>NW_023416335.1:28465246-38465246 GCF_014108235.1 Myotis myotis | reverse complement strand
TTAGTTAATCCCAAAGTCAGTCAGTCAAACAAACAAAAATTTTTACTTTTATATGGAGTGTGTTAATTTTTCAAATCAATTTAGGAAGAACATATAACTTCATTGTTAAATGTTCCCCTTTTCTATTCTCATGGTCAATGTTTTAATCCAGGTCTTATCGATTTATACCTGAATTGCAGCTCTTTTTTTAAAAATAAATTTTATTGATTTTTTACAGAGAGGAAGGGAGAGGGATAGAGAGTTGGAATCGATGAGAGAGAAACATCAATCAGCTGCCTCCTGCACACCTCCTACTGGGGATGTGCCCACAACCAAGGTACATGCCCTTAGCCGGAATTGAACCTGGGACCTTTCAGTCCGCAGGCCGACGCTCTATCCACTGAGCCAAACCAGTTAGGGCTGCAGCTCTTTTTAAAATCAAAACTTGGATTTGTTTTAAATAAGTTGGGAGAAAGCCCTCTTAAACCCCGAAGATGAAAAGTATAGTGAACAAACACATGCTTGACACTTAATAGAACCTGAGTTTCATCTGTAAATGAGTAACAGAACACACCCCACAGGGCTGCTGTGAAGAGAAATAAGTTCATCCATGTGGGTCAGGCACGGTAAGAGCTCAATAACTGGTAGTAATTATAACTTCATTATTATAACTATTTATTTTTTTTGTAACAGGGATCTTTTATTTCATTTGTTTAGAAAAATCCCAGCTCTAACCACGTTAATATGTACAAATCTGTATGGTGAGGAAGTCTGCAAGAATTCTTAAAATAAGAAAATATGATTAACTGGATACCAATCTAACATGATTCATTAATTTGACTATATGATTGTGATCATCTATAAATAAAATCCTCTTTCTCAAGTGTATCTTTTAATTAAAAAGCATTTCACATTCTTCACAGTGGCCACTACTCCATCATTTTTACAGCGAAATGAGAAGGAAAGCCCTGCTTATTCAGGAAAGTGATCATAATGGATGGCTTTGTTCTGTATCAGAACTATTACGATAGTTCTGAGTCCCCTGTCCTTGGAAAAGGTTGGCTCATAGATGAAAACTGATAGGAGACATAGCAATCTTAAGAGCTTTTAACTGGAATTTGGTTATTTGCTCTATTTAAAGGCATATTTTTCAATTCTTATTATTTCATTTGGATAGTAAAAGGCATGCCTTTTATGATATAATAAGGTACCTGAACGATTTCCATGATAATATGCTAGCCTTTTCTTTACAAAAGCCTAAATCTAAAACGCAGAGGGAGTTCTGGGCTGTTAAGAACAAGCAGGGTAGCCTCCCCAGACGCAGGAACAAAACTGAGGCAAGGCCTGAGTGGGCATTTGGAGCAGCCGGTGGGGTTTGAGGCCTGGTCTCCAAGCCCAGCCCCACCATCCCCCAAATCCTGAACACTCAATCTAATGGGGGAAGGGAAACCAAGAAGCTAGTTTCATATCCGTTGGTTAGCAGGGATAAGAAAACCTGATTAACACATTTCTCTGGAAGAAACATGTTTTATGAGGAGTTACGGAGGCGAGCAGGAAAATGGCTCCAACATCAAAGTCAGCCCTGATGGGCGCTCAGGATCCCTCTCCCACTCTTGGCAGTTTGGAGTATCAGACACTGCCGTGATCTGTAGGAGCAGATACACTGCAGTGTGGCCAAGCTCCCATCTTGTCATGTTATTTGGTTCTCTCTCTTAGGTGCTTTACCTTTCAGAAAGAGCATCCAGGGTATTCACTGGTTCTCTCAGAAGGTTGTAGCTGAAACCACATTTTGTTTTTTTCCCAGGTATAGTTTCCAAAGGCCCTTCGAAGTCCAGTCTCCATCCATCTCCACTCTGCTCTCTGCCCTAGGAGCCTGGTCTGTCGGAACTGCATCAGCGGGCTGCCTTGCTCTGGCTTCTGGTTGGGTTTGGTCAATGGAAGAGGGAGGCCAGGGACACTAATTTCTTCCAGTTGCTGTGGGTGAGCTGCACACTGCCCTCTCCTGCAGCCTCTCTGTTCTCTCCGGGTTTCAGAACGGCTCCCTCCCTTTGCCCCCTGAGAGTGACATTGGTAAGGTCTTTTCTAGACCCAGGTGCTTATCCTCATGTTTGGGTACCAGCAGGCTCATCCACACTTTTGCTTATGGTTCCTACAGATTCTCCTCATTGCCCCTTTTGAGTGTGCTCTCTGTCTTCTGCTGGGGCCTGCATTAATTTCCTGCCCTAACCAATCATCACAAACAGGGTGGCTTAAGACAGAAGAACTGTGTCCTCTTACAGTTCTGGAGTCTAGACGTCCTCGATCAAAGTGCCAGCTGCCGCAGAGGCGTGCTCTCTCTGGAGGCTCTGGTGGACCTTCTGTCCAGGAATTTCTGTTCCCTTCGGGAGTGCCAGCTGGTTGGCATGCCTTGGCTTGCAGCTGCATCACTCCAGTCTCTGCCTTCCCCATCACATGGCACTCTGCCCTGTGTGTGTCTGTGTCTATTCTCTTCTTACAGGGACACCTGTCATATTGGATTAAGGGCCCACTCTATTCCAGCACAACCTCATCTTAACTCAGTGGTCGGCAAACCCATTAGTCAACAGAGCCAAATATCAACAGTACAACGATTGAAATTTCTTTTGAGAGCCAAATTTTTTAAACTTAAACTATATAGGTAGGTACATTGTTATTAACTTAATTAGGGTACTCCTAAGGCTTAGGAAGAGCCACACTCAAGGGGCCAAAGAGACGCATATGGTTTGCAAGCCGCAGTTTGCTGACCACGGTCTTAACTTGATTACATCAGGAAAGACCCTGTTTCCAAATAAGGTCACATTCACAGTGCCTGGGGTTAGGACTGCACACAATTTTTTTTTGGTTGGAACAATTCAGTCACAATAGGGCTTGACTAATGTAGTGTCTTAAGGGGGCTTTTCTCTCCCTCCAGGTTCCCATGCCCCCAAATCTCCCTTCACTGGTTCTTCCTGCCTTGCCCTCTTCAAGTTGCTTTCCTACTTGATTTCCCAATTACTTCATGTCCGCCTGAAACTTCTTCTTTCTGTCCTGGTCCTATTGCCATCACTCTCGTTTTAAGGCATTCATTTGCTTTGCCCTGTCCGGTTGCCTGACTAACTCTTACCCCACCTCCAAGACCTGAGCCCATTGTCCATTCTCTGCTAACAGTTATCAGAGCAGACATGGCTGGCATGTGGTATACAATGAACATGGAAAGAAGGAATTTTGTTTGGTGAACAGAGATAAGACTGTTTCTTTTTGTCTTTCTTTGAGCCAAACTGATGACAACCGCCAGGAAGCAAAATCTCAATGGATTGAGGACATGCTTGAGAGAATGGCAGTTTTGCAGTTTAGAATAAAAGGAGGAGCTGTAAGGAGTGTTCCCGGAAAATCATTGGTGGTAGATTAAGGGGGCAGAAGAAAGCAAAGCAGGCAATTCTCTGAGATTGGATAAAGAGTAAAAAGAAGAGACAAATATTTCTTTTACATTGGCAGGTATAGGACAGCTAACAAGGAACATGTACAGCACATAGAGCTGGTATGTGGGGAGCAAGATAACCACGAAGGGTTCTGTGGTCCCCTGCTCTGGTGGGAGATTGTGCCCTGAGGGGTCTGAAAAAGGGGGATTACTCTGACGTTCCAAAGGTGCATTACTGTTGAGGCACAAAGACAATAGACAGGCTCGTTTAAGGTAAAGATTGATTGACCTTTGTCAAGGAAGATACTGGCCTAGGACATGACTACCTTCCATGACTCATTTTTAGTTAAGAAGGTTTTTTTTTTTTTTTTTTTTTTAATTTATTGATTTGCAAGAGAGGAAGGGGGAGGTAGGAAGGAAAAGAGGGGCGGGGGGGAGAAACATGGACTTCTTGTTCTGCTTATTTATGCATTTATTGGTTGATTCTTGTGCGTGCCCTGACCAGGGATTGAACCTGCAACCTTGGTGTATCAGGATGATGCTCCAACCAAAGAGCCACCTGGCTAGGGCAGTTGAGAAGTTTTAATTTCAGACCATCCTATGTGGTTACTTTAGGTCTCTGTGCTGTGAGGCTGCCACGCAGGCCTCCCCCGAGCGTGTCAGGGTCCGCATGTGGCCCCTGTGCACACACCGAGCACCCCTCTGGAAGCTCTGCTACGGGCACAGCCTCCCATTGGCCACGAGGGGAACTGGCTTTAGAACGAGACAAGAACAGTGTGAATGGAGAAAAACTGGAAGGAGAGGAAAAGCCTGAAAGAACTGGGTGGCTGCTGACACTGTAGAACAGCTGGATTGACCAGTCCGGAAGGCTATCCCGCCTTCGGACTTTCAACTATGTAACTTAAAGCAGTGTTCATGTCACTTAAATTGGTCTCGATTGGGGTTTCTGTTACTTGCAGCCAAAGGCAAGTAAGTACACGACTGGGGCTTTTCCTGTTTCTAAATGACTAAGCAGATGGGGAAGAAACGAAACACCAATCAGAAAACAAGTGTCCTGGATTCAAGGTGGCCGCATGGGAATCTGAGGCCGCCTGGTTCTCGGTGAGGAAGGTGATGGAGGCCACATCTCCTCTTCCAGATCCCCGGGTCCTCAGCCCCACGGCCTGTGTGCACCGCGTGCCGCACTCTGGCTTACGGCTTAAGACCCCGAGGGAAGGAGAGCGGGTGGCCGGCTGGCCTCTGCGGGGTCCAACGGACGGCTTTGGGTTTGGGAAGGACAGGCTGGCAAGCTGCCCCTGGAGGGAAAGGCAGCTTCCCGAAGCATTTGAGCAAACTGTTGGGAAGAGTAGAGACGGAAAGCATGTTTAATGTAAAGAAGGCTGCCCTGGGACTTGTGGATAGAGATGAGAACGGAATATAAACATTTACATTTACTTCCTCCTTAAGCTCACTAAATGACAGCGGAGATGGTAAAATATATTCTTTTAAATGTATAAGCCCATAAGAATTGGAGAGGAGACAATATTGACAATTTTGGAAGCCAAAAAGCAGTGGTAAGTAACTTAACTGATTTCAGAAAACTGGATCAAAAGCTTGTTTTATAGGCAAGCCATAAAACAAGTCAGATTGTGCGTGCGCACACACACACACCCTCTCCCCCTCCCCCACCTCTCAGGATCAGCAGCACTGGTACCTTAGGAAACAGGGGGAAGGTGGAGCAACAAGCAGAGATTTGATCCTTAAAGGCCCTCCTGCCTCTGCACAGTTGAGAGCTTTTCCTGCCCCACCACCTCGGTGGCAGCCAGTCTTTGGGGAGGGTGAAACCCAGGGTCTCGGGCTCAGGAGGCAGCTGGCACCATTGGGGGCAGGATACTAGATGGCAAACAGAGTGTAAGCGAAGCTTTACACCCTGAATGCTAAGCTCTTCCTCCTCCTCCCCCACCTGGAGCTCAGGACAGTCATCCTTTCATCCTTTCATCTGGATTAGCTGAAGGGAATCAGATCTAAAAGTGCCACCTTCCAGGCCTGTGCATAGAGATTCCAAGCGGCTTTTTAGACCCCTCGTCTTCACTATGAGCAGACAGCCAAGAATCATAGGACACTGGAGGAAATGCACTATTTGGAAAAACAGAGTAAGAAACAAACAAGCCAGAAAAAGAGCAACTTGGAGGGAATAGAGACTATACAAAGCACCCACAGGAATAGTGTAAAAGTTAGACTAGAGGATGCTGTCATCAGGAAATAGAAGCTGGGTACTGCCATAAGTAACAATTCAGAATTAAAAAGACTCTGGATTAAAGACACGATGGTAGAAACTTAAAAAATACATTAGAGAGTTTGGAAAATAAGTTGAAGAAACCTCAAAAGTAAAACAAAAATAATAAATCAGGAGAGAAAGGATAAGAAAATTAGAGGGCTGTTCAGGCATGAATAACATTTAAATAACAGGGAGTTCTAGAGAGAACAGGAAATGGAAGAGACAGAATTTTAAAAAATTTATGAAAATGGCCCAGGCTCAAAGGACATGAGTTCCCAAATAAAAAAGGCCCACTGAGCATTCAGCAAAGTAGAAAAAATGGACCCACACCAACATACACCACCATGAAATTTCAATTACTAGAAGCCAAGAAGCAACCTGACCAGCTTCTAGAGAAAACAAAAGTTTTCATACAAAAGGTTGATAGTCAAATGTTTTGGGCTTTCAATAGTGACACGGAAAGCTAAGAGACGATGGCTTTCACAATTCCCGGGGAAAATGGCATTCAGCTGGAATTCTATACCCATGTCAATCAAAGGCGACGGGAGAATAAAATCATTTTCATGCATGCACGACCCTAGAAAAAAATTTACCTCCCATGTTCCATTTCCCAAGGAGATATTACAGAAAAGTGTCCAATCAAAAACAAAAAAAACAAACAAAACAAAAACAAAAAAAACCACAAAAGGAATAAATTAAGAAAAAAGGTGACATAGGATAGACAATGCAGGAGGTGACAAAGTAGAGAGGTAAAGGAAACCCCAAGAGGGATCCTTCTGGCCTTTAGAAGGTTCTAGACCAGTGGTTCTCAACCTTGGCTGCACATTAGAATCACCTGGGACTCTTTTTAAAATCCTGATTTCTGGGCCTCATCTTCCGGAAATTCTGTTTCTTTGTTATGGGGTGGGGCCACAACATTAGTAACAAAGAAACAGAATTTCCGGAGGATGAGGCCCAGAAATCAGGATTTTAAAAAGATTCCCAGGTGATTCTGATGTGCAGCCAAGGTTGAGAACCACTGGCCTAAACCCTTCGTTGTTTCACTGTCCCCAGCTTTAATAAACGTCTCTAATAAAAAAAAAAAATGGGTGAATGAATGAAATGGATAGAACGTTTAGTGTCTGTGATCACACTGAGAGAAGATTTCCTAAACCAAGGGCGATTTGGAGGTTGAATTAGTAAAAATGTGTAGAAAGTAAGCAAGCTTGTAAAAGAATGCCGGGGAAACCAAGCTACAGTATTGTGCAGAGAAGAAAAAGTGTAGTACATTATGTGGCTTATGTGAAAACAGAGCTCACAGGAGCATAATAGCGTGACAGTGAACATGAATCTAACAAAAATCACTATATAGCTATATCGGGGAATGGGGACCCCCCGCCCACACAAACAAGTCTGCATTTATTTGTAACTGATGTCAATGGCAGCTGTGCGCAAAGAACCAATTCTCACCCTCTGTAGCAGGAAGTTAATGCAGAAAGTTTAAAACTGGAAACCAACAAGTAGTTTTAGAAGAAGGCTGCTTAGAGATCAACAATCAGATGAAACAATTCAAAGTGGTTCCTAGAGAGAGGGAATTGGGCGGCGCAGGGGAGATGGAGAGCTGCTCTTTTTCAAAAAAAGTCCTGTAGAGATCTTTGCCTTCTTAGATTTTGCATATACTGATTTGATCAAAACACTGATGCAATTAATTTAAGAACTATACGACGTCAGTGGTTCTCAACCTTCCTAATGCTGCGATCCTTTAATACAGTTCCTCATGTTGTGGTGACCTCCAATTTCATTGCTACAAATTGAACATAATTAAAGCATAGTGATCAATCACAAAAACAATATGTAATTATATATGTGTTTTCCGATGGTCTTAGGCGACCCCTGTGAAAGGGTCGTTCGACCCCCAAAGGGGTCGCGACCCACAGGTTGAGAACCGCTGTACTACATTAATACAGAGTATTTGAAAAAATGGATTGGCTTGGACATTTTGATTCGGGTGGGTGTGGAGAAATTTCATGCACCCACAGCTCTAGTGAGAAGCTGACTGGAGCCTGAGGTAGCAGGTGACCAGCCACTCGGCATGCGATCTCGCCCAGCCGTTGGTTAAGGGCACCTGATCTGCAAGCCTCGCGCTCCACCGTGTACTGTGCCTTTGCACCTCACTGGGTGCTCTGGAGAGGAACAAAGAGGGGCCAGCAGGATGCTCTTTCCTATCTTTGTTGCCAAACCACATTGCTGAGGGTGTACCATTCTTTGTGTGTGTGTGTGTGTTTAGTTGCAAGTAGGTAGAAATTTCAGAAAAGTTTCATTTAATCTATATTAAATGCTACATTCAACTGATATATGATTTTGATTCACATGAATTTCAACCTTCAGCTTAAATGTGGGAAACATGGAGGTCAACATCTGCATCTAAAGGCTTCCTGGGCCCAGGGCTGGTGCTGCTGGTGCGGCGATTGGAGGAGTCGGGTGAGGAAGGAGATGGTTGAGAAAAGGGCTTGCTGGGTTCAGGAGAACTCCGGGAGGGAGTTCCAGCAAATGGAGAGATGTCCAACCTGTTGGTAATCGGTTATCTTTCCAGGGCAGAAATGGGAGCCCAACTCAGGCCGGGAGGGAATCTCATCACATTTTATTTCCCAATAAAATGGGATCCAAGCAAGGCATGTGTATATAGTATTCATACTTCCTCTATGCAGAGGTCTTGGCTGGCATACCTTGCTGGAGAAAATGATCTAAAAATTACACACATCTGTACCAGGGTCCCAGGCACCACTGAAGTCTGTTTAGGAGACCCCCAATATAATATTTTTCTCTAGCTCAAAGTCAACATGCTCACTCAATTAAATTAATATCCTTATTTCCATAGATTCCTGCCGGAAGCCGGTCCATCCTTGCTGCTTGACACAGTCGCTGCAGGATAGAAACATCTGCACAGCATATGTTTCAAGGGACCTGGCGTATATAGCATACTGTTCTTAATATGTTTGCTCCCCTTAGCGCTGTGTGTTTTAACCAAGGTCACCTCTCCGAGAAAGGTTGTTTCCCCAGGTAGGGATTTTTCCCTGAAGTTAGGGAGGGGATGAAACTCCTTAACTAAGTGCCAGGCGGGTGGTTAATCACTTTAACTACAAACAATCATGCTTAAGCTACATAATCTTTACTCCCTGGAATGCAGATAAGAAACGCCCTAACCTTTGTAATAGAAATTGACAGGATTAAAATCAACTGGTATAAATACGGATGTAACAAAACAATAAACAGCAGAACTTTGCTGGAGATCCAGACCAGAACTTGGCTGGAGATCCTGGCTAGAGATCCTGGCTAGGCTGCTGATCAACTGAACGCTGTCTCTGTGTCATTCCTTCTTCGCCGACTCCATCCACACCTTTGGGGACCCCTGGACCTGCTGGGGTTGGACCCCGGCAGATTCCTTCAGCAGATCACATGCGGATGTGGACAGATGAAAGAGCAAAGGCCCACAAGGAAGGGCAAGGATGTGAGAAGGTTTTACACTTTACGGAGATGTGACCTCCAACATCTCATTATGCTTGTCATTAACCACAGCACCACAGAAATCCAAACCTTGCTTTGGAGAAATTTATATCTAAATTTCACATTCTGAAAAATATACAGGAAAGGAAATATGCCTGTACTTCGCTCTACACCATACTTATTATGCCAGTCATCACAGCACTGAGCGACTCATGATGCTTCAGAAAATGCATTTTCCCAATAAAGATTCACCTGGGTTGATGGGAGGCAGCAGTTCCCTCTTAAAGTGCTTCGTTTTGAAGGGTTGTCTTCCATGACCCAGGCCTCATTTCCATGCACTGACTAGATCTAAAGTTGTCTTTCCAGAAAGGCACATATTCTTAACCACAGTGTTCATCTCATATTTTTGCAGTTTTTATTTTGGTTTCACACATGATTTCGAATGCTGTGGTTTTGTAGCCATGGCTACTTCCTAGAATCCCTGGGAGCACTTAGGAAAAAGCCAGCTGCCCAGCTGCAACCCCAGAGTTCTCATTCCAGGCACTAGGGTGAGGCCCAGGCATTGGAATTAGCTCCTCAGATGGTTCTAATGAACAGGCAGCATTGAGAGTCCCTGACCTGATAGCTTCCCAACATGCAGAGGACAAATCCCAAGGTCCCTATCATGGCCCACAGGCCTTCAGTAGTCAATCTGGGTCACCTCTCCCTCATCCCTTGCTCACTACACTCTGGACACAGGAGCCCCTTTGCTATTTTCAAACACACCAACCAAATTCCCATGTCAGGACATCTGGCCTTCTTAGGACTCCTTCTGGAATGTTCTTCCCCTAGGCATTTTAAAAAATAGACTTTTATTATTTCAGAGAGGAAGGGAGAGGGAGAGAGAGATAGAAGCATCAATGATGAGTCTTAGACGGTTTGGCTCGGTGGATAGAACATCAGCCTGCAGACCAAAGGGTCCTGGGTCCGATTCTGGTCGGGGGCATGTACCTTGGTTGCAGGCTCGTTCCCCGCTCAGGCTTTGGTCAGGGCTCCTGCAGGAGGCAACCAATCAATGTGTTTCTCTCACATCGATGTTTCTCTCTGTCTTTTCCTCTTTTCCATTCTCTCTAAAATTCAATGGAGAAATATCCTCGGGTGAGGATTAACAAAAACAAACAAACAAACAATCCTATATAATAAAAGGCTAATATGCAAATTGACCAAACGGCAGAATGATCGGTCACTATGATGTGCCCTGACCACCAGGGGGCAGACGTTCAACATAGGGAGTACTGCTCAGCCAGAAGACAGGCTCACAGCTGGCAAGTGCAACGGTGGTGGCAGGAGCCTCTCCCACCTCCATGGCAGTCGGACATCTCCTGAGGGCTTCTGGACTGTGAGAGGGCACAGGCTGGGCTGAGGGACCCCCCCTCTGAGTGCACAAATTTCATGCACTGGGCCTCTAGTAAATAAATAAAGGTGATTAAATGCTAAAAAAAAAACACACCAAAAAACACATCAATGATGAGAGAGAATCACTGATCAGCTGCCTCCTGCATGCCCCTTACTGGGGATTGACCCCATAAAACCCCAACCCAGGCATGTGCCCTTGACTGGAATTGAACCTGGGACCCTTCAGTCCTTAAACCGATGCTCTATCCACTGACCCAAATCAGTTAGGCCTTCCCCTAGGCATTTGCCTGTCTTGCTCCCATACTCCATTCAGGTCTCTGCTCAAATGTCACCTCTGAGGAGAAGGCCTCCTTGGTGACCCCATCTAAAATACCAGCCTCCACCACTCTCTAACCCCTTACTCTGCGTATTTTTGCTTCATTGCACTTATTGACACCTGACATATATTTATTAGTTCATCTGGCCTACATAAATACATGTACACAGTAGAAGCTTAATAAATATTTTTGAATGAAAAAAGAGTGGACAAGGATAGATGTAAAATAATGCAAATGCTGGCATGTAGACAGTGCTTGATAAATGTGAGTTTCTTTCCCAAATCACATAAAGCCAGTACTTCCACATGCTGCCTTGTGACACACTGAGAAACAGTGACCCCTGCTGGAACTTGTATCGGAGTCCCAGAGAGGCTAGAAGTCCGCTAATCGCCAGGCCCAAGAAACTTTTAGAGATATAAATAACTCCGTATCTGATGAGGCCTTTTGATGTGCATTCATGAAACATTCCCAATAAGACATTTCTGACATTTGCAAAAGCCTTTGGTTGGCACCACATTTTCCAAAACATGTTCTCTTCTGCTGTCTTGTGGCCAAGATGGGGAATTTCCAGGCTGTGTGATGAACCTGTTTAGTCAAAAGGAAAGTTCGGGGCAGCTGGGCTGGCCCAGAGCCATTTGGCAAAACACCTGTGGTCATTTGACCAGGCCCCGGTGCGACCCAGCTTCTCGGGCTTCCATTTTTTAGAAACATGAAACAACTGAGGTGTCTGCCTTCTTTGGTGACTTCTGCAGCGTGACACCTAAGATCAGTGCCTAAGGGCCACCTCCCAGGGCCCAAGCCCGTCTGAACTTTGTCCTCCCATCCTGACACAGCTCCCATTATCAACCAGTTGCAGCCAGATCCTGATCATAAATTCTTGTGAACTCCACAAGGGCAGGCTTTATCTATTTTGTACGCCCTATTTTGTGGTTTTGTATCAAACCACATTTAGCACAAAGCAGGTTACTAAGTAGTTGATGAAGGAATAAGATAATGGCTAGCACTTACAGAGCACTTACTATAGGCCATGCACTGTAGAGCGCCCAGGCGCTTTACATACATCCGTTCCTAAGTTTGTGTTCATAAACTCGTCCTGGTTTGCTCAGAACTGTCCCTGGAGCTCCCTCAGCCCCTGACGAACGGGGACAGTTGGCCCCTGTACCGTGGGGCCTTGACTTACGAACCCGAGACCGAGCTCGTTAAGGAGCTCATTAACTCAAATTACTCTATCAACTCAATGCAAAAAATCAGCCGAGAGGCAGCTGTATTTCAAAAAACTCATTAGTCGGACACTCGTAAGTCAAGGCCCCACTGTATTAGTCATATCAGGCTGCCAATCTCTACACCACAGGCTGGGGAGCTTAAACAACACAAAGGAAATTGATATTCTCACGGTTCTGGAGGCTGGAGTCCGAGATGCCATCAGGGTTGGTTTCTGGTGGGACTCTCTTCCTGGCTGGGAGGCTGCTGTCTTCTCACTGTGGGGCGAGGGGGAGCTCCTTTCCTCTTCTCGATGATTCCATCACGAGAGCTTGCTCACTCCCTCGTTCCCGGCATGCCTGCTGCGGGGCCTTCATACTTATTGGACGCACATGGGCTGTGACTTTTAGTAGCTGAGTGAGACCTACAGGTGTACCTTGTTTCATTGGGCTTCGCTTTATTGTGCTTCAGGGAAGTTGCAGTTTTTACAAACTGAAGGCAATATGACCACGGCTCACTTTATTGCGATGCCTGCTTTATTGAGGGGGTCTGGAACCAAACCCACAATATGTCCGAGGCATTCCCTGTGCAAAGAATTCTTTCCAGGCTCGTAAACCAAACCAGGACCTAAGAAAAACTAGTGACCCCCTGAAGTTTAGTTTGAAGGTCAGTCTTAACCAAAGACTAAAATCTGGGTTGAACAGCAGGGGGCAGCAGAGAACGTCATCTCTGCCCAACGGTACAGTTTAGGGAAGCAGGGGCTCTTGGCATCTTTGGCTGACAACTGCAAAGCTGGGGAAAGCCTCAAGCAGAATTCTGGCAACCTCCTCTCTCTTTCCTGGGGGTGAGGGTGGGCGGTGGGGGTTGGGGGAGGGGGGACGAGAGGAAAGAGAGTGTTGGACTCTCATAAACTCGTCCTGGTTTGCTCAGAACTGTCCCTGGAGCTCCCTCAGCCCCTGACGAATGGGGACAGTTGGCCCCTGTACAGTGGGGCCTTGACTTACGAATCCGAGACCGAGCTCATTAAGGAGCTCGTTAACTCAAATTACTCTATCAACTGTTGTAGGAGCCTCCTATGAAATGGAGACCTACGGGAAACTTCACTGACCCAGTGCGTAGGATGAGGCAGTGCCCAGGCACAGCGGCCTGCAGTGGGGACCAATCCTCTGCCTCCCCCACAAGTAGGAAGCTCTTAGGGCCCCACACTGGCCTCCAGAACATTCAGCCTTAAGAAATACAAGGCTCGTTGTTCCAGGATCACCAGGATGGTGACCTAGCAGATCTGACCCCTGTTCCTTTTGAGCCTTTAAACACATGTGTGGATTCTGCAAGTCTCCTTAGAACAAGCCAGGTGTTCCATCAATAAAATCTCTGGTGGCTTTCATTGCCAGAGGTTAGTAGAATACAGGAAAGGGAGATGGGCAGCCATCCTGGTCACACTGCAGTGGATGGAGTAAACTGGGGACCTTACTCACATACCTCAGGGCCCCGAGAGGCCTGGGCTCTCTCGTTTATTGCCTTTGATCAGGTTGGAGATGGAGCCCCGGACACACAGGGCTCCCTTTGACATCACATGATGAAGGCAACTGGAAGGAGAAGTGCTTCTTGTTTCTCTGGAGGCCCGGGGTAGGGGAGGTGGGGGCGCAAAGGGAATGGGGAGTTGGTATGAAGTTTCAGGTTTGCAAGATGAAAACAGTTCTGGAGATGGATAGAGGTGATGGTTGCATAGCAACGTGAAGGCTCTTAATGCCACTGAACTGCACACTGAAAAAATGGCTACATGGTCAGTTTTGTTATGTATATTTCACCACAATTAAAAACAAAATGAAAGGGCTTGCACTTCTCTGCTGTCCTGTGCGGGGGACCTCCTGCCTCCTTCCTTCTCCTGCACTGCCATGGCCACTCCTCCTCACACCCACCCCTGCCCTCAGCCAACTGCCCCTCAAGGTGAGACACTGGCCTCTGCATGGCAAGCGTCAGAGCGAATCACCTTTAAGGAGCCAGCACTGGGACTCCCATTGGCAATGGGGATGTGCAAACCTCAGACCCGTGGGGCGGGGCTCCACCATTGTCAGGACGTCAGAGGTCCTTACAGGAGGCCCTGGCTCCTTCTAACATGGTAAATGTGTTGAATCTTTTCTGTTTAATCCAAAGAGCAGGACTTACAGCCTCTCCTCCCTACACACAGCTCCTCTTGTCCATCTAGGCCAGCCCTGGGGTGTCCACCATCGCCTCTCTGAGGCCCTCCAGCATCCATTTTGCTCTTGGTCCCTTTACCTCACTCCCACCATCACATGTTTGCCTTTCACTGTACGAAAGGAGACAGTATAGCCTGGTGGTTAAGAGACAGGCCCTTCTGTTCAGACATGCTTAGGTTCAAATCCTGCCTCAGCCAACTACTAGGTATATGGCTTTAGGTAAGTTGCTTAAGCTAGGTGTTTCTCAGTCTTCATATCTTTAAGACGGGGGTAATAAGACCTCCTTAGTGTTATAAGGATACAATGGGGTTAAACCACACTGGCAATTAAACATTGGCATCAGGAGGCAGGTTTGTGGAGTGACTGGCAGCCTGGGCTCGGGACCTAGAGCAGTGATGGCGAACCTTTTGAGCTCGGCGTGTCAGCATTTTGAAAAACCCTAACTTAACTCTGGTGCCGTGTCACATAGAGAAATTTTTTGATATTTGCAACCATAGTAAAAGAAAGACTTATATTTTTGATATTTATTTTATATATTTAAATGCCATTTAACAAAGAAAAATCAACCAAAAAAAGTGAGTTCACGTGTCACCTCTGACACACGTGTCATAGGTTCGCCATCACTGCCCTAGACACTACTTGGTTTCTCTGTGCCTGCTTTCTCCTCTGTGGGATGAGGATAATAATAATGATAGTGATCTATATTGCAGAGCTGTTACAAGGGTTATATGCTTATAAACTTCATGCAACAGAGTGTGTAACATGCTATCTACACATACTCAGTATCCAATAAGTGCTAACTACTATTGTTTGTCATTAAAAAAATGAAGCTGCAAAAAAAAAAAAAATCCCAGAATGCATGGCAAAATCTATGGCTAAAATGTCAACAAAAATCAAACTTGAACATACATTTAATAAAGTCATTTTATGATGCCTAAGATAGACTGCAAAGCAAATATTTTATTACCCGGAAAGAACTAAAGAACACCCACAAAATTAAAAAAAAACTTATAGAGAAATGTGGAATCAAAACAAGAACAGGTTGATATGAAAATGACTCATATGAACATTATAAACACTTCTCACAATGCTCTGGCTTTTTGGTATAAGCAATGAAGCCCTGCTATTTTCAATGAAAGCATTTCAATTCTCTCCAACCCATGTTGAATTGTACTTCAACAGTCAGCCAGTCTTTCACGTGTACTATTTTTGTTATACACTGATCAGCCCAGAACTTAGAGAAAGGCATCAAACACCAAAAAATGGGGGCTGAGGAAAGGGAAGAAGACCAGAAGTTATTGACCTGGCCTCACGCGTCCCTTCCACCACCCCTACCCCATGACATTTGCCATTGTCTTATGTCTCACATCTAGAGCACCCATGTTGGCACCCATCAATCTTAATTATGCTTGGAAGTGGTCAAATAATAGCCAGAGGGAAGATTACTCTGAAAACTCTACCCTCATGACCTAAGTGCCCCAGTTCTCCTCTGTGCCTTTATCATATCGTTTAAAGGCCTATGAAGATGATATAGGAGTCATTCCCATCCATATGCAAAGCACTCTATAGTGTTAACGTCAGAGTCCATACAGGGGCGGGCCTTCATTCAAATATTTGGAAGCCCATTGTGTGCCAGAAACCCTCAAACAAAGGATTTTTGAAACTCAGATCATCTAGGGTTCTGTTTCATAGAAGAAAATGAGATCTAAGAGGTCCAGAGGTGCTCAAAGTTACCCTGAGGCTGCAAGAAGAGTTAGAAGTAGCATATCTTTCAATTACTGACAAGGAAAGAAATGAAAATTGAGTGCTCATCACTGTTAGCTTCCCCCATCAAAGGCATAAAATAGAAGCTAAAGAACAGAAATCATCAGAGAGGCAAAATTAGCCGTCCTGTATACCCAGTCTTTGACACTGGACTTCATTAATTAGGCTCATTCAAATCAGTACTGAATGTTAAGTTCTTCATCTCTTCCATCTCATTCCTCCAGCCCGAGGTTCACATTTACTTGACAGATAGAGGCCTACTGTGTTCTGGAGAATGAAAGCAGAACAGGGTGCATGCAGAAAGCTTTAGTCTAGGGAAAGCTAGATAGTTACAATACAGTGGGGGGGTGTGCTGAGAGACACCTAAAGGAGACACAACCCAATGCAGGGGAATGGGGGCAGGGAAACTCTTGGAGAAAGTAGCCTGAATCCTGAAAATGAAGAGGACCGAGCCAGACGGAGAGGTTGAGTGAACAGTAGGTAGAGATTAAGTGTCTCAGGATTTGATTTTTCTTTAGCCTTTGACCTGGAAGTGAGAACCTGATGCATTCCTGATGCATTGAAGAAACTCAATGTTGGTTAGATCATAGTGAACAGAGAGTAGAGAGCTATGTCCAGAGAAAAAAAAGCCTCATGGGCCCAGTTAAGGAATGAGCACTTGATCCTAAGGGTGGAGAAGGTCTTCAGTGAGGTGTGATCATCTCATGTGCATTTCTCTCTGGATTTTGAGTCCTCCCCACTTCCCCCACCAGCTTCAACCTGTGCCCACAGTGCAATGACAAGCCTCAGGGATCCAGCATGGGCTCTTCCTGCCAATCCAGAAACCAGTTCCAGCATTCAGGGCTGTGTACAAGTTTGTGTAAGAACAGTGGCTTGTTTTTATAAGAGTGCTAATGTAGACTTGCTTTGGGTCTGAAACCTGGGAATGATTAAATGAAATATATCTATAGAATGAATTAGGCATTCAGTGTTTATAATGGTTTAGAAGAATTTTTATTTAAGCAAAAAATGCTTTAGTATTGAGAAAATCACTTTGAGATGGTACATAAATATGCACATAGAAAGATCTTAGTAATAAAAGAGAAAAAAATATATATACTAATAAAAAGGTAATATGCTAATTAGACTGGACATCTTCTGGACATCCTTCCGGACAAAGGCATGGTGGCGGGGGCCGAGGCAGAGGCAGTTAGGGGCAACCAGGCTGGTGGGGGAGTGCAGTTAGGGGCAATCAGGGAGGCAGAGTGGTTAGGGGTGATCAGGCAGGCAGGCAGGTAAGCAGTTAGGAACCAGTGGTTCTGGATTGTGAGAGGGGTGTCCAACTGCCGATTCGAGCCTAAACCAGCAGTTGGACATCCCCCCAAAGGTCTCTATTTGGAGAGGGTGCAGGCCAGGCTGAGGGACCCCCTACTCCATGCATGAGTTTTGTGCATGCATGGAGATCGATAGATATCTATCTATCTCCCTGGGGAGAATAAAACCAGGAAGAAACAAACCTCCATATTTCATGTTCCTTTCATTTATTAATGTGGTCATTTCTTTTGTTCATGCTTTTATCAACCTCTGATGAAATTTTAACATGTGTATAGCTTTAATACTCAGGAAACATGTTAAGGATTACTCTACCCAAAGACATGCAGACATTTATTCTTAAGAACAGGAATTTATTTCATACCATTGAGACTCTAAAAATCATTATTGACTTTTACCTGAGTGGTTTTTTAAGTTACACATAATTTAAAAAGAGGTAGGGACTGGAAAAACAAAACAAAACAAAAAACAAAAGGTAAAGGTATCAGTTAATACTAGCTTATCATATACCATTCATAAGCCTATAAATTCACTTTCACATTGTCTCTGGACTCGTTTAACATTGTTTCCATATAGTGTTAGAATGCAAACCATATGGAACTTGGTCACTTTTTCCAACAATTAAGTTAGTCCCAAATAACTTCATTTGTGTGACAGGAAAAGAGTTGAATGCAGGGAATGCTCATAGTGCTGTAAAAATGTGTATGTGCACACATGCACACCTTAAATAAGATTTCTCTTTAAAAAAAAAAAAAAAAGGCTTCTTCCAGAGTTTTAGGTTCATTGAGGACTGCTTAGAAAATTGCTTTCTTGGTGTGGTTCATAATGCTGACATCGTCCCCATTAGAGGCCACCCAACAGCATCCTGCCACCTGGAGACACAAGTCAGGGCATACTCTGGGCCCAATTCGTCCTCCACTGGCTTCCTGACATTCACATCTTTGTCTGCAACGTCTGTGAGGCGGAATCTATTTCGGCATATACGGTTTCCGGCTTCTTCTTTTTTTCATCCTGATCAAACTGAGCTTCAATTTCCGCTGGATTGATGTAAGTGTACAATCGAGCCATGATGGCAAAGATGATGCAGACAACCAGAAGCAACGAAGCAAACAGAATGTACTCGGCCCACTTTGAAGGAATTGGAGTTGGAGCAAGGAAAAAAAACAAAAACAATCCCGGTTATAGTAGTGGATATAGCGCATGTATATTTTCTTGCTATGCCCAGATGGGAGGTACTTTGAAATTAAATTGTGAGGGAAAATCGGTAGGCTTCTGCCATAGACATAGAATGGCCAGCAATTGTCACAGATACAGAAGGGCCAGCTTTCGTGAATGCTCAAGTATCAAGATAACATTCTTTCTTATAGCACCAGAAAGTAGAAACACAAGACTTGGGGAAGATGAGGGAAAATTTCTGAAAAACCCAAGTCATAAGGCACATAGCTGGGCCCTGGGAGACCAAAGAAACACCAGGCAGTACTCTTGAAAGAAACAGAATATGCCAAGCTGTTTGAGGGAAGAACCCCATGCTATCCTTTGCAGTACTTCGAGCCCATGAGCTCGCAGCAGTAGCGCATGCTCTGAGGGGACCGGGTAGGGGAAGTAATGAAACGGATGGGGCAGGGTACGGGACAACCCCCTTATGAGGATATGCTGATGTGCTGAAGGAGGGAGTTTACTAGTAAGTATCATAGAAAGCCCTTACTTTATTTTAGCCGGAGAAATTACAACCACTTTTAGGATGCCTTTAACTTTAGGAATAATGCCAGTTTCTGGATAACATGCCTAGTTTGGGGCCATTTCGTTGCATTCACTGAAGCCAGGACAGAACTTTTCTTTGATAGTAAACGGCATCAGGGTGTATGTATGTGAACTCAATCTGGTGATTTTTGTTGTTCCTTTTCAACTGTATAGCCCAGTGGACGTAAGAAGGATCAGCACACACTTGGCCATAAGACCATTTGGTAACCGCCCCATCTGGCCGGCCTGGCAGTTTATCCAGCCGCTCACTGAGATGACCGTGTATATCTAGGAAGGGTCACCGTGATGACCACTGATGGGTGAGACAAAGGTAGCTCTCCTCTCCCACCCCTACCTGTTCCTTGATCTGGCCTGCTCCTGCCACGATGAGCACGATGATGTTGCCCACAGCCACTGTCAGCAGCCATCCTGCCTGCAGCACCGACTTCATGTTGGAAGGAGCCTGAGGAAGCAGAGAAAAGAGGATGCCAATCTGGACCTCAGCCTCAGCAAGAGAACACAGCCAGCGATTTCTGTATGTAAGCAGTCACCCTAAACATGCACATGACAGGTCAGGCTGGTTTGAATGTAAAAGGGATAATTGCTTGGGTAGCAAGATACCCCAAATCTTCAAGTGGCACAAACATACAAGGAAGCCTTGTTTTTCACTCTCAAAGTTGCCATCCTAGTTAGACAGACAAATGTACAGGCGAATGGATCCTATTTCTACAGAAGGGCTTCCAAGCAAAGCCATCCAGCACAACACCTTCACGCCCCCCACCCCCTTCCCCCATGGAGGCTGCGCTCTGGGCGGTGAGCTTGCTCTCCTGTGAGCTTCTCTGCCACGTCACCAAAGGCTCTCTTCTAACTTTTGTCACCTATGTTATATCATCTCCTGTGAGGTCACCACAGAAAGGGATCATCCAGCTCATATTAACGATTGTTACTGCAAGACTTGAAGGTACTAGACATGATGGGCATACCCTGACTATAACTGTAGCTTTGATAAAATCATTCAGAAATTAAGTTCTGAGTCAGGTATCGGCAAACTTTGCCTCATTAATACACTAAGCAATGTTTGTTTGTTTTTTTTAATTTTTAAAAGCTAGGCCCTAATCTGTGTGTTTACTAGGAGCTATAGAGAGACCACGACTGAACCATAAAGATAATGAGGACACAGGCCTGGAAGTGAGCACTTTTATGAATCATTGATACCATTGGTTTGTTTCAGAAAGAAGAGCCTTCTCACTCTCATGACCCTGGTGACCGTTGTTAATATAGTTTTTCCTACTTAGGACTCTAAACCTCTGAGTATGACTGTGGGAATATAGACACAGGTGATATACACACTCACAAAGCTAAACAGTAATGCTACCAGTCAATAAAGACAAGGCGTGGTGACCTCAACAACCTGGTTTGGTGGAATATACCAGAATGCTTTCTAGAGCTTTTTAAAACTATAAATGTATAGCTAACACAGATTGAAATGAAGTCCCAGCAGTGTTTTGAAGGCAGGGTAGAGGAAGAGTGGTAAGAAAATGAACAAGAAACCTGAGAATATGAGAACTCCAGTCCGGTGACAGAGAAAACCACCTCGCCGCAGGTCATGAGGAAATACTGTGGGATTTGCAGGGCCATGTTAACGGTGTTGGGTGGAATATCTTCAAATGCATCCAGTTTAGGGCATCTACCACTCTAAACCAATAAGGCAAAAGTGAGAAAAATAAATGAAAATCAAGACTGCTGCTAAAGTAAAAATTGCTCAAATTGGAAAATTAAGTTTTGACTTCTAGAGTTACGTCAAATGATTTACCAAGTAAGTACACATTTTCTTTTCTTTAAAAATTTATCTATCTGTCTATCTATCTATCTTTATTTATTTACTAATCCTCAACTGAGGATGTTTTTTTCCCATTGAATTTTAGAGAGAGTGGAAGGGAGGGGGAAAGACACAGAGAGAGAAACATTGATGTGAGAGAGACATCAATTGGTTGCCTCTCGCACGCTTGGGGATCAAACCTACAACAGAGGTACATGCCCTTGACTGGAATTGAACCTGAGACCCTTCTGTCCACAGGCCAATTCTCTAACCACTGGGAAAACAGGCTAGGGCAACTAAGTACACATTTTCAATGAAAATATGCAGCATTGTAATTTGTACTCATGATGAGATAGCTATGGTGGGATTTGGAAATATGTTCCCTAGTGTATTCCTTTTAAATAAGAGAGTAGATTGGGAGTCAGATTTGTTTCAAAGATTGCCATCTCTGTGCACTAAGAGCATCAGATACTGGTCAATGTGAAGTTTTGGTGAGAGTATGTCAGTCTGCTCAATGTTATTCTAACAGTGGACTTAAGTCAATGACAAGTTAAAGACTTGGTGGTGAACGTGATTAATTCTAAGCCCATTTAAAAATACAGATCCTAATATTACTCTGGTTAAAACATGACTATGTCCTAAGTGTCTGTGAGACTCAGATGAGGACGGTTTGAGAGGCGCTTCTGGCTTGATGGAATGGGCTACTAACCTTGGTGATTACATATGTATATGCACTACCGAATCCAAAGTCAAATGATTTAAAAGAGTTATTGCAGCCTTCTGGAATCTCTAGTGAGCTCAGTGTGATGTTTTTTCTATGGAAAGAAAGAATAATATAGGTTAACATTCTGGGTATTAGAAGAGAAGTTTCAATGTACTGTTTAAAGAATAAGACTTGGAATCCATAAACTTTGGAACAAAGTATTCAGTATAGGTACTTACGTGCCATAAGAAAAAAACTGATATTTGCTGGCATTGTAACTGGTAATGTCTTCATATAGGACCCCATCCACTGTGACGTTCAAGCTCTCACCAAAAGCATTTACAAATCTGAAACAGAAAACCATCTGTCTTGTGGCGGGACTAGGGAATGATTTGCTCTCAGTCACAGCATTTTGCACCTGAAACTGGTCTATGCTCCCTATCAGAGGGAACTGAAGATTTCTAGAGTAAAGGCAGAAGGTAAGCAATCCCAGGCTCACCCACTCACAAGGACACACCTAAAGCAATTTATTTAATACAGTTAAATGCCAGGAACTGTTCTAAGTAAGTTTTAATGAGGAACAATTTCAGTGATGTTTGGGATATTAGGGACAGGCTGAAATAGGTGCCGATCCCTTCCCCTTTAAGAAGGTAGCTATGCCTTTGCATTCCTTGCTTCAGAAGCTTTAGAGCTAACGCGGTGAAAGACCAAAAGCAGAAGTTGCTGAGAATGTATGAATTAAACTCAGGTCTGACATCCTTAAGCATTCCACTTGGTGTAGTTTGATAGGTGATTAATATAGAAAGTGGCAGCTGGTGTGTGTCACCAGGAGCCTAATAGATAGAATGAATACTGCTCCAAATTGTCAAAGCTGCTTTTATCAAAGATTAAGATGAACCATTCAAAAGCGAGACAGTGGGCAAAATATAAAGTTAGGAAGTGGACACTTGGGTCTGGGTAAGAAAGTTCCCTTCATAGTTTGCTGGGAATTTTTCTCAGAAATGGATACTGAATTTTTTTTTTAATATATTTTTTATTGATTAAGATATTACATATGTGTCCTTGTCCCCACGTTACCCTCTACCCCCCACCCCCCCCCACCCCCGCTCATGCCCTCACCCCCCCGCTGTCCATGTCCATTGGTTAGGCCTATATGCTTGCATATAAGTCCTTTGGTTGATCTTTCCCCCTTACCCCCACCCTCCCCTACCTTCCCTCCAAGTCCCGACAGTCCAATCAATGCCTCTCCGTCTCTGGATACTGAATTTTATCAAATGCTTTTTTTCTGCATCAATTGATATGATTTTATGGATTTTCCTCTCTAGTTTATTAAGATAATAAATTATATTGGTTAATTTTTTAAAAAATTTTGAACCAGCATACCCTCTTGGGATAAATCCATATTCTCATTTTATATCCTTGTTACAGTTGGACATTACTATGGGTATACATTACTTCCATAAGAAGCTGATACAACTTAATTTTTAAAGGCATACACATACCTGATTCCATTTTGTCCTTTTTCTGGCTTCTTGTTAAGGCCATCCTTTATCTGAGAAAGAAAACATGTTAAAATCGAATCCATTAGAATACATTTAGATGACCATTTTAGCCTCTGAGAGGAATGATGTTGACATTGATCCTGGGAGCTAAGGGCATGATGATTACATTTGCAGGGCTCCATCCTTCAGTCCTAGTTTTCCTTGAAGTTAACATGTGTCTCTACAAGTTTTTTTTTTTTTTTTTTCTCTCTACAAGTTTTGATGCTTGCTTCCCAGTGGTTCTGCAGAACACTGTGCTCCAAGAATTCAGAACAATCCATTCAACAGCTCCCCAATTAAACACATGACTCAGAGGTCTTAATTCAATATTGCAGTTCTATAGAAGCTCACTTACATGCACCTTGCAGAATATCTACAACTCCCTCATTTAGTTCAATGACACCTTCACAGCTTCTTTATATGCTAAATGGCATATCTAGATCCTATACTTTGTCATAAAATATTTTATATGATTTTTATTGCTTTTACTTGATGTATTCACTATACTTTTTTTTTATAGAAACTGCACCAATTTTTCAATTATTCAGGGCAAGATTTTAAAATTAATACAATTAAAGATATATTTTAAACTTTATTTCAAAAAGTCACTGAGAATGCACACACATACTCTGTGTGTCTTATGTACACACACACACACACGCACACACACCATGCTCAAAGGTTCTTTTTTAAAAAAATCCTCACCCAAGGATATATTTCTATTGAGAGAGAGAGAGAGAGAGAGAGAGAGAGAGAGAGAGAGAGAGAAGAGAGAAACATTAAATTGCCTCTCATATATGCCCCAACTGGGGATCAAACCCACAACCTGGGTATGTGCACTGATTGGGAATCGAACCTGCAACATTCCGGTGTATGGGATGATGCTCCAACCAACCAAGCCACCTGGCCAAGGCACTAAAAAGTTCTTTATACATTATTTAATATTAACCATTCACATCCACCAGTCAAACTTTTATTGGAAGGCAAATGACTTGTGTGATTGAAGAAGCAAGAAATTGAGGGCTAGCCCTGGCTGGTTTGGCTCAGTGGATGGAGCGTCGGCCTGCGGACTCGGGGGTCCCGGGTTTGATTCTGGTCAGGGGCATGTGCCTTGGTTGCGGGCACGTCCCCGGTGGGGAGTGTGCAGGAGGAGGCTGATCGATGTTTCTCTCTCATCGATGTTTCTGGCTCTCTATCCCTTTCCCTTCCTCTCTGTAAAAAAATCAATAAAATATATCTTTGAAAAAAAGAAAAGAAAGAAATTGAGGGCTCTCTAATATATTATGACATAGAAGTAAAAGTCACACCACTAAAAGACCATGTAGACCATGTCTCTAATAGCACATCTAGTAAAGAGTCAGCTGCAGGTGTCCAGCTACTTACCACTCGATAATCATTGGGGCCCCACACTAGAAGGGTATGGCGATGGCTCTGCTGAAAATCAGGAGTTACTGGAGTGACTGGTGATCCCGGAGAAGAAATGTTTATGCTTGTCAATTTGTCCAAATCAAAAGTCCTAAATTCATTTGTCTGTAGCAGGGGGAAAGGAGTCATAGTTAGCACCTCAGAGTCTTGCTCTGCACTGTGTAACTGAACACTGTCGTGGCATATTACTTGACATTCCCAGTGCACATTCATACACATCAAAAAGTGCCTTGGGGGAGCTGGCATGTCTCAGGCCCCATCCTTACAGACTCTACCATGAAGTTGTTTAGTATTACCAAAGGAGTTACACTTTTCATCCAGCATTTTACTATCGTTTTCATTTATGAAGATACATGCTATAGAAATCATTTCTATCATTGGGCAAAGAACAGCATCAGCCCTGGAGATCATCAATACTGGGTTGCCCCAAGCATTAGGAGTCAAACTTTTTTTTTTTTTTTTTTACTTCAAGATTATTAATTTGGCAAGATCTAAGGTAGTGTTTCTCAATGGTGTCTAAATAGGAATGAACAAGTTCAATCAAAATCTATGGAGGTGGGACCCAGATATCAGAATTTTCAAAGCTCTCCAGGTGACCAAATAAGGACTCAAGATTGACAACTTTAATCCAGACCAATGAATGTCCACATTAGGGTTTTCTAACCTTGGCACTATTGACATGTGGAGCTAGGTAATTCTTTGTTGGGGGGAGGGACTGTGTGGTGGCACCCTGGCTTCTACATAGGAGAATAGCACACTTCCAGTTGTGATAATACAAAAATGTCTTCAGAGATTGTCAAATGTCCCTTAACTACAGAACACCTGATTTCTAGGACCTGATCTTAGACTAAAGGCATTAGGAGTCAGTGTGGCTCCAGTGTGGGTTCAACAGGCATGTGAATTAGCTTAGAAACTAACCATTATTAGAAGAGTTAGAATACAAAAGGGAAGAAGTCCATAAAAAAGATAATTTACACACTTTTGAAGTATTTTGTGAGTGCCGAATTTCTTTTAACTAGATATTTTAGGAGTTCATAAAAGAACAAGTTTTATAAGCTTCTCTCCCATTATATTGCCCCTGGTGGAGGACCACCGACGCAGATCTTGCTATTTAAAGTGTGGTTCATGCACCAGCAGAGCAATATCACTTAAAAGCTTGTTAAAATGGAAGGTTTCAGACCTACTGATCAAGAGTCTTCGTTTTAACAAGCTCCCCAGGTGATTCATGTGCACATTAAAGTTTAATGTGCACTGGTCCAGATCGAAACCAAAAGGAGATCATGATATTAAGACATTTCCCTTCTGGCTTATCTTGGAATTTATACCAGGACCAAGAAGATCAGATTCTGGAAATCCTATTATCACTCAGGCCAGATGATAAAAAATAAATTTCTGTTTCTTCTACTTACTGCAGATATTTGGCCAACGTGCACCGTCTCTCCAGGAAAATATATAGTCATGTTATTGCTTCCTACATTCAATACTTTAATTTGGACTTGGTTTCCTTCGGGGAAGACTGGAAGAGTTTTCTGAACAAAATAAAAGACAATTGGCGGTGAGGTCTTCAGTTTGTATGGAATATACCTTAACCAGAGGCATAGAGTCCCCTTCCCCAGCCACGGAAAGCTGTGCTGGCTGAGGCACACCACGTACTTAACTAGCCCCCAAAGCCTCTAATCACTCCCTTCATGGCACCCATAGAAAATGATGTTTGTACAGAACATGGAAGTAATCAGAAAGAGGCTTTCTTGCTCTTACCGCCAGGCCAAGGGATAGTAGGTTACGAGGCCTAATAACTGAGGGGGTCAGAGAAACCATAGCTTAAATGAATGCGTGTCTTGAGGCACCTGAGAGCTGCTTGCTCGGGTGCCTCCCCTCCAACTCTGGACGTCCAGACCTCAGCCCTGGACATGGTGCTCTAAACAGCCGCTCACAAATGTTTTATGCCCTCCTGCCTCCACACCTTTCTCAGGGTTTCTGCCTTTCCCCTACATGTCCTCTCCCAAACTCCACTGTCACTGAAGTGATCCATTTCTACTTCAGCTCCACAAAGCTAGCTATGTTCAAGAGAAACTGAGTACACCCATGTTCATAATAGCATTATTCATAATAGCCAAGAGGTGGACAACCTAAGTGTCCATCAACAGATGAATGGATAAGCAAAATGTGCTATATCCATAAAACAGAATATTATTCAGCCTTCAAGGGCATTCTGACACATGCTCCGCATCGATAAACCTTGAGGCATTATGCCAAATAAAATAAGTCAGTCACAAAAAGATAAATATTGTGCGATTCCACTAGAATATTCAAAATCATAGAGACAGGAAGTAGAATGGTGGCTACCAGGGGTTGGGGGTTGGGGAGGAGGAATGGGGAGTTGTTGTTGAATGGATGTAAGGTTTCAGTTTGGGAAAATGAAAGCATTCTAAAGATTGTGTGCACAATAATGTGAATATACTAGTATTTAGCACTGCTGAACCGTACACTTAGAAATGACTAAGATGGTAAATTTTGTTATGTATATTTTTATCATAATTAAAAATATAAATTAAAAAAGAGAGAAGGAAGGAGTGAGGAAGAGAGAGAGAGAGAGAGAGAGAGAGAGAGAGAGAGAGAGAGAGAGCTCTTCTACCTCTTATTTTACGTACTACATAACACCAGGTTCCTAGGACCTGATCTTAGACTAAGGGCATTAGGAGTTTAGTTTAGCCCCATTGTGGGTCCAATAGACATGTGAATTAGCTTGGAAACTAATCATTATTAGAAAAGTTGGAATACAAAAGGGCAGAAGCCCATTAAGAAGACAATTGACAGAGTTTTGAAATACTTTTGAGTGCTGAACTTCCTTTCACTGGCTCTTTAAGGAGTTCATGAAAGTACTAGTCTCATGAACTTATCTCCCATTATAAAAACTGCAAAGGAAGTTCCTTATGTAAATGTGGTCCAGCTTTTCTCCTAATTAAGTGTACCTATCGACCCTATTCCTAGCTGCATCCTTTGCAGAGATAACACCCAGCAGTCCATGCTGTCAGAAAGGGACTATTTTGCCCCTGGGTGCATTGTCCATAGTTCCAGGACAGTTTATTAGCAAAGATCCTGGCCTCCCCTAATCCTTTCACTCTTGGAGAAAGAAGACTTCTGAACACCCCACCAGAATGCCTGAGCCAGGAAAGGCCACTGGAGAATCAGAGGACAACTCACATCAATTTCCAACTGCACAAATGCAGCCACCACGAAAGACATGGAAGCCAGGAACATGCCGACTGTCATCTTCTTCAAAGGGCTGATGGGATAAGCAAGAGAGTGACTCCCAACCAGTCTCATACAAACAAGCTAATTCTATGCCCCCCAAAGACGCACTCCTCTCCCACCATCCCCAAACAGACTAACTTCCCTTCCAAAACACATGCGATTGAAAGCATCTCTTCATTTGTTATTCATGACCAAGACTAGGGACTCTAAATGTAATAGCCTCATTTGTGTTTTTACATTTACTTTATAGAAATTATAATTCGGGTGATACTCCGCATGATAGTTAACATTTTATCATCTAGATAAGCGGTTCTCAACCTGTGGGTCGTGACCCCTTTGGGGGTCGAACGACCCTTTCACAGGGGTCGCCTAAGACCATTGGAAAACACATATATAATTACATATTGTTTTTGTGATGAATCACTATGCTTTAATTATGTTCAATTTGTAACAATGAAAATACATCCTGCATATCAGGTATTTACATTACGATTCATAACAGTAGCAAAATTACAGTTATGAAGTAGCAACGAAAACAATTTTATGGTTGGGGGTCACCACAACATGAGAAACTGTATTAAAGGGTCACGGCATTAGGAAGGTTGAGAACCACTGATCTAGATTATGGGGGAGGAAGAGATTTTCCTCTACCCTTCTAGGTTCTTTCTGTTGGTCTGATAATTAAATTGACATGAGATAGATTAACAAGCGAAAGTAACCAAATTTAATTGCATATATATGGATGGAAGCCCCACATACATGAGAGGTTCAGAGACAGAAAGGGAAAGTGGGCTATAGATAGCATCCTTAGTCAAGATGCCTTGGGCTTCAGAGGGGAGGAGGGCAGCTTGTAAGATAACAAGAAAAGCAGTTGTTCAGTAACGTGGATGTTTACCCTGCCATTTAGATAAGTCATAATAAGTTATTTCTGGTAATGACTCATTATAGGCAAGCCCCCCCATTTAAGTTCTCCAAGGGAGAAACAGGCAGTTTTTTTTCGTGAGCCCACAGGGTCTAGATTGGGTTCAGCTCAAAATACAAAATACTCTCTGAGCCAGAGTGGCACATCCTGGGGACACCTGTTCTGAACAACCTTCAGCATATCTGAGAGAGCCTTCCTCAGAGGCCATTTCAGGCTGCTGGTAATAACATTGTATTTTAAGGGAAAGTTTTCAGGAACAGCACACCGACATCTAATTCAAATGTACTTCTTTTTTTTTTTAATCCTCACCTGAGGATATGTTTTTATTGATTCTAGAGAAGGAGGAAGGGGGAGAGAGAGAGAACATTGGTCGGTTTGCCTCCTGCATGTGCCCCAACTGGGTATTGAACCCACAATCTTTTGGTGCATGGGATGACACTGCAACCAACTGAGCCACTTGGCCAGGGCTCAAATGTATGTCTTTAAAAGCCCCATCACATAGATGGTGTTGTGGGAGGGGAGACAGGTTCTTTTTTCCATGGAGGCCTGGAAGCTGAGGGAGTGTAGCCTAGTTGCAAAGTCCTAGGACTAACGGAGCCTCCACCCCACCCTGCCGGTCACCTACGTGAAGTTGAAGCCACATTTTGCAATCAGGGGATACACCACAGCGTCTACGATGGGGACCATGACAACGATCAAGATGGCATTCACGGTCTGCAGACGAAGTGGAGATGGACTGTTACCACTGGCTCACAGGTGACTTGGATCTCTGAAAGCAACTTAAATGTTGTCTCTTACCTGCATCTGATCTGGCTGAATGTCAAGAAGTCCCTAAAACAGAGAAGGGGGAGAAGTCTCATTGATAAGTTCCCACAGGTGATCAACTGGGGGGTTGGGAATGTCATGAAAACGAAGGAGAAAGGGGGCAAAGGGACTAAAACAAAGGAACAGTGACCAGGGGATGTCTTAAACTTACAATTTTCCCATTCATCGTTGTTGCTTGCAGCGTCCACCTTGAGCCCTTAAAAACAAATAAATTCATTGCATCATTTGGGACCATGGGTTTTCAAACATTTGACAAGTCAATGTTGATTTTTTTTTTCCAAATCAGGAATGAGGTCTGAAATGTTATGGGATTTAAAATTTTTTCAAAGCCGAGTTCATCTCCCAGCTCCATGTAATACTGGGTCAGGAGAAACAACTTGGATTTCTGCTCTGCAAGTTAACATAACATATAATACCCTGACCCCAACAGAGCACCTACACAGCTCTGCTCTGAGATATAGCTGCCCTGAGGAAAGACAAAAATGCATTTCTGAGGTTGGTGAGACATTAGCTGCCAGGTGAAAGCAGCTTCACAGCCTGAGGATAGTCTATATTCACTAGCACCACAGTTTTGAGAGCATTGTTATGGCTCAGAGCCATTTTGACAGCCCAAGCTGTCCCAAAATGTGCTTCCATGAAGAGAGTGACAAATTTAAACCTGAGCGGCTTCGTTATGTTAAACCTATTTCATAGGAAAAGGTGACTCAGGACTGTACAAGTATCATTATTCCCACAGAGGACTAAAGATGTACATGTTTCAACGTAACCGATCCCCTCCACTAGGAGGACATCAGAGTAAGTCAGGAATATGGCACCGTTCTAATTCTTAATACAGGGGTATATGCCCTAGTTCTCCATGTTGATCCCCACAGCCTTGCCGCGGGTTACTATCCTTTTAGCAGGGCTAAGGGATCACCTCAAGACACACAGCTACAAGGTGGTGAGTGTATTTCTAGTGCAAGTCCACATCCAGTAGCAGGTTTGAATCAATGTGCAAAACTGCCTTCTTGGTGTTTCAAATGCTGTTCTCGATTTCACGCTTACCAATAAGGAGGTTAAATGTGTACACTCAGCTTTCTTACAAGAGATGGTTTACCCATACAGTAATCCTCCCTGAACCATACAATTACACATGTCTGTGAACTTTTTAAAAACTTCAGTTTCTAAAAGGAATAATAACTTATTCCTTTGACTAATAGGCATCACGCATTCAATTATCTAACTCAACGCTGAAACATTCCTAGGCCAGCATCTTACAGCTGTGGGAGAAAGAGCAGGTGACAAGGCAATGACCGGGGTCTAGTTCCTGCTCCAGAACGACTTCGGGCGTCATCGTGCATCCCTGGATGGTGCTTCTAAACCACGTATCCCATATAGATGGAAAGATGTCAAGTGCCTGTCAGGTACAATATTCTGTGGATCCCATAAAAGGGACTGCATCTGTTTACCATGATGCATCAATGGGAAAACGCTTTATTCTCAGTGTTTAGTTTTCTTTTTTTCCTCAGTTTTTCTTTTCTCAATTTTTCTTTATTCTCAGTTTTGATTCGAAAGAGTGTTGGACACTCTGATCCAGTTTTTCCTAAGTCTCCTTTACTTGATCACACCTAATTTCTTCTTGTTTTGCAACAGAGATGAGGCTAGAACCATCTAGAGTTGGTTTTTTAAAAAGAAACTCAAATGTGATTAAGTGATCAAATAAATGAATAAAAGAGAAACTGGAAGAGAACGTTTTAAAGAACCAGATCCTATGGCTTGGTACATGGTAGCACCCAAAGAACGTTTGCTACATGAAGATGTACGAACACATAGTTTCCCATTACCTGCTGGTCGAACAAGGCCCAGAACATGGGGAGTGGGATATACAGGAACATCACCTTCGTCACCATCTTAATTTGAGAGATAAGCCGCTCCTGTGGTTGGAGTGAGGGAGGGACTAATCAGGCAGGATTATGTCATAGTCATCAGCAATGTTAGCTTCAGTGAGGACTTATCTGCATCTGGAGACAAGCTGGGAGGTGATGAACAATTCCAAAGAACCCTACCCCAGTTTCCTTTTGAAAACGAAAACTTCCTAAGCTATTTAAAATATGAGTGAAAACGTCTGTGTAGGAGGTAAATGGCTCAAACTTATATAAACTATTAAATGTACACTCCACCACCATCACCATTTAACTCTTCTAGATTCAAACTAAAGTTATGTGATCACAATTTCATATATTAATTGGCAGATTGTACCAAATGAAAATCTATGACAAGATAATATTGTTCCGAGGTACATTATATCTATTGTTAATCAAGTTTGTCTCAATACGAAACAATCACACTCCCAGAGTCTTAGTTAACACGCGTTAAAGGTTCTGAGGACACAGTTGGTGATCTCATCCATGAAGCCTTAAGAAGATGAGTTGTAACTGTGGGCGCTCACTAGAGAAAGGTTCCTGGGACACTGCAGCAATATGATCACTTACGTCATACTTCTCCTGGGCCCAGTCCAGCCAGTGCTCCCTTTTGGGAAATTCCTTACTCCGGTGCCTAAACCTATTCTTGATGGCAAACTGAAGGAGGGAAGAAAAAGCAAATTTCAGAACAGAACTGGTTACTTTATCAGGGAAACACATTTCAATTAAACTCCTTTTAATGGAAGACTTGTGAGACACGCAAAATATAAAATTGTATACACTAGTATAATGACATTGCTAAAAGGCATGATGCATTTATTTCTAAACTCTTGCTATCTTCAAGTGAGTTGGGGTAAACAAAGTCACACTGTTACTACTGTACTCTACAAAGTGGCAGTCAATAGAAACATAACCTGTAACATTTATATTTTCCCATAGCCATATTAAAAAGCAATGGTGATTTATTTCAATAAATAAATAAATAAATAAATAAATAAATAAATAAATAGCTCCAGAGGTGTGATTCAAAGAAAAGAAAGAAAAGCAAAAGGGAAACAGGTAAAATTAATTTTAAATATATATTTTTAACCCCACAAACCTAAAACATGATCTTAATATGTAATCAATATTTTAAAAATTCATAAAAAGTTTTACATTCTTTTTTATACTAAGCCTTTGAAATCCAGGGTATACTTTACTCTTACAGCACATTTTAATTTGAGTGCTACATTTTTATCAGGAATATTTGATCTGCATTTATATTTCATAAAATTTATGTTTGAAAAATTAGAGTTAAATACTTAAGTTGTTTCAAAGATACTTAAAAATTTTCCAATAACTGAATTAAGTATTGGTTTTTAGATTTAAAAGGACCCACTCCATAGAAATACATATATAAGGAATTATATAATTTAAATTACTTTAAGGGAAATTTAAAATTCTGTTCCCCAGTTGAACTTGCCACCTTTTATTTTACTTTTTTAAAATAATTATTTTTATTGATTTTTTTTTTTTAACGGAGAGGAAGGGAGAGGGATAGAAATATCGATGAGAGAGAAACATCAATTAGCTGGCTCCTGCACACCTCCTACTGGGGATGTGCCGGCAACCAAGGTACATGCCCTTGACCGGAATCGAACTGGGACCCTTGAGTCCGCAGGCTGATGCTCTATCCACTGAGCCAAACCACTTAGGACAAACTTGCCCCATTTTAAATGTTCAATAGCCTCATGTGGCTGGTGGCCACCATATTATACTGAAGGTCTATAATAAATGGTACAGCCATATAAAGGACAGTGAGAACCCACTACACAGAAATGGGTTTATAAAAAGTAATGGCTACAGTTAAACATATTTTAAAACACGGTAACCCTGATTAGAAAATATGCTGACCCACCATCATACAATTAGGGGCTTTTAGGATTCCTTGTCAGTAAGAGGCCTTCCGGAAAAGCCAAGTGCACTGTAACTATGCAGCAGCAGAGAAGCTGGTGGTGGGGAAAGTTGGGGACATGCATGACTGAAAGGCAGTAACTCAAAGCTGTGGGCTGGTTTTGGATGCAGGGTAATACAAGTCTCATGATTCTAAATAGCATGAAGTTGTTTTGGAGTTTGAACTAAGTTGTCAGTTACTTGGGAAGGAAGGACTTGGAGAGAGCATTGGTAAGATCCCCTCCTGGCTTGGAAACAAATGTGTGATGGGGATCGATGTCATTAATGTTAGAGGAAAGTATGGAAGGAAGAAGGAATAGCTGAAAGGGAAGAGAACAAAAACGATTCTGAGAGGACACGTTAATTTCACAAAGTAAAGTGCCCATATGTATTTTAATGCAATAAAGCCAGGCAAAGAGAAAGAAAGTGACCCAACATTATCTTTGAGGATTTTTTTTTTTACTGATGTTATTTAGAGAGAGAAGAAGAAAGGGAGAGGGAGAGGAAGAGGGAAAGGGAGAGGGAGGGAGAGAGAGAGAGAGAGAGAGAGAGAGAGAGAGAGAGAGAGAGAGAGAGACATCAATTGGTTGCCTCCTGCACAAATCCTGACCTGGGATGGAACTAGCAACCTTTTGGTGTATAGGACGACCCTCCCACCCACTAAGCTACTCAGCCGGGGCCTAACTTTATCTTAAGGCTGCCTTTACATCCAAAAAACTATTCACAATTATTTTTTTATAAAGTGACACATTTCCCCCTGATTATACAATGTACATAGTCACTAAAAACATGGGGCGTAAATAGGGGAATCAAGTTATTTGACTCCATCACTTATATCCTGACTTTAAATGTGCCCGTATGTGCAAAGGCCATGTAGCTATATGTGGAAGAAACCATGTTCTGCATGTTCTCATCACCAAACAGTCTCTGAAGACGAGACTTCTGAGGGCTGCGTAACGCGGCACAGACGCCAGTTAGCCGCTGTCCTCCCATTTTTGGTGGACTTATATGTTTGCTGCTGCAAATATTTGTTTTGTTTTGTTGTTTCTGCTGTTGTAAACATTACATTGATAATCTTCACATGTGAATTTGTGCTGGTTTTTAGCCTTGATTTGTGTCCAATTGTCAGACTCCTGACACGCAGCACCAAACCACGCCTCTTTGCTGTCACACTGCTGCCCAACAAACATCAGACACTGCCTGCCATTTTGATAGGTGAGGGGTTGCTTGGATTTGATTTTTCATGTCCACTGATCTCATTTTGTAAGTTCAAGAGTCATTTCCATCCCTCTTTAGTTGAGTTCTGTTTTGTGTCCTTTTCCATGTGATGAATTTTATAAGAAAATTCAATTTGTCAAAATACAGGGGTGGGCAAACATAGGTTTACAGTTGTGAGCATGCAAAACACAGTTTATCCTTGTATTATATTTATTAATTATTGTACTGTTTATTTGTGTTATTATTATTGTTTTTATTTCGTATCCTTACTTGTGATTTACCTTTTAGGTAATGGTGGCTGGTAATTTAGCCCACTTCTGCCCACCCCTGTAGTAAAGAACACTAATACAACGCTCAAAGGAAAGTCGACACTTCATCGAATTCTAATTTGAAGGAAGTGAAAGGTCCTGGGGTGACCCAAGGCCACTGAGAGAGAGCGACTGAGATACTTACCCCAATGCACTTGGCCACGTCACCCATGATGTTCCCCTGGGGCTGGTACTTCGTGTACATGCTGCTGCCAGCGATAAATACAACTGCAGGGCAAAAGGAGATGGGTAACAGGGTGTTGTCAGAACGACCTGGGACCCAGAAGATGTGTTTTTATTTGAGTTATAACCTTGTTTTGGATACACCAGGGTTACTCTTAGAATGGGGGTACCGCCCTCTCTCCCAGTGAAGAAAGTGGTTTTGATTCTAACAAGCGGAGGAGCTTCTGAGTCTGTTATATCTGTGTTCTCACGTACAAACAGTGACGTCTACTACTATCTACTTCCCAAAACTTGGGGCCGCTCAAAGACTTATAAAGTGACACATTTCTTAGTTCAGCTATTTAGGCACAAGTTCTATCACTATGTAAAGGGAGACAAAGAAATAAGTGCTTTTACATATTAGGTTAATGTATTACTCTATAAAGACGAAAATTAGCTTTAATTTTTCAGTTGCAATGACAAGAAAAAGTTCTTTTTTAAAAAATATAGTTTTATTGATTTCTGAGAGGGAGAGAGAGAGATGATAGAAACATCAATGATGAGAGAGAAGCATTGATTGGTTGCCTCCTGCATGGCCCCTACTGAGGATTGAGCCCCCAACCCGGGCATGTGCCCTGATGGAATCAAACCATGACCTCTTGGTTCATAGATCCATTCTCAACCACTGAGCTACACTGACTGGGTAAGCTCTTCTTTTAATCATCAGAAAAAAAATAAGGACTATCTGTTGGAACTTTTACTTACTCACATTAACAGAATTTATTCTGTGGTCATTGTACAGAATCACGGTTACAATTATTTGTATCTGCAGCTCCAGTTTTACACAAGTAAAAGCACTTTTACAATGAAGCAACTCTTAGGAAAGACATATTGTAAAAATAATGCAGGGGAAAACAGCATTTCTGGAAGAAACTCCGAAAACACAATCCCTATACTAGGATTTCTGATTATCCAATATCAGAATTAAAAAATTTTTAAAACACTAATTGATCATCTGAATTACACTTTTTCCCTCAATTAAGAGAGGGCCTAAGATTTTTGATAGGTGCCAACTCTCAAGCATTATCTCCAAGTATGTGCCTTATTATAGGTGTTCTTTATAATTAAAGAAAGGAGAATTTACTTATATTTTAACCCAATGCCAATTGTCCTTAATCAAACATGGATGGAAGAAGTGCCCAACAGACTAAGTCTACACTTTTTAAAAATATATTTTTCATTGATTTCAAAGAGGAAAGGAGAGGGAGAGAGATAGAAACATCAATGATAAGAGAATCATTTATTAGCTGCCTCCTGCACACCCCTTACTGGGGATTGAGCCCACAACCCGGGCTTGTGCTCTGATGGGAAATCCAGCCGACCTCCTGGTTCGTAGGTCAATGCTAAATCACCGAGCCACACTGGCCAGGCCAGTACATTTTTTTAATTAGCTAATATTTTAATATTTAAGCTTCTGATTAACTGAAGCCTAAGTCAAGCATAAGATTGCTGCAGATAGAAGCTTCTAGAGAGGGTGTTGATACACAGGATTTGGCTTGTTCTCAATTCCTCCACAAGAAAAAGCATAATCTTTGATGTAAGAATGACTCATACAGACTAAATGACCATTTACCTAATGACAACTTATAGTGTCCAGCCTAAAACAACAGTTTCTGAAGTCCTCTCTACCTCCATTTCCTCACGCAGAATTAGAGAGAAAAGGTCTACATGAGCCTTTCAGGGGAGTGTGGCTGTAGTTAAACAATTATGGGAGGAAATGGACATATCCGAAGGGGAGAATTCTGAGCCTGAGATGGCAATTGGGCTCTGTTTCCTTCTTGTACCCAAAGATGTTGAAGTCCTCACCCCCAGGACCTCAGAATATGGCTTATTTGGAAATAAAATCGTTGCAGACAATCAAGGTAAGGTGAGGTCATTATGGTGGCCCTACTCCAATACGACCGGTATCCCTATAAAAAGGGGACATTTGGACACAGATGTACATACAGAGGGAAGGCCATGGGCAGACTGACATTATGTTGCCACAAGCCTGGGTACCACAAGAGGGAGAGAGAGGCCTGGAAGAGATCCTCCCCAGGGCCTTACGTGGGAGCATACTCTTCTGACACTTGATTTTGGACTCCCAGCCTCCAGAACTGTGAGACAATAAATAAATTTCTGTTGGTGAAGCCATTCAGTCTGTGGTATTTTGTTATCGCAGTTCTAGGAAACGAAGACCCTCATCATCTCTCAAGCCAAACTATCCCATGTAGAAATCTCTTCACACTTCCTAAAAAGCCAGTGCCAAGAACTCATGTGTGAATGAATGCATCTAGCACACATATATTCATCCTAGAGGGGAGATATTCTAGTAGAAACATTTTGAGATGCTACACTATGGAACTCTAGATGGAATTGGAAGTATTTAAACAACTGGACCAGGTTGTCATATCTTCAAGTTGTAGGTGAGCACATGTTGGTAAGAAGGAAAGCCTTCAGCTATGGGTTCAGCTAGTCCAGCAGATTCGCCATCTTCATCTCAATCTGCCTAAATAGTATCACATGTTTAGATGTCCAACTCAGTTGATCCCTTTTCCTGCAAACACTTTTCTGGTCTTATTCCTTCTGAAAAATGCCAAGTCTACATTCTTTGACTTCTCATAGCATGTTTAACATGGGTTGGCAAGTCTTCATACTATTTACCATTACAATTTGTTACATGACTTTTTAAAAAGTGGTCACAGTGATTAAGTAAAGACTTGATCTGATCATAGGATTGAGTTAATTCAACTGATTCTACTTACTCAGAGCAACAGCCATGAGAGCAGCAGGAACCCCAAACGCCAGTGGGTAACAAGCTTGCTTACTGTGAATTCCACATTCTTGAACTGGGGAGAAATTACCAGATTAAAATTCATTATGGCATTGGTAATGCCCATACAGTTCCCATTTTCTAAAAATCCCTAACTGGTTATTACGTATTGTTTTTCACTTAATGTTTGAGACATGTCCATTTGCCTCACTGATATCAATGCCAGAGGAGCAAAGCAGCTTTGTAGTAGAAAGAGCAGGAGGTGGAGACAGGTTTAACCCCCGCCCCTGTGTAGATCTCTGATACCGGTCATGCCAAAATCAGTTCTTACATTCAGTGGGTTTTCTTAGTGGGGGAGATAAAAATGACCTGAATACTCAGTAAATAAAATCAAGAGTGGCTTGGAAAATTAATCTCGTATGTCCCTGAATTTAGGCTAATTTGAAAATACTTAGATAACACAGGGCAGGGGTCAACAGACTTTTCTGTGAAGAGCCAGAGAGCAAATATTTCAGGCTCTGTGGACCATTCAGTCTTTGTCCTAGTGACTCAAGCCGGCTTCTGTAGGATGAAAGCAGCCATAGACAGCACACAAATGGGTAGTCTTCTCTACATTTCTGGATTGGGTTTAGAGGCCAGACTTTGCTAGCTCTCAAATCCTAGGGTTGGTATACAAAAAATTAAGACATTAAGGGGCAACAGAGAATTCTGGAAATCCTCTTAATGGAATGCTGGAGCCTCCAGGAATCTGATCCTAAAGGGGTTTTAACTTTGTCTTTGACCAGTTATTTCACAGTTCTGTAGAGAAAGAAGTTAACTAGTAGAAAACATGCAATGACTTCTGTTCATGGCAAAGCAAAATAAATTCCTGTTAGTCAAATCCCTATTGGCACTGACTTGTAGCTTCCAGTTTCCTCATTTATTATTAAGTTATATAAAATCATTGTCACATTCTCATTTCATATTTGTGTGAGAATCATGATTTCACCTTTAAAGATGTTATCCTGTAACACATTCTCTAATGCACCACATGCATAGTAGATATTCTAGTAGGTGGGGGAGGTGAGAAAACATAACATAAGAATGAAAACTACTAAATTTTTATACAAAACAAGTTGGAATGTGTTTTAAGTATCATCTCCAAACTACTAGTCTATGCAGAAATACAGAAACCCCCACAAAATATTTTATGTCATAATTTAATCTGATCCCATGGTCTAATTTGACCCCAAATATTCCCTTCGATGTGGGAAATCCACAAACTCTCAATGGATCCTTAGCAAGCACAAAGATCTGAGTGCTGTTGACAGTTGCTGTCTCATTCTCTTTCTTGGGGAGTTCTTTTTGAAATATCTGAGATGATAGGAAAGCAAAAAGTAAAACCTTGCCCACAAAATTCTCCCTAACTCACTGACCATTACCCGGGAGCAAAGCTGGAAGGCAAAAGTGTGTGTTTTTCAGAGCTTCTACTGTCTTATCTCCTACATGAATAAGGACTTTGCATTAGTGATCATTTAGAAAAAGTGGCTGCTGTGCTAAGGATGCTATAGATCCTCCAGTGGTCATTAGGATAAGGGATTCTAATAAGATTGAAGAGGAGATAAAACTGGAAGGAAAAGAAGCTCATACTCTGGATGTCAATGTGTCCTCTGTTATTTGTCTGGTGGCTGAAGTATAATGGAGGAACAGAGGACAGAACAAGCAAAGCAAGGACAAACTTTCCACGTGATTTTTCTCCCCACAATTAAATAAAGAAAAACAGAAGCCCCCCTCTGACATTTTTTTACCTCTGAGGATGGGAGTGATGATAGTAGAGAGCAAACTTCCAGCATTAATGGCCAAATAAAAGATGGAAAAGAATCGGTTTCTTTGTTTTTCCTATAATAAGAAGGATAAAATTAAAGTACAATGAAGTTGTCTATATATCAACTGATTGAACCTGATTATATAGCTGATAATCTGACCTTGCTTCAAACTTAGTTTTGGTCAGTATCTCACTTTCAAGTCTACTTGAAAAGAATCCAGTGGCGCACAGGCCTTGTGTCGGTGGAATTTGATTCCCAGAAGTTTAGAGTCCATTTATGTGGTTTCTGTGAAGGCATGAGCTCTTACCTGGCCCTCTTCAAACTGATCTCCACCAAATGCAGACACACAGGGCTTGATTCCTCCAGTGCCGAGAGCTATCAGGCCCAGGCCGATCATGCACAGCGCCCTAGAGGAAGAAGGGGGTGAAGGTATTGCTGAAATGTGAGATCTCAAAAGCAGGAACCTCCTGTTTCTTAGCTTCCCTCAGCAGAACAGGTGCAGCGGTAAGCACAGAGAAGGGACAGCAACCTCTATAAAGTGGTTCTCAACCTTCCTAATGCCGCGACCCTTTAATACAGTTCCTCATGTTGTGGTGACCCCCAACCATAAAATTATTTTCGTTGCTACTTCATAACTGTAATTTTGCTATTGTTATGAATCATAATGTAAATATCTGATATGCAGGATGTATTTAGGCAACCCCTGTGAAAGGGTCGTTCGACCCCCAAAGGGGTCATGACCCACAGGTTGAGAACCGCTGCTCTCTGAGAAGATAATGGGCAGGAATGCAGTCTTGGCAGGTGAAGGGGACTTGATCTCATGGGCTTCCATGTGTATACTGTTATCTAATAACTTACTAGCTAGAAAATGTAAAGCAATAGCTTGAATACTGAACAAGGATTTTTGTATGGGGTTCTTCTGCAGCCTTATGATTGTTAGCAAAAGACTAGGTAAGTGGTATGTTTAAGCATTGTCTCTGTATAATCTTAATAGACTCATAACAGTCATTAAAAGACATTAGAAAAAATGATTTAATGGCAAAGCAGAATATCAGGTTAGTTAATATGATCTTAACTTATTTACAGAAGACTGGAAAGTAAAGGAAAATGTTTATTATAATCTTTTACAATATTAAAAAAGATTATTTATAATAATTAGAAGGGATTAAGGATCATTTATTTGTATTTACTTTTGCATTATCCAAGTTATCTGTGTTTTATTTTCTGAATTGAAAAAAAAAATCACTCATAGAATTTGCCAACCCTCATTTGTAGTTTTGTTAAATGATAGCAGGTACTACAAATTTTAGGTTTTATGTGTGCATTTTTCCATATTGCTTGATTGCTATGTTGCTTTAAAGTGCTAAACAATATTTTCTGAAACAAAATCTAGAACTACTATGTGTAGAAAGAATCCTTTAAAAAATCACATTCATCTAGCTGAATTAGCTGGTTGAAGCACCTCTTTCCTTGTTTGCTTCTTAAGAACTTAAATGCTGTCACTCTAAGCATTTTAAAAGACAACAAAACATGGCCAGTTGCATATAACACACCCAGCAATCTTGTGAGAATTGTGGGTATGCCCTAACACAGTGATGGCGAACCTATGACACGCGTGTCAGAGGTGACACACGAACTCATTTTTTTGGTTGATTTTTCTTTGTTAAATGGCATTTAAATATGTAAAATAAATTTCAAAAATATAAGCCTTTGTTTTACTATGGTTGCAAATATCAAAAAATTTCTCTATGTGACACGGCACCAGAGTTAAGTGAGGGTTTTTCAAAATGCTGACACGCCGAGCTCAGGTTCGCCATCACTGCCTAACAGGACCCCCATGAGAAAGAAAAGTAGCTAAGCTTTCCTGAGCCCTCGTCACTTGCCAGGCAATGCTCCAGGTGCTCCATCTGGATGAACACACACAGTCCTATCTGAGGGAGGTGCTATCACAAATGAGGAAACTCAGGCCCAGAGGTTAAGAAACAGCTAGTAAGGAGCCCAGCCAGAGTTTGAACCCACAAAGTCCATGTTCTTAATCAATATTGTAGATTAGGAAATTGAGGCGTGGAGAAGATAAGTTGCCCCAAGCCCTACAGCTGCTCTGTGGAAGGGCTGGGGGTCAGAAGCTGCCAGGCTGAGCTTATAGCCACTGTCCTCGACCAGCAAAGTTTCCTGTGGGCACCATGGGCGTTACAACAAAGGGCCTCGTCTGGGCAGCAACCTGACTGATGAACAAACCAGAAACTCGGGGGCTGCAGATAGGAATTTAAATGTCTTTCTTTTTTAAAAAATATATTTTTATTGATTTCAGAGAGGAAAGGAGTGGGAGAGAGAGACATTTCAATTATGTTTTCCCAACCGATAAGGTAGTTTACTTAGAGACCAAGGAATCGAAGCACACGAAGAGGAGACTAAATAAATCTTGGTAACTTGTCTACTAGACCAGACTGCAGGGAAGGGAAATCAGTCTCACAGAGGAGTACTTGTCAATGGCAGCGTCAATGGCAGCGTCCATCAAGGACTCAGAACGTAGGGCTCGAACAGATATTTATGAAACTGAGTTAATGGGAACTCAGTAAAAGTGTAGTACCAGACAGAAAACCAAAGGTACAGGGTCTTGAGGAAACCGGCCCAATTGAGGATCAAGGTCAGTGGCAGTACCGTCTGTCCCTCCAGGGAAGATGACGATTAACATAAGTATCCCATGCACTGACCATGCGCCACATGACATGTACCTCAGACAGCAAGCCTTCGAGTGAGCAATGACTCCAGACAACTGTTAGGATGGCGACATACCAGTAATGAAGACCCAACACTTAAGTCAATTAAACGGCTTTCTCTCTATCGCTGTAAAGGCCTCCTTACACTTACGGTGAAGTTCAAGGTGAAACATTGGAGCACCAAATAAGCAACCAGTGGGAGGGGGTAGGGTAGCAGGTAACATCAACTCACACATGTAAAGGAAGATTGTTGGGGGTTCCATCGTGGTCAAAGTCTGAGAGGTCATGAATGGAGCTTACTGCGGTGACTGCCTGCCCAATTGTGTAGACGATGGATAGTGACACGATGGTCCTGTGTTTGGAGGGGTTAAGAAAAATCCAAGTTAATTGTACAGTCCGCTTCCTACTCCACCACAAAAAGGCCCCGGCTTCAAACTTTTGAGAGCCTGGTCATGAATGTACTTGTTTCTCAAATTGAGTAAAACTGGTAACTCTTAGAAAGGCAACCTGCTGACGAACCTGTTGCCCAGCCTGCAAGCCCAGAGCAAAGACTTGCCCAGAGGAGCCGGAGCAAGGGGGGAGATGCGTTTTATCTTCGAGCTCTTTGTAAGACCCAGTGTTTTTTGTTACCTAACTGCTGAAATCGGTACTTGTCTCTTTAGACAACGAGAGATTCTTACCTGATGCCTGGTAACAACATTTGGCCAGGAGTGGACCACTGCTTGCTTGTGTATTGAGTTATTTTGAGAGAGTGAATTTTCCTGCTTCTGTCCACATCATGCCTTGGCCTGGCAGAACCTTCACTTCTTTGCTGATTAAATCCTGGGGACTTCCCGATAACCCCCTCTCGAGTGCACTTGACCAAGGGCTGGGCGGGTGCCCCGTGTCCTCTCTGGCCATGGAGCAGTGTGAGCCTTTTGGCTGCTGGGACATCAGTTGGGGAGCTTCTTTGTTCTCCCTGCCCTTAACTCAATGCTTCCCACATCATTAATGATAGATGGTGTCCCTGCTACTATTTCAAGATGAGACAAAGATGTTATTGCTGCTTGAAGGAGGAAAGGAGAACCTACAAACGCCACTTGCACTCACTGCTAAATGCCAGGCACTGTGCCACGCTCTGGGGGTACGCGGAAGAGCAGAAACAGGGCCTAGCATGCTCTCCTAAGAGTTTTAGGTTTCTGATTCTTTGCTCCCCGAGTCCACCATCTCAAACCATTAAGCCAATAATTACTTTTTGGCTTGCCTGGGAACAAGGAAGTTGCAACTACTCACGAGAATTTTCCCAGCCAGGAGTCGGCAATGAGAGCACCAAGGATAGGCGTCAGGTAGCAGAGGGCCACAAAGGTGTGGTAGATGGCGGTGGACAGGTTGTCGTCCCATTTAAAGAACCGTGTGAAGTACAGAATCAGGAGTGCTTTCCGCAGCAGACAGGGCAAGGGAGGGAAAAGCACAGTTAGGAGTGGCCGCGGCAACTGGCGCTCTGCACGCGAGGGGGTGGGTGTCGAAAATAGTTACCTTTCATGCCATAGTAGGAAAATCTTTCGCAGAACTCATTGATCACGATGAAGAAGATGCTCAGGGGATAACCAAAGCAACTCTGACAAAAACAAAACAGTCCAGGGTTAAAATATGCTCCCTGCCGGCCCATTTTCACAAATGAGTGCTAACGGCATGAAAAGTAACCTGTGCCTATTAGTAACTTGTCAGTGACTATCCAGAGGTAGAATCTTAGAATTAAACATTTTTTAGAATTAAAAATTAAAATTTTTTTGTTCCCTTACATTCCACACAGAGACAACGATGAAGCATCTAGTTTTGTTAGCCTGAGAAGGGCTGCACAAAGCATTTCCTAAAGAGAAGGAACGTCTCATACTCAGGACTGCCCTCTCATGAATGATAGATGCATGATGCACATTTGTTATGAGAATGAAGCACAAATGTGAACATTTTGGAGCAAAACAGACTAGAGTCTATAACAGCTGTGGGCAAACTACTGCCCGCGGGCCGGATCCGACCCGTTTGAAATGAATAAAACTATTGAAAAAAAAGACCTTTTATGTAATGATGTTTACTTTGAATTTATATTAGTTCACTCAAACACTCCATCCATGCTTTTGTTCCGGCCCTCTGGTCCAGTTTAAGAACCCATTGTGGCCCTCGAGTCAAAAAGCTTGCCCACCCCTGGTTTATAAGGTGAAGCTACACAGAAAAGAAAAAGGGATACTTACATATGATTTGGACGTCCCTGAAAGAAAAACAAAAATGCCACTATTAAAGTCAAATAATTCAAATGCTTTCTGCTGAGTCTAAACTCAGGCCCTGTGACTTTTCCTGACAGTCAGATGTGTTACCCAGACCGCTGCAGCCATCTCCAGGATCCCAGCCCTAGCCATGCCTCCTGTCCAGAGTCAGGCCTGGAAGCTGCATCTGCTTTAATCAGCTCCAGACAATTCTCCTGTGGGTCAGAGTAGAGAACCAGAGGCACAGAGAACGGTGCCAAACCCCTTTCCTCCTTAAAGCACTTCAAAGGCTGCCCGCTGCCCACAGGCTAAAATCCAAACTTTTAGCATGTTCTTTGCTATCTCACAAGGTCAGCAGATTTGGTGAGGATTAAATCATGGAAATATAAAATGCTTAAGGGTACTTAAAACACAGTGAGGGTTCAACCAGAATTCTCGCCACCTGGGCCCACCCTCCTTCCAGCCTCTTCTCTAGGCAGAGAGGGCTCCACCATACCCAGCCATTTGTTCACTGAACCGGTAAGTACCCCCCCAAAGTCCTTCGTGCACAAAACAGCAAATCCTTTGCCAGGAATGCTCCTTGTATGCCCTCCTTTCCTTCATGAAGCCTTCTCTGACCTCCTATGCTGCCTCAATGCCATAACAGCTTATATTTCTGCCTCCACTTTATCGGAAGAATCACCACGTGCTGTTCATCTCCACTTTTCCAATACCTACCAGTGCAGGGCCCATTGTTAGAAGAGCAAAAAGACAAAGGGCCAGAATCCAAGTGAGTTGGTACAAACCACGTGCCATTGACCATCTTCTAAACTTAGTGCCCTTCACCCCTGTTGCCAGTCTCTGCTCCTCTGTCTCCCCTGAATTTTGACAAGATTTCACCCAAAGTCTTGTCTCAAGTCTTAACATTTTCTCATGCTTCTTTCTATACTAACACATTGCCCAGTGTTAGTATAGAAAGAAGTCTGTGTCTGTTACATGCTAGGCCCCTTGCCATGGGGAATCATCTCCCTCCTCCTCTCAGTCCCCATTGACCACATCTTAGAGTTCTTTGCTATTAGGGTCCCCTGAGCAGTCCCCTCCTCCTCTATTAGGAATCAGTGACCCCCCCAGTAGTGGTTCTCAAACTGAAGTGTGCCTCAGCATGACCCTGATGGCTATGAGAACTGGTTGCTGGATCCCACGCCCAGAGTTGCTGTCTCTGTAGGTCTGGGATGGCCCATTGAGTCTGCATTTCTAACAAGTTCTAAGGTGATGTTGCTACTCGGGTCCAGGGACCCCACTTTGAGAACCACAGGTGAGCTGTGATGTTGAGTTGCCCGATGGATCTGCACAAATAAGTTTTGCCACTTCTCTGGCCCTGAGACCCAGACAGATCCTTCTGTGCCAGTTCAGAGCAGGAACTGAATACAGAAGCTGCTCAACACGCAGACGTCTCCACCAAGCCTCCCCACCTCACACTCTCACACAGTTCCCCATTCAGGGCCCTTCCTCTCCCATCTGCCACCTTGTATTCTCATTATGTGCAAATCCAGGGCCCGTCCCACAAGAAACATAACTGTGGATTCTGCCCTTGGCCCAGACCCACGTGGTCTTGCAGACCTTCCCCCGCTCATCTGGGGGGGCCTTCCTTCCCCATTCTGGTCATGCTGTGCTGTGGGCATTTGCACTTCTCCAGGTCAGCACGGCCGCACACCAGATGGTCTCACTTTTGCCCACATAAGAACGGTGATGCTATTTTAGTCCTTGTCCCGAGACGGGAAATAAACTGTCTGGTCTCATGGGACTCCAATTCCGAGCTCTTCTTGCCCATAACCGTTCTGGAAGGAGATTCCTCAAACCCAAAAGACTGTTTTTTTCTCCTCAGTTAGACTTCCCTGTGGGGATGGGCTGCTTTGAGGGGCATCGTGTGAAGAATGCGGGCATGGGGCCAGACGTGATTGAATCTCTGTCCTGTTGCTTTCCAGCTGTGACTTTGGGCGAGCCCGTCTTTCCTCAGACAGGCTGCCTATCAGATGAAGATAAGGCCACCCACCTTACAGGACTGCTGTGAGTGCTCGCCGGAAAGCCCCAGCCAGGCTTGACTCGACATTCAGCAGGAGATGCTACTACCTAGGAATCCTTAGCACCTCGCGTGCTGCTTTCCAGGGTGGATATTAAATGTTTGTTGAATGAATATGTCCCCCAAAGAACCAGTAGTATCGCGCATCAAGCACCATGTTCAGATCCTGGCTCTGCCACTCGCTCGTTCCATTGGCCCCTCCAGGCCCGCTAGCCACCCTCTGCCCATGAGGCTGACCTGCACGGATTTCATCCGTGTCCCCCCATCCTCCTGCTTCCCCCATATGGTTTGGCCCGTGGGGAGCCCCAGCAGGAGATCAGAAGATCAGGTGTTCCTTTTCCTGGCTTCTTCCCGGAAAGGTCACCTGAGACTGCTGTGTCCTCAAGCGACCAATACTGCTCCTCTGCAGTTGACACTTCCCACGTGGCTCTCTCCTTCCAGGGCTTGGTCACTGTTTTGACTTTCCAGGGGTGGTAGCAATGGGGTCATGACTCTGGGTTCCTGCACTATCATGTATGGTCCCCACAATCAGTCTTTTCTAATCAGTCTTTTTAAACAAATGCTCCTATTTTGAGAATGCCATTTGTTTCCTGATGGGACCATGACTGACACAGCCCACAAGTCAGATTTCATCACCAGACTGGGGAGAGCGCCACTCCCCAGGGAAATGAAAGGACCGGTGCTTCTGTAAAGCCCTCTGGCCGTACTCGGAGCCCAGTTTCATTGCAGTGGTGCCCGGTCTGCTCGAGGACTTGGACGCGGACGTGGCAGGACCGTACCATGCTCCGCCTACTTAGACCTCATAGAATGTGGTCTCCCCACGGTCTCCCACAGACCAGGCATGGCAGGGAGTGACACCACATGGGCTCCAACCTTCTCTAGAAAAGCAGGAGGGAGGTATGAACCCAAACTCAGCAGAGAGAGCCTGGGGCTCCCCTGCAGTCCTTCCTTTTGCAGATTTCTCAGAATTTTGGTTTCCAGGGAAAGACTTTGCTAAATATTATTTAACACTGATTACTGCTAAATAATACTGGCAAAGATTTTGTTTACTTCAAACATAAATAGTGTTAGAGAAAAAAGACGAAACAATCAGAGGGCTTAGGTCTTGTTGCAACCACTGCACCAGAACTACATGATGGAAAATGGAATTCCTAAAGCCACACAAGAGAAAATCTGAGTCCCCAGTCATCGCTTGGGAGGCTTTTCATTCCCTGGCAGGTGTGCATTCCAAAGGTGCGCACTGCCGGGCAGAGGTTGGCAAACTCTTCTTCTGCAGAATCCGGGACTGTTTACTGGATGTGATACTGCAGTCAGCATTTTTTTTTTTTTTTATATCTTTATTCACCTGAGTCAACAGGATTGCTCTCTTAGAAAGTGGACGTCGTGCGTAGGGTGAGTCTTAAGTCTGGACTCAAATTTCAACTCAGCCACAAGAGTCTGTTTACTTTGGTACAATTGTGTCTGTTCTTGGCATCAAATCAGCAGAGTGGAGTGGTCTGATGTTTCTAGCATCATTCACGGGTCACCTGGATTTAACTGCTGGTCTGAGGAAAACAGTTTAGAATCAGGCTCGCCATGAGCTCGCTTGGTCAGCACGGGGCACAGAGCAATCGCCGAGTCAAGGCCTGTTCTTATTGTTTCTAGGCCCAGCAGTGCCTTTGTCTTTTTCCTTTGGCTAAAGAATCTAATAAAATAAATGTACACGATGGATTTCTATGATTACTGACTTGGGGGGAACAGTAGGAAAAAAACAAGAAAGACAGTCTAATCACTTTCCATTACTTAATAAAATCTCTCATTACGGTGAGTATTTCCTACTGTCTAACAAAGCACATGCCATATTTTGAACCATTTAGGGATGGAAATACGAACTTATGGTTTGTTACCTAGACATTAAGAACACCTTCAGCACCACGATGGGTGTAAACAGTGGGTTTCTAGCCCTTGGACGTGGGAAGAGAAGGGATGAAGCACTTTGCTAAAGTCTAAGCGAGGAGAAAAGTGTTCCCTATCGTTACCAGCAATGAAACGGAGGGAATCCTGTAAGCGTTGCTGGGTGTGTTAGAGATGGTGTTTCTGAAGTTGTAGGGTGTGGTAGGCAGAGCAGTGGTGCCCCCGAGCTGTCCATGTCCTACTCCCTTAAACTTGTGGCCCTGTTACCTTCATGGCAAAGGGACTTTGCAGATGTGACTCGTTAAAGACCTTGAGATGGGGGTTCATCCTGGGCTGGCTGGGTGGCCCCAGTGCGATCATGAGGGTCCTTGAAAGAGTCAGAGGAGGAGATGTGAGGAAGGAAGCCGAGGCTGAGCGGTGGCCATTGCTGGCAGGCCACCACGACAAGGAATGTGGCGCCTCCAGAAGCTAAAAAAGACAGGGAAATGGATTCTCCCCTGGAGCCTCCCGAGGGAACTCAGCCCTGCTGACGCCTTGGTTTTAGCTCAGTGAGACCCATGTCGGCTTCTGACCTCCACAACCGTAAGATAATAAATCTGTGTCATTTTAAGCCACCAACTTTGTGCTAATTTGTTACAACAACAATTGCAAATAGCACATGGGTTTGCCTTAAGCTTTGTAAACAGGTTTTTAATCACTATTTACAAAGAACCAAGACTCAGACTTCCGAGCAGTTTTATTTGTTGGCAGGATGCCCTTTTAGTAATCCTACCGCCCCCTCTCCCGCCCCCCCAGCTACATTTTCTATCTGGGGCCTTGGAAGTCCCTATCTGGCGACTGCCTTGTTGATGCGATTTGGCAGAACCTGTATGGGCGCTGCTACCTTCTGCAGGTTACTGACTGTCCGCTCTCCATCTCTAATGCGGGGCTGCTGCCAAGCAGGAGTGGTCTGCAAACGGTTCCATCAACCGGGATTAAAATAGGTTGATCATTGTTCCTTTAGGGCAGGGGTGGGGAACCTTTTTTCTGCCAAGAGCCATTTGGATACTTATAACATCATTCTCGGGCCATACCAAATGATCAACTTAAAAGTTAGCCTGCTATGTTTGGTCAAACATCTAGTTAACTCACCCCTAACGCCTTGGCAGGGCCAGACCAAATGATTTTGTGGGCCTCATACAGCCTGGGGGCTGGACATCCCCCACCCCTGCTTTAGGCCACGCAAGTGCCTTACAAAGTAGGTTATGTGAGAGCCCAGAGAATGCGGTGGCTTCTGCTAGAATATAGCCTCGCTCTTGGCCTGAGTGGTTTCCGTTAGACACATTGCCCCTGTGTCTCAGAGGAGGAAGGACATGGGCCTTGGAGACAGGCAGGCTGAACCGCAGCTTGGAGACATTCTTCCTAGTCACGTGGCTTTGTTCAAAGCACTTAACCAGGGGACCCCCACTCCTTCACCCAGAGAGGCCAGCACCTTCTTTGCAAGTGGATTTATCAGGCAGAGCCTACATGAGGTTTGTTATTCACCGAGTGCCATCAAGACCGCTGGGTAGGATGGATGGGTGTTTGGAATGAATTGACTTAAAATGAAAACATGGCCCCGACCGGTTTGGCTCTGTGGATAGAGCATTGGCCTGCGAACTGAAGGGTCCCAGGTTCGATTCCGGTCAAGGGCATATGCCTGGGTTGCGGGCACATCCCCAGTAGCAGGGGTGCAGGAGGCAGCTGATCGATGTTTCTCTCTCATTGATGTTTCTAACTCTCTATCCCTCTCCCTTCCTCTCTGTAAAAAAAATCAATAAAATATATTTAAAATGAAAACATGGACAAGAATTTCCCATGGAGAGGCTTGGCTGGGGTGAGAAGGCTCTCCAAGAAAGATGCAGTCCCCTCCAGGGTTGCTCACCTTCAAAAGCAGAAGGCCCTCCTGATGTCACCTAGGGAACTTCAGGCATGGAGATTAGGACAGAGAAAAGCCAGTCTTCTCAAGTACAAGCCATAGCATCAGGCGCAGCTTCTCTCAATCCAGCTGCTTTTCTGATGGGCAGACCACAGCCTGTAGCTCCTGGGTAGCTGGAGGGGCTTAAGGGTCATTTTTAATTCCCAGGGCAGTGGTTCTCAGAGTGGGGTCTCTGGACCAGCAGCTATACCTGGGAACTCATCAGAAATGCAAACTCTCAGGTCCGTCCCAAACCCTCCTAATTAGAAACTCAGAGGGCGAGCCTGCCGATCTGCATGCTATCAAGCCCTCCCGGTGCCGCCCCACGGGCTGTGGTTGGGCGTTTGGGAGGACTCACTGCTCTGGAGTGACACTGGGGTGTAAAGAAAAGGGCCTGAAGTGAAGGTGTGCACACCAAGCGGGGACTCCTATCCAGGTGATCAGCTCCTCTGAAGTGATTCTGCTATTCCGTCCTGCTTTCCGAGGCTCTGTCTTATCTTACCTTCCGGTCTCCTGTCCACCCTGAGCTTCCCAAGATGGAGCCCTCCAGGACTGCCCTATAACCTGGCTGGCTCCCTGCTGCCTGCAGGGTCAGACCTGCTGCTCATCACAGCAGGTGAAGCCCTTCGGCTTCTGCCTTCCGCCTCCCTGCGCCCCACACGGAGGAAGGCACAGGACTTCCCGCTCCACGCAGGCTCTTCACAGCTGTCTGCACCACAGGGCAGTCAGCACCCCCCGCCCCCTCAGCCTCCCAGATACTCTCTCCCCACTCTTGGGTCTCTTTAGCCTCTTTACAACTGCCCCGGCAAAGCTAGTGGTTCTGATTTTTGAAAAATGTTACAGAGCTGGGTATACTATTTTTCTTTTTTTGAGAAAATAGTGTGTACCACTTCAAAAAGAGCCTACCAGGATATGCCCGAGGCGTGCCTGTGGCTGACCTGAGGCGAAGTGACTGGACAGGGGGAAGAGGAAGGAGCTTGGGTGCCTTGTGCTGCACACTTGGTTGGATTCCTGCTCCCTTCCCAGCCCAAACACACACACACACACACACACACACACACACACACACACACACACACACGATCAGCTTTGATTAAAAGGAGAAATGTGCTTTTCCCCCCTCAGATCAGTAGTCAGGTTAACTCAAGAGCCAGTTCTGGGCTTGTCACCAGCCCCTCGTTCTGCAGTGGCTCTCCTTGAAGCTGTTTCTTGCCTGACTTGGTGAGTTTCCGCCCTTATGTGAATACTTCGCCGCATTTCCCACCCCCAGGGTTCCTGCTAGTCCATATGGCACTTTTCTATGCATTAGGAAACTGTGATCTTGCAGGCCAGCTGCTGCCCTGGGAGGTGGGGCTGACGAGTGGACAGTGGCTTGGCGCCAAGAAGCAAAAGTGCCCCGGGTGGATGCATTGCTTGGCAATGGAGCAAGGACTGCATCCCAGGCTGTGCTGGGCTGCATATCTGGCGCTTCGGCCAGGCGGGGCACGCTGTGCTCTCTGTTCCTACAACACATAGATAGGAAGGTGCTGGCGCTTCGGCCAGGCGGGGCACGCTGTGCTCTCTGTTCCTACAACACATAGATAGGAAGGTGCTGGCGCTTCGGCCAGGCGGGGCACGCTGCGCTCTCTGTTCCTAGAACACATAGATAGGAAGGTGCTGGCGCTTCGGCCAGGCGGGGCACGCTGTGCTCTCTGTTCCTAGAACACATAGATAGGAAGGTGGTCACTGTACTGATGCTGTACTGTGTCAGGAACAAATTGTGTAAACACGGCTTTGTAAGTAACTTTGTGGTTTTTGCAAATAAAAACGCTGTAATCCTGTAGTCGGCACTGCAGCTCAGCCTTTGCTTCGGCAGGGTGCTGTAACTGTAGTCGCTGGCCAGCTTAATAAAGGCTCCTAAATCTTGATCTGAGTCCCTGGTGGTCGTCTCCGCGGGTCACCCCATTACAAGGTCCTGGGGCCCCTCTATGGACCGTGACCCTGCCCATCTTTCAATTGTGAGTATGTGATTTTTTAAAAAAAATAGAAATAAACCCCTTTCCTCAACTACCTTCTTCCCCACCACAAGAGAATCTATTTTTTCCTTGATACATCAACAAGTAGCTACATACACAGGGAACACACTGGTGTAGGGTCATCAGAATGCCCCACTAATCCGGCCATGGGCTGTCTTACTGCACCATGGCTGAAAGCAAATGAATGATCAGTCCTTTGAGAACGAAGAGTGTCAGCTAAACCCCAACAGCGTGAAGCTACTTTAGAAACGTGGGGAAATCAGTGTTAATGGGACAGCACAGGTTTTATTATTGACTTTGGCATGGTGCCACTGCAGGGAGTGGCTGGGCTCTGGGGCACTGGTGACCTTGCTTTACCCACGCAGGCCATGCGGGCAAAGGGCGCGCCCTGCTGAGGAGGACAGGGCTCTCTGTCTTGCACCCTGAGAAGACAGATACAGAATATAAATCCATTTGGCTACAGTCTGGCATAGGCTTCTCAGCAATGGGGTATCTCATGATGTGTGCCGCCATTGTCCTTAGCCGTTGTTCTGGTGTTGCCCTTTTGTTGTGGGAATAGGGCCCACAGGGAGGTGGCACCATTGCCCAGCCTTCCATTGCCGTGTGAGTAACAAGCTGCCTGAGTGTCTTTCGCCATCCATCGGCCAGGCCTGGCCCTTGTCTTGTCCTGCGTGTGTCTGGCAGCCATGCCTTTGCTTTTCTTTAACCCACCTCGTCCCTCAGCTTGGGGCCCACTGGGCAGGACTGAGGGAGGCAGCTCTTGGTCGGCACATGAGTTTGCTGGGGCTGCCATAACAACGTACCACAAATGGAGTGACTGAATACAATGGAAATTTATCGGCCCACAGTTCTAGAGGCTGGAAACCCAAGGTCAAGGTGTGCGCAGGGCTGGTTCCTTCCGAGGGCTGTGAGGGAGAATCTGTTCCAGGCCTCTTCCCTGGCTTCCGGGGCTTACTGGAGAACTTTGACGTTCCTTGACATGGAGGAACATCGCCCTATCTCTGCCTTCATCCGCACAGGCCTTCTCTCGTGTGCCTGTCAGTGTCCAAATTTCCCCTTTTCGCGAGGACACCAGTCACATTGAATTACCGGCCCACCAGTCACATCTGAATTACTTCAGAATGACCTCATCTAAATCGATTATATCTACGATGACCTTATTTTCAAACAAGGTCACATTCTGAGGTACCAGGAGCTAGAACTTCAGCACATGAATTTGGGAGGCTGAGGGTGGGGGGCATAATTCAACCCATAATAGTCAGAGAGCACCTGTAGTGCTCAATATATGGCTGTGGTTATAGATATTCTCCTTTTAAAAAGATTTCTACACAATTGTCCAAAGTGATAGGCTTAGAGGCCCATATAGCCACCTCTGATAGTTTTATAAATAACTATGACTTTTATCATTGCTTCCGTAACCAAAGGTGTGCATCACTGACCGCCATATCTGTTCTCTTTCAGAAAGAAATGATCCTTACGGGCCTCAGGATCCGACTGGCTTCGGACATGCCTAGAGATGGTTTGTTCCTCAATTCAGGGAAAGGGCAGCCAGGCTAGAGGGTGCTAGGAGTTCATATGCAATAAGCTGTCATGCAAAACAGAAAGATCCAGGCACAGGCTTAAGCTCTGCCTCAGTTACTTCAGCGAGATGGGTGTTAGGAAGGCAGCCCTCACTCTCCAAGTTATGTCCTTTATCTACACCTGGACATTCCTTCATTCAGAAGAACATCCTTTATTCTGAACTTCCAGCTAGTCTCACTCTAAATGCTGTGACTGCTGGGAGCGAATAAACAAATCTACTCTCAGGTTAAGGAGAAGCCAGACATCCTCAGAGCAGGCTCTGAAAGGGAATGAACGAACAGAACAAGAAGGGAAGCAGCTGTCAGCCTCCCGAACAACACCCTCCCGCCACAGCCAGCTGCACACACCCAACACACAGTACGAGCAAGGGAATTATAGCAGCCCTGGTAATATTGTTTATTGGCAGAGAAAACAATACCAAGATGTCACTAAATCAAAAGGAACGGCTCTCTTGGTCCTTTGAGGGGAGGGGTTGTTTTGGAAGCAATTCAGTTGGAAACCCTAAATATTAGAGACAAAGATTTTTTTTACACTTAGATGTGAAATCGTGGCTAGAAAATTTGCTTTATGATCACAGTAAGGGGGAAGTTAGCTACAAAGCTATGCACGAAATGTACATTTCTCCCTAGCTGATATTTAGACTGCACATGCCTCCTTCCTATCATGAGTCTTCCTATAAGACATTTCTAGAAGCAGAATGCATATTTTATTTTGTTACATATTACCTAACAACTCTCCATAGAAGTATTAGGTGACTAATTTTTTCCAGTCTTGTAATTTTAAAATGAGCATACGTAGAAGAAAAAGCTATAAAAAAGTTTAAATATTATCCATAGCTAAGTGTTGCCTGGAAACTTTATCCACAGATGCGCACTACAATTCCAATGGAGCGTGCACATAAGTTTTAGAATTAATTTGAGGTAAATTACCTGAGTCTATGACATCGTTGTGAGCATTTCTGATTCACCTACTATTACACATGGTGGGGGGAGTGTTTTCCACACACTTATTATGTCATTAAACGGATTGTTGTTTAGGATGGATCAGAACTATGAGCAGACAAGTCCATCTGCCGTGCCGGGGGAGACACCAGGCACCAAACGTAGCCCCAAAGCAGAGGGTGCTGCCGCAATGCGCTCATCCTTACACACTAAGAATGTTCCCTACCTAAAGTTACGTGTAGGTGATGCACGTATTTCAGAGAGAACCTTTCTATTACCATGTGTATGGGTTGGAGAGGATGTCCCCCCAAAACTCACCTCCTTCTCAGAATCTCAGAACATGACCTTATTTGAAATGCGGTCATTTCAGGCAAAGTGAGTTAAAATGAGGTCATCCCGGAGTAGAGTGGGTCTTTAATCCAATAGGACTGGTGTCCTCCTAAGAAGACAGCCATATGAAGGCAGCTATGCATGGAGGGGAGACGAGGTGAAGACACAGGGACAGGAGAAGACACAGGGACGGAGGCAGGGATCAGAGTGGTGTATCTACAAGCCAAGGAATGCCAAGGATGGGCAGCAACCCCAGAGGCCAAGAGGAAGGCCTGGGAACTGATTCTCCCCTGGAGCTTTCGGAGCCAGTGCGGCCCTGCCAACACCTGGATTTCGGACTTCCAACCTTCAGAATTACGAGAGAATACATTTCTATTGTCTTAAGCCACTCCATTTGTGGTACAATTCTTACAGTAGCCTCAGGAAACACCACTTGAGCTTATGTGTGTTGACTAATTGGGAAAAAGGTTTGTTCCTCCGAGAACGTCTCAGATATACCTCCTATGTCCTACTCGCTTTTATAACAAAATTGTCCCACCTGAGGCAGATTGTAGGCGTTTTAAATGCTTGGCCCGAGAGCTTCCAATGACTTGTGTTATGTAAGTACGTTTTGCGAATTTTCCGATCTCAAGTCTGATTCTCAAACCACATTTTCCTTTGGTTATGTGCTCAGTTTCACAAGCCCCACACATTAACCGATGGCTTTACACCCTCACCCAATGACAAGCTCCTTTCAGCAGCCCAGTGGGAGGCCTTGGCTGGTTTCCAATCTGGAGTAATTAAATCTTCCTCTCATTTTAGGAGCATCTGTGAAGATCCGATCCCTTCCCCTTGACGGTGGTTACTTCCGACCGCTGAGACCGTCCTTTATCTCTGTGCTGCCTGTGGACTGTAGCTGCACTTGCACCCAATCTCGGCAGTGAGCAGAAGCATGGCCCAGCCCGGCCCGTGTGACACAGCCCTGTTCGCATCAACCGCATGAGGCGACCCCGTGGTTTCCTCAGTGATATATTTCTGGCCTCTGAAGCCAAGGCATGAAGTTGCAAAACAATGATTCTCTGGTTCTTTGTGTTGCAACCCCACTCTGAGTCAACGTTCTCATCTGCTGACAATACTGCTTTCCTTCTTTCATCACCCTCACGGAGGAACGTGGAACGTTCCTCGGATTTCACCCTTGTTTTTATTTCCCTATCAGCTCACCTGGGACACCTACCTACTTTCTCTCCTGCCAGGGCTGAAATCAAGATGCAACTGTGTCCTAGAGCTCCCCCGAGAGGGGACCCAGCCGGCTGTGGAGTCCCAGTCCCGTGCTTCCATTCATTCCCTGTCAGCCGTCCCTCTCACTAGCGAGCTTTCCTGCTGGCTCAGCTAGCCCATTGACTAACCTCGCCATCTGTTCTCTGCTTTTCAGAAACTCAAAGGGCAGCAGGAAAATCATTCATCAAAAAATCTGAGTAAAGCAAAAATGGAATAATTCCACCCAGGACATTGTGCAGAGGTATGAAGGACTATGGAAAAATTTAGCATTAAGGAGGCAAATCCTCCAACTCTGGCAAGCCACTATTAGCTGCTGCTTTCTCTGGTCTTATGATACGTCATGCACCTCAACTGTAACACAGTGTGGAAAAATGTGTATGGGCGAGGGTGTTCCTACGCCTGAGGATATGCGTTTCTACAAGGCAGGACTATTTTATACCTGCACATGACAATTAAATACCTGCACACATATTTAAGGAATGTAGGCCTGCCCCCTGCAGCCTGTGCTGGGCCACATGATTCATCACCTCTATGCTTTTCTACCCTATGTTCTTAGCCTCTGCAAGCTAATTTTCAAATTCTAGCTGCTCATTTACCCCAAACTTGATCACCCTGGGCAAGCCAGGGGCCAGGCTGCACGAGCCATGATTTCATTTGGGGGCACCGTGGCAACGTTTGGATGTGGGGAGAGCCTGTCATTTAGAGCAGTGATTCTCAAAGCGCGGTCCTGGCCCAGCAGCAGCTCCTGGGAACTTGTGCAAACACTAACCCTTAAGCCCTGCCCTAGACCTACCGACGCAGACTGTCTAGGGCAGTGGTTGGCAAACTGCGGCTCACAAGCCACATGCGGCTCTTTGGCCCATTGAGTGTGGCTCTTCCACAAAATACCACGTGCGGGCACGCACGTACAGTGCGATTGAAACTTCGTGGCCCATGCGCAGAAGTCGGTATTTTGTGGAAGAGCCACACTCAAAGTGCCAAAGAGCCGCATGTGGCTTACGAGCCGCAGTTTGCCGATTAGTGGTCTAGGGATAAGGCCGGGCAACCTGTCAGAATAAGACCTTACTCAGGGGATCCTGATGCATGCTGCAGTTTGAAAACCACGGACAGTCATACCAGCATGGGGGAAACAATGCCAGTCCTCTCTTTGTGTGTCTGGGAGGGAGGTTCTCCCAGGGATCAGAGGCCCAAGGCCACCTTTGGCGTGGCGCTATCTCAGCGTCTAGCTGTACATGTGCCACCTGTATAGGAGTGCCAGCTCCCCTGTGACCTCAGCATTGTTCTTCGGTTTACCCAAGAGCCTCTGGGAAGAGGAGAGAATGCGGAAGGATTTATAAATGACCAGGTTCACAGCACCCTTCCGGTTAGTCCATCATTTTATGCTCAGGCAGGAGGCCCCTTCGCAAAACTCACCAGAATCCCATGCAAGGCCAGCAGGAGGCTGGGGGTTAGGGGGACAAGGGGTGCGAGGGGCAGGAACATAACAAAGTATCCTTCATTAACTGAGAGGATTTCTCAAATCAGCCTGGAGGCCCTGGGAGAGGGAGACAGGAGTTTGCTTCATAGAACTAGAGTCCTCCTCATATTTAATTTTCAAAGTTAAATATGTGTCAATGGTTTTTCAGACCAAAGTAATTTGCTATAGCAACAACTTGAACTCTGGGTAAGGGAGTGGGGTGGGGTGAGAGGAGGGATCGAATATTCGAAATCTTCAATCAAAGCATCTCAACGCCCACAAAGGTCTGCTAGGTGGCTCTCAGTCACTGGAGAGGTTCTCAGCCATTCTGAGACCTGACTGCACAAGACAGCCCTTGGGAGACGGACCCTCTCTCCACCCTCAGCTCCGATCAGCACACCCATACTTTATTTTTTTTAAATATTTTATTGATTTTTTACAGAGAGGAAGGGAGAGGGATAGAGAGTTAGAAACATCGATGAGAGAGAAGCATCAATCAGCTGCCTCCTGCACACTCCCCACTGGGGATGCGTCCGCAACCAAGGTACATGCCCCTGACCGGAATCGAACCTGGGACGCTTGAGGACGACGCTCTATCCACTGAGCCAAGCCAGTCAGGGCCCCATACTTTATTTTTTTTTTAAATATGTTTTTATTGATTTCAGAGAGGAAGGGAGAGGGAGAGAGAGATAAACATCAATGATAAGAGAGAATCATTGATCAGTCGCCTCCTGCACGCCCCCTACTGGGGATGAGCCCGCAACCTGGGCATGTGCCCTTGACTGGAATCGAACCCGGGACCCTTTAGTCTGCAGGCTGATGCTCTATCCACTGAGCCAAACCAGCAAGGGCTGCACATCCATACTTTAAAGCAAGGGTCGGCACACTATCGTTTACGGGCCAAATCCAGCTCACCACCTGCTTTTGTACGCTTGCAAACTAAGAATGGTTTCTACATTTTTAAATGATGAAGAAACAGTTTTTAAAGGCTATATTGTGACACATGAAAATTACATAAAATTCAAATTTCCGTACCCATAAAGTTTTATTAGAACACAGCTCCTCCCATTTGTTTACATATTTCGAACTACAAGGGTGGAGTTGAGTAGTTGCCATGGAGACTGTAAGGTCCCCAAAGCCGAAAATATTGACTCCTGGCCCTTTCCAAGAACGGTCTGCCGACAAAGCGTTGGTTGGCAGTTTAAGATTCTAACCAGATCCTGCAGCCAGGTTTAGCTATGTATCCTCACCCCCAAAGCAACTTTCTATCCAGTTTATTTTTGTGTATCCCTGTGCTTATGTTACTAAGTCTAACGAATGCCTCAATGGTACAGTTCTGACTCTCTTCGCATCCCTCACTTTCCTATTCGGTCATAACTCCTGCCCCTCCATTTCCAGGGCGAGTGAAAGAACTTGGTGTCAAAATTGTTCCAATGACAGGAGAGGACATCAGCTCGAAGCAAACATTTTTCTCTGCACCGTTTCCTGCTTCTCTCCCTGGGGCGCTCACCAACTCTTCCAGCTCTTCCCCTTTCGGTCACCAGGGGATCTGAAACAACGTGGCGCAACCGAAGCACCAAAGATCTGTTCTTAAGAGGGGAAGTTACTGCTAGCTCTTTACTAAAACCATTTTCGAATGATCTGTGTCACTTACTAAACCCAGATACTGAAAATTTAGGACTTGAGTAAACTGGTGTCTGCATGCCAACATTTTGTAGCTGCTCACACACTATGCCAGACTCAGTTGCAAAAAACACCCACTTAAGGACCAATTTGCAAACTGGAAAGAGTCCATTCACTGGGGCTACACGTCAAAAGCTGCGTTTATCCCCCAACAATCAGCTCTCCTGATGGGAACTCTTAGGGAAGTTGTCCTGCAGAACAGACGCTTCGCAGGTAGTAGCCATCTACAGATGGAAACAAACGCTCAGAGCCACTCCCAGAAAAGTTTACACGGACTGGACTGACGAGCGAATGGTGATTCAGTTGGGATCCAGAACTCTAGCCCAGGAGGCAGCGGCCTGGGAAGTGCACCGGCTGACGGCCTGCACCTGAGAGCCACAGCCTCTGGACCAGATGTCAGCCACAACCCCACGCCCCACGCGGGAAGCGCTCGGTGCTGCTACTGCAGAACCATGGCACTGCCCGGACAGTGCGCCTCTGGGAGCCCACGCCGGTGCTACGCTCTTACACACCTCAACACAGCCATGGGGGCGGCACTGATGCTTCTATTTGATGGCTGAAAATTTCGGCCCAGAGAGCTTACTTGACTGATGCAAAGTCACAGAGGTAGCAAGTGGTAGAAGGAGAACATTGGCGCAGGCAGGTGGAAGTCCGACTCCCAAAGCCCCCCTGTCTGCCTGGGCCCTCGCACGGCCCCACTTAGGGGCCATCACTCGACTTGCTCCCCATGTTGGAGGGAGAAGGGGGCTGGCTGATGTCTGGCCTCTTCCAGAACCTGCGCTCTCGCGCCTGCAATAGTTCCAGAGCGCTTTGTTCTGAAGCCGGCAGCGGGAACTTGTTTGCTAGCTGTTCTGCTGACACTCGGTGCCTATGGAGAAAAGCCTCCCTCCTCGGTGCCTTCCCTTGGAGCTTAAGGAGGGTGGCAGGGTGCTAAGAGGGGCCCCAAAGGGCCAGCCCCAGTTCCTCTCCGGCCAGGCAGCACTCCCGGGGGATAAGAGAAGAAAAGCATATTCTATCGCCTGAGCGCCCACAGCGGATGAAGTTTCTGCGCGCCCGATCGAGCGCACCACCCAGTCAAGCCCGCGCGGAAACCCAAGGACTGAGATTCCCAACCCGCGCGGGCTGGCAAAGTGACTGCATTCATTCCAGCAACCTCTAAGTCTGGGCGCGCGGGACCCTCGGCCTCTGCAGCGAGGAGACCGCCCGGCAGAGCGACGCCTCGCCCGTCCGGTAGCTTCCCCGGAGCCACGGACTCCCGGGTCGCTCGCAGCCCGGGCGCCGCGTCCCTGCCCCGCGCCCCGTGCCCGCCCGCGGTGCCCGCCCTCCGGCTCTGCGCGCAGGTCCGCGAGCCGCCGACAACTGCGGGGACCAGCGTCGCAGCCCGGCTGGACCCCTGACATCCCCTTGGCAGCGCCCCGATCGCGCAGCCCATGCTCCCCGACGACCCCGCCCCAGCCCGGTCACCCTCGCCTACCCATGGTGGCGGCTCCGAGGGCTTCCAGCGACCGGCGAGCGAGGAGTCCAGGCGGGAGGGACTCCTGTCCTCTGACAGCAGCCCTGCCTTCTTCGCTCACTTCTGGCTCCTATGACTTGGTTTCCAGGCCCTGCCCAGCCACCTGCGCAGCTGGAGGTGTGCAGACTGGGCGGCCGGACTCCACCCTCGGGGCCGGGCGGTAGGATAGCAGGGAGCAGAGGTCAGCGCCCCTTGCGCCGCCGCTGAGAGGCACCTGTCCGCTGTCCGTGTCCAGCCCGGGACTCCTCAGTTGCGCCGAGGCCCTCGGGGGAGGGCCGGGGGCAGGGCCGCGGGCGGCAGCGAGAGACCTGGACTAGGGACGCTCCACCGTGAGCACTCATCCGAGTCACCTGGAGGGCTTCTTAAAACGCAGGTTCACCGCCTCTCCCCTACTGGCTGAGCTGCTAGGCTGGGGGTGGGGCCCGAGAATTTGCATTTCTAAGGTGCTGCTGCTGCTTCCCCGGGTCACCACCTTGGAAACCACTGCGCAGAGAAAACACACTGCGGGAGGGGGAAGCAAAAGTGGGCGGGACGTTGACCAGTTTCACGTGCGTGCACGTGAGGCTTTACCTGGAGCCTGAGCCCAGGAAAGCATTTCTGGAGGGAGGATTCTACCTACCATTTGAGGGAGGTGAGTGAGAAGCTAGGAAAGTTGCTTGGCATGTGGAATGGGGAAACTGAGGCAGACAGCTGCAGAAACTGGTTGAGCCATTTATAGCGGATACAGAAGGTCACCAGCGCGGCAAGCCCAGTGCCTAACAGCAGGCAAAACTGGTGTGGGACCTCCCCCCAGGTGGCCTTTCCTCCATGGCAGATCGCTGGCCACGTGATTTAGACCCCCCTGTCCTGGTGCCGGCCAATCAGAGGAGACCACAACCCTGGAAGGGCAGGCCTGGAAAAGCTGGTGAATCTTCTCAGATCCTCACCTGAGACTTCTTCCCCTAAACTCACCGTCTCTAAAACCTTCCAGATGAAGGGCCCAGGGCCTGCTCTCTCCACCCCCAGACACACCCAGGCCTTTCCCTCCTCCTTCTTATTTCCCCAATGCTGTGCATCCCCTAAACTCTAGGGGACCCAGGAGACTTGCAATCAGGGGAGCAATGGGCAGCGGCAGCTCTTCTGGGGTAGCCCCCGAACCTGTCCCCAAGGCCCCTTTCCTCTGACAGCAGCCCTGCCTTAGCTCACTTCTTTCCCATAACGTTTCTGGAGCGAAAGCAGCCCAGCTAATGTGGAACAACAAACGGATGTTTCTCTCTCCGCCCACCCCTTCCTCTTTCTCTAAACATCAATCAATAAATTTTGAAAAAATAAACAACAAAAGCAGCCCAACCTAGATTCATTTCCCCACCTGGTCCCTCTCCAGTTGCTTCTTCTGTCCTGAGCCCTTCCTTGTTCCATCTTTAATGAATGTACTTTCAAAATCACCTGGACTTAATGTTATGCAATCTTTCCTACATGAAGTCAAGAGCCTACACACTGCTCTGGGCCTAGTCCCCTTTCCAGTAACACTTTCTTTAAAATAACAAAAACAGCCCTGGCCCATGTGGCTCAGTTAGTTGAGCACTGTCTCAGGAACCAAAAGGTCCTTGGTTCAATTCCCCATCAGGGCACATGCCCAGGTTGCCAGGCAACCCATCACTCTCTCTCTTTCTCCCTCTCCCTTCCTCTTTCTCTCTAAAATCAATATAAATATATTTTAAACACAAGAAAATAAAAATAACAGTGATATAACAATTATCTCCAGATAATTTGTGTTTTTTTTTTTTGTCTGACTTGATTTGTGCTCTACAAAAACTGAGAGGAACATTAAAAATGGAAATGAAGGTGAGTTTCTATTGCCTTAAGAAAATTGTGGTAAAATATACATAACATAAAATTTACCATCTTAACTATAAGTGTTCATTAAGTGCCATTAAGTATATTCATATTGTTGGGCAACCATCACCTCCACTCATTTCCAGAACTTTTTCATCTTTTCAAATAAACTACCCATTAACCACTAAGTCTCCACTCCCTTCTATTTCCTGTCTTCATGAATTTGACTACTCCAGGTACCTCATATAGCTGGAATCAAAAAGTATTTGTCCTTTTGTGTCTGGCTTTTTTCACTTAGCATAATACCTTCAAGGTCCATCTATGTTGTAGTGTGCATCAGAATTTCCTTCTTTTTTAAGGCTGAGTATTATTCCATTGAATGCACCTACCACATTTTGTGAGTATCCATTCACCTGTCTGTATTAACTTTCGAGTCTTAGCAATTCCCCCAGCCTGACTGGAAGACTGTGGTGTGGAGGGAGAAACCCGGGCAGCTCTCGACAGGAGTGCCTGGACCTGCCCTCCTCAGGTTTTCTTCAGGAGGAGAAACCTCATCATGCAGTGGCTTCATTGATACACCCAGGGCTGCAGCTGATGTTACCTAAAGGCATGGGGCTACAAGTAGAAAGGCTGCATCAAGTAGAAAAGTGCAGCATTGACTGAAGGAAAGAAAACTTGCTCTTGAAGGGTTGGAAGCATGCTTCATAGTTGTTCTGCTATCAGATAAGCCAGCGGGTAGAAAGGGAAAGTTTGTGCCCAGCTGGTGTGGCTCAGTGGTTGAGAGTCAACCTACAAACCAGGAGATCATGGTTCAATTCCCGGTCCCCAGTGTGGTGTGTGCAGGAGGCAGCCAATTGATGATTCTCTCATCATTGATATTTCTATCTCTTTCTTCCTCTCCCTTCCTCTCTGAAATCAATCTCTTTATATAAAAGCCTAAGCAACCATTATGACTGAATGACCAGAATGACCGGTTGACCAGTCGCTATGACGTGCACTGACCATTAGGGGGTAGGTGCTCAACGCAGGAGCTGCCCCCTGGTGGTCAGTGCACTCCCACAGCCAACCTCCCACGGTGGGCCGGTGGCGTTGGCATCCAGCATCCGTTTCTTCCGTGCCCAGTCTGGCGACCGTTGCCTCCCCTCCTGACCCCTTTGGGCCCCAGGCTGAGACATGGAACCGGGGGTGGGTGGTGGCGGACATGGTCCTTTCCCAGGGGGGCTGAGGGCCGGCTCCCTCCTTGGGGCCAGCAGCCAACCTCCCACGTCCTTTCCCTCCTCCCGGATGGCAGGCCCCAATCGGCCCAGCCCTGATCAGCCCTGATCGCCCAGCCAGGCCTAGGGACCCCACCCGTGCATGAATTCATGCACTGGGCCTCTAGTAAGGATATATTAAAAAATAATAATAATAAAGGAAAGAAAGGGAAAGCTTGTGATAGTTTCTTTTGATTAAAGTTTTTGCTACAAGGTGATATTTCTGTTGTTGAGCTCATGAAGCTTCGAATCCTGGCACTCTTGTTCTAGGCCAGTGGTTCTCAGCCTTCTGGCCCTTTAAATACAGTTCCTCATGTTGTGACCCAACCATAAAATTATTTTCGTTGCTACTTCATAACTGTAATTTTGCTACTGTTATGAATCGTAAATATCTGATATGCAGGATGGTCTTAGGCGACCCCTGTGAAAGGGTTGTTTGACCGCCAAAGGGGTCGAGACCCACAGGTTGAGAACCGCTGTTCTAGGCCATGTTATCCCTAAAATAAAAGGTGTCTTTCAAAGTGAGAGACACCAAGCATTTATTTGAGGTCAAACAGCTATGGGGAAGCACTGATTCAGATAGAAGCCCAAATACTGTTCTGATTATCAGACAAAGGCAATGGGTATTTGAGAAAGGGAAGGGGAACAATTACATCAATAGAAGGAAGGCATTTCTGTTGGTGCAAATGAACTAACTAACACAGCAATGCTAATTCCAAACAATGTTTTAACTTTCACTCCAGTAGTCAAAATAACTGCTGTCTTGTTATCTTTGCAAATGGTCTTTGAGGCACAATGTTGCTTTAGGTTCAGTCCAAAGGCCCTGCCCCGCTTTGACATTCTAAAGACTTGAGGCCTAAGACCTGCAAGGTAGTTCCTCTGGGGTGACAGCTCCAGCTCCATTTTAAGTGGTTCTCAAAGTGAGGTCCCCAGACCAGCAGCATCAGTATTACCTGGGACTTTGTAACAAAAGAAATTCTCAGGCTCCACCCAGATCTACTGAATCAGAAACTCCCTGGTGGGGTGTAGCCCACTTTTCAGTGGTCAAGAGGGAAATGCTATTTCTTCCATAGGTTTATTCAAATTCTTTGTTACTGGCTCTGAGTGGGTCTGCCTAGGACAGGAGTGGGTAACCCCTGGCACACATGCCAAACATGGCACGCCAGTAACTTTTGCTGGCACGCGAAACCCTCTCTTATAATCTTCCATTTACAATTTTTTTCTTAATATCGACTTTTTTATTTTTCAGATAAATTCAGTGTAGGTGCATCTTAGATAAATAAATAATTTTACATAACATGTATACATTAAAAAATAAATGTATTTTTCATCATCATATACTGTGTTTTTGTCGCTCGAATGAATTTTATTATTTCTTCAAGGTTCTTCACATATGTACATCTTAAGAGATATCAAGTGGGGGTAATATGTTCTCAAAAAATTAGGGTTGGCACGCAGAAGAATTTTGAGTCAGAGATTTTGCTGGTTTTGGCACGCACTGTTGGAAGGTAATTGTTTATTAGTTGAATCATGACCACAAAAAGGTTGCCCACCCCTGGCCTAGGGCCTGGCAGTAGGGTGTAGGTTCTTGATTTCATGCAGGAAGGATTTCACAACACGAATCCAGATGATTTTGAGAGGACATTTATAAAAGCTGGGGCAGTGAGACAAGGATAGGCCTAGAGTAGAAGAAGCAACAGGAGAGAGACTAGGGGGGGAAATGAGCCTAGGCTGGGCTGCTTTGGCTCACTAAGAAGTCAGAGAAAAAGGGGCCTTGGGGACAGGTCAGGGGTCAGCCCAGGAGGAGCTGCCGCTGCCCATTGCTCCCCTGAGATGGGTGTTTGTGGAGGAAGAGGGAGGGGGAGAAGAAGGGGGAGGGAATGGCAGGAACACGCCTCCTCAGAGGGAGAGGCACAGAGTCCTTTGTCTGGAGGGCTTTATCCCTTTCAGGAGGGAATCTTAGGGGAGGCCTCAGGGGAGGGTTTTTGCAGAATATTCATCAGTTTCCCAGGTGTGCTCTTTCAGGGTCATGGTCTGTACTGATTGGTCAGAACGCATCGCAGCTTGTCATGGCATGTTGTCCTCCTGGTTTTGCTGCTTTTCTGGGCCTGGAGCTGAAATACAATTGAGGCCTAAATGTTATCTCTAGGGAAGTGACCTTCTGTATCTGCTATAAACTGCTCAGCCAGTTTGTTCAGCTGTCTCAGTTTCCCCATTCCACTTGCCAAGTAATTTTTCTAGCTTCTTATTCTCTTGCCTTACCTTCATTCAGCCACTATTTATCACCTCCAAAGGCGAAGTATTGTGCTAGCGACAGTATTGTGCTGTCACTGTTGGAAGGTAATTGTTTATGATTTGAATCATGACCACAAAGGCTCATATTGGCTTGTTCTTGTCTGTCCCAGCTCTGCATTCACAGAGCTTATAGTTGTTATTTTTTAAGCACGACAAGAAGAAGCATGTTACTCAAGATGGAGAAGCAAAAATGAAGAACAAAAACTGAGGGTACAGAGACAGCTCTGCTGACCCTGAGTCCATCGGCCAATCCCTCGAGCCCACTGGAATTCCCAGGGTTTTCTGGACTATGAGGCGGTGCTCTCACCGGATGCACCCTTGTCTGTGGTGTATGTAGGGAGTACCTTGGACTTGGTGCTTCCACCTACTCACCTGTCTTGAGTGAGTAACACTCTGTCAGCCTCTATTTAATTCCTCCCTTCCCCTCAGCCCTCTATGTCCTGACTTCCTGAGGCTGCCATGAACAAATGACCACAAATTGGCGGCTTAACATACAGATATTTATTCTCTCACATTCTAGAGGCCAGAGGTCTGAAATCAAGATGGTGACAGTGCACTCCCACTGAAGGCTCAAGGGGAAGACCCTTCCCTGCCTCTTCCAGCTTCTGGTGGCTCCAAGTGTCCTTGGCTTGTGGCTGCATCACTCCAATTTCTGTCTCTGTCTTCATTTCCTCTTATGCTCTGTGTCTCCTTAGGGCACTTGTCATTAGATTTAGGGCCCACCCTAATCCAGGAGGATCTCACCTCAAGATCCCTAACTCCATCTGCAAAGCCTCTTTTTCCAAATAAGGTGAGGTTCTCAGGTTCCAGGAGGACGGGTCTGGGGCAGTGGTGGGGTGGGGCATCAGTGACCCCACTACACATCGCCGAAGTGCCCCATATGCGGAACTTGAATGTGCAGAACTGGCAAGCTTGTCCTGGGTACACAAAACTGTCACTTGGCCTCAGAAGACTGTCCTCGAAAAACTACTGGGGAAGAAGTGAATGTTAGTGATAACGATGAGATCAGCACAAAATGGTTGCATTAAGATCATTCAATCTTAGACCTTTTGCCGGAACCAGTTTGGCTCAGTGGATAGAGCGTCGGCCTGCGGACTGAAAGGTCCCAGGTTTGATTCCGGTCAAGGGCATGTACCTGGGTTGCGGGCACATCCCCAATAGGAGATGTGCAGGAGGCAGCTGATCGATGTTTCTCTCTCATCGATGTTTCTAACTCTCTCTATCTCTCTCCCTTCCTCTCTGTAAAAAAATCAATAATATATATAAAAAAAAAAAACAAAAAAAAAACTTAGACCTTTCATTATTATCTTTTCCCAAAGGCATGGACAGAGGTTTCACGGAGTTTATTTCAGTAAGAATGCTACCTGGGAAGGTGGCTTGTGAGCTTTTTGGAGTGATAAGAGTATCATTATCTCCAGCGCTGTCCCTCAGATTTCTTGTAAAGACCTTTCAATTTGGTCTCAGAAAAAAATTGAGTAGAAGTTTTGCTAATAAAGCAACTGGAATCAAAACAGAAATAAACAACAACCACAAAAAAGTGGGTCCCACTGCTACCTATTTGAGAAGAGCCGGAGATTCTGCGAAGTGGCCTGGGATGGGGGAAGGAAGAATTTGAGGTCTGAGGGTACACTAAGGGTCATTTGGAAAACAGGTTCCAGGAAAAGAGAATCAGCAACCAGCTCCTATTGATTCAAAGATTCTTGTTGGGTTTCGTGACTCTTACCATTTCTGCACACGGCTGCTGGGACTGTTCTGCGGAGCACCTTGCTGGCAGCATGGGAGGCATGCACAGATGTACCAGATTTCCTCTTTAGACTTTAGCTACATATATTTGTATCTGACCAAACTCGGTTTTTTTCTTTGTTAATCCTCACCTGAGGATATTCTTTTCATTGATTTAGAGAAAATGAAGGAAGGGATGGGGGGTGGGGGGAAGAGAGAGAGAGAGAGAGAGAGAGAGAGAGAGAGAGAGAGAGAGAGAGAGAGAGAGAGACATTGATGTGGGGAAGTATATAAGGCATTTCCCCCTGATCTGAGGGGGCTCACACCCAGTGTGCCCATCCACCCTGACTGTCATATAGAACCCCTTAGCACCTGCCATGCGGTGCAGGGGATATCTACACGGTTTTGGCACCGCCCAAGATGCACCTCGTAGGTAAGTTTCCTTAAACTCTTAATGTAACCAACCATGGAGTTGTCAGCCTCTTTCTCTTGGCCCCAGGAAATTTTACATAAAAGTCCTAAGTGTACATAGGCCTTCAAATGCAGAGGACCAACACTTCATTACTTTCCTCATGTGGTTAGAAGGAGTACACATCTCACTAGGAAAGAAGTAAGGGAGAAACTGGGGAATATTTAAAAATTGTGGTATGAATATTTACAAGTTAGATCCTTTGTTATTATTGGAGTCATTACCTAACCACCTTAGAAACCCTTTGGGAATGTTAAGAAATCGGTAGCCAATAGAAATGAGCAACCAAAAAACACTGCATCTAGTTTTAGTTTAAAATGTCTCTCCAGGGCATTTATCACAAAAGGAAAAGCAGCCCTAACCAGTTTGGCTCAGTGGATAGAGCGTCGGCCTGGGGACTCAAGGGTCCCAGGTTCGATTCCGATCAAGGGCATATACCTTGGTTGCGGGCACATCCCCAGTAGGGAGTGTGCAGGAGGCAGCTGATCGATGTTTCTCACTCATCGATGTTTCTAGCTCTCTATCCCTCTCCCTTCCTCTCTGTAAAAAATCAATAAAATATATTTAAAAAACAAACAAACAAACAAACAAACAAAAGGAAAAGTAGTAACTGCACAGTAGAGCAATGCCACACATACCACCTTGACCACGTGATCAAGGTCAACATGCACCAAGAAGACATGTCAACATCATGAACCCCCAATATGATGCACTGAGATGAGCAGGACATCACTTCTGTAGAATTCTTGCAAAGAATGCATGACTTTATGATGAGAAAACATCAGACAAACCCAAACTGAGTGACATGTTACACAATAAGTGACCAGCATGCTTCAAAAATGCGGAGGCTCTAGAGAACAAGGAGGACTGAGGAACTGCCATAGATGAGAGGAGGCTGCAGGCTCAGATGACTGAATGCAATGTGCGATCCCGGGACAGAAAACGGGTGTTAGTGAAAAGCCAGTGAAATTCCAATAGGTCTATAGTTTTAATTAATAGTCTTGTATCATTGCTGATGTCCTGATGTCACTCTACCATCCTACATAATAAAAGGCTAATATGCAAATAGGCCGAACAGCAGAACAACCGGAACAACCAAACAGCCGGTCGCTTTGACGTGCGCTGACCACCAGGGGGCGTGTGTGGAATATGGCAGGCATTGGCTGCGGCAGGATGGTGAGCAGGGGTGCCAGAACAAGGCAGGGTGCTGGTCACTATCATTGGGGTGAGCCTCTGGTGGTTACTGAAAATTCTTTGCTCCCGCACACTGCATTCCCACCCAGTGCTCGCACCCACTGCCAGCGCCGGCCCCACTCGCACCTGCAGCTGGCACTGGAGTCACTGCTCGCACCTGCTGCTGGTGCCTGGTGCTGGTCCCAATCACTCAGCGCCATCAGTGGGTGTGAGCACTCAGCGCCATCAGTGGGTGTGAGCGGCGGCAGCTGGCCCTGATCGCCCCTGAGGGCTTCTCCACCTCCCCCTGCTCCTGAGGGGCAATTGGGGCAGCAGCCGCTGCTCACACCCACTGACAGCGCTGGCCCCACTTGCACCTGCTGCTGGCGCCTGCCCCAATCGCTCTGCACCGTCAGCGGGTGTGAGTGGGGCCAGTGCTGTCAGCACGTGGGAGTGGCGGAGGTGAGAGTGGGATTACTGGTAGACAGGGGACGTGGGGGCATGGAGAATGGGTCAAGACCTGCCCCTGGGCCTACCACAGCCTCTCGGCCCACAGTTCCTTTCAATGCGCATGAATTTGTGCACTGGGCCCCTATTGGTTATATAAGATGTTAACATTAGGGGAAATGGGGTAATAGTATATGGGAACTCTCTGTATTATTTTAGCAATTTTCCCATAAGTCTAAAATTATTTTAAAGTAAAAATATTTTGAAGATATGACATCTAAATTATATATTTTTGATAGATGGTGGCAATTTAGATATTTATGTACTATAAAATACATTTTTTCTTTTATATTACATTGCCTCAGCACTCCGGGAGATTTCTTTATCTTTCATCCTTAAATTCTTATTTAGCAAAAAGTATTTTTTTAAATTCTAAGAGCTCTTTTTATTACATTTAAAAGTGGACTGTCTTCTTGAATCTCGCTGAAGATACATATTGAAATTTCAAAATCAAATCCCCTCCTGTCTCTAAATCATCCCAGCCCCCATCCAGGGTCTTGTCCACTCATCCAGGGCTCCTCCTTCAAGCTGCTGGATTTCTTCCTCCGTTCGGCGAGCCTTCTTTTTTTGTCCCTTAAAAGAATGAAGGAATAGGTAGTCAATTGTAGGCATCTGGCATGGGTTTCCCCTGCACTTGGGCCGGTAGATGCATGTCCTCAATGGGCCTTCCCTCGGAACAGAGAGGCTGAGGGTGGCAGCTCTGGAGTGTGAGCAGCAGTGGTGCACTGGGCTGGACCCTGAACTGATTGCGCGTATCTCTTCCCAACTCCACCTTTAGACTTCAGATGGGTAGCTTGATATCAGCCATGGTGGGAGCATTTACACCAAAGAAATTGGCAAATGCTACTCAGGACTGTCCCCTGTCCAGAGAGCTGATTTTTATCATTCTACATGATTTATATCATTATAAATACCAATTACACAGTTTTTATGTATCAGATTATCTTAAGACCATATGTTTTTCTGTTTCCTTTGTTTTGTTTCAAATGATATAAAATCTATTATTCATATTGAATTATACACATATCTATAAAAACCTACTATATTTAATATTGTTCTCTATTATCTGCTTAGACTTTATTATGTAAATTTATTTCTTGAAAAGGAAAACAGAAAGTGAATGATATGAACCTAACAAGGGTACAAAGCACTCACAATTGCTGTATGAATCAGCTTCCCAAAGCTGCAACTTTACATATCAAGCAGAAAGAAAACTGTATGTAAGGTTGTAAATGAGTAATGTGAGAGGTGGTGCTATTTTGTTACAAGGGTCATGATACACGTTTCTTGCTAATGATTATACAAATCCCATGGTCACAAAATTATTTATGAAAATGTGTTCTTTATAAAAACTATGTCCTTCCAAAATACCAATGTGCTTTAATAAATGTTTTGGAGCCTTTCATTGTGATGACACGTTATCAAGGATAGATTAATATGACTGCATAAAATTGGGTTTTGATTCTCAGCTTCTGCTACATGTAGTCCATGGACTTGGGCAGGAAGAGAGGAGGCAAGACTATTGTTAATTAGGTTTTTCAGTCTTCTTAAAGCCTTTAAAGAATTTCCTTTAACTCTTCTGAATGTGAGAAACTGTCCTTACAGTCTTTTTTCTTTTTTAAATAATTTTATTGATTTCAGAGAGAGGAAGGGAGAGGGGGAGAGAGAGATAGAAACATCAATGAAGAAAGAGAATCACTGATTGGCTGCTTCCTGTACACCCTATACTGGGGACTGAGCCGCAATCCGGGCATGTGCCCTCACTAGGAATGGAACCGTGGCCTCCTGGTTCATAGGTCGATGCTCAACCACTGAGCCACACCAGCCGGGCTGCCCTTACAGTCTTAATTTTCTACCTTATGAGCAAGGCTTTGTTTTGTATTTCCTTTGTTTGTTTTGTTTTTCTTTGAAAGAGTATGTTAATTACCACAACTCGGTGGCTTAAAACAATCGAAATTTATTCTCTCACAGTTTTGGAGATCAGAAGTCTGAAATCAAAGTGTCAACAGGGCCATGCTCCTGGAGGCCTAGGGCAGAAGCCTTCCTTCCTCTTCTAACTCTGGTGGCCCCAGGAGTCCTTGCCTTGTGATCACATTACTCCAATCTCTGCCTCTGTCTTCACATCACCTTCTCTTCTGTGTGTCCTCAACTCTCTCTCTGCCCCTTTTTATAAGGATACTAGAGGACCAATGCACGAAGACTCATGCAAGAATGGGCCTTCCTTCCCCTGGCTGCCGGCACCACCTTTGTTCCGTCTGGAGCCGCCTTTCTGCCTTCATTCCAGCCCAGAGCCGCCTTTCCGCCTTCCCACTTTGCCCAGAGGCCCAGAGCAGCTGGGGCGGTGTGGAACGCAAATTAACCCACCATCTTTGTTGGGTTAATTTGCATACTCATGCCTGATTGGCTGGTGGGCATCATGAAGGTATGGTCGATTTGCATCTTTCTCTTTTATTAGTGTAGATATGTGATTGCATTTAGGGCTTACCCTATAAACCAGGCCCATCTTAACCTAATCACACCTACAAGGAGCCTGTTTCCATATACTTAACATTTACAAGGTCCAGGGATTAGGACCTATCCTTGGGGAGGCCATTCGTCAACCTACCACATTTACGGGTCTATTTTCTTTTTTACTGTTGCTGGTCAACCTCTAAGACCCTCTCCTCCTTTGGGCAAGGTCATTGGTAGAACATATTTCACCTCAATGAAACGTGAGAGAGGTTGCCACATCTGGCATGATGGATATGGTCTCAGAGTCAGTCCATGGCAAGGAAAAATCATCCTTAGTGCAAAACTGTGTGATTGGAATTGAATTGAACTGATGAACTGATCTTTCTTTGAAACTGGAGATGCTCCTGAAATTTCCAAATCCCAAAATATTTACAATATAAGTATATTGATAAACTGGACAGTTGCTCATCAAAAGCTCATGTTTACACATTTGCAAGTATGTGTGTGTATGTGTGTGTGTGTGTGTGTGTGTGTGTGTGTTTGTGTATACTTCATTCAGGTCTGGCTACTTAATTTGTGGATGTGGGTCCAGTGTAAAATGAAAACAGAGGCCTGCCTCTTGTTCAAAAAGCAGGACAAATGTGCCATTGAAGGTGCTAAAATACATAGTTTTTTCTTTCCTCCAGTTTCTCTCTTGACTTGTCATACTGTTCATTTGCTATTTAATGTCATTTTAAGTAAAGAAAAAATGTAAATTATTAGCCTCAATTTTACTGTTCATCTTTATATTCTGTGATGCTCGTTTAAATGCAAGTATAAGTACATATAACCCATATTCAAAATCATCAAAATTGTATAATTCATATTCCATAGCTCACACATGCATGGGTGCTTTGTTCTCACCAGAAGAGTAGAAACACTGGGAGAAACTAACTTACTGTTTTTTTTAAAAAATATATTTTATTGATTTTTTACAGAGAGGAAGGGAGAGGGATAGAGAGTTAGAAACATCGATGTGAGAGAAACATCGACCAGCTGCCTCCTGCACACTCCCCACTGGGCATGTGCCCACAACCCAGGCACATGCCCTTGACCGGAATCGAACCCGGGACCCTTGAGTCCGCAGGCCGACGCTCTATCCACTGAGCCAAACCGGTCAGGGACGGACTTACTGTTTTTATTTCAATTCTTGCCACACACATATTCTACCAACACTCTTGAACTTTGGTTTACTGATGAGTGAGGAGATCAGAAAGGAAAGGGAACTGAGTTACCCTATCTTCCTTTTTCCTTCTATGTCATCATTTTCAGTATAAGGCAAGGGCTAACAGAAAGTAAGAATACAAGTATGCGGGATGATATGAGAGAGTACCTTGGCTGTGTTTCTTTTTTTCTGTTTTTTTTTTTTAAATAAATCTTTATTGTTCAGGTTATTACAGTTGTTCCTCTTTTTCCCCCCATAGCTCCCCTCCACCTGGTTCCCATCCCACCCTCTGCCCTTACCACCCCCCGCTGTCCTTGTCCATAGGTGTACAATTTTTGTCCAGTCTCTTCCCGCACCCCCCACACTCCCTTCCCCCCGAGAATTGTCAGTCCACTCCCTTTCTATGCTCCTGATTCTATTCTATTCACCAGTTTATTCTGTTAGATTTTTTTATTCACTTGATTTTTAGATTCACTTGTTGATAGATATGTATTTGTTGTCACTTTGTTGTTCATAATTTTTATCTTTACCTTTTTCTTCTTCCTCTTCTTAAAGAAAGCCCTTCAGCATTTCATATAATACTGGTTTGGCGGTGATGAACCCCTTTAGCTTTTTCTTATCTGTGAAGCTTTTTATCTGACCTTCAATTCTAAATGATAGCTTTGCTGGGTACAGTAATCTTGGTTGTAGGTTCTTGCTATTCATCACTTTGAATATTTCTTGCCACTCCCTTCTGGCCTGCAAAGTTTCTGTTGAGAAATCAGCTGACAGTCGTTTGGGTACTCCCTTATAGGTAACTGTTTTTCTCTTGCTGCTTTTAATATTCTCTCTTTGTCTTTTGCCCTTGGCATTTTAATTATGATGTGTCTTGGTGTGGTCCTCTTTGGATTCCTTTTGTTTGGGGTTCTTTGCACTTCCTGGACTTATAAGTCTATTTCTTTCACCAGGTAAGGGAAGTTTTCTGTCATGATTTCTTCAAATAGGTTTTTAATATCTTGCCCTCTCTCTTCTTCTGGCGCCCCTATAATTCTGATGTTGGTACGCTTGAAGTTGTCCCCGAGGCTCCTTACACTATCTTCATAATTTTTATTCTTTTTTCCTTTTGCTTTTCTGGTTGGGTGTTTTTTGCTTCTTCGTATTTCAAATCTTTGACTTGATTCTTGCGATCTTCTAGTCTGCTGCTGGATCTCTGTATATTATTCTTTATTTCAGTCAGTGTATGCTTAATTTCTAATTGGTCCTTTTTCATATCCCTGAAGGTCTCACTATATTTCTCGGAGGTTTCTTAAAGATTCTTGAATAACCTTATAACCGTGGTTTTGAACTCTATCCAGTAGTTTGCTTTCCTCCATTTCTGTCATTTGTGACCTGTTTCTTTGTCTCCGCATTTTGGCTGCTTCCCTGTGTTGATGGAGTGGCTTTCTGGGCTAGGTGTCCTATAGGGCCCAGTGGCTCAGCCTCCCCAATTACCTGAGGTGGACACTCTTGGTGCACTCCTTTGTGGGCTGTGTGCAGTCTTGTTGTAGTTAAGCCTTGATTGATGTTGGTATCACTGGGGTGAACTGACCTCCAGGTCAATTGGCTGTGAGAATCAGCTGTATCTACAGTGGGAGAACTTCTGTGCTGGAGATACCCTTATGGGGCAGGACTTGCTTCAGTGGGGCTTTGGCACTCACTGAGTCTGCCCTCTGAATGTGTCTCTTATGGATGTGAAGAGTTGTAATCTTGATGGTCTCACTCTGACTACTGGGGTGACTGGTTCTTGGATCTCCAAGGAGGTGCAAAGTCAGCCACTGCCTGAGGCCACCCAGCAGGAGCTACAGAGAAATCTGCAGATTCCTTCTCTTTGTTTGGGGTTTGGAGGTGCCCAGATGAGGCGCAGCTGTGAAGTAATGCAGGCTGCTGACGAGCCTTAGGCCTACTTTTAGAAGTTCTCTGACCCAGCTACAGTTTGACAGGTTTTTAGGAGGAGAAAGGCCAGGCCATTGGTATGCAAAAGCCTCGGCGTACAGCTTGGGTGGGGTTGTAAATTGGGTGGGGTCTCAGGGAATCACCAGGGCAGAGCAAACCACAATGGCTGCCAGTCTGCTTTCCCTCGGAGAGATCCTGGGGTCTGTGTCCCATGGCCCCGGTCAGGAACAATGAACGCTGCAAGCACCTCTGTGAGAAAGCTGCCCTCACGTTCTGGCCTGATGACAGACAGGACAGTTTCTCTCCGTATGAGTCTGGGTCACCAGATTCTCACCTGGAACTGGATTTCAGAACTGGATTCGGGAGCTTGTTTCTCCCTCCCAATTGAAAAAGATAGCAGTGTACCCAGCTGCCAGCCCCTTTCGCACGCATCTCCATACTCCACACTTCCACACCTCTGCACCTCCTACCGGACTCAATACGCTTTTCTCTTTCCTTCTAGTTGTAGAATTTCCACTCAGCCAGCCTTCCCATGGTTCTGGATGCTATTCATTTTGTCTTTTAGTTGTAGTTTTAATGTGGTTGTGTGCGGCAGCAAGTTCAGGTGTTTACGCATGCCGCCATCTTGGTTGTCTCCCTTGGCTGTGTTTCTTGGAAAATCATTGCCTTCTTTCTGCATTGGAAGCAACTTCTAGGTAGTTGGAGTGGAAAGTGTGATCTCTCATGGACATCAGTGCCCCTGCTTACTAAGTTGTAGATATAACTCTTTGCCTTGCACTCGCTCTGGATCTTGCTGAACTCACACACATCACAGGTCTATTGGGATCTCATGGACCACTGTGAACGCAATAGGCCAATGAGGCAGTGGGGAAGGACAGAAGACGGTACTTATGAGCATATCGCCACTGCTCATGCTCCAGTGTTTCATCAAACTTCACTTACAAAACATAAATGCAAGGATAATATTATTAGGAGTTTCAAGATGGTGACACAGAGTATTAAATGAGTACAGGGCCCTTCTGAGCTCGTGACCCTGGGTGACTGTATGGGTTGTTGGCCCATAAAGCCAGCCTTTGCAAAGTATAAAAAATGTTTAAGGATTGCTGGTTCAGTTTAAGTTCTTTTATACTCTCCTAGCCCCAGATTTTACTAATGTCCCTGTTAGTGACACACTGGAAATCCCTCAAGCTCTGGAGTCAGACGTACCTGATTTGAGATCTCAGTTTTGTTGCTTATCTTGTGTATAATTGGGCAGGTTGCTTAACAAAAATGAAAAAATGCAGATAATGATACTTAACTGATGGTGATGTTGTGGGGATTTAGGGCATATAAAATGTATAGTCCCAGGAGTCCCATAAAACAAGGAATCACTCACAATTGGAAGCACTATGGGTAATAATAAAAGTGTAATATGCTAATTAGACCAGACATCCTTCCGGACAATCTCCTGGATGAAGCGGGGGCTGTGAGGGAAGCCTGAGTCCCGGATGCTGGAGGAAAGCCTGGATTCCGGGTGCCAGAGGGAAGCTGGTGCTGGCAGCTGGGGGAAGGAAGGCCTACTCTTGCACGAATTTCATGCATCGGGCCTCTAGTTTCTTATAAAGAGAGAATAATTTGCATAAGTATACCTACAATCTGCTCCCTCTTAGTTCTTCCTGAGAAAACACAGTGTTGAGGAAATGCATGGAATGAGTAAATCTGAAAACCGAGGACTGATTTCTGCTCAATTAAATGGTAGCTATGTGAACTTGGGTAAGTCCCCATTAAGTTTCATGTATGGGTTCCCTTTTTGTAAAAGAGTAATAAAATTACCTTTCTCACAGGAAGCTTAATTAAGATAGCATACATATAAAGTAAAATAAGCATCCAATCTTATTGTTGAGGGTGATGGATGAGGATCATTTAATAGAAGCTGGACTGAAGAGAGACACTTTGCTCATCCTTTTATTTCCCATCTTTCTCAATCACTTTGTTTTGCACATGTCTCCTGCAAACAGCATAGAGTTGAGATTTGCTTTGTGAGCCAAACTGAAACACTTTTATTTAATAGGTGAGTTAATCCATTTATGGATGTTTGATTTTAGTTCTGTCATATTATTTCATTTCATATTTTATGTTTTCATAGTTTAAGACTTTCATTACGTGGTCAATTTCTTTGCAGTTTTAATTTTATAGAGATATAATTTATACAACAAGATCTGTCCATTCTAATGTGCAGTTTGTTGAATTTTAGATCTTTGTATTTTGGAAACTCAGTTTTTCCTGACATTTAGGGAAGAAGACTTGTATTTTTGTACAAGTGATCAGCTTATAATTATAATCTTATGTAATACCCTTAATTATCTATTTCTTTAGATATTATCAAGTGTTCCCTACTATGAGAAATAACATGAAAATATTTCTCTTCCTCTTGAATTCCTTTCCTTCTCTTTACCACCCAACTTAAGGGAGTTCTCTTTCTTGGTGTTTGTGTTTGTACTTTTACTTGATTTGTCAGCTGAAGGAATGTTTTTGACTCCCAGCTAGTATAGATGAGGCAACCAACAAACCTACTCTCCTCTCCACCCCCATCCCATCCCTCTTTCCCCAGCAAGTTTTATCAGTTGTGTCCTTTCTAGCTTCCCAAGGCTCAAAACATTTACACTACGACCTGTTACATTTTTTCCCCCCACATTTGTTTTCATCTTAATTTTATTTTTAAATATATGCAGTGCTCCCCACTGGTCCCTTTACCAGAATTTCCCAGTTATCTTTTGGTGAATACATTTCATTCATTCATAGCTCCTGTATGGTTCATGGGGACAATATTGCCTGAAAAAATATTCTTTGAGCAAGGTGAACTGTATCACTTTAGTGGGGGCAATATGAAATCAGAAAGCATACTTTTCCTTTCATGCAAGAGTCTGCAATTAGACAAGAAAAGCAGCTTCAATGAACTGAATGTGCTACTGATCTCTGAAAGTAAGGTTTTCTGGGACAAACATTAGTGTCGTATCACTTTGGGGGTCCTACTTTCTAAAAGCTGACCGACAAGCAACAGGGCCAACACAGTGGCCAGCAACTCAAAGAATAAGTTCACTGATTTTATTGAGCAGGCAAGCCCGGAGGAAAAGAAGTAATTCTCTGCAGGGAAGTTTTCTTATCTGTAAAACAGACTAATAATGCTTTCTCATCGTCCAGGAGAGTGTGTCCTAAGATCACCGTGTGTCCTTTAGTGAGAACAGACTGGATCTGCAGAGATTAGATATGCTTTAACCCTCCCTACCTCAGTCATTCAGTAAGGAAAGTTTGCTCTCTGCAGTAAATGTACTGGGGAATTTTTGTTTTAATCATAGTTTCTTTAAACCTACTCACCGAGAAGAGCTAACATTCTTCCTGAAGATAAGAAAGTTATTCCCATTGTTGTAATGTACCCCAATAATCACAGAAGGACACCTCAAGAAGTCGAATTAAAGAGTCACATTTATTGCAATCCGGGACTATGAGGGGCCATTTTGCTTTCCCAAATCTCATAGTGATAAGATGGTGGCAAAACCAAACTAATATAGGCAAAGATCACAAAAGTATTGATTACGTCTCAAGGTTTGGAATGAGGAACCTGGTTTGCAAAAAAGCAGTTTACAGAAGCAGAAGCAGCATGTTAATTATAGTTTGGGGGTCACAGAGTTGCCACGAACACATTATCTAGAGCCCTCGGGTCTTGAGACCACTGAATTGCCAGGAGCACATTGTCTAGAGCCCTCGGGTCTGGAATGAGGAACCTGGTCAGACTTAAGCATGTTATCTAAATTACAGTTTTTGTTTTGGGTCTCCGGAACACTGAGTCAACAGGGACACGTTAACTGGAGCCCTCTGACCTTGGGATAATTGTGCTGTCCTTCCCAGGTAAGGGAAAATGTGCTTTCTAAGACTAGTATAACCACAACCCATGGGATATTCACATAATCAATAGGGTATTTAATCAAATGGGATGATTTATATAATTCAGAAAATCAAAATAACCTGTCTATTGTTAAACAAAGCAAATAGGTACATAATCCAAACAGCAGGGTTAAAGGTAAACTATAGTTTCTACCTGAGATGGTTGCTACCATACTTCACCATGATATCAACAAAATCAAGGAGACGATTTTTTATTTCTTCTTTACACTCTGAATATAAAAGTAATACATCTTCACTATAAAATTTGTTGGAAAGTTCTTAAAAGTGTGTCCAAAAAATCTATATATAGTTAAAACTAATATTTATTGTACTTTTCTGTAGACTTTTTCTTTGTACATAAATTAATAAACTCGGCGACACTGGATCGTATTATGCATGTTGTTTATAACCTTCTATTTTCACTCAACCTTATCTCCTGGACGCTTGCCCATGGAGTCTTAAATTATTATTGTTTTTAATGGCTGTATTTTATTTTAAGTAGATACCAAAAATAATTTACATTTTTCCCTTTTATTTGGGCCTCTAAGTTGGTTTCTGATTGGGGCTTTTTTTTTTAACAACACTGCAATAAAGACTCTAGTACTGAAATAGTTGTGTGTCTCTGCAACGCTTTCCCAGTATAAATTCCTAGAAATTGGAATTTCTTGGTCAGAGGGTATGGCAACAATTTTAGGCTCTCTCTAAACACATCGCCACGTTGCCTTCCAGAAATACTCTTCTCTCCTCAGCAGTGTATGAAAGTAATGGGCCAAATGTATTGAATGTGGGGGAAAATCTCATAAACATAAGGAGAATATTTAACGTCATTGCTTCTTTAGAGGATCTGTTTCCAAGACTGCTGCGGGCACCTCCGGATGGGGACTGCCTGTGCCGCATTTTATAGGCACCTGGCCAGTGGTTCGCCCACTCACTCAGGTTAGAATCCCTCCGCAGCCAGGTGCGGCTCTGCGACCATCTGCCTGCTTCTTCCTTCCTCCTGCTCAGCCTCGGGCATCTGCTCTGCGCCTACCGGCCTCCCTCTGCTCCCCCCCCGCCCCCCCCAGCCTCCCCCAGCCGCACCCCCCCCCCCCCCATATGCAGCCCACACCGAATGTTAATGAGTTGTGCACAGCACACAGCTGTAGCTACATGTGTCCTCAGATTCGGCTCTCAAGCTGGTAACCTCAGGACAGGTGGTAAATTAGTCATTACTTGCTGCAATAATATATGACTAAGGCTGAGGAAGGGAGGACTCTGGTGGGAGGACTTCAGAGGGAGCCCAGGTGTACCCTTGGGCCTCAGGAAAATGTTTTAAAATAAGACGGAGAAGGGCAGACGAATGGTACGTTTGGCTGGAAGGGGAGCACATAAGCAAGGCCTTTTTACCTCATCTCTCTAACCCTTAGTTTCTCTGTTCTGTAACCAGAAAATTACCTTCTTGGTTGTTATAAAGAGGAGAGGCAGTCTATGTTCGGTGTGTGGCCCAGTGCATGAAAATCTATAATAAGAGCTCGATCGGTACTGTTTTGAAGAATTGTCATTAGTTGAGTGACACGAATATCCAGAGACCCGAGTGTGTAGAATCTGAATTGAGCTGAGCATCAGTTTTTGGAGGAACTGACCTTCTGAAGGCCTGTCCTTTTGCCGGCTGGATTTCACCAAATCTAAGATGCCAACTATCAGGAGCAGCTCCATGAATTACTAAGGAAGAAAAAACCACAGCTAACTGATGACACAGGCTTTCTTACTGGCTATCGGAGACATCTGATTTCAGAGATGTTTACATGGGAACACACATCTTAGACTCAGTGAATGATGGTTTGCTGTGCTTCATCAGATAAGCTCTGTGACCCCTGGACTCTACCTGGGCAGGGAGCAGGGGAAGGACTGGGCACGGGCACAGGCAGGTGAAGAGCCTCTGAGAGTACAGTCAGGACCAGAGGGTGGGGCCCGGGAGGACTGGGTGACTTGTAACCCTTCGCACGTGCATGGATGTGCCTGGGCACAGGCCGAGGATACACAGGTTACTTAGACACTAGCTACACTTCCCAGTGACACACCTCAGAGAAGGCTGTGTGCTCAGAGATGGAAGCAAGAAGCTGTCAGACAACTTCTGGAGATCAGAACATTTTGTCTCAAACTTCCTGACTCTTAAACCATCAAATAGGGTCTCTAACCTTGTGAATGTGTTTTATGTCATTTTTCAGGGTGACCTGAGGAAATACAGATTTTACAGCACAGTGCAAAGAGAAAATATTCTGAGGAGAATTAACTCTTTTGTTCAAACGTATTTACTGAGCACCTATCATGTGTATCCTATTAAAAATTAGAAGCTCTTCCTCTCATAAGATTTCCAGTCTTGTGGGACAGGCTATGCACACTAACAAGTGACCTTTCTTTTTTAAAAAATCTGTTTCTTTTATTGATTTCAGAGAGGAAGGGAGAGGGAGAGCGATAGAAACATCAATGATGAGAGAGAATCATTGATCGGCTGTCTTCTGAATGCCCTACACTGGGGATCGCTCAAGACCACAACCTGGGCATGTGCCCTAACCAGGAATTGAACTGTGACCTCCTGGTTCATAGGTCGACACTCAACCACTGAGGCACTATGTTTTACTGGCATTGTCAGTATTGTGTCTGTTGCAATTTCTAAAGCAAGCTCTTAGAAAATAATTTAAAATACGTAGTTAAAAAATCAACAGGAGTTAAAATGATATGTTATAACATACTAGAGGCCCGGTGCATGAAAATTATGCACTGGGGCGGGGGGGTGGGGACCCTCAGCCCCGCCTGTGCCCTCTCGCAGTCCGGGAGCCCTCAGGGGATGTATGGCTGCTGCGCTCACCCAGCTTCTGGCTGAACCTGACCACCAGGGGGCAGCTCCTGCATTGAGCATCTGCCCCTGGTGGTCAGTGCGTGTCATAGTGACCAGTTGTTCTGGTCGTTCTGCCATAACCGTTGCTGGGCTTTTATATATATAGATTTGTTTAACATGAAAGAAGGCAGTGATGATTAGAAAGAGGAATAAAAAAGGACATGAGATATACAGAAAACAAAAGCAAAATGGCAGATGGAAATCCAATCGTATCAATAAGCACATTAATGGGAACTGAATATCAACACTCCAATCAAAGACCAGAGATGGTCAGATTGAATTTTAAAAACAGGATCCTCCTGTATTTTGTCTACAAAGGACACATTTTAGATTAAAATCACAAGTAACTTCAGAGTGAAAAATGAAAAGAATATATGTCTTGGAAAATGGAAAAAATATAAGAAAGCCCAAGTTGCTATGTAAATATCAGACAAAATAAGTTTTATGACAAGAACTATTTCTAGAGGCAAAGAGGGACACTTCATGATGAGAAAAGGCTCAATACATTAGGAACATATGTATAACGATTATAAATATATGCACCTGTAATAATGGAGTTCCAAAATATATGAAGAAGAAAACCAACAAAGTTCAATACAAAATAGATAATTTAACAATTGTCGATGAAGACTTCAATATCCCACTCTCAATCACTTATGGAACAAAGTTAGTAAAGATATAGAAGATATGAACAACACTGCCAATCGACTAGACTTAATTGACATAGAAATAACACTACACCTAAAGGCAGAATATCAATTGTTTTAAAGAGCACAGGGAACACAACACACTGAAGGTTATGGGATGCAGCTAAAGCATTTCTTAGAGGGAAATTTTGTAGCTGTGAATTTCTATATTTAAAAAGTGGAAAGATTTCAAATCAATAATTTAAACTTACACTTTAAGAAATTAAAAAGAGAGCAAACTGAATCCAAAGCAAGAAGGAAGAAAGGAAATATTAAAACCAAAGTGGGAAAAAAATGAAATATAGAAAAACAATAGAGAAAATAAATGAAAACAAAGTTTATTCTTTAAAAAAAGAAACAAAATTGACAAATCTTTAGACAGAGAGAAAGGGGACAGGGGAGAGAGAGAGAGCGAGAGAGCGAGAGAGAAACTCAAATTACTAAGATCAGGAATAAAAGAGAGAAGAACCCTGGCTGAGTAGGTCAGTTGGGAAGAGCATTGTCCCGATACACCAAGGGTGTAGGTTCGATCTCCAGTCAGGGCACATACATGAATCAATGAATGAATGCATAAATAAGTGGAACAACAAATCAATGTTTCTCTCTCTCTCTCTCTCTCTCAAAATCTATAATAATAAAAGCATAATATGCTAATTAGACCAGATGTTCTTCCGGAAGAAGCTGGGGCTGCAAGGGAAGCCTGGGTCCCAGATGCCAGAGGGAAGCTGGTGCCGGTAGCAGGAGGGTGGGGGGTGGGGGGGGGGAAGGCCTATTCTTGCACAAATCTTCTGCATTAGGCCTCTAGTCAATAATAAAAAAAGAATAAAAGAGAGAGAGCATCACGATTGACCTTACAGAAATTAAAAGGATTATACGGAAATAACATACAATTTATTAGAACCAGCTTGATAATCTCAATGAAAAGGACAAAGTCCTAGAAAGACACAAAATGCTGCTACTGATTTAAAAAAAAAAAATCTGCATAGACTTATAACAAATGAAAAGGTTGAATTAGAAAATAAAAATCTTCCCCCAAAGAAAAGCCTAAGTCCAGATAACCTCGTGAGTAAATTCTACCGAACACTTAAAGAAGAATTAATGCCAAACCTTTATAAACCCTTTGAAAAAATGTAAGAGGAGGAAACACTTTGCAATTCGTTGTATGAGGCCAGCATTTCCCTCATGCCAAAACTAAAAACATTGCAAGAAAAGGTCAGCATGCCTTATGAATAGAAGGAATTTCTCAACAAAATACTAACAAACTGAATCTACCAATATAGAAAAAGCATGATAGGACATAACTAAGTCGGATTTATCCCAAAATGCAAGGTTTAACTTAGAAAAATCAACATAACATGCTATACTAATGGACTCAAAGACAAAACCACATAATCATTCCAATAGACACAGAAAAAGCATTAAACAAAACCCAACATCTTTTCAGGTTAAAAACACTCAACAAACTAGAAATAGCAGGGAACTCCTTCAGTTTGATAAAGACTACATTTCCCCTAAGATCAGAAACAAGGCGAGGATGTCTGCCCTAGACACATCTACTCAACAGGCATCCAGCAATTCTACTACTAGTTAAATCAGGAGAGAACTGAAAACACAAACACTTGTGCTCAAATATGCACAGCAGCATCATTCACAAAAGACCAAAAGTGAAACAACCCAAGTGTCCATCACCTGGTAAAGGATAAACAAAATATGGTAAATCCAGGCAGTGGAATATTACTCAGCCATAACAAGGAGTGAAGTAATGACACAGGCTACAACATGGATGAGCCTTGAAAACGTTATGCTAGGTGAAGGAAGCCAGATACAAAAGACCACATAGTGTATAAATCCATTTAAATAAATGTCCAGAATAGACAACTCCATAGAGAGAGTAAATAGATTAACAGCTGCCAGAAACAGGGAGGAGAGGAGCTGGGAGTGAGAGTTAATGGGTACAGGGTTTCTTTTTGGAGGGATAGAAATGTTCTGGAATTAGATCACGGTGATAGTTGTTCAATAAATATACTAACTAATGAATTATTTATTTTAAAGGGTGAATATAATGTATGTGCATTATATCTCAATTTTAAAATCCATGAGTTAAAAAAATTGTGCCTGCCGAAACCGGTTTGGCTCAGTGGATAGAGCGTCAGCCTGCGGACTGAGAGGTCCCGGGTTCGATTCCGGTCAAGGGCATGTACCTGGGTTGCGGGCACATCCCCGGTGGGGGATGTGCAGGAGGCAGCTGATCGATGTTTCTCTCTCATCGATGTTTCTAACTCTCTCTATCTCTCTCCCTTCCTCTCTGTGAAAAATCAATAAAATATATTTTTAAAAAAAAATTGTGCCTGAGATTCTAACCAGATCATAAGCTTGAGGAATTTTCACCCACATGAGTGCATCCACGTAACCATCACCTAAGTAAAAATAAACAGCCCCACATTCCCAGAAGCATGCCTGTGCCCCCTCTCATCACTACCCCACCCCAAAGTGACCACTCTTCTACCTGCTAATACCAAAGGTGAATTTTGAACTTCATACAGATGGATCATACGATACATACTCTCCGTGTCTGGCCTCCTTCATCGAACATTACATTAATGAGATTCATACATCTGGTTGTGAACTTGAACAAAGGGCATCACCTGCCTGGAACCATGTGGACCACACCTCCCTCCTTCGGCCTCTGCAGTTGACCGTGTCATTGTGAAGACAGACTTCCAGGTCTTCTCCTGATATTAAATATTTTTGTGTTAGCTGTGTCGGTAGGTAGTATTTCTTATGTAGGATATTCTCACTGTGTTCAGTTAATCTCCCCGTGTTTATGGGGCCCTGTTTGTTTTGATTTTAGCACCATGTTAGGAACCATGAATGATCCAGGAGGGGTCAGATGACATTTCACCCTTGGGACTAGCAGCAAGTTGTGATCAGGAGAGCTGGCTGGCAGAGATTAAGTAGCCTGTGGATGGTGATCCAGTCCCAAGTGTCCCAGGAGAGCTGTCTGACTGGAATTTCTATGTGGGCCACATCCCTGCCCTGTTCTCTAGAGATGGAGAGCAGACAGAAAATGCCACTCTCCAAATAGGTGTAAATGAAGGCGAACCAGATGCATAGACAGAGAAACATTTATAAATGTGCACTGGTCCAAACAATCTGAAAACTTCTTAGGGAGGAAATGGTGATGTCTTTTGAGAGTCCACCTGGGCCAGGTGCTAGGGAGGTGGCTTCACAGACTCACATGAGCTGCGTGTGGGGCGGGAGCTACCACCTCCATCTTCCAGGTGAGCACATGGAGGGCAAGGACTGTTAGAATAGCCAGTTGGGACTCCTCAAAAGAGGACATTGTCCTCCCCCACCCTCACCCCAGCTTTACTGATGCCAAATTTACACACAACAAAATTCTCCCATTGTAAGTGTGCAGTATGATGACTTCTAGAAATTCTGCTCTAGGCTTCCCGGATAGCCATGCCAAAGAAATGTGCACGAGATTAACTTTCTTTTTTAGACCTCACACATTTATTGAAGGGCAATTACATGCCAGGCACTTGCATAGGCTCTGAGAGTACAGATGCGAACAAATAAAAATGGGGTTAATATCTCTTGCAGTTCACGTGTAATTTTAAGAAATACATGAGACTCTGTGCAAAATACCTCACAGAACCCTGGCACATTCCAGGCCCTCAGGAGGTGCTGGTGGAATTGAAATTTGAAGAAAAGTGAGAAAGGCCCATAAAAAATGTAAATGACCTGGCAAAGGCAGTGGATAGTACCCAGTGACTTCCCCTCTTCCTTGGGCACACTGCTGCCCGGAATAAAGACTACATTTCCCAGCCTCCCTTGCAGCTGGGTGTGAGCATGTGACTAAGTTGTAGGGGGGCTGTATGTGGATGCATGTGGTGGTGGTGGTGGGGGAGTGAATAATAGTGGAGGTGGGGTAATAAACATCTATTTTAGTCATCTATTTAAGCAGTTACATCTTGAATAAACAGCAGATCTTGGGAGAGCAGGGACTCTAAATAAAATACTTGAAAAACGAATTTTCCTTGATGCACTGTCTATTACAATAGTTGAACTAGGGAACCTCTTGAAGACAGAATTGCCTGGTCAGGGGACCAAGTGAATACTCTGCAACTGGTAGCCTCCAGTTAAATTAATTAGAAGAAATATTTTAATATCACATCCAGTTCAAGGGTTCACTGACCTTTGAACCCTTCTGTTTTGATACTTAACAGTGTTACATTTGCTGTAACATTTCAGTCACTCAATTCAAGACCTTCTTTTCAAGTGTAAAGCTTAGGCCTCAGTTTTCATTTTCAATCATAAAGCTGGACTATTTCTTCATCTGATAGTCAATTTACAGGATGAGAGCTCTCTAGAATCCTAAAAGGCATACTCAGGGGTCAGTTAGTCTGAAAATAAACTCTAGAACAGAAGTATTTTACTTTTTAGATGACCATAACGTCTTTTGGGATGGTTATTACAACTAATCCATTCCATAAAATGACTCAGGTGAAATTATTTGAAAGTCATGATGGATCCAGCCCACAACCCCTCTCCAATCCCTCCTTTGATCTGCTACTCAAGTTATGTTTCAGACCTCAGAGCTGGTCATGTCTCCCTCTTCCCCATCCACCCACCACCTAACAAGACCTTCTGGGACTTCTCACGGGATAAATTCCAAATTCTAATCCTATATAATAAAAGGCTAATATGCAAATTGTCTCCTTGACTGGGAGTTCGACCAGGGGGCAGGGCCAGCTGGCGAACCACTCGAGGCCCCTTCCCCTGTCGGGCCCTGCCCCCATCAGCCCACCTCACCCTGATGGGGGCGGGGCTGGCCGGCCAACTGCCTGTGGCCCCTCCCCCTGGCTGGCCCCACCCCCAATTGGCCCTCTCACCCTGATTGGGGATGGGGCCGGCCTACCAACCTCCAGCATCCCCTCCCCCCAGCTGCCCAGCCTGATGGCCCCAATTGGGGTGGGCTGGCCGAACCTCACCCATGCATGAATTTGTGCACCGGGCCTCTAGTCTATATATATAAAAGGCTAAGTGATCATCCAACTGGCTGACCGGCCAGTACCTATGATGTGCACTGACCACCAGGGGGCAGATGCTCAACGCAGGAGCTGCCACGCTGTGGTGACTTGGCAGCAGCGGTTCTCGGGTGTCGCACCCCGGAACCAGAGAGGAGGAAGCCTGATATTAAAATATTTCTTCTAATTAATTTCCTTTCAATGTGCACAAATCTGTGCACTAGGCCACTGGTAGGCACATAAGAACCTTCAACTCCAACGCCAACTTTGTTTCCAGCACTGGTTCCTGTCATCTCAAACTCCATGTGTGAAGTTTCCCAAACACAACTGTGTTTCCTAGATCCTTATAAGAACACAGGCTGCTCTTTCTGCCCGAAATACCCTCCTCTACTTTGAAATGTCTGCCTTTGTTAAGTTGGCCCAACTCTCCCTTGGTGCTGTATACATTGTTTTGTTTCAACACTGATGACATGGTATTGCCATGAGGGTTCCCCATAATGCAGCACAGGGCATGGCACTCAGGGTTTGGCCAGCATGTGCTAGTGTAATGAGTAAGAGGACCAGAGGGAGATTTCTGTCAACTTTTGGTCAACTTGTGACCGCTTTAGTATGGGTGGTTCAATTTTACAAGGACTCAGGTTTGCTTCTCCTAGCTTCCTTGTTTGCTTTGTGAGAGGGTAGAAAGACAGGAGAGATGCCAGAACAGAATGCATTGATTTCAGAAGTGTTCCTCTGGCCTTGATCACAGAATCATGCTTTCCCAAATTACCAAAAATGGTGAAAACTTTCTGGGTTAGTTACCACTCATTAACGATAAGGTGTGTCTCATAGCTGCCCAAGGAACTATGAGCTACTCAAATAGCATGACTTAAAGTAAATGAGTTCACATCCAAAGTCACAAATTCAATGACCACGATGGCCTATAGCCCTGCCAAAGTTTTACTGGGTTACCTATTATTTATGCAAGCCCAAGTAAACAGAAGATTACACACAGTGCCATGTGCTAAGATGGGGAAGTCCAAATGCATTGGTGGCCTATCAGAGGAGCGCCTAGCACAGACTCATGAGTCAGGAATTTCTGTTCAGGAGAAGCAACATTTACATGACATATACTTTCAAGAGAAGGAAAAGTGGCCAGGCACCCAGTGACACAGCTGTGTGGGGCATGAGGGCTCTGTGTGAGGAGGTAAGGAAACCAAGGGCAGAATGGAAGATGTTGCCTATTTCCTTAAAGCTGTTAATAAGGAGTCAGCTTTTCTAAAAAACCAGGACACAGCATGGTCATATTCACATCTTAGAAAACAAAGGCAGCTATTTACAGAATGACCTGGACAGAGGCAGCTTGGAGATAGGGAACAATTGTAATATTTCAAGAAAGTGGTGGGGAGACTAAAAACAAAAGTAGGGTTCATGAGAAGGAAGAAGAGGGATTCTGGAAATATAAACGAGACAGAAACGACTCGATGGGATAATCAGGGAGAGGAGGACTACGGAGCCATGGACAGGGAGGTGATCCAGTCTTGCTAAATCTTTGTTTCTCTGCTACTGATCTTATTAATTTGGTTACTTTGGGCAACAGGTGACAGAGACCTAGACTGAAATGGACTTAAACAATGAGGACATTTATTTTCTTGCATCAAAAGGAGTCCAGACAGAGGGGCTGGTGGTTCTCAGGGCTCGGCCCCACTTCTCTGCATCTCCTGGCTCTGCAGGCATCTTGGAGAACTTGCCCCTCAGTCTGGGATCAGGCCAATGGCAGCTATTCCAGATGAACAGGAAACTTTTCTGGAATCTCCCAGCAGCCTTTCTCTTGGGTTTTACTGGACAGAATTGGGTCACATGCCCGTGCCTGAAGTCCTCACTGGCCAGAAGCCTGGCATTGGTATGAGCAGTGTAGACTAATCATGATCCTCCACCCAACCAGGAACAGGGGTGGTGGTCCTGTTTGGAGGTAGACCTTTGGTGATTCAGGTCTACACGTGAAATGAACCAGACCTGCAGGGATATGTGCCAGACTGTGTGGTGGTGCCCTTTGTAGAACTGCTTTATTGAATTGCCCTTCCATATGCCACCCTTGGCTTTTTGATATGAGGTCTACTGGAAGCTTGTTGTCAAAATGACCATTTTTTAGGGACCCTAAGGAGAAGTTCATGTTCTATCTCCGTTTCAAAACCACTTATGTTTTCCTTCAGCAATTGTCTTAGTCATCTATTGAAAACTGAATTTCTTTTTCACTGACAACTAAAGATCCAAATGTGTGCTTTCCTGTGGATAAATATCTGGGTCTTTAATTATACACATTTTTGTCTCAGTCCCACTTCTTGCCTCTATTTTATATTCCTGGCCTGGTTTTCTTTTTTCCACACACCTTCCACTTTCCACTGAAGTTATTTAAGGGACAATGTGAAATACAAATAAATTAGTTAAACATGTTAGTTTTAATATTACTAAGAAAAGGGGAGCTCTCTTTTTCTGCCTTATCATCTCTTCAGCAGCTCTATGAGCCTCTGCTGTTTGTTCTGGCGCAGGGAACGCTGGCATCAGGGACTTGGAGTTTTGGTCCTGACTCTGCCAGCAAATCACTGTACCCTTTGAGCCTCCTTTTCCTGTTATGGAGCTCACTGGGAAGTGGTGAAGAATAATAAGATAAGCACCAGACACATGGGCCAGGTGCTTTATCAGCACAGTAACAGGCATAATTGTGGTGAGAGTTCTTCTGCTGAAACGGAACAGCCCTTGGGTTTCAATGGGCAAAGAAGGGCAATCAAGAGAGGGCAGACAGCTCAAGGGGCAGGTCCAAATTCTTGCTAGACCATGAACTCCTGGCCAGTCAGGGAGATTATTATTCCGGAAGTGATGTGTTGTTGTGGGTAGAGAAGGAGAAAGCAAAGGCTTCAAACTGATGACTTTCTGGTAGAAGAATATCTGGAAGCGATTCTGAAGCCGGAGAGGGGACTGGTGGGAGTTGACAGGCTCTGGTATCTCACTGCTTTCCTCAGCCGCCCTTTGATTGGTCAGGCTGACCGCCATGAGAGTTATACTTCAGGGAGTTTCATTCTCCTGGACTTACAATTCTAGTCCCGAGTGTCTTGTGGAGGTGACCTCTCTCTCTCCTCCCTTCCTTCCTTCCTTCCTTCCTTCCTTCCTTCCTTCCTTCCTTCCTTCCTTCCTTCCCAAATTTAACCAACCATGATTGGATTGAAAATATTCAGAAAAAAAGTTGCATTGTTGCTAGACCTACGATGGTTGCTGGGTTCATTTGTACTGAACATTATTGACTGTTTTCTTGTCATCATCCCCTAAACAACACATATAACAATTATTTACATAGCAATTATATCGTATTAGGTATTATAAGTAATCTAGAGATGATTTAAAGTATATAGGAAGATGTGCACAAGTTATATGCAAATACTATGCCATTTTATATAAAGGACTTGAGAATTGGCAGGTTTTGGTATCTGAGGGGCTCCTGGAACCAATCCCCTGCAAATACCGAGGGAAGATCATATTTACTAATTGCCCAGCACTGTGCTTGGCAACTTCCTTGTGAAGCCATTTTCTGGGCAGGTTATTCTGATACTTAGGAAATAACAGGGGGTGGGAGAGTGAATGGAGGGTTTCAAGACTGCACCCTCTGTAAATGACCAGCAGCTACTCAGACCAAGAGCCTTATGGGAGCTTCACAGCACTGGAACATGCAATTGAAATGTTTGTGGGATCTTCTTATTTTGAGATTAAAAATCAAAATTATTGGACATAGACAATAGGGTGGTGAAGGCATGGGGACAGGCTAGAAGGGTCAATGGGGGGGAAAAGGGGACATATGTAATACTTTCAATAATAAAGATTAAAAAATAAAATCAAAATTATGGTGGCATCTGTCTTCACACATTATACAGTATATATATATATATATATATATATATATATATATATATATATATATAATCTATCTCCATTAGGCTAAATCCGTGGTTGGCAAACTGCGGCTCGAGAGCCACATGTGGCTCTTTGGCCCCTTGAGTGTGGCTCTTCCTAAGCCTTAGGAGTACCCTAATTAAGTTAATAACAATGTGCTTACCTATATAGTTTAAGTTTAAAAAATTTGGCTCTCAAAAGAAATTTCAATCGTTGTACTGTTGATATTTGGCTCTGTTGACTAATGAGTTTGCCAACCACTGGACTATATCATTCCTTAAAAAAACACCTTGAATTTGTTAGAAAGAACTGGCTATTTGGACAAAACTGTCTACATTTTTGTAGGAGATTTGACTTTTGCTATCAGATCCCTCTTGGCACTAGGCTAGAGATTGGAGATCATGTAGAGCAGTGATTCCTAAACTTTAACAGGTCTTGTTGCAATGTAGGTTCTGATTCAGGAGGTCTGGGGTAGAGGCCAAGACCCTCTATTTAACAAGCGTGTGCACTGTCTGCTTGAGGCTGCTGGTCTGTAGACGACATCTTGACCAAGGGTGGATTAATTAGATCAAGGCCTCTCAACTGTGGCACCACTGACATTCTGGGCCTGGCAATTATATGTTGAGGGGACTGCCCTGTAACATTAGAGACCATTAGCAGCATCCCTGGCCTCTGCCCACTAGATTCCAGTAGCACCCATACCCCGAAGTGTAACAACCAAAAATTGTCTCCAAACAATGCCAAATGTCCCCTGAGGGCAAAATCATTCCCAGTTGAGAACCACTGAATTCGATGACTTTCAAAGATGCTCCCAAGTCCACGTTTCTATAATCAAAAGTCCCTATCAAAACTTCTCACTTTGAAAACACACGTGTCACTAAGCCTGGAAAAGATGCCCCCAGGGCTGGTCTCATTGTCCTTATAAAGGTATAAGGTCACAGAGAAAACTGTCTTCATCACAGCCACATGCAGCAGCAAACCCCCACCCCGACCCCCAAGCACAGGCTGGGCGAAGTGGCACTTGCACCCTGGTGTGTGGTGTGAGTGTGTGGGGGTGGCAGGGAAGGCATGCCTGTTTTACCTGCACAGATGCTCCCTGACCAGGACAGATGTAAGCCTACCTACTGGAACAAGTGCCCTTCACCCTGCTCAGCAATGGAGCTCTTCCTCAAGAGGCAAGAAGGCAATTCATCTAAATCAGCAGAATGCGTTCCTTTCTTTACAAGGGGACTTTGCTCCCATTATCTGAGGGACCTAGCGGGTGTGTGAGGGCTTTAAATGGGACTGGATGAGCGGCCGATTGCTCAATGCACATCAGGATCCTGGCAGAGGTCCAACAGTAATTGAAAGACAGGCACTTGGGTCCCGCCCAGGATGGTGGAGAGCCTGGAGATTGAAAACCACAGCAAGAGTGAGCAGAGAGGATGATTATGAATGGCTATTGTTTAATTGAAAATGCGCTATTAGCTTTTATTGCTCTGAAGGAAAGATGAGACAGGATTTCAACAGCTGGATAAACTACTGTGCTTCCCACGTAACGAAAACAAGTCTTCAGGTGGCAAGTTCCCTGTACAATAATAGAGGAAGCTTCACAGAGAGCCCCAAGTGGGAATAGTGTGCGTGTGTGTTACGCTGAAAAAAATGGGAGGATGATCTCAAAGGCTTAAAAGGGTGTTCTTGAAGGAGAAGGAAAGACTAGAAGGGACAAGCATAGAAGCTAGACTTCTTTAAATATGTCTCTTTTTTTTCTTAGATATTTGACCTTGGAACTGTGTGAATTAAAAAGATAACAGACTTTTAAAAAATATATATTTTATTGATTTTTTTACAGAGAGGAAGGGAGAGGGATAGAGAGTTTGAAACATCGATGAGAGAGAAACATCGATCAGCTGCCTCCTGCACATCCCCCACTGGGGATGTGCCCGCAACCAAGGTACATGCCCTTGACCGGAATCAAACCTGAGATCCTTCAGTCCGCAGGCCAACGCTCTATCCACTGAGCCAAACCGGTTAGGGCCAGACTTTATTTTTTAGAGTAGTTTTATGTTCACAGCAAAACTGAGGTGAAAGCAGAGAGTTTTCACATACTTCCCACCCACTCCACACAAGTACAGCCTCCCCCATTTTGGACATCCTGCGCCAGAGTGGGACAACTGTCACACGCCATGATCCAACATGTCATTATCACCCAAAATGTACAGTTCAGAGTGGGGTTCACTCTTAGTGTTGTATGTTCTATGGCTTCTGATAAATGTAAAATGACATGTATCCATCATTATAGTATCATACAGGATAGCTTCACTGCCCTAAAATGCTGCTATGTTCTGCCTATTCATCCCTCCCAGCCCTGGCAACCACTGGTGTTTGTCCAGAATGTAAAATAGTTGGAATCACACAGTATGTATGCAGTCTATCAGGTTGGTTCCTTTCACTTATCAATGTGCATTAAAGTTTCTTCCATGTCTTCTGTTGCCATGTAAATATTTTACCAAGTCATCAACAAGATTAAATTTGAAAGGAGAAATCTTTACAAAATGAACAAACAAAATGGTACCAATGAACTTAACTTTCCAAGTGACTTTAAAGCACAGCAACTTGACTGGACATCCCAAGTTGGACAAACCCTAAGGACAAAATAACTGCAAAAAATTGTTTTTAACAATTTTCAACACTTGCTATTATATAGTGTGTGTTTTTTTTTTTTTTTTGAGGTAGTGTTGGTACTGTTATTCGGAGGTTGTCAGGTATAGAATGTGGAGTAAAGCAAACAGGTTATTAGTGATAGTCTATCCTTCCTGATGTTCTGAAAGCCAGGATTGTCAGTGTGGAAGAGAGGGGGTAGAAGTAGAAGATAGGCGAGACTAAGTAAACAATTGCAATTCCGGATATAAGTTGACAGTAGCATTAGGAGCTCATGGGTTAGGAAGTATTTTATAGATGTGTATTTCCTAGCTGTCCCACCATAAAAGCCTAAAGCCAGTGACCAACTCAGAGCAATGAGCATCCCTGGTGTCGACACTATGATTTGCAAACTTCTAACAAAACAAAACAAAAACCAGCCCAGGGATCCTTGGAGAATGGGCTGATTCCACATCTGTCCCAGGGAATGTACAAGGTGAGTCTGGAACATGTCATTATAGCAAATAGGGAGAAGTTACCAAGTTTGAGGTCATGACAACAGGGCTCTGGTGCAGCCCAAGGAGGCACCACTTGCCGAGGTGGGGCAAGCTGAACATCAATAAGAGTAATTACTGCAGTGCAACATCAATTACGTTTGAATCTGTGCATTCAGAATGGCACTAAAACAACAAAAAACTGGTCACTGTAGGAGGATGGAGGCAAGTGATCTAAGTCATTATTTTGAAATATTGTAATTAAAGAAGAAGAGTGAAGTATTTAACCACTTTTCTTATATGAACTGTACTGAGGGCTAATGAAATGGTGGATGAGGAGCAGTGTTTCTTATTAGAGGAATTCCTGTGTGTAAATAAAGAACATCACCATTTTGCAGACTCTAATCAAGTAATGGAATTCTCAATAGGCCCACAAGACATTATCTACCTCAGGATGAAAGAACACACTGCCACCTGCAAAACAGTCTCACCAAAAAATAAAAATAATCCATATTATAAATTGATCAAGGCTCTGGATCTCAATTCCTACTGATGGGCCACACAACGGACAGAGGAACACATTAAGGGACATTATAGGAATGCAATCTGTAAAACCTAGTGGGAAACTTCACGGGACAAATGCCCTCTTTCTTCAACAACTACATTTCAAGGTAGAGGAGAAACCTACCAATGAAAAAGGCTCGAAAGAAATGTCTACTTCTCAAAATGTGGATAACACTATAAAAACTACTTTAAGAAAGCCTGACATTAATGAGACAATGGGAAATAACACTGACTGGGTATTTGATGATATTCAGGAATAATTGTTAATGTTGAGGTATAATAGTGGGACCTTTATCTTTTAGAGATACATCCTGAAATACCTGGGGATGAAAGGAGACGTGCCTGGACTGTGTTTCTAAATAACACAGGAGGGGAAAGCGGTGGGGGGTGAAGTGGGGGGTGAAAGTGAAACAAGATTCGCTGTGAGTTGGTTCATCGTTGCTAAAGCTGGGAGAGAGTTCATGGGGAGTCACTGAACTGGTTTGTCTCTTGTATATGTTTGAAGCTCTCCATGACAAAAAAAGGGAGGGGGGGAATAAATGTGTAGGTGTGGGCAACATAGGTCTACAGTTGTAATACAAATAAAGAAGACAATGATTAATAAATAATAATACAAGAATAAACTCCGTGTTTGGCACACTCACAAATGTAAGCCTACCTTTGCCCACCCCTGCACGTCAGAGTCCAGTGCATATGGAAACCACAGGCCCCAAAGGAAGAGGTGTCTTTGCCTCTATATTCCATTTGCTTTCAGGCTCTCACCATTCAGTACCTGATCTGTAACGGGGGTCTGGATGGAGCCTTGAGGATCATTAGTAATGGTTCTCGTTCCGCAGAACAGCATGATGGTTAAGAGTGTGGACTTGAGCCGGGTACATTGCTCCAAACACCAGATCTGCCATTCCCTCACTGCGTCATGTTGCACCAATTAGTCATCCTCTCTTACCCTCAGTTCCCTCCTCTGGGAAGTGAGGCTAATAGAAATACCACTGTATTGTTGGTTGTCGGGCAGATTAAATAAGCTCACATTTGTCAATCACTAAGGCAGTGCCTGCCACATAGTAAGCACTGAATGTGTGTTAGCTTCCTCTCTTGTTCTTTCACTATTTCTTCAGCTCCAGCTCAGGGCGAGGAGAGTAGAATAAACAAGCGCTAATTAAGCACAGAGCACTATGTGGGTGTACCTCTGCTAGTGCAGGGAGTGGGGGTGGGCCACACCCTAAAGGATGCAACAACTAACCAGCACCCACAGTATGGAAAACTGACCCACAAAGAGGGCTGTGTTGGGGCAGGGCCTCCCAGGCCAATGCTATTTCATGTGCAAAGGTGCAGAACCCTGCAAGGCTGGGGCAGAGCTCAGTGGGCCATAGCGGGACAGAGCGGAATTCCATGGGTCCCCAGGGTGTTTCTGAAACTGCACCCTCTGGGCAGTGCAGGGACAGATGAAAAGGCACCTTTCCTAAGAAATTACTGGGTGCCAGGCCCTGTTCGCATGGGACTGCAGCAGCCCTGTGATGTCGGCAGGGTAAAAGAGCATGAGTCATCGGCCCAAAGCTATGCGGTTAGTAAGTGGCTAAGCTGGAATTAGAACGCACAGGCCTGTGTGATTCCAAAACCTTCTAGAGCAGTGGTTCTCAACCTTCCTAATGCCACGACCCTTTAATACAGTTCCTCATTTTGTGGTGACCCCCAATTTCATTGTTACAAATTGAGCATAATTAAAGCATAGTGATTAATCACAAAAACAATATGTAATTATATATGTGTTTTCCGATGGTCTTAGGCGACCCCTGTGAAAGGGTCATTCAACCCCCAAAGGGGTCCTGACCCACAGGTTCAGAACCGCTGTTCTAGAGGTTTGACTTCTATCGGATTCTCCCTGGCTCTGGGAAAGTAAAAAACAAACAAACAAAAAAACGTTGATGGCAGTGATCTGCAAGGAGCAGGAAGGACTACAGCTATTTTGATTCTCATTTATATTTTTCAGTATTTTATACATTTTCTACTAGGAGCAAGTATTGCTTTCATACTTAGAAAAAAAAAAAGAATAACTACATTTTTAATAAAGAGAGGAGAAAAAAGTTTGTTGGATTTGCCTTCACATGAGACTGTGAAGAGATTAGAGATTCATTCATCTCTTCTAAGCTAAATAAGTTTAGAACATTTAAAAATGTTTAGAAATGTAGGAAATTTGAGTTTAGAACCTAGGTGGATTCTGTTTTTCATGACTGCACATTGAGATAAATTATCATTTTAAATACTGTATAAAAGAGTTTTTAAAAATACTTTAAAAGAGTACAACAACTGAAAAAGCAGTATCTTAAACTTTATAGTTTTCTTTTCCCTACTGTTAAAATTCTCTTTGATTGATTTTTAGAGAGAGAGAGGAAGGGAGGGATGGAGAGAGGGAGGGAAGGAAGGAAAGAGGGAGAGAGAGAAACATCGATTTGTTGTTCCACTTATTTATGCATTCATTGGTTGATTCTTGTATGTGCCCTGACCAGGGATTGAACTTGCTATCTTAGGGTATCGGGATGACACTCTAACCAACTGAGCTCCCCAACCAGAGTCATTTTCCTACTTTTGAAAGTGTTGTACTTTTTCTTTTGGCCGCCAAGATGCTCAAAGCTAAAAGTTTAGGCTTAGTCCATGTTGTGTAGTACAGACATATCTTGGATATAGTACGGCTTTGGTTCCAGACCACTGCAATAAAGCAAAGTATTGCAATAAAGCAAGTCATAAAGTTTTTGCTGGTGGAGGGTCTTGCCTTCAATTTGTAAAAATATACAACATCTGTGAAGTACAATAAAGTGCAATAAAATGAGGTATCCCTGTAAATATCTCCTCCCTCTATTCCTTAATTGCCAGTATGGTATGCTTGCTTGGATGGTTTTGTTTAGTATGTCTTTATAATAATTTTCCTACTATCCTTTTGGAGAGGGTATGGGTATAATATTAATGATTGCTCTGATTTGAGGGGAAACCTCTGTGAAGTCAAGAGGACCAGGATTTTTCTCATTTACAGATGATGAGACTGATGCTCAGAGATGGTGATATAACCTACACTTACTGCACTTGAACTAGAACCCAACTTTTCAGACTCCTCATCCAGTACTCCATCACTGTGCCAAGGTAACTAATGGGGCATTAAGATGGCTCCCTGGGACACTTGTCAGGGATGGTGACAGGAAGGGCTATATGCTGCCCACTCCTGGTAACTCCCTATCTGAAAAGGTGCAAACTAGACCAGGTGACATACCCACATTGCTGTTTATCGACTCCTAGGAAGCACATTAGGAACCAGTCAAACAAGACTGCCAAAGTCAATGGTGACAATTAATATTTCCCAATCTTGGTTTCAGAGCAAGGGTTAGTTCCTCCAAACACTTACTGCCCTCATTTTTGTCCTGTTTCAGTGACATTTTGTATTCAAACTGCTGGCCCTCTATAGGTCCCAAGTCTCTGGTACATGTCCCTGGGGAAGCCTTTGCTCTGTGTTCCCCCATGGACCGGTATCTTGCTGCGCTAGTACCACAGACTGGGGCTTATGCAACAGAAATTTATTCTCTCACAGTTCTGGAAGCTGGAAGTCCGAGATCAAGATGTCAGCAGGGTTAGTTTCTTCTGTGGTCCATCTCCTTGGCTCATAGATGCCATTTCTCCTTGTGTCTTCACACTGTCTTCCTTCTGTCCAAATTTCCTCTCGTTATGAGGAAGTGCATCATACTGGATTCAGGCCCACCCTAATGACCTCATTTTAACTTGATTATCTCTGTAAAATAGGTCACATTCTGAGGTGCTGGGGGTTATGACTTCAACATGAGAATACTGGGGGATACATTCAGTCCATAACACCTGCCCTTCTGAGGTTTGGGCCATAGCTTCTGCAGAGGTCTGCATTGCCAGGTGGCCCCAGGCTGGCCAGGGTATACCCACTCTTCTTCTTCTTCTTTTTTTTATACCCACTCTTCTTGAGCCAATAGCTGACCAGCCAGCCAGTCAGACAAATTAGAACCCCAGCTCCACCACTTGCTAGTGGTGTGACCTTTGGCAATATCCTCCACCTGTCTGAGGTTTGGTTTCTTCATATGAAACCACCACCTACTTCACAGGATTGTTGTTAGGATTAAGAGTGACACGTCTGTAAAGTGCTGGTACCTGGGAGGAGCTTGCTGAGAGGAGGCTATGGTTGATACTTAAGCAAATCACCAGCTTTTGCAAGGAGATGCCAGGCCTGTTCTACCTCTGAGCTGGTGGGTCAGTCACACATAAAACAAAATTTGTCCAAAACAGTCTTTGGGCCTCCTCCTCCAACATTCTCCAAGTTTCAGAGCTCAGTCCAATGTCTATGTTCAAAGAAAGAAGTTCTCCGCCAACTTCTCTCCTGCCTAGTGACTTCAAATCCTAATAGTGGGTTTAGGCCCGGAATCAGGAGTAATGCTGCTCCGATGTCTAAGGCTTAGTTAGCAACTCAGTCTCATTTCTTCACCATGGTTCCCTTCACAGACCATAGGTGTGATGGTTGATTTGTGTGTGTGTCGTTCCAGTTTCACTGAGCCATAGGACGCCCAGATACTTGGTCTAACATTCCCCGGAATGTTTCTCTAAGGGTGTCTGGATGAGATTAACATTTGAAGCAGTAGACTGAGTAAAGCAGGTTGCCCGCCCTAATGTGGGTGGGCCTCATCCAATCGCTTGAAGGCCTGAGTGGCACAAAAGGCTGACCTCCCCTGAATAAGAGAGAATTCTTCCTGCCTGACAGCCTTTGAACTGGGACATTGGCTTTTTTCCTGCCTTTGGACTCAAATTGAAACATGTCTCGAGCCTGCTGACCTTCACACAGAACTACACCATTGACTCTGCTGGGTCTCCTGCTTTCTGACTCACCTGAGATCTTGGGACTTGCCAGCTTCCATAATCTGTGAGCCAGTTCCTTAAAATAAATCTTTATACTCTCTCTTCTCTCTCTTCCTCCCTCTCTCTCTCTCTCTCTCTCTCTCTCTCTCTCTCTCTCTCTCTCTTCTCTCTCTCTCTCTCTCTCTCTCTCTCTCTCTCTCTCTCTCTCTCTCTCTCTCTCTCTCTCTCTCTCTCTCTCTCTCATGAACCCTATTGGTCCTGTTTCTCTGGAGAACCCTAATACAACAGGCAAACTCCAGGTGACTACCTCCAGCATACCTGTAGGTGCCACCACCTCCATCTCAAGCAGTGAGTCCACATTCCAGCAAATTCTAATTGACAATGACTTTAAGGAACTATTGTAGATATTGTTCTCATTTCTTCCAAACAAGAGGAGGGTGCTCCTTCTCAGCCTTGATGGTCCCCTGTAATATGCACAGCACCCCCATCTGACGTGGGAGATGACATGGCTTTCCCTTGACTTATAGAGGGCAGTGCAGAGTGAAAGATGAATTTGCTCAAGTTACATGCAGACAAGGAAGGAGCATGCTCCAGACTTTTGTTCCAAACCTTTAGCTCTTCAACGTCCGTGCAGCATGACAAGCCCCAGACCCTTGCTGGACATCAGGCTGGTCTGTGACATGCCCCTTCATAGATCAAGAGCAAGGCTCAGCTAGTCTGGGGCGGGGGGGGGGGGGGGAATGGCAGGCAACCCTCTTCCTCTTCTGCCAATGTGAGTCTTACCTCACTGCATGGGCCAAGGGCAGCAGCACATGACTGCCTAGGTAGAGAAGTGACGCTGCACCTGTGCTCCTGACTAGAGCCTAAACAAGCATCTCAGAGCCACTTCTCCACATGGATCTGGGAGAGAGAGCAGGGCAGAAGATGATTTCATGTGGTCAAAAGGAGCAGTCTCAGAGTACTGAAGGCATGGCCTTGGGTCCATCAGTTGGTGAAGAGGGAATGGGAAATGATGGGCGGGCTGGCCAAGGGAACTGTATGGTTGACAGCAGGACTCAAGGCCAGGCTCCTCAGGCTCTGTCCCAAGGTGTGCATTACCCAGAAACCTGGGAGGTCAGATGGGACTGACATGGTCTCAAACTATACAAGTGCCAAGAGAATGACGAATGTGCACTCCAAACTCTGTGGGGAACCCCCTTCCAGATTCGTCACCATGGGGACATGCATACAGTTACGAGGAAGAAGACTAGAGAGTGAGTCAGGAAAAGGAAACTTCATTATTTTCACACCATGTGAGACCAGCTTGCTTAAAGTGGCATTACACTTCACTGAAACACTGGACAGGTATTTATGACACTTTCAGCCGAGCCCGGTCACACCCACTCTGCTTGATGCTCAGCTGTGGTCTTGGCTCAGACAATCCCCCTAAAGGCGACACAGGCCGTCCCAGCAGTAGGAGCATTTGGCTGGCAGGACAAGACAGGCAGCTTCGGGTAAACATCATGCTACCTTTTTACAGCCCCTGGTTTCCTCCCATCCTGTCTCCTCTCTAATCCCTGACAGCAGTAACCTCTCAATTTCTATAATCTGTCATTTCAAGAATGGAATCATACCGTAGATAACCTTTTAGGACTGGCTCTTCTCACGCAGCATCATTCTCCAGTCACAGGTCGTCGCGAGCACTGGCTGTTCCTCCTACCTTTCTGCTGAGCAGCACTGCGGGGCCTGGATGCACCACCAATCGGTTTGCCTGCTGGAGAGCATCCAGGCTGTTTCCAGTCTTGGGCTACTGTGTATAAAGTTGCTATGAACATTGATGAATAGGTTTCTGAGTGGATATAAATCTTCCTTTCTCTGGGACAAATGACCAAGAGTGCAAATTCTGAGTCACATGGTTTTTACATGCTTAGCTTTTTAAGAAACCGTCCAAGTTTTTTTGCAGAGTGGCTGTGCCACTTTACTTTCCCAGGAGCAATGGACGAGTGATCCAGTTTCTCTCGCCAGCGTTTGATGGTGTCACTCTGTGTGATGTTAGTCATCCTGACCAGTGTGTGTGTATGACCTCTCATGTAGTTCTTTTTTTAAAATTTTTTTTATTTTATTGATTTTTTACAGAGAGGAAGGGAGAGGGATAGAGAGTGAGAAACATCGATGAGAGAGAAACATCATCGATCAGCTGCCTCCTGCACACCCGCTACTGGGGATGTGCCCGCAACCCAGGTACATGCCCTTGACCGGAATCGAACCTGGGACCTTTCAGTCCTCAGGCCAACGCTCTATCCTCTGAGCCAAACCGGTTTCAGCTCTCATGTGGTTCTGATCTGCCTTGCCTTCATGGCGAATGATGTTGAGTACCTTTTCATTATGTGCCACCTGTCTTTCCTTTCCAGTGAAATGTTCAAGTCGCTTGCCCGTGTTCTGAGTGGATTGTCCAGAGAATTATGCTGAGAAAGGAGAGCCAGTCCTAAAAGTAAACATTTTTTCTCTGAGAAGACCCTGTTAAGAGGATGAACAAGCTACTGAGAGAAAATTTTTGCAAACCAATATATCCAACAGAGGATGAGTTACCATATTAAAGTGTACAGTTCTATGTCATTAAGTGTATATACATTATTGTGTAACCAGCACCACCATCCATCCCTACATTTTCATCTTATCCAACTGAAACTGTGCACCAGCTAAACACTAACTCCCCATTTCCCTCTCCTCACACCCTGCAACCACCCTGCTGCTACGACTGTAACTGCTTGAAGTGCTTCCTATGAGTAGGATCATGCAGTCTTTATCCTTTTGTGTCTGGCTCACCACACTGAGCACAATGTCCTTAAAGTTCATTCATGTTGTAGCATGTGCCAGAATCTCCTTCTTTTTTAAGGCCGAATAATATTCTGTTGTATGTACACACATTTTGCTTTTCATTCATCCACCCATGGACACTTGGGTTATTTCCATCCTTTGGCTACTGTGAATATTGCTGCTATGAACATGGGTGTACAAATATCTGTTTAAGTCCCTACATCCATTTCTTTGGGGCATAGCCCCAAAGTGGAATTGCCAGACCCTGGATGTCTGGTAAGAAAAGATGCTCCAGACTCATTTTGGACACCTGTTGTCCTAAATCTCGACACAGCCATCCTCCAGGGAGCCCTGGATGCTTTTGGTAGGAAGGTATTTAGAGAATAGGATTTGGACATATAGGGGTGGTCATTAGCTACTGGCTTGGTCATTGTTTTTAGGCCTTTTCAGTGAACCAAGTTAAGAAATAGTGTAGATGTTTAAGAAAAACTTATGAGTTCAAATTGGTATTTCCGCATCAAATTCAAAACTAAAGGGCTTTAATTTAACTTTTTTGGTCTTATAATAAATTATTTTTTTAATATATATTTTATTGATTTTTTTTACAGAGAGGAAGGGAGAGGGATAGAGAGTTAGAAACATCGATGAGAGAGAAACATCGATCAGCTGCCTCCTACACACCTCCTACTGGGGATGTGCCCACAATCAAGGTACATGGCCTTGACCGGAATCGAACCTGGGACCCTTCAGTCCGTAGGCCAACTCTCTATCCACTGAGCCAAACTGCTTAAGGCTTTTTTGGTCTTATAGATGCAACTTTGTTTTCTCCCATGACAAAAACTTGATTTCCAATGATATCAACCTAATTACTCACTTACTTTCTCCAGCAATAAACATATAACAGTCTCAGAATAATAATACAATCTCACAAAAACAAAACACTACTTCCACAAACAAAATGATTACTGAAAATGGTTTTATTACTCGTTGGTTTATTTCCACTACTTTTGTCCTTAGGGTACATCCCACTGGGATGCACAGAGAAATTCCTATAAAGTCATTCGAAAAAATTCTTGTGTATTTGTCACCAATCTTCTATTGGCTTATGTTCATTTATTTCATCTGCCTTCAATTTTTAGGAATTAAAAATAAATATTATGGAAATATTCGCATGATTCTAAAGGTAAGTATATAAAGCAAATTATATTTGGACAGGTTTATCTTCTAACCCTGTCTCCTATATCTCATTCTCTATCCCCCTATAGGTAAGAACTTAAAACTTTTTTTTTTCTCTTCCATCTAACAAAATAAATGTAGCCTGGCCAGCATGGCTCAATGATTGAGCGTTGACCTGTGAACCAAGAGGCTGCAGTTTGATTCCTGATTAGGGCACATGCCCAGGTTATGGGCTTGATCCCCAATGCAGGGTGTGCAGGAGGCAGCCGATCAATGATTCTCTCTCATCACTGATGTTTCTATCTCTCCCTCTCCCTTCTTCTCTGAAATCAATAAAAATATATTTTAAAAATTTTAAAAAACCAAATGTGTTTATTTCTATATCCCTCCTTTCTTAAATAATGGGGAGCACGCTATTCACACTTTTCTTAGTTTTGTGTTTTTCACTTACAGTTTCTTGAAGATCACTCCAAGCAGTATACAGAGATGTCAATTCCTTTTTATAGCTACACAATCCTCCACTGGGTAGATGTACCATAGTTTATGCGAACGATCCCCTGTTGATGGAAATCAAGTATTTTTTTGAATGGTGTTTTTATACAGAGTAACTGTCACATGGTTAAACAAATCCTCCTGGTCATTTCATAAGTTACCTTTCAATGTTCCATCCTTAGTCTCCGCAGCTTTCTCCCTGCCAGGGGCTGGCTCTGTTTATGTGTACTACCTAGAATTAGTTAGTTCCCAGGTAGCAGATATGCCTGATGAGGTACTAACTGGAGTTTTATTATTTGTATCTTTATTTCTATTGTTGACACTGTTACAGATGTTCCCATTCACCCTCCCTTTGCCCACCTTCACCCAGCCCATGCCCCACCTTCCCTCTGACCATCACCACACTGTTGTCTGTGTCTATGGGTTATAAATACACATTCTTTGGCTGGCTACTAACTAGAGTTTTAATTTCAAAGTTATTTCAAAAACAATTTTCCCAAAGGGGGAATAGGCAGTTATTGTTTAATGAATATGAAGTTTCTGTTTGGTATGATGAAAAGTTTTGTGGATGGATGGTGGTGATGGTTGCACACAATGAGAATGTACTTAATGCCACTGCACTGTGCACTTAAAAGTTATTAAAATGGTAAATTTTATGTTATGTATACTTACCTCAATTTAAAACAGAATAAGGCTTATGGGAAACACTAAAGAAATTACTGAAAAACAGCCATAAATATTGTTTTAAAAAAATATTTTTATTGATTTTAGAGAGGAAGGGAGAAGGAGAGATAGAAACATCAATGATGACAGACTCATTGATTGGCTACCTTCTACACACCCCACACTGGGGATCGGGCCCACAACCCAGGCATGTGCCCTGACTGGGGATCGAACCACAGCTCCTGTTTCATGGGTCAATGCTCAACCACTGAGCTACACCAGCCGAACATAAATATTCTTTAATGTTAAAAAATTTCTCCAGTACATTGTTACTTTAATATATAACTTTATATTGAAATTAAATTTCAATACAAAAACTAAATGAGTTTTTTTTCTTGTTGTTGTTAATCCTCACCTGAGTATATATTTTTTTCATTGATTTTTAGAGTGGAAGGGTGGGGGGGGGGGAAGAAAGGGAGGGAGAGAGAGTGAAACATGGTTGTGAGAGAGCCACATCAATTGGTTGCCTCCTAAATGTGCCCTGACCAGGAGCTGGGGAATCAACCCTGCAACCCAGGTATATGCTTTGACCGAGAGAATCAAATCCATGACCCTTTGGTACACGGGGCTGATGCTCTAACCACTGGGAAACACCGACCAGGGCTAAATGAGGTTTTTAATTGATATGAATGTGTGTCATTGAAGTCAATAGTAGATGTCCTCAACTTAGAGATGGCTCCTTTCTCCACTGGTATAATAAATGAGGGTTGGTCACCTTCCAAGCGGAATCTTATCTGACAATGACATTGGTACAGATTACTCTCCAAGTTTAATGATGAGATAGCAAGTTAGCTCTGCCTAGACTTTTATTTATGTTACTACATGGTGACTTGAGTTTTATGGCTTCTATATGAGGCATTTATGAGTAGGAAATCCAGCTCAGTGACAAAGGAGATAATATCTTATATCTATTCCTGTTGATGTCAGAGTCCAGGGTGGGGATGTTAGACCCTCAGGGCAAACGAATATAGAAAAATTTCTTAGGCCCTAGATCTTGATCCACCAATGAAGGGGCTGTAGCCTCTGGTGAGTTCCTATAACACTTCACCTTCTCTTCATGACCTGTCTCCATCTGTGAAATATAGCCTTACCACAGAGAGAGAACATTTCAAAGACATCAAAGGATCCTGGGCATCTGGGTGCTCGAGATGTACACACCATCACATTTCCTCAGCTGGTTATGGACAAGGACAGCCTTTAAAACCCTTCAAGTAGGAAAGCCAGCCATTTCACTTCTTGTGGGAAGAACCCTCTTCCTCCACCGCTGGAGCCACATGGGGCCGAGTGACAGGGCGCTGACTCACCTGCTGGGCCACCGGGCACGAGAGGCAGGCCTGGCCCCTGCAATCTGAGCCATCACTTGACTTGGGTTCAGTGTTTGTGATAACACAGGGCACAGGGAGTGTGAGCACATGTGGCCAGCGAAGCACGGCCGGGGCAAAGGACCGCCTTGTCCCAGAGTATGCATCTTGAAGCAGCAAGGGTGATGACACAGGTGAGGCCTGGATACAGTTGAAGGGGAAAAGCCAGAGGTAATACGGTGTCTACGTACACGTGGGGAACGACAGAGCCAGACCACGGTGCGACAAAGCGTTTATCCAAATTCTCCGGGAGGTCTGTTCCTCACACCTACCTGCCTCTTGACATCTGTATTTCGGAAACTTACACAAAGGCAGAGAAACCGGTATAAAGATTTCCCGTATACCCAACCTCTGCCTCAAGAATTACCAACATTTGTCAGTCTTGTTTCATGTACTTACCCTCTTTTTCCCCCACTTAGGTATTTTAAAACAAAGTTCATATACCACCTTTTTTCACTCCTGAGTATTTCAATATCCTGTCCCTCCCACGGCTGTTAAACAATAAATACCCAATATTCACTACCAGAAAATCAGCATATTTTTAATACAGATGTGGTACAGAATGTTTAATTACAGCAGGGCAGAGATTCCAGTTAAATAAAATTAAAAACCTTTATTTTCCCCAATATAAAATTACTAAATTAATGTCTCAAAAGAAAATATAACATGGTGAAAGCTTTAAACCACACCATTGTTCACCACAGGATTTATGATTTACCAATGACATACTCCACCACTTTGGCAAAAGGATGAACTTTTCAAAAACAGTTTAAAAACCTAACATAGCAAAGACTGTGTACATCTCCATATTGCACTTTTTTATGTACAAGAATAAAACAGTAAAGTCAAGTGTCTTGCATATACTAAGAACAGCACAAATCTGTCACAATTAAATTTAATGCAGAAGCTCATGTGAGGAGTATTAAAAATGTAGAAACGTAACACACGTATGTACAGAACGCCGAGACTGTATTAACAAACTTTATGTACATGACAATACACTGCATTACTTTAAACTTTTTAGCATAGTTGTGTTTATTAATAGAGGCCTTTGGTTCTAAACTGCTTGACTAGTTTGAAGCTCACATAGTTTCTTAAGCGTTTCTGGTTTTTTTTAGACGCAAGTAAGTAAGTATAAAAGCACTAAACCTTCTTCTGGTTCACTGGTACAAAAATTACAGCGGTCAGATCCCTCAAGTCATCAAAAACTAGTCACAAAAATAGCTCTTGTATTCAACCTGAATGTGCCACAGGAAAAAATATTTTCAAGATTTCCCAGCTTAGCCTAGAGGCAAAGGACTACCCCAGCCTCAATTTCAGTGCTATGTCCCTGCTATGTTCATTCCAGAACACTCGTTTTCTCTAGGCCATTTATCTTAATACTACTCTGTAAGGAAGAATAAAATCTAGCTTCAGTGTATGAGGGTCCACCACACGCCTCTGTTAAGACATCATGAAAACTTGGAATATTGCCAGAGAGACTTAAAAAAAAATATGTGCCCTCTCCTGACTCCTCTAGAAAATCTGCTATGAAAGAACAGTTCTCTGTTTCCTCCCTCTCCCATTCCCCTGATTTCTCCTTGTGCTCGGTCTCCCCGTGTCCTGCACGAGCCCAGTGATTAGCTTTGGAAATCATCCTGAGTTTGCAAATGACAAAGCAGGTCCCCACACGCGGTCCATGAGGCGGATCACAGAACTGAGGACGAGCTGGTCATCCCGTGAACCATTGTGCTTGTTGGAGTCCCACTGATGGCATTGAAGATGTGAAGGGAATTCGGCAAAACGCTCGTCTTCTCCTCCAGGGGGCAAATCTTGAGGCACAGAAACACAACATTACCCAAGTGCAATGCCCTGAACAGCATTTTCCAAAATGGTGCGTTTCATGCAACCCACAGGGCTTATCTCATCCAGTGGTAAGTGTTCCTGCGAATGATGGTCTGCTTAGATAGATAGCTTGGTTTTGGCAGTTTTCAGAAGGATTGTGTCGGCTCATCTAGTGAATGATGTTTTTCAGATGAGGATTATAAGGAGAAAGTCCAGAACAAACATGTTTTTGTCTCCTTTACAAGTTAATAAATGGAGAGCCTTCTAGACTCACCAGATGATAAGGTGGCTTGAAGTTTATCTTACACATACTTGATGGGGACATGACCTAGCCTTGTTCCCTGGAAAAGTCTTTTAAGATGAATCTGGAGCATCTATGTTTCTCTACTGGCTCCTTTTCTCGGGGTCCTATAGATAGGGGCTGCCACTTTGACCCTGAGCTCGTCTCTTTTTGCGTTCAGTAATACAGGGAAGGACCCTAAGGGCGGGAAGTGACCTACTGCTAGACAGAAACTGAGAAGGTCATACACACTCAGAGGCTCCCCTGGAAAAGCCAAAAGCAAGTCTACTCCAGGTTATGACCCTTTTTCTTTAAGCGTTCAAAGGAGTTTAATCTTCATAGTTGTTGAGATAATGGAAAGTTCAAGTTTAGAGCACAGCACTGCATCAAATGTCCATACATACAATCTAGGAGTTTATTTTAATATTTTCAGCCCATAATTTTTTTCCTACTTTCATCTTTTCTAGTGCCAAATGCTGGCACCCACTGATCAAGCTCTCCATTCTACAGGAATCTGGAGGCCCATGGAAAAGACCCTGAGTGTTTTCCAAACACGTGTGCTCCTGAGGCCCTCACATTCTGGTTAGTTATTCACACTTATTTCTTTAATCGTTTCCTACTTTTCCAAGTGCCCAGAAGAGGGTTGCCTTCTTTTGCACATGCATTTGTCCTTATGCCAACATCTGCAGCTGCCCAAACTCAGGAATAACTTTATGTGAGTCAGTAAATCAAGTTTTAGAAAAATAAAATTAAAAAAATGACATTACCATCCCATCTGATGTGTGAGCATGAAGGAGAAAAAAAAAAGCAAGTTAAAGCTCAGACATTTGCTTTCCTACAACAGAAATTTCCTAAGTAAATCATCACATGACATGTTAACTGACACAAATGGTCCTGGCTTCGGTTTTGCCAGGCTGAGGCAACAATGCGGGGAAGAGACAGAAGCAGTTCTGTGTTAGCAAGGTGCTAGCACTACCTATAAAGATGGCTCTGCGACTCGGAAGGAGTCACTATGGTTGAAGGAGAGCGGACCTCTCTGCAATTATGTGGAAGCTGTTCTTTGACATTTACTGGGTTCCCTGGGCAACTGTCCTCTCTGATGACTACTGGGCCCTCATCCACAATTCTCCTGAAAGGAATCCATACAGGAAGGCAATGATAGCAGTACAATCAGAAAAGATCCCATAATGACAAGGAATATAGAAACAGCCAGGGATAATCTACTGGGGCACCCAAGTCAGCTTTAAATAGTTAAAAACTGAATCACCCTATTTTTGTAAATGGCCAAAGACATTTAATACAACAGGTAATTCCTTAAACTGATGGGTAAACCCTGTTCTTTCAAAGGACTGGGTGAATAAAGAAAATTCTACCAACAGTATGGGTATTTCTTCTTTATGTGAGAGGTTTTTTGTTTTATTTTGTTTTGTTGTTGTCACTGTTGTTTTACGCTAGATTGGGGTGGGGGAGGGGCCACCCCCAAGAGTGTGGAAGAGGAGGTAGGAGCTGCTCTCCTCTGGTCACATTAGGTACTAATAGGTAGGCAACCTGTTCCTCGAGCTATTCCTCAATAAACTGTGGTTAGACAGTGGCAGCGGCGTAGAGTGCGACATTACTCTCCAAATCCTGGAAGGTTGTCAGAAGGCGTAGGCCATCACAGGGTGTACTGAAGACCCCAACCAACGCCTGCTTCCCAAGCATGAGAACTCCAGGTGGCACTTACCTGCTCATGCATGATTTCAGAAAGCTCTTTTGCCATTTCCCTGTAGTTGGCCTTCATTTCTTCCTGATACTCTAACTGGTCTTCCTTAATCAGACGTTCATTTACCACTAAGGCTTGACCGCAAGCTTCCACAAATTGCCTGAAGTGGTAAAGGAGAGGAAAAAAAGGATGTTGAGGACAAAGAATGAGTCCAAGTGGCAGTGACTCTTCCTTGATTGAGCTCTGAAGGTGTTCATACTTGAAGAGAAAAAGACATTTCTAGTGTGTGCTTTACCTGAAAACTTCTTTAAGCAACTTCACTTTATTGTCCGGATATCTCTTTGTGTTTGTGTCATCTAAGAAAGCTCGGGCATATGCCAGTGGACCAGCATTGACCTAAATAAAGAACAAAGTTTTAAAATTATGTTATAAAGAAAATGGCCTTTAATTTCAGTTAGTATGTGCTAAAAATGATGCCTGTAGTCATGACCCCTACCCTCCAGGAACTTACAACCCAAAAGAGGAAACCATGAAGAAAGCTACATGTCATTTAATTTTACCACCTCAGCCATCCTCAGGGCACTGCTGATGGTGGTTCATTTTATGTAGGAAGAACCAAAGCTTGCAAAACATAAGGGCCTATTCAGCGTTGAACATCCAATAAGCAAAATACCTGAGATCAGAGCCCAAGTCTTCCTATTGATAACTGGCTACACTATACTCAACCTGATTAGTTCAGTGAAAAACTGGAAAAAAAAAAAGTATGTATGCCAATTGTTTAAAAACCAACTGTTCACCTCACTGAATTATATAGACAGCCATGGACAAACTGATTTGCTATCCTTGAATGGAGTAACCATCGGAGGTATGCGGCAAGTGCCAAACATTAGGGGCATTTAGCAATAGGGTATGTGAACCAGAACCCTGCATATCTCAATTAGCCAAGAAGACTTCTCGGTTGGGAAGGTCAACGTGGGAATGTAGATAAAAAGAAAGTTAGACATACTGGATGGGAAGGAAAAAGTCCCAGGCATCCGAGACAGCTTGGGAAAGGACTTTACCACGTGATTCCTGCATAACTTCTCCTGGAAGATCTAGTGGGCTTGGGGGGTAATTAAGTAGGGAGGGCTGTTTATCTTTTTTGTTGCTGTTGGTGAAAGAATGGGCTATGGTTCTGATCCATGGTGTTCAGGACTTACACGGCAACGGCAGGAGATCTGCAGTGTGGGAATTCACACCAGAGGTGGGGAGCACTTTGAGACAGGAACCGCTAGCTAACCTTCTGTGATGACTATGTCATCACCCTGGATGTGTGTGTGTGTGTGTGTGTGTGTGTGTGTGTGTCTGTGTGAAGATGACCAAAATGACTGATTATCCAAAATGATACAATTGGCTTTCTGTGTCCGATAGTTCTGCATCTGCAAACTCAACTACCCACGAATAAAAAATATAGTTAAATAAATTACAGTTTGGTTGGAGCACTGTCCCATGCACTAAAAGATTGTGGGTTTGATGCCTCATCTGGATGCGTACGTAAGGCAACTGATGTTTTTCTCTCACATCAATGCCCCCCCCCACCAACATATCCTTGGGTGAGGATTAAACAAAACATTACATTGTTGTTGATATGTACTATGTAGTTAAGCCTAAGATGGTTGTTACTGTTCTGAACATGCACAGACTTTTTTCTTGCCATTATATCCTAAATAATACAGTATAACAATTTACATAGTATTGGGTATTATAAGTAATCTGGAGATGATTTAGAGCAGGGGTCCTCAAACTACGGCCCGTGGGCCACATGCAAATACAAATATTGTATTTGTTCCCGTTTTGTTTTTTTTTACTTCAAAATAAGATATGTGCAGTGTGCACAGGAATTTGTTCATAGTTTTTTTTTAAACTATAGTCTGGCCCTCCAACGGTCTGAGGGACAGTGAACTGGTCCCCTGTTTAAAAAGTTTGAGGACCCCTGATTTAGAGTATACAGGAGGATGTATGTAGGTTATATGAATGAAAATACTACCCCATTTTATGTAAGGGACTTGAGCATCCATGGATTCTGGTACCCTGTGGGTTCCTGGAACCAATCCCCCAAAGATACTGAGGGACGACTCATTCAATTTTAAGAAAATGCAAAGGGGAAAGTTGATGAAACGTCCTAAGGTCTAATGTAACAGGGTCTTGGAGTGCAGCGCCATGGAGCCAGCCAGATGGCTCTGTCTGCACAGCAGCAGCCCCCGTGAGGCTCTCGGTGAAAGAATTAGAGAAACGCACAGATAAATCGATACAGCGCATATCCTCCGGCTCTAACGCTGTGTTAACGTTGGTGGGTACACATGTATGAAGTTCATCTTACTTCATCATGCAATTCTTTGCTTTTTAAGATGATTGAGCATCTGTAAACTCTAAGGTCACAGTCGAATGGCAGGGTACATTTTGTTCTTTAGAAAGCTCAACCAGTCCAGCCCCACCTTTTACTGGCGCCCACACCCTTCTGCTGGCCTTTCGATAGAGGCTGGAGGCTCCTGGGTCACGTTGCTGAGTGGTTTTGTTGCTAGCTGCAGAAACTGGCCTCTGGCCCCGTTATGTAATCACTCACGTTGCTGGAATGATTATCATATTCACTTGATAACTTATTTTTGGCGCATAAGTCTTTTGGGCCATAAGAAAAGAGGTTGAAAACATCTATAAATACTTTTGTGGTGAATGACATTTAGAAAAATGTTAGGCAGCAGCTCAACATGAATCTCATAAAAAGCTGACAAAAAATGATTTCAGAAAATGAACCAAGGAAACTCCAAAATCTATATGTTACAATCTACATGTAACTTTCATAAACACCCTCCTTGAAAGTGAAAAAATATTACAGATACATATAAACACACACACATAAAACATGTGTTTGAATTACTTATATACACTTAAAAATATCAGTGCAGTAACAGGCATACTGCTCACTGGAAGGAGGTGATTTAGCATTTACCAATTTCATAGGAAACTATGTAAGAAACCTTTTAAAAATGTATTTTTGAAGTGTAATATACACAGAGAAAAGTATACATAATGTAAGTGTATAGCTTGATGAATTTTCATACACTGAATATATTTGTATAATCATCCCCTAAATCAAGGGTGATCTTTTTCATAAATGGTGCACACCACTTGGATAGCTATATGGAAAAAAATGTGTTTTGACCCCTGTCTGCTACCACATACAGAAATCTAGATGGACTGCAGGTCTATATAGGAAGGTTAAGCAAAGAAGGAAAATATAAGTATGTTTCAAAGATGTTCTTTTAAAAACAGATTTCTTCAAGTGGACATAGAAAAAGGCTACCAGTAAAGAATAAATTAATCTATTGGGCTATATTAAAATCAAGATTTTTTATATTAATCAAAAAATACCATTAAGAGAGTAAACTTAAGGTACTTTTTCAGATAACAAATGTTATAGAAATCAGACAACAATAGTTTTATAAGAAAATCTAGAGCTATTCTTTATATTTAGAAGAGTCTTAATGGTTCCAATTAGGCACCCAGAATCCCCCAAATTACAAACAAAAACCCAGATTAGTGTGGAGACCTGTCTCCTGCCCCGGGCAGACAGTTTAGTGAGAATGATACTCTTGCAGATGGGGGAGAGTGGAGATTGAGGGGTAGGGTGGGGTACCCTATGGTTACTGGTATTAGGAGAAACTGCACAGACACTGGGGGCAGGTTACGGGAATCACCTGGTAAAGCCAGAGATCTACACTAGACCTTGCTGGTGCAAATGACCTGAAATATTCCCAAGGTCTTCAGTAAGGAGTCTTCCCCTCGGTTGCCCTGTGGTTTGCTCTGCCCGGCGCCTGGCTCACCTGAACACTCACGCTGCCCTGGAGTTTCAGCTGGAGTTTGATCATGTCCACGTCAGCCGAGGAGCACAGCTGCCGCAGCTCAGCCACCTTCTTACTCATCTCGTCAATGGCCACTTCGATGGGGTTCAGGTCGGTGTGGTGCTGGTACATGATGGGGATCCGCTTCTTCACGTAAGGGAAGCAGTGTATCGCTGCGGAGGAACGGGTCCCAGAATTACTCCACGGTCTGCATGATCTCTACTGCTATCGAGGTAGACGTCACTATTATTCCCATTTTACAGAGGAGGAACGAAAGCCTGCCAAAGTCATACGTCAGTACTTCATGGAACCAGAATACGTATTGTCCTTCTGTATCACTGTGGATGTCTGATGACAGGCTGTATCATATAAAGCAACGGGAGTCGGGTGTTTGTTAACGTTTACTGTGAGAAGTGTATCTTTGAAGAAATTGCTATATTGTTCCCTCCTCAAGTTTCTCATCCATGACTGCCTTGCCTTCCTTGGAAGTTGAGAGATCTGAGTGCACTAGCAGATATAAGGTGGCTTTGGAAATATAAAAAAAGACGGAATAGTTTAAAGATATCACATACAGCTTAAGTCCAGAAAAAATATAAGAAAATTCATTTTTATCCACAGAACAACTTTGAATCAAAGTCTGCATAAATCAGAAAAATGAAAAATAAGAAGTGAAGATATATTTCCAAGCAAAATATTTTATGAGCCAGAATGGCAAAAACTGTTGAAGTAGCAATAATAGAGATATTTTAAAACAAATAAAAAAACATAAGTAAAAATATTTACTATTTTTTATACATTTTTAAACCAAAAAAATCAATACTGTTTTCATTTATCTTAATAAGACACCAAAGAGTTAAGTTTAAAAATGAGCAGAGAAACAGCTGGATCTACTTTGGGTTGTTTCATGTTTCTACTTTGCTGCTTTATATGGTATATAAATACCTGGACTATTCTCATTTAACACAGATGTACTAATAGATCTTTAGATATATGCTTTCTTATTTTTTAGTAAGCAAAAATAAGGCAAGGAGAGTGTGAGTTTGGATTCATTATTATTTATTAAGTGGCTGGGGGTGGGGAATTACTCAGAAAGGACTGGTCACAAGATGAGAAAAAGGCCAGCGACACGGAGTTCCCATGGGCCACGTCTGGACAAGGCTGGAGAGGGTGTTCAACCTGACCAACCTCCTCTGTCACACACAGGCCTGTTCTAGTCTCTACATGTTCTATCAACCTTAGTCCAAGAGTCTGTGTCTCCTGTTTCTTTTGTGTTCCTCGCGGGCAGTTTCTAAGTCGCAGCACTGGGATGGGTAAATCCGATTAGAACCAAAGGCTCCTCTGAGAAGGTGACCTGACCTGGGCGCTGCTGCTTGCCGGCCAAGGACACGGGAAACGATCCTGGGAGCAGAGGTGCACCTGGATGGGGCAGACTGACAGGTGTATGGGGAACGACAGCTTTCTCATTTGTAAGGAAGAAGCACGTGTGGAAACGTCTATGCAGCCACGGCCATGTTAAAACACAGGCCGTTGTTCCGTCACAGTGCTGAGGGCTATGGTGTGGTGGCACCACCATTTCCGAGAGAAAAGCCAGCTCCGAGGATGTGTATATGTCCATGGATTATACTGATTTCGCGTAGCATAAGAGTCCTGAGTCACTGCTTCTTGCTTCTTGCAATGATAACTGGAGACTTAAAGAGGCGAAGAAGAGTACAGTGTGGGGCAAAAGTAGGCTTACCGTTGTGAGTATGTGAAACACAGTTTATTCTCGTATTATTATTTATTAATTATTGCCTTATTTTTCCGTATGAACAACTGTAAACCTACTTTTGCTCACATATATAATGATACAGAAAACTCAGTCTGTGCAGGAGCCTACCAGTTCCATGTGATCTGGGACTTCCCCCCCCCCCCCCCCCCCCATGCCCTGCCTTACTTGCTGGCCTCATCTCTCCTCCTCTTCCTCAGCTCCATCACAGCCCCCTGCTGGCCGTCCCCTGAATATGCAGGGCATGAAGACACCTGCCCTTGGCCTTGGACTCAAAACGTCACCTCCTCAATGAGGTCTACCCCATCACCCTACATAAACCACAGCCCACCCCCTAAGCCCCACATTTCCAATCTCCTTTTCCTTTTGTCTGGAACACATACCACCTTCCAACATGGGTATATTTATGCATTGCTTTCTGTTTATCATTTGTCTCCTGCTAGCATCTCATCTGCACAGCCGGAGCTTGGTTTTGTTACCATGCCGACGTGGAACACCACCTGTACGCAATCAGTTTTGATGGGTTAATGACTGTATTGCTGCCAAAATGGCTAAGTGAAAGCGCAAAGTGACTCCGAAGGTGGAAAATTGACAGACTCAGCGAGCCATCTCTAGTGATCTGCAGCTCTTTAATAAGGAAGGTGAGGAAGAGATGGCTGAGAAGTGACTGTCCATCTGCTTAGACTGAGTAGAAGATTCCAACCTGAGTGGGAATCTAAGCATGATTTAAGAAAATATGGAATAGTGATTGGAAGGAAACTCCAGTGATTGGGTAAAAATCATTCCTAATATAATTCTGTATTTGTTAGGAAGTTCTATGAAAAAAGAAATAAAGGGGATCATGCTGGGAGGGAGGCTCAGAAATGCACAACAAAGGAGCCAGGTGGGTGATCACTGGGTTTTTTTTGAATGATCACAAATGTCAGTTGACTGGACTATCCTGAAAAGTGAGTGTTTGCTGGATTCAGAGGGCAGGGCGGCCTAGGGCTCTCCCGTATCTTGGCAGGCTAAAGGTCAGGTTTGAAGCAATGCAATGACAGAACCTAAGAGATTAATAACATGAGGGAAAACTCTCAAGTTCAAAGTCTTTCAGGATATTCTTTATCTAAAGGTTGTATAGAATTTACATGTTTTTAGTAGCATTTTTATCTTTTTTAAAAGTATTTTTTATTGATTTTAGAGAGGAAGGGAGAAGGAGAGAGATAGAAACATCAATGATGAGAATCATTGATAAGCTGCCTCTTGCACACTCCCCACTGGGGATCAAACCTGAGCATGTGCCCTTGACCGGAATCAAACCTGGGACCCTTCAGTCGGCAGGCTGACACTCTATCCACTGAGCCAAACAGGCTAGGGCTTTAGTAGCATTTTTATGCTACTAAATCTCTAAATCTTTACACTGCCCAGTAACTATCTTTTCAATATTCTTAAGACTTTTCATGGCAACTATTGCACTCTTGTTTTTGTGCTTTATTTACTGCAATCCCCTTTTAGTCATCATCAACCTCAGAGGCAAAGTGAGATTTAGTAAAATGAAGTTCATTCTTTCCCCTCCTGGGCATGATATACAAAATGTTTAATATGAGATGGAAAGTATAACTTTCCTTTTACAGAGGAAGAAACCAAGGCACAGAGAGGTGAAGTGACCTGCCCAAGGTCACACAACGAGGATGTGACCCGGTCTGCAGGACTCAGGCTTTGCACTGCCCACACTTTCCAGCCTCCAGCTGTGTAAGGTGGTTATTTCCCAAGCCAGCAGCACACGTGTCTCCTCTGCCTCTCCTGCAGTGGAGTTACTCTTGGTCCCCTCTGTTCCTGCAGGTACAGAGCTTTGCTCCCTTTGTTTATCTAATCTAAAATACTTCTGTGGCCAAGTGGTAACCCTCGAGGAAATCTGCCCAAGGAAAACACCTGGTAATAACTTTATGAATCAGAATGCCACCTGAGCGGAATAATCATAATAAAAATCCTGACCCTGACTCATCAGGGAATGAGGTTTATTTAAAGCAGCAGTTCTCAAACTTGAGTGGCATCAGAATCACCTGAAGGGCTTGTTCACCACAACTCGCTGGGCCCCACCCCCACAGTGTCTGAGTCATAGGTCTGGGTGGGGCAGGAGGATTTGCATTTCTAACAAGTTCCCAGGCAATGCTGATGATGGAGACCCAGGAACAACCTTTGATAAGCACTGATTTTTCACAACAACAGTGACAAACAACCTAAGTTGATAATTCCCATAAAATGACTCCGTTTGGAAATGTAGTTATCTTGTTTACTAAGAAGCATGTGCTACTGTGTCCCTTAGAAAAACAATTCATGACATATGGGAAGAGACAATATTGTTTGTGCTTTACATGTTAAGTTATTATTCTAAGAGCCGGGGTAGAAACCCTTTCTTTAAGAAAGCAGATTTAAAAAATTTTTTTTAAACTTTTATCCCAGGTCCCTTGTAGAAAGAGTGAAAAATTCTCTGCAATATGCTGTTCTGAGCTGTTTTGTAATGAGCTGTATTCTTTCTTTAACGGCTTTACTGAGATATCAATCATATCCCACAGAATTCACCCACTTAAAGTGTACACTCCAGTGGTGGGGGCGGAGCCTCACCCGCGATGCAGCACCGTACAGTGCTCTTCCATTATTACTGCAATGTGCACGAGCTCGCCCAGGTGGGGCACTGGGCAACACTGACTCTACACACAAAAAGTGGGTGCTTCCTGGCTCAGTTGAACTACGGCCACCCTTTGGAAAACGTGCCTCGGCAGTGGACACAGACATACCTGGCCTTCTGAAAGGGCCTCCCCACTGATTTCTTTTAAAAGTCAAGAAAGTGTTTATTTTAGGTTACTGCAGTCATGTTGCTGACACTAACCTAAGAAGGGATGAGTCAAGCTCCCTCAAAGAAGGTAAAAATCATTCCTAATATGATTCTACGCTTGTTAGGAACTTGGAAATGGTGCAAAACACATTTTTGAGAATGGGTTATGGGTGGTAAACAGCACCAAAGGATTAATTAAAACTCGGCAACAGCTGAACAGGCGGCCTCTGACTGCAGCGAGGACCCTGGAACTGGAGCTACCCAAGCGGAAGCTGACCAACGACTCTCAGAGGCCAGGTGGGAGGGATGCAGCCTCAAGTCCCATTTATTCACTCAGCTATACATCTCTGAGCAGGTCCATGCTGGGACCTGTGCGACCGAGATCACGGGGGTCTCTTCCCGTGAGGAAGAAACGGTCCTGAGTGCAGAGGTTCTTGACCTGGGTGCCATGGGCCCAAGAGGGGTCCATGTGGGTTTCAGAAGGAGTCTGTAAATCTCCTAAAATGGTGTGCAAAAGCATCCTAAGGAGGGAGGGGCCCACTGTTTTCATCAGAGTCTAAGAAGGGAAGTGACCTGACATTGGATATAAACTTGTGGTCTGGGAGAAGTAGAATCATGTAACTAGAAAAATGCCATGAGCCATACCTGTCAATATGGTGCGCCGTTTGCACTGCTCCTCGACCCCGCCCTGCCTCTTCCCAGCCTGCGTGAAGGGCATCTCAAACATGAAGCGGCGAATGTTATGAGATCTTTCAAACTCCGTTTTCCTTTCTTGCAATTCTTTTTCATCAAAGAATGGGGTGACGTGAGTCACCTGGATATACGCATACTTGGAATCCAGATCCTTGGGGTTGACCTTTAAATGAATCATGAAATGGAATATTGGTGCTAGTTGTCAAAGCATGCCTATGTTGTATTTTCCCACTTTCTATTAGTAAAAGTTTTGGAAAAATTCAGAAAAGTTGGAAAAAAATAGTACAAAGAATACCCACATACCCATCAATTAGAGCAACTGCTAATACTCTGCTGTATTTGTTTTAAATATACACACACATACACACATACATATAGACTTTTTTTTACCTAAGCCATTTCAAAGTAAGTGGTATACATCATTATACTTCAGCCAACATCCCCTAAACATGAGGACATTGTCTTCCTAACCAATATACATTATCATATCCAACAAAATTAACACTAATTCCCTAATGTCACCCAATACCCAGTCTGTATCAAAATGTCTCAAATGTCCCCAGAATGTTATTTATAGCTATTTGTGTTTGAACCAGAAACTTATCAACAATTACATTTTATATTTAATGTTATGTCTCTTTAGTTTTGTTTAACCTAGAATTTTAATTTCCCACTATTTTTTTATGACATTAAATGTTTATTTTACTAAAAAGATTTAAAACCTAGGTCCCCAACTGCCTTGTCTGGGCGGCTCAGTTGGTTAGAGTGTTGTCCCAATTGGACAAGGTTGTGTGTGGGTTTGATCCCAGGTCAGGGCACACATGAGAATCAACCAATGAATATATAAGTAAGTGGGACAACAAATCGACGTTTCCCTCTCTATTCTCTTTCTCTCTGTCCTCCGCTCTCTCTCTCTCTGTAAAGTCAATAAATAAAAATAAAAAAACCCAAACAAACTAGTTCCTGAAATTATAATTAATCTGGAGGTAGATTAGATGCAAACAGATGTAGATGAATCAATTTAATACAGGCACAGATTAATCTAAAACTAATCTAACCATAAGTTTAGTTCCTGATCAACTTAGCACATAACTAGTTTCACAACAGTTCTGGAATTAGTGGTGCTCCAACTTCTGGGACATGCTACAAAATTAAACATGGGCATTTTCCATAGACAATCAACAGCTAATTTATTAGGGAGTCAAATCAATTTTGCACATATCAATTGTATCCAAGCTTCTTAGAAAAATAAAAGGGGACATGACAGAAAGGCATAGAACTTGGAGACTATACTGGAAGCAGGGCAGGCAAACGAATATGGCCAAGATAGTATTACTGGTCTCAAATTATCATCCCCACTGTTCTCCTGGGGATGTTTGTGAAGAGAAACGAAAACCAGGTGTGAAAGCGCCTTAACCTTTGGAAGTTAAGGAAATACAGAGTTGTGAGTTACTTCTATTTTAGAAAAGGCCATCTGGCCAATCACTACACTAATTGCATTCAAACCTATTAAACTTACCTTCCTTTAGCAGAAACCAGTTAGAGCAGGGGAAACAAACACTCCTGACCATTGTTTTAGTGGTGTTTCCCTGGTCTGCATTTTCAAAGTTGCACATAAGTTCCTGCAGAAGGAACGGAGGCCTGGTGTTTAGGGAAGAGAAGATCTAGAAAGTCTCTCAGCCGGTACATCAGGGACTACATGTGACAAGGGGAAGAATGCATGAGAACCTTGAGAAAAGGCTTTAATGTTCAAGTCGCAACTTGGCCCAGACAAAGGTTTCAGTTCCAGAAAGAAAGGCAAATTGGGCCTGAGTAATTTGGCCTAGGAAGGAAGTAGGCCTTAATACGGTTGTATTGACGTTCCTGGTTAAAAGTGGACCAACAACATGTGTTTATCCCTTTCACTTTGTGCAATCTGTTAAAATGACAGTACAGAATTAACAGGAGAGGACCAAGAAAAGAGGATGGCAGACAGCAGTGAAGTGGAGGGTTTACAATTTCTGGAAGGTAGGCGAGCAGAGGTGTGCTATCTGATTCAGCAGGGCGAAGAAGTTCTAATCCAAGTTCCGACAGAGAAGGGTAACAGGTGACTCAGAGCACCCCTGAGAAGCTTGCTGCTATAGACTGTATGTCTGTGTCCCCCAGAATTCACAGGCTGAAAGCCTAACTTCCAATGTGGTGACATTAGTGGGATGGAGGTGATTAGGTCATGAGGGTAGAACACTTATGATGGGACTAGTGCCCCTTATAAAAGAGACCTCACAGAGCTCCCTCGCCCCTCCCACCCTTAAGGACATCACCAGATAATGAATCTCCTGGCACCTGACCTTGGATTTCCCAGCCCCCAGAACTGTGAGAAATAAATCTCCGTCGGGTATAAGCCACCCAGTCTATGGTGTTTGCTACAGCAGCCTGAACGGACTGATATTGTAGAGCACCAGCACTAGGATTGGGGTGACCAAGAGAGGGGTGGGGCAGAAACTAGGGCGGTGGCCCAAGTCTATCTGGAGTGGAGGAACCCCAGGTTCCTTCCCTAGTCCTTGCCCCACAAGAGGAAAATGCTCCTTGGAGAAACTGGTCTGGAAAAAGTCTAAGTGGGGCCACCAGTGTCAGCGGAAAACAGGAGTGAGGTACAGAGTAGAACTCAGGGCGAGCAGGTGAAAGGTTGCAGGCCAAACTCGGATGTCAGCTTGTGCCTGTCTCTTGCATCTAGAAGCCAGAATCGCGCCCCCCCCCCCCCCGCCCCACCCCTTTTCGTTTCCCCTCCCTAGCACTGGGCAGGAGACTGGAAGATTATTTTCTGGAGAAAACAAAGGGCCCCAAGATTCCAGACACTGGGGCTCAGGACAGAAACTGCACTAGGGAGCCTCCTAAAGGGCTTAGGAAGAGGGAGAGCTTGTCATTGCTGCAAACTGGGCCGGGGAAGCATTTTTAATGCCAAGAACAGGAGCTCTACCCTGGCCTGAGTTTCAGGAAGCAAAGTGATAGCCCACTTCCTGGAGACATCCTGAACCAGTGGGACACATAAATGTACCGGGAAAACAAAGCAGGTTCAGAAAGGGTCTTCATGAGAGCGATATGGCAGAGGACAGCCTCTCTAGACAGAAGGTAGGTCTCATTCCTATAAACGTGCTGGCTAGTTAGTCCATTCCTTGATGTGTCCGTCTGCTGGTCCATCTGTCCCTACATCCACCAATCAGAGTGTCAGCTAATAGATAACCCAGTGTGGGGTGCAGGGGAAAGTGCTACGAGAAACAGAGCCTCAGGCCCTCCTCTTACAGAGTTTCTAACTTTCTGGACTAAAAAAGTTATATTCTTTCAGTGTTATTTTGTAAATGAATGTCTCTTTAAAATTATAAAAAAAATCTGCTTAATAAAGAATTTCTAGAAAGCAAACGAAGGTATTAAGAAGAAAAGAAAGAAAAAAATACACACACTTGCCACTCAAGGCCAACCATTCTTAATTTTTCTTGGGTCTTTTTTTTTTTCTATACACACTTATGAATATACTAGAGGCCTGATGCACAAAATTCATGCAAGAGTAGGCCTTCCTTCCCCCAGCTGCCGGCACCGGCTTCCCTCTGGCACCCGGGACACGGGCTTCCCTCACAGCCCCGGCTTCATCCGGAAAGTCATCCGGAAGGACGTGGGGTCTAATTATTAGTATTATATGATATGATCCATTATGCATAACCAAAACAATATTATATTGCCATAAAATGTTTCCAAACATGGTCCTACCTTTCCAGAATCCTGTATCATTCTGACATTTTCAGAACCAAATTTATCTGAGTAAAGTTTAAGGAGTCTCTGAGAAATTTCGGATAGAGGTGTGAGTTTGGGTTCTTTGTAAATATACTCCTTCCCGTCTTCATCTTCAAAGAATCCCTGTGACATAGAGCGCAATTAGAGAGCTATCACTGAATACAACCCCACAGCTACCACCCAGGAAGGATTATAAGGGTTAAAAAAAATAAAATATTCTAAAATAAAATCCTAATTAAACAGGCTTTTCAAACAGGAAGGAAAATGATAATAATATGAAGTCTGGGTGCAAAGATAAAGTTAAAACACAAAACTGCAAACGCGTTCAAGAATGCTGTCATTAAGTGCTGAGTGAAATGAGAGACTGAGGATTCAAGACTGTGTTCTCTCGGTGAAGTCTGATGATGGGCTTCAAGCCTGTTTCACATTCCCAAGAAACAAATCAACGGGGAGAGACTCATACAGCACTTTAGGGCACACGAGGAAGCTGTTAGGTCCGGGGTAGGTTCAGCAAAAACTAAGTAAAGTTTGTGTAAATTCTATTTTGTTTTACTGATGGAAACATATTAAAGGGCTGTAGCATGATATCAGAAAATATTTTCATTATCACCAGTCATATCTCCAATATTTCCATTATCATAATATTTTAGCACCAATCATGCCTGAATAAAACAAGGCTTAGAATTGCATGGGAAGTGAAAAAGGTTGAACATTTGAAAGTCCAGATTGGGGTTAATATTTGAAATAAATTAAAACAAAACATTTTTCATCTAAAATAGAGAATGCCAAAAACATAGTATATATATATATATATATGTAAAAAAAATATACAGGCTAACATGAAACAGAAAACATCCACATCAAACTAGGAGTTTAGATGCAGTACTTTCACTACATAATTTGCTTATTAAGCTTTTACTGTAATTACCTCCACATCTGTTTCACTGTCTGTAAACTGGTATTGCTATAAAGTTATAAAAGACAATAACAGGATAAATTGAAGGTTATATAATGTTCATAGAAAAACCACATGACCTAAATAAATGGATTATAATTTATATCATCTAATCATGTTAGAGTCTTGGGAGGTTAAACATTCAGTTAAATTTAAGTGAACCCTTTTATACGGGGTTTCTGAAATATTACAATGGTAAATATACTGTGGAGATGATATATTACAAGAGGTAGAGATACACATAGACAAAAGAAACCAGGAAGTCTTAATTTTTGTTTAAAACATGCAGTATAAATGTATGAGCAAACAGATGATTTACTTCTGTAAATGACATAAAATGTTAATGTTTTTGGAGTCTGTGATGACTGGACAGATATACATATAGACTTGAAAAGGAAACTTGCAAATCATATGAAGTACCAAAGATGCCACTAAGAAAGTCTTATGGAGGGAGAACTTACCGCTGCCTTAAGAAAGTAATAAATAAAAAACAGGAAGAAGGAAAAAAAAAGAAAAGCAGAAAGTTTACTACTGAGGAAGAATCATACTAAACATGACAAATTCATCAAATTAGCATTTATAGAGAGCAGAAAATTGACAAAATACAATTTTATAGAGTTAAGAAAAAAAATAAAAAAGGGACTGGGGCCAGCCTACAGAACAGAGAAGAGGCTCACCTGCCCGAAGAAGGCCACTCGGAAGTAGGTGCCCAGGAGCCTGCGGCCCGAGTGCATGACCTCGGTCACCTTGCTGTAGGCCCGGTGGAGAGTATCGTACAGATGGGCTAGCCTCTGGAAAGCAGAACAAAACCCAGTTCTCTCTACTTGCAACGCGTACAACCAGTTTAAAAAAGCAAATGAGATCACGTGGGTGAAAAATCCTTGGACTTGAGTTTTTAAAACAATCAAGACTATATTTGGATTGCACAACTGGTAGTGATCCTTTTTGAATTGTAGTGTTTCCTTCCCAAAGGACCAGTGTGCATATGAGAACCCATCAAATTTTCACAATGCAGTAAGCAAATTCTGCCTTCAAGTTAACATGAAATGTCAGAGATGATAAAGTCCTATGTTGATGTTTTCAGTCCTTGATCTCCCCACTCCATCTGATATGCTAAGAGAAACTGGACGGCTTCCCAGGCCAGGAAGCATGGAAGGGACCCTTTTTTCCCAGGTAGGGGGAGCAGCTAAGCGTCCTGAGAAAAAAAGGCACCTGGTGATTATAAAACTGTTCCAGGCACCTTTCAAAAGTGGAGTGTCAGAACTAATTATATTTATAAAACGAGATTTGGGGTCTGCCTAGAGGTGGGGTCTGGGTGTGGGATGCCTGATGGCTTAGGGTGGTGACCCGCCAGCCCCACGTGGAGGGTCAGAGGCCACATGCTCATCTCTGACCATGGCCTGCTTGCTCTCTTTGCATGTAAGGAAACCTGGGGTATATGTCAGTTCACTGTCCTCTACATTGGAAAAAAACAAATAACTCAGATACCTCAAAATCTCTCCGCTTCTCATAAATGGGGATGATGAGTTTATAGATGTCGGCGATCAGCTCGTAGCGTTCGGCCTTCCAGAGTCCATCGGCACACTGCTCAAGGAGCTCCATGAGCACATCCTGACCAAAGAAGGCGGCCATGGGCCAGAAAGGAGTGTTACTAAGGAACAAAACAGCGTGTCTTTGCAGAATGCATAGCTGGTTAAGATGGCTAGGAGGAAAATGTTAAAACATGGAATATTTTTATTTATTTATTTATTAAATTTATTGATTTTAGAGAGGGAGAGAAAAAGAGAGAGATAAAAAGAGAGAGAAGGAGAGGGGAGAGAGAGAGAAACATCGATGTGTTGTTCCACTTATTTATGCATTCATTTGTTTATTCTTCTATGTGTCCTGACCAGGGATTGAACCTGAAACCTTGGTGAATTGGGACAATGCTTTAACCAACTAGGCTACCTGGTCAGGGCCAAAACATGGAATATTTTTAGACACTAACATACATGCTTGTAAATGGCTCATTAAAAAATACCAGGCATGTTTGCAAGCAGAAACGAAGGGTCACACATTGTATGACTCTGTAGTGAATTGCAAGGAAGAAACTGACACTAATAGCCTCTCATAGGCTCTCAATTTTTGTTCTTAGTTCTCTTTTTATAAATATAATTAGAAATTTTTTTTCCTTTTTGAGGAATGATAACAATGCTGACACATGGGGAATTACTAAGCATGACTTTAACCCAAATTAAACATCTCAGAACAATTCAGCAATGACATGTAGTAGGCATTATGCCTGCTTCACCAGCATCCTTTCCACCTTCCCTTGGAGATTTCTATTTGCTGAAGTTTGCGTAGTTATCTTACCTCCTTAAAATTTTTAAACTTTTGAGGAAGCTAATACTATCCATGACAGGGTTGGGGCATGTGGCTCAGGTTTAAAGTAATCAGCATAAATCTATTACCTGGCCGAAACTGGTTTGGTTCAGTGGATAGAGCGTCGGCCTGCAGACTGAAAGGTCCCAGGTTCGATTCCGGTCAAGGGCATGTACCTGGGTTGCGAGCACATCCCCAGTAGGAGGTGTGCAGGAGGCAGCTGATCGATGTTTCTCTCTCATTGATGTTTCTAACTATCTCTCTCCTTTCCTCTCTGTAAAAAATCAATAAAATATATTTTAAAAAATCTATTACCTGGCCACAGGCATTGTTCCATCATGGGTGGACATGTGACCTAAATCAGCCAATCAGGGTAAATTATTGGATAGCTTGGGATTTGGGGACAGAAGTGCTCTCACCAGACTGGACATAAGAGAGGCAGCATGGAGTGTGATTGGGGCTGACATCCACCTCATGAAGAGTCAGGGGCCTGTCACCCTTAGTAACAGAGTGGAGGGCTCCCCCTACCTCCCAAAGCAATAGCGTTATTAAATGCTTGGATTGATTGCTGCCAACCTCTCTGTGGAATTTCTGAACGGGAGCCAATTTATTTGACCTTTCCTGTTTAAGCCCATTTGAGTGGGTTCACGAATGGTGCTGAGTAAATTTTCACGTGCTTACTTGCCATCTGTGCCGCTTTGGTGAGGTGTCCACTCAAACCTCTTGCTCAGTTCTCCACTGGGTTGTTGACTTTCTTACGATTGGGTTTTGAGAGTTCTTTATCTATTTTACATAAAATTCTTTTTTTTTTTTTTTTTTTTTTTTTTTTTTTAGGAGAGAATATTTCCTCTTTTTTTTTATTTTTATTTTTTTTTATTTTTTTTATTGCTTAAAGTATTACAAAGGGTATTACATATGTGTCCATTTTATCCCCCCGCCCTAGAGAGTCTGCTAGCCTCCCCTATCCCCCAATGTCTTATGTCCACTGGTTATGCTTATATATTTTACATAAAATTCTTGACCAGACATGTGAGTTGTAATTTTCTCCCAATCTGTAGCTTGTCTCTGAATTTTCTTAACAGTGTCGTTTGAAGAGCAAGAGTTTTCAATTTTGAATTAGTTCAATTTACCAAGTTATTACTTTCTGGATTGTCCTGTCTATATTATATCTATTTAAGAAATCTTTATTTAACCCAAGTTCACATATATTTTTTCCTATGTTTTCTTCCAGAAGTTTTATATTTTACATTTAAGTCTATGATTCATTGAGTTATTTCTGAATAGTGTAAAGTATGTGTCCACATATATTTTTTCCATATGTAGGTCTAATTTTTCCAATGCTATTTGATGAAAGACTGTCTTCTTTCCATTGCATTGCTTTTAAATCTTATTAAAAAATTAATTGACCATTGTGTGCAGGTCAATTTTTGGCTTCTCTATTGATATATGTCTATCTTTGTGCCAATACCCCACTGTTTTGATTACTACGGTAGCTCTGCAGCGACATTTCTGACATTTTGGGCCAGACAACTCTTTGCTCCTGTGCATTACAGAATGTTTAGCAGCATCCTTGGCCTCTACCCACTAGATGTCAGTAGCAGGAGCAACTCCTGCCCCCACCCCCAAACAAAAACAAAAAACACCTGTGACAATAAAAAATGTTTTCTGATTTGTCAAATGTCCCCGGGGGGAGAAAGGGGCAAAATCAACCCCGGTTGAGAACCACTGCTTGAAATCAGGTGGTGTGACTCTTCCAACTTTTTCAAAATTGTTTTGGCTAGTCTAGTTCCTTTGCCTTTCCATTTAAATGTTAGAGTCAGTTTGTCCATTTCTACCAAAAGTCCAGACGGAGTTTGACTGGGACTGCTTTGAATCTATAAATCAATTTAGGAACAATTGGCATCTTAACAACATTGAGTCATCACTTCATTTATTTACATTTTCTTTGATTTCCCTCATCAGTGTCTTGTTTTGACCATACAGATGTACACAGATTTATACCCAAGTTTCATGTTTTTGATGTTTTTATAAATAGTAGTGTCTTTGAATTCTAATAATTTATTCTTTTCAAGGAAATAAAAGTTTGGAATAAGACTGAAAGTCATCCAGTGTATTTGTTTGTAAAAACTATATAAGGTAATCATTAACGATATAGTAAAACTATGGCATAAGGGTCTCTAAAAAGAAGGTTGATTGATTTTGTATATTGATCTTTTATTTTATAATTTTGCTAAATTCACTTATTAGTTTTAGTATTTTCTTCCATAAATTCTTTGGTATTTTCTCTGTCACAGAGACAACTGCATCTTAGGTTAAAATAGACAGTATTATTTCTTTTTCTTGCCTTACTACATTGGCTAGAACCTCCAGCACAATGTTGAAAAGGAGTGTTGAAAACATTTATTCTTGTCTTGTTCCCAATTTTAGGGGGAAAGCATTCAGTCTTTCACCACTAAGTGTAATATCAGCTCTAGATTTTTTGTAGATCATCTTTTTCAGGTAAGGAAGTTCCTTTCTACTAGTTTTTTTTTTTTTTTTTAAATCATGAATGGATGTTGATTTTTTCAAATGATTTTTCTGCATCTATTGAGATTATCATATGGTTTTCCTTATTTATTCTGTTAATAGTTATATTTATTGGCTTTCCCATGTTGAACCAATGGGGTGCTTCCAGGGTAAATCCCATGTGGTCATGATGCATTCCTCTTTTTTGTATACTCTCAGATTCAATTTGCTAATATAATTTGGAAGGGTTTTAATAGTTGCTTTTTAACATGTTTGATCCTCTGTCGTAGCGTCAATGAAGGGTAGACACTGAATTAAGAGCAGCAGGGTTTTTTTTATGTAACAGTAGTCAGTGTGTCTCTGGGTGAGTACTGGGGAGGCCAACCATCAGGTAAATGAAGCATTTCCTGCTCTCACTGAGCTGAGGCTATTGTGGAGACAGCTCCATAAAGAGATTATAAAAGATGGTGGCAAGTGTGTTGACAAACACATGTGCAGGGAATCAGGGATGCAGAGCGGTTGGGCATCCATCCAGTGATGAGAAAAGGGGTGGGCAAGGCAGGTTGCAGAAGGTGACCACTGACTGAGTGGTCAGGAGTTAGTGAGGTGAAGGAGAAAGGTGGGAGTGGACGTCAGAAGGATGAGAGGGGAGACATCCCAGGGAGAGGGAACCGCAAAGGAAGACACAGGAGAGGGCAGCAGGTGTAGCAGGAATTTACAAGCAATATGAGGGGCTGGAGTATAAAAGCTGAAACAGAGAATGGCAAGAGATGAGGCCGGGGAGGTGAAAAGGATTAATTAAACAAAGGCTATACAGTAGGGCCTTGACTTACGAGTGTCCTGACTAACGAGTTTTTTGAGATACCAGCTGTCCCTTGGCTGATTTTTTGCATTGAGTTGATAGAGCAATTTGAGTTAACGAGCTCGTTCTGGGAACGAATTAAACTCGTAAGTCAAGGCCCCACTGTATTGCCACACTCCAAGTTTTCTATGTCAAACATAAATTAATAATTAAATGTCGATAATTTTATGAGACATGAAAATGCATACAGACATACATCAACTACCACAACAATGAAGTAATATACAAGACAGATGTTAGTTGATTTTGAAATGATGTTCTGTCACCCTAGCTGGTTTGGCTCAGTGGATAGAGCATCGGCCTGAGGACTGAAGGGTCCTGGGTTCGATTTTGGTCAAGGGCACATGGCTGGTTGCAAGCTCGATCCCCAGTAGGGGGTGTGCAGGAGGCAGCCGATCAATGAATCTCATCAATGATGTTTCTATTTCTCTCTCCCTCTCCCTTCTTCTCTGATATCAATAAAAAATATTAAAATAAAATAAAATGATGTTTTGTCTTTCCAGGTAAGGCATCTGTGTATGGCAGCCTTTCAGGTATATTTTTAAATGGCCCTAGATTTAGTCACTTAATGAATATATATAAAACAGAGTTTATGTGGGTAATCTCCTGGGCCAAATTCTCCTAAATGGGAGACTAAGATTTGAATACTATTTTTACTCTTGTTTAGTCAAATCAAGAACAAATGGGAAGTTTAATAACAGTGAAGCCTGAATTTAAGTAGCAGATCAACACTATAGACAATTGAGCTCATTATGCAAAAACTCTGCCATATTTGGTACAAAAAGATGAACTTCAACCAGGGAAACTGCTCAGAACGGTTGGAAAATGGGAAAGTTTGATAAAGTGAACTGAGCTTAGCAAATAACTTTGCAATAATTATTATGATATGATGGTAATCAAAACTTGGGAAATGACACATCATCAACTTTCATATAATACTGGACATTATTTTTATCTTTTTTTCTAATTCAGGAGGCATTTCTAGAATCTATGGTTTATCAGTCTGAATTCACAATGAATACTATAAACAGCAGAGTCCATGCAGATTTTATCCAATAACAAACTAAAGATGGCTTTTATAAAAAGGCAAGTCCTTCTCTCAGAAAAGTAGAGTATAGGTTACTGAATATCAAAGCTAAATTTGGTAAGGTACGTTATTCAAGATAACATCAATGCTACACCTAGACTTTTAAGGCTGGTGAAATCAAGTAACAATTCTTTGAACAGAAAGAACCAGTGATCACAGGTAAGTTAGAAAGACCATATGTCAACAACACAAAATTTTTAAGTGTCATAAAAACTAAGACATCATAGTAACTAAATAATGGAGCACAGAAATCAGTAGGAATTCCATGTATTAGCTGACTTTGAATTCTTAGCAATCACTGCACCTGAAAACCAGAACTAATCCAGACAATGGTCAGATAGTAATGACTTCAAAAGGCAATCATACAGAAAGACTGATGGTTTTACCACCTTGTTCAAAAGTTAAATGCCAAGATTTTGTTTTTCTAAATTGTTGATATACACTAGGAACTGTAAGTAATTATTCATGGGGGGGGGATCCCTCAACAAACTCTATGTATTGGAAAAGTATGTATTTTATGACTAGTCTTACAAAGACCTCAGTGCACTGAGCTCATGAGCCAGCCATTGCGGAAGCTGTTTAAGACGCAATCAGCCAGCCCCATGTGTAAGTGTGCCACGGTGATGCGGCTGAGGGCACTCACAGTCTCTCTGTGGCAACAGCACACTAGTGCTGTGTGTGTGCAGCTTATTCAAAACGTTTGTATTTAAATGCCATTTGCTCCATTTTAGAATTAATTTAACTTTACCTTTCCTATGAAGCTAGTTACTAGTATTGTCTCTATTATCGGCCACTTGGGAATAACTGTGAATGGGTGACTTCGCTTGGACAATGTTGTACTTTATGACATAATCCCTATTACCAACTATGTTATTATTTCTCAAGATACAGTTGAAAACTCCTTGCATTAGAAAAATCACCTGGGATGCTTGTTAAATACAGATTCCCAGGTGCCACATCTACCCAGCTGTGTGTGTGTGTGTGTGTGTGTGTGTGTGTGTGTGTGTAGAATGGGAATCTACTAGTACACTTGTAACAAGAATACAAGTAATTTCTAAGCACACTAATGTTTGATGACTACTGCACTGAGTGAAACTTTCTGAGGCAGGCAATTCACTTGTATATCCCAAAGTTAGCACATGGCACACAGCTAGTTTATGGAATGAATACAGAAATTTCCAGGTCACAAAGAACTCAGACACCTTGCAATTCATATTCTAAGGGACAGTGGCTTAGGTGTTTCTCGTCAATGGGCAGAAAGCATCAAAAGCAGTAGAGCTGCTCGGACAGGGACAACATCTTGCTCACCCTTGTATCTCCAGCACCTAGCTCAGTGCCGACGAAGCTCAGCAAGTATTTGCACAATGAAGCAGGGGCATATCTCCAGATATGAGTCAAGGGTAGAGCATTAGACAAGCCCCACGGGTCAACACTCTACTCCTACTGCTATTGTTTTTGCGGAATCATTATAACTTTTATGGTTCTAAGAGCACTCTGGGTCAAGGAAAAGTGGATGGTAAGACAAATTTATTGGTTACAGACAATCAGCAAGCTTGGATGAGGTGTAAATAGAGGAATCATCCAATATGTTGTTAATGTATTTATCTCTTGAGATGCTCTACAGATGTAAACATTTTATGTTGGTTACTGGCAGCTATTTCTGAATAGAAACAGTTCGGTTGATATAAGCCAGAGACTTGTCTGGTTAACTTCATGTTTGCTATACCCAGTGGTGATAGTTGCTACTCTGTGAAACAACAGCTGAGTGTGCTAGATACAGTTGATTCTCATTCTCATGATTCATGGTAATGACACTGTATAAAGCCACCATGATCAATGAATTAGTGAAGACTGAACCACCCCTCCTTCGGGAAATACAGGGTTAGGTTCCCAAGAGCCTCTGGCTACAAAATTTTTGAGAACCAATCAGTACGTAACCTTGTTTTACAAGTGTTTCTGTGTCAAGACACCTACTGTAGTATATATTGTTGATTCATTAACATTGGACTCATGAGCCAAAAGTACTCACGCCTGAAAAAAGCTCATTGTCCACAAGCATTTTCTCTATAAGGTACATCACAGATGTCCTGTGCCCAGAAACACGAGACAGCACTACACTTGGGGGCCATTTGAAACAGCAAAATCACAAACTAAAAGAACAAAGATGTGCAAAACATGGCACTGAGTAGAATAGGACACCTGTTTAAAGCACGAGAGCCAGACCAAGAGGCAGAAGGTTACCCTCTGCCTCCTCAGCTAGGAACAGGCAAGCTCAAATTTTTTGCTGCTCTATGCATGTCCCCAATGACCACACAAGCACCTCGATGAATACTGATTTTGAGGGTTACAAAGAAATTTTAGCAACTGGACTGCAATTTCCACTCTCCCCTCTAGAGTCCCGGTCAGCCTTGCCCTCCCTCGCTCTGTGTTCTGGGAGGTGGATGCACTAGAACGTCTGGCTTGCTCCCTGTCTTCTAGCTCCTGGCTGACTCGGCCAATGGAAGGCTCAGGTGCAAACTGGAGGTCAGGAGGAGAGTGAGGGTGGGGTGGCTACTTGATGGCTCCCTCCCTGCAAGGGTGCCGGGACTGTGCCCGCCCCTAAATAAAGCCCACAGTTCTATCAGGCAGTCCCTTGGTGTAGTTTCTCTTTCTCTCCAACCTTAGTCCATAGGTTGAGAGATAGTAACCCAGCTGCTGCTAATCTCAGGGAATTGCAATATTCCTTGTTGGTCTCCCTAAATCCTGTCCAAACTTTCAAAATAAGTCCCTTTATTAGACTTTTCACAATTTCCTCCTAGCATGCCCCCTACTAGTATTTCCTTCCAGAACCCTGCCTGTCTGGCATAATGCCGGAGGGATTGCAAAACCACATGGGCTGTGAGGAATTTTGACACCATAGAGGATTCAGAATTCTGTAGTCTGCACAGAATCCAACTTGTGAAACAAAATTACAAACAGAAATGGGATGTTCCTTCCTTTTTATCTAATCAAAAGTAGCCGGGAGGGGGCGGGGGGGTCTGCCCTGGCGATCAAAGTCAGGAAACATGAACTGTGACCAACAAAAACTCATCGGAGGCCTGCTGGGAGGAGCATTATGTATTTTTAGGTAACTTCTCTAAAATCATTTAGGAGATCATTAAAGGCATTCAAATATATCTAATAATGCAGCTTAAAAGGACAATGATTTTTAAACTATGTGTTATACACCTATTCCCTTCTCCGGTAGAGATTTTCAACTTTCTCTTTTTCCGAAAACATCCCGATAGCTAAAGGAGAAAGGTAAGTGGCAATGTCTGTTTTCCTGGCTTTTCGAACACATTATCCTTTCCGTTCCTGACTAGCTTCAATCTAGATGTGCCCGGCTTGCGCAGGACTTTATGATCCTGATGTGTCACATCCTAATCATCACAGATCATGCCCTATGGACCTTGTTAAAGATTTACCAACTGCATGCTTCAAGGACAGGGTGGGCAATCCATATTCTGAAACTGACTGATAAAGCTATCCCTATCACGTGTTTGGCTCTTGTGCAGAGTAGGTGCCATTCACAAATTTCCCCAATAAAACCTGTACTTTATTTCACTGGGTAATTCTCTAGGCAGTAGTGATTATTCCAGCCTCGTATTTAATCAGATGAGCAAACTTGAGCTTTACTGTATCATCCCTGCGGGACAGGTTCCTGAGAATTGTTTACTTTCAAATCTTTCATTGTTGTTGACATCACTGTTTTCCTTACTGAATTCTAAACGAAAGGCTGCACCCCAAAGGTCTGACTTGGCATGGGGGACAAGGGTGATTTCTACAAGGGGAAAATCCATTCAAGCTTCTTCTCTGGGAAAAACCCAGTTAAAACTTGCCTTGAAGTGAGTTCAAAGCCAAGAACACATGGGCCCTGTAACCACAGTGATTTCAAAGTAAAAAATTAACATCTATCCAGGCATTTCAAGGTGTGGAGACTGCTGAACAGTTAATGCCATGTAATAACCAGCTTGCTTTTTTATTTCAGGATGCTAATAAAACTTTATCTATTTTGGTTAAAATTATTTTAATATTTAAATATGAAAAACACTCAATATATTATCCTCCTTCCTCATGTGTTAAGTTAGAGCGTTGAAACTAGACATTTTAGGATAGTGATTTTTAAACTTTCTTCACAGAGTTTGACCTCTCAGCCTCACTTCACTACTAACCAGCTCCTCAAACTCTCCTTCGGGAGTCCAGGGTGGATTCCCAGGAAGGGAGATGGAATGGTAGAGCTGTCCGCTGCTCTGTTCCGGGTGTCTGGAGCATTACATTAGTTAGACAAAGTGTGTCAACAGCAGCTACAGAGAGAAGGGCCTTTGTCCCACGCACTGGCAGGGTAAACCACAGGGCGGAGGTTCTCGTCATTGCAAACCGCACGGGCCGGGACGCTCACCTCGTTGAAGTGGACATCCTGCATGCCAACGTCTTCCATCATGGAGGCCTCCTCCTCTATGTTTGGGGTGATCACCCTGAAGGCTGTGCACCCCTGTCTAAACATGCCTAGAATCGAGACAGCAGGGAGAGAGTGAGTTGTTAACCCGTAAGTGGATGAACCGTGAGGGTTCCTCCTGCCCTGAATGTTTCTGTATTGAATGAAAGAACCGACTCTGAAATCCCCTGGGTCTCGGGCCAGCACTCCCGTGGGAGCCTGGGGAACACTGTGTGCTTTTCTTCACTCGCTTCCTCGATGTTTCTTTTTCTCACCCTGTTTTATTTTTCACCCACCTTTACTAAAATGTGTGCAATCTTTAAACTGTAAATGAACTGAACTAGGTATTGAATCAAATTAACTATAAAATGATGACCAATAAACAATAAATTTGATTTGGTAAGATGATATATGCTCAGATACCAAGAAAAATAAAGAAGCCAAAGCCAATCAAGGAAAAATATTGGATTCAAAGATAACTATATTTCCGTCAAGCTGCCATCTCACCCACTCTGGCTGGGGGTAATCCAGAACCTGCCCTTCCTGCATGAAGCAGTCTATAAAACCAAGATGTAACTCAGCAGCCACAGTGATGAGCCGAGAGGCTGTCTTAGCTGGTTCCACATGGGCTGTCTAGGGTAAGGAGAGGCCTCTTTCCCCCACAGCTGGAGAGCAAGAGCACAGAAAGCATGAGTGCTTCAGGGGCCTAGGCACTCAGCTCTCTAAGGGGGGATGGAATAAGGTTGCAGCTGGGATAAGGTAATAGTAAAAATGACCCATTTGGGGTCTCTGCAAACATAATCAAATGAAGGACTTGAAATGTCTTTTACTCTATTTTGTGATCATTGTTTTCAATAAACCAAAACAGAAGTCAAAACTTGAACTCAGACCTTCCATATTTTGGGAACAGGAGGAACACAGAGAATTTTGAAATCAAGTCTTAAAGGAGTAGGACCTAAAGCCAGAGATTTTCCTACTGGTCATCGTTTCCACATGAGACTCTGCCCCTATCCTAGTCTAGACCTGCTTTTGTTTAATGGAGACAAATGAAAGCCCTAATCCAGGAGCTTCAGATACATTAACGTACAAAAAGCAAAACTGCAAAAGCCAACCACCCACTTTTAGGTGACAGGGTACACTGGAAGGTACAATTTAACTCCAGTGGGACAACTACAGTGGTGGCCAGAGGACTTTCCTCTCCTTGCCCACTGAACGGAGAGGCAGGAACAGAAGGAGAAAGGAGAGCCAAGGCCAAGGCCGTCCAGGCAGAGTTGAAAAAGAAAGTCCCCACACCTCTGAGTGTCATGTGGATGGGACGGCTGGGGCCCCATGGACCGGGCCGACCCCGGGCTCACCTCCCTGGCGCCTCCTCTGGCAGGTGCTGTAGCTGTGGGGGGAGAGGGTTGGCTCCCGTCGGACTATGTCTGCTTCTAAACATGAGGAAATGTATTACCTGACAATAGGTCTCAAAAGGAAAGCGTGCTGGTAGTAAGAGAATATGGAGCTCTTCTTGAATTTATTTCTCTCTCAGGCTCTGATGTATGGCAAGCCTAAGACTCACTTAAATTTCATTCCAAATAGCCAGCTGCACCAGAAATATAGACATTCGCTGGCCAGGCATCTGTGACTTCCTATCATTTCTCACTCTGTAAACACTCTCCTCATTAGCCAGACCTGGAACTGCCCGTGCTTGTCACGTGCACACACGGCCAGATTTTCTAAGATCCTCGTGCTCCAAAAATAAACGCCGCCATTGGAGGCTGCACTGATTTTGCAATGGAAATGAGCAACTGGTGTTCAACCAAAAGGAACACACGAGAGGATTCATGGCCTGCTAATCTGGGAACAGATATGAAATGCACAAATGGGCACCATTCACTCATTGCCCTTTCCTTCCACGGGGAGGCAAGGTTTCCAGCCAGCAAGCTGCCTCCTCACACAATAAAGCCAACTGGGCCCTGGTCCAGAAAACGCTGTCCGATGAGCTCCCGTTACAACTGTCTTTTGATAGATAAATAGTTCCAGTGGGAACTATCTTAAGAGGAAAATAAAATCTTTTCAGCTCAAGATTGGCCTCACTTCACTGCAAAGCTCATTAACTAGTCTTTGGGTGACGGAGCCATTAGCAAGAGATGTCACCCACTTGTCTTTTTGATGTTGGCATTTCTGCTGTGCCTACCAAGTCAAGCAAATGTCACCCCCCACAAACAAAACAATGAATAGCGTACACACGTACACACACACACGTACACACTCACACACACATACACACACCACACAACCCCCCACCTCCAAATCTTTCTCAACAGCTCCTGCTTATCTTTGCTGGTTTGTACAGTTTTATCACACCATACAACCCCCACCTCCAAATCTTTCTCAACGGCTCCTGCTTATCTTTGCTGGTTTGTACAGTTTTATGTTCATTTCACAAAACACAGGAAACTCCTCACCTTTCCGTGTGAGATATTCTGCCACCAGGGCTGTGACATGGACATAGCACATTGCCGCCTGCAACAAGAGACACATGCCTCAGAATCACCATTTATACAGCATGTCAAAATGCTCGTAGACAGAAATCTAATGACTGTGTGTTCTTATGTTAGATCCCAAGGCACCAACTCATGTTCCTAATAGTTGACAAATTTACCTTTGGAAAGAAGTGGAACAATTGTCAAACAGAATGGACTCCATAAAAAAGTTACAAACTTTTTTTCAGATACGGAACGTAATTTTACTAATTTAAGCAATTACAGAAGTTTAAAAATAAAAGCATGCTTCTTTGTTAATTCCATTGATCATGCCTACATGCCTTAGCACAACCCTAAACACAGTTTTCATGGGAATAAGAGCATGCCTTATAGCGTACTGTTTTCCTTATTCCATTTTACAGATGTTATCGACACACAGGGGTTAAAAACTGGCTCAGTGTTACAGAGTCAGTAAATGTTGGATCTAGGATTTGGCACTTTCCCGGAGCACACACCCAACTGCTCCCCACACTATCTGCTTACTGAGACATGGCAGCTCTGGACACGAGGGGGCGCTCTAGCATCTACCAAGGCCACAGATGGCAATGAACAACCTCAAAAGGGGTAAAACCTATGCCCTGTCAATACTTTAATAATAGGAAAATTTAATTTTCTCATAAATAGAGGAATTTTAGAACTATAGGGGATGTTGGATGCAGACACTGAGTGCACTTGAAATAGTAGGCATCTGCATGAACATGGATGTTTTCTAAGAGCTTTCAAACAATGCCCTTTTGTGACATACATATCCCTTTACAATTTGGTAAATTATTAAAATGCTTACATGACTATGAAGTAACCCTGAGCCTACACTGTTTAAAGTATCCCATATTTTTAATTGGCTTCTTTTTTATTTTATTTTTGTTAATCCTCACCCGTGGATATTCTTTCCAGTTTTTTAGAGAGAGTGGAAGGGAGGGTGGGAGGAGTGAGAGAGAAACATCGATGTGAGACACATTGATTGGTTGCCTCCCCCAGACACCCTAACCTGGAAGGAGACTGAACAACGGGGTTGCCCTTGATCGGGAATCAAACCTGAAACCCTTAGGTGTGCGGGCCAATGCTCTAATCACTGAACACACTGGCTAGGGCTAATTGGCTTCTTTTAATTACTGGGAAATTTTTCTCAAAATTGGCTTTTTTAGTGAATGGGGCACACTTTTCTCAAAAAAAGCCAGTGGGAAGGCTTGCAGGGCTACCTCGGAGAGATCCCCGTTTTTGACGTGGATCCTGGCCATGCTGTCCAGCCACGTCTTCCGGAGCTCTGGGGTGCTGGCGTAGGACTTGGCCAGACTGTACTGGAGGTCCACCAGCATCTCAGGGTCGTTCTCGTGCTCCTTCATCTGGGCCGTGGCCATCAGGACCGTGCGTATCCTTTTGGTCAAGTCCTTCACGTCTGAGGAGAAGGTGGTGTGCTGAAACAGGAGTGGGAGAAGGACACGTGGTTTTCAGCTGTGTTCGGCCTGTCCACGTACATGGTAGAGAGGAGGCAGAGTCTTGGGGGTAAGAAAGACAAAGGGACCAGACCACCCACCTTGATGAGCCTGTCGCTGTTGGCACAGTTGTTGATGATAGACAAGGACTGCTGGAATCTGGTTCCCCCAATCCCCACAACATCTGCTATCAGCTGGCTGACGGAAATAATGACCTTAGGGACACACAAATGTGAGCAAATCAATTCACCTTCAAGTGACTCCTCACCTGGGATCAGCTCCTGCCTTCAGGTAGGTTGTGCATGAAGTCAGGGCAAAGGGGTAGTTCCGAGCGGGGATCACTCCAATGTAGGAAATGATGGCTGAGTGAGTTTTCAAGAAGTATTCCAGAAGGGGATTATGCTATCATTAAGTATTTTATTTGCACAGAAAAATGGTAATAAGAGAGTGTAGAGCAGTGGTTCTCAACCTGTGGGTCGCGACCCCTTTGGCGGTTGAACGACCCTTTCACAGGGGTCACCTAAGACCATCCTGTATATCAGATATTTACATTATGACTCATAACAGTAGCAACATGACAGTTATGAAGTAGCAACGAAAATAATTTTATGGTTGGGTCACAACATGAGGAACTGTATTTAAAGGGCCAGAAGGTTGAGAACCACTGGTGTAGAGGCATGAGAGGGCAGGGGCAGGGGAGTGGTTTGGAGAGGTTAACTGGGGAATTTATATGCATACATGCCTACCCCATGGACACAGACAATAGTGTGGTGAAGGTCTGGGGATGGTGGATGTGTGGTGGAGGGAGTCCATGGGGAAAATAAAAAGGGGGACGTCTGTAATACTTTAAAAAATAAAGGTAATTTTTAAAAAAAGAGAGAATCAGATAAGCCCATACCATTTGGACGGTTACCTATCACTTTCTCTAATAAAAAGAGAGACCTTAGATAAATACTATGCCTTGGTTTTTGGTATGAACTTTCAATAAGTGGACTGTCCTTTGCATTTTTTGTTAAAAGGTATACATATTAGCTATGCAATAGGGAAATCTTTCTTTTTCGGGGGTCAGTGAATAGCACTGGCTTTACCCAGTTACTCAAGCTAAAATGCATGGATGCCATCCTCAGTCCCTCCTTTTCCTTCACCGCACCCAAGCGCAGCCAATCACAAAGTGCTGTCACCTCTACCTCCTCTTCCTTCTCACCTCACCACGACTGGTCCAGAACACCAGCCTCTCTGGCCTATATCGGACTGTGGTTTCCCCACGGTCTCCCCAGATAAGGTCTTGACTCCCCCAATCCACTCTCAGCACTGGGGTCTGGGCAACCCCTCCAAATAGGCAATGATGCCTCCTCAACTTGTTCTCACCCACATTCTCACTTCACTGAGGACCTTCTCCAGTTCCCTGGATGGGTCCTTTCCCCTGGGTTGCTAAGCAGCGTTCCTCCTTCACACCCTCTGGGAGCTTCTTCCCCTCCTCGCCCCGGGTCTCCAGCCAGATGCCCCTCCTTGGGGCACTAACATGCCTCTATTATAGCCCAGGGCACACTGCACTCCGAGGGTGTTGGGGATCCAGCGGGACGCATACTCCGTGGGGGCCAAGCGGGGGTTCTGTTTTGTCCATGGATCCTTGTGTGTAGTTTGCAAACAATAAATACTTGTTTAAATAAAAGAATAAATACAGGGATGAAGAGGGCATTCCTCTATATGTTTGCAGAAAAAGAGTCTCTAACAAAAATACGCATGACTTTTCAGTATCTGGCATGGTTCCCAGAGCAGAGAACTTGAGACATTTTAATACTTGAGAGACAGGAGTATATTAGTAGCTGGAAGACAGACAGGAACAACTTTGGACGTTTTGTGTCTTACCTAAGATGGTTACCATGAGGCATCCTCACAGGGATTCTAATAAATCTCCATTCAATGGAATTTAGGTCAGTCTCACGTTGATTCAACATGTAAATATTAATTCACTAATAGAAACACATCCTGGGCCTAAATCTTACAATGTGCAGGATGAAATAAACCACACCTGTCAATGTGACTTTGAATATACCGCCTCCAGGCTGACCTCACAGTACTGACGCAGAGGTAATTCAGCACACGTGACACACAGTTTCCCTGCCGGAACAGAACTTCAGAGTACGCTTGTATGGGAAAGCTAAACTATACTCACTTGCAAATGCGTCCGGACAAAGGACTTCTTCCCAGTGTAGTCAAAGTTGTTCCTCATCAGGAAGTAGAGCAGCTGGGAGGCCTCGTTTCTGATGGAGCTCAGCTTGGAGTTGCAGAACTTCAGGATCTCGTAGCACAGAGCGGCACACATGTCAGCCCTCCCTTCGTAGAACGTCGAGGGAAACTAGGTGGAGCACGAGAGAGCAAGCAGCCAAGTCACGGTCAGTGTGCCCCGCCCCTCCGGGTGCAAGAGGAAAACGCAGGACAGTCGATGATGACCTCCCCAGTGAAACAGCTTACCTTATAAATTAACGACCTCAAGGCAGTGAAGACGTTTTTCAAAGCCGTTTCAGACTGATGTTTTTGAAGAAAGCACAGGTAGACGTCAAAAACTTTTTTCATGAGAGGATTATGTCCATGGTCAGCCAGGAGCTGGTTCTAAAACACACAAGGACGGCTGCATCAGTGAGGCGCACCAGGCACCCAGGAGGTCTCACACCATTTTGAGGCTCAAAGGTTCAGTTTTCCAGGTACTAAGGAAGACAACTTTAACTCTGCCATGAATCCTCTAAGAAAGCACAGAATCCTCTTGTCTTATTATAAATAAGCCTGTTAATAAATTTATGTTTCGGAGAGTTTATTTTTTTCTATAAAAAGAGGAATTATAAAACTTCCCAGCAAACTGTTACCACATCTTATTGTTGGAAAAAATGTAAGGGATGTTTGTTTTGTGTGTTTTTTTTAGTGATTCACAGATGCACCCACAGCTGGTAGGACACCTGGAAATCACAATGATCTTTATATTATGCAACACCAAAGCACAGTATTGAATTCCATCATGAGAAGAAGAAGCAATCTAATGAGCAGGAAGCGTGTTTTAATTAACTGAATATTATGTAATTCTCAGCCATGAGCAACTGTTCAGCAACCAAAAATAAAAAGGCTGCTTCCAGCGTTCGGGGAACTGCTTACATGGTTTGTTGTCTGCGAGCACCACTTTCCCAGGAACCACAGTCCTTCCTAATTATGGGTGGAGTAAGGTCTGGGCGAATCTGGATGTGAGCTTTTATTTTCTCAGCGCTCTTTGCGCTGAGGGATCCAGAGGAAATGGTTCACAAACATTGCTGAGACCCCGTTCCTGCTGTCCGAATTGTTCCCGTCTCTAAGTTGCTCCCTCCGGAGTTGAATTATTTTCCCTTCACTCTCTCCGGTCAAGGTGCTGCTTCCCGTTTTCAGGATTTAGTCTTCTTAGGTTCTGATCTCAAAAGTCGCTTGTGAGAGTGGAATTAAAGCCCACTTACACAAGATATAAATAAGCCCTCACTTAAGGGGAAAAAGGACCTTTTATCCTAGGAACACCCCCCCCCCCCCAACCCCGCCCCCACCACCAGCAGCTGCCTTCCTTAATTTTCTAATCAATTTCTGCCTCTCTCTCATTAATTAGAAAGTCATAGACACTAAACATAAAGAGTCTGGAACATTCACTAAGGCCCACAGGAACGGAGGCTCCCTGTGAAAAGACACTTATTCTGTTAGGATCTTTACATGTATTACTTCATTTAATCCTTCTACAGCCCTATGAAATATGTACATTATTAAACCCCCTTTGCAGATAAGGAAATGGAGGACCGGAAAGGCTAAACAAATATTTTTACTCTAAGAAAGAAACGAGCTTTTATGAGAAGTGGAGATAAGCAAAGCAGAGAGTGATTTAGGTTCTGTCTTCCAAACACCCTTGCAAATAAACTGTTTCGAGATTCACAGCATATTAATATTCATGCAGTTTCTCCTTTCTGTGCTGGAAATGGAAGCCATCATTTAGCAAGAATGGGAAGCATTTGGTTCCTAAAAACAAGAGAATGCCTGAAGAGACCCTCTTCATCTGCCTGAATATTATTTCCCAAAACCCAAACATCAGACCAAAACAACCTTTTCTATCCCTGAAATGCTCCTACTATTTAATTGAGTAACAGATTTTTTTAAATTTAAGAAGGTGAATGCGTTTGTACTCTCATGCTTCTTTATGGATAAATAACTCGTTTCAACCGCTACCACACTGAGACTGGTTTAAGGAGGGGAGAGGCAGAGATGCCTGGTACGTGCTCACGTTTATCACCCTGGAGGGCACAGCAAAAGCCTGTTTCCCAGGTACACGGCGCTGTTTCCACCGCTCACACACCTGTGGCACGCCCTGACCAGGTAAGCTGTATTATAGTTCGGGGAACTCACGTCATTAACTGGGGAGCAATTTCATTCAGGGCATTGAAGGATGAACGGTTTCCTTGCAGGGGCAACAACAGTGAAGTAAAAAGACAACACAGAAGGCCTCGCTGGCCCAGCTGCAGCAGCACACGAATGTAAAAGGTGGCGTTCTGACCACGAACAGCCGTTCAATACCAACCTTAAACGCCAGTGTAAACAGAGAGAGAGTGTCCAGAGTCGTGAGGCACACCTCAGTGGCGATGTTGGCTTCAAGTAACGACTGGTGAAGCACGTCTGCGTCCGAATGGCCGTAGCCTGCGTGAATTACAGCACAAGGTCACTGCGGGGGCTGCGCAGAGCAGCGCGGCTGGCGGGATGGTGCAGTCAGTCAACTTTTGATTATTTATAGAAGGCTTACTTTTTTGGGGGTGTGGGGGGGGCTGGTAGTTAATACTGTTTGCATTCAATTATAAGTCCTTTTCAACTCCAGAAGGGAAGTAATAGCAGCAAGCATCTATTGTGTGCTTGCTATATGGCAGCCATAATTCTATGAACTTTACATGTATTACTTCATTTAATCCTTCGACAGCCCTGTGAAATATGTACATTATTAAACCCCCTTTGCAGATAAGGAAAATGGAAGACCGGAAAGGCTAAACAACTTGTCTTAAGTCACACAGTTAGTAAACAGTGGAGCCAGGAAGGCCCCCGGACCGGACTCCATCAATCTAGCCACTTGGCTGAGCTGAAGGACGGCGAGAGTGGTGAGGGAGGTGCAGATGTCCAAAGCTTCCCACACAGACACAGGCAGCGCACAGCACGGGGGGTAAGAAGATGAGCCGGGCTGCTGGTCCCTGAGTCCAGCTTGGCCACCTGCTAGCTGTGTGACCTTGGGCAAGTCATTTGACCTCTTTATCCTCATCTGTAGAATGGGGATAATAACAGTATGTATCTCAGAGGCTGTGGTGAGTATTAAATTCGTTAATATTTGTGAAGCTCTGAAGACAGTGCCTGGCACAGAGTGAATGCTATGTAAGCGTTAAGTCAATCATGTAAAGAGCTGTGTTATCAGCTAGAACCATGCTTCATAATCAAGAGTTGACTGTACTGCTAATAGTATTCTACTTGCTTTAATGAAAAGCACAAAAGCCAGTGTGTCTGAAAGAAATGTTTAAGAAAAGGAAAGAACTTGAAGAATCATAATTTAAGTACAAACTGATATCTTCTTATGTGGCTGTAAAATCAATTTAGTACCAATAAAAATGGAGGTCGACATACAATTTGAGATATTAAATTATGAATGGTATGCATTAGCAGAAAATATAGAGATGCAAAGATGTTACAGTATTGATCTAGATTACAAGGAAAGATGGCAATATAATAAAACATCATGTAATGTCTTTCTCCAAGGAGCAAAAACAAATCAACACTTACTGTGTAGGTAATTTTCTTAATACTCCAGAGAGGAGGACATTTTGTACATGGATCAGGAAAATGAAGTACAGAAAACTTATAGAATTCTCTTGAGGCCAGAAGTGGGGGAGAAACAGAAACTACACTGCAAATTCCTTATGGAGGTCACTGTATCATACTACACATTATGAGGGTAAAATAAGGTAACTAGCATGATGTTATTCTGACTTTCATAAATGTCAGCTACAGGATAATTTTTAAAAGGTACAAAAAAAAAAAAAGCTTTTCAAAGCTACCGGTTGCTTTTCAAAACATGATAAGAATACTACTGTGTGCTTTCATCCGAATCTGCTTGGCTTTTCAAAGGTGGAGTCCTGTGTTTGTGGACTGCATTGTTTTCACACTGCGGCACAGTCCATGTGCCCTTAGGGACCCCATGTAACACACCTGGCACCATGCTAGTTCTGCTTCTTTTTATTTCTGCATTTTCGGTAAGGAATCTCCCAGAGACAAGGAAGATGGCTATTTTGGGGACTAATATGTATTGTACTGCCTCCGTAAGCCAAGGCATGCCCTCATTCAGTGAGGTTTGTTTGGAAAGATTCAGAGACAATGAAAGAGGAAAACAGAATGATCACAAACTGGGGCAAGAAGGAGCAAAAAATTACACTTTTTATTAGACCAACCAAAACTATCACAGCCCAGAAGGGCCCTTTACTGAGGGCTGCCATTTACCCCACATAAAGTTTTACAGAGTCTGGGTTAATCTATAACAAGAAGCTTGCTTTGGTGATTATTTTCATTCTTTCTCTGCATGGAATTGTTTTTTTTCTTTCTTTCTTTCTTTCTTTCTTTTTTTTTTTTTTTTTTGAGGTAGATATAATATTAAATCCTACAGATAAATAGCAATCACACTAAAGGTAAATGGCACTTTGCCAAATGGATGTATTCTCCAAAATGCATTGGGAAGTTACAAATCTTTTGTAAAAGTCATCATTTTTTAATTTAAATGTTTAATTGAATTTATTGGTGTCCTTTCTCTTTCCAGATAACACTGGCTAAGGGTATCCAGGTGATGATTATAGATGAGGTGGCCTACACACTTGAAGAGTCCACACAGAATTTACCTAATTTTGAAAATGCTGGCAAATGTGCAAAATTACATTTCCAAATCAAAGTAACATCTCAGAACCCAGGAAATGTGACTTTATAGTATTTTATTTGCTATCTCGAGTATAGACATTTAAAGTATCCAGCCCATTTCACCTATTTTTAAATATATATTGTCCATGCTTAGACTTTTGAAAAATACTAATTTTACTTCAGAGAATATGCATTCTCTGCATTTTTCATATTACTTCAATACTCTGTGTAAGAAAGAAATTTAATGATCATGTATTCATTTCCCTATTCTCAATTCATAAATATCAAAGAATTTTGGGGTAAGATGAGTTCCCATATGATCAGGTGCTCACCCTGTCTCTGTTTTCACACCTGCCCACACTGGCTAATGGGCATTTCAGGTAGAAAATGCTTTCCCATGTTGACCTGAAATCTAAACTCTGCAACTAAATCCAGCGATCTTAAACTCTTACGCTGAATTACAGGAAATACAGGTTTTCTTCAAGCATTCCTACCGCTTGGCTGCTCTTTCCCACCCCAGTGGGGAATATGAATTAGCATGCAAGTTAATTTAATATATTCCTCGAATACTGTGGAACATCAAAATAAATACAAAGTTTATTTTCTATTATTTCTGCAAATGTATCTCTTATTTGCAAACATGTTTCACGTCGTTTCTCCCTCATTACCTGGTTTATATAAAGTATTCTACATATAGCCATCACTCTCAACTTGTTACTTGGCACAAATCTCTTCTACTGACACACAATGAGTGCACTTTACAGTAAACCAGTCAATGTCTTAATGTTGTAAACATTTACCTTTCATGTACCTGGGCAATGACCCAAAAAACAAGCCTCTATCCTTTGAATGTTTTTAAAAGTTAAAAGTATTGTCCATCAGGGGATTTTCCATTTTCATTATATTCTCTTAGAATCTGAGAGTAAAGTTAAGTCCCGGCTAGAGTGACATGTGTAGTGCCTATGATGTCTTTTCTTATGTTCTAGTGATGGGTGATGGGAAGGTATAACTTGGCCCCATTGGATTAGTTTCTACAGTCCTCTGCTGCTCCCTGCTGGTCATGCTGAGGGCTGACAAAACCTTTCCTAGCAGGACAGAAGAGAAAATAATAAATACAAGTGTAGAGGGGACTCTTCCTGTTTTAATTCTTCTCTAAAATAAATTCATTTTATACTCTGGCATCCTAGAAAATATCTCACATATTATATATACTTCATATTGATTGGCCCAACAGAAAGTACTGTATTCACTGTTAAATAAGATTATTTTTTAAGAGACATATATGGCTATAAATTTCCCATAAAATGTCTAGGTATAGATGTAAACAATCATGTGTGTGCATATACATATACATGATCACACACATACACATGCATACATATGGTACATACTCCCTTCTCTTTGGTTTTTGGCCGACTTAATCATTTGAATCTCAAAAAGCTAAAAAGGGAAGGGCGAAAGCCACCCAAATACATATAACCAGGATTAGAGCTATAATGAAGACTGAGACCCAGGGGAAGATGCAAGGACTATGAGACATCCACTTGGGAATGAGCAGGAATTGTAGGAACACAGGCAAAAGGTAAAAGAATCGCTACACGCTGTGTATTGGGAAGGCAGAAGAAGAAACTGATTGAGGATTAATGTCACTGAAAACGGACTAAAGAAAGAACTCCAGGGTGAAGAAGAAGAAAGGCAAGAAGGCCAGGCTCTCTGTGGGCAGCAGGAGGACAGAACAGAGATCAACTGTGTTAACAATGTGTTTTTTGGCAGCAGAACCCAGCCAGCTGTCTCTGGGTTCAAGCCACCACCAGAAAGTCCATTCATAGTGGGAGGGGCTGCTGCACATCTTAGCGGATTAGTTATTCGCCTGTTGATCTCTTATTTTTGTTTGTTTTCTGCGTTTCCTAAATGATTATCTCTGGAGGTGGGGCCTTCGTCTGCTTATGATTCTTTTTAAGACATGTGTTAACGGTTAAATATTTATGTCAGCTGACAGGGAGGCAGTCCCTGTGTTATAAATGGTCGGGGCTAAGGCAGTGGAGCAGGTCCTGCAGCTTAGTGGAACTTTAATTTCTGTTTGTTAACTAGGAAATGAAAACCGAACATAACAAAACTCCGTGTTTTGTTCGTTCCAATCCCTTGTCTGCAGAGCTAGGGAAGCCCGAACAGGCACGATGTTGGACCGTCAAGGACGGCAGCTGTAGCCGTGTCACTAATGCACTCTCGACAGGTCAGAACGCAGAACTAGCGTTTGCAAGCTACCAATGCAGTATGTGGCAGACACAATCCCGACTTAAATTAAGCCTAGACTTTTATAAAGAGAGACAATGCCCATTACATTTAATGTGGTCAGGGGAGGAAGAATGGGAAGCTGCTGTATTTTGATTGCTCAGCTTTCTTACTTTCACCTACAGCTGTTCCTGGAACAATACGGGTTTGACCTGCATGGATCCACTTATAGGAAGATTTTTTTTTCCCCAATAAGCACTGTAAATGCATTTTCTCTTTCTTACGATTCTCTTAATAACATTATTTTCTCTAGATAACTTATTGTAAGAATACAGCATATGCTATATAAAATACGTGTTAATGAACTGTTTGTGTTACCGATAAGGCTCCCAGTCAACCCATTTAACTACTAATAGGCTATTAGTAGTTAATTTGGGCGGAATCAAAAGTTATATGAGGATTTTTGACGGTGAGGGTGATTGTGCTCCTGGCTCCCATGTTGTTCTAGGGTCAGCTGTATTATCAATGTGATGTGATGGGAATGTTGTCTTTACTCCTGGCCTACATTAAGAAAGAGGTATGGAAGTCACAGTGAATGGAGCTCCTATGATTAGAAATGATGAGGAGATATTAATAACCATGTATTAAAGACGTTACTTAAAATGAGCACAAACATGGTCCAGATAGAACAATAACTAGCTATGTCATGCTTGAAGAAAAGATGGAACAATTCAGAGAACACACCACTAACGGAAATGGTATTTATCATAAATGATCACGTTAGTTTTCAAAGTGCTGCATGGTTGATATCTTTTAGGTTTTCTGCTTTGAGAAACCCTTAAGAAGATGAAACACTTAAATTTTAGGAACAGCACATCCCCTCTGGTGACGGAAGAAAGTAAAAAATAGGGGCCCACATTTTGGCAGAGTCTCTACTGTGCAGTTAGAAAGCACCAAAGTTAGGAAGGCAAGATGAACAAAAGGTCTCGATTTGCAAGTGAAGCAGCCTTTGGAAAGCAGACTTCAACCTGATTAAATCTTACCATTGTCTACAGAAATTCCAAGCACACTTGATATCTTTCTCACACTGAAAACACAGAAAAAGTCACTTTGTTATTGGCTTTTCCACACCCTCACAAATTGATTCACCGGCTTTATGGTTTCACAGCAGTTAAACATACATTCTAAGCTGGAATGTCAGAATGTGGACGCTGATCAATTACATGCGTGGGATCAGGGCGAACAACATCTGTCCCAGATGTTCTCAGACATTGCGGGGGTTGGGGGCGAAGGGGGAGATCAATGATAAATTGGTGACAGGCAATGAATCCGAATATTAAATTAAAAATATCATAGAATGTTTGGCTATTGAACCTGCCAAATGTTGTTTTAAAAACACAACCAGAGAGGTTGGGGCCAAGGGGCTATCTCTTTTAGGTCTGGTGTCGTAGTTGACCGTGGTCCACATTGTGTCATTCTCCTCCGAGGAAGGGAACTGCGCCTTGAGCTCTTCATCCTACTTGCTCTGAGCTGGAAGAAAAGTCAGGTTGGTGATGTGGTGTGTGGTGTGGCCTGGGGCTCTCCCCTCTGAGCTGTCACATGAGATGGCTGGCTGTTACGATGGTATGTCATGGGACTTACTGTGGTTAAAAGTGAGAGAGTTATCCAGGCTGCCCAGCTGCTGCAATCTGGCATGCATCATTCCTGTTCTGTTATGGGAAACAGGCAATGTCTGAGACTTTCGATCATGAACTATGGGTCCCAACCCTTCCTGGTTCCTGCAACATGAGTGAAATGGGATAGAAGCAAAAGTTAGACTTGTTACACTGCAGAGAGACCGGGAGCGTTAGTGAGGCGAGGACACAGTGGAGAGCAGGCAGGCCACGCGAGAACCAAGCACAGAGAGCCTGTCTGTGAGCCAGAGACACAGAGGGCTCACAGCAAAGCACCAATGACAACGGAGACGCGAAAACCAAGCCAAAGCAGAGAACTTCTCAGTTTTAGAAAGTACTTTAGAGATGCTACTTAAAAAGAAAAAAATGGAGCCCAGCCAGTATGGCTCAGTGGTTGAGCATCGGCCCATGCAGCAAGAGGTCACAGGTTCGATTCCCAGTAGGCGTACAGGAGACAGTTGAGTGATGATGTTTCTCTCTCATTGATGTTTCTATCTTTTTCTCCCTCTCCCTTCCTGTCTCTCTAAAAAAATCAATTAAAAAAACACATTAAAAATATTTTTAAAAAAGAAAAAAATTGAGCACCAGTCCAACATGGTGCTAAAGTCAGCGTTCTGTCAACTGCCAAAACACCACAAATCTTTTTGAATTATATATGCTGTTAAAGAACAAAAAAAACTTTTTAAAATTAAAATAATGCATTGGAAGAAACAGAGAACAAACATGCAATGGGAAGGGTTATATGAAGCAGTTTTAACACCTTTATTCTTACCCAGGCAGGAAGGAGAAGAGCCACACACTTTGTTAAACTTGTCAGCAGTCAAGTAAAGAAAATAGAAAAGTGATCTGGGTTAGCAATCAAACAGCTAAATTCCTGTTGTGTACCACCACCAGAGCAGAAGAAAAATGAGACCAGTGCTGGAATGACGCCTGTCCCCATCCCTTAGCCAGCCGTCTCCCTCATTGTGTTATCGTGTGGAGTAGAACAGGGCATGCATGGGATCTCATCGGGCAGCATGCTGCTGGTTGATTTCAAGGTGACACAATGAGAAGGCGCAGTACTCATTAAACCAGACCACCGTGAACAGCAAACACTGATGACGTTTAAATCACCGCTCAGAATCGTTTTCCCATGCAGAGACCGTGGTGATTTTCTACAAAGCATGGTGTGTCTTTCCACAGAGCACGTGACAAAGCGCCACACCCCCCCCCACCCCCGCCCCCAGCCCTCCACTATCCCCTGCTCATCCATTTTTAAGGTGGTCAAAAGATGCATACTTTTATATGCAAGTATATACAAGGTACTTATGAAGTTGGAGGATTTTCTTTTAAAAAATCAAATGTGTAGTCACTGAAAAATAAGTTAACAGTTTCACAAAACCCAATTTTAAAATATTTTGTTGGGGCAGAAAAATGTCAGCTTCCCACATTCACCATGTTCAGCTCTGAGGCATTTTATTCTATTTTGCACATTTTCCTAATGTCATCTTGTGACGTAGGTCACAGTTAGTGCAGGAAGGGTGGGAAGCTTGCCTGGTTCAGTGCCTTTTTGTTACAAATACACTGCCCATCTCCACGGGACAAAGTCAAAGGGGATATACTGTATGTGGATACCTTGTGTATACTTGCATTTGGTACTCAAAATCTCAAATGTAAAAATTACTGTTATGATAAAAATAAAAGAATTAAGATTAGAGAACTTTAAGTGCCAACCTATTTCTATTAAAAATAGAAAATATTATAGGAGGAAAGCATAAAATATTCTCTCTAAATTTGGCCTTTTTAAAAGAAAACATGTACTTTTACTTAACATAAAACGTAATTCTGAAAATTTCTCAAATATCCCAAGAGAAGAACAACATTAACATAAAAAGCAAAATTTTCATGCAGACAGAAAACATATTAAAAATCTCTTTCCTATTTCATTACTACTAAACAAAATTATAAGTAAGAGAAAAATAACTCAATTACAACTAAATTTTAAAGATTTTCTTAAAACAAATGTTTACTGATAATTAAACTATTAAAAACAATAGCATTAGAAAAATATGATATTTAGACCAGGACCCCGTAAGTACATTATCACAGAACACACAGCATGGAATGAAACACAGACACACTGAATGGCTACAGGGCAGGGGTAAGAGCTTGGTAAGAACAAGATGTGCTCCGGGAAGTACCTCCCAAGAAGGAGCTGCCTGGGTCCCGTCAGCAATGGGTTTCTAGCTCTCCCCAAACTCAGGGCAGAACCAAGCGCTTATTGTGGGACAGGGCAGTGTGGGTTTATGATACTCCACACAGGGCTCTGGTTGGGTAAAAACGAAAGGCCCGGGGAGCTCACTCAGAAGCAGAGGAGAAAGGCTCAATTTTAGAGTTTGTGCGCAAGTCCAAACACATTTGAGATGGACCGAAAACATTCTCTCATTAAGGAAAAAGGAATGTGGTTAGATGAGAAATTAGTGTCTTTGAAGTTGGAAGACGGAATGGTTAAAAAAAAAAAATCTTTGAAAGTAAAACAGGGAAAGAGAAATAATTGGGGAAGGAGAAAAGAGCCAGAAGACACGCCAGGAGGAAGTGGGAGAGGAGAAAAAGAAGACAGAAGGAACAGGACGTGAGGGAGAACTTGGAAGCGAGGCTAGAAGTGTAGCAACAGGCCACAAAGGAGGATCTTTCCAAGAGATATGCATGAGAAAAACGAAACAGGAGGAATGTAGGCGAAAGATGCAAACAGATTTTATGGTAGCAGTCCAAAGACCTGCCAACTGCCTTCATGGCTGTTTATGAGAATCCCAACTGCCAATCACCACAGATGACAATTCCCACACATTCAGATCCAAGTAATACAGAAAATGACATAATACTTGAAACTGAAACCCCCACAGTACCTGGCTATATATCGCTTCCCCATGTACTGGAACTGGTGCAAGCAGACTCTGCAGACAGGATGAAAGATTATCAGGGAAACACGAAGATAAAATTATTTTCAATGCATTGGTTTATTTAAGCCCATCAACAATAACACATTCAATAAATTCTTACTAGCCCAGTGGTCGGCAAACTGCGGCTCGGCAAACCGTGGCTCAAGAGCCACATGCGGCTCTTTGGCCCTTTCAGTGTGGCTCTTCCACAAAATACCGGCTCTTCCACAAAACACCGACTTCTGCGCATGGGCCACGAAGTTTCAATAGCACTGAACGAGCGCGCCCGCACGTGGTATTTTGTGGAAGAGCCACACTGAAGGGGCCAAAGAGCCGCATGTGGCTTGAGAGCCGTGATTTGCTGACCACGATACTAGCCCCTTACTTCGGGTTGTCAGAAATTCTCTGGAAGGCCCCTCTAAACCAAGATAAAATTTCTAACCTGCAACAGAGGCCCCATATTATGCTGCTGCCAGAATTGTGGTGGGCGGTGAAAGCCACACAGAAGAAAGGCTTAAGACCCATAGGCCTGTCCATCCACTCAGGGCTCAGATGTTGACCCAGGCAGTGTGCCTTAGAAACCACCATGGAAACTATGCCTTACTGCACTGCTCTGAGTTGCTTATCCGTGCTCATTCAAGTCTATGTAAGGAGCTCTCTCTTTTGGCTTAAGTAAATAGACTGGCCCCTTACAGACATCATTTTTTGTTTTGTTTTAATATACCCACAATATTGATTTTTAAAAAAGCATATAATTAATAAGAAGCAGTTAAAATAATGTCCAGTAAGTTCTTCTGATGCTGAATTCCATCTCACCAAGTGACAACTCCCACCTTTAATCATCAGAGAGAATAGTCATGAGACTATGAACCAAACGCACAAAGCTCAGAGCACCATAGGGTTCCAACTGAGTTTGTGCAAATTCATTTGGCCGTGAATCAGGACCCCATTAACAAACATAAAACTACTTATAGTTATGATTTACCCAATGGTTATGAATAATGACAGTACTGAGGAATAATTTTTAACTGCAGAAACAGTAATGTGTTTGACCGTGGGTGTTGCCTGAGACCCTGCTGAGGTCTTATGGAGTTTACTCTATATGCAAATTTTTCAAAAATCCAAAAAATTCTGAATTTGGAAAATCATCTGGCCCCAGCAGTTCTGGATAATGGATTATGGATTCGTGTAATGATCTTAAAGAAACCAGAAACTTAAACTAAAGAGAAAAAATGAGATAACATATGTAATATGTAAGATTTTACTTATCTTACATTTAAAAATTATAGCAATTTTTCTATCTCAGTTTCTGCATCTATTGAGATAGGTTAGACTCAACTTAATGCAGCATCCACCCAACTCAGCTAATACATTTTCTATTATTTTATTAAAATGGCTTATACTCAAGAGTACTAGTAGTTACCTCTTATAACAACCTCATGTCTAATAATTTAAGGTTGGTCACTGACCACTGAGTCATAAGCTCATAAGAGCAGGTGCTGGGATCAGGTCCAGGAGAAATAGCTTAAGAGTATGGATATGAATATCTGCATTCCTGGTTCAACTACACAGTATTCTTCACACCTCCTTACTGGCCAGGGAAAATCAAGAGGCAATTAACAAAACAAAACTACTCACTCAGATATTGTAAAAAAGTCCATAAGTTCAGATGTTGAAGCCTTGTTCCAATACGTAAACAAAGCATCTAGAAAATAAACATTTATCAGGTCAGAATCATGATGCGCATTCTGTACATTTTGAGATGGGACGAGATCTCAGAGTATAGGCCTCCAAACCCTGCCCCCTTTTACAGCTAATCAGAGGACGAACCACAGTGACCCATCTGGATAACACATACAACGGGCTTATTCAATCTAAAGAAGCTATGTTTGAACCTTGAGGTTTAATTTCTTTGTACATCATCTAGTGCTATCCTATATAATAAAAGCCCAATATGATAAGTGTCTGGTTGTCTGGTTCAACCAATCAAAGCATAATATGCTAATGATACGCTAAGGCTGCTCAACCATTGCTGTGATGTGCACTGACCAACAGGGGGCAGACAGCTGACTGGTCGACCAGTTGCTATGATGTGCCACCAGGGGGCAGATGCTCCGACCAGTAGGTTAGCTTGCTGCTGGGGTCTGGCCAATGGGGACTGAGGGAGCCAGGCGGGACATGCCCTGGAGTCCTCCTACAGTCCCTCCCTGGCCCCAATCTTGCACTGGTGGGGTCCCTTGGCCTGGCCTGCGCCCTCTCGCAATCCGGGACCCCTTGGGGGATGTCAGAAAGCCAGTTTCGGCCCAACAGCGGAATGACCGGTCGCTATGACGTGCACTGACGGGGGGTGAGGGGGGGGGTGGGGAGGGGGCGGGGAGAGGGGGAAGAGGCAGGGGTCAGATGCTCAATGCAGGAGCTGCCCCCTGGTGGTCAGTGTGCTCCCACAGGGGGACTGCCACTCAGCCAGAAGCCAGGCTCACAGCTGCCGAGTGCAGCAATGATGGCAGGAGCCTTTCAGTCAGACATCCCCCGAGAGCTCCTGGACTGGGAGAGGCCACAGGTCAGGCTGAGGGACCCCCCCACCCCCACCCCCCAAGTGCATGAATTTTGTGCATCGGGCCTCCACACACACACATAGAAGCATGCATAGTATACTACACACACTGTTTTGCCCTTTGAGTTTTAATTCAATAATATGGCCTAGATCTATTTCAATGTTTTTCAAGCTGCATAATATTCCACTATAACTGATTTAGCCAGGCTCTTACTGATAGACACTTACTTGTTTCCCCCCTAATCTTATGCTATTATGAATTGTGCTTCAACGAACATCCTTTCGCATGGGTGTCTGCACACCTGTCCAACTACGTCTACAGGACAGATTCTTAGACGTGAACTAGCTCTGTCAAATGGTATGTGCATTTTCAGCTTCCACAGCTACTGCTAAATAGACCTCCGAACAAGCAGTGCCTGCTCCCCCACACAATGCCGCACTCCGCTCCTAATGGAGAACCCACACTTACTCTCCATTGAGACCACCTGTACACTGTAATTAAGGCAAATTCTACAAATTTATTCGCAGGAAGTATGTTCTGTGTATGACCCTTAACCATTTAGCACACTCCACAGACTGTTACCATTTGATAGTTAAATATTCGTACATTCTTATAGTACTTTACATTGAGGTGAAGAGATTTCTCTCTGAGACATTGACTTGGGAGCCTGAGGTTGAGTGAGAAGGTGGCTGTAGAGAATGCCAGTGGCGCAGGAAGATGCATGGCCTGTTCCTCTGCATTGCCAGGAACAGTGACATATGGGGAAGCCAGGGGATACAGATTGAGAATCTGTTATGTGCGGGCACTGTGCTAGGTGGTCTCATGATGTCACATACAGTATACCACCAAATTCTCACCACAATCAGAGGCAGAAAGTTCCAATTTACAGAGAAGCTAATGAAGGCTCAGGAAGTTAAGTTATTCTCCAATTTAGTACACCTGATTTTAAAAGCTGTATTTGGCCTATTGGGCCAGTGACAAGGGTGGGTCAGGGAGCTTCCATTTTTCAGGGGTTTTGAGTTTAGATTCCAGAGTGACAGACTCTGGTTATTTGAACCTGGTCATCCTGGTGTTGTGAGAACCCAGGGAGCCAACTGAGTGCTGGTGGGCCTCTCCAGGTCAACTTGCAGACATGTGTGGCCAGTCAGTGGCCAGGCTACTGGCTGAGAAGAGGGGGAAGAGCAAGCCAAGCTCCATGAAGAAGGGAGGAGGCACAAGAAGGTGCAGAGCGTGAGGGCCCAGCATGTGGAAGGTGCTCATTAAGTGTGGAATAAAGGAAAGAATAGACACAGAGTTACACAATCGATTTTTGTTGTCTGTCTGGTCAACTATGCTGAAGAGTATTTCTCCCCTACCCCACTCCATACACGAAAATCCATTCTCGGTAGTTAAGCTTTAAATGTGAAAATTTAAATAATAGAGCTTTTAAAGAAAATATAGGAGAATATCTTCATGATCCTAGAGATAGTTGAAGATTTCTGAAACATGACACACAAAAAACTCTAATTATAAAGGAAAGAAATGAATAACTTCAGGTAATTTAAAAAATACTATAAAACTCTTTTGAAGAGGTTGTTGTATCTTAAAATCTGTGCATGGCCTTCCAAAGGGCCGACTTTAAAGGATAACTTTCACTTGGATGAAAAATTTCTGGTATTTGTCTTTAAAAAGCAATTATGTTATAAACCATATTTATTATTTGAAACTTAAAATATTTTAAAAAATCATTCAACATAGGAAAAATAGGATCATAGCTGGCTAAAAGTCACTACCATAATCGAAAGTTTAGAACTTTTGACTTAATGAAAAGAATTTCAACTTTATAACCCAAATATCAGAATAAGTGCCCAGTGCTCTTGCATTTGGTCATCAAAGAAAATCTTGTTTGTTCTTTTTTTTAACTAGTTATTTAAAGGTAACAAACTGACGGAATAATGAAACAATCCAGTTCTGAAGCACTTTAAGGACAGGTATGCTATTCCTAACATCTGAGTTGTAAGATCAGGCTGTATTGCTGCTAAAATGGAAGCTTGATATAAAAGGCACACCCTGGCCGTTGTGGCTTAGTTGTTAGAGCATCAGCCCACAGACCTACGAGTCTCAGGGCTGATTCCTGGTCAAGGGCATGTGTCTGGATTTCGGGTTTGCCCCCTGCCTCTGAAGGGGCACGTGCGCGAGGCAACCAATCAATGTATCTCTCTCACATCAGTGTTTCTTTCTTTCTCTCTCTCTCTCTCTCTCTCTCTCTCTCTCTCTCTCTCTCTCTCTCTGTCTCCTCCCTTCCTCCTCTCTGCTCTCTCTGAAGGGCAATGGAAAAACTATCCTCAGGAGAGGATATTTCAATAACACGATTTGCTTCCGGTAAAGCCAGCAATGTCACACCCTCTAAATGGAAGAGATGCTGAGGTTCCCCAACACTGTATTTTCTAATTCAAGAAACAGACTAATCAAGTTGTGTAAGTTGCCAGTATGTTTGTTTAAACAATAACATTTAAAACAAAATCAAAAGGCTGCTTTGCTTCTCTGCAGCTGCCTCCTTTAGTTAAGATGGTAGGTCTGAGTTAACCATAAATGTATAAAATAGTCCCATTCACATTTTAGGACTCATTCTCTAGAATAAAACAATAAAAATACTTTTCCAAATTAAGACTTTTATTTCTACTCCACTTAGAAAATCAACATGTATTTCAAACAAGGAGGAAAATTGTTTTAAATCCTTTCAACCAATTATAATCTTTAAAAAATAACCCAAACACCGAAACAAGGAAAGTAAAGCAGATATCTCCATTTTTACCTACCATCAGACATGCTTTTCAAGATGTAGAGGAAACACATCAGCAGGCTCTTAATCTCAGACTGGTCCAGTTTGTCACAGCGAACCATGGCGTTCCCCAAAGTGCCACTCTGTTGGTGCTAAAGAAAGGAAATATGGGTGGGTTTTTCTCCTTCAACAGCAGGTAACACAAAATCAGCTTCACTTTTCTACCTTGGAAGAGAAAGGTTCTTAGAATTGAGCCCAATCATTCCGACTGGAAGGCAGAGATAATTTGTCAACACACATCAGGCGCCTTCCCCGAATACACACACATGCTGATCCACACAAGCTCTGGCTCGTCTCCTGCGCACACTCTTCTAAGGGACAAGCCAGAGGCGCCAGCCTTTCCCACTGGATGGCCATCGTGGAGCTACCAGCTTAGTTCTGAAATGCCAAGTAAAACCTCATGCAGAAAAGCAGGAAAGATGATTCAGACGACACTGCAGAACCAACCACATCCTCAGGAAAGTGTCCGTGGCTGAGACAGCAGAAGTCTATGGTGCTGCTGAGTGCCAGCCACAAAAGCCTGGGGCTGGGTTGCTGCCATTCAGTTACCTCATGGGGCACCCTTGGGGAAAACCAGGGGCAGGCGCCCGACAGGAAAAACTGGGGTCACCTCAGCACAGCACGGCCAAAGACCCTAAGCTGATGAGGTCACTCCATCATCAGCTTAGCTCAACACCGCAAATGCCAGAAAACTCAGGATGCAGGGCGAGGGCAGTTTTGCCACTAGACAGCAGGTTCACAAGTTCAAAGGGTTCACATTAAAAAAAAAAAAAGAAAGAAAGAACAAGAATCGCATCTCATGTTAAAAAACACAGAAGATTTAAAAATCCTCAAAGTTACATTTCTAACTGAAGTCAGGGAAATTTTTTTGCCAAATACCAAAGCAGAAAGATCAGTGAAAAACTATCTCTCATTCAAGGTATCAGTGGGCAATTAAAAAAAAATATGATAAATAGGTCTAATTCATAACATCCATGAATATTTGTAGACAAGGAAGAAATATGGGAGCTGTTAGTGGCAAAACCGGGGTGCAGATGCATCACCTGGCCCACCCACTTCCTCAGAGCCGCTGGGAGGACTCCGCGCTTCCTGCAGCGGGAGGGAAGGTGCCGCAGGCAAGGTTTCCTCTGGCAGAGGCGGGATGGTGAGAAGGGAGAAGTCCACAGTGACCCGGTGTTTCCTGGCTGACTGGCCACTCTCCTCCTCCTCCTCCTCCTCCTCCTGGCCAGCGCTGCGTAGGACGCAGGCGGAGTGCCTCCTGAGCAGCTTCTCCCTCTACACGCGAAGGCATGTCAGGGTCAAGGGAGAAGTTCGACAGGTCATGACACACCCCACACTGCGATGCACACACCTCTACACACAGCGGTTACAGACAGCCATGTCAATGCCAGCCACAGAAACGCGCGATGAGATGACAAAGCTGGTGCCGAGGAAGGATGTGTCCCATGTTTCTGAGAGCTAGGAACACATCCCTAAATGGTTCACATGTTTATTCAAGCTTATTACATGTGCTTGCCTATACCTTGAAATAAATTAGGACAACAGTGGCCAAGTGAGACCAACCTGTCACGGTCTCACGTTTAAATCCAAGCTTTATCTATTCCCACAAAGTCCCAAATAGTCAGCCTTAGTCATTTCAAGACAGAAGGTTTAATATGAGGAAGATCTGCTGGGCTGGGGTTGGGCAGTGTGAAAAAGTGATTTGAAATGAAGCCTTACCCTGGAATCACCCGTATGGTCAATTCATCTTTTCTGGAGCTGGCTTTGGAACCAATGCCCGTGTGTATGGACAGCTGTGTTATAAATGGTGTTCTCCGGCATACAGACCACAGGGGTTCTAAATGAGTGGCATTCTGATTTCCCTAGTTGTCCAACCTACCAGAACCACTTGCCAAACTGTAAACACTGCCCGAATCTGGTATTCTGGAAACAGGAAGCAGGGGGTTCCAGGGAATGGGCCCCATTCTTAATTACTACTCTGATGATCTACTCCAGATTAACTGAGGTTTCTGTGGTTTTGTTTTAAAGGTCACACAATGAACACTAGAACATGAAGTATGTTTACTTTGGGCTAAATCTATTTGTTATAAGAAACACATTATCTGAAAAGAAATTACCTTATCCAGGGAATTGCTCTTCTCAATATTCCTTTCTGGAAAGCTGTTCCCTGAATCGGTGCTAATGAGGGATCCTCTCGAATCAGCATTTTTCACACTGTTGATGTTTGGAGTCGAAGTTGTATACGGAGAAGCTAAATGAGAATTAAGCCAAGAACAAAGTTTAGGTGAGACAGAACAAAGTACAGATAAGCACTAAACAAAGAAAAATTACTTTTATGGCACTTATTTTTTTTCTGTTAGGCATTTGGCCCAAGAGTTGCATTCAATCACCTATCAAGTAGATAAAAACTAACTTTAATCAGAAACATTCAGCCATAGCTACCAATTCACTTATGAGAAACCACCTTTGATGACGAAGACTAAAGGAGCACATACTGTTTCAGAATGGGAGAGAATGAAGACTTTTAAAAATATTTAAGAGATAAAACCACCTACAACTATCAAATAAAAAAAAAATTAAATCATGCAACACACCCACCGTGTTCAAACTGTGTGCTGAGGTGCCCTAGAAAACTTAGAGGGGTGTCCTGGGATAGTTTACAACGATACCTGACATCTGTCGGAAACTGTAGTTTCAGCATTAGATCATGCTACATTCCTTTCGATGATGTCATATATTTGTGAAGCGGGGTATTTTTGGCGGCTGCTATGATAAAAAGCAAGTACCGGGCAAAAATCAATGTGGAACAAAACGAGGAGGGCTATGAGCAGCCTGATTCAAAACTGGAGAAGCTGGGCAGTGCCCAACAGACACACACATCCCATTAGTAAGAGTTGTGGTTATTAAAAATAATACAGATGGTTTTCTTTAAATTTATGGGTATTTTTTTTTCAAATGCCTACTAAGCTGTTAGCATATAAGTACTTAGGTTACTTGGTTCTAAGTACTTAATAAACAGTCCTTAGGTGTTTCTTTTGGCCTGAGGACTCCATGAAAAAATTACCGTGACAATATGAGTGATGTGAACTGAGGATTTGTGGGAAGCTCTGCAATAAACAGTGACAAGCAGACAGGAAATCTAACTTGGACATAAAATTCGTGACATCCGATAAAAACAGCATTTGAAGGCAGAAATCAGCACCCACCACGGTGCTGTGCAATTTTTCAATGTGACTGATTGACTTCCTGCTTAGATAAGATGTGTGTAAATCACATAATTAAAACTGACTCTGAGACTCGTACATCCTGTGCTGAACCAAAACGCACGCCTCCATCGGAAAGGCCTGGCTGGCTGTGCAGGGGCACGAGGAGCCTTTTGGCACCACTCTAGCAAGCTGTAAGCACGGCCTCCCATGCCCAAGCTGAGGATGCCTCTACCTGGTACCTCACATGGGCTGGCCATTTCAGGTTTCAGCATGCAAACTAGCTGCCATGGACTAAGACACTTCTAAATTAATCCCTCCCCCGACCTAACACTCGGGTTTATCCACCACCATCCCCGAAACCGAATCAGTGTATTAAAAACAAGAAAAGAAGAGCCAGAGGAATTAAAAGATGTAAGTGAAGGATGGAACATGTGAACCCCTGCCACAGGAGGCTCCCCAGAATAGAAACGATGTGACTGATTGTCACAAGGAGCAGGTGAAAACCCTATGAAAAAACTATGAGCCCTTTTCTAGAGTGAGAGAGAAAAGAAACACACATTATGGCCAAATTATTATTATAGTCCTCCTGATATACTTGGGCTTCATATATAATGTAGAACACAGAACTCAGGAGAAAGAGGTCCTCAGTAAAATTAGGTCCTAAATTCTCAGAGTTTTAAGCTCAATTCCAGAACTACCGTCCTAATCTGAGGAAAACAGATGGAAATGCAATAAATCTAAATCAACACGCTTAGTAGAATTATGTTCCTATATGTTATGTGTGTGTGTTTATACTTTCTATCCTGGCCCAGTGCATAACTTTTAAAAATCTTATACAACATGTAAGTAAAATAAAAAGAGGTATAGTCCACCTCTCTCCCTCTATACAGACATCCCAGGGCAATACACTGAGTAGGTGATAAAAGGAACCCTGAGCCTAAGAAGGTGTGCCTTTTAAAATCTCAGAGCAGGGGTCCTCAAACTTTTTAAACAGGGGGCCAGTTCACTGTCCCTCAGACTGTTGGAGGGCCGGACTATAGTTTAAAAAAAAAACTATGAACAAATTCCTATGCACACAGCGGCAGCAAAAACACCCAGCAGGCCGGAAAACTAAGATGGCGGCATAGGTAAACACCGGGAAATTGTCGCCTCACACAACAATTGAAAATTACCGCAAAGGACTGAGCAAACATCATCCAGAACAACAGGAAGGCTGGCTGAGTGTAAATTCTACAACTAGAAGGAAAGAAAAGCACGCTGAGAGCCAGAGGCGCTGCGGAGGTGAAGTGCAGAGGTACGGGGGCTCGTGCGCGCGAGGAAAGGGGGTGGCGCCTGAGGACGCGGCTGTCTTTTTGAATCACAAGCTCCCGACTGCTCTGAACTCCGGTTCCGGGAAGTCTCTGGGGACCCAGGACTCATACGGGGAGAGGCTGGTCTGTCCGGCAGCGGGCGAACTTGAGGGCGGCTTTCCCTCAGAGGTGCTTGCAGCCGTTACCAGGACACTGAGACGCGCGACTCCGGGCGGAGAATCGGCCATAGCTGCTTTCTCCGCCCTTTGATTCCCTGAGACCCCGCCCCACCCAGGCTGCGGCAGAGGCTTTTGCATGTGAATGTACCTAACTGCAGCCGAACCAGGCAGACCCGGAACTTCCAAGAGAAGGCCCAAGGCCCTGAAGCGGCTTGCATTGCTTCACAGCTGAGCCTCTTCGTGGCTCCTGCTGTGTGGCCTCAGGCAGAGGCTGAATTAGCACCTCCTTAGATCCAGGAGCCACTGTACCCAGTGGTCAGAGGGGGACCATCCAGACTGCAACTCCTCAGATCCATAAGGGACACACTCAGGGAGCAGACTCAGTGAGCACCAAAGCCCCACTGAAGCAAGTCTTGCCCCAGAAGGGTGTCTTCAGCACAGAAGTTCTCCCACTTTAGACACAGCTGATTCTCACAGCCAATTGTCCTGGAGATCAATTCCTCCCAGTGATTCTACAACAACCAAGGCACCAAGAGTGCACCAAGAGTGTCCACCCCAGGTAACTGGGGAGGCTGAGCTACTGGGCCCTACAGGACACCTGGTGCACAGGGCCACTCTATCAACACAGGGAAGCTGCCAAAATGCGGAGACAAAGAAACAGGTCACAAATGGCAGAAATGGAGGAAAGCAAACGATTGGATATAGAGTTCAAGGCCACGTTTATAAGGTTTTTCAAGAATTTTATGGAAACCGCCGATAAATTTAATGAATCCCTCAATAAGTATAGTGAGACCATGGAGGACATGAAAAAGGACCAACTAGAAATTAAGCATACACTGACTGAAATAAAGAATAATTTACAGAGATCCAGCAGCAGACAAGAGGATCCCAAGAATCAAGTCAAAGATTTGAAATACAAAGAAACAAAAAATACCCAACCGAAAAAGAAAAAAGAAAAGAGATTCCAAAAATATGAAGATAGTGTAAGGAACCTCTGGGACAACTTCAAGCGTACCAACATCAGAATTATAGGGGTACCAGAAGGAGAGAGAGGGCAAGATATTGAAAACCTTTTTGAAGAAATAATGACAGAAAACTTCCCCTACCTGGTGAAAGAAATGGACTTACAAGTCCAGGAAGCGCAGAGAACCCCAAACAAAAGGAATCCAAGGAGGACCACACCAAGACACATCATAATTAAAATGCCAAGAGCAAAAGATAAAGAGAGAATCTTAAAAGCAGCAAGAGAAAGACAGTCAGTTACCTACAAGGGAGTACCCATACGACTGTCAGCTGATTTCTCAACAGAAACCATGCAGGCCAGAAGAGACTGGCAAGAAATATTCAAAGTGATGAATAGCAAGAACCTGCAACCAAGATTACTTTATCCAGCAAAGCTATCATTCAGAATAGAAGGTCAGATAAAGAGCTTCACGGATAAGAAAAAGCTAAAGGAGTTCATCACCACCAAACCAGCATTATATGAAATGCTGAAAGGTATTCTTTAAGAAGAGGAAGAAGAAAAAGGAACTCTTACCATTTGCCACAGCATGGATGGAACTGGAGAGCGGATAAATACCACATGATCTCACTCATTTGTGGAATATAATGAACAACATAAGCTGATGAACAAGGACTGATCCAGAGACGGAGAGGCATTGATTGGACAGTCGGGACTTGGAGGGAAGGTAGGGGAGGGTGGGGGTAAGGGGGAAAGATCAACCAAAGGACTTATATGCAAGCATATAGGCCTAATCAATGGACATGGACAACGGGGGGGTGAGGGCATGAGCGGGGGGGGAGGGGGGGGTTAGAGGGTAACGTGGGGACAAGGACACATATGTAATATCTTAATCAATAAAAAATATATTAAAAAAAACAAAAAACCAAAAAAAAACACCCAGCAGGCCAGATAAATGTTTTTGGCGGGCCACATGTGGCCCGCGGGCCGTAGTTTGAGGACCCCTGTCTCAGAGTGTCTGTATCCAGCAATAAATCAGTTTTAGAATTTTCATGCAGCATATTTCAAAGACATCAACAAACACTGCTGAAGGAGCATTCTCAATATTCATGAAAACAGGATTTCTTCTAAATGGAAAAGTAAGGAGAAAGTCTGCTCTTAAAGGATAGGCACTAGATCTAAAGTTAACTGCAAACTCCTTGACGACTAAAAGAAGAGCTGCTAAAGCTACCAGAAAACAACTGGTAAACCCAGCTCATAGGTGGGGCTTCCCTGAAAGGCATTCCTTGGGAACAAGAATTTAAATCTTTAAAGATGAGGGATGGGGGGTGGGGGATAGATAAAGCCTGGATTTAAATAAGTCTGTTGTGGTGAATTCCTATGAAAAGTGGATTCAGGTCTTGAAATGCAAGAAAAAGTGAAAAGACACTAAATCAGTAACTTCACCATGAGCACAGAGTACTGAAGGCCATTTATGCCATTTGAGTCATGCTGAAGACACCCAATGGTTCATCTTTACATGCTCAGTGCATCCCAAACCTAACAAGGTGCATGGGGAACTGGAGAATAAAGACAGGGTCAAAACAACACCTCATTCTAATCTGACCATTCCCACAGTTCCATGTAAGTGAAAGATGGAACAAGAATCCTACAGAGTACTGGTCAGGGAATTAAAATTTCAACCCACTCCTAGGCCCTAGGAAACTGAGAGTATATCACAAAGCATTAATAATGCTAAAGAACTGTGCTTATTATAACAGCAGTCAAATGTTCACACTATGCCTACCACGCCAAGCACTGCGCACATCGTATTAGCTCTTTATCCCTCACCGTGACTCTGTTTTGGAGATGTGGACACTGGGTAAAGAGACGAGAGATACTGCTTGTGGTAATTAGTAAACGGTGGAGTCTGGATCCAACACCACATCTGTCTAACTTAAAGCCACTTCTGTGAACCACCACAGACAAGACCCTCTGAAGAGAGCCCCTTCTCCAGCCTGGAGCAGCGGCTGGTGTGTGCGCAGAGCAAGGCACAGACAGAGCGGAGGTCCCAGGAGAATGGCTGACGGGAACACTGTGTGCAGGCTCTGCTCTGTGTGCATGAACTAACGCATTTACTCTCTGATGCCAAATGAGGTTAAGTATAACTATGAAAAACATACATGAACATAAGTAAGAATAAGGATTGGTACTGGTATTGTAGGATAAATTCCAGCATTAATATGAGGTTTCCAGTTCTGTATTCTGTGCAGTTTCATCACCTACATGAAATAGCATGTTAACAAGAACAACACAAAATGAAAGGACATAAACTCAGAATGAACAACAGTCCTGCAGATCACTCAGCTAAAAGGACTGCCCTTCATCCTGCCCTGAGAGTTAGTCCCGTTATTGGGTGGTCTAGGCACTCGCCATGGCAAGATGTTTCATTTATTCCCAGTGTGGTATGAGAGAAAGGGATAAAGACAGACCAGGAATGTGTCTGTGACAATTCTGTGAAGACGTACACTTTTTGTATCATTTTCTGTATGAAGGAGCTGGCACGGGGGCTCAATTGTTCAGAATATTAACAAGCACATTTCTCAGGCATTTTCTTTTGGAGAAACGACTCCATTTGGATCTTGATTTATGCCATCTGTTTTCCTCCTCATGGGGGCTGCTGTTACATTATTTCAGATAGAAATATATTCCAGGAAAAGAAGATTTAGAAAACCACTCTCAGGATCGTTCTCTAGCCATAAACCACTCGCCCCTGCGGGAATTATCCTGTCACATTTCATCTAAATTGCTAACACTACAAATAAATCCTACCACTCCTCTCGCACGCACCTGCAGAGATTTTCCTTTTCTAAAAGCATAAACACTCCAATTTACAGATTTAAAATGATAAATTAACTTAGGCATTAGCAAAAAGCCAACAGTACGAATATGTGATCAAGTGCACCAAATTCAGAATTCACGAGACGCTGGGATCTCTTTTTCAGTGCGGAGGTGGGGGGGTTCAATCATTAACTATTCAAACCAGGAAAAACAATATCCAAAGCAGAAACACAGACTTCAGAGTTCTAATCTGAAAGCTCACTAACGACTGGATTAAAGGCACCTTCGGAATTAAACCAGAGTGAAGCCCAGGAGAGCGCCGAGCATTACCGATGCCAGAGATGGCGCCAAAGAGATCTTTGTGCAGGGTGTTGTCCAAGGTGTTTCCAGACTTCTGTGGTGTCACCAACGGGTTCACAGTGGGCAAGGTGAGCGTCTCCTCTTTCGCAGTCTGCCAAAGGGGAGAAAGAGAAGAAATCATCAAAGACGATTTAAAAAGAGTCACCAGCTGATCTTGAAAGTGTGAGGGCAGGTGTTAGAACGAGACGGCACAGCCTGACAAGTGACATGTGCCCGAGTGGGAGGAGCAGCCACACGGGACCCCAGAGAGAGAGGGAGGTGGCGGGTGGATCACGGAAAGAGCAGGGAGAAGGGAGCACAGACTATTTAATGGGGGGCGAGGGGCAGAGAAGTCTTGGCTCATAGAGTCATTTCTCTCCCCAGGAGGTCTGGCACCCTGCCCGATCCAGAGCGCTGATGTCCAACAGTGCTTTACATTATTTGGTATGTTCTTTCCTTCAGAAAAAGCCTCATGTGCTCTTTCCGAAGGGAACACCGGCTCTTCTCTCATGTCGGAAACTCTCCCACACGAGCAACAGGGACTCACAGGAGCACCAGCGAGACGCCTCTGCCAGCTCGGAGCTGCATGTGCACCCTCGGTCAGGGGAGAATCTGCGTTAATGCTGAAGTGAGGTCTCCAAGGGATTTTACTTGCTGCAAGCCAAGGAGAGACCTGTGTTCTTTTTTCTCAGGACTGAAGCATTACAGAAAGGGTAGCATTATACCCTGAATTACTTATTCTGATTAGTGAAGGTTTAGAGAATACACCTGTGAAATACAATTTGTATAGATAGGGTGAGATTAGCGTGGTGCAGTTTATGTAAGGACAGTGAAAGTTTAAGCCCTTTAGAACTATAAAAAACATTCTATAAGTATGGCTCTTCTCAGGGCACCATTATTTAGCTGTATTTGGAGGTGAAGAGTAAAAAAGTGCAACAATGTATCACTATTTGGGGAAAAGGGACAGAAAGATCAAAAGAAACTCCCCAAGTGTACACTGGATGACGAAGTGGCAAGATGAACATCTGAGCTGGTTGAGGAGTCCAGAATGAAGAGGAAAAGGAAATTGCTGAACTCTGCCCAAATGAATGGCAGTTGGCTTCCAATTATAAAGCTTTGAGATAATTTCTGGGATCACCCTTCAGTCAACTTAATTTCCAATCTACAGATTTAAAATGATAAGTTAACTTAAGCCCTTTTAAATGAATGGACGAAGATAATATAAATTAAGGTGGTCAGTTCTTGGCGGTGGGGCCTGGACTCTCTGACATCGGCTTGACTTACTGATTTTACAGACAGAGACTTTAGCCCAGCCGTGGGCAAACTACAGCCCGCGGGCCGGATCCGGCCCGTTTGAAATGAATAAAACGAAAAAAAAAAAAAAGACCGTACCCTTTTATGTACTGATGTTTACTTTGAATTTATATTAGTTCACACAAACACTCCATCCATGCTTTTGTTCCGGCCCTCCGGTCCAGTTTAAGAACCCATTGTGGCCCTTGAGTCAAAAAGTTTGCCCACCCCTGGGTTAGAACTATGCCTCTTTTTCTAACCTCCCTCCTCTGTAAAGATTTGTTGACAACACAAAGAAGATCTTAATGTTTTTACAAGATATCAGGGCACTAAGAAAGCATGATTTTTATAATGATTTTTAACAAGACAGGTTTACTGACCCCCATCTTAGCCAGAAATGCAATTTACTAAGTACTGTGTATCATTATTGTTTTAGTGGCAAAAAGAGAGAACAGGTATGTACTGGGTTGAATTGGGGAACTCCCAAGTTCATATCCATCCAGAACCTCAGAATGTGATCTTATGTGGAAATGTAATTAAGATTTAAGGCGAGACGAGGTCCCTAAATACAATCCATCACTGGTGTCCTTATAAGAAAAGGAGAGGACACCAGGCACCAGAGACACAGACACACCAAGGAGGAGGCCACGCAAAGATGGATTAAGGCCAGAATGATGCGGCCACAAGCCAAAGGCCATGGGATTTCAGGAACCACCAGACGCTAGGAGAGAGGCAGGGCTCAGACTCTCCACCCGGGGCCTCCAGAGGAACCCGCCCTGCTGACACCGTGATTTTGGACGTATGGCCTCCTGACTGTGAGAGTAAATTTCTGTTGCTTTGGGCCACCCAGTCTGTGGCACTTTGTCAGGGCAGCCATAGGAAACAGGCGCGGGCTGCGCATATGTGAATATGCTCACGTACACTGCCGGGGTTCACGGGGAAGGGCGACACCTCTCTCACGTTGATCCGCTGGACATTTTCAATCAGCAGACCAAACAGAGGCAGGTAGAGCGTGGCTATCCGTGCTTGATGGCTCTGAAACAAAGACACGCAGCACATGTTTACCCCAAGGTCTGAGCCGGCACTAGCCGCTTTCCTGAAAAGACCACCATGAGATTTTACTGCACAAACAGGGAAAAGTCTTAATGCTGTTGCACTAATTTTATAGTTGGTTACTTTCCTTGTAGTACTTAAAATAAAGGACATTTATCAATTCATGTTTTCTTTCATTGGCGACCCCTCACCCTGGAAGCGTATCTGTCATCAAACGAATGCTTTATCAGCAGGTTCTTGAGCACGCTGATGGCGATCAGCCGGACCTCCCGGAACTCCTGGAGGGCGGTCCCCACCTCCCTCAGTAACAGGCCCACCAAGAAGTGGTTTCTGCAGAACTCATCGGTTAAAGAGTAGTCGAGCTGGAGATCTGAAATGAGGACAGAAATTGCTTTCGTTAGCAAGAATGTGCCGCTCTTTGAATAAAATAAAAACCAAACCCCACCCTCTACATTCAGCCCACTCTGGGTGTGGCTTCCAATGGGAAAAGCTTGATTATCTAAAATACTGCTCTACTTCCTAACACCCAGGGCTCTTATATGAAAACAAAATTTAAATACAGATAATTGCACTGAATTTTTATTTTCAAGCATATTACACCTATATAATTCAGTAAGTGAATAGTTTTAGTGCCAATTTTTATAATATAGAACAACATATATTATGTTACAGATGTAATATTGTTATTGACATGAAGTTAAAAAAGTTATCGTGCTAATGACAGTCTTATAAAAGAGTGGTCTACGGATAACAAATATGTAATTAAAGAAAGAATAAATACACATGGTTTATTTAAATGTTCTTTACTAAATGAGTTCATTTACCCATTTCCTAGTCATTAATGCCTATATATGCCCATTAAAATCCAATGTGTTTAAAATGAACAAGTTAGAATATAACCTATTTATTTTGCTATCACTAAATGAAGAACTTATTTAATGCAGGATTTTAAAAATATACTCTTAATACTTCTGCACCTTTAAAGGTGAATAAACTAAAACAAAAGGGACAAAACACCAACCCAGACTCATAAATCATCAGCAGGCTAAATGACAACACTAAAAGCTCGTCTGGAAAAGAGATAGAAGCAAATGTGAAATCTCCTCAGACAGGGCAAATAAAAGCAGCCAAGCATCACTCAGAAGCTGAAACACACCTTTTCAGTAAGCTGCAGTAGGATTTTAATTCTCATCCTTAATCTATTATTAGAGGAAAATCTATTGACCCCTCCTTTGACTTTAGTTTCATATGAGCTACTCCTAAACCTATCCAAAATACTAACCCAAGTCCTATGAAGCCCTTTAGCAGATGCAAGAGAAAGATTATTTGTCTTTTCAGAATAATCATGTCCACTCTTTACATTAAGCCCCATATATCCAAATGACAGTTTACAGCTTAAATTCACAAAACCCCTTAGAAGAAACCTATGGGTTAACTGTGTGTGTGTGTGTGTGTGTGTGTGTGTGTGTGTGTGTGTGTGTGTGTCAGTGAAAAGGGAGAGAGAAAAAAACACTCATTCCTGTCAATGCAAGGTAAACTATCTATAGGTGACCCACCCCTATCTGCCTGGGCAGTTGCTCTTGTCACCAAATACCCAGCACTCCGCTGTGAGTTTGTGCCAATCTGCTGGGCACCTGAAGGGTTTCCACTTTGCTCAGTTCTGCAGGATAAGCAATTGGACCTGCTGGGCCAGAGCGGAAGGCAGGCATCAGCACACGGTCCCCGCCCAACCATTGGGTCTGAAGAGCTGCCCTTACAGGGGAAAGGAAAAGACAGTCACGGTCCCCAAGTCCGGGGGGGGGGGGGGGCTGGCAACAGACTGTGAGGTGAGGGAGGGTGTGATGAGGCTTTAAGTGCAGGATGGAGAACAGTCAATTCCAGTTGGGTGCTGGGAGAGGGTGAGGAGGGGACCTGGCAGGCACCATGAAGGAGGTGCTGAGTGACTGGCTGGGGAGGCCGATGAGGACTCCCCCAGGGAGGTGGCTATTTGAGGTGCAGGGGGAGTTGGGGGTAGGCGTGTCACGGTTGAGGAGCTGGGAGTAGCAAGTGTGTCTGAAATATGGGACCAGTGGGAGGCGAGACCAGACAGCTGGCAGGGTGGGATCAAGGGATGCTGAGTAACCGGCTGCTACCTCAGCCCAGAATGTTTTCCCCGGTGTATGCACAGCCCCCTCACTTTCCTCAGATTCCATTTCCTGGTCACCCTGTCTCAAATGTCACCCCGTTTCACACCCTTTTCTTGCTTTGTTTTTCTCTCTTAGCAATTATCACTCTCTAACATTTTATATATAAATCTCCCTTAGGTAAAACAGCCGGGGATTATCATCCTTGTATGCATGAAAAAGGGGTTCTGGGGAAACCTCACAGGGTGATCTGATCACAAATTCCCAGGTCATGGTGGGTAGTGATGCCCAGGCCTATCACTAGTTTAGTAAAAGGTTTATCTTTGTCTTAAGCAAGACCTATTGTTTTTGCGCATTTAGATTACATTCCTTCAAAATAAGAGTAACTACCCTCAAAAAGAGCACATATTCTTGTTAACTATCCTATAATATCCCCACCTTGCTTTCTCCTACCTTCATGGAATCTTCCTTAGGTTCCCTTCTTAATAATTCAAAATGCATAAAGGAAGCTGCTGACTGCCATTCCAAGAAGTGTTTGAGGTCTTGCTTCCTGGCAATTGTCATCAGTTTTGCTCAAATAAAATCTTACAAAAATTCTTCACAGGTCCAGACATTTGTACATGGACACTTGTCCACAACTGTATCCTGAGGCTAAACATAGTTGGTGCTGGATAAATATTTGGAGAACCCCTGAATGGCCAACTCTAGGGCCACAATCCCTCTTCTCATTCCTTCAAAATCAGTCTGAGTCTGTTTGGGGGGAAGGTATTTATGTCTCTGAATGAATGCCTTTGTGTATTTCTCTCTGAATTTCAGAGTCAGTTGATTTAGGTGTTATTAATAGTTTGATGGCATCCTTCCACTTTCTTCTTTCCTTTAGTGTAAATAATCCTGAACAAATACAGGCACCAAACCTAGTAAAGATCACCCGACAGACCTGGCAGGCTTCATTGATTTATTCAGTGAAGATAAAGAAATCAATGTGAGCTGAACTGAAAGAGGACACAGGACAATGAGTACAGACCCAACATGCAAACGTAAAAGCATGTGGAAAGCCATGTGGCTTGTGACTTCGGCGACTGCCACCACTATGGGCAAGGTCTGTGAAAATGGTGGAATAATACACTTTTGGAGTGAGCAGGCTCTTTGTTTTATCCAGGAGCAAAAAGCAAGATGCCTCCCTGGGATGTTACAGCAATGTCTTAGCAACAGTGAGAAGACATTCACTGGTTTATCATGAGTTAAGAACTGACAGAAGTATATGAGAAATGCCTGGATGAACTGCATGTGCAAGCATTTCAGCAATCACTTGCATTCTTTATCTATTAAAGGAGGAAAATGCAAGACAGCAAGCGTCACACCCCACACCTACCTACAGGAGTGTCATTTGACTCCACAGCTGGTGAAAGAAAAGCTAATTCATGAGAAAAAAGGAAAAGTGAAACCAATAAAAATAAACTACAGTAAGTAAAATGGATTTCTAGTGTTTAAGCAAAGGAATGTTTCAATGAAAAAGAGTTACACTAACATGATATAGTCTGGTAAGTTTGCGGAAAAGTAAGTTCCCATAGAATATTTTATCAATATTTTAAAATGGAAATTTTACTAGAAAATTTTTTTAAAAAAATTCGAATGTCATGTTGGATTCAGTTCTCTCAGCGTATTAAAAATAAATGACTCTAATAGTGAAAAAGCTAAGTAAATAAATATAAAGGTAAGATTACCTTGGTATCTTTGAATTCTGCCTTTTCCAAAGGGCATTGGTAAATTCAATGGGATATAGTGTTCATGATTGCACACCACACGGAGAAATTCAAACTTGTATTCAAAGAGGGTCTGCAGGGGAAAAATATGTTAGTCCTAAGTTAAATACCTCACTGGATACTTTATCCAGCATCCTAAAAAGCCTGTAAGAAATAACAGACCCAGTCTTTAGCTTCTTGACCTTCTTGGAACAGCAAGCTCTGTGCTATTTTAGATTTCAGAATGACTGCAGGGATTTGTTTGAAAATTGAGAACACATTTCATTAAATGATGTTCTCCACTGACTTTTAGGGCATTTATGGCTTATGCTCCTCCTACTTCAATAAAGGATTTCAGGCAGCTTACAGTTATAGACACAGACTGAATACAATCAAAAAGTTGAGTGAGAGAAAAGGCCTCGGTCACTTCTATTACCTTGCTAAATAAACTGTGACTCCCAACACGCATACTTTCAGTTTTGCAGTGAAGTCATTTCACGTGTTTATGAGAAAATCAAATAGATATGTTTATTTCACATTTGGAGTTCCTGTGTCCCTAACATCTCACACATTAATGCAAACGAGTGCTATTTAGTATCTTCAAGAGGGGAGTGAGTCATGCCTCTGGGACTGAAAGAAAATTCTGATGTGAACCAAGAGAAACAGGTGAGTTTCTGGAAGTGAGTCAGCGAGCAAAAAAGAACAGGGTGGAGCACACACACTACCTTCGGGTCTCCGGGAGCAAAGCAGCTGGTGTAGTTGTTGATCTGCTTGAAGACGAAGCCCCGGTCCATGAAGGTGAAACATCTCTGTGGACGAAACAACCCATAACGTCAAGCATCTAGGCCCAAACATTTTGGAAAGTTGGGTTCTAATCTGTCTTTACTGTTAATAAGTCTGTCCTTCAGCATACAAACATGCCACTGATGCTCACTGAGCAACTAACTGTGAACTACTACAATACTAGTGACTCCTCTAGAAAGGACATTTCAGTCACTTAGCAGACGCCCTCTCGCCTGGCGCTCCCCACCTTGATGAAGACAGCAAGGCTATGATTCGCATTCTTAGATGCCTCTGGGTTATCTCGAAATTTCTGAGTGATGTGTGGCATCAGCATATTCACAACTGTTTCCACTGCATGATGATAGGACGCAGGAAATCTCTGGTTTCGTAATACCTGGAAAGAATTTAGAGCGAACGTTTATTAGTTTTTAAGTTGCAACCCTTTGGGGGAAATCTCTCATCTGTGAGTCCATTTAAATAACCCAGCATTCTAATCTTATTTATCTGAAATTAGATAAGTTATTCTTTCTTCTCTCAAGGCACTGTACAAGTATTCTAATCCTCCAAAGAAGTTCTGTGGATTAGACCTGAGGTTTCAGACTTGGGCGAGATAAAGGCCTGCCTGGAGATGTTGACAGAAATGTGGAGATGTGCCTGCAGTCAGACACTGATGAGGAGCTGCGCTTTTACCCAGTACTTCTGGTGATCCTAGCCTGAACCTCTCAGGGAGCCCCTCAGAAAACACCGCACGCATTAGGTTTAAGCTTCAAGTATTCAAGCTGCCAAGACCAGTTGAAACTGCTTAGAAGCAGTCCTCTTCGAATTAATTTTAAATTCTAATTTTTCCCTACCGGGAATGCTTACCTAAGAAATCACACTCAGACCATTCAACAATTAGCTACCACTTGCTGTAGATCTTTGACATGTCAGGAACTGCACTAGACATTTTTATGTACTTTTCATTGAATTATTATAAGATCCCTTATGAGTTTAAACCTCATTTCACAGGGGGTCATGTTAAGCAAATGTGTCCTCAGCCACACAACTATCACCCAACAAAGATTCAAATCCAGGTCGACCATAAGGAAACAGTCAGGTATTGCATGCTGAAAAGTCGCTGTATTAGTCAATACTGTCCTAACTAAAAGTGGGACAACCTGATATTGTATGCCGCCTGGTGTGGTGCAGTAGTGCACGAAGCATCCTTGGCAAAAAGCAAATCAATCCTGCATGGGGCTGAGCCTCTAGATATCACTACAAGTTCACAGGAAAGAGGGGATACAGAACCATGTCACAGAAAACTGTGACATTACCATCAGCCAAATCTAGAGTGTGGGAAACTCTGATAAACTTTGTGGAACAGAACCCCTATAACTAGCTTGGACTTTCATGTGGAAGAAATAAACTTTTTTCTTAGGTTACTGTTATTTTAGATCTCTGTCACGTGGCTGAACCCTCGGCCCTGAAGCTTAAGATATCCCAAGCATAACTCATCATGTCCTGTCTTTCCTGGTAAACCATGTCCTAATTATCTCTCAAAAGCTCCATTCTTCTATGCTCTCAAACGTAATATCTAAGTGTCCCCCACCCCCCAAAAAAACCCTGACTTTACTATGTTCTGTTTAAATCAGGCTGTGTAAGGTTTAATTTACATATACTAAAATTCACCGTTTTAAGGTATACAGTTTGCTAAGTCTTGACCAGTGTATACAGTTGTGTAACTATCACCACAACCATTTCTTTCACCATAAAAGTTCCCTCGGGTCCCTCTGAATCCCTTCCCTCCACCTCAGCCCCTGGAGACCACTGCCCTCTGTTCTATCCCTGTAGTTTTTCTTTTCCTAGAATGTCATAAAATGGGCTCATTCACACTGCGTGAAGTCTGCATGATCATCACAGTGACTTCCTGCACTTAACATAATGCCCTTGAGATCCATCCATGTTGTTGCAAGAATTAGTAGTTTGTTCTTTCTTATTACTAGGTAGTATTCCATTGTATGGAGTTACCACTATTTGTTTATCCATTCACCAGTTAATGGACATTTGGTTGTTTCCAGTTTTTGGCTATTATGAGTAAAGTTGCTATGAACATTTACATGCAGGTCTCTCTGAGAATATGTTTTTTAAATTTTATTTATTTTTAGAGAGAGAAGGAGGAAGAGAAACATCAGTTTGTTATTTAATATATTTATAAATTCATTGGTTGATTCTTGTGTGTGCCCTGACCAGAGATTGAACCTGCAACCTTGGTCTATGGCAGTGATGGCGAACCTATGACACGCGTGTCAGAGGTGACACGCGAACTCATTTTTTTGGTTGATTTTTCTTTGTTAAATGGCATTTAAATATATAAAATAAATATCAAAAATAGAAGTGTTTGTTTTACTATGGTTGCAAATATCAAAAAATTTCTATATGTGACACGGCACCAGAGTTAAGTTAGGGTTTTTCAAAATGCTGACATGCCGAGCTCAAAAGGTTCGCCATCACTGGCCTGTGGGGACAATGCTCTAATCAACTGAGCTACCCAGCCAGAGCCTCTGTGAATGTTTTTATTTCTTTTCACTAAATACGTATAAGTAGAATTGCTGTATCAAATAATTAGTTGATTTAATATTCTCTCTTATGTATTTATAATGCTTTCCATCCTTATCCTCAATCCCACCTCATTCCCTCCAATGCTGGATCTTCGTCAGCATCACCCTAAAATGTCATTTCATATTATTGCAGTTAGAGAGCTAACATGACAGGTATGTTCATCTGCTCCATAGGCTAAACTCCAGGGGGACGATGCACTCATTGATATAAAAGTTTCCAAGCCTCTCTGCTGACATTTATACGCTCTTCCGTCTTGTCATTTCTGCTCAAGAACCTACCTACCTCTCTATGGGCTTTACCGAATCATCGGCTGCCTGGCCTCAAAGCCCCTCAGAACCTCACTGTTGTTTCTGGGTGGATCTTGTTTTTCACCCTTTCCCTCTACCCTCAGCCTGAGCTCCGCCACAGAGGCCTTTCCTGGGCATGAGCTCTTCCCTGTGCCCCTGCTCGTGCTCTTCTCGCTAACGCTGGCCTTTCTAGGCCCAGGGAAGGCTCCCTCTCTGTCTCCACACTCATCTCCTGTCATTCTGGAGCTCACACATACACCTTCCTGCACTCTCCTCCGACTGTTCCAAGCTGAATGTCTTCATCAGCTTCCAGGCTGAGGATGTGTCCCCTACTCCGCGTGCATGTCTGCTCAATGCTCTCCACAGAGCAAACAACTGTTCAAAGCATTTATTCATGGATGAAAGCACGGATATAAACATCCTGCCATCGCCTGGGTACAGGGTTAACAAATATGGTTTAGGGGAAGTCCGAACAGTCCATTTAGAACATGAACCATACCCTCCTCCTTCCACTTTTCAAATGAAAGCTCTTGCCTTGCTCAATTAAGCCTGAAAATGGTTGAAGGTTAAATAAGTAACATTTAACGGCATATAGTCATCCTATCCTATGCCAGGTTTTCCAAGTACACCTGTGGAATGCCAGCAATTTGCTGGATTCGATGTGGGAGGAAAGGAAATGCAAAATGAGTCTGCTGAAATTATAGCTGCTAAATATAAATGATAGAAAAAAAAAAACCTACCTAAAATATGTTGCCCATTGAGGCACAGTGGGGTTGGGGGTTTCAAACTTAGTAGGTCTCAGACGTCTATTCAAAAGCCACTTATTAAAATTCCAAGCGCATGCCACCTACGAAATACTCGAGTCTAGCAAAGAAATTGCTTACTTTAGATGCTTGTTCAAAGACAGGCTGTGATCCACAGCCTTCCTCGGCAAATGTAACAAAGAGTAGTTGATTGGCTGGGGGTGGGAGGGTGGGCACATGTGGCCACCTCCATCTTCAGAAAGACTGTGGCATCAGAAGCAGGCAGAGCAGCGTGCAAACTTCTCCCTCCACATAAATGTGCACAACCCCAATGACACAGGGAGTGTGCACTGAAGGCCTCGGCTAACATACGCCCTGTCCCCAGGGGCCGATTAATGCCAGGTACTTTCAACACCAAAAGCATGATCTGGCTCTGACACGGATCATGGCCCAGGCGTGTGCCTGGTCATGACATTTGAAGAAAAACTTGCCAATGAGGAAGGAAATCAGCTTAGAGTTATAAATATATTGGATGATATTAATAATCTTCAGTCAAAAATAGAAAAACTCTGAGGGGATTTGATCATGATTTTGGAAATCATCAGTGGTACAGGAATGGCAGTCATGAACTTGTTCCTCAAATTCAGAACACTGGGACCAGGGACTCGGATAAACAATTCTTAAGATGTAAGTATAAGACAAACATAAAAATAACTAATCCAAACACATAAAACTCATTAATCCTAAAATATAAGGCAACTGAATGAAGGCTTCAAAAAATGAGAGAAAAGCCAGCACCGGTTTGGCTCAGTGGATAGAGCGTCGGACTGCGGACTGAAGGGTCCCGGGTTCAATTCTGGTCAAGGGCATGTACTTTGGTTGCGGGCACATCCCCAGTGGGGGGTGTGCAGGAGGCAGCTGATCGATGTTTCTCTCTCATTGATGTTTCTAACTCTCTATTCCTCTCCCTTCCTCTCTGTAAAAAATCAATAAAATATATTTTTTAAAAAATGAGAGAAAAGTTTCTAGATTAACAGAGAAGGTCAGAGGAGAGCCTTCCAGAATGAAAATGTTCAGCTCTCCCAGGTGGTAAGCAGGCATTTGGGACTCTTTTTATAGTAAATTATGTTATAGTTAAGTTTTCTCCTTTAGGATGCTAGTGTTTATTTTTTAAGCTGGATAACAATTTTAAAATAAGCTACTTCCAAAACTCTCTGAATATTGTTTTAGGACCAAGACGCAATTAACTTCTGGAAAAGCGTGTGCCTGGTGACCTTTGAGTGGTTTGTTCCACAGAGTTCCAAAAACAAACGATGTCCCAGGGGCCCTGGAGAACTAGGTTATGAGGCGGGACATGGCGGAGCATCTGGGAAAGACTGATTCTGACTCCAGCGTAAGTCAGCTCTTGGCTCTGCTCAGCTGGGTAGCCCTGGGCAGGCTACTTCATGGGTCTGTACTTCATCTCACCCGCTGTGACATAAGGGAGAAGCTGGACCAGAAGGGAGCTCTCAGGTCTCTACCATCCCTAAAGGTCCATGGTTTAATTTGGCCTCTGGAGTAAAGAGCACATACAATTGAGTTTCTTTATTAACCTATCACAGGTCTCAGAAAGAGATCATGGACACTTGATTTTAAATATACTTCTGTGAGTGTTTTCAAACTGTTCATTACCTCCCTGACCATCGCTGCCATGGTCTAGTTGTACACTTTCCCACCTAAATTCGTGAGGGCACAAACCACACTACATCTAACTTCGTAACCCTTGAGTCTGCATATAATAAAGGGCTCAAAATATAACAAATCAGTTATATTTTTAAACATAAGCAAGTCATCAATCTTTCTGAAGTGATTATATTGATTTAGAGCAAAAAATAATAAAATATCAAGTGGGACCTTGTTATGGACTGAACTGTGTTCCCTGAAAACTCCTATGTTCATGTCCTGCACCTCAGAATACGAGGGAATTTGGAGACAGAGTCTTGAAAGAGGTAATTAAGTTAAAGCAAGGTCATTCAGTGGCCTTGCTCTAACAGAGCTGGTGTCCTTATAAGAAAGGAGCAGATTAGAACACAGAAGGATAGTATAAAGACGCAGGAAGCCATCCACAAGCCAAGAAGAGAGGACTCAGAAGAAACCAAACCTACAGACATCTTGATCTCGAACTTTCAGCCTCCAGAATTGTGAGAAAATAAATTTCTATCGTTTAAGCTGCCCAGGCTGTGGTAGTTACAATGGCAGCCCGAGCAAACTAAAATAGGCTTAAAGCCCATCCTGCATATGACAACATTTTTATTTATTTTTTTAAATTTATTTAACGACAACATTTTTAAGAGAAAGGTAATATATCCAAATAACCTGCCCACGTGTGTGTGCGTGCACATGGGTGTATGCATGCGTATATAAGCACGTATACTAGCAGCACACTGCCAAGTAGACAGTCTGCTGGAGTTTTTCCTTGGAAGGCTGTCCTGGCATGATTCGGATGGTGCGTTACTCGGTGGAAGGCAGGGCCCACCTCCATCTGGCATCTCCCTGTGTGCTAAAGCTGGATTTAAAAGGAAACCATCTGGTCAGGCACCCGCGCTGGCACTACTAGAGGAAACTACAGCTTTAGGGTCTGAACCACCAACCTTCTGCCTGACAAAACCCACCAGCCTTTCCCAAGGCTTCCTCCTGGAGTCCAGATGGCCCAGATCCTGACCCTCCCTGCCTGGGACTCCGCCCTCCTCCCCATATTCATTTAGAGAGACTTCCTGGCACCACAATGGCTGCTCCCTGCATAAGCACCTTGGGCTCTCACCCAGACCTCTCCAGCTCCCACTTCTGCGACGATGTGGCAAGAACTCACAGTCACAGCAGCAACTGCAAGACTGTGCATTTCAGGAGCTCTGCAGCATGCCACCTGTGCTTACTGCCTTAGGACTTTATAAAAATTCATCTGTGCTCACACAGGCAGCAACCAGTCATACCTCGGCAGGCAAAAGTCCAGACGTGAGCCTGGGACAGCACGGAGACCCAGAGAGTCTTACAGGCACACACACAGCACCTCGGAGAGGTAGGCCTGGGGGAGACTATGTTATCTGAGTCCATTCATTGGCTACAGAGGACGTGAAGTAGCATCAGACATGCTTCTAAATCCCTGAGAAATGTCTAGGATGTGCAAGACACTTAAGAAACACCAGGTAAATGTATTTTAAATGAATTCTTAAACTACTATTCCCATTTCAACAAACTGGGAGATTTCTAAGCTAGTCAAAGGAAAGGATTTAAGAACACAGTGCTTGAGGAGAATGGGCCTGAGCCAGAGTGATCTCAAAACCTGGCTCCCTCCATCCACCAGCAGCATGGCCTTGGGCAGGTAACGCAAGCACCCAGGCCTCAGTTTCTGCACCTGTAAAATGGGGGTCAGACTAATACTCCCCTCGCCCACATTAGGATTGTAATAAAGCTAAAAGGCTTTATCACCCGAAAGTAATTAGAGCAGTACTGTAAGCAGCACACAGGAAGCTTAATAAATGTTAGCCACAAACACAATGAAAGATACCTTTCCCTAAGAACCACCACACGATGGAGCGACATACCTTAACCTTGGAGTTCTCTATCAAGTGCTGAGCCATGGATTTTATCAAAACATCGAAGAAAAACCATGAGTACTGAAAGAAAAAGAAGGATTCCAGTAAGCAAAACAACCAGTGGGAAGAGACGTTCATTCTCTTAGGCCAGCAAAGTCACTGACATAAATCAAATGTGACCAAAACACCACGGCTGAACCTCTTGGCAAATTATTACCGGGCCAGAGGTTCTGGCAGGTGTTCTCCTGCTTTCACATGTCTGACAATAAGTGACTCCATCCCGCCAGGGAACAGGGTACATAAGCTCAGCAGCCCACCAAGAGGCACCGCTCGATGACATACGCAACCTTTCCTCTCGCCTGCTGACACTTGCCTGTAAAAGCCCTAACTCACGGTCCTCCAATTATTCAAATATGACTTACTAATACCTAAGAGGCCATGAAGCGTTGAGTATAATAATAATTTGCAGCTTTAATAGGAGCACCGGTACAAGGGGCAATGTAGGTACTGAAGAGCTAACTCTGTCACTGCTTTTTAGGAGGTGATGATCATCTCTAAAAGCACACAAAAAGGGTGAATTGGTCTAGCGGAGGAGTCTGAAGTTTCCTTAATCAGTTTCCATACTGCAGAGTCACACTGGCCTCCCACCGTACCTTAAGTAGTTTGTTGCTGGTGAGAAAATCGGCAGAAGGCTTGAGAATTGCGGTCATGGATTTGGCCAGTTCTTCATGCACTGTCTTATATTCGGCGGCAATATACGGCTCAGCCTTGTACGCGTACTTTGAAGAAAAGGGAAAGATGCTTTAAGGCACTGGTTCTCCAAGCTGAGCTGAAAGCTGAAGAGGCCCCAGAGGAGGAGGATCAGGGACCCAGGTACAATCACATGGGTGGGGGAGGAAGGTGTGGAAATGGAAGGTGGGAAGGGTTGTTGTCATGTGACAGAAAGAGGGAGCTCAGGCTGTCTTCGGGGACCCACCTAAATAAGTGAATCACCTGACTCAAGTCAGTGGTCCTCCAGCCCACAGCTCCACCTCCTAAGGACTTCAGGAAACGTGTCACATGACACTGGGGAACTGATTCCCTGAACAACCCAAACTTCACTTTTTAAATGAACACATAGCTAAAATTCATACTATCAAAGATTAAATGGAACATGTGCAACTGTTTAGAACAATCACAGCCACCATGTTTACTGAATATTGTCCATAAATGAAGACCTTGTTGATATTTATCCCAGCATGTAGATGGAGGCGAGAGCTAACCTTCCTATCTTGGGAGAAGCAGTATTCCTGGGAATTTTAGGCTTGAAAAAGAAAAATGAAGGCAAGAAGCCATGCCAGAGGCCTAGCTAGGAGTGAGTTAATACTCTTCTTTAAACTTCCACATCATGTGCAGCACCCATAAAAGAAGAAATGTAGTTGACAAAATGATACTAAGTAAATAAATGAAAGGCTGCCCTCTTTGGACTTCCCCTCGTCTAGGTGGGAGCACTGGCTATGTGATACAGAAGAGAAAGCAGAGGTATTAAGTTTCATCCCCAAATATACCCCCAAATAACTAGATTTTTTAAAAATAAGTTCTTAGAAGGAAAATTGGAGAGCCACAGATTTAAATGATTGGGACAGTTTATTTTACATACCTTAACATATGACCTCAAGTGGCTCTCCAATTCTTCCTCATGGCACTGGGCAACCACATGAATAATGACCCTACACACCATAGGAATGAATAAAGCAATGAATAGTAATGTGAAAATGGAAACATTTCATTATTATCACAGTAGAACAATGATGATGCTATTGGCACCACAGGAAACAAAGAATTAGATGAAACCTCTACATACGCCTTAAATATAATGTTTAACACACACTAGCATCCGGATATGTATGATTATGCTCCAGATGTGGATAGACCGAAGGGGAAGGAGAGTATCCACCTTACACCTCTCTCACCGTGTCACGTTGACGGCGACTTCCTCATGAGTTGCTCTGGTGAGGACACGGAACAGCTGGTTTAGGATGGTGGGCAAGAAGGCGATCATCACGTGGCCTTCCATTGCATGCAGGCTCTACAGGCATGGAATACCAAAGTCCGAGTTATCCTTTGACATTAAACCAATTTTCACTGAGCAACTTTCACTCAGTTTCAAGTAAGGATGGAAGAAGTGCATCTAAAGCAAAAGGGAGGCAGTAGCAGGCGGGATAAGGGACAAAGAAGTCCATGTCTGTGAACATGTTACATGGCAAGGGGAATTAAGGATGCTAACCAGCTGGCCTTAAGATAGGGGACGCTCCTGGATTTAGTCAGGTGGGCCTGATGTAACCACAGAGGTCCTTAAAAGTGGAAGAGGGAGGCAAAAGAGGAGAGTCGGGGGAGATGTGTCTAAGGAAGAATGGTCAGTGGTGCAACCTGTTGGCTTTGAGATGGACGAAGTGGCCACAAGCCAAGGAATGAAGGCAGCATTTAGGATAAGAACCCAGATTCACCCCTAGTTTCCAGAAAGGAAACTCATGATTAATAACACCTTGGTTTCAGCCCAGTGAGGCTCATACCAGACTTCTGACCTACAGAAGTGTAAGATAATAAATTTGTGCTATTCTAGGCCACTGAGTTTGTGGTAATTTCTTATAGAAACAATAGGAAACCTATACAAAGGTTCTTCTTCAAGTCACATGGCTCTCTCTGAGGCAGCCCAAAGGTGATTGGGCACAGCAGTGATTTCAGGATTACCCAGTCCAATTTCTTTGCTTAATCCAAACAAACTTCTGCAGTCAGAAGTTTGTCACCTTTCTTACATTTTGTCCCCATGCCTAGAATGCCCTTTTAGTTACTTTCCTTTTAAAAATGTTTCTCTAGAATCATGTTCTGGATGTAACTCCCTAGAGAAACCCTGCTTGCTCCCATGTGCAAGGACTCTAGGAGGGTCCCTGGCCCTGCACAAGGCTGGGGTTGCTGGCATGTGTTATCTGTTTTGTTTTGAACCCACCTGCTATGCATTCTCGAAGCTTGTGTTATCTCCTACAATGAACCAGAAGTTCCTTAATGGTAAGACTACAGTCACTGCTTCTACGTGCCTGATTCTGCGCTGTGAGCCCAGTGAGTGCTCAACACAAGCGGCCTCTGTAAGGGAGGGGTTTCCTATGCAGGGAGCAGTGTGTTTCAGGTCTGGCCGGAGAAAAGTATGCGTGGGAGTAGGACGAAGGTAGGAGGAGCGCTATTTCTGAGTGCCCTTCTTAGCACTATCTCAAACCATACAGAAGCTGATGGTGCGAGAGTACCTAGCTAAGAGCACCACCAAACAGAAAATCCAATCAACTCCAAACTCATTAAAAAAGGGTCACTAAGAAAGCTATCTGATACCTTAAGGTACTTCACAAGTTCATTCCCTAGGGCTTGGGCTCCAGATTCAGTTTTCTGACAGTACTGGAAAAAATTATGCAAATGCTGATCCTGGGAAGGAGAAAAAAAAAATTTATTAGCATATCTGCTATAGAAATAGAAGTATTTGCTTCTTACAGCATGCATGTTTCATTTAGACTATGAAAACTGATCATATAAAAATGCAAATATCAAAGAGATAAAAATGAAAACAAATTTTAAAGAACGTTTCCAAAGATCCTCCAACAAAAGAGGAAAACTGTTAAAAAATGTTACTTGTGTTCTTCATTTATTTCAGTACCAATGAGCACCTTATCTGTACTTCCTTTCTTCAAAAGAGGACTTACAGAGTAAAAATATATCCATAGAACATGTCAATTAGACTTTTGTTTTGAAAAAAAAAATTATACCAACTCATTCAGAGAGCAATCACTGCTAATTTTAATGGACTAGCGCATACCTGAGTATACACCGTAGAAACCAGATGAGTTGAAACTTTCAGCAGTGGCTTGCTTCCATCGACCCATTTAATTTCTGGACCACAATGCTGAAAAATATGCGGGGGGGGGGATATCCCAACAGATGAGTGATCTTGGCTTCAATCACCATCCTGAATAAGGGCCCTGATGAGGTGCGGAAGCCCCAACAGCTCTGGTGACTTGAGAGTCATGCCTATGCCTGGCTAACAACAGGATGAAACCAACACTAATTCCTGCCCGCTTTCTTTCCCCAAGTACAATGTTCTTCTTCCTGGATTTTATAAGTTATCTTTCCTCTTGAGCTGCAGCTGTAAGGATTACTGTCCATTTGAGAGGGAAAGAATCCTATTCCACCAATGACTTAACCAAACTCGAGCTCAGGACTCTGAACGTGATGGCACAAGGTACCAGATAAAGCGAATAGGACAGGAAGTGCTCCTGGCACAGTCAAAGGGTCAGTATCTGTTTGTGCCTATTTTTAGTTTCAGAACCCTTCATTTTTCTCATGTTCAGATTAGGAACTATAACTGAATGTTACATGATTTAACCTTATTTTGGAATATTTTAACTATCTGCTCATAATATGGGCCCACACTTGTCTCCATTTAAAATGCAGAGAAACATTAAAAGCCATTCAAAAATGAAAGGAAACAAATACCTTTTCTGAGCATCTTATAAAACTGAAGTCTGTATAATCTAAGACAGCTTGAAAAAATGCAAAACCAACACACCAATAGGAGGAATCTGAGACAATTCAGGCATTAATGAATCAGAACGAGCTACCATGTGGATGAGATATTTGCTTACTGGACTTATTACATTATGTTGGAAGATAATTCCTAACCATTTGCATGACCCTAAGAATGCATCTTTATTTGAGCATGGCTAGTTCGCAGAGATTTTCTTCCTTATCCAATATCTCCAAGTCTTCATGTCCTTGCTGAGGCATTGCTACTTCTGGGCTTATACTAAAATGCCCGAACTATAATTCTACATTGTGACACTGTTAATATCACTGTTTCCCAATGGCCTAAGTTTACTTGAAAATGAATAACGAAAACCAAGATGCCAAGACTGGGAAAAATACTATGTGCTTTTTTTGTGTCATGGTTGCTTTAGCTGATCTTTAATGTTTTGTGAAGGAATGGGATAAATCAATCTTAAATTCCGATACCCTGCCCATCCCAAGCTCCTGGTAGCCAAGGTAGCCAGATGGGAGATTGGCTGAGACAGGAACGTGCTGCTCATTGGTCACCACCCTTCCATCTTTCAGAAGAGGAAGCCAGGAATATCCAACTGTTGAAACAAAGAACAAAACAGATTCACTGTAAGTGTACGAAAACTGGTGAAAGAAAGCCAATCTTACTAAATTACCCGATCTTCAGGAACTGTTAATATCAATCAGGGTTAAGAAATTGAAGAGACCCTGAAAACAATCTCTGTAGAATATTGACTGCTTTGGGATTAGAATTCTAAAGTGACCTTTTATAGAAACTTACATATACAAACCAGGCATGCTGCCTTCACGAGCATCATCTAAAAACTCCTTTGCAAAAGAATGCAAATTCATATCAAAATAAAATCTAAGAACCTAATGTTAAGTTATCAAAAATCAAAGGGATAATGAAATTTCAAACCTTGTGTTTCAACAACATCCTTCTTCTTTGTGCTTCCTTTGTTTGAATTATCACAGCTGACATGGAAAAACGTGAACAACAAGTGGTGCTTTTCATGTAGCTGGGTGGGCAATTCTATTTTAATCTGCAAGGAAAACAAAGCAACAACTTTTCTAATATTCCTGAACAACAACATTTCTTGGTGACAGCAGCCACACAACGTGTCACCCAATGCCTAAGGGTGCATTTGGTCTCCAAACTAATAGTAACATTTGTAGTTAAAGAAATCTGAGACTGTAAATTGTGCTAAGGAAGAAATGGATCCTTGATACAATGTTATACTGTTATGGGCTGAATGTTTGTGTGTCCTCCCCTCTCCCCACAACCCCTTCCCAAATTCACATGTTGAAATTCTAACCCCCAAAGGTGATGGTATTAATAGGGGCTTTTGGAGGTGATGATGTCATGAGTGTGGAGCCCTCATATATAGGATTAATGCTCTCATATAAAAGAGATCCTACAGTGCTCCCGAGCCCTTTCCACCATGCGAGAATACACCTGAGAACCTGCGACACTGACATGCTGGCACTCTGACCTCGGACTCCCAGCCTCCGGAACTATAAGCTATAAATATTTGCTGTTTATAAGCCAGTTAGTCTGTGGTATTTCGTTATAACAGCACAAACAGGCTAAGACATGACTGACCCAAACTAGAAGAGTCCATATTTAAATTCCAGAAGGAGCTGGAAAACACATGAGAGAAACCACTACATTAACTTAACACCAGCCAGGCATGGTGAAAAACCAGGGTAGAACATTTACCAGTAGAATTCATATAGTAGTTTTAATGACCTACATATAATTTTACATAAGGAAACCCAACAATAAGGTCCAACAGATGTAACTATACTTAAGTATGAATTTGAAAAAAACTATATCAGAATTATTAATTGTGGTAGTGATAGAGGAGGGATTTTTAAGTTTTTCTTTTCTACATTATCTGCATTTTCCATGTTTTAATTTTTTACAATAAATACATTACTTTTATAATTAGAAAACATTATGGAAAATAGATAATTCAACATTTATTTTTTTTAAATCTTTAAATTCTTTATTAGTTAAGGAATTACAAATGTGTCCTCATTTCCCCCCCCTCCCCAACTCATGCTCTCATCCCCCTGTTGTCCATGTCCATTGGTTTGGCTTATATGCATGCATACAAGTCCTTTGGTTGATCTCTTCCCCTTACCCCCACCCTCCCCTACTTTCCCTCTGGGGATCAATAGTCTGATTGCTGTTTCTCTGTCTTTGGATCTGTCCCTGTTCATCAGTCTATGTTGTTCTCTATATTCCACAAATGAGTGAGATCATGTGGTATTTATCTTTCTCTGACTGGCTTATTTCACTTAGCATAATGCTCTCCAGTCCCATCCAAGCTGTTGCAAAAGGCAAGAGTTCCTTCTTTTTTACCGAAGCATAGTATTCCATTGTGTATATGTACCACAGTTTTTTACTCCACTCATCTGCTGATGAGCACTTAGGCTATTTCCAGATCTTAGCTATGGTGAATTGTGCTGCTATGAACATTTAGTTCTATCACTGTCATTTCAGTATAGTATGCACCTCCCCTTGAATTTTGCTTTACTAAGCAAAGAACTTGAGTTTTCCTTAAAATGGGTTAAACTGGGTTTTCCCTTGAAAATCTTACCTCATCATAAAATTCTGGGTTTTGATGATGGTGTAAAACGGCAGCAAAGGCGCTTCTTGTGAACACGGGCCCACCAGGCCTGCCGTAAATGCACTGAAATCAGAGTTAGCAAGGGAAACACCAGCATTCAATTAATAGAGTAAGAAATCAAACTCAGATGTGTTGTAAAGAGCACTCTCACAGCACAGCTTAGCCCTCTCTGATGGATTTCTTCTGCCTGTGAGACTCCAGACCCACAAGCCCCTTTAGTCCTGGGCCCAACTCACCCTCCAGCTCCCCTCCCACCCACTGAGCTATCTCGGAACCAGACGTTGCTCACGGCTCCCTTTCCCACTGCCATGCCTCTGCTTATGCCATCCTCTCTCCCAGGGATCTTCCCTTCTCTGTGCCCCAAGCAAACTCTCATGCATCCTTCCAGAAATGAGGAACTCCTTCCTCTGTGTCCCTTCAGCATTTTTCTGTTCTAATTACTTAGTTTTGTAAAATAAACCCTTTCAGTACCTTCTGTATGCCAGGAGCTTTTTTCCCCCCTAACTGTCTTTTCCCACCAAACTACACAATTTCTTGAGGGTGAAACTAAACTACATTGTTCTCTGCAACTTTGTCTCCTTCCCCTCTTGCAAAGTCATTTTCATAAAGTTTCAGTAAGGAATTTGGGCTCTGGGGCCAGACTGCCTGGGTTTGAACATCAGTTCCCCTAATGTATGACCCTAAGCAATTTATTTAAATTCTGTGCATTAATCTCCTCATCTAAAAAATGCAGATATTCATAGTACCGAACTCAAAAGACTGTTATGAGAATTACAGGGGTTTAGTACCTATAAGGCTCTAAGAGCAGAGCCTGGAATATAATGAACACTCAGTAAGCATCAATAATATACTACTATTATTATCATCACACTATAATAAACATTTAATAAATGTCAATCTATTATTATTATTATTATTTATATTATCAATGTTATTAATATAATTCTTAGCATCCATACAATGCCTGCCTCATAGCAGGCGCACAATGTGCTTACTGAATTGAACATGCATAACAACCCTTCACCCCTAAAATGTATAACAAAAAAGAAATAGTGAATTAGGAATAAGAACTCAATTATTCCATATTCCATAAGGTTCAGCATGTGTGGTTATATGTTGTGATGTCATGTATTTGTGTGTTTGTGTCAATTAAAATGTGCCATATTCCTTTAGTTGTGCCATAGACGCAACTGCATTATTAAAGTGGGAAAATGGGAATATACATAAAAAAACAAACCTTCAAAGGCTGAGAGTCTTCTTCATCTGAATCTTTGAATTCAATGCAAATAGCAATATTTCTGGCCTGCAGTATATTTAAAGAAAAATGGGGAAGAGGGGACAAAAAGCCAGGATATATAAATATTTATAAAAGAACATGAGAAGCCAAAACCCAAGAGAATTTAATACCAAAAATGAAACCTCATTCTTTATACTCACCTTGGCAAAAGACTTCTGACTGTCATATTTCAAGTACTTGGGATAAACATAAAGGTGGTTATTGTAGGTGGTGTACGGCTGAGTATATTTTGCTAGGCAGGGCACAAATTCCTCTACTTCAAACATGATTGGAGTTTTAGTACAGGTTTCAAATTGCTTTGTGGGAATGTATGATGAATTGACATAATCTGAAAAATTAAAAACAAGCAAATTTGAAGTAAAAAACAAACAAACAAAATTTTGTCTGTTTATTACACAGAACTTACACTTACTGGGAAAGTCTGAGGAAACATTATCGATTGTAATGTCTAGATTGCCCAGTATCACTGGGAGCTTAGCCATCTTCTCAGGTCTACAAACAAAGAAGAGAAAAATCGAACATTTATAAGTTAGATGAGCTCCAAAACTTAAATTATAGAGAGCACTTCCCAGAGAAATATAATGCAAGCCACAAAAGTAGTTTTAAACTTTCCAGTAGGCACATTTAAAAAAGTAACAGGTAAAATTAGTTTTAAGAATATAGTTATTTAACCCATTATGTCCAAAATATTATATTTAAATATATAATCACTATAAAAAGTGCATTCGAATTATTCAAAATCAGATGTGTATTTCCATTACACCTCATTTCAGTTTGGACTTGCTATTTTTCAAATGCTAAACAGCCACATGTGGTAGTGGGTACTGCGTTGGACAGCAAAAGTCTAGTTAAGAACATCAGCAAAATGTTAAAGTTTTCCTGAACCATTCCACCCTCACCATACATTCTTCGCTCATTTAGAATCATGAAAATTCAGAAGCAGAAGTCATCTTAGTCTCTGGTGTCTAGCAAAACGCTGGGTACGAAGCAAGTACTCAATGAAATGTACGGTGTCTGTATTTGGTCTGATTCAATCCATTACAGGAATCTCCTCTACAATGTGCCTGACAAGCACTGCCAATGCTTCACCCTTTCTAGTCGCAGGAAACTTTCAGCACTCAGACTGCTCTTCCGCATAGCAAGGGAAAGGCAGCTCTCTGAAACTTCCACTCATCAAGGGGCTTGGTTATGCTTCCCTATGGAACACCTTTCAACCATCTAGAAACAGCCTTCGGAAGTCTTCCATTCTCGGCCCTTCTGCACCTTCCTCCAATGCCATTTCTCTCCTTGAAGAAGGTCCCATTTATATTGTTGCACCCAGAACTGCATAGATCAGGCCCAATGGCCTGAGCAGTGAGGGTAGGATAGCTGTCTGTTTTTACTTTATCTTTTATTGATTGATTGAGAGAGAGAGAGAGAGAGAGAGAGAGAGAGAGAGAGAGAGAGAGAGAGAGAGCAGAGAAAGAGAGGGAGAGAAACACTGGTTCGTGCACTCATTGGTTTATTCTTGTATATTCCCTGACAGGGAACTGAACCTGCAAACTTGGCATATCGGATGACGCTCTAACCAACTGAACAACCCAGCCAGGGGCATAGCTATCTGGTTTTGAATAATACACTCATCTATTGATGCTATTACTTTTAGGTAGCCACGCCTAGTGATTCAAATGAAATTTACAACCACCTAAAAGCCCTAAATCTTTGTTCACATGCTTTACTATCATGCCAATCTCTCCATTCCGGATTTATACAATTATGTTTTTGGAACTCAGAACAGGATTTGATTTTTGTCTTGATGAAATTTCATTTCTTTATATATTTTGAGGCATTTCTAGTTTATCAAACCCCCCCTAAATCCAGGTATTAACATCTAATGTATTAGATATTCCTCACGGCTTTGTGTTGCGAAGACATTTCACCAGCATGTTTTAGTCTCTTATAAAAGTCACTGATGAAGATACTGCACAGATATTGCCATGAACAGGTTCCTCTCAACCCTCTCGATGCCCATCGCCAGACTGACACTAGCCTATGCATCACCCTTCTTGGCATCCGGTTACTCCAGCCGTTGAACATCTGTCCACTCAAGTGTACTACACTTCTCTGACTTGCTCATGGGACATCTTGGGATATACACTTGTCAAAGGCTTTGCATTCCTGTTGTACCAGCTTAGCAGCCCAATTAAAGAGAGAAGCAGAAATGTGATTAGAATGACTAGTTTGACATGACATGACTTATTCCTAGAAAACAGAACAGTTTCGTGGTTCTTCATACGCCACCTGTTTAATAATGTCGTTTAGATACTGCCAAGAAACATCAAAGCTCACTGGTCAACAGATGAAGCATTTGGTTTTGTCCCCATTTGTTAAAAGTTCCTAACTCCTGCTTTTAAGATTCCTTTGTCAGGAAGGCAAATCAATAATTTTTCACACATCCTGCCTCCTGTCAAAAAAACTTATGGCCAAAAGATGCCCAGCAAAGGAAATCAGTTTTTATAAGTTCAGAAATGAACTCTTCAGATTCTCAGCCAGACTGACTTCTACCATTGACCAACCTCTCTTTATCACATTGTTATGGGCTGAGTTGTAGTCCCAAAAAGATATGTTTAAATCTTAACCCTAGTATCTGTGACTGTGACCTTATTTGGAAATGGAGTATTTGCAGATGTAATCAAGTGAAGATGAGGTCACTAGGGTGAGCCAATATGACGTATTCTTGTAAGAGGAAGGATGTTAATCAGACACACAGGAAGACAGCCATGTGAAGACAGGGGCAGAGTTTGGGGTTATGCTGCCACAAACCAAGGAGGACTCCAGCTGCAGAATTGTGAGAGCTAACTTCCACTGTTTTAAGTCATCCAGTTTGTGGTACTTTGTTATGGCAGCCATAGGAAATTAATACACTCATTAATAGATATAAAGCATTTAGGACTATAAACAATAAGTACGATATAAGTTATCCTCCCTCCCCCGCTACCCAAATCACCCATTCAGTTAATAGTACCAGGAGCACTCCACTGTGTAAGTCAGAAACCTGGATTTATTTATCTGCGACTACCAACCATTTTTTTCTCTTTCCACCCTAATGTCCAATCAGGAAACCAAGACCCAGTAATTGGGCCTCTCTGACATAACTTGAATTAGTTTCATTCTTCCTGTTTCCACTTGTAGTGGCTTTGCTGAAGCCCCTCCCACTTCTTACAAGGTTCCTCAACTGCCTCCTTCTTCCCCAGGTTCATCTCTGCCCTCAACCCACCCTTAACGGACCCACCAATAACATCCTTTACAGAATTCAAATCAACTAGGTCACTCTTCCAATTTTAAACCCTCTCTTCCTTCCCAAGGACTTGAGGTAAAGTTCCATGCTCACCCAGCATGCCCCGGGATGTCTGAGTGGAGCAATTTAAAAGACTGCTCCTGCTTCCTCCCTCCCCACCAAACAATTTCAGTTCTCAGAAGTGGAAATAAGCAAGGCCTGGAGACTCACTTCCGAAAGTCCGCCAGGAACTTGAGCATGTCGTCATTGGAGAGCTTATTGCTGTCTTGCTTGTAGAGAGCAGAGAATCTGGCATTCTTGTCAAGGTTTCCAGATGTATCCCTAAACAACGTCCTGAAATAGCAAAACAACACTTCCAAACTGAATTTCCAAAAGACCAAAATAAACCCACGACTTAACTCTGGTTTCTATGTGAAGACTAATTATTATTCCATTGGCTGTAGCCAACAGAAATCTCATTACCTAAAAACCTGGAAGATATTTATGAGGATGAACAAAACTAACTCAATTTACATAGGCAACATTTCCAGCAAATGGCCTGTGCTTGGGAAACAACATACACAGTCGAGTTCTTAAGAAGCAGAGATCGAAAAATAAAGAGGACCGGCAGACCACACGGGAAGTCGCCCATGCCCAACGGGAGACACGTGGCTGGGACCTGGAATACCATCTCTGCAACACAAATTCCTGCTCATCCTGCCAATGCCACACAGCTACCCTCCAACCAGCATCTTTCCTTTCTGTGACTCTAATAAATGATTATTCAGATACAGGGCTTACTTACTTTTCAACTTTACACATTTAAATCCTATTCATCTCTGGGCAATAAAGAGAATAGGTTGGTCGATCTATAATTCTGTCTGTCTGTCTATCTATCTATCTATCTATCTATCTATCTATCTATCATCTATCTATCTATCTCCATATATCTACACCTATATCAAAGATATAAAAGATGTTCCCCTTACCTTGCTGCCCAAGCAAATGGCATCCTGTACTGTCCAAGCCTTTGGCATGCCTGCTTGGCATTCTTCAGCACCTTCTGAGCAACCTTGAAGACATCAGAATAAAGCCATGAGATGCCGAATCCCACTGACAGAAGAATTATCATCTAAAGAGCTTGTGCAGAATCCCATAATTTGGGGATAAATATTCATTATTAAAACATGATAGGTGTTGTTAGGGCAAAGTTTTAATTTTTATATTTTTGCTTTCTAAGTATAAATTCTGCTATTTTCACTTCCTAATAACTAATTTTGGCTTTTTGTGGGTTAACTGATTAACCCTATAATACAGAGTGAAGCAGATTTGCTTTTAGCTTATTATGTACACATGGCAGGTCTATGAATCAACTATACACCATCGCTAAAGCAGATGACACTTTATTTTCCAAAATTTGCTTGTACTGGGATATGGCATTGTTACCAATGCAAAGTCTGATTCATTCAGAGTGATGTGTCGAAGGGCTTTTCACATTAGTTAAGTACATCCAAGACAAACCAAGTTTAGGAGAACTAATCTAGTTCCTGTGAACCGGTGTGTGCTCTGCAGACTGCAGCATCAGCATCAGGGGGAAGCTGTGAGGGATGCAGAGCCCCAGGCCCCACCCCAGGCCTCCTGGGTCAGAACCTGCATCTGACCAGACCTCTGGTGGCCTGTGTGCACTGGGACTGGGTTTGAGAAGTGCTCATCTAGAAGGCTCAGAAGTAGAATGATAGAGCTGTCTGTCTCTAAGTCAAATTGAAACCAGCTGTTTGAATCTATAGGCCATTACACCTCTCTAGGTTCCACTTTCCATACCTTAAAAATGAAGGGCTTAGTTTATACTTTTCATTACAGAACATTATGATTCTGCCATAATCAGGCTGTGGGAATTGCTGCCTTCATGAGTGAACTGGAAAACACATCTTGATTCAAACAGATGCCAGAAGCTCAATTAGGCCCTCCCTTTCTTCTTCAAGAGGGGTGTATTCATGTGGGGACTCAGGGGGACACAGTCGCAGGGTAAAATGGCCTACTTTCCTGGGATGGCAATTTGGGGAGAAACTATTATTTTTCGGTTTAACAATAATGACTATATTGTGGAGTAAAATGCAACATCTGCATAAAACTTAAAGCTAAAACACAAGGCTTCAAGTAAGTTTCACTCTTCCCTGCAGTGAATGAGGACTGAGTGCTCAGACTTCCCAAAAGTGCAAATGGATCATAATGTAGCGAAAGTCAGAGTGAAAAATTCATATTTTCCCTTTCGGTTTGTTTCTTTATTCCTTTTCTTTATTCCTACCTTCCTTCCTTTCTTTCAAATCTGTTTGTGATGGGCCTACAGAGACTTCTCATAAAAATTTTCTCCAAAACAAAAATTTACTCCAAAAGATGTTCTACACCATATTGGAAAACACAAAGAGACCATTTTTATATACAGGAAAAAAAAATAATCCCTCTGTCATCTCTGCCAAACCTTTCATGCGGATGTAACACAGTTGAATGTTAATCTCTGCTTTACTTCGCTACCTCGGAGGTGTGACTAAATGGGACAATGTGCACGTGGTGGAGCTTTTCGTCGTAAGTGATGAAGACAGACATCAGCAGATGCTCAGTGGACACTGGGACGTGTGGAGTGTAACGGCCAGCCCACAATGATACGGCTTTTGCACCAACATGGGCAGCCACGTTTCAAACGGTGCGTGTGGCAGACAGAAGTAGCAATGGTGCGTATGGGCCTTGGAAATGTGTCGCATGCACAGTCAGGGAGTAGATCTTATCTTGGGCCTTCGCTGATTATCAATCAAAGCATCAAAGAGCTAAAAGCGCTCTCATCCTCATTTTTACAGATTTGATTTAAAAAATAAAATAGTTTCTCTCTAGAGACCAAACTTTACTCAGCTTTTATCAGCCAGAAGCACATGCCGTCTGAAGCAATGCACCTGGTAAATGGGCTTTTACTTGACTGGGGCTGTCATAAATGATAACGAGGTCCTACATGGGTCAGTGGTTTGTGGAGTCCATATCAGCACTGTCTTTTACATTGTTTGATCCTAGCACTGTCCCCGAGAGAAAGGTATGAGCAGGGAGAAACATTATCCTTTAACTACAGGATTAAATATCTGCGGCTCAGAGAGGTGATATGATTTGTCCAAAGTGCCCAGGCTAGTTAGGTGCTCAGCACTTGCGTGTCTGACTCCTAGGACCTGTTCTTTGAGGGCCACCCTGCGTCCTGGTGGACACACTTGTGATGTATGGGTGTGGCCACTGAGAGGGAGAGAGGAAACTGAGTCAGCTCAGCAAACCTGTTGGAGCCTCTGGGTGTCCCCTCCTCCTGCTGACCAGTCCTTGGTCAGTATATTAGGGCAATCTTCAAATGACCGTGTATAAAACATTTTTAAAATAAAAATACTATAAAACTGGCAGGACAGCACTCAACAGCTTACTCTAACCGGGTAGCTCAGAGTGCAAGCAAGTGACAGTCAAGTGTCCTTTGGCCCCTCTAGCTGTGGGACACTAAGGCGGTAACTAACCCTTTGAAAACCTTAGTTTTCTGAATAGGAAAGGAGGTCTTGAACTAGATGACTTCTAATAAACAATAAGTCTATGGTATGTCTGCATCTACACATTCCCCAGGTAATAAACATTACTTTGCACAAACACCAAACATATATCTTCTTGTTCCCCTTCCTTATTCAACCTAAGGTCGTACTACCTCTGCCACCACAACCCTGTCCCCCCTGACAAAACACAAATAGACCTGAATCACCAATCCTACTGGCCATACCACCTGAGCAAGACTGTCTCCCAGTCTTGTCTCATTTTTAAGTATAAATGGACCCAAATATAATTCCAGAACCTGAGAGAGACACCAACAAGTGAAATAACCTATCTATATATATAAAAGCCTAAGTGGCTGTTAAGATCAAATGACTGGATGACTGGCCGGTAGTTATGATGCACACTGACCCAGACCTTGCTGCTGTGGCCCTGACAGCCCTGAATCTGGTTCACCCACACCCCAGACCCAGACAAAAGGGAAGAGGGAGCCTGATTCCTTGTGGAATCAGCCGTTGATTAGCTTGCTGCTGGGGCCAACCTCCCGTAGTCCCTCCCCCCAGCAGGCTGCAGGCCCCCCCCCCCCCAATTGGCCCCAATCGCCAGCCAGGCCAAGGGACCCCACCCATGCACAAATTCGTGTACCGGGCCTCTAGTTTGAATATAATATGTGAACTTTATAAGGACACAAATCTTACTATTAAGCTGGTAATTCCTCTGCAAATTGTTTCATGATGTTAGGATCGTCCAGCCAAATGAAGCATTTTATTTACACATAGGACTACTTTTCATTGAAAATTGAACATATAAAGTTAAATATAAATCTATGTACAGCAGTCTACATCTTTTGAAATATAAATATGGTTCAACTTTGACTTCTTTAAGCATCTCTACTTCAATGGAAAGCCTTCTTTTCCGATTGCTATTTATCTTCACAAAGCACACAAGTCATCCCTACCTTAGAAGAGTCTGAACTTTTCATGTATGGCTCCGCGCCGTGCGTGATGCTCCCCTGGAGGACCTTTTCGATTCTAGCCACGAGAAATATATCTGGATGAGGACAGGTGACTGAAAATATTCCCTAGGGGACAAAACATTTTCTTTAGTAAATAGAATTCTCAGCCACATTACACAAATCCCATGAATATTAAAGGTTCTAAAGCAGCAAAGAAGGGTGAACCTGTTTAGCTATTAAGAAGCACCCAGTGCCAAACTGGCTAACTGATCAATAGTTCATCAACTGCTCAAATAGGCTTTTGGTGGGGGAGGCAGTTTAGAAAAAAGAACTGAGAAATCCAAAGCCACTTCTCTCAGCTTGCTTTTACAAAGTCTCTATGTGTTTACATAGCATGTGCAAGCTACGGCTTGGTATCATGACCGCTGGGCTCAGGTCCCCACCTGCTTCGGATACTGCATGGCGGCTTCATGGAGGATGTCCGGAAGGGTGGGCGAGCTCTGCCCGCTGCCATTCATCAGAGCCGAGGACGGAGTGGCCAGCATCTGCCTCACTGAGAAATGGTTCAGGTCCACGTGGAAATCGGCAGAAATCTTCCGGTTGCACTTTATGTCAAACAGGGATAGAGTGACAAAGAAAGGCTCTACCTGAGCAAAACAAAACAAAACAGTCCAGACCATCACTCAGGCTCAAAGAAGAAATGGCTGAACTTATTTATGATTGTGGCTATAAATTCCCGCTAAAGAGAAACAGACTCGATCTCCATCCTTTGTGACAAATATTTTGTCCCCACAGGCTGAACAAGCCCCCACATCCTAACCTAAACATTGTATCTCCTTGATACCAAGACCTAGAATTTCATGTCTGCACTGTAATGGGAATAACTGAAACCTCTGGGTTTTTTTTAAGGAAATCTTTTTTAAAAATTACATTTGTAGTGGGTCCTTCTTCATTTTCGGCAACACAGCATTGCAAATTGAAAGACAGATCATTGCACTTGACAAGAATTCTTTTTCCAAACTTCTCTTCAAATGGCTTCACTTCTGGTTCAGCTGATGGTAAATCAAGCTTCTTAAAAAAAAAAAAAAAAGAAAGAAAAAAAAAAGCAAACATGTAAATACATTGCGCTTGCAATAAAAAAATCCCATAATAATTGTACCCTAAAGAAACTGCCATATGGAAAAGCCATATACATGATTACTCACAATAGTGTTACTATTTTATAAGTTTATACAGTTTATAAAAATGGTCAAAAATGATGGTATATCTACTTGATGGATTATCATGCAGAGTTTAAAAATTATGGTTATGAGCAACTCAGTGTCCATCAACAGATGAATGGATAAACAAAATGTCATATATACATACAATGGAATAGCATTCAGCCATAAAAAGAAATAAAATTCTGACACAATCTACAACATGGACGGATCATAAAACATTAAGCTACGTGGAATAAGCCAGACACAGAAGGATAAATATTGTATGGTTTCACATAAAAGAGGTTCCTAAAATATGCAAGTTCACAAAGACAGAAGGTAAAACAGAGGTTACTAGGGGTGAGGGGAAGGAGGCCTGGGGAAGTCATTGCTTAAAGGATAAAGAGTTTCTGTTTGGGATGATGAAAAAGTTCTGGAAATGGATAGTGGTGACAGTTGCACAGCACTATAAATGTTCTTAACCCTAAACTGCACATTTAAAAAGGGTCAAAATGGTAAATTTCATGTTAGGTATACTTTATCACAACAAGTAAAATATTGTCAAAATATATATGGTTATGAAGCCTGTGAAGAAACACAGAAAAACATTTATTATTAAAGTTAAGTGGGGGGAAAGAAGTTATATAAAAAGACTATCAATGAAGAGGGGGAAATATAGAAGGAAATACTGCAGAACCATTGCCCCCCAGAGCCACCCTACTGTGGGCAGCCCTGTGGTCCTCGCCACACTGTGCCCTGGATTTTGCTGGGACACCGATGTGGATCACACGCACTACAACTTGGGGTTGAGCTTCAGCAAGTCAGGAAATATCACTGTCTGCTGGGCATCTGCAGTGATACCTGTTCTTTTCTGACTATTATTTTGTGGGGTGAATCACATGTTCTTTGTGGACCTGAGAATGTCTTTGATAACTCTCAATTTTCAACAATCAATTGAATATCAAATATTCACAATGGTTGGGCTACACAATGAGATTACAGCCTGTTTTTATTTTTCCTTTTCCCCTTGAATTTTCTATATTGTTGTTATATTGCTTGTCAATCCAAAATAAACAAATAAATAAACAACCTGTCAAAGGCTTTATTTTCGAACTTGGTTTTAAACATTAAAATAGTTCCTACCTGGGCATCCGGGTCCAAGTAAAAAAGTTTAACTCTGCTTTCACTTTTCAGTTTGATTTCTGCTTCTCGGGTACTCTGGTAACAAGATAAACAAAAAAATATAAATTACATTTAAAAATAGCCCTTTTCTGACAGGGGTGTCCAAGTTTGTTTGAAAGCCACCCCCTCCTGAAGCGCCAGGCTGCCAGACGACTCTGCCCTCAGCTTGGAGAGTCTGCCTGTCAAGGAACCAGGATGGAGCACACAGTGAGAGTGCGGCGGGGGAGAAGGGGTGTCAATATCTGATCCCTGACCTTATGAAGCTGACAATCAAATGGAGAGCCAAAAACAATACAAAGAAAGCAAAAGAGAATAATTAAGCATTCCTATCAAGCAAGGCTTCACAATGTAATTGAATAGGGGCTGGGCTTTGAACATAGCGGTGGAATTTAGATAGCAAAAGGGAGGACAACAAACATTTCCGGCTGAATGAAGAGGATGCACAACATGGATAGACAGATCCTGTCTGTGAAAATGAGCCCAGGTGGCGGAAAAATTTAGGGCGCACTTAAGACCGAGGGTACAAGCAACGGAAGAGAAAGGAATGCGTTTTGAACGGCAGGATGGGGAACACGATGGCAGATACTGAGGGGCAGCCACAGGTGTTTGTGGCAGGGAGGGGGCACTGTTGATTCATTAAATAAATATTTATTGAGCACCTATTGTGTGCCAGGGACTACGGACACAAATACGAATGAAACAAAGTCCCTGCCCCTAAGGAACACTAGCTGGGAAGACAGGATACACATAGGCAATAAAAATGGCAAAAGAAAGCATAGGGACAGTGAAATCTAGCCTGGACTGGGAGGAGGCAGTCAGGAAAAAGCTCCCGGAGGAGGACCCATCTTGAAGGACCAGAACATTTGGGTAGGAAAAGACGGAGGAGCATTCTAGGAGGAGGTACTGCAAGTACAAAGGTGCAAGTCATAACTGCGCAGTTACCAAACCATCTGTTATGACGGAATGCGGGGATTTGTATGTTAAAGACTGGAGACTCCATTCAAAATCCAAATAAATCCCATAGCATTTTAAGCAAAGAAATAAAATAACCAGTTCTGCATTTCAGAAGCATCCCTCGGGGAGGGCTGAGGAAATGGACTAAAGAGGGAAAGACCAGGAAGCCACATGATCTTTCCTGAGCATCACAGCCGCCCCTCAGTTGCACAGCAAGGCCCATAACCAACTCCAAGATCCTAGCCTGAGAAGCCAGTAACTAAGATGGATAATTCAAGAGGAAGAGCAAGTCTGTGGAGAAGGAGATGAATTAGAGTTCGAAGATGTATCTGGGATTTCCAACTGGAAATACCCAGCAGACAGCTAGAGATGAAACTTGAGTACAAGGTCGGGATAAAGGCTGGAATCACAGACTTGGAGAAGTGGCCATTGAGACATACGGTGGCAGAGGTGGGGACTGCAGAAGTGGGAGTGGGAACAGAAAGAAGAAAACTCTAACATTATCACAAGACCTACGTCATCTCCAGCCACATTATTTCTCACACCTGGTGCCTCTAATCTGTATTCTGTTCTTTTTGTTACTCTGAATCTCAATGGTTAAATCTATACATTTACAGAGTCAGAATAGGATGTCCTCTCTCACGTGCTCCTTTCTGCAAAAACCACAAGTCACATCGTCACACCTCAGCATGGGAGGGGAACAGAAAGAAGAAAACAGGATGCAGACATATAAAAGAAGAAAATCAACAACCTGCCCAAAATAGACTCAAAGCATTCTAATGTTGCCACTAATATCCAAGAGATAGAGTCTCCACTGGAGAAACCACTGAAAGAAGGGACCACTTTAGAGGTAAAAATAACCTAAGAGTTTATAATCCACCTTACATACACTGACAGCTCTGCTATGAGACAGATGAAAGCAAACTCGGCTTCTTAAAGTGCCTCCCATCCCTCCCAAAGCCCAGGATGTGTTAAACAGAAAAGATGCCCGATGAATAGTGTTGGAAGAAATTACCAAGTAAAGCCTAGACCGTAAGAAAATGAGGCTTGGGAGCAGCAGGGCTTTTCCCCTGAGCCAGGGAATAATAAGTATCTGGAAGCATCATAATGATAAAATGCGTATTTATTGATAATAGCAAACATCTCTATACTGGGTATCATTCTAAGTGCACATTTAAATTGTTTTTTTAATATATTTTATTGATTTTTTACAGAGAGGAAGTGAGAGGGATAGAGAGTTAGAAACATCGATGAGAGAGAAACATCGATCAGCTGCCTCCTGCACACCCCCTACTGGGGATGTGCCCGCAACCAAGGTACATGCCCTTGACCGGAATCGAACCTGGGGCCCTTGAGTCTGCAGGCTGACGCTCTATCCACTGAGCCAAACCGGCCAGGGCCACATTTAACTTTGGTACAAACTTAGGAGGCGGGCGCTATTACTGTCCTTGTTTGAAAGAGAAGACGCCGAGGCTTCTGTGGTAAACGCTCTGCCTTGGAACTCACAACATCGAAGGAAGCCGGATTCCGAGGCTGACTGGCTTCAGAGCTCAGACTCTCAATAGACAAGAAAAAAAAAACCACACAGATAAAGAATATGAACAGGCCCGTCAGAAAATAATGTCAAGAAATAAATATATGAAAATATGAATAACATCGCTACCAAGCAGTGAAATACAAATCAGAGCAGTGAAACATCGTTTTTCACTTTCTCTGGTGAGGATGCAGAAAAGTGGGAATGTGACTTATTTCAGCCTACGGGGAAAGTAACCTGTCAATACTTAAAGTCTTAAAGATACAATAACCTCTGACCCAGAAATCCCACTTTGGGGAATTTCTCCTACTGAAATAAGAGTGCATGTATTTAAGCTCATAAATATATTATAATGTTTATTGTGTACTGTCTGTAGAGGCTAAAAACTGAAAGTAACCTAAATGTTCGTAAATAGGGAGATGGTGAAATGAAGTGAGCAATATCCATATCTGGAATATCACGCAGCTATGAAAATAAGTAAACTAGATTCAGGGGTAGCGATGAAATGTTTCTAAGTGATACAACAAGTTGCAGAGTAACATATAGATCATGAGCATATTTTTAAAAATAATTAAAAACACTACCCGGGGGGCAGAAAGGGAGAAAAATGTGAGACATCTGTAAAACTGTCAACAATAAAAAAAAATAAAAACACTATGTTTATGTGTATGTTTCTATGAGCAACTGGTTTGGTGAAAGGAATTACGACAGGTTAATAACATCGGTGTTCTCAGGAATGTGGCAATGGAGGACGAGGGAAAAAGTTATCTTTTCTTTATATAACTTTGGATATTTTTATTTATGATGGCAAGCACAGTTATTTTTACTTAAATTTTTGGTAAAGACAAAATAAATTCCTGTCATGTACTCTTACAATATAAAGGCCTACAAAATATAGCTATAAACAACAACAACAACAACTTATCCCACAGACTATGCCATCCTGCACTTCTCAAAGGGACAGAAACCAGCTCTGCTCTTAAAATAACCTGTGGTTAGCTCCTACTGTGAGGTAGGAAGAACTGGACTGGCACTTCCCCAAACCCTGTCGCTGCCATCCTACCCAGAGCCCATCTAATATTCAGTCTAGAGGAAAAGGAGAGGAAAATGAAGAAAATGGACAATGACAGAGCTGTTCTCTGTAAAAACTGACCCTTGCTCAGAAGTCAAAGAAGAGAATGATTCCTCTATTCTTCCCACTTCTGTATACCCTAAGTTTAATCACTAATGACACCCTGACAATGTCCTCCCCCCGCCCCCGGCCCTTGTCCTAAGAAATAATTATGGACCAAACATAATTATGGATCAAACATTTCAGAGTTTCAGGGACTGCTGTAGGCCTACTTTATGCCCTCAGTTTACCTCTGAGCAGACAAAACAATCGGAGGTCAAAGACTATGGCCAACAGCGTTTCATTTTCAGAATTAGTTATCAGAATTATACTGTGTTGACTGTTGGCTCATTTAACCAAAATGGATTGGAATAGGAAAATTTAGCAAAATCCCTGGAGACCAGACTATATACTTTTAATTTAAAGAGCTGTCATGATTTGTTTCCACTACTTCCAAGATAGCCAACTCCCTGGGACCATCACCTGGTCCTGGGTCACAAAGCTGCAGGGGAGCATTTTAGAACAAGGAGGCCCAAGAAACGAACGCCAGCTGACCTCACAAACACAACCCTGGCCGAGTCCTTTGCATCATAATACAATCACACCGTTTTCTGGATTCGGAGGCAGAGAAGGCAGCATCTGTCACTGACCTTAGCCAAGGTGTCTGTGAAACTGTCTGGATTCTGACATGGACTGCTGCTTGGCCACCTGACCCTTACTCAAACTCGATGAGACTGTAGAGTCTGAGACACTATACTTTATTCTGTGCTCAACTGTGGAAGATTTATCCAGAAAGGTAAGTTCATTGGCTAAGAAGAAGCTATACGGTATTTGGATATGAACAATTTTGGGTTAACATGAAACAATACTTCTCTTTCAGAACCATATGGGGAGATCAAATTAAGATGAGTTGCTGTTCTCTGAGGGGGGAAAAAAGATCAAAAATAGGAAAGCTGTGGAGGAGAGAAATATAAGGTGGAAGCATGAGGATTTTCTTCATTCTGTCTTTACACAAGGCGGGATATATGTCCCTATGTCACCTAAGAAAAATATAACCAGAGAAAGAAATTATTAAATAAATAGTAAGCAGGTTTACTAATCTCAGCATATTAACCCTAGACTTTGAAGGGTTAGCTAACTTTATGTTTATATAATCAATAAAAATCTTTAAAAGAGTAGGTACTCTGATACTATAAATGCCGTTATATTTACAACAAAGATGTTTGGTGCCATATTAGACAACAGGAAGAAAAGAACAGGTATTGGGGTAAATGCAGCATGCCGCCTAGTAAAACAAGAATAATGTTTTATTCTTGTTCTAGTCCCCCATTGTTCTAGTCCTTTCTCTGAAATCTAAACTGTGTCCTGATCCCCTGCTGGGCCCTTTCTTGCACCTTCCTTCCCTGGTACTAATTGTCTAAACAACGTAAGGGCCAAGAATACACAAAATATTCTGAAAACCTAAGTTCATATCGTCACTACCACATGCAAAAGGCCCCTCCATTATATTCCAGAAGAGACTTCAGTTGTTTTTGTACTAGAACAACTTCCTGTCACTCACATCCTCTTTGGTCATGTCTCAGTCACAGTGGAAACAAAAGCCGGGGCAACACGATAAATGAAACAGAAAGAGGAGTTGACCAGAGAGGACCTGCCATTAAGTTACACCTTTAAGGGCCTTCTGCCTGCCCCCATTGTTCTAGTCCTTTCTCTGAAATCTAAACTGTGTCCTGATCCCCTGCTGGGCCCTTTCTTGCACCTTCCTTCCCTGGTACTGACCTCTTTCCTTCTTCAGCTCCTGATTAAACTCCCCTCCTTGCTCAGCTCTGCTTTCCGGCCTCTCTATCCTTCCCACTCCGTACTTTCATCTCAGATTCTCCCCTATGGAATCCATTCTTTCTAAAATTAGTTATTGGCTAACTTCCCTGCCTTTTTTAACAGGTATGAATGATCACACACACACACTGAAGGAGGTTGCGAACAGCCAAAACCACACTCACACTCGGGGCCCTGGGCTGTAAAGGAGCTGTGAGCGGGCACAGTGGGTGCCTGGGCCCCTCTCACTGTGCACCACAGAGGCACCACCTTGGACCCTGCCGCCTGCGAGCATGATGGCAGCACAATGAGTGAATGATAATACATTTCAATCTTCTTTATTTTCCTCTAAAACAGCTGTTCTCAACCTGTGGGTCACCAGCCTGTGGGTCGTGAACCCTTTGGGGGTCGAACAACCCTTTCACAGGGGTCGCCTAAGACCATCGGAAAACACATCTATAATTACATATTGTTTTTGTGATTAATCACTATGCTTTAATTATGTTCAATTTGTAACAATGAAAATACATCCTGCATATCAGATATTTACATTACGATTCAAAACAGCAGCAACATTACAGCTATGAAGTAGCAACGAAAATAATTTTATGGTTGGGGGTCACCACAACATGAGGAACTGTATGAAAGGGTCGCGGCATCAGGAAGGTTGAGAACCACTGCTCTAAAAAGTTACCTTTTGCCTCTTTCTCCCTTCTTACATCAAAATAGCTTTAAAACACTTGAGAGCCGTGGGGGAGAGGAGGAAGCAATTAAGCCCGTTACGCTGCTGCATTTTTCAGGCTTTGACCATGACCCACAGTAAAAAATACATTTGCATCACAACCCAATGCACACACAACATCTGTATCTATACCTATAGCTATAAAGTAATGTCTATCATCATGAAGGGAAGTGTACTTCCATATTCTCTATTCAATTCTACCCTTTAGAAAAAAGAAAAATCTGGGTCACAAATTCTGAGCTGAAGAAGCCTGACACAAAGCTGCACACTGTAGGATTCCATTCCTAGGACGGTCTAGAGTAGCTGAGACCAGCCTCCAATGACAGAGGTCAAAAGAATGAGAAAGCCAGCTGGGAGGGGTTACAAGGCAGCCTGCTGGGTGCTGGAAATGTTCTCTGTATTGAGATCTGGGCGGTGGTTATGTGTGTGCACAAACAGGAAGTTCATCAAGCTGTATAACTATACTTGAGAATTTTACTGTATGTAAGTTCTACTTCAATAAAAGAAAATTAAAAATACAAATAAAACAAATTGTAAGTAAGAAATGGAGGGAAGTTGAAACCAATTAAATTGATTTTAGCAACTAAAATAGCTTCAGTGAGGATGGTTTTTACCCACAGTTTGAAAATAGCTCCAAATATGCTATACACATATTCTAAAAAGAATACATATGTATTTTCATGTCAGACTTTTTTCTTTCTTTTTTATTTTATTTTTTTAAATATATTTTTATTGATTTCAGAGAGGGATGGAGAGGGAGAGAAAGATAGAAACATCAATGATGAGAGAGTCATTGATCAGCTGCCTCCTTCCTGCATGCCCCACACGGGGGATCAAGCCTGCAACCAGGGCATCTGCCTGACCAGGAATAGAACCCTGACCTTCTGGTTCATAGGCTGATGCTCAACCACTGAGCCATAGCAGCTGGGCCATGGCAGACTTCTTTAGCTCAACATTATGTGACCCAGATTTTTAAAAAAATGTACATATGTATTTTATTTTTTTAAAAATCTCCCTAGGTCTTAGGACCAAGGCATTCTAAATTGTGCTGGCTAGGTAGTAGTATGCAATGAGAGAAGAATGGAGAGCACAACTCCTGTATGTCTTCACAGGAAACGATACAGATTTCTAATTAATCAACATTAGGCTCAAATAATATGAGTCTGCTCCTAGGGATCAATTGTGTTCACCCAGTAAGTGTAGAAAGTTGTGTTTTGAATTCTAGATTGCATTGCATACATTATCTGTTTCCACAAAGGTTTTGCTTTGAGAAATTATGAACCTCCAAACATTTAGAAATAAAATAGCTAATCTCAATGTGAAAAATATGATACATAGAAATTCATAACTCAAAAAAGCAAACACACACACCAAACTCTTTCCAGCCTAAAAGGTGGTTACAATGGTGGCACTAAAATTAGCTTTAATAGGCAGGTGCTAAAAAGATACTGTGGTAACAGTCAAGTCCTAAGAAAAACAATATTCTAAAATCCTAGCCAGGGAGGGAGGTTTTAACATTTTAAAAGAACCATGTTGTCTGAAGTAAAGGTCAGTGCTGAATGCTAGTCTATTTATAATTGTATATAGATAAACCACGTTTTCTATTATAGTGTTTAAGATGTGGGTGTGTGCAGTCTCTGTTTCATTGTATTTGAGAAAAAAAGAATAGAAAGCCAGTAACAGAGTAACAATATAAAGAGTTAGAGAAAACAAAGATAGTTCTCTCATTTAAAAAAGAAATCATTTGTAGATGCACACAAGGAGACAAATACAAGAATACTCACAGTAACACTGAATTAGAAAAACTGGAAATAATAGAACAGCTATGATAAATGCTTACGCAATACAATAAAAAAATGAACTAGAGCTATACATCAACTTGGATGGATCTCAAAACAATGCTGAATTGAAAATAAAAGCAAGGGCAGAATAATACATTACCATTTATATAACATTTTTAAACACACAACCATATATATCATTATAACAGATACTAGTGGCCCGGTGCATGAAACTCATGCACATTAAAAGGGAATTAATTAGAGGAAATATTTTAATTGCTATTTGCCCTTTCTCTATAATAGAAGTGTCAGAGATGAAAGAACATTAGTAAAATGTATATGAAAATCTCGCTCCGGTCAGAGTCTGAGGCGCGCCGCAGGACCCAGAGTCAAGTCCCCACCCACCCACCCCACCCACCCACGTGAGCCTCGAAATTGCACGAGGCCCAGACCCGGCCGGCCCCACCCCCATCAAGCCCCACAGTGCAAGGTCACAGCCTCAAGTGCCCTGGCCCGGCACCAGGCAGGGGGTGCAGCCTCAGGTCCCCTGGCACCAGGGCAGGGGGCACGGCCTCAGGTCCCCTGGCCCCGGCGCAAGGGTGTGAGGGTGTGATGACCGTTTGCATATTAGCTCTTTATTATCTAGGATATTGGTAAAGATATGAAAGTAAACCCAGAAAACTCTTAATAGTGGTTGTTTCCGGTTGAGGTTGCAGGAGAAGAAGGGAATGAAATAAGTATAATGTTTTAAAAAAACCTTTATAATGTATTTTTTTTCTTTAAAAATATGGAAGCTAAAATTATAGTCACAGGTATTGAATCTGAGAGGTGGGAATACAGTTGTTTTGTTCTTTGTGCTTTTCAGTAACTTGTAAGTTTCTCAAAATTATAAAAAACAGGTGTAACTTCTTTTCTTTCAGAAAAACCCATGAACAATTAATAGAACACAGGCAACCCCTCTTTGGTTTGGTGACAAGATTCACATGGAACCATCATCTTTGGAATTGTGTCTATTAACACATTGTTTGCGGGTAGTTTTTATCGCGCACTAACAGGTGGCGCGGGCCATTTTTGCTAATTTTTTGCGCAAATGGCAATGTTCAGTAAAATTACGATAACTTTAGTTTACGTATTTATACGTTACCCGCATTCTACTGCTGGTCTATAAAAAAAAAACAAAACGTATTAATACGTGTCCCGCGCTCTACTACACTGCTAGAACGTATAAATACGTAAAACATATAAATACGTTTCCCGCATACAATGTGTTAACCTGAATAAGAGCTGCATAAGTACTTTGTTCCCTTGGGAACATTTACCTGTGTATTTCTTCAATGCTTGTAATACGATATTAAATATTATGGAGGGGAAAAAGACTTAAAGCAGTGATTTTCAACCTTTTTCATCGCATGGCACACAGAAACTAATTACTAAAATTCTACCGCACACCAAAAAATGTTATATTTTTCTGTCGATGTGACAAAAAAAAAGGGGGTATAATTTGATTCAGTCACACCAGAGAGCTATTTTGTATTGGCTGTTGGAGATCAGTGCCCCTGACTAAACAGTCAGGTATTGGATGTTTTAAAAGTTCTTGCGGCACACCAGTTGAAAATCACTGACAAAGAGTAATAAAAAAAGAAAATTTTTTTAAGGCACTTTGTAAGGCACTTTCTGGAAAACAGACTGAAATCAACTCAGGTGAGCAGTGTCTTTCACCTCAGCAAATATTCAAGTTAGAAAAGAGCGAGCAGTAACTACAATGCCATTTTAATGACTGCCTATAATGTAACTGCTAATCATTTCAACAGATGCAGTGAGAATCACTCCAGTGTCATTCTATGAAGAGCAGAAGACTTAAGATGATGTTACCTTGACAAGTTCAGGCAGGTAGCTATCTAGACCGGAACCAGAACCTTCCAATTTGCTTTGTTCATCATCTGAAATGGCAAAACAGATAACCTGAGTCACTTGTAGTTGAACATACATATTTTTTAAAATAGGAGGAGGAAGGCCATTTTTCTACATGCCCTGGAACACACTGAATTTCAACCCTGGATGCCCGTTAGAGACACTTTGGAGCTTAAAACACACACACAACTCTGATGCCCAGGCCCACTGGTGAGAGTTCAAGATTTGACAGCTGGTACAGCATGGGCACTCTCTGATTAGAACAGATACTAGAACAGATAAAAGCCATGAACAGCCCACACGCCACTCCCATGAGGCATGCTAAAAGTCAGGCCTCCCGGCACCACCCCAGGCCAGCTAAGTCAGAATCTTTGGTGGGACAAAGGAAAGAATATATTTTAAGAGTTCCCAGGAATTTTTAAGACATAAACAGGTTGAGAATCACCTGTCTAAAGAACAACAACAACAAAAAAAAACAACTGAACATATGAATTGTCAAGAAAATAGATTTCCCCCATCAATTTAATCAGAGGCTTCTCTGCCCATCCTAACCTAGTCTTGGAAGTTCCAAACAATATGATTAATGATCATGGTAACAACTATAGCTAGGATTTTAAGTGCTGACTCTATGCTAGGTACTAGACATACATTATCTTATTTAATCTTCCCATTAACCAACAAATTCCATTTTTTATTCCCATTTCACAGGTGAGTAAAGCAACACTCAGAAAATGTAAGCAGCTTGCCCAAGGTCTCACAGCTGAAAAACTGTATATATTGCTGGGATTCAAACTCAAGTCTTCCTTTCTGCTTCCAAAGCTGTGGTTCTTCCAATCACATGATTTCCTTATAAAAATAATGCCAGGGTAATAAGTTGCAATGTGACAAAAACCTTTTTTTGGATAGGCCGTCTGTAAAAAGCTCACATCTGTCTGACCTGTCATTATGGATGCAAAATATCTGTCTACTTTCCACACCTTCTGTCAAAAATACAGGACACTCACAGAGTGTGCCTGTGCCCGGGGGAAGCTGGATCTGCCTACCTTCATGAGAGTCTCCGTTTCGCCTTTCTTGCATCGCAGCTTCGAAGTTGAGCTGGAGAATCTTGTTTAGAATTGTGATCCATTCTTCCATTTCCACTTCACTGTCTGCTGCCAAAAGATAACTACTTTTGTCCTGCATCTTCAGCTCAAAAGCAAAACGCCTGACTTTGTTGTTCTGAAATGGAAAAAAAAAGGGTAACGAGACATATGTTAAAAGAACTGGAACGGCCTTTGTGGGGCGCGGCTACAGTGTTTTGGCCAGGTTCAAGCCTCGGACTAATGAAAGGACAGGGTCCTCTCATTGCCACGTGCAAGTCCCAGATGGAGGGCAGGGCCCTCCCAGCACAATCATAGCCAACGGCTGTGGTTGTAAGCTTGAAACTATGGTCCGAACACGTGGCGCACGTGCCTTGTGACAGAGTTCGGGTGCATGTAGTTAAGTGAGGATGAAACTCACGAGAATGCTGTAAACAACGTGATCACGCCCCCACTTTGCCTCGTGGCATCTGCTATAAAATAAAGACACGGCTTGTGGGCGCTGGCGCTGTCTCCTCATCAGGGAGCAGCGTCCCACCGAGACCCAGCTTTCATTCTCTTGTCTGTCTTTTCTCAATCCTTTCACCCTCCCACTCGGGGTCACTGAACCAGGCTGAGCTGGCATGGCACATAAGGCGCCCTGGGGCTGAGTGTGCCATGGCCGTGCCGGCTCCCCACAGGCCTTAATAAGTTTTCTCTTTCTTATTTGCTGGTGGATGCTATCACATTGGCATTTGCGGACAAGCCTCCTCCCCATAAAACCCCTACTATCCACCTTCCCTGCTTTCTTTCCTCCATAGCTCTGCTTTTCCATCTGACACATTCCCTAGTTCACACAGTCATCTGATTTGCTGTCTGTTCCCTCCAATGAATGGAAGCTCCTCAGGGCAGAGATTTCTTTTGCTCAGGGCTACATCCCCATTTCTAGAATACTGCCTGGCAAATAATATAGGCTCTTGAAAGATATTTGAACGAATGAAATTTCACTGAAAGTTTTCAATTCCCTTAGCTCCTATTTTTTTTTTTTAAATGAACTAGTGGGTGGTATTACATTTTTAAAATCAAGCCATTACCTATCAATATGCTCGATTTCCTTATCTGGAACTTTCTCATCACTGATGAGTCCCAAAAAGTATTGGGGCACTTCCCCTTCCTTCATGCCTGTGGTTTTATGCCTCTGAAAGGGTGTCTGACTCTAAGTATAAAAACAGTAGTCCATGTGCATTAAATGATGAAGGATGAACATGCCAGGGTTTTTCCAGCTCTGCACTACTGATGTTTGGGGCTGATCATTCTTGTGTGGGAGCGTCCTACACATTGTAGGTGTTTTATTAAACGTCCCTATTCGATGCCAGTGGCATTCCCCTCTAGTTGTCAAGATCAGAACATGGCTCTAGATATTACCAAACACCCCCTGGGGGTGACTGCATTAGATAGCGATCAAGCTCTAAGGACCATGGCACAAGATTCCTTGTGGGTCCAGGCTGAGAGAAATCACAAACTCCTGCCACCTGTTCAGGGCAGAGCCGACCCCTCACTCACTAAAATTCTAGCTGGTTAGCTGCAGTCCCTGTGGGGGCTCCTGAATGCAGGTCTCAGGGACAGGGCCACCATTCCAAAGGCATCTTTGTGCAGTTCTCAGAAATATGAAGGAGAGAGCCGCTCCCGGCAAAGCCACACAAAATACTGTGCACAGACTGCACACTGTGGGCGCCCTAATTGCTGCCCTGGACCTCACTTACACTTCACTTCAAGGCAAGAATCAGAGTCCAAGTCTGGAAGAGAAACGAGTTTTCTTTCCCCTACATTCCTCACATACTCACAATTATGAAAAGTTAAAAGGGGGGCGGGAGGAGACATTAGGCCTTGATCCTGGATTATTCCTGTTTCCTTATCTATAAAACAACTATAATCACTCCAAGCTTCTAAAATACTTTTAGGGCTTAACATTCTAACCTGGATTCCATTCAGGTCCATTTTAAAAAATTATTTTAGGCATTTCTTTGAATCATGGCATTAATCAACTAATTTTGCAATAATATCCAATAGCAATATATTCTTTTAAAACCCCAACACACTTAAACCACAACTTTTGGAGCTTAGTTTACAATAAATGTGAATGAAAACAAGCGCTTTTAAATTTTTGAAGCCTTAGATACAATTCATTAAATGAAAAACACCATCAGCCATTTCTGCAAAAAGAGTATGAAGGATGAGATGTCCACTGAAATCAGAACCTTCGATTCTAAAATGACTCCATAATGAATGATATAGCCCAGCGTGCTGTGCTTATAAATAAATCATTTATGCACTGCGGAAGACGGGCACCAAAACTCCTATAAAACCAAGTAATTACTTCCTCCTTTCCAAATACCAGAAAATTCAACTAAAAAGTAACTTGAAAAGTCTCTCAACTTAAAAATATAAATCAAACTCCTACTTGGGAGTCCCACACAAGAAGGTAATTTGCTATCACTGGCGATTTTCTCTGGCACTTCTTACTATACACTCTGATTAAACATACTTTGATATAATTTGGTTTCTACAGTGGCAGCTTTTAGGTGAAGGTTGGGTTACCAGCCAGGAGATATCCACATGCCAATTAGCTGATGGCGTACAATAATTTTCAGTGAACGTTGAGTGATGCTATCCTCTTGAACCAGGGCCCAAATACCCTTTCGCGTATTCCACCCCATCCCATTTTATTATTTTTTTATTTTTTATTTTTGCAGTTTTTGTTTTTTAAATTAGTTAGCAATAATTAAGAGCACCAAGGTTTAACTAAAATTCTGTATTTTTGCCCTTCTTGAAAAAACCCAATGGCATGGCAACCCTGAGCTGGTATTTCCACCCAGCAGTATCAGTCCTCTTTAAATGGGACCACCTGCCCCCAGTTTGTCACAGTCCCAGTATTCCCTATTGCAGTGATGGCGAACCTAGGACACGCGTGTCAGAGGTGACACGCGAACTCATTGTTTTGGTTGATTTTTCTTTGTTAAGTGGCATTTAAATATATAAAATAAATATCAAAAATATAAGTCTTTGTTTTACTATGGTTGCAAATATCAAAAAATTTCTATATGTGACACGGCATCAGAGTTAAGTTAGGGTTTTTCAAAATGCTGACATGCCGAGCTCAAAAGGTTCGCCATCACTGCCCTATTGCTTCACAATCAGGCCTCTTCTTTCACTTAATTACCTGCTTAGCCCCTGAAAACATCTGAGTTTAGGCCACCAACTTCTACTGCTGGCCATGATGAAGTAACAGAGTCTGGACGTACTCTCCCATTATAACTACTAGAAAACTGGACAGAATAGAGGGAACAACTGTTTTCAGATATTTGACAACAGGGAGGGCAGGCCTAGGGTCCCTGAGAGAAAGGAAATAAATGAAGTGAGCCTCAGCACCACCTCACCTTTCTGCACGCGTACCTAGAAGTTAATGAAGTGCCTTCAAATTCTAAGATAAAATTTACCTTGAAAATCTTCATCCAGCCAAACTATTAGTCAAGTATAAATGCAAAAATAAAGATAGTTGCAGATATGCTAACCCTCAAAAAATTAACATCTTACACACGATTCCTCAGGAAACTACTGGAGGATGTATTCCTCCAAAACAAGAAAGTAAATCAAGAAAGAAGACAACATAGGATTCTCAAAACAGGGACTCCAATATAGGGACGGAGGTAAAGGGAATTTTCAGGATGGTAGCTGTGCAGAAGCTAAAAAAGCAATTACATTTGATGCTTCATTAACATGGGTTTGAACTGCACCAGTCCACTTACATGCGATATTTGGGACAATGTGAAAAAACTTGCAGATGAGCTGCATATCCTAAAATATGGAAAGTTAAGAAAAAGGTAGCTATATCATAAATGAATAAATTATATATAGATATTAGTCTATTTTCTAATTTACTACTATTGAATATTCAGAAATCTATTATACAAAGTTAAAATTTATAAAAAATTCTGCACACGCTTAGAGACCATACATGGCACCATTCGTAGTTGAGCAAAATGTAAACAAACATAAAGATGCAGTATATATGTATAACACACAAATATGTGTTAATCAACTGTCTGTGTTATTGGTAAGGCTTCTGGTCAACAGCAGGCTATCACTAAATATTGAGGGAGTCAAAAGCTATGCATAGATTTTAGACCCTACAGGCGGTCGGCGCCCATAAACCCAGTGCTATTCAAGGGTCAACTGTAGTCCAGATTAGAGCAGAAAGGAGGGTGGCAGGAGCTACAATCTCATCACTAGCACATAATGTCCACAACTGATGAATGAAGAATACAAACACTCCTTACCTAGCAATATAAAGACAAATCCAGAAAAACTAATGAAAAGAGTTGAAAATGATCATTTTAGGAGAGTGGAGAACGGGGGAGTAGGGCTGATGCAGGCAGGAATGTGGCTTTAGTGTTACCTTTCTGCACTGTCTGACTGTTTACATCAGATGAACAATTACTTAGATGAAAATGTAATTTAATTTTAAGTAAACAAGTATACCTGAGGGTCAGACCAGAGAGCTATGTGTCTAACCTTAACCACACTGGTTCCACAAAACAACCTTTCTTATAGAACTGAGATTCAGGCTGATGTCATTAGGCAACACTGAGTCATTTTAAGGAAGACTCCTCTGATAATGGTGACTGTATCTATTGTGAGGAGTTGTCAAGGAGACTGTTCATTAATCCCACAGTGTGCCCTCTGTATGAGCGCCCCCAAGAGAAATGCCTGAATGATCTTCATTCTGAGGCTGCTCAGGCAGCTTCTGACTAATTAGATTGTATCTATGGGTGCTGTGCGACTGCATGGGTCTCCTCGCTGGGAAGTATAGGGTCCAGTTGGTTGCCCACCTAATTAGGTCTTTGTAACATACTTTTTCCTTAATTCCACTTTATCTCCTCCCTACCCTGACTCTTTGTTTACCTTTCTGCTTTCAAACCCACTTGAAATTGATGGTGTTCTGTGTTTTATGAATCCTTGTAAGTTGCTGCCTGAAAAATGGCAGGGGGATGGCTGGATGGATGGATAGATGGGAAAACTTCCAAAGACAATTCTATAAAGGTATGGAAGGAGAATGCCAAATTGGTAAAAGCAGGTCTTTGGAAAAGGGAAAAATTGGGGTCAATGAGGACTTCCACATTATCTGTATTGCCTGATATTTATAATATGTACATATTCATATGTTATATATAATTTAAAAATTCTAAGAATAATTCTACAAGTGCAGCAGAACTAGGATAAAAATATCTAATACTAGCTGCTGACTGTTTGCCATGTGCCAGCACTGTCCTAAGCTCATACATCTATTAATTAATCCTCTCAGAAACCATATTCAATACTATTAACATCCCTATTTAACAAGTGAGGAAACTGAGGCACAGAGAGGTTACGTAGTATCTCCAAGGTTACAGAGTGGGTAAGTGGGAGAGCAGGGATTTGAATGCAGTTTGAATCTTAAACTAATCTCTTGACCAATACACTACTCTGCCATTGGAACTACGATAAAAGTCATCACTGAAGTGCTAAGAACTGTTCTAAATATTTTCAAGGTTGCTCATCCAATCCTCCAATTTACCCTATTCAGGAAACATTATCACTACTTGAATTTTGCAAATGAAACAACAGGTAACAGCTGCCCAAGATCACACAACTAAAAAGTGGCTGAGCCAGGTTTAGACACAAGAACTCATGCACAAGAGCATTTGTGGCTACTATAACGTAATTCTGCCTCCATGTTACACCTGCCGCCTGTTAAAGTGAGGAAAACAAGCCTTTTCTCATTTAAAGTCAGCTATTTCTGCCACAAAACTGCCATTTTTGGAAGTGTTTGCTTCGATCTGCTAATTCACAGATGGCACCTATACAAATAAGAAAACTTGATAAAACTCTTTTCATATTTACCTGAACCACACCCATACAGGAATCCAAAAATATCGATCCTTTTGGCTCTTTGGAGATCTTTTCATCTTTGTAAAAATTCAAATTGTAGGATCCATCACCAAGTTGAATCAGGTGGAAAAACCGTCTTTTAAATGACTGAAAGAAAAACACATACACAGCTATTGCTTCAAAATGAAAAGAATCAAAATCTCTCGCAATTACTCACAATTCAACACATAGATTAAAACCAGTTCAATTCTCCCAAAATCAAATCTCATTCTGGCCAATGCCCCCAGGTAACTGGGTGAGTGAAGATTCTCCTTTACATCTAGTAATTTCACCTGTAGATGTTAGGAGGTGGTTCACCTCACATCTACAGGTCATTTTTCTCACCCACAGAATTTGGGATTTTTATATAACCATCCAAAAGCAGTGCAGTGAGTTCCGAATTGGGATGCAGCCCAGAGGGATGGAAACTTTCTCAAATCCCCAGGGTTTCTGCTCACACAGCACAGAAACCATTCTCTGCCTCGTGCCTCTGAGCGATTTCCCAGCCTCAGGACTGAGACAGTCGGCATTTCCCCCGATTTGATATCTCCCTGTCTATCCTACACCCACCCCGTTTCCAGTGCTTCTTTTCTCCTTATTATTATCCAGGTCTTTCTCTGGCCCTATTTCTGTCCTGGGTAGTTTTTTACTCTGGTTTTACTGTCCTCTTTGCAACCTTCTCCCAATGTAACCATTTTGCCTTTAGTCCTCAATTTCCACTTCACTTGACTTTGTCACAGTAGACCTCTGAAAAAGTGCTTAGGTTTAGCTTCTCAGTGACGTTCTCTGAGGTATCAAGTATCATTTTTGTAGTCAATACAGAGAAAAAAGCCTGTGTTAGCCCATCACACCTTCATACCAGGTCAATGATCTCTTCACACTGGTGGTGAGAGGGTGACGGGTAAGTGGGTGGAAGGGGCTGTACGAATGGGGGTCAATCTTACTAACCAAAGGGAGGCATCTTACTAACCAGACAACGTCACTTTTGTCAGAAAGAACAGCAAGCTCATTCATCTTGGGCATTATTCCTAAGACCTACAGCAAAAAACGTTTAATCAGAGGGGACAACAGGGCGTGGGCCTCCTTACCCTCATGGTCACGCTTATTGCACTGTTCATGTTGCCTTTGTACAGCCACCCGTGCTTGGTGATCCCGCCCTTCTGAGAGCCGAGGGAGGCAGCATCCTGGGAGCGAAGGAAAACATTGCGATCAATCTCTGTTATTTGCTGTGAGTCTGGTCAGTGGAACAATCATTCATTTGGTTGCCCCCTGCCCCTTTACTGGAGTCACCATCTGACACTAACACCTACAAGGCACTCTAGAGTCCACTTAACAGGGAAAGAGAGGGGCAAGCATACATTTCTGAAAGCCCTAGCCCATGAAAAGGCAAAGCTAGTTCCACTACAAATTTTTATTTTTTAAGTGTTTAATGAGCCACAGAAAGTACATACCATACTTGACCACTCAAGTTCTAAGGTCTTGACTGGTTTCATGAAAAATGTTTTCAAATGACACTCCCCTATGACTGAAGGACAAAAGCAAATTCCTGGAAAACTTCCCAGAGGCTTAGTTCAGGGGAAGGTGAATAAAGAAAGGAAGGAAGGAAGGAAATGTGAGGCAATAAAGAAATAACAGGTAACACGGTGGGGCAACCAGAAAAACAAGGAAAGAGGGAAGAATGCAACAGGGATAGAAGAAAGAAGGAGTTAGAAAAGGGAAAGGAAACAGCTAGAAAAGTAAAGAAGCAAGTTCTGACCCCAAGCTCTGAGATCCGGGTTTAAGGGGGTGGCTGCTAAACATATAGGCATATATTTGTACACATAATAAACAGACCGATGAAATATATACACACAAATACACAATCCAGCAAGTCTTCCACCACACCCTCGCACACTCTTGAAGAGGGCTCCCTTATGGCTTCTTTCCCCCTTTAAGGCTGTGCTCAGTGTACCCTTCAGGAGGTCCTCTGGGAAGAGAAGGCCACATAGGGTCAGCCTGCCCAGCTCACACCTCCTAAAACTAGTCTCTAATTACGATCCTCATTTCTGTACAAGCAGACGACTGCATAAAGGCCCATTTTATGCCATGTGTTAGACCAGCTCAATATTAATATTAATATTGGTGGTTTTACTGTTGTTATTATTAGCAATAATAGAAATAACTTATCTGTCTAGGATTTTACAGTTTGTTTTGTGTGTCCTTGCATGCATTATTTTACTTGGTCCTCCTCTTTCTATTAATCAGCACCACATTCTTAATATCTTGCTTTTCACTTTGAATGACTACCTCCTCTTCTCAGAATTATTTTTTAAAACGCAGTTTCTAAAATAATTTGCTACCAAGGACATTGTTAAAGTTCATGAGGGGCTAGTGTTACTGGCTTAGCTGACAATTTAAAAAGAAAAGAAAAACTAAACTCACGATGAGGTACCCAAAAGTGAGTAGGGGAGAAAGAGAAATACAGAGATGGGCAGCACCATCTTTTAGTAGGCTTCCCTTGCTCAGTGGACATAGTCCCCTTCATGTCCTGCTGTCTTTGTACACTTCCCTAGCCATTATCATTTCTCCAACAATAGGGGAAGTGGTTGTTAACATCAGAGCTTCTGGGTACTACTTACTTCACTCAATGCAATCACTGAAAAACAGCAACTTAAAATGTACTGGCTACCAGATTGTTTTAAGACTTCCTGTTGAAAAACAACATAGTCCTGGCTGGTTTGGCTCAGTGGATGGAGTGTCGGCCTGTGGACTGAGGGGTCCTGGGTTCGATTCCAGGGGGAGGGGAGGCACGTGCCCAGGTTGCGGGCTCGATCCCCAGTGGGGGGGGTGTGTGAGAGGAGCCGATCTGTGATTCTCTCTCATCATTGATGTTTCTATCTCTCTCTCCCTTCTTCTCTAAAATCAATAAAAATATATTTTTTTAAAAAAGAAAAGAAAAACAATATAAACTTAAGGTCTAAGTAATCTTGATATCTTTTAACAGTGCAGCCAAATCTTATCCAGGCCTTTGAAAATGATCTCAGAACAAATAAACAGGGCCAGGAGACATGCTGCGTATGCTAAGTAGTCAAGTTGAAACAGAAACTTTATTTCAATCAATCAAACAACACATTTAGTAAAATTCTTCCCTGTTTTAAGAAACATTCCAATTGCTGTTTTGGGTAAATGTTGGTAATTTTCTAATTAATCTTCTAAGTCTGTAAAAGAAGTCAATTTTAAAATCTGTGAGTGATCATCCTACCTCGTCTTTGTCAACCTCCTCATCAACTTCATAGACATGAACTGGAAGTTTATCCAACTTGGCCCCTTTGCTTTAAAAAGAAGAAAAGAATATGTTTTATAATTACCTGGTCCCTGGAGAGATGCTGCATTTCTTCTCCCATCAGAGGAACCAGCATTTAACAAACCCCACATTGGCCCACTCACATAAAGATAAAAACCATCAGTGCCATTGCTTTTCACAGTGGAGTTAGGAGAACCCCGAAAGCTATCCATAGCTTGTTGGGAGCTACATAGGTATTTTAAAATGGGAAAGCTATTAATAAATAAAGACTTGGTAGGCATTAACAACAAAAACATGACAGTAACAATAGCGGCTAGCATTTATTAAACAATTACGTGTTAGGCACTGTGCTGGGTACTTCACGTGTTTTCTCCTTTAGTCCTTTTGATGCGGGGACTGGTGTGAAGACCATTCACTAGTAATAGATGAGGAAACTGAGGCTTACAGAGAGCAGAGTAAGTAGATGACTTAGGCAGAGATAGAAGAGAATCTATGTTCTTAGTCATTGTTACAATCTTCCCTCTCATGCTCATCACAATAACCAGAAACTCTTATTTATGCCAAAAAGTGAAGTCTACCAGCAGTAAAAGTAAAATATCATATAGGAAGTACAATATATCTCACAGTCTATTCTCTTTTAGCCATGAGAAAAGTAGGAACAACACTATCAGTGAAGATAGGTTAATCTGGTCAAATGGGAAGAATTAAAAAATCCCCACAGAGTACAGAGTGAACATAGAGCTAAGAAGCACACCCATCTGGAGAAGATAATGTTGGAGGAGAGTGTTCTCAGCTGAGGTTTAAAAAAAGGCATCTGGGAAGCTGGCAAAACAAGCTTAAGGAGTGGCTGAACCACACAAACAGAAAAAACAAATAGCGAGATCCATCAAGAATAGTATAAACAAATCAAAGGTGCAACAAACACAAAGAAAAACATATTAATAGGATCTCAAGTAAAATTTTCATTGGCGATGGTTACTTTTGAGACACAATCCATCATTATTTGCTTTCAATTTTCATACTGAACTCTATTTAAATTTGCCAACTGCATCATTTATGGGTGTACCATTTTATAACAGACATCCTATCCCTGGTTTACTTTAACCACCACTAATCAATCTAAATGTACCTGCTTTTGGTGTATTTTTAGAATGAGTTAATACTTTAAAGGAGGTAAAGAAATTTGTCTGGGGAAATGCTTGTTCTTTGATATACTTTTAACATAAAATTTATTCGGTAGAATTTTTTAAATTTTCATTTATTCAATATAAAATAAAACAAAAACATTTTTGTTTCTTAAAATATTCTTTTTAAGATAAAACACATTGTAGCATATTTCAAAAGCCTTACATTTTCTTCGTTTTTATTTCTCACTGAAAAAATTTCACCTGCTTGTGTTTTATCAGTGGCACCCTGAAAAGAACCACTGGAAGTAATTAAACCATCCATGTGTTTATTACCACCTGCCAATCCCAGAGTACTGGGATTGAGTCCTGTTATCACATGCCCTGTAAACAACAGCTATCCCATATCATACAAACCACGTAGAAATAGTTTCTCCGATTACTCTGATTGCTAGAAGGTACATATCTCCCTAAACATTGTAAGTACAAAGACTTTTCCCTATGCATACAACCCCACCTTGTGTGGTCTGCCCATTTACTTACTTTGGAAGCTGTCGAAACTCTCCTGAATAATCTTCATATTTATAGTTCACAAGATGCCAGTCAGAGTTATAGGTTTTGATGCACTATTGGGGGTAGATTAAAAAAATAGAAAGTGTATGAGAACAATAAAAATTCTTTCCCCTTAATGCTCTCGCGCCTGAAATTCCATCATCAGAGATTCCCGTGAAGCTGAAGAACCACTTAAACATCGCCCTGGGGAGAGGGGTGGCTTTAAGTGTGATCTGAGAGCAGATTTTACAGGAGACACACATCACCATCTCTTGCTACATATACATTACAATGCACAGTTTCTGACTTAAAAGCATTTGATTCTTAAGAAGTTGTGTGGCCTCTACTAGAATATGAAAGTGAACAGAGAGTGTGAACCATAAGACAGTTTCATGGTATTTACTAATATTACAACTGGCTTTGTTAGTCGATATTATATAAATCTGTCCTCAGTTTTTTCTTCTATTTATAAGGGACAGAGTGAGGTATTAGGAGGAAGGATTCCATTTCACAGGGGCACCATGACATCTCCGTGTGTACGTGCATGTGTGTATAGAATGCACAACGTATGCAGCGCTCCATTGCCAAGGATTCTATCGGTGACACCAACCTGCAGAGGCTGCATTAGACTACCTCCTAAAAGACAGACTCAACGGGCCAGCATGGTGTCTTTCATTCATCTACACAGAAGGATCCACTGAGTAGCACATACGGTCTTAAGATGATAAGATCATCCAGATCTTCAAATATGAACAAGTCGAAATCTATAGGTGAAGTCTTTGATTTAGCTACCATCAGCTTAGCCCAAATAATTTTTCTGTGTGATCAGCTCTTGACTACATGTGTGTAGACTTCAGTATGGCAAAAAAAGTGAATAAGTGAAAACATAGGTAGATAAATGCATGTATGTATTACCGAGTTGATTTGATGCTGGCTATAAATAACATGAACAAAGTCTCTTTTCGGCTTACTTCTCTTCATTGTTTAGTTGTGAACCTTTTTATCTATTTCTTAGCCTACTGCCAGAAGGCCTTTTGAGGCAAACTCTCCTTCACCCCAAAATCATGAAAATAATTGCAGCAACAACAGCAAGTGCTTCCCCTGTGCCAGGCTCTCTATAAGCACTTTACTGGCAAGGTTGTAGAGGGAAGGCAGTGTAAGCTTTGCTATCATTAAGGTAAGATAAATAGGAGAGGTGGGATAAATAGCAGAGAAGGGTTAAGAAGAGGGTTAGGTGTGCGAGCTAAGCAACTTTTCAATTTCTCTTCTCTGTACTTACAAATGTTTTTAAATACTATTTCATTCTTGTAAATGCTTTCAAAAAATTTTCAAAGCATTTTCACCTTTAGAACATCAGATATCCACACTTAAAATTACATTCCCAAACCAGTATGATTTCAGAATTATCCTTAGATTTGGATTTTCCCACTACCGTCTGTAGGTCCATTATCACTAAGTCAAGTCTGACTGTGTATTATACAGTCTCATGCACAAGCCCCTATTCTCTTTGTTCTGGAAGCCAGATCGGGGACATCAGCAGCACTCAGGGCCATGGTGGTTTTGCATAGAGCAGGGCCACTGAAGTTGTGCCACCAAAGTCTCTTGCAGGTCATTACAACCATTCTGAAGTATAAAATGCACCTGCCCAATTAAAACATACACAAGCACAGACAGACATGATCGCGTGCACTTATGAACGGAATACCAGAGTGCCCAAATTTTTGATATCTTAGATAAAACTAGTAAGAAACATAATCATAATATTTAAATATGTTAAATTATAAGGAATTGCAAAAAGCATCGTTAGCCAGGTTAAGCAGCCAGAGGTTCATTCATATAATAAGCCATTATTGATTGCCCACACAGCAGGCAGCTACTAAATTCCAAGGTAGAAACAGAATAAGGCAAGCAACACCCATCCCTCTGGGATGTGGAAAGTCTAGGAGACAATGGGTTCAATCAGAAATCAGTATCCACAGACCCATATCTCTAAAAGCACAGAGATCTGATTTCATGACTGACCTTTCAAACTTGTGAAATTCAATAATATTTTGAACTTCTACTGCAGGTTTTTTGAAGTTGTTTTTTAAAAAGCCATTAGGTCATTCTCCTCGGGACGAGAGGATGGAGAGGAAGTGCTGTTCCACTCCACCCAAGGGAAGGCTCTCCAGAGGGCTTAGTTATGTTGGCTCCCACAGCAGAGGATGGAGCTGCTATTGCTCAACCTGCAGCGATTAAAGAACTTAATGGAGAGCTGCCCTTCAAAAACCGTATTTTTTAAGCAATTGGGAAAACTGAATTAGTAATTAATAATTTTGCTGCAGGCTTTAAAACAGGAGACAACAAACTTTTCCTGAAAATGGCCAGACCGCAAACATTTCCAGCTTTGTGGGACATACTGTCTCTGTTGCAACCACTCACCTCTGAGCTGTGATATAAAAGCAGCCAAAGGCAATAGGTAAACAAATGGGTGTGGCTGTGCTGCGACAAAACTTTATTTATAAAAACCGGCTGCAGGCCAGAGTTTGCCTGTAGGTCACAATTTGCCTACATCCTGTTTTAAAATAAACATTTAAGATCATATAAACATACCTGGCTGTATTTGTCTAGAATTAATTTTACTAATATAATAGCAAAGGAGGCAAGATAAAAAGTTACCTTTTCAGAGGGATGAGAGGACATACTTTAAAAATTTTAAATACATACTGAATTTTTAAAAAAATCTCCATGGAAATTAAATTGTGTTATTTTAATTGGTCTTCACTTATAAAAGCATAATTTCATTATAGTGGGCAAATTTAGCAATAGACATATTTATCATCTAGAAAATGAGGATAAAAACGGCCCCTGCTTCTTTCTGGATCAGGGGCCAGTGGCCACGCCCAGGAGCCCTTCTGCTCTCCCAGTAAAGCAGCGGCCCACTCAGAGAGCCCCTAACTCCCCAGGTACTTCAATGAAGGAGCACGTCAAGAAAGAACATTAAAACACCTAATTAGTTCATCCTACCTAAAAGCACCTGGAGGAAGAAACTAACACCCCAAGGTGTGTGTGGGGTGGGGGGAGGGGAGGCGGGGGAAACCAGCAATCTGAATGCAATAACTTTTCTTTCCTCATGATGATCATTGCTTGTATGTTAAAACAAAAGTAATAGTGACCACACATTGATCAGGGATCGGCAGGCTCAGCTCATTTTCACCTGCCACTTTATAAATATTGAAATTGAACTGGTCTTGAAGGTAAGTTCCAAGTATAAATATGTAATAGTGTAAATGATTACATAAATGTGTGTGCCGAGTCTCCATTAAATATCCATGACGAAGCCTCTGACATTACACCCAGGGGCTTTATCTCATAAGCTCCCGCAGAATTTTCATGTTCTGTTGTCAGAAATGACCCCCTTTGGCATTTCTAAGTTTTGGATTCTGAAAACCGCACGTCATCCTCTGATTTTAACTTCCATTATAAAAAAATATATAATTACTTCCCTGACACTGTCTTGAAAACATCATTAAAATGTAAAGAAAAGGGGGTGGGGGAGGCCGGCCTTGGGAAAAAAGGACTAAAATAACGTACATGAATGCAGGAGAAACACATTACCTCTGTGACAAACAAGCTCTGCGCTTCCTCCTGTGCGTGTGCGGGAACCGTGGAGCATCTGTAGCGGCCCTGGCGTCTCAGGATGGCGGTCTGCGAAGGAAAGCACCAGGCAAGGGCTGAGTGAGGTGAAGAGGGGAGGGCAGCCTCCAGCTCGCAGGGCCTGGCATGGACAGTCACTTCAGTCTCTACCAGCTCCTCCTCAGGTCACACAACAGAGCCCACTTGACACCCTACCATTCAAAAGTCATGCAGGGCCACGACCCTGCTTCTTTCTGGATCAGGGCCCAATGGCCGCTCCCGGGAGCCCTTCTGCTCCCCCGAGTAAGGCAGAGGCCCATGCAGAGAGTCCCTAACCCCCCAGGTACTTGATCTAGTCCCATTACACTGCTTTTTACTTGCCCCAATTATCTTTCTGTATTGTAGTTAAATAGATATGACATAAAATTTATAATTTTAACCATTTTCAATTGTACAGTCCCGTGTCATTGTACATGTACACTGCTGTGCAATCATCGCCACTATCCATCTCTGAACTGCCCTTTATGTCTGTGTTCACTACCACATCTCCAGTGCCCAAGAGCAAGGTAACCAGAGAGGTTGAAGGCCCTTAATCAATATTTGCCGACTGAATCTATGAATTGTGAATTCTACCTCCCCTCCTATGAACCTTAGAACTATTCTTGTTTCATGAGGCTTAAATGCTTATTTTAAATAACAAAATGCCTCAAGACTTTAGGCAGATGCACATCTATTCCAATTAACATTGTTTGCGCGGAACAGTCATGTCAATACAGGAAACAGGACCTCAGACTTCAGAAAGATTTCCTCTCCCACGGACTACAATCCTTGGAACTATTAACTGATTATAAAACAGCATACATGAAACATTTTGCTAACGGAATCTACCCTGTTGGCTCTTCCTGGTAATTACTAAGCTGGGGTCTCCCAGCACCTGTCCCGGCTGTTTCTCTTCTTCCTTTGATAAGAAGCAGCTTTGGGTCAAATTTGTGATCTCCCCCCAACCTGTAGAGGTGGAGAACCCCAGGGCATATATTTTATGTATAACTTAATTTTATTTCCTGCCCACATTTTCTCTGTGTTGTGTTTGATTCACCTATATATATTCTCTTATTGCACTGTTTCCATCTTTGAAATTAATCTTACCTCCTGTTTTTTAGAATAAGGATCCCTTAATTCTACAGGAAGGGAAGGAAGGAACTCTATTCTCCACCAAAGTTCTTCACAGGTGAATTATTAATTCATTCAGCCACCAAGAGGGCTTGTAAGACCCTGGGTGTCTTGGTTTCTTTGCGAATATCTCAAACAAAGGGTGATTCTCATTACTCACCTGTTCACATGAAATGCCATAGAGATATGTGACTAATCTTTGCAGAGGCACAATCTACTTAAAAAGCTTCAACATAACACATAAATTATAAGAGACTGTCAAAACTAATATTAGTAAAGGGGAATTACCTAAGAAATTGTGTATGCTCCTTTTTTTTCAGATTCTATTTATTTTTTATATTTTCCCTTCTCTTTTATTTTTTTTAAAATCTTTATTGTTGAAAGTATTACATATGTCCTCTTTTTCCTCCATTGACCTCTTGTGTTTGTGTAAACTTCTTAACATTCTTACTTATTGTATCCTTATCTTGATTATTTGGGTCTATCAAGATTTTATAAACTAATGATTATACTTTCAAAAATGTTCAGGAAATGGCTCAGGCTAAGAAACAGGACTATTAGGGTCATTTCCAGCCCATTTCCCATCACAAGACTAAGAAGAAAGAAAATGTATTACAAAATTTTCCCAGTGAATTGCCAACTCAAGAAACTTTAATTATGTAATACTTTTCTAAGCACCCCTTTAAGAGAAAAATAATAGCAAATGAGTCTTTTTGATTCTCATGGACCAAAGTACCATTATGCTCTCAATTTAAAAGAAAGCAAAAATCATTAGAGACTTGTCCTTTACCAAATAATTAAAGCAATCATTCACGTGTTTATTGCCACCCACCAATACCAGAATGCTAGATTTGACTCCATTACTGATGAAGTCCTAACTATGATCCTCATAGTTCTTTTTGTATGTCTGTTTTAGATCCTCTTTTTTAGATGCCTACTATCCTTCCCTATATGTTCATGCTGTTCCTCACACCAAAAGGTGGAAACTATTTCCTCTTCCCTTGAATCTGGGCTGTTTAACACAGGTAAAATGAGGTAGAAGGGACCTTGCGCCAGTTCCAAGACTAGCCTTTAGGAGAACTGGCAGCTTCTGATTCTTCCTTCTTGAAAGACAACGAGCATATTAACAGATCCACTACCTGATATCACCATGCTGTGAACAAGTTCAAGCTAGTCATATGGAGAGGCCGTATACAGAAAGATGCCCCACCAGCCTCCAGCTGGTTCCAGCTATCCTGGTCGAGTGAAGAAGTCATCTTGGACATCCCAGCCCCCATAGACTCTAAATAAAGCAGAACTACCCAGCTTAGCCTTAACCAGATTTCAGAATTATGAGAAACAATAAATTATTGTCTTACTAGACTTTGGGGTAATTCAGCAATAGATAACTGTAATAAGACTGTAAGAGGCTAGGAACATCTCCTGATTAAAGTATTGGAGAATACTGCCATTTTCATGGAAATATCTTTCAAATGTGAATCACACTATAGGTTAGGACAGAAGCATGGAGGGGATACACTGCAATCTGGTTTCCATACTTACCCTCTATTCAATCAGTGTCCTAAGCGCAGGCAAGTAAGAGAAAAATGTCTGCTAGACCTAGAGAATAGACTATGGTGGCTTCTCTTCCCAAAGAACAGTCTACTGATCATGGAAGGCTCAGTATAAATATCACTCCATCCATCCATCCATCCATCCATCCATCCATCCATCCATCCATCCATCCACCCATCCATCCATCCACCCATCCATCCATCCATTCCATCCATCCGTCTGTCAGTCTGTCCATCCATCCCTCTTTCCCTCCCTTCTCTCCCCCCTTCCTCCCTCTACTCAGTCCTACTTTTTACCAACAGACAATGAACTAGCACTGGAGACACCACATTAAATAAAATGTAGTTCTTACAGAGTTTACAGTCTGATGGTAGAGGAAATAAATTATTAGATTGTGATAAGTACTGCAGGAGGGTATGAGAAAAAAGAGCACAGATACACCGGCTGGTAAGAGAGGAAAGAGTAGGGGAGTCTACATTTGACATGGAGGAGAAGGGGACATCAAGAAAATGTGTACTGCCTGGCCAGTATTGCTCAATGGTTAGCATCAGCCCATGAACCAGGAGGTTGCGGTTCAATTCTGGGTCAAGACACATGCCTGGGTTGCGGGCTCAACCCCCAGTAGGGGACATGCAGGTGGCAGCCGATGTATGCTTCTCATTGATGTTTCTATCTCTCTATCCCTCTTCCTTCCTCTCTCTAAAATCAATAAAATACATTTTTTAAAAGATGTGTCCTGAGGCAAAGATGCTTAAGCTAAACTGTACTTGTACTGCATACACTTGAAACTTGGAGAGAAGCTTACCCTTGGAAAGTTAAAAGGACAAAATCAAGACATAATAAATGTGGTTAGCTCTTTGCACACACACAAAGGAAACAAACCCATTAAATCCTAGAACTGAAAAATCATTCTATGTCAAAGGAAAAACTTCCTAGAACTCTAAATTTGAATTAAACAACACTAAAACCCCACCAACCCACAGGCTAGTCAGTGGTTTTAATTCATCTGGGGAAAGAATGAGCCAACAGAAAGAAACGGGCTTTGAACCAGAGCACTTTTCTCAGTATCTTTAAAAGAAAAGGCTGGGATCCATCAGGCAGGGACCCACGGGGGGCTACAGGACTTGGCACCAACGAGAAGTCACCGTGTAATACCACCAGTTGCCAAGGTCTCCCACTCATTGCCTTGGCTCTAAGTCCAGCCTCAACAACCCACTTGTTTATAAGTGATCCCCATTTAGACTTCACTAGTTAGAGAGAACTCACAGCCAATGAATACATCCTGATTTGCTTATTAATTCCAGTTCTAAATGCACATTTTTAAATATTCTCTTGAGGGCTTGGCTACCACAAGTGAATTCATCCAAGCCCAAATAATTCTGGTTATATTGTCCAAACCCAGTCTTTGGACTTATAAAGTAAAAAACTGACCCTAGACCAGTGGTAGGCAAACTGCGGCTCACGAGTCACATGCGGCTCTTTGGCCCCTTGAGTGTGGCTCTTCCTAAGCCTTAGGAGTAGCCTAATTAAGTTAATAACAATGTACCTACCTATATAGTTTAAGTTTAAAGAATTTGGCTCTCAAAAGAAATTTCAATCGTTGTACTGTTGATATTTGGCTCTGTTGACTAATGAGTTTGCCGACCACTGCTAGACCATGATGGCTTGTCTGATAGCTCATCATCTCTGATTCCATTATACAAAAGTCTCTTGCAGGCACATCTTTTTTTGCCCTACCAGACTGTGGATTCCTCCGAGGGCAGGAGATGCATCTTTCTATTTGTACCTCTGTGCCAAGTACTTAATAAATAAATGAATAAAATAGACAATGGAGAAAGAAATAGAAACCTACCAATAATTATCCATTACTTGCATATGTTTTTTTCTATTACTATAAAAGTTCTCTGATCTATTATGAAAATTGACAAGGGAAGTCTACAGCATAAGTGAATTCTCTGTTTTAATTTCTCCATACATTTTTATGTATTAAAAGTTACATTCGGGTAATAGTCAACTGTATGCCAAATCAATTCACGTTAAATTTCTGTAGTTTTATTTATCTGGTTTATAACAGAATTCAAATCAATACCAAGATATACTCCATGAACATTAAAGCCCTTCTTTAAAAATTAGCTTAATTTTCTTTTTCATGGTTATGGTATTCTTTTTTTTTTTTTACTTTTCTATCAGTTAAAATCATATTCCTGCTAAAAGATGGGTCTGTGTCCACTTTATATAAATCAGTATCAAGGTTGGACATTCATAGACTATCAGTTTTATTTTTATGTTTGGAAAGATACGATTTCCATTCTACTAAGAAAGCTTAGTAGCTTCTGACTAAGTAACTTTCTACATTTGCAAGTGGGAAGGGAAAAACATTTCACATTATGAAGTGTTATAAGACCTGAAAATTAAATCTAAACATAGACAGACAACCATTAGGATATAAATCTCACAGCACAAAACAATTTGAAATGAAAAGCCCTCTTCTAACTACTATAATAATCTAAAAAATCATCTATATTTGGTCAGTACCATTACTTAGGTTAAACACTGGTGGTCTTTGACACAGAAATCCTTAATTACCATGGCCAAGTATGGGCAGGAGTCTTATGAGGAATTCCACAAAATTTTGGAGTAATTGAAAAGGATAACTGAACTGCTAAAGAAGAGAAAGTAAGGGGTGAAGTCCTCCCCCAAAGGCCTTATATAATGATGCACAAACACCTGAGAGCCCCAAGTAAATCCGTATAAGACTTTTCTTCTCCAATGGAATGAGATGAAGAAGTACAAAGTTGTCCCCGCATCCCCGCCCCCCCTCACCCCACCGGAATATGAAGAGTAAAATTTAATAGTGATCTGAAAATCTAATTTGGAATAACAAATTTCAAATAGATGCTTTTTTATTTTAAAAACTTTTATGTTCTCTTGGTTCAAATGACTGCCTCCAAAAACTGAGATAATTTGATTGTCTCTGAGCCACATCTGGATGCTTACCCTTGGGAGGCAGAGCCATGGGCCGTCTAAAGGGAATGTACAGAGGTATCAGGCCTCCACACCTGGGCCTTCCTGGCATTTCCCACCCCTCTTCTTCGTCACCCATTTCTCTTCCCTCATGGCCTGCTGCAACCCTGTTTCTTCAGCTTCAACTTGGAATCCCTCTCTACTATCAAAATTCCTGACCCTATCTGGTCAAGGCTCTGTCTTCCTTCCGTCAGTGCTAGACAACACACTACCTTGACCCCTCTGAGGCTGGGATACGAAGAAGCTTGTGTTTCAAACCACGAGCACCATGAAGCACATAATTTAATTAAGCTTCCTATGGAAGAATTTGAGAAGTGATATTGGAAAGCGGTTTGGATTGAGAGCCAGGAAACCTGAGTTCTCATCTGAGCTCTGCCTCTAATTAACTGTGTGATCTTGGGGGAAAGTTTTAACTTTCCACATGCATAAAATCAAGAGGTTTTCAGGATTTCCAGGTTTCCTTTGTGGTTTAAAAATTCCACAGTTCTGTGAACATGGAATTCTAAGTCTGTCTCACACGAATGGTTTATGTTAGTGCTATGCATTGCTCAGTGAGCCACCAGAACATAAAAGACATCCAGGAAAAAAAAGTAATACTGTAACAGCTCTGATTTATAGTCCCCATTTATTTTGTTTAATAAAAGGAATTGTCAGATTAAAAGGAGGGAAGATTCACCATAAAGACTCAAATAAATAGAGGTATGAATGTTAACAAAGACATGCTTTCTTTATTTCATCATTTCTTTATTTTTCTAACCCTTGAAACCCATATGGCACTGGATTTTTTTTTTTTTTTTATCATTTTACCATAAGCATGAAACTATAACAAAACAGCCTTCTTAACTCCTGATGGGAAGTACTCACATCCACTGGGTATTTAAACTATCTTATTTTATAGGGTTTTGATTAAGAGACTGAAACAATGGCCCTCCCTGCTCCTGGGACCACATGAACAATGAGCTAAAGACAATATTCCAGAGAAGTGGGTGGGCTGCAACCTGAGCCAGCTGTGTGGATCCACCACAGACTGTCTCCCCTGTCTCTCCTGTTCAAAGGAGCACAGGGCTGGGAGTGTCCTGCCTCAGACAGAAAACAAACATCGCGGGGCAGCCAGAAGGAGTGCAGGCTTTGAAACAGGGAGAGATGGCTTCTAGTGTCCTAAACAGAACAGCTGAGTTAGATGAAGGAAGAGGGTCCTCTTCTAACTGGCCAGTAGCCACATGGCTGCAGAACAGAGTGCAGGGAAATGTCCTAGGTGCCTGCTGCCTTACCTCTAAGGTGCAGATGGCCTGAAGTCAGAGAAGAAGGCCCAAGAGCCATTCTGCTGACCTGCTGGACAGAGAAGCCCACAGATCTCAGAGCCTGGTCAACCCCAATCTACCCTTAGGCTCAAACATAGACTATCTTCCCTTAGCAGTCAACCCCTCCTGTTTGTAATTCCATATAAAGCATCGGCACTAGTGTTTATTTTTGTGTTTAATGTATTTAATAGCACTATCCCTTCAAACCATTGAGAGCTTGATGCAATCATCTGTCAGGAGAAGGGCATCCTTGCAGCAGGGGTAGGAGGGGCCAGAGCTCAGTGCCGTGAGGGAAGAGGATGCTGTCAGAAATGAGAGCTCAGGTGGGCTGGGTAAGACTGAGAGCTCTTTAGGCGGCTTCCCTCAGGCCTGGCCCATCTCCCTCACTAAAGATTAAGCTCTGAGTTGAATTTTTACTGGGCGAACTGGGCCAAATGGATAGTGTCCACTTCAATGTTCTAAAGTTACCTCGGATTTTCAACTACTCCCTGTTAGAGAGATGGCTCCCAACGCCTCCTTCCTTTCGTCTCTAGACCTGAGCCAAACCACAGGTGCCTCCCTTGTCTGTGGAGTTGGGTCCCTTTGATGTCTGCAGATACACTCCCGGCTGGGTTTGCCTGTACATTAAAGGTTTTGTATCCAGGGCCACATTAAACATGACTGCGACTTACTGAGCACAGCAGTAAGGACGCCTTCCCAAATATCTGGCAGATGCGTTGTTTCAGAGCAGATGACTTGCTTTGCAGAGGGCGCAGTCCCACACGCGGCTGGGAACTGCAGTCCACACAGGGTGTGCCCCACGGCTCGCTGCCAGATCACGTCTTGGCAGCTGACCAACATGTTCTATTAAGATCAGACACTTCCAATTTCAGGCAAACAGTTTCCTGAGAATTTTCAATGTTTAAATCACTAATAATTAAGAACATGGACAAAGCATGGGACAAGGGAAGGGTCTACAGCTGGAGAAGGAATTCTATTTGGGTTTCTGAGGGATCTAACAACAACAACAAAAAAACAAAAACAACTCCCAAGGAACTAATTAAAGCCATACAAGGGCCGAGCCTTGAATACGTGCAGGGAAACGGACATCTCTCTATCTGTTTCTAACAGCTCCTCTTCACTGGCTCGTGCATGGTCCTGAAGCTTCCATCTGTAACTGCCTCTCTCCCTTCACTCAAGTGTCATCCTGTGAGGTCAACGCCTCTCTTTGCTGTACATCCCTATGACAACACACAGAATGAGGGTGCTCTTGTATGAACCTCAGTGCAGCACCCTCCCTGACTGGAATGCCCGCCTTCCTTCTATCATCCCTCTTATCCATTCTCTGCACAGCTGCCAGTCATCTTTCTAAAACTTTGATATGGTAGCATCACGCCTCAGATTAAAAGCTTTCAATGACTCTCACTGCCACCAGAACAAAGTCCAAACTCCTCAACAGGACCTAAGACCTTCCAAGATCAGCCGTACTGACGTTTCCTGACTCTTCTCCTGTCCTTCTCCACCCCTCGAGCACACGGGGTACTTCTGACTCGCCCCTCCAACACGGGGTACTTCTGACTCCCTAATGCACCGACCCCACTGCCCGGCTGCAGAGCTGCTCATACCAACCTCAGGACTCCTGCAGCCACTGCCCTCAATGAGCATGTGTGTCATTCTGCTGAAATTAGTCAAAAACCTTCCTGTATCTCCTTTTAGACTTGAGAACCTCCGATTATACTATTCACCTTTGCTTCTCCAACACCCAGCATAACAACATCTGGCACCACATAAATGTCTGCTGAGTGAATGGGCAGATTTTTTCTAATGGAGATTATTCTATTTAGTTGTGCGATCCCTTGAGGTTCCAAATTAGACAGGGCTTCAGCAACTGGTGAGACATCACGGAGCTTCTGCATAATGTCCTGTTTCCTAAAATATCATGTACATTTAAAAATTTCAGTAGACCTTTAGGAGTCATAAAAAATTTATTCTGCTACCTTTTCAAACCCACCAATTATCCTATCTAATAAAAGAGAAACATGGTAATTGGCATACGACCGCTACCCTTCCCATTGGCTAATCAGGGCGATATACAAATTAACTGCCAGCCAAGATGGCGGCCAGCAGCCAGGCAGCTTGAAACTAACATGAGGCTTCCTTGCTTCAGTGATGGAGGAAACCAACGTTCCCCACCTGCCTTGCTGGCCTCTGAGCCTGCAGTTTGAAACATAGTTACAAATATAGAAGCTAAACAAAACCCCAGAAACCTGCTTTCAGAGAGCTGGGATCTCAGAGCTGGAGTTATACATTGTTTCGATTATAGAACCCAAACACACCAGATACCTGCTTTCAGCAGCAGAGGCCTCAGAGCTGGACCAGAGCTAAAGCTGGCCCAGAATAAAAAAAAAAAAAGAAAAAAAGGAGCAGTTGGGAGCTTCCGTCACCCACCAGTCTGAAAACAGCCCTCAGCCCCTCACCCAGACTGGCCAGGCACCCCAGTGGGGACCCCCACCCTGAAGGGTATGTGACCAGCTGCAAACAGCCATCATCCCCTCATCCAGGCTGGCCAGGCACCCCAGTGGGGACCCCCACCCTGATCCAGGACACCCTTCAGGGCAAACCAGCCAGCCCCACCCATGCACCAGGCCTCTATCCTATATAGTAAAAGGGTAATATGCCTCCCAGCACTGGGATCAGCAGAGCCGCGAGGCCTCCAGGCACCAGGATAAGTGTGACAGGGGGCAGTGCCCAAACCCCCTGATCACCCTGCGGCTCTGTGTGTGACAGGGGGCAGGGCCACAACCTCCCTATTCGCCCTGCTCTGTTCATGACAGGGGAAGGCGCCCCAAACCCCTGATCGGCCCTGCTCTGTGCCTGATACGGGGGAGCTCCCCAACCCCCGGATTGCCCTGCAGCTCTGTGTGTGACAGGGTGCGGCGCCCCAACCCCCTGATCGGCCCTGCTCTTTGTGTGACAGGGTAGAGCTATAACCTCCCCATTGGCCCTGCCCTGAGTGTGAGAGTGGCGGCGCCCCAACCCCCTGATCGGCCCTGCTCTGTGGGTGATAGAGGGCGATGCCCCAACCCCCTGATCCGCCCTGCTGTGTGTGACAGGGGGCGGTGCCCCAACTCCCCTATTGGCCCTACTCTGTGAGTGACAGGGGGGAGCTCCTCAACCCCCTGATGGGCCCTGCTCTGTGCGTGACAGGGGGGAGCTCCCCAACCCCCCTGATCGACCCTGCTCTGTGCATGACAGGGGGCAGCGCCCCAACTCCCCAATCGGCCCTGCTCTGAGCCCGACCAGGGGCTGCACCTAGGGATTGGGCCTGCCCTCTGCCTCCCGGGAACAGGCCTAAGCCAGCAGGGCGTTATCTCCCGAGGGGTCCCAGACTGCAAGAGGGCACAGGCCAGGCTGAGGGACCCCCCCAAACCCCCCCGTGTGCACAAATTTTTGTGCACCGGGCCTCTAGTATATTATAATTGCCTGTTCAAATGCAGTAAACCATAACCAAATAAGTTCAATGTTCAGAACCCTGAGTGAGCAGACTCATCCTTTCAAAAGAGATTACCTTTTGGCTTATGTTTGGTTTGGTATTACAAAGAAGCTTGTTTTTAATCTCTTCATGAATACCACTGCACAAGTGAGGAGAGTGTGTTTTGGGGGGTGGTATCCAGAAAACCAGGAGTGGCCTTTGGGTCATTCAGAGGACAAGTGGCAGGCCCAGCTCCCTAGTAAGGGGCTCAGCCTGTTCCATATGACATGGCTTTGCAATTAAAACTGCTATCCTCAAAAATAAAACTATGTTACCTAGAACAGAGGAAGAAGGCTGCAATAAGAACCCTAGCCCCTCAGCTCCCTCCCAACAGGAGGACATCAGCCAGGTACACAAAGAGCTTTCCCGAATGGTCAGATCTCATTGGATTCTCATCCATTTGTGATGATCCAAATTTTAGGGCAAACATTGTCTCTGAATTACCAATTAAGAAAAGTGACTTTTAGGAGGGTTTATTGCTACTCCAAATAGCCAGATTAGTAACCGACAGACCTGAGGCTAACATCTAGGGTCACATAACTAAGTCTTGGATCTTGCCACTGACCCTATCACCCAGAGCATCTACCATCCCTCTGAGTCATCTGCATTCCACTCGGCAACATAACCTTAAGGGAGGTATGAGCAAGCATAGTTTCTTTGGTTTTCTAGTTGTCTGTGTATGGTGCTGTATGTCTTTAGAACGCAATTCTAGTTGCTAAAGAGACCATACCTTTGTGTGAATGATTAGCATAGTGAAAATGCTTCATGTTAAACCATGCCCACTATTTACATATTGCAATATGTATACCAATGAACTTTCCTTTCAGAACGCACACTCCCCCATGTGCCCCTCATTCATGTGTAAGGTTTCACTGGTGCATCCAACAGCATTTCACTCAAATCCCATGCGTTTACCAGCACAGCACCGCGCTGGTCTTGTTCAGAGCAGCATTGCCGCTCCTGGGATGCCATCCAAACTCTTATTTTAAACACCACGGAGCAGAGATTATGCTTTGCAGATAAAATGCTAAGTAGATGGGGAAGGCCTGATTCGAGGGCTTCTAACATCAGGGGACCTTGCTGAACTTCATCTGTCTCCTCTGGATTTCATGCACACACTCAAGGTGCTACTGACACCGGCTGCTCAAACCCACGCAGGACACACTTGGCAGTGGCCAGGCTCCGCCACGCAACCCTGGAGGAAAAAGGCAGAGGTGCGGACACAGCAGGACCCTTGCAGGTTGTGGGACCCATGAAGATTTTGTACCTGGTAATATGTTAAATGGCATCTCATAGTTCTGAGGCCAAAGCCTAGATTTTCTTTTTCTTTAAGGACTTTTGTTTTTTGTTTTTGCATGCATACATATTGTGTCTCTCCTCTTCTACTCCCCTGATCTGCCACCTTGATCTACGCTCTTACAACCTCAAAGGCAGCTGGTGCCAAGATCCCAAACCATCCATTTCTTCAATACATATTTAGTGCCCACCATGGATAAAACCCTGTTGTAGGAACTCTAGCAAATGCAGAGGTGAATTTTCAAAAAACGATGGTTTGTAATAAAAACAAAATAATTATGGTTTGCTACTCTCATAGAGATTTTATTTTCTATTTGGGGAGAAAATAAAGTCTTATAGTTACAAATAAGTTATAATAAAGAACAATATTCAATGACTGCTATAGATACAGTATAAATACATCTCCACCTGCTTAAGCTATCTCTGTCATAAGATATCATCTTGGTTTACTTCTTCCTCTATCTGTGTGGCATTCACATGAATGAACAATAAACATGTAAGTAAGTATGTTAGAAGCAGATAGGCAATACAGTGAGAAAAATAAAACCAAGCAAGGTAAAGGGGCCCCTGTTTATGCCACGACACTGGTCACATTCTCTTCCTTACTACTAATATTAATTACCTCCTCTCCTAAGTTCTGAGCAACTAGAAAGCAGAAACTGTATCATATATTTATACTGCTAAGCATCTCCCAGCTGAGCCCTCTGCACCAGGAGAATAACCATAAACTATAAGCTAAACCAACACACTCTTCAACTCAGCTGATCAGTGCTATCTGAAAAACATGCTTTTCTTTTTTAAGGCATATTTGGTTATAAAAGAACGATCTGCCCCTGTTTTCTGTAAATGGCATTAGACTTGAATTAAAATTAAAATGCTCATCTCCTGAAGCTCTGGCCAGCATCAATTCAGAAATATTACTTATCCAGGTTTTTCAGGAAGGTACAGTCCTGGGCATGAATATCCCAGAAAGCACAATGTTCACAGAAAGTTACATTGTTGGCCACTGAATTCCGACTGATGAAAATTTCTAGGAATTTATTTTTAAAAACCACTTTCCAATCAAAAGCTCAAAACAAAGTATTGAGGTAATTTTTTGGCAGCATATAATAAAAAGTGAGGACAAAACACCGTAGAAAAAGAAAATTCATTTCAAAAAAACAGATGGGAAATGAGATCAGAGACTTCCAGACCCTTTGTCAATAGCGGGGCCTGGCTTCCTTTTCAGGCCAGTGGTTTGTAGATCATTATCAGCCTCATGTAAGTCGAAGAGGAAAAGAAACAGAAGAAAAATTAAAATCAGGATGTTATTTAAAGGGAAATGGATTAACCACACTTTTCTATACAATGCTGAGAACATGAGGATTCGCCTGTATCCAAACATTTTCAAAAGTGAACATTTCTAGGATTGCCAATTATTAATAATCTTTGCCTTATACTCCTATCTTTCCTTTAAAATTCTTTTGCTAAGAGATTTGACGTTGATAATACTCTATGAAGTACCAGTAGAAAGAGCACCTTAGAAATCTCTCCTCATTTGACTTTACACACAGCTTTAAGGATGACAACAATTTCACATCCACATAGCACAGAAATCCCATAACATGCTCTTAAAAAACACACACACAAAACCTGTGCTGAAACGTCCATATAATATAAAATTTACCATCTAAACCATTTTTAAGTATACAGTTCAGTGGCATTATCATTGTTGTACAGCCATCACCACTGACATTCCACCGAACTCTTTTCATATTGCAGAACTGAAACTCTGTACCCATTAAACAATAACGCCCTACTCCCTCTCCCCCAACCCCTGGCAATTGCCATTCCACTTTCTATCTCTATTAATCAGAACCTGTATAAGTGGAATCATTCAATATTTGTCCTTTTTTGACTGTTTTATCTCACTTAACATAATGTCCTCAAGGTTTACCCATGTTGTGGTATATGTCAGAATTTCCTTCCTTTTTAAGGCTATATCTTATTCCACTGTGTGCATCTACCACATTTGGTTATCCACTCATGCATCAATGAATATTTGGGTTGTTTCCACCTTTTGGCTATTGTAAATAATGCTGCTATGAACCTAGGTGCATAAATACCTCTTTGAGTCCCTACTTTCAATTCTTTTGGATATATCCCCAGAAGTGAGATACAACATGTTCTTTTATTCCTTCCATACAAACAGTATCCCTCGTTAGTTCATATCACACACCAAAGTCTAATATGTATACAATATAAATGATATCCATAAATTGCTTCCCAACATACTTTTTTACTATTTACTACCTTCTCCATATTCCAACACTTTAATAACTACACAAACATTAGTAAGCTATGCAACAACCCAGGATGCAAACGCTCAAAAAGCCAGCTGTAGATTCAGTGAATTGATGGCAACAGTTAAGAATGTCCCAGCAGTAGCAGCAGCAGCATCTGGCAAAGGACTTCCCTTGAAGGAGAATGATGATTGGAAATCTATGCGCAGACCCACACTGAATTCTATGTCTCTGATAGGAAAGGGAGGATTCCTGGGCCTTACTTTCAGTTATATATAAAGTTGTCATTTCGTAAGCAACAAATCAACTTATATTTCTTGATCTAAAACATTTTAACCAAAAAGGTTATCATCTCTATCTAACTTGCCCAATAAAGTTTACCTACAATGTACCCACGGAAAAGTAAGTTCTCAGAATAAAGGTTAGTAAGCTATCGGAAGATATATGCCTTTTAAGACTGTTTCACCTCCATTCTTTTATTTCAGAAATTATCCAACTTCCACCAATCCAAATCACTGATCAGGCAAAAAGTGTTACGAATCTAGTTACTGGCATTTCCACATGTGCTCAATGATACTCATATTTACTTCCTGAATCAAAGAAAACTACCCAATATTTACAATAATTTTACTCATTTTAGGTGAAGCTAAAAGTACCCAACCCTAGAGCCCAGTGTGCAGAGGTTATGTGGATGCGGAGGTGGACAGGCAGGAGGGAGCCTAGAGAGGCACCAACACTGTGCCTGAGCCTTCCTCAGGGCCACAGCACAGTGGAGACACTTGGACACAGTATGCGTAAGGAGCCATTAGTGAAAAGCCCAGTGTACTTAGGTATCAATGTACACAGTGTAAGGCAGTAAGCATTAGGGGAAATAAGAGAGTGGGGGGAGGGGAGAATTAAAGTGGCCTCAGAAGGTGAGATGGTTTTACAACAGGGGTGGGGAGCCCTTTTTCTGCCAAAGGCTATTTGGCTATTTACAACAACATTCATGGGCCACACAAAATTATCAATTTAAAAATCAGCCTGCTATATTTAATTAACTCACCCCTAATGCCTTGGCAGGGGCAGACCGAATGATTTCTCCGGCCTTATACGGCCTGAGGTCCAGACATTCCCCACCCCTGTACTAGAAGGATGGAAAAGAAGAGAAGATTTTGTTGGCAAAGAGCACCCCGAATCCAAGATAAGGAAAGAACAGAACAGACCCCAAAATACCAGGGTCTGATTCTGAAAAAAGAAGTGTAGCAGGCTAGTAAGGGCCATGTTAGGCATAGCATTCCTGTCTCTGGCCATGGCTAATAAAACCTTACTCATAAATATTCTGATAGCTGAAAATTGTTCTTTTGTTTTTTAAAATCCACATTTACTTCGTGTCTCTTAGGTTTTATTTTTCCCCAACCCTTAGGCAATTATATCCCACAAACAAATCTCTCCGTAAGACTCATTTTAGGAGCTGACCAATACCAACATTATCCTCAAGAACGGTACAAATGTATCATCACTATCCACATTTATATTTTAGTAAACTAGAGGCCCAGTGCACAAAAATTTGTGCACTGGTGGGGGCAGGTCCCTCAGCCTGACCTGTGCCCTCTCACAGTCTGGGACCCCTCGGGAAATAACTACCTGCTGGTGTAGGCCCACTCCCCAGGTCGCAGATGGCAGGCCTGGATCCCCCGCTGGGTTGCAAATGGCAGGCCTGGAAGGCAGCGGGGCAGGCGGCAGAGCGTGTTGCCCTGCCCCGCCGCCCTGGTCACACACAGGAGGTCCGGATGGCAGCGGGCTGGTGGGCGGCAGCTCGCGCTGTGCCACCCCGCCTGCAGTATGCAAATTTAATGGCCATCTTTGTTGGGTTAATTTGCATACTCTTTCTGATTGGCTGATGGGCATAGCAAAGGTACGGTCGATTAGCATCTTTTTCTTTTATTAGTGTAGATTATTACCCTGAATATATTTGAAAGAACTTCACATAATGTTCTATTTTTTTAATAGTTACCGAATATTGTTTAACTAGTAAGTATAGTATTGCAAATCAATCCCCAGAGTGCAATTTGCTCACTATATGGCCCATTTGTTATCCAACTTGCTATCTTTTTCCATATGAAATAAAATACTTTCACCTGATTTAAGTTGCTCCCTGTCTCTAATAATACAATAGTAATTCTACTCTATACTGCCTAAGGAAATAAAAACATGGACAGACATAAGGAATCTGTGACATTGCTAAGACATTTTGCTTATTCAGCTAACTAGACAGTTACTGAAATTACCAAGACAAACTGGCAAGAAAGCACAGTGCAAATGGCCTTACTTATTGGAAAATAGGAGTTTCCAAGAACATAAATAACACCATCCAAACTTAAATAGAGACCATCACAATTACTGTGGTGGGGATCAAAGCTAAAATTCAAGCTCCTTAACCTTTGGATAAACTTCCCCAAAACAGAAAATAACACTTGCTGGTTCAGTCTTGGCCAGCAAAACATCAGTGAGTTTCTTTGGCCTTTCCGAGAATATTTGTGCCTGGTATCCCGAGAGAAGTAGATACAGGTGAAAAGGACAAAGACATTTTTTCTCAAAGTTTCAATTACTTGATTCTACAACTGCTTAAACATTTATGTTCCTTGTTTCTGGGATAAAAGATGAAATTAAATTAACCATGTCTTATTTCTTTGGTTTGTTTGCTTCTTAAGCAACTTTATCTCAAGGCTGCAAATACAACTTTTCATTCTAGGCTACAAAACTTGAAATAATGTTGTTGCTCTAATTAATACCAAGAATAATACATACTTCATGCTCAGAGAAACTTGAGATAACCTTTAGCTTCCTCCGAGCACACTTCAGGAAAAATATGTCAACATGGATTGCAATTTGTAATCAACTGATTAACGTCTCATGTTAATTTGTTGCCAACATCACAGGCAGGAGGCATGGTTTTGAAGTTTCCTTTTATTTGTCCTTTAGCTGGGTAGTCTATGCAGTGAAGTTTCCAAAGCCTCATCCTTTTAGGCGTGATTTGAAACCATTCATCAGTAGAACACATTTTGGCAGCAGCATCACACTACGGTACTTAATGGTCAATTTCATTTCCATGGCAATCCTTACTTTCCAGGGAAGATCTAAAGGACAATAATTTTCTCCATATGCACTTCTAAAAAGTTAGAAAAAGTGAACATTTGTGAAAATTCTCAGCCTTGTTGTAAACTGAAGTCTCCTAAATTTGGTGGGGAAAGAAAACGTTAAGGAATATAATTCAACAATTATCATTAACATGGAAGTTTCTAAAGACAATTCAGTATGCACAGAATTGTATATAATAGGTTTTCTGAGAGTGGGATTAGAAAGAAGGTGGTGGGGGAGGCTTTTAATGTCAAGTATTCCAATAGTGTCTCTTTGTTTGTTTACAAGTATGTAGTACTTTTAAAATTAAACAACAAGGCATCAATGAAGTTGTTAAAAAACTAAGGCAGCTCAATTCACACAAGACAGGGCTCAATAATAAAAGAATCAGATAGAGAAGCCTCGAGGTAGAGAAGGCGATTAGGTTCCAGGAGAGCGAGGTAAGTAACCAGACCTCCAAATAGACTGAGGTAAGTCCAGGTTACGAGGTATCTAACACCACTGTATGGGGTTCCTGGGGGAAGAATGTTCTAGCTCCTCACTACCCTCAGAGTTCCTGTGAGTCACTCAGCCGCAGGCCATAATCTGAAAGGCTTCTGGCAACAATCTAGAGGACAGCTCAGAGCAGGAGCTGTGCTGAGTCCTCTGCTGGCAGCTACTAAGCTCCAAAGAATAGCACCTGCCACTGCACCGGAGAGGTAGACGTCAGGACACACCTGTTACCCCCAAACCCTTCTTTGTGAACTCACACACAGTTCAAAGCCTCTCTCATGGCACTTCCCTAAAAGGATGCATGACAAAATCCTGTACTTCTCCCCAGCAAATCTCAACCTTAAGACTCTAAGGCACTACGAAAAAAATCTAAATTCCTCTCCAAATAAATCTCACAAGACATAGCAGGCACTTGCCCATTAAAGCAGCCCACAGAATAGTACTTGTATTCAAGATAAAACACACACACACACACATATATATGACATCTATGTTGTATATATGCTTATGTTTGCATACATACATATACATACATATATAACATATAAATTCACATCTGCATATATATGCAAAAACAATGCCATTAAAAAAATCAACTCATGAAAGAATGCCTGAAGAATATAATGACATTTTCCCCTCTTAAATAACATCATCTTTTCATCTTTTAAAAATCCTAAATTAAATAATAAAGCAATAGATAAATGATAATTGTAAAGATCAACTGCATGATTCTCTTTACAGAAACTGAAAAGTTACCTACCTGAAAGTCATCATAAGGGAAGAGCAGCATCTCCCTTAAACAATCATTCAGGATCTGTGTCTTCTTCTGGACGATGACATTTTCATAGTCAAGGGGCTCAATCAGCTTTGGCTTGGCCTGGAAAGTGAAAGATAAGGACTTGAAGCAATATTTTTGTTTTGTTAATTCTCAACATGAGGATATTTTTTCCATTGATTTTTAGAGAGAGGAGGGAGGGAGGGAAGGAGGGGGGGAGAGAGAGAGAGCGAGAGACATCAATTCAAGAGAGACATAGTTATTGGTTGCCTCCCTCATGCCCCTGACCAGGGCTTGGGATCAAACCTGCAACCCAGGTACGTGCCCTTGAACAGGATTTGAACCCTTGACCCTTTGGTGATTGGACCAACGCTCTAACCACTTAGCAACACTGGCTAGGGCGGAACATTCTTATAGACACAAGCAATTTCTTAAGATTAAAGAACTCTAAATTCTACTGTATATGTGTTTGCATTTTCCTACTTTTCTATAATTAGAGTGTGTTAGTTTCGCTACCAGGAAGAATCAGGACCGAGAGATAAAAGTTGTTTTCAAAGAAAAAGAAGGCACTTTGTGGCACTCTGTCTATATATAGTTGTCCTTGCTTAATTCTTTAAACACAAAGGAGGCGATGGATTCTGGTGGAACTTCCAGTCATGTCTTGGGTCACCCCTGGCGAGGTCAGTCCCCTCCCAAGCTTTAGGCTCTGCCAGAGATGCCCACTTAGGGCTCTAGCCATGGTCTGGCAGTGGAGGCTGGATGCCCACAGTGGCTCCAGCCATGACCACCTTTCCTTGGCTCAGGGCTGAAAGCATCCACAGGGCTCACTATTTCATATAAGACTCTACAGAACTCATCTCTGAGTCTCAAAATATCCCTGTCTATCCTGAAATATTTACAACTTAGCTATGTAATACCTAAACATAGAAAAACCAGGCAAATAGCGCCTCAAAAACCAGGGGAGAATAAAAGCACTACTTAAACCAGTGCTTATGGGTGAACCTCATGGGTAGAGATGGCCATCCCTACCAGGCACTGAGAAGGGGAAAGAGGCAACAGCAAGTGGGGAAAGAAAAGAGATAACATGCCTTTTCTAACTATTCCCAAAGTTATTCTTCTCAGGAAAAATCTCTCTCATCTTTGCCAGTCATTGCCATAGTGTTTACTGGTCACTTCCCATTTGCAAGGCACTAACGGTGAGGTCAGGGATAGAGATATGTAATTTAACTAACTATATAACGCAGTATGTGAAGTGGTAAAATAGGTACACACACACATACACGGAGCAAGATTATTTCTGAAAATATTAATAAAAAAGCATCTAATATCAATAAATGCTTTGTATATTATAATGATAATTAATAAATTAATATAAGAATATATGAAAGACATCTGATATGTAGCATCTAAATTAGATATTGTGACTGAAGCTATTACCTGTTCCCAAAATCTGTCTCTTTTCCTCCAAATACAGTCGGACTACATTTCCCAGCCTCCCCATGGTTAGGTGTGGCCATATGACTGTCTTCTGGCCAATGGCATGTGAGTGGAAGGGATGTGGTCATAAAAGCCTCTGCCATAGACTGAATGTTAGTGTCCCCTCAAAATTCCTATGTTGAAACTTAATCCTCAATGTAATGATATTAGGAGGTGGAGTCTTTGGGAGCTGATTAAGTCATGAGGGTGGAGCGCTCATGAGTGGGATTAGTGCCCTTTTAAGAGAGACCCCCGAGAGCTCTCTTGTGTCTAGTGCTAAGGGAGGATACAGAGAGAAAAGGACTGTCTATGTGCCAGGAGGGGGCCACACCAGAAAAGGAATGTGCTGGTGTGTTGACCTTCCTTTACAACAGCCCCAACCCCAAGTCCATAAAAGAGTATTGCCCTCCTTTGTTTCTCTGGACTTGCATGTGGTTCGCTATTGGACCGCATGTCCTGAATTGCAATTCTTTGTTGTTCCCAAACAAACCCATTTTTATGGAGAAATATCTGACTATTGGTTTAAGGTCAGCAATGTATTTAGCACACCAAAATAATGTTTTTGTTAATTAGATAAATTAGTTTTTGCCTAAAGATATCTTGGAAGTATTTAAGGACAGAATATAATGTTGTAGGTATTACTTTTGTGTGTCAGTATGTATCGTTCAATAACTTGCATATTTTCACACAGGTGATCACACTTAATCCACTGTTAAACTAATTAAACAGGAAGACCATTAGACCAGTGGTTCTCAACCTTCTGGCCCTTCAAATACAGTTCCCCATGTTGTGACCCAACCATAAAATTATTTTCGTTGCTACTTCATAACTGTAATGTTGCTACTGTTATGAATCGTCATGTAAATATCTGATATGCAGGATGGTCTTAGGCGACCCCTGTGAAAGGGTCGTTCAACCGCCAAAGGGGTCGCGACCCACAGGTTGAGAACCGCTGCATTAGACAGAGGTGCTCTAAGGCCTGGCAGCCTATGTAAGCAACCCAAAATCTAAGCCTGTAAATGCCTCATGGTTACAAAATCAAACCACTAAAGACAACTAATCATAAACAGCCAACTAGACTTTAGGCTATAGGCAATCAAATAATTTCTTTTCTTTGTTCCTGCCCTTTATATAAGTCTCTCCTCAGCTTCTGTCAGTTGAATGCTACTAACCATTTCCAGTTTGGTGCTGCCTGATTTGAACTGAGTTTTGCTCAAATAAACTCTTAAAAATTTTAATATGCCTCTCTTTATCTTCTAACACCCCTTAATGCCAAAGGTAGGCATGAAACCATTGCTCTGTTACTGAGGCTGGAAACTAAGGATGACAAGTTGAGTTAATTGCCTAGAGTGCCCCCACCCCCCGACTCTCCCAAGTAACAAGCCGGGTTAGAAGGCAGTCTTCATCTGCTGGAACTCTTTCTTCTCTAGGCTGCCCTGTTATGATCTGGGATCACCACTATTCAACCAGAGTAAATTGTGGAGAGTTTATTAGCAACATTTCTGATAGAGATGAATGATGCATGTTAACCAGGAAAGCCTACAGGATTGATTTCAACAACAGAGAGACCTCATGGAAGAATGACGCGTCTGTCTTCTTCAGTCTCAAGGATTATGAAGATCTGAAACGTGTACAAACCCTTAGGTCACTTAATGAAATGACTCCTTAGAGACCTGGTTGGGCAGAGGTCTTTCGCAGTAGCAGGGAGCACTTTCCAGGACAAACCACTGACTCCACAGAAAAGGGGTCAACCCTGAGTGACTCACCTGCTACTTAAGTTAAAAACAAGGCAAAAAGCTCTTGCTTCAAATACAAATAATTGGCACAATGCCCCCCTTCGACACGTGGCCCTGAGGAAGAGGAAATAAGTTGTCAGAGGAGATAAGGCTGAAAAGGGAGATTGGTGAGGGAAGAAGATGGGAGGAGAAAGAGGCAAAAGAGATAGACACCTGCAGATAAGGGAGGAAGAAGATGCAGAGATGGAGGAAACATCAGAGGAAGATGAAGAGAAAAAGAACATATAGAAAGAAGTAACAGAAGTGAGGGGCCTGGGAGACTTGAGGCGGGTCCATGGGCGGTCACATCATCTACCCACTAAATTATTGGTTAAGAGTATAAACGCCTATTTTCTACTCTTCTTTAAACCGATGGTTCAATGGTTAGAGCTGTTCACTATTCTTCAGCTTCACTAAGCTTTTCCAAGTGGTCACATGAGCTGGGGGCAGCCCACAAGGGTAGGGAACTGACTGCCCTAAAGCAACACTGGTGAAAAGAACGTCACCTTCACAGTAAAATGAAATTAGCCTGGTTACCAGACAGCCAGTCCCCATCCCCCACTCCTGGTTTAGAAGAAAGAGGTTTGGCACAGATCTGGCTCACAGCCTTGGTTTTAAAATCATCTCAACATGCTTAAGGTCAATCTTTCTCCATGTGATAGAGCTACAAGAGCTAAGTTTTGATTTTCTATCAAAAGCAAGATTCTGTGCCCAATATTACTAAAATTGGCCAATGGTCATGAATGGAGCTGCTCCTAGGCCATCAGAAACACCATGTTTTATAACCAGGAGAATTCACCAGTTTGAATTTTAAATATTCAAGGACACTGTGTTTTCCTAAGCATGATGCGGTTCAGCTATTCTGAGTCCATGGCATCCAGAACTGTCGCAGTGCGTAATGATGCTGCTTTCATCGTGTGTGAAACATGTAACTCGATCTACATACACAACTCCTTCAGATTTCTACCCAGTTTGGGAGGTTAAAAGTCCTTATCTATGGACATTCATTTATCAGGTTATTATGAAATCAGAAAGGGAGAGGACGTGGTACTTTCCACTTACAGCAGACTACAACAATGGTTCTCAAACTGGGCCCAGGGGCAGCAGCATGGGCATCACCTTGTGCACTGACACAAAAGTAAACTAGGGCAGAAACTCCAGGAGTGGGGACCGGATCTCTGTGCTTAAAGCAAGATCTCCAGGGGATTCTGAAGAAGCCCAGGTATATAATGATGTCCAGGAACTATGCTGGAATTTGTAAATTCAGGGGGGGAACAAGCCCAGTACTGAGCTTCTTAGCCTCCTTGGGGTTATAGTCTCTTTTAAAAACGTGGGCCCACGCCCTCCCCCAAAATGTATAGACACCTTAGTTTCCAAATTTTAAATACAGTTTGGGGGGAAGGGTTGTCACTCCCTGGAGAACAGCCATGAAACTGAGTTGAAGATACCCTGCACAGGCAGGCTCATAGACACTTAATTCAATACAGTGAGGAGCGGTGCTGGCAGAAGTTACATACAGAGTCAAGGGAGAAGGTGGAGCCAACAGCCGCCCACGGGCTGTGAAGTTTTTTCACATCACCACGGAAGGGACACCCTAAGAGTGCTGAGAGAAGAATGAGAATTCTTCAGGTGGGCAAAGTTTTGAATTCCTTGACAACACAGCTCTCCTTGGCTAGGCTGAAGTGCAGGTTCCCGTCACCCATCTCTAGCCCTGGGATCCATGACATAAGCAATGCAGTTCACCATTTCTGACATGAGCCTGCCGCTCACACCTCTGCACCTGTCATGGTCCTACAGCCCTTCAGACAGTGGTCTACGAAATTTTTATTTTAGGAGTAGAATCCTTCCTCTAAAAAACAAATATGCCAAAAACGCTAAAGCAGGGTTGTTCTGGCCCAGGGCATGTCGTACTTGGCCATAAAACTGGGGCACCACCTCCCTTAACCCATTAAGAGGTAGCCTTTCTCTTCTCTGACTACTGCATCCCTGGGCAGTAGCAGTCCTGGGATTCGGTTCATTCTGCTTGGATTGAATTGGCTCAGGATCAGCTTATCTCCCCAATTATTAGTGCCCTGGGACAGGGCCGGGTCTCATTATCTGTATCCCCGGAGCATCCAGCCCAGAACCAAGAGACATATTAACTGTGCGATTAATAAAACTTAATGCCCCTCACTTGCACAGACCCCTCTCCAGGTACCATGTATGTGTCAAGTTCAGCATCTTGTCTTATTAGGATGATTTGTAGGAACACACCCACTGTGTCAGTCTACCCAATGTCCTGACTCATGACACGGAAGTGCAGAATGAGGGCCTGGATATATGGCAATACAGACAGATCCCAATTTGCATGGCCCCAGAGCTGCTTGGGGGCATTTAAGATAAGTTATTGTACAAACTGAGAATGCCCCCAAATCATATAGCTCATATAAGAAAGAAACCTAATAGATATTTTTCCAGTCCTAAAAATTTGTATGATGTTACCTAATGTGAAGCTAGAAGGAACTTTACTAAACTATGATTAATAAAATACAAATTTCAATTAATCATACTATGGGAAAGATTAAATGATCTATCCTTGCGATACAGAATGATAAAACAAAATCATGATCATATGAAGAGATGATCACAGTATAAAGCCAAAAAATGTAGGGAAGGAAGTATTCCTGAGTTGTGTCAAGAGGTTGATTAAAATTTATTGTTTTCCTATATTTCTGACGTTTATGGTTTGAGTTAGCTTTTTAAAATTTGTAATTGTTGTGATTTCTTTTCAAATTCTAAAGAGTCACTTCCATGCCTTATTTTGTATTGGTAACATTGAATCATTGTTCTTACACAAGGTCCCCCAAATTCTAAGCTGCATTGCTCACAAAACCTGGATCTGCCCTGATAGGGCCATAGAGCCCACACTTATTAATCAAACTGAAGGCAATAAAGCGGTTAAGACAGCTGAGCTGTGCAGTTACATGCGGCTATTATTGGGCTCCATTGAGTTAATGCAGGTAAAACGCTTGGCAGAGCTTGGCAAACTGTAAACACATAGTAATCATTGCTATAATAATAATAATAATAATAATAATAATAAATAATAATAATAATAAATGTGTTGCTTGCATGACAGTGATCTTAGATTTTTTTGAGTGCTGCACGTACAGTTTTACCAATCTGTTTACAAAAATTTTCCTGCACCCTCCAGGAATGTATGAAATAAAACAGACAACAATGGCAGGGGCATTCACAAAAGAGGAAAAACAAAAGGCCAAAGACAGAGGAAACTAACTGTACAATAATAAATAGAGATGACACTGGAGTTCAGGGACTGAGCCCAAAAGAAACATAAATAGATGCTTAGATTATGAACTGAATTGAGGAGTATTGACCAAGTTTGTGTCAGGAAGGATTGAGAAGAACAACAGTGGTGGGGCGTGGGGGTCAGGGTGTATAGAGAAGCACTTAGACCCATTTCCAGTAGGCAAGTTGCACCAGAGCAGCAGGACCTAAGATTCCGGAGGAGGAGAGGGGGGCAAGCAGTAAACCCCAAGGGATGCTGCTCAGAGGGTTCTGTGGCAGAAGATGGAGACAGACTCAGCTGGGGAGTCTGGGGGACCCAGGACCCACAGATGGTTTTCTAACAAAGAATCAAAACCTTGCCTTCCGTGGAGGAGACCGACAGGCCAGGCCTGAGGCCAGGGCCATGTGATCAGAACACTGAAGGAGCTCCATCCCAATGGACAACATGTGCACAGGTTAGCCCCTGATATGGAGGCCGCCCCCGGCCCCATCTACTGGTCAAAGCAGCAGGCAGCATGGCAAGCCTCCAGTGATCATGCGGATCTCACAGGTGCCAAAGAGCACGACTCACATGCCCTCCCATTAGCCTCCCTTTGAGGCTCTCTGAACTCACTCTTTCCTACAGCATCTGCTGCTGTGGGTCTGGCTGCTCAACATCTATGCAAATTGAAATTCCAGATCCACAGGCAATCAGAAACCAGGGAGTCTTCTCTATGCCAAGAAAATGAGATTCCTTAAGAATCCAGCACAACTGGAAAGCATCAGACCACAAACGAGTTCAATTTTGGCCAAACATGTATGAAGCCTAGAATACCATGGGAAGAGCTAAGCAAAAAGGCTGATTCCACCCTGGCCAGGGTTGTTCAGTGGTTAGACCGTTGGCTCACACACCAAAGGGTCATGGGTTCGATTCCCGGTCAAGGGGATGTATCTGGGTTGCAGGTTCGATCCCAGCCCAGTTGGAGTGTCTGCAGGAGGCAACTAATCAATGTGTTGGGCTATTATTCCTCCCTCTCACTTTCTCTAAAAGTCAATGGAAAAAATATCCACAGATGATGATTAACAAGAAAAATAAAAAATAAAAATGCTTACTGATTCTATTGCTCTTCTCTCTGGCATGAGCTTCCTGTGACCTTTCTAGTCATTTCTTCTTGCCTATATGTCTCTGATAATTAAATGTTAACATAAGCTGAAACCCCAAATGCCACTTCTTGAAATAGCAAATGAAGGAAATGGCAACTCTGTGAGCATTCTATTATAAGAGAGGAGAAATTCATCATTTCTGCTTATGAAGAATTTAGGACTTTCTTGACTTATCTGCATGGCTATGAAAGCTACTTGATCACCTGAGATATAAACCTCCCATGGAACTTGGTCCCTTTTCAACCTTGCCAACAGGACACCAGTGCTGTTGCTGGGGAGGGGGACAACGAGCCTGCAATGAGAAGGAGGGGCTTCTGAAGCCAAATAAAAATCAGTGTGGCCCCACGAGGCTTCCTGCACTGCTCTACTGTACACACTCTCACTATATGTTCCCACCAAGAACTTTGTGAAGTTATCAGATTTGAAGGAAGAACCTTCATCTATAATAATAAAAGCCTAATATGCTAATTAGACTGGACGTCCTTCTGGGCGTCCTTCCTTCCGGACAAAGCCACGGTGGGTGGGGGCAGCGGCAGAGGCCCCGCGGCCGCCACAGTGGCAGAGACCAGGCCCTTGCATGAATTTCATGCATCGGGCCTCTAGTTTTCCTATAATTAGAGTGGGCACAGGAAATTAGCAGCTGCCTCCCTTCCTCACTTGCAAATGTTACTAGCAGTTACGTGTTTCTTCTCTCCAGACTTTTACCCAGCCTGTCCATGTGCACGGTGCCAGGTCTTTGGGACACCAGGATAAAAAGGGCATGGCCCCCACCAGAGAGCTCACAATTCAAACTGGAGACAGATGTGTGAACAGTTACAGTAGGATGACTGACAGCAATGGGAACCCATGAGTGACATCTGACCCACCAGAATGAACCTGACTTCTCCCAACTGGACTACAAGCTCTACCAAGGCAAAGATTTCTCTACTTTATTCACTACTTTCTCCAGCACCTAGAAAAGCACCTGGCATAGAACAGGCACTCAATAAGACAAGTTGGATGAGAAAAGGAACCCAACGACATGGAATGCTTCTTAAAGGAAGTTGTCAGAGCTGAGTCTAAGAGAAGAACAAGTTAGCCAGGATTCAGGCTGGATTGGAGACTCCTTGCAAAGAAAATGGAGAAGCCAGAGAGCATGCTCATAGATGGAACCAGATTTTGTGGGGCCTGAAATCTGTATAACTGGATGGAGGGGTGTTAAAAACATATAAACTTATGAATATGAAGCTGCTGGAGTCCCTCCCAGGGCCTTGGAAGGGATCCTGAAACTGAAGCATCACCAGCTTCAGGACAAGTCCTCCTCTAAGCATGGTGAGTTCAGGAAGCAGCAAGCAGATCACAACCGCTGGGGCAGAGTTGCATAAAGGGTTCGGGGTGGCAGCAGGCCAAAGGCTTGGAGCACAGTCTCTAGGGGAGCTACAGGATCACTGGAAATCCAACTCGATGGAGGAAACCACATTTATGAGAACTCCTATCTGAAAGGGTACTCTATGTGACTGCAAAGGTGAACTAAGCGAGCGCAGATGGACGTGCTTGACAAACAATGGATGGTCAACCTTAGGGCCTTCGTTTCTCTGGAGTCAGAGAGGAATGGCTTCATACAAGGGTCCCTGCTGCACCTCTGCCCTAAGCAGCCTTCAGTCTCTCATCTAAAATAGCATACAATTTGAATAGCAACCATTTGAGGGAGCACCAATGATTAGCTCACCTGGTATGCCACATGTCTCAAAGCCACCCCTGGCCTATAGCCTGTGGTGAAAGATGAGGCCAGAGTGGCAGGTGGGCTATGTAGAGATGGGCCCTTAGGAAGCCAGCAAACTGGTGAAGGAAGAAGAGGACTGAGACAAAACGAGACCCTGTATCATCCTCTAGCCATGAAAAATGATCTCTCACCACCTTGTAATAGACATGTTCTTCTTTCCTTTCCATAACCCAGGACATTAAAACTTAGGAGACCCTGATAATCAGAATAGCATCACATTCCTTTTCAGTAGTACATGTTCTTCTCCAGGCTGTTCATCAGCTTGAGAGGAACATCGGTCTTGGCAGCTCTTCAGAAGCATGCTTGTTTCAAAGGAGCTGGGGGTTCGGTAACATTAGAACTCCAGTTGTGCAAACATTGGAACCTGAGATTATCTGGTCTGGCCCTCTCGTCTTACAGACAGGGAAACCAGGGAGCATGGGAGTTAAGTGACTGTCTTGGGTCCCAGGAGGGGTTGCTGCAGGACTGGGCCTAGATCCCAGGTCTCCTGGCCTGTGGTCCATGCTCTTCCTCTCATGCTCTGCGTTTTAATTTTCGCACTTTCTTTGACAACATGCACAAGCAAATGATATTTTAAAAAAGTGGAGAAAGAGAGAGCCTTGGACTTAGAAGCAAGCTCAAACCTGAGCATTAAACCACAAGTGAATGAGTTCGAGAATGTTTGGAATGTATGATGACCACCTATCTCAGACATCTAAATATATTTCTCACACTGAAATGTGGGTTTATCCTCAGAACCCCAAGAATGACATAATTGTTAATCTACTTTTTTATCTTATAAACATGGATAGATGTTGAATTCCCTTTTTATACAGCACTTTAAAAAGCATTCAAATTAGAGAACTTGTCACTGAGTGAAGATTTTATTTAATTAGGCTTGGCAGCATTAGCAAAACTTGAACACTCAAAATCAATCAATCAGAAGGAAAAGAGTTTTGGGTTTTGTATTTGTCAATTTTATAAATAACTGGTTTTCCAAAATTATTACCGTATTACTAAAATGAACAGAATTAAAGACTGCAAAAAATGTCAAATCAATAGTACCTAGAAAACGGTGTAAGAGAAACATAATAATGGAAATTGAGCTAATAACAGAGATAATCATTCTGATTACTGAAAACCCCCCAGATACTCACACTTAGTTCCCTCAATGGAGATGCCACTGATAATGCTAATGAAGAAAGAAGGGATAGCAAGGACTTAGGGGACTTTCTCCTCACCCATGGAACACACAAGCAGAAAGCTGAGTGGAATGGAGCAGTTGCCCCTGCAAACACAGACTGGAAGTGTCATCTATCCTGACAGAGATACGGGCTAAGAAAGGCAAAGGAGGTGTAAGGAGAACAGAGAGAGAGATAACAGACACAGAGCCAGAGTGGTTGGTTCAGCATGTGTCTCTCACACATACAACCATCCCAGCTTCTGCCTGCCATGTTTACACATGTGAAAGGAAAAAAGAAAATGATGCACCATGATAGTTGTATACATAATTCTATCTTAAAATTATACTACAGATTATTTTCCGGCCAATAACCACTGCCCCCCACCTCACTTTGTAGCATTATGGTCTGAAATTCTTAATTCTTCCTATGTCCATCAAAGCTATTTTTAGAACTGAAATGAGGAGGTCAAGTAATTAAGCTAAAAGGCTCTAAAAGCCTGATTAAGTCAGATTTCAAAACAACTTACCTTAAGCTACTTATGTGAAGATATTGAGGATGGCGATGGAATATTCATAACGTATATGATTCACAAAAGAGTTTCTACATACCTCATGGCCAGGAAGGCAGTTCAGAGACCAGTTAAGGGCAGATGTAGGGAGTGAGGATTAAAATCCTGGTCCCAAAAATGTTTACTATTATTGGAGGTGGTGACAGGTAGCTGGGGGTTCAGAATGCCAGACCCATGTTTCTTAGTGTGGCCCAGACTAGCAGCACTAATTTCTGCAAATTCACGCCAGACCCACTGAATCAGAAATTCTGGGGATGGGGCCAAGCATTTTGGGTTTTAACAAAGCCTCCAGGTGATTCTGATGTTCACCCATGTTGAGACCCTCTCTACTAATCTATCAACTTCTGTGTATGTCTGAACATTTCATATTAAAAGTATTTTCAAAAAAAATCCTGATTCCACTGATTATTGGCTATACGGCCTTGGGGCAACTTATCAAGTCTCCATATCTGCATCTGAAAGTGGGAAAATAACTTTTCTTATAATCATCACAGGGTTATTGAAGGGTTTCAATATATAATGCCTGTAACAGGGGAGGAAATCAACAAATGGTGATTATGGGGATCATACATAGTTGTGTCATTCAGACATAAGAGAATTTTAGCCCCTATAACATACACATGACTTTAAAAAAGTGTTTTTAAATATGTTTTTATTGATTTCAGAGAGAGGAAGGAAGAGGGAGAGGGGGATAGAAACATCAAGGATGAGAGAGAATCACTGATAGGCTGCCTCCTGCATGCTTCCCTACTGGGGATTAAATCTGCAACCTGGGCATGTGCCCTGACCGGGAATTGAATGATGACCACCTGGTTCATGGGTCAACACTCAATCACTGAGCTACAAGGGCTGAGCCCACATGACTTTGCTGGATCACACATGTTCTCTCATTAAACTTCTCCCATACTCTATGGTTGTTGTATCACCACTTCAGAGATGAGGAAACTGAAGTTCAAAAGGGTTATATGAATTAATGAAGGTCACACAGATGGTCACCCTTGGATCTCCTGGTTCCAAGCCCAGGACCCTTCCCATAAACGAACAACTGGCAGTAATGATGCAATTTCAGTTCTAGGACAGGAAACGGTTGCCCAATCCCTCATTTCCCTTTGTGGAAGAACTAAATAACACCACTCCACCACTCTGGGAGGACAAAAGTACAAGACTCTGCTCTCTGCCCAGCTCAGATACCTGGAAACGTAGGCCACACTGAACTGCCCAGGCTCCAAGACCTCACCAAGGAAGAGAGAAAAGGCAGAATCCTTTTCTGAGGGATACTCATTTTGTCTCAAGAATATTAAAAATCATATCCCGAAATACTAAGTCTTCCTGTAGAACCAAGTTGGAATGTTGGAATACATATGAATGCCAATAGGTCGCACTTAATTTACTTTGCCAATAAACAGTTCCAGGATATGGTGGTCTTTGGAAGGAAAACCTAACCTTACACTGTTCCACAGAGAATCAATGTGTTGGAATGCTGGTAATAAGGCCACACAATGGTTTTTCCAAGTGTACTTCAACCATTACAGGCGATGTTATGGTTTCAGATGTGGCTGACGAGGAAGAGGTGGTACTGATGACAGAAGGGGTGCTAAGAGGAAGAGAGGAAAAGCTTCTGACTTTGGCCCCTTAAGTTTGCACTTCTGTACCCAAGCACGCACATATAATGTTATTTTTAATTTAGGTCAACAATAACAGAAGCACATTCGAACTTGATGGCACAATACCCACAGCATACTCAAGCAGATTCCTCGGGGTGCATCTATTTTTTTAACCTTTTTTTTTTTTTTTTTTTTTTTTTTTTTTTTTTTTTTTTTTTTACAATTCAACACGTTTGGATATTAGTGGTTAAACCTTTGAAGGTAGAAGAGGGAAGAATAAAGGAGAATTATCCCCAGATCTAGTCTTTCCTGGAAGCACCTTTCTGCAACCCATTTTTGCCAATACATTCTGCAAAGAGTGACCAGGATCATGTGGAGAAGCAAAAAAAAAGGGGAGGGTGGGGGAGTGGGAGCAGGTAGTTTTGACTTTATGTCAGAGATGGAATACAAACAAAGGGATGTAAAGCATAGCATAAGGAATACAGTCATTAAGACTGTAATAACTACGTATGGTGCCAGGTGGGCACTAGACTTATCAGATGTATCACTTGTAGAATTATTTAAATGTCTAACCACGATGCTGTATACCTGAAACTAACATGAAATAATATTTAATATCAACTGTACCTGAAAACAAAAACCATGGCTCCTGCTAGGCATACCCTCCCCGTACTAGTGAGGGAGACTAAGGTATAAACCTTAGCAGCAATACGGCAGAGATGCATAATTAACACACCAGGACAGTGATGCCATGATGGGTCGGCCACAGGAGCACGTGGTCTATGAAAAGGTTTCTTGGAGGAGCTGGCATGTGAGCTAGGACTTGAAGGGTAAAAGGAAATGGGCAGGCACATGCCAGGCAAAGGGAGTGGTGCCCACGTGCGGAAGCATCTCCACTGGAAAAATATAGGGCCCAGGACAGGAAGAATTTTGGAAATTGCAGGAGATGAGGCCAGCAAGTAAGTTCAGGGCCAGCCGCTGAGGGTCATGTAGGTAACCCATGCTTTGCCTTCTCTGTACAGAGAAGGCATTTAAGCAGGAAGTTAATAACGTTATCTGTGTTTTGCAACACACACACACACACACACACACACACACACACACACAGTCAGGTGTGCTAGCACGTTGGAGTGTGGCTCAGAGTAAGAAAAGACTGAATGCACCGGTAAGCTGACCTGGGCAGTCCAGATAACCTTTGGAGATGAGGCGTCTAGAGGGCAGACACTACTCCTATCTCCATCTGATAGAAACACAATCTTGGCTTAGAAATGTCAAACGGTGTTTAAAAGACACAGGGCCCAGGGCCCCTTTGCACCACTCACTTCTACTTCTCCCACAGTAGGGATAACTCTCCATGGCAAGGCGACTCCAAAACAGAACTACAGGCCAGCTCCTCCCCAAGAACCTGGCAAAGCCCTCAGAGACCTGCAAGGTAAGTGGCACATACACTTGTCTGGAAATCAAGCACTAAAAACGTCTAAAGTGTCAAAATGTCATGCTTAGAGAAATGCAGGACTAGCTATATCACATTACAGGGATATTTCAAATTCTGGAAAGTTGAGAATGAACTATAATTTCCAAGCCTTCTTGGTCCTAAAATTATACTCATAGTCCTATGTCATCTGTAGGCTTAAGTTGGCTTCTTGCCTCTCCTGTGTCGTATTCCCTGCTAACTCCAAATTCCGCTGCTACTTTTACTTATTTCCAGGTTGGTCGACACATTCCACTGGTGTTACTCATTTACACTGGGTGAAAAGCCAATATCCCGTGTTGCAGCTGCTACAACTCAAAACCCAAACAATTTTGGATAAACTAAGCTTAGAACCTAAAACTAAAATTGCCAGGGTCTTGACCTGACTCCATCACAGGTTATTCCAGGATCAATGCTAACAGCCCTGAGACATTAGCCCCAGAAGAGATCTTAGAGATTATTTATTACATGCTTCTCATTTTACACATTTAACGGCTTAAAACAGTGTCTGGCACAGAGCAAGGCACTATGTATTTTTTTCCTATTGTATTATTACACCAAAAAAAACCAAAAAACAAGAATACAATTGGCATTACTGTAACTTCCACATCGGTGACAGATATGAGCAAAGAACCATGCCAGAGCTCAGTGGACTTTCATGTTCTACACAAGCAAGAAGCCCAGAATGTAACAGTGGCTCAGCACGGCCTTGGGATAGTGACCCGAACTATGGAATCTCCTTCTGTGAGACAGTTTTCCATCCTGGCAAAGTTATTAAATTCACACCGACACTATCTCCGAAGAGTCCTTCCACGGACCACTACACAAAGTCTATGTGCAACTCTGGGGGCCCCATTCACACAAACTGTTCATATGAACAGCCAGGGGGCCCTGTGCCTTGGGAAAAGCTGGGCTAGGCCTGCTTTCGGTGCTCAAAAATCAAGAACGTGTGCTTGCTGGGGCCAATGATGATTTAAATGTTGTCTGTCTTACCGGGAGGGGATGGGTGAGAGTAACACTCACTTGTGCCTAATGAGCACCCTGTGAAAAGCAGGAGGAACAAAGCTCCTCCTTACCCAGACCTTGTATTGGGGAGATGAGGGTGGTTGGTCTCACTGACCTGCCTCCCCAATGCACTATACAGTAAGTCTAGCAAATCTCCATGCTTAGAAATGTGGGTCTAATGAACAAAAGAATGAACAAATGAAGGAGAAAACCAAAAAGCATGGTGAAGGCTTGCGGCTCTAAACAGGTAAAATGTCCGTGTCCCCTGGGACTATGTCACTACATAAACCTTGCAGGAACTTCCTTCCTCCGCCACTCACTATTTTAAAAACAACGAAACTACTTGTTAAGTATCACCAAGGTAGTTAATATTCTTAATTATTTCTAAAGACATCAAGAGGGATGCAGGAAAACCTGTGGGCAGAGAGGGTTAGAAGTATAACGTAATTAACTCAACCACAGACATCTGAAGTCTTACAGGATATCATGATCATGGCCCATAAGCCTGTACTTCAGGGCTTGTGCCTCAATTCACTTCTTCTGCTATTTCTAAAGTAAAGAGAACTTGGGGAGAGAAAACGTTTTCCCAGGTAATGCACTGACTTGACTCTCCTGGGAAGAGTGGCTCGGCACTGCCACGAGGTAGTGACTCGAGCTGTGGAAGCTCCTCTGAGACAGCCCTCCAGGCTGGCGAGGTTATTAAATTCACCCAGAAGCCAGGCTCCTCCTCCTTTCTACATCGGCTCACATGCTGCCTTCTCACCCAGTCAGTGAGCTAATCATCTGCTCATTCCGACATCAAAGGAGGAAAGAACTCGGGTTCCGTTTTTAACACTTGAAGATCCCAGAAGAATAACATAAATAGAAAAGGTGTCTCTGAAAAGAAACTTGCCAAAAACTACCTAATGAGTGTTTCTAACATGAAAATTCAGCTATTTTCTATCTTCACATCTTTCAACCTTCAAAATCCCCCACCTAAGACCTGTGCTGCAGTCCTGACCTGCGTTGTGAGAGTAACCCAATGAAAGGACAACACAAACGACACATCCCCAGCCACTTCTGACTCTTTGAGGCCGCACCCTTTTCCTCTAAATTGTTGGGCAGTGACGATTAGAATAAATTATTTCCAGGAATTACTTTAAACTTTGGGGGGCAAAAAAATAGGTATTCAAATGTAAGCAGGGTAGCTAACTGGGAGACATCGAGAATACCCAGATTGTTCCCCTGTTAGTCATTCACAGTCCACAAAGGCATTTTTCAATGGGGCTGGCAGGGAGCCTGGTGGATAGGAACAGGGGAGTTTCACCATGCACTTCCTCCCCCGCTTACCATCACAATGAGAGGACAAGACCTACGTAGGTGCCCGTAAGTTGAACACTGCAGCCTCTGAAACTTTATAATGTCCAAACACATACTTCTCTTATAAACACTGATTTTACTTTGCACAGAACAAGCAGCCACTGCTAAGGGCAACCTTAACCTTGACCAAGGGGAAAGAAACATCATTGCCAATGAATGCCCAGAGGAGACTTCTGATAGAAGTTTTATAGAATTAGTACTTCTGACTTGATAAGTACTAGTACATTCACTGTTAGTCACTCACAGTCCACAAGGTCATTTTTCAATGACTGTACCTTTCAATAATTGTAAAGAATTGGAAGCAAGTTGAATAACCATTGAATTATGGTACAGCTATAAACTGGAATAATATACAGCCATTAAAAAGAATGGCATAAATCTACATATAGTGACAAAGATAGATGTTCTTGATATGTTCTAGGAGAAAATTAATGCAGAAATCTATAGCACTAGCACATTTTTACACACACACACACACACACACACACACACAGAGCTATACTTTTATATGCACAGGAGAAAGTCTGGAAGTATATACACTAAATAATACTGGGCACTCTATTTTTCCATCTTTCTACACTATTTATATTTCTTATTATATGCATTAATTACTTTTATGCTTTCTAAACTATGCAATATTTCCCCGCAAGGACTGATTGTGTACATAACTAAAACCAGCAGAACTTGATTTCAAATGTTATCTCTGGAATAAAGTAAGGTATTCACATTCAAACGTAATAGACCTGGGATTTTCACTGAACATGTGGGCTACTGACATAATAACGAATAGCACTACAAGAAATAGACCTCATGGCTGTGCGGGCATACTGTTTCAAAACCATCTTGGAAAAAAGTTGTACTCCAAGCAGTTTGTTGAATTCTCATTTGCTGTGAGCAGCGATGATCACAGGTAGGATCCGCCCTGGGCAGAGGCCCTACTTAAATATCGTTGCTTCTCTTATCTGATACTAGTTAGCTCTTTTTATCTTGCTCACCCCATGGAAGAAGAGAAACACTATCAGATAAGGAAAAGTGTCTTGTTGTATCACTGTTGCCTTCACCTCTCCCTCACACCTCCCTCTGCAGGTGCATAGAGCCAGAGCTCTCCGCGCTGCCAGAAGCTTCCGAGCCCTGGTGAGCATTCCCCCCAGGCGCAGCTGCAGCCAGCACAGCCTTATCCATTGCAGTGGGAGAAAAAACTCCCCGTGGAAATGCCTGGAGTGAGATCTGACCTAAACAAATAACTGGGATATGAGCGGCCAATTTTTTTTTTAATTTTAATTTTTAAGCACTAGAAAGAGAAATAATTTTAATAGTCACTTGTGGAATTAATAATAAACCACAACGCATCTTTCTATAGTGTATCTAATCATCTGGACACATATTTCTACACTTCTGAAGAATCACTGACAAAAGATTTTTAAGAAAATTCACAAGGGAACCCAAACCACACAACTTCCTCCATGAAATCGTAAGCTACCTCAGCGGGGAGCTGATTAAATCTATATAACAAGTAAGCAGGTCAAACGACTCAGTAAATAAATGAACTATTATGCTAGCAGGAAGGATTCCAAGATAATGAATAACATCTCTAAACAATGTACCAGGGTGGGAGCCTAAGTCTCTCAGACGAAAACCTGCAGTGAAAAGGCCCATCATCCTTGATGGACTTTCTCAGTTCAGTTAGCAATACAATTTTGAAGGCAATACAATATAAGGTAGCCTCACACATCAGAGGGAAGCAGTTTAATTCAAATCAAATCCACCATAGGAAAGTTAAAATTCAGATTCTTAAGGGCATTAGAATGTTGAAAATTAAGTTAATTAACCAAACACTTTATGATAATGGCAATTGGACCTCTGTTTTTTAAAAAAATCACTCTATAATATCACTAAGTACTAGTTTAATAATCCCTTTAGCAGCTCATTTGAAAGGCTCAATTGTCCTCTTTTGCAGTGCGTGTTGGTGGTTTTCTTACAGTTTGCTTAAAAAAAATATGTGCTTTTATTGTACTAAAGAAATTCCGAGAGAGAAGCACAACCTACTCATTGATGCTAACAACACAACCATTTTTCACATTCCTCCCTTACAAAGTCTACCGAAGCACTTGAATTTATCAAACTGCTATGAGTTTAGCTAATGCTAAGAACGGAAACTTTTCTATCAATTGGTTCAAAATAAAGGTTATTTCTAACTTTGTTCAAGGCAAACCTGTTAAAGTGAGTGAGTGAGACCACATGTAACTTCAACAGTTATGTCCCTTAAAACCGCCTAGTGTCATCTTCATCATTTTCACAATAACGTACGTATATTATGTAAAAATTGTTTTAATTTTACAAAGGACATCTTTTTCAACCCTACAGAAGGAATTAAAAAGTGCCTCCCTGGGTATACCTTTGGCAGCCCTGCAGCTAAGTGGGACATAATTTTGAACAATGCATGGTTGTTCTATACAAAGAAGCCTCCTGGAAGCCACGATCGCCCACAAAATGTCAACACATCTTTCCTCACAAAGAAAATCAAAGTGGAGCCGAAAACAATCGACAGGAAAAGAGGGAGAGGAGAGTTCACAGGAGACAGGCAGAGCAAGTTTTACAATCCCACAGAGGGCCAGAAGGCACGGAGCATGCACACAACACAAGCGCTGTGGGGAAAGGCAGCAGGGTTGCTGAGGGTGAGCCCCTTACCAGCACTGGCCCCGGGCTCTCTGCTTCCACTTCTCCCTGAGCTGCATCCTTGTGTTGCAGGGGGGACTCGATCACCATCTCCTTTTTGGCACTTCTACTACTTGTCCTGTATTTATCAGCCTGCATTCTCGGCTGAAAATGCAAGTCAGAACGTCTGCAACTTGGACAGCTGTGAGTGCCCAGCTGAGCAAAGCACAAGCATGCCAGTGGCCCAAAGCAGGAGAGGCAGCTAGCTGGCTTCCCAGGCACCAGTGGTCAGCTCCGCGGACTGGGTCGGTAGAGCCTGCTGGGGTGGGAGGGCATGCCTGCGAGGGCCAGCCTCCAGGGGTGTTACTACTGCTGGAAAAATGGGAGGTTCCCGCTCGCAGGCCAAAGGAAAACAAACCCTGAACTGTACAATACACAGTGTACTGCCTCTCTGATAAAGACCGGCCTCATTGTGTCTGCTCCACACGGGGTGGGCCAAATGGACACGAATCAATATAGTGCAGTGTTTAAAAGAAAACCACTCACAGTTAGACTCCTTCGTAATTCCTTCAAATCTAAAGCTCCTGGAGCTGAAGAGACAGACAGCTAGGTCGTCTGGATGTTCCAAAATTCTTAGGTTTTGGATGCTTTCCTTTATGTTATGGCTAAACACCAAATGCTTGGCTGATGATCAATGCTGGTAAGAGCTACCAGCAGGAGATTCCGTAGCCTGCACCTCAAGGCTGCAGGTGTAAAGAAAGAGTTTATCCCTGCACGTTCAACTTAATTTATGTGTTATTTTGTGCAAGAAAAACAAGGTCATCAAACAGTTTCATGGGCAACCATGTATTGTGGTAAGTGTTCTTATTAATCAGGATGTTATTTTAAGTCCATCAACAGGCAGGGGTCTCTCCCTGCAAGCAGTGTCAGAGCTCCTTGAGAAGGCGAGATGAATGGACAGCGTAAGTGACAGATTAGCATAGTTAACAGAGATTTACACAAAGCACAAGAAAGGAGCTGAGTCACCATCCCATGGTTCAATGGGGATCGTACCCAAAATGTGTTTTTCCAAAAAGGCTGCTATTTTTAGTATTTCCTAACAATAACAGTGGAGTAAATTTTAAATCATTTTAAAATCGTCTCTTGGGAAAAACTAAAACAGAAGTGTTAAAGGATTTATTTAAAAATTCATGGGAAACGGGCAGTAAGATGGAATTAAATATTAATCTGCACTTCCTGGGCTGCTGCAGTGCTTCTCCCAGTTAGTTATTATTCAGCTTATTTTCTTGAAATCGGAGATGATCTGCTTACAGAAGATACCAAGCAGTAGTAGTAAAGAAACAATGGAAATGGGTGTCATTTAGCAGCACCAGGTGCCATAGAAACTACTATATAAAATATAGGTACAAATCTCCCACTTTCCAGGCCAAGTAACTGGCTGGGAGGGCTTGGCGGGGGGGGGGGGGGGGGGGCACTGGGGGAGCAAAGATGTCACCCTATGCCTGCCTGTTCTTCCTCCCACCAGTATCTCTGTCACTCAAACACCAGCAATAATAATTTAGATAATAACTTATTTAATCTTCATAACAACCCTATGAGGTAAGTGGTGTGGTTATTGCCATTTTATAGATGAGAAGACAGATGCACAGAGATGTTATATATGTGCAGAAGGTCACACAGCAAGCAGTAGCCATATGGACCCAGTGTATACACACTTAACCCATGATACCATGCTGAACCAGTTTTCTATTCCAACTGCTAAGAAGTATAAATATGTAAAAGATACTGATCATCAATTAAAGATAAAGGCAGCATCTGGGTTTAATTCCACAGAGATAATTTGGTAAAAAGGTGAAAATGGCATAGCACAGTGTCTGGTATATAGTAAGTGTTCATTTAATGGTAACTACTGTTATTGTTGCTGTGGTTATTGCAATCTGAAGAAATTTACCTTCGTCCTGAATTCAGGACTGGAGCTGTGTGATCTAAAATAACAACTCAACCAAAGTGTTGCTATAACACTTTACACAAAGTGCTTCAGCAATTTAAAATCAACTGTTCTTCCCTCTTTGCTGCTCAACTATGACAACTACCTTCAAACAGTTTACTTGACATCCCTGTGCTCATGCCATGAGCCAGGCCTCTTCTTGAAGTTGTTCTATTTTTTTCAAAATTTCAGCAGTGAATTTTTATATATCTTTTGTAACCAAGGGGAAAAAATTGAATTTCCTCTGAGCTTCCAGGTAGCCAGGACAGAAAGGCAAACATAATTCATATCATCAAAAAAAGAAAACAGACAAGGCTGTCAGGCAAGTGAACTTTTAAAAAAGTTTCTCACACAGAGATTTACGTAAAAAGGGACTGATTAATGTACGAGACAAGGTTCTCAACATATTTACTGGAAATGGCAGCAGCCAAATTCACACAGCTTTCTCACCATCATCTCAGAGCATTACACTTAAATCCTGGATAAAATAAAGCAATTCTGAGAGCAAGACAGACATTTAGTCTATCACTTTCAAATGGGTCCAACTTATGGAAGAAGAAAATTCTCACAACCTAGAGCAATGGAGACGCTATTGTGAGCCTTCCTGCTACTTAACTTCTCAGGCCACGCAAGGTCTTTGTTATATTCTGCTCACTTAGGACCGGCCAACACTTTAGAAATCTGACAGGCAAGGAGAGTTACATGGTACAGCAGTTAACTCTAGGACCTAAACCTCAGAGTAGGATGTGGTTTCTCTAGGGGGTTTATGAGATCGGTGTCTGAGGACAAAAGAATGACATCTGGTCAGAGCAGCCACAAGAGGAAATGCCGTCGTAGACGGGCAGGAAATAGGTGGCCACGGTTTCCTTTACACCATTTCACAAAACAAGGTGTATGCTAGACCTCTGGATTCAAACCCACAAACATCGACTGAGCTCCTACTACCTGGCAACCTCAAGCTCCTTCACACCTTAACTTGTCTAACTCTTACAATAACAAACACATCCATGAACATGTATTAAGGGTATAGAGTTTTACTGTTAAAACAGAATGGAGTAAACCCCTTGAGGAAGTGGGAACACTTCAGAGGTAGGATGGAATGCTTCTGTACATGGGTTTCAGTTCTCAGATTTTAATACGCATACAAATTATTATACAGGACCATTAGGTACACAAAACCACAAAAATATTATGGGAAATTTAGAGGATTTTCTAAGGGTAATTTATTTTATTTTTTTAATTCTTTATTAGTTAAGGTATTACAAATGTGTCCTTATCCCCCCCATTAACCCCCATCCCCCCCCCTCATGCTCTCATCCCCCTGTTCTAAGGGTAATTTCCTACTATAAGGAAGGCAAACTTTAGATTCTAAAAGTCCCAATCTTCCCCTTCACACTGTACAATGAAGTTCTATCACATTCTGAAGGACCTCTCACCCAGAGGACTCCAATGCATGCCTGAAGAACCAGTTTAGATAGCACCTTCTCTATGCAACTCCCTTGATCCTCCTAGCCAGAATTAATTAGCTCTTCTGTTAAACTTTTATTTACCTCTGCTTTGGAGCTTTTCACAATCTACCTTTTATTAAGTTTGTACATGTCACACTCTATGGTGAGACTGTAAATTCATAAGGGCAGGGACTATATTTTCACCACCTTTGAGTCGCCAGTGTCTTGGGTACTGCAAGCACTCAAAACATATTTGCTCAACTTAATGCTTATGTCAGTTTTATGTCACGAGTTATCTTTAACCCTGAAATGAAATTTAGTAGTTGTAAAAATATGCAAACATTTTTATTTGTTAATAGCCCAAAGCATTCAACTGTTCATAAACTGAAACCCAACAGACCATTCACTAATAACTAAAATGTTCCAGCCCTGACCAATTTGGCTCAGTGGATAGAGAGTCGGCCTGCGGACTGGAGGGTCCCGGGTTCGGTTCCGGTCAGGGGCGTGTACCTTGGTTGCGGGCACATCCCCAGTTGGGGGTGTGCAGGAGGCAGCTGATCGATGTTTCTCTCTCATCGATGTTTCTAACTCTCTGTCCCTCTCCCTTCCTCTCTGTAAAAAAATCAATAAAAATAAATAATAAATGTTCCTTTTTCCCACCTAAAAATATTATACTGAATAACTTGCTCTAAGATACAAATATAAGCCGTTAGAGTGCATACAAAGTGTATTTAAATACATAAAGTATATAGATATATAGCACACATATACATATTTTGGAATAGAGCCTTAAATATATACATATAAATATTAAATATATGTACATATATGCCTCTATTCCAAAATAATCATTCCTTTTCTCTTATTCTGGAAAATTTTGAAACAATAAGTAAAAATTACTAAGAAAAACTGCAAAAAGGAGCAAATGACTAAATATTTTCCACAGTGTATTATTATTGGTCAGCCTGCCGGCCAAAGAAAAGAAAAGGTGTCAGAAAAATGACCTGCCCTTCTAAGAAAAACAGAAGTATAGAACATAGGAGGCACAATAAGCAGCAAAACAGAGCAGAACAGGATTAGAGGCAATGAGCGACGAACGGAGGAGAGATGTGGGGGCAGGTGGAGGTGAGAGAGGAGAGAGGGTCTCTACATCAGACCCTGAGGGCCTCTTAGAAGAATTAATATAAAAATACATTCTGAGATAAAGTCTGATGCTCAACTCAATTATGTCATTAGAGATTTAATCCAATAATCACAAGAAATAGAATACGCATTATTGTCTAGTCTAGCGTTTCTTAGCCGGGAATCCAAGGCTGAACTTGTGGGGAAAGTGGCCCATGAATCCTTTCACATTACATTCAAAATTCTGTGTGCCTGTGCTTTTTCTGAGGGGAGGCCTCTGGAATTCATTTAGTTCTTAGAGAAGGGACCAAAGGAAAACCTGCTACTCACAGAATAAGAGAACTGAGGTCCAGAGAGATAAGCTGGAGAACCACCCAAAGGTTGAGGATACAAAGCTCTTCACTTTAGCAGGTTTAAGTCTATTCAAGTAGAGATAACAGTAATTTAAACACCAAGCCCCTGTTAAATAAATAAGCATCAGATGGCTATCAGCAGTGTCAACACCCGCAGTCTCCTCACTGGTTGATGGATGGCCAGGTCAGCAAATGGATCATTACATGAAGTCCAATGCCCAGCAGATAATCCAAGGCCAATAAATCATGACTCCAAAACAGGATAAATAATACAACCAATAAAAATTATGTGTTCTGCCGAAACCGGTTTGGCTCAGTGGATAGAGCATCGGCCTGTGGACTGAAGGGTCCCAGGTTCGATTCCGGTCAAGGGCATGCACCTGGGTTGCGGGCACATCCCCAGTGGGAGATGTGCAGGAGGCAGCTGATCGATGTTTCTCTCTCATCGATGTTTCTGACTCTCTATCTCTCTCCCTTCCTCTCTGTAAAAAATCAATAAAATATATATTTAAAAAAAAAAATTATGTGTTCTGAAAACTTTTAACAACATTGAGAAAACGCTCACAATTAAACACACATACAAGACGAACAAACAAAAGAGCCCTAGCTGTGTGGCCCAGTTGGTTAGAGCATCAACAGCATCAACCTGTACACCAAAAGGCTGTGGGTTCAATTCCCAGTCAGAGCGTATACCTAAGTTGCTGGTTTGATCCCAGGTCAGGATACATATGGGAGTCAACTGATCACTGTTTCTTTCTCTATTCTTTCCTTCTTTCTTTTTTCTTTTCTTTTCTTTTCTTTTTCTCTTCTCTTCTTTCTCTCTCTCTCTCTCTCTCTCTCTCTCTCTCTCTCTCTCTCTCTCTCTCTCCCCCTTTCCTCCCCCATCCCTTCCACTCTCTCTAAAATCAATAAACATATCCTCAAACAAAGACTTGTAAAAAGTGACTTCTGATTACACCTGGTTTGTGAGACTATTACAGTGGGGCCTGTAGTGATTTTTTTTCTATAAACTGTTTTGTTTTCCAGGTTTTCTTCAAAAGCACTTATTAGTTCTATAGTCAGAAAAAAATGAAAACAATGGACTACTAGATAATGGTACAAAAAAGCTCACACTGACGTTTTAGCCCACACTATGCCACTCAAAAGTTGTGTGATGTTAGAAAAGTCACTTCACCTCTCTAGGTTCCACCTCTCTGGGTCCTGTAAAATGAAGGACTTAGACTGAAAGATCTTTCCAGCTCTGCATACCTAACATGTGAACTATCAAAACTTCCCTTATTGGTGACATTTGGGGGGAAATAAATCACCTCAATGGAATGATAAACATTTCCAAGTCATATACACACAAAAGAAAAACACAAAGACATAGTTCTAAATGTGTCAAATCCTCATTTCCGACAGAGCAGGGGAAGAGCTGAGAGGCTGGCAGGTGTAAAGAACTAAAGGATGTTCTATTGATAAAGAAGGGTCAAGGGGGAGGCCTGTCCCCACAGTGCTGGGACGGCGGGGGAGAAACCATGATGGGCAGAGGCCTCCCACTGCTAGAGATGGCTCTCTGATACTGGCTGTGTGAATTTAGGACAGCGATCCGGACAGCGACCACACCACTCTGGGGTCCCAGCTCCCTCATCCGGAAAACAGGAATTAGAACGCCCACCATTACAATCCTAGCTAGATTCTGTCCGTTCCCAAGGTCCAGTGGATAATGGATGTGTCCCACTGTGAGCAGGAGCACTACCTGCAGCCTCGTTCAAGGAGCTTCTCAGTAAAGACAGCCACTGCCTCCTGGGAGAGCCCCTTTCCTGCTTCTTTTTCTATAGCCTCTATCACCATCTGGGATTCTCTATCCTATTTTTCTTATTTGTTTAATGTCTATCTAACCACAACTTGGAGGAGGAGGAGGGGAAGGAGGAGGAGGAGGAGGAGGAGGAGGAGGAGGAGGAGGAGGAGGAGGAGGAAGAAGGACAATAAGAACAAGAAGAAGGAGCAGTAGCTCCACAATGGCAGGGATTTTGTCTATTTTGTTCACTGCTCTACTCACAGGATAGGCACTCAAAAAGCATTTCTTGAGTGAATTTACTGAAGGGTCAGGATCCCCTCAATTTGGATATAGAGTTTTTACACTACGGACATCAATAGTTTTTCTGTAAACTGTCCCTTTATTTTCATCACAATAATGACAAGTCAGGCAGCAGTGTCCATGATTTGTTTTAAGATGGAAAATTACAAAGCCAGGGAAAACATAAGGTGCCTGGGATTTTTCTGAGGAAACAAAACTCCCAAGCTGAGTTACCGAAGCCTGGCCTGCCACACAGGCTCAACCTTAACTGGAGGGATCCCAGCATGTTTTATTTCCCCTCAATAGCTCTGAACACTGTGTGTGTGTGTGTGTTTGTGTGTGTGTGTGTGTGTGTGTGCAGGTGTTGGCACACATGTGCATGCACACTCTATGTACTGTGTACACAGTAGGCAATCCATAAAAATTTGCTTATAGAATGAATGATGAAACTGCCTCATCTTGGTTTGATTTATCGCACCCCCAAGCCTCATGGGAGTCCACATGGAGCAGTTTTCTAACTTTCCTCACTACATGACAAATGTTGAAGTTAAGGGCCAGAGAGTAAATGCTTGGTGAGAAAAAAGATCACAACCTTTTTATAAAGTGCTAAACTGTTTCTTTCTAAATAAAATGCCTCGTTCAATTATAACTGGAAGACAAATTCTATTCTTCCTCTTCTTCTCATATCCACCTCCTAAAGCAACCTAATGAAAAATGCAAATAAATACCCTCCAAGTTTATAGCTTTTGTAATATCTTCGTTGGTGTATGTTAAAGTTACTTAAAGCGAGTTATTTCAGTGTTTATAAAGTGTAATACCAGTGGGCCATCTAGATATATAGATGACAGAGATGGCAAAGCTGGCAAATGTCTCACGACTCTGGCTGCTCCCAGGTATCAGAGTTCATGGCCTTCAGCTACCTAACATGGGGAAGGAGAGAGGACAGGCCTGCAGGAAACCTCAGGGCACCTTTTTCTGTGAAAAGGAAACCACCCCCAGGCTACAAGGGGAAAGTCTGCTATCAGGAAACTTTGCAAAGGGGGTTGTGGACTCTCCCCTGGCACCTCTGGCTTAATATAGCATGTATTTAAAAGATGATGTTCATTTACAATAACACCAGGTCCCCTAACAATAACTGGGAAGTTCCCTCTTTTAAAAAGCCGTAGATTATGTGCTTTCCATATGATGAACTCATCAGCAGCAAAGATGATGTATCCCCTCTCATCCTGCTGCCTAAATGAGGGCCTTCCACTTCTTCCCAGCTCATTGTGACTGATTTCCTATATGAAATCAAGAGGCTGCCAAGGAGTAGAAAAAGAAGCCAGAGAGTTGAGGGAACTCAAATGTTATTCCTGGACAACACATCCTGATAGTCACACTTTCTCCCTGAGTGCCTATAAAAATGTGTAACCAAGCTAAATGACTTTCTTCATAGATTCTATATAATAAAAGCCTAAGCAACCATTTCGGCAGAACAACTGGTGGCTATGATGCACACTGACCATCAGGGGGCAAACGCTCATCGCAGGAGCTGCCCCCTGGTGTTCAGTGTGCTCCCACAGGGGTAGTGTGGCTCAGCCAGAAGCCAGGCTCACGGCTGGCGAGCACAGCGGTGGTGGCAGGCGCCTCTCCCGCCTCTGCAGCAGCGCTAAGGAGCAGCGAGCAGGCAAGCAGTAAGGAGCAAGGGGTCTCGAACTGTAAGAGGGCGGAGGCAGGGCTGAGGAAGCCCCGCCCCCTCCCCCGCCCCCCCCCCCCGCAATGCATGACTTTCATGCACCGGGCCTCTAGTGCTACCATAAAGGTGCCAGAGCTGGAGATCCAAACAGGGTAGGTGGAGAGGGTGAGTGTCAAAGAAGGCCATCAAAGCTTCCTTTCTCTTCACTGCCAAATCGAAACACATGCATCATGTGACTTAGAGACCAATGATGATGGTGGTGGTGACAGCGATGGGGGAGCTGCAGCCACCTTCGGTCCTTTACTAAAGGTTGTTGCACAGTCCAATGTTACTTCTGTTACATTTCTAAAGCATTACACATGCGGCACAATAGGCTTCGCTTTCCCCTCTCCAACAAGGGGAAAAAACTCTTCCAGAAAACATGTGGTTAAGAGAGAGGGTGATGTTTAATCAAGCTCTGAAAACTGGCTATGAATATTCATTCCACTGGCCCATGCACAAAGAGGGGCCAGGTCTTAAAAGTCCTCCGTTGATTCAAAAATAGCAGGTTAAATAATTACAAAATAAACAAGGCTTCCAATGTTACATAAAGCATTTGGGAACTCCCCAGGCGCATTCCCCATTTACGCTTTGCCAAGACCTAAATCTAGAAATCAATATTTATTTATTGTTTTTATTGTAACTGTCATAGGGGAGTTTCAACACAGAAGGGGAGAGGAAAGGGAAGAGAATGAATGGCAGAGGTGGGCAAGGGAAACACTTCCCAAGTCCCTACTATGTCTAGGCATTTGACATGTTTGCACATTTCATTTAGATCAATTTAACCCTTTTGACAAAATAAATAATAACAACACTATAATTAGTTATTTTGTTTCTAGAAACTTGTGTTCTTATGAACTAAATAGCATAGCCTAAGTTCATATAGTTATTATGCTTTGGAGCTATGTTCCAAAATTAATCTTAAACCTGGTAATTAAATAGATCGGAATATTTTAAGTTTTATTTTAAACATAATGTTCCCTCCCTTTTGAACATATATCTCTTTAGGGGAGCCACAAAGAATATTGGAGGGTTTTCTAGGGCCTGAAAATATTAGAATGAAAGATAACAGAATATAAAACCCAAAGGTTATTATTAATAGTGGTTGTGTCTGAAATATGGAATGGAGGCTTTTCTATTCCCTGCTTTCAACTTATCTATATTTTTCAAACTTTCCTTAATAAGCATAAATTGCTTTAAACTAAACACATTTTTTTAAAGTTTTAAAACCATTTACTACTATTTGGGAAATTTTAATAATTAATGTCCACAAAGTGGCTGGTGCACATAGTGCATCCGCCAGGGTTGGAATTGGGGGGAAGTGAGTGAGGCATTCAATTCAGGAACAGAATTTCAGAGAGCCCAAAAACCTCAGTGACCAACATAAATACCTTAATGAAATACTCAAATAAAAATCAAAATTAATAGCAAAAAGAAAACTATGATAAACAAATCAAAACTTGAAAGGGAGACAGAATCAGTATATTGATTGATTGGGTGTTTGTTTTTTGCCTCAGACTCCAATATGGCTCTGCTCAGCCTGGCCTTCCTCTGTGCCAGGCACCGTAATCAGCGGTATATTTACTTCCCCACCAATCCCGAGGTAGGTGCTCTTATTTTATGCAGATGAGGAAACTGAGGCATGAAAGTTAGGGTTTTAGTCCAAGGTCACAGAGCTGTTATGTGGATAAACAACTTTAAACAGATTAACAGTCATTTTTATTTGCTTTGACCATAAAGATAAAATCAACATCTATTTTTAAAACTTGGTCTACAAGTTGATCAGATCTTCAGGTACCGTGCACAACTTAAAAGATTTAAAACTCAAGTTTAACATAAGTTCTTCCTTAGAAGATTAAGTAATATGAGGGCAATTGGGGTAAAGGACCCAAACCTCACTCTATTAAAACCCTTTTATTTTATTTTATTTATTTAATTTCGTTTTATTGTTCACACATAGGTGAAACCTCCTAATGGTTCAAAGTGAGGGAAAGAGGAAATGCAGAGGTGAAGGCGAAGACTTTCTTCTCATTTTAATTCCCCAAAGGAAGGAATGAAGGAAGAAACAAACAGTAAGCCCTGGAGATCTGGTTCCCAGGGCAAGACAGTCTCTCCATGTGATCACTTCCGTGATCACAACCCCTCATCCCATGGCCCTCAGGGTAACAAGGCACGCAGAGGTTTCATCCTCCTCATCACCCCGTCCTGAGCTTCATGCACAAGGAGCACTGACTGTATTGCCTCCTCCAGCCTTACCTTCAGGCCTCCAAAAATGCTGCCCATCAACCTGGAATGTTCTCCCTGCCACCTCCTGATCTTAATCTGTCAAATGCCTGCTCACCTCTGTATGGAACAGACTCCAGGACCCCACCCAGAACTTCTGAATTGGAATCTTGGGCTGAGACCCAGTGAGCTGTATTTTTCACAGCTCCCCAGGTGATACCTATGCTGCAGTCTTTCATCTATCGATATCTGAGAATCACTGATCTTGACCTAATAATTTAAAAGATTCAGGAAGAACACTCGCGATGTTTAAACCCAGATCCAATACAAGGACACACGGATGGGTTCCCAGATATGTTGCTGCTCAGGTATGAGAAAGATGACTGTATTGGGCTGAAAGTTGAGGGTGGGTTGGGAATGAGACCAAAGAGTTTACTATCCTCCATAGGACTTTAGCCTGGTTGGCAATGCCATGGCAAGTTTTGACTTATTAATGACTAATCATTTCTATTTAGCTGGACTTTTTGGAAAATCATATCTTTGTGGGTAGGTTCTTCCACCAGAATTACCATTCACCCACCTCCCTTGCTCTTTTCTCCCCCACCTCTGCCAAAATAAAATGCCTTTTAAGTCAATATGAAAGGATCTACAAAACAGTACAAGCCTCACACATCTCTCAGATATTGTTAAGGGTGTGATCGTGTAATTAAACACTTGCTTAGCACTATACTTTCTAAAGACAGTGAAGAATAAAACCAACAGTATTTTGTTACCTACAATCCCTTCACAAACACCTTACTTGTTTGCCAGCTGAGTTGTAAGCTCTCACTCAAGTTCACATGTGTGACCCATGTCCCTAACTAAAAGCAATAAAACCATCTGTTTAGAGAAAGGCACCATGCATTTCTAAGGATTTCCTTTTTCCCTGCCATAAGAGGAATAACATGCCAAAGTTACATCCGCCATATGCATCCTCCACAATTCACTGCAATTAGGCCAGCAATGGAAAAAAAACCACCCATCCAATATGGCAGGCCTACTATACTATTATTTTCCTTTTAAATAGAATGTCTTACTCAGATTACACCTTAGATTGATATAGTTTCATCAGCTTTCCTAGTCCCTGATTTAGGACTTGAAGAAAAGCCACTAAAATAAACAAAACAAAAAATCTTAAACAACTTTTGTTGGCAGCCTTTTAAAACTGAGTCTATGTTACACTTTCTACAACATCTCATTTTGAAATAACTGGCATATCCTACAATATGTGTTCATTAACTTAGAAGAAACACAGGACTTCTACATTTATTGCAATAGAATTAAATCAACCAAAAGTATCCACAGAGTCAGCTCCCTAGAGCTGATGTGCAACCTCCAAGTTTCTATTTGACTGGGAGAAACAAGTCCATCCAATGAGAACATCGAAATATCTGATGGTCAAGTTTCTTTCACCTCAAACTTTCTGCAATTCAGTGATTTCATATTAGTTCCACCGTTAACTGTGTTTGCTTTATTCTTCTACTGTGAAACTAATTTTGTCATACTCTGTGCAACCAGCACTCCACAAAAGAAAACATCTTAGAAACTTTCACTAAGTAATCAAAAGAGCCAAGAGGAATGTTCTTCTGTATTTTTGCATTAATGCCTTGCCTGCTCAAACCCTCAGCAAGTATTTCTTAACCGTAGGGTACAGTGCAAGGAATGAGAGGTAAGCAACACACAGAAATTAGGTGTAAGGAGTACACAATCCAGTGAGGGAGTGAGATGGGAAGATGGAAAGGAGTGATTTCAATACCAAGTGAGGCAGGGACCTGCTAGACCTGTGCTGTCCAATATAACAGCCGCTAGTCATGTGGGGTCACTGAGCATTTGGCATCTGTCTAGTCTGAGACATGCTCCAAGTGAAAAATGCACACTGGATTTCAAAGGCTTTGTATGAGAAAAAGAATGTAAAATACCTTTTTCGTACTTTTTTATTGATTACATGCTGAATAATACTTTGAACATACCAGATTAAATAAAATATATTATTAAAATTAATGTCATCTGTTTCTTTTTACTTTTTTTTTTTAATGCAACTACTAGAAAATATAAAAGTATACATGTGGCTTGCATTGTTTTTGGTGGGTTTTTTTTGTACAGTGCTTGGCTAAATGCTTCCTAATACTCTTTCTTCCTCCTGGGCAGAGAGAAAGACCACATTTCCCAAACTCCTTGACAGTTGTGCTGAAACTATGTGACTCACACTATGTGACCACGTTCTGGCCAAAAGAGGCCTCTGAGGGGGTCCTGGGCAGGAGAGAATTCAAGAATGTGAGGAAGCCAGCTTCCTAAATCATCACATGAAAGACCACCTGATGTGTGGGCAATGAGACCTTGTCACAACTTACCTTGTTAAGCTATTGCCATTTGGTTATAGCAATTAACATACTTTGATTAATTAATGCACTAAGACAGAGTGCTTTGACAAGAGGGATGACTACTTACTCAAGAACTGTCAAAATAAGCTTCAAAGATAAGGTGCCATGTAGGTGTCTACATGTGATGGTTCTCGAACTCCATTGCTCAGTATCACTCAGAGAGCTTGTAAAAACACAGGCCACTGGGCCCTCTTCTAACCCTCTCTAGGATGACCAGCTAGGGAGGGAGGTCTGTGTGAGAGTGCTGGCCCTCTAGGAGCACCATGCCCCCCACTCCTCAGAGCAGAACAGCCTCCCTTCCCCCAATCCCTGCAAGCAGCAGGTCTGGAGCACAGCTGAGGATCTGCATCTCTAACAAGCTCTCAAGGTGCTGCTGATGCTGCCAGTCCAGGGAGCAATATCTTGTTAAAAGATGAGCAATCTTTTGTCAAACTGTGAAGAGAACAAAAGGCATTCAAGGGAAACAGAGATCTCATATATAGAAAAGTTTGGAGGGTTGGAGGAGCATGCTGGGCTCCCAGGAATAGCAAGAGTTCTGGTGAAGATGCACCACAGGGGGTGGAAAAGGAATTTGGGGAGAAAAGGGAAAGGCAGACTGGTACTCAGCAGCCAGGATTCTGACTTCTGCCTCTTCAATGAGAACTATGAAGCAGAGCTTTCCTTTCCACTTACCCTAAAGTAAATATGAATACTGACTAATTCGTATACTAATTCTTCGATTACCTACAAAATTCCTGGGAAATGACAGGGGTACAGCATGATAACTTGGTCATTATGGACCAAGAGTGAGACTCCAAAAATCCTAATTCTTGGATCAACCACCCATTTATTATAATCTTATGTGACTTGAGAAACAATTTAACTGCTCTGTGCAGAACAACATTTCCCTTCAATCTTCTTCATAGAAACCTTGGGAGATTAGATGTGGAAAAATAAAGAAATGTCTTCCTAGGAAAAAGTATATAATTTACATGCAAAGAGTCTCTATGATTTTAACCAGGTACTACTCAACCTGATGAGATACAAATGGCTAATTGTTTTGGAGAGAAACTACCAGAACTGATAAAGACCACAATGGAAGACATATGGGCTTGTGATGGTTAGGGAAGGCAGGGACTAGGAGGAATACCATGAGCTCACTAGGAATCCCTTCCAATAGTAGGATCCTGAATGCCCTCCTTCCCACTTTTCAGGACAGACTGGGGAAAAACAAAAACAGTTCTTAACTCATTCAACTGGATTAAAAACCAGATGTTCGTGTCTTCTGAATAGCTGTGAACAAGATTCTATGAAATCACAGCCTAGTTTATGACTATACTGAATTTCCATCCCTACCACAAGTGTGTGTGTGTGTGTGTGTGTGTGTGTGTGTGTGTATACCATAACAAGTAAATGGTGAAAGTAGGTTGCTAAGTAGGTGCAAGATGCTGAAACAGGAGTGCTAACTGTACTGCATCCAAATGAATGCTGGGGAAAATATTTTAGTGTCTTTCTTTCTAATGACACAAGAAGAGTTCTGTTTGAGCTAATATATTCTTTGCTCCGTATGGAAATCTAATGGTCCCTTTATGATCATTTAGAGGGAAAAGAAAGTGATCAAAATGGTTTGCTGACAGAAAACATTTATTAAATGTTTTTTTCTCATTGTAGTTACAATTAGATGAATAATACATGGAGCCTGCTTATGTCAAAAATTCAAGGACGTAAACTGGTTTTACCTCAAAGAGAAAAAAATTTATGATATTACTTCCAGCACCATGCCTTAATATTATCGAGCTACAAGATGAGAGGATACCTTTTTGATAGTCTCCATTCACATACAATTTTGTAAAAGAAGTGTCACATATATTATCAATTTATTTTTATCAGGGCACTGTCATAGCTTTCCAACATTTATTTTGCCAAGTAATAACACTAAAATACAAAATCCAAACAAACAAAACCAAATAATATTAATCACTACCATTGTTTTGTAAAGAAAGTCTATTAAAACACACAAGCATACATGCTTGAAATTAGGAATGGCAATCTCAGAATTTTTTTTTAAACTAAGAGTTCACCACATTTTCCTATTTTTCTCATTTCCCCACACGTTAAAAAATTCACAGGAATTGATGGGTGATCACCTACCTCCTTGCAAAGGTGGTTTTGAGTTAGCTCTTAAAGAATAGTTAAGAGCTGGGATGATGCTTCAAGACTTTTTAAATTAAATCAGTGAAATATATTTCCCTTACTTCAGGGAAGTCCAGAATGAAATGCCTACTGTAAGTGGAAGGCTGTCAGCATGAGTCCCAACAGAAGCGGGGCATGCCCACCATCTCCCACGATGGGGCTCTGATGTGGATGGACACCCGCTTCTGCCTGTGTTGGGCTTTTTTGGGGCACTCACCCTTCAGACTACAGACTTAACCTGAAGCATCAGATATTCTAATCCTTTGGTTTCAACTGGGAGCAACTTTGCCAAGGGATATTTGGCAGTATCTGGAGACATTTTTTGGTTGTCATGGCTGGGGCCAGGGATTCTAACCAGCTTACAATGTACCAGACAGCCTCCTACAACAAAGAATTATCCAGCCCAAAATTTTAATAGTAATAAGACTGAGAAACCCTGTACTAACCCTATCGGAGACATATCATCCTACCCTCAAATGTATAAATCTTCTTCTGCAACAAGGAAATGCATGTCCAAAGAGTTTAGTGTATTCATCCTATAATTATCTATAATAATAAAAGTGTAATATGCTAATTAGACTGGACCTCCTTCCAGATGACTTTTCAGACGAAGCCAGAGCTGCAAGGGAAGCCCGGGTCCTGGGTGCCAGAGGGAGGTTGGTGCAGGCAGCCAGGGAAAGGAAGGCCTACTCTTGCACGAATTTTGTGCACCGGGCCTCTAGTATCCTATATAATAAAAGAGAAACATGTAAATTGACTGTCCCTCCACTACACTCACCAGTCAATCAGGAGTGAGTATGCAAATTAACCTGACAAAGATGGTGGGTTAATTTGCATACACAGGTGCCAGGTGGAGAGCAGAGTGGGAGAGCTGGCAGCTTGCGGGGATGTGGTTCCCTCGGTCGCTCCCCCAAGATGCCGGGCAGAGAGCAGAGCAGGAGAGCTGGAGGCTTGGGGGGATGTGGCTCCCTCAGTCGCTCCCTCAAGCTGCTGGGTGGAGAGCAGAGCAGGAGAGCCAGCAGAGAGTGGAGCAGTTTGGGGAACTTGGCTCCCCAAGCCACCAGTCGGAGAGCAGAGAGGGAGAGCTGGTGGCTTGGAGGACTTGGCAGAGTGAGAGGCCATGGACGGAGACAGAGCAGGAAGGGAAAACCAAGAGCATGGAGAGCACCAGGAATTCTGGGAATCGTAGTTCTGGTGGCAGCTCCTGGACCTGAAGCAGAAGCCCAGAGCACAGGGAGCACCAGGAATGCTGGGAATCATAGTTCTGGTGGCAGATGAATCTTCTAGACCTGTGGTCGGCAAACTGCAGCTCACGAGCCACATGCGGCTCTTTGGCCCCTTGAGTGTGGCTCTTCCACAAAATACCATGTGCAGGCGTGCATACAGTGTGATTGAAACTTCGTGGCCCATGCGCAGAAGTCGGTTTTCGGCCTGGGCGAGTCTATTTTGAAGAGGTACTGTTGATATTTGGCTCTGTTGACTAATGAGTTTGCCGACCACTCTCCTAGACACTAGAGCAAAGTGAGCCTGGAGCAAGTTACTGTTGCAGTGGGGATGGAGGGAAAGCAAAGGTGAGAGACATAAATAAAATCAGAGTGTCTAGGAAAAATTAAAGGGAAGATAACCTAAAACTTCCAGGAAATCTCCACCAATGAAGCAAAGGGAAAAAAAATGCCTCTAATATTCTGTGAGAAACAAACCAAACTGGGTTGGGGGTCTCAGACAATTCGCTCATATGATTGCAAAGACAGACAGAAACTCCCAGATTGGAGAGGGTGCAGGTCAGGCTGAGAGACCCACCCCCAGTGCACGAATCTTCGTGCACCAGGCCCCTAGTTTATATATAATCATATAATTATGTTGCTAATCAAGGTCAATTAATTCATTGTCTTTGTTCTTTCCTCTCAATTGTGCTCTTAATGTAATGTCTTTTATTCTGTATATAAAGCGGTAGTTCCTCTTCCCTTTTCTTTCCATATAGTCTTTTGTATGATTTGGGGGAGGTAGGATTTGAAACATGCTTAGCAAAAATCTAGGCCTCACATATAATTTTTTGTGTCAAAATTATATCATTATTACATTTTAGAATAGTACATCCCAGAAGCCCAAAAACATGAAACACTGAGTGTGATGTTTCTGTTTAAATTATAAATAAGTAAAAAAAGCTGTAACAAGTTAGTGAAGTATAATTACTAACATTTACAAATAGGAAACTGTGTAAATGACCCAGGTGTTCTAAAGAAATGTTTATACAGAGAAAAGGTCACTAAGATCTAAATCATGCTCTTGGAAGTCCATCTAGGTGGTCGATGGCTCTCAGCTGTTTGGATCTACGTGCAGATCATCAGGCCGTGAGGACACCAGGCTCACCATTACAGAAACACCTTTTCTCAGAAAGGCCCTTGGGGTATCTATGAATATTTTTCACTCACATAAAGCTAATGCCAGGGTACTGTTTGAACTACTAACATTACAAAGGTTCTTCTTTTATGCCAGCAAGTGGGCTGGGAGAAAGGCATAAAGGGAGACGTGTTACCTGTCCAGGGTTTCTACAAGCATATCCAGAGGTCAATGGAATCAGCTAGTAAGCAACTAGCAATGTAATCACTCGTTTATTTGCAACTGTGATAAGTGCACTGAAAGAAAAGTAGAAGATGCTTTCAAAAAGTAGAACCTGCAGTCAAATAAGCCTTCTCTGAGAACTCTTGAGCTGTGGCTAGAAGGAAGTGTGAAAGACAAAATGGCTGAGTTGGTAGTTAAGGGCGGGGAGGACAGCAAATGCAAAGGCTCTGAGGCACAAAAGAGCTTGTTCCTCTTGTGGAGCCGGAAGGTGGCCCAAGTGCTTTCAGTGCAGTAGTCCAGGGAGAATAGCTCATGATGAGCCTGGTGTGGTAAAAACAGGGCCGATCGTGCTGACAGGCGTAATAAGGAATGCCTGTTTTAGCCTGAGCTCAATGGGAAGCCATTAAAGGGTTTTAAGAGAAAAGGACACATAACCACACATGCATGGGGATGAGAACAGAGCTTCAGATGCAGAGAGAGTGGAGAAACCACATAGAGGCAGGTGGTGGCTAAACAATGAAAGTGAATGATATCACCCACAAAGAGAATGCTGGCCCAGGACGGAGCCCCCAATAACACAGGCGCTACCAGTGATTACCACAAACCCCCTTCTTACCCACATTGCATCCGTGATATAAACACAACTTTTTCCAGATCCTGAGTACTAATAGCAATTCATCATTAGCTGACTTATGTTATACCTTCCAGAGTCATCCTGAGCTAACAGCAAAACTAACGTTATATATTTAATCTTCCGTGTATTTATATTTCATACTCCAACTGGACTGTGCTTTACAGTTCCCTGATGGTCTATATTTATATGTATATATGCCAATAATCTATTTCAAAGTCAAAGAATTTCTTACCTGGAATGGATAATCTAATGCAAACTTTCCCCTTACACACAAGAAAATAGTAGCTTAGGAAAACTAAGCAGCCTGGCCAGGTCTCTCCACACTGGTCATGGGCTATATTGTTTTCAGAAGAATGACCGTGAACACACTGCCTAATTTCCTATGTAAATTTGTTTATGTTTTATTGTAATAATAATTTGGAATTAAACTACTCTGCCAATGGGAAGGCAAACAGCACTAGCACACTGTTTGAGTGTTCTGAAAACCAGATACTCCATCTGTTCTAGGCCCAATCAGTACTCATTTCTCAGCTGGTTTAACAGAAAGAAAAGCAGGAAGATGAGTGTTCCCCTTTCCACAACCTCTGAACAGGAAAAGAGGCCTGCACAGCGCACTCAGTCCAGAACACACCTGCTTAACGGGACGCCTGCCCGTGCAGCCCGAGGGGTCACCCGTCTCAGTAATTTCAGGAAACAGACAGTGAAACTGCTTCGCTGAGGCTCTCCATAGAAAACATCACACTTTCCACTTGTTAATTAGGCACAGTTTCCCACCCCACCTCCAAACAGGAGCGATATAAAAACTTGGGATAAAAAAGAACTCACCAATTTGGCTCAAATTTCTAACTAAAGCCTTCTCAGTCATGCTGAAAAAGACTAATTAGAGTTGCTCTGCCTATAAATTTCTAAAGAGAACCTCTCTCAAGGTAAAGAACCTCTCTCTTTGATAGCATGTCTCCTGGCTGACCACTAGATTCCTATTTGCCAAACCTAAAGTAAAAGCAGACCAGTAACAATGGGCAGTAAAGTTTGTCTTTAACCCTTTGAGTGCCAACCAATATCCTAGGAACTATGCTAAAATTGCCAAGGCATTTTTGCTGATTTTACAGCAGTTTAGGAAAAAAATTATGAATTGCAAGTAAATGAAGTTACATATTCAAAAACTTAAGGAAACCTTTACTACATTTGTTTTCATCTCTGATATATATTGTTTGCTGATTGTATTATAAAATACTAGTAGAAAAAAAATATGAACAAAACATATAATGTTAAAATAGAAGGACACCCTTCTCCAATATCTTCCACAAAATCGTCATCTTCACAGCAAGAAATGACATACTTAGCAATATCATCATCACTAATAAAAGCAGACTTAGAACTGGACACCATTTCGAAGCTTTACAAAATCTGAGTAAATTTCATAAAATCGTAGTACCTGTAAAAAATTAGGCAGATAAATGCCAGTGGTCAATTTTAGAACTACAAACATTCGGCATCATAAGTAACCTGCACTTGGGTGCCATCTGTCAATAAAGAGTGAACTACATACTAGCATCTAATAGTGACACTGCAGGAGGAGCGCAATAGCGCTCCCGGCACTTTTGGCGAAAGACAGGAGGAGCGAGATCGCGCTCCCCAGCACTCTAGGGGTTAAATCTACCCACTTCTCTGACACCCTTCCACCTTCTCTCAACACTTCCCTGCCCCACCCCATCCACAGGGCCCACCTCTCTATCTTCAAACTATTTTCCAGGGATGGGCATGCTCAGCCTTCACTATTTCTTCCTGGAAATTCACTTTCCCTCTCTGGGCACAGCTGATCAGGACTATATGTCAAGTCCTGGGTTGACAAGGAACACTCCAAAGACCCCCTGACTTTGTGCATCTTTGTTACAGAATAGAAAACACTTCCATGTAGGATGTTGGGGGCATGGTGAGAAGCACACTGCTTTCCAACCTCATAATTAAAGGAGGGTTTTGTTCTGTGTAGGTGTGCCCAGTCCGCCCTCTGCCAACGTGACAAATCCCTGTTAAATCCCCAGAATCCTCTTTGCTAAAGCCCCGAGAAATTTCACAGACTGTGAGGCAGAGGCCAGTATGCTATTCTAAGATGTGCTGCAGGCCCCAGAAACATCTCAGAAGGTGGTAAAGTTACACGGTAGTGCCCAACCTGACACCCTCCCCTGCTTCTCCTTTGCACGTGGTGGGCCTCCCATGAGTTAAGTCACAGCCGAGAACAGCTAACTCAGGACCTGGGTGCTAGGCGGAGCCAAAGGGTGTGCTGAGGGGATGCGTCACAGAGAAAAGCCACACCGAGTGTGACAAAGTTAAGGTCGAGGCAGCCTCTCACCTCTGCCTGTGGACCTCATCTCGCCAAATGAAATGGAAGTCCCTGGAGGTAGGACCTACCCCACCTTCATGGTGCAAGTTGTGCTCACGCCCTGGGTATCAACTATGGGCTGATCTGTTGTCCAGGAAGACAGACAAATGGAAAAGGCCTGTCACCAATTATGTGATGAGTCCTTTTTAACCTCGAGTGCACTTACAGCACTCCTGGCCTTGGTTTCCATCTGAGTCATGTAGGCAGAGTCCCAAGACAAAGTGCCAAAGTATTTTACAAGTTTCCGATCTAAGAGACTTGGTAAAATCCATAAGGGAATGAGATGTGGTCAGGACGCATGGTCTTGGTCAGCACCTCCTCCTTCCAGACCAACTTCCGTAACTTGCCACCCAGGTGAGCTCTTCCCAATCTATCTCCTACCCACTAGGGTAAGAGTAACACCCAAAGGGAGGTTACAGGGCTGCTAACACTGCAGCTTAAACTCTAGGCGTATAATTTCTTCTCAGTCGTTCGATTACTCTCCATTACTTCCAAAATAGTAATGGAGAGAGGTGTTGGGGCACACTGTCCAGCAAGGTAGACAATCCAAAACCATCTATATTTGCCTAGATGAGCAACCAGATTCATCGTCCTAATGTTTCATTCGGGGCTATTATCAAAATTAGTTTGCAATTCCAAGCACACAGTGAGTGGGTGGTGGAGGAAGACAGCCACAATGTCTCTGTGGGGGGAAGGAGAAGGAAAAGGGGGAATGGGCTACACGCTTAGAATCACAGTTTTACTATATAAATCATCTAACCACAGATAACAGGGTGGACAGGAAGTCAAAGCTATGCATCAACTCCCCCTTTTACTTTTGTGACCTAATCCAGACTCAGTTTGGCACTTGACGCTCATACACTGTATATTTTGGAAATAAATGGCCAAAGTAGTCTCACAAAACCTAGTATGGAAATTCTCTTGAGTTCCTCCAACAGACTTTCCAACTAATTAATCTTGCTGTTCATACATAGGCTCAAAGGGTGTCTATGCGTCCTGGAACAAGGTTCATCGGAGCAGCTTACGAACACCCCCCCACCCCCACCCCCTCGTCCCCAGGACACACACATGCTGGAAAGAGGCCTAGGAGCGGATAGCAAAACAACTGTTTTTAATATGAAAAGTAAAAATAGCTTTAAGTTTTGTTGTTGTTTTTTAAAATTCATTTCCCAATAGAAGGAATTCTTAAACAATGAACTCTCTTGCCTGGTTCAAGATCATCTGGCCTTCTCCTGGATTCTCTAATTGCCTGTTGCCAGCCAAGCCCTTCATGGCTGGGCCTGCAGGACAGACAACATACGCAGTCCCAAAAACCTATCCTCAATGTTTCTTCTTTTGTGTGTTCTTTTTTCCAACAGAGGGTGATTAGAAATAATAACGAAAAGTTTTAAGGTTCTGGTGCAGCTAGGGGTTGTTTTTAAAATTAAGAGCATAACTGCCTGCTTTCCCTTTGGACAGAGCCGTGTGTGTGTGTGTGTGTGTGTGTGTGTGTGTGTGTGTGTGTGTGTTCAGATAAACACCCATCTGCAGAAACTATCAGAGTTTCCACATGTTTTACAACACCAGTCACAAGAGAGTATGACTTGGATAGTGGCCTGCATCCTCTTGTAACACAACAGCCCAGTCTAAAAGGTGATTGAATTACAAGGGTGAAAAGTGAAAACGGAAATTCAGCACTGACTCTCTTGCATTGAAGTTCCCAGACACCATCCATGCACCTGTATTTGTTAATCTGGCAAAGAAAAACTAGTGCAATCCTACTCTTTTTAGTGGAAAAGGGAAACCAAAAATAAGACAATGATGTCTACTTTTGGGGTGGCTAAAATGTTCATGGCTCTGCCTGACTTCAATACCCCATCCCAACCAACCCCCCAAATCAGATTTATAAAAGCAGGAAAACCTGGTCTGACTTAAGGCTCTGGGAGAGAACATAGAGGAGGCTTTAGGTGATAATGTGCAACACAGACTCAAGAACACCAGCCAGTCATAGATTCAAACAAAAAAGCAACATCATGGTGCCCTGTCTTTACAAGGCCCAAAACATCTGCAGATGTTTTTGGCTCACGAGAGCAGCAGCCAGCCTTCCCAAAGCAAGATGCAAGGTTCCCAAGCTCAACTTTCAGGAGGCTTGGGAGAGGAGCTGGGCGGCTTGCAGGTGGCAAAATACAGCAGGGAACACCACCAATAGAAACCTCATGCTCTCCCCAATTAAACATTTGAAATTTGCTCTAGATAACTATACACAGAAAACCGTGGCCCACTTAGAAAACAAAGAAAAGGAGGTAAAAAAAACATTCTCCTCCTGCCATCAAAACAAAAACCCCAACTCACACAAGAGAGACTCAACTGGCTTACAAATGCTATTCATTCTGCAGTTTGGGAATAAATGACAACCTGCTCCAAAATCTTCCATGATCACCTGCAGTGCTACCCTTAGCAAACGTCCCTCTAAAATGCAGACTCCTTGGCAGATACAATTCTGTTAGCTGTGTATACCATGGTGTGAATGTTTTCATCACACAGGAGCCTTACGCCAGCTGAGATCATTCGCACGCAGAGACCGACAACAAAGGTGAAGAGGAGCGAGGGTGGAATTCTGGAGCACCGAGGGAGGATCAGCCACTCTAGCAGGGGCTCCGAAGGCCAAGCCGCAGCAGGAGGACAGAGGACATTTTACCCAAATACAACCTTGTCCTTGGCGGTGCCTGCAATGACCTCCCTGCAAGGGGAGGCTTTTCAGCAGGAGCTATCCCAGGCAGACTAAACCACCGTTCCAGTGCTCCCATTCCCATTCTGGAAGTATTCCTGGGAGGCCTATCTAAATGTGCTGCCTTCCATTTACTATTATGAAACCACTTTCAATCTATTTGGAAACCATTTAAACTTGGTTTCAAAGGTTTTATTTAAAGTGAAAGGTTTCAGGTAAAATGGTTCCCCCCCCCCAAACTCTTTCCTAACAGGAAGAGCTAGAAGTGCTTCAGTTCAATTTATACATAGCTCCTAATTCCTGGGGATAATCTAAACAGAGAGAGCATGCCTCAGAGCATAATCCTCTTTTGGTTGTTGGTATCAATACTAGACTGAGCCGCTCATTCCATTCAAGCTCTTTGTGGCATTTTCTTTCCATCTCTCTGGTACGTCAAAAAGACAGTGGAGGCAGTTAGCTTTTCTGCAGAAAAGTCAGAAGGCATGGACTCCTCTGGACACCACGTTAAGGTAGCCCTTGGATTAACCTTAATTATCTCTGACAGTCTAATAAACAAGATGGTGATGAGCTTGAGGTTGGGAGGAGAACCCAGGGAGCCTCCGACATCTGCCATGACACAGACCCAGATTCCCCAGAAGTTAATGAAGCTTAACACATTAAGCACCCTGTCAGTCACAGGTAACTGACACTATACTTCCCTTCCAGAAGACAAAACTGGCTGGGCGCTTAACGTGTTAAGCTTCAGGACCCTTCCTTGTGGAGGCCCCTCCCAAGGTCCTGCACCTACTTTGGCGTTGGTCATTTTCTATCAGTTTTCTTAAGGAAGGACTAAATTGTAAAAGCTTCAGGGCCCACAAAAGCTGGATCTGACCCTGATCTGAAGGCTTCTCAGGCATTCGAACTCAGCACGGCCAACAGTGAATTCATGATCTCTCTCCTCCTTCCCCTGCTCTCACACCAGCTAGACTTTCACCTGCCCTCCCCTTCTGTGCAAGCATTTGATTAATGGCATCACCACCTCCCAAGTCAGAAGACTGGGCATCGTTATTCCCTGTTCCCAGCAGAGAGGGAAAGTAAGGAAGTTGTTTCAGGGTTCTCTTCTGATTGCTCTTCACAATAAATAAATCATAGAGAAAAAAGAATAACTTGTAAGACTGATTCTTTGATGATGCGGTTGCCTATTTCATAAACCTAGAAAATATACAGGGAATAGCAAAGGAGGGTAAAACTATTTAGTATATAGGACTGCCACCAAACCCACATCTTAGAATTCTAAAAGCAAACTCTAGGCATGGAGACTCTGTAAAAGGCAGAGTCTCCTCCAGAAGAGAAGAGGAAACCTCAGTGGGCATCAGCTCCATGTCCCTCTGCTTAGGTTCACAAGTCACATCGACTTCAGTTTTCTCAGATATGGGTTTTTCTTTGGCAGGGAAACAAATGTTTATTGAAATGCATCCTAGAATAGAATAGAGCCTTGGACTGTTCGTTGACATGTGAAAAAGTACCCCTTTATCCAATATTCCAGTACTGAGATGACAAAAAACACACACAACTACACACAGTCACACATGCATTCACACAGACATACAGATACCCAAACCACACACACATAAACTGTAGGTAAGGAGGGAACTAAATTGTATTTGAAATTTGATAAGATACATGTAAAAAGAAAACTAGAATTTACTCTCCCTCTATTAAGAAACAGATGTGTTTCCTGCAGACACAAATACACTTGTTTTGAAAACTCTGGTCGTACTTCTGCTTATATTTTGCTAGAACTCCTTTTGTTAGCAAAGACCGGATATACACAAAATGTAGATTCACATCAAGGCTACTTGAGGATGCAGCTGTCACACTGGAATTTTTCTTTCCTCAAAATGCACCAGAAAGTCCTTATCAGGACAAGCTTAATCTACTTTATGAACAGGCTATTTCACACAGAAACAGGTTTATAATATGTGCTTTTTAGACTACTTAATTCAGCAACTTATACAATATATAGCCTGCAGAATTTATGTTTTTCTTTCCAAATTGTTCCTATTCTTACTAAATTGCATTTGAATAGACAACTGAATGAGCACTTTGCTTCTACAATGGACACAGAGTAGCACCATGACAAATCCTAGTATATGAAAAAACACAAGATATAATGAAGGAAGGATCACAAACCAGTGAATAAGGAATGGATTATTCAACAGCAGGATTGGCAGGGGGGGGGGGGGGGAGTGTTGCGCTAAGGAAGAAAACAAGTTAGGGCCTTGACTAAGCTGTATATCCAAGTAAATTCTAGATTGACTAACGCAGGGGTCAGCAAACTTCCTGTAAATGGCCAACTAATAAATACTTTAAACCAACTAGTAAATATCATAGGTCTCTGTTGCAACCACTAAACTCTACCACGATGAAAGCAGTTATAGACAACATGTAAACAAATAGGTGTGGCTATGTGTTAATAAAACCTTTTTTATAAAAACATTTGGACAAAGGAGCAAAGTAGTAAATAAATAAGCAAACAAACAAATAAATTCCAAAAGAAAATACTGGTGAATGTATGATCTGAGATAGGCAAGAATTCCTAAGCATAAAAGTAAGGAAAAAAAATCTGAGTTGCTTATCACCTACATTTAAACTTGTCAGTAAAATAAGTACTATAAAGGAAGTAAACAAAATTAAAGGCAAGTGAAAAAATGGAGAAATATTTGAAATGAATATTACAAAGTATTTGGAGTTTGAAATTTCTCCAATTGGCAAAAATGATGCTGGAAATCATTTTATAAAACAAGATTAATTATAACTGGGAATATAAGTTGGATCAATCAAAAAAATGCCTTAAAAGGCGCATATATATATATATATATATATACATATATATATATATATATATATATATATATATATATATATATTGCTTTGCTGATTTCAGAGAGGAAGGGAGAGGGAGAGAGAGATAGAAACATCAATGATGAGAGAGAATCACTGATTGGCTGCCTCCTGCCCGTCTCCTACTGGGGATTGAGCCCACAACCTGGGCATGTGCCCTTGGCTGGAATTGAACCCAGGATCCTTCAGTCTGCTCTATCCACTGAGCCAAACTGGCAAGGGTCTTAAAAGGCCTTTAAAAAATTCATCCCTGCCTTACCAAGTTCATGTTTATGAATCTGGCCTATGGAAATAAGTATAGATCTATAGAAAGATTTTAGGGTAAAGATGTCCTCTATAATCTTAATTTATAAAAACCTGAATGCCTAACAACAAAGAAACATTTAAACAAATTCTAGTGCATACATTACAAATGTAGTATTATGCATCTAGTATTAAATCATGTTTTAGTGGAACATATAAAAGTGGTCATAAAAATTATAAGTGGAAAGGGCATCAGAATTATTTATGAAATTTTATATCATTTTTAATATTTGCATAAGTAGGGGAAACTATTAGAAAATACACACTAAATGTTAAACAGTGATTATTTCTGGACTGTGGGATTATGGCTGATTTTTGTTTTCCTCTTTATTCTTCTCTATAGTCTATAAACTTTCTGTAAATAATTATGTATTCTAAATATGAAAAATAAATGTTACTTTTGAAAAGCAAAATCAGTTGTTGCTTCTCACTAAATCTGTGGAAGAAACAGGAATCAGCAACTTTGGATATCCAAAACGTAAGACTTGAGGCAAAGCACTAACAGCTTTACTCATCTGTTTCTACTCAGTATTTCTGGGGCTCTTTCCCACTTCAGTCTCCTTGAAATAGCTCTTCCAGCTCCAAAAGGGTAGAGACCTCCCAGAACAAACACATTCCAGCCCCCACATGGAACATTTCAGAATTCTCTTGGGATACTTAAGAATGCTAGTGATCATGCTTCCAGAAGTTGAGGCAAAATTAGTGCTAATTTGAACCCCAGTATAACTAACTATGTTACTTGCCTAGGTATACAGCATCTAAGTCAATGTTATTCTGTTCAGCAAACAACTTTGTCAATAGCTTAATAAAGACGAATACGGAGGTAAATTGCTTGAAGTCACAAGGGGAGAAAACAAGTTTTCTTGTCTTTAATTTTTAAAAATCTCAAAATAATCTTTCTGGTGGGCAATATAGCTATATATATAAAAATTCTATAAACAGTAAATAAGGCCCAGCTGGTCTGGCTCAGCTGTTGAGTGTTGACCCAGGAACCAAGAGGTCATTGGTTTGATTCCCCATTAGGGCACATATCTGGGTTGGGGACTCAATACCCCAGTAGGGGGTGTACAGGAGCAGCCAATCGATGATGTTCCTCTCTCATCAATGTTTCTATCTCTATATCCCCCCCCCCTTCCTCTCTCTCTAAAAAAAAAAAAAAGTAAGTAAGACTGACCTGTACTCTAACTTTAGAAATCTGTGCCCAGAAAACAATTTAACAAGTGTTTAAAGTACACATGAAAAGATATTAATCAAAGCATTTACAATTGTTTTTAAAAAATGAAATTGTGGATATAGATTAAATAAAATGTCACATCCTTCAATGGACTGAAAGTCTATGTCCCTTCTAAATGGATATGCTAAAACATAATGCAACAATGTGATGATAATAAAAGGTGAGGCCTTTGGAGGTGATTAGATCATGAGGGTGGGTCCTGCTTGGATGGAATTAGTGCTCTTATAAAAGAGACCCCACAGAGACCCCTCCACCATATGAGAAACATGAGAAAACAGCCATCTATGAACCAAGACGTGGGCCCTCTCCACACGCCAAATCTGCAGATGACTTGATCTTGGACTTCTCAGCCTCTGGAACTGTGAGACATAAATGTCTGTTGTTTATAAGCCACCCAGTTTATGGTGTTTTGTTATAGCAGCTTAAAATAAACTAAGACACATCCATACAATGAAATGATGCCATTAAGAATGAGACATAAATGTAAACTCACTGACATGGAAAGATGTTTGTGATATATTATGAAGTATCTTTAAAGCAAGTTACAAGACTATAAAACAAAATAACATACTTATTATACTTATGTATTAGTCAGCTAGGGCTGCCATAACCAAATGCCATAGACTGGGTGACTGAAACAACAGAAATGCATTTTCTCACAGTTCTGGAAACTGGAAGTCCAAGGCTAGTGTGACAGCACTGTCAGTTCTTGGTAAGGGCTCTGGTCATGGCTTGCAGACAGCTGCCTTCTTTCCATACCTTCACAATGGAGAGAGAGAGAGAGAGAGAGAGAGAGAGAGAGAGAGAGAGAGAGAGAGAGGAGAGAGAGAGAGAGAGAGAGAGAGAGAGAGAGAGAGAGAGGATTTATTCTTATAAGATCACAGTCCTATCAGATTAGGGCTCCACCCTTATGCCCTCATTTAACTTTAATGATTCCCTAAAGACGCTATCTCCAGATGCAGTCACACTGGGGGTTAGGACTTCAAAATACAAATTTTGGCAGGGCACACAATTCGGTCCATAGCAACCTGTTATATATACATGTTTTTTATGAACCATGCTATACATGGATGAAATTCTGAAAGGTTTTGTCTCAAAATGTTTAAAGCAATGATTACCTCTGGGTAGTGAACATGCTTAGTTTCTACCATAATTATTTATAATTTGACAAATATTAAAATAAATGAATCCCGTGGGTGAGTAAATGGTAAGTTTTAGTAAAGCACTGGGAAAGGTGCAGTGTGCTCTTGTGCTAGCAGCTCACACTGCCTACACTCACAGAAGCAGCGTCAATCGAGCAGTGCGATCTCAGGAGACAGGAAATGGATCTAGGGATGACAGCAGACTGTTCCTTGAAAACATCAGCCCAGTTTGCTGTTGTGATCAAAATAAACGGCAAAGCCTTGGGCATCATTAAGAAGGATAGTAGAAATAAAATGTAAAACACCACCTACCCAAAGCCATTGTCCTGGGACCAGACCTGTTGAACCAAAGAAGTGTTCCAGAAGGCAGCCAAGCAGGTCTCTGCTTTTTTACCTTTTTCAAGACTATTACAACAATGCAAGAAACACTTATGAAGAGAACACCTTGAAATAATCAAGATCCAGCTTGTACTTTCCTAACTGTCTTAAGCTGACAGGTATTATGGCATTTTTCACTGACCACTTGTCATTGATTATACCGCCATCTCCCCTCTCCTCCTCCACTCCACGCCTGCCATCCCACCCATTCCCACGCCCCGGCACACACAGACACAAACAAGCAGGACCGTAGGCTCTTAGGGGCCAGATATCATATCACCTTCAACTCTTGTTCCCTTTGCAAATATTCAATGAATGATTATTAAATAAGAAATGTGATAAATCAAAGGATTTTCACAGCCAACAGGTTTTTAAATTACAAATAACTGTTTAGCCTGGGGAGAGTATAGGTGATTGGATAAAATTCTATACATACAGTAGTAAAGGCTGAGGACACATTGATGGTGTGTAGCAAATATTATAATAGCAGAACCATGAAAAAAAACTCCAAAGCTCTAAGGAGGTAAGGAAAAAAATAAATATTAATTTAAAATAGGTAAGATATCGCTATATTATTCTTAACATGGCACACACACAAAATTGAAAAGAAAGTTTGCTTTTGCCCCGTGTGACTTCCAGCAGTTTGCTTTCATTATTGCTCTTATCAGCTGCCAACAGGGTCCTAGCAGCTAGGCTGCTGTCAAAGTTATAACTGAGGGACTTCTTCCGCTTCAGGTACAATCGGCAGAAAGAGACATGGGGCAGGATAATCCCACAGCTCCTCAATTCTTCCACAGACATGATAAGAGAGGGGATGATTAGATGACTAGCTAGAAATAAAGCAGGCCAAGTCCTAGCCACTAAGGCAAGGCCCATCACAAACCTCCACAGACAAGGAAAAAGGAATTTACAAGCATTTCATCTCAGCTCAAGCCCCTCCTCTTGGAATACACCTGGGCTGGTGCCTTCAGGCCCTCTAGCAAACAGTGCCCTGTGAGACCTGTGAGCTTCCTCATCACTTCTGTACATCCAGCACACAAAAAAGCACTCAAGTAGTTTCCTGAATGAGGCAAACTAATACATTCAATTAATTAGAAAAAGGAGACTTTAGGAAAAATCTATACTCAGGAATAAAATCTATCCCAACTCAGCCTTGCCCTTCCATTGCAGTAGAATTACTCGTCAAAATTTAAGTGCAATTGCACTTGAAATTCGGTCAGTCCACAATTGCCACATAAGCCCATTTCCCAGAGGACTACCCACCATGGGGCTGATTCATGCCATTTAGATATAAAAAGAAGCTTCCTGTACAAGACTGCCTTACAAAGCCAAAGTCTGCACTCAGCACATCTGGTTTTTGCTTTAGAGCCAAATTTAATGTTGTAGACAGGCCTTTTCTTCACTGTGTAGTTCTCTATTGGCTTATTAATTTATACCTTGCCTTTAAACCCCAAAGGATTTAATGTGATTTACATGAATACATACAAAATAAGATTTAAAAATATTTTTAAAAGAAGATGAGAAAAAACAGACTATAATAAAACAGTAATGCAGGAAAAATAAAAAGCAAAGTTAAAGAGGAATATAAAAAAATCATTTGATAAAAATTAAGTAAAAAAGAAAAAATCATTTGAAAGTCTAATTATCTGTTAGAATTGGGTCATAAGTTTGGAACTAAGCTTTCTTTTTTCTTTTTCTTTTTAATCCTCACCCGAGTATATGTTTTTATTACTTTTAGAAAGAGAGAAAGAGAAAGAGAGAGAGAGATCAACTGGTTGCCTCCCATACCAGCAACCTAGGTATGTGCCCTGATCTGGAGTAGAATCTGCAACCAACCTTTTGATGTATGGGATAATGTTCCAACCTACTGAGCCATCTGGCCAGGGCCTAAGCTTTCTTTTACTAGTCAAATGAAGAGGTGGCTAAGATATATTTTCTGATATACTGCCTCGGGCAAGGGAAACAAAAGAAAAGTAAACAAATAGAACTACATCAAACAAAAAAGTCTTTGCACAGCAAAGGAAACCATCAACAAAATGAAAAGACAACCCACTGAATGGGAGAACATATTTACTGATACATCTGATAGGGGCTTAATATCCAAAATTTATAAACAACTTATAAAACTCAACACCAAAAAAAAAAAACCAACCTAAAAATCCAATTAACAAATGGACAAAGGACCTGAATAGACACTTCTCCAAAGAGGACACTCAGATGGCCAACAGGCATATGAAAAGATACTTAACATCACTAATCATCAGAGAAATGAAAATTAAAATCACAATGAGATATAACCCCACACTTGTCAGAAGTGGCTGTCATCAATAAATCAACAAACAAGTGCTGGCAAAGATGTGGAGAAAAGGGAACCCTCATGCACTGTTGGTGGGAGTGCAGATTGGTGCAGCCACTGTGGAAAGCAGTATGGAGTTACCTCAAAAAATTAAAAATGGAACTGTCTTATGACCTAGCAATTCCACTTTGGGGAACATATCCAAAGAAACCTAAAACATTAATTTGAAAGAATATATGCACCCCTATGTGCATTGCAGCATTATTGACAATAGCCAAGATTTGAAAGCAGCCCAAGTGCCCATCAGTAGATGAGTGGATAAAAAAGCTGTGGTACAGCCCTAGCTGGTTTGGCTCAGTGAATAGAGTGTTAGCCCATGGACTGAAGGGTGACAGGTTCTATTCCAGTCAGGGAGACGTACCTCCGGTTGCAGGCTCGATCCCGGCCCTGGTCAGGGCGCCTGTGGGAGGCAACAATCGAAGTGTCTCTCTCACATCAATGTTTCTCTGTCTCTCCCCCTCCCTTCCACTTCTTCTAAAAATCAATGGAAAAATATCCTTGGGTGAAGATTAACAACAACAAAAAAAGCTGTGGTACATTTACACATGGAATACTATTCAGCCATAAAAAAAGAAGGAAATCTTACCTTTTGCAACAGCACGGATAGACCTGGAGACCATTATGCTAAATAAAATAAGCCAGTCAGAGAAAAACAAGTACCATATGATTTCACTCCTATGTGGAATCTAATGAACAAAATAAACTAACAAAATAGAAACAGGCTCATAGAGAACAGACTGACAGAGGGGAGGGGGATTGTGGCGCTGGGTGAAAAGGGTGAAGGGATTAAACAAAATAAATCCAAAACTCACGGACACAGACAACAGTATGATGATTACCAGAGGAAAAGGGGAAGGGGAGGCAATAAATGGCAATAAATGGTGATGGGAGGAGACTTGACTTAGGTGGTGAACACACACTACAATATACAGATGATGTGTTATAGAATTGTACACCTGAAACCTATATATTTTATTAACCAATGTAACCTCAATAAATTCAATAAGAAAAAATAAAATTAAAAAAAAGAGTGAACCCTTGGGTAGAAGTGTCCCAGGAGAGAACAACAAGGCAGCCTCAAAGGCTGGAGCAAAGTGAGGAATGAGGAGAGAGTGAGAAGTAAATGAAGAGCAGGAGGAGGAGGTGGAGGAGGAGGAGGAAGGCATGCTGGGGACAGACCTCGAGGCCACTGTAAGGATGCTGGATCTGATCTGAGCAGAGAGAAAACCATCTGACTTTCCTTTTCAAAGGAAGGCCACTGTCTGCCACGTGGAAAAGAGGTCATAGGGTCAAGGCCAGAAGCAGGGAGACCAGTTCCGAGGGTGCATCTTTCACATGTACGAATGCTCATACAGCTTTCCCGACCTGCTGATGCAGGCGAGGGCAGTGGGCAGAGAGCATCTGACCCAAACACACAGGAGCAATGTCCCCAAATCCAGTCCAGAGCACCAACAAAGCCCCCGAAAGGTTACTGTTTCCTCGTGCAGTAAAACAAAAAGAAAAACAAGCCGTCTCTCAAAGGTGGGTTAACTAAAGACAAGTTAGCGTGGCCGGAGGGAGCAGACGCTAGTGGGAGAGGCGTTGCCATCGCTAGTCAAGCCATCCCAAGGCTGTCATGGTTATGGATCACACTAATGGGACAGACTGTAATGAGCTAGTCCTTCTCATTTCTGATCCCAGTTATTCTCAAAAGCCCATTCCTAAATACATTAGGGTTTAAAATATTTAATAGTTAATACAGCACCACTTAAATCCCATACCCACACATAACACTGCTTTCCAAAATGCATCTGATGCTCCAGTGATGTGATCCTTTTCTTCCTCCCAAGTATTTAGAGAGCTCAAGTCACATAAGCCCCTCCACAAAACACACCCTCGTAGGGGGCCCTGCAAGGCTGGGGCGACCCAATCTGATCCCGAGAGTCATACGGCACACCAGCACTCCCTTTCAATCTCAGAGGGCAGCCCAATAACCAGGAAAGGTTTGGGGTTTCGGCACACCTCGCCCTCACCATACTGAGTAACTGCTGGCTAGACTCACCCACAGCAACTCTCACATGTTCTATTCTTACTCATTTTGACAAAAACTGTGATAAGAACAGAAGGAAAAATGGCAAGGCATCCTGAGGGAGGAGGAGAGCCATATGTAGCTTCCTCATGAGCCTGGAATTTGTTGGAAGGCGGTAGCGAGGCACACCCATCTGTGACCTGACACCTTCTTGAGCATTGTAAAGGGAGTAAAACATTGCATCCAAAAATAGTATATATATAGTTGGATGTAAAATAATAAAGCTATATTTGTCTTACACCCATTACAGTTTCTTTCTAGCTCCCCTTGAATGACTCCCCCGAATCAAAGAACTAACCTCAAGCCATTAGTAAGAAAAACCTGGCCAAGTAGAAGATTAAGATGTAAAGGGACTGAACAATTCTCTACCATTTGAAGAGGGTTCAATATCTAATGCCCTAAATATACACTTTACCAAGTATTATTTCTGGGACGGTACCAAGATCATGTAAGCTCATAATGCTAACTTAGAAAACTGTTCTGCAATCAAATATCTGACTCCAGCTTTTCTCTGTGTGCCTTTAGCTTTAATACCTAACATTCTCACACATACCAATGGGCACCTCCTCATTTACACTGAAGGCCACTAATGACCCATTAATACCACACAAACTATACATATATAGAAATAAATATAGTTGCTTTACAAGTAAAGACTAGGTTTTTTTTTTAATACTACCAAACTACTTATAAATTAAGCAAAACAGCATTTACCAGACAGTAGGAAATCAATAGTTCTGAATCTTCTTTTGTCCAATTGTATGCTGTATATTCAAGGGCATTATTCTCTCCTGGCTGTTTGCACATATAAGCACAGTTTCTTTCAAAAACGGTGCGGATGCCTTTAAACAGAATCACACTAGTAGTGCAACCCATCCCCGAGGTGTGGATGCTCAGATTTCTAGCAGTCTCTACTCCATTTCCACATCATCTTCCTTGGCTCTTCAGAGCAGGCTCCCACTGTACCGTCTTCATGACAGGCAGCTGCCGGCACCGGAACAGAAGGGAAGCTCCGAGCTGTAGCACTAGAATCTCCTCCTGCCCAACAGCCTGGCAAAAAAAAAAAAAATCCAGGCTCCGAGTGTAAAACAGGAGGGGTGGTGCAAACGCAAGATGACACACCTCAGATGCACCAAAATCTTTAAAGTATCGCTTTTTCCAGTGGATTGCTTCACTGTTAATACCAAAAAGCAAATAAGCAGATTTGCATGTGGTTCCTGGGAAACTGCCGGCTCCTGTGATTTGCTCGGGTTGTTCTGAACCTCAGAACCTGCCCAAAATGAAAAAGATGGGACCAGACAGCCACTCTGCTGCAGATACCGCTGGAAGGCACAAAGAATGTTCATCTGCCGCAAGAAATCACACTCCCAGAATGCTTAGCCCAGCATCTATATTAGCAAAGATCTCTTTCCTTGACCTAAATATGCTGTTTGTTTAATCCTGCATCAGCAAGGAACAGAGAAGCAAAAGCCGGGGGGGGGGGGGGGGTGCGGGGGGGGGAGTCCAAAAACGAGTGAAATCACTAAGATGACTGCTGCTATGGAAACATGTGTAAGCCCACTTCAAACAACCATTTGCCTGTGTGGGTAATAGCTTGCTGACAGCAAACCACAAGGGAATACAAAACTGCTGTGTCGATCTTGACTTCTGTCCACTTCTACTCTTTGCTGGAGAGAGGGCTAGCAAGTTTACACTGCTTAAAAGGATTCTCCCATCTCTGGTGCCCAAAGATGCAGATGAGAACATGGATAAAGAGTATGCAAATGAGAACATGGATAAAGAGTATGCAAATGAGAACATGGATACAGGGTTACCTGGTCCTTCTTTCTGAAGCAGCACACCTCAGTATGCAATGGTAAATACACACTCAAGTCCCACAGACAACAAGGTTATAATTGTTGTGCATCAGTAACCCAGATGCTTCCACTGCAGACTGAACTCACTGACATACAACCTTATGTATATCTTTGGGGATGGCTAATTAGAGAAGCTTGTCATTAATAAATACTAGGTTGACTCTTGCCATTTTCCTTCTAAAAAATGAAGGGAGAAGTACGTAAAAAGACACAGGTCAACCCCTTCCACCTATGCCATGCATCTGGAAAGAAGTGATTGCTCTTTTAAGAGCTATTCTAATAGCCTTCCTTATTTTATAAGGCAATGAGGGTTTCTCATTTTCTATCTATAGATTTCGAAGTTAGAGTGGATTGGAATGACTGAGTACCTACGGTCAGTAACAGAAACCTGTGGAATGTAGTCAAAGCAGCTCTTTTGAAAACACCATGCAGGCGGTCACATAACCCCCAAATGTGTTTCCTATGGCTGGTTACCGATTAGGCTCCACAGATAAGCAAAGATCTAGGCTTTGTCTATCTCCTGCATTTTTATGCAAAAATCTAATAGCCACAGGAGATCAAAGGAGTAGAGATAATGGCCACATGAAAAAAACAGAGGAATTATATGTTACCTAGAATGTTCTGCTTCAGAATGGTAACTCTGTTATACAGAGCAACAGTGTTCAAGATTACACCCAAGACCTAATATCAGAAGATATAATCTTCATGCAACATCACAATGCTGGCATATAAATATATGGAAACACATCTACACAGAAACTGAACACTAGAGACTATAAAACACTAAACACATAGGGTAAATTGTCTGTTTTGGAAATTCAGAAAATTCACCAATTAACCTACCTTCTATATTACAAGAGAACCCATTTACAATAGTTCATTGAATATAAATAAAGATGGTACCTAGAAATTAAAAACTTAATGTATTATTATTACCCATTTTACACATCCTGGGTGTAAAAGCTAGGGAACATTATCTGAGATGCAAAAGATTATGTTTGAACTTACAGAGCAGTATAAATGATAACCAAGCAAATTTGAAGCTATTGGTATATATCTGATTTACTTTAAAAGCTCTACGTTAATATTTAAAACAATGGGACAGGATGGAACAATTTTCTAACAATCATTCAGAGGAAAAGGAAATGTTTCCTAGAGATGCATTAATAAGTATTTCAGCAACTGTACCAATTTTAAATACTAATCATTTTCAAACCAACAAAATTTGTGGGCAAGAAAAACATCAGAAACTATTTAGAGCAAAGGATTCAACAAGGCCAAAAAGTGGGTTTCATGCTAATAGGAGCATGACAAAATAAATCACTCAAAATGTGTGTTTGGTTTTGCTGATTTTTCTGCATCAGAATGATCTTAGATTGGTCTAAAATGATAATGAGCATGAATTCCATCAGGGGACAGGAACGGATGAATGCTATCTATTGACAACCAGTTCAGTCCCCTACAAAGCACATATTTCAATTTAGAGATCACGTTTACTCTCACATCTTTAAATATTATCTTTAATTTATACAACTCCCAAGACTTGATGTCCCCCCTTCACTCCCTTATGAGATCCAAGCCCATGTCTTCCTCTCCTAATGCTCCCATCACCACACACTCTCAGATGGTCCAACTCAACCATCTTGTAGTATGACAAACTAGTACAGCCACACAATGGAATATTATTCAGCCATTAAAGGGAATAAAGTGCTGATACATGTTACAATATGGATGAATATGAAAAATGTCATGCTTAGTGAAAGAAGCCAGTCACAAATGAACTCGTATTATACGCTTCTATTTCAATGAAATGTCCTCAACCGGCAAATCCAGAGATTATAAATAGATTAGTGGTTTCCAGCAACTGAGGGAGGAGGAAATAAGGGCTGGCTGCTAATGGATACAGAGTTTCTTTCAGGAATAATGAAAATGTTCAGAAATTAGACAGTGTTTCTAACATCTACATTATCTATACACAATATGTAGTCTATGAATATACTAAAAACCACTGGATTGAACACTTTTAAAAGGTGATCTCACTTATTTATGGAATATAATGAACAACATAAATTGATGAACAAAAACAGATCCAGAGACAGAGAAGCATCAATCAGACCATCAAACCTCAGAGGGAAGGTAGGGGAGGGTGGGGGTAAGGGGGAGAGATCAACCAAAGGACTTGTATGCATCATATAAACCTAACCAACGGACACAGACACCAGGGGGGTAAGGGCATGAGTGGGGGGGGGGGGCGCAATGGGGGGCATAAGGACACATATGTAATACCTTAATCAATAAAGAAAAAATAAAAATAAAAAAGAAATTAAAAAAAATAAAAGGTGAATGTTATGGTGTGTGAATGTAATAAAAACCTGACTCCATTTTTGGTGTTTCACTGCTGAGAGCTTTTATGTCGCTCCCTCTCTCTTCCCCTCTGTCCCACATCTGCGCACGCTGAGAGGAAGTTCCAGGTGCTTCCCTCCTGTAGTGCCAGCAGGAAAGTCAAACCACTCACCCAGCCTCACCCCTCACCACCACGAAACCCCCAAGCCAGTCTCCTTTCCCTGCTCTTTTAAGCCATTTTAGGACCTGCTTGGGAACATCCCTGCTCTTCCAAGAGAGTTTCATTGCATGAGTAACAAACTTTTGGACAGGGGGTGTGTGTCTGTGTGGTATCATTAGTCTCAACATCCAAAGAAAATGTTGGGACTAGATCTATCCAGTTTCTGTGGTGGCCCCAACAGTGAATAAAGCTGTTATTAAAAATGGTAGGGGGGGTGGGGGGAAATCTACTCTACCCACCTCATAAGATTGTCAAGTTCAAATATGATAGATAACGGGCAAGAATTCAACCAAAAATTGCTATAAACATGTATGTAGCTATTGTTTTCTACTTCACAAAGGATTTACTGAGTAACTCAAAACGGCCTCTTTGCTTAATGAATTTAACAATCTCTGAGTGTTGATTTGGCCCCACTTTCTCAGGGATACACTCAGCAAGTAACATGGGAGGTGCCTGCCTTGGGGGCACGCATTTTAGACCAGGCATAATGGCCCCTTGCTGTACAGACCACCAGAAAGCCTGTACAAAGAATAAGTCGAGGGTAAGATTTGCCGGCCCACTCAGTGGTTGCAGCACACCTCAGCCATTTAGTCACAGAGACCTTAGCAAATAGGTCTGAAGCTCTGAGCCCCCACAAGGCGTGTTTGCCTAGAGATGCTCCCATCTTCAGCTCTTCCTCTGCCAATGTCTTTCTGTTTTAAATATCAACTAAGGGTCAGACTCGTTTGGTAAATTTGCTGACTACTCTCCCAGGATAATGTGGGTAAAAACGAATCTGACGCGACCCCTAAAAATCTAGAACTACAAACGAAAAGTAATATTGTATCTCAAACAGATATGTCTTCTGTCTAGGTTAGACCTTGGGTCCTACCTTAGGAAGCCAGGATGGAAGTGAAATTCTGTCCGTTCTGCAGTGGCTGAAATGAAGACCTCACGTTAAGATAGTACATCACACATGATATAGCCACACTCACAAAACCCAAATGAATAGAGCTGGTGTAGAACTCAATCTAACATGTCACTTATTCTATTTAAGTCCTACGATGATGGCCAGTCCATATGAACAGCTTATTCTCACCCCTGACAGTACATATTTTATATATTAATGTAGTGAATTCTGCTGAATAAAAATACCTGATGTAAGGTGGCCTGTCAATACCCTATCCATTTTATATTCAACCAGTATAATCAAAAGTAAGTAAAGTGTCTAACATAGGGCCTAGTATACTAATATACCACATGCTCAATAAATGTTGGTCTCCCTTCCCCCTTTTAACTTGAATTAAATATTTTTCTTCCTTAACATTAAGAGTAAAGAGTGGCATAATTCAAGGATATGAGAATTTCAGATCTAATAAAGTCAAACTACAAAATACTTCTATTGATAAAAATGGTTAAAACAGGGAAATGCTGTATTAGTGGGGGAGGGAGTTAAGATGATGAAGAAGTAGAGCTTTCAGCAATGATCATTAGAATGTATTTTTTAATAAGGGAAATTAAGGAAGTATTATTAAATAAGGACGTTTAAAAAGATAAGGAAAAGGGGAACTCTTCTATCATTGTGTATTTCAAGAATATAAACCTCAAATTTTGATGAGGGGAATAGGATGGATAGACTTATGCATATCTAAATGTATCCATCATTTATCATCCCCACCTCAAAACACTTTGAAATGCCAGGGCCAGTGGCATCTCTAAGTGAACAGAGATGACGGGTAGCCCTAGAGGACTTTGGTACAGACAGGAGTCTTAGACCCCTAGGAGAGCTAAAGTTTGTATCCCCGTCTACCCCTGTAGTGAAGCAATTTAACTTTGCTAAAAAGCATATCTCTAAAGTCATGAGCACATAAAATACTGAAGTCAGGTCTACTGCTAACACAGTGGTAGTTAAATGTTCTCAAAAGTAGAGAACGCAAAGTTACACAGGTGTCTCCATGTTGGTGCTGGAATACAGGGAGGCAACCAGCCCCTGTGGGGTGCTCTGACGCCTGGCACGAGCACTGGGTGAGACCAAGTAAAGGGAGTGGCAGCAACAAAGTGGGCTGCACAGAACTGAGGGGGGGTGGTCTTCCCGAGGTGCTCAGTCTTACAAAAGTAAGGAGAATCCTTCCCTTTTTTTGGCATTAGACCAAGTTAAAAGCTTTTAAAATAAAACAGCTCTCCTAAGGGAAGAAAAGTTCGGGTTAGGAAAACCACCTTACTTACTGGTAGGAATGTAAATGGTGCAGCGGAGTTTGGTGATTCCTCACAAATTAAACAGAGAATTACCACGTGATCCACCAAGTCCACTTCTGGGTAGGTACCCAAAAGAATGGAAAGCGGAGTTTTGAAAGATATTTGTACCCATGATCACAACAGCATTATTCACAATAGCCAAAAAGGACACAACTTCAATGTCCATCGAAAGATGAGTAGATAAACAGAATGTGGTATCTACATACAATGGATATCATTCAGCCTTGAAAAGGAAGGACACTTTGATACATGCTACCACATGGATAAACTTTTCAGGACATTATGCTAAGTGAATAAGCCAGTCACAAAAGAACAGATACTATATAAGTCTATTTACATGTTACCTACAATAGATAAGTTCACAGAGAAAAAAAAGTAGAAGGGTGGTTACCAGGGCCTGGAAGGAGGGAGAAATGAAAATAGGGAGTTGTTTTTAATAGATATAGAGATTGTTTCAGAAGATGAAAAAAGTGTAAAGTTACTTAACACCACTGAACGATATAAATTATAAATTTCATGTAATGTAAATCTTACCACAATAACAACAGAAAGAAAGAAAGAAAAAAAGAAAGAAAAGAAAAGAAAAGAAAAGAAAAGAAAAGAAAAGAAAAGAGGGAGGGAAGGAGGGAAGGGAGGGAGGGAGGGAAGGAGGGAAGGGAGGAAGGGAGGAAGGGAGGGAGAGAGGGGAGGGAGGGAGGGAGGGAGGGAGGGAGGGAGGGAGGGAGGGAGGGAGGGAGGGAGGAAATCCACTTACTGGGCACAGCTTTACTATGACTCCCAGGAACAAGTGATGTAAAATAACAGAAAACCAGGAGAGTAACTAGTCTTTTCTCCCTTTCTCTCCCCCTACCCCTCATAAAGGGCAGATTAGCCCAAGGAATTGGCTTCATAATATTTATTTTCCTCATAACTATTTCTAATATTTATATTAGATTAACTTATGTGCTATAGTTTACATAATTATAACTAATAAGTATTTCATCATTCTGCCTGGTAATGCACTTGTTTAAAAAAACAACAACACCTTTGAACTGTGTACCATCACAGAAAAAAGATAGCTGAGATTTAAATTCCTGATTCATAGGCAACTTCCACTTCTTTCATTGGAGCTATAAAATGAACAAACCAACAGCATTTATCCAATTTATCCCTCAGCTGCAGGGAATGTCAGAACTTCAATTACTGTTATGAGAGGTCATGAAACAAAATCACGGTTTCTGAGGGAGCTCAGTTCTTTGAAGAGAAAACAATAAATCCATAACTGCTGATTCTATGTCAAATATGAGGAGTTACCCAAAGAGGCCACCTATCTGCAAAGCTTTACATTCCGTACAACCATCTGTAGGGGAGGAGCAGAGTGCAGGGAGCTGATGGCACAGAGATCGAAATGAATACTGTTAGCGCCTATGTCCAACGGAAAACAAGACACTAAGTGAAAAAGCAAGGAAGCTGAGCAAGCTCACAAAAGCATAATGAAATCAGAGCTCACAATGACCTCTTCTTGGCCTCCGCCAGCCTCTTCAAGGAAATTCTATTTTAGGAAGACACATCTGAAAAGATCACTTAGCAACAAGGTACACTGTCTTTAAACAATAGAAGAGGTACACAGCATAATTCATGTGCAAATGCACCCATGAAATGGTTTATGTGCTTCAAATATGGAGTTAAGGCTGCAGGAAAAATGTTCTTTCACGTGAAGAGAGACTGATATTCAAATTCTATACCTCAAGAACTTGTATATTACCTTTTAGCATTTTAAATTTTTTCCTCTCATTGTGTCAGTAGAGAAATATCATCTCCATGTGGAGAAGGAAAGGAAATAAATAAAAAGGAAAGCATAAACATGAAATTTAGTTTGCCAGTTTAAAAACTATTACAATATAGTCAAATTTTCAATTAGATGAATGAAAAAGTAGTAAGATATAGATACTACAGTAGTTACCTACAGTAGTTACCTCTCCAAAAAACAGAGGAGGGAAAATGCAATCTTTAAAAATATCCTTATGGTTTAAAAAAAAAAAAAAAGCACAGTGAAAAGACACAAAATAAATTATGTACTCCTTTGTCCAGGCTTCCAGTCAGGTCAGAAGGAACTAGATGTATCACATGTCCCCACTTATGGAGGCTCACAAGACTCCCTTCTCTCCCTGACTCTTTACCAAGTTTTCATTTCTTTTTACAACAACACAAGTTCAGAACGATTGTAAGATTCTCTTTATAAACAGCCTATGGCTTTACTATAACTGTGTTTTAAAAGGATGGTTACTTCACCCAAACATTCCCTGATGCATAAGTAGATTTCACTAGGTCAGAGAAGTGGGAAACGATTTGGGGAAACCACTCTCCATATAAGAATCGGACAGATTACAGACATTGCCATCCGTCCATGCCAACTAAAAACAGACAGGACCCAAAGAAGATATACAAATGGCCAAGAAGCAAATGAAAAGCACTGGAGAAATGCAAATCAAAAGGATGAGATAGCACTTCGTATCTCCTCGGATGGCTAAGATAAAAAAGATAGACAGTAAGTGTTGCTGTGGATGTGAAGAAATGGATCATTCGTATACACCTGGTGGGGGTGTAAAATAGGGGTTTATTTTGAAGAACAGTCTTATTGATGCTCCTCAGATGGTTAAACATAGAGTTACCATATGATAAAGCAATTCCACTCCTAGCTATACACCCAAGAGAGTTGAAATTTTTGTCCATACAAAAATTTGTACATGAATGTTCTTAACAGTATTATTCATAATGGCCAAAAAAGTAGAAACCCAAATGCCCATTAACTGATGAATAATTAAACAAAATGTGGTATATCCATATAATGGAATTATTATTCAGAAATAAAAGAAATGAAGTATTGATACATGCTACAACATGGATGAACCTTGAAAACGTGAAATGAAAGAAGTCAGTCACAAATGACCACGTATTATATGATTCTCTTGATATAAAATGTCCCGTATAAGCAGATCTATGGAGACAGAAGACAGATTAGTGGTTGCCTATGGCTAGGGCACTAAGTAGGGTGGAATTGGGCAGTGACAGCTAAGGAGTACAGGGTTCTTTGATGGCTAATAGAAATGTTGATTATAGTGATGAATGCACAACTGTGAAATACTGAAAACCACTGGATTGCACACTTTAAACAGGTAAATTGTATAATATCTGAATCATATCTTGACAAAGCTGTTTAAGAAACCGATAGGCCATATCAGGGGCGCACCTATAAAACACTGACTTTCTCCTGAAGGCACTCTATCCTCAACACAATGATCTCTCCACAACATACCAACTTCCGATACAGTGAATTTCCAAAAGCATTCCCGGCACTGTATATGTGAAAGGGCGTACAGAAGAGAGTGTAAGATGATTTCTTCAACCAGGGCCAGTGATTCTGCTTTATATTTACAGAGCACTTAAGGGAAACCTTTTGTCTGGTCAATAACTTTGACTCATTCATTTTTTTAGACAAGATCTGGGCCTGAGAGCTGAGTATTCTATCCCAATTCATTCTAAGGAATTAATTTTGCAGATCTTTTCCCACAAAATTTCCATCTCTGCTTTAACCACAACGCTCTCAAAAAAAATTTTTTTTTGTAGAAAAAGTCAGAGGAGGGGTGGAAAGAAATTATTAACAGAGGATCTGAAATTTTATTCAAAACACAGAACTTTCTCTATTTAGGTCATTCTAGAAGATTTATACTTTGAATATCAATTGTATTGTAAATTTTAAGAAAAACATTACTTAAATAGTGCTAGGCACATTTTCAACAGTGTCACATGGACCTAATTCCTGCTACATGCCTGACACTGAACAAAGAATTCAGCCACATGGTCTCTTCTGAACAACTCTAAAAGTGAAGTTTTATAGGTGATCTCACTCATGTTTGCTCTTCTCTGACGTCGTTTCAAGTACACAAGATTTCCACAGAAACCCATGCTTGTGTGTGGGCCCACGGAAAGACTGAAACCCACATAACATCAGGGGAGTGGGACTGATAAACCCTGGGGATTGGAGATGAGTAACCCACAACTTCAAATACCTCCTTAGACCAGTAGCTTTCAAAGTATTGTCACCATGAATTATATGAAGAAACTAATTTTAAGTCACGATACAGTAAATCTGTAGAAGAGTATTTCCCCCAAAATATGTACCCTTACTGGTTACACTATTTTATTTTCTACTCCAGCCTCTCCTGTCTACTCTAGTTCATTGAACGGAAGGAAAGAAGGGAGGGAGGAAGGGAGCTGGTCACAGCCCACTGAACTGTTCTCAGGACCGCTGTGGTTCATGGCCTACAGTTTGGAAAACAATACATGTGCCAGTTACTAAGTAAACTCTGTCAACACTTGGAATTCACCGTTCTCGCCACATATCTCATTACCTACAAGCAGCTGGCCCAACAGAAGACAGGAATGGTGTACTAAAGACAACAGCTGTAAGACAACATTCTGAAAGGATGGAGTTCTATTTCATACAATATGGTATATGCTTTGAATCAGTTGCCTCTCCCAAAGTCAGAAGATATTGACTTTGAATCAAGGGGCAGAAGAGGAGTGGCTCCTCTCCCACCACCCTAATAACACATTCAAAGAACTTTTGTTTCCAGTCCTTGCTGGTATGGAGGCCCGGTTTTAAAGGGAAGAATGGTCCCTTTAAAGGGAGACAACATTTGTACAGTGAATCCAAAGGTGAGACTGTCACCAGGCCATGCTCACTTCCTCAAACCACTGAACCAAGAGGCAAATGAAGAGGATACTCTACCAGCTGGAGTAACAGGAAGTAGGGTTGTTGCTTCCAAAAGGGTCAGGAAGGACTATGGCTAGAATTGAGGGTGGATTCTTCAGAGCATCAGTTAGTGCTCTATCCCAGATAATAAAAGTTCAAGCAATCCCAAGAAAGGCAGGACCACTGAAAATTCAGCCCTTCAGGTGAAGAAAGCTAATCAGTCGAGGTCCTGCCTGAGGTAAAGGAAATGAGTCATGAGTAATAGGAGGATAAAGACATAAACATCAAGTACGTGTGTGTGTGTGCGTGCGCGCGCACACACACACACCAATTTCTTCTCCTTCCTCTTATATTATTTTACACAAACATTGTTGTTGAAATTTAACTCTATGATTTAGACTTTGGGTAGCATATATCCATGCAACACTGCAACTGAATTTAAGGATTAATTAACAAGCCCAGAGATGAATAATGTGTGTCTATTTCAAGATGGCTACAATAACTAATGAGACTGTGACTCCTTGTTTTGGGGAGTCAGCAGTGAGAACACCTTCCTTTGCATGAAGAGTATCTGTCTTCTGTTAGGCTGAACCATAGTCATTGTTGTTCCATGGAAGTTCAAATATGTGTGGAAGGTAGGTCTGCATGCTGAGTAGTCAAAGGGGAGGACCGTGCCAGTTATTAAGCCATTGTCCCCCCTCCCCCCCGCTCCAACCCCACCCTTTACACACTCAGTTCTGTGATGCTGGTTAGGTCCGGCACTCTGACAACCACACTGTGTTACCAGCTGGCTCTCCGCTTAGGCTCCCCACAAGGGCGCCAAAGGGAGACGGAGAGGCTGAGGCAGGAGGAGGAGCTTGCTCGTTGGTGCCTGCTTCCTCCGGCTTTGGTTCCTCATTTCACCCAGCAAGATCCTTCACCCTGGCAGTAGCAGAGCCTTCCTGTGCAGCATCTGAATCAGGCTTGCAGTTTTTCCAGCACTTACAAAACCATCCTCCCTGCACCCCTCAGAAACACCATCACCAGCCACCCAGCATCCACTCCTCACACTCCTCAGAGGTCTGCGTTTCAGCTCCGTGGGGCCCCTCCTCTAAGTTTCTAAGATTTAATTACACAATCTCATCCCTCAGTCCAGCCAGCCCCAGGGCTGCTGGCTGCTTCCTGCAGCTACTGCTTCTATAACATGTTAATGTTCTCTTCTTATCTTTTCAGTTCCCTATTTAAATTCATACCTAATACCAACTCTTTATATTTAATTCTCTCTATTAAAATAAGTGGCGTGATTTCAGTTTCCTGGCTGGAACCTGACTGCTATACAAGGTTCTAAACAGTTCCAAAAGACTAAGATCACCACATAATAAGAATGGCCACTTCATAGATCTAGAACGAACTCTCCAAAAATTCATCTGGAATAAAAAAAGACCCCGAATAGCTGCAGCAATCCTGAAAAAAAAACAAAGTAGGTGGGATCTCAATACAAGATATCAAGATGTATTACAAAGCCACTGTTCTCAAAACTGCCTGGTACTGGCACAAGAATAGGCATATAGATCAATGGAATACAATAGAGAGCCCAGAAATCGACCCGAACCAATATGCTCAATTAATATTTGACAAAGGAGGCAAGAACATACAATGGAGCCAAGATAGTCTCTTCAATAAATGGTGTTGGGAAAATTGGACAGATATATGCAAGAAAATGAAACTAGACCACCAACTTACACCATACACAAAAATAAACTCAAAATGGATAAAGGACTTAAATGTACGACAGGAAACCATAAAAATTCTACAAGAATCCAAAGGCAACAAAATCTCAGACATATGCCGAAGCAATTTCTTCACTGATACAGCTCCTAGGGCACTTGAAACTAAAGAGAAAATGAACAAATGGGACTACATCAAAATAAAAAGCTTCTGCACAGCAAAAGAAACCATCAACAAAACAATGAGAAAACCCACTGTGTGGGAAAACTTATTTGCCAATGTCATACCTGATAAGGGCCTAATCTCCAAAAATTTATAGGGAACTCATACAACTTAACAAAAGGAAGATAAACAATCCAATCAAAAAATGGGCAAAGGATCTAAATAGACACCTTTCAAAAGAGGACATTCAGAAAGCCAAGAGACATATGAAAACATGCTCAAAGTCACTAATCATCCGAGAGATGCAAATCAAAACAACAATGAGGTATCATCTCACACCTGTCAGACTGGCTATCATCAACAAATCAACAAACGACAAGTGCTGGAGAGGATGTGGAGAAAAAGGAACACTTGTGCACTGCTGGTGGGAATGCAGACTGGTGCAGCCACTATGGAAGACAGTATGGAGTTCCTCAAAAAACTGAAAATGGAACTCCCATTTGACCCTGTGATCCCTCTTCTAGGAATATATCCCAAGAAACCAGAAACACCAATCAGAAAGGATATATGCACCCCTATGTTCATAGCAGCACAATTCACCATAGCTAAGATCTGGAAACAGCCTAAGTGCCCATCAGTAGATGAATGGATTAGAAAACTGTGGTACATCTACACGATGGAATACTATGCTGCTCTAAAAAGGAAGGAGCTCTTACCATTTGCAACGGCATGAATGGAACTGGAGAGCATTATGCTAAGTGAAATAAGCCAGTCAATGAAGGAAAAATACCACATGATCTCACTCATTCATGGATAATAGAGACCATTATAAACTTTTGAACAATAATAGATACAGAGGCAGAGCTGCCTCAAACAGATTGTCAAACTGCAGCGGGAAGGCCGGGGAGGGTTGGGGGACAGTAGGTAGGGAGGTAAGAGATCAACCAAAGGACTTGTATGCATGCATATAAGCATAACCAATGAACATAAGACACTGGGGGACAGGGGAGGCTAGGGGACTGTCTAGGGTGTGGGGGGGGGGGGGAATGGACACATATGTAATACCCTTTGTATTACTTTAAGCAATAAAAAAAAAATTTTATAAACAAAAAAAATAAAAAAAAATGAAATAAATAAATAAAATAAAAAGTTTGCCAAAAAAAAAAAAAAGAATGGCCAATAAGCACATAACAAGATGCTCAAGATCATTAGGGAAATGCAAGTTAAAACTTCAGTAACATCCACTACACACCTATTAGGATGGCTAAAATTTTAAGATGTGGAGTAGCTGGAACCCTCATACATTGCTCATAGAGCCCCTTTGGGAAACAGTTTAACAGAGCCTAAAAATGTTAAACAACGTTACTATATAACACAGCAAACCCACTTCTAGGTATCCACCCAAGAAAAATGAAAGCACATGTATAAAAATATTCACAACAACATTATTCATTGCTGGGAGCCGGTCCATGCTTGCTGTTTCAAGGGACCTGGCATATATGGCATACTGTTCTTAATATGTTTGCTCACCTTCTTGGCACTATGTGTTTTAACCAAGGTCTCTGAGAAAGGTTGTTTCCCCAGGTAGGGATTTTCCCCTGAAGTTAGGGAGGGAATAAAACCTCTTAACTAGTGCCAGGTGGGTAATTAATCACTTTAACTAGGACAATCATGCTTAAGCTACATAATCTTTACTCCCTGGAATGGAGATAAGAAACGCCCTAACCTTTGTAATAGAGATTGATAGGATTGAATCAACTGGTATAAATACAGATGTAATAAGACAGCAAGAGACAGAACTTAGAATACGGAACCAAGAGAGACAGAACTTAGAATACAGAGCTTAGAACACAGAACCTACAGACAGAAGAACTTCGCTGGAGAGAACATGGCAAAAGATCCTGGACTGAACCTGACTACAGAAATTGGCAAGAGAACCTGACTAGAACCTGGTGACTGAACCTGGCTGGAGAACCTGGACAGAACCTGGCTGGAGAACCTAGCAAGAGAACATGGCTACAGAACCTGGCTGGAGAACCTGGAGAACCTAGCAAGAGAATATGGACACAGAACCTGGCTGGAGATCCTGAACCAGAACTTTCTTGGAGATCCAGACCAGAACTTGGCTGGAGATCCTGGCTAGGCTGCTGATCAACTGAACGCTGTCTCCGTGTCATTCCTTCTTCGCCGACTCCGTCTACACCTTTGGGGACCCCTGGACCTGTTGGGGTTGGACCCCAGCAATTCATGATAAACCAAAACATGGTAAGTCTATCAACTGGTGAAGAGATAAATAAAATGTGCATTATTTATGAGGGTTGGGGAACGTCTGGCCTGCAGGCCATACAAGGCCCAGGAAATCATTTGGTCTGGCCCCACCAAGGCATTCGGGGTGAATTAATTGTTTGACCAAATATAGCACGCTAATTTTTAAGTTGATAATTTTGTATGGCCCACGAATGGTGTTATAAATATCCAAATGGCCCCTGGCAGAGAAAAGGTTCCTCACCCCTGTTCTGGACAATGCAATGGATTACTATTTTGCAATAAAAGGGAGTAAAGTACTGATACATGCTACATCATTGATGAACCTCAAAAATATTAAGCTAAACGAAAGGAGCCAGACACAAGGCTACACACTTACTTATTCCACTTACATAAAATATTCAAAAAAGGCAAATCTATAGAGAGAGAAAGTGGATTATTGGTTGCCTGGAGCTGTGGATGGGAACCAAGAGTAAATGCAAATAGACATGAGATTTCTTTTGGAGGAGATTGAAATGTTCTAAATTTAGATCACTGTGATGATTGCACAGGTCTGCAAATTGACTAAAACTCACTGAATTGTACATTTAAATTTTAGAGTGAATTTTATGATATGTAAATTATTCCTCCATAAAGCTGTGAAACAAAAGAATAGAAAAAACATTTGAAGAAAAGCTAGTGTCAGAGGCAAATGAAATAAATCATGATAAGAAACCACAATGCACTGGTAAGTAAAATGAAATGTTTGTGTCTGGATATTCATATAATTTCATGTGATAAATACAGCATGCTTAAAACTAAACACTTTCAGTAAATGAAATGTCTTTCTTTCAAGTGCTTAAGAACAGGTCTGGAATGAGGCATTAAAGAAATGCCCAGCTTGAATGAAAGATGGTTTGATTGCTTCAAAACATAACAAATGGGATAACACCAGCATTCAGATCTAGCTAATGTCAATAAAGAGGAAGATACTGTTTTAAAGTTGAGAAAATTCTCTCATTTGAAAGGACAGGCTTTTTTGCCCCTTAGGAATGCCTCTTACCAATGACAGTGAGGTTGACAAGGAAGACAGATTGATGATGCCTCATTACAAAACAGGAAGACTGACTGTCCATAGGCATCAAATGTTGTTATCACTGAAATTGTGCTTGACTTTGAAAATAAACTTGAACTCAGATACCATTACAATGTAAAAGCAAGGGATCTCTAAAGGTGGAAACACTTGCTTCACTAGAGAAATCATTCAGACAGGCAAATACTTTTTTAATGAATGGCTCAGATTTTGAACTCATTTGTTGATTCCTAGATGATGAAAAATGTCCATATAATATATCCAAAGTTCATATTTTATTCACATTTTACATTCATATTTTAAGACAACTCCCCCCAAAATCCATGTAAAATATCTCAAAAAGGAATACATTGATAAAATAGATTTTATAAAAAATATTTTGTTTTTTGTAATTAATGTTTTAAAAAGCAAGTATTTATTGTGACTTTTAAAAAATAATCTTTGGTAATTTTATGGTATAAAATTATTTTCTGTAATAAAATCCAAATAGGTAACACTGTGCCTAAGGGAAATACATGCTGAATTTAAGAGATATCTCTTTAACTGTTATCTAGGAACTAGTAACGAGACATGGGTCACCTAATCAATCCCATTACAGACGACAAGACCGAGGCTCAGCTAACTAACTTGACCAACCGCCTGGTATGTGAGATATGAACCAGGGCTCCCTGGCTCCTAAGTCCCTGCTCTTTCCTGCATGTCACAAATCCCGTTAACAATCACGATGATTACACAAGGAGGGGTTAAAAATTTTAAAGTTTTTAGCCCTGGCCGGTTTTCCTCAGTGGATAGAGCAGTGAGGGCGAACCTATGACACGCATGTCATAGGTGACACGTGAACTCATTTTTTTGGTTGTTTTTTTTGTTTGTTAAATGGCATTTAAATATATAAAATAAATATCAAAAATATAAGTCTTTGTTTTACTATGGTTGCAAATATCAAAAAATTTCTATATGTGACACGGCACCAGAGTTAAGTTAGGGTTTTTCAAAATGCTGACACGCCGAGCTCAAAAGGTTCACCATCGCTGGGATAGAGCGTTGGCCTGCGGACTGACAGGTCCCAGGTTCAATTCCTGGTCAAGGGCATGTACCTTAGTTGTAGGCTTAATCCCCAGCCCCTGTTGGGACCAGTGAGGGAGGCAACCAATAAATGTGTCTCTCTCTCTCCCCCTCCCTTCCACTCCCTAAAAATCAATGGAAAAAGTATCCTGAGGTGAGGATAACAACACCAAAAGTTATAAAGTTTTTATACATGTAAAATTCTGAGGGAGAACATGAACTTCCAGGTCTTTATTTAGTTACATTAGTTCATTTAAACAGAGCTGGTCCTCTATTTGAGAAACCTAAGATTGGGGCTATGTCCTTTCACCAACTGAAAGGGGAGGTTTACACCCCAGAGCCAGAGGGCATCAAAGAATATCCTCAGTAAGTAGCCAGGTGTCACTTTTATTATCCCAGACCTCCAACAAAACTTCTAAAGCAGCAAAGATGTTCATGTAAAGCATAAAGTCTCTGTATGAAGGGTCTCCTTCATTTTCTACTCAGAGCACAATTTGCTCACTTCCACAGCAGGTGAGGAACTGTTTTTTCTGTTCGTGATGAGAACCACAGGGAATTCAGGGACTGATGCCACAGTTACCTGCTTAAAACAGTCCCTCAACAAACCTGTGATGTGAGGAAGAGATTAGAATCCTCCAACTTCCACAAAAGAACAACCTCAAGGCCACTCTGTGAAGACATGCTTCTTAATTTCATAATATCCAATAGCTTTACTGTACCTATTAGGTGATCAAAGAAATACCTTGATGATTGAATATTTCCTGGGAAAAATTTCTTCTTTTAACTTGTCAGAGATACCAATGTAGGTCACGAACTGGAAATCACCAGGAGATAAGGGTTCATCCTTACGCTAAATGGCCTCAGTCCAAGAAAGTTTCTCATTTTTTAGTTTTCACACAATGCACAGGAAAATGGCCATATATACTGTGTTACCTCAGTACCAATGGAGATTCAGTGGGGATTATATACCAATGTTAAAACTGATTCCAAAATCAATTTAAATATATGAACCCCTAAGACTCCTCTATTTGGGAAAGAAAAAACTGAGGCCAGGCCCTTTGCATCAACCAAAGGGAGGCACTGTAAATGTATGAATGTGTGTGCTGTAAATTAAAGTGGGCTTGTTGTTTGGTAGCTTTTTCACTGAGGATACCACACCTGTATAATTTTAAAGAAATTCTGCTTCCAAATACCACCATCTCTTTTGTACTTGGCAATAAACAAGAATGTCAACTTATGTGAACGCCTTTATTCAGCAGATGTCTAATTATGAACAGAAATTACAAATGGTGAAATTACCCATTCCCATAGAAAGTTCAAAGCTGCGTGAAAATGAAAGTGTTTAAATGTCACTTCATTAAACAGTAATAGCATATTCCAGTGGTCTAAGATATCATTCCTTTTAGGAACAAATGTGTCAATAATTTTTAAAGAACAGTTCCTTGCTATGAAATCTAAGAATTTTAAGATATATGATGTTTTAATATTGCTGAGCACAGATAAAAGATTTAAATATAACTGGCTACTTTCCTACCCATTAGGTGAGAGCTAGAACTGGGAAAGATTTTGATGATTTTTTAAAAATTTCTTACAGATCATTTAATTCAGGCGGGCCCAGTAATAGAGAAGGCAAAGACAAACGCTCCCTCTAAAACAGAAAATCTGAATATGAAAGACATTAGATTTACAAGAACTGGGCTGCTCTGGAAAGACCAATATGTAAAATTCTCTAATCACCAGTGTTAGGAGTCCACATAGACTAAAATAGACTAGCCTATTTGGGAGGAAATGAAACTGCTGCCCCACTGTGTGCTCGCCAGGTGAATGACATTGCAATGGCAAATAAACTAAATTACCTCAAAGATCCTGTTGGGTCCTATGATTTGATGGGTTCTCCACTCTATAGATTATTGGCTGTGAGTGTACTTTCAGTAAGACAAAAAAAAGGGAGCTCGGGTGTCTTTGGGAGCTGAAGGGATGGTCAGAAAGTCCCAATACACCTAACATGTATGAGGTGCATCTCACATATCACCTAGTACATAGTCATATTGCTCAGTTACATGTGAGGACACTGAGGCTCAAAGATGACATGACCATCTGACCGTCTGAGTGTCTGAACTAGAACATCTACACCCCTCACCCCCAGACTTGCAGCTGAGAACTCTTTCTACTCTACCATGATGCTTCTCTGTCAGGCCCCCAAAGAACCTCATATATTCCTTATACAGAGAAGTACTAAGGAAAAGAAAAAATTATATTTACTGAGGGAAACACCCACAGATCAAAATGCCTGACCAACATCAGGGGTTCTGCAATATGGCTCTAATGTGAAGATCACATCTTTTCTTCCCACTTCTTATCATGAAATATATTCAAAGCATGTGCTCCATCTAGTGGATTAATGGAAGATCCTCAGGATTAGGGAAATGCACATTTATAAACCCTGACGCATGCATTTGCTATACCATACCTCTACCCAAAATAGCTAAAAAGGAGATTATAAAGATTACAAACTTTCAAGAGTTGAGGATGAATTCATTCCAACTCGTTAAAACTGTACTCTAAATTTGTTTTCTCTCCCTTGTTCTCGTGTTTCTCCAACATCGTACAGGGTCAGTGAGGTAGCTCACTTCACAAGTAATCAAAGAAGGAGGTCTCAGGTGGCATATGCCCAGCAGGTCTAACTCAGACCTGACTTGGAAGCTCACAAAGATTCTATAGCCCCTTGATATTACTCCAGTTACTAATCTTCATCTTAAATCCAAGAGTAGATCTTCCTCTCAAAAGAACATGAGGTAGTGAGAAAAAAACTAGGTTCAGAAGTTAGCCAACATTCCTAGTCCTGACAAGTTTCTGAATGTTGCAACCTTGAGTAAGTCATTGAACTTCTGCCCCGGTTCCTCCTGTGTATCACATGGACGATAGTATGCCCCAGTGGAGTTCTGAGAGAATGAAGAGGGATGGCCGATGAGGAGCACTTCACACTCTTCCTGGAGGACCAGAGCACTCAATGAATGGCAGAGACACACAGATGGATCTAAGTAGGCTCACTCCTCCAGTTTTTAGGCCCTTTCTCTCCTTTTCTTTACCTCCAAATTTCTATTTTAAAAAGGTAAAACAAATGGCAAGCTGAGTTGCTGGAAGACAGGGAGATACATAACAATGAGGAACAGTCAAGAAACTGTCTCTTATTCAGTGTGACCAAAACATACGTGGTAAAGGTAGATGCCAAGTTGGGGTGAAACCAGAAGGTGGGACCTTGTATACCATATTAATGTGCTTGGATTTCACCCAACAATCCATGGGGATCCACCAGATTATCTTTTCATGACCCCAATCTGTCACATTCACACACTGCTCTCAAACTCTGTCAACCTATTTCCTAAAGAATAAGGTAAAATGTTCTTAATAAGGTGGCTTTCTAGCTTATGACTCAGCATCACAAGGTGTATGTCAACTTTCCTATACAGGTTCACCCAAGACTTATGTTGTAAGTGCTGAAAAAAGATCAAATTCAGTAACACCAATTAGGAATCTTTTGTTGCATCATCACTCTCAACCTTTCAAGTTTTGAATGAACATTTAATATTAGCAGTAAAACCCTCAACTCCAATTAAACTTTTAACTGTAACAAAAAATACGAATGAACACTGTCAGGAACTGTTGGTTGCCTCCCTGGCTCCAATACCTATCCTCCCTTTCAATATAATAATAGAAGTATTCATGAGCTTATGACCATCCAGCCAAAGATTACATTTCTAAGCCTCTCCTGCCTTGGGATGTAGGCAGAAGTGCTGTGTGCAACTTTAAAGTCATGCACTTAATGAGAAAGAGAATACCATCCTCTCACCATCTCCTCTTCCTGCTAAACAGAATATAGACAAGTCAGCTGAAGCTGAAGTACCAATGATCTAAAACTACAAAGAAGAAAGATTATGTGGAAAATGGCAGAACAACAAGATAGAAGGAACCTGGGTCCCAAAATAGTAGTCATCAATTTAGCCCGGGATGTATAGATTTGGACTATTAGGTAAGAGAGAACTTAACTTCCATCCTTTGTAAGCCACTGCTTTTTAGTCTTTGTAAAAGTCAAATACTAACAATATTGAAACAACTACAACCTGAAAACAAAGATTTTGCCCATTCAACAAATATTTATTGGAAACCTACTACGTGCATGTGCTAAGCATAGTATAGACTCTAGAAATACAAATGAGAATAAGATTCAGTTCCTGCACTCTAAGAGCTCACACTCTGATGGGCATTTTCAGACTTTGGACTAAAGTATTTAAAAAAATAAGATAATGTGAATGTACTTAATGCCATTGAACTATACATTTGAACAATGTTTAAATAGTAAACTTTATGTTATGTATAGTTTACAATAAAAATAATGTCAAAAGAAAAATTCAGAAAAAAACAAATTTTAACTCAGTGACTTAAGATTTTTAAAATATATATCTAATAAAGGACTTGTATCTAGATATATAAAGAACTTTTGAAACTCAATGATAATAAAAATCAATTAATAAACAATTTAAGTAAACAAAAGATGTATAAAATACAGTACATGAAAAGATGTTCAACATCATTAGTAATCAGCAAATTTTATTTTAAAACTCACCAAGCTACCTCTACACATTTACTACAATGGCTTAAATTAAAGACTGACCACAGCAAGTGCTGGCAGAGATGTGGAGCAAAGGAACTCTAATATACTCTGATAACGCTGTTAGTGGAAATATCAAATGGTATAACCACCTTGGAAAACAGTCTGGAAGTTTCTTAAAAAGTAAAACATTCAGGAAACATATGACCCAAACATTCTACTGTTAGAAAAATTAAAATATGCACCCATACAAAAACTAATACACAATATTCTTGGCAACTTTATCTGTAATAACCAAAAACTAGAAACAACCCAAATGTACAAGTAAATTGATTGTCTGACTGATAAATTTCAGTATATCCATATAATCAAATACTATTCATCAATAAAAAGGATTGAACTACTGAAAAATAAAACATAAGTAAATCTTGAAATAATTATGCTGAATGAAGTGACATCAAAAATAGTTTGTAACATCTGACTGCATTTTTATAAAAACTAATTTATAGAAACAGAAAGCAGATTTGTGATTACCTAGAAATGAGAAAGAAACAAGAGGAATGGATTACAAAAAAAGCACAAGGAGACTGGGGTGATGGAAATGTGTACTATCTTGAATATGATGATGGGTTTTTTTTGGTTTTTTTTAAAATATATTTTATTGGTCCTCTCACAGAAAGGAAGGAAGAGAGATAGAGAGCCAGGAACATGGATGAGAGAGAAACGTCGATCAGCTGCCTCTTGCACAACCCCCACTGGGGATGCCTGCAACCAAGGCACATGCCCTTGACCAGAATCGAACCTGGGACCCTTCAGCCCGCAGGCCGACGCTCCATCCACTGAGCCAAACCGGCCAGGGCTATGATGATGGTTTTATAGATGTCAAAAGTTATCATATTTTACATTTTAAGTGTGTGTAGTCTAATGAATGTCAATTACCCTCAATAAAGCTATTTAAAGAAAAGGACTTTATGGTAGCATTTTCATACAGACATAAATGTACATTCTCTTGTTTTCGCTTGGGGCCAATCTAATTCAGACTCTGCTCTAAGTTATCAAAATGCCTTATTATTACTAATTACTAAGCTGAAAAGCTGACATTATGCCATTTTTAATTAAAAATAAAACTAGCTTCTGAAAAAAAAAAGGCAGAAGAACATACATTTCACACTGGCCTTTGAAAGTAAGAGAATTTCAGTTTTTCCCCATACCATTTGTGGCTTCTCCCATGGGAAAGTACATTTACACTCAGTGTGTGCACATGTATATTCTTCAAAGGTGGGTTAAGAAAGATAAGGATAAGTAGTGCCTAGGAGTTATCAAGCATTAGTAGATGAACCAAAGTTCTCCTAATTCCACTAGGAGAATTTCTCAAAACAATGAAAAACTCATAAATATGTGATATCTATTGGCTATCTAGAAAGCTATACACATTTGGTGCTTGATAATTATTGTTCCACATCATCCTCTGAATGACTGTAAAACATGAAAATAGTAATTTAACTTTATAATCTACTTGATTTATATTTACTTCCTCAGAGAGTTTCTAAATAAAAATCTGTGCTATTGCTTTTGCTATACCCAGCATGAAGTATAAAACTTTTCAGGAAACATCTTTTATAGATTAATTTTTATTGCATTATTTTAAAAACAACATTTGTTTGGGCAATAGATCCAGTAAATAAAACACTTTACTTTTTGAAGTTAAAAAAATGTATTGTTTTGTACACATAATAATTATGTTAATAAAGTGTCCAATAAATAACACAGGATCTTAAAAGTCTTAACATTCCAGCTCACAAAATAAACCCTATAATTTATGGGTGTTAAAATGGCTCTACAACCTAACTTTTAAATGACATTATTGTCAACCATGACTCATGGGAAGAAAAAAATGTTTTTTATTTCTTAACACTTGGGAGTTGTTTTTATTCTTAACTACTAAAATAGAATAGAACCTCATTCTCTCAAATGAAAATGTGGGGAAAATGTTACAAAGAAGAAAACTTGGTAGAAAGTCATACATGTAATACTTTAATTGAATATTATTAATAATAAAGCATAATAGCTATTCGCTACAAAATGATGCTATTCTTTCAACAAGCATTATGCTTGGTGTAGGAAATACAGTGAAGAAGAAGTAATTCAATCCCACAAGGGCCTCTGTCTAGTAGAGAAGTTTTCTACATAACATGGGAAGACCAGCCCATTCTTGGTAACAGACTCTGTTTCCTCCTCCATATTTGCTCAATCATCAGCACAGCAACACCTTCAAGGAGGCCAAGTGCCATTATACTCCTTTAATTATAAATTCTGCCTGGACTGCCTAATGGGAGTTATATCTTTTGGATAATACTAAGAGGGTGCTCAAAATCCAGGGGGTCTCTGGAGTCAGAAAGCCCTGGTTTGAGGAGTTCCAGCTCCACTCCTTTCTGAACAAGTTACTTAACCTCTCTAAGGTTGTTTCCCCATCTGTTAATGGGGACAGTAACAGTACCTACCTTAGCACAGTAAGTACTTCATAAAAGCTAGCTATCACTATACAGTTCTTTTTATATCACACTCAGCAGGAGGGACATCTACAAATATCGCTGAGACCTGAGTGGAAACAGAAAAAACTTGACATTGATTCTCTAAGAAGCCCAAGATAACATAGTCAGAAATAAATAAATTTTAGAAAACTATGTGCACAGTGATTGTGTAAATCAGGGGTGAGGAACCTTTTTTCTGCCAGGGGCCATTTGGATATTGATAACATCATTCGTGGGCCATACAAAATTATCAACTTAACAATTAGCCTGCTATTATTTGGACAAACATGTAATTAACTCACCCCTAATGCCTTGGCAGGGCCAGACCAAAAGATTTCTTGGGCCATATTAAGGCCCATGGGCTAGACGTTCCTCACCCCTGATGTAAATAAAGCATTCTACTTCAAAATTCAATCCAAATATTTAACCAGAGATTTAGTGGCAGCATAAAATATTCATGAATCTCCAGAAATGAAGTACTCATTCACCAAACATGTATGGTGCTCCAGACAGGAGGGAGAGGAGACAGAAGGAAGACCTGCTACCCTCCTAAAGGAGATGGGGAGATTAGGGGGAGGGAGTGAACAGGGAGGTCACAACTCACAATAGAATGTACTGACCAACCCTTTTCTGCCTTGCTGATCCACCCACAATCCCCAAAGCATTCCTACATGAGAAGATCCTCCCTGCGTCAGCAGCGTAACAAAAGATGGCTTTATTACTTTAAAGCAAACGACAATGAAAACTGGTTTGGTAGTCCACACAAATGTTTGGGGGTCAGTTTCCCTGTTCCCAGGCATTCTACTCACACCCAAGGTGGGTCCTGCAGAACCCTTTGTCCAGTGGCATCTAAGAGCTATCAAGTAACTGTGGGGTTACTGGGTGTGAGGGGCTATAATAGTCTGCTCTGGCTGCCATAACAAAGTACCACAGGCTGGGTGGCTTACACAACAGAAATATATTATTCTTCACAATTCTAGAGATCAAGGTGTTGGCAGGGTTGGTTTCTTCTTCCTGTCTCCATATGGTCTTCCCTCTGTGTGAGTCTGTGTCCTGATCTCTTCTTATAAAGACACCAGTCATATTAGATTAGGGCCCACCCCAAGTATCTCACCAAGTATCTCATTTTAACTTAGTTACTTCTTTTAAGACCCTAACTCCAAATACCATCACATCCTGAGGTACTGGTTAGGGCTTCAATATACGAATTGGGGGGGCAGCTCAGCCTATAACAGGAAGGACTGAGCATCTACGGCCAGAGCATCTTTGAAGGGGTACAGGGAGGCATGAAGATGTTCAAGCAGGACAGCAGGTGAGAATACACTCCTTTCTCCTACTCTGCTGGAGGAAGACATGTTCTGCTGGATGGTACGTTGTTTTGTTTTTTAAATATGTCTTTATTGATTTCTAGAGAGAGAGACAAGGGGGAGAGATAGAGACATCGATCAGTTGCCCCCCACGCACCCCCACTGGGGATGAGCCCACAACCCAGGCACATGCATGACCAGGAATCAAACCAGTGACCTCCTGTGCATAGGTCAATGCTCAACCACTGAGCTACACTGGCTGGGCTCCTCTGTATGTTTTAAATGTTCTACCATAAGCTAAGAATGAACTACCTTGATGTCTAAAAGTACCATTCCCCTCAGAGTTAGGCACCTAGTGCAGACCATGGGGTGACCCTGGTACACTTGCTAGTCATCAAGATACAGATGGAGATTATACTGACTTGAATGATAGCCCCCAAATGATATGTTCATGTCCCAACCTCCAAAACCTGTGAAGAAGGGTCTCTTCAGATATTAAAACAGTGGTTCTCAACCTGTGGGTCGCGACCCCTTTGGGGGTCGAACGACCCTTTCATGGGGGTCGCCTAAGACCATCGGAAAAACACATCTATAATTACATATTGTTTTTGTGATTAATCACTATGCTTTAATTATGTTCAATTTGTAACAATGAAAATACATCCTGCATATCAGATATTTACATTACGATTCATAACAGTAGCAAAATTACAGTTATGAAGTAGCAACGAAAATAATTTTATGGTTGGGGGTCACCACAACATGAGGAACTGTATTAAAGGGTCACGGCATTAGGAAGGTTGAGAACCACTGTGTTAAAAGGATCTTGCAATCAGATCATCCTGGGCAAGTGGACCTGAAATCCAAAGCCAAGTGACCTTAGAGGAGACAGAAGAAGAGAAGACCAGACCCGGAGGGGAAGACCATGTGAAGGCAGAGGCAGAGATCGGAGTGATACAAGCTGAGGACACCTGGAGCCACCAGACGCTGGAGGGGCCTTCCGAAGGAGAATGGCCCTGTCAGATTTCAGACTCTGGCCTCCAGAACTGTGAGTGAATATGCTGTTTTAAGCCACCAAGTTGGGAATAATTTGTCATGGCAGCCCTAGGAAACAAATACAGAGGCCAATATTATTAATACAAGAAAATGTGGAGAATTTTCTGGTGGCCTTCTATTGACAGCCTATGGCTAGGCAAATTTATTTCTGTTGTAGCCAATAATTCTAACACACTGCAAGGTGGGTATTATCTCTGTTCTGAAAATAGTCCCTGATGCACCAAAAGTTAACTTATTTGAGATCGTGCAGCAGCATATAGCGGAGCAGCATTGCACGCCCCTGAATCCACTAAAGGTGGTCTTTTTCCTATACTTCCATACCTTCCATCAAAAAAATGTGTTTAAGTTTGCTGCACTGTCCAGCCTCCTCCTCCTGTCCATCAGCTACATGCCCCCCACCCCTCGCCACCCCCGCACCATCCTAGAGGGCAGAGTGATGCTTCCCAGACTTTTAGATTCCCTGTCAAACAAGGAAGCAACCTGGAAATGTTTAAAGTTGGATTGAAATATGTTAACACCAATGAGTTACTACTCCCCAAGCGTTTACATTTTTAGATGTTTTACTTTCAACTGTGGAACTAAAAGATTTGTCGCCATTATATAAATGGGTCAAAGACTACTTCCGTACATTGGCCTCTCGGTACTTTATTTCTTCCCTACAGGCTGAGAGTGGTTAGCTCGAAAGCCCGCCAGTACCAAACACAAAGTGTTACACATCCAATTATTTCTAAAATGGCACAAACAAGCAGATTTTTAAGCATTTAGCCTGCTTTACATAGCCTGTGAACCTCACCTGACATTGATAAGATAGGGTCTTATAGATAAAAGGCCCTAGGCCAGTGGTTCTCAACCTTCCTAATGCTGTGACCCTTTAATACAGTTACTCATGTTGTGGTGACCCCCAATTTCATTGTTACAAATTGAACATAATTAAAGCATAGTGATTAATCACAAAAACAATATGCAATTATATATGTGTTTTCTGATGGTCTTAGGCGACCCCTATGAAAGGGTCGTTCGACCCCCAAAGGGGTCGCGACCCACAGGTTGAGAACTGCTGCCCTAGGCCTTCAGAGTTCACCTAGACACGAGCCCTCTCCAGTCTCCTTGACCCAGGAAGTCCCCTGCCCTCCTCCCCTCTGAATGGAGGTCCATTCACTATAAGCCTCTGGCTGGCCTTATACAACCCTTCTAAACACCATCTAATAAAATCTGTGTTACTCTGATCTCTTGTGGTTGTCCTTTTTCCTTTGATCAGCTTCAAATCTTTCGAGCCCCCTACATCACACCAACAGGACTTAAAAGCAAAAGAAAGAAATGGAAGAAATCATCCTGTCTTTTCCTTGCCTTGGAAATAGAACTTTCCTTAGAGCTGGCCCCAAAGACAACCCACCCTCAGTTGCAGGCACCTGGGATGTGTGGTCTTGAGGGACATACACCCATCCCTGTGCCCCACACCTCTGAGGGGCCTCCCTCACCCAGCAATCCTGGACAAGCCTCTTTCCCCATGCACAGAAGGCTCATCTGGCCTATTTCTCTAGTCTTGTGTCCTGGGGTATCTACCCCTCTAGTTTCACATCACTTACAATACGATATTCAGGAGCATGCGACTCAAGGACTCTACAGGTTCATGGAAGAGAGAGGTAGGCAGCCAGCCGGGTGCACAAACAGGGCCCAAGAACAAAGTGAGATAGACAAGGTGTAGCTGCAAGGTCTGTCTCTATTCCTAATCCACTAGGGGTAAGGAGGGAAGCTGAGGACACCCAGAGAGAACTAGGGTTTCAAGTAGGCAGTGTAATGATGGAGAACTGACTCCTTTACGGGAATCATTTGTCCATAGCCCCACACTCAGCTCAGCTCCCGTCTTGCCCTCCAAGACCACACACGGCAAACTGGTGTTTGCTCCCCCTTGCCCCCCACCAGCCTCCGTATGTTTCATTATTGTAGCTGGGACAGCACTGGTATGACCATCCTCCTCCACACTACCTGGGCACCAGAGGCCTCTAGTAAATGTTTGCTAAATGAATGAGTGTGAGTGTTTACATATCATTTACACATAATTACCTATAATTCTCATTTCTATGACACACTAACTTTGCTATAAAGTTATCTGCTAACAATAGCTCAGGGAGGTTCAGTCATGGTTTGCTGGTCACAAAGCATGTTCAACTGCTCCAGCAACATTGCTGAACATTCATTCACAAGTGGAAAACCAGGGCTGGCCCTGACTGTTCATTGCCCCGAGTTTTAGTAAGCAAATTGATCTTAAACACAGACACCGAGAGAAACAATTGCCCAACCTTCTTACAATTATTTCTGTTGGAGTCACTGACTCAATAAACAAGAACCCTGCAGGCAACTCAGCCACTGGTAGTGGATCGTACTCAAGTTTTGTTTCCTCAGCAGTATGCAGGATGCCTGGTATACAGTAGGGCGTCAATAAGTGCTCACCCTGAGGTTTCCTGCAGCAGCAGATGCTTCCTACAGCTGATGTGTTTCAACCTCTGGAGATAACAAATGTCCCCTCACCTGGCTGAGGGCCCCTGCCAGACCCACACCACTCAGGATGGTGATGTGGCGGCAACTGGAAACAATAGACCATTAGTTATGAAAACCAGGATTACTTCCTACTTCTTTATTTTAAAGTAATACAGAACAACTACTCACTGATGCTTTATAAAAGTGCAAACTTTGTCACAAAAAGGAGAAAAAAATAATTTGGAAATCCGAAAGCTTAGAAAAAAAAATTGAGTTATCTTAAAAGAAACATATTTTGGACTCCTTTAGAAATTGTTTCCATACTGACAATGGATTGAGGACAAGAGCAATCATTTTCCCCACAATACAGTTTTTAAAACCATGGGGTAAAAGTAAAACTAAAGAATTATTGCCTGATTATACTAGTACATGCAGCTGCTTAAATCACACATGTATGTGTTCCTTCATTTCTTCGTATGTGTTTCAGGGACAGGATGGGATTTTATCATACTGAGAGAAAAGGTGAGGAGGGGACTTCCACCCTAATTCCAGCCCATAAAAGCATCACTAATCAACCATTTAGCAGCAGGCAGACCTTCTGCAAGAGATGCCTTGGCGGGAACTCCTGTTCCAACACCAGCAGAGTCACGCTGAGTGAGATGAGTGACTACTCACTTGGAAGACAGGAGGGTGGAACACTCCTCAACAGGTTCTGCTGGAATAGGCCCATGGGCTCTGAGTAGGAGGATCCTGACCTTAGGGCCACACACATTACATAACTACAGGCTCAGCGCTGGAGATTAAGAAAGGAAGTAGTTTGTTGGTTTTGAGGTTTTCAAAAGGAGGAAGGATTTTACACCCAGTGTGCTAACCCCATTGGCTCTATTCTGGAAAACAGCAATTAAAAGGTTGCCCAACTTTAAGGACCTGTCTTAGCAGCAAACACCCCATAGAACTTGCCAGGTTATTAAGAGAGACTGACCTCACAAGAAAGTCAAGGGCCTGCAGAGGGGGTGGTCCTAAAGAGCCACTCTGAATCCCTGCTTGTTAAATACCTTGAGTGTGTTTCATACACACCCTTGAAACCAGTTGTATTCAGAGTATAAACTTCGATACCGATTGTCTCTAACTCTATCATTTACTTTATTTCATTCTTATATTCAACTCTTGACCTCTAGCTCTCCTAAAGATGGTCCCAGAAATAGGTCATGCTTAGCTTCACACGTGCACTGATGCTACAAAATGTAGCTCTGAATGCTTCTTAAAGGGTCCTGTTCAGGTTATACTTCAGGTGAAAGTCCATCTTGAAATTTCCTCTCCCACAGGCTGAATGTGGAGAGAGAGAGAGAGAGAGAGAGAGAGAGAGCGAGCAAACATCAGGTAAATCAAAGTTTAATCTCTTGTATCCACAATAATTAATAGATAAAATAGTTATTTAAAATCATGCAAAGAGACACTGAAATATGTGCCATTTTTGGATTCACATATGGGGACCAAATAAATAAAATGAACCAAGCCTATCATTAAACGTTTCTCAATGGTAAAATGTCACAAGATGATAAACTATAATTAAAATACATTCAAGTTGACCCTGGAAGTAACATATGGCCTATTTACCCAAGAGAATTTTATATATATATATTTTTTTAATCCTCACCTGAGGATACATTTTTATTTTTATTCTATTTTTTTTTTTTTTAAGAGAGAGAGAAACATCATTCGGTTGCCTCCAGTACGAGGCCCCACGGAGGATTGAACCCACAACCTAGATATGTGCCCTGATTGGGAATCAAACCCAGAACCTTTTGGTGGGATGACACTCCAACCAACTGAACCACCTGGCCAGGGCCTACATTCTTGATTTCCTCAGAACACACAGTCTTTCCAATTGGATCCAAGATGAATGACTGTAAAGATTCCAGACCTCCCTAGATGAGGCAGGGAGCCACCGGACTGAGAAATGCGGGGCTGGACATAGGCCCTGCCATCCAAATACTCTGGTTTCAAATGAGCACTTCTGTTACTGTCAAGGTCCTGAAATTAGGTAAGAATTAGGGATTTTTTTTTCAATTTTTAAACTTTTTTTTATCTAAGAATGTCTTCTTTGTTGCATTGTTTTTCACTCCTGGGATGTTTGAAAGTAATCAAACAAAAAATTAAACATGAACTTCATAGTCAAACTTATTCTCAGAATTGGTTTTTCTAAGAAGCATTAGCCTTCAGCAACAGCCTTTCCTGCAAAGTGTCCCTGGACACAAATTCAACATTTCGCTCCCCCTTCCTTTTCCTCGCCTATTTTGGAACTCATTGTTTTCCCGTTTAGTACTCCTCAATAACAGAGCTTCTACTGGTCAAATAAGTGGCTCTGACAAAGTTTTAGCCTGGCAAGGCCCTTGTCAGTGGGAGGCACCTGGGACCACAATGGCAGCAAACGCATCAGCCAACACTGGTGCTCAGTATCAATGCTCACTGATAATATATTCCACTGGCTCCAGAAAATGTTCACATGTGTTAAAAATGATTCGCCATTGTCCATTTCTCGGTTGACTATTTTTTTTGTTTGTTTTGTTTTTCTTGGTTCAAAGCTCTGGCAAGAGTTTCACCAAACTGATTTTGGGGAAAGAAGCAAACCTGGAGACAGCCTATGGGGCGGGGCAGGGGGGCGGGGGGGGCAGGTCGCCCAGGACTCTAGGCTTTCCCGAATTCATTCCTCACTCCCACAGCTTAATGTTCACCACTCTGCTACTATCTGGTACCTACCTGGGAAGAGAAGATAAGGTGGAATTTTTAATATTGAGTATTTTATGTTTATTAAAGTGACATGTACACATATCGGAAAAATATAAATATAAACAGAGGGCTTCTAATGAACAGCAAATGTAGCCTGGCTCACCCCACTCTACTCCCAGCCTTGCTCCTCAGAGGCAGATCCTTTCAATGATTTTAGTGTTTCTCTTGGTAGCTCCCTCCATACCTCTAATACATGGATTTTCTAAATTCACTCTTTCTAAGCATTTCCAATCAGCTTTCTACTATGAGAGGTAGGACAGTCCACAACAACACTCCCATCCTCTCACAGTGTCACTATTTTTAGGTCTCTTTAGTTACCTATGTATCTTTAAGTGATATACTTTATTATACTAATCCATCCCTGACAGGCAGTTTCTCATAACTTCCCACGTTGTAAAACTATCAGTACTAGAAAGTGAAAGCTGAGTCACTGGAATTTGGTTTTGCTACTGATAATCAGCTGATAAATTATGTGGCTGGGAATGGAATGAAAAGGAATAGTTAATGTTTTGGTATTGTATGTGCTTCAGTAAATCTCTGCTCCCTCTTCCCAACTGGCAGTGTCATCAATGGCTATTCTTATTCAATTCATTTATTACTTAAGAAGTTTAGAGGTGACGCCCAACTGTGAAGCAAAAATTCATAAAGAGTGACCCTGAGTTCATCCGAACATGTTTACAATACCCGCCCCCTCACCTTCCAACTTCAGGGTAACTGGCTAAGGGGAGGTTACAGGTGATGGCAAAGGTTTCTCATCAGAGCAGGTGGCTTGGCCAACCCCGAGCTCCAGGAAGCTAGTGATAGCTGTGGAATAAGGACATACTAGAAAAAGACAATCTGATTTGAGGGGGCCAGTTAAAGGCTACTTAGGAAACAGATAAAATTTTTGAAAGCATGACACATACTACATGGCCAGGTAATGATTCCTAACATATAAAATTAAATTTCAATAGGAAATTATTGACCTTTCAATGTGTCAGCACTCCCTGAGACCAACAACTTCAGCATACCTAAAAATTCAAGCAGCAATTACAGTATAAACAACAACAAAAATTTTAAGCCAATATATAAATATATTTAAAATAACTGTGAAGTTTTCAGAGTTAATAGAAGATATGTAGGATCCACCTGATTACATGTTGAATCCTGTCTGAAATTTCAAACAGGAGACAGCAGGCAAAACAAATCAAAAACTGAAACACACATGGAATGTGTAGGTTATGTACATCACAAAGCAGAAGATAAAACTTCAATAATGCTTTAATTATAATCCATTACCTACAGCTCATCTGTATTTCAGGCCTATAGGAGCAAAGTAAACAAAACAGCTTCCCTAGGGGTAATGCACCAGTAGAAACATTTGCAAGCAGGAATATGAATCAACAACAGTTGATCCTGAATGACTCACTTACTTACTCTATTGTCCATTCAATAAACATGTCATAAGCACTCATTACGTTCCAGACACTGACAAATAAGCCCATAAACTATTCATCTATAACCTGGAGCAGCTGCAGCCTTACCCACTCTAAGGTGCCACTGGCTCTATAATTAGATTCCACTTCATACACATGACCTCCCCAAATGCTGGTTCCCCTTTGACCCAAAGGTGCCTGACTCTCAAAATCAATGATCAAAACTTTTGAGACAGCTACCAGTATGGAAAGCCAGGCATGATAAACTCACTTCCCAAAGTGGATGTAAGCGGGATGGAGAGGCAGGTAGGAGACTCTTCCTCCAGCACCCACCCTCACACTCAGCCCCCTCGCACATGTTTGCCAGGATCCCTCCATCCAGCAAGAGTGGGTGTGAGGACTACCGCCCTCGGTGTGACTTACAGCCCTCTGCACTATCACCTGAAGCACAGGGGAAAGAATGAACTTGAAAAGGCCAAAGCGAAACCTGACCCAGATTTTTGCACTTATTTGCCAGATCAATACTTTGCTAACAGTGAGCTAGCAATTGAAACTGTAGACTTTCCCAGGCTACCCTTCCCCCCTAACTTATCAGGTTCAAAGCTCAATTATTGCTTTTTAGTTCACTGATTTCCACACACTCACTATTCATGCACACCACACCTGCAACCTTTTTCAAAGTCCCTAAAGACAGAGCCCAAGGATACACATCTCATTCAGGGATTGGGGCCAAGGGCCTACAGACGTTTCATCCTCCCCCTTCACTCCCACCCCATATCAGGAACCTGAAGCCTGCGCTTTCATGCCAATGAAAATAGCACCCAAACAAGAAAACTGGTTTTCTAATACCCAGGACTGAAAGTTATCAGAATGATTTACAAGTCACCCATGGACAGATAGGGAGCAAATTAAAGAAAGCACAATATGAATGACGAAGACAATCTAGAGGACTTGACCTAGCTATAGAATTGAGTTTTTCACCATCATCACATTCATCCTTATTACCTGCAATGACCTCAATCCACTGACAAAAAAATAGTAATAACAATAAATGGTCCTAGTTGCTATAGATGATCCACAATGTACAAAAACCCTCTCAAAAATCATCAAATAAAAAGTATGCTTCAGTCTGGAGAAAAAGAACATGTTTCACCCCTCTAGTGGCTAAAACAAAAAGTCAGAACTGAATCTGCTGAATTTCCCTCATTATCAAGTTGCCCACAAAAACACAAGAACCACAGGAAACATCTCATAGAAAGGAGAAATGAGCTGGCTTTTTGAAAATAGAGAAGAAATTCAAGGAGCAACAGAAGCCAAATTGATATTCAGCCAAGGTATCATTCCTGTTTAAAGATTCAAAACATCCTTAATAACCATAAGTCGTCAGCTCTTGGCATCCGAGCATGACCATTTTCTCCATGGAAATGCTTGGACACCAGCAGAACGAGGGTGATGGGCATGAGCCCACCACTCCACAGCTCTCGAGGAAACACTGAAAGGCGTGCCAGGTGTCGCAGATACCCAGCAAAGGAAGGAGTGCGCCAGGATCCTCTCCTCTACAGGGACCCCTCCCCTGGCCCACCCTCTACTACCTGGCCATAAAGTAGGATGGGAAAATCTCATGTTAAACATGTGCCGGTACACGGCTTACTCCCCATCTCCCCAGATTCCTTGAAAGCATAATAATCAACAAAATATCCTACTACCCTAAAATATTCCCAAGTATCAATTTCTCCAATCACTCCTTGCCACAAATTTCCAAGGAAGAAAGGCTATTAAAGAGAGTAAAATTGTATTATTAGTTACTGATAACCACTAATAATATATTATTTTTAAGAAGCGTCATAAATTCAATGCCTACCATGCATCAAAGCTTAAGCCAGATTTTCTATACACATCATCATTCATCAAGGCAGACGAGAGTATAAAATCAGTGACAGAGAAAAGGTGCTCTGGGTCATTGCTGAGCCATTCTTGCCAGAAACAGCTGCCCTGATAGTGAAGTTTCACTTGTTCAAAATTTTGTCACTCATACGGTGTTCAAACTGCAGCAATGAGTACTATAATCTTATTGCTAACTTGGTCATCAACCAAGGCCAAGCTGGTAGGCTTATGACATAGCTCTCCCATTTTGCGTTTTCCCCCCACTCTGTTCTTATGAGGTCAGTTACCTCATAAAATACTTAGTTAGAAAATATCATAGAGAAACATATTTGCACCAAGATATTGGTGAGTTAAGACATTATTGCTCCCAGTGATATATACTCAATCAAAGGAGACCACAGGAAGGCAGCTGTGCTTAACACAAACAAATGAATTACTAACGGTAGATATTCTTCAGGTCTCAATAATAAGGATTACATGGTGGGATGAAGTCTTTCCCATTAACGTTCAATCAGACCCTTTCTAGCACCCTGTTTCTCAGTTGTCTCAAGGAGCCCAGTTTCTAAACAGGCCTGGAAATACCACATCTGAGCAGCGACCTCTCCACTGTGCCCAGCCCCCACAATGAATTATTATTGACATCACCGCTACTCCCTCTCCTAGCTCGCACTGTGTTTACTCTCTTATTGTCCTTCTCTTTTGAAATATGTTGATTATAACTTAAAACTACATAGATAAGTAGGACTTTATTAAATGAGAAATGTAAAAATTCACGTGCCTATTAAATTTGCAGAACCAAGAAGATAAATTTTGTCACTTGTGTGTTGTTAAACACTACAGCAACGAGTACTATAATTTCCCCTATGTATCAGAGTTGCTGAAGAAAAAACTACAGCAACTCTGATATGTATTTCCAAAATATTACATTATGCTTTTAGAAAAAACTAAGAAAAAATTTAATTATTCAAATTAAATATATTTCAATTTAATTATTCAAATTCGATTTATTCAAATTTAATGTAATTAGATTAAGTGAGTTGTTTTCAAAGATATTTTTTCTATAAGCCACTTGAACCAAGAAACCCACCTGGTTTTATTTAAGGGCAATGGTAAGAATTTCCTGAGACAAACAGAAATCTCTGTAACTCAGATAGTTGTACAAAGGAATAAAGATATAAAAACAGGGTCCCAGCTTTCAATAAGTACTAGAGGATATCGCTTCCTGCCACAGCCTGGAGTCAGGTTCAGTTACTGTAACTAAGAAAACTCAGGCTGTTACCTGCTCCCCAGTGATAGATAGTACAGCATGTGGCCTGGGCCAATCAGATAGCACAGACTCCGAGGGCTATTAGCAAAGGGAGCAAAGCACCCCATACCTCCCACCTGCACTCACCCACCTTCCTACACCCAAGAAAACGCCAGGTGGTTCTGGGAGCAAGGTTAACTTTGCATTGTAAAAACACACAACAGATAGAGCTGAGATGTTTCAACACCACCTCTCAAAGAAAAGTATCTGCCCTAACACATTAAACAAGAAGGAAGGAATCATGGGGAAACCTAAGTCAAAATCTGGGGTGAATTTCTATATAGTTCATTTTTACCTTTCTCCTTTCCTACCATAAAAGATGTTATGATGCTTTGCCATATGTCAAAGGATGAGACTGTTCTGGTGGCTTGCTCTGAAATCTAGTTCATGAGGATTATCCAGGTCTATTTATAAACCCCAATGGATGCAAAATTACAAATATAACTGCTCTCACCTAGAAAAAAGAAGTCTCTGTTCTAGAGTAACTATAACATAGAAATGTGATTCTCCATTCCGTGAGGCCCTAATGGGACTTAACTTTTGTCCTAGCTGAAGATTTGAGAAAAGTCGGGCCACACGGCCCACTATTATCTAGAACTCTAGTCCCAAGATAGCTTAATCGTAATCTTAGTACATCCTAACAACCAGGCGTAGACCTGAGTTCACAATAGCAGAAATAATACAAATCATGGTGAAGCAAGTTTTACAGGATAACTGGAGAAACCACACAAGCCCACACAATACAGTTAAGTTCCTAACTGTGGCAAACCTAAAAACTGGGCTTTTCTTGCTTATTGCTTTGTTGAACAATATTTGAGGGTAAGTATGAAAGAAGCACAGGCACAAAATAACATTAAATTTCTTTTATTGCTATTGTTTTGCCCCAGGCATAAAGCACCAAGGTTTGATGAAACCCGCACCTCTTTTTACCTTTGCTACGTAGATTCTCTCTCCTCTGCTAGGAGACGCTTCACTACACCGGTATCACTCACAGACCAAGTGCAATCAAAGACACCACCATTCTGAAGGTAAGGGATAAGGCTAAAGGAGAAAGGAGGAACCCTCAAACCACCTTTCATCTGAGCTTGCCTTTACTATGAGCCATTTTTAAAACCAATATCCCACAAAGAAGATGATATCTCATAATGATGCGGTGCCTTCTCCATTTACCTTTCCAACTCAGAAAACAGGTTTTCATCCAACCATTTTATGGACCAAGAAACTAAATCACAGTTGTGACTTGCTATTAGTAAATATGAAGTAGGGAGAGAAAAGTTCTCATCCATTTTTTATATAGAAAGCCTCTGTTATGAAAATTTCTGAATGAACATATAAATGAATGGCTCATTATGCCACTACTTGGGAATTCAGTGGCTTAATTGATTCTGTTTAACTTACACAGAGAATGTGATAAGAGAGTAGAGGAATAATTCCCCTCCCTAGGTATAGACACAAAGAAACTGAAAGCCAGGACTAGAATAGATACTTCTACACCAATATTCACTGAAGCATTATTCACAAAAGCCAAAATGTGAAACAACCCAAATATCCACCAAGAGATGAATGGATTTATTTAAATGTGGCATATAACTATAATGAAATATAATTCAGCCATAAAAAAGAATGGAATTCTGATACATGCTACCACATGAATGAACACTGAAAACCTCATGGTAAGTGGTAAAAACCAGAAACAAAAGGATAAATATGTATGTACGATTCCACTTATAAGGACCTATCTAGAATAGGCAAATTCATAAAGATGGAAAGTAGAATAGAGGTTACCAGGAGCAAAGGAGGAGGAATATAGAGTTATTGTTTAATGGTTACATGGAGTGATGAAAAAGATCTGGAAATAGTGACGGTTGCACAACATTATGAATGAAATCAATGCCACTGAACTGTACACCTAAAAATCATTTTAAAATCCTCGAAAATTTAAAAACATTATTACCACATGATCCAGCAATTCCACTTCTGGGTATATACCCAAAAGACTTGAAAGCAGAGACTTGAAGATATATTTGTACATCCAAGTCCACAGCAGCATTATTCATAGTAGCCAAAGCTGGAAGCAATCCAAGTGTCCAACAGATGAACGGACAAACAAAAGATGCTATAGTCAAACAATGGAATATTATGCAGCCTTAAAGAGGAAAGAAGAAAATTATGACACATGCTACAACATGGATCAACTTTGGGGGCATTATGTGAATGAAATAAGCCAGTCACAAAAGGACAAATATTGTATTATCTCACCTATATGAGGTACCACAAAAGTCAAATTCATAGAGACAGAAAGTGGAACAGGGGTTGCCAGGGGTGAGTGGGGAGTTACTATTTAATAGGTGCAGAGTTTCAGTTTTGCAGGATGAAAAGGGTTCTCTGAATAAATGGCGGTGATGGTGGCACAACAATGTGAATGTACTTTATGCCACTGAACTACACCCTTAAAAATGGGTAAGACAGTAAATTCACATTTTGTTCACATCCTGCAGGGGAGTCAGCTGGCTATGGCCAGCCTGGGCCCTCCATGCACTCTCTTGGAAGGCTCTTGAGAAGGTCTGGGCAGAATCCAGGAAAGAGTGAGTTGTGTGGCTCCAAGGCAGGGTCCATTTCTCCCTCACATATGCTACCAGCATACCGTTCCTGTGCAGAGCCCTCCCTTCCCATGACCAAATGATGGTCTGTTTGGGCATGATGAACTCCGATGGCCTCACTTTGACGACTCCCTGAGACCCCACATCACCACAACGGTCGCAGGCACCCAGCAGGTGGCAGTTGGCCTTGGTGTACCCTGAAACTTTACTGAGTGGCCTCAGAACCAGTACTGGTGCTGAATTTGAGTCGGTTATCAATCAGGTGAACACCACTCATCCCTACCTCATGACTCACTGAGAACCTACCTCACCGCACGAACTGGCATATCACCAGAGGATCTTTCAGTGGCTGAGCCTAAGAGGGAGCTAGCAAGAAAGGCCGGGGTGCCCTGGGCCTTTTGCTGACCTGTGCCTGGACTTGGTGCTGGTGAAAGCCAGCCTTGGTGCACAACTTGGCCCCTCCCATGCACACCCAGGCTGATCAGAGGAAGCTACAAACTGTGGATTGCAGTGTAGTGTCAAACAAGTAGCCCAGGGCTGGTCACAGGCAGTGCCTGATGTTGGTCCATACCAGAGTACCTCCAAGAGGTCCCCAAACCAACACACTAGTGGTGGGGCTCAGACCATATCACAGTACAGCCCAATCAACTCCACAAGCAGCACACCCTGAGGGAGATCTCAGTAGACACCACACATGGCTGGGGCAAATTCCTCTTCATGGAGTCAGTCTCTCCATGCAGCATATACACTAGAGTCAGGGTCAACCCTCATACTCAGCTAGTCTGAGAATCAACCCCACCCATGGGTGGGCCAGCAGCAATCATGACTCAACTACAACAGAAGGATTCACATGGCCCACAAAAGGGACATTCCTGGAACACCTAACTTAGGTGACCAGTGAGACAGTGCCACTGAGCTCCACAAAACAGCAACTACATAAAGCCACCATACCAAGACTGGGAGGTATAGGAGATCTACCTAATACACAGAAACAAATACAGACAGGCAGCCAAATGGGGAGAGAAAGAAACAAGCCCACACAAGCCCCAGGAGAAATCCCCAGGAAAAGAACTAAATGAAATGAAGGCAAGCAAGGTACCAGATACTGAGTTCAAAACAATGGTCATAAGGATGCCCAAGGAATTTAGGGGAAGAATAGATGAACTCAGGGAGAACTTAAACAAAGAGAAAGTTAACATAAAAAAAAAAAAGAAATCATAGAAAAAGAACCTGTAAAAATGAAGAATAAAATATCTGAAATGAAAAAATACACTAGAATGAATCAGCAGCAGGTTAGGTGAAGCAGAGGATTGAATCGGCGATTTAGAATCTGCTACCTTTAAGTAAGGTAGCAGAAAACACCCAAACAGAGCAGCAAAAACAAAAAGGAATTCAAAAAAACGAGAATAGTTTAAGGGACATATGGGACAATATCAAATGTAACAACATCCACACCAAAGGGGTAACAGAAGAATAAGAGAGAGCAAGAGATTGAGAACCTATTTGAAAAAATGATGACTAAACATTTCCCAAACCTGGTGAAGGAAATAGACACACAAGTCCAGGAAGCAGGAAGCATCCCAAACAAGATAAAACCAAATGCCCACGCCAAGACATATCATGATTGAAATGCCTAAGATTACAGACAAAAGAGAGACTCTTTTTTTTAAATATATTTTATTGATTTTTTACAGAGAGGAAGGGAGAGGGATAGAGAGTTAGAAACATCAATCAGCTGCCTCCTGCACACCTCCCACTGGGGATGTGCCCACAACCAAGGTACATGCCCTTGACCAGAATCAAACCTGGGACTTTTCAGTCCGCAGACCGATGCTCTATCCACTGAGCCAAACAGGTTAGGGCCAAAAGAGAGACTCTTAAGAGCAGCAAGGGAAAGACAATTATCTACATGGGAGTTCCCATAAGAATCAGCTGATTTCTCGGAAGAAACTTTGCAGGTCAGAAGGGATTCACATGAAATACTAGTATTCAAAGTGATGAAAATCAGCCAGGCTATCATTTTAAATACAGTTCATTTTTTATTGTTTTTTGTGTGTTTTTTTTTAGTGAGAGAGGGAGAGAGAGGGGGAAACATCGATGAGAAAGTAACGTCTATCAGTTGCCTCCCGCAAACCCCCTGCTAGGGATCAAGCCTACACCTGGACATGTGCCCTGACCAGGACTTGAACTGGTGATCTCTGGATGCATGGGACGACACTAAACCAACTGAGCCACACTGGCTAGGGCCAGGCTACCATTTTAAATTGAAGGAGAAACAAAGGCCTTCCTGGACAAGAAAAAGCTAAAAGAGCTTATTAACACCAAACCAGTATTACAAGAAATGTTAAAGGGATTTCTTTAAGAAGACGAAAGACAAAGAGAAACATAATTATAAAGAATAAAATGACAATAAATACATACCTATGAATAATCACTTTAAATGTAAATGGATTAAACGTTTCAATCAAAAGACATATGGTAGCTAAAGGGGGGTTGGGGGGACACAGGACCCATATATATGCTGCCTACAAGAGACCCACTTCAGAACAAAAGATACACACAGACTAAAGTGAAGGGCCAAATGGATACTTCATGCAAATGGGAATGAAAAACAAAAAGCTGGGGTAGCAATACTTATATCTGACAAAATAGACTTTAACACACAGGTTATAACAAGAGGTAAAGAAGAACATTATATAATAATAAAAAATGTCAATCCAATAAGAGTATATAATCCTTGTTATGCACCCAACAAAGGAGAACCTAAATATATAAAGCAAAACTTGAAGGACATAAAGAGAGAGATGGACAGTAATACGTCATAGTAGGGGAGTTTAAGTCAGTCAGAGAAAGATAAATGCCATATCATTTCACTTATATTGGGAATCAAAAGAACAATGTAAATGAACAAACAAAACCAAAACAGGCTCACAGATACAGAGGACAGAGTGATGGTTGCTAGAGGGGAAGGGAGTTTAGGGGACTGAGTGAAAAAGGTTAAAAAATTAAGAAGTACAAATTGATAGTTACAAAATGGTCACGGGAATGTAAGGTCCAGCTTAGGGAATACAGTCAATAATATTGTAATAACTTATGTATGGTACCAGGTAGGTACTGGGAATATTGTGGGAAACACTGTGTAAAGTATATGATTGTCTAACCACTATGCTGAACACCTAATTGAGAAATAAAATTTGTAAAAATTATGTCTCTGGGAGATATTCCAAAAACTATATAAAATAAATATAAATAATGGTTAAAATAGTAAGTTTTTTTGATATTTTAAATACAACCTTATTCTGATTCCAAACGAAAAGGAGTGGGAATAACAGTAACAAACAAGATTTTACCACTGAATATTGTGATGTGACTGCCGCAGGCTTATATTTGAAACTCAATAAGGAAACAACTGCTAAATCAGCTAAATATGCAGGTCCAAAACATGAAGGTATTTTTTAACTGCCACGTTCATTTTTCTCCGTCAGCATCCCAAAGATCAAGCACAGGTTCTGCTTAGCTTAAAATAGTAAATTTTATGTCACACTTATTTTACCACAATTTTTTTAAATTAATAAACACATCAAAAGCCATTGCACTGTACACTTCAAATGGGTGAATTATATGGTATGTGAATTATATCTCAATAAAGCTGTTAGAAAGAATTGGAGAAAGAAGGAACAGTGCTCTTTGGCTAGCTGTGGGCTATCACCCCAGCTGCAAAGCCTGCTGTCCCACTTCCGGGTGCCTTACCTTCCCGCTGACCCCAGGCCACACAGAACAAGGAGGGGTAGTAGCACCATGACCCTCTCCTCTCCCCACTTATTTCTGCAGTCTGGCACACAGAGGACACATGAGAAATGGCTTATTGAGTGAGTGAGTAGGAGAAACTCGACTTAGTAAGAAAGATCATAATTGCATTCAACCAGTTATTAAGGTTCTCACTATCACACTGCATTGGATGTTTCAAAGTATACAACATTAAATATTGCTTGACCATGAGAAGGCAGGGTTCTTTGGAAAAGACAATAATGCTAGGGGTGGCGGGGAGGAGGCAGCAAGAAAAGAGGAAGATCAAATATGAGATGGATTGACTCCATTAAAGAAGCCATAGGCATGAGTCTACGGGAGCTGAGCAGGGCTGTTGTGGACTACACATTGTGGGACATCATTCATTTATAGGATCTCCAGGAGTCAGAGCTGACTCAATGGCATGTAACACACACTCAAGCACACAAATACAAGACAGAATTTTTAAAAGGCCTAAAAGTACAGAGGAGCCTGGCTAGCTTTCCTGTACTCATGGGGTTTTAGAGTAGAGAAGAAATCATATCTAGTTAGGGCTTTTTCCGTGTACTTTTAGGAAGATGATCAATAATAATCCACCCTAACGTAAACAACTGGGGTTTCTAGATCAAGGGTATGAGGGACTTACTGATCCTATTGCCTTTTTGTATATGTTTGAAATTCGATAAATGTTCCAAAAAACAGAATAGGGGGGAAAAATGATTAATTTGCCCTCTGTGTAGGGCTTCTTCCATTAAAGACCAAAATTAAAGGGGCTTTCTAGAAACTTTCGATGGCAAACTCTGTGTCCCCTTGTAGAAAGAAGCAAAACAAGGAAACTCCCTGAGAAGAATCCAAAAGGAAAGAGGGAGCTCCTGTGGGCCTGGGAGATGGGACCTATGTTTGGACAGGGGATGTTCTAGTGAATGGAAGAAGGTGACTGCAGGACAATGCTGTCCCTGGTACAAGAAAGCTAGGCTCCGCTATCTAGAGCAGCGGTTCTCAACCTGTGGGCCGCGACCCCTTTGGGGGTCGAACGACCCTTTCACAGGGGTCGCCTAAGACCAAAACACATATATAATTACATATTGTTTTTGTGATTAATCACTATGCTTTAATTATGTTCAATCTGTAACAATGAAATTGGGGGTCACCACAACATGAGGAACTGTATTAAAGGGTCGCGGCATTAGGAAGGTTGAGAACCACTGGTCTAGAGAAATCAGTGGGAGGGGTTAGAAGAGAAGGGCAGCCTGGCAAGCACTCCCACTGTGGTCATTCAAAAATGCAGGGCAGAGCAGAAAAAGAGGCACAAGAAATCTGAATTTGGATTTTAATGGAAAAATATATGCAATTACATGGGCCATAAACTATGTAATTAATTACTACTGTGCACAGAGGCAACTTTTCTCTAAGCTTCTAACAGGAATAAGCCTGCACAGCCTCTCTCCAGCCTTGAATAAAGTAAGATAGCAAACTCGGGGAAGACAGCTCAGAACAGATCCTAGAAGTTTGCAGCAACTAGACCCAGGATCTGAAGCCTGTTATAAATCCCTAGCCCAAGGCATCTGAGCTTTTTCCGAAATAAGCCAAGCTTTCCAAAAGCACTGTCAGAACCAAATATCAGCTGCACTAGCATCACAGGGACATGGAATTTTAACAACGAAGTGCCTTTGTAGCTGAATGAAACAGAACCTCGTCTGGTTATTGTATACCACACCAAATGCTTTAAAGATGACAAATTAAAATTCCTAAGGTCTTCTTCCAGTTTAGTGAGCACAGTGTCTCCGTGGAAATATTTTCTTTTCAGATAAAAAGAGCACTAAATATATGTTGGGGTCATTTTTAGAACATACATGTAAAAAATACTTCTGAACACTTATTTGTGAGATGTTTTGCCACACAGACTAATGACAGGCAATTCAGCTTCCCTGGGCATCCAGTTACTTTCTTTTTTGACTGTTTTGGCACATTAAGTGGTCCTGATGAAGCTATTTTTGAGTCTGTCTTTTAAAGCAACAAATCTTAACGGAAAACATCATCGAAGGGAGGTTTAAATACTAAATATTCAGAAGAATTATAAAGATATGTTAGTATCCTTATGAAGGATAGCTAATATTACTTTGTACATTAACTATGGGTGGAAAAAAGCTGTCTGTAATGATTCAACTAGGCGTGGCCCAGGCTGTGTGCTGTGTAAAACCAGCTCCTAACCACCCAGAACAAAGAAATGAGCAATCAAAGTCATTTCTGAATGAATTTATGTTTCGGAGCAACAAACATCCCTCCCAATTCTGTCTTTCTAAGTTAAAATAAATTTCATGGCACATCTGCCCAGCACCTCCCTTTCCCCATAGACACCTTTTGTCTTAGATGTCCCTTTTTCCTTGCCCCCCACCCCCGACCCCCACCTCCATGGCAGTAGGGGTCACTGAACAGGCTAGGCTGAAAGGCCACCAAGGCCGGTTCTCTGGGGTGGAGAAGCAGTCCTTGCTCTGACAAAAGACAGTGACCCTATGGATTTATAGGTATAACAGTGGGGCTCCCAGAAGCCACATTCCTACAATGACCAATGATCCTAACCACAGCAGAGGGTTCTAAGGGTGAACATCATACCCAGATCCCCTCCCTGGGGTTTAGTTAGAGCCAGGCCTGAGAGAAGAACCATTCTCTTGCAGTTAGCCAGACTCAGAGAGCCATTTCCCACCATGCAGACTGGGAGCAAAAAAAAATAAATCCTCAGGTAGAAAAGGAACCAACGACAAGGACAACAGCAGAGATAAAGGAGATCCTTGGAGCCTGGGAAACCCCTCGATACACCTACCTGCATCTCTGCCCTTAGGCTCTGGGAGATACCCTGTGTTCTTTCCCCCCCTTTCTACTTAAATTACTTGGATTTAGTTTCTATTACTTGAAAACAAGAATCCAAATAGATACACAGAATCCCGAGCATCTACACCTAAAAACTGGTCTCACAATACTAGGAGTTGATAACATTGTGCTTGAAATCTGGCAACACATAATAGATAAGCGTGGAACAGAAATAAAAGGATATTTTTAAATCCGAATTTTTAAATAATCATCCTGACCCTCAGGAAGGGACGTCTTGGCTGAACAAGATGACCGGGCTTCATTTCACCTCTGATTTCTGTACTAATCACTGACGCAGGGTCAATTTTGCAGTTAGGGTACTTCCACATCTTGCTATTGCATAATATTTCCCAAATAAAATAATCATGGTTATTTGAACACCTAAATGTTTCCGTAACACTAATGTGCTTCCTTTAATAAAGAAAAATTAACTGTAACTTATAAAAGGTTAAACGTATAAATTATAAATTCAAAATGACAGTGCCGAGCGATCGAGATCGGTGCCGGGTCCAGCAGCAGATGCGAGCGGCAGCTCTGGAGCCGGCTGCGGGTGCGAGAGGGGCAGTCACTGGCAGAGGGTGGGAGAGGCTGCTGCCGGCCCCAATCGTCCCTCAGGAGCAGGGGGAAGTAGAGAAGCCTTGAGGGGCGATTGGGGCCGGCGCCAGCAGCAGGTGCGAGTACCCAGCAGGACCACACTGTGCGGGAGCAAAGAATTTTTAGTAACCCTCTGATGCCGACACCCGCCATGTTCCACGCATGCCCCCTGGTGGTCAGTGCACGTCATAGCGACCGGTTGTTTGGTTGTTCTGCCATTCAGTCTATTTGCATATTAGGGTTTTATATCGATAGATAGATAGATAGATAGATAGATAGATAGATAGATAGATAGATAGATAAGTGGAACAAATGAAGGTTGAAAGTATAAATGATAAATGTATAAGTGGAACAGCTTCAAAGCTCTTTGAAGCAGTAACTATCCCCTGCTTAAAGAACAGCAGTTTCAAAAACACAGATAAGCAGACCCAGAATTCCAGGCCGGCTCAGAACAGACTTAAAGACCAGCAGGCACTCTGTTTATCTGTGTTTTTGAAGATACTGTCATTCGCATTGATTTTTCTTATCCAGATAATTCACTGTAACTTTGTTATGCCGAAAACTGATGAGACCTAGATTTACAATTCTAAGAGAATTGCGTAACTTTTACTAGACAATATTTCAAAAGGCAAAAGAATGTGCCAAAACCAGGGGTGGGGTGAAGGTGGCTATTACTTCCAAGTGTTTATGAAGTATTGCTCTAAAAACTGAGCATGACCAACAAGCCAAGAAAAATATGTAATACCCCATCTTCAAAAACCCAGCACCTCAGTGATTCAGACCCACCACACAGCAGTCCATATCTTGACATAAACAGTGTGGGGGCCAAGAAGTGTTGGGCTCTACTAGGCCAAGTGAAGAACCAGATGGGACATCTGCTTGTTTCAGGGGCCCTGAGGTCCTCTGGCCTAATGCTGCATCTCCACTCCCCCTCCAAGCTGTGCGTGCCCCATATGCCTGGATCACTCACCAGGGTTCCCCCCTCAGACCCTGGTCAAGCACTCAGGGGCAATTCCACAGAGAAGGCTGTGGAAGCACATATTGTGCTATGAGGCCACAACCATCGGAGGGGGCAGAGCCAAGGAAAACATGCTGGATGGTGCTGCCCATCAGCACAAGAACTCCACCTTTGGGGAGCCCAAGGGTCACATGGGGCATCCCCAAACAAGCTCTGCTCTGGGGACATGTCTGCATTATTCATGGCCTTTACCTAAGGCACCATTTGTTGGTGAATCCAATGACACTTTGCATCTCTTACCTCTCAAAGCTTAGGACACCTTGGACTCTTCTTCACTTTGAAACACTCTTCCCTTAGCTTCCCTGACACCCGCCCTCCGGGATACCTATACATATATATCCTGCTGGTTCTGTTTCTCTGGAGAATCCTGATTAATACATCCATGTACAAGTTTTTGTGTGAACATATATTCTCAATTCTCTTACTTACATACCCAGGAGTAAAACTACTGAGTTATAGAGTAACTCTATATTTAGCTTTTTGAAAAACTGCCAAACTGTTTTCCAAAGTGTCTACAGCATTTTACATTCCAACTGGCAATGTATGAGAGCTCAAATCTCTCCACATCCTTACCAACATGACAATAACAGATATGCCTGTATTTATATAGTAGCCATCCTAGTGGGTGTGAAGTGGTGTCTCATTGTGGTTTTGAATCACACTTCCCTGATGACAAATGATGTTGAGCAGATCCACTTGCACATTTTCTTTAAAGAAATGTTTAGATTCTTTGCTCATTTTTAATTAATGAGTTGTAACAGTTATTTATACATCCTGGGTAAGTCTCTTTATCAGATATATGATTTGCAAATTTTTTCTCCCATTCTGTGGGTTGTCTTTTCATTTTCTTCATTGTGTTCTTTGAAACACAAAAGTTTACATTGTTGTTATACTACTGTTGGTAGCATATCTAACAAACCCTGGCCCAGTCAATACAAGGTTATAAAAATACACACACACATTCTTTTTCAAAGAGTTTTACACTTTTAGGTCTTACATTTAGATCTATGATCAATTTTGAGTTAGATTTTATACATGGTATGATGTAAGGACCCAACTTCATTCTTTTGCATATGGATATCCAGCTGTCCCAGCACTATTTGTTGAAAAGACTTTTCTATACCCATTCAATGATCTTGGCACTCTTATTGAAAATCAATTGGCTATAGATATATGAATTTATTTCTGGACTCTCAATTCTAGTCCACTGATAATCCTATCTAATAATAGACAAACATGGTAATTGCCCATACCTTCACTACGCCTCCCATTGGCTAATCAGCGAGATATGCAAATTAACCCAACCAAGATGGCGGCTGGCAGCCATGCAGCTGAAGCGAGCAAGAGGCTTGCTTGCTCCAGCGATGGAGGAAGCCAAGGTTCCCCGCCTGCCGCAGCCCAGCTCTGAGCCCGAAAGCAACAATGTTTCAATTATAAAAGCTAAACAAACCCCAGATACCTGCTTTCAGCAGGCCGTGGCCTCAGAGCTGGAGCAAGCAGGAGCCCGGCTCTCAGCTCCAGTGACGACAACAAAGTTTCAATTATAGAAGGTAAATAAATCTCAGAATTAAACAAAAAAAAGAACAAAAGGAGAGGCTGGGAGCTTCAGTCGCCAGCCAGGCCTGAAAACGGCCCTCAGTCCCTCACCCAGACTGGCCAGGCACCCCAGTGGGGACCCCCACCCTGAAGGGGTGTGACCAGCTGCAAACAGCCATCAGCCCCTCACCCAGGCTTGCCTGGCACCCCAGTGGAGACCCCCACCCTGAAGGGGTGTGACCAGCTGCAAACAGCCATCAGCCCCTCACCCAGGCTTGCCTGGCACCCCAGTGGAGACCCCCACCCTGAAGGGGTGTGACCAGCTGCAAACAGCCATCAGCCCCTCACCTAGGCTGGCCAGGCACGCCAGCAGGACCCCCACCCTGATCTGGGACACCCTTCAGGGCAAACCAGCCGGCCCCCACTCGTGCACCAGGCCTCTATCCCATATAGTAAAAGAGTAATATGCAAACTAACCCTAACAGCAGAAAGTGGGAATGACTGGTCACTATGACACACACTGACCACCAGAGGGCAGACGCTCAATGCAGGAGCTGCCCTCTGGTGGTCAGTGTGCTCCCACATGGGGGAGCTCTGCTCAGCCACAAGCCAGGCTGATGGCTGCCAGTACAGCGGTGGTGGGGGGAGCCTCTCCTGCCTCCTCAGCAGCGCTAAGGATGTCTGACTGCAGCTTAGGTCTGCTCCCCGCTGGCAAGTGGACATCCCCCAAGGGCTGCCGGGCTGCCAGAGGGATGTCTGATTGCCAGCTTAGGCCCAATCCCCCAGGGAGCGGGCCTAAGCCAGCAGGTGGTCATCCCCCAAGGGGTCCCAGACTGTGAGAGGGCACAGGCCAGGCTGAGGGGATTCCCCCCCCTTCAGTGCACAAATTTTTGTGCACCAGGCCTCTAGTGTGTGTATGTGTGTGTGTGTGTATGTATGTGTATGTGTGTGTGTGTGTGTGTGTATGTGTATATATATATATATCTCCATCTTATGCCAGATCACATTTTTTTATTACTACAGCCCTGAAACAAGTTTTGAAATCAGGAAATTTAAGTCCTCCAACTTTGTTCTTTTTCAACATTGTTTTTGCTATTCTGGTTCCCTGCATGTTCATATGAATTTTAGGATTATCTTGTCGATACCCACAAAAAAGGGAGCTAAAATTTTGATAGAAATTGTGTTAAATCTATAGATAGATTTGGGAGTACTGCCATCTTAACAATAGTAAGTCCTCCAACCCCTGAATATTGGATATTTTCCACTTATTTAGTATTCTTTCATTTCTTTTAATATTTTTTGGTATACCTGTATTGTACTTCTTTTGTTAAATTTAGCCTTAAGTCTTTTATCCTTTTTGATGGTATTGTAAATGGAATTGTTCTTAATTTTATTTTGTTTGTTCATTGCTAGTGTATAGAAAGACTACTGATTTTTGTATTGTGATCTTATGCCCTGCATTTTTGCTGAACCCCTAAGTTCACACATATTAACATGCTCTAGAAGACCCTTCATGTTGGGCCCCAGCTCACCTCCTCAGAGCCACACTCACCAGCTCTTAGATCCTGGGTGATTCCATGCTTTTTCTTGCCTGCAAGCCTTTACACATGCTACTTCCTATGACTAGAAGAGAGTATCCCCTTTTATCTGACTCATTTCCTCTTATCCATCAGTTCTCAGCCCAGATGTCACTCCCTCTGATCCAGAGTAGGTGCCTCTCCCATGTTATCACAGGAAACCCTACATGTCTCTTTTCGGAGCTCTTCTCCCACTATATTGGAACTGATTATCTACTCATGTTCTGATCAGACTTTAATGTCTGTGAGGTGTCCAATCTACAGTTCTATAGCCAGGTTCTGGCCCAGTGGTGGTATGTAACAGTACTCAATGAATATCTGTTATTTAACAAGTTACCAAAATCAACATATTATCCAGATCAAGCTTCTACACTTTCCATGTGACATGTTAATCCTATATTACTCATAACAAAATGGCTGGTGGATTTGGTGATAAATATGTTTTCACACATAAAAGAAAGCCCAAGACAATTTAAGCCTTATAAGGATTTCTCTCACCCTATGAGGTAAAATTGATTGAAAGTGTAACCTCTGACAGCTGCTTGGTGATGTTTACTGACACAATTCAGTGGAATGTACATTTCCTCCTCCTCCCCTGCCCTCCTCAAAAATTTATTTTACTCTTCTTCACCTTCTCTTTAATATAGTTAATACATTCTTTATCTCCCTTATACCCAAAGTTCTCAAAGATTCTCTCTCTCTCTCTCTCTCTCTCTCTCTCTCTCTCTCTCTCTCTCTCTCTCTCACACACACACACACACACACACACACACACACACACACACACCCCACTCACGGATATACTAGTAAATCTGTCTCTTCAGAGAATCTCATTTAGCACTCCTTCTCCTTGACTGATAAGAGGTAAAATGCAGTGAGTTAACTAGACTTTAGTTTTCTAATTCTAAACAACCTTGAAATGGTCATATCTAGACCCGTAGCAGACTGGGGAAGCCAGCCTTAAGGGTATGAAGTCATCACTGAAGGTATGGCATGCAGGCAGGACAATCTCCCTGGGGGTTCTAGGAAGATGTTCCCTGTCTCTGTCCCCATCTCCACTGCCCCCAGAAGATACTGGTTTTCCCTCCTTCACCACATGGCTCTAATTTCCATTTCCATGGCTTTCCAGCCCATTCCCAATCTGTTAAATTGACTGTATGTGTTTTCTAATTTCCTATAATAAACACGTATTGCTCTTGTAATAAGAGAGGAAAAAGTTAGCTCTTTTTTGAAAGTACCAAAAAATGATCCCCTAAGAGTATACTAGTATGACAGCCATCTTATAAATCTAACTCAACAAGAATTTGCCATTTTAAGTGATTTTTAAACTTAAAAATAAATAAAACGTGGATAGAGTTTACATTTACTTTTACAGTTCATTGCCCCATCCCAGGCAAACTTAAAATGACCTCATGGGAAACAAAAAAACTGTTTTGGTTTTCTAATTTGTCATATGCTATACATCTTTGAGTCTGACAAGTTTTTAAATCACAAAGAATAAACATAACCTTCTTATTAAGCATCATAAATAATAGGAAACTTTGACTCGGCCTGCAAAGAGATTGATTTCCTCTCCATCTCCTCCTATTCCTTAAAGACACAGAAAAAATGAGGTGCATTTGTCTGCATTCACTCCCCCAAGCCTTTTCCAACAGGATATGGCCATCCGCTGCTTGCTTTTTGTTCACTACTCGTAACAGGAAAACTCGCTTTCCTGCTTTCTCAATACCAAATGGGTTAGTCCTGCAAGGAAAAACATCCCCCTCAGAACCCACCCCAAGGCTACAGAGAAAGCAAGAGAAACAAAAGCTGGTCCATTCTTTCCCCAAATATTCCTCTGGCAGGCAGCCAAGGATAGCGCCAGCCCAGTGGTTTAATATCCTGTCTTTTTGAAGGAAAAGATAGAATTATGAAGTTGCCAGTCAGGGTCCAGAATCTGCTCTGCTGGTGATAATATCTGCTGAGTATCCTTCATGACATCACCTTTCACAGAAAGAAAAATCGTTCATTGCCAGACGAGTGATAGAATTCAGGCCAATGGAAAGGTACATGGCTTAGAATCCAAGAGGTCCAGGAAAATTATCAACAAAGGGAAACTTTCTTCATGTTGTAAGAATTTTAAGGGTTTGAGGAACACAAGAAAAGAATCACCATTAAGGCTTGTGCAATATGTCTAGGCAGAGTCAAAGTAGGAAAGCGCAGGGACAAATCAAAGATGAAAGCAAGCTCAGGGCACACAAAGATGTGATACCCTAGCATGTCTAGTGAGTCAAAACAACATGTTGTACAAGAGCCCTGGCCAGTGGGGCTCGGTGGTTAGAGCATCACCCCACACACCAAAGGGTCACAGGTTCGATCCCCCATCAAAGGCATGTACCTGGGTTGTGGGTTCACTCCCCACCCCCAATCAGGACACGTACGGGAGACAAGTCGATGTATCTCTCTCACATCGATGTTTCTCTCTTTCTCCCTCCCTCCCACTCTCTCTGAAAAGCAATGGGAGAAAATATCCTCAGGTGAGGATTAAAAAATAAACAAGCACTACTAGAGATGATCCAGAAACCCCTACTCAGACCTCAGGGAATCGCTTCCAGCCTAGAAGGTCCTGCCAGCCGGGAAATACAAGTGGTTCCCTCCTTATCCACAGTTCTGCTTTCTTTCTGCAATTTTGGTTACCCAATGAGGTCCAGAAATGGTAAATGGGAAAATTCCAGAAACAAACAATTCATAAGTTTTAAATTGTGCACCGTAATGAGTAGAGTGATGAAATCTTGCGCTGTCCCACTCCACCTGCCTGGGATGTGACTCCTCCCTCTGCCAGTGTCTCCATGCTGTGTGTATACACTCCCTAACCATTAGTCACTGAGCAACCATCTAGGTTATCAGATCAACTATTATGGCATTGCCATGCTGTGTTCAAGTAACCCCTATTTTCTTTAATAACTAGAGGCCCAGTGCATGGATTTGTGCACCGGTGGGGTCCCTCAGCCTGGCCTATGGGGATCAGGCTGAAACCGGCTCTCCAACATCCCGAGGGGTCCCGGATTGCGAGGCTGTGATTCTCAGGTGATGCACAAAGGAATCGGGCTCCCTCCTCTCTGGTTCCGGGTGCGTCACCTGAGAACTGCAGCTTCCAAGTTACCACAGCTCAGCAGCTCCTGCGTTGAGCATTTGCCCCCTGCGTCAGTGCGAGTCATAGCTACCAGTTGGACAGTCTGACGGTCGCTTAGTCTTTTATAGATGGCCCCCAAGCACAAGTGTAGTGCTGCTGGAAATTTGGAAATGCCAAAGAGAAGCCATAAAGTGCTTCCTTTAAGTAAAAAAGGTATGTATGTATAAGAAAAAAATAATATATAGGGTTCGGTACTATCCATGGTTTCAGGCATCCACTGGAAGTCTTGGGATGTATGGCCCACGGGTAAAGGGAACTACTATATATACATTCCTACCAAATGCTGGGGCTGGGCCTCACCTCGGTGTGGGCACCACGTGTCCAAACACTGTCCTCCACCCCCAACTCCTTCAACTCACCAGACTCCATCTCACTAGGGCCTCCTTTCCCTTAAGAGCTACCCAAACCAACCACTTCAAATAAAGTTACCATCTCCACAACCCTATAACAGGCCTTTTCAAACTACTTGTGGTGAAGGTCCACTTCTTCCCACAACCCGCTGCGGGCCAATACTTGTATAAAATACAAAATAAGAACAACAACAACTAATAATAAATAAAGACATAAAATGTAAGTCCCAAATTATTATTAGATTCAGCAGACTTAAAATTGCCCTCTCAAATTGTTAAAGATTTCTAAATTCTTATCCTCAATTTCTGTACGCATGTCATCATAGGTCAGTTATACACAGTTCACGAATCCCTGTGCATGGATTTTATATTGTGTAGCACTGACATACGGCAAGAACTGGAGGTTCAACACCTTCACATCTTCACTTTCTGCTGTGCTTCTCTACTCTGAAGTCTTCCACTAAGACCTGTAGATCTTCTCCCATTGGGGGAAGTTCTCATTTATCGTCCTCCCTTTTTACTCATCATATTCCTTCACCAACTGGCTTTCTCCCGACCCTCACAAATGTCTTAGTCAAGGCTGGAAATAAAGACATGGGGATGAGTCCTTGAAATAAAGGTAGTAGCTAAACTCTCGGAAAGGTGGCAGAAGAGCAGCATCAGATTCTCATTCTTCTGAGGGACGACTAGAGTAGGAAGCTGAACGGGAAAACAGTGAAAGAGAAAGACATGAAAAAATAGTTATCATTATTACCATGATCACCACACTGATTAATAATCTGGCAATAATAACAGCATTTGAAGACAGAATCCCAAAGAAGAGTGATTTGTGGCAAAGAAATCCAAGAGGAGGAAAACCGAGAACACTTTTCTATCTGTAATTTATCAATCCATGTAGTGGCTTAGCTTGTACTTGACAATGTTAAAGGAGCTCACATCCAAAAATGAACTGGGGCTCCTATTGTACGAAGCAGTCACATGTATTTTCTCTTACCTCAAACAAGTACACAATAGAAATGTGTACACAAAAAGGTAACAAAATTAATTACCTAGCTCTCTTATCTCTAAATAATTGTTTATGAACCTACTATTTTAAAGGCTTCTTTAATTTTTCCCTTAAAAGGGAGAGAGAGGAAAGTTCATCCTAAAAAATCGATATGAAGTCAGAGCGGCAGCCTTGAAGACAGTGGTGGAAAAAGCAGCTGATGGGGCTTCAGGGTTTAGCACACACCGATCATGACTATTTTAAAGAGGACTAGAGAGATGATTTTTAAAGCTGCCTGCTCTACCCTAAACACTCTCTAAAAAATGAAGGTCCCTAGCAACTCGCTGCTAATCTTTCTCTGGTGGTGGTTTATAATGGGAGATAAGATTCTAATCTGTCTGCAACGGTTTATCTGAAAGCTGGAGACCAGATAAATTTACTCTCAAGGCCTGGTAACCCGGGTGGGTGTTCTCAGATTTCTTTATCACCACCTTCCAGGTCTTGCAGGGCTGAAACCAAAGGCTGTATTTCATACCTCCAGCTTTTCAATCTCACCTAGCCAGGAAACACCCACCTCATCAGGGTGTGGGGGGGACGAACAATTATTGATAAATCCTTATCAAATAAATAATCTAATTTAATCAGGTTCAAGTACCCATACCTGTTATCCCAAAATACTTCTTATGCATAACTTCTTTACTTCATGACCTCCTTATTAACTGCTGCCTAGACTATGGCAAAGGTTTTCTACCCAAAATCTAAACACCCAGCTCTCTGCCCCCATCAATGCCCCAGCCACTAGGCTCCAACAACACAGTCACCTATTTCCACAGCAAAGCTCTGATTTAGGCGCCTTCCAGCTCAAAAACTCACAACACAGAGTTAACACTCCACAACCTGGCCCTTGTCTACTCTCCCCCTCCATGGATAACTCAGATCTGTGTACCCCTAACTCTTCCTACACTTTATTCCCCAGATACACCCCATAATTTCCTTCCTCCGGGCTTTGGGTCACACAGGTCCCTCTATCTAAAACAATTGTTATCTCTCAAGTCTGCTTTCAACTCAAAATGCCATCTCCTTCATTAAACTGTTTCTGATTCCCTGGACAGAAGGCACTCTCTATCCGTAGGTCCCTTTAACACTTTACTTATAACTCTCCAATGACACTGTCTTCTATGTAAATGTGCATAAAGCTTATTTTGCAATGTATATTACAAATGTACAGATGTACAATATAGATGTTCTCACAGCTATAAAATACACGTGCTTGCATATTTATTTGTCAATCAAATACTTGCTTGTTTCTTTTCCCATGGGATTATTAACATGACCCACACATGTGTTTACTGGCAGGAAGTTAAAAAAAGATAAAACTGAAAACAGGGTAGTTCAGTTGGTTAGAGCATCATCCCAAAACACCAAGGTTGTGGGTTTGATATCCTGTCAGGTCACATACAAGAATCAACCAACGAATGCATAAATAAGTGGAATAACAAATCAATGTCTCTCTCTCTGTCTCTCTCTCTCTCTAATCAATAAATAAAAAGAGATAAAAACTAAACAAAAATCAAGCCTCAATCAAATACATGAACTTTTACATAAGAACCAGTTTTAGTATTTACGAATGAAGATGTTTCTTGGCACTTGAAAAGCGATGCTTTTCTAGAAGCAATGGCCAGTACCTTAGTTATGCTGTCATTAGCCTACCTGCAATCATCAGGATGTCACCTTGCTTATAAAAAACCCCATGCTAAGTATTCGGTATCTTTTACATTCACTTAAAAACCCAGGAAATAACACCATGCAAATCTGTGTTCTGTGGAGCTTAAAGTCTGATGATTTTACATTAAAAAAAGTAATTTTCTTTTCTCACACAGTTATCATAATTAATTCAGGTTATTTTTAAATTGGAGCCTCACAAAAATCAGTTTCATTTTCAGCTCTGAAGAAATCAGAGGTTTTATAGTCGTTGTACCCTCAAATATAGTATATAAAGAACTACAATAATATACTGCATATTATTTGATATTAGTTTAAAATGCCAGCATGATACTACATTATTTAACATACATTTTATATGTTACTTCTAGGGTTAATTAAGGACATAATTGAGATTTAAATCTTTGCAAATTTGAGGGTCTTTGCACTAGGGGACATATTCTAGATGCCAAGAGAAATAAATCTTTTAAATGCCCCGTTATTCCCTAATTAGCTTGAAAGTAAAGTACATGCATATAACTAAAAATCTTAATTTTAAGTCTCTATAGAATGTTATTAGCTACATTACCATGAAAATAAAAAGCCTTCCCTCCAACTTTCTAGACTATTCTTTTGAGCCCTGATCCACAATCTTCATTGCACTCTTATCACTGACGTCAGTTTCCTTTATCCCTATCCAGTATCTTCATGAGAAAAATATTCTATCATTACTCCTACAATGAACCAGCACATGGTTTCCTGGGTCTCACGGAAGCAGAGTAATAGATGTAGAGGTCCGGGTATGTTTCTACTTCCCAGAAAGCTGACCTTAGTCTCAGCACCCTCCTATGAACTTGGTAAGCACTAGTCACACCTTCCTTCTTCCTTCAAGGATGCAAAAGAACCAAGAGGTAGAGGACTCTCATAGAGGACCCAACCCAAAGGCTCCCTGGGTCCCATATATGCTCCTTTTTCCCTCTAGATTATATGCTCCTTGAGGACAAGATCTATGTCCTAACCAAATGTTTGTCCTTAAGTGTTAGAGTAAATGAATGACCAATGACAACTGGGAAGCTACTGAATACTGAAGCATGGAAGCTTTAAAACATTGCAATAACACTGCATTTTTATTGGTAATGTCATTAATAAGAACTCAAAAATGTCTCAAGACCTGCTAAGATCCTGCCTAAAGTTAAACAAGAGAACACTGAATCCTCAGAAGACTCCCAGGCACAACACCCGGCCTGATAATGTGGAAGAAGATCACAGGGAAGCTGGAGCAGAGACGACTAGGCTCCATCTGGCCTCTGGCCTGTGCCCTCCCCTCTCAGAGGTCACTGCTGATGGAAACAAGCTCCAGGGCAGCACCAGGCCTCCTACAAACCAAAGGATTTGGTCAGAAAGAAGTAGCTTAAATCCACTCTGGGCTGGTCAAGGCCTCCCCAACTGTACAGGTGACACAACCCAGGCACCAGGCCAACACCACAATGCAGTAGGCATCCCAGGCAGAACCCAGCTCTCTTACCAGGAAATGTACTGCTCACTGGAATATGCTAGTAGTTCGTGGGTAGGGCTAATGTGGGGCTTATGTCTCAGAGTAGAGGACAGCCAAACACCACGACTCCATATTGTGAAGACGGAAGTGAGCCTTCTGTTTGACAATTTATTGAAACCATGGGAAAAAAGACATCTGTGATTACCTCAAGTCCTAGAAGCTGTTCTGAAACCCCCTTCCTCAAATAGAAGTCCCCATAATATCTACACCAAAGGAGCCTATTCCCACCACCCATCCAGTGGGGTCTCCAGAGCCCATAATCTTCAACCTCCTCCTCCCCAGCTTTGAAACTCCAGACCTTGATATCTGACTTATAAGATGTGACTGTCCTCAATTCAAGAAACCATCATCTACGACTGGTCATCACTCCTCTCCCAGGCTACCTCTTACACATTATGAAAACCTCAACACCAATGTGTTTACTCAAGTCTGCCCGATATATTAACTATTCCAAGAGAAACTAACACAATGCCAGGAACCTTTGCCCTCTCAATTTTAAGAGGTTTAAGTTCCTTTTAAAACTTGATATATTAATAGGGTTTTTCACAAAATTACCTTAAAAAAAGTCAGTTGAGCACACATAGTCTTCAGTTGAAAGAAAAAAAAAAACCATGTAACAGCAGTTACTTCTGATCTTTTAGAAAAAAAAAATTATTAGCATTCTCCCAGAAGGTTTTCTTAAAAGAATAAAGAATATAAAAATGGATAAATGAACATATTGAAAGGCCTAGGAAGAAAAAAGTTCACCTAACAGATTAAATATCCTGTAAATTCTAGCTAGTACAACAGTTTACAAATGAATCTAATATACTATAAATATTATGGCACCTCTGCTATCACCATAGGAACTCTGCTTTCTACTTAAGAAAACAGCAATATGTTAAAATGACAGCTTAAATCAATTCTCTAAACAATCTTAGAAATGCAACTCTTTCTGTAATAATACAATTTGAACAAAATTGCCATTTATAGCAGAATATTTACTTTAGCCAAGGCAAAGCAGCTTGCAAGGTAAAATGAAATAGATTAACAGTTTATTCTACATTAAAGAATTTTAGGTTAATAGGCCTGGGAAGGTTTTCTCTCAAGCCACATAATTATTTTAACCAAAGTATACATAAAATCTTGATTTTTCCATCCTTTAAATAACTTATTTGATTACTAAATTAATTCTTCCTTCTTCAGTAAGTTTATTTTGAGATATTTTTTAATCCTGTAATTCTTGCTTTTTATTTCTTTCTCTCTTCCCACCTAATACCCCTTAAATAGAACTATAGAATTCCTTTTTGGCTTTGTGGGAAAATGTATTTCAATTTCACCTACAAACTGGCCTAGGCCTAATGAAATATATAAGCAGGGAGGAGATCCATGGTGCAAAGAGATGTTTCATAGTCTGATATTATCTGATTACCATGGTCTGTAAAAATACTTGATGAAAGTGCAAGTGTAAACAAAGTCAATTCAATTATTTCCTGTGGTCAGTGGAAAATACATTGGACCAGGAGTCAGTAAACTAGATTTTGTTCTTGTCTGTAATACTAACTAGCTGTATGACCACAGACAAATTGAAGACGCTACTTACTCATCTGCAAAATTAAAAAAACTGAACCAAATGGCCTCTAAAGATACCTTTCACCTCTAAATAGCATGATTTCATTTCCACGTCACAAATTTCTGTCAACCCAGAGAATTCATGGTACTTTCCAGAAAAGTGCTTGAATTTCCAAGAAATTCAATTTTTAAATTATCTTTTAGACAATCCCAGCCATCTGAATGGGGAGGAAATGTTAACTATTATCCAGGTGACCTTAAGTGAGTTGAAAACCAGGGGGGGGCGGAAAACAACTATCCCTGTTTGACCAGATTTTCCAGAGGCCCAAGCAAGATTTTTTTTTTAAAGAATTTTTATAAAACTGTCAAATGCAAAGTTTCATTATTTCACATGGGCTTCCTTCCTCTATGAGCATTTAATGAGCAGGGCTCCTAACTAGTTGACAATATTTTTGCAATCAAGATGCACGCGTATGTCCCACTTAGGAACACATCTGACATTAAGAAACACACCTAAGACATACAAGTGTAATTTTCAAAGAGTACTAATGTAAATGTCTTATATGCCAAAATTACCCTTCTATATCCAGTTTTCTTTTTCTTGATAGGTTATTATCCATTCACTTCTTTTACAAGTAAAACAATCCTATATAACATCCTATATAATAAAAGGCTAATATGCAAATTGTCCCCTCGACCAGGAGTTCGACTGGAAGTTGGACCAGGAGTTTGACCAAGGGGCGGTGCTGGCTGGCCAACCTCCCACATCCCCTCCCCCGGGCCTGAGGGCCTGGATTGGGGTGGGCTGGCCAGATCCCACCCGTGCATGAATTTGTGCACCAGGCTTCTAGTTAGAAACTATTAGACTATGTAAGGGAAAATCATATGCCTACCCTTTCATGTATTCCCTTCCAACATTTTTCTTAACACACGTTATTTTTTACACAATTGTGATCATACATATTTCCAAATACTAAGTGTCTTTTTCACCCAACATTGTAATTTTTCCATGTCATAAATCCTCTCAAAGCAGGACTTATAAGGGTTGTATGGTATTCATAAATAACAAAAGCTGGCACTTCTTGGGTATTTACTGTGTGCCAGACCCTTGTCTAAGTGCTTTATGTGCATCTGCTCACGTAATCATCACACAGATCTAGGGATAAGTGCTATTACAATTTTCATTTTCAGGGTGAAGAGCTTTCTCAGAAGAGCAAGGTTTAGAACCTCCTGAGAGCAAGTTCTTATCAACTATACCCTATTGTCATTCCTAGCAAGAAAATAACACTTATTAACAGAAACTTGGTTAGATCACCATATTTTCTATGTCTGAGAATTCAGGAACTAAACATTTGATATTTAATGTATTCCTGAAACAAAAAAGAATCGTTTACTATAGCATCTGTAAAATCACAAAACTTTTTCCTCAACAAAATACTGCTTATACTTTTTTTTTTTAACATGAATCATTCTGTATATTTATAATTTTTTAACTTAGCATGGTAAACATCCTTCCTTAAAACATTACTATAACCACATGACAAAAAATGTATTTTCTCTTGAGACAATGTATTTTCTGAAAACAGAGTAAGTGAATCTCTAAGTACATAAGAGTTTGAGAATAAACTTCAACTGGGCAGTGGAGACCCTTAGTTAATTCAGACATCTGCTTTCAGATGCACTTTCAGATTAACATTCAATAAATGTCAATGGATAATAAATAAGTGGGCATGTCTCTAAACACATGCACTGACCCAGCCAGCCTCCCAAGTAGACACACTCAAGCACTATCTTAATTGAATTATCCCTGCCAACTTCAAAGAAAAGAGCAGCAGGGAGATTCAAACAAACCATTTGGCATTACAGAATTCTGATCAGATAAGGACCTTGCTACCAATTCACTGATAAGGACCCAAGAAGTCCATGAGAGAAAAAGTGACAAAAATGTAAAAGAAATAAAAACAACTTCACTATCCAAGTAAGTGCTACTTGATGGTTTGCAAACATATGGTTTAAATGAATAAAAAGCAGCTCCAATAGTTTTTATTATTTGTATATTTGTTTTACTTGTAGTCCCGCCCCCCCCCCCCCCCCGAAATTAATGAGTTACTAAATACCTAACAGAAGAGATAGAGCAGTGTTCTTTTACATACTTGATTTCCGGAGAGTTGTGAAAACAAATGGTCCTAAAAAAGGAAATTAATGTTACTTGAGTCAAAAATGTGTGGCTGTTTTCAAAAATTATGCAAAGATTATGCAGATATACTGACAACCTGACCAGCCTTTTCTAAACTATTGCAAACACAAGGCCAGTGCCAAAGTGATACGTGCGAGAATACCACCAATTTATCAGGTGGCAATGAAAAATTAATTACATAATGGAACCTGTGCGTTAGGAAAATTAATCTGGCAGAGAGAGATAGGATTGAATGAAGTAAATAGAAATGGTGTAGAGGAGAGAAATTAGGGACATTGCGGAATCAAAAAAGGATGAAAAACGGAAACATGTAAGGTAGAGTCTTCAGGATGCATTCATTCATCCACAAAATATTTATTGAGCCAGACACTGAAGAAATCATGGTGAACAAACATTCCAGTGGGGGAAATACACACTGACAAATGCATATACAAAGAAATGCATAACCATGCTAAGTGCTACAAATAAAAAGAGCAGGCAGGGCATGTTTGGGTTTGAGTGGATAGGCAAGGCCATGTTAGTACAGTTCCAGAGACCAAGGGGAGTGGCCTGCCAGATGATGAGGCTGGCCAGGGGGTGATGATTACCCCAGGCGGAGGTAAGAGCTTCTGCCAAAGGCCTGAGACTGGGTTATGAGAGACTCCAGAGCATGTTAAAGCTGTGCCAGTGAGCAATGAGAGGGTGGTGCCCAATGAGGAGAACACCTTACTGTCCAAGGGAAGATGCTTCCACTCCAAGGGCAGAATTGAAGCCTTAAGGACAGAGTAAGAATGACAGCAGAGACAGATGGGCAACCCTATCCTCTACTACTACAAGGACCAAAATAAGGGCAGAAGACAGAGGGGAGGGACTTGCAGGTTGCAGCAGTCATGAGTGCTACTCGCCAGAGAGTTCTCTCTCCTTCCAGGCATACAGATGGGGCTGTACTTCCCCCCGCCCCTTTGCCTAAAGTATGGCATGAGACTTGCTTTAGCCAATGGCACATAAGCAGAAGTGGAAGGTAAGAGCTTATGAGGGAGTCCCCACACTCTTTCCCTCAACAGGGACACACTACATTCAAGATGGTGGCCGTTTCATCAACCCAGGATCCAGGACATGGACAACATGGTCCCCAGCCACCCTCAATGGAAAGGAAGAGTGGTGGGGGGGGGGGGTGTCAGAATAAAACCTTTCTGTTATGAGCCACTGAGATTAGGAAGTCATCAGCCCATACTGACTGATGCAGACATAGGACATAATGGATGTAGTGATGATGGAATGAGGGAGGCAAGAGGAGATGAACAGGAGAGATAAAGGAGGAATTTGAGATTCAAAGTTGGTGGCCATGAAAATGATGCAAGAATGCAAAAAGGTGGCTGGTTTGGGAATAAAAAGTGACAACTTGTGCTTCATAGATGCTGAAGGTAAAGAACTGGTAGGACAACCAACTACACATCGGGCAGGTTAGCAGAAAACCAGATCTGAGCTGGGAGAAAAATCAGAACTGAGATAAAGATCTAGAAATTGCAATAAAGGTTTTCAGAGCAAAGGGAGGAGATTAAATTCTATGAACTACTGGTAGGGAAGAGACCCTTTAGGAAAGCCGTTGGGGGGTGAGTGCAGCAGGGGGACAGAGTAAAGAAAACAAAAGAGGAAGGAAAGCCACAGAAGGGGATGGAGGAGTACTGACCAGTATCACGTGCTGCAGACATTTTGAAGACAAATTCAAGGAGGACTGAGAAGCCAACCTACCCAAAGGACAGAAGCCAGGCTGCAGGGTTGCAACTGGAGGTCGCACTGTGGTTAGTAACAAAGACTTAACAGAACCCAGGCAGCCAGGCCCAAGTCCCAGCCTTCCAATACTGTAAAGAAAGAATTCTCTTAAGTCATTATTCTTCTAAAACAAAATTTAATGGTATCATAAATGGTCCACATTCCACAATTTTTTTAAACTACGTTAAGACCTTTAGATAGTTTGCAGTTGGTCAGCATTTTACATTTTCTACCCTGAAGAGTCAGCACTGTGACTTAAGACACTTTATACACATTTCAGGCTAGTCTTTAGGAGACATTCCCACAAATGTAAGTATTGGGCCAAAGAACAGGAGCTTCTCAAAGTTCCTGATACATATAGATCAACTGCCAAAAGGTTATATCATTCACCATCTTATAATATATAGGAGACAGGATTCTCATAAAATACTATGCGAATGGGGCCCCTGGAGTTGTGGAATGGTGTAGCCCTGCAAATAAGTGTGCCCAGTTCACCCAAGCTTGCAAATTTTCAAATTATCAGGCTAAACGGCACTTTATTTTAATTCATGTTTCTTTAATTATTAGCAAGACTGCACTTCTTTCTAGCTCTGTATTGGCTAATTGCATTCCTTTTTTCAAGGAACTGCCCTTTCCCATTTTTCTGCTGGAGTATGTTTTTTTAATTAAATTTCAAGAACTCTATATAATTTTAGAAACTTAATACTATGACTGAGATATAGATATAATAAACAGAGTGCAAATACTGTTTCTAAGCCTATTGTTGAACTTTTACATTTATGGTACTTGTGACATACAGAACAGAGGTTTGTTTACATGGGAAGGCAGTAGGCAGAGATTAAGAACACACGGTCTGAAGCCACAGTGCCCAGGTTCGAGACCCAGACCCTCCACTTACAGCTGTGTGACCTGCGGATGACTTACCTTCCCATGTGTAAAGCCATAACACATATTCTATGACATAGCAAGTACTCAATTAATGTGGGCTCCAGATATGTGTAGTCAAGATCAGTTTTCCTTTATTAGCATAATACAAGCTTACATTTGTTGAGCACTTACTAATAAGCACTTTACATGCATTACCTTATTCAATCTTTTTTTAAAAAAAAAAACCTCTCTAAGATAATAATACCTAACAATCCCAATTCTCAAATGAACAAACTAAGGCTTAGTTGAAGTAACTTGCTCAGAGGTCTTAGCTCATCAGTGGCAAAGCCACGGCTCACCTCCCAAGCCCAGGCCAAACTGGTTTTTTTCCCCTTCATTTCATACTTTAAAAGTCCTTCTTCAACCTTACATGATTATTCACCCATGATTTATGCTGTTCCTGTTATTTGTTTTATATGTAACTGTTACCTTTAGTTATAATTTATTTCAGGACATGATTTAAGATGGGGCTCCAACACTGTTGTTGTACATCATTTACTGAATGGCACACTCACTATATTTGACTCCTCCCATGATACCCCCTAAATGCTTACACACAGAGATATTTCTGGGTTTTCTCTTCCATACCACAGACCTCTACCCTGTGCTTGGGCCTGCATGACACAAACTATCACATTTACCCCAAGATTACACTTAGGGGAAGATCACTCTAAGAAGCATATGTTCATAGGGTGGTTTGAACCTCTTTCCTAAAACAGATTTCACAAAGACAAGAAAAAGTATTTTATGTGTTCTCAGCCTATCACAGAAATTGCTCCCAAAATTGGTAACTGTATTTCTCAAAACTTCTCTACCTCTTTACTAAAACTTGCTCCTTTGTGCCCAAGCTGCTTTCGTTCCCCTTTGCCTACCTGGGCATCCTAAGCATTACTCAGTCTCTCATTCTTTTCTGGAAAAAAAAAAAAGTCCTTCTTATGTCTGTATCTTCCAGGTACAGTTCAACTCTTCATAAATCCTTTCCCTATACACCAGTTCTGTCATTTCATCTCCCTCAATTTTCGGAAGCAACCATTTGACCCTTTAAATTTGCTCCTTTGTGCTATTATCCATCTTTTTATAGATGACTGACCTTTCTACCTGTTTAGATCATAAACCCTACAGGTCAAGGGCCTGCTCTAACAAAATAGCATATCTTTAGCACCCAGCAAAGAATCCTAGCACAAAGCAGGCACTCAATAAATGTGGATAAAGATTTCACAATTCCTTCCTTCCCTTTTCAAATTCCAGGCCCTCCCATCTCCTAGTATTCAAAAAGACTAGAGGCCAAAGAAATAGAACCTGTTGTTGATTATCTAGTTGGAGATGGGCCTCCACCCTGCTTCCTGTATTTTGGGACATTTCTGTTTGTTAGAACTCCACCAGAGGGTGGAGAAAGACAGTGAGGTGAAGCTCAGGCCAGTTCAGTTGCTGATTTACTAACATATCTGATTTAAAATTACAGCCAAAATGAGGTTTTATGTTACCAGAGCATTTCAAAGAACACCACTCGGGTCTCACATTACCTCAGATAATACTGGAATCTTGAGCTGACTAAACTGGGAGGGTGAGGAAGGCCCAAGCACATACTCTGAGAGATTATCATTCCACACCTTCTGTCCATCCTCCTCCAGTAACACAAAGGAAAACTTAGTAATGACCTGACTTGGTTCCATTTCATTTTGTTTCATTCCATTCCATATTGTTAGATCCCGGCAGGGGCTTGCCATGGAAGGAGAGTTTGAAACTGAACATACTGAGATAAGATCAGTATGGAAGCCGGCAGCCAGATGACTTGGGCATCAATACCCCAAGTGCATACAGTCGGCAAACGAACGAAAAGAGCTGTGTCACAATACTTAAATCTTACAGAGAAAGGATATTTTTAGGCCTTGAGGGGTATACTGTTATATCTAGGCCATTCTGATGCTATCTTTAATACAATGAGAGACCCAAGGTAAAATGCCTTCAGGAACTCCAAAAGCGGTCACAACTCAACTCTGCTCTGGGAATTAATTCTAGTTTTTATTCTGAGCTTGCATATTTTGAGCATGCTGCCCTCCTGATGATTTTAAATCATGGAAAGCTCATTCTGGGATCTGTAAAGATTCTTCTTTCATTACCCAAAATCATAAATTACCTTTCCCGCAGTAAATATTACTGGAATGTTACCAGTAGTACATCTTCTACTCTTATAGAAGCAGCCGGTTAGTGGGGAAAGGAACTCTAGAAACAATTCTGTAAAGCCCCCTGTTTAATAGAACAGGAGCCCTGAGGTTCAGAGAAGTTAGGCAATAGCACAAGGTGAGTTAAGTAGCTGGAAGAGCATATGCCAAGCACTAAGAGCTTCACCTATATTGCTCATTTAATCTCCCAATAGCCCTATAAATTAAGTACCATTATTATCTCTACTCTAAAGATGAGGAAACTGAGCACAAAGTTAAGCTATATGCCTAACACTGCATAGCTGGTAACAGGTAGAGCTGGGATTACAACCCAGGAGTTGTGTCTCCAGAGCCTACGCTCTGAACTACCAAATCTCTGGGATTAAAACCTGAGACTCTTGGCCCCACCGAAGGTTCACTCCATTATAAATCATTCTAAGGCTCACAAAAGAATAAACCACATTTGAAAAGGTCTGCAAACCATGTTGGAGCCTGATTAGAACAAACTACTAATCAAATTAGTAGTTTCACCCTAGCTGGTGTGGCTCAGTGGATAGTGCATCGGCCTGCAGACCAAAGGGTCCCGGGTTCAATTTCAGTCAGGGGCACGTACCTTGGTTGCAGGCTCCTCCTTGGCCAGGGCCCTAGTCAGGGCGCATACAGGAGGCAACCAATCGATGCGTTTCTCTCACTCACATTGATGTTTCTCTCTGTCTTTCCCTCTCTCTTCCACTCTCTCTAAAAGATCAATGGAAAAATATCCTCGGGTAAGGATTAAAACAAACAAACAAACAAACAAAAATTAGTAGTTTCTTAAACAATCTGGAAAAACTGAATAGTGTATCAATAGATTATTAACTTTATCATAATGGCACTATGTAATTACGTAAGAAAATATCCCTATTTTTAATAATACATACTACGCACATAGGGGTGAAAGGACAGGAGGCTTGGAACTCACAATCACACAAAAAAAGAAAAAGAAAAAGAAAGAAAAGGAACAGCTGAAACAAGTCTGCCAAATCTTTTTTAAAATATATTTTTATTGATTTCGGAGAGGAAGGAGAGAAAGAGAGAGAGAGAAATATCAATGATGAGAGAGAATCATTGATCAGCTGCTTCCTGCCCACCCCCTACTGTGGATTGAGCCTGCAACCCACGTATATGTCCTGACGAGGAATCGAACCATGACCTCCTGGTTCATAGGTCTATGCTCAACCACTGAGCTACGCTGATCCGGCTGGCAAATCTTCATAATTACTGAATCTGGGTGATAGAACATGAGGGTTCATTATACTATTCTCACCACTTTTTGTTTATTTTCAAATAAGTTCATGTAAAACCATTTTTTAAAGTCCACAACCTAAACATATAAAAAATAAGCTATGAAGCAATGAAAAGTTTATGAGCATATCTCACTTTTACATTTTAAAGTCTGTTTGTTAAAAGGCAGCCTTTATAACCCACTGAACTATTTAATTTTGTTGTTTCTGAACTCACTACCAGCCACTCATCAATACTAGAAGCATGGGAGGAGCTAGTTAAATCGATATCCTGTTCATTTTTTCTTTTAGTCCATCTGCAAAACTGCTTTATTAGTCAGCTAGTTAAGAATATTTAATGAGTGTTTATTATGCTGGAGGCATTGTATTAGCACTGACACAAGTCGTCAAAGACAGAGCAGAGTAATATTTCCATCCAAGCATAGATCAATGGACCACAGGATTCCAAAGCCTGGCTTGGTTGTGGCTCCGCTTCCTGCATGGATGAGAATTACTTTCTTAGATCCTCCTAGCATAGCTGAGCCAGAGCCTGTGCAGCAGATGCACCTGCTGTAGCTTCCTGGCAGACACTGGGGAGTAGCAAGAGGGAGGCAGAGTACCTGGCATGGGGGGAGGGAAGTGAGGTTTATGGGTAATTTTTAGTATCTGTAAGCTACCCCAAATTCCTCCTTCTGCAATGCAGAACCATTGCAATGCATTTCCCTTTCAGGGGGAGTCTTGCACTCACCAGAATAGGCTCACCTACTTTTCTGCATTTTACGTTTGTTTCATCAGACAAGTGATCACAGATAAACAACCCTAGGGACTGAGACAACAGCCAGGCTTCTGGCTGTTCATGCTTGAGGGTATCCAGGGAAAACTGATCTATTATTAAAAGTGTCATAAGGTAACACAGTAGAAGTATGTCACACACAGGTATGAGCACTAAGTCACTATCAGTAGGCCATCCTTCAAAAGGAAGAGCAGATATTCAAGGACTATGGAACATCAATAATTAGCAGTGTTGTATCTCTGTTGGCACTTCTGTGCTCAACCTAATGGCTTATTAAACTAATACCTCCTCTTCAATCCTGGCCTTCAGCACTTTGAAAATTATGGCACAGTCATGTTTCATTTACTCTTCTTTTGCCTCAGATCCCTGATGCAGACAGTAGCCCCCAGTTTAAAGAACTAAGTCTCGTGTGAAAACAGAAAAGGTGCCACAGATGTTTGTGGGCTTTATCCTTAACATATACATTTTGGCTGAAGTTGGGAAGATGCAGACATCCTACTTAAAAGCCAAAGCAACAGAAGTTAGTTCCGATTATGGATGAGATGCCAGGTCATGGTCTTTTGCCAACTCCTGCTCTGCTCCTTACCATCAGCAGATCAACTTCAGTAAAACAGAAAAAAAGCAATCCTTATTTATTATCGAACAAATGGGAGTTTACAGAATCTGGAGTGAGTTGGCAGAGCTAGCAATTGAGAGAAAAATCAAACCAAGCAAGCTGAATCTGGCTATCAGCGAAACTTCATCTCCAATCTCCGCAAACATCATCCATGTCATCCTGGGTCTGCCCAGGAAAGGGATCTATCTGCCATCATAAAGATGCCCCAGCCCCTGTGTTAGGAACCTGGCACTCCATCCTGATAATACCCCACACACAGAGCCACAAAGTCCAGAGAATCACTTCCAAGGCCCATCTTCTTGCATTGTTCCAACCAACACCACAAGGCACCCACCCACAAACAAGCCCCTTTCAAGAAAACAAACAAAAGTGACAAGGCAAGTTGCTATTAAAAGTTTCCAGCTGCCCCGGACTGCACATTGCTGCTCAAACGTCGCTCCTCTCCCGAACCACGCAAGTGATCAGGCAGACTGCATTTCCAGATACAGCAGGGCCAGCCCTGCCTGTGGAAGGTGATTTAAAACTTCATCTCCCTCACATCCACGCACCTGTTCTCTAAAGACCTTCTGCTACAGCCAGGTTAATCTCGGAGTTGCTTGCTTCAAACTTCGTAGTAATTTACACGAAACTGAAATTACCAAGGGTTCCTTCCCCTCACGCCCCCTATCCCTTCATAAGAAGAGGCCAAACGTCAGGATGCCGGCTACAAGAAGGGGATGGAGAAAAGGATGAAGAGCCCCTTCCCTACTGGAGTTCGGCCCATCCAAAGGGTCCGCCGGGCCATCTCCAACCCTGGGTTGCGGACTGGAAAAGAAAGCCCCCATCTCCACGGCCCTGCGCCCCTCCAGGCTACAGGTGCCAAGCCCCTCCACATGCCGAGGGAAAAGTAGGTGTGGGAGGGCTTGGGGTCTGGGGGAAGGAGAGTCATTTCCCAGGTGGCAGAGGAGGTAAACTGCCCGGGGGGTGGGGGGGAGGGAGTGGCGATCTCCCCCCCAGGGAAGGGACAGCAGTGGGAGAGGACCCCGGACACAGGGTGGGGTCTGGAAGTTACCGCCCCTCCAGTACCGTCCCTTCTCCCCTGTCCAACGCCCCCGCCCCCTTTCCCACCACATCTTAATCTTAAGACCCAGCAGGGTCGGCTGCTCCAACTCAGCCCGACCCACTTAGAGGAGCGTGGAGGGGATCGCCGCCCGCCCACCTCCCGCGTCCTCGCGTCCCTGCGCCCCTCGCCCCGCACTCACCAGGACCACCGAGCCGCGCACGACCTCCGACACGCTCTGCCGCAGCTCGGCCGCGGTGCCCGGCTTACTCAGCGCCCGGGTGAACTTCCGAGTCTCCGCCGAGGCGGGGGGCAGCGACAGCTGCGACATCCTCGCCGCCGCCGCCGCGCCAGCTCCCGAGGTCCGGCCGGGCCGCGCCGCCGCCAGGTGCGCCCGGGGCGCCCCGCCCGCCCGTCCGCCCGAGGCTCCCAGCGCCGCTGCCTGCTTCCCCCGGCCGCGCCCTCCGAGCCCCGTCACGCTCCCAGGCGACCCCCTCGGCGTCCGCAGCTCCCCGCGTCCGGAGCAGCGCCTGAGCTGGGTCACCGTGCCTGTGGCCGCAGCGGCAGCGGCTCCCCCATGCCACCAGCCTCCCTCCGCGGCCGCTCGCCGGGCCGCCTCCTCGGGGCGGGGTGTCCGGCGCGGCGTGGGGCGGGGCGGACGGAGGAGGGGCGGGCGCGGCGGGGCGGGCGGGCCCCGCAGGGCTGTCCGGCCCGCAAGGCACCGCGCGGGAGCAAGGCAGCTGGACGCAGGTAGCGAGCCGTGCGGGCCGCATGCGGGGCAGGTGGGGACCTCAGGGGGCGCCTCCTTTCAGGTCCGATGCTCCCCAAGCCGCACGCCCAACAACCCAAGGCAAGGGCCGCACACGCTGGAGAAGGGCGAAGACCCGGGAACAGGCGCTTGTGCCCTGGGACTCTGGGGTCCCTGCCCGTGAAGACCCCCAGCGTCCTGGGAACTGCAGTCAGCCTCAGGGTCCAGGTTCGGGGGGCACCACGCCCCCCTGTGCGCCTTGGGGGATCGGAAGTTTCAGGAAAGTGGCCTTTTTGCAGCACCCAGGGAACACTGGGCCATCCAAAGCTGTGGCGGTGGGGAGCCGGACGGAGCGTCCCAGGCACCTCTGGTGGCGCTCCTCGGCCTAAATCCACCATTTCACCCCCGAGGCGTCGAGCGAACCGTGGGCAGCCTGGGGAGCCTAAGGCGCACCCCGGGATGAGGACGTCTTAGGCCGGGACAATTGCTATAGAGTCACGCAGACCTCCGCCGGCCAGGGCGACCTGCTGCGTCACCTTGGATGGGATCAGAACTTCTGAACCTCTCCTATTTCTTCTATAAAAGAAGGCCAATAATCTGCAAGAGGCTTAAATGACACGATGCGCCTCTGCCGCCCCTCCGTGGCCTGTCCAGGCTGCAAAGCGCTGGGCCCAGGAAACCCTGAAGCGCGGGGTCTGCGAACCCAACGTGACCCAAGAGCTGGCTGCTGCTAGCGACAGCTCCCACTCTGAGGATGTTCTTCACATAGCCCTTGCCGCATTGCCATCCCAAAAGGCACCCACCGCCTTTCCTCCTTTTTCCCCTTTTTTGAGGACACTCAGCAGCCTAACCCTGACCCCGCCGCGTAGGAGGTGCGCTGGGAGGGAAAATTTGCGCAGTGCCCTAGGCGCATGCTCAGTGGACTGGGTTTGGGTTTGGGTTTGGGTTTGGGCGGATCCGGGGCAGGGAACCTCTTTAAGAGTGGTTCTGATGATTGGCCAGTCTGCGCAGGCCGCGCCCACCCCTGCTGATGGACAGCTTTTTACCTGCCAGATCGGCTTACGGGGCGCGCGCGGTGGCAGCTCGCACCCGGCGTTCAGGGGAATCCTGGCCGCTCCTCCCGCCCGAGTGTCCAGGGGCCTCGTAGCCGCTGTCACTGCGGGGAGGGAGGCCCCATTGCGTCCCACCCTGCCAGAAAACCAAACACTGGCCTAAAGCGGAATCTTAAAGTGGTAGAGAAAACTGCCAATCCAGTGCTTGAAACAAAACACCGCCATTCAGGACTTAATGGGCAGGTCTGGCACATAAGACTGAAAGTCAGGCATGCAATCAGCACTCAATAAGCGATTGCTGGATTGGACTGTTTTCCTAGTGAATTGGAACGAAGAATGTGGCACTGAGTGAGCCTGACAGACTGAGGGATAAACAAAGCAAATAATGTGTGGATATCAAAAACAATCACACAGTAACCTATTTCCGCTATGAAATCAGGCAATGGCCTAGAGCAGGAGTGGGGAGCCATTTTTTGCCAAGGGCCATTTGGATATTCATAACATCATTCACAAGCCATCCAAAATTACCAACTTACAAATTAGCCTGCTGTATTTGGTGGGGTGGTGGGGGGTGGGGGGGTTGTTTTTCTTAATTATTATTTTTTACAATATACCCAATAAATCTATTTAAACATTAATATTTCAAGAAAAATCCTGCTATATTTGATCAAACATTTAATTAACTCATCCCTAATGCATTGGCAGGGCCAGACCACATGATTTTTGTGGGCCTCATACAGCCCTCGGGCCCAATGTTCCCCACCCCTGGTTCCCAGGCCTCTTCTGTTCCAAGAGTAGATTGGGTGACCCCAATAGTATAGGGAGGTACAGGCCAGCCCCACCCTGCCTTTCATGGGGACCCTGTGCTGTTTTGTATGACCAGCCACACCCCAACTTTACACCTCTGAGCTACACTGGTGTACGTTAGCTCACTTCTTACCAGAACTGCCAGATGCTAGTCTGAGAATTCTAAATTAAGATTTCCCTTTGAGTTTCTGACTTCTGAAGAAGTCCCAAATGGCACAAACCTTTATCCACTATGCTAACTTGGGTCACTAATCAGTATCTAGATAGATAGATAGATAGATAGATAGATAGATAGATAGATAGATACTCTCATATTTTATATATGTATATAACAACAACAAAAAGCACACAAGGTTGTGGGTTTTCTTTTTTGTTTTTAAATTTTAGCTATTGTGGTTTGTTTTTAATTTTTTTATTTACTGATTTGAGAGAGAGAGAAACATTGATTTGTTGTTTCACTTGTTCATGCATTCATTGGTTGTTTCTTATATGTACTCTGACCGGGATCAGACCCACAGCCTTGACGGACCCCGATCACACTTACCTGGTCAGGGCCTTTCCCTTTGTTTTGTTTTGTTTAAGAAAAGAGCACAAATAAGTGGAAAGTGAAGAGCTCCACAACCTTCTTTTTTCTTTTTTCTTTCTTTTTTTTTTCCCCGTTTACTTCAGAGAGGAAGGGAGAGGGAGAGAGAGATAGAAACATCAATGATGAGAGAGAATAATTGATCGGCTCCAACCTTCTCATTTCATCCTCATCTCTACCAGCTCTAAATTCTGTGCTTGCTAGCTGGCTCGTTATATTATAGAATGGGCAGATTTTCATTTAGAAAGCTGGGGATGGCATTGAAGGTGCTGACAGGAGTCACTGGCAGTGTCTAACCAACTGCAAGCTCTTGCAGTCAAAGAAGGAGGCATGGAAATGTAAACTAAGCCCGGAAAGACTGATGTTCCCAGCAACCTAGAGTTGAGACCCTCCTTCCTGGTAAAAGTGTGCTGTTAACAAATGGAACATTTCTCATGTTTAAGTTTCAACAGAAACTTGGTCCTGTTATGGGTTGAATTGTATCCCCTCAAAATACATATTGAAGTACTAGCCCTGGTACCTGTGAATATGCTCTTATTTGCAAATAAGGTCTTTGCAGATACCAAGTTAAAATGAGTTTATACTGGACCAATATAACTGGTGTCCTTATGAGAAGAGACACAGACATAGACACACAGGGAGAAGGCCATGTGGTAACAAAGGCAGAGATTGGTATGATGCATCTACAAGTCAAGGAACACCAAGTATTGCTGGCAAACACCAGAAGCTGAACCAGACAAAGGATTCTCTCCTTGAGCCTTTGGAGAAAGTGTGGCCTTGTGCTGACACTTGATTTCGAACTGTAAGAGAATAAATCCTGTTGTTCTAAGTCACCCAGTTTGTGGTACTTTATTACAGCAACCTTTGGAAACCAATACACTTACCAAAGACTATTTTTTTAAATCCCCACCTGGAATTGTGGGAGTTCTTATTCCTGGAGAGAGGCAGTCACACCTTCACAGAAGGAGCAGCAGCTCCAGGCACAGGCACTTAGTGGAATGGTTAGTGTGTAAGGTGTGTTCAAAGATACGTACATCCATCCACTTTAGCTTGAGGAGTAATCCAGTCTTGGTTTTCCCAAAACTATAACAAGAAAGTTTTCCTTTAGTTGAGGATGAGACCAGTAGGTAGTGGAGATGAGATACAACTGCAGCCTGTTTTGAAAATATGCATATAAATTATTGCACTATGCTCAAATATTTGTAGTTCAAATATTATGTATGTTTAAATAGCCACTTACTGCATTGTTTTCTTGTTTGGGTTGCTATAGGACAGTGATGGCGAACCTTTTGAGCTCAGCATGTCAGCATTTTGAAAAACCCTAACTTTGGTGCCGTGTCACATATAGAAATTTTTTGATATTTGCAACCATAGTAAAACAAAGACTTATATTTTTGATATTGATTTTATATATTTAAATGCCATTTAACGAAGAAAAATCAACCAAAAAATGAGTTCACGTGTCACCTCTGACATGCATGTCATAAGTTCGCCATCACTGCTATAGGATTTATATGTGTCTTAATGATACATAATTAGTATAAAATCTTTTCCAGGCATATCTTGAAAGAGTACATCTGTTTTTAGCATAAATATAAAGTAACCTGTAAAGATTAGTCAGGCTATGGATTGTAGCATCCAAGGAAGTGCAGAGGAGGCTTTCATGCTTTATTTTATCCTTACATTAATGCAAATTTAAAATAAGCATCTATTAATTTTATACCTCATTTTTTCCTATGAAAGTTAAACCTATAAAAAAGATGAACTCTGTTGTATACAAGGCATTACTAGAGATAAAAATGTATAATAATAAAATCCTGAAGTTTCTTATAAGCTAATGGTAAATAGACTTGGGGTCTTTATTGTGGTAAAATACATGTAATGTAAGGTTTACTATTTTAACCATTTTTAAGTATACATTTCAGTGGCATTAAGTACATTCGTATTGTTGTGCAACCATTATTAACATCCATCTCTAGAACTTTTTTCATCATCCCAAACTGAAATTCTCTACCCATTAAACAATGATTCCCCCTTTCCTCAGTCCTGGCAACCACCATTCTATTTTCTATCTCTATGAATTTGACTACTCTAGGTACCTCATGTAAATGGAATCATACAATATAATTCTTTTTGTGTATAGCTTATTTCACTTAGCATTTGTTGGAATTTCCTCCTTTTAAGGCTGAACAATATTCCATTGTGTCCACACACCACATTCTTTTTTTATCAATTCATCCATCAATGGACACTTGGGTTTCCCCTTTTGGCCATTGTGAATAACATGGCTGTTGTTATAAACATGGGTGTGCAAATGTTTGTTCGGGTCTCTGCTTTCAGTTGTTTTCGTATATACTCAGAAGTGGAGTTGCTGGATCATATGGTAATTTTATGTTTAATTTTTTTTTGAGGAACCATTACACTGTACTTCATTTTCTACATGTTTCATAGTATCTGTTTTCTAAGAACATTGGTTAATTTATTTTAGAAAGCAAGCTTTTTAAAATGTTACTAACATCAATAGAAGACACAACCTTTTCTTCAAAATAAGGCATCTGGGGAAAGGTATGCAATTAATCTAACACACAAGTTTACAGACACCATTTAGGGTTAATAGTATTGGAGGAATATAACCCCCTCTTTCACTTCTATTTTAGTCAGAAGAGATTCCTAGAAGAGATGAAATATGAGGCCTTTAAACGATCATTGAGACCAGGGCCTCTCACACTTTATAAGGCATATAAATCATCTGGAGATCCTGTTAAAATGCAAGTTCTGATTCAGAATGTCAGGCGTGGTGCCCAAAATTCTGCAGTTTTATCAAGCTCCCGGGTGATGTCAAACTCTTCACAAATGCAGGTGGTGCTGGTCCGCAGACCACACTATGTGAGTGGCAAGCATTTAGACATCCATGTCCAGCAGTAGGGCAAACTGCAGACCCTTAAAAATCCTCCAGCTGGCTCCTCCTCCTCCAACACCACGGCAAACAGGCAGCAGTTGGGTGAGCCAACTTTGAGCTGAGTTGAGGGGGAGGTGGGCTGGGAGTAGGGACCTCTGCTTCCCTCTCTAAGCCTCAGTTTTGGCATCTAGAATATGAGCACGACAACCCAGTTACTGGCTCCTGTCAAGCCAGGTGCTCAGGAAGCCAAGGCCCAGGCTGGACTCATTAGCAGGGAAGGCCCCGGGAGTTAAGAGTTGGGGCTGGGTTACATGAAATTCACTGGTGATAGATTAGGGAGTGGGGAGAAAGCAAAAGGGGGCGGGGGGGGGTTAGATAAATAGTGGGGGGGGTTAGATAAATAGTGGGGGGGAAAATCCTCCAATTGACCTTTAAAATTTAAGGGGAAAGAAAACCAAACACTCGATAGGAAAATGGACAGAACTCATAACCAAACAATGCACAGAAAAGATATAAGATGACTGGTCAGCACTACCCTGATAAATACCATTCTGCTTTTTATATTTAGGGTTGATTTAAGCCCCACAAATTAGGCATTGCTATTTTTGTTTGATATAGTCACTATTTGGTTAGATATGCTCACATATTTATTAGTTTATTTGTTTACCATTCTTTTTTCCATCCCAAGTTTTTCATTTGGGATCACTTTTATTTTACCCAGAAATAAACCAAATGGCAATTTAGGTTCCTATGTAGTTTATCTCTTTACTAAAGGCCCGGTGCACAAAATCTGTGCATGGGAGGGGGGTCCCCTCAGCCCAGCCTGCACCCTCTCCAATCCGGGACCCCTCGGGTGATGTCCGACTGCCAGTTTAGGCCCAATCCTCTCACAATCTGGGACTGCTGGCTCCTAACTGCTCACCTGCCTGCCTGCCTGATCACCCCTAGCTGCCTCTGCCTGCTGGCCTGATCACCCCAACTGTCCCCTCCTGGCCTGGTCATCCCCTACTGCCCCCCTCTGCCAGCCTGGTCATCCCTAACTATCCCCCTCTACCAACCTGGTCACCCCTTACTGCCCCCCCAAGCCAGCCTGGTCACCCCTTACTGCCCCCTGCTGGCCTGGTAGCCCCCAACTGCCCCTCCCCCCCACCGCCAGCCTGGTCACCCCACGCAGCCTGCTGTTCAGTTGTTACTGTGATGGTGTCCCGGACAATTTGCATATTCCTCTATTATTAGTATAGATAAATTTCTAAACATGCAAATTCTTCCCTCATTATGCTGTATCATGAGTGCATGGAAGAAGTAAAACAGTCACTGAGCTATTGGTGTCATAACCAGGCTTCCTGTCCTAATCTGTTCTCTCTGAAAAACTGCAGGCAACTTGGTTAGATACCCATTCTCAATACTTCTGGCATCCAACAGGCAAAGATAAAACTCCAGCTGCATCAACAGTCCTTCTGAATAAATGAAATTTGCCATTAAAGTAAAGGAATAAACTGTAATATATAAACAAAATGTAAGGCATTGTTAGTAAAAGGATTATATTAAATTATAAAGATTGTTTTTTAAGTAAGTGATCTGGGGACAGAGAACAGGGCAACCACGTGATATTTCTTGCTTCAGATTTTTTCCTTTTATCCTATTTTGACTCTTCTTTTCTCAGTCATTGAAATATTGCTTAGATAATTTAGAATGATCTGTCTTTTTCTAACATCAAAGTACAAAATGAAAACATTCTATTATCTTTCACATAAGGAATGTTCTTAAAATGACATTTAGAGAGAGCATTAGGAAATACTCAACTCTGTAAAACATTAAATTTATCCTCATCTTCTGTTAATTGACACAAATTTATTCAGTCAACAAATATTTACTGAGAATCCACTATGCACTAGACACAATTCTTTGTACAGAAGATATAGCATGATTTTTAAAAGATCAGTTTTCTTTGTGGAGCTTACCTTCAGGTGCAGAAGACAATCCATACAAAGTCAAATAAGCAAAACGTATTTTGACAAAAGCAAGAGTTAAGATAACTAAGCCAGGAAGGGACTATGATTTATTTTGGATGAGGCGGATTAAAATGTAAGTAGTATGGCTGGGGAAGGTCTCAAAAATAAAGGATTGGGCTGAAACCAGCTCTCCCACATCCCCCAAGGGGTCCTGGAGTGCAAGAGGGCACTCTGCAAAGTTCTGCAAAGTTGTTGTCATACTTGGTGTGGAACACAAACGCAAGTGTGCAAGAAATTAGATTCAGGGCCAACAGTGCCCCAGCAACAATATAACCCATGGCCAAAGGTGGAATCGGGCTCCTTCCTCTCTGGTTTCAGGATGCATCACCCAAGAACCGCCGCTGCCAAGTCACTGCAGCTCGACAGCTCCTGCATTGAGCATCTGCCCCCTGTGTTCTAACTATGACCATGGAAGTAGTCATGAAGAGAAGAATTGAGGCCCTGGCCAGGTAGCTCAGTTGGCTAGAGCATGTTCCAGATGTGCCAAGATTGCAGGCTCAATCCCCAGTCAGGGCACATACAAGAAACAACTGATGAGTGCATAAACAAGTGGAACAGTAAATCGATGTTTCTCTCTCTCTCTCAAATCAATAAATAAATGAAAAGAGGGGGATTGATTCAGTGATACTGTGTGCTTGCCCAGCAAACCCAAATCCCCAGCCATATCTTAAAAATATATTAAGGTTTCACACCCATTAAAATGGCTCCTCTTCCTCCTCCCCCCCCCATCCCCCCCCAAAAAACATCCAGGAAATAACAAATGTTGCAAAGAATGTGAAAAAATTGGAATCCTGTGTACTGTTGGTGAGAGTAGTGCAGTTGCAGTAGAAAAAAAAAACCAGTATGGTGGGGCCTTGAAAAATTAAAAGTTGAACTACCATATGATCTAGTAGTTCCACATCTTGGTATATGTACAAAATAATTGAAAGCAGAGTTTCAAAGAGATATTTGTACACCCATGTTCTTATCAGTATTATTCACAATAGCCAAGGGGTGGAAACAACTCAAGTGTCCAATGATAGATGAATGAATAAGCAGAATGTATTCTATACATACAATGGAATATTATGCAGCTTTAAAAAAGAAAGAAATTGGACACATGCAATAACATGGATGGACTTTGAGGACATTATATTAAGTGAAATAAGCCAATCACAAAAAGACAAATCCTATATAATAAAAGGGTAATATGCAAATTGACCCTAACAGCAGAACAACCGCTGGACCAGTCACTATGAGGTGCACTGACCACCTCTTGGTCCCTTTCCCTGGCAGGCAGGCTCTGATCACCTGATGGCCACTCGCAGCAGGGGCAGGGTCGGCAAGCTGGCAGAAACAGCCGACCTCTCAGTCCCTTCCTCTGGCCATCAGGCACCAATCACCTGATGGCAAATGGGGAACCAGGGGTGGGTGGCAGTGGGGGACAGGACCAGCTGTGGGCAGCTGGGGAAGATGACCCTGATCTCAGGCCAGGCCTAGGAATCGTACCCGTGCACGAATTTCGTGTTCTGGGCCATTAGTGCATCTATAAAATGCCTTTTTTCCTACAATTTTTGTTTGCATACACCCTGATAGTCTTTTCAAGACAATGATTTTTGTAATATTTTTAATAGAAGGAATAGAAAGAAAATTCAGTCTTTCTTTAAGCACCCTTAATTGAATTTTTATTAATAACTTAGAAAAGTTTCTTTTAACTTTGCAATAAGTTGTTAGTAATGTCTTGTAAAACTTTCTTGGATTTTGTCAAATTTCCAAGAAGTTTCTTTCATAAAAGAGCTGTAATATTTCAGTGCATTTTAAAGTTTGTTGTCAATGTCTTCCAACTGGCAGTATTCAATAGCCAGTTTGTCACTGACATCCTCGTTGTGTTGGAGTATTAAGAGTTTTATGCTCTTATCAATGTCAATATTTCCTGTTTAATTCATAAGAACTTAAAATTCTTTTCCAGTTAGTGATTACAATTCACAGTTTTCAAACAATCCAAATACCATCTATTTCTCCTGATAGAATGTCCCTTCTGCATAGTGAATGATTGGTTTTCGTATGATCTGAAAGTTTTGTGTTATGTTTTCCTTCTGATCCCAGAAAGCTTCTACTGACTTCATCACTCCTCTTAACTGTTTTGTTTCCATTAATTTTAAGAAATGGAAAATAAGCTACTTTTATGTACATTTAAATAGTTTATAGTTTCTCATTATTTCATTGAAATGTTCCAAAACATCTTTCTAAATTGCAGTTAAGCCCTAGCCTGCATAGCTCAGTGGATGGAGCATCGGCCTGCGGACTGAAGGATCACAGGTTCGATTCCAGTCAAAGGCATATGCCTGGGTTGTGGGCTTGATCCCTAGTGGGGGGCATGCAGGAGGCAGCCGATCAATGATTCTCTCATCGTTGATGTTTCTAGCTCTCCCTCCCCCTCTCCCTTCCTTTCTGAAATCAATAAAAATGTTAAAAAAAAAAAAATTGCAGTTAATATGGTATCTTCCCAACTTAACTTTCCTTTAGCAAATCTCAAAACTGTCCATGAAGGAGATTGAGATGGAAAGACACTGTGGGCTTAACAGCCTGCAGTTAAAATACCGTGCTTCCATAAATTTTTAAAATGTAAGACCATATGAGTACATGACTAGGACTCCTTCCAACGCATTGGAAAGAGCAGTACACACCCGGGCCCTCGGAATTAGGCAAACCCACTTCTGCCTCCAGCCCCAGTAGAGCTGCACCCTAGAAATAATGTCCAGAGAACCAGGCCAGCAGTTTGCTAATTGTTGAGCCATTTTACTGTTTTATGACTGCCTCCTGTCAAACTCCTCCTACTCCTCCTATAATTGGGTGTAAGGAAGACTTCTTCCTTTCTTCCTATCCCTCCTCCTCGTCTTGCTGGCTGCCTTTCCACTCCTCTAGCATTCTGGGAAATCATGCTCTGGAGCCCTGCGGCTGCTGACAGATTTCATTAACCTGACGGAAATGTTTCTCCCTCCTTTGGCTGCTGCCAAATTCCTCTCAGCCTCCCAGGGTGCAGTCTCGGCTCAGGTCTACACTGACCCAGAGCCGCGGTGGCCAATGTGCCCGTGAGAGCGGGTCGGTGGGTGACAGTCAATGGAAATACAACCCGTACCCCGCACGCCCGCCCCTTTAGTTCACACAAAGAAAAATCTATTTTGACCAATGAAAATAACAATACAACTTAGGATGCCCCAAATGTGATCTCTATTTTCGGCCACTCTTTGCCTTTCCGTGTATCTTTGATATCACATGAGTGAGCTGAAAACTCAGGAGCATGAGGCTCTAAAATGAGGTGACATTCAAACTGTCAGGTGCATTATCGGCACCTCATAATTACAGTTTTTAGCATATGTAAAATAGAATTGCACTCTCAATACTGCGAAATGATCATTTCAACCAGTAGCCTGCTCATAGAACTCTTATTTTTAAAATTATTTTGCACTTTTATTTATTGTTTTAATTTTAATTTTTTATCAGAACAATTTATTGATAATGATTGGTCAGCATTTATTGTTGTTGTTAAATATATTTTTATTGCTTTCAGAGAGGAAAGGAAAGAGAGAAACATCAATGATGCGAATCATTGATCAGCTGCCTCCTGCACGCCCCTTACTCGGGATGGAGCCTGCAACCCAGGCATGTGCCCTTGACAGAAATGGAACCTGGGACCCCTCAGTCTGCAGGCTGCCGCTCTATCCACTGAGCCAAGGAGGCTAGAGCTGGTCAGCTTTTCAATGCACAAGGCACCAGTAAGTAGTCTTTAGTGAGCAGGAGAATTTTTAACATGAAAAGATAAGACTGAACAAGATCAGGATCCAAAGACAGTGGTTTACCAAATCAACCAGCTCCTACAGTAGCTGACTGTGAATCACATTGTTTCTTCCTAGTATCATCCTGATGATGATGATAATAACAGCAGCTAAGAATTTTATGTGCGTTTTCTCCTCACAATAATTCTACCATTTTGCAGACAAAGAAACCAAAGCTTAGATACTTCAGTGAACTTCTTGAAGGTTTCAATCTAATAATTGGTGGAGTGTTGGTCATTTGTGTCTAAGTTGTCGAATTTATGGGCATACGTTTGTTTATAATATGTATTATCCTGCTAGGATCAATGGAATTTGTAGTGCTATAACTTTTTTCATTCCTGTTGTTAGGCGTTTGTATTTTCTCTCTGTTTTTCCTGATAAGTCTTGCTAGATGTTTACCAATTGTATTGATCCTCTCAAAGAGCCAGCAGTATTTGACTTCATTGACTTTTCCTCTGTTGTTTTAGTTATTGTTGTTGTATCAAATTTCACTTATGTTTGATCTGATCTTTATTATTTTCTCTCCTCTCTTATGTTAAGTTTAATTTGCTCTAATTTGTCCAGTTTCTTAAGATGAAAGCTGAGATCACTAACTTGAGACCATTCTCCTTTTCTAACATAGGAGTGTAGTGCTGTAAATTTCCCCCCAGCATGCTTTAACAGCGTCCTACAAATCCTGGTGTGCTGTTTTCATTTTCATTTCTTTTTTTTATGTTGTTAGTCAATTACGGTTTACATTCAATATTATTTTGTATTCATCTCAGGTCTACAGCAGAGTAGTTAGATAATCATATACTTTACAAAGTGTCTCTCCCCAGTATTTCCAGTACCCACCTGGCACCATACATAGGTGTTACAATAGTATTCATTTGTTTATGTATTTATTTATTTTTAATTGAATGTATTAGGGTTATAGATTTCATTAACCTGATGAATGATTGTATGACTCTATAATACATCATCTGTACATTGTATTGTGTGTTCTCTACCCCAAGTTGTCTCTTTCCATCACCATTTATCCCTCCTTTACCCTATTCTACCTCCCCCAGCCCCTCTCTCCCTCAGGTACAGTATTATTGACCATATTTCCTATGCTGTGCTTTACATCCCTGTGGCTATTTTTTAACTACCAATTTTTACTTCTTTTTTTTTTTTAATATATTTTTTATTGATTTTTTACAGAGAGGAAGGGAGAGAGATAGTGAGTCAGAAACATCGATGAGAGAGAAACATCGATCAGCTGCCTCCTGCACATCTCCCACTGGGGATGTGCCCGCAACCCAGGTACATGCCCTTGACCGGAATCGAACCTGGGACCCTTCAGTCCGCAGGCCGACGCTCTATCCACTGAGCCAAACCAGTTTCGGCCCAATTTTTACTTCTTAATCCCTTTACCTTTTTCACCCAGTCCCCAAATTCTCCCCTCTGGCAACCATCAATCTGTTATCTGTGTCTATGAGTCTGTTTCAATTTTGTCTATGTGTTTATTTTGGTAGGTGAAATTATAAAGTATTTGTCTTTCTCTGACTGACTTATTTAACTTAACGTAATTCCCTCTAGGTCCACCCATGCTCTCTTGTTAAGCTTTAACATCAAGTCTGCTGAGTTGAGGCCCTGAACAGTTTCTGGAGAAAGATGAATAAACTTATTTTTACTAATGTGAACTAACTCTAGAAATGAATAGGATAGCATTCATTAGACTATAAGTCTAATGAAGACTATAAGTGTGTATTTTATATAACTGTCTTAAGATAGACAAGATAGTCAAAAGGCTATAAGACTGGAAGTCAGATACTATAATTTGGGAAAAGACTTCCTAAGTCACATTGTCCTCAACTATAAAATTGAGAAGCTAGTTAAGGTTCCCCCAATTCTAACATTTGAATTCTATATTGCTCTATTAATGTCCACAGTGTTCATCTTTTGTTGTTAATCCTTACCTGAGGATATTTTTCCATTGATTTTTAGAGAGCATGGAAGGGAAGAGAGAGAGAGAGAGAGAGATTAATGTGAGAGAGACTCATCAACTGGTTACCTTCCACACACACCTGACCCAGGCCGGGGATTGAACCTCCAACCCTTGACCAAACCAGTGACCCTTGGGTGTGCAGGCCAACACTCTAACCACTGAGAAACACCAGCCAGGGCTCATCTTTCATCTTGTCACCTTTCTCCTTTTTTGCATTAGTCCATGCCTCTCTCCTTCTGCTTTTACATACCACAGGAGGGAAAAAAAGTAAAGGCCAGGCCTACCATCAGGTCTAAACATAGCTCAAGAAAACCCCTTGGAATAGGAATGGGAAATTCCATCCCATGGTCATAGTCCTAGGATCGATTTTTCTAGAATCTTCAGGCAACAATTTTCAGTCTTTGCTGTAATATAACTTTTCTTGTAAAGGACCATGTAGTAAATATTTTATGATTTGTGGACCCTATGGTCTCTGTGCAACTCTGTCATTGTATTGCTAAAACAGCCATAGACAATATGCTAATTAATGAGCATGACTCTGTTCCAATAACACTTTATATGCTTGGAAATCTGAATTGTATATAATTTTCACTTGACATAAAATACTATTCTTCTAACAGCATTTCAAAAATTTCAAAATCTAAAAATCATTCTGAATTTATAGGCCTTAAAAAACAAATGACCCTGCAGATTCAACACAATACCTATCTAAATTCTAGTTACTGTTTTTTCAGAAATTGAAAAGAAAAGCTGATTCTAATTTCATATGGAAATTCAAGGGCCCCAAAATATCTAAAGTAATCTTGAAAACAACAAAGTTAAAGAACTCACATTTTTTAATTTCAAAACTTACTAGGAAGTTACAAGATTTTTTATTTTATTTTTGTAATGTGCTTGTCTGTCCTTATGCCAAACAAGACTGTGTGGTATTGTCATAAGGACAAACACATTGCAAAAAAAGAAAACTAAAGACCACTATCCCTCACGAATGTTGGTGTAAGAAACATTTAAGAATAATGGCAAAGATAATTAAACATTGTATGAAAAGACTAAGCCACTATGACCAAGAGAGGTTTATTATAGGAGTGCAAGACTGGTTCAATATTCGAAAAATTGCCGAGACCGGTTTGGCTCAGTGGATAGAGCGTCGGCCTGCGGACTCAAGGGTCCCGGGTTCGATTCCGGTCAAGGGCATGTATCTGGGTTGCGGGCACATCCCCAGTGGGAGATGTGCAGGAGGCAGCTGATCGATGTTTCTCATCGATGTTTCTAACTATCTCTCTCCCTTCCTCTCTGTAAAAAATCAATAAAATATATTAAAAAAAAATATTTGAAAAATTATCAATATAATTTATCATATTAACAAAATAAAGAAAAAATCAAATGATAATACCAACTGACACAAAAAAAGTGACAAAATTCAACACCTATTCATGATTTTAAAAAACACTCTCAGAAAAATAGAAATAGAAGGAAACCTCCTCAACTTGTAAAGAATATCTACAAAATACTTCCATCTAACATTATGCTTAAGACTGAACGCTGTTTCTATAAAATGGGAACATTATTCTAATGGCTAATGGCTTTAAACATCTTTTTCATATACTTTTTGCCATCTGCATATATCCTTTTTAATGAATTGCTCAAGTCTCTTGTGCATTTTCAAGTTGGGTTGTTTTCTTACTATTGTGTTTTGAAAGTTCTTTACATATTCTGGATATAAATCCTTTGTTCAATATGTTATTTAAAAATATTTACCCCAAGTCTGCTGCACACTTCTCAGAACAGTCTCCATGTCCAGGACCAAGAGGTGGGAGGACAGAGAGAGGAAAAACATTGGAAACTTGTACCCCCTCTTGAGATCACAGCTCCTCTGATTAAAAAAGGAAGTCTCACTGTCCTAGAGTTTTAGATACCTGCAGACTCCTACTGCTGCAGCAAAGACTGGGATTGCTTGGGAATTAGGACTCAAGAAAATGGGGGTGGGGGAGGGAGAAAAGAAAAGAAAGGGAAGGGAAGGGAAGGGGAAGGAAGGGAAGGGGAGGGAAGGGAAGGGAAGGGAAGGGGAGGGGAGGGGAGGGGAGGGGAGGGGAGGGGAGGGGAGGGGAGGGGAGGGGAGGGGAGGGGAAGACGGGCAAGCTCCTGCCAAATTCTGATGATTAGGAGTTCCCTTTCTAGTCACGTCAACCAGGAGAGCTCTTTAAGTCCATGACTGGGACCCACTTCCAGCTTTCAGACTTCCTGAAATCCAGGTATGGAAGATACAGGAGGGGCCAAAAATATTCCTATTCACTTCCACTTCATTGGTAGTACAAATTCTGGTCTTCTTTCTCAATTCATCTGCTCCATTTACTCTTCAGAGTCCTCAAATAACTGCACCACACAGATTTTGTAGCTGCATTTAGTGAGAGACAGGGTAGAATATGCTTTCTCCATCTCACCTAGGACCAGAATGCCTAAGCACACGGCATTTTTATACTGTTTTAAAATATACTGAATTTTCCAGGAATGCACCTAATGTGTAAAATCAGGAGGTATTGTATTTGAACTTGTTTAGAACTATATAGAAATGTGTTCATGATCTTCTAAAGTCACCGAAGGCAACACTACCCATGGCATTTGGGTTGTGCTGTTGGCCAGCAAAGCACACCCATATGAGCCTGCATTTGTAGTTTTGTATTCTCCAGTGATTCTTCAGACATGTACATTCTTTTTTCTGACTATTACTTTGTGCTTTACCTGAGGCATTAAAATATTGAAATAGATATTAGTTTATTATAAATTGTTTAACTTTTCTTTTCCTTTACACTATAGCTAGAGAATCACAGTGATATTTTTTAAATGATGTGCATTGCTGGATTAAAGAGGCCTTTAAATCTTTTGACACGTCTCTTGTCTAGAAGTGCTTTGGGGGCTGGTCAGGCATCTCCCTTTTCATGTAATCTCAGGGACTCTCTGTGTATTCTCTGGAGCACGTTGGCCTCTTACATGGCAGCTCAGGGCTCCATGAAGGATCCCAGAGCTCCAGAACACAGCTGCAAGAATTCCTACAATCTAGCATTGGAAGTCCCAAAGGCCATGTTCCATTGATCAGGCAAGTCACTGAGGGCCAGCCTGGGTTCAGGAAAGGTCAAAGCAGGAGCTGCTTAGAAAGGGCTGGTGCCAGGAATGGCTTGTGGATAAGATAACGACTTGGACAGCCAAGGCTCCCCAAACTCCAATCAATGAATAAGCTGCTTAGCATTGAGTGAGTCTTGATAATTCATAAAACAAATAGAGAGGAAAGTGCCTTTCATTGGGTGAATTTGCATGTAGTCCACATGGTATATTTCTTGTCCTTGAGCAGAATTACCAAGGATGTCCTTTGAATACCTATATGCACAGAGCAATATCTATTTACTCAATATCACAGTGCTAAATATGTAGGTGATACAGTTAATAAGTCTCTGCCCTTCAAGGTTCCAGTGTTATTGTAAAAACATGTATACAAATATTAATAAATCGGTACACAAAAATTGCCAATAAAAAGGTTGTTGAATTCAGAAAAGAGAGTTAACTATTTTCACCTCAAACCATATATCTGCTATTTCAACCCTGGCTTCAGGGAAACCATTCACCTGGGGAAATTTTTAAACATACTACACCACCACCACCACCACCCCCTCTCCCCACCCCCCCACCCCTCCACCCCTGAGATTATGATTTAATTGAGGGGTAGGGCCCAGGCATCAGTATTTACAAAGAGCTCTCCACATGATCCTAATGGAAAGCCTGAGCTGTGACCAATGCCTGGCCTCTCCCTACTTTCGTGATGACAGACTCCATGCTGGGTTCCTTTGTGAACTGTATCTCTTTCCCCAGGAGCCAGGCATTCAGCAGGTCTGAGTGAGACCCGAATTTGTAGTCCAACAATTGCCCAGGTGATTCTTGTCATCAAGGACGTTTAGTTAACAGGGCTGTGTTCCAATCCCTTCCCAGTGTTTAATGCAACTTCCACTCTGAATCTAAACTTTCTTTCAGTCTCAAATAAAAAGGCTGTCCCAACCTCAAAGCTCTAACTCCAACGCCAGCCTTATACAGTATTGAAACCTAGCCTAATGATTTACTTCAATTGTCACCCTATCTCCTACCTCAAATTTTAACTCCCCAATCCAATCACTAAGGCCTCTGAGGAAAAGGCCCCATTTTAAACTCTATTTTCTTATTCTTTTCTCCACCTTTATTTCTATCAGCTTGATTAATCCTAAATGGGAGTCACTTGGTACTTTAGCTTTAGAGACAGGCTGACCTCTGCTTGAATTCCAGCTCCACTTTCAGCAAGTTGCTTGATCTCGCTAAGACTCACCTTTCCTTATCTGAAAATAAGGATGATACCTGTTTTATAAGATTGTGTGGAAGAATTAAGAAACTGATGTCTGTAAGTCATTTAGGGTTAATAGATGCATTAACATTCTTTCCACCTCTGTGATGACTCCATTCCAGGCCTCAACCCCAGAAACCTCAGTCGAAACTCCTGCTTTAGAAAATCTAAACATGTATTTGACCTCGTGGTCAAAGAAAAATCTTATCTTACACAAAAAGAGTCAGAAAAATGATGAGATAAGAATGGTTTGCTGAGATGTCTGATCTTTCCCCCTTCTGCCTACCAGTGAAAGTTCAGAGAGCAAGTTTTAAAAGTTTAGATCTATTTAATTGGGAAACTTTTACTAAATGCACTAAAGGCATATTAGCAACAGATGTTTCATATTCTTTCTTTTTGACCTCATTTATATATCTACCATAGTTTACTCTGTTTATGTTTTTGAAACATTTGTTTTTCCTTTTAAACAGTCATTACATTTTCTCTAGGATTTAAGTTTCACCATAAATCCACACAACTCTAAAGGAAGCAAAATCCTGTATAGGGATAATTTCAGCTTTGATATTTTCAATATTTTAGAATATAGATAATGAAAAATGACTTTTTTCCCACCCCCTTCCATGTATTCCTTGCCATACATAGGCTCTCTTCTAGAAGTAGGACATAACCTACTTTTATGTCAGTTATTAAGAAGGATCAAGAGAAAGGAAAAATATATTTTAACCTAACTTTAAAAATGGTTCCTTCTTTGGTAAGTTGGAAATGAATGGAAATGGAGTTCCCCATAAAAATGGGAAAAGAGCCCTGACCAGTTTGGCTCAGTGGCTAGAGCGTTGGCCTGTGGACTGAGGAGTCTCAGGTTCGATTCTGGTCAAGGGCATGTACCTTGGTTGCGGGCACATCCCTAATAGGGGATGTGCAGGAGGCAGCTGATGGATATTTCTCTCTCATGGATGTTTCTGACTCTCTATCCCTCTCCCTTCCTCTCTGTAAAAAATCAATAAAATATAAAAAAAAAAAATTAAAAAAAATAAAAATGGGAAAAGAAAAAAGATCATTTACTAAAAAAATATAGTCACTGTTAGGTTTGATCAAATAATTGAATCGATACCCCCCCCCCCCTGGGAATTGACCTTTAGGCCACTTCACAATGGACATTTTACTTGCTTAGACCACATTCCACTTGCTAAGACCATTATCTCTCCCCTCTGGACTTTCCCAGAATCCGGACATGCGCAGAGAATTCTCCATCCAGAAAAAGCCCGCCTAGAGTCCTTTAAAAACCTCTGACTCCCCGTCTTTGGGGGCTGGCACCATTTTGGGGCTCAGCCCATCTGGTTTTCCAGATGACCTAATAAATTCATAATTCTTCACCGTTTTTGGCCTTGTGTGTTTCTCCTTTGGCAACTCTAACAGTCACATTGAATACACATACAGTCAGATTCAGGGAAATGATATTAAGGTAAAGAAATAGAGAAAGTGTTTCTCTATTTATTTATACTTAAATTGAAGGAGGATTTGTGTGTATATGCAAATTTTCTAGGTTTAAATTTTTTCATTTTTCTCAAAAATTCATAAACGTAATTAAAATGAAATAGAAAATATTTAGCTCAAAAGACACAAGGTCTTTTAGCCAAACTTTTCAATTCCCTTCTATAACTTCTAGGTTAATCTAATTATCTCTTGTCAGTAGTTGGGTGGTTCTACAAAGCAGAGGTCTTGATTCAGTTTTAAAAGGAGCAATGTTTCGCCCAGTCAGGGTGGCTCAGTTGGTTGAGCATCAACCCATGGAGGTTGATGGTTCAATCCCAGGTGCTTAGGGCACATGCCTGGGTTGTGGGGTCAATCCCCAGTAGGGGGCATGCAGAAGGCAGTTGATCAATGTTTTTCTCTCATCGATGTTTCTATCTCTCTCTCCCTGTCCCTTCCTCTCTCTGGAATCAATAAAAAAATAAATAAATAAATAAATAAATAAATACATAAAAGGAGCAATGTTTCACATCCTAATTAGGATGTAAGAGTATCATTTATACAAACTTGCCGAAGTGACCCCAGGCAGACTTCCCAATATGTGTGCATCATTGTCATTCATTCTTAAATCTAAAGCTTTAAGTTTCAGACAACATAAAATGAATCAAAGCCCTTCTCGACCCATAGGTTGACAGGGTAGCAAAATATGTTTCTTTCGATGAGAGACAAACCGAACAAATGTTGAGTGACTTTACAGTTCTGCAGGAGGCTGAGCACCGCAATGAGAAGAAATCCCAGTGATGGCCTATAATGGCAGACCAAAGGGAAAGGGGAAAGACATTGCTGTTTGAGCAGCGCCTTGAACTGTGAGCCTGGAATGGCAAGCAGATTAGAGACAGGAGGCGGGCGGCAAAGCCCTACGTGTGTCCATGGCAGAGTTGCTTTCCCTGGAAATATGTGGAGTAGAGCAGTCTCGCCCAAACGAGGGGAGGGGATATTAGCCACAACGGTTTTGTCATAACCTTCCTAGTATCTCACAAAGCACAAGCACCGACCCGAATGGGAGCTTTTATTGGCTGCCATGGGCAAGGCACTACATTGACAAAAACTTTCTTGGACTGATCAAGGAATTTCAAATGACAGCATTAGGACCAAGGAAAAGTTCAAGGGAGGTACATGTCAGTCCAATCCAGAAAAAAAAAAAAAAGTCCTAAAAACTGGAGTGCTTCACTCCAAGCTGCCTTATCTTGGAAAGTCATCCCCACCAGCCACAGCAGCCAGAAGCACCCCTTAATGATTTCTGACTTTGAATGAGTTCGGCCCATACACCTCTCATAATCCAAACAATCTATAGTCCCGCTGAATATTAGTTACTCCTCACTGCAAGCAGGTGGTCTTGGGCCAGGCTTGGCATCCCTTGCATGGCCCTAAATAACTGGTGTTAAAGAGTGCCAGGTCTAGTGAAAATGTTGCAGTCCAAGCCTTGCACCCTCCATGCCCCTGATCAGCCTGGCCTGCTGGCCCTTCTGCCCGGCTCCACGACACGTATTTTCATCTAGCTTTCCCTAAAGGAGGAAGAGCTGGAAGCCCTGCCCAGCTCGCCTATTTCCTTCTACCTCTTTACCCGGTTTGGCTCTGTGTCAGGTTTTTCTCCCTAAAGGAACATCTATATACTTCAGCCAGACAGCTGCAGGAAGGCTGGGATTTCTATGTCATTCCTGACAATTTCATCATTGGGGCCACTAGCAACTACTCGTAGCCTGATGTCACCTGGAATTGTTGTTGTCACTGTTCATCTTCACCCCATTATGACTCAGGTTTTCTACATACTCCCTCAAACTTGTCACCTCCATTGCTGCAGTGTTTTTCCCCTGTTCACGTGGACTCCTCCCCCTTGGATACTACTGGATTTAAGGAATGAATGTCAGATTCCCTCCTTCAGGTTAAAAGAGGGGGGGGTCTTAATTCTTCCTACTATAGCAGATGTTCCTTTTGGATTCATTTCCAAAATCAAAGGCTGCTTATAGCTAAGTCCTGAAAATCTCCATTGAAGGCTTTCTCTGGCCTTGGGAACACCGTGCCCCTGCGTGGGGAAACCAGAAATGTCACACATTGAATTACCCTGGAAGCACCCTGAACCAATGGAGAATTGCCCCTTGGCTGGATTAATTCGGAGCCATGGTTTTGAGAGTTCCCCACTACGACTGAGCTCTCTTCGTCCACAATGGTGACTCGCTTGATAATGAACGCTTTGTTGCCTTTCATCCCTTCCCTGACTTATGCCCATGATTCATTCCAGTGTTTCCTGGGACCCTCTCTCAAATAAACTACTTGAACGTGAATCTTTATCTCAGGGTCTGCCAATGTGTGAGGCCTGGCACAGTGTCAAAGCACACAGTAGGCACTCAACAAATAAATAATTAATTAATCCTTGGCAAGTCATCTGTCAATGTTGTAGATGGGATTTCTGCACTGGGAGAAAGGCTACACTATACGACCATGAAGAATTCTTCCAGGAGCAATAATCTGCCTGCATAGAAATAAATGTCTGTCCAATTAGGAGAACTGGAAAAGGAGCTGTAAGATGAAAACATGTGAAAAAAGAGACTTTTCTCCTCTCTGTGCCAAGGTGCTTTCAGATGTGCCAATGTGCTCTCAGGAAAGGGGAAGACAAGCATCACAGGTTAGGTATGAAATCATTTAATTTCTCGAGCCAGCACATTGCCTTTTATGGGCACTGCAGTCCGGGGTACGGTGTAGGGAGATTTCCCATCATGGTCTATATAGTTCAGAGCTTCTAGTCACAGCCAGCAAAGCCAAAAATAATATAAGATATTCAAATCCAAAAGTATTAGAATATAAATACATAAGGTCAAAATGGTATGTGAAATAAAATTTTAATTACTCTATGACCAGAATTCTCATAACACTTTTTCATGGTTGGTTGGCACTGCATTAGAATGTCTGTGCTACAAATGAGGAAATGAGTCACAAAAGCCATAAAAAGAATGTGCTGAGGACTCTCCGGCTACTGTCTTAGGAGAGCTGGAAGAAAATGTTCCTGACCACTCTTCTTACACGCTCAAGCCAGCATGGGCTTTTCATCGCAGTTTCAGACTCTCCCATCTTTCTGATAAGAGAACAAAAGCTTGTGGTAATGAGCTACATAAGAGACATTTGTGAAGGGGAGCTTGATAAAATTATATAATTTTGGAAGTAAAATGAGAATGTGAAAGTCAGATTATTTCCCCCTATAACCAGTAAGAGTTTAATATGGTTGAGCAAAATCAGATCCGTTTTCATAACTAAGAGTTCAATATAGTTGAGCACATGCAAAATGAGGTCCTCCTCTCCATGGAGCTGCCCTGCTGGGAAGTCTCTGAACTCCACACCCCTTCTATCAGACAGGAGCTTAGGGACAGAGTGGATGGGATGGGACAGGACAGTCCAGGAGGAGTCTGCATGTGGAGTCTAGACATGCTCATGGGGCAAAGACAGATGCTTAGAGAGTCAGACAGCATATCACCTGGTGAGAGGACTGTGGCTGCAAATGAATTGGGCAGTGCTCAGCACTTCCCAAGTCCAGAAAGTAGTATGTTGGTGTTTGCAGACCACTGAGGCATAGCAGCAGGGAGAGGGTAATACAGACAGGTAGTAATGCCTAGCAGCCACATGACTGACTAAAAGCAGCAGTCATTGCTCTGGTCAGTGTAGCTCAGTTGGTTAAGCATCGTCCTATGCACTGAGAAGTCAATGGTTCGATTTCTGGTCAGAGCACATGCCCAGGTTGTGAGCTGGATCCCCACTAGGGGGCATGCAGGAGGCTGCCAATCTATGTTTCCCTCTCATCAATGTTTCTCACTCTCCCTTCCTCTCTCTCTAAAACCAATAAAAACATACCTTTAAAAAAATAAATAAAAGCAGCAGTCATTTGTTGGGCTACAAAAATAATCTTGGAAGTCAAGAGACAGTGGAACTGAATACTAAGTAGGGCAAGGCAGGGTGTGGAGGTGATCAGCCACTAGGAGAACCAAGGTGTAAGAAAACCCATGACATGGTAGACTCAATCAGGACTTATCTACTGATATACACTTTGAAGTCCCTACAGCTAAGGACACAGCTGGCCCCAAGGGTGGGGGGAGCTGTTTACTGACCTTGTGTGTGGGCTGGGGGAGAGGGAAGAATGTTAGTTTATTAGACCGCAGGGACAGGTATAGAGGCAGGGGATCTGGCAGACCATGCTATAAGTAATCCCCAAGAAGAAAAACTTTGATTTCTAAAAAGCAAAGGGAAAAGTGGTACCCCTCTTTTTAAAACTGAGACCCATGATGAAAAGGCCTCCAAGTTCCTCAAAGGAGAATGAGAACAAAAGTAAATTTATTATTTAAAAATAGGGCCTTGGTAAAATGAGGGATTAAATGAAAAAGAGGTGGGGCTCCTAAAGAGTTGGTTTCTGGAATGCATCTTTGGCTTTGATCTATTTTATGTATTTATCAATGTCTTAGATAAAGACATAAGATGCATAGTTATCAAATTAGAGAATGGTAAAATTTTGGGAAGCTAGTAAAACTCTGGACTATAAAAGCAGGTTAAAAAAGAATCCTGAAGCCCTGGACAGTGTGGTTCAGTTGGCTGAGCATCATCCCATGCACCCAGAAGTTGCCGGTTTGATTCCTGGTCAAGGTACATGCCTGGGTTATGGGCTTGATCCCCAGTGGGGGGCATGCAGGAGGCAACAGATTGATGTTTCTCTCTCTCATCAATGCTTCTCTCTCTCTCGCTACCTCTCCCTTCCTCTCTCTCGCTAAAAAGAAAAATGTATCAATAAAACATACTTTATTTTTCAAAAAGAATCCTGACAAAAATTTTGAGAAAAAGCTGTCTTAAATATCCCCAGGTTCTACTCCCTTCCCAACTCCAATCAACTCAGGGGGAATCTAGAAGGTGAGAGGAGAGCCTTGGCCTCTGCCACCTTCTCTTAGTCAGCCCAGGACTTTGCGTCACTGGATCAGAGAGGAGCTATGGGACCAATGGCCAAATCCTGGAGAAAAATCAGAGAAGCCTTGGAGAGGGTTTGGCTTGTGAAGATCTATGGACCCATAACAGTAGGGTTCTACAGAGAAATGGAACCAATAAAATGTGTGTGTTAATATATATTGAGAGAGGGATAGACAGATTGATTTTTAAGGGATTGGCTCATACAGGTGTGTGTGTGTGTGTGTGTGTGTGTGTGTGTGTGTGTGTGTGTGTCTGGGGCGGGGGGGGGGGGGGGGGCGGAGGGGGGGGTGCTGGCAAATCCAAAACCTGCAGGGCAGGCCAGCAAGCTGGAGACCCATGAGGAGTTGGTGTTGAAACTTAAGTGAAGGCCATCTGGAAGCAGAATTCCCTCTTGGGGAATCTCAGTTTTTCCTCTTAAGACCTTCAACTGATTAGATGAGACCCACACACATTATGGAGGGTACTCTGCTTTACTCAAAGTCTACTGATTTAAATGTTATTCTCACCTAGAAAATAACTTCAAGGCAATATCTACATTAGCCTTTAACGGCCCGAATATCTGAATACTGTGGCCTAGGCAAGTTGACACATGAAGTTAACCATCATAGACCCTTGAGTGAACGGGTAACTCCAGAAGAATCTACTGGTCTTCCTGAAGCTGGAAAAGCATTTCATGGAAGAATGGTTCATGTCAGAGAGAGAGATCATTATAGAAGCAATTGGGATCAAGTAGAATGGTAAAAAATTTCAGTCTTGCCCAGCACATGATCCCTCACAAATATTTGCCTTAATTAACACATTTATACCTAAAAATTTTAGGTTATGGTTTCTTGTGTCCTTTGTGGACACTTATCAAAAACCCCAAGAAGTTTCTCAATAAAAATATTTAAACCACTGCAAAAAAAAAAGCTAGAGAAGGAGACAAATGTGTCTTTACTGCTGAGGCTGAAAACCTAAACCCATTTAGCTGAGAGCCTAAGGGGTCAGGGAGCTTTTCTCCCAATGTCACAATAGAGAACTGATGACATGTTAAGTGCTATAATACAGGCCCATGGGGCAAGCATTGTCTTGCTTTTGTCATTCAAAGAATGACTTCAATTTAAGTAATGTGGTAAACAGAATAATAACCCTCCCCCAAAGATGTCCACATCCTAAGCCTTGAAACCTGGGAATATGCTATGTTACAAGGCCAAAGGGATACTGAGATATTATTAAGTTACAAGTCTTAAAATAGGAGAATATTTTGGACTATCCAGATGGGGCCAACATGACTACAAAGATCCTTATAAGAGGGAGGCAGGACAGTCAGTCAGAGAAACCGAGGTTGGAGTGAGTGTTTTGAAGATAGAGATAGCGCCACAAGTCAAGGACTACAGGCCCTACAATCTGGAGAAAACATGGACATGAATTCTTCCCCGGAACCTCCAGAGAGAAACAACTGTTAGAGTACTTTTTCCCCTTTTATTTCCTTTTAAATTTTTGGGGGTGACATTGGTTAATAGGACCATAGAGGTTTCAGGTGTGGATTTCTAAGTTATAAGATTTGTATATTGCACTGTGTGCCCACCATTCAAAGTCAAATCATCTTCCGTCACCCAGAGTATTTGTAATATGAATTTAGGGGGGAAAGTTGTTGGAAGGGACAGACAAAAACTTGAAGTAAAGTATAAGAAGAGCACGTAAGATTTAATCACAACACACACACTCACAGACTTTCTGGAACTAAAAGCAATTTGAGAAAAATACAGAGGAGGCTCCAAGATGGCTGCAGAGTAGGAAGTTAGACTCACCTCCCCCCAGGTCCAAACTGGAATTACAACTAAATTCTAGAACACTCAACCTGTATAACCAACAGAAGAGTAGCTGAACAGAAGTCTTCTACCCAAGGATTTACAAAAGAAGCCACATTGAGGCTAGTAGGAAAGGTGGAGACCTGAAAAGCAGTAGCCCCGCACCCACACATGATTGTTGAGCATCTGGAGGGACAGCTCAGCTGCGAAGATTCCTCCTGAGGTGTGTGGGTCTCAACCCCATGCCAGGCTCCCCAGCCTGGAGCAACAGACCAGAGTGAAGACCAGCTGGGATTCTGTCAACCCGGGAGAGATGGGGGTCTCCTAGAAACCCAGGTGCCCTCTTACAAAGCTGACACACAAAATCTCCTGTGTGGCCACTCACCCTGGGCTCCAGCAGAGGAAGGGCGAATCGGAGCAGACTGGAGTCCTGCAGGGAAAAACGGGGTTGTATGGCTTCAGAGAGAGAGCTGAGGGAGCAGCGGCCAGGGTCCCTGCGCTTAGTTCTCCCACAGATGCCCCCTTTTCTGCGTTGAGCACTCCCCTCCATACTGCATTAGCTTGGAGAACTGACCTAGCCTCACACTCCCCGTGGCCCCGCCCTGCCAAGCTCACGCTTGAGGAGGAGTCAGATTCCTAGGCCTGTGGGGTAGACTTTCTTGGAGGGCTCTTGAGGGAGAACTCATGGGTGTCAGAGACTGAGTTGTGTGGCCCTGGGGTGGGGGCCATTTCCCCTCCCTCTTCCCTTGCAAACCTGCCCAGGAGATCCATTAGCCCCGCCAAGGGAAATCCGCTATCCCCACCTTTTCAACTCCTGATGGCTCCGCCCTGCCGCCTCCAGCTCTGCAGTGTTGGCAGCTGACTGTGACAAGCCTGGACTAGCAGTGCAGGCTCTTTCAGAAGACTCTCGAGAAGGTCTGGACAGACTCAAGAAGTGACTGCATTGTGTGGCTCCAGGGCAGGAGCCATGTTCCCCTTGCATGCCTGACAGGTGCCACATTCCAGCGCAGAGCCCGTCCTTCACACAGCCAAATCTTGGTCTGCATAGGCCTGATGAACTCTGCTGGCCTCACCCTGAGACCCCGCCTCACCACAAAAGTCCGTATGCACCCGGCAGGTGGTGGCTGGCCTTGGCGTACCCTGAAACTGACCCAGCACTGACACCGAGCTTAAATATGTATGAATCCGATGAACACCACTATCCCTACCTGGGTACTCACTGAGAACCTACTACACATAACTCACAATCCATGTACCACTAAAGGTTCTTTCCGTGACTGAACCTAACAGGCAGTCGGCAGGCAGAGGTGGATCATGGGCCTTTTGCTGACCTGCACCCAGGCTCAGTGCTGGTAGAAGCCAGCCTTGGTGCGCAGGTTTTCCTACATTCTCCCAGACCCAGCAGAGGCAGCCACAAACTGTGCATTACTTTGTAGCTCCAAACAGATAACCTGGGGCTGGTCATAGGCAGCACCTGACAATCACCTGCATCGGAGTGCTCTCCAAAAGGCTCCAGAACCAACACACCTGGTAATGGGTTTCAGACCACATCAGAGCACAACCCAATTAACAACACAAGCAGCACACACTAAAGGAGATTTCAGTAGGCATCAGACACTTCTGGGCTGAATTATTCTTTGTGGGGTCAGCCCACACACAGCAGAACATACACTGGGGTAGGATCCAAAGATAGGCCAACAGCAATCAAGACTCAGCTATACCAAAAGGATTCACATAACCCACACAAGGTACATTTCTGGAACACCTAGCTGAGGTGATCAGGGAGACTGTGCCAATGAGCCCACAGAACACCTACTACAAAAGGCCACTATATCAGACTGGGAGGTATAGGAGATCCACCTAATACACAGAAACAAATACAGAGAGGCAGCCAAATGGGGAGACAAATAAACACACCCCAAAGGAAAGAACAGGAGAAACCCTCAGAGAAAGAACTAAATGAAATGAAGGCTAGCAAGCTACCAGGTACTGAGTTCAAAACAATGATTATAATGATGCCCACGGAATTTAGGGGAAGAATAGAACTCAGTGAGAACTTAAACAAAGAGATAGTTAACATAAAAAAGAACAAAGAATTCATAAAAAAAGAGCTAGTCAAAAATGAAGAATAAAATATCTGAATTGAAAAATACACTAGAAGGAATCAGCAGCAGGTTAGATAAAGCAGAAGACTGAATCAGTGATTTGTAAGACAAGGTAGCAGAAAACATCCAATCAGAGCAGCAAAAGAAAAAAGAATTTTTTAAAAAATGAGAATAGTTTAAGGAACATCTGGGACAACATCGAATGCAACAGCACCCAGAAGGAGAAGAGAGAGAGAGCAAGGGGTTGAGAACCTATTTGAAAAAATAATGACTGATAAATTCTCTAACCTGGTGAAGGAAATAGACACACAAGACCAGGATGTGCGGGTAGTCCCAAACAAGATAACACCAGAGGCCCACACCACGACATATCATGATTGAAATGCCAGTTGTTAAAGGCAAAGAGAGAATCTTACCAGCAGCAAGAGAAAGACAGTTACCTACAAGGGAGATCTCATAAAACTGTCAGCTGATTTCTCAAAAGAAACATTCAAGGCATGAAATTGGCATGAAATTTTCAAAGTGATAAAAACCAAAGACCTACAACCAAGATCACTTTACCCTGCCAGGCTATCATTTACAATTGAAGGAAAAATAAAGAGCCTCCCAAACAAGAAAAAGCTAAAAGAGCTTACTAACACCAAACCAATATTACAAGAAATGTTTGAGGGATTTCTTTAAGAAGAAGAAAGACGAAGAGGAACATAGTTGTAAAGAGTAAAATGGCAACCTATCATAATAACTTTAAATGTAAATGGATGTAAAGCTCCAATCCAGGACCCATATACTAGTATATGCTACAAGAGAACCGCTTTATACAAAAGATACACACAGACTAAAGTAAAAGGGATAAAAAGATACTTCATGCAAATGGAGATACAAATAAATGGAACCATATACCGTTCTTAGGATACAAGTAATTAACATCATTTACATGTACATTTGACCCAAAGCAATCTATAAATCCAATGCAATTCATATCAAAATACCAATGGCCATATTTCACAGAACTAGAACAAGTAATCCAAAAATGTATATGGAACCACAAAAGACCCCAAATAGCTACAGCAATCTTGAAAAAGAAGAACAAAGCTGGAGGTGTTATACTACCTGATATCAAACTATACTATAAGGCCATAGTAATCAAAACAGCATGGTACTGACCTTGGCTGGATAGCTCAGTTGGTTAGAGCATCGTACCAATACTCAAAGGTTGCAAGTTCCATCCTTGGTCAGGACACATACAAGAATCAATCAATCAATGAATGTATAAACAAGTGGAACAAGTTGTTTCTCTCTCTCAAATCAATATTTAAAAAAAAAAATACACACAGCATGGTATTGGCATAAAAGCAGTCATAAAAATTAGTAGAATAGAAGAGAGAGCCCAGAAATAAACCCATACATAAATGGTCAATTAACATTTGACAATGGAGGCAAGAACATAAAATGGGGTAAGATAGTATATTTAATAAATGGCATTGAGAAAATTAGACAGATATATGAAAAAAATGAAACTAGACCACCTTCTTACATCACATACAGGAATAAATTCAAAATAGATTAAAGACTCAAAACCATAAAACTCCTAGAAGAAAATCTAGGCAGTACGATCTCTGACATTTCTCTTAGCAATATTTTTCCTGATATGGCTCCTTGGGCAAGGGAAACAAAAGAAAAATAAACCAGTGGGACTCTGTCAAACTAAAAAGTTTTTGCACAGCAAAAGAAACCATCAACAAAACTAAAAGACAACCTACTGAATACAAGAAGATATTCACCCAAGATATACCTGCTAAGGGTTTTACATCCAAAATTTATAAAGAACTCAGACAACTTAATACCAGGAAAAAAAAAACACCCAATGATAAAGTTGGCAGAAGATCTGAACAGACACTTCTGGAAAGAAGACATACAGATGGCCAATATGAAAAGTTGCTCAACATCACAGAAATGCAAATGAAAACGACAATGAGGTATCACCTCACACCTGTCAGAATGGCTATTATCAATAAATCCATAAACAACAAGGGTTGGTGAGGATGTGGGGAAAAAAAGAACCCTCATACACTGTTGATGAAAATGCAGAGTGGTGCAGCCACTATGAAAAACAGTATGGAGGGTCCTCAAAAATTTAAAAATGGAACTGCCTTATGACCCAGGGGTTCCATTGCTGGGTATTCAAAGAAACCCAAAACACTTATTCGAAAGAATATAAGCCACTCTATGTTCACTGTAGCATTACTTACAATTCTTAAGTTTTTGATGCAGCTGAAGTGCTTATCAATACATGAGTGGATAAGAAAATAGTGGTACAGCCCTGGCCAGGTGGCTCAGTTGGTTGAAGCATTATCTGTACACCAAAAGGTTGTGGGTTCCATTCCCAGTTAGGGCACATACCTGTGTTGCAGGTTTGATCCTAGCTAGTTAGGGCAAGTGCGGGAGGCAACAAATCAATGTTTCTCACATCAATGTTTCTCTGTCTCTCTCTAATAGTCCATTAAAAACATATCCTCAGGTGAGGATTAAAAAAAAGTAGTGATAGAATATATATAATAGAATATTACTCACCCATGAAAAAGAATGCAATCTTACGATTGCAACAGCATAGATGGAGCTAGAGGGTAATATGCTAAGTGAAATAAGTCAGTCAGAGAAAGACAAATACTATGTGATTTCACCTATATGTGGAATCTAAAGAACAAAATAAATGAACAAAGAAAATTGAAACAGACCCATAGAAAATTGAAACAGACTCATAGACACAGGAAACAGATTGCTGGTTACCAGAGCGGAAGGGAGTTGAAGGACTGAGTGAAAAAGGTGAGGGGATTAAGAAGTACAAATAGGTAGTTATAAAATAGTCACGGGGGTGTAAAGTACATCATAGGGAATATAGTCAATGATATTGTAACAACTATAGTCATATAAAAGTACATGACTATCTAACCACTATGGTGTTCATCAAAACTAATACAAAATAATATTAAGTATAACCTGTAATTGAAAAATAAAATTTAAAGTTCTTTTTAAAAATACATTTTAAACTAAATTATTAAAAGATTAAATAGTCATGGTTAGGATCCAATGTAGTGGCATGAAGACAAGCAGAAAAAAGGCTTACAAGACAGAACAAATATATAAAGTAATGGAAATCAAGAGAGGAAAAAAACCCTCAAAAAGCATGAGTAGAAGAAAAAAACCAAGTAACAGGATTATAGAAAGGTAAAAAGATATGGGTTTGCTAGAAAGTCGTCAGATTTTCTGTGCTGACATGTTCATGGGGAAGCAGCAGGGAGGGAAATGGCAGAGAAGGAGGAAGAGTGGTTACAAAGGGTGTTTGGCCCTGTCCTGACGGGTGGTATAAGCTACTGCACCTCATAAAGGCTTCTCAAAACACGAGAAATTCCTCTCCAGCTCTCATTGGTGCGCTGTCTCTCATTGGGGACTCCAGTGACAAAGAACGTTAGATCATTGGGTATTGTCCCTCAGGTGCCTGAGTCTCTGTTCACTTCTTCTTTCAATCTATTTTCTGTCTTTCTTGCTATCTGATCTTTGAATGCATGGTTAATGGCTGATGCCCATTGTGCCTGCTTTCAAATCAGCATTTGATTATATAACTGTCCTTATTTGTGCCTCAGCATTTCAAAAGAATGGAGCCTTGGAGACATGAGTCACAAACAAAATATACAAATGGTCAAAGCAGCCAATGTCTAAATAAATAAACCATCAGATTGAAAATGAAAGCTGACCACCAGGAGACTGACGATAAAATGTCCATCATTAAAAACCAAATCTTTCCTGATTTGATTAGCAGACACTCACTAAATTATTAACAAGAGGAGTAGAGAAAGGTAACAGATTCGTGTATCAAATGACAGTTTGGGACACCTATTTCTATTGTTGTTTTGTGGTTTACAACATTTTCAAAGGGAGAAAAACAAGTCTGGTTCATCTGGAACCAAAAAATCCCTCATCCCCAAGGAACTGTGCATGGACTTTTTGCCAGTGCTCAGTCTGATGGTATAAAGTTCATCGTAACTTTAGGTTCTCCTGGCTCTCGAGCCAGAGGAGGCTCGGAGTGTAAATATGTGACACACTGGCCTGAGGAGAGCAGAGCTGCTGCCATCCACCCCTTACTCCCTCCTACCCGCTCTCAGACGACAGACCTGATGCTGGAAAACTCAGAATGACTGTGACTCGAAACGAAAGCCCCAGAAGTCAGAGCTTTGGCAGCTAAAATGCAGGAGAGCTCTTCTAGCCAATATGAAAGGGGAAGTGGGGGAGAAACGAAGAGGTGCGACAGAGTTTAATAAGAGGAAAGAGGTATTAAGTGTATTTACTTTACTTTTTAATTACTGTTTGACCCTTTGCTCTCATATCCAAAGCACTTTTATGAAAAACAACCTTTTACTTACTGGATCCCACTTGCCTACAGGCAAAGTTCCTCAGGCTGGTCTAGAACCTGTGACCAATGGTTAAATCTACCAATAAGGTAGGAGAGACTATTGCAGGGGTGGGCAACCTTTTTGTGAGTGCGTGCCAAAACCAGCAAAATCTGACTCAAAATTCTTCTTCATGCCAACCCTAATTTTTTGAGAACATGTTACGCCTACTTGATATCTCTTAAGGTGTACGTATGTGAAGAACCTTGAAGAAATAATAAAATTCATTCGAGCGACAAAAATACAGTATATGATGATGAAAAATACATTTATTTTTTAATTTACACATGTACACTGATAGTCCGACAGAAAACTTTATGACTCCTTTGATATTATCAGTGGGACTTTTGCTGCTGCATCACTGATGACAGAGATTTTACATCAGGTTTATATTTCATGGCCTTCAGAGATATGCACGAGCTACTACTTTCATCCGTCAGGCTACTCCTTTTATGAGACTTAACAAAATTCATCACTGAGAACAAAGATTCACAAGCGTATGTGGATGAAACCAAAACACTGGTCGGATCTAGGAAGGCAGGAAGAGTTAAGGCAGAGGCATAGAAATTGCTCTTCCCCTCTCTCGTCAATCCATGTCTATGGCCTTTAAGATAACTTGTTATGTAAAATTATTTATTTATCTAAGATGCACCTACACTGAATTTATCTGAAAAATAAAAAGGTCGATATTAAGAAAAAAATTGTAAATGGAAGATTATAAGAGAGGGTTTCGTATGCCAGCAAAAGTTACTGGGGTGCCATGTTTGGCACGCGTGCCAGGGGTTGCCCACCCCTGGACTATTGCAATTCTCAAGGTAGGAGGGTGGGTTAGAGTGATGCTAGTGGATGTGGTGATAAGATGTAAGTTTCAGGATATAGATATTGTGCAGCTAGAGCTTAGCTGATGTATTAAACATGGTAGGGGGGGTGGGGAGGGTAAGTGGAAAATAGATGATGACTTTGAGACTTTTGGCCTGAGTAACCAGGTGGACAATGATAGAATTGATTGAAATGGGCAAGATCTTAGGAGTAACAACTCTAACTTGTTTTATAAACATGCTTCTACGTGCCTGGTTTCATAACGTCCACTCATTGTCTACTAAGATTCTTTCCATCAAAGTGAAATGCTGAGTCAAGCCATATAGTCAACATGTCAGAAACTGTCATTTCTATGTTGCGTATATTCATAAGTAGTGACTTAGAGCCCAAGAGAGCTAACATAATACCTGCAAGGTCATCGCCTCACCCAATGTCTGCTTGTGACCTCTTTCAGGAACTTGAACACAAGTTATGCTATAAATGGGAAACACTGACACACCTCTGTGTATGAATTGATTTAAATAAGTCTGACTAGTTTGTCCTGAATTTACAATTTAACTGATGAATCTAATCAGTTTAGTGACGTGGCCTGGGAGCCCAATAGCAAACAAACAAACAAAAATCAGACCAGTTTGTACATGTCCAACGGGCCATGGTCTGTGAGCTCAGTTGATGGAGGTGGAGGGTTGATTTTTTAAGAGACTTTGAAAATTTAAAATTCCACACAGATGATTAATACTTCTATGCAACCTAATGGGTGTTGGCAGATAATGGGAAGAAAATCTTATTGAAAGAGAAAAACAAAATAAAACAATGTTGTGGGATGATCTCCTCTGGAAATTTAAGCCAATCTCAAGGAAATTTCTGAAAATCTGTTTCAATCTCTTTTTTAAAATATGTTTTTATTGATTTTTTTTTTAGAGACAGAGGAAGGGGAGAGGAATAGAGAGATAGAAACATCAATGATGAGAGAGAATCATTGATTGGCTGCCTCCTGCATGCCCCTACTGGGAATAGAGCCCACAATCCAGGCATGTGCCCTGACCTGGAATGGAATTGTGACCTCCTGGCTCATAGGTCAGTGCTCAACCACTGAGCCATGCTGGCTAGGCCAGCTAGGCCAATCTCTCTCTTTTTTTTTTTTCATATATGCCTTTGACAGTAAAATTATTGGAACATGCCAGAGAGCAGCTGCCATCTAACAGTTTAGTTCAGTTACTGGGGTGAATTGTTAACTCTTTTGCTATCATTTTGCCCATCATTATTCTCATGAAGTCTATTTTACTTCCTGATATGCAGTAATATTTGAGTAAGATTAAGTTTATTAGTAGCCATGTGACTAATGATGAAAAGAAGCAGCCAAGCCTACCTTAGGTCAACAGGACAAGTGGTCTCCGGCAGATTGCAATGTTGGGAGCATAGGGGAGTGATGAAGACCACATTGAGCAAGACAGCCCCTGGCTTATAGCTATGGTCTTGCTTAGGAAGGAAATTGGAAAGTAGGAGTCATGCAGAGAAAGGAAACTAGAGAGTAATCAGAGGTAAAAGGTTTATAAATAGATCATCATGAGTCTGAGGGAATAAAGCTCAGGAAGAGACAAATAGTAGAGGACAAGGGTCATCCAAAACTTAACTCAGGATCTCTTCCCAAACCTGTGTCCTTCCTATTATTTTTCCCACCAAATATCAAGGATCTTTTGGCATGGACCAAATGTCTCAATGGATGTTTTGGACAGGATCAAATGTCTGCTAATTAGATAGATAGATAGATAGATAGATAGATAGATAGATAGATAATAGATAGATAGATAGATAGATAGATAGATAGATAGATAGATAGATAGATTGATTTTAGGGAATTGGCTCACACAATTGTGAAGACTTAGTGAGTCCAAAACCTGCTGAAATATCTGCAGGCTAACGATTCAGGGAAGAGTTGTAGTTTGAGTCCCAAGGCCATCTTCTGTCAGAATACCTCATGCTCAGAGGAGAGTTAGTCCTTCTCTCTTAAGGCTTTCAACTGATTGGATGAGGCCCACTCATATTAGGGAGAGCGATCTGCTTTACTGAAAATCCACTGATTTAAATGTTAATCTCATAAAAAATTCTTCATAGAAACATCCAGAATACTGTTTGACCTTTACTTACATCATTTTTATGTAGGTATTTTTATATAAATAACATACTTTTTTCCCCGTTTGCTTGGTTATTTTATAATTGACTATTTTATGTATAATTTTTAATAATTCACTATTTTGTAATGTATATATTCTGAGATTAAGTACAGTATCTTTATTTTACTGGGTACCACGGCCCAGCCAAGTGGACACATGAAATTAATCAGGATACCTCCATACCCACAGGTTGCATATAATTTTGTGCCAAGTAGACACTTTGCAGGGTAGAAAGTGGAAAGTGCTGGGGGTAGCTTAGTCAGGGGCTGCCAGTTACAACTGCAGGAAGCCTGGTTCTGCCACAGGGCTGCAGAGGTCAAAGGGGAGCCAAGCTGTGAGGCTGTTTGTGCTCATGAAGTTTCGAATATTACTCTGTGTCATATTTTCCTTTTCAACACTGAAGAAAAAAGGTGTTTGAGCCAAAGCAAATAGCTCCATTTGCCTAAATTTACATTTGGAAGCTAAAATGGAACATGTGTACAATTGTTACACATTTTCAAATCAAACTAAAATCGTTCATTTTTTAGTAAAACTAAACTACCTCTAAAAGAATTCTGAAATTTTTAACCATTTAACTTTAGCCATTTGATTTGATGTAAAAAAAAACAAGACAGACAAACAAACAAAACGTGTGCTCCTTCCAGCAGATACTCTCTCATAGGTACTGGAAAGAACCAAGACCCAAGTATTTCACTTTAACAATAGAAAAGCTTGGGCTTCTCCTTTTCTAGAGATTGGAGAAATGCCAGAATTCTTGGGATATTTCCCTGCACCTGCGAAGTGAAACATCTTCAGACTCCCAATGGCACTGACCCATGTTGATGAAGAGGTGCTGTTTTTACAGGAAGAACCGTTTATTTATTTTTTAATGTTTAATTTTAAAAAAATGTATTGACTTGAGAGAGAGAAAGGACGGGAGAGAGAGAGAAACATTGATTTGCTGATCTACTCACTCAAGCATTCATCAGTTGACTCTTGTATCTGTCCCAACCGGGGATGGAACCTACAACCTTGGTGTGTTAGGACTATGCTCTGACTAATTGAGCCACCCGGCCAGGGTGATGAAGAGTTTTGATACACATACAAGTTAACTGATTTCTTCTCTGCAATCCCATCTTGATGGGGCTGGGAAAAGATTTATCTAGGCTTTTGAATAAAGTAGCCAGTTTGCTTAATCTAAGATGCTTAAGACATAGAATACATGAATTTTTAAAATAGATTATTTTAAAATATTTTGTGCTTGATTCTGTTTATTTGCGATATCTAGAATAATCAAATTCATAAAGACAGAAAGTTGAATGGTGGCTGTAGGGGGCTATGGGAAGTGGAGAAATGGGGAATTATTGTTTAATGGGTACAGAGCTTGAAACGAAGAAAATGTTCTGGAGATAGTGGTAGTGATGGTTGCACAACAAAATGAACATATTTTATGCCACTGAAATGCCATTAAAATAGTTATAATGTTAAGTTTTATTTTACATTTATTTTACCATAATAAAAAAATATTTACTGCAGAAACTTAGCTATAATGAGTGATTCGGGGGGTTACACCACCTCCTTGGCAATGACCAGACAATGAGCTTGATGATTAGGCCTGACTGACTACAAAAATCAACAGCTTCAAGGAGTATTGCAGTGGTTTTTCTTTTCTTTTTTTTTTTTTAATTAAATCTTTATTGTTCAGATTATTACATTTGTTCCTCTTTTTTCCCCCCATAACTCCCCTCCTCCCAGTTCCCGCCCCACCCTCCGCCCTCACTCCCCACCCACTGTCCTCATCCATAGGTGCACGATTTTTGTCCAGTCTCTTCCCACATCTCCCACACCCCTTTCCCCCCCAAGAATAGTCAGTCCATTCCCTTTCTATGTCCCTGATTCTATTATAATCACCAGTTCATTCTGTTCATCAGATTGCAGTGGTTTTCATGATAAAATATAAGTCTATTTTCTTTTTTTTAAATTGAATTTATTGGCGTGATATTGGTCCACAAAATCATTCAGTGTTCAAGTGTACATCATCTGCACACTGCAGTGTGTGTCCATCGCCCCAAGCAAAGTCTCTTTCCATCCATATCACCCCCTTTACCGCCCCCCCCCCCCCCACCTACCTGCTACCATCCTTTCTCTCTGGCTATCACCACACTGTTATCTGTGTCTATGTGGTGTGTGTGTGTGTGTGTGTGTGTGTGTGTGTGTGTGTTCTGCTTAATCCCTTTGCCTTCTTTTATCCAGCCCACCAACCTCTCCTCCCTATAAGTCCATTTTCTGACTTACTGACAGAATTAGGAAGAATGTGATTAAGGGAATGCTCTTAAGGATAAGAGGTCAAAAATTTGACCTGTGCCCTATGTTAGCAATGGGAAGCATGTAGGGCAGGAAAAGAATTCTTCTCACAGAGCAGGGATTCTCTACAATTTCTTCTTAAAGACTAGTACTTAAAAAAAAAAAAAATAGTGAGTAGTCATGACCTAAGGAGAAAAATACACAATCTACAAGTAATACATTCTTTGATTTTATTAATTGTTGCCCTCCCATCATTTTGACTAATATGCACTGATATTTTACCTACCAATGTATTTTAAATCAAAATCTTTTTTAATTAAAAAATATGAAATTCCTAAACATCACTCTACCTAAATAGAAAAGCTATACTTCATTTCTCCTGAAACTTTACTTAATTTTGGAGCTTATATCTTACAAATTAGTGAATTGTTAAAGTAGCCAAATACAAAATTATTATAAAATAGCCAAGCAAACTAAAAAATATATATAAGTATTATTTATATAGAACTATCTACATGACAATTATATAATGCATAAAAAGTTCTTAAGACAGGGTCTAATACATAGTGAAGTGCTTAATAAAAGTTGTTTTTTAATTTGGCAATGTTAATGTCTTTAATTTGCTTGATCTTAAACCCATGCATATGTAATAAATATTTAGTGTATTTTTATAAGGTAAAAGTCATCTTACAAGGCTATATGGGGGAACAGAACGGTGAAGGAGATATATACACCATTGAAAGAAAGATGAATTCTTCTAGGGGGAGGGGAGAAAACAATTACACTAAAAAAACAAAGTATTTCACTTAAAAGAAGGTGCCCAAGAATATAGAGATTCATATAGGTCAGGGGAAATTTCACAGAAGAAGAGGTATTTCTTTTGGACCTTGAAGAATGGCCGAGATTTCCGCTTGCAAATATCACAGAGGGAGGTGAGAAACATTCTAGGTGGAGGGAGTGGGGAGAGCACAGCTGCAGAGAGTGAGGAGTGAGTGCAGGAACCAGATTTTCAGGTTTGTTGGGAACTCAAGATGGTGGCAGGAGAGTTCTTGGAAGTTAACCTGGGAAGCCTGGTTGGGGGAGGAGCATGGAGACCTTAGATTCTGAGAATCCCTCAGATACTGAGACAAGGAAAACCCTTGAAGGTGTTTGTACATGAGAGAACATGACTGGAAGCAGTTTTAGGAAGATTGATCTAGAAGCTTCCTGCTTCTGCTGTGTTGATATAAAAAGGAAAATACCTTTTATATAGGAAAATGGTTAGTTCTCATTTCACAGATGTGGCTACTGGCTTGTCTTGGGGCAAAACCCATCCTTGGTTTTCAGACTTGAGGGCCAGTGTTTTTTTCTATTTCTGCTTGTACAGTGGGGACTTGACTTACGAGTGTCCCGACTAACAAGTTTTTTGAGATACCAGCTGTCTCTCGGCCGATTTTTTGCATTGAGTTGATAGAGTAATTTGAGTCAATGAGCTCCTTAACGAGCTTGGTCTAGGAAGGAATTAAACTCGTAAGTCAAGGCCCCACTGTACTTTAAAAGGTCTACTTGCCACTACTACAGTATCTGCATGGATCTGCAGGCAAGGTAGCCCAGTGGCTCATGGGCAGGCTTCCTGATTGAATCTGAAAAGCAATTAGTAGAATCTGTGTCCTTTGATGCCCTGCAACAGCACTGGCTGCTGTTCACCCAGCCCCTCCCCTCCTGCGCCATGCAGCACACCTCAGTATTCTGGATGGGGTGAGAAACAGGTGGTCCTCTTTGGGGGTGTCCCGCACAGCTGGAGAAGCCAGGTGCTCACTCACATATCCTCACTTTCTTCAGGAGAAATCACCAGCAGAAAAGGTCTTTCTTGGCACCCAGCTGTACAGCATTGGGGGCAGGGTGACAAGGATAAAATGAAACTTTATTTTCATTTACCATCTTCTCTTACCATCTTCAATGCATTCAGTCCCCCACCTTCCCTCCAGAGCCACCCCTACCCCCCAATGATGTGCTGGAACTTCTCTATGGTACTCCTGGACTTCCAAAAATATACTCTCGCCTGTGGGAGACCATCAAAATTTAGAGGAAAGACAGTAGTGTCAACAAAAGTTTGCTGCCAGCAATCTAATATCAACAGGAGTCTCCAACCTGGGGTGCAGGAAGAGGAGAAAGTTTATTCAGGTAAACAGTTTGCAAACTGGGGAAATATAGCCTCTGATGGAAACTGAAAGTGTGCTCCACTGAGACAAAGGTGAGACCAATTTGCATAAAGTCCTGCCCTGACCCTTGATTGGCTCATTTTATGCAAATGAGGAATCCAAATTTGCACAATCTGATTGGTCCAAATAGCACTGTCCTAATTGGTTGGAATTGCATGTTCTGATTAGTCATTATGGAGCTGCTCTGGTTGGTCAGTAAAGATGGTTGCAAATAGGATATTGCTATGCAGTTCCAATTGGATAGGGCAGGGCTCACCTCATTAGTTGAAAGTTGATGCCAGCAACTTTTTTTGTGTGTGTACTTAAATGTGTGTTTTTTTAAAATTGTTGATAGTATTACAGATATCTCCTGCTTTCAGCAACTTTTTTTTTTCTTTCAGTGTAACATTTTTATATTTAGAATTAGGCAGCTGGACTCAGTTTAGATGATTCCAATTTTGTTGGCAACATCCAAAGCCTCATAGTCAGGAGCCAGTCGAACATATGCCTTCTTCTTGCCATCAGGCCTGATCAGGGTGTTGACCTTGGCCACATCAATGTCATAGAGCTTCTTCACAGCCTGTTTGATCTGGTGCTTGTTGGCCTTGACATCCACAATGAACACTAGTGTATTATTGTCTTCCATCTTCTTCATGGCTGACTTGGTAGTCAGGAGGAATTTGGTGATGGCATAGTGGTCAAGCTTGTTTCTCCTGGGTGCGCTCTTCCGAGGGTATTTAGGCTGCCTCCGGAGCCTTAGTGTCTTTGGCCGTCGGAAAGTGGGTGACGTGCGGATCTTCTTTTTTTTGTGTGGCTGTGGACGCCTTTCAACACTGCTTTCTTTGCCTTCAAAGCCTTTGCTTTGGCTTCGGCTTTGGGTGGGGCAGGGGCTTCCTTCTTAGCTTTCGGCGCCGTCTTCGTAAAAAGGCTCAGCAACTTTTTTATAAAGGTCAGCTCAGCTGACAGGAGCACAGTGTAGGAGGCTGCAGCTTAGTCTGTGGCTTTTCTCTGAAATGCACTACGTGTGTGAGAGGCCTTTAGTAATGGCTGCTAGACTCTGGTTATGATTTTGAATGCAATTAACCAGGAGGAGTCCTCGCTGGCACATATTTTCCTTCTCAGGGTCAACAGTAGGAAACTGTTATTCAGCCATTTTGCTGATGTCACTCCACAGGTCCCCTTTAAAAGAATGAGAATACACCTGGGAGATTAATCTATCTTTGTTCATTCAGACCTTGCAAGAATTATTTTATTTATTTATTTTTAAATATATTTTTATTGCTTTCAGAGAGGAAGGGAGAGGGAGAGACAGAAACATTAATGATGAGAATCATTGATCAGCTACCTCCTGCACTCCCCATACTGGGGATCGAGCCCACAACCCAGGCATGTGCCCTGACAGGGAATCAAACCATGACCTCAGATGCTCAACCACTTAGCCACGCTGGCCGGGTGAGAATTATTTTAGTTATACTTTCTGCTTGTGTAAGATCTAAGCAATTCAGGGCGTTTTCTTTAGAATCAAATATTGAATTGAAGGGTATCAATAGTATTCAAATGATGGATAAATTCAATCCTTTGTGAACTGGTTTAAACCAGGGTGACTATGAAAAAATGAGCTTCTGTGCTGTCTCTGAAGGAAATTCCAAGAGAATTGGTCTAAAGAACATTTTTTAAAACAGACAGCACTACTTGAATTAAAAACATGGCATCTCATAGAACCTGCTTTGAAGGTCAGTCCTGTGTTGGCTTTTCTTAAATTGAACACATTTGTTTTCAAAACCGAACTTCATTCTTTTATTAGTTGTTTGTAACAGAGGCTGCTAGTGTTCACCAGTATCAAGCTTTCCTCTCCTTCCTGGTCACACAGCCTGACTGTGCCTCCCAGGTCCCTGTGGTCTAGGGGTGTTCATAAACTAGTCTTGGCAAATAAAAGGTGGAGAGAAGTAATGTGTGGCATTTCCAGATGTGGCCCCTAATCCTTCCTGGATTCTCCATGTGTCCCTCTTGCCTTGTCTGTTGGCTGGATGCAGAGAATCTTCTGAGGACTCCAGGGTTCTAGAGGATAGAAGGGTCACTAGATGAATGAAGCCTGAACCCCTTGCCTGACCCCAGTCTATATTGGATTGTGACTTCTTTCTGTGAAGCCAATTAGATTTATCTATTGTAGGTTATTCCAGTGAGCTTCTCCTGAATTATATACATCACACCTCTTACATTCTGATGGAATTGCTAAGACTCTATAGGTGACACCTACCTGGACACAACTGCTGCTCTTGGATCTGTCCGACATTGGCGTTGTGCTCTTTTAGTGCCCCAGGCAAGCCCCTCCTCTTGATTTAGTTTTGTTTCACTTTCAATCAGTGTCAATCAGTCTAATGACCTTAGCAGGAGATTTCCATGAGGACAGTTAGCTCTGTTGCTGATAACAGGCATTGACTTTCCAGGGTTCACTGCTTTACAGTTTGTCACTCCTGTCTTCACCAGCCCTATTAGCGGGCCTTAGAACGTCACCAACCGCCACCCCCGATACACACACACACTCTCACAAAGTGCCTGGAATCTTTCCCACATTTTCTTGAACATGGGCTTGGAGATTATGAACTGTCAGCACACGGGGCCATAACTTTCAATGACATAATCAGTCCACCAAATTCCCAGAGAATCAGAAATCTATTTTAACATCAAGTTCTCTTCTTGTCTCCTCAGGGAGAGATATGAACAAATTCATTCTATTTGTGTTGTGGAATGAGTCAGAGTGCAAACTAGTCATTTGACACAAGTGACCAAATTCTCAAGTATTAAGCTCAAAAATCCTCAGTAGACCTAGTAAATGAATGAATTTTGCCAGCTACTCAAATTTGCTAAATGTATATTTTTATGGACTTAGCTACATAGACTAACTGGCTTAATGCAATACAGACAGAGGTCTGGATATTGTTGTCTGTACATCTCCTGGAGCGACCAGATGCAAAGACCATGTCTACTAGGTAACACCGTATGTAAATGTGGACTGTGATTCTGAGTGTTAGTTGCTGATAGTTGTGGTGAATAAGAATGTTTTATAATATTTTGCTTCCAGCAAAAATGTTTATGGTTGTATAAAAATCCAAGTAGCCCATGGTTATGTATTTTGGTTGAAAAGAAATGATTGAGAACCACTAGTTTAAATAGCCCTGGATTTTTTTTAGACTAACATTCTAATGAATTTGAATTGCTTGTTACTTTTCCAGAACTACATTCCTTTTATGTGAACTAAGTGACAGGTTGCATGGCCTGAAATCATCTAAGAGAAGTTATACACCTCATAATGCATAGAACTGGGAATAAAATTAAGGGTTCTTGGTAAAAAATTTTAAGAGGCCTCTAAAGGAGATGTTATTGCTCTGATGTTCACAAATGTAGGCAAAATCACACCTCTGAGGATTAATCTGAAACATGATTGTATATAAAGATTCTATATAAGCTATGAAACACTATATTAAATGACAGTTATCATTGCTTCTTTTACTAGACATGTTTATTATGCATCAATAATATTGTAAGCCAGACACTGTTCTCACTCAGTTAGATGTATCAGGGAATAGTTCAAAGTCCATGAATTATTACATATATTCTAGTTCTAAGCAGGCAATATAAATATAATAGTTTTTAATAGAAGGTCAAGAGGTGCCTGATGATGCTGTGATATAAACTAAAGCAAGGTACATGTATAGAGAGTTACAGGGGCTGCTATTTTACTTAGTATGGTCAGGGGAGGCCCCTCTGTGGAGGTGACATTTGATGGGAGCCCTAAGAGATGGGATGGAGTGAACCATGTGGGAATATGGGAGGGGGTAAAGATATGAACGTGAAGTGTTCAGCCTATGAATGTTATTCACAACCATGGATTTGGATGAGATCACTAGAGAGAAAATGTTGAGAGAAACTAGATAGACAAGGGAAGAGAGGCACCCCCAAATCACTTCATCATTTAGGATTCAAAGAGGAAAAAGAGCCAGCAATAGAGACCAAGAAAAAGCAACGAGTCAGGTGGAAGGAAAACCTGGAGCGTGTGATGCCCCTGAAGCCAGGTGAAGGAAGTGCTGTACAAAGGGGGCCTGAGCAAGTGCTTATCCACACAGAAACAAGCATTATAAAGAAATCCCCACCTTCCCTACATTACAAAACAGGCTCCACTTAGACTAAAGTCCTACGGATGAAAGCAGAACTTTAAACGTTTTTGAAAAACATATATATGTAGATATTTTTATGACATCAGTCAATGGAAGTATGTCTTTGAAAAGGAAATAAATAGCACATACCACAAAGAAAAAAACGAATACATTTTAAATTTCTCTTCATTAAAGAACAGTATTAAAAAATAACATAGCCCTAACTGGTTTGGCTCAGTGGATAGAGCGTCGGCCTGTGGACTGAAGGGTCCCAGGTTCGATACCTGTCAAGGGCATGTACCTTGGTTGCGGGCACATCCCCAGCAGGGGGTGTGCAGGAGGCAGCTGATGGATGTTTCTCTCTCATTGATGTTTCTAACTCTCTATCCCTCTCCCTTCCTCTCTGTAAAAATAAATCAATAAAATATATTTAGAAAAAAAATAGCAAAAAAAGCACACACTGAGAGAAGACATTTCCAGTATATATAATTCAGAAATATAAAGAACTCCTACAGATTGATAAGTCACATAACCCAATAGAAAAATGGGCAGATGACATAAATAGGCATTTTTTTATTAGGGGAAGCCTGAATAGACAATAAACATAGGAAAATATGTTCAACCTCATTTAGGAATTTGGAAAAAATGCAAATTTAAATCTGCAAAAGATATCATTTTACACCTACCAGATTGGCATAAATTTAAAAATATGACAATATCAAGCATTGACAAGGATATAGAGCAAGGGAGACATTGTTCATTGCTGGTAGGAGTATAAATTGGTACAACCATTTTGAGTCAATTTTGTTGTTATTTAATTACATTTGAAGATCCACAAACCCTGTGGTCTGATAATTGCTTTCCAGAGAAACTTGATCATGTGCATCAAGAAGTCTGAAAAAGAATGATCATAGAAGCATTTATAATAATAAAAACATAATATGCAAATTGACCGAATGACCAAACAGCAGAAGGACCATCTGGACAACCTTCAGGATGACCTTCCGGACAACCATGCTATGACACTCACTGACACCAGGCCAACCAAGGCAGGTGCAATGCGATTGGTCGGGGGCCTGGCCATTGCCCCAGATCGCCCTGCAGAGGGAGGCCCAGGCCACCAGCCAGCAGGGCATTTGATCAATTGAGGGGCTCCATGATCACTCCAAAGAGGGAGGCCCAGGCCACCAACCAGCAGGCTGCAGCTGATGGGCAGGGCTTCCCTCTGTCGGGGTGATCCATCGCAGAGCCCCAGTCAGATAGGCGGGCCTACCTCTTTGGGGTGATCAATCGTGGGGCTCCCGGACTGTGAGAGGGCACAAACCGGGCTGAGGGACTCCCCTCGCCCCTCCACCTGAGTGCATGAATTTCGTGCACCAGGCCTCTAGTTGTTTATAATAGCAAAAAAGAAAAGAAATAACATTAATGTCATGAACATGAGAGTAGATCAATAAATTGTGATATAGTCATGTGGTAGCCAGCCTCCAAGATGGCCACTGGGGTCAAGTTTTGGTATTCATGTACTTTGTGTAGTCCCCTCCCACACCAAACAGAGCTGAACTGTGTAACCAATAGAACAATTTAGAAATGATGTTAGGTGACTTCCAAGGCTAGGTCATAAAAGTCAGTGTGACTTCTGCCTCGCTGTCTTGGATAACTCTCTCTACAAGAAGCCAGCTGCCATGTTGTAAGTATACTCAAGCAGTGCTGTGGGGATAGCCACATGGCAAGGAACCAAGACCTCCTTCCAACAGGCAGCACCAATTCTCAGTCTTGTGAGTGAGACATAATGGAAACAAATTATTCAGCCCGTCAAGCCTTCAGACGACTGCATACTTAGTCAACATCATGACTGTAAACTCATGGGAGACCCTGAGCTCGAACAACTCAGCTAAACCTCTCCCAAGTTGCTGACCTATAGAAACTGTTTATCATTGTTTTGAGCTGTTAAGTTTTGGAGTAGTTTGTTATGCAGCTATAGATAACTAATACAGGCATATAAAAGAATACTACTGCACAGCAGTGAAAAGAAACTATGGTTACAAGTAACATCAAAGGTAAATCTCATAAAAATAATGTTGAGAGAGAAAGGTTACAAAGATATGTCCACTATGTTATCATTTATATAAAGTTCATAAAATGAAAACTAAATAATTCATTGTTAGAGATTACACATATATAGTGGAACAAGGCAGGATGGCAAGGGAATGATAAGCACAAAATTCAAGAGAGTAGTTACATCCAGGAAGTAGGCAGGGACAAGCAATCAGAGAAAGACACATGAGAGTTTCTGTGGAAATGTTCTACTTTTTAACTTGACTGATGGGTACAACTGGTATTTATTATATTAATATTTACATCTTTTTAAAAATGTATATTTTATTGATTTCAGAGTGGAAGGGAGAGGGAGAGATAGAAACATCAATGATCAGAGAGAATATTTGATCAGTTGGCTCCTGCAAGCCCCCTATTAGGGATTGAGCTCGTAACCCAGACATGTGCCCTACCAGGAATCAAACCTGTGACCTTTTGGTTCATAGGTTGATGCTCAACCACTGAGATATGCTGGCCGTGCTATATCTTTTGAATGTATGAATAATGTCATATTATTTTTTTTTAAAGATGGGAATAATTGACTGTCTAAAGGTGCCAAGAGGTTACTTATGCTAAGGACAAGGACTGACCATTGAATCTCTCTAGGTAGAGGTCATTGATTATCCTAATGAGCACAGTTTCACTGAGTCAGGGGTGAAAAGCCTCCTTCAAGTGGGTTAAGAAGAGAATTAGGAGTTAAGAAATGGACACAGCAAGTACCACCAATTCTGAGATTCTTTGTAAAAGGGAAGAGACAAAATAATATGAACACAAAAGGGTAATAAAAAGATACCTATTTTTGGACAGGATATATTTTGAAAATCTAATAGGAAGTGAAAATAGTTGTTTCAGGAGAAACAAGTGAAAATTTCATATATTCTTCAATAGTTGAGATGATGAGCTATAGTTCAAACATGAAGAAGTTGACCTTAGACAAGAGTACAAAAATTGCCCTAGCTGGTTTGGCTCAGTGGATAGAACATTGGCCTGCAGACTGAAGGGTTTCAGGTTTGATTCTGGCCAAGGGCACATGCCCGGGTTGCGGGCTCAGTCCCCAGTGGGGGGGCATGTAGGAGGCAGCCGATCAATGATTCTCTCTCATCATTGATGTTTCTATCTCTCTTTCCCTCTCCCTTCCTCTCTGAAATCAATAAAAAAATATTTTTAAAAAGAGTACAAGAATTGTATATTGATATAATTCATAGACTAGTGGTAGCACCAAGGCTGGGTGGGCAGTAGTCTTCATGCAAGAGAATAGAGCACACAGACTTTCATTGTGATATTGGTGATGTGGAAGACATCAATACCATCCCTGAGATCTTAGGACAGGGATAAAGACAAAATTATGGAGCAGACACATTGTTTCCAGGAGCCACCCTTTGATTCTTCTTTTGTCCTTATGGTCCTCTCTCCTTTTTCTTCAGATTCTCTTCTCTGATTCAACCTTTCAGAATCTGATATCAGACAACAAAATCACACTGAAGTATGAGAAGTTAGCAAGTTCACATGGCTCCCTTTGGGGAAACTTTGGCACTTTAATTCAATTCCATAGTTGAAGTTCTGAGTTGGAATATCTACGTGTCTCCTCCCTCAAACATGTGTGACTCCATGAATTTGAGGTCCTGAGGACAAGTTAGTGGACATGTTCTCAACCCAATCTCAGTCAACTTGGAAGGCAGGTATTAATATTATACTTCATGGTGAAGTGCGAGGTTGGTTATGAAGAGCCACCCTTCTTTTATTGTATAGGTGTAAGTTATATTGGTACTCCATTTATGTCATGTGGTCAAGATGTTGTAAAATTTGACCAATACTAGAGCTGGATCCAACCATCTCTATACTTAGAAACCACACCTGAGAATGGAAAATAGGGGAGAAAGGTGAATCCTTTAATGATATAAAATACCTAGGAGAAAAGTGTATCTTTCCAACCAGAAACTAGAATCTGAAGGGAGGCCCTGAATGACAAAAAGAGGCCTTTCCTTTTGGGTTTAATTATGAAGAGGTAAAGGTGTCCAGGAGGAATCTGGTGATGAGAAATCAGCTGGGACCATCTAGGGAGACAGGCCAGGAGTACTCTTTCTTTGGGATGCCATGTGCAAACAGAATGGACCATGAGCCTTGAAGACAAAAGGAAAGCTATGGTGGCATTAGAGTTTTATTTCTAAGACAGGCTTATTCATAGTCCTCATATTCTCCATGGTTAGTTGCCTGTTCCTCTCCACTGGCATCCTATAAAATCTTGCTAGGTCCAGTCTGTCTCAACAATAATAGTTTCTAACAGTACTGAACACATACTAAGTGCCAAACATTGCATGAAGTCACCTGACCATGTGAGAGACCACCCCTGGGTTAGGGAATACTCAAAGGATAAAATTAATGCCCTTAGATCAGCTATCCTGATGCACCAAATTCTAATTCTGGTACTAAACCTCGGTAGCACTGGTACTTCCTTACACTGGAAACGTCCAAATGGGAGAAAATATTGAACCTGGAAATCAAGAGAAACAAATGAGGTCTAAACTAGGAAAAACTGTGGCGAGAAAAACTGTGGAGAGTTCAAGAAAATGTAATCAAAGAGAGACAATGAGAAATGCTGCTGAAAACAATAGCTACAAGAAACAAAGAATGGAGAGAGGATATTTATGAAAGGAGTGCTCTATACGTACAGGTAGAACAGGTATTATCTTTCTAATGGCTTTAAGTATTTGAAATTATACATTGGTCGCCTGAATCTTATTTATTTATTTATTTATTTACTTACTTACTTACTTACTTATATATAAATTCTCACCTGAGGCTGTTTATTGATTTTAGGGGAGAGAGAGACAGAAAAAGAGAGAGAGGAACATTGATGTGAGAGAGAAACATCTATTGGTTGCCTTCAGGACACCCCCGCCTGGGGACCCAACACAACCTGGGTATGTGTTCTGACCAGGAATCAAACCTGCAACCTCTTTGGTGCATGAGACAATGCTCCCACAAACTAAGCCACCTAACCAGGGCTGAATCTTTTATTTTTAACTAGAGGCCTGGTGCACAAAATTCGTGTATCGGTAGGGTCCCTAGGCCTGGCCAGCAATCAGGGCTGGTCAGGTTCCCCACCTCCCTGCCTCCCCACCTCCTGCTTCCTTCGCTCCCTCAGTGCTCCGCTGCTGCCTCTGGTCGCCCACCATGTTCTGCGCTGCCCCCTGGTGGTCAGCACACGTCATAGCGAGCAATCGAACTCCCATTCTGGTGGAGCTCCTGAGGGGACACTACATAATAGCCTTTTATATACTAGTATATATAGAGATATCGAATCCACTGTATTTCAATCTAATTTGGAAGTGGCTTCTTCTACTATTTAAAATCCACTGCCTTGAACAAACAATTCTGCATTCCCCAAACCAGTTTTGGGGCACTGGAAACATTTTGCTAGCTATATGGTATTTTAGAAGGTTTTTTTTAGTATAGTTCTTGCAGTCAGATCCTTTATATCTGTGTTGCCTCAAATTCATCTGACTAGAATCTGTTCCAGTGCCCTAAAATGAAACAAGTTCAGTCTATGTGAAATTATTGTCCTAAAGTTTCTATTCTTGTTCTGTTAGTGGGGGGTTTGAAGTGTGGGGACCTGTGTGCTAGGTTTTTTTTTTGTTTGTTGTTGTTTGTGTGTGTGTGTGTGTGTGTGTGTGTGTGTGTGTTTCATGTCCTAGGTTAGAAACCATAGCATTTTTCTGCCTCTGAGGCAGAGAGAGGAAAGAAATGTGACATGAGTTTGGCCCACCCTCCTGCACTGAGGGACAGGTCATTTCTCAGCCCCAACGTGTATCTGGTCATGTTCCTTCAAGGCGCCCTCTAGTTGTGCCTCTTTTGAAATAGGGAAGAGATGACCAGGGACGGGGTGAGGGTGGTAATGATGTTTTCAGACAGAGAGGGGTGTGGGAGCAGAATTCTCAGCCGAAAATCTGGGCTGGGCACCTTTGCTAAAGCTGGTTCTTTGCAGGGCAAAGCACTCCTATGTGAATTCAGGTTAATTGCTGCTAAAATTATCCTGGGTTTTCTTTTCTTTTTATTGTCATAAGAAAAAATCTAGGAAATTCTGCAATTAACTTTTCATAAAAAAATGTCTCTCCAGGCATTAAAAATCCGCCTTATCCTCCATGGCAAAGACTGTCAATTGCCTACCTGATATCCATTCTCCCCTTCTTCCTCACTAACAGAACCCTGTTTTTGTTAAGGAGAGCAATGTTCCCAACAACTGTATTTCCCACACAGCCTTGCATATGGATTGACTGTGTGACACAGTCCTAACCAATGAGATGTGAGCGGAATCACTGGGTGCTGCCTCTGGAAACGCTCATTCAAAGGGGTGCAGAGTCACTGGACATGCCCCCTTTTCTTCCAGCTGGGAAGGGATCACAATGTCTGAGGGGCAGGAACCATGTACCTTAATGATGGCAGGTAGAGAAAAGAGGCCCTGAATATGGTGGGGCTATCATATCAGCTCTGGACTGCTTGTCTCCTGACTTGTGGCTATGCAAGGAAATATGAACCTCCTTCTATTTGGCACAGCTACTGTGAGTTGAGTTTTCTGTTATGTGTAGGCGAATCTCTTCCCCATTGATAAGCCTGGACTTCTGCTTTCCTTATCTCTTCATCTCACACTGGTACCGGTGGGTCCCAGGTGTCTTCGTTGCATAGCAGAGTGCTCAGCATACCACACAACACACTCAACATATATTTGTTGACTCTGTAATTCCCAGGTGAGGTTTTATGTGCCTCCTACTATGAGGCAATAAGAAGTACAAAACATCATCTAGAAAGGAATCTTGCCAAAATTACTTAACCCGGTTCTAATCATGAAGAAACTCCCGGACAAATTCGGCATGGAAGACAATCTTAACTCATCTGGAATCTTCCAAAAAGTCCCATGTGACCAAAAAACACAAAACCAAACAAACAAAAAAACACAGCACAAAAACGCGAGGGCAGGGGGAATTACTCTAGATTAAAAGAGATTGAACAAACATAACGGCCAAATGCAATGTGTGAACTTCAGCTGAGTTCTGGATCCAACAACAAAATGTATCCGCATCACCCAGTACACCCACACTAGCTGCCAGAAATCCTGAAGACATCCGCAGTGCCCTCTGTGGTATAGAAAAGGCACTTCTCATGAATAGATCCCCCACTTAGAACCCCACAGAGACCACTCAGATCAGTAGAGAAACTGGGAGAGTTGTTTACCCCTATACTCATGTAGCTGGGAAACAGAAATCCAGGAGTTTCTTCGCCATTCAAAGGATCAATACAGTCAGAGAGGCTTAGGAGAGCTCTTACATCGGTCAGAGGTGCCCCTGCAGAGAGTGACAGGGCTGTTGTAACCAACACCCATTAATCCTGCACAAGCCTTGGAAGGCACCAGGGATGCTGCTGGGAGGTGAGAATCTGTGCCTCTCATAGGCGTGCAGCAAAACCCAGCCACTGCTGCCGCTTGCCGCGATGCAGCCAGTGTGGTGCCAGGGCTGCACGACTGTGAAATGACTTCTTGCTGAGTGGGAAAGAAGTGGGGGCCTCTACCCGAGTCCTGTGTTGGTGAGACCAGGCAAGACTAGAGGATCCACTAGGGGGCGGTGGAGTACGGAACTTAAGGGCAGGGGCTCTGAGTCGGAGCCAGATCTGTCCTAGCTTCTCCACTTTGCAGATAAACGCTAGTCACAACCCCTCTGAGCTTTAGTTTCCTCAACTATAAAATGGAGATGAGAACACTATTTACAACAGAGTTTTGTTGTGATTAATACATGTGCCTGACATATTGGAAATATTCAATTACTATGAGCTATCACTATCATCCACTGAAATCATGTATTATTCACAGGAAAACTAGAGGGTAAGGCTGCCCCTGCACATACATATACATCTTGGCCGGGGGGGGGGGGGGGGGGGGTGCAGCAGAGAAAAAAAGGTCACAAATGCAGTGGAACTTATGAAGCAAAGCCTGGAAACTGCTGCTCATGAAGGTGAGTTGAGGGATGAATCGCTATGGGAACATGGAGATGTGACACATCAGGCTAGGGGTCGCCCACCCATATCCTCCACCTATAACTTTTGTTTAGTTCCTTTAAAAATGTTTAAATTATGGTAAAATACACATAACATATAATTCACCATCTTAGCCATTTAAAAATATGTTTTTATTGATTTTTAAAGAGAGGAAGGGAGAGGGATAGATAGAAACATTAATGAGAGAGAAACATCATTGATTGGCTGCCTCCTGCACCGCCCCTCCGCCCCAACACACACACACCACACACACACACACACACTGGGGATTGAGCTAAAACCCAGGCATGTATCCTGACCAGGAATTGAACCAGTGACTTCTTGGTTCATGAGTTGACGCTCAAATATTGTTGTGCAAACATCACCACCATCCATCCACAGAACATTTTTCATTTTGTAAAACTGAACCTCTGTGCCCATTAAATAACTCCCCATTCTTCCCTCCCCTAGCCCTTGGCAACTACCATTCCACTTTCTATGAATTTGACTACTCTAGGTATCTCTTATAAGTGGAATTATGTAGTCTCTGTCTTTTTGTGACTGGCTCATTTCATTTGTCATAATATCCTTAAGGTTCATGCATATTGTAGCATGTGCCAGAATTTCCTTCATTTTTAAAGCCATACAATATCTCATCATATGTATATATATCACATTTTATTCATCCTCTCATCCTTCCATGGACACTTGTAACCCTTGTTTAGTTTCTTTTGAACCAGGTAGTCCATCGAGTATTTCTGGAGGAGGTTAAGCCACCAAAGAAACCAGTGGCTGATTCCTGGAATGAGGCAAAACCTGCAATAGTGCAAGGGCCTAAGAGAACAGAAAGGGAGGAAAGCAAATTCAGCCAGTATAGAGACACACATGTGTATACAGTCCCTAAATGTCACTCACACAGTTGAGGGCTTTGTGTAGTCCCCATGACAGTCTCTGCCTCTCAGCTCCAAACCCATGCTTCTCTATTTAGCTTTGTCATGCTAGGCTGAGACCCTGCAAACCCCATGTTGGGCTCTGTCAATGAGGGATGTCAACCTCCTTTCCTCTTGTGGTTCTTCTGAGCAACACCCCCAGCAATGCCTCTTCACCCAGGAGGGGCAAGGCCTTCCTGTAGCAGCAGCTGAATCCTGTTTTCAGTTGTAGAGACGGTTTCATGGCTCCTGGCCATCACTAGTCAGCCTGCAGCCCCCCTCAGAGGTCTGGGCTCCACGCCCATGCGACCACTCTTCTAAGTTGTAAGTTTCAACAATTCCAGACACTGGCCTTGTTTGCCCAGCTTGAGAGGGGGTAGCTGTTTCCTCTGTGCTATTTTGTAACTCTCTCTCTTTTTAAATATCTTTTTAAAAAATTTATTTCAGAGAGGAAGGGAGAGGGATAGAGAGATAGAAACATCAATGGTGAGAAAAAATCATTGATTGCCTGCCTTCTGCACGCCTCACACTGAGGACTGAGCCCACAACCTGGGCATGTGCCTTGACCAGGAATTGAACCATGACCTCTCGGTTCATAGGTCGATGCTCAACTACTGAGCAACACCGGCTGGGCTGCAATTCTCTCCTAACTCTCATGCAGTTAATAGTTCTTTATATTTAGTTCTCTCTTTTCAAGTTATTGCTGTGGTTTTGTCTCCTGGACGAATTCTAACTGATACACCACCATTTCAACCCTTTACTGTTCTCCTAGGCAGCATGTTTAACCCCAGTCCCCCCACTCTAGCAAGGATGACCTGGCCTCCAGTTTTATCCCTAAAATTAAAGCTGTTATAGGTGACCATAAACATGCCTTCCTACCACCCAAATTATAAAAATGTTTATAGCCAATTTGATTTTCTTCAGTCTGAAATAATAAAACATTTTCTCCCTGTGTAATTCCAAATCTTCCATAGGTGGTTTTGAGTCTATCCCCTTCCCCCCCATATCTTCTGAGACCCTGTTCTGTCCCTTATACATATCCTCTCCCAATGTTTCACATGCTCTTTTCTATTGTCTCTGACAAAATACAGGTTAATGGATTGGTAGGGACATCTTTTCCTCCTTCCTGTTAACCCAGAGGTTCTCAACCTGTGGGTCGCGACCCCTTTGGCGGTCGAACGACCCTTTCACAGGGGTGGCCTAAGACCATCTTGCATATGAGATATTTACATTACGATTCATAACAGTAGCAACATTACAGTTATGAAGTAGCAACGAAAGTAATTTTATGGTTGGATCACAACATGAGGAAGGTTGAGAACCACTGTGTTAACCACATCCATATTTCCCCCATAGCATAAACATCCCCAAGTCTGAATTTCCGGAATAGCTCTGCGTTCCCAGCCTCAAGCACAGTGCCTGGCAGGAAGTGGCACTCAGTAAGTATTTGCTGAATGGATAAAATAGGCAGAAGTCACTCTTTACCTGCTTGCTGAAGGAATCAATGAATGGACAGGGAATCTGTAGTTAGCAGAGCTCACAGCACTCCCCAGGTCACATTTTTCACAGCATGGTCCTTAGAATTGCTTGGGGAGCTTGTTAAAATGCTGATGCAAAGCTCACATTGATGGAGTATGTCAAAGACACAGGAGCCAACTGAAAGAGCACCCAGTGCTCAAACTGGGACAAGTTGAGCAAGAAAAAAGTAGTACATATTAAGTTATAACCCAAAGTATAAAATAAATATACACGAGTCCATACTGATAGAAATGAGTCATTGAATAAGTACATGGGACACAAACCTCCTGTGCAGAAGACCTCCAAGTAATTTATATAGATACCCTGTCCTGAGAGGACATAGCTCCCCTCAGGCATGGGCTGCACCTAGTAGCTTCCTTTCACAGAGGACAGTATGGGGGGGGGGGGCAGTCATTTTACAGGAAAGAAATCTGACTAACACTGCCTGAGCCAGGAATTCAAGGTCAACATGAGCAGTGATGAGCCGGGTTGATAGTATGCACATTTGATATGATGTGATGAAAATGGTATTTTACTTCTGTGGTCTTCCAACAACCTGTAATCTTGAGAAAAACGTCAGACAAGTTCCGATAAAGGAATACCCTACAAAATCTACACAATATCTGACCGGGACTCCTCAAAAGCCAGGAAGGTCTGAAAAACTGTCACAGCCAAGAGGAGCCTGTAGACATGACAAGACATAAAATGCAATGTGGTCCCCAACGTGGGATCCCCAAACAGAAAGAGGACAGCAGGTAAAAACTAAGGAAATCTGAATCAAGTATGGACTTTAATTAATAATAATGGGCCAGTATTGGTTTATTAACTGGAAAATATAATACTACTAGAGACCTGATGCACAAAATTTGTACACAAGTAGGCCTTCTCAGCCACAGTGGCTGCCTGGATCCCTCCCTCGAAGCCGAGGCAGCTGCCTTGATCCCGCGGCTGCAGTCCTGGCTTTGTCCCAGAAGGCCGTCCGGAAGGATGTCTGGTCTAATTAGCATATTATGCTTTTTTATTATTATAGATGAGATGTTGATAACAAGAAAAACTAGGGGTAGGGTTTATGGGAACTCTTGGTATTATCTTCTCAATTTCTCTGTAAATTGAAAACTTTTCTAAAAAATACAGTTTACTAAAAATGTTTGGGTTTTAGTCTTGTTTTTTCTTAGTTAGTATGTTTAATTCACTGAATGCAAGATTAGATTGATGCATATCCAGAAAGGCTATTGCAATGCTTTTTAGAGGATAGTATAAATGTCATAGTAACATTATCTTTAGATATTGCCTAACACAAGACTTTCCCTGAGGTGTAAGCATCAATTAACTTGAATAGCTTTTCACATCAGCTCCATTAAACAGTTTATTACAACACTACATCTATTGTAATCAAAGTGGTGCTGTTTACAGGCATTTATCATATGAAAAAAAGTTTGGTTTTTTAAAAAAATGTAAACTCCTGAGCTTCCCCTCAGAATCCCAGGTAATGCAATCTAAACAAGCATCTTAGTAGTTTTGTGCAAACTAAAGTTTAAAAAACAGTGTCTTAGAGAATCTGCTCAGGCACATAGAGACTCCTGACTTACTGTGGTTTGGACCCATGCCACTGTATTGCACAACTCCGGAGTCACCATTGATATTGTGTTCAATTTGCAATGTTAATGGCACCCCATGAGCTGTGGAGTGAGCCTTCCTTGGGCATTATTTTGATTGATCTACATACATCAGTATGAGCCAAATTCTTCATTCAAGCCCAAAGCTCTGGGCTGCATTTCTATATCCTCCAATACCTCCTGACGTTCCTGTGAGGTGGCTCCACTCTTCAAATAGGATGTGTGCTGATCAGTTCAATACATTCTCTACCACTCCTTATTGTCCCTAACACTTTAGGGGCTGCTATTATGCCTGTATTGTTGACTTTTTATAGGAAAAACAACAACAACCAGTTTTCTGTATCTGGGTCACTATCCAAAGTGGGAAAATGAAAGAGTAATTAAGCAATCCTGTATTTTCAAAAACTGGGAGAGAACACATTTATTTGTGTAAGTGGGAGGATATTACTGGATGATTGACATGCCAGCTAAGTATGTCTGTTGATTGCTTATACCCAGCCTGCTTCCTTCAGTGATGGCCCATCCGAATCTCAGGCCAGTGAGAGTAGCTGCAGTGATAAACAGAACAAAGATCGACTCTTCAAGGAGAAAGGAAGAGAATGAATCTTCTCTCCCCCGTGCTTCAGCATACCCTGGGGACACTATGGAGGCCGTAGCTCAGCTCCCGGGAATCAGCATCTGGTGGAACTAAGCCAGAAACTGCATTCCGTGTCCTTCATCAAATTGCATGATCACTCTTCTGGTTCTTCATTTCTAATCATTACTTTAGGAACAAACTGTCTCTTGAGTGTTCTGGCACAAATAGACAGACTTGATTTTGAGAACTGTTTTAGCCTCCTTGCCAATGATCAGAGTATAATTGCTAAAATGATAATAATAAAAGCAAGAACTTACTATGGGCAGGACTTGTTCTTAGTGTCATATATATATGACACTAGAGGAAGGGAGAGGGAGAGACAGATAGAAACATCAATGATGAGAGAGAATCATTGATCCGTTGCCTCCTGCACGTCCCTAGAGCCCAAAACCTGGGCATGTGCCCTTGACCGGAATTAAACTCAGGACCCTTCAGTCCACAGGCAGATGCTCTATCCACTGAGCCAAACCAGCTAGGGCCTTAGTGTCTTTTTTTAAAAAAATGAATTAACTAATTTAATGCTCAAAAGGCCCCTAGAGGCAGTATTATTATTACTGTCATCCCCTGTTTATGGATGAGGAAATGAGGTACCCAGGAGTTAGGCAGACCTACTTGGAAGTCTACACTAGTGGAGAACAGAACTGGGATTTGAAGCCAGCCTCCAGGCTCTGAGCACTTCACCACCACACTACACTACCCTGGCTCTCCCAGAAGTTAAACAGATGCCTAAAGTTGTTTAATTCTAACAATAGTTCAAGGTGCCATAAAAGACGCCGAAGACGATTACCTATTTATATTTTATGTACACAGCACATTTATGTTCACATTTTAAGGTGATAACAAACATATAATATATGGTAATAGTATATGAATCATTTCTTTTAAATAGAATTGTTGATAAAAGCCTTTGCCTGTTCGTAACTGGCATGATGAGCTGTTAGCTGGAATTGATATCAACTATTGGGGGAAATGTTGTTCTGCTGTGAACTTATTGGAATACTTTTTAAAATGATACTTTTAATCTTAAAAATCCAGGGAGGTTGTTTTCCTTATCAATCCAACTCTTGGCTTTGTTGGCAGATTCTGTTAGTGTCTCTTTTCCTTTCCTTTAGGAAATCTGGAGTAAGAGATTTGATGTTGTCAGTTATTTTCACAAATATATCATGATTAATGATATTTAATGCCTCTATGTATATACCACTTAAACTCCATGGTGTAAGAATAATATGGAAAAGTGGAGAGTATTCAAAAATAGAATCTCTATATATAAAAGCCCAGCGACCTGAAGGGCAGAACAACCAGAAAGACTGGAACGATCGGTGGCTATAACACACACTGCAGCAGCCAACCAGCCTGATCTGGGCCCCGATCGGCCCCTCCACTCTGGCTGGCCTGGCCCCCTATTGGCCTCCAACATGCCCTCAGCCCCTCCCCCCCACCAGCTCAGCCCGATGGGCCCCCATGGGGAGGGGGGAGGGGGGCTGGCCAGACCCCACCCATGCACGAATTCATGCACTGGGCTTCTAGTAAAAATAAAAAAGGATTGAAAAGTTACAGCAATATTTAATCTGGAGACAAGGGGCTGACAGTATTTGAAAAACTCACTTCAAAGAGAATGACAAATCAGGAGAATATTAAACAGATGTTCTAGTAACTGGTAGAGCGGGTTTGGTTAAGAATATTACATCGAGCAACCATAAGGGAATAAAATAGGGGCATGAGCACCAGAGATCAGGGTTATAACCAACAAAGGGCATGTTTTTGCTGGCAGAATGGTAGGAGCACAAAGGCAGTGGTTTATTAAACATTTCTCAGCCACAGGGACATATGGTCTCAGGGACTGTCCAAGGTCAGTGTCAGGATCCCACCACTACTGTGGGTGTACCTTCCTCCTTGGAGTCTGGCTTCCTCATGCAGGGTCCACCTGAGTGCCAGTCTGTCAGCCTGGCATGTGTGCACAGGGTAAAACCTCCTTGGCCTGCACATGAGGACAGACTGCTATCAGCTGGTTCAGAAAACCCAGGTGGTTATTCTTTCATTTCTTTTTGGCCACTGGTGGGCTCCCATTGCTGAATAATTTTCTTATAAATAAATACTCCACTTCCAGCCGGTGTAAGGACATAAATAATTGCCAAATCAGAACAATCACCTCACTGTTGAACCAACCTCAGTTTTTATACATTTGTCACTGAAACAACATAAAGGAGAATATTAAATCCCTCTGTTTATGCAGCTCTACCAGCAGACTTTCTGAGTCTATCCCAGAACATAATTTATTTTACAATGCTTTTGGAAATCCTTTGTCCGTACTTGGTAGGGGAAGGTGAGTGGAGGGTGAGAAGGTAGGGAGGGAGATGGAGTTGTCTTGAATTGTACCTGGGATTTGTTTCAATCAGGTATGGTGTGATGAGAGACGTGGAGACAATTGTCTATGAAGAAAAGTTTATTAACTATAGTTCCCAAGACGAGGAAGCAGGTCAGGCCACACAGGGTCACATGGGGAAGCACCAGGGAAGTCAGGAGGCAGAAGTGAGGTGAGATCATGGCCCAGAGCCTTTATTGTGGTTTCTGCAGGATTGAGTGAGCGAGGAAGGGTAGACAAATTTAAGCAAGTTAAGGATTAAATAGTTTGAATAATTTCCACGGGATCTGAGCTATAAGGGTGGTCTCTAGTTGTCTGGGACCTGGCCCTGAGTGATTCAGGGCAGAGGAATACTGGCTTGGTTTTTGAGAGTTAGATAAAGGATTGGTTGATCTATATATGAAAGGCATGTTCACAGGCAAGTTGTTTACTATCTCTAGAAATTAGCTAACCCTGCAGTCTCTCCAGGCCTCAGGATGTGAAAGCACCATAAAGTATAGAAAATAAATAAATAAACAAACATGACTAATACAGAGGTCTCATGTTCCAGAACCAGATCTGAGTGACCACTGTAAAAGGCCAAGGGCAAGTATAATCAGGCAGGCTGCACACACGATCTAGGGAGTGGTACAACTGGCAACAGGGAGTGTCTGTCAGGGCACATGGCGACAGGACAAGGACCATCTGTCTGTGAGGGAGCTGATGAATCTGGCATTCTCAAGCAGGTGGTTGGTACGTGGAAGGGGATGGGATGGTGTATTAGGGTTCTCCAGAGAAATAGAATCAGGAGAATGTGTAACTATATATTTACTATATGATTATCTACCTCTCCATATCTATCTATCTGTAGATTAGCTTTATGGAACTGGCTTATGTGATTATGGGGGCTTGCAGTCCAAAATCTGCAGGGTTGACCAGCAGGCTGGAGACTAGGGGAAGAGCTGATATTGCCGTTGATTCTGAAGGCCATCTGCTGGCAGAATTCCCTCTTCTTCAGTTGAGATCTTCTTAAAGCATATTCTTTCTGTTTTGTCATGTCCAAAAGAAGTCACTTACGTAGCATTGATGGCTAGCCACATCCATCAGAAGGAGGAAAATGCTGGTCCCACAAAAATGTCCTTCCCTGGGACCAGGTGTAAGAGGACAAGAGGACTTGGCAATTTGGACTCAATTCTTTCTTTCCACTTTCAGCAGATGCTGCTGGTGTCCCAACCATGCTCTCTTCACCAACCCTGGAGGTCACCTAGCTTTTGCAGGACAATTTTCATACAACCACCCCTCTGCCTGAGGGCTTCCTTTAGATGCGGAAGTGCAGGGCAGTGGGGGTTGGAACACCCAGAAGCAGCCTTCATTCAACGAGGGAAGGAAGTTGGTGGGCAAATAGCTCAGCTTCCTTGCCCATTGGTGAGATAGTTTTGAGGTGTGTTCTGCTCAGTCTCTTAGAGGGCTCTAGTGCAGCAGGACAGTATGAAGTTAGGAAAATTCCTGGGCAAGTGGAATGGGGATATTGAGACAAGAAAATTAAACAAGACCAAACAGTTCAGGCAGCTTGCAAGACCTTATCTCCCATAACCAAGGACACTTGAGAGCAAATGGTGTATACCCTCCTCCCTAACCAGAATATATGTAGCTTAAATCACCCTGGCCTGGGAGAATAGAGAACAAAGACCAAATTAATGCCATTTGTGCCAACTAAATCCAAGGACAGATGAAGTTGGGAACAAATAACAAAAACTCCATTAAAACCAGGCAGACCAAGGATAAAAGTAAAACAGTAAAACAGACCAAAGGATAATCCAAAACTCCTCTATATGCTCACTTTGATGTGTCAGCATATTAAAAATGCATCTGGAAAGCTAATGAATATTTTACTGAAAACCTCCCCTAAGATTCTCACCTGCAGGGGGGGAAAAAAAAAAGGATTAAAAGCCCTCAGAACAAACATTCATTGTTGGGCTCACTTTAGAGCACACCCATGCCCCTTTCTGGGCATGAACTTTTTATGTCTAAGGGTCTCCAAGAGACTTGCAACCAGTGGAGAGTGGCAGCTCAACCTGTGCTCACCCCTGTTCCTGTCTCTAAGACCCCCTTTCCTCTGACTTCCTGGTGAGCTAAAGCAGCCCCACTTTAGCTCATTTCTGTCACTGTGACCTTCACTTCCCGGTGAGCTAACTGCAGCCCTGCCTTGGCTCACTTCTATAACATTTCTAGAGAGCCAAAGCAGAGCACCGCTGCTGTTTCTCCTACCCTATTTCTTCTTTGTTTCACTGTCCCCAGCATTACTAAATGTACTCTCAAACCCACCTGGACTTGTCTTGTGAAATCTTTCCTACACGAAGTCAAGGCCCCATACCCTAGCCCAGCGGTTCTCAACCTGTGGGTCGAGACCCCTTTGGGGGTCGAATGACCCTTTCACGGGGTTCGCCTAAGACCATCGGAAAACACATATATAATTACATATTGTTTTTGTGATTAGTCACTATGCTTTAATTATGTACAGTTTGTAACAATGAAAATGCATCCTGCATATCAGATATTTACATTACGATTCATAACAGTAGCAAAATTACAGTTATGAAGTAGCAACGAAAATAATTTTATGGTTGGGGGGGTCACCACAACATGAGGAACTGTATTAAAGGGTCGCGGCATTAGGAAGGTTGAGAACCACTACTCTAGAGGCTGACCCAAGGCAGACCTGCTGCAGGCCGGCCCCTGTCCAGTAACACTAGGTGCCCACAGCTGTAACCCACTCATTTCTGACCACTCTCTTTCCTGTCTCACTTCCCTTGTTCCTCACTGTGCTTCCTGGGATCACCTCTCAAGTAGAGAGATGGGATTTGCACCCAAATCTTTCTTTGGAGGAACACAATCAAGTAGTACTACATCCACTATCCTCTACTATGAGGTGTATTCAATTTGTTTAAACAATATGTAAGGGTTAGGAAATGAGGAATGTGGTATTGACATGTCACACTGGAAGGCTAGGAATCCATTCCACTTTCATTACTATAGCAAGATCCTGTCCACTTGATCAAAATTACTCTTGGGAAATAAAAATGAATAAGGGATGGAATAATCCTATTTGTGTGCAATTATAAATATTCTAAGCAATGACCAGTGTTATGGAAATATGTATGCCCATACTGAGATAATTAAAAGCTCCTGCTCACCCCCAACTGCCCCCCACTGCCAGCCTGCTCAACCCCAACTCCCCACCCCCCCGCCAGCTTGTTTGCCCCCAACTGTCCCCCCTGCTGGCCTGATTGCCCCCAACTGCCCCCCCCAGCCTGATAACCCCCAACTGCCCTCCCCTCCTGGCCTGATTCCCCCTAACTGCCTCTGTCTCAGCCCCGCCACCATGGCTTTGTCCGGAAGGATGTCCGGAAGGTCTCCCAGTCTAATTAGCATATTACCCTTTTATTAGTATAGATATTCTTTAATTCTGCCTCTAATATCCTAAATGAAACTCAAAGAAAATATGCTATACATAATTTAAATAAGCAATATAACACCCTTACTCTGGTATAAAGAAACAAAGAAAATAAATTTATTTTAAAATAATACATATTTTGATCTGTAAGGTGTTTAGACTACACTAGGAGACAATGCATGCATGCACCTATACATATATATCAGTTTGTACATAAAACCAGTAAGAAGATCTGAAGTGATGCCACAAAGAATGTATGGAAAAATGAAAGACCAGAATACAAACTAGTGTAGGATGAGTGAGTACATGTGTTGTACCAACATACCAGACATGTTTGTATGTGACATGAGAAAGAGAAGTAACTTTAACTTAGCCTCCAAGAAAGAGCAGATGGTCAGGGTGAAGAAGATGGGGAAGTGTGACTGTCTCATAAATGTGACAGGCTCCAGTTGAGTGGTTTAAAAATACTTCCCCATGTTTTAAAGGGGTAGTGATAAAGTTTGTCAGAAAACAGATCTTCTGTTCTGAAATCCCACCACATATGCCTCATCTCTAGAACACAGACCCTGGAGACCACATCCTTTGACATGTGATAGGAAACAGAGATGAATCAGAAGAAAAAGCCCTAGAGAAATGATGTGATGGGCTTCTAAGGTGGGTCCTGAAGGAAGACTGAACAACAAAATGCAAACCAGCCCCATCACTTCTCTAAAAAAATCCCCAAACCATAACCCCCACATGTAATTTTCTCAGCATAGCCTTCTCACTGTGCTATGAAACCATAGGCAGGGTGATGCAGGCGATACTGTCAGCAATCCTGCCTTATCCCCTGAGTCAGGGCATACTTCCCAAATGCAGCTCTTTGCCTGTGGGCTTGCCCTGCTACCAGAGTCTCTGTCCACGCACATTGGGGGCTGAAAGTGATGGGAAATTGTACTGCTTGGGGGTAACCTTCAGTGATTGATAGGAGCCAGTGTACGTATACTCCAGCTGCCTTGCCCTCTGGTGGGATGATGCTGGGTACTGGCTCCAGTTACCCTGTTAGCACTGCATCTGTTTGACAATTCAGCTCTCCTGTCTTCCATCTTTCCTTTCCCTGTCTCACTTCTCCATTCTCACACTGGTCTTTCTTAGGACCACTCCTAGAAAACTTGAAACTTTGTCTTAGAGTATGCTTTTGGGGAGACCCAAACTAAAACATATGATGATAATCTGAAATATTTTTAAATTTTTGATTGATGAGATTTAATGAGGTTCTGATTCTGATAAAAGAAATCTCAAATGTTCTGTTACATTTTGTTGGTTTTGCAGGAATTGCTTCACTGCACTAAATCCTTTTCACTAAATATGCAGTTGGAAATACTGTCTATAATAATAAAAACTTAATATACTAATTAGACCGGACAGCCAAACGACCTTCCAGACATCATTCCGGATGTCCTTCTGGATGAAGCCGCAGTGGCAGGGGCTGAGGCAGAGACAGTTAGGGGTGATCAGGCAGGCAGGCAGAGGCTGTTAGGGGTGATCAGGCAGGCAGGCAGAAGGCGGTTAGGGGCGATCCAGCAGGCAGACAAGTGGTTAGGGGTGATGAGGTAGGCAGGCAGGCCAGAGGTTAGGAGCCAGCAGTCCTGGATTGCAAGAGGGATGTCCAACTGCTGGTTTAGGCCTGATCCCGCAGGTGTCTCAGATTGTGAGAAGGTGCAGGCCTAGCTGAGGGACCCCTCCACCCCCATGCACAAATTTTGTGCACTGGGTCTCTAGTACTAAATAATGTAGCTCCCATGTTAAAGAAAGATGAATGAAAATCTTAGCCAAATTAAAAACTTTTTGTACTTAGATTAAATGATACATTTTGTTGCCCAAATCATGTTTTATCCCAATTAACATTTCCTGCAAACATTGACTAATATGTTGCATAATTTTCAAGTGTATTAATCACCTAATCTGATATTATAAATCCATACTGATCTTTAGATCTAATCACTGTATGTTTTTAAATAGCATCAGAATTAGCAATATAATACAAAACCAGTAATTTACATCTAATTTTAACTGCTACAGATAAAACAACTGTAAAAATTCTGGCCAAGAAAGCTCTTGAAATGATGCAATTTGTTGAAAAATCTCACGATAATCCTTCTTTAATAATATCAATATCATTTGCTTGCAATTTAAGGACTTCATTTAACATTTCTAATACATGTGGAATATGTATCAAATCACTTCATAATACTTTGCTATCACTATTTAATTTTTATTGATTGAAACAAATGTTGCATGTTAGTATTAAAGAATACATTAAATATTTAAAAACTATTTTCTTTGGAATGCTATTTAAATTCCATATGTAGGATAAGGCAAACCCCTTTTAAAGTCACAGCAAAGATTACAAAATGATCTTTTATAAAATGCATACATTTTAATTTTATTAGTAGTACTGATATTATTCATTGATTTGTGGGCTTTGCGCTAAAATTTTTGGTGACTGAGGGTGTTAATGAATAATTTAATGAGTTGCAAACATGGCTGTTGTTACTCTTGTCACTAGCTGACCATGGTTGCTGCTCCATCTGTTGCATGGTGATATAGAAAAAGAAAAAGTTTTCCTGTAAAATTATTTTAATAATTTCATACTTTCACAACTCTTAGTATCCATTGTCTGTACATATGGAAACCAATTTTATGCTCAATGTTTTATTCCCATGAATTTTACATTTGTGGTCAGCAAAGTTCATTATTGTATGTACAGGTTACTTGCATTCATTTGCAACAAACATTCTTCTAATTGCAGATTATTTCATAGCCTATTTTCTACCTCCTTGGATTTCTCATACAATGTGAATGCTCAGCAGAATAGAAGAAAACACTTAACTCTCTTACTATTGTAATAGTAACCTCTTTTACAGCTGGTAAAATTTTCTCTGCTATTGTTTGGATTTGACTGCTATTATTTGTACTATTCTATACAAAATGATACCTTATGCCCTTCAGATTTGGTTTAAAAGAAACATTTCAGGGAAAGTACTATGATTTTCAAACTTTCCTCAAATCTCTGAAGTTTCTACCTTTGCAAACTCTATCTTTTTAAATGAAATATTCATTTAATCTAGATGAATTAAAAAAACACTTTGTCAGTATGGATACTTTCAAATATCCAACTGAATGTTCTCAACATCTTTTCTTTTTTAATTTTATTAAATTTATTGGGCTGACATTGGTTAATAAGATTATATAGGCTTCAAGTATACAATTCTATAATACATCACCTGTATAATTGCATTGTGTGTTCACCACTTAAAGTCAAGTCTCTTTTCATCACCATATATTTGAGCTTCTTTACCTTTTTTTTTTTTAAATATTTTTATTTATTTCAGAAAGGAAGGGAGAGGAAGAGAGAGAGAGAGAAACATCAATGATGAGCCATTGATTGGCTGCCTCCTGCATGTTGGACCAAGCCAACAACCTAGGTGTGTGCCCTTGACCAGAATCAAACCTGGGACCCTTCAGTCTGCAGGCCGACGCTCTACCCACTGAGCCAAACCAGCTAGGGCTCTACCTTTCTCTTTACCTCGCCCACCCTGCTCCCTCTGGTAACCACCATACTGTTGTTTGTGTCTATGAGTTTCTGTTTTTCCTGTTTGTTAATTCATTGCTTTCAGTTTTATATCCTACCAGCAGTGTATGAGGGTTCCTTTTTCTCCACAACCTCTCCAACACTTATTATTACTTGTCTTATTGATAATAGTCATTCTAACAGGTGTAAGGTTGTATCTCATTATAGTTTTGATTTTCATTTCCCTAAAAGGTAGTAAAGTTGAGCATCTTTTTATACATCTGTTGTCTATTTATATATCTTCTTAAGAGAGGTATTTCTGTTCAGGTCCCCTGCCCATTTACTTTATTTTATTTTTTTAAAATAATTATTTGTTGTTGAAAGTATTACATATGTCCCCTTTTTACCCCCATTGACCCCATCCAGCCCGCCCCCACTCCCCACCCCAGGCTCTCACAACCTCATTGTCTGTGTCCATGGGCTATGCATATATGCATGCAAGATCCTTGGTTGATTACCTCCCACCCACCCATCCTCTCCCGCCTTCCCTCCGAGATTCCACACTCTGTTCCATGACTCCATGTCTCTGGATCTACTCCATTCATCAGTTTACTTTGTTACTTAGATTCCACATATGTGTGCAATCATGTGATACTTGTCTTTCACTGACTGACTTATTTCACTTAGCATGAAACTCTCCAGATCCTTCCATGCTGTCTCGAAGGGTAAGAGATTCTTCTTTTTACTGCTGCATAGTATCCCATGGTATAAATGTACCACAGCTTTTTTTATCCACTCATCTACTTATAGGCACTTGGGCTGTTTCCAGATATTAGCTATTGTAAATTGTGTTGCTATGAACATAGGGGTGCATACATTCTTTCTGACTGATGTTTCTTAGGATATATTCCTAGAAGTGTGATCACTGGGTCAAATGGAAGTTCCATATTTAATTTTTTGAGGAAACTCCATACTGTTTTCCATAATGGCTGCACCAGTATGCATTCCCACCATCAGTGTACTAGGGTTCCGTTTTCTCCACATCCTCACTAGCACTTATCATTTGTTGATGGTAGCCATTCTGACAGGTGTGAGGTGATACCTCATTGTCATTTTAATTTGCATGTCTCTGATGATCAGTGACTTTGAGCATTTTTTCATATGTCTCTTGGCCATCTGTATGTCCTCTTTGGAGAAGTGTCTATTTAGGCCCTTTGCCCATTTTTTAATTGGATTGTTTGTCTTCCTTTTGTTAAGTTGTATGAGTTCCTTATATATTTTGGATATTAACCCTTTATCAGATGTATCATTGCCTCCCATACAGTGGGCTCCCTTTTCGTTTTGTTAATGGTTTCTTTTGCAGTGCAGAAGCTTTTTTTGATGTAGTCCCATTTGTTTATTTTCTCCTTAGTTTCTTTTGCCCTAGGATATACATTCGTTAACATATTGCTGCAAGAGATGTCTGATATTTTGCTGCCTATGTTTTTTTTCTGGGATTTTTATGGTTTCACAACTTACATTTAAGTCTTTTATTCATTTTGAGTTTATTTTTGTGTATGGTTTAAGTTGGTGGTCTAGTTTCATTTTTTTTGCATGTATCTGTCCAATTTCCCCAACACCATTTATTGAAGAAACTCTCTTGACTCCATTGTATGCTGTGGCCTCCTTTGTCAAATATTAATTGAGCATAATGGCTTGGGTTGATTTCTGGGTTCTCTATTTTGTTGCATTGATCTCTATACCTGTTGTTATGCCAGTATGTTTTGATTACAGTGGCTTTGTAGTATAACTTGAAATCTGGTTTTGTGATTCCTTCAACTTTGTTTTTCTTTTGATTCCATATAAATTTTTGGAGTATTTGTTCCAGATATGTGAAATATGTTGTTGGTATTTTAACAGGGATTACATTGACTCTGTAGATTGTCTTGGGTAGTATGGACATTTTAGTGATGTTGATTTTGCCAGTCAATGCACACAGTATATTCTTCCACTTGTTTATACCTTCTTCTATCTCTTTTTTCAATGTCCTATAGTTTTCGGAGTACAGTCTTTTGCTTCCTTGGTTAAGTTTATTCCTAAGTTTCTTAATTTTTTTGTTGCAATGGTAAATGGGATTTGTTTATTTCATTTCTTTTTCTGAGACTTCATTATTGGCATATAAAAAAGCCATCAGTTCTTTGGGTGTTGATATTGTATTCTGCTACCCTGCCAAATGCATTTATTAAGTCTATTCGTGTTTTTTTTTTTTTTGGTGGAGTCTTTGGGGTATTCTATGTCCAATATCATCTGCAAATGAGAGTTTTACTTCCTCCTTTCCAATTTAGATGCCTTTTATTTCTTCTTCTTCATGTCTGATTAATGTGGCTAGGACTTCCAGTACTATGTTGAATAAGAGTGGTGAAAGCAGACATCCCTATCTTGTTCCTGTTCTTAGGGGAAATGGTTTTGGTTTTTGCACATTGAGGGTGATGTTCACTGTAGGTTTGTCATATTGTTGTAATATACCCCGCGAATCACACAAGGACGCCTTAAGAAGTCGAATTAAGGAGTCACATTTATTTCAAACCTGGGACTATGAGGGAGCATTGTGCTCTCCAAATCTCGTAGTGGTTAAATGACTGCAACACCAGATTTACATAGGCAAAAATCACAAAGGTATTGACTACATCTCGGGATTTGGAATGAGGAACCTGGTTTGCAAAAAAGCAGTTTGTTACAGAAGCTAGATTGAGTCGATTAGTTATCTACAAAGATTAATTTTAGTTTTGGGTCTTGGGACCACTGAGTCAATGGAAACACATTATCTGGAGCCACTGGGGCAATTTAGAGTAATTATGCAGTCCTGGTCTCCAGGTACAGAGGAATGTGTTTTCTAAAACCAGTATGACCACAACCAATGGGGTATTCAAATTACAATCAATAGGGTATTCAATCGAACGGGCTGATTTATATAATTCAGAAAATCAAAATAACTTTTCTATTATTTTGGCAAGCAAGTAATGACAGAAGCCAAGTCAACAGGGTTAAAATATTAGACAGCAATTCCCACCGAGCATGGTTGCCACCATGCTTCAATATATGGCCTTTATCATATTAAGATATGCTCCCTCTATTCTCATTCTGCTGAGAGTTTTTATCAAAAATAGGTGTTGGATTTTGTCGAATGCTTTTTCTGCATCTATTGATATGATCATGTGATTTTTGTCTTTCAATTTGTTTATGTGATGTATGCCTATTTTTCATTGGATTTGTTTTTGTTGTTGGTATTGCTCAACACCTTTTCTTAATATTTAACATTATATATAGTATTTTAAAAATAAGGGCTAAATTAGTACATCTTTATGAAAGATGTAGAATCACTAAGAATGCACCAGCCACAATGTAAACTGATATTGGGGAGTCAAATGTAATGATCGGTGTTAATGTAGATGGTATGGTTTTTTGAATTGGTGAACAACTCTTAAGTTCCAAATAACTAAAATAGTATAATAGTTGTATTCCTGGAAAATTCAGAGTGAATTAAAACTCTGCAAAGCACACATGTTTACACATAAAATGGAATTGGTTTTAGACTCAAATATAAACAGGCTATTACGTACATAAGAAACATAAGGTGGGAGACTCAAAAGCTGGTTAGGAAAGAGAACAATTCTATTTTTGTAAAAGGATTGTGTCTGGCATCACTAGACACCATGTAGTATCGCCCAACTCATTGTGACAATCAAAACTACTCAAGAATTTCCAAAATGTCCCCTGTTCAGTAAACATCTATTATGAATATTATTGAATCAGTAAAAATGTGTAACTGCCCTTTAAAAAGCTTCCAGACCTATTGTCTCATAAATATTAGTTTCACAGATGTTATATGCTGAAAGTGCATTTGAAGCAGTATGAAGGCTATTTTATCCAAGGATTGACCATCAACCCTAGTCATTATCTACTGATTCCTAGTCTAAAAGATTGCTGATAGAATTCCTGGGACTTTAGAAAGGAGGCCTTCAGTCAGAATGTGGAAAAGGAAGTGGCCTATAAACTTTAGGCACAATAGCTGTCATCTGTTCAGAACTCGATACTTTGGATGTTTGTGATTCTTATTTTTGTTGTTGTTGATCCCTCTACTACTTAGTAACGTTTAGGAAAAATTCTAGTCTATCTCTGCTATATGAAAGGAACACTGCGCTAAAGGAAGGGTTAAATATACAAGAAAGGCACTTGTCAAGCATGTTGGTCAGCAACCTTCTCCCAGGACTCACCTGGAGATTTTTCTTCTTGTGCCAAAACCTTAGAGATGCTGTGCTTTGTTTTATTAAAGGAAGGCAATGCTTTCACCCCAAGAAACTAAAAATGGGATACATTTTGTAAGACACGTTCCCTTCTTGTTAAGGGTTCATTCACCCTTATAAGCTACCACTATTACCTCAATGTAGAAAGCAGATTCAACAAGACACAGCAAGGTAAACGATGATTCCCAGTAACTGATAGGATTAATTCTTCATAACACAATTATAGAAAAGACAAGGTGGACCTATAGGTAAGGACAATAAAAATGACATACACTAAGAGATCCGGGGCTGCATGATAAAGGTTGGATGAATTACACTAGTGTAAGGTTGACCTTCTGGGTAAGAGAATTCTTCATTGTGGGAGGCTGCCCTGTGTATTGCAGGATATTTGCAGCATCCCTGGCCTCTGCCCATTAGATACCAATAGCAGCCCTCTCTCCCAAGACCAAACTATCTTCAAACATTGGTGTGTCCCCTGTAGGCAAAATTGCTCCCTGTTAAGAATCACTGTACTAGTGGTTCTCAAACACCTAATGTGCATACAAGTCAGCTGGGGGGCTTGTTAAATGGTGATTTAATAGGGCTGGGGTAGGGTTTGGCACTATCTAGTCCTGTGGTTCTCAACTTTGGCTGCACATTAGAATCACCTGGGACTCTTTTTAAAATCCTGATTTCTGGGCCTCATCCTCCGGAAATTCTGTTTCTTTGTTACTAATGTTGTGGCCCCACCCCATAATTTAAATAATTTAAAAAGTGAAAAAGAAAGAATGTTTGCAGAATTGAACATGAATAAATGTCTTTTTTTTCTTTGCCTTTTTAAAACTTCAGAGCGCTTTATGAACAATTACAGCAGTTCTCAAACCTTTGGGTCTTGGGGTCACTCGAACACTTAAAAATAATTGAGAACTGGAAGAGCTTTGGGGAGCTTCCTAGGAAAGGCTGAGCATGCGCAGAACACCCCGGGCGTCCCGTCCAGGCCGAGGGTAGAGGTCACGGGGAACCCGCTGCCCTGGCGGACCCACCCGGCGGGCAGGAAGGCAGAGGTGAGCACTAGTGGGCGGCTCCCGGGAGTTACACCTTCGCCCCTCCCACGCCATCCCGTTCGTTTTCCAAAGGGCGCCCACAGCCATCGAGAAAACCTGGAGAGGCGGACCCAAGCTCTGCGGACGCACTTCCCCTCGCCGGCAGGAAGGGAGCGGGGAGGACGGAGCGGAGCGCTCCACGGGCCGCGCATGCGCTGTACGCAGCAGGCCCCCGGAGTGGAATCCAGCGGCCGGATTCGCCGCCCCCGCCGGGAGTGCGCCTGCGCGGTCGCCAGTCTCTCCACCTCGGCTTCCCCTCCCCCTGGTCCCCCCGCGGGGGCTCCGGGTCCGGCGGGACCATGTTCAGCAGCACCGGCTCCAGTGGGCTCTGTGAGTACCGGCCGCCGCCATCCTGGCTGTCCCCTCCGCGCCCCCCTGCGCACCTCCCTGAGGAGGCTGGAGGCAGCGGGGGCCCTCGGGGTTGCTGGAGGTTTGGGGGCCGACCCTCCGTGCCGGCCCCCGCACCTTGCTGGTTCCTGGCCCCGTGGGAGGCGTCGCCCTCACTTCGGCTTGGAGAGGCGAGCGGTGACTTCGCCCCGCCGCCGGCCGGGCCCCCCGCCTCCGCGCCCCAGGTGCGATGCTCAGGTGCGCCGGGGCTGCCGGCGGCCGGCCGGGGTGCGGGGGTGTCCCGACCCGGCCCCTGCCCTCCGCGGGGCGTGTGTCAGGCCGGACGGAGAGGCGGCCCAGGTAGAGGCGATGGTGGGAGCCGCCCCCTTCCCTTCCTCGTCACCTTTGCTCCATTCATTGAGGCTCAAGCGGGACCAACTGGCTCGCCCCCTGATGTCAGTGCCCACCGCTGGCCCAGGAACCGACTTGTCAGTGTTCCCTCGCTGTCTCTCCTCGGTCTCGCTAAGAGTTTTTAGTAAACAAAAGCGGACTAAAGTACTTTTAAAAGTGGAAGGAAGTTCGGGAGTCGTGCGGGAGGAAGGCGTGGACCTTGCGGCTGGATGTGGCTGTGATGTTTTGCCGGAGTGTCCGCGGGGGTCGGCAGCGGGAGGGCTGAGCGGCACCGAGAGTCTGTTAAACCAGGTCTCACTGAAATAGGCTACTGCAGCGGTTCTCAACCTGTGGGTCGCGACCCCTTTGGCGGTCGAACGACCCTTTCACAGGAGTCCCCTAAGACCATCCTGCATATCAGATATTTACATGACGATTCATAACTGCAGCAACATTACAGTGATGAAGTAGCCACGAAAATAATTTTATGGCCCTGACCGGTTTGGCTCAGTGGATAGAGCGTCGGCCTGCGGACTGAAAGGTCCCAGGTTCCATCCAGGTCAAGGGCATGTGCCTTGGTTGGGGGCACATCCCCAGCAGGAGAAGTGCAGGAGGCAGCTGGTCGATGTTTCTCTCTCATCAATGTTTCTAACTCTCTATCTCTCTCCCTTCCTCTCTGTAAAAAAATCAATAAAATATATTAGAGGAAAAAAAAAAAAGAAAATAATTTTATGGTTGGGTCACAACATGAGGAACTGTATTTAAAGAGCCAGAAGGTTGAGAACCACTGGGTTAATGGATTGGCGTTTGGTAAGGCGGCCTGAATGTTAACTAAACCGCACTGAGATGAGGCACAGAGACAGCAACAGTGAACTGTTGGCGCAGGTGTCCTTTTGCAATTGCTTGTCACCGTTAGAACTGCATCATTTTATACTTGTCAAGTTAATCTTGCCAGAGTCCAGGGCAGTTGACATTTCCGAATAGTAAGGGTCCGTTGTTAATGTTAGGAATCGTTTTTTTTTTTTTGAGAATACATGTCTTAGCGTGAGAGTGAGTTAGTGTCAGAGCCACAGGCATAATTTTAAATGTTTCTCACTCCTCAGAGTCTCAGGTTTTGGAAGTGGGCTTAATTAAGGTTTCCCTTGTTTCATAATTAATTTGATTTATGGGATCTTTCAAGCATTGGCCTCAGAGTACATTACAACGAAGTATTAGCTAACTAATTTTCTCCGAACTACCCTTTGGATAAAGAACATTATGACTGTTGATGAAACTGAGAGTCAAGAGGGTGATGTGATTTTCCTGAGGTCCCACGGTGAGCCGCACACTGGTGGATATAAAATTAACGGTGGAATTCTTCAATTTTAGTTCTTTCAGTATTTTGAGGTACCCTTCCTTGCTGACCAAAATATATATACAAAATTAAAGAGGCAAGTGAAATCCATTATTGGTTACTATACTGTATTAACCATTATATTGGCCAAGTATGCACCAATTTGATACATGGTGACTCTGGGGGAAAGTAATACTTGATTACCCGTGGCACAGGATGGATGAGTATTGAATTCTAGGAACCAAACTGCTGCCCAGGGAGAGACCTAGGCCAAAGGCTCCTTAGCTGTCTTGCCCTGTTTCTAAAATAAGTTTATCCATAGCGTAAGAGTTGATGGGATGGATGGCCATTCCTCAGAAGACCATGTCTTAAGTGCTTATTTAACAAACATTCTGGGTATCCCCTTGGGTTAGAAACTACTAGATGCTGGGAATGCAATGTTGAACAAGTCTTGGTCCCAGTGTTGACAGTGCTTAAAGTGGAATTTAGGCACAGTTTTTCCAAGAGTGGTCTTTTGGCATGTCTGGGTGCAAGCAGTTACCCTGCTTTAAAATCTTTCTTTGCAAGGTTACCCACTGAGAGGGAAGTGATATCCTTTAGGTAAGAAGTGTGGCTCTTCGGTAAGTCAGAGTTCTGAATAATCTGCCTACCCTTGCCCCCATGGGTAGTGAACAACATTCTCTTTTTGAGAGAAAAATCCCTGCCATTTCCTACTACCTGGATATTTCCCACGTTGTGGGACTAGTAAGGCAATGGTATTTTAGTGTTACATTTGCTCCGCAGTTCATTTATTCATTCAATAAGTGTCTGTTGAGTACCCATACAAGCCACCCTGTTTGTGTACAGAGGATACAGTGGTAAGCAGGATAAAGGAGACCAACATCAAAGAGGTTAATAAATAAATCAATGTGATTTCACATAGTGATAAGTGCCATGAAGAAAATAAGAGGGCAATGGCAGGGACAGGTTATGGTGGACTTCTGCTTTAGCATTTGTGGTCAGGGAAGTTGACTGGGAAGGTGACATTTGAGCCGAGACCCCAATGGTGAGAGGGAGCCAGCTATATTAGTTGTTGAAAAACATGCATTTTGCAGAAAGGGAATTGCAAGCATAAACACTCTGAAACAGGCATAGCAGGGCATTTTCTTTCTTTTCTTTTTTAAAAAATATATTTCTTTATTGATTTCAGAGAGGAAGGGAGAAGGAGAGAGAAATAGAAACATCAATGATGAGAGAGAATTCTGCACATTCCCTACTGGGAATCAAGCCGGAAACCCAGGCATGTGCCCTTGGCCGAAATCGAACCTGGGACCCTTCAGTCCGCAGGCTGACACTCTAGCCCAGCCTTGGGCAAACTACGGCCCGCGGGCCGGATCCGGCCCAATTGAAATGAATAAAACTAAAAAAAAAAAGACCGTACCCTTTTATGTAATGATGTTTACTTTGAATTTATATTAGTTCACACAAACACTCCATCCATGCTTTTATTCCGGCCCTCTGGTCCAGTTTAAGAACCCATTGTGGCCCTTGAGTCAAAAAGTTTGCCCACCCCTGCTCTAGCCACTGAGCCAAGTTGGCTAGGGCAGCAGGGTATTTCCAAGGCACTAAAGAAAGCAGGGGCCACAAGGACAATAAACCCAGGGAAGGGCATTTTGATTTGCTCTTTTGTTATAAATAAAACAACTTCTTCACTATCTTTCACCACAATGACTCTGATCGCCAGACTCTTGATCCCCTGTCTCCAGTTTACAGCTCACTTCTGGCACCTTTCATATCTAGTCTGGAACCTATAGTTAATTTCATCAAGACTCAGAGACTTGGTGCTGCTGTCCTAGCAAAACCCCAACCTCGTATTAATCTATGGTGATTCTGAGCTGAGTCATTGGCATGATTGCTCAGTTAATTGGGATTTGTTCACCTCCATAGCTATGCTCTTCCTTTTTCATCCCTGTCCTCAAGACTATTCCTAGTCTCTACCCACTCACTCTTAACCCGTCCAAAAAATGACTATTACCTGGACCTAGCCTCTCCCTAACTTGTTCATATATCCACACTTTAACAAAATGTTAAAGAAGACTTCCCACTGTAGGTGGTAACTTGTGCTGATTTTTGAGGGATGAGTAAGAGTTTGTCAGATATACAAACTTTATTCCTTTCCCCCAATCTAAAAGAATGAAGTGACTGGCCAGTGTGGCTCAGTGGTTGAGCCTGGCCTAGGAACCAGGAGGTCATGGTTCGATTCCTGGTCAGGGCATATGCCCAGGTTGCAAGCTTGATCCCCAGTATGGGGCGTGCAGGAGGCAACCGATCAATGATTCTCTCTCATCATTGATGTTTCTATCTCTCTCTCCCTCTCCCTTCCTCTCTGAAATCAATAAAAAGATATATTAAGTAAGTAAGTAAGTAAATAAATAAATAAAATAAAAGAACAAAGCATCCTTTTCCTAACTGAGGCTCACCCTAACCTATTCTTAACTCATTCTTTGTTGCATTTTCTAGTACCAATGCTTTATTCTCTTGTAAGAGAATGAACCTGACACCTGGTTAGAGCTGAATGTTTTCTCCGGGGGTGCTTTACTGGGATCTTCAGAAACTCCTAGAGTATTTCTGATCCCTTACCTATGGAAAGGAGATAATATTTTCTGTATTATTGAATTGTTGTGAAGATTAAAAGAGTTGATACGTGTAAAGCTCCTAATCAGAGTTAATTTTTTTGTTTATTTATTGATCCTTGAAAGAGAGAGAGAGAGAGAGAGAGAGAGAATCATCGATGTGAGAGCGGAACATTGATCTGCTGCCTCCTGCATGCCCCCCCACCAGGGATCTAGCCTACAACCTGGGCATGTGCCCTGACCGGGAATCGAACCAGCAACGTCTAGGTGCACAGGATGATGCCCAACTAACTTAGCCACACTGGCCAGGACCAGAGTTAAATTTTTTAAATTGGATTTTTCTCCTTGAGTCTTAAAAATGCTGAAGCATAACACTTCCATTGATCCTATCCTGAATCTTCCCACTGTTGACCACTTTATTTCTTCTTCTTCCAACTAAGCTTCTTGAAAGATGATCTTTACTTTTTTTACTTTTTCACTTTCCTTTACTCTTTAGCCTCTGCAATCAGTGAGCTATTCTTTAATGGTCACCCACTGTGGCATGGCTCTATTCTTGGCTCACTTGTCAAGTTATTGATTTAACGGGTATTTAATGAGCACTCCTGTGAGCCAGCCATTCGTGCTTGGGATTCAGTAGTAAATAAAAGACAAAGGGTACCTTCAGGTAGCTGTAATCTTAGGTAATAGAAGTTATAAAACATAGACTCACTTTAAAAATTAAAAGTATCCAGTTCAGTATTTTAATCAACACTTTCGTCTTCACTCAAAGGTAAGACTTTTTCCCGGAAGACTTCTGGTTGGCAACCACCTGCTGTGAGAGAAAGGTGTGTGATTGGCTTCTGCTTAGATCTCTATTCCTTAGATTTCCCGTTTCTGACCTTATTGGCTTCTAGACTGGGTGGAGTGGGAGGAGGAAGCAATAGTGAGGAACTAGGATGATTCATATGTGGCTCTTTGAGCTTGGCACATGATTAAAGGTGACTCTGTTTTGTGGGCTCTTTAGAAATTCTTGAGAGACTACTATCCCGGCTACTCCCCTGACCTGGAGGAATCCTTTTTTTTTAATCATTAATTTTTTTTCAATTATTGTTGATATACAATATTATATTAGTTTCAAGTATATACCCCAGTGATTAGACATTGTAAAACTTAGTACATGGTCATTCTGAAAAATCTCATACCCATCTGACATCATACATAGTCAATGTCATTGACTTTATTCCCTATGCTGTATTTAGGCCCCCATGACTACACTACGACTACTAAATTGTACTTCTTTTTTTTCTTTGTGTACACATTTAGTTTTATTGTAACAAAGCAACTTGTACACTTTTAACGTTTAAAACTGAGCATCATTGGCAAGCTAAAAAAAACAAAAACAAAAACAAAAAAAGCCCTGAGCATCATCTTTCCTTTCCAGTGAAACAAGAAAATTTAAAAATAACAGGAACAAAATTACAATAGAGAAATGTCAATTCTGAATAAGATCCTACAGGTTCTGCTAATTTCTCCCATCGAGTGGCAGGGCTCAAGTCATCATTAGGAGAGAATTTTATTTTAAAAGTGTCATCTTAGACTGCAAGGACGTCCGTTAAATATCACGATTAAACATGTCAAAGGAGAAGCCATGTTGTCAAAATGCCCACTTAACCCATCCAGACATCTCAAACCCACCCTTTGCTGACCTTCTGTAACCCCCCTTTTAAAAGTTTTTTATTTTCATTTTTTAAACAAAAGAAAGTAGACAGATACATGTTGGTAAATGCTAATTGTCCATATTCACATAGAGACACAGTGTAATCTCTGAGCCCAATATATAGAGAAAGGAGGAAAAAAGCTAAAATTCTATGCACTACTACCCAGGGGCCTAGCAACCTCCAGCTCCCAGCAGAGCTAAGGGAGCAGAAGGTTTTTCTTTTTTCCCCACAGAGCACGGTGGTGTTGATTCCATTAAGTTTTTCTTGAGACAGGAAGGGATAAAAATGAATTTGGAACAGAAAGGGGCAAAGATTCTTTTCCCACTGTATCTGCTCAAGGTACATCCCCGCCCCCCCCCCCCCAAAAAAAAATAAGGTGAGAACCATAGTGTAAAGGAGAGAAAAGAGACCTCAAAAGCAGGGCAACTGAGCACAAGAAGGGGGGGGGGGGGAGTAAAAGAAAAAAATAAAAGACAACTTGTTCCCAGGGACTGGAGAAAATGAAAAAAGGTTGGAATCTATCAATGTTCATTAGTCATCTTCTGCTTCAACTTCCTCTCCTTCTTCTCCCACATCATCATCTTCGTTTTCTTCACCTTCATTCTCATTCCCTTCTTCATCAATATCTTTCAACCCTTCCTCTTCTTCATTATCATCATCATCATCTTCTTCTCCTTTCCCTTCTTCATCATCCGTGTCAGGAACCAAGTAGTACTGTAATGGATTTGGCCAAATGTCATCTTTGATGACTTCTCCTAACTCATCGGCACCTGCATTAGCATGGTCAGTAAACCAGGTAAAGAACCTCATGCTGTCTCTTCCTGCTATTCTGTGTTTGACTTGAATGTTTCATCAAATCCTTTCCAGGTTTCCATTTAATTTCAGTGGACTTTGAAGATGGATCACCACTCTCATTCATATGAAATTCTTTGGAGAGAACTTTATTTTCGAAGTAAGGATTTTCATCAAAATAAAAATCTATTCTGTAACCTGATTTAATATCTTCAAATTCTGTTACTTCAACTCTTGTCAAATAATGCAGCGCCTCTTCATCCTCTTCCCCAAGCAGTGCAGACACTTGTGGATGGTTGACAATCATTGTTACCCCAAAATTTGGGATTTTGGCAATCAATTCTGACCTCTTCTGAAAAAATGGTTGGCAGAGTTTGTTATATTTCTGTTCTGCGTTCAGAATCTTCTCACTGGCTTGTTCTTGAGTCTGTCTATTTTATTTTGTATTTCATCAATATGTTCAATCGCTTCTTTGCTGTTCTTTTTCCCCCTTTGGCACGTCCTGAGGGGTCAGCTTCTTCTCCGGCTTGGGGGTGGAGGCAGTTTTGGTTTCTTCATTTGAGGTGGGAGTGAGGACTGGCGTTTGGGGGCCATGCTTTGAGGAAAGTCCGAGGATCTGAACGCTGGGAAGTCACTGGGCTTGAAGGCGAGTTGAGCACTCTAAATTGTACTTCTAAATCCCTTCACCTTTTTCATCCTCCCCCCAACTCCCTCTCTTGTGGCAACTGTTCAAACTGTTCTCCGTATCTATGAGTCTGTTTGTGTTCGGCTTGCTCGTTTATTTTGATTTTTACTAGTAGATTCAATTGTTGATCGATACGTATTTATTGCCTTTTTATTGTTCATATGTTTTATCTTTTTTTTCCTTCTTAAAGAAGACCCTTAACATTTGTGTAAAACTGATTGTGGTGACGAACTCCTTTAGCTTTTTCTTGTCTGGGAAGCCCTTTATCTGACCTTCAATTCTAAACGCTAGCTTTACTGGGTAGAGGAATCTTGGTTGTATGTCCTTGCTTTTCATCACTTTGAATATTTCTTGCCATTCCTTTCTGGCCTGCAAAGTTTCTGTTGAAAAATCAGTTGACAGTTTTATGGGTGCTTCCTTGTAGATAACTAACTGCTTTTCTCTTGCTGTTTTAAACATTCTCTCTTTGACTTTAACATTTTGCATTTTAATTATGATGTGTCTTGGTGTGGGTCTCTTTGGTTTCATCTTGTTTGAGACTTTGTGCTTCCTGGACTTGTGTCTCTATTTCTTTCACCAACATCAATTTCTGTCATTATTTTTTCAAATAGGTTTTCAATTTCTTGCTCTCTTCTACTCCTGGCCCCCCCATGATGTGAATGTTGATATGCTTGCAGTTGTCCCAGAGGCTCCTTACACTATCTTCATATTTTGGGACTCGTTTTTATTTTTGCTCTTCTGGTTAGATGTATTTTTGCTTCCTTATATTCCAAATTCTTGATTTGATTCTTGGCATTCTCTACTCTACTGTTGATTCCCTGTAACTTATACTTTATTTCAGTTAGTGTATCCTTCATTTCTGATTGGTCCTTTTTTATGTTGTTGATGTTCTTAATAAGTTCCTTGAACATCCATATAACCATTGTTTTGAACTCTATGTCTGGTAGTTTTCTTGCTTCCATTTCACTTAGTGCTTTTTCTGGAGATTTCTTCTGTTCTTTCATTTGTGCCATGTTTTTTTTTTTGTCTCCACATTTTGGCTAATTCCCTATGTTTGTTTCTGTATATTAAGTAGATCAGCTGTGTGTCCTGGACTTAGTAGAGTGGCCTTTTTTAGTAGGTGTCCTGTAGGGCCCAGTGACTCTGCCTTCTCAGTCTCCTGAGCTGGGCACTCCAGGTGAGCCTCTATGTGAGCTGTGTGCACTGTCCTCTTGTAGTTGAGTCTTGGTTGGCATCATTGGGAGGTATTGACCCCCCTAGGCCAATCAATTGTGAGGATTGGCTGCGACTCTAGCTGAAGAGCTGCTGTGCAGGAGTCAACCCTATGGAGCAGGACTTGCTTCACTGGGGCTTTGGTGCTCACTGAGTCTGGCCTTTGAGTGTGTCACTCATGGAGGTGGTAGCTTTGTAATCCATCGTGGTCAAAGCTGATCACTGGCTGTACTGGCTCTGGAGCCTCCTGGGAAGTGCAAAGCCACCCAGGAGGTATCCTGCCTAGGGCTACCCAGCATGAGCTACAAAGCCATCAGCAGATGGCTGCTACTTGTATTGGTCTTGGAGGTGCCCAGGAGAGGCCAAGCTATGAACCAAGTAGGGCTCCCCCTAGTGCATGGCTTGGGGCCACTTATCAAGAGGTATGGGGCATGCTGAGGTCAGCTGCTGCTTGTTTGAGATATATTAGGAAAGTCCAAAGAATGAGGCAAGAGTGGAAAAGCCACTAGAAATGGCTTGGATGAGCCTGCAAGTAGGGAGGGGCAGGGCCTCAGGAATCACCAGGGTGGGGCGAAAAGTATGAGCCATGTTGATGGAGATTCAGATATGGTGCTCCACCTGCCAGCTCTGTCAGGAGGGCTCAGCAAAGGAACTCTGCCAGCACTTCTGTCTGGGAGAAAGCTGCCCCTCTAGCTCTCTCCCTCATGCCAGACAAATTAATTCCTCTCCAAATGTCCCAGGTTCCTTTCAAGTTGCTGCCCCATTGCTGGAGCTCAGAGGGAGTGAGTCTGAGTAAGTCCATGTGCAGGCTCTTTAATAGGAACTGCCTAGGACTCCTGCAGCCTTTGTGTCACTCAGCCACAGTCCCTTCAGTCAGAAGTTGTGGGGCCTTTTCTTTGGGGCACTGGAATCCTGGGCTGGAGGGCCTGTTGTAGGGCAGGGACCCCTTGCTCCTCAGGGACCTCCACAGCCAAGATATCCCTTCGAATTTTAAACTGCAACACATAGGTGTGGGTCCAGCAGTTCTGCAATTCTGCCCTGAATCTCCACCACTCCTACCAGTCTTGATGTGCTTCTTCCTTAATTCCCTAGTTGTAGGACTTCTGTTTAGCTAGATTTCAGATGGTTCTGAATGATAGTTCTGTATTTTAGTTGTAATTTTGATGTGGCTGTGGGAGGTAGTGAGTACCACGTTTACCTACATTGTTGTCTTGCCTGGAGGGGTGCGTCTTTATGCTTGTATGCTTTATTTGGTGATTCTTCCTTAGCCCCTAGGAACTTAGGTCCACCTACAATTTCCTCCTTCTGGAGTAATTTTGGCTTGTTTGGGGCCACTGTTGGACTGAACCAAAGGTGACCTTGTGTTGGGTCTTGTATGTAGCCTACCTCTGTTCTGCTGGAATTGCTGAATTTTGCCTTGGTTGTGCATTTTAATGTCAGTGATCAACATGGCTTTTCCTTCTGTTCTCTAGAGTTCTCAGGGTGGAAATCCACTGTACTCTCACCTCAGGGGTCACATATTTAGCTCACTGAATAGGCTCATGAGCATCTCACTCAGCTTGCTGTGAAGGCCTGGTCATACTCTCAGCACTTGGATAGTTCACTCCACAAATGTTAATTGCCGGGAGCCGGTCCATCCTTGCTGTTTCAAGGGACCTGGCATAGATGGCATACTGTTCTTAATATGTTTGCTCACCTTCTTGGCACTATGTGTTTTAACCAAGGTCACCTCTCTGAGAAAGGTTGTTTCCCCAGGTAGGGATTTTCCCCTGAAGTTAGGGAGGGAATAAAACCCCTTAACTAAGTGCCAGGCGGGTAATTAATCACTTTAACTACAAACAGTCATGCTTAAGCTACATAATCTTTACTCCCTGGAATGGAGATAAGAAACGCCCTAACCTTTGGAATAGAGATTGATAGGATTGGAATCAACTGGTATAAATACAGATGTAACAAGACAACAGGACACAGAACCTAGACACAAAACCTAGACACAGAACCTAGACACAGAACCTACACAGAACCTAGAGACAGAAGAACTTCGCTGGAGAGAATATGGCAAAAGATCCTGGACAGAAACTGGCCACAGAACCTAGAGACAGAACCTAGCGAGAGAACCTGGCTGAAGAACCTAGAGACAGAACCTGGCTACAGAACCTGGATAGAACATGGCAAGAGAACCTGACTAGAACCTGGTGACTGAACCTGGCTGGAGAACCTGGACAGAACCTGGCTGGAGAACCTAGCGAGGGAACATGGCTACAGAACCTGGCTGGAGAACCTGGAGAACCTGGCTGGAGAACCTAGCAAGAGAACATGGACACAGAACCTGGCTGGAGATCCTAACCAGAACTTCGCTGGAGATCCTGACCAGAACTTGGCTAGAGATCCTGGCTAGGCTGCTGATCAACTGAACGCTGTCTCCGTGTCATTCCTTCTTCACCGACTCCGTCCACACCTTTGGGGACCCCTGGACCTGCTGGGGTTGGACCCCAGCAGTTAATGTCCTCTCTTCACTGTAGAGAACTTTCACTGTTTCATTCACTCTTTTTATGTTTATAATCTGACTGAGAGAAGTCTGAGTCATGTGACTGCTTTTGATTAATTTTCTTTGTAAATTCTGAATTTGGTGTGAAACCTCTATTTGATATACAATAGTCCATGGTACCTTAGTGGAAACTATAATTTTATTATCTTGTTTTAGGTAGGTTTCTGTTTTGGGGGCCAAGAATCATTTGGCTGGCCTCGTTAAAAATGACTTTAGGGAGAAAAAGGAGATGTATGTAATACTATATGTAATACTTTAAACATATTCAGACACTTAGCACATTAGCCTTTTATATACATAGATTCGGTTATTTTTGTAGTAGTTAATGTGCTGTAGTTATTTTTGTTTGCATATTCTTCTTTTCCCCTTCTCTTCCTTTATTAGTCAAATTATCTTCCTTCTCCAACTTTTCCCAAGTTGTCTCAATATATTTTAGTAATGAAGGTAGAAACTACCTTAAATCAAGCTACTTTAAAAAATGCATTTCTATGGAATTATAATAGATACAACCTGAAAAAGAATGTCTTGTAGATAATTTACTCTAGCATTTTTTCAATTGTGCTTTGGTGTAACACTGGTACTGTGATGGTCTCCTTAAGTTTATTTATTTACTTATAAAAATATTTTTATTTATTTCTGAGAGGAAGGAAGAGTGAGAGAGAGATAGAAATATCATTGATGAGAGAGAATCATTGATTGGCTGCCTCCTGCATGACCCCCAATGGAGAGAAAACCCGTAACCTGGGCATGTGCCCTGAATGGGAATTGAACTGTGACCTCCTGGTTTATAGGTTGATGCTCAACCACTGAGCCATGCCAGTCGGGCAAGTTTATTTTTTAATTAAAAATTGTTTTATGTTTATTTTTAAACAAAAATTTGTTTTGTACAGTTTATTGTATTTCCCCCCCTCCATTAAGGTATAATTGTCAAATAAAAAATTGTATATATTTACAGCAGACTTGTGAAATGATTATTGCAGTCAAATGAATTAACATATCCATCACCTTATATAGTTATTTGTGTGTGGTAGATACATTTAAAATCTACTCTCAGCAAATTTCAAGTATAGAATACAGTATTATGACCTATAGTCACCATGCAGTACATTGCTTAAGTTTTAACCTTCATTTAAATTATGATTGTACATGAGCATTGTAATTTAGCCTTCATTTAAATTATGGTAATCTTTTCCAGACATTTTTCTCAAGACTTTATAAGTTGTGTTGCCATTGTTCTAATTTTTCATTGTTTATGTCACTTTAGTCCTTTGAATGTAGCATGACAGTGGAAAGAGGTATAGTAGCTACCCTTATTCACAAAGCATACTGTGCTAGGACCTCCTGTTGGATACCTTTGTTTAGTAAACAAAGGGTGGGGAATATCCAGCTCACAGGCCATATAAGGCCTGCAAAATCATTTGGTCTGGCCCTGCAGGGCATTAGGGGTGAGCTAATTAAATGTTTGACCAAATATAGCAGGCTAATTTTTAAGTTGATGACTTTGTATGGCCATGAATGATGTTATAAATATCCAAATGGCCCTTGGCAGAAAAAAAGGTTCCCCACCCCATCCAAGGAATCATAGATTATGCCAAAGCCAGTTGTCTTGCCACCACCAACATGTGTTCTGAATCCAAATACAGAGATGACATCTGGTGTGGTCGTACACATTTTGGCTAGTTTTTGCCAAATTTCTGTCTTAGGTGCTGTTACCTTCCCAGGGTGAAGGACGTCATTGACCATTTGTTTTCACTGAAGTAGTTTGTTGGTTATGAACTTCCTGGTCCAGATAGTTACTGTGTTGTTCATGATGTTGGCCAATCTTCAAGCAGCCAGGGGAAAAAAAAGACTATTATAACTTTAAATGATATATTTGTGCCTCTATTGATTTGTCAACTATAGATTCTTTTTGTAGATTAGATGAGGAATTTGCATATGTGCAGTGTGTGTTTACAATCTGTTCTATATTGATAATGAAGCCTTCCATACTTTGTCCATAGGTTGATTTTCTATAGAAAATCAAAACAATAGCTATATTTACATTATTATGGTGGTCTAATTACTGTAGAACCAAGGTGTGTGATTAGAGGCCTAGAAGAAAACAGAGCCCTAGGTCAGAAAACCTGTGCTGTTTCAGGGAGTCTCCCAATTTCTTGTGACATTCTTTCACTATTTTTCCACACACAACTACTGCTCTTTCTTGAATTTTGCATTATTTTCTTCTTGGATTCATCTTTGTTTTGTTCCCTGGCATCTCGCTGGAGTAAACTTTTTTGTGTAGAAGACACTGGTGGTCAACTTTCTGATGCTTGTTTGGCCATTCTTGTATAATGAAAGACTGAATTAGCAAATAGCTGGTGTGGGTTTCCTCTTGATTTGTGGGTAGGTTTTTGTCCTTAAGGGGCTCATACCTTAAAAGGCAGGGCTGACTGTAGACTCTTCTCAAGTTTGCAGAGCATGTGAATAGGCTTGTTTCCATATAGGGTGCAGAGGTGGGGGAAAGGTGGTGGGCCAAGGACAGTGAAAATCCCCTGCGGTGGCAAAGTGAGATGGGCTTGGCCCTTCTTGTGAATTTCACTCCTGAGTAAAGCTGCCCTTCTTCTTTTTAAAATATGCTTTTAATTGATTTTTTTTTTTTTTTTTTTTTTTTGAGAAAGAAAGGATGGGAGAGAGAGAGCGAGAGAGATCAATGTGAGAGAGAAACATCAATCTGTTGCCTCCTGCATGCACTCCGACCGGGAATCAAACCCACAACCTGGGTATGTGCCTTGACTGGGAATCAAACTGGTGACCTTTCAGTGCATGGGACAACTGGTTGGGGCACTTTTCTTACTATCCTCTCCCCCATTCCTCACCCCTCATTCCATGTTATCAAGGTTGTCATCTCCTTTAGAAGTTTAAAGTTGCCCCAAGTTCTTTATTTTTTCTTAGTCCTCCAACCCTCTGCATGTTCTCTATAAGTAGATTGTCCCCTTTCTTTGGAGAGCATTTCTTGGATTTTATTTTGGGGACCAAGTCTTTTCTTCAGCTGGGATGGTTGAACGAATGGCTCTGTGTGAGAAAGAATATGAGATTGTGTCAGGGGGTGTGGGTGGGGGTTTGTGGAAGGGCTGACTGGCCTAACTGTTATAAGTGCAGGGGTAGCTCTCATACTATTGGGGATGGTTTGAAGAAGATGTGGGCCCAACATTAAGTGCCATTGAAACAAAAGTAAGGTAATGACTCCCTTTTCTGTTCTTTTTCATCCTGATTGTATTAGAGAAAGTCTCAATTTGGTGCTAGTCTGAAATACCTCCCTAAAAGGAGCTAGTTTCCTGTTGTAACAGAATAGGAGGCAGGCCCAGATTTTTCTGTCAACAATAATATCCTGTGTAATAAAAGGCTAATATGCAAATCGACCCAACAGTGGAACAGCCGGTCGCTATGACATGCACTGACCACCAGGGGGCAGACGCTCAATGCAGGAGCTGCCCCTGGTAGTCAGTGCGCTCCCACATGGGGAGTGCCGCTCAGCCAAAAGTCGGGCTCACAGCTGGTGAGCGCAGCAGCGGTGTTAGGAGCACTAAGGATGTCTGACTGCCAGCTTGGGTTGCAGGCCGGGCTGAAGGACCACCAGCACCTCTCCGCGCCCCCCCCCCCACCCCCCCCCCCCCCGTGCATGAATCTCATGCACTGGGCCTCTAGTTAGAATATAATAAGGTGTGTTTATTTTTATAGTTACCACCTACTGAAGACAAAGTGACAATTTCCACTTACTATAGTGATATAAAGTTTCCTTTATAATATGTTAATTTAACTAAATCATAGGTGATTTAAAGGAAAATATTAAAGAATAGGGTAGGTGATACTGGGATATAGCGAAAATTGTGCTGTAATGGGAATGGTTGAAGTTTGAGAAATAATTTTGATGAATAATTATTTCTAATGAATCTAATGACTAATTTAGATTATTCTGATTGCTCATGTCCCTCCCTAGATCTTGGTATTTATTTATTAGTTTCCTGGACTCATTTGGAAGGAGACATTTCTCTGGTGTTTTGAGGATTCTTTTATTTCAATATGACTGGAAGGGGTACAAGGTTGCTGTCTTGAACTGTAATTTTATCTTGCTATCTTTTTTGTTTCATTGCTTTTATTTGATTATTTAACCCTTTCAGAATTAATTTTAGTGTTTAGAGTTTAAGTGAGGCTTTTTCTCCCCATCAACTAGGCAATCTCAGCCCCAGTGGTTAGAGATGCTTAGCACCAGTGGTTAGCATCTCTACTCACAAACAGATTAGGTGCTAAAAGGCCATGTGCACATCCAAACTAAAAAGGATTTTAAGCTGTTTTTATTATGTTTTTCTATCGAACAGGAGTGGAAGAGGTTCCTTAGTTCATCAAAGCTTTAAAATTAGACTAGGACTTCTACATTAAACATCTGCTGAGCAGATAACTCCCTGCCCTATTTTCTCACATGTTCTGGTGGATGTTTTTGTAGCTATCGTATCCTTACTTGTCAATCTACTTGGGTTGATTCAAGATTCACTGGATCATTGAACATACAGTACCATTCCTAGCTTCTCATGAAGCTGTTACCAACAACACTTCATCACTCTTGGCCTTACGATTCTTAGCCCTGTCTTAAATTAACATTGTTCTATTAAATATCTCAGTGATTATTCTCTAGGCCAGACTTTGAAAACTGACAGGCCACACAGATGAGTTTTGTTTGATCTATGTGTTGATGGTGAGCGTAGAGGGGTGGAAGGAGAGTTACCTTCCAACATTTTAAAGTTGGAGTATTTCAAACAAAAATCTAGATTTCTCTTATCTCTTGAGGTGACTATCTGGCAACACCAGGGCTGAATTGTTAGGTGACAAAAAAAATCTACTGATCATGCACTTTTGCCATCTACTTTCCCTGTTTCACTGATACCTGCCTAGCCCATTGAGGCCCTTGAATTTACAACAGATTTTGTTGCCAATAATCACTCATTTTACCCTTTTAAAATTACTTTTTCCCCCTCTTACAGTTTATCACATAGGTTTGGTACTATCAACAAGCTTCCTGATTCATCTTTTCAGAGTTGTTTCTACTGTTGAATAATTTATCCTGTATTTATGTGCAACATTGATAATTTTCTTCTTTTGGCTTTTAAAATTACTATCTATCTAATAATAGGATAATATGCAAATTGGTTGGGACACCATCACATAACGACAGATCATCAGGCTGCATCCCTGCTCCCTGCTCAGGCAGCTGCAAGGCCCAGAGTAGGTAGGATAGGATACGATAGGAGGGGATAAGAAAGGAGAGGGAGAGGAAGGCAGGCCTGCATGCAGACAGGCCGAGAGGAGAAACAGAAATACAGAAAGGGAACAAGAAAAAGACGCAGGAATGGAAAAGGGAAGGAAACGCAGGGCTGCATGCTGGGGGGGCTGGCGACCATAGGGGGGCAGAGCAGGTGCGCCTGGCGAGGGGCGGGGCGCAGGCAGCACAGAGAGAGGAGCCCCGCCCAGGAGCGGGAGGAGGGCGGTGGCCCCTGGCATGGGCCATTGGCAGGGAGGTGCACGCGGGTCTCAGGATGGAGGGGTGAACAGTCTGAGGCCTTCTGGGCGGAGGTGCTCCTCCTTAGCGGCAGCACCCAGGCTGCACAGGCCTTGGCCACCCTTACTGGGCCGGGCGCCCCGTGCTGGGAGGGTAGGTGCAGCTTAGCTGGGGTGGAGTCGGACACTAAGGAGGGTACCTCTTTCGTCCCCGAGGGCTGGACCCCGAAGACACTGGCCAGGGTTAGGTTGGTGGTGCATTAAGTGTACTTGGTTGACTAGAAGTTGGGGCATCCCAGGCAGGGAATGGGAGGAGGACGGTGGTGGGGAGGCCGGGGAATTGGGGGTGGTGAAGGCCTGGCCAGGGCTTTAATATCAAAGTACACTCAGGCGGGGCTGGAGCAGGTCCCAGAGAGGAAAGGGGAAGGTTTAAAAGAGAAACCAGTGAACATGGCAGTGGGGGGTGGTCGTTTGGGGGGCAATAATAGGGAAGGAAGGAGGGAGGCAGGGTTAAGGCTCACAAGGGAAAGGCGAATGGGGGGGAGGGAGGAGGAGTAAGAAGGAGACAGACAGGGAATAAAGGGAGAGAAGAGGAGGGAGGGAGGGAGAGGGTCCGCGGGAGGTTCAAAGGGAGGGAAGGAAAGAAAGGAAAGAGAAGGATGCTAAAATGGGGTGAGGCCAAGAAAATAAGTTAAATAAAAAGAAGAAACAGAATGTGAGAGTGAGAGGAGTTTAAAAGGAGGAGTTAGTAAGAAAATTAAGTACAGGGTGATTTTTTAAAAATGTAATCAGACATCCCCTGAGGGCTCCTGGACTATGAAAGGGCACAGGCTTGCCTGAGGCCACCCCCCCTCCCCACCCTGTGCATGAATTTCGTGCACCGGGCCTCTAGTTTCATTATAATTGTATCCCTTGTCTAATTAGCACTTTTTAACAATTACTGTTTTTTATGCTAAATGAAAGACTTAATCCTATCTAATAAAAGAGAAACATGCAAATTGACCATACCCCCAAACGCTTCCCATTGGCTAATCAGGGCGATATGCAAATTAACTGCCAACCAAGCTGGCTGCCGGCAGCCAGGCAGCTGAAGTGAACAGGAGGCTTGCTTGCTCCAGTGATGGAGGAAGCCAAGGTTTCCTGCCTGCCGCTGCCGGCCTCTGAGCTGCAGTCTAAGAAACAATGTTGCAATTATAGAAGCTAAACAAGCTCCAGATAGCTGCTTTCAGCCAGTCAGCCTCGGAGCTTAGAACGGCAGTGATGGCAACAGAGTTTCAATTATAGAACCCAAACAAACCCAGATGCCTGCTTTCAGCAGCCAAGGCCTCAAGCTGGAGCCAGCCTCAGAGCTAAAGTCGGCTCTCAGTTCCAGTGACAGCCATAGAAAATATATAAATCCCAGAGTAAAAGAAAAAGAGAAAAGAAAAAAGGAGAGGCTGGGAGCTTCAGTCACCTGCCAGCCTGAAAACGGCCCTCAGCCCCTCACCCAGACTGGCCAGGCACCCCAGTGGGGAACCCCACCCTGAAGGGGGTGTGACCAGCTGCAAACAGCCATCATCCCCTCATCCAGGCTGGCCAGGCACCCCAGTGGGGACCCTCACCCTGATCTGGGACACCCTTCAGGGCAAACCAGCCGGCCCCCACCCATGCACCAGGTCTCTATCCTATATAGTAAAAGGGTAATATGCAAACTGACCCTAACAGCAGAAGGACTGGGAATGACTGGTCACTATGACACACACTGACCACCAGGGGCAGACGCTCAATGCAGGAGCTGCCCTCTGGTGGTCAGGGCGCTCTCACATGGGAGGAGCTCTGCTCAGCCACAAGCCAGGCTGATGGCTGCCAGTACAGCAGTGCTGGTGGGAGCCTCTCCTGCCTCCTCAGCAGTGCTAAGGATGTCTGACTGCAGTTTAGGCCTGCTCCCTGCTGGCAAGTGGACATCCCCTGAGGGCTCCAGGCTGCCAGAGGGATGTCTGATTGCCATCTTAGGCCCAGTCCCCCGGGGAGTGGGCCTAAGCCAGCAGGTGGTCATCCCCTGAGGGGTCCCAAACTATGAGAGGGCACAGGCCGGGCTGAGGCACCCCCTGCCCTCTGAGTGCACAAATTTTTGTGCACCGGGCCTCTAGTGTTTGTATAAAATCTTTCTAAGAAGGATAAACTGGAGTCCAGCATAGCGGCAGGACCAAAATAAACGTATAGGTGCCCAATGCATTGTTGATAATTTGCAGAGGTGACACATTTTTGCTGGCACACAAGCCTTTATGTTAGGCTCTGTTTTAGAACTTCCTTTTACAGTTTTCAATTGCTCATCCTCCCCCCCCTAAATTTTTGTATCTACAAAGCAAGCCCTTTTCCTTCATGCCATTTTTCCCCCCTGGAAATTTCTTTGCCTTTTCTTTTGTTCATTCTCCTGATACAATTTACAGGGATTAGTCTAGTAACAAGTTTTTATTGGCTGCCCTCACAAGGCAAGTACTCTCCTCAGTTGTTTGGTGATTTGTGTGAGGAGCCATCAGTGTGGCAGGTGCCCAGTATCATTGAAGTCTCCTGATTTATTAGGAACAATGGCGGATTCATGGATGGCTTAGAACATTTTACTTTTAGACATCATAGGGAAGTGAGTATAAGTAACAAAAACAAACTTGGGACCTTTTGATTCCTGGGCAGTTTTATGGGAGTCTTCGTTGAGATGACCACCAGAAGGCACTCCCTCCTCCCTACTTGGTCACTGAGGATAAGTTTCATTAACTTTTTTTCTAGGGAGCTAGTAGGTCTGCAGAATAAATCATGGTGGGAACAGAAGGTATCCCTTGCGATGCATTGGTCACTGCACTTTTGTGAACTTCCACACTTATTTTTGGTTTAGCCTCTTTCTGATGAAAAACTTTAGGGAAATTATTTCATGAGACACCAAATCATTCCATTTTTGTGGGAACCCTGAGAAGTTTACAACTAGTTAAGTAGTCAGAAATAGAAAAACCGATATGGTAGGATATGGTGACTCCTCTCAGTGGTGTGAACCACACTGGGGTTTTTGACAAGTATATGTTTATATGGCTGACGTGTGGGAACAGGCGCTGTTGCTGGGTTTGCTGCCTTTTTCTTTGTCCTATCTCCACCTCCTGCTTCTATCTTCAGCTGCAATGCTTCTGTAACAGCCAATGTGGCTAATCTCTGCAAGACCTGTGGTGAGTGTCTTCATTGCATAAATGATGCATATTTTTAATCAGGTAAAATTCATGTGACATAAAATTTACCATTTTATCTATTTTAAAGTATACAACTATTGACTTCCAGTACATTTACACTGTTGTGCAATCATCACCAACCACTGTAATTCCAGACCATTTTTATCCCCGAAAAGAAACCTAGTACTAACTAAGCTGTCATTGGCCATTTCCTCGTCCTCTCTGCCCCTGACAACTACTAATCTGGACATTTCATGTAAATAGAATTGTGCAATATGTGTCTTTTTATATCTGGTTTCTTTCACTTCGCATTATGTTTTCAAGTTTCATCCATATTGTAACATGTATCAGTACTTAATTTCTTTTATGGCTGAATAATGTTCTATTGTAAGGATATACTACATTTTGTTTATTCACTTACCTATTGATTTGGATTGTTTCCACTATTTGGCTATTATGATTCAGCTATGAATATTTAGGTTTTTGTTTGAACATCTATTTTTCAGTTCTCTGGTATATAACTAGGAATGGATTTGCTGGGTCATGTGATAATTCTATGTTTAACTTTTTTGAGGAACCAAAAAGATACATGTGAAATACTAAAAAATAATGGTGAAAATCCCTTTAGAATGGACCATGATATAAAGACATCATGTTTCCCTGTTATGTATTAGAAAAACTTTTCATTAGGGTGAGGCAGAACGGAATTCAAATCTCAGCCCTCCTAATAACTAGCTGTGACCTTGGGCAAGTTAGTTAACCTTTCGTGGCCTATTTTTTACCTAGAGCATGCAGATAACTCATTGTTGCCACAGGGTTACTGTAAGTATTCACTGAGATGGTATTACACAGAAAGTGCTTTTTTTAGCACAGTGCCTGGCATAATCAACAAATACTGTAATAATTATTTTAGGATAATACACAGTCACCAAGCCTGATTGCTATTCATTGCTGCTACAGAGATGGCTGTGTACTTTGGTCATACCAAAAGGGAGATGACCCAAAAGGAAATGTCTTAAATTTTGGTGTTTTATGCTATCTTTGCCATGGATGTTTTGTATTTTTACTTTTGGATTAATGTATTGTCTGTTATCAAAATTTGTAACATCTCTTTTTCTAAGGTAAAAGGACCTGTTGCAGATGAAAATTGTTTTTAACTTTTCATTTGATCACTGATTGGGTTCTTCATGTATGAACCACTTTCTGGTTCCACTTATAGCAAGGTCATAAGATTGCTAGTGACTGGCCTTTTTTCAGTGCATAAGGATTTAGTAACATTACTGAGTTAGTAACTAGTCCAATAAAAATTATTTTTCTAATCCTTAAAAAATATTTTTATAAAAAAATTAAAATCTTCCATGAACAGATTATTTAGATTATCAGTTAATCTACACTAATAAAAGACAAAGATGCTAATTGACCATACCTCCACTACACCCTAAGCCACGCCCGCCAGCCAATCAGAGCTACTATGTACACAGGGCCTCTAGTATTTTTATAAGTGCTTAAAAAAAAAACACCCAGGAATTTATATACTACTTTTTAAAGAAGTAGTATATAACATTTTATTTATTTAATACAGCGATTTTTAACCTGTGTGCTGCAAGAATTTTTAAAACATGCAATACCTGACTCTTTAGTCAGGGGCACTGACCTCTTTTCACTTAGGTGTCAAATAAAAAAAAATGATAGAGCCAACACAACAATAGCCATCTGGTGTGAATGAATCAAAATTATATCTTTTTTTTTTCCTGGTGTGTTTGAGAATTTTAGTAATTAGTTTATGTGTCATGTGATGAAAAAGGTATTGCTAATTTACCAGAATACCTAATTACATATTAGAAATATTTTGCACTTATTATTTAGGAACATTTTTCCAAGGCATGAAATATTATTTCTACAACCTACTTCTTAAAATTGATGATTATTTTAATTGATCAAACATAATTTACCCATTTTCTTATTGGACATTCATGTTGTTTCTAGTCTTTTCCTGATCATAAACAAGGCTGTGATGACCATTTTTGTAGCAAAAAATTTATACACCTCTATGATAATTTGGGCTAAATTCCTAGATGCAGATGTTTTGGGGGCAGAGTATTTATATATTTTTTAAACTTTTTTTTTTTATCAGTTTAGCATTTAATAAATACCCACTCTGTGTTGCACCCTCCCAAGACTTCAGCTCTTTTATATCCCCATTCACAGTTGCATTTATTTTTGTTATACAGGGTACCACTTTGATTTCTGTGGTTGCTATTTGTGACTAAAAATGTCTTTCACTTGAAACCCTACCACGCAGGTGAAAATCACTTTGGACCATGGCGATCTGTGGCAATGCAGCATGAGAAGCAGTTTCATTTGTGGTCCAATTTTCAGGGTTTGAACTTGGTTCTGCCATTTCCTCAACATTACTTCAGACAGCGTTTTGGTGTGCTCGGTCTCACCTTTCATTCATTCCATCTGTTTCTCCAGCCTTGTTTGGTGTAAACCAGTCTGGTTTGGTAACGCTTATATCTCTATTCCTTCCATTGGAGCTTCTTTTCTTTGGCCACTCTAGATTATTGAGGGATGATGGATAAAATTGCTTTCCTGTGTCCTCCCTGGGTGATAGTTCTGCGAATACATTCACAAGCCTTCTCAGAAAATCCCCTGGGATCAAGCACTTGTCAGAAACATCAATCACTCATAGCAGTGTCCAACTGCTAATGAAACCGTGTGTTGACACTCCCTCCCTGTTTCACTCTCTGTGTCCTTCACTTCAGCTCCCTGGGATCACATTCCAAAGTAAACTACCTGTATCCAACCCTTTGTCTTACCTTTCCATTTCAGTGGAACCTAGGCTGAGTTGCAGTTTTTTCGTGTTTACATTTGGAGAAAATAGTGTCTACCTCATATAATTTATTTGTTCACCAAATACTCTGTGCCAGTACTATGTGCCAGGTGCTATTCTGAGGATGGGAATATAACAGTGAGCAAGACTGTTGTGTTCTGATGAGAGAGACAAAGAAGTAAACAGAGAATAATTTCAAATAGTGAAAAATGCTCTGAAATAAGCAGGGTGATGTGCCCCAGAGCAATAAAATCATGAGTAAAAGCCACTCTCAGATGCTATTAGAAAAGCCGACTGAATGATCATGATAAGCTGCATGTGGGGAGAACATTGGGGGTAGAGGGAGTAGCGGGTGTAAAGGCCTGAGGTGTGAGTGTCAGGAGTATGGTACTGTGTATGGTATTTTGCACTTGGAAAATGCTCAGTAAATGTTGATCATCTACACTAATAAAAGAGAAACATGGTAATTGGCGTACGACTGCTACCCTTTTCATTGGCTAATCAGTGAGATATGCAAATTAACTGTCAGCCAAGATGGCGGCCGGCAGCCAGGCAGCTTGAAACTAACATGAGGCTTGCTTGCCTCAGTGACGGAGGATCGTTGGAGGAAACCAACATTCCCCGTCTGCGGCTGCAGGCCTCTGAGCGGGCAGTTTAAGAAACATTGTAACAAATACCGCCGGACTTCAGCCAGCAGATTCGCAACATTGTAAGCAAAGGCCAGAAACCTACTTTCAGTGCGCGGAGGCCTAAGAGCTGGAGCCAAGCCTCAAGGTAAAGCTGGCCCAGAATAAAAAAGAAAAAAAAAGAAAAAAAGGAGCAGTTGGGAACTTCAGTCACTCCCAGCCTGAAAACAGCCCTCAGCCCCTCACCTAGACTGGCCAGGCACCCCAGTGGGGACCCCCACCCTGATCCAGGACACCCTTCAGGGCAAACCAGCCGGCCCCACCCATGCACCAGGCCTCTACCCTATATAGTAAAAGGGTAATATGCCTCCCGGCACCGGGATCAGCGTGACAGGGGGCAGCGCCCAAACCCCCTGATCGCCCTGTGGCTGTGTGTGTGACAGGAGGCGGGGCCCCAACCCCTTGAGCAGCCCAGCTCTGTGCCTGATAGGGGGGAGCTCCCCAACCCCCCCTCACGGGCCCTGCTCTGTGTGTGACGGGGTAGAGCCATAACCTCCCCATTGGCCCTGCCCTGAGTGTGAGAGTGGTGGCGCCCCAACCCCCTGATCGGCCTTGCTCTGTGGGTGATAGAGGGCGGTGCCCCAACCCCCTGATGGGCCCTGCTCTGTGTGTGACAGGGGGTGGCGCCGCAACCTCCCCATCGACCCTGCCTTGAGTGTGACAGGGGACGGTGCCCCAACCCCCCAATTGGCCCTACCCTGAGCGTGACTGAGGGTGGCATCACAACCTCCCAATCTGCCTGCTCTGTGCATGACGGGGCGGTGCCCCAGCTCCCCAATCGGCCCTGCTCTGAGCCCGACCAGGGGCTGCACCTAGGGATTGGGCCTGCCCTCTGCCACCCGGGAGCAGGCCTAAGCCAGCAGGTTGTTATCTCCCGAGGGGTCCCAGACTGCAAGAGGGCACAGGCTGGGCTGAGGGACCTCCCCCTTCCCTCCCCCCCCCCCCCCAGTGCACAAATTTTTGTGCACCGGGCCTCTAGTAATTAATAAGATTAGATCAAAGAGGTAGCCAAACATTGACTACACAGCCAGTAGCTTATCATTGACTACACAGTAAGTGGCAAGTTTTGCCTCATGAATTGACAAAAATTGGCTTCATAGAATAAGCAGATAATTGTGCAGGGTGTGAATAGAGTTATACAGTACATTTTTCTTCACTCTATTGATGTAGGGAATTACATTGATATATTTGCTTTGTATTCCTGGTATAAACTTCCCTCGGTCGTGATGTATTATCCTATTTATGTATAGCGCGATTCAATTTGCTAATGTTTTGTTGAAGAAAAATTTCATCTGTGTTCCTAAGAGATGTTGGTGTATTGTTTCCTTTCAATGTCTTTGTATGGTTTTGGTTGTGCCAAGCCAGCTCAGCCAAGGGTTCGAAAGCCTAAGTGAGGGTGGCGAAGGATGAAGAAATGACAAAGAGAATAAGCTGGGTCTAGGTGGAACTTCCTGTGCCTGGCTGAGGCCACAGAGAGAGATCCAGATAGCAAGCTGAGCCTTTATTTTATAGCCAGAGGTAAACAAGGCAGTGGTCACCATAGTTACAATGTTCTTGTGAATTTCACTTGTTTTGGCAGCACTTGCTGCACCTCTCACAGCCCATTAGCTACCTAGGAAGGATCTAGGGAGTGTCATAAGGTCAAGCCTAATTATGCTAAGAGGACTGTGCTCTCTAAGCTGGGACTTGTTTGTGGCTTTGCCAACAGGTCAGTCCGAGGCTTAACCCTATAGCCCGCCCTACATTTGGTAGCAGTGTAATGTTGACCTCATAAAATGATTTGGAAGGTGTTCTTTCTTTTTCTCTATGATGGAAGAGTTTGTGTAGAATTAGTATTCTTTTTCTCTTAAATGCTTGATAGAATTCTCCAGTGAAGTCATGAGGCCTGGATTTTTCTTTGTTGGAAGAATTTTAGCTATGAGTTCATTTCTATAGGACTATTCAAGTTATCTGTTTCTTTTTGAGTGAGCTTTGATAGATTATATCTTTCAAGGAATTTGTCTACTTCATCTAAGTTGTCAAATTTTATGGGCAAATGTTGTTTCCAATATCTTATCCCTTTAAAATATTTATTAGTGATAAAAAGTACGTACATAAAATTTACCATTTCAGCCATTTTTTAAAAAAAAATATTTTATTGATTTTTTACAGAGAGGAAGGGAGAGGGATAGAGAGTTAGAAACATCGATGAGAGAGAAACATCGATCAGCTGCCTCTTGCACACCCCCTCCTGGGGATGTGCCTGCAACCAAGGTACATGCCCTTGACTGGAATCGAACCCGGGACCCTTCAGTCCGCAGGCCGACGCTCTATCCACTGAGCCAAACCGGTTAGGGCACATTTCAGCCATTTTTAAGTGTACAGTCCAGTGACATTAAGTACATTTCACAATGTTGTGCAAACTCTTATTATCCTAATGATATCTGTGGGATCCATAGTGCTGTCCCCTCTTTTATCCCTGACACTAGTAATTATCTTCTTTTTTCCTCCTGATCATCTGCTACAGGTGTATTAATATTATTGATCCTCTCAGAGAATAAGCTTTTAGTCTCATTGATTTTTCATATATATATATATATATATATATATATAATTTTATTAATTTCTGCTTTGATTTTAATTATTTTTTTTTCATCTGCTTTCTTTCTTCCTAGTTTTTAAAAGCTTGTATCCTACATCATCATTTGAGACCATTTCTCTTCCTATATAAGCACTTACTAGTAATGCTATAAATTTCCCTCTGAGCACTGCTTTATTGCAGCCCATAAATTTTGGTTGTACTTTCACTTTTCATTCTATTTAACATATTTTCTAATTTCCTTTGTGACTTCCCCCCTTGACCTAGATATATTAAGAAATATGTTGTTTAATTTTTAGGTATTTGGGGTATTTTCCATCCATCTTTTTTGTTGTTTTTATTTCTAGTTTAATTTTGTTGTAGTCAGGGACACATTTTGCATGACCTTAATTTTTAAAAAAATAATTGAGTGTTTTATGGCTCAGAATATGGTCTACCATGGAGAATAAGCACTTAAAAAATGTGTCATTTGCTGTTGTTGGGTGGAGTGTTCTATAAATATCAACCAGGTCAGATTGATTGATATTGTTTTTTTTAAGTGTTCTGTATTCTTACTGATGGCCATTAACAACATATCAGAGATGGGGTGGTTTAATCAACAGAAATTTGTTTTCTTACAGGTCTGGAGACTAGAAGTTCAAGATCAAGGTGTTTGCAAATTTGTTTTTTGCTTCTCTCCCTGGGTTGTAGATAGTCATTTTCTCCCTGTGTATTCACATGCTCTTTCCTCTGTATGTGTAGATAGGGCCCCCACCTTTATGGATCTTAATTGAACCTAAATAATTTTTTAAATACTTATCTCCAAATATATTCATTGGAGATTAATTCTTCAGTGTATGAATTTGGGGGTGGGAGTGGGGAGGGGGAAGGGACAATTCAGTCCACAACCCCGATTTTCTGTCTATTTGTATTATCAATTACTGAAAGAGGAGCACTGAAGTCTCTAACTATATTGTAGATTTATCTGTTTCTCTTTTTGGTTCTATCAATTGAAAATTTTGGGGATCTGATTTTTGCTCATCTTAAGAGGAAGACTTAATAGTAGAATTATCTGATTTAAGTTATCAGCTCTATATTGTTAGGCTTGTGTTTAATCCTGTACAGAATTAAAATGGTTGTGTAAATGGGGCCAGTTATTAATTCAGTAAGGATTTTATTTATTTTAATTGTAATTTTTAATCATTATAAAATACTAGGGGTCCAGTGCATGAATTCATGCACCTTGAAAGGAACTGGGGGCCATGAGGCTGTGATGGGCACAGGGGCGGGTCTCAGCCCATCCTCTGTGCCCCTGCCCAGCCCCTCCCATCGCAGCCCTGGTCCCCTGTCTGCCCGTAGCCCTGCTGCCGCCACCGCCCACCACCACCGCCGCCACTTCCACACACTGACGGCACCGGCCTGGCTTGCACTCGCTGATGGAGCAGAGCCGACACCGGCAGCAGGTGTGAGCCCTGGGCGAGACCGTGGTACATGGGAGCAAAAAAATTTTAGTAACCACCAGAGTCTCACCCTGATGACAGCGACCAGCACCCCGCCTTGTTCTGGCGCCCCCACTCACCTGCTCCACTATCCTGCTGTGGCAGATGCCTGCCATGTTCTGCGCGCGCCCCTAGTGGTCAGCACACGTCATAGTGACTGGTTGTTTGGTTGTTCTGCCGTTCGGTCTGTTTGCATATTAGGGTTTTATATGTATAGACTAGGGCACCGGTGCACAGATTTGTGCACATTGAAAGGAAATTAATTAGAAGGTGGCTGGTGGCGCGGGACTGGGCGAGATATGCCGGACACAACCTGAAGCCAACTTCCTGTGGTTCCTCCCTGGCCAGCCACACTTGGGGTGGTGCCGCGGCTCGAAGGGCGTCTGTGGAGTGAGCGGGGTTCCTCTGGCAGGTGGGGATCCTTCACCCTGGTCTGTGGGGATCGGGCTGAAACCGGCTCTTTGACATCCCCCAAGGGGTCCCAGATTGCGAGAGGACTGTTCTTGGGGGACACACCCCAGAATTGGGCTCCCTTCTCTCTGGTTCCAGGGTGTGTCACCTGAGAACTGCTGCTGCCAAGACACCGTAGCTTGGCAGCTCCTGCGTTGAGCGTCTGCCCCCTGGTGGTCAGCGTGCATCATACCTACCAGATGGTCGGACTGTCACTTAGCCTTTTATATATATAGATACTTAACAATATATATATAGATACTTAACAAATTTTACCATCTTAACCATTTTTCTCCCCCCCCTCCATTTTTTTTTTTTTTTGTTTAATCCTTAATTGAGGATATTTTTTCCATTTTTTTTTTTTTTTAAGTAAGAGTGGAAGGGAAGGGGAGAGACACACACACAGAGAAATATGAACATGAGACAAACATCAATTGGTTGCCTCCCACATGTGCCCCAGCTGGGGCTAGGGATCAAGCCTGCAACCGAGGCACATGCTCTTGACTGAAATCTAACCTTTGACCCTTCAGTCTGCAGGCCTATACTCTATCCACTGAGCCAAACTGGCTAGTGTCTGTCTTAACCATTTTAAGTATACAGTTTAATGACATTAAATTGTGCATCTACTTCTAGAACTCTTTTCATTTTGCAAAACTGAAATTTTTACCCATTAAACAACTCCTCATTCTTCCCTTCCCCAGCCCCTAGCAACCACTATTCTACTTCCTATCTCTATGAATTTGACAACTTAGGTACCTCATATAAGTGCAGTCATGCAGTATTTATCTGTTTGTGTCTGGTTTATTTCTCTCAGGGTAATGTCCAAAATGTTTATCCATAGTGTAGCTTGTATCACAATTTCCTTCTTTTTTAAGAGGGAATAGATGTTCCAATGTATATATATACCACATTTTGTTTGTTCAGTTATCCATTGCTGGACACTTGGGCTTTTCTTCCATCAGTATTTATCAAGTCCCTTTTATACATCAGTCACTTTTTAATACACAAACACTTATTGACTGCCCCTATGGGTCAGATTTTGTTATAGGCATGGGGAATGCTGCAACAGTAAACATACTAGACTAAGTTGCTGCCTCCAGGGAGCTTATATTTAACTAGAGGCCCGGTGCACAAAAATTTGTGCACTTGGAGGAGGGGGGGTGCCCCTCAGCCCGGCCTGTGCCCTCTCACAGTCTGGGACCCCTCGGGGGATGACCACCTGCTGGCTTAGGCCCGCTCCCCGGGGGATTGGGCCTAAGCTGGCAATCAGACATCCCTCTGGCAGCCTGGAGCCCTCGGGGGATGTCCACTTGCCAGCGGGGAGCAGGCCTAAGCTGCAGTCTGACATCCTTAGTGCTGCTGAGGAGGTGGAAGAGGCTCCCACCACCACCACTGTACTGGCAGCCATCAGCCTGGCTTGTGGCTGAGCAGAGTTCCCCCTGTGGGAGCGCACTGACCACCAGGGGGCAGCTCCTGCATTGAGAGTCTGGACCCTGGTGGTCAGTGTGTCATAGTAACCAGTCATTCCCAGTCATTCTGCTGTTAGGGTCAGTTTGCATATTACCTTTTTATTATATAGGATAGAGGCCTGGTGTATGGATGGGTGCCGGCTGGTTTGCCCTGAAGGGTGTCCCGGATCAGGGTGGGGGTCCTGCTGGGGTGCCTGCCAGCCTGGGTGAGGGGATGATGGCTGTTTGCAGCTGGTCACACCCCCTTCAGGGTGGGGGTCCCCACTGGGGTTGCCTGGCCAGTCTGGGTAAGGGGCTGAGGGCTGCTTTCAGGCTGGCCAAGCCCCCCAGCGACAGAAGCTCCCAGCCTCTCCTTTTTTTCTTTTTTTTTTTATTCTGGGATTTATTTACCTTCTATAATTGAACCTTCGTTGCCTTCAGTGGAGCTCAGAGCTGGCCGTGGCAGGCGGGAAGCTTGGCTTCCTCCATCACTGGAGCAACAAGCCTCCTGCTCGCTCCAGCTCCGTGGCTGCCGGCTGCCATCTTGGTTGCATTAATTTGCATATAGTCACTCTGATTGGCTTGTGGGCGTGGCTTAAGGCACAGCAAAGGTACAGTCGATTTGCTTGTTTGTCTTTTATTAGATTAGATGGGGACTGAGGATGGAAAGATGGACAATACACAAACATATTTCTTGATTCTAAATGGAATTTTTTCACATTTTAGTGTTTCTGAAAGTGGGTGTACCTTATAATTTATGACAATTTAGAATTATATTTGTCAGTGTTTCTTTTTTAGTGACACCTAAAAGAATGGTGTATCTTACAATCAGTTTGAATGATAAATTTGATGAATCACTATTTAATAAGGCATTTGTTGATAAGTGCTATGAAAAAATAAATCAGAACAAAGGTGATAGTTACATGACTATTCACAAATAATGTGATATTTGAGCAGAGCATATGCTCAGTTCAGATGATATTTTTTTCATAGTTAGACTTCCTCCCTGAAGGATGTAGTATATTGGTTCACATTCTGACACAAACTTCACTGTGGACTGGTAGCAGCTTGTGAACTGGCTACTTTGAATAGCACTGGTGTAGAGGGGTGGAGTCCTGGCAGATGGAGGTACATGGGGGTTAGGAATCATTTTGCAAGACGGGTTCAGACCTTATAGGCATGGTAAGGGCAAAGGTGACAGAATTTTCCATCTTAGTAGCTGGCAACAGTTCTAGTTGCTCAACAAAAACTTTGGAGTCATCTTTGACTTCTCCATTTGCCCATTTTCTACACCCAGTCAGCCAGCAAATCCTGCCTGCTGTACCTTCCAACCATGTCCCAGTTTTGACCATCTCCACCTAAACCACTCTGGTCCTGGCCATCATCATGCCAGGATCATCATGATAGCCTCCTTACCTGTCTCCATTCTTCTACACTCCCCTTCCTGTGATGTCAACTTAACAACTAAAGTGGTCCTCTGCAAATATGTTTGATGATTTGATACTCCTGCTTTAAACCCCTCAGACTGATCCTGACACTCTCAGAGGAAAGATTAAAGTTCTTTTGATGGCCTACAGAGCTCTACACTATTTGGTCTCCCACATATTTGACCTTATATCCTACTTGTCTGCCTTGTGCTTATTCTGCTTTTAGCTGCCTTGGTGGTCTTACTGTTTTGTTTTTTTTAATCATGTTGAGCATGTTCCTGCCTCAAAGCATTTGATTTGTTGTTTCCTCTGCCAGGAATACTGTTCCCCCAGATATCTGCTTGGCCTACTTCCACAGGTCTCTGCTCAAATCTCCCCTTATTAGAAGGGCCTTTTACCAACCTATGTAAAATAGCACCCCTCTTTCCCTACTAGCACTGTGTTTTCCACTAAACCAGGATAAACTAAGTTGTGTTGCAGCAGCAAGCAACTCCACAATAGCAGGGGCCTAAACGACAAGGTTTGTTTCTCACTGATGGTATCCCTCTGTGGCAAGTCACCTGGGAGGTCCACTTCACACTGTCTTTAACTCTAGGATCTGGCTGATAGCATGGCCACCATCTTGAGTACTGGCAGAGGGAAAGTCCATTCACTGGCTCTTCAAGTATCTGCCTGGAAGTAATGTCTATTACTGATTTGGCCAAAGTGAGTCATGTTGCCATACCTAACTTCAGTTAGGGAGGGGGAATGGGTGTGTGGCAGTCCTATCATGTATTTTAAAAGAGACCAGGTAATCTATGATGGATGATATAGCCATACTCTTTACCCTGCTTAATTTTCATTTCTTTTTTGTTTTTAATATGTTTTTATTGATTTTCAGAGAGAGGAAGGGAGTGGGAGATAGAAACATCAATGATGAGAGAGAATCATCTATCGACTGCCTTCTGCACACTCCCTACTGGGGATCAAGCCCACAACTCGGGCATATACCCTGACCAGGAATTGAACCACAGTTGGTACATGGTTCTTGAGTCAATGCTCAACCACTGAGCCATACCAGCCTGGCCTGCTTAATTTTTCTATAGTATTTATTTCCATTTGACATAATGCATAGTTGCCTTGATTTGTGTATTTTCTTTTCTCTCTTGTCTAGACTGAAAGCACCACAAAAGGGGAGGGATTTTGTCTATCACTTACTGCTATACCCCAGGGCCTAGGATAATACATGGTCAAGAGTAGGTGCTTGTTAATTTTAGAGAATGACTGAAAATACTAAAGCATGTCATTCATTTATTCACTTGGTGACATGTAAGCCAAGTTGGGAGTGTGGAGCAGGGAGGTTTGAGGAGAGAGGATGAGATAGTGTGAAGTAAGTTGATGAGTAGGTTTACTAGAGAAAAGGAATAGAATTGCTGATCAGTAGAGTGTTAGCAGTTTGAGATTTGAGACTATGAACTTACCGTGAAATCTTGCGGCTTAGCGATTTGATTTTCTTCAGTAATGCCGAGTTACTCAGGAGCTGGCCTGGAAGAGGCAGCCATGAATGATCCTTGCACGAGCCTATTTCACAAGGAATGGTGGAGGCCCAACTTGAGGAAGAAAACATGGTTCCAGCTGCCTTACATCACCCCTGCTCCATCTTCGGTCCGTCAGAAAAATAAAGGAGCTTGCCTTTACAGGAAGCCCATTCTCCTGGGGTGATGTGATTGCAGTTGTAGAAGCAGTTTCCCCTATTTCATTTACTTCTCACAACACTTTTGAGGTAGCTTTTCTTATCTTCATTTTACAAGTGAGGAAAACTGAGGCTTAAACTGCTGGAGATAGAATTTAGGTTGATTAAGCTCGCAGCCATGGTGCTCTGCTATACTTTTGATGTATACTTATTGTTTCTTCTGTACTTATTGAGGCCATGGGGAACCTCTTATCTTGGGGATGGGAGCTCTGTTAGCTTTTAGATTCCATGGAGCCTTGATTGTGTCTCAGTCATGAAGATTGTATGCAACCACTGTACTAATGGTTCCAATTTAGATGTTGCAAGACCTTATCAGAGAGGAAACAGTTGGGCTATTTTTATATACTTAAACAAACTCATTACCAACTGTAGTTAGTAAATTCACTCCCAGGGAATTTCTTGTGAATACTCTTAAAGTGATCCCTGTGCGATCTGAGATTGTCTCCATCAGTGATATCTTTCTGTGGTCTGTCCTGTTGAGCTGAACCTTTCTTAGGTACAAGGGGTTGTGCTGGGCTTTATTGCTAATAGAGAGAAGAGAAAGCAGGTGGCCTTTGTTTAGAAATCTTTAATGTAGTTCAGAAGGCAAAACAGGTACAAAATCCTGAATATTCAAATAGTCCCTGGAAACGGGTGCAGAGTGAGTGGGGGGGCTCCTCGGGCTAAAATGCTTCACTGAAATGGACGAAGGGAAGTGGAAATGGTGTTGTAATTTGAAAGCTGCATAATGTTTAGAAAAGGCTCTAAATGGAAAACCGACTTGGGCTCCAGTCATACTCATGGTGGATAATCTCAGTAGGCCACTGCAGTCAGTAATGTTAGCACTTTTAACCACATTTTAATTATTCTTGTTTTTTAATATATTTTATTGATTTTTTTTTACAGAGAGGAAGGGAGAGGGAGAGTTAGAAACATCGATGAGAAACATCAATCAGCTGCCTCCTGCACACTCCCTACTGAGGATGTGCCCGTAACCAAGGTACATGCCTTTCACCGGAATCGAACCTGGGACCCTTTAGTCCATAGGCCGACGCTCTATCCACTGAGACAAACCGGTTAGGGCACATTTTAATTATTTTTAATGTGCTTATGTATGTGAATCCTGCCCATGCTCAAAAGCTAACCGGTCAATTTGATAGAAAGCATACTCTTCTCTCTATTTCTTTGCACTTCGGTGACCATGTTCTGAAAGGTATTTTATGGGAGTTCCTGGCTGTTGACTTGGTTTGGTCTCACATAAGAGCCAACAATGAAAACCTTGCCAGTAAATTCCACTTGTTTTCCAGTGCCCTTTGATCACTTACCTCTGTAGGTAAATGTTTTGAAATATATGTTAATTAGAACTAAGATCCAGAGTTTGTGCAGTTTACTTTCTTTTTGTTTTAAAAAGTAAATTCTCTTGCTTTGTTCACTCGTGTGCTTTTTTAAATCTTAGGAACAATAATTCTCAAAGCGGTTTTCTTTTTCCCTCCAGACAAGGCACCTCTATCTAAGAGTCTTTTACTGGTCCCCAGTGCCCTGTCTCTTTTGCTGACTCTACTCCTGCCACACTGTCAGAGGTTCTTCCTGTATGACCTCCAAGCAGTCAAGGATGACTTTCAGGTGAGCTCTGCTTCATTGGCCTTTGGGAAGGGAGAAGGCAAATTTTCCCTAGATTTGCCTTTTCTTTCTGCTACTCTTAGTCCCTCAAAGCCTCTAAATTTGTAAGAAATACTATTTATCATTAATATTATATTAACAAATTCTCTAGTTTTATTTATTGATGTTTTCAACAAAGCAGATTCTAATGAAGCAATTGCAGCACTAGACACTATCTCTTTTCAGTTACACCGTTTACACATGAAAATGCAGTTTACAATTTCAAGAGAATTAAAAACAATGTTAAATTTGGTTTTTAGTGATTAGTATGTATGCTTAACATTTTAGAAACTTGCATCAGTTTGAGTATTGATTGGATAATCTAAGCTCTCAGCTCTAACAGATTGTTGAATCTGCGAATTACTTTTATAGTGGTGGTTAAACCAAGTAGGAGATTTCTCTTGGGTTTTCACTGCTGAGAAGAGCAGAATTCTATGTTTTTCAAGACTTATAGGCTGATTTCATAGAACATGCTGGTGCTGGGTCTTATTTGTGAGTTGGAGTATTAGTGAAGATTGTGGTGTATAAACCTGCCACCTTTTCTTTGCTAAATACTTAATTATCCACAATAATCCACCTGTATGTCATAATAATGTAATTAATACCACTCAGGTTAATTTCACCAAGTTCCTGTGAAGGTCTTTCAGTTATTTTCTGTTAGAATATAGTATAGATTCTGTATTAGTTCAGTTGCAAGAATACAGTGGTTCTCAATTTGGCTGAGAACCACTCTTCTGTCCAGGAATGTGAATAGGCACACTCTCCTGCTAGAATCTCCTAAAAAGCTCTCACTTTGCTTTTATAAGAGCAGCTACAGAGATGAGTTTCAGTTCTGCCTTGGGAAATCTAAACATACACATACATAAGACATAAGTGACATGAAATCCTCAGGGATGATAAATGAAGTAGGGACCAGTATAGAATGGAGTAACTTTGGAGAGCCATAAAGATAGGAATTTTCCATTTGGTCTGAAGGAAGGGAAGCCAGTTTATTAGCAGTAGAGAGAGAAGAGCATTTTACTTCCCAAAGCAATATGTACTTCAAACCGTTAGGAATACTGTATAGGAGGCATGGTTGGAGACTAGTGCAGGGTTACGTTAGATGAGGACAGGAGGGACAGTTGGTGAAGGGCTTTCTTTTGCAAGTGTGGAATCTCCCACATTTTGACACTTAAGGCAGAGATCTCCTGCCTCTGCAGCCGTGGGCAAAGGGCCTGATCCGGCCCATTTGAAATGAATAAAACAACAACAAAAAAAGACCGTACCCTTTTATGTAATGATGTTTACTTTGAATTTATATTAGTTCACATAAACACTCCATCCATGCTTTTGTTCCGGCCCTCCGATCCAGTTTAAGAACCCATTGTGGCCCTTGAGTCAAAAAGTTTGCCCACCCCTCCTCTAGTGTGTTGCAGGTTGAATGCAGAAGTAGTGCTTTGCTGAGTGTAAGTCAGTGATCAATTTTATAAGGAGCAGGCACCTTATAGTAATCTCCAATTATTTATTTTTATACCAGGTCACAGGTTTTTGTGTCCGTAAGCATAGGACAAATTACAAAATTATTTAAAAGTGTGGTTTCTATTTTTATTTGTCATTAAAACAATTCTATAAACCCAATTTGTTAGATTTAAATAATTGTAAAGTCTTAATGTCCTTAATCCCCCAGATTTTCCTGGTGGCTCACAGGGCTTTGCCCTGAATAGAATATATTTTTAGAGTTTAAAATGTGGGAAATAGAAGACTTAGAGCTATTTTTTCATGGTTTCTGCATCTTGTTTTGCAAAGGTGACAGTCAAATTATCTTATATTTTAAAGCACTACATAGTTTACAAAGCATTCTCATTTGATCATGTTGATGGTCGGATATGCTGGCCTACAGATTCAATGTGATTCTGGTGCAGCTATGGAATTTCTAAGGGAGAAAAGAAATTTAGTTTAGAGGTGTCACCTGTGTTCCATATGTGTGCCCATTATGGTCATTGCTAACTGATGATGTTGCTGTTTCTCCTTAAACCCAGCTGTGACCTTAACACAGCATTATTGGCAGCCATCCCCATTTCAGTTAGATGGGCATGTGAAATGAATTCTAATGGCCAGCCCTAAACCAGTCCAGTGCCGTCATATTTTGGAGTACACTGATGACAAAGACTGTCTTGGTTGGAACTGAAACGGAAGTGAAATGTTTTGACAGTTGGTATAGTCTATATTCTCATTTATATTATGATTATTTATATTTGCAAGAATTTCTTTTGGCAAGGTCATATGCCTTAGACAAGTAAAACACTTTCTCTGTGCATATTCTCCTTATTTTAAAATAGAGTTAATCTTACCAGTGTTCATAATAGCATTCCTCACAATAGCCTAAAGGTAGAAGCAATTCAAATGTCCATTAATAGATGAATGGATTTTAAAAATGTAGTGCAGACATACAGTGTAATATTATTTAGCTATTCAAAGTAATGAAGCTCTAATACATGCTTTAACATGAACCTTGAAGACATAATGCTAAGTAAAGTAAATAAGCCAGACAACAAAGGACAAATATTATATGATTCCACTTATATGAGGTACCTAGAATAGTCAAATTCTTAGAGACATAAAGTAGAATAATGGTTACCAGGGGCTGAGGGGAGGGGAGAATGGGGAGTTATTGTTTAATGGATACAGTTTCTGTTTGGGATTGTGAAAAATTCTGGAAATAGTGGTGATTGGGGATACAACATTATGAATGTTCTTAATGCCACTGAATTATACATCTAAAAATAGTTAAAATGATAAATTTCATTTTATGTAATTTTACCAAAATAAAAACAATACAAAAGAAAAGGTTAATATTTTTTGTACCTATCTTATAAGGTAATTGTGAAAGGTAAATAATATCAGAATGTTTTACAAATGTCATTGGGATTATCTTTAAATATCTGGAAAATATTTAAGAAGTCTCAAATAAGCCTTTGAGTTGTTCTTTCTTCTTTGTATAGTTCCTTATATATTTTTCACACAAGGAGAAATTGATTTACGTAAATTAAAAGTTAACTTTAAAAAAAAAATTAAACCTAGTAATATTTAGCAACAGTTGCCATAATTTGCCTTGTATGTGGGTTGGTATGAAGTAGGTTGAGCATTAAAATTAAGCTTAGAAATGGATATTATTGGGTTTATTCCTAAATAGCTTTTCAGTTACACCTGTTTTATTAAATAGCATAAAAACGAACATTAGCCTTTCATTCTAGCTCACATATATAAATTTTTTTTTTTATTGTACGAAACATAGTCTTAAGATGTTTAACAGGAAATTTTCTGTTTTCTTAATGAGAATAAATTTTACTTATTATTATAATCAAAAAATTTTAAGTACCCTTTGTGCCGTTATATGAAAAGAATTTTAGCAGGAGACAGTAGAGCTTATTTCTTAGGAAAAGCATATATGTGTTTTCCTTTTCTGTATGCATCATTATTTTGCTTAGAGTTTAAAAAATAAGCAGTATAAAGTAAATGTAACAAATTTGCTAAGGAGCAACCTGAACAGATCTCACTCTTTATTGTTCTTTTTTAAATCCCCATCTAGATTTGGAGACTGATATGTGGAAGAATAATTTGCCTTGATTTGAAAGATAGTTTCTGCAGTAGTCTGCTTATTTATAATTTTAGGATATTTGAAAGAAGATATGGAAGCAGAAAATTTGCAGTAAGTTCTTATGTATTTTCTCTTTGCTGTTAGGTTATAGAAGAACATTTTTTGTTTTCTATTATATTTAAATAGTTTTATTTCGTTATTATTAACAATGATCTTTTAATTACATGATCCTTTATCTGAATTGGAACAGGGACATTAACCAAAGAAAAATTTAAATTTAAGTCACTAGCATAATAAAATAATGATGATGGTAATAGGTCATAATGTCAGGTATGAGTGGGTACTAACAATTTTTATTAGGATTTTGGCTTTAACAAAATTCTCATTACTTATTTTGCTTAATGGTTTGTGTGTTACTTGTTAAATCATCCTATTAATGTGTTTGGCCAATATAGTTTTATTCTCTCATTTTGATTATATATATATATACATACTAGAGGCCCAGAGCATGAAAATTGTGTATTGGTGGGGGGGTCCCCTCAGCCCAGCCTGCACCCTCTCCGGGATCCCTCTCACAATCCAGGACCGCTGGCTTCTAACTGCTCACCTGCCTGCCTTCCTGATTGCCCCTAATTGCCCCCCCTGCCAGCCTGATCACCCTTAACTGCCTCTGCCTGCCAGCCTGATTGCCCCTAACTGCCCCGCCCCCACTGGCCTGGTTGCCCCTAACTGCCCCCTCGCACCAGCCTGATCTCCCCTTACTGTCCCCCTCTGCTGGCCTGGTTGCCCCCAACTGCTCCACCCCCCCCCCACCCCCCCGCTGGCATGGTCGGCCCCCCCCCCCCACTGCCCCTTCTGCTGGCGTGGTTGCCCCCAACTGCCCCCTCCCACTGGCCTGGTCACCCCCAATTACCTCCTGCTGGCCTGGTCGCCCCGCGCAGCCTGCTGTTCAGTCATTTAGTTGTCCCTCACTAATCCCCCTGCCGGCCTGGTCACCCCATGCAGCCTGTTGTTCAGTCGTTTGGTGGCCCCTCACTAACCCTCCTGCCGGCCTTGTTGCCCCATGCAGCCTGCCAGCCTGCTGTTCAGTCGTTACTATTACTGTGATGGTTTCCTGGACAATTTGCAGTAGTATAGATAGTCATATATATATATATTTAAGTTTGTTTTTATTAGAAAAGACTATATATATATGTATATATATATATGTTATATATTTGAACTGGTTCTAATTAAGTAAATGTTAATTTATTTTTAGAAGACTCCTCTATATAATGCTTTGTTTTATTTTTAGTCCTTTTTGCTGGGTTCCTGGGTTTTGTCAGCCTTGGTTGACTTCATCCTCGTTGAAGCTATGTGGTATTCCTTTGGTATCACTGCATCCAGGAATTTGCCTTCTGGATTGTAAGTAACTCTCAAAGACTAGCTTATTTTGTAACTAATTAAATCTGATTTAAAGTAGTATTGTACATGAAAGTCATTAAAAGCATATTTTAAACTTTTAGAGACAGTAGAATTGATTTTATGTATTAAAAAAATCCAGTGTATACTTATATTCTCATTATGTTCTTGAAACAATTTATTTTACATTCGCTCTTTTTCAGCTTTGAAGTCCCATGTTTTAGGGAATTTTTAATGAATTTCCTGTTCTAATTCTGAAGATAGAATTAGTTTTATGTATTTATTTTATAGTGAAATTTTGTCTATGTAGTTTTGTGAACTAATTAAACACAAAAATACAAAGTTTAACTAATTAGATTAGATTAGGCAAAAATTAATTTATCTTAAGCTTCTGAAGAATGATGTTTTTAAAAATTGATATTGTTTAATACTTCCACCAAAGATAAAACAAAGTCAGTATATAAGTTATTTTTAGCCAATTTGCAATAGTCAATCTAACTCAGAGTGTATATGCTTTCATATGGTATTGATCTTCTTTTAACAACAAAACAAAAAATCATGTATTAGTTTATGAAATACTAAAGGCCTGGTGCACGGGATTCATGCACTGGTTGGGGGCGTGGCCAGCGGGGATTGGCCCATTGTGGGAGCGCCACTCATCCCAGTCAGCCGAGCAGCTGTGGACCTGCCCTCTGAGTGGCTGATGCCACTGTGAGAGCAGCTGCTCATCTATCAGCTGAGCAGCTGCTTTTGCTGTGGGAGCGCCACTCATCCTGGTCAGCCAAGCGGCTGCAGCAGGAGGAGCCGCTCATCCTGATCAGCTGAGTGGCTCTCCCATTGTGGTCAGTGTGCGTCATAGCAACTGGTCAAGCGATCGTTCTGGTCGCTCCGCCATTTAGTCACTGAGCTTTTATTATATAGGATTTAGGATCTAGGAGCAGAGTTGTTAGCACTTATAAGTGACCTTAAAGCATCATATTGGAGACTGCATTTGAGAGATACTTTGAAATTAAGATACCAGATATTTAAAGTTCTGTGTGTACTAACTTCAGCCTTATTTTAATTTTGAATTTGTGTTTTTGAGAACTATTAGATGATTGTATGTATTTTGACTCAAGTTCACTTTGGATCTCTATTTTAAAAATGCAGTTAATAATCTAATAGCTTTCACACTTACATTGTTAATTTACACTGTGGCTGTCCTTTATGAGATTTACTTATAGTGGGCATGAATATTGTTACTAATGTATGATTCTGAATAATAATTGGAGACAAAATCTTGTGTCGTAATTATCATGCAGTTTTTGTTGAGGTCCACAGATTATAATTGTAATGAGACTGAGAAGTTTGAGTTGACTATTCTGCTATTGTGGAAAAAAGTGTAGTTATCAGGAATGATTTCATATTGATTCAGGAAAGCAGCAACATTACTGAATCATAGGTTTTTCTCAAACATTTCTCATCCAGGCCAGTTATTTTTAGTTATCTATAAGGCCTACTGAGTTATATAGAACAGTATATACGTATCATGTGAGTTTGTCTCAGAATAAACTTTGGGCATGGATAGTAATATAGCTTTTAACTCGTGTTTAAAATGAGATAAGATTGTCCCCTTGTTTGATGACCTTTTTTCCTATTGCACAGAGTTGAATGACAGTTATTTTTTTGTATGAATGACATTTATTTCTTTATGAAATCCTGTTAACTGGTTCTTATAAGGAGGATTTATTCAGTTTTGAAGTTGGGAATATTTTTATTTATTCTTAAAGCAGGAATATTTAAATCTTGGTTCATAGCAAAAGTTGCAAATTTGAGTAAATTCAAAAGTTATAGGATCCCCTTTGAAAGAAATTACTATAAATGTTAATTCATCCATTCCCCTGAATGATGAATGTATTTCTTTTTCCTTTTCAAATCATGAAACATGAGAGTATGGCATTTTAGAATCTTGAAGCTTTCTCAGACTTCTTGGAACATAAATCTTTAATTCAATAAAGTGACTCTGGCCGGTGTGGCTCAGCAATTGAGCGTTTACCCAGAAACCAAGAGGTCACTTGTTTGAGTCGCAGTCAGGGCACATGCCTGGGTTGCGGGCTTGATCCCCAGTAGGGGGTGTGCAGGAGGCATCTGATGGATGATGTTTCTGTCTCCCTATTCCTCTGCCTCCTCTTTCTCTAACAATCAATAAGAACATATTTTTAAAAAATAAATAAACTTTGCATTTTGTAAATATATCTTTTATTTGATGAGAGCAAGGCTTCACAAACTCAGGAAAGGAAACTTCTCTCTTTTTTTGGTCAACATGCTTTATAATTTGCAGGGTTTTTCACATAATATCTTGTTACCTTTTTTTTTTTTGGCCATCAATGTCAAATTTATCTGCCCTTTCTATAATTCTTGACTTCGGATTTAATTCTCTCTCTCCCCCCTTTTTTTAACCTTACCACTTTTAAAATTTCTCTAATAAACTTCACCAGTATCCAATTTCTAAAGCCAGTGACTTATTTTCAGTTGTCTTTGACCTTTCAATAGCATATTAAATACTTTTGACCTCTCGTTATTTAATAAAATAACCGCCCCCTTGAGTCCTAGCATACTACGCTCTCCTGGTCCTTTTTGACCTTATTTACTGTCTATGCTCCTTTCTCAAGTTTATTTCAAGTGCTTCCTCTGGGCTGTCTTGTCCACTGCCATGACTTCAACTACAGTTAATGTCTGTGGTTTTGTTTCCCAACACTCTATTTCCAGTCCATATTACTTTCCTGATCTTTTTAGAGTCATATTCAGAAAAAGTAGCCATTAAGGTTTTGACATTAAAGATAGGTACATTCCAAAAGCTATATATATTAGGAACTTCCAGTAACCCATGCCTATCGAACATTTGTCCTTATATACCTATTATTTTTTAATTGTTAGTATTTACATGTGAATGTTACATTGTTTCCCAGAATCAAATCCCTCCAGAGAAGTGGAATTTTGGCTTTTTATATATCCTGTTTAAATGTATCTAATTACAATGCTGAGTAAAATTATTTTTAATTAATTGGTTTAGATTATTTATAATTGTATTGTGAGAACCATGACATACATTTTCACTTCGTTGTCTTTGTGGTAAGAAAGCCTTTTGTTGTGTTTTGTGCTCTCAAATTAAGAAAAGCTATTATAGAGAACTTGCCATTTAATAAATTACATAAGAGCAGATTAATCCATGTAGTTTAAGAGTATTTATGACTGTATTTGCGTACCATAACTCTACATAAACAGGAGTTATTTCCATTGTTTTAGAAGTATTTATTTGTTTAAAGATATTTATTAAAGTATCTTGCTTACATGACTATTCAAACTAAAAACTTCAAGTAGTTTTCTCTTTGTTGAGAAACTACATCTCAGTATGATCTTGACTCCTTTAGCTTATGTAGCTATGAGAATTTTTACATCCCATAAGCTTGTTTCCTTTTTATTATTTAAAAAAAAAACCTGGTGATTAACATGAAAAGAGACTGAATTTGCTTTATAATCCTCTTAGGACCTTAGTTTCTTTACATTTAAAACAACAGATCATCTAAGGCAGTGGTTCTCAACCTTCTGGCCCTTTAAATACAGTTCCTCATGCTGTGACCTAACCATAAAATTATTTTTGTTGCTACTTCATAACTGTAATGTTGCTACTGTTATGAATTGTAAAGTAAATATCTGATATGCAGGATGGTCTTAGGTGACCCCTGTGAAAGGGTCGTTTGACCGCCAAAGGCAGGGGTCCTCAAACTTTTTAAATAGGGGGCCAGTTCACTGTCCCTCAGACCGTTGGAGGGCCGGACTATAGTTTAAAAAAAAACTATGAACAAATTCCTATGCACACTGCACATATCTTATTTTGAAGTAAAAAAACAAAACGGGAACAAATACAATATTTGTATTTGCATGTGGCCTGCGGGCCGTAGTTTGAGGACCCCTGGCCAAAGGGGTCGCGACCCACAGGGTGAGAACCGCTGATTTAAGGGATCTTCTTATACTAAAATGCTGTTTTAGGCTCCTTTGTGTTTATTTTTTAAGAATATTAATTTATCCATGTTAATTATAGAAATCAAGTAATAACCAAAGCATTGATTTGATTTTAAGTCCTATTGGGAGATGATTATGTTAAGGATAATAAAAGTGATTTAACAGTGAGGAAGTTATAATTAACTCATTTGGGTACATATTTAGAATATAGGCTTTACAGATTATATAGTTCAGTAGAGGCCCTGGTGCACGAGATTTGGGCCTGTGCCCTCTCGCAGTACGGGAGCTCTCTGGGGATGTCCAACTGACTGATGGCTTAGGGGAGTGGGCCTAAGCTGGCAGTCGGACATCCTTAGTGCTGCCGCGGAGGAGGGAGAGGCTCCCGCCACTGCCGCTGCACTCTCCAGCTGGGAGCCCAGCTTCTGGGCTTCTGGGCTTCTGGCTGAGTGGCGCTCCCCCTGTGGGGGCACACTGACCACCAAGGGGCAGCTCCTGCGTTGAGCATCTGCCCCCTGGTGGTCAGTGCACATCATAGTGACCGGTCATTCTATTGTTTGGTCGATTTGCATATTACCCTTTTATTATATAGGATTTCCATTTCTTTTTAAATGGAGAAGTTACTTTGTTTGTTACTTTATTAGGGAAAATTAAATGGCAAGGTCCTTGACTAGTGCTTTTTATACTGTAACATATGACCTGGAAAAAAAAATTCAATCTCTTTTGTAATGTGATGTTTAATCACATAGGAAGAGCAACTCTTAATATTGGAGAAAGATATTTTACCATATAGCAGAAACATGTCCCAGGAAAAAACTTGGATTATTGGTCAGAAATAGGGTCTTGGGTTAGGTTTCCCCCATTGGTCTTAAGTAGAGTCTGGTGCTTGGTAGGCTCTCAATAAGTGTTTATTGGATGACGTTAGCCTGTTTCCAAAAGAAAATGAATTCAGAGTAGAGGAGGGCTGATGGCCATAGTCTCCACAGGCTCATTCAAATGCTTGCTCCCACTAATTTTGCTCTGCAGCAAATAACAGTGATGAGATGAACATAGTTGTTTTTGTAAGATCCTGGAAGTTTAACTTCAAACAAAAAAATGTTGTGTTTGGACCACCAATCCTGAGTATAAATTAAACCAAAGGGAGCTATATCTAGATGGAAAACACTTTCATCAAATTATTTTGAACAGTAGCTGGATTTTCTTTGCCTACTGCCTTGACATCATGATTCGCTTGCACATAGAATTAAATCCAAAAAGCTAAGTCAACTATACTAGTATATTTAGATAAGGCTTGAATATGAAACACATATTGGATGTTTTCTCCTAGTACTTCATGAAAATGTTCTATATAAGTTTTAAAAATAAAAATAATTAATGTATTAGTATACTTTAGAATATTTAATTATGTTGCCACAATACGATCACACAAAAGAGTTTTTTAGGTTTATTTTTTTTTTTTCAGGAAAGAAGGGACTTGATAATATACAAAATGTCCACTGACTCTAGGGTAATTAGTAAAGGGAATTTAAGGAGGTTGGAGACAAAAAACTTACTACTCATAACATGTCACTATTTATGTTGCTTAGTGACCGCAAACTAGCTGATCGGAAGCTTTTCCTGCGCACACTCCGAAGGTAATTGCGGTATAGCATGACACTAATGACTCGAGCCTGAAATTGTTTTGAAACAATGTAGTAGAGAATCACATCCAGACAGGTACTGAGGTTCATCAGGAAGGTGGTAAAGGCTCCCCAGGGATTGTAACTGTTCTCATCCCCTTCCAACATCAGGAAAGCAAAACAGATGTGGAAAGGCATGAAGCAGACGATCACCTGCACCAGGAGTGTGATGATGATCCTAATAGACTTCTCCTTGACTTTTGGTTTGAGCTTCGATGTCCTACCATGGAGGAGACTATGAATAATGACCAAGTAGCACCCAATCATGATGAACAGAGGAATCAAGAAAAAAAATATAAGTCGAGTGAAGTTCAATATGTTAATAGCTTTTAAGTGGACGATGTCAGAAATCTTGAGGCAGGTGGCAGGGCTGGAGGCTTTATCAGGGTCTTCATAGAGCAGGAGGAGTGGGATGGTGGTTATCAGGGTCATTATCCAGACTCCCACACATGCTAGCACAGCTTTGAATGTTTTTTTAAGTTCTTTGGCATATTTCGGCTGCACAATGGCCATGTATCTGTCAGCACTAATAAAAGCAAGAAGCCATAGGGCAATACTTGGATAAAACATTGTGAGTGCCCCGAGAATCTTGCAGAAGTGTTCGCCAAATGGCCATTCACCTTTTGCATAATAAAACATTCGAAAAGGTAAACTCATTATAAATATTAGGTCCAGCAATGCCACATTCATCATATAGATGGTTACAGTGGTTCTTTTCTTGGTGGAACAACTGAAAACCCATAAGGCAGTGACATTAACAAATACTCCAATTATGAAGATACAGCTATAGAAGACAAGGGCTGCAATTTTGTATTCATCTGGGTATGAACTATTAGAAGAGCCAGGTTGAGCTTGATTGTGAGAGGTGGTCATCTTATAGTTGGTGGGCGTGACACTTGGAAACTGTAAAACAGTTGCGAATATTAGGAGGAATAAAACCGTTGGCTGAAAAATAAATGTTAGCATTCTCATACTTAGCATGCAGTGGATTCTAATTTTGGGAGTACTTTATATTGTAGAGTCAATATATGTGTCTTAATACTTATTAATAAATACATTTCCTAGGTATTAATAACAATTTGTACTAACCGATGAAAGTGGTATGGAGTGTTGTAATTTGTACTGGCAAACTTATTCATTTCTCTTTCCCTGCCCATCTCTCTTCTCACTGAGGAATAAACTTTATGATTTTTTTTTTCCCTAAAATTGGGTAGCTATTTCTCCTATAATAATCATTCCTTGATTAGGACTAATTGGGAAAAGGTCATTCTGAATGTTGAATCTTACAATTTACTTTGCCACTTTTTAATCATCTTCATTCTGTTTAAATATTTTGTAATCCAGATTAATAATATCAAATAATAAATTTTAACTCATTAAGTACAATTTTAATCTATAAAATATGTGTTAGAAAACTAATAAAGAAACCATATAACTAGTTAACTACTGAATATTCACAGTAATTCTCATTTGAGATCAGAAACTTTCCCTTTTTACTGGTATATCCCCATAGCCTATTGAGTAAGTTGTAGCTATTAAAAAAGTAAACATTTACTGAATTGATGGATGAGTGAAGGAAGGAACCCTTGATGAGGTGACCCTCAGAAACTACTCTCTAGTTTGTCAATGAAGACTTGTTTAGTTGGCCATTAAACCGTGTTTTGTTTTTTTAAGTGGTAAATACTTCTTCATAGTATTAGGTTCTCTATAAATTTCATAGGTCTTGAGACAGCAGTGTGTTGTGCCATGGTGTACAGATTAAGAACTTTACTCTTAGAACAATAGATGAGCTAGTTTCTAATGTACAGTTGGGTGTGTCTAAAACTGAGCCTTCCAGATGGTGTTTACAAGTGTCTTTGAAGTAGATCTTACTGCTGTAGTGGTGCACAGAAGGCAACACCTTGAGAATGAGATATTGTTGGTATAGTAACTTTCATGTCCTCACTCTACAGAGATACAGAAGTGTAAGTATTATTTGTCAAATTAAATTTTAAAAGGGAATATTAAACACAAGTGGTTATTAATAAGACATCACTCAATAACTTTATGTGTATGCAAAAACTAATTCCCATCACCAAAAAAAAAGTTCATTTCTAATGGAAAGGAGTTTAGTGATTGTATATATCACGGATCCCCCACAATGTGAAACTTCGATCACCCATGATGCAATGCTAACACCAGGGATTTTAAAAATAGAGTCGCTACAAAGAAATGGAACCTTGTGGCATCCCCTTGAAATATAGAGGTGTAAGAAGAGTTTCCTTCAAAAATGTCACTTTGCAGAGTGGGCTGTCTCTAAGTCAGCCCTGTTGTGGGGGTTAGCAGTGTGGTCGGTGGCATCATGGGCTGTTGATAATTTAAAAATAATTTGAACACTTGCTGATATGAGTCTGTTTTCCCCCTCCCCGCTCTCTTCCCTCCCTCCCTTCCTTTCCCCCTCCCTCCCTTTCTTCCTGATTACAGCTAGTTTGCCAAATATTTAGGTGAAATATGATTTTGGGATATATTTCTATATGTTTAAACACCTGTATTAATTAAAATATCCAAATATTGATGTGACTAGAATATTAATTTCTATCAGATGAGACGAGTACTTCATAGAAAAACTAAATCTTCAGTGATTTTTTAAATAGTATCAATTATAATGTAAATGAAATTTAGTATCCTTTTTTCTCTTTTAATACTTCACCCATCCTCATCCCCAAATTTTGTCATATACATTCTGTACTTATAAACCATTTTTTGAGTAACGCCCTCTCCAATGGGCTCAAACTGCTTGTATGTCACCAACACTTGTATTCATTTGCTTAAGGTTGAAAAATTAAGCATGATGCATGTGTTTTAAAGGCATTGCCAATATAGATTGTGCTCTGCACATGCAGATATATTTTTGGATAAATATTGAAAAGCAGTTGGCTTTTAAGTCAACATTTAAAAAGCTTTCAATTCCATGATTATCTATGGTCTTTCTTTTCTTAAAAGCCTTTAAAGTACACATTGTGAAATATTGTAATTGAAACCAAGTGATGACTCTTAAGTATACTTATGATTTATCATTTCAACATCTTCCTTAAGTTGAACAAAATTACATTTACTATTAATGTAAAAATTGAAAATAAATGAAAAATCATATTAATAATTCAGGAAGATGACAGCATAACTCATTTCAAGGTTCTTCACCAGCACGGTTTCAGTAATCTATCATTAAAATATAAGAATGATTTTGAAATTCAGTAAGTACAGCATTACTTCAGATAATCTACGATGAAGTTAATTAAATGCAACTTACCTCCTGTCCATCAAAAGGCTGTATTAGAGAGGAACATTTTTCGGTATATTCAGGTCTATAAAAGAAGGATCCTTGAGTTGCTTCTCTTTCTGGAATTGATATACTTAAAAAATGGTATGTTTCTTTGTTTTAGGCTCTTCTGTTGCTTTAAAATGTCTCAAATATATTTCTTGGTGTAGGAGTTGTTACTCGTTGCTGCTTTTTCTCTTTCAGGAAGTACTCTCTGAAATAAGGCTTTTTTAGCTTTGACTGGATGTGGTTTTTCTCTTTCACAAATGATTTGTTTGTGAAGCTATGCTGAGCATAAACTTCCCTTGAAATGATACCATGCATTTAAGAGAGTTATACAAAAAGGGGAAAATATCTTCACTTTTTTGCTTTGATGCTTCAAGTCTGCATCATGTATTGAAAGAGTATGAGATTTGATGTTGAGTAGAATGGATTCATAGTATAGCTTTTTTATTTTCTAAGCTGTGTGACTTTGTCTGGTTACCTACCCACTCTGAGCCTTTGTTCCTACTTAGTTTCTATACAGTTAAAATAGAGATAATACCCATTTGATAGGGTTGTGAGGATTTGAAACCAGAAAAATCCCAAGAGTTTAACATAATATCTGGCATTTAGGTACTCCTAAACAGAGTTAATCCTTTACCACAAAGTTCCTAAAATAATAGAATATCCACTTTTTACTGTTAAAACATTTTTAAATGGTTAAATTGGGATACTTAGTTATTTACTTCTGCTTTCCATATACATAAATGCTTTATTTTTTTAAGTCCTCAGTGCTTTATATCCCCTTTCTGTCACATAGAAGTCTAAAAATAGTTCCTTTTGCATAAATATCCCTGCAAACTGCTAAGAAGGGACTATGGCAGTCTTTAGTGGAGTAATTTACATGTTAGGAGTATTTTAACCTAAGCAGGGAAATGAAACCAGCGGAGAGGGAAGTGAGCCATCCAATCATTGCCTGCCTAGTTATATTAAAGTTTTTACTTTCTCTTTTCTTAAAAAAAGAAATAATTTCATTTGGTTGTCCTAAAATTTTAATTAACTTTATATTTGGTTATACTTGACTAGTCTACTTCTGTAAAGTACATGAACTAAAATGAACTGTATTTTTATTAAGACAGTTTGAACGCCCATGCTTTTTGTTTTTATTTTCCCCCTCAGACAAAATTATAGTAAATCTTTGACTTACAAAATTTATTTAAATCTATGCCTTTGGTGATTACTTTGGATTGGGATAGCGTGTCAAAATAATGAATTTTAGACGTGTAGGCAACAACCAAAGCAACTATTTCTTGTGCAGATGAAGATTTGAGCTCAGAGAAGGCCATGACTTGCTGAAGAACAGCCCACAGGCTCAGCTTCTTCAGGTGCTGAGTTCCTCCCCTTTCTGCCCTCTTTGCTGTAATAAGTTCTCGTTATGAGGTGATTACATTGATTATTCACTAGACGGGATCTGTTCATTGCCAATTACATTAATCAGTTCTTTATGCATGGAGTTATATTTCATTTGCAGTGTAGGTGAGTTTGATAGGAGATGGGAACCTTTTATCTATAGAATCCAATCTTGTCATTACCTTAATTTCATTTAGCCTTTGAAAAGGTTTCAGATATTAAGTATTATTGATTAGTATTCCCTGTGCTGCTAAAATCAAGAGATACATTGATGGCATATTGTGTTAAGACTTGAGTCCTTTGTCATCCACAGGGAGATTCTTTCCTCTGACCTGCCAGTCTCTCAGAGAGAGGAAGGAAGGGGCCAGATAGGAAGTCCCCACAGCACAGCTTGAGATGGCTCGGCTGCTACTCGTTTCCCACTTCCTTTCCATTATAGCCCTTTGGGACCTTCTGCGTGTGCTCTTCTTGACCTTTCACATGCTCTTCCAACTGGTGACATTCCTTACCACTCATTCCCTTCCACCTCTTGGCTTGGCCAGCTGCTACTGATCCTTAAAGTTTTAGTGTCAATGATGCCTTTTCTAGGAAGTTTTCTCTGACCTTTGAAGCTGGGTTGCTTATTCACCCCTGTAAGGTTCCTTAGCACTTGGTACTTATCCCTGTAGTGGAGTGTGTTTGTATTATTATTGCATATTTACTTGCCTTTTATCCTGTAGTAAATTGAGGTCCTTGAGGGCTGGCATTAATATATATGTATGTGTATTATCGATTTTTAATAAATATTGCTTGAATGTGTGACTGGAAAAGTAGGTGAGGAAATGGAGGGTGGAGAGAGTCATGGACAAATTACTGAGCCAGGTGTCAGCATCAGGCACACTTTGACTAGTTATATGAGGGACCTGCCAATCACAAATCAGATGTAGAGACTTAGGCAAGGGGAACAGGGGCTGGGACCTTTCTCTCCTTCTCTTCATGCCCCTGTAGCACTTATTCTCTGTGTTCCTGGCTCTTCACAATAATTATTTTGTTGGAAAAGAATTGCAGTGAAAAAGATCTTCCCCAAACTGGCAGCAAGTAAACAGTGGATCAAGAATGAAACTTTTGTAGTGTCTATTTTGCTTCTTTAATACTTGAACCTCATTAATTTTTATTCAAATGGAAGAACTTAACTCATTTAGGGATCATTCATGAAGCTTTAATTTCCTCACTTATTTGGAATCTAGTGAAAGAGAAAATTTTCACCTTGCAAAAGAGGGATCTTTCATATTATGGGAGGCTACAGAGTTCCCTTTCCTTCATTCTATGAAATAACCTGTTTTAGCTCTATTTTGAATTTTGGTTTAGATGTTAAAAGCCCTAAGGGATTTTCATTTTAGTGTTTGAGCCCAGTTTGAGTGAATATAAAAATTTAAATTAGTTAAGGCTATTTTATATTTCTTAGAAAGGATATTGTTAATAGATTTACACAGTAAATCCCCATTAGAAAACATGCTCCTATGTTAGAGATTTGTGTATGCCACAGATAAAATTGTATTTCCCGTTTTTAACGTATTTCTCTCTCCACAGCAACTTACAGCTATAATCTTACAGCCCAGTTAGTATGAACCTCCTGTCCACTTGACTTCCTGACTTGTATTTCTCCTTGGCAATTAGCAAACAAGATGAACCCAGATAAGCAAAGTGATAGATAATTTAAGTTAAAATAGATCTAAATCAGCAATGAAAGTAGAGTTCCCTAAAGATATTAAAGATTCTCTCACTTAGAGGATCTTAGGAGAAGGCTTCTGCATGGCAGTGCAGTCAGCCCAGGATTCACTGAAATCTTATGGGACCCCAGGCCAACAATTTGCAGTGACGTTTCACTGACTGACTAATAATCCAGAGTCTCTGGGACAGGACAGGTGACTGAGTAGAGCTCTCTGGTTATTGTGATGTACATGGCCACCTCCTGAGGACTCTGGTCTCACAGTTAAAGGAGAGTAATATATATTATATAGCCTATCTAATAAAAGAGTAATATGCAAATTAACCATCACTCCATCACAAAGATGGCGGCGGCAGCCACGGAGCTGGAGCAAGCAGGAGGCTTGTGTTGCCCCAGCGATGGAGGAAGCCAAGCTTCCTGCCTGCCCTGCTGGCCCTGAGTTCTGCTCAAGGCTACAAAGTTTCAATTATAGAAGACAAATAAACCCCAGATACCTGCTTCCAGCTGCTGTAGACTCTGCTCAAGGAGCGTCTGGGAGCCTGGGTTGCCAGGGGCAACCCAGGATTCCAGCCAACCTGGGCTCCACTCAAGGCTACAAAGTTTCAAGTATAAAAGATAAATAAATCCCAGATACCTGCTTTCAGCCCACGGTGTGGCCAGCCTGCAAACAGCCCTCAGCCCCTCACCCAGGCTGGCCAGGCACCCCAGTAGAGACCCCCCCCACCCTGAAGGGGCTGTGGCCAGCCTGCAAACAACCATCAGCCCCTCACCCAGGCTGGCCACACCCCCATGGGGTGAGGGTCCCCGCTGGGGGGCTTGGCCAGCCTTCAACCCCTCATCTAGGCTGGCCAGGCACCCCATTGGGACCCACGCCCCCCTGACGGGGCTGTGGCCAGCCTGAAAACAGCCCTCAGCCCCTTACCCAGGCTGGCCACACTCCCATGGGGTGAGGGTCCCCACTGGTGGGCTTTACCAGCCTGCAAACAGCCATCAGCCCCTCACCCAGGCTGGCCAGGCACACCAGCAGGACTCCCCCATCCTGAAGGGGCTGTGGCCAGCCTGAAAACAGCCATCAGCCCCTCACCCAGGCTGGCCACACCCCCATGGGGTGAAGGTCTCCACTGGGGGGCTTGATCAGCCTGCAAACAACCATCAGCCCCTCACCCAGGCTGGCAGGGCACCCCAGCGGGACCCCCACCCTGATCCGGGACACCCTTCAGAGCAAACCAGCTGGCCCCCACCCATGCACCAGGCTTCTATCCTATATAATAAAAGGGCAATATGCAAATTGACCCTAACAGCAGAACGACTGGGAATGACTGGTCACTATGACACACACTGACCACCAGGAGGCAGACGCTCAGTGCAGGAGATGCCCCCTGGTGGTCAGTGCGTTCCCACAGGGGGAGCTCTGCTCAGCCACAAGCTAGGCTGATGGCTGCCAGCACAGTGGTGGCGGGAGCCTCTCCCACTTCCTCAGCAGCGCTAAGGATGTCTGACTGGAGCTTAGGCCTGCTCCCCGCTGGCAAGTGGACATCCCTCGAGGGCTCCCGGGCTGCAAGAGGGATGTTTGACTTCCAGCTTAGGCCCGATCCCCCGGGGAGCGGGCCTAAGCCAGCAGGTGGACATCCCCTTAGGGGTCCCAGACTGCGAGAGGGTTCAGGTTGGGCTGAGGGACCCCCCCACCCCCAGTGCACAAATATTTGTGCAACGGGCCTCTAATATAAATATATATATATATATATATATATATATATATATATATAGAGAGAGAGAGAGAGAGAGAGAGAGAGAGAGAGAGAGAGAGAGAGAGAAAGAAGAGAGAGAGAGATGAGTGTGTAGGGAAAAATACCTGGTAATGTGAGGAAGTAGCAGTTTAGAAGAAAAAAGTATTGTGGAGAGTCAGGATTGCTAAAGAAACACGTGTTATTGATTTACTTAAATCCAAAACCCTGTATACTAGTATGTGTGTGATTGAGGATTTTAGTATACAGGCATCTGTATACAAAGAAGTAACTACACGTTTGTGCAGTTGAAGGTTGTTGGTTTGAAAAGAGTTATTTAGGATTTTTTTCATTATCTCTGCAGTTACTCTTATCTGTATTATCAGAGGTGAATAATCGTCAGGCAGAGTTCTAAGTGCTTTAAATGCGTCATCAAATTTAATCTTTATGCCAACAGCAAAGTATGTTGAGGACACCATAGTAGTATGTATGTTGTAATCCAGGGCTACTTACTCTTGATTCTCAGATTCTAAGATTGTGTTATGCTCTATCTGTATTATGGTATTACTAGAGGCCCGGTGCACAAAAATTTGTGCACTCGGAGGGGAGAGGGGGTCCCTCAGCCCGGACTGTGCCCTCTCGAAGTCTGGAACCCCTCAGGTGATAACGACCTGCTGGCTTAGGCCTGCTCCCGGGTGGCAGAGGGCAGGCCCAATCCCTAGGTGCAGCCCCTGGTCGGGCTCAGAGCAGGGCCGATTGGGGAGTTGAGGCGCTGCCCCCGTCATGCACAGAGCAGGGCGGATCGGGAGGTTGCGATGCCACCCCTAGTCACGCATAGAGGAGGGCCGAACAGGGGGTTGGGGAGCTCCCCCCTGTCACTCACAGAGCAGGGCCGGTCAGGGGGTTGAGGAGCTCCTCCCTGTCACTCACAGAATAGGGCCGATAGGGGAGTTGGGGCACCGGCCCTGTCACACACAGAGCAGGGCGGATCAGAGGGTTGGGGTGCCGCCCTCTATCACCCAGAGGGCAGGGCTGATCAGGGGGTTGGGGCGCCGCCACTATCACACTCAAGGCAGGGCCGATGGGAAGTTATGGCTCTACCCCGTCACACACAGAGCAGGGCTGGTGGGGGGGGGAGGGGTTGGGGTGCCGCACCCTGGCACACACACAGCAGGGCTGATCAGGGGGTTGGGGCGTCGCACCCTGTCTCACACAGAGCCGCAGGGCGATCAGGGGGTTGGGGAGCTCCCCCTATCAGGCACAGAGCAGGGCTGATCAGGGGGTTGGGGTGCCTTCCCCTGTCACGAACAGAGCAGGGCGGATAGGGAGGTTGTGGCGCCACCCCCTGTCACACACAGAGCCGCAGGGTGATCAGGGGGTTTGGTCGCTGCCCCCTGTCATGCTGATCCCGGTGCTGGGAGGCCTCGCTGCTCAGCTGATTCCGGTGCTGGGAGGCATATTACCCTTTTATATAGGATAGAGGCCTGGTGCATGGGTGGGGGCCGGCTGGTTTGCCCTGAAGGGTGTCCTGGATCAGGGTTGGGGTCCTCACTGAGGTGCCTGGCCAGCCTGGATGAGGGGATGATGGCTGTTTGTAGCTGGTCACACCCCCTTCAGTGTGGGGGTCCCCACTGGGGTGCCTGGCCAGTCTGGGTGAGGGGCTGAGGGCTGTTTTCAGGCTGGCGGGTGACTGAAGCTCCCATCCTGTCCTTTTTTTCTTTTTTTTTTAATTCTGGGCCAGCTTTAGCTCTGAGGCTTGGCTCCAGCTCTGAGGCCTCGGCTGCTGAAAGCAGGTATCTGGTTTGTTTGGGTTCTATAATTGTAACACTGTTGCGGTCCTGCTCACTCCCGCTCTAAGATCCCGGCTGGCTGAAAGCAGGGATCTGCGTTTGTTCTATAATTGAAACAGTGTTGTGGTCCTGCTGGCTGAAGCCCGGCTGGCTGAAAGTAGATTTCTGGGGTTTTGTTTAGCTTCTATATTTGTAACAATGTTTCTTAAACTGCAAGCTCAGAGGCCGGCAAGGTAGGCGGGGAATGTTGGATTCCTCTGTCACTGAAGCAAGCAAGCCTCCTGTTTGCTTCAAACTGCCTGGCTGCCGGCCGCCATTTTGGTTGGCAGTTAATTTGCATATTGCCCTGATTAGCCAATGGGAAGGGTAGCGGATGTACGGCTAATTACCATGTTTCTCTATTATTAGGTAGGATACTTTGTTTTAGTAATTTTCATTGAAGTTGGTTGTACTTAATAGAGAATCATCAGAATAGTAATTTTATTTTAGCAAAAAGTCTGCAGAGGAAGTAGGCCATCCTTTCCCTGTTCCTCATTAAAGGAAATGTTTGGTAGCTGCATTCTATCAGCCTGTAAATTTAATTTTGGTGCCAGGGAAGATCTCTTCCATTCAGTAGGCCAAAGACATTTAAACTCTCAAAAAAGAGTATATCCAAATGGTTAGTAAGCATGTAAGTATGCTCATAAGTAATCAAGTTGACAAAAATTAAAACCATGAAAAGATATTACTACCCACATACCAAAATACCTACAATGAAAAAGACTGACAGCATGAAGTGTTGGTTATAGAGCAACTAAGGAACTCTTATGCATTGCTGGTGGAATGTTTAAATTTGAAGAATAGTTGGATATTAAGTACTACAATGAAAATATATGTGTCCTATGACTCAGATTCCACTTCTAGATAGAAATGCATGTTCCTGTGCACCAGGAAACATAGTTAAGAATGTTCCTGGTAGCATTATTTCCATAACTCCAAATTAGTAACAACCCACATGTTCAGCATCTGCAGAATGGATAAATTAGTTGTGGAGAAGACACAAAATTAAATGCTTTTCCCAAACAAAATCATATAGAAAGCACCTGCAACAACATAGTGGTAAGTGCAAAAAGCCAGCCATGAAAGAATTCATTTTGTATGATTCCATTTATATGCATTTCAAAAGCAGACCTAACAAATAAAATGTTTAGGGACGTATGCTCTGGTGATAAAACTTTTTGGTGGTTTGCAGGAGCTTGTAAGGAGGGGGCACCTGGGGGAAGCTTCCAGGATGCAGGCAAGTTCCACTATTGACCCAAGTGCTGTTTTCTCTAGTGTTTGTCCTGTGATAATTCTCTAAGCTGTATATTTATGCGTTGTCTTTGTATCTGTGAGGGCCTCAGTAGATAACCGATGGCATACTTAAGTTCGAACAATTCAAGAAGGACTTATTTATAAGGGTCGAATGACAAAAGAATGAAACCTAATGACAAAAAGGGAACCTTTGGCAAGACTGTTAATCTTGTTGCACCCACCATCATCAAGCCCAGGAAGATCTAAGAAGGGAGAGGTTACTAGAAGGAGGGACCCTATGGAAAGAGGATAATAAGCCTGAGGTTGCCTTGCAGGAGAGAACCTGGGAAATAAGTACCCTGGCCTCAGGCCCCTCCTCACCTGAACCTCCTCCGAGGCTCCCATTAGCAGAACTCAGTGGAAGCCAGGGGGGCTGTGTACCCTCAGCCTCTGGGACAGAGCAAGGTGGAGAAGGGAGAAGAAGCAAATGGGTTGTCCAGCATGCTGCACTTTTCTGTATGTGTTACATTTCATATTCAAAAAGGTTGTTGTTAATACAAACAAAAACAAACAACAGTAAAAACCACCTTTGGGCTTTGAGTTTGTGAAAACTGTGTTTATGAAGACTGCTTCTTTTAAGCTATTTCCATGAGTAATTTTTTTGAAACACATTCAGTCTCAGTTCTTATCTATGAATCATTGCACTATAGCTTGTGTAAAATACATGTTTTAGATACCATATATTATTTCTCCTTGTCTCCTGCCTGGTTTGTCTGTCCCCTTTTTTCTTTGCACCATATTTAAAATTTTCCTGAGAATTTTCAGACTAGGAACAGAAGCTCTGCCTATGCTGCTAATTAGTTACCTGAGCTATCTTTTGTAAAAAGTTAGTTCATTTCTTTGATAACCACTACCCCCAACTGGAAGAAATGGGAAGTTGGACGAGGCTTTCTTGAAGGGCTTCCCACCCTTCTAAGCATCTGCTACCATTGCAGCACATGTTTTATCTTTGTCTTTTTTGGAATTTGTGTAGGACTGGCGATGAGAGCTGTAGGATAGGACTTGGGACTCTCTGCCCTAACAGCTTCTGCGTGGAAACCTTAATGTATTCAGGAATCACTTAATGAAACCTCATCCCTGGGAGCCCTGAATGTGTGTGTTGGTGTTTGGGCTTCTTCTAAACTCAGTGTACCCAGAGCCCTGAGGGGTCCTGTTAGTTCCTGGTCTTCACTCTCCGTTCATGTCTTTTATTGTGCTGTTGTTCTTTAGTATGCATGTTTCACCTTATTTTTAATTTACTTTTATGTCAGTGTTTTCATCTTCATCTGTTTAAAACATTTATCCATTTCTGGTGGTGTTAGATTGTTTCAGCTAATTAGCCTACCTACTTTTAACTCTTTTTCCTTTAACCGTTACATTGATATATGGTAAGCAGGAAGTGCAACTGTGAGAATGGGCTGGGTCCAAAATGGTCCACCCATAGTCACTTGATCTCCCACAACCCTCCCAGGAAAGCTGTCACTCTTGGTGGCAGAGAACAGCTTGGAGACATTATAGTCAGCCTGCAGAGGAAAACAAAAACTGTGCGGGCTTTTTTCTTTCCTTGGTAATAAAACTGCACTGAGCGGAGTTAAGTTTATGACTTTAGATCTTACAGCCTTTTACCAGCAGCAAATCATGAAGTCTCAATAGGATTTTAACAGAAAAGGGAAGGAAGTAGGTAGTACCACCCTCAGACCTGCAGGGCAACCTGCTGGTATGTGTGTTTGGACAGAGGGACTTGTGCTTGGTCTGCTTTATCCTGCCTCTAGTATAGGTATTAATCTCTTAACATTAATGTAATTTTTTATTTAGGACCAGTAATCATAAGTTTTTAGAACTGGGAGTTAGAGGTATCTGTGACTTATCTCTTTTACAGTTGTATTGTAATTTGTCCCTTGAAAGTACTCTCATCTCTCATATTATTTTTTGCATTTTGTGTCTGTCGTATTAACAAGGAAGTAGCACATCTTCACTTATTTTAGTGCACCTAGCATAGAGCTTCACACAGAAGGTCTCAATAAAGAGGCTTATTGATTTGACTAATGTCTGTGTGTTTCTTTTTCTGTAAGAAAGAAAGCTGTGCCATGTCCCAAAAATGAATGCCCATGTTTCTAGGTAGATATAATTACAAAGACATCAAGCAGAGGAAAGACAAAGAAGAAATAGAATAGGGTTGGCCAGGTAGAGGCACAGATGAAAGTGCCTGGGCCAGATAAACAATTGTTGTATGTGTATTTAATGTAGGAGAACTACACAACTGAGCATGAAATAATTTTAGATTGCTCATGTGTGTTATCTAGTTTTCATACAGATTGACAAAGCTGCTTTGACATGACACTGTGCTTTTACTGCCACCTACAGGTGATTAGCCCTTCTGGGAACTCTGCCTGATTGGAAGTCTTGTTAAGATTAAAATAAATTTTTAAAAAACTATTAATTAGTGAAAGATAGAATACTGTCATTTTCTAAATATGTCTGTATTTTTTAGTATTTTGTAGAAATATGTCCTCATTCCTCTAAAACATTTTGGCTATAGACCATTTTTGCCTTCATTGGAAGCAGCCTGATTTTTTTAGGAAATCATTTTCCACTGTAGGACTCCATATTCCTGGGCTATGGTCTTGAGACAATTCCACTTTAAATTTTATTTGTGCCTAATATTCTACTAAGAGTTAAACATAAAGATGACCTTGGAACAAATTTGATATGGTTTGAAAAAAATTTTAATGTGATAAAAATACAACATAAAGTTTATCATCTTAACCTTATTTTTATAGTAGTGTTAATTACATTTATGTTGTTTTGCAACCAATCTCCAGAACTTTCCTCTTCCCAGATTGAAACTCTATACTCCATTAAACAACAGTTCCTCATCACTCTTCTCTTTCCAGCCCTTGGCATCCACTGTTCTACTTTCTGTCTCTGTGAATCTGACTACTCTAAATACCTCATTTAAGTGGAATCATAAATGTTTGTCTTTTCTAATTGGCCTCTTTCAATTAGCATAATGTCCTCAAGGTTTATCCATGCTATAGAATGTGCCAGAATTTCCTTCCTTATTAAGGCTGAGTAATATTTAAATATAGATATGAAATGTTTAAATATTTTATCCATTCCCCATTCCTCTGCTGATGGGCACTTGAATTATTTCCACCTTTGGCTATTGTGATTAATGCTGCTATGAACATCTGTATATAAATATCTCTTTGAGACTCTGCTTTTAATTCTTTTGGGCATATACCCAGAAGTTGAATTGCTGGATCATATGGTAATTTTATTTTTAATTTTTTGAAGCACCATCATATGGTTTTCCATAGTGGCTAAACCATTTACATCCCCACAGCAATGTATGTACAAGGATTCCCGTTCTTTATATTTTCTGGCTAATAACTTCTTATAAGGTGTATGATTTACAAATATTTTATCTTATTCCATAGTTATCTTTTTTACTCTGATTATGTCCTTTGATGTACAGAAGGTTTTTGGGGGGCATGGTTTTAGGTTCATACATTTATCATATTCTCATGATAAGGTAGAATTGAAAAGCTTTAAATTTTTAAATGTTTGGGTCGAATAGAATAGATTTATCTCAGCAAAATCTGAGTGTCCTTTAAGGCCTTTTCCCAATGACTTAATTTGCAGAATATTTAATTCCAGTGCTCAACACCTTTCCTACGTCCAGGATGGTGTAAAGTGGGGCAGGCAGAAGCAAGCTCTCTTCCAGAATCGACTCCCAGCCTTCCACTTACTAGTGCTTCTTTCTTATGCTCTGAAAATTGTTTCTCTCTTTTATTACAATAATATGACATGAAAGGATAACATTTACTTTTTATAGGGTTTTTTGTTCTCTGCTTATTCTGATGAATGTTTATCTGTGATTACTTTGGAAATATAGCGTGTTTGCTTATCAAAGTTGCAGATTACAAAAGCCATGAGGGTATTTTAGTCATGGCAGAGGCTACACTCTGTAACAAAGAAATCCTGAACACAAGTGGCTCAAAGAACACAGATGTCTGTGTCTCTTTCATAATATCCCTGGTGGGTAGGCAGACTCTGTCCTAGGAATAAATACATCAAGGATTGCGCTGGCTGGGCAGCTCTGTCATCCTCAACTTATGCCCTCCAAGCTGGCTCCCATTGTTTCTGCTTCCAGCCAACATGGAGGGATTAGAAGGGAAGTCTCAGATAAGGAATTGCTTTTTCACCAGTGCTTTGGAAGTTGTAAATGTCCCTCTTGCTCATACATTGGCAAGTACTTGGTCATGTAGACACAATTAATTACAGGGGAGGCTGGGTTCTTAGCAAGGCAGCCAAATCCCTGGAGATACGGAGAAATGGATTTGGGAGGAACTGCTAGCAGTTGCCTTCAAAGAGCAATAGCCATAACCCATTAGCTGGCTTAGCAGGCTGGAGTTATGGGTTCTGCAATCAACATATATAACACTGATAAGAGAGAGCCTCGAGTCTTTCTCTTCAGTCTCAAAATCAGCTATGGAGACACTGAACAGTGGAATTGTTTGGGCAGTCATGTGTTTGGAAAAGCCAGGAAAGCCTATGAAGTGGAATCATGATGCCACTGCCTGTTAAATGTACTTGTGGATGCCATAGGTAGTACTCCAGGGCAGCAAATCTGGATCTGGAAAGGGGCAAGATGCAGACCTGCCGCATGAGAAACAGTTGAGAGCAGGCAGTGTTTATCCTGGAGGGGAGAGGATGGGGCAGGAGAATAGTCTTCGACTACTGAAAGGACTTCTCTGTGAAAGAGGAGTTAAAAGTGGCGGGGGTGAGGGGAAATAGCCAAGGATGAATTAAGATTGCAGAGAGATGCTATAGGAAGTTATGGGGCTTGGTAAGGAATAACTCTGTGTCTCAAGGCTAAGTAATTTCCTGGGGAAGTGCTGAATTTCAGACACTAAAGATAGGCAAGCAGTGGCTGGGAAAGCGCCAGGCAGGGATGTTGTCTAGGAAATCCACACATTGGTTAGCAGCAGGAATGGCATCCCCGTGAAAGTCCTTTAGCCCCTGAGCATCTCAGATTCTATACTCTTCCTTACTCTGGGATTCACTTGAAGGCTTAGAGAACTTGAGAAATTAATGAGTCCAGCAGATTTCCCCAGGAAATGCTATGCAGCCCAGTTCCAATACAGCAGAACTTATTTTCCTGTTTTTTTAAATAACAAGGACATAAGTGTCCATCAATGGATGAATGAAGAAAATGTGGTATATATATAAAATATACTAGAGGCCCGGTGCATGAAATTCATGCACTTGGGGGGTGTCCCTCAGCCCAGCCTGCACCCTCTCCAATCTGGGATCCCTCTCACAATCCTGCTGGCTCCCAACTGCTTGCCTGCCTGCCTGCCTGATTGCCCCTAACCGCTTCTGCCTGCCAGCCTGATCACCCCCTAACCACTCCCCTGCCAGCCTGATCGACGCCTAACTGCTCCCCTGCTGGCCCAGTCACCCCCAACTGCCCTCCCCTGCCGGCCCGATCGCCCCCAACAGCCCTCCCTCCTCTGCAGGCATGTTAGCCCCCAACTGCCCTTCCCTGCAGGCCTGGTTGCCCCCAACTGCCCTTCCCTGCAGGCCTGGTCGCCCCCAACTGCCCTCCCCTGCAGGCCTGGTCGCCCCCAACTGCCCTTCCTTGCAGTCTTGGTTGCCCACAACTGCCCTCCCCTGCAGGCCATCTTGTGTCCACATGGGGGTGGCCATCTTTGACCACATGGGGGCGGCCATCTTGTGTTGGAGTGATGGTCAATTTGCATATTACCTCTATTATATAGGATATACACTCATTGGAATATTTATTCAGTCATAAAAATTAAGGAAATCCTGCCATTTGCAACAACATGGATGGACTTTAGAGCATTATGCTAAGTGAAATAAGTCATACAGAGAAAGACAAATTCTGTGTGATTTCACTATATCTGACATTTTAAAAACAAATCAAGAAAACAGAGCAAAACCAAGCTTATAGATGCAGAGAACAAATTAGTGGTGGTCAGAGGTGGGCAAAATGGGTTAAAGGGGTCAAAAAGTACAAACTTCCAACTATAAGTAAAAGTAAATATTTCCCAGAGATGTAATGTACAGCATAGTGACTATAGCTAATAATACTGTATTGAATATTTGAAAGATGTTAAGAGAGTAGATCTTAAAAGTTCTCATCATAAGGAAAAAAATTCTAAATATATCTGGGGATGGTTGTTAACAAGATTTATTGTGGTGATCATTTTGAAATATATACAAATAGTGAATCATTATCACACACTTGGAACTAATATGTTTTATGCTGATTATAAATCAATAAAAATAAAATAACTGGGACATAGTTCACTGCAATGTAGTTATTATACTAGCAATATATGTAAAATGAAGATATTTTATTTCTTCTACACAGTATGAATGATTGATTTTGCTTTCTTATGAGCAAAGGATATTGTAAAATCTTTGATGTATATACTTCTAGAGAATACTTAATAAATCCTTAAAGAGGAGCAAAATGAAAAAATCTTGACAACTTTAAAATAAGGGTAAGATGATAAGATCTAAATAAAGAAACATTTATAAAGTAAAGTTTCCAAAATAATTTATATATTTTTATATATTGCTAACAATTCTTATAGAATGTTAATGTGGACTATTTAAGCTTCCACAGCTCTTTTTCTCTTTCTGAATGGGCATATCAACCATTCAATATGATTTGCCTGCAGTTACACTGTGGACCACGAGATGGCAGCATTAGGCAGAACTTGATGAAAGCTGGGAACTTACTAAGAAAGTTATCAAATGAGGCTCAATCAATGAAATAATTTTGTAATGAAATGAATAAGAGAGAAGTATTGGAATTTTTGCTTGAACCATTTGGATACCTGTGACTATTTTTTAAAAATGTATCTTTATTATTGAAAGTATTACAGATGTCCCCCTTATCCCCCTCTCCCCCCTTACCCCCTCCTCCCCACCCCTGTCCCATCCCCAGGCCTTCATCCTACTATTGTTTGTGTCCATGGATTATGCACTTTTGCATATTAGTTCTTTGGTTGATCTCTTTCCTCCCCTTATCCCTCCCCTTCCCTCTGAGGATCCTCAGTCTGTTATATGCTTCCATGACTCTGGATCTATTTTGTTTATTAGATTCCACATTTAAGTGAGATCATGTGATGCTCGTCTTTCACTGTCTGGCTTATTTCACTTGGCATAATAATCTCCAGGTGTCTCAGTGTTATCTCAAAGTTTAAGAGGTCCTTTATTTTTACAGCTTCATAGTATTCCATTTTGTATATATACCACAGTTGTTTTATCCACTCATATACTGAGGGACACTTGGGCTGTTTCCAGATCTTAGTTATTGTAAACTGTGCTACTATGAACATAGAGGTGCATATATTCTTACTGATGAGTGTTTCAGGCTTCTTTGGATATATTCCTAGAAGTGGGATCACTGGGTCAAATGGCAGTTCCATATTTAATTTTTTGAGGAAACGTCACACTGTTTTCCATAGTGTTTGTACCAGTCTGCATCCCCAACAGCAGTGTACTAGGGTTCCTATTTCTCCACATCCTTGCCACTATTTGTTGTTTATTGATTTTTTGTTGATAGCCATTCTGGCAAGTATGAGATGGTACCTCCTTGTCGTTTTAATTTGCATTTATCTGATGATTAGTGATGTTGAATTAGTGATTTTTTCATGTCTCTTGGTCATTTGTATGTCCTCTTTGGAGAAGTATCTATTCAGGTCTTCTGCGAGAGGGCACAGGCCGGGCTGAGAGACCCTCCCCGAGTGCACAAATTTTTGTGCACTGGGCATCTAGTGCATCTATGAAAATTCTGCTACACGAAATGTCTGATATTTTGCTGCCTACGTTTTCTTACAGGATTTTTATGGTTTCATGGCTTTTATCCATTTTGAGTTCATTCTTGTGTATGGTGTAAGTTGGTGGTCTAGTTTCATTTTTTTGCATGTATCTGTCCATTTTCCCAGCACCATTTATTGGAGAGACTGTCTTTCCTCCATTGTATGCTCTTGCCTCCATTCTCAACTATTAATTGAGGATAATGGCTTGGGTTGATTTCTAGGTTCTCTTGAGTGGTAGATTTTAATAGCATTTAGCATTTCTTTTTTTTTTTTAATTATTGTTGAGAGTATTATAGATGTCCTCCATTTTCCCCTCTTTGTCCCCCTCTAATCATCTCCCACCCCAGCCAGGCCTTCACCTATCTTTTGACTGTGTCCATGGGCTATGACTGATTTGTACTTCTAAATCCCTTCACCTTTTTCACCCATCCCCCAACCCCCTCCCAACTGGCAACCGTTAAAATATTCACTGTATCTATAAGTCTGTTTCTATTCTGCTTGTTTAGTTTGATTTTTAGATTCAATAGTTGATAGACATGTATTTATTGCTATTTTATTGTTCCTATTCTAAATCTTTTTTCTTAAAGAAGACCCTTTAACATTCATGTAATACTGATTTAGTGGTGATAAACTCCTTTAGCTTTTTCTTGTCTGTGAAGCTCTTTATCTGACCTTCATTCTAAATGATAACTTTGCTGGGTGGAGTAATTTTGGTTATAGGTTCTTGCTTTTAATCACTTTGACTATTTCTTACCATTCTCTTCTGGCTTGCAAAGTTTCTGTTGAGAAATCAGCTGACAGTCATATGGATGTTCCTTTGCACATAACTAACTGCTTTTCTCTTGCTACTTTTAAGATTCTCTCTTTGTCTTTTAACATTTTGCATTTTAATTATGTCTTTTTTTTGTTTGTTTGTTTTTGTTTTTGTTTTTAATTAAATCTTTATTGTTCAGATTATTACATTTGTTCCTCTTTTTTCCCCCCCATAACTCCCCTCCTCCCAGTTCCCGCCCCACCCTCCGCCCTCACTCCCCACCCACTGTCCTCATCCATAGGTGCACGATTTTTGTCCAGTCTCTTCCCGCTTCTCCCACACCCCTTTCCCCCCCAAGAATAGTCAGTCCATTCCCTTTCTATGTCCCTGATTCTATTATAATCACCAGTTCATTCTGTTCATCAGATTATTTATTCACTTGATTCTTAGATTCACTTGTTGATAGATGCATATTTGTTGTTCATAATTTGTATCTTTACCTTTTTCTTCCTCTTCCTCTTCTTAAAGGATGCCTTTCAGCATTTCATATAATCCTGGTTTGGTGGTGATGAACTCCTTTAGCTTTTCCTTATCTGTGAAGCTCTTTATCTGACCTTCAATTCTGAATGATAGCTTTGCTGGATAAAGTAATCTTGGTTGTAGGTTCTTGGTATTCATCACTTTGAATATTTCTTGCCACTCCCTTCTGGCCTGCAAAGTTTCTGTTGAGAAATCAGCTGACAGTCGTATGGGTATTCCCTTGTAGGTAACTGAGTTTCTTTCTCTTGCTGCTTTTAAGATTCTCTCTTTATCTTTTGCTCTTGGCATTTTAATGATGATGTGTCCTGGTGTGGTCCTCTTTGGATTCCTTTTGTTTGGGGTTCTCCGCGCTTCTTGGACCTGTAAGTCCATTTCTTTCACCAGGTGGGGGAAGTTTTCTGTCATTATTTCTTCAAATAGGTTTTCAATATCTTGCTCTCTCTCATCTTCTGGCACCCCTATAATTCTGATGTTGGTACGCTTGAAGCTGTCCCAGAGGCTCCTTACACTATCCTCGCATTTTTGGATTCTTTTTTCATTTTGCTTTTCCGGTTGGGTGTTTTTTGCTTCCTCGCATTTCAAATCATTGACTTGATTCTTGCGCTCCTCTGGTCTGCTGTCGGGAGTCTGTATAATATTCGTTATTTCAGTCCGTGTATCTTAATTTCTAGTTGGTTCTCCAATATAACATCGAGGGTCTCATTAGTTTTCTTGTAGATCTCATTAAGTTTATCGGCGGCTTCTAAACAGTTCTTGAGAGACCTTAAAAGTGTGGTGCTGAACTCTATATCTTCCATTGACAATTTTGTCCTGTTTCTTTGTCTCCGCATTTTGTTATGCTTCCTTGGTGCACCCCCTAGTGGTCTTTGTGCACAGTCTTATAGTTAAACCTTGATTGTTGTAGCTAATACCAGGGAGGGTTTGACCTCCAGGCCAAGTGGCTATGAGAATCAGCTGTGTCTGCAGTGAGAGAACTTCTGTCCTCTAGGGAGGTGCTAATCTGGCGTTTGCTTGAGGCTATCCGGCAAATGCCTCTGTGCAGGGCTTGGGCGGGGCGGGTCGCACAGGATCAACAGGGTGGGCCGGAGAGAGCAGTTATGGTGGCTCTCAGTCCTGTCCCCAGGGGCTCTGCCTCTCTGAGCCCCAGCACCCGCTGCAAACCTCGGAGAGAAAGCTGCACTCGCTCTGACCGAAGCCAGACAGTCCCGCTTCTCCCGTTTGAGTCTGGGTCCCTAAAGACTCGCCTGGATCTGGAGCTCAGAGTCTGCGACTCCCTCCCGATTGAAAACGCCAACCGCGCCCTCCGCCGCCAGCCCGCTCCGCGTACTCCGCACCTCAGAATTTGACTTCAGCACTGCGCCTCCTCTGAGTGTCCGTATGCGTTTCTCTTTCCAACTAGTTGTAGGACTTCCACTCAGCTAGCGTTCCTGTGGTTCTGGGTGATGTCCGTTCCGTCTTTTAGTTTCACTTTTGAAGTAGTTGTTCAAGGCAGCAAACTCCGGCGTTAACCTATGCCGCCATCTTGGTTCTCTCTAATTATGTCTTGATGTGGGTCTCTTTGGGTTCATCTTGTTTGGGACTGTCTGCTTCCTGGACCTGTATGTCTATTTCTTTCACCAGGTAGGGGAAGTTTTCCATCATTATTTGGTTTTCAGTTTCTTGCTCTCTCTCTTCCCCTTCCAGCACCCCCATGATGTGAATGCTAGTACACTTGCAGTTGTCCAAGAGGCTCCTTATACTGTTGTGGCGGGCCAGCTCAGCCAAGGGTTCGGTGAGCCTGAGGGGCTGTGGCGAAGGATGTAGAAAAGACAGACAAAGAGAATAAGCTGGGTCTAGGTGGATCGTCCTGTGCCTGGCTGAGGCCACAGAGAGAGAGAGATCCAGATAGCAAGCTGACCCTTTATTTTATAGCCAGAGGTAAACAAGGTAGTGGTCACCATAGTTACAATGTTCGTGTGAGTTTCGCTTGTTTTGGCATCACTTGCTACATCTCCCTCAGCCCTTTAGTTACCCAGATAAGATCTAGGGAGATTCATAAGGTCAAGCCTAATTATGCTAAGAGTGCTGTGCCCTCTAAGCTGGGACTTGTTTGTGGCTTTGCCAACAGGTCAGTCCGAGGCTTAACCCTATAGCTGCTCCCTACACACTGTCTTCATAGTTTTGGATTCTTTTTTCTTTTTGTTGTTCTGATTGGATGTTTTTTGCTTCCTCATATTCCAAATCACTGATTTGATTCTTGGCATCCTCTACTCTACTGTTGATTCACTGTAAATTATACTTTATTTCAGTTAGTGTATCCTTCATTTCTGACTGGACCTTTTTTATGTTGTTGACTTCTCACTGAATTCCTTGAAGATCTCAGTAAGTTCCTTGAACATCCATATAACCATTGTTTTGAACTTTATCTGGTAGTTTTCTTGCTTCCATTTCATTTAGTTCTTTTGGAGATTTCCTGTTCTTTCATTTGTGACATGTTTCTTTGTCTCTGAATTTTGGCTGTTTCCTTGTGTTTGTTTCTGTGTGTTAGGAAGATCAGCTATGTCTCCCAGACTTGGTAGAGTGACTTTGTGTAGTAGGTGTCCTGTAGGGCCCAGGGGCTCAGCCTCTCCAGTCACCTGAGCTGGGTACTCTAGATGGGCTCCTGTGTGAGCTGTGTGCACTGCCCTCTTGTAGTTGAGCCTTGGTTGATGTTGGCAAAACTGGGAGGGATTGGCCCCCTCAGGCCAATCAGTTGTGAGGATTGGCTGTGACTACAATGGAAGAGCTGCTGTGTAGGAGTCAACCCTATGGAGCAGGACTTGCTTCAGTGGGGCTTTGGTGCTCACTGAGTCTGCCCCTTGAGTGTTTCACTCATGGTGGTGGAAGGGTTGTAATCCAGCATGGTAAAATCTGACCATCAGGTGCACTGGCTCTGGAGCCTCCCGGGAGTTTCAAAGCCAACCACTATATGTTCCCTGCCCAGGCTACCCAGCATGAGCTACAAAGCCATCTGCAGATGGCTGCTACTTGTTATGGGCTTGGAGGTGCTAAGAGAGGCCACGCTATGAACCAAGTTGACCTGCAGCTAGTGCTGGTCCTGGGACCACATATTGAGAGGTATGGGGCACACTGCGGTCAACTCTTGCTTGTTTGAAAGATTTTAGGAAAGTCCAAAGCCTGAGGCAAGAGAGGCCAGTTATGGAAAAGCCACTTGAAATGATTTGGATGAACCTGCAATTTGGGCGGGTCTCAGGGAATCATCATGGCAATGATCAATAGCAAAAATATGAATCAGGTTGATGGAGTCTCAGATTTGGTGCCCCATCTGCTGACTCTGTGGTGGGAAGAGCCCAGGAAAGGAACAATGGCCTCTGCCAGCACTTCTGTCTTGAAGAAAGCTGCCCCTCCAGGTCTTACCCTGATTCCAGACAAGTTAGTTCCTCCCCCAATGTTCCAAGTTCCTTGCAAGCTACTGCCCTAGTGAGTAAGTCTGTGTGTGGACCCTTTAAGAGGAACTGCCTGGGGCCAGTAGCCTCCATGTCACTCAGCCACAATGCCCACTGGTTTTTACAGCCAGAAGTTGTGGGATTTCTTTTCCTGGTACTGGAACCCTGGGCTGGGGGGCCTGGTGTGGGGCTGGGACCTCTCACTCTTCAGGGAAACATCCACAACCAATATATCCCTCCTGATTTTAAACTACCACATGTGGGTGTGGACCAGCTGGTTCCACGATTCTGCCCCACATCTCTGTCCCTCCTATCAGTCTCGATGTGTTTCTTCTTTAATTTCCTAGTTGTAGGACTTCTGTTCAGCTAGATTTCAGGCAGTTCTGGATGGTGTTTTTTTTGTATTTTAGTTGTAATTTTGATGTGGTTGTGGGAGGTGGCGAATCTGAAGGTTACGTACACTGCCATCTTGAACAAAACCAACTTTTCATAGCATTTCTATATCAATAGCAAAAGGAATAGGTATGAGTAATAAGTAGAATATTCTCAAATCCTGTAAACTGAGCAAGCAGGAGACAAAAGTTTATACTTAGACACAGTTATATAGAAATTGGTGTGGACATATGAGTTCTAAGGAAGGATAAAAATAAGGAACAGGAAGCTGAATTGTGAAAGGTGATTTTTACTATACTGTCTGTGTCCTTTTAATAATTTATAAAATGTACTAATTCTTTGTGGTAAATTATTTTTTGAATAGTCAGTGTTAGTCATTTTTTAGGAAGAGAAAGAAGAATTTCCACACTGGTGAAAGGAATATCTTGACACTTTCTTATGTAAGGTAACCACTTAGTAAATGTTTCGGCATGCGTACATGTATGAATGAATGAGAAAATTCTATCTCATACTTTACAAGAATGATTAACTCCCTCTGATTTCCTCTCTCTTCATTCAACAAATATTTATTGAGCACCTGCTTTATGGTAGGCACTGTTCTGTGCTGTAGGATCCCGCACTTGTGATCAGGACACAATCTTTATTATTGAATTTATATTATAATCGGGGTGGGAAGCCGTAAACAAGATAACATAATATACAGTATGTCCAATGATGATATATGCTGCATAAAAGTAAGTCAGCCAATCAACCAACCAATCAACCAGCCAGCCAATCCTCCAGTCAGCCAGGGAAGGGACTACCAATGTATGAGTGGGGTTGCAGTTTACGAAGTAGACAGGAAATGGCCTCAGTAAGCAAGTGACCTTTGAACAGAGACGTGGAAGAATCAAGGAGTGTGCCATGTGGTGATCTGGGGGAAGTGTATTTTGACATAAGGAGCTGCTAGCACAAAGACCAGTGCAATTGGATAACTGAAACAGAGTGAGCCGGGGGAATAGTAGGAGATGGAGTCAGAACGCAAGAGAAGTCACAGTGCTTTAAGGCCAGTGGAGAGCCATTAATGCAGTGGTTCTCAACCTTCCTAATGCCGTGACCCTTTAATACAGTTCCTCATGTTGTGGTGAACCCCAACCATAAAATTATTTTCGTTGCTACTTCATCACTGTAATTTTGCTACTGTTATGAATCGTAATGTAAATATCTGATATGCAGGATGTATTTTCATTGTTCGCGACCCACAGGTTGAGAACCGCTGCATTAATGATTCCTTGGGAGATGGAGATACATTGGTCTGTACTATTTTTTCATAATGGGTCCTTTCCTTTTAAAAAAGTATGCAATCATTTTACACATTTACACATTTTTCTATTACTTCTAGTTCTCAGATGATCAAATTCTCCTTCAGGGAAGTCTGTTGTTTCTTGTGGTTTGTGATTTTTTAAATTGTGAACTCATTTTCAGTGGATTTTGTTTGCTGTTGGGGCCGCCATGTCCCCTAGCTCATGAAAGTATCCCCACAGAGGGACTTTGTATTTACTGCTGGATCCTGAGGGATTTTTGTTGTTGTGGTCTAGTTTTTGTTATTTGTTATATTCTTACCTTAGAGCTCCCATACCATTCAAGTGGGATAAATCTTGACCGCAAATTTAGGTATAAGATAGGCCTTGGGTTTTAATTATCTGCTGGGACTGTTTGTACTTTTCTTTCACAAAGCCCTTCATGTAAGCTAAATTTCTTTACTGCTTCAGCAGACTAATGGAATATTTTTAGCTTTCTCTGTAAAAAGCAGAGGTCTTTGAGCATCTGGACTCAGTCCTAGCTCTTTCTCCTTTAACAGCTTGAGGCCTTGTCTTCTATCTCTGACTATGCCTAAATATCTAGCCCCCAACCCTAGCAGCTTAAAGCTAGGTCCAGTCCTGGGGGGTGGTGGGGGGGGGGGTGGTGGTGGTGCAGAAATCACTGAAGCAGCGCATGTTTTGATTTCTTTGTTCTGAAATTTGGGTTTATTATGGAAAAATTTAAGCATATATAAAAGTAAAGAGAGCACTATAGTGAGCCCATGTTTCAATATCACCCAGCTTCAACAATGATCAGCTCATGGCCCTCTTGTTTTATCTGTATCCTCACTCATACTTATTTGATTCTAGTGAAACTGTGATCGAATCTCTTTCGCAAATAAAGCCACAAGCAGAAATGTAAGGCCATAGGGGGTGAGTTGTGAGTGTGTGTGTGTGCTTCTTTACTCTCTATTCTATGCCATTGGCCCGTTTATCCCCATACTCTAATATCTTTCAATTATTTTGCTTTTTAGTCTAATTAATATCTAGTACAACAAATCACTTTTTTGTTCCTAACTATTCATGTACTTTTATCCCTCCATATACCTTTTAGAGTGACTTAATTATCTTTAAAAATTCAGCTGGAATTTGAGATGGCATTGAATTTATAGATTTATTTGGGGGAGAACTGATCCTTTATTAGGTTTTCCCATCCAAGAGCATGGAATATTTCTCCATTTATTTATAACATCTATGATTATTAGATTTAAAAATTTTCTTGTACAGACCTTTTGTATACCTAGATACCATATAGACTTTGTTACGGCAAACGATCTTATATTCACTTATTATGTTTCATAAGTGTTATTTTATTGCTGGAGTAAGAAAATGTTACTGATTTTTGTATGTTGATCTTGCATTTGGCAACCATATTGAACTCTCCCATTTATAGATTCTGTTCATTTTTCTAGGTGGCATGGTAAGTATATGTTTTACTTTTTTTTTTTTAATATATTTTTTATTGATTAAGATATTACATATGTGTCCTTGTCCCCACGTTACCCTCCCCCCCCCCCCCCCCGCTCATGCCCTCACCCCCCCCCCCCCCCCGTTGTCCGTGTCCATTGGTTAGGCCTATATGCTTGCATATAAGTCCTTTGGTTGATCTTTCCCCCTTACCCCTACCCTCCCCTACCTTCCCTCCAAGGCCCGACAGTCCAATCAATGCCTCTCCGTCTCTGGATCAGTCCTTGTTCATCAGTTTATGTTGTTCATTATATTCCACAAATGAGTGAGATCCTGTGGTATTTATCCGCTCTCCAGTTCCATCCATGCTGTGGCAAATGGTAAGAGTTCCTTTTTCTTCTTCCTCTTCTTAAAGAATACCTTTCAGCATTTCATATAATGCTGGATTGGTGGTGATGAACTCCTTTAGCCTTTTCTTATCCGTGAAGCTCTTTATCTGACCTTCTATTCTGAATGATAGCTTTGCTGGATAAAGTAATCTTGGTTGCAGGTTCTTGCTATTCATCACTTTGAATATTTCTTGCCACTCTCTTCTGGCCTGCATGGTTTCTGTTGAGAAATCAGCTGACAGTCGTATGGGTATTCCCTTGTAGGTAACTGACTGTCTTTCTCTTGCTGCTTTTAAGATTCTCTCTTTATCTTTTGCTCTTGGCATTTTAATTATGATGTGTCTTGGTGTGGTCCTCTTTGGATTCCTTTTGTTTGGGGTTCTCTGCGCTTCCTGGACTTGTAAGTCCATTTCTTTCACCAGGTAGGGGAAGTTTTCTGTCATTATTTCTTCAAATAGGTTTTCAATATCTTGCCCTCTCTCTCCTTCTGGTACCCCTATAATTCTGATGTTGGTACGCTTGAAGTTGTCCCAGAGGTTCCTTACACTATCTTCATATTTTTGGAATCTCTTTTCTTTTTTCTTTTTCGGTTGGGTATTTTTTGTTTCTTTGTATTTCAAATCTTTGACTTGATTCTTGAGATCCTCTTGTCTGCTGTTGGATCTCTGTAAATTATTCTTTATTTCAGTCAGTGTATGCTTAATTTTTAGTTGGTCCTTTTTCATGTCCTCCATGGTCTCACTATACTTATTGAGGGATTCATTAAATTTATTGGCGGTTTCCATAAAATTCTTGAAAAACCTTATAAACGTGGCCTTGAACTCTATATCCAGTCGTTTGCTTTCCTCCATTTCTGCCATTTGTGACCTGTTTCTTTGTCTCCGCATTTTGGCTGCTTCCCTGTGTTGATAGAGTGGCCCTGCGCTCCAGGTGTCCTGTAGGGCCCAGTGGCTCAGCCTCCCCAGTTACCTGAGGTGGACACTCTTGGTGCACTCTTGGTGCCTTGGTTGTTGTAGGGTCACTGGGAGGAATTGACCTCCAGGCCAATTGGCTGTGAGAATCAGCTGTGTCTGAAGTGGGAGAACTTCTGTGCTGAAGACACCCTTCTGGGGCAAGACTTGCTTCAGTGGGGCTTTGGTGCTCACTGAGTCTGCTCCCTGAGTGTGTCCCTTATGGATCTGAGGAGTTGCAATCTGGATGGTCCCCCTCTGTCCACTGGGTACAGTGGCTCCTGGATCTAAGGAGGTGCTAATTCAGCCTCTGCCTGAGGCCACACAGCAGGAGCCACGAAGAGGCTCAGCTGTGAAGCAATGCAAGCCGCTGCGGGGCCTTGGACCTTCTCTTGGAAGTTCCGGGTCTGCCTGGCTCAGCTGCAGTTAGGTACATTCACATGCAAAAGCCTCTGCCGCAGCCTGGGTGGGGCGGGGTCTCAGAGAGTCAAAGGGCGGAGAAAGCAGCTATGGCTGATTCTCCTAAGGAGTCGTGCGTCTCAGTGACCCGACAATTGCTACAAGCACCTCAGAAGGAAAGCCGCACTCAAGCTCGCCCGCTGCCCGACAGTCCAGCCTCTCCCCGCATGAGTCCTGGGTCCCCAGAGACTTCCCGGAACCAGAGTTCAGAGCAGTCGGGAGCTTGTGATTCAAAAAAAACAGCCGCGTCCTCAGGTGCCACCCCCTTTCTGTGCGCGCACAAGCCACCGTACCTCTGCACTTCACCTCCTCAGCTCCTCTGGCTCTCAGTGTGCTTTTCTTTCCTTCTAGTTGTAGAATTTACACTCAGCCAGCCTTCCTGTTGTTCTGGTTGATGTTTGCTCTGTCCTTTGCGGTATTTTTCAATTGTTGTGGGAGGCGGCAATTTCTCGGTGTTTATCTATGCCGCCATCTTAGTTTCCTATGTTTTACTTTTTAAGAAACTGCCAAACTTTCAGAGTTTTTGTTACATTTGCACTGTGATCAGCAGTGTATGAGCCAGTTACTCCAATCCTCAGGTCATTTTTTAGTATTAATGTTCAAAAAAGTTTAGCCATTCTAATGGATGTTGAGTGGTATCTGTCATTTTGATTTGTCATCTTAACCATTTTAAGTGTGCAGTTAAATAGTGTTAAATATATTTACATTGTTGTGCAACAGATCTCCAGAACATTTTCATCTTGCAAAACTGAAACTATATCCATTAAAAAAACCATTCCCCATTTCCTACTCTTCCCCAGCCCTTCGTAAACCATTCTGCTTTCTTGCAGAGCTATTGTAATGAAGTGTTTTCTTAGATCCCTTTGGATTTTCTACACAGACTAGAGGCCCAGTGCACAAAATTTGTGCAAGGGTAGACCTTTCTTCCCACCCCCCGCCCCACTGCTGGCACTGGCTTCCCTCTGGCTGCTGGCACTCCGTCTTCCCTCCAGCTGCTGGCACCCAGGACCCGGGCTTCCCTCCACCCCACGCCCACACCTGCCTTGGCCTGGCATTGCCCACGTCTGCCACCACCCTCCCCCTCTTTTCCCCCTCGATTGATTGCCCCGCCGGCCGGTGGCCTGGGCCTCCCTCTGTGGGGCAATCGTGAGGTGATGGCAGGGCCCCCCAACCAATCACATTGCACCCACCTTGGCTGACCTGGCACTAATGCGTGTCATAGCGTGGTTGTCCAGAAGGTTGTCTGGACGGTTGTTCTGCTGTTTGGTCATTCGGTCAATTTGCATATTACACTTTGATTATTATTGATATTCATATTGTCTGAAAACAGTGACATTTTTGTTTGCTCCTTTCCAATCTGTATGCCTTTTATTAATTTTTTTGACTTATTGAACTAGCAGGGACATCAGTATGATGACTTGGTGGAGTTGACATCTTTGTCTTGTTCCAGATCTTAGGGAGAAAACATTCATCATTAACCATGTTAGCAAATATATTTCTTAGATACTTTTTATCAGGTTGAGAAATTCTCTTTTAATTTATAGTTTGCCTAGAGTTCTTATCATGAATATACCATGAACTTTGTCAAATAATTTTTTTAATCTACTAATATGGTCTACAGTTTTTCTTATTTACTTATATGGTGAATTACATTGATTTTTTTAAAAATGTAAGTCAACCTTTCATACCTGTGATAAACTCCATGTAGCATAGTATCCGTTTTATATATTTCTAGATTTGATATGCTAATTTTTAAAAGGAAATAACATTTTAGGATTATAAAAGGAATATGATGATACACCAATGAATATTTAGGTGAACAGTTTTTTGATTTGTTAAAATTTTGTTGAGAGTTTTTTGTGTCTATATTTATGTGTGATATCGGTCTATAGTTTTCTTTTCTTGTAATGTCTTTGGTTTGGGCATTAAGATAATCTGGCCTGATAAAATTAACTGGGACATGTTGCCTTCTTTTCTATTTTCTTGAAGCGTTTGAGCAGAGTTAGAGTGGTTTCTTCCTTAGATATTTAGTAGACTTTGCCAGTGAAGCCATTTGGGCTTGGAGTTCTCTTTTTTGGTTTCTCTCTTTATGAATTTAGTTTTTCTTACATATTAATAACTATAGAGAACTATGGGGGTTTTACATACACGAAGATGTTTATATACATACTAGGGGCCCGGTGCACGAAATTCGTGCACTGGGTGGGTGTGTGTGTGTGTGGGGGGGAGTGTCCCTTAGCCCAACCTGCCCCCTCTCACATACTGGGAGCCCTCAGGCGTTGACCCCCGTCACCCTCCAATCGCAGGATTGGCCCCTTGCCCAGGCCTGACGCCTCTGACAGAGGCGTCAGGCCTGGGCAGGGGACCCTCATTTCCCCCATCACTGGTTCTGCCCCCAGCCCAGGCCTAATGCCTCTGGCCCAGGCATCAGGCCTGGGCAGGGGACCCCCAGACCCCTCCAATTGCTGGCTTTGTCCCTTGCCCAGGCCTGATGCCTCGGCCAGAGGCGTAGACCCCCATCACCCTCCGATCGCCTGATCGGCCCCTTGCCCAGGCCTGACGCCTCCGCCAGAGGTGTCAGGCTTGGACAGGGGACCCCCATCTCCCCCTGATCACTTGCTCTGACCCCCGCCCAGGCCTGAGGCCTCTGGCCCAGGAATCATGCCTGGGCAGGGGACCCCCATCTCCCTCTGATCGCTTACTCCACCCCCCGCCCAAGCCTGACGCCTCTGACCCAGGCCTGATGCCTCGGCCAGAGGAGTTGACCCTCATCACCCTCCGATCACCAATCACCGGATCGGCCCCTTGACCAGGCCTGAGGCCTCCGGCAGAGGTGTCAGGCCTGGGCAGGGGACCCCCAGCTCCCCGCGGTTGCAGGCTCTGCCCCTGCCCAGGCCTAACGCCTCTGGCCAAGGCATTAGGCCTGGGCAGGGGACTCCCAGCTCCCCGCGATCTCCCGCTCTGCCCCTGCCCAGGCCTAACATCTCTGGCCGAAGCATTAGGCCTGGGCAGGGGACCCCCAGCTCCCTGCGGTTGCAGGCTCCGCCCCTGCCCAGGCCTAATGCCTCTGATGTAGGCGTCCGGCCCAGGCAGCGAGGACCCGCAGCTGCAGCGGCCCTGCGATCGTGGGCTCCGCTTTAGGCCCAGGCAAGGGACCCCTAGCTCCCGGGACTGCCAGCTTCGACTGTGCCCAGCTCCCATCGCTGGCTCCACCCCTACTTCCTGCTATCACTGGCCAGGGTGGCAAAGGCGCCTGATTCTCCGATCATGGCTGGGGGGCAGGGCAAAGGCGGCCCTGGGGCCGCCTTTGCCCTGCCCCCCACCTCTTAGCTCCCCCCTGGGTTTCCGATCACTGTCAGTGGCAGGGGGCTTCTTCCTGCTTTCCCTTTTGCCTCCCTGCATTGTGCCTACATATGCAAATTAGCCGCCATCTTTGTTGGCAGTTAACTGCCATCTTAGTTGGCAGTTAATTTGCATATAGTTCTGATTAGCCAATGAAAAGGGTAGCGCCGTATGCCAATTACCATTTTTTTATTAGTGTAGATGAATGTTTATATCAGCTTTACTTATAATTGCCATCTTGGAAGCAACAAGATATTTTTTAGCATGTGAATGGATAAACAAAACTGTGGTACATACAGATACTAGAATATTATTCAGTGGTAAGAAGAAATTATTTTTCAAGCTATGAAAAGACAGAGAGGAACGTTAAGTGCATATTATTAAATGAAAGAAAAAAATCTGAAATGGCTACATACTATATGATTTCAACAATAAAACATTCTGGTAAAAGCAAAACAATGGAAACAGTAAAATCATCAGTGGTTGTGAAGGGTTAAAGGGGAAGGAGAGATGAATAGGCAGAGCACAGAGGATTTTAGATAAGTGAAAATATTCTCTGTATGATACCATAATGGTAGATAAATTTCATTCAACATTTGTCCAACCCCATAGAGTGTACAATATCAAAAGGGACTAGCAGTGTAAACTGTGGACTGAATGATAATGTTGTGTCTGTGTGTATTCATCAAATTGTCACAAATGTTCTGGTGGGAGATGTTGATGATGGGAGAGGCTATGCATGAGTGGGAGTTATTTTTGTACCTTCCTTTCGATTTCGTTGTGAACCTAAAACTGCTCTAGAAAGAATGACATCTTTAAAAGAAAAAATAAGTTTCAGTGATTTTTCTCTATTTTCTGTTTTCAGTGTCATTGATTTTTTGCTTTATCATTTTTATTTCTTTCTTTCTGCATGCTTTAGAGTTAATTTGATCATTTTATTGACTTTCTTAAAAGAGAAGCCTAGACCATTGATTTGAGACCTTCCGTTTCTAATATAAATATTCAATGCTATATGTTTCTCTTCAAGTACTGCTTCTAGCTACATCCCACCAATTTTATGTTGTTTTATTTTCAATTAAAATTATTTTCTAACATTTCTTTGAATTTCTCTTTGATTCATGAATTTTTCAAGTGTGTTTTTTAATTTCCAGTATTTCCTAAATATATTTCTCTTACTGATTGCTAATCAAATTCTTTGTAGGCAGAGAACCTATTTGGTGTGATTCCAATTCTTTTAAGTTTGTTGAAGTTTAGTCTAGTGAGTATACTATATACATTTAAAAGGAGTGCGGCCCTGGCTGGGTAGCTCACTTGGTTAGAGCATCATTGCAATACTCCAAGGTCGCTGGCTTGATCCCCTGTCAGGGCACATACAAGAATCAACCAATGAATGCATAAATAAGTGGAACAACAGACTGACATTTCTTCCCCCCACTCCCCTTCCTTTCTCTCTCTCTCTCTCTCTCTCTCTCTCTCTCTCTCATCAATAAATTTTTAAAAAGGAGTGTATTCTGATGTTGGGTGATATGTTCTATGCATATCAATTAGGTCAAGTTGGTTGATGTATTTTTTATGCCTTCTGGTTTTCTGTCTACTTGTTCTGTTAGTTACAGAATGAGAATGTTAAATACTTGAACTCTATTTATGGATTTGTCCATTTCTCCTTTATGATCATCCTTAATTTTAGCCCTCTGTCATTTCCTCCTTAATTTTTAATGGAGTATTTTCTCCTCAAGTATTTTCAAAGTTAATCTGTGTATGGTAAAACTCTGATTCCTTGTATACATGAAGATATTTTTTTCATTTGCTATCACTTATTTATAATAATAATAACTTGAATGTATAAAAATTCTAGGTTAAAGTTCTTTTTTCTTCAATATTTTAATGGTATTACTGCATTGTCTTATTAAACCCCCAATGGTTTTTAAGAAATCTGAGGTTGATCTTGTTCCTTTATCATTTGTTTATGCTTTGCCTTTGGATGTTTCTAGAATTTCCCCTTATCTTTCTTAAATATCACCACAGAGGTGTGCATATAGGCTATCTTTATCTAGACCAGGGGTGGGCCAACTTTTTGGCTCGAGGGCCACAATGGGTTCTTAAACTGGACCGGAGGGCCGGAACGAAAGCATGGATGGAGTGTTTGTGTGAACTAATATAAATTCAAAGTAAACATCATTACATAAAAGGGTACGGTCTTTTTTTTTCAATAGTTTTATTCATTTCAAACGGGCCGGATCCGGCCTGCGGGCCGTAGTTTGCCCACGGCTGATCTAGACTGTATGGCTAAGAGGCCTTTGATTGAAATATTTTTGTGTTCTGTAAGTGATTTATTTCTTTAAAAATATTTCCTCCATTTCCTCTCCCTGTTCAACCTTTCATTCTGACTTCTAGGAGAGTTTCCTAGTTTATTTTTCTAGCTTGGTAATTTATTCTTCAACTGTGTGTACCCCATTTGTTATCTTTTCCATACTTAATGTTTCCACATAGTCTGATTTCATATTTTTAATAATTTCTCTTGTCTCTTATATTAGTATTGTTATTAATATATATTGTAACTTGGGGTTTAGCTACTCTAAAAATTCTACTTTCATTAGTAATATTGTTCAGTTAGTGTTTCTTTTTCGTTGTGATTGTATTCTAAGGATGTCTAGTTATTTTAGACTCTGAATTCATGTTCCCCTAAGGCAGTGATGGCAAACCTTTTGAGCTCGGCATGTCAGCATTTTGAAAAACCCTAACTTAACTCTGATGCCATGTCACATATAGAAATTTTTTGATATTTGCAACCATAGTAAAAAAAAATATACTTATATTTTTGATATTTATTTTATATATTTAAATGCCATTTAACAAAGAAAAATAAAAAAAATGAGTTCGTGTGTCACCTCTGACACGCGTGTCATAGGTTCACCATCACTGCCCTAAGGCGTAGTAAACTATTTTGGCCATGTTAGGTCAGATAAGAAGGGGAGTGAGCCCCTTAGGGTAGAAAACCCCAGACACCACAGAACAAGTAGTTACCTACTCCTGTTTACTGTTGTTCCATCAGGCAAGTAGGCTAGTTGGGGATTCACCTTCAAATTCTTAGCAATAAGCAATATTGGAAAACAGCAGTTTCTTCTTATGGTGATTTCCCTGGGGTAGGGAGAGGAAAGGCATAGAGGAGGAAATAGTGGCGGGAATGCTAGCTACCTCTTGTCACCAGTACCAACTTCTCAGTCTTGCTGTTGACAAATTCAGTGGAGAGCTGATTGCTAATACTTTGTGACAGTTTGTAATGAGATGCATTGGACAGATTTGGGGGTTTTTTTGGGTCTTTTGTTTGTTTGTTAATATATTTTTATTGATTTCAGAGAGGGAGGGAGAGGGAGAGAGAGATAGAAACATCAATGATGAGAGACAATCATTGATTGGCTGCCTGTTGCACACCCCTCACCGGGGATAAGCCTGCCACCTGGGCATGTGCTTTGACCGGGAATCGAACTATAACCTCCTGGTTCATAGGTCGACACCAACACGCCAGCCGGCCCAGATTGTGTTTTTATGTCTTTTGGTTGTACACTTGGTGGGCCCTGTCAATCAGGAAATTCTTATATATATATTTTTTAATTTTTCCTGATTTCCTAATCATATTCCCTTCCATTTTCTTGGTTCTCTCTTTTGTGAGAAATCCCGTTATCTGTATGTTCAGCCTCCTTGACAGGTCTAGTTTTAATCTCTCTCTCCCTCCCCCTCTCCCCCTCCCTCCCCCTCTCCCCCTCTCTCCCCTCCCTCTCCTTCCCCTTTCCCCCTCTGCCCCTCTCCCCTTCTCCCCCTCTTCCCCTCTCTCCCTCTCCCCCTCTTCCCCTCTCCCTCTCTCTCTCCTTGCTGGGAGATTTCTTAAGCTCTGTCTTCCAACTCTTCTAATTAATATTTCTAAAGTAACTTTTTTAAAGTGCAACATGTACATGGGAAAGTGTGCATTTTCTAAGTTTAGAGCTCATTGAATTTTTACAAGGTAACACCCCTTTAAACACCATGCAGATGAAGAAATAGAACATCACCCACACCCTAAAAGACCCACTTTGCTGCCTCCCAGTCACTACTTCCTCCCCAAAGTCTATCCTGACTTTCAATACCCTGGGTTGTTTTTACTTAGTTTAAACTTCATGTAAATGGAAATGTAGACTTCTGTGTCTAGTGTCTTTCTCTCAGTGCAGTTTCATTTATGTTGCATGTCTCGATAGTTCATGCTTTGTCATTATTGTGATGTGTCTTATATGAATTCATCCTACGTTGATGGATATTGGGATAGTTTCTTATTTGGGACAATTACAAATACTGTTGCTGTGGACATCCTTGAATACATCTTTTGTTGTAAATATGCACACATTTTTGTTGGGTATGTACCTGGGAGTTGAGAGCTGAATTGTACAGTGTACATATGTTTGGCTTTAGGCGATATTGCCCATTTTCTTGTGGATCAGGAAGTTGGGAGGGGATTAGCTGGGCAATACTGGCCCAGAGCCTCTCCTGTGGTTGTCGTCAGAATGCCAGCAGGGACCACAATCATCTGAAGGCTCTCTTCCAAAATGGCTCACTCGCGTTACTGTTGGCGGAAGCCTCAATTCCTCACTGCGAAGCTGCTTGATTATTCACATGATATAATGACTAACTTGCCCCAGAGGGAGTGATCCAAGAGAGTTAGCAGTCCTTTTACTTTTAGTCATTCCAGTGGATGTGGAGTGATCTGTTACTGTGGTTTAATTGGCATTTCTTTCAGGACTGATGAGATTAAACACCTTTTCTTCTATTGCAGTGGTTCTCGACCTTCCTAATGCCGTGACCCTTTAATACAGTTCCTCATGTTGTGGTGACCCCCAATTTCATTGTTACAAATTGAACATAATTAAAGCATAGTGATTAATCACAAAAACAATATGTAATTATATATGTGTTTTCCAATGGTCTTAGGCGACCCTGGTGAAAGGGTGGTTCTACCCCCAAAGGGGTCCCGACCCACAGGCTGAGAACCGCTGCTCTATTGAGTTCTTTTAAAATATTTGTTGCTGTCCTACTTTTAATTTCCTGTGGTTCTTTTTTATTTTTTGAATATTCATTTCTTTTGGCATCCTGTGGTGGGTTTTTTCTTTTTCATGGATGCAGTATTTTTTCTTATATCTTTCATAATATTGAGGATACTCTCTTCTGCCTCCCCCAAAGGTTTTTATTTCCCTGAATAGTTTATTTCTTCTGAGTTTCTTTTTCCCCCCTTGTTTTCTGTTTTTACTGTTAGGGTTATTCCTTAAATATCTCTGAGCCTTTGGCTATCCTATCTAATAAAAGAGAAACATGGTAATTGGCGTAGGACCGCTACCCTTCCCATTGGCTAATCAGGGCGATATGCAAATTAACTGCCAGCCAAGATGGCAGCCGGCAGCCAGGCAGCTGACGCGAACAGGGAGGCTTGCTTGTTTCAGTGATGGAGGAAGCCAAGCTTCCCTGCCTGCCTTGCTGGCCTCTCAGCTGCAACTCTAAGCAACATTGTAACAAATATAGAAGCTAAACAAAACCCCAGGCTTCAGCCAGCAGGACTGCAACATTGTTTCAAACACAGAAGGTAAACAAAGTCCAGACCTGCTTTCAGCAGCAGAGGTCTCATAGCTGGAGCCGAGCCTCAGAGCTAAAGCTGGCCCAGAATAAAAAAAAAAAGGAAAAAAGGACAGGTTGGGAGCTTCAGTCACCCGCCAGCCTGAAAACGGCCCTCAGCCCCTCACCCAGGCTGGCCAGGCACCCCAGTGGGGACTCCACCCTAAAGGGTGTGTGACCAGATGCAAACAGCCATCATCCACTCATGCACCAGGCTTCTATCCTATATAGTAAAAGGGTAATATGCCTCCCAGCACCGGGATCAGCGTGACAGGGGGCAGCGCCCAAACCCCCTCATTGCCCTGCGGCTTTGTGTATGACAGGGGGCGGGGCCACAACCTCCCTATCCACCCTGCTCTGTTCGTGACGGGGGAGCTCCTCAACCCCCTGATTGGCCCTGCTCTGTGCGTGACAGGGGGGAGCTCCCCAACCCCCTGATTGCCCTGCGGCTCTGTGTGTGACAGGGTGTGGCACCCCAACCCCCCCCCCCCCCTGCATCGGCCCTGCCCTGAGTGTGACAGTGGCGGCACCCCAACCCCCTGATTGACCCTACTCTGTGTGTGACAGGGGGCGGTGCCCCAACTCCCCTATCGGCCCTGCTCTGTGAGTGACAGGGGGGAGCTCCTCAACCCCCTGATTGGCCCTGCTCTGTGCGTGACAGGGGGTGGCGCCGCAACCTCCCTATCGACCCTGCCTTGAGTGTGACAGGGGGCAGTGCCCCTACCCCCCAATCGGCCCTACCCTGAGCATGACTAGGGGTGGCATCGCAACCTCCTGATCCGCCCTGCTCTGTGCATGACAGGGGGTGGCACCCCAACTCCCCAATCGGCCCTGCTCTGAGCCCGACCAGGGGCTGCACCTAGGGATTGGGCCTGCCCTCTGCCACCCAGGAGCAGGCCTAAGCCGGCAGGTCATTATCTCCCGAGGGGTCCCAAACTGCAAGAGGGCACAGGCCGGGCTGAGGGACCCCCTTTCCCCCCCGAGTGCACAAATTTTTGTGCACCGGGCCTCTAGTCTGTTTATATTTAAGAGCCAGCTTTTTCGAAAGCTGATTGAAGAAATAGATTATGTGAAAGGGGCTGAATGGGGATGTTTTATTAGGAATTACCAATATCAGGATCTGTAAATTTATGTCTTTTTTTCTAAACTTCATGAATTGTCAGATTCCCCAGAGCATACTTTTCAATCCACTACCTATAGGGTATAAGTCTGGGTGTCTCAACATTTCTTATATGAACTTTCATTTAGTATATAACTTTGATCTTTAGTATTATATTTGCACTCTCAACTGTGCATAGGAGTCCCCCAGTCCCCAGACACTCCTTGTTACCTTTTCTAGATAGTAAGACCCAGTTTTCAGTGAGGGGATGGAGAGCATTAGTCAGTGGGTAGGCTGAATATGGGGAGGGGATCGGTGCTCTTACTGTGCCTTAGCAGTTCCAGAAAAATATAGTACTGCTAGTCCTCTAGCCCCTGGGGAGTTTGGGTGTTAGCCAGTTTGTTTCTCAGATTTCACCATTGCTGGTTTAGTATTTAGTTTTCTCAGGTTTGCCAGGTTTGTTACCACTCTACTCCTGCTTTCCAGCTTAGACAAATTTTTATAATTGTCAATTCTTCTTTACCTTTGTGGGGGTATGCCTTTAAAAAAAAATCTTTTAATGCCATTCTTACAAGGTTTTAGGAAAGAACGGAGGAGATAAGTACATGTGCTTAATCCGCCATCAAGACAGTATTGTTTTTAAAAGTGTGTGTGTTTTGCCCTGGCCAGTGTGGCTCAATTGGTTGAGCATTGTACCATGTACCGAGAGGTCACTGATTATGATTCATGGTCAGGGCATATGCCCAGGTTGCGGGCTCAATCTCCAGTAAGGGGTGTGCAGAAGGCAGTGAATGATGATTCTCTCTATTCCTTCCTCTCTCTTTCTAAAATCAATAAAAACATTTTTCTTAAACTGTGTGTGTGTTTTAAGAACAGTGACAATTGTGAAATAAAATTATTTTCTTTTCATTGATTGTATCAGATACCTCTACTAGCAGTCAATATTTTTATTAAGGTAATTGTATGTCAGGTAATACTCAAATAGTATTCTTTTAGTCAGAATAGACATTATGCAGAACATCTGTAATACTATGTCCTATACTCTCATATAAACTCACTTAAAAATAATAAAATAGACTTTGTAGTCACTATGCTACCTTGTCTTACTTCTATGAGCCTGTTCCTAGGTCTCTCAGTATTTCACTCAATTGTATCTCATCCCAGTTTTCACCCATTCCCAGCAACCATGAGCATCTCTTCAAGGCTCATTTTTTGTTTCTTTGCAGATTATGTTTGAGGCATCTATATACTGTTCTCTGTAATCTGCCAGAGTGCTGGCGGTGAAGGAAGCAAGGAGGAGTGTTCTTGGTCTCACGCCTACAGAAATTTAATGTTCTAATATCTGCAAATTCCCAACTTCCAGCAGTTGTTCTTGATGATCAGATTACATGTTTGACATAGATCTTGCTTTATCTAAATCTTCTAATTCTGCCTCTTGGCATTGCAAAGGGTAAAACTTTCTAGTACTAGGCACAGAGTATTTAGGAGGCTAAGAAACAGATATCATGGTGCCTCCGTAATTGTTTGGTGAACTAATTTGGTTATTTAGACCTATTTAAAAGAGTCAGTCACAGATATTTAATGTTATTCTTTCGTAATGTTGTAGCCCTGTGTTAGACTTCCATTTGGGCTACAGTGTTTCTGTAGCAACAGAGTTGGTGCCCAGAGGTGGTGTAATTTTTAATCTTGAAAGTGTTAAGGGATTAGGTTCTCTAGAGCTGAGTGCTGATTAGAGAGTAGCAGTGCACCTATAATCATCTGTGGTCATCTTGAATATCAACCGTTGGGAAATTTTAAGGGAAGTGGGTATTGTGGGCAAAGTTAACAATAAGTGTCAGTTAGCTTTCTAAATTTTTTGTCCCTATGGGTTGGAATTGGGCTAAATATTCAATATATAAATTATCACAGCCTGAATGATGATCAATGCCTTTAGAAATGAAGTGATATTTCTCAAAATAAAGATAGTCATCAGGGCCTCCAAATTTGAAGTGATCACATTAATAATGTATTTAGAATAATAGATTCGATGAGTTGAGCTACTAGATATTTAAATATCTTTTCTCCTTTGATATTTAGTTTTTAAAATACTCTGTGAAATTGGTATGATTATATCTAATTTACTAGTGTAAAATTTTATTCTCAGGGATGAAGAAATCCAGTTGACAGAGTTGGAATTTTGACCTAGAATACTTCATTCTAAAAAGAGCGTGCCTTTCCCTGGCCAGTGTGGCTCAGTTGGGCATCATCCTGAGCACTGAAAGGTTGCTAGTTCAGTTCCCGGTCAGGGCACGATTGTGAGCGTGATCCCCATTATTGGGTGTACAGGAAGCAGCTGATCGCTGTTTCACTCTGTCTTCCTCACCCTTCCTCTCTCTCTAAAAATCAATAAAAAAATAAATTAAAAAAGAGAGTGCTTTCCAGGCAAGCAATAGTAGAAGTTGACAGGTTGATGGTTCATCATGTTTATTAATATGCAGAGGATTGTTTCTCAGTATTGATCACAACAAATGTTTAGACTTTCTTTCCTTAATGAGTTCCTCTTTATAAAGTCTTCTGTTGTGTAGCTAAAAACTTTAGATTTTGAGCTTTCCTCTTCCACCTTCTTTCCCCACCCCACTTCTCTCCTCTTTGCCTCTCCTTACCCTTAACTTCTTCCCACCCTTCTCTGCTTATCCCCAGTCCTCTTTGCCCCTTCCAGCAATACCCACTGGTTTGGTTAGACCTATCAGAGATTTTAGTAAATAGGTACTTAAAGGTGACTGCACAAAGTAAAGTTGACTAATGAAAGAGGAATTTCTCAAAATTTTATTTAGGATATGGGGTGTGAGGTAATAAATACCCTGGCTCAAGGGCTTTAGGAAAAGCTTAAGGTCACTTCTTGCAGAAGCTTTCTTTGACCATCCCCAACCTCGGACTAGGTCACAGTGATATATTTCCTTAGAACTGTCTCATAGTACTTATCCCCATTGTGTAATAAATAGTTTAACATATTTCTCCTCCACTAGAATATAAGTTTTATGCAAGCAGGAGACCATGCCAGTCTTACCTACTGCTCATGCCCAGTTAGCATAGTGGCTCCCACATAGTAGGCACATGTTGGATGGATGCGTGAAGAGATGGTCAATGGACGGATAGAGTAAATTAATGAATGAAAAGTTATTGGTCTTTTGATTCCATTTCATCTCCTTTTGTTTGGACTATTGCAATAGCCTTCTAATTGTTCTCCCTGTCACCATCTCAAAGCTATTGTGTGCATTGTCCCAACCCCTTATTTTAACTCCAGAGATCTTATTTCTTTACTAGGGGCCCAGTGCACTAATTTGTGCACCTTGAAAGGAACTGTGAGCCGTGAGGCTGCAGTGGGCACAGGTCCCGCCGTGGCCCCTAGTTCCCTATCTGCCAGCAGCCCTGCTCCTACCGCCGCCGCTGCCACTCCCACACACTGATGGCACTGGCCCCGCTTGCACCCACTATGGCACAGAGCAATTGGGGCCAGCGCCAGCCGTGGGTGCGAGTGGGGCCGGTGTCATCAGCAGGTGCAAACGGCGGGTGCGAATGGCGGCTGCTGCTCTGATTGCCCCTCAGGAGCAAGGGGAGGTGGAGAAGCCCTCAGGGGTGATCACGGCCAGCAGCCGCTGCTTGCACTGGCGTCGGCAGCGGGTGCAAGTGCTGAGCAAAGAATTTTCAGTAACCACCAGAGGCTCGCCCTGATGACAGTGACCGGCACCCCACTTTGGTCTGGCGCCCCCACTCATCTCCACCATCCTGCCATAGCCAATACCCACCATGTTCCACATGCACCCCCCTTGTGGTCAGCGCACGTCATAGCGACCAGTTGTTCAGTTGTTCCGCCGTTTGGTCTATTTGCATATTAGGGTCATATATATATATACCTTCAGAAACCTGTGACTTCTTACTGCTAATTTATGAAGTTTAACTTGTTAGTGAGGCATCTCTGGATTGAGTCCCAACCAACTTTTTTAGCCTCATTTTCTATCACTCCCCTTTCTCGCCCCTTTGTACTTTACACACCAGCTAAATTGCATTATTCACCACTACCCATCACTCCTGTGTCATTTTACTTTCTCATTTTATTCATGCAGACAGTTCTGATTGCAACATCCTTTCTTCCTTTGTTTGGCTAACTTCTGCTTCTCCTTCAAGACTCATCTTGAATATCTCTGTTATATGAAATCCTATCCCAACTACAATTAATCACTCCTTCCTTTGTGCTCACTGATCACTTTAAGTTTTTTAAAAAAAATGTACATATAACATTTATTACTTGGTTTTATAATTATTTACCTAACTGATCTCTCTCTCAACTTGATGCTTTGTAAAGGGAGGATCTCTTTTGTAGCTCCCTCACCATGGAGCATTTGGGAGACAGCACAGAGTAATGAAAAGAGTATTTTTTAATCCAAAAGAGATCTGGCTGTGATTGAAATTTTGGTCTGACACAAGCTGGTTACTTCAGTTATTCTTTTGTACCTAGAGAGAAATATGTAATCCATTCATTTTTATATTCTCAGAGTATCTCTTCCCAACCAACAAGTTCTCAAACTTCCATCAGTTGGTTGTATAACACTGTGTGTGTAACATTATCTATTAGGAATTAGTAAGCACACATTATGTCCCAGGTACTCAGCGTACTGATGTCACTCAGAATAACCCTGTACAGTACAAATTGTCATCTCCTTTAAGCAAATAGGCTCAGAAACCTTGAGCAACATTTTCTGTAAAGTGGAAACGGAAAAATTATGACCTGAAAAGATACGTAAGGAGAGGAAGAGGCTTTTGTTGCCTCACTTACGAACTTGACATTGAGGAATGATTACTAAAAACAAAATTGCTTCTCAGTATAATCAAGGTATTAGTAATGTGTGAAGGCCAGTGTCTTGAGAATCAAATAAAATAGCATACAGAGTTTCTTACCCTTGGAGATTGCTGATTAATTGCGAAAGGACACTCAGGCTTTTCACCTGCAGGGATTTCGGTGCCAGTCTCAGTGGCCAGAGTGTTTTTCCCGGGGGGGAGATTGAATGTCTCCTGTTTGAAAGGGTCAGAGGATATGTGAAGCCACATCATTAGCAATTTTATATTTGAATGTGAAGGGCAGTGGCATAGTTGACTTAAACCAGGGTTTTCTCAACCTGGGTCAGCACTTTTTTTTTTTTTTAATTTTTATTTATTGATTTTAGAGAGAGAGAAAGGGAGGGAGAGAGAGGAACATCGGTTTGTTATCACACTTGTTTATGCATTAATGGATTGTTTCCTGTATGTGCCCTGACTGGGATCGAAACCACAACCTTGGCGTATCAGGACAATGCTCTAACCAGCTGAGCTACCCGGGCAGGGCTGGGTCAGCACTTTTGCCTACTTAGTTCTTTGGCATGGGAGGCTATCCTGTGCATTGTAGGATGTTTAGCAATGTCCCTGGCTATCCACTAGATGCCAGCAGCAGTGCCCCCACCTTCCATCAGTCATGACAACAAAAAATGTCTCCAGATATTGCCAGGTGACACTGGAGGACAAAATCGCCCAGGATGGAGGGCCAGTGATGTAAACAAAGCTTTTCCAAGTCTTTGAAATCCCATAATATACACATCCACGGTGCTGGGTGGCCTTGAAACAGAGCCTTGAAAAGAGTTAACCCACACCCTGAAGGAGCTGATGACCCATGAAGCTTGTTGAGATCTTTTGACTGATTAGAATATTTCTAGTAGCAGACTGAAATAGCTTGGGCTGAGGCTATTAGCAAAAAATTTGTTTCAGAGCAGTTTAACATCTGTTTTCATTTCTGCTTTTGTAAGTTCCTTTGCTACTCAATTCCTTTATTTTAAGCTGTCTTCCTCATAGAACTTAAAATATTTGAGTATATGTCAAAATGTCTAGTTAATAGAAAATATGTTTTATTCAAACAGAAATAAAACTGTTAATAACTTTAAATTAGAATAAGACGGTGGGAGTTTAATGTTGTGAAGTCAGGCGCAGACAACAGCAGAGAACATAATTGTGAAGGGAACTAGGTGTCTGGTTGTGTTTGAGATTCACTTCCTGTTCTTGTTTATCATTGGAAAGTTGCACCTTATGAAAGATTTTAGATTCAGATCATTGTATTATTCTAAGAAAAAAATTTCAGAATGCTAACCACGTCTTAGTAACCATAGAAAAACATACAACACATAAAAGTAATCTCATACCTATCTATCTTATGGTTGGATTTTTTTGTATATGATATATGTTGAGGTCTGAAGTATCTAATGTGCTTTTATTATCTGAGGTCAAAGGAAAAAAGGCTTTTTCAGTTACAAGAGCTCAGGCGTGCTTGTTAGCTGATGTAATAAAATGGACTCTGGCTTATTTAACAGAAAGAAGGTTCATTATTAAAATAGTTCAGAGAATAACTGGGAGGGCACAGAACAAAGCTAGAATAACACTCAAAATGATCCCCTCTCCTAAACTGATATTATTTGTTTACTTAATGGAAGTCATGAGGATAATTTGATCTGTATTATTTTCAGCTCTCATCCTGGTGCCTAGAGCAGTGCCTGACTCGTAGTAGGCCCTTAATAAATATTTATGTATAAATAAATTATTCGACCAAGGATATGTTTGTTAATATTGGCAACAGCATGGAGAAACAATACAGAGTAGCATTATAAAATGTTAATATTGTACATTTTATTTGGAGATTTTTTTGGTAGCAGAATTTACCCTTTCTCCCAAGAAATCTTGGTAGGGACATTTTGAAGAACTATTTTGTACCATAGAACCTTATCTTACATATGTTCCTGTTTTAGATGAACATCCACAACAGTCTTGCAAGAGTAGATCTTGATATCGCTCTGTCCCTTGTGAGAAAGCAGAGGTTCTGAGAATTGAGTCACTAGGATCACGTCTGTTAAGTGTCAGAGCCCAGATTAAGTCATGCCTGTCTGACACCTAGCTCAGACATTGTCTTTTGTGCAAGACAGCCTTAATGCTACTTCCTTTCTTTCCTTTTTTTTTTTAGGTGAAAACTCTAGTTCTAATGTATATTATACTAGAAATTAATTTGAGACTATAAACTTATCAAACCAAGGCTTCCTATGTACTCATTTTTTCAACTGCAGTTTTGCACATGTTCCTAAAAGTAAATGCTAGGGTATAAAGACAACATTATGACTGCATTCAAATTTTGCTGCTAAAATGAGAAGTACAAAATAATAACATTCTGCCAAAGATGTTCAGACGGGGGAAAATGCCTATAGAATGGTATCTGAAAAAGCACTGTCTACATGACCCTTCAGTTATTTAATTATTAATTTTTATTTTGACAGACAAAAGAAACGGTCCTGTTTCTCTTCAGAGCTTCCAATTGCTGCCACTATGTTTTATACTTTTTACAATTTTTGAAATAATTCAGGCTATAGAAAGGTTACAATAGGACAAAAGAACTCCCTTATACCCCACACCTGGATGCCCTAATTATTAACATTTTTTTACATTTGTTTTCTCTCTGTCTCTCGTATATATTTTTCCCCTGAATCATTTGAGAGCAAGTTGTAGATGTATGCTTCTTCACCCATAAATACATCAATATATATTATTTTATTCATATTTGGCAATTGTACAAATAATGTTCTATTTCACAGCAAAAGGGAAAAAACTATGGTCCATTCCAGAATTATATCTCACATTGTTATGTCCCTTTACTCTTTAATCTGGAACAGTCCTCATTCTGTCTGTCTTTTATTATCTTGATAGTTTAAAGGATATAAGCCAGTTATTTTATAGAAGATGAACCTTATTTTAATAATGTGGTAGAATTAAAATTTTGAAGATGAAGCATTAGATGAAAATAATTTGTACTTCCCACGTTTCTTTGGCATAACCCGTTAAAGCTTTTTATTATGAAAAATTTTAATCACAAAAGAAGAGAAAATAGATCTAATAATTAACATTATTACTATCCTTTCTTCTACTCCCCTAAAAAAAGTAAATATTTTTACTGTATTTTGAAGCATTTTCACCATCGTAAGGTTTTATTTAAAGTCCATGCTTTAAGTAAGCTGGCATTTCTTATATAACCATCAGAGGCCCAGTGCACAGATTCGTGCACTGGTGGGGTCCCTCAGCCTGGCCTGCGCCCTCTTGCAATCCAGGACCCCTCAGGAGATGTAATAATGTGAAAGTGGCTGGTAGCTGGGGAGGAGCCTGAACCCACACCCGTCCCTGCACCACTCCCGCTCATCTTGGCCCCACTGTGCCACCACTCACCACTCGGTAGTGCTGCGGGGGAGACTGGCGCCACCAAGTACAGCCGTGAGCCCAGCGTCTGGTGCCCGTCAGTCAGATGAGCATTACTCCCACTGTGGGAGTGCACTGACTACCAGGAGGCAGCTCCTGTGTTGAGCATCTGCCCCCTAGTGGTCAGTGTGTGTCATAGCAAACAGTCAAATGGTAGATCGGTCAAACAGTTGACTGGTTGCTTAGGGTTTTATATAGAGAGATAATATTACTTTACCTAACAAAATTATTTATATTTCCTTACTCTAAGGTACTACCAAAACTATATTTAAATTTCTTCTATTACTTTGAAAATGCCCAATTACATTTGTTTTTGCATTTGGTTGCCATGTCTGTTAAGTTTCTTCTTTATCTTTTTAAAATTAGGCATTTTCCCTTCCTTTTGGTAGAGTTTTTTTTTTTAGTATATTTTATTGATTTCTTTACAGAGAGGAAAATGAGAGGGATAGAGAACTAGAAACATCGATGAGAGAGAAACACTGATCAGTTGCTTCTTGCACATTTCCCACTGGGGATGTGCCTGCAACCAAGGTACAGGCTCCTGACCGGAATCTAACCTGGGACCCTTCAGTCTACAGGCCGATGCTCTATCCACTGAGCCAAACTGGCCAGGGCATGGTAGAGTATTTTCATGTTTTATGTGGTATGATGGATATGCTTAGATTGGCTTGCTCATGATCTATTCAGAGGTTGGAAAACGGAACACTCTTCTTAACTCTGTTGCATCAGAATTCTGGATCTGATCTAGGCTGCACCAATCAGAAGAACTTGTGTGGTGCTGGAGTTCAGTGTGAGCCAAGGCTGTAGCATATGAGATACCATTTTGTTGACCCAGTTCTGCAGACCCAGCAGGGTTCTGGGGCTTACTGTTCAGACAGCTTCCTGGCCCCTAAACTCTGCTGAAATGATCTAATGACTTCCTGATTTCCTAGGGTCTTAAATATGGCAGAGGAAGCAGTCTTCTGGGTAGATCAGTCCTTATGTGTTTTATTAGGAGTCTCCTCCTGGAGGCATAGACTGGATCTGCCCTTCTAGCCCTTCCATCAGTTTTGTAAGCAATCAGCTCTGTGTCAAATCTGTTTCTGCCCAAAATAACTTGAGAGGGTTCTATTATCCATAAATGAATCTTAGCTGGCAGAGCTGGTAATCAAAAGAATGTAACATCTATATTTAGCTTCAAATGTATATACATATAAAGCAGTATATCTAAATCTGAGATACTTACATTTGAACTGGAACAGGTTAAGGAAAAGGAAGTAGCCCTTTGTGTTAGGAGATCAGATTACTCAGGGAGCATTATGCCTGTGTGTGTGTGTACATAGTTATGAAAAACCCTGACAATCTTTTCATGTAGATTTCTGGTCTGTGTTCTTTGCTGGTGACTTTGTTACCAAAACCATTTCTTACTAGGACTCTTGAAGGTCTGTTGAGACTACCCTGCTGTGGGAGCTTAGATATGAATGTGGTCAGGTGTGTGCCTTCTCTGTCTTCTCATTTGGTTGGGATGGCTGCAGCTAACTGGTTAGAGACAGGGACTTGCAGCCAAGTGATAGCCACTGCCATCTCTCTCTCAGTCCTTTGTGAATCAGTCCCTGAATTTCTGCTTCCGTCCCTGATGTAACAAGAGTGGGAGAATGTTGGAGACTACACTCACCAGTTTTTAAATGTATCACAGACATTTTCATATATCCACAAATGCAGAGAGAATAGTATAATGCCTGCCATGTATCCATTGCCTTATCAACACTTTGTCAAACACTCAAACGTCAAATAATTTGACAACTGGATCCTAATGGGACACTTTTTTTTCTTTCCATTTTACCATTTGCTTCCTAAATTCTACATGACCAAGACCTACAGTAGCCTTAGCCCTGCCCCTGCCTCTGACTGACCAGGCTCTCTCTGGGTCTCTTTAGAGACCTGAGTACACGGGCACAAGCATAGTTATAGGCCATGGCTCAGGCAAGCCAGTACAGCTTGTTGGGACTAACAGGAACTGCTTTGATTTCTCGTCATATGTGGGTATTGTGTCTCTGGGTCTGTTTTGATGATGCCTTCCTCTTAACAGCTGTTCTTTAAGTAAAACCAATAACACTCAAACTCATGACCTTTTCTTTGCTCTTGTTCCCTTAATGGGGAAAAAATAGACAATAATACATGAGGTAGCATATGCAATACTTTAATTACTCTCTCAAATTATAATATATGATAGACCAATACATGATAATATAGTTTGTATTTATTTTTAAACCCCATATATTTGTAATATGTATATTTTTAAAAAGCAGTTGTTTCACTATAGGACTTAAGGGGAAGAATAATGGAATTACTGCCCTCAAATAATAAGAACATATCGAAATGTTGCTTTTTTAGAGTAAGATTAAAAATTTTTGTAGCCTCATTGTAGTTTCATTCTGACACAATTTTTTTCTTCTCAAATCTGCATCGGAAAAGTCTTACAAGATACAGACACTAAAAATAAATATTCTCACACTCTGAGAAAACTGATAAAAGCCAATCAAAAATTATCTGAGTTCTTGGTTTGGGTCAGTTGCAGTCGGTACCGTGTGGAACGTAGAGTAATATGGTTCCTGCCTATGAGTGCTTGCAGTTCAGTTAAGTAGACAAGACATCTAAAAAGCATTATTAACAATGAGAAGCTACATAGCAAGTGTGCTAATGAAGCGAAAGAGTAATAGTCAAGGTCTCTGTCCCAGGAGAGCCTCTATTTCAGTGGATGGATATAAGAGTAATGCACACGAAATAATAGACCATAGACTGTACGATGGTTGGCAGAGAGCTCACACATTATATAACACTGTTATTTCATTGCTTTAAAAACCCCCATAAATGCAGGAAGGCTAAAAGACTGAACAGAGGTGATATAGCTGACTAGCTTTCAAACCAAAACCAGGCCACAGGTTTTCAGGCCAGTGTGTCTTTTCTCTTCCTTTGTTGTAAGATGATATAATTGTAAAGTTAAAACTGTATAAAAGCCAAGTAAGTTGAGGAAAGAAAGATGAGTGGCTTTGAATAGTCAAAGAAGAATTAAAGAAAAAGGTACAGTTGGGATGTGAGTGTAAAAATAAATGGAGGAATCAGTGAGAACCAAATATTTGTTATATTCATGGGACAGAGACAAAATCAACTAGACTAGTAATTTGAACAGTGTGTGTTGGGCAACGGGGGGAAATTGGGTGGCTAGGGCTTGAAAGTATAGGAGAGGAACTCGGACTTCATGTGGTAGATCATGGGGAACTGTTCTCAATCCTTGAGCATGAAATGACACAATGAAAGTGGGATTAAGGAAGATGTGTTTGTTTGCCAGGAGAACTGTATAGTGTCTGCATTTTTCTTTTCTTACACTGTGTGTATTGGTCTGATTCATTCTAAGTAGGTTAAACACTTTATTAATCAGAAGGCTAGCTTATGTTGTAGCCACAAATTAATACAGAAATCTCAGTGACTGAACACATAAATGCAGCAATTTTCAACCTTTTTCATCTCATAGCACACATAAACTAAAAACTAAAATTCTGCGGCACACCAAAAAATATATTTGTTGCCAATCTGACCAAAAAAAGGTATAATTTTGATTCATTCATATCAGACGGCTATTGTTGTATTGGTTGTCATTATTTTATTTGACAATCTAAGGGAAAAGAAGTCAGTGCCCCTGACTAAATAGTTAGGTATTGCATGTTTTAAAGAATCTATGTGAAGAAACCTAAAACACTAATTCAAAAGAATATATGCACCTCTGTGTTCATTACAGCATTATTTACAATAGCCAAGATTTGGAAGCAGCCCAAGTGCCCATCAGTAAATGAGTGGATAAAAAAAAGCTCTGCTACATTGACACAGAGGAATACTACTTGGCTGTAAAAAAAAAAAAAAAAAAAAAAAGCCTGGCTGTCCTGGCTCGGTAGTTGAGCGTAGACCTAGGAACCAGGAGGTCATGGTTCGATTCCCGGTCGGGGCTCATGCCTAGGTTGCGGGCTTGATCCCCAGTGTGGGGTATGCAGGAGGCAGCCAATCAGTGATTCTCTCTCATCACTGATGTTTCTATATCTCTCTTTCCCTTTCCCTTCTCTGAAGTCACTTACAATATATTTAAAAATAATAAAAAAGAAAGGAAGGAAGGAAGGAAGGAAGGAAGGAAGGAAGGAAGGAAGGAAGGAAGGAAGGAAGGAAGGAGAAAGAGAGAGAGAGAGGGAGGGAGGGAGGGAGGGAGGGAGGAAGGAAGGAAGGAAGGAAGGAAGGAAGGAAGGAAGAAAGAAAGAAAGTAAAGAGAGAGAGAGAGGGAGGGAGGGAGGGAGGGAGGGAGGAAGGAAGGAAGGAAGGAAGGAAGGAAGGAAGGAAGGAAGGAAGGAAGGAAGGAAGGAAGGAAGGAAAATGTTACCTTTTGCAACAGCATGGATGACCTGGAGAGCATTATGCTAAGTGAAATAAGCCATTCCGAGGATGACAAGTACCATATAATTTCACTCATATGTAGAATCGAATGAATAAAATGATCTAACAAGCAAAATAGAGACAGGCTTAGATAGAGACAGAGTAGAGAGCAGGCTGACAACTGTCAGGGGTGAGGGCGGGTGGTGCTGGGTAAGGGGGTGAAGATACTGAGCAAAAAAGAAAAAACAAGAAAAATTCATGCACGTGGACAACAGTGGTGATTGCCAGAGGGTGGGGAGTTGGGGAAGGTGTTGGATGGAGACTTGGGATGATGAACACACACTACAGTATACAGATGATGTGTTGTAGGATTGTGCACCTGAAACCTGTATAATTTTGTTAGCCAGTGTCACTCTAATAAATTCAATAAAAGGAAAAAATAAATAAAATTAAATAATTCTTGCAGCGCACTGGTCGAAAATTGCTGCATAAGTGTATTTATTTTTTGTACCACTTAACTAAGGTGGATGGGATGCAGGCATGGGGAATTCAACATTTACTCATTCAAGGACCTATACTAACAAAGGTCCTAGAACATATCTGGTCACTGTGGCAGGAGAGAAGAGCAGGATAGAATATTCCTCACTGCTCTCTAATGTTTCAGCCTAAAAGTGGCATGCTACTTTTGCTCCCACCCACTGGCCAAAAGTAGTCACACATGCCCCTCAAGTGAACCTGAGGGTATTCAGTAAGCAATGTCTCTTCCAAGGCTCTCAGAGGATCTGGGTATAAATTCTACTTGTTTAAGAGATAATATAATGACTAAGAGTGTAGACCCTGGAATTGCCAGAATCTAGAGTCTGGCTCTCTCACTTACTAGCTGCATGACCTTGGGATATGCTCTAACTTTGCTGGGGAATGATTTTCTCATCTATAAAACAAATGGTAATGGTAAGAGCCTCACAGAATTATTGTGAGTTGTGAGGCTTGAGTGAGAAACACACACGCATGCACACACACACACACACACACATACACACACACGTGTTAGAGCACTGTACCATGTAATTGTTAGCAAGTATTTATTATTGTTATTATCATTAATCTGCTTGCTTCCAGTATAGCCTCTGATAGGAAGGCAAACATTTCTGATTCTAGTTGAGGGGGCCAGTGGGAAAGAAGTTGTAGTAATATGTCTGTGATGCCAGCGTCTGGACTAGGATGATGATATTGGGCAAATAAAAAGATGGGCAAGAGAGAGTGCAAAAGGAGAAAACCCAAGCAAGATTCACTGGCTAAATACTATGGATGAGAGAAGGATGGTCAGGTTTGGGTGACTGAGAGAAAGAAGCTTGAGTTTGCAGAGAATTGAGGGGGTCCCCGTGGGGAAAGAAGATGAACTGAAGTTCCAGTGTGGTGATGGGAAATGTCTAGGCACAGGAGGCCACAGCAAGTAGAGGAATACAGCCACCTCTTAATGGACATGTTTCTAGATGTGGTGACACCCTCCTTTTCCAAGTCAGGCTACAGGCACTGGGTCAAATGGCTTGGATTTAATTCTTGGCTCCACCTCTCCATGTGGCCTGGCACTCTAGTTTCTTCATCAGCAAAATGGAGATAATTGTACCCATCTCTTAAAGTGGTGAGGATTAAATGAGATAATACCTGTCAAGTGTTCCAAAAAGTGGCATGTAGTAAATGGATAATAATTGTTCCTTCTTGGCTAATTGAAATTTTAGTTGAAAAGAAATTTGGGGATTATCTTTAAAGTGATCAGTTTTTCAGAGTTGAATGTAAAACAGACTTCCATTGGCAGCAGTTCTCCGAGCGCATTTAGTCCTCCCAGGAGTCAGAAGAATGGGCCTGTTGTCACAGGTCAGCCTTTCATCTTTTCACTCTTACCTGAATAGTCAGTGAGCAAATGTTTTTAGCTTTTGCAAAGAATAACAAATTACAATGGGCGTAAAAGTGGCCAAAATAGACCATTTTAAGGGCTAATTTAAGATTGGTGCTTCCCCTTTTAAAATTGTCTGATTCTTTTTACTGATTGGTATACGTCACTACCTTTTGCTTCTTGAAATATAAAATTATTTCCAAGCAGAACATATTTCTGTATCTACTTGTTGGGCAGTTAACTCTATCTTTTAATAGGTCTAGTTTAAATTGCAGGGTCTTAGAAGATAACATATGCTCTAACATGTAATTAAGCATTTATAGAGTTTCTTTTCACTTCATTGAGACATGAAGAACTTCAAATATTTCAGTAGGACTTTAGAATATTGTTAGTAATAGTGCAAAACAGGTGCTGTCTGATTAGATGGATATTTGAGAACCTTCTGTATGCCAGGTTTTGTGTCATGCTGTGTATGTAACAGACGACATCGTCATCCTCACAAACCTACAGCCTAGCTGAGTTTATAATCTACTTACTGTTGGTTATTTGCCCTATTTAAGGATAGATTATCTACTGGTATATAATAAAACAAACCTTCTAATACTTTTTTGGTCTATGTGATTCGGTTCTGCATTCTTTCGGGAGTTAGGGTTATATTCCTTATGCTGCCTCTAATTTACCAGGTGCCTTTTCTTAGGATTATTTATAAAGTGTGGCCGATGCTATCTACTCATCCTGTTTCACAGGATTATGTAAAGGAAGACATTACATAATGTATGGACTATTTTGTAAATTACTGAGCTCTTCATATATACCTGATATCATTTCTGATATCTAACATTTACTATCTGTACTATCCTATACTATCTGTACTATTCTGTGCTACCTCTGAAGCATCAGTGCATTAAACTGATTTAAACTAAATAGTTTTGAAGTTTTTTTAAAAAAAATTAACCAAATGAGTCTTTTAGAAATAAACATACAATTATGAAAGAGGTAAATATGGTTAACTGCCATATAACTATCAGCTTGCCTAGATAAGTTTTTCTAACTACTTATTATTTTTAAAGTTGTTAATAATATATCACCTGATTCATATAGAAAATACTTATGGTGGTGTGATTTTCAAATAAGGCCACCTCCTTTGTTCTGTAACAGAATACAAAAATTATACAGCACGGTTCCTGTTTTCCTAGCTTACCTGTTTGTGAGGGAAATGCACAGGAAATAAATGTAAAGCCTACCTATTATACAAGACAATGGGAAGGTGCCCCATGGCCATGTGTGAACAGTGGCTTCATGAATGAAATAGGCAGTATGGGCCTTTTGAAGGAGAGCGAATAGCTGCATGTCACGAGCATAGACTTAAAAATGAGATTAGCTGGAGATATGTTACAATTTACCATTTTGGTAATATGGCTACTGGTGATTGGATAAAGTTATTTATATAGATCTGTGGTATAGTGGAGAGAGAAGGAAGAAAACTAAACAGATAAAAGAATACATAATTCCTTTATCAAGTGACATAGGTATTTACTTTTATGTTTCAAGGATCTTAAGAATTGAACCCATTAGCACTGAGAGGACTCTCATTTTCTATGAAGCAGCTTGTTGGTTCATATATACAATAGTGTATGCTCAAATGTAGCCATAGAACTGGTATACCATAAAGATACTCTGGAATTAAGGAAGCTTTATTTCTGGTTTTCCTTTAGCAGCTTTCACTATGTTTTTCTTTGGGGACCCAACTCAGATGACAGCATGCATAAAAATTTAATGTGTTGCTCTTTCTTTTCTTTCACTTGGGAAAGTTTACAGATGAAGGAAAGGCCCTAAGGTTCTGACTTCCATCCATGTGGTCTCACCTGTCTCCATAAAGCAGTGGTTCTCAACCTTCCTAATGCCGCGACCCTTTAATACAGTTCCTCATGTTGTGATGACCCCCAATTTCATTGTTACAAATTGAACATAATTAAAGCATAGTGATTAATCACAAAAACAATATGTAATTATATATGTGTTTTCTGATGGTCTTAGACGACCCCGGTGAAAGGGTCGTTCGACCCCCAAAGGGGTCGCGACCCACAGGTTGAGAACCGCTGCCATAAAGTGTTTCAAAGATCAGTGTCTGTTTTTGTCAGTGGCTATAAGGTCAGGCAGCTCTTTGTGAAGTTAATGCAATACAAATCTGAAAGCACTCAGCAAGTGGTGTTGAATCAACCATTAAGATTAATTTTCTTACAGGTTAAAAATTGAAAATGAGTAAGATAAGAACTTGAACTATTTTCAGGATATAAAACCTAATAAAAATTTAAAGTATGACTCATAATACAGCATTTAATTTCTTTGTGTTCCATTACCACAATTGATGTCATTGCTAACACAGATATTGTGTTGCAGTATTTCAGGATTGAGTGAAACAAATTTGAGCTGGCAGACAGCGTGACTGTACTTGCAAAGGTCATGCTACTCATACTAAGCCACTCACTTGAGCAAATATATAACCTTGCAAAGAATCCTGGGAAGTCTGCATTTATAATTTTGCATTTTACTCCCTATCTTTTGTAGGCAAGCAGCAACTCTACCACCACCTGCTGCTCATCCTTCCTGCCCTTTCTGATAACCCAGACCACTGAAAGGCACAGGGTATCTATGAATAAAAAAGAGAAATGATCCCCTAGAGACCCAAGAAAAACCAAGTATATTTGTATATTTTTTATTCCCAGAAGAATTTAGCAAGTGGACCCTCTTCCCAGTGAGTACCTCCACATAGACCCCTTGTCACATTCCTGAGCAGTGGCCCTTAAACACTATCGGGCTGTGTGGAGGACAAGCTCAATACTTTTCATTGCCTCTGTCAGTATCATCATGCACTATAATGTTGCTTTCCAAATCCATCTACTGCTAAATTATAGTGTTCTTGTAACTCTTGCTGTTAGTTGACAGTGACCACTGAAGAGCATACTCATAATTTTGTAGAATCCTGTTCTTTATTCCAAAAGAGTTCTTTGAAGTAAAATTTTATGACTCAGAACAAAACAAAAAGCTGTATTATTGAGGAAATAAAGTCTTAGAATAAAACAAAACATGGATTGAAAAAATACGTTATTAAAAAAGAAATATATTACAATATTAACATTTTTACACTGGCAATATACAATCTTAACAGTCTTTTTTCTTTTGCCAAATTGTTGGCAGGAAATGTTAATGATTAAAATTTTCATTTACACAAAACTTTCTCTTTTATACTGAGAGTTATTAAAATAGCCTTCCTTTTGGTATCACATTCCATTTACAAATTAGATCTTAGCTTTATGTCATTCTCTTGAGTGTAAAAAACTTGAGTTTACTTCCAAGTTGGAGGTGGGAAATAGTGCTCAAATAAAGGAATTTGGAAGAATCCTAATTGGATGTTGAATAATCATTTTGCTTTATAAAAAAACTAATGCAAAGTTTGTCATACAGTTTACTTTGCTATAAATCCAAGATTAAATTCCCTTTTATTTTTCATTTAAAGACTTGGAATGTATCATAATTTGAGTTTCTGTCATTTCACGTGAATTTTCTTCAGGGGCTGACTTCACAGCACTGGAAATTGATACACTGACTTGACGTTTCAGCATCTTCATAACCTTTCTTTTGTACCCTTTACATGCAAAGAAATATATAAAAGGGTCCATGCAGCAATTAAAGTTCATCAGGCATACAGTAAAGTGCAGAGAAATCTGGAATGACTGTCTTTGGCTACATTCCAGGAGATCAGGAAAACGAAGCTTCTTAATCATGTGCTGAATAATTGCTACATGGTAAGGTGTGAAACAGAGAATAAACACAACAATTATAAAAATTATTGTGTTGAGAGCCTTTTTGTTTATACCAGACTTCTCAGCTAGTGGGTTTTGCTTGGCAGTTTTAAAGAGTTTGCAACAGATTTGAGAATAGCAAATGAGAATAATTATGAGCGGAAGCACATATCCTATGAAACATGCACCAAGCAGAATCCAGGGAAGAGATTTTGTTTCTTCAAAGTTTGGGTATTCCATGCATGTTGTCCTTTCACTCTCCTGCTTTGACATAGATTTTATGAGTAGTGGGAGTGTTTGAGCAAATACTAGAATCCAGACAAATATGCAAATGCATTTTGCATGTTCAATTCTTTTCATCTTGTTGTATCGCAGAGGGTGTACCACGGCAAAGAACCTGTCAATGCTCAGGCAGGTCATGAAATTGACACCTGCATATGTATTGATGTAAAACACAAGAGCAGTTATCCTACACAAGGCCTCGCCGATTCTCCAGTCAAAGCCTAGGGCATAGTAGGCTATCCGTGTAGGCAAAGCAGTGGTGAAAAGTATATCAGAAATGACCAGATTTGTTGAATATAGGGTGGTAGAGTTGATTTTCTTCCTGTTTTGAATGATGACAACCAAGGCCAACAAGTTTCCCACGAGCCCAATTACAAAGACAATGCTGTAATGCAGAGGCATTACTATCCTGGCAGTGTTGTGGTGTGCGTAGAGGTCACAGTCACTTTCTGGAGAAGTTGTAGAGGCAGTAGTAAAATTGGTGTCCATTTTTATATCCATCAGCGGTGTTCAAGGTCTCTAGAAAAAAAAAACAAGTCTAATGAAAAGCAGATTTAACCCAAAGCAATGTAAACTACCTTTTTAGATCTAACTTAAAAATGTTAAGATTCATATACTTTTAAAAAATCTATGATTGCTAATATGGTTACATATATAGTAACAGGAAGAACAGAATAAGATTCATGTTTTTACATCACAATTTGGTGATTTTGGCAAAGTCCTGGGAAAGGAACTAGAGCCATTTAAATAGGACAAATTATTTTTTGTGACAAGGGGGAGTGCACTAAGTTTTTAGGCAGAACTTTCCCCTTCTTTTTGTGAATCATTTTCTGGTTAAGAATAAATTCATGTAAAGCACCCCACATTTCAGACGGGCATAAAACGCTGCTTTTAATGGACTTTCCCTCCCTACCCCCCAAGTGCATATCACTGCCAGGAAATGAAATCAGTCACACATTTATGTAGTGAAATGTGAACTTACCACAGTGATCTGATTTGTGTTAACCTAAAAAAGTATGAGAAACAAGACAAGGTTTTGTTAGGAACTAAAAGTTAGGTTTTCTTAAAAGAAAGAAAAAGATGATGAAGAAGATGACCACAACAAACATGAGAAAACTGACAAAAAAAGAAAAGGAAAAGAGAGAGAAAAAACTTAAGCTGCTTCAAGGGACAAATTAATTTTAAACTGTATTATTTCTCAGGTACCCCATTGATGCAAGTAGTATACGATGCAAGTAGTATACATTCTTTCATTCACACATAGTAGCAAGCATTACATCTGTGGTATTTTGTGTTCTGCTCTATTCATTTAACATGTTCCTGGATAAGTATAATCTATTTGTCTGTCATATGTGTAAATTTTATGTAGATATTTGATGGGTATTTTACAGTATAATTTGCTTAGCTATTCCCTTGATGAACATTTGGATTATTTCCAATTCTTGTTATAAATAGTGTTAGGATGAACTTTCAAGTCCTGAGTTGAAGAATAAAAAATTCCTACAATAAAACTCTGTGTATGAGGCTAGGCTGTGATAAAACTAAGGAAGAGTTGGGCAGTAAGTTCTGTGAAGTTATTTTTAGATGAAAATTAATTTTCTGGTAGTACTATCTATGTGCATGAATCTCTTCTGAAAGTCACCAAAGTTAAGGGGAATTTTCAGTGTATCAAGTGATGATGATTCTCTGTGTTAAAGGAAAAGGACTCTCCCTAGCCATATCGAGGCACTGACTGCAAATCCGCTTCTCTGACTGTGGTATTAAATGAATTGGATCTCTGCTAACTTATTTTTAACAATCTTGAAACAGTGATACTAACAGACAACCAGGTTACCAGAGGATTGCACTATTGTTACAGGTGTGCGTTACATAGTGTTGATAGGTTAATTGTTAAAATATGGAAATACAACCTAAACTTTTTAAAAGGGAACAGAAATGGAAGTAGAACTTATGAATCAACAGAAGACAGGAAAGGAGATTTGGGGTGAGGGGTGGAGGATAGAATGAAGATGGTCAATAAAAAACACAAAATAAGAGGGTAGAAATGTGTCACAGCAAATTTAAATGGATTGGACTTACACATTGAAAGACAGAGACTATCAGTTTGGATTTTTAAAAATCCAGGTCTGTACTACTTAGAAGAGATATAACTCAAAGTGATTCAGAAAAGCTTGGCAGAACAAATACCAAATAGTGTGAAAAGCTAGAATAGCAATATTAACATCAGAAAACATAGAATCCAAAGCACATTCAGCATTAATAGGGATAAAGACGGTCACTACAAAATTTAAAAGAGTAGTTTACAAAGAATGTAAAAATAATCATGATTGTGCATGTAACAACAAAATTTGACAGAATTTAAAGGAGAAATTGGCAAATTCACAACCTTAATGTGAGATTTTAACACATTTTTATTAGAATATGCCAGATAAGCCCTAGCTGGTTTGGCTCAGTGGATAGAATGTTGGCCCTCAGACTAAAGGGTCCCAGCCTCGATTCCAGTCAAGGGCACATACTTTGGTTTTAGGCTCTATCCCCGGCCCTGGTTGGGGTGCGTGCAGGAGGCAACTAATCCATGTGTCTCTCACATTGATGTTTCTTTGTTTCTCTTTCTGTGTCTCTCCCTCTCCCTCCCCCCCTCCGCCCCCCTCAAAAAAACAAATAAATAAATAAATGGAAAAATATCCTCAGGTGAGGATAAACAAAAAAAAAAAAGAATATGCCAGGTAAAAAAGAGATCATGGACTTAGCTTTACCCACATGACTTCAAAGCTAACAGAATTTGTGCTGAAGGCCCATGACCATTATTTGCAAATATGACTGTTACAAGGTCATCAGAAAGATCTCAGAACTTCCAGAAAAAGCATCATCTGGCAGCTCACATTTCCTGTGATTCTTGTGCAACTAAATTACAGATTCACAATAAAAAGATAAAGGATAAATTTGGAATCTAAAAAATATATTTCTAAGGAATGCCTGGGTTAAGAAATTACAATGCAAATTTTGAAGTGCTTAGTACTAAATGACAAAAATGCTACATGCCAAAACTGAGGGATGTGGCTAAAGAGTTCATTGAAGATGGATGCAAAGCGTTGAATATATTTATTTTTAAAAAGGTTAAAATAGGTTAGTTAAATATGTAGCTCAAGAAGCTAGAAAGGAACTGAGTTTGCCCAAAGAAGGTAAAAACAAATAAAAATAATTGCAGAAATTAATGAAATAGAAAAAAAAACAATAAATATGGACTTTGTATTTTGTACAGAAAAAGGTGAAGTGATTCTTGAAAAGGAAGTCATGGGAATTGCAACTGTGGAATAAATGTAGAAAAAAAAGCTTTATCCAGTTCGTGTGAGAAGTAACTTTCCAAGAACTAAGACTAGACACGAGGGAGAAAGGAAAATTCCAGGCAAAGGCTGCATCTTAGGAACAGCAGCAAGAGCTTCTTTTATTTTTCTACTTTTTATGAAAAAAAAAAATTGCTTTCTGAAAATCTTAACAGATACATGTTATTTTGAAAAATATTTCCAAGCACGTTCATGGGAACTGCTTTTTAAAATACACAATAGGGAAAAATACATTGTGGAGTCTCATCATTCTCCATGTGATTATTATTATAGAGACTAGGAAAGTTACCACTAATGTAAGAATCAAAGAAGACTGTGCTATTTCTTGTCAAGTTGTAAATGTGTGTTTACCCTCTATACTGAATTAAATATAGCATCCAGTAGAGCTGGAAATGGCAGGGGTTTCAAAACATTTTAAGTCAAAGCATGTTTAACACCATATTAATTATAAAGGTGAGCATCTGCAGTCAAGTTAAATGTCCACCGTTAGGGGGTTGGTTAAATATTTTATGGTATAGCCATATAGTGGAATACTATGCAGCCATTGAAAATAGCAGTGTACATGCCTATTTCTTGACAGGGAATAATGTTAAGTAGGAAACAAATTGCATAACATACCACTTTGGGGGGAGGAAAAGCAACTGTACACACACACACACACACCCCTGCATGGATATATATGTCAAATATAATTTTGTACAAGTAATTTTTAAGTTTTTTTTAATGTAGTCTAAAATTTTATCATTGAAAATGACTGTGAAATAAGTAAATAGATAAATATAGTTTTTTAATCTGAGGGAAAAACATTTTAATTCAGCTCTTTTTATGAAAACCTTGTCCTGTGACACGCTTTTCAAAGTTAGCCCTTTAATGCTCTTTAGTCAGCTTTGTGCATTAGTTTTTTTAGGTGCCTACCTTTAAGTCATGTCTCGAAGAACTCTCTTAACCCTGCAGGGTGAGTGTTGCCATCACCCACCTACTTTCCATGTGAGGAAACTGAGTGCCAGGGAGGTTTAAGGTCATGCTGGATCCTTCTCTCTGATGACTTGGCTTCAAGTCTCTTTCCCATCCTTGGCAGGGGCAGCTAATTCATCCTGCCCTGGAAATGCGGAGAGGTTGTGCCTTCAAAGTGGCCTAAGCTTTCATGCTATCTTTACCTGTAAATTAACAGCCTGGGCACCACGTGGCCCAGCTTCTCCTGAGTAGGGGAATGATTCTTCCTCAGGACAGCAGGGCTCCCACTTCCATGTGAGGTGTCTTTCCAAATGGAAAGCCAGACCTGCGGCCACCACCTTATAAACTGTGATGGAAGACTGTGGAGGGGCCTTGTACTACCCACCCTAGTCCTATGTCAATCAAAGAAAGGCCTTGCATAGTTTGGTCATGTAAATGTCATGCTTCAGAAATGCTCTTAGGGAAAGAAGGATCTAGGCTGTTTTGAAATACGTTTATTTGGATATTTACTAACCTGTTGAAGGTTGATTTCATTAGTCAACAACTCTATTATACTACTTTACTTCTTGCTTACATCTATCTATATTATTAATGCTATAGTTTTAGTTAATTTTACCTTTTCCAAATTGACAGAAAAATCCTTTCATGTATATGCCTATTGTTATCCTAGTCTTATATCAGTCATTCCCAATTTATTATCATCTTCCCTCAGAGACATTATTTTATACTTTTCTTTAATCATCTTAGAATTTAGGATTACCTCCCTGAACCTTGACTTACTCCATTTTTTAACTCATCAATAAGTGTTTTTAGTGCCTCTATATGCGAGGTCCTGGAAATACAGATATGATATCTTTTAATACCCGAGGGCCTAAAACTGAAAGATGAATGTATGATATTCAGAATGTGCTATTATCTGACTGAGGTGTTTTCTCAATATTCTCTGCTGTGGTTTCTTCTCACACACACCAGGGTTCTGCTTGCTCTTTTCATTATAGTGCTCCTTTACCAGCCTTTGGATTGCAGATCCCACTTTTAGCCATTCCTCTTTTATTCATAACTAATTAACTAACTAATTTCCTTTCTCTAATTTATTTACTTTAGAATATATTTTAAGTATTTCACATTTTCATAATTATTAGGCAACAGCTTTTGACATGTTATTTAGGATAGATATACCAAGTTGTACTTGAAAATACTATGACTTGTCATTTTATGGCATAGAGAAAAGCGTGAAGAAGTGTTTGTTCTAGGTATTTTTTCCTTAGAATACTTTAAGAATTATAATTTCCTCATAATGCTTTCTAGTGAGAAGATATGTGTGGTCCCTAAGCTATCATTAATGTCCCACCCCAGGGGACATAAATAAGGACTGCAATCTTTGCCCTGAAGGCACTGATAGTAACTAGGCTGCATGAGATGTGGGTCCTTAATTCAGGTTCCACCAGAGGAACACCTTTTCCTCCTGAAATTAAACTACCTGGCAGGTACTCGGGCAACAATCTATGCCACTTTTGTTAATAAGCAAAGGAAACCATCTCAGGATTGTCTCTATAATACAATATTAATCCTTTCACTTACTGTTATCTGAACATGCATAAAACAACAAGTTATTCCACAGGGAAATATCCTCCAAAGTATTTTTGCTTATGTTTTTCTCTAGAGTTGAGTTCATTACTAATAGAGTAGCTAATGTTTCTTAAGACACTATCATCTCATTTTTGCATAACCGGACATGTTGACATGAACTGGCAAGTTTTTTTCTAGCCACAGAAAGGAAAAAATAAAAGCCCCTCCCCCCACCCACCCTCAACTCATTCATTAATAGTTAAGAAAATTGTCTAAGTTCTAATGTAACCTGTATTCTGGAAATATTTACCCTAGACACCAACTTGGAGCCTTTTTGTGATTTTTCTCAGGGCACACATAGAAACCTTATGCAATTTCAATTTACTTGCTTGGCAATTATTTCCTTAGCTTTTATTTGTGGCAGAAACAGAATAAACCTTCACTATATTCAAAGATTTAGTAAGTGCTAGAATACCAGCTTTAATTTTTGCTTTAAGATTCTTGAAAAGTCACCATCACCCCCAGTATTTATTCTCTTAGTAATCATACACCTTAAATGAAAAGGGTTAAACTTCTGGTGATTTTGTTTATATTCAGGCCTCAGCAATGAATTGAATGGGTCAAGTCATGCTGAAATGATAATAAATAGGAGGTGATTTCTCTATAAGGTGAAGTCTGCTCAAGAATGTTTACACATCGAGATGCTCTGACTCAAAGTGTCCACAGTGGCATGCACCAAAGAGGAAGTTCAGGAGCACACTTTCAAAAACAACCATGAGAGCCACAGAAATGTGGATACATATACATATACATATACATATACATATACATATACATATACATACATGTATATATATGAATTATATTTGAATATTGTTAAAGAATAGTGTTTGGTCCAGTTCTTTCTCTAATTTCTGTTGATAAACTGTCCTTTGGCTATTTTAGAGATAAGATTGAGGGAAATATTCTGGAGTAAGGAACAATCAGATCCCTAGAAAAGGAGGGGGCCAACACAGGCTCAGAGTTACTGGAATAAGAAGGATTCTGTCGACTGAGGAAATAGGGCAGCACAGATGTATCAGGACAGCAGGCTGAGGCTGTCTAGTGCCCTTGAAGACACACATAACTCATGGAAGAAAGAAATCATTGCTTTTTTTCCTAGTTTTCTAACTATTTTCCAATTATTTGACAAAGCCTCCTTGAACTTGAAGCTGAGCCAGCAGGGACGTTGGAGTTCAGTCCAGTGTCACACATACTGGGGTCTAGCACTCAACCAATGATTTTTTTTTCATCTTTTTTTTTAGTTAAATAACTGAAATAGGCAGGTGGGAAATATCAACTCCTGATTGTGGGGAAGAAACCCAAGGCACAGACAGGCTGTGACCAGCACAGGCACTGCCTCTCAGCACTCACTTCTTTGGCAAAGTTGGACTGACATTCATAGCGTTGCTACTCAACTGCTTTAATAGTACACAGCCCAGTTAACTGAGTAAAATAAATCTTTCTACGCTATTAGGTGATTTTTTTTTTTTTCTTAACTAGCTCTGAGTCCTGCATTAATAGCTAAGACTGTGTCCTAGCTGCATTTTTTGGCAGGAAATAGGGAATATTGTTCAGAAAGGTGACCCACTGGCAGCTGCCTGTCCTTTCTCAAAAAGAACCTAACACGTGCCAGAGTGTTTATGGTCGAGAGTTGTCCCTGGTCAGTGTGTCTGAAGGGACCTCACTGCCCTGCCTCCCTGGAGCTCACTTTTTCTGGCTTGTGGAAATATGACCCAGCTGCCACCCACAGCATGGTATGGTTCTGAGGTCTGCAGAGGGCCATCTACAGGATGATTCACAGAGAACTGTTTCAAGGCCAGTGGTCGCCAGTCTGCAGTTCTTTTTGCCTTTATAGTGTCCTGAGCTCAGTGGACACTCAGTGAAGACCAACTCCAGCTTCTGTAAACGTTTACATTGGAATTGCTGGGACAGTGAAAGGTGCCTGACACTTAAATTATTTGGTTAAACACCCACTTGCACATCGAGGGTTTTACATGTTCCAGCTATTTTCCTTTCACCTTCCACTGATTATTTATTCCTTGTGTGGCTTTTGGTAACTTTAGCACTGACTAGGCTGCTATGAAAATTGTCAAAGATGAAGACAAAGGAGGTAGTAACTCTCAGGACTCAAATTCTATGACATAACATTTAAGAACTGTAAGAAACAAGAATCCCACCATAATCATTTCAGTGTAAGGAAGACAAATACTGTTTTCATGAGGCATGATTTGACCTGTGTGCAGGATAACTAGCTGTGTGATATAAAACGGCTCTTTATAGTGAAGGTCTGAGTTTGTATAATCTTTATCCTCTGAGTCAAACAGAATTAGTGTCCCTCAGTACAGGTGCCAAGTCAGGGACATGGAGGTGGCCAGGACTCTTGTGTCTCCCCCCCCCCCCCCACTGTCTCCAATCAGCCAGCATTTCCTGTGCCTGCAGCCTCCTGACCCTCCTCTGCACCCGTGTTTATGTCTGTCGTCTGCCTGTGTGTACTACTCACACCACCTCTGCCGGCCTTCAGGCAGCCCTCACTCCTGTTTGCAGCCACTGCAGCAGTTGCCACAGTGTGCTTCAGGTGGCAGACGGAAAGCTCTCTGTTGTGACACACTTTCCTTCATGACTGGGCTCCACTTCCCTCTCCCACTGCGTCTCTGGCCATCGTCCCTCTTCTGATGCCTTGGCTCCCGCCACACTAACTTCCTTGATGCCCTGTATTCTCGCATAACTCTGTGCCTTTTTGACGTCCTTCCTTCTGTCTTGGTGCCTCCTCTCCTCTTGTCATGTAATCTTAGTTTCTGCTCTCCTTCAAGACTTACTTCAAAATCAGCTGCTCCTGGAAGCTTCTCTGATTTTATTCTCTCCTGCTCACTCCCAGCACCCGCAGGAAGGCAGAGTCAGGTATCCTTGCTAGGGCACTGTTTTGCAATACCATGTGTTGTTTGGCTTCTTTTTTTTCTGTTTCCCACTGGTCAGTGAAGTCCTATGAGTAGAGACCATATTGTTAATTTTGTGTCTCTCCAGCTGACCCATAATTGATGTTCAATAAATACGCATTAGCCCTGGCTGGTGCAGCTTGGTTGGTTGGAGTGCCATCCCATGCACTGAAGGGTCAGGGCACATACCCAAGTTGAGGGTTCCATCCCTGGTCGGGGCTCATGCGGAGGGCAACCAATTGATGTTTCTCTCTCTCCCTCTTCCTTCCTCTCTAAAATCAATTTTTAAAAAAGAAGAATAGCAAAACCCCAGCTTTCTTGATGCTCCGTCAAGGGTTCTTTAGATTAACGTAAGCTCTTGACTAATAACAGTAACCAGTATTGTTAAGCACAGATTACTGCAGGCACTGCCCTGGCACTCTACATAAAGTCACATAAATCCTCACAAACTTTCACAGATCAGTTTGAATGGATGAAACAGGCACAGTGCACTTCTGTGAAGATAGAGTTAAGTGTTAGAATCAATCCAGGCAGTTTGGCTGCAGTAATCACACTCAGTGCCATACATTTTCTTCCCGGCTCCTATTTCCAGGATGATCTAATGTTATTGGTAGAAATAAGTAAACTATGAAGAGATCTCAAAACTTTAACGCAAGAGAGAAGAGGAGGGCTAGGGAGACAAGAAGCGAAGCGGGGGGAGGGAAATATGTTGCCTGGAATAAAAGAATTCATTAATTTGGAGCATATTTTAAAATTAAAAGCTTTAGAAATGATTTTAGATTTTACTATTTTTAACAATATTTCTACGAAGCCCTCTGGACTGAAATTTCTGTTGAAAGAAAAAGGTGGCTACCCAAGATAGCTTTTATGTTATTAATTTATTTTTATAGTACTTTTTAAGTATTTGCAGATATTTGACAAAATGTTTTTATTCTTCTCTTTGGGCTTTTAAGACACAATAAGGATCTTTGTTATCTCTACAGTGTTCACAGGATTTTCACATGCGTTATCTCATCTTGTGCTGAAGCCTGTATTTTGCAGACGTCTTGGGAGGTTAAGAAACTGAACAGACTGGGGGATACTACACATCCTCAGCACATACCACACCCTAGGGCCTGTTACCGCTCCAGCAGGCCTTTAACCGTAGCAGGAAGAACAGCATCATTTGTACATTCCTTTACTGGGTGCTCAGCTCTTTTTTAAAGTGTAAACTTCTTAAGGAGGATGGCTTTATCTTATACAACATTTTCATCACATAGAGTGTTTCAGAACTGTCCTATAATAGATATCATAAATGCTTATGGAATACATAACTGAGTGAAAGTCATATAGTGACCCGAGTTAATATTTATTCCATTAAACGACTGGTCATGTTATTACTGAAAAGTTCTCGGAAGCCAGTTAAAGGAAATTACCACCACCATTTGTTAGGTGAGCATGTATGTGAGGATGCTTTGTAGAGTGGTGTGCTCTCTGCAGTGTTGTGTCCAAAAGGACAATTAAACCCCAGAGAGAAAATGTGCACTGAAATAATACTAGCAAATGCAGAGTCCAGACAGTAAGCACAGTTAGATTTATAACCATACATAGACTCAGTCTGTGTGTAAAATATTCCATAAAGACCTGAAAATAGTTTAAAAAATCCTTCTCAGAGAAGTGATAGGGCAAGGAAACTTTGCCTGTTGGATTCATCCTTTAGCAGTTTAATGGGCAGAAGGAGGGAGAATAGTGATAGCAGACAGTTTCCTAGCAGTTAGTATGAGAGCCAGAGTTATAAGGACTTGGCGGTGGTATTACTCCACATTTTACAAAGGAAGCAACTAGTGCCAGAGATGTCAGATGACTTGCCTAAGGCCACACAGCTCAGGTTTGAGCCAGCCTCCAAAGCTGGGCTCGTAACCACTGCACTGTATTATGCTTAGAGCGACACCCCAAGAAAACTCAAAACCACACCCTCCTTTAGAGGAAGTTTCCTCACAGTTTATATTTTGTCAAAAGTTCCTGTTACCTTCATTCCAAACCTGGCATAAATATTGGCAAAACACTGCATATAATTCCTTGTTTTGTGGGTTTTTTTAAGCACATACAAGTTCTAGAAAAATATATGGAGGCATGTTTAACCTTACTAATCATCAAATGAATATAAAGCAAACAACAGATATTCTTTTCTTTTACTTATCAGATTAATGGTTTATATTTAGAGTTGAAATACTAAGAAACAGTGAAGCCCAGACTGCAACTGATCAGAGAGTAAATTGATAAAATGTTTTTATAAACCAAAAACATCAGTTTATATCAAAAGAAATAATACAAGTATATAAAAGACTTTTTGTTTGTAGATATGTGGCCAAATAGTAAAATGTTACAACTCTTCTTTTTGTGCTGAATAACTTTTATATATACAATACATTTAAGTTTAGGAATACCTTATCTTAAAATAACTTTGTTCCTTTCCCTTCATATTAAAGCATCCTGAAGTTTTGGCATTATTTGCCAACATTTACTTGATACTGTTCTTTTGTAATTGTGAGTTCACACAGAAATGCAAAGTAAGCCTATTTTTTGGCAAAGCTGTTTCTGGCACAATCCATTGCTTTCACCTAGCTTAATACTAGCTGGTCAGAACTGCCAGTCACTAGAGTTTAAACTCTATTAATAACATAATTTTTGCTAGAAATGTTTATAGCTTGCTATTGAGTAGATTCTTTCCCTTTACCTGTACCTTAAGTAGGCTTTCAAAGTTTTTCTTAACTCAAAAGATTTTGTTGCAAAAGCAAAATATGTAGCACTTACCCCTCGGTGACTTGTTCTGGCCCCTGTGTAGTCGTCGTCAGGATTTGACCAAACTGAAGTAGGTTAACCTTGGCATGTTGTTCTGAGAGAGATTATGCAGACATCCTTTTATGGTGGTGACTTTTTTTTTTCTGTCACCCTGTGACTGAGCATAGTAAGTTAACCTCATGTGTGCGTGCGTGTACACTTTTTTTAAAAAATGGGAAGTGAAATTTTTCTGTTAGTGATTTTTTTTTTAATAGTTATCCAAAAACCCCTTGGAATTTATGAATTGCTGATATCTGTGGAACTTTATAAATTTTTCTATAAAGATGCATTTTAAAAAATTATGTGAGAGAGACTAAAGCAGTAGACCTTGATCAGTAAAATCAACGAATCATAGTTACTGGTGATGTTATATCTATAATCTGTGTAAAGTATTTTTAAGTGTTTTAAGGGGAAAAGAATGTCAACTTTGTCAGTTTTGTCTACCTGGAAACTTGCTCAACAGCTTATAAGAAAGAAAAGTTTCTGTGGTGAGTGGAAGAAAGATGCTCTTTTGCATATATATACAGAGATTAGTTAATGTTTTTAAGCAGGAGGCTAACTTGACTGAATCAGTGGCTGCATGGACACAGGAATAACAAGGGAAAAGTTGATGGGATTTTGCAGCTAAAATTGAGCCTCTTGTGAAAAGGGTAAAGGAGACCTATGCTGTTCACCTTAGTTTTAGTTGACTGTTTAAATCAACAGTGTAACATGGCTATCTATCTGTAAGCTAAATTAAGTAAAATATAGTGCTCAAAACAAAAGAGGTGATATTTACACTTATCCAGGACCAATCTGGCTATTCCCAGTCAGCATTTTACAAAGGGCACAGATGACTTAGAGCTTGTGTGGGATCTGAGGGGTCTGGATCCTAGGTCTTAGGAGAAATGATTGAATAGACTGAGAATGTTTAGGCTTAGCAGGGATGTGATCGCTGTTATCATGCATTTGGAAGACATATTGTAGAAAAGGGTTTAGGTTGCATATGTCAGTCTTCCTAGCTCCAGCGAAGGAAAGCCAATAAAAAGAAACTACTGGAGATAATTTTCAAATCAAAATATGAGTTTAGTTCCCAGAAGTTAGCATCATAAAAACATGGATTAGGCTGTCTCTTATTTAGATGCTTGCGTAACCTGGATGATTCTTTTGAAAGAGTCTGTAGAGTATTGAATCATTTGGTAGGAATTTGTGGCTCTGTGACCCCAGAGGCCCTTTTATTTTAAGAGTCTGTCAAAATAGCCTCTCAGAGGTATTATTCAATTAGAAGCATATTAGGTTCTTCCTAGCTCTAAAATGCTGAGAACTGTGGAGAAACCTTGTCAAACAGAACACTTCTTTGGGCCTCTACCCCACAATTTATGAAATAAAAATCATTGAACTAAAAATGGTCAACACGATAATTCCCAGTTCAAAAAGATCCAATGAGGGGAAAGAAGAGATTTTATGATTTGATGGATAAATATGATAAAATATAGTTCCTTTAAACTTTGAATTGGAGAATACTTGAAGTTTTTGAATTTGTTGAAAGGCCATTCTGGTGGGATGTGTTGGTTTTTAATTTTTGAAAGCATTTTTATTAAGTAAAACATTGTTATACAATAAATAACTCATCTAGGTAAGGTAAATGTACCTAGAAAACTGGGTCTACATCTTTTTTGGTATTAGAATAGTCAAGTGTATAAAGAAGAGGGGATAGAGTAATTGTCCTGCAAGATACTATTGAGTTTCAGGGTAAGATAATTTCATGAGTTCACAAACCTTATTTTTATTGTTGTTGAAAGTTACCAGGATTTTTTTAGTTGTACTATAAAAGTACAACTTTTTCTTATACATAAACGTCCTTTTCTGTATAAGAGGAAAGGTAGACATTTGTGACCTGCACTGTTTCTGTTTGTTCTGTTGAGTATGGTTGTGAGTATATAGTAGATAACAACATATTAATGGAAAAGTGAATGGACTCTTTATAACCTGTTTTCCTCTTTTCTATACTTTAGCCTCACATGCTTAAGCCAGATAGGGCTTCCAGAAGTTAGCTATTCACGACGTGAAAAAGGTCAAATTGAATTCATTGTTGACAGTATAAAGAACAGATGTTGTCATAAAATAAGGAAAAGAAAAACTGGCCAATGACTAATAGCATGATATTTTGTGAAGTCTGTGTGTATAGAAATAGCAGTGGAAAATTTCTACAAAACAACCTATATGACCATGGTATGAAATGTGTGCTTTTGTATTATGGGTGTAGGTGGTCTGGTATTTAGTCATAATTGAAAACTACACAGTGATTAATAACTTCTAAGGAATTTTAAAACTTCTATTGGTATATAAGATATAAACTGTGGTCATTAAAATTCCCATCCATATTTTTTTAGTTTACATTGAAATATAACTTCAAACAAGAACTCTGCTTCAGATTTTTCATTATAACATCACTATTTACACTTTATTGCTGAATGTAAACAGAAGAATTTATATAACTTAAAGAACATGTTCTGTTGTGAGAGATCTCAAATGCAGCCAAAATAGAGTTCTCTTATTATTGCCAAGAGACCAACAGGCCATGTTTTGAGCATATAGATGAAACCATGTATTTTAATCCTATTAAAAACAATAAAACAAGGAAAGGGGCGTTTTTTTTTTTAAGCAAAAGGCAAATTCTGCTGTATGGTTTTACAATTTTAAAGAGGAATTCATTTATTCGTGAATGTTTATTGAGCAACTATTTTGTGCCAGGCAATGTTCTAGATTGTGGGGGTAAAGCAGCAAAAAAACCTGACAGCAATCCCTGCCCTCATGGAGCTTCCATTCTAGTCAGCGAGACAGATGAGAAACAAGTCACATAGCAGAGTAACCAGTTGTAGGTGCTATGGGGAAAGGGAAATAGAGCATGCCCAGTGGGGATGGGGCTGTGAGGTGTTGCAGGGGCTGCAGTCTGGAGTGGGGGGGTTGGGGAGGGCTTTTCTGAGAATGTGTTATTTGAGTGAAGACATGGAGGGTGGAAGGGAGTAAGTGATGTCCTTATCTGTGTGAAGTAGGCCAGGAGAAGAGGAGAGCGCATGCACACGCGTATGCCTAGTCCTGCTTGAGTGAGGTGCACCCTGGTCCCATGTGTCTGGATAAGCGAGAGTGAGTGGTAGGGAGACCAAGTAGTAGAAGATCAGGTTTGAGGTGGGACACAGGCCTGACTTTGGCTTTTACTTAACGGTGGGGAATCACTGGAGGATTTTAAGCTCAGGAATGGCTAATTTATACTTTTTAATGAAAAGAATGCATAGCTGCTTAGTCAACTGTGTTTGGGTTCAGATGATTTGAATTGAGGGGGGGAAGAGAGAGGGGAGGGAGGGAGAGACCAAACAGTTCTTTTGTGTAGAATTGAGAACATCAATTTAAATAAGTCTCTGCTTATTAAAATTGCTTTGTTAATTTATTTTAATCCAACAAATAATAAGGGTCTATATTAGGCACTAGGGGAGTATGCAACACTAAATAGAACATGATGCTTTCTCACAGAATTAATAATCTAATGGTAGTTTTTAAAGAACCTATATAGTTCAAGTCTGTATCAAACAGCTGTTCAAGAATAAGGATAATTTCATTGCCCCTAATTTAATGAGCTCCTATGCTCTGTCAAGCACTGTGCCAGATGCTGGGAGGACCAAGGGATGCATTTCCTTCCCTGCCATGGGGTATGCTCAGTCTAGAAGGCGGACCAGACGAGTGAGGCATTCATGACGGATCCGTTGTGCCGTCTCCATACCTCTGCTGCCCTATCCCTGCCGTCCTCCTCACAAGAATGCGAGAGGCTGCATCTTATGCATCTTTGTGTCTCCAGACCTGACCCAGTGTCTGACACTTGGGTGTTTACTGCTTGGGGTTTTCCCAGCATTTGTTGTGTATGCCTGTTGATGCTGCTGCCATTAGTCACATTTGCAGTATACATTTGCTTTTGTTTTGTTTTTAATATTAGAATTGAGAGAACAGTGAATGATTTTTTTAAATAACCCAATCTCTATCAATGATGAGCTAATGTACAAGAGGCCAAGAGGGTCCTGTGTTTCTACAAAAAGTGTAGTGAGGACATTTCTTTGTGGAAGAGAAGAATATTTCTTGTGTTTTCTTATGGTAAAGAAATAGTTCTTTATACTGATGCCACTCACCCCCAAAAATGGGAAAATAAAAAATTGACAGAGTAATTAAGCCAAGTGTTTAATGGAGAATGGGTGCTAGTGTGTGTCCAAACTCACTCATGTTGTCTGCCTAGCCCTTGTAAGAATGTGAGTTTGCTATCCTGGAGCTAATTCCTTGAGGTCAGCGACTGCTTTTTACTCATAGATATAGATGGAGCTCCTATACCTGGCCTGCTGCCTCTTACAGAGTGCCCAGGTGATTATTGAAACAGTGAAACTGGGGTGCTTTGAGGGCAAAGAAGAGAGCTACTCACCACCAAGAGGAACTGGAGAAATTGCTGAAAAGAGTTGAGTGTCCTCAACAAGAAAGTGAGAAGGACATTTAGGTTGAAAGAATAACCCATGTTAATGAATAAGGGCCTAGTGTGCCCAGGGAGCATCTTTGGGGGCTGGGAATGAGAGGGAGGGGCCAGGTTAGGGGAACAGAGAGGACTCAGTTGTGGGAAACTACACTGGAATTGGAGGGCTTTGCTACTTCATGCTAATATTTCACTTTCCTCTTTGGATACTGGGGGTCTGTGAAAGAAAGGGTTTTAAATAGGTGTGTGGCATGATTGGAGTTGTGTTTTGGGAAGAAAATACTGTTAACAATGTTAAGAGATGGATTAGAGCAAAGACTTTTCAGTCTCATGGCTTGTGATTTTTTAATATGTCCAGGTGAGGGTATCAAATTGAGTTTCATAACCAGGTGAGGGGACAGGCAGACAGTCTGGGACTCACTTCATTTTCTTAATTCTAGCCATGGAGGCTTGTGATTATACAAGGAAAGACTGGAGCAAGAAGAAAAGACTATAAGGGAGCCTTGAGAGGGTATAAGAGTGGTAGAAGAAGCATAGGGAGACCAGCAAGAAACAATGTTTAAGACAAATGAGGAAGGAATATGAGGAAAGTAGGGGGCAGGAGTGAAAGGGATGTCAAGTGCTGTGGTGATATATGGACAAAGTCTGAAATGAAGCTTTTGCACTTAACCACGACACGTTATCATGTGTATTGCTTTTGGTTTTCTTTCATTAGATTTTAAGTAATTCATGGGAAGAATCATAGGACCAACTTTACATTTTCTCACAATTAATGCCTGACAATTAATTAGTAGATGCTAAACCACCTTTTTGCAATAGGTCTGGGATAGTTGACAAGGATTAAATTTAAAGAATGTTATATACAGTGCAAATTATTTCAGATATGATGCACATTTAGAAGGCAAATTGTGTATGTGTATCTAGGATCATGCTTTCATACTAAAGTAAAATTAATCAGTGTTACATCAAATACATATTAGCCATTGGTATTTTTAAATGGAGTGTTATACTATAGTGATTTTTTTTTATTTGTTTGCATAGCCTGGCACCTGTGTTTGCTCTGTTTGTACCATTTTACTGCTCCATACCGAGAGTCCAAGTGGCACATATTCTGGGCCCGTTGTCCATCACAAACAAGACATTGATTTATATATTGGGACTGCAGGTATAGTATGCATTTTTATGTTCACATTTCTTTAACCAGATCTTTTTTTTCTTTTCTTTTTTTTCTTTTCTTTTTTTTTTTTTTTGGCCTTTTTCTCATTTGATCTCCTTGAAAACAATGTTTTTTCCCATAAGTTTGGCTTTATGATCTATATCAAATGTTCAAAGGAAGTGTTACAGAATGAGAACATCAAGGTATAGAAGGTACTAGAATACTTTCATAGCTTTTAGAATCTGATAAGAGCTTTCACTGTAATTCGTATCAGTGGAAAATATTTTAATTGTACAGTTGCGTATAAATATTTTCTCAAAATCATAGTATGAAGTGGAAACAAATGAGAAGAGTCAAAAGATGAAAAGTGGAAAATCACTGTCAAAATTAATTTATTGAATATGGTGTTCAAATAAAGCTCTGAAGAAGAAACCAGATATGCTTTACCAACCCAAGCTTTGGGCTTTGCTTTGTCAGCTTTACAACTTCTGTGTCACATAGGCATGACAGCAATGCCACCACCTGCTAAATGGTTTGAAATGAAGACCATTAGGGTACTTATTATTTGACTTAAATTGAAAAAAGTTATTATTACCAATATTCACAAAATATTGATTACTCTCTTCTGGGCTCCAGGCCCATTGATACCTATGATTTTCAGTTTTCTACCTGTAATACTAGTACTTGTCACTTTTCTTGCACTCACAGCTTTTGATATAAAACTTTTATTATGCTATTTTCTGTGGTACCATGTGTAGCTTGACCTATTGATCCACTGTTAATACTCATAACATTCCTTTTCCCACATATATCAAACCAGATAGTAGTGTCTCTGTAAAATGCCCTCCTCCCTCCCCTTTTAACCTTTAGCATTTCCTCTAACTTCTCTAGTCTGCTCTCATGTGTTATCAATGGCTCATCTGGGGTGGGTGTTCTTTTGATCACTTTTACAACCGTTTCTCATGAAATGTGTTTATTCCTCATCTCTCAACCTGCATAGTGTTACAGTCTCCCTATCCTTCCTAATATTCATATAATGTAATAGCTTATTTCTGCAGTTACTAGGATTTGCTGTGACATGTTTTGGGGTGTTTTTTTTTTCTTTTTTACAGTGTTACATCAGAAGGCAGAAAGCAGTGATAGAAGAGAGCCCTGGGCCTGGGGCGGGAAACCCAAGTTCTAATTCTCATGTGTCACTCACTAGCCTGTGACTTGGGTCAAGTCATAGAAGTCTTCTGAGCCTCATGTTGACTCTATAGTTCCTTCCAACTCTAATGTTATAGACCATCTTTGAGGGTGAAAAACATTGTTTTATTAATTATGGAGTAGAAATTCAATGGAGCATTGTGTAAAGTCTTTGGAGCCAAAGTGACTTGGTTTAATTACTTGCTCTGATAATTATTTGCTTTGTCTATCACCTTTCCTGAGCCCCCATTTTTCCATATGTAAACTGGGGATAACATCTAGCTTACCGGGTCATTTGAAAGATTAGAGATCATAGTATTGAGTGTTTAGGGTAATCTGAACAGATAAGAACTAAGTCCATTGGTTCTTACTAATTAATAATTTATGTCTCTCTAGCTACCACCTTTGGTGTTCTGAAATTATTTTGTGGTTTTTTTGTTTGTTTTGTTTTGTTTTGGTGAGGTAGAAGTTGGTATCAGAAAGTAGAGGTGAAGATGCCTTAGTGACTTTTTGATAAACTCTAAAGTCCTTAACATGAATGTTATCAGGGTTCTTCTTGCCTATCCAGTATCAACTCCCACCTCTCCCTGGAAGTGAGTATCAACCCCTTCTTCTCAAAGTTCTTATTTCCTCTCTCCCTCACCCCCCTCTAAAACTTTGCACATGTTTCTGTTCCTTTCTGTCTTCCACACCACAGCTTCTTGAAGCCACAGACATTTGATGAATGAATGACTTTAATCATTATCAGAAGAAGAAAAATGTTTGTGAAGAGTTATTTAAATATCAAATGGTTTGGGAGGCAGTCATGTAATGCTGTATGCTAGGGATGGGGAGGATGAAATGAAGTGAGTTGTGATAACCTGTAGTTAAGGAGTCAGAAAACATACACACTGTCAAAACATGCAGAGACCCAGTTGGGACTAAAAATGCAATAAAATGAGGGGTTGAAGAGTCCAAAGGAAATAATTTTTTATTAACAGAATTAATGATACATTCATCTTTCTCGTGTATGAGCCATAGTACAATGGAGCCATCATAAGCACAGGGCGGTTGAGCCAGACCACTGGGGTATATACTCACAGCTCCACCACCCACCAGCTCTTTGACCTTGAGCAAATTACTTAACCTCTCCGTTTTCTCATGGGTAATATAGAGTTAATAATAGAACTTACCACTCAGGGTGATTAGGAGGATTCAGTAAGTTTAATGTATGAAAAGCATTAAGATCACAACTTGGCACAGAAGTGCTATGAAAGTGTTAACTATTTTATTATTCTTTATATTTTTAGAAGAAAGCTACAGAAAAATATTTTCTTTTAAATAGAATAATTCTCATCCTTGTTACTACCAGTCATTTAAACTGAAAAATGATTCGTGGTAGATCAAAGGATTAAATTTTAGATCAAGGGATTAAATTTAAAGCAGCAACCAACGTTCATTTCTACTTAAGCTAGCAAGTGCAGAGCGTGTCAGCGGCCTTTGACTTGTGCTTTGTCATTGTTTACCTTTGTGTCTGTCTTCTTTCTATGTATCTTTTTTTTCCATGTATCTTGGTATAAATGTGTAGAACTTTGAGGTTTCCATCCAACACAGTGTCAGCAATGAACCTGGGTATCCTGCTTTTTCTGTCTGAGCAGAAGTACCTAAATCCTGATCTAAAGATCTAAATGTGAACAAACACTAGATTACAAATCTTTACTTTCTTGCAGGAATCCTTTTAAATGTCTTATGACTTTTTTTTTTTAACCCTGAGCACAACACTTGGATGTAAATGATTTAGAAAGCAAAGGGAGAGAGATTTCATGAGGCTTAATTCTAATTACTTTTGCCATTAATTAACTTTGATATCACTACTTAGCTTGCTGTTCCTTGGAGGAACTGGGATGAGAATATCAACAGTTACACAGAGTAGCATTGAACTTGGACCTATATACTTGAGATCTTCCCATCTAAATTTAGAGTAGCTGTGATGAGAAATTAAAATGAGAAAATTATGTGAGCTAATATTGCATATCATTTAACATCAAACTTTGGATGGTGACTACATATTTTTATATTGTTAATTCTAATAATTCCTTTATATGTGGTATTTTACTTAACTAATCTGCATTTGTAAATGAGAATATGCATGAATTTTACTTATTTTTCTTTGCATGGGAGTGGTCCAGGTTCAACCAGTGCATTTTAGCTATGACGAGGGGAGGTCTTGGTTAAAAAAGAGAAAAATTAATATATATTATTTTCTTTTAAATCATGGAATTGATATTTATTAATTTTCTATTTGTTTATATTATGATATATAAGTAATTCTTAACATAAATGGTTATGATTATAATTATGTAAACATTAATATGCTGTGACTGGCAGTTGAATTTAATTTTTAGTTGCCTTTTTTTTCTTTTATAGCTTTTCACCTCTGGTTCCTACATCTGGATTGTAGCCATAAGTGGACTTGTAAGTGTGATTCTCTCCCCTCCCTATTCCCTCTCTTTTCTGAATAAACTTTAGGGAAAATGTCATATTTAGATCATTGGTCATATTCAGTTTTCTCCAACATTTTTTAACCATATTGGGTTCTGTCTCAATGCTACTTCCTTAGTGGTAAAAAAAAAAAAAAAAAAAAAAAAAAAAAAGGCTGATTACATGGACAATTGAGGTGAAGGAAGCCTATTTTTCTTAGTTTTCAAAGTAACTTTGATGCAAGTTTTAGCTGAGTTTATTGTCAGTGTTATTTTAAAATTACATTACTAGTTGAACTCATAGTAGGAAAGAAATGACAGAAAAAGAAAATGAAGAAGTTGGGTTTACTAAAAATAATAAGAGGTATTCTTCTTGTTTTGTTAAGAGACTTTGTCATGCAAAGGAAAAAAACAAGGCCAAGTGGAAAGTCAGGTGGATTGGAACTGACAAAAGATTCATTGGGGTGTGCGGCCAGAGAGGGAGAAGTGAATGAGCCTGAGGATTGGAGTGGTGTCCTCATTCTTTGTGCTAGAATGTCTTCACCTCGTCCATCCCCATGCTGCATTTGTCTTAAACTCTACTTATGAGGTATTTAAAGAGACATCTAGAACATGAAATTCAACTTTACTTTTCATCCATGACTTAAATTTGAACCCTCAAATTTATATAAATATAAGTTTATAACTATATGGAATATAGTTTTAATTTCTTTCTTGGAAACATCAAATAAAATTACAAAATGGATTCATACTGATATATAGACATCAAAGAGACCTTTGGAAATAACTATGCAGTCTACTATAGACGTTTTCATTTTAAGTGATTTTTTATCACTATAACTGGTTTTCTGATGAATGGTATTTTGGGCTATGTGTCATTATTTTAAGCCTGCTCACTTCTCTCCTTCCTTTATGCTCTGTGTATTATTCCTTTGTGTTTTTTCTTTTCATATACAACTTAATCCTTCATTCCCCACAGTTTCCAGGTAAAATTCTGGGTATTGAAGTCACTTTGCTTCCCTCTCCATAAGATACCAGATACCTGATTTGCTTTAGGACCACAGCACTGAACTCCACTGTGAGGTCTTTGAACCATCTGAGCCACCTGGTATTCTTAAGACTTGTGGTGACTTAGAGACAGCCTGACATCAGAATGAGTCCATGGGCACAATTGCCAGGCTCTCCCTAGTCTAATGTCATTCCACTTGAACTACTAGTTTGATTGACAGCTACTTAACTAGCCTGTGAAAATAGCTCATTGCTTTCATCATTAAAGCAGCATGAGAATTTACTATTTCGTTCATGATACATTTTGTTTCTCTTCGTAGTGATGGTTTCACTCCTGTTTTGGATATTTTTCTAAAACATTCAAGAATTTGTGAAGTAACATATTGTATGCTATTTTATCGTGTTAATTTACTATTGATTGATTTGTTCTCATTATCCAAATACTTCTTTAATAACTCATTATGTGATTCAGTTTTAAGACATCTCATTGTCTTTCTTTAATTCTGTTTTCAGACTCCTGGTTTAAATTAAGAGCTAGCTGACACCTCAGATAGTTTAATTTTGTGACATTCAATACTCTAGAATTGGCAGTTGCATTTTTCATCTCTCTTATTCTTTTTAAAATCTAAAATACACATGTGAAGGCACAGATTTTTTTTTCAGTACACATGCTTAACAGGTAATAAGGTGCTATTTTAATTTTTTTAAGAATCAGAAGTTTAACAAATTTTTAACATAAAATTCCTTTTGTTTCAGAAGAATAAATAGAATTACACAGCATTTGGAATGTAATTTCCAGATAAATTTAGCATTTAAATAATCCCACTATTAATAAATACTTCTGAGCCAAATGAATCTTCACTTTTTACAGTAATTAATTCAGCCAATGTTATTGACCTCTCACCATGAACACAAATCTGATAAATCTTCATATCAGCCTTGTTTATTATTATTCCACCATAATCAGATGATACTATGTTTATTTCAAATGATTAATATTAGTGAAAAAAATCAGACCCAGTTTTTCTTCATGATGTACCATAATATCAGTGCTTGTTAAGAACTTAATGAATATTTCTGACTTTTTTTCAGGAAAATACATTTTATTATGAAATATTTAATATAATATGCTATACTTTAGATAAGTATAATTATAAAGGATATTAAAATTATTTGTGAATATTTGGTTTACACACCAATGATTATAGGATCAAAGTCTAAGATTCACAAAGCCACAGCTTGTCCCAGATGTCTGTTGCTCAACGTGACTTCTCCTCTCCCCATGTATATCAAGTGACTTCCCTTTTTTTGGTTTTAACACTAAATAAAATACTAAAAATAAAATAAAATTCTTACTACCAAAAAGAAATGCACAGATGGTATTCAGTGTTTGGGGGGGATGTTAGAAAACCTGTTGATGGAATTTCTCCTTTTAGCATTACAGCCATTAATTCTCTTAACATACTGTCTGTGTTAAGGAAGTAATTTTATTTCAATCTGGCAATTATGTGTTGTTTTTTTGAGAGAAAGCTTTTTTTTTTTTTTAAAAAAAAAAAAAAAGACATTTGTGTAAAACGTAAGTCATATGTTATCTGCTGTCATAGAAACCAAAAACTTTACTTATGTTTTCTGGAAAGCTGCCAGCTTTGAATTTAGCTTATTTTCTTTAGTTATTGGTGGATTACTTGGGTTAGGCTAGTTTTTCTTGCTCCTTGTGTCAGTTACTCTTAAATAATCATAAATGTTTCTTAAATGATCATAAATGTTTCTGATCATAAATGTTTTCTTGCTCCTTGTGTCAGTTATTCTTAAATGATCATAAATAACTTTAAAATGTCCCACTGATTAAAAGAGGAGGAGGTTGATAAATTGCATCAGTGTCATATTTTACTAGGTGTGATCCAACACTCTGTCTTCAGTGGTATCACAGAAAGAAATAAGGACTAAAATTTTTTCCTGGGTTGAGAGGGGAAAATAGTGGTTAACTTACCGGGAGCGGTAATAAATTAGTTTGCCAAGGACAGCTGTCACTCCAGCAGAGATTCCAGCTGCTACCTTTCCTTTATAGGAAAGGTAAGGACATTCAGTTTTGCTTAAAGATTACTTTGAGATTATTCACATGTATCACTAATAACATGTTTTTATGTTACATTGTTTTTATGTTGCACTCATTGGCAATTCTGGTTTTTAATACCAACATTTAATATTTAAAATACTACTGTTTTCATGAAACGTTGCAAAATTGTGATTGGAAAGCTTGGCTGTAGCAGCCAAGTGAAATATTTCCATTTAAGCAAGAAATTTAAAAACGTTAGTATACACCTATTTCCCTCATATTCTCACCATGATGTTAACTGTTCTTAATGTCTTTGGTGAGAGACCTTCAAAAATATAGGTGCTCTTTTATATATATTTTATTGTCACTAATCTTGTTACACATTAATATTTTTTCCTTTGAGAAAATATTTCTTACTTATTGAATTTTATAAATAAGTTCTGTTTGTGGTTCTGCAGTGAGACTTTGTCTGCACTATGTCTGCACTTCTTCATTTTCTACCATTTTTATGAATCATAATAGTGAGTCATTGCCACTGGGATGTACCCTAATTCTCAAAAACTGAAGTCTGAGCTGATTTTGGCATGATTAAAACAGAAAGGGCCTGCTTCTGCAGATTTTCTTTTCTTACAATTCACATATTTCTCATCATTCGATTTTCTTTCAAGATATTTGAGTGAATTAACAAACAGGCCTATATTTCTCAGACTCCAGGCTTCTCCCTTTCAGTATATCCCTTTACATTCTGCCCGTTTCTTGTGTTTGTACCTGTTTTGTACAATATTTTAGACTTTTATTTCTTGTGATTAAGCACCCTTAGTGTGAAAAAAAATCTGTCCTACCAAATAAAATTAGAAACATAGATTGATACCAGATTACCTAGAGGACTTTGAATGTGGTCTGAATTTGTATTTTTTTCTGTAGGTAGTGGGGATCTTTCAAGCTTTACAAACAAAAAACTTTGTGACGGTGCAGGATTATAGAAGTCTTACTAAGGTTTGTAATCAGAGAAGGAGAAGGGGAAAATGAGCAATTTTAAAGGAGTCAGAATGGCTCATTTGTAGGCTATGATTTGCTTTTGTCTCTACTCCCCCCTCCCCCGCGCCCCCCCCCCCCCCCCCCCGCCACAGTAGTTTTACAGACAACAAAATAAAACATTGTCCTGTGGTGTCTGTAAAAGAAAAAGCACCGAACAGAACCTTATGTTGATTGGCTTTCCAAGTCAAGGTATCACATTAAGGACTAGCATAATCTGTGGAAATCTGAACTACTTTGGAGTAAGTTTTGGAGCTCCCTTGGTGAATGAGAATGGGATGTTAGGTCCTCTGTGCCTTCCCTTGCTTTTCATGTCTTTCTCTTCTCTTCATGCTTCCTTTTCTTCTGTTACTTATCCTTTCTTCCCTTACATTTCTTCTCCAGGTTGACCAAAAGAAGGATACAGTGTAGAAGGTCAGATAACACATCTGATGCCCAGGGGTTTCAGTTGAATTTTAAGGATTGAGATTATTTCTAGCAGTTCATTGAAAATGAGGACAAACGCTGCAGAAGGAAGTCAAGGCTGTTTAGAGCTGTGAGGTTGGTTGAGCTTGTGAAGCTATTAGAAGACATTCATATTTAGAGATTACTTTCACCTTCTTATAACTAAAATAGTATATATAAAGCCAACACTGAATCAAGTGCTTATCAGTACATTGTACCTCCTCCCTAACATCGATTCACTCATACTTTCTGTCTATCCCCCGCCTTTCCTTCTTCTCCAAGTCCCCTTCCCTTATCCTGAACTCAGGTAGCCTGGCCTACTGAGAGAAACCTGTCCTCTGCCTTATCAAGGCAATTGCAACCCAATCCAGGGCTGACAAGGAATGTTTTATTAGACAGGGATTACAAAGGAAGGGAGTGACTAGTAGACTTTGATTTTTAAATGTTTAATGAAAACAAATGAAGTTACACCAATGTCTTGATAAAACTGGCACAGAAGTGCCCTATAAAATATAGCCATAAACACTTTTATTACTACAACACATCTTTAACCTGTAGTCAAAAACCTAGCCTCCTTTCAAATTCTTTCTAAATGTGGCCTCTTCAGGTACCTCTCTCACCTCTGTGTACCATACATATGATTTAGTGACCCTGAATGTTTTACTGTTCCCAAACATCTTGTCCTATATCAGGATTCTGTGCCATTGTGCAACCACTTTCTTTAACAAACACACTACATACCAGGCATTTGTAATGGATTATGTTATTTTTTCAAATACTCTTTGTTCAAAATATTTGATGCCCCCCTCTCCTGAGTCCCTCCATACAGGTCTTCTGCATGCCCCATTAGTATCAAGCTTTACTCCATGACTTAAATTAGACACAAAAATGGCAGCAGGAATGAACGCTTTCTAAGCAGATGTTTCAAGAGGCATTGCATGGTTCCACCATTCTTCTGTTCCCTTTGCCATGAGAAAACCTTGTGCCAGATAGAAGCCCAGATCCCAGAGTGAAGAAGACACATGCAGCAGGGCTGTGGTCAACATGTAAGATGAGCAAGAAATAAATCTTTGTGCTAAGCTACTGAAATTTGGGATAATTTGTTATACAATATAACCTAGAAGAAGCAGACTAAGATAGCTCTTTTCTAAGCACTTTACAAATATTATCTTAATTATTTCTCACAAAAGGCTGATGATGTAGGGACTGCTATCCCCATTTTATAGATGAAGAAACTGGGGCACAGAGAACTTTAGTAATTTGCCAAGAATATAAGATGATAAGTAGTGGAGACAGGATTCAAATGCAGATTCCCTAGATTTAGTGTCTGTGCTCTAAGAGATAGCTTTGCATAGCCACATGCAGTTTCTTTCAACTCTATTCCTTCTTTCATCATTAAGTCCCTTCTTTTCCAAGAAAAAAAATTATATTCATTTAAGTCCCGACTCTGAAGTTTTTTCTGAGTCAGCCCTGTCCTCTAGTTTAGCAGTTAGACATTATTTCTTATAATCCCTAGTGCCTAGCACAATGTCTGGCATTTTGTCTAAATTCTATACATAATTGTTGCGTTTCAAAATTCAATCTTATCAAAATAATCTCTGTTTTATAAAACACTGTGATACTATGTGATTGTCAGGATGCTTTCAAGGTGTGCTGCCTTCCTAGGTTCTTGACTCCCATCTCTACAGAGGTAGAGAACTGGGTCTTCCCATTTTAAAGATCAGGTTGCACAACTGATAGGTGATAGAGCCAGGACCAAAGGCCAGGTGCTCTCATCCTGGTCCAGTGCAATTTTCTTTTCTTTTCTTTTTTTTAAATATATTTTATTGATTTTTTTACAGAGAGGAAGGGAGAGGGATAGGAGTTAGAAACATTGATGAGAGAGAAACAGCTATCAGCTGCCTCCTGCACACTCCCCACTGGGGATGTGCCTGCAACCAAGGTACATGCCCTTGACCGGAATCGAACCTGGGACCCTTGAGTCCTCAGGCAGATGCTCTATCCACTGAGCCAAACCGGTTAGGGCTACAGTGCAATTTTCAAGGCTCTCATCCATGTCTGCTTCAACTTCAAGACACTTATGTACAAAGCTGTTCTTAGATCTTCCCTTTGCTATACCAGTGAGATGACGCCCTGTTGATCATCAGTGGAGATAGGAATCTGGAGAGAGATCCTGGATATGAAGAAATTTTAAAAGCACGCAGAGGTGCTGAAAGACACATGTCAATGAAAGCTTTCTGCAGCTTTCCCTATGAATTTTGTGGGCCAACCAATATCCAAGAAAACTTTGTCCCATTGGCAGCCTCTACTTTTAGCTATACTTTCTCTCCTAAGTTCATCAAGATATTTAACTAGTCCTCCTTCTAATGGATTAAAGATGCAGCTCAAACCTTACCTTCAACAAACTCAACAGTGTTTCTCTCATTGTCGTATATAAGAAAAAGAAAGTAAAGAATGGCTTTGAGAAAGTTTAAAGGATAATTTAAAATATATTTAGCTAGTTCAGTAGTGCTCTTGGTCAAAGGAAAAAGAAATAAAGATAGAGAAGAGGTTGTCAAGAAAACAGCCATCCTTTTTAAGTTTTAGATGGTTACTGGTAGATGATCATGTAAATTGCAGCATAGAGCATTTCCCCAGGGGTCTTCACATTGTTTTCCTACCGAGATGGAAAGCCTTGAACTAATCTCTTTAAACTGATTTTTTAAAAATGTGTCTAATGTTTCTTTCTCTTTGGGGCTGATTGTGTTGATATTTCTCTTCTATCTTGATAATAATATATAAGAAAGGACTGTGGTAAAATAAATACATGTTATTTGGAGTATACACGTTATTTATAAATAATAGCATAGCTTATCACAAAGTCTCCTCATGTTAGTTTATGTTAGCTGGAAATGTTTTCAAGGTATCAGAAGTTTTTGTTGGTAAAGATTGTTTTTAGTCTGCTAAAATCTTGCCTCTTTTATAGAATTTAAAAGATTAATGTGTCTAGAAATATCCAGATCTTTCTAGATCTTCACATTTGCTTTTTAATGAAAAAAAAATATTTTTTTCTGTTTATGAAAGTTTTATTTACATACAATAAAATTCACCAATTTTAAAGGTACGATTTCATGAATTTTTGTAATTGTATACAGTTGTATAACCACCACCACATCAGGATAGAAAATTGTCCCCTCACCCTGAACATTTTTTTATTCCTTTTGCTCTCTGTCCTCTCACCCCACAGCCCTCCCCATTTAACCTCTGATCTTCTTTATGTCACAATCTTACCTAATAATAGACAAACATGTAAATTGACCATCCCTCCACTATGCTCACCAGCCAATCAGGAGAGTATGCAAATTAACCCAACAAAGATGGCAGTTGATTTGCATACATAGGCGCCCAGCGGCCTGTGTCCCGGGAACATCATCGGCACCCAGGTCACTCCAAGGGAGGCCCCATGTGGGCCCTGAGCAGCATAGGAAGGGCCTGAGCCAGGGAGCTCCTGGGCAGGGGCAGAGCCAGCCATCGGAGCTGCAGGGGGCCCTTTCCCAAGCCTAAAGCCTCGGCCAGAGGCGTCAGACCTGGGCGAGGGGCTGAGCCGGCGATCCATGTGAACTACAGAGGAAACACCTTTTCTGACCGCTCATTGGCTAAGCTCCCTGTATGCCACTGGTAATAGTCTTAGTAACTTGGGTAATAAGAATCCAAGAAGGTGATGTAGGGTTTTTCCACCTCACTCCTGGAGAAAAAAACGAAGGTCTGCTGCTGGAGGGGCTAAGAAATGTCATATCCTATCCTAGCCGGTTTGGCTCAGTAGATAATGCCTCGGCCTGCCTACCACAGGGTCTGGGTTCAATTCTGACCAAGGGCATGTACCTAGGTTGCAGGCTTTTCCCTGGCTGGGGCCCAGGTCAGCACTCATGCAGGAGGCTACCAATCAAAGTGTTCCTCTCACTTTGATGTTTCTCTCTGTCTTTCCCTTTCTCTTCCACATTCTCTAAAAATCAATGGAAACATATCCTCAGGTGAGGATAAAATATAATAAAGAAATGTCATATCCTATGAAAGACATATCTTGAAAATGCCTAAAGAAAGTTGTCATTTTTTCATGATGAAGGGACTGGAGTCTGTGTTGATGACAAAAACCTTGCTGGCTGTGGTGACTGGCAGTGGCTGCAGCAGCGGGGTCATGGAGCTGGTGCCTTCCCTGATCAGCCTGGTCGCCTCCCACAAAGGGAGGCCAGACTGCGCGGCTTAGGCCCACTCCCCAGTGGGAGCAGGGAGTGGGTCTAAGCCAGGAGTGGGCAAACTTTATGACTCGAGGGCCACAATGGGTTCTTAAACTGGACCGGAGGGCCGGAACAAAAGCATGGATGGAGTGTTTGTGTGAACTAATATAAATTCAAAGTAAACATCATTACATAAATGGGTACGGTCTCTTTTTTTTAGTTTTATTCATTTCAAATGGGCCGGATCTGGCCCGCGGGCCGTAGTTTGCCCATGGCTGGTCTAAGCCGTCACTAGGACATCCCCTAAGGGCTCCCAGTATGTGAGAGGAGGAAGGCTGGGCTGAGGGACACCACCCCCCCCCCCCCGCATGAATTTCATGCACCGGGCCCCTAGTTTCATATAATTGGAATTTTATAGTATAAAGTCTTTTGTGTTTTACTTCTTCCACTTAACATAATGTTTTTAAGATTAATCTGTGTTTTATTAATACATCATTCCTTGTTATTGTAAGTATTAATTTATGGTATGGTTGCGCCACAATTTGTTTATCCATTCACCAGTTGATGAACATTTGGGTTACTTCCAAGTTTAAGTTTTTATAAATAAGGCTGCTATAGCATCTGTACACACATATTTGTGTAGAAATATGCTTTACCTTCTCTTGGGTACCTAACTACCTATGAGTAGAATTGTTAGGTGATATGATAATGTATGTTTAGCATCATAAGGTACTACCATATTATTTTACAAAGTGATTATACCATTTTGCATTTCCACCACCATGCATGAGTGTTCCAATTCTCCATAGCCTTGCCAACACTTGGCATTATCAATTGTTTTAACTTTGGCTGGCATGTAATAGTATCTTATTATTTTAATTTAAATTTTTCTAGTGACTAGTGATATTGAGCATGTTTTCATGTGCCTCCTGATCATTTGTATATCTCTTTTGTGAGGCTCCTGTTCAAATCTTCTACCCACCTGTTCATTGGGTTTCATTTGTCTTCTAATTGAGTTAAAAGAACTCTTTATATTCTGAATATAAGCCCTTTATTGAATATATTTTGTAAAAATTTTATCCCTGCATGCAACTTGCCTGTTTGTTTCCTTAACTGTGTCTTTCAGTGAGCAAAGTTTTTAATTTTGATTAATTCAGGGTTTCAGTTTTTTAAAGAGTTTGTACTTTTGATGTCTTATTAAAGAAAATTTTACTAATCCAGCATCACAGAGATTTTATCTTATATTGTCTTCTAGAATTTAATAGTTTTTGCTATTACATTTAGGTCTAACATCCAATCTGAGAGTACTTCTTATTTGGGTAAGGGTTAAGGTTTATTTTTTCCATATCGATAACCAGTTGTTTTATCACCTTTGTGTTACCTTGGCACTTTAGTTGAAAGTCAGTTGATCACTGAGGATCCATTTCTAGACTTTCTTTTCTATCCTAGTGACTTATATGTCTATCCTTGTACCAGTATCATGCTGTCGGGAGTACTTTTGCTTTATGGTAAGTCTTCAGGTATATAAGTCTTCCAACTTTGTTCCTGTTTTTCAAAACTGGTGTAGCTATTTTAGGAACATTGACTTTCCATGTGCATTTTTATTTTTAAATGTATTTCTTTATTGATTTCAGAGAGGAAGGGAGAGAGATAGAAACATCAATGATGAGAGAGAATCATTGATCGGCTACCTCCTGCACACCCCCCACTGGGGATCGAGCTCACAACCCAGGCATGTGCCCTTGGCCAGAATCAAACCGGGGACCCTTCAGTCCACAGGCTGATGCTCTATTCACTGAGCCAAACTGGCTAGGGCTCCATGTGCATTTTTAAATCAGCTTGTAATTTCTTTAGAAAAGGGAAAAAAAACAGTTAAGACTTTGCTTGCGATTGCATCGAAACTAGATCAGTGGAAGGATTGCCATTGTGATGACTTTAAAATATGCCCACAAATTGCTTTAACTTAAAAGATGGAGCTTAATTCCCTTTGGCACTCTTTCATTAAATGTATTCCAAAGGGTTTGTGGACTTGATACTTTTTTAAGTGGAACTTGTTTATGTAATTTTTGTTCCAATTGTTTGTTGCTAGCATATAGCAATTAAATTAATCTGGATATTACTATTATATCCTGCAATTTGCTTAATCTTATTATTTCTGATAGCTTTTCTGTGAATTCCTTAGGGTTTTCTACATACCATGTTATCAGGAAATGTTTTGCTCATATATTTACTCCTTCCTTTCTAACCTGTGCCTTTTATTTTTCTTGCCTTACTGCACTAGGTAGGACCTGTAGTACAATGTCAAATAAAAATGGTGAATGGACATCCTTGCCTTGTTACTTGTCTTAGAAAGCATTGAGTTTTTCACCACTGAATTTATTCTCATAAATGCAAGTTGTTTTAGATCTTCACACTCATTTTTAGTATATTATTTTTTAGTCTAATGTAAGAAACAAGTTTCAATATAAACATATTTTCCTCTTAATTTTTAGTTTGTTGAATCAGCTTATTAAAATGAATATAATTTCAAAGGGGGATGATCTCCTTGTTAAAAGAGATATTAAAAAGTACCAAATTAAGGCTTAATTCATATGCTAGAGAATTGAGTTGTCTCCCTGTGTGTTTTTTCTTAGAAACAGAACCATCATCTTATTTCCAAGTTTTCTTTGCATCTAGGTATAGCCATCGCACTAAATCTTGGCCAGTAGGCTGTAAACTTACATATTGGTGAGACTTCTGGGGAGGCCCCTTACAGTAGTAGCCTTTTATCCTTTTGTCCTTCCTTATTTTCTTCCTACTGCCTGGAATGCAATTAAGATAGTTGGAGCTTTTTTCAACATGAGGGAGAAATAAGCTTCTGTTGTAAATAATCCACTGTCATTTGCAGTTTTCTGCTTTATGCAGTTAACCAAGTCTTCCTGATATATAATTTTCCAAAAAAGAAAGCTTAGAGCAGCTTTCTAAGATAATTTGTTAGGAACAAATAGTCTGTGATTAGTCTAACTTTTGTCCCTCTTCCAACTCAGGTACCCAAGAATCAGAAGGATATCCAGTGTTTTAATTGGATACTTCAAATTATATTGTAAGAGATAAGAGAGCTATAGGGAGTAGAGAGTTCATCTGGGTCACTTTTGAACTTGACAAAGAACAAGATATTAAGACTCTTCCAGTAAGTGCTAAAGCCATATGATCCTGTTTGCCATGAACAGAATCATTTCATAATTCATCACAAATAGCAGAAATAGCTTCAGGCATTCCTAATTTGCCTACATATTCCAATGTTCCTTTCTTCTTTCTTAGGATTTCCCGTGAAGAAGAGTGATAGGAAAATATAAGGTCCATAAGAGCAGGGATTTTCTTTCTTTTGCTCCTGCTGCATCCCAGTGTTTAGAACACAACCTGGGACATGATAGATGTTCAGTAAGTATGTGTTGAATAAATAAATGAGGCTTCAGTGGATCTGGTTTCCTCAGGACTTGAGTGCAAATGAAATCTGTATAAAAGGGTCCAGGTATGAGGGAGCATTAATTCCCTTGGCTCCTCCTTGTCTTGAGAAGACATTACTTTGTCCCTTGGGAAAACAACCCCTTGTGTTTGTCCTAATAGGCCATTAGATGATAGGTTTCTTGAATGTTGGAGCGTGGCACGCAAGGACCCTGGCAGTGCAGTTTGCTCTGTGGGCTTTTGTTCAGCCACACTTGGCTGGAGAAAGAGATCAACAAACACCTGGAGTCATTGTCAGGTCATGATTTCTCATCTTTGCTAGCTGTGGTTTCACACTAATACTGAACAAGATGAGAGGACAGTGAGGTTTGCTCTCTATAATTAAGAGTGTTTTGCATTTTTTCTACCCAGCAAATTAACTTCTTTATTTGCCTGAGGAGCAATATTTCATGATTCCCTGTCTAAAAGGACTGATAACCTGGAGTAAGTGTGTGATTGACGTCCACTTTTATTAATGGCTAAAAGAAAACAATTCCCTTGTTTTACATTCTCAGTGACATTTGTGAGGTAATGGTTTCTCCTGTTGGCTTATGGGGAGCGCATAGCTCTAACCCAGAGCTGTGGCCTGGCTCTTTGGCCCAGGCTTTCAACTGCACATGGCGCATGACACTTTCTAGTCCTGGTTGCCCGCCCTCTGGGCCCGCTTTCCCAGGGGGGATTCCTGATCCCTGCTGCTAGAGGTTCTGGTTCCGGGGCCAGCTGGCCTTCCCAGACACGTGCCGCTTGTTCCTTTTCATTGTGTCTCGTCCTAAATCTGACTCCTGCCTGTCCCTGGCCACTGCCACTGCTGCTTCCCTTGTCCTGGCCTCTCAGCTGGATCGTGGGCTTCCCGGCACTGAAGCCCTGCCAGACCCGCTTCCTGAGAGCTCCTCCTAGCATGACATGCAAATCGGAGCAGATGGTCTATATTTAAAGCCTCTTTTTTCACAAACTTTGAATTTCTAGAAAACTCTCATTCAGAACTCCCACTATGAGAAGGGTTTATGAAATAATGGAAATGAAAGTAAAAAGTAATATGTAAATGTAAGGTAGTATATAGTAATTGATACTATCTCGAAGCTTTTGGTAGTAATGAGATATAACAGATAAAATTTAATATACTTATTCTTATCCCATCTTCTCATTGAATAAGATGGTGTGATTATCAAATATTTATAGAAAGGTAAACTCTTTAAGCTCGTTCTACTTTAATACTTTGTGAGTACCTAAAACATTTTACAATAGCAGTTCATTTATTTCACGACTTGAGGTCCTCCTGGGGTACCAGAGGCATAGACAGGTGAATGCTACCTTTTTGTCATATGGATCAAAACAGTGTGTCTCCAGGCAACGTTCCAATTTCCCATTAAAATAACTAAGATAACATATTTATCTTTGTGGAGCATTTATTTACTTGCTGTTCTCCCAGCCAATACACATGGGGGAGTTAATATGTGCCAGGTGCTGTTCTGCTGTTCTAGGCACAGAGGCCAAGTAGTGATCAAAACCAACCAAAATTCTTCCTCTTCCAGAGTGTATGTTCAAATAGGAAGCAGCTTTTAGGATCGAAATGTAAGCAAATAAGCACCAAAACCCTGTTTTATCCCTGCCAGAAGTTGCAGTAATGTGTGTTTATTACTGGATAGGATTTCTAATTCTTCATAGGATATAGTCTGACTAAAATTGAATGCACATTTTGTAAGTATATAGATGATGTGGGGGCAGGGGTAGATATGGGCAGAGAAGGGACAATTTTTAACCTTCATCAGTTTCTTGAGGAAATCTATAACCTATCCTTCCCCCCCCCCCAAAAAAAAATAAGAACCTCTACTAAACTGTGAACTCTTTTTCTTTTTTTAATTGATTTTAGAGAGAGAAAGGGAGAGAGAGAGAAAAACATCAATTAGTTGCTTCCTTCTCACATCCTGACCAGGAATCAAACCCACAACCTTTTGGTGTATACTGGCCAGGGCTAAATTGTGAACTCTGTAAGTACAAGCAGCAGCTATGCTTTTTAATTATTTTTTTCCTAATTTATTTAAAAGACATAATTGCATAAAGCAAAAAATAGCACTGTGTTGATGGATTTATTATGTATATAGGTATAATATGTAAGACAAAATAGTAGCACATCAGTTAAATGGAATTATATTCTTACAATATATTTTACTTAAAGTAATTCAGTATCAACTCTAGGCACATTGTGACAAATTAAAGATGCATTTTGTAATTCCCTAGAGCAAACACAAGAAAAAAATGCTTTCATATTACTAAAAAACAAATTTAAAATATTTATTTAACACAAAAAAGTTTTTAAAATAGAAGAGGGGGAACGAAGAATAAAAAAACAGATAAGACAAATAGAAATCAAATAGCAAAACCAACTATATCAAGATAAGAATTTTAAATATAAATACCTAATCACTTCAATCAAAAGGCAGTGTTTGTCAGACTAGATTTTAAAATATGAAACCGTTATGTGCTATCTATAAGACACACTTTGAACACAGACAGAAGAAGGATTGAAAGTAAAAGGATGAAGAAAGATAAATCATGGAAACAGCTTAAATGGCCATGTTAATATCAGACTAGAGTAGGTATCTATATGAGTATTACTAAAAAAAGAGATATATTTTTTACAATAAAAGGGTCAATTATAATGGTATATATGCTAATAGCTTCCACATACATGAACAGTTTCCAAATACATGAAGTTAAAAACAAACAGAACTAAAGGGAGAAATGGACAGGTTCACAATCATGGTTACATTCATACCTTGAGATGAAAATGAAAACATTTAATTTTTTATTTAATTCAAATCTCACTGTTCTGATCACTTTTTTTCATATTTTGTTGCCATTTTACAGCTCCATTTTGTTTTTCTCCCTACCCAGAACTTCAGAAAAGGAATTTCTACTTTCTCACCTCCAGTTTATTTATACTTTTTTAGGCCATATTTACTCCTCTCTCTTTTTTAAAAAAGGTATATTTGTTATAGGTAGTTCTACTTCACACACACCTCCTCTTCCCTCTCACCCTTCATCCTGCTGTTGAAGAAACCACTGTCCTTGGATCTGTACTCATATGTGCCCATAAACAGTAAATACTAGATTTTGAGTTTTGAAATTCTGTAAAAAGATGAATATAATATATATATACTAGAGGCCCGGCACATGAAATTCATGCACAGGTATGGTCCCTAGGCCTGGCCTGTGATCAGGGCCATCTTTCCTGGCTGCCCGCAGCCAGCCCCGCCCCCTGCTGCCACCCACCCCCAGTCCCTGTTCGCCATTGAGCAGTCGGAGTCTGCTAGCCAGGGGGAGGAACCAAGAGGTTGGCCGTTACCACCCGCTCACCAGCCCCGCCCCCGCCCCCGCCCCCACTGCAAGTCGCCCTCTGTGTGTGGTGCAACTGGTGGGGCGGGAGCCTTGGCCTGGCGCTGCCTGCATTCCCCGCCACTTACCCTGGTTCCCTGTTTACCATCAGACAATGGGATCCTGCCAGCCAGGGAAAGGGACCGAGAGGGGCCAGTGTGCCTCATAGTGACTGGTCGAGCGGTCATTCTAGTTATTCTGCCATTAGGGTCAATTTGCATATTACCCTTTTATTATATAGGATGGTACCTTTCTAAAAACTTACTAGTACATGTACACTGAGTTTACTTTAAGTCCTATTTAGTCTTCCATTAGATGACTAAACCACTGTTTAGCCATTTCTCTACTGGGGACACATTTCCATTTCTTAGCTGTTACAGATAGCATTGCAGTTGAATATTCCCTAAAACATACTTCCAGCTCTTCTAGGTGCAGTTGGCCCTCAGCCCTCCGTATCCATGGGTTTTGCATCTGCAGATGCAACCAACCACAGACCAAAAATATAAATAAGTAGAGAGAGAGAGAGAGAGAGAGAGAGAGAGAGAGAGAGAGCAAGGAAGAAGGAGGAGGAGGAGGGAGGGAAGGAAGGAAGGAAGAAAGGTAGGTCTTAGAATGTTCTGAAAATCAAAACATTGTTGAGCACTACAGTGAATCCACAAGAATGAAATGATGTGTAGGCATACCCAACATGGCCTGTATGCAAATGTAGGTTATGTGCCAATCCTACACTATTTTTTCTATGGGACTTGAACATTCTCAGATTTTGCAACCTGCAAGTGTCCTGGACCCAGTCCTCCTACAGGAGCAGAGGGAGGACTGTGTTGTCAAGTTGCTCTCCAGTGGCACTCTCCTTCCCCGAGGACTGTGTGAGTTCTCAGTTCTCATCCTCACCAAAACTTGATACACAATTTTTCAATTTTTGCCAAAAACTGAAAAATCTTATATATTGTTATATTTAACATTATTCATTTTATATTGTATTTCCCTAAAAACAGCTGAGAACAAACATCTTTTTATGTATTTGTTGGCCACTTGAATTTCCTCTACTGGAATTGCCATTTTGTCTGCTTTTTAAATTGGGTTGATTATCTTTTTCTTATAAATGAACAGAGTTGTATGTTCTGAACACTACCTTTGTAGACTACAAATATTCTAAGTACCTTTTCTCAGACTCTTGCTTGTCTCTTCACTTCATTTATGGTAATGTTTGGCATACTGTAACTTTTAAATTATAAAGTAAATGAAAGTATGTTTTCTTTTTTAGTTTGTGCCTTCTGTGTTTTATTTAAAAATCCTTCCCCACCCCATTGCCAAAAAGATGTTCCTCCTGTATTTTGTGCGGAAACATTTACAGTTTTGTAAATTACACTGTATTTGTGTCCCTAATCCATTGGGAGTTGAGATGTATGGTGTCAGGAAGGGAGCCTTGTTTGTCTTTATCCTTACATGTAGCTCATGTATCCTTTTCCCTCTGGTTTACCCATTTCTGCTGTATACCAAGTGCCCTGTACTTAAGAGTCTGCTTCTGTGTCCTTGCCCTTTAGGCCTGTTTGAGTAGCTCTACAAAGAGCCCACACTATTTTAAGTACTTAAACTTTATAGCATATCTTGAAATCTAATAGGCCTTATTATGCTTCTTTAAAATTACCTTGGCTTTTCTGTATCCTTTATTCCTTATTTTTAAATCTTTTTATTGTAGTATGTAACCCATACCAAAATGTTCATAAACTACAAGTGTCATGAAGCCAAACAAATCACTATAAAGTGAACACACTGTATAACCCCACACAGGATCAAAGAACTTCTCGCCCCCAAGGCTCATCCCTCCCATGGCTGCTCTCCTGGGACATGTAGTTACCTTCATGCTTGGCTTCATGGTTTTCCCACTCGATATGTAGTTCAGATCCATTCATTTACAGAAGGGGAATCATAGTGTATACAATCTTTATGTGTGGCTTCTTTCTCGCAGCAGTATATTTTTAAGAATTTAATCCTTAAATATCCCATATGAATTTTAGGATTGGCATTTAAGTTCTAATAACAACAACAAAAACCCTGTTAATATTTTATTTTTAATTATATTGAATTTGGTAAAAATTGGTATTTTAACAATTTTGCTCCTTCCCATTCATGGATGTGATTTCTATATTTATTTCTAGAATTTGGTTGTTTTGTGTGTTTTTAATGTCTCACACAGTTTTTTAGTTTTCTCTATGAAGGCCTTACATATTTTTGTTAGATTTATTCCTAAGTATTTTATAGTTGTTGCTTATGTAATTCACCTGTGGAGAGCCCTAGACCTCCCCTCTGGGCCTGCTCTACCCTCCTCAGAGCCTCCTTGATCCATGCCCTTCAGAGGTTTTATCTTCTTGCTGTAGAGGAAACAGAGGGTAGATACGGGCTGTGCTAAGTATGGGGAGGAATTGGGGTTGCTTCTTACAGAGTTAAAAACCCTCCACTTTGCTCTGGCCTTCCACAGTGCCTGTGCCTCTGATGCCTGAGCCTTGTCTGAGCTCCAGGGAATCCTCTTGCTGGCATTTGGATTTACCCTTCTTCCCATATACTAAGTGGTTTCCAATTATACAATGTGTTTTCCATTTTGTTAATGTGGGTCAAGATTACAGACGCTTTTTAGTTTCATCAAATGTGAAGTTTGTTTCTGTTTCCGATTTCTTTGTTGTTTTGTGCCATTTTTTGAGATAAGTGGCATGGATATGATTTGAGACCAAAAGTCCTCTGCAGTCACTCTTTAGCGTACTCCAGTATGTCCTCTGCTCCCACCACTGCACCAAAAGTGTTCTAACAAGGTCATCAAAGCTTCCATTTTGCCAAATGCTATGGTCCTTTTCCTCTCTGTCTCACTTGAACTCTGAGCTGCATTAAACATAGATAACTAGTATTCCCATCTTAAAACACTGTTCTCTTAGCTTCATTGATACTAACCTGTCCTAGTTTTCCTTCTGTTCCTTCTTGATTTTCTTTATTGCCTTCTCCTATTCTGTTCAACCCAAAAATATTGGTATACCCTGGATTCAAGGTGAAGTCCTCTCTTCTTTTTCTTTTTTCAGTCGTCACCTGAGGATATGCTTTTATTGATTTGGAGAGAGGAAGAAAGAGAGAGAAACATCAATGGGGTGTTGCCCATACACATCCCGACCAGGGATCCAACCTGCAACCTAGGCATGTGCCCTGACTGGGAATCGAACCTGCAACCTTTTGGTGTATGCACAATGCTCCAACCAACTGAGCCACCGAGCCAGGGCCTCTTCTCTCTTCTGTTATAGGTTCTCATTGCTTTTAATGCCATCAAATACCAGTGACTCCCAAATTTTTATCTCTGCTAATTTTTCTCTTGAGTTCCAGATTTGTATATTCAGCTACTCATTTGCTATCTCCACTAAGATTTCTAATAGATTCTTCAAAACTCATTCCTGCATTGCATTTATTGTTTTGCTGACTGAAATAGTCTTCTTCTGATTCGTCAAATGACTGATACCCCATTATCCTTAAGATCTCCACTCAGTGTCACTTCCTCTGAAGCTTCCCTGACCACCCTGCCTAAAGAAAGTCCCTGCTCCAAGTCACTTTTTTTTATTTCCTTCATAGAGCTTGCTTGGAGTTGCTTTGTGTGCTTGCTTGTTTACTGTCTGTTCTCCATATTGACCACCATTACCTCTGTAAGAGATAATTTGATCTTGATCTTGTCTTCTGCTGTATTCTTAAGTATCTAGAACAGTGCCTGGTGTATTGCAGATAAATTCTTTCCTAGTTAATTAATTTTATTAATAAAACATTAAAGTGTACTTTTCTCTAGACAGAAAGTTGTCAAATATACTCTAATTTGGTGTGAATAACTTCTTACCTAAGAATCAAATTCACAAAATTGAAGATTTTACAGAAGAATAGCCATACTCATTCATTTTCACCTAGAAAACCATAGACCATCTTTAGACTTCTTTTGCCACATATATTACCTTAAAGATGAAAATAGACTTGTTTGCAAATAGGATTGGTAATTGCTAACTATTGGCAAGGATTTTAAAAAATCAACAGAAAAATTTATTAAAACACTATGTAAATTTTACATTGCCTTTATTTTCTGATAAATTTATTATATGGCTGGGTCACATCATTGATCGTCAGAGTTGTTTTCTGCCACCCTCTCTCTCTGATGGCCATATGCCAATAAGAGTAACCACAGAGTTAGTGTGAAAGTATTTTGATAATCAGATCTTTTGTGGCTTTTTAAAAAATGAAAACATTGTTTTAAAAACATTTCACCTGTACTTTGAGTGTTAAATGGTTGGGATTTTGCTACCTCTCTCTCCTAACTTTTTTTTTTTTTTTAAAGCAAACTTGTTTACTGAGCAAATTAAATTATTTGTTGATTTGTACAGCTATTCTGCAACGTGGTAGGAGTTTTGGTTATCACCTAACTGCTAAAATGAAGAAAAATACCATCTGAAGTATTTTGTGGTTATTGATTTCTATGTTAAATGTGTTCTTTAAATTTTGATTACACTTAAACAATCCAGTTGGACTTTTTTCTTTTAGATTTCCGGTATCTGCTACAACAGCAAAATACTACAAGTTCATCAGGTGCTGTACATCCCAAGCTGGATGGCAAAGTTCTGTTCTTGGACGCTTGAGCCCATCTTCTCATCTTCAGAACCTACCACTGAAGCCAGAGTCGGGATGGGGGCCACAGTAGACATTCAGAGGCAGCAAAGAATGGAACTGCTCGATCGGCAGCTGATGCTTTCCCAGTTTGCACAAGCGAGGCGACAAAGACAGCAGCAGGTAAGCATAATAATAATCATTAAAAACTCAGAAATAAGCTGGGCGGTGCACCGGGACTGGCTGGGGAAACGAAAGTGTGGGAGGAGCTGGCGGTTCTGGCAGCAGCAGGGCCAGGCCCTGTAGTGCCGGCGGCAGCGGTGGCCTGACCCCCCTCTCCGCTCCCTGGCAGCTTGCCCTTTCCCCTCCGTTAACAATGAAGAGGAGAAATGATCCAAAATGCACTGCCCCTATCAAGAAACAGGAGAAAAGAGTTGCAGAGTTTGCCCTGAGCCTCAACTCCACATCTGATGATGAACCTCCCTCCTCTATCAATCATGCAGCGAAAGTATCTACCACGGGCTTCTGTGGGTCTGACAGTGAGACTGAGGGGAAGCAACTCAGCTCTGATGAAGCATTCAAAGCAGACCCTCTTGTGGAGGGAACTTCTTCCCGCTATTCCATGTACAACAGTGTCTCCCAAAAGCTTATGGCGAAGATGGGCTTCCGGGAAGGTGAAGGATTGGGTAAATACGGCCAGGGTCGGAAGGACATCGTGGAGGCCTCTAATCAGAAAGGTCGACGAGGCTTGGGTCTGACGTTGCAGGGCTTTGAACAGGAGTTGAATGTGGACTGGCGAGATGAGCCCGAGCCCAGTGCCTTTGAACAGGTGTCATGGTTCCCAGAATGTACCACTGAGATTCCTGACACTGAGGAAATGAGCGATTAGATGGTTGTGGGAAAGAGGAAGATGATGATTGAAGATGAAACAGAGTTTTGTGGGGAAGACCTGCTTCACAGTGTGCTGCAGTGTAAGAGTATGTTTGATGTCTTGCATTGGGAGGAGATGTGGCGAGCTCGGACCCGGGCCAATCCCTACAAGATGATTCAAGGAGTCTTCTTCCTGAACAGGATGGCAATGAAGATGGCCAATATGGATTTTGTGTTTGATCGCATTTTTACAAATCCACGGGACTCTTATGGGAAACCACTGGTGAAGGACCGGGAAGCGGAGCTTCTGTACTTTGCTGACATCTGTGCAGGCCCCAGTGGCTTCTCGGAGTATGTGCTGTGGAGGAAGAAGTGGCATGCGAAGGGCTTTGGAATGACTCTGAAGGGCCCGAATAACTTTAAGCTGGAGGACTTCTACTCGGCCTCCAGTGAACTCTTTGAACCTTACTACAGCGAAGGTGGGATCGATGGAGATGGAGACATCACCCGCCCAGAGAACATCACTGCTTTTCGGAATTTTGTCCTGGATAACACAGATGGAAAGGGTGTCCGCTTTCTGATGGCCCATGAGAGTTTCTCCATGGATGGCCAGGAGAACTTGGGAGAGATCCTCAGCAAGCAGCTGCTGCTCTGCCAATTTCTCATGGCGCTCTCTGTTGTCCGGACAGGAGGCCACTTCATCTGTAAAACCTTTGACCTGTTCACACCGTTCAGCGTGGGGCTCCTCTACCCTGCTGTACTGCTGCTTTGAACGAGTAAGTCTCTTTAAGCCGATTACCAGCCATCCTGCCAACTCAGAGAGGTATGTGGTGTGCAAGGGCCTGAAGGTGGGCATAGATGACGTGCAGGAGTACCTTTCTCAGTCAATATTAAACTCAACCAGCTGCGGAACACCGATTCCGATGTCACCCTTGTGGTTCCCTTGGAGGTGATCAAGGGAGACCATGAATTTACTGACTACATGATACGGTCCAATGAAAGCTACTGTAGTCTGCAGATCAAAGCTCTGGCCAAAATCTGTGCCTTTGTTCAAGACATCACCCTGAGTGAGCCTCGGCAGGCAGAGATCCGGAAACAGTGCCTCCGTCTTTGGGGGATCCTGGACTAGACTCGTGTGGCTCCTTCCTCCTCGGACCTGAAGTCTAAGTTCTTTGAGCTGATTTGGGGCACTGAGGTCGACATCTTCAGCTATAAGCCCACGGTGCTCACCTCCAAAACCTTGGAGAAGATCCGCCCAGTGCTCGACTACCGCTGCATGGTATCTGGCAGTGAGCAGACGTTCCTCCTGAGCCTGGGGAAGTCACAGATCTACACGTGGGACGGCCGCCAGTCAGACCGCTGGGTCAAGCTGGACCTGAAGACAGAGCTGCCCCGGGACACTCTCCTCTCTGTGGAGATTGTCCATGAGCTGAAAGGGGAGGGGAAGGCCCAGCGGAAGATGAGTGCCATCCACATCCTCGATGTCCTGGTGCTGAATGGCAGCGACGTGCGGGAGCAGCACTTCAACCGGCGAATTCAGCTTGCTGAGAAATTTGTGAAAGCTGTTTCCAAGCCTAGTCGGCCTGACATGAATCCCATCAGGGTGAAGGAGGTGTACGGGCTGGAGGGGATGGAGAAGACTTTTGTCAGGTTGGAGATGAAGATCATCAAGGGCTCCAGCGGCATCCCAAAGTTCAGCTACACAGGACGGGACAACGGCACTTTGTGCCCACTGGTCTCTACATGATCAGGACAGTGAACGAGCCATCGATGATGGGATTCAGCGAAGCTTTAAGAGGAAGTTCTTCTACAATAAGAAAAGCAAGATCTCTACCTGTGAGCTCCCTGCAGACGCCATTGCCCCATTTCACATCTGCTACTGTGGCCGGCTCTTCTGGGAGTGGGGGGATGGCATCCGTATACACGACTCCCAGAAGCCCCAGGACCCAGACAAACTATCCAAAGAGGATGTCCTCTCCTTCATCCAGACGCACCGCACCTGAGGGCCCGGGGACCCCCACTCCTACTGACACCCCTGCTGTTCAGTTAGGTTGCTCTACCTGGGCCCCTCTCGAAAGGGATACGGCAGCACAGCCTGGCCATGAGGGGTGGATGGTCTCCTCTCCATCGCCCCTGAAGAGCTCAGTCGGGGGCCATCAGAGGACACTCACATGTTCCTTCGGGACACCTTTTAGACTTCCCTCCCCGGAGACCTGCCTGGGAACTGTCTCCCCTGCCAGGACTCAGCCTGAAAGACGCTGCTCCTACGTGGTGTGCGGTCAGGGCCCAGGGCATGTGGGGCTGCGGAGGACGTGTCAGAGCAGCAGGGCTTTGGCTCTGCTCTTCTCTCCTGTGTCCTGTAGACTCACTTTTCTGAGTTCTGTCACTGCCCTGAGAGTATCCATGCCCCAGCTTTGCCCATCTTTTTACTGGGCCAACCCTTAGTGGGTGAGCCCACTGTCGGGAGCTGGCCAGGAGCACCTGCTGTACAAATCAAGGTTGTGTTTCTTTGAACTTGCTCTGTTTTGATGCCAGGTTGGAGAAGATTTTCTTGTCTTGTCCCCCCACCCTGCCTTGGTCTTCCCTGGAGCTCTCAGCCTAGACCTCTGACAGTCCCGCAGGCCGGGACAACACACCAGGATGCAGGTAGCACTGTCTGGTAGTGGATGTGACTGTCTCCTGGGGTGGTAGGGCCTTCCTGGGCCCCATCCCCTTTTGACCCAAATCTTGAGCAGCTCTAGAAGGGGAGGAAGCACCCTCGAAGCCCTGCCTTTTTCTGTGCCCCAGCAGCAGTGGCCCCACTGCAACAGAGGGTACCTCATTTGCCACAGCCACCTTGCTACCCTTCCTCCCCTTCCTCCCCATAGGGGGTTCAGTCACTTTTGCCATTCTAAGATGTTGGCTGAGGAGGAAGAGGGGAAGATGGGCAGTAGCTCTGGGTGGGGATGGCACTGATGGTTGTTTTTAATGGGAAATACTGCCAGAGACATTCATACAGGCTCCCTAGGGCCCCATCCCAGTGCTAGACTGGTTTCTGTGGAGATAGGGCACTGAGGCTCCCTACCAGGTCGAAATTGGCTACACCTTGCGGTGGTCATATGTCTCCAGCCAGCATCCAGCCCTTGTGCTTCCCCACCCCTCCCACGCCCCACCCTCCATCCCCCGGGTTGGCAGCAGCACTGCTAAAATGTATTTCCACCCAGTTCTGGGTATATATGTATCTTGCAAAATCTTGGATCATTAAAAATAAGCATATTTTTAAAAAAATTTTCAGAAAGCCCTAACCGGTTTGGATCAGTGGATAGAGCGTCGGCCTGCAAACTAAAAGGTCCCAGGTTCGATTCCGTTCAAGGGCATGTACCTTAGTTGCAGGCACATCCCCAGTGGGGGTTGTGCAGGAGGCAGCTGCTTGATGTTCCTAACTCTCTATCCCTCTCCCTTCCTCTCTGTAAAAAATCAATAAAATATATTTTAAAAAATTTCAGAAATACTCAGTGGCCTAAGTAAACTTCTCTGTGACTGTAAGTGTGGTAGAGACTGCATTTTATTCCTGTACATTGCAGTGTAGATATTTGACAAGTTTCCAAATAGAATGTACGTCTCTGTTAGTGCCCATTCTTAGTGATTTTTTTTAAGGTGAAAGAGTAAACTACAGCCAAAAGACTGGTCAAACTGGACATTCTTGTTCCGCTTCTATTAGACAAGGACTATTTCTTAGAGAAACACCAACCTAGTTAACAAGACATGATATTTATCTGTTTTTAAAATCTTGTAAAAGCCACAGTGTCTTCCTGTTAAAATGCTTATCATGTGCTCTAGAGTGAAGAGCAAATGTAAAACTTCATGATTTTCTTTGGTTGAAATAGACTGTGAAGGTAAGAAATTTTTCAAGGGAACAACCCATGAATTAATCAAATAAATGCAGTGTTTTCTTAGCCTTGTCATCAGTCATCAGGAAATATTGAGCATTGTCTACAATAAACTGCTGTATCCAAGCAATCTGATACCATACTTTCCTTTCAAGGATTACTATACAGAGTTAGGCAAAAGTAGGTTTACAGTTGTTCGTATAGAAAATAATACAATAATTAATAAATAATAATACAAGAGTGAATGCTGTGTTTCACGTACTCACAACTGTAAACCTACTTTTACCCCACACTGTATGTCAGGCTCAGACTTCAAATCTGCTCTTTCTTTGACACTTTTATAATGCAGTATGCTGGGCTCTTTACTTCTTGTCCCCATCTTCTTTATCCTCTGGGATATGAGAGAGGATACTCTTCTCACCACCTCCGTGTCTCCTGCTTTCACTGGGTGTGAGATGTAGGTCTGCAGACCTCACAGTGGTCTGAAGAAGTGAAGTCAGATGTGACACTCCTGGTGTCCCACTGGAGATGTAGGTCTCAAGAGTTCATGTCTGGGGTAGGAAGAGGGGAGCCCCTTATCAACTGGCTGCGTCTACAGGTGAAAGAGAAGTGAAGGTTATTCCCTGCAGATGTATTTGAATTCGGTGAATCTGGAACATTACAATAAAGATACCTATGATGTAGTTAAATATGGAGCACAGTCATCTCTCTTACGTCAGAGCTGGAGGTGTAGATCATGGAGTCAACTTTGTAGAGTTGAGAGATGAAAGCAAGGTGCTGGGTGAGTTCTGTAAGAGAATTACATCCAAGGTGAACATAGGCTATAGACTAAGTCTTACATTTAGCAGGAAAAGGTAGATCCTTCAAGGAAACAGGGAAGAATGAAAAGTATGAGGACTTGGAATGATCAGTGTCTGAAAAACTGAGTAATGGTGAGTATAAATATTTTCCAGGCAGAATGAACCTAGAGCTATGAAGGAGAGAAAGAAGTACCATATGATTCTTGTTTAGTAGCATAGATTTCTTGTTTAGATAACAGGGTAGATCGGTGACAGCACCATATCACCAACATCAAAAGAGCAGTTTTACTCATCTACTGAGCCAACGCTTCTATGAACCAATACACGACTGAGCTACCTGGGGACTATCTGGGAGGAGCTCCCCCATTAGATAGCTATGGCTCCTGTGCTCATGAGCAAAGCAGGAAAGTGGTATTTCTCAGATTGGAGTCTCCAGGCAGATTTTTTTTTATGCATGAAGATTATCGAGAACACTATCAAGATCAGAGTCTCTGGGGCAGGGGTGATGAGGACAGAGGTGGACTTTGAACAACAGTTACAAAAAAGGCCCGAGATAATTTTATGGAAAGCTGTGGAGTTGGAAGAGCCCCTACAGGTTGTCTCAAATTCAGACAGAAGCTGAAACTAAACCTCCACCAACCAGTCATTGGGTGCAGATTGCAAACCTTGGGCTGACTGGCTCTCCTTGGATGCACACCATCCCCAGGGGGCATGTCCCTTGAGAACTGCGGCGTTCTAGCACCCCCAGCAGCAGGAAGATTGAGCACTTCAGTTGCGAGGGAAGTGGGGGATCTGGGCAGCAGACCACAGCATCCACCCCCTGTGCTGCTCGGATCTTCTTGGTTTACCTAAGTTCTTGGAGCAGCTCTTCCAAGAATCCAGAGGCACTCTTTCCTATAGAACACTTCAAGAGGAAGGATAGTAGGATAAACTACATCTCCTTCTGCCTCAGCAGGTCTCACAATCACACTGATCATCAACTCATTCCTCTACTGTTCATTGGAGAGTCCCCTCACTCTTGGCTGAAAGGCTTAGTTGGTTGGTGAAAGTGACACATACCCACACATACCCTGTGGGATCTGAGTCCCTGGTACCAGGCCCTTCTCAGACTGGGTCTGCTGCCCATGTCCAATTACTGTAAAACTGAGCAAGGGAGTAAGTAACAACAGATGCCTTGTTGTGTCACCGGGGTGCCACACATAGTCTTCCCTCCCCCTTTTGGTGCCCACAGCTTTTCTTGATGATCAGGGTTAATTACTCCTGTGAGGATAATGACTTCTTTTCTTAACTGCTGGTATTTGGCACAAGAGCCCAAAATAACTGGTTAACAGCTATAACTTAAAATGTAATGGTATTCTTTTTTTAAAAATTTTGTTTGATTGCTTAAAGTATTACAAAGAGTATTGCATATGTCTCCTTACCCCCACTCCCCTTGACGTTCCCCCAGCCTCCCCTCCCCCCCAGTGTCTTATGTCCATTGGTTATGCTTATATGCATGCATACAAGTCCTTCGGTTGATCTCTTACCCCCCTCCCGCCCCCCAACCCTCCCCAGCCTTCCCGCTGTAGTTTGACAGTCTGTTCGATGCTGCTCTGCCTCTGTATCTATTTTTGTTCATCAGTTTATAATGGTCTTTATTATCCATACATGAGTGAGATCATGTGGTATTTTTCTTTCATTGACTGGCTTATTTCACTTGTAATGGTATTCTTGTTTTTTCTCCTGATGGAAGGACTCCCCTCCTGTGAGCCAAGCTCTGTAAACCTATGGGATTTAGAGTTGCAGGGGTAAGAAGCCTAGATTCCCCAAACAGGGCACTGAGAGAGAGGGTACTCAGAGCCACTTCTCCTTCCAGTCCTTATTTCCAAGATCCGCATGTTCTTGCTGTTGGGGACCCAGCAGGGTTTTTAGGGTTTATACTGCATGCTAGAGCCTGGAGTGCCATTTTGTAGGGTTATCTCCAAGTTGGTATTTCACTGACACATTCAAATGGCTCTCTCTCTAGTGTGGCAAGCTGGCAGTTCCTGAGTTGTATGGTACGTGAGAGGGTTTATGTATTCCACAGTCTTGCCATGCACCCACTTTGCTGTAAGTGGGCCTTGTGGTCTGGTGTGATATGGTTTAGCACGCTGGTCAGTAGAGCAAGCATTCTGCAAACGCACAGGTAGTGGTGCTGGTTCTCTTTGAGGGATGGTGGTGTATTGGGGTTCAGGATTGGTCTCTGTTGTCAGTAGCTACCTTGTCCTTAGAGAGTAGGGCCTGTGCAGAGCCTCCACCACTGCCACCATGGTTCTCTGTTCATGTGCCAGCACTGGGGTGGCCAATGGCTGGCCAGTGTCCACCAGCTGAGTCGTTCAGTCCCCCTCTTCTGTGCTGGACGTCCATGGTAGACATTAACCACCCATACAGATGTCATGCTTCATGTCCATTCCTTTAGCCAGGTCCACATGCCTCTTCCTGAGGTCTCTTTGACCTCCTCCTTCCAGTCCCCTGAACAATCAACCAAGTCATTTACCATGTCCAGTGAATCCATATGACATTACCTCAGACTACTTCTCTTTCCACTCAAGTGGATGACCAAATAAATGCTCTGCCCATGCTCTGCCCATTGGGAGGATTTCCCTTCGTCGCTGTCTTTTAAGATCACCCCTGAGTGGAGCTGCAGTGCCGGCCACAGTCCATTTTCAACTTTCACTTGTCTACTGAGCCAACCCTTCTATGAACCAAATTTGGCCATTTTCCTCTCTGCCACTTGGTCATAAGGGCCCCACCCCCATGCAGCAGGAGGTGTGAACTGAGGAAGAGGTTTTGGTGCAACAGAGGTGATGGACATGATGGTCTGGCATACCTGCCTCTGCAGCTCACCTGTGCCACTTCCATCTGGAAATGGATTTCTTTGGGTCTGTCTGACCTTGGTAGGTCTCGTACTTCTGACCACATGCTTACTTTATGCCCAGGATGAAACACACCCTGTCCCCAGGGTCTAGCAGCAGGTTTTCAAAAGTGTATCATTCTCTTCACACTCCTGCTCCAGGATCTAGCCCATGGTTTTCCCCTTGTGGCTTGCTGCAAATTCCACAGTGTCTTTCCCCACTGCAGACCCTTTGAATACCACAGGATCTGCCAGGTTGTACAGCCCAGTAATCCATGAAATAGAGCAAATAAATCAGACCAAAATCCCTGGAAAGTACATGCGAGTCAGGCAACAATGCAGCGATGCCCTTTGGTCTGTGGCTCTGCCCTCTGCTTGGCAGGCTCCTCCACTTTCCAAGGTGGGTCTTGCTCCCACCATGTCTGGGGTTCAGAATCCCATACCTGGACTTCTGCCAGAGGTTTTACTGACATTGACTGGTCTGCTGAGAGTGAAGAGCACTCTGTTTCTTCGGTGTCCCCTCATTTATTCCCAAACATCGGCCTTGAGATATAATAGTTAGTTCCTTCGTGTCCCGGAGGCTTGGGGTGCTGGCTTGCCCAGGGACACACACCTGCCGATGGGAGTGCAGGATTGGGACTCGGTGTGTTGGACCGCAAGGCCTCTGCCCCTGATGCTTCATCAGGCTGCCTCCCAGTTAGGAGAACTCCTTGGTGATTTTCTTTCTTTTTTTGGGTTGGCTGAAAAAAAAACTCAGTGCCAAGGTTATTTTAATGTTCAATCAAATTAACTGTTTAACCCAAAGTTAGAACTTCTGCTTCCATCTTCCATATGTTTTTAAAAATATCTCTCTGTGTTTTTTTAATGTCCTTATATCTTTTATTGTAGGCAACCTCAAATTCTGTTATTGTATTTAAAATAAATCTGTTTTTTGTTTAAAAACTGTTGATTTTCAGCCCTGCCTGGTGGATCATCGTTGGTTAGAGCATCATCCTGTACACCAAAAGGTTCGGGGTTGAGTCCAGGTCAGGAGACATAATACCTAGGTTGTGGGTTCAATCCCTGGTCAGGTACATATGGGAGGCAACCAGTTGATGTTTCTTTCTCTCTCTCTTTCTTGCTCTCACTCTCACTCTTACTCTCGCTCTTCCTCTCTCTCAGTTCAATAGACATATCCTCAGGTAAGGATAAAATAATTAATAAATACTGTTGATTTTCAGATGTTTATCATAGAACCCTGAGTTTATTTGATCAGAAAGTCTTTCAGTTACTAATTTACTTACATTAGATTAATCTGCAGTTTGTAATTTTAAGCATTCTAAAGTAATGCTGAAGTGTTGTTTCAATGTATTTCTATTTCTTTTTACTGCTTTCTGTCATATTTCATCTCTCAGCCTGGAAGTTGCTTCGCACTCTCTGTCACCCACCTCCTGTGGTCCTCACTTGGCTCTGGTGTCACAGTGTCATAGTCAGTCTGTCTGTCGATACTTGAGACTCTGACCAAGACTGGTGGGTACTCTGTGGGCACAAAAGAGTGAAAAACATGTCCTTTCCTTTAAACAACCTCAGGAAGGTGGGGCAGATATACTTGAATTAAATAAGCATCTGAGAACACCGAAATATTGACCAGAGTACCCCGAGCAGGAAGATATCCAAGAAACCACGCTCAGTGTGGACCCATATCCTGAAAAGAGGTTTCTAGGACTAGAAGGATGGACAGGATTTGGGTGGGCAGAGAAAATGAAGCAAATTATCCCAGAGGAGAAGAGCAGCAAGAGTGAGGAAGGCATGGAGGTGAGAAGGTGGCCCTGGAAAGGAAAGAACTCGGGGAGACCTGTCTGACTGACGAGTGGTAGGGTACAAAGTGAGGAATGGTTTGACGGTCTGTTCGATGCTTCTGTGTCTCTGGAGGGAGTGGGGGAGGTAAGAGACCTACCAAAGGACTTGTATGCATGCATATAAGTATAACCAATGGACACGCACAGTAAGGGGGTAAGGGCATGTGCTGGAGGTGGGAACGGCTGGGGAGAGGTCAATGGGGGGAAAAGGAGACATATGTAATACTTTAAACAATAAAGAATTTAAATTTTTTAAAGTGAGAAATGAGAACCCAGCAAATGTAATAGAGGGAGATATTTTTAAGCCTCTCAACCAATTTAGGTGTTGACACTAGAAGCAGTGAAGAATGGTTTAGTTACTAATAAAGTCAGGACAGTTATCTCAGACAAATTCATCATATTGTCGTATAAGATGGATGGGAAAATGGAGAGAGAGAGCAAGAGTAAGAGACAAGTAGAAAGTGGTTTTTAAATCCAGCTGTCAGTAGTATAAAAGCCTTGGCTAGGGTAACGGCAGTCTCTCCATTTAGTTCCTCTGTTTGCTCCTCAACTGTGTTGTTTCCCAAGCTCCACTCCTTCCTCAGCCTCCTGAGCTTTCTATCCTCCATCTCCCAGCAGGTGACTCACCCCATGCATCGCTGTCAGCACTGGTAACAGGCTCATGGCTCCCAGATTTAGGTCTCTGGACTAGACCTCCCTCCCTCCTGGCTCCCGATCTTCATATCCCACTGCCTACTGGACATCTCCACTTGTGTTCCACAGGCACTTGAAATTTCCCATTTCTTTGCTAAATCTGCTTCTCCTTCTCACTCTCTACCTTGATGAGAAGCACCATTATCTACCCAAAGGCCCAACCATAAAATCTTAGACTTTTCCCTTATGCATTCATAACCCTCTTTCCCCCTCCCCCGATTAAGTACCATAGAGTCTTCCTTCTTGATGTAAATCTGCCATTTCCCTCTCTTCATCCCACTGCCTTAGTTCAGACCACCTCTCTACTTACCAGATTTCTACTAACATATTGTCACAACTGCCTCCCTACCCCTATAGTTCAGCCCGAAGAGTGATCTCATTGGAAACACAAATCTGATTGTTCACATCTACTAGAATCCTTCAGATGCCCTCTTAGCTTTCAAGGTAGTTACAGCTCATTACGCAGGCCCCTTCCTGCTTTTTAGCCACATCTCTGGCCCCATGTGCAGCCCTCAGGCTAACTGTGCCAACTATTTGCAGTTTTTCATAGCTCCTTGTCACTTCTTGCCTTCACATCTGCCCTTTTCTTTGTCTGAAACAAACTTCCTCATCCAACTTCCCCATCACACACACACACACACACACACACACACTTTTTGCTTGCCTAACTCCTGTGCACTTTTCAGTATTCACATCAAATATCACCTCTTCTGCGAAGCCTTCTCCAGTCTTCTAGTCAGATCTGTTCCTGTCTGTTCTTACAGTCCCTGGGTGTCTCTTTCATGGCACTCACTGCTCCTGCCCCTTGACCAATAGTGTGTCCTAGGGTGGGTGGAGCCTTTTTTCTTTGTACCGCCAGTATGTGAGCAATGCCTGGCACATAGTAGGAACTCATATTTGAGGAATTAATGACTAAATATGTGTACAATAAATATTTTACAGAATTACTTAATGTACTGAGGCCAGCTGAATACATGTAAACAGTCAGGGTTGGAAAGTATATAGATATCCTTTGAGAGAACAAGTATAAAGTAAACTGTTAAAGACAGCCCGAGACCCATGTTTAGAGAGTACAAAGAGGAGGAAGAAAAGGAATTCTGGGGAGGTGGGGGAGGAGAAAAGCAGGAAAGTTCAGTGGCAAGGGAAACTGGAGAGTCAAATGTTTCAGGAAGAGTGGAAGAATAAGTGTTCAATAGATTCAGGTGCCACCCCTCCCCCACAGAAAAACCAAGATGAGACAATGACTAGGAAAAGACCAGTAGTCTCAGTGAGAATTGGTTCACTCTAAAAAAATTTTTGATTGATTTTAGAAAGGGAGGAAGGGGGGGAGAAGGAGAGAGAGAGAGAGAGAGAGAGAGAGAGAGAGAGAGAGAGAGAGAGAGAGAGAGAGAGAGAGGTGAGAGAGAGGTGAGAAACATCCATTGGTTCATTGGTTGCATCCTGTATGTGCCCCAACCGGGGATCAAACCCACAACCTAGGCATGTGCCCTGACCAGGAATCGAAACCACAGCGTCTGGTACATGGGATGATGTTCCAACCAGTTGAGCCACACCAGCCAGGGCAAGAGTTGGTTCACTTTTGAAGAGGAGTTTCAGTGGGAATACAACACGTTAAGAAGTAATGGTATGGAAGTGGAGCAAGAATAAGCACAACTTCTCTTCTGATCAGCTATGTGTAGTCACTTCTACATTCTTTAAAGTCAACTATGATGTTGCACCACTGAAAAGATTTTTAATATGCTCTGTAGCATATTCCTTAGTACAGAGTGCATGGCTCTAAAGCAGCGGTTCTCAACCTGTGGGTTGCGACCCCTTTGGCGGTCGAACAACCCTTTCACAGGGGTCACCTAAGACCATCCTGGATATCAGATATTTACATTACGATTCATAACAGTAGCAACATTACAGTTTTGAAGTAGCAACGAAAATAATTTTATGGTTGGGTCACAACATGAGGAACTGTATTTAAAGGGCCAGAAGGTTGAGAACCACTGCTCTAAAGGACAGTGAACAGTGTGAGACTCCATAGATCTCGCTTCATCCAGAGCTTGAGGGCAGAGCACTGACAAGGTCAGCATGCGGGGTCCTTAAGTTCATCCTCAAGCACAGTGATGTGATCTTTCTGAACACAGTAGTTAACTACCCAGGAGCTCTTGGGTGATTGTCTCATGCACTCATGGTGACGAAATCTGAGTTTCTTACTTCTATTTCTCATCTCTGTTCACACCCCTGGTTCTCTCATTCTTCTGTAAATTCATGTACAGCAGTGTGATGGATATATTTTAACTCTGCTCTCAACAGCTTCTTGCTTTCAGAGTCAGTCCTCTTTCGCTAACTGGGTTACTGGCTGCATGGTTGGTGACATCTCAGAGTCATTTGGGTATTTTCAGCAGCTGCGGGTTATTTTTCCACTGCCGGGACCGTTACATAACTTTGCAGAGTTTGTGTTTTATTCATTCATCAAGTAATATATGACCTCTTGAAGGACAGGAGCTGTGTGTTTTATTATTTCTGTCTCTTTTAGTTCTGCTGCAGTGCACAGCCTGAGAGAGTGGCACTGCCCTGACCTTCAGGCAGTTTTCAGCCACCGGGGGAAGGTAGATGAGTCAGTACTCAGTGCTAGGTTTCTATGGTCATTCATATGCGGCAAAAAGAGAGCTCTCGCTGTCCCCGAGGGACGCGGCGAAGCCCTGTGTGGTTGAGGGGAATCCTGAAGAGGCCCACGTTGTGGTAGGCATTTCAGGCCCAGGGAACCTTGAGGGAAAAGTACAGAGGCTTCAAACACAGTGTGGGAAGGACATTTGCCTAAGCTCAGGGTTTTCTTAAGGAAGAGGCCGAGAAAGATGGGGCCGGGGAGAAAGCCGAGGTCAGGACATAGGGTTCTTATGCCACACTAAGAGATCTTTTTCCCTTTGTCCTGCATAAACTAGTGAGTCACTGAAACCTTTTATGCAAGAGAGTTAGATTTGTTTTTAAGAAAGATTACTTTGACCATAATCTTAATGATCAGTTGAAAAGATGATACTGGAGAAAGAAGACCAGTTGGAAGATAATGAGGATTCCATGTTTTCAAGACATTCATGGAGATGAGTTGGCAACTGCTTACTCACTGAGTGATAGTAAATGGCCACAGTCAAGCTTTGTAGAGCCTCTGCGCATTTGACCTCCAGAGCAGTCCTTGGAATCACCTAGAATAATGACCATCTGAACAGTGGTTGCTGCATGAGTCTCCACAGCTTTTCAGCACATGTTTGCCTCTTCTGCTAGTTACATGGTAGAAACCCATATGCTCACAGGAGAAATGTGGCAGGATATGAAAATGAAAAGGCAAGGAAATTGTAGTTAAGAGATCAACCCTGGGTTGCCAGAGAGATCTTTACACTATCTAATAGGGTTTTCATAATTACTTTATATACCAGAAAGATCTGTCAAATATTAGTTACTAGAGGCCCATTGCACGAAGATTTGTGCAATAGGCCTTCCTTCCCCTGGCTACTGGCACCGGTTTTCCTCCAGCACCCGGGACCCAGGCCTTTGCTCTGGCCAGAATCTTCGCTGCAACCAGAGCCTTCAGTCTTCTCTGAGGCCAGAGTGCCGCTCCTATAGCTCCCTCCACCCCCGCCCTCCCCCTCATATCAGGCGTCCGCCCCGCCCAGCTGCTCCGCGCCTGCATGCCTGCTGCCCAGAGGCCCGGAGCAGCTGGGGGGCAGGGCCGCCACCATCTTTGTCAGGTTAATTTGCATACATACTCCTGATTGGCTGGTGGGCATTGCAGAGGTACGGTCAGTTTGCATCTTTCACTTTTATTAGTGTAGATTATTATCCCGTTGGGCATCTGAGTTCTGGCTATCAGGGTTTGAGAGAGAGTCCTGATTTAGAAGCTAACCAGATGGTTATTGTACTTAAAAAAAGTACAACCTTTAGAACCAGGGTCAGTTGGCTGTGGCCTGTGTGCCAAACCCAAAGCTAAGAATGGTTTTTACATTTTCAGTGGTTCTTCAAGTCCTACATAATAGCTTTGATTTTGCCACTTGGTTTTCAAAATCTAAAACATTTACCATCTGACTTTATACAGAAAAACTTTGCCAACCCCCTGCTCTAGGACATTATGTAGCCAGCAGCTTTTTACCAAGAAGTCTGAATTCTCTCTTACTGTGTGATCACCGTCTTCTCTGCTGGTTGACAGTGATAATGGCATTACAGGCATACCTCATTTTATTGAGCTTTGCTTTATTGCACTTCACAGATGTAGCATTTTTTACAAATTGAAGGCATGACCCTCCACTGGCAAAAAGATAATGACTCTCTTTATTGTGATACTCGCTTTATTATACAGTGCTCTTCAACCGAACCAGCAATATCTGTGAGGTATGCCTGTATATAGCACACATAAACTTGGTGATAAAACTCCCTATAAGGTATTTCTGTAAAATATCCATTTACTTTAGAAGTATAATTAAGCTGAAACCCACTGTGAATGTATCAGGCATGGTACAAGCCAAGTGGGAATTTTGTCAAAGCCATGAAGTCAGTTGGTGCTAATTTTTGTGTTACCTCCTCACTTCCTGGGTGGCCCAGTGTTTCCTGAATGATCATCACTGAGCCATCTGTTTGACCTGCTCACCGTTATTCATACGTGTATTTCAGTTATTTTCTCTGTATTAGGTTGACCTGAGTTAGCTATATTCTCTCACCCTCTCTTAATAACATTTTGTGGCTGTGAAAATTGTTTCTCTCTTTATCCACCCCAGCAACAGTTGTTAGGTAACATTGAACATATGCATTGTTATGAGTCATATCTGCCTTGTAAATCATGAGAGTTCCTATTATTAATCAAATGTTTTAAATTAGGTATTTTTAATTTAGTAAAATATTTTTAGTGTATGAAAAGTGCTCTCAGGTACTCAATGTATTTTTTAGGTTCCTAAATAGCTTTCTTGAGATAGAAATCACATAACATGTAATTCACCTACTTAAAGTATATAATTTGGTGATTCTTAGTATAGGCACAGAGCTGTACAACCACCACTGCATTCAATTTTAGAACCTTTTTCTATCTAAAAAGAAACTGGAAAAAAATAAAATAAAATAAAAATAAAAATAAACTGTACCCATTAGCAACCACTCTCCAATACTGCCACCTCTCTAGCACTGGGCAGCCACTAATCTATTTTCTGTTATATAGATTTGCCTATTGTGGACATTTCATATAAATGGAACCATACGCTATCTGGTTCTTTATGACTGGCTTCTTTCACTTAGCATCGTACTTTTGAAGTCCATCCATGCTGCAGCATGCATGATTGTCCCTCAGTGTGTTTAAATAGCAAGGCCCACCTAGTAGACCTTTATGCTGGTAGGTGCCAACCCGACGAACCAGTTTCTGTCATTGCCACTTCATCCGGCTAGATCTCTGAATAAGTTTCTTACTTCTTGACCTCGCCAACATATAATTTCCATTAACGCCCTTTTCACAAAAGATATTTAATGTCTGGCCAGATTCTTGGGAGCACCACAATAAACAAGACAGCACGGTCCTTCCTCTCAGGGAGGAGTTACAGTAAATATTACAAGTGCTGTTCCGGAAGAAGCACCTTACCCAGCCATGAGGGTCAAGAAATTATATCTGGAGGAAGTACATTCCAAGTGGAACCTGAAAACTATGCATATACCTACATGTGTGTATGTGTGCATGTACGTGTGTGTGTGTGTGTGTGTGTGTGAGAGAGAGAGAGAGAGAGAGAGAGAGAGAGAGAGAGAGAGAGAGAGAGAGAGAAGCAAAGGAGTCCACCTTGAATCCAGAGAAACACATTCTGTCTACCCCAGCTGCTTTAAGAACAGCGTGCGAACATGTGGCACACTTCTCAGCACTTTTCCTTTTTAGCTTCGTCTGCTCTTTCACTTTTTGGTGCAATTTGATTTAAAAACAGTTCTCATCAGGTTGCTGTGCTGCCTTGTCAACAAAGCAACCTAATCAGTTAGGGCTAGCTCTTTTATGATTCTTTTCTCTTAAAAGTATGAAGTGCATAGTATCATGTGTGGAATAAGTTACTAGTGCTTGGTTGATAAAAATCTGCAAACTAAATGAAAATCAAGTGCTAGGACTCTATTTTCAAGTGAAATTAAAGGTGAGCTATATATCTCAATCGGTACCTCTTTGCAGAAGCTATGGTTACGTTTTTGGTGTTCTTGTAGTTGATCATACTGACCTTTTTGACAAAGATAGGATCAGTCTAAATTCTAATCCCTTTCCAAGACTGACTCATTAAGTGACCTCGAGAAAATCATTTCTATTTTCCATCCTACCTTGGTATCTTCATGAGAAAGAAGAGTATGGTACAATCTCATGATATTTAAGAAAGCAAGTAAGTGATGATGTGCTTGGTTTTTGGAGATGTTAGAAGGTATAAGCAATCCTAATGCCTGTTATAGTTTTTTTTCCCTTATCACTTTTTAAAACTAGGAATGAATTTAGAAATGTACCTGAAGCAGATATAATGTTAAACCAGGGTATATAAGAAAAATGGTCCTTATAATTATTTTACAAGTTTTCTGACCCCAAAAGAACCATCCCTATGGGTTTTGAAAACAATTCTAGTACAGGATAGAGCACATGGGGTACCCCTGCGTTTCTCAGGAAAATTCCTCTGATCATCTTGAGAAGCCATGAATTTTAGGGAACAACCCCAGGTGCAGACCCTGCAGCCTGAGGCTGTGGGTTATAGACGTGGATTGTGAATAAAGCAGCAGGAGCCCAGGAATTTCTGAAGTAGTGAGTCGTGATCTCCTGTCCTAGATAAGAGCACAGATTATCGGTACTGAGATTTTTAAAAATTATACATTTTAAGTGACAGTGAGTGGTGTGTTGCGCACATGTTGAAACTGGATTCCCGGGGCCAGGGAGTGGCAGGTACAGGCACAGTCTGGGGCTTTGGCCTGAGAGGCCACTGCACAGCATCTCACTTCTCCGCATAGGCCTTCCAAATTTATAAACTGCCCACCGTTGCAGTTCTCGTAGGATGGTTGCTCAGGGAGCTCCAGGCTCCTTAGAAGTCCTTAGTCAATGCAGGAACACCAGTGAGTAGTACAGAGAGTATAAGATGGAGGTAGTCCAGACCAGTGTCTGCCTACGAATCCCTCCCACAGCAGCTCTGGTGGTGGCCGCAAAGTTCCTGCTGGAACAGTAAAGATCTGTTTTTGAGAGAGAACTGCTTGGCTTCAAGAGATTCTTTAATATGTTGATTAGGAAGAGGCAGATCATCATTAGTTTAAAGATCATCTAGTCCAGCTTCCCGTTTTACAGTTTGACTGAGCTCGGGTGGGGAGGGAGAGCAATAAGGATTTGGGCTGTCCAGAAAGAAGCCAGTTACAGATGAAGAACAAGAGCTGGGCCCTGTTCAAACTGGCAAGGGGCGGATGGTCAGAAGAGATAGGAGAGCGTATTTTGGGTGACAGGCACAGTTTGAGCAGACACTGTCCACAACACATGAGGGACACAGTGAGTGGAAGGAGCAGGAAGGGGAGAGGTCAGAAACAGTTGATGATGGGGCCGGTTTGGGAGGACCTTCAAAACAGTGTAGAATAGATGTGATGCCGTACAATTTTCAGCTGAGGCACTGGCTTTGTGGAAAGGCTCATAACGAAGACTCACCTGCGGTGGTGTGCAGATTGAATTGGGGCAATATTCGTAGAAGTGATGTCATCCGAGAGGCTGTCAGCTTAATCTCAAAGTGGGACAAAGACGTACAGTGACAGACACCCTTCACAGGAAGAATCAGTGGCTCTTCAGAATTGCTGGATTTGAGGTATAAAGGAGAGAGTTGAGACCAAAAGAGTCTCCAGGCTTTCGGGCAATGCTGACCTAATACTGACAGGAAGGTCGCAGTCCGCCCCGGCACCGGCTTGTTGAAGCACAAGTAGGGGAATGAGAGGTGATCCCTGAAGACGTGAAAATGGATGACCTCTGTGGGGAAGGAGATGTAAAAAGAGCGGAAACCTTGAGTAATCTCCAATCTCATTTTTAATAACAAATTTCACCTCTTCAGTCAGACTACATACTGGAAACAAGTACCAGAACTAATTTTCATTTTTACTTTATTTAGTAATTTCTGTGCAGAGCTAAAGTCAAAGAGGAAACTGCCCTGGTCAGTGTGGCTCAATTGTTTGAAGTATTATCTGGTACAGTGAGAGGTCCCAGGTTCAATTCCTGGTCAGGGCACATACCTAAGTTGTGTGTTCAATCCCCGATCAGCATACATGTGGGAAGCAACCAATTGATGTTGCTCTCTCTGTGTCTCATTTCCTTCCTCTCTCTCTAAAATAAAATTTTTTTAAAAATCCTCAGGTGAGGAAATGAAAAATAATAAATAAAATAAAAAGGTTAAGGAGGAAAAATAAATTACCAAAAAGTTGTCAGATAAAAGAGGGGAGAAACAAAAGATGTAATACAGAAATTAATAATTCCCATACTGAAAAATGCTGTTTTATTCATATTTTCAAGGAAACCATATTGAAGTTCTTATCGTGTGCAGTCCTTACCATAACTTGTATTCAATGTTTACTATCAATTAAGAGAGTGAAAAAGCCTAAAGCAAGAGATAGGTCTCATCTTCCTATGCCTACTGTCTCCCTCATACCACCCCTCACCTCCTCCTCACAGAAAAGGTTCAATGGTCCCATTCTCTACTAAAAGACAACCCCCCACCCGCCACCCCCCAAAAAAGGTGAAGACATCTTAGATCCTGACTCTCTCTGGATGAAAGGGCCAACATTCAAAGAGTGGTTTGTCCACCAGCCTTTCCTAAACAGCAGGCATGGTGTTCACTCCATGGCTCAGCACGGCAATCTCAGTATACTTGGTCCTCACCCACCAAAGCGCAGGGAGCTGAAACAGTTACCCAGAGCCTGTCGCCAGGGTGAAGAGTGAGGCCAAATTTGAATCCTGTTGTTCTTTTTACAGGGTTTTCCCCTGCCCCACTGTGACGGCCCCAACAGAGATTCACCAGGTGCTTTGTTGAAGTAAAGGGAAAATGTCTCGAGTTTGAACATAAAGTTTAAACTAATTTAGCCTGTTGTTAGAATTGTACCGTATCTCAGGAGAAGTAAGGTCAGCTGTGGTAGGAGTCGCAGGCCTCTCGAGAGGAGTTATCACTCAGACACACAACACTCCGGACACACATCCGTTGGCTCCCACACAGGTGAAGTGTTCCTCGTGGGGGGCAGCAGTAGCCAAGCAGCTGACCTGCATCCTAGGCTATTTCAGAGCCTCCCGACAGTAGACACTCTAGATGCCTCCCCCCACCTCTCCTCGCTGCCATCTCAGTTCAGCCTGGAGACCAGCACCCTTAGACTTGGACCTCCCAACTCAAGAAGGGAATGGACAGGCAAAGCCATGGCCTTCAGAACTCTAGCCACCAGAGCAAGAAAAGGAAGAAGAGGTGGGGCAGAGAGCAGTAGTGCCAACGGAAACTTCTACCTTCCATGCCAAAGGCTCTAAAAACGGCAAAATGATGTGTTTCACCTCCTGATCTCACTACTGTGGAAACTGCTTTCTGTTCTGCTGAGAAAGTGGTATGTTATACAGTTCCCAAGCCCCCAAAACTGGTCAGCAGGGTAAACCATAAAGAAAAAGTGAAACAGAGCTATAAATCTAGCCTGAGATTTTTGTTTAAGTCCTGCTAAGACTGCTTGCTGCTGAGTAGCCCAAAAAGAGATGTAATATACTGTTTTTATAACACTGTACGAATGTAAGGGTGTGTGGCCCTTCACAAGACATGATTGGATTCAGGTTCCTCTGTGCTTCTAGTCTTCATATTTTTTTCTTTTTTATTGAATTTATTGGAGTGACATTGATTAATAAAATTATATAGGTTCTAGATGTACAAGTCTATCGTACATCATCTGTAAATTGTATTGTTTTTACCAGCCCAAGTCAAGTCTCCTTCCATCACCATTTATCCCCCCTTTTATCCTCTTCCACCTCTCCACACCCCCCTTTTCCTCTCAGAATCACTATACTGTTGTCTATGAGGTTTTGGGGGGTTTTGCTTAATCCCTTCACCTTTTTCATCCAGCCCCTCAATCCCCATCCCCTCTGACAGCTGTCAGTCGGTTTTCTCTGTCTATGAGTCTGTTTCTATTTTGTTTGTTAGTTTCTTTTGTTAATTTCATTCCACATGTAAGTGAAATCATATGGTATTTGTATTTCTCTAACTGGCTTATTTCACTTAGCATAATACTCTCCATGCTGTTGCAAAGGGTAAGATTTCCTTCTTTTACAGGTAAGTAGTAGTCCATTGTGTGTACCACACTTTTTTATCCACTCATCTGCTGATGAGCACTTGGGCTGCTTTCAAACCTTGGCTATTGTAAATAACACTGCAATGAACATGAGGGGAGGTATATATATACTTTTGAATTAGTGTTTTGTGTTTCTTCGGATATAGTCCCAGAAATGATATTGCTGAGTCATAAGGCAGTTCCATTTTTAATTTTTTGAGGGAACTCTATACTGCTTTCCATAGTGGCTGCATCTGTCTGCATTCCCACAAACAGTGCACAAGGGTTCCCTTTTCTCCACGTCCTCACCACTTGTCACTTGTTGATTTATTGATGGTAGCCATTCTGACTGTCATCTGAGGTGATAACTCATTGTGTTTTAATTTGCATTTCTCCGATGATTTCTTCATAAGGCATTACCAATGAATTATTTTCCAAATGTGTACTAGGATTTATTCTGAGCCTCATAGTTGCACCTTCCTTCTTTATCCAAATGATAAATGAACAGATTACTAGTTTGTATGTGTGGCAGTGGTAGTGAGGTTTGTTTGTTTTGTTCTTTGTGTTGTTGTTGTTTTGCCATGAAGTTTTTGGTGATGACAGCCACCTCCAGTGGTATTTCTTTCCTCTATGTTAGTAGTGCTTGTTATTAGTTCTAAGTCTAATAAGATACCTCTCGGTCCTTAAGCACATGCAGCATCCTCAGTGCTTTCATTTAGTTTTTGCTAATCTTCTCTGTATCGTTCCAGTTTTTTTAGTATATGTGATGCCAAAGCAAGCTCGTGTTTAGTTTTTAATGTACCTTTGTACTGTCAACTCAGCTAAGCTCTTTCCGGGCCGTGGGAAGTTAGTCACTTCTCTGCCTGCCACAGCCCTCTTCACCTGGCCCCAGGGTAGCGCACCGCACACAGAAGACAGATGAGTGACACTAAGCATATTTATTTTCACACTGCAAGCTGAGCTTCCCAAGAGGCTGGGAAGCAGTACAGTGGACCACAAATACCCTCTGTAGGACGAGTTACCATTTGTCGTTTCTCTGGCACCACCATGGTCCCCCAGCAGTGGTTCTTTGTAACTACTGGTTCCTGTGTTAGAGGGAGATGGTGTCTCGTGTCCTTAAAGAATGTATAAACCATGTGCTTTGTTCTCTGAGCCTCCTTGCTTTCACCCCTCCCACCCCTTCCACCCCAGCATTCATTATTAACCTACCACCTAGGTCCTCATCTCACAACTAACTATGAGGTCCTTGCTGAAGAGAATTTCATAGAACTTAACTCGGCATTATGCTTTATTGCACATTTGCCCATTATTTAGTCATTCGTTGCATATTTCTTAAGTACTTACATATTCCACGTGGCAATGAAGCCGAGTCTACAGATGAGGGCAAGATAGTTAGTCTTGGCCCTTGTGGAGCTTACAGCCTGCTGTGATATCCCAACCAGCCAACACATAATTGAGGTATATGTACTAAGTTCTCTCCTAGAGAGGTACAGACATGACAGCACAGAAAGAGGAGCATGAAGCCCCAGACTCGGGGTTAGAGAAGGCTGCCAGGAAGGGTCTGGAATGTGAGGGGGGAGTGGTGAGAAAGCCCATGAGAGTGGTAAACAGGAGGCAGCAGGCCATGGTATGAAATTCAAATTATATCTGAAATGGGGACTTGTGTAGTATCAAAGAATATCTGCAGCCCGGCTGGTGTGGCTCAGTGGTTGAGTGTCAACCCATGAACCAAGAATTCCCCAGTTCAGTTCCCTTATCAGGGCATGTGCCCAGGTTGTGAGCTCGATCCCCAGTAGGGGGCATGCAGGAGGCAGCTGATACATGTTTCTATCTCTTCCTGTCCCTTCTGCTCTCTCCCTAAAAATCAATAAAAACATATTTTTTTTAAAAAGAATATCTGCAATTATCTGAAACGGCTCTTAATGTACTCCACTTTTGTCCCCCCTAACTATATATTTGTGTGTGGCTAGATTTTTTTCTGTATTTCAGACGCCAAAATAACATCTAACAAACGAATGCAGAAGCAGATATGAGAATCCAGCTATCTTTTATTAAGGCAGACATTGAAGAGATTGTAAAAAATAGAAAACAATATTCTTCTCATACTCTTTTCTGTTTTGGAAGGCACCATTAGCAAGTAATAAGTTTGTGACCACTATTAATGAATTACTAAATATTTTAAGATAATAAAAAGGAAATGGGGAACCATTGAAGGGTTTTTAAGTAGAGGAGTGACAGGATAGGTTTTATACCTTAGGAAATTCACTCTGAAGTCCCCCACCCTTGGTGGTGGTGAGAGTGAGGGTAGAGAGAAATGGATGGAGTTCTAATTAACAGAGCCTGGCGATTATGGCTTAGGCAGTGGATGGGTGTTCATGTCATTCCCCAAGATTGGAAACACAGGGAGAGAGAGGGGATGAAGATGAGTTTTGTTTGGGACATGTTCTATTTTAGATGTCTCTAGAAAACTAAGAAGTGTCCAGGAGACAGTGGGTGTGCGGCTCTGCAGTGCAGCACCTGGATTGGAGAGAGGGTTTAGGCATCTATAGCACATACATGGAAACTAAAGCCCTGGGAATGCAGGAGCACCCAAGGACAGGAGGTGGACGTAGAAGAGGAACAATCCTAAACAGAACCTTACGAGCACCAGTATTTTAAGACAAGTAGGAGAAGGGAGCACTGAGAGGTTTTAAGAGACCAAGAAGGTGTATGTCACCACAGAAGTGCAGACAGGGGTGTCAAGGAGGGAGTGGTCAGTGGGGCCCAGTGACCCCAGAGGTCAGGCAGAGAGCTGAGGGGTCTCCATCGCATCAAGCAAAGGGTGTTATTGGTAACCTGGAAGGAGACTTAGAATACCAGACCATGAGCTTCCAGAAGGCAGGGATGTGGTCTTAATTCTCATTTTAGCTTCATTGCTTAAGGAACCACCAGGTAAATTAGTAGACACTCAATAATTCTGCCGATTTTACCTTAACTGGTGCAACTGAAACAATCTGTTTTTTTCTGCCCCTGAACTCTGTGGTATCTCATCCCTTTGTAAACTGCTCACATTGTAGGTATAGGTATTTCCTTAGGGTCTGGATAGAATTTCCCAACTACTGTCTCATGGTGACAGTTGAGCTGAGATACTGATCCTTGCAGCTGCCAGGCTGATAGCACGTAGTTTAGGTTGTCCTGTGTGTCATACAAGTGTATCTTTCTGCTTGTGCCATGATGTGAAAGACATTGCAAAACTATAATCTATAGTGGGGTTCGTAATTCCTTGTTTAGTTGTCGCCTCGCTTCCTCTGTGCCAAAGGCAGGTATTTCTAAACAGTAGTCTCACTCCATTTGTAATGAACCCAATCCCTCCCCCAGAATCTCCCCAGCCTGGTCCGCAGACAACCACAGACAGTGCAGTGGAGGTGGCCTGCCTACGTGCCTTACGCTTCAAAACCTAGCACCCTGATAAAGGCTTTCAGATAGCCAGAGACTGAAAATCAGAGATTACTTCTTTTCCAGTGACTAACTTTTTAAAAATAGGGGAAGGATGCTTTGAGAAAAAAGTGTTAATTGCTCTAAACCCTCACAACCATATGCGCACTCTGTGATTGTTCTCCACCTCACTCTTGGACAGAACAGCTCCTCGGCTGGGGAATCTGCCCAGGCCGCACTGAGCTTAGAGCTGTACCAGCCACCTGGGCAGTGCATACAAATTTTATGCCCATTGTACCCCTCCAGGATTCTGGAGTTCAGTTGGGAAGATAAGAAATAACACTGTAAGGCATAATGTAAATATTAGATGATAATAATAGCTAATATAGAATAAGCTTTTAGAAGTGTTCAAGCTCAGTTTTAAATGCTTTACTTTTTTTTAATAAATCTTTATTGTTCAGATTATTACAGTTTTTCCTCTTTTTTCTCCCCATAGCTCCCCTCCACCCAGTTCCCACCCTCTCCCCATGCCCTTACCATACCCCACTGTTCTCATCCATAGGTGTAAGATTTTTGTCCAGTCTCTTCCCATACTACCCACACCCTCTTCCCCCGAGAATTGTCAGTCCACTTCCTTTCTATGCCCCTGATTCTATTGTATTCACCAGTTTATTCTGTTCATCAGATTCTTTATTCACTTGATTTTTAGATTCACTTCTTGATTGATATGTATTTGTTGTCACTTTGTTGTTCATAATTTTTATCTTTACCTTTTTCTTCTTCTTCCTCTTCTTAAAGAATACCCTTCAGCATTTCATATAATACTGGTTTGATGGTGATGAACTCCTTTAGCTTTTTCTTATATGTGAAGCTCTTTATCTGACCTTCACTTCTAAATGATAGCTTTGCTGGGTAGAGTAATCTTGGTTGTAGGTTCTTGCTATTCATCACTTTGAATATTTCTTGCCACTCCCTTCTGGCCTGCATAGTTTCTGTTGAGAAATCAGCTGACAGTCTTTACTTTTTTATTTTATTTATTTTTCATAATATCCTTATGAGGTGAGTGTAGTTATTATCACCATCTTACAGATGAGAAAACCAAGGCTCAGAGAAGTTTTTAAAGCACTGAGGCCTAAGGACACACAGTAAGTGGCAGAGCTGGGATTTGACCCCAGGTCTTCTGGCTCTAGAGACTGTTCTCAGTCATTCTGTCTCCTCTACCACTGTGTCCCTCTGTCATTACTCTTTAACATTGCTTTGACCTTTGAAGTGGGTATTGACCCATTCTCAGTCCCCTGTCTTAACAGTTTGAGAAAAATGCCTGGTTCTCCTCTCCATTGTTGAAGTCATCCTCATCCTCTAAAATTCAGCTTAGTGCCCATCTTTTGCAGTTTTGCCCCTGTGCTTTGGCTGCAATTGGTCGATGCCCACACTCAGCCTTTTTAGCTCTTTACCTGATGCCACACAGCTTCCTTCTTCATTATATACTATCTTATCACAGACTTCTATTTCTGCGTGTATTGCCTTCTCCCTGGAAGATCAGGAGCCCCATGTGAGCAAGACTAGACCGTGCACCTTGCTCCTACCCTCTTGTGGGAGCTGCGAGCCCCCAGAAAGCCACTAGAGAGCTCTTCTGTCCCGGCTTCATGGTGCAGACACTTCTTGGTGTAGGTACTGCCTGATCCTCCCACAGGTGCCAAAGCCTTTAGTGATGGAGTTCTAGTAACTTCTGCTTGATAACGTGTTACACATGCTTCCTGCTCTGTTGGAAAACCAGGCGTTTATTTTCACACAAAGATTTCTTTCATTTGAAAATCTTTTTTACCAACTAACAGATATTTCATAAAACGGCTGTTCAAAATGCAAGCTATTTCCTTTTTCCTCTTTTAAATATGTGGTTATTGCTTTTGAAGAAGACAAAGTGAAGGAAACGTTTCCTGTTTGTAGAGGCTCACATTTAACCCTAAAGAGCAGGTTAGTGTCAAAACATCCTAGAGCTCCTGTGACTTTGTGCCTTTTCAGCACTTTTTTACTATCACAGGAGTAGAGAAATTGGGGTTTTTGTTTTGCCTATTCTTTCACTCTCACTGCCTTTGAAGAAATGAAATGTTACAGATTCAAAGGTTCCTTCCCCTTCTCACTGTCCTGTAGCAGGTGTGTCATGTCTAATGCCCACGCACCTTTGCATTTTACCACATGTGTGTGTGTGTCAGGGTTTCTCAGCCTAGACACTGTGGACATTTTGGCTCAGGCCATTCTTTGTTTTGAGGTCTATCCTGTGCTTTATAGGATGCTGAGCAGCATCCTTGGCTCTACTCACAGATACCCGCAGCATCACCATCCTGTTCCCCACCCCTACACACACACCCTCCCCCACCACCACCACACACACACACAAGAAAACCAAAAATGTCAAATATCCCCTGGGGAAGGGCAAATCATTACTAATGTATATCCATTAAGTAGTTGAAAAAGTACACTATTGTTCTAAGTATTTTTAAATTTATATAAATGTTACTGTGTATACATATTCTTGGACAACTTTCTTTGTTCAACATTGTACTTTTGAGATTTATCCATGTGCATCTAGAGTCTTGCTGTTCATATAACAGAACCACTTGTTTATTTCCCTACTTATAGACATGCCCCATTAGGCACTCATAGCTACCTGGAAATGAAAATGCTGGGTCATAATTTTACTAGATCTTGACATGTGGTTGTCCAAAATTTTGTGCCAGTGTATAGTATCATCAACAGTATGTAAAGTTCCGATTTTCTTCATCCCCATAACTTGGTATTGTTAGACTTTTTTTTTGCCAATCCTGTAGGTATGAAGTAACTTATTGCTGTTTTAATGTACATTCCTACTACTAGTGAGGTTCAACATCTTTTCTTATGTTTATTGATTCAGGGTTTCCTCTTCTAAAAAGTGTCTATGCATATACATTATCCATTTTTCTCTTAAATCACTTATTTTTTTCTCATTATTTTTAAGTGTTCTTTATATGTTGTAGATACTATTCTTTGTCAGTTATATGTTGCAAACATTTTTTCTTAATCTGTACTTTGTCTTCCAACTTTATTATTCAGTCACATAAAAGTTCTTGTAATAGTTGTTATGATTTATTTGTTATTTTTGTTATGGAAAGTCTTTCCTATCCTAGTGACATAAAGAATATTCTCTTATGTCTTCTACAATTTTTAACAATTTAGCTTTCCATACTTAAGTCTTTAATCTATAGAGTTTATTTTTAAATAAACTTATTTTTGTATGTGGCATAAAGTAAAGGTCTAACTTTATCTTTTCCCCTATCTATATCCAGTTGTCCTAGTACTATGTACTATTCATTAGGTGGTCTGTCCTTGTTCTGATGACTTATGATGCCTCCTCCGTCGTGTACCAAGTGTTGTTACTTCTGATTCCTTGACTCCTGTTTCTTTGCACTGTTTGTCTATCATATGCTAATACCATTCTACCTTAATTACTACAGTTTAACAGTATGTCCCAATAAGTGGTAGAGAAAAATCCTCCCTTATTATACTTCTTCAAAATATTCATGTCTAGTTTTGACCCTTAACTTCAAGTCAACTAGTCTACCAAAACACACACATTTGAATTTTGAATATATAGCACTTGGGACTAGGTTAGTTCCATATGACAGAAAACACAAAATAACAAGCCTTAAACATGGAGAAGTGTGCTTCTCGCACAGACATTGTACGGACATTGACAGCCCCGGGCTGGCAGGTGGCAGCATGAGGTTGCTGGGCCCCAGGTTCCTTTTCTCTGGCTGCTGCCTTATCCTCAGCCTGAAGCTCCCACCTCTGCCCAGGCTGGCTGCCTGAGCTCCAGGAAGGAGGAAGGGATGAAGAAGGGTGCACCCTTGCTTTAAGGCCTCTCCTGGGTCTCACATGCCCTACCAGACCATTGGCAGAACTGAGTCCATGGAGGGAAGCTGAGAAATGCAATAGTAATGTGTCACCCCCAAAAATTCCATTTTTAAGAAAAAGGGAAGTTAGGTATTAGGAGTCAACCAGCAGCTTCTGCTCTAGGCTGGAATTGGCAGTGTGTGGATAGAATACCATATCGGGTCTTCCCACTCATTTAGGTCTTCTCATAGCCTTCAACAAGAGTTTACTGTTTTCTCCATAGAGATCTTGTTTGGATTTAATTGCTAAGTACCTAATAATTTTTATTTCTGTTTGTAAATAGTAATTTTTTGTACTTACATTTTCTAAATGATCATAGTAGGTGAATGTTATTGATACTTTTTGTGCTGAGCCAGCTCAGCCAAGGGTTCCAGAAGCCTGAGTGAGGGCAGTAAATGGATGAAGAAATGACAGACAAAGAATAAGCTGGGTCTAGATCAGCCGTGGGCAAACTACGGCCCGTGGGCTGGATCTGGCCCGTTTGAAATGAATAAAACTAAAAAAAAAAAAGACCGTACCCTTTTATGTAATGATGTTTACTTTGAATTTATATTAGTTCACACAAACACTCCATCCATGCTTTTGTTCCGGCCCTCCGGTCCAGTTTAAGAACCCATTGTGGCCCTCAAGTCAAAAAGTTTGCCCACCCCTGGTCTAGATGGATCTTCCTGTGCCTGGCTAAGGCCACAGAGAAAGAGATCCAGACAGCAAGTTGACCCTTTATTTTACAGCCAGAGGTAAACAAGGTAGTGGTCACCATAGTTACAATGTTCTTGTGAGTTTCGCTTGTTTTGGCATCTCTTGCTGCACCTCCCTCAGCCATTAGCTTCCCAGATAAGATCTAGGGAGCATCATAAGGTCAAGCCTAATTATGCTAAGAGGACTGTGCCCTCTCTAAGCTAGGACTTGTTTGTGACTTTGCCAACAGGTCAGTCCAAGGCTTAACCCTATAGCCGCACCCTAGTCTTTTTTATATTGTACTAGAGGCCCGGTGCACAAAAATTTGTGCACTGGCGGGGGGGGGGGGGGGAGGGCCTGCACCCAGCCTGTGCCCTCTCGCAGTCTGGGACCCCTCGGGGGATTTCCACCTGCTGGCTTAGGCCCACTGCCCGGGGGAACGGGCCTAATCTGGCAGTCAGACATCCCTCTGGCAGTCCAGGAGCCCTTGGGGGATGTCCACTTGCCAGCAGGGAGCACGCCTAAGCTGCCGTCAGACATCCTTAGCACTGCTGAGGAGGCAGGAGAGGCTCCCGCCACCACCGCTGTGCTGGCAGCCATCAGCCTGGCTTGTGGCTGAGCAGAGCTCCCCCTGTGGGAGCGCACTGATCACCAGGGGGCAGCTCCTGCATTGAGTGTCTGCCCCCTGGTGGTCAGTGTGTTTCAGAGTGAACAGTCATTCCCAATTGTTCTGCTGTTAGGGGCAATTTGCATAGTACCCTTTTATTATATAGGATTCTCTTACTACCTCTCAACTTGTAGGTGGACAGTTACCATGTGTGAATAATGAGTTTTGTTTTCTCCCTTTCCCTCCTTCTGCATTTTCTTTCATGTTGGTTGGTTTAGGTCTTATTATGCTATGTCATATGTTGAATGCAAAAGGTGGTAATAGGGATTCTTGTCTCTTCTTGAATGTGTGCTAAGTTTTATCAAATTGATTTTTCTTCTTTAATCTGTTAATGTGTGAATTACTATATTTTCTAAGATTCCTGAGATAAATCCTAATATAGTACATCATACCAGATAAGATTATTTTTTAACATTGTTAGAATTTACTAACATCTTATTTAGGGTTATTGCATTTATTCATAAATGAAAAACAGATTGTTGTATAATTTTTCTTTCTGATAATGGCCTTGTCTGGTTTTGGGATAAAAAACAAACAAACATTATATTAGCCTCAAAAAATTAGGTGGACAGTTTTCCATCTTTTTCTCTTTTCTAGGACAATTTGTGTAAGATATCAACTCATTAAAGGTTTCATAGGTTTCACCTGTAGATTTTTGTTGGGTAGATTTTTAAATACTATTTTAATTACATTAATGGCTAGAAGTCTACTCAGGTTTTCTATTTCTCTTTATAACTTTTTATTGAAGTATAACATACAAAAAAGTAAGCATTATGGAAAAGTAATCATATAAATGTGTCCTTTGTGTTTTATTTATTTTATTCAACATTATATTTAAGAGATTCATCCCTATTGTTGTGTATTATTGTAGTTTGTTCATTTTAACTGCTGTACAGTATTATATTATGTGACTATACTTTAATTTATTCAGTCTACTTAATGAACATTTGAGTGGTTTTAGTCTTTTATTATGCATCTAGTGCAGCATCCAGTCCATGTCTTTGGTGAGCATGTGTTTGCAGGTCTGTTGTCCAGAAGTGGAATTGCTGAGGCAGACACACTTGTTCAGTTTTAGCAGATGCTCTGGAACAGTTTTCAAAAATGGTTACCAATTTCTGTTTCTTCTTGAGTAAGTTTTCATAAGTCATATTAGTCTAGAAAAATTCTGTTTTATCAAAGTTATTGGTATGAATAACGTATTCTTACGACTTTTTTAAAATCTACATTACAACCTTTGTATTATTCCTAGTATTATCTGTGCTCCTTTGTCTTTTCACCAGGCTTTCCAGATTTATCCATTTCATTTTACTTTTTAAACAAGTATTTGGTTTTATTGATTCTCTCTATTGTCTTTGTTTTCCACTTTATTAACATTTGCTCTCAACATTCTACTTTATTCTTTCTAATTTATTTGGATTTTTACTTTTTCTAACTTCTTAAATTGAATGTACTTTAATTTGCAGTCTTCATTTTCTCTATTTAAGCTCAATATTTTAAAATTATATCAACTATTTAATTATATCCCACAAGCTTTAATATTTAATAATCTCAATTTTATTAACTTTTAAATATTTTTTAATTTCCATTATGATTTTTCCATTTTTTATTTCCATTTGTGTGAATTTTTATTTTGTATGTTATAATTTTGATAGTGACTAATTTAATTGCATTATGGTCAGACAATATGGTCTGATATTTTATTTATTTTTCTATTGATTTCAGAGAGGAAGGGAGAGAGAGAGAGAGATAAAAAACATCAGTGATGAGGGAGAATCATTGATAGGCCGTCTCCTGCATTCCCCACACTGGAAATTGAGCCCGCAAACCAGCATATGCCCTGACTGGGAATTGAACCTTGACCTCCTGGTTCAGAGGTCAACATTCAACCATTGAGCCACGCCACCTGGCTACACAGTCACTTTTTATAAATATTTTTCATATAATAGGAAAGACTGTATAGTCTCTAAATATTGAGTGCAGGCTATATACATCTATTCAGAAAATACTTATTCTTTATTATCTATATTATTATTTTGTCTGCTTGATCTATCAAGATATGCTAAAAATTAAAAATATGTCTGGATGTTTTTTATTCTCTTGTAGTTCTCTTAATTTTTGTTTTGTATATTTTGATGCTGTTGTATTTTAAATTTTAAAAAATCAATGTATTCTATTGATTTTATCCCTAAAAATGCCTTTTTTTGTCCATGAGGTCTTACTTATTTGGCATGAATATAGCAACATCAGCTTGCTTTGGTTAGTACCTTCCTGATATTCCTTTATCCATGTCTTTACACCAACTTGCCTGTGTCTTTATATTTTAATTTGTCTGTTGTTGGGAATGGGGATAGGATAGGAGAGATTTCAAAACAGAATCTCAGTCTTTGAGTTGGTGAGTTTGGCCATGTATATTTATTGTGATCACTAATATATTTGAATTTAATTCTGCAAGTATTTCTCCAGAAATTTTTTGTATAATATATTTATTTTTAATTTCCTTATTTTCTTTCAAAAAAAAATTTATAATGAATTTTTTAAGTCTTCCTCTGTATCTTAGTCACTTTTAAACTTCTGATTTCATAGTTGTTTTAAGATTGTTCTAAATTTAGGTTCTTGGGGATCTAACCCTCTTACTTATTGTACACACTACTCTTGCTTGTGATGGGTTTGGATTCTGAATCTTTCCCCACTGGAGTTACATCTGCTAAGCACATGTCGTCCTGGGGTAGGAGGGTCTCTCTCCAGAGTCATCTTATATTTGCTTCTACTTGGCTCCTTACTTATATTCGTCTCCATCCCAGGACCAGTTTTATGGGTTCTTAGAGCATGTGTAGTGCAACTGGTGCCCCAGATTCCTCATTTCTAAAGTCTCAGGCAGGCCACGATTCCTGCTCTCTCGCTGCAGAAGGTCGGCCTTTGGTTAGTTTTTCTTGTCCTCTCATTCACTGAGGGTGCTGCCGTTTGAGGGTTGTGCCTGTAAGTAGGTAGCTCAAAATGACTAACTCTTTCAGACCCAAATAGGTGGTACAACCCAAGAGGTTCTGGGTTGGCAGGAGGTGCTCACTCTTACACCCCTGTCCTTGGTAGCTTGCTTGCCTGCTGCTGCTGCTTCCCAGAGCTTGTTTCTAGCACCTCGGGCCTCCATTGCTTCATTTTGCAGCCAGCAACACAGTGGAAATATTTTTTATTTTACTTATTCTTGTTGTAAAATTTCAGGTTGTCTCAGTCTATAATTTTTCCTAAATCTAGAAATAGATATTTAATTCAGTACATTAAAATATTGGCATTTGCCCTAACCGGTTTGGCTCAGTGGATAGAGCCTCGGCCTGCGGACTCAAGGGTTCCAGGTTCGATTCCGGCCAAGGGCATGTACCTTGGTGGTGGGCACATCCCCAGTAGGGGGTGTGCAGGAGGCATCTGCAGCTGATCAATGTTTCTCTCTCATCCATGTTTCTAACTCTCTAACCCTCTCCCTTCCTCTCTGTAAAAAATCAATAAAATATATTTTAAAAAAAATATATTGGCATTTAGCTAAAAATGTGGGTGTTTTTTTTTAAGCATCATATAATGCTTTCCTTCACATGGTGGTTTCCTTTTCATTGATAACGTAGAATAAGCAAGAAGTGACATTGCCGTCCATCTTAAATTATCCATGGAGCCACTCAGGAGGACAGCTCTGATCCTGCGTCTGAGCCTCTTGTCCCTGTGTGAGGGCTGCCTTCACATTCCCTAGCCTGTCCCTCAACCTGGGTTTTATCTCCACCTGCAGTCTCCCTCCACTGAGCATGCACATACTTTACTTGAATAAGAGGAAGAGGAGCATTTTAAAGAGCTGCTGAAGGCAGCCCAGTTTCTGGTTGCCTGCAGTGAATTCACCTGCTCTCCATGCCTTCTTTTCCATCACACCCAGAAAGCCCCTGAGCTCCTCAGAGTCAGTGGAGGTGGGACGCAGTGGGGCTGAAGTTGGGAACGTCTCTGCCTTCTGGAGCCAAATTGCACAACTAACTTTGGCGGGACTCATTACCTTCTTTTCTCTCTGTGTTCCTGCATTCTATTGATTTTACCCTATTGATTGAAGGATGGTGCAATACTTTAGGATGTAGATTGCTTGCAGACAGCAGATCAGTATGACATTTTATTTCTCAGTCTATTTATGTGACAGCATTGCAAGAGAAAGCTCTCCCAAGCATTATGACAGTTCTGCCCCTCTGTGTCTGACCATTGTGTATTGATCTCTTTTTAGGGAGGAATGATCAATTGGAATCGACTTTTCCCTCCTTTACGTCAGCGACGAAATATAAACTATCAGGAAGGTCGGCGGGCTGAACAACAAGCATCCCCTCCTCTAGAAGTTTCTGAGGAACAGGTAATCAGTAACACCTGGGACTTACCAATGCTTCAGACTTCAAGCAGTTTAAGTGAACTAAGCTTGAAAGAAATCCAGCATATAAATACAGAGATTTTTTGACAGCAGTTAACATGCCACCTGTAGCAGTGATAGATACTTTGGGCTTTTATTGGCTACTGTGGGTCTTATGAGTTTGAGGAAGGCATGATTTAAAAACAAATACATTATGATCATTTATCTTAAGATCTGTAATACTTCATATATACAAGAAACTGTTGAAGTTGGTTCCCTGCAAGGGGAGGGAGGGAGCGAAGAAGGCAGATGGATGGGGAGGGAGTGGTGCTTTTCTGAGTACCCCTTTTGTGTGGTTTTGGAGTCAGGTGAATGTATTACCTATTCAAAGAGCAAATTGATTGGGACAACAGTAGAACTAAAAAGAAACAGAAATGAATGATACAACTGTATTTTAAATGAATAACATAATCATAGGGGAGGGGGGAATTAATTTCAGTAACTTTTGAACATAGTATGCCTTCTGTCTAAAGAAAAAGAGAATTGCCCTTTTCGGTGTGGCTCAGTGGTTGGAGCGTCAGCTCGTGGACCAAAGAGTCACAGGTTCAGTTCCCTGTAAAGGGCACATGCCTGCGTTATAGATTCAGTCCTCAGCCCTGGTCAGGGTGTGTGAGGGAGGCAATTAATCGATGTGTCTCTCTCACATTGATGTTTCTCTCTCTCTCTCTCTCTCTCTCTCTCTCTCTCTCTCTCTCTCTCTCTCGCTCTCTCTCTCTCTCTCCCCACCTCCCCACCCCCCACCCACACACACACACTCTAAAGAAAAAAAATCAATGGAAAAATAGCTTTGGGTGAGGATTTTTTAAAATAATAATAATAAATAGAAAAGAAAAAAAGAACTGCAAAGAAATCTTAAAGTCTTTGTAGGTTTATTTTTTATAGTGGTACATGTACAGCAATTCTGAAATTATGTTGTATATTTGAGCAAATGACGAAATAGCTTGATCTTACTGTTGAAGAAGGAAAATAAAACTATAGTACAGGGGGAAGACAAGGAAGAACTCTGGGGGGTTGGATTGGAATTAGAGTTATCAGCATAAACGTATGATTTAATAAGCATGTGTGTATGTGCATGTATCTTAGCTCTGTCAACTGAAAGGAATCGGAAGCAGTGGCATCCCAGGAACACTGAGCACACTCACTGCCCAGATCTGGTTTCTAAATACTTTTGCTCACAAATGGGGCCCAGCCTCTTTAGAGAAATGGTGGGTCCCAGATGCAGGGAAAGGCAGTGCAAGATGACCTGGACCACCTTATGCAAAGAATAAAGGGGGTGCTCTGTAATGGAGGGGCATGCCACGGTGACACTGGAGCCAGCTTGAGGGGGTCCCCTGGCCAAACCTGAGACATCAGATTTGAGCACCAAATTAAATAAGGACAGCATGTAATAGAATCCATTCATTGGGGAGATGGGGAAAATCTATGAGTTCATAGTGATATTAACAAGATAACTACATATATATAGATATATACACATATACATATACATATATATATACATATACATATACATATACATATACATATACATATACATATACATACACATACCTACCTACAAAGGCTAGGGAAATGCTTTTCCTTTCAGTAAAACGTAAAGTAATAAATAGAAAAAATAACGGTATAGGAAAATCACAGTGTGGAATAATCAGAATTAAACTCTATTCAGGGAAGAACCCTCAGTATATGAAGAACAGGCTATTTATATCATCTCAAATCTCTCCCCACACGTTACTCATTATTTACAAAAGAAAATAGTAACTATGCAGTGGAGAAATTGGACCCTAGCTTAACCACCTTATCAGAATTAACATTACCAGTAATGGAACAAAGAGCATTGTGGGCATAGCCTGGAAAGGACACATCCGTCGTGTGTTACAAAACTACATCACCTTGCTCATAAAGGAAAAGCAGACAACCCCCGTCTAAGAGACGTTCCATTAATACCGGCCTGAGTTCTTCCGCAATGCTGATGTCACAAACTGCCCATGTTGAAAGAGACCAGGGAGGCATGGGAACTAAATGCATACGTGATCCATCCCGGAATGGACTCTGTGCTGAAAAATCGGGGGTCGGCTCATGAAATTGGACTGTGGATTAGTTAATAGTTGTCTATTAGTGTTGAGTTTCTAGGATTTGGTATCTATACTACTGTGGTCAGGAAAAATAATATCCTTGTTCTTAGAAGGTGAAATACACACTCAGGTACTAAGGGGTCGAGGGACATGATGTGTGCAACTTAGTCTCAAAGGGCTCAGAAAACTGTGACCATGTGTGTGTGTAGACAGAGAGGGCACCTGTGGCAAATAGCAGTGGCTAAGTCCGGATGAAAAGTCATCAGAGATTTTCGCTCCTATCATGGAAAAATTTCTGTGAGTTTGAAATTATTTCAAATTAGAGTTTTTAAAAATCTATAAAAATTTAAGTTTTCAGTATTACAATAATAACACTTTCACATTTCCTTCTGCATACGATGCTTTCTTATGAAAGCAAATCGAGGTCAGCATTTCATAACTGGTCACACCCCCAGGGCAACGTCTCCTCCATCCCTGCCCCAAAGTATAACACCAGTCAGACCCAAGTCACCCAGTCTCGGTGGCAAAGCTGTGTCCGGACTTTCTCTGGAGCCCAGAAGGGGCCCCTGGGCCGGGCTCCCACTGCCACCCTGGACGAGGCCACGACAAATGCTTCTGAAAGAAACCAGTTGGCTGTGCCTGATGAATTGCTCCAGCCTTCCCTTGCCCTGGCAGCTTCTCCGTTCAGACTGATACCTGTAGCAACTCTCTAAGATTGAGAGGTGGATTAATTCATCGTCCTATTTCACCGCCATTAGACAGTTTCTGGAAAGATGATATCCACATATGTTAAAAACAAGCTTTCATGTAGTTACAGCTTTTCACAGCAGAGCAAGGAAGAAGTAAATGCTGTTTTAAACGGATATTCACATGTTAACCTCAGTGTTGTCATTCTGGGGGGGATCAAGGAAAATGATTCATTAAAGAACGTTAAAGACTTCAATTCCACACAGTTTGTTATCACTTTTTGACACTTTTTTTTTTTGTCACTATCTCACCTTTAAATGCCTCATATCGTTAACGTTAACGGCTGCTCTGTGAAGAATGGGAGTTGAGGTGATCCACACATTAAGAAAATAAAACCCAATAACACAGCATTTGTAAGATATTTATGGTGACATTGAAAAGAAAGCTAAGCCCTGGCTGATGTGGCTTAGTTGGTTGAGCTTCGTCCCATGCACCGAAAGAGTGCAGGTTCGATTGCACATGCCCAGGTTGCGGGATGTGCAGGAGGCAGCTGATGGATGTTTCTCTCTCTCCCTTTCCCTCTTTCTCTAAAAATCAATAAAAACTTTAAAAAAACAACAAAAAGTAAGCTGATGCTCTCAAATTCAGGTAAAAGGAAATAGAGGTCTGCTCTAGTACTGTTTACTTCATGAACCTCAAATCCCATTCTTCACAGAGCAGCCATTAACGAGTCATTTAAAGGTGAGATAGGTCTTAGTTTTGTCACTTTGTAAAAAAAAGTGTCAAAAGGTGATAACACAAGGCTGTGAAATTGAAGTCTTTAAGGTTCTTTAATGAATCATTTTCCTTGATTCCCCCCAGAATGATAACAGTGAGGTTAACATGTTGTGAATATCCGTTTAAAACAGCATTTACTTCTTCCTTGCTCTGCTGTGAAAAGCTGTAACTACATGAAAGCTTGTTTTTAACATATGCTTCCTTATCATTTGACTTTCTAAATTGTTTGTTAGGCTAGACATTATCTAAAATAATATTTGTTGGTAACATTAAGATAGCTCGAATTAGCAAAACATTTTTATACTTAATTTTTTAATTAAATGTACTACATATTCTGTATTTAATATAACATAATTTTACTACATTAAGAAATTTGGTAATTTTCTAAACCAAGAAAAATATAAATGATTTTTTTCTGATGTAAATGAGCACTTCAGGAATTTCAAGATATGTTTTGAAAACAAAAAAAAATATTCTAAGAAAGAATGTGCATCCCTTATTAAATCTAGTAATAGCCACAAAAATTTTTTGTCATTTTTGTACTTTTGCTGTTGTTCAGTTTCTGGATTTTTAGTTCTTCACTGTCCAGTCCTACTGTTTTTCAGCAGACCCCAGCCCCTTTGCCTGCTCAGCACCCCTTGTAGATGCTATTCCAGCCCCTTTTAAGAATATGCCAAACTCAAGTGCCATGCAATAAAAAATGTTTAATAAAATGTCATATTTCTGTTATCTTGAAAATAAATATTTATGTGTATATATATATATATATGTGTGTATACACATATGTTTATTTATTCTATTTTCCCCTCTTGTTGTCTTTTTTCTTTTCAATGAGGGAATTTTATATACCCATACTCAAAATTAACAAATAATGAAATTTTGTCATACGGGCTTTACTTTTTATTTTTTAATCAAAGTGGGGGGGGGGAACTTACCAAGTTGGTCTCTCTCAACTCCTCCCCAAGCTTAGAAAGTGACCTTTTAGTTTGTGCTTAATGGGACACAGAGGTAAAACTGAACAAGGAAGTTAAACAAGATTAAACCAAAGCTGAGACTTCACAAAAGGAAGGTACATGGGCTGTTACAAATGTTGACTTCCTCTCTTCCATTCACATCTGCCCTGCCTTTTGATTAGCCAACAATTATCTGCTATCTGCTTGTCATGGGCTAACCACTGGGCTAGGTTTCTGAAATACAGAGATAAATAGCCTTTGGGTGGTACAGAGCCCAGTGCAGGGAGCCAGGCAAGGGGACAGTGCTCATCGACTGCACGGAAGTGCTCCCGTGCTGGAGGGCTGGGGGCAGAGGCATGTGTAAAGATGTGGCGTTATGAAAAGTGCATCCAATTTGGGGCAGCACAGGTGGGTGAGGGTGTAATGGAGGGTGACAAGGGGGACAGAGGAACCGCCTGGGGAGGGGGCAGGACAGGCTCCCCTGAGGCCCTAGGTGGTGTGTGACTTCTGCTTTATGCCATAGGCCTGGCAGGGTTTTAAACAGGGAATTACATCACCAAGTTTCCCTGGAGGATGAACTAGACATAGAGGAAGGGACATATTCTAAGCATAACCACGTATGTAACTTTCCCATCCCTGCCCAGGTTATAGTGCGGGTGCTTACGAGACTCTTGCCCAGAGGAGACTTGTTACCTCTGAGTAGGTTTATAATACAGGAGACCCGTCGTGTGGACACCAGTAGTGTCCTCTGTGGTATCCATTGGCCCAAGTGAGAGAGAATGACTGCAGAGCACACAAGACACTTCACATCGTAGCTGATGAGCAGCAGAACATATTTAGTGTAAGGGAATCTAACCCTCAGCAAGGTTCCCTTCCCACGGCCTCTGAAGAACCCATAAACTCCAGGAGACCTTGTAAAGCAGCCTCCTTGCTGACCTGTGTGTGTGAGGTCTGCTATGCTCCTGCTCTGAGTACTTCTAACTGCAGTCCGCTGGGTTCTGGTCTGGTGTCCGGCACATTGTGTGTTTTCCCCGATAAACAGTGAGCTCCATGAGGCCTGACGCCCTTTCTCCTGCCCCACCCAGCCCAGAGCCCGACGCAGAGACGGTGCCCGGCAGCAGGTAGAGAAGGGGTGGCCACAGAGCGGTACCGTGTCAGGCCTCTCCATCTCTAATGCTTGTAGACTAGAAGTGTTTTCTAAGAAAATACCAACGTTTAAATGTTTTAGAAGGGAACATTGGGTGGCAACCAACTTTTGGGGGTACTTTGTTCTGCTGGGCACTGTGAAAGATGTAAGCAAAGGCGCTCATCTGCCTGCAGCCAGGCCTTCTCAGTACCAAACCCTGAGCCAGGCCGGAGAGTGCAGAGGGAAAGGGCAGCTGTGGCCGGGCAGGGGCATAACCAGAAACAGTTGGCTCGGCTGATGCAATCGCAGGGGCACAGCAGTCTGAGGAGGAGAGCGGTCAGGTGATGGGGAAGAGCGCTCTGACCCACAGAGATCTGACAGTGAGCTTTCGTCAGCAGTGGGTAGGAGAGGAGGTGAGCCCTGATGGGTAACACAACAGTTAACCAAAGGGGAGGGAAGGGTGAGCTCATGTGTCCCCAATGGCCACCCAGTGTGGGGGTGGATTGGGCCACCTTCCAGGTGGGCATCACTTAGTTGCAAGAGTCAAAATTTGGGAAGGAAGAACCAAAAAAAAAAAAATACACTTGTTTTTGACACCCTTAGCTAAAGGGAAGTTAAAACCACAGTCTTGTTTGAACAAAACAGGCCGAGGAGTATCACTAAGAGGAATCGCTGTAAATCTCACTGGAATGGCTCCTCTTGCACTTGTCTCAAAGGGCAGTTGATGTGCAAGTAGAGTGCCAAAGTGCGGATTATCTTGAGAGAGTAGGGAACACATGTCCGAATCACAGAGGATGTTCTCTTTTTTATTAAAAAAAAAAAAGAATGAAAACTAATACAGACTTATCTCCATCTCTATAGGTTTCTTTTCTCACTCAGCGTGACCTCTTTGAAAAGCATATTATCTTTGGAGCACTGTCAGAGGCAGCGGCAGTGCTCTCCGTGGTGCAACTTCTGTCCAAGGGCCCATGTCTCTGCCTCAGGCGGGCCGCCTGGGGGCCGTGGCACGGGGGCCTCGGGGAGGCAGCGAATAGACCTGCAGGTCATGAGGAGGGACTGCCACAGCTGTCTCCATCCCAGTGATAAGGCGGAGCTGGAATCTCTGTACCCAGCTCTCCTTCACTATCCCTTCAGTCTGATTCCCTGGGATCCTTGCCTCCAGGAACTCACGTGCTCAGGGAGAGCAAGCAGGCATTGGAGAGGGTACATTCGGGGGAGTAAGTGAATGTGGAAGACAGGAAAAGCATTAACACGTTTTGGCTATTAACCCAACTACACCTGGTTTCTAAAGCAATTAGAGAAAAGCGTGGTTTAGGTTTTTAGACCAGAAACCAGGATGAACTCTATTCTGCTGTTCTGTCGGGAGAATGTTTAGACAGATTTTCTGGATACATCAGCAAAGGAGGAAGGTACTTGCTGTGTTTGAAACAGTAGGAATGTGGACGGAAATGCTTTTCAGAAAATTCCTATGGGGTATTTTTAAAGTTTTCTAAACAGACTTGTTCTGTGCTGGTCTCGGCTCGGCAATAATCATCAGGAAACTTTGAAAAAATAGAAGTTTATTACTTTCAAGACCTGGGATTACACAGCACACCTGGGCCCACATAGAGAGCAAGAGAGGGAGAGGTGGGGGTGGGGTTGGAGGAGAGAAGGGCTTGAGCTTGGGCCTAGGGTTCATTTTTATGGAGGTCAAGGGTGGGGGTCTGGGTCTTACAGTCTCCCTCTTTATTGGTGAATTTAAAACGTAAGAGTGGGAATTTAAAGTGTGCGGGAAGAAAACACATGGCCCAAATTGTCAATTATTGAAATCAGCCAAGATCTCTGAGTCTAAGACAAAGGGGCTTCGGTTGGGGAAAGGCAGCTGGCTCTTTATCTAGTCGTGTGGCCGGCAATGCGATTATTCCAGATAGCCATCACTGGGGTGGACGCCTGGGCACTTGAGTCAGGCCCTTGCATGATAGAAAGGAAAAAACAGCTGCCAGCTTAGCATACAAGACCTCTGCAAACCCCGCCCGTCAGGACTGATGGAGATGTGTGCTTGCCTTGCTCTTGACTCCCTTAAATCAGACAGTGTCTCTATCTTAGCATCTTCTCCAGAGTCCTCAGAGTTTTACTAGCTTTCTCATTTTGTCCCCAAGGTGTTTATTGGTCAACAACTGTCAGTTCCTTAAAGAACTTACATCGCTGAACTCACACACCGTCTCTGACCGATGCCCAAGCACCTTCTCTGTGCCACGCTCTGTTGGGTGGGAAACCAGGCACACGTGGTACCAGCCCTCACGGAGCTCACGTCTGCCAGGGAAAATAACCCACAAGTCACAAAACCCAGCCGACTGTGGTTCCTTAGGGCAGGACTTAGAGCAGTGGAGACAGTCTGTGAGTAGTCGTTGAATCAATGACGTTCCTGTACTTCCGCAACTTTATTTAAACCCATCAGGACGTATTTTTATCTTCTGGTCAAATAATGCCAAGAGATTTTACACTGAAACTCTCTCTTCCCTTGGACGTTAAATCTGATGAGGTTGGTAGCAGATGGTTCTCATGACAACAGATGAACTAAAATGACAGGAAACCGCCTGCAGAGAAAACAGATTAGGTTTTCAGTGTGAATTAACATATTTAATAATACATATGCTTTGGATGGGGAGGGTGGTAAACTGGATATCTATAAATACCATTATTTATATGATCATTCAAATGGAATATTTCCTAGACTTTATACCGATGTAAACTAAGGTGTTCCTAAGAGTCACTAACATAATCTGGGCTTTTTGTTGAGGGTGTTACGCTCACCCTTTACAGAGATTGTTCCTATCCTCTGACGTCGTCTGTTCCCGTCACATTCGGTTCTTAGGCCAATTCTTGTGTGCTATTAGCCCTAGAAATAGGTTGCAGAATTCACTTGCCTTTGTGTTTAAGCGTGGCTGCATTAGCCGAGGCTGTGGGTGCTCATGTGGCGCCCTTGGCGGTGCAGCCACGTCTACGCAGGTCCTTGTCACCTGAGGGAGCGTGGGCGCTCCCTCCATGGCAGTGACCCAAGCCCAGAAGGGGCAGCTTTCTGTTCTGAGCCTCCTCCCAGCCATCCACGCCAGCCACGCCCTCTCCAAGAACAGCCTGTGTTTGATCCTTTGTAAAGGACACGTCAGTTCTTTGACTAACAAAGGATATAAAACTAGTGAAGTGGAAGCAGTTAAAGTGAATGCTGAAAACAAAACCCAAAGGTGGTTTTGTCAGTCTCTGAACTGAGGCCTGAGAGGCTGGGAGGGCAGGCTCTTCACGCGGCCCCGTTGCTGTCCAGTAGGATAATAATTATTGGAAGAGGTCCTGCTCCCTGAGCACCTGCTACGCCAGCCACTGTTCTAGGCCTCACACACACGTGAGGAAGCTGGGAGCTGAGGTGTTGGTCCCCTAGCTGGGGTCACACTGTGAACATGAGGCCACCTGGAGCCCTGCCCCTGATCGACCACATCTCCATCTTCCAACCGCGGTGGCTGGGATGAGCCTCTTGCCCTCGGGTCAGATCCAACCAGCTGCCAGTCTACCCTGTGTTTTTATTTTAAGGAATTGTAAGCTCCTGGAATCTTGTCTGTATTTTGCCTGCCTGACCTGTACAGATCTGCAAGGGTCTTGATTTTCCTCTTTTGCTGTTTGAGCACAAAAACTCATGTAAGCATTTCAGAGACGGTAATGAATTGCACTCGGCTTGGGCAGGAAGGACCTCTCGGCGCAGATAACAGTAAGGTGCGAGCAGTAATTGTTATCATCCGGCCAGGAGAGCTGCTCTCGGTGCTGTGGGTTATGCCCCGTCCTTGTCATCTGCCCCGTGAACCACTGAACCACCACGGAGGGTGGTGCCCTGCCCTGTGTGCTGGGGCAGTCGGAAAACACTACTCATTCTTTACTTCTCCTCTGCTCTGGCTAATGAGTATCCACACACCCCAGCCCATACGTGCAGTTTCATTTTTCCATGATGTTCACAGCATTGGACACCAGGGGAAACTCACAGACACCCTTTCTTAGTGTCATTACTCAGTGTTTGAAAAGAAACACTGTGCTAACGCGGTTTCTACTTCGTAAGTTTCTTCATCTGGTCCAAGTACCAGCAATACAATTTTCTAATTGCGCTTGTCTTCTCAGCCCTAAAAGGCTCGGCAGGCCCCAAGGCCAGCTGTGGCTAATGGGGCCAGATCACCAGCTTCGAACCAGCAGCCAGGCTTCGGGCTTCTAACTGCACAGACTCTGAGAAAGTGTCTGCGAGACCTGGGAAGAGCCAGCGACCTGCACATGTGGTTGTTTGTGTGAGAGGGAGGGGGAGCTCCGGAGAAACCTCACACGCAGAGAAAGCTTTTCTCCCCACCCGCACATCACTCCCCGACCTGGGACACGCCCAGACCCGAGGCCTGCCGCAGCCCTGCCTTGGGTGACGTGGGGCCGGCCAGTCATCCACATCTGGATTAGCTGCCGATTTTAAATGATTTTAAATCGTGATTTACCAAAAAAGTAGATTTGCTCCTGCTGGCAAGGTGCAAAGAGGCAGCCTGTCAGTCCTCTAAGACGGCAAAGAGGTGAGAATGTAGTGTTTGCCACGCTGGTCGGTGGTGTCTGTAGGTAACAGAGGGAGGCCAGGTGGAGCTGCCCACCTCCTCACCGGGCTCATCGACTCCACTAAGGGCAGTTCTTAACTGGAGGAACCAGAACAAGCATCACGCAGGGTTATTTCTGTCCAGGAGCGGAAATAACTAGTCCGAGTACTTGGACCAGTGAGGTGGTTTCTCCCCGGTGACATGTGTTCAGCACAAGTCCTGATCGGGGTGGAGAAAGCAAGGTAACGCTCCATTTGAAATACCCCAAGGAAAGGGGAAAGTGTGGATTCTGGGAATTGACTGACAAAAGGGATGTTTCATGTCTGGCAGAAGTCTCAAGTAGATTATCAAGCAGATAGCCTGTGAGCGTTAAAGAGAGCAGAGCCTTGTGATCTGAAGGCACCAAACTGATCCTGTTGACACAGGATGTCACCAAGACATTTGACAGTATCTCCTCACCCTAAGAGATATGTCGGTGACCTGTGCAATGGGTAAGCATACGAAATGGGTGTGAAACATGAAAAATCTCTAACAAGATGTTGATTGGCCCCTTGACTGGAAAGGGAGGTCTCTGGTGAACTCTGGGCCCTGTCTTTGACTGACCTGCTTGGCATTTTCATCAGCGATCACTTGAGTGCCATGGCAGAGATTTGCTAATCCAATCTGGGGAAGCTCCAGCTGGAGGGGCAGACTCACATGGTAGGCACAGAATTTAAACTGGAGGTAGCTTGAGTTGGCTCCTCATTGATCAGAGGAAATTTAACAGCGTTGTATGCTCCTGAACCCGGAAGATCAAGTATAAACTCACAGGTGGGGTGTGAGAGGCCTGACTTGAGAGCATTTTATGTGAAAATACCAGAGGGTTTTTAGCAGGCCCCACCTTAACTGGCCACCACAGTATGATGTAGCTACATACAAAAGGGCATGATTACACTCAACTATACATATGTACGCATGCTACTGAAGCAAGGGCTGTGGTCACAGGAAGACAGCAGTCTAGCTGCCCTTTGCCCCGTCAGGTCATGCTGGGTCCTGTACTCAGGTTGGGTGCTGTGTTCTGAGACAGCCTAAACGGGCAGCATGCACGGGGAGGCTGGGCTGGAGGGTGCTGGACACTGAGGCACAGGTGGACAAACACAGCCAGGGCTCTTCTCAGCAGGCCTGGAGCACAGTGTGGGGAGAGGCAGTTGACCCTGTAAATACAGGGGACAGTCACAGTCATGAGAGAGGACAGGTCAGTGGGGCCATGAGACTTCTACTTGGGTTCCTCCCCATCTGGAGACATGGAAAAGGGCCAAGCACCCCGAGATCCTGTGGATGAGGAGGAGGCAACCAGGCCAGGGGCGCAGGGAGGAAACACCCTTCTAGCAGGAAACACCCCCAGTGACTGTGGGAGACGGCGCCGCGTGCCTGGGACACCCCGGGAGTGGGGTGCTGGCCTAGCGACGCCAGGGGGTTCAGGGGAGGAGGCGGGCAGCCCTCAGACTCTCAAAGTGCTTCACGCAGAAAAGGGAATAGGGTTGCTTTCTGTTCCTCCAAAGGGCAATACTGTTGCTGTCCCCACGAGTGACACTAGTGAGCGGCAGGTGCTGCCCCGTTTAGGAACTCACATCTGGCCAATGAGGGAAGAGTGTGCCTGACCCTCTGCGAAGGCGCTTCTTTCCTGGAGTGGAAATGAAGCTCGAAGATCCCGGCCATTCTGTTCCATCCGCACTGTCCATCGCCCTGGGCAGCTGAGCTGGACATGCCTGCAGGCCGACCGCTCCTTTAGAAGACAGCTGTCCAAGGCTTCTGACCACGCCCCCCGTGGGACCCGCACACGCTGCTCACCTGTGTGAATAAGGGGCTGAAGTGAAGCTATGGAAGCCCCTCACTGCGTGCAGCCTTTAACCCTAGTCCAGTGATGGCGAACCTGTGACACGCGTGTCAGAGGTGACACGGGAACTCATTTTTTTGGTTGATTTTTCTTTGTTAAATGGCATTTAAGTCTATAAAATAAATATCAAAAATACAAGTCTTTTACTATGGTTGCAAATATCAAAAAATTTCTATATGTGACACGGCACCAGAGTTAAGTTAGGGTTTTTCAAAATGCTGACACGCCGAGCTCAAAAGGTTCTCCATCACTGGCCTAGTCTTAACCGACTCACTGTTCATGACCCACTCACAAGGGCTCACAGTCTCATTTTGAAAAACACTGGCCAGACTCCCACTGAGGAGGAACTCACATCCCCTGTGTGCCCTCCCCAGGCTCCTGAGGAAGTGCACCCACTTCACCCCTACTCCCTCCCCCTCTCCCATCCTCCCCCTGCCAGCTGCCCACTGCACCCTGCACTCGGCACCTTCTCCCTCTCCTCCCATCACTCAGGCCTCCCACACCCTGCTCTCTCCCCCACCACCCAGCCCACCCCACGCTCCCACACACACTGACTCCCCTCAGCAGGGAAGGAGGGAAAGAGCAGGGTCGGAGTTCCTTTCCCCCGGGCAGTGCCCAGCACCCAGTTTTCTACAGGAAAGAGGACCACAGTGGTGACTAATCACTCGGCCACAGAAGCCTCTCTAATGAGCACATTGAAAATCTCAGCATTCGTAGGAGTATCATTTCGACTACCTATTATTGCAGATGTGGTATATGCTAATATAAGTACAAAAAAGTGGATGTTCGTGGCTCTCCAGCATCACAGACATTTTTATCATACATTTTTAAATGGGAAACTCCATTACGATAAACTTCATTATCTCTGCCAGTTTTGACATTGGAGACTGCCTGTAGGTCAAAGAACAGGAAACCCCTTTTTTCACAGATTCAGGATTTGTGGTTTAAAAAATGCAAGCCTTGTCCTCCCTACCCCTGTGGCTTTACCTACCGCCTCCGCGCGCGCACAGGGCTGCTGCCACCTGCGGAGCCCGGCCAGACGCAGCGAAACCTGTGACTAATGTGAAATGCTGGCACCGTGTGGGCATGCGCAGGACGTGCTCCACAGGGTGACCCCGAGAACGGAAAGGCATTTTCATGGTCGGTGTCCGCCAGCATCGGGAATAAGCCTCCAGCTAAACAGTTGTTCACCTGTGTAAGGACGGGCAGCTGAGCCGTCATTCCTCCCGAGTCAGATCTGACACTGAGGAGTGTGGTGAACGGCGGCTGCTTCCACAGACCTGCTCTCCAGCGCCGGGCCCAGCCGCCCTCTGCTCATGCTGGCAGGTCGCTGGGCCCGTGGGTGCGCCATCCCTCATCTCTAAAAGGAGGACTCCATGGGCGAATGCATATCTATCGGCTCTATGTACTAAGCACTTTAAAATGTGCCTGTGAGGATTTGTTGAACCTCAGATTTCACACTGAAATGAAAATTAGTTTTTTGGGTTTTTTTTTTTCCTGGGGGTGGGGGTCAGCCTGTCCTTCACGTGAAGAGCACTTGGGGCTGGTGGACCAGGGACAGTGCCGTCAGCCTCACCCGGTCTCTGGTCTTGTTTCTGTTCAGGTAGCCCGGCTCATGGAGATGGGATTTTCCAGAGGCGATGCTTTGGAAGCCCTGAGAGCTTCAAATAATGACCTTAATGTGGCCACCAACTTCCTGCTGCAGCACTGACCATCCCCGCGGACAACACTGGGACTGGCCGAGCCGCTGACCACAGCGGGCACCATCCCTGCTCTCGTGTCAGCCAGAGGCTCCTGCGTCCAGTGATGTTCTGAGTATCTTCTCCGGCGAAGGGCGGGTCCCGCTGCTCCCTCCCTAATTCAAGGTCGTTACTGTTCGGGTATGGAAAATCAGTTTCAGTACTCTAAAGTAAGTTTGCCATTAAATTAGCATGTATTTTCTGTCTTTACTTTTTTATTGGGTGTTTTCCTTAGTTTGGAGAATCATCACTCATTCCTAATGTGTTTAAAATGCATTAAAATTGCAGCTGTCTGCAAGCAGTTGAATAGCACTCCAGATGGGAAATTACTGCTATTGTAATATCCTTTTTCTTATAAGGTATCATCCTACGTTATATCTCATCATAAACGCTGTAAAAGGAGAAAGGGGAATGCTATTCAGAAAGGACATGTCAGGTTATCCCTTAGGGACTTTTTTCATCGCTGTTTTTTTCCCCTCAAATTTGTTTTCAAGCCCTAGTGGCTACTCATTGGCCACACTTCCTAGGGGTACCTGTCTGCTGCCCGCAGTATTGGCCAGGCCTAGCTGATGAGGGAGACACGGAGAACTAACTCCTACCCTGGCCCAGCCCTTTCCTGTCCATGGAATTTTTCCCCACTCCTTCTCCCCACCTCCTGATAATCAGTTGTTGACTCTAGGTTCTGGAATACTCCATGACACTGACCTGGAGTGAACTTTGCTTAGAGTATCCACAGTTATCCACCCAGGTTAGAGGGGAGTGGGTCAGAGAGGAAACAGAACGGTGGGCAGGCTGGGCCAATAGGGCAGGCGCTCCTGGCCCAGGGCAGACTGGGACCTGGGCTCCAGGCAGTCACCTGAGGGATATGTCATCGCCGTGGAGATGGTGGGAGGCCGGAGGGGGCAAGGCTGAAGAGACCTAACACAAGTGGCTCAAGGTTTAAGGAAATTGTACGATTGTGTTCTGCAAAATGAGCAGAAATGTATCAAATTGATGTAAATTTGGACATGTATGATACTTACAATAAAGTTTTTAACGTGCATTACTTTGGGGTATTTTTTATTAGACCTACCTAAATAAAACTTTGTTCTAGGCTATACTACATGCCACCTCACTCCCCTAAAAAAGTTGCCCGACTGCTCATCTTTCTTCAGAAGGTCTGGGTGCTGCTCTGCAGTGAGAAGCCCTTTGTTCCTGCCGGTAGGACTGCCCGAGAGGCCCCGTGCTTAGGCCTGTCGGGGTGTCGGCTGCTCGGATGGGGCTGAGGTGACGGAGCCCCACGCGTCCCAGGCACAGGCTGCAGGGACAGTCGGCAGGAGTGGAACTGGACGCCCTGACCAAGGACAGGAACTGGACAGCCTGAGGGTGTGCGACGTGTGCTCCTGTGGCCTGTGAGGCGTTTCCCGGGCGGAAGGTCTCAGGGAAGAACAAGCACACGCAGAAACGTGCTGCCTCTGGGTTCCTTCTCGCCTTGAGCAGCGCCCAGCACGGCACAGCCAAAACAGTGCAAAATGCTCGCTGACCGCGCGCTTCTGCTGCTCCCCCAGAGGAAGGGCGCGCGGAGAGCCCACTGCAGGGAGCACACGGTGAGCCCTGATTGAAAGGACTGCTTTCTGGGCAGGATTCCCTCCTCAGCGTGGTTACCTTTCAGAGATCCTCGTCCTGCCAAAGAGCCTTGGTGAGCCTCCGCTTCAGCCTCTGACGTAGAGAGTAGGAGCGGAGGTCAGAGGGGCGCGGCCACAGGGCATGGGGCAGGGCACCCTCAGGCGCTCCTTGGTGTCTTTCAGCCTCCTGTTCAGTTCCCTTCAGCTGCCAGACCCCACCTTCCAGTGGGGAGCCCTGCTTTCCTTCATTCTCCCCCTCATCAGTCACACCCTCTAACACAGCGGCCGCCAACCTTTCGGACCTCAGACCATCCGTGGTCTGCAGACCACCAGTTAGAACCGCTGCTCTAGAACATCCTTATTGCCCCCCCACACACTCGCCACGTGTCAGGCGTCTCACTCCCGGGCACGTTTCTTTGCCTTACTGGAGTTCCCAGCCCTGGTCCAATTTTTTTTGTTTTTATTGTTAATCCTCATCTGAGGATATTTTTCCATTGATTTTCTTTTAGAGAGAGTGGAAGGGAGGGAGGGAAGGCGGAGAGAGAGAGAGAAACATCGATGTGAGAGAGACACATCGATTGGTCGCCTCCTGCACACACCCTTACTGGGGCTGGGGATCAAATCCAAAACCCAGGTATGTGCCCTTGACTGGGAATCGAACCCACAACCCTTTAGTCTGCAGGCTAGTGCTCTAACCATTGAGCACACCAGCCAGGGCCTGATCCACTCTTGCCTCCTGCAGATTTTGAGGCACACTGCAGCCACCTACTGCAGGCGTGTGAATGCCCAAGAACACCCACACCTCTTGTCAAGACACCCAGAAACCTTTCGGGCTGACGGGACCCCTAAAGGAGGCCTTTGTATTCCACACCTAGTGACGCATGCCGGAGGGGAGCCTCGCGAGCCATTTCGTCTGGTTTCCTAAGGTCTGGAAAAGATTATTCAGGCTTTTGATTTTGTGCAAATGGTAACAGGTTGAGCCTAATTTTCAAGCGAGCAGATTCCAAATTGTGAAATAGAAAGAGGAAGAAGGAAAACATTGTCTATAGTGACACCCCGCCTCCCCAAATAAAGGAAAACCTGACTCTGAAGTCCTGAGTCATAACCTAGACCGAGTTTGGGGTTAGAAAGGAAAAAATTTTAGAGAAATGAACACAAAATTGTGAACACATTCCAGTGTCACGTAGAACGTTTTCTGAATCCCTGGGTTTATGTTCCGACAACAGTTGTTCTCAATAGAAATGGAAGTGTATAAACCCTAAACTTCAGTGTTTTCTTTTAATCGGGGAGCTTACATGATATTTAATTTGTGAGAATCAGAAGGTTATTTTCTTCAAAGTCCCCTAGTCCCGTGGTCGGCAAACTGCGGCTCACGAGCCACATGCGGCTCTTTGGCCCCTTGAGTGTGGCTCTTCCTAAGCCTTAGAAGTACCCTAATTAAGTTAATAACAATGTACCTACCTATATAGTTTAAGTTTAAAAAATTTGGCTCTCAAAAGAAATTTCAACGGTTGTACTGTTGATATTTGGCTCTGTTGATATTTGACTAATGAGTTTGCCAGCCACTGGGCTAGTCCACATAAAGGGATGGACCAAAAATGTCGAAACCAGCTTTCTGGCTCAGACTAAAACTTGAGTTCTGAAGCTGCAGTCTGTGTGTAGGAGCATTTGACAAAATCATGTGAATACATGAGCCTGCTGGATACAGTAGTATCTGATAGAGAACCCCGTGAGCTACATGCTGGGGCCTCTAATAGAGCTGGGAGTTCAGGCAAAGAGGTTTGTGTGGGGAAAGGGGGTCCCAACTCCTGGCATCACTTGGTCTCTTCTGGCCCCCCTCCCCCCTTCAGAGAAGGGGAAGCGCAGTCCAGAAGCCCAGGTGGCTGACTTTTCTGTCTTAAGATTTCCATTACATTCCTTTTCAGAGTCAGTTTTTTTTAAAGAGCTACCATTTCTTTTTTTTAATATATTTTATTGATTTTTTACCGAGAGGAAGAGAGAGGGATAGAGAGTCAGAAACATTGATGAGAGAGAAACATCGATCAGCCACCACCTGCACACCTCCTACTGGAATGTGCCCGCAACTAAAGTACATGCCCTTGACCGGAATCGAATCTGGGACCTTTCAGTCCGCAGGCCGACGCTCTATCCACTGAGCCAAACCAGTTAGGGCAGCGGTTCTCAACCTGTGGGTCGCGACCCCTTTGGCGGTCAAACGACCCTTTCACAAGGGTCGCCTAAGACCATCCTGCATATCAAATACTTACATGACGATTCATAACAGTAGCAACATTACAGTTATGAAGTAGCAACGAAAATAATTTTATGGTTGGGTCACAACACGAGGAACTGTATTAAAGGGCCAGAAGGTTGAGAACCACTAAGTTAGGGCTTCAGAGTCAGTTTTGCTCTTCTGCTGTCCTGGCTGTTTTGTGCATGGAGTTTACCTTATAAGATAACGTCATGATGTACAACAGCAGTACTGCATTGTATCTAAAAATGGCTCAGCCTAGCATATTATGCAGATGTTGTAACATTCTTATTTTAACCTGTGACTGACCCCCGCCTCTCACTTGCTCAAAGCTGCCAGGGTCACAGAGGTCTGTAAACTCGGCAGAGTCTGCACCTCGGGGAGAGCAGGTGTCCGGGGTAAGTGTGGCGGCCTCAGCTGGCAGGGCCATGTGGTAGCTAAACCTGCACAGAGACGAATGTGATGTCAGCAGCTGCTGTTGCCTGAGGGGCCTGTTTAAATGGGGGATGTGCACTCACTTTGTTTCACTAACTGAGTGAGTCAAGCACATCGTTGGAAAAGCCAGTCCCCTCCGTGAAGCAGCGGACCCTCTGCCTGAGATGTGAGCAGAATGGAGGGAAGGCCAAGTCCCACCTCCGCCCAGCCTTCTCCTTGCTGATGCCGGTGAAAGGGACCATTTCAGAATATTTATGAAATCTCTAAGTTGAGAGCTCAAACCCACTCCAAAATGATAAACACAAGTATGGGGATATGATTGCTTTGGGGCAGAAGAAGGAAGTGAATAGGTTGGGGGAGGGCATGGGCATATTGAGTGTCTGATTTACTGCTGTTTTTAATATCTTACATAGATGCCATATGTACCCTTTTGTAGTACATAAATATTCAATAAAAAGTTTTGAAACCTTTCAAAGAAATCTCACCTCCCCTCTTAAGGGCTTGCAGGCATCTTCTGGAGGTTCAGACCGGAGTGCCCTTGTGCACCCCATGTTGGGAACACCCCACGCCCCAGGCCAGCTGAACGTGACTGCAGCCCAGGGGTGCTGGAACCAGGGTAGACGTGCCTCGGGGAACTTCTCACTCCCCTAGTTCCACAGGGAAGACACTTCTGGCGGAGCCCTGCTGGGGCTGCCGGAGAGCACTGCATTGCTTAGGATGTGCCATGGATGAGGCATTTTCTCGCCCAAAGAGCAGCAGACCTGGGCCACCCCTGGACTGTGCTGTCTTGCCTGGGTTTGTGATGTGGATGGGAATTAATCCACTTTTGTTCCCGTGTCTGATGCTGCCAGCTTAGCCACGATGGGGGTCAAGAACCGCCTCAGGTGGGTACAGGGTACAGATCGGCTGGGGCTGAGGGAGAGGCTGGTCCCTGAGGCTAGGGCCTGATGGGCAGGAGGCAGCATTTCAGAACCAGCCCCAGCCCTCCAGGGACCCTCCAGAACCGAGCTGAGTGATGCTTATGGTGAACCTGACCGGGTAAGCAGCAATTCGGCCAATGCCAGTGATTCCCTGCTGGCTGCCTCTGTACACCAGGCGGAATAACCATAGGCCCATGTGGGCAAGTGTTGCACCACCAACTCCACCCCTGTTTCCCTCATGTACCAGTCCCTGCGGCTGAAGAGAGAGTGAGTGAGTGGGTGAGTGAGTGGGTGAGGGAGGGAGTGAGTGGGTGAGTGAGTAGGTAGGTGAGTGGGTAAGGGAGGGAGTGAGTGGGTGAGTGGGTGGGTGAGGGAATGTGTGAGTGGGTGGGTGGGTGAGTGAGTGAATGGGTGGGTGGGTAGGTGCAGGAGTGGGTGAGGGAGTAGGTAAGTGGGTGGGTGGGTGAATGGGTGGGTGAGTGGGTGGGTGGGTGAGGGAGGGAGTGAGTTAGTGGGTGAGTGAGTGGGTGAGTGGATGGATGAGTGGATGAGTGGGTGGGTGAGGGAATGTGTGAGTGGGTGGGTGGGTGAATGGGTGGATGAGTGGGTGGGTGGGTGAGGGAGTTAGTGGGTGAGTGGGTGAGTGATGAGTGGGTAAGTGGGTGGGTGAGGGAATGTGTGAGTGGGTGGGTGGGTGGGTGGGTGGGTGCAGGAGTGGGTGAGGGAGTAGGTAATGGGTGGGTGGGTGAATGGGTGGGTGAGGGAGTAGGTGTGGGAGTGGGTGAGTACACAATACTAACAAAATCTGATCCCTGCCTCTGGGGAATGGCCATGATCTTTGACACAAATGGCACAGGCCTGAAGCCTCTTTTTCTGAGGTTGGGGACTGGTCATTAGTCAATTCATATTAAAAACTGGATAAAGAGCAGAATATATTTAGTAAATATATTGTTAACTGTATCAACTATATTAAATATTAATATATTATTAAATATATTAAATATTTGAAGTTAAAACATGACAGTGTAATTAATTTACCAATCTGCTGGTATCACTGTAGCCAAGGTCTTTTTAAAAAATCATAGCTGTCAAAAAAAAAAATAAATAAAAAATAAAAAAATAAAAAAAATAAAAATAAAAAATGATAGCTGTCCTGATTAGAATTTTGTGTCTTTCATCATCCACACCCTTATTAAGGAGCTCCAGTTTGGATTTCTTTATTAAGGTTAGCGGAGAACGCATGCCATCCTGGATTTTTATGTTTTTCCTCAGTGTCCTGTAACCATGACACTCACGCCCATTTTAACAGCAGATTCGCTTTCGTTAGCAATTCACCTTTATTGAACTTTCCAAAGCGTTCAACCGTAGCTTTTATTAAAACAACTCTTTCTTTTCAAATTGATGCTTTACTGGTCTACATAACAAACGGTTAAATTACTTCATCTGGACAGCAACGGGCAGGGAAGCTTTGGGAACAAACACAGCTGTCTGTGGGTGAGCCCGCACTTCCTGGTGGGGACAGAAGGACAGGGCGGGCGGGGAGCCGCCAGCAGCTGCTTGCAGGCAGGCTGAGCGCTGGGGGCGACCTGGGACGCGCGGGTCCCCTGAGCTGGCTGAGCAGAGCCCCTCATTGAAGTGCTGTCATAACTACAGTCGTCAGAACCGGGGCGTCTTTCGGTGTGGGAGACTGGCCAAGGAGGTCTCCCAAGGGCAGCATGAAGAACGTGGGGGGGGGGCTCTGCCCCTGACTTCGTCCACTCCCCAGAGAGCCCCCCAAACTCCCTGGGCGGCAACAAAGGAGTAACAGTGCACCACTGGCTCTGGTCCCAGGATCTCAGGACAGTGGTTCTTGCTCAGGGACCAAGTCTCTTCTCCCAGCTCCCGGCACCCCTGCCTCACACAGTGAGTGTCCAGGCCCTGCCCTGGTGGCTCGGGATTGGAGCGCTGTGCCAGACACCAAGAAGGTTGTGGGTTCAATTCCCAGTCAGGGCACATACCTAGATTGCGGCTCCATCCGAGGTTGGAGTGCCTATGGCAGGCAACCAATCTGTTTCTCACATCCATGTTTCTCTCTCTCTGTCTCTCTCTTTCTCTCTTTCCCTTTCTCTCTTTAAAAAAAAAAAATCAATAAAACATCTTTGGCTGAGGATTTTTTAAAAAAGAAAGAACATGAATCCAGATGGACTGGACAGTTGACTGGGAGCCCCTGAGCCAGTATTCCTCATCTTGCTCTCCCCAGCTCTGACCTCCTTTCCTTCCCTTCTCTCTTATCTATCTATCTATCTATTTGTTTGTTTATTTTTAATTCTCACCTGGAGATATATTTTATATTGATTTTTAGAGAGAGTGAAAGGGAGGAGGAGAGACAGAGAGAAACATTGATGTGAGAGACACGCATCCATTGGTTACCTCCCGTATACGCTGAAGCCTGCAACCCAGGTACATTCCCTTGACTGGAATCAAACCCTTGACCCCTCAGTCCGCGGGTCCAGGCTCTAGCCACTGAGCCAAACCGGCTAGGGCCTTCCCCCCACTTTTCGGGTTTCTGCCTCCAACAGTGTGTGGCTACCCACACCTGCCACTGCTTTACTGGATGGGAGAGTGAACGCCAGCCAGAGGCAAAACAGGAGATGGAAGTTAGGCCACCCACACTGAACACGAAAAGAAAGCCAGTAGAGATACAGGGCAGATAGTGCGGAAACCCACCAACTCATGGAAAACCAGCTCCACTAACTGGCCTCACACGAAGAAATCACAGCTCTCAGAGCGGGGAGGGCGCCGGCAATCATCCTGACTAATGCTCTCCCTTCACACTCGAAGCCAGGTCTGGAACCACCAGTGACTCACCGTGGCCACTGGGTACCCCCAACCCCCTTCCCCACGCCCCCCACCCCCTCGGCCTGGAGCCCACGTGCAATGAGGCCCCCACCTGGAGGGAGTCCCCGTCACCCCATTCTGCCGTGGGGGGCTGACTTTGTAAAACTGAGGGAAGAGGCAGCGCTCCCAGCCTCCCAGGAAGGGCTTCCGGTCCTTGACCTCTCACCTCCTTCCCTGTCTTCACATTCACTCGAATTGGCTGGAATTGGCTGGATTCACAGCGCTGCCCGAGCAGGGGCCTCAGGGAGGCAATGGAAAGCACGATGCTTATCGCAATACCGTACTAGTTTGCTGGGGCCGCCATCACTCAGCCCCATAGATGGGGGGACTTACTCAACAGAAGTGTATCTCCTCCCAGTTCTGGGGGCTGGTGTCTGAGGCCAGGATGTCAGCAGGGCTGGCTTCTTGCGAGGCTTCTCCTTGGCTTGCAGGGGGTGCCTTCTCTCTGTCTCCACGTGGTCTTGCCTGTGTCCTTGTGTCCTAGAGTCCTCCTTTGACAGGGATACCAGCCCTACCCTAAGGACCTCATTTTAAAGTCCCTCTATGGTCACATTCAGACCTACTCAGGTTAGGACCAGATGAACTTTGGGGAGACACAACTCATCCCCTAACAAATCCCGTGGGGATGGAATTAAGGAACTACTGCTGACAAAGTGACACACTGCTCCACCATGGTGACGATGCTGGGGCAGAAAGGGGGCCGGTGGCTAAGGCAGCCCCTGGGGAGGCAGCGAGTGTGAGACAACCTCCGTCTCTCTTAGCCTCCCGGTTTTAGGGGCAGCAGCCCTTCACGCGTATGGATTGAGCTGGTGAGTGTTTACTCAGACTAAACTTCTGCAGCGTACCTGCCTCAGCGCGTTACACCTCAGGCGCAACCTGCCAGAGGGAACAGATGTATCAGGCATTGCCACCCCCCTGCCTGCGCCACTGCAGAGCTACTAACGGCGACAGAGCCTACGCCGGCCAGGGCTCCTTGGAATCAAAGTGTCTGAGCCCTGTTGGCGTTAGAAAAAGATTCCAACCAGGAGGAAGCAGGGCACCTGGGCATGAGAGAGCCGCGTTGCCTCCGTGCGATCTGACCCGGGCACCCCAGGCCGGGTCCCACCGAGGCCAGAGGAACTTCTCAGCCTCTGTCCCCTACACAGGCACTGAGTGAAGTGAGAAAGAAAACTGCAGAGAAAGCTGGACAGTGGTTAGCTTGTGGTGTGCGGCGATGCGGGAGAAGTGGTGATTCTCGATGGAAACGGGCTTTCTGAAGAAAGCCGAGAGCCGTAGGAACATTTGGGTATCTACGAACTTGACTTATGAAACTCTCTGTTCTTCCCCCTTCAAATGTCAAGTGATTAAGATTCTTAGAAGTCATCATGAGACCCTCCACCCAATGGCAGAATCCCCCGGATGCCTCTGTGGGTGGGGCACCCTTTGTCCACCCCCAGGGTGGGACTCAGGCCCTCAGTACAGAGTCCTGACCACAGGGCTGCCCTGGGCCCTCAGACTTCCCTCTGGACAGGACTTCCCACTGGATGGAGCCCCCACAGGGAGGGTGAGGACACCCTTTGGTGGTGTCTCCATGGTGGCATGGGGTTATTTTGATAGGATCTGAAAAACAGACCGTGACATTTAAACTTTGTTTGTTGTTTTTTTAACCAACTAGTGTTTAAAGCCGACCCCTCTCACTCCCTCTTCCAAGCCTCGCCTTCGGGGCGGGCAGGGGGCGGGGGGGGGGGGGGGGGGTTCCTGAGGCAGGGTGGGGGCTAGGGCTGGGGAGGTCAGGGATGGCCTGAGACTCCAAGAAGAGTGTCTGGAAGGAGGGGTGCTCAGAAACGGGTCGGTATTATGAGTTGAATTTTGTCCTCCCAAAATGTAGGATGAAGTCATAACCCCCAGTACCTGCACATATGCCCTGGATTGGAAATAGGGTGTTTGCGGGTATAATGAAGTTTAATGAAGTTAAGATGAGGGCATTAGGGTGGACCTATCCAAGATGGCTGGCGTCCTTGTAGAAAGACAGACACGGAGAACGCCGATGAAGATGAAGGCAGAGCCGGGTGAGGCACCCCGGAGCCAAGGAACTCCAATGATTGTCACAAAGCCCCGGACAGACGCTGGGAGAGGCCTGGGGCAGACACCCCCTCCCACCCTCCCCCTCCCAGCCTCTGAGGGAGCCAGCCATGCTCACACTTGGATATTGGACTCTCAGCCTCTGGAACTGTGAGGGAATAAGTTTTTTGTTGTTTTGAGCCACACAGTTTGTGGTATTTCATCACTGAAAGATCAGTTGGGAGCCGAAAACCAGGTATTACAGGCTTTATTAGGAAAAAGACCTCCGGGCTGTCTCGCAAGGGGAGAGCAGCAACCCGTGCAGAGGTGAGCACTCCTTTTGAGGGGAGGAATGGGAAGGAATGGGGGCTTAGGGTACTCGGCGTGCGCTGATTGGTGGCTTAATGTATGGTCCATATAAGGTACATGGTTAGACACTCAGGTACTTAGGAACAAGGGCTTAGGGTATTTGGCAGGTGCTGATTGGTGGCCTAATGTATAGTCCATATAAGGTACATGGTTAGGCACTCAGGTATTTCTGGGCTGCAGGTTACATCATGTTTACCGTTACTCCGCCCACCAGTTGGGGGAAGGGAGGATCTATTATTCCATGCTTTTGGTAATAGTAAAAAAACAATTGAGAGTCCCAGCAAGGTCAGGGGGTGAAGGTTTGTCTTCCACAGCTGCTTCCTGCTGAGAGGGGGCGTTGTCAGAGGCATCTACCCGGGGTCTCAAAGATTCTGGTGACATAGGTGTCTCTAGGTTCTGAATTCAAAGCCAGACAGATCTCTCCCACCTTCTGGTTGGCAAACGCCTGCATTCTGTTCTGCAAAAAACTAGTGAAACAGCGCATGAGACAGGGACCAAAGAGCAAAAGTAAAAGAATAGATGCCAGTGGGCCTAATAATGGGAGGAGCCATGGGGCAAGTGAGCCAAAAATGACATACCTCCCTTCTTGCTGGTTACATCATCTTTGGTCAATCCGGTCCCAGAGGGATTTAATGTGATCTTTGACAATTCCTGATCCATTAACAAAGTAGCAGCATTCTTCCCCAAGAAAGACACAACTACCCCCTTTTTCTGCTGTCAAGAGATCTAAAGTGCGCCGGTTATGTAGGGCTACCGCTGCTAAGGAGTCTACCTGCCTTTGCAGGGATTCACGGGAATTGCTAATGATGGAGATATCTTCCGAAAATTCAACAGACAATTTGTGGTAGAAATGAACGTAGGAGGAAATGCCTCCTACTCCTGTCCCTACTGCAGTGAGGACTCCCGTACCCACGAAGAGGGGAACAAGGGCCGCCCTTTTGTGGCGAGGCCGGAGAAGACCAAGAGAGGATTCGAGCTCTCCCTCTGTTCTGATAGAAAGGTTGGGGGTTAGGAAGACATAAAGGCAGAGCGAGTGTGACAGGTCCTGGGGGACACAGGTGCAGGCTGTAGTCCCACAGAGGAGAAAAATACCCAGTGGAGGGCAGGCTAAGGGAGGGGGTAAATTTATAGATTGTGCACAGTAGTAAGGTGCAGGAGTAGTTGAGGTAGTGGTTTGAGAGGTATTTGCTAAACAGGTAGTGTTTTCCATATTAAAGAGAGAGATGTTGTATAGGGTGCATTGAGGTTTGCAAATACCTCACCTATATCTCCCCTACATCGTCACAGTCCCCCTTCTGGCGGTATTTCATACATAGATATTTGTGGTGAGGACTCATCAGGTCCTGGACTGTGCCACTGAGTCTTCTTCGGGGATGGTGGGGAGACATTGGTGAGCCTGAGAGAGGTGGGTCCTGTGGGGGTAGAAGTGTAGGAAGGTAGTGTTTTGTGTAGAGGTGTGTATGGCCGAATGTGTGAGAGATGATACCAGTGGTGTATTCCTTGTACCTTTGCTGCCGTAGGGGTAGATAGTATGACTGGGAAAGTCCCTTCCCATGTGGGTGTTAAGGATGTTTTTCCCTTTTTCTTGACATAGACCAAGTCCCCAGGGAGGACTGAGAGATGAGTAGAAGTTGTAGGAAAGGGGCGGGGAGAAGATTATCAGGGTGTTGTTGTAAGAGTGGCCTCATATGGGCAAAAGCAGGGAAGTAGTCTCCCAGGGAAGGGGAATTGTCCTCCGGGGTTTTGAGGACAAAAGGCTGCCCATACATGATCTCGAAGGGGCTTAGAAGTAGTGGTTGTTGTGGCACGGCCTCCAGTCTCATTAGTGCCAGGGGGAGTAGTTCAGTCTAAAGCATATGGAGCTCTAGGGATAGCTTGGTTAGATGTGTTTTTAAGAGATGATCGGCCTTTTCTACTTTACCCGAAGACTGAGGGTGGTAGGGGGTGTGGAGGTTCCATTTGATGGTTAGCATTTGAGAGACCAGCTGTGTTATCTGAGAGACGAAAGTGGGGCCATTATCAGATTGAAGAGACATCGGAAAGCCAAAGCGGGGGATGATGTCGTGGGTGAGAGATAGACGAGAGTACCGGTTCCGGTCCAGCTGATGGGGAGACAGCTGTGTGTGTTTTCCCCACAGAGGAAGAAAAATCCCTGATCATGGAGACAGGCTGAAAGGTGTAAGGAGAAGAGGTGGACTAAAGGGTATGAGATTCCTTTTCCCAGTTCCACACTCCAAGCTGAGAGGGTAGTCACCATGGCGATACCAATAAGGGGTGACAGAGGAGTGGTTGAGACTGTATTGCAGTGAAAGTGGGAGGGAACGTTAGAATGGGCTGTTATCCAAGGGAAAAGAGAAAGGGAAGGAAAGGAGCAGTGAAAGCCAGGGACCTGGATGGTTGGATAAGAAGTAAGACACTGCACTCAGAAAATACACATTCAACGAAGTACAAGAGACCTTCTGTAATAAAAACTAAGAGCAGGCGAATTAAAACATGTCTAGCAGTCAATGTTTCAGTATTGTATGCTATTTTAAGGTATTTAGATGTTTATCATTTAACCCAGCAATGCTCCAAAGTCTTTAAGTTAATAAAGACTTTGGAAAGTTATGTATAGGCACATGAGGCTGGAGAAAAGGCAGAGGGAGGAGGGAGCAGGCCCCGCAGCCTGTTCCCAAGCCTCTAGCCACTTGGATTCGAAAATGCTGCATTTTTCCCTAGAGATAACATGCTAAGGCTGGTGAGATAATGAGCTCAGTTTCTGATAATAGCTGGACTGTTAAGTAAGCCTGTGCAGTCAAGAAAGTTGTTCTTTGGGAAGGGTTTGGGGGGGGGGGGGGGGGGGGGGGGGCCGGGGGGCGGGGGGGGGGGGGGGGGTTGAGAAGGCGTTGAGGTCAGAGCAGTTTTCAGAGCATTAAAGGGGTAAGAATATTGGCCTTGGGATCTAAAGGCACAGTGAGGAGGCCCCTTCGCCATGTCATGTCATGGAGGAGCTTTGCAAGAAAACTAAAGTTGTGAACCTGGAGGCGAGATACCCAGTGAGCCCGAGAAAGAAGAAAACCTCTTATTCAGAGGAGGGGACAGTCATGGAGGAGATAAGGAGATAAGGCATTTACAGTCCCAGGAATGGCTCGGCCTTGTGGGGTGAGAGAGTGAAACTGAGGTAGCTGACTGTGGTTTGGGACGACTGGGCTTTATGAGGGGATGCATGGTAGCCCTGGCCGGGCACCGAGGTAGAATGAGAGAAGAGGGAATGGGGGAACTTAGTAAGATGCAGTGTAGAGGTGAGGTGGTTAATGGCTGTGAGACTAATCCGTCAACCCCCATAATAGAGACTGAGGAGTGGACAAGGGTCCCAGCGAATTCAGGGAGGGCAGAATAAGTGGCCCCAGTGTCAATTAAAAAGGAGATCGGCTTACCTGCCACTACAGTCGTTACCCAAGGCTTTGTCCTGGTGATGTAAGTCTGTGGGGCCCTGTCAGGGCCTGGGCAGCTTCTTCAGTGGCCAGTCCCAGAAGGTCTGGGAGCTCCAAACCGGATCCAGAGGGCAGCCATGCTGGACTGGCTGAGGCCTGAACCGAAGGGGCAAGACTACATACAGTCTGATTTCCAGTTGCCTTCCCTTCCGCACCTTGGGCAGGGCCCAGGCAGGGGTCTCGGGTTTGAGCAGGACTTGGCTCAGTGCCTTTCCTTGCTGCATTTGAAGCATGGGGCCCTGAGGAGGCTTGGCCCCTGACTTACCTGCAATTGGAGGACCAGCACTGTGTTTGGGGTTCATGGGAGGGGTGGCTAGGAGCTGGAAGGCCTCCTTCTGGGCCTCAGCCTGGCCTGATCTCACCTTTGTTTTTGGATTTGCATCTCTATTATTAAAGACCTTGAAGATCAGGTTAACGAGGTCTTTTTGAGGGGTTTGTGGACCTGTATCTATTTCTCAAAGTTTACAGTGTATGTCGGGGGCTGATTGGAATATAAAATGGGTGTTTAGAAGAAGGGTTCCCTCTGGGGTGGTGGGGTCTAAGGTGGTAAATTTCTATAGAGGAGGACAAGGGGACATAGATGTCATGCCAAGTCAGGTCATAGGACTGGGGCAGGCTCCTTAGTAAAGGTGGTTGGGTTAGTGGAAAAAAAACCTGAGATGCTTCTCAATCTGTGTGAGGCTGGGCATAGAGAATGGGACACGGACTCAGACTCTGCCCTCAGCTCCTGCTGCCTCCCTCAGGGGTAGAATGGATGCGGGAATGGAAGAGGCTGTTGAGGAAGGCAGTCTTTGGGTGGCCTGAGAGTGAGTGTTAGATGGGAAAGGCTGTTTTGGAGCTCATGTTCTCAGGATCTGGGCTCTCAGGGACTGGGGAGAAGGTGGTTGCTGGTTAAGAGGGTCTGGGTTTTGGGAATCTACTGCAGGTGAGGGAGAAGATGTATAAAGCAGGAGGTTGGTGGGAGAGGTGGAGAGGAATGATTGACTGGGTCGAAAGTGTCAGAAGACAGAGAAAGGGGCTGAGGATCAGTCTGAGGGGGCGAAGGGGACTTTGCGAGGAGGAGCTGATCTGTGGAACATGAGGAGTAAAGCGAGGGGCAAGAGCGGAGGGAAAAGAAAGCCTGTACGTAAGGGATCTCTGAGGCCTTCCCTGTCCAGTGGCAGAAATTATCTAGGTTCCTGAGGATGTTGAAATTGAAAGTGCCATTCTCGGGCCACTTAGAGCTATTATCGAGTTTATATTGTGGCCAGGCAGTGTTACAGAAAAATGAGCTTCTTTGGTTTGATGTAGCCAGAAAGACCAAGATTTGAGAGATAGGCGAGGAGACACCCTAAGGGTGTGTTTTGAGGGGTTTGGATCGAGAGGTCCCCATGACTGGAGGGAAGGGCTATCGGAAGTTGGAGAAGGAATAGGAGCATCCTCCTGCTCCCTCACCCAACCTGTGGAGACAGCGAGCCAAGAAAAGGTTCAGAGATCGTCACCCCGAGACACTTTTCCCGTGGAGTAGAAGAGTATTCCCGGCCAGGTGCCTGGGCTTTCGTAATACGAGTAGCCGAGTAGACGGCAAATTCTGAGACCCTAATGCCCCTCCAGGTCACAGGGAGCTAGAAAAAAAAAGAGGGGGGTTAAGTTGAATCCGAAGGCCTAACAGAAGGCGGGAGGTGAAGAGATCTCCACAGGTCCTGGTTCGGCAGGATTCGAGAGGGGCCCGGGACAGGCCAATCAACCCAGAACTGCACCATGGAGCAAAGTCAGGAAGTGAGCCTAGGTCGACGAGCTTCTGCTGTGCACTGCTTCCCTGAAATGCTCAGGATATGGTCCAGGAATCGTCCCGTTCTGTTTGCCCCTTCCGGGTTTCGGCACCAGAATGAAAGATCAGTCGGGAGCTGAAAACCAGGTATTACAGGCTTTATTAGGAGAAAGACCTGCTGGGCTGACTCGGAAGGGGAGAGCAGCAACCCATGCAGAGGTGAGCACTCCTTTCAAGGGGAGGAATGGGAAGGAATGGGGGCTTAGGGTACTCGGCGTGCGCTGATTGGTGGCTTAATGTATGGTCCATATAAGGTACATGGTTAGGCACTCAGGTACTTAAGAACAAGGGCTTAGGGTATTTGGCAGGTGCTGATTGGTGGCTTAATGTATGGTCCACATAAGGTATATGGTTAGGCACTCAGGTACTTAGGAACAAGGTCTTAGGGTATTTGGCAGGTGCTGATTGGTGGCTTAATGTATGGTCCATATAAGGTACATGGTTAGGCACTCAGGTACTTAGGAACAAGGGCTTAGGATATTTGGCAGGTGCTGATTGGTGGCTTAATGTATAGTCCATATAAGGTACATGGTTAGGCACTCAGGTATTTCCGGGCTGCAGGTTACATCATGTTTACTGTTACTCTGCCCACCAGTTGGGGGAAGGGAGGATCTATCAACCACAACAACCCTCGAAAACTTATACCGTGGGCAAGAGATCAGATGCTGGCACGGGCATCCAAGGAGGGCCAGTGGTTCTCACACTGGAGCATGCGACCAGATTACCCCAAAACCTTGTCGAAACACAGCGTTGGGCCACACCCCCCCAGGCCATTGCGGCAAAAGGTCTAGAGCAGCGGTTCTCAACCTGTGGGTCGCGACCCCTTTGGCAGTCGAACGACCCTTTCACAGGGGTCGCCTAAGACCATCCTGCATATCAGATATTTACATGACGATTCATAACAGTAGCAACGTGACAGTGATGAAGTAGCAACGAAAATAATTCTATGGTTGGGTCACAACATGAGGAACTGTATTTAAAGGGCCAGAAGGTTGAGAACCACTGGTCTAGAGTGTCGCCCAGGAATGTGCATTTCTAACAAGTCCCCTGGTGGTGCCGATGGTGCTGGCCCGAGGCCCACACTTTGATAACCACGGCTTAAGGGGCACGTGTGGCCTGGGCTGGGACCTTCTGGCCCCAGGAGTAGATGTACATCCCCACTGACTCGAGTCATGCAAGCCCATTTGGAAAACTTAGTGGCCGCAAGCAGTTGTCTTTTTAAATGATCTCTTCCGTTTTAAATGATGTATACTTGTATTGGTTCATGGACTCCCACAATAACCCCATGTGGTAGATAGGATAGTCTCCATTTTTAAAAAATCAGTTTTTATTGATTTCAGAGAGAAAAAGGGAGAGGGAGAAAAATAGAAACATCCATGATGAGAAAGATCAATGATGAAAAACGTCAATTAGCTGCCTCCTGCACACACCACACAGGGGATGGAGCCAGCAACCCAGGCATGTGCCCCAACCAGGAATCCAACCATGACCTCCTGGTTCGTGGGTCAACACTCAACCACGGAGCCACACCGGCCGGGCTACAGTCCCCATTTTTATAGATGAGGAAAGTGAAGCTCAAAGTGGGGGCGGTTGGGGGGCGGGGTGACTCCTCTGCAGGGCTCTCCCTCTGGTTCTCTGAGCTCAGATTCTGTACTCAGAGCCCAGCCTGGAGAATTCCCGGCTAGCTTAATCCTCAGAACTCAGATTTCCCTGATCTTTGTAAATCGCACCCACCGTCACCTCGTCTGAAAAGAAAGCCATTCACATCCATCCACAACCAGCTGCAAACCTGTGCATATGGGCTCCGCTCTCTCTCCCACCCACTGTGGCCACTTCCTGCTGGATCTCATGACCTGGGTCCTCTTTCCACATCCTCTTGTACCCAAATGCCATCGGATATGACTTCCTTCTTCCTGCTTCCCTATGTCTTAACAAACTGGCCCCCAGCTGCTGTGGAGCTAAGAAGCCCGGCATGCAGGGTGGGCAGGTGTGAGAAACGCCTGGGAGAACAGTCGGGAAGGATTTGTAAGGTCCGGAGTTGGACAGACCTGCTTGCCTGGCCCCTCTCCCAGGAGGGGCCTCCAGGTGATGAAGCCATCTCGTTGTCACACCCCCTCACTGGGCAGGCTGGCCAGGCCCCTTCTTGCCCCTTCCATGTCCTTTGACAAGTGCTGGGTTGGTGCAAACTGGGTTGGAGTGTGAGCTTTGAACCCCAGCCAGGTGGGCACCTATGAGATTCACTCAGAGAAGCAGACATAGGGTGCAGAGGCACCTTCCAGCTGAGTTCCAAGTTCTCTGAGTCTCTCTCTGACTCTTCACCTCCCGCAGGCCGGAAGTGCCTCCACGGTGGCGCTGACCAGCGCATCCCCAGGACTGGTGTGCAATGCTGAGACCTGTCTGGCCACGGACACCAATAGTCACGTGTCTGCAGGTAAACCTGGAGCCCAGCGTCCTGCCGGCTCCCAGCCCCGTGGAGCCAGAGCTAAGGGCAGGACGGAGGAAAGGCGTGCCCAGAACTTCAACATAAGCCCCAAGGACTTTTGATGGCGTGCAATGTATCACACTGCAGCAGAGGAATTATCCTCACCCACCCACACCAGTGAGCATGGGCTGAGCACTAACCCTCAGCACAGGGCAGAGAGGAGGGCTCAGCACACACATTTCTCAGGAACTTCCAATCTGGGTGCCACCTGAGACAGGCCCCTCGAGAGAGAGCATAGTGTAAAGCTCCAGTAGGAAGAGAGTCGAGTGCCCAAAACACAGTCAGAAATGACAAGATGCAAGAGCCAGGTCTCCAGGAACAGAGAGGGTCACGCTGGGACAGAGGCTGAGGGCGACTTCACAGAGGGCCCCATCTGAAGTCTGAGGGTCGGGGATGGGAAGGAGAGCCGGGGGCTGGCCAGGGGGAAGAGTCCACTGTGAGAAGGAGCAGGGCAGGCTGGGGCCTGCGCAAGGCAGACATCTCACTGGCCCTGGTGCTCCCCGCGCTTGGGCCGAGAGGTGCATGTTCTATTTTACTACTAAATGCAGAATCGCCCAAGTCAAACCGCTCTCTGTACATTGCTTTAGACTCAGGAAGGTGCAACGGAAGCTTTGTCGTGTCTCATGTAAACATGACCTAAGCAGTGGTTCTCAACCTTCCTAATGCCGTGACCCTTTCATACAGTTCCTCATGTTGTGGTGACCCCCAACCATAAAATTATTTTCGTTGCTACTTCATAACTGTAATGTTGCTACTGTTACGAATCGTAATGTAAATATCTGATATGCAGGATGTATTTTCATTGCTCGCGACCCACAGGTTGGGAACTGCTGAAAGGGGATCGGACTTGCCGACCTGCACCAATGAAACCGAGGGCCTGTTCCTCCGACTTTCTTCCTCCCCCAACGCGGTTCCCGATTAATCACACCAGCCGTGCGGACGCTTTCCCATGGCACACGCGTCCAACTTCTCAAGCCACAGTTAAAAGAGTCCCTTCGCCCCCCGACCCCGAGGCATCCGGGCCAGTAGCTTGGTGTGTGTCCTCCCCCTGCTTTCCGAGCTTTTCAAGAAAACCTTGTCATTTTTGTAAATGTTAACTCTACGTTTTTACTAATTTTGGTTTGGAAGGAGGAGTATGTGTGCTCATTAGAACATTCTGCTTCCCTAGATTTGAAATGTCATCTAAATAATTGCTCAGCCGACAGTTCTTTTGGTGGCGCCAACTATTACTGTGAAAATGCTCTCTTCCAGGAGAAGCAGCACAGACCCCCACCACCACCCCATCCCACCCCCCGCCCCAGGCCAGGAGCTGCACTGTTATTTATCACGATGCACTGCAGGTGGACGAAGTTCAAGCTCTAGGGCAGGGGTGGGGAAACTTTTTGACTCGAGGGCCACAATGGGTTCTTAAACTGGATCGGAGGGCCGGAACAAAAGCATGGATGGAGTGTTTGTGTGAACTAATATAAATTCAAAGTAAACATCATTACATAAAAGGGTACAGTCTTTTTTTTTTTAGTTTTATTCATTTCAAAAGGGCCGGATCCAGCCCCCAGGCCGTAGTTTGCCCACGGCTGCTCTAGGGTGAAGTTCAAGCTCACTCACCACCCAAGACTCTGAATCTAGTTTTGTATTTACCATTTTGTATTTTTTTTCTTTTTTAAAATTATTAATTAACTAGAGGCCCGGTGCACAAAAATTTGTGCACTCAAGGGGGGGGGGGAGGAGGGGGTCCCTCAGCCCAGCCTGTGCCCTCTTACAGTCTGGGACCCCTCGGGAGATAACGACCTGCTGGCTTAGGCCTGCTCCCGGGTGGCAGAGGGCAGGCCCAATCCCTAGGTGCAGCCCCTGGTCGGGCTCAGAGCAGGGCCGATTGGGGAGTTGGGGCGCCACCCCCTGTCATGCACAGAGCAGGGTGGATTTGGAGGTTGCGATGCCACCCTCAGTCACGCTCAGGGTAGGGCCGATTGGGGAGTTGGGGCACCGCCCCCTGTCACACTCAAGGCAGGGTCGATGGGGAGGTTGCGGCGCCACCCCTGTTACCCACAGAGCAGGGCGGATCAGGGGGTTGGGGCGCCGCCCTCTATCACCCACAGAGCAGGGCCAATCAGGGGGTTGGGGCGCCGCCACTGTCACACTCAGGGCAGGGCCAATGGGGAGGTTATGGCTCTACTCCATCACACACAGAGCAGGGCCCGTGAGGTGGGGGGGTTGGGGCACCGCACCCTGTCACACACAGAGCCGCAGGGCGATCAGGGGGTTTGGACGGGGCCCCCTGTCACGCTGATCCCGGTGCAGGGAGGCCTCGCAGCTCCACTGATCCCGGTGCTGGGAGGCATATTACCCTTTTACTATATAGGATAGAGGCCTGGTGCATGGGTGGGGCTGACTGATTTGCCCTGAAGGGTGTCCTGGATCAGGGTGGGGGTCCCCACTGGGGTGCCTGGCCAGCCTGGGTGAGGGGCTGAGGGCTGTTTTCAGGCTGGTGGGTGACTGAAGCTCCCAACCACTCCTTTTTTTCTTTTTTTTTCTTTTTTATTCTGGGCCAGCTTTAGCTCTGAGGCTCCAGCTCTTAGGCCTCCACTGCTGAAAGAAGGTATCTGGTTTGTTTCGGTTCTATAATCAAAACTCTGTATCAACTCCAGCTCTGAGATCCCGGCTTGCTGAAAGCAGGTTTCTGGGGTTTTGTTTAGCTTCTATATTTGTAACTATGTTTCAAACTGCAGGCTCAGAGGCCTGCAGTGGCAGGCGGGGAATATTGGAGTCCTCCGTCACTGAAGCAAGCAAGCCTCATGTTCAGTTTAAGCTGCCTGGCTGCTGGCCGCCATCTTGGCTGGCAGTTAATTTGCATATCTTGCTGATTAGCCAATGGGAAGGGTAGCGGTCGTACGCCAATTACCATGTTTCTCTTTTATTAGATAGGATTATTTTTTTAATCCTCATCCAAGGATATATTTTTCCATTAATTTTTAGAGAGAGTGGAAGGGAAGGGGGGGAGACACAGAGAGAGAAACATTGATGTGAGAGAGACACATCAATTGGTTGCAACCCAAGTACATGCCCTAGACCAGAATCAAACCCAAGACCCTTCAGTCCACAGGCCAACACTCCAACCTCTGAACCAAAACAGCCAGGGCTATTTTTTTTCCTTAAAGAACCCTCCCACTCCCCCCGCCACCCCCCCCCCCCCCACACACACACACACACATTATATACACATCAGGCCCCCAACCCCGAACTGCTCCCTGGATGCAGTTTTAGAGCCATTAGACTTCATTCTCCTCTAAGGGCGGAGCCTCCAGCCTGGTGGTACTTTGTGTTTCTGAGGAAGTTCTCGTCGGGGAAGAAGAGGATGCTGACACTCTGAGTTTTAAAATGCCGAGGAGCCATTCCCTGTAACGTGTAGATGCAAAGAAGTAAATGAGGGGGTCGATGGCGCAGTTCATGTTCATGAGGGACACGGTGAGCTGCAGGGACACTTTGAAGGCACTCTGCTCGGGGCAGGATGGCAGGTAGAGCATCTGCCTCACCATGAACTGGGCGATGTTGAGGTGGTAGGGGCTGAAGCACAGCACCACAGCAACCAGCACCACCAGCGTGAGCAGGCAGGCCCGCCGGTGGTGCCCTTTCTCACTTGTCAGAGGGTTGTCCCGGGCCGTCCTGCACAGTTTCACTGTGATCTTCACGTAACAAAATAGCATGACCCCCAGTGGCCCCCAGAAGCTCACGACACAAGCCCCCAGAATGATGAGGGACAGCCTGAAGACCTTCTCAACGCTGGCATACTCCATGCAGGTGACCTTGCCTGCCACAGGCCCAGTCATGGTTATGAAGAGCAGGGGCACCGTCTGCAGGCCCGCCAGGGCCCAGACGGCCATGCAGACCAGCCTTGCTCGGTTGGCACTGCGGAGCCGGGGGCGCTGGTGGGTGCGGACCACAGCCAGGTAGCGGTCCACGCTCACGCATGTCATGAGGTAGATCCCCCCATAGGTGTTCATGTAGAATATGAACGCCGTCAGCCTGCAGAGCCCTTCCCCGAAAGGCCAGCTAAAGTCCAGCGCGTAGTAGGTGATCTTCCCAGGCAGAGCCAGTGTGAACAGAAGGTCGGACACTGCCAGGTGGACCAAGTAGACTCCGGTTGAGTTGATCTTCTTGTCCTTTTGACAGGCAAGGAAGAGGGCAAGTGTATTTCCCAGGGTGCTGAAGACCAGGAGGACTGTGTAGAACAGACAGAGTATCACACTGGCTTCCCGGGGTAGGTGATGAGGAAGGCAGAAGCTGGTATTGTGGGAGATGCTGCTTGGGGTGTCTGTGCTGGAAGCCATGTCAGAGAGGTCCTCAGGGAGACAAAAATAAGTAAACTGTGATACTGAATCTGTGGGGTGACAGCTCTATATGGCAATAATTAATAGTTTGCCAAGGCAACATGCACACAAAAAACGTGTCTTTTTAAGTAAACTTTTTCTTGAAGTGTAACGCACTGTTCCAGTTACTATTGCTGCGTAACAAATTACCCCTGAAATGTAGCTGCTTAAAACAAACTTATTATGCTCACAGCAGATTTTGATCAGGACACTGTGAGAATGGCTTTCCTCTGCTCCTCAACATTGGGAGCCTCAGCTGGGAAGAGTCAAGGGCAGAGGCTGGGGCCATCTAGAGGGGACTTCATTCAGGAGGTGGCAGGTAATGCTGGCTTTGGCCTGGAGCCTCAGCTGGGGCCGTCAACGAAGGCACCTGTGCGTGGGCTCCTGGGCCAGGCTTCCTCTCAGCATGGCAGCCAGAAAGGAATTAGATTCTCACACAGCAGCTGGAGGCTCCAAAAGAAAGCAACCCAGTGGCTGGGTAGACCCTCCATGTATTAACCACATCTTTTATTTTCTGTGTTCTGATGCAGTGACCCCGTGCTGCCTTGCTGACTCTGCAGGGACTGCCCCTCCCTGGGTTAGCCAGTTCCTTGAGTGTGTCTTTCAAATCCCGACGAACCAGTCCAGAGCCACACCTCAGCCAGCTCTTTGTTGGACTCTTACACTCTAGGCCACTATACAATCCCCCCTGCCCCGTCCTAATCACCCCAGGGCCAAGGTGCCAGGTGCCCAGGAGCAGCCTGTGTGTCCCAGAGCCTATGAAATTATTCAAACTAGCCAATCCTACACCTGCCTACCCCGCCTTGCCTGTTCCTTTCCACAGAAACCACAATAAAGGCCCTCGCCCTCACTTCCGCCCCTCTCCCTCTGCCTCCCAGCCGACCCAGAGCTTCCTGTGGGCCCCCCTGTGATGTGGTGTGCCCCTTCTTCTTGGAATCTCTAAAACAAACCCTCTTTTTCAACGGCAATTGCCTCCTGATCTGTTGGCCTTATGGAACCTCAAATTTTCCATCGGCGCACTGCGCCGCCTCCTCTAACCTAGCCCACATCATCTCTCCCACCTCCCTCTGTCGGTTACAAGGGAGTCACGAGCCCACCCTGAATCAGGAGAAGGGACAGAGCTGCGACTTCTCATAGCAGGAACGTGAAAGAATTTGCAGCCGTTTAAAATCCAACACATACACGCAAACACGTATGCAAATCGCAACAGTGCAGCTTGACGATTTTCACACAGTGAACACGCCCCGTGATTAGCACCCCGACTAGGACACTTACCTCATCAGCCCCCAGAAGCTCTCCTGCACCAGCCCCGCCCCACTCGAGGGTGACCACTCTCCTCACTTCTGAAATCACTACTCAGGGTCTGAGGCTCTTATCCTCCCCTCCTTCCCTGAACAATCCGGCCCTCAGGCCACCTGAGCTTCCAGGGCACCGTGTTGAGGTGGGGGCTGTGGGGAGGGGGAGTCTTGCAGGAGCCCGCGTCCCAGCAGGGCAAGGAGCATCGTCTCATGGGCAAATTGAGCTCAGGAGGGTCCCAGCCACAGCTCAACTCACCTTCTAGAACAGTGGTTCTCAACCTTGGCTGCACATTAGAATCACCTGGGAATCTTTCTAAAATCCTGATTTCTGGGCCCCATCCTCCGGAAATTCTGTTTCTTTGTTACTGATGTTGTGGCCCCACCCCAGAACAAGGAAACAGAATTTCCAGAGGATGGGGCCCAGAAATCAGGATTTAAAAAAGATTCCCAGGTGATTCTAATGTGCAGCCAAGGTTGAGAACCACTGCTCTAGAATCAACTTCTTCAGTCACGGAGCGGCTATGAGACCCCTGGTTAGAAGTAGTGTGTCCCTTTCCCTATTTGTCCACAAGCATGGACTGGCTCCCGAGGTGACCCTGGCCCTTGGCCATTGTCCCCGCTTCCTGACTTTCCCGGCCTCTTCCCAGGACACAGCACCGGGCAGCCTGGCTCGGCCTGGCCCTCAGCCCAAGGGTCTGGGGGCTCACCGCAGTCACTTCCTCAGCGAGGATGCCTGAGCCCTCCCTTCGCTGCCTGGCACAGCTCACAACCCCTTGGCCCTGCTAAGGGCCACCTCCTCTCTGAAGCCTCTGAAAACGTTGTGAGCCCCTCCAGGCTTGGAGGCACTTGATGGCAACTCTCAGGTGAGCCTCTCCCAGCGAACCCTCCGCAGTGAACCTCTGCGGCATCAGCACCCAGGATGCTGCGGCCGGGCCTGGGCCTCCTTTTTTGGTCTTTGGCACAAAACAAGTGCTCTGGACCTTGGGTCCTGCTGGCAGCCATGCCCCCCCTTCCCAGAGACACCCACAGAGAAGTCACCTCCACACCCCGGGGAGTGCGCAGGTGCTGTCGCACTGTCAGTCTAGTTGTGACTATTTCCTTCTGTCCTATCTCTGTGTCCTCCACGGGCTGGGATTTAGACCATAAATGTGACTATCAAGCCCCCAGAGTCAGTCTGGGCAGATCAGACCCAAACTTGGAGCTCGAGAGAGAGAGGGGCACACTCTCGGGCCCTCACACCTCTCATCTGCACTGCTTCCAGAAGGTTCTAAAGGTCACCCTGGCATCTGACCCAAGGGAGCCAGCCTGGGCCTATCAGCAGTTTTTCCTTGAGGCTGACGCTGGCCTTCGATCCCTCTGGCCTGGCCTGGCCTTCTGCCCAGACAGGAGTGGCAGGGACCCCTGGCCGGGGAGCTGGGGCCGGCAGGGATGTTCCACCCCCTGACAACAGATGCAGGAAGAGGGCCTGTGAAGAGCAGCTACAACCTGAGCCTTTCTCTCCGAGCCTGTCTCCTGCCCTGAGGACACTCACCTGTGGTCCACGAACCTGGCTCACCAAGGGCACGCGCAGTGAGCCGCAGAGCCGTGGCCGGTGGCCAGCTGCCTTCCTCGGTGATGGTGCCTGCACCCTCCGCTCTGCAGGAATGGAATCAGTTCACCACACTGGAATCCGCACTCTTGGGGCTTCACCCACCCCTGCTGAAAAAAAAAAAAAAAAAAAGGAAACAAAACAGGGTATAATCTTCCTGCCACAGGACGTGCACAATCAGCCACAAGACCTCCCAACCAGGCCTGGCCCCCGTGGCTCCCAAGAACAAGGGAGGGAGGGGAGTCGCTCTGGGAAGCCTCTTTCTGTTCTCTTTCTGTGCCCCACACACAAAGGCTGGGGTTTAGACCATAGACATGACTACCAAGCAGCCACCATTCTCCCCTCTCACCCCCCAAGCCCCGCGCCTGGAGCGAGGGCCAGGGAGCGAGAGGTGCCCTGTGGGGACTGTGATAAGCTCAGCTCCTGTAGGAAAGTGGAGGGGAGACAGCCTGGCTCAGAGTCTCCTGGATTTGGGGCCTTAATGGAGCCACATCTGCGGTTCTGGTGGACGGCAGTCCGAGGGCTGCCCTAGGCGGGGCTGGGCAGCTGGATGGTCCCAGCTCTTCTCTCCCTCTCGTTTCCCAGAGAAGGGTTTTCTCCACCACACCTGGCTAATCAATGAGGCATCGAGCCCATCCTGGGACTGGGACTGAGCCTCGCTCCTAATAGTCCCCCCGGGCTTTCTCTGATCACCTGGTGAGGCCCGCTTCCGTCAGCAGCCAGCTCTCCAGCCCGGCCTGAACCACTCCCCCCACCCCTGTGCTGCAGCATGGCATCCCACGGGCCTCAGTTTCCCCCAGGCCACCGTGTGGCTCAGCACGCTCCCCTCCTCGGCCTCCCATTGACGAAGGCCACAGGACCCAACGTTCCCCAAGTATACATCGGGTCCTGAAAGATGCCCCCCAAAGCTCCTGATCTATTGGAGAGAAGTTTTGTAAAGAAGCCCTTTCTCACCAGAAACTTACCATTCACTTCCCTCCCAGCACCCCCAGAAGGAAGAGCTAATGCAGCTTCCAGAGCTGCCTGACATGCACGCTTCCCAAACCCGAGGGGAACCTTCCTCCGTGTCCCCAGGACATGTAGGGTTCACCTAGTGAAAGGTGAGACCCAGAGGCTGCTCCTCCTGGGGTGGGTGGAGCCCCTGCGGCTGCAGCTGCTTCTGAGCTTGGTGACCACCCTGGGTGTTGCCCTGGGAGCAGCTTCGCAGGGCACTGACTTCTGACACCAGCTGTGTCTGCCAGAGAAAGCAGAGGTGACACCCTATCTCATCTCTGTGGCTTGCACGCCTGTGTTCCGGGAGCATCTTCAGCCCCGAGTGTCCGCCGTGTAGCCTGGTGCGGTTTTGTTCAGGGTACAGCCGTCCAGGGCTCTGTAAAGATAATGCATCCCCCACCCCCCCGCCTTTTTTAAAAATGAGGAAGAAAAGGATTGAGAAAGGGTACAGATGTATTTGTTTCCTTTTTCAAAAAAATTTTTGAATCATTACTAGGACTTCTGGACACTTGACTAAAACATATTTATTCGCTCACCCCTAGCAAATGTCCACATTACCCTGAACTTCCAGAAGTAGCGAGGGACACCACAGTGACAAACCCTTCCTTCTGATAAGCGGACGGGGGAGACCTCTGTGGAGAGACAGACGCGCAGGGAGAGTGGGTTCAGGGCCTTAAGGGAACACCCGGGAGGAGGCTCTTCCGAGTCCTGAGTGCGGCAGTCAGGGAGGCTTCCCAGTGATGAAGACGTAGGATGGGGAACAATTTGCCAAACAGATCCCGCCACTGACGCAAAGGGAAAGAGCGGGGAGCCGTGCCCTTGATCCTTGTGTCACTTTCACTCACATTTCATTGACCCACACAAGTCACATGGCCACGTTGAAGTTCAAGAAGACAAGGAAGTGAAATCCTGCTATGTGCTGGGGAGAAACACTGGCAAACCAAAGACACCACTAAATGCGTCGGTCTCTCCCTCCCAGGACTCATGTGTCCAGCTAGCCACTGGTGACCGCCTCGGCACACAGGATCAGGCCAATGTGTTTAACTCCTCAGACCCATTCCACCTCCTGGATAGGCCCATCTCTACAAATACTGCCCCGCCCCACCCCCCCCACCCCCCCCACCCCCCCGGCCATCCTGCAAGCCGCCCTTGCTCTCCCTCAATGTGCCATCCACCCCCAAGTCTCCTCTACAACATGCTTGAGGCAGTGGCCATAGAGTAGGCTTTGCCATCTCTCTCCAGCAAGCCAACCACAGCTTCTCGTCCCCAGTCCTGGCTCTCGACCTTAACACTCCAATCCACTCTACGTTCTCCATCCCATGGTGAGAATGAGTTTGCTAAAATATACAGTGGCCCTACATTTCTCTAGAGCACGACCCTAATTCCATGACCTGGCATTTGCTACTCTCTTTGCCTGAAACGTGTTTCCCCCCTCCCACCTGTCCCATGCCAAGTGGGTTTAAATCATCCTCAGTCAAGACAGCTCTGGCACCTCTCCTCCAGGCAGCCTACCTTGACTGCTCCCATCCCCCCCATTTCATATACATAGATGCTCATCGTCTGACCTCCCCGGTACCCTACACATCTCTATATTAGTGTCCACTATAAATGATACCATTTGTTGGATTGTGAGCCATTGCGAGACATGATGAGCTTTCGTAAATTTTAGTCTCTCTAGGGCAGCGGTTCTCAACCTGTGGGTCACAACCTCTTTGGGGGTCGAACAACCCTTTCACAGGGGTCGCCTAAGACCATCAGAAAACACATATATAATTACATATTGTTTTTGTGATTAATCACTATGCTTTAATTATGTTCAGTTTGTAACAATGAAAATACATCCTGCATATCAGATATTTACATTACGATTCATAACAGTAGCAAAATTACAGTTACAAAGTAGCAACGAAAATAATTTTATGGTTGGGGGTCACCACAACATGAGGAACTGTATTAAAGGGTCGCGGCATTAGGAAGGTTGAGAACCGCTGCTCTAGGGGCTGACACAGGCCTTGGCATGGAAGAGGTGCTTAGTAAGTGATCTTTGAACACAGGAGCAGTGGCGAGGTGCTGCTATTCTAAGCCTGCCTACCACAGCTCCTATTGCAGTGATGGCGAACCTTTTGAGCTCAGCGTGTCAGCATTTTGAAAAACTCTAACTTAACTCTGGTGCCGTGTCACATATAGACATTTTTTGATATTTGCAACCATAGTAAAACAAAGACTTATATTTTTGATATTTATTTTCTATATTTAAATGTCATTTAACAAAGAAAAATCAACCAAAAAAATGAGTTCGCGTGTCACCTCTGACACGCATGTCATAGGTTCGCCATCACTGTCCTATTGGCTCATCTCATCAGAAGCATTCCCTGTATTACCCATGGGGGAAGGGATGCAACATAGTCTAAGACAGTGGTCGGCAAACTCATTAGTCAACAGAGCCACATATCAACAGTACAATGATTGAAATTTCTTTTGAGAGCCAGATTTTTTAAACTTAAACTACATAGGTAGTTTGCTTCTTCTTTGTAGCCATGTCAAACAGGGCACCTAAAAAAAATGTTTCATTTTATAGTAATAAAGCCACCAACACAAAAGAATTACAATTCCTAAATTGATGACAAAAATACCTGTAGGATTTGCAGCTGGTTGGAAAAATACAGGTAACTTTATGCTTCGAGTAGGTACTTTTGTCACCCGCGCGCGATTTGAGGACATGACTAGCACTAACCACTGCACATGAGACTGCTGGCTGACCGGCTCGCTCAACTCATGCATGAATCGCGGGCTGTGTATCCCGCAGCCCCCCTGCGCCGCGTCTCCCCTCGCCCCACCGACCGACACCCCCCACTTCTTCTAACACCACTTCTTCAAAATAGACTCGCCCAGGCCGAATACCGACTTCTGCGCATGGGCCACGAAGTTTCAATCGCACTGTACATGCGCGCCCGCACGTGGTATTTTGTGGAAGAGCCACACTCAATGGGCCAAAGAGCCGCATGTGGCTCGAGAGCCGCGGTTTGCCGGCCCCTGGTCTAAGACATTCACAGGACATTTTTGTTTGAGTTGGGAGTTGGGATGTCTGCAGGTCACTGAGGGCCACATGACGCTGAATGTGAAGACGACAGCTAGGGTTGAAAAGCCATCCCTTCTATTTTCCATGACCTCATCGAGTCACCAAACAGAGGAGCCCAATAGAAGCTCCTGCCCAGCCTTCCCACATTGCAGACGAGGAAGCTGAGGCCCCGAGAGGTGAGTGAAGTGAGTCATCCCAAGTCATACAGGCAGCCTGAGACGGTCCCAAAGCCTGGACCAGCCTACAGCCTCCCACGCAAATGCTCTTCAAGAAAAAGAAGGTGTGGGTGCCTCCCACTCCATCTCATGAACAATGAGAACGTAAGCAAAACCTCAGTTAGCTAGAACCAACCGTATTTTCCTTTTCTATGATCTTCCTTCAAGAGGAAGTTGAAATTTGATTAAATTACTTCTTTCTCTCTTTCAGTCAATAACTCTTATTTAAGCACCTTCATGCTCAAGACACTGTGCTGGGCACAGCTGATGATCCAAGAGAAAAATACACCCTCTCTTCAGATTGTGGGAGCAGGACATATATGCCTGCACATTAACCAAGAATGCAAGGGAAATGCCAAATGGGTAGTTCAGGCATGAAGATAGTTTGCAAAAATTTCACAAGAAAATGCCCCCAGGAGAGATTTAGTCAGAAAAGCAACTCCTAGGGAGATTCCCTGGGCGCCACTCAATCCCCAACCCTGGTCAATGCCCACCTGTGACCCTACTGTGCAGTCTGACTACACTGATGAGCCTACAGCTGAAAAAGCACAGAATCAACAAAATGAGATGACTTTGTAATCAACTGTGTTCAACTTTCTCGTAGACCCAAATTCCTCCCCTGCACAGCACCTGGCTCAGTCACCATGAACCGATGTGTGTTTGGAATGAATGCGTGCATTCTTCTTTCTAAAGGTTACTTATTGCAGAGGTTGAACCCAAAACGAGTATCTCCTGAACCCTTAGTTGTTCTGTTAGTAAGCTTTTTTTTATTATTGAAATACAAGGTACTTACAGAAAAGCGACCAGATCATAAACTCAATGCATTTTCATACAGTAAACACACCCATGGAATTAGCACCCAGATCAAAAACCAGAAGCCCCTTCTGTGCCCCCCCAGAAGCCCCTTCCTGTCACCACCTCCCAAAGTTCTATCACGTAGATTACTTTTGCCTGGTTTTGAACTTTATATAAATGAAATCACATGGTATATGTCCTTTCAGCTCTGATTTCTTTTGTTCAACATTATTTTGGTGAGACTCACTAATATAGTTACAGTTACAGTTAATAGTGACAGTTCTTTCACCCTCATTGCTGTACACATTCCTTTGTGTGGATGGACCAGCCCTTATTTGTTTATTTTCCTGATGATTAACATCTGAGTTGTATCCCATCTGAGGCTATAGTGCTGCTATGAACATTGCTGAGCACATCATTTGGTGAATATACTAATATGTATTCATTTCCATTGAGAAATGAAATGCCCAGGGCAGAATTATTGGACTTCAAGGTATGTACGTGTTCAGCTTTAGTTGATACTACAATTAGTTGATATTTCAATGAGAAAAGAAGGGCAACGGAGAAAAAAAATTGTAATTATCTGAGAAAAAAATGTAATCTTAACATTTTTATCAATGAGACACTTGTCTTCAGTGATTGCAACAATTAAATTTTTAAAATAATATTGGAGTATACTAGATATTGGGTAGTCCAGTATTTTTCAACCATTGGATTGAAATTTACAGTAGTTTTTAAAATTTTGTATTATGGTGGAACATACATACATTTCAAGCATGCATAGTAGATTTTGAAAGTATTTTAGTAGGTCATGATCAGAATATTTTTTAAAAAGTGAAATAGAATAGAAAATGAAACAATAAAAAAGAAAATGCATCAGTAAGCATAAATACGATTTTGTGGAACTTTTGTTGCAGTGTATGTACTTTGAGTCAAAAAAAAAGTTTGTAAAACATCGGTCTAGTCCAACTCTTTCAATTTACAGAGTGGAAAATATACTAAAAAATGTAAAGTGATGTTTCCAGACGTAGCTTTAACTAGACCATGACATCCTAGCTTCCAATTCAGAGTATTTTCCGACTCCCATCTCATTATCTTTGCTGCCAATCTTTTCAAACTTATAGGCTAGATTCTGGGGCCATATCTTTGTGGCCCCACATTTTATCGGTGAGAAAGGATCTCAGGGTCCCTGCCCAGAAGGCTGCAGAAGGGGCCAGAACCCAATAATTGGCACCTTCTGTACCTATCAAACCCTGGGCACCCCATTTGACCCTATTTACTTTAGGGTCAACCAGGAATAGTACAAACCTAGAAATTTAAAAGAAGAGCAGGGAAAGGACCTGTGGTTTGACATTTTTCAGAATTATCTTTTCTCTTTGGTGTGTTTTAAGCACTTTTCAAGTGCAGAGATCAGGAAAGGAAGCACTATAAATAGAAGGGGACACAGTGGGGAGGGAGGGCTGGGGGAGGAGGAAGTGTGTTCTGAACACCTGCTTGCCTCTAAATCTAGGGCCTTGATGGGGCTTTTCAGATGGCCCTTCCCTACACCAACAGTGCCTCACCCCCAGCCTCTTATGTAGCCCCTCAAAACTAGGGCTAAAGTCTAGTGTCTGGCCTAGGACACCAAGATCCAGCTCCAGCCTGGCACCACCCTCCACTGAGAGTCCCTGGAAGGAGGGGATCTGCCCTGTCTTGAACCTAAGTTCAACGCAGGGCAACTGATGGACCCCCGAGGCATTAGCTTCTCACCAGCCAATGGTGTTTCACATCAATTAGGTTGTGTCTCACCCAAGTGCAAAACTCAACAATGTCTTCCCAACATCTTAGCATAAAACCCACCCACAGCCTATGAGCTAGCACTTTGACCAGGTAGACACAGCAGGAGGGAAGGGAAATGAAAATATGCATCTTGAGGCTGCACCTGCATAGCAATGTTTTTACGGTGTGTAACTTTCCTTGGAGGCTGACTTTGGTGGAAAGGGCCAAAAGGTCAGGCCATGGAGAGTATTTCGGGGGCAGACTTCCCCCTCTCTGCTTCCCCACTTCACTCGCTGACCACCTTTCAGTCCTCCCAGCTGCAGCTCTGCCACCCAGAGCCTGCTCTCTACTCCTCACCTGAAGCTTCTCTCACCCTTCAAGCCCCCACCTCAGTATCACCTGGGTTGGCGAAGTGCACTTCAAGGACCCCTCTAAATTAGAACTCCCTGTTGCATGATGGGCCCTTCAAACACCTGATGTGTTGTAAGTCAGCTTTAATTTGTGTGATCTGGTTAATATCACGCTCCCCCAACAAACTGTGAACTCTGAAGACAAGTCCATCCAGGTTGGTTTTGCTCATCCTTGAATGTCTACCTTCTGACACAGTGTCTGCACTGGAAATGGTGCCCTATTCATTATGTGGGAAAGGAGAGGTGGGAGGGGAGGAGGAAAGTGGAGAGGAGGAAGAAGAGAGAAGAGGGGGTGCAAGGGTAAAGGGAGAGGGTGAAAGGGAGAAGGAAGGGAAGCAGAAAGGGGAGGTTGAGAAAGGAAGGAGGGAGGGGAGATGGGGAAGGGAAAGGAAGGGAAGAGGAGATGCTGGGGAGAAAGGAGAGAATCTAAGGGAGGGAGAGGGGGGTGAGGGAGCCAGTTATCAGCAAGAACCAAGCAGTTCTGAAACACCCAAAGCCCCACAGGAGAGGGTCCTCTCCCAGGGGGAGGCCTCTACCAAGGTGACTGGGCACAGAGGGAGAGCTCGAACCCAGTGTAAAGAGAAGGTGGGTACGGTTGCCGTAGGGCTTTCCTTCAGCTGATTGAGGAGCTAAAGCTGAGCTGTTTGAGACCATAAACTTCACCGTCCACTCAAAGTGTTCAACCCTCACTCGTCTAACGTTCTCAAAGAACATCCATTCTAAGGAGGACTCAAGACTAGTCTGGCTGCTCTACTCCATGGAGGGGTGATTTACACTCGCTGGAATGCAACCTATCTGCGTGTGGTTCAGTGATTTTTAGAGCTGTGCAACCATCCGCACAATCCAATTCTAGAATATATCCCCATTACCCCCAAAAGACCCTGTGTTCATTGGCAGTCACCTCTCATTCCACCCAGATCCAGCGGGCCCGTAATCTGCTCCTTCTACGTAGATTTGCCTTTTCTGGGTGTTTCATAGAAATTGAATCATACAATGTGTGCCTTTGACATCAGGCTGCTTTCACTGAGCGTCATGTTTTTGAGGTTCATGTTGTAACATGCATGTTTGTCTCCTTCTATTGCTGAATGGTGTTCCTCTCTTGGTTTCTTATCCAGAGAGGAAAAAGGTATTTTCAATCATGTAGAAACCACTCCTTCCTTCAAGGACTCAGCTGAAAGGGAAGTTGGCCCAAGAGAGACTTCGTGCCTGGAAAGCGGAGAGAGCGTCCCGCCATGACAATAGTGAGCTGGAAAGTGTACACTGGGTGGGAAAGGCTCAATAAGATCGCAGTGGGATAGAGCGATGAGCAGAAACCAGTTGGGTGAAATGTCAAAAAACCTCTCCTCTGTTTCAAATATCAGGTGCATAAGTTGGTAGTGCCAGACTAGATAGCATCTTGGTTGGGGGGGGGGGCTGTAATAGAAGAATAGAAGAACCCTGAATTTGGAGAGACAGCCTTAGGGCTACATATCAACAAACCCCCTCTCCCCCCTGGACCAAATATGAGAATCCCCAGTGCAGATTAGGCACCAGGAGCTTTTCAGTCCTCCAGATAATTCCAAAGTACAGCCAAGATCGAAGTCAGGGGTGACTGCACACTAAGGTCACTGGGCACCCAAAGTAATGACCTGACTGCACAAGGATGGAGGGTTCCGTGTCTTCCTTTCCAGAAGTGGAATCCTGGTCCTCTGCCAACAGCCCCGTGCGGACCTCCTCTCCTCTCTTGAGGACAATAGCTACCAGGAGGGTGTAGCTACTGTCCTCACATCCTCCACCAGTGCCCTGATGCTGACCCCACAGAGAAGGCCTAATGGAGACACAGATAAGGCCAGCTTGTCACAGGACTGAGAAGGCCAACTTCTCCTATTTTATTAAAGAAAAAAAATTCGCCCGCCATCCAGCTCCAGAACTTTTTTCATCTTTCCAAACAGAAACCATGTCCCCATTTAGCAATAACTCCCCTTCCCCGCCTGCTCTCAGCCCCTGGCAACCAGCATTCTACTACGAGTCTTTATGAGCTTGACTACCTGAGGAACCTCATGCAATATTTGTGCTTTTGTGACTGGTTTCTTCCAGTTAGCTTAATGTCTTCCAAGTTCACCCATGTTATAGCGTGTATCAGTACTTCATTCTTTCTGCGGCAAATCATATACCAGTGTACATAGACAATGAACCTGCGCTGCTGGGATGGGCAGGACGGAGGCAGAGCTGATGAGTCTGTGGAATGAAAAGGAGGGAGAAAAGGAAGAAGAGGAAAACAGAGAGACCAGGAAGTGCTTGGGAGAAAGGAGAAAAAGAAAAGGAAGCAAACCTTGGCTTCGGGGCACCCGAGGCCAGCCACGGGGAGAGGCAGTCTTGAAGGATGTTTGCTGTCATTACAAGCTATTGATGCTTTTGTGCAACTGGAACCCACTGGCGAGCAGGCAAAGGGGCCACATCTGTCTGCAGCTGGAAGACACCATGCAGGTGCAGGGTAGGAGCTGAGGGCACCTGGCTCCAAGCCACCGCAAGGTTAAGGAGGTGGCAGAACCTTGCACCCGAGCCGGTTGGGAATTGCACGATGACAGGGCTAAGTAGTACAGCCTGGGAGACAAAAGGACTAGTCTGGTGTTTCTTAATTGAGTGTGTGTAGATCCTTCAAATAGCCTGTAAATAGAACTCTGGGGTTCATGAACTCAAATGGGAGATTTTTACATCTTTCTGTTTTCACTGGGGCAGAGGAGAGGAGTTAGGAAATGTCCCCTTGGGTATGCCCCACCAGGGAAATGTCCATTCTAATCATCCTGGGATCCTTTTTCTTGGAGAAATTTACATCTCTATTTTCACAAACCTCTAACTGAAATTGAGCATTTCCCTCTATTGGGAACACAGGCAACAACCACTTCGGTTTAGCCATATACTGAGAAAAATGACGGAAATTTTTATATCACACTTTAGTTGTTTCTAATAATAAAATAGTGTTTAAACTCATTGCTACTTTAATCCTGTGGTCACGGACCTGTGGGTATTAGAAAGAGAGTGGTAGTACAGGACCCTAGCACCAGGTGGAGGTGTGCCCCTGGGCCTTTGGCGTTGTCATTCAGTCCGGCACATCTGTAAGCCACCGGTGGCCCCCAGGGCAGAGGCAGGCAGGGCAGAGCCCTGCCCGGGGAACTTGGGGGCCTGAAAGCACACAAACAACTGCGATGCGGTGTACTGCGCTAAGAGAGCACAAAATACCGGTGGGTGTGATCAGCCTGGGTTTCTCACGGGAACTGACATTTGAGCTGTCTTTCCCAGGATATATTAAGAAGTGTGCACAAGGACATCAAACTTTCCTTTCACCAGAAAAATCCCTCACCAAGTGTGTGTGTACCTCAGCTTAGAGTTCAGAGGGGCAAAAAGGAATTTCCCCTGGCTGTGGGGCTGAAACAGGAAACCACCCAGAAGCCCTCGGCTGGAGGAGGCGGGGAGTCCCCGGTTCCCCAGGACCAAGTGGATATTTTCACAGGAAGCACCTCTGGGGGCAGCACATCTCTCCTCCCTCCTCCACATGGACATGGAGGCTCCGCGAGCTCACAGGTGTTGTCTGCTCCGTTTGCTGATGGGTCCCAGGCACCTGTACCGGCTCAGATCTGGCCCCTGCCTGTGTTTGTTGAATGGTGAGTGGATCCAGCCACATCCTTCCACAGCCGATGGGGCGGCTAGACAGGCAGTCCTGCCTCTGCCTGCCTGCCTGGCGTGTGTGTCTCCAGCTCGTCATGATGCCCTGCACTCGACTCGACCTGGGAAAACCCCCACCGAAACCCCAGCGGGTATGGGACTGCTTCACAGCACCGAGCAGGTGAAGTGCCCACACCTGGCTGCTCAGGTGTGCGCCATCCCTGCTCTCCTGCAGGGTTGCGGTGCTGCCGCAGGAGCTGGAGGGTCATAGCAGGTGTCTCAGCTGCCTGGATTAGGGATCCCTTTCCTCCGAGTGTGGTCCAAGCTGGAGGGAGGAGTCCCAGGTTAGTGGGGACAGAGGGCTGGGAGCATCCCCACTGGAACCCCCAGCTTTGGGCTCACAGTGGGTGGGAAGGCTGCCTCCTCACGGGGCCTGACCTAGGCTGGTGGCTCATGGGTAACAGAGAACACGCCATCTCTGTTCCCTCCAAGGATGCTGTGGGCTGCATTGTGTCTCCCCCTCTCCCCCACGCTCCGAGCCTGCCACACTCATCTGTTGACGCTCTAATCCCCAGAGCCACAGAATGTGACTGTATTTGGAGATGGGGGGGGGGGGGTCTTTAAAGCGGTTATTAAATTGAGGTCCTTGGTGTGGGTCCTAATCCAATCCAATTGGTGTCTTTATAAGGAGAGATTAGGACACAGACACTCACAGAGGGAAGACCATCTACCAGCCAGGAGAGTCGCCACAGAGGAAACCAACCCTGCTGATGCCTTGGTTTGGGGCTTCTAATCTCCAGAACGGTGAGGAAATAAATTGTGAGGAAATAAATCTCTACCATGTAAGCCCCCCAACCGGTGGTGCTTTGTTGTGATCGCCCCAGAAAATGATCTCACTCCATAGATTTTGCAATGGGCTTTCAGAGGCAGCACCCTCTCTTTCTGTCCCCACAAAGCAGACATCAACAGAAATGCCCTGGGGAGGCTCAGAGGCCTCCTGACCCCAGGAGGGGTTATTGGTTACTTGGTGACCTCATTGCTCGCTCAATAAGAAGAGCAAGGCCGCGGAGCTAGAATTTCCCAGAAGCACCAGCTGCTCCTTGCTGATGTCAGAGGACCCACACCTGCAGTCAGCTGAGGTCTGCTCACGTAGGAATCACGCATGAGCAGGAGAGCCACAGGCGAGTCAGGCCAAAGGGCTAACGTCTAGCAGGAGGTTAGTGGTTTCAGTGTTAAAAAAGTTATCTCATGCCATGCCTTAGTCCTTTTCCAAGTTTACTAGAAATGTGCTGACTTTTATTATTCTCAGCACAAAGAGAATAATAAAAATAAGTCCGACGGTGAAGTTTTCATACCGCATTCAGCAGCCAGTGTTTACACTTTAAACACCTTTCCCTGGTTCCCAGGAGAGGCCGCAGAGGACTCTGGGAGCACCGCCCATCCCACATCTCACCCAGCCTCTCCAGCTCCCCGAGCAGATCATGGTCTCCAGCTGGGCGCCGCTCTAACCCACTGAACCCCGCTTCCTCCTGAGAAGGCCCAGGAGATCTTGTCTGTTTCCAAAAGAAGCTTGAATGATGCCCCGCCTCCCGCCCGGGACCCTGGCGGTGTGGCCCCGCGTCCCGCCATCCGCGCGGCCCCGGGTTAGTGAACTCCTCTCCGGGCAGGCGGCTGGCAGGACCCGAGGTGCAGGCTGTGTTGTTATCTGGCCCAGTTGCCGCACTTCCTGGGCCTCGGTTTCTCCTTGTCAAGTGAGAATAAAACTAACAGTCCCCTCAGAGGGCCTTGGTGAGGATTAAGGGAGTAATATACACATGAACTTGTCTGGGATCGAGTAAATCTGTGTCTGTCCCCTTTCTGCCCTGGCCCTCCCTTGATGGCAGGACTTCGCTCTCCTCGGCACCCCCATGTCACCCAGCGTAACGCTGGACACACACTGAGGGCAGAACGACTCCCGGTCTGAGTCTCACTCCACATGTCACTCACCTGTATCCAGCTCAGCTGGGACTGCCTTGGAAGAACATGAACTTTATTCTTCTGATAAAAGAAATGCATGCTGCCCTGTGGGTGTGGCTCAGCAGTTGAGCGTCAACCCATGAACCAGGAGGTCATGGTTTGATACCCATTGAGGCACATGCCTGGGTTGCGGGCTCGATTCCCAGTAGAGGGCGTGCAGGAGGCAGCTGATCAATGATTCTCTCTCATCATTGATGTTTCTATCTCTCTCTCCCTCCCCCTTACTCTTTGAAATCTATATATATATAGTAATTCATGCTCCATGTATTCAGTTTGGACTATGTATAAAAATATAAAGAAGAAAATAAATATTATGGCAAACTCTAACATCTAGAGAGAATCATTGGTTAACATTTGAAGCAGTATTTCCTCCCAGTCTTTTTCCTATGCACATGTGTCCCCAGTCTGTTTTACTCAACTGCCTGAGCCTTCTGTGGTGTTTGCTCTAGAGCAGTGGTTCTCAACCTTCTGGCCCTTTAAATACAGTTCCTCATGTTGTGACCCAACCATAAAATTATTTTCGTTGCTACTTCATAACTGTAATTGTGCTACTGTTATGAATCATAATGTCAATATCTGATATGCAGGATGGTCTTAGGCGACCCCTGTGAAAGGGTCGTTCAGCCGCCAAAGGGGTCGTGACCCACAGGTTGAGAACCACTGCTCTAGAGCATCTCGGAGTAACTGCTCAGCTTCTAGGGTCTCCAAGAAAGGACCTACAGCAGAGCTGCGTCTGATAGCTCTTCCTCTCTCAGTAAGTGAGGTGTTTGCATTGTACACAATCCCTGTATGAGCTGACAGGTCTGCCTTGCAGAGAGTAAAATCTGCTCCCCTACCAAAAACACACCTGAGAAGGTTGCCAGGATATTTCCTGCCTCTGGGCTTGTAAGGAGTGCCTATTTAAGCTGGGTAAATAATTCAGAGGAAGAAATTTCTCTGGGTTTCTTGGCATTCTATTCTGTGCTGTTATTTAGATGAAGAAATACAGTGATGGCTTTATTCTGGTTAAGGACACACTAGCCACAGGGCCCCCAAGCTGGATCCTTTCCCCAAATCAAGGCGTCACAAAGGCCATCTGAGGGCCTGCACCCCTGCACATCTCAACTGTCTAATGCAGGGGTCCTCAAACTATGGCCCGCGGGCCACATGCAAATACAAATATTGTATTTGTTCCCGTTTTGTTTTTTTACTTCAAAATAAGATATGTGCAGTGTGCATAGGAATTTGTTCATAGTTTTTTTTTTAAACTATAGTCCGGCCCTCCAACAGTCTGAGGGACAGTGAACTGGCCCCCTGTTTAAAAAGTTTGAGGACCCCTGGTCTAATGGCTGCTCATTCCTCAACTTACCAAAGTCAACCAGTGTACCCGGTTAGGCTAAGTGGGTCTGCAAGACTGGGCAAATCCATCTGATCCAAAGCCTTTTAGGCAGTGGCAATGCAGAGATCCTTTTGCTCTGTTATAAGACAAGTATGGAGTCCAGCAGGGTTGTCGCAAGCCTCTCTTGATTTTGGGCAGTGTCCACAATTTCACACAGAAGTAACAGCAGAACCACAGCTTTGGTGAGTGATTCTCGTATCATTGCAGTTTGGCTTCATATGATGGGTGCTTTTGAGCCCTGAAATCTTCCCTTGGAATCTGTGCCACTCCACCTCTATGTGGAGGAGCCCAACAACCCTTCAGATACATTTAGAGGTGTGCAGGTGTATGTTTATATATGTGTGCAATGAGTGTGATTTTGTGTGCATGCGTGTGTGTGTGTGTGTGTGTGTGTGTGTGTGTGTGTGTGTATAAAGGGATGGAAAGGGAGAAACACTCCAAGTTCAACCTTACACAATTTCTTCTTCGCTAGGTCTAACTTTTTAAAAATATTTTTATTGATTTCAGAAAGGAAGGGAGAAGGAGAGAGAGAGAGAGAGAGAGAGAGAGAGAGAGAGAGAGAGAGAGAGAGAAACATCAATGATGAGAAAGAATCATTGATTGGCTGCTTCCTGCATGCCCACACTGGGAATGGAGCCCACAACCCAGGCATGTGCCCTGGCTGGGAATTGAACTGTGACCTCCTGGTTCATAGGTCAGGGCTCAACCACTGAGCCACACCGGCCTGGCAACTAGGTCTAACTTTTTTAACTATTTTGATCATGAAAATATCTGCTTCTCCATACAATTTTTCTTCACCCTGAAATATACTAAACAATGGGCACGAAACTATACAAATTTGTTCACCAGTGGAGTTCCTCGGTCTGGCCTGTGGGATTGGGCCAAAATTGGCTCTCTGACATCCCCCGAGGGGTTCCGGATTGCAAGAGGGTGCAGGCCAGGCCGAGAGACTCCACCGGTGCATGATTAGGGCCAGAGAGAGTCGTGGAAGGTTGGCAGCTGGGGAGGGACTGCGGGAGGGCTCCAGGGCATGTCTGGCCCATCTCACTCAGTCCGATTGGCCGGACCCCAGCAGCAAGCTAACCTACTGGTCCGAGTGTCTGCCCCCTGGTGGTCAGTGCATGTCATAATGACTGGTCCACCGGTCGATAGTCTGCCCCCTGGTGGTCAGTGCATGTCATAGCGAGGGATTGAGTGACCTTAGCATATCATTAGCACATTACACTTTGATTGGTTGAACGGCCAACCAGACAGCTGGACACTTAGCATATTAGGCCTTTATTATATAGGATTTCTATGTTTTATTTATATGTGTATGTATCTATGCGTGTCTTCACACACACACACACACACACACACACACACACCCTCACTGGTAACTTGAGGGAAAGCTCAGAGTGGCCTTTCTTATTAAATAGTTTGAGTTGACGCTTTTGCCCCCTGGTGGTTGAAAGGCAGCAAGACAGAGTGACTGGTCCGTGGTACTGAAAATGTTTTCTCTGGGTGAATGGTAGTTATTTCTATTTTTTAAGTATTATTACCATTATTGTTGTTACCACCACTTTCTAGCAGCTGCTATTATTCATGAGGACACTATTAGCCATATAGCCTCGAGCTGCACTAAGTAAGCACTTCACACACCTTATTTCAGGAAAGACTTGTAACAACCCTCTGGTGTAACTCTTGTGGGCACTGGTGTTGATGGGACAGGAAGCTACAGCTCAGAGAGGTTGCATAATTTGCTCAGAGTCACACACTCGTGGGAAATGGGTCTAGGACTTGACCCCAGACCTGACCCCTGCTCTTAACCACTGCCAATTACAGCAGCGTTTCTCACATGTGAGCTGCATAGGGGTCTCTTCCAAAGAAAATACTTTCTTATGAACCAAATAACATTGACTCTCCTTTGAGAAACTGCATTAAAAGCCAAACCCTGTAACTGCGGGTGATCCCAGAGCTTCATCACAGCCACCCATATGGCAAAGGACTCACCTGCAAGGGGCTTCCCTCGAGGGCATCCTCTGAAATGAAAGCAGAACTAAATGCAATTCCCAAGGGACATGGGGAAGGCACTGACTTCCTCCATCAATTCTGCCAACCGTTTTTAGCAGAGCCCAGTATGAGAAATATACTGTAGAATATGGGAAAAGAATAAAGTGGTTGGTGTCACATTCTCCATTTAATAGTGCATATAAGAGTTCCTCACTGGCTGGCCCTTGAGTCATATATATTTTTATTTTCCATAAGTGTTTTCTTGGACTTCATTTGAAAGTCCTGAGTCGTGGATCTGCGGAGCTGCCTTAGGCAGAGTCCCTCCCCCACCCCCCACCCCACCCTCCACCCCCGCCAGGCAGAGAGAAGACAAAGGCTACAATAAATCTGGTTGATTAGGAATTAGGAAGTGGTCCCAGGGGGCAGGATGAAGAGCAGAAGAAGAGAAGCAAGAAGGAAAACCGTAGGGGACGGGCTCTTGAGTTGCCCACCAGAACCCTCCGCAGAGTGTAGAGTGACCTCAGGGCTGCCCGCCTCCCTGAGGGAGGAGTGGGTCATCCCTCCCTTGCCGGCTCATTATCCCACTCCCCACGGTGCAGGGTCCCAGGCACGCCCCGCGGGGCTGTCTGCGGAGCACGGGCTCCCAACAAGCCCTGCGTGGTCTGCTCCTTTCCTGTAGCCCCTGTGACAAATCACCACAAACCAGGCACCTTCAAACAACAGATGTTTATTCTCCCACACTTCTGGAAGCCAGAAGTCCAACATGGGTTTCACTGGGCCGAGATCAAGGTGTCCTAGAGCCTTGCTCCCACTGTTACCAGATGGGGTCTGGGCCTGGCGTCGGTCTGCCTCAGGCCGGCGGTGGTGTGTGGGTGTTTGTCTTGCGCAGGAAGGATTTCATAATTCGGGTCCAGATAATGTTGAGAGCACGTCTATTAAAGCTGGGGGCCGGGAGACAAACAAATGGCTTCAGGTAGAAGAAGCACCTGGAGAGAGCCTAGGCAGGGCTGCTTTAGCTCACTGGGAAGTCAGAGGAAAAGGGGGCCTTGGAGACAGGTCCAGGGGGTTAGCCCAGGACAAGCTGCTATTGCCCATTGCTCCCCCGATTGCAAGTCTCATGGGGCCCCTCAGAGTTTAGGAGAAAGAGAGCAGAGATGGAAGATGTGGGCATGCTCTAGCTAGCGAGTCCTACGGGAGGTCTCAGGGGAGGGTCTTCACAGAACATGCATTAGCTCTCCAGATGTGTCCCTCAGTATGCGGATTCAGTAAAATGTGTGTAGAGAGGGGTCGGGGTTATTTTCTGGTTAGTTTTATTTTTAAAGAATGTCATCAAAGAGGGATTGAGGCCAGTCTGCCCCAGGAAGGTCTGCAATGTGTCAACCTTTTGCTCCTAAGCGTCCTTGGTTAGGGAAGACAAAACCGGTGACTCCTTGACTGGCTGTAAATTGCTCAAATTGTTTGGCCTTGTTTAATTATTTTGTCTCAGTTTCCCTTATTCCACTTGCCAAGGCATGTCCCTAGCTTCTCACTATCCTGTCTCACCTCTCGGGCTCTGGGGAGAATCCCTCGGGGTCCCTTCCAGCTTCTGGTGGCTTCCACGTTCCTGGGCTTGGGGCCCATCACCACACTGCCCTCTCCTTGGTATTCGTCACACCTGCTTCTTTCTTCATCATGGTGATGGCATTTAGGGCCCACCTGAGAAATCAGGAAAATCTGGTCTCAAGATCCGTAGTCACATCTGCAAAGAATAAGATGACATCTACACGTTCCAGGGATGGCGATGTATATATGTCACGGGGGAGCCGTTTTCAGCCTACCACCGGTGGGAAGCAGACTAGCCTTGCTCGCTGCAGGTGAGACCTGTCAGTCACCGCAGATGGAGGCTCCTTGGAGCTGGAGATCCTTCCTGGGCCTGGGAGCACCAGGACCAGAGATGCCAAAGAGGCGGGCACTGCACACCTTCTCCTGACAGACCAGCGATGTTCTGGGTCGAAGGAAACCTGTGCTTGCAATTTTGAAAAATATTGCCAAATTGATCTTGCAAAAGAAGGGATACCTATTTACACTCCCCCCAGATGTCTTAGAATGTCTATTTCCCCACATTGTTTTTACACAGTGTATTAGCAAATGTTTTTATCTGAGCCAATCTCAAAGATGAAAGTGGCATCTCAGTATCATTTTAATTTGTATTTTTCTTATTAAAGCGAAATTGAACATCTTTTTTTTAAAATCTGTGAACAGCTTGTTCTTCTTTCTTTGACCATTTTTCTTGTTCTTTTTTTCTTATTCGTTTATAAAGCTCTTTGCGTATTAGGAAAATTAAGCCTTTGCATGGGGTATGCCTGTGCTGAAATAGAAACTTCGTGTCATTGAAGCAACATTTGTCTTTAATTTTGTGAATTGTAAGAGTATAACTGATTACACAAGGCAATTTTCTTATTTACTTCTGAGAATCATATGAATATATTTGATTAAGATGGTAAGCTTTTATAATTGGTAAGCTTCCCAAACTTAATTTTTAGGTTAGTTAAATATTAAATCTCTTTGTGGAGCCTACCTTTCTATCTCGAGGTTTTATTTTAGTTCACGCTGTTTCTATCATCCGTCAAATGTCCTGATGGTTCGCATCCTGCCATCATCCTAAGCCCATCAAGTCCCACACCCTCAAAAACATGTGCCCAGCTGTTCCCATCCATAAGACCGCTCCCTTTTCTCGGTTTCTGTCGCACAGAAAGTATGACATTCGTCCCACAGTCTTCCACACAGCCCAATATTGTTTCCTGGGTGTTCCACAGATGTAAGACTTACCCTCCTAAAAAGCAAGGACATCTTTCATGGTCTTCACACACTTAAAACTCTCCCAGAAAGCAAGTCCGAACACAAAAATACTTATTACCTGAAAATAATCTTCAGAGGTTCTTAGCCTATGTTCCAAGAATAGAATTCAGGGTGTCTGAATTACAGCTGGAAGGGACGAGGAAGGAGCCCCTCCTAAGGACCTCGGAGGGGGTATGGCCCTTCCCACACCTTGATTTTGGGCTTCTGGCCTCCAGAACTGTGAGACAATAAATGGCCATTGTTTTAAGCCTCCCAGTTTGTGGTACTTCTTTATGGCAGCCTAGGAAACTAGTACACACTATCTATAACTTTGTCACCAGTAGAAGTCATATTTTCATGCAAGATTATTCTTGCTGCAGACATCTCAAAATATTGTTTAAGTTCATTTCCACTTTGAAATTACAATAATTAGCCCCAAAGATAGATTTTTTAATTTAACTAATAACAAATTTATTTTAAACTATTTGGATATTCTCATAAAATGATTTCCTTTCTTATTTTCTTTATTATATTTTATGCATTTTAAAACATTATTCTGAGGAGTCCCTAAGCTTCAACTAGAATGCCCGGTGACTCCATGGCCCTAGGGAGTTGCGCCTTAGCTGCAGTATTCAGATATATCCAGGAGAGGGCGCTAGAGCACCAATGCAAAACTTCGTATAATTAATACTGCATATTTTACTGTGTTTTCTCCCATTGCAGCAAAGAAATGTCCTTTAAATTCATATATTATTTTTAGAGTACTAATAATATAGTCAGTGTAATCAGAATATGGAAATACTTGCAGGTCTGCTATCCTATTCATTTGTTAACTTAAAATTTCCATACCATTTTTTAAAAATATATCTTTATTGATTTCAGAGAGGAAGAGAGAGGGAAAGAGAGTTAGAAACATCAATGATGGCCCTGACCAGTTTGGCTCAGTGGCTAGAGCGTCGGCCTGTGGACTGAAGAGTCCCAGGTTAAATTCCGGTCAAGGGCATGTACCTTGGTTGCAGGCACATCCCCAGTAGGGGGTGTGCAGGAGGCAGCTGATGGATGTTTCTCTCATGGATGTTTCTAACTATCCCTCTCCTTTCCTCTCTGTAGAAAATCAAAATATATTATAAAAATAAAAAAAAAGGAACATCAATGATGAAAGAGAATCATTGACTGGCTGCCTCCTGCATGTCCCCTACTGGGGATCGAGCTCACAGCCCAGGCATGTGCCCTTGGCAGGAATAGAACCTGAAAGATGTGGGAAATGTATAGCTAATGAAGGACATTACTTTGAATAAAGCACTTTTGATGTTTCTCTTGAAATTATCGTGTTCTCTTTGATTACAAAATCTGCATTTTTTAACCGGTTAATGGTTAATCCGCATTATTAACCGGTTAATAATGTGGATTGTTAACCGGTTAATAATTTGAATTAAACATTAACCAGTTAATAATGTGGATTTTGTGCATTTGGAATTCTCAAAATAAATCCACTTTTCATTGACAGTCACAATTGCATGCAAAAAAAGACTATCTTTTGTGCCATTGAAGCAACATTTTACTGATGAGTTTTCAGTTTTCCATTTGTCTTTTGTTCAGTTGATGTGGCACCCATTTTCCTTCCTTTAAAATCTTTCCCATTGCTTGTAAACGATCGGAAATTGTTTGCTGAGCAACGTTTAATCTTTCTGCAAGTTGTTTCTGAGCTTGACACGCATCTTCATCCAATAATGTTTGTAATTGTTGGTCTTCAAACTTTTTGGGTTGACCTGGATGTTCTTTGTCTTTCACATCAAAATCCTCACTTTTAAAGCATTTAAACCAGCGTTCACAAGTATATTGCGATGGAGCATGTTCACTATAAGCTTCCCGAAGTATACGATAACTTTCAGCAGCACTTTTCTTCAAAATAAAGTAACGAATTAAAACTTCCCGCAAATGCTCTTTTTTGGCATGAAATTCGACATTTTTAAGCGTAAAAATATCTATGATGTCAACACCTTCAGAAAATTTGACATAAGAAGTTTTGAAACTTGTTGTCAATACAACAAAATAGCATACATATCAAATCACATATACATCCACATGTGTGTCACTCCATCTATTAAAAGAATCCACATTAAGTGGTACACCTGGTACATTAGGCTCAATGTTTATTTAGCACATGGCAGGAGTGCCTGGATTTGAGTTTCCTCAGAATCAGACACTGAGACAAGGATTCCAGCGCAAGTACTTTATTTTGGAGAATATGAAAACACCAGAAAGGAAGAAAGGAAGTGAGACCAGGGCCCTGGCCAGTGTGGCTCAGTTGGTTGGCATGCACTGAAAGGTTGCTGGTTTAATTCCCAGTCAGGGCACATGCTCAAGTTTCCAGCCTGACCCCCCAGTTAGGAGTGTGCAAGAGGCAGCTGATCAATGTTTCTCTCTCCTTCTCCTTTCCTCTCTCTCTAAAAATCAATTTTAAAAATCTTGAAGAAGAAGGAGGAGGAGAAGGAGAAGAAGAGGAAGAAAAAGAAGAGGAAGAAGATGAAGAAGAGACCAGGAAGGCCAGGCAGTCAATGTGTGGTCAGCAGTCAAGCTAGGAGGTACTGTGGACATAGAGCTTGGTCCTTCTAGGGCAGTGATGGCGAACCTTTTGAGCTCGGCGTGTCAGCATTTTGAAAAACCCTAATTTAACTCTGGTGCCATGTCACATATAGAAATTTTTTGATATTTGCAACCATAGTAAAACAAAGACATATTTTTGACATTTATTTTCTATATTTAAATGCCATTTAACAAAGAAAAATCAACCAAAAAAAATTAGTTTGCATGTCACCTCTGACACGCGTGTCATAGGTTTGCCATCACTGTTCTAGGGGAACTGAAAGTGGGCACGGAGGTCTCAGGGAGGTGATGGAGCTGGGGTATTTATACACTAGCTCTTGTCAGCCACTGGTTGAGGCTGCTCCTGGGGGGCATTAATTCCCTGTCCCCAGCATAAAGATAACCAGAGAAAGTCCTCCAAAAAGGAAAATAAAAAAGGAGCTCCTGGCCGTTTGGCGTTATTCTGGTGTGCACTGAGGTGGTTTGAACAAGGAGATACAGGCAGGGCACTGAGAGAGTGCATACGGGGGTACAAAATGGTGCCCATCTGTTCACAAGGGGCTTAAGTCTCATCAAGGCAAGATGCGAACATGTGGCAGAAATAGAGAGCAATCAACAGGATGCACTGACATGACAAAGAGGATCTGAACTATGTGCCTTCAGAAAGACAAAACTGGCGACCACATGTTGTAAGAGTCCATTCATGTAAGATGTCCAAAAAGGCAGATCTATAGACTGTTTGAGTAAGAAACATCCGAATGTATCAATACATTGGTTCGTCAATTGTAACAAGTACATCACATTAATGCAACATGATAATTATAGGTGTGTGTGTGGGGGGGGGGTGTGCTAACTATTTTCTGAACAATATTTTTTAACCTAGAACTTCTCTAAAAAGTAGACTATTCAATTTTTAAAGCTTTTTGAGGATCTGATACCTAATGATGTAAATTAAAGGTGAAGAAATAACTTTTAAAAAAGAAAAAATATCTAAACCAGGAGAGAATTTTTATGAGTTTATTTGAGCCTAACTGATGACATTCCAAGGAAGCAAGATATCAAATGCTCCAGAGAATGACAGTTTTGCGCCTTCTTTTATCCATTTGGAATTGAGGACAGAAAGTAAGGAAGATTACATGAATGGGAGACAGACCAAGGCAAGGAAAGCTCTGTGATTGGGTTATATGATAGTTAACAGGATTGGGTGCTCTTTTGGGGGTGGTTAAGCTTCTGGGGGATCTAAAAAAGAGCCATTTCACAGGTGTGTTAACCTAGATGCACAAGAACCATGTACAGGGCTTGCTTAAGGCAAAGATAACCTGTTAGCAGGGAAGTTATAGGCCGAGGGAGTGAACACCTTCCATGACGTGCCCAGTTAGGAATTTGTGATCAGATCACCCTGTGAGATTACTTACCCTGCGATTTATTACAGGGCCCTTTTCTGTCTAACGACCAAAAGGCAGATCCATGGTTGCCTGGAGCTGGGGGTGGGACCAGGGAGTGGCTGACTGAATAGGCTGGAGGGCTCTTCTGCAGGTGATGAAAATGTTATCAACTTGGGTTGTGGTGATGTCTGCACAACTCTGTAAATGTGGTAAAACATCATTCGATCCTACACTTAAAATGAGTGAATGTAAGGTATGAGAATTATACCTCAATAAAGCTGTTCTTAGAAAACGGTGCCTGCAGGCATGGGGATTCAGGGCCAGCCTTGCTCCTCTGTCTACCTGCGTACCTGCTCACTGCGCTGCTCCTGCTCCGGACAGCTTTGCTGTTGGAAATCCATCAGATGTTGCCTGCGGTGAGCTGGATAGTTACCTGATCTCTCTAGGTTTCACTTTCTTCATCTGGACAGAGGACAGCATTGGGGGTGTTTTCTGAAGATCACAGGAGTGCCTAGAACCTCAAAATCTGATAATACCGCATTGTTACAAGGTGCCATTAGAGGTGATTTCTTGGCAGGATGAAGCACAAATTCCATAAGGGGGTAGCCAGCCAAACAAAAGTGGATTGGGAAAAGCATCCTAGCCCCAGGACACTTTATAAAATGAAGGGACTTTAACAATGAATAATGTAACGCTGCTAATAAGAGCACAGCGGAGGCCATAAGGAAAAGTGCATCAGGGAAGAAACCGGCAGTGAGTAGCTTCCTGGATGTGAGGCTTTCAATGATTTATGTGGTTGGTAGAAAATCTGGCTTCCGGAAACCTCTAACTGAGCTTGGGGAGGAATGAAAGGAATTTCCATTAGTTACTCCGGCTCTTATTCAGTCCTTCTGATAACAAAAGAAAATGGAAACCGCTGAAGCGTGCTCCATTTAACCAAGATTACTGACCTGATTTGAGCAGGTTATAAACTGAGAGGGGGCGGCGGGGGGGGGGGGGGGGGGGGGGGGCCAGGCCTCAGATGATTGGTTGAATTAGGCCACACAGTCCTCCGTTTTAGTCAGCTCATTTCTAAACGCCAGTCCAGAAGTTTCTCTCGCATTAGACACCTCTGAGTAGCTCAGTTTTCTATCCCGATTTTTCCTCGGTGTCAGTGTTTTGAGATTGAAGTTTATTAACTGCTAACAAAATCAAGTCAACCGGTTAAAGTTATTTGGAGGTGGGTTTCATGAAATATTACCTGATGGGTGTCTAATTTTCAGGATAAAGTTTATCAAAACAAGAGAATCCTGTATCTGACCAATCATTCAAATGACTTTGCTTATAGAAAATAATGATCCTACTGGTGATTTGTATTATCGTCTTTATTTTTTCTGAATTTTACAAATATTTTAAAATATACTGGTGTTGTTTTACTTTACTTTAATTGTAGGCATTTTAATTTATCTAATTATACCAAATAATGCATGAATAGTTTCTACTCATAAAAGAATCTACTCATAAAAAGTGAAGTCCAACCCCAGCTCTTTTTGCTGCAGCTGTAACTACTGTAACAGTTTAATGCGCATCCTATTCGTTCTTTATCATACTCATTTGTAGTTTCCATGGTATTATATGTTTTGATTATATGATATGTCTGGATTATCTTTAAAAATATATGTACATAATATATATTTATATGTAAAATTACAAATATCATATATAGAATTTATTTGTAATGGCTGCATAGTATCCCAATAATGTAGCTTGATTTACAGTTCTCACATTGATGACATTCAATTCACTTGGTTTTCCAGTTCACCAAGCATCCATTTTTATAGGAGAGATTCCTAGAAGTGGAATTGGTGGACCAAAGAGTATCTGCATTTTTAGTTTCAATAGATACTGCCATAGTGCTTGCTGTTCACACAACCGAAACCATATCCATTTCCACCAGCAGTTTATGAGTGACTGGTTCTTTTACAAATACTGATTATCAATTTTTTTAAATTTGCCAATCTAATTGGCAAAATATATTCCATTTCTTGAGTGATAATAATGTTGAGGTTAGGCATATTTTCATATATTGATCATAAGTGTTCCTCCTCTGTCTTTTGTCCATTTTACATGTTGCAAATATATTCTTCCAGTCTCTCTCCTAACTTTTATTTCATTCAGAGATTTTTTTTATTTTCTAGCTTTTAAATCTGTCAACTTTTTCTTTATGGCCTTTAAGTTTTGATTAATTTAGTAAGGCCTGTTCCATGACAAGATTATAAATTATTCTCTTGCATGTACTTGTAAATTTTTTTAAATATATTTTTATTAAGATATTACATCTGTGTCCTTATCCCCACATTATCCCCTACCCCTCCGCCCCCTGCTCATGCCCTCACACACCCCCCCCCCGCCCCCCAGCCCCGTTGTCCATGTCCATTGGTTAGGCCTATATGCTTGCATATAAGTCCTTTGGTTGATCTCTCCCCCTTACCCCCACCCTCCCCTACCTTCCCTCCAGGGCCCGACAGTCCAATCAATGCCTCTCCATCTCTGGATCAGTCCTTGTTCATCAGTTTATGTTGTTCATTATATTCCACAAATGAGTGAGATCATGTGGTATTTATCCCTTAAAGAATATCCTTCAGCATTTCATATAATCCTGGTTTGGTGGTGATGAACTCCTTTAGCTTTTCCTTATCTGTGAAGCTCTTTATCTGACCTTTAATTCTGAATGATAGCTTTGCTGGATAAAGTAATCTTGGTTGTAGGTTCTTGGCATTCATCACTTTGAATATTTCTTGCCACTCCCTTCTGGCCTGCATGGTTTCTGTTGAGAAATCAGCTGACAGTTGTATGGGTATTCCCTAATAGGTAACTAACTGTTTTTCTCTTGCTGCTTTTAAGATTCTCTCTTTGTCTTTTGCTCTTGGCATTTTAATTATGATGTGTCTTGGTGTGGTCCTCTTTGGATTCCTTTTGTTTGGTGTTCTCTGCGCTTCCTGGACTTGTAAGTGTATTTCTTTCACCAGGTAGGGGAAGTTTTCTGTCATTATTTCTTCAAATAGGCTTTCAGTATCTGCTCTCTCTCTTCTTCTGGCACTCGATAATTCAGATGTTGGTACGTTGGAAGTTATCCCAGAGGCTCCTTACACTATCTTCATATTTTTGGATTCTTTTTTCATTTTGCTTTTCCGGATAGGTGTTTTTTGCTTCTTCGTATTTCAGATCTTTGACTTGATTCTTGGGATCCTTTCGTCTGCTGTTGGATCTCTGTATATTATTCTTTATTTCAGTCAGTGTATGTTTAATTTCTGACTGGTCCTTTTCCATTTTTTTGGCATTCTCATTAAGATCCTTGAAGGTCTCACTAAGTTCCTCGGAGGTTTGTAGAAGATTCTTGAGTAACCTTATAACTGTGGTTCTGAACTCTATGTCCTCCATTAGTTTGCTTTCCTCCATTTCTTTCATTTGTGACATGTTTCTTTGTCTTCGCATTTTTGGCTGACTCCGAGGAGCCGCTGTCTGTGCTGGAGACACCCTTATGTGTGTGGGCCCACCCAGCAGGGGTTACAGCAATGTCAACAGATTTCTCCTCTTTGTTTGGAAGTTTTGGAAATCTGATTCACTGCAGTTAGGCTGCAAAAGCGCAGGTGCCTCCCTTGCGCCGCTGAACACAGCTTGGGAGGGGCTGTAATAGGGCGGGGTCTCAGAGAGTTCCCAGGGCGGGGCAAACAGCAATGGTGTCGTCAGCAACCCCAGGACTCTGACTCCACGATTCCCTGAGTGCCGCGCGCCCCCACAGCCCTGCGAGCAGCTGTGAGAAAGTCACCTTTGCTTTCCGACCCGCTGCAAGACAGTCCCATTTCTCCCCATAGAAGCCTGGGACTCCAGCATCTCGCCATAAATGAGTTCAGTGCGTTGGAGAGCTTGTCCCCTTGCGATTGAAAAACATCACGCACCCAGGTGCAGCAGCCTCGCGCCCTCGTACCTCTGTTCTTGGCGCCTCTCCCCTTCTACTCAGTCTCAATGCGCTTTTTTCTTTCCTTCTAGTTGTAGAACTTCCACTCAGTCAGCTTTCCCGTGGTTCTGGATGATAGCTGTTTTGTCTTATAGTTGTGGTTTTAATGTTGTTGTGGGGGGCAGCACGTAAAGGTTTGTACCTTATGCTGCCATCTTGGTTCTCCTGTACTTGTAAATTTTTAACACTTTTATAAAATTAAAACTTTATTCCATTGAGAATTTTTGTTTTATTTTGTTTGAGGTATAATGTGAGGGAGGGCTTCAACTTTATTTTTTTCCAGCTAGGTAGTCAACTGCCTCATTATGGAATGATAAATTCTTCCCCCCACTGATTTGATACTCCACTGGGAAGTTAGCAATTTCTACAAAGCAGTTAGAAAGCTCCACGCTGTGCAGACACCATTGTGTCCGGGAATTCTGTCCATGTGCCTACTGAGGCTAGACCAGCCGTGGGCAAACTATGGCCCACGGGCCGGATCCGGCCCGTTTGAAATGAATAAAACTATTGAAAAAAAAGACCGTACCCTTTTATGTAATGATGTTTACTTTGAATTTATATTAGTTCACACAAACACTCCATCCATGCTTTTGTTCCAGCCCTCCGGTCCAGTTTAAGAACCCATTGTGTTGCCAAAACCGGTTTGGCTCAGTGGATAGAGCGTCGGCCTGCGGACTGAAAGGTCCCAGGTTCGATTCCGGTCAAGGGCATGTACCTGGGTTGCGGGCACATCCCCAGTAGGAGATGTGCTGGAGGCAGCTGATCGATGTTTCTCTCTTATCGATGTTTCTGACTCTCTATCTCTCTCTCCCTTCTCTCTGTAAAAAATCAATAAAATATATTTAAAAAAAAAAAAAAAAAAAAGAACCCATTGTGGCCCTCGAGTCAAAACGTTTGCCCACCCCTGGGCTAGACCTTTAGGGAGCCTGAAGGGAGGATGCCGTGTTATGGCCTTTAGTGGAATATTACAAAAAAGAGGCAAGCTTCGAAGTAAAGGAGAGAGAGGCCTAGAAGGCTCGAAAAATGGGGACCTATTGCTCAAAGACTAAATCCATCAGGTCTATGTCAAGATTTCAGGACCAAGACTATGACTGACCACAACGACAGAATGTTAAGGACTCAATGGTCACTAAAATGCGGGCTCCTTGGGATGGGGACTTTGTCTTTTTCACTGTCAACCGTTAGAACAGTGGCAGGCACGTGGTAAGTTGAATGAATGATTAAGCATTCATTTCAAGCATTACTAGTCTAAGTATTTGATTAAATGCAAATTGGATGAAAGGAAACCCAAGTTTTTTTTGTTTGTTTTTGTTTTTTAAATATATTTTATTGATTTTTTTACAGAGAGGAAGGGAGAGGGATAGAGAGCTAGAAACATCGATGAGAGAGAAACATCGATTCAGCTGCTTCTTGCACGCCCCCTACTGGGGATGTGTCTGCAACCCAGGTACATACCCTTGACCGGAATCGAACTTGGGACCCTTCAATCCGCAGGCCCACGCTCTATCCGCTGAGCCAAACCGGTTAGGGCAGGGTACCCGAGTTTTATGGGACTTGTATAGACAGAGAAACCCAAAGCCTTTCTAACAATGTAATTTGGATGGAGTTGACCCCTCATCCTCAGCTCCAGGGTTGGGCACAGGGCCCAGTTATGGCAAGTTGAAGCTGTCTCCAGGTGCAGTGATTGTAGAAATGGAGACATGACCCACACCAAGTCCATTTCATCTCTGAATCAGCTGTGACTGCTTCTGGATCTTTTTAGATACTTGAGATGATGAATGCCCTTTCTCTGCTTTAGAGGGCGAGACTTGATTTCTACCACTCATAACTAACAGGAAACTGATTCATACACGTAGCCTACAGGTTTATTTATCCAGGAATTCAAAACAGGATGTCAAATCAAGATACAAACTTCTCAAGACTTGCCTCACTGATTTAGTTAACGTGGTGGGAGCTACGAAATTGCAGGCAAGCGTGCTCCTCTCTATCTTTAGTTCACTTGCAGTTTAACCTCTGACGTAGGCTGAGCTGCAGTGTGGATCAGTCACAGTGCCAACAGTACTTGGGAACTTGGAGAAATGAACTGTCAGGTTGCTCACGTGAACAGGGAGCAGAAAGTCTCCATGACCTTGCAGACTCCTGACCTCTAGTATTACTCTTTGCCTTTTTTTTTTTTTTTTGCTAGAGAATTTCCTAAGGTCCTGTCCTTGACCTTCAGCTCATTCTTTAAGATCATTCTCTCTTTTTTTCTCTCTCATCCACTGCCCTCTCTCCATTCCCTTCCTTTAGTTAATTAACACTCATCTTTCAGGAAGGAGGTAACTTGGCTTTAAAAGATGAGTAGGGGTTGTTTTGGCAGGTGAGGGATAAAATGGGGGGCACCATGCCAGCACATTCCAGACAGAAGTAACAGCATGTGTGAATGCAGGGAGAAATGGATATATAGAAATATCATTGTAATAGTAGAGTTTAACTCCCCTTTATTAATGTGCAACAAATCAAATGAAAGCAAATGACTGAAGAAGCAAAGGATCTAAGTAATACAGTTAACAGGGTAACTTAATCATATAGGAACTGCATGTCACAAGAAGTTACGTCCTTTTCTTCTCCCAGACTTTTATTTGGAAAATGTTTAAACTTAGAGAAGAGTGAGATGAGTGGTATTTCTCCACCGGGATGCTCCGTCTGGTGCCAGCGAGGATATAAAATCAGACACAGACGCGGCTGAACACGTGCTGTTTCCTGGATGCCAATTTTCTTTGAGGATTTTCAGGGAAGAAAAACACTATTTTTATAAGAAAGCCAACTTCAAGATTCCTGAAGCAAAATGCAAACATCTCGTTATTTCTTAAGATAATGCTCAATTCTTCAAAGGTGATTTTCAAAATCTCAGAGAAATACATTAGTTCTCCTCAGCCATTAGGAAGACTTCGGTGGAAATGTTTGAAAAGCACAAAGTCCACAATTTCTAATTTGGCCCCACCACACATCTCCAGCCTCACCATCACCACTTCACTCCACATGACCTGGGCTCCAGCCTTTTGGTCTGCCTCATCTTTTCCCCATATTCCTGCCTGAGCATCTGCTTCACCCCTGCCTCGAATCATCCTTGAAAACTCAAGTTAAGTTTTACTTTCTCTTTGAAACTTCTCTAAACAGAATGGAGTGTTAAGGGTCTATCTTTGGAGACTCTGACAAGCTGCATGAAGAATACTGTTTCCAGCCTGTCCCTCCCTTTATCAGTAAGAGTCCCTTACCAGCTCTCCTGGGACGTGCAGGGACGTAAACGTTCCCTGGCCCGAGGGTCAGAAGTGACAAATACCACAATCAAAGGGAAGTTCTCAGAGACATTGCGAGGTTCCACCACTTCTGTTTTCCTTCAGCCATAGCAAAATAGGGGCTGCTCTTTCAGAATGGACCCTGGAATGGAGAACACACATGGAGAAACGCTGTGACCAATATGCAGCTTACATGTAATGGGACTGAGAAATAAACCTTCGTTGTTGTGAGCTACTGAGATTTGCAGGTATGGGAACAACTTGGAGTCCAGTTTGTTTAAACTGAAGATCTTTGAGATTCAACAGATGAAGGGGGTGGGGGAGGAAAGTCTTCATAGAGCTTCTCTAAGCTTATTGTTTCTTCTTGTGAAGAACTAATAGGATGACCATTGCACACTGGCATTAAGTCACAGTAATGCATCTTCTTTTTCAGAAGATAAATTACACATATTGCAGTGATAAAAGAGGTGGGGATAATATTTGCTAAATCCCTGTGAGAAACCTCTCTTTCTAAAATGTATGATCCCTTACTGTTTTGATGTTTCCTTTACAGAGTAAATAAGGAAGTGTCCATTCAATGTGTTTGAAGTCCTCATTTAGAATTAGGAGTGGTTGTCACATGGCCCATGGTTGCTGCCCCAGGAGAGGTCATTAAAGGGAGGTGAGTCCCTCCCCTTCTTGAGGCTGGCACCTGGCCCTCCCTGAGAGGTTGGCTGTGGGTCACAAGCTACATGTCTGTATCTGCCACTAAGATCAAGTAATCAGAGTCTCCAAAATGCTCAGATATTTGGAAAATTCATCTAAGAGCACGGAGCTGTAAAATTTATAGATACTTGTAGATTTTGTTGAGCAAATTGATTGAGGTAGAAAATAAAAGACATGATACAACAGCCATTTAACTGGTTGTTACTTATCATTGTGCAGAAACCTCCATCTCATTGAGTGTTAAAAAGAATCACGGTTGAAACAAGAGATACCATGAGTGTGTGACTGTTGTAGCTGGGTTATGGGCACATGGAACTTTCTTCCAATTTACATATGATCTGAATTTTTCCATAATGAAGGGTTCAGAAAAAGAGAGAATCAAAGTAGGCTTATTCTGGAGAAGAGGGAAGTCACCCGACTTTAGCTAGTGTTTAAACAACTGAGGAAATTACTTAACTTCCTGAGCCTCAGTTTCTTCATCTGTGATATGGAATTAATAACACCTCTCTCAGAGAATAGTTTCTTAATAAGGGGCTTCAAGGACAGTACCCTTTTGTCAGCCAAACAAATACCTATTTGTAATGAGAACTTCTTCTCTGGTTACTAAAGGAACCCTCAAAATATTTGAAGTCTCTAGGTTGGAAGTTTGCAGCCTCATTACAATGCATTTGGATTTTGCAGCAATGCTGTTTGAAATATAAATATGCGATTGGCTTTTGGGGAAATGTTTTAAAGGGCCGGGAGGAGAATTTTGTCTGGCAGCCCCTAAAGGCTTGTCTGCGCTCTGTGGATTTGTGACTCCAGCCCAGCTGCCCTGTGGACCACTCCTCAGAAGACTCCAGGCTCCTCGGGTGACCCATAGGAGGGGGCCCCCAAGGCCATCTCAGCAGGAAGCAGGACAGCCTGAGAATCTGCATGGCTACACTGAACCTGCTGAAGTTCACGGTTGACTACAGTGTTCCTCCACTGACCAGAGGAGGTTCCCCGAGGAAGGCGGTCCCCTGAGCACCCCTCCATCTCCTCCACCAGCAGCAGGCACGGACACTTCTGCCCCTGATGGTTACAGGTTGCAATATTTAACTGCCTTCTGTGGCTAGAGATGAATTCTCCCCGTTCTTTCCCACCGAGTCTTGGGAGGATGACAGGGAATTAAGAGAGGGAAAGACCCTGCTTCTCTTTAAACCAGACATTCCTTCCTTAACTCAGACAATGCAGATAAACTACTAAAGAACTCGTCGCTGCTCTCAATCAATATTAGTCTTCTTTCTCCCTGAGTCCCCACAGGTCTGTGTTTAAGCATTTGGAATGTTCTGTTTGTTACAGCATTTAGAACATGTACTGTGTCATTTCTTTTCCCTCTTAGACAGTGAGTTCGAATATAAGGTAGATGCTCAATGAATGTTTAGTAATGGAGGGATGGATGAACGGATAGATGCATGGGTGATGGGAGGACGGGCATTTGGGTGAATTAGTGACTGTACAGGTCAATGGATAGAAGGCTCTCTGCATGCCAGAAAAGAGCCCTGACAGACCCGACTTTTCTAGTCCTATGATTATGGACTTTCCAGCCTCCAGAACTGTGAGAACTAAATGTCTGCTGTTTAAGTCACCCAGTGTAGGGCATTTTGTTAAAGCAGCCCCCCCCCCCCCACCATAAAGACAGTTTATTTCTGCTTACGAGTATATTTTTGCATTCAGCTCTAAATGCATGCGAGCTTGCTTATGTCTTTGTGCAGGTATTTAAGTGTTTCTCCTTCTGGATGTGGTTTAATTGAAAGAACCAGTAATGGCATTTCTGTAAAACAGATAATAGCATGTATCTCATAAGATTGTTATAAGTGTTGGGTATGAATATTATTTTACAGTGATCCCTATTCCTAGATTTGAAGTAAAGTTTAATTTTATCTTATGTTACATCATCATTTTTAAAGGAAGGTTTTTTTGTTTTTAATCCTCACCCAAAGAGGATTTTTTTCATTGATTTTTAGAGAGTAGAAGGGAGAGGGAAGAGGAGAGAGAGAGAGTGAGGTGAGAGAGATACATCGTTTGGTTGCCTCCCACAGGTGCCCTGACCGGGGTTGGGGACCTAATCGGCAACCCAGGTGAGTGCCCTTGACTGGGAATTGAACACTCCAGTGTGCAGGAGGGTGCTCTAACCACTGAACCACTGGCCAGGGCTGTAAAGGTGATTTTAATGGTTAAGACTGACTTTGGATCTCAGCTTTACCCACTGTCTATTCCTCCAGCCAGCCAACCACCTATCCATCCATCCCCTCAGTTTCCCCATCTGCAAAATGGACATAATAAGAGTATATTCCTAAAGGGTAGGATGAAGTAACCCATGTAAACTACTCAGTACAATGCCCAGCATAGAGTAAACACATGCTAAATGTCAACCAATAGGAAGAGCACTGTGCTCTGTTGGAAATGATGGTGGTCATAGGGAGCAAATTCACAGATTCAGGTGATGGAGGCGGCAATGCAGATGGCCCCGTGGGCGTCTTCACAGGCTCCTTCCTCTTCCTGGGAAGAAAGGGAAGATCAGCCACATCGGGGCTGTGATGAAAACACACACCCCCCCCACACACACACTCACACACCCATGGGTGAGAGAGATGAATGATCATGGCGGACAGTGTTGGCTTTCTCCACTGAGGAAGAATTCGGGCTTATCGTAGCTGGAGGATGAGCCTGTGTTGACAGTTTCCCTCTACAACTGGGTTGAACAGGAATTCTTTCTGTGTATGTGGGATGACAGACCTTTGTTGATCCTTTATTGTGCTTTTCAACTGAGTTTCTTAACACATTTTTAACACCCGTGTTTATAAAATAAGATGAACTAGACACACACAAAAAATATATTTACTCTCCCCCCCGAAAGTAACTTATCCAGGTGAGAAAGTTTCTTATTTTCTTGGAGCCTAAATTTTCTCATGTATAAAATGAGAAGGTTAGATTAGCTGTAACTCTGTGTCTGGTTTTCTGGGTGTACCTGGCACTCTCAATGGGGTTCCCTAATTCCTGGACCCTGTCCCAATTGTCTATGAAATATTTTTCTGAAATGTTGTTTGGAAGGAAAATACTGATATTAAATGGCACTCGGGGACCATCTCCCAGGTTCAAGTGCCCTGCTATCTCCATCGGCACACCAAAGACCAGAGGCTGCTGAGTAAGGCAATACCTGATTGGCAGATGCCGGGAAAGGGATCGGGGAAACTAGGTGATTATAAACCTCTACCTGCACCAAATCTTTCCCCTGCTGGGACTGTTGGCCATCCCCTACTTCCATCATTTCTCCAGGGAATGTCCAGGCTGTGTGCTCATTAATAAGAAGAAAAGTGTAAGGAGGGGTGCTACACTGTTACGGCAGCCGGCACTCACCGCGTGCCGGGCATTCTCAGTAAGACCGTTAAAGCTCATCTCATGCCCTCCCGTTCAGATTGTTCTTAATCAGGACTCCTGTCAGCTCGGGGCCCTGTTCCAGCTTTACCAGCTGATAGAATATGGAAATACTACAGTACTGGTTGGTAGCTAGGTGATGTCCAAGCCCAGGTAAGGCACCTGAGGGGCTGGCCCTGGTGTCTACCCATTAGCAACCTGCTGGGGCTGCAACAGCTCCCACCCCAATTGTTACCCCACACCCATGGGAAATTCTCAGTGCCCGCCTGGCTTTGCCAGGCTGTGTTTACCTGCTGACATCTGGCTCTCTCTGTAACTATGGTAGCTGATTGTTGGAGTGGCCTCCATGGTATATAATTCAGGTCATTCAAGATTTTGAATGCCACCCCTGCCTCTTTTTTTGGGCGGGGGGGGTGGGGGGGAGGAGATACCAACTACAACAGATTAAAACAAACCCAAATAAAAGATCTTTATAGCCTAACTGGTTTGGCTCAGTGAATAGAGCGTCAGCCTGTGGACTGAAAGGTCCCGGGTTCGATTCCAGTCAAGGGCATGTACCTTGGTTGCGGGCACATCCCCAGTGGGGGGTGTGCAGGAGGCAGCTGATTGATGTTTCTCTCTCATCGATGTTTCTAACTCTCTATTCCTCTCTGTAAAAAAATCAATAAAATATATATTTTTTTAAAAAGATCTTTATAAATCTTCCCAGAAATCAGATGGTTTTCATTTTTACCTGCTGTCTTAAAGACCATGTTTGTATACATCCATAATTATTACAGTTGTAATCATAGCAAAGTTCATTTTTGTGTCTTCCTTCTTATACTTAACATTGTCACAAGCATTTTCCCAAAGTAATTTATATCGTTTACAAATTATTATTCTAATGATTTAATAGGTGCCACTTTGATTTAAGTCAATTTTCTGTGCTCTAAAACTTACATGTGGTGGGTGTGGAAGAGAGAGAGAAAAGAAAGACAAAACAATGTTCTCTCTCCCCATTTACTGAGACCTCCCACAACTCTGTAGATTTCCCCAACAGTGTCACATAGCTAGACAAAATAGAAAGTACAAAGTTCTCCTGCTGGGCTAAAGAAGAAATTCCAGTGCAACTTCGCAAATGGCTGAAATTGCAACTTCACCAAGAAACCTAGTTCTTTGGTTCTGCATTACCTGTTTTAAGGCCATTTTCCTGGGGGAGCGCAATCCCCTTGATACTATAAAGCTTTTTGCAGAGGAATTAAGACTACAATTAAAGTAGGGCAACTAGAACAAATGATTAGTTCTTAAAACATAACCTGAACATTAAATTCTAGAGAAAGATCGCAAACTTCTCAGAAACATCACTTGATCTCAAAGTGACTAATTTGTTTATTTATGAGAACATTTTTAAAAATTGGGTCATCCTTTTCTATGCCCTATATCAATTGTCTCTATGCTTCCCCATGTCATCTTTCAAGTTCAAAAAGTAATAAAGAAAAATGAGAGAGGACTTGATAACTCTAGACATTCGGCACACTTTTCAGTTATGAAAGCTTTAGAATTATTTTCTTTGTAGAACACAGTATTATCCCCTGCTTAGCTTACTGTAAGCAATTTAGCAACAGGCTTCACCTAGCAGAGCAGTTTTCGCTTAATCTAATTTTAAGTAATCACCTCTCTTTCACGCTTGTTTCTCTAGTACTCCTATTGGTCCTGGTTTGTCACACACAACATTTACCCCAGGATCCCTGCTCCTAAGGCAATAGAAAGAACAGCTCAATTTCCTTCACTGAATATCAAGCATGAAATATAAGTAAATGGGTAAAATAAGGAATTCCACACGAGTCATAAAAAGCTACCCATAAACAGGTGGAGACTGAAAAAACAAAACCTGAACCAGAATGCCCAAGTCAGCGAAAGGCTTCATGAAACCAAGCCAACGCGAACGTTACTGACAGCTGGATCTCTCATCTGAGTCATTACCCAAATAGGACGTCCTACTCTACGTGCATCAGATACTGGGGATTTTCATTCAAAAGGCTATGCTTTCCTGGAACTGGGCTTGCTAATGCCTTAATAAAGTTAGTCCCTGGAAATAAAGAAGGAAAAAACAACACCCTTTTTACTTATAGGGCTTCAATCTTTTTGTTTGAGCACATTAAAAATGGCTTTACTTCAAATACAGGGGTACATTTCTAAATATTCATTACATGGGAGAGACCGAAAATATAATTTCTTCAGGGCCTCCTCTGCGCCAGCCTGAATTGGCGCCCCTTGGGTATTTTCTCATGGAAACTCAGCCAAACCACATGCTGAAAACTGTCCCCAGAGGCTCCATGGCCCTGGCTCTCTGAGCAGGCATGGTAATAGCTTCCCTGCCGGCACCACAAAGTTTCTGTGAGGACCAAATTAATGAGGCGGTTGGGGGCAGGGAAGACGTCAAACTTCTAAGAGCCATTATCTGTGTGGGGTAGGAGGGCTACCTTTTACATCATTAACATTATGCATTACATTTGAAGCAATCAACTTTTCCTTTACCAACAGTCTGCTAAAGATGTCTTAAAGTCTATAACATATTGTATTAAATACTAGAGGCCCAGTGCACGAATTCGTGCACAGGTGGGGTTCCTCAGCCTGGCTGGCAATCGGGGCCAATTGGGGCCATCTCACCCAGTCCTGATTGGGGCTGATGGGGGTCAGCAGCCGGAGGGATCGCAGGAGGTTAGCTGACCGCGGGAAGTTGGCTGTGGGAGCACACTCCTGCATTGAGCGGCTGCCCCCTGGTGGTCAGGGCACATCATAGCTATCGGCTGGTCATCCAGTTGTAACTGTCGCTTAGGCTTTTATATATATAGATAACAATTAGTATTATTCATTTAATATTTAACCATTCCCCTCAAACCTAATGAAAATAAAAAAATACCATCTGAAATTGTCCTTTTTTAATCAATAGACTTTATTTTTAGAGCAGTTTTAGGTTTACAGGAAAAAGAAATAAGCAGTAAATACGCTGTGTCCTCATATACCTCCCTCTTCTCCATACATCCTTTCCCTATTATTAACATGCTGCATTAGTGTAGTACTTTTGCTATAATGGATGAGCCAAAGTTGGTACATTATTAACTAAAATCCAAACTTCACATTAAGGTTCACTCTGGGTGGTATACATTCTGTGGGTTTTGACAAATGTATAATGACACATGTCCACCATGACAGTATCATACAGAATACTGAATGACCTAAAAATCTCCGGTGCTCCCCGTATTCATCCTTCCCTCCCCTGGCCCCCTGGCAGCCACTGACAATGATTCTCTTCAAACTCTAGCCAGGCTCCTTTGAGTCCTCTTCTTGACTAGGCCTTTACCTTGGTCTATACACTTGAACAAACACTAACCTAGTTTCTAACGTCTCAAGGCAGCATTCCTAGGATGACCCTAGCCCCACTTAAAGCGCCTGCCTGAGGAAAGTCAAAGCTGCCAAAAGAATCGACTGTTTGTTCCAGCTGACACCTGAAGACAGGGCCCCTGTCTCCCAGCCTCTGTGGGAGGGTAGGAGCCTAACTTTGGCAAGTGCCCATTAGCAAATCCTGACAGTTTCACATGGACCAATGCCCCCTTCCTCTTTTGTAATTTTTCTTTCCCTAACTCTCTCAAGCCTCCTCCATTCCCCCTCCCTACTCCTTCCTTCTCCCTTTAAAACATCCAGTCTTCTTTGTGTAGATCAAAGTTGAGTTCAGTTTAGGCTGGATTCTTTTCCCTGTTGCAGCTGGTTAAAATCTGTCCTTACCACTTTAACTAACAGCTTTGTTATCTTTGACACCACTCATCTCTGTGCTGTCTCCAGAGTTTTCATATCATATTTAGTATTCTCAGCTTGGCTTCTTTTTAAAAAATATATATATTTTATTGATTTTTTACAGAGAGGAAGGGAGAGGGATAGAGAGTTAGAAACATCAATGAAAGAGAAACATCGATCAGCCGCCTCCTGCACACCCCCCACTGGGGATGTGCCCGCAACCAAGGTACATGCTCTTGACCGGAATCGAACCAGGGACCCCTCAGTCCGCAGGCTGACGCTCTATCCACTGATCCAAACCGGCCAGGGCCCAGCGTCGCTTCTTTCACTTAGCAATATACATGTGAGGTTCCTCCATGTCTTTTCATGGTTTCACACTTCATTTCTTTTGTAATATTCCATTGTCTTGATTTACCACAGTTTATGTATCCATTTACCCATTGTATGATATTTTGGCTGCTTCCAAGTTTTGGCAACTCTGAATAAAGCTGCTAAAACATTTGTGTGCAGGTTTTTGTGCAGACCTAAGTTTTCCGGAAATGTAGTGCTCAGTTTGCTTTTTCTACCTGACACAAGTCACCTGAACACTTCGAGAATAAGTAAGATATAAAATGGCAAAACTTTAATGAGTCAGAGCAGCAGTCACCAACCATTCGGACCTCACAGACCCCCAGGGGTCCGCAGACCACCGGTTGGCAACCGCTGAGTCAGAGAATGTAACATGTGCAATGTGCAATTAACCAGCATATTTTCCTCTGTATTTGACTTTTTTATTTTTTTAATACGCACCTGAGGACATTGATTTGAGAAAGAGAAACATCGATGTGAGAGAGAAACATCTATCAGTTGCCAGATCTAAATTTCTAGTTCTATTGGTCTTGGTTCTCCTATTGGTCCTGGTTCTCCTACTCAAGCTGTATTCTCTGTGCCCACAGTCACATGTATCCTTCACCCACTCGCCCTATTACCAAGTCCTCTAAAAAACGTAGCCAGATAATTTTGTCACAGCCTCCTCTCTGCTTCCTTCTCACTTATTTATGGAATTTGTCATTCTGAATTACCATTCTTTTGTTTGGCTTCCTCACCAAACATTGAGTGAGCTTTTCAAGAACCGGAACCTTTTAAATCCCCCACCCCCCCCCTCCACCAGTGAAAGCCTGTTGATATCCTCTCTTTTTCACTTTCTACCCAGTAAAATGCTGCCACTGTTATGGGTTCACTCAGTGAGATAGACCACCGACTCAGAATTTAAATTTAAGAGCCTTTATTAAGCTGGCCAGCTGACTACAGTCACAGCACCCTGCTGAAGCAGAGGCTGAACTGCAGCGATGACTACAGGAGTTACATTTTAGTATTAAATTCTGTGGAGGCCCAGAGAAAAATTGTCTTTCAAATTCTGGGCCCCCAATATGGAGGAAACTCTCTTTATTTATACTTTTTCCAGTCCTTTGTCTCCCAAATTTGGAATGAGACTTCCGGGCCTTCTGAGAAAGAAGGCCTGCTTGCTGGGAAGGGGCCGTGAGACCATATCTCAAGGCCTGGCCTGATGTCAGTACCTTCCTATCTATGTGTTTTAGGAACAGACAGCACAGCATGACCCGTCTGGCCAAAGCGCCAGATATGCAGCCCAGCACACCACCTTCCTCTAGACCTGACATAGATTCAATGAGGTTCTTTCTCAAAAGGCCTCACCTCACCTCCATGGTCCTTTACTGCCTAGCCCAGTGATGGCGAACCTTTTGAGCTCGGTGTGTCAGCATTTTGAAAAACCCTAACTTAACTCTGGTGCCCTGTCACATATAGAAATTTTTTGATATTTGCAACCATAGTAAAACAAAGATTTATATTTTTGATATTTATTTTATATATTTAAATGCCATTTAACAAAGAAAAATCAACCAAAAAAATGAGTTCGTGTGTCACCTCTGGCATGCGTGTCATAGGTTCGCCATCACTGGTCTAGACACTCATATGGCTGTGGATGGTTCTTAATGTGTCTCTCCTACCCCTCATTCCCAGTTTGCTTTTCTGTCTCCATAAACTGTCCAGCATATGCTCCCTTCCAGGCCTCATTTCTCTTCTTCTGTCATGTGGTCACTCTTTCAGGATATTCTTCCACCTCACATTCACTCAGCAGTGAGAACAGAAATAATTCCATCTGAGAGCTGTTTGAGTATTCTAGACCATCAAATCCTATTGAGTAATTTCTCCAAGTTTCTTTTGCCCACTATAAAACTACCTTTCCTACCCAGTGCTATTCACATGATAATTCCTTCTTTAGGTGCTGTGTACCCTTCCACACTTCCATAATTAGGGAAGAATGGAAGACACTCATTCCTCTCACATTTATCTCTCCTAACTCCTTAAGAGCACCTGCTTTTATAAAATAACAATTTTTATAAAATGGTGAATTTATCCATCTTTCTTCTTCCCCCAAAGAAAGATCTTAAGACTTAAATCATTTTAAGTTAATTTGAACTTACACAGATAATATAAGATATAAAAGCTCCAATAGTTATAGATAGATGTAAAGTCCCCCCACTTCCAATCTTCACTATTGTCACCAGGCTGGTGTGTACCCTTCCAAAACACTTCCTATGCATGCACATATATACTTGAATAGCCATAGAAATATACAGAATGTTTGGTTTTACTTTGAGTTGCAGAACTATTAATGGGAGTCAAGACCAAAACCCTAAAACATTATAATACACCAGTCCTAGCCTTTTGTAATATCCTTGCCCTAGGTGGTATAGCTCCCAAGGCAGCCAAATGCTTGCTCTCCAACTGCCAAACTGAACCATAATGTCTGGTAATAGTTATGGATTTTTTGGAAATAACTGGGCCTATAGGATGCCTGTGGCATCACTTCCTGCTGGCAGCATGGCAGGAATAGATGCAGGGAAGCTGGGATCCCCCAAGGAGCGGCGAGAAGGATGGATTGCCATGGTCCAGGAGGGTTCTGCTTCTCGGTGCCAATTCTGCTGTCAGAAGCTCAGGCTTTGGTGGGCAAAGAGGCTTCATTGCATGACTGAAAAAATATCTTTTAGATAAAATGTTTCACTTATAAAATAATGACCACGGAGGCTAAATGCATTTGATGTAAGTTCTAGCCTCTAGATTTTTGGATAAAACCATTAAAAGATTTCATCTAGCATAAGTTTGGTTACTTACACAAAGCAAAATCAAATAAGCCAACTGCTATTGGAACTCCTGGCAGCTTCCTAATGCTTAATACTTGATGAGAATTCTGATCCATTTATACAACAAGCTAAAATGGATGAGAAATAAAAAAAATACTTAGTCTATGAGTGCATCATCACTTCTACATTTTTCCATTTCCAGGAATTCTGGCTGCATACTCCGAAGTGGAAGTTGTTGGTTAATGGATGCTAATGGGAAGCCTAATGGCGCAGCAAAAGGACAGGGCACTTCGTGCTGAAGCCCATGGCAAAGCACAGGATTTACTGAGCGATGACAGCACTGCCAGGTCTTTTATAAGTTAGAGAAACAGCTTATCCAAAAGATATTTTTTCATAATGTAGTGAAGCTTCTTTGTCCACCAAAGGCTGAACCAACATGAAATAACGGCAGGCATCACTCAAATTTTCCCACAAAATGATATCTTTACACATATATATATATATATGTATATGTGTATATATATATACACACACACACACACACACACACACACACACACACACACTAGGGGCCCGGTGCATGAAATTCGTGCACTGGGTGGGGGGGGGGCGGGTTGGGGGGAGTGTCCCTCAGCCCAGCCTGCCCCCTCTCACATACTGGGAGCCCTCAGGCGTTGACCCCCATCACCCTTCAATCACAGGATCGGCCCCTTGCCCAGGCCTGACGCCTCTGACAGAGGTGTCAGGCCTGGGCAGGGGACCCTCATTTCCCCCCATCACTGGTTCTGCCCCCAGCCCGGGCCTGATGCCTCTGGCCCAGGCGTCAGGCCTGGGCAGGGGACCCCCAGACCCCTCCGATTGCTGGCTCTGCCCCTTGCCCAGGCCTGATGCCTCGGCCAGAGGCGTAGACCCCCATCACCCTCCGATCGCCTGATTGGCCCCTTGCCCAGGCCTGACGCCTCCGCCAGAGGTGTCAGGCTTGGACAGGGGACCCCCATCTCCCCCTGATCACTGGCTCTGACCCCCGCCCAGTCCTAAGGCCTCTGGCCCAGGAATTATGCCTGGGCAGGGGACCCCCATCTCCCTCTGATTGCTTGCTCCACCCCCCGCCCAAGCCTGACGCCTCTGACCCAGGCTTCAGGCCTGGGCAAGGGGACCATCATATCCCCCCAATCCCCTGCTCCGCCCCCCGCCCAGGCCTGATGCCTCGGCCAGAGGAGTTGACCCTCATCACCCTCCGATCGCCAATCACCGGATCGGCCCCTTGACCAGACCTGAGGCCTCCGGCAGAGGTGTCAGGCCTGGGCAGGGGACCCCCAGCTCCCCGCGGTTGCAGGCTCCGCCCCTGCCCAGGCCTAACGCCTCTGGCCTAGGCGTCCGGCCCGGGCAGCGGGGACCCGCAGTGGCAGCGGCCTCGCAATCGTGGGCTCCGCTTTAGGCCCAGGCAAGGGACCCCTAGCTCCCGGGACTGCCAGCTTCAACCATGCCCAGCTCCCATCGGCTGGCTCCACCCCTACTTCCTGCTATCACTGGCCAGGGCGGCAAAGGCGCCTGATTCTCCGATCATGGCTGGGGGGCAGGGCAAAGGCGGCCTGGGGCCGCCTTTGCCCTGCCCCCCAGCTCTTAGCTCCCCCCTGGGTTTCGGATCACTGTCAGTGGCAGGGGGCTTCTTCCTGCTTTCCCTTTCGCCTCCCTGCATTGTACCTACATATGCAAATTAACCACCATCTTTGTTGGCAGTTAACTGCCATCTTAGTTGGCAGTTAATTTGCATATAGCCCTGATTAGCCAATGAAAAGGGTAGCGGTCATATGCTAATTACCATTTTTCTCTTTTATTAGTGTAGATATATATATATATATATATTTATATATATCCTATCTATATAAAATCTTATTACAAATGAAACACATGTTCACTATTTTTTAAAATGAAAATATTACATAATTGTGGAAGCTAAAAATATTATTACTTTTCCTCTCACTTTCTAAATTCTTCTAGCTGGGCTAATCAACAAATTAACAGAGACAGATTAACAGGAGAAAATCAAATTTTAATACATGCACATGAGGAATTCACATACGCATGAAAATTCCAAAGATAGGGAGGCAACATTGGGTATAAACGACATTTTGGACAAAGGAGAAAAGAAGGGGAATAGGGTATTAGATTTCAGAAGTAAGCTTGGGCGATTTACAGGCAGTTGAGGAAGAACTGAACCCACATGGGCAGGCAAATGCTTGCTAGGTGACTCAAACAATAGGACACAGGGGATATTTAGAGGCCCCTGCCTGAATATCAAATTTAATTCAAATTAGGCTAAAGCAAACATCCTAAGATTCCCTTCCTGGAGTGACCCTATCCAATCGAATCTCTTAGGCAAGAAGGGGGATAAAGGTTATGTCTGAATCTTATGTCTCCATAAAAAGCTTAAAATCAATTTCCTAAAAAGTCAGCTTCAGGGTGGCAAAATTTTGGTTCCCTTCAAAAAAGAGAGAAAAGAAAGTCAGCCTATTTTTTACTGCATACTAGTAGAAATAGCCCACTGTAAGAGTTTTCATGTGTGTCCTTCCATTCTTTATGCTGTGAGGATGAGGCAGGATAGAAAGAAGTTAGGGAGCTCCTACAAGTGGGATGAGGAAGTAAGAATGGACATCACAGGCTGATAAGCCTAGGACCTCTCATCAGCGTCCCCACCTCCTTGAAGCTGCCTTTTTGGGACAGTGACTTTAAGCTGGTTATTAAGAAACAAAAGACTCAGAAAGAACCTTTAACCATCTTCCTTTCCCTACCCAAGAGATTCAGAGAAAAGAACCTGCTTCAGAAAGGGAATTTAAGGATGTTTGCTTTAGCCTAATTTGAATTAACTACAGTATATAAAAGGGCTTCAGACAGGGAACTTTAGCTAGACACCCACTGTTTCTGAGTTGCCTAGCAAGAATTTGCCTGCCATGTGTGTTCAGTTCTTCCTCAACTACCTGTAAATCGCCCATTCTCACTTCTGAAATCTAATATCCTACTCCCCTTGTCTCCTTTGTCCAAAATGTCATATATACCCAATGTTGCCTCACTGTCTTTGAAATTTTCATGCTTCTGTGAATTCCCTATGCACATGACATTTGAATTTCTCCTGTTAACCTGTCTCTATTAGAAAAACTTAGAAAGTGGGGGGAAATGCCCAGCTGGTGTGGTTCAGTGGTTGAGCATTGACTGATGAACTAGGAGGTCATGGTTTGACTCCTGGTCAGGGCACATACCCAGGTTGTGGGCTCGATCCCCTGCAGGAGGCAGCCAATCAATGATTCTCTCTCATCACTGATGTTTCTATCTCTCTCTCCCTCTCCCTTCCTCTTTGAAATCAATAAAAATATATTTAAAAAATATATATTACACTGGTAAACATACTCAGAACTAATCTTTTTTATACATTCCAAATATTCCCTTAAGAAAGATCCCAAGAAGTGTAATTGTTCTTTCAGATTATGTAAAAGGATTTTGAACAAAGTACATAATGCCAAATCGCCCTTCAAACTTTTTAATTCTCATCATCTATAATAATAAAAGTGTAATATGCTAATTAGACCGGACAGCCAAACAACCTTCTGGACATCATTCCAGACATCTTTCCAGACAAAGCTGCTGTGGCAGGGGCTGGGCAGAGGCAGTTAGGGCCAATCAGGCAGGCAGGTAGAGTGGTTAGGGGCGATCAGGCAGGCAGGCAAGTGGTTAGGAGCCAGCGGTCCTGGATTGCAAGAGGGTGCAGGCCGGGCTGCACACCCTTTCTTCACACCCCTGTGCAGGAATTTTGTGCACCAGGCCTCTAGTCAGAGTATAAAATAACATCAAACACTATTATTGCTTTTCAACCTTGCTTCCTTGGTAGATTTATAAAAAAGTATGTCATTGTTGTTGTTTTTTTAAAAAAATGCATTCTTTCATTACAAATAAGGCTGAATATTTATATAACTGCTATTTGCCATCTGTACATCTTTTTGTGTATGCGTGAATTGTCTCTTCATGTCCTTTATGCATTTTTATATAGGATAGCTCATCTTTTTCTTACTTTTCTATAATAACTTCATTTTATTGCAAATGTTTTCCCCCCTCCCAGAGTTTTATTTTAATGAACCTTAATTGTGCAGGCACCTTTTGAGTCTTCGTTTGCATCCTTGTAAACCAAAAATCTTCCAGTGTTAAGGTTGCCAGGTTTAGCAAATAAAAATAAGTAACAAATGATGTTTAAATAATTATGCCCCAAATAGACATGGGCCATATGTATATTAGAAAAATAGTCATTGTTTCTCTGAAATGTACATGTAACTGGGTATCCTGTGTCTTACCTGGCAACCCTAGCTAAGAGTCACACCTTCAGTGGAGTGTGGCTGAATTGGGTATTAGTTTCTAAAATCAGCACATTTGGCAAAATTGTATGTGGTCAAAAGTACCATTAAAGTAGCTTTCAAAGTTGAGTATGCATGGACTTCTGCCTTCTACTCTATATGGTAAATTCTATTCTCAATGAAGTTAAGAACCTCTCAGGGGTAGAAGGAAAGTCCCTGGGCAGATGCCTGGTCATTCAAACCATTTCACTCTTGTGTGTAAAGCGTTTCTGTTTGTCTACAGGCTTTTTCTATTTTATATCAGTTTTCTAAAACGTTTAAACATGTATTTATTGGTAGTTGTGGTGGTTTAACAAAATACAGTAGCTAAATTCATTTCACATGGGTATTATGTTCTAAAGTTAGCTCTCAAGAAAAACAGAACCACGGAATTATTTTTATACAGTTAACCTTCAATCCATGCTCCTCAACTCCCTCAGTCCAAATTTTATTCTCAATAAACATTCTACCCCCAAATTACTCAAGTATTTTTCTTCTGGGGGAACTTCTATATTTTGGCTCACTCAATAGCTACTGAAGAGTGATCATGGTGGTGGACCTCATATCATTTGTTGTGCAATCGTGTCCTGTTTCGTGCACCCTTTGTCTTCGTTTCTTTTTATAAATGCTTTTCTATAAACTTTGACCAACATTTATTTTAGCGAAACAAACCTAGCAATACTCAGCAGTTCCAAATCAATCATTAGCCAGGATTACAAAGCAAAATGTATAGGATGATGTACTCTTTCTCTCAAACACAATTCGTGAATGACATCAAATCTCATTTATTTCTAGCACATTCAAAACACTCTCAGGGGGAAAAAATTATAATCTTGCTAAAGTTCATTTTAATAAGATTTGGCCTGTAGTAAAAGACAATGTCATATTGTCTGAATTTTCTCAATATATTTATATCAATAGTATACATATTCAATATATTGATATTAATACATATGTAAAAATGTTTACTCAAGTTGTTGTTTTAAATATTACATATATTTTATTGATTAATATTATCTCAATTCACTGACCTTTGCTAAGTTAATTTTCAAATCCAACATGGTAGAAAAGAAGCACATGGCTCTAGTCATGGTGCTATGTTTCTAGAAAATCTTGTTCACTTTTGAAGAGACTGGCAGATCAAGGAGAAACTCAAACACTTACAAATAATTATGTATACATATATATGCATGCATAGATACATGTACAGACACATACATACACACAAACATGTATACATATATTTCATCTTTTTATGAAAGAAAGTTACAAATGCAGAAAAGTAGAGAGAATGGTTATAATCCTCTTGTACCCAATACCCAACTTCAATAATTGACCTTTTCACAATAATGATATGTATTTTAATACAGTTTTTAAAAAGCATAACATATAGAAATGTGAACTGATCATAAGTGTACTGAATTACTCGATGAATTACTACAAAGTGACAGCAGTCACATTAACTACCACCCAGGTCAAGATTCAGAACACGGCCAGCACTGCAGCGGCCCCACTCCTGCCCTCCTCATCATTATCTCTTGATAGCTCCCCAAAGCTACTCACTAGCCTGATTTCGAACATGACAGGTTAGTGTTGCCTGTTTTTGAACTTTATTTAAATGGAAGTATACAAGTTATTTCCATTAATTATCTTTTCTTTTACTTAAGATCATGTTTGTGAGTTTAATACATGTTGTTATATTTAATAGTAATTTTTTCATTGCTGTGTAATATTCTACAGTTGGACTATACTGTATTTATCCATTCTAATATAGATAGACATTAGAGTTATATTTTGGTGAACACACCTTTCAGTGAAAACAAGTAGGCATTTCGATTTAGAAATGAAACTCCTGGGTTATAGATTATGTGTGCCAAACTATTTTCCACCTGGCAATGAATGAGCATTCTAGTTGTTGCACATCATTGTCAATACTTGGTATTGTCAGTCTTAAATTTTGGCTCTTCTGCTGTGTGTTTAGCTGTATCTTATTGAGGTTTTAATTTGCAGTTTCCTCATAATTAATGAGGTTGAACATGTGTTATGCCCAGATTTCAAGATCCCCAACAGACCATGTGAGGGAGCCAGCCGTGTCCGATGCAAAAGCAAAGAGTCCTTTATTTCAAACCCGGGCCTGGCTCCCCTACCCTCCTTACTGACACAGCAGCAGGTGGCAGGGAGAGACCTAGCCCGATGGGAAGAGGAGTTTTATAGGGGGGTGGAGTAAGGGCAGGAGAGGGGACTGTGGGCCCTGCCGATTGGCCAGGCGCAAGTCGGTGTCTCGTTACACAGGATGTGGTCATATTGATGGCGCGCACTTCCCTTGATTATCATTGGTTAGTCCAGAGAAATCCTGGGCGTGGCTAGCAGAGGCTTGGGCTTCCGGGAAGAAGCCTTGCCGAGGACATGGCTCTGCCCAAAAATGGAGGACCCAGGGTAAGATGGAGAGCGTAGTCCTCGCCCTTTCACATGTTTTCATTTTTCTTGACTATTAGCTACCTACTCTTGTAATGTATCTGTTCTATCTCTTGCCCACTTTTCTACTTAGTTGTCTTTTTAAAAATATTGATGAGAGAGAGAGAGAGAGAGAGAGAGAGAGAGAGAGAGAGAGAGAGAGAGAGATTTGTTGTTCCACTTATTTATGCATTCATTGGTTGATTCTTGTATGTGCCTGACTGGAGATCGAGCCCCATAACCCTGGTGTATTGGGACAACACTGTAACCAACTGAGCACCACGACCAGAGCTGTTAGATTTTAAAAAATGTATTCATAAGAGTTCTTGCAGCCTGGATAGGAACACTTTGGTGGTTACATGCACAGCAAATGTTGCTAAACTGCATCTAAAAGTTGCAAAGTTGTGAAAGAAAGCCTCACTTACAAAAGGAAGGGTGAATCATCGAACCATCCATAAAAATGATCACAATCTCAGTTTGGGGGTTTGAACTTACCCAGTGGCCTAATATTTTTGCTGAAGCTTCAAGAAAAGGGGAACTATATCTAGTGATAACAGAGGAATGAGTGGCTGGCTAGTTACCCACAGTGCCCACTAAGTAACATTATCTTGGTGGGGAGTTGGCCTGGGACTCATATCTAGGCCTTGTTGAATATAAACAATTTCACAGAACATGAATATCAGACAAGGCCACTCTGACCATGCCAAAACACGACCCTTCTATAATTATATCTAAACAACAGAAAAAACCTGAACATTGTCCAAAGCCCAAAATGACCAAACATTTCCCTACTCTGGCTAAGAATAGTGACTGCTCTTTTGTTTTGTTTTTACCAATTACAGCTTTAGCCTCAGTCTAGCCTACCCCCCTTCTAGATGAGACTTACATATTATGATATCCAGTCTTAAGAATTATCCCTCCTTCCTGGCAGCATCCAACCCAAAGCAAAACTCCCTTTTCTTCTTCTCCTCCTCCTTCTTCTTCTAAATCCTTACCTCAGGACATGTTTATTGATTTTAGAAAGAGAAGGGGAAGGGGGAGAGAGAGAGCAACATTGATCAGCTGCCTCTCACACATGCCAAAACTGGGGATCAAACTGGCAACCCAAGAATGAGCCCTGACCGGGAAGGGAACCCATAACCTTTTGGTGCATGGGATGATGCTCCAACCAACTGAGCCACACCGGCCAGGGCTCTTCTTTAAACACTCCCGAAATCATCAAACACAAGTTTGAATCCTCTGAGTGCCTTTCTCATACCCACTTGCTGAGATGCCCCATGGTTCTCCATGGTATGCATTCTCCCTCACTGCAACAAGTAATAAATGCAATGAGTAATAAACCCAACCACTGATGTATTCCTGGTGGTCTCTGGTTAGAGGGCATTGACATTGGGGAAACCAGGACAATCTAGCAGCCTGAGACAACTTCCTTGTCAGAACAGAGAAAATGAGATAACCTTTATCTAGGGTAAATTTACATTAGCCACAGACACGGACACTGATGGATGAATAAAATTATTAATTTATTTTTAAAAAATAAACCCCGAATTGTCAGAAAAGGCAAATTAAGAGAGACAGAAAGTATATTAGTGGTTGCCTGGAGTTGTGTATAGAAAGGGGATTAAACATTATAGATCATCATATAGAGGTGATACTCTAAACCTGTATTATGACAATGGCATTGTCACTCAGGAAACTTGATAAAAACCACTGCATTTTATACAGTGAGCAAAGTGCAAGACATATAAATGATAGCTCAATAAAGTCGTTAAAACAATAATCCTAGAGACCAGCTGCGTGAATCCAGCAAACATTCTCTCTGTGTCAGCAAACCACATGGCAAGCTATATTGTAAAAAGAAAACTGGTTGAGGGGCATAAATTCAGAGCAACCCGAATTAGCTACAGGCATAATTTGTTTTATTGCACTTAGCTTCATTGTGCGTCACAGATGTTGCATTTTTTACAAATTAAAAGCAAGACCCTTCACCAGCAACACGATTACAACTTGCTGTATTGCAATACTCCCCTTATCCTGGTGGTCTGGAACCAAACCCTCAATATCTCCAAGGTATGTTTGAATATGATTAGAATACGTCCATCTACCTCAGAGTTACACCAACCATGCTGGAGTCTTTGGGCCAGGCCATTGTCTCCTCTGAGTAACACTTTGGTATTTGCCTCTGTGGCTCTTTTTCCAGGTTCTGCTGCATGAATAAATCCCTCTTCTGGTTTTACTTTACTTATAAATTAAATCTTGTTGTCCTGGGAAACATTCTTTTATCTTAAAACTTATGAAGATCTCTCATACCTTGCCTCTAAACTACCATGACTTGCATTTAGAGCCAGTTATTATTCGGGGCCAGTTTTATTTGCAAGTTGCAGTGAGAAGGGGATTATGGACGGCTGACTCACTTTATGTCCTTTGGATTATCACAATTTTATATCAGAAATTGAAGATCAATGAGGTGATTTCTATCTTCTAGAAAATCTTGAAAGCCCCTTCATTTACAGGGCATAAAACTAACAGTATAGCTGCCCTTCTGTGCAACTTGACACAGAAGTGGGTTGCCAGGTAAAATACACGCATGGCCCATGGAGTATTTGGGACATACAGATACTAAAGAATTATTCATTGTTAACCTGAAATTAAAATTTAACTGCGCATCCTGAATTTTTTATTTGCGAATAAATACAAAGAAGCTGTGGGTAACGCAGAAAAACAGGCTGTCCAAATTACTTTGGCAAAGAGGAGTGGAAGAAACACCAAATTATTAAGAGTCTTAAATAGGCAAATGTTATCTGTAGCAGACAAAGGAAATTGGGGAGAAAAATCCTATCCCTCGAGTTTTAAAATTGAATCAGAAGCATTAGTACTTTTAGAAAGGGAGCATGTCTCAGGGAGGATGGAAGGAAAACTTCATTTACACTAGTTTGCAACCGGAATCTCTACCCAGCCCTTCTACTTGACGGCGCCCAGGCGGAAGCACCTACAAGGCAAAGGGATTGTGTTCTGAGCCCGGGAGGCGGCTCGGAGCGACCACCCCACGCCACGCCTTGGGCTACGCTCAGACGCCGGCGCCAGGTAACCCGGGGAAATACCGGAGTAGGCGTCGCCCTGGAAAGGCCGGATCCGGAAATAAGGGCTCCGCCCCGCCCCCGCAGTCCCACCCCGTCCCCCGCCCCGCCCCGCCCACCAGGCCGGCAGCACGGGTGACGTGTCTGAACTCTGGAGGCGGAAGCCAGGAAGAGGTCGCGGGAGGGACGGACCAGCCTTGCGCATGCGCGTTCGGCGCACTAATAGGCCCAGAATGTGTCCGGAAACCATGTCTGTTTAGGAAGACTCCACTTCTCCGGGTTTTTGCTAATGCCGAGCTCGGAAGATTGAGGCGGCGGTGGGGTTTGGAGGAAAGGAGGTTTGAGGACGCCTTTGGACTCCCAGGCCGCTGCCGGCTGGGCCTCCATGAACAGCCGAGGGGCTGCGAACCGTCACTTGCCTTTCCTCTGTAAAAGGAGGAGAGATTACCCTTGTCTGGAAAGCCTGTGATTCTCAATTCTGACCTGGCATTTCTGTGGCCTGGCCAGTCCCGGTCCTGTAGTGCTGTCCGGTTACTCGCTCCAGGTTCAGGGGATGCAGAGATACAGGATGGAGAGATGAGGTCCTCACTTCATGGAGCTTACATACATATGGGGCAGTGAGACCATAAACAAATAACCACACTAATTCCAGGCAGGGGTCCGGGGTGTGGGGTGCCAGGGATTAAGCAGAAGAGTGGTACTGAGGGTATTAAAAACTTTTGCCACGGAAAGCTTTGCTGGAAGAAAGGGTGCATTGAGCAATGCGCTAGCCAGATAAAGGACCAGGGCCTGGGGCATGCAGCCTAGACCCCCAGCAGCCCTGCTAGATGGAGAAAACAAATACGTCTGCTGTTCTGGGGCTGGGAAAGAAAGGTGTAAGTTGTTGTGAAGGGATTTGCATCGGTTATGGATGAAGGGTGTGGGAGGGTGAAGGGTGTGGGAGGATGTGGAGTGGGGCTGGTTCTGGGGCAGGCCATAAGAAGTGTTTGCTCTTTGGGGTTGGTTGTGGGCAACAGTCTGCAAGATGCCCTGGCACCTGGCTGTAGGCTATTTCCGTTAATTGTGGAAAAAGCCGCCTGGAAGTTCATTCAGCGTTTCAACGTACATTCAGGAATGTATCCGTCGTTTGTTGGGTTCTGCCTGTAGTTTTTAACTGATTAACCTCTCTGGTCTCTTCCACCCTGCAGACACCTGTAATTTAATTTTGGACATCTGGGAATTTTCCCTTTGCCGAGGGATTTAAAGATTGTTTTTTTAAGGTCGCTCTTGGTAAAGAGTGGAAGCCGAGGAGCTATTGCAGTAAGTAGTCCAGGTCAACTAAGATTTGGACTTGGACTGGGGTGTAGCTGGAAAGTATTTAGTTTAGTTTAGCGAATCAAGGACTATAACTCACCCACTGAGGGGCTGTATGTAGAGAGTGAGAGAACCAGAAATTTAGGATGTCTTCCAGGTTGGGGGCCTGAGAAGCAGGGAGGCAGCGGGGCCATTTTCTGAGATGGGAGAAATGGGGAGGAGCAGGCTGGGGTGAGTGAGGGCAGGGAGATAGTGAACTAATGGTACTGAATAAATCGATGATAGTGAATCAAAATGGTGGTTTTCTTCCCCTTTCTAAATGAAGAGAACACCCTCTTTCTCTTATTCTGGAAATCTTCATGGCATCAAATACAGAATATTGTAAATTCTTTCCCTTAGCCCAAGTAGATATTCAACCAATATGTTAATTTATTTGCTCAAGTGTGAGAGAGATGGGGAAGTGACAATCCCATTGCTATATTGGCTTTTGTAACAATGTTTGCTATTGCCCTAACCGGTGTGCTCAGTGGGTAGAGGGTCGGCCTGCGGACTGAGGGTCCCAGGTTCGATTCCGGTCAAGGGCATGTACCTTGGTTGCGGGTACATCTCCAGGAGGAGGTGTGCACGAGGCAGCTGATCGATGTTTCTCTCTCATCGATGTTTCTATCCCTCTCCCTCCTCTCTGTAAAAAAATCAATAAAATATATTTTTTTAAAAATGTTTGCTATTCCTTTGTGCCTAGCAATGTGCTCAGTAATTAACTCACATTTTTTTTTCCATTTAATTTTCACAAGGACTTTAAGATGGACATTTTTTTTTTCTCTCTCTGCTTCTTAGTTTTACTACTTGGGACTTGATCAATTAACTTGCTCAAGGTCATATGACTAGATACTAACGTTCCAAAGCCGGAGCTCTCAGTGCGCAAACTACCTTTACAAGCAAGAATTTTATCTTTGTTCCGGTTCTTAGCCTCTTTTGCAGGGTCGTAAATCTCTTTGAACATTTAATGAATGTTAGCAACTCTCCAGGGGTGAGGGGATGCGCCAACACCCATCACAGCTTAGAGAGAACTGCACGGGGCTCCGCACTTTTCAGATTGTGCATTTGGCAGGTTACCCCATCCGTGAATTCCGAGCTGGAGGCAGTCGGGCTGACCCCTTACTTCACAGTTGTCAAGTCGACGCGCTCTTCCGACGTATCCTATCCGATTGAACTCTAAGGCTTAACTGAATTGACTTCATGTCAGCAAAAGCACATTTATCCTTGAAAAATACTCAGAAAATGCAACACACACACACAGAGACCCGGACATCACGTCATTGTAATAGGAAGAGAGGCAGAAACTTCCACAGGGATAATCAGAGCGCATTTCCGTTTCGCGAGGACTACTTTCTACACAGCTCTGCCATGCCTTCCTTTGCAAAGTGTCCGCACCAGCTGCTTCAGTTCCCGACGCCCGGTTTTCTCCCCACTCTCAGCACTCCCTCCAAAGACAACGGGGTCTCGTCTGTTCCGTGCAGCCGCTGTCCCACACGGGAACGCGCCAACGGGTCCATGGCTCGGCGCCCGTCCGCGCCGACACCTGAGCCGCTAGCTATGGGAGCGAGGGTTTATGGCTACTTCTTCCTTATTTGTTTCCTGCTCCTGCTCCTAACCAGGTGTTCCCCGACCTCCTCCCCGCCTCCGTGAGCAAGGACTCTCATTAGCACCGACTCTGTGCTGCGGGCAGCGCGGTGAGAACATTTCAAGATGTTCTAAGGAGACAGAGCAGCAAGCCAGGGGCGCCCTGCAAGCCCGGCTGCTCCACGGGGCTCTGGGGAGCTCCAGATCGGAATTTGGAACGGGAACGTGAGCGCCGGAACTTCTCGCCCGGCAACTACCCGGCGGGCCCCGCCGAAAACCCGGAACGTGGATTTCGTCCCGGAAACTCTCCCGCGGGCTGGCGGCGGCTCTCACTGAGCATGTGCGGGCGGCGCTGCGCATGCTCCGTCGAGGTCCGGTTCGGTTTCTGTTGCGGGATCCGCGGTGTCTCCTAGCGTAACCGGAACTGTCCGTCGCGGGGCTGGCCTCCCTCTGCTCGGGCGGCTTTGGCACAGTCTCCGAGCCTCCCCGTCCCTCATTCCCTCTTCACCCCTTCGGCGCGCCTGCCCTTTTCCCGAAACAGCCGTCATGAGCGCGAGGCGGTCGGCGGCGTCTCCACCGCGGTGGCCGCGGCTGTGGCTGTTGTGGCTGCTCCTGCTGGGGGCGGCCCCCGGCCCGCGTCCGGGCGCCGCTTTCTACTTGCCTGGCCTGGCACCGGTCAACTTCTGCGAAGAAGATAAAAAGAGCGACGAGTGCAAGGTGGGTGAGGCCCGGTGGACCTCGAGGTGCCGTGTCGGCCGGGGAAGCCGCCCTCTGCCGGGGAGGCTGGGGTCCGAGGGGAAGGGGGCGTAGCCGTGGGTGGGGTCCGGCGTCTCCTGCAGCCCCGGGCGCGGTCCGCTGGGGGTTGGAGGCGCCGGCATGGCCCTGCACGGGGTTAAATGCTGGAGGACTCGGCCTCAGGCTCGCTTCCCGTCCGGCGGGCCAGGTCGCTCCGGCCACTGGCTTCAGTTTTCCTGGAATCGGACGCGTGCATGTCAGCAGCGAGCGTCCCCGAGTGAAGGTGGCCGCTCACCGCACGGTGCCACGCACTCCGAGCGAGTGCTTCATCCCTCCGGGGCTTCTCGTCACTTTTTATTTCGTTGCTTCCTGTTTCCTTCTCCTTCACTGGAACCCTTGCGTGGTCATGAGAGCTTGGTCTTCCTAGGACTTTGATAATTTAACTTCCCGATGAACAGTTGGTTCCTTAGTTATGGAATATAATACCGTGAACCGCGTAAACTGCATGCAATGAAGAGTTGCTTGTAATGGTTGGAACAGTTCATTTCTACCTTTTCAGTGTAAAAAAAAAAAAGATTAATATACATAATTCCACTATTTAGTGTCGCTGAGATTGTTTTACACACTTAAAAAGAGCAGACGGCAGGAGAAACGGGTGTTTCTTCCTAGAGCAAGTCTTGAAAACGTTGATCTTACAGCGGTTCTCAACCTGTGGGTCACGACCCCTTTGGGGGTCGGTCGAACAACCCTTTCACAGGGGTCGCCTGAGACCATCGGAAAACACATATATAATTACATATTGTTTTTGTGATTAATCACTATGCTTTAATGATGTTCGATTTGTAACAATGAAATTGGGGGTCACCACAACATGAGGAACTGTATTAAAGGGTCGCGCGGCATTAGGGAGGTTGAGAACCACTGTAAGACCTTCACACTCAAGGTTTTCAGTTTAACTGCTAGCAAAAGAGACCTAAGAAAAAGTAAACTTTTAGATTATTTGGCATAGGGCACAATGATATACATACACATTTATTTTAAGTTGGTAAAACTTAACGTTTTGGGTTTCAGGATCTCTTTGAAACCATTAATTTTAACAATTCAAATAATCGTTTGGCAAACTTTTACAATCAATAAATAGGTTTATTTACTACGTTTGATTTTTTTAATCTGGTGTTTATTTTATTACTGCAGGCTTTACAGTAGCTGTTAATATTGAGCTTATTGTAGGGCATTAAAGAAGCTATTAAATTTTTCATAGCATTTTACAGTTTCTGTTTAAAAATTTGGATCTCTGAAAATGTCTAAGGATCTTTAAGGTTTACTCAAGTCAATCTTAGCACCTGAAACTAACTCTCATACTTTGTAATGCAAGAAGCTTTCACTCTGAGTGTCCGACTGAAAGAATATAGTGCTTCCAAGTGGAAGGAAAAGCTAGTCTCACAAGCACACTGTTTTTTTCCCACTAAATATTTTAGTAACCAGCCTTTAAAAGTTAGTATGTGATATTTAAATTTAACAGCAATTGTGTACTGTATTCCTAGTGCCTCAGAGACAAAAAGTATATCTCTGTCTTCTAGGAACCTCAAAGTAAAGGGCATAAGATTATGAACAGATTATTGAAATCTGATATGTTATTGAAGGTGTATGTCCAAAGTGCCTTAAACAGAAAGGAGGAAAACATCTGTGGATTGGAGTCTTCAGGGAAAGCTACAGAGAGGAATTGACATTTGAAATGGACTTCAGAAAGTGATTATGAGTGAAATTTACAGGTGGTCTGCCAGTTAGATGATTTTTGTTTTTTCAAGAGGTCCTACTTTAAGTAGCTACTTTTTAGTTGACTTTTGGTTAATTTCAGAGACCTTTGGGATTTTTAATTTTCAAAGGTATAGGAATAAAACAGGCAAGGCATATTTTTCTGAAATGTTTGGATATCATCTTTGTTGCCAGCTGCTTTCACATATTGGTCAATGGAAACAACTCTTTGACAAAAAGAAAGATGTACTTTTAGCAGTTTTTGTTTTTTCCTACAAATTGACTGACTGGTATAGGGAGTTTGAAGTAAACTTTAATATTTCTTCTCTGCCACTCAAAGAAGAAAAGCAGTAAACAGTTTAACATTTCATTGCTTCATTAAGGGTATTAATTTTTTTTTCTCATCTATTCTATATTTGTTAAGGACAGTCTTGTGTATACTATTCAAAAAAGCTGAGGGGACTTATTTTAAATAGTAGAAATGGGAGTTGTGAAATGAGAATAATTATTTCCAGAAGATGCTATTAGAGTAGAGAATCAAGAGTTCGATAAATAGGGCAGATCATTGATAGTTTCCATCAGTTTTTCCATATGTAACGGGATAATTATAGTTGCTTAATATATACTTCCCTTGAAAGATGTGCATTTCTTAGAGGCCAAGTACAATATTTGTCATCATTGTGATATTATAAAATATTCATAAGTGTAGAGATGGAACAAGTATGGATATCTTCAGCATAAATATAACTTATGTAGTATAGTCTTTTTTAAAATTAAATTTAGAGAGAGAAATATCGATTTGTTGTTCCACTTATTTATGTATTCATTGGTTGATTTTTGTATGTGCCCTGACTGGGGATCAAACCACCGACCTTGGCCTATCGGGATGAAAATCTAACTAACTCAGTTTCTGGGCCAGGGCCTATGTAGCATCCTCCTAATATATAAAAAGCCAGGGGCCGTCACGACCGAAACAACCAGATGGACAACCCGAAACAACTGGATGGACAACCGAGCAGCAGGCTGTGTGGGGCGACCAGACCGGCAATGGGGTTAGTGAGGGACGACCAAACGACTGAACAGGAGGCTGCGTGGGGCGACCAGGCCGTCAGGGGGGTTAGTGAGGGACAACCAAACGACTGAACAGCGGGCTGTGTGGGGCGACCAGGCCAGCGGGGGGGGGGGGGGGGGGGCAGTTGGGGGCAACCAGTCTGGCAGGGGGGGCAGTAAGGGGTGACCAGGCCAGTGGGGGGGACAGTTGGGGGTATCAGGCCAGCAGAGGGGGACAGTTGGGGATGACCAGGCCAGCAGGGGGGGAAGTAAGGGGTGAGCAGACTGGCGGTGGGCCAGTTAGGGGGAACCAGGCTGGCAGAGGTGGGGGGCAGTTGGAGGCAACCAGGCCGGCAGAGGGGGGCAGTTGGGGGTGACCAGACTGGCTGTGGGGGCAGTAATGGGCGATCAGGCCAGCGGGGGGGGGGGGGGGGGGCGGCATCTCAGGGTGATCAGGCTGCAGGCAGAGGTGGTTAGGGGTGATCAGGCTGGCAGGGGCGGGCAGTTAGGGACGATCAGGCAGGCAGATGAGCAGTTAGGAGCCAGCAGTCCCAGATTGTGAGAGGGATGTCCGACTGCCAGTTTAGGCTCGATCGCTGGGATTGGGCCTAAACCAGCAGTCAGACATCCCCTGAGGGGGTCCCAGATTGGAGAGGGTGCAGGCTGGGCTGAGGGGACCCCCCACCCCCACATGAATTTCATGCACCGGGCCTCTAGTAGTCTTTATATGTACTGTAAAGTTCATACCCTGAATTTAGCTCACTGTATATAGAGAGACACTCAAAAGAATCCTGAGGATTTGGTCATTTTCTCCTTGCAAAATATTTTATGTTCAGTTTAGTGGCAGAGGAACAAAAGTTCAGTGAACATGAAATTCTACTTATATTGCTCTTTTGATTTATAATCTTTATTAGCATTCATAAATGTTGTGACTATTCTGTGGCTTACTTTGTTTAGCTTACTGTTGTTACATTTACATATATTTGAATAGTGCACATTCTTATTGGTTTTTATTAACTATTAGAGGCCCAGTGCACAAAAATTTGTGTGTGTGTGTGGGGTCCCTCAGCCCGGCCTGCGCCCATTCACAGTCCAGGACCCCTTGGGGGATGTCCACCTGTCGACTTAGGCCCGCTCCCCAGGGGAGCAGGCCTAAGCTTGCAGTCAGACATCCTTCTGGCAGCCAGGGAGCCCTTGGGGGATGTCCGACTAAAGGCTTAGGTCCCCAAGGGATCGGGTCTAAACTGTTAGTTGGACATTCTTAGTGCTGCCACGGAGGTGGGAGAGACTCCTGCCACCACCACTGCGCTGGCCAGCCATGAGCCAGCTTCTGGCTGAGTGGCACTCCCCATATGGAAGTGCACTGATCACCAGGGGGCAGCTCCTGCATTGGGCGTCTGCCCCCTGGTGGCCAGTGCACATCATAGCAGCTGGTCATTCTGCCATTCAGTCAATGTGCATATTAGCCTTTTATTATTATTATTATATAGGATATCCCTATTTCCCCCTTTTTGCCTCCTCTACCCAGCTCTTGCCCCCCACTTCTCTCTGGCCATCACCATACTGTTGTCTGTGTCCATGGGTTGTGCATATATTTTCTTTGGCTAATCCCTTCTTTAAATTCACTTCTTTAAATTTGTATTTTCAGATAAGTGCTTATAACTGCACTATTATATATTTTCTATTATTTCATTTAGAATTAAGATATTTTTTAATTGAACTCTTGTAAATTTTAGCACAATTTAATAAATTATGCTAGAAGCAATTAGGAGATTTTTCATGTAATGCATACACATTTCAATTAATATTTTATTAATTTTTAATTTTTTAATATTTTAATTTGAAATAATCTCATACATGTAAAAAAAACTATAAAATACTACAGCATATTATATGTACCATCCGCCCAATTTCTTAGGTGTTAATAATTTAAACATAACCATTATACAACTAACAAAATTTGGAATATATTTTTCTTATAATCTCTTTAATGTTACTTAATCCATTTACTTTGTTTTTGTTAAACTTCACCCAAGGATATTTTTCCATTGAATTTTAGAGAGAGTGAAGGGAAAGGGAGAGAGAGATACATTGATTGGTTGCCTCCTGCACATGCTTTGATAGGGACTGGGGATCAAGCCAGCAACTGAGGTACATGCCCTTGACTGGAATTGAACCTGGGACCCTTCAGTCCACGGGCTAATGCTCTATCCACTGAGCAAAACAGGCTGCAGCTTAATTCATTTATTTTTAATCTATAGGTGTAAGTGTATATTTTGTTTTTGATTCACCCTCATAATCTGTCTTTTAATTGGTGCATTTATGCCACTGACTTTCAGAGTGCTTACTGATAGAGTTACTGCCATATCAGGCAGCTTCTGGGGCTTCTGGGGCGGGCCTGCCTTGCCACCCGGGACCGCCGATGGGGTCCTGGGCGACTGGCCTGCCCTGGATGGCAGCGCGCTGGCGGTTCATGCTGTCCCGCCCTGCCTGCAGTATGCAAGTTAGCCGTCATCTTTGTTGGCGGTTAATTTGCATATTGTACTGATTAGCCAATGGGAGGCATAGCGAAGGTGCAGTCAGTTACCATGTTTATCTATTATTAGATAGGACTAGAGGCCTGATGCATGAAAATTCATGCAAGAGTAGGCCTTCCTTCCCCTGGCTGCTGGAACCGGCTTCCCTCCGGCACCTGGGACCCGGGCTTCCCTCCTCCAGCCACCAGCAGACACCTGGGACCTGAGCTGGCTTCCCCCGGTGGCCTGCAGGCATCCAGGACCCAGGCTGGCTTCCCCCTAGCCCCAGCTTTGTCAGGAATGACGTCAGGAATGACGTCTGGGATGACGTCCGGAAGACATCCGGTCTAATTAGCATATTACCCTTATTATAGATACTAGAGGACTGATGCATGAAATTCGTGCAAGGTTAGGCCTTCCTTCCCCCGGCTGCCAGCACTGGCTTCCCTCTAGCACCCAGGACCTGGGCTTCCCTCGCAGCCCTGGCTTTGTCTGGAAGGTTGAAGGTTGTCTGGTCTAATTAGCATATTTCACTTTTATTATTATAGATAGTATTTCATTCTATTACTATACTATGGTTTGCTTAACAATTTCTTGCTTGCAGGGCATTTAGATTTAAATAGCTTTGCTAGAGCCCTAACTGGTTTGGCTCAGTGGATAGAGCGTCGGCCTGTGGACTGAAAGGTCCCAGGTTCGATTCCAGTCAAGGGCATGTACCTTGGTTGCAGGCACATCCTCAGTAGGGGGTATGCAGGAGGCAGCTGATCAATGTTTCTCTCTCATCGATGTTTCTAACTCTACCCCTCTCCCTTCCTCTCTGTAAAAAAAAATCAATAAAATATAATAAAAAATAATAATAATAAATAACTAAATAGCTTTGCTAGAATGTATTTAGCAGGAATTACTTGCATATTCCCAAATATAAAATTACTAGTTCAAAGCTAGAAGCAATTTTATAGCTCTGTTTAATATTACCAAGGTTCTTTCAAGAGAGATGAGTTTGCTTTACCAGTGCCATTAGCTAAATGATTTCATGTCTCCACAATATTTTAAAATTTTTATTTATCAACTTAGTATCTATGTGATGGTATTTAAAACATTTAAAAAATACATCAACTGTCCTAACCAGTTTGGCTCAGCAGATAGAGCGTCGGCCTGCGGACTCAAGGGTCCCGGGTTCGATTTCCTCTCTGTAAAAAATCAATAAAATATACTAAAAAAAAAAAAATACATCAACTATTTATTGTATTGTGTGCTCACCACCCCAAGCCAAGTCTCCTTTCATAACTATTTATACTCCCTTATACCCTCTTCTCCTTCCTCCCACCCCCTTTACCCTCTGGTAATCACCATGTTGATGTCTGTGTCTATGAGTGTGTGTGTGTGTGTGTGTGTGTATGTGGTAAGTTTGATTTAAAAGAGAGACCATAGAACTCTAAATTAAACTATTTCCATTAAAAAGTTTTTATGGTTGATTATGTAATCAGTCTTTCTAAGTATTTCTTTAGAATTTACAGTCTTGATTTAGGGTTTATCTGTAACTTCCTTAAAATGTTTAATGTAACAACTTTTTATGCTTGTAATAACTCCTTTGGGGGCATTTTGAAAGCAGGAGTGAAGTAATTAAGTACCCTGTAAGGCTCTTTTAAGTTATGTCAGTAATATTTTGGAGTTGGCCCTCTCTATTTAAGGCAAATTTCCAGAAGGAGAGGCACTTAATTAACTTTTGGATGAGAAATAAAGAAGTTTAGAGAGGAAAGTGACCTTAAAATTAATCAAATATTGTCCTCTCATAGTACATTGCTATTTTAATGATAAGAAAATTAAATCCTGTAGAGATTCCATGAGTGCCCCCTAAGAACACATAAATAACTTTGTCACTTTTACTTTCTTGAGTGTATGCCTTGTTTCCCCATCTGGATTATAAATTCTTCGAAGGCAAGTAGAGGCCACGTCCCTGGGGCCAGGGGACCTGAGGCTGCACCTCCCGCCCTGTGGGACTTGACGGGGGTGGGGCCGGCCGGGACTGGGTCTTGCGTAATTTCAAGGCACGCGTGGGTGGGCAGGGACTTGACTCTGGGTCCCATGGCGCATCCCAGACTCTACAGGAGGGAGATTTTCATATACATTTTACTAATTTTCTTTCATCTCTGACACTTCTATTACAGAGAAAGGGCAAATAGCAATATTAAAATATTTTCTCTAATTAATTCCCTTTTAATGTGCACGAATTTCATGCACCGGGCCACTAGTTGCTTGATAATAAGACTAAAAGTCTGCTTTCAACTTTAAAGCCTTTTCTTTTTCCAACTCTTAATTGTGACAATTTTCAAAATTCAAAAATGTTGAAAGGATAGTATAATGACCTGAATATCCACCAAGGCCCCTAGAGTTAACAGCTGTTTATATTTTTCCCTATTTGTTTTATCTGTGTGTGCATTTATATTTTAATCCTCATTTGAGGATGTGTTTTCTTTTTTATTGATTTCTAGAGAGAGAGGAAAGTAGGGAGGGAGGAGAGAGAGACAGACATTGATGTGAGAGAGAAACATCGATTGGTTGCCTCTCGTAAATGCCCTGTCCAGGAATTGAACCTGCAGCCATGTGGTGTTTGGGAAGATGCTCCAACCAGCTGACCCACCTGGCCAAGGCTGTATTTATATTTTTTAGGGATGAATGTCATGATGTCTGTAGCATACTTTTGCCCTTCATCGAAACCACATAAACTCATTAGTGTCTCATTTGCTTTCTACTTCCTGTCAGTTTTTAACATTTGCTCTGTTGCCATATTATAAGGATCACATTCTTACTACTTTTCAAATTTTCTTGTTTCACTATAAGAATCAGTATTTAAAACAGTATTGTAGATGTAGTATATTTACAAATGTTGCAAATTGCTCTATTTTATGTTAAAGATATTATTACTTTTAATTTACATTTCTTCGCCTGTTTTAAAGGAGATGATAATCCTTAAATTTTCAGATTTTTACAATTTAAAAAAAGAATGAATGAAAATGCTATAAAAATAGTCATGATAAACTGAATATACAAGGTGTGTTTTGATTAGTTCACTGAACAACAGAAAAAGGGTCCATAATATATGTGTGTGTGTGTACGAGCATTTGGATTCTGATGTATCTTCATAGCAGTGAAAATTATAATTAGTGAACATTATTTTTTCAGAGTAAGCCATCAACTGGAATTTGGCCTTCACAACAGTTAATATATTTGTGTATTCATGCATGTTGTAATGCTTATCTTTTTAGCTAAAATGACCAATGATAAGGTCTTGACTGTTTTGTGCAGAGACACATTTTCTTTGTGTGTTTGAGATGGTGTTGCCATTGAATTGTAATTTCATTTGAGTAGAAATTTAGGAGTTGCTTATGACACTATTTTCAGTACTATATAAAGACTAATGTCTTCCATCTTACAACATGAATATTGAATGAACATTTTAGTGGATAAGCAGTGTAGTTTAGATATTCCCAATTCTGAATATCATAATTATTTTATTTATTTGTTTTGTACTTTATAAATGTTAACTCATCAATACCCCATATGAGGTAAATACTGTTATCCCCATTTTGCAAATAAGGAAACTGAAGCACCCATGAGGAAACACATTGTTAAATAACTTGACCGAAGTTGCACAAGTAGAATTTGAACCCAGGCAAAACTGGCCCCAGAGTCTGTACTCTTGCCTCTTATGTTTTGTTGCTTTTCCCATGGCAATGTATTATTTATTTGTTGTACATCAAACATCTTGTCTTGCTTTAGGATGTTAACAAGTATAGAGGATGGGCTGACAACACTAGTGAATGAGATTAAAATGAAAAATGTGGCTTTATGCCATTGCAGGGAGCTTCATGATCACGGACTCCGGAGGCAGCCATAGCGGGCTAACTATAAAAATAGCTCGTCCCAAGTAAATACTCCTTATTTAGTTGTTTTTGGTTAGCACACCAATTGCTTACTTGCTTTTTCAACTAAAGAATTCTGTCATGCATAGCAATGAATTCATGCTAAGAGAGTCGGTATGTGTTTTGGGTTCTGTGGGAAGAAGAACCTGAAATATACCTTGGAGAAATTTTGGGAGCTTTGGTAAGAAGATGTAGCTTTAAATTAGCCTATATTTCCTAGGAAACTGATACAGCTTTTCTTTCCCTCCCCCATTGTTGAACTTGATCTCATCTTGTAATTTTCTTTGCTGTTATTACCACATAGTTCAGCATTCTCAAAGTGATCGAAGCAGCCCTCCAAAGTTAGCCCATGTTGTCATTGTCCATCTTCTGTTTGTTTATGATTACACAAGTGCATGGGATTCTATTTCTGGTATAGCTGATCTAGAAATTTCTTACCAACTTGATAGCATGTCTTGATTGCAATGAGAATGTTTTAAAACAATTAAAAAATATTTTTTGTGCTGCAGAATGAAATACTGAGTTTGCAAATCAGGTTTTTAAAAAACTATATTGATGTGGTGAATGATTTAGTTAAAATATTTATTTTTAAAAAAATTTTAGAACTTAAAAGGCATTTGGAAAATATTGGCTACATTTGCACCTCTAAGAATTATTTTGGTGTAATTTAAATGTATATAAGTCCCACTTAGTGAATGGTTTTATAAGAGAATTGTTACAGTGGGTTGGATATAATGAAATTTCACATTTTATATATGTCAAATTCATTTTAAATTCTAAGCATGACTTAAGTTTTGATTTCCAGTTGTTTATATTCTAATTCTGTGTTTCCTTATTTTCAGGCTGACATAGAGCTATTCGTGAACAGGCTTGACTCGGTGGAATCTGTTCTTCCTTATGAATATACGGCGTAAGTTTTCAGCTTGGTTTTTATATAAAATTTTATGTGACCCATCAGAATTTTGTGCATTTAGAATTTTATTTTCTCCACAGATATAGGAAACACATTGTTAAATAAACAGATACAAATAAATTTACATGATTTTAAAAATGTATAGGGCCTGAAAACATTTTTAAATGGGTAGTCTTTATTATTAAAATGTAAAATGTGTTTTTTATGTCACTGCAATACAATAGAAGCAGAAACCTAAACAAGGGATTTCCTTTTTCATCTGACTGCGCAAAGAGCCATTTTGTTCTCTTTTAAGTTTTTTAATAATGCCCCCCCCTCCCATTTTTAAACAAAATCATATATGCCACATAATCAGTCCCCAGAAATACTTACTTTAATGTCTGCTCCTCCACCTTTTTTCCTCTTCATATTCTAACTTATATAACCACATTTATATATTTTAAACAAAATAGGTTCATACTATTATACCTGTTTGCACCTTGGTTTTCTCACTGAATCTTTTTGGGCATCTTTTCATGTTAATATGCAACTACCTCAGTATTTTTTAAAAAATATATTTTATTGATTTTTTTACAGAGAGGAAGGGAGAGGGATAGAGAGTTAGAAACATTGATGACAGAGAAACATCGATCAGCTGCCTCCTGCATACCCCCTACTGGGGATGTGTCCGCAACCAAGGTACATACCCTTGATCGGAATCGAACCTGGGACCCTTCAGTCTGCAGACCGACGCTCTATCCACTGAACCTTTGTGGAGATTTGTGTCCATGTATGATTTGTTTCACTAATTTTCTGTTTCTGAACATTTGGTTATTTCCATTTTTTAATATTATTAAAATGCTGCATAATACCCTTTATGCATTTGACCACTTTATACCCCATTTGGTGTAGAACATAGTTCTTAAATTTTAGTTGGCTTCTAAATTTCTCTGGTATCTAAGAGTTTTTGGAAAAAAAATGCGTTTAGGAAAAAATACACAAAAAAGTAAGAGTATCCTATAAGAATTCATGTTCTTAAATATGTATGAGAAGAGAGTACAAAATTCATGAATAGATGAACCATAATTTATAGTAAACTATTGGAAACTTGAATGCTTTTTCTATTGTTTATTATATAAACAAACATCTCTCGTTAAATCTTTGTGAATATTCTTGGGAAAACTCAATGGATCTCTTAATCTAGTAGAGGGAGAGTCTTCATTTTGGGCTTTCCCAGTCCCAGTTATTTTTATCACCTGAGATTCATTTTCCTCTTAGGAATCTAACTGATTTGTAGCCATCACTGTGCTAGTCTTAAGTACTTCCATATCATTCCAGTGTGGACACAGAATTGTCTCTTAGTTGTTTTTTTGTTGTTGTTGTTTTCTGTTTGTTTGGTTTTTTGTTAATCCTCACCTGAGGATATTTTTCCATTGATTTTTTAGAGAGAGTGGAAGGAAAGTGGAGAGACAGAGAGTAACATCAATGTAAGAGAGACGCATCAATTGGTTGCCTCCTACACACAGCCCGACGGGGGCCTGGGATGGAGCCTGCAATCGAGGTATATACCCTTGACTGGAATCGAACTGGTCAGGGCTGTCTCTTAGTTTTTTAATAGCGAAGTTGAAAGTAGGCTGTAATGTTTAAATAAAACTTTATTGAAATCTGGTTAGTAATACAAAGGAATTACAACACAGAGAGAAGTTTACAGCTGACTCCATTCCCAGAGGGTCTCTCTCCAGCCATGCTTCTCAGATTTGGAATATGTTGGCCAGTATATCAGGATGAGGCAGAAACCCAAGGAAAATTGACTCATCTTCCCGAAATGTCATTATTAAGTAAAGATTTGGATTAGAAAGTTAAAACAAAAGGAGATAAATTATGTAAAATTCACTTGAAGAATAAGGATATAAATCACTTTATCATTGGAATGAAAAAAATACAATGTGTTATAAAAATTTTATAATTTACATCTCAGTGTAAATATTTAAAAATCAAAGCATTCTAAGGTATAATTTTTAGGTGTTGGGCTTTTTTTGTTTTGGGGTGATGTGGTACATGGAACTTGGAGTATGAATATATTTCTTACTCATCTATTAGAAGTGCTATAATGATCAGCACCTAATCTTTATTTCACTGTTTCCTTTTGTATTTAAAAACTTAAATATTCTTTCCCCCAGGTTTGATTTTTGTCAAGCATCTGAAGGAAAACGCCCATCTGAAAATCTTGGTCAGGTGTTATTTGGTGAAAGAATTGAACCTTCACCATATAAGGTTTGTATTTAGTGTTATATGTTATTTAATTAAAATTTTTCCCTTACAGAAAATGTTGAGATAACTTGGCTCTCATAGCTAAAGAGGAATTAATTTCTCTTTTGCATACAGAAATAGTTTCTTGTGTTTTTTAAAAAAATATTTTTTTATTGATTTCAGAGAGGAAGGGAGAGGGAGAGAGAGAGAGATAGAAACATCAATGATGAGAAATAGTAATTGATCAGCTGTCTCCTGCATGCCCCCCACTAGAGGTTGAGCCTGCAACCCGGGCATGTGCCCTGACAGGAAATTGAACCATGACCTCCTGGTTCATAGGCTGACGCTCAACAACAACCTCTGCCAGCCGGACAGAAGTACGTAGTTTCTTAAAGTTACAGTTTAGAAGGATCCCTACCCTTCTCACGATATGTCATGGATAAGTTCATCTTAACAAACACTCATACAACCAGTATTATAATGATAAAGTGGCAGCCTGAAGCACAGTGCTCAGACCCCTGCCTCACCTTACAGAGGGACCTGGAACCCCAGCCATCAGTCATGAAAAGTAGCCCTCAGCTGTTCCATATCTCCTTCCCCTCTTTGGGCTCAGTGTCCATAGACTTACTCTATTAGCAAATATAGCAGGGCTTTGACTCCTTCATTGGGTTTTTAGGAAGCTAGCCTTTCTGTTTTGACCATTGAAAGTATATTTGGAACATCTTTGATATATTTTTAGGACATCAGTTAAAACAGTCTATGCACAATAAGATATTCTCTTCAAGATATGTACTCATCATCACCCAGAATTATTCTATCCTTTAAATCTAGTATCTTTTAAGTCTATTATCCTTCTATATTGCTCAGTCCTGTGTTCATTTTACATCTGTTCTCTTGCTGCACAAAAAATAATGGTCTCTCTTTTTTAGAAAAATTAAGCTAGTCTAATCTAATAAAAGGGTAATATGCAAATTAACTGTCACTCCAACACAATTATGGTGGCACCCATAGCAGCCTGGGCAGGACGCCAGTGTCCTGTATCCCGGCTACAGAGGGAGGGAGGGCTACGGACACAATGTGGGGCTGCTGGGCTGGGGGCGTGCTCCCTGCGGCTGCCACGCAGCTCGGGGCACGCCCCCACCCCAGCGGACACAATGCAGGGGGGCCTCTGCACATGAGCTGCAGAGGAAACACCTTTTCTGACTGCTCATTGGCTAAGCTCCCTGTATACCACCACTGGCAGTGTTCTTGGTAACTTGGGTAATAAGAATCCAAGAAGGTGATCTAGGGTTTTTCCACCACACTCCTGGAGGAAAAAACGAAGGTCTGCTGCTGGAGGGGCTAAGAAATGTCATATCCTGCCCTAGTTGGTTTGGCTCAGTGGATAGAGCCTCGGCCTGCAGACCGCAGGGTCTTGGTTTGATTCTGATCAAGGGCATGTACCTAGGTTGCAGGCTCCTCCCTGGCCAGGGCCCAGGTCAGGGCTCATGCAGGAGGCAACCGATCAAAGTGTACCTCACGTTGATGTTTCTCTCTGTCTTTCCCTCTCTCTCCCAAGCTCTCTAAGAATCAATGGAAACATATCCTCAGGTGAGGATAAAAAAAGAAAGAAATGTCATATCCTATGAAAGACACATCTTGAAAATGCCTAAATAAAGTTGTCATTTTTTTGTGGTGAAGGGACTGGAGTCCGTGTTGATGAAAACACCTTGGCGGCTGCAGCAGTGACAGGGGTGACAGGGGTGATGGGGCTGGCACCTTCCCCTCATCAGCCCGGTCACCTCCCGCAGAGGGAGGCCAGGCTGTGGCTAAGGCCCGCTCCCCATGGGGAGCGGGCGTAAGCCATCAGTAGGACATCCCCTGAGGGCTCCCAATCTGTGAGAGGGGGAAGCTGGGCTGAGGCCCACCCCCCCCCCTTCCCAGTGCACGAATTTCGTGCACCGGGCCTCTAGTTTGTAATAATAATGTATCACTGTATAAGAACAATAGTACAGAAGAATATAAAATGAAGACTAAGTCTCTTCCTTCTAGTTTCACATCAGTTTCTTGGTTAATCTTTCCTGACATTTTCCACACACTTACAAGCATATATAAATAAAGTTAGATATGTTTTAACATATTCTGCACAGTGCATTTTTCCTTTAACTCTTTATCTTGGTCTTCTGTTCACATAGAGCACTCCTTTTATTATTTTTTTTATTTAACTAGTGACCCAGTTCACGTATTCATATACATTGAAAAATTAATTAGAAGAAATATTTTAATATCGCTATTCGCCCTTTCTCTATAATAGAAGTGTCAACCAAATTCACGATCGACAATGACAGATTGAAACACATGTGTGCAATTGGCACCATGTATTGCGCATGAGTGAGTCAACTTAGCCTTTTGTAGATATAGAACAAACTTGCTTAATTATACCTGCTTTCTGATTTAGCTAAGCTTTTTTCAGCCCAATGAAGCACCCCAACTTCTGTTTAAGGTAATCGTCAGCAACACAGCAGTAAATATCAACATGAAGCAGATTATTACTGTCGATCACACAGGGAGAACAAAGGATAAAATATTTAACTGTAGCAGTGTTTGACTGTATTCTGCGCAGTGAGAAAACCTGAAGTCATTTTTTTTTAAATATATTTTATTGATTTTTTTACAGAGTGGAAGGGAGAGGGATGGAGAGTTAGAAATATCGATGAGAGAGAAACATTGATTTGCTGCCTCCTGCACATCTCCTACTGGGGATGTGCCCACAACCCAGGTACATGCCCTTGACCGGAATCAAACCCGGGACCTTTCAGTCCGCAGGCTGATGCTCTATCCACTGAGCCAAACCGGTTTTGGCCTGAAGTCATTTTTAAGTTCCACCATTTCTTCTTTTCAGTCGGGTCAAGTTTCTAAACTTTCTAAATCTTCGTTTTCTGGTTAATGAAAAGAAAATAGGATTCTACCGAGTCTCCTACCTACCTACTCCAGGATTTCTGTGAAGATCAAATGAGATGAGGCACAGGAAAACACTTCACAGACATTTGGTTACAGTGTGAAATGTTTGCACCTGGCTATAAAGCAAGCCGTGTTCCTGGGCTGAAGAAACTGCAAGGAGGCCAGTCGCTAGGGAGAGGAAGTTGGGCACTGCTACGTGACATCATTACCCGACGCCCACAGCCACCGTTTCTGGGCTGGGCTGGGCTGTGGGACGCATTTGCACCATGGGGGTCTTGGCAGTGTTGGCTGCGATTTGGTGGGCTGTCGCTCCAGGATGGTGGCGGGGCCTGTGTCCCACTTGGGGGAAGCCGAGTGCTTCTTTGTGGACTCCAGGTCCGCAGTGCTGTTTCACTGTAAATGGCCAGTGCGTGTCATGGCAGCTCCTGCATTGAGCGTCTGCCCCCTGGTGGTCAGTGCGTGTCACAGTGAAACAGGAATTTTGGGGGGTGAAAAAGACAGGTTTAGGAAATTTTAGAAATTAAGGGGACCATGGAAAAAGCACAGGGCTGCAGAGCGGCAGAAGATATATTTCCATAGAATAGGGAAGCTAAAAAGCTGCAACAGGTGCATTTCCATAGAATGAGGGAGCTGGGAAAAGCAGGTCTATATTTACAAAATAAAGGGAAGGAAGCCCCTCATCCAAAAGGAGAAGAAAGCCCAAAAGGAATAAGAAAACAATAAGGAAGGAGGGGAGGAAAACCTCACATGTCCCATGTGAAGTACACCTTTGAGCTCAGGAGTTCTATAGTAACCAGTCTAAGGGAATAGTGACCAATCAGAGGGGATATCAAGGCACAAAGATCAACAGCCTTTATAAGCTGTAGGAAAAAGGAACTCTGGAACTCTTTCCCTCTCCCCACGTGGGAGCCTGTGCTGTGAGATTCTTTCCCTTTCTCCACGTGGGAGTCTGTACTTGTTCTTCAATAAATTTCCACATTTGCTATACCACCTTCAGTCCGTGGATTCATTCTTTGACTCCATCGGACAAAGAGCCCAGGAACCAGTCTGCCCAGGGGAACACCATGTGTTCCAGTCCAAAAATTCCGTTTCATTAGCAGCTGGTCAGATGGTTCGACACTTAGCATATTAGCCTTTTATGTAGCTAGATTAAATCATATATATATATATGATTTTTAGAGAGAGGAGAAGGGAGAGGGAGATAGAAACATCAATGAGAGAGAAACTGACCAGCTGCCTCCTACATGCCCCCTGCCTGGGACCAAGCCTGCAACCCAGGCAGGTGACCTGATCAGGAATCAAACTAGTGACTGACTGGTTCATGGGTCGACACTCAACCACTGAGTCACACCCAATCAGGCTGAGCACTCATTTTAATGGCTCGACCCCAAGTTTTATTCTCCTGACAGCTCCATCTCTTGGCTTCATATTCTTCTCTTCTATGGCTTATACCCAATGGTTAGCTGCCTTCCCTACTTTCTCACTAAGCACCCTCATCTATCTCCCTTGGCACTTCATTACCTGAGCATCTCTCTGTCCAGCAAATCCCCAAGCCTTGATTAGTCCCACTAGCCCTCTCACTCCCTTTAAGCTCTCTACCTATACCTGAAGCTCTGGGAGAAAAGACACATAATTGTGCACGCTTAATTCACAAGTTTTTTATAGTTTCAACCATTAGTCTATCCTCTTAAAATAATCTAATTGGAGATTTTTCTACCCTAAAGATGCCAGTAATTTAAAAAATTTTAAAAACACAATAGATTTGAAGGCCTAATGGGATGAAGTCATTGGGAAAGGAGGAGCTCAAAGTGTGTGGACATGAGTTGTGTTGAGTAAGGCAAGCATCTTAATTGTGTAATATCTCCCCAAGGTGATATTTTAAAAGATTACTTTAGGAGTTATTACATTCCTTTTTGTAGCATAGGTAATTTTCAGGCATATTTATTAAATTGTGCAATGAGCCCTGGCAGGTTTGGCTCAGTAGATAGAGTGTCAGCCCGAGGACTTAAGTGTCTCAGGTTCAATTCTGGTCAAGGGCATGTGCCTCTGTTGCAGGCTTTATCCCCGGCCCTGGTCGAGGTATATTCAAGAGGCAGCCGCACATCAGTGCTTCTCTCTGTGTCTCTCCCCCTCCCGCTCTCTCTAAAAATCAATGAAAAAATATCCTTGGGTGTGGATTAACAAAACAAAACAAAATTGTGCAGTGAACTTAAAATACTCCTATGTACTCCTATGGTCTCTCAGACCTAGCTTTCTGTTTATCTCTTGGCCTTCAGAAATGATGGGAAGGGGAAAGAACATTAGTAACACCTTCAGTGAACTTAGGTGACAGCAAGAGTCTCTAGTAGTAAAGAGCCCTTAACAGCAGTAAACAGGGAAGAGCAGCAAAATATTCAAACCCTTGGAGAAGTTTTATCCCTTTGGGGAAGACTCTCCCTTCTCATTCCCCCCCCCCCCCCCCAGTACTTCCTTAGTAGGATTCCCCTCAGGGCATATTTATTTATGTGTAAAGACCATGCCTTGCTCATGCAAAAGATCCTTCTTTTAGGCCTAGTGCTAAGAGATCAGATTTTTTTTTAAGTGTAGTTTTTTTAAAAAATATATTTTTATTGATTTCAGAGAGGAAGGGAGAAAGAGATACAAACATCAATGATGAGATTGAATCATTGATCGGCTAGCTCCTGCATGACCCTTACTGGGGATTGAGACCTCAACCCAGGCATGTGCCCTGACCAGGAATCAAACCGGGAACCTCTTGGTTCATGGGTTAATGCTCAACCACTGAGCCACACCGGCCAGGCAAGAGATCAGTTTTTTTCAAGCCAGCCATAAATGTATTGAACTATATTTTTCAGTATTGATTTTAATATTGATTCTTTGACCTTTATTTTCCAAGAATTTAGCTTTACATTAAATCTACAGTAAAAGAAATGTTAACGAACAGCAACAAAATAAAACCCCAAATCTGTTTGCCATTTTTTACCTGTGATTTTAGTGGAGGTCAGAAAAACAGCAGTATATGACATTGTGTATGTTATGTGAAGCTGGAGCCACACTTCATAGGATCATAAACTCACAAGTCTCACCATTCATATTCACTTATTCACTAGTTAACACACCTGTTGAATGCCTTTCATGTGCCAGGCACTGTGGTAGGTGTGGGATATTGCAATGAACAAGACGAAAATCCCTGTCCTGGTGGACCTTATATTTTGATGGTGAAAAGGAGCAAACAAAATGATTACTAAAATATATAATAACATATAGAGTATAAATTGTTCATGTATAAGCTATTGAAAACAAATCCGAGAAGATAGTTCGAGAATTTGTAATTTTAAACAGGACAGGGAAAGTCTAAGAACGTGACATTTAGCAAAAGACCTGAGGCAAGTAGGGGAGTGAGCCATGTGAATATCTGACGGGAAGATGTTTTAGGTAAAGAGAGGAGCAAATGAAATGGTCCCAAGATGTGTGCTTGCCTGGTGTATTCAAGGTACAGAAAAAAGTTGGTGCAACTCAAGCAGGTGAGCAAGATAGAGAATAGGATATGACAGCAAAGAAGTAACAGGACCACATTATATAGTGACTGATAGGCCACTGTAAAGACTTTGGCTCTACATCTGAGTGAGCTGGTTAGCATTGGAGAGTTTTGAGTCAGCTTAGATTCAATGAGATCGCTAGGGTTGCTGTGCTGAGAATGGACCGTGGGAGGGGAGAGAAGAAGCTGAGAGACCCCTTAGAACTCTTGCAGTCATTAAGATATATATGACCTGATAATGGCTCAGACTATGGAGGTACAGGGAAAAGGGTTACATGGTGATCAGAATCTCAGAAACTGGCTATATTTTGAAGGTTAGGCCCTCAGAATTTGCTGAGGGATGTGATGTGGGGTATGGATGGGAATGTCTGTGGAAAGAGCAGGTTTGGGGGGAATGAGGAAGAGTTATTTTTGGACATGGTAAGTAGGGATGTTGACAGTTGAATATATGTATCTGGATTTTGGAGGAGGGGGTTCAGGCTAGTACATATATTTGAAAATCATCAGTGTATAGATGGTATTTAAAACCAGGACTTGATAAAATTTCCAAGAGAGTAGGTAGATAGTGAAGAGAAGAATCCCAATGACTGAGCTTTAGGGCACATCCTGATGGATCAGGATGATGAGGATTCAGTAAGGAGACTTCATTTTAAAATTGTTGGATTACATGAGGTAATAAGTGTTTATTATTATGATTAAATGTCATTTTCAGGTGTGCTGTTTTCTTTCACAATTGAACACACAATTGACTTGCCTAAATCCAGTGAGCATTGGATTGAGGTGTAAGATTTGCCACTTTTCATGTAACATGTCTATTTCTGCTTAATTTAAGTATGATACCTATATCTCTAATCCTGTAGTTGTTTTTAAACCGCCACCCTTTAAAAAGAAACTAAAGGTTTATATAATGTTAAAAATATTAAATAATTGCATAAATATTGCTGTACTTACAGAAATGGCAATGCCTCCAGAGCGAAATTCTTGGCTGACAGGTGGCAGCAGTGGGCCACATTTGGAACATTTATTTGTCAGCGGATGCACAGAAACTGGTTTAGGCATTTTAATAAATGATGTACAAAAGGATGGACTACTTAGAAGTGAAACATGTGCAGGTGTTTTTGAAGTCAAATTTATTAAAAGGTACACAATTAGGGGCTATATATATGTAATTTAGTAAATTACAGCCTTAGAATACCAGGAAGTATTTTTTTTTTTTAATTAAGACATAAATAATGTCTTGATAAAATAAACCTACATTTTATAATGTGTTGTGAGTGTCATTATTTTTACACACATGAAATAAATTCTAGACCCCCAAATTGGAGGAATCTTTGGTTTTTAAACTTTGGTTTAAAAAATTATCGATTTTTTCAACCTTACTATTTGTTTCAGTTTTATTATTATCCTGAAAGTTGACAATTTCAAATGTGAGTAAAAAAATCATGTTTACCCTGATTTTAGACATCCAAATGTAACTTGTAACATCACAGTCCATGTTATTCACTGCTGAATCTCCATTACATAGCTACAAGGGGGGTAACAAACATCCATTAAATGAATATAGGGACATAAACACTTGTCTGCTTGTTACTAGAAAGCCTTCAAATCCGTAATTTCCAAAACATTGTCAGGAGACATTACTCTGGAGAGACTGATGTTCATTTTCTTCTACATGTAGTTTTTTTGTTTGTTTGTTTCATTTTGTTTGTTTTTTGCCTTCTAGGACTTGTTTATATTTAAAAGGTGGATTGATTGAAGTGATCAAAAATAAAAATAAAAACTGTTACTTATCAAAATAAAGAGGAAAAGAGTGGGAGAGAGAGAGAAACATCAATGATGAGAGAATCATTGATTGGTTGCCTCCTGCACGTCCCACACTGAAGATTGAGCCTACAACTAGGCATGGGAATCGAACCATGACCTCCTGGTTCATAGGTCGACATTCAACCATTGAGCCACGCCTGCTGGGCTTATTTTTTCTAATTTTTAAAAAATGTTAATTGAATTTATTGGAGTGAAATTGGTTAGATGATAAGTTTTGGAAAAACAGTAAGAGTGACTTTAAATCTGATTGAGCTATGACAAATTTTAAAATGTTTGTTATCAATATATTAATGCACTTAACTAATGAGACTAGTACTTTATGATATAGGTATGAAGGATCTGGCTATTTTTACTTAATTTGCTTTCCATTTTATTTTAATACAGTTTACATTTAATAAGAAGGAGACCTGTAAGCTTGTTTGTACAAAAACATACCATACAGAGAAAGCTGAAGACAAACAAAAATTAGAATTCTTGAAAAAAAGCATGCTACTGAATTATCAGCATCACTGGTAAGACATGAGATTTTGGACTTTTGACTTTTTCCTTTTCAAGATGAACTTGTTTCACTGAATGTGTAAATTACTTTATTGACTCTATAAAATACAGCAAAATTAATTTATTTCCTTTTTTTGTTATTAGTATTAACATGAAGTAGTGACTTTTTCTTGCAAGAGGATTGCTGAGGTTGACAGCTTAGTGTATTACCTTTTGTGCTTAGATCACTTTTATATCTAGTACTTGTTTTGGTACATAGAGCACTTCTTTTATTCATGTACTAGAGGCCTGATGCACGAAATTCATGCAAGAGTAGGCCTTCCCCCGGCTGCAGGCACCAGCTTCCCTCTGGCACCCGGGACTTGGGCTTCCCTCCGGCACCCGGGACCCAGGCATCCCTTGCAGCCCCGGCTTCATCTGAAAGGTCATCCAGAAGGTTGTCTGGAAGGACATCTGGTCTAATTAGTACATTATGCTTTTATTATTATAGACTAGAGGCCTGGTGCATAAAAATCGTGCACGGGGTAGAGGGGACCCTCAGCCCGGCCTACACCCTCTCACAATCTGGGACCCTTGGGGGATGTCTGACTACTGGTTTAGGCTCGATCCCGCATCGGGTCTAAACCTGCAGTCGGACATCCCTCTCACAGTCCGGGAGCACTGGCTCCTAAGTGCCTGCCTGCCTGCCTGATCGTCCCTAACCACTCACCTACCTGCCTGATCGCCCCTAACTGCTCACCTGCCTGCCTGATCTCCCCTAACCCCTCTGCCTGTCTGCCTGTCTGACCGGCCCTAACCACTCTCCTGATTGCCCCTAACCACTCGCCTGCCTGCCTGATCATCTGTAACCACTCGCCTGCCTGCCCTATCGCCCCTGACCACTTGCCTGCCTGCCTGATCGCCCCTAACCCCTCTGCCTGCCTGCCTGATCGCCCCTAACCACTCTGCCTGCCCGCCTGATCGCCCCTAACCGCCTCTGCCTTAGCCCTGCTGCAGCTTCGTCCAGAATGACGTTGGAAGGTCGTTCGGTTGTCCAGTCCAATTAGCATATTGTGCTTTTATTATAATAGTTAATAGGAACATCTTTATGCTTTGGGGAAAGTACTCTGGTCAGTCTTCTAGGAAAATACTGTTATTTTATGCTTGTACAGCATGAAAAAGACCATTGAAAAACAAAATTTAACTTTTGTTTGATGTTTGATAAATAACATCTACTTCAAATAAAATACTTCTATTTTATGTAACCTGTTTTTTATTTTATAAACATTAACAAGGTTTTTACCAGTTTGTTTTGTAATAAAAAAAATTAAAAAGCTTTTCTGCTTCTAAAGTAGTATTTACTTATCAAACTATCAAAATCCAATTTTAAGTATAACTATTGTTATTCTTCTAGATCAGGATTGGGGAACCATTTTTCTGCCAAGGGCCGTTTGAATATTTATAACATCATTCTCGGCCCATACAAAATTAACAACTTAAAAATTAGCCTGCTTATATTTGGTCAAGCATTTAATTAACTCACCCCTAATGCCTTGGCAGGGCCAGACCAAATGATTTTGTAGGCCTTATATGGCCAGAGAGTCGGACATTCCACACCCCTGTTCTAGTTTGCCAACAGATGTCTATATTATTATATGTGCGTTCATGGTTTACATGTTTTGCCTCTTCTAAAAAGGATAGCCCAGCCAGCGTGGCTCAGTGGTTGAGCGTCAACCTATGAACCAGTAGGTTGCAGTTCGATTCCTGGTCAGGGCACATGCCTAGGTTGTGGGCTCAATCCCCATTGTGGGGCCTGCTGGAGGCAGCTGATCAATGATTCTCTCTCATCACTGATGTTTCTATCTCTCTCTCCCTCTCCCTTCCTCTCTGAAATCAATAAAAACATGTATTTTTTTTAAGTATAATGTAGAGGTGGTGAACACGATGACTATCTTCATGCACTTCCTCTTGAATGTTTGTCCTATCAGTATCTCAGATTGACCCATTTGTCTACACCCGTGATGGCGAACCTTTTGAGCTCGGCGTGTCAGCATTTTGAAAAACCCTAACTTAACTCTGGTGCCGTGTCACATAAAGAAATTTTTTTGATATTTGCAACCATAGTAAAACAAAGACTTATATTTTTGATATTTATTTTATATATTTAAATGCCATTTAACAAAGAAAAATCAACAAAAAAAATGAGTTCGCGTGTCACCTCTGACACACGTGTCATAGGTTCGCCATCACTGGTCTACACCCAGGGAGGTTAGGAACCATTGACCTCAGTTTGGACTTGACCAGATCCTGTGGCCCAAATAATATCGTTGGAGCCACTCATTCCCTCTTGCCCTCCCAGTTCTTTTCCATCTTCCCTTTCATATACATAGAACAAAAAGTCATAGGGAGGGGCAACCTTGGGTCACATGTCTATTCATGTACTAGTCTGTGATTAGGGGGATTCTGTTAGAAGGAAGGAAATTTGTACATTGTACTTGTGTCAGATTCATTCTCATCTGAACCTTACTGTAAACAGGAACTTGAAAGTCTCCTCTGTCTCCTCATTTCTTTGGTCTCTGGTAAGCCAAGAGCTTTTTTCCTCTAAGCTAAGGTGAGACTATTACTTAATTGCTGAATTAATGCAACTTGGAGTACATTTGTTTATTCGTTCATAAGTAATTGAAATTTCCCTAGTGTTTTCTCTTTGCTTCAAATTGTTCTTTACAACATTCAAAATCCTATTTAAGGCTCAGTTCTTAACGTTTATGTGTTAGCCCCATTCACCTCTATTTTCTCCAAAGCTGCTCATTTATTGATCAAATGAAAGAATGACTCTTAAGGTGATTTTTAGCTATCTCTTCTATCCTCTGTTCTTAGAATACTGTCTAGATAGAGTCTTGCACCTAAAGGTAATAGAAGCAGCTCTTCAGTAACTTCCTCAGTAATGTACTTAGAAATATTTTTAACTAATTTATGATGCAGTTAACATAGGTACTATTTTGATGCCAGGATGCTTAATAACAAGAAGAATAAATAACTTAAAATAGTTTACAAAGTTAGAAAACATTTGTAGTACAGTTTATTAAACAATTTGTGATAGATGTATCAGTTGCAAAGTTAAACTATTCTGCCTGGAAAAAATAACCACCGGAAAAGTGCTGATGAATAATGATTTTGTAGCTGTATCTGAAAAGTTTATGATTTCAAGTCTGAATCCATTAACAAAAAAATCTAATCCATATCACAATAATAATTTAGGCAGTGGGCTTTAGTCCTTAAATCAGTTCATTACATACTTGGAAATGTTAATTCACTTTGATGAATTTATTTGAACTATAGGTTGAGTATATTTCTGTCCTTGACTTACTTCAGAAAGTTTGTAATTTGATTTTGAGCATAGATTACAGAATTGAAAGAGTAAAAAAAGCATGAGCCTTTAAAATCTGAAAGACTTAAAAAAGTACAGTGTTCTATTACGGAATTTTATTGTGAATGCAGCGCATCTTGTTGACCTTTGCACTGAGACATTTTGGGAAGAGCATAATCATTTTCTAAATTATAAAGCTACAAATACATGTTTATAAACAGTACAGAAAAATCCTATGTAATAAAAGGCTAATATGTAAATCAACTGAAGTGGAACGACCGGTCGCTATGATGCACACTGACCACCAGGGGACAGACGCTCAACGCAGGAGCTGCCCCCTGATGGTCAGTGCGCTCCCACAGGGGGAGTGCTGCTCAGCCAGAATCCGGGCTCATGCTGGCGAGTGTAGCGGCGGTGGCGGGAGCCTCTCTCACCTCCATGGCAGCACTAAGGAACCCTTGGGGTCCCAGACTGTGAGAGGGCACAGGGGACTCTCCCCTCCCCCCATTACCCAAATGTCATGCACCATGCCTCTAGTCCTATCTAATAATAGACAAAGATGGTAATTGACCATACCTTCGCTACGCCTCCCATGGGCTAATTAGCATGATATGCAAATTAGCCACCAACAAAGATGACAGCTAATTTGCATACTACAGGCAGGACGGGGCATCGTGAGCCGCCATCCGGGCCCTGTGTGCAGCCCGCCCCCAGCCAGACCCCGTGTGCCGCCTAAGCCCCGCGTCGCCTAAGCCCCGCCCCCAGCCGGGACACCATGGTGATTAGAGAACAGGAAAGTGGCGTCCATAGGGAGCACCCAGCAGGGCCTGACCCCGGGTGCCCTGGCGATCCAGCGATCGGTGAGCAGGAAAGTGTGGCCTGTAGGCAGCACCCAGCAAGGCCTGTTCCTGGGTCGCCATGGCGATCCCAGAGCAGGAAAGCATGGCCTGCAGGAAGCACCCCACCCTGGCCACAGCTCAAGGGAGAGTACAACACGCAGTGGAGGCCAGGAGCCTGAGAGATCAACAGAGAGGGGCGCCTGCTCCAAGCCTCCACGGTGTGGCTGGGGGCAGGCCCCCAGCAGACACACACACACACACACACACACACACACACACACACAGCCTACTCTGAGCCTCCAATGTGGCTGGGGGCAGACCCCCAGCGGGGACACACACACACACACACACACACACACACACACACACACACACAGGACGCTGCTCCGAGCCTCTGCTGCCAGACTGTGGCCGTCAGTAGGACATCCACTGAGGGCTCCCGGACTGAGGGGCAGGCTGGGCTGAGGGAACCCCACCTCTAGTATTAAATAAAAAGTAAGAGTCTTTTATCACTCTCAGCTTCTTTAATTATGTTCTCCAGCAGTAGCACTATTATTTCTTATGTATGCTTCCAGGTTTTCTATACATATGCAGATATATGAAAGGGTGTGTACATCTTAAAAATAACACAACCAAAATATTGTACACATTATTTTGCAGTTTGCTCATTTCATTTAAGAAAATATGGGCATTTTTCCATGTAAAACACATCTGTGGATCTGTATCTACCTCATTCTTTTCATAGTTGTATAGCATTCCATGACATGAATGAACCATTCTTTTCTCCCACAACATTTTAACCATAGTGTCTTGTTTGTTTTTGTTAATCCTCACCTGAGGATATTTTTTCCATTGATTTTTATTTATTTATTTTTTTTATTTTTATTTTTTCTGTTCATCAGATTATTTATTCACTTGATTCTTAGATTCACTTGTTCATAGATGCATGTTTGTTGTTCATAATTTGTATCTTTGCCTTTTTCTTCCTCTTCCTCTTCTTAAAGGATACCTTTCAGCATTTCATATAATCCTGGTTTGGTGGTGATGAACTCCTTTAGCTTTTCCTTATCTGTGAAGCTCTTTATCTGACCTTCAATTCTGAATGATAGCTTTGCTGGATAAAGTAATCTTGGTTGTAGGTTCTTGGTATTCATCACTTTGAATATTTCTTGCCACTCCCTTCTGGCCTGCAAAGTTTCTGTTGAGAAATCAGCTGACAGCCGTATGGGTATTCCCTTGTAGGTAACTGAGTTTCTTTCTCTTGCTGTTTTTAAGATTCTCTCTTTATCTTTTGCTCTTGGCATTTTAATGATGATGTGTCTTGGTGTGGTCCTCTTTGGATTCCTTTTGTTTGGGGTTCTCCGCGCTTCTTGGACCTGTAAGTCCATTTCTTTCACCAGGTGGGGGAAGTTTTCTGTCATTATTTCTTCAAATAGGTTTTCAATATCTTGCTCTCTCTCATCTTCTGGCACCCCTATAATTCGGATGTTGGTACGCTTGAAGCTGTCCCAGAGGGTCCTTACACTATCCTCGCATTTTTGGATTCTTTTTTCATTTTGCTTTTCCGGTTGGGTGTTTTTTGCTTCCTCGCATTTCAAATCATTGACTTGATTCTTGCACTCCTCTGGTCTGCTGTCGGGAGTCTGTATAATATTCGTTATTTCAGTCCGTGTATGCTTAATTTCTAGTTGGTTCTCCAATATAAGATCGAGGGTCTCATTAGTTTTCTTGTAGATCTCATTAAGTTTATCGGCGGCTTCTAAACAGTTCTTGAGAGACCTTAAAAGTGTGGTTCTCAACTCTATATCTTCCATTGACAATTTTGTCCTGTTTCTTTGTCTCCGCATTTTGTTATGCTTCCTTGGTGCACCCCCTAGTGGTCTTTGTGCACAGTCTTGTAGTTAAGCCTTGATTGTTGTAGCTAATACCAGGGAGGGTTTGACCTCCAGGCCAGGTGGCTATGAGAATCAGCTGTGTCAGCAGTGAGAGAACTTCTGTCCTCTAGGGAGGTGCTAATCTAGCCTTTGCCTGAGGCTATCCGGCAAAAGCCTCTGTGCAGGGCTTGGGCGGGGCGGGTCGCACAGGATCAACAGGGTGGGCCGGAGAGAGCAGTTATGGCGGCTCTCAGTCCTGTCCCCAGGGGCTCTGCCTCTCTGAGTCCCAGCACATGCTGCAAAGCTCGGAGAGAAAGCTGCACTTGCTCTGACCGAAGCCAGACAGTCCCGCTTCTCCCGTTTGAGTCTGGGTCGCTAAAGACTCGCCCGTATCTGGAGCTCAGAGTCTGCGACTCCCTCCCGATTGAAAACGCCAACCACGCCCTCCGCCGCCAGCCCGCTCCGCGCACTCCGCACCTCAGAATCTGACTTCAGCACTGCGCCTCCTCTGAGTGTCCGTATGCGTTTCTCTTTCCTCCTAGTTGTAGGACTTCCACTCAGCCAGCGTTCCTGTGGTTCTGGGTGATGTCCCTTCCGTCTTTTAGTTTCACTTTTGAAGTAGTTGTTCAAAGCAGCAAACTCCGGCGTTAACCTATGCCGCCATCTTGGTTCTCCTCCTCCATTGATTTTTAGACAGAGTGGAAGGGAGGAGGAGAGACAGAAATAGTGTTTTGATACTAGCACAAGACACTTGAACTCCTTTCAGCTATATTCTACTTGGTTTGTAAGTATACTTCTTGCCTAAGTTTCCAACACTTTGTGACATTTATTTATAAAAGTATAATTCTTTAACTAGCTTTCAGAGTCCTTAAGTTTTCTTAGTATCATAGAACCACTGCACTGTAGCTTCTTTGACAGAAAAGAGTCTTTGAAGATTTTTAGTCTAGTGAATTTCAATCCTGGAATCCACCCAGCTAGCAAAGGAGAATGATGTGCTATTTTTACACTTTAAAAACCTAATGAGTAATGTAAATTTACTCATGTTAGAACCACATAGAATAAATTAGATGCCAACTTTCTGTGCTTTTGGTTGCAATTTTCTGAATGTATTTTAGCAACATGGGTTATTTCATTCTCAGAAATTCTGAGAATTTAATTATTTAGAAAAATGAGTTATTGATAAATGAAGTTTGATTTATAGAAGTATTTCAAATGGAATCCACGGAGGATAGAGGGAAATAATGGTAAGGAGTCCTTAATGGTAAAATAATTGGACCAATTATTCATCCTTTATCCTTTTGAGTCCTCTCCTTATTCTCTTTTTCAGTATGAGATTGAAAATATGATATTAATATTTTTTTGTTTCATAAATTTAAATAACTACTACTCCCTAACTTAGCAAGGAAGGCAGTAATTGAAAACGATACTCTTTAAATTTTTTACATTTATTTCCAAGGGTTAGTTGTGTTTTTTGTTTTTTTTTTTAATGCTTTCTATTACCAGGGAAAGGTTTATTGTGTCAGGTCATTAGATAAATGATTAAAATAGGATGTTTGCTTTTTTAAAAACCTAAAAAGCCACTTAATTTCTTTTTATGTAACTAGCACTATAATTTTTATGTAGTACTTTCTCTGATATGATAGCTTAAAGATAATATATATCCTATCTAATAAAAGAGAAACATGGTAATTAGCATACGTCCGCTACCCTTCCCATTGGCTAATCAGGGCGATATGCAAATTAACTGCCAGCCAAGATGGCAGCCGGCAGCCAGGCAGCTTGAAACTAACATGAGGCTTGCTTGCTTCAGTGATGGAGGAAACCAACGTTCCCCGCCTGCCTTGCCGGCCTCTGAGCTTGCAGTTTGAAACATAGTTACAAAAATAGAAGCTAAACAAAACCCCAGAAACCTGCTTTCAGCAAGCCGGGATCTCAGAGCTGGAGTTGATACAGTGTTTCGATTATAGAACACAAACAAACCAGATACCTGCTTTCAGCAGCACAGGCCTCAGAGCTGGAGTCAGAGCTAAAGCTGGCCCAGAATTTAAAAAAAAAGAAAAAAAGGAGCAGTTGGGAGCTTCCGTCACCCGCCAGCCTGAAAACAGCCCTCAGCCCTTCACCCAGACTGGCCAGGCACCCCAGTGGGGACCCCCACCCTGAAGGGTGTGTGACCAGCTGCAAACAGCCATCATCCCCTCACCCAGGCTGGCCAGGCACCCCAGTGGGGACCCCCACCCTGATCCAGAACACCCTTCAGGGCAAACCAGCCAGCCCCCACCCGTGCACCAGGCCTCTATCCTATATATTAAAAGGGTAATATGCCTCCCAGCACCGGGATCAGCGGAGCCACGAGGCCTCCTGGCACAGGGATCAGCATGATAGGGAGCAGCGCCCAAACCCCCTGATCGCCCTGCGGCTCTATGTGTGACAGAGGGCAGGGCCACAACCTCCCTATCGGCCCTGCTCTGTTCGTGACAGGGGAAGGCACCCCCAACCCCCTGATCAGCCCTGCTCTGTGCCTGATGGGGGGAGCTCCCCAACCCCCTGATCACCCTGCGGCTCTGTGTGTGACAGGGTGTGGTGCCCCAGCCACCTGATCGGCCCTGCTCTGTGCCTGATAGGGGGGAGCTCCCCAACCCCCTGATCGCCCTGCGGCTCTGTGTGTTACAGGGGGCGGGGCCACAACCTCCCTGTCCTCCCTGCTCTGTTTGTGATAGGGGAAGGCGCCCCAACCCCCTGATCAGCCCTGCTCTGTGCCTGATAGGGGGGAGCTCCCCAACCCCCTGATCGGCCCTGCTCTGTGTGTGACAGGGTGCGGCGCCCCTACCCCCACTCCCCCGGGCCCTGCTCTGTGTGTGACGGGGTAGAGCCATAACCTCCCTATCGGCCCTGCTCTGTGGGTGATAGAGGGTGGCGCCCCAACCCCCTGATCCGCCCTGCTCTGTGTGTGACAGGGGGCGGTGCCCCAACTCCCCCATCGGCCCTACTCTGTGAGTGATGGGGGGGAGCTCCCCAACCCCCTGATTAACCCTGCTCTGTGTGTGACAAGGTACGGAGCCCCAAACCCCCTGATGGGTCCTGCTCTGTGCGTGACAGCGGGCAGCGCTCCAACCCCGATTGGTCCTGCTCTGTGTGTGACGGGGTGGCGCCGCAACCTCCCCATTGACCCTGCCTTGAGTGTGACAGGGGGCGGTGCCCCAACCCCACAATCGGCCCTACCCTGAGCGTGACTGAGGGTGGCATCACAACCTCCCAATCCACCCTGCTCTGTGCATGACAGGGGGCGGCGCCCCAACTCCCCAATCGGCCCTGCTCTGAGCCCGACCAGGGGCTGCACCTAGGGATTGGGCCTGCCCTCTGCCACCCAGGAGCAGGCCTAAGCCAGCAGGTCGTTATCTCCTGAGAGGTCCCAACAAATAAAAGACTACGAGAGGGCACAGGCCGGGCTGAGGGACCCCCCCTCCTCCCCGAGCGCACCAATTTTTGTGCACCGGGCCTCGAGTATATAAATAAAAGCCTAAGCGACCGAATGACCGGTCTACCAGTCGCTATGATGTGCACTGACCACCAGGGGGCAGATGCTTAACACAGGAGCTGCCCCCGGTGGTCAGTGTGCTCCCCCAGCCATCCTCCCGCGGCCCCTCCCCCTGGCCAGCCAACCTCCCACAGCCCCTCCCTCCTGGCCGGCCAACTTCCCACAGCCCTTCCCCCTGGCCAACCTTCTGCCTCCCCGATTGGCCCCGATCACCGGCCAGGCCAAGGGACCCCACCCGTGCACGAATTCGTGCGCTCCGCTTCTAGTATTTAATATGTTGGTAGTATATGTTCATTGATTGAACTTCATCCTCTAAAAAATTAAGGCAATTAACTGGTTATTTAGGCCTTCAGAAAAATCTGAATTATTTATGTTATAAACATTGCTTTTATGCTTCTAATATTTTATAGTGTGGTTTTTTTTGTTTCGTTTTTTTCATGGAAACCACTAGCCTGCTGCTTATAATAATAAGCAACTTAATAGTATAGGTGATTCTAAAACTTGGTACATTGGGTACTATTAAATAGCATTTAAATGTGACCAGACATGTTTTATTAGATCATTAATGTTCACCTTGGGGGAAATATAAAATCATAATTTTACTTCCTAAGGCATACATTAATTAACAAATAAAACATGCCCTGGCGTGTTGTTTTATGACTGTAATACAGCTAGTATATTTTCAGTAATTTTTTTATTTGTATCCTGCAGTGTGCTCTGGGCATAGGGGACCACATACTCGGACTTTAATGTAGTTAGTTACACAGTGCTACAGAACTTTATTCTTTATTTTTATCCTTTTTTGTTTAAAAAGTTCTTTTTCACGATAGAACTTGAAAGATCTATTTCTGTAGCTTTATCGCAGCATTTCTTCTAGACATAAGTTGGATTTACACAGTTTTAGAAATACTATATTTATTACTTTTCCACCTGGCCCTTAAGTTAAATATTTTCCCATATCTTGCAATTATATTCTTTTCCTTTTTATTGAATTGCCTGAGTAATAAAAGATATTTGCTTCTATTCTGTTCCATAAATTTTTCCTGAGGAACTAGATATATTGCTTTGCTTCTATTTAGTAAGCTTTTAAGTGTTCTGCTAAAAGACTATTATACTTAGGTGTCTAAATAAGGATATTGTCAAATTAACAATTGCAATAAATTAATCAATTAAACTTCCTTTCCTACGTACATATATAGTTTCAGCTATAAAGTTTTTTTTCTTCACTATAGTATATCAAATATTGGCATAATGCTGTTACTTATGAAATGCCACATTTCATTAACTTTTATGAAGTGATGACATATTTGGGCAGTAATTCTTAGTTATTTTTAGTTATTACTAACTTGGCTTTTATTTCTGTGTGTAGGATTGTGGATAATATGCCTGTAACATGGTGTTATGATGTTGAAGATGGTCAGAAGTTCTGTAATCCTGGATTTCCTATTGGCTGTTACATTACAGATAAAGGCCGTGCTAAAGATGCCTGTGTTATTAGTGTAAGTTTGTGATAAACGCTATGCTTCTTTTTAAAATATGTTTTTATTAATTTCAGAGAAAGGAAGGGAGAGAGAGAGACACACACACACACACATCAGTGAGAGAGAAACATTGATGCACTGCCTCCTGCACACCCCTTACTGGGAATCGAGCCCAAAACCCAGGCATATGCCCTGACCATAAATCGAACCAGTGACCTCCTGGTGCATGGGACAAAGCTCAACCAACTGAGCCACACCAGCTGGGCTCTATACTTCTTATTAAAATATGGTTTTTGGTAGAAAGATTCATTCTTTACCCAGACATAATTGTTATACTCATCGAATGAGTGCAGCTCAGATATTCTGAATTACAACTACTTAGATATTAAACCTAAGTCAGGTTAACAGTGTACAAATTTAGCCCTGGAACAAAAATAATTCAGATTTAGTTCAACATTTACTGAGTGTTACGTGCTAAGGACTAGGACTTTGTCCGTTCTGATTCTGTTAAAAGTTAGTTTCATAAATCTTATGTATAAAAATCTATAGAGAATGTAGTGCCAAAAAGACCTCAATGTAAATCCATGAAATTTGTATTGCAAATTAAGTCCATGTGTTGTAAAAGTTTGGTTTTACACCTTTTTTTAAAAGGCATGTCTTTGAGTTCATACTTTGAGGTCATAATAGAGTGAAGACATTAATATAGAAAGTAATTAAAATTATTGGGGATGTATATTAAATTTTGTGTAATCAGGTCACCCTGATTTAGGTTATTAGTTTAGACTGAAGTTATAAACTTCCATGGAGGAAAAGTGTTAAAATGTTTAAGTTTTAGCACACTTAAAATGTAATATTTAAAAATTTATTTTGTAAGTTATATTGTGGTGAAAACCTAGAAAATATAGATGTATTCTTTATAACAAGCACTTAATAAGTTTTATGTAAGAATTAAAACATTAAAGAAATGTAATTTGTACCTCTGCCAATTAGTTTGGCTTATAAAGAGTTTAAGCTTAAAACTGAAATATTTTTATGGGGAAGGATTAAAATCCTGTCTAAGCTTAAATTTTCCTAGTTGTTGTGACTAATTTTGAAGTTTTTTATGTTTTAACTCTTGTATAGCCAGTTTCTACCTTTAACTTGAAGTTCTGTTCTGCAGTCAGACTATCATGAAAGAGATACATTTTACATCTTCAACCATGTTGACATAAAAATACACTACCACGTTGTTGAAACTGGGTCCATGGGAGCAAGATTGGTGGCTGCTAAACTTGAACCAAAAAGGTAACTATACAAATATAAAAAGTAAAAATATAAGTGAAATTTAGACCCAAAGAATAAATATTTCAGGCCTAATTAACTTTTTCCTTAATCAGTATTCTAGCATATAATCTGGCATTTCAGGATTGATTTTACTAAAACTCCCGTTGGCATGATTTGTTGCTGAGTTCCGGGGTTTTTTTTTCTGTCAGTGGTCAAGTGGTCAAGCCAAGGTGCCTTTTTGTTTTGTTTTTCAGTCAGGAAGTTTTGACAGCTTTTTCATGTCAGGTTGGAATGGAGAATGTGAGGTGTTTGGGACAGAGTTCCCTTTACGGTGGAAAAGCATTGCTTCAGATATTTGCAGGTTGACCTCTCATCAGAGGCCTAGATGAGCTGATTAGTGCTGTCATTTTGAAAGTCTCCATGCAGTGTTAGATGCCAGTATATGACAAGTCATTAAAAGGACGTCTCTTTAACTTGTCAAGCTTTAATGTTAAAGTACCTATTAGTTACTTGTGAAGTCTTTTTGATTTGAGCATTCCATTTTTTCCATGAACATCCACACCACCACCAATTGAATTAGCCATTTTCACTGCTGGTAAAGAAATGCACCCCATAATAAGATGGCAGTTAATTTAAACTCCCTCAGTGAGTGAGTGTGTGTGTGTGTGTGTGTGTGTGTGTGTGTGTGTGTGTGTTTAAGATTATTTAATGCTTTTCAAGTCTAGTGTTTTCAGAAGTTTGTTTCTAATTTTGAGTAATAATTTGTATCCATTCTTATAACTAAGCCCATTATTTGAGTGAAGTAAATGTTTTATACTATTAAATGTGACATGAATAATTTCATGCTTGATTTTCAGCATTGTGAAATATTTTCAAAATCTCTAACCTTTACCTCATTTTTTGAAACTGTACTTCATTAGCATCTTTCCAAAATGTTTCTTCCCACAGTTACAAACATACCCATATAGATAAACCAGACTGCTCTGGAGCCCCCATGGATATAAGTAACAAGGCCTCTGGGGAGATCAAAATTGCCTATACTTACTCTGTTAGCTTCGAGGTGAGTTTGTTATTATTTTTAATGTAACTCAGAAATTGATTTTAAATTCATACTACTTAAACTAATTAAAATGTTAATGATTTAGCTTGTCAGATAGATAAGCTTTCAATGAACTGATTTTTGGAATAGTTTATCAGTGCACCAGGCAGTATAATCACACTCAAAACTAAGTCTTCATTTAAATGAGAAGCATAGCAACTTGGAGAATTGAGTCCGATTAATTAAGCCATAAGAGATACATATGACAAAAGGTAGAAAATAGGCATAGAAGTTGTGAAATGGTCAAAGATATATGCCACAAGTATTTGGGAAAAATACCATTTTTAAATCTGGGTTTGAGTATGAACTTAAATAAAACATTTCCTGATGGTAGATGATTTATATAGGTTCTTAGGGAATTCAAGGGGGAGTGTTTTAATTAATGGAGAAGTTTTTTAGGAGGAAAGTAAAAGTTTATTTTATGAGGATCTTAGGCAATATTCCACCTCTATTTTTAATAAACTATTTTGGCAATCCAGTGTAGTTGTGACATTTACTATCCCCATATAGTGTGTAATTTTGTAAGCCTAGTACAATAAACAATATATATTTCTTTCTAGGTATTAAGAGCTCTGTGTGGGTGACACCTGCCAGATGTTCAGTGTGCCTAGGTTATGACTTTGGTCTAGTTAAGTGTCTTATAGGCATAGATAGATGGTGTCAAAGCAAATAAGTTATTCCACTCAATTTTCTGAAAAAAATAAATATAGCCCTAAATTTTAACATCTAAAATACACCCTTACTATTTAAAATTTAAAGCAAGATTTTGAAAAAGTACAAGTAAGTAGGTACCTGTAGGAACTCCTATTATTTTTTATTTACTATTTAATCTCATTCTGATTTTTCAGAGACTTAAGTAAATTGAAACTCCCTGAATCTCATGACTAACCCAAATTATGATAACAAGAAATTGCATTTGTTGTTTGAATGGAAGGTCAAGCTGAGAATGGAAATTTTTGGATTCTTAATATATTTTGTCAGCAAATGATTATTTAAAGAGTTTTGTTTTGTTTTTAATCCCTGTAGGAAGATCCAAAGATCAGGTGGGCATCTAGATGGGACTATATTCTGGAATCTATGCCTCATACCCACATTCAGTGGTTTAGGTAAGACTATAATTAATCTGCTTTCTGCTCTGTAATTATTCTACTCTTTGTCCCTTTAAACATCTGATTCACTCTAATTCTCCTCAGTTATTCAAAAGTGCTGACCTTTTAAATCAGAGATGGATTCAATTCTGGATTTAAGTTACTGGTTATGAGTCAGACCAGGCTATTCCATTTTTCAGAGTCCATTTCTTTATCTAGAAATATCTGCCTCATGGGACTGTTCTAAGGAGTAAAGGAAATAACGAAACAGCATTTGAGCACCTTACCTAGAAAGGAAGAGTGCTCAGTAAACAAGCTACTGCTATTGTTATGACTATTTATTCTCTCTTAAAAGAGTGACTCAAACTTTTATCTAGAAAACTATTCATGGTGCCAATTATCCTTTGACACTCATTAATTTACTGAGTAAATTTGTTCTTCACTAAAATTCTTGAGGAAACAGATCAGTCCTTTGTTGATTCTTACAGCTTGTGTTGCACTGATTTGGGCACTCTAGTTATTTAATAATGCTGACCATGAAAAGAAAATTCTAGTTCTTAGCAGACCACAAAACTATATTATAAGTGTACAAAGTTATGTATATACTGGAAAGTCACATAGCAGAACACAGTTAATTAAAATTAACCACAGTTAGGTAAAATTTTTATTGTGAAAAATACTGTCTTAATATTATTTAGTAAACAACTTAAAAAGGAGTTTCACTGTTGCAGAGATTAAGATACAGATTAATCCTGACATGTATTTCTACAGCATTATGAATTCCCTGGTCATTGTCCTCTTCTTGTCTGGAATGGTCGCTATGATTATGCTACGGACACTGCATAAAGATATTGCCAGATATAATCAGATGGATTCTACGGTGAGTGAAACATTTGAACCGTTCTTCTGTTCCAAAAAATGTCTTTATATTTTCTTTGGAAAGGTTTGATTTTTTTTAAATTTTTCAGTTACAGTTTATATTCAGTATTATTTTGTACTAGTTTCAGGTGTACAGAATAGTGGTTCAACAATTACATATTTTGCAAAATGGTTCCCCCAATATGGAAAGGTTCTAAATAATAACTTTAGACAGAATGTGCTTTTAAAACATTCTTCTCAAAAGTTATCCTGCATTCAGATTTTCAAATAAGAAAATGATCGTTAAGAATTTGGCATTCTCCAGAAAGTCAGTCACTACAGCATAGAGAATTGAACTGTTCACAGCCTCATTTGTGTCAGTATTTTGGTGCAGAATGGATGTAGGTGCACAGCTGGTTCTGTCCTCTTTTTCACTTATGTGCTGTCAGCTCTGTCAGATTCTCCATTCCCAGCATACACTCAGTGTATGAAACAGCAAAGTTGAATGGAATAACTCCCAAGAAATTTTTATTTGTGTGTATATTTAACTTTCAAAATTTTATTTTAATTGAAAAGCTTTATCATTTCTACGTTTAGGTATATTCAAAGTAACTTACTGTCCCGACCTCATTTATTCTCAAACATTTTAAGTTGCATAATGTTATACATTTTATAGCTTTTCATTTATAACAGCTGTTTAACAAAATTTCCATAAGAACCACAGTGACTTGTCATAAATACAAAAAACTCAGATTTTTATTGTTTTCTCTTCCCCAGCCTCTTAGCCTTCCCCCTTAACCTTTCTGTCCTCTTCTAATTAGAAAAGAACACGTTAATGTTTGTAAGCTTTTTAGCACCTCTATTCTATAATCCTTTTTCATAATTTTTTTATTGTTTTATTACATATGTTATTAAAATAATTTCAAGATACTCTGTTCATAATTGGCATTTCCAAATAATCACTGAGTTAGTAGCATTTTCTTAATTTAATTAGAGGTGTGCCATGGGATACAGGGTCAGGGCAACCCTCCTTCCATTCTTCCATTCTTTTCCTACCTCCAGTTTCCTGCTGTAGCAGTCAGAGCAAATCTGTTCAAACATAAATCTGATCATTTCACTCCTGATCACAACCTTCTACTGGCTTTCCATTTTACTTAGAGTGAAAGCCAAAGTCTTTACAATGATCCAGAAGGATCATTGCTTTTCTCTACCTCGAATGTTTATCCCTCAAATATTTACATGTCTGGCTCCCCTACTTCCTTCAAGTCTTTACTGAAACATCTTCCCATGTTCTCCACCCCACATAAATATCCATACTTCCTAATTTTTTTTCTATAGCACTTACACCATCTATTGTAATATATATTTTATTTACTTATTTTATTGTCTGCCTTCCCAATGAGAACACACACTCATGAAAACAGGGATTTTTCTGTTACACTCACTGTAGTATCACTGGTGTTTTGAACAGTTCTGAGCATATAATTGGTGCTGAATAAGTATTTGTTGAATAAATGAATCAAGTAGTCAATCCTTTATGTACCAGATTTGTTGGCACATTGCTGAGCTCGAGGTAGGTAAGAAACGTATCCAAGGACTACCCCCAGTGCGCTACCCCCCCTCCAGAAAAGTGAACTGAGGCCAGAGCAGGAAGCATGGGAGGTCAAAGCTCTCCTTTAAAGCAATGCTTATATAAAGTCTTTAATCAATTGGGAGACTAAATCTTAGGTCATTAGTGAGGGAGCTGAACCTCAGTCTTCTCCTACATCAAGCCTGGCTTCTTGAAGGGGAATAGGGAGGGCAAAATGATGCTAGCTTTGTAAGTGCCTTTTGATTCTTGGCAGATTCAAGTAGAAATTCTTTGAAGGAAAGTTTTCCAAATTTAGCTATAGGATTCTCACAATTTAAGATCAACAAAATATAATCTATTAGTAGAAATTCACAAAAACTTACAATAAACAACAGATTTAGACACCCCCCCCCCCCAAGATTTCAGATACTAGAACTATTAGATACAGAGTATAAAATATATTGGAAAATAATAGGTAGGAGTTTTACAGAACAGATGAAAGATTAGTATCCATAGATAAAGGAAACAATATGTCCCAAACAGACTAAATACAAATAAATCCACACCTAGATCAACTGTGACAAAAATCAGGCAGAGGAAAAGAAAGAAACTAGCAGTAGGAGCTCAGAGACAGAATATCTTTAAATTGGTGAGAGAAATTATTTACATAGCATCAAGTATCCAGAGAAGCTATCTTTCAGAAATAAAGATGAAATACAGTTGACCATAAGGACCTTTACTGCAGGAATTTCTATAAAATTACTTTAGCAGAAAACACATCATCTATAATAATAAAAGGGTAATATGCTAATTAGACCAGACGTCCTTCCAGACGACCTTCCTGACAAAGTCAGGGCTGCGAGGGAAGCCTGGGTCCAGGTTGCCAGAGGGAAGCCGGTGCCGGCAGCTGGGGCAAGAAAGGCCTACTCTTGCACGAATTTCATGCATCGGGCCTCTAGTAAATTACTAAAAACCAATGCTAAAGAGATATAGAAGGATTGGTAAACCAAAAAATTCCAAGAAAACATTTTCTGTATCTAGTAATAATGAGTCTAAAATTGGAGATTAACAAAAGTATATTTTAAAAAACAGATTGGATACATAATACTGAGTAAAGTGAGTGGCTGTCTAGGGAGATAAATAAGGTAAAGACCAACTTTATTCCTTACATTTAAAGAATTAATGATTTAAATGAAAATGTGAAACAATAAAATAGTAGTACACATGTGAAGTTATTTTTATAAGTATGACAGAGAGCCAGAAGCCATAAAATAATTGCTACAATTAAAAATCTGAATAGCAAAAAATATGTAAGTAGAAAGATAAATATTAAATGGGAAAATATTTTAACACCTGTTAAAAACACAAATTGTTTAATTCCTCAGTAAAGAAATCCTAAAATCACCAAGAAAACAATCAACCATCCAGTAAGAAACTGGGCAAGGCACATTAAAAGTCTATAGAAAAGAAATACAAATGGTTCTGAAACATACAAAAAGATACAACATCACTTATAAGAGAACTACAAATTAAAACTGCAGTGCAAGATTTTTCACCTGATACATTAGCAGACGTTAAAATGTTTGATATGATAATGTGTTGAGGATTGAGGACATGAGCACTTTGATGCATAGTTTATGAGAGTGCAAATTGGTATAAGTTATAGAAGGCAGTTTGGCAGTGTTAGATTATAATGTAATTTGATTCAACAGTTCCATTTCTAGAAACTAATCAGGATGCAAAGGATTTTACTATTGTTATTTTTTATCTTAAAACAATGAATATATGTTGTTTATAATAGTAGATTTCAATTATGAAATATTCATTCAGTGGAATATACTTTGTAAGCATTAAAAAGACCTAGGCAACGCTGTATATACAAATGTGGAACAGCACCGCCATGATATTATTAGACTAAAAAGATAAGGTATGAAATATGGTATATAATATGCTACCATTTGTGGGGGCGGGTGGGAAAGAAAGTATTCATGCATTTGTTTATACATAGGTAGAATATCTCTACAACGATAATAAAAACTAGTCACATTTGTTTACTCTAAAAAAGGGGACCTGGCTCTCTATTGAAAACTTAGCTTTCACTTACATTGTTTGAATGTTTTAGTATACTTGTTCAATAAAAAAGTAATCAGAAATGGTTCCTTGTCTAGCTAATGTATTGCATCACCTAAAAGAAGGGATGCATATAATTTCCCCCCATACTTTTAACACAGACATTCATACTGGCAAGGAGATTAGTAGACCCATCACCCTGGGCCAACAGTTACCAACTCATGTTCAGTTTTGTTTTATCTGTAGAATCCCACCTACTCGCCCTCCCTCCCCCCCAATTATTTTGAAGCCAATATCAAATATAATTTTATTTAATCCACTTAGAGCCCTTGTACTTTTTTTTTTTAGTTAAAGGTATTACAAATGTGTCCTATTCCCCCCCATTAACCCCCAACCTCCCCCCCTGCACACTCATGCTCCCATCCCCCTGTTAATAACCTTGTACTTTTTTTTTTTTTTAAATATATTTTATTGATTTTTTACAGAGAGGAAGGGAGAGAGATAGAGAGTTAGAAACATCGATGAGAGAGAAACATCGATCAGCTGCCTCCCACACATCCTCCACTGGGGAAGTGCCTGCAACCCAGGTACATGCCCTTGACCGGAATTGAACCCAGGACCTTTCAGTCCGCAGGCCGACGCTCTATCCGCTGAGCCAAACCGGCTTTGGCAATAACCTTGTACTTTTAATAAAACTTCAATTTGTACGTTCCTCATAAATGACAAGGTAAAGTCTAATTCCCAGTGTGTGTGTAAGTGTTGTGTACCAGCAAAGTAGGTATGAGATCTAGTTTATTTTGGAGATTAATGAATGTAGGTTGAAAAGGATAGAGTGTGATTAAAAATTAAGATGTTAAGTTGGATCATAAAGCTTAGACTAGAACTAGGTAGGCATCACATTATCTTTGTATTTCTTTTAAAAATTTCTCTGTAACTATAGTATTAGTAGACCGTAATACACAGCATTCCTTTAAAACAATTCAGGAAAACTATAAAGCTCCATAATTCAAGCTTTATACTTCAAAATTTTTTTTTTTTTTAAATATGTTTTATTGATTTTTTTACAGAGAGGAAGGGAGAGGGATAGAGAGTTAGAAATATCGATGGGAGAGAAACATCGATCAGCTGCCTCCTGCACACCTCCTACTGGGGATGTGCCCACAACCAAGGTACATGCCCTTGACCGGAATCGAACCTGGGACCTTTCAGTCCGCAGGCTGATGCTCTATCCACTGAGCCAAACTGGTTAGGGCGATATACTTCAAAATTAAAATAAATATTAACCTTTGTAACTTTTTAAAAAATTTTCTGTATCAGTCTATTCAACAGTGAATAAACTGTCTAGTTGTCTTGGTGATATCACATGACAAACAATTTCATTTTCTTTTTAGGAGGATGCCCAGGAAGAATTTGGCTGGAAACTAGTTCATGGTGATATATTCCGTCCTCCAAGAAAAGGGATGCTGCTATCAGTCTTTCTAGGATCGGGAACACAGATTTTAATTATGACATTTGTGACTCTATGTAAGTGTTAATTGCAAATTAAATAGAAAATACTTTTTCTAAATAACTAGAGGCCTGATCCATGAAATTCATGCAAGGGCCTTGGCCCCTGCCCGCTGCAGCTTCGCCTGGAAGGAAGGACGCCTGGTCTAATTAGCATATTATGCTTTTATTATTATAGATTGTTTGAAAACCAGTTTAGAAAAAGTGAGGTAGCTAGGCTAGCTGTCTCTAAGAGTCCTCTTGGCATTTAAATCTGTGTTTTGGCTGTACGTGACTTGGGGTGGGATTAGCTGCTCCCAAAGCTGACCATTCATATCTCTATTCAGGTGCATAGAGACCGGCCTCTGTCATAGCAGCACTGCAGCTGGAGATGACTAGGTCCTGAAACACCATCTGGGTCTGAGTCTGGGTAGCCTGGAAGCAGGGTCATGCAGGCTGACTGTCCCACCCCACTGGGAGCAGTATGATTAGATCCCAAGACATTCAGTGAGAAAGACCGAAAAAAGAAGAGTGAGTAGGGCAGGAAGGTTTTTGTATACCTTTCTCATCTTGGAAGAATTTTAGAAAAAAAGACCTCTATCTTTCCCTAGCAGTGTTCAGGAAAGATCTTCCTGCGGGGTCAGGGAGGGGTGGATCTACTCCTGTGCCACCTGAAAATCTTCAGGAATTTTACTTAATTTTTGTTGATTAGATCAATCAATTTTTAAAAATAGACTTAATTTAGAGGTATTGATTGCCCACAGGAGTGGTTCTGATACTCTTATTTCCAAGATCTTCCAGTTTTTCTAATTTTAAGAGAAAAAAGTTCAAATAAAATTTCCTAAATTTTGAATTAAATTTTTTTTTATGTTTCCTTCATTGTTGCCTGTTAATGATGAACAGTAACAAATGAATGTTACTGGAAGAATTCAGGAACCACTGACCTTTTAATAATTTTTTCAGTGAACATTTATTCTTATGTTCAGTGCATGTAAATATTTAATACTAAAGTCATTTTCTGTTAGTAAAGTTCTAAATTTTTATGATTTATTTATTCCCTGTTTTATTCTTTGATTAAATTCTGTTTTGTCTCTCATGTTTGAATGTTACAAGGCTTTTTCACCCCAGAGGGCCTTTTAAAAGGAACAAAAAGTAAATTTTAACTGCATAAGTGTTTTACAAAGAGGATTTTCACTTTGAAATGTGTGGCACATGAACATGTTTGGGAACTACTGACTTACATCTCCAGGTTCAGTTTGAAGACTAATTTGAAGATTAACTAGAATATATGTATTTATTTAGTAAAGAGATGGAGCTGCTATGGGTAGGGCTACAGTTAGTAAGTATATTACACTGAAGAGGGTAGGATGGGAGAAGTCATGAAATACCTGGAACCAGCCAAGGTAGTGTGAAAGCACTAGACTACCAGAGAACCAGGGTGGAGTTAGAGCAGAATAGATGCTTGAGGGTAAAATTCTTCTGTAAAATTTTATTTGGAGCTGCCTTTTGCCACTGTCTGGTCTTTGTGGGGGTTAGCTAGGAAGTGAACTTGTGAGGAAGGAAAGTTTCAGAGAACCTAGGATAGAAAACAATAGGGATCATTTCCCTTAAAAGCTTGAATATGAACTTTTCGGCTTCAGAACAGTCCATTTCTTAGTCCTGAGGAGGGGCAGGGCAGTGCATATAGCTGAAATTCTGATAGATCTGACCTTATCCTATTTTCCTGCTGATCATGACTTTCTCCTCTTGCCCCCTCTGTGCTGATCAGAAGGTGTGAATGGACATGTACTTGGTTATGTTCACCTCAGAGGAAATACCAGGAACTTTCCTTGTTCCTGGGATCAGAAAGCTACTTGACTTTCTGTACAAGTCATAACTTCTGAGTTCCAGCTTAAAGTTAGAAGTCTTTTATTCGTAGAGAGGGTTATATAGAGAAGAACAAATAAAACTAACCAACTGAATAAGGGTAGGAGCCAGAATTTTCCCAAGTGATTGATCAAGTCTTTTAAAAGGATAGAGTGTGATTAAAAATTAAGATGTTAAGTTGGATCATAAAGCTTAGACTAGAACTGGGTAGGCATCACATTATCTTTGTATTTCTTTTTAAAATTTCTCTGTAACTATAGTATTAGTAGACCATAATACACAGCACTATGAAATCTTTTTTCCCTATTTTATTCTCTGATTAGATTCTGTCTTGTGTCTTATGTTTGAATGTTACAAGGTTTTTTTTTTTACCCCAGAGGACCTTTAAAAACCAACAAAAAGTGAGATTATTTCATAGTGGGAATATTTTTATTGATGTTATTATTTTTGTTTTTTTATTGTTTAAAGTATTACATATATCTCCTTTTTTCCCCATCAACCCCTCCCTGGCCACTCCCACCCCCCAGTACAAGCCCCCACCACCCCAGTGTCTGTGTCTATTGGTTATGCAATATGCATGCATGCATACAAGTCTTTTGGTTGATTTCTTACACCTCCCTCCCAACCCTCCCCTGCTTCTGAGATTTGATGGTCTGTTCGATGCTTCTCTGTCTCTGGATCTATTTTTGTTCATCAGTTTATGTTGTTCATTATATTCTACAAATGAGTGAGATCATGTGATATTTATCTTTCTCCAACTGGCTTATTTCACTTAGCATATGCTCTCCAGGTCCATCCATGATTTTGCAAATGGTAAAAGGTCCTTCTTTTTTATAGCAGCATAGTATTCCATTGTGTAGATGTACCACTGTTTTTTAATCCACACATCTGCTGATGGGCACTTAGGCTGTTTCCAAATCTTAGCTATGGTGAATTGTGCTGCTATGGACATAGGGGTGCATATATCCTTTCTTATTGGTGTTTCTGATTTCTTGGGATATATTCCTAGAAGTGGGATTACTGGGTTAAGTGGGAGTTCCATTTTTAACTTTTTGAGGAAACTTTATACTGTTTTCCACAGTTACTACACCAGTCTGCATTCCCACCAGCAGTGCATGAGGGTTCCTTTTTCTCCGCATCCTTGCCAGCACTTGTTGTTTGTTGATTTGTTGATGATAGCCATTCTGACAGGTGTGAGAATGTCAGGTACTTCATTGTTTTGATTTGCATCTCAGATGATTAGTGACTTTGAGCATGTTTTCATATGTATCTTGGTCTTCTTTATGTCCTCTTTCAAAAAGTGTCTATTTAGGTCCTTTGCCCATTTTTTGATTGGATTATTTATCTTCCTTTTGTTAAGTTGTATGAGTTCCCTGTAAATTTTGGAAATTAAATCCTTATCGGAGATAACATTGGCAAATATGTTCTTCCATGCAGTGGGCTTTCTTGTTGTTTTGTTGATCATTTCTTCAAAAGCTTGCAGAAGCTTTTTATGTTCATGTAGTCCCATTTGTTTTTTTCTCTCCTTAGTTTCCATTGTCCTAGGAGCTGTATCAGTAAAGATGTTGCTACAACATATGTCTGATATTTTGCTGCCTATGGATTCTTCTAAGATTTTTGTTTTCCCATCTTATGTTTAAGTCCTTTATCCATTTTGAGTTTATTTCTGTGTAAGCTGGTGGTATAGTTTCATTTTTTTGCATGTATCTGGCCAATTTTCCCAGCACCATTTATTGAAGAGACTGTCTTGACTCCATTGTATGCTCTTGCCTCCTTTGTCAAATATTAAGCATTAATGGCTTGGGTCAATTTCTGGGTTCTCTGTTCTCTTCCATTGGTCTATATGTCTGTTCTTGTGCCAGTACCAGGCAGTTTTGAGAATAGTGGCTTTGTAATATAGCTTGATATCTGGTATTGTGATCCCTCCAACTTTGTTCTTTCTCAGGATAGCTGTGGCTATTCGGGATCTTTTTTTATTCCATATGAATTTTTGGAGAGTTTGTTCTAGGTCTGTGAAATGTGCCGTTGGTATTTTAGTAGGGGTTGCATTGAATCTATATATTGCTTTGGGTAGTATGGACAATTTAATGATGTTGATTCTACCAATCTATGAACACAGTATATTCTTCCATTTGTTTATATCTTCTTCTATCTCTTTTTTCCATGTCCTGTAGTTTTCTGAGTACAGGTCTTTTACCTCCTTGGTTAAGTTTATTCCTAGGTATCTTAATTTTTTTGGTGCAATGGTAAATGGGATTGTTTGTTTAGTTTCTCTTTCTGTGAATTCATTATTGGTGTATAAAAAAGCCATAGATTTCTGGGTGTTAATTTTGTATCCTACTACATTGCTGTATTCATTTATTAAGTCTAGTAGTTTTTTAATGGAGTTTTTAGGGTTTTCTATGTACAATATCATGTCATCTGAGAATAATGACAGTTTTACTTCTTCTTTTCCAATTTGGATGCTTTTATTTCTTCTTCTTGCCTGATCACTATGGGTAGCACTTCCAGTACTATGTCAAACAGGAGTGGTGAAAGTGGGCATCTCTGTCTTGTTCCTGTTCTTAGGGGAAATGGTTTTAGTTTTTGCTGTAGGTTTGTCATATAAGGCTTTTATTATGTTGAGGTATGATCCCTCTGTTCCCACTTTGCTGAGAGTTTTTATGAAGAAAGGTTGTTGGAAGGGCACGAGTGGGGGGTGGGGGGACACATATGTAATACCTTAATCAATAAAGAAAAATAAAATAAAAAAGAAAGGGTGTTGGATTTTATCAAAGGCTTTTTCTGCATCAATTGATATGATTGTGATTTTTGTCTCTCAATTTGTTTATGTGATGTATCACATTTATTGATTTACATATATTGTACCAGCCTTGCATCCCCAGAATAAATCCCACTTGGTCATGGTGTATGATCTTTCTAATATAATATATTTATGTTATTTTAAAAAGCTGTATTTGAATTTTAGAAGAGCTGAAAGTACTAATGAGCATTCGGTCAGCCTCCTCTGAGAACAGGAGAGATGAGGTCTTACATGTAGACCCTTCCAAAGTGGAGCTTGCCTTATGTAAGATGTATTGATGCAGTCCCTTAAATATTACTAAGATTTAGTGTTGGCTGCATGGTAAGATAGTGTGCTTTCATGAAGTTGTGTCTAGTTTATTATTTTTAAAGTGTGTTTTTCTTTTTTTAATTTGTTGATTGGTTTGAAAGAGAGAAAGAGAGACAAACATTGATTTGTTGTTCCACTTATTTATGCATTCATTGGTTGATTCATGTATGTGCCTTGATTGGGGATCAAACCTCCAACCTTGGTTTATTGGGACTATGCTCTAACCAACAGAGCTACCCAGACAGGGTCAAAAAGTGGGGCCTTATATCACTTCACAACAAAGAAAACATTACTAAATTGTGTAACTTTAAATTACTTGTTTTTTAGTTTTTGCTTGCCTGGGATTTTTGTCACCTGCCAACAGAGGAGCACTGATGACTTGTGCTGTGGTCCTATGGGTGCTGTTAGGCACTCCTGCAGGCTATGTCACTGCCAGATTCTATAAGTGTAAGTAAAAGCCATCCTGACTAGGTGTCAGATGGCAAATCTAATATGCTATATCATTGTGTGTGAGACTTGATGCCTGCTTGTTGATGCTTTAAACCAGTGGTCACCAACCTTTCAGACCTCATTGACCACCAGTGATCCGTGGACTACCGGTTGGTGACCACTGCTTTAAACAATATGTATTATAGGTGTGCATCCTTATTTAAAAGAAGCTTGTGAAGTGGATGACTCTCCCTAGATTTATTTGTTAAAAGATGCTTATACAGTGAAATAGGCAAATTTAGGTGCTGCTTATCCACCATCCCATCTTTTTTTTTCCTTTTAATTTTGACTTAACAAGTTCAGCTGAACAATTTAATTTGCTACATTTATGGAAACATATGTGGACTAATGAAGAAAGTCTACAAATAGTTATCACCAATATAATCACTAAAACAAGTAATAGATACAGGGATACCTTTTCTTACATGAGAGAAATCATACTTATAATTAATGTAATGTTTATAAAAATAAACTGTATTTAAAGTAAACTAAGATCTCACTTTTTAAAAGAGCCTTGAAGTAAGTTACTTTTGTAATATAGTTGGTTGCAATTTCTTATATTCTTGCTTCCCAAAAATAAAGTTCAGTGGATAAAAGGATTAGGGCCACAGAGTAAAGATGGGTTGGAATTAGATGGCTTAGAAAGCTCCTTCGCCAGGGGTAGTGATTGCCAGAGTTTGCCTGATTTAGGAATCCTGAAATCCACTAAGATGGTTTCATAGGTAATCTGTGAATTAAAGTGCAGGGAGATGGGACCAAGCTAGGGTTGATAACGATTTTAAGGCTTGAGCTAAAACATTAGGGTTACATAGGCTGGCCTTAATGTGTGGTGGGCTAATATTTCAACCCCAAGTAGAAATATTAGTTAGACTTTGCCAGATAGAATTTTCTCTGGAGTATGAAGTCTGTATGTATGTATGCATAAGTGTGTTTAATTTCTGTGAATTTTGTCAAGTTTTTTTCTTACATCCTTTACTAAAGGACACAAAATTAAGGTGGTCATGTGTATTTTAGTACATGTCAAATATAGTTGGACCACTGCTTACACATAAGCTCCCCACCCCCTTTTTTCTAATACATTTTTATTAATTTCAGAGAGGAAGGGAGCAGAAGAGAGATAAAAACATCAATGATGAGAGAGAATCGTTGATCAGCTGTCTCCTGTACACCCCTCACTGGGGATTGAGCCAGCATCCCGAGCATGTGCCCTGATAGGAATTGAATCAGAAACTCTGGTTCATAGGTTGATGCTCAACCACTGAGCCATGTCAGCTGGGTCCCCATTCTTACTGTTTTAGCTATGCTGACTTTCTTTCAGTTCTTCAATCATGTAGTGGACCCTTACACCTGCCTAAGGACCTTTCCACATGCTGTTTTCTCTGCTTGAAGTTCCAGTCCATACTCCCTCATCCCATACAAATCCCCCTTAACTCCTCTTCATTCTTAAGATCTCTCAGTTACAGATTAAGTAGCATATTAATCAGGCAGAACGTTCTGAGAGGTGTTGTTCCTTGGCCTCAGTCACAAAGTACTTCATTATGTAGAGTCATTTCTGATGTTTAAAAAATATCATTTGAATTTTGATTGGAATTGGATTAAACCCAAAATTAATAATTTCACAATAGTCTCTTGAGAATAGTTCTCTGACTTCAAATCATATATATAGTTGTCATTTTCATTTGGGCAAGTGGTACTTGCTTATAAATTGTGTTATCACTTTTAAACAATCAAAGTTGTTCACAGATCTCAGCCAATTTCATCCCCAACTTTTAAACTGGGAGCAGAGGAGTACTTTCCCTTTTTTTCTATGTACTTGAGTTTTTTATTTTTATTTTTTAAGTGGGGGAAAAAATTGAAGAGGGAAGGAGCAAAGGAGAGTAAAATGTTCGTAAGCAAATCTGTTCTGTCAAGTGGTCATAACCCTTCTATTCATAATCACCTGATTTGACACTGATCTCCCACCTCCACCCTCCTTCTAACAGTAACTACAGTGCTAAAGGAATCTTTACAATTCAGACTTAGTATGGAAGTTTAAATGTGTTGCATGTCAGGCTTTAGAGTTCTTGGTTTTATAACAAACTAGAGGTCCAGTGCACGGATTCGTGTACCAGTGGGGTCCCTCAGCTTGGCCTGCACCCTCTTGCAATCTGGGACCCCTGGGGGGATGTCAGGTAGCCAGTTCCAGCCTGATCCCCACAGGCCCAATCCAGACAGGAGGGAGCCTGATCCTGTGCATTAAGCATCTGTCCTCTGGTGGTCAGTGCACATCATAGCGACTGGTCGACTGGTCATTCGGTCGTTTAGGCTTTTATATATATAGACTAGAGGCCCGGTGCACAAAAATTTGTGCACTCGGGGAGGGGGGGTCCCTCAGGCCGGCCTGTGCCCTCTCGCAGTCTGGGACCCCTCGGGAGATAACGACCTGCTGGCTTAGGCCTGCTCCCGGGTGGCAGAGGGCAGGCCCAATCCCTAGGTGCAGCCCCTGGTCGGGCTCAGAGCAGGGCCGATTGGGGAGTTGGGGCGCTGCCCCGTCATGCACAGAGCAGGGCAGATTGGGAGGTTGTGATGCCACCCTCAGTCACGCTCAGGGTAGGGCCAGTTGGGGAGTTGGGGCACCGTCCCCTGTCACACTCAAGGCAGGGTCGATGGGGAGGTTGCGGCGCCACCCCCTGTCACGCACAGAGCAGGGCCAATCAGGGGGTTGGGGTGCTGCCCCCATCACACACAGAGCAGGGCCCATCAGGGGGTTGGGGCACCGTCCTCTATCACCCACAGAGCAGGGCCGAACAGGGGGTTGGGGCGCCGCCACTCTCACACTCAGGGCAGGGCCGATGGGGAGGTTATGGCTCTACCCTATCACACACAGAGCAGGGCCCGTGGGGGGGGGGGGGTTGGGGAGCTCCCCCCTATCAGGCACAGAGCAGGGCTGCTCAGGGGGTTGGGGCCCTGCCCCCTGTCACACACAGAGCCGCAGGGCGATCAGGGGGTTTGGGCACTGCCCCCTGTCATGCTGATCCCGGTGCTGGGAGGCATATTACCCTTTTACTATATAGGGTAGAGGCCTGGTGCATGGGTGGGGCCAGCTGGTTTGCCCTGAAGGGTGTCCTGGATCAGGGTGGGGGTCCCCACTGGGGTGCCTGGCCAGTCTGGGTGAGGGGCTGAGGGCTGTTTTCAGGCTGGGAGTGACTGAAGTTCCCAACCGCTTCTTTTATTCTTTTTTTTTTTTTTTTTTATTCTGGGCCAGCTTTACCTTGAGGCTTGGCTCCAACTCTTAGGCCTCTGCGCGGCTGAAAGAAGGTTTCTGGCCTTTGCTTACAATGTTGCGAATCTGCTGGCTGAAGTCCTGCGGTATTTGTTATAATGTTTCTTAAACTGCCCGCTCAGAGGCCTGCAGCCGCAGGCGGGGAATGTTGGTTTCCTCCGTCACTGAGGCAAGCAAGCCTCATGTTAGTTTCAAGCTGCCTGGCTGCCGGCCTCCATCTTGGCTGACAGTTAATTTGCATATCTCACTGATTAGCCAATGATAAGCGTAGCGGTCGTACGCCAATTACCATGTTTCTCTTTTATTAGTGTAGATTCTGAGACTGACCTCAAGATAAACAAGAACCTCTAGAGTGCCCTTTTTCTACTCAATCCCATTATTGAAACTGGCGTAGAAGATAGGTTTGTTTTATTTTGAAGTAGAAAAAAGAATGGGAAAGAAAAATTGATATGGATGACTTTCCTTTGATACTAGATTTATTTTATGCTGAATCAAAAATCATTAGAGTAGGACTTACCTAGGGCAGTCTTGTGATGTGCATCTCTGATTTGAATCACTTGGGTAAGGAATAGCAAATCATTTCTTAATGCCATTTTCTATGGAAAGGCACCCAGGACTCTGACAGTTTGTCCAATACCAGACGTGGAGTATAGCTTTGAAGAAAAGTCTTTATGTTATGCCATTTTTGTTTTCTTCGACAGCCTTTGGAGGTGAGAAGTGGAAAACAAATGTTTTATTGACAGCATTTCTTTGTCCTGGGTAAGTGAATTTTTCCATAATAATTTTCTTAACATAGTCATATTGTGGTTCTCAAATTTTTAATCTATGTAATCTTTTCTGTCTCTAAACTATGTACTTAAGATAATGAATTGAATTTTTCAAAAGGGGTAAAATGAATATTTAATAAACATTTGCAGAATGATTAAATCTTTCTCTTAGTCTGTGGAAGTTAGTATGGCATGTCATTGTGTATGCTGTGTTTTAAAGCTTTATGGCATGATCATAGAAAGGAATCCTCACCTGGTATAATTCAGGCAGGGATACATTTTCAGGTTTTTATCAAAAAAGCCTTGCTGCTTTTTAGAGTTAATTCCATTATATAGAGTAACATATACCAAAATTTTTTTGAAAAACTTTAGAAACCACCTCATATAAAAACAAAACAAAAATGTCCTTTTGGGGACAGCTTCCGATAGCAAGTATCTGATGTACATGTAACCCTAGAAATAGAACCTATTTCTTCCCAACTCCCCAAACTCTCCCCTTCGGGTGGGCAAAAACTAGCCTCTGAATAGTCAGCAGCAATAAAGCAAGCCAAAGGTTAACTCTAGAAGCCAGGACTGTTTCATTTGCAGGCCAGAAGTGAAAGAGTAACAATAGCCAGAATTTTAATAAACATTTGGGATAAATATTCTCAGGTTTTCATCTCTGTTGAAGATTCCCATGCCTTTCAGCCATTCATGTTCTGTTCAAATTTGTATGCTTCTCAAGCTGTATCTTTTGTCTGCTGTTCAACTTAGGAAGTGTCCCTCCTTACCAGGACTCAGCCATAATTTCCTTCAAAATCTTGCCTTTCAAATGTCCCCCGATCTCTAACAGCTTCTATTTCTCCTTTTCTCTATGTTCTGTTCATGTATTTCACATCTTATTCCTACAAATATGCTTAGGTGTCCCAAATCCTAAAAAGAGCTTCCATACGCACCTTCTGTCTACTATCTTATTTAATTTCCATTCCCAACAAAATACCTTGAAAAAAATAGTCTACACTTCCTTTCTCTCATTTTCTCAACATACATTTACAGAATAAAGCCATGCCATCTGTTTTTTTTTTCCTCCTGTCATTTTAGTGAACTTCTCTCTAAAGTTACCAGTGATATCATTTTCAAATCTAAAAATGTTTTTCTCTGTCTTTACCTCTCAACATTGTCTAACATTGGGATACCTTCTCTTTGAAACTCCTTCCTTTTTTGGCTTCATAGAAATTATCCCTTCCCTGTTCCTTTATGTCTCTGAAAAACCCTTCTCTGATCTTCTTCATTCCACTTTTAAAAGTAGATGTTCACCAGTAGGATGGTGAGGTAAACAGAGAGAGATAGAGACAGAGACACAGCCAAGAACCCAAGTTCCCGCCCGGAACAAGAGAAATTGGTGTTCACCTAGGAAAGGAAGCATCATTTAATAGTATTAAATTCATATAATTTTATATAAATAAACACCTGCATATAATTATTACAGTAGATACAACAAAATGTAATTTGATAATATTAAGCATTATTTCCAGATTTAAAAAGAATTTAATAGAGAAATGCTTTCTTATATTAACAAAAATCTCATCTCTAATTCAAAACCAACATTTAATGATGAAACACTAGACACATTTTTATTAAATCACTTTTGTATTTAAGTTCTATTCACAGCATGAGACAAATAATACATTTCCAGAAGTGGAGATCATATTATTATTTATTGGTGACAGTTTGTACATAAAGAACATTAACAAATTTCAGATATATAAAACTTGTAGAATTAAGAGTTTAGCAGAATGGCTAGATATCAGCTAATACTCAAAGATCATGAATACCACCAATAGCAAATTAAATATTTTAATCATAGTGGTATTTTTGTGGGAAGAGAAATCTATTTACAGGAATATTAGCAACAGAAAACATTTACAATACCTGAAGTAACTTCTGAAAATAGGCACGATCCATATGACAAGTCTACAATGCTTATTAACTAGTAAAAGATACAAATTCACCATGTTACTTGATGAGAAGACTTACGTATTCTGAAGGAGTTTGGAGATGCCCCATGGCTAGCAAGACAGAGAACACAAAAATAGACCATGTGTACATGGAATTATGCTAGATGTGGCATCAAAAACCAGAGGAACTGTAAAATGATGCTGGAACAATTGATTATATGAAGGGAGAAAAATTCTGTTTTTGCCGCACACATGAAATCAGTTCTAGGTGGATTAAAATCTAAATGTAACAGGCATAACAATTAGATGAAAATATAGAAGGTTAGGAAAAGCTTTCTTTTCTTAAACAAGTTACCCAAAGGATAAAGGGAAAAAAGTGATGACTTTGATGAATAAAAAACTCTGTGGGTTATATAGAAGTGATTGTAGTATGATTATAGTCGTGTTTTCTAAAATATACTCATAGAAAAAACACTGAAAGGAAATTAAGTACACATATTCAAATGTTTGAGTTCATCAAAAGCCATAAACTGGAGAACAAGATATTTAACAAGGAGTTCGTTGCTAGAGTGTATAAAAGCTGACATATGTTACTTTGCAAAAGCCATGCAACCCAAATGAAAAATGAGTAGTAGATGTAATCAGCAAGTCACAAAAGGTAAGGCCTCAGAAGCCAACAAACACAGGATGATCAGCTACAATTGTCAACAGGAAATGCGAATTAAACAACAAATCTGACAATCTCCAAATATAATGAAAATATGTAAAGAGGGAACTTTCAGCCCTAACCGGTTTGGCTCAGTGGATAGAGCGTCAACCTGCGGACTGAAAGGTTCCAGGTTCGATTCTGGTCAAGGGCATGTACCTTGGTTGCGGGCACATCCCCAGTTGGGGGTGTGCAGAAGGCAGCTGATCGATGTTTCTCTCACATCGATGTTTCTAACTCTCTATCCCTCTCCCCTCCTCTCTGTAAAATATATTTTTTTAAAAAAAGAGGTAACTTTCAGAAGCTGCTGATAGGAATTTAAATTAGGCACAACCAATCTAAAGAGCAATTTGACATTTTCTACGAAGTTTTAAATTCACATAGCCTATGACTTAGCAATTTTTTTTTTGTATATAACAGAAATTGTGATATTATTACATATGATAGCTACCATTTATTTCATTTTGTTTTTAACTCAAGTTTTACCTAAAAGCCTCTTTTATCTTTCAGGATTGTATTTGCTGACTTCTTTATAATGAATTTGATTCTCTGGGGAGAAGGATCTTCAGCAGCTATTCCTTTTGGAACACTGGTTGCCATATTGGCCCTTTGGTTCTGCATATCTGTGCCTCTAACGTTTATTGGTGCATACTTTGGTTTTAAGAAAAATGTAAGTTTATAGGTGTTAACTTATTCAAATGAATTTCAACTGTGGGAACTAATTTATGCCACCTTAAAAGATAGTTGTCTAAAAGATATAGACTTGTCCTGTGGGATCTGGATTTCACAGAAAATTGATGACTTCAAAGTTTGATTGCAGTCATTTAAAAAAGTCGTATATACTCAGGAGTGTGGTAGAGAGATTACAGATATAAACTTAGATTTCAAAGTTTTTTAAGTAAATGGAAACTAATACAAATTGATAGGAAATGAAAAGCTAATTTAAACTAATTAAAACTCTGAATTTTTGACATTAAAATAAATTATTTTACTTTTTTTTTAACCTAAAAAGTATGTGCATTTTGTCCTTAACAATAAGTGTTTCTAGTTTGCATTATTTAAGTAAACCAAGAGTATGGGTTAGGAAGTGAAGTAAAAAAGTGACCATAAAATAAGACTAGCAGTTTTTAAAATATGTAGCTTTGTGCCGAAACCGGTTTGGCTCAGTGGATAGAGCGTCGGCCTGCGGACTGAAGGGTCCCAGGTTCGATTCCGGTCAAGGGCATGTACCTGGGTTGCGGGCATATCCCCAGTAGGGGATGTGCAGGAGGCAGCTGATCAATGTTTCTCTCTCATCGATGTTTCTAACTATCTCTCTCCCTTCCTCGCTGTAAAAAATCAATAAAATATATTTAAAAAAATAAAATAAAATAAAATAAAATATGTAGCTTTGAAATAAATTTCATATGCTTACCTGCTAATACTTGATTTTAAGGAAGATTATAATCAGTTCAGCCCTTCCCTTCCTTCTTTGTATCTTTCTCTACCTCTTTTTATCTTCAGGCTAAGAAGAAAATTAGAATTTTTTTCTTCAGTGTCATTCTCTAACTTACTATCCTTGCTCTTCTCTGAAAATATTCAGTCCACAAGTTAAAAGAAATAATGTGTCACAGTATACTTTGTGAGGCAACCTGGAACCTTTGGAAGAAACTCTAAGTGCTTCATAGTCTCCACTGCATCTACCATGCCAGTCTACTAAAAGATTTTTCAATTTTTTGACATTTTGTTTAAGTTATGGTTTAAAATCTAAATAGCATAAATAGTAAACTGACTGTTTGAAATTTTTTAAAATTATAGATTAAGTACTGAAAATTATAAAATATAAAAATTGAAGAAAGATATGTAATGATTCTGTGCACATATATACATATATCTACATGTATAATAATCTAGTCCATGGAAGTATAATCTCAATGAGACTGACAAGTTTTAAATTTTTATGTATCATCACAAAAATTTTAGAAGTATGCTTTGAACTTTCTTGCAAGAAAATGAACTTGTACATACCTGTCCTTTTTCCCTCTCATGTAACTATGTTTAGGTACTTTCGTTTCTAGTGTTTTTATACTATCATGTAATGTGTTATCAAAGAGAAAATAATTGAGAACATCTCCCATACCATATAGTCATAAAGCTTCATATATTCATTGTCTTCTTCATGTTCTTAAGTCTTAGTAAAATTGAGCTATTTTAATAAAGATGACATCGCCCATCTCTAAATAAAAATACATTGACAGAATTTAAGAATCAGATGATTTCTTACAGGGGGTATATATATAAAAGGAGGAAAAAAACCCTTTTTTATTAACTTATTTTCTAAGTATTATATTATCTCCTGTGTATTTCATACTTTATGTAAAGCCATTAGCCAGTGGATAACTGCTGGAAACAGTGGTGGCTTGTTCCAGTAGACAGACTGTTGCACTGGATAGTATCTGGCTTGTGGCTTTTAAATAAAGATTTCTGTGGGATGACTTAGGTAGATTTGTATTGCCATTAGTGTCACCATGGAAGCTGAGAAAAAAACAGGCAAATAATCTAGTACAGAGAAGAATTTTAGAAGTATATATGTAATTATGAACCCTTTCTTTCATTCTTTCTTTACTGAAGGCCATTGAACACCCAGTTCGAACCAATCAGATTCCACGTCAGATTCCTGATCAGTCTTTCTACACAAAGCCATTGCCTGGTATTATCATGGGAGGAATTTTGCCCTTTGGGTGCATCTTTATACAGCTTTTCTTCATTCTGAATAGTATTTGGTAAGCTAAAGACTAAGTCCTCTTATTGCCATTACCATTATATGTATTACTAGCTTTCTCTTTTTGTTTATGTGGATTACTGTTTATATCTTACAAATTTAAGCTGTTCTCTCCAATAATCAGAAATCTTAAGAGCAAAAAAGTAATTTGTTTTCATGTGGGAAAAAGATAATAGTGATAGCTATGATTAATTGAGGCTTATTAATTCTTACTCTAACTTAATTCTCAGATCTCTATGAGGTATTTATTATCTACATTTTACAGAGATAAAAATGATGCTTTAGAAGTTAAGTAATTTAATTTGCCTGTGTCACATAGTTACCATGTGACAAAAAAATTAATCCAAATCTCCAAACCTATGTTCTTAAATAAGTCATCTGTACTGCTTCAGAGAAGATACTCTGAGCCTCCTGATCGAGAGGTTTCGAGCAGGCTTTGGAGGAAGGGTTGAGCTAGCTAACCTTTCAAAGTCCTTTATTATCCCAAGAGTCCTTTAGTCTCTGACTTCTTATTTTCATTGAAAAACTCATAGAGTTAATTTTGAACCACTCCATTAGGGTGTATACAGACAGTCTTTGGGATACATAGGACTCAACGTCATTTCGTGGTTACGTTGCCATCTCCCATTTATCTATTTAAAAAAAGTTCTGTCATTTTGACGTATGTACATATGTGCTTTATGTTTTTTATTATTTATTTACTACAAGTAAAGGTCAGGAATTGTTATCTTTTAAATTTTTTTTTTTACTGTTTCACTTCATTACTGCTGTGTATGTGCTCCATGTGGGTGACGTAGATGCTTAAGTAGATGGGTTCCGACTTATAGTGAAAATCGCGTCATGTTGTGCTGTAGGAACAGATCTCTGACGTAACCCAAGGACCTACTGGATTAGGATAGTTATTTGATCACATTGACATATGTTACAGAAAGTATCGAGGTTTGAGGTAGCATAAAGTGAGAACTAAATTTGAGCTTTTTAGTGATTAGAACCTCTTTCTTTCAGGTTTATTATAATATTTTCCAAATTCAACTGCTTTTATAATATATATACTAAATGTGGCCATTTCTTAGTTTGGCTATGACTTCCCATTAATTTTTTATCAAATTTGTGAGACTCACCAGTAGACAGTTAGACTAAGCATATTTGAATAAATAAGAGTTTTAGGTTCTACCTGAGCAGGAAGGCAAAGTCCATGACATTGCCATATCCTTCCTCCCCTGCCCCACTCCTACCCTATCATTGTCTAAGTCTGTAAGAATTTGTCTTCTCTGATTAGTTGGAAGAAGACAACTAATCAGGGTCTGGCAGGGTAGTTCAGTTGGTTAGAGCAGCAGCCCAAAAAGGCCAAGGTTGCAGGTTTGATCCCTGGTTAGGGCACATAACAAGAATCAACCAGTGAATGCATAAATAAGTGGAACAACAAATTGATGTTTCTCTCTCCCTCTCTTTCTCCCTTCTGCTCTCTCTCAAATCAAAATTTGAAGAAAAAAAAGGTGGTCCTGGTTGGTGTGTTTCAGTTGGTTGAGCGTTGTCCAGTGCACCAAAAGGTGCCTGGTTCAGTTCCCAGTCAGGGCACATACCCAGATTGCAGGTTGGATCCCAGCTCAGGGTGCATGCGGGAGGCAGCCAATCAATGTTACACTCTCACATCAATGTTTCTCTCTCCTCCCTCCCTCCCTCTAAAATCAGTAAAAACATATGTTAAAAAATATATTTTACCAAAAAAAAAAAAGGTGTATCTTAATTAGTTGGGAGAAACAGCAAACATTTTCAGTTCAAGAAAAATGAAAAGATTGTGTTATTTACTATGTCAAAGAGAAAATATAATTTCATTTTGACATGTTTGATTATAGGTCACACCAGATGTACTACATGTTTGGCTTCCTGTTTCTGGTGTTTATCATTTTGGTTATTACATGTTCTGAAGCAACTATACTTCTTTGCTATTTCCACCTATGTGCTGAGGTATGTATTAGCAGTATTCACTTACATTAATTTGTACACGGTATAATTTTGGCATAAGACTGAAACTATTAATTGAAATAATTTTTGCAGATATGTGTCATTAAGGTAGAAATTGACCTGTATTCCTAAGTTAAATGTAGTCCTTTTTAGGATTGAATTAAGATTGTATCCCAGTTCAGTAATAGTATTTACTTTGAGCCTAACTTTAAAATGTTAATTTCCTAAGAATAGCACATCATGCTAAATTTTTATTTTTTTAAATGTCTGACTTGATTAATATTCTTTTTGTAACAGATATTTCTAGACTGAAAATTTAGGAAACATAAACATATTTTAGTGAAAAAAATTATTAAAACATTACATTGTAATGTGATATTCATGGAAACCTGGCAAAATGATGGTACCCTATATAATAGGTTAGAGTTGATGCCTAAAGATTTAGGTTGTGTTAAATCATTTTGTTATAGTTACTTTCTTTACAGGAGATAAAATCTAACTTTGTTAAAATTGAGATGCTTTTTTAAAAAAATTAAGGTTAACAGAACAGTCATGGAGATGTAAAGTACAGCATAAGGAATATAGCCAATAATCTATACTAACAAAAGAGTAATATGCTAATTAGACCAGACTGACCAGACATCCTCTGGATGTCCAACTCCCTTCCAGACAAAGCCACAGTGGCGGGGGCCGAGGCAGAGATGGTTAGGGGTGATCAGGCTGGCAAGGGAGCAAGTAGTTAAAGGCGATCAGGTCAGCAGGGGAGCAAGCAGTTAGGGGCGAGATCAGGCTTGCACGGTGGAGCAAGCAGTTAGGGGCAAGATCAGGCCGGCGGGGGAGGGCAGTTAGGAGCAATCAGGCCAGCAGGGGAGGGCAGTTGGGGTGATCAGACCGGCAAGGGAGGGCAGTTGGGGGTGATCAGGTCAGCGGGGGAGGGCAGTTGGGGGTGATCAGGCTGGCGGGGAGGGCAGTTGGGGGCGATCAGGCCAGCGGGGGAGGGCAGTTGGGGGTGATCAGGCCGGCGGGGGAGGGCAGTTAGGGGCGATCAGGCTGGCAGGGGAGTGGTTAGGTAGTGATCAAGCTGGCAAGGGAGCGGTTAGGGGGTGATCAGGCAGGCAGGCAGGTGAGCGGTTAGAAGCCAGCAGTCCCAGATTGTGAGAGGGATGTCCGAGAGGTCCCAGATTGGAGAGGATGCAGGCTGGGCTGAGGGGCACCCTACCCCCATGCACAAATTTCGTGCACCGGGCCTCTAGTATTCTAATAACTACGTATGGTGTCAGATGAGTATGAGATTTATTGGGATGATCACTTAGTAAGTTACATAATGTCTAATCACTGGTGTACACCCAAAATTAATATAATATTGTATGTCAACTGTAATTGAAAAATTTAAAAAAAAAATAATTTCCCAGAAAAAAAAAAATCAAGGTTAAATTCATATACCATAAAATCAATAATTTTAAAGTGAACATTTCATTGGCACTTACTACATTTACAGTATTGTATAACCACCACTTCCATCTTGTTTCAAAATATTTTCATCATCCCCCCCCTAAATAAAATCCCATACCCATTAACAGTAACTTCCCATCCCCCCTCCCCAACACCAATCTGCTTTGTCTCTACAGATATTTCATATAATATGTGTAGCCTTTTGGGTCTGGCTTCTTTCACTTAGCAGACTGTTTTCAAGGTTCAGCATATTATAACGTATTAGTACTTCATTTCATTTTATAGCTGAATAATATTCCATTGTATAGATACACCCCAGTTTGTTCACCTATTGGTGGACATTAGGTTTGTTTCCACCTTTTGGCTATTATAAATAGTATTGCTATGAACTTTGATGTGTAGATATTTGAGTATCTGTTTTCTATTTTGAGAGGTATGTATATGGAAGTGGAATTGCTGAGTCATGTGGTAATTGTTTCGCTTTTTGAGGAACCACCAAATTGTTTTCTACAGTGATTGCACCATTTTACATTCCTACCAACAGTTGCACGAGGGTTCCAATTTTTCCACATTCTTGCCAACACTGTTATTTTTTTATTTTGTTTTTTTAAATAATAGCCATCGTAGTATGTGTGAAGTAGGTCTCATTGTGGTTTTTCATTTCTCCAATGACTAATGATGTTCACCGTCTTTTCTTGTGTTTGTTGACCATCTCTATATCTTATTTGCAGAAATGTCTATTCTGTTTGTTTGCTCTTTTTTAAATTGAGTTGTTTATCTTTTTGTTGAGTTGTAAGAGTTCTTTATATATTCTGAATACTAGATCTTTATTAGATCTATGATTTTCAAATATTTTTCCCATTCTGTAAGTTGTCTTTTCACTTTCTGGATAATATCCTTTATATGAAAGTTTTTAATTTTGATGAGTTTGATTTGTATCTATTTTTTCTCTTGTTGCCATATCTAAGAATTTATTCCTAAATCTAAGGTTACCTTTATGTTTTCTTCTAATGTATAATTTTAGCTCATATATTCAGGTCATTGATTCATTTTTAGTTAATTTTTGTGTATGGTATTAGTTAGGGGTCTGACTTCATTCTTTTGTTGCTTAAAGTATTACAAAGGGTATTACATATGTGTCCATTTTATCCCCCCGCCCTAGACAGTCCCCTAGCTGACTTCATTCTTTTGCATTTGAATATCCAGTTTTCCCAGCACCATTGGTTGAAGAGACTCTTCTTTCCTCATTGAATAATCTTGGCATCCTTGTTGGCCATTGGCCATAAATGTATAGGTTTATTTCTGGATTCTCAATTTTATTCCAGTGGTATATATGCTATCCTTGTGCCAGTACCACACTGTTTTGGTTAGCATAGCTTTGTAGTAAGTTTGAAATCGGGAAGGCTAAGTCCTTCAACTTTGTCCTTGTTTTTGAAGATTATTTTGGCTATTTAGGGCCCCTTGCAATTTCATATGAGTTTGAGGATCAGCTTTTCCATTTCTGGAATAAAAGGGGGGGACATTAGAATTTTGATAAGGATTGCATTGAATCTGTAGATCACATTGGAGAGAATGGCCATCTTAACAATATTAAGTCTTCTAATCCATAAACATGGCATGTCTCTCCATTTAAGTCTTCTTTAATTTCTTTTAGTTTTGTAGTTTTCAGTGTACAAATCTTTCTGCTCCTTAGTTAAATTTATTCCTAAGTATTTTATTCTTTTGGATGCTGCTGTAAATGGTTTTTGAAAATGTTTGTTTTTTGGATTGTTCATTGCTGGTGTAAAAATCACAAATGATTTTCATGTTGATTTTGTATCCTGTAACATTGCTAATTTGTTTATTAGCTTTGTTAGTTTTTGTGTGGATTTTTTTGGATTTTTTAAATGTTGGTATGCTTTTCAAATATATTTATTTTTCACATATTCAAAAGGGTAGAAGAGATAGTGAAGTATTTCTTTCAAAGATCTCCTGCTAAGATATAAGCCACTTTATTTAAAAATAAGAACTGTTTTAGCCCTGGCTCAGTTGGCTCAGTTGGTTGGAGCATTGTCCTGTACACCAAAAGGTTGCAGGTTTGATTCCCATTCAGGGCACATGTACGTATGTTGGGGCAACTGATCAGTGTTTCTCTCTGTGTCCCTTCCTCTCTCTAAAAATAATCAATAAACATATCCTCGCATGAGGAGTTAAAAAAAAAAAGTTAAATAAGTAAATGAAAGAAAGAACTGTTTTAAAAACTTACCTTGTTTAAATTATCTATATACATAAAAGCCTAAGTAACCGGCTGACCAGTAGCTTTGACGCACACTGACCACGAGGGCCAGATGCTTAACACAGGAGCTGCCAAGCTGCAGTGATTTGGCATCTGCAATTCTCGGGTGACGCACCCAGAACCAGAGAGGAAGGAGCCCAATTCTGGGGTGCGTCACCCGAGAACTATACTCTTGCAATCCAGGACCCCTCAGGGGATGTCAGAGAGCCGGTTTCTGCCTGATCTCCACAGGCCTGGCCGAGGGACCCCACCAGTGCACGAATCTGTGTACCGGGCCGCTAGCCCATTGGCTCCCCACTTTGGGTCTGGCTCCCCACCGGGCCTCTAACCCATTGCAGAGGTCGTGGGTCTGGCCCTTACAGAGACTTGTTGACTCGATGAGCTAAATGATGAGACGTGCAGTACCTACTGGCTGCAGCCCCGACGTCTGGTGCCCACGCCAGCTCATCCGCTTAACACATTGCAGACGGATCATGAGGATTCTCATTTTTTCTGTTCTAAGGCTTGTCGCCAATCACGAGAATTCTTTAAAAAGATATTAGCTTGTAAGAACATGTAATAAATAACTTCAAAATGCAATGGGTATTTAATTTTAAAGCGTGCTTTTAACATTTATTTAAAATGTTTTTTGTACTCATTCAATAGAAATTTATCTGGCCACTGGGTAAAGCTAGCAATAAAACTACTGGTCTGCAATGTGTTAATGTTGATTTCCAGTGGAGGCAGCGAATTTTCCTGCTACCACTCTCGACTGGGAAACCAGCCGGGGCTTCCCTCCTTCTGGGCAGACTAGCGCCAGCGGGCAACCTCCAGGGAGCGAAGGAGGTGGAGGAGCAGCTCAGGTGGGAGGAAGTATGGTCCCGCCACAGGACTCCGCCTGGGCAGAACAAGAGCCTGACATTGAGCAGGGTCCTGCCCTAGGCCGACTAGATTCCAGGCTAAGTAAGTCCTGTTTGCTAAATAATTGCATTTTGCAGCTAAATGCCCACAAATTGTCAGTTACCGCCAAACTTTTAGGGTACAGTGAGATGAAAGAAGCGAGACAGATACAGAGAGAAAGTGACATAATATTGGGAGAAGAGAGGAGGAAGCCCAGTTCCGGGGTGCGTCACCTGAAAACCGCCCTCTCGCAATCCAGGACCCCTCGGGGGATGTTGGAGAGCTGGTTTTGGCCCGATCCTCGCAGGCCAAGCTGAGGGACCCCACCAGTGCACGAATTCATGCACTGGGCCTCTAGTGTTAGTAATACCTGAAAATGGATTTCAACCAGGACTTAATAGACTAATCTTCTTCCTAATATAGTTGACTAGACTATAAGATAAGTGATGTTAATTTTGAACTATGTAAATGTAAATAAGCCTTGTAAGTAAATTTTCTAAGTAAAAAGTATATTGCTTTTCTTTGGGAAGCATACATTTTAAATATAGTTTAATGCTTCATTGTTCATAAACTGTTTAAGATTTTCCACATGTTTTTAGCCAGTGCTGAGTAGCTCCACCAAAGATAGGAAGTGCTTTTTAGTCTCTTTAGTGAGGAGGGAAATTGACAAAGTTCAGTAGGAGAAAAAGACTGAAACCAATATAAAACATTAGGTTTATGGGCTATTTCACTTAGCTATCTTTGATTTGTAACTTTATTCTGCTACATGTTATCTATTAATTTGAAATTAATTCTTGTTCTTTGATTTTTTTCTTTTCTACCTAGGATTATCATTGGCAGTGGCGTTCGTTCCTTACTAGTGGCTTTACTGCAGTTTATTTCTTAATATATGCCATACACTACTTCTTTTCAAAACTTCAGATCACGGGAACAGCAAGTACAATTCTGTACTTTGGTTATACCATGATAATGGTTTTGATCTTTTTTCTTTTTACAGGTGAGAATTTAAATGATTATTTTTAATTAATAAGTTTTTAGGCTAGTTATTCAAATTATTTATCAATATTTTCCCTATAAAACCCAGAAGGCTTCTACTACTCAGCACTTCAATATTTAGTCCTCAGTGCAACTAAGCATAGTCTGGTCTGCCTCTCTGTGCAGTGAATATCAGTAAACCAAGGTGAGGAAGCAGAAGCTAAGGGAAGAAGTCTAAACAGGGTCATTGTTGTGCTAAAAGTACTAGAGTACCTTGACCAGTACATCTCAATGTTTTCTCCTGTTAAGCTCTTTTTTTTTTTTATGTCCTCTTCCTTTCCCCATTGACCCCTTGTAGCCTGCTCCTGCACCCTGCCCCTGTCCCCACCACACTACCATCCCTGCCTTCCCTCTGATATTCAACAGTCTGTTCCATGCTTCTATGTCTCTGGATCTATTTTGTTCATCAGTTTATTTTGCCCATTTCAAAAAATACAGTGGGGCCTTGACTTACGAGTTTAATTCATTCCAAGACCGAGCTCGTTAAGGAGCTCCTTAACTCAAATTACTCTATCAACTCAATGCAAAAAATCTGCGAAAGACAGCTGGGACACTCGTAAGTCAAGGCCCCACTGTAGAGTAAAAATCTCTAGTTACTTAATTTTAGGAGTAAAGTAGAAATTAGAGAGGTGAAGTCAAGATGAGATTGAGAATAAATGATATCAAGAAAAGATAATCATAGGACTTCCCTTATTCTATAAGTTTTAAACTACAAGTTTAAAATTCAATAAAATAAAATATATAAATAAATAAATAAATAAAAATTAAAAAAATAAAATTCAAGTACCTAATGGTGTACAGTGTATATAATAGTGGCATTTATGTATGTATTTTTTTCTCTGCCCATTTGAGTAAGTTTCCTATATCTTAGAGCCCTATGGGTGCTTGTAAGCATGTGTGGAATTAATGAACTAAAAAAAGAAAATTGAGGGACCTTTCTTTGTCACAAAAAATGTATATCTAAAATTTTATCTAAGGTTGTGTTGCATGCTATGTGAGGACATATAGGAGCCCAAAAGAAAAATATATTTAAATTAGAAATGTTCTACTTTTTTACTCATCTGTTAACATTTAGGAGAACTAAGTAGGTTTATTAAGTGCCTCTGTTGCTATATCGGTATATGGCAAGCTTCAGGCACTTACATCAATTCTGTATTCCAGGTCATTGGTCAGACATAATGAGGTTGGTGTTTTCTAAAGTGGGGTATACCCATAGTTACTTCAGGACTCCAGACCCTTATCTTAGTCAGTCTGTTTTACAAAACAAAATAATATTCATTCATTTAAAGAAAGATGCTTTAAGTATGTATATTATATCTATTCCATATTAAGAAAAAGATAAAATACTAAAAGTATTTTGTTAAGAACAAAGTAAACATTCTTAGGGTTATCAGTATGGTGATAAAATGTTTTTTTCTCGTCTCAACATACCTTCTCTTAAACAAGGTTGTTTAAATAGATTTATGTTTTCATCATTACTTTTCTGAAATTAACTCTAACTTCATCCCTAGCTAAGCTTACTAATGATCCTTTGAATAATCAAAAGGTATATTCAGATACCTTCAGTATATCCTCCCAAACAGTGACTTGTGCATAGTAGGTACTCAGTACATGTATGTTGTGAGAATGAGTATAACAACATTTATAGCTTTACATAGTAATGCTCCACTTGACTTAGAAAATCTCCTTTAATACCTCTTCTTTATATTACATTTAAAGCAATGTTGAAAACTAGACTTACAAGGAGTATGTATGTCCCCTTTCTGTATTCTTCTGCACCCCCACCTGTTGGCTCTTTCTCAGGGGTAATCCTGGAAAAAATGGTATGCCTCTCAGTTTTTAAAAATATGTAAGGCAGTTTCATAATTTAGTATATATCCTTTTGCAAAACAGAGTCTCTAAATTTATGTTTAATAAATCTAAGCATGGTATAGTTTTTAAAAGTACTACACTTGAAGTCAGAAAAAGGGGATTTGAGTTCTGGTCCTACTTACCAGCCACGGGGCCAATAGACAATCCCTCAAAGCCTCATTTTTGTCACCTGTCTAGCATTCAGTTTTTTGGAATCTAGATTGATGAAGATACCTATAAATCAAGGCATATATTTTTTCATGAATCATCTCATGTACTCTGCCTGACAGTCTATGGAGGCAGCCAGGGCATATAAAATTATCTCTGTTTAAAACAAGATAAAGAAATGGGCTTGTAAATTCAGTGGCCTACTCCAAAGATGTTATACACAGCTCATGACAAAGCTGCTGTGTCCTCTGGTACCACACCACCTCTCATTCTCAGTGGGGGTGCATCTTTATTATTATCCTAATTATATTGCTTTTAAACAATTTGTAAAGCCTTCCTGCATTATTTTATTATAGTTCTCTGAAAACCGATAATTCCCAATAGCTATACTTAGAAATTATCCCCATTTAATTCTATGAATCTGATGCTCTGTCATATCAGACCTTGAATTAATTGTAATAGTATCTTTCCATTTTATGGTAAATCATTCTTTAAAAGGAAAGGAAAATTGTCATCCTTTTCATCTTAATTTCAGTCTTTTGCATGTAATAAGAAAAATGTATTCTAGAAAGCTCAGGTAATCTTATAGTATAAAAAGTCCTTTCTGTCAATTTCTGTAGGAAATTTGATTTCAGGTGGTTGTATATTTTTCAAAAAAGCTCATGGATCTATGTTATATTCCTGGAAGGTAACAGTTTTTAGTTTTGTGGCTTTTTTTAAGGAAACAGTCATTTTAAATCAGTATGATGTGTGAATTATTAGGCTTTCTTTGAAAAAGCATTTATTTTTCTTTTTTCTCTTATAGGAACAATTGGCTTCTTTGCATGCTTTTGGTTTGTTACCAAAATTTACAGTGTGGTGAAAGTTGACTGAAGAAGCCCAGTGTGTCCAGTTAAAACAGAAATAAATTAAATTCTTCATCAACAAACATCTGTTTTGTGACTACCTTGAGTTTTATCAGACTTATTGGCCTAGTAATCCTTCAGAAACAATATAATTCTAAATACACCTCTTCCCATACATTTTTCCCCACAAAATGTGTTTTCAACACTAAAGCATTTGTATTGTGATTTGATCAAGTATATATTCAGTTGTTCTCAATGAAGAGCAAATTTAAATATGTGCATTTGTAAATACAATAGCTATAACATTTTCAGTACTTCTAATGATAGTAATAGAGGAGGCCGTATTAAACAATACCGATGAAATACCGGACAGTTCATTGTAAATAGAATTTTCTAGGCTCAGTAGGTGGAAAGAATTATTTTTCTTTGAAGGAAATAACTTTTTATCATGGTAATTTTGAAGGATGATTCGTATGATGTGTTTATTGAGGGGATGTGGCTTTTTTAAAAAAATCCTGTATTGGTTGTAATTGTTCATACTTTCTTTTCTGTGTTGACTTCATTATTCCCATGGTATTGGCCTTTTAAACTATGTGCCTCTGAGTCTTTCACTTTATAAATTTGTTATCTTAATAAATATTGTAAAAACGTCTTCATTGCATCATTACCTGTTGTATATTCAAAGAGAATCTGTAAATAATGGTGTTTTAAAATGAGTTACATGATTTTATCAGATTTTACTGTTTTTGTTAATGTAACACTTTCTGAGTTTTGATTTAAATGAAATTCCAGTGTCCTGGGCTTTGTGACAAATCTAAATTTTTTACCACTAGGCAGTAATGGAAATTTTAATCATGCATATCTAGCCAGGTAATTGATGTAAGTCTAGTAGTTGATATGGGCCTTACTACATTGTCATTAAGGACTTTGTTTCTGACCAATTTTTTCAAAATACAGCATTTTTTTATGGGTCTGTTTTTTTTTTTAATCTTCACCTGAGGATATGCCCATTGATTTTTAGAGAGAGAGAGAGAGAGATCAATGTGAGAGAGAACATTGATTGATTGCCTTCCATCTGCGCCCCAACCGGGGATTGAACCCACAACCTAGGTATGTGCCCTAAATGGGAATCGAACCCAAAACCTTACTGTATATGGGATGATGCTCCAACAAACTGAGCCACACCAGCCAAGACTGCATTTTTTATGTTTTAAAAGTCGATTTTTATGATTAGCAATGACTGGGAAATCTTCCTCTTTATTATTACATTGTCTTAATTTGGATTCCACAGTTTTCTTAGAGTTAAATAACTATTTCTCTTTCACATACTTCTGATTAATTGCAGTTCATGTGGAATATAGAAGTTTGGGATTTCAGAAACATTAATCTGCTTTTATCTATGAGAATATTCATCTTGCATTTTAGGGGCTCAGGGCTTGCTGCTTATGAAAGCAAGTCAGATACTGTCATTAAACTTATAACTAAAATTACTTGCTTTTGTTCACATGATGTTGGTGGGTTCCTGCTCAATAATTTTATGTTGATATGCTTTTTAAAAACTGGCCTATTAGTTTTAAAGAGCGAAGGAGCTTTAGTTATTTTTAATCTCTGACATAGTAGATTTAAGATAGAAAAGTTCCTTTCAAATTTATATACCTCTTGCAGAATACTTAGGTTTTTATACATAATACTCTTAAGGTACCATTGCAATAGTCTGGTTGACTAAATAGAGGTTTTATAAAATCTTCAGATTCAGACCCTAGGCTTACTTTTGTTGGTCAAAGTTAAGTTTCTTCAATTTTATTTTTCCTTCAGGAACAATTAGCTTAGTGATTAAAATAGTCAACTTACCATTTTGATGTAACTTTTTTTCTCTTTTTCTTTACACTTTGAAGTAGCCATATTCACACTTATGCAATGAAGAGGCAATTGGAAAATAAAAGTATTAAAGGAAAAGACTTAGAGGGAGGATGAGGAAGGAGACTGAAAAGGCAAGACCAGTGGCAAGGAAGGTAGTGGAAGAAAAGGCCACTTCTCCATGGCTTTTATCATGACTTCTTAAGTCAGCTGCTGTGTTTTGTTTAGGAAGTTCTCTGGGATAAAAGCACACTGGTTAGGCATGTGAGGTGGCTGGTAGAATCTTTGGAGCCTTGTCCTTAGCTTGAGTGTACCCCAGGAAGAGAACAGTTGGGTTGCGTTGTGCTCTGAGCACAGCGACTGGGCTTCTTGGGATTGTGGAGAATGACCGCCCAAAGGATAAAGAGCTTCTGGCCAGGACCTTTATCCTGCTTCTGATAGGACCAGAATTGCTCGGATAACCAGTGAACCTCAGCTGCTTGGAAAGGTTTTTTTAAAAACCTTCATTAATAAAGACCTCTTCCTTCATAGTTTATAATGTAATTATTTATCAGATGTCTGTCTACCCTCCACTAAGATTACAAGTAAGCTCATTGGAACATGGTCTCCAGCTTATCTTGGTTGTCATGGTGCCATGAACACGAAAGGCAGTCACGTGCTTCTGGTTTATTTTTCCTCTTGTCACTTCAGAATTTGTGTTTTTTTTAAGTGTCCCAACTCTTGGCTAATTTGATAATCTTAATGTCAACACATAATTTAAAAAAAATTTTTTTAATGTATTGATTTCAGAGAGAGATGGAAGGAGAGAATGAGAAATATTGACTCATTGTTCCACTTATTAAGCATTTATTGGTTGAATCCTGCATGTGCCCTGACTGGGGGTTGAACCTGCAACCTTGGCACATCAGGTCAACACTCCAACCAACTGAGCCACCCAGCCAGGGCCAAAGTAATCTTAATGATGCTATTTAACATTTGCACTTTAAGTTTTGTGGCATATGATCAGTACTGTAATTGGAGTGACTGGAAAGTGCTATTTAGGTAATGAGACAGTTTGGGGCTAGTAGGTGAGTGTAGACCTTTCTGTGCCTATCATACCATATAGGGACACACAGCTTGTACGTAGTACAGCCCAGAAGTTGTTCTATGGTCATAAATGAGCATCTTGTTCCTTTATTCTAACTTGAAAATACCTGAAATCTGTGCTATCAATTCCTTATACTTTCATATATACTAGCTAAGATTATGTAATGCCACAAGTCACAAAACACTTTAAAAATTATAAGGCATTACAGGTCTTAAAAGATTTTTAAATCATTAACTTTAGGCTTTATCAAGGCCTGTTTTTTAATGAACAAAATAAATAACTTCTGTTAATAGAATGCATTCCTCAGCTTCTGCTAATGGATAGACATTCTGGTGTGTCATCAACATGTAAATTTGTATCATGAAGAAATATAATTCCATATCTGTATTTTTCTCCTACAGCCAGAATAGATGGTGGCTATATCGTGCCTACAATGAGATCTGTATGTAGAAAATAATACTTTGCTTTCTTGGATATATTTACTTCAATAGAACCAAACCTGTTTCCTTCTACTGATTTGTTTTCTCCTTCAATGTGACTTGAAGTTGTAACACTAAAAATCATTGTTTCTGCACATTTTCTCTAGCTTTAGAAATTCTATTGGATTTCTTCAGCCTGCTCATTTGAACTTCATCTCTTTGTTTTCCCATTTAATTATCTTCTTTCCTTTTCATTCGTTCACCTGTAGATATATTTGATGTTATCATTAATAAAGAATTACGTATTTTGTAAAGAAGGAAACACAAGCTCCAAAAGGTCCTATTATTTCCTTTGGATATTTTTAGCAAGAAAGCAGTCTGGGCCACATGAATGGTATTGACCATGATAAATAAACAGGTCATTTCTCTGAAAAGAATTACAAATATGATAGATATAAGTCAAGAATGACACTGCATTCACTTTTAAAAGCTAGATTTGATACCTTGCAATCAATGACATTGTTTACATAGAATTCAAGTTTGATTTTCTTCCTAAATATACCCTAAAGATTTTTGGTTATCATTATTAGCAAAGAAAACCATAGGTGGGTGGGTCAGAGTGAACAAGACTGCTCTGGCTAAAGCTACAGTCAGACATTCATGTTGTAGCATGTTGACTGGGACTATCTTCTGTACAGCAGTAAACTAGGGTGGTAGGGCTAGAGTTACCTTTTCAAGATACCTTTTCAATATTTTCTTTAGCTCTCAGGTTCCAGAACATGCTATTTTGAGTCCATAAAATTACGCATCTTAATGTGCATCCAGCCACATTGTCTTGTACACTTGTTCTATGTTCGCTGGCAATTGCTAAACAAATCAGCACTGGCAGAACTTGGCCAGCTCTTCTCTACACTTAGTTTGAACTGTTACCCATGGAAGCAGCTCAAACATAAAGCTACAAAGAGGCTAATTGAAATCAGAATGCTGGGTCATTTCTCATTCAAACAAAACAGATGGCCCTCCTCGCCACACTTCTGTCGGACCTGGGGGGAGGGATGATTAAATGCATGTTTAGCTCCCACACATGCTTACTGCTCCTTAAAGGAATGACACACAGCTATTGAAATGCCGGGGTGGAGGAGGTGGGCTTTTTTTAAACAGCAGAGCTTGTTTCCCTTTATTATAAAGGTTTAAGAAAAAGGCACCTTAATGGGGATATTCAGTATTTACAGTTTCAACTCAGATTCGGAATATCTATTTTAATTTTCACTTATTTTAATTCATGTTTTTCCTTTGGAATAGGTAATCCATGCACATGGTAAACAATTCAAAATGTACAAAAGGATATAGAGAAAAGCAAGTCTCCCTTCATCCTTCAGTCACTTGAGTTCTCGCCCCTGCAGACACCACTGTTAATGGTTTCCTGTGAATCGTTCCAGAAATTCCACCTTAATATTTAACTTACTTATTGAAACCTGTGTTTGGATACCTATTTAACTGGCAATGTTAATAGTATTTGGTTTCAAAATGGGTGTGAGGGTTTTATGAAAGCAACTTTGGAGGTTGTGTTTTTAGTGTACAGTGTGTTCAGCTTATTAGCACTAAGCAATACTTAAAAGTGACACCTCATTGATATTTAATATGTAAAGTGGTATAAACCACCTCTTAGGACCTATATGGGGAAGGAAATTTAAAGGAGAAACTTGCTCCAAAGCTCAACTATGCGCAGTCAGTACATGATGACAAAAACTACGCAAAGCATTGTCAGACACCAGCTAATGGTGCGTCACATGTACAGAAATGTGGCCCCGATTACTGATCTTTGAAAAATAACTTAAAAGAACTTGATGCCTGGCTAAAATGTGCACTTGGCAGTTTGGATCCTAGAACCTCCCAGTTTGCCTCAGGAGCCCAAGACATAGTCTCCCAGCTTCCTCTCCACTCCCCACCACCACCCACCAGTCTTACCAAACCTTAACTTCCCAAGAAGTCATGCTATCCTTTATGTCTACATCAAGTGTGAATTTTTTTTTTCCATCTGTAAGGGTGGTTACATTTTTTAGCTATATGAGTAACCATGGAGTGAGCTTTGTATGGGGGAGAGGGGATTAAAAATGTGTGTTAACAGATTGAGGGGGGACACGACCTTCCCAGCACCCTTGACCTTACTCCACTGGGGTCACTTAACTTCATGTCTCTGGAGGACCAATTTCCTGGGCAGAGACATAACTCTACCCCTAACCCTAACACTAACACTAACACTATCCTGGGCAGAGCCATAACCCTAAAACTAACGCTAACATTAACCTGAGCAGAGCCATAACCATAACCGTAACCCTAACCCTAACCCTAACCCTAACCCTACCACTATACTGGGCAGAGCCATAATCCTAACCCTAACCCTAACCCCTAACTCTAACCCTACACCTAAGCCTAACCCTAACACTAACCCTAACCCTAACACTATCCTGGGCAGAGCCCTAACCCTAACCGTAACCCTAACATTATCCTGGGCAGAGCCATAACCCTAACCCTAACACTAACCCTAACCCTAACCCTAACATTATCCTGGGCAGAGCCATAACCCTAACCCTAACCCTAACCCTAACCCTAACCCTAACCCTTACCCTAACCCTAACACTATCCTGGGCAGAGCCATAACCCTAACCCTAACCTTAACCCTACCCCTACCCCTGACCCTAACCCTAACCCTAACCTTAGCACTATCCTGGGCAGAGCCATTACCCTAACCCTAAGCCTAACCCTATCCCTAACCATAACCCTAACTCTAACCCTAAAACTATCCTGGGCCGAGCCATAACCCTAAATCTAATCCTAACCCTAACCATAACCCTAACCTTTACACTATCCTAGGGAGAGCCATAGCTATAACCCTCACCCTTACCCTAACCCTCACCCTAACCCTAACCCTAACCCTAGCCCTAACCCTAACCCATCCCTTACCCTAACCCTAATCCTAACCCTAACACTATCCGGGGCAGAGCCATAACCCTAACCCTAACCCTAACCCTAATTCTAACCCTAACCCTAACCACAATCATAACACTATCCTGGGTAGAGCCATAACCCTAACACTAACCCTAACCCTAACACTATCCTGGGCAGAGCCATAAAGTTCTTACATGTGAACGATTTTATTTAACTCATAAATTAATGAAAGAACCCATAAGATGTTCAAACCAGGTCAAATGAAATTTAGACTTAGCATTATATTCTCTACCAGACTAAATTCTTTTGCATTGCTATGAACAGGACTCATTGATGTTGCTAGAGACAGAAAATGTTTGTATGACTGTCCATTTTCTACAATTCACTTCTTTCTTTACTTCTATGTAAACTAGTCCAATCAAACACAATCAAAGGTGCACGCACCCTTACAGGATCTTATACTCCAGACATACAACTTTGCAGGCCAGGGATGAATGGGAAGGAACCTGTCACTAATCCATAACTGTACCTGAACTCAAACCCCTGTGGGTCTGGTCCGGTCTGTCTTTCCTGGGCTGAGCTGAAGGCATCTTATTAGCTGGCCTCCTCCCAAGGCCATGTGGGCCGCACTTGATCCACATCTACATCCCTCGGACCCTTTATTATTTGGTGCCTTTACCAATAGTCCAGCATTTTGCCACTTGGTCTTATTTAATCTACTGTGGCCAAAACTCTGAACATAGTCCCAGCTTCACCACCCACAGCTGTCCCTTAAGGTCTGCATCTACTTTCTCGATTCCAAGTTGGGAAGCCAAAAATCTCCTCTTTTAGTACAGTCCTTCCTCAACCCTCCTTATTTTAGCGATCATTCTATGGAATAGGCAGATTACAGCTCACAATGAGGCAGAAAAAGGAGTTAGCAAAATAAACATTTTTAACAATATTTCAAACATTTATTCAATTTGAGTCCTGATTATATGTTATGCTTTATGGTAAGAGCTAAGGTAGATTTTTTTTTAAAGGCCAGCCTTCACAATCTAATGGGAATAATAGCCAGGAAAGCAGATAATTACCAAACTAATGATCTGTGGAGTGTCATTACTATACATGGCTTTCTGATGTCCCCATCTTTTTCTTTTTTAATCCTCACTCAAGGATATGTTTTGCTATTGATTTGAGAGAGAGAGAGAGAGAGAGAGAGAGAGAGAGAGAGAGAGAGAGAGAGACATCAATTGGTTGTCTCCTTTACGTGTCCCAACCAAGGATTGAACCCACAGCCTAGGTATGTGTACCGGATGACACTCCAATCAACCCGGCCAGGGTTGATGTCCCCATCTGTTAACGGCTTCATGCTTTGCCTGGATTCCCCATAGCTCTGGAAGAGCATATCCTTTAAGTTACCCCAAGTACCTCTTGTGCACAGAAGATGACTTATTGGGACAAGCCATGGCCACATAGGCAGGTTTTCCAAATCTCAGGTTGGATATTTTTTCCCATAGATGTATTAGTTAATATGCTTTTGGCTCTTCCCTTCTTCAGCCAGTGTAGAAGTGCCAGTGGTCAAAGTAAAGTTCAATCTCTTTGTGACTTCTGACCGGAGCAAGAACCATAAAAAGCATTTCACGCATTCGCAGGAAGCGTATGTCTTCTCCTTTTTCCAAAGAGTTGAGACAGAGTAGTGTTCGACCCATGCCCATTCGACAGGGTGATGATGTTCAGGTTGTGAAGGACATTGCAGAGGGCATCAAACTGGCAATGTTAATCCAGCTTTACAGGAAGACATAGGTCATCTCCACTGAACAAGTACAATAGGAGAAGGCTAATGGTGCAACTGTTTATGTGGGCATTCACCCTAGCAAGGTGGTTATCACTAGACTAGAGGGAGACAAAGACCGCAAAAAGTTCCTTGGATATAAAGCCAAATCTCACCAAGTAGGAAAGAAAATAGGTAAATACAAGGAAGTAACAATTGCGAAGAAGCAGGAATAAAGTAATCTTATATACAACTTTCATTAAAAACTTGAAAAAATAAATATGCTTTTGGAAAAATCTGGGTTTGGTTAGGAAAGAGAAAGGGATAAAGAGTCCTGAGTAGATGTCACGGGTTAATTGTGTGCTCCCCACAAAAGGTACATTGAAGTCCTAACCCCCAGCACCTCTAGGATGTGACCTTATTTGAAAACTAGAGGCCTGGTGCATGAAATTTGTGCACGGGGGTTGCGGGGTGTCCTGCAGCCCAGCCTGCACCCTCCCCAATCTGGGACCCCTCGAGGGATGTCTGACTGCCCATTTAGTCAGACATCCCTCTCATAATCTGGGAATGCTGCCTCCCAAATGCTCGCTTGCCTGCCTGCCTGACTGCCCCTAACTGCTTCTGCCTGACAGCCTGATCACCCCCTAACCACTCCCCTGCAGCCTGATCGACGCCTAACTGCTCCCCTGCTGGCCCGATTGCCCCTAACTGCCCTCCCCTGCCAGCCTGGTCACCCCAACTGCCCTGCCCTGATGACCCAATCACCCCTAACTTCCCTCCCTTGCCAGTCTGATTGCTCACAACTGCCCTCCCCTGCCAGCCATCTTGTGCCCACATGGGGGCGGCCATCTTGTGTGTTGGAGTGATGGTCAGTCTGCATATTACCTCTTTATTATATTGGATAGCATTGTTACAGATGTAATGAGTTAAGATGAGTGTAGAGTGGCCCCTAATTCAATGGCTGGTGTTTTATAAGAAGAGATGAACAGCATATGAAGATGGAGACAGGCATGTGATGAATAAAGCAGAGATTTGAGTGGTGCAGCTGTAAGCCAGGAATGCCAAGGATGGGCAGAAAACCATGAGAAGCTAGGAGAGGCAAGGAAGGACCTCCCCTACAGGTTTCAGAGGGAGCAGGGCCCCTGGACCCTTGATTTTAGACATCTAGCCTCCAAAACTATGAGAGAACAAATTTCTATTGTTTTAAGCCACCTGACTTGTGGTAGTTTGTTATGGCAGCCCCAGGAACCGCACAGCAGGCAACCAATAATGGCCCATATTCAGTAAATAGTGGACACAGAATTGAAATAAAAATATCCACCTAAGGGAGCTCTGGAGCCTTCACTTCCTCAGCCCTAATAGCCTCTAAACTAGATGATGGACAAATATAGCTGTTTTAAGGAGGTGACTCTCTTAACCACCTTTCAAAGTGACTTCGATTATGTTTGGTTTCCGTTCTACTGAAATGTGGATTCAGACCACGAATGCCCTTATTGTACTGAATGCCTTTGAACTGAGATGGGTTTTGGCTGAAAGTGCAGGATTCTGAGGGAGACAGGTGTCAACTGTCCTAGTCGGGGCTGGGCGCTGGGCAGTGCGATGGCAGCTGTAATGAGGGGAACTCACCCACGCTACATGCAACTTTGACAATGGGGTATTCCCAGGGGACAGGAATAATTTTCTTTTTCCTTTATTATTATTTTTTTTTTCTGGTAATTGTTCAAGGGATAAGAAGCAGCAAAATCTGCTATTCTCTGGAAATTGCTCTCTGGGTTGACAACATAGACAATTTCTCAATCTGTTCACTACTTTGTGCCAAGCCTCTGAGGTATTTGATTTTCTTAGCCACCAACTCCTTTTTGAAAATCTGGTGGTGCTCAGTGTGGTTCCCAGACCAGCAGTGCCAGCATCACCTGAGAACATATTTAAAATGAAGATCCTTAATCCCCACCCCCCCTCTGCCCCCACAGACCTACTGGGTCAGAAACTCCTCGGTGGGCCCAGCTACCTGCCTTCTAACAAGCCAGCTAAGGTGATTCTGATGCCCACAGATGTTTGAGAAGCAAAGTTTGAATGTATTGCCATCTGTGGCCATGCACTGTCTTACAGCACTTACTTGCCTTTCCAGGCGCTGCTTCTCTGTGTCCCATCCTGGCTCATTGCTCCTCATTTCCCTGCTCTGTGTGTGTGTGTATGTATGCATTCAGCAGACATCCAGAAAGGGTAGCCTATAGTCAGTTTGGTAGATGGATCTAGATGGGTCTGCAGCTCTGATGAGATGTTGGTTAAGCTCCTTCAGTTGTAGGAGCAAAGACCATTTCAGATTTCTTCAGGTAACAGCAGTTGTTTTAAAGAAACAATGAGGGCAAGCATCTCTTACTGCAATCGGGACGAAACAGTATAAACGAGTATGTGGCAGAGAAGGTGGTCTGTGTGTGTGTGGGGGGGGGGGGGGCGGAGAAAGGAGAGGAGAGGAGAGCGGGGAGGGGAGGGGAGGGAAGGGAGAGAACAGAGCAAGGAGGAGGAGGAGGAGGAGAGCAGAGAAGAGTGAAAGAAATAATGAGAATGAGAGAAGAGAGGTAATGAGAAGTAAGAAGGAAAGGAAGTCATCTCAACATCCAGGCTCCATGGAGTCTTGGAACATCCTTCACAACAAGCAGTAACCCCAGCCACTCCAGCAGCCCAACCTTGGTGTCCTTCGCTATGGGCTCTAGGAACTCCTCTCACCTGTGACAGAGCTTTGCTGCATCTCTGCTTCTTCTATCACTATTTCTGCTTCTCCTCAATGCCACTGCTTACCCCTGGGTCTGATTGCCTGGAGGGATCTGCATATTGGCTTCCCTTGTCGTTTTATTTCAGTAATGGTTGCCAATATCAAGTTCCTCTTTGTCTCACATTGAAAAGAGCCCACAGAGGTCCGATTGTGTCTCCATTGGACTGTGTCAGTACGGAGCTCCCCCTATGGGTGGAGCCTTGCCATGGCCAGTCCCTGGTTGGTCAGCTCTGTGGTAAACACCTGCAGAATTAGGGCTCTTGGATTCCTGAGCCAAAAACCCAACTCAAGCTACAATGGATGGCTCTGTTTGCTCTAGAGCAGTGGTTCTCAACCTTCTTAATGCCGTGACCCTTTAATACAGTTCCTCATGTTGTGGTGACCCCCAATTTCATTGTTACAAATTGAACATAATTAAAGCATAGTGATTAATCACAAAAACAATATGTAATTATATATGTGTTTTCCAATGGTCTTAGGTGACCCCTGTGAAAGGGTCGTTCGACACCCAAAGGGATCGCGACCCACAGGTTGAGAACCGCTGCTCTGGGGGGTCAAAACATCATTAGGATTCTCTCTTCCTTTCTCTTTCTACATCTCTCATCTCTGCTTCTCTGTTACCTGTATCCTCAGGCTATCTCTCTCCCCAAAGCTGCCTATCAGGTTTATAGTGTGCTTAATGCTTTTGACATAAGATGAGACCCTTTGTCACCAGTCATATTGATCCCCCCCAAATGGACTCTTATTGTCGGATTGGCTCACAGGCCTTGCCTAGATCAATCATGTGGCAGAGAAGGTGGTCATATGACTGACAGCTCCACCAACTCCCAGAAGGGCATTTCCCCCAGGAAAATTGCTGGGCAGACCAAATACCCACATGTCCACCACACCTGCCATATGTTACCACAATCCTCACAACCCTGAGAGCTGGTGCAGGAGAGGACACTAAGGCTCAGAGAGTTTAAATCACTTGGAAACGCCCCATGATCTGCAATAGCCACGTCAGGATTAGCAACCGGATCTGTCTGTGTGAGAGCCGGAGCTCTCTCCACTCTGCCACACACGCGGCGCCACCAGACTGCCATTTGATTATACTGCTGCATCTTCAAACCCGCCATCGTGCAAAGGAAGCTCATCATTTTTCCTAAAATCATGTCTAAGGTCCGAAGTCTCTAAACGTTATTGCCATTTCTTGGGTTTCCCTGGTGGGAAAGCTTGCATCCTCTTCCATTGATTCGGCATTTTCTTTCATCCTCATGGTCAAGCCTTTGTCAATCTCTTCCCTCTTCTTCCTGTTCCTTTTGTACCTACTATCTGCTCACCTGTTGAACACCTGACATCTGGACTACTATACTATCTGTTCCCACCTTAGTCTACCCTGTACTCATCCACACATTAAACTCCTTAAAGTACAGGATTCCTTTTTTAAAATATTAAATTTATAGGGTAACATTGGTTAATAACATTATATAAATTTCAGGTGTACAACTTAAAATACAACATCTGTATATTCCATTGTGTGCTCACCACCCAAAGTCCAGTCTCCTTTTGTCACCATATATTTGACCCCCTTTACTCTCTTCATCCTCCCCTCACCTTTTCCCCTCTGATAGCCATTCTGTTGTCTCTATCTATGAGTTTGTTGGTTACATTTTTTTTTATACAGGATTTCTTTTTCTTTTTTTAGTCATGATCCTTTCTGCTTAAATGTGTGTATCAATTTGTATTACCACATAATGCAGCATAGCAAAGCACTCCAAAATTCAGGGGCTTAAAACATGGCTATTTATTATTGGCCAATGTGTGTGGACCTGCTTGGGTTCAGCTGATCTGGGCTGGCTAGGGCAGTTTTGTTTCTCACTGCAGGTCTGCAGGGCAGCTCTGCTTCACAGGTCTCTCCTCCTCCTCACTGAGGTGGGCTTTGCTTGTCTCATGGTGATGACAGAAACACATGAGGCCTCTTAAGGCCTAGAGCTGGAACTGACACATAGTCATTGGCCAAGCTCCAAATCTAGGGACAAGGAAATGTACTCTATCACACTTAGCCTATGGAAGGGTGAGACTAAAGAGAAAGGGAAAGAACTGGAGTCATCAACATAATCTACCACAAATCATCAAGTCTATCTTCACTGCCTGGAATTCAAAGTCTTCCATGATCTGGTCTCCATTCATCCAACCCAAGCCCCTACTTTGGGCTATTCACCTGGGATATAGTTCATGAACCTTGGGAACCTTATAGAAACTGGACAAGACTGGGTCATTTTAGACAGTTCTCTACAGTCTAACTGCAGACCACACTCAGCCTGTCTCCTGCTTTCCCACCACACAAAAGAAGAGAAAAAATGTTTATGGCCCCGCTTGTTATTGGTAGTTTTTACAAAATAAACAAATGTTAAACAAAATTTCCTCTAGAAAATACACTAACCCAGAGACGACCTTATGATTTTTTTGAAAACAGTTTATTGGGGGGGGGGGGATCTTAAGAAATTATTTTCTCAGTAAACAATGGCAACAGTTTATTTTTGTTGGATGGACTTGAATCCTCTCCCACTCTCTTTTTGTAGATTGAGAGGTTGACTACAGAAATAAGAAGAGATCGTTCTTTTATTCTTTCTGTGTGTGTGGCTGGAAAATAAAAGCTCTGCATTTTTTTCTGTATTCAGTGCACTTCAAAGTTATAAAAATTTAGATAAAGTACATCAGGTTGTTCTAGATTTCAGTCTATTTATAACTTCCTCATATTTCACATTTGTTTGACCTCAGGTTAAAGGAATGCTTTTGAAAAATATAATGATTTGATCCTAGCAGTGGATGTAGCAAAAATACTTGGGTCAATAAGTTAAATTAAAAGGCTTCAAAAAAGAAGAAGAAAAAGAAGCAGCAAAAACTAGATTTTGCAAACTTTCAGCTTAGGACTGCATGACAATAGCAGAATTTTCCAGCTGTATTTTTATAAAAAGTTTGTGTGAAAAAGACATTTCAAAGTTTACCAGAGTGAAAATGTCTGAATTAGAAGTAACTAATTTCCTAATACTCTGAACTCATTTTCACAGCTTACATCGGAAACCTCCTTGGATTTGTCTTTACTATTTTTACATATGTATTTTGTTTCTTTTCCTGTCCACCAAAGTCCGAATATATCCATGTGTATTGTAGTTTTATAATACAATATTATGTAAAATAAATGTGTCAATGATTTACTTGAAAAGAAAAAGCAAGTGGCAAAACTGTATGTATATGTGATATTATTTTTATTGAAATACACACACACACACACACACACACACACTAGAGGCCCGGTGCATGAAATTTGTGCACTGGGGGTGGCTCCCTCAGCCCAGCCTGCCCCCTCTCACAGACTGGGAGCCCTCAGGGGATGTCCTACTGACAGCTTAGGCCCGCTCCCTGAGCGGGCCTAAGTCACAGTCTGGCCTCCCTCTGCGGGAGGTGACTGGCTGATCAGGGGAAGGCGCCAGCCCCATCACCCCACTGCTGCTACCACTGCTGCAGCTGCCAAGGTGTTTTCATCAACACGGACTCCAGTCCCTTCACCACAAAAAAACGACAACTTTCTTTAGGCATTTTCAGGATGTGTCTTTCATAGGATATGGCATTTCTTTCTTTCTTCTTTTTTTTAATCCTCACCTGAGGATATTTTTCCATTGATTTTTAGAGAGCTTGGAAGAGAGAGGGAAATACAGAGAGAAACATCAATGTGAGAGGGACACTGTGATTGGTTGCCTCCTGCATGAGCCCTGACCTGGGCCCCAGCCAAGGAGGAGCCTGCAACCTAGGTACATGCCCTTGATCAGAATCGAATCCAGACCCTGCAGTCCACAGGCTGAGGCTCTATCCATCGAGCCAAACCAGCTAGGGCAGGATATGGCATTTCTTAGTTCCTCCAGCAGCGGACCGTAGTTTTTTCCTCCAGGAGTGTGGTAGAAAAATCCTAAATCACCTTCTTGGATTCTTATTACCCAAGTTACCAAGAACACTGCGAGTGGCGGCGTACAGGGAGCTTAGCCAATGAGCAGTCAGAAAAGATGTTTCCTCTGCAGCTCATGCGCAGAGGCCCCCCTGCGTTGTGTCCGCTGGGGTGGGGGTGTGCTCCAAACCCTGTGGCGGCCTCCAAGAGCACGCCCCCAGCCCTGCATTGTGTCCACTAGGCTGGGGCCGTGCTGCCTGCCCAGACGCCCTCCCTCCCTCCTCAGCTGGGGCGCGGGATGCTATGGGCACCGCCATCTTTGTGATGGAGTGATGGTTAATTTGCATATTACCCTTTTATTGGATTAGATGACTGTGTGATATATATATATATATATATATATATATATATATATATATATATATATATATCAGGAGAGAGAGAGAGAGAGAGAGAGAGAGAGAGAGAGAGATACATACGCATGCCAGAAAAATAGATACCTATACACCAGAAAAAAAGCATAAGAAGATATCTATAAGGAAGATATCAGAATATTAACAATTACCTTTGAGTGTTAACTCTCCCCCATGCTTCTATTGATTATTCATATACTTTAATTTGTCTGTAATGAACACATATTGTTACCTATATAATACTAAATGGGATTTTAAAAAAGAGGTAGAGAGATTTAACAGTTTGGCCTTTGTATATGAGGAATTCTAAAACTCCTCTAATTTTCAGGGAACTAACAACAAAACCTTCAGTAGGGGCCTTTTTAAACACTCAAAATTACATGGCTAGTTGCATTGTTTCACTAGGCAGAAAATTTGAAAGGAGAGAATTAGAGTTGGGAAGGGATGAGTTTGGACTCCAGAGATTGCCTTCTTCCCCTGGCTGGTCCCAAGTGATCCCTCCAGTAGCACCCAGTGCAGAGGTGCCCAGAGTTCCCTCTGAGTCTGGGCTTGTGTATCAGAATTCCATCTGCAACTTACAGAGGGAAGTGGTCAGAAGACCCAGGGTGAGGCAGATCTTGCTAAGGAAGATACTAGCTTACGCTTAGAAATTTTTTCTTGTGCAGTGATACTGAAAAAAATAATCATATTCATTACAATATTATGGGTAAGATTCAATACTAACAATATGCATAGTTTTGGAAGTTGGCAGATTGCATTTTGATTCTTATAAATAAAAAGGAATGATAGATCTAATGTAAATTAATCTTTGTGCTTCCAAATGTAGTCTACTAAAATTTAGATATCTGAGAGCATTTTACCAGAGAAATTATGATAGTTTATGAACAAGGCAATCCCACAACTGGTTTAAGAATTTACTGTATATTAGCTACTAAACCTGTGGCTGGGAATACAAAGATGAATGAAAAAATGGAGTTTGCATTCAGGGAGTTAGGCTTAGCACAGCAACAAATTCAAGATGTGCTCTGCCCTTTTATTTCAACAATTCTTAGAGCAACAAATAAAAAGGAGGAAAAGTAACTAGAGAATCTCAGCCACATAAATCATTATGAGGTCCTTTTGTAGATGGACCGTTTTGGCATCCTGGATCAAGGCTGTGACGCCATTATGGGCAGGGGTGCAAAGGTTTAACAAACAAGGATTAAGTAACAGCTCAGAGCAATCAGATCACATAGTCCCAAAGGCCTACTTTATCAGGATGGATCCACGTTTGGCTCCTGTTGCTAAAGAAAAAATAAAAAGCGATGCACATGTTACGTACAAGCAAACCTGAGGGCATGCCATCTATTATCAGTCATAAACAGATTTGATTCTTTTGTAAATGAGATTGTCAGGGCCCAGGGGATTTGTCAGTGCCTGGATAATCCTCAAATCATGTCTGTCCTACCATGGTAACAGGAAATTGTCAGCAATAAGGCTGGTTAACAATTTTCTTGTCTGGTGCATTAGAGATTATTCCACAAAACCCAGAGGGTCTTAACCAACCAGCCTCATTATATGGTTCAACATCACATATCTTATCAAGTCTCATGTCCATAGAGGCTGTGAAGACTGTCAACTGTGCAAGTCACTGGGACTTTAGGAGATTTTAATCCAATATGGGATATGGCACAGGTACAGAGCTCAGCAGCCACAAAGATGCCAACATGCATATGGTATCCCACTCCCCACACATAAAGATGGTGCAGGGGTGTTCTGGGTCAGACTGAGTTCAGGACCCACAGCTTTATGAAGGTGAAATGTGGTTTCTCTTTTCTTCGCCTTACTGTTCGTATGATTTTTCTTTCTTTCTTTTTGTTCTTTCTGTTTTTTTTTTCTTGTTCCTATAATTTAAATTTAGTTTTGAATAAGTAATACATATACGTAGTTCAAAAAATTTTAAATTGCAAAAGGGATACAGTAAACATTTTTCCCATCCCTTTCTCCACTTGCTGGGTTCCTGCCTCCCCAGCAGGTACCCCCTGTCATCAGCAGTATTATTTTATCCTTCCAGGGTTTTTAAATATTTGAGTACTGGGATATATAAAACACATATTTTTATTTGATTCTTTTTTACACAAAATATAGAATATAATACAACTTTTTGTGCCTTGCTTTTTCCCTGCCAAAGTGTCTTCTATTATACATAACAGATAGCTTCTACAGGGTGTCCCCCCAAAACGTATACACACTTTGACCGCTGACAGCTCAATTTTGAAAATGAAATATATTTTAATAAACTGCCTTTATAATTATTCAAAGTGTATGTATATATCCTGGGGAGGCACCTATATATTTGTCCATGGAAATTGTCTTTATTCTTCTGACAGTTGTATACTTTTCTGTTGTTTCATGTTTTATACTTTAAAAATTGCTCCTCGTCGATGGACATTTAGATTTTTTTCCAATGTTTTGCAATAACAAACACTGATGCAGTGCATAACCTTGCACATTAGTTCTTTCACGTGTCATTACTATTGGCTTTTCATTGGCTACCTGGTGGTGGCCAGGACAGGGCCTCTCACCTGCCTCTGTAAGTTAATAACCAAAATTCCTAATAGGTTATTACAGTAGGCAAACATCCTCTTTCATTTTCCCAATACGTGAGTAGCCAAGGGATCATCTCTGAAGCCCGGCTATCCCTCCTGTGCCTCCTCCACACTCACCCTTATCCTTACATGTCACCTTACTTTCCTACTATCACAACTAACATCCTGGGGCTGCTTGCCTTTTTTTTTTTTTTTTTTTTTTTTAATATCATCATTTGAAACTGCAGTTGGATTGCTATAATGTATTCCTTCTGAGACACTTCAAATATTTATTAGCATTTGCTCTGTCTCCAGCATCATTTTAGGCATTGATAATATAGTAGCAAACAAAGTACGTTTAGTTCTCACCCTCATGGGGCTTACATTCAAATGGAAAGTAACATATTGTAAATGAATAAAATGACCGTAATGGCAAGCAATAAACAAATCAATGCTTAATATAATGTCAGGACTGGTCAGTGCTCTGTGTCTCTATTTAATTGGTTCAGAGGTGAAGAGTCCTTTTCAAATGAAATAAAGAGAAAGGGATCCCATTCTCTCTTGAAAAATTACGGAAGCTGCTCTCTTTAGAGCAGCTTCATATTGAAGGAGGCCCTGACCAGAGCAAAAGCTTGTCAGTTCTCTCTGACATTGACAGAGACGTCTATGGTCATTTGAACCAGGCAGTGTCACTTTGGACTGACCAATGGCTTTAAAGGAACTCTTAAGAAGTGGTTTGTACGTGGAGGTGCTCTGGGGAAAGTTTCTTATCGCCACTACAATAAATTACTACAACCTTGGTGGCTTAAAACCGCACAGCTTTATTATCTTACAGTTCTGGAGGCCAGAAATTTGAAATCGCTTTCCTGAGGATAAAATCAAGGTGTCTGCAGGGCTGCGTTCATTCTGGAGGTCGGAGGGGAAAAGCTGTTTCTTCTCCTTTTCCAGCTTCTAGAGGCTGCCCGTATTCCTTGGCTCTTGGCCCCTCCTCACTCTAGCCTCCATTCCATCACTCTCGCCTCTATTCGAATTCTTCTGACTCTCACCCTTCTGTTTCCCTCACCTAAGAACCCCGTGTCTGCATTGGGCCCACCCCAATAATCCAGGATAATCTCCTATCTCAAGATTTAATCAGACCTGCGAGTACCATAGTCACAAATTCCGGGATTAGCATGTGGACATCTTGGGGACTGTTACATAAGTGGTTAAGAAGCAGCAGCCAGGGAGCAAGGTAATTATTAACACACAAGTGGATTAAAATAACAGGGGAAATTATGTAAAGAATAATTTTGGCAAAGAACCCTTCAAGATTCAACACTTTTGAATTTAACAAATATGTTTTGAGCATCTTTGCTGTGCTAGGTGCTCTTACAGGTGTTTGGGACACATCAGTGAGCAAAACAGGCAAAAATCCCTACTCTCATGGGGCTTATATTCAACAAAGACATCACAAATAACAGCGTTATCTAGTAATTTAGAAGGGGGGACCTGATATGGGCCTGGCTGTGGTGGCTCAGTGGTTGAGCATTTACCTATGAAACAGGAGGTCACTGATCGATTCCCAGTCAGGGCACATTCCCCGGGTTACAGACTTGGTCCCCAGTTGGGGGCGTGCAGGAGGCAACCAATCAATGATTCTCTCTCATCATTGATGTTTCTATCTCTCCCTCTCCCTTCCTCTCTCTGAAATCAACAAAAGTATATTTTTTTTAAAAAAGAGATGCATGTGCATTCTGTATTCTGATCATTAAAAACAACATCCACTTTTATAAAAAAAAAATAGGAAGAGTGGATCAGGGGAAGGGTCTGAAGAGCAGCGAGGGGGTGTGAGGGAACCCTCCACCTGCTGACACTAGGGGGAGCTGAAGCGCAGTTTTTGCGGTAAAGGTTAAAGAAAAATTCAATCTGATAAAAGAGTAATATGCAAATTAACCATCACTCTGTCACAAAGATGTCAATGCCCATAGCCACAAGATGGCAGCACCCAGTCCCCTCAGCCCCACCAGAGTCCCCCAGTCCTGGGGGCATGGCCGCTGAGAATGGGCAGCATGAGCAGCCTGGCTGAATGCTTGCTTCGTCTCCGTGGCAATGACGCAAGCGTCCCACCACAGCTGCGGAGGGCCTCTGGGCAGCCCACATAGCAGGAACAGCCAAGGCAGGATGCTTGCATTGTTGCCACGGCGATGAGGCAAGCATCCTGCCCCAGCTGCGGAAGCCTCTGGGCCATGGAGAGCCTCTGGGCAGTGGGTGCAGAGCAGCCAGGCCCTGCAGAGAGCAGAGAACCATGGGGAGTGGGCCTAAGCCGTCAGGGGTCCCAGATTGGAGAGGGTGCAGGTTGGGCTGAGGGACCTCCCCCCCCCCTGCATAAATTTCGTGCACCAGGCCTCTAGTCCTATATAATAAAAGCCTAATATGCAAATTGTTTGACCACTCGCAATGATGTTTGCTGACTACCAGGGGGTGGCACGGAACATGGGGGACGTCGGCAATGCAGTGCTGGCAGTGGGCAGCAGTGGAGGCACTGCCAGCCCCAGTGGGCCCCAATGAGAGTGGGACTGCAGAGGGATGGTGGAGCAGGTGAGTGGGCAGCGCCAGGCCACGGCAGAGTGCCAGGAGGGGCTGCAGGGCTGCGAGGCTGGGGGGGTGAGCTGGGACCCGATCCCCGCAGGCCACCCTGAAGGACCCCATCTGTGCACAAATTCATGCACCGGGCCTCTAGTCTTAGTTATAAAATCAGTATTTGGAAGCCTGAAGGAATTTTCACGTCAGCTGGTCTAACTTCTTCAGAGAAATGCTAAGGCTAAGGTCCATAACGTGGCTGCTAGTTATTCTGCATTTGGCCTAAATTTGAGAGACAGTCTCCTCCTCTCCCCCCAAGAAGGCCAGACATAGTCCTCACGTTATCAAAGCCAGCTCCTGCCAGGAGGTGAGGCTGGGAGGGTTTTGTATGGGAGCAGCAGGAGGGATGGATGATTTCAGAGTGTAGTTCTATCTGTGCCACTGTTGAAAAATCATTCCATAGAACTTCTAATATGCCTCTTTCTCAGTGGAACATTCTGAAGTCTTAAATCTGTGACTCTGGCCCGTCAGCCTTTGAGACTCAACTTTTGGTGAAAATAACCTACATCAGCCAGACACCAAAAGGAAGGAAAAAATAGATTATGATAAAGAGCCTTTGGTGTTCATAACAAAAGAATAATGCAGCTTTATTTTCCTCATCGTTGCTGCTTTAAATGGTTATTTAAGTTATTTAAGCTGTAAATTATCTAAGTTATTTAAGCTTTAAAAGGTTATAGTAAACCATGCGTGATTAGATATTTTTATCCAATATTTCCTTGGGTGTGGCTCTTTCCCAAAAGTGTAGCTGAGCCAATACAGAAATGCAATACTGTATTTCTAAGATGAACAGTGAGAGTGATAACAACATAACACGTTTCTGTTCAGACCTGTATTTTTTAGGGTAACCATGGTTGAGACCTTGAGCACTCCGGTGGTTGTCAGTCTGGGCCCAGGTAGTCCCTTCAGCTGCTGTGTTCTGTCTGCTTGCCCCTAACCCATTCAGACTCACTCTCCATCTCCTGGTGTCTGTCCCCTTCTCTGTCCCTGGTTCCTCTGCCCCTCTCCCACAGGCGGGATGGGAGGCAGCATCCTTTCTGCTTCCATATCCCCTTGCCCCATGTCACCAGTAGATCTCAGAACCCACCCATTTTTCCTATTAACCTATCTGCCTCTTTCACTAGACTGATGGCTTCTGTTTAAAATCCTTTTTCTTATGTGATAAAATATATATGACATCAAATTTACTATTTTAACCATGTGAAGTGTGTAGTTCAATTGCATGAAGTATATTCACATTGTTGTGCAACCATCACAGCATCCATCTCCAGAACTTCTTCTTGGAACTGAAACTCTGCACCCATTAAACAATAACTCCCTATTTCAGGCCCTGCCTACCCCCATTCTCCTCCTCAGGCCCTGGCTACCCCCATTTTCCTCCTGTCTCTATGAATTTGACTACTCCAGGAAACTCAAATAAGTGGAATCATATAATATTTGTGTGTGTGTGTGTGTGTGTGTGTGTGTGTGTGTGTGTGTGCCTGGCTTATTTAACTTAGCATAATGTCTTCAAGGTTGTTCATCCATGTTGTAGCATGTGTCAGACTTTGATTTAGATCGCTTCTTGAGGTCAGGAATCATGTCAATAAGTGTGTAAGTCTGTTTGAATTTTTTAAAAAATCGAGTAGATATGGATGTAAAGTAACAAGATCTGCAAAACAATCTCAAACGAAAGCTAACGCTGACTGCCCCTTGCCAGTAGGGTGAGCCCACAGATCAAGAGGCATACATGTGCAACGGGCTGCAGTGCCTGGTTCCCCATGACCTGCTGCTTCCCCTCCACCTTTCTGATTGTATGCAAATGTCTCTTGTGAACAACTCCAATCTGGGCCCAAAGAGGCAAGGAAATTCTGGAAGAAGTGGTTCTCCAATGTGAAAGCCACCACAATGCTATTAGAGCAGTGGTTCTCAACCTTGGCTGCACATTAGAATCACCTGGGAATCTTTTTAAAATCCTGATTTCTGGGCCTCATCCTCCGGAAATTCTGTTTCTTTGTTACTAATGTTGTAGCCTCACCCCATAACAAAGAAACAGAATTTCCGGAGGATGAGGCCCAGAAATCAGGATTTTAAAAAGATTCCCAGGTGATTCTAATGTGCAGCCAAGGTTGAGAACCACTGTATTAGAGTGTATTCCAGATAGGGGAGAGCTTCTATGTTGATCAGACCTAGACAAGAATGAAACTATGTTTGCAACTTTACATATGAGGTGACTAGAAGACTTTTCCACAGATGGTCTCAGGCTCCATGCATTTCAAACTTTGCTTCTCTTCTACTACCCACATACTTCTGGTGCTAGGGGCTCTAAGGGCACATTGTTACTGGACTATGACCTCTGACCTTGAATACCTTTCCGCAGGTGAGTCAGCACAGTGGGTAGCTGTATTCCTGGAAGCCATTTCTCAACCAGGACTGCTAATAATAACTGCAAATCACATAAGCATATTCTACTAAACCGAAATCAACTCTATCCCAGTTTAATGTCTTCTTACTGGACTCCCAAAATACTGCAGCCACCCCAGTGCCATCCAACACAAAAGAAATCTGAGAGGGTAGTCGGAGTAGGCAGAGGAAGTATCTTAACCATTGGTGGTTAAAATATCTTACTTTGTACAGTTTACGAAAACAAATGACCCTGTGAACACATTGGTGGGCACTTGGAAGGGGCCAGTGCAAGTCAGGGGCCCGAGGCTCAACCGCCATTGGCTCTGGGAAAATTTGCCTGGGGCTCTTTCTATGCAGAGCATTAGTTGAATCGATTTTTGTTTTCAACTTTTTTATTAAGAATATTTTCCAACATTCACAAAATTGAGGAACTGCCCCTCATAATAAACCCCACTCCACCTCATGCACTCATCACCCAGCTTCAACAACGATCAGGGTTGGTTGATTTTTCTAGTGCCCACCATCATCATCCCAAACCCATTATGCAATAGAGGTGTGATATTTCTGGCTCCTATTCTTTTTTCTCAGCTCTCTTCCAGGTCCTTACCCCACCAGATTGCTGAACTCAACAGGGTAATGGGATTCATCGAATTATTCACCCTGATACATTTCATATGTTTTCTTTTAATGCCCTTGGGGCAAACATACTTTATTTTCCTTTCAGTTTTGGGGACTGTGAGTAAAGACAGATTTGACTAGCCTCAAAGGAGAAGCTCTGAATCCTTTTCTCTATTAGATCTGGAAATACATCCTCCAGAATTCCACACTCATGTAGATAAAGTGTTATGAAGCATTATTTAAAATATACCAGCATTAGAAAACAGTTCTTAAAACCTACCAGTTGGTAATTTCATGAAGAACCTCAATAAAACCACAACATCCCTGGTGAGACTGGGCATAGCTATACTTTTTTCAAGCAGAATCTGAAAGAAATTGAATCAGCAAATTAGCCTTAAGGTTCAGGACATTCTTTTTATTTTTTATTGATTTTAGAGAGACAGGACGGGGCGGGGGGAGAGAAACATTGATTTGTTGTCCCACTTATTTGTGCACTGACTGGTTGATTCTTGTATGTGTTCTGACAGGGGATCAAACCCAAAACCTAGGCATATCAGGACGATGCTCTAACCAACTGAGCTATCCAGCCATGGCTGGGCCAGGGCATTCTTAATAAGGATAACTAATATGGCAGTTGTCAGAATTATAATGAGGCTAGTGGAACATTTTCATTTTATATTTATTAAATACCTATCACTGAGCCAGGAGCATATAGCAATAACAAGATATGCCAGGTCCCTGTTCTCAAAGAGTTAACTGTCTATTCCTATGGATGGAGCAGTAGCAGCCTTTTTAAGTGGGACTGCCCACACAGACCTAGCCCTGCCTCCTAAATGATAAGAATGCACCCCAAAAGCCCACCTGATTACAGTCCCCTTCCATGTTGAAAACTACCATTTCTCCCACTGTAGGGAAAGCAACAATAAGAAAGTAAATTCACTCCCAGTCGGCATGGCTCAGTGGTTGAGCGTCAACCCAGGAACGAAGAGGTCGTGGGTTCGATTCTGGATCAGGGCACATGCCAAGTTGTGGGCTCAATCCCCAGTGTGGGGTGTGGAGGAAACAGCCTATGAATGATGTTTCTCTTTCATAGATGTTTCTATTTCTCAATCCCTCTCCCTTCCTCTCGCTCTAAAAATCAATTTTAAAAAAAGAAAAACAAAGTAATAAAAATCAATAAAAACATATTTAAAAAAAAGAAAGTGAATTCACAAATACTCAAATAAACATTGTGATGGGGTCTGTGATGGAAATGATCAGGTTACTGTGAAATGAAATCAATTTATTTCTCTAGTTTGGGTCATCTGCACAGGTCTTTTTGCACAGGTGGCAGGTCGGGCAAGTGTCCTGGAAGATGATAATTTGTAGCCATGAGCGTTCTGGAGATAGGGATCCACAAGTTCCAAGGCCCTGAAGTGGGAGGGGGGTTAGTGAACTTAATGAAGACGGGGAGAGCGAGACAAGACTGGAAAGACAGGCAGGTGTCAGATCAGGGTTGCAGTGAAGAATTTAGGTTTTACTCTAAATGCTTCCCATTGGAAGCCACTAAAAGTTTTAAGAAGGGAATTGATGTGATGACAATAATGAGAGGTAACTGACACTATTGATCACTTGTTCTGGGCCAAGCAAGGTTTTAAGCTTATTAATTAACTCAATATACGTATACTTATAACAACCCTAAGAGGTGAGTACTATTTATAGTCCCATCTTTTAGAAGAGGAAACTAAAGCACTGAAAGCTTAAGTAACTTTCCCAGTCACACAACTAGGAAACTCTGTTTTAGTGCCTTAGCAGTTTCCCGACTATGAAGCCGAGGAGCTGTATTTGCGGAAAGACTGGCCAGAGTTGCAGGGGAAGGTTATGTTTCTGGCTCAGACAGCTGCCTATTATAGGCATACTAGAGGCCCGGTGCACGAAATTCATGCTGGGGTGGGGGGGTTCTCTCAGCCTGGCCTGCACCCTCTCCAATCTGGGACCCCTCAGGGGATGTTTGACTCCTGACAGTTGGACATCCCTCTCACAATCCGGGACCGTTGGCTCCTAACTGCTCACCTGCCTGCAGGGCCTGATTGCCCCTAACTGCCCTCTCCTGCTGGCCTGGTCACCCCTAACCACCGCTGCCTCTGCCCCCACCACCGTGGCTTTGTGCAGAAGGACATCTGGATGGATGTCCGGAAGATGTCTGGTCTAATTAGCATATTACCCTTTATTAGTATTCAGTAGTTCTCAACCTTCTGGCCCTTTAAATACAGTTCCTCATGTTGTGACCCAACCATAAAATTATTTTCGTTGCTACTTCATAACTGTAATGTTGCTACTGTTATGAATCGTAATGTAAATATCTGATATGCAGGATGGTCTTAGGCAACCCCTGTGAAAGGGTTGTTCGACCGCCAAAGGGGGCGCGACCCACAGGTTGAGAACCGCTGGAGTTACTTCCCATAATGGATTGTTAGCCAAGGCATGCATATGGTGACGCTCACAAACTTTTTAAGGCAATATTTTTTAACAACAAAAACAACACCTTCCGCCCTAACAGGTTTGGCTCAGTGGATAAAGAGTTAGCCTGCGGACTAAAAGGTCCCAGGTTCGATTCCGGCCAAGGGCATGTACCTGGGTTGCGGGCACATCCCCAGTAGGAGGTGTGCAGGAGGCAGCTGATCGATGTTTCTAACTCTCTATCCCTCTCTCTTCCTCTGATTTTTATTGTAAAAAATCAATAAAATATATTTAGCACAAACAAAAAACAACACCACCTTCCTAGAAAACGTGTCCTGTTCTGGCTAGAAAATGCAAGGTGTGTCAACAGCCGCCTTGAAAACCCCACAAGCACGGGGAGAGTTGGATTCAGTCAGCAGAAAACCTGCTCCAGAAGGAGCCACCCGCAGCTCTGCCCGGAAGGTCTGATCAGGGCAGGTGCGGAGAGCAGGTGCGCAGCCGGGAGGGCGCGGCTGGCAGGGCTGGGCGGGGCGTGCGGAGAAGCCGGAGAGGCAGGGAGGTCGGGGGCAGCCTGAGCCCGGCGAGGGAGGTGGTGCTGAGGGGCGTGGCCACGCCGGGGAGGGTAAGGGGCGTGGCCTCGGGGCGGGGCGCCGGGGGACGGACAGGCGGGGCGCGGCGCGCGCGCGGGGAAGATGGCGCTACGTCTGCTGCGGAGGGCGGCGCGCGGAGCGGCGGCGGCGCTGCCGAGGCTGTGAGTGCAGGTTCCCTTTTCCCGCCGCTCTGCCGGGCTCAGCCCGCGGCCCGACGGGTTTTCCCGAGCCCTGGTGGGCGCCCCGGCGGGGCTGGAGCGCTGGGCGCCGCCGTGCGCCGGCCGACCTCTGTCTGCCAAGGTCGCCCCTGCTCGCCCTGCCTGTGGGACGTGGGTGCAGACCCGGAACGTGGGTGCAGACCCGGAACGTGGGTGCAGACGTTCGGTCTGTCAGCCCGGGAAAACTAACCAGCCTCCCCACTAATGCGGGCGGTGAACGCGCGGAGGTTCCGTAAAGGGTCCCGGCGTCACCCCAGCTGCTCACCTAGGGAACTGGAGCACCTTCCCTGGTGTGCGCCGCAGGCGGTTCCCAAACTGCTCGGTCTAAGGACCCCTCTACACGTGAAAAATTATTGAGGACCCTTAAGAGCTTTTGCTCGTATCTTGATTTTTAGTATGTGAGGAATTAAAACACTTTAAAAGTATCTATTTAAAAATAACAAACCCATTAGTATTAACGTATAAATAACTGTAACTATAACTACACACACACACACACACACACACACACGCACGCACACACATCTTTAAAGTAAGAAGAGTGGCATGGTTTTATATTTTTGAAAACCTCTTTGGTTTAATAAAGGACAATTCTCATATCAGCTGTTCTGGGGGAAATTTGCAAGGAAATTCCAATCTCACATAAATGCAGATACTTGTTGGAAAAGGGAAGCCCTCCTAGACCCTTTCAGAGGGTAGGGTCTCGGGGACCCCTCAGGTGTCCTCGGACCACACTTTGGGAACCGTTGGTCTACCACGTGCCTGAATACACCTTATCTCATTTGCTTCCTTGGCCACCATGTGAAGTCCAGTGACGTGTTTATAAAGATGGGGAAACTGAGGCTCAGAGTTTGGTGCTTGCATTTGCTTGCTCCCTGCTTCCTGACTCAGCAGGGTCCCATGCCAAGACCGACCAGGTGAATGCATCCCCCCTTCCCATTTCCTACACCCAGGCCTGGGACATGGCCCCGGGCTCAGGATCCCGCCCAGGAACCAGAGGAGTCATTGAGGTGTATATGCAGACCCTTCCAGGAAGTCTCTTTTCTGGCCTCTGAAGGGGCCTGTTCAACAGTGGGTCCAGTGGCCACACACAGCCACCCACTTCTAAGGTGCTGGGTGCTAGCAAACAGTGCTCTTCACCTCCATGAGCACCGGCTCCTTCTCAGCAGACCTGCACACCCCACCACGGCCCTGGCCGCAGGCCTCCACGCAGGCTGCTTTCCAGAGGCTACCCCCTGAGCTAAACCCTCCCGTCCTGGTGTCTTCAGAACACATGGGGATGGGAGAAGTGAAGGCGCGAAACGTCAACTTAGGAAAGCCTGCTTAGAGAAGTCTTCATTTCTACCCAAGTTCGGTCGCATGAGCCAGTGCTCATGGAGGTGAAGAGCACTGTATGCTTCTGCTGGCTTTTCCCTCCGGTTCTTAGAGCATCAGCACCATTGCTGACGGGCCGGGACCATTCCTGACTCCTCTTCCCAACCCTCCAACATTGTCCCTGTGGCAGTGCTGTCTGATGCTTCCCTGCCCAGCCTGTCTCCAGCCCTGCTGCTCTCTGTGGCCACTGCTCAATTTATGTACTCTGCCCTCAAGTTGGGGAAGCATAGCTTTTCACTCCTAGGTGTGCTATTATTAGGGTACCTTTTCCATCAACCCCCCTTACCGGATAGAGGGGGTTAATGACATGTGTGTGAGTAGCAGCCCATGCAGATTCACGCATCTACAAATATTTCTATATGTAACCATCTGTATCTACATTAGGCTAAGCATGAATTCATATATAGGCTGCCCCCCCCAAATATATATATATACACACACACACTTTGAATAATTATAAAGGCAGTGTTTATTAAAATGCATTTCATTTTCAAAATTGAGCTATCAGGTGTTAAAGTGTGTAGACATTTTATTTGGACACCCTGTAGCCTCCAGTTCTAATCCGTTACTACTTGGCTCATTCTAGCCTTCTCCCTTGCTTATTTGTAAAATTTCACTCCAAACAGTGAGAAACCTGGATCCCGCCATAGCCATCTAGTTACTTAATTGTTTAATTTCAGCATACAGTGGGGCCTTGACTTACGAGTTTAATTCGTTCTGAGACCGAGCTTGTTAAGGAGCTCGTTAACTCAAATTACTCTATCAACTCAATGCAAAAAATCAGCAGAGAGACAGCTGGTATCTCAAAAAACTCGTTAGTTGGGACACTCATAAGTTAAGGCCCCACTGTGCTCTCATAGCCATATCTGAATTGTTAGACCATACTTCATCGGGGCGGGGGGACTTTACCAACTAGATTACAGTGCTTACGTGCGGTTCCTTTCCCTTTAGTCTTACAGACTCTACTCATTTCCAAAGTCAGTTAGGTTAGCACCTTTTTCTCCCATTCCCTTCAATGAGGTCGTTCCATATATTTGTACTACAGTTAGATTCTCTTGTCACGGTCTGCATTCTTTCCTGGGATCCCCCTACCTCCCAAATGATTTTTTTAATTGCATGCATTAAGGCTCACTCTTTTTGCTATAAAGTTCTTTGGGTTATGGCAAATGCATAATTTCATGTATCTACCATAACAGTATCATACAGAATAGTTTTACTTCCCTAAAAATTCACCTGTGCTTCACTTATTCATCCACCCCCCCCTCTCAAACTCCTGGCAAGCACTGATCATTTTACTGTTTCTATACAGGGGTTGGCAAAAGTAGGTACAGTTTGTGAGTATACAAAACACAGTTTATTCTTGTATTATTTATTGTTTATTGTATTACTTACTTGTATTACGACTGTACACCTACTTTTGCCCACCCTGTAGTTTTGCCTTTTTAGATTGCATTCCTTCACTTAGCTATATGTATTAAGGAGTCTCCATGTCTCTTTTTGTGGCATGATAACTCATTTTCTTTTATTGCTGAACTAGAGGACCGGTGCACGAATTCGTGCATGGGTGGGGACCCTCAGCCTGGCCGGCTGGGGGGAGGGACCGTGGGAGGTTGGCTGGTCAAGGGAGGTTGGCTGGGGGAGTGCACTGACCACCAGGGGGCAGTTCCTGCATTGAGCACCTGCCCCCTGGTGATCAGTGTGTCATCATAGTGAACAGTTGACCGGTTGTTTGGTCAGCCGGTCGCTTAGGCTTTTAGATATATAGATAATATTCCATGGTATAGATGTACCTATTAAAGGACATTTTGGTTACCTCTAGTTTTTATTGATTATGAATAAAGCTGCTATAAACATTCATGTGCAGGTTTTGGATATAAGTTTCAAATCAATTGCCTAAATACCTAGAAGTATGATTGTATGATAAGACTATATGTAGCTTTGTAGGAAAGTAGCAAGCTGTCTTCCAAAGTGGCTATTCCATTTTGCATTCCAACTATGATGGCCATGTTTCTGTTACTCCGTATCCTTGTCAGCAATTAGTGTTGTCAGTTAAAAATTTTTTTAGCCATTCTAATAGATATGTTACTGTTTTAATATGTTAATTTGTTTTAACTTGAAATTGCCTGATGTTGAGCATCATCTGTGTATCTTTGGTGAGGTATCTATTCAGCTCTTCCTATTTCTTAATTGGGTTCTTTTCTTATTGTTGAGTTTTAAGCATTGTTTTCATGTTGTAGATATGAGTCCTTTATCAGATATATATTTGCAAATATTTTCTTCCAGTCTGTAGTTTATCTTTTCATTCTCTTAATGGTGCTTTTCATAGAGCAGAAGTTTTTCTTTTTTTAACCATCAGGCATATCAGTTTTTTTCTTTCATGGATCATGCTTTTGGTGTTATATTTAAAAACTCATTTCCAATCCAAGGTTACATAGATTTTTTCCTACATCCCCTTTTAGAAGTCTTACAGTATCGTGTTTTATACTTAGGTCTGTGGTCCATTTAGAGTTAATTTTTATAATAGGTGTAAGGTTCATCTAATTCACTTTTTTGCATATTGATCCAATTGTTCCAGCCCATTTGTTGAAAAAACTATCCTTTCTCCACTAAATTGCCTTTGCCCCTTTGTCAAAGATCAGTTGACTATATTTGTGTGGGTCTATTTCTGGCCTCTGTATTCGGTTATATTGACCTATATGCCTATTGCCAATATCATGCTGTTTTTATGACTAGCTTTATATTAAGTCTTGACGTTCGGTGGTGTCAGACTGCCAACTTAAGTCCTCTTTTGTATTGCATTGGCTATTCTGAATCTTTTTACTTTCTACATAAACTTTATAATCAGTTTGTTGACATCCACAAAATAGCCTGCTGAGATGTGTTTGGGATTGCATTGAATCCAGAGATTAAGTTGGGAATAATTGCTAACCTAACAGACTGAGTCTTCCAATCCTTGAACATGGACTGTCTCTCCATTTATTGAAATGTTAATTTCTTTCATCAGAGTTGGATAGCTCTCTGCACATACATTTTGTATATGTTTTGTTAGGTTTATGCCTAAGTATTTCATATTTGAGGGTGCTATAGTAAATTATATTGTGTGTTAAATTTCAAATTTCAATTGTTCGTTGCTGGTATATAGGAAAGCAATAGACTTTTTAAATATTAATTTTGTGTCCTGCAAGTTTGCCATAATCAGTTATTAATTTCATGAATTATTTTTTGTTAATTCTACATTGATAGTCATGTCATTTGCAAACAAAGACAGGTGTTTTTTTTCTTCCCAATGTGTATACCTTGTATTTCTTTTCTTATTGCACTAGACTAGTAGCCCGATGCACGGATTCATGCACATTGAAAGGAAATTAATTAGAAGGTGGCTGGCGGGGTGGGACTGGGCGAGACAGGCTGGACACACCCTGGAGCCAACCTTCCGTGGTCCTTCCCCGGCTGGTTGCACCTGGGATGACAGTGCCTCGGCTCGAAGGGCATCTGCAGAGTGAGGGAGGGGGGGTGGTGTCCCTCTGACAGCTGGGGTCCCTTGGCCTGGCCTGCGGGGATTGGGTTGAAACTGGCTCTCTGACATCCCCCAAGGGGTCCCAGAGTGCAAGAGGGCACTCTGCAAAGTTGGTGTCGTACAGGGTGTGGAATGCAAACACAAGTGTGCAGTAAACCAGATTTGGGGCCCGACAATGTCCCAGCAACAACATAAACCACGGCAGAAGGTGGAATCACACGGCCCTGTGAAGAATTGGGCTCCCTCCTGTCTGGTTCCCGGGTGCATCACCCGAGAACTGCCACTGCCAAGTCACCGCAGCTTGGCATCTCCTGCATTGAGCATCTGCCCCCTGGTGGTCACTGCACGTTATACCTCCTGGACAGTCGAACGGTTGCTTATCCTTTTATATATATAGATAGTGGTTCCAGTATGATGCTAAATACAAGTGATGAGAGGGGACATTACTCCCTCGTTCCCAATCTTAGGGAAAGCATCCTGTTTCCCACCAATAAGTCTGACTTAGCTGTGATGTAGATTTTTTTAATCTACAGTTTGCTGACAGTTGTTTGTTTTGTGTGTGTGTGTGTGTGTGTGTGTGTGTGTTTTGTCATAAAGGGTGTTGGATTTTGTTAAGTTCCTTTTCTGCATCAATTGATATGATATGATCATATAATTTTTGCTTTTTAGCTTGTTGATGTGGCAGATTACACTAATGACTTTTGAATGTTGAACCAGCCTTGTATACTTGGAATAAATCCCCTTGGTCATGTGTATAACTCTTTTTATTTTTTAAATTTTTTTAGTCATTTCAGAGAGGAGGGGGGGGGGGGAGAGAGAGAGAGAGAGAGAGAGAGAGAGAGAGAGAGAGATAAAACATCAATGATGAGAGAGAATCATTGATTGGCTGCCTCCTGCACACCCCTCACTGGGGATTGAGCCCGCAACCCAGGCATATGCCCTTGACCAGAATCGAACCCATGACCCTTCAGTCTGCAGGCTGACGCTCTATCCACCGAGCCAAGCCAGCTGGGGCTATAACTGTTTTTATACATTGCTGGATTTTATTTGCTAATATTTTTATTGAGAGTTTTATATCTATGTTCATGGCAGATATTGGTCTGTAGTTTTCCTTTTTTGTAATGTGTTTATTTGGTATTGGTTTCTCATACATGTATAGAGGGTGGGGCAAAAGTAGGTTTACAGTTGTGAGTATGCAAAACACAGTTTATTCTTGTATTGTTATTTATTAATTATTGTATCATTTTCCATACAAACAATGTAAACCTACTTTTGCCCCACCCTGTACATATGTCTCATGTCCTTTTTGTTTCTTTATTCCCTCTTTGCTGCTTTCTTTTGTTTTAAGTTAATATTTTCTAATGTAATATTTTCAATTTTTTTTAATGATATTTTAACTGTTTTTAAAGTTTGGTGAGGTTTTTTTTTAGTGGTTACCATATACATTTTTGGGGGGCTTACCATATACATTTTTTAAAATTGTGGTAAAATAGACATAGCCTTGCCATTTTAAACATTTTCAGTGTACCACTTAGTGGCATTATTAAATTCATACTCTTGTGTAACGATCACCACCCTCTATTTCCAATTTTTTTTTTGTCACTCCAAACAGAAATTCTATACCCATGAAGCAATAACTCCTCCTTCTTCAGTACCTGGTAATCTCTAATCTATTTCCATCTCTCTGACTTTGTCTTTTCTAGATATTTCATTTAAGTGGAATTATATAATATTTGTCCTTTCATTTCTGGCTTAGTTTACTTAGCATAGTGTTTTCAAGATTCATCCATGTTGTAGCATGTATCAGAACTTAAGCACTTTTTATGACTGGATAATATTTCATTGCTTGTACGTTACCATATATATCTTAGTTTATTGGAACCTACTTTTGATTTATACTTACTTCTAGAAGATAGAGAAATGTTACTTCTATATAGTTTTGTCCCCCTTTCTTTTTTTGTGGCATTATTGCTATACACATTATATTTATATATGTTTGTAAACTTGGTAATATATTGTTGTAGTTATTATATAATTTTATCTCTTTTAAAGAAACATAGGAAAGGAGATGGAAGTACACATACACACATACTATATATAAACATATATATATAAACATACATATATATATATATATATACTAGAGGCCCGGTGCACAAAAATTTGTGCACTCGGGGGGGGGGAAGCGGGGGTCCCTCAGCCCGGCCTGTGCCCTCTCGCAGTCTGGGACCCCAGGGGAGATAACGACCTGCTGGATTAGGCCTGCTCCCGGGTGGCAGAGGGCAGGCCCAATCCCTAGGTGCAGCCCCTGGTCGGGCTCAGAGCAGGGCCGATTGGGGAGTTGGGGCGCCACTCCCTGTCATGCACAGAGCAGGGCGGATCGGGAGGTTGAGATGCCACCCTCAGTCACGCTCAGGGTAGGGCCGATTGGGGGGTTGGGGCGCTGCCCCCTGTCACACACAGAGCAGGGCCAATCAGGGGGTTGGGGCACTGCTCCCTTTCACCCACAGAGCAGGGCCGATCAGGGGGTTGGGGCGCTGCGCCCTGTCACACACAGAGCTGCAGGTCGATCAGGGGGTTGGGGAGCTCCCCCCTATCAGGCACAGAGCAGGGCTGATCAGGGGGTTGGAGCGCCTTCCCCTGTCACGAACAGAGCAGGGTGGATAGGGAGGTTGTGGCCCCGCCCCCTGTCACACACAGAGCCGCAGGGCGATCAGGGGGTTTGGGCGCTGCCCCCTGTCACGCTGATCCCGGTTCTGGGAGGCATATTACCCTTTTACTATATAGGATAGAGGCCTGGTGCACGTGTGGGGGCCGGCTGGTTTGCCCTGAAGGGTGTCCTGGATCAGGGTGGGGGTCCCCACTGGGGTGCCTGGCCAGCCTGGGTGAGGGGATGATGGCTGTTTGCAGCTGGTCACACACCCTTCAGGGTGGGGGTCCCCAATGGGGTTCCTGGCCAGTCTGGGTAAGGGGCTGAGGGCTGTTTTCAGGCTGTCGGGTGACGGAAGCTCCCAACTGCTCCTTTTTTTAAAATTTTTTTTTTATTTTTTATTCTGGGCCAGCTTTAGCTCTGGCTCCAGCTCTGAGGCCTGTGCTGCTGAAAGCAGGTATCTGGTTTGTTTGTGTTCTATAATCGAAACACTGTATCAACTCCAGCTCTGAGATCCTGGCTCGCTGAAAGCAGGTTTCTGGGGTTTTGTTTAGCTTCTATATTTGTAACAGTGTTTCAAACTGCAAGCTCAGAGGCCGGCAAGGCAGGCGGAGAATGTTGGTTTCCTCTGTCACTGAAGCAAGCAAGCCTCATGTTCGCTTCAAGCTGCCTGGCTACTGGCCGCCATCTTGGCTGGCAGTTAATTTGCATATCTCGCTGATTAGCCAATGGGAAGGGTAGCGGACGTACGCTAATTACCATGTTTCTCTTTTATTAGATAGAATACTTTATAGTATATTTGTTATAATAATCTATTTCTGATTCTCTTCATTTGTTCTTGTGGATTTGAGTTGCCATCTGGTGCCATTTCTGTAGCCCAGGACATCTTTGCTCCCACCCACCTCTTTTGTGTTATTATTGGGAAATATATTACATTTCTGTATGTTAAAGGCCTAATACAGTTTATACAGTATTCTTTTATACCTTTGTTTTTTAAATTAGGTAAGAGAAGAAAGCAAAAATATGCATTTATACTGTGTCTTATAATTACATATTGCTGTGTGTGTGTGTGTGTGAATTTGAATTTGAATTATGGGATCACTTATTTTCAGCCTGAAGAACTTTCCTTAGTATTTCTTTTAAAGTGAATCTGCTAGCAGCAGCCCTATAATTGTGCATGTCATTTTAGATTTACTATGGATATCTCATTCTCCAGATTTTCCTACTAAGCTTTTTGGTTAGTCTGTTTTTGCACCAATTGTTAACCACCATCTCAGGTAGCTGTGATGTTAGATAATTGCTTCTGATTGTTTTCAATAAACGCCCTCAGAGAAAATGCTGTTTTCACTTTTTGAGCTCCAACTCAGGTCAATTTTGCAAGTGGGGTCTTCCAGGGAACCACCAGACAGCTCAAATAGTGACAGTTCTCTGGGAATGGGGCTTCGAAAGAGCTCTAATCCTGCCCTGCCTCCTCCAGTGGCTGCCAGGCTGCCGGTTTTCAGGTGATTGTGGCTGTTGATTTTCAAGGCTACCATCAAATTGGGGAGAGGAGGCGTAGGGTAAGTTAAAAAAACTCACATAGTTTGCTGTTCATCCATGTTCAGTAAATGCTTCCAGATTGCTGTAAGACTGGTTAATTTCTAGAGTTCTGAAAAAAGTTGATTCTGACAATGCTGGTAAATATTTTATTATTTTTATGGAGGGTAGGATTTTTGAAAGTCCTTTCTCTGCAATTTTGCTGAAGTCATCTCAGCTTAGAGTTTTGATCAAGAATGGGTTTGAAGGTGAAGGGATTAAGCAACACACACACACACACACACACACACACACACACACAAACATGGACAACAGTGTGGTGTTAGCCAGAGGAAAAGGGGGTGGGGAGTAGGTGGAGGTGGGCAAAGGTGGGAGGGGGCAGGGAATGGGGCAGGAAAGAGACTTTGCTTTGGGCGCATGTTGCAGTGTGCAGATGATGTTTTATTGAGTTGTACACTTGAACACTGTATGGTTTTGCAAACCAATGTCACCCCAGTAAATTCAATTTAAAAACAAAGAATGGGTTTGAGTTTATAAAATGATTTTTTGGTATTGTGATTTTTTAATATATATATTTTTTACTGATTTCAGAGAGGAGGGGATGGAGAGAGAGATAGAAACATCAATGATGAGTGAGAATCATTGATCGGCTGCCTCCTGCATGCCCCACACTGGGGATCGAGCCCAAAACCCGGGCAGAGAATTGAACTGTGACCTCCTGGTTCGTAGGTTGATTGACGCTCTACCACTGAGCCATGCTGGCTGGGCAGTTGCTTGGCTTTTATGTTTTGGTTAAAGTTTAGAATGTTAACTTGGATCACTGATGTTCACTATTATTCCACAACTCTCATACTTACTTGTATTTGTTTGTGTATAACCACAGTTGTTCATTTGGTCTATTTCCTATTTTTTCTTAGAAGTACAGAGATAAGTGTCCCTATACCCAAATTTGGCTACCCTTACTTGTGTCCTTGGAGGTAAATTTCTGCATGTGAACTTGCTGGATCAGTGGGTATAGACATTTGAAGCCTTTAGATGCTTGTTGTCAAATCACCCTCCAGAAATTCAGGAGATAAGATACCTGGATTCCAGTATGTTTTGTGGAGGCTTATTTGCCCATTTTCCTTGGCATCAGCAGGCCTACTCACAGTACAGGAAGCAGACTGTCTTGTTGGTTACACAGCAGGCAGCTCCAGGCCTGGAAAGAACCCCTCCCCCGGCTGTCAGCCCCTGGTGGCTTTTCCCTCTGAGGCCTCTGCTGTCACACTGACTAGCTACAAGGTGTTTCTGTAAACAGCCATGAAGTTTTACCTTTCCTGCAAGTTCTCTTCAGAGCTACACCACATGTAGCATCTTCCTCTTAGCTAGGCTTTTGTATTAACAAAGGCGCCAGATTTCAAAACAAAGGAACAAAGCCAATTTCCGTGAGCAGCAAGGATTCTATTTCACCAGGACGCTTGGTATGGGCAAGACTGTCTAACAGTTTCTCTGCACTATATTCTGACTGAGAAGGTAGTCACTCTAGTGCTGTGTAAGTGCAAGTGCAGGATATTTAAAATTTTAAAAGACAGCACCTTTTTTTTTTTTTTAACTTTATTATTCTACTTGCCACCCCCAGTAAAATTAGGGTCACAGTTTAGTGGTAGATGGTGTTTGCTGTTTAACTGAAAGTTCTACAATGCTGAAAAGTTGTATATTATTAAAATAAGGGCCTCTCTTTGAACCTTTTTAAAGTTGATATGGTCATTTGAAAACATCATTGCGCATATATACATTGTATCACTTTACAAGTAGTGCAGGCTTATTTTAAAGCACTCACACTTGAATTGTATCCTTAATTAGTCTCAGTATTTTTTGTGAGAGGGAGGATATGCCCTCTTTATTTTTTGGCCAAATACAAAAAAAAAATTAAGGGGGGAAAAAAAATTCAAGCCAAGTGCTATTTTCATACAGAGACACTAGAGGGCGCTCTAGCAATGGAAGATGTAAATTAGTAGCAATGGGAGATGTAAATTGTCTCCTTACAAACATGCCTATTAGCGTAAGGTATAGGAGTTGGTTTTCCTGATCATTTTTACCACAAATGAAAGACACATAGATGGTAGAGGAAATACTTCTGTACTAACCGACTGTCCTTTGAAAAGTTTATGAGAAACAAGAAGTGGCTCTGTGTTCCAGGCCTCCTATCACCTGCTCCATCCCATTACCCCTTCCTTTACAGAGCTGGGTCCCCTGCCTGCAGCACTCTGCCCCTTCAAGTCTTTGCTCAGATGTTACTCATGGGAGGATTCTTTCCCAGCCACCCTGTAATCACAGCACCCCTCTCCCCATCAGCCTCTGCACTCTCTTCTCCCTCACTCTGCCAAATGATTTTTCCATTGCACTCACTTCCACCTGACATTGTACATTTATCTGTTAGTCTGTCTGCATCCTACCCCCACCGCCCAAAATGTTCACGAGAGCAGGGACTTGGCCAGTTTATCCCAACCTTTATTCCTTTATACCATACTGTCTGGCACATAGTAAGTGTCAAGTGTAGATTTGCTGAATGAAAAAAACAACAACAAAAAACACCCAACAAATGTAGGAAATGAAGTATTTAAGATAGTTTTTTGGAGGATTGGTACCCTTTTTATTGTAGTAAAATATATATAACATACTTTCATCAGTTTAACCATTTTTAAGTCTACAGTTCAGTGGCATTAAGTTGTTTTAATTGTTGTACAACCATCACCACCATCCACCTCCAGAACTTTTTCATCATCGTAAACAAACTCTGTACCCATTGAACAATAGCTCCCCATTGTCTCCTCCCCTCAGCCCCAGTAACTACTGTTCTCCTTTCTGTCTCTATGAATTCGACTATTCTGTATTCTCATATAACTGGAATCATGCAATATTTGTCTTTTATTTCACTTAGCATAATGTCCTCAAGGTTTATTCATGTTGTTGTATGTATCCGAATTTCCTTACTCTTAAAGGCTGAATAATATTTTATTCTGTGTATGTACTTCATTCCCCCTCCTTCCCCCCCCCCCTTTCATCCATCAGTGGACATTTGGATTGTTTCCACCCTATGGCTCAGAAACCTGATGCTAAGGTTTAGAATCGAAAATGGATGTTTTTGAAATGGTGATAACATCTTTATACCAATGAGTATGATTTCTGTCTTCAGGAAAATGCTTTTAGTACAGATTTAAGTAGAAATTTATTCAAGATCCTAAAAATCAGAATTGGTTTAATATCCCTATTGGCGCTATTCAGGTTTTTCTTACAAATTTCAAAAGGAGTAACCATTCACAGAATCAAGTTACTAATTCTCTGGCATAAGCAGGAAGATCCGGGGTAAATACTGTGCGGTGCTAGTCCAGTGCTGATCCTGCATTTGGTCCTTGACCTTGTTCAAGGGCCTCGTCTAAATTGAGCTTTATTTTTCTCACAGTTAAAACAAGGAGGCTGGACTAGATGCCTCCTTCCAGTTTGCATTCCATAATCTGAAAGGAATTTGGAGAATTCAGAAACACCAAACATGGCTTTTTGAGCTTTGAATTATTTTGGTCCCTTTCAGCTCTGTTTGACCAGAGAGTGAAGATAATAGCTCTGCCTCCCCCAAACTTAAGGGTGCAGTTTGCACTCAGGTAATTTGAACTCCTCCTGCCGCCGTGGAAGGTGTTTTTGTCTGTGCGTTATTCTTCCTCATCCTTTAGGTCCTCCAGGTCAGAGGTGCCTCCGTCACTGCTCTCCCTGCATCAGGGGCTGCTGCCAGGTGCTCTGTTCAAGCTCCCAGTTCAGGTGGCAGCCTGTGTTTCTCCTGCCCTCCTAGTGGCCTCATGCTGACCCACAGATGCCCCAGTGCTTGGAGCACAGTGCTCTGAGGGCCCGTGGTCAGCAGTCCACCTAGTGAGCCAGTGAATGTGAGGAACCCAGCATGTGCTAATGTCATGTGTATACCCACTCAAATATAGTACGTTTTAACGAATGCTTTCTGTACATGCCTTACCTGCAGAGGAGTCGGGCCAGTAAAGAGAATTTATCCTCTACCAGGGAAGCAACTGTGGACATAGAGCGGGTCGTGGTGTTCCTCCACCCCCAACCTCTGGGCAAAGGCCCAGGCTGTGAATGTGGAGCATCAGTGTCTTCCTGGTGCTGTAGAGCAGTCAGGGTTTACCAGGTGACCTGGTGACATGCCTGAGACTGGAGAGAAGTATTACCTTAGAACAGTCGTGGGCAAACTACGGCCTGCGGGCCGGGCTGTTCTATCCGGCCCGCGGAGCCGAAAGAGCGGAGGGTTCTCTTGCTCTCCCCTCCGCTCCTTCACCAGCAGCAGTGTTAACATGGCAACGTCGGGAAACACGGCCGCAGCTCCTTCTTCTGAGTCCAGTTTAAGAACCCATTGTGGCCCTGGAGTCAAAAAGTTTGCCCACCCCTGCCTTAGAACCTACCCCCACCCCACTGCCACCCACACACTCCTTCTTACTGACTCTAAGCTTGCTAAAGTGGACTCCAATCGTGTTATCAGACCCTTACCCAGTGCAAATTCCCTGCTGTCCTCCAGCTGTCTGCTGCATGAAGTCTTGATCCCTCAGGGTATTATGCACAGGCCTTCTCACCCATCGCCCACCTTTTCAACATCTCTCCCAGTGCTGTTCACCTTGCGCCATTCAACCAGAACGCTCACTGTTCCTTGTACCCTCTCAGCCCTCTCCCCCTCTAATTTGCTCACACGCTTTCTCCCACCTTATCCTTCAGGTTCTGCCCATTCATCCGGGCTCCTTGCAAATGCCACTTCCTCCTGGAAGCCATCCTTCCCCGGTCCTCGCAAACAGCAGCCCTGTCTCTCTTTTCCTCTGAAGCCCCAAGCCTCCTAATGGCTCTTGCCACCTTTTCTTCATTAAGGTGATCTAGGATCAGAAGTCCGCGTTGACTTTGATGCCTTCATCTCCTTCCCACCCACACCCCATCTGTTGCCAGGTCTGTTGAGTTTCCCCTTCAGTTGTCAACGCTTCCCTATGGTATTAGTTTTCTCTTGCTGCTGTAACAGATTGCCACAAACGAGAGGCTTAAAACAACACCAATTTATTATCTGACACTTCTGGAAGTCAGGAGTCTGAAGCAGGTCTCAACGGGCTGTGTTCCTTTTTGGAGGCTCCACAGGAGAATCCATTTCCTTGCCTTTTCCGGCTCTGGAGGCTGTCCACATTCTTGGCTCGTGGCCTTTTCTCTGCCTCCAAAGCCAGCAAAGCCAGTTGAATTCTTTTCTTGCTGCCATCTTTGTGGTTCTCTGTCTTCTGCCTCCCTCTCTCACTTCTAAGAACATTTGTGTTTATATTGAGCCTACCTAAATCATCCAGGCTGATCTCCCATCCCAAGGGCAGCTGATTAGCAATCCTAATTTGATCTGCAAGTCTAATTCCACTTTGCCATGTAACCTAACGTATTCACAGGCTCTGGGAGTTAGGGCATGGACCTCTCTGGGGAGCCATTATTCTGCTTACCACACCCACTCTCCTAGATTCAGGTTTGAGCTTTTGGAGTACCTGTCCAATTGGCTGCCTCCTGTCTGCCTCACCTTCCTCATCGCCTCCCATGTTACATGCGGCCTGCATAAATATCCTATTTAATAAAACCCTAATTTGCAAATCGACCGAATGGCGGAACGGCCGGTTGCTATGACACGCACTGACCTGCCTCTGGTGGTCAGTGCGCTCCTATAGGGGGAGCGTCGCTCAGCCAGAAGCCAGGCTCACGGCAGCGCTAAGGACCCCTTGGAGGATGTCCACCTGCTGTCTTAGGCCCGCTCCTCAGCAGGCGGACATCCCCGAGGGGTCCTGCACTACGAGAGAGTGCAGGCTGGGCTGAGGGACCCCCCAATGTATGAATTGTCATGCACCGGGCCTCTAATTACCATATATATTCTGTTTTCAAGATTTGTTGAGTCTGCCTCCAAATATCCCTCCTGGATCTGCCCCTTTCACTTGGTCTCCACTGCCACCACCCTAATGGTCACCTCTCATCTGGACCATTGTGGAAAAGGTTCTTTTATATCTACTGTACCCCTCCTAAGTCATTTTTTAAAAATTGAGGTAAAATGCACATAACTTAACCATTTTAAAGTGTACAATTTAGTACATTTACAATGTTGTACAACTATAATCCTTATCTAGTTCCAAGACATTTTCCTCACTCCAAAGGAAAATCCTGTACCTGTTAGCAGTCACTCCCCATTCCCTCCTCCCCCCCACCCCTGGCAACCACTAGTCAGTCTGCTTTGTGTCTCTATGCATGTACCTATTCTGGATATTTCATCTAATGGAATCATACAGTATGTGGCCTTTTGTGACTGGCTTCTTTTACTTAGCATAATGTTTTCAAGGCTCATCCATGTTGTAGAATCTATTAGTATTTCATTCCCTTTTATGGCTGAATAGTATTCCATTGTAGATATAGAATATATTCTCTTTATCTATTCGTCATTTGATGAACATTTGGGTTGTTTCCACCTTGTGACAGTTGTGAATGGTCCCATTATGAACATTCAAGTGTTTGAGTACCTGTTTCCAGTTTTTTTGGGTGTATACCTAGGAATGGAATTGTTGGGTCATATGGCAATTTTATGTTTAACTTTCTGAGCAACCAACAAACTGTTTTCCACAGTGGCTTCACCAATTTACATTTCATTGACAATGCACAAGCGTTCTAATTTCTCTGCTCCTTGCCAAAATTAGTTATTTTCCATTAGTTTTGACTATAGACATCCTAGAGGGCGTGAAGTGGTATCTCATTGTGTTTTCCTCCAAACTATTTTTAAATACAGTGGGGCCTTGACTTACGAGTTTAATTCGTTCCGTGACAGAGTTCGTAACTCAAATTACTCGTATGTCAAATCAACAGTGAACGAGTGAGACACGTGATGCTGGGCTGATGTTGTGGCGTTCACTGTGACGTTCGCTGCGCCAACTAGCGGTGGGGTATCTGATGCTGGCTCGTAACCCGAATTTTAGCTCGCAACTCAAAGCAAAAATTCGGCCGAGAGACGGCTCATATCTTGAAAAACTCGTTAGTCAGGACACTCGTAAGTCAAGGCCCCACTGTATACAAATTGTTTCATTTCCGTCCTCAGCTTAGCATCTTTAAAGTACCTTCCCAGGAATGTCTGGTCTTGCCCCTTCTACTCAGCATCTTGTTTCCTCAAGCAAAGAAAGCAATGTTGAGGCAATTCCCCAGGGTCACACAGACCTGAGCCAGAGCCCTGGCCATGCCATTTACTAGCCAGCTCCTTTTACTTTGCTTTCTGTAAAAGGGGCTCATGATACTTACCACAGAGAGTGGTTAGAATTGAGATGATGTACTGAATGCTGGACATGGTGCTTGGCTCATAAGAACATCAATAAACAGTGCATGTCAAAAGGGAAATATAGGCCGAAACCGGTTTGGCTCAGTGGATAGAGCGTCGGCCTGCGGACTAAAAGGTCCCAGGTTCGATTCCGGTCGGGGGCATATACCTGGGTTGCGGGCACATCCCCACTGGGAGATGTGCAGGAGGCGGCTGATTGATGTTTCTCTCTCATCGATGTTTCTGACTCTCTATCTCTCTCCCTTCCTCTCTGTGAAAAATCAATAAAATATATTTTAAAAAAAAAAAAAAAAAAAGGGAAATATAGTAGTTCCCCATTATCCATGGGGGATATGTTCCAAGACACCCCCATAGATGCCCTGAAACCACAGATAGTACCAAACCATATATATATATATATATATATATATATATATATATATATATATATTTATTTATTATTAGTTAAGGTATTACAAATGTGTCCTCATCCCCCCCATTAACCCCCAACCTCCCCCCCCACACACAAACTCATGCTCCCATCCCCCTGTTGTCCATGTCCATTGGTTTGGCTTGTATACATGTATACAAGTCCTTCGGTTGATCTCTTCCCCTTACCCCCGCCCTCCCCTACTTTCCTTCTGGGGATTGATAGCCTGATTGCTGTTTCTCAGTCTTTGAGTCTGTCCCTTTTCATCAGTCTATGTTGTTCTCTATAATCCACAAATGAGTGAGATCATGTGGTATTTATCTTTCTCTGACTGGCTTATTTCACTTAGCATAATGCTCTCCAGTTCCATCCATGCTGTTGCAAAAGGCAAGAGTTCCCTTTTTTTTTTACCGCAGTATAGTATTCCATTGTGTATATGTACCACAGTTTTCTAATCCACTCATCTGCTGATGGGCACTTAGGCTGTTTCCAAATCTTAGCTATGGTGAATTGTGCTGCTATGAACATAGGGGTGCATATATCCTTTCTGATTGGCGTTTCTGGTTTCTTGGGATATATTCCTAGTAGTCAAACCCTATATATATTATGTTTTTTTCCTACACATACATACTTGTGATAAAGTTTAATTTATAAATTAGGCATAGTAAGAGATTAACAACAGTAGATAATCAGAACAATTATAGCAATATACTATAGTAAAAATTATGTGAATGTGGTCTCTCTCAAAATATCTTTAGTACCGCACTCGCCCTTCTTGTGATGATGGGTGAGGATGCAGTACCTATGTAATGGGATGATGGAGGTGAATGGTGTAGACATTGGGACGTAGCATTAGGCCACTATAAGGGTGACTTGAACACAAGCACCAGGGTACCACAGCAGTCGATCCTATAACCAAGATGGCTATTAAGTGGCTAATGGGTGGGCAGCCAGCCTATACAGCCTGGATACCCTGGACGAAGGGGTGATTCCTGTCCTGGGTGGGATGGAGTGGGATGATGGCAGATTTCATCATGCTGCTCAGAACAGTTTAAAACTTATGAATTGTTTATTTCTGGAATTTTCTTTCCATTTTATATTTTTGGACCACAGTTGACCATGGGTAACTGAAACCATGGAAACAAAATAAGGATAAGGGGGGACTACTGTAAAACACATAAAAGCCACCTCCTCAGGGAGGGAGCATGTCCTCCCTCCCAGGCTCGTTGTCCTCCCTCAGCGCAACCTGTTCTTCATCACACTTAGTTTCACGATGCAACATGAATGGGTGTGTTGCCCCCTTTTGTTTGACCCCACCCCCTAGCCTGGGAACTCCATGCTCACCATGCTAACTTGGCATGGTGTCTGACACATAGTAGGCACTTATTAAAAATTCTTGAAGGAAAATATCATCATATAGGCACAAGACACAGAATTCATTTCCAGTTATTCACTTGACATGCGAGGATGGGAAGGCAAACTTTTCATGTGTGAGTGTGGGCGTATGTATGTTTTCTTAGATTATAGATTTGTCTAAACATTCCTGCTAATTTACGATGTCAAATATGAAGGTCCTTTTTTGGCTTGAGTTTTTGAACATAGTCCAGGGCTGTTTTCATATTCTTTATTATTCTCCTTTTTGTGAGAATTTTCAAAAGCACAAAGCAATGCCTTCTGTACATCTTTGTATTCATTTCTGTAAACGAGTCGTGGGCAGAGGGGACATCTGAATGGCCGAACATGGTGTCACCGGAGAGCCTAACTGGTCTGAGTCCATGGGGCCAACAGTCCGTCTCCCCCCCCCCCCTCCCCCGCCAGCCCAGCTAGTGTTTCTGTCCCAGGGACATTCTGTTTCTTTTGGAATTTCTCACCTGTGGAACACACTTCCTTCCCTCAACTCAGGATTGACTTAGCATCTGGAAGGTGTGTTCAAAAAAGGGTAACTGTCTTTCAGTTCAGTGGAGGAATCTTAGCAGGATCTGAGACAATATCCACTTTCATTCTGAAATTTTCTGTTTTTGTTTTCTCCCCACCCTTCTTTACCCAAGGCGCCCTGGTTATTACTAGAATGAGGCGTCATGGAAGGCGTGGACTCTGCCTTTGACTGTGAGCTCCTGTGGCCAAATGGGATCCTGAGCTGCCGTTGGAGAAGATCCGGTGCCCTCTACTGCCTGCCTTCTCCCTCAGCATTAGTCATGAACCCTCACACCAGTTTGGGGCAGAGTTCCGCTGTTGGTCTCATGCCCGCTGGGCGCTCCTTCCTGGACGACAAGGCCCATTGTTTCCGCATTCCTGTCTGTGCAGGGCCCGGGTGGAGCTGCTAGCCAGCGGGCTTCTGAAACCAGCTGGAAGGCTCCACACATTCTGTTACATGTGGGGACCTCAAGGCATTAGCAACTAACCAGTGACCAGCAGCCACGAGCAGTTTTTAGGCTCCAAAAACATTTAATGTGCTAAATGAGGACCCCAGGCATCAGCTGAAGAAACAGCTTTTAAAGATAGAAACAGGACTGTTGACACAGGTGCATTTTATTAATTAGTATAAGGTTTTTGAGGAATTAGTAAAAATGGCAATATTTCCAGGATTATTGTTAATGAGGGATAAGAAACTTATCTACATAACCATATGGTTTACTGCTTGTTATAGTTTCTCTCTCTCTCTTTTTAAATGCTTTTTTTTTTTTAAATGCTTTTAAATTTGTGGGTTTTTTTTTAAATTTTAGTAAGAAGAAAACCTTTTTCTTGCAGGACTCATTATTGAATTTATTATGAAGTAAATGGGAAAAGTATTTCATATAATATTTTTTTACAACAAAAAATTCTAGAACATATCAATGGCATTCTTTTTAAGAGTACCTACAACACGTTTCTTTTTATTATTCAGTCATTCATTTATACATTCTCCTGGAAAGAATGAGAATTATGCCCCTACTAAGTCCTTGGCAGCTCCTACGAAGTGGGAAGGTGAAAAAGTTTCCCGAGGGCCTTTTCTGTGTGTCTCATGTGAGATTAGTGTGCAGTTTAGGGTAGCTGGAGAAGAGAGCCTGAAAGGAGTAATCCTACCACTATTGTTTCTTATTCTTGAGTGGTCACCATAGTGCAGCGGTTCTCAACCTGTGGCAGGTCGAATGACCCTTTCACAGGGGTCGCCTAAGACCCCTTTGGCGGTCGAATGACCCTTTCACAGGGGTCGCCTAAGACCATCCTGCATATCAGATATTTACATGACGATTCATAACAGTAGCAACATTACAGTTATGAAGTAGCAACGAAAATAATTTTATGGTTGGGTCACAACATGAGGAACTGTATTTAAAGGGCCAGAAGGTTGAGAACCACTGCCATAGTGCCTTGGCCCATGGTAGGTTCTTAGGAAATGCTGATTAAATGGAATTATCATGGAAAGCGGTAAAGCAGCGGCCAGAGTGCCTTTCCAAAAACATGGACTACTCATAGGGAAGTGTATCTCTGAGCAGATTTGAAAAGATGATCCGAGAGGGAAAGGCATTCCTGGCCAAGGGAACTGCAGGTGCAAAGGATGGCAAGGGAGTTATGAGTGGGCCATTGCAGAGTGTGGGGTGCCTAGAGGCAGTGGGGATGGACATGAAGCTGAACTGGTGGGTTGGCACCAGGCTGTGAAGGGCCTCCAAGGCCAGGCCACATTCTGAATTTATAGTCTACTAGAGGCCCGGTGCATGAATTCGTGCACCAGTGGGATCCCTTGGCCTTGCTTGTGGGATCGGGCCAAAAACCGGCTCTCCGACATCCCCCGAGGGGTCCTGGATTGCGAGAGCGCCCAGGCCAGGCCAAGGGACCCCACCGGTGCACGATCGGGGCTGGGGAGGGATGTGGGAGGTTGGCCATTTGGGGAGGGACCAAGGGAGGGCTCCAGGGCGTGTCTGGCCCGTCTTGTTCAGTCCCAATCAACCAGACCCCAGCAGCAAGCTAACCTACAAGTCGAGCGTTTGCCCCCAGGTGGTCAGTGCACGTCATAGCGACTGGTCAACCAGTTGACTCTCTGCCTCCTGGTGGTCAGTGCACGTCATAGCGAGTGGTTGAGTGGCCTAAGCCTATCATTAGCATATTACGCTTTGATTGGTTGAACGGCTGACCAGACGACCAGACACTTAGAATATTAGGCTTTTATTATATAGGATTGGCAACAGGGAAGCAGTGGATATGTTTAATCTCCCTCAGCCTCCATCAGGTTGGTTCTCCACTCTATACTCTGGTCTAAGTGGTAGGCCCATGTCATTTCAACCTCTTGCCTTTCTCTTTTCTTTTAATTGCCTTCAAAATGTGCTGGGAAACCTAATTGGAATAGAGAAAAAGTGATGAAATTGAAGCCTCTGGGGCAGGCTAGTTCATCCTTTCCTTCTAATGCACTCACTACATTTAAATACTTCTAGTTATTTGGAGCCTTCAGGTGACTTCATTTCTCTGAGTACTATACACTTAGTTTCCTACATCTGCAGTTAATTTCTTAAGAGACCTTAATGAGAAACTTCAAACAGTTTAAATGTCAATTACCAAAAAAGTGAGGTTTTCAAGTTCCAGTAATCTGCCCATATTGGTCATTGGAGCATAATCCCAGGTGGATGTAATTTAAGACAGATGACATTCCAGAGCTTCAGTTACAAAGAATTTATACTGTATTTTTTTTCAGGACTAACAAACCAGGCCCTGTTGGTGCTATACTTGCAGGATTGTCTACATTTTTGGCTTATCTAGCAGGGCTCAAAGCTTCAGTTTACTACATTCACGTGGGCTCTGTGTTTTGGCTGGCACTTTTGAATCGGAAAAGATCCAAAAGATACTATGTACATAAAAATATGTTGAACATATAGTAAATATAATAATTCCAATTTTAATCCTACACTTTTGAGAGGAAAAAAGTATTTGTGATGTATTTTGTCATAGATTTATTCTTAATGAATGGGTTACTTTTTAATTTCTAACCAAGAAATCCTGACTTGTTTGTTTCTTGTCACTCCCACTGGTTTTTACCCCTGTGTTCCTTCCTTTGCCTCTATTTTTTATTAAGATAAAATGCATGAAGTAAGAGTCGAATATGGTGATGAGTATTATTTTAACAGAGAGCAAAACCGAAAACATGCAGAATAAATTAACCTTGCATTTTCTCTGCAGGCCACTTAGTGGGTGTTACATCCTTAGTCGTTTGTGCTACAAAGTAAATAATTTTTGGCAGCTGGTTTAGTTTTCACCACTTCTAAGCCTATGACAAATGATCTTAGGATATCCTTGGTCTTAAAAGGAAAACTTTTATGTGTGAGTTTTAAGTTCAGTTTTGTTGTTTTTGAAGGCTTTTTTTTTTATGTAAGCCATTTATGTGGACTTTTGTTTTATTTGAATTTGAAATTAAAAAAAAATCTTTTTAAAGTAGAGTCTGCCATATTGAACTGTTTTTCATGTTTGACATTTAGAAGTTAATTTGCCTGTTTTAAAAGACACTGAGAAACATCCCCCCACTAAGCATTCATTATTTAGTAGTCAACTGCTTTTGAAAATTGAGAAATTATTTTTAGTTTGTATGGTTCTAGGTTATCCCTCCCAACTCCCAGGAGAAAGAATGTTACTAAATACACTTAGACCCACTGTCTGTCCATTTATCTCTTTGGTCTGCCGAAGTCACTTTCAAGATAAGAAAATAGTCATACCAAGTAGTCATACCAAGTTAGATATATCTATAGAATGTGTGGATTTTATGTACTTTCTGGTAATCGGTCCTCCTTTAAAGGTTTCTAGGAGTTCTTGCAAGAGCAGTTCATTGGTGCTGTATTTGGTGTGTTGTGTGTTACTAAAACTTCATATAAATGTTACTAAAACTTCACATAAGCCCTAGCTAGTTTTGCTCAGTGGATAGAGTGTCGGCCTGCGGACTGGAGAGTTCCCCATTCGATTCCAGTCAAGGGCACGTGCTTGGGGTTGTGGGCTCAATCCCCAGTGGGGGGCTTGCAGGTGGCAGCCAATCGATGATTCTCTCTCATCATCGATGTTTCTATCTCTCTCTGTCCCTCTCACTTCCTCTCTGAAATCAATAAAAATATATATTTTTTAAAAACTTCATATAAATTCATTCAGATGTACTGAATGAATTGGGCAGTTTTCAGAACCTATCAGGACACTTTCAGTTGCATGTGATCATGATCACTTTTCCAAGTTTGGTAATCTTTGTGTTGTGAGATACATGTGTCATATCTCATGCATACAAAAATCATGTCTGGCTTATCTGATTGGAATGTGAAATTTAACATTTTCCTGTAGTTACTTCTCAGCATGCAAATCGACTGATACCCACTAAATGTATACATCACTCAAACTGTAAAGGATCAGTTGCTTAATCAGCTTCACAGGTGTAAAGTTAGGATGCGATTTCATGTCCCTTCTCTCTCCAGAGAGATAAACTTGATGACTTACTCCTGCTTTCCCTGAGTACCATGGTAGAGCCCATCTGGCTTAATCAGCAGCCTTGGGAGTTGGAGCAATCATTTGAAATATTGAATGGAAAAGTCCCTTGTACTTGGAAAAGTCAAGAGGCCAGGAGTGAGAGACATATCCTCATCCTTTCCCTGGTGGCCCCTCACCTGCAAATTCGCACCAGGGTGGTAATAAAATTGTAGGAGCTCATTTTATGTGAACCATTAGCAGCCCGAGAATTTGGGGCTAGCTACCTCTCCTACTTTAAGACACTGGAAGGCGTCATTTATAAGCATGGAGGGCCTGCAGGGAGGCAAAACAGGCTTGTAAACCATAGCTTTAGGCTCTGGACGGTAATCAGTTTGTAATATAGTTTAAAGTATTCAGTTATCAGCATCACAAATGTGCTGTTATGTGTTGTGGGCAAATCCCATGAAACATCTGACTGTAAAAGGCGGAAACAATGGCCGCTCACTTCCTCCTCTTTATTGTGATATTATTTTTTATTCTGCCTTCGTAAATGAGGGTGGAGGGGAAGGGGACCATGCTGCAAGCGGAATAAGTACAGCGGAATATTTTTGTTAGTTAAAAAAACAATGTGGCCATGACGATGGCTGAAAGTATCACAGCCACCCCTCTTCTTTGGGCTTATGTGTGCCACTGAGTCTGTCCCACATCCGGGCAGCCCTGTGAATGCGTGATGTCCACATTGTCCTGTCCTCAGCAGCCGTGCTCAGCTCCTGGAGACTAGCACCTGCGGCTTCTTTTATGGCGTCAATCCTTGTCATATTTGGTCTTCCTCTTTTCCTGCTGCCTTTGATTTCCCCCCAGCAGTATTGTCTTTTCTAAAGAACGCTGCCTTCTGCCCGGCCGGCGTGGCTCAGTGGCTGAGCATCAACCTATGAACCAGGAGATCTGTGTGATTCCCGGGCAGGGCACACGCCGGGGTTGTGGGCTCAGTCGCCATCTGGTCAGAGCTGTCCTTGTCGCTCAGTGGTCCTCCTGCTGCAGGGTTCTGTAGTGGTGTGGGACACGTGTTTGCACCCCCCTCACTTGTCTCTCTGGCCACTAGGAAACATCCTTTTTGATTTCACAGGCAAACTCAAAGGGGCTCCAGGCTATTGTAGACATTCGGTGATATTTCCATCCTTCATACCAAGCCATTTCTTTCCAGAGGATACAGATGGGCTGGAGAGAGGAGGCTTCACACCAAGAAATCAGTATTATCTGGGAGAAACCATTGCTCCTTCTGGGCCCCAGGTTCCTGTCTTAAGCCCAGTTCCTTTTAAAGATTTCTTCCTTTTCCAAGGAGAAGCCATGCTGATCCTCTCTTTAAAAAAAAAATATTTTTATTGATTTCAGAGAGGGAGAAAGAGCTAGAAACATCAGTGATAATAGAGAATCATTGATTGGCTGCCTCCTTCGTGCCCCACACTGGGATTGAGCTCACAATCTGGGCATGTGCCCCGTCCGGGATTGAACCATAACCTCCTGGTTCATAGGTCTATGCTCAACCACTGAGTCATGCAAAGCCATCCTGTTATTTTATGCCTCTTCCCTTCTTTACTCCGGCGTCCCCTGTAGTACAAGCATTAATGTGTTGGTGAGGATGGTCTTTCTGGGATTGAGGGAAGCTTTAGGAGGACTGCTGGTTAGTACATTCCTGAAAAAGTTCCTGCTTATAACTCGGGCCCCAGGCTGGTAGGAGCTCAGAAGGCTCAGGGAAGTGCTCAAACTCAAGGGCTATGCGCAGGGGCTTTGCCTGTTTCTTGTGTTGACCAAAGTAGTTCTGAACAAGAAGAGCGTTTGATGGAATCTTGCCTCATACAAAGACAATATTTTTGGCCTCTCTTTTTTCTTCTCTCCTCTTTTCTTTCACCTTTTCCTTGTGACCTTCCATTTCAGCCCAGCTCTCTTGTCCCCAGTTGCCCTACACTATTCATCTTAACCCAGCTCTGCCTTCTCCTGGGTCCTGTTCTTATTCTTGGGGAGGAGTACACTCTGTTGAGCTCTTTCTGTGTATCAAGAACTGTGCTTTATATACATCATATATATATTATCACGAGGAAAGTGTTCTTTTGCCTATTTTACAGATGAAATAAGTGAGATTCAGGGAAGTTAGGTGAGTTACCCAAATTTTCATACCCACAAAGGACTGGAGCAGGAGCTAAACACCATTTCTGGAGCCTATTTGCTGAACACATCATTTTAGCCAACCAGACTGGACACCTTTGGAAATGAAGATTCTTTTACTATTACCAGATGAGATACTAATATAAAGTGTCCATTAATTTAAGATTTTAAAAATAAGTTATGGCCCATTGTCTCAGTGGATAGAGTGTCGGCCTGCATACTGAAGGGTCCCGGTTTGATTCTTGTCAAGGGCACATGCCAGGGTTGCAAGCTCGATCCCCAGTGGGGGACGTGCAGAAGGCTGCCAATCAATGATTCTCATCATTGACATTTCTATTTCTCTCTCCCTCTCCCTTCCTCTCTGAAATCAATAAAAATATATTTTTAATATACTATAGTCATACCATAGTAATGATGTAGCTATTGAAAAGTATAAGGTAGTCTCCTTGTGAATGGTGAAGTAGTGTGATTGCACCAATCGCCCTGTAGGTAATATTTATAAAATCCTTTTTAGCCCTGGCTGGTGTGGCTCAATTGGTTGGAATGTCATCCCATACACCAAAAGGCCATGGATTCGATTACTGGTCAGGGCACATACCCAGGTTGCTGGTTTGATCCCTGGATGGGGTGCATACATGAGGCAACTTGATCGATCTTTCTCTCTCTTTCTCTCTCTCTCTCTCTCTTCTCTCTTCTCTCTTCTCTCTCTCTTTCTCTCTAAAGTCCATGAAATAAAATAACCAAAAACCCATATTCTCAGGTGAGGATTTTTAAACATCTTTTTTAAAACCAACTATTTTAAGGCACTGGAGAGCAAGCAGAATCAGGCAGAATCTGGAGCAGACTGTACCTTTGAAAGACAAACTAAAATGGGTAAATTTGCAAGTTTGTGCCGTTTTACCTACAGACACTCTCAAATCCACCTAACCTAAGTGGCAAGCCATAGCCTTACTGTATTGAGGTGTTAGAAGGCATAGGTGGTGACTGGCAGAGCAGCAAGGAAGTTAGGAGGGAAATCCCAGAGGAGAGGGAGCTACAGAGGGGATAAACCCTGCAGTTTCTATACAAAGTGGCAGAAATCCTTGGCTAGCCACTAAACTACTAGTATATGCATGTAGGGAAGATCCTACGAGGACTGGTGAAAAGCATCTGCTGGAAGCTGAAAGAACTGAGCAGAGATCTTAGCTGCTGCCCACCACAGGGGAAACAGAGGTGTTAGTGTTCTGCTCAGCTGAATTAACTGTCTACTAGAACAAAGATCACTATACACAATTCAGAGTCTCTGTAACATGTTCATCATAATGCTCAATGTCCTAACAAAAATCACTGTGTAACATATGCCAAATCTTCGTGTGCATACCTTTAACTAATACAATGTTATACATCAAATATATCAATAAAACAGAAAAAGTCACTATACAGATGAAGAAACAGGGGCAAAAAAGCAGTTAATTGAAACCAAACTCAAGATGATCCAGATGTTGCAATTAACAAAGATTTGAAAGTATCATATGTTCCAGAACTTAATGGAAAATATATGCACAATGAATGAAAGAGAGATTGAGAGCTTAGAGTATGGAAAGGGAGATAGAGTTTTGTTTTGAATATATTTTCATGCATGCATATAACATATGTATTTTTTAAATAAAAATTTAAATGTCATGAAATAGCTGTGAAAAATAGAGGTATTTGGTATGAAGTGGGAAAATATTCTGTCTCTACCTTATAAGGAATTTGACAGAAAGGAAGAAAATGTGAACTGGGAGTCGGGGTTCTGGGTTTCTTTTCTGTTCCATCAATAAGACACTGTATCATTTTAAAAGAAAAGTTTTAATATGTCTTTATTGATTTTTGTGAGAGAAGAAGGGAGAGGGAGAGAGAGACAGCGAAATATCATGTGAGAGAGAAACATCAATTTGTTGACTCCCATATGCACCATAACAGGGGACCAAACCCACAACCTGGGCAGATGCCCTGACTGGGAATCAAATCAGCAACCTTTTGGTGCATTGGACAATGCTCCACCGACTGAGCCACACTGGCCAGGGCAAGACGGTGTATCATTAGCCTGGCCGGCGTGGTTCAGTGGTTGAGCATCAATCTATGAACCAGGAGGTCATGGTTGGATTCCCAGGTGCTGGGACTTTAGGAATCAGCCAGGACCGTCCAGGCAAGCGAGAGCTTGTGGTTACTCTATACACACAGCATTTTACTTACTGCCTACACATTTGTATAGTTATATAAATTTTACTAAATACACAAAAATAATTCTATGCTTTAATTTTACATTGTTTCGTTAATATTGGTACCCATAGCAATCCTTGGTCAAATCCAGTTCTAGAACATAAGCATTTGTAGTCATTTTTTTTTGTAGTCATTCTTAAAGGAGTGCTTCAGTGGTTTAGTAGTCATTATATATAACAAAATGAAAGCCAAAATTTTTTTAAAAATATGTAAAACCCACCTTATTTGCCTATACAAGGTGATGCCACAAATTGGTATACACAGTCTGAGCACATGATTTGAGTTCACTTATGGAAGTGGATAATGAGAAAAATATTTGAAAATGAAATTATCTTGGAAAATTCCAGGCATATGATTACTATATATGGAGTTGAAAATTATATTCTCCATGAGTTTAATTAAACAGAATGATCTGATTTTAGTCTGACTTTTGATATTATAAAAGTAAGTTTTGAATTTATTTTTTCTTTATTTTGGGTGTTTTTTTAAAAACATACGCTCAAAGCACCTATTAACATAAAGCAATTATTTTATTTATCTTTCACACATGGAAATTTAATAGACTGGACAATTGCATATTTACCTTTTTGATATTTTTGCTCATCTTGTTATGGGTTTTAAAAGTCATTTAGTTTGGATCCAAATATATTTCCCTTTGATTTTTATATGTTAATAGACATGAAATGTCATCTTTAATATTTCACTAGCTTCACCATGTTAGACTTAAGGTATTTTTTGTTGTATCAAATACCCTTTTATATTTTATTTAAATCCATATCTACTTGTTTTAAATAGTTTGAATTATTGCTAATGCTAGTGAAAAATATTTTAAGTGTGAAAATGTGTTTTTTTATACAGTGTTTTTTTGCATAATTGTTAGATGAACATTTAGCAGGGTTCCTCCCTTTCTACCCTCTATTAAGCTGTGCTTCTGAAGACATCTTCATAGCAGAACATGCTGCAGTATGTCAGAAACACTGCTGTATTACACACGCAGGATTGTCTAAAAGGAAAAAGTGAGTGTGGGTTTGAAGTTGACAGGTGCTGAAAGTGGCCCTGAAGTCATCAATTAGAAAGTGAGGGCCTGGGACTGATAACTTAGTGGGCAGTGCCCCCCTACTACTTTGTCTGAAGGACTTAACAACAAGGAAAAAAACAGTGCCTGGTTTTACTTTGTTTCACATTTATTGTTTTTCTAACGTGGAATTTTCATCAGTTGGTTTTATGACCTGCATTGCCAGGTAGCAAATGTGAAAAATATGTAATTTTTGTCTGTGGGGTTTTCTCTGAAAGTTCTTGCTTTCAGTCCTGCTGGGAGTCTTTTCTCAGATCACCGATGCAGGCCTGAGGCCACCGGTGTGCCTTGTTTGCAGCTGATGCAATCCCAATGGACATAGCATACATTTTGCTGATTTTAAAGGATCAGTAATTAATCTTTTGTAACCTGTTGATTAAAGTGAAATTGTAAGAGGATAAAGGTAGGAACCCTTTATGCATCTTTCCATTCTTTATTATACAAAATAATATTTCTTTAAAATGGTCCTATAACAGAAGAAGGAAAGAGGAAGTACAGAAATAAATAGTTCAAGATGAACTGAATTGGAGTGAGATATTTCTGAGATTGGTGCATTAATTTTTTTGAAATGTCGTCAGATTAAACCTTTTAAAATTGAAATTGAAAATAATGCTCCCCAGTCCTTTGAATGGAATTTTAAAATAAAATGTGACAGAATGCAAAAATTGTATACCTATGATAATGAAAACCCAAAGGACACATCTCAAGGCGGACCCCTCCGCCCCTGAGAGGAAAGCCCATAGGGTTCCAAGTTCTCAGACACATGCAAGAGGATTCTGAGCGATTGTAAGGAAGATTCTCTTTATGATCTCCAACTGTGGGTAGGTTTGGCTGGGAGTATTCAGTCACTGTCAGACAAAGCCAGGTGTGGGAGGGCGGGAGGCAGTCCTGACAGGTTGCTTGAATCCACCACCAGGTGAAATCTACACTATTGTTCCTTTCTAATTTGAACTCAGATGCTCGCTTGGCATGGCCTTCATGAAGGCTTTGCCCTGGGCTCATGGGTTCTTCCTCTCTGGAACTTATTTGTATCTGGAGTCACCAGAGTCATCGCTTTACCCTGAATCTTGAACTTCACTCTGGAGAGAAAACTCAGTGAGTCTGGATGAGGGGCTAGAACTAGGCTTGGGATACTGTGCTTCTGTCTGCTTCCCGAGACCACCCCTAGTGGAGAGGAATGACTGGTTCCGACTCCCAGCCGCAGTTTGCATGTTGCTCTGGTGGTAAAAGCCCAAACACTGATTGCATTATACCCATGTATTCTGAGTAACCAAAAAGACTTAAGTTTACGGATCTTCAGGCTTTTCATCAGCATGATTTGTAGTTTCTGTCTTTGTTATCTAGAAGCTATAATTATCTGAATCCTCAGGTTTTCTGCCAACACTTGCATCTTTAAAAAGAGAAAAGGAGGAGAAAGGAATTGCTTAAACAGGTGGGAGCCTGAACCAAGGGATAGGTGGATTTCTGACACATTTGCAGAAAATTATCTTGTTTATCTTTTTTTCTCCATAATGACATTAAAATTTAGGAAGTTGAGGGAATGCACATCAGCAGCCACCTTTCTCTATCCTTTGCTCCTCAGTTTGGGTCATTCAGGGCAGCGGTGTTTTACACTGGGGCTCCAAACCCATTAGTGAGCTGAAAATTAATTTATTGAGTCAGTTTGAGTGTTTACAAATGAACTATAATAGCCCTGGCTGGTGTGACTCAGCAGATAGAGCGTCGGCTCACAGACCAAAGAGTTGGGAGTTGGATTCCTGATCAAGGGCAAGCACCTGGGTTGCAGGTCCGATCCCTGGCCCCATTCAGGGTGCAGGAGGTAACCAATTGATCTCTCTCTGATGCTGATGTTTCTCTCTCTCTTTCTCTCTCTCTGCCTCTCCTTTCCATTTTCTCTGAAAATGAATGGAAAATATCCTTGGGTGAGGATTAATAAAACAAAAAAGAACTATGATAGAATAGAAACTATTCAGAGAATTATTCTATTCAGAGCACATCACATATTATTCGTTTTATGAAACGTTATTTCTTTTAATTTATGGGGTATCTGTATATGTGTGTGCTTATGGGCTCTGAATATAAATTATGTTTCTTCCTGTGGATTGCAGTAAAAAAAAAAATTAGAAAAATGATGCCTTGGAGGAATTTCTGCTCTCAATAGCTGGCTTTCTTTAGGAAGGTTTGGGGCATTTATAAGCTCCTGGGCTATGAGCCCCCTAGTTTAAACGCAGGATTCTCTTCCCGAGAATATGCTGTTATAGGGCGGCTGGGTGTAGTCCAACTAGCAATCTGGGACATTATGGGGTTAAATGGCCTTTCGTGAGCTCTCCTGAGGCCCTAATCGTCATTTGTAACATCCTTTCCACTGGGGAAAATTCATTTGCAAAGAAGCAACTTCTTGGTGAATTTTTTTGAGCAGAACCCTTTTATACCTTAAGCGCTGCTTTTATGCATTTTTGGCATTATCTAATAGGAACATCTATTTGTGCCTTTAGTTGTCTGTCACGCTCCGTTACCCTTTTCCCATTTCTGATGAAGAGTGATGTGTCCTAGGAGCTCAGGGTGGCCTGGGTTAAGGGGTGGTGCTGACAGACAGTGCTTCTAACGAGGGAGCCTGGCAAGTGCAAAGGTCAGACGTGTGTGTCTGCGCCCCTAACAAATCTCAGGAGGGTGTCTTCTTGCACTTGCAGTGATTTATAATTACCTAATCAGGTTCCTTTTACCATTGAAGCCAAGGGGTCTTACAGTGTGGCGCGCTCTGTATAACAGCCGTGCACACAGAGCCTGCTCATTGTTCTTTAGGAGGCGTCTACCAGCACCCTTTCTGTGCAAGGCCCTGGGTGGGGACCCGGGCAGGGGCCTCCCCAGGAGCTTCTGTGCCAGTGAGCCTGCTCTTGGGCCATCTCAGACTCTGGCCGTTTGGTCCATTCGTCTTGTTGGGACTGCTCTGTGCAATAGATTTACCTTCTAAAGGGACGGCTGGGCTCAAGCAAGGACCACCCTCTCCCTGTCTAGATGGAGCGAGGTGTTGAGCATGTGAAAGGCCTGTAAGAGAAAAGTTATTTTCTCCTTGGGAAATGCTACAGATTCTTTTAAAAAAATATGTTTTTATTGATATTAGAGAGGAAGGGAGAGGGAGAGAGAGAAACATCAATGAGAGAGAAACATCATTGATTGGCTGCCTCCTGCACGCCCCCACTGGGGATGGAGCCCACAACCCAGCATGTGCCCTGACCAGGAATCAAACTGGCAACCTCTTGGTCCCTGCGTCAATGTGCAACTACTGAGCAACACTGGCCAGGCTGCAGATTCTTTTAATAATTAAAACCTTAGTAAGACTTTGAGAGCCAGCTCAACAAAACCATAGTTGAGGCACAGACTTGTTCATAGACAGCAGTCAGAGAGGACAACGTGCATCAGATCAAGATTTATTGCTCCAGTCTCTGAAAAACAATCTAGGGAAGCACCCCATTCTCACCTATCACTCCCCAATTCCATAGTCTCTAAACCCTTGTGGATCTGTCCAAGCTCAACACCATATTAGGAAGAACTTATTTCACTGCCTATTTTTCCCCCGAGGTTAAAACGAAATGTGTGCGGGGAATATATGTTGATTCTCTCGGGACTAATTAAACAAACAGATTCAGGGAAAGAAAGAAGATTTAGGATAGTTAAGATGTAAAAAACGTAATTTGGGGATAACAGCCGTCAGTTTTTCCACTCCAGTGTTTTTCCGAAGGGCAGAGGGCAAGAAGCATCTTACATCCTCTCAAAGCGGAGACATATTTCAACATGGAGATATTAGAAGCAAATTTGGTGCCCAAGACAGGTGCCAGATTTTAATTGCAGTTGGCATTTCTGAGTATGCTTTTGGCAGAGGTGGCCATCTTGTTGGAAAAGCCATAGATTTTGACACTAGCAGTATGGGCGCCCCGTCGAAAATGATTGAAGATAATTTCCCTCCTATTTTCATCATGTTGGTTATGAGAGAAAACTTCAGTGGTTAATATTTAAACAAGATAATCCCTGTTCAGAGAAACCAGTTGCTCATTGGTGGTTTGGTGTGTTAGCTCTGGGGGTAATAATATCTATCGTAGAGCCTTTGAAAACCCCCAGTTAAGACAATAAAATAGGATGTTTCATTACCAGAAATGAAGTTGGCATCCACCAGGTTTTCCATTAAGTTCCAGGTCACCGACAAATAAAGAAAGTATGTTAGGGGGAAAAAAATCCTTTTTAAAAATAATTAGGGAGCTGTCTGTTTTGTTCACCAGATGGAAAATCCGTCGTTGTGGGTGGTCTGTGTTGGAGAGGGCATCTCACAATTGGCAGGACCGCGTCTTTAACTTTTCAAGTCCTAGGACAAAAATCTGAAGGCCGTCGACTGTTCAGAAGTCCCCGAATATATGCGGCCCTTCTCGCTCTGCTTCCTGAATTTTGAGTTTTCTAAAAGAGTGTGTAGGTAAAATGATCGTGCCACGCCAAAATAAGAAGTCCGTTGTTCTCTGAATTCTGAAACAGTGTTCCCGTCAGTCCTTGTTTGCTGTGACTTCTCTCGAAGCCCATGCATTATGATGATAATCTGATTAGAGCGACTGCCTGGGCTACTATTTGGAAGCCCCTTTTTATTACGCTAATGTATTCCAGCGCCAACAGGGTGCCCAGGGTGACTGGCTTCAGAGACCGTCCCAAGGTGGTTATTTGTGGAAGAAGGATATTGCACTGTCCTCGGGGGTGAGGGTTGTTTATAGACTTGCTTTGATATTCTGATAAAATTAATTTGGTTAAAAGGTAAGCTTTTCTTACCAGTACTGCTTTCTTCGATGGATAATAAAAAGTTAGTTCTCTAGCTTCACTAGTAGTGTTTTAAAAACAGTAGTTTTTTTTTTTACATGCATCAAAGTATCATTTATCTCCAGCCCAGTCTTATGGTTTTACACTTTGAGATGTGTGTGTTTTATATTTGAACATAAGGATGTATATATGTTTATATTAATACTTTGTTCATATCTTTAACCCCCAAATGAAAAAAAAACTGTTAATGATTACAGGAGAGTTAAATTAATAAAATCATTTCAGATGCCTAAATGCATAAAATTTCAAATGGAGTGAAAAAAAAAAAAAAAAGCCCTGGAACGTAAATCATTTTTCTCGGACAGCAAATGTTTGGCTTTGGCTGTACGATGATATTCTGCCTGTGCGTAGTAAAAATGGCAATGATTTACTAGTTCTGTATCCCCCCAGCACAGATGCTGCACAGTCTGTCCCTTTTTGGGCACTAAACAGTGGGTTTTAAAAAAACATTATTTCACTCAAGTTTCCCGCTTGCATTCTGTGTTGTACTATTAATAGCAACCCTTTGTTATTCATGCCAGCTCACTCCTAGCATAGACAATGGTATGCGGGAACCGGTTTTAACTAACGTACTTCTAATAGGCACCCATTTTTCAGAGGCTAGTCCAGAAGAATATGAACACCCTTAAACATTGTGTCATGAAGATGCAGAAGCTAAACCAGTGTAGCAGTTAATAGCCATTAGTGAGAGGCTATTGCAACATCCTGATGCCCTTGGCAAACCTTACTTATCTGCTATTCAAGGTTGAGGAGGGGTGGGCGGAATTTGAAATAGTGATGAAGGACTTAATGTGTTAAGTATTCTGTGGTTCTTCGTGAAAAGAATTCTTTTCCAAGAGGGGAAAGGAGAAACCTCAGGTGTGTGTCCAATTTTGCCCTCACTGCCCCGGAGACAGAGCTATATCTCTGAATTGACATTCACAGTGGGATTGACTCTTGACGTGGCTGAAGGTAAGTGTGCTCTCATAAGGAGCGGCCTCTGAGTTAGGTGTGTTGTTCTGGTCAGCACACCACGCCAGGCCATGGCTCTGAAACTTCACGTCTTGTGGCTGAAATCTTGGCTCCATCCAGTCCCTCTGCCTCTGCACATCTGCATCATGGCTCCCGCCTCCCTGCCTCACTGCTGTCCTGGCCCATCGCTGTCTCCTCTTGCTGGCCTCTCATTGCCGAGCCCTCTAAAAGTTTCCATAGCTCCCAACCCTGAAGAATGAAGACATTGCACGGCATTGCATGTCCTTACTACCAGGCCTCAGGTCGCCTTCCCAGGTCATCTTCCCACTCCTGGCACCTGACCTCCAGTCTCATGGAAATTCTTAATGTGATGAGACACCCCCGCACCCACTCCCTGGCCCCCACTCTTCCCATCTCTTCACTGTTGCTCATGCTGTTCCTTCTGCCTGGAGTGCCCTCCCCATTTTCCACCAGGTGAAACCCTGCTAACCAGATAGCACCTTCCTCTTATAACCTCTTACCAATCACCCCCACTCACCCTGGCTAGCAGACCTTCCTGTGCACCCCTATAGCTCTGCTTGTGTGTGACTGCTGTGCTTTGCATCCTGTTCTTTCTCGTATGTCAGACTAAACCTCCTGGAGGGTAGCACTAGTCCTGTGCCTGTTTGCGGGCCAAGCACCTGTCTTGGTGCCAAGTGCATGACAAGAATTTAATACATTGTCTTTGTTTTTTTTTTGTTGTTGTTTTTTCTATTATAATCACCAGTTTATTCTGTTCATTAGATTATTTATTCACTTGATTTTTAGATTCACTTGTTGATAAATGTGTATTTGTTGTTCATAATTTGTATCTTTACCTTCTTCTTCCTCTTCCTCTTCTTAAAGGATACCTTTCAGCATTTCATATAATCCTGGTTTGGTGGTGATGAACTCCTTTAGCTTTTCCTTATCTGTGAAGCTCTTTATCTGACCTTCAATTCTGAATGATAGCTTTGCTGGATAAAGTAATCTTGGTTGTAGGTTCTTGGCATTCATCACTTTGAATATTTCTTGCCACTCCCTTCTGGCCTGCAAAGTTTGTTGAGAAATCAGCTGACAGTCGTATGGGTATTCCCTTGTAGGTAACTGACTGTCTTTCTCTTGCTGTTTTTAAGATTCTCTTTTTGTCTTTTGCTCTTGGCATTTTAATTATGATGTGTCTTGGTGTGGTCCTCTTTGGATTCCTTTTGTTTGGGGTTCTCTGCGCTTCCTGGACTTGTAAGTTTATTTCTTTCACCAGGTAGGGGAAGTTTTCTGTCATTATTTCTTCAAATAGGTTTTCAATATCTTGCTCTCTCTCTTCTTCTGGCACCCCTATAATTTGGATGTTGGTGTGCTTGAAGCTGTCCCAGAGGCTCCTTACACTATCTTCATATTTTGGATTTTGCTTTTCCGGTTGGGTGTTTTTTGTTTCTTCGTATTTCAAATCTTTGATTTGATTCTTGTGATCCTCTAGTCTGCTGCTGGAACTCTGCATAATATTTTTTATTTCAGTCAGTGTATGCTTAATTTCTAGTTGGTCCTTTTTCATAACCTCGAGGGTCTCACTAGATTTCTTGAGGGTCTCACTACATTTATCGGTGGTCTCACTACACTTTTTGAGAGTCTTACTAAATTTATCAGCGGTTTCTAGAAAGTTCTTGAAAAACCTTAAAAGTGTGGTTTTGAACTCTGTATCCAGTCGTTTGCTTTCCTCCATTTCTGTGATTTGTGACCTGTTTTTTTGTCTCCGCATTTTTTATGCTTCCCTGTGTTGGTAGAGTGGCTTTGTGTGCTAGGTGTCCTATAGGGCCCAGTGGCTCAGCCTCCCTAATTACCTGAGGTGGACACTCTTGGTGCACCCCTTTGTGGGCTTTGTGCACAGTCTTGTTGTAGTTAAGCCTTGACTGTTGTAGGTATCACTGGGAGGAATTGACCTCCAGGCCAATTGGCAGTGAGAATCAGCTGTGTCTACGGTGGGAGAACTTCTGTGCTGAAGACACCCTTATGAGGCAAGACTTGCTTCAGTGGGGCTTTGGTGCTCACTGAGTCTGCCCCCTGAGTGTGTCCCTTATGGATCTGAGGAGTTGTAATTGGATGGTCCCACTCTGACCACCGGCTCTTGGATCTAAGGAGGTGCTAATTTAGCCTCTGCCTGAGGCTACCCAGCAGGAGCTACGAAGAGATCTTCAGATTCCCCTTCCTTTTTTGGGGTTTGGAGGTGCCCAAATGAGGCCCAGCTGTGAAGCAATGCAAGCTGCTATGGGGCCTTGGGCCTTCTCTTGGAAGTTCTGGGTCTGTTTGGCCCAGCTGCAGTTTGTTAGGTAATTTTCAGATTGCAAAGGGCCAGGGCATTCATATGCAAAAGCCTCTGCTGCAGCTTGGGTGGGGCGGGGTCTCAGGGAATCAACAGGGTGGAGCAAGCAGCTATGGCTGATCCTCAGCCCTGCCCTAAGGGGCTGCACGTCTCAGTGTCCCTGTAATCGCTGCAAGCACCTCTGAGAGAAAGCCACCCTCGAGTTCCGAGTTCTGCCTGCTGCCAGACAGTCTAGTTTCTCCCCGTATGAGTCTAGGTCCCCAGAGACTTGCCCGGAACTGGAGTTCAGAGCAGTCGGGGGCTTGTGACTCCCTCCTGATTCAAAAAGACAGCCGCGTCCTCAGTTGCCAGCCCTTGCCGTGTGCGCCTCCGTACCTCTGCACTTCCGCTTCTCCTCTGAGTCTCAGTGTGCTCTTCTCTTTCCTTCTAGTTGTAGAATTTCCACTCAGCCAGCCTTCCTGTGGTTCTGGATGATCTCCGTTTTGTCTTTTAATTGTATTTTTGAATTTGTTGTGGGAGGCATCAATTTCTGGTGTTTACCTATGCCGCCCTCTTGGTTTCTCCCCAATATATTGTCTTTGAATGAAATGGAATTCTGGTCTGTGGCCTTCTATCAGTTAAGATTCTTGGTTGTCAGCAACTGAGACTGAATCTGGCTTTTTTTTAGGCAAAAAGGGGATTTATTGGAAAGATACAGGCACACTCACAAAATCCCTGAGAAGGCAGCTCTAGGCATCTTGGCATCAGCCCTGCTCCTCCATCTAGTCCCAGCTCAGCTGCCAGCATGCTCAGCCTCTAACTCTAACTCAGCCTCTAACTGAGCATGTTCAGATGCCAACTCCAGGAATGGTCAAAATGGGCCCGCCCTTTGGCTCTGGGAGAGCTGGGCACCTTGGTGATAGTTCCAGCAGCAGACTGAGCTATGGGTCGGATGAGGCCATTCCTCAAGAGGTGGAGTGGCCCTTGTGGCGTGAATAACCAAGAAGAGTGCGCAGGGACCGAGCCTTCCGTTTTTAGTAGGTGGGCATCCGACTGGCCTGTCTAGGGGTTCTGAGTGAGACTTTCTACTCCAAAGGGAAGGAAGTTCTCCTTGAAAACGCAGTTATCTCTGGAAGGGGTGATAGCAGCCCCTGCTAGTCAGCATCAATTTGCCCAAAGTAGAACCTGTGGGTGCAGGGTGCAGAGTAGGCATGAGAGCAGCAGTGAATGTGCCCGCAGTACCACGCACACCACTCAATGGTGCCACAGCCTCCTTCACCTCCGTACTCATGGGCAGAGCCGCTCAGAGCCAGCCACCATCGGAGAACAGTCAGGTTCTGGGCTGGCCCCTGGAGGCGAGGATGCCCCCTGAAGCTTGTTTCTCCTTAGACATCCATCACATCACAACAATGGATCCCGCTGTAGCAAGTGGAAAGGGCTTTGCCAGCTACCTGGAGTGGCTGATACAGAGGTGGGAGGAGTTGCAGTCACGAGCTGGAAGAGACACAGTCTAAAAGATGACGATGAATAACAGGTGGCAATGAATAACATGACCGTGATGAGTAAGCTTTGATCACGGCGGTAGAAGGGGGATGACGCTGGGAGGTGGAATTAGGCGAGCAAAATCACTGGGGGCAGGAAGGGCTGCAGTGTGCTGGGATAAGACAGATAAGCCAGTGAAGGCAAAGGTTTGTGTGGGGACTGGTGGGAAATGAGGCTGGAAGGTCACGCTTGGGTCAGGTGGGGAGAGCCTGGACCCCTGGGCTAAGGATTTTAGACGTCATTTTGTAGGCAACTGGGACCCTGTGGGTTCCAGAAAGGGAGTGTCGTGATGCATGTGCAGTTTTTGAAAGGGCAGGATTAAGTAGCGGGCCACTGAGGAGTCTCTGCCAGGAGGCCGATGACCTGGGAACAACGATGGCTAAGACAGTGAAATCCTCTATGGGAGGGAGCAGCTGGACTTAAAGCTGCCACCAACTCCTGGGCAGTGTCTGTGCCCGAGTTCACGCACCGGAAAGGTCATGGTGCTTATTCACTGGTATTGTTATGATCAAATGAAATAATGGCGTTTCACTTAAAAATGTCTACTTAGTCACCTACATCTATTGGGAAAATTTTAAATACCACTGGAGAAGCTGCTATGATTATTTTCTCCTTTCCTTGGCTTTCCATTTGTCCTCCAGTTTTTTTCTTTTCTATTTCCCCCTCCTTGCTAGTTTTTAGTAAACTTCCTTTATACCTCGGAATCCCCCAAAGGTCCAGATGTCCTAGCAGACCAACAGTACAGCTTTGGTTTATTTGTTTCTCCTGCTCAAAATTAGATGGATTCGGGTGATCATACAAGTAGGCAGAGGGCAAGGGCCCACTTCATTCAAACACAGCCAGTAACTAGTATGTAAGTCAGGATACAGGTGTAGGGGTTGCAATCAGTAAGACCCCCAAATACAGTGCCTTTATTGGTGACTAGCGGCCTGGTGCATGGGATTCATGCACCGGTGAGGGGCGTGGCCTGTGGGGATTAGCCGCTGTGGGAGCAGCCACTCATCCTGGTCAGCTGAGCGGTCCTCCCACTGTGGGAGCGCACTGACCACCAGGGGGCAGCTCTTGCATTGAGTGTCTGCCTCCTAGTGGTCAGTGTGCATCATAGCAACTGGTTGACCAGTTGTTCTGCTGTTTGGCCGCTGGGCTTTTATTATATAGGACAGTGATGGCGAATCTTTTGAGCTCAGCGTGTCAGCATTTTGAAAAACCCTAACTTAACTCTGGTGCCGTGTCACATATAGAAATTTTTTGATATTTGCAACCATAGTAAAACAAAGATTTATATTTTTGATATTTATTTTATATATTTAAATGCCATTTAACAAAGAAAAATCAACCAAAAAAATGAGTTCACGTGTCACCTCTGACACGCGTGTCATAGGTTCGCCATCACTGATATAGGATTATTTCTCTCTCACTTTAACTAAAGGTAGATTATGGAGGGCTGATATCATGGCTCAGTGAGGACCCAGGCTCCTTTTACCTGTGGCTCTTTCATCTGCAGCATCTTACCTAAGAAGGCTACTTAGACCTGGGCCAGAACACAGGGAATGGAGACTTCCTTATCTGTGCTCACCCTGACCACATCCCACCAACCAGAACTTTGTCCCATGAATGCACCCAAATGCAGGAAAGGCTAAGAAATGTCCTCGTTAGCTGGGCATCCACGAGCCTCTCCCTGTGTCCATCCGAGTGGGCAGACAGTGCCAGTGGCAGCATTTGCACCCCAGAACAGGGGTAGCTGAGAGTGGGTGAGCTGGGGAGTGAGGCCCAGAGCTTGGATGAGCAGGCTGGCCTGTCCATACATGTGCAGGACTGAGCCAGGGGAGGGGCTGGCTGGGACTCCGAGGATCCTCTGTACCTCGGAGTGGCTGGTACTCCCTGTGGCAAGGTGGGTCTGTCCCACCCAAATCTTCTGGTCTCTAGCCTTCTCTTTCCCATGGTATTATGCTCTTTTCATGTCACTATGGTCTTGCTCACCATCAAGGTGTCCAAAGCAGTCCCGTCAGAGCAATGAGTGAAAGTAGAAGTGGGCAGAGCACGGAGCCTCCAGCCTCAAAGCCACCTGGAGACAAGTTACAATTTTAGAACTCAGTGGTATTTTTAAAATATATTTTTATTGATTTCAGAGAGGGAGAGAGAGATAGAGACATCAATGATGGGAGAGAATCATTGATTGGCTGCCTCCTCCATGCCCCCTACTGGGGACTGAGCCCGCAACCTGGGCATGTGTCCTTGACGGGAATCGAACTCGGGACCCTTCAGTCCACAGGCAGACGCTCTATCCACTGAAAATTTAGTAGTATTTTAACAAAATGAAAAGGTCCAAGAGTCCTTACTGCCAGCACACAAAGGCAAAAGTGGAATGCAGGAAGCTTGTCTTATTAATGATAAGGAGAAACAACAGTGCTGATATTAATCTTACAGGGTCCAACCCAGTGGTTCATATGTCAAATCTCATGCTTCCACACGTGCTCTAGACTGTATTCAGCATGTCCTACTTCTGTGCCTCAGCCAGTCCTGTAGGCTTGGTCCTTTTATCCTCCCCCTTTTATTCATTAGCTAACACATTCACTGCAGTTAAAAGACTTGGCAAGGCTACTGAGGGGGTAGGTAGAGAAGCTGGACCTGCGTACCTGGGTCTGCCTGACTTTGGAACCTATGTTCTCAAGCATTAAGCCAGCGGTTCTCAACCTGTGGGTCGCGACCCCTTTGGGGGTCGAACGACCCTTTCACAGGGGTCGCCTAAGACCATCGGAAAACACGTATATAATTACATATTGTTTTTGTGATTAATCACTATGCTTTAATTATGTTCAATTTGTAACAATGAAAATCCTGCATATCAGATATTTACATTATGATTCATAACCATAGCAAAATTACAGTTACAAAGTAGCAACGAAAATAATTTTATGGTTGGGGGGGTCACCGCAACATGAGGAACTGTATTAAAGGGCCGCGGCATTAGGAAGGTTGAGAACCACTGCATTAAGCTATGCTCACCTGGCCCGTTTAGCATGGGCAACGAGATGCGGGGAATGCTATTATGCTATAGTCCTCATGGTGTCATTCCCATGGCAGTGCATACCACCATCATCCCTTGGTGATCCCCTCCCTCCTGTCAGTCAATGAATATGCATTTAGCCCATTCCTCTGTTGGTTCTGAGCTTCCTGAGTACATCATCTCATTTACCTCTGGTGCCAGCCCTATAGGACAGGGGTTGTGATCTTGTTTCATATTGGATGAGCATGAGACCTGGAGAATTAAGGGGCTTGCCAGGATCCCATGCTGATGTGGCAGAACCAGGATTCTGGCCAAACCCATTCCAAAGCCCATTCTTTCTGTACAATCACCGATCTGTCTCAAGAACCACCCCCTCTCCCAAGACAAGTTGATAGATCATAAATGTTCTCACCACACACACAAAAATGGTAATTATGTGAGGTGATGGATGTGTTACTAACACTATTGTGGTAATCATTTTTCAATATATGTGTACAGGTACACTCCCAAGATATTGAGGGTTTGGTTCCAGACCACCACAGCAAAGCAAATATCACAATAAAGTGAGTCACACTGATTCTTTTGTTTTCTAGTGCATGTAAAAGTTATATATGCACTTTATTGTAGTCTATTAAGTATGCAATAGCACCATATCTAAAATATGCAATGTACATTCCTTAATCAAGAATATTTTATTGCTGAACATATTTTATTGATGAAAACCATCATCCGAACCTCCAGCAAGTCAATCTTTTTTGCTGGTGGAAAGCCTTACTTTCAATTTGTAAAAAAAAAAAAAAAAAATCTGCAATGTCTGTGAAGCGCACTAAAACGAGATATGCCTGTGTATTGTATCATTACGTTGTACACTTTAAACTTACACAACATTATATGTAAGTTATATCTCAAAAAAAAAACAGTGGGGTAAAGAACCCATAGGAGTGTGGTGAGTGCTACAATATTGCATTTTGTGAGTGTCAGTGTGTCTGCCCGCAGAGTATGACTCACAGAATGAAGCCAGGACAGCGGCCTCTAGTGGCCAGGACAGGTGTTGGAGCCAGTCAGCCCCGAACCCCTCCTCTCCCTCCCGGGGCCGCAGTGCACATAAGGGAAGGTTCCCAAGGTACCCACTGAACGCTGCAACCCCAGGTGGCCCAAGGGGTGCTGTGAGGAGTCGTGCTTGAGATGTTAACTACTGTGTTTTTCCCAGTAGGATTAATATCACCACTATTATTTCTCATTATTATTCATTAAACCAGCTTCCTAATTCCAGTTTTGCCTGTTGGGCCCTAGCATGACTGGGGTGACATCCCCTCTCATTCCAGAAAACAGCACATTGCAGGTTGATCCTCCATGTAACTTACAATGTAAGAAAATATCTGAAGTATGGAGACTGCTGGCCCTGCTTGCTCTGCTGGATGTCACAGCTGATGGCCTCACACAATAGTAAAAACGAATACCACTTCCCATATTCAGCAACCGTCTCTGAGCTGTTCGGGCAGAGATCACATGCCCATTCTATAGATGGACAAGCTGATGCTCTGACATTGCATGGCTTGGCCAAAGCCACATGGCCAGGGACTGCTCGCTACATGGCAGCCCGCGCCCTGCAGGCCTGAGGGCCGGCCTGTTAGTCCCTAAGCACCTCTTAACTCTCAGGTGCTGTAGATGTCCACGTTTGTGCACAGAGGGAAGGATGCACCTGCGTAGGCAGCACCGGCTGGAGCGAGACCCAGCGCTCACTCCCAGCACTGCCGCAGGCCGGTTCCAGCTGGCACCACAGCACCTCTAGTCCAGCCTCCTCATCTGTAACCCGGAAAGGATAGAAATAGTGCCTACTCCAGAGAGTTTTTGTGAGGATTCAGTGAGATAAGATTGGAAGAGCTTAGAAGGCAGGTAAAGTAACTGTTTACTATTATTATTAAAGTGGAAAAGGCGGGGAGAAGGGGTGAGTTGGTAACTAAGGAAAGTCAGTTTAAGTTTACCTCCTCCAAAGGCCCCGGTGTGCCTGAGCTGGTTGAGCTAAGCCCTGGGAGTCCCATGTACCCTGGCGGGGGTTCATGCCAGCACTCTGCACAGGTGCCCACTCTTACCTGAGCCACTGTCCACCCTTCTCTCAGCCACCCCTTCTCGGAGCAGGAGGGGATGCTGAGAAGAGGACTTGCTCCTCTGAGTCACCTGGGGAGGCCTTCACCTTTCTGAGTCCCTGGGGCTGGAAAGCAAGAGTTGGGATAGGTACTGTCCAGCTGTAGCAGACTGCCTCGCTTTCTCCACCCTCAGGACCTATGGAGCAATGTTGATGCCCAGTCACAGAGCTAATGACTTCCCCCCAGAAAGACTGACAACAGAGAGTGGGCAGGTACAGACAGTGGGGTTCCCCACTTATGTAGTCTGGTCCTTCAGGTCTGGTCACGATGATTCTCTATGTAGAAACATCCCCTTTCAGCTTCCCCACTGGCTCGAGCAGTCTTCAGGGGGGACACCTGTGACACCACACGGCCTCTGGCAGGCCCACCCCAACCTTTGGGAGCATCCTTCTTATTGTTTTGTTTTCTGAAGCTTTTTGTTTTCTCGGTTTATTTTGTAATTAGGACAGGAAAACGACCATTATTGGGCAGGAGGGTTGGGAGGACTGGAATGAGCTAAAATGAAGTGGGGGAAATAGGGGCAGAGAGCTGCAGATCCCAGGGTTTCTGGTTTCAGGTAGAGTGCAGTTCTAGGAAGACCACTAGATGGCAATCACACACTAGTGTTATGGCTGGCCCATGGTTCCTTTTCACTTTGGGCTTTGGTAAAATCTCTCTAGGGACTAGCCAAAGCATTGTATCTGCCACCCCCATCCATCTATCCGTCCACCCGTCCGCCCATCCGTCCCTCATCCTTCTAACCTCTGTTGATCTTCTACAGATAGGTAGATGTGCCTCTCCCTCCCTTCCACACCCCCCTCTCTCTCTTCTTCTCCGTAGTGACCTTAAAAACCTGCCAAAAATACCCTCAACGCCTCCCACCTTTTAACTGCAGTGCTGTATTTTTACTATTCTCCTAAGCAAATGTTTGTGGGAGTGCATCCATTTTTAGAGTAGGTAACAGGTAAACTTGTTTCTCTCTCCAGTTATTCTGAGAGAATGTTCAATAAAAGGGATGAGAAAGGAGTTATTTATAAAGGTAATAGATAACAGCAATGTTTAAAAATAGTTTCATTCAAAATGATGGACTAGTAACTTGTAATGAAGTAAAAAAAATCACTTAAGATGAATGAGTCATTTTATCAAACAATTGTCCATTGTCAGAGAATTTTCCATAAGCCGAGATTCAAATGCAGAACATCTTGTTGCAAACTGCTGGGGGTGGGAGGGAGAAAGGGTAGCAGGCAATCACAGTTGACATCATCATCTTTATTAGAGTGCAGGTTGTGGAAAAGCAAAACTCCTCTGATATTTTAATGATCTGTTTCTGATATTTCCAAGAAAGTAAAAATAACAAAAAACAATTTCTATGTACCATCTAAAATGGTCTCGGCTCTCGCCTCGTTCATTTCTCTCGGCCGCGTGGACATCTTGGGGAGTTGTTTGGAGCGTCCACGCAGACCTGCTTCATCTGTGCGCCTTCTTAGCTGCGTTCCGGTGCCCTGAGCCCCACTGCTAAGGTTAACCTGTGCGCTCAGAAGGACAACAGATGGAAATTCGGGTTTGCAGCCACTGCAGAAAAATAAAAACATGTTCCAAAGGGAAAAGGATCTTGTATTTCTGCGTTTGAACCTTTGATCTGCGTTCACATCTGAAGGGAAGGCTAGACCTTTTGGTGGAGACACATGGCTTTGCATCTGTGAAAACACAGCTGTATAGAGCCAAACAAAACCAGTGGAAAATACAATGGTTTTGCTGTGTCAGGCTAGCTGCTAATGCTCAACTTCTACACAAATATTGTCTTTCGATAGCCCTCACAAAATCCTTCTTGACTTTCCGCGTAATTGTTTAGGGATGTTTTCTTCTTTCAAATTCGGATTTTGAGCTTTTCAGTAGTGAAGGCACATGGATCTCTTTCGTGTCTTTTCTTTTTAAAAGGCAGTCAAATAAATGGCTTGTAGTTACATCATAATGACATTAAGTTCCAACCTAATTGGGAGTGATGGGGGGGGGGGGATCAAACCTTAAAAAAAAAAAAAGGTACAGTGCTATCTTGGTCCTGAAAATCTTCTATTTTTAAAGATGATATTGCCTGGGCTTTGTGCTGGGAGGTACTCTCTGAAAGGCCTCTCCAGCATGCTGGAGACTTAGCGGCTCTGTTTTGAGCAATTAGGGTGCATTATGGAGTGAATTAGCGGCTCGGCTTTCCTTCATCTTTAAAGAGTCGTCCCCAGCTCGTTTCTTTATCAGCGTTTCCCTGGAACGTAAGCCAAGTCTGTTTCATTAGGAGGCCTTTGCCTTGAACCTCCATGTTTCCTCTCGGTCCCAGACACAGAGCCCAGGCCTGTGCGCCTGCCCCATCCTGCCCGGTGCGGTGGGTTTCCTACTATTGAATCGGCCACCTTTCCCGTCCCTCCCCTTTCCGTCGGAGCGCTGGCCCCTCGCGGCCTCCCCACTCCCTGCCGCAGGAGTGGGGTGCCCGAGGTGATGGACAAAAGATGAGGCTGAGTTTGCTGTGCGAGCAGGAAGCCCCTGGTGCCCCCCTCTGCAGGGGTGACCCTGGCATTTCTCTGGAAGGGGCCAAGCGAAGGGAAGCGATTGTGCCGCGCTCCTCCCCACCCTCTCTGGCACCCACAGCTTCCTCAGCGATTCGGAAGATGGACCGTGGGTTTCTTTACGAGGGATCATTTCAGTTGTATCGATGACAATAACAACCTTTACTATTAGCCACGCGGCCGGGGAGAGCCCGAGCTTGGTAACAAGTCCTTCCCGGCACCGAGAAAGTTTCCCCTTTGAAGTGCCGGGTCCCTCCTCACCCTTCCAGGAGGGAAGCGGGGAAAGAAAACAAGTGTGAAGATCTGAAGCGGCTGAGGAATGCCGAATTGATGTCTTTCCTCGGCGTCCCTGCCCCTCTCACGGTCCTCCCCTCCTTTCAACTCCCTGCCTTTGAAACGGCGGGGCTGGGGTGGCCAGCCTTCCAGCCAGGCCAGGCCGAGGGGCGGCGAAGACAAGGAAGGAGAGGGAGAAGGAGCAGGAGGAAGGTGGCCGCGCATCGTGCAGGTCCTCTGCAGGCTTATGGCTGAAGGCTTTATCCATCGTGATGACAGAAAAACCAACAAACAAAGCCCCCCAAAACAAACAAAAAGCCCTCCCCCAACCCAAACCCTCCTTCCCAGCTGCATTTTGTCCCCGGGACTGATGGTGTCACTAGAGCCTCTGGTTTTGCTCTTCTAGAAGCTACTTGTCGAGCCTATTAATTTTTCAGGCCGAGCAGCTCCTGCCTGCTTTTCACAAGGCTGCGTCCCTATTTAGTATTCAAAGGTAAAGAATCCCACCTTTCCCTCGCGCTTTGCATAATTAAAGAAGGTTGTCTCTCCTCCCCCAGTGGCAAAGAACTAGTCACGTATTTTTTGAAGTAAAAGGTCTAAGTTTTTTATATAACATCTGTTCTCATGCTCTTTCCTAAATATACCAATATTTACTTTTTGCTGGTACTTAGTTGTATGCCATTCGCCCTGCATTTTAATTTCCAACAGATGGACGTAAAAACAGTGGTTCCCCCCCCCCCACACACACACCCATACACACCCCCTGCAGCTCATTCCCTTAAGTTTCAATATGTATATGTAAGAAACCTCTCCCAATCGTTGCTTAGTTTTATTTTACACTAGAGCATTCTCAAGTTCACTCATGTGGACTTTCACTCTTTCCCTCTGCTGAGTTTCATAACAAATTGTGACCCTCGCAACCACTTCAGGGCCTTTTGTGTTCTTATCTGTGCATTTCAATACCTTCTGGGGAAGTGCCTTTGGTTTCACTACATATGCAAAGAGCCCGGCTGGAATTTTAACACCCCCTCTCCATTTGTTGGTGGAGTCCTGTTTTCTATTGTCTGTCTGGTTGTTGATGTTGGCAAAAGTCATTTGTTTAAGGATGCCTGCCTGAGATACTGTGCCTCATTCTTTATTGGAACGAAATACGAAAATATCCTGAAGAGTTTTAAAAATTAATGCGTGCTGTAGAAACTGTTACATATGTGCATAGTTTTATTTTCCCATCATAAGGTAGATAATGTTTTGAAGGTATTAGGTAATAATAGTCACCAGAAGCCAATTAAAACTGCCAGGAAAATATATATATACATACACACATACACACACACACACACAGACACACACACACAGTTTGACGGTGTAAATAATTGATATCTGGAAATGAAGCCGCCGCTCTGTGCAGGGCCCTGTGGTACGCGGCCGGCAGCATCGGCCATCCCTGTACTTCCACAGACCAGGGACGATTCCCGGGCATCATGTCGCCTAGTTTTCAAACTTGATAATAAGGCCACATGCAAACAGAGTAAAACACACACACACACACACACACACACACACACACACACACACACATCTCCTTTGTCTGTAGATAAGAGGAATAGTTGACATTATTTTCAGGTGTTTGAATTCTTAGAGAAAAGGAACAAATATCCAGCCTCCTCATGAGGTAGGTGTGAGCAGAATAAATTGAGGCACTGTCCTGACCCATCCAGCTTTTTAAAAATGATGTGATTAAAAGAGGACATCTGAGAACAAATTTATGAAGTTGTTATGGCAACTGAAACACTTGGATTGAAATGTGTGTATCTGAAACATGAAAGGTTGTAGAAAGCCTAGAAATAAGCGCGGCATTGTATTTGGGAGAGGCGATTGAACAGTGGTTGCCAAATATTATTCCTCTGTCGGTCATCATTCAGGGTTACTGCCTTGATTTCCACTTTTTAAAACGTGTGGTGATTGATGCTTCCCCAGACTGTGGCGCCCAAAGTCGCCGGGCCTTGTACCAGCATTTGCTCATTGGTCGTTTGACCTGTTGAGAATACACTCTCCGTCGTATTGTGTTCAACGTGGAGATTGCGTTTAGAGTTGCCTCAGCATTTGCCCATAAGTTTACACTTCTGTGTTCTTATCATTATGTCCTTGTTTGTGAATAATCTCTGTGGTTTTTTCATTCACTATCACCCCCAACCCAAGCCCACCAACACACAGCTGCACTCAAACGAGTCAAAATATTTAAATATTCCCTAGACTTCACTCTCTTTTAAAAACTGTTTAGCCCGTCTATGTAACTTGTTTTTCTCTTAATTTCTCATGCTTTTTTATTTTCCTCTCCAGTACCGGCAAGGATTTAAAAAATTAACACCTACAAATTTGTATTACAGTGTTTTGGGAAATCAGAACTTTAAGCCACATCTAGAATGCTTCAGATTTTTCAGGCATTGGATTTCAGATTTATACAGTGTCCAGAATATTGTTTTTAAACAGCTTCCTTGCAATATATTTGGATTTTTTTCTTTAAATAAAAAGATAGCTAAATGTCAATTATAATAATTTTAGTAGACTTTCCCCACAAGAAATATGTTATTTTAATTAAAAAAAAAGCTTGGCACTGAAAAATACATTTACATTGAAAAACTCAAATGAAATTTCTTCTTTACAAACATTGATGGTTAAGCATTGATTACTAGTTATTTGGTCTCCTTGATTTTTGACATAATATGTTTTACTTTGATTAATCTTAATTCCTAAAATTAAGCTAATTGAAGCAAAAGAGAAAAAAGTAAAATAATTTTAGAAAAGTTATTTTCCGTAAGTCATGAAGTGGAACTTTTTACTCTTACTGAAATTACTCAACAATTTTCAGTTGGATAAAAACTGCCCTTATGTAATTGGAGTGTTTTCCTAATCTTTAAAGGCTGAGATCAAAACATTTTTCTATTCGATTGCAAAATTAACTGCTGTTAATCTGTCAGACTAATTGTTCATTTTAAATATTTGTTTAACCTGTGCATTTGTGTATTAAAATCCTTTTTTGCATATGCACATGAAAGTGATTCTGTTTTGACATACTTCCTTGTTTGAAAATCCATAGATCAAAAATGGTATCAAAATTTAAAAAAAAATTTCAAGAGGATTAAACAGGAATTTGGAGTCTGCACATATTTTACAGTAATAAATTTTCTTTTTTTCTTTAGTCTCCATTTTAAGTTTGTTTGTTTTTTAATATGATTTTGGTGCTTCCAAGGTGGATACTATTTTATTTCAGGTGGGTCATTTAATAGTTTGTTGATGTTTTCGAGGTCTCTAAACAAAGTCTGATGTGTTAACAGTCTTATTAACGATGTTAAAATAGAATTAACAGCTTGTGGATGCCTCCAGAGCACAATAGCCTGTCAACCTCTCCTGCCCCCTTATAAATTGTACCCCTGCTGTCTTCCCTTTGTTTCATGCCCAATCAGCAAACTAAACTTTTGTGGAGGGAGAAGGCAGTTCAAGTGTTTCTGCGGCAACTGGAGGGAGGAGCTAATGTGGAATTTACTGGGAGACCAATCAGTGTGGAGGGAAGAATGGCCCCAAATTGGGAAGAAGGACTGTGTTGACCTGCGTGGCTTGCTGACCTTTCCTTGCTATTCTGTCGCTATAAAGAGGTTCACTCTGGTTGCCCCGCATTTTATGATGCTTTTATTAAAGCCAAAGAAGTTTTAGAAGTTTGGGATTATTTAAGATCCATCTCAGCACAGATTTAATTGTGCTTTGTGATCTTCAGTCATTTGACTAGATGCTGGCACTCACACTCATTTTTTAAAAATTTGACACAGCAAGTAATAGTGGTGTGTTTTTTTAAAAGTGGAATACAATTTCACCAATTATCTTGAGCCAAAATTGATTCTAAATCTTTTGTAGTGTCTCTTCCCTGTAGCTACTGTCATGGAGAGAGAATAAGATAACCTACTGATGTTAAACAACTGGTCTTATTTTGTTGAATTTATGCTTTGAAAAAATAGATTTATATCTTCTAAGTCTTTAAAACATTGCCTTTGTCAGGCAATGGTTATAATGAGTTGAAAATAAAGATTATTAGGAGGTCTATTTTTCATTGGTTTTGCTAATTTGACAAATTGTCTTACTTAAAACTACAGATTTATGGGCTAACCTGACAAATCAGTTAAACTGTCTTCTTTTTTGCCACCATCTGATTTAATAGCTTAAAAAGTATATCACATTTATAAAGTATTTCCCAATTCTTATTGAGTGTTACTCCAGTTTTGGTAAGAGATGAGACATTATTGAGACTTAAGTAGTTTTAGATTGCACAACCACTTTCCTTGTCATTTATTGGCATTGTTTTCTCTTGTAATGTGTTTTTTTTATTTATATTTACTTTTCAACAGGCCACTGTTCAGTGGCTCAACATAGAGTACTGAGATGCGAGATGGTCACAGTCAGTATAAAGAAAAATATCTCACCTTGGATGCAGGTTTTCTTTAAACCGAGTACAAGTGAAATGATTCAAATGCATCCAGACACAGGGAATGAGATACAGTTAAATGAACTATGGTTACAAAATACTATTATTTTGTCAAGGAATATGCTAGAATGAAGACGGGGCAGTGCCGGCTGATCACTTGTCGTAGCTCGTGTTGTGCTACTAGGTGAGCCCCAAAGGGGATAGTTTCTTGTACTTGATCAGCTCTACAGATGTGCATCTATTGATTGAGCAGTGTATGAAACTGGAGCACACAGGGTCTGGTCTGATGTTAGCCACATGCACCCGGGTAAGCAATAACATGTTCGGGCTGGATTTTTGAATGTGTGCTGCTTAATTTGGGTCATTTTACCTGGCCGAGGAAGAATATCTCTGCTGTTTTCCCACGACTATAACTGCTGGTCATTTTTACCCAAAGCCGTCCTTGCTGACCACCCCTGTCCCATGGGCAGCAAAATCATCTTGCTACCCGGTGTAGCTGACATCATTTTTGCATGCTTGCTCAATGAGCACTCCAGGCCGTTGGTGTTGGGGATATGCCTGGGGGTGTGGGCACTACTCTATCATGGAGACCAAACATCTATACCGTGGCCGCCTGATGGAATGTCCAGTATATGGCTACGTAACTAGGGGATGCCAAGAAAGCCAAAGGGATTAACGACAAACAAAGAAAGCTTGTCACCTTTGTGCAGAAGCCAGCTGGCATCTCCCAGGGACAACCTGAGCTGCTCCATTGTCACCTAAGCTGGGTTCCTATGGATCCTGCTTGCTTCTGTTATTCCAGGAGCATCTGCAGGCTTGGCCATGGTAAGGGAGGGAGCCCAAAGCTGTGACCCACTTCTTTGTTGATGATGCAGGGAGGGATAAACTCAAAATTAATGAAATTTTAATCTGTACCATTTTCTCCTTAAAGACTTTGTGAATACCATTTATTCTTCAAAAGTTCTCTCTTTCTCACTCTGTGATTGATTTTATGGACTTGAAGGATAAAGAGGAAGAGTCAGTGGTCCCAGCATTTGCCTTGGTCGGTGACCTAAGTGGATTATGACACTTGACCACTGACATTTACCAAGATAATCAGGGTCAGAGACACAGAGCTGATCCGGCTCTGTGGCCAGTCCCCTCCGACAAGTTTTCCTGTGCTCTCAGAATTCCGAATTGGTCACAGCAACATTTAGGAAAGTAAAGGATGAAAATAAAGTTTCTGACAATTTAACTGTTTACTTCGGCATTTTAAGTGTAGAAATAATCTTTCTCTGAAACTTTTTAATATCCTGAATGGATACTTTAAAGCCAATTGTGAAATGCTGCCTTAGAAATGTGCTTCTTTATTTAATCATAGGGGAGATTTGGAGAAAGGATGTTTTATTTTCAGTAGTGTTTTTTTCCATAAGAATATGAAATTATTGTTATAATAATTACTAATGAGACCTTATATTTGCACAGCACTTCATAATTTTAATGTACTTTTACAAACATTATTAAATATAATCCTTAAAAGAGTTCTATAGGGTAATATTATTATCCTAGTTTTATGGATGAAGAAACAATAAATGCCACATAGTGCCAGCTTGTATTTCCAGAGAATCCTTTATTTTAAGAAATATATTTGGAGTAAAAATGGCTGGAAAAACACAAATCTAAGACTGAAGTTATTTTGATTCTTCATATAGCTATAAAAGATGACCAAAAACAGAAATGAAACTGTGGTAATATTCAATCCCCCTTATAATGCACAACTGCATGAATTTTGGCTTTTTTATTGCTACGTTTTCCTGTGTTTCATGTGTAAAATACCATGATATGCTACATAATTACAGCATAGTAAAATAAAAAATTTCCCTCATATTTGTAAAGATATAAATTATAATCATAAGATCATAGCACAAGAATGTTTTCCAGTGAAAGGATAGTCTGGTTTGTAGTTTAAAATATGATTATTTTTCTTATGAAATCACAGAATGGATAAAATATATTACTCTTAAAAATGATATTTTTTCTTCTGCTTGTTAAAGGCTAGGTAGCCAGCGTATTTGTTTTGGAGCAACTTAACTGCTATGGTTCAGAAACAGAACTATATTACTGAGTGCAGAGAAATGTGATTAGTGTTTCTAAGAATTATTATAGCACAGCAAGACAGGGAAGCAGTCCAAGTGCTAAAGGTTAGAATCAATTTCTAAAAACTAGGAAAAAGCTTTACTAGTTAAGGAAAAAAAAAGATACATGTTTCTTAAGGGTAATTAAAATTGTCTAAGAAATATTTTGGACTACACTTAATTATAATACTTCCATATTATTTTCATTTAAAAAATCTTGGTTTTGGTTGAGGGGAGTAGAGGAGGGAGAACTGAAATGAGAAAAAGGACAAAAAAATGTTTACTATTTTACAAGTTCAAATTCTTACCAATATAGTTTTCAGTAAAAAAATTATTAAAGTAAACTTTCATATGATAACCCTAAGAAAAGTCTCCACATATGGTCCCAAAGATTTTTTTAAAATAAGTAAAACTCTGGGGCAGTAATCACTTATGAAAAAAAAAGTCTATTTAGAATTTCACCAGGGCTGCTTTTAGAATCAAATCAAGCTTCATTTTCATCTTTAATTGTGATGATCAAGCATACATTATACATTCTAGAAGTTTAGAGAAGGAAAAAACTATTGTTATTATATGTCCGGGATTTCTTTAAACAACTCTAACATCAAAATGGCCAAACTGTTGGACTGCTTCGTGTTAGATAAAACAGATGGGATTCCCAGATCGTGCACCGTTCAGCCGTTTGATGGAATTCGCGCCACCCTGACCATCGAGCCCAGATGGCGCTTAAATCTGTCACTCTTTAACGACCCTACTGTTTTTTTAAAAATATTTTTATATTTGAGCCCATTCAGTTGATCTGAGAGATTAATCATTTCCAAGGTATGTCTGGGGAGGGATTTACTGTGGGTTTCCTTTGGAGGAGCTGAGGATGAGAAGAATGAAGAGCCCTCCTAAATACAGGTCTACCTGCAGGGAACCTGGGGCAGCAGACCTGGTGGGTCTCGGCTTTGGAACATTTTCTAGGCAACAAGGCCAAGAGGCCGCATGGAGAGTAGTAGCAACGGGGGGTAAGGGAAGAGAAGATGGACATTTGGGATGGGTCGGGGGTGGGTGGAGGTGAATAGATTTCTCCCAGAGAAACTATTGCATAGCCAGCCTTAGCCCCCAGCACTGGGCTGAGTGCTGATCGACCACACCAGGGGGCTTTGAGCAGTCTGACCCTCCCCGCATCGGGATGACTCCGGTGGTTGTGCCACCAGGAGCAGACCCCAGAGATCGGGTCCAACATGATAAGACTCTGAGATGGTTCTAGAAAGAATCTGTCCTGCATCAGGTCTTTCACACATCTCACAGGGTTTTTCCCTGAAGGTGTTTTTTTTTCTTCTTCTTTCTTAAATGATTATTTTGAGTCAGTCTACTGAAATGCTTCAGTGATTTGGGGCATGAGATACTGGCCAGCTCCTCCTTCCAAAAATCTCTAACCTTGGGTACATTTTCAGAATGTCTGTTTTGGAATTGCTTTCTATTCCTGCTGTGACAGGAAAGGGAAAAATGAATGGTTTTTCATTATGCAGATTTTTTTGATTTTTTTTGTGTGCCTTTGAATCAGATGTAGCAGGTGTCAAAATATGGTGCAAAATTTATACCATTAATTCGAAAATTTCCACTGACCCACGAAGCCACCAGGGACAGGCAAACCCACCTACATTAACAAAAGTTTAAATGCCTTGCTGATGTTAAGGATGTTCTTTGGTATTGGGACTGCTCAGGGGTAGCTTTCCTATTTGTCAGTGACGCTGCCTGTACTTGAGGGCCCTCGGAAGGCTCGCTGATGCGTCTCACCCTTACGTGTGGCTGAGCACACGGGGATGTCGTCCCAAGGCCCCACCTGAGTGCCTGCACACTAAAGACATGAGAATTCTGCTTCAGAGGGTTTCCAACCTAAATTAAAAGACCTTCATGTAGACTCGAAAGTGAGGAGAGAAGCAAGTTATTTTGGGAGGTTCTTTTGGAAGCTTGAGAGTTCTGGGACCCGGATCTATCAGAAGTCACTGCTCTACCAGAATGCGGTGGGAGCTGACGCTTGTAGATAACGCCCCATGTGTAACCATCCCATAAGGGATAAAGCTAGGTAAAGTCTGAACAGAGTGGAATAACGGTGAAAACATAATATGTTTTCATTGTAACTCTACTGTAAACATGTAACTCTCACTATTTCTCTCCCCCCCCCCCCCTTCTCTCTTTTACACATAGAGCCAGATTATGGAAAGGATTGCAGTGTAATCCTGATTAAAGGAAATGGCTTTTTATGGACATTAAATGGCCACTGGAAGTGTGGAGGGGCCACCTTGCGTCTAATTCTGTAGCAGGTTCAGGGGTTGATAGTAATCAGCAAGACACAATTTTCTGTGTATGCATGTTGTGTCTTGGCCTCAATTTCCTAAGTAGTCTTGGGTGTTTACTTAGTAAAACTGAACATTTTAGTGGAAGCAACTAACGTTCACTTTAAAAATTATTTTATGAAGCCATATAATATAATTGGTATTATCTAAGAAGCTAATTTCTTACCTTTCTGATGAGAGTAGTTATTTCTAATAGTAAAATTAAACATTCTCTCTTAAATTTTACCAATTAACTCACTCCATGCTCACCTGATTGTCTCTAAAGACTAAAATCTCCCCGAGATCCCAGTTGGCAAAAAACAGTCTGTTTTTGAATAAAAGGTACATGTATGGCTGCCAAAGAAACAAGGCCTGCCCACCATTTTCCATTAATGCTTGGCAAATAAGTATGAGAAGATGAAGGGCAAAAAAATAAAACTTCACCGTTCATGAACTATTGGCTGTTTGGACTAGATAAATGTGTTTTGGTAGAGAGGTGAAAGAGGAACACTCACACTGTCTGTTGCCTGTGTCTCAACTGCCCCGCTGGGCATGTTGCTGTCCCCGCGACCCTGGCAGGGCCTTGGGTTTCTGGCTTCCGGAGCTGAGGATTTTCCTGGCCAGGTTCAAGGTGCTGGGCCCAATCCAGGAGATAGGATTAAGGGATAAAGCCAGAGCCAAACCCAAAGGCCATGGTACAGTCGGTGGAATCAAGATACTAATCTAGATGAAGAATTGGAGAGACCAGAGCCAAGTTCAAAGCAACCGAGGAGCTGGACAAGCTGTTTCACGGCAGAAGGCAGGAGATAGAGCCCCAAGACCAGTCCTCAGCTGTGAGAACCCCCAAAGCTTTTATAGGGTCTGAGCTTTGAACAGGGAGTGAGGCATTAAGGACCCTGAGATACTTGATGAACATGTGGGTTGTCCTCTTTTCTTTTGAGAGCCTGCTCTAGCCATTTGCAAAAATCCCACAGTATCCTTTAAGAGTCAGGGTGAAAGTCAGAAGCCTTAAAAATGTTGGGTATCCCCAGGAACCCCAGTTTTCCAAATAAGAAATGTAAAGTTGGGTGGGGATTTCAAATTAATTGTTTCATTTTCTTCACCTCCAAAGGATTTCCCAGTTCACTGAGAACCTGCCTTCAACTGCATGGATATTATAAAGTTTCTTTTCATTCCCCATAAAGATCCCTATTTTTAGCTTTTAAGAGCTGTTACAATTGCGATAGGAATGAAATTCTACACAGCACACAGTGCACACCTCAGGATTAGAGATAGAGTTCCAGGAACTGCAAGACAAATTTGGTGTTAGTCAATCTGTTAGGTTTCCTTGTAGGCACATTTTCTCATTCTGTTATTTAATTTTCGTGAAAGGTCTGCTAGAAATTTCCATGTGTATAAATGATGCTTAAAAAGATCTCACTATCCAAATTATTTTATGTGGGATTTACCAAGGTAGTCCTTCATTTCCTGAATCATAACTTGTTTGCAATTTCTAAACACATGATCTATAAACAGGCAGCCATGAACCCCATCCTTAATAGGACGCAACCTGCACCTTCTTTCAACTATTCAAATTAAACATAAGGGGGTTTGAACATTTAACGTATGTGAAAATATCCTCTATTACTGACTTTCTGGAATTGTATGGTTTGTTTATGTTTTGTTTTGTTTTTGGCCGAAACAACAGCAACAAAAAACAAATTTTGTTCATTGCAAAATTAACACATTCTCATCTAGACTGTGGTCCCTTTCTAGCATTCAGCCCTACAGTCCACCCCTTCCCTCACCGGGGAAGTCTCAATACTTTCAGTGTTTTTCACCTTGATCTTGTTTCAGCATTCGTGGAAGGATGGATTGAGGGGTCTGTTCTTTAAACAGCAAGCCAGAGAATCAGATCTCTGCTTCTGCTCTTCCCTGTTGAACTTAGAATGAAATGCACAATCTTCACCATGGTGCAAGGCCCTGCATTTCCGGCCCCTGCCGGCCTCTCCAACTTCATCTTATACCACCTCTCCCTCGCTCACTCTTTTTAAGCCACACTGCTCTCCTTTGGCCACCTCTAATATTTGGCAAGCTATTTCCTACCTCAGCACTAGCTGGTTCCTCCCCCTGCATCTGTCTCCTTTTCATTCTGAGGTCCTGAAAGCCCTCCCTACCATCCTTTTCTAACGTTCTTCCTCCCTCCACCCTACGGATGAGTCTCTATCACAGCATCCTGCTTTTTTCCTTCATAGCATTTATTACGAACTGTAAAAGTGCTGTGTGTGTGTGTGTGTGTGTGTGTTTTAAGTCCTCGCCAGAGGATATGTTTTTCATTGATTCTAGAGAGAGGGAGAGAGAGAAACATCAATTGGTTGCCTTCCGTACGTGCCTTAACTAGGGATCGAACCCACAACCTGGATATGCGCCCTGACTGGAAATCGAATCCAAGACCCTTCGGTGCACTGGATGGCGCTCCAGCCAACTGAGCCACATGGACCAGGGCAAAATGTTTTTATTGATTCATTTGTTTTCTCGTATAATGTTTGTCTTCCCACTGCAACATAAACTCTTGGAGGCCAGGGATTATGTCTGTTTTGTTCTTTCTGAGTATCCCTGGAGTTAGTAGAGTACCCAGCACATCGTAGGTGCTCAGTAAATAGTTAGAACTGAATGAATAAATGAAACGGCTCACAGTGTTCTTTGCTGCCTCATGTATTAATCCCTGTGCTCTATAGTGCCCACCTCGACCTGGGCAACTGGGAACCATATGGGGGAGTGATTCTCAGAGCTCATCTTGTTCCACTGTTGCTGGAACTCAAGATGGCACTTGGTGGTCCAAGAACAAAGATCTTTTTACATATGTGTTTAATGTTCATTAGAGAAAAGTGTAATTAGTGCTTCAAGTCCAGAATTTCTTGCAGAATATTGCTAAAGCAAGGCTAAAGAATACATGTCTATTTTTAAAAGTGAATTAATTGAGCCTGACCAGGTAGCTCAGTTGGTTATAGCATCATCCTGATATGCCAAGGTTGCGGGTTCGATCCCGGGCCAGGACACATACAAGAATCAACCATTAAGTGACTAAGAAAGTGGAACAATAAATCGACGTTTCTCTCTCTTCTCTCAAATCAATAAATGGAAAAAAATTTAAAGTGAGTTGCTTGAAAAAAATGAAATAATAGCACAAGTGGTACAGTGGGGCCTTGACTTACGAGTGTCCAGACTAACGAGTTTTTTGAGATACAAGCCGTCTCTCGGCCGATTTTTTGCTTTGAGTTGTGAGCTAAAATTCGGGTTACGAGCCAGCTTCAGATACCCCACCGCTAGTTGGTGCAGCGAACGTCACAGTGAACGCCACAACATCAGCCCAGCATCACGAGTCTCGTTAACTTTTTGATTTGGCATACGAGTAATTTGAGTTACGAGCTCCTTCACGGAACAAATTAAACTCGTAAGTCAAGGCCCCACTGTATATGGATATGGTAGATGTTGCCAAGTTTGCCAAACCCTGATGGGTAGAGGAAGTGTGGAAGACAGGTAGGAGCCAGGTTCTGGAAGACTTTGGCCTTCCAGGCTGCGGAGTTGGATCTGAGTCTCGGGGAGCCTCTGAAAGTTTTCAGTTGGGAAGGGACATGATTGCATTTAAGGAAGATAAATACATAGCAGTGGCAAGATGAATTTAAGGTCTTGGTGGAGGCCAGGGGAAGACTGGAAGTAAAAAAGCTAAAATTAGGAAATTATGGTGGAAGTCCTATTAGGAGGTGATAGGGACCCAAACTGTTAGGAGGAAGCAATGTGTGAGAGACTCCCTTCTTGCCTGGATTCATTGTCTCTATTTGCACTCTTCCCTCCCTCCCCCCACTGTGGACCCCACCACCAAGCACACGCTCCTAACCTCCCCTTCTCTCCACCTTTAGCTCATGTGCTTCCTTTGGGAGGCTCCCCACAGAGCTGCAGCATCAACGCCAAGGACTGTGACTTACTATATTATTATTTTTAGTCTCTAGTAGACTAGATGGCACATAGTCGGTGCTCAACAAATACTTCTGAATAAGAAAATCAAACCTGAAAACAACTTACTATGCAAACTTTCAGTAATTTATATTATGACTTTGGAGCAGTTAGTGCACATTCCTTCACTTCCTGGTTTTAATTTGGTGGCAGGAGAGCCACCAAATGGTTAAGAGTACAGGCCCCCAAGTTTAGAATCCTGTCTCCATGTTTGTTGTCCTGTGACCCAAGCCAGTTAATTCGGTTTCTCTAAGTCTCACTTCTATCATTTGAGAAATGAGGATATCATTACAATGATCAAATGACATGAGACCAAGTATCTAAACTTATAAGATCATTGCCTAGCACAATGCTAGAGCTTTGGATATAACGTTTACTGATAGTAAGAGATACATTGGGACTTGAGATGATAAGCATTATTGTTTTATTCAATCCTTCATAATCTATGGGACTACTCATCTTTTAAAATATTTGAGTATAAAGTGAAACCTCTGGATAACCATTAAAGTTTGCCCAAGAGTGTATTACGAAGATCGTTTCGAATATATTTAGAGCTTTATAATGAGGTAGTACACAACTCAGGAATATCCGTGTGCGCGCCAGTTTTACCCAGCACAAATTACAGTGGTTCCTGCATAGTGTGGGCCAGCTCCAGCTCTCCTGACCTAGTACTGGGACATGACATGGACTTTTTATAATTAAAAAAAGATGCTCAGATGCAAGCCAGGCTGAAGGTCCAGGGGTATAGATCGTAATCAGTCTCTAACATTTTTATTTTCAATTTTAACTCCAAGCACCACCTGTGTGAGCTACCGTTGTGAACACGGGGATGCTTCTTATTGGAACTGCCACCTCTGAAGCAGATGTCCATGGCTTCCTGGGTGCTGCTTGAGCGTTGCCTCTGTCTCATGTCTTTTAGGAGACAATATAACCCTTTCTCTAGTAAAACCAAATGCACTGTTACTACTTTAGATCTTTTTCATTGGGAACTTCTTTAGTCTTAATCAGAAAACACCATACAGTAAAGTTTTTTAATAATAAAATTTTGACTGAGTATATGGCAGTCCTTCCACCGACTCATAGGAAAATTTCATATACCATCTCTAAAGTGGCATTGTGAGTAGGATCCATGTCTTCTCATTTCTAAACTCAGCAATGCACTGTGCTCACAAGAAGACCCATCTTATTCACAACCCACTAACTTTTCTCCTTTTGTAGCACGGACTATTTCCTCTCCTGTTTAAAGACCATTTGCACATGTCAGTGCAGAGAGGAGCAGCACCACAGAGCCCTGAGCATCTCGAACATCCCTTGAGTCTGACAGACCCCTCTCTACTCTTCTATTTCCTTTCTGCTCCAAATGTTGGGACTTAACCTCTTGGGAAATCTAGAGCACATTCTCTTCCTTTCCCTGCAAATGTTCACTTGCTAGAAGAGTGTAAATATCTCAATACCCACAATTTTATCGTGAGACTCATGGAGTGGAGAGAACCTCCTCTGTGTCACCTAGCATGTTTCAGGACTATCATAATATTAAACAGCAGCCATAACTCTTTACCTCAAGTTTCCCCGCTGTTCATTTTGTTTAAAAATCTGTGTAGCAAAATTTTATGCCCTTACCTCATAAAGTCGCCGTTAAACAAATGTTGGCAGGTAATGGGTCCGGTGGGATTTCAGCAGTCACTCATTCATCCAACAACTCTGTATTCAGGAACTACCATGTTTCTAGACAATTGAGATTCTTCTGTGAAGAGAACAAAGATCCACCGGCTGAGACCTTACATTTTAGCAGCCTGACAGTAAACCTGACAGCAGAGAGAATAAATAAGTAGGGCATGCATAATTTTAGAACATGATGAAAGAAAAGGTACAGCAAGGCAAAGGAAATGGGCGAGGGCCAGGACTCAGGCTACAATTTGAAATAGGGTGCTAAAGATTAAGTCCTATTGAGAAGGTAACATTTGAGCAAAGGCTTAAAGGAGGGGAGGGACTTATGTATGTTATATATATGCACATATCGTACACATGCCTATGTCTCGGAGAAGAGCGCTGTAGATAGAGGGCCCAGCCCTGGTGTCCAGGGACATCAAGGAGGCTGTGGGCTGGTGTGGAGGGAGAGAGGGTACAAAACAGTAGGAGATGAGGTGAGATAAGAGCCAACGGGAGAAGGGGGCCAAATCGCTGTAAGAATTTTGATCTTTACTACAAGTGAAGTAGAGAAACATTGCAGGGTTTTGAGTAAAGGAGAAAGACTGATCCCTCTGGAACCTGTGTTAAGAATAGATTGCAGGGGGCAAGGATAGAAGCAGGGAGGCCCGTCAGGAGGGGGTTGCCTTGAGCCAGGTGAGAGCAGACAGCGGCTCAAATCAGAGTGGGAATTGGTGAGATGTATTTTAGATATATTCTGAAGCAGAGCCCACACACTTTCCAGGTGGATTGAATGTTTTGCAGTTGGAAATGGGAAAGAAGTGAAGGATGACTGTCAAGGAATTTGGTTTGAATCGCTGGGAGGAGAGAGATGGCCTCAAATGATATATGAGAGGCTATAGCTGGAACATGGTTTTCTTGGATAGTGGGGGAGGGGAGGGCAGGGAGAGGAGGAGGGGAAAGGATCCAGAGTTAAACTTGGACTTGCTGAAGTGGAGATTGTCAACTAGAAACCTAAGTGGAGATGCCAAGTCAGCAGTTGGACATTGAAGGCTGGACTTTGAGAGGTCTGGACTGGAGAGCCACCTGTGGAAATTGCTGGCATCGAGATGGTGTTCAAAGCAGTGAGTCTGGTGTTTAAAGCGGTGAGAAAGTGTGTGTAGGTTACGGACATGATCTGGCTGTGGTCTACCCCCACATTAAGGGGCAGGGTGATGGTGGGTTGGGGAGAGCTAGCCAAAGAGATGGAGAATAGGGGACAGAAAGATAGGACGATAACCAAGGAGTATGTGTCCTGGAAATCAAGTGATAATGTGATGGGTGGTGATGGGTGGTGATGGTGTCAGATGCTGCTGCTGGATCAAGTAATTTGGGAACTGAGAATTGGCTACTGGATTTGGCAACGGGGAGGGGATGGGTCACTGGTTGTCTCAACAAGAGGTGGTATGGGTTTTCCCTAATTTTCTTCCTCTTCAGGGGAGGTCAAAATTTAAATAAAACTATATTTGGAGCACTCATTAATCTTTATGATTGTTCCAGCAGCTTACACTGGAATACACATTAAAGGAACTAAACATGTAAGTGAAATATATATAATATATATATGTATATAACAGTTTTATTAAAATATAATTTACATATCATATAATCTACCCACTTAAAGTGTATGCAATCCAGTGATTTTTAGTCTATTCATAAGTTATATAACAAACAATCAATTTTAAAACATGTCATCACCCAAAAGAAACCTCATGCCCATTAGCAGTCATTGCCCGCCAAACTCTATAGCCCTAGGCGTCTGTTAACCTCCTTTTTGTTTCTATAGATTTGCCTATTCTGGGTATTTCATATAAATGGAATCATATAATATGGTCTTTTGTGCCTGGCTTCTTTCTCTTAGTGCAGTGTTTCATCCATGTTCCAGAATATATCAGTACTTTATTTTTTATTTTATTTTTTACAGCTGAATAATGTTCCACTGTATGGGGATACCACATTTTATTTATCTGTTGGTCAGGTGTTGGGTTGATGGATATTTGGGTTGTTTCTGTTTTTTAGCTATTATGAGTAATACTGCTATGAACATTTGTACATAGTTGTGTGGACATATATCTTCTCGGGTATATGCTTACTTAGGAGTGGAATTGGATATCTCCTTTTTTGCTTATATTATCAAATAGCCTATATCAGTATTGCCAAAATTTCAGGGCAAGAAATACAAAATGAGACAAAGTTGAAGGGTAGAACCTGGAGCACACAGTATCTTCTGTTTTACCCCAGCTCTCTCGGTTCCTAGAGCTATTTCAACCATAGTTACTGTTGCGTTCCTGCAGTGCTAAATGAATGGGTATTTTCTTTGTTCAGTTTTGAAGCACAGTGCCAGAGCAAGCTGCATCAGAGAGGCCAGAGAGTGCGGGAGAGAACCCACCTGCATTGGCGTATGGAAAAATAAGGTTATTTAAAAATGCAAGTCATTGTTTACCTTTAGCTGCATAAAAATTAAGTAGATTTTCTTACAGCATCTCCACAATAGCCAGGAAAGGCAGTTAAATACATTGCCTTCAAAAGAAAAAAGACTGGTAATTGCTTATCAGTCCTTGGATTCACTTCTGGGGAGCACCAATTTAAAATCTCAAATGTGGCTCCCCCCCCCAGTGGAATTAGATTAATACAAAAGAGATTTATCAAATATGATCACATGTGTGCATGTACATGTGTGCGTGTGTGTCTGTGTGTGTGGTTTTAAACATTTCCATAATGAGTTCCCAAGTGCTTTTTTGGCCGCGGTTATTAAAGCTTGTGTGTTTGCGATTTATTTGGCAAAATGCCTTTGGTGAAGAAAGAATATAGTGTTCTCTTGGTCTTTTGCCCAAAGTAATTTTGGAGAAGTCTGTGACTGTGTTTAGTTCATGTCATTCATTGGAGACAAGTCATTGTAATTACATTTGATCGCAATCAGTTTACAGTTGTTTTATCATGTTTTCATGCTGAATATCTACTCAGACATCATAGCAAAACTTAATGGCTACTGTTTTATTTGTATATAAAATGTTTTATAGCCTTTTTTTGCAGTACACATCAGGTTTCAATCATCACTACTACATAGTGAGAGGAAAGTGATGGATAAAAAACTATCAAAAATCCTTAACTACATAAAATTTTATTTCAGGTCACCTTGCCATAAAAGATATTGAATATATTTTGTGGCTACCCCCCCTGACACGTTAACCATTGTGGAAGGCTTACAATATATGAAAGAAACCAAATGAAATGTGGAACTTATTCACCTAAGATGGTTTACATTTGTGTTCATTTTCCATTGGAAATGGGTCTACCAGTATTTTGAATGGCTCCTAGGTAATAGAGTCAAAGGCAACCTATTGTTATTTTAGGGATTTAAAAGCGGGTTATCTTCTTAACTGTAAAGCTAAACAGTTTGTCGTTGTTTCCAAAAGTCTGTGGCTAACATCTGTACTGTGAGGCAGAGCTACATTTCGGGGTGTTATTCACAGCTACCAAATGCTGGGGCTCTCAAGGGTCAGCCAGCCTTGCTTCACCAGTGAATTTGGGTAAATTCACTCGTTATCTTCCAAGTGTCAGTTCTCACCATTCCGTATTTCCCCCAAAAGGTCCAGCCCTTCTGAAAACTGCTGTTGGTCTGTCTGTCTGAGTCTGTGTGGCTGGAGAGGCTCCTGTAAGAAAAGTGTAATTAATGGGAAACTTTGGCATCCAGCTGAGAAAATTAGTTTGCATCAAAAAAGGCAAGATAGAGGATTAAAGAAATTTTAGTCCTAATCTAATTAACACCAATTAAAAGATGCAGATGAATTTGCACCAACAAATTGTTAATTATGCACCAATTTGCCTTTTCTATAACCAAACTAAAATTAGGGAAGTATTATTATCTTTTTTGTTTTAGCGGGCTTTGGAGTGGATTTGTTACAATCATCTTTTGTATAATTAAAGAAAAGGTAGGAGGCAAGAGTTAGTGTGAAGTATTTCACTCTCCTAATGCTTTCATGTAGGGCTAGCTCTTTAAAAACAGATAGTACAGGATAATTCTTCTAGCATTCATTCACTTACCAGACATTTAATGAGGACCTACTGTGTGCTGCATTGCTGCTCCACGCAGTGAAAAACTGAGCATGGATGCAGTGGTTGGTTTTTCTCTGATTCAGAATATTTTAACTTTAAAGAAAAAATTAAAAAATTTTTTAGAAATTGCATTTGACATTCAATATTATATTAGTTTCAGGTGTATAGCATAGTGGTTAGATATTTATATAACTTACAAAGTGATCCCCCAACAAATCTTGTACCTACCTGATACCATTATAGTTATTACAGTATTATTGACTAGCTGCGTTTCCTATGCTGTACTTTACATACCTGTGACTATTTTATAACTATCAATTTGTAAAAAAAATTTTTTCTAACAGTTTGTATTATTGATATACTGTTCCTTGTGAACTTGTGAACTAAATTGCACAGCTAATTAAACTCAGCCCTGGATACATATTATAAAGGGAGAATTGAACTTCTAGGCCTCAAGAAATCCTCTTTAATGTCCCAGAACTCCCATTAAACCACACGGCCTTTTGGGGTATTATGCTTGTCTTCCTCACTTGGCAGATCTGTGTTTCTGTTTACCAGAGTGTTACTCAGATGTCCACTGTGCTGGGACTGTCTTTTTACCTTTTGAATCACTCTTATAGCTCCTCAGATGGTGATCTGAGTAATTGTGTAGGGGGTGGTAAAGCACAGACCTGTTATATCTGCAAATGACACATCTGTCCAAGTGTCATGTAATGAGTAACCACAACCCCCTTTATAGAAACCATATTTCTTCTGTTTCTAAAACGGAGAGGGAGGGGAGGATGTCTGCTGGAAATGGGAAGAAAAGCATATCTATGGATTCCTCTAGCCATTAATTATATACAGAATTCAACAGTTGCCCTCAGATTTCCAGGTACCTATTGTTAAATTTCATTTAAAGAAAATGTTGGCCAACTATGTCCTGGTGTCAGAAACAGCATTTTAAATGTCTGTGTACTATATTACTGTCTAGTGCATATACTTAGAATTTAGATAACAATACCTAAATGCCCATGTTTTATTTTTGGGGCAATAGTTAATATAAACATTTAGGACGCTTGGTTTGCATTTTTTTATCCTCACCTGAGGATATGTTTATTGATTTTGAGCAAGAGAGAGAGAAACATCAATGTGAGAGAGAAACATTGATCGGCTTCCTCCTTTACCTGCCCTGACGGGATCGGACCAGCAACCGACGTATGTGCCCTGAACGTATGTTGGAGCAACGTATGTGCTCCAACCAACTAGGCCACCCGGCCAGGGCTTGGCTTGCTTTATAAATATTTGTATTGGAAACTTTTGCATTCATGACTTTGACTGAAAGCAACCTGCCATAAAGCAGCTTTTACTGGCTGGTGTTTTCATGGGTAATGGTATGAGAAAGTTGGCCACTAATGGGAGAATTTCAAAATGGCCATGCCTGGGACTACAAGTGCAAGGCATTCTTTAAAAACAATGATTTCCTCCACACATTTCACAACAAAATATCTGATACCGTCCTTGACTTCTGGAGCACTTACTATCCTTCTCTGCACTCATGCCTCCAGGCCTCCAGGAGCAGAGTGCACCCTTCCATAGAAAACATATTCCCATGTCATAGATTCCACATGAAACATTTTGTGGATCAAGTTAGGAGGTGAGTAACATGGCCTGATGAAATGGCATTAGTAGGGTTAGGATGGCAGTTGCCTGACTCATGTTCCTGTTGTGTTAAAATGAAAGAATGATACCTAAATTGACCAAGTCTTATAAAAGACACATTATGTATGAGGCCTCCAAAAATAATTGGCAAGGGCTGGTCAGCTATAGATCAAAATTCTCACCCCCCAACCCAAAGCCTAGAGTTTGTCACTATTAGTAGGAAAGCTTGTTTTTACCTAAGAAGATCTTGAGTTTCCCCATGTGCTTGCATCATTGAGTGGTGATTGTTTTTGGAATTCTCCATTGCTGCTACTGCGTGCACATGCAATGCCTGTGCTCCACACGCAGCACCACTTAGGCCAGCAGCACAGATGTGGGAGCCACTGGGATTAAGGGTCCAGTCTCTGACCTCTGTGTTGGTCTCACTAGTCATTGCATCAGGCTTGAACCAAATAGACAGCCTAGTTATGAAACTGCATCACATTTCTCATGATGTTTTACTGTGGCCTATTCTACATACTCTTTCTTATCCCATTAAAGGAAGAAAAAATAATTACATTTTTTCCTATACACTTTAATGTTCCCCATGTGATTATTTTAAACCAGAGCCATAACATCAGAAGATTATGAGGGATCATTTGTGAACAGTCTTTTAGAAGGATGTTTGCAATTTAGAGTCTAAAGAGGCATGCAAACTAAATGCAATGAGTGATTCCGGATTGGATCATGGACCAGAAAAAAAAAAACACACAACATAAATCACATTATTTGGGACAGTTGATGAAATTTGAATAAGGTCTATAGAATAGATAATGGCATTGTATCCGTGTTATAGTTCCCGAATTTGATCTTGTAGTATGGTTATAGAGGACAGTGTCCTTCGTCTAGGGAAGCATTTTTAGGGGTTAAGGGGTGCAACTCGCGAATGGTTCAGGAGAAAAAAAATAAACATGTACATAATATAGGAACATCAATCAGTCAATCAATAGAGGACAGCAATGATAGAGGAAATGTGATAAAATGTTAACAGTTGGTGAATTTGCAAAAGGATATTTAGGAGGGTTGTATGTGTGTGTGTATGTGTGTGTGTGTGTGTGCGCGCGCGCGCGTGCACTTTCCTTGCAGATATTCTGTTAGTTTCAAATTATTTTTTTAATTTAAAAATTCAAGTAGAAATACTGTGTTCTTCCCCCACATCAATAAACTGTCCTGTGCATGATTCTAGAAAGTCAGAGGCTTTACTACAACAGGGGTTCTCAGACAACCGCTGCCACTGCGTCCCACACAGAGGATCAGTCGTACCAACTCAGCCAGTTAAAACGGATTCTTAGGATGAACGTTTACCAGGGCGATTGATTATTTTCAATGGTTTAATGTATTTCTTCAAAATATACCAGCCTGATGGAACAGCGAACTAAACGATCCCCTTCGAGTGTACAAATAAGAGGAAATGTTCCCAAGTCCATTTATTCCTCACTCTCACCTCCCCTGTAAGATGGAGCCATGGATTAAGTGAACATAAGGACTGAAGTTCCTTATGGATTGTATGTTCCCTTTCAGACAGGACTTCACAAAGACCTTTAATAAAGAGAACAACCAGCCAATAAAATGGTATTAGAGCCCTAGCCGGTTTGGCTCAGTGTATAGAGCGTTAGCCTGCAGACTCAAGGGTCCCAGGTTCAATTCTGGGTTGCGGGCTTGGTCCCACTGGGCATGCAGGAGGCAGCCAATCAATGATTCCCTTTCATCATTGATGTTTCTATCTCTCTTCCTCTCCCTCTCTGAAATCAATAAAAATTTTTTTAAAAAAATGGTATTAGAGTACATTATATATGTGACCAATCATTTTTATAAAATCTGATGTAAGCCTTCGGGCATAATTGAAGTTCTTAGCAAAAATACTTTGGTTTTTAATATTTCTATGACCCTCTAAGGGGGACTTAGCAATTACTCTTAAATTTTCAAAATGGTACATGGAGTTTTAGCTGTGTGATTTCCATTAAAGCCTGTAGGAGTCTTGTTGCTAAAACATCACACAACTCATGAAAATGTGCTCCTTCTTATGAAATTGTTAGAAGTAATGGGTATGGAGGTGTAGCCCGGTATTCCTGGTACATTTACAAGCTTTCTGCACTTGTTTCACATTTTATCCTTTTGTAAAAACTCAATAGTTCTATAGGAATTGGAGAAAAAAAAGCCTATTATGAGTATTCCATAAGTGAAGGGTAGAAAAATATAGTAGAAATGATAAAAAAAAAAGTTCTAAAATAATTCAAGAAAATCTAAATGTTTAAAAATATTTATCTTTTTATTTCAAAATTAATATATCAAATTCCAGATTTTTAAAGTATGCCTCAAAGTAACAACAATTTAAAAATGACACTTAATGACAAACTTTCAGTAAAATCATGTACTAGGTTTTGGGTTTTCAACCGCCTCTTCTATGAAAGCCTTCATAGTTTAAGCGTCAGCTGAGCAAAACTTCACTCCTTCAGTTGGGAGGTCTTCCCAGGGGATAAGCCTTAAGGTTTGGTGAGTCTCTGCCAGGAACCTCACAACCTCACACACATCTCAGCTCAGCAGCCTGGCCCAGCATCAGCCTGGCTGGTGGCTCAGCTGAGGACTCTAAGCAGCGGGGGGCGGGGGGAGGGCGGGCACCCCCTTCCCTCTGGAGTTCCTTTCCTCGGCCCTTTGGGGGACACGGGAGACCAGGACCTGGCCTCAGACATAGATGTATTTGTTTCAGTACATTCAGAGAGAAAGAGAAGAGGGGTGTGAGAGAGGAAGAGAGGGAAGTCAATGATTACTTCTTGAGTTAATTGCTGTTGGCTCTGTTTCAGTGGTTCTGTTTTGCTGTAGATTTTTTTTTCACTAAGCAGTATTGAATTATCATTTTTATTCTTTATTGAATCTCAGGAAGATCCCATAGGCATTGTTTTCTCCTGAAATCTCTAGTAATGTCTGGATAGTCCATTTTAGGATAGGTTTAAAAAATAGAGGACCAATTTTTTTTTTAACATAGCATTGAATGAAAAGCACCAGGCGTGAGCTACAACCGCGGATTTGAAGTGTCCCAGCTGGGGTCAGAATTAGAGACCATCTCAATAAGGGAATTTCAGAAAGGCAGGGGAGAATATCAAGGTACAGATGGGAGGAAATAAGCCATTGTTCCTTTAAAAAGCATGGTAACCTCGATAATGAGAGGCTATGAAATCATTCTTTTTATAACAGTGACTTCTTAACTTCACAGCCCTAGGAGCTCCTAGGGTCACTAGTGGAGAGCCCCAGGGCTACACCTGCCTTGCCTGGATTAGGGCCTGCTGCAGCTGTCTTCATTTGCAAGACTGAGGTGTAGCCCGATGGGGTGGTGGGCCTCAGCAGGGTGCGCTCCTTTCGATCTCCATGGGGCTGGCATTTCAGATTAAGATGGCCATTGCAAGCCAGGCCCAGAAATTGCAAGATGAGGCAGGTAGCCGTTTCCTGAGTTTTATGTATTAGGCCTTATGAGGTAGGAAGCAGGCACCCTTATAGTCCGCTGCCCGAATTCACCACGCCTTTCCCAATCAGCTCTGCCTATAGTATCTGGCATAGCCATGGGCCGAGCTTGCCTTTGGCACACAAACATGTTTGTAAAGAGTGTGTGAATGTATAGAATGACCTATTGATGAGGACTGGAAGGAATGCTCCTTGGAACCTCTACCGGTTTGCACCGGTCTGTGGATTGGATTCGCTTTCTCTGTAATGTGTGTTCGTTTCACAGAAAATACAATTAGGATAATTCTTGTGTGTTCTCTACAGGAAGGAAGTAGTATACTGCTTGTGAATGGTAGGCTAAATGAGGGAATCATTAAAGGGTTTTTAATAGACTTTTGAACCAAAAGACACAAAGGACTAGAGTTATGTTGCCTTAGTTGAGAAATATTTTGCAGTATGAGAAGACTTAATCAGATTTCCATTACATACCTGGGCAGGGACTAAGCTGAATGTTTCTTTAAGCGACTTGATAAAATGCACAGGGAAGACTTATTAGTTATGTGAGAATCTGTATGAAGTGCTTATCATCATCTCTCCTATGGGTGCCTGAGTTGCACATACTTGGTTTACTGTGCTGGGTTGAATGCTTCTGTTCTAATTTCTAATGAACTTTACCACCGGACTACTTGATCATGACTAAACCCAGGAACAATGCAAATGGAATTGCCCCCTGATGGGGAGGAATGGGCCCAGATGGCCCTTAAAAGGTGATAATTAGGAAATATAGCATATCTGAGTAGCTAGAAAGAGAAAAACTTGTTAAAGACAGTCAATCTGTTTGAAGCAATGGTCTTTCTCTTAATTATATGCATTTTTACTTAGAGTTGCTTTAATGTAAAAATTTCCCAGGGAAAAAAATTTATTAGTACCTAAAACCTAGAAACTACAACCTTTTTTTTCTCACTACTTTGTTTGAGGTTATTTTGAAAATTCCTTTTTTCGTACATTTTTGTGTTTGTTTTGTAGATCCGTATGACAGACTTGCTGTGTGTGTTTTAGGGGGGTGGTTCAGGTTATTTTAGCTCTTATGCTAAAACAGTGGGGGAGTGATTAAAAGTGAGAAAAATATTGGTATATATTTGTAAACTGAGCTTTTAAAATTAAAATAGTTGCAGGATCTTACAGTCTGTGATTTCATATACTTTGTAAGATCGCCTTAAATGTATTTGCCTTCTTGGCAGCATAATCTCCAGATTCTTCTTGAATATGTCATTAAAGTAATTTTACATATGACAAGTTGGATTTTTAAGCATTACATTTTATCTTAATTAGCATATTTGCATTTGCTAATGATATTCCTTTGGCTTTCTTTAGTCAGAGTTTTTTTTAGTGTACAAACTTGGCATTACAAGAAGAATAACAAGTGAACTGAGAATGAGAAAGTGGTGACATAGAGAGAATGTGCTCAGTTTATCTGTCCCAGCTTCTACATGGAATGGAGGGTGGAGAAATGAGCTGCTCCTGGGAATTGAAGCACAGAGCAAAAGCTGTACTGGCCAGAAGGCAACTTTTTCCTTATTTGTAAAGTCAGAAAGTAAAATTACATTGAAATGCTAAATTACATTATTCCAAATATCTTGGCAGTCATGTTCTGGCAGATGAGTTGCTTTCCTGAAATTACTCAACACCATCCTTCATTCTGACAAAAGCCAGTGGTACAGATGCCCCTTTGGGACTGTGGCCAAAGTAAGACCAGCATCAGGTCTGCCCACTCAGGTTTCAAAGAACTCTCCGTAAAATAAGCCTCACCCTCCAAGGGTTGCCTTTCCCATCCTGAGCTAGTACACTCTGGATGAAGTGGAGGGGTTTCAAGAGCTAGCCCTTGGGGCTTCATACAAATTCAGAAAGTATCTTCTTCCAGTCAAAAACCTCTTGTAGAGTCTTTGACATTTTAAGCCAAGTTATTGAAAAAGGGATACAGTTCATTCTCAAGTTCAAGATTGCAGAAACACTTGTACCAAGACGGGATGAAGGAGCATCATGCTTTCCTTCACAAGCTTCAGGGTTAGGGATGAGCCATAAATATGTTTTGAAATGTATCCTTACAGTCATTGACAGGTTGTCCCAAAAGAAATAATCTGTCTCAAACTTCTTGTTATCAATGAAAACCAAAAATTATTTCGTGCAGGGATGCTTAAGGGAAGAAAAAGTCAAGAGGAAAATTGGAGATGAAAAGCAACGCTATCTCTCCCCCTGGCTGGGTAGCTCAGTAGGTGTACATCCCATGTCCTCAACTATATCTGTAAATGAGAGATATAGTTACTTTCTAGCTACTGTCTAAATTGAAACCTGTGTAGTTGTTGAAATGTTTACCACCACAGAACAGGCTCTGAGGAGAAAAGCAGCTTCAATTTTTCAAATGTTTTTTTGAAAGAGACTTAAATTTGATGAACACCCAATTTGCCTTTTCTTAACTAAAACATGATTGCTATAACAATATTTGGAATTTTGCTCAACAGCAAGTATAAAGAACCAAGCTGAAATAGCTCAGGAGATGGGTTGCAATGAACTCTGCATTCTTTTTCAGACTGTTTTATTAATTAGCTCTTTAGACTGAAATCGGTTTTATCCTCTAAGCAGTAAATTGCATTCCCTTTGTAAGCTCTGTGGATGAGATTTGCATGTAGCCTAAATGCCATCTACATTGTTGTGTTAAGTAGCATTTTCTCTCTCTGGACCCTCTCCCCACCCCAGTGGAAAGTTTTATCCATTTTTCCTGCAGAAAGAGAAGGTCCCAGGTAGCTTGGCGCCATCTTCTTTTTTTATTGTTAAATCCACTAAAGCCGGTCATGCCTGGCGGTACCTACCACGCAAGCTCTTTCCGGTGTTCTGGTCTGCTAAGCCTTCCGAGCTCTTTGCTGTTTATTTACATGGAATGCTTTCAGCTTCTGTCTTTGCTTTAAGAGCTGATTAAAAGGAACCTTTAAAAAAATTAAAAGAAAGTAGTTGTTGGTGTAGGCTTTTTCTTTCTGGAATCTTCCCTTGTCTTCCTGGCCACCCCTCCATCACTTCCTTCGCCCTACCCCCCAAAGCATGTAATTTTTTAAATGTTAAAAGTAGTTTTAGGAAGCTCATTACTATTGCACAGCGTGGAGGGTAGGAGACCTGGATTACTCCCCCTGCCCAAGTTGTTCCGGTCCTACTTGCGATGATGTGAGAATGTTCCTGAACAGCCCCTTCAGAGGATGTTGGTACTAAGACAAACCCTCCTGTCATTGATCTGACTCCCAAGCACGACTCTTTTAAGAGAATAAATATCAAACTTACTTATGTAGGAGAATCTACCATTTAATGTGCGGATTGCTTTTCAATACCTACTTTTCAGTTCATTGGAGGGGGGGGGGGCCCTATTCTAACTTAAAAAAATAATTAATCACATACTTCTGACATTTTCCCTTTGTATTTCCTCAGGGGCAAAGCTATTTGAATAACAAACAAATAAACAAAAAACCCCTCATCACAAATAGCTGTCAACCTCCTACTTTCAACAAAAGCTTTGTGTCTTCCTGAGACCTCCAGTGTCCTGTTTGGTTGGAGGCGGAAGGGTGGTGTGGACACGATGCAGAAAGGCATGGGCTGATAGCACTTTCTGGATTTGGTGTCTCTGCGAATTAACTCTTGAATTGCTGCTTTGACTTCCTAGCCCACCATCACTGCCTCATGCAGAATATCCAACATGGTAACCTCTTATGTAGATGCCTCTCCCTAGCTGCCCTGAGGGTAAGCAGCATGAAAATTTGTAAGCACTCTGGTTTCCAAATGAACTGAAAGCAAAAGGCTTAAGCAGTACTTCTTGTTTCCTTGACTTAAGGACCATTTTCTTAATGAATGTATAAGTGGAGTTACAGCTGTAAATAAGCTGTACCAATGAATTTTAAGACACACATCTTTAGGTCTTTAGTTTGAGCCAATTCTTATGTAAAAACTCTGATTCCTGTTTTGCAGGAGGTAGTCATGGATCAGAGGCCCCCCCTTGCCTCTCAATTGATATTCCCTGAAGGAGCTTTCAAAGCCCCAAGTTTAAGGCACATTTTGTGTAATGAAATAGGACTGTTTCTATCAAAGTAATAATAGTTTCAGGAAGTGGAAACTTAGTGTCTATTCCTCATGCCAGGAGGTATCAAAGTGAGCAATGAATCCAGTGACTTATCCGTTTTTTCATTCATTCATTCATTCATTCATCATTTGAGGAAAGTACTTAGGATCCTTACTATGTTCTTTTTTAAAAATATATATTTTTATTGATTTTAGAGAGGAAGGGAGAGGGGGAGAGAGAGAGAGAAACATCAATGATGAGAATTAATCATCGATCAGCTGCCTCCTATACTCCCCCGACTAGGGATCAAGCACATAACCCAGGCATGTACCCTTGACCAGAATCGAACCTGGGACCCTTCAGTTCGCAGGCTGATGCTCTATCCACTGAGCCAAACCAGCTAGGGCCTTACTGTGTTCTTAATACAAACAGCCCTATTCATTAGTCACAATTACTCCCAACTCTAAGCTTCCATAACATTTAAAAATAATAGTTTTGTTGAGATATCATTAAATACTATGAAATTCACCCTCTTAAAGTATACAATTCAGTGTTTTTTGTCTCTTCACCCAGTTGTGCCATAATCTCTACTATCTAATTTCAGAACATTTTCTTCACCCCCAAGTGCAACCCTGCCGCCACTGACAGTCCCTCTCATGTTCCACTCTTTCCTTCCCCTAATGCCTTTTAACCTATAGATTTACCCATTTGGGCATTTCATATACGTGTAATTGTATAATTGTGCCCTTTTGTGTCTGGTTTCTTTCACTTAGTATAATGTTTTCAAGGTTCATTCCTGTTTCAGCAGGGATCAGTGTTTCATTCCTTTTTGTGACCAAAATGATGTTCCATTGTAAAATATACCACATTTTATTTATCTATCCATACATTACAGACATTTGGGTTGTTTCCAGTTTGGGGCTATTATAAATAACTAGAGGCCCGGTGCACGAATTTGTGCATGGGTGGGACCCCTAGGCTTGGCCAATCAGGGCCGGGCCTATAAGGGTCTGCCAGCCAGGGGGAGAGATAGGGGGAGGGACCATGGGCCCAATTGGGGCCTGCCAGCTGGAGGGAGGGACAGGGGCAGGAGGTTGGCTGCCAGCCCCAAGGAGGGAGCCAGCCTTTGGCCCCCCCTGGGAAAGGGATCTGCCACCATCCACCCCCAGTTCCCCGTCCCAGCCCAAGGCCGAAGGTGATGGTCACTGGCCAGGCGCGGAAAGAACAGACACTGGCCGCCAATGCTGCCAGCCGGCCATGGGAGGTTGGCTGTGGAAGTTCACTGACCACCAGGGGCAGTTCCTGTGTTGAGCATCTGTCCCCTGATGGTCAGTGTGCATCATAGTGAACTGGTCGACCAGTCGTTCTAGTCATTCGGTCCTAACGGTTGCTTAGGCATATATATATATATATATATATATATATATATATATATATATATATATATTGCTGCTATGAACATTACATTAGTGTACATTGTGGACATATGTTTCCAGTTCTCTTGGGTATACCTCGGAGTAGAATTGCTGGGTCATATGATAACTGTGTTTCAATTTTTGTTGTTGTTTGTTAATCCTCACCCAAGGATATTTTTCCATTGATTTTTTAGAGAGAGTGGAAGGGAGGAGGAGACATAGAGAGAGAAACATCAATGTAAGAGAGACACATTGATTGGTTGTCTCCTGCATGCACCTGACCTGGACTGGGTTGGAGCCTGCAGCCCAGGTACATGCCCTTGACTGGAATCAAACCTGGGACCCTTCAGTCCGCCGGCCGGCGCTCTATCCACTAAGCCAGACCGGCTAGGGCTCTGTGTTTCACATTTTGAGGAACTGAGATGCATCATGTTTTGTGCCTATGTTATGAAACTAATTATGAAGCAACTGTAGTCAGTTATCATTAGGCTTGTCTCTTCCACTAGGTGTTAAGTTTCTTGAGACAGGGATCATTCTTGTTCATCTCTGAACCCTCCTCCCCAGTCCAGCACCCACCAAGTGACTCACAGGTTCTCAGAAAGCTGTTGAGGATGGAGCTGAGCAGTGCAGTGCCCATTGCCTATGACATCACCAACACTCCTGGTTCTCAGATCTGAGCCCCCCTGCCCTGTAACAAGTGACAGCTTGTCAGGAATACAAGCTCTGTGTTGCCCAAGGAGCTTTCCAACTGGTCGCTGACCCTCCTTATCTGCTGTGGGGCCTTCATTTGAATCTCGGGATTTCTCCAGGCTGCTCATGCTCACAGCAGCATCAGAACCCATTCCAGTTCGTGCAGATGCTTTAAGAGAGATTATTTTAAGCACCACGGAAACCCCGCAGAGGCAGGACTGGTGGAAACCCGGCATTTGCGTGCATAACTCCTGTTTGACATGGTTCACACATCTGCTTTGGGGGGATTTGGACAAGGAGGCCCTAAAATGCCTCTCCAGGCTTTGACTTGGAGCGTCATGTCAGAGGTTTAAGAAATATTCTTTTAAGACTTTCTCAGAAGACTAGAGCAGCATCTTTATGATTTATTCTCTACCTTTTACTTAGAGCCTGTGATTTGTAATAACATCTATTTCAGGTTGGATTTAAGAGACAGAGCCAGCCTCTACTGAATCAGCCACCTTTGATGTTACAGTTCCAAGGAGGGGAGGGACAGATGGAACAAAAGTCGTAATTGCCCAAATTTACAATAGCTTTCCAGCAGCAACCGGCACAAAAGAAATGTTAATGCAATAAACTGTAAATGGAAGGAAGCTAAGCGGGATTTATGGCTGGTGCAAACCTGCACCCAATCACTGGACCTTCCTCCATCGGGCAGGCATTTCAATAGTCATCAGAGAACTGAGCTCATTTGAAAGTCAGTGACCACTCTGCATCCCTCCTTCTGTATATGTCTATGTCTCTCGCCCCTTCAACAAACAGATTCCTGCCGAAACTTGGGAAATCTGATAGAACAGTTTGGGGGGAAAGATCAGTCACCGGCGGCTGAAACCTGAAATCCTGGCTGTGCCACGGAGCACACATCAGCTGTGAGCATATGCATTGCAGCTGCAACCAAAGGCGTTCTCCTCTTCCCCTCCCCCACCCCTCCCTTCCTCCTCCCCTCCCCCTCCCCTCCCCCTCCCCCCTCCTCTTCCTCCCTTCCTTCCCTCCTCCTCCCCTTCCCCTCCCCCTCCTCCCTCTCTCCCCCTCCTCCGCCCCTCCCCCTCCCCCTCCTCCCTCTCTCCCCCTCCTCCCTCTCTCCCCCTCCTCCTCCTCTCCCCCTCCCCCCTCCCTCCTCCTCCTCCTAGGTGGGGGTTTCTACAGATACAACAGATGGCTGGAGTGTTTCCGTGTACCAGCCACGAAGTGAGAGGGCAGCCTGTCACTCGCCAGTCAGGCACTTACCCATCCGTCAGGGCCACTGCTGTAAGTGGCTGTTTGTCACCTTTGGGTTCCTGCAGTTTCTGTTCCCGTTTAGGCTCACACATACCTTTACCTGGGTTGTAACGTGTGGCTTTTCGTTGTCTCCTTGTCCAGACTGCTGTCCTGTTTTTTGTTTTTTGTTTTTTTAATTAGCCAAGATGCACAGTCTAGATGGGAAATTGCTTTCTGAGATCACTGTTCTCTGATTCCATGCTGGGAGGGGCTCCCTGTAATTAAACACGTTTTAAGAGTCGCTCTCTTGCGAATGTGCTTCGGATGTCAGTGCTTTCCCACTTGCTGCAGAGTTCTGTTTCGGGCCTGAGACTTAAATATTAATATTGATACTAGGTGTAATTAGAAAGAAAACCGGTATATCAATCAATTAAATATGGGGGATTTCTCCTCTTTTGGTATTTGGTGGAAAGCAATGTTTATCCCTCTGAGGACTAGGAAAATGACTAAGCATCGTGAGGCACTGAAAGGAAGCTGGATAGGAGGTCAGCAGATCAGGAGCACAGATGTCAGCAAATTTGAAAAGTCTTTAGTCTTAGGTTGCTGGTCCCCACAGTGAGGAGAACAAGTCCCCTTGCAGATCTAGAATTCTGACTTTCAAAATACAGCATCCATATTTCAGATTCCTGCTACAGTTTCAAATGCTGCACAAGCAGCTCCACAAGCTTGCACACAGAGTGACACATCATCAGGGCCCCTTCCTAGTGGGGAATCAGAAGGATGAAGGAAGCCTTTATGAAGTTTCGGTTTAGAGGTTCAAAATAAAAATTTAGAGCCATAGTCTGTAAGGCAGCCGTTAGAAAAAGCCTGACACTCTATGTTGAATGGCAAGCTCTCCTCTGCAAATCTCTCCTGAAAAAGACTTTGCAGGCATTTCTAATAAACACATGGACAAAGTTATGGGGCATATGGAAGTCTATCACCAAAACCAGGGTGCCACACTCACAGCTCAGGGGTTCCTCAAATCCTGATCAGAATCCCATGTGTTTTCTACTGTCACGTTCCTTGAACATCAACTAAGACTCAAAAATAAGAAAGCAGCTTTTAATTCCAAGTTATTCAGGTCCCAATATATGACACAGGCACCTGGTAAAAACCAATTTGATCGCTTCCTAGAAGGCCCAGATTTGGGCAAGAAAGAAAAAGAAAAAGGATGAAAAGAAAGAAGAGAGTATACACATACTCAGCCTCTATTTTTCCCACAAAGGTGCACATCTATACGTCATGACCCATGTCGCCTTCTGGCCCTGTCTTCTCTGTGCGTTGTGCAGAGCCCACGTTTTCCTGTGGATTTCTGCTGCTGGTGTCTTCCCAGACCCGCGCCCAGTGAACTCCAGTGTCCGGCTAACCCGCTGGGTCAGGCTCTTTGAGCTGCTTTCTTATTTTTGAGTCTTCGTTGATGTTTAAGGCACGTGACAGTAGAGAACCTGGGATTCTGATAAGGATTTGGGGAACCCCTGAGTTGTGCGTGTGGCACTCTGGTTTCCTTATCTGTAAAAGGAGTCCAGTCAGAGTCCTGGAAGGCTGGTCGCACAGCAGTGTGCCGACCGACCGACAGTGGTGTTGTTATCTTCCTATCTCATTTCATTTACAGATGTCACAAGCTTGTGATTTTTAGTCTCACTTGGGTCCTCTTTTGTGCCAATGGTGCCCCTGCTTTACCGCTTTACCCCACAGCTTTTTTTTTCTTCTAAAAAAAAAAAAAAGAGGAACTCGCCCAAATCTCTTTTTAATGTTTTTATTAATTTGAGATAGAGAGAGAGAGGAAGGGAGAGGGAACAAGAGAAAGAAACATCCATGAGAGAGGACCATCAATTGGCTGCCTCCTGCACAGCCGCTACTGGGGATCAAGCCTGCAACCAGGCATGTGCCCTGACTGGGAATCAAACTGTTAGGATGCTCAACCAACTGAGCCACACAGGCCAGGGCTACCCCACAGCTTTTTAAATCTCAGGGTTAGTGGGCCACTGGGTCTGCAGGTGTATTTGGCAACATGCATTTGGTTTAATATTAATAGGAAAGAGATTAATTAAGGATATTAATGTAGTTTAACATGAAATTTTATGTAGCCTCACCGGACACATGAAACACCAATCCATACAGCATTTACATATTCATATGCTTCTAAACATTTTGAAGACTATTTGCCTGGCTATATTTTTTTCAGTTGTAGGTATCAGATGGGCTCGGGATGGTCACGCTTTGATGGAGTTTCCAGTAGAGGGATTAGTGTCATTTCTGGACCCCCACCAGAATTCTGTTCAGGCTATACGTAGTCATGCGAAGTCATAGGTTAAATGATTTGGGAATAAAATGTCATTTGACGTGACAGAAATGAACCCTCAGAGGCCCACAGCTCCTCTGGGATTTGCTCTCACAGTTCTCGTGTTAAGTAATTTTATTAACCGAGGCAAGGGGGGGCATGCGGTGACAAGAGAAATATTTTTTTGCTAACATTTTAATCCTTATCACAAAATTTATTGTGTGTGGCTTTCTATGCATTTGTAGCTATAAAGGCCTGGAAGACGATGAAAGTAGAAATTAGAATGCGTTGTTTTTCTTCCCAGGTGTTATTTCCAGCATTGTATGAATTGTCAAAAAGATTAATTGTTGTTGCTTGCAGCTAAACAGATGATAAATTTTAAAATTATATTATTACTGTGTGTCAGCATAAAAGCTCTGTGTCCCCAGTGCGTCACCTTCCTCTGTTGCTGTTGACAAGGTTCACATTTTATAGCACAGCGCCAGAAGGTGTTGACATTTATTCAGATCACTGATTAAATGTTTTAAAAACGTGCCACTCACAAACTAACCCCGATGTTCTATGAAAGAGTCATTTTTTAGGAGTAATGTTTTTTTCCTTCGTCTTTGACACACAAGAGGTTTTAAACATTGCCATTTTTTTTTTCGGGAAAAACCTAAAGTGATTACATTTTCTTATTTCAAATTGTGGCAAGGAAGAGAAAATGTTTTTCAGCCTTCTTGTTTCTTCTCCTTCCCAGGAAAGGCAACAACACAGTGTAAAAATATCTCAAGGAAGGTGCTAAATGGCTACTTGTAAACCCCCCTTGGTGGGCACAGGACCCAGGATGTGGGAGCGCGAGGATGGTTCTGAGGTTGTGTCGGTGCGGGACAGTCTGGTATTGCGACTCCTTCACAGTTCAATGCTCTGACAGCCCTTGTGCTACAAAGTCTAGCAACAGACAACTTCCACACACAGCTGGGCTGTGTGGAGCCTTCGTATTCCTTTCCACACTGCGACTCTTGAATATGTTGCTGGTCATGGGTTTTTGTATTTTGTGGATGAAATAATCCACTTACACCTCCTCCTTTGGTTGTAATTTATAAAACAAGGTGAAAAAAAACTGCCGTTATCCAGAGCATTTTTTCAATACGTTGAAATTCTGCTTTCTGGAAATTGTCGACAGTTTGACTCAAATAAACTCACAAAAATTCTTAAAAAAAAAGGAAGGAAGGGAGGAAGGAAGGAAGGAAGGAAGGAAGGAAGGAAGGAAGGAAGGAAGGGAGCGAGCCTGGCCTTTACCCCAAGGCCTCACTAAAGCCAGGTGTGTATTTGCTGCAGTGATAAACATAAAGCCTCAAAAATCAACATTTGAATGCTTTTCTTTTCTATGTATTTGTGGGGCACAGTCAGTATATTCTCTTGTTCCTCTGAGCACAGCATGAAAGAACTTTAAAGCAAATAATTTCGTATTCATGATGGAAAAGTTGGATTTTCCCCTCCCTGATTATCAGGATTGCTTTGTGGGTGTCAGTCTGGGCTGTGGATTCCCCCTCTCTGTACAGAGGAAGTTGACATGACCTCAGTGATGTTGCCGAGGATGATGTCAAACAGCCGTGAGCCCGTGTCGATTGTCACTTCACCCCAGCATGGGGCAAACGTAGAGATGTTTCTGTGACAGCCTGTGTGCCCTCGGGGACCAAGTCTCCAAATGATCTCTGTGACCAAAAGTCTGTGGAGGTTACGGATCGCTCATGGCAGCAGTAATGACAGCTGTCAGTTACACCGCACGTGACGCGTGTCAGGACCTCTGCTCACGTCACACACACTGTCTCATGGAGTCCCAGCAACGTAGCAGCAGCAATGTGCGGGGGTGTGTTTCCCCACTTTTACCCCATGAGTGAAGCAGGACTCAGGCGCCCCCATAAGTGGCAGCCAACATGTGAACCCAGGTATGTCAGATTTTAGAGCCACATCCCATTTGTTCAACAACTCCTTATTATGTGTTAGGCACTGCTTTTCATCACGTGTCTTTTAAAAATTTAGTTTACTTATTATTTATTATTATTTTTAGATATATTTTTATTAATCTCAGAGAGGAATGGAGATGGGGAGAGAGACAGAAACATCAATGATGAAAGAGGGTCATTGATCAGCTGCCTTTTTCATGCCCCACACACTGGGGATGAAGCCTGCAACCCTGGCATGTGCCCCCACCCAGAATCTAACCATGACTTCCTGGTTCATAGGCCGACGCTCAACTACTGAGCCACACTGGCTGGGCTATTTGGGGCTTTTTAAAAATATATATTTTATTGATTTTTTGCAGAGAGGGAGAGGGATAGAGAGTTAGAAACATCGATGAGAGAGAAACATCGATCAGCTGCCTCCTGCACATCTCCTACTGGGGATGTGCCCGCAACCAAGGTACATGCCCTTGACCGGAATCAAACCTGGGACCTTTCAGTCCGTAGGCCGATGCTCTATCCACTGAGCCAAACCGGTTAGGGCTAGTTGGGGCTTTTAAAGAATTGGCTCAGGGGGGCGGGGGTGGGCTAGAAGGGGTCAATGAGGCGGGGAAGGGGACATATGTGATACTTTCAGCAATAAAGATTTAATTACAAAAAAAAAAGAATTGGCTCAGCATTGAAAAAGGAAGCCGCATGTAGAATTCCCTGCAAGTTCAGGATTAAACACTGGAAGCCTTGAGGTTTCCTGCCTTAGAGCAGGTGTGCAGGGAAAGGTTAAGATGCTCCCTGGAAAATGCCCCCTCATGGCTCCAGGTCATATACTTGGACATCGGGAGGTGCCTTTAGAGCGTCTGAACTTCTGTCTAAGTATTTAGCTCAGTTACACAAGGAGCTGGTACCATCAGTGGGCTTCACGGAGGTGAACTGGGGACAGGGCGGTGAGGTGAGTGAGAGGAGTACTGTTCACTAGGAACTCTGGTAGCTTTCTGGAACCATGTGCATATACCTTTTCAACAGAAAATGATACTTTCTCATAAAAGTGTAATCTAGTGGAAATGGGAATTTCCCTGGATCCAGGCTATCATACCAGTGTCAGTAGTTCTAAGCTTATCTTTATTTTGTAGGTTGCTCTGCCACCCAGTTTGTGTTTCCGTTCGCCCCTTCACCCTTTATTTCCTGGGCCACCAACTCCACAGTGCTTCCTCTATTTGACTGACCATAGCCTCTTATATGAAGTCAGGTGATTTTTTTTTAAATTTCTTCCTGCCTTGCAACTCTTGTTTTTTTAATGTGTAGATCTCTTTGAATGGCATTTGTTTCATAAATATATTCTTTTCTCTATAGGAAATTTATTCAGAAAAATCTTCATATAAATTTTTGTTGTTGTTAATCCTCACCTGAGGATACTTTTTCCATTGATTTTTAGAGAGTGGAAGGGAGGGTGGGGGAGAGAGAGAAAGAAAGAAACATTGATGTGAGAGAGACACATCGATTGGTTGCCTCCCATACGTGCCCCAACAAGGGCCAGGTGTAGAACTGCAACCCAGGTATGTGCCCTTGACCTGGATTCGAACCCAAGACCCTTTGGTGCAGGGGCTGACACTCTACTACTGAGCAACACTGGCCAGGGCTAAAAATTTGCTTTCATAAAAAGAATTTGTTTTTTTCCTCAAAAACTCATCTTCTGTGTTTAGAGTAGAATAGAAAATTTGACTTTAGTCTTCTCCTATTCACTGATTGGGAAATTTTCTTTAATATGTCAGTAGGCATGAAAAAACTTGTACATCTATAAAAATAAAAGCGTAATATGCTAATTAGACCAGACAGCCAAACGACAACTTTCCGACGTCATTCTGGATGTCCTTCCAGATGAAGCCACGGTGGCAGGGGTCAAGGCAGAGGCAATTAGGGGTGATCAGGAAGGCAGGCAAGCAGTTAGGGGTGATTAGGCATGCAGGCAGAGTGGTTAGGGGCACTCAGGCAGGCAGGTGAGTGGTTAGGGGCGATGAGGCAGGCAGGCCAGTGGTTAGGAGCCAGCGGTCCCAGATTGTGAGAGGGATGTCCGACTGCCGGTTTAGGTCCCCCTGCAGGATCGGGCCTAAACCGGCAGTCGGACATCCCCCAATGGGTCCCAGATTGCAAGAGGGTACAGGCTGGGCTGAGGGATCCTCTCACCCCCATGCACAAATTTCATGCATACTGTACCAGTATAATAATGTGTAGCATTCATAAACACATGTAGAACGCCTATATGTTCCATAAATTTTATATTTATAAAACAAAACCAAAGCTTATGTGAAGAGAAATACTTCTGTGTCTGCAGTGGTCACTGACTTCTGGAGAAGCCAGTGCTGTGCAGGAGGGAAGCCCCGATGGCCGTACCCAGCCCTGAGGAAGCGCTAAGCCATCTTCACGCATCAATGATGTGCAGATCTTCCCTCTCCTCCCCTGTGGGCGCGCCATTCATTTCCCCCAGTCCTTTAGGTGTCTTTTTTCTTTTTCTGACACATTATAGCCAAGAGTAAAGCAGAGATTTATTCAGATTACTTTGATGGTGTCATTCTCTTTTGGGGAGTTCAGTGGTTTAGTTATAGAGATGTCTTGAACCATTTAAAGCCCAGGTCTGAATTTTAAAATAGCCCAGTGGGAATAGGTTGATTTCCTCTAAATCTAAATTACGATTATAAACTAATTTGGATGCTAATTAGGACTTAAATACTGATCATGTCATTAAATTGTTTGTCTAATGCACGAGCAGGAAACATCCGGCCCGCGGGTCATATAAGGCCCGAGAAATCATTTGGTCTGGCCCTGCCAAGGCATTAGGGGGAGTTAATTAAATGTTTGACCAAATATAGCAGGCTAATTTTTAAGCTGATAATTTTGTGTGGCCCATCAATGATGTCATAAATATCCAAATGGCCCCTGGTAGAAAAAAGGCTCCCTGGTCTAATGCAATGCATTTCTTTCTTTGATAGGCTCTGTGTTCACATTATGACCTGTGAACAGGGAAACCAACCAATGTGTTGAATACTTTCTGTGCACCAGGGACCCAGCAATGTACAGACAATCCCAAAAAAGATAGATCCACAGCCCAAGATTGGAGGCTGTTGGACAGTCAGCACTCAATAAATATGAAATTAATCCAGTAGACCATTTGATTGTTCCAGATTTTTTTTGTTTTTGAAGGAGGAGTTAGGGCTGGGGCTTGAGGATGGGAGGGCCCTTGATTGAGTAAGGTACTTCCTTATCCAGCCTCAGTTTCCCCACCCACGGATATTAGAAAAGCAAAATGTGGAATGCTTCATGAATTTGCATGTCAGCCTTGGTTTTCAGCCTAGGGGCCATGCTAATCTTCTCTGTATCATTCCAATTTTAGTACATGTGCTGACAAAGTGAGCACTGTTCCAGATCATTAAGAACTTGGTTAACAGGCCGAAACTGGTTTGGCTCAGTGGATAGAGCATTGGCCTGCGGACTGAAAGGTCCCAGGTTCGATTCCGGTCAAGGGCATGTACCTGGGTTGCGGGCATATCCCCAGTGGGAGATGTGCAGGAGGCAGCTGATCGATGTTTCTCTCTCATCGATGTTTCTAACTCTCTATCTCTCTCCCTTTCTCTCTGTAAAAAAATCAATAAAATATATTTAAAAAAAAAAAAAAAGAACTTGGTTAACAGACTGACTTCCTTCATCTGCACAGGTCATCCCTAGCTCTTAGCTTTTTATCTCACTTAGCATTGTGCACACAAACAAATTTTGAAAACGTTGAGGTGACTCTCAGTTATCTAAAGCAGTGGTCGCCAACCGTTTGGACCTCACGGATCACCAGTGGTCCATGGACCACCTGTTGGTGACCGCTGATCTAAAGCATTTAGAAACCTCAGCTGCCTTCACCCAACCAAACAGATTGCAAGGATGCATCTGTTTACAACATTTACAATGTTTACAACATTACATGTAAGCAAAATACAATGAAGGCATTAAATATGGAATTACCACATGATCAGCTATTCCACTTCTGGGTATAAACACCCAAAAGAATGGAAAGAAGGAGTCTTAACAGACACCTACACACCCATATTCATAGCAGCATTAGTCACAGTAGCCAAAAGGTAGAAGCAACTCAGGTGTCAATTGATGGATGAATGGATAAACAAACTGTGGTATATCCATACAATGGACTATTATTCAGCCTTAAAAAGGAAGGAAATTCTGGCAAAAGCTACAACACTGGTGAATATTGACAGTATTATGCTAAATCAGCGGTTCTCAACCTGTGGGTCGAGACCCCTTTGGGGGTCGAACGACCCTTTCACAGGGGTCGCCTAAGACCATCGGAAAACACATATATAATTACATATTGTTTTTGTGATTAATCACTATGCTTTAATTATGTTCAATTTGTAACAATGAAATTGGGGGTCACCACAACATGAGGAACTGTATTAAAGGGTCGCGGCATTAGGAAGGTTGAGAACCACTGTGCTAAATGAGATAAATCAGATGGAAAAGGACAAATACAGTATGATTTTACTTACTTGAGGTACCAAGAGTAGTCAAACACATAGAAATAGAACATACAATAATGGTTAGCAGGGGCTGGAGGATGGGAAGTTAGTTTTGAACAAGTATAGAGTTTCAGTTTGGGATGGTGATGAAAGTTCTGGAGATGGATAATAGTGATGGCTGCACAGTAATGTGAATGTATGCAGTGCCACAGAACAGTATCCTTAGAAACGGTTAAAATGGTAAATTTTGTATTATATATATTTTACTGCAATTGAACAAACACACAAGATGGCAAAGCTACTGGAAAAGGTACAATGTAAACCTAAACGAAATATACCCAGAAAAGCAAAAATATAAAAAATGTTTCAAAACTTGGTGTAAATTGTCTACCACCTTCTAGATCTCTTGCCTGGTCTGCAGCCCGAGGGGCCCCGTGTTGAATGGTTGTGGTTATGGTTTTCTTGTCAGGGAAGCACAGGGCCTGGCTTTTGGATTCTTGGTAATTTTGGATTATCTGCGCCATATATTTCTGAGACAAAAACTTATCAATAGAGGATCATATGTGGAAGGTGATATGGAGTAACTGCATCTTTCTTGGGCGTTTGGCATAAAGACAGTTGGTAAAGGGAAAGTCGCGTCTGGTCAAGCTCAAATCTGTCCTGATGTTCTGTTAGACCAGCATGTCACTAACTGGGTCACAGAGTTGTTTTCCTGGAGCAGATCTCCATTTCTTCTGCTAGGTGTCAGAAGGAGAAGTCTGAAATTAAGGCAGGGCTGGTTAATATGCACAGTAGTATGCATTTAGAGTCAGAGATGCATATTTTAATATTTTATTTTAAACTCAGGCATCACATTTAGTCCCCAAGACAGGATGGGAGACTCAGAGGATTTGGGAGACTTTCACAGACTGACTTACATCTTTTCTTTCTTCTTAGTGAGTTAAGTGGCAGAGCCAGGCATACTGTTCAAAGTATTTCCTCTTTCTCTTTCCATGCGCCCCCCCCCCCCCCCCCCCCCGCCCAAAGCACATTTAGTTTAATTTGAGTACTTTAAGTGCTATATGACATGATTTTTTTTTTTAGGGTGAGGGTTGGCCTTGAGTTTCAGATTAATGATTTTGAACGATCATTTACAATGGTATGTTTTATAACAAAAACACATTTTAGAGTTTAAAACACTAGTTACTGAAAAAAGTTCTCTTTGCAATGGCAGTTAATCGTATTGCTGCTGAAATGACAGCTGTCCTTGTGTTAGGCAGTTGATAAAGCCTGGTGGTTTGTATAGTTGCCCAAAATGTGTGTTTTTCCAGGCTAGCTTCCCAAATATCATCATTTCAGAATTGTTTCATTAGAGTTGGGGCACACACAAATCATTAATGCTGTGTCTCCTGCCACCAAACATTCTGTTGGACTTTCGAGGCTCTGCTAGATGCCCTTAGCATTCACCCTGGACTTGAGGATTCTACTGGTAACCTGCTGGGTGCTTTGGACAATGTCCGTACCTCACTGTACAGAAATTCTGAACCACCCATCAAGTTTGCTCCTTCTGCATTCAGGTACTTCACTCATTCATTCACTTGGGCATTCATTTATTGATTCTATTACAAAGATATCTGAATGGGTGGAATACTGTCTTATTACATAAAGAGCAGAGGGTAGAGGTTAGCACTTTAGACCCATAGGGACCAGGTTCTGAAATCTTAGCTCCATTAATTACCAGCTGTTTGATCTTGGGCAAATGATTTAACCTCTCTGTGCCTCATCTTTCTCATTCACAGAGTAGGGATAATAGGTTAAGAGGATTATATGGAACGTGCATTGCACAGTGTCTGGCACCCAGTAAGAGCCAACGAATATTAGCTGTTGTTATGGAATGAATTGTGTCTCTCCCCGAAACTCATATGTTGAAATCCTGACTCCCGGTATGCAGAATGTGCTTATTTGGAAATAGAGTTGTTGCAGATGTAAATAATAAGACGATGTCATTAGGGTGGGACCTCATCCAATATGGCTGGTGTCCTTCAACAAAAGGTAAATTTGGCCACAGAGATAGACCTGCTTAGAGGGAAGACTGTGTGAAGAGACACGGGGGGAAGAGGCCATCTACAAGCCAAGGAGAGAGGCCCAGAACATATCCTGCCCTCCGCCCTCAGAAGGAACCAGCCCTGCCTTGATTTCAGACTTCTAGCCCCAGAACTGCAAGATAACGCATTTCTGTTGCTTAGACCACTCGGTTTGTAGTACTTGCTACAGCTGACATTGTCATCCTCCGTATTCTGTGTTTCTCGTTGACCTGAGAACCTTGCTCTGCCTATTTCCTGGCCAATGGGAAGTATATCTGCTCCTTTTCAGCTTGTACCCCTTGGCATAAAGACAGTTGGTAAACTGTCCTCCCTCCCTTCCTCCCTCCCTCCCTCCCTCCTTCCTTCCTTCCTTCCTTCCTTCCTTCCTTCCTTCCTTCCTTCCTTCCTTCTTTCCTCATGAAATAGCATGCAAAAAAATGTTCCTAGCAAGAACAGGTGTTCAAAATAATCCCCATGCTCTTTCTTTCCTGTGTCTTCCTATAAAGCTGTAGTTGAACGTTCGTTTTCTCTCTTACCAAATTTTTCTCGCCTTCTCAGTTTGACTTCTCTTTCTTTGAAAGATTATAACCTTTTATAAATATTTAACTCCCAGAGATTTCCCACCTTCTCCCAAATTCTTGAGGAGAGGTGGGAATTTGTTTTATAGACTTTGATGTGTGAATTCTTTCAGTAAAAAGAAATGCCGGTGAGCAGCTGTATGAAATGAAGTGATAGGAAAGATGTGGTCGAGAGGAGAGGAGAGCCCTCCTCCTGCATTTCAGTGGGTGGTGCCGCTCCTACCTATCTTTAAATTGGTGGTTTGGGTTTTTCTTTGTTTGTGTTGAAAGAAACTTGAGATTGGACAGCGTTTCTCCTTCCCCTCCGGAGGCCCAGAGCAATGTGCCGGTTGCATTCTGGACTGAACAGCACTAACATTTGTTCTTTCCGAGGACCGTCTGCTACTTTTCTCCGCCCCAGTGAAGCTGGGGGAATAATAAAGCTGTTATTATTTATACTGCACAGCATTTTTGTCAGTGGTCTTTGTCATTGAGACTTCTGAGGTCAATGTAGGACCCTAGGAAATGTGTGAGTTTTTATCTAGCAGGGAGAGGCAAAGGGGGGGTTATTTTTCCAGGGATGTTGCTTTTCCAAACCCCATCAGTTTTCTCAGTCCTTTTCTTTGCCCTTTCCCTTTGCTATTCTTTCACCAGCTTCATAGTGACCACTGACCTCACCACCCTTGTCCAGCCTTTGTCTCCTTGCTGCTACCATCACCCTACTGATCTGCCTCTTCTCATCTGCACTATTCCCATAGCTCCCAACCAGTTTCCTGCCACTGGGGAATGTATAAGATCAGCCTCCTTAATCATCAAGTTTCTCTATGGTTGTCTCTAAGTTCCCTCTCATTTAAATATCCTTTTCTTCAAGGCAAAAGGAGTAATCCTTGGTCTCCGAAAGGGCAGGCGTAGGCTCATTCTCCTACCCCTCCACTCTGAAAGCAACCTGCTTCCTGCCTCCTAGTTTCCTCAGGGAGAAGAGCCATTCTTCCTCTCCAGTGTTACCCCCTCCTCACTTCCTCCTTCTCCTTGGGGAATCTTGTGGCCAATTTAGCCCCTCTTTCTTTTTTTTAAAAAAAAAATTTTTTATTGATTTCAGAGAGAGAGAGAGAGAGAGAGAGAGAGAGAGAGAGAGAGAAATATCAATGATGAGAGAGAATCGTTGATCAGCTGCATGCCCCCTACTGGGGATCAAGCCCACAACGCATGCATATGCGCTGACCTGGAATCGAACCCTGACCTACTGGTTCATAGGTTGACACTCAACCACTGTGCCACGCTGGCTGGGCTCTCTTCTGGTTTTTTACTCCTTGCCCCTCTGTGGAAATCTTCTCCACAGCCTACAAGATATTCTACACACATGCCTGTCAAAAATGAAATAAAACATAAACTTTCCTAAGCTGTTCCAACTTCTCTTGATACCTAACTTCTAGTACAGTAGTCTACATCCACCTTCCCTATCTTCCATCCAAGTCCCATTGAATTCTTAGCCCCTTAGGGCTGTGTTCATCCCTCTTACTCTGAAACTGACCCCTAAGGTCTCAGATGCCTTCAGTATTGCCAAATCCAAGCCTCTGGTTTTTTTGTTTATTTGTTTTTTAAATATGTTTTTATTGATTTTTAGAGAGAGAGGAAAGGAGAAGAATACAGAGATAGAAACATCCAATGAGAGACCAGCATCATTGATCGGCTGCCTCCTGCACACACCCCCACTGGGGATTGAGTCTGCAATCCAGGCATGTGCCTTGACTAGGAATCAAACCAGTAACCTCTTGGTTCCTGGGTCAAGGCCCAACCACTGAGCCACACCAGCTGGGCTCCAAGCCCCTGTTTTTCATCCTCATGCTAGTTGACTCTTTCCAGCTCTGTGGTGCTGTATATCATGTTCTATTTCTCAAAACTCTCTTCCCTCTCCCCCAGTATCAATGACCCTAATCTCCCTGGATTTCATCCTTCTGCAGGAACATCCTTTTCTGTTTCCCTAAAAGGGGTTTTCATCCTTCAGTGGACCCTAAAATCCCGACGCCGCCCAGGGTGCCTTTTCCTCCAAGTCTTTTCCCTCGAAGATAATATCTTTTTTATTTATGATGGTCTCAGGATCTTATTTTATCATGGATATTTGTATGGCTGCCCAAACTTTGTGTATACCAAACTGAGTTTATTAGATTTCTCAAAAAACATTTTCCTAAATAATGACTCAGTGTTAGCACTTACAATGTTGTGTTGCAATTTATCTCTTTGCCTATTTTCAGTGCAACTAAAATCTTAAAGCCACAAAGGCAAGACTTGTGTCCTTCTTACAAAATCTGTGCTTGATTGTTGCTGGTATATGGAAATGCTGCTTGATTTAAAAAAAAAAAAAAGGGATATTTAAATTTTTATGAACTAATACAAGATACAGAGTTTTAAAAGTCAGATAATTCTGGCCCTAGCCAGTGTGGCTCAGTGGATGGAGCGTCAGCCTGCGGGCTGAAGGGTCCCGGGTTCGATTCCGGTCAAGGGCGTATGCCTGGGTTGCGGGCTCAATCCCCAGTAGGGGGTATGCAGGAGGCAGTTGATCAATGATTCTCTCTCATGATTGATGTTTCTCTCTTCTCCTTCCTTCCTCTCTGAAATTAATATAAATAAATAAATAAATAAATAAATAAATAAAGTATGGAAGCCCTCCTCCCCTCCTTTCCCCCTCCCCCCCTCCCCCCCGCCCCAGACCCCATGTCTGACTCCTAGCTTCCCAAGCAACTACTTTGAATTCTTTTGGTGTTTCACCTCCATGCTTTTATATATTTATTTTATTTTATTTTTTTAATATATTTTTTTATTGATTAAGATATTACATATGTGTCCTTGTCCCCACGTTACCCTCTACCCCCCACTCCCCCCACCCCCGCTCATGCCCTCACCCCCCCCGTTGTCCATGTCCATTGATTAGGCCTATATGCTTGCATATAAGTCCTTTGGTTGATCTTTCCCCCTTACCCCCACCCTCCCCTACCTTCCCTCCAAGTCCCGACAGTCCAATCAATGCCTCTCCGTCTCTGGATCAGTCCTTGTTCATCAGCTTATGTTGTTCATTATATTCCACAAATGAGTGAGATCCTGTGGTATTTATCCGCTCTCAAGTTCCATCCCTGCTGTGGCAAATGGTAAGAGTTCCTTTTTCTTCTTCCTCTTCTTAAAGAATACCTTTCAGCATTTCATATAATGCTGGTTTGGTGGTGATGAACTCCTTTAGCTTTTTCTTATCCGTGAAGCTCTTTATCTGACCTTCTATTCTGAATGATAGCTTTGCTGGATAAAGTAATCTTGGTTGCAGGTTCTTGCTATTCATCACTTTGAATATTTCTTGCCAGTCTCTTCTGGCCTGCATGGTTTCTGTTGAGAAATCAGCTGACAGTCGTATGGGTACTCCCTTGTAGGTAACTGACTGTCTTTCTCTTGCTGCTTTTAAGATTCTCTCTTTATCTTTTGCTCTTGGCATTTTAATTATGATGTGTCTTGGTGTGGTCCTCCTTGGATTCCTTTTGTTTGGGGTTCTCTGCGCTTCCTGGACTTGTAAGTCCATTTCTTTCACCAGGTAGGGGAAGTTTTCTGTCATTATTTCTTCAAAAAGGTTTTCAATATCTTGCCCTCTCTCTCCTTCTGGTACCCCTATAATTCTGATGTTGGTACGCTTGAAGTTGTCCCAGAGGTTCCTTACACTATCTTCATATTTTTGGAATCTCTTTTCTTTTTTCTTTTTCGGTTGGGTATTTTTTGTTTCTTTGTATTTCACATCTTTGACTTGATTCTTGGGATCCTCTTTTCTGCTTCTGGATCTCTGTAAATTATTCTTTATTTCAGTCAGTGTATGCTTAATTTCTAGTTGGTCCTTTTTCATGTCCTCCATGGTCTCCCTATACTTATTGAGGGATTCATTAAATTTATCGGCGGTTTCCATAAAATTCTTGAAAAACCTTATAACCGTGGCCTTAAACTCTATATCCAATCGTTTGCTTTCCTCCATTTCTGCCATTTGTGACCTGTTTCTTTGTCTCCGCATTTTGGCAGCTTCCCTGTGTTGATAGAGTGGCCCTGTGCGCCAGGTGTCCTGTAGGGCCCAGTAGCTCAGCCTCCCCAGTTACCTGGGGTGGACACTCTTGGTGCACTCTTGGTGCCTTGGTTGTTGTAGACTCACTGGGAGGAATTGACCTCCAGGCCAATTGGCTGTGAGAATCAGCTGTGTCTAAAGTGGGAGAACTTCTGTGCTGAAGACACCCTTCTGGGGCAAGACTTGCTTCAGTGGGGCTTTGGTGCTCACTGAGTCTGCTCCCTGAGTGCGTCCCTTATGGATCTGAGGAGTTGCAGTCTGGATGGACCCCCTCTGACCACTGGGTACAGTGGCTCCTGGATCTAAGGAGGTGCTAATTCAGCCTCTGCCTGAGGCCACACAGCAGGAGCCACGAAGAGGCTCAGCTGTGAAGCAATGCAAGCCGCTGCGGGGCCTTGGGCCTTCTCTTGGAAGTTCCAGGTCTGCCTGGTTCGGCTGCAGTTAGGTACATTCACATGCAAAAGCCTCTGCCGCAGCCTGGGTGGGGCGGGGTCTCAGGGAGTCAGAGGGCGGAGAAAGCAGCCATGGCCGATTCTCCGCCCGGAGTCGCGCGTCTCAGTGTTCCGGTAACGGCTGCAAGCACCTCTGAGGGAAAGCCGCCCTCAAGTTCGCTCGCTGCCGGACAGACCAGCCTCTCCCCGTATGAGTCCTGGGTCCCCAGAGACTTCCCGGAACCGGAGTTCAGAGCAGTCAGGAGCTTGTGACTCAAAAAGTCAGCCGCGTCCTCAGGTGCTACCCCCTTTTCTCGCGCGCGCGCGCGCGCGCGCCGCCATACCTCTGCACTTTACCTCCGCAGCGCCTCTGGCTCTCAGCGTGCTTTTCTTTCCATCTAGTTGTGGAATTTACACTCAGCCAGCCTTCCTGTTGTTCTGGATGATGTTTGCTCAGTCCTTTGCGGTAATTTTCAATTGTTGTGTGAGGCGATAATTTCCCGGTGTTTACCTATGCTGCCATCTTAGTTGCTCCTTCCCACCTCCATGCTTTTAAATAATATACTGTCACTCTTGATTTTTACTTCAATTTTAGATATTATCCCTTGACTTCTTCCTATAAAAATAAGATAGTACATCTGAAAAACAAGATGTACTATCATCTCCTTTGTCATACCATACCCCTGTATAAACACACTACACACTTTTGTGTTTATCCTATGCCAATGAAAATACTGTTCACAGCTGAGCCACATACTACACTATCCTTGTTTCTATTCTTTTTTTAAAAAAAATATATTTTTGTTGACTTTTTACAGAGAGGAAGGGAGAGGGATAGAGAGTGAGAAACATTGATCAGATGCCTTCTGCTCGCCCCCTACTGGGGATCGAGCCTGCAGCCAAAGTACATGCCCTCTACTGGAATCGAACCCGGGACCTTTCAGTCCACGGCCCAACGCTCTATCCACTGAGCCCAACCGGTCAGGGCTGTTTCTATTCTTGTACAACTTCTTCCTTTCTCATACAGCTTTTGTTCCCCTAGAGTTCATCACTGATTCTGTTTTTTATTGACTTTATTTTTTACTTAGTTAAAACTAATTTTTCTCCAAACTCTCTGATAAAATCCATATTTAAAGCAATGTATCTTTTCCTTTTTTAAAAACTGTTTAAGAATCCTTTCTGTAGCCTTCTATCCTGAACTTGTTACTTTCTAGGCCAGCTGCATTTTTATGTTTCTAGGACTTTTCTTATCTATAATCCTGATTTTTGTGACTGACTCTCCAAACCAAGTCTTCTTTCTTAGCTTATTTCTTCATTTGGGGTTGCATATCCTCTAGTAGTTATGTGAAAAAGGATATTTGACAGGAAAAACTTTTTGTGTGACTTTATACATCTGAAAATATCTTCAGTGTTCTGTAGACTTCATTGAGAAATGAAAAATTTTTCTCAGAGAATGTTTAAAGGCATTCATCCCGTGTCTTCTCCATCCCTTTTTATATGAAATTTTTCTCCCCTCTTGAATATTCTAAGATCTTTATCCCTGGTCTTCTCAAACTTTGCAATGATATACTTTAGTGGGAGTCATTTTTAATAATTATGTAGGTTTCAATAGGCCTGTCAGCCTGGAAACTTGACTTTCAGTTCTGGGAGCTTTCCTTGTATTTCTCTTATAAATTTATTTTCCCCACTTTTTTCTAGCTCCTCTTTCTCAAACTCTCATTGCTTGAATGTTGGACCTGTTTTATTCTCTCATTTTTTATCTTTTCTATTTTCCAGTTTTAGTTCAACTTTTTGGAAGCTTTCAACTTTATCTTCCACTACTTTCAAAGAAAAAGTATTTTGCTTTCATACTTTTATTTCTGATAGCTTTTCCACATTCTCTAATGTTTTTTTAAGTAATATTTTTGTTCTTCAGATGTACTATCTTATTTCTTTTAAAATATTAATAGTAAGTGTTTTGTTCGTTTTCCTCTGCTCTCTGCACTGTCTGTTTCTCTTGAATGCTCTGTCTGGTTGTTGTGGTCTATCTTTCCCATTAGTGCCTTCCATCGGCTGTCTGGTTTGTACCTATCAGTCTGTGTTTGAGAATGAGGAACTTAAAAACCAATAGAGAGTTCTTTGTGTGTGCTCATTGATGGGCCTCACTGTAGGCCAGTGGTCGGCAAACTGTGGCTCGCGAGCCACATGCGGCTCTTTGGCCCCTTGAGTGTGGCTCTTCCACAAAATACCGACTTCTGCGCATGGGCCACGAAGTTTCAATCGCACTGTACGCGTGCCCGCACGTGGTATTTTGTGGAAGAGCCACACACAAGGGGCCCAAAAGCCGCATGTGGCTCGTGAGCTGCAGTTTGCCGACCACGGCCTTAGGCCCTTCATTGTTACTCAGAGCAGAATCTTCCACCCTTCTGGCTTCTGGGGATAAAACCAGGCTGGCAGCATTCTGGAAGCCAAGGGGAAGGGGCCTGGGGAATCCCCAGCTTTCCAAATGCAGACTTTCACTTCCTCCTAATTTTCACCTCCTTGACTAACTCCTCCCCATTGCTTGGCATCCACAAATTGGAAGCTGTTTTGGTTCAGTTTCTTCTGTTACTTCTTTTGCTCTACTGGAATGGAGAAGTTAATAGGGGGAGGGTCCACGTGCTCTTTATACAGATTTTCAAACAATCCTTTTGTTTAAACCCACAACCTTGCCTTCAGAGGTACCTGGACCCTCCGTTCTTAAGCTTCCCCAGAATTCTCTTATGGAAACAAGCTTGATTCCTTTTGGCCGGTCACACACACCTCTTTATCCCCAATGCTGCTGGCAGTTAGTACTTAGCGTTTCCTCTGTTGATTCACTTTCCTTTTTCCAAATTTGTGGACATCTGTTATAAGGGGTTTCTTCCTCCATTATATCTGCTCCTATGGGTTTATACTCCTCTCCCCATTAATGTGGGTTTTTGAAAGGAAGTGGAGAGAAACACTTGGTGATCAGCCATGTTTCTGCTTTTGATTTTAGTATTTTGATCTAATATTCAGCCAACCTTATGAACTTTTATAAGTATTTTATATTATGACTAGAGGCCCAGCACATGATTAAATTGTGAGTGTGTAGGGTCCCCTAGACCTAGCCTGCCATCAGGGGCATGTCCGCTGCCCCTCCCCCCCCAATGCCTCGCATGCTCCTGGATGCTGCTGGTGTCCCGGTAGGGCCTGAGAGGTGCTCCATGGAGCTCTTGGTGACCGGTTGTTTGGCCGTTACAGCATTACAGCCACTGGCCTTTTATAATATAGATTATTGACTTTATTTTTTAAATTTTGTTTTATTGAGGTAAAATACACATAACAAAATGTATCACTTTAACAACTTTTAAGTGTACAATTTGTTGTCATCTAAGTACATTTACATTGTTACAACCATAATTATCATCCATCTCTGGAACTTTATTTTATCAAACGCCATACCCATTACATAACAATTCCCCACTCCGTCCTCCTCTCAGCCCGGAGGACAACCACGCTACTGTCTGTCTCCATGACTGACTACTCTAAGTACCTCATGCAGGTAAGTGGAACCATACAGTATTTGTTTTTTTGTGACTGGCTTATTCACTTAGCCTAATGTCCTGAAGGTCATCCACGTTGTGTGTGTGTCAGAGTTTCCTTCCTCTTTAAATCTGAATAACCTTCCATTGCATGTACACTACATTTTGCTTATCCGTTCCTCTGGGATGAACACTTGGGTTGCTTTCACATTTTAGCTGTTGTGGAATGCTGCTTACAGACACATGTACTGATCTCTCTTGAAGACCCCACTTTCAGTGCTTTCCATTATATCCAGAAGTGGTTTGGCTGACTCATACAATGGGCTTTATTTATTTTCTCAGAGCCCAAGCCAGACCTCAAGCTGCCTTGCTGTTTCGTTAGTGGACATCATTCTTCTCGTTCCATATTCGTGGACTAGATAACTCTTTAAGGGGTCCGTGGTCCAGTTCCCTCACCTTGCACAGGCCCACCGGTGTGGAACTCCACCTCCAGTCTTGGTCCAGGGCTGATACCCCTCTGCACACAGCATCGCAGCCCTGAGTCCCTGCTTTGTTTCAGCACTTGAAGAGTTCATTTCCTGTTTGTTTCAAGCTCAGCCATATATTAAACCCTTTTTAAAAGAATTTTTTTTGCCTCAGATTATCCAATATTTCTATGTATTTTAAGCAGGAGTGGGGTCTATATGAACTCAGTCTGCTATGAACCTTATTCGTCTTTGTACTGCTCAGCCCAGAAACTGATGACTGACTGACTGACTGACTGCAGGAACGGAAATGGATGAATGTTTCACTTGCACAAGCAGATGGAAGCCGTGTTCCAGTGAGGGACGCCTCTTATCTGTTCAGGGACACTGGGGCAAGCAGGATTTGCTTTCCCAGGAGGACGTAAGTGAAGAAAGTTCCCAGTAAACAAAATGAAGAGAGACTAGCACTTCTTACGTGCTTTTTCTTTAAGTCCCGGGACAACGGGAACGTTTACTGGCTCGTACTGCTTGCTGTCCAAAGGTGGACTGACAGTGGACCGAGGAGTGCGTTCCTAGACCGTTTGCTGGTAGCTCCTCGCAGCATCCTGCCCAAAAGGAAAGATTAAAGCGTCGCAGAGAACAGGGCGCTAGGCCTGTTTATTTCCCTCCTCTCCCGTTTTAAGAAAAGCGTGCCTTTGATGAGATATAGCCGCAAGCTCTTGTTTTACATTTTCCGTCAGCCACCTTTGTTAGAAGCTGGTTACTGATGCCCTGCCCTGTTTTAATTCACACTTCTCGGCTAATCAATTACAGCGTTTATCCATTAATCAGGCGTTCTGACAGGGTCAGTCACTGCTTTTGGGGGTTTTTGTGAGGGGCTGCACGTTATCAAGCAAGGAAGAATGCCCAGGAGCTCACTTTAAAACAGTGTGACTTTCCCAGGCTGGTGGACTTCCGGAGCAATAAACATCTAGTGGGGATTTCATATGGTGACTTTTTTTTAATATATTCGGTTGATGGGATTTTCTCACTGAACACTTCATTAGCAGGGCACAACATTAGTAAAGTGTGGACAGGTGTGCCTCTGTTTAAGCAAAACAGAAACATCAAAAGGTAATTATTCCCATCACATACAAATGACTGCATTTACCTAACAAAGTAGCATTGAATCATGAGCTCCCTTCCTTCATATTAAGTGTTTACAAACAATCTCTTCTTGGCAGTGGAGTTCGAGAGCAAGGAAACTTAAAGCCAAAATGTTTCGAGCTGCTACTCAATGAAAACCAATCCAAAATGTCAGGCCGCTATCTCCGTAATTATAACGTGAGTCAAGCAGAAAATATTTTATAAACAAAAGCCGAGTTTATACACAAATTTCTAAAGCCCACCTTTTACACAGAGTGTTGTAAACCTTTGTATCCACATCCCCACACATGTGTACACACACATTTTTCAGGACTCCTCACGCCTTTACAATTTTTTACAACATAAGCAGATGTAAAGTGTCAGAAATAAAAACGAGTCATTTCAGCAAGGGTAAGAAACAGAGGCGGCAGCATTCAATTGCAGAGTTACAGTTTGGGCGTATAAGTTTATCATACATAATGATGCTAACAGGTTTCAGCTCCCCCCCCTTTTTTTTTTATGACAGATGTACCAACATTTAATTGTTTTTTATCAAGGGTGGAAAGAAAAGACACTTCTGTAGATTTTTCAATTCTCCTACATGTCACTTAGCTGTCCTCACCATTGTCTGAGCTCCTTTCTCTCATCCTTTCTGCTGCAATGAGTTGTGTCATTCCCTCATGATCAGCACTTTTGTTGTCTTTGTTTTTTGCTGTACCTCAGAAGTCCATCTTTTCTTTCATCTCCTTCCCATTCATGCATGAGGGAACAGTTGTGCCCTGTTGTGGGGATGTTCCGCTGGGTTTCAAACAGTAGGGTTTCTTTTTATTCTCTTCTAAATAGTACAATGGGGCTGAATGTCTGTTGCAGAATGCACACACTAATATGCTAGGTTATTTGGTTTCTAAGAAGTCAATAAAAATACTGCGTTTAGGCCCTAGTCCTTGGCTTGCTTCTTCCCCTGTTTGCCTTTCAAGTCTTCTGTTATAAATCTGTTTGTTTCTCATCGTAAAATACAATCTTCCATATTAAATCGAAGCGTGGCATCAACAAACACTTAGGGAAAAACGTTCCTGGCGGCGGAGTACTTTCACACTAGCAGATTTGGCAGTCTGCAGCCTCCCTCGACAAGAGCTGGAAACGCCCGCCAGAGCTAATTAATGGCAGCTACAGCTCGGAGAGGACGCGAGAAAGAATGGATCCCAAGTTGGTCTCGGCAAAACTTTGCCGTGCAGGGAACTAGCCCGTCTCCGCATTGAGAGGTGTGCAGCTCTGACCTTGCCTGGTTCTCGTTTTGGGGGCAGGTGAGTGTGAGCACGAATGTACCTCGTCACAAGCACAGACCCTAAAGGCCATCGCAGCAGTAAAAGGCTAAAGACATAAGAAGCTAGAGATGTCTTAAGACACTTTGTTCTCATATTCAGGGACAATATTCAAAATCCTCCTTAATGAGGTCATAAGAGAAAAAAATGGAACAAGTGTGCCTTGTGTATCTCACCAGGGCACACCATCAGGGTCACTCACCACCAGGATCCTATTTAAAAAGGGATTGGGGTGGTTCAATCAAGCATTGCATTAAGAGAGAGACTTTGATTAATTCCTTCTCTTCTCTTTTGTGCCACAGATAATTCCAGTAAATTTGTGATACTTTCTGCTTAGCCAGGGCTGAGGCTTAGAGTTCTTGATGCATCATGCTGAGTATTAGCATTTACTGGGCCTACTTGGCTATGAGGAAGGAGAGCGTAGGCTGCAGACAGCTCTCTAATCTTTGACGAGCAGGGCCAGTCTCAAACCTGACCGTTATCTGAGAGCTTGGCTCCGGGAAGACCCACTTTCAGGTTGGTGGCAGAAGGGAATCTGGTGTAAAAGAAGGAAAGACCTAACAGTAAGTAAGATGGTGATTTATGATTTTATTAGCCGGTGACACCCTAATAAATTCAATTTTTTAAAAAAGGTATTGATTTGCCATGATTAACTTTTTTTAAAGGTACTGGATCTGTCTCTTATTCAGAAACTCGAAGCTTGGGGAAGTTTCAGGAATGGCTCTCAAAGGAAACAAAAGCGAGAAAGGGACAAGTGAGGGCTACCAATTTGTGCTATCACTGAGACTGTGGGGGAGAGTTGAGGATTCATTGGCCCCAGGATGGTTAGGGACAGATTGGAAACTGGATTCTGTTGTCTTTTTTTTTTTTTTCTAACCAACTTCATTGAGAAACCATCAGAGACATGGAGAAATATTTTAGTACTATGCTATAGAAACCCCGTGGCAAATGTTAATTCTTTTGGTTGTTTTGATCTCTAAACAGGTTAGGATGTGTTTTAAACTGTTTAAAAAAACACACCACAAATTCAGTCACATATCTATTGTATTTTATGAGCTGATTTTGGAAAGGTACATAATGTTTACTTTATTGCAAATGCAAGGTCTATTAGGTATCCATACATTTAGGTATTATTGAAAAGTTGGATTTGGGTTCTGATGGACCAGGACAGTTTGAAAAGGCCGTTGTGGTGGTGTGTGTTTACTGCCCTCTTGCTTGTGGTTTACTCACTATGTCCATGGGGTAGATGTTTAGGGCTGCTGTTTTCTGCCCTGGTAACTCAGCCCCTGCACATGGGTATGAAGGCAACAGGCTAGTAGTCCTGACGTGAGGAAGATCGTTTTCGGTATGGATAGATAGAATCCCATCTTTTCAGTGGAAGGTCTTGTTTTTCTGTTGAAAGAGAGGTAGTTGGGCTTATTTTAATGAAATTATGCATCAGATATATTTATGTAAACAAGTTGAGGCAAAATGTCAGAATTAATTTTAGAGTATATTTCATGATTATTACTACTATCCTGCTAAAGTCTTAATAGCCAATCATAAGGGTTTATAAAGTTATTTAAAAATGAATAAGATGTGAGGCTTCTTATTAATTTTTTTTTGTACTGTTCCCAAGTTAAGGAAACACCCACTTTCTGCCAGGCTCCGGGTATTATAACACCATTGTTATAATTCTCAATGTGACTGGTTTTTAATTCATATTTGCAGTGATTGTTGTAAGTTATGGAAACCCCTAAGTATCCTCGTTTTTTTTAAAACATAGTTTTATTGATTTCAGAGAGGAAAGGAGAAGGAGAGAGAGACAGAAACATCAATGATGAGAAGAAATCATTGATTGACTCCTACCAGGGATGGAGCCCGCAACTTGAGCATGTGCCCTAACTGGGAATCGAACTGTGACCTCCTGGTTCATAGGTCAACGCTCAACCATTGAGCCACGCCAGTCGGGAAGTATCCTAGTTTTGATCATCAGCTTTGACTGTGGGGTGATGATATTGTCTCTGAAGCACATCTGTGAATAGATTACTCAGGCCTGGCCCTAGTTCTGGAAATGCTAACTGAAGTGGTGTGAGTGATAGGGTTTTCAGACTTGAAACTGGAGAGAGTCATCGTGGCAGAGTGGTGCCATGGGAAGGACACAGCTACTTGTCCTCACCTGAAAGGGAAGAGCTACTGCTCAGGTCGTGGTGTGAGAATCAAACCAGCATGGGGCTTGGTCCACGTGATGCCTCCTCCCCCACCCCTTCATTCCTAAGACATAGGTATCTACAGGACATCATCGAGTGTTTACATTCTGATTCCCATCATGCACGCGGAGCGCGCCAGGGAAGTTCCCTGGTCATTACTTCGTGCCACCAAAAAGGGTGCAAGAAAGTATATTCAGAACCTCTTTTCCTCATTTGAGGAAAATACCTCAAAGACTTTTTATGTCTGGGGAATACCTGCCTCACTTGCTTATTTGAAGCATAATTACAGATATTTAAAGTATTTCCTACAGTGGGAATCTTCCAAATTTTGCTTTTTCACAATCAGCATGGTGATTGCTGAGAAGAAAGAGGCCACAGCCTGAACTTCCTCAATAAAATCAAGACTGTCTGCATTTCTTCCACGGTTGCAAGTCCTTTTTCAGATCCGGGCTTCAGAGGGAGGCAGGGCAGAAGGCCTTCTCATAAAACAGGAGTGTAGTCCTCATCTGAAACCAAGTGGAAAAAGTGGATGAACAGAAGCACATCACCCTCCCCCAAACCTCCTCAGGTCAGATCTAGGATCCAGAAAGTAGCAAAAGTAGGCCACCTAGCAAACGAGCCAGTTCCTTTGAAGCAGGCAGGTAAGAGATCTGGACTTAAAAATACATCTAGCACTCTCTCCCACAGCCAACATGTAATAAATGCAAGCTAAAGAAATTGTCCTTTTAAATCTTACAATAGACCTCACAGGAACTTTTGGCCTTCCTTTACAGAGAAGATTAGTATTAATATTGACAGATCTCAGTGCTGCTTTTAATGTGTTTTGTGATGACTATTTCTCAAAACCCATTCAGTATAAACTGGGTCCATCTCAATACTTAAAACACAGCAGTTTTTTTAAACATCCAAGATAGCTGTTCTGCTTTAGAATGCTGAAAACTTCTTTCTGCCCAGTTATGTTCTAGAGGTTCTACAGGGCCTTGCTCTTTGCACCAGAGAAAGCAGAACGCAAGGACCATCCAGTTGTCTTCGTCCTGTAGATCAGGTTGAAGAACCGCATTAAAAGTTCTTTCTCATCGTCTGACCGGCGTGGCTCAGTGGTTAAGTACCAACCTATGAACTAGGAGGTCACGGTTTGATTCCCAGTCGGGGCACATGCCTAGATTATAGGCTCCATCCCTAGTAGGGCATGCAGAAGGCAGCCGATCAATGATTTTTCTCTCATCATTAATGTTTCTATTTCTCTCTCCCTATCCTTTTGTCTCTGAAATTGATAAAAAAAATTATTTAAAAAGGGTAATTTCTCATTTTAAGCTCGAAACAACCAGCACTGAAAAGAATGATCTGGACTGACTTCTCTCATCTTTAAGAAATGTGAGACCTAAAGCTGGGAGAGAGTGTCTTCTCAGGCTGTGATGTGCCTTACACATTATTGGTGACCAGCAAAGGTACTCAGCCATTTATATAGAGACGATGCACATGTGATCTTAGCCCAGAGACCCTCCACCTAGAGGTCATTTACTCAGCCTTTCTTCCTGGCCTGTTAGGTGGGACTCCTTTGTCAGCCATCTGCTTGAGTATCAGTTGTGTTTAAGGAAAGGACACAGGCAGTGGTGGTCAGTGGCATGTGCCCTAAATGTTTCTCTGAGGCATAGTATCCTCTGTGTGCTTTAGATACATGGGTCTGCTTGGGGCTGAATATCTTCCAAGTTTGATGGGCTTTGGAAATGTACATAAATGGGAGGAGGGGAAAGATGAGCCGTAAGATACATCCTCACTCTTCTCCTCCCCTCCAGTGGGGGCCAAAGAAAGTGCAGATGGGCATTGGCCCATTGGTGAGTCATTGGCCCATTGGTGAATCTTTTTCTTTCTCTGTCAGTTAGCATAGCATGATGTTCATCTGTTAATAAATGTTACGGAGAAGGGAGAAAGGGGGGCACTGCATCCTGGCCCACTTTCAGCCTGTACTTGAGTGTCTTGTAGGTATGACTGCCCTGAGTCCAAGTGACACCGTCACTCCAACCCACCTCCCATCAGTGCTGTGTTAATATTGTTAGTGTTGTTGCCAGACCAGGCGCTGGCTAGAGGATGGCAGGCTTTCCAAGGCCTTGTCACCATAGCTGTGGATCTCAAGATGTACCTGTGGGCACTCAGGAAACTGGTCGCTAGGTTGGTAGTTAAGGCCTCAGGTTGCTGGGTTGACATCCATTCAATAAATGGACTAGCAGGTGTGTAGAACCAGCACCACTACGGTCTGCAGGTGTGTGGACAGTGTGGCGGCCTGGTGGCAGGTGGGAGTGAATGGCCTTCCTGGGCAGCCGTGGTAGTGGCCATGCTGCGCAGAAAACATTCGGCTGCACTGCTGACCTCTTTGTTAGTGAGAACCTGGGACTTGAAGCACTTTCCCTTCATCTTTCTCAGGACGGGCCATACTAGGCCCAAGAGGAGGGGCAAGATGGCTCCTTCTGTGCGTGGGTAGGACTGGGGGACAGGGCGCCTCTGAGCAGGAGACCCAGAGGCCTGGGGGCAGCAATGCAGCCCATGCAGCCCGAGATGCTTCTTCAGGGAAGCCAGGGGCAGGTGCCACTGCCTGGAGCCTCAGTGGGAGGACCAGGAAACCACAACCGGGAGGATGGGAGTGCAGCACCCACCTGCAAGAGACCTGGAGCCCCAGAGTGAGCGTCCCCCAGAAGGGTTTGGGGAGGAGGGTGTGATTGCAGCCCGACATTGGCAGGTTGTATTATATAAAGAAAAGTGAACATGGACTGTGAAGTTATATGGATTGGTATAGTCAAAATAGGCTAGCACAGCGGTTCTCAACCTGTGGGTCGCGACCCCTTTGGCAATTGAATGACCCTTTCACAGGGGTCGCCTAAGACCATTCTGCATATCAGATATTTACAGTACGATTCGTAACAGTAGCAACATTACAGTTATGAAGTAGCAACGAAAATAATTTTATGGTTGGCTCACAACATGAGGAACTGTACTTAAAGGGCCAGAAGGTTGAGAACCACTGGGCTAGCAAATCCTTGCTCAAAAGCTGAAGATGACTTTAGTTTCTTCACTTAAATAAAGAGCCTAGCCACAGAATAAATGACTCTCTAGCTTGCTTTGAAGAAGAAAAGAAGATTTATCTCAGAACATTGAGATAAATCTTACTACGGTTCCATGGAAAGACCAGAAACATTTGCAATTGGTTAGGCTGCAATAGGAGATGAGGCCCATTCACTTGCTCTTCTAATTTTAAAAATGCTTTACAATAATTATTGTCAATATCATGTAAGTAAGAAGGGAAATTTATTTAAAGCTAAGTTAATGTATTTGGCTTTTGCATTCATTTATTTATTCATGTCTATATTTAATTAGCATCTGTTATATGCCAGGTATAATGCCGGAGTCAGCAAAAAAGAACATGAAAATCGCCCAACTGGTGTGGCTCAGTGGTTGAGCATCAACCCATGAACCAAGGTTGCTGGTTCAATTCCTGGTCAGGGCACATGCGCTGGTTGTAGGCCTGATCCCCAGTAGGGGACTTGAAGGAGGCAGCCAATTGGTGATATTTCTCTCACTGATGTTTCTATCTCTCTAGCATTCTTCCCTCCTCTCTCTAAAATCAATAAAAACATATTTAATTTTTTTAAAGTACACAAAAATTATGACTCCCTGAAATCATGCCTCTTAAAACCCTTTGTCTCTATCCGCCCCAACTATATTACCTCATGTTCTGCCTTATCGTGATTAGAGAGTTAGATTAATTTTTAAAATCTTGTAATTCCAATAGTGTAATATGCAATAGGGATGGATAGAGAAGAGAAAATCTTTAAGAAATTTTAATTACTGGGCAGTTGGCTCTATCAGGGAAATTAACAGACTTGTCCGTGTAGACATGGAGGGCTGCTCAGGCTGAACTGAACCCCTGTTGTAATTTGAATGCTTGAAAATGCTTTCCATTTTATTGTCAAAATTACTGCCTTGACTTCCTCCCTCTCTTCATTTGCCCGTTTCCCTTGCTTTTTATCCTGTGCACCGCCAGTGTACAGCACAGTGTGTTTAACTACTTCCTGGAGGCCTCCGGAGCACTAGTTCGTTATGGATGCAGATACATGGGGGTTCAGCCCATCAGCTACAAGTTGGGCTAATTTGGAAAACCTGGTTCCTCTCCTCGTAAGAAACGGCTCACGCGCCTCCTATAAAACAGCTGTGTGTGTGTGCATTTCGTACTCATTCAGAACAACTAGGATTGAGGGTCCCTGCTCGATGCTAGAACCGGAATTTGCTTGGCAATGGCAAGGCCGCTTTGCCTAGCAGGTCTGCCCCGGGGAAGGCGGGGGGGGGGGGGACACGCTGGACAAGTCCCGTCTCCCTTGCCGCCTGTGGTGTGCGTGCCTTTGACTTTCCTTCTCCATGATTATCACTGAGTGGAATGCAACCCCGAACCTTTCACCAGATGTTGTCTCGCCATCTCCAAGGGAAGAAGAAAATTAAAATGGATGTTTTGAATGTGCCCCACTTTTATTTTGTTCAGGCCCCAAACTGAATGAGGCAAAGAGGTTAAAATCTTTTCTTGTTCCACCTGAGTAAGCATGAAAACCTACAATCCTTAATCTTTTAAAAGAAAAACAACCGTCCTCTGTTTGTGGGATTTCTGATTCATTTCTTCCACCCTGCTCCCCTGCTCGGCGTTTTTTTAGTCAAATACTGTCTGGACTTTTGTGAACCAATAACCTCCCTCCTCACCTCTCCCCCTTCAATTCCCCCACCCCTTCCCTGTGGTCACACAAAGCAAGGAGCCCACAAAAGACAGAGTTTTTGGGTTTGTGTTTAAAAGGAGGATGAATTGCTGGATATATGTAGGAATACAGAATGGATCTGTTAAAACTTTATCAAAAAAGTAATTATTGGTGTCAAGATAGGGGGACTAAGGAACGTGAAATTGAGATTAAAAATAAAGAAAGAAAGAAAGAAAGAAAGAAAGAAAGAAAGAAAGAAAGAAAGAAAGAACAGAGAATATAGCATTGCTTTTTGTGATTCACACCAAATTCGTGCAGCACAATCCGGTAGGTGTGGCAGCGACTTCAAACCTCCTAAGTTAACAAGTGATACTTTAAAAAGTGAGACTCCCACAGGAGGTAGGGGAATGGGAGTGGGAGCTGGAAGCTTTCTCCTTATTGATGTCCCTGAATAATAAGCAGGGCTGGGACACCACCTGCGATTAAAAGCCGAGGGCCCGAGTCCTGGCCACTTCCCGTTGCCACGATCGTGGTGAGGGCACTTCTGTGTCTGCGAAGCGCTGCGTCTCCAGGGCATATGAGTGTGTCTGCAGCTAAACCCTCAGAGAAGAGTTCTCAACCAGGGTCCCCAGGCCAGAGCCTGCCCTCCACCTGTTTTTGTTCGGCTCTGATGCTAAGAATGTTTTCTTCAGATGAATGATTTGATGATAGGGAACATTATCTTTGAACTCCAACGAAGCAAAATGTTATCCTTTCCTAAAAGAATGCCTCCCCCCCCCCTCAGGAATAATACTGTATTATCAAAAAATTGTACTCAATTTAATTTTTAATTTTGTCGATAAAAAAACTGTGTGGGAATTTGCATTCTGCCTTATATAATATGTCTGCATTTGTCTCTCAGCTTACAGCGTCTGAAATATTTCCTATCTGGCCCTTTCAGACAAAGCTTGCTGAGCCATGTCCTAAAGTTCTAAACTGTAGTACAAAGCGACAGATTCTTTGCCTGAATCTCTGGATTTTCTTTTTTTTAAGAGCAAAGCTTTTCTGGCCAATGTGGATGTGAGTTAATATGCTTCTGCTTGGGCCACACCCTGAGAAAACAGGTATCAGATGTGAAATGTGGCAAAATGTGGTCAGTAGCTATGTGTTTGAACATTTAAAGTTACAGAATAAAATAAACTGTGTTTCCCTGTATAAAATAGCAGGCAATAATAGTAGGTGTTCCATAGGATTGTTGAAAGGGTTTGGTGAGATAGTGCAAATAAAGGGCTCGATGGATGTTAGAAAAAAAGAACAAAGTCTACCACTGAGACTTCAGTTTATTCACCCTCGTGTGGCTCCTGGTACCTTTTATTTTAACATTTTGTGTCTGTGTGTATAGACACACTGTTCCTTGTACACTGGGTACAGGGTTCAGGTAATGGAAAATATACTCTGGTTGTGTCTCTATTCAGTATGATTCTGATGTTAAAGGAAGACCCTATCTGTTTAAAATAGAGTTATTGCTTAAGTCCTATCCATTTCTACGGTGATTTTTAAAGCATAAATAAATCTTAACAAAGAGCAAAAAGGGGAGCTTTTGGTTCAGAAAATTTTAGGATGTTGGGTGTCACTGTTTTAGTCACCGATTAGACTTATAGGATCAGAAAAAGGACACTGTCTTGGTATTTCAAATAGCTAGCTAACTGCGAGTTTCCCCCATCCACTTAGAGGGGGCCATGGCATTTGCAAGGAAAGCAAACTTGCTAATGGTAACGGAGGAGAGGAGATTGGTGAGCTGCCTGTGCTCTTCCTCATTCTGCTCCCTCACAATGAACTTTCTGCCTCTGGAGTGTGTCCCCCCCCCTCCAAGGCTCTATCGGTGTCACCACTTCCAAGAGGCCTTCTTCGAATCCCCCTCTCACCCCTGAGTTCTGGGCCACTGTTTTCCAACCAGTGTTAGCATTTGCCCTCTTGCCCTAAGACAGAGCTCAACCCCCACAAGGCTGATTCCTCCTTATTTGCAAATCCTCCCCCACCCTCATACTCCCACCCCTGCCAGCTTTAGGTGTCTAATATCTGTTTGTTGAATCAATGAAATACTGAATAAAAATTTGTCTAACATTAAAATAAAATGAGTGGCAAAATCCTTTTGATTTTCCTCTTTTCAGATGTAGATTAATGTACATAGTAATCATGAAACATTATTGTACAGCTGATTACAATTTCACTGATAGTCAGAATTTATATATATATAGCTTACCAAGCTATTAAGTTCTGAAGACCTGGGACCATCAGAGAGGAGATAGAAATCTGACTTCTTTATTTTCTGCAGTGCTGACCCGTAGCATGGAGGCAGGCTCCCCGGTCCCCTTGGTAGGTGTGCTCCCTAGGTGTGGCAGAGTGCCTGCCACCGTGTGTGTGTGTGTGTGTGTGTGTGTGTGTGTGTGTGTGTGTGTGTGTGAGAGAGAGAGAGAGAGAGAGAGAACAGCATGCCTGAGTAGAGTCCTGGGTGACGCACTGCTCCAGACCCAGGTGTCTAGCTCACGGAGGTCAGGAAAGTGGAGCGAAAGTGTCTCCTTCATAGCAGCTGTTATTTATTGGACTTCCTGTGTGTGAGGCACTTTATTGGGTGTATGTGCACCACAATCCAACTCATCACCTGAGATCTAGAGAGGTTGACCTCATGGGGTCATCAGGTCTGCTGGATTCCAGAGCTCATGCCCGTAACTGCTGCTCTTTCCTCACCGGTCACCTCCTTTCCAGGGAAGTGGAAGGGTCTCCTGAGCTAGCTAGTTTGGGACTTGGTCATTGTTTTCTCCTCAAAACATGGACTAGAGCAAGTATATTATTAATCGCTGTCTTTCCTCCTCTCTGAGTTCAAGAATAACTGATCTCAGAGTCAGGAATTGTGTCCTGGTCACCAGGTCCCCTGCTCCCCTCCTGACTCAGGGGAGTCATCACACATCTGCAGACACGTGAGGCTGCAAGTCAAAGGTGACAGGTGTGGCAAACGGCAACACACGTTAGAGCTCCAACCCTTAGGGAGGGCTAGCTCCTGTATACTTCAGTTTCTTCTAACCTTTTTTGGTGGATTATATGGAATCACATGCAAGTTAAATCCTTGAGCACCACGTGTTGGAAATTCCAGGCGATGAGAAATGAGCTTCCCGGTAATTGAGAATGAAACTAAGGAAGAAAATTTTATTGTTAATCAAAGGCTTAATTGCCTCTGGGACATTTTAAATAAATGCCACACCGTAGTTAAGGAGCAATGTTCTGTAAGTGAAATGCAAAAATTCTTTAATTAAACCATCTTGGGTATTCCCTGATTGAAATATCGGCTTTTATTTTCATAGTTAAACCTTCATGATTCATGTAACAACTCAATCAGGGATTGAGTAAATTAAAGGCTCCTTGAAAGAACAAATCAATTGTATAAAATTGATTGAAATTATTTCGGGGACAATCTTCATTATACTTATTTGAATTGATCAAAGCATATTTTTGGTACATTTTCTCTTTAGTGGTCTTGTAGACTTAAGCTGTTTTTCAGCCTGCAGGGCCAGATTGTGACTCTGGTATAGTATAGAGCTGACAGTTCTTAGAATTTGTCTTAGAAACGGAACAAAAGTATGGGTTTCTTGCCATTGAGAAACGCAGTGATGATGACTTGGATGGTTCCTACATTTAAGCAGGAAAGAAGTGGGTAAGCAAATTGGTCAATAAGCATAAGGGTGACCACATACCAGGCCTGTGCTAGATGCTGATAAACTCGTATCAGTGTCCATGAGCCCAAAGGCCCAGTTCTTATTGCCAACTAAACAGACCCAGAGGCTCAGATTCAGAAATAGACTAGGAGACTTGCTGGCTCTCTCATCATACTTGGACAAAAAACAAAACCAAAAAATGAAAACTTAGATACTCAAAAGTTTTGACTTAATAGATTGTTCGCTTTGAGTGGCAAAGGAGCCTGACATGGGAATCAGTGAATTTTTTAAAAGCAGGAATGGCTTATTTTGCCCAGCTAATGCTGTGATTTCATTTAATTCTTCAAAAAAGAAAAATTACTATCTGAAGTTACCAAACCTTAAAACATACAATCACAAATTTTTAAAAATTTATTTAGAGTGAGTCATCAGCAAATAAAGAAGTCATCAAATAATGGTGTTTTATAGAATGAGTTTATACTGAAACTTTTACCTTCTATCTTCAGGGTTCTTGACTTAAAACAACTGAGCCCTGTACCAGTAAAAGTGGTTGCATAGTCAAATAAACACACTTACAGACACACCTTGTGAATTGAGTACTTGGAAAAAGGAAATGGAGGAAAGAAAAATATTTGAAGTCATATTATTATAAAGACTCTGGTCTTCAACACATGTTGACCGATTCAGGCCAGGCTCAGAATGACAGGTCAGGTTTTGCCTACTGTCTCAGAACCACACTCACCCGTGTGCCCTCTAAAAAGTCTCCCGTCCTCCAAAGCCCGTGTATGGGCACAGAGAAGGCCCAGGTGGTGCCCACCAGCTGCAGAAGGATCCCTGTGATGAGTGAGATGTGAAATCACACTCCTCAATTCTAGGGCAGTGTCTGGAAGCCTGGCATTGTGATGTCACAGTGAGAATAGAAATTCCTTTAGAATTCTGCATGATGATTCAGAGCAATTACTTCTGTTCTAATTCCCTGGCCCCAGGACTTGGACAGTGACAAGCACATCTTCACAGTCCGTGAAAAAAGGAAAATGCACCGTGCACTCCAGAGCAAAACTAGCCGCCTTGCTCCTTAACCGGTTTCCAAATGATTCAGACTTGTTGAAAGAGATATTTCTGAGCCCATGAAAATGAAACATCTTAGTGTTCCCTCACATCAATATTTTTTTAATTCTTTGTTGTCACGTGAGATATGTATGGCGTCCCTTTTGCTGACTCCAGTGCAGTGGTTCTCAACCTTCTGGCCCTTTAAATACAGTTCCTCATGTTGTGACCCAACCATAAAATGATTTTCGTTGCTACTTCATAGCTGTAATGTTGCTACTGTTATGAATCGTAATGTAAATATCTGATATGCAGGATGGTCTTAGGCGACCCCTGTGAGGGTCGTTCGACCGCCAAAGGGGTCGCGACCCACAGGTTGAGAACCGCTGCTCTAGTGCATCTGCCTTTCCAGAGCTCAGTGGTCAGTACACAACTCACATGGATACTAGGAGGTTCGAGGTTCTCAGAACAAATTCGTCCCTGCTCTTTGCAGAGCAGTAATGCCTATGAGTATGTCTCAAGTGCCCACTTGCTCCCTGGTTTGGGTTCCGAGGTCACCTCAGGTCACCTCAAGAAAATCGCCCTCTGGGCATCACGTTGCAGGGCCTTGGTGTTTGCAATTGTTGTGGCTACTTGGGTTCTGTTTGAACCTCTTTTCTCTCTGTCTGACTGGTACATCCTGTGTGCTGGGCTTATGCTAGTTCCATGTTTCGGGAGAAGGTATCACATTGACGCCCATATTACGACTTAACGAGTTGGAAAGTCCGCGTGTATAGATTCTGCATCTCTCAAACTGCGATTTTTGATTCAGAGACAGGTTGCCTGGAGACACTTTCCGGAGGCCTTGGCTGCTTGAGACACAGATTGTAATCACAGTCATTAGGCTGCATTTTCAAGTCCTGCTCTCAGCTTATCTGGCAGTGTTTAGCCAGTGTGCACACCGCTGGATCAAGGGCAGGGATCGAAGGGCCGGTTGTGGGGCTGCTCCTGGCAGCCGGCAGTGGGCTCCATCCCTGGGGAGTTCCAGGGGAGCTGCAGGGACTAGGGCGCAGTGTGAGGCCTGGGGCGAGAGAGGAAAGAAATCTGATATTGATAAAACACCTGTTCGTGGGAATTGTTACAGAAGACAGATTGTAGTCCAGACTTTTGCCAGAAATTCATTATCAATTAATTCATTTTCTCTTGTTTAGTCCATTTTTGAGTATTCCTAAAATGTCCCCTGTTAAAAGAAAGTACCTGCCTATCTTGATCCAAGCTAGTGAAAAATATTGTAAGAGATGAAACAGATATTTTGATGGATCAAAAATGCAGGTTTGGATGTGGTTTTTTTTAGTGCCCTACTTTCAACTAGCTTAACTTGAGCAGCACAGTTGTGGCAAAGAAGCACTGATGCCCGATCATGAAATCAATTGGGAATTTGGTGGTGATGGTGCAGAGACAGGGAATCAAGCTCAGGGGTGCTTTTGTCATCCACTTGCTCTTCTCAGTCCCACAGAGTAAGTCACTTCACCAGGGCAGCTGGAAGGCCAGGGTGACAAGAATATGGTGATGGGGTTATCAGCCCCACAACCCCTACTAATTGAGGGCTATTGATTTTGAATGACTACTTGAAAACAAACTGAACACCGAATAATAATAAATAGGATTTTTGTTGTTGTTAATCCTCACTGGAGGATTTTTCCCCATTGATTTTAGAGAGAGTGGGAAGGAGGGAGGAAGGGGAGAAAGGAGAGAGAGAGAACATCAATGTGAGAGAGCCACATCAATTGGTTGTCTCCCCCTTGTTCCCCAATCAGGGTGGGGAACCTGCAACCCAGCTACATGTCCTTGACTGGAATCGAACCTGTGACCCTTCGGTTCGAGGGCTGATGCTCTAACCACTGAGTCATGCCGGCCAGGGCAATAGGTTTGAACTTATATAAAACACTTAATTTCACAACATAAAACCATTTGAGCATCTATGGTATTTCTAACACTAGCATCAATATAGTTGAAAAGCATGGACAGCAGATTTTTTAAAAAATAAGGTTTTTTTTAAGTTTGATTTTACTAGAGACAGAAACACAATTTGTGCTATTTTGCATCGGTAGTTCATATAAGACAGTGGTTCTCAACCTATGGGTCGCAACCCCTTTGGCGGTCAAACGACCCTTTCACAGGGGTCGCCTCAGACCATCCTGCATATCAGATATTTACATGACGATTCATAACAGTAGCAACATTACAGTTATGAAGTAGCAACGAAAATAATTTTATGGTTGGGTCACAACATGAGGAACTGTATTTAAAGGGCCAGAAGGTTGAGAACCACTGATAGAAGGTTACTCCTTTTTTTAAAAAATTGATTTGAGAGAGAGAAGAAGGAGAGGTGGGGAGAGAGGTGAGAGAGAGAAATACTACTTCGTTGTTTTGTTGTTCCACTTATTTATTCATTGTTGCTTCACCCACAACCTTGGTGTATCCGGATGACACTCTAACCAACTGAGCTACCCATCCAGGACTAAGGTTAAACTTTTGCATTTTCAGGTGTAGGTTTTTGCACTCACTTAAATTGCTAGAATATTTGTGTGGGAAATGAACTGTTCTGTGTTTAAATGAACTGTTGTTGGCTATCTCACTTGACAATTATTTTATGATTTGAATGACATGTCATATGACCCTCACATACTCACATATAGTAGTTTTCAGGCCACAATTACATTTGCCACTAATTTGCATCTTAGAAAGTACTTATAGGTGCAGCTGTGTTCTAGTGACAAGGAGTCAGCTGCTTCCAGAATGCACCGTATCCTGGGAGTAACCTGGCGTCTTTCCTGAAAAGCTCCTTAACATCCAGTAGGCCATTCAGGCACGCGCTTAGCATTTTTTCCTGAAATTCTTTCGTAAATTAACAGGAAGCCTTCCTTCCCGTTTTTATTATAAAGGGGGAAATGATGGTAAAACTTAAACACACATTGTTATTTTAACATTTAGTTTTACATCTGTTGGGGAGTTGTGTTTTTACTTAAAAATACTTTAGCCAAGAATCAAAACCAGAGAATTACCCCTGTTCCCAACCTTCTGTCATTGACGGCTCTTTGTTAAATGCAAACAGCAGAAAACACCGTGTTAAACTCATGTTGGCTCAGAAAGCCAAGTCTGAATGAAGCTTAACCGTCTCAGCACCCAGTTTCTTTTTAGTGATTTAAGTAAATTGCTTTAGAAATCGTGGCCAAACTTTTAAAGAGTACTTCTCACACCTTGCCTTTATAAGTAACTGCGGAATTCGACACACCACACATTCATTTTGTATTTTTCTTAATGAGTTTAAATGTTCAGATAGCCTCTACTTTCATGTTATAGATCGTACAAGGCTGTTTCATTTCATGTTGAAGAGAACCAACCAACCCCCTCCCCCACTTAAGTGCAAAGGTTGGATTAGGACAGGAACTGGTGAATTTGGAAAGCATCCGTTTTCTTTTTCCTTCTTCCTTTCCTTCTATGTTTATTTCACTTTGTAGCAGAGAACTGTGGGTTGTTGGTTTTTTGTTTTTTTTTCACTTCAGACTTTCCTTCTTCTTTCTTTTGCTTGACAGTTCACACTAGGAGAGGGTGGTAAGCTTTTCGTTGTTGTTTGGTGGCGGTTTTTTCATATGTATTCTTTTCCTCCAGATAGTGTTGCTGACCAAATTTAAAACAGTACAGTGCTTAGGATCCCTGCAGGGCCATTTTAAGGATGTGGACCCGTAAAGGGCCCCAAGCAGTAACTACCTGAATTGCGTTTAATTACACTAGGTAGCAGCATCATTTTACTTTAGGTTCTTTCTGATAGATGCTGCAAGGCAATTGGAACCGCGGATGATGGGATTAAGTGCCTCTTGAAGTGACTTTAGCTTCTTGTGGGAACAAAGGGAAAGAGGAGAACACTTGGTCCCTTTTTGCCTGAGCTGCCTTTTTCTTCACTTGGTATAAGGAAATACAATTAACAAACATTATCCCCAGAGGTAAATTGAAATGTACATGCGGGCAAGCACCGCTCTTGACTGCAATTAGACATATATGATCCGAGGTATTCTGACCATTCATTAGTGCTAATTGTTTGAGAAACAAGCCCAGAACAAATGATTAAAATGTAGGCGACATAACTGGGATTATTAGCATGTGTGATAAAATGTGCGCTCTGCAGCTGCACCAATAAAACACTTTGGAAAGTGGCTCTGATTAGACAAATGCTTGGTTTGGCTCTGTGGTGTTTGCTTAAGACCTGGTGGTGTTTATAACAAACAACTTATATCTTTCTTTCTTAATTAGTGGGAATTACTATGCAAATGTTGCTGTTTTGTAATTTAATATCCTATCAGTTTCCCTGCCTTTGGATTGTTATTGCAGTCTACTGGTCTTGCTGGGATGGGATAAACTGAGTTCTTGGGTTTTGTTTCTTTGTTCTGCTTTCCTTAAAATGCTATGGAGGCCCTAACTGGTTTGGCTCAGTGGATAGGGCGTTGGCCTTTGGACTAAAGGGTCCTGGGTTGGTTCTGGTCAAGGGCACATGCCCATGTTGTGGGTTCAATCCCCAGTTGTGGGCGTGCAGGAGGCAGCCGATCAATGATTATCTCTTATCACTGATGTTTCTCTCTCTCTCTCCCTCCTGAAATCAATAAAAATGTATTTTAAAATAAATAAATAAAATGCCATGGAGAATTATGTGAAGTTTTGTGGGGGTTTTTTGTTGTTTTTTGTGTGAATAGTCATCACATCTAGATGTGATGAGTTCTGCTAGATCCTCTTGTATTTGGAACTGTTAAGGTCACAGAGATCCGGCAAGAGTAACCTAGTGAAACATTTACTGGGAGCTAGTTGGCCCATATAGGTAGTCAACATTCTGCTAAGTCCTCCAGCCCAACCCAAGCAAGTGAGTGGACCCATGGGGAAGGCAGAAGAGACCAGAGTAATAAGGACCAATTCAGAGAGTTGGAGAGCAATTGGATTCCCCTTGGAAATGTATCCAAGAGTTTGGGGTTTAGCAAAGAAATGTGAGCTCAGCTAAATGTGGAATCAGCAAGAGATTTTGGAGGTACAATTGGGAATGGAAAGTAGATATGAGACGGAAGAATGGAACCAGGGTGCCAAAGAGGACTTGGGAAATGTGCCAGGCAGACAGGAGCTGAAATCCGAGGTCAGTGTGTCTAAGAACAAATGTTTGGGGCCTCCTACCTTATAGCTCAGTGCTCCTTTGTCCCCTGCTTGCATTTCTGAAACCAGAGGCAGAGGAAGAACCATTTGGAGGTTGTCTGTTGGATGCCATGAAAACCTGCAACAACTTTTCAATCTCAAGTGGTCTGTCCTTTGTCACCCAACAGATTTCTGAGCCACCTACCTCTTAGCATATCATTAGCACTTTCCAAAGGAAGACAAATATCAGTGTTAGTCTACATAAAATATAAGATTAAATTAGTTTTAAAATTAGTTAATGCATTCCACAAATACAAAAAAAACGTCTGATTATTTTGGTCTCTGGATAACTTGTTTCCTCTCTCTTACCATCATCATAGAAATTATGACTCAAGTCATAAATAAACCATAACATAGGTTATTATGGACATTTTGCTTGGGGAAGGTTTCATCTCTCAATTTTTAATTTTATTCTCTTTGAATTTATAATAAAAGTATTACTCTCTGAGTTTTATCAGTTCATTCCACACTACATATTCAGTAGGAGGAGATTTTGAGGGGAACTAAAAGTAAAGGGAAAAGGTGCTATTTTGCATTTTGAACTAGTGCATTGCTAAGTGTAGCGCTGAATTAAGAAAAAACATTCAGCTCCCCTAAAATTAGAGCAAGTTCTAGGAAGTCCTGCCTTCAATAGATATTTAAAGGAATTAGTGCCTGTAGCACATTAACCATACTTTAAAAAAAAAAAAACTATTAGAAAAACCCTTTCTAATCATATCCATATGTTTAGTTTTAATTTTCATCACACTTAGCGCTGAATAATTAAGGAAGAAAAAAACAATCTTAATCTTATTGTGGACCCCACACAATCAAAGGCACAGGCACGTGATTTGTGATCGCAGCTTGTATTCACAGCTTTCATGTATGTAGAATGGGTCTGGCAATTAGGCTCAGACTGGGTGTTTTTTCTAAAAATTATTCAGCGTTAGAGAGCAGTCAATATTAAATCCTCCCCAAATCTGCAGATCAGGATAATCAAGGGACGGTGGTTAATAAAACATCAGAATTCTAAGCTATGTAACATTTGGGCCTCATTTGATTGAGATTGACACTTGAAAGGTATTTTTGAGAGAATCTAGGAAGAAGAAGAAAATGGAGATTCCATTAATCTGATTATTTTCATGACAGTTACAAAGAATAGTGAAGATGCAGAGAGACCTATTTTCTCAAGATTGCAGAACCACTTTGTGGAAGGCAAAAAAATGGCCCCTCCATGATTAGTTTCATATCAAAGAACCTGGTCATGGGCAGATGCATTAATCTGACACTTTAGCAGCCTTTGAGCTGCTGGAGAACTCTGTGAAAGAATCCATGGTTACCTCTGTCAGGTGGACAGTCTTCCATCATGACCTTTAAAAAAAAGTTAAGGAAGAATTCGATCTTTCTAGTTCACATTTGCTCAGTTACCTCCTGTGCCTGAGCCAGGAAATAATCATCTCGGCTTTAAATTTATTATTTTTTTGAGATAGAATAACCCAGCACTCACGGAATCTGTAAATGAAGAAACTGTGTGAATGGCCTTCTTTGTGAAACTCTCTGGCAGTGCTGTGGTAATCATGTTTCCGACACCCTCCACTGGCTATTTCAATACATCAACTACTAAATACTATCTTTTCTGCGACTGGTTTTAGAATCAACCTTCTCAGGCGGGAATGCCAACAGTGAGCAATCTAAACAGAAGACTGTGCTCTCAATGTTAACCCTTGGCCAGGACTGGAACAAGTATGCTCTATTCCTGACACTCAGCATTTCACGATCAAAAATGCCAAATCAGGATGTGAGGGCGATCTGGCTGCGACATCTGTCACCTCACTGATCGCCAGGGTTGATTCGGCTGATCTGGCTGGCTAGGCGGGTGTCCCCCTCCTCCCTCACTGATCCATGTGTGTCCCTCCCGAAGCTGCGCGCTCGGTCGAAGAGGACGAACTCCCCCCCCCCCCCCCCCCAGGCCTAGACGATTTGGCTCAATCGATAGAGTATCTGTCTGTGGACCAGAGAGTCATGGGTTTGATTCCGGTCAAGGGCACATAACTTGGGTGCAGGCTCCTCCCGGCTTGGGCCCTGGTCGGGACTCGTGCAGGAGACAACCAATCTAGGTGTTTCTCTCACATCAATGTTTCTCTCTGTCCTTCCCTCTCTTCCATTCTCCCTAAAAAAATCAATGGAAAAATATCATTGGGTGAGGATTAAAAAACAAACAAACAAAACAAAACAACAACAAAAACACCCAGATCCTCTCTACAGAGGCAAAGGGAAGTCGGAGGGCATGTTCTTTAGGTTTTAGTTACAGTGTGTGAAAGCGCCACACTCTGTGCTTGACAGGTGCTCTCTCTCGAAGTCCCCGACACTGGGATTGCAGTTGGAAATCCATCTATCAAATCTCTCTGGGTAGAGGGTCTTGCGTGTCATTCCTGGACCAATTTCTCAGCGGCTTCAACAGTTAACTATTAATGAACAACATCCCTGGACTCCTTTGTGTTTCCAGAGGGCCAGGGTTGCAGCAGCCCGGAAACAGAAGAGATGCTAATCGCATTGTGTGCTTCCCCATGTTCAGTGACGGAGGGCCGCTTTCCCTCTTGACCTCAGTGTCACGCCAAGGGGAAACCCCTCCAGTGTTCTGTTTAGATAAACCCTCTGCTCCTCCTTCTCTCACCAAAAGTGGAGTGAGAAAGTGGGATTACGGCGAATACCCACCAACAGGCACATGCCCCATTGTTATCCTCTCTTCAACACTAAACAGGGGGCTTTCTTTTTAGCTCTTCGGAAAAACAAAGCTCCTCTCCCCCTCCCTTCCTTTTCTCCCTTCTTTGCCCTCGCCTCCATCTTCCTCTCTTCCCTCCCACTTTCTTATCCACCCCAACTTTACCTCCAGGACCCTCCCTTTCCCCTCCCTCCTTTCCTTTTCCTCATTCTCTCTCTCTCCCTCACCTCCTCTCAGATGTCCCCTTCCCACCCTCTCCTTATTATCTGCTGGGCTGACGTAGTCTTAGCTCGTGGAGAACTCTTCCCTTCCCTTCATCTTCCTTTCAGAGAAGGAAGTGTTTGCTGTCAGAGAAGCTACCAGACACCCAGGTGCCAAAGGGTGGAGTGACCCTGATTGGTGACACCGCCACATTTATTAATAAAGTCTAGCTCTGGCTGGTGTGGCTCAGTGACATCCTGTGCACCACAAAGTTGCCAGTTTGATTCATGGTTGGAGCACTTGCCCAGGGTGTGGGCTCTGTCCCCCATGGGGGGGGGGGCATGCAGGAGGTGGCCAATCACATTGATGTTTGTTCTCTCTCTCTCTCTCTCTCTCTCTCTCTCTCTCTCTCTCTCTCTTCCTTTCTCTTTAAAAATCAATAAACTGTTCTTTAAAAAATGTCTAAATGTGGACTTCTATTTTCATGGAAAACTTGCCTTCTTTTCTGGGATCCATTAATGGTCACACAGTTGTATGAGGGTTTCCCTGTTCCTGGGATATACCCCACTCACACGCTGTGTGCCTACCTGGAGAACTAGACTTCTGTGGCCATACCAAGTGGACTGAATCCTGGGTGGCAGTGAGGGTCTGGTGGTCGCATAGCTTTCTGTCCATGTTTACACACCCATGGCCCTTACCGAGCAAGGGTCAGCTTGTGGTAAATTCAGTATTAATTGGCTGCTGATTGATACTGAATTTGATCAATACCCAGCATGGATATGACAAGGGAAAGTGATTTCATAATTTTAATTTTTTTCATTGTAGTAAAATATACATGATACACAATTTACCATTGTAACTGTGTTGTTTTATTGTTGTTGTTAATCCTCACCGTTGATTTTTAGAGAGAGTGGAAGGGAGGGGGAGAGACAGAAAGAGGGGAACATTGGTGTGGGAGACACATGGACTGGGTGCCTCCCGCCTACAACTGAGGTATGTGCCCTTGACCAGAATCGAACCCAAGACCTCAGGCCAATGCTCCATCCACTGAGCCAAACAGGCGGGGGCCCATTTTAACTGTTTTAAAGTGTACCGTTCAGTGGCATTAAGTACATTCTCATTGTTGTGCAACTTTTACCACCATCTCGAGAACTTTCATCTTCCCAAACGGAAACTGTCCCCATTAAATAATACCTCCCTATTCCCCCACCCTGTTCTCTTGAATTTCTTGTCTTTTGAAATTGACTGCTCTAGGTACCTCCTATAGGTGGAATCATACAGTATTTGTCCTTTGTGCCTGGCTTATTTCACTGAGCATAATGAGTGACTTTAAATTTTGACAAGATGTGTGTTTGCTTTCTTTCACATTCTGTGTGAAGGAAGACCTCTCTTCACTGGGGTCACTGGCTTTGTCCCTGGTGTTCTGAATGTCTGAGGAGGCAGAGATCTGCACTGAAACAGTGAGAAACAAACTTTACCAAACTGCTTTTTTCTCTACTCCTGCCAAATCTGTCCCTTAGATGACACCCACCCTTTTTCCTGGAATTCCCTCGCCAATGCACCTCCATGTACCTGGCACCCCACAGTGGCCAAAAGGCTGGCCACGGTTGTGGGTTACCCCATCCTGTGCCTGGGTCCTTCCATTGCAGCAAACCCACAGTGGACCACAACTGCTATTCTGTGTGTGTCCACTCTAGACACTAAAGACGATTTCTTCATTTCAGTACAAACGAGAGCACTTGGTTAAGGTGTGATGTAATTGCTTCCTGAGAGAGTTTGCCCTGAGAAGATCTTTTCGGCTTTCCTGAAGTGGGATGCACGCTTATTTGCATTTGTGCCACATGTTAATCTCCGGAGGGCCCTGTTCTGCCAATGAGAGGACAAGTTGCCGTTGTTTTGCCCTCATGCTGAAGGAAAGCCCCCCATTTCTCTGTGCACTGTTGCCATAGTAACAGAAACAGTTTTTTTGAAACAGGGAAGGAATCTCTCTGGGCACTTGGGAACTTAGTAAAGTGAGAACATAAGTAAGCCTCAATTATTCTAGATGCTGGCATGAATACTGAGTTATTAATAGTCATAGCATGGTTGAAATTTGTAGGTGAAGTTTACTGTCTCGAGGCGGAGTGGGGGGAGGTGGGGAGGGAGAGGGCAGGACCAGTGAATGGGCTCTATTCTTCACTCCAGTTGCACAGGGTCTTCCATAAACATCAGATTGTCCTGCGAGCTCAGAACTCAGTTTCCCCCACTATATAACCTTAGAAGAGGCTACGCTCCTCCAACCCCCTCAAAGGATTGAAAAGACAGACCCAGTAGAGGAGCCTGCCAGGAATCTGTCACACAGCTGTGGATCTGTGCAAAATTTTTTGTAAAAAAGTTTTACTTTCAACCTTTATCCAATCTTAGAGTCAATCTTAAAATAATTTAAAGGGCCATATCATTTCTGTATGGTATCTTAAATGGAAATGTATTGATGTATTATTTTAAAATGATGCTCTATATGTTTTCTTATGTTTGTAGACAAATGAGAATTTATCAAAATTTATTAGAATTTGTGGAGGCAATTTCTAAAGGTCAAGGTCACATAAGAAATTACTCTTTTTTCTGGTCCCAAAACATCAATTTCGTCATAACTGAACTTGAATGCAGCATAATGTGTTTTATAATAATACACTTTGGGTAGAAATGTAAAATGATCTGGCCACTGTGGAAAGCAGTATGATGGCTCTTCAAAAATTTAATATAGAGTTACCATATAATCAATCAAATAGAATTACCAATTCCACTTCTGGGGATATATCTAAGGCATTGAAAGAAGAGACTCAAAAAGATATTTGTACATCAGTGTTCATGACAGCATTATTCCTACAAGTTTGACTATTCAAATGACTGTTTCTTCTGGTTTAGAGTTTCTTTCTTTAAAAGAAAAATTTTTTTATTGGTTTCAGAGAGGAAGGGAAAGGGAGAGAGAGATAGAAACATCAGTGATGAGAGAGAATCATTGATTGGCTGTCTCCTGCACTCCCCACACTGGGAACTGAACCCTTAACCCGGGCATGTGCCCTGACTGGTAATCGAACCCTGAACTCCTGGTTCATAGGTCAACGCTCAACCACTGAACCCCGACAGCCGGGCTAGAGTTTCTTTCTCATAAACACGGTCAATATTCAGTTTCAGGACTTCTTTCTGGGTGGCAGGGGGTCCAGGGGAGCCTGTGTAATGCCTTCTGGCAGCCTTCTCTTCCTACTCTGATGAAGAGTAAGTCACCTCTCATGGCCCTTGGCCTCTGTTCTCTGGTGCAATTCTAATGGTTGTTGGACTCATGTGGTCTGTCCCTGGGTGTCCCCTGAGTGTAGCTGATGCACAAGGTTTGTCTTCAGGCTTTGCTGGAGGCCCTACTCTCACAGGTGCTGCTTAGGATGGAGACTCTCAGTGCCCCCGTCCTGGCTGTCCACCTACATCCTCTGATATGGCGTCTCACTCCTGCAGCACAGGCAAAGGGTCAGCAGAAACTTCCGGATTTCTCACACATCCTGGGGGAGTAGGAACCTCCTGCTCTAGCCCTTTGTGTTGCTGTGTCTACTCTCCTCTACTGCCCCATGACGTTTCCTTCCCACGTTTGAAATGGGAAGTTGGCACAGTTGGTTTTTTTGCTTTCAGCTCTGCCCTCAGCTTACCTTGGGTTTTTGTCACCTCTCTAGCCACCTTTGCTACCTGCAGGTTCCTGGGATGGGAATGGGCCTGACAGAATCCTCCCCCAGTCTCATCATACCCACGGTCCCCCTCAGAGCTTCTCTCAACTTCCAAAGGGCCTGGGTCCTGACCATGGCAGAGACTTCCTTTACTTCTAGTCCCCCACCTTGCTCACTTTGCTCCTGGGAGCTCTAGGTTAAGGCCATCAAACTGTTGGAAATGAGACTTCCTTCTCTGTTAAAAAGGCACGTTTATGATCTCACTGTGGAATTGATATAAAAATCTAGTTTGAGATTCTAAGCTCAGCATGGACTTCTTGGTGTTTACTACCCAAAATCTTTGCAGTGATGGCTACTGATTCAATGGGTGAGGGAAACAGAACACCATGATTTCCAAGTGAGGAAACTACTGCTCCTCTTAAAATATCTTTCCCCAGTCGCTGATTAGCACCCAACTCCCCTGCTTAAATCTGGTAGGATTACATTCAGCAACTGTTAATGACACCCCCCCCCCCCAAGTCCTGTCTAGGATTAATAAAACACTGTACTTGCAGACCCTGATCGAAGCTTCTCATCCCTGGAGCTTTAGAGAAACACCAAGGCCTGGGATCACCACAAGGCTCAGGTTTAATTGGTTTGGGTGTGGCCTGGGTTGTTTTTCTTTTCTCAGTTCCCCCAGTGATTGTAATGTGCAGCCAAAGTAGAGACCCCTGTACTACCTCTCAGCTAAGTAAATAAACCGCTAACTTGAGTGTAGAAGTCACATCTAAGTTGTAGATGCTCAAATGGACACTAGCGTAGGTGCTTATTACTGCTATTTCTAATATTGTTAGTAGTTTGAGTGTTAATTTTTTTCATCAGAAAGACTTTTCTTTCTACATGGATATTTTTCAGGTTTGCTGCATTTTTCAGTTATGATCTTACTACTGTCACAGCCTTCTGTGTGTATAATATGGGTAGCACATGACTCACTTCAGAGTCTTTTTGTGGGAGCAGACTTTCCTGCATTAGGGCAGTGGCTCCACACTGGAATCATCTAAGGTCCTCCAACTTGGCTACGCATCAGAATCAGCAGGGGGATTTTAGAAGTCCGGGAGCCTAGGCCTCGCCCCTGACTAATGCCATCACACTTCCTTTCGGGCCAGCATATTAGAAAACTCCCCAAGTGATTGCAGTTTGCCCCCAAATTAGAGTTTCTCAAACTTTCATGTGTTAAGCATCCCCTGGGGAGTTGTTAATGTGCAGATTCTGATTCAGTGGGGCTGGGGCGGGGCCTCAGATTCTGCATTTCTGACAGGCACTCACGGGAGAGGAACTGCTCCTGTGAGAGATGGGGGATGCTCACAGGAGAACGGATAAGAGACCAGTGATGCTACTGGTCTGCAGCGGCACCTCTCTTGAGTGGCAAGGACCTAGAGAGCTTCAAAACAAACAAAACATAAGCACAGAGCCTGGGCCCTCTTACCAGTGGATGGAATTTGATTGCAGTGGACGGGGTCCAGAATTGAACCCCAGTTTTTAAAAGCTCCCCAGGTGATGGTTATGTAGATTCCCAGGTAGGGAGCCCCTGCACCACTGCGGACGAGCTCTGCCTCTAGTTACATAAATGCTTAATAAGTGGCATCAGAGAGAGGAAGAAGGGGCCCGCCCCTCCAGCCAGAAGAACCTCCTGGGCCTGCTGAGGGATGTCTTGTCTAAAAAAGGCCCCCTCTATGGAGAGAACTCACCATAAGGTGACCAGATTTTTTTCAACTCATCTTAAGCTCCTGTTTTGCATATTGTTTGAATACATTTACATGTTGACTCAAAATATGTAAGATAACAAAAAATAAGTTAGATCTTGTCGCCTACTGCCTTGTGTTCATACAAAGTAGTCAGTGCTGAGCACACTCAAGTAGGGAACAGATTTTAATGCAGCCAGGCGTGGGGGAAGGAGAAGGCTCACCAGCAGCACATGGAGGAGGGGTTACCCAGTGACAGCCCCTCCTGGACCTCAGAGTCTGCAACAGAACCTGAAGCCTGACCCTCTCTACACCTTTCTTCTTGTTATTATTCCAGTTTTGCCGCCTTTGGTCTCTTTTCCCCTCACGCTTCATCGTGTATGGTCTTTAGCCTTCCTGACCTGGCTTGCAGGCCATCCTTTGCATGTTCCTCCCTGGACCTTCTGGGCATGTCCTGTTTCTTTTGTGCTGCTTCCCCACGGTGCTCAGCACAGTGTGGGTCAGGGCCACTGTGTACAATTGTGTGGGGTGTGCCCTGATTGGGGCACCTACAAAGGGACATGAGTAGGGGCTGAGTTTCAGCTCACCTCCACTCACCAAAGCATGCTGCCTCAAGAACAGCATGCTACCTGCTGGAAGGCACAAGGGGGCACTTTTTCCTAATTTGTACAAAGGAACCTGCCACATGTGCTAGTGCAGGTCGCTCAGTGGATGCTTACTGAGTAAGTGCTCACTGAATGAATGGATGACTGAATGACTGACTGAATGAATGGATGAATGAATGAACATATGTAATAACAAAGTGGAGGCAGCGAGGATAAAAAAGAGGCTTCCGTAGTCATCTAGGTAAAGGTTAGTGAGATCCTAAATGGGATGTGAACTGTAGGCAAGGAGGGGATAAATATAGGAGAAGAAGCAACAGGCCATGGGGTTGGGTTAAAGGTTCCATGATGGCAAAGGAGAGAGGGAATAAAGATTGCCTTCTACCTGTAATCACCATTAAAATTTGACTGTTGCACAAGAAGAATAAGGACAGTGTGGTTGCGGATCAGCCGTATGCACCCACTTCTGGGGAGAGCTGGTTTTGGTTAGGTAGCAAGGTGACAGGAATTGTATGCCTCTCATATGCGGAACCCTGTGCTGAGCCGTGTCGGGAAGATGTAAGACCGCCCTTCCCGCAGAGAGCTTAGGATCTTGTTAAGGTGCTGGAGACAGGATTCCTGATGCAGGGCTATTCTGACTAGCACTGGGCATGGGTGGCAGGTGGCAGATAATCATAGCAACTGCGTGTGCATGCTGCTTTACTGCTGTGCTGAGCTCTCCCTGTATGAGGTCGCTGTTTTGTTGCTTCTCCCTGAAGAGGACATTGACACTGAGAGTGGCTCGCTTCTCCTCCCCTCTTCTGACTGCCAATCACAATATTGGGTTGAACTATATAAAGTTACCATTTTTTGCAGGTCAAAAAGTGTTAGACATCAGCAGGGTCATATAACTCATCCAAATACTTTCCACTACATTATGCTGCCATTTGAGAACTTTTTGCTATGTCCTCCCATGGTGTAAGGGGTGAGGAAACAATCTGTGGTCTCCTCTAGAAGGGCCCTAATCCCACTTATGAGGGCTTCACCCTCATGACTTAATCACCTCCCAAAGGCCCCATATCCTAATACCATCCCATTGGGGATTAGGTTTCAATATATGAATTGGGGGCGGGGGGGTACAAACATTCAGTCTATAGCAATTCACAAAAGAAATTATGTCAAATTATTTGAAATTACTGTGTCAAGGAGCGGAACGTTTTAAAATCTCTTTCTCTTTTTTAAAGTCTCTTCATTGGTGTCATTAGTTGGCTCTCCAGAAAGCTTGTGCTACCTTGATTAACTTCAGTCTTGATAGCAGAACCAGTCCTTTGCTGGTTCTGCTTTGGTTATGACAAGTGAGTTTAAAGATAAGAGAGTTTAAAGATGAATGGTCAGGAAAGGCTTAGGGATCATGGGGACCTTGAACTGAGCTTAAAGGATCCATAAGGTTCAAATAAACTGAGAGGGAAAACTTTTCCATCAGAAGCAAAGGTACAGTGGAAACAATGAACATGTCATATTGTGGAGACATCACAACCTTATTTTCCTTGGGTGGATAGTTACTTCATGGGAATAGTGGGATATAAACTGAGGAAAGGAATATCAACTGAGACTGAACTTAATTGGGTAGGTAATGGGGAGTTGTTGACAGGTTTTGAGCAGGGGAAGAAATGAGCAAAACATTTTTATGATTTCAGAAGACTTTGGGAAACCAGAAACATTTTGTTGTTGTTGTTGTATTTTTGTTGTTGTTATTAATTTTTTAAAATATATTTTTATTGACTTCAGAGAGGAAAGGGGAAGGAGAGAGATACAGAAACATCGATGATGAGAGAATCACTGATCGGCTGCCTCCTGCACGCCCCCTACCAAGGACTGAGCCCACAACCCAGGCATATGCCCTTGATGGGAATCAAACCCAGGACCCTTCAGTCCACAGGCCAATGCTCCATCCACTGAGCCAAACTAGCTAGGGCTGTTCTTAAACCAGAAACATTTTTAACAGTGGCAGAATATTTGTTTTAATGGTCATCTGTTTTTAAAATTTTACATTATATAAATGTCCTAGGAATGATTTGCTCTAGTGCTTAGCATGCGACAGTGGTCTGACTTGTCATACCAGAGATGACCTGTCAGCCATGTCTGGGTGCCCAGGATCTGAGATTCAGTGAGTTTGGAGATCATAGTGGCTGGATCCAAAATGGTGCTGAGCAGCTATTTCACACGGAGGAAATCTCAGTGCCCTCGAAGTGAAGGTCAGTTACAGCTGGGACAGAGATGTCTGGGCATTCAAGCTGTCCGACATGTGGAAAGGAAAGGTGAAGAAGGACCCTCTTTAGACTACAGCTGCTCTGATCCTCACTTTGGTTGTTTGCTGGAGCTGACCAGCAGCCCCTGAACAACTGATGAACTGATTACTCCGACGCAGTTTCACTGTGAAAGAGAGGGCTAAGGGGTTGCCTGGCTCAAGGGACCAAGCAGCCTCGATTGCCTGCCTCGTTAGCCTTTTATTGTAACAGCAGTTTGAGATACCAGTAAAGTTTATCTTTTAGATACAATCAGTAGGGTAAGTAATATTGGGAGGACACATGTGTTTGTAATGTGCTTTAAGCCAGGACACCCAGAAGATTAAGCATAAGGATTCCAGTAAACACCCGGGGGTCTACACATGCACAGACTTGTTTGGAAAGGTCAGAGAATAATTAGGGGTGCCGCCTTCGACACTCCCCTTTCTCCCCTAAGTCGGAATTCTGAAGAACAGGGCAGGTGGCCTTCCACACCCTTCCCTTTTCTCAGAATGTTCTCCTTACAAACTTTCCAGCCAAGTCTCGTGTGCTCCCCAGCAGTTGTTACACATGTGGTTACCACAGATCCTGATGAGAAGTGACTTTGCACCAAGCATTTCCTGGAAATAAAACTTTCATTTCTTTTAATAGCATTTTTGCTATTTTTAAGGAAATGTATATTGAAAATTCTGCTTTCCAGTGTGAATGATAAGTGAAATGTGATTGTTGCTGCTAAATCATTCTATTTCCTCCCTTTTTAAAAAGATAAACCAGATATTTTCAACCAGTGCAAAATGATGACAGATATTTCAGGCATTCTTCAATTAGCAGACCAGTATTTTATATTAATTAAAATGTCTTCTAAAACATGTACACTTTAAAAATCCATCTATATCTCACTGAACCTCTTATAACACAATGCTTATTTGTGAAAAAAGAAGACACAGACTTGAATTTCAGAGTTTATGAGGCTTGGCAGCAAGGAGAAATGAGGGGCCTACACAGAATCGGTAGGCCTTAGAGGGATAGGGTTTTTCTTGAGACACATCATCAGAAGGCACACTAATCATGGCAAAATGTTACAACCAGTCAAAGTAGTTGATGGCATTAACTTATGGTAACTCCAAATAGAGCTTTGGTGAATAGTCAAGCTGACCTGGTTTTGGATAGGATGGGGTTGGTTACCCAAGAGAGTAAACAGGGCATTACCAGTTCGCTGGGGCTTTACCCTCTCCCTACCTTGAGTCTTCATGGCATCAGCTCTGTCTGTGTGGGCAAGGCCGGCTTCCTGTGTGTGACTGGGCTTAGAAGAGTCCGGTGCTTAGTTTGATGTTCTTCTATCACCATCTTGAAATTCCTAATAGATTTTGAACAAGGGGCTCCACATTTTGATTTTACACTGGGCACTTCAAATTATGTAACTGGTCCTATCCTGATTCTGAAAGCTGATTTCACCTTCCTTTATCATATACTAGAGGCCTGGTGTACAAAATTTGTGTACTGGGGGGTGGGAGGGTGTCCCTCAGCTCGGCCTGCGCCCTCTCACAGTCCGGGACCCTTGCTCCTTACCTCCCACCTGCTCACTGCTCCTTACCACTCGGCTTGCTGCTCCTTAGTGCTGCCACTGCCATGGAGGCAAGAGAGGCTCCCACCACCACCGCTATGCTTTCCAGCTGTGAACTTGGCTTCTGGCTGAGCAATGCTCCCCCTGTGGGAGTGCACTGACCACCAGGGGGCAGCTCCTGTATTGAGCGTCTGCCCCCTGGTGGTCAGCGCACATTATAGCGACCGGTCATTCCACTGGTTGTTCCACCAGTTGTTCCGCCGGTCAGTCAATTTGCATATTAGACTTTTATTATATAATATTATGGCCTAAAAACTTGGTTTTCCCAGGATCAAGCTATGGACCAGGGGAGTGTGAGGGGTAAGGGCTACGGTGAGCCATCGGAGCTTCTGGCCAACTCCTCTTATTTCCTCAGGAGGCCAGACTGAGCACAGTAGGAAAAGGAAGGAGAGCGCAGTGTCTAGGAGCAGGCGGGGGCTACTGACAGCTCGAGTTTCTCCATTAAGAACACAGCAGCTGCTACTACTCTTACTACGCCCACCACACATCAAGGAGCTAATATCTGCCAGGCTCTCGCTAAGTGCTTCATGTGCATTAGTTCCTCTTTCTTAATCCTCTTCACATCCTGCAAAATGAGTATTTTTATAAAGGAAGACTCTGAAGTTTCCAGTAATTAAATTGCCCGCAATTACAGAGCTAGTAATGGTCTTTTCTCATTAACTGTCCTTTCTACTCAAGAAGTGGCCAACTATCCTTTGTTGTTAAAATTGAACTTGAATCATTTATTTGTCTATTGGAAAAGACTCAGGCTTATATAGTTTATATTCTATTTTTTTATTTTTATATAATTGTAGATAGTGTTGTTATTTAGGAACTTTTGGATATAAATATGTCTTTCCTTTTTCTCCACGGATATCTGGACAGCATACTAATACTGGAAGTGTTTTCCCAAGAAGAAATAAGTACACTCTCCTTTTCTCAGAAAATTGTGCCACTAAACGATGTTATATAAACCTCAGCCCAAATGACATTTTGTGTCTTGGTTATTTCTGTTATTATTGTTTTCCTACTTGTTATGTGTGATTGTGTCCTGCCATAATTAAAACAGGGTATCCATGTTTTCTATTTTAATTTTGAGTTAAAGTGAGGTTTTTCAAAAATTTGTAAATAAACTCTATTCTGGACTAATCCCAATCATGTCTCCGGCAGGAAAGCTCCTCTGGCGGCCGATGTGCCCAGGCTTGGCTATAGTTCCTCATCCAATCACAAATACATTCCCCGGAGGGCAGTGCTCTATGTACCTGGAAATGATGAAAAGAAAATAAAGAAGATTCCGTCCCTGAATGTAGATTGTGCGGTGCTCGACTGTGAGGATGGCGTGGCCATGAACAAAAAGGTAATGGCGTAATTTTTTTTGCTAAGGATGGGAAAAACAAATGGATTGAAATGTGGTGCTTTCCTGGGATCATTGGCTCGCTTATTTGGAAAGATTCGACTGCTCTCCCCTTTTGCTGATGACTAATCTATCCTTGACTCAGCCTAGTATGGGTTCTGAATGTGTGTGTGTCTCTTTTCTCCAGCAGAAAGGAAGAATCATGTCCCTCAGGACATGCAGCTATGTGTGTGTAGAAAGAAATAGTCACAATCCTTTTTGCCCCTGATATTTGCTAGTTTGGATAAGTGACTTGTTCTTAGAAATGTAGCATAAATTTTTCAGACCAGTAAGAAGCAATTGGGAATTTATTTATTTTACTTATTTATTTTTTTACTGCCAGGTATATTAAGTAGTGATCTTATCTCTTATGGGAAAAGTGCCAAGAAAATAAAAGAGAGTTTCTACAGATAAGTCACCATTTTCTCTACTTAATTAAAGGGAAACTGTGCATAGAACTTAGGGTTGCAGCTTTTGGCTGATTTTCACATGGCCTGACCAGAGAAATGAGCCTTAGAAAACATCCAATTGTAAACAGGTACAAAAGATTCTTGCTGGATGGTGGCATTGTGGGGGCTTTTGACTCATTTTGGTTTGCTTAACTTCATTTTCCAGGTTTTTATAATGAACATGGATTTTTTTCAATAATTAGATGAGATATGTAAATCATTAGAACAATAACTAATGTTTGCATTGGACTTTCTTTGTTAAAAGCATGCTTTCACTTGACTTTTATCTAATCCCTAGACCAGTGATGGCAAACCTTTTGAGCTCGGCGTGTCAGCATTTTGAAAACCCCTAACTTAACTCTGGTGCCGTGTCACATATAGAAATTTTTTGATATTTGCAACCATAGTAAAACAAAGATTTATATTTTTGATATTTATTTTAGATATTTAAATGCCATTTAACAAAGAAAAATCAACCAAAAAAATGAGTTCACGTGTCACCTCTGACATGCGTGTCATAGGTTCGCCATCACTGCCCTAGACAGTGAGGTTGGGCTGGGAATGGGTTGTGGGCCCGGGGACAGAGGAGCTGACCATCTCAATATGTGCCTATTGGGATCGTTTCTTGCCTTAGGTGAATAGCATGGCTGTACTATACAACTTTCTTGATTGATTGCTTTTCTTAGAGATTCTAGCAAACAAATATTTGCTTTAATTTTTTAAGAAAGTTAATTTCTAGCATCTTCCTAATGGTCAATCCAAGGCTTTCCAAGTATTTGGGAAAGGCTTAGAATAAGCATGTGGAATTTACTAGTGAAATGTCTACTCAAGGTCTCTGACATGCACTAAGGAAAATACAATTAATCTTCTTTCTGCCAGAGATTAAGGTAAATCAGCCTATTCTCGAAGGACATAATGTGACTCCAGCATGCTCCCTTCCAAAACTCATGTGTGCACACTAAGATGAGATACTAAACTGTAATTCCAGTTCTTTGTGGCCCAGGGCAATTCACTTTACTTCTTTGCCTCAATTTCTTATCTATACTGTGGGATAACAAAATCTTCTTTGTCAGGGACAGGGATTATTAGGAGGAAAAAAATGTGATAAAATGCCTCTGAGTAGCTTGATTTCCTATAGGAAATAGATTAGATAAATCCTGCAGTAATCATGATTAGAGGGGAATTTATTTGGCATACAGCACAGTGAGGCATTCAGTGCCCTCAAAAACTTCTAATGACATTTCTTCACATGTCTTGAGGCCATCTTCTCATACCCACCTGAGGATGTGTCCTGCCATCCAGATGAGTTGGAAATAGGATTTGTTATTGCCTCTCATTTCTTTTCTGTCCATCTGTGTTCCTAAGCTCATTCTTATACCCAGAGCTCATTCTTTTTTTTATACATATATATTTTTTATTGATTTTAGAGAGGAAGGGAGAGAGAGAGAAACATCAATGATGAGAGAGAATCATTGACTGGCTGCCTCCTGCATGGCCCACACTGGGGATTGAGCCTTCAACCCGGGTATGTGCCCTTGACCGGAATCGAACCTGGGACCCTTCAGTCCGCAAGCCGACACTCTATCCACTGAGCCAAACCAGCTAGGGCCAGAGCTCATTCTTGTACCTGGAACCTAGGAGAGGAAGGGGACAAAAGAGTTTATGATAGACAAGCTGTGCCTGCCATCTTGGCATCTGTGTCTTCATCAGGACACTCCGGTTCTCCTAATACACTTAAACTTCACATTAATTAATAGACACACTGTTTTATGCACGCTGAGCTTTTTTTTATAGAAGTTCTTTTTTTAAAAAATATATTTTTATTGATTTCAGAGAGGAAGGGAGAGGGAGAGATAGGAAAATCAATGATGCACGCCCCACACTGGGGATCGAGCCTGCAACCCGGGTATGTGCCCTTGACCAGAATTGAACCTGGGACCCTTCATTCCACAAGCCGACGCTCTATCCACTGCGCTAAACCGGCTAGGGCTGCACGCTGAGCTTTTAATCAACTAAATTTCCCTTTCTTATCCCCAGAAAATTCTGCCAAGCCAGACTAATACTTGTAAAAAAAAATTTTTTTTTTCTTAAAAATCTCTATCCAGGATTTAATTTTATCTCATGTATTTCATTTCATAGCCCTAGCCTGAAATATAGTTAAGTTCTTTGTGGATTTTTATTTCATCATCCAACGTTTATATTATGTGAGTATTTGACCAGTATACTGTATGAAATTTTAGCAGCTTTCTGATGAAAACGTCAAAGAGGTTGGAGCCAGGTCCTGCACAAACATGCCACTAGGAAATTCTGTCCCAGTTTATTTACCAAGCATCTACATAGTGCTGACTAAATGCCCGGCACTGTTCTAAGGGCTTTTTGCATAACAACCCAGTGAGGTCGTAGTATATTCCTTCTACAGATAAGGAAACTGAGGCATGGAGAGGTCAACACAACTCTCCTAAAATTCAGTCTTTTCACAAGGATATTATAAGAGATTTTTATCTAGTGTCATTTCAAAATGAAGACCTTCCCTACACACCTTTTAGGAATACTTTCTCCCCACACACCTTTGTGTCGCCAGAAAAATGAGGTTAGCTAAATGAGACTCGACCTTGAAAAACCCACGTCAGTACCTAGTTGTTGCCACCTTCTTTTTGAAATGTAGAGACACAAAACTGGTAATAGGTACCATTTACTGAGTGTTTTCTGTGTATATTAAATGCTTTATATTTTATTTCATTGAATCTTTACAGAAAAGTTTTGAAATATGCCCAAGGTCGTAGTGCCAGTAAGTGGCAGAATTGTATCTCCTAGAATTTTTACCAATAATCAGCCTCGAGTTTATCTGTCGGCATATTCCATAAATAACCTTTTCCCCCTTTCTTGGAAAGGTCTTTCTTTTTTGTCATCTTTGGGTGTTCCTTGGTTTTTCAAAGATTATGACAGGAATTCCGTGTTCATATTTGCAAAGTCTTTCAGCGTCCTGGGACTATAATTCATTTAGACCTGGGATTTCAATTTATTTGAAATGTCTAGATAAGTCTGACACTTCTCACATATCTCACATTATTTTTTTTCTGTCTTGAAGTCACCTCTTAATCATCTTTCTTGTTTAAATATTATTTTTTAAAATATTTTTTTGATCGGTTGCCTCCAGCACGCACTCCAACTAGGGACCAAACCCGAAATGCCGGGCGTGTGCCCTGACCAATAATGGAACTGGCGACTTTTCAGTGCACCAGGCAACACTCAACCAACTGAGCCACACTGGCCAGATGGAGGAGATAGAATATAAACCACTTTCAGTGTTCTTATTTCTTATGAAACACATGTTAAACCTGTCATTTCAGATGATCTAGTTATACATATAGTTTTGCTAAACTGAACTATTATTGCCTAGTTCAACTTTCTTGGTATTATTAAAACATAGTCACTTCATTTGATATCTCATTTTATTTTTTTAATTTTATTTATTGATTTTTAGAGAGAGAGAGCAAGGGAGAGAGAAACATCAGGATGTTGCTCCACTTATTTTTGCACTCATTGGTTGCTTCTTGTATGTGCCCTGACCGGGGGTCAAACCCACAACCTTGCTTTATCAGGGATCGAACACACAACCTTGGCACATTGAGACAATGCTCTAACCGAGCTCCTAGGCCAGGGCTGTATCTCATTTTATTAATAGACTAACCCAGTATTTCATTTGACTGACTGTGGAGTGTGGGCTTGTAATGGAAACAATAGGAGTTTTCAGAGCAGTTTCTAAGTATATAATACCTTCCAGCGGGCTCTAATCCTGGTCTGCTAATCCAATTTGTGTTTAAGCAGCTCCTTCATGTCCAGGAAGGCACTACCACTCACCTTCCCAAGCATGGGTGATGAGAAGGCTGTCCCCACATCCCACTTATCTCCTCCTCCTCGTTGTTAAATGCATGAGGAGATGAGGCCTGTCTAAGCCCTTGCTTGCTGGGACACAGTGAAAATAAGCCAAGTAATCACGGATTCCTGGTGAATCTCCATGACACTTGGGGGAGGCCAACACGGCAGAAATGGAGTAACTAGAAGCAGGATTCCAGGGCTGCTATTTTTATTTATTTACTTAAGAATTCAATATTTAAGTTTAAATATGTAAATGTAAACACTCAATATTTAAATAAGTATCGAGTACTTACTCAGCCAGGCATCATGGCAAGCAGAAGGGTAACAAAGATGGCTGCATGGCCCCTAGCCTGGAGGGGTCAAAGGCAGGTGGTGAGACAGGAAAAATAGTAAACAATTGTAAACTCACAAGATAGGTCTATAAAGATGCATACTTTTTATTATCATTTGATTCTAAGTATTTTTAAATTTCCATTTTGATCTCTTGGTTGAGCCATGAGATGCATAAGCATGCTTCACAAACTCTCTGTGGTGAAGAACTAGTTTGGTTATTTTTATTTGTTGTTGTTACTTTGCTTTATTTTTAAAGCATTTCCAGTCTATTGTCGAATTACACTTTTGCAAACCACCCCCCCCCCAAAAACAAAAGAATTGCTAGAGAATTAAATGCTGCTTGAGTGTCATAGCAATGCCACTTGCTATGGCAGTTTCTAAATTCACATTCCCATTTCATTCTGACCCTGCAGTGGTGTGGTCATGTCAGAGTTTGTGGGCCAAGAGTGGTCCCAGACCAGTGGTTGGCAAACTCATTAGTCAACAGAGCCAAATATCAACAGTACAACAATTGAAATTTCTTTTGAGAGCCAAATTTTTTAAACTTAAACTGTATAGGTAGGTACATGGTTATTAACTTAATTAGGGTACTCCTAAGCCGGCCTTTGCTAAAAACGTCCTCAATCTGATTGAGGTACATTCGCTGAGGTCAACCCCTTCCAACTCTCCCATCCACATTCGTCTTGTATACTTGTTTCGTCTATCTCCTTTCCGAAAACCAACTTCTGCGCATGGGCCACGAAGTTTCAATCGCACTGTATGTGCGCGCCCGCACGTGGTATTTTGTGGAAGAGCCACACTCAGGGGGCCAAAGAGCTGCATGTGGCTCGCGAGCCGCGGTTTGCCGACCACTGCCCCAGACTATAGTTTGAGCAGGAGGGACTTAGAATTTCAAAATTTCCAAGTATATGGCTGATATTTTAATTAATTATTTTGTTTCTGACCGCTAGTTAGTGCATGATGGTTACCGAATGTGATCTGAATGATGCGGTTTTTGGAAATATCCTGCTGTATGGCCTATCACATGAGCCATTTTTGTAAATGTTTCATGAGTGCTTAAGGAGAATGTGTATTTTCTGTTTACTAAAAGCAGAGTTCTCTATGTTTTCCAGTAGACCAAGCTTGATAATTATGTTGTTAAAATATCCAAATCTCTACTGATTTTCATCTGCTTGATATATATCAATTATTGGGGCTAGTTGAAATTTACTCTCCAATGGAAAATGCCAATTTGGCTCTGTTGTTCTATCAGTTTTTGTTGCTTATAGTTTGAGCCTATATTGTTAGGTGTATACAAATTTGGAATTATTATATCTTCCTGGTATATTGAATCATTTATTATTATGCGCTGACACTCTTTACCCCCCAACATGCTTTTTGTTTTAAAGTTTGTCTATGTGGTCTGATATGAATACACCAGCTTTCTTTCGGTTAGTGTTTGCCTAGTACATTGTTTTCAGCCTTTTGCTTTTAACTTTTCTATATATTTGTTTTAAATATGCCTCCTATTGTTTTTAAATTTTTTATATCCATGTGGACAATCTCTATTTTCTAACTGAAACAGTAATCCACTTAGTTTAATGTAATTACTGATAAATTTAAATATACGATTATATTTTTGTCCTGTTTTCCTCACCTGTTCTGCTTCTTTTTCTCATATTTTTTGCCTTTTAAGATTATTTGACTTTTTTGGTTTATTTTCATCGGTCCATTTTTCCTCTCTTTAGAGTTAGAAGTTATGACTATATTTCTAACTTTTATAGATTACCCTTGAAATTTTACCAAATATACTTAACAAAGCCTAAAATTAACCTGTATTTTCTTCCCGGATAACACAAGAATTACAGAAAATTTTAAATCCAATAATCTTCCTTGTAGTTTATGTTATTTTTGCCCAGTATTGTAGTTATCTCTTTTAAACCTATGAATTTTGAATTATTAATATCAATATTTTATAAATATAGTAATTATTTATATTAGCCTCCATATTCTACCACTTTCTCTGCTTATTATTCCTTCCTGCATTTTCAGGTAATCTTTCTCTCTCCTGATGTGCATCTTTCAGAATTTCCTTGTAGCTAAGGTTTATTGATAGAAACCTCTCACAGTTTTTGTTTATTTGAAAACATCTTTACTGTCTGCATACACAACTCTAGTTTGACAATTATTTTCTCTCAGAACTTGGAAGATATTATTTCATTATCTTCTGGTTAGTATTACTGCTATTGAGAACTTTGTGTCATCTGAAAACTAGGTTACTTGTCTTTTCTTCCTTGGCTGGTTTTTAAGACCTTTGTCTTTGGTGTACTGAAGGTTTACTAAAATATTGACTACAGTTAATTTACTCCTTCTTCTCTCCCTTCTCTTTTTCCTTCTTTCACATAGTATAAGTTACTTTTCCTATATTTGTGGGTTTGTGTCTTTTATCAGTTCTTTAAATTTCCACCCTTAGTACTTTACATGCTGCTTCTAGTCCATCCTTTCTATATTTTCCTTCAGAGATGCCAAATAGACATATCTAGGAACTTTTTAGTCTATCTTCTTTGTCTTTTAATATATTTTCATATTTTCTGTCTCCTTTTATCTCTGTGCTATATTCTGTATTAATTCTTCATATCTAAGCAACACTTTTCTAATTCTTTTTTCAGTTGTGTCTAATCTGTTTAACCCATCCTCTGGTTATATTTTTCATATATGGAAGTTCTGTTTTATTATTTTTCATATCTGTTGAATGTGGAAATTTCAAGATTTTTGCATCTAAATTGCTTTGTTGTTCACTGATTCATACTCATTGTATGAACCCATATTGATTGGAATTAATTCTTGGGAATTATAAGGGTCTAGAATGTGCAGGTTTTCCTCCAAAGAGAATATGTGTCTGCCTGGAGTCAGGGATAGTACTAATCTAAAGTTGCAGTTTATTTTCCCTACCTTCCAGTTGTTGCAGGCTTAGAACCTTATACCAGGTCTGATAGAGGCTTTGGTTCCTAACTTTTTAATTTTTTGACCTCTCGTAAATCAGAATTCAACTTATTTGTTGTCATCATTTTACATTGGCCTCTGGAAAATGACCTTACCTTCTTATGATTCCAGCAATACATTAAAAAGTGCTTTTGTTGAAATTTATCCATTTCACAGTAGGATGGCCCTTCAGAGAATATGGTCTGTCTGCCACATTGCCAAAAGTAAAGTACCCATTCTTTTAAAAATATTTATTGTAAACTTGAACAAAATTAGTCTAAAGTTTATTCTTATACATAAAGAGTCAAATAGTTATGAAATAAAGCAGGCCCCTAACTATTATTTCATTTTCCCTCTCCAGAGAGAATCCCTTTTACCTCTTCTAGCTTATTCTTACGGAATTCACTCCATATCTCTAAATAATATACTTCTTGATTTTCCCCCCAGTTTTAGGCATGATATTGACTCCCTGCTATGGGATTTGTCTCTGTCCCCATTATCACTTTATCCCCACTATGCGTGAGCCATCCCTCAGTTGTCTCAGTACAACTATATGTAACTTTGATGAGATTAGTATTCAGTGTATAAACTGTTTAGAGTTGAACTATGTTGTAATAAACTAATTACCTTTCCTTTTCTACCAACCTATTTTTTTTTCTGGCTTAGTTTTCTATTCAGTTGCCACTAATTTAACACCCACCTCTTCACTAGTTGTCTAAATCTCTTCATAATATGTTCCGCAGAAGCACCCAGTATTTTATCATTTTCATCTCCTTGAAGAAATCTCTCTGAATCTTCTGATCCCCTCAAGTCTGGACTTCGACTCCTTCCCCTCTCTCTTGTATTAAGATACCCTGTTTTCGCCGAAACCGGTTTGGCTCAGTGGATGGAGCGTCAGCCTGCGGACTGAGAGGTCCCAGGTTCGATTCCGGTCAAGGGCATGTGCCTGGGTTGCGGGCACATCCCCAGTGGGGGATGTGCAGGAGGCAGCTGATCGATGTTTCTCTCTCATCGATGTTTCTAACTCTCTATCTCTCTCCCTTCCTCTCTGTAAAAAATCAATAAAAATATATATTTAAAAAAAAAAAAAAAAAAAAGATACCCTGTTTTCTGTGTCCCATGGCTTTGTGTATCTGGCATGCTTTCTTGTTTGGGTGAGCACAGTCTCTAATAATTCCTGAGAAAACATTTCCCTCTGAAGCACAGAAGCAACTTATATAAACATAAACTCATATTTTTTCTAATTTGATTTGTAAAGAGCGGGGATAGGTCAGGAGTTTATGGTCATAAGGGGTCTTATACTGACCATTTAAGAAGTCAAAGGAGGAACTCTGAATTGTGATTCAAGAAAGGCTTTTCTGTAGGAACCTAAGCTAATGAAATCTGGGATGTCATTTATGGGCAACTTACTTTGATACAAACAGCCTGGTTCAGTGAAAAGGGTAGGATGCTTGGCAAGTGACAACCCGTTTGAATTTCCCTATTTTAACCCTTTCTGGCTAGGGAACTTGAGGCCTGTCATCTCCTGAGCCTCTCTTTCCTTATCTGTCCTCATGAGATGGGTGACAATGAAACCTGCCCTGCCAGCCACAGGACCAGCTGTGAGACTCAAATAGAAAATCACTTTGTAAACTCCTACGTGCTAAATAATATTGCTTTTTAAAAAGCTACAGTGTCATTTCCAAAGGAATAAAGCTTAGAAATTTTAGGAAAATGGATGGTGAGCACATTCTCTTTCACATAGAGGAACATAGTTGATGGCCAGGAACACAGACTTTGGAGCTGAACTGTGTCTGGATTCTGTTAACATCTCATCCTAAACAGTGTGGCATTGGGCAAATTACTCCAGCTCTCTGTGCCTCAGTTTCCTCTTCGGTAAAAGAAGGGTAATCATAGTAAAAATAGTATTTACTCCACAAAATTATATTAAATTGGCTATTTAAAAAATATATTTTTATTGATTTCAGAGAGGAAGGGAGAAAAAGAGAGAGATAGAAACATCAATGATGAGAGGGAATCATTGATTGGCTGCCTTCTGCACATTGGACCCAGCCTGCAACCCAGGCATGTGCCCTTGACTGGAATCGAACCTGGGACCCTTCAGTTAGCAGGCCAACACTCTATCCACTGAGCCAAAACAGTGATGGCTAAATGGGCTATTTTCTAAGTATTTAGAGCAGTGCCTGGCACATAATAAGTGCTATATGTGTGTTTGATAAATACCTAAATAGCAGTTGTACTCCTGGGCACAGATCTGATGTATAATTCAAGTCTCTGATGATTGCTTAGAATGCCCAGGTATGCTGGTATTGATTCATACCTTAGATTCCTGCCTGTCATAGGGTAATATATTGGCACAGATAGGAGTCTGCCAAGTTTGCTGTTGTTTTAACCTTTGCCCTAAACTATTATAGACAAACAAGAAACTCTAGAGACAGCAAATCTGCCTGCGAGGGCCTGGGCCCCGTGAGAACAGTTCAGAGCAAGAGAGAGCTGGGCTGAGGCCTGGGTCCTGAGCAAGACCCATTCACAGTGACTTTATCTGTATGGGCGACAGGCAGCAGGACTGCCATGGGGTGGGGGATGGCCTCTCTGAGGAGAGCTGCCTTAGCAGTGTCCAGGGAAGCCCCTGGCCCATAGGGGTAAGAGCAGGGACTCCCTTCCCCGCTACCTGCTCTGCCTGGCACAGGGCGATAGCTGCCAGGAGGCCATCTTGTCCAAGCTGCCCTCCACTATGAAAAGCAAGAGGAAGCCATTTGCCCTCTGGCACCAGTCAGTTTTTCAGAAGTTCCATAGCATCACACACACCCCTCCCTGGGCAGTATTCTTTGAATGTTCCTGCCCCCTCCATCCGTCTTGGATATCAGGACACACGTGAGACCTTAAGGAAGGTCAGTGGTTGTATAGGCCAGGGGAGTGTGATGGTGTCCCCCACAGTAAGCCACTCTCAAGGTGCCTCTTCCTGAACAAATAATTCATACAAGGACTCCTGTCAGACTCTCAGTCATTGCATTTGCGAATGAGTTGCTTATTAAGAAACACCAACTATCAATGAAGGTTATTGGCTCGTTATTAATCTTTGAGTAATATGAATGATTTCCTCACATTCCTTGTTTTAAACCAGTTAACTCTTGAATTACTCTCTACTACCTTTATGTGCCATCCACATGGAAGATCCTTTTCTACCCTGTGAACATATGTATTCTCTTTAATTTGTGCTCTCTTGTTTGATTTCATTTTGAGCATGTGCACACACACACACACACACACACACACACACACATACATGGACACTAACGTGCCATTTGTACTTACCATATGCACACACAAATCCATTTGGCTAAATGTTAAATAACTCAGTGCTGTCACTTTGAAATAAATTAGTAGACTAGCGAGGTGTACTCTCCCCACAGGGAGAAAGCTAACTGACGGGCAATGAATGATTAAATGTATACAGGGGCGTGAGGAGCTAACTCTTCTTCAATAGGGGTGTGAAATTAGGATGGGAGGGCTCCTCTCCCAGGGGCCTTGCCTTTATTAAAAGACTTGAGAGCTTGGGAGATTTCTTCAATAGGAATTGGGGTAGCTGTGAGTCTTTTTGGAACAGTATGGAAAGCTGAACTGTGCTTAGCAACTCTGCAAGGTCTTTTTGATCCTTAAAGGTTTGGATATAAAAACCTATCCAGGTTCTCATAAAAGTAGTAAAGTATTTTCAGTCTTTTGTCAATCTCTTCATATCCTTAAATAACCTGTCCTCTTTTGTGGAGTAATTGTTTTTAAAACCCAGAAAACAAAATAAAACAAAATACCCTCCACCTACCCTAATTGTTTTATTCCTTAAAACAAGCATCTTCTTAATGCAAGAATTAAAATATCTCTATTAGGGTCACAATAGTCAGCAATTTCCCTTTAATGAGCTCAACAAAATCTCTTTACAAAGAGATGCAGGCTTCAACTTGTCAGTTATTTCTTTTCCTGCAATTCCTAGGAATCCAATTAAGTAAGACTGAGTATGATCTCAAATATGAAATACCTGACTATGGAACGCCCAGGCATAGGCAATGACAATGAAACAGATCTTTGAGCTCCATCCAGCTCAAAATTAGGATTGAAAGAAAGGAACCCAGCTTAAATGAACTGCAACTTTATAAAAGTGGAAACTGCAGCCATTTCCTCTGAAATGAAGTAAGAAATAGGTTGGAGACTATAGTGAAAATCATTCAACTTACTTATTCCAAGTTTAGCTACCAATTAAAACCTCTTTTTTTTTTTTTTTTTTTTTTAACCAGGAGACTACAGATGATTTTCACAAAATGAGCCCAAGAGGTTGCAGTTTGCTAAATCTCTGTGACCAAAGAACTTATTCTTATTCCACCAAAATAAAGAGATAACAGCAGGAAATCTTGCAGAGTAACATACTTGAAACCAAAAAATAGTGTTTTATTTCAAGTTTTTTTATTTTAGAGGCCACACTTCAAAATAAAGAATTAAATACCACCATGTTTTCAATAATAAATAGACGGAAATATTTTAAGGCACAATTCAACATTTTTATTTAGAGAGATAACCAAAAAATAATAATATTACACTTTTACCATGTATTTTAACTGTACCAGAGCTTCTCAGGTTGGTGATGGAGGTGGTGGTATTGGTTTAATTTCTCCTATAGATATGCTGTCTATTTCAAATATACTTTTACAATTTTTCCCATGTGGTGCAATTGTGCTAACCATTGGTTAGAAATTAACCTCCAAAATTTAGCAGTTGGGCCCTGCTGACGTAGTCTAAGAAGCAGTGTGTTCTTTGGCAAAGTATTGATTAGCTCCAGATAACTCGACCAAAAATACCTTCCCAGACATCTGTCTGAGAGCAAAAGCTTAGTGAGAAAGAGGACCCAGTGAGCTGGCCTGAGGTGAAAGTGGGTTTCCCACAGACTTCCCAAGTTTTTTCAAGTGAGAGTTGGGCCCCAAAGGGCTATTTCCCTAAGCCTATCATCCATATTGTCTAATCTCCCTTCCCTAGTAGCAGGAGAAGGTTGATGGTATGGCTCAACTGGTGCAGGTTTGCAGGGCACAGGGAGTGTCAAGAGCTTCTCTTTCCTGAAGCTGTGATGGATAGATGCATGTGGGAAGGCAAAGTAGACAGAGCCAATAAATGGGAAAAGCTGTTCCAAATAGGCTTTCAGAGCAGAGGGAGCCTGAAGTCGGTATGTAAAACCCAACTTTGGAGTCAAGCCATGAGAGAGTCAGAGGAAACCAGATCAAGCACTCCCACTGATCGGGGCAGTCATGGCTCTCTGGGCTGGGAGACTTTGAGGGTCAGAGTGGGGACATGCGTTATCACACTTCCCTCCCGGGTTGTCTGGAGGATGACAGCCTCCTTGAATTTTGGCTCATTTCTGGGCTGAAGGCAGTTTTCCACAATCATTTTTTCCACCGGCTGCACTTCCTACCAGGACAGGGACTTAGAGCTGACCATGGTGCTGAAAGGTGCAAGACTTAGAGACCATTTAGTGAGTACTTTGGGTGTGGCAGCACTACCTGCAGTTTAGCTTTCTGCAATTTCATTTACCTGGGATCAACCACAGTCCAAAACTATTAAGTGGAAAATTCCAGAAATTAATAATTCACAAGATAATTGTTAAATGACTGGTCCACTTACTCCATCATGACAGGATCACACCTTAATGTAATGACTTGTTCCACATCTGCTTCCCTGTTAGACTGTTAGCTTTGTGAAAAGGGTACACTGTATCTCCCATACCTTACTATAGTGCACGCTACGTACCATAGTGCACGCTAGGTACTTAGCAAACATTTGATGAATAAATGAGTTACACGTGATCAATATAGCTTATGTTACATGTATTATTTTAATATTAATAGAAGCACCATAAATCAGGTAAAATCGGGGGGAAATAGAAGCATGTGTTGTGGAAATTATAGTTCTTTAGTATTTCATATTTGTAATGCCCCATCTCAGGATTTATATGAAGTTCAGAGTGCACCTTAATCTTTCACAGATGCATCTGTACAGACAAAATGGAACAACGAACTAAGGTCATAATTTGGACAATATGAATGCCTAAACATGTGTATGAGTGAATTATTGTTAACATATGAGGTTTTAAATCTTGTCCTGTATTTTAGATTCGGGTCTTATGTCAGGAAGGTAGTTCCATTGACATGAAAACAACTCTGAGCATCTCTTTTAGAGGGTGTACAGCATTCTGTGGTCATAGAGCTTGTCATGGTAATTATTACACATTCCAATCAAACTTCCCATTTTGGAGATGAGATTTCTGCCTATTTGTTGTTTGATTTTAGTCAAGCCCTGTTTTTGTAATGTTCTGTTGACATGTAGAAGATTTCCATAGCTGCCATGTTAATTCTTCCAGCGTGTATGTGTTTTGAAACAACACTCCCCAGCTGAGATCTTGGAGGACCGGCCTATTTTGACAGGTCCCCTTAGTCCATGTATCACCAAGCTCGTTCCCTGCCAATATGTTTCACATGATTCTGTGGACATGTGTAGCGCGCCTGTGCAACTTGCAAACACCCATACATTATTACAATAATAATTGGGTTTTGATGCAACTGGAACTCAGTACTACCAAGCTGCCAGCATTTCCTTTTGGCTACCAGTCCTAGGCAGGAAAATTATAGGCTAACTGTCTTCCTGTTTATTGATAAACAAAATGGCCAGCCCAGCAATGGAGCCTGATTAGCAGTTTGCACCCTTGGTGAAAGGATAAACAGAACCCTACTGTTTTCTGTGTTTGACTGCAATTTGCATCTTTAAAGAAGTTGGACTGCCCCGAGATTCATGTTCAACTTCCTAGTGCTTGGAGATTCTTTGATATGTTACATGTCAGCCTCCTTGTTTTCCCCTCCTTCATCTTGAAACAGTACTTGCCAGCATATCTCTGCTCCCATCTGGACTACCATAAGCTTCCCGATAGTCACCTGTCTGAAGGAGGAAGGGTGGGAGGGGCGGGAGAAGAAATATGTCTGTTTCACGGTGCTCGAATTTTACATTCCCAGAAGGCCCTTTAATGCCGATTCAACTCCATTTTTGAAAAAAGCGTGCTGCAGGAATGAGGAGCCAGAGACAAAACGGAATCAGCTTACCACTCTCCTGGCTCATGGGATCTTTTTGGGCTCCTTCCCTTATCTTTACCCACCTTCCAAAAAATGCCCTCCCCCTTGCAAAGTGAAATATGATATCAGCCTCCTACCTTGAGTTTGGCATAGTGTTTGTTCTATTCTGAAATGTATTCTAACCTAATTAGGTTCTTAAACTAAATGGTAACAGACCAAGTAGTTGACTCCCCCTATAATTATTTTCAAATGACAGAAATGAAGATCATTTTTAACTTGAATTTGCATGATGGAAAAGGGAACATCAATACATGTAAACATGAATTAATCTGTTTAAATAAACTTTTCCCATAATCCTTCCCGTATGTAAACAACATTTGTTCTGCCTTAGAGATATTGTATGATTGGACCCATGAGACTCTGGTTATCCCACTGAACAGTTTCCTTTTATAACTTCAAAAGAAATGTTATGTATTTATTGGAGGTTGTAGGGTGTTAAGTGTAGTTAGACGTAAATTGTACCTCAGCTATTTTGTTAATGCCAATAGGGATTAAATTAGATTTTATAGCTGTTGTGGAAGTCTATTTGCTAGCTAACAAGTGGGGTTTTGAAATCCTGGAAAACATAATCCTATTATAAAACAGGCAGCTGAATTAACATTACCCAGGAAGGTTTTCTTCATGGATTAGCATTTTTTGACAATAACAAAGAAAATAATCAAATTCTATGGGGGGATATTACATGCTTTTCTCAAAAGTCAGAACAGTGAATTGGGGGAAAGGAGCAAGATAAGTGACTAAACATTCTATTACTTAGACTGTTTCTTTTTAAGAAGAGCATGGAGGCCAGGAAGTGAAGCGGAGTGTGGCCTTGTCTGTAATACGGCACGTGCTCTGGAGTTGGAAATGTGGCCCTGCTGGTGCACATGTCAGCACCCCACCTTCGGTTGTACGTAGTTATTTGCATCAGTAATTCCCTTCTCCTGGTTTTTTAATATATTCCCAGTGGGCCAAAAATAGTCACTAGAAACCAAAGTCTATGAACTGAAACAAAAACTGATGCTACTTTTTGTGACATCATAAAAACATTTTCCTAGTTATTGTTAGACCCTAGAATCTGAGAATTTTAGAGCTGGAAGGAGCCTTGACATTTCTCCTCACTCTTATATTCCAATTCCAAATTTTACTTTAAATGCTACAAAAAGATGGATTTCTCTCTCACACACACTCACACTTATACACACATGTATAGATATCGATTTACACTTAACAACTTATGAGTGGCCTTTGTATTTTTAAAGAAGAAACTTCCTTACGGCTTAACTGTTGGTTTTGGCTTGCTGGTGAGGGTTATTATTAGAGCTTGCAGGACTTGCCAGTTTTCATTTGCATGGGTATCATCTTAGCAGATAATCACATGGTTATCAATCACTGGCATATCATTGTGCTAGATAATTGCACGGGCATCTATCACATGTGTATCTGGAGCAAGTCACCACGTGAGTGTCAATTCTGTCTACATGGAGGAAGGTAAACGCATTAGAATCAGGGAAGGTCATGTCTTCATGGCAGATAATCACATGGGTATCAATCAGGTTAGGTATGGAGGTAGATAATCCTGTGCATATCCATCCCATGTACTAATAGGGATAATTATGTGGATATCAGTCACATCAACACCCTGGTTTTCTGGTAGAGGCTTACATGTGAAGCGATCATGCCATGTCATGTCATATCATGTGTTTGCTTATGTTGGAGAAGAGCTGCGTGTCTCCGTGCACACACCAGGTCTGGCGGCGGCTGGATGCCTTAAGGGCTGAGGGAGCAGTGCCTTCCTGAGCAGAGCACTGGGATCTCCATGATCCAAGAGCCATTTGAGACTTTTTAAAAAAATCTTTGTCTCCTGAAAGAGTGAAAATACTCCTGGGAACAATGTGAATGGGTCTAGAAGACATTTGTGGTTTGCCACCAAGCATGCATTTTTCCTTCCTCAGTGGTCAGTTGGTGATTTCCATTCCTGTCCATGTGGTCTGAGTGTGGCTTCAGCCCCCAGGGAGTCTGGGGTTCAGGGCTAACCCATAAGTGAATTGCACTCAATTGGCCACAGTAACTGGCTCAGTCCAATCAGAGTGAACCTCAGTCCTGTTGTGGGACGAAAGGATATGTGTTTTTTTTCTCAAAGGATCTCACCTGAGAGGAGGTGAGCCTGGGGCTGCTGCAGCCATGGTGCCTGTGGAGCCAGGTATGTCCAGGGTTCACCACATGAAGCCGAAAATGAAGCCTTCCCAGAGAAGATGGGAATGAGGGATAGAGAGGAACCATGCCCTGAGAATGTTGGCTGGGGCTGATTCTAGCAGAACCTACAGTGAAAACACCCCTGACCTGAAAACACTCACCTGAGCCCCTGAAGCCACTTTGGGCGTAAGCCAATTGGAGGTGCTTTTCTGTCCCTGCTTTAGAAAGAACCTTAACAGATATAATCACTTTTTCAGATCCTTTCCTGAGAACAAGCTTTCGTGGGAGCAGGCCCTGTGGGAGCAGACCCTGTTTCAGGGAGGAAGTGAGGGCAGAGGGGAGGCTGGGCTTCGTTAAAGAATAATCACCTTGGACCTCAGCCTGGCCCTGAGCTGCACTTGGCCCTCTGGGAGTGCCCCGGCCTCCTGGCCTCACCACATCTGAGCTCAAGCTGTGAGTGAGGAACATTTATTAAAGACCTTTAAATGCAGCCCGAATGTTTTCCCCTTTCCCCTGCCTGTTCTTATTACTTGATATTTATCAATATTTATCAAGTACTTACAATGTGTGAGTTATACATCCAAGTGCAATTTCAACCACCAAAATAAATGAAAAAATAGAGACATCCTCATGGCAAGAATGGTACTGTTGTAAGGCATTCTTTTATTGACATTTCAGAGGACAGATTTCTTTTTTAAAAACAGACTGAATGCAACATCTGATGATTTTTTGATTGGTTTGGAAAAAGCCTAACGCTTTATTTTTTTATTTTTTTTTAAATACATTTTATTGATTTTTTACAGAGAGGAAGGGAGAGGGATAGAGAGTTAGAAACATCGATGAGAGAGAAACATCGATCAGCCACCTCCTGCACACCTCCTACTGGGGATGTGCCTGCAACCAAGGTACATGCCCTTGACCAGAATCGAACCTGGGATCTTTCAGTCCGCAGGCTGATGCTCTATCCACTGAGCCAAGCCAGTCAGGGAAGCCTAACGTTTTAGAAAATAAGAAATAGAAAGAAATAATTCTCTATGAAGTAGAATATGCTGCTACCTTAAATAGAATGTTTCTCAGAAAAGCTAAGGAAAATTTATATGCTTTGTTTACCGAATTCTGTGTGAGTCAAGCAGCTTGTTCCTTTCCCCCTTCAGTTTGTATTTTTATTGAAACTGTCACTTTCTGCATATGCTAAAGTTTGAAATCCAAAGCTAATGGGCCTATCCATAGAAACTCCCAATAAAGGAACACAAGTTATTGAAATCTACACTAATAAAAGAGAAACATGCAAATTGGTGTCACTCCGCTACGCGCACCAGCCAATCAGGATGAGTATGCAAATCAACCCAACAAAGATGTCGGTTGATTTGCATATGCAGGCATGGAGCAAAGACTGAAGACGACTGAAGACTGAAAAGGCTTGGCTTCTCCGCTGCAGCCGGAGCGGAGAAGCCAAGCCTCGCTGCTGCAGCCGGACCAAAGGCCTGGGTCCCGGGTGCTGGAGGAAAACTGGTGCCGGCAGCCAGGGGAAGGAAGGCCTATTGCGCGAATCTTCGTGCAACAGTCCTCTAGTTTACTTATAATTTTAAAACCTCATTTTAACTTAGTAATTCCAAATTCTCTTCCTTGCAAACTGAACTCAAACTTTAGAGATAGCAAAATTTACCACTTGTGGTTTGAAACTCAGCACTTTGGTGTGGGAGGAGGGCAGAATCCTGTGGAAGTTCAAATAAACAATAGAATAAAAGTGAGAAAGAGGGGAAAAGGATAAGGCTTGGCTCATTCACAGACTAATCATCAGTTATCATCTGTTAAGTAAGTTCCTCTTGCCAGGGATGTACATGAGTTCTCACCTGCTGCAAGGAGATATTTGTGAAATGAATGCAAGCATGTATGAGTGACTGAGCAAGTGATTTGTCTTTGGCTGGGAGGTATCCCAAGGGATTTAAGGTCAAGGGTGAGAGTTGTGCTCTTCCCTCTGCCATCCTCCTTCCAGTCTCACCAGGAGCACCATCCCTAGGCGGCCTCCCAGAACCACTGAGATTCAGTGATCTCCCCAGTTCTGTGTTCTGCGTGTGCTACATGTACTTTCCCTTCTGTAACATGCATCGTACCTGTCAGACTTAGGCAGCGTTTGGCTTTCATATGACCTGGAAGCCCCATGAGGACAGGGGTTGGGTCTGTATCCCTGTACTCAGCATTCTGCCTGCCTGTGCTGCTTTGCTGCTCTCAGTAGAGGTTGGGTGGCACAGCTGTGGTAGACTCCCCTTTCCCCAACATTGAGCAATGGATATTAAGTTCAGGGAACCTATCCTGATTCAAAGGCTAAGTCTGACTCAGCCAGAGGAGGGTGTTTTAATCCTCCTTACCAGCAATCACTTTTTATAGCCACTGGGTTATCTGGAGTAGCTTGCAGAAGGTTTCTACTAAAGTGGTTTTTCCTCTTAAAAGAGAACCATGGCGACTCAGTCTTTCTTTCCTGCTAGCAGTGACAAAGAGGCATATCACCACAGTTACTGCTAACGACAACCTGCCTTAGAACAAAGACAACATTATGGGTGGCAAAGTGGGTACAGAAGCAATAGACATGACATTGTTGAACTGCTGGCTTTGCCAACCCAGAAGCTCCCCCCCTCCCCCCACTGGATACTGTCACATAACTATCCCTAGTGTTCAATTGAGTCTGAATTGGATTTTACATTCTCTGCATCCTAACGTATCCAAACTGAAATATAGAAAGCAAATGGGCTTTGATGTCAGATATGTTCAGTTTGATTCTTATTGGTGTGGACTTGGGCCTGACTTTCTTTTATTTATACATTCACTTAAAAAAAATACTCGAGGATATATTTTTATTGATTTTTAGAGAGATATGAATGGGGGGGGGAGAGGGAGAGAGAAATATTGATGTGTGTGAGAGAGAGAAACATTGATCAGTTACCTCCCATACGTGCCCTGACCAGGATCAAACCTGAAACCTAGGTATGTGCCCTGACCAGAATCAAACCAGCAACCTTTGGGTGCATGGGATGATGCTCAACCAACTGAGCCACTCTGGCCAGGGCCTGACTTTCTTAATATATAGAGTGAAGGAAGTAGTACTTCTACATAGGTTGATGTATGGGTTAAATTATATATTAAAACATCTACCAGCCCTGACTGGTTTGGCTCAGTGGATAGAGGATCGGCCTGCGGACTGAAGGGTCCCAAGTTCGATTCCTGTCAAGGGCATGTGCCTTGGTTGCAGGCACATCCCCAGTGGGGGTGTGCAGGAGGCAGCTGATCAATGTTTCTCATTGATGTTTCTGACTCTCTGTCTCTCTCTCTTTCTCTCTGTAAGAAATCAATAAAATATATTTTTAAAAATAAATAAATAAAAAATAAAACATCTACCCGAATGCCTAAAACAGATTAGGTACTGGACCATTGTTTTTCTTTTTCATTTAGGAGATGTTTTCTGTATTGATCTTGGGGATCTAATAGGTTGAATTAATGAACAAGGAAATGGTTAAATCCCTACATCTTTTGCAAATGAACTGTCAGTTGGTTTACAGTCCAGCCTGGGAGTCAGACAGTCGTAGTAACAATTACAGTGGGTTTCACAGCAGCCCCAATTGGAGAACAAATCTGCTAAAGGAAGGTAGGAGGATGGTCAGGTCACATCTAAAGGCCAGAGTTCAGGTCGACCTTTGAAGCCATAGACAATAGGACAAGGAGTAATTGGAAGTGCTGCTGATGTTAATTCTGAAGAAAAGAAGAGTTGAAACCAGAAAAGATTTCAAATAGAAGAGGGAGTGGAATTATTCTATGCTGCTTCAGAGGGCCGAATGGGGACAGAATCCATCAGGGAATGCTGCCCAAGTCTGACGGGTACGATGCATGTTACAGAAGGGAAAGTAGGATATAGATTTGCACTCAACAGGAGAAAGAACTGTTGAAGAATGAGCAGTGCATGAATGGGAGAGAGCCCATCACCCAAGCAGAGCAGCCTGAGTGCCCTGTCATCTGGCTCCCAAGGGCTCTTGCAAAGATCTGGATTTGATGTTGAACTGTGCAACTAGACACTTGTTTGGACTGTGACAGGTGGATTCAGAGGGCTTCTCTGTTGGTTTTGCTATCGCTGTTGTTTTTCTGAGTTCCTCCTCTGTTGTCACCATGACCACCACCACCACCCCATTCCCCAATTGACCTCTCACCTCTGACTGTTTTTCCACACTCCTTTGATGACCAGAGTGATCTTAAACAGGCAGATAGAGTAACGGCATTTGTGCAGCTGCAGTGCCCTATAGTTTTCTGTCTCACCTGCCACAAAAACTAGAATTTTCCCATTTTCTCCTCTTTCACCTAGGCATGGCCTCTAGAAAGTACTTGGTGAGATACCAATATAATGCTTAGTAAGCTGTTAATGCCCAGGTAAGTTGTTACTGTGATGGATGCTAATACCATATACTTTTTTTGAATTGTGATAACATTTACCATTTTAACCATTTTTAAGTGTACCTTCAGGGACATTATGTACGTTCATGTTGTTACGTAACATCACCATCATCCATCTCCAGAATGCTGTCATCATCCCAAACTGAGACTCTATACCAGTGGTTCTCAACCTTCCTAATGCCGCGACCCTTTAATACAGTTCCTCATGTTGTGGTGACCCCCAATTTCATTGTTACAAATTGAACATAATTAAAGCATAGTGATTAATCACAAAAACAGTATGTAATTATATAGGTGTTTTCCGATGGTCTTAGGTGAACCCTGTGAAAGGGTCGTTCAACCCCCAGAGGGGTTGTGACCCACAGGTTGAGAACTGCTGCTCTATACCCAGCCTATATAATAAAGAGGTAATGTGCAAATTAAACCTCACACCCTCACAGGATGGCTGCCTACAACCAGGCCAGCAGGGGGTTGGTGAGGGACGACCAAACGACTGAACAAGCAGGCTGTGTGGGGCGACCAGGCCGGCAGGGAGGTTAGTGAGGGACAACCAAACGACTGAACAGCAGGCTGTGTGGGGTGACCAGACCGGTGGGGGGGGTGGCCATAAGGGGCAACCAGGCCAGCGGGGGGGGGGAAGTTGGGGGTGACCAAGTCAGCGGGGGGGGGGGGCAGTGAGGGGCGACCAGGCCAGTGGGGGGGGAGCAGTTGGGGGTGACCAGGCTGGCGGGGGAGGCAGTAGGGGGCGACCAAGGTGGCCGGGGGGGCAGACAGTTAGGGGCAACCAGGCAGGCAGGCGGATGAGGGATTAGGAGCCAGTGGTCCAGGATTGTGAGAGGGATGTCCGATTGCCGGTTTAGGCCTGATCCCCTAAACTGGCAGTCAGACATCCCCCAAGGGGTCCTGGATCGGAGAGGGTGCAGGCTGGGCTGAGGGGACACCCCCCATCTGTGCACGAATTTCATGCACCGGGCATCTAGTTAAATAATAACTCCCTATTCTCCTCTCCCCCAGCCCTTCAGCCCTTGTTATCTACTAGCCTCCTTTCTGTGTTTGTGAATTTGGCTGCTTTAGGAACTTCATGTAAGTGGAATCATGTAGTATCTGTCCTTTTGTGACTGGCTATCTCACTTAGCATAATGTCCTCAAGTTCATACATGTTGTAACTATCATAATTTCCTTTCTTTTTAAGAGTGAATTAATATTCCAGTATATGTACATAACACATTTTGTTTATTGATTCATCTGTTGGTGGACATCTGTGCTGTTTCCACCTTTTGGCTATTGTGAATAATGCTGCTATGAGCGTTGGTGCACAAGTATCGGTTCGAATCCCTGCTTTCACCTCTTTGGGATATATTCCCAGAAGTATAATTGCTAGATCATAGTAACCCTATGTTTAGTTTGGGGAAACTGTCATGCTGTTAATACTTTATGCTTTTTAAAAACTATATATTAACCAAGGAGAAACGAACAAATTCATTTTGATGAGAGTCAGAAAGTATGTGTCTAGATCCTATTTAACTCTAGAAGTCATAGATTAAAAAAAAAAAAAAGTGAAAGCAACACTCGCTGAGAAAGAGAGAGGTGCAGAAGTACAGTGTGATCAGTGTTGTTCCTGCAGCCTCAGGCCAGTGGAGCTGGAAGGAAGGAAAGGTGAGGGGCACAGGGTGACCCTGATGGGTGCTTGTAGGAACTATTTCTAGGTGTTTTTGCATCCATTAACTTATTTAACCACCAAAATAGCCCAGCAGGTGCCCTTATTTTTATGGACAAGTCTTGTCAGCCACTTTCAAATTTTTATTTTTATTGCTTTAAACTGCAGCAATAAGGAATATTTTTACAATAGAAGAAATCATTCTTAATCTACAGCCCCACAATATGTCATTTCAATACTTCCCTGTTCTTTTCCAGTCTTTGTGCCTTTGCAGCCAAAATCTTAATCTGATTACAGTTTGATAAATTTATATTCTGCTTTTTTATTGCTACAAAATATTTTATTTTCATAGATATAAATATGTATCAAGTGGCTTCATTTCAATGCAGTTAACCATTCTACTGCTGAATATTTAGATGGTCTCCAGTTTTTTACTATAATTTAGTAGTTTAGCTATTATACAACTTTATTATAAAATTATTATATAACTTAAAATTGTGTAATTTTAACCATAAAGAGTTTCATGTATATAGCTTTTTCCTTTTTGGACTTATTTTGTTTATTGAGGTATAATTGATATACAGCATTATATTAGTTTCATTATGTAATGATTTGATATTTGTATATATTAAAAAATGATTACTATACTAAGTCTAGTTAATACCCATCATCTTACATAGTTCCAGAATTTTTTTCTTTTAATAAGAACTTTTAAGATCTACTCTCTTAGCAGCTTTCAAATATGCAGTACAGTATAATTAACTGTAGTCACCATGTTTATGTTACATCCCATAACTCACCTGGGCCTAATACGTGACATTTATTTTAAACTGGATGTTTGTGCCTTTTGACCTCTTCACCCATTTTGCTGACCTCCTCAACCCAGTCTGTGGCAACCAGAGCATGCACGACTCAGCCACAAATATTTGATTTGGTGCAGAATCTGGTTGGGTCGCATTAAAGTATATGTAAGAATTGGGACCCAGCATACCTAAGTTCGTAGCAGCAGTATTCACAACAGCCAAAAGGTAGAAGCAACTCAAGTGTCCATGATGGACAACTGGACAAACAAAATGAAGTATATCTGGAATATTATTCAGCCTTTAAAAGGAAGGAAATTTTGACACAAACAATAACATGTATGAATCTTAAGACATTATGCTAAGTGAAATGGACCACTCACAAAAGGACAAATATTGTATGATTCTGTTTATATGAGGTACCTAGGAAAGTCAGATTCATAGAAACAGGAAGTAGAATGATGGTTGCTGGGTACTGGGGGAAGTGTGGAATGTGGAGTTCATAGTTAATGGGTATAGAGTTTCAGTTTGGAAAGATAAAAAAGTTCTGGAGATGGGTGGTAATTGCACAACAATGTAAATGCACTTACTGCCACTAAATCGTACACTTAAAAATAGTAAATTTTATGTTAGGTAACTTTTACCAGGATAAAGTAATTTTAAAAAGGAAAAAAATTGGGACCCAACCAAGAATATGAATAATATGAAAAGAGATTAGTTGAAAAAAGTTAGCAGCAGCTTGAGTGGAAAGATTACAGCTCAAAGCAGAGCAAAGAATTAGGTTAGATTATAGTTTAGATTCAAGAAAACCAACTCTATCTGAATGGGCTTGAGGTTTTTTGTTGTTGTGGCAACAATAAGAGGGCTCACTATTCTTGAAGAAGACTCACCTGGGCCTAGTAGGTGTCCTGGGCAGAGATCTGTGGCCTATCACGAACCTCAGTCCCAGTAATTTATAGACTTGCAAACATTGGGTAAGGTTTGGCTTGTTAGGTCAAGCATTTGAACCACTTAAAAAGAAAATGAATGTATTAAGTTCATAAATACAGATTTTAAAACTTAAGGGAATTTAATAAAGTTGTAAATGGTGCCTACTGAGATGTGAACCTACTTAAATCTATTGAACTTGAATTAATCTATTTTATTTATAAACTAGTTCCCTGGTGCGCAGATTCGTGCACATTGTAACGAAATTAATTAGAAGGTGGCCGGTAGGGCAACTGGGTGAGACAGGGCTGGACACACCCTGGAGCCAACCTCCTGCCATCCCTCCCGGGCTGCTGCACCTGGGGGGGGGGGGGGTGCTTTGGCTTTTAAGGGCATCTGTGGAGTAAGCAGGATCCCTCCCACAGGTGGGGTCCCTCAGGCTGGCCTGCAGGGATCGGGCCAAAACTGGCTCTCCGACATCCCCCAAGAGGTCCCAGATTGCAAAAGGGTGGTTCTTGGGTGATGAACCCCAGAATCGGGCTCCCTCCTCTCTGGTTCCGGGGCGCGTCACCCGAGAACTGCCGCTGCCAAGTCACCACAGCTCTGCAGCTCCTGTGTTGAGCATCTGCCCCCTGGTGGTCAGTGCGCATCATACCTACCGGACGGTCAGACGGTCGCTTAGGCTTTTATACATAATAAATAATAAGATTGTAGGCTAAATGCAAAGGCCTAAAGAAGATAGATATTTTTTAGTTGGTAATTTTAAAACCAAAGTAGCCTATTTGGTCTTTTCTGTGTGCAAAAGCTGTCCTCAGATGTTAAGAAAAACCTCATGTTGGCAGTTCTAATCCTAGTACTTTCTGCCCCATGGCATAGTTGTTGATTTATTTATGGATTTCTTCCACTAGAACATAAGTTCCTTGAGGCCACAACCACATTTGTATCTTAAGCACTTACTACAACTCCAGACACGCAAAAGGCGTCAGCAGATGGTTCAGAGAAATGGCTTAAGGAGAAAAGGTATGCTGAATTTATCCAGGTGCTATGCTTGTTAATTCTGCACATACACATACCTCCCAGAGACCTGCTACAACTTCTGTTTTGATATCTATGTGAACATTTGCTAGATGAAACCATCTACTTATTTTGATGAATTATCATAATAAATAAATATAATTGAACAAAAAAATTAGGAACCTTATGCGGTAGTGTGTACAGGATGGGTGCCCAATCCTTATTTGTCCGAATACTCTCCCCAAAGCAAAATGTTAATGTCCTTCTGTGAATGGTGACGTCACACAGAAGACCATCCTCTGCCACACTGGGCCCACAGTCACGCCTCTGACATCCAGAGGCACTGCATTAGGAGAAAGGCATCAAGATTTCGAGCTTGATAGCAAACAAAGAGAGGGCATCCAGAGCATCTCTGATACAGGAGCGAGTCTTCATGCCTGGCTTCTTCTCCTGGCACCTTTTCCCCTGGTGGGGTGGGGGTGGGGTGGGGGCAGGTCTGCAGTGTAGAAAGGGACAGCTTAGGTCCTTGGCTGTCATGCTGCTGGTGATTAGCTGTTTTCAGCAATTATGCCCTTTCATCCAGGGTGTGACGGCTGGCACCTCTGGTAATGAGATGCTTTCTGGGGCTCACATGTTTAAGGCTCTGCTGGCTTCCACTTGGCCTTCGCTCACTGTTCTCCTTGGCAACTTCCAAGTTTACTGACATTATTACCAATGTGACATGTTCCTCTTGGCCAACACAAAGACTCAGGGAAGATATGCCAGTATGCCATCAGAGAGGGCCCTGGGAACTTCCAGAGAGAAACATGAAGTGGGATATAGGCCGCAGGAAGTGTAGGCACTGGCGCATTCATCCGGATTCTCAAGAATAACCCACGCCCGAGTTTTGCCAGCCAATGGAAATCTCCATTCTACACTGAAGTAACATAGGAGTTGTTTTCTTACATAGGAGTAGCCTTGTTGGTGAGGTTGTCGTACTAGCAAGATAAATGATTCACTCAGTAACTCATCAAAAGATGATTGAGGGCCTTAGCTGGTTTGGCTTAGTGAATAAAGCATCAGCCTGAGGACTGAAGGGTCCTGGGTTCGATTCTAGTCAAGGGCACATGCTCGGGTTGTGGGCTCAATCCCCAGTGGGGGGCATACAGGAGGCAGCCAATCAATGATTCTCTCTTACCATTGGTGTTTCTCTCTCTCTCTCTCTCTCTCCTCTCTCTCTCTCTCTCTCCCTTCCTCACTAAAATCAATAAAAATATTTTAAAATAAATAAATAAGATGTTTGAGGAACTGTTGTCTGGCAGCACAAGGCTAACATGGAGGTGATAATGGTGAGCAAAGAAAATGCAATCCCTCCTCTCACAGAGCTTATGGGCTGATGAGACAGTCAGACATCAGTCCAATGGTCACTAAAATAAATGTGTGGTTGTGAATTGTGGTAGGTGATGGGAAGGCAAAGTACAGGGTGCCTTGAGAGTATAAAACAGGACTCTGGGCTGGAGAGAAGGAGTCTCTATGGAAATGACATTTGAACCAGGATGTAAAAAGATAGCCAGGAGATAACTGGACTAAGGGTGGGGTGCAGGGGGCAGATGAACAGAAGAAGAGCCTTTGGGCAAGGAGGAGAAGCTTGGGCAAAGGCCAGGAGCAGCAAGAAGCCTGTGGGAAGGCCATTGAGACCAGAGTGCCCAGAACGTGGGGGTCATGCAGGATGAAGCTAGAGAGGTGGGCAGGGGCCAGGTGCTGCAGGACTAGGGACCATGGTAAGGGCTGTACATATATTCTTAGGATAATGGAAGGCCACAAGGGTTTTAAACAGCAGATGTGTGTATCTTACAAAATATCATTCTGGATGCAGCAGAACGAAGTGAATCTGGGCAAGAGTGGATGAGGCCATTCACATGCTGTCACAGTGGCCAGTGAGAGGGAATGAGGGTGATGGGGACACAGAATGATGTGGGAGACAGGACTTCCCTTCCTCTCCACACCTAGCCCACCTTGTCTGCTCCAAAAGACAGAAGTGGGTTCTTTTTCTTCGAAGACCTTTCTCTTTACAGTTTTCTAAGTAAAATCACATCCTCCTGTCTCTGTGGGGAAATATCTCAAAGGAACAGGATGAAAACTTTTAGGAAAGCCATGTTCCAGTTCTGAAGAAACGAAGGGGCTCCTCACAAACGTAGACCCTCCTGTGCCACCCCACACCCTTCATCCAAACCCATGAGAACCCCCAAAGTGATCCAATTTCCATCAATCCCAGAGCCAGCCAAGCAAGGCATGTTTATGGGACTCCCTCCCGGCAGCAGTCCAGAAAACAATAAAAACAGATGCAAGCGCCACTGTGATACCGAAGCCCGCTTTGGCAACCGGGGGGTCAAGTGCCCATTATCCAGGTAAGCAGGCTCTCCCTGGGAGACCAGAAGTGCACGATGACATGCCAAGCGGAGAGGGGCTGGAAATCACAGGGACCGCCTGGGAAAGGAGGCCTCAGCCAGGCAGTACTAATAAAACCAGACAGTGCCATGGAGCTGGCGTGGCTAAGCCAGGAGCAGGGGAGGATGGGCTGGGGGAGGACGGGCCTCCCTTCCTCCAAAATCAATGTCCCTGTTAACTTGGGCAGAAGAAAATCTGACAGCTCTGGAAACCTGCCCATCTGCTGAGAAGGAGGAAGCTGGGAAGCGGTGGGAGCCCGAGAAAGCCCAGAGATGCAGGCGTGATCAGTTGCCCATTGGGGACCTGGTGGCAAGCCCACTCTGCTCTGCTTTTACCAAAACCCAGGAGGACAGGTGCTGCTGCCAGTCCCCAACACCACCTCCCCAGCTGCCTTATAACGTGCCTGCCCGCTGGTGATCCCAGCTGGATCTGTTTTAGAAAAAATCCAAGTAACAAACAGGGCAGTCAGCGTCTGAACTCAAGCTCCCTGAGGTCTGTGCGGTTTGGAACCATTTCGTTTTGTTATCTGGGATAGAACTGAGAGGCAAGTGCAATAACTGAAATTTACAGAGAAACAGAAGTCTTGCCAAGAAAACTCTAATGAAAAGCCACCCGTTTCTTGATAAAGTGATGCAGTCTGACTGGCTCAGGATACTTATTTAAGGCCACTTGTGTAAAGACAGTAGTATGAATCCACAGTCTATGTTTTCAAAACCCAAAGAGCTCTGAAAACCAAAAGTTTTATCATAAGCTTTTAGCAGACTCATTCGGCAGCAAAGTTGGACCTAAACCAACGTGAGACAGTTTATAGACTCCTATTTCCTTAGCACAATTAGTCCTATACTTTGCCCCAAGTTTCTAGGGGGAGGTCATATAAAATAGACTATATAGGTACCGTTTTACTTTTCTAGAGTCCAAAACACTCTTCATGCCTAATAAAGGATTGTAAACTTGTATTGTTATGGATTTGAGGACTTATAGTCCAGTAGACAAATAGGAAGTTCCAGGGCAGACTGAATAGAGCCCTTGACACTATAAATATTTCATTGACACATAGATGTTTGGGGTTGATGGAATTGCAGAAGTCTGAGTCAAATTTCAGTGGAGACAGCATGTGATGAAAAAAGCATGAGTTTGGGAGTCAAAAGGTGCCTGGACAAGATTTTTTTCTCCTCCCTGGATCTCATCCATAAAATGAAAGATTTGGACGAGATGATCCCTAAGGACACCTCCTGTTTTCAGAATCGATAATCCTATGAACTGCTTACAGGAGGAATAAGGGACCGGGTACCCAGAAGCTTAGAAAAGTCCTCAATGTGGAAAAAGCAAGAACATAGCTGCATGTTTTGTCCATTAGTAGCCATGAAAATAACGCAAGCTGGTCAACTAGGATTTGGCAAATTATGCCACCATTTATGGAGCTATTCCGGGATCCTCCGCGGCTGGATGATCAATCTGCCCAGGACCCTGATGGAAACAGCCCTGGCAGTGAGCGAGGCTGAGGAGGATCCCTGTCGTGCCGAGGCTGTGACATTGCATTCTGCTGAAATCAATTTGGCTCCGTTTCATGCGTACCTAGCAGATTTACCAGATTGTGAAAATGAATGTTTTCTGTGCGCGTGGCTGATTTTTGCATGCATCTGTTCACTCATCTAAACCTTAGTTACATGCTGCTAGGAGAATGAAAGGGTATAATTTTTTCTTTTTGAAGCAGGAGTGGTAGAGGCACCATGATTTCTGCTTTACAATTCTGCACCAAAATGGTGAACCACTTTTCTTCTTATTGTCTGAGAGAAAAAAAAAGAAGAAGAAGAAGGAGCAATGCGGCCGTATTTTCTTTTGGATTTGCAAATGGCCCTGCCCTTAATGGGAGTCCAGTGCCCTAGAATATGGTTGTCAGAATATAAATATCCAGTGGAATGTGAACATGAGTATTTAACTATATCATTTTCATGTGACATTAATAAGCCCTTGCTAGCTTGTCACATTTTCATTTTAGATGACAGTGCTCCCTTCCGATGTCAGTGGTCAAGTGCAAGAACAGCAATACTAGTATTTACTTAGTACTTTGCATGTCTGGGATGCTTTTATTACCATTAATTAGTAACCCTCAAATAATTTCTGCTCCATAGCTGCAACAGTCCTCAGTGTCTGTGACACACTATGCTCTAGTGACTATTAGATGGGATGGACTTTGGAATCAGTCAAGCGCAATTTGTGCTCTGACTTACTGTGTATCTAGTCCATTCAAGCCTCTGTGTCCTCTCTGCGAAAGGCAGGGGGAGAGAGCGAGCAGGTGTGAGGATTCAATCAGAATGTGCACTTAACAACATAACCTAGTGCCTGCCATAGGGCAGGTGCTCACTCTATCTTACCTGTAAACTGACGGCCACTGCGTTCTCCAAGTCCTCCGGCCTCTGGGCATGACAGCACAGACAATAACTACTTAAAATAGAAAAATTGTCCACCACCTCTCCAAATTCCCTCTCCCCTTCTTTCTCAAACTGCTGGAACCTCTGCATTCCTGACTTTATTTTGCAGAGAAATCTGGCGTTCTTTGTCCATTTCCACCTCACCCTGAGGGCTATCTTCCCACTAGGCAAATGGCCCAACCAGTTTCTTTTTTTAATAAAACAGAAATCATTCTTTCTACCCTTAGCCTAACTACATTAAAGGTGATTAAATTTATATTTTTCAAAAGGGTTTTCTGAACAAAACAAAACAAGCAAAAAAGTCATTAGTACAGTGTTTGCCAGAGAGAAAGGGGGGTATAGGTGCAATTCTCCATACTTCCATAGTTTCTGAATTACAGTCAAGCAACATGACATAATTATGTCCATAATGATTACCTCAGTATTTACTAAGTACCTAAATGTTCAAGGCATTGCACTGGTTAGTCTTGGCAAGGGAGAGAGAGAAATATAAAATAGCAATTTTACTTTTCTCATTGTCCAATTTAAGCTCTGGCTGCATCTTAGATATTTGACATAAACAACACTCACCTCACTCCACCAAGGACCCATGAGATTTGGTGACTGATTCTGACTTGGACGGATTTGTTCACTAAATGAGAACATTTGACATAAAAAATGCCAAACGTGGGACAGATATGTTTTCCAGAATGCTGGAGCCTTCCCCAAAGTAATATCTTATATGTGTTTAAGATGTTTTTGCTTGAAAATGCCTCTCAATTACTGTGTCCTTACTTTTGTTGGTCACCACCACAGTGGAATGGACCTGAAAAGTTGGGCACGGGCCTAGTAAAACATGCCTCAAAGAATACAAATATACCAACCCTTTTTAGTACCTTCTGGCTGGGATTCATGGGCAGTGGTAGGGGGTCTTAACATGTGCTACACGTAGGATTTGATTTTCTTCTTACCCATCAATAATGGGATAATGCCTAAACAAAGATGTGCATGACACCAGAAATATAAGGGTCATGTAATGATGTCAGTATTTGCCCATTCTTTCTCAGCCAAGTCAGCTTTTAGCCAGATTCTCTTGTTTTAGAACCTTGGATTTATCCCTGGTAACTATTTTCCTCACAGAGATGATTTTCATTGAGAACATAACGTGTTTCCTAAAAGGAATAAGATTATATATTGGGAGTTCTTAGATGTAGAACAGCTGTTTTCTGTTTAGATTTCATAACATAGAGATAAAAATAAGTCCTTATCTTTAATGTATGTGTAGGTGTACATGCGTATGTGTGTGAGAGAGAATGAGAGTTGAAAATGTAAGTAAGCACTGATCTAAAAGAGGAAGGCCTGGGATTCAGTTCTTGCCCTACCTCTGATTAGATGTGAGAATTTGTGTGGAAGGAATCAGCCAGCTCTTAACCAAAACCCACTTCCACTTCTTCCTGGCACACAGCTGATATTTCCCAGCCTCCTTTGCAGTTATGTATTGCCTTGAGATTAAGTTTTGACCCACAGAATGTGGGTGGAAGTGACTCATGCTACTTCCAGACCTCACCCATAAAAACTCTTCACTCACCTCCATGTTCTCCCTCCTTGTTGATTGTTCATAGCCAGAGAGAGACCTTGGAAGTTGTGAGTTAAAGATGATAGAGCCACTGGCTGCCTGGGTCCATGAAGACTGCATGGAGTAAAAGGCACAGCCCCTGCCATTCCACCTACCACAGAATAGATCCAACACGAATAAGAAAGGAGCTGCTATTGTGTGAAGCCTCTATGATTGTGGTGTCTGTTATGGCAGCCCACATCGCTGTAGCTAAAAAGTGAAGTCCTTCCTCGGTTTCTATAACTGTGCAGTAGGATTTGCTTTTTGCAGAGCTCCACTTAAACCCCTTGAGATTGAAATGCGATGTGTGTAAAATGCTTTCCTTACCCCCATGGTTCAGTCTAGCCCTTTCCCATGCATTTTTACTTGTAGTTTAAATATAATTTTATATTTAGCTCTCTCCACTTGACACCACAAGCATTTTTTCACATTGCCACAGTCTTCATAATTATAAATGTTAATGACTGCTTAATATTCCATCAAGCTGATATACCCTAATTGTCTAAAACAAGTGTGAAGAGGCTGCTGTTACACCGTGCTTTGAGAAAAGTCAACTTATCAAGCCTGGTAAATCCAGCATAGGGGGATTTACTATTCCTGAAGTTAAAGGAATTTTTCTCATCCAAAGAATTCTCCACAAGGGACTTTTAAATACTAAGCTCGCCTTGTGTTTCTTTGGTATAATTTAAATTATAAAAATGTAATACTCCCTCAGCTACCTACTATATAAAGCAAAGCATTGTAATATATATGTATACTTTGATGTTTGCCTTCGGTGGCCACTGGCTGCAGAGAATCCCAGCTTCTCTAAAGCAGGTCTGACCCAGGTGATCTTTTCTGAGTACCTTCTCCACTTGCAATAGTCTAACCAGCAGAGGATCATGCAGAGGCAGGGTTGAAGGTATTGCGTTTACGTGTGCTCACACTTATATTTGCACCCATTGTTTTTGCACATGCCCATATTTTTAAAATTTTGTCTTAACTGCAAAATCAACACTATAACATGACAGTAGAATAATAGAAACGGAAAACATCACCCCGAAACATATCACAGTAAGAGATCTGCAGGATCATTGTCACCTTACTTTATACTCTCAGTATTAGAACAAAAGTCCCCACTATCTAAACTCTCATCATGGAGTAATCACTATAACAACTTATAGAAACTTTTAACCCAGATTTCACCATCTGGATCAAAATTCCAACATGGGTTTGCAAGTGTGTGCTGGCAAAAACATTGAGGTTTCACATAGATTGGGATTAGTGAATTGGAGGGTGTTCAATCTTCTGGGGGGATTGCAATGCGTGCCACTTAAATGTGTGTATTATTACTAATGTCCACCTCATGCTATTAAGTCTTGTAAGAAAGGTTCCTTAGCATACTGTTTCATTATTTATGGACATTACCACACATGTTTAATATGGCATAGAATGAAAACATAAGTTGTACCCACTATTATACAGTATCTTATACTACAAAAAACGCACTGTAAAAAAACACATGTACTATATAAAACACTACAGTATCATGTACTGTAAAAAAAACATATTCATGTCTTTTTGTAGCTTGATAGCTCTTCTTTTTATCTCTGAATAACATTCCATTTTATGAATGTACCAGTTAGTTTATCCACTCACCTATTGAATGTGCTTTATTTTCTATATATTGCTATTGCTCTATAATTGAGTCCCAAACTCTCTAATAGAGCTGTAAAGTGTCTTTAAATACATCAAGTAACCATAGTTTTTTCTTCTTTTTTTCTAAAGTCACCATCTACACTGTTCTAGTCTGTGCTGGCTGCCCACTAAACTGTTATCTGGTAGCTTTCCTCCCTGTTATATTGGGAAGTCCTTTGGCCTGATTTCTGAGTTGGATATTCATTTTTCTGAACCTTGTATATTTTTATTTCTTGCTTTATTCCCTTGTTTTAATGGAGTACGTCCTCTAGTAACTTCCTCAGAAAGGATACCAGGGAGATAATTTTTAAAAAGATTTAGAATGTCTGCAAGTCTTTATTGTATCCTCATAGTTCAGACTTTTCTAGACTTGAATTCCAAGAGGAAAACTAGTTGGCTTGCTGGTGGCTTAGTAAGAGAATGCTATTAAGAGATTCCTGAATGGTTAGCATTCTATTAATTCTTATATCTTTGTCTAATTTTTCTTTTCTACTAGCTTGAAAGCCTTCTGACTAACAGCCCTCCCCACCTAATCTTTTTGTAAAATAGCTTGAATTGGCCACACTTCATTAACTAAGCATTAGTAACAATCTCGGTGCAGAAATCTATATGACAGCATAAGAATGGTTGTGTTCATTTATTAATATTTCCTTCTCCACTTTTAAGTTGAAGCAAGTACAGAATAATTAGACAGGGACCATTGCTGCCAAATAAAACAGTTAATAGTTGGAAAGGTATGTTTTAATGAAGATTGTTTATAAACACACCTCTTGCTGCCAAGATCTGAAAGTCTAATTAATTAGCATCACCCCAGCTTCCCCCTTCCTCTTCTATAACCTGCTTTCATCTTCCTTCATTTATACACATCCACATGAGCATGCGCCTTACTCTCTTTTCCTCTTTAACTCAGTCTGCACAAGTTTGCACACAAAATCGGCTCCCCTTCTAGCTGTTTTGTCTCTGTACTCCATCAAAAAATATCTTCTGCATCTCTAATTTCATCAAGATATGCCTCAATGAGAATGTCAGAACCACTGAGCAGAAGTGTTTAATCCAAAGTTGGCTCTGCCAGTGAGGATCAGCTGAGAACATGACCTCAACTTTTTTCTTAATTATTTGTTAGGACGTGAGGCTTCACTTTGTGGACGAGATTCACATCCTGCTTCTCATCCCGGCCTCTTTATTGTGCACAGATGCCCACTGACTTCCAATAGTGCTCCCTGCACCAGGAAGGACAGATGGAGAGGGAAAGATACCTGGCCATAGGTGGGAACACTGCCTTCAGTGAAGGTTTTTCATAAGCAGAGAGTAATTTCATGATTTATTGAAACAGTCAGATTCTGGCCATGCTTACGTATCTCTGTAAACTAGGGGTTAAGAGTTGAACTGGTCACCAACAACAAGGCCTGGAGAAGTCTAGGCAGCTCTAGGTAGAGCTAAAGAGAGCAGGTCGCTGTCCCAGTCTCTGCTCAGCAATTGGATGGCTGTGTGATATCAGGAAAGTCTGTTAACCTCTCTGAGCCTTTGCACCATCATCTGTAAAATGAGGAGAAACCATTGACCTCCCAAGGTTTCTGCAAGGAGAAAAATAAAATAAACATATGTGAAAACACTTTATAAATGATAAAGTACCATGTAAATGTTATTTTTATCTGACCTTAGAGATAAGAACCCAAATGGTACATTTTTATTCCAAAGGTGTGGTTCCCCCCACCCCCCGCCCGTTGATGTAGAGTCTTAAAATGTAGGCTGTTTTGTCATTTAAAGTATTCTAGAACTACAAAAATTATGAAAAATTATGAAAGGAAAGACTCAGAGTATAATTAGCAGGGAAGGAAGCTTGTTTGTCTCTGGGATGATAACACCCGTGACTTGCTGGCCCAAGACAATACATTCATTATCTCATTTCGTATCTCAGTATGCCCACATGTTGAGGGCATATGCTGCTCTAAGAGCACAGTGAGTGGCTGAGAAGGATGGTGATGGAGAGCAAGTGTCAGGATCTGGTCAGGTGGGCAGCACAGGCAACTATTCACGTACTGACTGTAGTTGGAGCACCTGTGTCAGAGGCACTGGTGGAACCAGAACGAATACCATACAGCAGGTGGGTTTCCTCCCCTTCACTTCAGCCTGTTTGCCAGTCCCCTTTGCTGCTGCACCTCTGCACCGGCTCAGGGTCTGCAACCCGCTTCCAAGAAATATCTCGGAAAAGGCTATAGAGCTACCGATCACGAGTGTATCATGTCTCATCTGATGGGGTGTGGCTTCTCCCTTCCAAAAGGGAGAAGGCTGAATCTTCATGGACGGAAGACAGTTCTTACTTTTTCAGTTTGGAAAAAGGCTGCTGTGATGAACTACTTTATGGGTCAACTTGGCTAAGCTATAGTACCCAGTTATATAGTACCCAGTTAATCAAACACTAACCTAGATGTTGCTGGGAAAATATTTTGTAGCTGTGGTTAATATCTACATAAAGTTGACTTTATGTAAATTAGATTACCCTGGATAATGAAGGTGGGCCTCATCCAATCAGTTGCAGGCCTTAAGAGCAAAAACTGACATTTCCTGGAAAAGAAATTCTGCCTCAGGACTACATCGACTCCAGCCCACCAGCTTGGCTTGTAGATTTTGAATTCCTTAAAGTAAACCTATCTATCCTTCCATCCTCTCTCTCTTCCTTCCTTCCTTCCTTCCTTCCTTCCTTCCTTCCTTCCTTCCATTCTCTCTCTCTTTCTCTCTTCCTTCCTTCCTTCCCTCCCTCCTTCCTTCCTTCCTTCCTTCCTTCCTTCCTTCCTTCCTTCCTTCCTTCCTTCCTTTCTCTCTTCCTTCCTTCCTTCCTTCCTTCCTTCCTTCCTTCCTTCCTTCCTTCCTTCCTTTCTCTCTGTCTTCCTTCCTTCCTTCCTTCCTTCCTTCCTTCCTTCCTTCCTTCCTTTCTCTCTCTTCCTTCCTTCCTTCCTTCCTTCCTTCCTTCCTTCCTTCCTTCCTTCCTTCCTTTCTTTCTTTCTTTCTTTTTTCTTTCTTTCTTTTATCTATCTATCTATCTATCTATCTATCTATCCATCCATCCATCCATCCATCCATCCATCCATCCATCTACCTATCTTTTGGTCCTGTTTCTCTGGAGAGCCCTGACCAATACGGCTTTTCTCTGTTCATGGTTTACCTTTTTCTTTGACTGTATTATAACCCAATTTTCAGCAGTCCAGGCTACAATTTTTTTTTTACAAGAAAAATCAACTAATCATGTAAATTAATTCCAAATTATAATCCAATTCTGATCTTCTTAAAATCTACTAAACATTGCCCTTGCTGATGTGGCTCAGTTGATTGAACATCATCCCATACACTGAAAGGTCGCTGGTTCAACTCCTAAAAGGGCACATGCCCGAGTTGCAGGCTTGATCCCTGGTCCCAGGGTGTGCGGAAAGCAGTAGATTGATGTTTCTCTCTCGTATTTCTCTCTCTCTCTCTCTCTTTCTCTCAAAACAAAAACAAAAACACAAATAAAAACATAAAAAATCTACTAAACTTTGATATAAGTGACATACATTTTTTAAAGTCCTTGTCAACTTTACCTCATCGAAAGTTTAAAACATCTGCATTCTAATCCACCTGTCTTGGTTGTTAGAACTTCAGTCTCTAATTATCCCCCTAGATGGTCTCCTTATGTGAACACATGTCAAATAATAGGGAACCTCAGTATACCAAGAAGGCAGCAGCTGTCCCAGGGTGCTGAGGCAGAGGAACTCAAGTTATAAGTTTTATATTTAAATGAATTAATCATTCCTTTGACACTAAGCTTGAAAGGTGGTGATCTCTAATTCAAGGTTTCAGGATCACCTAGGAGTGAGAAACTCATCCCTGTTTAAGTAGCTACTTTTATTTGCAAGACGAGTCCTGGAATCCTTTACATACATTCTAGTCACTTGAACTCCCAGAATCACAAATGTTAGGAGCCTCCCCTCTGGCCATTTCTGGGGAGACTGGTCAGGGTGTGGGTTCCATGAGTCATTTATTACAGACTTCATTTTTAACCAGTGCCCAGAGGGTTATGTGTGAGCCTTTGCCGTTTGTCCGTGACTGCGTCATATATACACATATCGATCGCCCTCTCTAATTCCCAGACCTGGTGCCCTGCCCTTCTATCTGACTGGGGTGAAGCAGCATGGAGGCCCCATGCTGGCCCCTGAAGGGGGGGGGGAACCTGGCGCCATTGAGCAGATCTCGCCTAATGGTAACCCTCCAGTGAGTCAATGGCCTCCAAGAGACCATGAGTGTGGCCTTGTTGATGAGGAATGTAGTCATAGTCACACAAAAAAGTCCCCAGTCTCTGTCTTAGGACCCCATACATGGCCCATTATCCCTGCTACAGAAAAAAAAACTGGACAGGACCTCCCGTTAGGCGCCTGTCAGCCCTCATCACTAATCAGCCCAGGGGCAACTCGGAATGACTGGAGGCACTCACTTCCACCCCCCACCAGCCACACTGCCCCGCTCTCAGCCCCTGCCACCTGCGGAGCCCCACACCAGGCCAGAGCAATCAAACTTGGCTTCTGCATGGTTGTGCAGAGCTTGCCATCAGCCAAGCTCCTAAAATATTTATACAGGCAGGGCTCAGCCTCTTTTTCTACCAACAGAAGCCACAGCAGGTAAGGACCAGATGTTTTGGGGGGTTTGTTCATCCCAGATAGCAAACCTACCAGCGGTGGCTCACCTGGCAGGGATCTCACTTACCAAAAGAGCCAAAAAGCTAGCCATGGTCACAATCTGTGCATTGGAGTAAGTATACATCATAAAATCACATAGTTTCTCTCCCTTTTATTCAGAGATTGGATTCATGTGTGCACAGGGAAAGGCCAAAATGCCGGACCTGGTGGGCGCCTGTCTCGGGACTCTGTGCCAGCACGTTGCAGGGTGGGGGAGCACAGTATATATACCTATTTCCAAAGATAGTATGACATGTCACCATAGAGCTTTTGTGGATACCTATTCTGTTTGGAACTGTTAGAAAACTAGATGACAAGAAAATCGATAAAAGGGAGGGAGGTGGGAAGATCCAGTTTCAGCAAAGATGGATGGGGTACTTGAGCCTCAATTAGCAGTTGTTCCCCAATATGTTAGCAGACACACCTTAGACACAAGTTTTCTGAGAGAAGACAGTGATAAAAGCCTGAGGGTTAGGTGAATTTTTCCATGATAGTGACAGCTATCTCCACAGAAGCACCTCAATTTATCTCAAAACTGAAGGTTTCACTAGCTTGCACCTCTCATCAAGTTGGTTTTACAAGGATGGGAATTATTTTAAGTACTCTAAAATGGTATCATTTCCTATGGCAAATTATTTGGGTGTATTTTGAAGCTAATTAAAAAGGAAATGTCCTGTTTTGTAAAGAGCAGCATTTCTACATTTTAAAAATCAGATGTTCTCAGTGGGGAGCAGGGTTTTATCTTTGTCAGTGTTGGCTGTTGCTAAGTGCATCCCAGATTGAAAATCTAAATGAAATAACTACAACGAAAGGCATGGGGGAAGTTTATGTTGGAAAAGCAGGAGGGAAACACATATACATATATAATACAGAGACAATTTGTGAATTTAGAAAGCCTTTTCATGTCATGTTTTTCTTTCTATCTTGCTAGTTCCTCATTATTTCACTGTGAGCATTGCAAACATGGAGGGCTGCAGAGGTGCCAAGCTCCATGATGGTGTCCAAAAATTGGCTTTGTACATATGCTAAATTAGAGTTTGGCTGGCAGAATCAGTTCACAGATCCTGGATTGGCAAGGATTTCTCATGAAAGAAGACAGGGCTGCAAGCCCGCGGGACTCACACTCCAGCCAGCAGCAGTGCAACATGCTCCATCCAACAAGCCAAAACCCATCTTAAAATAAATTCTGAATCTGCATCAGGCATCGGGTCCAGCCCAGGTGAAATACTACCCAGAAGTCTAGTCCCCTTTCCTGTTTCATGAGGAAGGATTGTGTTGAATCTTGTGTGGGCCAGAGCTTTGAGATTGTTTTACCAAAAGATCCAGGCCATTTCATCAAAAGACCCAGGTCACTGGCATCCTGCATGGACTAGGCTGCTCTTGTGTTGAAGGAGGAAGGGAAGGGAAGAATCCTACAGACAAAAACCTTTCTGCTTTTATCTTCCTGGGAAGTAAGCAAATTGTGCGATGGTTCTGATATAAGAAGAATTAATGCAGTGAAGAAACATATTAGACAGCCAGAGCAGAGAAGTCTATGCCAAAAGGACCCGCCATATGGGTCTTTTTCACTCACTGTATCAACTAGAAAATGCCTCTCATTTACAAGTAGCTAGTTGATGGCTTTACTGTCCCTGAGAGGTATACTTTATTCTGTGGAGTTTAAGGACGAGTTTAATAATTTTAAAAAACAGCTTTGTGTGTTGTTATGGTTGGCCTCGGGTTCCTGATTCTCTAGTTAAGCACTAGGGAGAAGTAAGGGGGCTTATTTTCTAGGCCAAGAAGTGCTTTTGACTCAAATGATGACATCTGACAAGATAAGGAATACTTCTAAGTGGAGATGGTAATGCCAGTTGCTTTAGCTTTCCTCTGAGGCAGTGACTTTTACCTTTTTCATCTCATGGCACACATAAACTAGTTACTAAACATTTGCGGCACACCAAAAAATATTTTTTTGCCAGTCTGACAAAAAAAAAAGTATAATTTTGATTCATTTACATCAGACGGCTATTGTTGTGTTGACTGTTGTCATTTTTTACTTGAGAATCTAAGGGAAAAGAGGTCAGTGCTCCTGACTACATAGAGTCTTGCGTCTTTCAGATACTGTCATCATTCACCTACCTGAATGTGCAAGCTCTGTGAGAGCAGCGGCCATACTTGCCCACAGCACACTAAATAGCATGGAATATTCCATTGGGTAGTGTTTTTTTTAGTTATGGCTGCTATAACGAATACCATAGACTGGGTGGCTTAAACAGCAAACATTTATTTCTCACAGTTCTGGGGGCTGAGAAATCCACGATCGAGGTGCAGGATGATGTGGTTCCTGGTAAGAACTCATTTCTTGGATCATTGATGGCTACCTTCATGCTCTGCCCTCATATGGCAGAGAGAAAGATCATCTCTCTTGTATCTGTTCTCATAAGGGCCCTAATCCCACTCAAGGGCTCCAACCTTATGACCTGATTACCTTCTAAAGGCTTCACCCCTATATACCATCACCTTGAGGGTTAGAGCTTCAACATATGAGTTTTGGGGAGACACAAACATTCAGTCCATAGAAGGTTGGTTATCTCACTGGATGATGCCAATGAGGCCAATATCTTAAGAGTAATCCATGTAGGAGCAAGCTCTGCAACACATTCTGCATTATGTGTGATAGTGTGAAAAGTGCTTAAATAGGTGTCAGGAGACTTGAGTTCTAGTCTATTCACTATTATGTTCAGTGACCTTCAGTAATTTGGTGATCTCTCTGGGAATTTTATCTCCTTGTTTCTATAATGACTAAGTAATTGCTGAGCTTTCTTCAGCCCTAAAATTGCATGATTTTATGATTCTAAACCTTAGCCAACCATCTAAAAATGCATTCTCTGGATGATGAAAAGTATTGAGTAGGCCTACATGGAAAAGCCAGATTTCTTGGTAGAAAGAATTACTCCAGGCACACGGCCTAAAGACAATGACTCAGAAGCACCACCTTCCTCTTTTCCTTAACAGTTGCTCTTGTGATGGAGGTGAGAGGCAAAAAGGGAGAGAGTAGGCGCTGATGCATGGAATGAATGTGGAGACAGAATATAGCTCTAAACCACACTGCGGTCTATCATGTAGTATTTAGAGAGGGAAGAATGGAAAAGGGAGAACTCACCTTTATTAAAACTATATTCGATTAGTTCTTTTAAGGAACCATTCAATTCTCTAGTCATGGAATGTGCTTCCTGTATTGGATTGAATGGGGGCTTTTCAAAAGATATGACCACGTCCCAATCCCTGGAACCTGTACTAGTAAATGCAGCCTTATTTAGAAAAGGGGTCTTACAGGTGTAGCGAGGATGTCAAGATGAGATCCTCCTGGATCCTCCAGGTGGGCCCTAAGTCCAATGACAAGTGTCCTTATAAGAGATGCTCAGAGGTGAAGCCACATGGAGACAGAGTCAGAGGGTAGAGTAATGGAGCCACAGGGAATGCTGGCAGCCAGCAGAAGCTGGGGGAGGCAAGGAAAGATTCTCTAGGGAGGGAGTACAGCCCTGCAGACAACTTGATATTAAATTTCTGGTCTTCAGAGCTGTGAGAGAATAAATCACTATTGCTTTAAGCAGCCAAGTTTGTGGTAATTGGTTATGGCAGCCCTAGAAAACTAAACTTCAGTTGAGTAAATTTTAAAAGATGGACATCATTCATCAAGAACTCCAGTATCTTTTTTCCTATTAACATCACGGAACACTTGACATTGAACATTAATAATATTATTAAATAGCACTCTTAGATCTCTTCTGAAATAAACATGTTTTTGCCTGCACAATAGCTGTCTGTAAATACCATCTCCTGAATGAACCACTGTTTTCTTAAGACTGGTTTGTAGAAGGAAACACCCCACTGCCAGAGAAAGGGGCTTCATTTTTATATTTCTCCTTCCCTGACTCTGTTTTGGTAACTTTGTTTCTGTACCAGATCCACACTGTTCATTAACTTCTCCATTTTAGGGTATTTCAGCTTCATACAGCAATAGTAGCAATAATATTCTGCTGTTTTATTACACGTTTATCCATCGACTATCTGTTCCTTTGGCCAGACTTCGTTGGCCTTATCTCAGAGCTCTGTCTCAGTACATCTTTTAGTGACTGTTTTCCCACATATCAAATTAAGAATTTGTTAATCAATTCACTAGTTCACATTTGAAGGTGAACAGCTTATAATGTTTGTGACAATATTGGATTTCTTTATTTCCAAATGAGTGATTTTTATTATTTTTAATTTTTTAATTAATATACTTTTCTTGAAGCCCTGGCTGGTTTTGCTCAGTGGCTAGAGTGTCAGCCTGGAGACTGAAGAGTCCCGGGTTGGACTCCAGTCAAGGGCATGTGCGCAGGTTGTGGGCTCGATCCCCAGTAGGGGGTGTGCAGAAGGCAGTCAATCAATGATTCTCTCATCATTGATGTTTCAATCTCTCCCTCTCCCTTCTTCTCTAAAGTCAATAAAATATATATTTTTAAAATATGTATTTTAAGCATAAAACAAAATAGTTTATCATAAGCTACTGGGTAACTCACAGACCCAGATGCAATGAGGGTTTCACAGACAGAGCACCACCTTGGGCACCAACACGTGAGTTCTGCCTCACCTCAACTGCTGACTAGCTGTTCCATCTCTGGATACGTTACATATTATAACCTGCATGTTCTTCAGGCAAACATGGTGAATAAAACCTGCTGTGTCTAGCCCTAACCAGTTTGGCTCAGTGGCTAGAGTTTCGGCCTGTGGACTGAAGGGTCCTAGGTTCAATTTCGGTCAAGGGCATGTACTGTGGTTGCGGGCACATCCCCAGTAGGGAGTGTGCAGGAGGCAGCTGATCGATGTTTCTCTCTCATCGATGTTTCTAACTCTCTATCCCTCTCCCTTCCTCTCTGTAAAAAAATCAATAAAATATGTTTTAAAAAAATTGCCTTGTCTACATTTCAGAACTACTGTGAGGGCAAATGAGAGCAAGCCCTTTAAAAAGTTTAAAAAAAAACTGTATACATGTGTATCATCATTATCAAGTGATTTAGGATATTTGAGCACATATACTTCACTCCAAAGCCATATTACTCAGCTTTGGGATGCCACTAGGACCCCATCGGTCCTCTCCATTACCTAACTGTGCATCACGAACATTAAATTGCCCATGGCAATGGTCTGAACGGAAAGCCTGGTAACTCCAGCAGTTGTGTTTGCTAAGCTTGTCCTAAAACCATCTTCCATGTGACTTCAGCCTCTCTCCTGTGAGTGACCTGTCCTCTTCTCGGGGCTCACTCAGCTTGTCGACATGGTAGCTTGTTCTTATCTCTGGGGTCTACACTGCGCTGGCCTCAGAGCTTGGCTTCTTCCCCGAGAGTCTTCCCTAAGCAGCATCCCAAGGGCTGACACCTGGAGCCTTGTGTTTAGAGTCACCGTCCACCAAGGCTCCATGCATGGTTTAGGCATTGATTAGGTACATCATCAGTGAGCTTTAAAATTCAGTGAGCTTTAAATTTTCCTTATACAGTTGACCCTCCAACAACACAGATGTGAACTGTGCAGGTACACTTATTTTTTTTTTCAGTGAATACTGTAAATGTATTTTCTTTTATGATTTTCTTAGTACTTCCTTTTCTATAACTTACTTTATTGTAAGAATACATATACAAAATATGTGTTAATCAACTGTTTATGTTACCAATAAGGTTCTTAGTCAACAGTAGGCTATTAGTAAATGTTTAAGGAGTCAACAGTTATACTTGGATTTTCAACTGCATGAAGGTTGGCCCCCCTAACCCCCACATTGTTTAAGGTCAACTGTAATTCCATTTTTTGCATATATATATATATATATATATATATATATATATATATGCAATATATATATAATCTTTTCTTCTCACTGCCTACCATTAGAAGAACACAGCATTGTGATACGAGGAGGCCTTTAACGGGGTCCTGATCTCGTTAAGAAGAATTTTAATGTCCCTGGAACCAGGTGTGTGATGCCAGGTGGAGTGATTTTTCCCATTTCCAGTTTGTCCAGAGGCCTTTCCTGGCAGAACCTCTAGCCCATGAGACTTCCTCTTCGTCTTGCACGAAGGGTACAGTTTGGTTCTGACGCATGGATTCTCGAAGCCGCTGTGCGTCCCCACAATCTGTTATGCTAAATCACACCTGGTGTCTGCACAGAGAAGGCGCTGGCAAGCATCCTGGCCGCTGGGACCCAGGCCTCTGACTCTGACGCCAGAACACGGCAGTGTTGCAGAGAGCCTTCCGAGAGCCTGGCTCACCGGCACGGGAAATTAACCTGCTTGTTCTCACGTTAAATGGTTTATGAAAATTTACTGGGCGCAGAAAGAGGGAAGAAAACCCAAGTGGTTCCGCAGTGAGCCTGCCTGGCATCAGTGAAGGCATGAAGCCGCCGAGAAAGTCAACCTGAAGAGCTGGCAAGAGGAAGAGGTGTAAAATGCAATGAAAATCAAGTGTGGTGCAGCCATTGCATTGTTTTATTAGCATTTTGTTGAGGGAGACATTTAATTATAGTAGATCCGTGTTTTTGAGCTAGGCCAGATGACACTGGGCTCTGCCACCTTCTCCACGGTACCCAAATCCAGAGGAATTGTGGCTTGCTCCAATAGACCACAAAGAGAAACCTCCTTCTGTGTGGCTTGGACTCTTCCCTGTAACCAAACCATAAAAGGGCAGAATCTGCCAAATGTACATAATACTCTGATGGTCATCATCACCCTCCATTCTTTTCCACATTATATTTTTCTTCTTTTTCCTTGTTGATTTTAGAATAAAATAAAATAGGTAAAGAATACAGTGCAGAAGTTCTACTTTTTAAAATACCTGTAAATTTGCCATCTAAAATAACTTTTTTTAAGTACCACTTTCCTTAGGAAATAATTAGGAAGCAAGACAAACAACAAACCATGAAAAACAAATGATTAGCTCCTATAAAATGAGGTTGTGAATATATATATACGTATATATGTATATATATTTATATTTATATATATAAACATACATATATATATTTGAGCAACAGAAATAAAAATATGCAAAGAGAGAACCAACTGGTAATATTTTGCAGAGAATTTTTAAACTCCTTTTCGTTTTAAAGCTCACCTACCTTCAGAGTAGTTTGGGAGGCTAACAATCCAATTCAGTGTATGCAAGAAACCTTTCTTTACGGTCTCTTTCTGCCGTCACGGAGCTTACTCGGTTACCTGCTTTCTTTCTTCAGGGCTGACAGGAAGGCTGATCAGCACTGAGGAATGTAAAGAATTCTGTGTGGGGGGGGAAATAAAAATAAAAATAAATAAAAAAGAAAAAGAGTTCTGTGTGGTACCTGGCCGGTTTGGCTCAATGGATAGAGCGTCGACCTGTGGACTGAAAGGTCCCAGGTTCGACTCCGGTCAAGGGCACATGCCCGGGTTGCAGGCTTGATCCCCAGTAGGGGGCGTGCAGGAGGCAGACAGTCAGTGAGTCTCTATCATCATCCAATCAGTGATTCTCTATCATTGATGTTTCTATCTCTCTCTCCCTCTCCCTTCCTCTCTGAAATCAATATATATATATATATATATACACACATACATACATACAGGGAGGCCTTGACTTACGAGTGTCCCGACTAACGAGTTTTTTGAGATACCAGCTGTCTCTCGGCTGATTTTTTGCATTGAGTTGACAGAGTAATTTGAGTTAACGAGCTCCTTAATGAGCTCCTTAACAAGCTCAGTCTCAGAACGAATTAAACTCGCAAGTCAAGGCCCCACTGTATGTTTGTGTGTGTGTGTATGTATGTGTGTGTGTGTGTGTGTGTGTGTGTGTGTGTGTATAAATAAAAGAAATCTGTGGGCGACGCTGCCCTGCCCCCAGTATAGCCTCCTCTCCAGAATGAGAGGACAAGGCTTGGCCCTGCAGCCAGCACAAACTCCGGTTTAACTGCAAGGCTATCTGTGCCTCAGCACTAGACATTTCTACTTCTCTCTGTAAGCTTTTACAGCCTCCTACTTACGGAGACAAGATTCTTTGTGTCAGCACCTTGGAGAAGTGTTGCTGAAGCAATTGGCACGCAGACAGGAGCCCCGCGCACGCCAGCCCCTTCTGAACCTACCTGGGTGTGGCCTCGGACGGAAGGGGCCCAACTCGCCTCCAAAATTTGGTGATGGCCAGGGAGACAAATATTTTCCTCCATAGAAGTGAAGAGGCTTTGGCTTAAAAACAAAACAGACAAAAAAACACACCTGATTCTTGATATTTACATTAAGGGGACAAATTTGGATCATTGCTAGCAATGTTCTCAAGCCAGCTTGAGAATTAAAGAAAGTCACAAACTGCTCCGGCCAGGACAGGTGATGCGGATCTGGAACCATGGCAAGGCTGCCTCATTAAATTATGAGCCGATCATTCTTGATTTATTGTTTAAAAAAAGCATGAAAGGCCAGTGGACACAGCCCTGCGTGGGTAATCCGTGGCACCTGTGGCCAACAGCAGTGCTTTCACCCTCAGAAGGAAGAAAGGTAGGTTCCGAGTCCTTTGATGACACTGTTCCCTTTCGCGCTTGTTTATTTTTATTCTCCCACGCAGACTGCAACCCAGCAGGGGGCTTTTAAACCAAAACAGTTAATTACCTCCTCTAACCCAGAGAAGCTGCACAACACACTATAGCTAGTTGCGAGGGAGAGGGCAGCTTTTCTTGGGGCTGTGCTTTGCACCAGGTGAGAAGGGAGGGCAGAGGGAGACCAATTAGAAGGCCCCCGGGAGGGAGGGGGACCAGCATGTACTTGCACGTCTTTCTCATAGCACTGCACTTCGAACCCCCAGGCTCAGAGACCCCTGTGCAAACACCTGTTCCAAAGACAGAGTTGAGTAGCGTTGGGACTAGAGCCCTCTCCTGATAACAGCGCGTGCTTCGCACTCCAGGGATGCCCGTGGGCAGGGCAGTTTCAAGCAGCGAGGAGCTTCTCCACTTAGTGCTCAAGGGACTGCAAGGGACAGACCTGCCAATAAAAAAGGCACTTTCTCCAATGAACTGCAGTGTGTGGCCCACCTCTCCCGTCACCCCTGCCTTCCCCAGGTGGACAGGGCCTGAGCCCTTTGTTCCTAAATTGTGGGCTCACCCCTGCCTGCTTTAGAATCTCCCATCTTTCTGTCCATTTCCTGGCACCAGCACCTTCCCCAGCTAACCTCATATGTCCTGACCATCTGCCATTGCATTCACTCTCTCTTCCTGCCTCAGCTCGGTGCCCATTTCTGGCCCCCCGCTGGGTCCTAACCCTTCTCCTCACCTACTGAAATCTTCAACTCCCCTGCCCCCCATCTCAGCCTGAAGTGCTCCCTCCCACTTCTAACCCCGGGGCCTTATTGTCTGTTATTTATTTCACTTTCGATTCTGTGGGCCTTTCATCACCACAACTAGATGACACATTCCTCTACTGATGTATATAGCAATATAAAGTGATCTCGATATCTTTCCCCACCACTCCCAGCCCCAGCACCTGTGTAGTGATGATTCTGCACTTGATTGATTCCTCTCCTACTGGTTAACATTTTTTAAATGCACCAGACCAGGGACATCAGGCAAAATCTGGGGATGGTGGTCAGGAAATTTTCTTTTCAGAATCACAATCTTAAAGAAAAGAACAAATTCTGTCAGTTATCGAAATGTTTCCAAGTACCTGATGTTTGGTCTTAAGTACGTAAAACACCTACTGAGTGACGGCGTTGTTCGTTGATCCTCTGAATCCTGCCCAGCACCTGGACGTGCTAGTAGGCCCTCCGGGAGAGCACGTCCCAGGAACAAATCTCCTGCTCCTTGTGCCTCTGCTGCCCTGCCAGAAAACAAAAATTACAACATTGCCCCACTGAGGCTGTGAGAACAAGCAATGAGTGAGAACAAAGAAAATAGTACGAGTGGGAAGAACCATGAACTTGCAGACTCCAGAGCTCCACAGACAAATCTGAGCATGGCGGTTATTACTGGCATTGAAAAAATCCTACACAGCTGGCCAGTGTGTCTCAGTGGTTAAGCATTGACCTCTGAACCAGGAGGTCTTGGTTTGATTCCCTGTCAGGGCACATGCCTGGATTGTAGGGCACAGGGGATCATGCAGGAGGCAGCTGATCAATGATTCTCTCTCATCATTGGTGTTTCTATCTCTCCCTCTCCCTTCTTCTCTGAAATGAATAAAAACATATTTTAAAAAGAAAGAAAAAAGGAAAAGTCACCACAAGCCTTTACTTTTTTAAAAGTTGCACACAAAGTGGACCTCAAAGCCGCACTGCTACTTCACAAAGTTAACAAGAAATGTAAAAGGTATAGGCAGCTGTGCTGTGAGGAACATCTTCTCAGCCCTAGCTCAACGCTTCTCTGTGAACTTGAATTTGAGGCCCCTTAGAGGCCATGAGGATGCCTGGCAAGGTTCTCACAAAACACAAGGCCTGTCCCACGCAGCTGAGGACAATCCATCAGGACCAGGTAGGGAAAGGGCAAAAGAAACGAGATGGAGAGTGGGGGAAGGGTAATAGATAGGGCCATGGCAGCAAGAAATCCAAACGCCAGCCCCTTGCCAATCAAGGACTGGCAAACCCCAGTGAAGAGGCTGAAAGTAAGCCCCTTCTTCCCACTTGAGTTTTCTCTTCCCAGAGAATTTTCATTGTATTTTGTTGAATGGTAAAGACTGAAAACACAACATAAAAATATCATAAGCCTCCCTATCTCACAACATATTCAAAAATATATACTCAGAATATACATGGGCCTAAATGCTAGAACTAGAAATAGAGCACTTAAACAAAAACGTAGCTATCCATCTTCATGACCTTGGATTAGGCAGTGGTCTCAAAAAGTGGTTACAAAAGTGTTGGAGGCACCTCTCACTGATGTCAGAGAGGTGTTACAGACAGCTCCCTGAGTCAGTGGGAGAGGGCTGTTCTCAACCTGGAGCCTCGTCTTCTCATATAAATGAATTTATACAGGAGACCTTGACTGAGTTGTGAGAAGCCAACTTATTAAAGCAATTAAAGTGTGCACCTTTATTGAAAAAGCAAACCTATATATCCGGCTTAGGAAGCGCAGACGGGCTCTCTGCTAATCTGAAGAGTGAGTTGGGTGGGGGTCCGAGGCGTTACATACCCTCCTGTCTGTAGGCTTCAAAATTTGTTTGCTGAGTATTTTGGTGCAGATTAATTCTCCAGGTCCCTTCTTTTTACTTTCTTGTGGCCTTCCCAGAATTCATGAGAAGCACCTGGCAACTTGTCTTGCCAAGCCTTGAGACTATTGGCTTTTCTCTTTAGGGAGTAAAACTGCCTTTTTTTTTTTCTTTCTCCTTTCCCCCTCCCTTTCTGCATTCTCTCCTTAGAGAGGTGGATATTTTTTTTTTAACCATTGTCTGGGGAAGATAATGGCTTGTTAGTTACAAGCTGGCTGCACATTGCTCACACTGTTTTAAACTTTACTATCTCAGTTTCCCTATTCCTCCTGCCCTGGAATCCTATAACAAAAGCACAAGCAACAAAAGAAAAAAATAGATAAATTGGACTTAAGCAAAATTGTAACTTTAGTGCTTCATAGGCCACCATCAGGAAAGTGAAATAACAACCTACAGAATGGGAGGAAATATTTGGAAACCATATATCTGATATCCAGAATATATAAAAGGCACTCCTAACTCAACAACAACAAAAAACAACCCAATTCTTTCAAATGGGCAAAGGACTAGACTAGACATTTCTCCAAAGAAGGTGTACTGCTGGCCAATACGCAAACAAAAAGGTGCTCAGCATCATCAGTCGTTAGAGAAGGGCAAATCAAAACCACAATAACATACATGTCACACCCACGAGGATGGCTATTATCTTTGATAACAAGCAAAGAAATAAAATAGAAAATAACAAGGGTTATTAAGGATGTGAAGAAATTAGAAATGTGGTACATTGCTGATGGAAATGTAAAATAATGCAACCGAATTGTGGAAAACAATATAGCAATTCCTCAAAAAGTTGAACATAGAATTACTATATGGCCCAACAACTCTACTCCTAGATATATTTCCAAAAGAATTGAAAACAGAGATTCCAAAAGCCACTTGTATGCTGACATGCATAGCATCATTATTCACAATAACTAAAAGGTAGAAACAAGCCAAAGGTCCATTAATGGATGAATGGGTTTTAAAAATGTAATATAATATATATATATATGAATATTATTAACCATAAAAAGGAATGAAATTTGGATACATGCTACAACTTGAATGGACCTTAAAACACCTAAACACTTAAGTGAAACAAACAAACATATTGTATGATTTTACTTATATGAAATACCTGAAATAGATGCATAGATACAGAAAGTAGGTTAGAGGCTACCAGGGGTAGGGGGTAAGAAGGAATGAGGAATTTTTGTAAAAATGGCTATAGAATTTTGGTTTGGGGTGATGAAAAACTTTTGAAATTAGATAGTGGTGATGATTGCACCATGCTGTGAATGTAATTAAGACCACTAAAAGGTACACTCAAAAATGGTTACAGTGGAATATGTTATATGTATTTCATCACAATGTTTTTTACATAGAAATTTTTCCAAAGAAGATATATAAAAATGACACATGAAAAGAGACTCAACATCATTAGTCATCAGGGAAATAAAACCCATAGTGAGCACAGTGAGAGACACTTCACACCCACTAGGATGACTATAGTCAAAAAGATCGTAACACATGTCGGTGAGGCTGTAGAGCAATTGGAACCCGCATGCACTGCTGGTAGAAATGAAAATTGGCACAGCCACTTTGTTAACAGTTCCTCAAAAAATTAAAGAGTTACCATATAACCCAGCAATTCCAGTTTCTCCTAGGTATGTGTCCAAGAGAAATGAAAACAGATGTCCACACAAGAACTTGTACATGCTCGTTCATAGCAGCATTTTTCCTGATAGCCAAAAATGGAAACAAACCATATGTCCATTAACTGATAATAGACAAGCAAAAGTGGTATATCCATACAGTGGAATATTATTTCACAATAAAAAAGGGAGGAAATAACTGATACATGTTACGACATGACGAACCTTGAAACATTGTACTCAGTAAAAGAAACCAGTCACAAAAGATCACATATTGCATTTCGTGCCTATGAAATGTCCAAAATAAGCAAATCTGTAGAGACACAAAGTAGATTAGTGGCTACCCAGAGCAGAGGGAAATGGGAGTGACTGCTAAAGAGTATAGGGTTTCTATTTGGGATGACACAAATATTTTAAAATTGTATGTGGCAGTGGTTGCTCAACTCTGTGAATACACAAACAGCCATTGAATTTTACACTTTCAATAGGTGCATTATGCCATTTGAATTTTATTTCAATGAAGCTATTAGAAAAAGATCACAAGCCTAAAAATAATCTCCCCCAAAATTATTTCCCACAAATAACAAGTAAAATGAAGTTCAAATCATTAACCAATTTTTAACATTTTTTTTTTTTTACCAAATCAGAAGTTATATTTTGTTACAGATATCTCATTCAAATAATTATGATTCATACAATTTTAAAAATTTTCACCATGGTTTTTACATTTTGTAAGTGCATACATTTTAGTCAGTTTCACTGTGGAAAAGGCAATCTAAGAAATTTTTTATTATCTTTTAAGTGAGTCATCATTATTTTTGTAAATATCTTGACTAGGATTAATGCTTTAAGTTTATCTAATTTTTATATACTATGTATTTTTATATATCAAAAGGCACTACCTGATAAAAACTTGTATTGGAAATATTCAAATATATGCGAATGTAAAGAGAATAGTGTAAAGAGCCCCCATCTACTTATTACTCATCAATCAGCTCTAGAAATTATGTATCAATATTTTAGACAGATTTTTTTTAAATTTCCCGTGTTTTATTGCAAAATTTTCAAACATCAGAAGTTGAAAGATTGAACAGGGAATACCCATATACTCACCTCCTATACGCTCCATTAATGTTTGACTCTGCCTGCTTTAATATACACTGAGTGGCCAGATTATTATGACCACCTGACGTTTGTAGGCAAATTAGCTATAATTTCAAGCTGAAGTTGCTAGAGGGCCAGACCATTATAAATAGGGAAGCAAGTTGTTTAGCACGACAGTAGAAGTTATTTTTTTTCTGAAGATATGGGTAAACAACGCGATTTAACAGCCTTTGAACGTGGGGGGGGGGGGGTGGATATATATATATATATATCTCCATGTATCTGTACCTCTACTCATCCATCAATTCACTTACTTTTTTAAAAATTACAGTTGATATTCAATAGCATTTTATATTTGTTTCAAGTGTATTCATTTCCTTTTTAAGTTCATTCAAAGTAAGTTGTGAAAGAAGCAGTACATTTCCCCTTAAATACACTGTGTGCTTATCATTGACAAGAGTCCAACATTTGTTCACCATTCTCTGTCCTTTGAGGTAAAATTTATATACAATGAAATGCACAAATTTTAAGTGTGCATTCTATTAAATTTTTCAAAAGTATAGACCTAACAAGTTAAAGCCATTGTTTTAATGTCTTTTAAAAACATTTTAATTGCTCATAGACCTTCAAAATGATTTTTTATAGATTTATTATATTTTAGTGGGTTTTTTGGTAGAAATTTTTCTTTTTCATTAAATATCTGAGGGGCAGAAAAGGCAATTACATATTTGAGCCACCCATCCATATATATCCTGTGCCTTCTTAGTTTTTTTTAATGAAAACTGATTGGGCATTTTACTATAAACTTACGTATTAATGTATCTTTCATAATTAACACAATAGAAACTTTGCTCTACCAAAATCTATGTTTTTAAAGTAATCATGTAATACTACATGGAATGTAATAATTTGTGAGATGAATCAATAAGTGCATTTTTCACCTGTTTTAATTGTTGTAAAATACATATAACAAAAGTTACCATCTTAACCATTTTTAAGTACGTTGTTCAGTGGTTATTAAATACGCCCATATTGCTGTGCAACCATCACCACTATCTATCTCCATAACTCTTTTCATCTTGTAAAACTGAAACACTATACCCATCTACATATATAAAAGCCTAAGCGACTGGCCGACCAGTCGGTAGCTATGACCCTAACTGCCCACCAGGGGGCAGATGCTCAACGCAGGAGCGGAAACCACAAGCATGGAAATATGGAATAGACTGATGAATCTCAGAGGGAAGGGGGGAAGGCAGGAAGAGATTAACCAAAGATCTTATATGCATGCTAGAGCCCTAGTATTCATGCACTGGCGGGGTCCATCAGCCTGGCCTGTGGGAATTGGGCCGAAACCGACTCTCCAGCATCCCCTGAGGGGTCCCAGATTGCGAGAGGGCACAGGCCAGGCCAAGGGACCTCATCAGTGCACAAATCTGTGCACCGGGCCTCTAGTCTATCCTATATAATAAAAGGCTAATATGCAAATTGTCCCCTTGACCGGGAGTTCAACAGGGAGTTCAACCAGGGGGCAGGGGCAGCCAGCCAACTGCCCACAGCCTCTCCCTCTGGCAAGCCCCGCCCCCAACCAGCCCCCCCACCCTGATCGAGGTGGGCTGGCTGCATCCCACCCATGCACGAATTCGTGCACCGGACCTCTAGTATATATATATATAAAAGCCTAAGTGAGCGCTGACCAGCCAGTAGCTATGATGCGCACTGACCACCAGGGGGCAGACGCTCAATGCAGGAGCTGCCAAGCTGTGGTCACTTGGCAGTGGCGATTCTTGGGTCATGCACCCGGAACCAGAGAGGAGGGAGCCCGATTCCAGGGTGCGTCACCCAAGAACCACCCTTTCGCAATCCGGGACCCCTTGGGGGATGTCAGGGAGCCAGTTTCAGCCCGATCCCTGCAGGCCAGGCCAAGGGACCCCACCAGTGCACGAATTCGTGCACTGGGCCTCCAGTTAAACAATAACTCCCTATTCTTTCCCCACCCCCCAGCCCCTGGCAATCACCATTCTACTTTCTGTCTTTTTTTTTTTTTTTTTTAACGGTATTTTATTTTATTTTATTTTATTTTTTTAATTAAATCTTTATTGTTCAGATTATTACATTTGTTCCTCTTTTTTTCCCCCCCATAACTCCCCTCCTCCCAGTTCCCGCCCCACCCTCCGCCCTCACTCCCCACCCACTGTCCTCATCCATAGGTGCACGATTTTTGTCCAGTCTCTTCCCGCATCTCCCACACCCCTTTCCCCCCCAGGAATAGTCAGTCCATTCCCTTTCTATGTCCCTGGTTCTATTATAATCACCAGTTCATTCTGTACATCAGATTATTTATTCACTTGATTCTTAGATTCACTTGTTGATAGATGCATATTTGTTGTTCATAATTTGTATCTTTACCTTTTTCTTCCTCTTCCTCTTCTTAAAGGATACCTTTCAGCATTTCATATAATCCTGGTTTGGTGGTGATGAACTCCTTTAGCTTTTCCTTATCTGTGAAGCTCTTTATCTGACCTTCAATTCTGAATGATAGCTTTGCTGGATAAAGTAATCTTGGTTGTAGGTTCTTGGTATTCATCACTTTGAATATTTCTTGCCACTCCCTTCTGGCCTGCAAAGTTTCTGTTGAGAAATCAGCTGACAGTCGTATGGGTATTCCCTTGTAGGTAACTGAGTTTCTTTCTCTTGCTGTTTTTAAGATTCTCTCTTTATCTTTTGCTCTTGGCATTTTAATTATGATGTGTCTTGGTGTGGTCCTCTTTGGATTCCTTTTGTTTGGGATTCTCCGCGCTTCTTGGACCTGTAAGTCCATTTCTTTCACCAGGTGGGGGAAGTTTTCTGTCATTATTTCTTCAAATAGGTTTTCAATATCTTGCTCTCTCTCATCTTCTGGCACCCCTATAATTCTGATGTTGGTACGCTTGAAGCTGTCCCAGAGGCTCCTTACACTATCCTCGCATTTTTGGATTCTTTTTTCATTTTGCTTTTCCGGTTGGGTGTTTTTTGCTTCCTCGCATTTCAAATCATTGACTTGATTCTTGCGCTCCTCTGGTCTGCTGTCGGGAGTCTGTATAGTATTCGTTATTTCAGTCCGTGTATGCTTAATTTCTAGTTGGTTCCCCAATATAAGATCGAGGGTCTCATTTGTTTTCTTGTAGATCTCATTAAGTTTATCGGCGGCTTCTAAACAGTTCTTGAGAGACCTTAAAAGTGTGGTTCTGAACTCTATATCTTCCATTGACAATTTTGTCCTGTTTCTTTGTCTCCGCATTTTGTTATGCTTCCTTGGTGCACCCCCTAGTGGTCTTTGTTCTCAGTCTTATAGTTAAATCTTGATTGTTGTAGCTAATTCCAGGGAGGGTTTGACCTCCAGGCCAAGTGGCTATGAGAATCAGCTGTGTCAGCAGTGAGAGAACTTCTGTCCTCTAGGGAGGTGCTAATCTAGCCTTTGCCTGAGGCTATCCGGCAAATGCCTGTGTGCAGGGCTTGGGCGGGGCTGGTCGAACAGGATCAACAGGGTGGGCCGGAGAGAGCAGTTATGGCGGCTCTCAGTCCTGTCCCCAGGGGCTCTGCCTCTCTGAGTCCCAGCACCCGCTGCAAAGCTCGGAGAGAAAGCTGCACTCACTCTGACTGAAGCCAGACAGTCCCGCTTCTCCCGTTTGAGTCTGGGTCCCTAAAGACTCGCCCGGATCTGGAGCTCAGAGTCTGCGACTCCCTCCCGATTGAAAATGCCAACTGCGCCCTCCGCCGCCAGCCCGCTCCGCGCACTCCGCACCTCAGAATTTGACTTCAGCACTGCGCCTCCTCTGAGTGTCCGTATGCGTTTCTCTTTCCTCCTAGTTGTAGGACTTCCACTCAGCCAGCGTTCCTGTGGTTCTGGGTGATGTCCCTTCCGTTTTTTGGTTTCACTTTTGAAGTAGTTGTTCAAAGCAGCAAACTCCGGCGTTAACCTATGCCGCCATCTTGGTTCTTGAATAATTACTTTCTGTCTTTATGATTTCGACTAAGTACCTCATATAAGTGGAATCATATAGTATTTGTCTTTCTGTGACTGGCTTATTTCACTTAGCATAATGCCTGGAATGTTTATCCATGTTGTAGCATGTGTCAGAATTTCCTTCCTTTATAAAGCTGAATAATATTCCAATTATAAAATAAAATACATTTTGCTTATCCATTTTTCTATGAATGGATACTTTGGTTTCTTCCACATTTTAGTCGCTGTGAATAATGCTGCTATAAACATGGGTGTACAAATCCTTTTGAGACCCTGTCTTTAATTCTTTTGGTTATATATCCAAAAGTGAAACTGCTGGATGATATGGTAATTCTATTTTTAAGTTTTTGAGGAACCACCATCTTATTTTCTATAGTGGCTTGTACCATTTTACATTTCCACCAATAGAGCACAAGAGTTCCAGTTTCTCTACATCCTCACCAACCCTTGTTATTTTCTGTTTCTGTGATTGTTGTTTTTTTAATAGTAGCCATCCTGATGGGTGTGGTGGTATCTCATTGTAGTTTGGATTTTTGTCTCCCTAATGATCAGTGATATTGAGCATCTTTTCATGTGGGTACTGGCCATTTGTATATCTATCTTATTTTAAGAAATATTTACGTATTCAAGTCCTTTGCCCAATTCTTAATTATATTGGTTTTTTTATTGTTGACTTTTAGGAGTTATGTATATGTACTAGATATTAATTATTTATGAGATATATGATTTGCAAATATTTTCTCCCATTCTGTGGGTTGCCTTTTATAAATTTTTTAAATTTTTAATGTTTCATAAAGTCCAATTTATTTATTTTTTTCTTTTGTTGACTGTGCCTGCAGTGTACTAATGAATGAAATTTCAAACCAGTTAACTCATGGTATGTTCAATAGTGTTGTAGATTTTCTGTTTTCAAAAACAGGCAACCTAAGATTTGTTTTTCATGTGAAAAATTCAGTGGGATAAAACACACAGCACTGCCCTAACCGGTTTGGCTCAGTGGATAGAGCGTCAGCCTGCGGACTCAAGGGTCCTGGGTTCGGTTCCGGCCAAGGGCATGTACCTTGGTTGCGGGCACATACCCAGTAGGGAGTATGCAGGAGGCAGCTGATCGATGTTTCTCTCTCATCGATGTTTCTAACTCTATCCCTCTCCCTTCCTCTCTATAAAAAATCAATAAAATATATTTTTTAAAAAAACAAACAAAAACACAAAAACACAGCACTATCATCTTGCCTAAAGAAACACTAGCAGGTTATAATAATTAATGAGAATTTATTTGCCTTTAGTTTTCAAGGAGTCACTACAAGTCTCTGTGATTATAATAAATTTTATACATTTATAAGAAAAATACAGAAATATAAATTACTTAGTTATGACATGTTTTATGTTATAAGCACTTCTGTTTTTTAATATGAATGTATAAAAAGAAGGTATATAAAGGAGACCTTAAATGGAACGATTCACTCAGAATTTATTTCAAACATTCTCACATTTTTCAAAAAAAAATTCATATTGATTCTGATATCCAGCCCTTCTGCCAAAAATTCGTTCCACTCCATGCCTGTGACATCATTTTAGGAATTAGATAAAATGGAAATGACATGAGCTGGACCGATGCAGAAAAGATAGAATTCACTATCATTTCGGATTCACATATCATTTTGGATATGCAGCGTGGCAGCGTGCCTTTTGCAGGATGAAAATATTAATTACACATTTTTAAAAATCACAAATGTTATGCATCTCCCTGGAGTCTAGAAAGTCTTTGGTATTTCTTAATTACCAAATCTCAGTCCGGCTGCACAGCTTTCTTCCTCACTGCTCCTGTTGCATCCGGGTAGTCTTTGCGATTTCTTCGGAAAATGACTATACATTAACATGCAAGGTTTCAGTGTGTGCGTTTGTGTGTGTGTGGGGGGGGGGGGGAGATGAAGGGAAAGGTGTTAATTCAGATGTTATGAAACTGTGATAATGCTATTATTTAAGGCACTTATTTGGGTCTGTTTATACTTTGTAGTTTTATAAATAAGCCCAAGGGGCCCCTCCTGGTTGTCACAATCCTCCTTGAATCTGAATCCGGTCTGTCTCTTCCTATCCGACAGTAGAATTGATGTGGCTCTAATCCCTGGAAGTTTGGAACTAATGAACTGACTGCTGAGCTGCCGCCACGGAGCTTGGTCCCAAACTATACTGTACTTCACACTCGATTTATTCTCCAGATGGCGAGACTGTGCCACCCCGCCGCGAGGGACCACCTCTTCCACTGGAGTGTAAAAGTGGACGGATGTTGTTTTCTTTGCAGATTTGATCATTCTGAGCTAGAAACTTTCGAGGATGATTAGTTATTAGCTTTAATGGGTGCCAATTGAACCAACTGCACGCATATTTTCTCCTTTAATTTCGGAGTCTGCAGGTCTCGGTGATGGTTGATTTATCCGCTTTCTTACGTCACCGGAGCGTGTCCCTTCCCCAGGTGACAAGGACCCAGGCTCTGAAATCATAGCACGCCTTGGTTCCTGGCCCAGACACAGTCGCATAATACGGTGGCTTATGTAGAAGGACAAGTTTATTAGCCACCGGTCCACTGCACTGAGCAGCCCTTGGCACGGAATATCGATTGAATGCGGGACCTTCGCTAGCACCCCCTTTTAGACCCGGGCCCTGGGAAGACTCCGACCCGGGCCAGCTTTCTCCGTGACCTCCACGGGGCCCACCTGGAATCAGACCTGCTCCCAAGCACACGGTGCTGACTAGTCTCTGCAAAGACCTGATGTAACTGTTGCTAAAGGCCTTCGCTCCATGACTACGACCTTTCCAGGTTGTCAGTTCTTAGGGGAACAAGTTCATCCTACACGAGAAGCGCTCACCAAAGCCGCCCTGTCGTGTTAGCGCGTTTAGAATGCGGTTCCATCTAAACCTCATTTTGAACAACCCGTTTTGCTACCAGAATATGACACTCCCTTACCCCCGCCCCCAAAAAAGACCTTTTTTGAGTGGCCTCTTTTTGCTTTCGTTTTCATTTGCTTCTTTCTCCAGGGAGCACTCGGCTCCCAATAATCTCAGCAGATCACCTAGCCAGCCCTTCTGAGGAGATGTGGCTGCCGGGCTGTATTTGCTAATCCCCTAACAAGATAGAAGGATGGTCAGGGCCTAACAAGATAGAAGGATGGTCAGGGCCAAACAGGAGTGGAGAAAAGGAGAGAAATGTGAAAGGGAGTGAGGAGATGGAGATGAGAGAGAGAGGGTAGCAAGAAGTTAGAGGGGAGGAGGAGAGAGAGGGAAAGGCAGAGAATGGAGTGAACCCCATTTCTTTCTTTTCACAACTGGGTGGACTGTGGCTCTCTCTAGCTGAACACCCCGAACTAAACTTAATTGTTCTTAGAAACTGCCTTCCTCTCACCCGACAGATGGCATGGGTATGTTTGCTAGCACAGTAACATATTTCACCATTAAAATACCAAAAAGAAAAAAAAATCACCATGCTTGTTGGTTGGTGTGAATTCCGTGGTTGGATATTTTGGGATACATGGCAGAGGGATGCACACTTAGTTTATGTAAATTGCAGCAAGCAACAGCCTGTTAATAAGGGTGTTGTGTGGCAATATATCTCCAAAGCCATCTTTTTATTTTTTTTTGGAAAGGTACAGAATGATGAAGTGGAAAGAGCTCGGTTTTAATTCTGAGCCAGAAGTGGAGGGGGGGGGGATGGGGGGGGGAGAAAAAGTCTAATAAAATGCTGATTATTTGCTGCTCATTATTGTAACAGGAAAAGTACTAATCAGATTATGCCTAAAGTTGGAATTAGGTTCTTCGTTTGCAGCCAATTTCTCAAGGGCTGAATTTTACTAAGTAAACCGGAATGTGCGGAAACCATGGCAATCTGACTTGAGATAAAAATCACCAGCGGGTTTAGAACATGAGCTTTGAACAAACAGTCCCCTTTCAAATCCAAGTGAAACAGCAAAACAACTTAAAGGTTACATCTTGTTTGACACCAACATTAACAATGTAGAAAGTCGATGTTGCCAGTGATCCTGTGTCCTTGCGCACACAGGCAGATGAAAGCAGAGAAGAATCGAATAGCTCTAGTTTTAAAATGCATTTCAACCTAGATGATCTAGCGAGTTCCCTTCCATTCTCCATTCACTGTCCCAACAGACCCTTCACAAGCTCGACCTGCTACTGAAAGAAATCCTGCCAGTTGAAATGTTTACGAGCTGCAGCAATCCTGAGTTTGTGGTGGTGCAGGCTACACGGAGCACAACACATTTCAGGTTCTCCGAGGCCAGGGACCTAAGTACACGCACTGCCCAAGAGCTGGACGCATTTCTCTCGCCAGCTCTAGACAGCCTTGGAACCAGGACATTGAGTTAACGTCTGCTTTTCACCTTCGGGATTTTCCCATTTGGTGGATGTAACAAGAGGGCACGGTAAAGGAGCGGATGCGTCTTAGAGCCGTGGGATGGCCAACAGCATGGCGTGGAACCGGGCCATTGTGGCTGTGTCACCCTCCCGTTAGCTCGTATGAGCGCTCTCTTGCTTGTGCCTAAGCTTGGTCTAATTATTGGCAATCGGAGCTCTGTAAATCAGGCCTCCACGGAGCCGTCTTAAACTGTCCTACGTCCTCTGTTTCCATCTGACCTGACAACTCTAAGCTACCGTTTCCTCACACTGTTTAACTCGGACCACATTTGGACGCCTTCCCTGCTTCCATGGGGTCGTAGGCCCTCTTCCGTCTGGCTTAAATCTACTGTCCTGGCTTGTCTTGTTGTTTAGACTTAGATTCAACATCAGCTCAAATCATTCTTTTTTGTCACCGTTTCGGTTTGCTATTTTCCTAGATAAGTATTGCTGTGCAAATGGCTGCATATTGTTAAAACTTTTCTTTTTAAACCACATTCATCCGCCGTGAGAAGCTTTAAAGTTTTATTAGTATCATAAAATCTCTTCCCACATGAAACTACTTTTGATACGTGTTCATTCTGACAATGAGAATTAGTTGAGGGCTGTTGGCAAGTTGAAGGAATTTGTTTTTGAAACTGAAATAGCCAGGAAGTAATGACCTCAAAGTACTTTTCTTTCAACTCCAACCCCCACCCCCTCAATCACTCCTTTCCCGGCTCCCCTCACCTTCATCACCCCCAACTCAAAGCCAATCAATAACATGTTTGGATTCATACAGTTTTGCTGAGGACAATTCAGATACTGAGGCAGGCTTTCAACCTTTCAGTTTTCCTTAACTGGAGCAAAGACTGTCAAATCAAAGGAAAAACATGTATATTTCCTTCCACTTCATGAAGGGGTTTCTTGGTGATATTACTGCCTTCCTTCTGAATAAGTTGGAGCTTTTTTGTAGCGTGGAGTGTCAGTTTCCTATGCGTGCCTTCCTAATTAAGTGTCAAGATTCAACTCCATTGCAAAAAATATTTTTTTAAAAAAGTGAGTAAAAAGCATGAAGCATATGGAAAAAGAAAAACAAATTTTTATTTTTTTCCCCTAATGTGACTATGCTGACAGATGAGATTGCTATTACCCATATTATCTAGCTTCTCATATTTATTAAATGAGAAATAGCAGATAGAAGACGTAGAACCATGCCTTGTACCAAGTAAATGCTACCTATCAATTAATTTACTTTTGCAATTGAGAAGTAATGTTAATGAGCAAAATGATACTACTGTTTAGAAGTATGCTAGTATACATTACAGTGACTATCACCTCTGTTCCACGTCACCTTGAATGAAGTCTGGAAATCAGTTTATCAGATCGGATGACTTATTTCAAATACCATTTACTAGTATTTGGTAGACAGGAAAGTTGTAGATATAGTAATGGTGCTCGGGCTTGAATCCACGTAACAGTTTCACAGACAGTTGTATTGTTTCCTCTCAATGATAAATATACTCAGGAGATTCATTTTCTCAACACTTACAGACTGAAGCTCGATTAAGAATAGTAAAAACTCTTGAAGACTTTGATCTGGGCCCAACCGAAAAGTGTGTGAGAATCAACTCAGTGTCCAGTGGTCTGGCCGAAGAAGACCTGGAGACCCTCCTGCAGTCCCGGGTCCTTCCTTCCAGCCTGATGCTACCCAAGGTGGAAGGGCCTGAGGAAATCCAGTGGGTGAGTAGCTAATGCTCTGCTTTAATTAAAGACTCAAGACTGGCGAAGAAGGAGTAGCAGAAGGGAAGCATTTGGGTGCTGCCAGTTTTGAAAATACATACACTGAGCAGAAAGGGGATTCAGAAAAAGGAGTGAGCCCAAGAGACCATATTCTTCACCCACAGAGAACCTGGCTTTGCCCAACGTGTTCTAACGGGACAGCTCTACTCTTGAAATGATGCCTCTACTCCCTCATCAGATTTGTGGACTGGACAGCACAGGGTCCTCAGTAGCCCTCACAGAGCAGTCCTTGAAAACTAGCTTGCCTGAGATTGGATAGCTTCTTACACCCTGCCAGGCCCCAACCCTCCACCTGGGAGAGCAGTGCTGTAAGTGGGCCTTACCCAGCCAGCTTCTTTGGAAGACAGCATAGACCAGGGGTGGGCAAACTTTTTGACCCGAGGGCCACAATGGGATCTTAAACTGGACCGGAGGGCCGGAACAAAAGCATGGATGGAGTGTTTGTGTGAACTAATATAAATTCAAAGTAAACATCATTACATAAAAGGGTATGGTCATTTTTTTTTTTTTTAGTTTTATTCATTTCAAACGGGCCGGATCCGGCCCGCGGGCCGTAGTTTGCCCACGGCTGGCATAGACCCAGAAAGCACATTAGCCACAAATGAAAAAATGAACCTGGAGGAGGAGAGGTAAAGGTCACTCCTTAGGGCAAACAGAGGAATAAACAGGAAGCTTTTAACCAGTGGTTTTAATTAGCACAGATATTATTTCCTGAACAGTTCTCTAGTTCCTCCTTTTTAAATTGCTGACAGGTGTGTTTGTGTTTCATGACAGACTTTTCGGCCAATAAAAACCTGGCATGTCAAATTACTTAAGAAAACTTTGAAATGGGCCTAATTATACTATGATTGTTTTCATTGTTAAAATGGGGCAGGGGGGAGGGGGAAGGCGAGATTTTACTTAAGGGGTGCTATGATTCTGCAGATCTCTGCTGAATAAAATAACATTCCATTGTGCCACTCCAGGGCAGAGGGCCTGTGACACGTAAATGCTGGAAGCGTGGTAAGGGCATGTGGACCGTGGTGATTTTGATGCCACATCTGGGGTTACTCGAAGGCTGTGGCTGCAACTGTAGCAATACACTGAGTAGTTGTAACACCTGAGGAAACTGCTCACCTTTTTAACGCACATAGATACGTTGGGCCTGTGCTTTCCAGTGCCGTGGCTGCCTGCCACATGTGGTACCCAGCGCTTGAAATGTGGCAAGTCCAAATTGAGATGTCCTGGAAGTGTAAAATACACATGGGATTTTGAAGATTTTGTAGTCCCCCAACCTCTCACACGTTGAAATGATAATATTTAGGCTGCATTGGTTTTTAATAATGTTAATTGCTTCATTTTACTCTTTTAATGCAGCTACTAGAGAACTTAGACTTGCACAGGTAGCTGCCATTATTCTTCAGCTGGACAGCTCCGTGTTGGTACCTTCTGAGCCCGGTGTTCAAGGACTCATATTTACTCTCTACACTGGAGCGCTCCTCTCCGAGGTCAACTCTCAGAGGCCGGGAGATACTGGTTATACTAGGTTAATATCTTCAAGGGCTTCTAGCCTTGAATGTGTCTTAAATTGATTGAAATGGAATCCGAAGCCACTGTTCCCTTTTGGTTTCCTAGTTAATGTCTATTTATCACCGTTATTACCCTCATTGGAGAGGAGAAGACCCACCCCAGCCTTCAGCTCCAGCTTCTGTTCCCTGTTTTAAATCCCTGGATGTGAGGAACATACCGAAATCTAAATGGGATTTCTAGTTAACAGAAGTCTTTTGGGCTGTTTATTTTTTCCTCTCCGTTTGTATTTATGTGAAGCATAAAATCCAGAGCCTGATGCACAACTGAAAGATGGGCTTCCTTGTTTTCTTTTGTGTGAGAATCTCTTGCTGGCCTTTTGTCGCTAGTGTGGGTTCTTGTTTGACTGGCACGGCTTATTGGACTATAACAAGCGTGACTCTGCCTCCTTTGTCGTGGGACAATTCTCCCACAAATCCCGAACAGTGTGCATTCTTCCAACACACTATTGGGTGTGCACTGGAATTGAAAGAATTGCTGAGCCCTGCTACTTCATCTCCTCCCCAATCTCTTTCTGATTTTCCCCCCTTCTTTTCCTCCCCCCACCTCCCCCCAGTCCCTCCACCTCGCTGAAATGAACACTTTACCAGGCCGGAAACATTTAATCGTCTCCTTTTGAAAAAATTAATTGAAACTTCTCCACTAGTTACCTTTTGTGTGCGTACTTAATGCAATTTTTTAAGAAAGAAGGGGAGGAGGGGAAGGAGGATGGGCTGGAATATTTAATTTTTAAATGCCCCTATTGGCTTAAAAAACAAAAGGGGTTGGAGATTTTTCTCACTGAGAACAGGGAATATATTGTAGAGTGTTTACCTAGTTTTAAACTTGATGATTTTTGTAATTATAACTATTATCACAAACCATGGAGCAAGTAACATTGCACGATTTTTTTTTTTAATGAGAAAAAAGAATCCCTCCATTGGATATGTAACACCAAAACCACCAATATGTCACTACCTACTTTCTAGCTTAAATGTGACATAAATTATGTTTTATTTTCATTTACATGGAGTACTATACATTTTGTCCCATTAAATTGTAGCCCTCTCTTCTTTCTTGCTATTTCGGTTGAGTTATTCCTTCCCTTGCAAAGTTACTAAGGAGGTGATGATGATGGTGACGGAGGAAGGGAGGGGGCAGTGGGAGCAACTGGGAATAATTCTTCATTACTGAAAGCTGTGATTTATTTTAGCCTAATTGTAAAGTTACTGCAAATTGCTCAAAAGCTTTTTAAAGATCCCAGTGATTAGATTTTTTAGGGGAGGGGGTGCACAGGCAAGGAGGGGGCAGCTAAAAGGGGAAATAACACCTCTAATCCTGCTTCTGGTAAATAGGCTGCCAGCTTTTAAAATGAGTTTCCTTTCTATTAGTCAGAATATTATGCTAAGCCTTAAGCATTAGTTTTTTTATGTTGCCATAGCAGCCCTATTCCTGCAGGGTGGTGACCTGCGATGATTACAGTACAAAGCTTATAGGGTCTTGAAACCCCCTTTGAAGATGAAAAGTCTTTGATGGTTTATATTTATGCAAATCTCTTAGATATGATTTACCCAACTGAGACTGAATGGAGAGATGATTAAAATTCCCTTTTCCTTTGATATCCATTAATGGATGAATATTCCTTAAATTTAAAATGGATATATATGTTTTCATCTTTATTTACAAAAATATCTTTGTCATACCTGTGTGTTTTTTTTTAATCTTCCCACATCTGATTAGATCTAGATAGACATAATAGATTTACAATTTAGAGTGTGGTGAGGTTTTTTTTTTTCCTTTTGAAAGGGGGGGGTGGTGTCTGTGCAAGAGCTTTTGTATGTTTCCAGATGATAGATTTTGGAATTTGGGCTACCCCACTGGCAGCACAGAGCTAGCTGTGAACTGGTCTCATGGAAAAAATTGGCGAGCTTTGGTCTTCAAAGAATTAAACTTCCTTTTTAAGGTCTTCCTAGGTAAGCTAAAAAATTATGAAGAAAACCCTCTTGAACAAAGGGTAATGGTACGATAATGAATAATACGGATTCCACGTAGAAGGTTGAGCAGTTACACTGATGTCAGTGCTGGGTATGAAACAAAAACAGAAGGGCAGGTAGGGCCAGGCGGCATTGTTTTAGGGGCCCACCACTTGCATTTAAAAAGTGAGGGTGAGAGGTCTTAAATAAATATGTTTTTAAGGGAAGCATTTAAACTCGAGTATCTCTCCTTCCAGTTCTAAGTCCTAGGCCTCAAATTGCTCCTTTAGGGAAAAAAAAAAAAAGTATAATGCTTGGGGTTTTACTATTTAGTTTGGTGGGAACTTTGTTACCTTTTTTCCTTTGGTCTTTCCTCTTTTTTCTTTTCTTTTTTTAAATTCTTTTGTGTGGACCAAAGAGGCTGGGATATTACTTCCTCAGGTCAAAGACTTAAATACTGCTTCTGTGTCTACATTCCAGTGGTTGTACGTTTTCCCTCACTAATCACCTATGACAATTTCGATTTTAGTTTTCAGACAAATTTTCATTCTACTTAAAAGGCCGAAAACTTGAACAACCTATGAATTTAATCCCTTTTGTGGAAACTGCAATGGGTTTGCTCAATTTTAAGGTAAGAAAACCCTAGTGTGGCTTAGAAGTTAGTATTTTATTACCTAAAGACAACTCTTCTTTTCAATATTAACTTAAAATATTTTTCTGAAAAAATTTATAAGCAAAGTAAATCTTGATCACAATTTATTATTTGTAATTATCCAAAACCAGGTTGTGAGCATCTTAGAAAAGAAATTGGCTAAGTAGCAAGGAAAAACTTCCCAGTCCTAAATATTTAAATTGTAGATTCCTAGCAATAATTTTAATTTAATAATCTCTATGTAAGATATGTGCTTTGAATTATTACATTTATAGATTAAGTGTGCATGAAAATTTATTTTGTCACCCTTATGAATTAACTTTCAATTATTCTTTTGTAGCAATTGTCTTTTATTGGGAAACTTTCTGGTCTCTGTAGCAACATCATCCATAAAGTCCAGTTGATAACATTACTATTTGCTAGTTAGTATATGCCAATAATTTGTGGTATATTATTTCAGTTTACCACATTAGAACATAAACTATTTCTTAATATATATCAGGAAGATTATCTTACCCAAGTGTTTTCCAGCATTTCTTGTTTGCAGCAAACTGTTTGCCTTGACAAATTAATAGCTAGCTAGTAAAAAAAAAAAAATCCCTTTATCAGTTGTCATTTAAATTGTTTTCCAAAATATGCCTCACATTACACCTGACGTGTGAACATCAGTGTAGCACCCTATCCCAGAGGGCAGGAGAGAAGAAATTCCTAAAAACAAAACAAAATAAAATGATAGTTGAGCTGTACTGGAGAGGTAATACGTGAGCAAACGCTCTGAGAGGAAACTCTGAGACCCACTGGACCATGCAGGAGGGGCAGAGAGCAAATGTTTGGGGAGCTGCTTCAAGCGTGTTTACACCACTAGCCACAGATTCTTCCAAGCCCACCCTAGAATTCTAGAAATATAATCAAAGCATATCTCTTAGAGGCAGCTAGATTCATATAACGATTTAATTTTTAGCACTGTTTTGCCATTTTATTCCATAACGTACTGAGAAGCACTTATAACCCCTGAAATTAATCAGGAGGGTCCTCACGGGTTTCTCATGTCATCCCCACCCACATATATTAGCATGAACCTTTGTAGGTTCACAGTTATGTCTGCGACGAATGTCATTTATCTTTATTTCACATAGAAATATCAAAGTTGCTTATTAATACGTCTTGGGTGACTTGTTGCATTTTTATTTTCCCCTCTGGCATTGTAGATTTTTGTCTTGTGTGTCTTTAATCCCAAAACCACTTACTAAGAAATCTTGATCCTAATGCAAATAATTCAATTAGTTTGATTTAAAAATTCTTTCCTTCTTTCCTGTGGCTTTATGTGTATGGTTTGAGTCTCTTAAAGCAAAAACAAATTTTGGAAAAAAAATTGTACTATAAATTACTTATAGTACAATCAAACCGAGTTAACTCAAAGTTTTTCTAGAAATTGGATGAACTACAATTCAAACATTCTAACTATATTAATATATGTTAATGGCTATATTAATATAATCCATTAAAGCAAGCCAATGTATACAGCATACTTATCTTGAACAATGTTAAATGCCTTTGGAAAGGGGTGATTGGGGCTGCATTTTTAGGACTGCTTTCAGACAAACTGCCTTGTATTCAGAGCTGGATCTTTCTGGTGCTGAATCTATACCATGTGGCTTCTCTCTCTTCGTGTGTTTCTGTGAGATGTTCTGCTCTGCTCTTTTACAGGCAGTGTGCAAAGAAGCAGTAAAGGCTGGGCCTCCAGTGGGCCTTTTCCTAGATGCTGTCGTTTTCGGAGGAGAAGACTTTCGAGCCAGCATAGGTGTCAAAGACTCATTTTTCTCTCTCTCTTCTCTTCTCTTCTCTTCTCTTCTCTTCTCTTCTCTTCTCTTCTCTTCTCTTCTCTTCTCTTCTCTTCTCTTCTCTTCTCTTCTCTTCTCTTCTCTTCTCTTCTCTTCTCTTCTCTTCTCTCTCTCTCTCTCTCATTCTTTCTGTGTATATGTGTATACTTTTCTTCTTGGGCCCCTTCACGAACGGACATTTACATGACAATATATTTGCCAACCATGACAATGGTTTTCAGCTGAATGGACAACACTTCCTGATAATTTAGGACATCTCACCGGTGTCCTGCTTTCAGAACACAACACCATTACCTCTGTTCATTTATAAAATAACTAATAAAAAGGCCGTTGCAGCCTCAGACGTGTTCGGGGAGAGACAGCATCTACTTTGTTCATAATAAGTATTATGTGAACATCCTCTGTGTTGCTTAAATATTTTGTTTTCACGTCAGTGTAAAGGGGATTGAGGCCCCTAATACAAATTTAAAGCAGCTTCACATATATTCTACTGAATAATTTTCTATATTAAATGTAGTATGTAAATATTATTTAAAATAGATTTTAAATACCTCCTCAAATCTGTCTCAGAACCCTTATTATTAAATATTCATTGAGATCGTATGCATGCCTGTTCTCACTGCTCTTCCCCATCGCTTGGGCACATGCCCCTGGTCTGAGACGGTGCATCTGGAAAAGAAGCCAGGGTCACAGGTGTTTCAGAGCCACAGTCCCAGTGACCTGAGACGGGAGCTTTCCCTGAGCAAATGTAAACACACTCCCTCCCACCCCCAGGGTGAAAATAAAAGGAACTTATATTAATACCAATCTTTCCAGGGGACTTAGTATCACCAATAGTTTAGTGGAGACTTTCTGCCTCTCTCAAAATGAGTGCCCTTCCATTTCTCTGAGTTCTCCATCCAAACCCTGAAGTATCTGGCTAAGAACCTCAGTGATAACAGGGCAATGCAACCCCAGCATGTGAAATTCTGGGCTCAGTGAGCGAACTTAACCATTTCCTTACACAGCCACTTGGCCACCTTCTGCGGTGCTACCTTTGGACCGACAATTTCCAAGTGATGGCAAAAGGGAAAAATACATATCAGAAGTCATTCATCACCCACCTACCAAGTCATTCATGAGTCTGGCTCCTGAGAGGGGGGAGGGGCCTTTTCTTAGTGCACACAGTCATTATCCTGGAAGATGCCTTGCACGAGGGACATGAGGTTTAACTCTGCCTCCACATATCCCTCTTCGTTTATATTGAATCATCACCTCGCTGGGAGCAATTCCAGGGAGGACTTAGCCATCCTTACATACTGAGTTTCTGCAAGAGATGTATGGTTTCAGTTTCCAAAGTTAACCTCTCTCCTTTTTCTGCCAACATCCCACTTTCAGGTGCAACAAGTAGTAAAGAAACCCAAGATATTCTCTACGCCCGACAAAAGATTATTGTTGTGGCGAAGGCCTTTGGTCTACAGGCCATAGACCTGGTGTACATCGACTTTCGAGACGAAGAGGGGCTTCTCAGGCAAGCGAGAGAAGGAGCTGCGATGGGATTTACGGGTATGGTCCTCGACGGTATCGTGAACAGCAGTGTCTAGATTTGCAAACATTCCAGAAATCAGTGTTCCTTAAGGTAGCCAGGTAGTGCACATACCTACCTGTTCTACTATCTGAAACACGAAAAAGCCATCCAGGGCAAGAACCCGCCCAACAAATGGTCAGGTTTTTTGGGGGGCTCTGCCAGTCAACAAGCAAATCACTTATTTCATTTTCTCTTTAGATTAGTGACTTTTTTTTTCTGTCCTCTTAAGTATTTTGTTGCACTTTTTGCTGACACGAGGGGAGGGATGAGACTGTCGTAGAAGTATTTTGGGGTGAACTGCCTTACAAGTTTGTGTTGATGGGTTAAAGAAAAATTTCCTCCAGTAGTCCAAATATTAATGAATTTCTAGAAAAAAAAATTTGGTGATATCTTTTTTATTTTTTTCACTCATAACTCGGTTTTTATTCATCTGCCACTCCAAGCTCCTTCTTTCTCTTCCACCTCCCGATATGTGTCTATGCACCTGGCAACACCTACAGGCATTGGCTGGCACTGCGATCAGCGGGTCCCTCACAATCCGGTCCTGGAGCGCAGGCGGATATCTGTTGATTGGTGTGCCTGGTCACTCAGGCCCCGGGAGCCCAGGGAGCAACCGAAAATTGTGTTTTTGCAACAGAAATCTATTTTTTGAGAAACCACAATAGAATTCTATTGTGCAGTTGCATACACACGTGCTACCATGGATTAAAAAAACACTCTAAAATCTTTTATTCTTATTTGTCCTTCTGCTGCACGTTCTAGAAATATCATGCTCAGAATTGTATCCCAATAATAAGGAAAAAAGACAAGCATCCATGCTATCCCTTTGGTAAATATTTTTGAAATGTGGCCAGTTAGGGGTTACTTAAAGAAACATGTCTTCAGGTGACTTTAAATGCACAAGATATCTAAATGGATGATGACTTAACCCAAAGTAAAATTGAAGGCTTAAGAAACCATCTTAAGTGGTTTATTAGAATTAAATCAAGCTTTGATATTTGATTTTGTGTTTTTAACATAAAGAGTTAAAATGGGACCCCCGCAAATTTGTAAATAAATAAATGCATGCAGTCTCTTACAGGGAAATATTTTCAATCATCTGAGCTATTAACAGACCCCCCCCCCCCTGCATTTAATAGTGACTGAGAAAGAAAGAGGGCCTCTCCCTAGTCCTGGGGCTGTCCTTGTCCCTCTGGCCTGTACACCAGCCTTTTCCTAACGACTGGTTAGGACGTGGCCCAAATGGAAAAGTTGGAGAAAAACTCCATGAAATCTATCTAATAGACCCCGATGTTGTTGGTCTAAAATGCGCGGCATTGGCTGCCAAGCAACCAGATGTTGCTCTGAAATGGGCACTAATGCAATAAGAAACAGAAAACGCTGAATTTGACGCGGGCCTCTGTCACCATCACTCAGTATAACCTGGGTGTCCTCAGTCTCCTCTGGGGTAAATGTTTGCTCCGGAACTTACAAAGGAGTTTGAGGGTTTCTCCAAGATACAGGACCACATTAAACTGGTCCCTAATTCAATCGCAGAAGACAAGTTATTTCAAATCAGATTTAAATTTCTAGACTGTGCCCAACTCAGCATGAGGAGCTTATGGGCTTGGCACTATTGTTTCTCAACAACAGGGAGTATTAAATCACACAAAAAATGGGGGGGGGGGATGGGGAGGCACAGAGGGTACAGTGTCCATTATATATTCAAGCGAACAAGTCAGTAAAGTAGGGAGCTACACTTTATCGCCGTTTTGCAATTTTTAGAAAAAAGGTCTTTGTTGTCCCAATTATATTTCTACATGCCAATAAAAGGTAATTAGTCTGATAAGATAGGAGATTATTTGTAGTATTTTAAAACAATAAATGATTTAATAAGTATTTTAGGCCACTCATGATCTGTTTGTCCTAATTATTTATCATTTAATTCCATACCTTGGGCTTTGCACAAGAAGGGAGGAGAGGAAGGAAGGAAGGAAGGACGGACACACATCCTGTCTGAAGCAGGTGGTTGAAAATTTAAAATTCAGTGAAAGTATTGTGTTATCCATAACACTGAAAGAAACACGCAGTCTGTGTTATCCGGATTTTCTGTACTTTAAAAAATTACATATATTTTTAATGAGTTGTAGTTTTTTAAAGTGAACCATGCATGAAACAGTGGGTTGTAGTTTCTTTTCTGTGGTCATTGTTTCACAGAGCCACAGCCCATGTAGGCAGATTTTAAATCAATGCATTGGCTGTATAAAATAGCTGTTAACTTTAGGTATTATTTCTATGAAAATAACCCAAAAATAAACCTTAGAATAAAGCTCTAAGAGCTGACTCCAGTACTACATGCTGAGAAGAAAGATTATAAATATGAAACTCTATAGGTTTTCCTCTTTTTTGCAGTCTTTTATAGAAGACAAAAATGACAGCATCATACAGTTACCTAAAAGACTTGACAGGTATTGATTTAAAGCATGATATATCAAGTGGTACTGTAAAAAGGATTTCATGGTCATAAATTTTAATGTCTTCCAATTTTGCACCCTCTCAGTAACTTGTCAATAACAACTCTTCTGTATAAAATATTTGCTTTGCTCCCACATGGCATTAAAGTCCGATATTCAGTTGTTGGGGTATACAAAATTCAACAAAAGATAACTTCACAAATGAATGCTCATAAATTTCTAAAACCTAACACGTATCTTAAAGTTAGCCTCATTACCAACATATGGGTACTTGCATTCCATCAATAGTTTTACTGTATTTTAAATAGTTTGTGTTTTGCTCCTCAAATTATCATGTCTATACTATGAAGTTCCCATGAAATTTGGCTTTTTACACATCAGTGTAAATTATGTACATAAATTATAAAATTCAGGACCAACAATTAGTACAAAATGACTACCAGAACTGACATCCTTTATTAATAATATTGTAACAACTATTAGATTATTTAAATATAATTTCAGTACCTACTATTGAAAAAAGCTCTCATTTGTCATCATTGATGTTATTTGTTCCCAGAAATTATTCCTCAAATAATTTAAAGCAGCTTTATTTATATAATGTTTTATTAATATGCTGACAGATTAAAAATGAAATAGCAATGTGAGGATGTTTTAATTATGCCACTATAAGGAAAGATATTACTATATTTATTCATGGAGACTCTTTTTCATAAATACAAAAAATATTTTTTTACAAAATATTTTTCTATTGGATAGAATAATGGCAATAACTGGAATTGATCTTTTTTAAAACATCAGTGATATAATTTCTAATGATTAAATGTTAAAACACTATTTCAAAAGCAAAGCAAATTGATATACCAACAGATATACTTAGCAGAGTAAGTTATTAAGTGTACATTCATTTTAAAGAACCAAATATTTCCATAATTTTATTACGTAATAAAATATAACCTCAACATTATTATAACATTAAATTATGTTTCATTTTATTAATGACCTGATTAGATTTCATTCTTCCCTGATTGTTAAACTGTTTCTTTTTAATGACTGCATGATTTCCTAGAATCCTGTGACTCTTATCTTTGTATAATGTTTTTATTTAAGATCTTTAAACTTCAAAAAGAAGATATTACTACAAAGATAAGATTTCATCTGGGTGTCTAAGTATATAAAAGGGAAATATAAAATCTTCATTCTATAAGAAAAAAGGAAAAATCTGGTTATGTTTTTAGGTCGAGAAACTTTCTGTAATTTTTATTTAAACATTTTTAAATGGAGTAATTTAGGGACCACACTGTTTAAATCTGCCTTCTAGTTTACTGTACTGAATAAAATTTTCTCATTGAAATCTGAATTTCTACTAGTGGTTGGAAAAGACATATTATATCTAAGAGGATAAAATAAATTATTATTATGAGACACTATTTGATATTAATATAGTTGTAATACCTGCTTCTGTAAGCTTTATGAGAACCAACAGACAACTTCTAAAAGAAATCGTGGAAGGCAGGGTAATGGTGCCAAATAAGCCAAAGACAACTTATAAAAATTAGAAAGAGTTAACATAAAATTTCTCTTCTTTACTTCAAAATAATCACTCTCATTTGCAGACATTATCCTTTAAAGTTCCAGCCAAAGCAGTTATTCAACGAGCTGCTTAGTCAGTCCACCTGTAGCTAAAACTGAGAGATTATCTGCACCAAGGTGGCATTTCTATAGGATCGGAAACACAATTACTCCCATTGTTGTGTTTGTTCTTATGTGGTGTTCTGGAGAAGCCTGCCCAATTGCTGTTATTTTCTTTTTAAATGTGCTAAAATAATGAGTTATTTTACATGCAGTCTGTGAGGCACTCAGGAGCTTCTCGTGGTTCAGACGTTCTGTTTGAACATCTACTTGTTTTGTGTTCCCGGTGTTGTTAATCCCCTTGTAGGTAAGCAGGTGATACACCCTAACCAAATTGCAGCCGTCCAGGAGCAGTTTTCTCCGTCCCCTGAAAAAATTAAGTGGGCTGAAGAACTGATCGCCGCCTTTGAAGAGCATCAACAATTAGGAAAGGTAAATGTTTTATTAACGACTTGGATGAAACCAGTGTTTAAAGTACTGTGGGGAGGAATGAAAAAAAATCATTGTTTGGATGATTTTGGTGGAGAGAGTTTGAATCGGGACGGGGGTGGGGGGGTGGGGGGGGCAATATTCATCAGTGAGAAATTCGCCTAAGGTAAATTTGCCCTGCCATGTTCCTAAATATTTCACCAACTGGCTCTCACATCTCTCTTTTTTTTTTTCTTTTCATAAACTATGTTGGCAGCCTTTGAGAAAAGAGAGGAAGTCTGTTTAGTTTTTCTCTATAGACTCTGATACAGCTGTCATATGAAAAAAATTTTAGATCAAAGTGAGAGCAAGTTGTAATGAAATAAACAGTTTGATCAAATGGTTCTTGTGGAGAGAAATAAATGTCAAGTTACTTTAATAATGGGGCAGAAAAGTACAAAAATCTCCTCCGGTTTAGTCATACAAGAGTGGGAGGTTGTGTATGTGCTTGTACCAGTTCCTGGACCTGAGATTTGGATAGAATGGAAAGCAAATTAACACTGGAGCACGGTTGTTCCTAATTTAGTGCATCATTGAGCCTCGCGGTTCCTGCGCTGTGGGTTTCTGCTATGTAAATATTGCAGTGGTGATGCGCAATCTGTCTCCACTTTGTGCCAGTAACACTTAAATTAGGTGTCGCCTGAAGGAAGATTTTATGCTAGTTGCAGCATTGTCAGTTAATTATCTTAAAGGTTATTTGCAATAATACCGTGTGCCTCCCTTTAAGAGGGTCGGGGGGGGAAGTTGCATTTGCAAAACTGTCCTAGAGGTAATATCTAAATTCGCCCTTGTTACTTACATAAAGAGTGAGGTTTTGATACCTCCAAGGCAGAAGTACTTAGGAGAGGATGTGGAAACATTATTAAGGTTCTAAAGGTTAAATAGTCCCTGTTACAAAAAAAAAAAACAAAAAAAAACAGAAAGCAAAAACTAACTGATGACATTAGAGTGAGAAGTGTCACTTGCACTTTCCACTGGCAATAAGAACACCTGAAAAATCCCAGGACTTGTGAAAGTAAGTAACAATATTAAATGGGTCACTCCCTCCCTCTCCCTACGGACACCTGCCTTCAATTCCAACCAGGCACGCATGCTCACCCTCACCCACAAGATCATCTTTGTACAAATTTGCACAAAAGACAGAATCTGTGATATCGGAAATATCCCATCTGGACATATACCACTTTCAGGATAAATAGCATCCTCTCATTTCAAATCAGTAGTGACCATTGGAAAAACATGGCAATTCATAGAAAAATATTATTGACATTGTGTTTTATGTTCACTTCTCTATCTTGGCCCCAAAATCCATATCCTGGAACATAGATATTTATCTAGAGAGAAGAGCCATGTACTTTTTCATTCATACATGCAAATAACTCCATCCGCTCTCCTCCTCTTTCCCATGCTTGCCTGCACACACACTCCCTAAATATTCTACACCTCTGTGTGCAGCTTATGTCAGCTGAGGACATGCATGTGATGAATACCTCCAACTGAAATAATCAACTGAGGCAGGATATGGGCCCTCAAAACAGCAGACCAGGCAGAGTTCCAGTCTGGGTTTCATGTTGGATAACATCAAAGGATGCCACTTGGCATTGTAAACAGCTAGGGGATGGGAGAAGTTACCCTAAATTTCAGGTAGCCAGCAAACAACATTCCAACTAGAAACACACTCTGTTACTGGCATTTAAGTTCTTGGATGAAGAAAAACACAACACTTTTCCATTGTTATCTTGAAAGTGTTGTTCCCAGGGAAAATCGTCCCCAGGTGTCCTTGCCTTTTGATGATGGCAACTTAAATGTTACATTCTGAACTTTTTTTAAAAAAAAAAAATAAGCAATGCCCTCTTGTTGGGGCAAAAGCTTTCACAATAGTGTGGCAGCTTTTGCTAACACAGAACTGTAGAGAGTGGAGCAGAAGGGAGACTATTAGGTCATTTCTTCCGTGCCCCATTCGTGTAGGTTTGTTTCCGACAGCAAATTCTCGTGGTGCTTTGTCCAGCAAGGTTGAAGTGATTCAAGTAATGGGGCTTCCAGTGGGGACACACGGTTGTTTTATCCAGTTCCCATGTTTCCTTCACTTTGCCTACAAATTGGCTGGTCACAAAAATAGGGTCTGCAGGTAGGTGACTCCGGGTCTTGAGAGGTCTTGGGGTTTAAATCATGTGGGTTCTGTTTGTAGAGATTTAGTATAAATAGGTTGCTCAGTTGTAGGAAGGATTGCTTCCAACAAACATCTAATCTGTTGTATTTCACATGTGAATCACTGATGAAAACATACACCCTCAGTTACTTTGTCCAAAGCACAGGTGACTCTGTCAATGAGGGGAAGCTGATGGTTGGGTCCCAGTGAGACACTTAAAAATTTCTGGAAGACCTTTTTTACACCCCCCGCCCCGCCCCCTCGGATGAAAAACTTTATTCAAGAAATGTTTGTAAGTAGAAATGACCCAAGAAGGCAAAATTACATGTCTTTGCTTTTCTCCACTTCCTGCTCCCATCTTAAATTATATTCTTCCCTAAGAACAAAGGTATAGCTGAAGTTTACAGTTAATGCTGGGTAATTGTGTCTTCTATAGTAATAATAATTATTATTATTACATAGCTATCATTATTATTCAAAAATAAAAGTTCTTCCTTTTTTTCCTTTCCTCTCCCAATAACAAAATTCATGGGAATACTTAGATCATGAGTAGATAAATTATTGGGGTTCAATCTCTGGTATCACATGAATTTTCTTGTTTTATTTTAATTAGAAGTTCAAGGGAAAGCAAGTTTGAGGCCCTTAGTCTAATGTCAGGTGAAAATACTTTACATTAAAAAATAATAATCTGTCACTGTTTGGCAGGTAATGATACTTGTGACTACTTCAAGAATTTGCCTGGTACACTAGTCCCCACTAATAAGAATTAGGCTACCAATTGACTTTACGGACCAAGGTCATCTTCTTCTATTAAATCTGTTGTTAAATGTCTAAACATTCCACATACTCTATGCCCCTATTTTAATTCCCATAAGCTAAATTATTTCTAATTTAGCTGATATCAGTTGTGAGGTGTTTAGCCATAATGTTAATCAAACTTGATTCTTTCTTTCATCCTTTCAGAAAAATATATTCTGAGATACAAGCTGCATGTCATTAATTATTTTAGCTTTGAATTACTCAATAAAATATTTTAGCCAGGATAAGTCACTTCCATGTGATTTGTTTTAAATTTATAAAGGGTTTTTGAAAGTTAATTTCATTTTTATGTCATTTTTCATAATAATGTTGTTCCATAACGTTTAAAAATTATATATCAACTAAATTTAGTATTGCCTATTTAAAAATATGATTTTAACAGGGTTTTTTTTATTGACTAAGTATTGTATGTAGTATGAAAAGTAGATCATTGAAATGAAAATATCTGAAGTAAATAATTAGTTAATATTAGTTGATATCAGTGGAAACTATAATTTGTTTACAAATTAATATATGTAACATGTATTTATACTACATATACATGCATGTATGTATGATACTATGTATTATTTAATGTCTATATGATAAATTCAGTGATAATTTTTTTCTGTTTCTATATTCATCTCTTCTTGGACAAAAATGACAGCTAAAGGAAGTAGTTGCTTTTTAAAAATGATTGATAATTCCAAGAAATCTTAATATAAGAATTTATCGTTTATTTCCAAATGGAGGCTCTAACAGAAAAATGTGAAAGAATAGCAAAATGTAGACAAATTTTCAAAGGTACTTTGCTAGAGTATTCATATTTCTGCAGTATCTCCCTATAAATATGGCTCTGCTTCGTTTCCAGTTTTCCAAGCTCCCTGGTTTATTGCTATCATTGCCATAAATGCTTTATTTTATTTTGGAAGGATTTCATTTAACTTTTTCAAGATTTTTCGTTTGTTACAGCTTTGCAAACTGGCTAAAAACAAGGAAGGTTCATCTTTAAAATCTAGGTTCAACGAACGACTTAAAGGTCAAAAACAAGGTCACTACCTGACATAATGACTATAAATAACACACATAACTGAAACATTCTAATTTCACTAGAGCAAGCAATAATGCAAATTAATAAGTTTGTGTTCAGAAGCAAATCCTCTACTGGAATATAAATGAGGAACTTATATCTTAATTTAAAAAAATGGTTTTTTTCCTCATGTAAGTTCTTCACCTAGAAAATTACAAGGAATACCCTCCCACACACACACCAACACTGAAAGCAAATTATTTTCTTGGGTATCTGATTGCAGCCCGCACACCTTTCATTTGTGTTTCCAAATGCAGAGCTTTACAAAAGAAATACTGTTTGGTCCAGATGGCCTTCTAGAAGGCTCCCTGAGAGAACTCAAAAGTCTCTCTAGCCAAAAATATTGTTTCCGCTTATTCAAGTGCCAGAAATCCCACTGCCACTCTTTCACGCAGATCAAATAAACCATCTACAGATTTGGTTGTTGTCTTTGTCAACTGAAAGGGTTGATTCCACTAATAGACAACAGTGTACCCTCCCACACCCCTGCTTCCCACCACCCACAGCCTTCTCCTCTTTATTTGGAAGCAGGAATACTAAAATCCAAATGGAGTGATTTCCTGTGAAAATGAAAGGTGAAGGGACATAACTCCATCTTTGAGATTCTTACTCATGCGAGTCTCCCTTTATCTCTTATTCATTTAATAGTTTTAGAGCTGTATGCCATAATTTGGACTTGAAAAATTCAAATTCTTAGACAAGCTGAGAGCCTGCCGATGGTGACTTTAAGGTTAATTTGATTAACAACAAATTTTGCAGGTTTGTAAACATTTAAAGCAATGTGACACAATTCCAGAGCTGAGCATATCCTATTTCACATACTTTTAGTGACAAACGGCTGTTTCTGTATTAGAGGATAAGATATTTTGTGTGTAGGTTAAATCTGATAACTTTTAAAGTTGTTTGCTTCATCCTTAATTCTGAACACATTCTTAAGTACATTTTAATCAAAATAATTTTATTCTTGTTTATACTTTTCAGGATTTTTTTCCCACTCAGCTTCAATTAGAAAGTAATTTTTTTAGTTGGATAAAATCTCAGAAATTTTCTAGTCAAATCCCTTCTGTTTGCAGCTTAATACTTCAAGACCCAACAAGGGTTTGGAAGTTGCCCCAGGTCACTCACAGCCAAGATGATGGTAAGCACCCCAACCAGAATTCTGGGCTCACTTTGTAGATAAAGATATGAACATAGTTAGCATAAATGCCGTTTCACTTGGGTCACAGTGAGTCCCCATGTTAATGACCAAAACTAGATAGAACCTTAAAAATATTTGGTCACAAAAACAAAATGTGAATTCAGTTAGTTCAGATTAGCATGATTTTCTTTTTTTTTTTTTTTTTTAAATATATTTTATTGATTTTTTACAGAGAGGAAGGGAGAGAGATAGAGAGTTAGAAACATCGATGAGAGAGAAACATCGATCAGCTGCCTCCTGCACATCCCCCACTGGGGAAGTGCCTGCAACCCAGGTACATGCCCTTGACCGGAATCGAACCTGGGACCCTTCAGTCCGCAAGCCGACGCTCTATCCGCTGAGCCAAACCGGCTTTGGCAACATGATTTTCTTAGTCATGTACTTTTTGGGTGTGTGTGTTGGGGGGGGGGGGGGCGGGGGCATGAGCAGGAATTCTGATGAGACGAGAAAGAACACAGAGTGTCTGTGCCTTCCCAGCCATGATTTCCCATATTGCTCCCTCCCTCCCAATTCTGTCCTGTACTTGCCCACCTGCCGGACCCCGGAAAGATTTCTCAGCTCTGATCACTGCAAACCTCGTTCTGTTTCATTAGCCATCAGTTGTTCAGTCTCCCAAGGTAGACTGCGAGCCTCAGGCAATGAGGCCATAGCTAGTCCGGCCTTTGTTTCATCTCCCTCAAAGGGCAGGTTCCCCAAGTCAGTTCTCAGTTACACCTGTGGTTGCACAGACACACCATGGCTTTCAGTGTCTTTAATAGCAAGACCTAAATGAGGACTACAAAAGGATGGCTTTATTCCTTGGACATCTTTCTGTCTCTTTTCCTTTTGCAGTATTGCTCCCTCTTAGTATGTATGACTCTACTAGTATATGTGTATTTCTGTGTGTGTCTCCTGTTCCTCCCTTGTCTTCCTCTCCAAGAATTCTTTTTTGTTTCCTCCTTTTCTTTATATTGTTCTTTCTCACGACATCACGCTATACCCCCACCACCATCCCTTACCTCCTCTCCTTTAACTAATTTTAATAGAGGAGTTTAGAGCATTCTTTTAATTTTTGTTGCATTTATTTAAAATTTTAAAATTCTTTTTAATATTAAAAGCAGGTAAATGAAATTTTATTAAAATATATAAATCAAGATTTTCTAGAATTCTTTTTTTCCCTGTTTAGGTTAGTGGACCCCAATGAAGAAAGGGGAGAGGGGATTCTCACCACGTCCCTAAAGAGTAAAGAATTCTCTCTTCTGTATCAATTACCTTCCTGCAGCATCTTGGACAGAAATAGGTACACAGTATATATTTAGTAAATACTAGTTAGATAACTGGTTTCAAAATGTCTGACAGTGCTAAAAAGAATTATTCATTGTACTTATAGAATATATGATACTGACTTTTTGTTTCCTTCTAGAAAAACCCAAAGGAAAAAATTGTCACCATGTATTCCATCCATTATTGTTATCAGTTAGTTGTATATTAGTAAACCCTTTAAAGTGCCTTAAAGTTAATATTTGTTCATTTAGATGTGTTTTCCCAAGAAAGAATAGTCTAAGGTGTATAAAATAGAAGTTTAACATTAATGGTCTTAGCAGCAAGCTGCTATAAAATGGCCTTCATTCTCTGCTTTTCTCATAGGCAATACCAGCTTAAATTTGACATGAAATATTCTTTACATACTATTTGCTAAATAAAAATCTTTCCAGACAAAATTTCTAATTTAAAAAAAAAATCTGGGAGGGAAGTGATAGTTGTAGAACTCTAGATAATTACTAAAAATTCAACGAATTATACACACTTAACAATGGTGAATCTTATGGTATGCAAATTATACCTCAATAAACCAATTTAAAAACTGAGAAAATTAAGCACGATGTATACTTTGCTAGAAAATGTGGAAGCTCCTTTAGGTTTTGCAATATGTTTATAAATCCAATTGTTTCACTTCAGTAGGTAGCTTTCCACAGGATAAACTTGGCTTGATTTTTCCAGATTTAAAGATATTTAAAACAAAGACTTGTCTATTTCTGTCTGATCATTCTGCCTAAAAATTTTTAAAGATAAACCTTGCTGCCTACATTTTGTGAGCTCTGAAAAGAATTTTAAAAACGGAAGCACCTTTGGTCTTCCCTATCTATTTGTGAAGTAAGGATGGCTCTGGTCCACTGAGACCCTCCATCTGGGCAGTAGAGGACTCTGGACTGGTCAAATCCTATATCATAAAAGGGCAATATGCAAATTGAAACGACCAGAATGCTGCTCAACCAGTTACTATGAGGTGCACTGACCACCTCTTGGTCCCTTTCCCCAACCAGCAGGTTCCAATTGCCCAATGGTGAATGGGGACCCAGGAGTGGATGGCGGGGGACTCAGGTGGTACCAGGCCAAGGCCCCCGCCCCACCAGTTGCCCCACACACAGAAGGCAACCTGTGGCAGGGCAGGGCTGGCGAGTGGGCGGAACGGCCGACCTCTTGGTTCCTTCCCCCAGACAGCAGGCTCCAATCACCCAATGGCAAGTGGGGAACTGGGGGTGGGTGGTGGCAGGGGCCAGGCCTAGGGACTGTACCTGCGCATGAATTTCATGCATCAGGCCACTAGAATTAAGATAATTGACCCAGACATTCACCTCATCTCTCCTCCCTATGGTTCAGCCATCTCCACCTGCCCTGGCAAATTCATTTTCCAAATCTTCTACTGCTTTTTTCCTCCTCCAACTTCCTAAAGCTGTTGGTAAGGTCCCAAATCAACCTCACTAATGCACATACTGTTTCCATTTTCTATGTAGAGTTAAAGCTAAATCATTCCTTTCTAAAAAGCAAAATGTTAATGATGTCTATTCATTTTACATCTACCCACTAGCCCAGCCGTGGGCAAACTACGGCCCGCCGGCCCGTTTGAAATGAATAAAACTAAAAAAAAAAAAAAGACCGTACCCTTTTATGTAATGATGTTTACTTTGAATTTATATTAGTTCACACAAATACTCCATCCATGCTTTTGTTCCGGCCCTCCAGTCCAGTTTAAGAACCCATTGTGGCCCTCGAGTCAAAAAGTTTGCCCACCCCTGCACTAGCCACATTCCAGGAATTTCCTCCTTTTTTACAAACCCACCAGGCGGGCACTTGTCTTTGCTAGGACTTCCTTGTCCTGTTCACCCTCCACTGAAAATTCTGTCCTTCCTTCCCCGTTGTTCCACTCCCTCCTGCAGCTGATAGTCTGAGTTTTTAAATTCGACTAAGTATATTTGTTTTCAAATACTGATGCTGTGTCAAATGAAGAAACGGAGGCTCAGAGATGTAGCATTATTTGCTGTGGATCACACACAGCAAAAGAAAGAGCCTGGATTCCATTTCAGGTGTAGCTGACCCAGAAGCCCATATTCCTAACCTCTGCATCAAGGTGTCTCAAACGGGAGAACCCAGAGGAGCAATTCCCTTTCTCTCCAGGTTTCGGGGTGTCCTCCTTGTCTCAGCAGCAGTCACTGAATACCACCTCAGACTGTGCTCATCCTGCAGTTCCTATTTCTGTTTGGTGGAAAGTCACAGAAGGGCTGCTTGGCCAGGTGGCCCCTGGTGCCCCGAGGCCAGCACTGACCGGGCAGGAGGGCTGCCGGGAGCTGACTCGGCCATCCATTCAGGTCTCCATTGATGGTTTGTGAGCTTTTTTACAGCCGGAGAGGCACAGGGGAAAGGATGGGAGGGATGAAAGGGAGATTCTCCAGGCTTTTCCACCTTTCAGAACTTAGAAAATAAATTCCATAGGCTGCCCAGGATGCAGGATCCCCCGCACCTCACACCCCCTGAGGCTGCGCTCCTAGGCAGGGGCAGAAAGCACCATCCCAAGCAGTTCAACCGGCCTGAATTGCCACTGCATCTCCCAATCAGGTACGAAACTAGCCCCTTCAGATATTCCAACTGTTTTATTCTCATGAATCATTTGAAAGGCTTCCCCTTCAAAAGCCATGGAAAGTCATCTGACAGGATTGCCCTGCCAGTAGTAAAGAGAGATCAGCCCAATGTGGGTTATTGTCCATGTTGAATGGCTTCAGTAGAACTTTTAGAAATTCCATGCAGAGCTACATTAGCATCTATAAATTCTCTGACCATAGATGTAAATAGTATTGAATTTTCATTCTGAACAGTATTAAAATACCTATCAAATTATCACTAAAATTTAAAGTGTTAAAAAAAGTTCTCTATTTCCCAAGTCTTCAATAATATCCTTTTACTCTCGTCCTGGCAATTTTAAAAGATGTTTATTCCGATATTCAGAAGCATATAGAAGGATGAAATGTCACTGTCTTTAATCCTCCTCATAAATGTTTTGGGTTTCTTTTCAGGAAGATGTCATTCACATATTTATAAATTTTTCCCACTGAAAATATCCTTTGGTATTTCTCATATCAAAATAATTATAGTAAGAGCTTTCAAATAGAAACTCAGGGTGGAAGCATGTTATATTTTAGTAGTTCCCAATTCATTTATTAAAACTGTATTTTCACATATTTACTTATCTGTACCTTACCTATATATCATTATTTTTTTCAGTTGCATCATAAGTAATATCTCTGAAATAGTCATTTACATATGCTGATTATTTTTTATAAATCACATCAAAATAAAATTTTAAAATATATAGTATACTTTATATGATTATATATAAAAAATTTGTTTATAACCACAGGTACCACCATTTAAAGCTATACTTTGAGAAATATATATTAGTGGGAAGAGTTTGAGATTTTGGATGAAAAGCCTTAGATTCTAGTCCTCTCCTTCTCACACGTTCTTTTTAAAAAATTAATACTGCACCTCAGTTTTTGCATCTATTAATCAGAAACAAGCATGCCTTCCCTACTACAAGTGAGAGAATGTCTTTGAAAATATTTTGTAAAAGTGTAAAGTACAATCAGATGAACCCTCTTTTTTTGGTAATGGGTCTTCCTAAATAAGATTGCACCTGTCCCGTTTTTAGCTTGGAAAGTAATATTCTAGGGCTTACTGGGGGTATAGCTTGTAGTGTATAAACCACAGTTGCTGAATCTTGATATATCCTCCTCAAGGGAGAATAAACATCCTCCACCCACTCCCAACTCCTCTCCTGGAACCAGAGAGCCATCTGTGTTTGTGGGGTGGGCTGGGAGGGGGTGGGCGGTCAGTCCATCCATGATGGTCTCACTCAGCAGCAAGGCTGAGCTGGGCAGCGCCAGCTCTTAGCTTTCCCATTGTTGGGTACCCAGACCATCCCTGGACAGAGGGCAAGTGCCCAGAATAAAGGAAAGGAAACAGGTGGTTCAACTTCCTCTCCTTAGGGTCCAGGAAGGAGCCAGTCTGGGCCCACTGGGGGTGCAGCAGGAGCAAAGGGAACCAGGGAGTCCCCAGTCCTGCTTCATCCAGCAGAGACTGCCTTACGTGCTATGCTTTGTCATATAGTCAAGCAGCTGATGAGAAGCAAAACCAATATTTTAAAATGTTGTCTGTGTTCAGTTTGCTTTAATTTAAGCTAGTTTGGGCTCCCTTTCCTCAGGCCCTAGAGAAAACCCTTCACCCACAGACAGCCATAGAAAGGTCCTGCATCTCACACTGTGGTCCTTCATTTTGCTTGCTCTGTTGAGTCACTGGCAACCAGAAGCTCATGGGACTCTTGAGGGACACAGACAAAGCCAACCCCACTCTCAGTCTCCTCCACCCCTCTCTTGACCTTCATTTGGCATCCCTGACCCTCTACACCTGACTTTAAAAGTACCTGTTCCTCGAAGCCCTTCTCTAGCCAAACCATCCCTGTTTCGATGGCTCCTTCTCTCTGTGGCTCCTCTGTCTTTGCACCACGAATATAACATACTCACTTGCATTTTAACTTTTAAGTCATTTGCATGAGCTAACCTGACCCCACCCCAGCATCACATTTGTTGGGGTTAGACACTGTGTCTCCTGGAGACTCAGCAAATATGAGCCAACTGACGAGTGAGTATTATGAGACCAGGGAAAGATTGAGTGGTACCGAAAGGTGCCAGCAGATAAGGAAAAGAGAAACAGGATAAATTCCATCTTCCCAGGCCATGGCCCACCCAGTCACCCCACTCCGGCCCCACTAAAGAGCCAGGCTCCACTCTGAACCATGTTTTGAACACTAGGTTCTGTAAATAAAAGAAATATGAGACTGGACTCCTGCCCTCAAGAGAAAGTGAGAAAGATAACAACGTAAACAGGTAATTACAAAGGAGTGTGACAGGGGCTATACAGGGAGGCTGCCTAAGGAAAGGGAGGCAAGGGATTAGCCCTACAGGGAAGTCTAGAAATGCTTGTGATATTTCTGTGCCTTGAAGCACAAGAAATTTGCCAGATAGACATGGAAAGGGCCTTCAGAGCAGAGGACAGTGTGTGCGAGAGATACCAAGGGGTGTGTGTGTGTGTGTGTGTGTGTGTGTGTGTGTGTGTGTGTGTTGCTGGTTGCTGGACTGGCAGGAGATGAGGCCGAGAGCAGAGGCAGGGCCTGCCCTGGTCAGGGGAGCATTGCATTTGATTCTGTAAGTCCAAAGGGAGCCAAAACAAGGTTTAAGCAAATGGAGATCCGACCTGATGTTTTATAAAAATTACAGCATGATCCCAGTTAGGAAGGGGCGGCTCCCCTGTTAAGCGTCCAGCACTCTCCCAGCGAGATCTCTCACCAGCCTGGGAGCCGGGCAGCTTAGCCACTGAGCTTGGAGTAACAGGCAACCAAACTCACAGCCTTAAAAGGAGCGTCATAACGAAATTGTGAGGGGACCAGGCCATACTAGGACCTGTCCAAGGACTCTGCAAGTTGATAAGTTGCAAAAATTGGAAAGAAAGAAGAGTGAGAATGAAACAGCGGCCGCCAGCGCATCATCCCCACCCGCTGTGAGGAGCGTCACGGAGCAGGTGGCTCTGTGCGTATGGAAGCCGTATTGCAGGAGGTCGTGGCTGGGCTGAGAGGAGTTAGCAGGTAGAGACAGAACCAAGATCTTGTAGAGAAATTTGATAATGGCCGACACCGACGGATAGTTTTAGGAATTCCCTGGGACCTGTTGTGAGGTAAATGATTAATTTGCCGGGTGTAAGACAGCGTCACAGAGGAAGAGTGTCACCCCAAAAAGAGGGACTGTAACAGCTGTGCTCAAATGCTCTCAGTAAAGCCGGCAGAGAAATCCCCTCACAGTGAAGTGCAGCAACTGTCATTGGAAAGTGCCAGAGAGAACTCCCGGAATGCCCCAAAACGTTATTTGAAAGCGTTAGATCAAATTATGGTTTCTAAAAAATTATTCTTTGAGTACTCTAAGGAAAAATATCTCAGGTACTAAGTGCCAGAAATGCAAAATATGAATATTTCCCGTAGATATGTTTCCTATTGTCGTCAACACCACCATCATCAATACTTTTTGCCATCAAATTATAAGTCGGATTCTCCCTGCCATGAAAAACTTCAGGGTCTGATAATGTTGACGTGATTTTGATGCCTAAGGTGCCACCAGGCTCATTCTAAGGCAGTGGTTCTCAACCTTCTGGCCCTTTAATAACAGTTCCTCATGTTGTGACCCAACCATAAAATGATTTTCGTTGCTACTTCATAACTGTAATGTTGCTACTGTTATGAATCGTAATGTAACTATCTGATATGCAGGATGGTCTTAGGCGACCCCTGTGAAAGGGTCGTTCAACCGCCAAAGGGGTCGCGACCCCCAGGTTGAGAACCGCTGTCTAAGGCGTTACCGCCCTTCACATCCGGGAGACGGAAAGCACAGGCTTGTGTGTAGTAAAATGTGCCAAAGCAGTGGGTCAGTCATTTTTCACAAGTAACTCAATAGGTAACTGTGGAATAAAAGCCCATTGCGCAAGGAGCTCCGTGGCAACTCTGACGGGGAATGCCTGCCTGCTGTAGGTACGCGGCATCCTATCTAAGGGAACTGTGCAACCGGCGGCACGATCCTGATTGGGAAGGGCAGCCGTTTCAGTCGCTCTGGGCTCATCACATTGGCTCTTCCTCTCATTCTGTTGCATTATACTGTACCTGCTTCTTTCTCCCCTGTCTCCTCCAGCAAACTGTAAGCAACTTGAGGGCAGGGATGGAGCTGTATCCATTTCAAAGCCGGCCTAACCATTTCTACCCGGGGACCTAACACACAGAACTTCTCAAACTCAAACGTGCATTAGAATCAGCAGAGAATTCCTGCCAACCCACAGGCCTTCTGCATCAAACCAGATGGGGTCCAGCCTGAGGATCTGCATTTTAACCAGCGGCCCTCCCCCTTTGGTGATTCTGCCTCAGGTGGTCAGGGAACACTTCTCAGTCGACAAGCCCAGGGTGTAAGCCAGGGACACCTGCTTCTCATCAGAGAGGGCCAGGATTACCCCACTTCTGCATCCACTAGCTAGAGGGCAGACAGGTACAAGTTCCTTCATTCTTAGTGCCTCAGTTTCCTCAGCAATAAAATGGGGATGAATAGAAATTCAAAGAAACAGAAAGCAAATGGTGATTGCTAGCGGCTAGGGAAGGAGACCTGGGGAGTAGTTGTTTAATGGGAACTGACCAAGTGTTACTTTTGCAAGATGAAAAAGTTCTGCTGGAGAGCATTATGCTAAGTGAAATAAGCCAGTCAATGAAGGAAAAATACCACATGATCTCACTCATTCATGGATAATAGAGACCATTATAAACTTTTGAACAATAATAGATACAGAGGCAGAGCTGCCTCAAACAGATTGTCAAACTGCAGCAGGAAGGCCGGGGAGGGTTGCGGGGCAGGAGGTAGGGGGGTAAGAGATCAACTAAAGGACTGGTATGCATGCATAGAAGCATAACCAGTGGACATAAGACATTGGGGGATAGGGGAGGCTAGGGGATTGTCTAGGGCGGGGGGATAAAATGGACACATATGTAATACCCTTTGTAATAATTTAATCAATAAAAAAAAAAAAAAAAAAAAAAAAAAAAAGATGAAAAAGTTCTGGAAATCGGTTACACAGCAATGTGAATATGCTTAATACTGCTGAACTGTACACTTAAAAACGGTTGAAATGGTAAATTTTAGGTTATGTTTTTACCACAATTAAAAAGAAATAGAAAAAAATATTGTTAATGGGGATGGGTAATAGTATCTGCCTCACACTGTTGTTACGAGCATTATATGAAATAAAATATGTCCAGTGCTAGGCTAGCAACTGCTCAGAAAATTATTATTATTGTTCTAGTCATGGTTCTTAAGGTCTTTAACCATGAGTGAGTTACTATTTAAACCAAATGACAGTCTGAATCTTCATGCTGATGGAAGTCCCTTTACTTTGCAAATGGTATGTGTGCCACTTTCTCAGGAATGCACGGGGCTATGAAACTGAAATTACCTGTAACCATTTATTAAGGAATGTTTCCAACCCTCCCTACAAATCCAAGCAGCTTTTGACAAACTGTTTTTCTAAATCCTGACCAACAGCCCAGTCACATTTCTCAGGTAGATCCATATGTTAAAAAAAAAAAACCAACCCATATTTTGGTTGATATGTGAAAGCAGGGGAATATTCATGGTGGGCGTCTAATTCTTAACCCTAAAATCCTCAGCTTGCTGAGGTGAAGGAAACAAAGAACAAATAGGTTGAATTTTGTTTTCCAGCTTGAGCTTCATAAAGGAAGTTAAGCAAAATCTACCACCGTAGAAGCAAGAAATGGTGTCTTCTGTCTTAAAACACTCCATGGAATATTCTGCCTCTTTGATATGCACGCGGAACCCGGAGCAGATTCAGGGAGCGAGGCATAGACCCAACGCCGTCATTTTGATTCTCTGGGCATTGTTTTGATTTCATGTGCATCTATGCTCATGTCATCTCGCCAGCCCGTTATTTCAGCCGTGGCAGGACAGAGGTGCTGTTTTACAGGGCCGCAATCCGCTCGGGGGGCGGGTAACCAGGAGGCCTTTGGTCTTCAACATTTACTCCAAGAAGGAGACTAGACTATTGCCTTGTAAAACAGCATGAGACTCACACCCTGATTTCACGTCTCCTGCTAACGCACGGAACATCCTTGGAACTTCTACCAAATTCATAAAATTCATCATAGTCCCAGAGCTGACCAAAATTAGTTCTAGGCTGAATGAAATTAGTCACAGGCCAACCTGGGGGTATAAATGGTAAAAATAAGAGGGTAAGAGATGACGGATTTAAGTCCATCAGGTGGTCATATGAATCAGATTTATCATTTCAGGGCTGGGAAGGTTAAGCAGTACAACCATGCTGTCACTTAACTATTAGGATACCTTCTGAGAAATACGTCATTCGGCTCTTTCATTGTTGTGCGAATACCATAGCGAGCACTTAGAGGGTATAGCCTACGACACCCCAAGGCTATGAGGTAGAGCCTACAAACCTGTCCAGCATATTACTGTGCTGGATACTGTAGGCAGCTGTAATGTGTTGCACTATGGTATTACAATGGCTATGACATCACTAGGCGATAGGGATGTTTCAGCTTCATTATAATCTTAGGGCACCGCTGTCATATATGTGGTCTTGGTCATTGACTGAAACATTGTTTGTGGCTCATGACAGTCCTGGTGAACATTCTAATCCTAGTGGCTTTTAAGCCTCTCTGTTGATTGAAAGATAAATTCTGAAGTCACTGCTAAGGATTCCCTGCCAATTTTATGTTACCTCCATCCTATCTAGAACTCGGTGTAATTGTGGGACATGAGGGTTTCTAGAGAGCCCAGGAGCCCATCCAGGAAGCCCTGAATAAGGACAGCGTTGACCGTTGACAGGTAGTACTTGTGAAATCCAGAAGTAGATGGCAATATATGCAATCAATCAGCTAGGATTGATTTTCTAGTCCACTTCCAAGTCTCAAAAGATCTCTGCTTTCCACTCACACCAGCATCCTTGCCGTGAATTAGGATGAAGAGTTGTGATTGCATACATCAAAAAGAAGTGATTAAAAGAACATAAATAGCCAGACATTAACATATTCTGGGCATACTACCTTCTGCCCATTAAGTTTTTCTTTTTCTGATGCACTAAGAACTACCTTGTTAATGGGGGGGTCTGTGATGAAGGCTTGAAGTTCTGAGATCCAAGTATTAGCCCCTGCTCTAACATTTCCTAATCACCTTGACCTGTTTTGTCCTCTAGAACAGGAACTAGATCACATGATGCATTCAATAAGTATTTTCAGAAGGTTTTCAAAAATGAATCTGTAAAATGAGGATAAATCAGATCTCAGAGATTCCTTTCAAGTCTTGCCATTCAACCGACCTGTGATTCTTTGGTTACAGGCTCATGTCCCTTGTCATTGTAACCTGTCCTGCAAATGTATACCAACAGAGGAATCGCTTTTTACTCAGTACAATCCTACCTTACATTTTCTCATCCCCTGATAGTGTTACCCCTCAATTATGTTATAACAAGAAGCAAGTTAACCTGATCACACATTTATTTTTCAAATAATGATCAGTTGTCACTGCGCTTTACTGTTTTTAAAGTTCTATACAATATTTCAAAACCTATAAGGAAGTATTTACCTTTTCCTTCCACAGTTGTTTCCTGCTTGATTTCAAGAGTTAAATGAACAGTTTCCAGTACCCTGTGTCTGATGTTTTTCCACTCCATTAAAATGCTAAAAGATTTTTTTTTTCCTCTTTAGAAGGAAAAAAAAAATCTTTCCCCTGTAATTTACTTTGGCTTTCTCAAAAGTTGGGTTGGAAAGTCAGTATAATTCAGGTGGAATCTGAAATGTTCTTGTGCCTAAAGGAAGCCTATAATTTCCGAGCTTTCTTTCAGGAAGTTTGTATGCTCTGTTTTCCAGGGAGCCTTTACTTTCCGAGGGAGTATGATCGACATGCCATTACTGAAGCAGGCCCAGAACATTGTTACGCTTGCCACATCCATCAAGGAAAAATGATCTGCTAAATCAAGCTCTCATCAGGTGGGCGGAACATATACAGTAGGTTTCTTAAAGACAGACCATAATACTCAAGGCAACTTGTTAGTATGCCAGATTGGAACCTTTCTCCACTTACAGTTCATGTTAATCACAATTTCTCGTGGTTGTCGTTATCTCACTGGCCAGTTATTCCTCTAAAAATGAACCTTCTTCTTTTTGGTTCCAAGCTTATGATTTTATTGTTCATTAATGTGATATAGCTATGGACTCATTATTTCACAAGGAGATAAAATAGTAGGGAAAGGTGGGCTGGGAGGGGAAGTTAGATCTTTAATGAAACAGGTCTTGCCCAAATAGGTGTACTCCCTTCACCACTCTCATCTTAGATGTTCCCCACAGTGTTCATTTGTTCACTTGACCCCATAAGTAATTTTAAGAAGGGCCAGGCTTTTAAATAATAATAACTACAGGAAGGGGTTGTGTTCATTTCACTAGAAAGCTGATAAAAACAACAGAGATAGCATAGAAAAGCTGATTATCATCTTGGTTTATATCAATATCTCTAAAAATACATCTTCAAAACCGATGACTGTTAAGCTCCACCCCCCAAAATGAAACATCCATAATCCTTGAACCACTAAGTGATGACTAAAAAAGCCCGCATCCCAGGTCAACAGTTACCAGCAATTAAAAAATAAATGCGCAGAAACACAAGCCCATCCATCTCTCCCCTTTATCTCCCATTTAACTGTTTGCCATTGAGGCCATTTCCCCTGTAAATGTATGGCTGGGACAGGCCCCTCAGCAATAAACTTGTAGCCTCTGCGGAAGACACAATGCTCGGAGCTGGTGCACATGGTGCCCGGCGAGATTTGCATCACATTAGAGATGCGGCTGCGGGTCAGATGGGTGGTGTGGTTAACGGGCTTAGTAAAGCTGTTTTGAAGAGGTTAACCCAGCTTGTAGGAAGGGTAAATAAACATAACAACCGGCCATTCTTCCCTATTCAGCATGTGCTCTTATATTGAAGGCTAAAGGGTATTGAAGCTGCGGAGGATCAACTTGTGTTTGCCAGAGGACGCCAATGAAATTTGAAACACCAACAATCAGAGATTTTGTTTCTGCTCCTCATTAAATCATGAGCTTTTGTGCCGAGACTCTGGCGACTGTTCTTTAAGAAATTAACAGAATGGGAAGTTTTAAACTCTACACCAACCTTTTCATGACCTACACAGCAGCAAGGCTGCTACTCTTAGACAAACACCGCGGGGAAGGCTGTTCTGTTTATTTAAATTTGTAAATAGAAAACAGTTTGTTTTTTATTTTCATTTTTCACCTCCTCCTCTGTCCTTTCTGTTTATTTCCTATGTGGCCCCTACTGCGTACCCCAACCAGGGGTCTACTTTTCCTCTACCTCTTCCATTCCAACAGGAAGCCCAGAGGGGAGTAGAATTGAAGGTTATACACAAGGAAAGGCACTATGGAACCAAAGCAGAGTGGGGAGGCCCACATGTTATCCTGCAACACCCACCCACCAGGGCTCAGCAGGGAGGGACAAACAGCTTTGCCGGGGACACCAGAGGAACCTGAGCCAGCAGGACGGTTCTGTGGAAACACGTTCTTGAGAAACCAACTAATATCCCCAAGCCTAGGATCCTTGGAGGCAGCTCTTAAACTGAGGAGGTGTGTGCCCGGCAGCCCTGGCCCGCCTTGGGCAGGGCATCTCCCCTCCTTGATGCTCCCCCGCCACCTACTCATGAGAGCACTGTCACCTTCGCCTTGGTCCTCTGTGATGCTTCAGAGTTAGCAGGAAAGGAAGGTGGGAGATAGCCCTCTTCTCATGCAAGGGGGCTACAAGGAGAAAGATGGCCTCCAGCCACACTGGGCTTCAGACTGCGGACAGGAGCCGTGGGCGGCAGTTACAGGAGGAGCAGCCCCCAGCCCACCTTGTTGTTGCAATTGTGCCCACCTAGGCTGGCAGCCACATGTGCACAAGGGTAATCCAGGACTATAGGTGCCCACACAGTCAGACCTCTCCGCTCCGAGCACAGACACAGGACTGCTCAGAAGGCAAAGGCCTCCTCTCATTCTGACCTGTCGTATGTGCACACACACTCACCCCTCTCTCAGGTGCTAACTCCGTAGGCAGGTCTGGTCTTAAGCAAAAGAGGAAAATAAAAACCTTCATACTTCCCCCATAGGCAACCCTCTACTTCAACCCAACTGCCCTTCCCATCCTCTGTGCTGGTCCGGATGACCCCTCCAGGCTCTGACAGGATGAAAGCGCAAGATGTTCTAGTCTCCACTCCAGTTACACAGACAACCCCCAAACCCTACCGGGGGCCTCCTCAAGCCAGGAGCTCACTGAGAGCCAAGCCCTCCCTGTGAGGAGCCTCAGATGCGGGGGTGAAGGCATTTGGATCTTGGGAAAAGCAGTCCCCTCAGCAAGGCCTCCACACCCATCACCAACAGGCCCATGGGTTCCTAGGTCCCCAACCATGTTGGAACAGTCACCACGCCCTTAATCTCAAGCTGCACTTTGTTCAAACAAAGCCACCTTGCTGTGTAAATCTCCCCAAGTGTCAAACTTATCATCTTCCTTATAACCCCCTGGTCCTGATTATGGTAGGGTCATGAGACAGGAACCCACTAGAGCATTACGGCCCGCGGGCCGGATCCGGCCCATTTGAAATGAATAAAACTAAAAAAAAAAAAAAAAAAAAAAAGACCATACCCTTTTATGTAATGATGTTTACTTTGAATTTATATTAGTTCACACAAACACTCCATCCATGCTTTTGTTCCGGCCCTCCGGTCCAGTTTAAGAACCCATTGTGGCCCTCGAGTCAAAAAGTTTGCCCACCCCTGCACTAGAGCCAAAAAATCTGGACCAAGTGCCCACTCTGAGCAGAGACCAATGAGGGCTCTGGAAAGGTTTGGTGGACGTCACACCTGTTGTGCCTCATTCCTTGGAAAATAAAACTTCAGGACAAGGAGATGCTGGGAGATAAGGTATCTCCTCTGTTTTCTCACCTGCATCTCTTTGGGGGGTGGGGCACAGGTATCACAGGGAGTGAGGAACTGGGTGAACAGATCCCACTTAACGTGATGGCAATGGCCAACCTGGCGAATTCCTCTGTGCTGGGAATGGACCACAAAAAGAGGACTTTGCAGTAAATCTGATTAATTAAAAAACATACCTGTTTATATTTTTCTGTAGCTCATCACAACCCGCTTTGCCATATCACCCCCCTGTTATTAATTCGAGGGGCCTAAATTATGGGCAACACTATTAAAACATTATCAGAACTAATGAGAAACAATTACTTAGAAAATGAGCCAGGACAAGATTGAGTTGAGAACATCAGTGGTGATCACTGTAGATTAGTTTAATAAATCATCAGGTGCAAAGCAAGACTGACTGTATGTGTGCAAAGCCCTGTCACGGGAAAATGAAATTGAGACCTTTTTTTGCATAATTTTTTCATTAATCTCAATAGGACCCGTGTGGTGTAGATTGTTTTATTCCCCTAATACCTTGCCTGAGGGGGGTGCCCAATAATGTCTTCATTGTTTTACTGAGGTCTTAATGACACTCTGTGACAACCTCATTTTAATGTATAGAGGATTATATCAATACAATCATGTTTTATTGAAACGGTGAGGGACACTCCGGTGGAGTCAGGCACTGTCCCGAAGCACAAGTTGGGAAGTTTCTGGGCATCTGGGAGCTGGTCCCTTCAGATTTGCAAGTGTTCAACCGCTGGCTGCCCTTCTGGCTTGTCCTCCAGGACCGGCTGGGAAAAGTGTCCTCCAGAAGGAAAGACTTCCCACCTCCGATTTGAATTTCAAAGGGACTCGTTTTCTGGCGTATTTTGCTAGGCAAATGGAGAAGACCCTGTAGGGTTGTTTTCCCCTTTTCTAAAATACACGTGCAATTATTATCATGAACACCTTTGCCCCCAATAGTTTTGCCTGCCGGAAAAACTGATTTTCTTTGGGGACGTTGAATTGCTAACGATATCTTAAAAAGTGAAACAAAAGGATACACACCTTTTTTTTTTTTTTTTTTTTAACTTGAAGAACATTCTACTTGTATGGTTTCCATTTATCTTGGAAAGCTAAATGTCTTGCGTTTTTATTTTTACCTCTAGTTCTTAGAAGACAATCGATCTACGGTACAAAAGAGGCTCTGAGATTATCAGCAGCATCTCATGCACATTAAATTAATCCTGGCGAGGGTCCCCGAGCCCGTCGGTCACCGCAGAGCTTGGGCCCCAGGCTCGGGGCCCTGTCCTCCCAGCCAGAGCCCCTCCCCCCGCGAGGCTTGCACAAGCAGTTTAGGGGGGACGTAATTAGTTGACCGCAACATTTAAATGTTAAAACCTTAGTTATTCTTTCTGGGCTTTATTTTACATCGGGGTGGGCGCGGGGGAGTGTAAGAGGACGAACAAAATGGAAAGTAAATTACTTTCAAATACCTAACTTGGTGCCTGAAATACTGCGCGGCGGGATCGGGCAGCTTTTTGCTGTTCTGTGACGGGTGATTTTTGTTGTTGGAAGTTTGTTTACATTCCAGCAATTATTTGGCAGCATATTTCCTCCCGAATCAGTGAGAACTGCCAACGACATGAAGAAAGGGCGGTGATGGAAGGAACCGAAATCATCGTGAGCGCCTTTTGTGGTCGAGGTTTGCAGCCGATCAAACCCAGTTTCAGCTCAAAGGGGCTGACGTCCACAGATTTTTTTTTTTAATTTTACAAAAAAAAATTTTAATTTGTTGCTCGCGCCCTTACTCTCCTTTGTTTTAGTTTCTCTCTCTCTCTTTTTTTTCTTTTCTTATTGAAAGTTCTGTTGCTGCTTCCGACGGGAAGGGCCCGGCGAGCCCGGGCTAAGGTCCTGCGCCCGCGGGGCCGGGACCCACCGAGTCCGCGGCCACCGCCGCCTGCGCTCCGAGCCCCGAGGCCGGGGCGCACGGACACGGAGAGCAGGGGGCCCGCAGGCACCGCCCTCGGTGGTCGCTCCGGGCGCAGCGGCCGTCGAGGCGGAGAGCGGGGCGGGCCGGGGAGCCCGGTGGCCGGGACCGTGCCCAGCGCGGGCGGCCCGGAGCCTGCGAGCCTGGCGCGCAGCCCCGCGGTAATGGTGGCAGATCAAAGGCTGCCCCGTGTCCCCGCGGAGCCCGGGACAATCCCGCGCCTTTGTGCGCTGTTGCTAGGCGCCCAAGAAACTAAGAGAAAGTGTCAGGAGCATGTTAATCAGACTCGTTACAGTGTAACAATACGTCCCTCTCGGGTCTTCCAGGCCCAGCACCCCGGGCACACAGGCCGGACACCTGCGCGGGGCCCTCGCGCCTGCCCGGGGGACCGGCCGATCCTTGAGTCCCTCCGTCCCGAGGTCGGCGCCTGGGCCAGACGCAAGGACCAGGACCTACCGTCCTGCAAGCGGCAGGCGCATGTCCCGGGCCCGGCCTCTGGGACCGGAGCCCTGCGCCCTGAACCTGTCCAGCTCAGAGCGGGATCCGTGGGATCCGTGGCCCGGGGGACTCGCGGAAGATCCGGGTGCCCTTGCTTTTCAGTCACTAAGCTGAAATGCACGTTAGTCAAACACAGTATTGGGATGAACTGAAAAATGAACATTCCATTTCAGAGAGCTTTTGGTTCAGAATTTCTTCAAAAAACTCTAAAATCAACTTTGCAGAGTTTCCTTTCAAATGCACAGAGTATTTAGTAATAATCGGGGGAGGGGGGTGATGTTTTCTTTCTTAAACCACCTTGCTGAAAGTCAAGATTTCGCTGACCTTTTTCGAGAGAATCACTTCATTCGTTTATTCACTCAACAAACATCTGTTGAGCCCGTCTGGGTGCCAGGCAGCTAGCCTGGAAGTCTAGGACTGGTTCCAGATGTGCTTTTGTTTATTGTATTTATTTTATTTTCTGTCAACAATTACTTTATTTTTTTCAAGTCTATGTTTATTGTTGGCACTATTCGGATGCACTTTTAAAATTGAGATGGTCCTGTTCGGAGTCACGGGAGGAGGAAAGGCGTAAAATACCGTCAGGTGCCAACACCAAAAGAAGCGCCCCCCCCCCCCCCCGCCCCTACAGTCGTGATAATAACAAAGAGGTGCGAATTAACGATTTAAAACGTTGGGAAACTACACACCGTGGGCTTTAAACACCAGCCACTCTTTCCACCTATTTCATCTCCTTCTCTGCTCTTCTTCTGGCCCCTGGGAGCTCAGCCAGGCTGCAGTCCTGAAGCCAGCGTCCTGCCTGGGGTCTGAGGACTGGAGTCAGCCCTGGGTGTTTGTCAACAGCCTGTCAGCCTTGCTGAGGGAACACACTTTCTGGGTCCTGGCCCCTTCTCCCCTTGGCCTCACAAAGGGAGCTGCAAAGCTGTGCTCCGGCTCAGGGCAGAATGTGGCCAATTGGAGATGCTTTTCTCCGATGTGAGCTCTTGTTCAGGCACCAACCCATTCAGAAAGGTCAGAGGGAGCCACACTTTCCCGAGTATAACTGCTGAACCTTAAATCAAAGACAGAGCTTTCTATTACCATATAGAGTAGAAAATCCACTCCCCAGTCACCTGTGCCTGCCTAATGGGGAAGGGGGGGGGGGGGACGGGAATCCCGTAGCTGTATTAGACTTCTCCACTGATCAAATCAATTTCTCTCTCATACTGTGTGTGCAACGTGTAAACATATAGAAAGCTGGACCTGGTCCCAGCGATTAGTCCAAACCCTGGGAGGAACTTTAGAGATCGCCTTCATTACGTAAATGAGAGAGTTGATATATTGAAAACTCCAGCTTATGAAAAACAAGGGAGCCTAAACACCGACCATCCTAGCTGAAGGAGAGAGACTCAATGAAAAGGAACCAGATGTTTTTGTCCACATAACGCCAAAGAGCTGGTTTGTCTGGGTTTGGTTTTGTTGTGAAATAATGAATCAAATTGCCTTAGTTATTCAGACACAGCAAAAGAGCCAAGAGGAAAATGAACATTCCATCTCCGATAGCTCTGTGGGGTGGGGTTCCTTCAGAAGACTATGCACTCAAGGATCTAGCTTAACTTTATTTTTTTAACGGGCTCTTTTGAGTTCCATGGAAGGAAGAACATAAAAAACCAACATGAACTTCTGGCTTAGATTCCCTGGGAAAACTGTGTTAATACCTAAACTCCCAGATGAGGAAAGGAGCACGTCTGTTTCCTCCAGTGGGTTTCCAGGAACGGCATTTCTGCAGCAGTTTCCAGGGGAGCTCTGTGCAAACTCCTAGTCTCCTGTGAAGGCGCTCTGGCCACCAGGAGCCCACCGGCGTCTCCACACCAGCAACATGTTGCCTCTCTCAAGGGGACCGGGCCACCAAGCAGCCAGACTGTGCCTGGCTGCAGGGCCTGTCGCTCCTTCGTACAAACCGTAAGCAACCCCTCCGTCTCCAACCTGCCCAGCAAACTCCTAACCATCCTTTAAGACACAACTTGAAGGCCACTTCTGGGAGGCCTCCCCAACTCCCCAGAGACAACTTACTGGTCCTCCCCGAGTCCTCCTGTTGCATTGGATCAGATTTCTGTGGTAGCACTTTTTCTGTGTGCCCCTCCCCCACCCCCCACACCCCGACACCCCCCACCCCCACACCCCCACACCCGCGCCAAAAAGAGTGTGAGTGCCCTGAATATTGGGCACTGCCATGCATCTCTGATCCCTCCTCTCCTGCTCATCTCCACCCCCAGCAAGAGCTCGATCCAAGTGTTCATTAAAATCAGGGACCAAGGGTCTCCTCTGTCAGACACGTCGGTTTGGATCCTGGCTGTACAATTAACGGGTTGTGTTACATTCAGACAAGTGATTTATTCTCTCTGAGCATCAGTTTCTTCAACTATAAGAAGAAAATTGCCTCACAAAGAGTTGCAATGTTAAGGAGGTGGGCACAGAAATTTACCCAGTCCCCCTCCTACCTCAGGAGAGCCCCACTTTCTGGCTGGGGCCACGCATCTGCCTGGGCCACAGACAACTGCCTTGTCCAAGGTCTCGCCCTTCCCAGGGCAGCCTGCGTCTGGTGAATTTTATGTGATGTATGTTTTATCCGTTTTAAAAAGAATCTTTAAAAAAAGAATTGATGTCAAAGAAAGATAGATTAAAAACTATAAATAAATAAGTATATTGCTTTGTAAAAAGCGCCTAACAAAAAAATAAAATAAAAGGTGCCTAGCATTAATGCTTGGTGCATAGCAGGCACTCGGTGAAGGTCAAGTGACTTCCATCCAGGAGCTAAACGGTGCTGCAGTCCAGGGTGGGAATCCCACTGCCGGAAAGCTGGCTGGGAAGTGCGTTTCTGTTACGTGAACCCCCTTTTCTCATTCACTGTTATTGGCAGGTACAGGATATGTTCCCACAGGAAAACGCATTGGTGGGGCCGGTCCCTGGGCATGCTGGCTATGGCAGCTCACCCCGACAGCTGTACGTGTGCCGGGGGAGTTTTGTGGCTCTTTTGTTGTTGCTCAGAATCTCCTAGTCCCACTCCTGGTCTTTCACTATGAAGCCGTTATCATTTTGTCCAACAGCCTGCTTTTGTAAGAGGACACTGCAGCCCTGGCGGATTAGGCAGTGCCCACTGCTGACTGAAGGGGGCTCCATTCACAGAGAAAAATACAATGTAAGTGTGCCGCCTGGAGTTGTGGGACTACTGACCCTTTCAGTGGACTTGCTCAAGGTCACACAGCTGTCAAAACCAAGTCTACAGCTACAGTCTCAACACTCCAGCACTAAACCACACAGCTCCACCCCCGAGAACGCCTTACTCTTACGGTTTCACATTAAGTTCCCCACTAAGGTAGTTCTGAAAGAGGTCTTTAAAACAATAAGAAAGTAGCTGAAGTCTATTTTTCAACAACTGGCTTCCTCAGAGACAGTGCCTGACCAGGGCAAAGATATCTGAGCTCATCACAAGTCAAACAACTAGGCCTCAAACGCATTGCACGGCGCCTGGGTCCCTATTGACTCCCAGACCGAACAGTCCCTCACACGGGCTGCTCACACGCGCTGCAGGCTGTCCACTGGAGGCTGGTCTCCATGGCTGGAGGATGCCGTGGGTGGTCTAAGGAAAGGAGTCCCAGTGGAAGGACGAAGGACCTAGATCTCAAGGGCCGAGGGTACGCTCACCAAGCTGGGCCTCCTCTCAGCTCTGGCCTCACTCCTGTGGCCCCATCCTCCATGGCCTTCATCATTCTATGTGTTGTCATTCATTCGCTCTCCTCCCTCTGTCTCCTGTGGTCTGCTCCACTTCCCTTCTCCTGTTTCTTGTTATTTTACCTTCCTCTCTCTCCTCACAATTCCAAAAGCAAAATTAACAAATATAGGAAAGAAAGCAAACTTTTCTTTAAATTCTGTAGTTTTTTTCTAATTGTATATATATATTTCCCCCCCTAATTCCGTGTCCATGTTTTGGAAATAAATCTAGTGTCTCCAGCTGTTTTCAGGATGTTCTGTAGTCCATTTACTGTGAACTTGGCACGGGAAGTTTATCAGCCCATTTCACTGCCCAGAGCCCGAGTGCAGAGGGCGGCTCATGTTGTACTTTGGGGATCAAAGTAGAAATGTCAATGAGGCTGCTAATTATTCAGAAAATTAAATACTGCTGCCAAAGCTGCTATTCTTCATGTCCTGCATTTGATCATGCTGTTTTAATGTGGAGCCAGAATTCAGATTCTGTGTAAGTGATAAAGAAGTTGAGGATCTTTAAATTGGTATTGGTTCTTTATGTTTTAGTACAAATTATTTGAGTCTGCAGCCTGAAACTCACATGGGAACCTAGAATGATGCTTATAAGTACAAAGTTTAAGGATATAAAATTTTATTTCTATCCTGTTTTAATCTTATTCTTTGGGGGGTGGGGGGGATAATACCAGAAAGGTAATAATAAATGATTACTTACAAAACCAGATCTTTTCAAATTGTGACAAAGATTCCATTTCAGATTACGGAGGGTGTGATACCCCCACCCTCACCCCCACCCCCCTGCCAAAAATATTTTTCACAACCTCGCTTCATAAATAATAATAATGGTAATAACAATAAACTTTTAAAAAGACGGATAGTCTCTGTGTCATCTAAGGAATTTTAAATTGTGAAATATATTTATGAGAATATTTAAGGTAAATAATTTCAAAATAAGTAGCAAATGAGTGGGTCACGAGTTTGCGTGCACTACCTCTGAAAATGAGAACATTTAAAAAGGTTTGTTCAAATGGCGCCATTGGTCTTTTTCCTTCCTTCTCTGAGAGCATGTGTGTTAGATTAGGACTCAGAAAAGAAAGCATGTTTTCATAGCCTCCGGTGCTGCATTTATAGAAATCACGATGATTTTAGGACTGCACCTTCATTTTTTTTAATTTTCAAAACTTGTCCCCTTTTACTCTTTTATTTTCTTTCAACAAAACAAAGGCCGAGGAACCCCTTTAAGAAATTTTATACATTCCCACCGAGTCCCAGTTTGCTGACCTCCAGGCCACGGAGTAAAACCTTTCTTTTAAGTCAAGCATTCCCCATTGGGAAGCGCTCCAGCTTGTTCTTTTTATGAGGAATTTTAACTGCTGGGCTTAATTTAATTATTGTATTTTGTACATAACTCCCAGAAGCCCCAGGGCAGGAGCTTGACTTTTTCAAAACTTTCAAATGAATATCTTTAGGATTGCACATTTCTGATGATAATGTGACTTCTTTCTCTTGTATTTCTATCTAAACACCAAACATGGGTCTTTCTGTTTCCCAGTGTATTCATAGAGAAGTTAAAACCTCAGCATCTCTTTGCCACAGAGAATCTTACTGGGTAGACACAGGATATAGTCGTTTGAGTCCTTAGCGCAGACGCCTAGGTTTCATAACAACAAAATAAAAACCATCTCCAGTTTAATTACATTTTTAAAAGTGGATGGTGACACAGTCTTCAAGAAAAAGTGTTCCTAGGTAGACATGGCCTTGAAATCCGCAGCGTGCTGCCCCATGGCTGCATCTGCCACCATCTCTCCCTGTCATTTCTATGAGGTATACCCCCCACATCAGCTGCTCCTCCAGGACCCCGTAGAGGCACACACACACACACACACACACACACACACACACACAGGTCATCCCAAGTTAACAGCAGAGATTCAATATCTTCATTTCTCATCTATCTTTATCCATAAACATTTTTATTTGATTCTTTTTTATTTCCACATGGAAATCAAAAACTTTGACCACATCTTGACTCTCAAAGGTGAAAAATATTTGTTTCGGTAATTGACTTAAAACGCCTTTTAGAAATAATGAAATGTGGGGGCAAACATAAACGTGCCAAATTCGTAAGATCTGCCCAAAATACTTCATGGGGGTTGGGTCACTTATGAAGTAAGTTTCACTTTAGGACTTCTGAGATCTCTGAATTTAGGAAGATGTTTTAGAGCAAAATTATCTGAGGTGGATCTGATTTTCTTAGGTACTTTCATTTAAATTTTAAAAGAATAGAATTCACCATTTTGGTGCCCAAGAAGGACTTGAGAGGTCACCCAGGCCAAAGGCTCTGGACCTTGGCTGCATGCTAGAATTACCTGTGCGTCAAATAAATACCAATGTCTGGGCCCCACCGAGACTGGAAACATAAGGCTTTAGTCTGAACCACCGTCTTGCAGTTAAAAAGTGAAACAACCAAACAAAACTCTGAAAGACAGCGTGTGGCTTTCACATTAGCAGTCTGAGGCACGAAACTGTAACGTGACTTGGGAGCTCCTGGCCATGTAAACTTTAAGGAGCAAACTTAAACAGTAAGTTTCCATGACTATGTTTTGTGCCACATGAATTGTCAGACAGTTGACTGAGTCCTCCCAGGTGACATGCTTTCTGATTTTGTACACATTCACATCCCCGACTGACCACAGAAGAGTGGAATGGCCCTAGTCTTGAAATGTTTCACAATTAATTTTTAAAATAAGGTACATGTGCATGGATGGCAGCCTTCCTATAAATTTCACTTAAAAATTTGACCAGCATGTGTCATGACCAATATTCTACGAATTTATTTTTCCTACATATCTTTAAACTATATAGGCAGAAGGTAATATTTGCCCCAGTGTCATCTAAAGAACTCAAAAACACTTGGACCACAAAGCTTCACACTGTACAGTTTTTATTTAAAAAGGAGGCAAGGGCCCTAGCTGGTTTTGCTCAGTGGTTAGAGTGTTGGCCTGGGGACTGAAGGGTCCCAGGTTCGATTCCGGTCAAGGGCACATGCCCAGGTTTCGGGTTCAATCCCCAGTAATGGGCGTGCAGGAGGCAGCCGATTATGATTCCCTCTCATCATATCTCTCTCCCCGCTCTTCCTTCCTCTCTGAAATCAATAAAAAAATATATATATATTATTTTATTTTTAAATATATTTTATTGATTTTTTACAGAGAGGAAGGGAGAGAGATAGAGAGTTAGAAACATCGATGAGAGAAACATCAATCAGCTGCCTCCTGCACATCTCCCACTGGGGATGTGCCCGCAACCCAGGTACATGCCCTTGACCGGAATCGAACCTGGGACCTTTCAGTCCACAAGCCGACGCTCCATCCACTGAGCCAAACCGGTTTCGGCAAAAATATATATTTTTTAAAAAAGATCAAATATATGGTGATGGAAGATTTGACTTCAGTGACTTTCTATGATACCTCATCTGTATATTGGGTGACAATGATGAGGTATCATAGAATTGTACAGTTGAAACCTACAGAATCTTATTAACAATTCACCCCAATAAACTTAATTTTTAAGTAATGGAAGCAAAGGGATGTCAGTCAGATAACAACTCATCCGCGTGAGTCCCCCAGTCCCAGGAGGCAGAGTGAGCTTAGCCTCATCTCCAATGGCTTCAAGAGAGGCCACGCTGAGCAAGGGCTCCTTCGGGTGAGAAACCTCCGCTGGGGGCACAGCGGGCCTTTGAGCCATTTTTGTAAATACACCCTCAGTCTGCCTCAGCAAGGACAGCGCCTCCCGCACCTTCCCTGCTCCCCCTAATCTGCCTACTTCTCCCCTCTCCCCATTAGGGATGGCTGCTTGCAGGTCACCCCGGAAAGAGAGCTCCAGTCCTTGTGACGTGAGGACCTGGTCCTCTCGGGCCAGAACCTCCTGAGAGATCCGGGAAGCTTTGATCTCAGTGATCTGCCTTGGGCTAAAAGACCTCGGGTTGGCCACTCCTAGGGGATCCTAAGAAGGCCAGGACCTGAGATCACAGATGCAATTTTTTTTTTCTCTTTAACCAAGGGACTAAGATGCAATGATTAAAGCTGTAGTTACTATCAGATGGTAGGTTACCCCATATGTTGGACCTACATAGAATACATTCACTCATTTGCTCCTCCAGCAGATACTTATTGAGTTTCTATTAAGTGCCTGTAGTAAGTGATGTCGCTGTGAGTTTTTATCTCTTTATCCTCCCCTTCCTCTCTCTCTAAGAGGGTAACCCTGGAGGTGCCCCAAGACCCCAATTCCAGTAGCTCCAGCAAAAGTGAAAGCAGGATGGACAGTTAAGGACTTTCTTATTCTGGCTCTTCCTCTCCCCCAATTCTTTTCTAATTATTCATCATTAACTTTTACAATAAACATGCAAATTAACCAAGAATCTAGCTCCATGTCTGAGACCAAAAAAAGGAACAAAAAGGAAGAAATCTAAAAGTAGTTTAGAGCTTGATTCTCATGCAGCCATAAACGTTTACAAAAAGTTTTTAAAACATTTTAATGGCGCCCTAGCTATTTTGGCTCAGAGGATAGAGCATCAGCCTGCAGAATCAAGGGTCCCGGGTTCGATTCCAGTCAAGGGCACATGCCCGGGTTGTGGGCTCGATCCCCAGTGTGGGGTGTGCAGGGGGCAGCGGATTAATGATTCTCTCTCATCTCCCTACCTCTCTGAAATCAATAAAAATATATATTAAAAAAAATTTTAATGGCAAGGAGAACTGCTAAAACGAGTAATGCAAGCTTTTTGGCCATCAAATTTATTAATCATTTTTTGACAGCCAGTGGCAGTGTGACCAGTGCAATCTCAAAAAATATTTGACAAAGTGTATCAACAGATTTAGTGTCATTTTCTTGTACCTTTTAAAAAATATAGAGGTTTTTATTGATTTTTAGAGAGAGGGGGGAGGGAGAGGCATGGAGAAAGAGAAATGTCGATGATCTCTGCTGGTGATCGAGCCGACAGTCGCTGCTGGTGACCTCTTGGTTTCTGGGTTGACACTCAACCACTGGGCCACACCAGCCGGGCTGCTTTCCTTGTACCTTTTAAATCTAGATCTAGGCATTTATTCTAAGGAAATTCTGTGATCCTAAATATAGAAAAAGCCTCATTCGCAAACGCTACTTAATTGGCAGTTGCATCAATTAAATTAGAGAGGTAGATTTAGTAAACCATGGGAAATTTACTTGATGGAACATTAGGCAGTCATTAAAGTTGGTGTTTCTTAAGAAATTACATTTAATATAAAATTAAGTTCAAAAACAGTCAGCAAACTGCATTTGCAGAGTCTGGAGCAAGGCTGCCTTATCTGCTGAGTAACCTTGGGTGAGTTACTAGCCTCCCTGTGCCTCAGTTCTATTATCTGTGAAATGAGGTAATAAGAGTACCTATCTCATAAAATTGTTGGGAATTGAATGAGTTAATATGTATAAAGAACAGTCCCTGACACAGAGTAGGCCCCTGACAAAATGTTAGTTGCTATTATTATTATAATGTGATTACAAAGATGTTTAAAAGAATAACAGCCCGGCCAGGGTGGATCAGTAGTTGAACACCAACCCAGGAACCAAGAGGTTGCTGGTTCAGTTCCCAGTCAGGGCACATGCCCAGGTTCCAGGCTCAATCTCCAGTAGGGGGAAGCAGGAAGCAGGAAGCAGTTGATCAATGATGTTCCTCTCTCATTGATATTTCTATCTCTCCTTCTCCCTTTCTCTCTCTAAAAATCAATAAAAAATTTTTCTTTATTTTAATATATTTTATTGATTTTTTACAGAGCGGAAGGGAGAGGGATAGAGAGTCAGAAACATCGATGAGAGAGAAACATGATCAGCTGCCTCTTGCACACCTCCCACTGGGGATGTGCCTGCAACCAAGGCACATGCCCTTGACCGGAATTGAAACCGAGACCCTTGAGTCCGCAGGCTGACGCTCTATCCACTGAGCCAAACCGGTCAGGGCCTTTTATTTTTTTAAGAAATAACATCAGCCTGGCTGATGGCTCAGTTACTTAGAGCATCATCTGGTGCACTGAAGGGTCAAAGGTTCAATTCTCGGTTGGGGCACTTCCCCAGATTGCAGGTTTGATCCTGGTCAGTGCATGTACTAGAGGTAACTTATCCATGTTTCTCTCACATTGATGTCTCTCTCTCTCTCTCTCTCTCTCTCTCTCTCTCTCTCTCTCTCTCTCTCCCCCCCCCCTTCATTAGGACAAAAACAGAAGAGGGGAGGGAGAGAGGGAGAGAGGGAGGGAGGGAGAGAGGAAGGAAGGAAGGAAGGAAGGAAGGAAGGGCTCTAGCTGGCTTGGCTCAGTGGATAGAGCGTAAGCCTGCGAACTGAAGGGTCCCAGGTTCGATTCCAGCCAAGGGCACATGCCTGGGTTGCAGGCTTTATCCCCAGGGGAGGATATGCTGGTGGCAGCCAATCAATGATTCTCTCTCATCATTGATGTTTCTATCTCTCTTTTCCTCTCTGAAATCGATATATTTTTTTAAAAAAGAAAAGAAAAAGAAAGAAAGAAAGCATCAGACGAAAATATGTCAAAAAGATAGCAATCACTGTGTTTGGATGACAAGACTACAAGTGATTTTTTTTCCTTTTACATGTTTGTATTTCCAAAATTTTCATTAAATATATGTCAAATTTTAAAAAAAATCAGGATGGAGCTAATTACAAATAGAAATCTGTTAAAACTCTGCTTCTGATCATTCTATGATTAATTATACCTAGAAGACCTGACTAGAGGGGCCCCAGCAGGTAGTTTCCATATGAGCTCACACTTCCTGCTGCCAGGACTGGGCACAGGCTGCCCGGGGCTCCTTCTGACATGGGCCAGGTCACTTCTCCTCACGGGGGGCGGGGGCAGGCTCTGGCTCAGCTGTGCTGGGCAGTGGAAAACACCCAGGATGCACCAGAAAGTGACCTGAGTTCCGGTCCCACTCTGCCACCCGCTCCCTGTGGGTTGTAGGTTCTTGAAAAGAGCCGTTTCCCTCTCTGTAAGGAGGGCTCTCGGATGTTAGCAGCCTCCGGGAATCAGAAAAGCAGTCGAGGGGAATTTTGAGATACTGCCTCAGTGGTCAGGGAAAAATTCTTGAAAAATACTCCACTCCAGCTGTCCAATCTCAGAATTCCTTCTTCCAGGGCGGAGGGCCCGGCTGCTCTGTTTACACACCTGGGCCTGGTGCGAAGGGCGGCTGGGGGGAGGGTGGCTCCCTGGCCATTTGTGGAATCATTCCTGCTCTACAGGCAAGGCTTCAAAGAAATACCAGAAGCCAAGTGTACGCTCTGTCACCACTTAATAATGCTTGACGCTTTTCATATCACAAAAGAGGATGGAACCGCCCTACCTCGCATGGGGAGCCCGATGCTCTCCCATCAGCTCTGTACCGAAAGCGCTTTCTCTTAACTTTAGATAAGCGATTTGACTAATATGGGCAACCAATGCCTTTGGTAAGTAAAATAGGAATAAAATAGGTGTTTGCATCTTTATTTCATCATACAGTATAAGGAGGGAATGAATAGTCTGGTATTATTTTTGTACAATAGACATGTGAAATTTAAAGAATGTCAGCATCGTTTTTCTGTATCTATTTTTGTGAAGTTGGAATTCAACCACAGAGGCTGAGAGTTTATTTACTCTGTTCATTCCTGACATCTAGCGTGGTGCTTGCCCTTAAAAAATGTTCGTTGAATGAGTCAGTTAATGAATTAATGAACACATGAGAGATGTTCTTCTCTGTGTTGTGTTAAATGCTGGGGATTCAGGAACATGTGATTCAGCGTCCACTCCGAGAAGCTCACTCAAGTGGTGGAGCCAGACACACACCTAGAAAAATGACTCAAATACAAACGCGATTGATTCCTAAAATCGTGCCATTAACAGTCGGTATTCATGTTTCAGCTCTTCCTGTGTCAGAGCAAAGCATCATCCTTTCCTTCAGAGCTCATCGTCTGGCCTGGGAAACAAACATGAAGCATGGATAGCACCAAATCACATGAAAAGCAGCACAGAACGATGGACACGACGGAGAGGAAGCTCATGTGACTTAATCCTGTGGGTTCCAGCATCCGGCTGCTCAAGTTCACAAAGCTGTCTGGCCTTGGACAAGTTGCCTACCCTCTCTGGGTTTCACTGTTCCACTTGTAAACTAGGGTTTCTATGAAGAGCAAATGAGTCCATACCCCATAAAGCACTCAGGATAGTGCCAAACCCATACTCAGTCCCAAACACAAATCTCCGTGAAGTAAAGAAATCTTCCCTCTGCTCTCTGGATTTTAAGATCTCGTTAAGCACTCCCTGGCTTTCCCTTTGTGCACGCCTGATTCTTCTTCCCAGATAGGACTTGTGACTAAATGCAACTCCAAAGCTGTGGACTCTGGTTAATAAGGGAGAAAGAGGTTAGATTCCTATCTGTTTGTGGAACATAATGAGCAACTGGCCAGAAGAAAAAAATTCTCAAAGCCTAGAGACACCTAAACGAGGATGGCAATTCCATTCTAACAGCCACTGCTTCCCCACCTGGTTCAAGACAGACATTGCTAATCATCTTCAGTATCTTTTCTAACTGCGTCTAAATTAAGACTCAGAACGACGTTCCAAACAGGGCCAGGCAGTGACTGCTAACCAGCGCCTGTGGGTGTCTCTGGCCTAAACCTTACCTTCTGGCCCTCAGGTTTGATTTTCCCAGGCCCCTGCTGCCAGAGCTGCCTGTGACTGCCCTCCTCCCAGGACTGGAGCCCCGCTCCCCAAATGCCCTCCAGCCCCCACTCCTGGGAGAGCATGGTGGAGCGGCTTTTACTAGTACTTTGCCCTCCTGTGTGGGTCCATGGCCACTGGCTAACTCTGTGACCTCAGCTATGCAAGTCACTGAACACTCTCTGAGCCTCCAATTCCTCCTAGGTAGGCGGGGCCCCCCTCTTGGATTGTTGTGGGTTAAATGGGACATGTGACTGGACCGTGTGGAGTAGGCCCTCGATAAATGGGAGATGGCATTGTTACTAAGCCCAGCTCTGCCTTCCCCCCAGCCAGGCACAGTGCCCCCATGAATGCTCCCCCGGGGGCCTGCCATAACATACAACAGGGCTGGGTTGCTCCTGTTTACATCACTGCTGCCCCCCTCAATATTAACTGTCCATATTAATTCAAGGTCACCTGAGCTCAGACACATGGGAAGAGGTGAAGGCCAGCAGGGGTGGGAAGGTGAGGGGTGGGGAGTGAAGGGGTCCCCAGGTGCATGTGGGGGCTCCACCACAGATCCTATTGGGAAACCACGGGAAGGGACATTGGAGGGGGCGTTTTACTCCCGTAGCAGAGAGATGCCTTCGGGCATGGCCCAGGGGTGAGACCAGGTGGGCAGGACCCTCCTGTCTGCCTCCCTCAGCTCCTCTTAGCTCAGGGCAGACTTACCTCTCTTTCAGGAGCCACTCTCATTACCTCCTCCCAACTGGACCTCCGCATGCACATCTCAAATATGAGTTCCTGTCCACGCTTCAATGGAAAGTTGTTCCCTGAGGTTAGCCTTGGCCTTCTCCCTCTGCCTCAGCATGCCCCCTCCTCCCTGTCCACGCCCCCCTGACTCTACCTCTCCTCTCTGTCGCTGGCCCTGTGACTCAGTCTCCTCCCTCTGACTCGGTCTTGGCCTCCTCTTACCAAGTACAGTATGTGCATGATATCCCCTTACCATCACACAGAGGAGTAAGTCCTACTTCCCCCAACCAGAGAAAGCAGCCTTGCCCCCTCTGGACCCAGCCCATACCCAAGTACAGCCCATTAGTCAGGGGCTGGCACCTCTCAGTTATCCATGGGACGGCCTGTGACCCTCCTCTCCTCCCGGTACCCCCCACTCTTTCTGGGCCCAGTCTGCGAGTCAGTTCCTCCAAACCCAGAGTTCTTCAATGTCAACGGCGCCACTGTAGGCTTCTGTCCCAGAGTTTCCAATGAGCCCGGGCGGAAAGCTGCCTCACCAGGGAGCAGATCTGGGCGGAGAGCACGGTGCAGCCCCGCTCTCAGCATTCAAATCTCGGCCAATTTAACGTCTACATTAAAAATGGATCTGTGTGCAATGCAGCCACTTCCTTTAATTGCTCCAAATAAATATCCTGCGTAATTTTAAGCCATATTTTACCAGGAAGTGCTTAGGGGCATTGTTTGCTGAGCAAGGCGTTACAGAAATTGAAACTCCTTTTGCTTAGAGCCGAGTCCAGAAAGTTCATGCAGTGAGAAATATTTCTCACTGCGCACAACTGTGAATTGTATATAAAATTAAATTTTCTGCTTGAAATCTGCATTGTTGGACCTCCCGCTGGTTGCCACCATTTTGCTGAAATAAGATACTATTTGTGGTAATGGCAGCGAGGGAAACCTGTTATCATTGATTGTAAACTGGCTTCGCTCCTACGGCTTAAAAATCTGGAGAGCTTTATTGTGCAAACATTGCATTTTCCGTACAAATATTACCGAGCAAAGCTTCACTACTGATTCATCAGCCAGGGTGCAAGCGGGTTTATAAAGCGACCCCAACAGCCCTAAGTCTCCTGCACACCCACCACTGGGCAGCAGTTAGGGGCACCAAGAGGTGGATGGTGGCAGCAGGAGAATGAGACGAGGGCGGACACAATCGGCTGCTGTTTTTTAATTTTAAAAATCTTTTTCTTCACCAGGGCGTTATTATTTGAAAGAGAAAGGAAAAGATGAGGCCTAGGAAGGGTTCAAATTTCAGGGCCCTCCTGCCCCAGGAAGCCGGCAGCTTTGCCTTTTAAGGATTTACACCATCCCCACCCCCAGTCCCTCTCCCACACCACCGTCCTCCAAGCCCCAGCTCTGACAATCAGCCTTGTGAAAATCAGCTACAACTCGAGACAGCATTACTGATAGAGGGTTCCGACTTAATAACTTCGGTTGACAAACGCAGAATCTGAAACCCAAAAAATATGAAGATTTATTTTTTCCTAAGAAGATGCGTACTCAGAATTAGAACCCCAGGGCTGGCTTTTCATCTTTCATTTCCCCAGCTTTCAGTTTACAGGTGAACACTCTCCGAAAGTCAACATCAGCCAGGCGCACATAAATATTGTTTATTGCCTTCTAACCATTAGAATAGATTGTCCCTGTCTTTTATTTTGTAAATCATTTTGTTGCTTGGGTAATACAAAATAGCTTTGACTTACAAAGAAAGGTGGGGAGGGGAAAAGGAAGATTTAGCAAAATGATTGACCCATAGCAGTATAGCTCATGTTTTGACAAATAAAAATGAAGCCAAAATGAACCAATTTCTTAAGGAACAAGCTAGTCTGATTACAGTGAATCTCACCAAATCTTTTCTAGAAAAGAGCACTAAGGTTACAGCAAAGCCAGTGCTGGAGTAGAGTAAACTCAGCCACTTCCTCTGAGGCAGCAAACGCAGAGGAAGTGGGCTGAAGTGGATGGGCACTCAAAGACCTGAAGTTCAAAGGCAGGGACCACCTGGAAGGCACCGAGGGAAATGGGTGCGATCTCACACACCACTGGCGTTCAGAGTGTCCGTTAGCAGCTTCTTTGTTCAAAAAGCCATTCCTAGGTATTCATATGCATTCACCTAAGCTGGGCTCACCTGTGGAGAAAATACCCAGGGATACAAACAGGAAGTGCCCGGTGGGGTTCCTCACACAATCCCCAATGTATTACCTTGCCTGAAGAATAGAGTTTGGAGAAACTACTGTTTCAATTGCATAACTATTAAATGAATTAAAATCTATGAATTAGCTGTCTTGGAAAATTACTCTACTGGCTTTCCTTTCTCTCTCTTAACTTCTCTTATATTTTCTAGTCTTCCATAGTCTTCACAAATCTAACTAGTCCTAACCTGAGCTTCTACATGGTCATAGGGTGGGTGGACAAAAACAACCTGTTTTCCTGCTGTTTTTTTTCTTACTTACCATCCATCTATATGCCCTCTATTTGAAAACCAATGATAAAATCAGCTGCAATGTTTCACTCATTCATTCAATAATACCTCTTGACTTTACTAGGTGCTAAGTGCTAGTCTATTAATCCTCTTTCATTCAAGAGTTCTGCCAGCCCTTGGAATACTTCAGAAGTCTCAGCTTTGAACTAACATGTGAAGATCCCGGAAGAACCTACAAAAGGAACTTGCAACTGATGGTGCCTCCTTCTCTCAACTTCACTTTCCTCCTTTGTCTCACTTCCCGCCTCCTTCCAGGTAACCAAGCAACCCCGTTCCCCATGGGGCTCTGCTGCACAAGGGTTTCCTTCTCGTGGCTCCATTAGCTCCTCTAGTCTTGACCAAAGATGGAATGCTTGACCTTCCCATGCCTCTGCCCAAACCTTGCCCACATTCTTTTTATTTATTTACTTATTTTATTGACTTTTTAGAGAGAGAGGAAGGGAGAAGGGAGAGAGAGAAACATCGACATCTATCAGCTGCCTCAATGCCCAATCAAGTGAGCCATACCGGTCACAGCCTTTGTCCACGTTTTTGCTCTAGGCTTCCATTGATTTCTTTAAATAGGCACCAATTATTTGTTTCTATATGAAAAAATCCTCAGCAATATTTCACTCACTTACCACAGCTTGCATCAAGAAGACATGATGCCTGTCCCTGTATAGGGCACAAAAAGGCAATGACAGGAAGACACATCTAAAAATAATTCAAGATTGAATAAGCTGTCTGAACCAACCACACCCTGCTTATGAATCCTGGCAAGCACAGCCAGGGAGTGGGCAAAGTCTGACAATAGGGCAAGAGGGGAAGAGCTGGGGTAAGGAGGAGCTCCAGGGAGCAGAGGTATTGTCACCACTTACCAACACCACCAAGGCCCTCATGCCCAGGCATATACTGAAGAACTAGACAGTAAGGCCCTGCCCCTATTTGGGGGTACTGGTGGATGCCCCTAAAAGGGATGAGGATCTCAGGCTCCATCTCAAGATAGAGTTAGGAATCTGCAATGCTGATGGTTGGCCATCGCTTAGTTCTCTTCCCAATTGGTTCCCCAAAGAGAAAGGCCTACCCGCATCTCTCCATGAGCTTACTCTTCCCCATCACCAATCATAGAGGCTCCAGGTTCGTCGGGCAGATAGCCCTGGGGGTATCACTCTCCTCCTCAGCCAGATGGGGAGGTGAAATCCCACCATTTACCAATGAGAAGAGGATCCAATGGGTCAAGCATGGCAGGCCCATCTCCCTTCTTCCCTCTCCATTCCCTTCCCTCTCCATCTCCACCTTCAGGTATGGAGTGTCATCTTTCTACTTCCTTCTACTTCTTATCCCCTTCCTGAGTTCTAGCTATTTCTTTTTCTTTTTTTAAATATATATTTTATTGATTTTTTTTTTTTTTTTTTTTTTTTTTTTACAGAGAGGAAGGGAGAGGGATAGAGAGTTAGAAACTCTCATCGATGAGAGGAAACATCGATGTGCAGCTGCCTCCTGCACACCCTCTACTGGGGATGTGCCTGCAACCCAGGTACATGCCCTTCACCTAATTGAACCTGGGACCCTTCAGTCCGCAGGCTGACGCTCTATCCACTGAGCCAAACCGGTTAGGGCGAGTTCTAAGTCTTTCTTTTGGGTTGGCTGACACCAGAGGGCAACATAATCTCACCTGCCTGTCAATTCTTTCCTTTCATCAACCAGTAGAGGGAAGAGCTTGAGAGAACCTATAAGAACTAGGAGGTATGTGGAAATTGTTTTGAAATATGGAATAAGCTAGTGCAATAGAACAGCTCTCTCTAAAGCATCCCTTGCCAAGGCATTCTGTTCCCGTTGGTAAATAATCTGTTACAAAACTGTTTAAATGCGCATTAACTCACCAGAGCACGACACTGGCAAAATTTCCCTCCAGGCTGTGTTTTGCAAAGACACAACTTTCATGTGATGTGAGACCTGAGATTAAACTAACAGAAGTCAAACATTATTCAAGGTAACACTGATGCTCCATCCCTTTACTCGCCTTTTAGTCTCTTTCAGATCTGGTTTTTATTTTGTTTCAGAAGTTGTTGGTAAGGCATTTACTAGGAGCCATGAATGTGTTGTTTTTGAGCACCTGGCATCGTAGCACTCAGGTGCTTGAAGAGTACAGATGGGCTTATTTGGGCAAGTGAAGCTGAGTCTATCAGAATAAAAGACTGGGAACCAAGGAGCAGCGCCCTGGGGGGCAAAATGCCCAAGCAGCCCCGGGTCAAACTTGGAAGTCCACGTGAGGGCATCCCTCACACTCCCTTCCTATTCCTCCATGCCTACTGAGAAAATTAAAGAAGGTTCCATTTGAAAAGACTTTGAAAGAAATGGATTCAGAAATTAAAATTGTGCCACTGATCTAACTGACCATTTACCAGTTAACCACCGGCCACGTTAACATTACTACCTTTTAAAAGTAGACAACGTGGAGCTGAGCAATCTGTTCAACCTCTGCAAAGTTCTCAACTGTTCGAATCTAATTTCCTGGCCTGGGTATTTTCTGCTTAGTGTCCCCAGCTTTCAAGCCGCTTCCAAAGCCAGAACTTTATGGAAAGGTCTTTAAAACCCCAAAGAGTCCGTAATTCTATCCTTTAGATGAATTTTTTAAATCTGCTTTGCTGAATTCATCCATATGACTTTGCCTTTATTTATTCATCAATGCCTTTTCCTTGATGAATTATCTAAACTTCTAAAGCAAGACTTGAGCATTCCCATAAATCCCTTGAAATTGTGAGCAAAATCCTATGTGTATTACATAACGGCCTTTCTGGGGAGAGGGGCCCATAACTTTCATCAGATGCTAAAAGGGTTCCGGGACCTCCATCTTGTGGCTGTGTAGTCATGATGTTCACTAGACAGAGTTCCCCCGATCCCTGCGAAAGAACGGGTTATCCGTGTGCCTGAGCCACTGATCTGCTCAGCTCTTGGGTGGCTGAGCAGGGCCAAGAATGGCTACAGCTTCCAAGCTGGTCATCTCCTGCCAAGAGCTGCCCAGTTGCCATGAAAATATTATTATTTTCTCTGTGCCACAGTGGAGAAAAGGTTGGAGGCACTGCAGTAAGCTTTTCACTTTTATCCCACCCCCATCTTTGCTCTCTCCATCTCTTCCCTCACCTCCACAGCCTTCGTTCTCCAGAGAGAAGCAGGGCATTGATTTGGCCACCTACGCACTGCATGTACTTGGCCAGGAAAGAAAGTGGGGTGGTTGTCGCCCCTTCCTAAGAATGTTCCCTGGACCCACAGCCTTGGAGTTTGCCTTGGTGGCGGCAAGACTGGTAATGAGAGAGCTCATTTCCCCGCTTCCTGGGCTATTCCTTTGGCTAATCCCATACACCTGCCCCCTTCCCTCTAGTAGCTCTCCCCTTTCTGTGTGTCTAGAAGACTGTCTATGCCAGTTCCCTAAATGGCTCCCAGCTTCATTGCAAATGTTCTTCAAAAGCACTTTTATGCAAAGATTCTTCCCAACAAAGAAAGACATTAAAATCTGCCACAGAACCCACGTATAACCAAATTCAAACTCAGACATAACCAACGGGCAGGCAAATTCCATGACTCCTGGCTAACAGGAGCACCCCAGAAATAGTGTGAGCTTCCAAGTCCTTCCCAGCCTGACCCCCCAAACACAAGAAAAGTCACAAGTCCCCAAAGAAGTCTTTTAAAAACAACCTGCCGCCACCTCTAGCTCTAAAGTAAATAAGTAGTTCTTGGGCTATTTCTGACTGCAGCTTCCCTCTCTGGGTGCTCCTCGCCAGCAAGCGCCGCAGGCAGCCGCACAGAGCCTCGCGGAAGGACATTTATGCCAAGAAGAGCTACTGCCTTCTTAATGAAACTGACAGCCAGACTCAGCTCAGGATTACTATACTTGAAGGGGATAATCCCTGGAAAATCCCTTAAGAAAGCAGGCATATCACTTTTCTATGTGTTTTAGAAATAGGGGGAAATATTTGGATAAATGCCTGAAAATCACTAGCTGTCATTTTAAAACCTTTTTTTTTCCAGCCAATATCTAGAGTTCCAAAAAATTATGTCGTAGAGTCCCTAAAATAAAAAATAGAGAGAGAATATTACATTTTCTTTTTACAGTAAAATAACCTGTAGATTCATAACATGCAAACAAATTTAAATCTTGTTTTTAAAATATTTGCTGAATTGGCAGACATTGAAATGCTACACTCCCATCTGAGGCCATTCTAACAGCGGACTTCTTAGTTATTTGAATGGGGAGGTGAGTGTATTTGGGGGCTGAATACATACAGTAGAGATTTGCAGAATTATTATAAATCAATGAAACATTAAGCACCGCCCTAAACCAATCTCCTATTCAAAACACATACAGTGGAGGTCATGCTGTTTGATCTTGGTTTGAATATCCAGATCTCAGCTCTCAAGGGCCTGAAAAAAATTCTGTAATTCTAATGATTAACAATATTTCTTATTTTGTCTTATTTTGAATTTATTTATTTAATTTTTATTTATTGATTATTTTTTTTTTTTAGAGACAGGGAGACATGTTGTTTATGTTTTCTATTTATTTTAATGACCAAAGTTTGAACCATAGTGCAAGTTTCCCTCTCCTTTTGCATTTCTTGTGTACTCAGGTTTAAAGTATAATGTTTTAAAATCTTTTCACTAGCCTTCTGATCAATTGAATAGCTAAAGCTGCTTTGATATATACACTGAGTGGCCAGATTATTATGACCACCTGACGTTTGTAGGCAAATTAGCTACAATTTTGCCCTGAAGTTGCTAGAGGGCCAGACCATTATAAATAGGGAAGCAGGTTGTTTACCACGACAGTAGAAGTGATTTTTTTCTGAAGATATGGGTAAACAACGTGATTTAACAGCCTTTGAACGTGGGATGGATATATATATAGTGAGTGGCCAGATTATGACCATCTGACATTTGTAGGCAAATTAGCCGCACACTGCATCGTATGAGATATGGAAGCCGAAGGCCTGTTCGAACACCTTTGCTGTCTGCAGTTACCAAGATAAAACGTCTTCAATTCGCACAGGAACACAAGGATTGGACAATCGAGCATTGGAAAAAAGTCATGTGGTCCGATGAATCAAGTTTCCAGTTGCATCATACAGATGGCAGAGTGAGAATTTGGCAGACACAGCATGAAAGCATGCACCCCACATGCATGAGTGCAACACTTCAAGCTGGTGGGGGCAGTGTTATGGTTTGGGGCATGTTTTCCTGGCATGATTTGGGCCCTTTAATTCGTGTGGAACAATGTCTGAATAGCACAACATACCCAAGTATCGTTGCTGATCAAGTTCATCCTATCATGTTGATGGCGTATCCCAATGGAGATGGCTTCTTCCAACAAGACAATGCGCCATGCCACGGTGCTCGTATTGTGCAGCAGTGGTTTCAAGAAAATGAGGGAGACTTTACCTTGCTTAGGTGGCCCCCACAATCACCAGATCTCAATCCAATTGAGCATTTGTGGGACAAAGTTAAAAGAGCCATCAGGCAGCTGGTTCCACAACCATCAAATCTCACAGAACTGGACAGTGCTATTCATCAGGCCTGGTCTCAGATTCCTCGCATCACCTTTCAACATCTCGTGGAGTCAATGCCAAGAAGAATCGCCGCAGTATTAAAGGCAAAAGGTGGCCCAACGAAGTACTAATGGGGTGGTCATAATAATCTGGCCACTCAGTATATATATATATATATAGCCATCCCACGTTCAAAGGCTGTTAAATCTCGTTGTTTACCCATATCTTCAGAAAAAAATCACTTCTACTGTCGTGGTAAACAACCTGCTTCCCTATTTATAGTGGTCTGGCCCTCTAGCAGCTTCAGCGTGAAATTGTAGCTAATTTGCCTACAAATGTGAGGTGGTCATAATAATCTGGCCACTCAGTTTACTTCTGTTGTTTGACCATCTCTAAGTAAACAAGAAGTGCTTTTTACTTGATGCTAACCTAATATGTTTTTCACAGGGTTTTCAAAGCCTCATGAGCATCAATTTGCAAATCCCCGAACAGCCCGGTGAGGAAGAAGCCATAAACTGTGAGTAACAAACTGGGGCAGCAGAGAGGAAGCAGCAGTGAGGCAAGCCATAAAAAGTGAGTAAAGCAACTGCAATAGCACGAGATCCAGCATAATGTTCTGCCTGAACCCCAGCTGATGGCCTTTCATTTTCCAATACTGTCTCTCTCACAACATAAATGCACAATAGGAAAATGGAATAATTCCATATGTAATGGAAATTGAGTAATTCCATCTATAGAATAGCACGGTGTGTTCCTGGATTCTGGCAGGTTCCAAACGCAATTATGTCATGCTGTACCTGAGTGGAGTGAGCTTTCCTGACCCACCAAGACCCAGCTGCTCCTTCGTGCCCCCGTTGGTGCCTGCATGACCTGCATTTCAGTACCCATCACACTGAAACTGTCCACGTCATTGGCTTCCACATTTTTGTCCCAGGCCACACAACAGACTGGAGTGCTGCCTCTGCCACCTGTATCGCCATCAACTGCCATAGCCCCTCTGCTCATAAATGTGGAAAGAACAATCACTTGGATTCTCCAGAATCCTTGTTTTATTCTTTCAGTCCCACCCAGCACATTTAGCCTGCAGCTAGCTACCTTCTAGAACAGTGGTTCTCAACCTTCTGGCCCTTCAATACAGTTCCTCATGTTGTGACCCAACCATAAAATTATTTTCGTTGCTACTTCATAACTGTAATATTGCTACTGTTATGAATCATAATGTAAATATCTGATATGCAGGATGGTCTTAGGCGACCCCTGTGAAAGGGCCGTTTGACCGCCAAAGGGGTCGCGACCCACAGGTTGAGAACCGCTGATCTAGAACAAGCATGTCAAACTCGCGGCCCGCGGGCTGCATGCCTCGTTTATTTGGCCCGTGTTAGCCTTTGAGTTTGACATGCTTGATAACAAGGATGAATCAAGCCTCTCGGATTTTCTAGTAGAGACCTCGGATTTCCTACTAAAACCCAAGAAAGTGAGAGGAAGCTAGGAAGTAGAGACCTATGGGTGGGGTGCACACAGGATAGGCTAGAAAGAAGGTGAATGGGAGACAGAGACTCCAAAGATGTTATGGAGCAAGTGGGAATTGGGCAAAGGAATGAAGACGCCACAGAGGAATTCTGGCATGAGTGGGGACATTTCCCCTGTTGCAGCCTCTGACCCAGGAACAGAAGTGCTGCCCTAAACGATGCACCTCCCTTGGGCTGTCTGAGGCCTTCCCGTCCATCCCAGGCTGCTGACCAAGGTCTCCAGCTTCACATCTTCTCCCTGCCTTTCCCAAACATGCACGCCCCAGATGGCCTTCCCAGGACTCTGGTCCAGGTGACCAGCCCACTGCACTCACTCTGACGCGCTAGACTCCTCCTCCCAGGAACTCGGTTCCATGTTACAGGTAACCTTCCTGCTGGGATGTCAGGCACCATGCCAACCTGGCAGAGAGCACCTTTAGGAGCAGATGGACATGTTGATGCCCACAACATATTACTGCCAATGTTGCCACCTGTCTCCAAAAAGCCCTACCTCAGAGAGAGCTAAGAACCCAGTGAGTTAAACTGCTTGGTCCTACACACTCAAACTGCTAGTTCCTTAAAGGAGGGACAGTTATTAAAATATTCAGCATGTGCAGATCGTGTATCAACAGGTGAATGGGTAAAAAAAACATGGTACATCCATACCATGGAGTATTATTCAGCCTTAAAAAGGAAGAAAACTGACACCTGCTACAACATGGACAACCTTGAAGACATGCACAGTGAAGTAAGCCAGTGACAAAAAGACAAATATTGTATGATTCTATTTACACGAGCTTCCTGGAGTAGGCAAATTCATAGAGACAGAAAATAGAATAGTGGTTGTCAGGGGCTGAGGAAGGAGAAGGAGTGACTTTTTATCAGGTACAGCGTTTTGGTTTGAGAAGATGAAAAAGTTCTGGAAATGGGTGGTTGTGGTGGTTACACAACAATGTCAATGTTCTTCGTGACACCAAGCTGCACTCTTTTTTTAAAAAAATATATTTTATTGATTTTTTACAGAGAGGAAGGGAGAGGGATAGAGAGTTAGAAACATCGATGAGAGAGAAACATCGATCGGCTGCCTCCTGCACGACCCCTACTGGGGATGTGCCCGCAACCAAGGTACATGCCCTTGACCAGAATCGAACCTGGGACCCTTCAGTCCACAGGCCGATGCTCTATCCATTGAGCCAAACCGGTCAGGGCCAAGCTGCACTCTTACAAATGGTCAAAACTGTACATTTTATGTTCTGTGCCAGGTACTGTGCTAAGCATTTTGTTAATCAACTCATTTGAATTCACACAACAATCTAATAAGTTAGCTCTCATCACCATTATGCCCATCCTATATAATAAAAGGCTAATATGCAAATTGACCGGATGGCGAAACGACCAGTCGCTATGATGAACACTGATCACCAGGGGGCAGATGCTCAATGCAGGAGCTTCCCCCTGGTGGTCAGCGCACTCCTTCCATGAGAGTGCTAAGGATGCCATAAGCCAGTGGTCGGCAAACTCATTAGTCAACAGAGCCAAATATCAACAGTACAACAATTGAAATTTCTTTTGAGAGCCAAATTTTTTAAACTTAAACTATATAGGTAGGTACATTGTTATTAACTTAATTAGGGTACTCCTAAGGCTTAGGAAGAGCCACACTCAAGGGGCCAAAGAGCCGCATGTGGCTCACAAGCCGCAGTTTGCTGACCATGGCCCTAAGCCATCAGTGGGACATTCCCTGAGGGCTCCCAGACTGCGAGAGGGCACAGGCCGGGCTGAGAGACTGCCCCCCCCCCCGAATGCATGAATTTCATGCACCGGGCCTCTAGTTGTATAGATAAAAAAGCCGAGGCTTAAGGATGCTAAGTCATTTGCCCAAGGCTCCAAAGCCAGGGAGGCGCAGGGCCGGGATATGAAGCCAGCATGCTGACCCACAGACCACGTTCATGAGAACCCATTTATAAACCTCCATCCTGAATGACACATCTTCATTCTTTCCCTCACTGATTTAAAATTAATATTGAGGGGAAAGAAGAAAATGTTAGCTACAATCTGACCAGTGCTTACTTCTGAAAAAGGAGTCATAAAAGGAGCCAGATGGAAGCTAAAGGGCCCACTGTGCATAAAAATGGTAAAAAACAAAAAGAAAACAACAAAAACTCCACATGATTGCATCATAATAACCCACTGAGGCCAGAGGTTCAAAGCTGACTATTTTCTGAGCTCCATCGGCCCGTTAGCTTTAAACCCCAGCATTTAATTCATGATGTTGGGGAAGCCTGTTAGGTGGGTTTCCATAAAAAGCAGCAAGTACAGTCAAATTCTGGTCTTTTCCAAGCACAGACCCATGTGACCGGCTGCCTCTGCAGCACACTGCAGCACCGAGGTGTTTAATTTAGAATCTGATAGCTCCTACATTTTGAGATCTCCGGTATTTGCTGCACACGGAGAATGCTCAGTGGCCACTGGCAGAAATTCTTAGAAAAACAGTCCTCAGGCTTGTTGAAATCACAACTACCACTTTCACTCCCCGCCTCCCTGTCACTGAGGAGGCTGTTTTGACTCGAATTACAGAGGCCCATGAGGACTACCTGCGGTCCAAATGCGCATGTGACAATGGACACTCCTTCACCAGCCGTCCAGTGTTATTTCAGACCCTGTTGGACATATGGGCTCTGTTCTGAGTGGGGGAGATCCACGCTTGAGAGAGAAAATTTTTGTAGAGAGTCTCCTCACCGCGCACAAAATGTCCTCATCGCTTTGTCAGGGTAGGGCCTGAGTGGGGGCAGATCGCTGCTGAATATCAGAATGACGTTTTCTCCTCTGGCGTGTTCTCTCCAGTCTGGGGGCCTGGATGTAATTGCGGGGATCCTGGTTGTTTGCTGCTCCCACCCCGCGCCCAGCTCCTATTTCTGCCATGTGTGGGGCAAGTGCTTGGAGCTCCGCAGCTGTTGGAAGCACAGTAAATCCATTCACATACTGACAGAGCCCAGTGACTAATACGGGCTTAGTAAGGAAACAGAAACATTGGGCAAGCAGAAACAGCTGAATTACTTTTGGAGGGGTGAGGAAATGACACCCCCAAGGGGCTTGATCTCACCATTTGGTTTGGGCTGGGGAGCTCACCGTGGAAGCCACCTGGATGCCATCCCGGTCACCCACTATCATTCATTCTCAGCAGAAGAGGCACCCAGCCAGGCTTGGGGAGCAGGAGGAAGAGCTATAAGGAGCTGGTTGTGTTGAGACCATGAAGAAAATAAATCACTCGAACCCAAGTACTTGAAGTTGAGGTGGTCTGATTTGCAGTTGGGAGTGTGGGCTTTGGAACCAGACAGAGCTGACTTCAAACCCTGTCCCTGCCCCGTAGTCTCTGACCAACCCATGTCACCTGTAAGCCTCTGTTTCTTCATTTGTAGAATGAACATAATGATCGGGTTCCTACCTCATGGGGCTGTTTCAGGAATGAATGAGCTTTGTATAAAGCACTTAGCATGTGTGTATAAAGCCTGATATGCTCCAGAGGGTGTGGCTCAGTAGCTGAGTGTCAATTTATGAACTAGGAGGTCATGATTCCATTCCCAGTCAGGGCACATGCCTGGGTTGTGGACTCGATCCCCAGTGGGGAGTGTGCAGGGGATAACCCATCAATGGTGCTCTCTCATCATTAATGTTTCTTTCTCTTACTTTCCCTTACACTTATATATATATATATATATATATATATATATATATATAGAGAGAGAGAGAGAGAGAGAGAGAGAGAGAGAGACTGATATTCAATAAGCACTTAACAATAGGTAGTAATCATAATAGTACATTTTATTTTTTAATATATAAAATATATTTTTAAAGCCTGATATCCAATAAGCACTTAGCAATAGGTATTAATCATAATAGTACATTTTATTTTTAAAAAATATGTTTTTATTGATTTCAGAAAGGAGGGGAGAGGGAGAGAGAGATAGAAACATCAATGATGAGAGGGAATCATTGATGAGCTGCCCCCTGCACACCATCCACTGTGGATGGAGTCAGCAACCCGGGCATGTGCCCTGACTGGGAATCGAACTGTGACCTCCTGGTTCATAGGCCAATGCTAAACCACTGAGCCACTCCAGTCAGGCTAGTAGTACATTTTAAATAGAAGGCAATGAACTTTGTATTTGTCCACCCAGGCAGACAGGTAACACAGAAATCAAAAGGATGCTTGACACTTAACTGCTTCAAAACACACTTTCTCACCAAGATCCCCAGGACCACCGGCATCAGAACCTGCGCCACGAGGTGAGCTGGAGAAAGAACATCGGAGGCTTGAAGGTGTCAGGGCTCCACCGGACTTTGTGCTCGGAATTAGACCTCCACAAACACTCTGCTGCCTACGGTGGAGCACCATTCAGAACATGTGCCTACAGCATTCCCATCAGCTACAGGGCAGCAAGATGCATGGATCTTCAGCCGTGGTGTGTGGGACGTTTCATCCCCCAGAACCTCCTAGACTGGATATTGACAAGTATTATGCAAATACAGTATTTTATTCCCATCAACAGCAATTGCCATAATCTCCACTTAAGCGTACCTACTAATGATGAGCCCTTCCTTTTGGACATTGCAAGTCCACCAATCAGAACCCACCAGAGCCCCTCCTCAAGCCAGCGGAGTAGGGGAGAACGGCTTGTCCGCACCTGCTATGTAACCCGGAATGTCAGCCAGGAAGGTCATGGATTCGGCATGTTGACAATCAGCACTGATCAAATGAAAAGGTGAATTACCCGTGACTAATAGCTAGTCATATGCTGGAGAGAAAACAAGGAGAGAAACTTGAATCCCACATGCAAAACGGTGAACGTGAAAAGCTTGGGAAGAATTCGCCCCATCCAGGAAGGCTTTCTCCTGCAGCCTCCTCCTGTTGGCCAGACCAGGCCAGGGCTGTGCCAAGCGGTTCACACGTCCTCCCCCACTCCCCTTCAGCCCTGCTGACCCTTCTCGTCCTTGTCTGGCTTCCCCTTGGACCTGTGGTCAGGACATAAATGTTGTTTTCGTTCTTCCTGTGAAGTTCATCACTAAAGAGGCTTCTCATTTTCTGTGCCATGTGCAGCCCATAATTTTTTAAAAGTATGTTTTATTGATTTCAGAGAGAGAAAGGGAGAGGGAGAGGGAGAAACCTCAATGATGAGAGAGAATCATTGATCGGCTGCCTTCTGCACGCCCCCGCTGGGGATCAAGCCTGCAACCCGGGCATGTGCCCTGATTGGGAATCGAACTGTGACCTCCTGGTTCATAGGTTGACACTCAACCACTGAGCAACACTGGCCGGGCATGTTTTTCTTCTTCTTTTTTTTTTTAAATATATTTTATTGATTTTACAGAGAGGAAGGGAGAGATATAGAGAGTTAGAAACATCGATGAGAGAGAAACATCGATGAGAGAGAAACATCGATCAGCTGCCTCCTGCACACACCCAGCTGGGGATGTGCCTGCAACCAAGGTACATGCCCTTGGCTGGAATCGAACCTGGGACCCCTCAGTCCACAGGCCGACGCTCTATCCACTGAGCCAAACCAGTCAGGGCATGTTTTTCTTCTTAATGGCAAAAACTATGAAAACTGATGTGCTTCAGGGTCCTCTCTGTGTATGCCATAGTGCCCCGGCAACCACCGATGCCTGCTCTCTCCACAGGGCCCTTGTCTCCACCTTCTCAGCCCCCGCACCGGATTCCTTATTTGCTGAGGCAGCTGTGTACCAGGGAGCATCTGGGTCTTGCACTGAACCGGGGTGACTGAGTATATGCTGAGCCTAGGGTCTCCAGATTTCCTTTACGCCTTCGCCCTCCATTAGTTCCAACCCCATTGACTATTTATAGACACTGATCAAGCCAAACTGTTTGAAGATACAGGACAGAAGAAGTTCTGAGGGCTGCCATTTCCTTAGACCTCCCTGAGAGCTGTCTCCAAGAATTTAAAGAGAATTATTGAAACACATTTCACTGATTTATTATTAATTGAAGAGTGGTCACTGAAAAACTTCCAAGTGTTTGCCCAGGTCCCGAATTTATGCCATAGACAGGGGAGCCAAAATGAGGACACAAAGGTCCTGGAGATTAGGGGTGAGGTGAAGGGGTAGGTTAGGGGAGGAAGGAGGTGTAGGGGGCAGGAGCTTGATGAGGAATGGGAGCAGAAACCGGGGAGCTGAGGGAGGTGGGAAGGGGGGGCAGGAGGAGGCTTTCATGGGAACGAAGCCAAAGTCTACTGCCAAGCTGTGGGGTCCAGGAAAATCTCACTGGTCGACAGGAATAAGAGCCACCAGCAGAGAGACAAACACTGCTTCCGTCCCAAGACACAGTGGCACGGATGGCCAAGGAAAGCAGATGCTTGTCATCTGGGCAAGGGCTCAGCAACACCAATTCTGAAACATGTTACCAAGAAAGGGACATAGGGGCAGCTAGAAGTGGTTACCGGCCCTGGCTGGCATGGCTCAGTGGATAGAGTGTCGGCCTGCAGACTGAAGGGTCCCAGGTTCGATTCCAGTCAAGGGCACATGCCCGGGGTTGTGGGCTCGATCCCCAGTGAGGGGTGTGCAGGAGGCAGCCAATCAAGGATGATCTCTCATCATTGATGCTTCTCTCTCTTCCTTCCTCTCTAAAATCAATAAAAATATATATTTTAAAAAAAAAGAAGTGGTTACCGCAGCAAAGTGTCTAGGAACCCACCCTCCGTGGAAGAAAACAAGACATTTGGGGATGGGAAACCAGCACGCACACACGCACACACACACACACACACACACGCACACTTACTGTCTGACAACACCTGAATAAGGCAGAGAGGGTGACTACCCCAAACAGACAGGCAAGGCCTCTTCCTGGCTCACTTGTTGCAGACTGATTTCTATTTCCTGGTGCAATTTTTGGGGGGAAAATGGGCCTTCCTTGTTGATATGCTATGAAATAGCCAGACCACCACAAATAATGAGCAATACAAGCCTGATTTTGCAGATCTGAACTCCCCTTGGCTGTCACTCCTGAATAGTTTCCTTCCTGTTCACCCAGAGTTCTGTCTTTGATGAGCATGAACCCCTTCTCAGAGCAAGGGATGAAATCCAATAAGAGATGCCACCTTGTTTTCATTCCCGCACGACTTCACAGGTCGGGTTGGGAGTGAATCCCTCCACGGTGCACTGGGGAGGGGTGTGTAATTGTTTCAATGGCAGAAAACAGTCCAGGTGCAGCTCTCACACTTTGATGGTGAGCTCGTCTGTCACTTACTCACACTTTGCCTGATCTGATTATCAAAGTCAGTAACACACCTTTTAGGGAACTTGTAAGACGGACAGTACTTTCAGACCACTGGACGAACATGGGATAAATCAACTATTAGGAAATAAAAATACTGAAGAAAAAAATTAAATGAAATGGATCCGTAAAAACAAGTGTGGAGAAAGTAGAAACTGTTGTAGGACGGTTTTGCTTGTTTGTTTACGTGCACAGTTTTGACGTGCCTGTGAACTCCTGCCAACAAAACTCAGGACGACTTTTTCACAAGAAAAGAGTTCTAAAGAAAGGGTAATGTCACTAGCAATGTTCCCATACGTAAAGATACTAGTAAGTGGTTTTGGTGATAGATGGCTATTGCCTGGCTCTCCCCAGACCAGTGCCCTCCTGCATGGCATTCCCAGTAAGAAAATCCAGAGTGGAGGGAGGGGAGGAGGAGAGAGAGGCTAACAGTTATGCAGGGGCAGTGCCAGCTGCTTTACATAAATTCCTACATTTAACACAAGTCAACGAAGTGCTACTTATTAGCGCCTTTTTATCCATAAAGAAACTGAGGCTCACCCTGGCTGGTTACTGTGTTGCCCGGAAATGCCAATATTGCAGGGTCCATCCCTGGGCAGGGCACATACAAGAATCAACCAATGAATGCATAAGTAAGTAGAGCAACAAATCTTTTTTTTTCCTCTCTCAAATCAATTGAAAAAGAAAAAAAAAAAAGAAAGAAACTGAGGCTCAGAGATATCAAATACCTTGGCCACGGTCACAGGACAAAGACCTAATCTGTCTATCTCCAGAGTCCATGCTTTCTCCACAACCATCTTTTTTTTTTTTTTATTGCTTAAAGTATTACAAAGGGTATTACATATGTGTCCATTTTATCCCCCCGCCCTAGACAGTCCCCTAGCCTCCCCTACCCCCCAGTGTCTTATGTCTACTGGTTATGCTTATATGCATGCATACAAGTCCTTTAGTTGATCTCTTACCCCCCTACCTCCTGCCCCCCAACCCTCCCCGGCCTTCCCGCTACAGTTTGACAATCTGTTTGAGGCAGCTCTGCCTCTGTATCTATTATTGTTCAAAAGTTTATAATGGGCTCTATTATCCATGAATGAGTGAGATCATGTGGTATTTTTCCTTCATTGACTGGCTTATTTCACTTAGCATAATGCTCTCCAGTTCCATCCATGACGTTGCAAATGATAAGAGTTCCTTCCTTTTTAGAGCAGCATAGTATTCCATCGTGTAGATGTACCACAGTTTTCTAATCCATTCATCTACTGATGGGCACTTAGGCTGTTTCCAGATCTTAGCTATGGTGAATTGTGCTGCTATGAACATAGGGGTGCATATAGCCTTTCTGATTGGTGTTTCTGGTTTCTTGTGATATATTCCTAAAAGTGGGATCACAGGGTCAAATGGGAGTTCCATTTTCAGTTTTTTGAGGAAACTCCATACTGTCTTCCATAGTGGCACTCCACAACCATCTTGCCCTTGACCTACTACAAAAATGAGAGCCAACTATCCGGAGACCTAACGTAAATAAGATTTTCTGATCGAGGCCCAGCCCGTGGACGGTGTGAGGCCGGTAGCGGCCCCCGGCGCGCCGGGCCCGGGTCTTCCCGGAGTCGGGTTGCTTGGGAATGCAGCCCAAAGCGGGTGGTAAACTCCATCTAAGGCTAAATACCGGCACGAGACCGATAGCCAACAAGTACCGTAAGGGAAAGTTGAAAAGAACTTTGAAGAGAGAGTTCAAGAGGGCGTGAAACCGTTAAGAGGTAAACGGGTGGGGTCCGCTGGGGGGCCCAAGTCCTTCTGATCGAGGCCCAGCCCGTGGACGGTGTGAGGCCGGTAGCGGCCCCCGGCGTGCCGGGCCCGGGTCTTCCCGGAGTCGGGTTGCTTGGGAATGCAGCCCTTCAACTTGCTGACGCTTCGGGAAGCCTGTCGCCAGTGACGTCGCCCGCTAGCCAGACCAACAAAGACAATCAAACCAACAACTTGAGGACAGCTGAAATCCCTTGACTGAAGAGGCTGGCAACCTTCTACAGGAATGGGGCTCCTTCTGCGCTCCATCCACTATGTTTATAGCTATGCTCACTATCATTGCTTGCCACTCTTCTTCCGAGACTTAAATGGCCCAATCTGAGAGGTGGCCACTGATTTGCATGCGTGATCATTTAAAAAATAAAAAAGGGGGAATTTGCCGGAAGCCGGTCCATCCTTGCTGCTTGACACAGTCGCTGCAGGAAAGAAACATCTGCACAGCATGTGTTTCAAGGGACCTGGCGTATATAGCATACTGTTCTTAATATGTTTGCTCCCCTTAGCGCTGTGTTTTAACCAAGGTCACCTCTCCGAGAAAGGTTGTTTCCCCAGGTAGGAATTTTTCCCTGAAGTCAGGGAGGGGATGAAACTCCTTAACTAAGTGCCAGGGGGGTAGTTAATCACTACAAACAATCATGCTTAAGCTACATAATCTTTACTCCCTGGAATGGAGATTAAGAAACGCCCTAACCTTTGTAATAGAAATTGACAGGATTAAAATCAACTGGGATAAATATGGATGTAACAAGACAATAAAGAGCAGAACTTCGCTGGAGATCCAGAGCAGAACTTGGCTGGAGATCCTGGCTAGAGATCCTGGCTAGGCTGCTGATCTACTGAACGCTGTCTCCGTGTCCTTCCTTCTTCGCCGACTCCGTCTACGCCTTTGGGAACCCCTGGACCTGCTGGGGTTGGACCCCGGCACCCCCTGAGCCCCATTTGAGAGCTTAATCACAATATCAGCGGAATTTGGTTGGAAAGGTAAACTCAAGTATGTTTCCTAGAACTGAGACCCACCTGCTGCCTGGGGGTCACAGGTGAGCCAAGACTCCGGGAAACCCCTCAGTTGTAAGGGGGACCAAGGTGCAGCCTTTGTTACCGGGTGGGGTGGGGGTTATGCCTTGTAGGGTATTTAGCAGCATCCCTGGCCTCTACTCATGAGATGCCAGTAGCACCCTCACCCATAGTTGTGACAACCAAAAGTGTCACCAGAAGACAGTGAAAAGAGTAGTGGTCACTTGGAGTTAGCGGGGAGGGAGGGATGAAAAGGCAGAAGACAGAATTTCTAGAGCAGTAAAACTGTTCTGGATACCGTAATGGTGGACACCTGTCAGTGTATAATTGTCAAAATCCATAGAATGTGCACACCACGAGAATGAGGCACAATGTAAACCATGGACTTGGGGGGATAGCAATGTGTCAGTGTTGGCCCATCAATTATAACCAAGGCACCACTGTGGTGGGGGATGTTGATAATAAGGCAGGTTGGGATGGGGGCAGGCAGTAAAAGGGAACCTCTGTACTTTTTCCTCTCAACTATGGTGTGAACCTAAAATTTCTCTAAAAAATAAAATAAATTAAAAAAAAAATTTTTAAATGGTGATGGAAGAAGACTTGACTTGGGGTGACAAACACACAATACAATATACAGATGACGTGTTATAGAATTGTACATCTGAGAACTATATAATTTTATTAACCAATGCCACCCCAATAAATTCAATGAGAAAGAAAAGTTGTTTTAATTTTTAAGTGAAAAAAATGTTTTCAGTAATTGCCAAATGTCCCTGGGAGACAAATTATGTTTTATCCTGTCACGGGCACTATTCTGCTCACAGCAATATTTTTTAAAAATTTGTAGTAAAATACACATAACATGAAATTTACCATTTCAACCACAATTCAGGGGTATTAAGTACATTCACATGTTATACTACTATCACCAGTATCCATTTCTAGAACGTTTTCATCATCCCAAAGAGAAACTCTATACCCATTAAACGCTAACTCCTCATACCCCTTTCCTACCAGCCCCCGATAATCTCCGTTCTACTTTGTCTCTATGAACTTAACTACTCTAGACCCCTTATATAAATGGAATTATATAGTATTTGTCTTTTGATGTATCTCATTCCCTATAATGGTTCATCTACGTTGTAGCATGTATCAGGATTGCCTTCCTTTTTATGGCTGAATAATTTGTCTACTCATCTGTTGATGGTTATTTGGCTACGTGTCAAATGCTGCTAGGAACTTGGGTGTGCAAATATCTGATCAAGTCCCTACTTTAAATTCTTGTGGGTATATACCAAGCAGTGGAATGCTAAATACATTTAAATGTGACCGTTTTCAGATCACGTTTTACAAGAGAACAGGTGATGTCAGTGAATGATTGGGCTGATGGTGGCCAGAACACAGTGCCTGTGGGGCTTGACTTCTGATTCCAGCGGCAGACTAAGTATTCACCTCTGTCCTCTGCCACTCACTACCTTGGGCAAGTTACCTAATTGCCTGACTTTCGCTTTTCCACCGCACAGGAAGAAGATGATAAAAATGGCCCCTCCCTACTAGACTAAGAAGTGAAAATGAGACAGAAAGTCCCTGTGCAGCCACCAGCACAACTGCATGCAGTGGGTGTTTAATCGGTGCTGGCCCTCCTCAGACCTGAAGCGTGGCCGTTGCCGGTGCGGGCGATATTCCCCAGCCCATGGAGTAGCTATGGTAGACCTTGCGTGGTGCTGCCCAATGTCTCGTCCACTCCCCGGCTTCCTCTTTTACCGAATCCAGATTGGGTTTGAAGGAGTCACCTGCTCAGTAAAATACTCACCTCCCACACACCCTGGAAGTAGGGTGTGGCCATTTGACCCAATTCTAGCCAAAGAACTGAAAAAATATGTCTAAATGAGGCTTCTTTTCTTACAGAGCTTTTTAGTTTTAGTTTGATATGGGATATGAAAACATTTACATGAGTTGAAAGCCAACAGTATGGAATAAGGTACATTTCCCGTTGTCTCACCCCCATCCCTGCCTCCCATACCTTGTTCCCTTCTCCTCCTCTAGACATTTCTTCCCTTTTTTCTTTGTTTCCCTTGCAAATATAAGCAAGTACACATGTTTGTCTACTTCTTTCCTTCCTTTTGTACATAAAAAGATGTATCAATATTGTTCTTATATCTATGTTGTTCTTTTTTATTTCATACTCTCGAATCTTGGAGGCCACTCCATCACTATTTCTGTACTGCTTCCGCATCTCTTTTTTGTTACATGGTCTTTGATCGTGTGGTTATATTATGGATTATCCAAACGGTCCCTTATTGAAGAACGTTTGGGTTGTTTCCAGTTTTGTTTTGAATCATCATCAGTGCCACAGCGAATGTGCATGAGTCACTTTGCATTTATGCCTGCTGCCATGTGGGCTGATTCCTGGAAGGGGGATTGTTGGGGTCACAGGTGATGATGTGTCCCCCGGTGCTCAAGCTTGCGGGTTTCTCGGTTGTTGGAGTTGGGCCATGTTGTCTTGCAAAGCTTTCTGTTTGCCCTCTGCTCTTCTTCTGTCTCCTTTCTTCCTGCCTAGGACGCGGCAGCTGGTTCTGGAAAGTGCAGCGGCCTTCTCACCGCCGTGTGGGGGAAGCCGCACCCTAAGGATGCAGAGCTGGAAGCCAAAAGGGCCCCAGAAGGCTCTGTGACCTCTCAGTCAGTCCTCCGCCTCCCACCACCGCCTCCCTTCATGCTGTGGGAGAAATGCAGACCCCTCGCCGGGCTAGCCCTCGTCATTCAAGTTCCATTACTCACAGCCCAAGACAATCATCATCACTTACATACTGAATAAATCTAATTCAAATTATGTGACATCCATTGATATGCTTGTAACTCATTAATAAATTGGTACCTACTACAAGCTCTACTGTCCAATATGGCAGCTACTAGTCACACGTGGCCATTTAAATTAAAATTAAAATGCAAGTGTCAGTGGCCCTAGCCACACTTTAAGAGTTCCATAGGCACAAACAGCCACCATCACAGAAAGTTCCACACAACTCAAGTGTCACTGAGGGGTCATTCTGTTATAACCATTCCGATGAACTCTTAAGTATTGTTGTAAACATAACCCTATGTGAGATTAGGTTTATCCATCAATTGTTTAGTCCAGTGTTACAATAAACAAGGTGCCCTGCCTCCGCTTCTTCCGCTATGGAAAAGCCCACCGCCTGTGGCTTCCTGCCTCCCCATCAAGGACATCTGTGCCGTGGGCAATGGCCGGGCCCACGGTTCCCTTCCCTTGCAGCCTTATACACAATGCAAGTGTATCTTCCAGGAATTGAATCTATACATTTTCTCTCCTCCCCCAAGAAAATGTATAGACAAAAATCAAAAAGCACAATCACCAGAGAGGATAATCAGGAAAGAAGGCATGATTTCATCAATCACGCAGAAAACAGCCCAGTGACGGGAGAAGCATCTGAGAGGCGAGCTCCGAGGAAATTTCAGGGGAGAGAGCCTATGGTGTCCGCCTCCACTTCAGTTTCAAAGGGAAAAGCAAGGGCTGAGGCGCAGAAAGCAAGGAGGACGTTTGCAAGTTCCTGAAGCTTTGGGGGTTTTCACACAGTGTGGATGCCCATATTGTGTGATCAGATAGATGGAATCATCTGTCAGCCTGTCTGTTCACATAGCTATGCTATTCATAGAAAATGTCCCTCTTCCCCCAAATAAACACCATATGCCTCTTCTCTTACCTAACGGGGTGCGTGAATCCGAGGGAGCTGTGGCAGGTAGGGGGAGGAAGCGATGCCAGGTGACTCAAGGGGCCATTCTGGGCTCTTCCGTAGAACATTCTTCAGGGATGTCACAAGCAATAGGGAACCATATTAAGTAATAAATTTGAAATGTGGTTTGATTCCTGCTGCCTACAGCATCATGAGAAAGGAAAGGAAAGAAGACGGCACCATCTTTTGGACTCCAGATTCCATCAGCTTTTTGTACACACACACACACACACACACACACACACACACCACACCACACACACACACACACACACACACACACACACCATTCTCCTGCCATTTCTCCAGCCCATGTTTCATGATCACCCCCTGTCGCAAACTCCTTTACTCTCTTTCTCCCCATCCCTCTCCCTAGCCCACCCTTTGAAACTCAACTGTCCACCCACTCCGTGTCTGCACCAGGACATTGCTGGGGGAGAAACACTCCACCTGTGGTTTCAGGGGCTGGGGCAGGGAGAGTGGGGAGCTACTCTTCGGTTTGGGAAGATGAAAAGTTCTGGAGATGGTGGTGATGATGACTGCACAATACTGTGAATGGACTTTTGATCTCAAGTGCACAAATAGCAAGTGAACATTCGACACTGGCCGTCAACCCTGATATACTTCCCCAGTTTTTTCATTTTCCCACTCTCCAAATGGTTATTTCATCTTTTCTCCTGGCCCTCCCACACTCATCCCTTTCCTCATTCTCTTGCTTCAATGAGAAAACTCAAGAAATCTGATCGAAGCCCCTTTACCTTCCCTTCGACAAAACTACCAGCCCACCCCTACCTCAGCCAAATTCCGTACCTCCCTTTCTGTTATTGGGGATGATGTGTCCTGCTCTTATCACAAATTCCTCTCTGGGAGGGAGAAGGAATAGGATATTCTTGCTTAATGGTTCAAGTTTCAGTTTGAGTGATGGAAAACTTTTGGAAATAGTATAATCTGGTAAAACAATGTTATTAATGCCACCAAATTGTACCCTTAAAAATAACTAACATGGCCCTAGCCAGGTGGCTCCATTGGTTGGAGCATTGTCCCATGCATTCAAGGGTTTCGGGTTCAATTACCTGTCAGGGCACATACCTAGGTTGTGGGTCCTGGAAGGTTTCTAGGTCACTCTCTTTCCTCGCTTCACCCGCTCAAGCAGCCTTCCTCTCGCACCTGTTCATAGAGGCTGTCCCTATAGAAAGCCATCAACCAGCTCTATGTCACCCAATCAACTGAACACTCAGCTTTCTTGATACACTTTTCACTTCCATGGCACCATCCTTTACTGCCTCAGAGAGCTCCATCTGGACCTTTCTCTGGTTCCTCCTCTATCTTTCCCATTCTGGGCTCCCTTCTCTTGTGCACTCACACACTACTTCTAGGTGATTCTGTCACATGGTTTTAAATACCAATAAAGATCAGTATGTCTCAAACTTCCAAACCCTCTCCCTGAGTCTCCAGAATTGAATATCCTTTTATCTACCTGGCATCTCCACAGCAATGACCTTCTGTCCTAAACCAGCTAAGGCCTTTCTAACGGCACTGCTGGCCTCAAATCGTTGGTCATTTCCTTCATCCTTCCCTCCCTCACCTGTCAGTGTTGATTCAACAAGTGCTGTCAGCTAGTCATCTAAAATGTACCTTGAATCTGTCCGCTTTACTCCTTCTCCCTTTCCCCCCTCATCTGGAACACTGCAATAGCTTGCTCCCAGGACCTCCTGCTCCCCTCCTGCCCCCGACTTAAGAACCAGTCTCTCCCTCTGCCCAAAAAGTAAATTACATCACCCCATGCCCCAGCTTCACCCGCTCCCTGGCTTTCATTGCTTCTCCAATTACATCTAAACTCCTTACATGATCTGAGCACAGCCTACATCTCTCCAACCTCATCTTGCACCCATCCGTCTCGTTCACTATGCTCTTGCTGTGCCAGCCATCTTCCTGGCGCACTCATGCAGTGGTTCTCAACCAGGGGTGGGTGATTTTGCTCTCAGGGAACATTCGACAACATCAGGAAACATTTGTATTGTCACAGTTTAGAGGGGAGCAGGTTACCACTGTTATCTAATGTGTAGAGGTCAGGGGGTGGGGTGGGAGGAATACTGCTAAACACCCTACAAGGCACAAGAAAGACCCTACAACTAATCATTATCTGGCCCAAAATGTTAATTGTGCTGCTATGGATTGAATATTTGTGCACCCCCCCCCCCAACTCATATGTTGAAGCCCCAATCCCCAATGCGATGGTATTTGAAGCTAGGACTTTAGGAAGTAATTAAGTTTAAATGAGGTCATGAAGGTGGGGCTCCCGTGACAGAATTAGTGCCCACATAAGAAAAGGAAGAGACTCTTGGCCATGGGAAGATACAGCAAGAAGGCAGCCATCTGCAAATCAGGAACAGGCCCTCATCAGGCCCCTGCCTGCATCTTGGACTTTGCAGTTTCCAGAACTGTGATAAGTAAATGTTTAAGTCACACAGTGTATGGTCTTTTGTTATAGTAGTCTGAGCTAAGACCAGTGCTAACGTTGAGAAATCCTGCAAACTGCTCAAGTAACAGCACCGACCCCTTCCTGCCTCAGGGCCTTTGCACAAGCTAGTCCCTTGGCCTAGAATGCTGTTCCTCTACCCTTTGCATGGCTCACTCCTTCTCGATCTTATTTTTCCAAAGAACCCCTTTGTGATCACCCATTCTGATTTTTCAAATATACTACTTGATACTGTTTTATTTATCTGTTTATCATCTGTTTCAACTAAAATTAACTTTCTTTTTTATTTCATTTCATTTTTATTATTTTTTATTTTTTAAAATTTATCTTTATTGTTCCCCCTTTTTTTCCCATTGACCCTCTCCACCCCGCACCCACCCTTCCCAGGCCTTCACCACACTATTGTTGGTGTCCATGGGCTATGCATATAAGTTCCCTTGTTAGCCCCAGACTTTTTAGTTTTTTTTCTATTGTTTTTTTTCACCCATTTTATTTATTATTATTATTATTATTATTATTATTATTATTATTTATATATGTTTTTCTTTCTTGATTAAGGTATTGCACATGTGTCCTTACCTTCCCATTGCCCCCCACCCAAATTAAGTTTTTTAACAGCAGAAATCTTATCTGACTTGCTCACCAGGGCCTAATAGTGCTTGTTGCATCGTTAGTACTCAATGAACACTTGGGGAACAAGTGATTTTCCAGGTAATTTAGCTTTATTCCAAAAATAAGTATAACAAGTATGTACATGGAATAGGTAACGGGTATTACAGGACATTTAAAACAGATCAATACAGTCACCACTCTCGAGGAGCTTACAATTACCTAAGAAGGATAAAATGTGCTTTTATACACCTAAGGCAAAATAAGATACATCTATAGCTAGGGAGATGGCACGGCATCATGTGGTGAGGGGCACTCACTGAGTTGTGAGATCATTCAAACAAGATGCCTCACAGTCTTAAGACTGCCCTAGAGGTGAAAGGCAGCATCACATGAGGGTCAGAAACACAGACTCTGGAGCCCAGATTAGAGAGGTTCAGTTCCTAGTTCTATCCTTCTAACTGTGTGACCTTGAACTAGCTTTTTAATCTCTCTGTGCTTCAGTTTCCTCATCTGTTACATGGAGATAATGAAAGCATCTGCTTCATAGCCTTGCTGTAGATTTAAATGAGCTACGGAGGACACTGTCGGTCTGGCCGTTAGTGTTCAAAGAAAGGAGTGATCACACAGGACTAGAGACAGGGATGATACAAGGGCTGACTTTTGAGATAAGGTGAATCTGAATGGAAAGATGATGAGGGTCTTCTCCGTGTAAATATTATATTGCACATGAAAGAAGATGTACCACGGCCTGGAGTGTTGCTTAGCAATGGGGTCGGGAAATTTTGAAAGAGAGCAACTCATAGAACCATGATCTTCCCCTGATCTTATTATGTCAGAAAACCCGAGACATCTGGTCACCAAATTACACTATCACTTTCTATTTTTTTTATTGCTACGTAGTATGCTTTGGTTTAAAAAAACAAAATAGACTTGAACCAATTTGGTTCCACACTTACTACTGTGTAAGCTTAACTTTCTGATTCAGTTTCCAGTGAAACCAACCCACCCCACTTTAGAGAAGTAGTATGTGAATTAATAGTTAATACATGTGCAAGGCTCAGATATAATATAGATGTAAGATACTTTCTACAAACACCACCCAGGGTTTTACTCAGAAATATGATATGCATTGCATTTTAATGTAGATGAAAGGAATTAAAGAACTTTAAAACACTTTTTTTTCCCCTCCCTTCATGTGTCAGAGAAGAAAAGAGAAGGCAGGACTGCAGCTAAGAGGCCTGGGTTCCTGGACTTGGGCACAGCCAGTCACACAAATGTTTCTGCAGCAGATCAGGGAAGGCCAGACACTGCTTCTATCACACGCTACTTTGGTGCCATCCATGTCTACCCTGTTAAAAGGCAAAGCCAGACACAGGATCCATCCCCAAAAGGAAAGGCCAACAAAAACAGCCCCTCCTTATTTCTTGAAAAGAAGAAATGATGTTCTTTTACTGTTTAGTCTAATAAGCAGGTATCTGGGGATCTCTGGCTCCATCCTATGCATTGTGATGTTGGGCAAAATTCTGCAGGACTTTCAAACCTTCAAAATCCTAAAATAATATCAGAAAGGCAAGCTTGGGGCGAGGATGTCTTTAGTGTGTAGATGTCTCAAGACATGTCAATCCATATTTTATAGCCTCCCCGTAGCTTTCTTTCCGTCCTACCTCCCACCCCCAATGATAGGACTAAACAACAAGAATGATACTCTCCTAAAAGAATTACTACAGGGCCCTGGCTGGTGTTGCTACGTGGTTAGAGCATCAGCCCGTGCATTTAAGGGTTGCTACTTGGATTCTCAGGCAAGGGCATGGACTACCTGGGTTGCAGGTTCAATCCCGGCCAGATCAAGGCGCCGGCAGGGAGGCAACCAATCCATGTGTCTCTCATCAATGTTTCTCTTTCTCTCCCTCCCACTCTCTCTAAAAATCAATGGGGGGGGGGGGAGCCTCGGGTGAGGATTAACAACAAAAAAGAATAACTACAGGGATAAAGAAGGAACTCAGCCACTACTATGGGAAGAACTCCGGCCCAGCTGTCCCCCAGAAAAGCCTGCCAGCTGATCAGGGCGGGAGGCCTGGCTCCTGGCGTGGCTAAGCCAGCTTCTTCCGCCCTCGTGGTCGGGAGCACCCTAGACTTTCGGAGTTTTACTCCCCAGCAGGTGCAACGGCCATATCTGGCCCAGAGCAAAGGCCAGAGCAGGGCTCCCAGGGTGATTCGGGGACCACACCCCTGGAGGAGGGAGGTGGTGCTCCGGCTGGGCAGAGCGGAATGTGGGACCCAGGGCGAAATCACTGAAGGAGGCCAGAGCTTTTGGTGATAAAAGCCAGAGAGAAAAAGAAGGTCCCACTCTCCAAGCTCTGGGAGGCTGAGGGGAATGGAAGGTGGCGTGGGCTGTTGTTTCAGAAAGCTCCCCCGGAAAGAGGTGGGGGGGCTGGAGAAAGTAGGGCCCCACTCCCCCCACCCCCAAGAAAAAGCAGCCGGGAGGGGACAAAGGAGCGAGTCTGGGATGGGCTGTGCATTGGTCCTGAAAGGCCCTGTGGGGGAGGGTGGGGGAGGGAAGGGGAGGGGGAGGGGGAGGGGGAGGGGCCCGCAGCTCCGGGCTGGGCTGGAGCTGGAGGCCGCCGCTGGCAGGAAGGGAGGGCGGCCTGCATGCTTGGCTGGCCGCGGCCCAGAAAACTTTAACTCAAAGGAGTCGTTCGAATTTAATCCTCCCCCAGGACCGTGCAAGAGAAAAAAAGGAAGGGGGAAACAAGTCAGAAGTCTCAAGAGGAAGGAGCTTTTTGTTTTAAAGGGCTACCTCTTGGGCCTGTCCCCAATTTTCTGGGTTTTGTTCCTGCTTTAAAAGGAGAAGTTTTATGTCACCCGTGAGAGTCTGCATTTTTGTGGGATTCAAGTATTCCTTAATTAGGTGTTGTCTCTTTACAGAAAGAAAAGACGCCTTTTATTTCATTTTACTTTGCCGTTTTAATTTACTCCCTTTCGTGTTTAATAACTAGGTAGGGAAATGTTAAACAGCGGCTGTAAAATATTACAAACCCTGCTCCCTGGGAACTGGTGAGAAGGAACTTTTTAGTGCTATCTCCCATCTCAGGGAGGGGCGGTGGGAGGCACCCAGCTTTGGAGTGGGGGCTGGAAGGAGGAGGGATGTGTTTCCCCTCCATCCCACTGGGTCCCACCCCCACCCTGTCCACCTACACATCAGTCTTCTTTGGGGGTTGATGCTGGGGGTGGAGCGCAGGGCTGAGTGGAGGTGGTGGAGGTCTGAATGAAGAGGGAGGGTTTCGGGGCAGCTGAGAAACATACATCCACCTCCTCCAAGGGACCAACTGGTCCCTTTTCTTTGGCACCGCCGTCCTCATGAGGGCTGAGCCATGTCCGGAACTAGAGAATGTGTCCCAGAAAGCAGAAGTGGCCAGGAAAGTGTTTGGCTTTGGTCTACTGGAGACAGGCTTCCTTATTGTGTCCTAAGAAATAAGGCACTTTTTTTTTTTTTTGAGGAAAATGACAGAGAGGGAAGGGGCTATAGTTTTTCTACGGCTAAAAAGGTAAGTGGGGGTGGGGGGCATACTCCCGATGAAGCACTGGGCCGACCCTTTAGCAAAGGGTTAGTAGTTGTCTGCAAATTGCAGAAGCTTCCCAAGGGATCTGGAACACAAGTTTGTGGGGCAGCACAGGGCACCAGTTTCCGTCTACTGAGCTGTGTATGATGCTTATACGCTCATTTTGCTGGCAAAAGAGCCTGTCATAAAATGTAATACTGACTATAAAACAAATCAGCGCTTTGAAACGACTTGCTTCAGATGTTTTCATAAATCCCTAATGGCTCAGGCACTGCCTGCTATTGATAATATTAATGTGTTAATAGTTCCTCTGAAGCAGCAGCACTGGGTAGGGCTGGACACACACACACACACACACACACATACACACACATACACACACCCCACATTCACACACACGGATGAGAATACCATGAGGCTGGAAGCAATGCTTTGGCTCTCTGGCGAATTCCAACTGCACTTCGTTGACCTCAGAAAGCCAGATCCAAGTGAGATATCTGATATCATTTTAAATTCTTGGCTGGAGCACCCCTTTAGTTTAAAGTGTTTTACATTGGTTCATAAAAGAGTCTATTATATAGGTACATATGTACATATAAAAGCGTGGAGCACACCCATGTTCCTAGGAGCACTATTCACAATAGCCAAAAGGTGGAAACAACCCAAATGCCCACTGATAGGTGAGCGGATAAACAAAATCATATCTATCCATGCTCTGGAATATCATTCAGGCATAAAAAGAAATGGAGTTCTGATGCATACTATACTGTGGTGAACCTTGAGAACATAACGCTCAGTGAAATAAGCTAGACACCAGAGGGCCGATAGTGTATGATTGCATTTACATGAAGTACCTAGAGTAGTCAAATTCATAGAAATAGAAAGTAGAATGAAAGTGATCAGTTTGGGAAGATGACAAAGTTCTGGAGAGGGATGAAGTGATCGTTACACAACAATGTGACTGTACTTAATGCCACAAAACTGTATACTTAAAAATGACTCAAATGGGAGGTGTTATGTTATGCATATATTTTACCAGAATTCTTAAAGGGGTCAGAAAACATGTGAGTAATGGATATTAGGCTTCTCTACAACCTCCCATGTCCGCTCCTGTTGAATTCCCTGCCCAGACCCACAGCTCTGTCCCCGGGGGCTCAGGGTGCCCAGCTCCAAGAGAGGCTGCCCCTGGCTCCCCCAGCACCCAACTGGGCTTTCTTTGCCCTTAAGGAAATGAGAAGCTTTGTGTCTACAATTCCCCAGACACCCACCTGGCCCAGAGAAAACTTCCCATTAAAACCCAGTTCCAGTCTCAAGAAGGAACTTAAAGAACCAAGAAGGATACTTTTTATGGTGCAGTTTCTCTGCTGCCTCCCTAACAGGCACCATCCCCATTGGAGGAGGGTCAGAAAATAGCCACTTCAATCTCCTTGCCAAGTGGCCAAAGACACTCAAGTTCTTTCAGGGCACATTTCTCTCCCTGGACCACCCGGCCCTCTGATTTCTGGATAGAAAGATTCTAGAGAGTCAACGTTAGAAATAACAGGTGGAGTGGGTGGGTGGCATTGGTTAGATTGCCGCGTTTTCCCTGAACTTGACCCCATCTTTTGGGGTTCTTCCTTCCTGAAAAGTACTTGCCTAGAATCACTTCATGGTTTTATTCCTCCCTGTTATAAGCAGCAGAACCTGAAAACCACCGAAGCCGTTGAGTCTGAAGGCAGACAGGGAAGGCCCAGGCTGAGGCCGATGCCTACCCGGAAGTTTCTCTCTGTAACACACAGACACTCGACCCAAGCCAACGGTTTTTCTGAGGCTTCCTCTTTGGGGCGAGTTTAAGAAATGGTCAGAGCCGTCAAACCGCTGCCCTGTGCCCTAAAGGGAGACAAACATTGGCTTAATGCAAGTTTCCCCCTGGGCACTCCGCTAAATTTCCCTTACACATCATTACCCAAAGCCAGGCTGCCAAGAGCCCCTGGTCCCCTCACAAGGTGTTGGCCCAGCTTCGCATCTACGATATAGCAATGCCAGACCTTCTTCTCCCTGCCAGCCCAGGAAGATACACCTGCCGCCAGTGATGAGAGAAGCCTGTTCAGAGCCCTACATAGAGATGACAGGATGCGAGCAAGATGCCTATTAGTTTCGGGCCGTGCCCCATGGCTTGGGCCCCAGACAATGAGAGCATGCCAGTAAGGAAGGGAAGCCCCACTGGAAGGAAGTGAGGAGTGGCGGGAGGACAGGGCTCCCACTATGCAGCTAGGGTGCCAGTCATGTGCACAGCCCAGTCAAGTGGGAATCAGAACAGAATCTGAGATATGAGCCGGCTAATGGGTTAAACGCTATTAGGACGCGGAGCAGGGGGAGAGACGGCAGAATCGGAATATCACTAAGAAAACTTTGCAGCCAGATTTTCTACATCAACCGCTTCACCAAATTCCCTGCCAGCTCATAAAATGCTTGCCTGACTTGCCTTCTTTTCTCCAACTGATGGCTATTTTATTAAACGGTGTTGGGGGTGGGAGGAAGAGGGAAAAGTGAAGAGAAAAGTCAGGAGTGAATTACATTTTAATTTTTCTTTAAATAAAAATTAAATTTGTTTAGGTTCAGGATGTATAGATCCTGATCATTTGCAGGTTGGATTTAAATATGCTATAACCGTGTGCATGTGTGTGCGTGTGTATCGACTTGTCTGGTCAAATATACATGCAACATTCACAGGTATTCACTATACCAGAGCATAACCATGTGCAACAGACTCTAAAAGTCGTCTGTGTTTACAGTGTTTGGAGATCTATTCAAGAAAATCATATTTTGCTTTATATGTATGCATTGATTTTGTTCTTTGTAATTCTTCTGGAAACCTGACCGTTTTGTTTTACCTATTTTGGGGGGCAGTATGCAAAGTGCTTTTATATTTTAAAAGAGTGCCGACTTGCTAGTTGATGGACCTTTTCTCCATCCATTTCCTGTTTTTCAGGCTGACCCAAGCTCTCTGGCCATGCCAGTGGGGTGGGCAGTAGCAGCTGGGAATCTCAGTGGGATGTCTGCCATTCAAGCAGGCCTATTTGGAAACAGGATCTGAGTTGCTGCCTGCCCCTTTCTCATCCTGTGTCCACCAGGCACAAGGGTGTACCAGACCCTGGCGTAGAGGGCCAAGGGACCTGTGAGTCAACTGTGCAAAAAGGAAGATAAAAAAATTAAAAAAAAAAAAGGGCACAGAACGAGTGTAGGATGATGAGACCTGAGGAAAGGGAGAACAGGAGAAGACTGGGGGACTGAGGATGCTGGATATTTAAGACCCCCTCCTGTGAGCCCAGTGGGCTGGTCATGAGTTTGGGCTCACCAGACTAGGGGCCTCAGGAGAACCCAGGTCCCCTGGCACTCCGAGAAGTACACCCACACCCGGCTGGATCAAGAGGCCTTCGGGCCACACTTCAACTCTGTCCTCCCCACTCCCGTCCAGGTCAGACCCTGTCCCCACGCAGCCACCCTCTGAGGCGCCAAGCTCTTTCTGGGCCCAGGAGAGGACAAACACCCCAAACACTGATGCGGTCTGTATGGAATCACTAACAAAGCAACCACCACTTGCACACGTTCACAGCCTCCAAATAACTATTCGGAATCAAACAGGCCTGGCCACGAAAACCAGTGGGGAAATTCAAGGCCCTCTCCTCAGAAACTTAGATACACCGGGTCCACCTAAGAGACTAACGTCTGGGGCCCCCTCTGGGACCCCGGTTTCTTCTGGAAGCCCACTCGTTTATGTCCCATGGACCTTTTCCTAACCTCACAGTTGTTCACACTCGCCCGCCCCTAAGTGAACCGGAGACGGAGCATCCGTGACCCTTTGCCTCCCCCAGCCCTTCTGGGGTCCCCTCCGTTCCCTGAGGGGAATCGCCGGCAGAAGTTGAAAGTTTTCTGTGCTGGAGGGACTTCTCCAACCTGCGGCGGAAATCGGATCGGGGCAAGGGCAGGGGCAGGGACGCGCGGCCCACGTTGCTGGCCCTGGGAGCCCAGACTGCTCCTCTCGTACAGAATTTGGCCGGCGCGGCAGCATGTGGGGAAACATGATTGCACTCCAACGGAATCACGACTCCTCGCGGAGCCGTTATTCGCGTCGCTCCGCACGCGCAAGTTCTGGCCCGGCTTTCAGCAACTCCCTCTCGCCAACCCCTCGCTCGTAATTTGTGGGCCGCCTTGGAGCTGCGCCCGGGGCTGCAGTCCCCAAATTAAAGCCCTTTTGCAGCCGGGACGCCTAGCGAGCTGCCTCCGAGCACGCAAGGCCGGCACGACTGCTGGCGCTCGCCTCTCTCCGCCCAGACGCCCGGCATCTGAAATGGATGTGAGTTCACGCACATCCTGCGCGCACACACACGTGCACGCACACGCATGCCCCCTCTCGCGCCGTCCGCACACACGCACGAGCCTGGACGTCTGCCTTTTGTGCTCGCTTTGCAGGACGTGCCTTCCTTTTCCTGATCCCGATTTCCTCTTTTCGCTCTTTCATCTCCTCTTCCTTCGCCCCTGCCTTCTGGGCGCCCCTGGCCTGGCTCCTTCCCCTCCAGCCCCTCTGCCCCTGCGAGCCCCTCCGCCTCTCCGCCCGGGAGGAGAGGGGGCCGCGGAGGCGCGCCCTGCGCGTGGAGCGAGGGCCCTGTTCTGCGGGCGGCTGGGCCCGCAGGGCTGGCCTCTGGCCTGCGCCCTGTTTGTTTTCCCTTCGCCCCTTGAATGCTAGATTAAGACGTAAAGATTACCCGGGCCGCATAATGCCGGGAGTCAACACGCCAGCAGACAAAAGTGCTTGCGCAACTCCGCCAACCCCGCTGGGACCCGGGCCGCGGGCTGGGGGAAGAGAACGCGCTCCTCGCTGCTAATTACGAATAAATGATGATGTGCTCACTAAGTAATTGATTTAATGAAGTTCCTATGAAACTATTAAACCCGGGTGGAGGTCAGGCGGGAGGCGCCCCAGAGCGCCCATTGTGGGCTGTTTAACTCCACCAGGCTCCTCGGAAAGACATCGGGGCTAATAGGTGAAGTCACAGCTGCTCGCGCTGACTTCTCCCGAGCGTCCCGCCGGCCGCGGGCACCCTCGCGCCCTGCAACTGCCGCGCCCTCGTGCCCCGCCGCCCGCGCCCCGCGCCGGCCAGCTTACCCACGCCACTCCCAGCCCCGCCGCCAGCTCCCGAGGGCCTCTCCAAAGGGATCCCCGCTCTCGTTAAGAGCGGGAAGTTGAACACTGAACTTGTGCACACCGCCAGCAGTCGGCAGCGTCCACCGCCACCCACCCCTCCCTCCTCACCCCACCCCCGCCACTTCGTGCAGGAACTTAAGCCAGTGTGCCACGCAGGGTGCTCGCGCGCTCTTGGCAAGGTGCCTGGAGCCCGAGCATGTGCCCAGTGCACTGGCTGGGGCGGAGGCGGGGGGTTTAGTTCTCCGTGAGTGTGTGTGTGTGTGTGTGTGTGTGTGTAGGGGCGCGCGCCCGTGAGTTCCGGGCCAAAATTTTTTGCATCTCTTACCCTGGCCTAGGGCCTGTTCATGCAAAAAAAAGTTAAAGTAGGGAGATGGGGACCAAAGGAAGATGCAAAAAACATCACCCAGGTTTGCTACTGGGCCTTGGAAGATCCAGACTTAGGTTTTGTAAACCTGTTGCGGGGTGGGGGTGGGGTGGGGGTGGGGGTGGGGCTGCGGAGGGTCTGGCAGACCTCTCTCCTCCTCTCCACCGCCCATCTCCAGTAACTTCCAGAGTTGGCTAAGGCGGTTCCCGCCCTAGAGCAACGCCTCCAGCTCCCAATGGGGCGGAGGGTGTGTAGGCTGAAGGCCCCAGTCTTGGGACTGACAGATCCCAGCTTCGCCCCCCTCCCGCTTCTAACAAAGCCCAGCCTTGCAGGATGGTAGAAGCTGCTTCCCCTGCAGGATGGCTCTGGGTGGAATAGGTGACCCTCCTAACCCAGGAGGTTGGAGGGAGCCCTAAGGGCGTATATCCCGAGATGGAGAAGCAGGCATTGCAAATGAATCTAGAGTCAAGGGTGCTAAAACCCTGTACCTGGCCGCAAGGACCCAAATCATAGTCATGCAGGAGAGAGCATTTGACCGAGCCTCCCCCACCTCCATAGGATCATGTGGTAAACGATAAGGCTCGCGTACATCTGGAACTCCATACCAGGAGCCTGACTCCTATGGGGGTTTTGGATGCAAAAATCAATCTGCCAGGGTACCCTGCACCCCTCCACTCTGGCAAGTCTTGTCTCTTCTCATCAAGAGCTAATAGTTAACATAGTTACTTAAGACATGCATTTCATTTATGCCACAGTTAGTTTTAATGTTAGGAATTTCCAGCTGCTGAAACCAACATCCACTTGACTTTGAATCAAAAGCTTGGTATTGGGTTGGTATTGGGTTGATATTAGGGCAGAGGGGATACTTTGTCCTTAAATAGAACTGCACTCCTGGCCGGGCCTTTTGACTCCATTAGAATTTCAACTTTGGACTCCTTAGGGCAGTGGTTCTCAACCTTCCTAATGCCGCGACCCTTTAATACAGCGCCTCATGTTGTGGTGACCCCCCCCACCATAAAATTATTTTTGTTGCTACTTCATAACTGTAATTTTGCTACTGTTATGAATCGTAATGTAAATATCTGATATGCAGGATGTATTTTCATTATTACGAATTGAACATAATTAAAGCATAGTGATTAATCACAAAAACAATATGTAATTATATATTCAATATGTGTTTTCCGATGGTCTTAGGCGACCCCTGTGAAAGGGTCGTTGGATCCCCAGAGGGGTCGCGACCCACAGGTTGAGAACCGCTGCCTTAGGGGAATAGTGACAAAAGTCTCCTCTGAGTCTTGCCGGAGGTCTCAGTTTCACCATCTGTAAAATTGGATCGCAGGTCCCTGGCTGAGGCCCTTTGGGCTTGCTTTGTTTGTGTTCTGTGAAGGGGACCTTGGGGGGAGAAGGAAATCAGTAAAAAGGCCTGTTTGCCTCAAGCCTTTGTCTGTCTTGGTAGAAGCTGGTCTCTTTGTAAAATAGTGCCCCGCCCAGCTGCCTGATGGATTTTTGCAGGGCTGGGGTTTTCATTTTCTCCACGCAGGAGCAGACCAGAGAGTGGATGTCCCAACCCAGCGAGTCCCGCGTGGCCCTTGTTTGCTAAACGGCACTCTCCAGACTGTGCCAAAAGCAGTTCACGCTGGCGCACTCTCCTCCCCAGCCCAGGGCAGATGTTCCTATTTTGTTCCTGCCTCCCCTGCCCTCCTCTCACCCCAGCCCCTCATATTCCTTTAACGCCTGCTGATGACTACATGCCTGCTGCCCTTCATGCAGGACGGGCCCTTCTCTTCAGCCTCCAAATGAGAAGTGACATTTGCACTGGGCTCAGCCAACGCGGGAGCCGAGCGCGGGGACACAGGCCCATTGACCGAGCGCGGCCGAGCGGCCGACGGGCGCGGCGGCATCCGAAGCCGCCTTAATTAATACCATCTTAAACAGTCCAGCAGCCACTGCAGACAGAGTGGAAGAAAGACTTTCAGGCTGAGTGCCCCTCGACAAGCTCTTTTTCCCCGTGTCACTCAATATTTAATGCGCCCGCTTCTAATGCTACTACTGGTGTTCCTTTCTCAGCAAGGACATTATGTCTTCACGGTGCCCATAGCCAGGGAAAGCCCTTTAGGCAAAGAAAATCAAAATGTTTGTTGTTTTGGATGACTTATAACTCTTGTTGAACACAAGCACTTTCAGGAAAGTATAACAGGCGCAGCCTCCAAAGCAAACAACACAGTCCTTGTGACAGAGTGGGACACAAAAAGCACATTGTCTTGCGGACTACCCCTTTTCTCTGGTGCTAGATGGGGGCCTGTCTCCGAGCGAACACCACGATGCCATTTCACTTTTGAACTATTGTTTTTGAGTTATGCCATGTGGTCAAAGGGAGCGAGAAGGGGGTTGTTTCCAGGCGCCTAAGACAAACGAGTTGCCTTTTCATGGAAATCCCCCTGCGATCCTTGAAAACGGAGTTTAAATGTCACCTCCGCCTTTCTAATGGGCACAGGGCTGGAGGCGACCCTTCAAAGCGCCTGAGTGATAAACGACCCTTATTAAATATGGCCGGGGCTGCTGGGAAAGTCCTGCGCCGGGCCAGCGCGCAGGAGAGCGCCCCTAGCTGGAGGGCCCGGGCGTAGCCGGAGCCTCCTCTACAACCGGGCTATGCCCAGGCGGCCGGGGCGGGGGGCGGGGGGGGGGGGGGGGGGCGGCGGGGGGGGGGGGGGGCCAACCCAGACTAGGGGGTCGGGGTAGTAGGTGGTGGAGAGCCCGGGTTGGGGCGGGGGTGGGTGGGGAGAGTTGTAATACAACTTCTTATCTGCCGCCCTACACGCCCGTGCGCCCCCCATCCCCAGAGATTCGGCGTGAAAGGTTAGTGCGTTTCCCCCTGACTTCTTTTTGTCCGTTGCCGAGTGGCGTCTGCAAGTCTGAGCTGCAAAGTTACTGATTTGCAGGCTGCATGTTAAGGCAGCCCATGTAAGTAATTTCTGCGGGCACCCCGGCAAAGGAGAACAAATCGCTGACAAAGGCGAGCGCTTTCGATTCAGCGGCGTCGTTAAGGCAACCCCAAAGTATTCCTCCTATAATAAGTTCCACTTCAAAGGGTTTCTCATTCAGCGGTGACTGCTTCGCACTTTTATTAAGTCCGGGCTTTTTCACTCGGAGGAATCATCTGTTTGGTTATTTTTCATCGTGTTTATTTTTCGCCATTCACACAGTACTTGTATTAAATAAACAAAGAACAATCGCTTTCCAAATAAAAGTACTTAGGTGGGAAGAGAAGGAAGAGGAACTGGGGCTGGGGGCTCCCGCTCTCTCCTCCCCTTTTCCAACATCACCCACCCCCACCCTCACTCGGCTTTCTCTCCTCTGTCTGCTCATTCTTTCTCTTTTCTCTCCAGCTAGGGGGTCCTGGGGGAAGGGGAGGGGGATTCCTAGCAAAAAAGTAAAGGAAACACATAGATTATATGTCACACACATTATATTCTGGGTGTAATATTATATGTAAAATATGTATTTCTGATGAGGTGAAAATTGACGGTGCTAACTTGGCATGAAAGTAAAGGTCACAGCAACTGTATCTTAATAGAGTGTCTCCAATCGCTGTGGACCCTCTGCCAGCGACTGCCCTGGCCCTGTCCATTGCCATAGCAATCCTGATGCTCTGTGGATGTACCATAAAAGCAGTAGTTTGAATTTCAAAGAACATGCCTTTGAACTTCTCCCTGCCTGATTAGGCACTGGCTTCATGTGTGAATGCGTGTACTCCTGAGTGTCTGTGCGTGGGCGTGTGTGTAAGTTTCTGTGAGTTTTTGTTCCAGGAGGGGAAGTGTGCTGGAACCCCAGGGCTGCAGGTTTCACGGTGGGCCTCCTTAGTTAGCCAGCCCTCCAGCCCTGGAAGTGTGGGTTTCGGTGGCCATGTGTCTGTTTTAGTAGAGAAGGGATGGATGGGCAAGCCAGTAGCGTGATGCGACAGGCTGGGAGTATTCATAAGTGCCAGGATGGTGTTATTTCTCTTGTGTTGTTTTCCTTTCCTCTGACTTAAGGTGATCACTGAAGAAGCCAGACTGGCTCCCCTTCCCTCTTTCCCAAATTGTATTCCCTAGCCAAACTGGGATTTAAAAAAAAAAAAATACTTCAGGTGAACATCTCTTGTACCATTTTATAAAGAGATAATAGGTGGTAGGTCGTAGGTAAGTAGATAGAGAGATAAAACCACTATCTCAAAAAGCTTCCACAAAATGCAGGATATAAATGACAAGACTGCAAGTGTTACAAATATTTGACATCTACCATAGTTGGGCCTAGCTTTCAAGAAGTTTCAGCCTCCTCTTTTCCTATCCCTCCTGTGTAGCCATCTCCAACTCCTTAAAAGATTATAATTCCCACCCCCAGCTCTTTTTCAGTACTTTTGATGTAGTAGCATTCACTTTACCAAAGAACATCCCGAATGGGGGAAATATATACATAAACTACAAATAGTATGTGTTTGAAGATTCTTCTAGCCTGGAAAACAAAGGTAGATGATTTAAACAGTGTTTGCAGGGGCCACATTTTGCCGAGGAAAGATGAAGTCTTTGATGATAGCCAACTTAGTGTCAATAAGTGGCTTTCTGTGAGACATATTCAGATGGGAACGTCTTGCTTGCCAATTGCCATAGAAATCTTAACACACCATGAAGATTGTCCAAGCGCCAAGCCTTCCGTTCTGGACTAAATTACTTTGAAGTGGCGCAGGACGAGCAGTGGTCAATTTTAACTCTATAGACTGGACAGAGAACGCTGGGAGTGGGAGAGTGTGCGTTTTAAAGCAGAAAATAAGAAGGGGAAACTTGTTTTAGACACTCTATACAAGGTTCTGCTCATTGTCAGATCTTTTATCTTTTATATTTCCCATGAATGATTCATGTCTTGGTGGCTTTGTGTCACCCCTCTTTTCACAAGAAACTTCATTAGAGAGCTATAAGTTTTCCCATTGATTGGGGCCCTCATTTATGGGTTTTTCTCCCCCGTGCGCTGGTTATTGTTATCTGGCTTAAAACAACTCTTTGCAACCTGTTTCACCTTTACTACATTTAATAAACCTGACTTTTCAAAATCACTATAACCTCTTGGAGAACTGCTTATTGACATTATTACCAATTGTTTTTAATTATTTGCCTTTTATTGGTTTTGTATCAGCTAACATTAACAGGCTTTGCTCATGTAGCTCACCAATTGCATTAGTTTAAGCCACTTGGATATTTTGTTAACATAAATGTAATTTCTCCTTAATACCTGACTCAACATGCTGTAACTTATATCCCCTCAACTTCCAAATAAACCACAATATAATTGGATTCTGCTTCCCCCGCCCCCATGACCTGATGCCCACTACTCAACTTCTTTCAAGATCCATCTCAGCTCCTGATTTTGCTGTGTATCTGGAAGCCTCTGCCCCTCCCTCAACCTTTTCCTCATTCCTTTTGACATTTACTATAGAGGCTAGGCACCAAAAAAGAAAAAAGTTAAAATTCACCTTTTACTGATTAGGATCACTGAGGATATTAATTTTAACAAATGAATGCAATAACCCCTAAGATTTATGCTAGTGTTAGGTGCAACCTGCAGGGTTTAGTCTTCATGGATATATTGCATTTTCTAGATTGGATTGTAAATTAAACAAAGCTGTAAAAATATTTTATTGCTTGGGGAGAGGCTATGAAATAAAGAGGTCAAGGAAAGAGAACCTAATGTTCATTATGTCAGCAACCTGTTCTATTTGGAAGAGAATGGCATTATGTAAAACAAACAATACATAGGAAGAATACCTTTATTAAATTTTTACTCCATAATCATCCTTGCTTTCTATTGAAGGTACACATTTTAAGTTTTTCATTTTAGGTGTATCAGGAACCAATAAATCTGTGGCAGGGTTAACCTATGCATGGCAAAATACATAAAATACATATTCTTTTGTTTCATAATAAATAAACCTGTAGCATAATAAAGAATAGTGCAAACTACCATTGAAAAAGTTGTATAAATAAAACAACTCATTACAAATCAGAAATATTTTGTTCTAATAAGTTTACAATACATAAATTATCCCCCCAAAGTTCATACCTTTTTTGTCTATTTGAAAGAGATTTGAAAGTGAATAGGAAAATCAAATAAACTTTTAAATGTAGACTCATTTTATATCAAGTTTTATGATCTTTTTTCTTTATAAAGGAGGGTCTGCATGTTTAATATTCACCATAACAATTTGAAGACAACATTGAAAGGCTTTCAAAGTGACAGCACCATGCACTGTACTAGGAATATAATATATCTATAAACTATATATAATCTCAACACAATGCAAAAAAGACATGCAGGAAGAGTCCTGGTTTCACATTACGTTGTTCATTCAAGTAAGTTTAAAAATATATGTTTCCATTTTCTCTCCTTTTTCTTTTTTTAAATAAACCATGGATCATAAACAACAATCTTTCACCAAAATGTATAATATAATTCTTTGGTGTGCTTTGAACTCTTCCAGGAAAGAAAAAAGGATGTCTGAAAATAAATTAATTCAGCTGTACAAATAGTGTTCCCATACAGGTTATTAACAATAACACTACAACCACTCACAGTACACGAAACAAGTTTCTACAAACCCTGGGGAGGGGTGTCTTCAGGGTCTCCGAGGATAAATTAGTGCTCTTTAGTGTATTTGTATGATGTTTATGATGGACTACATTTTGCACACAAGATGTGTTGTACCAACCGAAAATAAATTGACTAAGAGTTATTGTCCTAGGTCCTTGACCTTTTTTATCCTAGCTTGACAGCTCTGGCAAAGGTCACACATTCATCAATGTTTGGTGGTAACTATAAACCTTTTAAAAATTTTAATATGTATAGCAACTCCCTCCCCTCTTTTAATGTAAATCATACACTTCACACACTGTCATTTTCAAATGGGACAGAGTTCCGTGTGCTCAGTGCTCAGGTGGAAGAAAATGCATTAAAATGCACTTTCGGGCATCGAAAAATAAAGGCTTTTTAAAAGGTTAATACAAGAGTATAAAAGGGGAGTTGGCCTATTTTAAAAACAACAGCTTTCAAAAAAATAGGCATGCCGCCAACTTCACACCTCCCTAGCCTTGCCTGTTAATTCTGGCATCCCAAAGAACTTAGCATCTAAAACATAATTTCCTTATTACACAAGTTTGAACATAGTAAAGAGGCAGCATCGGAGATTTCAGTTCTAAAAAATCAGGAAAAAGAAAGCACTTGAATTTCTTCTATTTTATAAAATAGCAGTTTCACAGTTGTCTTTTGCAGCGGCTTTTTCTCTTATCTCCACTTTTGCTTGAACAATCACAGTAGCACAATATATGGAAATGTAGTAAGGTTGCTGCATTTTTTTTTTTAATCATACAAGCAGGGTACTGAATATCCTGTGTAAAAATACAGTGTTTAGGTGGGATCAGTAATAAAAAGTGGAAATGGAAAATGACAATAGAACTTAAAAGGTTTTTACAAATATTTTTGGACACAGGTACAGTCTTAAGAGTCCCAAGATCTGTTGGCAATGCAGCAAGTGTGTGGTTTACAATCAAGAGGACTTTGCAGAATTAGGGCCCAAGGAGGAGGCTAAGAGGCTCCAAAGAAGCCCATGTTATGGTATCAAAGGCATTTGCAAGGCACTCTAGGAAATGCAGAGGGCCTTGTTGCTCTGTTGAGTTCTGACTTATTGTTCTCTCTCTCCATATATATATATATATATATATTATTAGCAGTGTGTATCTTGATCAACTACTCTCCATTCATTTTTCTTGGTACAATTTGCTCCCAGCCCTGTCCCCCTGCAATGTGTAAAGTCCAGCTTGGTTTTTTGTTTGTTTTCTAGGGAGGGGGGGGGAAGCCCAAATATCTTAATTAAATTAATTAAATGTACAAACACCATAGGGTTTCATACCAAATAAATAGGGCTAATTAGACCCGGTGGCAAGTCTGAGTCACAGATTTTCCCAGGCTCAGCATTGTCTCAGGTTAGGATATGGTCCAAGGACTCCCATTTACTATTTTATTTGCTATTATTTTTAATAAATTCTAATGTATCGTCCGCACAACTTCAGAGTTCCCATACATCTCCTCATCTTCAGACTCAGAAGTGGTTCCGTTGCTGGAAGGTGTGTGGAGGTGGCTGGGGGCCCCACTGGCCTGGCAAACGTACCACTCATTGAGGTTGGTCACCTGAGGGGAGAGAGTGGTAGAGCGACTCCTTGTTGGGTCCAGCACAGGGGACAAGGGGGCACCCAGTGGAGTCCCCACTGATGAGTAGCCAATGGCTCCTGGAGAAGGCGGTGGAGACTTGCAATGAATCTTCATGTGCTTCCTCAGGGAGCTCGGGTGAGTGTAAGATTTGTCACAGCCTCGAATCTTGCAGTAGTAGGGCTTGTCGCTGGTGTGGACATGGGAGTGTTTCTTTCTATCACTGCTGTTGGCAAACTTCCTGTCACAGCCATCAAATTCACATTTGAAAGGCTTTTCCCCTGCAACAAAACATACGAAAGGTTAACAATTGCTTGTCATAGATCTCCCAGGCTTAAGAGAGAAATCTTGGAGCAGAAATAAGGATGCGTTTTCCCATTCTCTAGAAGACCAACTCCCAGTCGAACACCTATGTTCCAGACGCAACAGGGAAGGAATACTTCAGGGAATGGGTGCTGACCACTGGTCTGGAGGCTCTCCTTGGACTGGACTTGTGAGATGCTAGATGTCAGCCCTGTGGCCCCATAAGGGCCAGGGAGAGAATGACTAGAACATGGTCCAAGATGTGACACCGAAACCCAACCAGGACCTGAATACCCACATCCTCATTCCCCTCAGGGTCTATACATGCAAAAATACAAGCAGCCTGTCAAGAGAAATGCTGATAAAATGATACTTTTAATACAAGAAAAATGAGTATATACACTAAATTTAAAGTGCCTGGGGGTGGTGTAATAAAATTATTATGGCATTTTGTTTCAGAGTGCTCCCCACGATTTCACTTATGGGAAAGGAGATAAAACAAAATCCTGTTCCCTTCAGAAATAAGGGCACCTGTGAAACACACTACCCGACCACTAGATGTTTTTACAAGCCTGGCACAGAAATGGCCATTGGCCTCTTCCTTCTACCAGCTTTCCTCACAACTTGCAGGGCAATTAAGTGCCTAGAGGAATAGAGCCTTAACAAATATTAATAAGGAACACGCGTCTCCGCCCCGTGTTTCCCTGCTGCCCTAAGTGAAATATTCCAACAGCTTTCTACATTGTTTGATAGTTTTTTAAAAATGGGCTATTTACCAGGCTTTTGGCCCATCACCCCTTGAAGCTGCTCTAACCTCCCAGGAACACAATACTTTTAAACACAAGGCCACTCATCATGGAAGTGGGAATGCTCAATAAGACAACAAGAAATTCAGCCACGTCACACCGTGGTATTAGAAAGCAAAAAAAAGACAGCAGGTAATAGTATGAATTTTCCTTCTCACCTTAGTATGTGTGAACTTGATGTATCTGAGTCCATAATTGAACAAATCACTTCATATATACTACCATATTAATATTTGCCTCATATTTAAAAAGTGAAGTTGGGTTTCTCCACATTTCAGCAGCTACTCTGATGATGCACAGGTATGTCCTTTCCTTGGTTTTGATCAATTTCTTTTTCTTCTTAAAAACAACTAAGACAGTTTAGTGTGTATAAGTTATTGTGGGGAATTTTATTATCTTAATACAAATATTTCAGTGTAGTGTTTATTGTTACTAATTTCACCAATACCAGTATATGTTAGCACCGCTGAAAGTATTCAGATGCCTGGAATATAACTAATCCTACTTGGAAATAATGTTTAAGAATAAAATTAGATAGTATTCAAATACACCTCCTACATTGACCCCCATAACAAGAGGAAAACAACATAACACAATGATAATCCCAACCTTTAAAAATTCTCTGTAGATGAGCTGCAACAAAAAAATTAATCCATTTTTTTTAAAAAATCAAAACATTGGTTATTTGCCCTGATTTCTGTATTCTACTCTAAGCTGGAGATAATAATATAGCATTATTTTAAAAAAAAAATTAATCAGCCTTTCTTCAATATGGAACTTTAGGTGAGTTTTATTCACTATATGCAAATGTGCAACGTCGTTTTTAGAATTCTCATGTTTCTGGACAAGCTACACCTTCCAGATCATGAAGGATAAATGGCTTGAACACTGCTGGCGCCAGCACTGCACCTGAAAGAGAAGCAGTTTGACCCAGTAGAGGGGAGATGTGGGGTGGAAAGGTGGAAGATCAAGGATGAAGAAATAGAGGAAACACGAAGGGGGGAAAAATGGTGACAGAATTGCCTATTTTATTCCGGGGAATTAAGGGGACAGTGAGCAGATTCTACCCAGCCAGGAAGGGGGAGACCACAGTGTTTACATTTCAGACTCTGACACAGGTCACGTCAGACCTCAACGACTTACAGAGCTTCAGAGTAATGGAAGCTGCGTGTGGGTGACTCTCGAATCCTGCCGGGTCCCTCTCCAGAGAGAACCCCAGTCTGGCCCAGTGGAAGGTTATAAATGCAACTGGGGGCACGTGGGTCAGGAAATGGGCCTTCAGGAGTGGTCAGGGGATTATTCCTTTTGATCAATATGCTCCAGGATCACGGGTAACCCCCAAAAGGGCGAGTGGCATAGCAGGGAGGGAGCCCCGATGGCCCCTCCCTGGACACAATGTTCAATGACTAGGCAGCCCCGAGACCGCCAACACCACCCCCGCACCCTACGCGCGCGCGTTTGAGTACGAATGTGTGGTGTGCGCATCCCTCCCCGGGGGACCCGGCGAGGCCTATGCAGCCCCTGGAGCCCGGCATCCATGCAACCACGCAACGTGGAACCAGAAAACAAAACGGCCACAGGGACCCGCACACGCCCCCTCCTGGGCAGGGGGGGGGGGGGGGGGGAGGTGGTCCGGAAGGGCCGGAGAGCAGGAACCGAGGCCAGCTGCCCAGCCATCAATTTCCAGGGGCCTCTGCTCCCCCGGCTTCTGGTCCCGCGAAGGGTAGCTCCACTCCCCCTCTGAGGCCTGGAAAGGAGAGAAGAGCCGAGGCCGCAGGCTCTCCTTTTAGGGGTTCCCTCTGGGGACCGCCCCCATCGGGACCCCAGGCCCCTACCCCGCCCGGGAGTGCTGCGCACAGGGGCAAGCAGCAGGCCGTAGTTTTTACGATGAGCCTCGTGGGACGTTTCCTTTTGGAGAAATCACTATGGCGGACGGGTCCGATTAGAAAGGAGGCCGGCAGGCCCAAGGGGGTCCGGTCCGTCCTCTGCGGACCCACGCGAGGCCTGCCAGGTGCTGGCCCGCAGAAGCGAGGCCCGGCTCCCCCCCCCCCCCCCCACGGACCCCGGGATGCCCTGGCCCCCGCCGCTGGCCCGGCGGTGAGGCCAACGCCCTGCGGCTGCCTCCGCGCCGCCGATAAATCAGCCGAGTAATTACGGAGAGTAAACTCCAGTTACTCAAGTGTCCTCCGAGGGGTGATATTGTCTGTCCCCATAAATCCCGACTGCGCCCGCACTCGTCAGCGCGCCCTCGCAACGCGCTGGTCTGTTCAAACGGAGCATGCGACCCGCAAGGCGCCCCCTCCCTCCATCACCCTCACCCTCACCCTCACCCAGGGCCTCGGCGCACCCAGTCAGGGCCTGGGGAGGGTTAGGAGGGGTCTCCACGGTGCCCGGGCTTCCCCTAAATTCTAAGGCAGCAGAGGCTTTGCAGCCGGCCTTGCACTCCTCCAACTAGACGCCGACTTGTCCAGTAGCCTCAAGGTTCTGTGTGATAATGTGTGTGGGAGCATGGGTGTGCATGGAGGTGTGTGTGAGCATGGGAGTGCATGGAGGTGTGTAAGCGAGAGTGTTCCCTAGAAGGTGAGTGTGTCCGGTCACAGGAGGGGGAGGGGGGCGCAGGAGGGCATACAGGTGTGTGAAGTCCTTTGTGTGCTGTGTGTGCACGTGAAGGTGTGTGTGTGGAGAGTGTAAAAGTGGGGCGAGTGTGTGTGTAGGGGGGGTCTCCAGGGGCCTCATTCCGTTAGCATTTTGCACTCCACCCCGCAAGGGAAGGACCACACCGAACTGGCCTGGTGGCCCCAATACCGCACCAAATACCACACGCCCCTTTCACACGCGGGGCCCGCCACCGGGTGGGGAGGAAAGAGCCTCCGGGGCGGCTCCGGCTCCAGCCCGCCCCCCCAGTCCCCCCGCTTTCCCCATTGCCCTCCCCGAGATCCCGGGGCCGGACGGGTGGGGGCCGCCGACTGTCCTGGGCGCCTTCCTGCTCCGGGCTGCTGCAGCTTCTGTCCGGGCGGCGGCGGCGGCTGGAGCGCGGTGCCCGTCCCGGCGGAGAGGCGGCAGGAGCGCTGGAAACTCCGCCATGTGGGAACCCAGCGCGGGGCCTGTGTGTGCTATCGAATTACTTATTCATAGAAAAAAGGGGGGAGAGAGAAAAAAAAGAAGTCACATGTCCGGGTTATACGTATGCGAAGAGAAGCAGCAGAAGGAGGGAAAAATGAAGGCGAGCAGAAGGAGGAGGAGGAAGAGGAGGAGGAGGAGGAGGAGGAAGAGAAGCGGCGGCGGAAGCGGCGGCGGTGCCAGAGGCGGCGGCGGCGGCGCGGCCGGGGACAGACACCCACCTGTATGAGTGCGCTTGTGGATCTTGAGGTTCTCGGAGCGCGCGAACACCTTGCCGCAGCCCGGAAAGGGGCAGGGGAAGGGCTTCTCGCCCGTGTGCACGCGGATGTGGTTGATGAGCTTGTATTTGGCCTTGAAGGGCTTGCCCTCGCGCGGACAGTCCTCCCAGAAGCAGACGTGGCTGCTCTGCTCGGGGCCGCCCACGTGCTCCACCGTGACGTGGTTCACCAGCTCGTGCATGGTGCCGAAAGTTTTGGAGCAGGGCTTGGCGCCGCCGGCCGGGGGCGGTGGCGGCGGCGGCGGCGGCCGGGCCAGCTCCTCCGGGTCGATCCACTTGCAGATGAGCTCCTGCTTGATTGGCTGCCGCATGTAGCGCAGGAAAGCCCCGGCCGCCCCTGGAAGGTGGGGGTGGTGCGGGTGCGGGTGCGGCGCGGGCGCGGACGGTGGCGGCGGCGGGGGCGGCGCGTGGTGCTGCAGGTGGGGTCCCGGCCCGGCTGCCGCGGCGGCAGCCGCTGCCGCCGCCAAATTCAGGTTTAAGTTCACGGCTCCGTAGCCGTGCAGGGCGGCGGCTGCAGCGGCCGCCACGGCCCCGTAGTGCGCATCGCCGGAGCGAGGCGCGAAGGGCGGCTCGGCGCGGCCGTACAGCTCCGCCGCCGCCGCCGCCGCGGCTGCTGCCAAGCCCAGGCGCATCTGGCCGTTGAGCGGGTGCGGGTGGCCGCTGGGAGCTCCCGGCATGTCGTGCAGAGCGGGGAAGAGCGCCGGACCCCCGCCGCCGCCGCCGCCGTCCGGGCCCGCGTAGGTGCCGCTGGCAGAGATGAACATGCCGGCCGAGTGGGGAGGCGGGGCCGGGTGCTGGGGGGAGCCGGTGCCGGACCGCTGCTCCCCTCCGAGCGGGGCCCCGTGCATGGCCGCCGCGGGGGCCGTGGCGGAAAGGTCCCTCCGGAGGACGAAGTCCCTGCTGCGGCCTTTGCCGCTGCTGCCGCCGCCGCCACTGTTGGTGGTGGTGTAGCCCGAGAGGGCAGGAGGAGGAGGGGGAGGGGAAGGGGGTGAAGGGGAGGGAGGAAGAGGAGGGGCCGGGGGCGGTGGCGCGGAGGGCAGCACGCTGCTGCTGCCCCCACCGCCGGGATAGGTGCCGGCTCCGGGCTGTGCCACCGAGGCCGCAGCGCGGGCGGCGGCCGCGGGAGCCTCAGGCTGTGCCGGGAGTGCCTGGGAGGGAGGACTGAGGCGGAGGGCGCTCGCCTGGGCCATGTGCTCGGGTCCGAGCGGAGTGATGGCCACGCCGAGGTCAGCGCCCAGGTCCCGAGGGCGGAGGTGCGTGGCTATGGCGCGAAGTTGGGAGTGGGCGGGCGGGCTGGCCAGCGCTGGGAAGCCTGTCATATTCTGAAGAGGCCTGGCCTGAGCCGTTGCCAAGTCCGCTAATCTCAACGCTGGCGGGTTCCTCTTGCTCAAAGGGGGCTCCATCAGAACCACACAATCAAACCCATAGACCCTCACGGGGGTGACTTTTTCCCCCCTCTGCCCTCCTCCAAAAACATGTATATATGAGGGGCTCTTTAACTTCTTTGTCCTGGTCTCCTAACTCTGCTCATTCCCGTCCCCACTCTGTCCTCCAGCGATTGGCAGCGTGCACACCACATTTGAGCTGCACAGTGGGACCAAGATTTTGGAAATGGCACGGGTGGGATTGGAGCGAGCCGCGTGATTGGCAGCAGCCGCGGCTGCCCGATTGGCTCCCTTTCAGACCCTCGGCCCAGCGGGAAGCCGCCCCGCTGCTCGCGGCCGCCTTAGCTCTCGCTTCGCGCCCCTCCTCCCCTGGAGCCCTGCACCCCCCACCTCCCCGGGGATGTCCAAGTTGCACTCGCAGAAAGTTTGCGCTGGGCCTGCGCGCGCAACGCTCGGCGTTTCCCAGACGCTCCTGGCGGAGAGCGTGCGCCGGCACGCGGCCGAAGGGCGAGTGGTGGCTGAGGGCTGGGGACCCCCATGGGGGGACAAAAGGCGGAAGAGGGGGCAACTTCAACCCCCCCGCCTCACTGCACGCAGAGCCCCTTCCCACATCCACACACTAGGCTACGCCGAAGAAAGGGTGATTAGATGTTCGCCCGTCATCGTACTTGTGGTGATGATGCTAGAACCTTGTTTGGGAAGGACACCAATCTGCCAGACGCTCACGTAGGGCTCACAGGAGACGGAATTGAGGAAGGGTATTAAAATCCTATTGGTTGTAAAACAATCTGAGCAGTTTGGCTCCGCCAAACACCAAGTGAAGTCAAAATACATCTTTCCCAAAAGGAAACGTTTTACCTCGACTTTTTAGCTCATGGAGTCCTTTTCAATATGCTTCAAAGGAGTTGGCTCGAAATGTAATCTCACTGCTCATCGGTTCTGGATCTGCCACTTCCAATTAGATCTGGGGGGCGGAGGAGGCGGGACTTTGGGCAGCGATTCTAACTTTTGCCTCTGGGAGATACAGTGGCAGACCAGGCCAAACAGCATCTCTCCAAAAGGAAGCAACCAAGTACATAATATCCTTTAAGCAGAATCTCTCCTTCCAGCCCAGAATGTACTCCACCTGTGTGCCTCAGTTTCTTTGAAAGGACCATGAATTAGAATTGATCCAAGAAAATATTTTTTAAGTCAAGCAATGTCTTCGTTATATATTTACTAATTGAATTGACTTTTACCTTACTATCAATTGTCTAATAAGCTGAACTAACAAGAGAGATGTTTTATTTAAAAACCATAAACACTGGCTTTTTAAAAAAGTGAAACCCATGTAGTTCAAATGATTTGCCATCAAAGTAGTTTAAAGGGGTTTCTGCACCACTTTTTGGAGGGGGGAGGAGAATTGTTGCATCCCCCAAACTTTAGGGTTCTTACTGCCCAGTGTGTCACTCAGCTTTTAAAAATAAAGCTATTAAAATTGTGTGATGTTCCAAGATGCTCAAAATTTAAAGTCAGAGGTTTTAATTTTCATTTTGTTGCCCTGCATAAAATTATTTGAAAAAAATTGACAAATGATTTTTCCTTTTGGGATACAATGAAACGTTATTAGTGTAATTCATTTTCAGTCCACACAAAAATAGATGGCACAAAGCCATCCTCTGGGAGATGGACCTGGAAAGAGGTAAGACATATTTTCAAAAGCCCTGATTCCATAGCCCCATTTACATTGATGTGAACAATGTTTAACAGGAAACTTCCCTGTGAGCCCAGGAAATGTCATTTCTCTTATAAAACTTACAGCCAAACAAATAAAATACAATCAAATTTCAAATGTTTTGCTTTTCTTTAATTTTCGGTGAAATTCAAATATGGGGGAATAAAAAAGGCATGAGTGCAAACACAACAAAAATTTTTAAAAAATAAACAACAGTGACAAAATCCACATCCGTACCTGGAGAGGACAAGATCTTTTACAATTTCGTTTTAAAGACTCAAAACCATCTCAAGCCAGCCAGGCAAAGGTGGAGCAAGGACTGTGCCATCTCTATGGATGGTTTATAGGGAAAGCAGCATATTTGGGGTTGTCGCCACTGTCTTCATTACCTCTCAGAACATTTCAAGTGAGTTCCCTTTATTTGAATTCCTTGGCAGTGAGCGTCAATACTTCCATAATGGCAGCTTTACGTTCAATTCTGCAGGTTATAAGTAAAAACAAAACAAAAAGAATGAATAAAGAAGAAAATAACCACAACATAACCTTTAATATGGACTGTTGAGCATTTTTATGGTGCAATAAAACGAGTACCTCCACCCCCATTCAAAATAGCTTTTCCTCAAAATTATAACTGCTTTGTTTTATTGAATTGCTGAAATTTAATGGTTTAATGAGTGAAGGCATGAAGGAAAGGCTGTAAAAATGTGAATAATGGTGCAGCAGAGCCCTGCGGAATCTGGAACCCGCCTCCTTGTACAACTCTTGTTAAACACAGCATGATGTGTATCTGTCATCGATTTAATATGTCTTAATTCAAATATAGTCCCCTGATCAATTTCTTTTTATGGAAGCCTTAAAAAAGGAAAGACTTTCTTAGGAAATAATCGAGGTTTGGGTGGCGATTGGAAAGAGGGATATTTACACAGTGCGTTTAATGAATATTTGCAAATTTATGACTCAACCCAGACCCTAAAAAGATAATTGACTCAGGTAAATCGACTTGAAATGCTAATTCTTAAAAGGAAGAACTGGGAACAAAATTCAGTCAACACCAATAAGGCGCCAATAAACTGCCTGCCAATTAAACCTGAGAATAGGCCTAGCTAGACGGTTCTCAGGAAGGCTCCCAGTGAATTTCCGGGATTGCCTTTCTTTATAAAAGAGCTTTTTATTTTGTAGACGCGCTTTTTGTTATTATGATGACCCGCCTAACCCCAGGTGCGCTGTTTCTTTTTAAAGCCTTTTGGGAGCCAAATCCACCCCCTTTAACATCCCAGTAACTGTGTCGTACTTCCTAAATAAACCATTTCCAGGGCGTTGGAGAAAATAATACTAGTTGAAAGGGTTGGGGGTGGTATAGAAGTCTTTATGCCAGTTCTGTGGGTTTAGCCCCATATTTCCTCAGTGGTGCCGGCAGTCAGGGCCCATCCTCAAAACTCATGCCCTGGTCTGCGCTTTTGCAGCGGACGGAGGTGCTTGGGTGGGAGCAGCTACGTGGAAAGACATGGAAATGCCCTTTCTGGGGTCAACAGGTCCTCCTGGCGAGTGCTGATTTCCAGACTTCACTGTTGCACCCCGAACCCCACCCTCCTCCCAGCCCCAAACAAAGGCGCGAGGAGGCTGCGAGGTAAAAGTAAAACACCGAGCTGGCCCGGAACCACCCTGCGCTCAGCGGCCTGGAGGCGGCGGGACCGGGTCTCCGGCGGTGCCCAGGCGGGCGCTGAGGCTCCCCGCTGCGCGGAGTGGGTCTGCGGCTCCCGTGCCCTCCGTTCGTCGCTGAACGCAGAGTGTATTAATTGTGTGGGCAATGAATAAACTCGAAGGGAAGTGGATTGGACATTTCCTGGCTTTGGAGCCTTTGTGTGATGGTTTGTGCAGGCGGGCGAGGGGGTACGCCAGGGACGGTGAGGGAGACCCGGAAGGAGCAGCGGGACCCACCTTGCTGCCTTTTATTGCCCTTGCAATTGCTTTACTGCTCGCCAGTCCGCAGTGGTTTTCGCGAGAGCTGCCTCCTTGCAGAAGGGCTGGGTGCCTGGCGAAATTGGAGCGCCTACCCTAGTGCCATTTGGGTTGCGCCAGAGGCGGGTTCAAGGGCGAACACGGTATCCCGAGTTACCCCAGGGATTAAGGAAAGGACTTGGAGGCGCAGCCCAAAGGCGGCCGTGGGTGCTCCGCTGGGAGGAGAGTTACTAGCAGACACTGAGAACACGGGAGATACACTCGAGAACTCTTTAAGCCGAGGTGAGATGGGCAAAGGCACCCACGAAGCTGCATCTTATTGAGCTGTATCAGGGCCGGAAGTGACAAAGACTTTGGGTTCAAGGGCTTTTTCCAAACGAGGCTCGCTAGGCATTTAGGCAGTGAGTTTCCCGCTGCCCGCCCCACCTGCACTCGGCAGGGACCAGATCCCTACCCTCCCACCCGCCCTCACACGAGCGTTCTGAGCCGGGGGCACCGAGACCCGCCCCAGGGGCCTGAGTGCTCTGAGCTCCGCAGCCCTCGGAGCTCCTCTACGAGTGTTGCCTCTCTTTTCCTCCCCTTTGAGCTCGCGCCGAGTCCTCCGGCTTCACGGATACTGTGGAGCTAAGAATAACCAAAATGTGCTTTTTGCTAGTTTATGATCCCTGTCACTTTTACATGGGCTTAACGAGGATTTTTTTTTTTTTTTAAGCAGAAGATTGGAACTGTACAGCTGTGATTGGGATTTGTCTGTTCTTTTGGGTAGTCAAGAATTGGACACACCCCATGTCCACCTGACTTTAGTGGTTAAAAACCCTTGAAAATGTTGGCTCTCTATACTTCCCCACGATTAAAACAAAAATAAACAGAGTAAAATTGGCCTGTCGTCAAATATTCTCATTTGGTTATCAATCACTTTTACCCTCAAAGATGGAAGTAGTTGGAGATTGGCCTTTGACCCACATTTCACCCATTAGAATTGGTAAATTCTTGGGAAATGCCTAATTGTTGTGTTTTAAAATATGCTTATAAGGTCAAAACAGGAACCACAAAACTCCCTTATGTGTTCACAGTTCATATAACTACCCAGTATTATTATTTGTATTGGCTTCAAGATGTGTTCTTCTCCCCCTTCGTTCTTTATCCTGAAGGATGTTTTTGGATGGGGGACAAAGGAGGAGCAGAGGTGGTGTGGTATGTATTTTTAAGTCTCAAATTTTGTGGGGAGCCTCCACACACACATTGCACACCGCTTCCAATATCTGTACTTCAATATTTGAAGAAGCTGTTGAGAAAAATCAAATAGTGACACGTTGACGGATTTACTTGTGTAAGCAATATGGTTGACATATGGCATCGTTATTTATGAATGACAGCATAAATTGTATTACAAAGTCTATTGCAATAATACTGCAGTTTATTGGAAAGCTGCTTGCCTGTCACCAGTATTCAACCTCCCTGGATGTAGTACGCCTGGGAGCCCAAAGGATAGTGGTCCTCAAAATAATTAAACACATTCGTGTAAGCTAATGCCTCCTGTTTTTAGGTTTGTTTTTGTTTTGTTTTGCAGCAGTAGAAACACTCCCATCAGGAAAGAGGAGACAAAGTAAGGACAACCAGTTTTCTTCCTTTTGCAAAACCACAACCACTGTGACATAGAAATGTTGCTGTCTATTATTCTCTGAGTCCCTAATGACAAATACGCAAACATTTGCACCCCAATCACTAAACTGCTGGTGAGCATATATTTTATAGAGAGACTTTTTATAAGCCCAGTTACAGAATAGTAAATTTTAACTGTAGGAAGAAGAGAAGTTCTTTTAGCAGACAGGAGAGGGCCTTATCCTATGATACCTCCCCATCTCTACTCAACCTCTCCCTTCTCAAAAATGGCATTTAAAAGTTACAACATTGGCTGAGATTTTCACGATTTCCCTTTCTTTTATATTACATGTCTCTAAAGCTCTGACAAAGAACTTTTGTTCTATGTGGGTTTTACTGAGGGGGCTCCCCCCCACCACACATGTGGTCCTTCATGGGTCAGGGGTCGCCCAGCCCAGGAGTGGCTGAGAGGGCTGAATCAAAGGTGACCTGCAACTTAATATCCTGTTGATGATCTTGTTGAATTTATGAGTCTGTGATACAGAGGATGGTGCTGAAATCCTTTTTTTTTTGGGGGGGGGGGCTGTATATAGACAGCTGATTCTACATTTGTTCCTCCCATCTCTTCCCCCATATGCATCCCTTTCCTTAGGAGAAAATTTAAAACTTTGAATGATATAGCCACCAAGTATTTCTGCTTTCCAGTTTAAAGGTTGGTTGTTTTGTTTGTTGTTGTTGGGTTTGTTTGTTTGTGAGGTCTTTCTTTCTCTTTCTTTCTTTCTTTCTTTCTTTCTTTCTTTCTTTCTTTCTCTCTTTCTCTCTTTCTCTCTTTCTCTCTTTCTCTCTTTCTTTCTTTCTGTTGGCCAGCAAGATATACCTGTGTGTGTGCATATTGTGTGTATATATGTATTGTCTTTATGTATATGTACACCCCAAATACTCATCATATACAAAAGAACGCAGTCAACCATTCACAGAGGCCCACAACCGCAATGAGGTGCTCAATGAAGGAGGCCCGGGTGTTGGATGGGATTTTCTGAGTTTTTAAGACACCCGGAATTCTCTGTCGCACTGCCATTCCCTCCATTTGCCATGACATGTAAGCCAGCCGGGGCGCCCAGGGGCCCCACCAGGCGGGGTCATCCACAGACAGCAAACCCCCCCACTCGCGCCAGCTTGGCGAGGGGCTGCGTGAGATCTTCAAAGAGCAATTTTGGAAAACTTACAAAAAAGGGACTTGTTTATCCGATGGAGACAGTGGTGGGTCCCGCGGCTCTGCCTCCGCCACAGAGGGTCCTTCCAGAAACCTGTTGAAAAAACGAAATCACGCACACGGTGCAGAACGCAGCCTGGCCGCCTTTTCCCCTTCAGCCAAGAAATCCAAATCTACTTTTGAGGCAATGGCTGAAAAGCCTTCACAGTCCCCCCCACCCCCGGCTTTTGCTTTCTTGCGCGCACTCTCTCTCTTTCCTTCCTGGAAAAAAAAAAGAAAGAAAGAAAAGAAATACTGTGTCATGAGGGAAAGGGCTTTGCGGTTTGTAGAGAAATAAAACACTTCTAAGAGGGGACGGCGACGTGACTTTGAACTTGGCTCAGCTCCTCTGTGTCCTGCGGAGAGAGGAGAGCTGGAGCGGAGAAAGAATAGCCAGGAGGGCCCAGCCTGCGGGGTCTCCGGCGGGAATTCAGGCGCCTGCCCCACTACCCCGCCGCGCGCGGCCCGCGGAATCCGGCGCAAAAGGGGGCCCAGCCGCGCCCGCCCCAAGTGCGGGCTGCGAAAGAGGAATCAAAAACGGAAGGAGAGAATGGGGCAAGGCAGAGAGGGACAGAGCCGCGGGGAGGGGGCGAGAACGTGGGAAAGGAGGAAAACTTGAAATCTGGTGGCTCGAAAGAAATAAAGGAAGCGAGGTTTTGGATGTGCAAAACGGCTATTCTCACGATGAACCTCTAATAAAACATTTCTTTTGGCAATATTGTTGGCGCGAGCTTTTCCAGTTATTCTCTCCCTCACCCCCATAGACATTGATGAGTAGAGTAAACAAGTGTGAAAGGCTGTGCAGTGGGCGGTTTTTTGACTTCATGTAGCAGGGGCAGCTTTTCTGACTGGAGGTTTCTCTCTCTTTTCTCTCCGTCTCAATCTCAGGTTCCTCTCTGTTTAGGGGAGCAGTTCGGCATGTGCCTTCCCCCATCTCTCTTTGTGCAGAGTGTGGTGTGTGGGAAAGAAGAGCATTTCCGCCTGGTAGGGAAGGCGAGCATCTCCAGCTACCAGGCAAACTCCTGGCTTTCAGACTAGCTGCTCCGGCCTGGCCTCCCTCGGACTCCTCCAGCGCTCGGTGGGCGTGGGGATGGGGACAGAGGGCGAGCACAGCGCCCCTAATGACAGGGGCTGCGGGGAGCTCCGAAAGCCAGGACAGGCTGCCTGGGCCGGTGCTGGAGACGCTGGGCTCTGCTAGCAATAGCGAGCGAGAGTGGCCTTCCCGCGTTTTTGCCGGATTCATTTCAACATGAAAAATTTGAAGTGCGTGTTGTTTTCTCTTACTGGAATTTTATTTCAACTCCCAGCAATTTGTAAATAAAAGCAGTTCTCCCCAGACCTTGCATTCACACCTTCGCCGCCTCGGGGCCCGCAGTTCCCTCTCCCGTTCCCTCGGAATCGAAAGCCTTCCCTTGCGGGACAGGAAATGTCTGCAGCGGTCAACCTGGGCCCGAGGTGGGGGGGGTGGGGGGGGGCGGCGGCCAGAGTCCCCTGGGCCGGCCAGGGCGGGCACCGCAAGGGGAGGAGCCTCGCGGCCCCACCACCATGGGGGTAGGGGGAGTCGCCCACTCCTGGAGGAGTTATAAAGATCTTCTCGAAGCCCTACCAGCCTGCAGCCTGGAGATTTCTTCTCCGGAGGCCCTGAGCCTGACCCGCGGCCGAACTCCAACCTGAGCCTTGCTGGGCCTCGCGCCTCGGGCGTCCCCACACTTCCCACCCCACCGTGCCATCGGCCTGGGCTTCTGGGCATCTACCCCGAGGGTGACATTGTCTATAAACGAATTCCAAACGCTGATGCCCAGTGTTTACTGCTGTGATCGGAGCAGGGCGCAGGGCACAGGCCGGGGGAGCAGCGGGTGGGGGCCACGGCCCAGGAGGGGGGCGGTGTCTGGGTGAACGGGCGTGCCTGGCTTTATCCAGGCCCACCATCCAGCACCTGTGTTTTCGAGACCCCAGAGCACGTTTACAAAATGGGGAGAAAAGGGGTTGGGAGAGTGCCCACCGACCAAGACCTCGGCGCCCGGGCCGCTCCTCGCGGCGCGCTGCCGGCGGGGCCCGGGGCCTGTGGTGTCCCAGCGCACAGGGCCTCCAGCCCCGCGGCCCGGGGTTAGCCACGCTCCCGAGCTGCCAGGGGTACCGGTTTAGAGGCTCGGATCCGCGGGGAGTCGGTGGCCTCCGCGGAAGGGCGCGAGTGCAGGGCCCCCTCCCGGCCTGGCCGGACGCTATGCCGGTCGCCAGGCACCAGGAGCGCCGCAGCCGGCGGGGGCCGGAGGCGCAGCGCCGAGAGCACGGGCTCGGCGAGGGAGGCTGGCAGGCCCGGGCGTCCGCTCCTCTCCGCCGCGGCGGGAGCACGGAGGCACGAGGGAGGGGCGGCGGACCCTCCGCGGGGCGGGGGCGCAGGATTGACGGGGCCGCGGCGGCCAATGGCGGCGCCGGGAGAGCGGGCGGGGCGGGAGCCGCGGTGAAAGGGGCGGTGTGACCTAGAGGCCCGGCCTGGAGCTGGTGGGAGGGAGGCCGGGAAGGGAGATGCGAGGGCTAGGGAGGAGGGGGGAGGAAAAGGAGGAGACAAAAAAGTAAAATAAATAAATAAATAAATAAATAAAAGGCTTCGGCGTCGGTGGCGCCCACTGAAATAAACAGGCGGAGGCGATGGCGGACGGACCCCACCTCGGCTAAAAGAGGGGGACCTGCTTTGGCCTTTTCTCGTTTGCTTGGGCCGCGGATTCCGCCCCGTCCTCGCGGTTGCAGCTGGCCGCTTCTGGTCCGGTGCCCCAGGCCAACTGGAGAGAGGGAGCGAACAAGCTAGAGAGCACTTTTTTTTTTTTATTGTTATCGTTTTACAGCCCCGACTCCCCCTCCTCCTCTCCCTCTGCCTGCCTTCTCCCCTCCCACAGCCCCCATCTCCTCTCCTCCTCCCCTCCTCCCGCACAACTTAAAGAAAGAGGGAGCCGCGCGGCCGCTGCCTTCATCGGGGGGAATCCGTGGCTGCCGCAAGTTTGCTACACCCGGCGCAGCCAATGCCAAGCGCGGAGGACGAGGAGGGCTAAACGCTGCGGCCGCGGCGCCGAACAATACCGGCCGCGCGCGGGAGGAAGCGGCCGACCGAGCGCGCCGCGGGGAAGGTGCCTGGCCTCCGCCCGCCGCCCCAGCGCCCGGCCGGCGGTCAGGTGGAGCCGCGGGAGCGCGGGGCCCCGGCGGGCAGCTCGGAGCTCGCCTGCGTCCTTTTCTAGCCGGTCTGCCTGGCCCGCGCACAGCGTCCGCCTTCGGGCACCGCGGCCCCGCCGCCGCTGTGATTTCATTTTGCTGGTGCTTTTTTGCGTGGCCGGCCCCGGGGTTCCGCGCGGCGAAAGGGAGAGAGTGAGTGTGTGCGTGCGCGCGCGGGTGCGCGCAGAGGTGGGGGCCGCGGCGCTGCGCTCACCCCCCATCGGCCCCCCTCTCCGTTCAGCTCCCCGCACCTCCCTACTGCTCCCTCCTCCTGCCCGCCCTCCCCTGCCCTGCCCGCCCGCCCCCGTCGCAGCTCCTTTAATATACTTTGGTTCTCCGCCTGGCTTTGGACTCTTCTCCTCCTCCACCTCCTCCTCCTCCCGCGCCTCCTCTGTGGCTGCCTCCTCCTCCTCTTCGCGCCTTCGCTCGGCTCCGGGCCGCCCGAAGCAGATCCAGGCGGCGGCGGCTGCAGCAGGAACGCGGCTCCCGGGGCTGAAGTCGCCACCGCCACAGCCGCCTCCGCTCGGAGCCGGGCGGCCGCTGGACTCGCTGCGCGCCGAGCGGGAGTGGGAGCCTAGAAGGCGAGGGTCTCGCCGGGGTCGGCGAGGCGGGCGGGCGCGCTGGCCATGCTTCTGGACGCGGGGCCGCAGTTCCCGGCCATCGGGGTGGGCAGCTTCGCGCGCCACCATCACCACTCGGCTGCAGCGGCGGCGGCCGCCGCCGCCGAAATGCAAGACCGCGAGCTGAGCCTGGCGGCGGCGCAGAACGGGTTCGTGGACTCGGCAGCCGCACACATGGGCGCCTTCAAGCTAAACCCCGGCGCCCACGAGCTGTCCCCGGGCCAAAGCTCGGCGTTCACGTCTCAGGGCCCCGGAGCCTACCCGGGCTCCGCTGCAGCTGCCGCCGCCGCCGCGGCACTCGGGCCCCACGCCGCGCACGTCGGCTCCTACTCCGGGCCGCCCTTCAACTCCACCCGGGACTTCCTGTTTCGCAGCCGCGGCTTCGGGGACTCGGCGCCGGGCGGCGGGCAGCACGGGCTGTTCGGGCCAGGAGCAGGCGGCCTGCACCACGCGCACTCGGACGCGCAGGGCCACCTCCTCTTCCCCGGCCTCCCTGAGCAGCACGGGCCGCATGGTTCACAGAATGTGCTCAACGGGCAGATGCGCCTCGGGCTGCCGGGCGAAGTGTTCGGGCGATCAGACCAGTACCGCCAGGTGGCCAGCCCGCGGACTGACCCCTACTCGGCGGCACAGCTCCACAACCAGTACGGCCCCATGAATATGAACATGGGTATGAACATGGCAGCGGCCGCGGCCCACCACCACCACCATCACCCCGGTGCCTTTTTCCGCTACATGAGGCAGCAGTGCATCAAGCAGGAGCTCATCTGCAAGTGGATCGACCCCGAGCAGCTGAGCAACCCCAAGAAGAGCTGCAACAAAACTTTCAGCACCATGCACGAGCTGGTGACCCACGTCTCGGTGGAGCACGTCGGTGGCCCGGAGCAGAGCAACCACGTCTGCTTCTGGGAGGAGTGTCCGCGCGAGGGCAAGCCCTTCAAGGCGAAATACAAACTGGTCAACCACATCCGCGTGCACACGGGCGAGAAGCCCTTCCCCTGCCCTTTCCCGGGCTGCGGCAAGGTCTTCGCGCGCTCCGAGAACCTCAAGATCCACAAAAGGACCCACACAGGTAACTGCGGTCCGGAACAGGGACGGGACGCGGAGGGGAGAGAGGCTGTGGTTGATTTGCTAGCTAAGAGAAACGCACCGACCGCCAGCCTTTACTCGGGGACCGGAGATGTGTTTTTGTGTGTGCAGAGAGAGCCGGCGGCTTGTTTTTGTTGGAAAATGAAAGTATATCCCTGGGCTGGGTTTTTCCATGTGTGGAAATTGAGTTTTAAATAACCGGTGTCACATCAAATGTATGCTTTGGGTGATGCAATTGCTTCACCCGGCTCATAATTGCTCGGCCCGGTTAATAATTTCCGTTCTAAATAGAGCGCACAAAATAAAACTGCTCTCCAACTCCGTGCCTGGGAAGGGAGCCGAGAACGGATTTGCCAGCTTGCCTGAATGTGCTTTTCTGCTTCGGGTGGGTCTGCTTGAGTGACTTGTGTGTTTTGCACTTATTTTCCTCGCGGTCCAGAACGTCTTTACAGGACTGTTTCGCATTAAAATGAGTCTGGTGTGAGCCCAAGCGGTAAAGCATTCCTAATTTTTAAAGCCCATCTCAGGCTTGGTTTCGAGGCTGTATGGCGAGATCGCAGTAGTTTGGGGCATTCTCTAATGGGTACCAGAGGGTTTGAGATTCCAAACTTGCACCTACAACCCCGTTAGCGAGCGCCCGCGGCAGCGCGGCCCGAGGAGCAATCGCGTGACATGAGAGAGCCGCAAAAGAACGCGCCTCTCGCCTCGTAGATAATTCATCCATGACCAGCCAAGATCGTGCCAGACGATTTCCTAAAAGAAAGCCAAATGTTTTAGCAACTTCCCCCGTCAATATTTACTCCGAAGTGGGGATGCGCCAGCGGCCTATTGTTCTCTTCCGGGAAGGGAGGGAGGCGAGGTGCGAGACAAGCGCTTAACAAGGTTTAAAATTTGAGAAATTTATTTGCATGAAATGCTTGCTTTCGAGTCCCGGGTCTGAGCGGATGTCTTTAAAAAACAATTTAGGTGCTAATGGAATTTAACGTTAAATGGTCCCGTTTCCAAGTGGAACAATGTCAGTTCTCACACCTCTAAATGACTCCAAGCCTTTGGAATTCTGGCAACAGGATGCAGGGGCCGCCAGAAAATTAACAGGAAGATTTTTGAAAACCTTTGCTAATGCCCCCACCCCCACTGCCCAGCCGGTGCCTCTGCAATCTCGGGATGCTGCCTTATCTCTAATATTTACATTTTCCTCAAATTTATTTTTAAAAAAATAAAAATAAAAAACCTGGGACCGAGTCTAGAATTATGGTTAATGTAATTTGCAGAATTTTGGATGAAGAATACTGGCTCAGTCACTATGCACAGCCCGTCCCCAAACAACACACAGCAACTCCAAATCTAATTGCCTACTGGCCCCCGAGAGAAACCGACAGCAGCCCTGCAGTCTGTGTGATCTTCATAATGCCCCAAATATTTTGTCACAACAACAGCTTCTCCATGGCCAGACTAACTGGCTGGAAGCTTACAAATCCAAGAAGCTCGGTGGAAAGGCGGTGCTACCCCACATTAAACATTTGAGGAAATGGGAGTCCGTCTGAAAGGAAGAAATGAAATAAATGCGCAGGACCGTTAGGTGGAAAGGGTTAATTTCTTAGTTCTGCCACGGAGGGGACCCATCTGTTGAAGGGACCCAGGCCCTCCTCGCTCTTCTTCCCTCCTCGCGGAGGCCTTGCCCCCTCCAGGGTGGGTGGGAGTCCCCCAGGGGGCCTGGGTGTCCACGGAAAGTGCCCATGTTTGCCTTCCACAGGCGAGAAGCCGTTCCAGTGTGAGTTTGAGGGCTGCGACCGGCGCTTCGCCAACAGCAGTGACAGGAAGAAGCACATGCACGTCCACACCTCCGATAAGCCCTATCTGTGCAAGATGTGCGACAAGTCCTACACGCACCCCAGCTCTCTGCGGAAGCACATGAAGGTACCACCGGGGAGGCGGGCAGAAGGGCACCTCGGCCGGCCGCCTCGCCGGCTCCCAGCCAGCCCGAACCACCTCGGCCGGCCTCGGAAGGCCTGGGCTCCCCAGGGCCAGGGCGACACGGGGTATTTCTGGGGTGCGCCTCCGGGGGCCTGGCCCCACAGCAGCTGCACTCACACCCAGTCCCCTTTGGTCTCCCCTCCCGGCTTTTGTCTTGCAGGTCCATGAGTCCTCCCCGCAGGGCTCCGAGTCCTCCCCGGCCGCCAGCTCGGGCTATGAGTCGTCCACGCCCCCAGGGCTGGTGTCCCCCAGCGCCGAGCCCCAGAGCAGCTCCAACCTCTCCCCCGCGGCGGCTGCGGCTGCTGCGGCGGCGGCGGCGGCGGCGGCGGCGGTGTCCGCGGTGCATCGGAGCGGAGGCTCCGGCGGCGGCGGCGCAGGCGGCGGCGGCTCTGGCGGCGGCAGCAGCGGGGGCGGCGGCGCGGGCGGTGGGGGCGGCGGCAGCTCTGGCGGGGGCAGCGGGACGGCCGGGGGCCACAGTGGCCTGTCCTCCAACTTCAATGAATGGTACGTGTGAGGGGCCGGGGCGCTCTCCCTCTCCCTGCCCCGCCCTGGCGCGGCAGCCCGCCACCACCCAGGGCATCCTGTGCTTGTGATGTTAAAATTACGAATCTGGTTTTTATGATGACAAAAAATGATTTTACCAGCAGGAGGATTTTTCAAAATTGTTGTTTGTTGTTGTTGTGTTTTTTTAAAAAATAATCTAGGCATGGAAAAGCAAAAATATCCCTAATGGAGTCTCTGAAGCTGAAAATATAAAATAAGGAATAAAAAATTAAAAAAATAAATAAAAACCCATAAAAATATCGAACCAAACCCCCTCTCCTTCCCTCACGCCCGCTTGCCTTCTCACCGCACTCCCAGTCTCTGGCAAACTGTACATAGCGGACTCCTTCCTTCTCCGAGGTGGTTTTAATGGCTTCTTGGTGTATAGAAGTTTGTCCATTTGTAATGCTCCGGATTGCGTTCCTCCCTGCCTCTTCCTCCCTTCCCCAGCGTGATGGGCTTTTTCTTTTCTCTTTTTAGTTTACTCGGTTTCTTTTTTAAGTAACGTGGAAGAAAATGGTTTCTTTTGTATTGTGGTATTGAATATTGTGTTCCTTTCATGAGGCAACTTGATTGTAAACTTCATGCAACTATAGACTGGAAAAAAACGAGCCGTGCCAAAGTCTCCCTTCTTGTCTCTTCAGCACACTGACCCACACAGCACACACATACACACCACCACCACCAACGCTTGTGAATGTATTTTTCTGTTAGCTGGGTTTACCTGTGATGTTTTAGTGCTTTTGCGAGTTCAATTTGTTAGTTCCTGTATGAAAGATTGTGGGGGCGGGGGGGAAATAAACGTCGTGCCGTTAGCTTTTTCCTTAATAACACCCTTCCTTCTGTAAATACCCGTTACCATATTTATCCATTTGTAATTAAATTATGGTATTAACTTGCTACAGAGGAAACAATATTTATAAAGAATGTTTCTTAACTATAAATATGTACAATTGTGGGCATAAACTGTTTCAGATTTTTTATTTGAAGGTTTTAAGTGGTTTGATCCTTTCTTGTGATATGTTTTGAAAGTCATGCATACAGAAATATAATAAAACGTGTTGAAACTGCATGAACATACTGGTTTTTTTCTAGCGAAGTTATTGAAGAAAATGGGAACAGACAGCTGAGGGTCCACATGGGTATGGATCAGCTGCCTGGATGAATGGGAGCACCCCACCTCACAGGCTGGAGAGGAAGGTGTATGTATGCATAGAAACGGGGCCAAGCTCCCCTTTGGCAGAAAGTCTCAAAATTCCTTTCTGTGTCCTTTGTTTCATAGCTGAGAGTGAATTAAATTTTTGGAAAGCCCCTGTGAGGAAGGGCGGCAGGAACCTTCAGAGTTTCTAATGGCTCCATTATCTGGGGGAATGCCTTTCTTTCAGCTATTTGGACTGGATTTAAGAGCACTAAATATTTCCTTATTCTTTGTTTTCCCTCATCCCTGCCCCCTTCCCTCTCCCTCTGAAAAGCCGAGGTACAGTTATTTTTAATTGCACATTTAAAACTGAGCTGAGTACTTTGTTTTTGAACTTGGCCCAATGATTACAGTCTAAGGGACCGTTTCTACCAAAAGTGTGTGTTTTTTTTTCCTTGAAAATTTTAACAGCTTGTTCAAGAAATCCTGCTTATCTGCACAGCCACTGCACGCCAGTAAACAGAATGTTCGAGAGAAGAAGGTGATAAATTGACTACTTTTAAATTTAGGAAAGCCACAAAGCCGTTGGCCCAAAATGAAAGAGACCCTCTTCAAGAATTCAGTGAAAGAAAATTTAAAAAGACGGAAACGGCCAGGTGGGAGTAAGGCAGAACTCTGACCACCAGTGTTCTCTGTTTGCAGCTTCACTCCCCCTCCTCTGCAAGAGTTTATCAAAATTTCCAAACAAGTGGCTCCAAGGAGGAAGGCAGTTTTAATTATTGAAGGGAAGGGATGGGGAAAATTCTTTTTAGATCCCATGGAGACATCTTCATTTTCCTCAGTACCCTTGTATCCCTGAGAGGCCCTGCCAGTGCCCCAGGCACACCCCCGCACCCAGCGGTGACAAGATTTGGGTAGTGGCAGGGACACCTCCAAAGGATCCCCCAGCATGCGCAGGACTCTGCTGGCGAACAAGGAACACCGGTGGCTGCTGCAGAGACCCTGTATCTCTCTCCCCTTCGGCCCTTCACTGGGCCGCAGGGCCAGGCAGGCTCGGCCTAAGGGCCGCTGGAGGAGAGAAAGGCAACCCTGACCTCTTAGGAGGCCATGACACCTATTCAAAGGGGAGGGAAAGACTCCAGCCCCGGGGCTGTGTGTGTGTGTGTGTGTGTGTCCCAGAGGATGACAGATGCCGGCCTAGCCCTCCCCAGCAGCCTTGCGAACTGCCCAAGCGCCAACTCCTGAAGCAATCAACCCTATTAAAATCAAATTTATAACCCCTAATAATATTAAGGAAAATTATTAAAATAATTGGCATATGTTACTGATCCTTGGGAGATTTCACTGAGCACATTATAAGCTGCGAGGAAAATCCTTTAGGGGTTTCCAACACCCTCCCATTTGGGAGGGGGCAAAGGAATCATAAAAAATTAGAACTTGTGCAAAAATGAGATGGTCTATTCTAAGTATTGTAAAGTGTGTGTGTGTGTGTGTGTGTGTGTGTGTGTGTGTGTGTGTAACTTACTGGCTTTGAGACATCTCTCAAATCTAAGAAGGATGAAACGGGGGAGGTGGAACTTTAGTATCAACTCAAGGCCTTAGGGGTTTGCTTCTCATTTGGGGGAAGAAGGAACCCAGCAAGAAGAGAAGACATCTCACAGCCTTGGCTGGACCGCTTTCCAGCTTTCCAGATCTGAACAGCGGAGAGCTGCCGGACAGACAACCCGGCGCTCTCCTAGTTATCAGCAGGATATAAAGATGGGAAGGGGGTGGCGTGCGAAGGAAGGTGACAGCCTGGGAGCGGTCTCCCAGTCCACCCGAGATGGGAGCGGCTTTCCTGCAAAATGGCTCCTAGTGCTCCGGCCCCTGCATCCCACAGCTCTCTTTGTCCAAACAAGTCGCGGACCCGACGTCGCTGCCCAACCTCCGCCTTTCTTTAGGGCCCCTCGAATCCCCGGGGCAGGAGGGGGGCGGGGGTGGTGGGAAGATGGCAAATGTGTAAGAATATCCAAGGTGTCAGAAGTGCTCCTCTGGGGACGCGCGCGGGTGCCGGCGGCCCAAGGTCCTGCACCGCAATGAGGCGCCCGGGCCTTGGGGTGGAAGGTGCCAGCGTCTAACCCGCCCCCAACCCCCCCCCCCAAAAGGACCCGAATTCTAGCCTGCCCTGGCCTTGACTTCAGAACCAAAAAACTGAAGGCCGTCTTCGCCTCCCTCGGGGAACCAGAGCGGTGCCATGGTTCGCTGCTCGCAGGGAGACAGAGCGCCGCGGCCGAAGGACGGTTTCCGCTCGTCAACTTGAACTTCAGAGCGCCCGAGCTCGCTCCCTGCGCACTCCGCTCCATAAACTGCCCTCCGCACAGGAGTCGCTTCATCCGGAGGCAGCTGGAGCCCCCCCGGGAGGCCATCATTATTATTATTAATTATCGCGATCCTCGCTGCATTATTAATGACTACAATGATAACTGGCATCGGTATCAGCGTCTCCGGGCTCCCTGATGTCCCCTGAAGTCGCGGGCGGCGAGGAGGTCACTCCCAGGGTAGAGGCCGGTGCGCTCTGCTCCGGGCGCGCGCCAGGGCGGGCTGCTGGGGGCGCGAGGGAAGGGAACAGGTCCCCGGCCCCGCACAGCCCGGCCCACGCCGGCCCAGCCTTTTCCTCCTGCGGGCCCCTTCTCTCTTCCTCCCACTCCCTACCCCGGGGCCCCTTTGTCTCTTTTGCAGACGGATGTTTTCCGTCTCAAGTGGTGTGTGTTTTTTCCGCACGAAACTCGGAGATCAAGGGCAGACCACTGGCTGGTCCGGAGGTTTGGGTTTCCCTATTCCCCCGCATCGTGGGGGGACCTAGGAAGGCCTGGGCTTTTCAGGCGACCCGTGGCCTGCCCGGGTCCGCAGGACGTGGGGGAGATGGGTTCTAGTAGGTCTCTGATGGGTGCACCAGTGACATAGCGGACACCCAGGGACCCTCCAAGGGCGCACTAGGGTCTCGGTCCTCCCCTCCCCCACATCACTCCACCGAAAAAACCCGAAGGGCCCCGCCAGGCCTGCATCCAAGAGCTAAGAACCAAAGGTCTGGAAATAACACCCCACCAAGACTAAGTTGAACCTCTGATGCGTTTTTACTTAAATGGACACGGAAAGCTACCCTCGGGATCCAAAGCAGGGCATTCAATAAACGCTGGTGAATTGATTGATTATAGCCTGATAATATCGCTCGGGTTCTGCAGAAACGGAGCTGCTCGGCCCACTGCTACCCCCAGCAGTCCGAAATGAACGGTTTCTATGTTTACCCAGCGGCTCAGAACAGGCCTGGAGAAATGTCTCCCTCCTCTCTAACCCCACCACCCTCCAGCCCCCAACAGATTATTACTGGTTTTGTTTGTTTGCTTGCTTGCTTTGTTTTAATGTTAGGGAAGACTCTAGATACTTCATTCTGGATCGGGTGATCGGGCGGACGATCGCGCATAAACCCTCAGGCCCGTCCCGCTGGGCCGTAGCAGTTTGAACAGGGTGTTACGAATGACAACTTCTATCAACCTTCCTTAACCAAGGCAGCCCGAGGGCTCGAGTTCATGGTCAAGTCTGTAGGGCTGCTGGGGCCGCACTGTCCACGCCCCGCCCCGCCCCTGAGCCGCCGCGGTCCCGAGGTCGGGCTGGATCCGGGGCCAGGGTCTTCCCGCCCCGCCCCGCAGGGCCCAGTGTGGGAACTGTCCGTGCTGCGGCCGCCTGGTCCGCTCCCAAGTTCCCGGTTCTTTCCCTAGGGCGGACGCGCTTTTGAAGATATGACACCTCCATGGGTCTACAGCCCTGCGTTCTGTCCTCGTCCCGCATCGGTCATCCTGCCTGCCCCGCCATTCGAGAAAGGTTCAGCGAAGCTACCAGACCAGAGCTAGGGGTACCCCTTGGCTTGCGTGCGTGCACACAGGCAGGCAGACACACACACGCGCACACGCACACACACGTCTCTTTCCATCTCTCTCCATGCCCCAGCATACACATGCATGCACTCGCACATGCTTACACGCTTAGCCCCTTCTGTAAACCCCAGCCACGGGCTCCCGTGAGAGGGATGGACCTGAGTCGCAGAGATTGGGGGCAGATGGCGGGAGGACCCATCAGGAGATGCTCCCCTCCCCCCTCCGCTCTTCCCCAGCCTCCCCGCCTCCGAGGGTGCCAAGTGCTCTGTGCTCTGCACCCAACTTGGCTTTTGAGAGTCCACAGCCCAGGCCGCACTCCGGGGCTCACACCTCGAGCCGCCAGTGAGACTGAGATGCGTGGGACTTGGGTCCCTCGGGCTCATTTACCCGAGGAATGTCATGGGCCAGATTGTCCGGCCTGTCCTCACGCCCTCCAACCCTGTGTGTGCATTGGGAGGAGGGAAGAAGGAGCTGACTACCCCCCCCCATACCACCCCCTACACACACACACACACACACACACACACACACACACACACACACACACACTTCACCTTCCAAGCCCTGCTTCAGCCTCTTCCTTTCCTAACCTCCTGAAGCCAGGGTTTTTTCTGTCCCTGAGGCCAAGGCGGGGGTCCGAGGGAGCGAGCCCAAGCGCCGCGCCGCTGGAGTGGGTGGGGGGTGGAAATAATAGTAACGTTCATGTCAAAGGTAACGAGCGCAGCTAACGCTCCGCGCCCGGGTGCTCCCTAGAGGCCGGCGGAGGCCTGGGGAGGCTCCGGCCTCGCCGAGCTGGGGCTGAGCAGGGGGGGAAGGGGGGTGCCCATCGGGCCGGGGCGTGGAGGAGGCTCTTAGGCTGCCTCGCTCCCAACCCAGATCTCGGGTGTGGAACCTGGCGGAGCCCGCGAGGGCCTGGCCGGGAGCCGCGCCGGGCCTCTGGCTGCAGTCGCGGCTCGTTCCTGGTCTTTTCTTTCTCCTGGCCCACTGAGCCCACAGTGGTTGGTGTGGCCGAGTGTGGTTTCTCAAAACTCTAGGAGTCGGTTGGGTCCGTTTGCCGCTGCACCGCTCCCCTCCCCGCCGGCCCCCCTCCCTCTCCCGCCGGCAGATGAATGGTGGCTTTAATGAGCCTGGGCGCGGCGTTGGCCCGGCCGTTCTGAAGATGCTCTGACCTGTAGGGAGGGCGCGAAAGGTCAGGCGCACGCAGGGGCCTGGCTTGGGCTCCTCCCCGGCCCACGCTGCTCCGATATTGATCCTGGGAGGAAGATAAACAGAAAAGCTGGCCACTCAGTCATGAATACTAATGAGCCAGGGTCGGAGTTTTAGTTGCTATGAACTTCCTTTTTCCAGTTCATCTTTATGACGGACTTCGCCGGAGTCCGTCTTTTCGAGCTGGGTTTTGTCCCCTTCTCTCCCCGCCCTCCTTCTTATATTTTCACTGGAAATGCCCAGGCGAAGGAAAACCGTGTCAACTTGACTTTCTCCCTCTCGCAGAGCCCGTGTGAGCGCGAGAGCCCACAGCCCCGGTTCCCAGCGTGGCGCTTCTTCTGCTCACTAATTCTGGAAATGTAGGGGATCTTATAAAATAAATTGTTTCAATGTGGCTTTGGGGAGCCTGCTTCTTGACTTCTTCACCCTTATTGTTTCAAAGACTTCATGTGTCCTTGGCCTTTACACTTCCTCTTGACAACTGAATCTTTTCCCCAGGCCCTGAAACTCCTTTCTACTCCAAACCGGTGCATTCCACTCCCCCAAACAGTCCCGTTTCTCTCTCCACGATTTGGCAATGCCTTTGCCAACCGCAGGGTCTAAGTGTTTCAATCTAGCAGTGAGTTCTTAGGCAAGCAACTTCACCAGATTACATACATGTCGTGTTTTCTTTGGTACCTATAAGCAAGAGTGAAATCGGAGACAGAAACCCAAGGGAATTTCTAGAAAAATTTCTGCCTCCATTCTTGCCATGCATTTGATAACTTAGTTATACTATTTTTTCTTAAAATAAAGCCATTCTTGAATTAAGTCTTCTCTTGAAGCTGTATACATTGACTATAAATCCCATAAAGCCGTTTTCGGCTGTGTGATCAGGAGAAAAAAAAATAAGCCTGTTTCTACAACAGACTATATAGACATGTGTTGAAATCCAAGACAAAAATAAAATAAAATAAAATCAGCTGCATCAGAATAATTTGCAGTATTATTCTGATCCTTAAAGTTTTGGACAAAATAAGCCCATATTTCACATCATTGCCAATAGGTCCCAGCATTGGAGTCTCCTGGGGATTCTGCTTCACTTACACTTTTCAGCCCAAACTTTTTTTTTTCTTCACACAATGATTTATTATGTAGGTAATTTTAGGGGATACAGTTTACAGCTTGAATTATTAGACTGAACACCTCTGGCTGACACCACGACGCCTTTTTTTTTCTGCCCGCAGCTGTGAGTCACAACCCCATTTTCATACCCAACCGCTGCACATTCCTTCACAATGTATATTTCCTTCTTGCAAAGATCAAACACCCTTTGGTCAAAGTGTTTATTTTAAAATACAGGAAAATTAAAACTAAACACAGCTCTACTGAAAAATCCCCAAATGTATCATATTTTCCTCCTCCTGTGCCCACAAAAAAAATTGTAACAAATTGCACCACTTTCTGGAATAAAATTTCAAATGGAAAGAGAACACACAGGCACAATTTTTCATTTTATTATTGAAACACATCAGGCAAACCCCCACTTCTCTTCAAATTTGAATTCCTGTTTGGATGTCTTTGGTTTTTACCGCATACATACCACAAGCAAAACAGCAATAACAACACCTTATCTTTAAGAAAATGCTGACAGGCATCTACTTTATTCACCAACCTACACACTCCTCATTTCTAGCTAACTTTTCCATTTTAATATTTTTCTCTTAATTGTATCTTCCAAAATATAACTTCAAAGAGAGACTATTTTTTATGTATTTGCCAAGAAGAAGAAGAAGAAAAAAGGAACTTGAAGACAAGTTAACATTTCCCAAGCATCTCAGGAGGTCTTTGCTCTGTGCGTTTCCCTTTCCCCTTCAAATTAAGGTGAAAAAGTGATAAGGTAGAATCGCTCTTTCTCAGCACTTCAACCACGTGCTGTGATTTTAGCTGAGCCTTTTGGGGGACAACTTGTCCTTCTGCAGCCCGGGATGGACTGCTTCTTTGGAGCTTCTCTTGACTCCCATATGAAAAGGATAGAGTCCTCAGCCGCTTTTCTCACAGGCAGTTTGCTCAGCTTCTAGAGCCACACCGTTCTTCTACGGGGCAGACACTGTTAGGCTGTTTTTAATCAAGTTGGGCAGTGGAGTCTTTTCCCTGGGACGACTGTGCCAGGGTGGATCCAGCTGAATGTCTGGCGCTGCGGTGACTCGGCCATCCGTTTTTGTTTTTTTTTTCTTTCAGGCAAACACCAGAGAATGGCACTGAAATAATCGCATGCCGCAGAAATGTTTCAAACTATTAACCCCTCTTACTTCACATTCGTCTGAACTAAAAGTTTAGCAAAAGGAAATTCAAAATGATATTAACTTCCTACCTAAGGAAGACCAAGAAACTGAAAAGAAACTTGATGCTTTGAAAGTGTACTCTACAGAATCTTTCAAATTAGATGCTTCTTAGAATGGATGGCAGTAAAGATTTTTTTTTTTAATGATCCAATTGGTTAAAACTTTTCTAGTTATTAATGACAATGCATTAACAGACTAGAAGTATCTTTCTAGGAAGAATTTGGGAGGCATGTAGAAAATAATCTATATGGCATCCTCTTCTTCCAGTTCTAAGGGAAGTAAATTATAAGTACATACTGTTTGGATTTTATTTTAGAGAAATAAATAAAATATTTAGTCTTCATATATCACTGACAATTCTTTGCAAAGTGAAGAATCAGGGATTTTCAAGATGAACAAACAAGGAATCAGATTACAATCTTCCTCTAAAATACATTTCTTCCTCTGCTGGGTTTCCAAATGACCTTTTTGGTGACTTTTTTGTTTTGTTTTGTTTATTTGAACAATCTCTTCAAATTAAAATGCATTGAATATTTGTCCCTGGATAGCTTGACTTCTGACAAACAAACATTCCTAAACATTTTAAATGAAAATCAAAGATTAAAAAAATACATATAGCCTAAGTAACAACATTTCATGCCACAGCAAACCAATTTATTTGAACTTCCTTTCCCTTTTAGTAGATTATCTGATACATTAAAAAAAAACCTCACCTTAAAAAATGTGAACTCTTTTGTCAATCTTATGAGAAACTAATTTCACAATATGCAATTTGGCTTTATGATTTCATTTCCATTTTTTTAACCCAAGGGAATTAATTCAAAAATTGATTTGGACTAGAGAGGAGACATTATCAGGTAAATGTTTTACAGTATCAATCAAACACATCATCCATTCTTCCCAGTACATACACACACACACTTTTCTTGAGAAAAAAGAAAATGTTTAAACTGAAGAGATCAGTCATATCAGACAGCTGGCTTCAAATATCTTCTAGAAAAGTCTAACACCAAAATGGCAAAACTATCACCTGAAGTTTCCCAGTGACATCTTTCTAAATCTTCACATGATCATTTAACAATTCAGAAATGTACAAGACGTTTTAATTGATTTTATCGGGCAAAATCCTGCTTTATCTAGTTGTTAACATACATATTATGCATAGGGTGCTAATGTAAGTTGTGTAAGTTCTCTTTTTGGGGAGACAATTGAGTTCACTTGTAGGCAGTGTATTATTCTCTCCTGCCCCCAACACCTTTGCACTTGAAAGCTCAATGTTGGGCACTCAGGTTGGAAACCAAAGTGATTGCCTTTCCTGGGAGCAATAGATGTCTCCCTCTGACAGATGCTACTCTGGGCGTCTTTTCTGCTAAGCGTATCTCAGAGCTAAATTAGCTTCATCATTTGCCCCTCTGTTTGTCTAAGGGTTGTGGTCCAAGTGGTAGCTCTCTCTGGAATGTACCATAGGCTCTGTTTCATAATGGCAAGGTTGGTTATGTCTTTGCTTAAACTTTTGTTTTGTGTTTAAAGTACAATAAAATAAGTTTAAACTCATTTTTAAGAAAGCACTTTCAAGAAGCACTTCCTTTCCTACTGCCAGATAGCGCTGCTCCCCAACCTCTTGGCTGGAACCCTTGCTTTCGATTTGTTTGTTTCACGCATTTCCCTTAAAAAAAAAAAAAATCTCTCCGTGCTGTTTAATTCTGCTTTAAAAATGCATCGCTTCTGCCTGGAATCCTCTGAAACAAATTGCTATCAAAAGTGTATCAGATTCGTTCCCAATATGGAATTTGAATCAATATTCCCATACTAGAAATATTTTTAAAATTGTTTTTGTCATGAGTCCACACTTTTGCAATATATTTTCAATTGAAGTAGGGTTGCCTGTAGTTCTCATGATAAACAAACAAAAAGTAGCGATTACCGTCTGCTCAGACCCTCCTTCATGATTATTTTTAGCCCGTGTATCACTACCTAACCGGTATGTGTTCTTCTGCCCAGCTCTTGATGATCTAGTTGAATTCTAGACATTGTGCCAAGAAGTGTATTTGAAGCAGATAAGTGCGTATAATACAAATGCGTTTTGTTAGACCTGATGGATGCTATTTTTCTTTTAATAGGTTTGTAGCAAACTAACACAATAACACAATGTATTCCTTTTCAAGGTACATTGTTGAAACAGGTCTATTAAGAGCCCGTTGAGCTACTTCTCGCTTCTATTGAACAGTCTGTTGCGCAAACACAACAGCCAACAAACGCCAGCTGCCTCAACAAAAGTAGAAACCTAACCCTTTTATGTCCTGTTTTAACAGAAAGGGTAGCTCTGTTTAATTAAAAACATTGATGATTCAGTGAAACAATGGAAACTCAAGTTCAAGTGGTGCTCTATTGATTTAAGGTGATTTTTACTAGCAATGGGTATAATTCATTTTTTCCCCAGCTCTCTCTTGTGTAAAGGGGTTCCTTCTTCGGGCATTATTTGGGTGAATAGGAAAAGACAGAGATGGCCATTGCCTTAGAAACCTGATTAACACACGTTGCATGGAGGGTGAGGTGTTTAATTTATAAGTGCACCCCATATTTTTTGTCAGTGTATTCGCGGTGGGGGAGCTTTGAAAGTAGCTCCTCTCAGCAGGTTAAAAAGTGAAGTCTGCGTCCTGGCATTTAAATGTTTTTGTTATTGTGTCAAGCAAGTTGTTGAAAACCGCATGCCCGGAATACTAAGGTTGGGCAGTTAGATGAGGCGTGTGTGTGCGTGTGTGCGTGTGTGTGTGTGCGTGTGTGTGTGTGCACGCGCCCCTGGGCGCAGGGCTGTGTGTGCAGGGACAATTATCTTCATCAGCTGCTGGCGTGCCCACGCCCAACTGCTCCTCTTTGCAGATCCGACGGCCTCGGGCTGTGGACTCTGGAGGGGAAGCAGGAGGAATTCCTCCATGGAGGCTCCCTCCTTGGGGGCGTCGAACTCAGCCCGGGGGAGACCTCGAGGCTGCGAGCTCCCAGGTCCCGCGACCTCGGCCAGGCGGGCCCCCGAGGGGCGCCAGGAGCCCCGCGCCGGGCGGGAGGGAGGCGGTGTCGGGGTCAAGGTGGGCGGAGGCAGGTGCTTCCTGCAGCCCCGCAGCCCCGCAGCCCGGGCTTCCCAGCTCCCCGACTCCCGGGAGCGAGAGAACGCGGCTCCTGCCGACCTCCCTCCGGCACCAAGGCCAGGCGTCCGCCCGGTCGACCTGCGGGCCCGCCCCGGGGACCTGCGCGAGGCCCTTCCCCGGCGGGAGGGAGGGGCGCGGCTCGAGGGCAGTGGCCTCCGGGGCTCCAGGTCCGTCCAGCGGCTGAGCTGGCCCCCGAGGTAGGGGCGGCGACCCCACGCCGCGGGCATCGCTTGTTTCCCACGCCCGAGGCCTCGGAGCCGCCTCCTCCAGGCCGCCGGCCGGGGCCGCTCCCGTGGCCCCGCGAGCCCAAGGTCAAAGGGCCACCTTCCCGCCCTCGGGCTCCCGGGGGCTGGGGGGACCGCGGGCACCCCGAGGCCGGCCGGCGGCGCGGAGGCCTGAGCGCACGTGGCCGCCGCCCCCACGCCCGCCGTGTCCGTCGGATGACACTCGGGTAGAACACGTCCAGGAGGGACCCGTCCACTGGGGCCCCGCGGGCCTAACGCGAGCTATTTAAGCCGTTCCCGGTGTTTAAAGAGGTTTTTCAGTTTTAAAAGAATGTTGTAAAAAAATATCAGCCCTTGTTAACTCCCTCATTATATGCTTTCTTCCCCTCAGCTGAACAAGCCATGTTTCCTGAAACCGAGGAGCGATGCAAGTGTTTAAACATGTGTCAAGTGTCTTATAAATAATACAAATTCATAAAGAAGAGGGGGGAGTTTAACCGATACCTGAAGTGCTTGGCATGGCTACATTTCGCCGCTGGGTTGTTTTTGGCGGAAAATTACAGCCAGGAAACCACTGGGGTGCGAGGCACCTCCTGCAGCCCTTCCCCGGCCTCAGCCCCTCGCTGGAGCCTGCACTCACCCTTGTCTAGAAAGGCCTCCCCGCTCCGCGGGGGAAGGTCCGGGGGCCTGTCTGCAGACAAGGTTGCTGCTCGCTCGGTATTCTGGCGTCACTGTTCTTTCTTTTCCTCGCAGCCCCTTCTTCCTCATAGTGTCTGCGGCGCTGACACTGCTGACTTCCCCCAACCCCCACGTGAGGGTCAGGGTTAGCGTTGCTTCTGCAAAAATGACGGGAGGAGAGACGAGGTCTAGGCTTTAATTGGGGACTTAGGCTCACAAATCACTTAAGTTTATGTGTTCATTCTCTGACGTAGAAAAGCGGAGAAAAGATGTTGCCCTGACACAATTTGAAAACCTCCGAGGAAGGTAAGCGCAAAGTATTATTTTATGCTAAAATGACATGTTTTGTTTTGAAGTCAGATTAAACGTTAGGGTTACCCCCATACCTTGGATGACATTTTATCGTCTTGGTTGTCATTCTGTGGAAGATATCAGCGGGCATTCTATTCATAGCTGTTAAAATGTCTTAAACTAGAGGAAAATGTAGGAGTCTTTCAGTTGTTAAAATATCAAATGTTTTCATAAAGTCAAAGTATCTTAATTTGAAAACAACACATTCATATTGAGTGTAATTATCTTCAACGTAGCTGATTAACAAAATTGACTGCATTGAAGACTTGAGGAATACGTTACGCATTCACCTAAGAAGTACTTCCCCACCATTCTTAATTTGAGACTTTGTTCCGTTCTCTCATACCTTGACCATATGGTTAAATTAGCCCTGATCCTAGTACTATGTGCTTCCCTGGCCCTGTCTCTGTTAAACTCCCTCCAAATATTTCTAGGGTGCTCAAGAGATGTCTTATTAGTAGACAATAGTATATCACATCTTAAATCCATTCTTCAATGATTTACTTTCTGTCGGTTTTTTCATACCCTTTGGGTGCCTCACTGCACCCATTGTTGCTTGTTTTACTGGGTGTTGCCCCTTTTGTCAGGCAGCTCTTCTGTGTGCATTGTTGCTGCTGTTTCTGCATATAGCAGGTGATGAATGTACAGGTAATATGGAGATGCCAAAGTTCATTGACCATTAGCTGTGATATACTCTGTCAGAGGGTTAAAATGGTCTGCAGTGTATTCTGTCAGTGGTTTTAAAATAAACAGGTGCTTTCATTTTTTAAGACATTTTTATTTATTTCAGAGAGAGAGAGAGATAAAAACATAAATGATGAGAGAGAATCATTGATCGGCTGCCTCCTGCACAACCCACACTGGGGATTGAGCCCACCACCCAGAATTAAACCATGACCTCCTGGTTCAGAGGTCGACTCTCTCAACCACTGAGCCATGCTAACTGGGCGGTGCTTTCATTTTTATTAACAGCCTTCTCTCTCCTTAGAACCCAGATGAGAATCCGTGGTGATCTGAAGCTAGGGATAATTCCCAGTCTCAGGAATTGTGCATTCAAAATTACTCATCTCTTCTAAGCACCAAGATTTTGTTTCAAGATCAAGCTCCCTCATCTTCTCTTGTCTAAACGTGGACAATAAGTTTATTCATGGGAGGCTCCACGTCTTTCCATGTAAATAGATTTCAGATGGTTGTTGTCCTATTTTTTTCAGAGTTGCTCAGATATGCCTGAACCCTGATGATGGAAACAGCTTAGACTATATACTTGGGGAATAATGAGAGTGTTCCCCTTCCCAATAAATTCACGCAGTCAGATATGTATATGCACTAGTAAATTCCCATGTTGGCAGATGAAAACTTTGCTGAGCTTAGCAAATACCTTTTTGATATTTAAGTAGTCCATAGTATAAATGCCAACCATCTGTTGAAAGCCAAACAATAAACTGTGAATAGAACAGTCAATGCACAGACAATTTTCTCACTTGTTGTTTGTACTTAAATATTAGCCAGTTATCAAAAGTTGATACATAAGCATTCTTTGAGATGAGCCTCTGTTGCTAAACTCAGATAACGGCATTTTTATTTTTATTTTAATGTGCCACTCCCCATTCCATAAGAGAACATGGTGCCTCCTTATAGGAAAAGATGTACAACATTTAGTCCATTGTCAGGTAGCTTGTTCTCTAACGGTAGAGTTAAGGCAATTATATAAAATGACTAAATAATACAAGGAAAGTCAACTAAAGTAAGGAGAATGACTAAATAATATAAAGTATAATAAGTGACTTAAAAGAAATGTCAATAAATTGCTTTAGGATGTTCAGAGATGGACAAGATAACATCACAAACTGTAAAAGATCATATCAAAAGAAACAACATTTATGCTAACAGCACACTTCTCAACATGAACAAGAGACATCTGAAGACACAGCAATAATATTTTGAAAGGGCTGAAAGAAAATACCTGTAACCCAGAATGCCATGCCCATCTAAGTTATTATTTAAAAGTGAGGGCTACGCCCTAACTGGTTTGGCTCAGTGGATAGAGCATCAGCCTGCGGACTCAAGGGTCCCAGATTCGATTCCGGTCAAAGGCATGTACCTTGGTTGCGGGCACATCCCCAGAAGGGAGTGTGCAGGAGGCAGCTGATCGATGTGTCTAACTCTCTATCCCTCTCCCTTCCTCTCTGTAAAAAAATCAATAATATATATATATATATATATATGTATATATATATATATATATATATATATATTTTAAGTGAGGACTAAATAAAAACATTTTTAGAAACAGAAGTGGGGCCCTAGCCATTTTGGCTCAGTGGATAGAGCGTTGGTTGGCCTGAAGACCAAAGGGTCCCGGGTTTGATTCTGGTCAAAGGCACATACCTCGGTTGCAGGCTCCTCCCCAGTCCAGGCCCAGGCCCTGGTCAGGGCGCATGCAGGAAGCAACCAATTGATGTGTTTCTCTCTGTCTTTCCCTCTTTCTTCCACTCTCTAAAAATCAATGAGAAAATATCCTTGGGTGAGGAAAGGAAAGGAAGGAAGGAAGGAAGGAAGGAAGGAAGGAAGGAAGGAAGGAAGGAAGGAAGGGGAAAGGAAGGAAAGGAAAGGAAAGGAAAGGAAAGGAAAGGAAAGGAAAGGAAAGGAAAGGAGGAAAGGAGGAAGGAAGGAAGGAAGGGGAAAGGAAGGAAAGGAAAGGCAGGAAAGGAAAGGAAAGGAAAGGAAAGGAAAGGAAAGGAAAGGAAAGGAAAGGAAAGGAAAGGAAAGGAAAGGAAAGGAGGAAAGGAGGAAAGGAAGGAAGGAAGGGGAAAGGAAGGAAAGGAAAGGAAGGAGGAAAGGAAGGAAGGAAAGGAGGAAAGGAGGAAAGGAAAGGAAAGGAAAGGAAAGGAAAGGAAAGGAAAGGCAGGAAAGGAAAGGAAAGGAAAGGAAAGAAAGGAAAGGAAAGGAAAGGAAAGGAAAGGAAAGGAAAGGAAAGGAAAGGAAAGGAAAGGAGGAAAGGAGGAAAGGAGGAAAGGAGGAAAGGAGAAAGGAGAGGAAAGGAGGAAAGGAAGGAAGGAAGGGGAAAGGAAGGAAAGGAAAGGAAAGGAAAGGAAAGGAAAGGAGGAAAGGAAGGAAAAGGAAAGGAAAGGAAAGGCAAGGAAAGGAAAGGAAAGGAAGGAAAGGAAAGGAAGAGGAAAGGAAAGGAAAGGAAAGGAAAGGAAAGGAGGAAAGGAGGAAAGGAGGAAAGGAGAAAGGAGAGGAAAGGAGGAAAGGAAGGAAGGAAGGGGAAAGGTAAGGAAAGGAAAGGAAAGGAAGGAAGGAAAGGAAAGGAAAGGAAAGGAAGGAAAGGAAAGGAAAAGGAAAGGAAAGGAAAGGAGGAAAGGAGGAAAGGAGGAAAGGAGAGGAAAGGAGGAAAGGAGAGGAAAGGGGAAAGGAAGGAAAGGAAAGGCAGGAAAGGAAAGAAAGGAAGGAAAGGAAAGGAAAGGAAAGGAAAGGAAAGGAAAGGAAAGGAAGGAAAAGGAAAGGAAAGGGAAGGAAAGGAGAAGGAAGGAAAGGAAGGAAAGGAAGGAAGGGGAAAGGAGGAAAGGAAAGAAAGGAAAGAAGAAAGGAAGGAAGGAAGAAAGAAAGAAAGAAAGAAGAAAGAAAGAAAGAAAAGAAGAAAGAAAGAAAGAAAGAGAGAGAGAGAGAAGTGGGAATTTATCACCTCTCTTTGATCGTTATTATAGAAAGTTACAGGAGAAACAGTAGGAGTAAGTCTGTTAAACCCAGGACAGAGTAGACTGCAGGAAGAAATGGTGCATACAGAAGCTGATCATCAACATATGGCAATATTGAAACAATTATTGCATATATAAAGTAGTAATGGTGCTGACTCATTAGGGTGTTTAAAACATGATGGGAACACAATAAAAACTGAGAGAATATTACCCTGGCTTCTGTGGCTCACTTGGTTGAGGGTTGCCCCATGCACCAAAAGTCAAAGGTTTGATTCTGGTCATGCCCAGGTTGTGGGTTCGGTTCCTGGTCAGGGTGCATGTGGGAGGCAGTGGATCAATATTTCTCTCTCTCTCAAATAAATAAAAACATATAAAAAGAAACAGAATATGATATAGAAAGTAAATATGAGTAGTTCATGATAAAAACTCTCAGTAAACTAAGAATAGAAGGCATCATCCTCAACTAAATAAAGAGTATCTATCTACAAAAAAGCCACAGCTAACATAATACTCAAATGAAAAGACTGAATATTTTCCCCCTAAGATTGGGAACAAGATAAGGGTCAGCTCTCACCAGTTCTATTCAACATTGTACTGCAGCCTAACATATTCTTTATCTGATACATTGCTTTACGAAGAAATGGAAAACCTATATGAACATACAACCATTAAACAAATGGAACAACTTGTTTTAAAATTTTCATTGATAAAACACACCAGGCCCATAATGCTTTTAAACATTTAAGGCTCATGACTATTAACTGTCAAGGAACACATCACTTCTATTTTATACGAATAGTTTAATAAAATTTTTAGAAAAAGAAGGAAAACTTCCCGACTATGAAGGTGGTAAAATTTAATAAGGATAGGAAGAGAAAGAAAAAGTATAGGCCAGTCTTACTTATAAATTTTGTGTATATAATGTGAAATCCTAAGTGAAACATGAGCAGATCAAATGTGGCATGTGTATAAAAACACAAGCTTAGATAAGGAGGATTTATCTTAGGGAGTCAAGGATGGCCTAACAGTAGAAAACGTACTGATATAATCTAACACATTTACAAATTAAAGGAAGAAGATATGATCATCTTAAAGACTCAGAAAAATGTTTTGGTAAAATTTAAAACATTTCTAATATAAACTTACCTAACTAGGAGTGATAAAAGAATTCTGTTAACATGATAAAGAGTATCCTATAAACCTCAGCGTAAATTTAAGAAAATGTTCCCCTGCACAGCCAGCGTGGCTCAGTGGTTGAGCATCAACCTATGAACCAGGAGGTTACAGTTCAGTCCTGGTCAAGGCAGATGCCTAGGTTGAGGGCTTTATCCCCAGGAGGCAGCCAACCAATGATTCTCTCTCATCAATGATGTTTCTATCTCTCTCTCCCTCTTCCTTCCTCTCTGAAATCAATAAGAACATATTTTTAAAAAAATAAGAAAATGTCCCCCTTTAAATCAGAAACAAGACCAAGATGCCAATCTCATAACTAGTGTTCCACATTTTATTGAAGATTCTATCCAGGCCAAAAGGAAAAGAAAAATAATGAAAAACATGATGACTAGAAAGGAAATCAAACTTGTTATTGATTGCTTATATAGAAAATGTAAGAATTCCAAACAATAAAACTTACTAAGAGAATTCAGCAAAATTATAGATTACAGGATTAGTATACAAAAGACTAATAACATTCCTATATGCTAAAATAAACAAGTTTGAAATGCAATTTTTGAAAAGTATCATAGATGCTGAAGATCTTTATGGAGAAAATTACTAAAAATGTATTTAAGTACATAATATAGAGACATATGCCCATGAGTGGGAAGACTCAATTTTGTAAAGATGTAATCCAATGCTGTTCCACTATAAATCCTAGCAGTTGTTTATGTGCATGTGCATTTGATAGGAGAATGTTAAAATTTAAATGGAAGAGTAAAATGTTAAAAATTGCCAAGATAATTTTGAAAAATAATGAGGGTTTTGTCAGGCTAAATATCAAGAATTAGTAAACTGGGGGGGGGGGCATGTTGGCAGGGAGGGGACTAGGGTAGGCTGGGGGAAGGTCAATGGGGGAAAAAGGAGACATATGTACTACTATTTGTAATACTTTAAACAATAAAATAAAATTTTAAAAAAGAATTAGTATAAAGTTGTAGTAATTCTAATAGACCATTGGGAGAGAAAACAAGAATACTTTGCTAAATGACAGAGGTGGCATTATAAGTCAATGGGATGGAATATTTAATAAATAGTGCTGCAACAATTGGCTAACTGCATATGAAAACTATACATCCTAACCTCAACTATGAGGGAAGGCGGGGCAGGTGAAGGGGACTGGATAAAGGAAGGTGAAAGGATTAGCTAAAGAGCTTATATGCAAAGACAATAGTGTAGTGAAGGCCAGATGAGTTAATAGGTTTGTAGGGAGAGGGTGGGGTGGGGGCTGGCTGGAGGTGGGCAAAGGCAGGGGAAATGGGGGAAATCTGCAATAGTGTCAACAATAAAAATAAAATAAAATAAAAAAGACAACCAAATAGAAGAGTGATTAGTCATTCTAAAGAAGAGAAAACTAGAATGGTTAATAATGCTTATATTTGCAAGTAATTAGGGAAATGCAAATTAAAACAGGGAGATACTATTTTGAACCTACCATATTTTTAAAGATTAATATATTTGATAGCCCGAGTTATTAGAGAACATGTGGCAAACTGTGGCTCTTATTCACTAATGGGCTATAAATTGAAATAACCTCTTTGAAGTTTTCAGACATTTGAAAATACTTAAAATACTTAAAACAGCAGCAATACCAGTATCTATTCTTCCCTTCCTTAGAAATGGAAACCCTTATTTTTAGTTGAGTATATGGCCATTTAGAATAAAGAGCACTTCTTATCCTCTCTTGCAGGTAGGAGTGGCCATGTAATTAAGTTCTAGCCAAGTTCTGGTACAAAAATGTCTGCTCTAAGCAGCTACACCATGAGACATGTTCAAGAACTCATTACATCACAATTTTTAATAGCAAACAGTGTAAGTAATCTGTCACTCAACAAGGAAAAGAGTACATAAAATTGTGGTTTAGTCATATAATAGAATACCATCCAACGCTAAAATTTATAAACTGGATCTGTATCATCAGCATGGATCTCAACCATAATATATGAAAAAAAAATAGATTTCAGGATGATAAATGCTGTATATTATTAATGTGAAATTTAAAAACATAAAACAATTGTGTACAAAATCAGGGACGAGAATAATACATACCAACTTCAGAATAGTGGTTATGTCTGTGGAGGTAAAGAGAGTACAGGTAAGGTAAAGCTTTAGTTGCATCTGTAAGATTCTCCCCCCCCCCCCCTTATTTTTTTTTAAAAAAAGGCAATGTAAATTAAATACAGCAAAATGTTAAAATCTTGGTGTATTGTTTAATTTTCTGATATTTTCTGTTTGAAATAATTCAAATGAAAAGATTTCAAAATATTATAGAAGTCCCATGATTGTTAAATTGTTAAGCTCTTGAAATGTATTTCGTAGAAAGATTTAAAAATGAGTGCTTAACAACTAAATTAGTATATAGCATGAAAAAGCAGGACAGGTAAGATACAACTGATAAGACAAAATAGGAAAGAATGGTCACATTGAAATAGAGAATTCAGAAGGAGCTGTGGGTTTTGGAGGAGAAGATGATACATTCGGCTTAGGGTTATGAAAATTCATACTTCAGTTCTTTTGGGTTATCCTAATGGAGATATCAAGAAAGCAACTGGAAGTGCACATCTGCTAAGGAGGCAGGTCATAGACTTCAAAGTCACCGTTATGGCCAGTGGTGTCACAGGGCTGGATGAGATGCTCACTACAGCTTGTTGTGCTCTGGATCCGGCCCCCCTCTTCTGGTCTCAGTGCCTGGTAGCTAACACTCCGTAGAATCTAAGTAGTAAAAATAGGCCCCAATGCAAAGGCTAACGTAGGCTTACTCCCAAGAACAACAAAAAGAGTCTGTCCCCATGCCCCCCACCACACATAGATATGTAACTTTATCTTCAAGTAGTATTGTTTTTTTCCTTGATAGCTTAGGTACAGTTTATTGGTTTTCTTGCAGAAAATATTTTTTTTAAATTTAAAAATCTCAACAACTATAAACATTCTTTGGAAAACTTAAGCGTAGTATAAAAAATAAATGCAATATTTTTCTGCTTCTAACAATGTTTATTTTATTTTTTATTACATATATTTAATATTTTTATTGATTTCAGAGAGGAAGGGAGAGGGAGAGAGAGATAGAAACATCAATGATGAGAGAGAATTGTTGATTGGCTGCCTCCTGCACGCACCACACTGGGGACTGAGCCCGCAACCTGATCATGTGCCCTGACTGGAATCGAACCATGACCTCCTGGTTCATAGGCCGATGCTCAACCACTGAGCCACGCCAGCTGCACTGACAATGTTTAAATTGTAAACAAACTTAAAATAGTTTTTGTAAAAAATTATGTAGTTACCCAGCTTTCATTTTTGAGTTGCTTAAATTTCTATCCTAATATGTAGTTAACTCAGTTCATTGTTATTGCCTCACTGTGATCCAGAAATTGTTCTTAATTGATTTTAATTGAGAGAAATAATGTCTTTCTACAGATACAGGGATGGATTTCGCAAAAATAAAATTCAAAAGAATACACTTGGATGCCTGGCTGGTGTGGCTCAGTGGTTGAGCATTGACCCATGAACCAAGAGGTCACTGGTTCGATTCCAGTAAGGGTACACGTCCAGGTTGTGGGCTCAATACCCAGTAGGGGGTGTGCAGGAGGCAGCCAATGGATGTTTTCATCTCTCTATCCTTCTCCCTTCCTCTCTCTCTAAAATCAACAAAAACATATTTTTTAAAAACAAAATAAAGTACTCTTGGGGTAAAAAAAAATGTACTCATGTAGTAATACTTTATAATTCTCTTAGAAAATTTATGGATTTAAAATTTTTTTTATTTTAATGAATTTAAAGCAGTAATGGCATTGCTAAAAATTGTGTTAGATTACTTGAAATTTTATTTTGCCATCTTCTGTGTATTTCTCTCACTAGAATTTTCCTCAATTTGAAGTATCGATGCAGAAATAAGAAAGCAAAACATGTCAAACACTACACTTGGCTCTTGAGATTAGGGAACAATCCTTTTCTTTTTAAAGATATTTTCACTGATTTCAGATAGGAAGGGAGAGGGAAATGGTAAACCATTTCTCACCTATCATATGGACAAACATCCAAAAGTTGAACATAGGGAAATTGCTGATAGAAGTACAAAAAACAAACTGTATGGATGGCAATTTGGCAATATATACAAAATTTACATTTGTATTTACCCTGTGTATTAATTTCTTATGGCTGCTGTAACAATTTACCACAAACTTAGTGGCTTAAAACAACACAAGTTTATCTTAGAGTTTGGAGGTCAGATGTCTAAAATTGTTCTATTAAGGCTGCATTCCTTCTGGAGGTATCTGTAAAAGAGAATGAAGAAGATATCGGTATACTGACATATAGAGAGATTTCTAGGATATATTAAAAAGTGAGAGAAGCAAAGAGCTGAAAAGTTTATATGTTATGCTACCTTTAAGTATAAGTGGAGAAATGTATTTTGCTTGTGTTGCACAAAGAAATTCTGGATTGATGAAAAATGAATAAAAATGGTTAATTGCACTGATAAGAGGGACTGAAGAGGTAGCTAGGCCCTCTCACTGAATACATTTTTGTATTATTTTGATTTATGAGTCATGAAAATGTATTACTGCAGTTTTCCACATATAAGACTTTTCCAACCCAAAATTAAGAAATCAATATTTTAAACATAAAACAGAACACATTTGTATTTAGTAATTACCGCAGGCAATGTTTACATACCAGTATTATGATATTAGGCAGCATATCACTTTATTCAGCCTCTGTTGCATCACTGCTCTCTTCTTCATCACTATTAGTTCCAGACATATCAGCTTCTTCAACTTCTATTGTAGCACTGCTGTCTTCTGAGTCACTGTCTATATACGTGAGATCATCCTCATAAACTGGTGGCATTTTCTGAGCAAACTTTGTGTTCTCATGGCCAACCCTTCTCTCCTCATGAAATTGAAGCACCATTTTGCCTTTCCTGTAAAATCAACAATGTTCATTTCGCTTGCAAACATACTTGCCTGACTTGAATAAGCTTGGCCGACACACATAAGCCACTCTGGTGCTGCTCCATAATCCAAGTCCTAAGCCTCTGCTCCAAGTTTGCCCATTTTGCTGGTTTCCCTCTTACGGCCTTCTTCTTTTTTAGCATCTTCAGGAGTTGTTCTTCCTGTTTTCTCCACTGTCTGCTCATACCCTCAGTGGGAGGAGGTCCAAATGGTCTCTCTGCAGCTCTATGTCCATGCTCTTTTGCATAGCTGATTACATTCAGTTTGAATTTTGCAGAGTAAGATGATCGCTTACCGGTATTTATCTTTTTATTTTTTGACATCTTTATGGGCTCAGAACCCTCTGGTCCCTGTTGCATCTGCGCACTGTCCACCTCCACGTCCACCTCCAATTATGGCATCAGCTGATGCCAGTAACAATAAGGCTTGTGACTGGAGGAAGCTTGTTTGACAAGGTATGGGCAGCTACACACCTGCGGGGCTCCCTCCTAGGCTGACTTCTGTGTGTAAGACGCTCCTCGATTTTCGGTCTAATGCGTTTAGAAAAAAATAGCATCATATACATGGAAAAATACGGTACATCATAAAAATAAGACCTCATGAAGCAGACAGCTTCCCCCACCCCGACAGGTTTTTATAAGGCTTAACTTTAAGGATTCTGTGAGCCAGTGGCCTGCCACCAACATGCCTGAAGTTTCTAATTTGAGTCCTTGACTTGAATTAAGGGGCTATGTTCATTGGGGTCCCAGTTAGCATGCAAATGTATAACATGCTAACCCAGATAATCATCCATTTATAATTTAATATGCTTTAGAATCGACAGTTTAGTTGATTTAGTTTCATGGAATACTCAGGAAAGTACTGATGGAAGTCAGGGGGTTGGGAAATATAATCATGGGCCAGAGTGTGTTCTAGGGTGGGCCCTGAGCAACTAAGGAGCCATGTGAAGGCACTTGGGTGCCTGGGGCTTGGTATTGGGGGAAGGATCTCAAATGCAAACTTCATCTAAAAGATGGTTTTGCTTTAATTTAGTTTTTAGGTTAGTCCTGTCTGGAAAACCATGCTTTCTTGCCCCATGCCACTTATCTTTCGTTTCTCCTTCATAAGTAGTTCATCTCAATAAAACTAAAGAAGACTTGGGTTTATGTCCTAGCCCTGATGTTTACTAGTCCGCTGAAATTGGACAAGTTACTAAATCTCTCTTTGCCTCAGTGTTCTCATCTATGAAATGGGGCTAAACATACGAAGGTCATTGTGAATGCCCAAATTAAAGTGAAATACATGACAATATGAGCTAAGCCTTGGACAATGAAAGTTGTTACTGTCTTTTTGAAGAGATGAACCATAGGCAGGTAGGCCCTGGAAACCTTGGGCCCTATTTTCCTGATTTCCTAGGCAGTTCTCAAGGAAGTTTCACAAAGGAGGCGTGAGTCATTCTAAACGGTGTTGGAGCGAAGAGAGCAGTCATGAACATAGAGGGGAAATGGAAGATCGGAGGCCATAGGAGCAGTTAAACCAAGATGGAGAGAAGCTGAAGCAAAAACAAAGCAGAGATGAGGTACCACGTTTGCAAATAGGGTGAGGCATAGTTACAGAATAAGACCCAAGTTCAGGATGAAACTTGAGAACTCATGGCCCAGTCTAGTGGGTTGTTCGACCAGGACAACACATAGACCTGACAGATGATAAAAAGTTGTCAGCTGTTTTCTCAATGATTGGTATATATACAGATTGAATTCCAAACAAATTGGAAGAAATTCTAATTTAGTTATTATGCTTTTCATAATCCTCTTTCCTTTTTTAGTTTTGATAAAGGAATTAATGTATATTCCTTCAAGGTCAGGGATTATATATTTGAATCACTCATAGTACATTACACTCAATAAATACTGATTATTGATGATAATATAAATACTAGTATTCCTTGCCGAGGCTGACCAGCAGCCCCTGAATGACGGATGAACAGATCACTCCGACACAGGTTGTGGGCTCGATCCTCAGTAGGGGGCATGCAGTGGGCAGCCAATCAATGATTCTCTCTCATCATTGATGTTTCTCTCTCCCTCTCTGAAATCAATAATAATAAAAAAAGATATAGTCAAAGTTTCTACATTGTTATGTCTTTTTAGTTTTTTTAAACTAGAATAGTATCTTACTTTTATTTTCTCTTTATTACATTAAATTTTGAAAGGTCCAGGCTACTTTCCTTGTAGTATTCTGTGTTTGTCTGATTGTTTCCTAATGATGTCACTTTACCTGCTCTATACCCTTCCTTTTTTTTCTTCTCTATAAACTTGATGTAAGTCTAGAGCAGGAGTCCTCAAACTACGGCCCGTGGGCCACATGCGGCCCGCCAAAAACATTTATCCGGCCCGCTGGGTGTTTTTGCCGCCGCTGCCTGTCCTGCTTAGCAGCCGACTCGTCCCCGGCCTGCAGTGTGCATGTGTGGAATGTCTGAGGAACAGTGAACTGGCCCCTGTTTAAAAAGTTTGAGGACCTCTGGTCTAGAGCAAACTTTTTCATCTCATGGCACACATAAACTAGTTACTAAAATTCTGTGGCACACCAAAAAATATATTTTTTGCTGATCCCACAAAAAATAGGTATAATTTTGATTCATTCACACCAGATGGCTATTGTGTTGGCTATTGTCATTTTTTATTTGACAACCTAAGAGAAAAGAGGTCAGTACCCTAACTAAATAGTCAGATATTGCATGTTTTAAATATTCTTGCAGCACACCAGTGTGCCTCGGCATACCAGTTGAAAATTGCTGGTCTAGAGGCTTGATTAGACTCATGTTAAATATATAATGTCAGTTTGTCCCATTACTAGTGGTATTACATGGAGTCACTTGGTTAAGGTGGTGACTGCCAGTTCTATAATTTTTCTCCTTTGTAGTTAGAATCTACGCAGTGATACTTTAGCACTGTGCCCGTATCCCTTCACCCAACGAGTAAACATACATCTAACTGTCTTATTTGGCTTGCCCTGATGTGGCCTTGATTCATATTCATAGGCTCAGAATCAGAAAACTCCTTCATCTAGTTCAGTGGTTCTCAACTAGGGGTGATTTTGCTCCTCAGAGGACATCTGGCAATGTCTGGAGACATTTTTGGTTGTCACAACTGGGGTGTTATGTGTGTGGGTATGTTACCTGCATGTAGTGGGTAGAGGCCAAGGATGCTGCTATGTATCCTATTATGCACAGGAAAATCCCCTACAGCAAAGCATTATCCAGACCAGAATATAAATAGTTCCACTGTTGAGAAACTCTGATCTAGATGTATAATTAACCTTCTCTCTCACACATAGTTCATTGGCCTTTTTGGAGAAACTAGTGAAATTGTGCAGCCTATCTTCAGCAATAGTAGAAACCAAGCAGATTTTAGGAGTCCATCAGATTTTTCTCATGTTTCAAGCCAGGCAGAAGATTCGTGCACGACGGTGGGGGAGTGGTCCCTCAGCCCGACCTGCACCCTCTCCAATCTGGGAGCCCTCAGGAGAGCCCTCTCCAATCCGGGAGTTTCTGTCTGTCTTTGCCATCATATGAACGAATTGTCTGAGACCCCTAACCCAGTTTGGTTTGTTGCTCACAGAATAATAGAGGCATTTTTTTTCTTTGCTTCATTGGTGGAGATTTCCTGGAAGTTTTAGGACATCTTCCCTTTAGTTTTTCCTAGACACTCTGATTTTATTTATGTCTCTCACCTTTGCTTTCCCTCCATCCCCACTGCAACAGTAACTTGCTCCAGGCTCACTTTGCTCTAGGACAGTGGTTCTCAACCTTGGCTGCACATTAGAATCACCTGGGAATCTTTTTAAAATCCTGATTTCTGAGTCTCATCTTCCAGAAATTCTGTTTCTTTGTTATGGGGTGGGGCCACAACATTAGTAACAAAGAAACAGAATTTCTGGAGGATGAGGCCCAGAAATCAGGATTTTAGAAAGATTCCCAGGTGATTCTAATGTGCAGCCGAGGTTGAGAACCACTGGTCTAGGACCATGGTTGGCTAACTGCGGCTCACGAGCCACATGCGGCTCTTTGGCCCCTTCAGTGTGGCCACGAAGTTTCAATCGCACTGTACATGTGTGCTGGCACGTGGTATTTTGTGGAAGAGCCACACTCAAGGGGCCGCAGTTTGCCGAGCACTGGTCTAGGAGATCAGTCTGCCACCAAAACTACGATTCCCAGCATTCCTGGTGCTCCCCGTGCTCTGGGCTTCCGCTTCTGGTCCTGGGGCTGCCATCAGAACTACTATTCCCAGAATTTCTGGTGCTCCTCGTGCTGGGAGTGACCGAGGGAGCCACGGCCCCCCAAGCCTCTGGCTTTCCTGCTCTGCTCTCCGCCTGGCAACTGAGGGAGCCAAGTCCCCCCAAGGGAGCAACCAAGGGAGCCACGTCCCCCCAAGCTGCCGGCTCTCCCGCTTCTGCTCTCCGCCTGGCGCCTGTGCATGCAAATTAACCCACCATCTTTGTCAGGTTAATTTGCATATTCACCCTGATTGGCTGGTGAGTGTAGCAAAGGGATGGTCAATTTACATGTTACTCTTTTATTATATAGGACTAGAGGCCCGGTGCACAAAAATTTGTGCACTCGGGGGGTAAGGGGGTGTCTCTCAGCCCGGCCTGTGCCCTCTCGCAGTCTGGGACCCCTCGGGAGATAACGCCCTGCTGGCTTAGGCCTGCTCCCGGATGGCAGAGGGCAGGCCCAATCCCTAGGTGCAGCCCCTGGTCGGGCTCAGAGCAGGGCCGATTGGGGAGTTGGGGCACCGCCCCCTGTCATGCACAGAGCAGGGCGGATCGGGAGGTTGTGATGTCACCCTCAGTCATGCTCAGGATAGGGCCAATTGGGGGGTTGGGGCACCGCCCCCTGTCACACTCAAGGCAGGGTCGATGGAGAGGTTGCGGCGCCACCCCCTGTCACGCACAGAGCAGGGTCGATCAGGGGGTTGGGGCGCTCCCCCCTGTCACGCACAGAGCAGGGCCCATCAGGGGGTTGGGGAGCTCCCCCCTGTTACTCACAGAGTAGGGCCGATAGGGGAGTTCGGGCACCACCCCGTCACACACAGAGCAGGGCCCGTGGGGGGCAGTTGGGGCGTCGCCCTCTATCACCCACAGAGCAGGGCCGATCATGGGGTTGGGGCGCCGCCACTGTCACACTCAGGGCAGGGCCGATGGGGAGGTTATGGCTCTACCCCGTCACACACAGAGCAGGGCCTGTGGGGGGTGGGTTGGGGCGCCACACCCTGTCACACACAGAGCCACAGGGCGATCAGGGGGTTGGGGAGCTCCCCCCTATCAGGCACAGAGCAGGGCTGATCAGGGGGTTGGGGCGCCTTCCCCTGTCACGAACAGAGCAAGGCGGATAGGGAGGTTGTGGCCCCACCCCCTGTCACACACAGAGCCACAGGGTGATCAGGAGGTTTAGGCGCTGCCCCCTGTCACGCTGATCCCGGTGCCGGGAGACCTCTTGGCTCTGCTGATCCTGGTGCTGGGAGGCATATTACTCTTTTACTATATAGGATAGAGGCCTGGTGCACGTGTGGGGGCCGGCTGGTTTGCCCTGAAGGGTGTCCTGGATCAGGGTGGGGGTCCCCACTGGGGTGCCTGGCCTGCCTGGATGAGGGGTTGATGGCTGTTTGCAGCTGGTCACACTTCCTTCAGTCTGGGGGTCCCCACTGGGGTGCCTGGCCAGTCTGGGTGAGGGGCCGAGGGCTGTTTTCAGGCTGGCGGGTGATGGAAGCTCCCAACAGCTCCTTTTTTTCTTTTTTTTTTATTCTGGGCCAGCTTTAGTTCTGAGGCTCCAGCTCTTAGGCCTCCGCTGCTGAAAGCAGGTATCTGGTTGTTTCAGTTCGAAACAATGTATAATTCCAGCTCTGAGATCCCGGCTCGCTGAAAGCAGGTTTCTGGGGTTTTGTTTAGCTTCTATATTTGTTACAATGTTTCAAACTGCAGGCTCAGAGGCCGGCAAGGCAGGCAGGGAATGTTGGTTTCCTCCGTCACTGAAGCAAGCAAGCCTCATGTTAGTTTCAAGCTGCCCGGCTGCCGGCCGCCATCTTGGCTGGCAGTTAATTTGCATATCGCCCTGATTAGCCAATGGGAAGGGTAGCGGTCGTATGCTAATTACCATGTTTCTCTTTTATTAGATAGGATTCTCAAGAGTGATTTAAATTGCTGTCCTCTATAATAACATAAGGACAAACAAGAAAAGAAAAAGACTCCCTAGAATTAACACACTGAAGCATTTTTATTTTCTGTTTTCCTAGAAAATTTTGAAATGTCATCTTAAAAGCCCTATAGCCAGCGTAGGAAAAATGGATAAAGAGAAATATCAAGTTAAGAATTCACTGTTACAAAAATGGCCCAGAGAGAGTAACCAGAGTTCAGGAAGGGCCAGGGGAGTGCAGAGGTCATTTCCACTCTAACACCTGTAAGTTATTAATGACCTTTGAAGTAATTGTTGATGGAAGCACTTGTACATTTGAGCTGTTTCATATGTATACTTAGTGTATTCAGAGAACTGCCTAGCTTCTGGACCACTGAAATATCTTCAAACTGCATCAGAGATCAAACGGCAAAATCCATGACTTGGGAATATCATGTAGCCATGTGACATGTGGAAGGATCCAGTGTATGAGAACTGATGCCTCAATAACTACACTGTATATTTTTAACTCTGAGAGAATTAGCATTGCTTTCATAAATTTTAAAATGGCAATTTCAGAAAATAATGTCCCACAGTTTTAAAATAAGGTAATAAGAGGTAAATTATTTATACATTTATTTTGGGTTCCTATTCTCAAAGATTAGAAGACATTATCCTCTTTTCATTCCAATTGTCATTACTTAGCTTGTACAACATTTGCTTGTTTTAGGTTTTGAACTCCTAGGAGAAGGACATTGCCTTTCCCTGTTGAGAACTAAGTCAACAATTTTGTGTGCACTTAACAAACACAGAATTAGTTGAAATCTAACTTTTCTCTCCTGTACTGTGGAGCTAGTACATGAATGCATTCAGCAGCTATAGTTACAGTTTTTTGGAGAAAGCAGCAAAATACCCAGGTCTGTACCTTTATTTTAAATTTTTCCTTGTCAATATTTCTTAAAGTTATTTTTCATCAACGTATCTTTCTAACTAGGATAATAGGAACTTTTGGCATGACATGATATTAAGAGCCAATCCTAAAAAATTCATTGGAAAATTATAGGATAATTATTTATTTCCAAAGTATATTTCTTTTCTTTTCTTTTTTTTAAATATATTTTATTGATTTTTTACAGAGAGGAAGGGAGAGAGATAGAGAGCTAGAAACATCGATGAGAGAGAAACATCGATCAGCTGCCTCCTGCACATCTCCCACTGGGGATGTGCCCGCAACCCAGGTACATGCCCTTGATTGGAATCGAACCTGGGACCCCTCAGTCCACAAGCCGACGCTCTATCCACTGAGCCAAACCGATTTTGGCCCAAAGTATATTTCTTGACTTCCAATTAGTAGGCAAGTGTTTCAGGTGAGTAGTTTGATTAAAAATTAGGAGTTAGAACTTAATAACTTAATTCTATTGATCATGATTTACATTTTCCCTGTATTTGCTCAATTTCTATAAAATAAGAAAAATTGAAGAAAAAGATGTGACATAATGTATATCATCATTCTTTTATCTTATTCTCTAAAATGATGAGAGGTCATGAGAAAGGAGGAATAGGGAGATGGTGAGAGTCATTATTCTAATATCTGGGATCTTATTGTAGCTTTATTTTATCCTTGAAATTTTAATTATTATTTGTAGAGGGCCGCCAGGGAAGCACCTAGGCATTTTCTTATAATTATTGTCAGCTGAACTCAGAGCTTAGGCAGAGCCACACCCTGGGAACATGCTTCCCCAATAAGGCTGGACATGTTAATCAGGCAGGGGTGGAACTAGATAGGTAAATCTAGGGCTTTAAAATAAACCTGCTGTGTGGCTCAGCCGCTTTTTGCCGCCTCTCCATCAGAGAGGATGGCGCCCACCTGGCCCCAGCTTAAAATCTATTTCTGCGTCTTGGTCTTTCTTTAATTTCTTAATCCCCAGCTCCTCCACTCAGCAAATGGACTGTTTCCTTTTCCATGCGGGACGTGGAAAAGAGAGAAACAGCCCCCCACATTTGGCGCCCCCCAACAGGGACTGAGTACGGAGGCAAAAGAAGAAAGCGAGGGGGTCACTCCCAGAAGCGTGTGCACACAGATTTAAAGGAATAAGGTAAGGGGAGTGTATTGTTGTGAATTGATATGAAATAGCTAGGTGTAAAACGTGGGTAATCCTCAAAAAAATGCTTTAAACTATGCTCTGTTAATTGTAGTCAAATTCTTGATTTCTTTCTTAAGCTTTGTTGATGAAACCTGGGAAAAGGTTTGAAAGCAGTTGTGTGACCAATACTCAGCAAAAAGTCCAAAGAAAATTCCTATTTTAATTGGTGATGGCCTTGATTTGGCACAGGAGAGTTTAAGAATGTCTAAGTGGGGTGCAGCCACGGCCTTACAGCCTGGAGTGGAAGGGTGCGAGTCTCTAAGAATACCATCTGCACGTCCTCTGCCTCCACGTGTAAACTACTTGTAACCAAGTAGAAAAGGATTAAAGGAATTTCTCAGGAACTGCCGATGATTCTTTATCTTAAAAAATCTTTTCTTTCCTTAAAAAAATAAAAATAAATAAAAATTGAAAAATAAATATAATAAAAAGAGTAAATGCCAGACCATTACTGAATCTTCCCCCTAAGAAACTAGGTGGGGAATCTCACGTGGCCATCCAATATGGACGTCACTCCCCAAGAAAGCCACTTCTTCGCCTCATCTTCGCCATCTTTATCTTTTCCAGCTAATGACTTAAAGCTTTTACAAATTCATAAATGCATCTGGGATTTCTGTGCACATGTAAAGGGAGAAGGCCAGTTTAAAAACGAGTGCACATAGTTTTGAGCTGAACTTTACCTTTTGCTGTGTACAGAATAAAAACCCGAGACTGTTTTGGCCTTAAAAATGGCGGAGATGAACCTGAGAAAGAAATGCAGGCTGGTTTCCCAAGGCGATCTAAAGTAGCTCTTTTGAAATTTCCCGCCCTGAGGCAAGTACCACCAGGAAGTTGATAGTCAAGCTTACATGTGAATAGCTATGGTTTTGCTTCTTGACTTCCCCAGCAGGAAAATTGTGACCATTTTTAAGTTCAAATCATCGAAAAGTATTGAGATTTATAATATTGAAATGTTGATCTGAGTATGCCTAGTATGAAATCTAGATGATAGAAGTTAATCTATTAATTGAAAATGCCTTATATTTTATTTGAAATGTATCCTTAAATGTAAAAGTCTCTTTTTTTGCCATTAAAAAAGTTTAAAGTTACACGCTTTTTTTAATGGAGGGAGGGGTAGACATGCCCTTCTCCTAGCATTCAGGTAATCCACTTCCTGCCAGCAGCCATCTTTAGGAATGTTAATTTGCATTTCAATGGCTACACCTTTTGCTAGCTGACCTTCCCAGAAAAGGTCAAGCGGCCAAAAGGTGGCTCCTTTGAAATCAGCTTTCCGCCAGTAGTCATTTTTTAATACAAGTTTGTTTCTCAGTTTCCCCGTGCAGAAAAAACATGGTTTAAAGTTAATTATTAGATTTTAAAATTTATTCTTAAAAATATAAAAGTGTAGTTAATCAAAGAACTACTAATATTTGACTTGTAAGCTCTGAAAGTTTAAAGTGCAAATTGAATCGGGAGAAATTAAATATCTAATGTATAAATGTATAATTTGTTTTTGAAAAAATAAAATGTGTTTTCTCTTAAATGATTAGGAATTCAAAATATGTTACTCATTGGTCTGATTTAAAAAGAGGATTAATTTTATGATCTCAACTGAAAATTTTTTAATACAAAAACCAGTTTAAATTTGATTGATATTCTCTAAGATAATTATAAAGGGTATAAACAGCTAATGAGATTTCTGTTTGTCTACAATATAATGTTGGTCATCTATCTTTTAGGGGTTTTGGTTTGCTCTGTCAAAGAACAGTGTAGACAGCCGCCACTTTGAGCTGCCTGACTTGGCAGCCGCCATGTTGTCCGCATGACCTGCCGCTCCCCTGGGGGCTGCAATCTTGAAACAGCAAAGGCCCCGCCCTCTGATTTAATCAATCACAAAAGGAATGTCTGCTCACTGAGGCAGGATGGGATTTCAGGGGTGGAGCTTTAAGGCGGAGTTTTACTACGGAAATGTGGATGGGGCAGAAAGTGTGCTTGCCTCACGAATTTATTTAATACTATTTTTAAGAAAATATTTTTAATACTTAATAAATTAGCAATCACGGTCTTTATAATTTCAGTGGTATGATAGACCAATGTTTTAAGCAGTTGGCTTTATAAGGGCGGACAATAGAGCTCATATTTCTTAAAAGGCTTGTAGATAAGAGACATTTTTAAGTCATCTTAAATTCTCAGTAGAACCACAGTTATACATATATCATAAACAAAAAAAGAGTAATTGATTCCATGGTCAAGACTAGATCCTATTATGTTGAGAACTGCTTTTAAATGTTGAAAATTTTTTAATTAGATATGTATTTGACAGTTTTTCCCAAGTGCAATATTTCAAAATATAATATGCTTGGTTGCATAAGAAATATCTTCCAAATAAAAGAAAAAATTGATTTATTAGTAGTAATGTCTTTATTTAAACTAACAAAAGCACCACACCACTGCATTTTAAATTAGGCTGGAGGTGGGGCAGCGTTTGCACCTCGTGTATCAGACATAAAATTACTAAATTTACTAATCTTTGTAAGCAATTTAATCCTAGTAAAGTAAAATTCTTCTAAAAAGTTACTGAAGGCTTCCCATGATCCCTCTGTATATGCAAATAAGCCGAAAGGGAATGCTGTTTAAAAATATTATTTTAAATTTTATAAAAAGGAGAAATTTTAATATTTTGAAATATCTTCCACTAATATTTATAGGATAATCTAATGATTTGCTGTTAAAATACCAAATCTGAAAATAAGTACAGTCACCATAAATGTTTAATGACTGTGACTTGGAATACATGGCCTTGCGGCACTCTCAGTCAAGATCCAAGAAATAATCCTCTGGGTTACTTGGTGTAAAAGAGAAAGATTTTTCTTTTTTAAGTTGAAGTTCTCCAAGTGTAATCCAGCAGAAAGAAGACAAACCAGACAACCAACAGCTCAGAGACCACCTGGGGCATAGTAAAGTGAAGTATGGTAACAATTAACTCAGGTAAAAACTGTAAGTTTCATATTGGTCTTAGAAGGCACAATTTTCCTTTACCTGGGAAGGACAGCACAACTATCCCAAGGTCAGAGGGCTCCAGTTAGCGTGTCAACTCAGTGTTCTGGAGACTCAAAACTGTAATTTAGATAATATGCCTAAGTTTAACCTAGGTTACCCAAGGACTCTAGATAATGTATTTACCCAAAACTGTAATTTGGATAGCATGCTGTCTCTGTTTCTGTAAATTGCTTTTTTTGCAAACTAGGTTCCTCATTCCAAACCTCGAGTCAGCCAATTTAAAATTGAATTGTCATGACCTAGAGCAAAGGATATTCAAAGAATATTCTTGTATTATTCTACAAGTTTCATTAATAATTTTGATGCTTTAAAACAGTATATTGTGCATTTATCCCAAACAAACTTACAAATTCTTTGAATGTTTGGCAACAATTTAATATTTAAGGACATAAAAGGATTTATTCCCTTCCAGTGTGTGGAAGGCCCCCTGGGAAGGCACTTAAGCATTCTGTATTGACCTCTCTTGACCTTTTTTCCAAGAGGATTTCCTCTTCTCACAATCCAGTTGTCTACAGCTGTTACCTAAGCTCTCCGTTCAAGCTGTGATCATGGTGGCTGGTACCATGGATCTGTCTCTTGCCCAATGGTATAAGATGGGCCCTCTCTGGAGAAGAAACCTGGGTTCCCTATGATCAATGCCTGGGCCCGGCCAGCAGGCGAGGGGATCCAAAGGCAGTTGGTGGGCATGGAGGCCAGAGGGACATAAGTTAACAAGGAGACAGAACTAAACCTCACATCACCCTACTTGGCCCAGAGATGGCTGGTAGTCAAAGACGGGTAAGACCCCACAGGGTGGGGCGACCTAAGACAGGCACAGTCGGGGGCCAGTAGGAGAAAACTTGGGGTTCACCAGAGGTGGGGCACAGATCCTCACCCCCCACAATGGTGCAGGGGCTTGAACACTCGCCCCTTCTGAGGAAGGTCTCCTGTCCCCATGGCTGCTTCTTGCTTCCCATGCCCAGCCCAGATCAGGAACCAAATAACAGAAGAGACTTGGCCCAGCTGAAAATGGTACCCAGAAAAATGAAGGCTTAGTTTAACAGACTCTAAATTTAAATCTAGCCTAACAACAGAAATGCTTAAGCCTCCTCAAGGACGTAAAGTGATCCTTTCAATTAATATTTACAGTGTAAATTAAGATTATTATTAAAATATTAAATTTGACAGTAAAATAGTTGTTAAGTTTTCAAATTAATTAAATTTGGCTACTTTGAAATAAGTATTCAAAAGTATTAACCAAAATTTTCATTTCGTGGTAAAATTGCTTAACATACAAAAATGTTATCTAGACTGCATTATATATTTTCCAAAAATCCTCCTAATTAAATAAAAAAAGGGGGGGGGGGATAGTGGAAAAATATAGTGGAAAAATGTCATGTAAGAAAATAGATCCTATAATTAAATTAAAATTTTTTCATTAGAGAGACACCCAGAAAAAACACACATTATGCCAGGTTAAGCCAGGAGAAGATCGTTTCAAAGAAAAAATCCTAAGTAAGGTTTTCTTTATTAACCTTTGGTCGAGAATACATTTGTATATTTTCAGAAAAACAGCTCCCAGGCCATGTGGCTTCCTGCAACAATAGATCCCAACTGACCAGATTGCTCCAGCCACAAAGACAGGAGAGACAGTTCAGAGATGGAGATGGTGAAGACGCCTTGTCATGATAGCAGTCAGCACCTGTGCATTGCTGCAGGTTGCCCAGGACCAAGAGCAAGGAAGAAGGAGCAGTGCAGCCAATTCGGGTGCCAGAGCGTTACATCCGTCACCACAATGGACTCAGACATTCACTCAAAAGGACTAAGTACTGCCCTAATGACAGCAAAAGGGAAGAAAAAGAAAACTGAAAGATGCAAGGGACTGTTGTGCCAATATGAAGTCATCTGAAGAAGTTAACGACTGAAGTGCAACAGATTGTGGAAAAGCAAGAAGTTGAAGCTACTTCTTCAACATTGTTCCTGCTCATGCTAGCATCTGTTAGCTGCCAGTCTTCTGCAAAGTCTTGCGCAGCCAAGTCCAAGGACTCTGAGTAAATATACACCAGCAGCAAAAGAGACTTTTTTTCATTTAGTAGCAAGAATGTTAATATGTCCATAGTTCTGATTTCTCATATTGTTGTTTTGCATTGGCATTGTTTTGTTATTATTTAATAGCCAGTTTTGTTCTTAACGTTCAAATTTTGAAAATGATAACATGTATGTAGTTTAGTATTTGCATTGTTTGCAATTGTTTTAATTCTAGAGCCCTACTATTAATGTTTAAAATTTTACTTTTATTATAGTAGCTTAAAAAACAAAAATGGGGGAGATGTAGAGGGCCGCCAGGGAAGCACCTAGGCATTTTCTTATAATTATTGTCAGCTGAACTCAGAGCTTAGGCAGAGCCACACCCTGGGAACATGCTTCCCCAATAAGGCTGGACATGTTAATCAGGCAGGGGTGGAACTAGATAGGTAAATCTAGGGCTTTAAAATAAACCTGCTGTGTGGCTCAGCCGCTTTTTGCCGCCTCTCCATCAGAGAGGATGGCGCCCACCTGGCCCCAGCTTAAAATCTATTTCTGCGTCTTGGTCTTTCTTTAATTTCTTAATCCCCAGCTCCTCCACTCAGCAAATGGACTGTTTCCTTTTCCATGCGGGACGTGGAAAAGAGAGAAACAGCCCCCCACAATTATTTATGAAAGAGATAATTTAGAGCAATACCAAATGCTAACAAGGATAGTATAAGAAAAGAAATTTATAGGCCCATCTCTCTCATAAATCTTAAGTAAAATCTAAGTAAACTGAATCCAATAATGAATAAAAATGACAAATACATCATGACTAAATTGGATTTATCCCAGAAATGCAAGTTAGTTTAACATTTAAAATTCAAATTTATTACAGTTAATATATATAATTTACTATATTAAGAGAATAAAGGATTAAAAACATGATCATGTAAGTAAATGCAGAAAAATAAAAAGAGGTTATTCTAAACAAGCTAGGAATGTAAAGGAACTCCCATAACCTGATAAAGCCCATCTCCAAAAACCAAACCAAACCAAAACAAAAAAACCCACAGAAAATATATACTTAATTTTGAAATGCTAATAACATTTCTTTTATATTAGGAACAATATAAAGATGCCCCAAACCATAATTTCTACTCAAATTATTGAGTATTATGCCCAAGTAATGCTAGAAGAAAAAAAAGGCGTAACATCTGCAAAGAAAAAAAAATCCAACATTTTTACAAATGATGACTGTCAATGTAGAAAAGCTAATACTAACCATATGCGTTATTAGGATAAATAAGAATGTTTAGCAAAAACACTATTAAAAACTCAATTACATTTAAACAGCAGAAAAACTATGTTAGAAATATAATTTTTAAAAAATTTTATTATAGCACCCCAAGTTATAAAGTACTTTAGAAAAATGTAATAAAAATAATTTATTCAAAAGATCTAAATAGAGCTTTTTTGTGTGTATTGCCAAGACTTCAGTATTCTAAGAATGCCAGTTCTGCCCAAAGAATCATTGAAATTCCATTGTCCCCAACAGAGTTTTTCTTTGAATTTAAGAAGCTAAATCTATAATTGATATGAAGGAGCAAAGGTCCAAGAATATCCAAGACACTCCTGAAGAAATTAAACTTGCTACAAGACCTTAAGATTTCTTCTGTGTATAGTAATTGAGACAGTGTTGAACTGACATGAATAGGGATAGACCAGTTGAATGGAATGCAGAATCAGATCCCCACATATATATGAACATTAAGGGCACTGAAGGTCAGCGGGTGGGAAAGATGGTTATTAAAAAAAAACTAGAGGCCTGGTGCACGAATTTGTGCACCAGTGGGGTCCCTCGGCCTGGCCTGCAGGATCGGGCCAAAACCAGCTCTCCGACATCCCCCGAAGGGTCCTGGATTGCAAGAGGGTGCAGGCCGGGCTGAGGAACTCCACCAGTTCACAATTAGGGCCAGGGAGGGACTGCAGGAGGTTGGCTCCAGGGTGTGTCCGGCCCATGTAGCTCAGTCCCGATCAGCCGGACCCCAGCAGCAAGCTAACCTACCAGTCAGAGGATCTGCCCCCTGGTGGTCAGTGCATGTCATAGTGAGCGGTTGAGCAGCCTTAGCATATCATTAGCATATTACGCTTTGATTGGTTGAACTATCAATGACCAGACACTTAGCATATTAGGCTTTTATTATATAGGATGGTCCCAGTGCAATTCAATTGGAAGAAAGAGTTGGGTGCCTACCTAAAGACATGTACAAAGACAAATTCCCATTAAGTTAGAGATTTTAATATGAAAGGCAATGCTATAAAACTTTTAAATGACAGTAACTTTATGCCCACAGGATAAGGAAGGATTCTGTTAATAAAACACAAAGAATTCAAACCAAAAATGAGAGGTTAATACATTTGATTACATTCAAAATGAAAATGTTTTGTTTTGTTTAAAAAAGAGATGAAAATATAAACTAAAATCTGGGAGAATATAATTGTAATATGAAAATGAAAAAGATTTTAATATCCAGAATGTATAAAAAGCCTTATATATTGATAAGAAAAAGAAAACCCAAAGAAAAAAGAGCAAAAGATATGAACAGGCATTTTATAGAAGAGAAACACAACTCATAAGTATATCTGAAGAGGTCAAACACATTTGAAGTGAGGAAAATGCAAATTAAACCATAAAGATACAATTTATATTAACCAGAATGAAAAAATTTTAGGGTTGGATAAAACCAAAAGTTGATAAAGGTTTAGGAACAAAATAATCTCTCATACACAGCTGGTGGGAATTTAAATTGCTACAATAACTTTGGAAAACATTTACCAGGACTTTTGGTCAAGATAGCAGTATAGGTTAGCCTGGCCGGCGTGGCTCAGTGGTTGAGTCATCAACCTATGAACCAGAAGGTCACGGTTTGATTCCCAGTCAGGGGCACATGCCCAGGTTGTGGGCTCAAGGCAGCTGATTGGTGATTCTCTTTCATCATTGATGTTTCTATTTCTCTCTCCTTCTCCCCTTCTTCTCTGAAATCAATAAAAAATATAAATTAAAAAAAAAAAAGATGGCAGCATAAGTAAACATGATACTTGCCTCCTCCCACAACCACATCAAAATTACAACTAAACTATAGAACAACCATCATTCAGAATTAGCGGAATAGAAGTCCTACAAGTAGGAAATGAAAGAAGAAGCCACATTGAGACTGGTAGGAGAGGCGGAGACAGAACCAGCTGGTCCCACTCCCTCTTGTGGTGGATAAAAATCAGGAGGGATATCTTGGCTGCGGAAGTACCCCCTGAGGAGTGAGGGGTCACAGCCCACACCAGGCCCCCAAACCCAGGGTTGCAGTGCCAGGAAGAGAAATCACCATAATTTCTGGCTATAAAAACCAGCGGAGATGAAGACTTAGGGAGACAGAGCTACTGGCCCCAGGCAGTTGCTCTTAAACTGGCTCACACACAGACTTACTTAGACTAACTCCCACTGAGCTCCAGCACGGGGCCAGCAGCTTGAAAGGTGCCGCAGGCATACATGGAGGAACTGAATTGTCTGGCATCAGGGGAAGAGCTGGGCAGGGGCAGTTTTATCCAAGACAAAAGTGTTGCTAAAGGCCATTATGCCTTTGATGAGCACTCCACACAGAGCCAGCAGAGAGGCACCTTATCTGAGACTCCATCAACCTGGCTCACACTGTTTGGCCCATGCTGGTGATTACCTGAGGCCCAGCCCCACCCAACTTTCAGGCTCACCCAAGCTGTTCACAGTGGCTTTTCCATATGAATGGATGTTGCTTGGTGGTCAGTGGTCACAACCAATTATTGTAGCTGATCATCCTGGGAGTCAACCCCTCCTATTGACATATAAATAGCAGTCAAGACTCAACTACAAGAGGAGGATGCACATAGTCCACTCATAGTGCCAAGCTTGGGTGATTGGGGAGGCTGTGCCATTGGACCCTATAGAACACCTACTACATTAGGCTATTCTACCGAGCCTGGGGACATGACAGCTCTACTTAACACATATAAACAAACACAGGAAGGCTGCCAAAATGAGGGGACAAAGAAACATGTCCCCAATGAAAGAATAGAACAAAATGCAAGAAAAATAACTAAAAAAATGGAGACAAGCAATCGAATAGATGCAGAGTTCAAAACACTGTTTATAAGTATGTTCATTGAAATTAGTGAGAACTTTCTAACAGCATAAAAAAGGACATGGAAACCATAAAAAAGAACCAGTCAGAAATGAAGAATACACTAAGTGAAATGAAGAATAATTTAGAGCCCTGGCCAGTGTTGCTCAGTTGGTTGGAGCATTGTCCTTTATACCAAAAAGTGGTGGGTTCAGTTCCCGTTCAGGGCATGTACCCAGGTTATGGGTTCAGTCCTAGTTAGGGTGCATACAGGAGGCAACCAATCAATGTTTTTCTCTCTCTCTCTTTCAAAAAATAACTAACTAAATAAAAAAATAAAAAAACTACAGCTACAGGGAATTAATAGTAGAGTAAATGAAGCCTACAATCACATCAGCGATTTGGAATATAAGGAAGCTAAAAACACGTAATCAGAACAGCAAAAAGAAAAATGAATTTTAAAAAATGAGGCAAGTGTAAGGAACTTCTGGGACAACTTCAAGCATACAACATTCACATCATGGGGATGCTGGAAGGAGAAGACAGAGAGTAAGAAATTGAAAACCTATTTGAAAAAATAATGACAGAAAACTTCCCTTACCTGGTGAAGGAAATAGACAAACAAGTCCAGGAAGAGCAGACAGTCCCAAACAAGATGAACCCAAAGAGGTCCACACCAAGACCCATCATAATTAAAATGCAAAAGGTTTAAGACAAAGAGATAATCTTAAAAGCACCAAACCAGTATTATATGAAATGTTAAAAGGGTCTTCTAGAAGAAGAAGGAGAAAGAGAAGAAGAAAAGTTAAAAAGTTGAACAATAAAATGGCAGTAAATACATATCTACCAACAACTGAATCTAAAAAACAAAATAAACGAACAAACAGAACATAGATACAGAAAGTGTTTTGACAGTTGCCTAATGGGAGGGATATTGGAGGGAGAATAGGTGAAAAAGGTGTAGGGATTAAGAAGTACAAATTGGTTGTTACAGAGTAGTCATGGGAATATAAATACAGCATAGGGCATATGGTCAATAATATTCTAATAACCCTGTATGGCATCAGATGGGTGTGAGATTAATCAGGACAGTACTAGTCTACAGTAAAGTTGAATACTGGTGTATACCAGCATTACCAGTCCTAGGAGTGTATCCTAGAGAAAGCTCATGCATGTCTTTATTGAGAGACAAATGCAAGAATGTTAACAACAACATTATTTAATGACAGAAATATAGAAGCAACACAAATCGTTCACTGATACTAAGCTGGATAAACCAATCATTCACTGATCTATTTTATAGCAATGAAAATTATTAAACTTTACCTATACTTATTAGTGTGAATGAATCTCAAAAATGTAGTATTGAGTGAAAAAAAGTGAATATTATATCATTCTGTCTTAATTCAGCTGCTGTAACAAAATATCCTAGACTGGGGTGGCTTAGAAACAGCAGAAATTTGTTGCTCACAGTTCTGGAGGCTGGAGCTTCAAGATCAGGGTGCCTGCACGGTCCATTGAGAGCCCTCTCCTGGGTCGCAGACTTTGCTTTGTGTCCTCACAGGGCAGAAGGGGCTTGAGAGCTCTCCGAGGCCTCTTTTATAAGAGCACTTATTCCGATTTACGGGGGCTCCACTCTCATGGACCTAATCACCTCCCAAAGGCCTCACTTCCTAATACCATCACCTTTGGTGTTAGGTTTCAACATACGAATTTTGGGGGAACACAAACATTCAGACCATAGCACATTCTATTTGTTTAAAATGTAAAAGAGGTACCTTTAAATTATACCTTGTTAAGCTCTACATATATATGTGATAAGAACATGAAGAGAAGGATTGAACGATTATCACAAAATTCAGGACAGTGATTACCTGGGGTGAAATGAGGGGGGCATGATTGGAAAGAGGCACAGCATGGGTAAGGGGGCTTCTAAAATTTTCAGTGTTCCGTTTCATAAGCCACAGCCTAGTTACACATGTGGAGAGTGGCTACAGCATTTGGACAGGTTCAAGCCTGGGACTAATGAGAGGGCACTATCCTCTCGTGGCAAAGCCACGTGCAAGTCCCAGCACAATTATAGCCAAAGGCTACAGTTGTAAGCTTGACCTTATGGTCCGAACCTGTGATCCCACATGGCTGAGTGATATGGGCTTCGGGAGGTGTAGCAAGTAAACAAAGCTTTATTAGGTGCACGTAATTGAGTAGATTCGAAACCCGTGAGAACATTGTAAACATCTTGACCACGCCCTTACTTTGCCTCGTGGAATCTGGCTATAAAATAAAGACTCGGCTTGCAGGCTGTGTGCTGTCTCTCCAGCAGAGAAGCAGTGTCCCACCTAGCCCCAGCTTTATTCTCTTGTCTGTCTTTTCTAATCCTTCACCACCCCTCTCCCTCAGGTTCACCCATGGCTGGGCTGGCACGGCACATACACAGGTGTTCATGTTACTGTTTTTCAACCCGTGTGTTCATAATATTCACTTTTCTATTTGTGTGCTATTTTCATATTAAAGTGATAAAAAAGATGAAGGATTTGTTAAAAAAAACACAAATGTATGACTCTTGGTTCCTTTTCCTTTAATAGAGATACAAATGAGTCATGATCTTGGAGATTTTTAAGAGGGAGAGAGATTTTTTTCCCCCCCAAATAAAACCTTTTTTATTTGGAAATAATTTCAAACTTACAAAAAAGTTGGAAGATTGGTTAAAAAACACCTGTTTATTGCCCTACCAGTGGTCGGCAAACTCATTAGTCAACAGAGCCAAAAATCAACAGTACAATGATTGAAATTTCTTTTGAGAGCCAAATTTTTTAAACTTAAACTATATAGGTAGGTACATTGTTATTAACTTAATTAGGGTACTCCTAAGGCTAATAAGAGCCACACTCAAGGGGCCAAAGAGCCGCATGTGGCTCTCGAGCTGCAGTTTGCTGACCACAGGACTTTAGCTAATTTGGCTCAGTGGATAGAGCATCGGCCTGCAGACTAAAGGGTCTCAGGTTCAATTCTGGTCAAGGGCACATGCCCAGGTTGCCTGGATGTGCAGGAGGCAGCTGATCAATGGTTCTTTCTCATCGCTGATGTTTCTATCTCTCCCTCTTTTTTCCTCTCTGAAAGCAATAATAATAATAAAAAAAAGAATCACTTAAAAAAAAAAAAGCAACAAAAAAACATCTGTTTATCTGTTATCCAAATTCACTTATTGTTAACATTTTATCTTACTTGTTTTTTGTTAGAGACTTACCATGCCATTGTACATATTTTTTGTAAATCATTTGAGAAAAAGCTCTATACATCATGCCCCTTCTCTTTCCAGATACTTCATTGTATGTTTCCTCAGAAAAAGGACATTCTGGCCCTAGCCCAGCCGTGGGCAAACTATGGCCCGCGGGCTGGATCCGGCCCGTTTGAAATGAATAAAACTATTGAAAAAAAAGACCGTACCCTTTTATGTAATGATGTTTACTTTGAGTTTATATTAGTTCACACAAACACTCCATCCATGCTTTTGTTCCGGCCCTCCGGTCCAGTTTAAGAACCCATTGTGGCCTTCGAGTCAAAAAGTTTGCCCACCCCTGCACCAGTTTGGCTCCGTGGATAGAGCGTCAGCCTGTGGACTGAAGGCTTTAATTCCTGTCAAGGGCACATGCCCAGTTGCTGGCTCAATCCCCGTAGGGGGCGTGCAGGAGGCAGCCAATCAATGATTCTCTATCATCATTGATATTCCTATCTCTTTCTCCTCCCTTCCTCTCTGAAATCAAAAAAAATATGCTTAAAAAAAAAGAAAAAGGACATTCTGTTATATAACCACAGTACATTTATTAACTTCAAAAAAGTTTAAGATCAAAACAACACTTTTAAATTATTTATCATCCACATTCCAATTTGTCAACTGAATAATGCCTTTTACAGCATTTGTGTTTTCCTCCACTAGAGGTTGCAGTATACGTATCTTTGTAGTTGTTTCTTTCATCTCTTTCATGTGCAACAGTTCCTGAGCCTTTCTTTGTTTTTCATAACAATGATAGTTTTGAAGAATTCTGAAAAAAAAAATTTAAGAGAAAAATTCTTGAGTTTGTTTGCTGTTTTCTCATGATCATATTCAGTTTATGATCCCTAGTCACAATAAATGATGTCTTTTTCTCAGAGTATATCACATCTTCAGGTGCAGAATACCTATCTGCCTTTCATTGGTTATATTAAATTTGATACGTCAGCCAAGGTGTTGCAATTTCTCCACTATGAGGGAGAGGCTTTTAAAAAAGATTTCTTTGGAGAGAACTGTTGGGCTTTGAGCCCTGCTCCCCTCTCAATGGAGAGATGCAGGCATGTGATTTCCCCCTCACTTCAAGTCAAAAGAGAGAGAGGCTTCAATGAGACCCTTGGAAAGCTTAGTATGTGTCCTCCGAATTTACCAGGTCATAGGTCACTGATGTCTGAATCCTTGTCAGGAAATCTAGAGATCAAGAGGAAGGCTGGGTTGCTGCTTGGAGGTGAAGCAAAGGAGAGTTCCTCATGGATTGGAATCAGCCTGTCCTATCAGAGTTTGTTAGGCAGTCAGTGTGCCAGGTGCTTCCCATGAGCCCGATGTGAAAGAGAACTTGTTTGCGGTCATTGCATGATCTGACTCAAAGGTTCCGTAATGGGTGAGCAGGCTCATAGAGTAGAAACTGGCAGAGTCCCATTGCGTTCCTCATGGTTAGGGGTGAATAAAATACTAGGAATGGAGTAGAAACCACAGATGAAATTCCAACAGTGATTTGTGGGGGATAATTTTCTAAGAACCCATGAAGAGCCCCAAAAGAGAAAGAATCAGCTTTAAATATCTGCAAGTATAGAAAGCATGAAACCATTTTATGACCTTCCCTGTAAATAACACCATTTTTCTCTCTCCTCTTCTCAGTGGAGTGGGGTAGGTTAGAAAGGAAAGTTAGTAAAGTTCCAATGAGGAAGGTAGAAGCTTGCAGAGGGGAAAGAGAGCCTTACTCCCCTCTGCCATGGGAAGGGGTTACCCACTGCTGAGCCCATCCTATATAATAAAAGCCTAATATGCAAATCGACCAAACAGCAGAACACGGTGGAACAACCAGTTGCTATGATGTGCACTGACCACCAGGGGGCAGATGCTCAATGCAGGCATTGCTCCCAGCCCGCAGGCCCCGAGCAGTGGCTGCAGCGGGGGGTAGGGCTGGTGAGCCAGGGGGTGGGGGGGTGGGGGGGCAGGCCAGCCAATGAGGGTGCCAGCAGGGGGCCCCAATCACCCTGCCAGTCTTCCCACAGATTGGCCCTGATTATCGGTCAGGACTAGGGACCCTACCCATGCATGAATTTCGTGCACCAGGCCTCTAGTCTGTAGGATAGGACATGATTAACATTAAATTAACTTTGAAGTTCTCACTATTTTATGGGATCAAACATTTTTATTTAAAATGGAATTGAAACTATGTTTGCGATTTAAATGAACTATAGGACTTTTAATTACCTAAGGATAATTTAAAACTTTTATTATTAAAAATTTTTTTAGTTTTTTCATTGAGGAACAGGGAAGAACATGTCTGAATAAATTCGATTATTTACCTGTCTGAAAAACCTATTCATTTTTGGATACGTAATACATTGCATGATTTAAAATAAAAATATGAATAGTGTATACTCTTTTCAACCTTCAAAACTGAAACTCTGTATCCATTGAAGGGGGGGCCTTTTCTTCTGCCAGGGGCCATTTCGATATTCATAACATCATTCACGGGCCATACAAAATTATCAACTTAAAAATTAGCCTGCTATATATGATCAAACATTTAATTAACTCACCCCTAATGCCTTGGCAAGGCCAGTCCAAATGATTTTTCAGGCCTTATATGGCCTGTGGGCCGGATGTTTCCTACCCCTGAAACAATAACTCACTATTTTCTCCTTCCCTAGTCCCTGGCAACCATCATTCTACTTTCTGTCTCTATGAATTTAACCACCTATAGGAGGTATTATACTATATTTGTTCTTTTGTGACTGGCTTTTTTTTCACTTAGCATCCTATCTAATAATAGAGAAACATAGTAATTAACCGTAACTTCGCTACCCTTCCCATTGGGTAATCAGCAAGATATGCAAATTAACTGCCAACCAAGATGGCGGCCGGCAGCCAGGCAGCTGAAGCGAACAGGAGGCTTGCTTGCTCCAGTGAAGGAGGAAGCCAAGGTTCCCCGCCTGCCGCTGCTGGCCTCTGAGCTGCAACTCTAAGAAACAATGTTGCAATTATAGAAGCTAAACCATCCCCAGAAACCTGCTTTCAGCCAGCCGGGATCTCAGAGCTGGAGTTGCAACAGTGTTACAATTATAGAACCCAAACAAACCCTGATCAGCAGCCGAGGTCTCAGAGCTGGAGCCGAGCCTCAGAGCTACAGCCGGCTCTCAGTTCCAGTGACAGCCAGAGAAGGTAAATAAGAGAACCAAGATGGCGGCATAGGCTAACGCCGGAGTTTGCTGCTTTGAACAACTACTTCAAAAGTGAAACCAAAAAAACGGAAGGGACATCACCCAGAACCACAGGAACGCTGGCTGAGTGGAAGTCCTACAACTAGGAGGAAAGAGAAACGCATACGGACACTCAGAGGAGGCACAGTGCTGAAGTCAAATTCTGAGGTGCGGAGTGCGTGGAGCGGGCTGGCGGCGGAGGGCGTGGTTGGCGTTTTCAATTGGGAGGGAGTCGCAGACTCTGAGCTCCAGATCCGGGCGAGTCTTTAGGGACCCAGACTCAAACGGGAGAAGCGGGACTGTCTGGCTTCGGTCAGAGCGAGTGCAGCTTTCTCTCCGAGCTTTGCAGCGGGTGCTGGGACTCAGAGAGGCAGAGCCCCTGGGGACAGGACTGAGAGCCGCCATAACTGCTCTCTCCGGCCCACCCTGTTGATCCTGTTCGACCAGCCCCGCCCAAGCCCTGCACACAGGCATTTGCCGGATAGCCTCAGGCAAAGGCTAGATTAGCACCTCCCTAGAGGACAGAAGTTGTCTCACTGCTGACACAGCTGATTCTCATAGCCACTTGGCCTGGTGGTCAAACCCTCCCTGGAATTAGCTACAACAATCAAGATTTAACTATAAGACTGCGCACAAAGACCACTAGGGGGTGCACCAAGGAAGCATAACAAAATGCGGAGACAAAGAAACAGGACAAAATTGTCAATGGAAGATATAGAGTTCAGAACCACACTTTTAAGGTCTCTCAAGAACTGTTTAGAAGCCGCTGATAAACTTAATGAGATCTACAAGAAAACTAATGAGACCCTCGATCTTATATTGGGGAACCAACTAGAAATTAAGCATACACGGACTGAAATAACGAATATTATACAGACTCCCGACAGCAGACCAGAGGAGCGCAAGAATCAAGTCAATGATTTGAAATGCGAGGAAGCAAAAAACACCCAACCAGAAAAGCAAAATGAAAAAAGAATCCAAAAATGCGAGGATAGTGTAAGGAGCCTCTGGGACAGCTTCAAGCGTACCAACATCAGAATTATAGGGGTGCCAGAAGATGAGAGAGAGCAAGATATTGAAAACCTATTTGAAGAAATAATGACAGAAAACTTCCCCCACCTGGTGAAAGAAATGGACTTACAGGTCCAAGAAGCGCGGAGAACCCCAAACAAAAGGAATCCAAAGAGGACCACACCAAGACACATCATAATTAAAATGCCAAGAGCAAAAGATAAAGAGAGAATCTTAAAAACAGCAAGAGAAAGAAACTCAGTTACCTACAAGGGAATACCCATACGACTGTCAGCTGATTTCTCAACAGAAACTTTGCAGGCCAGAAGGGAGTGGCAAGAAATATTCAAAGTGATGAATACCAAGAACCTACAACCAAGATTACTTTATCCAGCAAAGCTATCATTCAGAATTGAAGGTCAGATAAAGAGCTTCACAGATAAGGAAAAGCTAAAGGAGTTCATCACCACCAAACCAGTATTATATGAAATGCTGAAAGGTATCCTTTAAGAAGAGGAAGAGGAAGAAAAAGGTAAGATACAAATTATGAACAACAAATATGCATCTATCAACAAGTGAATCTAAGAATCAAGTGAATAAATAATCTGATGAACAGAATGAACTGGTGATTATAATAGAATCAGGGACATAGAAAGGGAATGGACTGACTATTCCTGGGGGGGAAAGGGGTGTGGGAGATGCGGGAAGAGACTGGACAAAAATCGTGCACCTATAGATGAGGACAGTGGGTGAGGAGTGAGGGCGGAGGGTGGGGCGGGAACTGGGAGGAGGGGAGTTATGGGGGGGAAAAAAAGAGGAACAAATGTAATAATCTGACAATAAAGATTTAATTAAAAAAAAAAAAAAAAAGGCAAATAAATCCCAGAATAAAAAAAAAAAAGAAAAAAGGAGAGGTTGGGAGCTTCAGTCGCCTGCCAGCCTGAAAAAGGCCATCAGCCCCTCACCCAGACTGGCCAGGCACCCCAGTGGGGACCCCCACCCTGATCCAGGACACCCTTCAGGGCAAACCAGCCAGCCTCCACCCATGCACCAGGCCTCTATCCTATATAGTAAAAGGGTAATATGCCTCCCGAACCCGGATCAGCGGAACCGAAGGCCTCCTGGCACCGGGATCAGCATGACAGGGGGCAGCGCCCAACCCCCCTGATCGCCCTGCGGCTCTGTGTGTGACAGGGGGTGGGGCCACAACCCCCTGACCTGGCCTGCTCTGTGTGAGACAGGGGGCAGCACCTCAACCCCCTGATCCGCCCTGCTCTGTGTGTGACAGGGGGCAGTGCTGCAACCTCCCCATTGACCCCGCCTTGAGTGTGACAGGCGGCGGTGCTCCAACCCCCCAATTGGCCCTACCATGAGTGTGACTAGGGGTGGCACCGCAACCTCCCGATCCGCCCTGCTCTGTGCATGACAGGGGGTGGTGCCCCAACTCCCCAATCGGCCCTGCTCTGAGCCCAACCAGGGGCTGCACCTAGGGATTGGGCCTGCCCTCTGCCACCTGGGAGCAGGCCTAAGCCAGCAGGTCGTTATCTCCCGAGGGGTCCCAGACTGTGAGAGGGCACAAGTGGGGCTGAGGGACATCCCTCTCCCCCTCCAGTGTACAAATTTTTGTGCACCGGGCCTCTAGTCCTATATAATAAAGAGTTAATATGCTAATTAGACTGATGGTGGAACACATGACCGGTGGGTGGGGGGCGGGGTTGCAAGGCAACCGGGGCTGCTGCAAGGGCCAAGCCCCTTGCACCAATTTTATGCATTGGGCCTCTAGTAATAATAATAACAAGGTCATACATGTTATAGCATGAATATATCACCCTTTGTCCACTATTGCTGGACATTTGGGTCTTCTGCCTTTTGTCAGTTCTGAATAATGCTGCCATGAACAAATATCTGTTTTAGTCCCTATTTTCATTTCTTTGGGGTGTATAGCTAGCAGTGGAATGGCTGGATTATACAGTAATTCTATATTTACCTTTCTGAGTAATTGCCAAACTGTTTTTTCAGAGTGGTACTATTTTACATTTCAACCAGCAATGCAGGAGACTTCTAATATCTCCACATCCAACACTGATTTTCTGTTTGTTTTTGGTATTAGCCTTCCTAACGTGTGTGAAGTGGTATATTATTATGGTTTTGATTTGCATTTCCCTAATGACTGATGGTGTACCTTTTCATGTACCTATTGGCCAATTGTATGTCTTCTCAGTGAAACGCCTGCTCAAGTTCTTTGTTCATTTAAAAAATATATTTTTATTGATTTCAGAGAGGAATGGAGAGGGAGACAGAAATATCAAGGATGAGAGAGAATCATTGATCAGCTGCCTCCTGCACGCCTGTCACTGGGGATCGAGCCCGCTACCTGGGCTTGTGCCCTGACCGGGAATAGAATTAGCAATCTCTTAGTGCACGGGATGACACCAATCAGACTCCCTCTCTCGATTTTACAGAGGCCCACCTCATTCCCTTAGTTTCTTGTTGTAATGGACTTTAATTAGGTTGATTTGGTGTTCAGCACAAAGGGCCTCCTTTTCTCTTGCTACTTTTAAGATTCTCCCTTTGTCTTTAACCTCTGGCATTTTAATCTTGGTGTGGGCCTCTTGGATTCACCTCGTTTGGGATTCTCTGAGCTTCCTGGGCTTGTATGTCTATTTGTTTCACTAGGTAGGGCAAGTTTTCTGTCACTATTTTTTCAAATAGGTTTTCAATTTCTTGCTCTCTCTCGTCTCCTTCCAGTACCCCCATGATGTGAATGTTAGTATGCTTAAAGTTGTCCCAGAGGCTCCTTACACTATCTTCCTATTTTTGGATTCTTTTTTCTTTTTGCTCTACTGATTGGGTGTGTTTTGCTTCCTCATATTCCAAACCACTGATTTGATTCTTGGTGTCCTCTACTCTACCGTTGATTCCCTACAAATTATTCTTCATTTTAATTAGTGTATCCTTCCTTTCTGACATGTCCTTCGTTATGCTGTTGAGGTTCTCACTAAGTTCTTTGTGCATCCTTATAATCAGTATTTTGAATTCTGCATATATCAGACTGCCTATCTCCATTTTGTTTAGTTCTTTTTCTGGATTTTTTTTTATGTTATTTCATTTGGAACATGTTTCTTTGTCTCCTTATTTTGGCAGCCTCCCTGTGTTTGTTTCTGTGTTGTAGGTAGAGCCACTATGTCTCCTAGGCTCAGTAGATTGGCCTAATGTATAGGTGTTCTGTAGGGTCCAGTGGCACAGCCTCCCCAATCACCCAAGCTGGGCATATGAGGTGCACTCCCTGTGTGGGCTGTGTAGTTGAGCCCTGATTGCTGTTGGGCTGATTGCTGATTGCCAATGGGAGAGATTTACTGCCAGGCTGATCAGCTGCAAGGACTGGCTGTGACCACTGACACTGACCTCTGACCACCGGGGAGGAACAGCTTTGCAGGGACCTACCCCACAGAGCAGACGTACTGCAGCAGAACTCTGAGGCCTGCTGAGATCACTTCTTGTGTGTGCCTCTTGTGGAGGTGATTGGGTGGTGGTGCTTTCACATGGTATGAAGCTGTCCCCTGGGGGTGGTGGCTCTGGGGCCTCCTGGGAGGTGCACGTCAAGGTCAGCTGCTGTCTGTGTTCTGCTTGGGGCCACCCAGCATGAGCTACAAAGTGAGTTGCATGTGGTTGCTCCTTGTGCTATGCTTGGAGGTACCCAGGTGAGGCCAAGCTGTGAATCAATGCTGGATGTTGCTAGTGCCAGGCCCTGGGTCACTTAGTGAGAGGTACAGGGCATGCTGAGACCAGGTGCTGCTTGTTTGAAAGATTTTAGGAAAGTCTGAATCATGAGCCAAGATAGGTCATTCGTATAGAAAAGACACCAGAAAAGAGCTTGAGTGGGCCTGAAAGTTGGGTGCAGCAGGGCCTAAAGAATCACTAGGGTGGGGCAAACAGTGTGAGCCAGGTTGCTGCAATCTCATGTGCTGCCAGCCTGTGGGATCAGTGGAAGGAGGCTCGTCAAAGGCACAATGGCCTCTGGCAACACTTCTGTCTGGGAAAAAGCTGCCCCCCCATCTTTTGCCCTGATACCAGACAGTTTAGTTCCCCCCTTTTGTCCCTAAAGCCTTTTGAGCTACTGCCCCAGCGGAGGAGCTCAGATGGAGTGAGTCCTTTAAGAAGAACCTGGGAGTCCTACAGCCTCCATCTTCCTCAGCCTCAATTCCTGCTGGTTTTTACAGCCAGAAGTTATGGGGACTTCTCTTCCTGGCACTGGAACCCTGTGCTGGAGGTACCTGGTGTGGGGCTGGGACCCTTTGCTCCTTTGGGGGGACCTCTACAGCTGAGATAGCCCCCCCCCCATTCTGCATCTTCACCTCTCCTGCCAATCTCAATGTGGCTTATTTTTTAATTCCCTAGTTGTAGGACTTCCATTTAGCTCCATTTCAGGCAATTCTGAATGATGGTAGTTCTGTAGTTTAGTTGTAATTTTGATGTCTCAGAATTCTTTACTATAAAAGAAATGTAAATTAAAATATGTTGAAATACTGTTCTTCACTTGTCAGATTGGCAGTTGGGAGATATGTTTCTACACATGATGTTTCTACATGATGTTTCTACACGTCCTATGACAGCTTCGCAAGGATGTTTGTATAGCAGAGAGACCAGGACAGAAGGAATCTCCCTCTGGAACAGAAGATTTGTTTCCTCACCAGGATAATAACGATAAATAACAGATTCTCTTTCCTCATCTAAAAGTCTAATATCTTTTGGCAGCACTCACAAAACTGTGCCAGTCTAACTTGTTAGCCAAGGAGGGTAAAATCTCATACTCTTCCCAGTTCTTGACCAGCAGAAATCCAAAAGCTTGACAGCACACTGTTGGCAAGCCAGAGGAGAAACATGTGTTCTAACATTTGGGGTGGGATTGCAGAACGGCAAAACCCCTCGAGTGAAAATTTAATAAAATTTTGTGTGCATTTACCCTTTGAGACAGTGACCCTTCTAGGAACCTAGCTGAAGATATACTTCCAAAATGCAAAATGCTCTATGCTCTGCATTGCAAAATTATTATTATTATTCTTAATTTTTGTTAATCCTCACCTGAGGATATTGTTTTCATTGATTTTTAGAGAGAGCATAAGGGAGGGAAGGGGGAGACCGAGAAAGAGAGAGAGGGAGAGAGAGAAACATAGATGTGAGAAAGACATATCCATTGGTTGCCTCCACAAGTGCCCCGAACGGGCCTCAGGATTGAACCTGTAACACAGGTAGGTGCCCCCAATCAGGAATTGAAGCTGTGAGCCTCTGGAGTGCAGGCTGACACTCTGACCATTGAGAACACCAGCCAGGCCTGCATGGCGAAATTATTTGTAATGGGAAAAGGTTCAAGATGAATCCAAGTATTCATCGATAGAGAGGCTGGTTGAATAAACTAGGGTATATCAAAACCTATATACACACATATCTATATATATGTATATACACTTATTCCTGTGAAAGAAAAAACAAATTTTTGAAAAATGGAAATGGTTACTTACAGAGGATGAGTAGAATGGGTACAGGGAATAGGGGTGGGAGCAAGAATTCTCTGAGTATCCCTTTTTATAATTTTGATTTCTGAGTCCTGATTTATATATTTAAAAAATAAAATGAAGTCAAAGGAGAAAAAAACAAAACCTAACATTGAACACAACAGAAACAAATGAACAGAACTGAGTAGAATCACACCGAGAAAATAATTACGTAAAAGTAACCTTGGAACGTAGAATACTATAACATTTTCCACATAAACTCTGAGGACGAAACTGCAAACATATTTTGAACTGCATTCAATAAGTTTATTATTAGTAATATTGTTGTTCTTATACTTTTGTAGATCATAAAATACTACAAAATAAATATATATATAATAATAAAAGTATAAAATGCTAATTAGACTGGATGTCCTTCCGGACGACCTTCTGGACAAAGCTGGGGCTGCAAGGGAAGCCTGGGTCCTGAGTGCTAGAGGGAAGCTGGTGCCAGAAGCTGGGGGAAGGAAGGCCTACTCTTGCACGAATTTTGTGCATTGGGCCTCTAGTCTATAATAATAATAAAAGTGTAATATGCTAATTAGACCAGACAGCCGAATGACCTTCCAGACGACCTTATGGACAAAGCTGGGGCTGCGAGGGCTGAGGCAAGCAGCCATGACTGGGAGGGCCAAGCCCCTTGAATGAATTTCATGCATCGGGCCTCTAGTTTTTAGATATTAAAATAAAACAAGTAAAACAAATAAGTAAATATTAATGTTATTAGGAATCAAGATTTCCAAGTTAAAAAAGATTAGAAGAAAAGAACTATAATGCTAAACTTTGAACTGAACTACCAATATAAACTCATGAAATACATATATTTTTAATTCAATAAAGTCTTATTGTGTGCCAGCCACAGGAGATACAGTAGTGAATAAGAAAGGGAGAGTCCCTACGCTGATATTTATATTAGACACATATAAGAAAGAAATGTACAAATAATTACAATGGAATTAAGTCTAGCATTTTGCCAAGAGTTTTTTACCATTATCATTCAACATTTGAAGTTCCCCACCCTGAAAAGCAGCCTAGCCTGAAATTCAGCCTATTGTTAAGCCAGAATACTTAGTGCCCACTTCAAGAAAGAATAAGTATTCAGAGTGAGGGCAACTTGTTTTTTTTTTTGTTTCTGTAAAAATATATTTTTATTGATTTCAGAGAGAAAGGGAGAGGGAGAGAGAGAGAGAGAGAGAGACATTAATGATGAGAGGGAATCACCGATTGACTGCCTCTCGCAGGCTCCACACGGGATTGAGCCTGCAATCTGGGCACGTGCCCTGGCAGTGAATTGACCCATGACCTCCTGATTCATAGGTCAACGCTCAACCACTGTGCCATGCCTGCAGGGCAGAGTGAGGGCCACTTGTGCCTAGCAACAAACAACTGGGATCCCGCCAGGTGTGTGGGAGTGTTAGTTTGTTGAGGACAGAATTAAATGGACAGGCTGTTGCCAAATTCCCCAGGTTTGCACTGTCTGCCTGCCTTTCCAAGACACGTTGAGAAATGTTCTTTGTTTTCCCATCTCCCTCTAACGAGGAACACCCTGCTTTGGAGCCAAGCAAGGTTATAAAAGGAACTGGAAGCTAGTTTTCAGACCAGAATTTTGGAGGAAAAGAAATGTCCAGCGGGACCTTGAGTGATGGTGTCACTTATGGAGATTGGTCCAGTGCCAGTGACTGAATTCATAGTAGAGAAGTTATGAGCTGCATCTAAAGCAAAAGAGCTCGGGGTTGAGCTTAAGTAGATGCCAGTCTTGTGACGTCTGTAAAGGCGAGATAACCTCTAAATCAGCGGTTCTCAACCTGTGGGTCGAGACCCCTTTGGGGGTCGAACGACCCTTTCACAGGAGCCGCCTAAGACCATCGGAAAACACATATATAATTACATATTGTTTTTGTGATTAATCACTATGCTTTAATTATGTTCAATTTGTAACAATGAAAATACATCCTGCATATCAGATATTTACATTACGATTCATAACAGTAGCAAAATTATAGTTATGAAGTAGTAATGAAAATAATTTTATGGTTGGGGGTCACCACAACATGAGGAACTGTATTAAAGGGTCGCGGCATTAGGAAGGTTGAGAACCACTGCTCTAAATAGACGCCATCTGTTTCCGATTTCTTGGTAAAGCTCTGTTACTGTGAAATTCTAGTTACAAAGACTAACACCCATGAAAAGTCCACAAGTGGAGATAGGAATCTCCCTTTCCAGTACAGTGTGGTACATTTCAAATTTCTGGTTGTCTGGCATATTGAGGTGTTTGCCATCTAAAAAGTAGTCACTTAGTGGTTGAGTCCAATTATGTGGGGGAACCAATTGATACCTAGAAACTAACTGGTACCAAGTGAAACTGGGTGGACCCCAAAAGACAGTGAATACAAACTCAAGCGTTGGTTTAATTGTACATGTTAGCCATGTCATAAGCAAACTGTATTGTTGGACATATGCCTAGATGTGACTGAGGGCAACATTAAGGATAGGTACCTTCCAGGCAGTGGTGTGCTGACAAATTAACAACAGTTTCTTTGGGAGAATGGGAGTTGAGGAGTCCCTAATTGGTAATGTTTCCTGATTTCCATCGTGTAAATATTTCCATAGGCTGACTTCAAGCTACAGGATTTAACAACCATCTGGCAAGATTCCTGACAATTTAGCAATTGATTATCAAAAGCTGGTTCTGACGGACAGATATCAGAGGGAAGGGGGAGGGGGAGCGGGAAGAGATTAACCAAAAAATTTATATGCATATATGCATAGCCCATGGACATACAATAGTGTGGTGAAGGCCTGGGGTGGGGCTGGAGCCAGGTAGAGGGGGACAAAGGGAGAAAAATGGGGGACATCTCAACAATAAAAATAAAATTTTTATAAGAGAGAGTGAGAGAGAGAGAGAGAGAGAGAGGAGAGAGATAGAGAGAAATATCAAGCCGCCTTGGCTGGTGTGGCTCAGTTGATTGTCATCTCGTGCACCAGAAGGTGGAAGGTTTGATTCCGGGTCAGGGCACATGCCAGGGTTGTGGGCTTGATCCCTGGTAGGGGTGCTGATCCGTGTTTCTCCTTCACATCGGTGTTTCTTTCTCTCCTTCTTCCTTCCACTCTCTCTAAAAATCAATAAAAACAGATTTTTAAAAAAGGAGATAACAAGCCATTTGTCAATAATTTGGAAACTTCAACCAAAAAAGGTGAAAGACACTATCTAGGAAAAATCAAGAAAGCATACATACAGATTAAAATGTGACAATGCATTATTGCAGTTCATGTTCCATTCTAATAACAAACCCAATTACCAAAACACATTCATATCCCATTATTGGGGGAATTTTATACAATCCATTTGGAGGTGTTCAAAGAAGCTTTGGTTCTATTCTTTCTATCTTTACAGTTTTGCCAGGATTTAGTTGCAGGCATATGGGATATGCACTAGAAACATCCTTGAGTATACTTTAGTGTCTTCACCCCCATTGCTGGAGTAGGATGGTCATCAAGCTATATTTGCTATGGTAATAAGATTGAAGAGCTTGCCTACTATGTTAATCAGCACTCTGGGGAGGGGAAAAGGTGGGGTTCTCTCTTGAAGTATGATACACAATTAATTTAGAAGGATATTATCACTGATTACTTTGGGAAAGAACATATGATGACCAAAAAGCATGTTGACGAATCTCCAGATCCTTTTAAGTCATAAATGTGCTATGATTGTCCTTGATTGACAATAATATTGAAATCAGGAAACAAAATAATTTGTAGACAATAATTGTCTCAGTTTTAGTGCTTAGCAATTGGGATCTCAGTAATTTTTATCGAGGAGATGGAGCAATAAAGCAGAGCTGGGGTGGTCGTTGTTAAGTATGTAGAAGAAAGTCTGAAGTGACTATCTTTAGAAGAGCCTGCTTGCATGGTCTGCCCTTGGCTGGCTTTCTGAAGTGTTCCCACGATTCCCCACTAATAAGGGTGCCCCACTGTGCTCAGACTGTGCAAATAATGTGGTTTATGCTGAACACTGGCTTTTTTTTTCTGGGAATCTTACATGCGAGGTGGAGGGTGCCTACATGACCAGCCCCCAAGAAAAATGCTGGTCAGAGTCTCTAATAATGGCCCTCCCTGGGCAGAAACATTGCACATTTGCATTTTCATTGCTGGGGGAAGAGTGTGCTCTGTGTGACCCCTCATGGGAAGGTGTTATGGGCTGAATCTGTCCTTCCAAAGTCATATGCTGAAACCCTAACCCTGACTGACACGATATTTGGAGATAGGGCCTTTATGGAAGTTATTAAAGGTTGACTAAGGTTATGCAGGTGGGACACTGAACCAGTAGGATCAGTCACTTTATAAGAAGAGATAACAGTGCTCTCGCTCCCTCTCCTTGCACACATGTGCATGGAGGGAAGGTTACGTGAAGACATGAGAAGGCAGGAAGACAGCTCTTGCCAGAAGCTGAATTGGCCAGGACATTGATCTTGGACTTCTAACCTCCAGAACTGTGAGGGGGACAAATCTCTGTTGTTTAAGCTACCCGGTGTATGGCATTTTGTTATGGCAGCCCAAGGAAACCAAGACAGCTTCCTTTAGGAGGGGCAGCACGTCTCTCAAATTTATAGATTAGCATTCCTATACATTATTATATACCTTTATTACTTATGTATGTGTTTGTCAATAACATGAGGTTTCACATATTTTAAAGCTTTGATAAAAAATGGTGTCAAACTGTGTATATTCTTCAGCAGCTTGTTTTTCTTTTACTTATAATTCTAGCTTTAGAATGATGTAAAATACTTTCTAAAATGCAAATACAATATCACTTCCTGGATTAAGATGCTTCAGGTTTCCCACCTAAAGAATAGGGACAAAAGCCCTAGCTGGTTTGGCCCAGTGGATAGAGCGTTGGTGCGCGGACTGAAGGGTCCTGGGTCCGATTCCAGTTAAGGCCATGTACCTCAGTTGCAGGTTCCTCTGCCCTGGTCAGGGTGTGTGCAGGAGGCAGCCAATCGATGTGCCCCTCTCTCACATCAGTGTTTATCTCTGTCTCTCCCTCTTTAAAAATCAATGGAAAAATGTCCTCAACTGAGGAGTAACAACAACAAAGGAACTGAATAGGGATACAAAGCACAAGCGTGTAAAGAGGATAGTAAAGGACTGGGTGTGGCAAAGGAAGGTGATTTAGAATGTTTTGGGGTGGGAACCCTTGAACTGTTAAATCTTTTGACATCTCAAGAGAAGTAGAAAATTTGGAATTCTATGTGAAAGCTATCATTTAAAAAAAATTGTATTTTTCAATTTTGGTTGACATTTAATACTACTTTATATTAGTTTCTGGTGTACATCATAGTGGTTACCCAACCATATAATTTACAGTGATCCCTTGATATTTAAAGTACCCACCTGGCACCATACATAGTTATTACAATATTATTTATCACATTCTCTATGCTGTACCTTACATCCCTGTGAATATTGTACTTCTTCTTTTTTTTTTTTTAAATATATTTTATTGATTTTTTACAGAGAGGGAGGGAGAGAGAGAGTTAGAAACATCGATGAGAGAGAAACATCGATCAGCTGCCTCCTGCACATCTCCTACTGGGGATGTGCCCGCAACCCAGGTACATGCCCTTGACCGGAATCAAACCTGGGACCTTTCAGTCCACAGACCGACGCTCTATCCACTGAGCCAAACCGGTTTTGGCAATATGGTACTTCTTAATCCTTTTACCTTTTTCACCCAGTCCCTCAACTGCCCTCCTCTCTGGCAACCATCAGTTTGTTCTCTGTATTTGAGTCTGTTTCTGTTTTGTTTGTTCATTTATTTTGTTCTTTAGATTCTGCATATAAGTGAAATCTTATGGTATTTGTCTTTTTCTATTTATTTCACTTAGCATAATACTGTCTAGGTCTATCTGTACTGTCACAAATGGGAAGATTTCATTCTTTTCCATGGCTGACTAATATTGCACTGTATATATATATATATAGCGCCACTTTTTTTTATCCACTTGTCTATTTTTTTAAAAATATATTTTATTGATTTTTTTTTCTTTTTTAAGAGAGGAAGGGAGAGGGACAGAGAGCCAGAAACATCAATGAGAGAGAAACATTGATCAGCTGCTTCCTGCAAGCCCCCACTCGGGATATGCCCGCAACCAAGGTACATGCCCTTGACCGGAATCAAACCTGGGACCCTTGAGTCCTCAGACTGGCGCTCTATCCACTGAGCCAAACCGGTTCTTGCTCCACTTGTCTATTAATGGGCACTTAGGTTGCTTCTGTCTCTTGGCTATTTTAAATAACTATGCAATGCACATAGGGGTGCATGTATCTTGTCAAATTAGTGTTTTGGGTTTCTTCAGATGTATACCCAGAAGTGGAATTGCTGGGTCATAGAGCAGTTCCATTTTTAATTTTTTTGAGGAACCTCCATACTGTTTGCTCTAATGGCTACACCATTATAATCCCACCAATAGAACACAAGGGTTTCCTTTTTCCACATGCTCACCAACACTTGTTGTTTGTAGATTTATTTGCCGGGAGCCGGTCCATGCTTGCTGTTTCAAGGGTCCTGGCATAGATGGCATACTGTTCTTAATATGTTTGCTCACCTTCTTGGCACCATGTGTTTTAACCAAGGTCACCTCTCTGAGAAAGGTTGTTTCCCCAGGTAGGGATTTTCCCCTGAAGTTAGGGAGGGAATAAAACCCTTTAACTAAGTGCCAGGCGGGTAATTAATCACTTTAACTACGAACAATCATGCTTAACTTACATAATCTTTACTCCCTGGAATGGAGATAAGAAACGCCCTAACCTTTGGAATAGAGATTGATAGGATTGGAACCAACTGGTATAAATACAGATGTCACAAGACAACAGGACACAGAACCTAGACACAGAACCTAGACAGAAGAACTTTGCTGGAGAGAACATGGCAAAAGATCCTGGACAGAAACTGGAGACAGAACCTAGAGACAGAACCTAGCGAGAGAACATGGCAAAAGATCCTGGACAGAAACTGGAGACAGAACCTAGAGACAGAACCTAGCGAGAGAACATGGCAAAAGATCCTGGACAGAAACTGGAGACAGAACCTAGAGTCAGAACCTAGCGAGAGAACCTGGCTGAAGATCCTGGAGACAGAACCTGGCTACAGAACCTGGCTGGAGAACCTACAGAACCTGGCAATAGAACCAGGCAAGAGAACCCAACCATGCTGATCAACTGAACGCTGACTCTGTGTCATTCCTTCTTCGCCAACTCCGTCCACACCTTTGGGGACCCCTGGACCTGCTGGGGTTGGACCCCAGCATTTATTGATGATAGCCATTTTGACAGGTGTGAGGTGATATTCTGACAAATTTTTTAAAGCAGTGGTCTAATTTATTCATAGTAATAGTGAAAATATATATATATATGTATATACTAGTATGTATTTTGTTAATCCTTACCTGAGGATATTTTTCTATTGATTTTTAGGGAGAGTGGAAGAGAGAGGGAAAGACAGAGAAACATCAATGTGAGAGAAACACATCGATTGGTTGCCTTTTGCCTGGGCCCCAACCAGGGCCCAGGCCAGGGAGAAGCCTGCAATCAAGGTATGTGCCCTTGACCGGAATCAAACCCAGGACCCTTTGGTCCGCACTTTGGTCTATCCTACACTTTGGTCCGCAGGCCTACACTGAACCAAACCGGCATGAAAAATATTTTAACACTTTGATTTTGAAGAGGTCTTCATTGTCAAAATTTATGAATTATGTAATTTAGTGTTAAATATTCTTTCCATTTTCATAAAAAGAATCTATTTTAATCTTTTAAAAAATGTTTTTATTGATTTTAGGGAGAGAGGAAGGGAGAGGGAAAGAGAGAAACACTGATGTGTAAGAGAAACATCAACTGGCTGCCTCCTGCATGCCCCCTGACCGGGAATTGAACATGCAACCTTTTGATGCATGGGATGATGCTCAACCAACTGAGCCACAATGGCAAATCTCTTTTACTGTTAAATATTACCTTTTGTCATCTGATACATACAAAAGTCCTTTTTACTCCATTTAATTTTCCTCTATTGATACGGTATTAGGATGGGTAGACTAACTACTCTAATCCCCAAATCTTGATGGCCTAGGAAAATAAGAAGTTTATTTCTTGCTCATGTCCTCAGGTATCTTAGCTATTTTCCTTAGAACCTATACCTTTAAATGGAGAGGACTAAGATACATAGTCGTGTTCTATTAGTTAGGGCACATATTTGGCTACTGTAGCTAAGACAAGCAAAACAACCACAGTAACTTCCAAAGGGTAAAAATGGGAGGGAGAAAAAGAAAGAGAAAAGCAAAGCAGGTTTTCTGGGTAGGAAATGAGTCCAGCATAGATCCCAAAGTGAGAAATCTTGTGGAACTGATATTTCTTTTTATTTTGCCTGTCATGAGAGTTCCTACTTACACATTAAAGTCCCACTAAATGTCACTGCTTTGATATCCCCAAACATTTTGTTTGTATCTCCTTTGGCATTTGCCATACTGTATCAAATTCAAGGTCATCCCTCCTACCTTTGTAACTCATTCAAGGTGACTCTGTAATAGTAGCAAAATAGTTGAGAGCAGAGCTCCTGATTCTGCCCTATTTAATGTTTGAGATTTGCAAAAAAGGGGGACTAGATGAAACAAGATTGACAAAATATTGATTTATTGAAGCTGTGTGATGGGTGCCTGGGTGATAATTATATGGTTTTTCTCTCTTTGGTATATGTTACAAAACTTCCATAATAAAACAAACAAAAGCCTAGTCCTTGAAGACAGCCAGACAGGGGTTCGAATCCCAGTTTCACCATCTACTAGATGAGTGACTTTTAAGTTCAGTTTCTCAGAGTGGGAATAATGTATGGGCCATTAGGGTGTATTTTATTTTTTTTTGCCATTAGGGTTCTTATAAAGATTAAATGAGACAGAATTTGAGATATCTAGCATAGGTCTGGCCCTTAGCAGTTGAACTAGTAAGGGTGCCCGCTGGCAAGCAACATAAACTGACTAGTTACGGCTAATTCCCCTGATTTGCAAGTATTATGAGGCAGAGATAGGAGAGCTCAGATCCCCTTTCCCGGACCCAGAGCGTTCTCTACATTACCGCACGTGTCCGAAACCTTCCCTCAGTTTCGTACTTTTCCCTTTATGCTTTCACACACACAGGAACACAGTTTGAGCACAGGTGTGCAGTGTAGAACCCTCAGGACTGCAGGGTGGCCATGGGCGGAGGTGACCGGGCATGAAGTGGCCTGGCTGCAGGTGGGTTGCTAAGTGGATGCTGGTCCAGCACGGGGTGACCTCAAGAAGAGTGGACTGAACCCCTGGGCCTTCCCCGCCTCGCTCCCTCCCGGGGTTCAGTCGGGAGGACAGAACGACGCCGGGTGCCCGCGGGCCGCGCCCCAGCCCTCCCACGTCCCTCCAGGTCCCAGCACGCATCCCGCCCGAGTCCCGCTCCAGGCTCCCGTGGTTGGTCCAGCGCTGCTCCCGCCCCTCCCGCGCGACGGGGGCGGGGCCTCGGATCCCCGGCCGCTGATTGGCCGAAGCGTAGGCGCTCCCCTCTTCCGCCCCCTTCGGCGAGGTGAGAGGTCAACCGAGCGCCGGTCGGCGGGGGCGACAATGGCGGGGCTCTGGGTGAGCTTGGGCTCGCTGGTCGCGGCGGGACGGCGTGCGCGGCGGTCGCCGCAGCAGCTGATGCAGAGCGCCGCGCTGTGGACCCTGAAGGTGAGGAGCGACGGCGGGGCTCCCGCGGGTCTGGGATTCCCCGGGCTCCCAGCCCCGCTCCGCCCGGCGGTGGTCCGTGCGGCGGCCAGCGCCCCGGGGGCTCCCGCGCCCCCCGCGGCCCCGATCCCGCGGCGGCGGCGGGGCGGGGTGCTGATTCCCTCCCCCTGCAGATTGCGCGTGGGGGCGGGGCAGAGCCGGCGTCCTCGTCCTGCTGCCGCGGGCGCTCGGGGTCGCGGAGGGCGGCGGGGCCGGGGAGCCGGCAGGCTGCGTTCTGCTCGCTCCCGGCGGCTGACAGATCTCTGGCCGTGTGTACCTGCATTTCCTGTGCACCCCCTCTTTGGCCCTAAGGTTTTGGCTTTCCTTGACCTTTCCAGGGTGTGTTTTTAATGGTCCGTACAGTTTCCCTGTTCTCGTGGCTCTTTCCTGCTGGAAGGGACACGGGGGATTGCTGTTGAAGGAGAGTTAGGATTGCAAGTTTCTCTCAACTTTTAAAGTGTCACACGATGTCAAGATGACCGCCTTTTACGTCTGAGATGAAGGCCTATTTTAATTGTAGTACATCACCGTATACAGCAGATGCATCCTGTGAACTTGTTTTTCTTTTGCATGTAGTAGTGGTCAGCCTGCCTTTTGTACTTTTCTGAAACACATTTTAAACACATTTTTTTTTTTTCCGCCACCGTTCTGTGTGTCCTAGGGTTTCAGGTGGCAGCCTTGACTCAGATGTCGGAGTGTGTGTGTGTGGCTGTCAACACTTTTCTCCACATGGAGTCTCATAATTTCTAAGCACAGACTTCCCAACTTAACTTTAATAGGGTTTATTAAGTCCCTTGAAACAAATTCTGGAAAACGCAGGTCTTCCTGACAACCACCTGCCACCTGGTTCAGTCTGCTTGCTAAACTTCTTTTAAAAATTATTTTAAAAATTGACACATAACTTGATTTATGGTCACTGACCTTTAGGATGGGAAGGCACTTTGGGGATGACCCGGGCCATCCTGCTCCCTCATTGCTCAACCTGGGAGGAAATCCTCGGGAGCAGTGTGAGAGTTGGAGCTGTTCTCCGCAATGGAAGTAAGCCTGCACCTGTGTCAGCTTTGTGTCAACTTCAGAATGCTATCTCAAAGAACACAATGTTCTTTGTGTTGGTGCAATCTATTGTTTGGTAATTTTGTTTTTAATCTTTTAATCTTCCTTGGCCCCATCCAGCAGTTACAAGACTGTTACATTTACATAGGAGGCAGCCTGGTGTAGTGGAAAAGTCTGGGCATTGGAGTCACATAGGTTAAGTTTTGTATTGTATGGTGTTAATGAGACAAGTCACTTCGTTGGGCCTTAGCTTCTTCCTTTTAGTTACTCCCCCCCCCCAATAAATCTTTATTGAATACTATTTTGTTCTATCTCTAGGGGAAAAAATACAGTGTTATGCCCAGATTTCAAGATTCCCAAGAGCCCACCAGGGAGCCAGCGAGTCCAATGCAAAAGCAAAGAGTCTTTTATTCAAACCCGGGTCTGGGTCCCCTACCCTCCTTACTGACACAGCAGCAGGTGGTAGAGAGAGACCTAGCCCGATGGGAAGAGGAGTTTTATAGGGGGGTGGAGAGGTGACTGTGGGTCCTGCCGATTGGCCAGGCGCAAGTCGGTGTCTTGTAAAGAAATCCTGGGCGTGGCTAGCAGAGGCTTGGGCTTCCGGGAAGAAGCCTTGCCGAGCACATGGCTCTGCCCAAAAATGGAGGACCCAGGGTAAGATGGAGGGCACAGCCCTCGCCTTTTCAACAGTTTCTGCTTTATTAGAAATTTTAGTCCATTAGGGAAAGACAAGTATAAAATGGTAGGGGAGAAGTCAGGGTAATATAAGAAAATAGAACCGAGGGATTTGACCAAGTCAAGATATTGAGGTGTATATCCTCGATACTGTTACGATGTTTTACTTGAATTAATTTATTCAGTCCTCACAACAGCCATATAACCCCATATACAGATGAAGAAATTGAGGCACACAGTGTTATGCAACTTGCTCAAAACGACAGCACTAGTAAGTGTCAGAGCTAGAACTCCAGAACCTGTGCTCTTAATCATACTATACTGCCTAAGGTAAGGGAGTGTTTTCCTTTGGAAGTGAAAAGTTAAACAAATTTTGAAGGACCAAGTGGCTTTTCTAGGCAAAGATAGAAGACATGAGTGTTATATGTGCGAGAACAGCATGTGCAAAGATCCTGTGGCCAGAGGGAATGACAAGGTAGAACTGGGGGAAAAAACTCTGCGGCTCAGGTACAGAGAGTGGTTGGTGCTGGAGAGGTAGGAAGGGGCCAGACCATGTTGGGCCTTGTAGACCATGCTGTTAGGTTTGGTCTTTATTTTATAGCATTCATGTAGGAGGTGGGAGGGATTACACTGCCATATTTTCGATTGGAGAGGCTAAGAGGAAAGTTGTTACTGTGTTTACTGCTCTATACTTGTTATATATTAACTGTATGATATCTAAGATTTGATTTTTCTTACCCTGTTTCTTCCTTTCAATGTGTTGGCAGAGACTGCATCTTATCTATTTCTGTGTCGTTAGCACAGTACTTGACACAATAGGTGCTGCTGAATGTGTGACAATACTGACTGGAATAGAGAGTTACTTTTTCGAGTAAAGAGTTCCTCCTGGAGGTGGGAAGAACTCTGAAGTTCGCTCTCCCTTTAAGGCAGGGGTGAGGGAAGTCCGAGGGCCCTATAAGGCCTGCCTGAAATATTTGGCCTGGCCCTGCCAAAGCATTAGGGGTGAGTTAATTAAATGTTTGGCCAAATAGAGCAGGCTAGTTGTTAAGTTGATAATTTTGTATGGCCTGCAGATGTTGTTATAAATATCCAAATGGCCCCTGGCAGAAAAAAGGTTCCCACCCCTGCTTTAGGGGTAGTTGAGCTGCTACTTAGTTTCGCTCCATGTTTCTCTTAGGTGAACTTGAAATGTGCTCCACTGAATCTATATTTGAAGCAGAACTTTCTGAAGATTTTGTTCTCCCATTTCTCCCTCTACCTCTGCAAGCCATTTGGTTGGTTGGAAAATAGACTGCTAACTCTACACTTAGTCTAGAGAATTCTAACCATTCTTTTGGCCAGTTGGCAGAATTTGCTTGCTTCTAGGGTATATGTAGAGTTCACCTTTTAGTTTTATTTGTTTTGTGTATCAGCTTTTTAAACACATTCTGTTTAAGTACCCAATGTTCCCTTCTGTCTACATTTTTTTTTTTCTTCGTGGCTCCAGGATGTTAGGTTTGTTTTTTTTTTTTGTTTGTTTGTTTTTAAAAATATATTTTATTGATTTTCCACAGAGAGGAAGGGAGAGAGATAGCATCGACCAGCCGCCTCCTGCACATCCCCTACTAGGGACGTGCCCGCAACCCAGGTACATGCCCTTGACCGGAATCGAACCTGGGACCTTTCAGTCCGCAGGCCGACGCTCTATCCACTGAGCCAAACCAGTTTCGGCAGGATGTTAGGTTTTGATAATTGCTACAGTTTATTGAACTTTTATATGCCTTATATGGTTTTCATATATTACCTCTTATCCATGTAACACTAGGCAAAACGTCCCAATTTTACAGAAGAGGAAACAAAACTCGGCAGTTAAGTAAGTTGCTCATGGACACAGTTGGCTGAGGTAGAATTTGAACCTTGGAGGTGTAATTCCAAAACCTGGCTTTTGTCTCATATGAATGATGGTCTTATTATATGGTGAATTTTCAAAGCTTGAATGCTTAGCCAGAGGTCCTCAAACTTTTTAAACAGGGGGCCCGGCCCGTTCACTGTCCCTCAGACATTCCATACATGTGCACTGCGGGCCCTGGACGAGTCGACTGCTAAGCAGGACAGGCAGCGGCGGCAAAAACACCCGGCGTGCCGGCGGGCTGCATGTGGCCCGCGGGCTGTAGTTTGAGGACCCCTGGCTTAGGCTTTATGTTTCCTTAAAATCCACGATTCCGCACCCCCCCCCCCCCCCCAGTCATGTTTAAGCATATCTAAATGTTTTAGAATTGCCTGGAGGCAAATCTGTCCTACATGCTTATAGATTTCTGCTAATCATTTGGGAAAAAAAATTTAAGACTATTATAGAAACTAGTTTCTGGCATGATAAAATTCTTATGGACATTTGTGTATTTATATATCAACTTTTGGATTTTATTCTGTTCTTAAGAGGTTCAGAATAGAGGAGTTACTTAAAAAACAAAATTACCTTTAGCCTGGCCAGAGTGGCTTAGTGATTGAACATGGATCTATGAACCAGGAAGTCATGCATGGTTCGATTCCCATCAGGGCACATGCCTGGGTTGCGGGTTCGATCCCCAGTGTGGGGTGTGCAGAAGGCAGCCAATCAATGATTCTTTCTCATCATTGATATTTATAGAGAGAATCATTGATTGGCTGCCTTCTGCACGCCCCACACTGGGGATCGAACCCGCAACCCAGGCATGTGCCCTTGGCAGGAATCGAACCCGGGACCCTTCAATCCACCATTCTATCTACTGAGCCAAAATGGGTAGGGCTCATCATTGATGTTTTTATCTATCCCTTCCTCTCCCTTCCTCTCTGAAATCAATACAAAAAAATATTTTTAAGAAATAAAAAAATAAAAATTTATCTTTATTGTTGATAGTGTTACAGATGTCCCCTTTGTTTTTTCCCCCATTGTCCCCCTCCATCTGGCACCCTCCCCTCCAGGCCTTCACCACACTAGTCTGTGTCCATGGGTTATGCATATATGCATATAAGTTTCTGGGTTAATGCTCCCTTTCTTCCTCTCCTGCTCTCTGCCTTCCCAAGGAGTGACTTTTAAAACTCTTCTGAATAAGGAGAAAAGATGGTGATGTTATTTAATGAAGATAATGAAGGAAAAGAAGTTGTTTAAATTATTCCAATTAAAAAAAAAGTGGCTAAATGAGAGAATAGGGATGACAAAGGAAATTCGGGAAGAATCTTTTTTGGTAGAAACATAGTATTTCATCTTTGATACCAGGAGTCAGATGACTGCAAAATCATATTGAGTTGCTGGGAAGGAAGAGGGAAACCAGTGGCTGGTTTTTGGGTCAGTGATATGAGATAAGAGTTGGAGTTGAGTAAGTGAACTTTGAAGAATATAGTGGGTAAGTTAATAGAATCAGCACTCCTCTATCTGCAGGTTTTGCCACACATTCTGCCACAGAATCAACCAACTATGGCTTGAAAATATTTTGGGGGAAAGATTACAGAAAGTTTCAAAAAGCAAAATTTGAATTTGCCACCCTCTGAGCACTATTATATGCTGAATCCACATGAATGAAGTGATGCATAGGTATACTCTGCTGTAGCCTATTTGCAAATACAAATTATATACATACACTGTGCCATCCTATATAATAAAGAGGTAATATGCAAATTGACCCTCACTCTGTCACGCCATCACAAGATGGCTGTGCCCACAGCGGAGGTGGGGTTCCTGTAAAAAGCTGTAATGAGAGATCAGCAGGGACCTAAGGCAGCGTGGCGCCAGGCCGGGGCGAGGGACCTGAGGCTGCGCCCCCTGCCTGGTGGGGCTTGACGGGGAACTCAGGCTGTGCCCCCAACCCGGCAGGGCTTGATGGAGGACCTCAGGCCGTGCTCCCCCACCCCGGGGGACCTGAGGCCGTGCCCCCCGCCCTGGTGCCAGGCTGGGGGACCTCAGACTGTGCTCCCCCACCCCGGGGGACCTGAGGATGTGCCCCCCGCCATGGCGCTGGGTCAGGGGACCCGAGGATGTGCCGGGAGACCTGAGGCTGCACCCCCAGCCCAGCACTAGGCTGGGGGACCTGAGGCTACACCTCACATCCAGCGGCTGTGTCCCCCGCCCTGGTGCTGGGTCGGGGGACCCGAGGATGTGCCAGGGGACTGAGGCTGCGCCCCCTGCCTGGCGGGGCTTGACAGGGGTGGGGCCAGCCAGGTCTGGATCTCGCCGAATGGGTGCACGCGAGTAGACGGGGACTTGACTCTGGGTTCTGCAGCGTGCCCCAGACTCTGATAGGAGGAAGATTTTCATATTCATTTTACTAATTTTCTTTCATCTCTGATACTTCTGTTATAGAGAAAGGGCAAATAGCAATATTAAAATATTTCCTCTAATTCCCTTTTAATGTGCACGAATTTCATGCACTGGGCCACTAGTTTTATATAAGGGACTTGAGCATTTGTGGTTTTTGGTATCAGCAGGGAATCCTGGAACCAATATCCCATGGATTCCAAGGGGTGACTATTTTATTGACTAAATAACTGTATTAGTCTAAATTAGTATTTGAAAGAAGGTAGAAGAGACAATAGGATTTAGAGGAATGGTTTCAGAGAGGCAGTATAGTATTCATTCATTCACTCATCTATCTAGATATGCAGTTTTCTATCCATTCAAAAAGTGTTTTTGGAGCATCTACTAAGTGACTGGCACTATCAGGAGAAACTAAAACATATTGCTTCACTATGTCCCTGGTATAGAGAGGTCAAGGAATAAAAATAAAGATTGAAGGAAGATAATAAGCTCCTTAATGAACATGGAGGAATGTCATATGCAGAAATATCGTTTTACTTTGAAGATACTTTGAAGATATTCCAATAGTTGAAGCAAATATATACTTTTTGAGAAAATTAGGGTATTGTATGATTTTTAAAGAGTAGTTTATTTACGCCCTAACCGGTTTGGCTCAGTGGATAGAGCGTCGGCCTGCAGACTCAAGGGTCCTGGGTTCAGTTCCAGTCAAGGGCATGTACCTTGGTTGCAGGCACATCCCCAGTGGGGGGATGTTTCTCTCTCATTGATGTTTCTAACTCTCTATCCCTCTCCCTTCCTCTCTGTAAAAAAAAAAAAAAAAAAAAAATCAATAAAATACATTTTAAAAAAAAGGAGTAGTTTATTTTGAATGTCTATTGATTTTTTTTTTTTAATTTGGAAAAAAAAGAGACCATAAACTATGATGGGTTCAATATAAAATGAAAATAAAAGTGAATTTCAAAATGTTGGAAGATACAGACTTATAATTTTAGCCAGGAAAAGAAATACAGAATACATGGGACAGAATACATGGGACAGAATACATGTGGTAGCTTAAAACAACACAAATTTATTCTTTCACAGTTGTGGCGGCTAAACATCTGAGATCAAGGTGTCCACAAGGCCACACTCACTCTGAAGGCTCTAGTGAGGAATCCTTCTTTGCCTCTGAGCTTCTGTTGACACCAGACATTCCGAGACCATATCACTGTAATCTGTGTTTCTGTCCTCACATGACCTTCTCTTCCTTTTCCCTCTGTGTTATCTCTTCTTTCTTTTATAAGGGCACTCATCTTTGGATTTAGGGCCAGGACAAGATCTAGGATGATCTTATCTCATGATCCCTAGCTTAAATATATTTGCAAAGATCCTTTTTTTTTATCCCCCCCCCCCAAAAAAAAGGTCAAATTTACAAGTTTTAGGACATGGACACATTATTCTGGGGGGGCCACCATTCAATCCCTATGCCTACTATGTGCCAGATACTGTTTAGTGCTGGGAATATAACAGTGAGTGTTTTTTGCCCTCATTGTGGTTATATTTGAGTAGTGAAGACTGACAATATTCACATAAATAGATAAATTCAAAGAGTGGTAAATATTCTGAAAGGAAAAAAAATAAAAGGATAATGGGATAAAGAGTGTTGTTGGTGTTGGAGGTGGTTACCTAAGGAAATAGTACAGACATTTCTGAGCATATGGACAGAAAACTGACCCAACTTGCTGTGTGATTATCTGGGGAACTAACATTCCAAGGGAAAGGCCAAGGCAAAAGCTCTGAGGTGGGACTACATTTGGTATGTATATATGTAAAAGGCTAAGTGAACGACCGTCTGTCCAACCGTCTGACCAACCGGTGCACATATGACATGCACTGGCAATTTAAAAATAAATGTTGACTCACGCATGCGTGATATTTGTCCCTGTCTGACACTGGCCTCCCATTTAAATTAATTCGAAGACAGCATTTGTGATGACTATTAATAAATCACAAGGACAAACTCTAGCAGAGTAGGAATATTCCTGCCTGAACCCATTTTCAGACATGGTCAGTTATATGTTGCTTTCTCTTGAGTTCGAAGATCGTGTGATGTTAAAGTTGTAAATACTTCATCACAGGGAAATTAGTCAAGCACTCTAAAAGCGTTTTCACTCTTAATGTGGTATACAGGGAGATAATAGAATAAGTCTAATCACTTTATCAGTCATTGTTTGCATTAATATTGTTTTTATATCATGTTTTTGTTGTTTTTATATCTTGTTTTTTTATATCATGTCTTTGTTGTTGTTATATCATGTTATTGTTTATTTATTAATCTATTTATATATTACCAGAGGCCTGGTGCATGAATTTGTGCATGGTTGGGGTCCGGCTGGCCTGCCCCGATGGGGGCCCATCAGGGGCCAGGTGGGCTGGGGGGAGGGGCCGCAGGTGGTTGGCCAGCCAGCCCCATCCTTGATTGGGGTGTTGGGGGCCAATTGGGGGTGGGGCTGGGCAGGAGGAGGGACTGTGGGAGGGCTCGAGGGTGTGTCCGGCCTGTCTAGCTCAGTCTCGATTGGCCAGACCCCAGCAGCAAGCTAACCTACCAGTCAGAGTGTCTGCCCCTTGGTGGTCAGTGCATGTCATAGCAACTGGTCGACCGGTCAACTGTCTGCCCCCTGGTGGTCAGTGCACATTATAGTGAGCGGTTGAGTAGCCTTAGCATATCATTAGCGTATTATGCTTTGATTGGTTGAATGGATGACCAAACCGGACACTTGGCATATTAGGCTTTTATTATATAGGATTTTCATATAGATTTTACTAATTTTCTTTCATCTCTGACACTTCTATTATAGAGAAAGGGCAAATAGTGATATTAAAATATTTTTTCTAATTAATTTCCTTTCAGTGTGCACAGATCCATGCACTGGGCCACTAGTAATTGCATAAAAGGATGAATATAGCCAGTACTAGTATGGTTGGAGTGAGGAGAATGAGGGGGGATATGCTAGGAGATGGGGTAAGTGGGACAGTCATGTAGGGGCTTGTAGTAGAAATGTATCCTAATGGAATCCATTGGAGGGTGTTAAACAAATTGGATTTACATTTTGGAAAGACTACTCTGGTTGAGGGAGATGGAGGTTTGAGGAGTGGAAGCAGCGAGCCAGTCCGGAGGCTATTTTAGAAGTTTAAATTAGAGATGATGGCAGTTTGCACGAGGGTGGTCTGGTAGCACCGGAGTTGGTGAAGACTGGTCAGATTTGGTATATATTTTGGAACTACAGTCACTATTATTTGCTGTTGGATTGGAAGGGAGATACAAGGAATGAGAGGAACCAAGGACTCTTGAAAAGAAGGACAAAAGGCCACATATTTTAGGAATCCATTTATTCGAAATGTCCAGAATAGACAGATCTATAGAGACAGAAAATAGATTAGTGGTTGCCAGGGGCTGTGGGGTAGGGTGATGGGAGAGACTGATAACAACTAAGGGGTTTCTTTTTGGGGTGATGAAAAATGTTCTGCAATTAGAAAGTGGTGATGGTTCCACAACCTTGTGAATATATGAAAAACCACTGAACTGTATATTTAAAAAAAAACGAGTTTTATGATATGTGCATTATATCTTAATTAACAAAAAAGATTGATTCTTAATCATTGATCAATATCTTTGAATATGGTAGTGTTTTAGAGATCTAGATGGCTGAAGCTTAGGAGGGAAGATCAAGATAACAGTTACATTACAATACTTTGATTGAATTTACAAAATACAGAGGGGTGGGTTCACCTTATTTGTCATTTGAGGGATGTGGGAAAAGAGAAGGAGCCAGGAACCTTCTCAAAGTGGCAAAGGAGAAGGGAAGCTGAGTTCAAATTTAATTATCAAATCACCATTAGGTGCTTCTCATTTTTCCAGCTGAGTGAGGTTAAGTAACTTGCCCAAGGTCACACCACAATTTAAGTGGTAATGCAGGATTTAAACTAAGATCTGACTTCAACACCTTCATTATACCATGTTAGCAAACTTAGTAAAAAAGAGAAAGTGCAAATTTACATGTTTTGGGTACAAAAACTAGTTTGAGATTCATAGCAGTAACGGAAAAGAGGGAAGCAGTAGGCTATAAGGTTGTCCCAGACTTATAGTTAAGAACATTTGTTCATCAGGATAAACAGATCGTATCCTATCAATCCAATAAATACCTTCTCGGTTACTCATTTACAAAAATGCAGTGATATTTCCCATCTCATTAATTGCTATTAATTTGGGACTTTGTGAAAGCTATAGTTATATATAAATAGTTCTATGGAGGTGGGATGGGTAGGTTTCCTAGAAGCAGAGCCTGAAAAGGGATTTTGTGCAGGTGGTGTTTGAGAGAACAGTGAAGACAGCAGGATAGAGCAGAGGAAAATATGCTAAGCAAGGAAGGGGCCCAGCTGGAGACTAGCTTCCCTCTCATGTCTCATTCGCAGGGGAACTCTGGAGCAGTAGTTCTCCAAGCACAGGACTTCTGCCAACTGTAGCAGCATTACCTGGAAACTAATCAGAAATGCTGATTTTCCAGCAGGACCCCAAGCCTGCCAGTTAGAAGCTGGGAGTGGACCCCCAGCAATCTGTTTTATAAGCCCTCCAGGTGATGCTGATCACCAGTAAAGTTTGAGAAGCACTATTCTAGCTCAGTGTGTCCAACAGAATTCATGCACAGGTGGGGTCCCTCGGCCTAGCTGGTGATCGGGGCCGATCAAGGGGGCCGGCCAGGGGGAGGGGCCATTGGAGGTTGGCCTCAGCAGCAAGCTAACCAACAGTCAGTTCCACGAGGAATTGGGCTCCATCCTCCCTCCTGTCTGGGTCCGGGACCAGATTTGGGGCTGTTAGGGCCCCAGCAGCAAGGTCTGGGGCAGTACGCGTCATAGCTACCGGCTGGTTGTTCCGGTTGTTTGGTCATAACAGTCGCTTAGGCATATATATATATATATATATATATATATATATATATATATATATATATTTATTTATTTTAGAGGTCCGGTACACAAAAATTTGTGCACTCGGGGAAGGGGTCTCTCAGCCCGGCCTGTACCTTCTCACAGTCTGGGACCCCTTGGGGGATGACCACCTTCTGGCTTAGGCCCACTCCCCGGGGGATTGGGCCTAAGATGGCAGTCAGACATCCCTCTGGCAGCCCTCGGGGGATGTCCACTTGCCAGCGGGGAGCAGACCTAAGCTGCAGTCAGACATCCTTAGCACTGTACTGGCAGCCATCAGCCTGGCTTTTGGCTGAGCAGAGCTCCCACATGTGAGAGCACACTGACCACCAGAGGGCAGCTCCTGCATTGAGCATCTGCCCCCTGGTGGTCAATGTGTGTCATAGTGACCAGTCATTCCCAGTCTTTCTGCTGTTAGGGTCAGTTTGCATATTACCCTTTTACTATATAGGATAGAGGCCTGGTGCATGGGTGGGGGCCAGCTTGCTTGCCTTGAAGGGTGTCCCGGATCAGGGTGGGGGTCCCGCTTGGGTGCCTGGCCAGCCTGGATGAGGGGATGATGGCTGTTTGCAGCTGGTCACACCCCCTTCAGGGTAGGGGTCCCCACTCGGGTGCCTGGCCAGTCTGGGTGAGGGGTTGAGGGCCGTTTTCAGGCTGGCGGGCGACTGAAGCTCCCAGCCTCTCCTTTTTTTAAAATTAATTAATTAATTAATTAATTAATTAATTATTTTTATTATTATTTTTTACTTTTTTATTTTTTTTACCTTTTTTAAATTTTTTTTTAATTCTGGGGTGCCTGGCCAGCCTGGATGAGGGGATGATGGCTGTTTGCAGCTGGTCACACCCCCTTCAGGGTAGGGGTCCCCACTGGGGTGCCTGGCCAGTCTGGGTGAGGGGCTGAGGGCCATTTTCAGGCTGGCGGGCGACTGCAGCGCCCAGCCTCTCCTTTTCTTTTTTTTTTTTTTTTAATTCTGGGATTTATTTACCTTCTATAATTGAAACATTGTTGCCGTCACTGGCGCTCCCAGCTCTGAGGCTGCAGCTGGCTGAAAGCAGGTATCTGGGGTTTGTTTAGCTTCTACAATTGAAACATTGTTGCTTCCGGAGCTCAGAGCCGGGGAACCTTGGCTTCCTCCATCACTGGAGCAAGCAAGCCTCATGTTCGCTTCAGCTGTGTGGCTGCTGGCCGCCATCTTTGTTGGCAGTTAATTTGCATATCTTGCTGATTAGCCAATGGGAAGCGTAGCGGAGGTACGGTTAATTACCCTTTTTGTCTTTTATTAGATAGGATACACACACACACACACACACACACACACACACACACACACTAGAGGCCCGATGCACAAAAATTTGTGCACTTGGGGGGGGTCCCTCAGCCTGGCCTATGCCCTCTTGCAGTCTGGGACCCCTTGGAGAATGTTCACCTGCTGGCTTAGGCCCGCTCCCTGGGGGATTGGACCCAAGCTGGCAGTCAGACATCCCTCTGGCAGCCCGGCAGCCCTCGGGAGATGTCCACTTACCAGCAGGGAGCAGACCTAAGCTGTAGTCGGACATCCTTAGCGCTGCTGAGGAGGCGGGAGAGGCTCCTGCCACCACTGCTGTGCTGGCAGCTATCAGCCTGGCTTGTGGCTGAGCAGAGCTCCCCTATGTGGGAGCAGACTGACCACCAGGGGACAGCTCCTGCATTGAGCATCTGGTGGTCAGTGTGTGTCATAGTGACCAGTCATTCCCAGTCGTTCTGCTGTTAGGGTCAATTTGCATATTAATCTTTTACTATATAGGATAGAAGCCTGGTGCACTGGTGGGGGCCAGCTGGTTTGCCCTGAAGGGTGTCCCGGATCAGGGTGGGGGTCCCTCTGGGGTGCCTGGTCAGCCTGGGTGAGGGGCTGATGGCTGTTTACAGGCTGGCCAACACCCCCTTTAGGGTAGAGGGTTCCCACTGGGGTGCCTGGCCAGCCTGAGTGAGGGGCTGAGGGCCGTTTTCAGGCTGGCCAAGCCCCCTGGCGACCCAAGCTCCCAGCCTCTCCTTTTTTTCTTTTTTTTTTTTATTCTGGGATTTATTTACCTTCTATAATTGAAACTTTGTAACCTTGAGAGGAGCTCAGAGCCAGCCAGGGCGGGCAGGAAGCTTGGCTTCCTCCATCACTGGGCAACCAAGCCTCCTGCTCGCTCCAGCTCTGTGGCTGCTGGCTGCCATCTTGGTTGGGTTCATTTGCATATATTCACTCTGATTGACTGGTGGGGATGGCTTAAGGCATAGCGAACAATTTGCATGTTTGTCTTTTATTAGTGTGTGTGTGTATGTGTGCATATATATGATTATTTCACCCAATGTATTACAAATATTTCAACATGGAAATATTAAAAACTCAGTAGGTCTTTTACTTTTTTTGGTGTTAAGTTTTCAAATCTGATGTGTATTTTACACTGAAGCACCTCATTTTGGGACTGGCACATTTCAAGTGCTCTGTAGCCACATGTGCCTAGTGTCTGCCACATAGGACAGCCAGCTGTGAAGCACATATTTTATTACCTAATTGGCCCTATGTTGTGGTGAGGGTGGTTGGCCTTTGGAATTTAGTGTTAATCAGTCATTGGCCGTGAGAGTGGGGGCTTGATGAGAACTCCTGTTTGGTTGAGGCATATAGGCCAGATTTGGGAGTAGGTGTGAGCCATGAGTAGTTCATTACCCACCCAATGGGGCCCCTGTGCTGAGTGGTAAAGAGGCTCTGGATGGGCACCAATGACATCCCCTGTAGGTGGGTGGGAGGAATGGTCTGGTGGAGCCATGGAGGGATGGTGAAGTTATGGAGTTGTGTATAGTTACTTGGTGCTTTAGCTTACTATCTTGAGATTGGATCCCCTCTCTCAAATATCAGGTGTTCAGCCTTGCTTTTAACAGTCTTTGGCAGACAGTTGAAGACTGGAATGGCCAGTGAGGTCCCGAAGACTAAATATGTAATCAATGTCTGTTTGAAAGAAAAAGCTGTGCTTAAGTGAAAAAGCCTGACTTCCATTAGTGTTTTCAGAGGGAGTTCCCTTAAATTTTAAGGCTTAAAAGGTCAATCCAGGTCTGTTAATGCTGAAATACGCAGCTTCCCAGCTCCGTGTCATGAAACTTGGCAGAGATGACCTTCTTCTGGAAATGTTGAAGTTGATGCACAAACCAATGTGTACTTTTACCTTGGTAAGATCTGTTGTTCACATTTTTGAGGAGAGTTTCTTTTTTGAAGCAGAATGCATTGTGATAAAGAATTCACAGAATTGTTTTAGTATTCACTTGAATGCCACTGTAGGTGTGTTAAGAACAACAGTAGTTTCGTACAGAACTAGTGTTTAAATTGTTCTTTAAGATAATTGCTACTGAATTTACCAGTTTGAACTGTCACATGAGGTCATGTCTACAGTGTGAAAGTAGGTACTGTCTTAGTTTAGAAAAGGTTATTTTTTTTTTTTTTTTGAAATATATTTTTTTTTAATATATTTTATTGATTTTTTACAGAGAGGAAGGGAGAGAGATAGAGAGTCAGCAACATCGATGAGAGAGAAACATCGATCAGCCGCCTCCTGCACATCTCCCACCGGGGATATGCCTGCAACCCAGGTACATGCCCTTGACCGGAACCGAACCCGGGACCCTTCAGTCCGCAGGCCGACGCTCTATCCACTGAGCCAAACCGGTTTCGGCGAAAAGGTTATTTTCATTTCCTTGTTTGTAATGGCTGGAAGACATGCATCCAGTTTGTCTAAAAGCTGTACATTCTCCCTCCCCTTTTGGGGGCAACAGTTATTGTGTGCTTACTGTAATATATGCAGAACTGCTAGACAGTTTACACTTTCTCATTTAATTCTTAAAGTAGCCTATATCCTCGGTAAGTACTGTTATTATGCCCAGTTTATATATGAGGACATTTCCTTTATATTTAACAAATGTCAGAATCTGTCATAGGCTAGACAAGAGCTCTTAATTACTGTAATCTTATTTTAATGCTAACTCCCAAATGGTCTGGTATAATTTAAGAAGGAAGGACATTTTTCCTACATAATCAGATTTATTTTTTGTGTAATACCTTACATTTTCTTGGTGCTTTATAGTTTATCAAGTCTCCTTTGATCCTTTTAACAACTCCATAGAAAAGCAGGGGCGGTGTCATCACCTACGTTTTATAAGTGGAGTCTAGAGAAATGATTTGCTCGATGTTGCATAGCTATAAAGCAGTGGAGCAAAGAGTTGACCCAGGTCTTGTGACTTTGAAGGTCATGCTGACTTCCCATGTGTGAGCAGGCATTTCCTTTCTAAGTGTCAAAATATAGGAAATCTTCATTCTCACAGAAGAGAACCAATGCATTATGCTATGGGCAAGTAATTTTGCACATGCTGACCTTTTCCTTTTGGCTGTGATAAGCTAAATAGTCTTTATAAATAAATGAAGTTCATTAAAGTTTTTCCTCGGACTCCTGTTACTAGGAAGTTTTTTAAAAGAATTTTGGACTGGGCTTGTAGCCAGTTTATTCTATGCTTAACAAAAACAATAAACATTAAAATTCTGTGTATAAGTCCAAATTATCAGATTTCTGCTAACTTGTTCCATGTATTAAAAAATTGTTGTAGTTGTACAAAATTGTGTGATTTTTAACTTATGTTCTTTAAAACCTTGAATTTCCATGAAATTCCACCAAGAGTAAACAAGGACAAAGAGAACTTTTATGGGGCTGCCTACAAACCAGTTCAGACTCACTATGGGAAAGGCCCAAACCCTTTTTTCTCCATAGTAGTTGTTTTGTTATAGTTTTGTCTGCTTGTACCATTTCTACTTCTAGTTACTTGGCTAATGAGGGGCATCCATGTTTTTTAAAATTTGGAGCTACTTTATAAAAAATTCACATGTGTACAGTTATATGTCTTCTTTTTGATAATGGTGGTAAAATATAGTCTTAGATGTTCAGGACTGAGTATTTTTAAATACTAATAAAAAGATGACAAAAGACCAGTTTTGAGCACTTAGGTATAATGCTACGTCGTCTACATTTTTGGACAGGTGTAGTGTATAATAGAGTTGATTTAGTTTTAAGAGTTTTGTGGTACAGATGTTTTATGTTATTGGTAGTTTCCTGAAAGTAAAGATAATATACATTGAGTCAGCCAACCCAAACATTTTTCAGAGCTTGGCCACTTAGATATTTCTGGGTTGTTCTGGGATAGAAACTGTCTCCAGTTAGGCCAAATTTAGCTTAGTCCATTCTTCATGAGTCTAATGAGACAGAGTCCTGAGGTTTTTATCCTAGAGATTTAATGTGTAATGCATATTTATTAGAGTCTATGTACAGTTGGCCCTGGAACAACACAAACTGTGTGGGTTCACTTATGAGCAGATTATTTTCAATAAACATAGTCAGCCCTTTGTATGGGGGTTTCAAATCCTCAGATTCAACCAAATGCAGATTGGAGTCAGTAATTTTTTTAAATCCTCACCCGAGGATATTTTTCCATTGATTTTTAGGGAGAGTGGAAAAGAGAGGGAAAGACAGAGAGAAACATCGATGTGAGAGAAACACATTGATTGGTTGCCTCTTGCACGCCCCCCCCCCCCCCCCCCCCCCCAGGGCCTGGGCCTGGGCCAGGGAGGAGCCTGCAACCAAGGTAGGTGCCCTTGACCAGAATTAAACCCGGGACCTTTGGTCCACAGGCCAGTGCTCTATCTACTGCTCCAAACCGGCTAGGGCTTGGATTCATTATTTTTGCATTCCCAACTACAGATGGAAAACATCCGAGGTTGGTTGAATTCATCGATGTGAAGCACAGACTGTAGAATCAAAAGTTAAATGTATATTTCGACTGCACAGGGAGTGGGCATCCCTACACCCTGCCCCCAGTTGTTCAAGGATCACCTGTAATTAGCATTATTTCTACCAAGTAGCTCTGCATGTTTGTTATTCTCAAGGTAGTTGAGCAGTGAGTGATAGATATCTGCATCAACATTTTCTTGGCCCAAATGTTGAGTTTGGAGTAACTGCATATCCTTCAATTGTCAAAAGCTTGTACATGTTAGATACCTCTGTACTAAGTTTCATTTTTTGAATAAGAGTGGCTTAGGTTAGTAAGTGACCTTCAAGAAAAGTAACCTAATCTTGCATTTCTTAAAGAGCAGAGGGGTTAAAAAAGTGGTTTGCTCAAATTGTAGAGGTAGGATGAGAACTGAGGTTCCTTTACTTCCTCTCCCGGAGTTCTTTCCCAGGTGGTACACTGCTTTTCCAGGTGTTCCCTTCCCAGAGGTAAAAACATCACTGTTTATTCTCACTCTCCAAAGCTAATTAAAATACCCAAATTTTCTATCCCAGATTGCGTTTTGTCTCTGGAAGACTCACATTTGATTTTTGCTACCAGGAATCAGTTATATCCTTTATTTGGTAGAGATTAAAGACACATATGATTTTTGCCTTTTGTAAAAGGATATAGTGACATGTTCCTGCAACAGATCATTATAGACCTTACAGTATTAGGGAGTTCCATTTTATAAAATTGATAGAAAGCTGGTATGCTATTTACTTTCTTGTGCAAATATCCTAGTGCTACCGTGCAGCAGAATAAATATGAGAAATTCCCAGGTAGTTTTTGCTTCTCATTCTTCAATTTGTTTTTTGCATTGGCTGAGGTTATAAGCATAGGACATGATTTTTAGGAGAAGGGATATCCTTTATCCTATTAAGTTTAATGTAAGAGAAAAGTTACTATGTTATAGCTTTTCTGCTGAAGGCAGTGGGAGACTGAATTTTTATTTTTATTTGAACACAGGGAGTGGTGAGACCCTCTTGGCAAATAGTTTTTTTTTTCACCCCAAATCATGTCTTTGCATAGACATTAGTGTTATGATGGGAGGTGCCACTTTTTTTATTATCTCAAAATAAAAAACTTCACAGTGTTTTTAACAGGCCTATGCTTAAATCCTATAACCATTATAGCCTAGCCCTGTGACTTTGGAAAAATTAAAATTTGCCTCCCCACTTCTCTCCCCCTTTTTCTCCCCCTCTAAAAAATAAATATATTTTGAAGCCCATTCAAATTGCTGTAATTTATTTCACTTTTTTTTTTTTTGTAGAATGTTTCACACCATTCAAGACAGCACTTAATGGTGACCCGTAGTCTCTGTTCAGCAGGATATGATTCTAATGAAAAAGTAAGTATTCAAAAAAATATTTTCAACAGGTAAGTTGTAATGGTTTTATTTTACTTTCTTGTTTCCATACTGTGTTCAGTGGACTGATTAAATTTTATTAATGCTGTGTAATGATTTCTTGCTCTAACATCATAGGTTTTATCAGTGTTCAATCTTTGTTTCTTTTTACATTGTGAATCACAGCCTGAGTCTTTTTTTTTTTTTTTTTGCAGCAGAAAAAAGGAATGAGTCTTTAATTTTGTATTTGTATGTATGTATGCCAAAAATTGAATAAATTTACAATGTGTTTACCTTGTTTTTAGCAGAATAACTAATATAATGTGAGTTTTTTTTTTTCCTCTTAAAAACTGGGCAGTTGAGAGATTTTAAACTATTGATTTTTAAAAATTTATATGTAAGATTTGTTTCGATTGAAGGAAATTCCATATATTGTAAATTTTTGGACGTAGTAATTCAAGTTAAAATCCTGATATAATGTTTGAGGTGGGTAATAGGAGAGATAAAGGGACTGGAAGTGGTGATTAGAGGTAAAACATGATTTAGTGTGACAATAAAGGCATCAAAGAGGGCAGAAGAAGAGTTTTGGTTAAGAAGAGATGGTTCAAGTTGAATGTCATGAAAGAACTGATACGAATGGTTATTTGACAGTGAAATAGCCTTGATGTCTTCTAAATCATCTGTTGAAGCATAGAAAACTACTGAGGAGGTCTAGAGGCTTAGGGAGAGTAAGAGTCTATCTACATTATTACAGTTCAATAGAAATATAATGTGGACAAAGTTGCAGGGCATATGCAGTTTTAAATTTTCTAATAGCCATGTTAAGAAAATAAACGTAAACAGATGAGATTAATGTATTTTCACTCAGTGTCTAAAATGTTATTTGACATATAATTGATAAAAAAAGTATCAATGAGATACTTTGCATTTTTTTTTTTTGTACCAAGACTTCTAAAGCCAGTGTATAATCTACACTTCTGGCACATCTCAATTTGATTAGCCATGTTTGAAGTGCTTAGTAGCCTCATGTGGCTAGTGGTTACTTTATTGAATGGCATAGGTCCAGAAGAATTAGCTATGATAAGCTCCCTATTATGCAATCTCTACGTTAGTAGAAAAAAAAAGCCCCACTTCAGCATAGATGGTATGCCTTGGGTGCATATATGTATGTACATTTCTGCACGCCTGTTGCATTCCCATCTAGAGGTAATGGCTGTCCTAATTAGGAACACTGTAGGAGTGCTTAGCTAGCATTTATTCAAGAGGCCACATTGCGCCCTAACCAGTTTGGCTCGTGGCTAGAGCGTCGGACTGCAGACTCAAGGGTCCCGGGTTCAATTCCGGTCAAGGGCATGCACCTTGGTTGCGGGCACATACCCAGTAGGGAGTGTGCAGGAGGCAGCTGATCAGTGTTTCTCCTCATTGATGTTTCTAACTCTCTATCCCTCTCCCTTCCTTTCTGTAAAAAAAATCAATAAAATATATTGAAAAAAAAAAAAGGCCACATTCCAAAGGGGAGGGAAATATAAGTGATTCAACCATCTTTCTCCCTATAAACACTCATAGCCTTCCTCATTAGGTAATCATGTTAGAAATGGGCCCACATTGATGAAATTAGTGGTATAATATAATGAGTTATTATATTATAGAAATTCTGAGCCCTTGAATTGGAAGAGTAACCATCTAGCTGGCCTTTCATTTTTACCTTTCAGGATAGAACCTGTGCTTGATGAAATGGTCCTGTGTTCAGTCATTGGGCTGGAGAATTCTTGATGGCTCTGAGTCTGACAATATGTTTAGCCAAGTCAGAATATTGATGCATTTGCCTCATGTGAAGTTTTCATGCAGGTTGTTGGAGCATTATAAAGTGCAGGAACTTGAGACTTCCCTGAGCTTATCCAGGAAATGTGCTCATTCCCAGAGCACATTTTAAGATTGTTTATATGTCTGTTAGTAAGTGTCTATATGTGTGGCAGACTTTGGTTTGAGACTTAGTTTTGCTGAGGGTTACAAGAATAGCTAAATTGCCTACCATATTGGTGACCATTGATAATTACTAAAAATAAATAAATATCCTATCTAATAAAAGAGAAACATGCAAATTGACCATAATCCCGACACCCTTCCCATTGGCTAATCAGCAGGATATGAAAATTAACTGCCAACCAAGATGGCTGCTGGCTGCCAGGCAGCTGAAGCGAATAGGAGGCTTGCTTGCTCCAGTGACGGAGGAAGCCAAGGTTCCCCGCCTGCGGCAGCCCAGCTCTGAGTTCCGGATGCAACAAAGTTGCAATTATAGAACATAAACAAGCTCCAGAAACCTGCTTTCTGCCGGCAGGGGGCTCAGAGCTTAGAGCGGCAGTGATGGCAACAGTGTTTCAATTATAGAACCTAAACAAAGCCCAGATATCTGCTTTCAGCAGCTGAGGCCTCAAGCTGGAGCCGGCCTCAGAGCTAAAGCCAGCTCTCAGATCCAGTGACAGCCATAGAAAGTAAATAAATCCCAGAATAAAAAAAAAAAAAGAAAAAAAAAGGAGAGGCTGGGAGCTTCATTCACCCGCCAGCCTGAAAACAGCCCTCAGCCCCTCACCCAGATTGGCCAGGCCCCCCAGTGGGACCCCCACCCTGATCCGGGACACCCTTCAGGGCAAACCAGCTGGCCCCCACCCGTGCACCAGGCCTCTATCCTATACTACAGGCAGGGCGGGACTGCACAAGCTGCCATCCGGGCCCCATGTGCAGCCCTGGGCAGCGGGGCATAAGCCCCGCCCCCAGCTGGGACCCCTGTGTGCCACCTGAGCCCCGCACTGCTAAGTCCCACCCCCAGCCGGGACCCTATGACTATTGGAGAGCAGGAAAGTGCCGCTGGGCCCTGGGTCACTGTGGTGATCCGGCCATTGGTAAGTAGAAAAGTGCGGCCTGTTGGCAGCCCCCAGCTGCGCCTGATCCGGGAGCAGGAAAGCAAGCCTGGCCTGCGGGCAGCCCCAAATTTTGCCTGCTCCCCAGTTGCCATCGTGATCTGGGAGCAGGAAAGCAAGCCTGGCCTGAGGGCAGCCCCCAGCTGGGCCTGATCAGGGAGCAGGAAAGCCCAGCCTGTGGGCAGCCCCAAGCTGGGCCTGATCCAGGAGCAGGAAAGCCCGGCTTGTGGGCAGCTCCCAGCTGGGCCTGCTCCCTGGTTGCCATGGGGATTCGGGAGCAGGAGAGCAAGTCGGGCCTGCAGGCAGCTCCAAGCTGGGCCTGCTCCCCGGTTGCCATGGAGACCTGGAAGCGGGAAAGCCTGGCCTGTGGGCAGCCCCCAGCTGGGTGTGCTTCCCCGTCACCATGGCGATCCTGGAGCAGGAAAGCCCGGCTTGCAAGCAGCACCCCCATCTTGGCCATAGCTCAAGGGAGAGTACAACATGCAGTGGAGGCCAGGAGCCTGAGAGATCAACACAGAGGGGCTCCTGCTCCAAGCCTCCATGGTGTGGCTAGGGGCAGGCCCCCAGCAGACACACACACACACACACACACACACACACACACAGTGCCTGCTCTGAGCCTCCAGTATGGCTGGGGGCAGACCCCCATTGGGAAAACACACACACACACGGCAACTGCTTCGAGCCTACATGGCGCGGCTGGGGGGCAGGCCCCAGTAGACACACACACACACACACACACACACACACACACGGGACGCCTGCTCCGAGCCTCTGCTGCCAGACTGTGGCCATCAGTAGGACATCCACTGAGGGCTCCCGGACTGTGAGAGGGGCAGGCTGGGCTGAGGGAACCCCACCCCCCAGTGCATGAATTTCGTGCACTGGGCCTCTAGTATTTGTATAATGATCTTGGTTTAGAACATTTAAAGAGACCTCCCCCCCCCTTCCCCTTCTCTTGGGATCCACTAAGCAGGTACCTATTTTGTTGTAAATGTCTGAAATCAGATCTGCTGTCTGCTATCTTTGCCTTCTCCTTTGCTGTGCCTTTGCCTAAGGTACTTATGGAGAAACTGTGGCATCCTCAGTCACAATAAAATCTATGATTTTTTTGGCACTTGTTGGTAGTACAGGTGTGTATTCAGAGCAAGTTGATAGACTTGCCCTTCATTTGAGGGCTGCATTTAATTAGATCTTTCTACATCCAGGGATTCTTGCGGTCTTTGTAACCATTCCTTAAATATTGTACTGGTTTGTTTATTGTTAATGTCTTAAGTGCATGTAGACCTGATCTTTGGTAATATATATATTTTTAAATCCTCACCTGAGTGTGGGGAGCCGATATAGGATTAAGCCTCGGACTGACCTGTTAGCAAAATCACAAACAAGTCTTCTTCTGAGTCTTAAACAATCCAATCCGAGAGGTGGCCGCTGTTTTACACTCTCTGTCATTTAAAAAATAAAAACGGGGGAATTTGCTGGAAGCTGGTCCACCCTTGCTGCTTGACATAGTCGCTGCAGGGAAGAAACATTTGGAACAGAATGGATAGGATTAAAATCAACTGGTATAAATACAGATGTAACAAGAGAATAAAGACAGAACCTGGCTGGAGAACCTGGCTATGCTGATCAACTGAACGCTGCCTACGTGTCATTCCTTCTTCGCTGACTCCTTCCACACCTTTGGGAACCCCTGGACCTGATGGGGCAGGACCCCAACACCTGAGGACATGCTTAGAGAGAAGGACAGGGAAAAAGGGAGAGGGGAGAAGGGAGGGAAACATTGATATGAGAGGGAAATTTCGATCTTTTGCCTTTTGTACATGCCCTAACTGGGGATTGAACTGACAACCCTTCAATGTTCAACCAACTGAGCCACTCTGGCCAGGCTGGTAATACATAATTGTTAAATAAACTGATTCTCACTTGAACTTGCCATTGTTTATTTTCTTACTCTACATTTTATCAGAGACTCACATCAAGTCAAAATTAAACCAGGTGAAATTTAATCATTACTAAAGAGATTATTATTTTTTGACTTGAGTTTTAACAGTCAGTTTGTCTCATGTATATTCATGAGAATAGGGAATGTGAATGTCCCATGTCCTGACTGGTTCAGGGTTCAGGCTCTGGAAGAGGGGCCACACGCACATGAAAGAGAAGAGACAAGAAATCATAATTTGGAAATTGGGGGGCCAGGCAGGATCCCATCCCAAGAGGACTCCACCTCTGCTCAGGCCTTGCCATCCTTTTATTCTGTTTGGGATACACCTGTAGCCCTTAGGCAGGCAAGTTCCAGTAACAGACAATCTTATCAGTAAGGATTTACATAACTATCTGGTGGGGAAGTTGCTTCAGCTACCATTGTCTGGACTACACAATGGGTGCATAGCCCTGACCTTTGCCTGGGTTTCAAGATCACCAGCATTCCAGGCTCCTTGCCCACACCTCTCTGCTACAGAAGACAATAGACGGTTTTCAACATCTCCCCCTTTTCTTTCCCTTAAACAATCTTGAAAAGTGAATGCTGCTTAACAGGGTTCTAGTCCTTTTAAGTCTCTTCATTCCGCATCTGCAGACTAGAAATAAACATGAGAACAAAAATGAGACAAGCAATAGTGGTTATGCTGAGAGGCAGAAGTCATGTCCTTTTTAAATTTATCGGCGGTTTCCATAAAATTCTTGAAAAACCTTATAAACATGGTTTTGAACTCTATATCCAGTTGTTTGCTTTCCTCCATTTCTGTCATTTGTGACCTGTTTCTTTGTCTCCGCATTTTTTATGCTTCCCTGTGTTGGTAGAGTCGTTTTGTGTGCTACGTGTCCTGTAGGGCCCAGTGGCTCAGCCTCCCCAGTTACCTGAGGTGGACACTCTTGGTGCACCCCCTTGTGGGCTTTGTGCACAGTCTTGTTGTAGTTATGCCTTGATTGTTGTAGGTATCACTGGGAGGAATTGACCTCCAGGCCAATTGGCAGTGAGAATCAGCTGTGTCTGCAGTGGGAGAACTTCTGTGCTGAAGACACCCTTCTGGGGCAAGACTTGCTTCAATGGGGCTTTGGTGCTCACTGAGTCTGCCCCTTGAGTGTGTCCCTTATAGATCTGAGGAGTTGTAATCTGGATGGTCCCACTCTGACCACTGGCTCTTGGATCTAAGGAGGTGCTAATTTAGTCTCTGCCTGAGGTTACCCAGCAGGAGCTACGAAAAGATCTGCAGATTCCCCTTCCTTTTTTGGAGTTTGGAGGTGCCCAGATGAGGCTCAGCTGTGAAGCAATGCAAGCTGCTGTGGGGCCTTGGGCCTTCTCTTGGAAGTTCTGGGTCTGTGTGGCCCAGCTGTAATTTGTTAGGTAATTTTCAGGTTGCAAAGGGCCAGGGCATTCATATGCAAAAGCCTCTGCCGAAGCCTGGGTGGGGCGGGGTCTCAAGGAATCAACAGGGCGGAGCAAGCAGCTATGGCAGATCCTCAGCCCTGCCCTAAGGGGCCCTTGCGTCTTAGTGTCCCGGTAATTTAATTGCGAGGGAAAGCCGCCCTTGAGTTCCGAGTTCTGCCCGCTGCCAGACAGTCCAGTTTCTCCCCGTATGAGTCCTGGATCCCCAGAGACTCACCCGGGACGAGTTCAGAGCAGTCAGGAGCTTGTGACTCCCTTCCGATTCAAAAAGACAGCCACGTCCTCAGGTACCAGCCCCTTTCCGCTCGCGCTCGAGCCTCCGTACCTTTGCACTTTACTTCCGCAGCTCCTGACTCTCAGTGTGCTTTTCTCTTTCCTTCTAGTTGTAGAATTTCCACTCAGCCAGCCTTCCTGTAGTTCTGGATGATGTCCGTTTTGTCCTTTTGTTGTATTTGTGAAGTTGTTGTAGGAGGCAGCAAGTTTGGTGTTTACCTATGCCGCCATCTTGGTTTCTCTCCAGATTTAGTATTTTAACAACAATCTTTAGTTTACTCTGTAAATATTAGCAATTATATTTTTCAAGATTATCCCCTTTGGCTTATTTGCATATACAGAGGGATTATGGGAGGTTTCAGTAATTTTCCTAGACTTTACTTGGATTCAGTTATAATTTCAGCATATAAAGAATAATATGTAAGATTTTAAAATGAGGCACATGGCTTATTGCAAGCAGTGTATTGAGCATTGAAAATAATTCATAAACTCCCAATCTATAAACGCAAATACCCAGAGCATCACTGGCAGACGCCCCCACAGGGGATCCTGACTCTTGGCTGCCCAGTCCCTGAGGGGACACATGCTACCCCCTGAGAGTTTCCTGTTTGAACTTGGCTCTGAATCTCTGCAAGTTCCTTTCTGAAGCAGATGCCTTAACCCATGTGACCTGTTCCTTGCTCTTGATTGGAGCTCAGGCGCACGGTCTCTCCCGATTGGCTAATTCAAAGGGTGGGGTTGGCCTTTGCTGTTTCAAGATGGCGACCCCCAGGGGAGTGGCAAGCCATGTAGCCAACATGGTGGCTGCCAAGTCAGGCAGCCCAACATGGCAACTGTCTAAAACCACAGGAAAGGTTCGGCCGGGCAGACCAAGCCTTATGGTGGCCCCCTAGATTAGCCATTTAGTTAATTACAATTGCGTTGGGACTTCCCTATGGGGCTCCTGCATTTGACACTCCCACAAAGATTCTTAGTCACCTAAGAACACCCCAGAATCAGACTATTCTAAAAGAAAATATTGCCTCTTTATCTTTGGAGCTGAATGAGTTCAGCTCATTTCAACGGCGAAGGTTATTTTTCTCAGACTCTCAGCAATTCCAGTTGAAAAGCCAAAATCAAAACCAGCCACCCATTTTTTTCTCCAGTCCTGCCTTAGCCTGTGTTCTGTCAACCCTTAACCTGGGGTTCTATCGACCGTGGTTCCACCTCGAGGATTTTAAAACAGTTCAAATAAAGTCCGACCCTCTACCGAAGCAAGGGAAGGTCCTGGATCCAAGAGACAACTCACCCACATTCACCCAATGGCGGAGAACCGGTGGGCTCAATGGGCCCTTTGCTGGATCTTAGCACCGAGTCCAAGTCCAAGGGATGGTCCTGGGTGAGTTTCTTTGGAATCCTGTCGACTACGCCAAGTAATGTTAACGTGAAAAAACAACAACATTGAAACCTGTAAAGAATTTTTGTGAGTTTATTTGAGCCAAACTGTTGACATATGCCGGGAAGCAGAACCTTAAGGAATCGAGATAATGCTCCAAAGTTATCCCTGGGTAAAGACTTGAAATTTAACTTGGAAAGATCATCAAATATATATATAAAATAAATTTCTATACTTTAGGCATTTAGTTACCACAACTACATAATTTCTCCCAATTTAATTTGAACCTTGAACTTTTAGAGCTGGCAAGTCAAATATTTAGCATTTCTTCGATTAAGCTGCTAGAGTTCGGTAGCCATACAAATGCAAATTAGTTACATTCTTTTTTGCTGGAAATATGACCAGTCCCAAGGAGGGGAAGCCTGGAAGCAACCTTGTCTTTAGAAGTTGCTACCAGCGGGAAACTTATGTTTTTGTCTGGCGAGGGCCTAGCCGCTTGATTTTTAAAACGATCATATTTTTCTGCTGGGGCAAGGGCAACTAGCCCCTTCCTCCATTAGAGAGGTGCAGCTAGCTCCCAGCCCCCCCCCCCCCCGTGTGATTGGACCTTTATAATAATATATTATTTATCTATTTTTCAACAATTTTTTGAGATTTAAATCCAATTGTAATTATCTTAAGGCATTTTCTTTGGCAAATTTTTGTAAGAGACAATTTTACTGATTTTCTTGGCAGCCTTAAAGTTAACTTTTGAACGCGGTTCATTAGCATTTTAAAAACTCTTTATTATGGAAATACCAGTCTTGTTGCTAGAACCAGCCTGGATTTTTCTTTTTGGTTTCTTTCCGCCATCTTTCTGAGGAAAAAAACAGTCTTGGTCTTTCTACACCATCTGTAAAGAGAGTTAAGCTTAGTTCAAGACTTTATTAAAATCCAAAATCGGACTGTGTGCGCATTTTGTCTTAAGCCAGCTTTCTCTTTTTTTTAAAAAAAAAAATATATTTTATTGATTTTTTACAGAGAGGATGGGAGAGGGACAGAGTCAGAAACATCGGTGAGAGAGGAACATAGATTAGCTGCCTCCTGCACACCCCCTACTGGGGATGGGCCCGCAACCAAGGTATATGCCCTTGACCGGAATCGAACCCAGGACCCTTCAGTCCCTAGGCCAGCCGTGGGCAAACTACGGCCCTCGGGCCGGATCTGGCCCGGATCCGGCCTGGATCCTGCCCGTTTGAAATGAATAAAACTAAAAAAAAAAAAGACCGTACCCTTTTATGTAATGATGTTTACTTTGAATTTATATATTAGTTCACACAAACACTCCATCCATGCTTTTGTTCCGGCCCTCTGGTCCAGTTTAAGAACCCATTGTGGCCCTCGAGTCAAAAAGTTTGCCCACCCCTGCCCTAGGCGATGCTCTATTCACTGAGCCAAACCTATCAGGGCAGCTAGCTTTCTCTTTACACATGCACAGAAATCCCAGACACATTTGTAAAATGTGTAAACGTTTTCATGGCGAGGAGACTTACTAGCTCACTCTGGAGGGGGACAGGATCACCATGTGTCTCCCTTCCCCCACCTCCTGCTTGCTTTTCATAAGTTATTTGAGCATTCAGCCCGTGGTTTGGGTTTGCGTGGGCTTGTTCCTGACATTTCTCCAAAAATTCTCCCTTCCTTAGTAAATAATATCCTCCATCCAGAGTTGCACGAGCCAGAGAATACCAATAATAAGGAGGTAAGAATGCTTCAGAAATATTAATCATAATTTCTCCTGTAATCCCTCTTGGATAGCTCTTTGCACAGGTGATTCTATTAACGGTGAATTAAACATTTCAGGATTAGGACATGGAGGTGGAGGGGGCCATGAAGGCCATTCCTCCAATTTTTCTTTTCTTTTTGCTCTTCTTTAGGAGTGGAGGGTGCAAGGGGAGGAGATTTATCCTCCTTAGCCTCTTTAAAAGGCTCTAGCAAATAAAATACCGTGTTTCACAAGGGGAAACAGTTTGGAGGCAAGTTTTTTCTGTGCTGCCGAGCTTTTTCAAATTTTGACCCAATCTTTGCCAAACATTCAAGATCTAATGTACCTTCTTCAGGAAACCAAGGGTTATGTTCTATAGCATCGAGCAAAAACTGTAAGAGAATACCTTTTGAAACTTTAATTCCTTAAGCATGCAAATCAAAAGTCTACAATAAAGTTTCTTACTTTTTAACTGAATTCTGCCCCACTAGCCTGCCTAAGAAGACACGTTCCCACCCTACTTACAGATTGCGATTTCTGCAGCTGACGGTGGGCTTTGCGTGTGGTGAATATCCCCACCTATCTGGTGTCTCCACCTATCCGGTGAATTCTTCATTTTTTCCGCTCTAGGCGAAGTCTTCTCCAGATGCCCCACATTGGGCGCCAGATATGAATGTCTCCCCACGCCCCATGTGGTTCAGGGTTCGGGCTCTGGAAGAGGGGCCGCACACAAATGAAAGAGAAGAGACAAGAAATCATAATTTGGAAATTGGGGGGCCAGGTGGGATCCCATCCCAAGAAGAAGGACTCCACCTCTGCTCAGGCCTTGCCATCCTTTTATTCTGTTTGGGATACACCTATAGCCCTTAGGCAGGCAAGTTCCAGTAATAGACAATCTTATCAGTAAGGATTTACATAACTATCTGGTGGGGAAGTTGCTTCAGCTACCATTGTCTGGACTATAAGTGGGCGCATAGCCCTGACCTTTGCCAGGGTTTCAAGGGTCACCAGCATTCCAGGCTCCTTGTCCACACCTCTCTGCTAGAGAAGACAATAGGCGGTTTCCCACAAGGGAAGATTTAATTTAATAGCAATTTACTAGAAAAAGACCAGGAGGTTTCAGTAGGCCTTAAATTAGTGGAGCCAGTATTGCACTATGGTGTGCCTGCCATAACAAATGCAATCTTTGGCATTAATAATACAATGTTTAAAGCTTGCGCCATAATACTCTGATCATATCACATCATGGTGTGTTTTGACACGAATATCTGGAGATGAACTCTGGCTTTACTACTAGTTATACTGTGATTTAGGCAAGTGCTTTGGCCAAATCAAGTATCAGGTTTTTTTGTTGTTGTTGTTTTTTCATTTGTAAAACGGGGATTTTATCAGAACTGACCTTCTAGGACTATTATGAGGATTAAATGAGATAGTGCACAAAAGGGATTTGTCATAGTACCTGGCATATAGAGTGCATGTGCCCTAAATGTCAGCTGCTTAATATTATTTTTAACAACTTAATTTTGTACATTTGGAAACTGAGGCTCAAAATTCACAAATAGTAAGTGTAAGCTTGGTGTAAACTCAATCCTGTTCTTCTCCTTAGCTGGTGAATTTACCCTCTGTGCTATACTCCTTCTCAGAAGTGTTTGGTGAGCAACTCCATGTCTGGAGTTCTGCAATCATTCCTCCAAAAAGTACCCAGTGGAAGGGGTCAGCTCAGCCTATCTCTTGGTGTCTGAATGCAGCAATGGAAATCTAAACATAGAGAAGGGAAAGAAGGAAGGAGGGATAAAGAGAACAGATTAAAAGAAAATAACTTTAAAAAATCCTCAGGAAATTTCCAATGTGTTTCTTTCCCAAATGACATTAATTAGCACAGTTATGGAACAGACTTCTCTGTCTCTCATGGTATATGAAAACCCTTCCATCTTCAAGGATTTAGGTTCCTGATTTAAATGGCTTCCCTCCTCCCCCAACCCCTTGGAATATCCTCAGAGTGCCTTATATGCAGCTCTCCACATATAGGATGAAGTCCCAGTTCCTTAAGTGGCATATAAGTTCCTTCATGTTCTGGCCTTTTTACCTTAGCTTTATATTTTGAGCTTGAGCAATACCAAAAATTACTTGTAATTTTTCAGTGCTACCTTAGGCTTTCTACAGTATATCCTCTTTTTTTAACTTTGCAATTCTGAACCATATACATCTGTTATTTATTTAAAAGATTGATTGATATGGTTATCTTTATTGAATTTGTGTGCTAATTGGTAAAACATTAGGAGTCCTGGATTGGTAAGGTCTCTTCAGAGAAACAGAACCAGCAGGAGATATGGATGGAGATTTATTGGCTCACACTATTAGGAAGGTTGGAGATCTGGGGCAGCTGGCAGTGAAATTCTAGTTCATGTTCAAAGGTCTGAGAACCAGGGGAGCCGATGGTGTGAGTCCCAGCCTGGTAGGAGAAGACCAATGTTCCAGCTCAATCAGGTAGGCAGAATGAATTTTCCTTCCTCTACTTTGTATTCTATCAGGCCCTCAGCAGATTGGCTGATGACCACACACATTGGAGAAGGCAATGTACTTTACTGAGTCCACTGGTTTACATGTTAGTCTTATCTGGAAACACCCTCACAGACACAACCAGAAATAATGTTTAATCTGGGCACCCTGGGGCCCAGTTAAGTTGCCCATAAAAGTAATCATCATTGCCCTGAAAAATACATCACGTGCAAATATTTGTGTTTTGTTTTCTAAATATTTTATTGATTTTTTTACAGAGAGGAAGGAAGAGGGATAGAGAATTAGAAACAGAAACATTGATGAGAGAGAAACATCGATCAGCTGCCCCCTGCACACCTCCTACTGGGGATGTGTGCCCGCAACCAAGGTACATGCCCTTGACCAGAATTGAACCTGGGACCCTTCAGTCCGCAGGCCGACACTCTAGCCACTGAGCGAAAGTGGTTAGGGCCAAATATTTGTTTTGATGTTGATTTTTTCCTGTTAGATAGGGTCACACTTCTGGATTCCTAAGAGTCTGGTGTGTGGCCCAAAGGGGTAATAATAATAGTTATAGCTAGCACCTATTGAGTATATATTGTGCTAGGCACTATTCCAAACACTTTGAGGGTGTCAATTCATATTCTTTTTTAAAAATTATTATTTATTGTTGAAAGTATTACATATGTACCCTTTTCCCCCCCCATTGACCCCCTCCATGTACTCCTCTCCCTCTTCCCCCCAGGTCTTCAGTACCTTATTGTCTGTGTCCATGGGTTATGCATATATGCATACAAGGTCTTTGGTTGATTACCTCCCACCCAACCACCCACTGTCCCCCGCCTTCTCTCTTGAGATTCCACACTCTGTTCCATGCTTCGAGTCTCTGGATCCACTCAGTTCATTAGTTCATTTTGTTACTTATATTCCAACATATGAGTGCGATCATGTGATACTTGTCTTTCTCTGACTGACTTATATTCATAAAACCTCCAGATGCTGTCGTTTGTTTTACATACCAGGAAATAGGGCTCAAGAATTCTCACGGAAGAATACACACAGGAAGATCACAGGGTATTGTTGAGATGCCAACCTGGGCAGTTAAGCTCCAGACTGGCTCTTAACCATTACTCTGCCTCTTGGATACAACTTAAAATGGAATTCTTACTTAATACCTATAATGTTATAATAATTTGTTGTATTTACTTTAACAGTTGCTAACTGTGTACTTCCAGTGTTTGTGTTGCTTTTATCAGCTATAGTATATTTAATACTTAATAAACATTCACGTTATTTAAAATGCAGTTCAAGGAATATAAACAGTTTTTTCTTAGCATATGTTTACTGTTTACAGGGATTTACCCATCACCATTTGGGTATAGAAAAGTAGGTGATTTTACAGCCTCAAGCCTGAGGTGAGATTAAGATATTTGAAGGGCCTACTGCTCAAGGCTTTCAAAGACTCAGGCTTCTATCAGGTGAGAGTTCACTTACCTATCTTTAAGGCAGAGGCTTGTCTCAGTTTGGTGGAATGAGCTACATGTGACATAATGTTTAACCAAGACTTTGAAGGCCTTTTCCAATTTTGAAATTGTCACTCCCTATTGGGTTAAAATAGTGCTTTAAAGTTACATAAGAGTACTTTTAAGATTACATATAACTTCATATTTTCTTTTAGAAATATAACTAAAACTTTTGTGTAGTTCCATTTAACTCTTAATAATCACTCAGAAATGATTGTGTGATAAAATGTATTGCATTCAAATTACTTGTGATTGCAATTCTTTAAACGGATTAGCTTGTACAATTTTAGAGTAGGAAGAGAACTTTATTAAATAGTATCCTATTAGAATGCTACCAGTTTATATATGTGGAAAGCAAGACCTGCAGATATTTTCTTAAAGTCAAATAGGTCATTTGGCAAAACTGGGCTTAGAATTTAGAAATGGAAGTACAGAAACGATCTATTTTTTTTTCCTGTTTTAGAAAAATATATTTTTTTTGATTTTAGGGAGGAAGGAAGAGGGAGAGATAGAAACATCAATGATGAGAGAGAATCATTGATTGACTGCCTCCTGCACACCCCACTCTGGGGAACGAGCCTGCAACCCGGGCATGTGCCCTGATTAGGAATTGAATCGTGACCTCCTGGTTCATAGGTCGATGCTTAACCACTGACCCATGCTGGCTGAGCTCTACTCTTTCTGTTATGTGGCTTCAGCTGCTTCAAAATTTGATGGCTATTGAAACTTAACATTGTATTCAAATAGCATAACCTGCTTGGAATCTTTGGATATAAGCATAATTTGTATCTGTTCTGAGTTATTAAAAATATTGTTTAATTCTCCGCCTCAAACCAATAGAGATGGCATATGAATATGTGACTTTCCTTTGATAAACAATTCATGACACTTAGAATTGCCCTGAATTTAGAAAATAAATTGAGTTGTCAAATAATTTTGTCTAAAGGTCTTTAATATTCTGAAATATCATTTAAAGGTTATCTTTTGGCAAGAGAATTTATATATGTCCCCTTGGTCCCTTTCTGAATTACTGAACCTCAACTGATTTTTTAACAAAATAATTATACAGCCAGATCCTACAGATGAGTTCAGTAGCAACCTGGTTGTTTTTAATGAACATGTATATAGTATTTAGTACTACTCTACGAAGTAATGTTTATTAAGATCATATCCAGTTGTGGAAAAACTTGTTTTCTGGTCCCAAAGTGAGAGTAACAATATCTTCTTATGTGTGTTTTCTCTCTTCAGACTTTTGATAAAATTCTTGTTGCTAATAGAGGAGAAATTGCGTGTAGGGTAAGTAGAATTTTAATTTTACTTATCATTTTACTTGGTGAATTTTATTATTACTAAATCCCTTTAAATGTGAATCACTGTTAATAGATAACATTGATATATTTTAAAATAGGTTATTAAAACTTGCAAGAAGATGGGCATTAAGACGGTCGCCATCCACAGTGATGTTGATACTAGTTCTGTAAGTATATTTATGCTTTATTTGAATCAGAACCTTATTTTGGGTCAAATAGAAAAAAGGTGAAAGATGTAGTTTTCCCCTCTGTGACCTGAAAAGGGAACATGTACACACACATACACACACACACACTTTATTTAAGTACTCACTCTCCTTTTAAGCAAAAGGGGAGTGTCATAATGTAGGTCTTAACTGTTTTTATCAAGGCTTTAAAAACCTAATAGAATGAAATTGCTAGACTGATTGCTGGTCACCTAGTAGGTTTAAGTAAAGCATGAGGAAGTTAGATTCAAAGATTAATGAAATGTCAGTGCAGTGCTGCCTTACGAGAGCACATTTCCCCACAGCCTGACTCCAGTATCACTAGGGGACTCCTGTCATTGTTTAACCTTCCTGAGTGCTTTCCTGTGTTCAGCTGAAAGTTTGATAAAGGAAAGGTAGGCTAATCCTAATTGGACACGAACAAAAGAAAGTATAGCATAAAGCAGTGAATGATAGATAATTTTATTGAGGATTTTTAGCAAGCATTTTTTTTTTTTTTTTTTTTTTTAAGCAATGATGAACTATGAATGAGTAGGAAAAAAATCCCATGGGAAATGAATGTAGATTATTAGAACTTTATGGAGTGAAATATAAGTAATTGTACTTTAATGTAAGTTACTGCTTTTCATTTTTGTATACTACTTTTGATGATGAAACTTACTGGTAATGTTTAATTGTATTGTATAGTAATTTAACACAAAGAATTACTAATTTTTGTAGTTATTTTATCTGAAAGTATGGTCATTTTGCCTTATTGTGACTTTTTTTTCTAAAAACAAAATGGAAACAATTACAAGCTACTCTAATTTTCTAAAAAAGGTTAAGTATTTATCAAGTTTATTTGATAGGAGCTTTAAAAATATTCAGCTTTTAAAAGAAATTAAATAAACTTGATTTGCATATATATGGTTTGGTTTTTTTTTAAAATATTGGTTTCCAGCTTCTTTACTAATTTGTTTTGACTGTAATAGTTTCATTAGTAGCTTATATTCTTCAGAGAATATTTATGAAATAATGAGAAAATTGTTACTCTTTAATCTGTTTTTTTTGACTGTGAACTAAGACATTTATTAACATTAAAATCCTCCAGAAAAAAAGTTTATGTCACCACCAACCTAGTTAATAGATTTAAAATTCATTCTTCTTATCTTGGGTTTATTTTCAGAGTATTAGCTCAGGAGGCATTTTTATTCACGGATAAAGTGAGAGAGAAAAATGTTCGAAGTGTGCACAATTTCTGTTTTTCAAGTCTGACAATAACCTTTTCCTTATTTTTTTATACCACAATATAACTAATTCTCTAGGTTGTATTCTCATGGAGGTTACTGCTGGGATGGATAACAACATATATATAAAATACATTCTTTGACCCATTTGTTATTTAGGAGTGTATTGTTTAATTCCACATATTTGTGAGTTTCCAAAATTTCTTTCTGTTACTAATTTCTAATTTTCTTCTGCTTTGGTTGGAGAACATGTTCTCTATTATTTCTGTCCTTTAAAGTTTTTTGATGTTTGCTTTATGGCCTTTTTTTATGTTTTATGGTTTATCCTGGAGAATGCGCCATGTGAAGGAGAATGTCTACTCTATTCTGCCTTTGTTGGGTGGAGTGTTCTATAGATGTCTTTTAGGTCTGATTGGTTCATTGCGATATTCAAGTCTTCTATTTCCTGTTGATCTTTGGTTGTTCTATCCATTCTTACAGTGGAGTTTAACATGCTTTTAATCCTTTAAAAATGTTAAGCAGTTATTTTGTTTGACTCAGTTTACAAAATTGTTGCCAAGTAATTATGTATAGGCCTGTAACTGTGCATGAAGGAGCCTGACTAAGATAAGAAATCATTAACCAAAGGACTCTTAAGTTATTATATAACGAATGGAGTAGAATGTCCAGGCCAAGAGATTCTCATAAGAATTCTTTGCAATTTTCAGGAAGGAGGACATTTTGAAACTGTTTAAATTGTTCTAGACTTAGAGAAAGAAAAACAGATTTTCATTTTTATGAAGCCAGTATAATAATTGAGGATTCAAAATCTGGGCAAAGATAGTAAGCAAAAAATAAAATTATAATGACTATTATATATTGATAGAAAATTAATATGGAGTAGAATAAAATAATTTACTTAAATAGTATGTTGCCATCATACAGAGTATATTCATGACATTTCAATATGATTCAATATTAGAGACTATAAGTTGAATATTCTAATGGGTTAGTGGAGCAAAACTATATGACCATCTTGATAGAAACATAAAATGTCATTTAAAGGGAATTCACTTCTTATCCTTGTAAAATCCTTTGTAAAACAGAATTAGATGAATACTACCTTATCATAATGAGGTTATACCTCATAGGAATCATTCTCATGAAAGTCAGGATGAAGACTGATACACGTACTATCACTGTTATTTACCAGCATTCTGCAAGTGTTCAGTAATGCAGTTAGGCAGTGCAGTTACAAAATGGTGGACAGGAAAGGCATAAATATTAAGAATGTATTGATTTCTAATTAGTCAATTGAATAACTTTAGAAACAGTAAGAAATATCTCTGTGGTAGTTAAATATAAAAAAATCTATAGCTTTCTTGTATATGTTAACACGGTAGAAAATGCAACTTTAAAAAAAAGTAACTTCATAGAATGAATGGAAAAGAATTAATGGAAAAGAAAAACATTTTATGATATGAATTTAGAATGAAATTTGTAGGGCTTATATAAGGATTTATTGATTGGTATAGGGCAGTGGTCGGCAAACTGCGGCTCGCGAGCCACATGCGGCTCTTTGGCCCCTTGAGTGTGGCTCACAAAATACTGACTTCTGCGCATGGGCCACGAAGTTTCAGTTGCACTGTACGTGCGCGACTGCACGTGGTATTTTGTGGAAGAGCCATACTCAAGGGGCCAGAGAGCCGTATGTGGTCGCCAGCTGCAGTTTACCAACCACTGGTATAGGGAAACTGAACATTTTAAGTGCTAGTTATTTCTAAATCTACATTTTCTACTAAATCCTAATATTATGTAATTTTTGTGGGGGGAATTGATAAATAAATGTGCAAGAGTGGCCTCGAAAATTTTGAGGAAAATTTAACAGTTATTAAAATATGATATCTTATAAAAGTAGAAATAATTGGAACCACTCCATAAAATTTTGCAGCAGGAAGAGTCAGGTCTATGGAATAAATTCATTAGATATTAGGGGCTGATTTGGGAGAATTTCTTAATTTGTTGAAGAGGGTCTTGTTAATATTGACTTAGAAGGCGGGAGAGATGGATTGAATTCTAGGATTGTAACCCACTAATCTGTTGTGATTGGTATAGTTCCAGAAAAGTTAAGAAATAAAAGGAATGAGTGTTTGCTTTTAGTGACTAGAACTTTCTAAATGGGAAGGAGTCTACGGCCATACCACCCTGAACGCACCCGATCTCGTCTAAATGGGAAGGTGAGTTCTACTTTAGTTTAGTGAATAGCAGAAGCAAAGAATAGGAGAATTTAGAGCTAGCTGTACTCCTCATAGTGCATGTTAGGTAACTTTAATTTTACGATAACTATCTATCTACATTTAAAAAAAAAAAAAAGACTAGTATATGTCTTTCCACAAGAAATAGCAAAATATTGTTATATCTGTGTCAGACCTATAAGGTAGGGTTTTGATTATTTTTAAAATATATTTTTATTGATTTCTGATGGGAAGGGAGAGGTAGAGAGAGGTAGAAACGTCAGTGATGAGAGAGAATCATTGATTGGCTGCCTTCTGGACACCCCATTGATCGAGCCTGCAACCCAGGCATGTGCCTTGATGGGGAATCAAACAGTGACCTCCTGGTTCATATGTTGACGCTCAGCCATTGCGCCATACCGGCTTGGGCAGGGTTTTGATTTTTTAAAAAAATGGAATAAATTGATTCTGTATTTTAACTTTTCATTATTGAACTTACAATATTTTGTTGCTTAAATTGAACTTAATAATATTTTGTTGCTTTGTCGGTATATAATAACATTGGATTTAAATGAGAAATACCTGATATTTATTACGTTAAAACCAAAACCCTAAGTCAGGGAAGTAGTCATTGTGACTCACATCTTAGCCAGGCAGCCTGCTGTTTGAAGTATGATTCCTAGTGAGTATTGTAGTCTTAGCCTTAGGATTCAGTAATGAGATTGAGTGGGGTTTCCTGTGAGCACTCTGGGATGACAGTAAGGTGAGGGGAATCATCACTTAGCATGCCTACCCTTGATAATATTTTCCTGCTGTCTGGGGAGATACTGAGGGCAAATAGGACTTGGTGATGTCTATGTAATTAGTGTATGTTGGTTCCAGCTGAACAAACTGGAGGGTAATGATCAGGTAAATGGAGATGGAATACATTAATGTAGGGTGAGGTATAAAAGACCTTAGGGAAAAACCTATCAACATTTTATGGGGTTGTTAGAATGTCTTTATATCTTTTTGTATTTATATATACATCTTTATATATATTTATCTAGATATGTCTTTGTTAGAATATCTTCAGTTTTATTCTAGATATGTGTAGAGATTAAACCAATTTAAAAGTAAAACTTTTTGCATCTATTTTCTCATTTACATGATTGATTTTCAGTATTTTTTTTTTATTTGGAAAGGAGTTCAAGTTCTTAATTTTTAAAAAATTATTTCACAAAATCTGTTAATGGACTCATTTGCAGCTAATGTACTCATTGCTCCTCATGGGAATAAATAAGTAGGGTTGGCTTTGTAAAACTTTTTTTGGGATGATAACTGAAAAATCAGACCTTTTATTGCACCTGTGTGTGAATATTTAAGGAACATTTTCCTAACGGCTTTTACTTGTACAGAATATTTTAAGATAGCCATCATGGTCCATGTTCCCCAGTTGTTTTTTAATTACGTCAGAAACATTCCCAGTCATTTAGATTGTAATAGGAAATCTATAGGATTCTTCACTCATTCTTGAAAAAAATCCTAAGAGCTGTCATTGTTCAATATGAAGTTTCCTTACCAGCAACATAAAGCTCCATGGCAAAGCCTCTGACAGTGACTGTAACACTGCATCTAATGGGGAGAAAGGAATTGGTTTCATTAATGTGATTTTGGACCTTGGAGTTCCAGTAATTAGGTAATTACAGGGGCTTTAAGTGGTGTACTTGCTGTAAAACTTGCTGTTGCTTACTTTTCTCATAAAACCTAGCTTTTAGTAACCTTTTTTGGATTAAGAATACTGTGTACCTACCTACCTATCAAATTTAAAACACGAAACTTTCCATTAAAGAGAAGAAAGCATTTAAGATGTTTAGAGATTTCTTTTTCTTCTATTCTTTTTTGTTTTTATCTTTGGAAAAACATTTTTCAGAAACATTATACTATATCAATTTAAAATGTTTTGATTATCTTTGGCTTGGCTAAATTACTCTTTACATTTTTGGGTAAAATGGAATAGGAGAGGGTTCCTGGTAGGAATTTGTTCACATTAATATGGCTCATCAGGGACATTATATTTAATTGGAGATCCTGCAGAATAGTAGCAGGAGGCTGAAGAGAATTATTTAGCATTAGCAATGGCTCGTCTGGGAGTTGTGCACTAATCAAGGAACTTGAGTGTTAGCAGTGGGGATGATGGGAATTATGGCGATTATGACATGTAAGCATGTCTGTGTGCGAACTGGACAGGCAATGAGTTAATCAAGAAGTATATTAAATGGCTCCCATGCTGATTCATTATTATCTACCATAGTGCCTGTCAGGTTGTGTATTTAAAAAAAATACAATTATTGCTGAATTCACTATGTATAAATTCAGTTACTATTTTTTGCTTTTCAATAAAGTAACCTCAAATTACTAACACATATAAAAACAAAAATGTATAAATCCTGCTATGATGTGAGTGTTAAAGTATAGTTTCTTTTTTTTTAGACACTTTATAGTGAAACTTTACTTTTCAATTCATTTAAAAATGTTGCTTTTCCCTTTTATATATTTGCTGGAAATACTCTTCGGCTTATTTTGTACTATGTGAAAGAGTTTGGGTTAAAACCAAAATATATATATTTATTTTCCCCGCTAAAATATAATTACAATATTTCAGAAAGACATTAATATTTAACACATGAAGCTACAGACAAATCAAAACATTAATCTTTTCCACCATCAAAATGCTCCAAAATCGGGGTGTGTGTGTGGTGATGGTGGAAATCTCCTTTGCTCTAGTGGGTGGTCTCTTTGTGCCAGGTAAACCCATTCTGTGCCCAGCATGGTTAGAGCCGTCTGTCATGAAACTGTCAGTTAGGATTGCTAGAAATGGACATATTTTTGGGAAATGGAACTAATAAATTGAATTTCTTTTTAGAAAATAAATTGAAATGCAGCATAAATCCATGAGCAAACTGGATTATATCTATAGGCAAGTTTATAGAGTTACTCTACAGATGAATACACACAGTTTCTTTTTTATTTATTATTGTAAGCACTGCCAAATTTAATAAAACTTTTTACCAAACTGTGACCTTCATGTATTAACTTAATTAAAGCAATGTTATGGGTACTACTCAAAGTGTTAACCTGTGGGTGGTTGTTATTGAAATCCATTATCTATGGAGTCAGTATTAGTGGTCAGCCACATCACAAATAAAACTTGCAACCAAGACCTTCCCTTGGGTGCTGTGAGCTCAGCAGGTTAAATTGTCAAAACCCCTTAAAGCTTCTTAAAAGACTGATGGTTTAAGCCCCCTGGAGTTAAAGGTAAACCAGTCATTCCTGTCAGGAAGGACTCTTACTTTACTTAGCAGCAAGGCAAAAATTACATTTGGACAGGAAAAAAAGGATTTATAATAGTATCTTCATGTATGAGTTAATTTGTTCACATAGGTGTTCGTGTACCTTCCTATTTAACTTTAATAAAAACATTCCAACTTCTTTTAATCTATGGAAAGTGACTTGTGAAAAATTTCCTTCATAAAATCCCAATACCTTCTTAGTATTTTTAAATAATAAGAACTTGTTTTTTTTTTTAAGAATATTTTTATTGATTTCAGAGAGGAAGGGAGAGGGAAAAGAGAAATATCAATGATGAGAGAGAATCATCAGTCGGCTGCCTTCTGCATGCCCCCCTCTAGGGATTGAGCCTGCAACCCGGGTATGTGCCCTTGACCAGAATTGAACCAGGGACCCTTCAGTCCACAGGCCGATACTCTATCTACTGAGCCAAACCAGCAAGGACAGAACTTGTGTTTTTACTTATACTAAACATTTAATTTAAAAACAAAATAGTGAAATATTATGAATATATCATTTTGTTTTTGTATATTTAAATTTCCTGGTGAATTTAAACAGTATTGTTTGTGAAAAAACATTGTGTTTTAACATAATTAGTACCTGATGGCATGAAAAAGTACCTACATGTATCTGTTACAGTCTCACTTAAGACTTCTCAGTGGAGGGAAAGACAGTATTCTAAGTAATTACTATCACTTATTGAGTATTTACTGTCTACTAGAGAATCAGAATAATTGTGTAAGGGGAGTATTATTGCCATCATTTTAAATTGAGAAAATTGGGACTTCGAGATGTAAAGTAGGTTGTTAAAGCTCATTTAGCTAGGTAAGCAATGGAGCTGAGATTTGAATTTTGCGACTCCCAAGTTGTACTCTTTCCATTGTAGCATATTGCTTCCCATGTTAAGTGTATGGAAAAGCCCCTTTCTCCCCAAAGAAAGTGAAGTTCATTACTTTGAAGTCTGAGTGTTTATTCGTGACTGTTGTGGGCCAGATTCTATGCCAGTTGATGGTATTGAGTAGTGATCATGAGCGACATGATTCCTGTTCTCATGGCATTTACAGTCTAGTGGTAGAGACAGATATAAGAAAACATATAAATAAGTAATTATAGTTGTGATGTTATGCAGGAAATAAACTAGTTGCTGAGAGAGAATAATGGGTGATTCTCCCTTAATAAGGTGCTCAGGGAAATTCTCTGAGGTGGCAAAATGTAAGCTGAGACCTGATAGATGAGAATTAGCTCTTAGCTAGGTAGTCAGCTTGGCAGATGGGACAGCATGTGCAAAGGCCCTGAGCCAGTCCAGGGATTGGTACCTAATCTGTGAATTAGCACTGCTTAGTTTGCCTAGTCACTCATTTGCTAGCTCTCGATCTCTAGCTCTAGCCAATGCATCAACCATACCTGGACAACTTTTGCTGCTGTTACTTCTCAGTGGTTATAGTAGCAACTACTAAGTAGGACTAGCAAAGGGAGGAATCCAGTAGGCATCTTTAGGAAGATAAAAAGCTGCCTGAAGAAGGAAGGTGGCAGTAGTGGATTTATATAGTTGGAGCCTATCCTAAGGAAGAGAGACTCCAATTCAGATAAATACATCAGCTATAAGTCTATTATTGAAATCTTCAGTTATGCATATATTCAATATGTTTATTAAAAAGCACAGTCTAGAGCAGCCGTGGGCAAACTACGGCCCGCGGGCCGGATCCGGCCTGTTTGAAATGAATAAAACTAAAAATAAAAAAGACCGTACCCTTTTATGTAATGATGTTTACTTTGAATTTATATTAGTTCACACAAACACTCCATCCATGCTTTTATTCCGGCCCTCCGGTCCAGTTTAAGAACCCATTGTGGCCTTCGAGTCAAAAAGTTTGCCCACCCCTGGGCTAGAGAGAGGGGTGTGGTCTGTCCAGTCGAGAATATGTAGGCTTGGGACAAAGGGCAGGGACCTTGTCTTTCTATGTGAGAAACTGTGAAGTCCAGATAAAATAGCAAATGAATAATTTTAAAATGTCTATTTTTGTAAACAATTGCTTGGTGGCTTTCAAGTCTTCCTGTGAATTAATCATATATTAGTTTAGTTTCCAAGTCTATAGTGTATTCCCTAAATGGATATTAGATATTTTAGTACAAAGGAATTTATAATTAAATATAGCAAAGTAATTTCAGTGAACTATTCCAATTAAGTGTTATAGATCCCTAGGCTTCATGATTGAAACTCAGCTGGGATGTTCTACATAGGGGAGGGCTGTTTAAAAACTATGGAAACCTATTTGTGAAGAGTTTCATGTAATTTTTCTTAATAGAAAATGTCTCCACATATCCTTTTTTTTTTTAGTTTATTTTTCCTGAATACTTTTTTGGGGGGCAGCTTTAGGATCACAGCAAAATTGAGAGGAAGCTACAGAGATTTTTTAATATACCTTCTGCCTCCACACATGCATAGATTCCCCATTATAAGCATCCACTATCATGGCACATTTGTTGCAATTGATGAACCTATATTGACACATATTACCCAAAGTCCATAGTTGACATTAGGGTTCACTCTTGGTGTTGTACATTCTGTAGGTTTGGATAAAAATATAATGACACAGTTATCCCATTCACCTACTGAAGGACATCTTGGTTGCTTCCCAGTTTCAGCAATGATAAATAAGGCTGTTTTAAATAGCATTGTGCAGGCTTCTATGTGGACATGCATTTTCAACTACTTCGGGTAAATACCAAAGAGTGTGATTGCTGGATCATAGGGTAAGAGTATGTTTAGTTTTGTAAGAAACCACCAAACTGTCTCGAAAAGTGGCTGTACTGTTTTGTACTACGAGCACTGAATGAGAGTTTCTGTTGTTTCATCCTTGCTAGTGCTGTCAATGTTCTAGATTTTGTCCTTTCTAATAGAAGTGTAATGTTATCTCATTTAAATTTGCATTGCCCTGATCACATGTGATGTGTGGGGCATCATTTCATATGCTTCTGTGCCACTTATATGTCGTCATTGGTGATGCATCTGTTAAGGGCTTTGGCCTATTTTTTCTTACTGAGTTGTTTTCTGTTTGGTGAATTTTAAGAGTTCTTTGTATATTTTGGAAAATAGTCCTTTATCAGATGTGTCTTTTGCATATATTTACTCCTAGGCTATGGTTTGTCTTTTGAATCTCTTGATGTTGTCTTTCCCAGAGCAGTTTTTAATTTGAATAAAGTCCAGTTTTTCAATGATTTCTGTCATGGATTGTGCCTTTGGTATTGTATCTAAAAAGTCCTTTCCATACCCAAGGTCATCTAGGTTTTCTCCTGTGTTATCTTCTTCTTCTGGGAGTTTAATAGTTTTGTGTGTGTATCTATCTATCTATCTATCTATCTATCTATCTATCTATCTATCTATCTATCATCTATCTATCTATCTATCTATCTATCTATCTATCTATCTATTTATGTTTATTGATTTAGAGAGAGAGGAAAGGGAAAAGAGGGAGAGAGAGGGAGAGGGAGAGAGAGAGAGAGAGAGAAACATCGATGTGAGAGAGATACATCAATCCCTTGCCTCCCATACTTGCTTCGACTGGGGATCAAACCTGCAACAACCTAGGTATGTGTCCTGACTGGGAATCGAACTGTTTGATCAATGGGGTGACACTCCAACCAACTGAGCCACACTGGCCAGGGCTATAGTTTTGTGTTTTATAATTAGGTCTTCAACCCATTGTAAACTAATTTTTTTCAGGGTATAAAGTTTGTCTAGATTCATGTTATTTTGCATGAGGTTGTCCAGTTTGTTTTTAGCATTGTTTGTTGACAAGGTTATCTTTGAGTCAATTGTATTGCCTTTGCTTATTAGTAAAAGATCAGTTGATTACATTTATGGGGCTCTATTTCTTGGCCCTTAATTTTATTTCATTGATCTGTTTGTTCTTTTACCAATACCATGGTATCTTGATCATTGTAGCTTTATAGTAAGTCTTGATGTCGAGTAGTATTGAAAGGAATTTTTAGGGGTGAAATAGGCAGGTTTAGGAAATTTTAGAAATTAAGGGGTCCATGGAAAAAACACAGGGCTACAGAGTTGCTAAAGAGTACATTTCCATAAAACAAGGGAGCTGGGAGCAGCAGAAGGTACATTTCCATAAGATAAGAGAACTGAGAGTAGCAAAAGGTACATATTTACAGAATAAAGGGAAGGAAACTTCTCATTCAAAGAAAGAGGAAGAAAAGTCCAGAGGGAATAGGAGAACAATAAAAGAAAAGAAGGAGGGAACTTCACATGAGACTTGAGCTCAGGAGTTGTTATGGTGACCAAATCAAAGGGGAATAGTGGACCAATCAGAGGGGATATCGAGGCACTAGAAACTGCAGTCTTTATAAACTGTAGGAAAAAGGGACTCAGTGGGGACTCTTTCCCCCTTCCCACGTGGGAGTCTGTGCTTGTTTCTCAATAAATTTCCACCTTTGCTATACCATCTTCCCCAGGGGAACACTGCGCATTTCCGGTCCAAATTTCCCGTTTCAGTGTCAATCCTCCAGCTTTGTTCTCCTTTAATATTGTAGGTCTTTTGTCTCTCTATATAAACTTTACAATTAGTTAGTTGATATTCACAAAATAATTTGCTGGGACTTTGCATTGTTTTATAGATCAAGTTGGGAAGATATTCCATGTTCAAGCTTATCCCTTGAACATGGAATATCTCTCCATTTATTTAATTGACCCTTGATTTGATTCATCAGAGTTTAGTAATTTTTCTCATATAGATCTTGTATATATTCTGTTCTATTTTATTCTTAGATATACTAATGTAAATGATATTATGTTTTAAATTTCAAATTTCACTTGTTTATTGTTGGTATTTAGGAAAACAATTCACATTTTAAAATATTATCTTGTATCCTGAAACTTTGCCATTAGATCCAGGAGTTTTTGTTTTGTTTTCTTTTTGTCTGTTGTTTCAAATTTTCTGCATAGACAATCATGTCATCTGCAAACAAAGTTGCCTTATATCTTCCTTCCTGATTTGTATACCTTTTATTTTATATATATATTTTAAATTGATTTCAGAGAGGAAGGGAGAGGGAGAGACTGAAGCATCAATGATGAGAGAGAATCATTGATTGGCTGCCTCCACACACCCCCTACCTGGGGATCAAGCCTGTAACCTAAGCATGTGCCCTTCTCCGGAATCGAACCCGGGACTCTTCAGACCGCAGGCCAATGCTTTATCCACTGAGCCAAACAAGCTAGGGCATGATTTGTATACCTTTTAGTCCCTTTTCTTTTCTTATTGAATTGGCTGGAACTTCCAGTATGATGTTGAAAAGCAGTAGTGAGAGGGAACATCTTTGCCTTCTTCCTAACCTTTATGGGAAATATTTGAGTTTTTCACCAGTAAATATGATGTAGCTGCAGTTTTTTTGTAGATAGTCTCTGTCAAGTTGAGAGAGTCCCCTCTATTTCTAGTTACTGAGAGTTTTTGTCCTGACGGGTATTGGATTTGGTCAAATTCTTTTTCTGCGTATATTGATAGGATCATGTGATTTTTCTTTTTTAGTCTGTTGATGTGGTAGATTACATTGATTTTCAAATGTCTAACCAGCCTTGCATGCCTGGAATAAATTCCACTTGTTTATGGTGTATAATTCTTTTAATACATTGTTGTAGTCAAGTTGCTGGTATCTTTGAGGTTTTTGCAGGAATGCTCATAAGAGATATTGGTTGGTAGTTTTCTTGTAATGTCTTTGTCTGGTTTTGGTATTAGGGAAATGATGGCTTTATAAAATGAGTTAGCAAGTATTCCTTCTGCTTCTGTCTTCTGAAAGAGACTGTAGAGAATTGGTATAATTTCTTAGTTAAATGTTTGGTAGAATTCACCAATGAAACAATGTGGCCCTGGTACTTTCTGTGTTAGAAGGTTATTATTGATTTAATTTCTCAGGTAGATATAGGTCTATTTCTCTTGGTGTGAATTTTGGCAACTTGGAGTTTTCAAGGATTTGGTTCTTTTCATCTAGGTTATTAAATTTGTGGGTATAGAGTTGTTTCTAATATTCCATTATTTTCCTTTCAATTCCATGAGATCTGTAGTGATATCCCATCTTTCATTTCTGATATTAGTCATTCGTGTCTGCTCTCTCTTTTTCTTAGTTAGCCTTGCTGGAGGCTTATAAATTTTATTGATTTTTTTTCAAGGAACCAGTTTTTGGTTTCATTAACTTTCTCTATTGATTTCCTACTTTCAATGTCATTGATTTCTGCTTAAATTCTTACTATTTCTTTGCTTACTTAGTGTTTTTGCTCTTTTTTTTCTAGTTTCTTAAGGCAGAAACTTAGATTTTTAAATCTTCTTTTCTAATATATTCATTCAGTGCTATAAAATTTCCTCTAAGCATTGTTTTCACTATATTCCACAAATTTGTTGTGTTTTCATTTGCATTTAGTTAAAAATATTTTACCATTTCTCTTGAGATTTTTTCTTTGACCCATCTGTTATTTGGAAGTCTGTTGTTTACACTTTAATCTTTCTGTCTTTTGGTTTTTTAGTTATCTTTGTTACTGAGTTCTACTTTAATTCTACTATGCAGACATTATATGATTTCTATCCTTTTAAATTTATTAAGGTATATTTTATGGCCCAAAATGTGGTCTACCTTGGTGAATGTTCAGTGTAGAAGAAAGTGTATATTGCTGTTGGGTGAGGTAGTGCATAGAAATCAATTATATCCAGTTGATTGATGGTATTGTTGAATTTAACTATGTGTTTCTGATTTCTGCCTGCTGGATCCATCCATTTCTGATAGAGAGGTGTTGAGGTCCAGGTATGACCATGGATCACTATGTGTTTCCTTGCAATTTTATCAGTTTTTGCCTCATGTAGTTTTATGCTCTATTGTTAGGCACACACACATTATGGATTGTTGTGTCTTCTGGAAGAATTGACTTCTTTATCATCATGTAATGCCATTCTTTATCAACTATAACTTTCCTTGCTTTACAGTCTGCTCTGTCAGAAATTAATATAGCTACTCCTGCTTTATTTTTATTAGTGTTAGCATGGTATGTTTTTCTCCATCTATTTACTTTTAATCTATATGTATCTTTATATTTAAAGTGGCATTCTTATAGGCAACATGTAGTTGGGTCTTGTTTTTTGATCCACTGTGACAATCTCTGCCTTTTAATTGGTGCATTTAGACTATTGACATTCGAAGTGATTATTGATATGGTTGGATTAATATTAACTGTATTTATAACTGTTTTCTATTTGTTGCCCTTGTTCTTTGTTCTTATTTTAGTCTTTCACTCTTTTATTGCCTTTTGTGGTTTTTATTGAGCATATCATAAGATTCCATTTCTCTTCTTTCTTAGTTTTATTAGTTTCAACTCTCTAATCAAGCCTTCTTTCTGGAGACCAGCCCCCATCCTATGCTATCTAAGGGCCACCAGTCATTTTACTGCCAGACAGAAAGACATTCTTTTTTTTTTTTTTTTTTAAAGTTAAACAATTCTTTTTTTTTTTTTTTTTTTAAATATATTTTATTGATTTTTTACAGAGAAGAAGGGAGAGGGACAGAAAGTCAGAAACATCGATGAGAGAGATCGATCAGCTGCCTCCTGCACGCCCCCCAGTGGGGACGTGCCCGCAACCACGGTACATGCCCTTGACCGGAATCGAACCCGGGACCCTTGAGTCCGCAGGCCGACGCTCTATCCACTGAGCCAAACCGGTTCGGCCAGAAAGACATTCTTATCACTCCTGAGATTCCAAGGGTCTTAGCAGCTCTTGTGGCAGGAACTGGGTCAAAGATCAAATGTTAGAACAAAAGATGCTCCCAGTACACCTATCTATTAGGAAACTACAAGGATTTTAGGAGCTCTGTGTCAGAAACTGGGGGCAGAGACCAAATGTATATTTCTTCTTATATCGCAAATAAACAAAAACAATGGGGATATTTACCCTCCCTCTTGGGACTGCAGCTTCATTAATGGAGAAGAATGTTCTCTCTCTGAATGTTTTGGGTCCTACAGGCTTCCATTTCTGCCACCTGTTGCTGTAGTCATAGAATTACTTCAGGGCTGGGGCACAAAGTAATTGAGCTTAAACACAAAACATAACAGCCTGGCTGGTGTGGCTCAGTGGTTGAGAGTCAACTCATGCACCTGGAGATCACCAGTTTGATTACTGGTCAGGGCACATGCCTGGGTTGAACTCCAATAGGAGACATGCAGGAGGCAGTTGATCAATGTTTCTATCTCTCTCTCCCTTTCCCTTCCTCTCTATGAAATCAATAAAAACATAAGCAAACAAAAATAAAAACAAAATAGAACACTCCTCCCCCTTCCAAAACCCAACAACCCTGGGGTTTTCTGCAGTGTTGTGTTAGGAGCTCCCTTTTCTTCTTGAGTCAGAAGTATAGGGTTTCTCCTGGAGTTCTCTCTGTCAGCACCCCAATGCCTACTCTGGATATTACGTTTTATTGATTGGGCAGGGGGATCATGGAGGAAACGAAAATGTTAAAACTCACTTCTGGTTTACAGTAATTTGAATTTTGTTCTCCCTTGATCTGCCTATTACTTTCTTTTCAGAGTTTGCAAATAGTTGATTCATGTATTCTCAGTTCAGATTTCATAGTTGCATTCAGTGGGACAGATGGGGTGAAATATACTTATTCCATCTTACCTGGAATTAAAATGGCCAGTGTGTTTCTTAAAACAGCTATGGGAAGGAATTTGATGTAGCTGAATGGGTGTTTGTACCGTGTATATTATGCTATATATCCAATAATCACGGGAAAAATTTGGTTAGGTAACATTTGAGGAAAAGAAAGAAGTTTTCATTGTTTAGAGAACTACTTGTTAAGCTTCCTCTGAGATTAGTGGAAGAGAAAGTTGAGTGTTTACAGCTAATTGCTTGAAATGGCTTAAATGCAGCAGCCTGCTCTTAATGAAGGAGTATATAACATTCCTCCTATGAACATTATTTTCTTTTCATAGAAGATAAACATTGAGAACCACTGACTTCCTGGTTAAAGTCCCAACTCTTTACTAAGGCATTCAAGATTCCTTTCAACCTGGTTCCTTCTACTCTTTCATTCTCTTTCACGATTTTCTCTCATCAGTGCCTTCTTACCCACCTTAATATCAAGCCATTTCACAGATTGTTTTAATAGGCTAGGGCCTTTCACAGTTCTACATAAAAAAAAAATAATTTATTGATTTTTAAAGGAATGGACAGAGAGAAAGAAACATAGACCTGAGAGTGTAACATTGATCAGCTGCCTCCTGCACTCCCCCTACTGGAGATTGACCTGGCAATTCAGGAATGTACCCTGACCAGGAATTGAACCAGCAACCTTTTGGTTCATGGGATGATGCCCAACCAACTGAGCCACAATGGCCAGGGTGCCGGGAGCCGGTCCATGCTTGCTGTTTCAAGGGACCTGGCATATATGGCATACTGTTCTTAATATGTTTGCTCACCTTCTTGGCACTATGTGTTTTAACCAAGGTCACCTCTCTGAGAAAGGTTGTTTCCCCAGGTAGGGATTTCCCCTTGAAGTTAGGGAGGGAATAAAACCCCTTAACTAAGTGCCAGGCAGGTAATTAATCACTTTAACTGGGAATAAAACCCCTTAACTAAGTGCCAGGCGGGTAATTAATCACTTTAACTACGAACAATCATGCTTAAGCTACATAATCTTTACTCCCTGGAATGGAGATAAGGAACACCCTAACCTTTGGAATAGAGATTGATAGGATTGGAATCAACTAGTATAAATACAGATGTAACAAGACAACAGGACACAGAACCTACACAGAACCTAGAGACAGAAGAACTTCGCTGGAGAGAACATGGCAAAAGATCCTGGACAGAAACTGGCCACAGAACCTAGAGACAGAACCTAGTGAGAGAACCTGGCTGAAGAACCTAGAGACAGAACCTGGCTGGAGAACCTGGACAGAACCTAGTGAGGGAACATGGCTACAGAACCTGGCTGGAGAACCTGGAGAACCTGGCTGGAGAACCTAGCAAGAGAACATGGACACAGAACCTGGCTGGAGATCCTAACCAGAACTTTGCTGGAGATCCTGACCAGAACTTGGCTAGAGATCCTGGCTAGGCTGTTGATCAGCTGAATGCTGTCTCTGTGTCATTCCTTTTTCGCCGACTCCGTCCACACCTTTGGGGACCCCTGGACCTGCTGGGGTTGGACCCCAGCACCAGGGCACATTTCTACAATTTTGAATGTGCTTTTTCTCTGTTGCTAATTCCCTTCTCATTTTTCCCCCATTTATTAGAAATCCAGTTTTATATTTCAATAACCTATTCTTCATGAAACCATGCAACTTGTATATACTCTTCTTTATTACTTTTATTTGCATTTGGTATAGAATACCGTTATTTGTAGTGGACTGAACTCATGGAGGGGAGGGGACTGTGATTTGTCAGTCTCTTTATATCCTGCTATAGCAATGTGCTTGTGATAAATAGAATGAGTCAGGAAAGGGAACGGGAAGTGTTCAGGGTTTATTTAATGGTAAAGGGAATTGGTGGGTACCACATAGAATATTTAAATTAAAAAAAGATAGTGGAAAACAAAGACCAGTATGACATAAATGGAATTAGGAACTCATGTTTTTAGGGAAAATGTTTTGATTACTTTGAGTGTGTAAATAATACTCAGCTATTTATTTTCTTGGACTTTCTATTATATACAAATTTTGTTTTGGTGGGGCAGCTGTTTTTCTAGTTCTTTCTGTCCATAGAGCCAGCTGCCACCTCTATTAAAATAGGGTTTGTCTATCTTGTGTTGTCCAGATGTTAAATACTTTTATTTACTCTTTCACACAGAAAAGACATGCCAATAATTGCACTAAGCATTCTTTCCTAAGCCAGCCAGACATTGGATTTGGAGAAAGGTTAAATTTTGAAATAAAAGACAAGTAGTTACAGCCTCATTAAACTATTTTTCCCCCTATACAGTACCAGCAGTTTTCAGGAGAGAGGAGCACTTGAGTGGTTGATTTTGTTATTTTTAATATTTACCTGAAGCTCTTGGTGAGAAACCAACCAATCATAGACCGTAAATCAAGGGTTTTTATGACTTTTGTGAACCCAGGAGCAATATTGGATAATTTGGGAAGTGGAATCTGGATTAGAAAGCCAGCTTTTGGAGTTTCTCTGAATGCCTTGATAAGTAGAATAGGTACTATGAGAAAGATATCCACCATTAAAATGCATGACTAGAGGCATGGTAACGTGTGCATTTGTGGTTGTAGTAAGTTAAGAACTGTATGCTCACTTTCACATACCTTTTTTTTTTTTAAATTCTCACCGGAGGAGTAAAGACATTTTTTCCATTGATTTTAGAGTGGAAGGGAGGGGGAGAGAGGGAGATGGAGAGACAGGGAGAGAGGAAAACTTCGATGTGACAGATATATCGATTGGTTGCCTCCGACACATGCCCAGCTGGGGCAGGGATTGGACCTGCAACCAGGTAAGTGCCCTTGACTGTGAATGAACCCAAGACACTCTGATACTCAGGCTGATGCTCTGACCACAGAGCCCCACCGGCCAGGGCTCACATCCCCATTTTTATATCAGATTAGATTCTCAATTAGGATTTGTTGATGTCATTCATGACAATCCTAAACTAACTGTTGGGTTTTAGAAAACTATATTATTTTTCTTTACAATTTTTGATTTTTTAATTAAAATAAAATACACATGCTATCTTTTCCTGGTAAGAAATGCAAACTTTAAAAAAGTCCTTACTTCTAATTCAGACTGGTGGGACTTCACTTCCTATCCCAAATTCTCAAGGAAGAGAAACATTTAAAACAAACAAAATAAAAATAGCAAACCAATATTCTGATGGAAAATGGAGGTGAGATTATGGTCCTAGAAACTGAGGAATTTCTGAAAGATAGATAACCAATGGGATCATTCAATAGAAAACCCCAGTCTAAAACATGGTTGCAAAAGGTGGGAGCCCCTCCAGGAGAGAAAGATCCAGAGCAGGAAGGGGCCCTGGGGCAATTGACAGGATGTCTGGTTAGGAAACCTCATTTTGATCATCTAGTCAGGTGATTCCTCCCTGAAAAGTGTCCATCAGCAGGGGGAATGAATGGTTGGGAAACTGGTAGAGCCATATCTGGGCATTCTTTGATAGTTATAAAGAATGAGGTAGGCCCTAACCGGTTTGGCTCAGTGGATAGAGCGTCGACCTGCGGACTGAAGGGTCCCAGGTTCGATTCCAGTCAAGGGCATATACCTTGGTTTCGGGCACATCCCCACTGGGGGTCGTGCAGGAAACAGCTGAATCAATGTTTCTTTCTCATTGATGTTTTAACTCTCTATTCCTCTCCCTTCCTCTCTGTAATAAAATCAATAAAATTTATTTAAAAAAAAAGAAGAATGAGGTAGATCTCTACATATTGACAGAGAACATCTCTAAGACATATACAAGATTGAAGAAGACCATGTAGAATGACACATATAGCATAATAATGCTATTAATGGTTTAAAAACACCACACTAAAATATTTTATATTTTTATGGTTACATACATTATATAAAAGTGTAGACCAGGAGTTCTCAAAAGTGCCACTCTTGACCTCCCCCCCCCCGCCCCCCAATTCTGTCATACAAAAATAATCATGAATAAATGTGTCATGGCGCTACACATTTAGTTTTACAAAATGAAATCAGAGCAAATGTAATATTTACTGACATAAAAAGTCCATTTTCTAGGGATCAAATTGCTCTTGAGACTTTAGACACTTTATATAAAGTAGAGAGAAGGATTCTTTTCTGTTTCTTCTTAGAAGTAGGATTTATCTGGTTGTTTGAAAATTAATTCCTTCCAGTTCTTCAAATCAAGATTGATGCACTTGGCATTCCTTTCTTTAAGTTTTCAGTCTGTAAGGATAATTTGTGTTTCTTGGTAAAGCTAGAGAATTTGGTTAGGTTTGCTGCATACTGAAGTCTGGTCAGATTGTGTGAGTTACTGCTGTTCTCAGGCAAGCATACATTTAATCTTTATTTTGTCATCCTCCAGTGTTTGCATTGAAGGATATCACAAGGAAAACTCAAATATTCATGGTCATGGTAAATAATGCCTACGCAGTTACAGATCTTGTTGAAGTGATAGATTTCAAGAAATCTCCCAGCATGAAAACAACTTCAAAGTTGCTTGTGTTCCTTATCTTTCTCAGTTTGTACTAGTTTAGAAGGTATTTAAAAACTTTGACTCAGATCTGGTCTAACCTACTTTTTAACACTAAGATCCAATTTATTTCATAAGGATAGGGACCAAGCACAGTATCTTTTCAGCATATCTTAGGCATCTAATGGACTAATAGAAAATTTTCCACAAATTCAAAGTTTTAAAATTCTGGTACAATTTTTAATCTATCTATAGCCAAGCATTTAAATTCATTTTTAAGATGTCAATAAGGATGACTTTTTTTTTGTCCTGTAAGTTGAAAAACACCATGATACAGGTAATACTCTTCTCTTTATTTAAAGAATAAAAGTGTTCAAAATATAAAATTAAATGCTTGAGGAAGAAACTAATAATTTTTAAAAACTTCTTTTGGAAACTTTCCTATTGGAAAAGTTTATGAAGACTGCTTTACTTGAATCTTAGTATTTAAATTGTTTTTCTTTTTGAAAATATATCCAGCAATATTTTAGTCAATTGATCAGTTTACCTTAGTTTAAACTGTTCATGATTGTTATATATATTTGAACTATATAAAAAGGAATTTATATTTTTCAAGATGTTGAACTTTTTGAAACATAAGTACATCTAGTCAGGTTAGTCAAGTAAGTCATCCTTCAGAAAAGCATTTGTAGTGCTTGAATAGCTTGTTTTGTATTATTAAGATAAAGACATCACCTCACACATTTAGTACAATAACAGCAAAATTGAAATTGAGTTTCAAAAGTTTTTAAACTGTCCTTTCATAGTTGACTCATTCATAGCTCCTTGGGAGCTGAAGCAGCAGAGGATTCTAGTTTTTCATATCAAATGGCTTTGCCTAGCATTTTGCTAATACTGACCCTGGACTAGACTGTGGGATTGTTGAGCTTCTAATATACTTTTCTCCCATAAAGTAAGGTTTGTTTCTGAGAAATAGAAGAAAGGAAATCAACCAGCCTTTACAAAGAAAGGCATGTGTTTTGCCTTTCTTTGTAAAGTCCATAGGCAGTGTTGACCTGCTTTTGATGTTTAATTTATTTGAATGTTTATTCAACCAGTATAATCATCTCTTAAAATGTTAGGCTTTGAGCTACATTCTCAGTATGATCACAAAGAATTTGTGATAATGGAGGAAAAAATGTCTAATATGATGTTAAAAAACAAGAGGATGCAAAATTATATATGCAGTATGGTTACAAAAGTATATTTAGAGAAAAGACTGGGAGTATATAAGTCAAAATGCAGTTAGGATTCTCTTCCTTTCTACTTTTTGATGCATATTCATTGTAGAAATTTTGGACATATAAATATACACATATATGTGTGTATATATCTTTTCATTTCTTTCCCCCCCATACAACCCTCAGTTCCCATATGTATTGCTAAGAGGAGAAGGTTTAATTTTGTGCAGTTAGACTTCTAGCACGCAGACAATGGCTAAACAATGAAAGTTATTAAATAAATTTCCATTCACGTGTACATGAGTTAAGCTTTTAGTACATGACACTATGCTGGAGGAGATTAAAAAAAAAAAGAATTTTAAGACACAACTTCTGTCTAGCAGGACCTTATGATATCAAGGAGAAGAATGTGTAAATTATAACAGACATAAAATCTATAAAGCAGTCTAAACAACATTGCTGGGCAGGATGCAATTAAATGGCCAAAATTTGTGCTAAGTTCTATTGGAGTTCAAATTAACGGAGATGAAGCTGAAGTACTTGGGAAAGACCTAGTAGTAGCAATGAAGCTTTAAGTGCATCTTTAATAATAGGTAATATTGGAGGGAAATAAAATATATATAGAATAAGTATGGATTTAATCTTAAATACTTTATCCCCACCTGGTTAATGCAGTCTTTTAAAAAATTTTTTTTATTGAACTTATTGGGGTGGCATTGGTGAGTAAAATTATATAGGTTTCAGGTGTACTATTCTATAATACATCATTTGTATCTTGTACTGTGTGTTCATCACCCAAAGTTAAGTCTCCTTCCATCACCATTTATCCCTCCTTTACCCTTTTCTATCTCCCAGCACCCCTTGTCCCTTTATTAATCACCATACTGTTGTCTGTGTCTATGAGGGTTTTTGTTTGTTTGTTTGTTTGTTTTTTCCTCAATTCCTTCATCTTTTTCACTCAACCCCCCCAAACTCCCTCCCCTCTGAGAGTGGTCAGCCTGTTCTCTGCATCTATGAATCTGTTTCTATTTGGTTTCTTAGTTTATTTTGTTCATTAGATCCCATATATGAGTGAAATAATATGGTACTTGTTTTTCTCTGACTGGGTTATTTCACTTAGCATAATACTGTCCAGGTCTATCCATATGGTCACAAAGGGCAAGATTTCCTTCCATTTTTTTTAATTAAATCTTTATTGTTCAGATTATTACAGTTGTTCCTCTTTTCCCCCCCCATAACTCCCCTCCACCCGGTTTCCAGCCCATCCTCTGCCCTTATCCCCTCCACTGTCCTCATCCATAGGTGTACGATTTTTGTCTAGTCTCTTCCTGCACCCCCCACACCCCTTTCCCCCTGAGAATTGTCAGTCTGCTCCCTTTCTATGCCCCTGATTCTATTATATTCACCAGTTTATTCTGTTCATCAGATTATTTATTCACTTGATTTTTAAATTCACTTGCTGATCAATATGTATTTGTTGTTCATAATTTATATCTTTACCTTTTTCTTCTTCTTCCTCTTCTTAAAGGATACCTTTCAGCATTTCATATAATCCTGGTTTGGTGGTGATGAACTCCTTTAGCTTTTCCTTATATGTGAAGCTCTTTATCTGACCTTCAATTCTGAATGATAGCTTTGCTGGGTAAAGTAATTTTGGTTGTAGGTTCTTGCTATTCATCATTTTGATTATTTCTAGCCACTCCCTTCTGGCCTGCATAGTTTCTATTGAGAAGTCAGCTGACAGTCTTATGGGTACTCCCTTGTAGGTAACTAACTGTTTTTCTCTTGATGCTTTTAAGATTCTCTCTTTGTCTTTTGCTCTTGGCATTTTAATTATGATGTGTCTTGGTGTGGTCCTCTTTGGATTCCTTTTGTTTGGGGTTCTCTGCGCATCCTGGACTTGTAAGTCTATTACTTTCACCAGGTGGGGGAAGTTTTCTGTCATTATTTCTTCAAATAGGTTTTCAATATCTTGCTCTCTCTCTTCTTCTGGCACCCCCATAATTCGGATGTTGGTTCACTTGAAGTTGTCCCAGAGGCTCCTTACACTATCTTCATCTTTTTGGATTCTTTTTTCTTTTTGTTTTTCTGGTTGGGTGTTTTTTGTTTTTTCGTATTTCAAATCTTTGACTTGATTCTTGTGATCCTCTAGTCTGCTGTTGGATCTCTTTATAATATTCTTTATTTCAGCCAGTGTATGCTTAATTTCTAGTTGGTCCTTTTTCATATCCTCGAGGGTCTCACTAGATTTATCGAGGGTCTCACTAAATTTATCGGCGGTTTCTAGAAAATTCTTGAAAAACCTTATAACTGTGGTTTTGAACTCTATATCCAGTAGTTTGCTTTCCTCCATTTCTGTCATTTGTGACCTCTTTCTTTGTCTCCACATTTTGGCTGCTTCCCTGTGTTGATAGAGTGGCTTTCTGTGCTAGGTGTCCTATAGGGCCCAGTGGCTCAGCCTCCCCAATTACCTGAGGTGGACACTCTTGGTGCACCCCTTTGTGGGCTTTGTGCACAGTCTTGTTGTAGTTAAGCCTTGATTGTTGTTGGTCTCACTGGGAGGAATTGACCTCTAGGCCAATTGGCTGTGAGAATCAGCTGTGTTTACAGTGGGAGAACTTCTGTGCTAGAGAAACCCTTATGGGGCAAGACTTCCTTCAGTGGGGCTTTGGTGCTCACTGTGTCTGCCCCCTAAGTGTGCCCCTTATGGATCTGAGGAGTTGTAATCAAGATGGTCCCACTCTGACCACTGGGTACACTGGTTCTTGGATCTCTAAGGAGGTGCTAATTTAGCCTCTGCCTGAGGCTACCCAGCAGGAGCTATGGAGAGAGCTACAGATTCTTCTCCTTTGTTTGGGGTTTGGAGTTGCCCAGATGAGGCCCAGCTGTGAAGCAATGCAAGCTGCTGTGGGGCCTTGGGCCTTCTTTTGGATATTCTGGGTCTCTCTGACCCAGCTGCAGTTTGTTAGGTAATTTTCAGATTGCAAAGGGCCAGGCCATTCATATGCAAAAGCCTCTGCACACAGCTTGGGTGGGACGGGGTCTCAGGGAATCAACAGGGTGGAGCAAACAGCTATGGCTGATCCTCAGTCCTGCCCTAAGAGGCCCCAGGTCTCAGGGCCCGTGATAATCGCTGCAAGCACCTCTTCTGAGAGAAAGCCGCCCTCAAATCCTGTCTGCTGCCAGACAGTCCAGTTTCTCCCCGTATGAGTCTGGGTCCCCAGAGACTCGCCTGGAACTGGAGTTCAGAGCAGTTGGGAGCTTGTGTCTCCCTCCTGATTGAAAAAGACAACTGAGTCCTCAGTTGCCAGCCTTTCCGCATGGACCTCCGTACCTCTGCACTTTACTTCTGCACCTCCTCTGAGTCTCAGTGTGCTTTTCTCTTTCCTGCTAGTTGTAGAATTTCCACTCAGCCACCCTTCCTGTGGATTTGGATGATGTCTGTTTTGTCTTTTAGTTGTATTTCTGAAGTGGTTGTGCGAGGCAGCAATTTCCGGTGTTTACCTATGCCGCCATCTTGGTTTTCTTCCTTTTTTTTTTTTTTTTTTTTTTTTTTTTTTTAGCCAAGTAGTATTTCATTGTGTAAATATACCACAGCTTTTTTTACCCACTCATCTACTGATGGGCATTTGGTCTGCTTCTAAATCTTGGCTATTGTAAATAATGCTGCAGTGAACAAAGGAGTGCATATATTCTTTCAAATCAGTGTTTTGGGTTTCTTCAGATAAATTCCCAGAAGTGGAATCACTGTGTTATAAGGCAGTTCCATTTTTTATTATTTGAGGTAACTTCATACTTCTTTCCATAGTGGCTGCACCAGTTATAATTGACCATAAAGGCGTGTGCTTTTTTCTGGGTGCTCTGTTCTAGTCCATTGATCTATGTGTTTGTTTTTATGCCAGTACTGTGCTGTTTTGATTACTATGACCTTGTAGTATAGTTTGATATCGGTTGGTGTGAGTCCTTCAACTTTGTTCTTCTTTCTCAAGATTGCTGTGGCTATTCAGGTTCTTTTGTGGTTCCATATAAATTTTTGGGATATTTTTTTCTAGTTCTATGAAATATGCCATTGTTATCTTGATAGGAATTCCATTGAATCTTTAGATTGCTTTTTTTTTTTTTTTTTTTCATGAGAAAGAATAAATTGCTGTTACTTTAAGCCACTACATTACATTGTGGGTGGCTTGTTTTGCAGCCACAGGGAAATGACATACTGGTTTTCCTTTCCTGGGACAACTCTTGGAAACAAAGTCACACACATTTATTAAAACCTATTCTGTACCCAGCACTGTGGGTTAATAATGAAAGGACTCTAAGACAGCTGCTTTCCCCACATTTCACTACACGGTAAAGCTGTTCTAGCCGACATATTTGGTGAACAGGGATGGAATCATCGGATGTATTGACCCTTGACTTCTGTTGGGGTCCAACCCCAACAGGTCTAGGGGTCCCCAAAGGTGTGGACGGAGTTGGTGAAGAAGGAATGACACAGAGGCAGTGTTCAGGTGATCATCATAGCCGGGTTCTCTTGTCAGGGTCTCCAGCCAGGTTCTGTAGCCAGTTCTCCAGCCAGGTTCTGTAGCCATGTTTTCTCGCTAGGTTCTCCACCCAGGTTCGGTTGCCAAGTTCTGTAGCTGGGTTCTTCAGCCAGGTTCTGTCTAGGTTCTCCAACCAAGTTCTGTAGCCAGGTTCTGTCCAGGATCTTTTGCCATGTTCTCTCCCTAGGTTCTGTCTCTAGGTTTTTTGTCTAGATTGCTTTTAATGATGTTAATTTTTTCTGTCTATGAACATGTTATATGCTTACACTTATTCGTGTCTCCTTTAATACATCTCTGGTTAAATTTATTCCAAGGTTTTTTTTATGCAGTTATAAATGGGATTGTTTTCTGAGTTTCCTTTTCTAATTGTTCATTATTGGTGTATAAAAGTGCAAGTGGTTTCTGGATATATATTTTGTATCCTGCTACTTTACCAAATTCATTTATTAGTTCTAGTAGGTTTTTTTGGTGGGATCTTTATTTATTTATTTTTTGGTGGGATCTTTAGAGTTCTCTATTTATACAGTATCATGTGTTATTTATTTATCAAGGATTATATAGTATTCAATTTCTTACAGAAAAAAACACAATAGTTATAGCAAAAAAAAATTGCTACTAATAGGATCTGAACTGGGCACAGGGTAATAGGGGAGGGGGCATTCTGGTCTGAGGGAAGAGGAGCAATTTGAGTTTGGGAGTAAACAGGGCAAAAACAACCACAAGGAGAGCCTTGCTTTGAACAAGGAAATATTTAGGATCCCTGAGCATGGCTGTCTTTCCTTGAAGCAGATGTTTTTAAAGAGATTGCAGAATATATATATATATATATATATATATATATACACACACACATACATATATATGTATATATGTATATATATATGTTATATTAAGATATTGATCTGTAAATCCTTCAGACATATCTTTTACCATTTAATGCATAATCTAGTTTTTTCATTGGAAAATATGTTGAATTGATAAAGAAACATCTGAGCTTTCTAAAAGACGATTTTCTTGGTTTATTTTTTTGTAGATCTCATTTAAAACAAAGTGCTTCTTTAAAAATTATTTCACAGCTGAAGCAATAAGCAAAAGTATGAGCCACCTTAGTCTTTTGGTGGGGTAGCAGGGTGGATCACAATTATCTAGATATATTAATGTATTCCAATTTTTATATCTGCCTTATAAAATAAATTGAAACTGATCGGAAGTTCCTCAAACTGTAAAACTGTTAGGAAAAGCCATTTCAAAAATATGAGCGGCTTCATCATTTTAAAAGAGTAATTTCTTTTAGAAGTAAGCCGCTTACTCTTTTTGGTATTGAATGCCTAGCCTGTATTAAGCAAAAATAGATTTAAAACATTGTAAAGTGAGTAGTATTCAAATGGAGCATATATTCCTTAGATTTTAGTAGATTTAGGACTTAATGCACATATCAGTTTTTTTCAGGAATAAAGGTAAAGTAGACAAGGATTAAATGTGAGAGTATTTAAATGATTCTCAAAATTTTCTGATTCATGTGTGATGATATTGAACTCTTTAGTCCTGGGCTTTAATTTGTGCATGGTGCTGACCCGATGCTGTGCAGGGACATTCACTGCATCGCTTCATGCAGTCCCTCTCATTATCCCCACTTCCTGGGGAGCTTGCTTAGAACTGGGCATGAGCTCTTGTTATTAAAATCTTGGGCCACCCTGCCTACATGTAGCACGGAAGTTTTGATATAAGATTTATGTATAGCAGAACCAAGTCGAAGGCTCTAGTTATTTGCTGTGATTTTACTTATTCAAATTGGTAGGGAATATTATGGAAATTATTTGGTTACACAGTGGATCAGGCTTGTAATAAATGAACTTATGGTTAATATAGTTCCTGAGCTTATTGGTTCCATTGTAATTTTTTAGTGCATATCCAAAAAGAAATTCGACTCCATAAATGATACGTGAAACAATCATTGCAGTGTTGTGTGTATTTGTAGATGGGGTAGTTCTTTTTGCTGGGAGCATCTGCTAACGCAGAGGTTTGTCTCTTCAGGTTCACGTGAAGATGGCGGATGAGGCTGTGTGTGTTGGCCCCGCTCCCACCAGTAAAAGCTACCTCAACATGGAGGCCATCCTGGAAGCCATCAGGAAAACCAAGGCCCAGGCTGTGAGTCTGAACGAATCTCTCTCCTGCAGCTGTTTCATATGTAGTGAGCAGAAAGCTAGAGTTTGTATCTTAAAAAAAAAATAAGAAAGAATGATTGAAAATACTGTTGCAGTTAGTTCATGTCACATGAGTTAAATGTGGCTGAATTTGCTACTGGAAATCAAAGGCTTTGTGGCATCTGGCAGTGTTTGTCGCTGATCCTGCAGGTGGCTGCTGGATTCAGCTTTCACACCAGGGAGCAGTTTCAGTTCATTTCCAAATTTGCTAGGGGGAAAAAAAAAAGAAATAGCAATTAGTTTTGAGTATTAACCCTTTCTATGTAATAAGAACATTAAAAAAAATTCTGTATTATAAACAGGATCCAAAAGGCCCCAGTTTAAATTCTATTTTAATCACTTAAAAACTGTACACCTAGATATACTTCAAGAAATATAAACAATGTAATTGGTAATGATTTTACTTGGATTATGTCAATAGGTTACATATAACTTGCTTGGAGGAATCAGTAATTCTGCCCACCCCCATTCTGTTTGAATGAAGTGGAATCCAAGGAAAGATGGGTTTCTGACATCAGAAATAGTGTTTTGTTGTTGTTGTGTGCGTTTTTATGTCAGAACTAATTATATATAAGGTTAAAACTATGCAGTTATCTCTAAAATTGAATGAAAGCAGCTGACACCAGCAATTAACCTGAAGTACTTCAATTAGTTTTCACATTTTTTTGGAAAGAAATGTATGTTTAAATGAGAAGCTGAATTTGTGAACCCATATTATGGATGTTTACAGTTTATTAGTTGAGTTAATGAAAGTAAAACTGTAGCTTGTCAGAATGCGATGTTTAGTTGAATGTTTATATAAAATGAGATTGGTGGGGTGAAGCTTTTATCCTGTGCTGCAGTAGTTTAAATTATTCTCTTGCATGTTTATAAATAAACCTTGGTTCAGAATTTAAAAATCTTGGATGTGTAGCTTCTTCTAGATTATAATACCAGCCTCTTCAGGAATTTGACTTTCCTTATAGCAGAATTGTTTTACTGGAAACATATTCAATACTGACTGATAACAGAGTGGCTAAATTTATGTTTGGCCAATGTGGTAGAGGCAAAAATCACTTGATTAGAACAGGATGGTACAATTTAGACTGTAACAGTGTGGCTTGCATAGCATAGCATAAAGAAGTTATGGATGGCTAAGTGGGGTGAGGAGGAAAAGAAGAATAGATGTTAAAAGAAAAAAGCATTCAGAGTAAAAAGAAATAGTATAAACCAAACTTCCATTTTGGTTACATTTTTCAGAAACTGCTCATTGGTAAAAGCTGAGTACATTAATGTCAGGAATAAAATATGTTACTTGGCTTGTAACCAGGGTTTTGGAAAGTAGCAGTTCCTGGTACTGTGAAGGGAATGAAAAGTTTTTCAAATCTATCTTGCAAAAGATTTTCTTCAACGTAATTCTTTGATTCACCAGTTATTAGAAAAATTTTTAGGCTTGTGGCCAAGGTTAGCTTCAGAAAACAGGGAGAGTGTGAGTTGTGTTGAATAGGTAGTCAAATGCAGGTGGACAGGTAGACATGTAGGTAGATGGCCCTCATTGTGGTTAGGAAAAAGGTAGTGTGCATGAAGTGATTGTGAAACAGGCCATGTCTTGGAATCTGAGTCTGTACTCAGGAATGTGAGTGGGAGCTGATCACTATGTGAGAGAAGTAACCTTACTCAAGGGCCCTTGAACAGCAAACCCATAACTACACTCTATATTTTGTTGACTGTATTCTCTGATAAAATTTAAAGTGCCTTCTGTTTTCATTTCTAAGGTGCATCCAGGGTATGGATTCCTTTCAGAAAACAAAGAATTTGCCAAATGTTTGGTAAGTTTGTAATGAACCAAAAACTGTTAATTTACATTTCAGAAAGCAGTGTAATGGAGTTACTTTTGTAAATATGGGTAGTGGTGAATGAGAGAATTTTAACTGACAAAACAGTTCTTTGAAAATAGTTTGTGAAAAGTAAAGAGTTTTTATTTTGTAACCTGTCTTGATTTGAAGAGTAAACGTGGAAAAGTTATAAAATCACCATACACCTAATGAGTGACACTAATTTATTATATATTGCCTTCGACTTTTAACTTTAAAAAACCCAGTTTTCACTAAATATGTCAGGGTGTTCAGTGATTTATTAATTATTTTACCATGTGATTGGAATGTGAAGCCAGAATAAGATTCTGGTTTTTTTCCATTTTACTGTATATTGTGGCATTTAAGATCATATCTTACTACTTCTCTATTTTGGGAAAAGTTTTATTACAATCTGAATATCCTCCTGATATCACCATCCTGGTTAGGTGAATTAACCTGTATTTGCTATTAAACTGATTTTCCTGGTGTATTTATAACTACATTCAAGATGCTACTGAAACCTTAGTTTTCCGATACTAAAATATGATTATGAATAATGTTTCAAAAAGCTCATTAGATCAATTATTATTCTAGGTATTAGATTATCTTAGTTTATTATCCTAATATGTTATACTTTGTTTCTGTGGTATACTTGGTATTTTGTTCTGCCATGGATTATAATTATTTATGAATGTAATCATTTTCTAGATAAAATTTTCACTTAAAATCTATAAATTTAATTTGGAACAATTCTAAAGGCCATGGAGTTCTATCTTAGAATTATCTATTTTAACCAATTTACTTTACTGATTAAAAATTAAAGCCTGAAGAATATAGTCAGTAATATTGTAATAACTATGTATGGTGTCAGGTTAGTATTGGAGATATTGGGAGAACACTTTGTTAAGTATATGATAGACTAACCACTAGGCTGTTCGTCTGAAACTAATACAAAATAATATTGAATGTAATCTGTAATTTAAGAATAAAAATAAAATAGAAAAAAAATTTAAGGCCTAAAGAGATTGTGAGTTAAGGTCACACAGATGGTAATGGTAATAAGTGTCGGGAGAGGGCAAATTTGGTGGAACTATCCAAAGGTCCAGATTCACCAGGTTTTATGCAGTGTATTTACATTTTCCTATTTATACCTCCTTTTTATTTTTTATCTCCTTGTTTGAAATTTTGGCTGAGGTTCTGTCATTACATAAGAAAATAATTTCTATATAATACTGACATTTAAAATGTACTTGTACAATATCATGTGTTAAATTTAAGTTTGTATAAGTGAGTGTCTCTAAACTGTGGTTCATGGGCCAAGTGGGGCCTGCTGCCTGTGTTTGTAAATTAAGTTTTATTGGCACACAGCCATGCTTGTTCATTTACGTGTGGTCTGGGCTGCTTTTGCTCTACTACAGCAGAATTGCCTGGCTGTAACAGATCAAATAGCCTGTGAAGCCTAAAATGTTGATTGTATGGCCCTTTATAGAAAAAGTTTGCAAACTCCTGGTAAAAAGGAGTATCTGAGTCCCACAGAAGTTAAATGACCTGGCCAATATATTTATTCATGCATTATCTAATCATTTTAAAAAATGCATATTTGGTATCTATCAGTATGTTCAAGGCATAAAAATGAACCAGATGTGGGTCCTGCTCATGAGGAGCTCATCGTCATCTTGTGGAAAATAAGACAAGTACACAAATGACTTCAATTCAGGGAAGAAAATATTACGAGGTGTTTAAATTCTCCATAAATAAAGATTAGAAAGATTATTTCTATCAGGGGTTTCATGTTAGAGAAAATAGTGTAGAATTTATGACTCGTGCTTCCTCACTAATTTTCTTTCTAACCTTCTCCATTTTCCTTAACAGGGCTATGCCTCAGCCAAGCCAGACTTTATGCTATTCCCAAACATGGCTGGCTCTTTCCTATTCCTTACCTTTCATCATCACTCTTTCTCAGTGTCCTCTCCTCCCACATTTCCACTATCGATCCTTAGAGGCACAATTCACATGGGTACCCCTACCAAGACAGTTTTCCATATCCTTCTGGTGAGAACTAATCTCTTTCCTCTGTCTTCTACAGCATTTATTTATTTATTTATTTATTTAAAATATATATATATTTTTATTTCAAAGAGGAAGGGAGAGGGAGAGAGAGAGAGAAACATCAGTGATGAGAAAGAATCTTGCCCGGCTGCCTCCTGCATACCCCACACTGGGGATTGAGCCCTGATCAGGAATTGAACCTCGACTTCCTGGTTCATAGGTCGATGCTTAACCACTGAGCCATGCAAGCCAGAGTAGAGCATTTTTTTTTTTTAAATTTCTTCTTTTGTCTACCACTTTCCATATTATGTTAAAATTATGACTTTTTTTTGTATTTTATTGTCCTCTTGAGATAAGAAATTTGGTCTCATCAGTCTTTGTTTCCCTTTTGTTATCTGTCCTAACGATTTCTACATAGTAAATTCAGTGAATGTTTTGGAAGGATTAAATACATATTATTACATTAAGAATTATAAAACAATAACCTGCAAGAAAACTTTTCAACTATCATGAAAAGGACGGTTTGTAAATAGAAGGCAGTATTACTCTATATTTTTGTTCATTATAAAAATAGGCGGCTAGTGATAACTAACCTTCTTTTTGTGTGCATCATGGTAAGATTCTTACTTGGGATATAATTTTCCTACCATTAAAATCCACCCTCCCCCAAAAGAAAAACACTTTTCCCATTGTAGTATGCCATTTAAGATGCTCCTTTTGGAATATCTGGTTATAGTTGGTAAATTCACAATAAAATAAAATTGTTTACAGATTTTTTTATGCCATATAAATATTGTTTGTGTGATTGGTGACCAACCATTGAAATTTGACAGTTAGTATTCCAAACTGGGTATATTATTAGAATTCTGATTTCCAACATAGTGGCGATAGATTATCATGTTAGTGGAAACTTTTGTCTAGAAGACTGGTAGAAGTTGGGGGGAAATTTTTTTTTTCTTCAACTGAGGATATGTTGATATATTTACTAGAGAGAGAGAGAGAGAGAGAGAGAGAAAGAGAGAGAGAGAGAGAAAGAAACATCCATTGGTTGCTTCCCTTACATGCCCGACAGGGATCTAACCCGAAACTTAGGTATATACCTTGACCAGGAATCGAACCCGAAACCATTTGGTGTATGGGATGAGGCTTCAACCAACCAACTGAATCACCCAGCCAGGGTGCAAAGTTTTTTTATGTTTAATACTAATCTTGTGTTTGGAATTTAATCAAATATGGAGGTTTACTCCCCATTAATTTCTGGTTCTGTTGTTTTTATTGCTCTTCAAAAACCAGTGTAATGTGTAGCCACTGTGGAAACCTGAATGGAGTTTCCTCAAAAAATTAAAAATGGAACTCCTGGGAAAAAGGAGACATATGTAATACTTTAAAGTCCAGTGGTTCTCAACCTTCTGGCCCTTTAAAACAGTTCCTCATGTTGTGACCCCCAACCATAAAATTATTTTCGTTGCTACTTCATAATTGTAATGTTGCTACTGTTAATGAATCATAATGTAAATATCTGATATGCAGGATGGTCTTAGGCGACCCTTGTGAAAGGGTCATTCGACCGCCAGAGGGGTCACAATCCACAGGTTGAGAACCGCTGCTTTAAACAAGAAAGAATTAAAAAACAACAACAATGTAATGTTTATTTTGCTTATAGAAAAATTATTTGTGCTTTATTTGATATATTGTTGTTTTTAATTAATAGCAATAAATAAAAATGATTTATTGAAAAATATCCTGAATTTATGGTATATATTTCCTTTAGAAAGTATACAGTGAGCCAAATGTAAAAGTGTACTAAATTTTTTATAAATTTCACGTAGGGGACATTATTACTTAAGCTTAATTTACACGAAGTTGGATCAGATGACATACAATCTCTGTCGTACAAGATTTAAGTAAAACCATGTCTTATTTGTTTTGCCTAAATAATTCATGGAAAAAACAAAGCTACAAGTAACTCTCATAAGTAGCAATTTTCAGTAATTTTAATGTGCTGAGCAAGCAGATTTTATTTTCGAACTGTTTTTCATTCTCTGTTTTTCCTCTGGACTCCTAATATTCTGAGCCATAAAGGAATACTGATGAGCAGCTGTGAGGCATGTTAGGATTAAGAAAAGAAATTCTTGTCCTAGCTGGTTTGGCTCAGTGGATAGAGCGTCAGCCTGCAGACTGAAGGATCTCAGGTTCAATTCCGGTCAAGGACACATGCCCAGGTTGTGGGCTCGATCCCTAGTGGGGGTTGTGCAGGAGGCAGCGATCAATTATTCTCTTTCATCATTAATGTTTCTCTCTTTCCCTCTCCCTTCCTCTCTGAAATTATTAAAAGAAAAAAATTTAAAAAAAGAAAGAAAAAGAAAAGAAATTCTTAGAGTTTAAAAGAGAGCTTTGAAAAGTAAAACTACCTGCTCCTGGAAAAGAGGGATAGTAGTTTAAAGGGATAGTGTTCTAGCTATCTTTCTGTTTTTTAAAATATATTTCCCCCATGTTATCATATAATTTTGGTGCAGCATTGCATTATAATTTATAGTAACTCACTTTATGAGAAATTTTTATGTTAGATTTAATAATTTGTGTTTTGTGTTTGAGGCTTACCCATGTATTTAAGAGATGGGGATATATATACAGGTAGATAGTGAGTTCTATCAGAATGCTGAGCATTCAGGGCACAGAAGGGAACTATGCCAAGCATTCGAGATTTGATGAATGTATTCTTTTACCTCTTTTCGTTGGAGACTTAGCAAGATAAGAAATACAACTACTGTGAAAACAATAGTGAGATGTAACTTTTTAATCCATTGGACTAAGCAGAAATTTTAAAAATAGATATAACATTCAGTGTAGGCATTTGTACAAGTGAATTGTCTTGTTCTTAGGAGTGTAAATTAATTTCAGCTTTTTTTTTTTTTTGCCAGAAATTTGCTTGTATCTATACAAATTTAAAATGCATATTCTTTGACTTCATAGTTCCACTCTTAAGAATTTCATCTATAAAGATACACTTTATTTTTTTATTTTTTATTGAATATATTGGGGTGCCATTGGTCAACATGAACATAGAGGTTTCAGGTGTGGGTCTCTATGTTACAAGATCTGTATATTGTATCCACCATCCAAAGTCAAATCTTCTGTCACCATATATTAGTATTAGGACCTCTTCTTCACCACCCCCTTCCTTCTGGCAGCCACCACACTGCTGTTTGTAAAGATAAACTTTTTAAAATGTTAATTGTGAACTTGTTCATAGTAGCAAAATGTGAAAATAGCTCAAAAAATTTTCAAAGGTAAAAATGAAGAGAATGATTCATACTGTGCCGGGTTTTTGTAAAACTAGAAACAACATATATAGAAAACTTAGTACAAAGTCTGGCATTGCCAGGCAAATCACCTTAGTCATTATAGGTGTTAATAATCATTACTTCAGTGGATAGCAAATGTTATTGAAGAGTTTTTAGGAAAATGAGATAGTTAAAATTAGTGTTTTGGGGAAATTAATCTGATAGTTTTTTTTAAAATTAAATCTTTATTGTTCAGATTATAACATTTGTTCCTCTTTTTTCCCCCCATAACTCCACTCCTCCCAGTTCCCGCCCCACCCTCCGCCCTCACTCCCCACCCACTGTCCTCATCCATAGGTGCACGATTTTTGCCCAGTCTCTTCCCGCATCTCCCACACCCCTTTCCCCCCCAAGAATAGTCAGTCCATTCCCTTTCTATGTCCCTGATTCTATTATGATCACCAGATTATTTGTTCACTTGATTCTTAGATTCACTTGTTGATAGATGCATGTTTGTTGTTCATAATTTGTATCTTTACCTTTTTCTTCTTCTTCCTCTTCTTAAAGGATACCTTTCAGCATTTCATATAATACTGGTTTCCTTATCTGTGAAGCTCTTTATCTGACCTTCAATTCTGAATGATAGCTTTGCTGGATAAAGTAATCTTGGTTGTAGGTTCTTGCTATTCATCACTTTGAATATTTGTTGCCATTCCCTTCTGGCCTGCAAAGTTTCTGTTGAGAAATCAGCTGACAGTCGTATGGGTATTCCCTTGTAGGTAACTGAATTTCTTTCTCTTGCTGCTTTTAGGATTCTCTCTTTGTCTTTTGCTCTTGGCATTTTAATTATGATGTGTCTTGGTGTGGTCCTCTTTGGATTCCTTTTGTTTGGGGTTCTCTGCGCTTCCTGGACCTGTAAGTCTATTTCTTTGACCAGGTGGGGGAAGTTTTCTGTCATTATTTCTTCAAATAGGTTTTCAATATCTTGGTCTCTCTCATCTTCTGGCACCCCTATAATTCTGATGTTGGTACGCTTGAAGCTGTCCCAGAGGCTCCTTACACTATCTTCGTATTTTCGGATTCTTTTTTCATTTTGCTTTTCCAGTTGGGTGTTTTTTGCTTCTTTGCATTTCAAATCTTTGACTTGATTCTTGTGCTCCTCTGGTCTGCTGTTGGGAGTCTGTATAGTATTCTTTATTTCAGTCCGTGTATGCTTAATTTCTAGTTGGTTCTTTATCATAACATCGAGGGTCTCATTAGATTTCTTGTAGATCTCATTAAGTTTATCGGCAGCTTCTAGACAGTGCTTGAGAGACCTTAAAAGTGTGGTTCTGAACTCTATATCTTCCATTGACAATTTTGTCCTGTTTCTTTGTCTCCGCATTTTTTTTTATGCTTTCTTGGTGCACCCCCTAGTGGTTTTTGTGCGCAGTCTTGTAGTTAAGCCTTGATTGTTGTAGTTAATACTGGGGGGATTTGACCTCCTGGCCAACTGGCTGTGAGAGTCAGCTGTGTCTGCAGTGGGAAAACTTCTGTCCTCTGGGGAGGTGCTAATCTAGCCTTTGCTGAGGCTCTCTGGCAAATGGCTCTGTGCAGGGCTTGGGCGGGGCGGGTCGCATGGGATCAAACAGGGCGGGCGGAGTGAGCAGTTATGGCTGCTCTCAGTTCTGTCCCTAGGGGCTCTGCCTCACAGAGTCCCAGCAACCGCTGCAAACCTCGGAGAGAAAGCTGCCTTCGAGTTCCGACCGAAGCCAGACAGTCCCGCTTCTCCCGTTTGAGTCTGGGTCCCTAGAGACTCGCCCGGATCTGGAGCTCAGAGTCTGAAACTCCCTCCCAATTGAAAACAACAACCGCGCCCTTCCCCGCCAGCCTGCTCCTCGCGCACTCCGCACCTTAGTATTTCACTTCAGCACTGCGCCTCCTCTGAGTCTGGGTATGATATTCTCTTTCCTCCTAGTTGTAGAATTTCCACTCAGCCAGCCTTCCTGTGGTTCTGGATGATGTCCGTTCCGTCTTTTAGGTGTACCCTTGAATTGGTTGTTCGAGGGAGCAATCTCCGGCGTTAACCTATGCCGCCATCTTGGTTGCCTCTAATCTGATAGTTTTATGTATATTTTTGGGGTTTAGGTTTTTTCCCGTTAAGGAAATTAATAACTCAATATAATTATACTGCTATATACATATTCATGATACAGTAGTTTACAAATACTTTGACACATGTGATTTAATTTAATTCATGCAACCATTGAAGTTGGATATTAACTCTGTTGAACAAAAAGTAAACTGAGACTCCTGTGCAGTGACTTGCCAACAGTCACACTATGCTAGTAAGTAACAGAATTAGGACTTGACCTAGGTTGGCTGATCATAAGCACAGAGCAGTTTTAAAAAACACTATACCCTAGTTGGCTCAGTTGGAAAGAGTGAGAGCATTCAAATAGTAGCCAAATAATGAAGACACATAACTGTAGGGAACTGAGCCAAAGCCTATAGAAATCTATCCCCCCACTTTATAGCAATATAGGCAACACATGATCAAGTTGTAGGAAAATGACTGTTGTGTGGATAGAAATTTAAAGAAAGCCCTTTGCTAGGTCATTGGTCTTTAGTTATGAGGGTGTAATCCATGGTGTGATGTTATAGCTATGAAGTGTGTTGTAAGTACTTTGTAACTAATACTAAAATTCTGAAGTTAGCAAGTTTGCCAGTGATTTTATTTAACAATATTTTTGTTTTTTAAATGGTATAGAGAGGCCCTAGCTGGTTTGGCTCAGTGGATAGAGTGTTGGCCTGCGGACTGAAAGGTCCCAGGTTTAGTTCCAGTCAATAGCACATGCCTGGGTTGTGGGCTTGATCCTTAGGTGTGCTGGAGGCAGCCAATCAATGATTCTCTCTCATCATTGATGTTTTTTTCTCTCTCTCTCCCCCTTCTTCTCTGAAGTCAATAAAAATAATATTTTAATAAAAAAATAGTTTAGAGAGAACGTAAAGTGATTCAGGTGATAATCTGCTCATATTTGAAAAAATATTTTTTTTGTTAAGTAGGAGAAAAAAGGACCTTGTAAGTCCAGAGTTGTATATAGTTCGTATTTTACGTATATAGTCTGTAATCTGGGTAGTTCATGAAAGTATGTTTTGTGTGTGACTTTTATTTTTAAATGTCATGGTTTAATAAAGGTTAAGAACTGTTACTACAGTATATTTTGTAGGTATCTAGTTTTAAGTACATGAAATTTCTTATTATTAACATTAGAATTCCATTTTGGACACAACTCTTTGATTTTATTATATTAAAAATTTTAATTTTTGAGAACCTAAAATTTTAAGAAATTTAAGTTACAAGTATACATTGAAAAATAAGGTTTTTTCCATCTCTGAATCTCTGACCCTAACCCCCAGTTTAATCCCTAGAGGCTACCACTGCTACCATTCTTCTGGAGCTTGTGTGCCCCTGTGTTACAATTTGTCTATCAATTTGTTATATAGGGTATTCTTATTTGCTGAACTTAGGCTTTGTTTGTTTACAAGAAAAGAATGTTTCTTCCCTTCCCCAGACTCTTAAAATATAGGTATGAAATTTCTACCTACATATGACTTGTATCATTCTCATTTAATCTTCATGACAGTCTGTGAAATATTATTACTTTTATTCTTGGTTTTGTAGGACAGAGAATAGTCTTAGAAATAAATGCCTTCCCAATGTCACATAGCTAGTAAATGAGAATATAGATTTCATCAAAATGACTATATATATAAAAGCCTAAGCGACCATTTGACCGTTCTACTGTCCAACCGGTAGCTATGACATGCACTGGCCACCAGGGGGCAGACGCTCAATGCACAGGCATGGAAACATGGAACAGACTGATGAATCTCAAAGGAAAGGGGGGAGTGGGGAGGGCAGGAAGAGATTAACCAAAAATCTTAAATGCATACTAGAGGCCCGGTGCACGGATTCATGCACCAGTGGGGTCCCTCTGCCTGGCCTACGGGGATCGGGCTGAAACCACCCGGTGCATGGATTCCTGCACCGGTGGGGTCCCTCGGCCTGGCCTGTGGGGATCAGGCCGAAACCGGCTCTCCGACATCCCCCAAGGGGTCCTGGATTGCCAGAGGATGCAGGCCAGGCTGAGGGACCCCACCAGTGCATGAATCCGTGCACTGGGCCTCTAGTATGACTATAAATCCCATGCCCAGTAAATGTTCCAAACTCTTTCTGAGATGAATTGGAACTATAAGTCCTGGACAGGTAGCTCAGTTGGTTAGAACATCATCCTGATATGCCATGGTTGCAGGGCACATATAAAAAGCAAAGAATGAATGCATAAATAAGAACAGTAAATTGATCTCTCTCTTAAGTCAAGTCAATAAATAAAAAAAATGGTGGTGCCGAGGCCGGTTTGGCTCAGTGGATAGAGCGTCGGCCTGCGGACTGAAGGGTCCCAGGTTCGATTCCGGTCAAGCGCATGTGCCTGGGTTGCGGGCACATCCCCAGTGGGAGATGTGCAGGAGGCAGCTGATCGACGTTTCTCTCTCATCGATGTTTCTAACTCTCTATCTCTCTCCCTTCCTCTCTGTAAAAAGTCAATAAAAAATATATTTAGGAAAAAAAAAATGGTGGCTAAAAAAATGAATTGCAGGTAGACTGGGTTGTTAGTGTTGTTGTTTTTTAGATCAGTACCTTTGCGTTGTACCTATTTATGCTATTGACGGAGGCTATTTGCTTTCTGCCCCCTCTCCCTTTTTTTAAATCCTCAATTCGTGTACCATTGTTAAGGTTTAAAAACAGAATTATTTCTTTTGTTTTTAGGATCTCTTGATCTTGGATGCCAGTGAAAGTAACTATCTTCACGTGGATTTGCTGACTTTATAAGTAAAATGCTTGAGTGAGCTGGTAGAGCTATAGAATACAGTCACTGATACCTTTTATTTCTTATAGTTTTATATTGAACTAATCAAGTCTCCCTGGATTTAGAGGAGAAAGTTTGATGACTCCTTTCCTTTTGACAATACTTTTGTGATATATTTTAAAAAAATATATTTTTATTGATTTCAGAGAGGAGGGGAGAGGGAGAGAATGATAGAAACATCAATGATGAGAGAGAATCATCGATTGGCTGCCTTTTGCATGCCCCCTACTGGGCATCCAGCCAGCAAGCCAGGTATGTGCCCTGACCGGGAATCAAACTCTGACCTCCTGGTTTATAGGTAGATGCTCAACCACTGAACCATGCCGGCAGAACTGATATATTTTTAATTGTGACTCGTCAATATGTTATGTTCAAAAGAATTTGTGAAAACCTATGGAAGAACATTCATTAAACTCTTATCATAACAGAATGTCCTTTGAAATGTTTGAGGACATGTTTCTTTTCCTGCATTTTTGGATTAGAGTTCAGCTTCTAGAATATTTGTTGAAGAATTTGAAGATGATACTGAGTAGAAATGCTCTAAAGTGAATACCTGAAAGGGAAAAATCTTTAGTTTTAGGGAGTCTTTTAAAGATGTAGATACAGCAAATACATTTACGGTTGTGAGGTTTGGGATGTGGTTTCAATAGGAAGGTTAAGAATGTGGGATTTGATAGTGCTGGGATTTTCTTTCCTTTGCTGGGGTTAATACAATTTGAATGTTAAATGCTAGCTTTCCTCCTCTCTCTCCTTACTGTCTCCTTGCAGTGATGAGCAGAATCTGGAGTAGAGTTAAAATTCTTTCCTACTCCATAGTTTATGTGATCTTGGACAAATTGCTTAGCGTTTGACTCTAAAGACTCAAGTGTCTTATGTTAACTGATTGCATGATTTATCCTCTTCATCTGACTCTATATTGAAAACATGTCTCTTGTAGCCAGCATGTAGTGGGGTCATACTTTTTAAATCTGATCATCTGTATCTTTTAATTGTAGTGTTTAGTCTATTAAGCTTTTGTTTGTCTTATTTTCTCTAATAACAGGTTTATTGAGATAGAATTCATATACCATAACACTCAACTTTTTGAATATATATATAAATCAGTGATTTTATATAGTTACGGAGTTGTGTAACTGTCACTACTATGAAATTTCAGTTAAATCTATTAATAGTTAATAAATTACTGATGTGGATGGATTTATGTCTACCCTTTCATTGTTTGTTTTTTTGTTATGTTCTCTGTTTACCTTCTGTTTTCCTTTCCTGCCTTTTTTAGATAATTTTAATGTTTGGAATTCCATTTAAAAGTATCTATTGGATCTATCTTTCACATTTTTTGATGCTTTTTCTAGGTATTAAAATATACATCCTTAACTTTATATGGTCTACCTAGAGTTAGTATTATAGCATTTGAGGTATAAATGTTGAAATTTTGAAATAGTCCCATCATCATGCTCTGTTATAGTTATCATATTTCACATGCATATACAGGGCTGGGCAAAAGTAGGTTTACAGTTATTAATGTGGAAAATAATACAGTAATTAATAAATAATAATACAAGAATAAACTCTGCATTTCACATACTTACAACTGTAAGCCTACTTTTGCCAAACCCTCTATTATAAATTTCATGTGAAAATGTCATAATTTTTGCTTTAAACATGTTTGAAGAGAGTCAGGACATTTCTTTCATTAATTGAAATTAAGAATGATTTTTATTTTGGTCAATTTTTAGGATACACAGAAGAATTATGTTTTATTTTTACTTTTTAATTATATGTTTTTAATTATAAATAATATGCAACAAAATTTACCCCTTTCATGAATTTTTTAATTTTAGTTTTTTAAATATATTTTTATTGATTTCAGAGAGGAAGGGAAAAGGGAGAGAGAGACAGAAACGTCAGTGATGAGAGAGAATGATTGATCGGCTGCCTCCTGCACACCGCACACTGGGAATCGAGCCCACAGCCCAGGCATGTACCCTGACTGGGAATCGAACCATGATCTCTTGACACTCAACCACTGAGCCATGCCAGCCGGGCCCTTTCACCATTTTTAAGTGTACCATTCAGTAACATTAAGTACATTTACAATGTGCAACAATCACTACTATTCATCTCCAGAACTTTTTCATCATCTTAAACCAAACTCATTAAACATGAACTCCCTAGTTCCTTCACCCCTACCCTTGGTAACCTCTGCTCTGCTTTCTGTCTCTATAAATTTGCATATTCTAGGTAACTCATATTGTTGGAATCATACAATATATATCCTTTTGTGACTGGCTTTTTGCATCAAGGTTCATCTATTTCATTGCTTTTTAAGTCTGAATAACAGTGTATTGCATGGATGTATTTATCCACCATATGTTGATAGTTACTCAACTTGTACACAAGTAGATCTTGCTTCTTAATTCTTGTGCATCACTGAAGAAGCTTTCAGTACATACTTGTTAAGTATTTGTTAGATGAGAAAAATTGCTGAATTAAAATTTGGAATTCTGAAAATATTTGTAAAAGGGCATTTTGAAAAGGCTCCCTGCATTTTTATGTTTTAATACTATTTTTACTTATAGTAACTTTGTGATCTCTTAAAATTTATTTTCATCCATTTATTTTTATGTAACCCTAAACTTGGAATTCAGTAGGAAAGACTATTATTTTTGTTCTAGTGAAGGTAATAGAGGACTTTGTTGGATTAGATGAAGTAACATTAATTATCACTGTTACATATAGTTAAAGATTCTTATTGCCCCAAATACATTCTAAAATTAAACTTTTAAGTGCATGCTTTCTAAAGTGGGTGAAGATGCAGAAATAATGAGATGATTGCTGGGGCTTTGTTTTTAGACTGGACCTTACCTTATCTAAAAATACTGCTACAGAGTTCCTCAAGCACCATATTGAAGCACAGTATGTGATATGCTAATTTGCTAAGTAGAGTATTTTTTTCTTGAATGTGCTCACTTCCCAACAAACTTTGGACATATTTGTCTGCACCCGAGTGTATACACATGTGTATTTTCTTAACGTTTTATTCAGTCTTTCACATGCTAGTCAGTTGTTGAATATAATAGGTGTTAAGAGAAATAAGAACATATCACTTGATAAAAATTGTGTTGCATTTCTTAACCATTATGTTTTATTTATAAGGAAATGTTTTGATTAATAACTAGAGGCCTGGTGCACGAAATTTGTGCACTGGGGGGGGGGGCATCCCTCAGCCCAGCCTGCACCCTCTCCAATCTGGGACCCCACAGGGATCAGGCCTAAACCAGCAGTCGGACATCCCTCTCACAATCCGGTTCTGCTGGCTCCCAACCACTTGCCTGCCTGCCTGATTGCCCCTAACCTCTTCTGCCTGCCAGCCTGATCACCCCCTAACCACTCCCCTGCCAGCTTGATCGACACCTAATTGCTCCCCTGCCAGCCTGATTGCCCCCAACTGCCCTCCCCTGCTGGCCCAGTAACCCCTAAATGCCCTCCCCTGCCGGCTCGGTCACCCCTAAATGCCCTCCCCTGCCGGCTTGGTCACCCCTAAATGCCCTCCCCTGCCAGCTTGGTCCCCCCCAACTGCCCTCCCTCCCCTGCAGGCCTGGTTGCCCCCAACTGCCCTCCCCTGCCTACCTGGTTGCCCCCAACTGTCCTCCCCTGCTGGCCTGGTCACCCACAACTGCCCTCCCCTGCCAGCCATCTTGTGGCCACATGGGGGCAGCCATCTTGTGCGAGGATGTGATGGTCAATTTGCACATTACCTCTTTATTATATAGGATGACTGCTTTAAAGATGATGTTGCTGAGTAGAATGCCACATAAAATATATTGGATGTAAAAACAGAGTTGGTTATATACAGGCTAGAGCAAAAATAGCTTTACAGTTATGAGTATGCAAAACACAAGCGTTTGTACTTGTATTATTAGTTATTAGTTATTAATTATTGTATTATTTTTTGTATGAACAGCTGTAAATCTACTTTTGCCCCATCCTATATTTGTATATTAGATATAAAATGTCAGTATATTTCATTAGGGTAACACACCTTAGCTCAGTGTTTGCTATTATTGTATAATAGCATATTTAGGAGGCTTACTTGTTTACACTACTGCTGAAAATATAAATTTAAAATCATTTGAAAAATAATTATTGAATCAGGATGATGAGTAACTGGGGATTTTATTATACTTTTGATTATGCTTGAAACGTTTTATTAAAAAAATATAAAAGGAAATACATTAAGTCCAGAAGAATTATGTTTTTCTATCCCATATTATTCTGGGAGGCCAGATTATCATAGAGTATGTAATGAATTCAGGGTTAATTTGGTTGTCTTGGAGAATACGTGTATTAAACTTGGGAGATTTTATATCATTTTTTAAGAATATATATTTTTATTGATTTCAGAGAGGAAGGGAGAGGGAGAGAGATAAAAACATCAATGATGAGAGAGTATCATTGATCAGCTGCCTCCTGCATACCCCCTGCTGTGGATTGAGTCCGCAACCCGGGCATGTGCTCTTGACTGGAATCGAACTTGGGACCCTTCAGTTTGCAGGCCGATGCTCTATCCACTGAGCCAAATCAGCTAGGGCAAACCTGGGAGATTTTAAAGCCCTCTTTCACATCCAGTATGAGGGAATTTTAGCCATTGTCTTTGAAATGTTTTCCTGCTATCAAAATGCCTGGTTTTATTCTTTTTCAGTTACACTTGATAGATTCATGACAAGGAGAAAGAAAACAACATTTTGTCTTTATCCTTCAGTTAGAACAGGCACCAAATTAAAATCAAAGTATACTATCTAAAAACATTACCTTTTTCCAGGTTACCTTGGTTTTTCACATCCTGACTCAAGCATGTCCACAGCAAGAATTAGTCAAGATGCTCTCTTGTTGTGTATATAAACTTAATCTAGAGGAAGATAAAAAAGGAAGCTCCCTTCTGGATGATGTCAGTTAAAAAAATAATCCATTTGTTGGAGTAGTGAGGAGTAACTTTCATTATCCCGGGGATCACATTAAAATTTTTATGCTTTATATCCCATGATGGTAAGCTATTTCTGCTAGGTTTATTACATAGGACTGCATTTCTCAAAGAGCTTTAACCTGCTATGTTGTTATGATGTTTTGATGCATCAAAGTAGACAGAATTATATCCAGGACATATTAATTACAACAAGAAAGAATCATGTTTTGATTCACTTGTGTTTTGTTTATAAGATAATAATAACTTGAGAAATTAAGTCCTTCCTTTTTCATATTCCTGTGTTTGACCATTAATTCCCTGCCCTTGCAGAATATAACGGATGGCACAGTTTGGAAAAATGATGTAGTTCAGTAGGAAAAGCCGCTACTACTGCTGGTATTTATTTATTTTTTGAGTTCAAGGAACCAAACCTAGCAAAGGGTGAAAATCAATGTGGATTAATTTCAAATGGATTACAAAAATGGAAAAGAGACCATTATTTCAGTTACAAGAGACGCTTACCTTCTGGCAAGAGTAGGAAGTTCCCAGACTAGTTGTGAACTAGACACTGTTCTAGTTGTGAACAAGACAAAAACCCTAGTTTCCATGCAGTTACTTTCTAGTAAGTACAAGAAGATAGATGAGTTAACCAAGCCAGATCATGATGAGTGCTATAAAGAAAACACAGAGTAGATGATGCAGGGGAGCATTGGTTCCCAGGGTGTTGGGGGAGGGGGGGGGGCACTTGGGTATATTTTAGACCTTTCCAGACACTCTGCCAAGTGAAAACTGTTTTCCCCCATCTTATTCTCCCATGATTGTGCAGTAGAGTTTTCCAGCGGCTACCTGGTGTATGTTATCATAACTGATTGAATACAGACCAGATATGAGAATCCAGCTGTCTTCCATTAAGCTGGCTGTTAGAGATTTGCAAAAATGTAAAACATTTCCCCTTTTGCTGATTTATTTTTGTCATAAAAATATTAATTCTAATTGTTTATTTTAAATAGGTTTATTCTTTTAAAATTAAACAGTTTTTAAAGTTTTCAATTAAACCTGTAAATATTGATAGATACAACACACATAAGCAAAAAGCTCAATTTTTTTCAAACTCTAAGGAGGTTCTGAGCCCTGAAAGTTTGAGAAACACTGCCAAAAGTGAATGGGTGGCCTTTTTAAATAAGATGGCACCAAAAACCTCTCTGAGAAGGTGACCTTTAAGCTGAGATTTCATAGGGAAAGAGCATTCTAGGTATAAAGAGCAAGATTGCTCAGACTACCCCTTTTTCAGAAAACTTACACATTGTTTTCTGGCCTTATTATGATTATTTTCATGCCAAGGGAAGGGCTGTTACTTTTTTCATCTCTGAATTCCTGTGATTTACCATCTTACTAGTCATTAATAATTCTTTGCCAATTTTAATGGACTTGCTTATATATGTTTACATGAGACAAACTTTTGGAGGGAAGCTTAAAATCTTTGCTAGTCATATCAACCTAATTTGAAATATATTTTTATTACTTAAAACTTAACAAATATTTGTTAGGATTTATTTTCTATCCTTTTGCATAAAAACTGTATATCAGATTTCTATATATGACTTTTATTTATTTATTTATTTATTAAAATATATTTTATTGATTTTTTACAGAGAGGAAGGAAGAGGGTTAGAGAGTTAGAAACATCGATCAGCTGCCTCCTGCACACCCCCTACTGGGGATGTGCCCGCAACCAAGGTACATGCCCTTGACCAGAATCGAACCTGGGACCTTTCAGTCCTCAGGCGGACGCTCTATCCACTGAGCCGTACCGGTTAGGGCTATATATGACTTTTAGTATAAAATGGCTTTTATACACATTAAGAGTAAATTTGTTTTGCAATCTTTATGTTTTGTAGTTTTAATTTGGGCCTATATGTATTAGTGTTGGATATGAAGACTCTCTGATTTTTATTATCATTCCTGCTATTACCACCTTTATAATAGCATTTAAAAAAAATGTTTTTAGCCCTAGCTTGTTTGGCTCAGTGGATAGAGCGTTGGCCTGCGGACTGAAGGGTCCTGGGTTCAATTCCCAGTCAAGGGCACATGCCTGGTTGCAGGCTCGAACCCCAGTTGGGGGTGTGCAGGAGGCAGCCAATCAATTATTCTCTCTCATCATTGATGTTTCTATCTCTCTCTCCCTCTCCTTTGCTTTCTGGAAAAATAAAAAAATTTTTAAAAATGTTTTTATTAATTTTAGAGAGAGAGAGGGGAAGGGAGAGGGATAAAAACATTGATGTGAGAGAAACATCGATTGGCTGCCTCCTGCGTGACCCCCATGGGGATCCAGCCCACAACCCAGGCACATGCCCTGATTGGGAATTGAATCTGTGACCTCTGTCGATGCTCAACTATTGAGCAACACTGACCAGACTGTAATAGTGTTTAAGAGAAAATTTTTATAAAAAAATGAATAGTAGAGAAAGATAAAAAGAAAATAATGAGCTTAGATAAAATAGGAGTATAGCAACAAGGTTGATTGTGTCCATGATACCAATGAATGAAATTCTAATACTTAGCAAATTGTTAACTTTTTTTGAGTGCTTACTCTGTGCTAGTCACTTTCCAAACACTCTTTGTGTACTAAATCATTTGTTTTTTATAATAACTCTATAGGTGGATAGTGCTATCTTCACTTTACAGGTATAATAAAGCAAAGCAAGGTGAATTTAAGCAAGTTGCTCAAGGTCACATAGCTGTTAGTGCCAGGGCAAGGATTCAAACCTTGGCATTGCCTATACTCTTAACTTCTGGGCAGTACTACTTCTGAAGAAGAGATTGTACAACATGTTGTGGAGCAAGACAAAATAAAACCTTAAAATGTTTTCAACTCTCTTTTTTTTTGTCACCCATCATTATTTTTCCCCTGTAAGACTATCTACACTAATAAAAGACAAACATGCAAATTGACTGTACCCTCACCATGCCTTAAGCCACACCCACCAGCCAATCAGAGCGACTATATGCAAATTAACCCAACCAAGATGGCGGCCGGCAGCCATGGATCTGGAGCAAGCAACAGTCTTTGTTGCCCCAATGATGGAGGAAGCCAGGCTTCCCGCTTGCCGAGCTGGGCTCTGAGCTCCACTCAGAGCAACAAAGTTTCAATTATAGAAGGTAAATAAACCCCAGATACCTGCTTTCAGCCGGCCGTGGCCACGGAGCTGGAGCGAGCAGGAGGCTTCCCTCCCGCCCGCCCTGGCCAGCTCTGAGCTCCTCTCAAGGCTACAAAGTTTCAATTATAGAAGGTAAATAAATTCCAGAATAAAAAAAAAAAAGAAAAAAAGGAGAGGCTGGGAGCTTCCGTTGCTGGGGGGCTTGGTCAGCCTGAAAACGGCCCTCAGCCCCTCACCCAGACTGGCCAGGCACCCCAGTGGGGACCCCCTACCCTAAAGGGGGTGTGGCCAGCCTGAAAACAGCCATCAGCCCCTCACCCAGGCTGGCCAAACCTCCATTGGGTGAGGATCCCCACTGGGTGGGGGGGGGTGCTTGACCACCCTGCGAACAGCCATCAGCTCCTCACCCAGGCTGGCCAGGCACCCCAGTGGGGACCCCCACCCTGAAGGGGGTGTGACCAGCTGCAAACAGCCATCAGCCCCTCACCCAGGCTGGCCAGGCACCCCAGCGGGACCCCCACCCTGATCTGGGACACCCTTCAGAGCAAACCAGCCAGCCCCCACCCATGCACCAGGCCTCTATCCTATATAATAAAAGGGTAATACGCAAACTGACCCTAACAGCAGAATGACTGGGAATGACTGGTCACTGTGATACACACTGACCACCAGGGGGCAGACGCTCAATGCAGGAGCTGCCCACTGGTGGTCAGTGCGCTCCCACAGGGGGAGCTCTGCTCAGCCACAAGCCAGGCTGATGGCTGCCAGTACAGCAGTAGTGGTGGGAGCCTCTCCTGCCTCCTCAGCAGCACTAAGGATGTCCGACTGCAGCTAGGCCTGTTCCCTGCTGGCAAGTGGGGCATCCCGGGCTGCCAGAGGGATGTCTGACTGCCAGCTTGGGCCCGATCCCCCAAGGAGCGGGCCTAAGCCAGCAGGTGGACATCCTCCGAGGAGTCCCAGACTGTAAGAGAGTATAGGCTGTGCTGAGGGACCCCCCTGAGTGCACAAATTTTTGTGCACTGGGCCTCTAGTGTGTGTGTGTGTGTGTGTGTGTGTGTGTGTGTGTGTATATATATATATATATATATATATATATATATATATATGAAAATTAGGCCGGTATGCTGTAATGGGTCACAACTGGACAGGAGGAGGTTGTGTGCGCAGGTGAGGCCTGGAATGGAGATGGAGACAGAGATAGGGGGGCCTGCCTGAGCTGGCACACCCTGGAGCGGACACAGGTAGGGGGGCCAGGGGATGCTGCAAGTCAGCCGTGGGTCCCAGCCCCCCGCGGGGTTCCTCCTCGCAAGACGGAAGGCAGGGCACCTCCTCGCCCAATTTCAGTCACGTGCTGGGCCTCTAGTACTTTTATAATTTGTTATAATTTTATGATTTGTTAAGCCTTTTGGTATCTCTAGCTTGTAGAACCAAAGGGATTATATAAAGAGTTGTCTGTAAAAGTTCAGCTTTTCCCCTAAAAGCTAGAAGTGGGAATAAGAAGCAGATAAAATAATAGGAAAAGTACATAGAAGAAGAAAGAGAACACTGGAATGCAGTAATGTGGTTTGTAGTAGAGTCTGTAGTGTGGTGGTTCTGGTGAGTCAGTATGTGGCAGCCATATCAGCATCCACACATGTTGGAAGACTTGCTTTTTAGGTGCTTTGGCCAGTATAATTTTAGCGATTGGGGTATGGGGATCTTAGCAGTAACAGTATTTGGTAGAGATTAAAACCAGCAATGGGGATAATTAACTACAGATATTGAAAACTGTCAAATAAGGAATAAGAAGAGATAGAAGATAAAAACGGTTCTCTTTGAGGTGCCAAAAGTAACCAATAATGTAGAAATATATATCCTATAGAAGTTAGACAAATGTTTCTATAATTTTGGGGATATTACCTGGATTAAGTACAGTTTATTCAAGGTAAAAGTCTTAAGTTCTGGCTTTGTACTGGCAGGTGTACTTTTGAATGAGAAGACTTTGTTAAATGGATGGGTCTCTGATAGTGGAAGGATGCGGACTTGGTTTTCTAGTGAACAAATGATTCTCTTATTTGGGGGGGTTGTCAAATATTACATAAAGTGGTTTTATACGTGCTTTTTTCCCTCTTAATCAGTTGTATCCTGTGATATCTCTAATTTAGGGATTAAGAAACTTAATCAGATATATAATGATTTTCTTAATCACATGCTCATAGTAATCAGTTCTTTTGAAGTCTGTTGTTTCTTCAAGGTCCGAAGGTTCTAAAATCAAGAGTTTAATTGCACATCACTATATGAAAAAATTAAGTTTAGCCAAAAACCACAAAGGGAAAATCATAACCAGATTTTAAATATTTTAATACTTGTGATAAATTTTTTATGGGCTTTAAGAATCTGGTATGTTTTTAGATCATCAGAGAAAGATTACATTATATTCAAACATTCTAATATTACAAGTGCTTGCTTGTATTATAGTTTTTTTTTTTTGGGAAAAAAGTCACATTTCATTTTATATTTTTCCACTATAAATTGCAGCTTGGATTATGGTGAATAGGCTAATATTTTGTGCTCTAATGAATGAGCCCCTGTTCATATAAACCAAATGTCTTGTTTATTTGAGATCTAAATCATTAGTTGATATGATTTATAATTTTTTTTCTTGACAGGCTTCTAAACTTTTCAGGGTATTGCCAGGTCCCTGGTGAGCTTTAGATCACTAAGTCTAGAATTTGTTGACTGAATTAGTGAATAAACTAATAGATTAGTACCTTGTTGATTTTTTTTTTTACATCCAGAAATTTTATTTTCACTTTCTGCAAATTGTTTGAAATAACGGCAGCTTTTAGATAAGTTTCACAAATGTTTAACCAAAGCTGACATGTTTACAGTAATGTTTTGCACAATATTTTTAGTTGATGAAATGTAAAAATTTCCAGTTATTCTTAGGTTTTCATTCTATGGGGTATTAAAAGTGGTGACAGGGCTGCTCTGTTACTGTTTTGCAACTAGCTCTTTAATTGATGTTGAATTGTGGCTTTCCGTGCACATAGGGTTAAGTAAAAGGTTGCAGTCATCTAGTGAGCATTTTTCCTTTAATGTGCTCATTAGTGGTGGCAAGTCCAGGTTTCAGCACATGTCAGTAATTTACATTTCATTGCTGAGTGGCTGCCCTTGTTCAAGAGCTGTTTCTAAGCCTGATGAATATATATTGGGAATAAACAGAGTAGAAGAATTGAAAGCCAAATACCCTGCCAGGCCTTTCAGTTGGTTCTGAAGCTTCCAGTGGATCTCTGATTAGCAATGCATGAAGCTGGATGCAAATGCAAAGATGAGGCCTACAAAAGTTGAGACAGGTAGGCTATTTCCTTAAATCCCCTTTTTGTGACCACCTTTCCATTTCATTTTTTTCCAACTTTCAGGGCAGACTTTCTGTTAAAGTGCAAATACTCTGTTAGACCTAGGAAATGAACAATAGAGGATCCACCTGGCTCCCTTACCCCTTCTAGCTATTAAGCCATGTCTGATTGTTATGCACTGAGTCCACCAAAGTAAAGCGCTTGATAGGCCTTACAGCTCCTAGGGACCTCATTACTGTGATTGGGATCTCTGTGGTGATTCCTTCTGGGATTCAGTTTTCCCTCTTTGCCTGATTGGTACCAGCTTGTTCTGGCTTTTGAAAGCTTGCATAGATCATTAAAGGGCAATCTGTGGAGGCTGCGGTCGGTGTTTCTGGACATGGGGACACGACTCATGTTAATGTTGTCTTTGAAATTGAGGGTTTGGGAAAATCTAGAAGTTTTTCTTTCTGTAGAAAAACTTGATATAATGAAGTATTTTTAGAACTGAGGATTTTATCCTGAGGTACTTTACGCATAGGTGGGATAGTATTAGGAAATACTACTACTGTCTTTAGAAGATTAAAAATGTTATAATTCTTTATACATCTTAAGTGTATTTTCATATTTTTGGAGATTTGAGTTTAATGCAAGGAAATAGGTACTAATATTGCCAGTTGTGTCTGCTTGTCTACTTATTTATTTTTATGGTGTATATCAAAACATTAAATTCAAGAAGTTTTTCTCAGAATTCATGGTTAGAATAAAAAGTGAGTGAATTTATGAGAACAATACAGTATTGAAAGACATTGGAAAACATCAATACTCAAGTTAGATTATTATTCTATAGTAAATTCAGTTGGTTGTGATTTAGCTCTGGGATCATCTAAAACATGAAGGCATGTTGAGCATAGTGTATTACATCTGTGTATTAATTTTTGTCATCTATAGTTTTAATAGAGCAATATGGAGCAGTGTCATTTTGGAATTTTTTTATGGGTATGAAGTTATAGATACGAATCTTGAGAATATTAGTTTAGTAATGTTCTGATCAACATATGTAGCCTTTGCAAAATGTAACAATAAATTTACAACTACTTGAAACTATTCCTTTTGGATGCTTGCCAGATAAAAGCCTCATGGGATTAAGTTCTGGAAAGTCAATTGCAAATTTGTGGGGAATATCAGTGACTTTGAATATTTAACTGTCCAAACTGTCATCTACATGCATTCTGTCTCCGCATTCGGTAAAAAATTTAGAAGTTTGTCAGCCAGTTAGAATTAAAGGTGACATCTGCTTTTAATTGGTGTTTTATTTTCTTCCAAGTCAGTAAAAATTCAGTAAGACATGAATTATCAAATTTTGCAATGCTAAGCAACTTGTCAAGTGACAGTAAGCACTACCTTGAGCACTCCTACAGATGGGAAGTGTTAAAAAGTTGATTAATCGTCAGGAGTTCTGATTATGGTTTGAGAAAGCTAAAGCTTCTATAACCATTGCCAGCTTTCTAGTGTCAGGTAGTATTCATTTGTTAATTTTGTAGGCTTTTTTTAGCTACTGGCAAATTGCCTCTTGTATAATGAGCATTTAACTAGTTTTAGTGATACTTGGTCTAGTAGACTTAGGGTCAGATAAGGCAATGTAGAATTCTTGTTTCTTAAGTCTATTATTTTTTGTAAACATATTAAAGTTTTTTAGTAAAACAAAATTAAAAAAATCTGTATATGAGCTTTAAATGGTCCTCTTTAATACATACTCAGGACGTGTTGAGAAGTATCTGTTTGAATCTTGGCAAAGGAATCCTTGCATGGGCCCCCTGTTGAAAAAGAAAATTGATTTTTTTCTGTTTTTACCATTTCCAAACCATTTTTAAATATAAAACATAAGGTTAAAGAAATAAGTTCTTTCTAGAAGAGCATGTAAAAATAACTCAAGACTTCAAACATTCTCAGAACTAAAAAAGACCCTTCCAAAAACATTCCCGTTGTACTGACTACGTTTTACTTTCCTAGTTACTGAAGGTTTCTGCATGCTACTAAGTAGTCTTTTTATACAAAATGTGTCTTTAAAAATTCAGCTATGAAGGAAGGGTTTTTCCCCTCCTAATCATTAATGTGAAAGTGAATTTTCTCCTCTTACTGTTTGACTAGATCTGTATATTAGAGGTAGAATTCTGTTTTAAAAGTGTTTAGGACTTGTTGCAATATTTTTCAGGTTAGTTTCTTAATATGACTAGACCTTAATTCCGGTTTTCTTTTTTGTTGTCTACTTATGAATATCTGATAAATGTTTTATGCGGTAATGTCACTTTGTTACCAGAAAATCATTGGGTTATTTAATTTGATTCAGAAACTCTGTCCTGTTCCGTTACTTGCATATTGTGAGATTTTATTTCAACTTAAAAACTAGAGAAGATGCTTAAGTAACTTCACCTAATAGTTTTACATACAGTGGAAAAGGAGCACCTTAAGGGCAAGTTTAGCAGTTCTTATACATTAAGAAAAAAAATAGTTGAAAAGTAGAAAACTTAGATCTACCCAAACTAGACCTAACACATTTATAGTCATTTTGATGCCTGATAACTTCAGGGTTCATTGCCCCTGTACATTTTTCAAATTATTTGCTTCTCAATACATAAGGCTTTAATTTACCTCCTACTGACAACCCCCAAATGGGTTTTAAAGAATTTTGAAAGTGGACTATTATAGTTGTGCATCAGCACTGGCTTTGATTGCTGACCCAGAATTTCCTAAGACACCCCAAATTTAGATAGATGGGGGTTCAGGCAGCATCTTCTGGGCAAATGCTAAGTGTTGGTCTTTTTTTTCAGATACAGAATTACTGTTTTCTGTAATAATTTTCTTTCTGTGAATCCTGTTTTATTGCCTATTTTAAAAATAATTTAGAGATCAGAGTTAACCACATTTTATTCATTGTCAACTTATATTTTTGTTTGTATGGTCTTTTTAAAAATTTTACAGAATAATAATGCTTATTTATACCTTAAAGTACCCTAGAGCAATAATTATTGCTTTTGTAAATAACTGATATTATTAGTAAGTATTCTTTATATACTGATGAAAAATTAGTAATATCTGAAGAGTAATATTATCTCAAGGCTACATTCTCTTAGAGGTGCTAAAAGTGACTTTAATGTCATTCGTTTATGCTTGATGTGCTTTTAAGAAATAAGGAAAACAGTTGATACCTGTATTTTACAGAAAGAAGATGAAAACCTACAACTAACATTTGTATTGGGGTAATAATTTACTTTTTTTTTGGCTCTTAAGTACTTTCATGATCTTTTAGGAAACTGAGATTGTGGTAGATTTGCCTTGTTAATCATTTCTGTTTTCAGCTCAGTTTGTCACTAATACTTGAATTTTTACTTAGATTCTTGCTTCTCTTTGCCTCATTGCATGCAGTTCCTATTGTTTAAATTACCAAGCTTTCTTTATCATGTGATCCTGTCACTATTGATAATTGATTGGATCAAGGATTAGTGTCCGACCCAAAGGCAATCATCTATAGTAGAGTCATGGCCCATGGTATGTATGTGTCTGAGTGCGGTGGGTGTGGATGTGTGTGGTGGGGGATCATAGTGATGATGGGGTGCAGAGAAGGTTGTGACATTTGAACTGTAATAACTGAAATATGAGAAGGAGCAGCTAGCACATGCAGCTCTGGGTAAGCCCTCTCCAGGCAGAGGGAATAGCAGGTGTAAATGTTCTGAGGCAGAGGTGAGATTAGCACATTGGCTCCAGAGAAGGAAGCTGGTGTGGCAGGAGAATAATGAAGAGGCAAGTGTTAGAGCAGCGGTTCTCAACCTGTGGGTCGCGACCCCTTTGGGGGTCGAATGACCCTTTCACAGGGGTCACCTAAGACCATCGGAAAACACATATATAATTAATTACATATTGTTTTTGTGATTAATCACTATGCTTTAATTATGTTCAATTTGTAACAATGAAAATACATCCTGCATATCAGATATTTACATTACAATTCATAACAGTAGCAACATTATAGTTATGAAGTAGCAATGAAAATAATTTTATGGTTGGGGGTCACCACAATATGAGGAACTATATTAAAGGGTCGTGGCATTAGGAAGGTTGAGAACCACTGTGTTAGAGAATGAGGTTGGCTGAAACCGGTTTGGCTCGGTGGATAGAGCGTCGGCTTGCGGACTGAAGGGTCCCAGGTTCGATTCCGGTCAAGGGCGTGTACCTGGGTTGCGGGCACATCCCCAGTAGGAGATGTGCAGGAGGCAGCTGATCGATGTTTCTCTCTCATCGATGTTTCTAACTCTCTATCTCTCTCCCGTCCTCTCTGTAAAAAATCAATAAAATATATTTAAAAAAAAAAAAAAAAGAGAGAATGAGGTTGGAAAGATCAGCTCAGGACAGATCAGTTAGGGCCACTGTAAGAAGCTGGGTTTTTTTGTTTTGTTTGTTTGTTTTGTTTTTTAAATATATTTTTATTGATTTCAGAGAGGAAAGGAGAGGGGAGAGAGAGATAGGAACATCAATGATGAGAGAGAATCATTGATTGGCTGCCTCCTGCACACCTCCTACTGGGGATCAAGCCTGCAACCTGGGCATGTGCCCTAGACCGGAATCGAACCCGGGACCTTTTAGTCCGCAGGCCGACCCTCTATTTGCTGAGCCAAAACAGCTAGGTCAGAAGCTGGGTTTTAATCTAAGCAGTTAGGGAAGCCTGGTGTGGGGGAGATTTTAAGGGTGTACACATAATATTATGTACTTCTTCATTACTATAACGATAATGTGTATCAGACTGAAGAACTACGATGCCCTATCTGGGTGGCTCAGTTGGTTGCAGCATTGTCTTGTACACCAAAAGGTTGCAGGTTCCATTCCTTGTCAGGGCGTTGTACAGGAGGCAAACAATCTTTGTTTCTCTCTCACACCCATGTTTCTGTTTCCCTCCCTCCCTTCCTCCCTCCCCCGTTTCTTCTTCCATTCTTCCCTTCCTCCCATCCTCTCTTTCTAAAAAAACAAAAACAAAAACAACAAAAACACACAATAAAAACATATCTTCGGGTGAGAATTTAAAAAAAAGTACTTATGATAGTAGGAGTAGAAAAATTTAAACTATATACTAAATATGTCAAGAAACTGTGCCCTAGAATAAGTTAGAGTCTTTTGCTGCTCCATCTATAGAAATCCTCACTCCTTACTTTTTTTCTAGTGTTATTAGCATACATTTCTCTGTGAAAACAAAGCTATTTTCTAATTTATACTTTGCAAATCATCTACTTTTCAGTCAACCCTACCCTTATCTTTAGAGGTTAATACCAAGAATCATTCCTCTTCCAACAATGATTTATTTTCCTAAGTCTGGATTATTCAGTTTTGTAGTAAGACAGCCCTTGGGAACCTTTGATTCTTTAAGTTCTAAGAGCTGTTAGGAGGTAGGTGTGGCTACAAAGGGAATAAATGGTATTTCAGTTTAAGGTGGCCACTTTAAATTGTCTCTGGTATCTTCCCACCAGTGTTAATTACTGATGTACTTTTTAAACTTTCTGTCTGGCTAGCAGGTATTAGTAACACCACATAAATAAACTATGGTAGGGTAGGCATGCATGTGTGCACACATACACTCACATTCCAAGGCACAGTTTGCCTCTCCAACATTTTTTCCGCCACAGATGATTTATTTGTACGGGTTATGATCATCATATCTTCCCGGACAATTGATTCGGGGTTGAATCAGTGAAGGTTTAAGCCAGCGTGGGCCAATGAAACATGAGGAGAAGCTTTTTTTGGGACTCCATTTTTGGTATACGAGAGAGAGAGAGAGAGAGAGAGAGAGAGAGAGAGAGAGAGAGAGAGAGAGAGAGAGACAGGCATTGGTACTCAAGCTTTCTCTTTCCCCTCCTCCACCAGGTCTTTGGTGAATGTGAAGGCTTGGTGCTGCTGGCAGTCATGTTGGGACAATGAGGATAGCTAGCTTAAGGACAGAGCTGACTCACAGAATGAGGCAGATCTGAGAGAATTGCAGAGAAATTCAGAATTGGGAGATACACTTTTAGAAAACTTTCTGCCTAAAAGTGTTAGTGGAGTATGTGTTGGGGTGAGAGGAGAGTAGAGATGTTTAATACGTAACCACATTTTGTACTTGAAAAGTTTTTCTATCACATTGTGCTAGACACAGAGGAACTTAGTTAAAAATAAAGTAGGACGCGGAATTTGCTTTTCCAGGGACTTATATATGGATATTGGATTTTGATTCCTTCTTTGACTGTCCCTTGTATTGGATTTTGGGACTGAAAGGACGGTTTTTAATATTCAGTTGAAAAGTTTAGAAACCCAGGGCTTAAAGTATTAACTCTTACTGATCAGGGATTCAATGTCAGGGCTGTGAGCTGCTTTAATGATGTTGTTGGGCGGCTAGAACTACCTTCATATTATACAGAGGTGCTTTGAGGAATCCAGGGGTAAGGAGGATTGGTAGGCTTGAGGAAAGTATTGGAAGTAGAGAATAGGCAGTTGTCAGGTCTTACTTGTTTTTGTGTTGATGCTTGCTTCTTTGAAATCTTTCTGTAAGCACTTCATCCTCTGCTTCTCTGCTCGCCTGGCCCTGTGGGACGTGCTGACTGAATCCATAGCTCCCGAGCTTACAGACTGTAGGTCTGACACCCCAAAAAGAGGAAAGTGTCTTTTTTCTCTCTGTCCCCATTCTTAGGAAAGGAATTGCCATAGATCTAGTTTGGGGTAGCTGCTTTTTACTATAGTCATCAGTGTTCAGGGGTCAAGATCACATCATTCAAATGAACTGCAGTTGAGGGGTCTTTTGCTGTGATTTGGAAAAAGGAAGTCTAGGAAAGTTGTGAGCCGACTAACTTCCACAAAAATGTCCGTTATACTACATAATTTTATAGGGCAGTGTGATAATTGCAACAATCTAGTGTAGGTGTTGCATGAAGGTAGTGGTTAATTCTGATAAGTTGGGGGTTCGATACAGCTGGAAAGAAAAAAATTTCAAACTTCAAATAAGAGGGGTGTGTATATGAAAGGATTAGTAAAGAAGAGTATTTTGTATTTGTATAGCTATTGGTTTCCTCCCTAGAATTGCTCTATCATAGAAACTCTGTGCCCTTGTAAATCTGAGTTTCATAATTGTGGCATCATTAGAGTTATAAAATGCACATATAGGAGAAAAGCATGGACTTCTTAAGCCAGGAGGAACATAGAATTTATCTAACTTGATTGTTTGGCATGCATCTTTTGATGTGGTAGACACTAGTGAATACAAAGATGAAGTAGGTTCACTACCCCAAAGAAGTTTATAGGGAGGAGATACAACAGGGAGTAGTTTAACTCATAAGAGAGTCATAAATAATCTTTTGGAGAAGTCAGATAGTGAAGTTATTACTTTTGATGGAGGAGGAGTGTCTAGAAAACTCTCGAGAAGAAGGTGGCATTTGAACTAGGCCTTGAAGGTGGAGAAGAATGGAAATACAGAAGGGGAAAGGGCATTTCAGGAAGGGGGTTAGTTTTTTTGGCTCTACCTTCAAAATAAATTTAGAATTTGACCACTTCTCACCACTACCAGTGCTACCATTTATCCTAATCACTAGCATCTCTCATTTGTATCATTATGTTAGCTCCCTATTTGATCTCCAAGCTTCCATTTCTATCTCCCCTTGGATATTCTCAAAACTCAGTAAAATGTTCTGTCAACCTGGAAGTCAGGTATCAGCATTCCTCTGGTAAAAACCAGATAACAAAATACCTTTGTGATGAAAAAATTGGAGAAAGAAGGAATCAGAATTATGTCTTTTTGTATTGAGACTAATATGGGAGGAAGGAATTCTTAGAAATAAAAGTCAAATGAGATATGCAAAATAAATGCTGGAAGAGGTTTTTAGGCAGACACAGAGATTATTTTTAGTCTGTTCATTTTCATGAAGCTGACCATAAGATGGGGAGAATATATTTTATGTAACCTTTAGACGATCTGTGACATCATCCAGAGTTGTTTCAATAGAGAATTATTTTAAACGACTTTTCCTCTATTTATTTAGAAATTTACAGATTAATAAGTTTAAAACAATTATTTTGCATATATATCTTGACCATTTAGTATTACCAACAATGATAATAATGTTTTATTGTTTCTCATTACTGTAAGGCTTAAGTCCATAAAATTATTCCATTTTAGCCCAAGATCACTTCCGTGCTATCCTCTCATAAAAAACAAAACAAAACACAAAACCCTGAAATCCATTTACACGCTGTTAATTTGAAAATTCTTTGCTAGATCGGACAACCATATTGAAAAAGGACTGACTCTCCAGGGCTCTATTGCAGGTAACCTAAGGAAGACAGAGGATGTGTTTCTAATTAGTTGCATTTCATGAGGTGTTGGCCTTTATTTCTTGGTAGATCTTCACTAGAGTCCAGCTCCTCTTATGATCGTTAAAAATTGCTCATGGCTGCTCTAGCCAGCTTGGCTCAGTGGACAAAGCGTCAACCTGCGGACTGAAGAGTTCCAGGTTTGATGCTGGCCAAGGGCACATGCCTGGTATTTTTCTATAAATTTAAATGTTTATTTTCCCATGCTACTTTTCCAAATCCTAGTTGTCTTTCTCTCAGCTGCTGCCCGCCACCCCCCTTTTTAAGTCTTTTTTGATTCCCCCTTTGGACTCTTCATAGTAAGTGCCTGATTTTTTACCTCTTTTAATGTATTTACGGTTTAATGTTTTTCCTGTTTGGTGTGTGTTGTTTGTTCTACTAGACTATAAATTCCTTGTGTGCAGAGACCAGATCTGTCCAAAGCAGCATGCTTCTGAGAGTGAAAAGGGGATGATGTCAGGTGGGATACTGGGGTAATAGGTATGTCCTGTGACTGTGCCAGGCACACCTGTTGTATGATCACTTCCTAGTAGTCAGTGCATGGTCTTTGACTTGTTGAAAAAGCACTGGCCACCTAAACTTGTTCACAGCATGTGAGATGGGCATGAGAAGGCATCAGAGTCTCAGATAAAAACACCGGTTTAGATATTGGTCTTGTTTCTATCACTCTACCCGGTTAGTGACTGTAGGTGATTGATTTAATCTCTCAGATTCTAATTTTACTGACATATGAAGTAGAGATGATTATTTATGTCCTGCTGTTTTTTAGTCCTATTTTAAAAATTGATTTTAGAGAGGGGGGAGGGGAGAGAGAGAGAGAGAGAGAGAGAGAGAGAGAGAGAGAGAGAGAGATCCCCCGATTGGGGATCAAACCTGCAACCTGGGAATGTGTCCTGATTAGGAATTTAACTTGCGACCTTTGTTGTACAGCAGGATGCCCAACTAAATGAGCCACATGGGCAATGGTTAGCCCTAATTTTTTGAGAAAACAATACTAAGGAAACCTTTTAACTGTGAAAGGTTATACAAAGGAAGATGTTACTGTATAATTCCAGAATAAATTGAAGATTTTCTAATTTTGTAAAAAACTAGAATCTAATGGCTAAAATGTTTACAAAATGAGTTTTAGGATAAAATAAGCCTTAATACAATGCCTTGAAAACAGTGCTAAAATGTAAGTGAATACTGTTTTTATTGTTAGTATTATTGCATTCCTTGTTCTTTACTCCTGTCAAACTTAAGAAAATTTTTTTTCCCACTTAGAGATAAATTAATCTTTACTTGGGTCAGTCTACTGTACCTTATTGTCACTTTTACTTCATTGCATCCTTATTGATAACAGAAATAAAGGTGAAAGTAGCAGGGTGGCAGCTTAAACTAGTACTGAGTAGTTGGGAAATTAATTGCTCAATGCAGTGAATTGGAAATCATGATCTTTGCTTTTTAGCATTCCATTCAGTATTCAAAATAAGCTTTATAATGTAGGCTGTATTGGAGCAGAGCAATTAAATGTGGCAACAAAAAAGAGTATCCCAACTGTAGGTAGAGCCTGCTTTATTCAAACCATATGACTCTTAATTCCATCCAATGGTGGTATCGAGAACTTGATGTGTTCCAGAAAGCAGTAAATTAAGCAAGGAGTGTGGAAGGACTTCTACTTGTAGTAAATTTTAAAAGAAATTCATAAATATTTTCAAAAGAAATAGAGGAAATACATAATTCAGAGAATATCCCAGATCAATTAAAATTATTTTAAAAATTAAATTTAATATCCAGTGTTTTGACTAAACAAAAGCTCTCTAACCTTTCTCACTAGTTTACCAGCTTACTATTCTTATTCACTACCAGCAGTAAATGTTAATGGACTGTGAGGAATGAGCAAGAAGGTGAGTCATCTATATTAATATCCCCTCATGCTAATTTAAGGATTATTAAATCTTAAATTTTTTTACTTGTAAAATTGTTCATTTAATTTCATAGTTGTTATAAGGTATATTTCAAAATCAATTGGAAAAATTAGCTTTCAATACAAAAGTAGTACCCATTAATTTCCATATTCATGAAACAATAAAAAAAATTGGATCAGGGAGAAATGAAAGCAACTCATTTTAAATTGTAAGAATATAAAATATTTTATATAAAATATAAAGGAAATTGTAATCTTATCACTAAATAATTCCTATGACTAGTTTACATAAGATGAGTTTTAGCAATACATAACCAAGTTTAAATTTGAAGCTTCTTAACTCATCCTCTTAAAAGATACTTCTAAAAGAACTTTAAAATTTGTACCCACTTCTCTAATGAAATCATTCTTACTGTTATAATACAAAGCAAAAATAAACTCAACTTCTTGAAAATGCCAGGTAGCTGAGTGATAAATGTAACAACTTCACCTAAGGAATTTTACTGTTGTTGAACTGATTATCAGTATTTTGCTAAGGTAATTTTTAAAATGTTCTAATTCTAAAACTAGAATTTCTTTAGAGGAGAGAGGCCCAAATTCATCCCAAAGACTGACTTTTTAGTTAGCTCAGATTTTCTCAGATTTTACTGAATTCATTTTCTCTGGGTATCCTCTGTATTGCTTTTCTTTGATTCTTGCCAGTACAACCAGTCTAAGATTTTACATGATAGAGGAAATCTGTGGAACTGATCATAGAAACTTATCTCTGTTTTCTTACATTACACCTCCAGGCATAGAGAAAACAGAATACTTCATTTGCATTCTTAAACACTAGGAACTTAGTGTTTTAAGTCTTTCTGCTGGAAATATTATTGCATCTGCATTTTCCAAAGGGAAAAAACAAAAATGGTTAACAGCCCACACATATTTCTGTTAACTCATCTCTTTTTGGTATCTGGATCTGCACAGAGAGTATAGAATGTTGAAGCTTAACTGCCCAACCTCTTTCTTCTTTACAGTCAATTAGAAATTGAAGTAGATATGGAAATAGGTGTCAGTGTTGATTACAGGGAAATAAAAGAAATCAGATATGCACTAGAAAAATGGCAAAAACTAACAAAACTTAACATTCTAAAATAGAATATTTCCCAAATTAATATAGAATATAGTAATAGAATTTTAAACAATAAAATATTTTTCCCATAAGCATTAATGCTTATCTAAAAATTCCAAAGATACTTAGAGTTTTATGTTTTGTTTATTTAAATGTTTGTTTATTAATATGTACCCTGAACCTCTTCTTTGCCCTAAATATCTCAGAAACCCAAAACATTTAATAAAAGAAATTAACAATTTTCTGACTTAATAATAGCTAGAAAATAGAAATGGAAATCATTCTACTGCCAAATATTAAAAATAGAAAGTATTCTGTTGCTGTACTGTTTACTTCCTATGCATGAAAACAAGGCTTTATATCTTCTAATCTAATAAAAGAGAAACATGCAAATTGACCATACCTCCACCACACTCATCAGCCACACCCACAAGCCAATCAGGAGCGAGTATGCAAATAAACCCAACCAAGATGGTGGCAGCCACGGAGCTGCAGCAAACAGGCTTGGGTTGCCCTGGCGATGGAGGAAGCCAAGCTTCCTGCCTGCCCTGGCCAGCTGTGGCCTCTGCTCAAGGCTACAAAGTTCCAATTATAGAAGATAAATAAATCCCAGATACCTGCTTCCAGCGGCGTGGCCTCCGCTCGAGGAGGGTCTGGGAGCCTGGGTTGCCTAGGGCCGTGGCCAGCCTGCAAACAGCCATCAGCCACTCACCCAGGCTGGCCAGGCACCCCAGCGGGGACCCTCCCCCCTGAAGGGGGTGTGGACAGCCTGCAAACAGCCCTCAGCCCCTCACCCAGGCTGGCCATGCCCCCCTAAGCCAGCAGGTGGACATCCCCCGAGGGATCCCAGACTGCGAGAGGGCACAGGCTGGGCTGCGGGACCCCCCCAAGTGCACAATTTTTTGTGCACCGGGCCTCTAGTATATACATAAAAGGCTAAGTTGACTTGTGCATGCGCAATACATATAAAGCTCTTGCTGGTGCCAATCACACGTGTGTGTTTCCATCTGTCATTGTCGATCGTGAATTTGGTTGACACTTCTATTACAGAGAAAGGGCGAATAGCGATATTAAAATATTTCTTCTAATTAATTTCCTTTCAATGTGCACGAATTTGTGCACCGGACCTCTAGTTTAACTATATTCCTTAACTAGAAAATTTGACTTCTGCCAATTGTTACAACAGGGAATGTTACCACTACTCTAATTCCCTAAATATTATATATGGCTATCATCTGGAACTAATAATATTACTTGAGTGTATTGTGCCAAGTAGACACTTAATACAAAATATACATTAGACTGAATGAAGTCCAGCTATTGGTAATATTGAATGAGAAAGACATAGATACCTTTGGTTAAACTAATTAACAACATATGCAATGTACCATAATTAAAAATACAGTGGGGCCTTGACTTACAAGTTTAATTCGTTCCAAGACCGAGCTCGTTAAGGAGCTCGTTAACTCAAATTACTCTGTCAACTCAATGCAAAAAATTGACCGAGAGACAGCTGGTATCTCAAAAAACTCATTAGTAAGTCAAGGCCCCACTGTAGTTTATATGTCATTAAAATTTCAATTGATCTTGCAATTAGCATTCCAAACAAATGAAAATAACTTTTATAAATTTATATTTATAATTTAAAAATAGAACCGATACTGTTATAATTAATTAATTATTAATAATAGGTAAAGAAACAAAAGGAGGGCCAGTCATTATAGGCAAGTTTCCCACAAAATACTGGGGGACGAATTCAATAAAGAGAAGATAGACGCATGCCCAGTAACGTTGGGGTGACATAGGGAAGGTGCTTACTGTCAATCAGACCTGGGGGCAGAGATGGTTGACCAGAATGGTCATGGCCACTGCAGTACGTGGTCATGGATATTTGGGAATATATAATCCCCTAAACAAAGGAATTTGCTTTCTTTTCTTTTGAAAATATATTTTTATTGACTTCAGAGAGGAAGGGAGAGGGAGAGAGAGGTAGAAACATCAATGATGAGAATCATAGATTAGCTGCCTCCAGCATGCCCCCTACTGGGGATTGAGCCTGCAACCTGGGCATGTACCCTGACTGGGAATTGAACTGTGACCTCCTGGTTCATAGGTCGACACTCAACCACTGAACCACACTGGGCAGGAGTTTGCTCCCTTGGCTCCTCTTGGCATGCTTGGCTCATGACTCATACTTGGTTTGCTGGTATTCTCTTATGTGCCTCATGGCTATGTGGACCCCCACACACAATGGACTAATGGACTACAACTAGCCTGATGCTTACAGGACTCTGCTTCAATATGGAAAGGAAACTCTGGACACTGGTTTTGATTTTAGCTTTACTGAAACTCTAGGTATACTTCTACTAGTGGCCCGGTACACGAATTCGTGCACATTGAAAGGAAATTAATTTGAAGAAATAGTTTAATATTGCTATTCACCCTTTCTCTATAATAGAAGTATCAACCAAATTCACAATCAACAATGACAGATGGAAACACACGTATGCAATTAGCGCCATCGAGAGCTTTATATGTATCGCGCATGCACGAGTCAACTTAGCCTTTTATATATATATATTAGAGGCCTGATGCACAAAATTCGTGCAAGGGGCTCGACCCTTGCAGCCCCGGCTGCCTTGGCCGGCCCTCACAGCTCTTCATAGCCCTGGCTTCATCCAGAAGGTTGTCTGGAAGGACATCCGGAAGGCCGTTTGGCTGTTCGGTCTAATTAGCATATTAGCTCTTTATTATATAGGATAGAATAAACTTGTTTAATTAGACTTGCTTTCTGCTGTAGCTAAACTTTTTCTAGCTCAGTGAAGCAGCCCACTTCTCTTTCTGGTAATTGTCAGCAACACAGCAGTAAATATCAACATGAAGCAGATTATTATTATAGATCATGCAGGGAGAACAAAGGGTAAAATATTTAACTGCAGCAGTGTTTGACTATATTATATGCAGTGAGAAAACTTGAAGTCATTTTCAACCTCCACAATTTCTTACTTCTTTTCAGTTGGGTCAAGTTTCTAAGCTTTCTAAATCTCCATTTTCTGGCTAATGAAGACAATAGGATTCCACTGAGTCTCCATTTTCTGGCTAATGAAGAAAACCGGATTCCACCGAGTCTCTTATATACCTACTCCAGGACTTCTGTGCAGATCAAACGAGATGAGGCATGAGAAAACAGAGGCTTCACAGACATTTGGTTAAAGTGTGAAATGTTTGCACCTGGCTATAAAGCAAGTCGTGTTCCTGGACTGAAGAAACTGCAAGGAGGCTAGTTGCTAGGGAGAGGAAGCCGAGCGCTGCTACGTGATGTCACTACCTGGATGGATGCTTAGCATATTAGCCTTTTATATATATAGATGACTGGACTAAGGGAAATGGGACTTTGGAAACCCAGGGTGTAATTCCATGGAAATAAAACTTTCTACTATATTGCATCCTCCTGTGTGAGTCTCAAAAAATTCATATTCTTGGGATATCGCAAGAACCCCACCCCCAACAGCAACCAGGGAATACAAGGCATGTTTTTCTCTGGTAACAGAACCTTTGTCCTCCCTCCACTACCCATCCCTTATAATAGTCAAATTCCTTAATGTTCTTTTTCTCACATAAATTGGGTTCTTAATTTACAAAGAGCTGACTTGCACTTAAAGAAATGACTCCTGTCCCGGCTGTTGTGGCTCAGTGTTTGAGCTTTGACCATGCACTGGGAGGTCACTGGTTCATTCGATTCCTGGTTAGGGCACTTGCTTGGGTTGTGGGCTCAACCCCTAGCATGGGGCATGCAGGAGGCAGCCACTCGATGTTGATGTTTCTCTCTCACTGATGTTTCTGTCTCCTTGTAAAATCAATAAGAACATATTTTAAAAAAAGAAGAAGAAAAAAGAAATGTAATTGTGTGTGGTTGGATCCTGATGATACCATCTTCTTGGGTTATTCGGCACCTCCCTTTATTGATGCCCCACAGTCAGTGTTGGGGAAAATGAATCAGGATTTGTACTCCAGTCTTCTCTGATCATGCACTATCACTCTGCATAGCCTATGTCCTTCAGTAGAATGTTGAACAGTAGTGGTAGATGTGCTCACCCATACCTGTACCTAATCTGGGGTAGTGACCCAGCTAACTGGTGTTTACTGATTACCAAAAAAACCACACTAGGAATGTTTCTCTCATCTGTATGTTCTAATTTGCATACATAATGTTATATTTTTTAAAATATAAATGTCCTACTTTTCATTTTAAAATCATTTATTTTTAAATTACAGTTGACATACATTATTATATTAGTTTTAGGTATACACCCCAGTGATAAGACATTACATGGCTTACTAGGTGATCATCTCAATAAATCTTGCACCCATCTGATACCTTACATCATTTATTAGAATATTATTGACTATATTCCCTCTTCTGTATTTATGCCATACGACTATTTTGTGACAACCAATTTGTTCTTAATCCCTTCACTTTTTTCACCCATCTCCCCAACCTCCCTCCCATCTGGCAACCTTCAAAATGTTCTCTATATTAATGAGTCTGTTTCAGTTGTTGATAGACATGTACTTACTGACATTTTATTGTTTATATTTTTTATCCTTTTTTTTTCTTCTTGAAAAATACCCTTTAACATTTCATATAATACTGGTTTGGTGATGATGAACTCTTTTAGCTTTTCTTGTCTGAGAAGGTCTTTCTCTGTCTTTTGATTGTAAATGATACCTTTGCTGGGTAAAGTAATTTTGGTTGTAGGTCCTTGCTTTTCATTACTTTGAATATTTTTTCCCAATCCCTTCTGGCCTGCAAAGTTTCTCTTGAGAAATTAGCTGACAGTCTTATGCAAGCTCCTTTGTAGGTAACTAATTGCTTTTCTCTTGCTGCTTTTAGGATTCTCCTTTTGTCTTTAACCTTTGGCATTTTAATCATGATGCGTCTTGGTGTGGGCCTCTTGGGTTCATCTTGTTTGGGACTCTCTGAGCTTTCTGGACTTGAATGTCTATTTCTTTCACTAGGTAGGAGAAGTATTCTGTCATTTTTTTCAAATACATTTTCAGCTTCTTGCTCTCTCTCTCTCCCCTCCCTCCAGCACCCCTATGATGTGAATATTTGTATCTTTTTTTTATTTTGAAAGGCTTTTATTTTTTATTTTATTTTTATTTTTTTATTTTATTGATTTTTTATAGACAGGAAGGGAGAGAGATAGAGAGTCAGAAATATCGATCAGCTGCCTCCCACACATCTCCCACTGGTGATGTGCCCGCAATCCAGGTACATGCCCCTGACCGGAATCGAACCCGGGACCTTTCAATCCGCAGGCCGACGCTCTATCCACTGAGCCAAACTGGTTTCGGCAATATTTGTACCTTTGATGTTATCCCAGAGGCTCCTTACACTATCCTCATATTTTTGGATTCATTTTTGCTGTTCTGATTGGGTATCTTTTGATTCCCTATATTCCCATTTGCTGATTTGATTCTGGACTTCACCTTCTCTATTGTTGATTCCCTGTAAATTATTCTTCATTTCAGTTAGTGTGTCCTTCATTTCTGACTGGTCCTTTTTTTTTTTTTTAAAATATATTTTATTGATTTTTTTACAGAGAGGAAGGGAGAGTTAGAAACATCGATGGGAGAGAAACATCGATCAGCTGCCTCCTGCACATCTCCTACTGGGGATATGCCCCCAACCCAGGTACATGCCCTTGACCGGAATCGAACCTGGGACCTTTCAGTCCGCAGGCCGATGCTCTATCCACTGAGCCAAACCGGTTTCGGCCTGACTGGTCCTTTTTTATGGTGTTCAGATGCTCATTAAGTTCATTGAGCATCCTTTTAATCATTGTTTTGAACTCTGCATCTAGTAGGTTGCTTATCTTCATTTTATTTAGTTCTTTTTCTGGAATTTTGTTCTGTTCTTTCATTTGGGACATTTTGTCTCCTCATTTTGACAGCCTCTCTGTTTTTGTTTCTGTGTACTAGGTAGAGCTGTTATGTCTCCCAGGCTTAGTAGAGGGGCCTATTGTATTAGGTGTTCTGTAGGGTACAGTAGCACAGCTTCCCTGATCCTCCAAGATGGGCACTCAAAGTGTGTCTCCCCCCCCCCCCCCATGTGGGCTGTGTACACGCTCTTCTTGTAGCTGAGCCTTGCTTGCTATTGGCACATAAATGGGAGGGGTTTACCCCAGGCTGATCAGCTGCAAGGACTGACTGTGACCGCTGACCTCTTACCACTGTGAAGTACCATCTGTGCAGGCTCCCACCCCACAGAACAGGCCTTACTTCAGCAGGGCACTGGAGCCCGCTGAGTCCACCCCTTGAGTGTTTCACTTGTGGAGGTGGTGGGTGGTGATGCTTTGGCGTGGTCTGAATCTGTCCACTGGGTGCATTGACTCTGGGCCTCCCAGGAAGTGTAGGCCATTGTCAGCTGCCACCTGTGCCCTGCCTGGGGCCACCTGGCATGAGCTACAAAGCTATCGGCAGATGGCTACTACTTGTGCTGGACTTGGAGGTGCCAAGGTGAGGCCAGGCTGTGAAGCAATGTTGCTGCTGCTGCTGCTAGTGTCAGGTCAGGGACCGCTTAGTGAGAAGCGCAGGCCTTGCCACTTGTTTGAGAGATTTTAGGAAAGTCTGAAGCATGAACCAAGATAGGCCACTGATATGGAAAAGCCACTGGAAACAGCCTGGGTGGGCCTCAGGGAATCACCAGGGTGGGGCAAACAATGTGAGCAGGTTGATGGAGTTTCAGATATGGTGTCCCCTGCCTGATCTCTTGGGGGAGGGCTCTTCAAAGGAACAGCGGCCTCTTCCAGCACTTTTATCTGGGAGAAAGCTGCCCCTAGCTCTTGCCCTGATGCTGGACAGTTTAGTTCCTCCCTGTATGTCTGTGGTGCCTTTCAAGCTGCTGCCCCATGCGGGAGCTCAAGGTAGTGAATCCGAGTAAGTCCATGCACTGGCCTTTTAAGAGGAATTGCCTGGCCAGCAGCCCTCCATCTCTCTCAGCCTCAATCCTTGCTGGATTTTACAGGCAGAAGTTAAGGAGACTTCTCTTCCTGGTGCTGGAACCCTGAGCTGGGGAACCTAGTATGGGGATGGGACCCCTTAGTACTCAGGGGGACCTCTGTAGCCCAGATATCCCATCCAATTTTTATCTGCCACATGTGGGTGTGGGGCCAGTCTGTTACACATATCTGCCCCTCCTACCACTTTCCATGTGGCTTCTTTAGTTTTTTACTTGTAGGACTTCCATTCAGCCAGATTTCAGGCAGCTCTGAATGACGATTGTTCTGTAGTTTAGTTGTAATTTTAATGTGTTTGTGGGAGGAGGCAGTTGGCAGTACCGTGTTTGCCTCTGCTGCCACCTTGCCCGGAAGCCCAGATGTTCTTTATCTTTTATTTTTAGTGATTATTTTGACAAGTACTGAGTGCAGATTAAAACTAACCCCTAAAATAGTTTTCACAAGTATTTCAGAATATGAGAGAAGGAGGGTTTCCTCTTTTATACAATAAGTCTTTGGAGCGTAGGTGCCAACTTGCCTAAAATTCCTTCCTTGTACTAAACTGAGTTGTTTATTTGTTTTTAACTTAAAAAAAAGAAAAGGTGACTAACATTGTATAGAAGTACCAGAAGTGGCTTTTTAGAAACAACACTGTTTACATTAAATAAGAAATCTGTTCGCAGGTTGGGTTTGCCACATTTACAAACATAGTGTTATACCCTGTGACCAGAAGCTTAGTGAGCACAGGTTGCCATAGGTGAGGTAAGTGGAGGTGGTGAAAGGGAGAGAAGGAAGGTAGGAGGAGGATGAATTCTCTACATTGATTTCTGGTTTCATTCTGGATTGGCCAGCAAGCCAGTCAGTCCTTCAACAGTGCTCACGGCATTGGGAAGATCCTTTTTCTTTTCAAAAATTAGTAAGACAGGAATCCCTTACTATGTGTACATCAGCCATCCCTTCTGCCTCCATCCTCATGAGCTCTTCTTGGGCCTCATAAAAAGAACAAACTTTGAGTGTTTTGCAAGTTGTGATCCTATGGAGGCTGTGATCCTGACTGTCCAAGCCAGTGAAGCTGACGTTTTGGTACTTCCACCTTAACCTATAGCAGCAGTAGTTGTTACCATTTCACTTTGTACAAAATAATGGTCTACTGTAGCATCCCAGCCAAACATGAAAATGCACTATTCTCTATTCATTTAATAAGTCAAAAAAGCCCTTTACCTTTATTTTCTAGTTTTTGATGTGATTAATTGATTCCTTATTCTTCAAAGTTAACTAGTTCTTTTAAAAAGTATCACTATGCAGGCATATATTTAAACCTATTTTGTAGGCTTAAATCTGTTGGAATTATTAGTGAAATTCAAGTTGTCCCACTTTGGTCAGTAGAGCCTACATTGGCTTATAGTCTTTTTGACTTGACCCTCATAATCTTTTATAGCTTCCGTGCTCTCTGTTCTGACAAGTTATTCTAGGCTCATGTTTTATGTTTCCTGCTCTGGGCCTTTAATCAGCCATCTTTTCAAGATACATTTGTTTATTTTAATGGTATTTAGAGACCACAGTTGGGTCATGCTACTGATGGCCATTGTTTCTAGGCCTTTTTAGTTTGTGGGGCTAGGAAAAAGAAATGTATATTAATAGGTTTTTAAAAATGTTTTATGTTACATATGTTTATTACATACTAGAGGCCTGGTGCACCACATTCATGCACTCAGGGTGTGTGTGTGGGGGTCCCCTTAGCCCGGCCTGCACCCTTTCACAGTCTGGGAGCCCTCAGGGGATGTCCAACTGATGGGAGCGGGCCTATGCCGGCAGTCGGCCATCCTTAGTGCTGCCACAGAGGCAGAAGAAGCTCCCGCTGCCGCCCCTGCACTAGCCAGCAAAGAACAGCGTTCCCCTTGTGGGAGTGCACTGACCACTAGGGGGCAGCTCCTGGTGGTCACTGTGCATCATAGTGACTGGTTGTTCTACCATTAGGTTGATTTGCATATTACCCTTTTATTATATAGGACTAGAGGCCCGGTGCACAAAAATTTGTGCACTCGGGGGGGGGGGGGGTCCCTCAGCCCGGCCTGTGCCCTCTCGCAGTCTGGGACCCCTTGGGAGATAACGACCTGCTGGTTTAGGCCTGTCCGGGTGGCAGAGGGCAGGCCCAATCCCTAGGTGCAGCCCCTGGTCGGGCTCAGAGCAGGGCCGATTGGGGAGTTGGGGCGCCGCCCCCTGTCATGCACAGAGCAGGGCAGATTGGGAGGTTGCGATGCCACCCTCAGTCACGCTCAGGGTAGGGCCGATTGGGGGGTTGGGGCACCGCCCCCTGTCACACTCAAGGCAGGGTCGATGGGGAGGTTGCGGCACCACCCCCTGTCACGCACAGAGCAGGGCCCATCAGGGGGGTTGGGGCTCCGTACCCTGTCATGCACAGAGCAGGGCCCATCAGGGGGGTTGGGGCTCCGTACCCTGTCACGCACAGAGCAGGGCCCATCAGGGGGGTTGGGGCTCCGTACCCTGTCACGCACAGAGCAGGGTCAATCAGGGTTGGGGAGCTCCACCCTGTCATGCACAGAGCAGGGCCGATCAGGGGGTTGAGGAGCTCCCCCCTGTCACTCACAGAGTAGGGCCGATAGGGGAGTTGGGGCACCGCCCCTGTCACACTCAGGGCAGGGTGCATCAGGGGGTTGGAGCGTCGCCTTCTATCACCCATAGAGCACGGCCGATCAGGTGTTTGGGGCGCCGCCACTCTCACACTCAGGGCAGGGCCAATGGGGAGGTTATGGCTCTACCCCGTCACACACAGAGCAGGGCCCGTGGGGGGGGAGGGGGGGTTGGGGCGCCGCACCTTGTCACACACAGAGCAGGGCAGATCAGGGGGTTGGGGCGCCGCACCCTGTCATTCACAGAGCCGCAGGGCGATCAGGGGGTTGGGGAGCTCCCCCTATCAGGCACAGAGCAGGGCTGATCAGGGGGTTGGGGCGCCTTCCCCTGTCAGGAACAGAGCAGGGCGGATAGGGAGGTTGTGGCCCCGCCCCCTGTCACACACAAAGCCGAAGGACAATCAGGGGGTTTGGGCGCTGCCCCCTGTCACGCTGATCCCGGTGCTGGGAGGCCTCTCGGCTCCGCTGATCCCGGTGCTGGGAGGCATATTACCCTTTTACTATATAGGATAGAGGCCTGGTGCATGGGTGGGGCTGGCTGGTTTGCCCTGAAGGGTGTTCTGGATCAGGGTGGGGGTCCCCACTGGGGTGCCTGGCCAGCCTGGGTGAGGGGCTGATGGCTGTTTGCAGCTGGTCACACACCCTTCAGGGTGGGGGTTCCCACTGGGGTGCCTGGCCAGCCTGGGTGAGGGGCTGAGGGCTGTTTTCAGGCTGACTGAAGCTCCCAACTGCTCCTTTTTTTCTTTTTTTTTTTTTTTTATTCTGGGCCAGCTTTAGCTCTGGCTCCAGCTCTGAGGCCTCTGCTGCTGAAAGAAGGTATCTGGTTTGTTTCGGTTCTATAATCGAAACTCTGTATCAACTCCAGCTCTGAGATCCCGGGCTAGCTGAAAGCAGGTTTCTGGGGTTTTGTTTAGCTTCTATATTTGTTACAATGTTTCTTAAACTGCAAGCTCAGAGGCCGGCAAGGCAGGCGGGGAACGTTGGAGTCCTCCGTCACTGAAGCAAGCAAGCCCCATGTTAGTTTCAAGCTGCCTGGCTGCCGGCCGCCATCTCGGCTGGCAGTTAATTTGCCTATCTCGCTGATTAGCCAATGGGAAGGGTAGCGGTCGTACGCCAATTACCATGTTTCTCTTTTATTAGATAGGATAGCACGTGTTGTGTTAACTATGTGTTACCTTAACAGAATATGTAATGTCAGTATATTCAATATATGTAATATAATAATGCTCATCCCAACCCCAAATTATGTAACACAAGTTTAATATATAATAAACATGTTATATCAATAAAATAAAAGATTTTTTCTAGCATGTAATAAAAGTATGATTAAATATAGTCTATATTTTTTAATGAGGCACAAATAACTCATTAGTGATACTTTTAATAAAAATTCAAGATTGCAGAACTTTTACTTAAATTCTTTTTTGTTACCTCTGTATCTTCATTATTCCTTATTTAGAATTCTGATTCATAACTACTTATCTAGTCTGAAGTGCACACATAGCAATTTCATAATGACAATATAAATACTAATATTACTGAAAATATTAAAGTTTTACACATCATCTTTTTTCCTCATTTAAAAATAGTTGTACTATATGTATATTGTCAGAAAATATAGCTATTATATAGTGTATTCTTTCCTTAGACTTCATTAATTTTTGTTTTACAAATAACCACACGCCCTTTCTGTTGATGTCTGTAGTCATTTTGGTTTCCTGAAGCTTATCCTGTAGTGTAGGAGTGGACAAACTTTTTCTGTAAAGGGCCAGACAGCAGATATTTTTGTCTTTGTAAGCCATACGATCTCTTGTACTCAGTCTTATCCTGGTAGTGAGAACGTAGTCATACAAAATGTAAACTAATGAGCCCGATGGTCTTAAATAAAACTGTTTTTCAGTTTTATATAATTGTCACATATCATTATATAGTATTTATAAAAATTGTTTTTTTAAAACAACAAAAAATGTAAAATTTATTCTTCGATCGTGGACTGTACAAAAATAGGTAGCAGGCCAGATTTGTCCCACAGACAGTAGTTTGCAAACCTGTCCTATTAGGTTCCTCAGAAAGAAGTCATGAGTTCTTGTTATAGTTTCTCTGACCTTTATACTTGTTTTTATTGGATTTAAAATCTTCGTTTCATACTTTCTTTTCTTGAATATCTTATTCAGTGGAGTACATTCAGTTTTCCTCAGGCATGAATTATTGCTGTCAAAGTTGGGTGATAATTTAAAAAGTATACACAATAACATGTCATATTTCTTCATCCCTTTTTCTTAAATAACATTACTAAAATATATCATGGTCATTCTGGGTTGAATTTCTCAGGTATGCTATAGTATACTCTTTAGATAGGTATTTTCAGTTTTAAGAAAGTTCTTGAATTATAGTTTTTGTATTTTAATTTGCTTTAGTTTTCTTCAAAGACTCCTTGCTCTATATGAAGGGTGCTTTTTGTTTATCTTTAGTGTTTGCCATTTTCTCTTGAATATTTTAAAAGTTTCTTCGTTTTTTTAATATCTAAATTTGTAGATAGTTTTCTCCTTTCACTTTCTATTTCTTGTTTAGGCATTATTTATTTTCTCTATTGACTCTTATATTCCCTCTAATTTAGTCATTATTTCTGAAATGAGTTTTTTTTTTCATTTTTTATTCTATCCTGAGGTCTGTCACCTCACTTTTAAGCATTTCCAATTCTGATTTATGTTATTTCATGTTTTATATAATTTTATTTTTTTAAAAAAAATATTTTATTGATTTTCTACAGAGAGGAAGGGAGAGGGATAGAGAGTTAGAAACATCGATGAGAGAGAAACATCAATCAGCTGCCTCCTGCACACCTCCTACTGGGGATGTGCCTGCAACTAAGGTACATGCCCTTGACCGGAATTGAACCCGGGACCCTTCAGTCCGCAGACTGATGCTCTGTCCACTGAGCCAAACCGGTTAGGGCATTATATAATTTTAAAATGTCTTTTAGTTGTTTTAAAATAGGTAAAAATCTTGATATTGTGTAGGCATGTCTTTCTTTTGTGCTTTTTTTCTCCATGGGTTTTATTCTAGTCTTTTTTTTTTTTCCTTATAAAAACATTGAATGGGATTTTACCTTGATATTTTGTTTAGTCTTACATGTGAAATTAGTTTTACTCTATGTTGCTTTTAAAAGAGGTACATATGTTTTAAAATTAGTGATACATGTCAAGAAGTTCAATTGAGATAGCAATAGCAGGAAAAGATTTATTCTGAGGTCCTAAAAAAATGAATTAACCTTGTAATGTCTTTAATTATTCTTTTTGATGCTCATATTGTTATCACCATATTCCGTGGGTAGCCCTTTCTATCTGCAACTATGTACTTTTGAGAACTATTTTGAAAGCTTTCTCTCTGATTCAGTGTTTTTATGTCACGTGCTGCACCAATTCTTGAACTAACCTTTTCTATCAGAAACCCTTTTTTCTTTTAGCAGGAAATACATTCAAGTTCAGAGTCGGGGTCCTTTGGGCAGTTCAGCAGGTTTTCCATGGCTTTCTCTCTCATTTTTACACTGGTTTTACAGTTATTCAAGTATTAATTCTTGGTGAGTCTAAAAAGTGTATGCTTTTAATAACAAAATCTGAATTCATAGTATAGCAATTTACTGTTTTGGTATTTTTAAGAATGAATTATGTGTCACACATTTAAGTTTTACAGATGAAGATTATTTGTCTTTCATTTATAACATAAAGACAATTGTAAATTAAATCTCATTATTTCCCTAACATAATTCTCAAAAACCAACCCTTTTTCCCATTCTTCTTTCAAAATTAGAGCAGAACCATAAAATCACAGAATTTAGAAAATAAAGAAAATCTTATAGTAATGATTTCAGCTTTTCAAAATTTCTTAAATTGTTTTCCAATGATGATGAAAAAATGCCCATTTTTTTCATGACTGAAAGACATTTATCTATATTTAGATATTATATTTATATATATATATATTTTTTTTAATTGATTTTTTACAGAGAGGAAGGGAGAGAGAGATAGAGAGTTAGAAACATCGATGGGAGAGAAACATCGATCAGCCGCCTCCTGCACATCTCCTACTGGGGATGTGCCCGCAACCCAGGTACATGCCCTTGACTGGAATCGAACCTGGGACCTTTCAGTCCGCAGGCCGACGCTCTATCCACTGAGCCAAACCGGTTTCGGCTAGATATTATATTTATAATTTATGGTAAAGTTACAAAGATTCTTAAAAAGTATATTTTTAGAAGTAAATTTTATTGCTAAGCCATGTTAAAAAGACTCACTAGTACTTAAGGTAAATGGATAATTAGATGGATGACAAAAGATACAGTATTAACAGAAGTGTATCAAAAAGTTACTAGTGGGTAAATTCTGGCCTTAAGTTCTAAATCACACAAATGAATTTGGTAAAGAACTCAGGATTTTTGAAACATGCTCCATCACTTTGCAATTACCATACTGTCTTATTCTGACCTCATCCTTGCTTTTTTGGTCAAAGAATTATGGGAGTCAGCTAGGATACTGCTTTTTTAAAAAAAAATTATTGATTGATTTTGGACAGAGAGAGGAACATTGATTTGTTGTTTCACTTACTTATGTGTTCATTGATTGCTTCTTGTATGTGCCTTGACTGGGGATTGAACCAGCAACCATGGCTCAACTAACCAACTGAGCTACCTGGCCAGGGCAGGATACTGCTTTTTAATTTTGCTTTAATTCCATTTAAAGGCTAACCCAGGGAGTACTACCAAAATACATAGATATATAGGAAGTTAGTTCATTGAAACATCAATTCAAGTAGTTACCCAGCTTACTACTGGCTATTTTTTATTGTGTTGAATAGACAAAGAATAGTCACTAAGTACTTGATGTGAGCCTTTTCTCCTGGTAATTTTGCATTTGGGGGTAATTTTCTTCCAATTAAAATGCTTGAGAAAAATCTGGTAAATCAGTGGTTCCTAGTCCTTGGGCTCTTGTTAATCAGAAGTTTTACTGTATAATCATAATGTATTTTAGGTGTTCTCATTTATATTCTTCAACTCTTTGTCAATGTAGGCATTCTGATTACTTGATTACATCTGCCTGGCAAGTGGTATTTAAAACAGCATTTATAATAAAAATTCCTTCATTTTAGATTGTCAAATGAGAATATGTAAAGACAATTGATAGTTGAAACATGATTATTTTCTCTTGACTTAGTGTTTAGTGGATTGTAGATTTGGGATAAAAAGAAATGAATATGATTATTGCTGTGGTCTAAAATGACTAGCTTATCCAGATGGAGACATAGAGTATGTGGAGATGTTGGCCTACCACCACTTCCCCTCTTACAGAGCAGCTCCGCTTTCATTGTGTTTGATATTTTGTTTAGTTTTTTGGTAATTTTTTTAAAAAAATCTTTCAATCAGACTTGTAAGATAAGGTTCTACTATTAAAATTACACAAACATTTGATGTAGCATCCTCTATGGCTGAAAGTTTTCTTATCTAGCATTCTGCCATTTGTGACACTGGTAATTGTAGGTATTTTGGGTTCCTGTAGTGTATTTTGGGATCCGGAGAACCTCACTGTCTTATTCTAGTGCTCTCTTTTTATCAGGACTTCTGGACCGGGGACAAGAACTAAGTGTGGCACTCAGCTTGGTATTTTTACATTATTATTTTATACAGTCCTTCAATCAAACTTGCAAGTGGTTATTATCCTCATTGTCACACAAAGAAAAGGATGCTTTAAACTCAGAATCTAAAAATGCCTCTTTCTTGTGTCTTGCTTTTGGATGGGGGGTGGGAGAAACTACGTCCTGATTTAAAGGCATTAGCTTTCATACACATTTTATCTGAATGATTTCAGGTACAACTTCTAATTGCCTCCTTACATTGGATGCCTTTAAAAATCCATATGTCAGCCTGGACTTATAACCTCTAGACTTCTCTCCCTGCCTCCTGAATATGGCCACCTGACTACCTCACAGGCATCTGCACTCAGCGTGTGCAAAGTTGAAGTCATCATCTCATTTACCACACATTTGTCTCCTCAGATATTCCTTTTGTTGCTTCTCTGTTCTACTTTCACCTCCTCCTAAGGGTGGATTTAATCTGCTTGGACCATAATGGCTGAGAGAGCGATCTAAGTAACACACTGCATTGCAGTAGGTTTTCTGGGTAATATTCTCATCAGGAGAATGAAGCTCCTGTCCTAAGCCAAAAGTCCTTTCAGGCAGCAATGCCAATAGATAGAATATGACATGTAAAATGCGCTATTTATCCTTTATGCTGACTGAAGGTCATGGGAAAATCAGCAGTTAGGCACCTTACTCTGATGATGCCCAGCATACAATCTAGTCTTCTTCATATTTAACCTCAATTCTTTACCTAATGACCTCATTTTTGTACCTCTGCAAAACCCTCTTTTACTTCTCTAAACTATGCCCTATAATAGCATTAATTACATACTCCCTCTGTCCCATAATAATAGTAGCAAGTGAATATTTAAACGGGAATTATTGGCGAATGCAGCTATAAGTTAACGTTGTAGCACAAAATTGCAAAGCCTTCAATCAAGATCAATGTTTCATGACACCTGTCATTGTTTTAACACATCTTTCAATTTTTAGGTTAATCTAATTATTATGAATTACAACTATTTTTCTAATTTCATCTGATCGAAATCAATTGTTTTATTTCAGTTGAATATCAACCCATTGTAAAAGTAAGAGGAAAAAAAGAGAGTTTTCAAGCAAAAATCGAGTTGCGATTGTCCAGCTCTTGATGCATCAAAAGAAAAAGGAAAAGTTGCAGAAAGGTGCAATTACGTTAGCTGCAAAACAGTTTAAGTGCAACAGAATGACCATATCAACAATTTGCAAACGTGCTTCTGAAAATAATTGTCATGGAGAATCTTATGCTAATGTTGATTCTTTGAAAAACCGAAACTGTGATCGTAAATGCAAAGATTATGGAGAAAAACTTGAAAAACTTGGACATATTCCTCTTAGCAGAAGAGGCACCATATTAGCCTTTGATGATATTTCTCCCGAAATACTGGATAATACGTTTCTGTCACTTCAACAAGTTATGCTGGAAGCAATGAAGAACGATGGCTCCAATAATTTTAAGCTCACGCCTATAGGGAAAGCAAAGCTTTGCAGCCAAGGGATCCTACCTACAAGCTTAAAATGCAGTAACGAAATTATTGAAAAATCCAGAAACTATCTGAACACTCAAAATAAAAATTAGGAGTACTATTTTTTAATTTATTGTTTAATTTAATCTAGTTTTTTGATAATGTGTTCTATATTTATTTTCGTTTGCTATTATTATTATGGGACAAATTACATTCATCAACTGCTACTATGATTATGGGACAGAGGGAGTAGTATTTTTTGTTCCCTAATTAGTATTTTCTTCATTAGCATTTTGTTTGTTATAATACTAGAGGCCCGGTGCATGAAATTCATGCACTCAGGGTGGGGGGGTCCCTCAGCCCGGCCTGTGTCCTCTCACAGTCTGGGAGCCCCGTGATCTATCACCCCAAAGATGTAGGCCCCTCCCATCCACTTGGGGCTCCTCAATGGATCACCCCCGCAGAGGGAGGCTCCTCCCACCCACCGCAGCCCGCCGGTCGGTGGCCTGGTCCTCCCTCTGCAGGGCAATCCTGGGGCGATGGCTGGTCCCCCAAACAATCGCATCGCACCTGCCTTGGCTGGCCTGGCACCAGTGGGTGTCATAGTGTGGTTGTCCGGAAGTTTGTCCAGATGGTCGTTCTGCTGTTCGGTCTTTCAGTCAATTTGCATACTATGCTTTTATTATATAAACACAGAGATATGGATCCACTTCTGGATTTATGCAGAGAAATTTTTATTGAAACCATAACTCCATCTGGTAAATTCCCACTGTATTCTTGACTTATTTATCGTAGTCACAAGGATATAAACATTCTGTATTTTGTCTATTTCTCTGAGGTATTGGTGATCTGTTCACATTCCCTTGAATTAGCTGATATCCTGTGATTTTCATTTATATTATCCCCTACATTTAGCACAGAGCCTGGCCCAGAGTTGGTATTCAATAAAAATGGATATTTGTGTTGAACTATGCATTGTGCTGTATTGAGAATACAAAGATTTATAAGTCATTTAAAAAGTAAACTTACTGTTTAGATTGGGTCGTAGGGTACTATATATAAACTAGAGGCCCGAGGCACGAAATTCATGCAAGAGTAGGCCTTCCTTCCCCCGGCTGCCGGCACCAGCTTCCCTCTGGCACCCGGGACCTGGGCTTCCCTCACAGCCCCAGCTTCATCCAGAAGGACATCTGGTCTAATTAGCATATTATACTTTTATTATTTTTATAGAGATAATGCCATCGAAGTTGCTTTCCCAAAGAATACTGTTAATATCAAGCAAGAGTTCTTATTGTTTTTATTTTTCCTTGATCTAAATTTTGTTTCATAAATCTTTGTGCAAATTTACTATATACGATGCAATATTATATATTTTAATGTATTGGCTGAAATGCTTACTTTCAAGTTGTTTTTGATATGTAAATAATTAGTAAGTTTATATATAGGTCTTTCTTTTTAAAAATTGTGACTCCATATCAAGCACCATAATGTTTTTGTTACAAATTTCTACTTTATTTCTCCACAGGCAGCAGAAAATGTCATTTTCATTGGACCTGACACACATGCTATTCAAGCTATGGGTGACAAGATTGAAAGCAAATTACTAGCTAAGAAAGCAAAGGTTAACACAATTCCTGGCTTTGATGGAGTAGTCAAGGTGAGAAACTATTTTACTTTAGTCTTTATAGCACATGTTCTCAGTGTAAGATAAAATGCAGTTCTTGCTTTTATAAATATACATGTGTGGATAAAAAATGTCAATGCTGTTTACACTTGAATTATATTAAATGGCATAAGTTAAAAAGAGGAAGAAGCCACTTAAGCATTGTATTTAATGATCGATATTGGCTCATACTTTCACAGGAAAAAACTTAGTGATTTAAAAATGTGCTGTCAAACCTCTGGATGTTATTTGATGGTGGTATATATTTAATATTTGAAACCCTCTGATGTTCTGTATATCTTTATAGTGAGCTTCCGTTCATATGCATAAAATGTGCAATGTAAATATGCTCTGGTGGAAAGTGGTATAACTGTGAATGACTATAGATCCCAATCATAACTCCTTAACTAGCAAGCAGCTTCTGTAGGCAAAGGCTTCTAAGGCAGAATGCAGACATTGGAGTGTGTCCATTTCCTTGTCCCCACCCCCAACCCTATGTAGACTTTTAACCTTATGATTGGAGTTAGTCTGCAAGAATGGTGTTTCTTATTGTTCCTTCTTGTACTGGGGAATTCTTTGTGCAGGATCATTTCATGCATTGCAGGATAGCTAGCAAGCTTGGTCCCTGGTTAATAAAATTTTTAGCTTCCTTCTAAAGCACTATGCTTACACCTGAAACTAATATGAAATAATATTGAATGTAAACTGTAATTGAAAAAAATTAAAGAAGAAAAATATTTTCAGCTTCTTGCTCATATTTACCTAAATCTTTATTCATCCATTCCCGCCCCCCCCCCCCCCCCATAACCTTTATAGCCTTTAGGAACTACAGTCTTCACTGATTAACTTTTCTCTGTTCCGTATCTTAAAGCTCTCCTTGTCTTTTAGCTCCTTTCCTTTACAATTGAGATAAAAAATGCTCAGTCACTCAAGAAATGTACTGATACCTGGCTAAGTGGTAAGGATGTGGTGATAAATGAAATACCCATGATCCCTCACATGATTGTGTTTCCAGTTTAATGGAAAGAAATATGTGTTCCTTCTCTTCATAGAACACTATAACTCTTGTCTCTCTTCAGTTGTTATCTTAGTTCCCTCTTCCATTTCACAGCCAACATGTCTTAGAAGAATTCTTCTCACACTCATTTCTATACTTCTTACTTAATCTTTTAAAAAATTATTTATTTTTAAAATACAGTTGACATACAATATTATATTAACTTCAGGTGTACAACATGATTAGGCATTATGTAATTTATGAAGTGATCACCCCTATATCTCTAGTACCCATCTGATATTATATAGAGTTATTATAATACTAGAGGTCCGGTGCACGAATTCATGCACCAGTGGGGTCCCTCGGCCTGGCCTGCAGGATTGGGCTGAAACCGGCTCTCTGATATCCCTTGAGGGGTCCTGGATTGCGAGAGGGTGCACACCAGGCCAAGCGACTCCACGGTGCACGATTGGGGCCAGGGAGGGATGCAGGAGTTTGGCCAGCCTGGAAGGGACCACAGGAGGGCTCCAGGGTGTGTCTGGCCTGTCTCACTCAATTCAGATTGGCCGGACCCCAGCAGCAAGCTAACCTACCGGTCAGAGCAGCCGTGGGCAAACTACGGCCCGCGGACCGGATCCGGCCCGTTTGAAATGAATAAAACTAAAAAAAAAAAAAAAAAGACCGTACCCTTTTATGTAATGATGTTTACTTTGAATTTATATTAGTTCACATAAACACTCCATCCATGCTTTTGTTCCGGCCCTCCGGTCCAGTTTAAGAACCCATTGTGGCCCTCGAGTCAAAAAGTTTGCCCACCCCTGGGTCAGAGTGTCAGTGTACGTCATAGCAACTGGTTGACCGGTCAACTGTCTGCCCCCTGGTGGTCAGTGCATGTCATAGTGAGCGGTTGAGCTGCCTTAGCATATCATTAGCATATTACACTTTGATTGGTTGGATGGACGACTGGACACTTAGCATATTAGGCTTTTGTTATATAGGACTAGAGGCCCAGTGCGTGAAATTCATGCAAGGGGGGACGGTCCTCAGCCCAGCCTGCGCCCTCTCGCAATCCAGGACCCTTCGGGGGATGTCCAACTGCTGATTTAGGCCCAGTCCCTACAGTTGAACATCTGGCAGTCAGACATCCCTCTTGCAATCCGGGACCGCTCACCTCTAACCACTCACCTGCCTGCTTGCCCCTAACTACTCACCTGTCTGACTGCCTGCTCACCCCTAACCGCTCGCCTGCCTGCCCACCTGCTCGCCCCTAACTGCTTGCCTGCCTGACTGCTTAGTGCACGTCATAGCGACCAGTCATTCAGGTCATTCTGGTTGTTCTGCCATAATGGTCATTTAAGCTTTTATATATATAGACTAGAGGCCCAGTGCATGAAAAATTGTGCAAGAGTAGGCCTTCCTTCCTCCAGCTGCTGGCAGGCTTCCCTCCTCCAGCTGCCAGCAGGCACCGGGGACCCTGGCTGGCTTCCCCCAGGCCGCCCACAGACCCCTGGGACCCCAGCTGGCTTCACCCACGCCGCCCACAAGTACCCGGGACCCCGGCTGGCTTCCCCAGGGCCGCGGCTTTGTAAGGAAGGATGTCTGGAATGATGTCCGGAAGACGTCTGGTCTAATTAGCATATTACCCTTTTATTATTATAGATTATTGACTATATTACCTCTGCTATACTTTACATTGCATTGACTTTTTATAATTGTCATTTGTACTTCTTAGTCTGTTCACCCTCCCCCCCAAACACACACACTTAATCTTTACTGGTCTGGCTTCTTTCTTCATTCCCACTTATATTTCTCTTGCAAAGGCTACCAGCAACCTCTCCCTCTCACTAAATCCAGTATATTTTATTAATTTTTTAAAAAATTTATTAATTTGAGAGAGAGAGAGAGAAACATCACTCTGTTGTTCCACTTATTTATGCATTCATTGGTTGCTCCTTGTATGTGCCCTGACTGGGGATCAAACCTGAAATCTTGGTGTATTGGGATGATGCTCTAACCAACTGAGTTACCTGGCCAGGGCCTCAGTATATCATTTTTAATTCTATTATTATCTCCATCTCTTTGAAGCATTTGAGTCTCTTGGTCACTCCTTTCTTCTTGAAATATTCAACTTCTGGCACTTTCCTCAATTCTAGTTTTGTTTTTGTATTTTTAGGCTTGCTTTGAATGTTCCTTCTTAGTTTTCATGCTGATCATTCTTCCTATCTTTATTACTTAAATGCTGGTTTTATTCTGGGTTCTGGTAGGACAATTTTTAAATCCTCACCTGAGAATATTTTTTCACTGATTTTTAGAGAGAGTGGAAGGGAGGGGGAGAGACAGAGAGAGAGAAACATTGATATGAAAGAGACACATCGATTGGTTGCCTCATGCACACACCCTGACTGGGGCTGGGGATCAAGCCTGCAACCGAGGTATGTTTCCTTGACTCAGAATTGAATCCTTGACCGTTCAGTCTGCGGGCCGATGCTCTATCCACTGAGCCAAATGGACTAGGGCAGGACATTTTCTTTTATTGTACAAACTCACCCTGAGCAATCCGAAGTATTTTTTCGTCATTCATTCATTTATTAATTCTTTATTGTTGAAAGTATTACATATATCTCCTTTTCCCCCCATTGACCTCTCCCAACCCACTCCCGCCCCCCAATCTCAAACCTATAAATCTCTTCAAGATCTCTCTTCTGAACTTCAGAACTGCGTATTCAGTTGATGCCCGTGAGACACCTTGCAAGTAACAAGTTAAAAGCTGACCTCATCATTTCTCTCTAACCAGGCATTGGCAAACCATGGCTCCATGCACACCTGTTTTTGTAAATAAAGCTTTACTGGAACACAGCCATGCTCATGGAATAATTGTGGCAGAGACTGTAGGCCCAGAAAGCCTGACATATTTAATATCTGGCCCATTCAGAAAGTTTGCTGACTCTTGCTGTAAACTTCTCATTCTTCATTTTTTTCATGCCTGTGAAAGTGCTGGCCTTTTTCACTTTGTTTCTCAAGCTAAGAACTTGGAGTCAATTCTAGATAAATACAGCTACAGAGAAGTTACTTAAACATCTTTCTGATACATTTACTTCTTTCTTTCTTTCCTCATGCTAACACCAAGTTCCAGTTACCATCGTCTATTCTGGATTACTTCATCAACCTTCTAATTGAACTCCATAGAGCCAGTCTTGGTTCTGTCCAATTAATTTTGGACACTACAGCTTGAGTGATCTTTCAAAAGTACAGGTGTGATCATATGCTGTGTTTAAATGCTCTTGAATGGCTACTCATTTAAATCTTTTAAATAGCTGGACTTTGTTTCTCTCTTAAAAGCTTATCTTTTGCACTGTATGCACCCATCACATGTGACATCTTTTAGATTCTTGTATCTTCTGTACTTAATTCTGCCATATGTGTGTTGATTCTGGTTCTGCCTTTGTTCCTGATTATCTCCTACTTCTTATTTAGGTCTTGGCTTAACCATACATTCCTCACAGAGGCATTCCTTTATTGTCTAGGTTAGATTAAGCCCTTTGCTGTATTTTCCCTTAGTACCCTGCAATTCACCCATCACTTTTAAAATCAATCAATCTTTCATTAATCTATTCAGGAAATATTTAATAAATGCACACTATTTGTCCAATATTGTTTTTTGAAGTGCTGAGGATATAGAAATGAACAAAACATAAAAAAAATGCCTGCCCTCATGGAGCTTACACTGTAGAAGAAGGAGACAGATAATAAACAAAGAATAAAATATATAGTACATGCTATGGTGAAACATAAGACAAGGAATGGGGAAAGGGAATGCTGGAGGGTACCATCTAAAGAAATGACAGGGCAAGTCATGTGGCTATCAGGGAGAAGAGCAAAGTATACTAGGCAGAAAAAATAACAGGTGCAACGGTGTTGAGGTTGAAGTGTACCTGATGTTGAATTAAATAATGAGGAATCATGTGACTGGAGTGATCAAGGGAGAGGAAATCAGAGATGAGGTAATAGAGATAAGATTTATAGAGGTAAGAGGTAAGTTGGGAGCTCAGATTTTAAGGGGCCTTTTGGCTATTTTAATGATAGGTAAAATGTCTCTTCCTGCAGTGGATTGTAAGCTCCTTGCTGGCAGTCATTGATTGTGCTCTGTTTATTACTGTGCCACTTGCACACGGTGCCTGGTACATAGTCAGTGCTCTAAATCCTTGTTAGATGAATAATGTTCTAGGAGATACATTTTACACAAATCACCATTGTATGCACATTATTTGTCATTCAGTACACATTTATGGGACACACCTAAAGAAAGGGAACACAACTGAAAACTAAGAGAAAAAGTAAAACAGATAATAGAAATAGATCCACATATGCTGTAGATTCTGGAGTTGGCTGATAAGGAATATAAAATAACTTTAATATATAAAGAAATTGGAGGAAAATGTGGAGAAAATAGATAAGCATATAAAGAATTTCTCCAGAGAATTTGAATCTAGAAAGAAGAAATTCAAAAGAAATTCTGTAACTACAAATATATGAAAATAAGGACTTGGGATAAAAGTAAGCAAATAAGAATATAGGGTTTCTCTGGCTGGTGTGGCTCAGTTGGCTGGAGCATTGTCCCGTGCGCTGAAGGGTTGTAGGTTTGACTCATGGTCAGGGCCCATACCCAGGTGGTGGGTTTGATCCTTAGTCGGGGCATGTAAGGGGGGTAGGGGGTGGGCAACCAATTGATATTTCTCTCTCATATTGATGTTTCTCTTTCTCCCCCTCTCTCTCCCTCTTTCCCTTCCTCTTTCTAAAATCAATAAAAACATATTCTCAGTTGAAGATTTTAAAAAATAGGATCTATTTTGTAGCATGTATTAGTCTTTTATTTCTTTTGATGGCTAAATAATATTCCATAGTATGACTATATCACCTTTTAAAAAATGCATTCAGTAGTTGATAGACATTTGAGTTGTTTCCATTTTTAGTGATTGTGAATAGTGCTGCTATGGACATTTGTGGGCAAGTATTTGTTTGAATACCTATTTTAAGTTCTTCTGGTTATATACAGGCATACCTCAGAGATATTGTGAATTTGGTTCCAGACCACTGAAATAAAGCAAATATTGCAATAAAGAGTCGTGATATTTTTGGTAGTGGAGGGTTTTGCCTTCAGTTTTTGAAAAAACAACCACCACAACATCTGTGAAGCACAGTAAAGCAAAGCACAGTAAAATGAGGTATACCTATATGTGGGAGTAGAATTGCTGGGTCATGTGATAATTCTATGTTTAACTTTCTAGGAGCTGCCAGGCATCCAACACTTTGTGTAATTCCCTCTTTAGTTTGGGTAGAACCTGTGATATACGTCTCTAACTAATAGCATATGGCAAAAGATGATAGTATATAACCCTTTTAATTATCTTACATTATATGAAAAGGTGATGGGATATAACATTATAGGGCAAAGTAATTGGGTTTCATGCCTGTGACTGTTTCATCATATAAGACTCCATCGTAGGAGACTAGAGAACAGGTTGTAATTACTGGCTTGATGAAGTAAGCAGCCATATTGAGGAATCCCACATGGCAACGAATTGCTGACAGTTTTTAAGGATCTAAGTGCCCAAAGGATCCCAGCATCTGATCACCATCCAAGAGCCAGTAGGAAGATGGGGCCCCACTGTCCTATAGCCACAAGGAAATAAATTTGTCAACCACGGGAATGAGCTTAAAATTGTCCCAGTTTAGCCTCCAATTGAAAATGCAGGATGGCCTACACCTTGATTGCAGCCTTGAAAGACACTGAGCAATATATGACAAATCTTTGTTTCATTAGGCTGTCTGTCAATTTTTGGATTTTAGTACTTCTTTACCTTCTCATTTTAGAGAGTTGTGCAGGTTTGTGTAGTGGTTTGAATGGATCATTATGAACCTTGCGCTTGTCAACCCCAATATTTCTGCCAATATAATTGTTTTGTTTTGTTTTTCTAACAAGAAATTTGGATTTCTTGAAATCTTCAATTTGGGCTTGATTTAGTCACAAGGGTAGTAATGAATCTGAGTCTAAATTCTATCTTGATGAAGAATATCAGAGTCCTCAGGATGTTTAAGGAAGAGGTCATTAGTAGAGGATTTGATCTGGAATTTCTATTTGTACTGTAGATTCTTTCTTATGAAGTCAGTGAATGTAATGTCTCATAGGAAGAAGGAATGTTCCTTGAATAAAAGTGCAAAGGTTTCTGTTGTGGGCTGGGACATGGGAAATGTGAAGAGTGTGAGAGATACACATTATCCAAGCACTTTGTTGACTCAGAGAGAGAAAGCTTGTGTAACAATGGCAGGGATTAAGGTTAATAGTGTACTACTTGTATTATTAATAATAATTAGTGAAATTTCTTCTTTTGAGTTGATGGGTAAAATGGGAAATGGGTACTTGATTTGAAAATCTGACAATGTGGGTAGTTCCATCCAGGTTTTATGATATTTTCTATTTCTGGCTTAGGGCTGCTTACAAAATGTGAGGAGAGAGCCAGGGTCACAAATACTTCAGCGTCTACTCCTAAGTGCTGTCTAAAGGTATTAAAGAGCCCATCTCTGAAGTTTCCAATGGACTTATCCTTTCTTTGCTAGCATAACCTGTTTCCAGAGGAAAGAGTTTTGTAGTAGCCTGCCAGGGTAACCTTGTCTGTCATTTACAGTTTTTCTAAGTCTCTCTGATTTCCATTGTAATTAGAAGTCTCAAGTCACTCTCATGGTCTTCCTATTCTCTTGTTTAATCTAATATTTTATGTGAGGTTCTTACTAGAAATATGAATCAATTGATAGAAATCTAGGGACCCCAATTTATACTTTCCTTGAGCATTTTCAACTTCTCTGTAAATTTCTGTTTGGTGTAGGCTTTGGAAAGTCTTTGGTAATGCCTCTCAGTTCAGAATGAGACCAAGGCGTTAGTTCAGCCATAGAGGCTTGCCCTGTTCTAACAGGGCTTAATTTAAAAAGGAAATGATGCTTGGAGGGTTGCTGGCCAGCCAGAAGAAAAAGGGAGCAGGACAGAGGAAAATGGAGGAGCATAGGATAGAAAGGAATAACAGGATAAAACCATCAGGTTTAAGAAAGTTTGAATTTTTCACTGGGCTTTTCCTATGTCTTTCCTCTTCCTTATGAACTTGTCTTCCCTGTAAACAATTTTGGAATCTGAATTATTTTTTGAAGGTTCCTCATTTTTATAATAAAAAAAAAGCAGAACACTTGGTATTTGAGATATTGCTTCTTTTTTTTTCTGTAAGGTGCCTCTCAAATGAACCATTCATATCAAAGGTTTACAAAAAAGAGTCTACTAGGAGGAGGTGGGTAAAGGGGGGAAAATTTGGAAAATCTGTAATACTGTCAACAATAAAATTAAAAGAAAAAGGAGTTTGCTATAATTCTGAATGATCCCTAGTGAAATTATGTCATTTAGAAAGATAAGAACATGAATTTGAGTAACCTAATAATTAGCCATCTCTAATTGCAGACCTGGCAATGGGTAGTGCCTTGGTGATTTGGAGAGGAGATCTCTCCCAGAACCAGACTCCCTTGGACAAAACAAGTCAAGACAGAGAAGAAAGTTCTGAACGTTTTAATAAGGGTTTCAAGGCAAATTTTGCCCTATTTGGATACCAATTTGATGAAACCTGAATTCATTAGCTCCTGTAGCTAGCGTTAAGATGAACGTACAGGTCATGTGCCTATCTTCTTCCATATGAACGTTGGCATATGTACTTAGAACAAAAAATATTGAGGATATTTTGTTACAAGGAAAGTTTTGCTAATAATCAGTAAGGTTTCTTCTACTACTAAACGTTTTCAAATCTGATCAGAAAATCAAAGGGTTCCCTTGTTCAGGTAGGTCAGTTGGTTAAAGTGTCTTCCTAATATGCTAAGGCTGCTGGTTCCATCCCCGGTCAGGGCAAATACAAGCATCAACCAATGGATGCATAAATAAGCGGAACAACAAGTCAATGTTTCTAGCCCAAACAATAAATAAAATTATATATATTACAAGCATATATTTAAAAAAATGTCCTAGCCAGTATGGTTCAGTGGTTGAGTATCAACCGATGAACCAGGAGGTCACGGTTTAGTTTCCAGAAAGGGCACATGCCTGGGTTGTGGCTTAATCCCCAGTAGTGGGCATAGAGGAGGCAGCAGATCAATGATTCTCTCTCATCATTGATGTTTCTATCTCTTTCTCCCTCTCCCTTCCTCTCTGAAATCAGTAAAAATGTATTTACAAAAAAGGGAAATCAAAGTGTTCCTCATTCCTAAAATTCCTGAAAAGGAAATTGGAGTTCTACTCAATGTGAGATTTTTCTGATCATTGTGGTTGGGGAGGCCCCTGAATGGGGGGCCCAGGTGGGCATCAGAGAAATGCTACATTTAAAAAAATATTATCTTTAAATTGCAATTTATATTCACTATTGTATTGTATTAGTTTTAGGTGTACAAGCACATACTTCACAAAGTGTTTCCCCCGATATATCCAGAACCCTCCTGGCACCATACGCAGTTATTATAATATTATTGATTATATTCCCTATTCTGTGCTTTGCATCCCCAGAGCAATGCAGTTTTTGCATACAGGACCTTGAACTGTAACTATTAGCAGATTTCTGTGGAAGCTCAAAGAGATGGTAACCTTTACTGTAGTAGGTAATTCACTTGGTTTGCCTGTTCAACAAGTTATTTTGCTTGTTTTTTCAGGAAGGTTGCATTTGACAGTCTATATTTATTTGCAGCCACTGTTAATTTGAAAAATAGGGAAAAGTAGAAAGTAGAAGAAAATAGTTATCTTCAATTTTATCTCCCTGTGTGTTATAGGTGATTTTTAAGATCCTATTATATTCTCAAATAATGATAGGTTTTCATTATCTGTGTTAACTTTAACTATGGTTTACAGTGCTTAACACTTATTGTCTGGTTTAATTTAAGCCACAATGGAACCTGCAGGTTATAGTTTTCAGATAAGTATTTAGAAGTGTTTTTAAGGAATGCCCTTTTGTTTCTCTAAGTTTGAATATTAGTTTTATTTCCAGTTTGCTATTTCCGATATGAGGCTATGGGTATTTTTTTCTTTCAGATGTGATTATTAATTGGGATTTCTTGGTTAGTAATTACATATTCATTTGGAATGACACCACTTTTCACATTTTGTAACTTAGATTTGTTAGGTAAAAGATTACCTTTGAGGATATCTATGCAGATAGAGTTTTGCTGATGCAGATATGTAGTGTACATTTTTGGAAAACCTTATGGTTTTGGCAATTACATTAGCAGTACTTTTGCATTGGAAGAATGTATGTGCTACTTATAGACATTTCTGTTTTAAATCCTTAGGGTTTAAAAAATATTAGCCTGTGGTATACTTAAGATTAAATTCTTTTTCTTGGCAACTATATTATATTCTACTTTTTTTCACCAAGTAATTTTCACCTCTGACTTGAGCAAATTAATGTGGCTTCATTTTGTTACATTTGTTGTTAAATTTTTTCTCATTTGAATATTTAGAATGTTTTATGGAGGCTACATGGAGATGGTTTACCACAATCTTTTAAAAATTGTGTGCAATAATCTATAATAATAAAAGTGTAATATGCTAATTAGACCGGACGAAGCCAGGGCTGAGAGGGAAGCCTGAGTCCTGGGTGCCTGCCAGCAGCTGGAGGGAAGCCCGAGTCCCGGGTGCCAGAGGGAAGCTGGTGCCGGCAGCTGGGGGAAAGAAAGGCCTACTCTTGAATGAATTTCGTGCATCAGGCCTGTAGTCCTATATAATAAAAGGCCAATATGTAAATCAACCGAATGGCAAAACCACCAATCGCTATGATGCGCATTGACCACCAGAGGGCAGATGCTCAGTGCACTCCCAGAAGCCCTGAGCCAGGCTCACTGCTGGTGAGCAAAGCGGTGGTGGCTGGAGCCTCTACCACCTCTGCGGCAGCACTAAGGAGCAGCAAGCCAAGTGGTAAGGAGCCAGCAGACGGGCAGTAAAGGATTGAGGGGTCCCGGATTATGAGAGGGCACAGGCCGGGCTGAGGGCCCCGCTCCCCAAGTGCATGAATTTCATGCACCAGGTCTCTAATATTGAAATAAGTAGGTATGGTGCCAGGTTGGTACTAGACTTAACAGGGGGATCACTTTGTAAGTCATATAAATGTCTAACCACTATGCTGTATACCTGAAACAAATAAAATATTGAATGTCAACTGTAATTGAAAAATTAAAAAAACTCAAACATTGTGTGCAGTACTTAAGGAGTCTTCTGGAATGGTTTTCCTTTTTTTATATATATATTTTATTGATTTTTTACAGAGAGGACGGGAGAGAGATAGAGAGTTAGAAACATCGATGAGAGAGAAACATCGATCAGCTGCCTCCTGCACATCTCCTACTGGGGATGTGCCCGCAACCCAGGTACATGCCCTTGACCGGAATCGAACCTGGGACCTTTCAGTCCGCAGGCCGACGCTCTATCCACTGAGCCAAACCGGTTTCGGCTGGTTTTCCTTATGTTTTGTTCTTGAATCATTCTTTTCATTAGGGAGAAACTAATGTTGTTTTAAAGTGTATTTCTCAACTAGTCATCTGGTATCATGTATTTGCCTTTATCAAGTTTTATTTTATTCAACATCTTGCTAACTCCATCTATTGAATATGAGAGCAGAGTGAAAAGTGTGCATCTGAAGCTATTGGAAGACAGGTTTGGGAATCCCACCCCAATTGTATGGCAAAGAATAACAAGCTGTAGACCCCAAGTTCAAAGAATTTCAAGTCTCCACTGGGAGACCTACCTACAAATAGACAGGCAATTTAATACATTTTAATAATGCTAAGCTCAGAATGCATGGGGCCCATGTAAAAGGGGCATTCAGGGTATCATGGCAGATCTTCCAATGGAAGTGATATCTAAGTGATACTTGAAGTCTGAGTAGTAATGAGTTAGCTAGAAAGTGAGGATGATGATGGAGACACAGCTCTACGGTCAGTGAAAATAATCTTATTGTGAAAGCTTGGAGTCGAGGGACCATGGGGGCTTTAAAAAACTGCTGGGATGCAGTGTGAGGGTCTGTAGTAAATGAGCTGGAGATAGATTTAGGATCCAGATATGTATGACTTGAATGTTGTGCAACTGGGTTTGGAGATTTATTCTTGTGGCTTTGGGGCCTCTGAATGGAGAAAAGGTAAATGATAGAAACATTAACATGATACAATTGTGGAATTAGAAAACTTACTTTGGTTTGTGATACAGGAAATGTACAGGGGCCGGTTGGTAGATGAATTAGAGTGCGCCTCCTTTAATCCAGGCAAGAAATGATAAGGGACCTAAAATAACATATCAGAATGGAGCAAAGTAGATAGTGTGGAGATAGATGGGGGAAGTTGAATCTATAGGATTATGTGATCTGTTAGATGGCAGGTTCTAAGCAGAGGGAGGAATTATGAATGATTAAATTGCTGTACTGTATTTGATTATAATCCTTATCAGCATATTATCTTGGGGGAAATACATTAAACTTGTCTTGAGTTCCTGTTGTCCTGAGAGAGAAAGTAATACCCATTTACATCTCAGAGCAGAGTATAATAATGTATTTGAATGAGGTTCGTAAAGTATAGTTTTAACGTAGTAATTGTTTTTATCACTCAGTTTGCCAGATTTTAAGTTACTTTACTTATTTATTTAATACTCACCCAAGGATATTTTTCCATTGTTTTTAGATAGAGTGGAAGAGAGGGGGTGGAGAAAGAAGGAGAAAGGAAAAGAGAAACATTGATGTGAGAGAGACACATCTATTGGTTACCTCCTGTACACCCCCTTCCAGAGCCAGAGATTGAGCTTTTAGCTGAGATACATGCCCTTGACTGGGAATTGAACCTGAGACCCTTTGGTGCGAGAGCTGATGCTCTAACCATTGACCCAAATTGGCCAAGACAGCTAATTACCCAGATTTTAAAAATGGTGCTCTTGCTTTAGCCGAAACAGTGGAATAACAAGAACAGAAACTAGTGTGAAGTAAATCATTAAAAAAAAAACAAAAACCAACAACAAAAATTGAAAAGCTGTGTCCTAGTAATTACAAAGTACAGTATCCCTTTTCTCTGCTACCAAGAATAACTTTACTGATGATGCCACAAAGACTTTATAGTTTTGAAAAAAAATCAGTTATATTTACTGTGTTGTTTTGCAATTGTAGAAATATATAGTAAATTTTAGAAAGATTAAAAAATATATTAAAACAAAGTCTTCTGCTTGACTTGCAGTTATCTGGAAAACACAATCAGCTGAAACCTATTTCCTGAACCTGGGATTGTTGAAAGTTTTACTTTATATATGAATGCAGAATAGTTTGAAGATGCTTTTTGTGTACAGGTAGAGTTATCCATAGTGTTTTGAAACAATAATTTGATTTGATTTTGCAAAAACAGTTGCGGATATGTTCTAGAGCCAGCAGAGGAAAGTAAATTCCTAAGTAGCTTCCCATTAGAATGAATAGCAGGACTCTCACGCAGTAAGTACAGAATTCAGGTTGGTAAGTAGGCTGTACATAGTGAGAAAGAAGTATGGTCTGAATTGTGGACAGCAGAGTCAGTATTTGATACTAACATTACTGTGGAAATAAATTGGGTGTTTAGCATCAAGGAGATGTATTTGAATTTGCCTGTCTTTGTTATAGCTTTTGCTTCCCTGCCCACCAGCAATAATGAGGACCCAGATCATCTGAACCAGTGAAGTGCACTGGAGATGCATGCACAATTTTTTTTTTTGTTTTTTTTTGTTTGCAGTATTGTAGTGCTAGTATTAGTTCTATGTTATACAGGTTCAGAAGATGAATGATGACCACAGGATACACAACGAAGATCAGGCAGGCCATCACCCCAAACTACCAAGATTAGAAAGGAACAATCTTGGTAGTTTGGGATGGTGGCCTGCCCAATTTAAGATTGCCAATCTTAATTGAGTGTTCTAGTGTGTTTCAGCCTTAACTAATTTCATCTTTTCAATAACTCTGTGAGATAGATACTGTTATTATCTCCATCTTACAGATAAGGAAACCAAATCCCAGAGTGGCACATGGGTCGGTAACTCGTTCACTGTCACAGAGCCAGTGTTGGGGCCCAGTTTTTCTACTCCAACACTTTTACTCTTAGCTGCGGGGCTTTGCTGCCTCCCAGGCGAGTTAACAAATATATTTGGCTTGCAGAAAATGCACCCGATTTTTGTGAGCTCCTTTTTGTATTGTTTTGTGCTCTCCTTATTTGGTTTTAGCAACATCACCCAATCCCTCTCACCATGTCTCTATAAAACAGAATTTTTTACTGTTTGTTCGTGGGTTGGATGATAGAACTCACTCAATGTAAAGTATGCTGAAATCTATACTAATAAAAGGGTAAGTGCTAATTAGACCACATCGTCCGGACGTCTGACTTCTTTCCGGACAATGCCATGGTGGTGGGGGCTGAGGCAGAGGCAGTTAGGGTCAATCAAGCTGGCAGGGGAGGGCAGTTGTGGGCGAGATCAGGTTGGCAGGGTAGGGCAGTTGGGGGCGAGATCAGGCCAGCAGGGGAGGGCAGTTAGGGGTGATCAGGCAGGCAGAAGCAGTTAGGGGTGAGATCAGGCCAGCAGGGCAGGGCAATTAGGGGCAATCAGGCAGGCAGGCAGGTGAGCGGTTAGGAGCCAGCAGTCCCAGATTATAAGAGGGCAGTTGGACATCCCCCAAGGAGTCCCCGATTGGAGAGGGTGCAGGCTAGGCTGAGGGAATCTCCCCCCCTTCCCCCCCGCCCCATGCATGAATTTCGTGCACCGGGCCACTAGTAGAGGAATAAAAGCAATAGTTACTGGTTCCATTGGCTTTTTTCCTCATTTTCCATTTTTCTTGAACTGCTGTTTTGGAATTGTATAGCTTGTTACTTTCCTAAACCCTTTCCTCGTCAGTGTTTTGAAATGTTCCACTTTAGACCCTAAGTGTGTCTTCCTTCAAAACAAGGTGGGATTACAGAATGAACCACAGGGATTTTTATCATTTAGAACAGTGACTTTTAACTTTTTTCATCTCATGGCACTCATAAACTAATTACTAAAATTTTGTGGCACACCAAAAGTGTGTTTTTTGCTGATCTAGACAAAAACATTTTTTAAAAATTCATTCACACTAGATCACTATTGTTGTGTTGGCTGTTGTCATTTTTCTATTTGACAATCTAAGGCAGCTGTTCTCAACCTGTGGGTTGAGACCCCTTTGGGGGTCGAACGACCCTTTCACAGGGGTCGCCTAAGACAATTGGAAAACACATATATAATTACATATTGTTTTTGTGATTAATCACTATGCTTTATTATGTTCAATTTGTAACAATGAAAATACATCCTGCATATCAGATATTTGCATTACGATTCATAACAGTAGCAAAATTACAGTTATGAAGTAGCAATGAAAATAATTTTATGGTTGGGGGTCACCACAACATGAGGAGCTGTATTAAAGGGTCGTGGCATTAGGAAGGTTGAGAACCACTGATCTAAGGGAAAAGAGTTCAGTACCCCTGACTAAATAGTCAGGTATTACATGTTTTAAAAATTCTTGTGGAATAGCGGTTGAAAACTGTTGGTTTAGAAGAATAGAGTCATCTGATATTGTTGGACTGTTCCTTTTTTCGACCTCCCAATCTGAAGCCATCTTATCGCTAATACATTTTTCATTTTTTTGTAATTTCTCAAATATATTACTTTTGATATGAATCCAAAACTACTCTAAATACTTCGATTGAAAATTATGTAAGGGAATCAGCATCAAATTTGTTTTATTATATTAAAATTTTTGTATTGTAATTTTCTTCTATTTTTAAGGGGATTATTGCACCTGTTAGAAAAAATTTTAAGTAAATTATAGAATGTAATTCAATAATACTTGAACAGAACCTGCTTTTTAAATCCCTTTAGTATTTTCATATATTGATTGTATATCATGTAATTATAAGCTCTGAGAACTGTCTTAAGAATGCTCTAAAGATAAGACTGTTAAACAGAATCAGTTTTGCTTTATCTTCATACTAGAGGCCCAATTGGGTGGCGGGGGGGCCGGGGGATCCCTCAGCCCAGCCTGCTTCCTCTCACAGTCCAGGAACCATCAGGGGTTGTCCTACTGACGGCTTAGGCCCACTCCCCATGAGAGGCGACCAGGCTGATCAGGGAAAGGCGCCACCCCTGTCACCTCGCTGCTGCTGCCACTGCCAGCCGCTGCAGCCACCAAGGTGTTTTCATCAACACAGACTCCAGTCCCTTCACCACAAAAAAATGACAACTTTCTTCAGGCATTTTCAAGATGTCTCTTTCATAGGATATGACATTTCTTTCTTTTTTTTTATACTCACCTGAGGATATTTTTCCATTGATTTTTAGAGAGCGTGGAAGAGAAAGGGAAAGACAGAGAGAAACATCAATGTGAGAGGCACACTTCGATTGGTTGCCTCCTGCATGAGCCCTGACTTGGGCCCCGGCCAGGGAGGAGCCTGCAACCTAGGTACATGCCCTTTCATCAGAATCAAACCTGGACCCTGTTGTCCGCAGGCTGAGGCTCTATTCACTGAGCCAAACTGGCTAGGGCAGGATATGACATTTCTTAGCCCCTCCATCAGTAGACCTTCGTTTTTTCCTCCAGGAGAGAGGTGGAAAAACCCTAGATCACCTTCTTGGATTCTTATTACCCAAGCAAGTGGCATACCGCAAGCTTAGCCAATGAGTGATCAGAGAAGGTGTTTTCTCTGCAGCTCCCAAGCAGAGGCAGGACTGCTGGTGCGCCGTGGCCGTGGGGCTGCTGGGGACTGGGCCCCACTGTGGGTTTGTGTCTCCGCTCCGGCCCCCTGCGTGTTGTTCGTTCTGGGGCCAGGTGCGGGCCGCCCTGTCTGTTCTCTCAGGCTCCGTGCCCACACCTGGCCCCTCCTCCTGAGCTGGTCGTGACCATTACAGTGTCCCGGTCTAATTTGCATGTTACCTCTTTATTATATATAGAAGATATTGCCAAGTTGGATTTGTGAAGAAGGAATGATGCTTTTCTTTGAGGAAATGTATTTTATATGAATAAAGATCAAGAGTATTTGATAACATAAAGTTTAATACTTATTTCATATTTTTATTAAATCAATAAAGAAATTTAAAAGTAAAAAAAGAAATCATAGATGCAAATAAAAAAAATAAAGTTTAGTATCTGTAAATTGAAATGAATCTGCTTTGTATTACTTTTTAGTATAACTTAAACTTGTAGCCCTTCTGTTTGAACGTTTATTGCCATGTAAAATTTGATTGTTTAAATTAGTGCAATATTTATTTTAAAATGGCAGGGTATCGCTATCTATATAATTTTTAAGAATAGGTTCTTTGAAACTGAACTTTCCAATTGTTGAAGTTGCATGATGCAATGAAGAAAGTGCTTGATTGAGAATTAAAAGGCCAGGGTAAATATTGGGCTTGGTCTTTTGCCCAGTGTCAACAATATTTTATGGAAAGTACTTTGTTTTAAACTGAGGCCAAAACCCAAGCCTGTCTGGTTCTTAAGCCCCTGCCCTGAACTACTGTGTGGTATTTCCTTGCTCTATATCATTAGATATGTGAATTTGAACAAGCCACTACATCTCCTTGGTATAAGTTGACTCACTTATAACATTGATGCTCTGGAGATGAGTAGTTGTAACATTGGCATTGGAGTAGAGAACATTTAAGAGATTGCCTTATCATAGCAGACTTATTTCTGTGGTAGCTGATGGATAGTTGTTTATTCATTCAACAAATAATGTGTTGCTTGTGTTGATTTGCTAAGCTATGGGGATTCAATAAAGAGCGAGACAGAGCTAGTCATTGCTCTCATGGAGATTAAGAGTAACAAGGGGCTGTAATAATTGAAGGACAGAGTGTAATGTGGTCATACAGCAATGGCATCCAACCGGATGGCGAAGGACTGGAAAGGCTTTCTAAAAAAAGTGACATTAGGTGAATCCTGAAACATGCACCCTGAGTTTAAGAGAAAAATTGTAATTTTTCTCTCACTTAGACTACTGTTTCCTACCTGGGACTACTCACATTCTCCTGCCTCTGTCTAAACTATTCATTTGTTCATTCCTTCATTTCATCCCTCATTCAACAACAGTTTATTGAGTCACTGCTGTGCGCACTGTTCTAGGCATTTGAAATATATCACTGAACTAATTATATGGAGATTTCTGCCTTCATGGAGCTTACATTTTAATGGGATAGGGAGGTAAGAAATACACATAGTAATAATATTATATGCTAAACTTTTTCAAAATGCAGACAGAGTGAGGCTTCATTTCCTTGCTTTTAGACTGAAGTTCAGTCTTTTTAATGTGGCCTGTGAGGCCTGCTTAACTCTACTGTAGGCTCATTCTTCAGGCCCAGCCATGCTGACTTCCATCGTACTTTTATTCCTTAGGCCTCCTTTCAGAGTCACTATGTCTGAGAAGTGTCCTGGAACTCTGATTTTGAATTAGAGATCCCTGCTGTCATAAGCCCTCTCTACTTCTCTATAACATGCATCTCAATAATGATTTTTTTTTAGTTGCTGTGCAATCATAGTTAAAGTCTGTCTTTTCCACTAGACTGTAAATTACAGGAAGGCTGGGAGGGTGCCTTTCTTTTTCCCTCCCATGTCTTCAGGTCCTAGTATATGGCATATAGTAATAGAGTTGGTTTGGTGAAGGGAGGTGGAAGAGAAGGGAGTTTCTGACAGAGCCTAGTAGGATGTGTAAAAGCTGGGGAGAAGGCCTGGGCTCTGCGGTAGGGAGTAAAGTGCAAAGTTGATATTGACGGGATGAAACTGGTGGCCCAGCAGGATCAAGTATTTAAACCAGGGTAAGAAGTTTAAATTTGGTCTTAAGGCAGTGGGGAGCTATGGAAAATGTAAGCAGATTTTTGGAATACTAGTTTGTTTTAACAACATTTGTTGCCATGAAAATCATTAATTAGATAATTTTGACAACACCTTTAAGTGTGATTGATTTAATTTTTAAATTATGAAAGTAGTATGAAATTTTGATCTTTATGCTGTAAGTTTTTAATGTGTATCTGAGGTTATACAAGGATAAGTAAAAGTTCCTTTCTTTCCTCAACTGCTTTCAAGTAGTAACTAAAGCTGAGTTTTTTGTTTGTGCCCATATGCAAGTTTTTATGAGCATCCAAATGTGTTTTTCTCTGTCTTAATGTAGATATGGTCATACTGTATCTATTACAGATAACTTTCCATTCTACAATACATATTAAATTTTGCATATATTTAGAATTTTCTTTTTTCCTTGAATAACAAAACTTATTCCTTATTTATGCATCTGCAGGTTGACTAAAATGTATTTCTGCTTAATTTAAAAAATTTTAATTTTCAGTTACAGTTTTCATTCAATATTATTTTGTATTCGTTTCAGGTATATGGCATAGTGGTTAGACAAGCATATATGTTACAAAGAGATTCCCCCAATAAATCTAGTACCCACCTGGCACCAGACATAGTGATTATAATATTGACTGTATTTCCTAAACTGTACTTTACATCCTTGTGAGTATTTTGTAACTAGTTCTCAATCCCTTATAGAATTATCTTCTTATAATATTGACTGTATTTCCTAAACTGTGAGATACTTTACATCCCTGTGAGTATTTTGTAACTACCAATTTATACTTCTTAATCCCCTGTAGAATTATCTTCTTAAAACTTAAACCTGAGTCATCATTCCTCTGTATAGAACCAAGGCGTTTGGAACTCTACCAAATTCCCTAAGTGCCTGCCAGAACAGGCCAGGCGTTCTACCTCTGTTTTATCCTGCCACTTCCTTACTGTGCTTCAGTTTCACCTCTTGGGTCTTTTTTTCTTTCTAGAACCTATTACGTGCCTGGATAATTTAGGGTTTTTGTACATATTGTTCCTTTTGTCTAGGTTCTTTTCTTCCAAATCTTCCCATGGTGTGATGGCTGGCTGTTGTTTTTGTAGGAGTGCAGAATTTATTATCGCCAGGCTTTAATTTGAATTTTACTTAGGAAGGACCCTTTCTGAGCAGTTTATATCGAAGTCCCTCCCGCTCACTCTCTCCCTTAGTACTGTTCGTTTCCATGTAATATTTATTTCAATTCTCAATTAATTTGTTTACTCTTTTCCTCTCATTAGGCTGTAAGTTTCACAAGGGCAACAACTATTTCATGTGGTATTTGGGCAGTAAATATTTACTAAATCAATGAGTAAATAAATGAATAAGAATGCATGGATCAATCTCATTCTTTTAAAGGCTGTGTAATATTCCATTTTATATATGTACCAAATAAGGTACCAGTTCCTTATTGAAGGCCTTGTTTTTCTGATTTTATTTTTTTTAAATTTTTATCTTTATTGTTGAAAGTATTACAGATCTACCCTTTGTTTCTTTTGTTTTCCCATTGACCCCCTCCCTACCCTCCCTGCCCCCCCCCCAGGCCTTCACCAGACTATTGTCTGTGTCCCTGTGCTATGCATATAAGTTCCCTGGTTAATCTCTTCCCCATTTTCTTTTCTAATCAGAACACCACCAATAAAACGAAAATAATGAATGTTTGCATACCTCTTCGTGTGTGTGTGTGTGTGTGTGTGTGTGTGTGTGTGTGTGTGTGTGTAGGGTAACTTATAAAAAAAGAAATTGCTGGGATGAAAGACGTGTGTCCTCAAGTTTTTGATAGATACTAACAATTTCTTTTGAAAAAGATCACCCCATTTTATACTATATCAGTAGTGAGTGTGATGCTTGTTTACCTTCAGGTCATCACTGCTTCCTCTTACCAAACTTTGACAGATGAAAAGTGCCTCTCGTTGCTTCAATTTGTATCTCTCTCTATAACTATAACAAAAGTTGAACATATTTTATATATTATCCTTTTAGATTTTATTTTATGTAAACTTAATATTTAATTATTTGCTCATATTTCCTGATGATTTTTGGTCTTTTTTTTATTGATTCTAATTTTTTATTAAAATTTTTTTCTGCCTATAGCCATATAAGGAAGTTATACTGTATGATATTTCAGTTAGTGTCATTGAGTTGAGAGCTACATGGTGCTTTTTGTCTCTTTAAAATTAGTTTTATATAGCCCAATAATAAAACCAAATGTCCTGAAGAATGTATTGAAGCTGACTGTATTTAATAGTTTATTGTTGAAACTGATAATAGATATTTAATGTCCAGTCTATAATATGTCCTCAATAAAACATTTTTGGATGAATGAATGACAAGTGAAAAGTCGATTTTTAAGGTAGTTTGATTTTACTTGCAAGTTCACTTACTAGAATTTGCTTTTCATAGTAAGAAAACTTAAGCAATAGTGATTAGTTGAAAGATAAGATTTTTTTGTGACAGTGTATAGAAGTGTTGGATTTGTGGCAGTTAAAGAATTTTTAGAAGATTTGCTATGTATAAACATATCTTTTTATATACACACATTCATAATATGTATATACTATATACTCAATGCTAAAATATGACTAATGAATTCTAGGAATTATCTTTTAGCATCTGCCTTATCTCTCAAGGTAACGAACTTTTTAGACAGCAGTTGATTTTCTCTCAGAATATCTTTTGCAAATATACTATTACACTTCTCAAAGAAAAGACTTGTTTAAAGTTTCCTTCTTGGCTTCTTACAATCCAGTCTCCATCAGCCAGCACTCTTCCTGTATTTTGTTCGCGAGGCACTAATTGTCCGCATTTGGCAGGTTTAACACTTCCTGACAGAGAGGCTATTAAGGGGAAGTATTCTCCAATAACTGTCACTGGCTCCAACAAAGAACCTTCCAACTCAATGTGTGGAAACCACTAACATTCTTAAATGACCCTTTTCATGATTTTTATACCTTTAACCTAAAATTTGGAGAATGTAGGGTCAGCAAAAACAGCAAGGTGTAATAAAGCAGTAAACCTTGATTTTTTGGGGGGAAGGGCGTAGAATGGGAGGTATAGATTTATCTCTGACTTGAAAACAATTGTTATTTGGAAAATCTCATTAGCAGATGTGACTGCTTGGAGTAAAAAAAAAAAAAAAAAAGACTTAAAACTGATGTCGCTTTCAGGACTGCTTTGAACTTAACAAGCACCTATTTGTGGAGCAGACTGGCTAATGAAAGGAAATTAAATTTTTCTGACAACTTCCCCTGCCAACCTCCTTATTCAGGGGGATGTTATTAGGTACTGAAGACTTTTAAAGAAGATTTTTTTTATTAGACATAAATGAACCAGTTATAAACATCCCCTGCTCCCACTTTTGGGGAAGGATTCTGATTTGGTTACTCTACATTTTTAAAGTATTTGCTTAAAAGCTTAAAAAATGCCTTCCCTTTAATACTTTAAAGTTATTTTCTAAAAAATTCAGGCATGCTTACCAGTTAGTGGTTTCAAAAAATTATTGTCATTCCTTGTGATAGTTTATGTCACTGATTTATAAAAAAAAGTTAAATTTACTAGGAGGATGTATTTAACACCTTCTTTTCAGCTTTCTCTTTGTTGTTATATGGGGAAATGTTTCAAGAATGTCCTAAGTGAGGCATGTTAGGTGAGAGTTAATGATCAATGAAATGGTTTAGATTCAAGGGAAGGTTTTGTCTTTTCAGTGGTATTAGTTGATTAGCAGTAACTAATCCTTACATTCATAAGCTTTTACCTTGTACTGTTTTGGAATGCATGTTCTTTTCTTGGCTTTTTGGAAGTTTTCCCCCCACTGGCTGGTTTGTTGAATTTCTGTTTTTTAAAGATAAAATAGTGAAAAGGTATGAAATAAAAAAGAAGAAAGAAAAAGTAATGGATATTTCTCAAGGATTTTTTTTTTTTTTTTTTTTTTTTTTGGTGGTGGTTGCGGGGACGATGATGATGACGATTGGTAATACCTATAGATACTGGGGATTTACTTTTTTATTTCTGGAAAATCTATTGAGCTTCTTCCTAACAATAGAGAATCAACTCCCCCTGCTGACAGAATCTAGGAAAACATGACATATAAATATCAGAGAGACAAAAACAAGCTGGCTGTGGACAAGCTTTAATGATCTGATTTATGATTTAGTATTGATTGTAAACATCTAAATTCTGCTGTTAAACTTCAGCAACTGCACCAAATCATTTGGCAATTCTGGTAGTGCTTCCTGCCAGCTCCTTTCAAACTGCTTTGAGTTTCTTAATATAATAATGATGAGGTAAAATTTACATTCCACTTATGGTATTAATTTTACATTTCTCTGAATGAAAAGAGTTAGAAGGTTGTAAAATTGAACATTAAATGAATCAGAGGAGACAGTGGTGCAATATATGACTGCCCTAAAGACATTGTGCAATGGCTGATGGGATTAATGTTGGGTCTCATTTCCTGCTTTTACAGGATGCAGATGAAGCTGTCAGAATTGCAAGGGAAATTGGTAAGTTCTTAAATTAACTTTGGTAGAGTTTCTCTGTCTTTTAGCAGATATGGTTGAGTAAATATGTAATAAGAAATTCCCATAGAGCAAATAATATTTTAATAGTTTAGGTTTCTGATTAGTTGTCACTCTGGAAGAATTTTTCTGCCGAATTACCATATTCTGTTATTAAAGTGAACTTAAAGAGTAATTTGACCTTAATTATAGCTCTTTTAATAGGTGAAATCACTGACTAATTAAAAGAAGGAATTATCTTAAGAATTCTTGAGCTTGAATGTAATGTAAATTTATATGTATGGAATTGAATGACACTTATTTAAAGTTAAGGACATATATGGTTAAAACAAAGATATCATGTTTAACAAGGCTCTTCAATTTTTTGTTTTTCTTAAGATATTAAATATCACCAATTTTGCTAGGAAAGAGAAAATAGAATGTGAGAAGTTAGAACTGAGTATTCTAAATTGGAGTAAAAGGTAAACTGAAGGACATTTTAATGACTATTTTACTTGGCTGTTTTAGGCATAATTGTACCAGGGCAGTGTTGCTCAACTCTGTATTTTCAAAAATATTCTTGGAGCTCATGACTATTTTATTTTTTAAGTGCTAGCTAATTAAGGAAATGTATGAGGGTACATTGCTATCGAGGATTAGCAAGGCAACAAAATAACTACAGTTTTATTAATCACATTACTATTTTGTACTTGATAGATATTTGCAGATATGAGAGAAATTAGACAATACTTGCTAGTCAGGAATTCACAGCATCTTATTAGCATTCCTACACCGATAGGGCCAAGTTTTGTAGCCTCCCACATGAACATTTCTTTAGTTCTGTTTTCTCATTAAGATTGATCATTTAGACTTATTTTATTCATTTGGAGAGCATTTGATTTGGCAAAGTTTACATAGTTGTGATTTGCAGAAATATCTTCTTGGTTTGAAAGTGACCACTTTTATTGGTAAACTAGAGGCCTGGTGCCTGAAATTCCTGCATGGGTGTGGTTCCTAGGCCTGGCCTGTGATTGAAGTGCCAGCGTCTGGCATGGAAGGGCAGGTCCTAGTTGACCTCTGGGCCCTGGGCAGCACCTGGGCCTCTGGGCCCCCATTTGCCCCCCCTCTGCCTGAGTCACGGTGCCCGAGTCCCCCCCGTGGAGATGCAATGAGCACAGCTGGATGCTGCGGGCCAGGGTGCAGCGTGGGCCTCTGGGCCGCCCAACGGCGCTGCACAGAAGCCCGGTGGGTAGCATGCTCTCTCCCGGCCAGCCTCGCAGACCGGCTCCTGCACGAACCCACGGGGAGCCTGACCGACCCCTGCGGTCTCAGCGGCTGTGGCCCAGTTCACCCTGAAGAGGCCACATGGGTGTGGGGCAGGCTCCTCTTGGTCGCCTGGCACCTGAGCATTGGGGCTTCCCTGGAGCACGAGCCCTGGTGTCTTGGGGGAGGGTAGCAAGGGGAGTGAGAGCGAGCTCAGCGGACACCCCGCATTCTCACCGCACCTTCATCCCCATCACCCCTGCCTCCAGGTAACCAGAGAGAGGTTGCAGTCCCCTGCCCAGGTGCCGCGGGAGGTTGGTCGCCACCACCCATCCCCAGTTTCCTGTCCCAGCTTGGGGCCTGACCCCGATCTGCTGATTACTGTCTGCGGGGTGATTGGTGGGGCGATCAGGCTCCCGCTTGCACCTGCCTTGGCCTGGCTCCGCCTGCTTACCTGCTCCACCATCCCACTGCAGTCCTGCTCTCCTAGGGGCCCATTGGGGCCGGCAGTGCCTCCACTGCCGCCTGCTGCCAGCACTGCCTTGCCGACGCCCGCCATGTTCCGAGACACCCCCTGGTGGTCAGCACACGTCATAGCGAGCGGTCAAACTCCTGGTGGAACAATTTGCGTATCAGGCTTTTATTATATAGGATATATTCTTTACAATAGGGACAGGTAAGCTTATCAGTTCTTCAATGATCTAAAAAAATATTTGGCTTATTGCATCTTGTTTCTGGTTGGGTTTGGCTAAATTATTTGGCGTTGGCTCATAGTTACATGTGCTTTGTTGTTAGTTTGTTTTGAAAACATTTACCTTAATAATACAGGTCCTGGATTTAAGAGTAGGCCCTAAAAAATCATATTTTATCTGAGTACAATGTCTCGTCACCAGTCATTTCTTCAGGCTCATCAACATTTTCAAAAAGCATTTCAGTTCTTCATAGGAAGATCTGCTAGATTGCTGAAGAAGTTGGACTGCATGGAACTGATTTGTGGGGTTTTTTTTTTGTTTTTTTTTTGTTGTTGTTATTTTTTGAGGAAATCAAAAGCTTCTCTCTGGTTTGAAATCACTGGCATTCCTCAGAGCCTAAGAGGCATGCAGCATACCTGCTGGCTTTTGAGGAGACTTTCCTAAAACAACTTCATTTCATTGTATACTTTTCGATTTCAAAATTCATCTTTCTAATTCTAGTTTAGATACTGTTGTTACTATCTACATAATGGATATAATATACAATTATCACAATAGTATCTACATAAAATGGGCAATAGTTGGAGGAATTTGGAGAAATAAAAATGGAGAAGAAAATCTTGAATTACATTGGCATGCCACATTTTAAATTATGAATCTTCAATTCTTGAGCATTTCCTTTGTGTAAATGGCAGGCTCCAGATTGGTTTGCTTGTTTTCATGTCTTGTCTTCCACTTTTTCAAAGTAATCAGTGACCTTTAAAATAACCAGTGAGTCATGATGGGACTCTGACCAATTCTCATCGCTTGGTTTTCCTCCCTTAATATTTAATGCTGTGCTTTACTCACCTTTCATATTTTCACTACTGATTCGATCTAAGGCCCTTTTCTTTATATTTGGGCACATCCTTGATGACTCCTTTTTTTCTATCTTCTAATTCTTCCCCAGTTACTCCTTCCCATTTGTAAAATAAATGGTTGCAATCATGGTTATTAAGTATATGAGTGCTAATGTTTTGCTTATGCTGAAAGAAAGGGAAGCCATACAGTTTGAAGTGAAATAAGACATAATAAAGAACCAGGGTCATCAGCTTTATAAATCTTTTGGAATTTCCCTGAATTACCACCAAAACCTCCCATAAAACCTTTTTTCTCAAGTGCCAGCTTCCAACAGAAATGAATTACTTATTATTAAAGTCTCTTGGTTTTCTGAATTGTTTTGGTGATTCATCAGTTTTGTTTTCTACTAATTTCATTGAGATATATCACATTTTAACTACACATGATTTCGATGAGCCTTTGTGAGTTCATCTTAACAGATGAATTGATCATTGCTTCCATGGGAAATACTAGTATATTCCTAGTTCTAAACAAGTTGTGGATTGTCCATATGTCAGGGCTACTTGTAAATTTCTCTGTTTTACTTCTTTCTGTGTTACATGGTAAAATGAAATTGATCATCTTTTACATGGCCCCTTCCCTCTGATGTCTTTACTTCTTTTCTGGAAACAAGAGGAGAAGTAAATCTATTCTGCCAAAGGGGGAAACTAACTGCATTGAGCATTGATGAATTAGGTGTCTTTTACATAATAGTAGCTCTTGTTTATGGAGCATTCTTTCCCGGTGGAAGGCACTTTGTGAATGTTATTTCTAATGCTAATTCTTGGGTTAATTATTTTCATTTACATTTAAGTAACTAAGGATTAGAAATGGTAAGTAATTTGCTCAAGGTCACTGGACTACTGAGTGGTGGGCCTGCTTGAAATTTAGGTTCATTTAGCTCTAAAAACCATGGATTTTTCATTATACTTTGGCTAAACTAATGGGATTAAAGGATGATAGCTAAAACTTTGTTTAAAATACTGTAAAGCAGTTAAGCATGTTGTATGTGGAATTCAAGAAACAGTCTCTTATCACTGACAGAGTGTGAGACAGTTAAGACTTAATATGTTACTTCCAAGTACTTGTTCTTTGGCCTTTCTTGTCTTTCTCATTCTCTTTCCTGATTTTTTCTTTGACCTTTCTAAGTTTAAAGATACAGGACTCTTGATCCTCAGTTTATCTTTAACCCCAGAGATAGACAACAGAAATCAGTGAGCTTGATTTGCATTTTTACTGGATCAAAGGCCCTTAATACAATTAAGCCAAAATTGATTCTTAAAAGGAAAAGAAATTCTAAATCTAAAACCTGCCCTTTAACAATTTCCAGATTATTCTCATTCTTTTCTTTTGCCTAAAAGCAAAAATCATGCCTAATTTAATTTTTTTTGATCCTCAGGTCCACAATGCTCCAAACCGGCTTCTTCTATAGCTTCTACATCTCTTTAAATGTCACTTCGTTCACTCAGTAACTAAAACCCAAGTTCTATCCTAGTGCCTTTCTTCCTGTCATTCTATTGTCAATCCGTCAATAGATACTGCCATTCTTCATTCAAAATATCTCTCATACTCACTGCTCACTATCTTTACTACCAACACTCTCTTCCAAACTACCATTGTCCTTGAAGGGACTGTACTTTTTCTTAAACACTTCAAAGCCATTCTTCACATAGCAGTTAGTGTGATATTTTAAAACTGTAAATAATAGGGACACATTTATCTCATTTCACCCCATCCCTTCTTTAAAACCTCTAATGGCTTTTCATTGCACTAAGATAAAATAAAAACTCCTTACCCTGACTATAAATCTTTAATTTGCGCCCCAACCGGTTTGGCTCAGTGGATAGAGCATCAGCCTGCAGACTGAAGGGTCCCAGGTTCGATTCCGGTCAAGGGCAGGCACCTTGGTTGCAGGCACATCCCCAGTAGGGGGTGTGCAGGAGGCGGCTGATCGATGTTTCTCTCTCATCGATGTTTCTAACTCTCTATCCCCTCTCCCTTCCTCTCTGTAAAAAATCAATAAAATATATATATAAAAAATCTTTAATTTGGCACCTCCCTTCTCTCCAATCTACCTTCCTTCTACTGTACTTTAGTCACACTGGCTTTCTTGAACACACCCAATTTCAGGGCCATAGAAAAAAAAAAATATATATATTTTTTTTGGTAGGAGGGGAGCCTGGAATACTCTTGCTGATGTCCTCACATGAATGGCTCCTTGTTACCTCTTGGCTTAAATGTTAATGTCTTTGAGAGAAGATATTCTAATATTGCCACATGATCATTCTATCATACCTATATTATAAACTACTGCATAGTATTTATGACTTTTATGTATATATATTCTTCTTGTTCGTTAACTTTTTCCTCAATATATTATTTTGAAAAATTTCAACCGTAAGACATTTTGAAAGAAGTTTACATTGTGTACCTGTATACCCAACACCAAGATTCCACTATTTATCTTTTGCTAGATTTGCTTTATCACTTAATCTATCCATTGGTAATTCATCTTAATATTGGTGCATTTCAAAGTACATTGCAGTTATTAGTGTGCATCCCAATAAATACTTCAACATAAATATCATGAACTGGATTCAATATTTCCATCAAATTTTGTTATCTCAAGGAGAAGTTTGTATATAGTAACAAGAACAAATTTTAAGTCTGTATGTTTGTTTTGATAGATGTATCATCTGTATAGTCCAAAGCCCCACCAGCATGTTGAACATTACTGCCACTCCAGAGAGTCCCCTCATCCTCCTTACAAGTTAATCCTCATACTCTTCCCTCACCCTCCTCCCATGTCCAGAGGCATTTCTAAATACTTTTATTATCCCCCAAAGAAACTCTGTATCCATTAGTATTCACTACTTATCTCCCTTGCCCCTGGAAACCACTAATTTACTTTTTGTCTCTATGGATTTATCTATTCTGGTTATTTCATATAAATGGAATCATACATGTGATCTATGTCTAGTTTTTTTCACATAGAGTTCATCATGTTTTATCATGTATCAGTACTTCATTCCTTTTTATGATTGAATAATAATCCATGTATGTGTATATATAGAATTTTGTTTTTTCATTCACCTATGGAATGGCATTTGGGCCATTGCCACGTCTAGACTATTGGAAATAGTGCAGCTCTGAACATGAGTGGACATACATTTGTTTTTAATTTTTTTTTCTGGTCTTTGTAGAAGTGCTGGGTTATATGGTAATTTTATGTTTAACTTTTTGAGGGACCATCAAAGTTTTTTGTTTTTGTTTTTTTTAATAGCAGATGAACCATTTTACATTACTACCCACAATGTAAGAGGGTTTCAGTTTTTTCAAATCCTTGCCAATAGTTTTCCTTCCTTCCTTCCTCCCTCCCTCCCTCCCTCCCTCCCTCCCTCCCTCCCTTCCTTCTTCCTTCCTTCCTTCCTTCCTTCCTTCCTCCCTTCCTTCTTTAATTTTGTGGTCATCCAGGTATGTGTGAAATGATATCTCACTGTGGCAGATAGCATGATAAAAAAACATCATCCAACTATAGTATACTGTCAATAGGAAACTCACTATAGATTCAGAGACAGAAATAAATTAAAAGTGAAAGGATGGAAAGAAATACCCCATGCAAGTAGTAACTAAAAGAGAGCTGGAGTGGCTATATGAATATCAGACAAAATAGACTTTTAAGTTTAAAACTGTTGAAAGAGACAAAGACATTACATACTGATTATCATAAACATACTATTATAAACATATAAACAGCAAAGACCAAAAATCTATGAAGTAAATATTGACAGAATTGAAAGGAGGAATAGACAGTGCTACAAAACAGTTGGAAAGTTCAATTTCACACTTTAAATAATGGAGAGAACATCCACAGAGCAGATCAATAAGGAAATAGAGATCTTGAACAACACTAAAAACCAATTAGACCTTACAAATATGTATATAGAACATCCAACAAGAGAATACACATTTTTTTTCTCAAGTAACTATTTATTAAAAGGAAAAGTGAAAGAGTGAATGATTCAGAATTTTTAGAGGAAAGGAGAAAAATAACATCAAACTGTAGAAGCATCTCATAAAGTATGTTCCTTATATTGCAATGTTATTGGGTCTTAGTTTGATTGGGAAATAATTCCTTTTCCCTTTTGTTGAATTATCTTAATGAATTGCTTTTCTCTTAAAATAGTGTGGGGTTACTTGCATTAAATAAATTATTTTTTCTTTGCAAGTGATTGTTTTATATTTATTTAGTTAATATTTTATAGTAAAATTGCTCATGTGTTGGTTTCCTTTATATTTCTATTACTTAAGGCAATGATCATCACATAGTATATATTCAGCAAGTGGTTATTCAGTGAATGAATTCAGATAGAAATGTACGTGTAAGTTTATAAGTTAAGTATAATCACACATTTTAAAGATTTTTTTTCCACAACATTTGTTGATAATAATTTGACAATAATTTTTTAAAGCCCTCCTCCCCCCTTAATCTCTAGTTTTGTAATGGAGATACCTGGGAAGAGCATGAATATTAAGTATAAACTCCCAGCACATAGAGAATAATAATAAAAAAAAAATCTAAGATCATTCAAATAAATTTACTATGTGCTTTTTAATGATCAGTGCTATTCAATTCTTGTAGGCTGTCCTTGGATTCATTAGGCTGGATTAATGGAAGTTTTTTAGGACTCTAAGATTCAAATGTATGAGAGTCTTTTACTGAACATTATATCTTGACATTAACCTATGGTAGTGACACCTCTCATGTTTTGCAAGTTAGGTTCTCCTTTATGTTTCTTCTTGATATTAGTCTTCTGACTGCCTTGACCTCTGTCTCTGATTAATGTGTAAGAACAGGGACGTCCTTTCTTCTCTGCCCTGGCTGTTTTCCTTTTGGAATGGTATAGCAATAACAAAAGTTGCATTTTTTTTTGTTTTTTTTATATAGAAGAATAAATTGTTAATATTTTACAAGGATAAAAATACTTGGCTATGCCCTGAAATCTTTTATTTTCTCTATTTCATGCTGCTTAGAAAATTTTCACATGTATATAACTCTGTGGTTAAGACATATTGAAGAAACCTTTGGAAAAAATATACAATTTATACCCTTTTTACAATCATATCCTGTTAATTTATTTTCCAACTTAGTCCTCAGTAGAAGATATCTTTGGTAGTCTAAGGAGATTTAATAAGAAATGATTAAGGACAACTATGTTGAAGAAAATAGTGTTAAAGTGTTATTTGTGTGTGTGTGTGTGTGTGTGTGTGTGAATTATATTAAAGAATGAGTTTTTTATTTTGCTGTTTTCCTATTATTTAACTAACTAGAGGCCCGGTGCATGAAATTCATGCAGGGGTGGGGGTGCGTTTTCTCTCAGCCCAGCCTGCACCCTCTCCAGTCTGGGACCCCTCGGGGGATATCCCTCTCACAATCCGGGACTGCTGGCTCCTAACTGCTCGCCTGCCTGCCTGATTGCCCCTAATTGCCCCCCCCCCCCAGCAGTCTGATCACCCCTATCCGCCTCTGCCTGTCAGCCTGATCATCCCTTAGTGGCCCGCCCCCCCCCCCCCCCCCCCGGCCAGCCTGATCACCCCTAACCACCTCTGCTTACTGGCCTGATCGCCCCTTACTGCCCCCCTCTGCCAGCCTGGCTTCCTCTAACTGCCCCCCTGCTGGCCTGGTTGCTCCTTACTTCCCCCCTCTCCCGCTGGTCTTGTCACACCTCACTGCCCCCCTTGCCGGCCTGGTTGCCCCCAACTGTGACCCTGCCAGCCTGGTCACCTACAACTGCCCTCTCCACCAGCCTGGTTGCCCTCAACTGCTCCTCCTGCTGGTCTTGTCGCCCCATGCAGCCTGCTTGATCAGTCGTTTGGTCGCCCCTTACTGCCCCCCCGCCCCACCCCCGCCGGCCTGGTCACCTCTAACTGCTCCCTCCCCCCCTTGCTGCCCTGGTTGCCCCTAACTTCCCGCCCTGCTGGCCTGACTGCCCCTAACTGCTCCCCCCTTGCTGCCCTGACTGCCCCTAACTTCCCCCCCTGCTGGCCTGACTGCCCCTAACTGCTCCCCCCCTGCTGGCCTGACTGCCCCTAACTGCTCCCCCCCCGCCAGCCTGGTCTCCCCAACTGCTCACCCTTCCAGCTTGGTCACCGGTCATCCCCACTGTCCCCCTCTGCTGGCCTGGTCGCTCCCAACTGCCCACCCCTGCTGGCCTGGTCACCCCAAGTGTCCTCCTCTGCTGGCCTGGCTGCCCCCTAACTGCCCCCCCCCCCCGCCAGCCTGGTCACCCCTTACTGCCCCCCCCCCTGCTGGCCTGGTCACCCCCAACTGCCCCCTCCACCAGCCTGATCGCCCCCAACTGCACAACCCTGCTGGCCTGGTCGCCCCATGCAGCCTGCTTGTTCAGTCATTTGGTCATCCCTCACTAACCCCCCTGCTGGCCTGCTCTTCAGTCATTTGGTCGTCTCTCACTAACCCCCCTGCTGGCCTAGTCGCCCCATGCAGCCTGCTGTACAGTCCTTACTGTTACTGTGATGCTGGGGTCCCACCCCAGCAGGTCCAGGGGTCCCCAAAGGTGTGGATGGAGTTGGCGAAGAAGGAAAGACACAGAGACAGCGTTCAGTTGATCAGCAGCCTAGCCAGGATCTCTAGCCAGGATCTCCAGCCAAGTTCTGGTCTGGATCTCCAGCGAAGTTCTGCTTAGTATCTCCAGCCAGGTTCTGTCCAGGTTCTCCAGCCAGGTTCAGTCACCAGGTTCTAGTCAGGTTCTCTTGCCATGTTCAATAGTCAGGTTCAGTCCAGGATCTTTTGCCATGTTCTCTTGCTAGGTTCTGTCTCTAGGTTCTGAGGCCAGTTTCTGTCCAGGATCTTTTGCCATGTTCTCTCCAGCAAAGTTCTTCTGTCTCTAGAGAACGTTCTGTGTAGGTTCTGTGCCTAGGTTCTATCTCTCTTGGTTCCGTATTCTAAGTTCTGTCTTCTAAGTTCTGTCTCTTGCTGTCTTATTACATCTGTATTTATACCAGTTGATTCAATCCTATCAATCTCTATTACAAAGGTTAGGGCGTTTCTTATCTCCACTCCAGGGAGTAAAGATTATGTAGCTTAAGCATGATTGTTCGTAGTTAAAGTGATTAATTACCCACCTGGCACTAGTTAAGAGGTTTTATTCCCTCCCTAACTTCAGGGGAAAATCCCTACCTGGGGAAACAACCTTTCTCAGAGACCTTGGTTAAAACACATAGTGCCAAGAAGGTGAGCAAACATATTAAGAACAGTATGCCATATATGCCAGGTCCCTTGAAACAGCAAGCATGGACCGGCTCCCGGCACTGTGATGGTGCCTCGGACAATTTGCATATTTCTCTATTATTAGTATAGACTAGAGGCCCGGTGCACACAAATTTGTGCACTCCGGGGGAGGGGGGGTGTCCCTCAGCCCGGCCTGTGCCCTCTCGCAGTCTGGGACCCCTCAGGGGATGACCACCTGCTGGCTTAGGCCCGCTCCCCGAGGGATTGGGCCTAAGACGGCAATCAGACATCCCTCTGGCAGCCCGGCAGCCCTCGGGGGATGTCCACTTGCCAGTGGGGAGCAGGCCTAAACTGCAGTCGGACATCCTTAGTGCTGCTGAGGAGGCAGGAGAGGCTCCCACCACCACCGCTGTACTGGCAGCCATCAGCCTGGCTTGTGGCTGAGCAGAGCTCCTCCCATGTGAGACGCCATGACCACCAGAGGGAAGCTCCTGCATTGAGCGTCTGCCCCCTGGTGGTCAGTGTGTGTCATAGTGACCAGTCATTCCCAGTCCTTCTGCTGTTAGGGTCAGTTTGCATATTACCCTGTTACTATATAGGATAGAGGCCTGGAGCAGGGGTGGGGGCCGGCTGGTTTTCCCTGAATGGTGTCCCGGATCAGGGTGGGGGTCCCGCCTGGGTGCCTGGCCAGCCTGGATGAGGGGATGATGGCTGTTTGCAGCTGGTCACACCCCCTTCAGGGTGGGGGTCCCCACTGGGGTGCCTGGCCAGTCTGGGTGAGGGGCTGAGGGCCGTTTTCAGGCGGCAGGTGACTGAAACTCCCAACCTCTCCCTTTTTTCTTTTTTTTTTAATTCTGGGATTTATTTGCCTTCTATGGCTGTCACTGTAGCTGAGAGCCGGCTTTAGCTCTGAGGCTCAGCTCCAGCTCTGAGACCTCGGCTGGGCTTTGTTTAGCTTCTATAATTGAAACACTGTTGTGCCGGGAGCCGGTCCATGCTTGCTGTTTCAAGGGACCTGGCATATATGGCATACTGTTCTTAATATGTTTGCTCACCTTCTTGGCACTATGTGTTTTAACCAAGGTCTCTGAGAAAGGTTGTTTCCCCAGGTAGGGATTTTCCCCTGAAGTTAGGGAGGGAATAAAACCTCTTAACTAAGTGCCAGGCAGGTAATTAATCACTTTAACTACGAACAATCGTGCTTAAGCTACATAATCTTTACTCCCTGGAGTGAAGATAAGAAACGCCCTAACCTTTGTAATAGAGATTGATAGGATTGAATCAACTGGTATAAATACAGATGTAACAAGACAGCAAGAGACAGAACTTAGAATACAGAGCTTAGAACACAGAACGAAGAAGACAGAACCTACACAGAACTAGAGACAGAAGAACTTCGCTGGAGAGAACATGGCAAAAGATCCTGGACTGAACCTGACTAAGAAATTGGCAAGAGAACCTGACTAGAACCTGGTGACTGAACCTGGCTGGAGAACCTGGACTGAACCTGGCTGGAGAACTTGGACAGAACCTGGCTGGAGAACCTAGCGAGGGAACATGGCTACAGAACCTGGCTGGAGAACCTGGAGAACCTAGCAAGAGAACATGGACACAGACCCTGGCAGGAGATCCTAAGCAGAACCTCTCTGGAGATCCAGACCAGAACTTGGCTGGAGATCCTGGCTGGAGATCCTGGGTGGGCTGCTGATCAACTGAACGCTGTCTCCGTGTCCTTCCTTCTTCGCCGACTCCGTCCACACCTTTGGGGACCCCTGGACCTGCTGGGGCAGGACCCCGGCACTGTTGCAACTCCAACTCTGAGGCCTGGCTGGCTGAAAGCAGGTTTGTGGGGATTGTTTAGCTTCTATAATTGCAACATAGTTGCTTAGAGTGCAGCTCAGAGCTTGGTGGCAGCAGGCGGGGAACCTTGGCTTCCTCCATCACTGGAGCAAGCAAGCCTCCTGTTCGCTTCAGCTGCCTGGCTGCCGGCCGCCATCTCGGTTGGCAGTTAATTTGCACATCGCCCTGATTAGCCAATGGGAAGCGTGTCGGAGGTACGGTTAATTACCATGTTTGTCTATTATTAGATAGGATGTGGTCATTGGAGGTCAGAATGATAGTCCCTGGGAGATGGGAACATGTGCTCTGTGTCCCCTTTCTCTTTCTTTATCACTGTCATTTGGCTGTTTAGATTTTCTTTTATTTATTACTCCAGCATACACATTTTGGGTTTAAGCATAATTTCACAACTTCTCTCTCTGTATTACACCATATTATATTTGTTCCCACTATTTTTTTTGTTCTTTTTAGTCTGTCATCTTTCTCTAGTTTTATTGTATTTTTGTATTATTCTTACATACCTTTCTTTATAACTCTGTTGCAAAAGGCTCTTTTTTATTTTCCAGTGGAAAAACTGAGTGATGATAAGGATCACCTACAGGTACCTTTTTTTAGAGATTGTATATATCTTTCGTAGTAGAGATATAAATAATTCATAGTTGGAGTACAACACATACATTTACATTCTACTTACTGGATAATTTAAGCCCAGATAATATGAATGTAAATGTACATCACCTTAGTGTTAAGTCTGCTAATCCAAAGGGTACACCAAAACTAAATTGATAATGATAAAACTAACATAACTAATTTTAATTAAAAGAGAACAATAAAATCAGTAGAAAATTATGACCAAATAAACACAGCATGTGTAATGCATTGGTAATGGAATTCATTTCCCCATAGTGCATGAATTTAAACTATCTCCTTATTTGTAGTCTCTAAAGGAACTTTTGAATGTGTCAAAGTCTTGCACAGCAGCCAAATTTCCCAGTAGATTGTGAATTATATTTCCTTGGAATTCTCTTAGTAATGTGCTAATTTTTATTTGAATCTATTATCATTAGTTCATCAGAGCTCTAGTATTCCACCCTGTTGACCTCAAACAACAAAAATTTATTTTTTTTCATCCTAAGTCAGCAGTTCTCAACCTGTGGGACGCGACCCCTTTGGGGGTCGAACGACCCTTTCACAGGGGTCGCCCTAAGACCATTGGAAAACACATATATAATTACTTATTGTTTTTGTGATTAATCACTATGCTTTAATTATGTTCAATTTGGAACCATGAAAATATATCCTGCATATCAGGTATTTACATTACGATTCATAACAGTAGCAAAATTACAGTTATGAAGTAGCAACGAAAATAATTTTATGGTTGGGGGTCACCACAACATGAGGGACTGTATTAAAGGGTTGCGGCATTAGGAAGGTTGAGAACCACTGTCCTAAGTGTTTATTCTTCATTGGTCAGGTAGTGGGGTGGGAAGAAGTTCTGTTCTGTTGGAGCCTTATTCATGAAATAAGGCTGATGGAGGTTTTAGCATCTGCAATATTCACAGATCCCAGAGGCAGAAGTAGAGAGGTCTCAGTTTTGATATTAGCAGTGAGGCTTTTTCCATGTTTCAGTGTTCAGTGTTATATTTCATTATGTGGTTTGCAATTTTTGCACCATTATCATCACTTAAATCCTGAATTCATCAACTCTGCATTTCTATTGCTTCTCTCTTTGTTTAAACTAGTTTCTTGCTTAGAACACTATAATGATAGCCTACCATATAACTCCTCTGCTATTCTTTGGATTCTCTTGTAAGCAGACTCGGAAAGTTTATTGGGAGAATACCCTTGGGACCAACAGTGTGAGGGAGTGAAGGAAACTGGATTAAAGGAGAAGTTTAATTGGGTTGAGATGCATACTCAACAAAGGATTTAGCTAATCCTATAGAAAGCTCTGAATGTTTGTTGGTCTTTTATGGTAGTCTCAAATTGGCCAGTTGTATCAACTAACCGTTGGGTGTAGGCTCCCCTTAGGAAGGGGCAAGACCTTAGGCAGAAAGTTGAGAGAAGATGTCAACTATCCATTACCAATGTAAGAAAAGGGGAATGACCTAAATTGGTGATCTGGACAGAGAACCTTGTTTTATAAGATGACTAGGGGCCCAGTGCACAAATTCATGCACCTTGAAAGGACCTGTGGGCCACGAGGCTGTGGTGGGCACAGGGGCGGGTCTTGGCCCATCCTCTCGCCCCCGCCCAGTCCCTCCTGCCACAGCCACCCCCAGTCCTGTCTCCTGGCAGCCCCGCTCCTGGGAATTTACTCTTTAGAAATTTCTACCGGTAGTTAACTTGGTTTTTGTTTACATGATAGTGTATTTTGCATTCTTTCTTGAAAGATAGTTTTGCTGTATAGGCAAATCCAGGTTGATAGTAGCTTTCTATCAGCATAGCCCTGAAGTCTTTGTTCTGTGTTCTGTAGCTATTGAAGACATAGCTCTCCATCTAGTTTTTGTTAGTTTATAGACAATTTGTTCATTTTGTTTGATTGCTTTATAAAAATAATTCTTTGTGAAGAATATAATACATCAATTTTAAGTGCATAACAATGAATTTTAGAAAAAACTAAGATGGTGGCATAGGTAAACACCGGGAAATTGTCGCCTCACACAACAATTGAAAATTACCTCAAAGGACTGAGCAAACATCATCCAGAACAACAGGAAGGCTGGCTGAGTGTAAATTCTACAACTAGAAGGAAAGAAAAGCACGCTGAGAGCCAGAGGCGCTGCGGAGGTGAAGTGCAGAGGTACGGCGGCTCGCGTGCGCGAGGAAAGGGGGTGGCGCCTGAGGACGCGGCTGTCTTTTTGAATCACAAGCTCCGGACTGCTCTGAACTCCGGTTCCGGGAAGTCTCTGGGGACCCAGGACTCATACGGGGAGAGGCTGTTCTGTCCGGCAGCGGGCGAACTTGAGGGCGGCTTTCCCTCAGAGGTGCTTGCAGCCATTACCGGGACACTGAGACGCGCGACTCCGGGCAGAGAATCGGCCATAGCTGCTTTCTCCGCCCTTTGACTCCCTGAGACCCCGCCCCACCCAGGCTGCGGCAGAGGCTTTTGCATGTGAATGTACCTAACTGCAGCCGATCCAGGCAGACCCGGAACTTCCAAGAGAAGGCCCAAGGCCCCGCAGCGGCTTGCATTGCTTCACAGCTGAGCCTCTTCGTGGCTCCTGCTGTGTGGCCTCAGGCAGAGGCTGACTTAGCACCTCCTTAGATCCAGGAGCCACTGTACCCAGTGGTCAGAGGGGGACCATCCAGATTGCAACTCCTCAGATCCATAAGGGACACACTCAGGGAGCAGACTCAGTGAGCACCAAAGCCCCACTGAAGCAAGTCTTGCCCCAGAGGGTGTCTTCAGCACAGAAGTTCTCCCACTTTAGACACAGCTGATTCTCACAGCCAATTGGCCTGGAGGTCAATTCCTCCCAGTGATCCTACAACAACCAAGGCACCAAGAGTGCACCAAGAGTATCCACCCCAGGTAACTGGGGAGGCTGAGCTACTGGGCCCTACAGGACACCTGGCGCACAGGGCCACTCTATCAACACAGGGAAGCTGCCAAAATGCGGAGACAAAGAAACAGGTCACAAATGGCAGAAATGGAGGAAAGCAAACGATTGGATATAGAGTTCAAGGCCACGTTTATAAGGTTTTTCAAGAATTTTATGGAAACCGCCGATAAATTTAATGAATCCCTCAATAAGTATAGTGAGACCATGGAGGACATGAAAAAGGACCAACTAGAAATTAAGCATACACTGACTGAAATAAAGAATAATTTACAGAGATCCAGCAGCAGACAAGAGGATCCCAAGAATCAAGTCAAAGATTTGAAATACAAAGAAACAAAAAATACCCAACCGAAAAAGAAAAAAGAAAAGAGATTCCAAAAATATGAAGATAGTGTAAGGAACCTCTGGGACAACTTCAAGCGTACCAACATCAGAATTATAGGGGTACCAGAAGGAGAGAGAGGGCAAGATATTGAAAACCTTTTTGAAGAAATAATGACAGAAAACTTCCCCTACCTGGTGAAAGAAATGGACTTACAAGTCCAGGAAGCGCAGAGAACCCCAAACAAAAAGAATCCAAGGAGGACCACACCAAGACACATCATAATTAAAATGCCAAGAGCAAAAGATAAAGAGAGAATCTTAAAAGCAGCAAGAGAAAGACAGTCAGTTACCTACAAGGGAGTACCCATACGACTGTCAGCTGATTTCTCAACAGAAACCATGCAGGCCAGAAGAGACTGGCAAGAAATATTCAAAGTGATGAATAGCAAGAACCTGCAACCAAGATTACTTTATCCAGCAAAGCTATCATTCAGAATAGAAGGTCAGATAAAGAGCTTCACGGATAAGAAAAAGCTAAAGGAGTTCATCACCACCAAACCAGCATTATATGAAATGCTGAAAGGTATTCTTTAAGAAGAGGAAGAAGAAAAAGGAACTCTTACCATTTGCCACAGCAGGGATGGAACTGGAGAGCGGATAAATACCACATGATCTCACTCATTTGTGGAATATAATGAACAACATAAGCTGATGAACAAGGACTGATCCAGAGACGGAGAGGCATTGATTGGACTGTCGGGACTTGGAGGGAAGGTAGGGGAGGGTGGGGGTAAGGGGGAAAGATCAACCAAAGGACTTATATGCAAGCATATAGGCCTAATCAATGGACATGGTCAACGGGGGGGTGAGGGCATGAGCGGGGGGGGGGGGTAGAGGGTAACGTGGGGACAAGGACACATATGTAATATCTTAATCAATAAAAAATACATAAAAAAAAACCAACAATGAATTTTAATAAATGTAACCACAATTAATATATAGAACATTTTTATCCCTTTTGAAAATGTCCATTCCCTCATTTTACATTTCCAATAGCAGTGTTTGAGAGTTCCAGTTACTCCATCCTTGGAAAACACTTCATATTGCTTTTCTCTTTAAATTAAGTAATTCTAATGGATGTGTAGTTTTATTTCCTTGTGATTTTAAATTCTATTTCCTTAATACCTAATACTGTTGAGCATATTTCCACATGCTTAATGACCATTTATTAATCTTTTATGAACTGTTTTTTTCAAATGTGTGCTCCCCTCCTCCCCCCACACACACATTTTAAATGATTAGGATTCTTGATTTTTTTAAGCACAGTTTTATATTTACAGAATAATTGAACAGATAGTATGTGGCGTTCCATATACACCCCCAACCCCAGCCTTTTACAAAGTTTCTCCAATTATTAACATCTTGCATTCATGTGGTACATTTGTTAAGATTAATGAACCAACATTGATACATTATTATTAACTATAGTCCTTAGTTTAAATTAAGGTTCACTCTGTTGTATAGTTATGAGTTTTAACAAATACATAATACATGTATCCACCATTACAGTTTCATACAAAATAGTTTCCCTTGGGCTTCACCTATTCAACACCCCCAATCCCTGGCACACACTGCTCTTTTATTATATCTACTAGAGGCCCGGTGCACAAAAATTTGTGCACTCGGGGGGGAGAGGGGGTCCCTCAGCCCGGCCTGTGCCCTCTCGCAGTCTGGGACCCCTCAGGAGATAACGACCTGCTGGCTTAGGCCTGCTCCCGGGTGGCAGAGGGCAGGCCCAATCCCTAGGTTCAGCCCTGGGTCGGGCTTAGAGCAGGGCCGATTGGGGAGTTGGGGCACCGCCCCCTGTCATGCACAGAGCAGGGCGGATCGGAAGGTTGTGATGCCACCCTCAGTCATGCTCAGGGTAGGGTCTATTGGGGTTTGGGGCACCGCCCCCTGTCACACTCAAGGCAGGGTCGATGGGGAGGTTGCGGCACCACCCCCTATCACGCACAGAGCAGGGCCAATCAGGGGGTTGGGGCGCTGCCCCCTGTCACGCACAGAGCAGAGCCCATCAGGGGGGTTGGGGCTCCATACCGTGTCACGCACAGAGCAGGGCCAATCAGGGGGTTGGGGCGCTGTCCCCTGTCACGCACAGAGCAGGGCCCATCAGGGGTTTGGGGAGCTCCCCCCTGTCACGCACAGAGCAGGGCCGATCAGGGGGTTGAGGAGCTCCCCCCTGTCACTCACAGAGTAGGGCCAATAGGGGAGTTGGGGCACCGCCCTCTATAACCCACAGAGCAGGGCCGATCAGGGGGTTGGGGCGCCGCCACTGTCACACTCAGGGCAGGGCCGATGGGGAGGTTATGGCTCTACCCCTTCATACACAGAGCAGGGCCTGTGGGGGGTGGGTTGGGGTGCCGCACCCTGTCACACACAGAGCCGCAGGGCGATCAGGGGGTTGGGGAGCTCCCCCCATCAGGCACAGAGCAGGGCTGATCAGGGGGTTGGGGCGCCTTCCCCTGTCACGAACAGAGCAGGGTGGATAGGGAGGTTGTGGCCCCGCCCCTTGTCACACACACAGAGCCACAGGGCGATCAGGGGGTTTGGGCGCTGCCCCCTGTCACGCTGATCCCGGTGCCGGGAAGCCTCTCGGCTCCGCTGATCCTGGTGCTGGGAGGCCTCGCGGCTCCGCTGATCCAAGTGCTGGGAGGCATATTACCCTTTTACTATATAGGATAGAGGCCTGGTGCATGGGTGGGGGCCGCCTGGTTTGCCCTGAAGAGTGTCCTGAATCAGGGTGGGGGTCCCCACTGGGGTCCCTGGCCAGCCTGGATGAGGGGATGATGGCTGTTTGCAGCTGGTCACACATCCTTCAGGGTGGGGGTCCCCACTGGGGTGCCTTGCCAGTCTGGGTGAGGGGCTGAGGGCTGTTTTCAGGCTGGCGGGTGACTGAAGCTCCCAACTGCTCCTTTTTTTCTTTTTCTTTTTTTTAATTCTGGGCCTGCTTTAGCTCTGGCTCCGGCCGGCTCTGAGGCCTCTGCTGCTGAAAACAGGTATCTGGTTTGTTTGGGTTCTATAATCGAAACAATGTACCAACTCCAGCTCTGAGATCCCGGCTGGCTGAAAGCAGGTTTCTGGGGTTTTGTTTAGCTTCTATATTTGTAGCAATGTTTCAAACTGCAAGCTCAGAGGCCGGCATGGCAGGCGGGGAACGTTGGAGTCCTCCGTCACTGAAGCAAGCAAGCCTCATGTTAGCTTCAAGCTGTCTGGCTGCCGGCCGCCATCTTGGCTGGCAGTTAATTTGCATATCACCCTGATTAGCCAATGGGAAGGGTAGTGGATGTACGGCTAATTACCATGTTTCTCTTTTATTAGATAGGATAGTCTTACCCTTTCCAGAAAGTCATATAGTTAAAATCCTACACTTTGACTTCTTAAACTTAGCAAGATGCATTTAAAGGTTTCTCCATGTCTTTTCACAGCTTTATAGCTCATATTTTTTTTTTCAGTTGAGCAACATCCCACTATATGGTTATACAACAGTGTGTTTATCCTTTCACCTTTTGAAAGATATCATGGTTATTTCTAGTTTTTGGTGATTGTGAATAAAGACGTTGTGAACATTTGTGTGCAGGTTTCTATGTGGACATAAATTTTTAACTCAATTGAGTATATACCTCCCTCTGGGTCATATGGTAAAATTATATTTATTTAGCTTTAGGTAAAGTCATTTTGCATTCCTACTAGCAGTGAATAGCATTTGATGTTGTCAGTGTTCTGGATACTAGGAATTCTAATAAGGTGTGTAGTAGTATGTTGTTTTAATTTTCATTTCCCTGATGACAAATCATGTTGAACATCTTTTCATATGCTCATTTGCCATCTTATATCTTCAAATCTTTTTGTTGTCTATTCAAATCTTTTACTTATTTTTAAATTGTGTTTTTAGTTTTCTTTTTGTTGAGTTTTAAGAGCTCTGTATATTTTAGATACAAGTTCTTTACCAGATATATTTTTAAAATAAAGTTCAGTTTATCAATGTTTTTCTCTCATCGATTTCACTTTTGGTGTTATATGTAAAAGTTTATTGCTAAATCCAAGATCACCTAGATTTTTCTCCTACTTATCATCTAGAAAGTCTATTATTTAGTATTGTATATTTAGGTCTACAGTCCACTTTGAGTTAACTTTTGTGAAAGGTATAAGGACTGTGTCTAGATTCATTTTTTTTTTTAACATATGGCTGCTTGTTGTTCTAGTACCATTTGTTGAAGAGACTTTCTTTTCTTCATTGAATTGCTTTTGCTGCTTTGTCAAATTTCAGTTGACTATATTTGTGTGAGTCTATTTCTGGGCTCTCTGTTCTATTCCATTGATTAATTTGTTCTTTTACCAATATCATGCTAACTTGATTACTGTAGCTTTATAATAAGTCTCATGTAGATACTTATATTTATGCCTAAGTATTCTGTTTTTTTTTTTGCTGCTAATGTAAATGATATTGTGTTTTTAGTTTTAAATTCCAAGTTTTCATTACTGGTGTATAGGAATGCAATGCCTTTTGTATCCTGCAGCTTTGCTATAATCACATTGTAGTTTTAGAAGTTTGCTTTTGGTGGTGGTTGTTGATTTTTAGAGATTTTTTTCATAGACAATCATATTACCTGCTAATGAAGAGTTTTATTTATTTCTTACCAGTTTGTTTAGCTTTCTCTTGTCCTAATGGTTAAGCTAGGAACTATAGTAGCATGTTTAATAGGACTGGTAAAAGGGAGCCTCCTTACCTTGTTCCTGATTTTAGAGGGAAAGCATCGATCCTCAACATTAAGTCTGAGGTTAGCTGTAGGTATTTTGTAGATGTTCTTTATGAAGTCTAAGTAATTTCCTTCTATCCCTAGTTTGCTGAACTCATTGGGTGTTGGAGTATCTGCTTATGTGGTCTTCTTTTCTTCTTTAGTGATAGATTACATTAAATGGTTTTTGAATGTTGAACTAGCCTTGCGTAACTGAAATATATCCCACTTGGTCATGGTGCATATAATTCTTTTTATACATTGTTGAATTTTTTTCCTTTCAGCCATTTTATTTTTATACCTAGAAATTGTATTTTAATTTTTTATATTTTCTACTTCTTTCCTCATCATGATTATTTTTCCATTGAATCATACAGACAGTATTTACAATATCTGTAATTTGTAATAGTATTTGTAATAACTGTTTTAAGGCTTTTTATTTCTGAGTTTGTTTTTGTTGACTATTTTCCTTCTGATGTGGATCACATTTTGCCTTTTCACATGTCTCTTAATTTTTTATTGGATTGTAGACATTGTGAATGTTTAGATTTTGTTACTTTTATTTAAAGGATGTTAAAGTTTATTTTGTTTGATAGGTAAATTAATTGATGTTCAGATGAATATCTTTTAAGCTTTTTTCTTTCTTTCTTTTTTTTTTTTCAGCTTTCTTAGGGCAAGTGTAGCATAGCCTTTTCTGGCATTCTGATTCAACAAGTATATCTTTGTCCATTTTTCTCTACCTTTTATGATTCTATCCTTGAGTTCATAATTTCTTTCTTTATACAACTGTGATTTTTTTTTTTTTTTTAGTACATTGTAAACACCTAATGTTTTAGGCAGGAGAGAGAGGTGAAGCTAAATATATTGTTAAAGAATTTCACTGACCACTGTGTAGTTTACTGGGACCACCTCTAGTGATGGGGAGTTCTGTTAGGGGGCTATTACAGGAGTCCTAGGAAGAGATGATGGCAGTTTGCATACTGGTAATTGTGATAATGGAGATAAAAGTGTGATCATTTTCTAATTACAAACAAAAATGACATTTCATGAGGAAGTTTAATGAACACCATCTTAACCAAATATAACTTCCTCAGGGAAAGTACAAATGGACTTTCTTTTCTTTTTATGGCTCTCTGATGTGATGTAAGAATGAAAGTATGTTAATTTTTTTTGGCTTTCTAGAATATGCTTTTCCTAATTCTTTTTCTCTTACCTTCCTGTGATTCTTTTCTCTTCTGAATTCCTAATGATAGAATTATTTGGGTACTTTTCCTCATCCTAGAATATAAAGCTCCCAATGTGAAAACTATATGTTAATCTTTCTTCTTCTCACTACACTTATCATTGCTTTTAAAATGCTACTCCCGCATAAAGGTATCCTACGCAGACAACAACAGACCAACATCAGATAACCAACATCAGAATTTTAAAAATTGAATTAATTATGAAACACTTAGGAAGCAAGTGCCTTTTTAACTAAGTTGAAGTTAAGAGTGCTATTTTATGGTTTAGAGGTCAAAGGTCTATGACCTTTAGCCTTCTCTTCCCTTTCCCTCTAAGATCCTATAGAGAGAGTTCAGTGCTCTTAGACTCTAAGAGCATCACAGGCCAGGAAGAGTCCTTTAAAGGCTCACTACTGACCTCTTCTTTTTTCAGAAACAATCCTAAACAAGTGGCCTCAGACATGTGTATCTCCACCTTGTTTTTCAGAAAACCTCTAAACAAGACTTTACAACTTCTCTTGATAAATTGTTATAGATGACTCATGCTGTCAAAAATTTTACTTTGTAATAACTAGTCTAAATATTAAATCTTGCTAACAACAATTTTATGATTTTATTTTCTCTTATAAAACTATACCTGGAAATATCCTTTGTTTGGGGCCTTATGTTGTATTTTAGTAATTCCCACTAGTCTAGGCATTCCCTGTTGAATGAATGGATTTAGGGCAATAGCTTCTCCATTGATGTCAGCAAGATCTGGAACTTTTGTAATATAATAGTCAGGGCTTGATTTTTCCCAAAACCATCATGTCAGTTCTTGCTGGTAAAAGCTGCAGGGGATTCCTGTGACTTTTCAGATAAAAATACCTCAAGCACTATAAATCATTACTTTTAAAACAAGGGAATTTAGTTTGTTATGCATCCAAGCAGCAGTTTGGGGGAATCATATGAGTGTGTGTGTGTATATTTGTGTGTTTCCTTAATGCTATGTAAGTTGCTTCACGCATCTTTAGTTGGTTAATACTATATTTACTCCCAGTTTTGGAATTCATTGTCAAATAATTTATGTTTTCTTAGCTTTTGGTTTCATTATTGGTGAAAATGTTACATTTATTGATAGTCTCTCTTTTTTTTTTAAATGAACACACTCTCATTAAAAATATATGCAAGATCATTATACTGGTGTTATCTTCCTGACTCTAAAGAAAGGAACTTTTAAATAAATTAGTTATTGTCTCCTGTGTTATTGAACATGTGGTCAGTTGTCATGTTCCTGCATCCAAATGATCAAAGTCTGAACTTCTGTCTAATTCTTCCCTGCTGTTAGGCTACCCTGTCATGATCAAGGCCTCAGCAGGTGGTGGTGGGAAAGGCATGCGAATCGCTTGGGATGATGAAGAGACCAGGTGAGATGCTGTCCAAAATATACTTTTGATGAAAAGTACAGTTACTAGAGTTTTATGAATCTGACAAGTAGACAAATATCAAAAACATAATGAAATAATTACAATCACCATCTAATTTTTGCTTTTTTCCCAATTTTAGATGGGAAAAATTGGAATTATGCAGAAACTTCCTTACTTATATTTTCATGATGATTACCGTATTATAGGAAGGTTTTTAATTTATTAAACATTAAGAAAGGATAATTTTTTCATTTTTACAGTCTACTTTTAAAATTTACAGTTATGATTCCATTTTCTAGGCAAAAGTTACTAACATTTGATCGTGTAATTCTAAGTGCAGCCAAAGATTTAAACCACATATTTAAAAGGTGTCATTATTTCATTTGTTTATTACTCAGTATGTACTTGCTTTCATTTCCTTGTTTATAAAAGTAGTGAAATACTTTGATACTTTTATAGCGTAAAATATATATCTTTTTTAATTTGAAATTACTGTATGTCCATTTTATAGTGCACTCCATTGTAAATTTAGAACATTTTTTATTAGTAGTTCAGAAATTAAAAGTATATTTTAAAACAGTAATTAAAAAACCCAAAGCATTGATTATACAAAATAATTTTTTGAAAAACTGTCTAATATGAGCAGGTTTTAGGGGACTCTTCAGATTTGTAGTCTTATTTATTTTCAGGATTGGTAGTAAGAGAGATTTATGTCATTTTTTGGAGAGGGGTAAAAAAAAATCACTGAATAATTATTGTTGCATTTTCTACCCTTTACCCAGAAGTAAATTGGTCTTCTAAGCTGCTAATTTTGCTGTCTCCCTTTCTTTCTCTTTTCCTTCCCACTCCTCAAAATCTCTATATGACAGCAATCTGGAGTAGTTGGTATGAAAGTCATCCAGTACAATATTAAGTCAGAAATTAGGTTCTAAAGTGAACAAGGAGGTAAAAAGCTCCTAAAGGCAATATACTAGCCATTAAAATCTTTTGGGAAGACACCACATTGCGGACTTACACAGATAGTTTTAACGCTAACAAGAAAATTGTCTCAGAACACCATTATGACTTTTGTTAAGTGTCAGAAAGTAATTGGCTTATGATGTGGAGTGATGATATACGACAAATGCAGGTCTTTAAACCTCAGTCTCACTCTCAGAGTGTCACTGATACCTGATATCGACTGAGGTAATATCAGATTCTCTCCCATCTTAAGCTTACCCTACCAGAATAAACTCATTGCATGGATGGCAATATTTGTTGAGAGCCTACTATGTTTTAATAACATTCCAGGAATACAGCAATGAACAGAAACAAACAAAATAATTAATTCCTCCATACAGTTTACACACTAGCTCAGGAGTTCTTAACCTTTGAATTCAAAGACCCGTAGAATTCAGGGACTGTTCATGCAGCTGGATGAGTTTTAAAAAGTACATATTTCTTTCATTATCATCTAGTGGCAGTTTAGTGTTTCCTCCAATATAGGCAACAAACTATATTAGTAGTAGTAGTATCTCTGGAGATTTTCACCACTTAGGAAATCACATACAGTATTATCTTATCACATTACAGTTATAGATATCTCTAGGTTATACTGATTATTAGACTTGTTGGAGCTTTTTGATGAATAAAGAACCATATACATTATATCCCCAAATTGTTTAAAAAATATTTTGATACCTGTATTTTAATGTAATGTATTTCCTATGCAATTCTGTATATTTTCTATGTGTTTTAAATCACTTTAAGCCTTATTTTGACAGAAAGTTCATATGCTGCATGTTTCTGCAAAAGGGATCCTGGCATAACCAAGGTCCAGAAAGCCTATACGATAGAAAGAGATAAACAAAATCAAAGTAAATCATATATTATGGTGGAAGGTGATAAGGAGTATAAAAAATAAAGGAGGAACTCAAGAGGTCTGGAGAAGGTTGGAGGAAATTCCCATTCTAAACAAGATGTAGGTTTGTCCCCACTGAGAATTCACATTGTAGTAAGGAGGGAAGGACCCGGGCAAGGGCAGAGGCCTCGACCCCAGAACATGTCTTGAGAGATCCAGGAGCAGCAAGGTGGCCAGGTGGTGGAGGGAGGGAGGAGTACAAGGAGATGGGTCAAGGGGTTTTGGGTGGAATGGGGGCAGATTATGTAGGACGTTGTAGAGCATTCTTAGTGAGATGACGGAGCATTGGAGGATTTTGAGTAGAGAAGTCACTTTAATGGAACTTCAACAAATTCCTGATATTTACTTTTTTAAAATTATAAAACATTTCAAACATATAAAAAAGTAGAATATGATGAACTTATATATGTATCAACCAGGTTAATCAGTTATCAAGATTTTGTGGCTTAAGTTTTAAAGCAGGGGTCCTCAAACTTTTTAAACAGGGGGCCAGTTCACTGTCCCTTAGACCGTTGGAGGGCCAGACTATAGTTTAAAAAAAAACTATGAACAAATTCCTATGCACACTGCGCATATCTTATTTTGAAGTAAAAGAACAAAATGCGAACAAATACAATATTTGTATTTGCATGTGGCCCGCGGGCCGTAGTTTGAGGACCCCTGCTTTAAAGGATCACTGGTTGCTATCTTGAAACAGACTTAACGGACAGTAGAATCATGAACTCTGAAATCAGGGAGGCTTTAGCAATAATCCATGCAAGAAAAATGGCGGTGGTGGCTTTCCTCAGTGTAATGGTGGAGGTGATAAGAAGAGAGTTTAATCCTCAAAGTAGAGGCAACAGGATTTGCTGAGTGATTTGATGCAGAGGATGAGTGTACTCCAGGATTACTTGCAGTCACTATTTACCTTATTTTTTTGCTCTTACTCTCTCTTTGGTCTGAGTGTTGATTTATATGCATTAAATGCATATGCTACTACACTGTTTTATTGAAAATTTCTTGGGAAAGACTGAGAGATTAAGGCCAGAGTGAGGGCTTTTATCTTCAAAATAGTAAAGCTTAATTGAAGAAGGGTCTGGTTCTTAGCCTCTCTGGAATTCTGTCTGGTTTGATTCCTTTTGGTAGTGGGGACTTACCTTTATATTACTGAGCATTGGTTAACTACGTGAAATGTTTGAAGTCAGGCTGACTGGTTGCTGTGTTTGGGTGGAAGCAAGTATAAGGGGAGGAGGCATGTTTAATTTCATTTTTACCACAGAATCCATTTTATTTGTCTTTTGAAGTTCAGATGTTAAAGTTATCTTTTATGCTTTAAATGTAACACCTGTTTGCCAAGTAGACTTCATGGGTGGCTTGGGCTTCCTCACAGTGTGGTAGCTGTGAACTTTTTACTTAGGGACCCAGTGATCCAAGGGCAGTTGTTTCAGATACAAATGGAAGCTCTTTCACTGTTTGTAATCCAGTCTCAGAAGTCACATAGGTTCCCTTCCACCATATTTCTGCCCAAATCCCGTAGGAAGGGAATTAGATTCCACTTCATCAAGAGGGAATAGCAAGATTCTTAGAAGAGCACGTGGAATGGGTGTGGCCACTGGGACCATCTTTGGGAAAGACAATCTGCTACAGCGTCTTTGTAGGAAAGACTGATGTAATGAAGATATTAAACACAACATAATGGCTTTATAAGAAATGTGGATTTTATGAACTTTAGTGTGTTTTTTTTCCTCCTTGTTTCCCCTTTTGTATGTATGGCACTTAACTTATATAGCAATTTTACTGAAAGCCTTAGCATTTACTTTTCATAGGATCTCAGATTTCTTATCAGTCATTTCTCCAGGGCTAATGTTAGTAACATATTCTTTTATGCTGAGGATTGCTCTAGTTTCTTGGCAGTGAGGTTTGCTGTGCTGCTGTTGCCTATGGATCTTAATTTAGAATTCAGTGATCACTGTATTCATTCATATATTAGGCATCATTTGGTAAATAATTTAACCATTTTTTGGCCGGTAAATGGCATATTGATTTTAAATATGCTCATCAATTCACAAAAGTACACACACAAATTTTCTACCTAAAATATTATTTTCTTCAACTTGATAAATAAATCATCTCTGAAACTTTGTTGAGATTAACGAAAGCATGAGACTATTTGATTTAATGATATATGCTCTTTTTGTTTTTTTTTTTTTTTTTGTTGTTGTTGTTAAACCTCACCTGAGGATATTTTTTCACTGACTTTTAGAGAGAGTGTAAAGGTCGGGGAGAGACAGAGAGAGAAACATCAATATGAGAGAGACACATCAATTGGTTACTTCCTGCATGTGCCCCTATCAGGGCAAGGGATCAAGCCTGCAACCAAGGTACATGCCCTTGGCCAGAATCAAACTTGGGATGCTTCAGTCTGAGGGCCAACACTCCATCCACTGAGTCAGAGCGGCTAGGGCCATGCTCTTCATTTTTAAAAAATTGCTCTATGTCCTGGAAAAATAAAACCTATGCAAAATTTGAGAGAATAGTCCAAAAAATCCCATGTATTTATCTTCTACAATCACCAGCTATTAATATCATGCTGCATTGCATCTATTCCCTGTCTATATGGTTGTGAAGGAGGCAATTTAAAGGAATATTTAAAATATCAGGAAATGTTCTTGAGGATTCTCCTGTTGGCTGTAGTTCTGCCCCAGCTGTGCAGTTGGCCAGGTCATTTTCATTTCTGTGTGCATCTGACTATTGAGTCTAATGGATATGTACTTTTATATATTTTTTATTAGCGGAATTATGATATACTAGAGTCCTTGTGCACAAATTTGTGCATGGGTGGGGTCTGACTGGCCTGCCCCAATCAGGGCTGATTCAGAGCAGGACCGGCTGGAGGAGGGGCCACGGGTGGTTGGCCAGCTGGCCCTGCCTCATGGTCGAACTCCCGGGCGAACCTCCTGGTTGAGGGGACGATTTGCATATTAGCCTTTTATTATACAGGATTAGGGTTGAAGAAATGGAACTTTATATGTTTGATATGGTTTATTAAAATCTCAGGTTTAACAGTCTACAAAATGAGTACCAATATTCCTGTTTAGATATAAAATCTAAGATCAGGGAAGTTAAATCATCACCCAAGGTCATAGAGCTAGTAAGAGGAAGAGCTATAGTTCAACCAAAGTTAACTTAGTTATTTGTTCACTAAGTGAGTTTTCCTCTGCATTTGTTCAGAAGTAAGCCAAAATAAATATTTAATTCGTTTTCTTTTATATTAAGGGCTGTATTTTTTTGTTTGTTTGCTTGACTGTTCTTCTGTTTCCCTTTACAGGGATGGTTTTAGGTTTTCATCTCAAGAAGCTGCTTCTAGTTTTGGTGATGATAGGCTACTAATAGAAAAATTTATTGATAACCCTCGTCATATAGAAATTCAGGTTGGTATATTTTAAGATAATTTCTAATTATTATGACTTTAAATATGTCATTTTTTCCTATCAGAAACATATCCTTTCTTCCAGTTAGAATGATTGTGAATTGTTCTGATATGTTGGAATAATTATAAAATAGAGAAAGTACATAAATTGATAATCTACCTACCTTTGGAATCTGGTATGCTTTTGTCAAAGTGCCAGAATGTCAGGATGCAGAATGATATAAAAGCCCAGCTCCAGAAAGAAGCTGTCCCAAGATCTCTGTGCAGGATAAATATATTACACATAGAGACTTATTTGGTCTTCTGAGATTGGGCCATTTTAGGGTATTTTAAAAAGAAAAGTGCCTGACCTGGACTCTTGTGTCATTTCAGTTAACCAGATGTCTGTGTGGCTCACTGTGATATTCATTCTACTAGGAGCTAGTTGTATAGAGATGAAGGAATCAAATTTGCTACTCAAATTAAGATTTTAATGAAACTGTTAAAGTTTGTAGGGGTTGGTTGCAAAAACAAAATGTGTTTTTTGAAATAAAACATAGAAGAAAAAGAATACAATCCCGCTCCTGATTGCCAAAAGCAACAGGTATTCTGACATCTCATACCATAGATTATTTTTGTTTGTTCTTAAACTTTATATAAATGGAATCAGGCAATATATACTTGGTTGTGCCTGGCTTCTTTTGCACATCATCATTCTTTGAGATTCTTTCATGAGGCTATTTTATCATTCATTAAAAAAAAAAAAATTGCTCTGTGCTGTACTAGTGTTTGAATAACCTGTATTTTATCCATTTTCTTTTGGTGTATCATGTTTTTTTCTAGTTTTTTTTCTATATTATGAATAAAATGATATGTTTTTTTATGGACATATATATTCTTTTTCGGTTATACTGAGGAGAGGTATGTTTGGATTACATGGTAAGGTTATGCTTAGTTCTAGTAGATACTGTGGTTGTCCTAATGTATACTCCACAAGCAATATATGAAAGTTTCCATTGCTGCCATTCTTTACAAAACTCGCTATTCTCAAATTTTTAGACATTTAGCCATTTTGGCAAACATGTAGCAGTATCTCTGTTTTAGTTTGCATTTCCCTGATGACTACTGATATTGAGCACCTGTTGTAAGTGTATGACCAGGTGGATATCTTATTTTGTGAAGTTACTGCTCAAGTCTCATACTTGCCTCTCTCCCCTTTAAATTAGATTTTTAAAAATTACTGAGTGGTTGTAGCTATTTTTATTTGAGTCCTTTGCCAGTTATATGTATTGTATATATCTTCTGCACAGAATCATTTTTGTGACACTTTTCAAGTTAGTTGTCTGCTTAGAACATTGCCATATGGGATTGTGCAGGATGTGAGTACTGTGATTTGGGTTGTGTTGTGGGCCATCTTTGGATATTAGCTACCACAACTTATTCCCTTATACCCAATGATCGTGTCCTTTCCATAAACAGAATATACCCACTTTCCTTCCAAGACCAGGATCTTGTCTACAGACTTGGTCCAGGTCTGGTTGAGACTTCTTGTATATAGTCCCGTAAGGGCAGTTCTTCTGATGGGAGAACCTCTGAATTTTAAGGCACTCTGTGACACCTACTCATCCAACATACAATGATGAGAAAAGGATACACACTGCAATAAAATACCACCATTCAACAAGATAGTAAGAGGGATGCACACAGTATTCACTGGTTCTTCACAATTGAGAACCAGCAATTGAAACTGAGAGATTTCTTAAGAGGTTCTTGTGGTAATTTTAGATGTACTTATTGCAGCTATCTTTAAGAGCCATAGAAATAAAATTCCACCTTATTGGAATTTTATACAGCGTTTTCCTTTTGTTTGAAATCATTCTTGAGGTTTTGATAGATTAATTTTTATTTCTAAAAAGTAACTTTGCAGTCATATTAACTTTATTTTATAGTTTGCTATATCTGTTCTAAAGATGATCTCCTTTTTTGTTTTATTTTTCAGTACCCATATGAAATATTAAGATTATATTAGCTGCTATTTATAATGCATGAGGAAACTGAATGACTTATTCAGGGAGATTGCATAGAGCTGTTTAGAACTAAAATTAGTGCCTAGTTTTTTGGTTTGTAGAATAGTTTTTACTTCTGTTTAATATATGCATTCAGTAATAAGCATTTCCTCTTTAATTCCGAAAAGAGATTATCCCAATTATGAAAATCAAACATGCCATGCAAAAACATTAACAAAGAGTCTGTTTTAGGGTTGCCAGATTTAGCTGATAAGATCCATGTTAAATTTGAATTTCTGTTAAACAGATATATATGAGTATGTGTGTATGTGTGTGTGTGTATATATATGTGTGTGTGTATATATATATATGTGTGTGTGTGTGTGTGTGTGTGTATATATATATATATATTTAAAAGTATGACTATGTCCTCTGCAGTATTTGGGGCACATTTTTATTAATTTTTTCATTGTCAGGAATTAAAATTTCCCTGGGTGTACTGTTTTATTTGGTATCCAAGCTTATTTCCCATTATTACAAACTAGAGGCCCAGTGCATGGAATTTGTGCACTGGTAGGGTCCCTAGTGGCAGGCGGTGGCTGGCTGGGTACTCCCTCCCTTCCCCTGGCCATCTGCCACCAGCCAGGGCCTCCATCCCTTCCCCTATCTGGCCCTGCCCCCTGGTTGAACTCCCTGAACTCCTGGTCGAGGGGACAATTTGCATACTACCCCTTTTTTATATAGTATGGGAAAATCATTGTATGCTATATATTAACCCCAGACCATTTACTAGATTCCTATACCAAAAATAAAGCAAAATAAAAGCATCCATATATAAGTAACGGACTTGTATTGTGTATAAATAGAAAAGTATTTCCTGATTAACAGTTAATCATGTTAACAACAGATGTTTGTAATAACAGTCATGGCTCTCCTAAGCACAAGGACATGTAGAATATGTATCCCCTTATTGACACTCAGCATCCTTCACAAAATTTGTACAATTGATGCTAATAGTTTACCCACTGCTTTCAAAATGTAATATGAGAGTTTTTGTCTCAAGTGTTTTTGATAAAAATGTTTTCAGTTTTTGGGTTTTAAATATAAAGTTTTTTTCTATTAACATCAACTAAAAGAGGAATGAATATGTTCTCTGCAGTTTGAGTATTAAAAACCAAGGGGTGTTGCATGGACAAAACATTAGCTGGACGGACACATGCTCTATGGGTATGGCTATATATTTTCTCAGATGGTATTTCTTTTTCAGGTTTTAGGTGATAAACATGGGAATGCTTTGTGGCTCAATGAAAGAGAGTGCTCAATTCAGCGAAGGAATCAGAAAGTGGTGGAGGAAGCACCAAGGTAGGTCTCTCCATGAGTATTTATAATTGTCTGCTTTTATATATTTCTTTTTCATTTTATTGGCTAAACTTGCTTTAATAGTCATGGTAAAACCTATCTAATCTAATAAAAGAGAAACATGCAAATTGACCGCACCTCCGCTACACCCCAAGCCATGCCCACCAGCCAATCAGAGCGACCGTATGCAAATTAACCCAACCAAGATGGCAGCTGACAGCCACGGAGCTGGAGCAAGCAGGAGGCTTGGTTGCCCTGGGGATGGAGGAAGCCAAGCTTCCTGCCTGCCCTCGCTGGCTGTGGCCTCTGCTCAAGGCAACAAAATTTCAATTACAGAAGATAAATAAATCCCAGATACCTGCTTCCAGTCAGCCTCCACTGGGAGCTTGGGTGGCTGGGGGCCGTTGTGAGCCTGCAAACAGCCATCAGCCCCTCACCCAGGATGGCCACACCCTCATGGGGTGAGGATCCCCACTGGAGGGCTTGGCTAGCCTGCAACAGCCATCAGCCACTCACCCAGACTGGCCAGGCACCCCAACAGGACCCCCCACCCTGAAGGAGCTGTGGACAGCCTGCAAACAGCCATCAGCCCCTCATCCAGGCTGGCCACGCCCTCATGGGGTGAGGGTCCCCGTTGGGGGGCTTGGCCAGCCTGTAAACAGCCATCAGCCACTCATCCAGGCTGGCCAGGCACCCCAGCAGGACCCCCTCCCAGAAGGGTGTGTGGCCAGCCTGCAAACAGCCCTCAGCCCCTCACCCAGGCTGGCCATGCACTCCAGCGGGGACCCCCACCCTGAAGAGGGTGTGGCCAGTCTGAAAATGACCCTTGGCCCCTCACCCAGGCTGGCCAAGCACCCCAGGAGGACCCCCACCCTGATCTGGGATACCCTTCAGGGAAAACCAGTCGGGCCCCACCCATGCACCAGGCCTCTATCCTATATAATAATCCTATATAATAAAAGGGTAATATGCAAATTGACCCTAACAGCAGAACGACTGGGAATCACTGGTCACTATGATACACATTGACCACCAGGGGGCAGACGCTCAATGCAGGAGCTGCCCCCTGGTGGTCAGTGCACTCCCACAGGGGGAACTCTGCTCAGCCACAAGCCAGGCTGACAGCTGCCAGTACAGCGGTGGTGGTGGGAGCCTCTCCCACCTCCTCAGCAGCACTAAGGATGTCCAACTGCAGTTTAGGCCTGCTCCCTGCTGGCAAGTGGACATCCCCTGAGGGCTCCTGGGCTGCCAGAGGGATGTCTGACTGCCAGCTTAGGCCCAGTCCCCCAGGGAGCAGGCCTAAGCCAGCAGGTGGACATCCCCCGAGGGGTCCCAGACTGCGAGAGGGCACAGGCCGGGCTGAGGGACGCGCCCCCCACCCCCGAGTGCACAAATTTTTGTGCACCAGGCCTCTAGTCCTATATAATAAAAGCCTAACTTGCAAATCAACAAAACGATGGCATGACTGGTGGAACGATCAGTCGCTATGATGTGCACTGACCACCAGGGGGCAGATGCTCAACACAGGAGCTGCCCCAGCCCTCAGGCCCCAGGCCAGCCAAGGTGGGTGCCAGTTGGGGGCGGGGGGGCCTATTGCCTCGCCGGTCCCCCCACAGATCAGCCCTGATCACGGGCCAGACCTAAAGACCCTACCCATGCACGAATTTAGTGCATCGGGCCTCTAGTATTTTTGTAATTAAGATTTTGCCACCTGGCCTTTCTCAGTACTTCAGTGCATGAAAATAAGAGACTTGAAATATAAGTTGGGGCTTTATTAGAGATGGAAGTTGGTTGGATAACCAGCTGTGATGCCCACAGGCTTGTAGGTAATATAGACCCTGTGGGTGTTCGTGGGCATATGGGATTTCTGGGGCACATGCCTTGTAGGCTCTCCTGTTGATGATTTCACAAAGTTGATGTTTTATTGAGTTGTACACTTGAAACCTATATAGTTTTGCAAAGCAATGTCACCCCAATAAATTTAATTAAAAGACAAACAAATCACCAACGAATTGTATCCATCAAAGGGATAAAAAATATTAGGTTGATCCAGAATTTCTTGAATTTATCCTACCATGAAAAGGCTCCTGGGCATGGTTCTTAGAAATTCCATAATTTATCAGAACTACTTTGGACACTTTTCCAAGCCACCTTTCATGGAACTTCATTTTTCATTTGATGCCAGGTTGGTATGTGTATATATTCTGGTGTTATTTTAGTTCTTAAAAACCCTCAGTTAGTGTACGTTGCTGTTTTTAGTAACCAGGCTCTAAGGAATATAGCCAATTGTGGCTTTCACCAGCCTAGCCAGTGTGACTTAATATAAAGGGTGTATAGTTTCTGAAAAGAAAAGGTGTGAATATGAATGAGTTTTTAATCACAGAGTAATGGTAAAAATCAAATTCCGCTTTAATTATATTAGTTGTTAAAATATGGTTGGTGTAGTATTTTAAAATAGAGTCCCAAATCCTTTGTTACTTCTTTTGTTGAGGAGTTGGGGGCATCAGTGTTCCCTCCCCTTGATTCTGTGCTCTGTGACTACTTGACCAATAGACTACATAAAAGTGAGGCTGTACCCAGGCCTGAAACTGCCAGCTTCTACTTCCTGTTTTTTGGGACATCACACTTAGAAACCAGCTACTGTCCACTGCAGCCTACATGGGGCTGGCCCTTAGCTGATGGACCAGGACCAGAATGTAAGAGGGAAGTGGGGAGAAAAGGCAAAAGGAATGCTCTGTTGTGTCTTTAGGAAGGCTCCTAGTGTTACAGAAAAAACCGGACCAGAACCAAACAACGCTCTGAGAGTTTGGAGTTACACTTTATTTACCGCGGCGGGCTCAGGGAAATGAATCCAAATCTAAGCAAAGCTACAAGCAGAACTTCCCTTTTTATAGAAGAGCCAGCCCTTTGTGTGCTTGTTGGTGGCGGCCTTGAAAATTATACAGTTCAATCCAATTAAAAAATGCACCTGGCATGGCATTGGATGTATCTAGTCTCTGGCTTACAAGGTCAGAGAGCTAAGTTTATCTCCCCCACTATTCAAGCAGGCTAGAAAGCAAAGTTACTTTTTCAGAATAAGAGGCCGTCTAAAGAATAGCAGAGAATTCCAAACAGTAGTTTTATAGAATAGGGGTTTTCCTTCACATTCCCCCCTTGTCCCATAAGCTTTCCAGCCTTGTGGTACAACAACCACGGGATGTTAAGGTGAACAGGGGCGTTGACCGATCTTTTACTGCTTCCTGCTGAAAAAGGGTGACGTTTAAGGGCTTAACATCCCATTTCTTCCTCTTGGGGAGGTTTGTAGGGAATTCTTCTGGCTTGTAGGACCATTTGAAGTTTAAAGGCACCTAGACGGGATGAGATAAAGCAAGTTAACAGCATTAGAAGACATGGTCCTAGGATTATGGCCATGAGTAGCATTAATAGTTGTCCTGTCAATGGAAGGAGCTATTTCTAGATCCCCCCCCTGCCCCCATGCAGCCCAGGTCTCAGATAACTTCTGTTTTATTTATTTTGTTTCTTTTTTATGTAGGAAGCAGTAATTTTATGGTGCTTCTGTATTCCAGCAAGGGCAGAAGAGTTCTCCTCCTGGGACTAGCCTCGGGTTCCTGTGGCATTCATAAAAAGACAAAATGAAAATTGCTAGAAAGATAAAAACAATGATTATCTAGAAATACCAGAGCATTTTGCCTTTAAGAGAAGATAAGAAACGAAGTGTAAGGAAGAATTCAGCAGGGTGTTCTCTGAATTCTTTGGAGCAGGTTGATTAGCCAGGTCCGTTGTCTTCTTGAGGGTGATCTGCAGCGGGTGTGTCTGGTCAGAGGTCACTTTCTAGTCAGGCTCCTTGCTGTCCTGGGCACAGAAGGAGCTGGGCTTGTGACCTGGCAGAGACAAACTATAACAAATGGTCTGGTGGAAGGGAAAGAAAATATTTCAGTTTTAATAACCTCTATTGAAATAGGATTTTTCTCCTTAAAATTCTTCTATGGTTATTAAAAAGCTAAATCAAGACTAATTTATCTATTGTATTTAATTTGGCCTGATGTTTGCATAAACACAACAAGAATGGTAACTGACTACCTTTGCTGGAATTTCATGGTTGAATCTTAATGTGCCCCGTAGGGCCAGGAAGCCAAGCCATCTAGTTGCCATCAGGCCTGCCTGTAGTATCTGCTGAGTTAGGTGAATCCCTCACCTGTAGCAACTCTACCTGAGCCCACGCTCTAGGTTTTAAGGCCCATCTCAGTAGTCCTCCTACTCGTTGCAGCCCAGAGTGAGTGGGGGTTCCGCAGGGACGCAGAGGCGTCCTTATTGCTTCCCTTCTACTCTGACCAACTGCCAGTGATGGTAGGGCATGGGCCTGATGCTCCAGCGCCAGCCATCTTCAGGGCTCCCAAGCAGGATATCAGGATTTTCCCGTGGCACTTTTATTGACTTCAAGTCTTCAGAGTCCAGACAGGTCTCTTCAAAATATGATACTCTAGTCAAAGTTTTTTATTAATAAAACCACTATTAGGAATCAGTCTTATTGAATATATGCAAAGAAATGTATTGGTATGATTTATTAAGCATTGCCAAATTTCAGAGGAATTATATAAGGAGAAAAACATACTGACCTGATATGCTTTAAGATTTTCTGGTTTTCTTTGCCAGTCCCTTTTCATGGACTCTTTAGAGTAATATAACTGTCCTCAAATGGCAAGAAGAAATTTACAATATGTCTGCATTCAAACAGATAGTTATAGCTCCCCCTGTAGTAGGGCTCCCCTTACTTGACTTGTTTTCTCAGAATGGACTAAAGGAGCTCTATTTCTTTACAGGGTCTTACATGTTACAGGACCTCATAGGGTCTGTAATTTCTGTAACAGAGGGCTAGTATTTATCCCTTTACTATTTCCTTCTGTTTTAAATAGGCTTTCTCCAGTTTCCTACAGTTGAGGTTTGTACCACCCCTGACATGGGCATGGTCACACAGGCCTGCAAGACAGTATATAGGCTGCCAACTGTTAACTGTCTCTTAATAGAGACCAATATCTGTTGGGTATTCTTCTTTGCCCAGTTGGGCACCTTCCCTCTTGGCAGATAGACATTCTTTACTTTTGGGGTTCACCCCACATAGTCCCTTTCCAGGACAGTTAACATATGGCCATAACAATGGCCTTTAGTATGGGAAACTGAACACTTGCCAGTTACTCCCAAAGACTACCAAGGACCGTAGATCAACACAGGTCTACAGCAAATGCTGAGAGCTATATTCAAACCTGCAAGAGAATCAAAGGTTAATACAACATATTAATACAATGAAACATAATATTGGCAGCATGGCCGCTTTAGGCAGCTAAATCTTCTGCTACTACACATGATATATGGTAGGGCTATATAAACATCTTTGGGGAGGTGATTAAAGTCTACTCTTGACCTTTCTATATAAGGCAAAATTGTCCTTGTCTCTTTTGGAGTCATGTCTATGAAGATGTAGGCATCATCTAAGTTTATTATATAATTTTCTGTAGGCCACTGTCAGAGCTGTGCATTGTGGCTAGTTCTTCTTTTTAGCTATAAACATAGTCTAATTTTCTTAAAATGTATTCTGGCATAGGAGAAGGTTGTTTGCTGTACAGAGCAGCTAACCTCTACACAACTGGGCTCAGACATCTGCCCAACAAACTGCAGTCTATAAGTTCAATATGCAGCCTCCAGTTCTCCTAACCCAAGGGGGTTTCGGCCAGTCTTTGAATCAGACTCCTCCTCTCTTGGAGAATTTTAAAGTCCTGATGGCTCCCAGGTCTAGGGAGAGTGCTCTTTTCTTTGCCCTTTTGTTAACCCTGTTTATTAGTTACAGGGCCCTGCTATCCTTGACTTCCCACCATTCTCCTTTGTGGCAAAGCAACAACCAGGCCTCTTCTAAGGGAGTGCATTGGAAGGGGATATTAGCCCCTCCTCTTACAGCAGCAACAGGTACTAAGCCCTTTCAGTACATTTGCAAATAGGGAGCTTTCGCTAGCTCTATCCACAGCTTTCTCTATTTCTCTTGCTGCTGCTGCTTCTTTTAGGGCAGCAGGCAGCTCAGGCATCCAGCCCCTCTTCTTTGACCTGGCTCTCAGGAGCTGAGTCTGCCTAGCAAACAGTTCTAAACTTTTAAATCACTAGGGTGGATGCGGATTTCAGGTCTGTTTCTCCTCCGCTTTTCTCCTGGGAGTTTAGTTGTTTTTAATGTATTAGAATTTTTTTATTCGTAGAAACCTTAATCTTTTAATGATTACCAAAAGTGAACAGTCAGCAATTTTAGATTAATATTTATGAAGACATTTTAAAGTACTTTTATTCTTAAGATATATCTAGACCTTTTGTAATAAAACTAAGAACAGGTATCAGTTTAATTTAGCATTGGAAGGGTTAAAAGAATAAACCAGGGCAGAGAAAGACTGTGCTTACAGTTAGTTTTTGTGACCTTGAAGTTCATTGATAGGACCTGTTAGGTTTGCAGCCAGCAGCGTAACTGCCAACACCCGACCTCTTTGTCTCAGCCTAAGCCCGTTTCTTTCCCTTATAGACTTCCCCCCCTACTTTTGATCTCTCCGACCAGTTCCGCTGTCCCCCAGTCTAGCTGTTTGTCTCCCTTTAAACAGTGGGAGTTTCAAAGAAAACTATAGACTGCTCCTATAGAGTCCTCCCTCCCGGAGGCTGGGGTCCGACCTGTGGGGAAGCATGACTCCTAGTCAGCCTGGAAAGATAATGGGTACATAGGGAGATTTTTTTTTGCAGACAGAGAGCCTGGAGACTACCTGAAATCCAGTTACAGATGCTTTCAGAATCAGGATGAGGGAGGGAAAGACCAGGTTATATCCCCTATGAGGATTTTAATAAATAACTGAAAACGGCAAGTCAAATAAAACATATAACCACAAAGACAAAGACAACAGACCACACGAGACACACAATCAGGGGTTAACGGAGTCTATAGACAGTTAATAATAACTTCAGCCTTAGGGTCAGGGCCAGTAAATCTCTCCGTCCTGCGGAGCTGTAAGCCCTTCCTCTTCCACCAAAGAGATAAGAAGACCATAAATAATAAGTTCTTTGAAATTTACTACTGTTAATTTATTAAGCAAATAGTTAACTTGAAAAGATTTCTCTCTTGCTTTTTACAAGCAATCTTGGAACCTAGTCAGACTTTATTTTAGCCTTTAAATCTACCCTAGCACTTTAAAATTTCAATTTAACATAGTGAATTTACAACCCAGGTAAGAGCAACTGATAGACAGAAGTTTTTGTTAGCGAAGTGGGCTGATTCCTTCTGTAATGGCGAGCAAAAGACTCTGAGAACTATTAGAGACTTCTTGCAGCCCACCGCGGGTCTAGTCTAAACGGTCAGCCAGATGAATTAACAGAAATGCAAAATAAATCAAAGTAGCTTTCACTTTACACAGACGAGTTAATAAGCAGCCAAACACTCGTATTCACATTCTCTCAGTAGACTAGCCCAGACTGGAGCTGAGCAGATAAACAAAACAATGCCCAACTCCCCAGATGGGCATGGGGGCACTCCTGGCACCCATGTCCCAGAACAGAATTCTCAACCAACGTCTTGGTGAGAACCTACCGGAGGAGTTAAGACTGTGCCCAGTCCCCCTTCTTGGTAGCAAATTGGCTAGTCCTACACAAACAAACAGCTGTTCACTCAGAGCTTAAATAAATTCCCAAATGCTAAACAAATTTCCAAGTTTAAATAAATTCTAAATTCTAAATAAATTCCAAATTCTAAATAAATTCCAAATTCTAAATAAATTCCAAATTCTAACAAATTCTAAATTCTAACAAATTCTAAATTCAAAACAGATTCCCAATTCCTGAGGGATTCCCAATTCCTGACAGATTCCAGATTCCTGAGGGATTCCCAAAACCTGGGGGAGCTCTATGTCTCCCCGGGAGGTGATCAAGCTCCCCTTCCACTCATTTCGAGTGGGCCAGACGGTAGGGGGTTGGGGCCCCTACCTTAAAAATTCTGCAGACAGGTCCAGAAGTGTCCGTCCACGCTCTCCAGATGCCGGCTAGGTCCTGGGCTGAGGCCCGGGAGTGCCTGGAGTTCCCCCGGTTCAATTCTGCTAAATCAGCAGAGCGGCGCCTCCCGGGGGGCCTATCTAGCTCCCCCAGTCCTCAAACCCAGTCCACACCAGAGGCCAAGAGGCCACGATGGGTGGTTCCCTGGTCTTCTCGGTCAGGGAACCAATTATGTTCCAGAAAAAACCGGACCAGAACCAAACAACGCTCTGAGAGTTTGGAGTTACACTTTATTCACCGTGGCGGGCTTAGGGAAATGAATCCAAATCTAAGCAAAGCTACAAGCAGAACTTCCCTTTTTATAGAAGAGCCAGCCCTTTGTGTGCTTGTTGGTGGCGGCCTTGAAAACTATACAGTTCTATCCAATTAAAAAATGCACCTGGCATAGCATTGGATGTATCTAGTCTCTGGCCTACAAGGTCAGAGAGCTAAGTTTATCTCCCCCACTATTCAAGCAGGCTAGAAAGCAAAGTTACTTTTTCAGAATAAGAGGCCGTCTAAAGAATAGCAGAGAATTCCAAACGGTAGTTTTACAGAATAGGGGTTTTCCTTCACACTAGAACTTGCCTGTGTTGATTACTTGGCAGTGATCTGAAGTTAGGCACTTTGCTGGGGAGGCTGGGAAATACATTTTTTTTCTTGAGTAACCATGTGCTTAGCTAAAATTCTAGTTATGTGGAAGAAGGGGACAATGGATACTGGTCAAATAACAGTAGTCTCTGATTCTCCTTTTATTGCAACTTTGTGTTTTCTGTTATATTACTTCCAATATAATTAACTTTCTCTTTTTATTTAAAACTCACTCAAGTCTTATCTGGGATAAAAATCTTTCACAAACTTGAAGCCTTGAATCATAATTTTATCTGTCTGTCTATCTATCTGTCCTTTCAAATTAGCATCTAATCTATGTAGAGAAAAAATAGAGGAAAATTTAAAGCAGTAGGATTCAAATAAAAAACACTAGAACTGATAATTAATAGTGACTTGATATGTATTTGTGTACTGTGAAATACTAGCATAATTGGAATATATAGTTTCAGTTCCTAGAGTGAGAATTTAGCACTGTGCTTTGAGTGTAGTGATGAGGTTGCTTATAACTCTGTGTATCAGTAGCAGAGTTTATGATTAGGGAAAAGACAAGACCAGACAGGACAAAAATAGTTTTACTCAACTGCACTAGAGATTCTTCAAATGCTTTGATATTCGATATTCATCTTTAGTTGGGTTTCTTTCTTTTGGTTGCATTAATTTTACTGCTAAAATGTCTTTTATGCCTATATCTGTTAGGGTAGTGGAGAATTATCTATAATAATAAAAGCATAACATGCTAATTAGACTGGACGTCCTTCCAGATGTCCTTCCTTCCAGATGAAGCTTTAGCGCAGCAGCGGGGGCCGAGCCCTTTGCATGAATTTCATATCTGTTTCTATGAAATAAATTATTTTTTGTAACATAATCATACTTTAAACTTAGTAAAAGCCCCTTACAAGCATTTAATATCAACTTAATATTCAATTCCCCCTGATCATCTCATCAATATCTTTTTACAGTTGACTTTTAGAATCAGGATCCAGATAAAGCCCATCCCTTGCATCTGATTGTTTTTTTACATCTTTAAGATTCCCTTAACTGGTAACGCCCTCTTTCTTTTTAGCTAAGATCTGGTCATTTTCCTGCCCCATTCTTCACATTCTGGTTTCAGCTGCATGCAACTCCACAGTGTATTTTACCAAACATTCATGTTATATTCCTATTTCTTAAAAACTGCTAGTTAGAGCTAGAACCTAGAATAGAGTCAGGCTGGATTGGTGGGATGGGGGAGGTAGAGCAAGAATACTTCACAGGTGAGAAGTGTAATTCTTACTTTTTCCCTTTTAGTGATGCTAGGATTAATCATTGGATTCAGGTGTTATGAATCTTATGTAATGCTTATAAATAACTAGAGGCCTGATGCATGAAATTCGTGCAAGAGTAGGCCTTCCTTCCTCCGGCTGCCAGTGCCGGCTTCCCTCTGGCACCCAGGACCTGGGCTTCCCTCACAGCCCCAGCTTTGTCCGGAAGGTCATCTGGAAGGACGTCTGGAGGGATGTCTAGTCTAATTAGCATATTATGCTTTTATTATAGACTAGAGGCCCGATGCACAAAATTCATGCAAGGGGTTCGGCCCCGCCACCACGGCAGCTGCCTCGGACCCCACCCTCCACAGTTTGTCTGGAAGGAAGGACGTCTGGTAGGATGTCCAGTCTATTTAGCATATTATACTTTTATTATTATAGATAATACCTAATTTGGGATTTGCTAAAAATAAATACATTGGCTGGTAGAAAAGTGGACATGTAGCTTAGGTAAGACAAGAGTGGCTATTATTACAGACGAAAAATAGGTACATGCAAATACATTATACTATTCCGTAATAAAAATTTTATAAAATGTCATCTTAATCTTACTCATTTGAGAACAGTTAAAATTTTTTTTTTTTAATTTTTATTGAATTTATTGGGGTGGCATTGATTAATAAAATTATATAGGTTTCGGGTGTACAATTCCATAGTGCAGCATCTGTATATTGTATTGTGTGTTGTCACCACCCCAAGTTGAGAACAGTTTTAATCCACAAATAGAAAATCATTCAGTGTTTTGTTTCTCAGAGCCTATCTTGTATAGAAGCAAGATTTATGCAAATGCAGAAATTATTCAATAGTATTCTTTTCAGGGTTTATTGAAAACATTTCAGCTTTCCTTTCCTGGTGGAATGTGATTTTGATATTGCAAAACAAAAGTCGAGGTTTTATCAGATATACAGTTAAATTTTATTTGTGGTAGTCATATTCCATAAAGTCACTGCAAACATGAATCTGTAAGTGTTGAAGCATTGCTCCTAGGAGAAATACAGGGTTAGGTGCCTTTGAGCCTCTAGTTAGAACATTTCCACCACCCGATTAATACATAGTATTGTTTTATTTGTGTTTCTGTTGAAAGACACCTTGTTTAATGTATATTGTTGACTCATTGTCGTTGAACTCACAGTCCTGCCCCCCAGCTCTGTAACGCATGCCTGAAGGAAGCTCATTTATCAAACATGTTTTCTCCGTAAGGCACATCACAGCCTTCTTGGACTTAGGAACACCAGAGTGCACTTAAGCCCAAAACTCGGGGGCCATTTTAAACAGTGAAATCATCCTAGGCCTCCCCCTCCCCCCCCCCCCCCAAAAAAAAGAGAATGTGGCACTAAAGAAACTGTGAAAAGGATAGTTGTTTACAGTATGAGAGCTGAAACAAGAGGGCAGAGTGTCACCTTGTTTGATTTCAGCTGGGACACATGTTGGGAATATCAAATTTTTTTTTGCTGCTCTGAGCTTGTTTGTGAATGACCACAAAAGTGCTGAGTATTAATTTTGGGGTTAGAAGTAACTTTTAGCAAATAGGAAAGTTTGTAAATATGGAGCCTATGAGTAACAAGGATCAATTGTATATGTTAGTTTCCAAGAATTTATTTTTTTCCCAATCTTAGGTTGAAATGATTCTAAATATATATGTTAAATTTTACTAATTGAAAATTACTGAGCTGAAGTAGTTGTATATTTTATAAACTGATTGAAGTTGCAGTATAATGTGGGACGTTCAAATGCTTTATAAAAATCTCAAGTTGATTTATTTAAACATGTGCTTAATACAATAAGCATATAAGTATATGTGAAGCATATAATATGAAATCTTAAATTGATACAGATGATCAGATCTGAGTAAATTTTAAGGACTTTTTTTATATAATGTACACAAAAGATAACTTGATTTTTGTTCAAAATGTTCCACTCTTTCTGTACTTGCAGCATTTTTCTGGATTCTGAGACTCGGAGAGCAATGGGAGAGCAAGCTGTCGCTCTTGCCAAAGCAGTCAAGTATTCTTCTGCTGGAACCGTAGAGTTCCTTGTGGACTCAAAGAAGAATTTTTATTTCTTGGAAATGAATACCAGACTCCAGGTAACAAAAACTCAGTTTCTTATTCCACTCCATGTCTCTATACTTAACCCTTCCTTGCTTACCCCTTTCCGTGTTTTATAAAAGTTAAAAATCAACTTCAGAAAATGTTAAATAAAGACTGTTTTTATGCTTTGCTAAGACATCTTAGGAATGGTGGATAGTGTCAAGTTAATTTGGTGGCAGGATCTAGCCTTCTGTTTTGTTACTGTTAATACTTCATATGGGAAATTCTAATTTTTTTTATTGAACCTCTCTCGATGAACTACTCTAGATATGATAAATAGAAAGGGATTAAGTGCTTACACATCTTTGAAAGGGATTAATGAGAGAAGGGCACCTAGAGTGAGCTTTCCTTTTTCTTTTATTTAAATTGTGAACTATAAATAAACATAGAGAAAGGTACCTAAAACACAAACAAATAGTTACGCAAATTATCCTATATAATAGAGGTAATATGCAAATTGACTGTCACACCCTCGCACAAATGGCCGCTCCCATGTGGTCACAAGATGGCTGGCAGGGGAGGGCAGTTGTGGGTGATCCGGCCAGCAGGGGAGGGCAGTTAGGAGCAACCATGTCAGCAGGGGAGGGCAGTTGGGGGCAACCAGGGTGGCAGGAGAGGGCAGTTGGGGTGACCAGGCTGGCAGAGGAGGGCAGTTAGGGGCGACCAGGCTGGCAGGGGAGGGCAGTTGGGGGCAACTGGGCCAGCAGGAGAGGGCAGTTGGGGCAACCAGGCCTGCAGGGGATGGCAGTTGGGGGTGATCCAGCCGGCAGGGGAGCAGTTAGGCGTCGACCAGGCTGGCAGGAGAGTGGTTAGGGGTGATCAGGCTGGTAGGCAGAGTGGTTAGGGGCAATCAGGCAGGCAGGCCGGCAAGTGGTTGGAAGCCAGCAGTCCCGGATTGTGAGAGGGATGTCCGACTGCCTGAAGGATCGGGCCTAAACCGGCAGTCGGACATTCCCCCTAGGGGTCCCAAATTGGAGAGGGTGCAGGCTGGGCTGAGGGATCTCCTCCCCCCCCCCTGCCCCGCCCCAGTGCATGAATTTCGTGCCCTGGGCCTCTAGTTAGAAATAAAAAATCCATGGAAGCATAATCTGGGTCTAGAAGTACAAAACTGCCAGCACTTTGGCCTTGCTCCCATCGCCTCCTCCCCCTTCTCCCTTTCTCAGCTCTTCCTCCTTCTCCTTTCCTAGAGCTGTGTACTATTCTGACCTTATTCTAAACACCTCCCGGCATTTCTCTGTAGCTCTTCCTTTGAAATGTACACACCTAAGCAGTATAAATAATTTTGCCTGTTTCTTATTTTTTTTTTTTTAACTTTAAATCAGTGGGATCATATAAATTTTTTTATGTAATTTTTTTGTACCTGGTTTCTTTTCTCAATATTATGCTTAGGAGAATCAACCTTGTTGTTTTATGTAACTCCCAAATGATACTCCTTTGGAGAAAATGCCACTGTTTATCTTTTTTATTTCTTTTACTTGTGGATATTTAGTTTGTTTCCACTTTTTTGCAGTTTGTATTAGTTTGCTAGGGCTCTAGTAACAAAGTATCAGAAACAGGGTGGCTGAAACAATAGAAATTTATTCTCTCAAGTTTCAGGAGGCCAGAAGTCTGAAATCAAGGTGTTGGTTTCTTCCTGGGACGTCTCAGGAAGAATCTGTTCTCTGCTTCTCTCCTAGCTTCTGGTAGCTGCCAATAAGCTTTGGTATTCCTTGCCTTGTTGGCAGCATAACTCCAATCATCACATGGCATTCTCCCTTGTGTTACTATGTCCAAAGTCCACCCCCCCCTTTTTTTTTTTATAGGGACACTAGTCATTGATTTAGGCCCCACTCTAATCCAGTATGACCTCATTTTAACTTCATTACATCTTCCAAGAACCTATTTCCAGATAAGGTCACATTCATAGGTTCTGAGCAGACAAGCATTTTCAGGAGACACTATTTAATCCAGTACATAATTCAAAACCACATGTGTCAGTAATTCATTAAGCTGTACATACATGTGTTGTATATACTTTTCTCTTTGTATGTTATATTTAACAATAAAAAGTTTTTAAAGATAAAACACATATGGTCTATAGCAGCAATTTACAACCTTTTTTATCTCGTAGCACATATAAACGAATTACTAAAATTTTGCCGCACAACAAAAAATATATATTTTTGCTGATGTGACAAAAAAGGTATAATTTTGATTTATTTAAAAAAATAATAGTAATTACCTACCCTTTGTGCTCCAAAGTGACTTTTTAAAAAATCAGGTGCCTATACTTGTATATAAGGATTTCTGATACCAAGAATTAACCAATCAGATGGAACCTTACTATGTATGTATAAGATGCAACTCTACTATAGGTCCTATATATTTATGGTTCAAGACAGGGTATTCACACGATGGCTTTTTTTTTTTTTTTACTTGACAATCTAAGGGAAAAGAGGTCAGTGCTCCTGATTAAATAGTCAAGTGTTGCATGCATTAAAAATTCTTGCGGCACATGAGTTGAAAATTGCTGGTCTATAGTGACAGAAAATAGATTAACGGTTGCCTAGGACTGAGGGTTGGGGGCTGATAGTTAAGGGGTGTAGCATAGTAGAGAGAGCGGTAAGTGGTACTTGGATTGCCTAGAAATGGGATCAACTCTCCTTAGGACTTTACTGTGGCTGGAGATGGAGTTGAGTCATTCTAGGAAGGAGACCCATAGGGATGATGACTTTTTTACAGCTGAGTAGTATATTCTATTGTGTTCATGTACCACAGCTTTTTTATCTACTCATCTACTTATGGGCACTGGGCTGCTTCTAAATCTTGGCTATTGTAACTAATGCTGCATTGAATATAAAGATGCATATATTCTTTCGAATTAGTGTTTTGGGTTTTTTTCAGGTATAATATTTCCAGAAGCGGAATTGCTGGGTCATAAGGCAATTCCATTTTTAATTTTTTGAGGTAACTCCATACTGCTTTCCACAGTGACTGCACCAATCTGCATTCCCAGTGCAGGAAGGAGGGTTCCCTTTTCTCCACATCCTTGCCAACACTTGTTGTTTGTTGATTTATTGATGGTAGCCATTTTGACAGGTGATATCTGAGGTGATATCTCATTGTAGTTTTAATTTGCACTTTTCTGATGATTAGTGATGTTGAGTATCTTTTCATATGTCTATTGTCCATGTGTATGTCCTCTTTGGAGAATATCTATTCAGGTCTTTTGCCCATTTTTAAATTAAATTGTTTGTGTTTTTGATACTGAGTTTTATAAGTTCTTTAGTAATTTTGGATATCAATCTCTTACCAGAGGTATCATTGGTGAATATGTTGAGGAATGTTTTCTGTTCTTGTTTTTTGGCCTTGGTCTTCCTCTCCTAGTGGTTCCTCTCCTAAGTAAACCTAATAGTCTAAGCTCAAAATAATTTTTGGCCCCAGTGGTTATATTCTGCATGATATATCTTGTTTTGTCCTTTTACTGTCTACCTATTTGCATTCAGATATTTTACATGTGTCACTGTAAGCTGTGGGTAATTTTCTTTAACCAAGTATGATAATCTTTGTCTTATCTCCAAACCATTTGCTCCATAGAAAGTTAATGTTAAATTGTTATATATTTGAGTTTAAATTTACAGTCTTTAAAATGCGATCTTTTTTTCACAACCCTGTAGTTTTTCACTTTTCTTCTTGTTTGCTTTTGCAATATTTATCATTTAATTTTGTGTCTGTATTAGTTTGGGAGTTGTATATACTTCTTCTAATCTTTTGGTAGGACCTATATACATATGTAACAGCATACATCCTTATCTTATTAAAGTTTGATATCAATCAGTACCTTTTCACCTGCTACACCAGACTGTGTAAGGACCTTTGAATATTTTAATTTTTTTTACCCTCTCCTGGTTTACTGTGCAATTATCCATCACAGGACATTCTCTTATTAAATAGCTAGCATTCATTTAGTTCTACCCACTTATTTAACCTTTTTCTTTTCTCCTTACTTACTCTTGGAAATTTCTTTAAATGTTTTGTAAGGAAAATACTCTGGTTTTTTCCTTTACTCTCTACCATTACTACCACACTCATAATTCTGACCACCAAATGCATGGGTGTTCTCCCATACTGACCAATTCTCTGCCACTAACTCATTGTCCTACAGTTCAATGGAGTTAAATTGAATCTACCTTGAGTTAGCATCAGATCCCTCAAGTAATGCTTTAGTCCCACAAGACTGAAGATGCCAGTCACAAGTTCTAGGTTATCACCTGTACTTCTTCTGACTGACTAGCTATAAATCGGGGTTCCCACTAACTCCTCCTCAGATCTGATCATTTGCTAGAACAACTCACAGAGCTCAGAGAAATACTTATTTACATTTACTGGCTTATTATGTATAAAGGATATGATAAATGATACAGATGATCAACTAGGTGCAGAGATCCATAGGGCAAGGTGTGGAAGAGTCCCAAGCACAAAGCTCTGTCCCCATGAAATTGGAGTGTGCCACACTCTAGCTATGGATGCATTCCCAAACCCAGAATTTTTATGGAGGCTTCATCACCTAGGCATTATTGATTATGAACTCATTGTCCAACCCATCTCCTTTTCTCTGGAGGATGGATGTAGGATGGAAAATTCTAAGCTTTTAATTTTGGCTTAGTCTTTTTAGAGACCAACCTCCATCCAGGAGCCCTGAAGAATTATCTCATTAGCACTAAAGGTACTCTGCTCACTCAAGAAATTATAAGAAACTCTGTGTCAGGAACCAGGATCAAAGACTAAATATTAACAGGAACTAGGGGCAGAGATCAATATATTTCTTATTTCACAAGTTTGCTTGTAGTAAACTCTTTGTTGACAGCCAGTGACTTTAATTTATCTTCATTCATGAAAGCTGTTTTTACTCTGGGAATAGTTTTTCAGTATTTTTTATCAACTCACTGAAGATATTCTTCTTCTGTCTTTGGTTATATCTGGTGAGACTTCAGCTCTCATTCTACCAACTGCTTCTTTGGAGATAATCCTATATAATAAAAGCCTAATATGCAAATCAACCGAATGGTGGAATGACTGGTGGAATGACCGGTCACTATGACATGCACTGACCACCAGGAGGCAGACACTCAATGCATGACTTCCCTCAGGCCCCAGGCCAGCCAAGTTGGGTGTCAGCAGGGGCCCCCTGATCGCCCTGCGGGTCGCCCCACAGATCGACCCTGATCGCCATCCAGGCCTAGGGACCCTACCTGTGAATGGATTTTGTGCACTTTTATATTTTAATAGCATTTATGAATTTCTCTTTCATCTTAAGATTTTCTTAAGTTTTTCTTTGATAAATGCACATATGTATTTGCAACTCATTGACTTTCTTGAGTATATGGATTAATGCTTTTCAATATTTTTGGAAAATTCTCCACCATTATCACTTTTGACATAATCTCTTTCCCTTCCTTATGGATTTCCAGTCATTTATATATAGAAAACTTTTATGTTAGACCTTAATATATCTTTTGTGTTTCCTACTCTTTCTCTGATATCTTTCATCTTTTTTTTGGACATTTTCTTCTGACCTGTTTTTCTTACTATCTCTTGAACTGTACTTAACTACTCATTTAGTTTCTAATTTTATTTGTTCATATTTCAGTTCTAGAATTTTTATTTGGTTCTTTAAAAATGACTCAAACTTATCTCTTTTCATCTTCTAACCAAATTTTTAAATTTGGCTTTTATTTCTTTGAATATAATTAACTTATTTGTTTTGTAGTGTGTGTCTGTTCATTTCAGTATCTGAAGCCTAATGACTTTTGTGGGATCTGTTGTCTGTGCTGCTTCTTGGTTGTGATGTCTGGTTCCTTGTGTGCCTTCTCAGCTTTAACTGTATATTGATTATTTAAAAATCGTCCTTATTAACAAATTGAAAACTAGAATGATAGATTCTTTCGTGTAGAGATTTTTCAATTTTTCTGCCACATGCCTGTGAACAGTAGTAATTTGTGGCTACAGTATTCTAAGTGTGAAGTTCCTTGGACTCCTGAGGGCACACAAAGGCCAGCTGCACTCCTAGAGAATGGTTTGTTTTATTCCAGTTCACTCACCTTGAGGTTGCATTCCTTCATGGCCTCAACTTAAAGTGAGGATGGTTTATCAGTGTCCTCTCCCTGGTCTTTGTGGTTTAGTTGTACATTTAATTTCTCGATGCTACCAGAAATATAGCTTAGATATGTAGTTGTATTTTCTTGGAATGTTAAATGCCTATAGGTCAAAATGGTGTTGAGTGTTGGATTTATGTCTCCTTGTTGAATTTTGGCTGATAATTTCTTCCTATATTCTTAGTGTTTTGATAATATTTTTTTAAAAAAACCCACCCCTAAATGCTACCTAGGCCTAAGAATTGTGTCCCAAGAAGATGGATTTATAGGTACATTATACCTGTGGATTAGATAAATATGTGCCCCTAGTCTTATTAACACCTCTCACCCAAACCAACAAAAATAAAACAACAAACACTAGTAATTACATGTTGGAATACTGTTTCAGAAAACTCCTAAACTCACACCCATTCTTGCCAGTGGTAAACCCTCAGAATGATGGCCTGTGCCTCACTGCTGCCTTACTTTTCCCCTCCAAATCTCATGCATCTGAGTTTGATTGACACATCCAAAATCTTTTCCAGTTGCACTGAGAACCTCAGCTGCAAGGGAGTCTGGGAATAGAGTTTTTATCCTATTATCTTCTGTAGAATAAGGGAGTAAGTACCCTAGAAGGAGTTTGGAGTGAAGGGTGAGTCCCAGTCCACCCTTTTCATATGAATATTTCAAGTATTTTAATCTATGTTATGTGTACAAAATTAAAAAACTTTACCCTCTTGTAATTATAAAATATAACTATCAAATAATGGAACTGATTTTTTTAATTCACAGTGGTAGAAATTATCTAAATGCATTTTGAGAGTAATATAAATTATTTATAGAGTTTGTGTAGGTATTAACTCAGTAGTCGTTGCTAAAAACTTACGATACTTCCTTTTGGAATTCCTTATTTAGCCTATATTCTGTTGTAAATGTCATTAGAAGTTACAGAATTTTGCCCTTTATGAAATTAATTTTGATTAAAAGTATTTCTTTATAACTAAATTATCTAATTAGATAATTAGCTGGGAAATCATGTTTTTGATTAAAATGGAGACTTTATTATGCCATGATGAGAATAATAGCTTGTAATATGAATCTGAAGGCAGTTTGAAGTGACTGCAAAACATTTGTATTTTATTCCAGACAAAAGAGGTACTAAATTGTTTAGTTTGGGTACTGTATCAGAATTTATTGAATTAATAACTAGTGTCCTTCTTTAGGGCACTTTGTTACTATGTTCTTGTGACTTTTCTTTTTTTTAAAAAAATTTGTTTCTGGCTCATTTATCTCAGGCTATAAGTTTTTTCAAGTTTGTCTCATGGTTGTTTTGATATAGGACCCCAAAAGTTGATCTTTTATAACAAATAATTCTATGCATTCAGTCAATTTCATTTAGATATTGTATCTTGGATGGCTTGGTAGGAAATTATGTTGTATATCATCAAAAAAGATTACAAATAAATTTCAGGAAAAAATTTAAATTGAAGAATTTCATCATATGAAATCTGCCAGTACTAAATTCTATTGTATTTATATCACACTTTGATATATTTGTGTCTCCTAGTTAATGTTTAATGATATTTCTTTTCTTTTTTGTATTTACTTTTAGTGACAGTAATCCTTTCAGTTACCAGACATGAATTTTGGCATTTTTAGAATGTATTTGTGTGCTGGGGGATATTTGGTGTTAGAGGCTAAAACTGAATAGAGGCATGAGAGAAGAATCTAGGGTTTCATAATGTTTAGAAAGCCATCCTATATAGTAAAAAGCTAATATGCAAATCGACTGAACTGTGGAACAACCGGTCACTATGATGCGCACTGACTACCAGGGGGCAGACGCTCAACACAGGAGCTGCCCCCTGGTGGTCAGTGCACTCCCCCAGGGGGAGCACAGCTCATTCAGAAGTCGGGCTCATGGCTGGCGAGTGCAGCAGCAGTGGCAGGAGCCTCTTCCGCTTCTGCTGCAGCGCTAAAGATGTCTGACTGATGGCTTGCCTAAGGGACAAGTTGGGCTGAGGGACCTGCCCTCTGAGTGCATGAATTTCGTGTACTGGGCCTCTAGTTCTTACATGTTTCAAAGACTTCTTTCTGATATCATTTAAATATTTGAAAATTTCTTTTACCAGATCATCTCTTTCAAATTTCACTACTCACTTTAAATTATAATGCTTAAGGCACATTCACCAAGTTCTTTATCTTCTAAGATATATGTTATCTCTCATTAGTGTTTCAGTTTGAGGCTGGAGGGCTATAATTTCCCCCCCTCACCCTCCCAAAATTTCCTGTTTGAACTGTCACTTTTTCTAGATTCAGAACTAAAACTTTCTTTTCCTGGTAACAGAAATGTGAGAAGCATGTTTTGCTAGATTTCCTTACGAGCAAAATTGTTAGAGAACAGAAAGAGCTCATCTACTGGACACTAGCAGAGGCAAACACTACCAGGGGTGGGCAAACTTTTTGACTCGAGGGCCACAATGGGTTCTTAAACTGGACCAGAGGGCCAGAACAAAAGCATGGATGGAGTGTTTGTGTGAACTAATATAAATTCAAAGTAAACATCATTACATAAAAGGGTACAGTCTTTTTTTTTTTTTTAGTTTTATTCATTTCAAACTGGCCGGATCCGGCCCGTGGGCCATAGTTTGCCCACGGCTGAACTAGACGCTGAGAATTGGAGTAGAGAAAGATTGGCTATTTTATTGATGAATGGTGCAATCCAGGAGAGCAGGAAGCTAATGCTCAGAAGCCTCAACTCACCAGTGGCGTATAGTTTGCAGGTTGTACAGGGCAAAATCACAAGATACTGTGGGTTAGTGGTTGGGGTATGCTGGAAGCTGATTGGTGAGGTAAGGTAAGGGTAATGAATCATTTCTTCAGGTCTAGAGGACAGCTCTGAGGTCTGTGCTGATGTCCCTCTGTCTGGTTTCATGAGAAAGTAATGAGGAGGTCATGCCACCTTAGGGCTTAGGAACTGAAACATAACTTATAACTTAGGTCAAGTGCCGGGGTCCAACCCCACCCAGCAGGTCCAGGGGTTCCCAAAGGCGTAGACGGAGTCGGCGAGGAAGGAAGGACACGGAGACAGCGTTCAGTTGATCAGCAGCCTAGCCAGGATCTCCAGCCAGGATCTCCAGCCAAGTTCTGGTCTGGATCTCCAGAGAGGTTCTGCTGTTTATTGTCTTGTTACATCCGTATTTATACCAATTGATTTTAATCCTGTCAATTTCTATTACAAAGGTTAGGGCGTTTCTTATCTCCATTCCAGGGAGTAAAGATTATGTAGCTTAAGCATGATTGTTTGTAGTTAAAGTGATTAACTACCCGCCTGGCACTTAGTTAAGGAGTTTCATCCCCTCCCTAACTTCAGGGAAAAATCCCTACCTGGGGAAACAACCTTTCTCGGAGAGGTGACCTTGGCTAAAACACACAGCGCTAAGGGGAGCAAACATATTAAGAACAGTATGCTATATATGCCAGGTCCCTTGAAACATATGCTGTGCAGATGTTTCTTTCCTGCAGCGACTGTGTCAAGCAGCAAGGATGGACCGGCTTCCGGCAGTCAAGATGTCATCTTGAGCTTGCCAGCGATACGCACTGTGTGGGCCTTAGTCAGGTCCAGGCTACTGTCTTCTGCTACCTTGAGGATTGTTTCTTATGCAAGGAAAAGGCTAGGTCTCCGAGGGTGGTATTGGTGTGTAGGTAGAGAGAGGTTGTGATGGTGGTGTGTGGTGGGAGGAGAGGGGGGAAAGGTGATTTCTAGAGCTAGAATTTAAAACTAAATTTAATCAATGTCATAAGGACCCTTAGTTTCAAAATTTGATATAATAGAGTTTCTCCTTAAAGATATATATGACTGAGAAAGTCACCAGGTTTGGTGTATAAATACTTGGTTCAATTGACAGGTTATTTTTCTCAGTCTGATCAGAATTTATGTATAGCCTATATGCTTGTTGTCAGTTTTTAAAGTCACTGGTTTTTTGGTTGCTTAAAGATAAAATTCAAATACTTTATCATCAATAGTCCCTTTTCCCTGTGGCCTTAATCTCCCCTGAGAGATTCCTATTAAAGCCTTACTGGTTAGGAGAGGCCCCTTTACCTGAATGCACCATTCAGTTTGACCTCTGTGTACCTTTACCATGTGATTTTCTTTTTCTTGGAATGGTCTGTATTCACTTACTGTTGTAGAAGCTCACATATATATCCACCCACACACATCTCACCTGTTTCCTTTTTTCTGCATATGACAGATGGTTAGCTAGAAGTCGAGATACTTTACTCAAAATATGATTTTGTTCAAATGCTATTTTAATGAACTAAATTAAATATAATTTTGCATAAATAACTTTGTTTCTTATTGTATTGAATGATAATACTAAGAATTAGTAATACTTGATAAAAGAAAAAATACTTGAAAAAAATAGTGATACATTGGAAAAGGAACTCTCCATACCACATTTTTATCACCTACATTTATTTGATTTCTTCCTGAAGCTTTTGTTTCCTGATAGGATTAACAAATAAATCTATACATATAAAGCCTAAGTGACCAGCCAAGCGGTCGGCTGGTAGCTATGACGTTCACTGACGACCAGGGGGGCAGGCGCTCAATGTAGGAGTGGAAACCACAGGCATGGAAACATGGAATAGACTGATGAATCTCAGAGGGAAGGGGAGGGAAGAGGCGGGGAAGAGATTAACTGAAGATCTTATATGCATACTAGAGTCATATATCTAGTATGGCCTGCGAGGACCAGGGGCTCTCTGACATCTCTCAAGGGGTCCCGGATTGCAAGAGGGAGCAGGGTAGGCTGAAGGACCCCACCGGTGCATGAATATGTGCACTGGGCCTCTAGTATAGATATAAAAACATAACAGATATGATTTGTAGCTGTTATTCTCTTATCTGTTGTCTATATTTTTGTTCTTGTATATTGTTTTTTTTCTTCCTATGCTGAAAATTTTTATTTTTACTCTTATAGTTGAATTTTTAAATCTCTTTTCATTTTTGGTATTGTGATGTACTTAAGCTTCTTCTACCCTATGATAAATTAAATATTTTTCTTCCATGTTTTCTTCTAGTACTTATTTTATTTTTTCTGGTGAAATTTTCACTTCATGTGGTATTTATTTTTTAAATGGCTACCTGATTGACACAACCATTACTGAATAATCATTTTTTTTCTGCACTAATTACAGGTCACATTTATTATATACTGAATTATCATATGTATACATACTTGACTGTTTTCTTTCTTTCCTTTTTTCCCCCCATTCATGTGCTAGTACCACACTGTTTTAGACATCTATATACTAGGGCCCAGTGCACGAATTCATGCACCTTGAAAAGAACTGTGGGCCACGAAGCTGCAGTGGGCACAGGGGCAGGTCTTGGCCTATCCTCCGCGCCCCCGCCTGGCCCCTCCTGCCGCAGCCTCCAGTCCCCTGTTTGCCGGCAGCGGGTGCAAGCAGGGCCAGCACCAGCAGTGGGTGCGAGCACCTGGCGGGACCGTGGCACCCGGGAGCAAAGAATTTTCAGTAACCACCAGAGGCTCACCTCGATGACAGTGACCGGCACCCCACCTTGGTCTGGCGCCCCTGCTCACCTGCTCCACCATCCTGCCATGGCCGATGCCCGCCATGTTCTGTGCACGTGCCCCCGGTGGCCAGCTCACATCATAACAACTGGTTGTTCTGCCGTTGGTCTATTTGCATATTAGGGTTTTATATATATATGTAGATTATAATATAGCATTGAAGAGGATGATTCCTTCCTTTCTCATTACTCTTTATTTTCTCATAAGATGTTTTCAAATTAGCTTATTTTATTTACATTTAACAAAAGAAATTAAAATGATGAATTTACTGGACTATTAGATAAATGTTTCTAATTTTTCACAGAGATATTAATTTCTAAAGGATGTTCTTAATAAGAAAAATGATTATAAAAACCATTTGTCATGGTATTTCTTCATATCCCGGTGGGAAAGAATGTATTGTTTCTCTTTTGCAAAAATGAATGGAAATTGGCATTATTTATATTTAAGCCTGCTATCTTTCCTTCTTATGTCTTCCATTGTTGCTGTTTTTATTATTAGTTTTACATTATTGTAACATTACTTTTCTGTAAGCATGAGTCTCCCAGTGTTTTCATGTTACTTTTGTATTTTAACTTGTTTTCATGGTCATCAGTGCTATAGCTTCTAGGTTAATCAGTTCTTCATTTTGATTCACCTCATGGTTAGGTTTTGTGTTTTATTATTATTTTTTAATCAAGGACTTATTTTTGAAAGATATCCATGGGTAATGTATTCTTTGAATTCTTAGATGTTTGATCAGGTTATTCTTATATTTCAAGAACTTCCACTCGAGTATAAAATTATGGGGTTTGAAACAGCTGAATTAACATGTTACAGGTTTTTTGACCCAATACCAACTATTGAGTAACTACCAAAACTCACAGAAAAAAAACAAAAGACAGAAAGCAAAGAAGTAAAGGAGAAATGAGAAATCATTTGGAAGAGAGAGGCTCTTTGAATTGATGTGGGGAACGTCAGTTTTGTGCAGGAGCAGCCAGCGCTGCTGCTGGAGGAAAAGGCTGGAGAAAGCTCGTCTCTGCCTTTACGCAGGGACGGTGATGGCCTCCTCTCACAGGGAGCTGTTCCCCTGGCTATGACCAATTTTAAGAACGTTAGTTGATTCTTTTAATATTTTTTATATCTTTTTATTAGGAACATTTATATTGGTCCTGGATTTTCTTTTCTTTTTTTTTTTTTATCAGCCCTCCCTTTGTGAAAGTGGACGTATGTCATTGCCCGCCTGCCACACTCTGCACAGATGCACACTTCCCGTTCTCTTATCACTTTGTTGTCATGCTTGGGGTTAGCTCAATGTTTGTATTTTATTATGACCACAGTGTGAATGCTGTTCACAGTGGTCCATGTTGTCACCTAAGATTACTTTCATTTCCTATACCATTTTGTTTTCTCTGTAGCTAGAAGTTGTCTGTTTTATTTAGTTTTATGAGGTGGTGGGGCTTAATTTTCCATATGTTTATCACTGCTTTATCTACAGACTTGCCCTGTATTTCATTATATCCGAACACATTGAGTTTTCTGTCACTCACCATTCTGTAGAAATCCTAGCTCTCTTTGACCTGCTATACTAGTAGTCTAGCCTGGTTGCTGTCTCCATTTGCATCTTGGCTTTCTAGCTGAGATGTACTCTTCTTGTCTGAGGATTTCCTTTAGTTTTCTTGTTTGGATTTCTTTTCTCCTGGATTTATTTCCTTCCTTCCTTCCTTCCTTCCTTCCTTCCTTCCTTCCTTCCTTCCTTCCTTCCTTCCTTCCTTCCTTTTTTTTTTTTTAAAAATTCTTTATTCTTGAAAGTACTTATTACATGTCTCCTTTTCCCCCCATTGACCTCTCCCCGACCACTCCCACCCCCCAGCACATGCCCTCAAGTCTGTGTCCATGGGTTATGCTTGTATGCATGCATACATATTATTGAGGTGACATTGGTTAATATTTTTTTCTTTTTTTGACCTGGATTTTTGTCTTAAACACAGTTGGTTTATTCCCTTTTTTACCCCTGGAGTATATCTTTCAGTAGCTTCCTGAGAACCAATGAGTACATAGGAGCTAAATTTCACGAGAATTTGAATAAATGGAAATAACTCTGTATTAACATATTGAAAAAAAACTTTTATTGTGGTGTAATTTGGATTTCATAACATTCACCTATTTTAAATATACAAATATGGTAAACTGAATGTTTGTATCCCTTCCCTCCAAAATTCATATGTTGAAACATATCTCCCCCAATAATCCACCCCCCCACCCCATGTGATGATATTTAGGGGTGGGGACTTTGGGTGGTGATGAGGTTATGAAGTTATGGCCCGCATGAATGGGATTTGTGCCCTTATAAAAGAGACCCCAGAGAACAACCATCCCTCTGCTACCAGGTGAGGACACAGTAAGAGGACTGATGTCTATGAACTAGGAAGTGGCTCCCAACAGACACTGAATCGGCTGGCACCTTGATTTTGGACTTCCCAGAGCTATAAGAGAAAAATTTCTGTTACTTGTTAGCCACTCAATTTATATGATTCTGTTATAGCAGCCCTTACAGACTAAGGCAACAAGTCACTCAGTGAGTTTTCATAAATGTATAGGGCTGTGCTACTAACAGCAGAATACAATTGTAGATCATTTCCAGCGCCCCATGAAGATCCCTCTGCACATTTATAGTCACTCTCTTTTTTTATCCCCATCCCAGGCAACCATTAATTTACTTTCTGTTTCTAAAGATTTGCCTTGTCTAGACATTTTATGTAAATTAAATCATAATGTGTGGTATTTTGTGAATGACTTCTTTTTCTTAGCATGTTTTTTAGGTTTATTTATACTGTAGTGTGTTTCAGTAGTTCATTCTTTTTTATTGCTGAATACTATTTCATTGCATGGATATCATGTTTTACTTATCCACTCACATGTTGGACATTATAGATCTGGGCTGAATTTGACCTTTTTTTTATTATATTTAAAGTCACAGAGGCCATGGTTCTTAGACTGGCTGGATTTAAGTAGATCTAGGATAATCTGGAATATTTGGCATAAAACTCCTAGGAAACTGAGAATATAAAGAAGGGTATGTTATACTTTCCGTAATATTTATTGAATCTTATTAGAAAGTTGAAGGAAAGAAGTTGATTATTTTCATTTAACACAATGAGAATATTTTGATTGAAGACCAAAGAGTGTTGATTAAGTCAGTTTTCTTTATTTTAAAATGTTTTATAATATAAAAACAAAAACTCTAAAGGCATTGCTTTAATTTTTATGGATTTTTATTTTGCAGTTATTTCAGATGTACAGAATTGTGCATTTCAGCAAATTTCAAAATATTACAAAGAATGTTTGAACACCTTTCAGTAGCATTTACCTTTGCTTTATCCTTATATCTATATCTGTATCTATATATCTACGTCTGTCTTCTTTACCTGAAGCATTTCGGAGTAAATTTTAAGCCTGGTGCTCCTGTCTCCTAAATAGGTCTTTATTTCCTAAAATCAAGAAAATTCTTTTACATTATCAAAGGTGTAGGTAAACTTGTCAGGCAATTTCAGTTAGGTTTTTGCTTTAAAGCATATTGTAGTCCTGGCTGGGTGGCTCCATTGGTTGGGGCATTGTCCTGAATACCAAAAGTTTGTGGGATTCCATTCCTGGTCAGGGCTCATACCTAGATTGAGGGTTTCTCGGTTGGGGCGCGTATGGGAGGCAACTGATCAATGTTTCTCTTCCTTTCTCTTTTCTGCTCTCCCTAAAATCAATAAACATATCTTTGGGTGAGGATAAAAGAAAAAGCATATTGTAAACTATTTTGGTGTCTTTGAGTTCTGGACTCTTACCTAGTTTTAATTTTTCAAATTTGTTCCTGTGTTAGTTTCCTAGGGCTGCTGTAAGACATACCATAGACTGGATGGATTAAACGACAGATATTTTTTTTCTCACAGTTGTGGAGGCTAGAAGTCTAAAATTAAAGTGTTGGCAGGATTGATTTCTACTGGAGGCCTCTGTTTTTGGCTTGCAGATGGCTGTCTTTTTGTGTTTTCACATAGTCTTTTATCTGTACTGTCTGTGTCCTGATGTTTTCTAAGGATACCAGTCATATTGGATTAGGACCCACCCTATTTGCTTCATTTTAATTTAATTGCCTCTTTAAAGACCCTATCTCCAAATATTAGTTATATTCTGAAGTACTAGGGATTAGGACTTCAATATGTGAATGGCGGGGGAGGGGTGCGGTGGTGGCGGAGCACACATTTCAGCCCATAATAGTTCTCTTCTCTTCTCTTCAGTTTATTATTTGTTTTGGGGTCAACAGGGAAACTTCATAATAATAAAAGGCCAAGAGGCATCACGACCAAAATGACCAAATGACTGGTCACCATGAGGTGCATGGAGCACCTCTTGGGCTCTCCCCTGCGGCCCACAGACTCTGATCGCAGCAAGGCTGGCGGCTGTCAGGCGGGTGGGCAGGACGAGACAGCGTGGCTGTGAGCGTGGCTGCGAGCATAGGTGTGAGCGCAGCGGGCATGTTGGGGGGCTGCAAGTCATTGGAGCGGTGGGGGGGGCACACGCAGGTGGGTGGGGCCACGCAATATCGTGCGCTGGGCCTCTAGTTATAGTAGAATTAATTCTGTTGCATAGCCACTCTTTAATATAGCCATTATTTTCAAGGTGAGTTGGGGCCAATTTCCCAACATGCTTTTTATCTTTGAATTCTGTGGATCAAAATCTAATAACTTTAGATCTTTATTTTGAAGCCCTGTATTCTCAGGAGGTAAAGCTTTAGAATTATAATAGGCACATGTTAGATTCTATTCTGGACCAAGAATCTCTCTGAACCAAAAAAGCAGAACCAAAAATAATGGCATCAGTTATCCTTTTGGGCTGAAATAACAAACTAAAAAGCTAGCTGTTATGCCAAATGCCATATGAAACTCAATTTTGGGTAACAGGGCAATTTCCTCATATTTCAACAGATAATTACACCTATTGTGTAATTACCTCAGCTGCTTTGCTGAGTTGAATCAAATAAGTTCTGCTTACAAAAGATAGCTTTTACCAACTAACTCTTTGTACTATGTCAGTTTAGACTTGATGTATTTAATAAAGATGTTACCTAAAATTTTATTAACTTAAAAAATAACATTTAAATATTAGTACTGCTTAATATTTACTCACTTTATGCCTCCTCTATCTTTGTAAAGCCACAGTGGAGTGTTGAGAAACAAGTTTGCACAGATGGAGGGATTTGTAAATTTTAGTGCCGTGCAGAGATGTTGGTTATGGTATGCACAATGAGACTCCACTTTTGGAGACAGCTTCTGTTTTGACTAAGCAATTGGCCCACTGCTCACCATTTGAAAAATAATTACAACCAAATATCTCTCCATTTAAGGAACTTTGAATATTTTTATCACCCCCCCCCCCCGTAATGTCCACGTTAACACATATTTCATCAATATGACTTCTCTCCACACTCTTTGTAACTTTCCTCTTTTAAACTGCCCTCAATGTTAATTTTCATTTGAAGTTAAGTATGCAATTAAATACTGCTTCGTTTGAGGAGTACTTGTCTGTTACCAAGTCACCTATTAAAATTTTAGGAATTACTAGGTAAGTAACACAATAAAATATTTAAAAATTTAAGTCAGAGGTAATATATTGAACAAATTATCTGCTTGATTATCTGCTGATTATTTTCATTTAATGCAATGGGAATATTTTGATTGAAAAGTAAAGAATGTTGATCAAGTCAGTTTTCTTTATTTAAAAAATTTTTATAAAATGAAAACAAAAACTAATGGCATTGCTTTAATTTTCATGAACTTTTATTTTGAAGTTATTTCAGATGTACAGAATGCGCATTTCAGCAAACTGCAAATTTCAAAATATCACAAAGAATGTTTGAACACCTTTCAGTAGCATTTACATTTGCTTTATCCTTATATCTGTATCTGTTTCTATATATCTACGTCTGTCTTCTTTACCTGAAGCATTTCGGAGTAAATTTTAAGCCTGGTGCTCCTGCCTCCTAAATAGGTCTTTATTTCCTAAAATCAAGAAAATCCTTTTTTTTTAAAAAAAAAATATATTTTATTGATTTTTTACAGAGAGGAAGGGAGAGAGAGAGTTAGAAACATCAATGAGAGAGAAACATCGATCAGCTGCCTCCTGCACATCTCCCACTGGGGATGTGCCCGCAACCCAGGTACATGCCCTTGACCGGAATCGAACCTGGGACCTTTCAGTCCGCAAGCCGACGCTCCATCCACTGAGCCAAACCGGCTTCGGCAAGAAAATCCTTTTACATTAGCAAAATTAAGATGTTAACAGTGATATATTACTGCCATTTAATCTGTGGATCATATTCAGATTTCACCAATTATCTCATTAGTTTTTTATAGTAAAAGAAAATTTGTTTCAGGTTCCTGCATTCCATTTACTTGTCCTAACTATTTTCTCTCCATCTGGAACATTACTTAGTCATTTTTTGTCCCTTTTTATTAGCACAGGAAATTTATTTTAAAGAAAGTCCTTCATTTTACATTTATCTCTTTTCTCATGATTATATTCAGGTTATGCATTTTTGGCAAGAATCCCTCAGAAATGTTATTGTCTACCTATGGGCATCACATAGGAGACAGGTGATGTCTATCCCATTACAGGTGGCGCTGGCTTGGTTAGGGTTTCTCCACTGCAGTTACTATTTTTCCCTTTGTCATTAATAAGGTATTTTATATGGATATACTTTGAGATTCTGGAAATATCTGTACTTTCACTCACTAGTTTTAGATACTGCCTAGTTTTTACTTAATGAGGATTAAGGCTGAAGTTTACAGTAGCAGTGGCAGAATTTATGAGTATATTTATTTAATCATGGAGGTAGATAAATGACAACACAGTGCCAGAAAGATTATTCATTACTATTGAAATTTGATACAGTAAGAACTCAGAGGTGAGCCCTGGCCAGGTGGCTCAGATGTTTGGAGCATCGTCCCATACGCCAAACAGTTGTGGGTTCCATTCCCTGTCAAGGCACATAACTATGTAGTGGGTTTGATCCCTGGTTGGTATGTGTTCAGAAGGCAACTCAGCAATGCTTCTCTTTCATAGATGTTTCTCCCTCCCTCAAATTAATAAACATATCCTTGGATGTGGATTAAAAAAAACTCAGAGGTGAAGCAAAACCTAATTTACCTCATTGCATTTGATAAGCTCAGTTATTTATTTTTTGGGAAATACATTTGAAACAACAGATTGGTAAGAGGGGATGACAACCGTCTAGACACAAACACTGACAATAGCGACTACTTGATGGTGATGAAAAAGATAAATTAAAATAGCAAATAGACCTATAAACAGCTAGCTGATTGTGACCATCTAATGTGGCATGAAGAGTGCTTACTCATTCTAGTCCAGGGGTGGGCAAACTTTTTGACTCGAGGGCCACAATGGGTTCTTAAACTGGACCGGAGGGCCGGAACAAAAGCATGGATGGAGTGTTTGTGTGAACTAATATAAATTCAAAGTAAACATCATTACATAAAAGGGTACGGTCTTTTTTTTTTTTTTTAGTTTTATTCATTTCAAACGGGCCGGATCCGACCCACGGGCCGTAGTTTGCCCACTGCTGTTCTAGTCCTTTAGTATGATTACGTCCCATAACATGACATTTGGTGATTGTAGTTTGAACAAAAGATTCATGGTGAGATGGGGCATTGCCAGTACAAATTGACTTATCAGCTATTAATAGACCCTGCAGGATGGCATACCTTGATGAATATATCCCAATCAGTAATTTGCCTTTGAGGATTCAGGAATTCTAATTTTGTAAGGCTTACTCCTTTGTATTTTCTTCTCATGTGTCCTCCCCCCATCTCACTTCATCTCTTCCTCCCTCCTTCCCTTCCTCTCCTACCTCTCTATCCTACCTTTCTCCCTTCCTCCCTCCTTTACCTCTCTACCCTACCCTTCACCCTCCCTCCTCTCCTTTGTTTTCTTCTTCTCTCTCACATTAATGGTGTTTTTTTTTTTCCTCTCTCTCTCATCTTTTGCTGACTAAATCACAAGATTTATATACTAGAATGTCAATATATTAACCTTTGATATATAATCATACTATCTAGTGGATCCCTTTATTCATATGTTTCTTGGAAATAGAACACATTTCTGTTGGGTAATAAAACTATGTATGAACCAGGTTCTCAAAAATGTGTTTGGCATGGCCGGCGTGGCTCAGTGGTTTGATTGTCAACCTATGAACTAGGAGGTCACATGTTTGGTTCCTGGTCAGGGCACATACCTGGGTTGTGGGCTTAGTCCCCCATGTAGGGCATGCAGGAGGCAGCCAATCAATGATTCTCTCTTATCAATGATGTTTCTAGTTCCCTCTCCCTTCCTCTCTGATATCAATAAAATATTTTTTAAAAAATGTGTTTGGTGAGGATAGGTTCACAATAAGGAAATTCAGTTTTATATTTTGAATGTTTAAGGCATTTTTTTTTTTTCTGAAAGTGTGTTCTATATAATTCTCAACCCATAAAGATGCTCTGCAAAAGAAGGAGGTGTGTGGTTAAATAAGTACTATACAATATTTTTTCTTGTTGAGTTCCAGGGCAGATTGAGTTTGAGGAATCTTTCTTAAAAAGAAAGCCTGTTTAACTTAGATTAACTCAATGTTGCCCAGGCAGAAGTGACACAGGAACCCACCCAGCCCCAACATACACACATAATAGCTTTCAGAATAAATGTTTATTAGCATCATATTTTTATAGTTAGATTTTTTTCTTCTTCTAGGTAGGACAAGGTGAATTTACTGGCTTACTAGACACCCGTCTTTGACTCTGTTTTCTTTTTATATAACCTTTTGTCCCAGTTAGCCACTTTCACTTTCTATTGATTTTCCCTTCTTCCTCCCTTCTTTTAGAAAGATATTTTAAAAACTATTATTGAATATTTTGGCCTGGGAGCCATTTGTTTTTTCGTGTCACTCTATTGTGATGTCTAAAGTGTTGAGTTCAACTTGCAGAGGGAAACTATTTCTAAGTTCTCAGGGATGGGAAGTCTAAATTGTTTATCTAAACAATGTTGCACTTATAAGATCCCTGAAAATAATAATACAGGGTGTACAGAAAATATTTCATATCTCCTGTTTAATAACTTTGGAATTGTATTAAAATGTATTTAGAAAAATTTCTTTTAAAAAAGGTTTAACATTGTGTTACTTTAAAAAGATATTTTTCTGTTACCTGAAAAATTTAGACATGTTAGAATGTTTTGTAGACTTTAACAATATTTGAACCTAAGTGGATATTTAAAAAAAATTCTGTAGGTCATGATTTTGCTTTGAGTATCCAGTTATTATTTGTTATCTACTTAACTTTATTTTGAAATACTTGCAGCTCACTAATTTAGATTGTAAAATGTTGTTATGTTTCTGTTATATAACTCTGTTGGGTTAAAGTGGATCCATTTTTGTATTCCATTCATGGGTCCAATGTACTTTTTTTCTACACAGTTATTAAGAGGGCTTCGAAGGTAAAACAGAGCTTTATAATTAATTTTCTTCTTTAAACGTTTATAATAATATGCTTTATAAAGGATAACAGCACATAATTATCTAGCTGATTATATTTATTACATGCTTTCACATACATTTTTCCATGAGGAAGATCAGGAAGGTCAGAACATGCTGGGAGGGACAAAAATTCTGGCCCTACCTCCACCATTTGTAATAGGCATGTCTCTCCATTTGCTGTCCATTCACTCATTCATTTTATATTTAACTAGAGGCCTGGAGCATGAAAATTCATGCACTGGAGGGGGCGCCCCTCAGCCCGGCCTGCCTCCTCTCACAGTCCGGGAGCCCTCAGGGGCGGGAGGTGACCCGGCGATCAAGGGAAGGCCACGCCCCATCACACTTCTGCTGCTGCCACTGCCGGCAGCACAAGCCTCGGCCGGCCCTGATTATCTGAGTCTTGGACCTGCCCTGGGCGGCTGGGGGGCTGAGGGGACTGGGGGTCTCCGGAGGCAGGCACGTGGAGCAGCCGCACGCCTGCCACCCCGGTAAGACTGAGGGGACTGGGCACCGGCATCTTGTGGCTGTGGGCGCCACCATCTTTGAGGGCGTGGCAGCAATGAGCATATTCCCTCCTTATTGGCTGTGGGTGCCACCATCTTTGCGATGGCCTGAGGGTCAATTAGCATATTCCCTCTTTATTAGATAGGATTGCCTAGTGTATAGTATGTACTTTCTGGGCAATAGGCGTAGAAAGATGAAATTAAGTCATTCACTTAGCTCTTAAAATTATTTTCTCACTTAACAGAGATGTGTCAATAGGATTAATATAAAGCCCTTGGTACATAGTAGGTTCACCTCTTGAATACTTAGAGTGGAGTGATGCTTTCTCACATGAAATTTGTTTCTACCAATAATAGAGAGGCTTTACATTTTTTCTTATTTATACTATAGAATCTTATTTCTCACAAAACCATAATTTGCTTTCAAAAATATATTTTTATACTATCTAAAAAGATCTTTATTTAGTGCTGCATTTATTTTACAAAGGTTAGATGCTTATTTTAGTGATGATTTGTCATTAAAATTATGTCAAAATGTCTTAAAATGTTGTTGAAACTGTAAACAAACTCATAACACACACAGAGCTAATTATGGATGCCATCTGTTTATTTTTACAAAGCTTTTTTTTTTTTTTTTGAAGACCATGGCATTGTTTGCTTATGATAAGCTTCAGGATTATTATAATGACTAAATCCTGTCCTTCAATTAGTGTAGTTGAAGATGGGAAGACAATTCGTTTGTTCACTGACCTTTTCCCGTGTCAGAGTGTATGAAATACAACACCATGGAAAAGAAACTATTGTGAAGTGCGTTTAGAACATACTTAATTTTTATGAGAAAAGAAATTGATACCAAAGCAGCAGATATTTAAAATTTTCAAACTTATTCAAGGCTTTAGGTGAGAGACAGATGATCTGTTCTTTAACGGTGCCATAAGTGGCTTTATTTTAGCCCAGTTCCGTTTAGGAACTTATAAGCTATTGATCAGATTTACAATGGTGTGTATCCCTGTTAGTATCCCTCTCTGTCAGTGCATGTTTTTGTACATGTGTATCCCATGTGTTAGTGTGGAAGGCCAGGGATCCCCATGACAGCATCATCCAAGGTAGTTACCAGCAATTTGCTGAGAGAGCAGAGTGATTTCACTGGCTCAGTTTTGCTGTTGTGCATGCTAAGCACTCCCCACGTAGGTCTGGAGGGAAAACAACCTGCAGGATCCATCTGCTGCTTTCTGCTACACTGCATTGATGTAAGAGTACGCTAATCGGGTTGCCTGTCAGGACAGGTTAGTGAAAGCATGCAAGTGGGTGAGACTTAGGCTGGACTAGTGCTTTGGAAAATCATAATCTGCCTCTGTAGATGCCATGCTAAATGTAGCAGAATAGGTTGATTATCAGCCACATTGAGGACTGCAGTTAAATATGTTATTTTCGGTTATGAATTAACCGAAATTTAAAGTGTTAAACATTGCTGGACCACTTCTAGTTAAAAACTGGGAAAAGTGATACAGATAGTTTACAAATACTTTCTAGTTGTTAGTTTTTCTTATCATACTTTTGCATGCTATTGTGTTTATTATTTAATTTCAATCTCTCAGTTTTTAGTCAAATATGATTAAATGTAATTAACGTTATTTTACCCAGAAATTATTGGGCTTGTTCTTGCTTATTTCTATTTATTTACCTTTTCCTACACCTATTGACTGGCAGATCTTGGCCTTGCAGGTTGAGCATCCTGTCACAGAATGCATTACTGGCCTGGACCTAGTCCAAGAAATGATCCGTGTTGCCAAGGGTTACCCTCTCAGGCACAAACAAGCTGATATTCCCATCAACGGCTGGGCAGTTGAATGTCGGGTGTATGCTGAGGTAAATGAATGATGTTGGGAGGAAGGAGGGTGATTGTATCTGAGTTATGAGACCCTAGGTATAGTTAAATAACAAAGTAAAGTTAGGATTTTATAATCCATGTCAAGTATTTGATTATGCAATCCAGAATTGAACCAGAAAATAAGGTTAGATAATTGTGACATAATTCAAAATATTTTAAAAGGATTGAGTTTAATTAATGTTCATGTATTTTTCCTAGATGGAAAAATAGCTACCAATCAGTTTAAGGGGCAACAAAGCATTTAATATTCTTATGCTTCAGTGCACCTTGGGTTTGTTTATTTGTTTGCTTGTTTCAAACCATATTCAAAATAAACTGCAGTATTTATTTCCATATTTGTAAGAGCTTACCCTGAGCACACATTAGTTGTTAATTCAATATTTACTTAAATATTTTTAACAGTTTTTTTTCCTAAAAAGTTCATCCCTTATGATTACATGAAAGTAATAATTGCAATTTAAGTTGCAAAGCTTTTGATAAAACTTCTCCTTCATAATTTTAATTTTACTCATAAACACTCAGTTCAGTACTTTCATGTTATTTTATAAAGATAACTATAAATCAGATAAAGCAATCAATGTCTGAAAATGCTGTTTTCAAATTATTAAAGCTGGAATGTAAGAAAACATACTGCCTTTTACTTTTAGACATGAAGCCTGTCTGTCGAAATAAAAAATAAATCAGCAGTATCGGAGTTTAAGAATACAGAAGTTGTTTGGAAGTGTTGTTTAAGGATCTTGAGAAATACGTTGTGGCTTGGTTATTGTTCAAGCTTTTTTATTATATTTTAAGTGTTATTCTTCCTTCTTGTTATGACACTGAATTTATGTAATTTTTATCCTGATGATCTAAGTTATTTATAGTTGTGCACATATCTACTACCATGTACAAAGCTGCTTTTCAGGTCTTTACTTAAAGAACAAAATGATCAGATTTTACCATATGTGAGCTGTTCTGAGAGTGAGAAAAACAAATATCTTTAGTCTACTACTTTTGTTGTTCTGAACTTGAGTGTGTTTTGATGTAGCGCCTAAGTTATTTTATTTTTGCCCAAGGCCTTCTAAGAAGATTTATTAAAAAGTTGGAATTTTACCAGTTTCAATAAAGTATAATCAAGGTTAGGCTAAATTCTGCTTACAGTTCTGTTTGATTTTTATACTTCTAAGTTGTCTAGAGTGAGTATAAGACAGTAATATTCTGAAATCTGTGACTTGATAAGTACTGTGTATGGAAAAATAGACCTATAAATGCTTCTTCATTGTGTAAATATTTAACCTTGTGCTCATCTGTATTTCAAAGACTGTGCTTCCTTTCCTTTGAACTTTCAGGACCCCTACAAGTCTTTTGGTTTACCGTCTATTGGGAGATTGTCTCAGTACCAAGAACCAATACATCTACCTGGTGTAAGTCATTAAACTGTAATACCAAGTGAAGGCTTAAAAATCTTGATTTATGTCATACTTTTATGTTAAAGCATGTCAACACCAACGGGTGTAAATTGAAGGAAAAGTGAAATTCATGGGGAATTACAATTTTTTTTTATTTTTTATATTTTGTACTTCATAATGTGCAGGAAGTCAGAATCCATTTGACAGGGGAAGTCTGGAAACATCTGACTTCTAATCTAAATAAATAATAGTTTACAATGTTCGTAATTCTTTCAAAAATTGTAATTAATAGAGCATGGAATCCTAAGAATGGGAAATGACTTTTCTGTTACAATTTAACCTTTTCAATAAGTCTAATCCAGCTTCCGTATATAGTCAGATGTCAGGAAATTCAAGCCCAAAATCAGCTTGTTAATTGAAATGGATTAAGGAAAACAAGCTACCTCATTTTGGATGTCACTGACTTTAAATACATATTATTTACACCAGTGAAAGAAAAATGATCACTGTCTACTTTATTCCCTTGTTCTTCTATATTTAATAGTTCTTTAAATAGTTTTTATTGCATAAAAAGAACAAGGACATACCCTTCTTTTAATCAAGGTAATAAGTGCACATATATATGACATGGTGTTAGCTGGTGTGTGACAAGGCTGTACCATCTGTGAATATGATTATTCAGTTTGATTACTGGCATGAAGATGGTGAAAGATTACAGGAAGAATTCTAAATTTGAAGATGTTATTGGATATATGATTTATTTCACTTTTAAAATTGTTTTTGCCCATGTGCTTTCTAAAGGGACTTGACCCTTTCTAGGGTCGAAGACTCCATGCTGTGTTCAAAGCCTGAAGGCAGAAAAAAAATTGTAAAGATTTAACAGGCATTATGTGATGTTAAATAGCAGATGAGAAAACAAGTATTATGGGGACACATCTAAACATTTTTTTTAATCAAACAAAAAGTATTAAGTAAGAATTCGTAATGATAACTCTAGTTGTTAGAAGTTTTCACCATGTTGTAATAGCTAGCAGGATGTCAAACATTTTGCCCTCGCAAGTTTTTGCAATTTGCAATTTTCGAACGTGAGACCTGTTGAAAGTATAAGTGATAATGGACAAACTATACCCCCTACGGTCTTTGTCCCTCCAAATCTTTCTTCAATTAATGCTGCAGCAGGAGTTTTATGTAATAACATTTGTGGTTGTGAGCCATCCATAGAAAGAAAAAACAATTAAAATGCCTTAAATGTTCTGCTTACTGCTGTTATTTGCTTGCGTGAATGTTGCATGTCAGCTAAATGGACCAAGGAATAGATAAAGTGATTGGGTGCGGGAGAGTGCACACTAAGCTTTGTCTATCATTATTGCTGGGAGCAATCAAATTGATGTCAGCAGGACAGTAGATGCGTTGACAGCTGTAATTATGTATCTCCATGGTGATCACTTTTGGCCTGTCATGGAGGCCCATGATTCCCCTTCCTTGGAAGCATTTAATCAGCTTGGGCTGTCACTTGTCAGGTAGACATGGTGGGCTGGGAGTTGTGTTGAGGGGGAGAGGTGAATCGGGAGTGAAGGGTGGGAGACGGGGCCACTGTTGGTACGGAGGAGAGACATTTAAATGATGCCAGAGGTTTCTGAGCAGTGGTTTGAGGCTCTCCTATATGGGTGCTTGGGTGTTCCCCTTCTTGCCTTCTTACAGTAGATCAGTCATTTTTAACATAGGAAATCCTTTGTGTCTCTTACCATTTTGGTCAAAAGAATATAAACTTCAGAGTTAAAGTATGGTTTGTACTTTTCACATGCTTCTTTAGGCCTAAAATTTATTTATATGGCAAATATGAAGACTTTCTTTTTGTCTTTGGCCACCGTATTTTATAAATTTGTTCTTTTCAGACTGCAATTTTGTTCTGCTCAGAAATTTGTGAATAATTTTATCTGACTTTGTTCTTAAAGCTTTTAGTGTAAAAGCTAAATATATTCTTTTGTATAGCCTTTGTTTCACTTGGAGAAATGGAGACTTGATTTGACTTTTAATTCATTGTTAGGCATTTTAGAAAGCTGGTTATTATTTGAAAAAATATGCAAAAGCAGTAAATTATAAGTAGGAGTTTTCTTTTTTGGTAATGTTGATTTGCTTATACAAAGATATGTGTTGATTATATATAATACATTTTGATATTACCCTACTTATTTTTAAAGGAAAATGATATAACCTTCTGTAATTATAATTTTAATAAATAACAAAGACAAAATTATATTTGGGGACCCTACGTGACCTAACTCTTGGGATGCTATTATTCAAGGCAACTAAACTTTTAAGTTATGAACTATAGGAGAATGTAATAAATATTCTTTATTGCCTTTTATTTTTCAGTGGGTTGAACATCAAAGTTCCACACTGGCTTTATAGCACTTTATGTAGCAAATAATAGAATATGTTTAAAGTAAAAAAAGTTTTAGAAGTTGTACCAATTTCAATTTTAAATACAACTTTAGCAAGTGTGCTAAGGTTTTAAATAATACATGGTGGTAAAATTAGCTCTTTAACTTTTTGCCACTCAAATTAAGAAATTGCCAGTTCAGAGATGTCTTTTCTGATATATAATTTGATTACCAGTTGCCATTTTGGGGCTATTTAAATGTGGGGAGAAGGTAGATTATGATTTTATTGCTTTCACAGCTGCCCCGTTAATTCTTTTCTAGTTTTAATAAACACTGCTTGTTAATTTCATAGAACTTCAGTTTATGTCCTGAAGTATGTTTTCAGAAAATAGAAAGCCAAGTATATTTTTTAAGTGCCCCAATTGACTTTCATTTAACATTAAGGTTTTCCTATATGAATGTGAATGCAAAGAAAATTTTTGTGTTTTACAAATACAGGAATAAAAGTACTCTGGGTTAGTTATAATGTTATCTTCTAAAACCTTACAAAGAGAATAATAACAGTGTGACTTTTTTAAGGGGATGAAACCATGCTTTCTCTTTTGATGTCACTATATAATAAAGCCATCATCATACCCTCATGTGGATATCCTAGACAAGAGGTTCTACATGTGGTCCCTTGATAATTGCCTAAATTAAAATATTAAAGGCCGAAAAGCCGCTGAGTTGACCTTTTTCTGTCTTGCTGCAGACAGATGAGCTGCTGTTTATTAGGAAGGCTTCTTCCCACAGGTGAGGAGCTTCCGCTTCTCTCTTCCCACCCCTTTACAATGTTGGGCATCAAAGTCCTGCTGTTCTTGCAGCTTCGATTAAATTCTTCCATCCTCAAGACCCCTAGGACATGCTTGACAGTCTTAAGTATTTTGATTAGCTTTTAAATACTTCAGATTCCTAAACTTAGGCACCATAATTTAATAACTATTTCATCCTCAGCAACTGCTCATTTAAAAAGTTTTACATGGCTAACCTCTGTGCCTTATTGCTGATATCAAACTGGGAGATGAAAACAAGAATCAGCGATGTACTAACTTGTTGGCTGGTTAACAACAATCAGCCTCTTCAAAAGAATTTTTTGAACTTGTACTATTCCTCCACGCCCCCCATGAAAATCACAAAATCAGAACTCTAATTGGGGCTGTGTCCTTACAAAGCAAAGCCATGAAAAAAGCTGTGTAAACAGTGAAGTCTCAGGGGACTAACAGTAAGAGAAAAAAAGTGTTTTACAGTTGAGAGGGTGAGGCAAAAAAGGAAAGTGTTGCAGACATGAAAGGCTCAGAACCAGCTTTCCTGTGGGGCTGATGAGCTGAGCCCCCAAGTCCTGCTGCATGGCTTGAGTGGGTTCCTCACTGGAACTCTCAGACGCTGCAGTGAGGGCATCATTCATGCTATGCTTCAGTTGGAGACACCATCAAATAGCTACAAACGCATAGCAGGATAGTGATGTAGAAATGCTTCTCTCCCCAACCCCTTTTTTCTTAGTTTCTTCATTTAGTGGGAAAACAAAAATATGTATGACTGAATATTGACAGACCAAGATAATTTGGTCTCTATATATTTCTATATTGTTGTTCTATTTTCCAGAAACTAAATGTCGAGATTGAAATTATCCATCTGTTCCATGGAAATTAAATTTGTTGTTAGAAACATATGTGTACAATATGAAGTTACTCTCATTTTTTCTGTCTTCCAGGTCCGAGTTGACAGCGGTATCCAACCAGGAAGTGATATTAGCATTTACTATGATCCAATGATTTCCAAAGTTAGTTCAATTTTTAATGGCTTCTTTCAATTTTATTCTGAAGGGCAATAGACCTATTTAATTAAGAAGTTTGAAATTGGTTCTTTATCTGAATCAGTTCTGCTATAATTAAACAAGGACTTGTGTACTGATGGAAAAGTAAAAGCAGAACAGATTTTCTTTGAAGAGAGAAATTCAATATCATGTTAGTTTCCATCACCCCTTCTTCCCTCATCAACTCAAATCAAACTACTACCAGCCAATAACAAACTTATCTAATCAGTGACACCAACCCAGCCTATTGCAGTGAGAAGGAGTTAGGGTGTTTTCTGGCCATTCCTGAAAATTGCCTGCGATAAAACTAAGAATGGCAGGTGATGTCAAAGAGTTTGGGTGATAGGCTGTGTTTGTCAGAGTACTTTTTACTTTTTCTCTTCAATTTTTATAAATCACAAATTTTGTAGGTTTCACATAATTAAATTGTATGTAAAGTATAGGATTTCTTTTTTGCCTATCTGTCTTTTAAATTGGACTTTCCGAAATAAATTAGCTCTACTTAAATCTTTAAATTTTTAAAATCTTCAGAATTTTAAGATCTTATAAAATGTAAAATTTTGACCGCTGTTGTTAAAATTGTGGGTTTTATTGAGGAAATTCTATTTTTTCTAAACTTTCAGACTTGTATTAAAGAATGACTTCTTTATTATAAATCTTTCTCAAGATGTTTTTTCTCCATATTTTGGGGGACTTTTAATGTAGTTGCAGTAAACAAACCATTTTTTCCTTTTTTTTCACTTGTTTAAATGAACTTTAGGTATTTTGTTTGTTAGAGAAACGCTATTTAATAAAACATACATTAAAATATTATAGATCAATTTATACGAATATAGTTTCATTTTAGATGAATGCATATCTGTTCAGAAAAGTGGCCTGCAAATGAATTTTCATACTGGCTATTGAAAATACTAAAAACTACTAAATGTATTACATAAACGTGTTGAATGTACTAAAATGCAAACTACAAATTGACTAATGTAATAACCAGAAAACTCTTTCATGAATAGTTAAAGTGCTATTTTACTGCTAATTTGTATAAGGTACATGTAAATAAGCACAAAATCATATAGGACAGTAAGTTTTTTAGTACAAGAACCCATTGCTTCTATATTATGTTATTTGTAAATATTAGCTATTCAAGGTTTCAAACTTGGAACCCACAGAAAAATAGGGAAAACCTCTTTCTTAATCTCCCACTATCCCAGATGTTTCCTTTTGATTTCTTTCCTTTAAAAAAGTTTATGCTTATTTTTATTTATCTCAAATAACTCTTTACTGTGATAGTGAACTGTAGGAGAAAAGTCTGAAATAGCTTGATTCAAATATTCATTTATTTAGAAAAATCTTGATATACTTAATTTATATAGAACCACTGTGAAGTTTTGAAAGATAATATGGGATATTATGGGAAGTGAATTGTTCGATGGATTGGTCTATATATCTATATAAATCTTTTTGTTTGCTTGCTTTTAGCTAATCACATATGGTTCTGATAGAACTGAAGCACTGAAGAGAATGGAAGATGCACTGGATAATTATGTTATTCGAGGTAAAAGCAAACATTTTAGGTCCTGTTATCCCTGGAATTCTAGAAAAATAGCTTGAAGATTTACTAATTAGCAAATTTGATACAATATTTGTTTAAGTGGAATAAAAAAAAGCTTGAATTAATTAAACTGACATACTAATTAAGAATAAGTATTTCATTTTCTTTAGCAGTCCTATACCTTACATATATATCTTAAATCATAAGTTTCGTTAAATAGCTTAATTTATGACCTTTCCTAGATGAACATAAAGTTTTTTATATGTAAAATGATTCTTTATACTGAAGACTCTGGTGGGTGCAGTTTGACAGCAGATTTGTTATATTATTATTGTCTTTGGTTTTTTGAAGTATGAAACTTGAAAATGTGTGGAGATAGGAAATATTGTGGCCTACATTTGACTAACTTGAGAGTAGAAAGAAGAGCTCTTTGTTTCTATGAACTAGAGAAAATTATAGCATATTTTCTAGGAAATACAATTTTGTTACCTCATGTGCATACAGGATAGTTCTAATATCCAACAAAGTGAGAGTCTATAAGCCTTTAGGGTATGTAGTGATAACTGAATTAGGACCAGCCATTACACTTAAAGAATTAAAATAGAGTTACACTTACTCCCCTTAAGGAGTAAATTGCATTCTAAATGTTATTAGCAACTTTTCATTCATAATCAAAAGATCATTTTACATTAGCTCAACATAAATTATCATCAGCTTCAGGATAATGGACTTCAACATCAAATTTAAAGTGTAAAATATAAGTTCACTTAGAATTATGACTGAATCATGTAGGAAAGACCATATGTAAACAATATTGAAAGCCCATTTTAGGTCCTTCTCAGTACTGTGTGTAGCATTATAAGCTTTCATTGCACTTTGTCCTATTGCTTCACCAAAGCATTTATCATAACTAATTGAAGAATCAATTGTGTAATTAATTGCTAAGTGTTGGATTATCCCATAAGAATATTAGGTACATGAGGGCAGCGATGGTGTTTATCTTGTTTACTTATATATTACGGTACAAGTGCTTAGCAGTGTCTGACACATGATAACTGATGAATTCATATTTGTTGAATGAATTCATGAAAGACTGAGTGATAACTGTACCTATTTCAAGGAATTTCTAATAAACTTGGTGTGAAAAATACATAAAGATGAATATAATATAAATTGGTAAATGTCTTAATAGTGGAGTGAAAAAGTAGAGTGGGAATTCAAAGGTGCAGAGGATATCTCTTTTCTCACCACCCCCTTTTGGTCCTTTGAAAGTCATGTGAGTACTGCATTAGGGCTCATAGGTGACTGTTGAGAGTACCTCACTATGTGATTCCTTCAAACAACACCCTAGAGTAGCAGCATTTTTTAATGGACTGGTAACTTACTGGCTAGGTGAAATGAAAGGATGGCACACGCAGGCATCTTTGGAATGTGACTTGCTATTGTCTTGTGGAAAAACAACCTGGCGTTAGATGTTAAAATAAAAGTACATACCCTTTGACCTACTTGTTCAGTTTTTGGGAATCTTTCCTAGAGAGTTAAAAGACTGACTTGTGAGATGATGTTTACGGGGACATTTACAACAGCATTGTTTGTAGTAGCCTAAATTCGGATTCACCAGTGTTGACTAAATGGATGAAGGATTGAGTAACTTACTGTGCACCTTCACTATAAAATACTAAGTAACTATGATTTGAAGGCATGTCCATATGTGTTGTTAAAGTAAAAAAGCAATTTGAAGAGTAATGTTAGTGCAATCTCATATTAGTTAAACCACCTTCCCATCCTAAAATAGGTTTCATTGTGTTTGGATGAGCATAAAGATGTGGTTGTGTACACATTACGACCTCTTCTAATCCTTGAGGAAACAGGTTTTCTGGATGCAGAGTGCTTAGGCTAAGAAGGTATTCCGAGGGGGCTGTACCCTTTACCAAAATGAACTCCTAATTCTCTTTCCTTTTCATTGGCCCTGCTGTCCTATGCTACCACTATCTATATCATGGACTGGCGCATAGCTTCCTGAATGGGTTCTCTATACCTGCTCTTTACCTGCACCAATCCATTCTTCAGTATGGACCAAATAAACTTTTTAAAATGAAAACCCAATTATTTATCACTTCCCTACTAAAAACTGTTTAGTGTCTTCCTGTTCCTTTCGTGTGGATGCCACAGTTTCATTTTTATCACTTTCTCTCATGCCCTCCTTCTTCCTGCTTCACTATTGTTTTCATTTCCTAGGATGTGCTGTTTTCTTTCCACCTGAGGATCTTCAAAATTAGGTTATTGTTAAAACAGCTATAGCAAAGAGAGTAAAAAACAGTGACTTGAGAAAGATACAGTTTAATTACTTTCCCCTGTAATAATCTAGGAAGGATGTTGTCAGGGGCTGTTCAGGTGATTCTTATATTCACAGCAAATGGTTTTCCTTTTGGGTCCAAAGTGACTGTGTTTGTGCCCATCATCAGGCCTCAGCAGGAAGGTGGCAGGGGCAGTGGAGGTTATGTGCTCCCCTCCTTTTGGTGCTGAATCATAAGGTCATACATGGCTGCTAGGAAGGTGAGAAATGTGGTTGATATCAAGTGGCCATATATTAAGCTAAAAAGTAGCATTTCTTTTATTAGGGGAAGGAAGGGAGAATAGATATTGGTGCATGACTAGGGAAATAAATACATCTGCTCATTTGTGGAAACACATACACACAAGACCAGAACTAATAAGATGGTGTACCTACAGGAGATGGAGGAAGGATCTGCTGGAAATGATTGGGAAGCGTGAAACAAAATACATGGCATGAAGGGAGAGACTTCTTTGATTATACATTTTTGTATAATTCTGACTTTTAGATCTATAGTAATATTCAAAATAAGTAAAATCATTAATGTTCTAGGGAAAAAACTCAAGTGGAATACAAAGAGAAGCAAATGGACAGGAGTCTATGAATCATATACTTATGCTGAAGGAGAGAGAAAACAGCTAACCTAAAGAGCTTTTAGCAGTATTTTGATTGATAAGCTAAAGACAAAATATATGTAAATAAATATGAAATTCTAGTTAGGAGATTTTTTTTTCCCTAGTTCATGGGTTAGTAGTTCTGAAACCAGTTTATGTCTATTCTGGGATTGAGGAAATAAAAACATTTTGGATAAGAAATGAAAAAGAATTCTTAGTTTTTGCCATAGATTGAAAAATAAGTATATAAATATATGTTATTGTATATGTTTATGTTTGTGAACATGCATATGTATATGCCCATATATAAATATATTCTCTAGCTCAGGGTTTCTCCATCTTAGCACTATTGACATCTTGGGGTAGACAATTCTTTGTTGTGGGGGCCTATCCTGTGCATCATAGGATATTTATCAACATTGTTGGCCGCTACTCACTAAATAGCAGTAGCGTCTCCTCAGTTATGACAACTAACATTTCCAGTCATTGCTATATGTGCCCTGGGGAACAAATTGCCCTTGATTGAGCACACCAGGCATCTAGATCTTGTTATCTAAATACCATCCTTCCATGAATGGAATCAGTACTCATTGATAACATGGCTGATTTCAGTAAGAGTATAAGATGAGCTAAAATACCTTGTATAAGAAAGTAATTAAGTGTTCAAAAATGATACGGCAAAGATACAGGAGCCAGCTTTAAGAGGCTCCCACTGACCAATCAGGGAAATTTCAGCAAGAAGATAAATAATGCTAGCAATTTATTAAAATCCATGGAATAAAATAAGAGTCTAGGAGTTCTTATAGATATAAATAGTTGAGTATGATAATTGAGGGAGAAGGCACACTTCTTCCCTTACAGTAGAATTTTAACTAATAAGTGTAGAAAAACACTTGGCAAACACCACATTGTTTAGGTAAAAATCATTAGTGATGGATGCTAAAGTTAATGGGTGAAAATTAGTTAAGTATAATAGGAAAATAGTACCTTTAAAAATGGAAAAACCTAGCAACTTAGAAGATCAAAATTAATATCATTGGTAATGAGACAGATCAACATCATGTGCCTCTTGATATGATGCACTGAAAAGAGCACATCATTTCTGCGACATTCTTTTAAAAAATGTATAACGTGAGTATAATCAGGAGAAAACATCAGACAAACCAAATTGAAAGACAGAGTACAAAATAAATGGTTTGTACTCTTCAAAAGTGTCAAGGTCAAGGAACACAAAAGTGGATCAACTTATCTAGATCAAAGGAAACTAAGGACACATGACAACTAAATGCAATGTGTCATCCTGGATTAGTTTCTGGACCAGAAAAAATTGTTTTTTCTTTTGTAGTAAAGGTCATAAATGGGACAATTGGTGGAATTTGAATAAGGCCTTTAGATTAGGTAACGATGCTGTTATCAATGTTAATTTTCAGATTTGGTCATTGTACTGTGATTACATAAGAGATTTACTTTGGTTTTAGGAAATATACACTAAAGTATTTAGAGATTAAATCCATATTGTCTGCAACCTGCCCTAAATGTTTCAGAATAAAACAAAAACAAAAAACAAAATACCAAAAAAAACAAAAACAAACAAAAAACTGTGTAGAGAAAAAGAGGGAAGGAGGAAAAATGAATGACAAAACAAATAAATGTGATAAGATGTTGTTAACATTTGGAGAATCTGGGAAAAGGATATAAGTAATTCTTTGTATCCTATTTTTGTGGAGGTTCTATAATTTTGAAATTATTCAAAATAAAAAGTTTTAAAAATAGGCAAAGAGGAGTATACACCCTCCTCTCTCCAAAGTTAACATGTAAGGAATAAAAACAGATGCATTTACAATTTGTAATTATGTATCATTCATCTGACTAATTCTAAAGGAGAGAGGGGTTTAAAAAATATGTTATGAAGGACAGAAAAGGAAGGGCAATTTACTGTCTAGTTTGATAGCTGTTTAGTTGTTTAATTATGTTCCCCCCACCCCAAGTTGATGGTGAGTTTTTGTTAAAATAAAGAATCTTTACAGCAAAAATAAATTAGTGAAAGTTAACTTCTGTGTCCCCATGCAATAAGCAGTGGCTTTGGCCTCTGTTTGATCCTGGCAGTGTGTGGAGCTAATGTCTGGCCAGTGTTTTGGAAGCAGCAGGTAGTCAGGAGAAGGCTGCTCCTAGGGGTCCTCCTCTGTGGCTGGTCATGATTTCCCATACAGATGGGACCTCGTGAACTTTGGCAGAGGTCATCCTCAATTCCCAGTCCAAAACTCAGAGTCATAATTTTTATGAGTATGTGATTAATAATATTGTTAAAATTATAGACTAAGTCTCAGAGAGTATCTCTTGTCTGCTTATTGTTTGAACAAGGATCAGTTTAAGTGGGATTGTCTTTCCTGGGACATGGAAAAAAAGTAAATTAAGTATAAAATGGTAACTTTCAAATATGTGGGATATCTTTGAACAGTTCAATGATTTTTTTCCACTTACCTGATCCTTTGAGCTTTTAGGTATAAAATAATTTTGTTTTCATTCCCATTTGGTTTTAGAATTAATATATAGTAGTTTGGGGAGCAGTAAGGCATCTGGATTTTGGTCGTCCTTCGTTAGCCAGTGTTTTACCTTATAGTTGTTAGGAAATAAAAACACATAATGGTTTGATTTTGTATGGTAAGATGTAATATTTAATTTTTTTAAAATTTATTGATTGATTTTAGAGAGGAAGAGGCAGGATGGGTGAGGGAGGGAGAGAGAGAGAGAAGAGAGAGAGGAACATTGATTTGTTCCACTTATTTATGTATTCATTGGTTGATTCTGGCCGATTCTTGTGTGTACCCTGACCAGAGATCAAACCCGCACTCTTGCGTATTTGGACGACACTCTAACTGAGCTAACCAGCCAGGGCAGTAATATGTAATATTTTATTCAGAGAATATTAAAGAGAAAATGTTTTTGCACATTAATTGTATTCCTGAAACATCATTTATCAAAAGAAAAGTATATATTTTCATGCTGTATTAACTGTTCAAGTAGAAAGATTTTTTAGAAGTCCATGCTTCACTTTGTGTGCTTGAGTGACTCTGTTCTTTGATATCCAAAATGTAAATTAATATTTGCTTTTAATTATATTGAGTTATGTTCTCTAAAACAAGCACTTTTTAAACTTTAAATCTGGAATAAAAATACAACATATCATTTATCCTATAAAATTTCATACGTTTTAATTTTTTGGGTGTCATCAGTCACAAATTGATCACTGGACATCAGAAAATAATCTTATTTTTGTTCACATTATTATTAACTATTTCTGAAAGCTATGTTGTATTTTACTGAAGACAGAGTCTGATGTAATTTATTTTGGCATTGGGCACCCAGAGAGCAAGAAAATTTATACCAGTATTAGGCTGTAACAAGAAAGCCAGTAAAATTAAATATGATGTGTATCAAGTGAGTAGTATTATTTTTATTTAACTGGATGAGGTAAGGATAAAAATCCCGAGTTAGATTGCCTTTCTAAGTTGTTCATTACTTATGCAAAAAAGCTTATAAATAAAAACATTCTGAATTCTGTGCATGAGAACACCTTTTTTTTTTCTTCTGTTAATCCTCACTTGATTTTTAGGGAGAGTGGAAGAGAGAGGGAAAGACAGAGAGAAATATCAATGTGAGAGAAATACATCGATTGGTTGCCTCTTGCATGACCCCTGACCAGGGCCTGGTCTGGGAGGAGTCTGCAACCAAGGTACATGCCCTTGACCGAAATCGAACCCAGGACTCTGGTCTGTAGGCCAATGCTCTATCCACTGAGCCAGACCAGCTAGGGCAGAACACCATTTCTTAGAAATAAAATTAAAACTATACCTTGATCTAACTTTCATCCTTTCCTGTAAATTATACATGAATAATTTTTTTCTTTTTATTTCTTTTTTGCTTTTCTCTGTTTCTCACTTTGTTTTGAATACATTTCCATGCATGTCTACCTCCATGACATCTGTATCCTTCTGTATGTACATTCTAATCACTCCACTCTTCTGAACTCATCATTTAGACATCATCAATCTTATCTCATGGGCATCTCAAATTTAACTTTCCCAAACTTTTCCTCTCAACCTGTCCCTTTTTTGTAAATGACATCTTCTATCATGTAGAGCCAGAAGTTTGGGTGCTGTGCTTAACTCATCTCCCCCACTCTTGACAGCCGCTAAGTCACCAAGCTCTGTCTGCATCCTGAATGTCTCTTAAATCTGGCCACTTTTCTTCATCTGTGTTGTCCACCTTCCAGCTGTGGGCTGAGGCTTTGCCATTTTTCAACCTGTCTCCTGCAATTGTCAGTTAATGGTTTCCCCCCATCTTTACTCTTGCCCCTCCCCAATCCCTTTTCCAGCAGCAACTTGAGTGATTCATGGAATGTATAACTAGTCATATCTGCCCCATTCTGGTCACTCTCAAGGTCAAGTGAAATCCTTGTGTTTTGTATGGCTATCAGACCCAGAATGCCCCTCTCTGACTTTTCAGGCACACGGTTCTTTCACTTTGCTCAGACACTTTGGCCATGGGTCCTTTCAGCCTCTACTTAGAAATAGCTGTGGTATCCATTTGCTTTACAGCAGTGAAAGTCATCCCTAATATTACCCTGTTTGTGGCCTTCTACATCTTTTTCTATTTTCTTTCCCAGCCAGGAAAATTAGTGTAAGTCAGAAATACTTTCCTTTTCCTGGAACTCCTGTCATTTCCTATGCATGTAAATCTCTCTGGCAAATTATCACCCTTTTCTTCATCAAAAGGGTTTTAGTTTGTCTGTAAAATATTCAATGAAGGGGTTCATTTCCCTTTGATAGCCTGATCTCTTTCAAGGAATCTTTTATTTTTAAATTCTTGCTGCCTTTTTGTCTTTCTAAGCGTCCTAACATATGGCCTTTAGTTGCTCTTCATTTTTCTCTATCTAAATATCACCTATAAGATAGGAAGATGTCACGTTTTGCAATGATTTCTTAGGTTTATTGGTTTCACCAGAACTTTCTTATACCTTCTGATACTTTCCCAATAGATAAATAATTACAAAGGCCTTAGAAACATTAGTGATTGAAGGCGGACTCAGTCATTGTCCACAGAACAAGGTCAGGATAACTGCATTTCTCCTGGGCATGTGTTACAAAGATATTTATTAAATCATTGTCTGTATGTAATAACTTCTTCCATGGAGTATTTGTGTAGCTAAAAGGAAGGATATTAATATTTGAATTGTGGGACTTCCTCTAAGTATTTTAAAGAAGTTTTAAGAGATTGAAAATTGGATTTTATAAAATTTTATGCACATAGTATCTTCTGAGAACAGAGATGCTCAGAACTTTTCATATGATTGTTGGTATGGTTTATTATAAAGAGATGCATAGAGAAATGCCTAGAAGTGTGTATTAGGTTGTTGACATTGATTGCCTTAGAGATAAGAAGTCATATTGTAAAGATATATCCTTCTTCCTAATACATACACATTAGGGTATGGGGTAACCTTCTGTAACAAAGTTTCCTAAATACAGTGGTATGAAAGGGCAGGAATTTATTTACTTCCCATGTAACACTCTGGCTAGTTTATGCTGATGGGGCCAGTTAGTGTTCTGTGGTCATTCCGGGAGACACTGATGCTCACATGCACATTCCCATTCCCATCTTGCTTGCTCCGCTTTATCTACATCGGCAAATCTGAGTTTGAGCAATATCAGGAGCTCACAGGAAGAGAGAAATAAAGCAAGTCCAAGCAAGCAATTCTTTTTTCAAGGAAGTGAGGCCAGATTTGGATACATCACTTTAACTTACAGTCCCTTATGTAGAAATTAGTTTGTCATGTCTAGGTATAAGGTAGACAGGTAAGTTCCGTCTGTGTCTGGGTGGTCTTTTGTTCAGCTAAGACTATTACTGTCAAAAACATGAAAAGCAGATTTTAGGGGAAACCAGCAGTTTGTCACAATATACTTACATATTTAAAATTTTTTAATGTATTATTATTTTAATTTATATTATACTAAACTTTAGATAATTATCCAGTCTCTCTGGATCACAATTTTCTTTTTTTAATCCTCACCTACGGATATTTTTCCCTTTTTAGATAGAGTAGAAGGGAGAAAGGGAGAGAGGGAGAGAGAAACAGTGATGTGAGAGAGAGACATTGATTGGTTGCCTCCTGCACATGCTCCAATCAAGGCTTGGGATCGAACCTGCAATCCAAATATGTACCCTTGACCAAGACTCTTCATTGCACTAACCACTGAGCATCGGCCAGGGCATCTTTTCTTTTTTTCTAAATCCTCACCCAAGGATATATTTTTATTGATTTTAGAGTGAGAGGAAGGAAAAGGGAGGGGGGGCGGCATTTATGTGCGGGAAAAACGTTGATCATTTGTCTCCCGTACACATCCTGACTGGGGATTGAACCCACAACCTTTTGGTGCATGGGACAGTGCTCCAACCAACTGAACCACCTGTCCAGGGCACAGTTTTCTTATTTTTTTTTAAAAATATATTTTATTGATTCTTTACAGAGAGGAAGGGAGAGAGACAGAGAGCCAGAAACATCGATGAGAGAGAAACATCGATCAGCTGCCTCCTGCACACCTCCCACTGGGGATGTGCCTGCAACCCAGGTAAATGCCCCTGACCGGAATCGAACCTGGGACCTCTCAGTCCGCAGGCTGATGCTCCATCCACTGAGCCAAACCGATTTTGACCAGTTTTCTTATTTTTAAGTCTCCTTTTTCCTTGTAATTTTTAAAAATTCTATCCCTGGTTACTGAAAGTTCACTAAAAACAGGTTCTGTTAATAGCTTCCTCATTTTTCTTACTGTGATATCTTATTGTGACATGAGTAGTAGGGGTAGAATAAATGTTGATAGATATACATGTTGATAGATGTAGATTAATTTGCTCAGAATAGCAACATTGTTAAAACCTAATAGCAGATATTGGCAAACTTTTTTGGTAGAGAGCCAGAGATGCAATATTTAGACTTTGTGGAGTACATGGTCTTTGTTGCAACTACTTGACTCCATTGTTGTAGCATGACAACAACCATATGTAAACACTGCTGTATTCCAATAAAATTTTATTTACAAAAATAGGTGGTAGGCGATTTGACCTGCAGGGAATAGTTTCTTTAGACCCTTCATTTTATGATCGCTATGTCCTCAAGATAGAAATAGGTACCAATTTAGATCTGTGGAGCTTCATTCTTACAGAGTATGAAATTGGAAAGTAGGTAGGTAGATCACTGCTGGGGCTTAGGATGCAGTACTTCTATCTGATGTTTATTATATACTAGAGGCCCGGTGCACAAAAATTTGTGCACTGGGTGGGGGGGCGGCGGAATCCCTTAGCCCGGCCTGTGCCCTCTCACAGTCTGGGACCCCTCAGGGGATGACCACCTGCTGGCTTAGGCCTGCTCCCTGGGGGGATTGGGCCTAACCTGGCAATCAGACATCCCTCTGGCAGCCCGGCAGCCCTCAGGGGATGTCCACTTGCCAGCGGGGAGCAGACCTAAGCTAGAGTCGGACATCCTTAGCGCTGCTGAGGAGGCAGGAGAGGCTCCCACCACCACCATTGTACTGGCAGCCATCAGCCTGGCTTGTGGCTGAGCAGAGCTCCCCCATGTGGGAGCGCACTGACCACCAGAGGGCAGCTCCTGCATTGAGCGTCTGCCCCCTGGTGGTCAGTGTGTGTCATAGTGGCCAGTCATTCCCAGTCTTTCTGCTGTTAGGGTCAGTTTGCATATTACCCTTTTACTATATAGGATAGAGGCCTGGTGCACGGGTGGGAGCTGGCTGGTTTGCCCTGAAGGGTGTCCCAGATCGGGGTGGGGGTCCCGCTTCGGTGCCTGGCCAGCCTAGGTGAGGGGCTGATGGCTGTTTTCAGGCTGGCTACACCCCCTTTAGGGTAGGGATCCCCACTGGGGTGCCTGGCCAGTCTGGGTGAGGGACTGAGGGCCGTTTTCAGGCTGGCCGGCAACTGAAGCTCCCAGCCTCTCCTTTTTTTCTTTTTTCTTTTATTCTGGGATTTATTTACCTTCTATAATTGAAACTTTGTTGCCGTCACTAGAGCTGAGAGCCGAGATGCTCCTGCTTGCTCCAGCTCTGAGGCCACGACCTGCTGAAAGCAGGTATCTGGGGTTTGTTTACCTTCTATAATTGAAACATTTTTGCTTTCGGAGCACAGAGCCAGGCTGTAGCAGGCGGGGAACCTTGGCATCTTCCATCACTGGAGCAAGCAAGCCTCCTGCTCGCTTCAGCTGTGTGGCTGCCAGCCGCCATCTTGGTTGGGTTAATTTGCATATATCGCTGATTCGCCAATGGGAGGCATTGCAAAGGTATGGTCAATTACCATGTTTGTCTATTATTAGATAGGATTGCCTTCTGCTCTACATTCTCATATCAAAGGATAATAATGAGCACTAAGATAATAATATACCTTCTTGAGTGGCAGACATTGCATTCAGCACTATCCTATTTGTAGTTCAATTATTATCACCATTTTTCAAATGAGGAAACTGAAACTTTTGAGAGCTTACATAGCTTACCCAGAGGTGGACTTGGTACTTGAACTGGGGAGATTCTTTGCTTACTTGATCATTGTAAAAGTGAAGGCTCAAGAAGACTTGAATAGCAGGATAAGATTCAGTCTTCCTAGGTTTGTTTCACAGCATAATGGTACAGGTTAGAACTATACAGAAGCTGGAGGGAATGAACAAATCCCAGATTTGCTTCAACTTCAGCTTTATTATGTTTCAATTGCCCTGCTCTTCTTATGGAAGCCTGTTTTCCCTGGATTTGAAATGCCTCTTTTCAGTACCTTTTATTCCTACTTAACATTGTTGTAATCTATGTGACCAAGATCAAGCACTCTTTTCATAAAGTCTTTCTATATCATAAAACTCTCCCGATGCCATTCATGTCCCTCTTATAGCAGTTTATATTTGAACTTTACTTTGTAGTAGACATTGTGTATTAGGCTTAGTTTTTCCTACTAAATCAGTTTTTCCTACTAGATCAGAAGCTTTTCTCCTCTTCTTCCTCCTCCTTTATTCTCCTTCTCTTCTTCCCTTGATATATAATAAACTTCTCATGTATATATCTGTGAAATCATCACAATTAAGATAGTGAACATTTCTTTCACCTCCAAAAGTTTTCTTTTGGTTTTTAAATGCCCATAGGAGTTACTTCATTTATTTTTTTCTTGCATAACTCAACAAGCTGATTTTATTTTATGTATTTACTTGAGGCCTGATGCATGAAATTCATGCAAGAGTAGGCCTTCCTTTCCCCAGCTGCCGGCACCAGCTTCCCTCTGGCCGCTGGCAGGTACCCGGGACCCGGGCTTCCCTTGCAGCCCCGGCTTCATCTGGAAGGTCATCCAGAAGGACGTCTGGTCTAATGAGCATATTACACTTTTATTATTATTATAGATTTTTAACGTTAAATTTATTGGGGTGACATTGGTCGACATGATCATGTAGGTTTCAGGTATGAGTTTCTGTGTTACAGGGTCTGTATATTGCACTGTGTGCCCAACACCCAAAGTCAGATCTTCTCCTGTGACCATATATTAGGACCTCCTTCTCCCCCAACCCCCTTTCCTCTGCAAACCACCACACTGTTGTGTTCATGGGTTTTAGTTTTATACCTCACATATGAGTGAAGTCATATTATGGTTCTTAGCTTTTCCTGACTGACTTATTCCACTTAGCATAATGTTCTCAAAGGTACATCCATGTTGTTGCAGATGGCAATATTTCATCCTTCCTTATGGCGGAGTAGTATTCCATTGTGCATATGTACCACAGTTTTTTAATCCAGTCCTCTTTCGCTGGATGTCTTGGTTACTATGAATAATGCTGCAATGAACATAGGGGTGCAGGTATCTTTGCAAATACATGATTTGGAGTTTTTTAGGTATATACCCAGGAGAGGGATTGCTGGGTCATATGGTAGCTCTATTCATAAGTTTTTAAGGAATCGCCAGATTGCTTTCCATAGTGGTTGTAGCAGTCTATATTCCCACCAGCAGTGAATGAGGTTTCCCTTTATTCCACAACCTCTTCAACACTTGTTATTGCTTGTCTTGTATGGCCACTCACAGGTATGAGGAGGTATCTCGTAGTTTTGATTTGCATTTCCCTAATTGCTAGTGAGATAGAACATCTTTTCATATATCTATTGATTGTTCATATATCATCTTGAGAGAGGTGTAGATTCAAAGCAATCCTGAGGAAAAAAGAGAACAAAGCTGGAGGTATCACGCTGCCTGACTTCAAATTATACTGCATAGCTACAGTAATCAAAACAACATGGTATTGGCAGAGAAACAGACTGTATATCAATGGAACAGAATAAAGAGTCCAGCTATAAGACCACATGTATATGGACAGATAATTTTTGTCATAGGAGCCAGAAACACAATGGAGTAAAGATAGTCTCTTCAATAAATGGTGCTGGGAAAATTGGAAAGCCACATGCAAAGGAATGAAACTAGATTACAATTTGTCCTCATGTACAAAAATCAACTCAAAATGAATCAGAGACCTAAATATAAGATCTGAAACAAGAAGTTACATAGAAGAAAATATAGGTACCAAACTTATGGACCTTGGTCATAGAGAACATTTAATGAACTTGACCCCAAAGGCAAAGGAACTAAAGGCAAAAATAAATGAATGGGACTAGATCAAACTAAAAAGCTTCTGCACAGCAAAAGAAACTGACAACAAAACAGAGGCAGCCAATCAGATGGGAGATGATATTTGCAAACAGTAGTTCCAGCAAAGCTTTAATATACAAAATATACAAAAGCTTTCTTAGAACCTTTGCAATCCATCTTCTCTCCAATCCTGCCCCAGTGTAGCCGCATGATCTGATTTCTGTCACTGTAAACTGTTTTACATTTTCTGTAACTTTATATTAATACTAGAGGCCTGACCTGTGGGGATCGGGCCAGAACCGGCTCTTCGGCATCTTCTGAGAGGTCCTGGATTACCAGAGGGCGGTTTTCGGGTGACGCACCCCGGAATCGGGCTCCCTCCTCTCTGGTTCCAGGTGCATCACTCGAGAACCGCAGCTGCCAAGTCACCACAGCTTGGCAGCTCCTGTGTTGAATGTCTGCTCCCTGGTGGTCGTTGCGCGTCATAGCTACCAGTCAGATGGTCAGACGGGTGCTTAGGCTTTTATATATATGAACTAGAGGACCGGTTCACAAAAATTTGTGCACTCGGGGGGGGGGGGGGGGAGGAAGTCCCTCAGCCCGGCCTGTGCCATCTCGCAGTCTGGGACCCCTCGGGAGATAACGACCTGCTGGCTTAGGCCTGCTCCCGGGTGGCAGAGGGCAGGCCCAATCCCTAGGTGCAACCCTGGTTGGGCTCAGAGCAGGGCCGATTGGGGAGTTGGGGCACCACCCCCTGTCATGCACAGAGCAGGGCAGATTGGGAGGTTGCGATGCCACCCTCAGTCACGCTCAGGGTAGGGCCGATTGGGGGGTGGGGGCACCTCCCCCTATCACACTCAAGGCAGGGTCGATGGGGAGGTTGCAGTGCCACCCCCTGTCACGCACAGAGCAGGGCCAATCAGGGGGTTGGGGCACTGCCCCCTGTCACGCACAGAGCAAGGCCAATCGGGGTTGGGGCGCTGCCCCCTGTCACGCACAGAGCAGGACAAATCGGGGTTGGGGCACCGCCCTCTATCACCCACAGAGCAGGGCCGATCAGGGGGTTGGGGCACCGCCACTCTCACACTCAGGGCAGGGCCGATGGGGAGTTTATGGCTCTACCCCGTCACACACAGAGCAGGGCTCGTGGGTGGGTTTGGGGCGCTGCACCCTGTCACACACAGAGCAGGGCCGATCAGGGGGTTGGGGCGCCGCACCCTGTCACACACACAGCTGCAAGGCGATCAGGGAGTTGGGGAGGTCTTCCCTATCAGGCACAGAGCAGGGCTGATCAGGAGGTTGGGGCGCCTTCCCCTGTCACGAACAGAGCAGGGCGGATAGGGAGGTTGTGGCCCCGCCCCCTGTCACATACAGAGCCGCAAGGCGATCAGGGGGTTTGGGCGCTGCCCCCTGTCATACTGATCCCGGTGCCGGGAGGCCTTGCGGTTCCGCTGATCCCGGTTCTGGGAGGCATATTACCCTTTTACTATATAGGATAGAGGCCTGGTGCATGGGTGGGGGCCGGCTGGTTTGCCCTGAAGGGTGTCCTGGATCAGGGTGGGGGTCCCCACTGGGGTGCCTGGCCAGCCTGGGTGAGGGGATGATGGCTGTTTGCAGCTGGTCACACCCCCTTCAGGGTGGGGGTCCCCACTGGGGTGCCTGGCCAGTCTGGGTGAGGGGCTGAGGACTATTTTCAGGCTGGCGGGTGACTGAAGCTCCCAACAGCTCCTTTTTTTTATTTTTATTTTTTATTCTGGGCCAGCTTTAGCTCTGAGGCTTGGCTCCAGCTCTTAGGCCTCGGCTGCTGAAAGCAGGTATCTGGTTTGTTTGGGTTCTATAATCGAAACACTGTATCAACTCCAGCTCTGAGATCCTGGCGGGCTGAAAGGAGGTTTCTGGGGTTTTGTTTAGCTTGTTTGTTTGTTTAATTTATTACAGTGTTTCAAACTGCAAGCTCAGAGGCCGGCAAGGCAGGCAGGGAACGTTGGAGTCCTCCGTCGCTGAAGCAAGCAAGCCTCATGTTAGTTTCAAGCTGCCTGGCTGCCGGCCGCCATCTTGGCTCTCAGTTAATTTGCATATCTCGCTGATTAGCCAATGGGAAGGGTAGCGGATGTATGCTAATTACCATGTTTCTCTTTTATTAGATAGGACTAGAGGCCTGGTGCACAAAAATTTGTGCACTCAGGTGGGAGGGGGGGTCCCTCAGCCCGGCCTGTGCCCTCTCGCAGTCTGGGACCACTTGGGAGATAACGACCTGCTGGCTTAGGCCTGCTCCGGGTGGCAGAGCACAGGCCCAATCCCTAGGTGCAGCCCCTGGTCGGGCTCAGAGCAGGGCCGACTGGGGAGTTGGGGCGCTGCCCCCTGTCATACACAGAGCAGGGCGATCGGGAGGTTGTGATTCCACCCTCAGTCATGCTCAGGGTAGGGCCGATTGGGGGGTTGGGGCACCATCCCCTGTCACACTCAAGGCAGGGTCGATGGGGAGGTTGCAGTGCTACCCCCTGTCATGCAGAGAGCAGGGCCAATCAGGGGGTTGGGGCATTTCCCCCTGTCACTCACAGAGCAGGGCCCATCACGGGGTTGGGGCACCGCCCTCTATCACCCACAGAGCAGGGCCGATCAGGGGCTTGGGGTGCCGCCACTCTCACACTCAGGGCAGGGCCGATGGGGAGGTTATGGCTCTACCCTGTCACACACAGAGCAGGGCCCTTGGGGGGGGGGTGTTGGGGCGCCGCACCCTGTCACACACAGAGCAGGGCCGATCAGGGGGTTGGGGCTCCGCACCCTGTCACACACAGAGCCGCAGGGCGATCAGGGGGTTTCGGCGCTGCCCCCTGTCACGCTGATCCTGGTGCCGGGAGGCCTCGCGGCTCCGCTGATCCCGGTGCTGGGAGGTATATTACCCTTTTACTATATAGGATAGAGGCCTGGTGCATGGGTGGGTGCCGGCGGGTTTGCCCTGAAGGGTGTCCTGGATCAGGGTGGGGGTCCCCACTGGGGTGCCTGACAAGCCTGGGTGAGGAGCTGAGGGCTGTTTTCAGGCTGGGGGTGACTGAAGCTCCCAACCGCTCCTTTTTTTCTTATTTTTTTTTTTATTCTGGGCCAGCTTTAGTTTGAGGCTTGGCTCCAGCTCTTAGGCCTCCGCTGCTGAAAGTAGGTTTCTGGCCTTTGCTTACAATGTTGCGATCCTGCTGGCTGAAGCCCGGCTGGTTTCTGGGGTTTTGTTTAGCTTCTATGTTTGTTACATAGTTGCTTGCAGCTCAGAGGCCTGCAGGGGCAGGCGGGGAACGTTGGAGTCCTCTGTCACTGAAGCAAGCAAGCCTCATGTTAGTTTCAAGCTGCCTGGCTGCTGGCCGCCATCTTGGCTGACAGTTAATTTGCATATTGCCCTGATTAGCCAGTGGGAAGGGTAGCGGTCATACGCCAATTACCATGTTTCTCTTTTATTAGATAGGATGCTCATATGGTATGCATTATTTTTGGTTTTGTTGAATTCATAATAATTTTGAGATCTATCTTTGTACATATTAGTGATTCATTTCTTTTTATTGCTGTGTAGAATTCCATTGTATGGACAAACCACATTTTAAAAATTCATTTACCTATTGATGGACATTTAGATAATTTCCAGTTTTTGACTACGTAAATCAAACTGTTAACCTTTGTGCATAAGTGTTTGTACAGGCATATGGTTTTAAGTTGGGTAAATACTTGAGAGTGTATATTTAACTTTTTAAGAAACTGCCAAATAGTTTCAAAGTGGATGTGTCAACTTATATTCCCCACCCAAAGGTATGACAGATCATTTTTTTTTTTTTTTCACATCTTCACCATTACTTGCTATTATCTGTCTCTCAACCTTTAGCCACTTAAATTAGTGTTTGGTGATATCTTGTTGTGTTTCTTTTGCAATAGAGATGTTGAACTCTTTTTTTTCTTTTTGTGCTTACTGGCCTTTTGTATGTTTTGTGAAATGTCTGTTCAGATCTTTGCTTTTATTTTTATTTTGGTTTGTTTGTTAAGTTATTATTGTATTGTTAGCATTCTTTATATATTCCAGTTACAAGATTTTATCTGATATATATGTTGCGAATATTTTATCTCTGTCTGTTGCTTGACATTTCATTTTCTTAACTATATCCTTTGAAGAATAGACTTTTAAATTTTGACGAAATACAATTTGTTGATTATTTTCATAATTTATAGTTTTTGTGTACTAAGAATCTGTTGCCTATAACATGGTAAGAGATTTTTCTCATATATTTTCTTCTATGTTTTGCACTTTAGGTTTTATTTTTAAGTTTGTGATTCAACTTGAGTTAATTTTTGTGTATGGTGTGAGTTAGAGTTGAGGCTATTTTCTTTTTTCCTAAATGGATATCTCATTGTTCCACCCCTTATTGAAAAGACATTTATTTCCTCATTGAATTGACTTATTAATTACCAGCTTCTTAAATTTACATTTAGAGTTTTATTGCTACCTTAAGTTCAGATATTTTTTGTTGTTACTTGAAGTGAATGAGATGATTAAATTTGCATTGTTCTTGCTAGATCATAGGAAAGTGGTGATAAATTTCTCCTGATAATAAGAATTAGATTTTTAACTGACTTATTGTTCTCCAGTTCAATCTGATCTTTTATTTTTAGGTGTTATACATAATATTGCATTACTTCGAGAGGTAATAATCAACTCACGCTTTATAAAAGGAGACATCAACACTAAATTTCTTTCTGATGTATATCCTGATGGCTTTAAAGGTTTGTATGCATTGAAGTATTTTAATATTAAAGTTATTATTTTTTACTTATTGTAATGTATACTTTTTTCTATTTTGAAATTAAGGCCTTTGGCCTATATTATACTTGATTTATTAACATACTTAGAATATCCTAGACTATTGACAGGATGATTTTGAGTATTCATGAGTAATTCACAAATGTGTAATCTATAATTTCGCTGAATTAAACTATGTGGAATGTGCACTAGTCTAGTTTTGAAGCAAACATATAGCTAGAGAATTAGCTTACCTGATTTTCTCATTTCTGCAAGTCAGAAGAGTTCTGCAGGAACTGTTCTTTAATAATTAAACACTATATGTGTATGAAAATTAGCGCTGAAAATTTCAGAATACCAGTTGCTGTTCCTGATAATAAAAATGAAGATGTCTACGAAGATGATGGTTTGTATTCTGAAAAAATTGGTTTTGAGTAAAATAATGAGTGGAATGTGAAATTTAGTACTGCAAAGTTATCAGTGAGTGTTTCCAAGTAGCAGGAAAATTGCTCATCAAGTTAGAGACAGAGAAAACCATTTAGTGAGCATTGAAAACATAGTTAAATGATATTAAGAAAGGATATGACTTACATGAGACTTAATAGAAATGTTATTCATGTGAAAGCAAGAAGACTCTACATGTATTTCTAATGAACTTAGGGATATATGAAAATTAGATATTCTCTCACAAATATCGTGTTTTTTATATCCATTTAAAGTCTTTTACTAGATAAAATTTCTCAGTCATTTTAGAAAATGTATTTAGATTGAGGTCAACTTCATGTAGTTGAACTATTGAATACGTTTACAAAGCAATTTCTTACCTCAGAATTTACAGTACAGTATTTTCGTAAGACTAAAAGGAGCTTATTGTTTTGATTGTTCTCTCCAAAACTTTAATGCTACAGGGTTTTATCATTAGTACCAAGAGAAATGGGGAATGTTTTTTATTTGGGAACTGAAATAAGACTAATGAATCATCAGTCGTTTTCCTGAACTTTTAAATTTTTGTAAATATAAAATACAATCTTAATATATTACAGTTTTATATTTGCATGATTATTTCATGCTATCATGAAGTTAGGAACCACTTATGTTATTGCTTTTTATTGTATCCCTAGCAACTACACAAATTCTAGGTTCAATCAGGATTTTCAGATGCTTTTGTGTCTGCCTGGTGAATGCATCTGTGGAGGTGATATGACATGAAACAGTAGGCAGAAGAAACAGCAGGACAGTACTTCAGGAAACCTTTCAAACAGGCATATTGTATGTGTGTATGGGTTCTTATAAATGCACACATTTACATATGTGTCTCTATATATATGCATGTATGACATAGAGAAGAAAATGGGGAATTAAAATTTCTAATTGGAAGTTTACTCTGTGCTGTACATGTAACAGTAATGTTCCAAATTCTTAAGGGAACTCAGATATTTACCTAGAACCTAATATTAAAATTTTTTGTGATAAACTTAATATATTACATTGTTTTTTTGGTAGGAAATTATCAGCATTGTCACAATAATTGTGTTTATTATGCTTATGCAGAATTTTTAAATTCTTATAAGTCATTAGAATGGCCTTTAGCAATTTTTAACCTCAGCTTTCATTTTACATGTGAGGAAGCCAAAGCACAGAGAGATTAGGGCTAAAAAACCAGTAATATGATAAAACCAGAAATTGAATTTAGAGCTTTCAACTTTTCTTTTAGTACTCATTCAACTTTGGAAGGATTCAAAGTCATAAATCACAGAAGTTTCAGAGTATGCTGTATGTTGTCATATTGCCTGTAAGGACTTTGAAGTACATACCTATATTTACCATTCTTCATGTCTACCTCTTATTTTCTCATGTGATTTTCATGTCAGTTCTTTCTTCTCTGAATGGCTACTATCTCTTGTTCTTTATCTTCAGATTACTCTGTTCCCCCCCGCTCCACCCCACCCCCATTTTTCTCTAGAGCAGGTCTTAAGTGTATTAAACTGTGTCATTTTGATTGTTTGATATATGTGCCTGAAAGAGCAGCAGGAAGTGGCAACTGAAGTTAATCCAGGATCTTCTCCATATGTTTGAGGCAGGGTCACTTTGCCCCTTTGGGATTACCCATCTGCTTTCCATCTGTCCAGCTATCATAGGCCTATGCATAGGCAAGTGCCTATTTTTATAACTGCATAGAAATTTTTTATGATAGGTGTTTACTATCCCAAGTTTATTTGTAGACTAGGACAGTGTTCCTAAAGGTTCCTAGATTGAACTTTGAAATGATTGTAAGTTCTAAAAATAGGATACACAAGAATTTGTTCTTCATGTCAACTTATTTTATTCTATTGTTGCAAAGCTATTTTCCTTTGATTAAAAAAATAAATGGAAATGGGGATGAAGGTATTTTGATTCTGAAATAAAGAAAAAATGAGAAAGTATTTTAAGACCTATAATTTCTGTTGTCCTGTAGTGAACATTTTGGATTTATTTCTCGGCTGCATTACTACACTGAAATCGCCAGCCTCATCAAAAGAAATGATCAAAATCACCTGAAAAGTTGCAAAATTTTTATAGACATTTGATTCAATATAAGAAAAATACCTTTAATTATACTTCTCCTCCCCCCGGCCCCCAACTGAATTTAGTCAAGGATTTCTTTACCTTTAAGAGTGGTACTATGATATATGGACTGAAGTGTGGCCTTTAAAGATCCAGTCATTAAAATTATTTCAACAAATAATAGATGTAAGCTCTAGAAGAAATTCAAAGACAAATAATACATTTTTCGTGCTCTTGAGCTTATATCACAAGAGAAATAAACAATAAACATGTAAAGAACTAATTACAGGATAGACTAAAATAAGTGCTAAGTAAAGATATAAGCAAAGTATCTTAGTAGAGGCAAAAGAAACCAATTCTGATTTACGGAATCAAAGCTGGCTTCAAGGACAAGGTAGCATTTAGACTGTTGAAACACCTTTCCAAGGACTCTATTCCATAGGCTCCAGGGCTGCCAAACGCCTTGAGAGAACTACTGTGCACATCTCCTAATCCATCCTTTTTGATGTAATGTTGATAGTTTGAAATTACCCCAGGAGAGAGCATTTACAATGAGGATGCTGCATGCTGGGGCTTTCCCCGCCCTTCAGTTTCATGAAGCTCCTCCCCATAGAAAATTGTGCTGCAGATCTGGAAAGTATCTGCGTTCTAATGGTGAATACTTTTAGTCATTGCTATTTTAAATGATTTTTTAAACATAATGTTTGAATTGCCTCATTTCTTTCAAATGAATTTAAATAACTATCCGAGTGTTTTTTCTTTTATGAATTTTACAAGTAGCATCTTGTTGATGATTCAGCATTCAAATTGCCTACACTGTACCATTTAATACTCTACTATCTGTGTATAGTACTGTGGCAAATAATAGTGTTAGAAATTGTGGTGAAATGAAACTTGGAAGGGACATTTTAACCTGCAGACCCTGGAATATAGAATCCTGCCTTGACTCCCACACTTTTTGAGGAATTGTGCAAATAGAGCAGATTTCCCTGCTGCACAAGACTCAGCCAGACCAGGGAGCCTTCCTAAGCCTTGTTAGGCTAGACCACTGTCCCCAGGTCCACTCTATTATGCTAGGACCTGAAGAGGGGAAGGAGAGAGATTGGTGGGCTGGTTGGTTGGGATTCAAACCCTGACTGCATGCAAGAGGATCACACCTTTATTTCCGTTAATCCTTCACACTGCAAACATGCCCTACCCAGTGTCCTGACCAGCCACACTCCTTTTCTACTTTCCTTTATCCTCTACTTAGACGTTAAATTTGGGATGAGGAGTGATAAGGAGAAGCAGATGTGAAGAGCCTTAAGTATGGTTTTCCTAGAGATCTGAGTATGGTTTTTTATTTGTAATTGTTTTGTTCTGTACCTGCTTAATATTCCTTTTTTCTTTCTTTTAGAAATTAGACTATAAACTTCTAGTTAGCAGGATTTTTTGTCTCATTTGAATAATATTGCTCCCTCCCATTTCCCCTGCAGGCTCCAATGTCTGGAATAATACTAGCTCCATAAGAGATGCTGGATAGTATACTTGTTTGAATGATTCATAATTCTAAAAGATAGAAGCATAGATGTTGACATTATGTATTTGATTGATTGCTTGATTGATTTCCCTCAGGACACAAGTTAACAGAGAGTGAGAGAAACCAGTTATTGGCAATAGCATCATCATTGTTTGTGGCATCCCAATTAAGAGCACAACATTTTCAAGAACCTGAAAATTCAAGGTACGTTAGATCATTTAAAACAGAAGACATGAACAGAAAAATATTAATTATCTAAAAGACAGGAAATTACTAATAAAAGATCTAACTAATCTCAATTCTAGACGTTCTTATGAGTGTTTGAAGTATAATAAAGTTATAGTGCTTAAAAATTGCTTCAGTTCAGTTCAAATGAATTTTTTAAATTCAAAAAGAAAAATGATGGTTGCCCCTTTAATTTGGACTTTATTAGAGGTAAGAAAATACTCTGAAAAGTTACAGGAAGACTGTTCAAGTAATTTGTATTTATTATTTCTGTTTTATTACTTTGTTAATCTTTTCTGTTTGTTTTGTTAATCCTCACCCAAAGATATTTTTCCATTGATTTTTAGAGCAAGTGGAAGGGAGGGGTAGAGACACAGAGAGAGAAACATTGATGTGAGAGAGACACATCGATTGGTTGCCTCCTGCACTCACGGGATCAAATCTGCAACCCAGGTATATACCCTTGACCAGGTGAGAGCTGACGCTCTATCCACTGAGTCAAACTGGCTAAGGCATCTTTGTTAATCTTGATAAAAGTTTTGAGAAGTGTTATAGTAATAAAATTTAGGATAAATCTTAGTAATTTCAAAAATATAAATATGAGCCCAGCCAGTGTTCTCAGTGGTTCAGCTCAACCTATGAACCAGGAGGTCACGGTTCAATTCCTGGTCAGGGCACATGCCCGGATTGCTGGCTTCATCCCCAGTATGGGGTGTGCAGGAGGCAGCCGATCAATGATTCTCTCTCATCGTTGATGTTTCTATCTCTCTCTTTGCCCTTCAGAAGACACCACCAAGAAAATTATAAAACAAGATAGCAAATGGCAGAATGTATTCAGTTATCTAATAAAGGACTTGACTATATAATATGTAAATAATTGTTACGATTCAATGGTAAGCCAAACAACCCAATTAAAAGATTTTGGCCTAGATTCTTTATTAAAGAATTTATATCAATGGCAAGTAAGTTCATGAAAAGATGTCCAACATCATCAATCATTAGATGAATCCCAGTTAGAACCCCAATACTATACTACCACACACCATTGGAATAATTTACATTAAGTGAGTGGTTAAATAAATGTATAACCATGCAATAGAATACTGGTTAACAATAAAAAAGAATGAAGTATGTTATACATGCATCAACATACATAAATCTAAAAATAAAATCATGCTAAGAAAAAGAAATCAGCTAAAGAAGACTACATGTGATTTCATTTATTTGAAATTTCTAGGAAAGGCAAAAGTGTAAAGACAAAGATCAGTGGTTGCCTGGGTGTGGATGTTGATGTCACAGAATTACATCTGTATACAGTCAGTGCCCCAAACCATAACCCAATAGTTATTCCTATTTCACCCATCATCCCAGAATCCTCCTCCCCTGCTATTACTGATGAACTCATTACACGTTAGAAGTTCCAAAAAATTATACCAATAAAATACATAGGCTAGAGCTTAGTTATGTAGATACTTGTGCACATGTTACCTGTATACAAGCAATTATTTTATTTTTGGTTAGTTTATTTTTCTACTGAACTTATCATTTATTTAGTATGCCAGTTTATTATAAAATTGGTACCCATAACAACAGAGACCTATAACATCTAGATAAATATACTGGCTTTTTTGTTGTTGTTGTTAATCCCCACCCAAAGATATTTTTTCATATTTTTTGGGGGGGCCCAGAGTGAATGGGAGAGAAGAGAGGGATGGGGGGGGGGGGGGAGAAAGGAGAGGGAGAGAGACATCAATATGAGAAAGACACATTGATTAGTTGCCTCATGCACTCTTGGGATCAAATCTGCAACCCAGGTACGTACTCTTGAGACTGGAAATCGAACCCATGTGCAGGCCAACACTCTGATCACTGAGCCATGCCAGCCAGGGCTATATTGATCTTTTGACAAAGTATAATCTTGTGTAGATAAAGTGACTTTATTTTTGCTTGTTCACAGAAGAGGTCCCTGATAGCAAAGCTGATGTAAGGTGGTTGTATCCTCACATTTTGGCTTCAGGATCATGTTTTCATTATTGGCTTGGGAATCGAGTCTAGTGTTAGCCTCCAGGTGTGGCTACATATTGCTCTGTCATGGGTGTGCTCATGTAATGTTTATGCTTCCAAACCCAGTGGCCTCCAGCCCTTCCTTTGTGTTGCTTGTTTTGGCTGCTGATTTTATTTTCCCAATTTCTCTATGGGTTTCACTCTTTCATCATTTATGACTTGGAAAAAGACATTAATAGTACGTACCCACAGTATTTGGATAGTAAAAAGATAGCAGTGCATTTTAGGAAAAAAGGTTAATGTGAGAAACAATAGCAATTTTTCTTATGATGACTGTAAATAAATTTGGTGAGCATAATTAAGGTTTTACATAAATATATGCTGACTTACCATGGTATTATTTTTAACTATCCTGTTCTTAAACACTTTTGACAGAAATGCATCATTAAAAGTTGTGTTAAGCAATCATTTCATGTTACTTGAAGCTAAAATTATTTTGTTGGCATTGTGGTTTGGCATAATAATTTGTTTCACTAACAGTTAATGATTGCAGGAAAAAATAGTAAGGAAAACAATTTTGCCCCTTTCAGTAATCTTTTATTTAGTTTTGCTTAAAAAAGCCTATTTCCCTGAGGGCCAAATACTGCTCACAAGTCAGGATTCACTTTTCTAAGCTAGGCCCTGCCCTTGCTTTACACCTCTGCTTTACTCTAGCCAGTGGTTCTCAACCTGTGGGTCGCGACCCCTAAGACCATTGGAAAACACATATATAATTACATATTGTTTTTGTGATTAATCACTATGCTTTAATTATGTTCAATTTGTAACAATGAAATTGGGGGTCACCACAACATGAGGAACTGTATTAAAGGGTCGCGGCATTAGGAAGGTTGAGAACCACTGCGTCTAGTCCACCTCTGCCATCCCAAGCTTCTCAGGTACAGTGAGTGCCACTCTGCCCTCGGTAGGTGTCTCTGCTTCCTCCTTCCCCATTAGTATTTCTGCATCTGTTGCTTTCTTTCCTTAAGTTGTGTAACTATGCATATTGCCCTGCAGCCTTTCTTATGATTTGGCAGTTAAACTTTCTAATTCCATGATTTAATCTTCCTATTAAACTATCTGACTCGTTTATCACTTCTAGGGAGAGCCAGGGCCACTTTCCTGGTGGTAGATTGTCTGGTGGCCAAATCTCTCTTCCCTAGTAGAGGGCTGTTTTGCATTACTTTGTATGGTGTGAGAATTTGGCAGGAGTTGTGGCTCAGACTAAAGCCTTTCCTCCCTTTTAGATGTCAGTCCTGAGGGTTAAAGCCATGCTGAGGTGCATGTGGGCAGTTTATGTTTTCATCTATTTTAAGGTATTTGAAAGTAAATGTTGATGCAGGTATATAGTATATAATTAGATTTTGTTGGCTTCTTTTTACTTGTTTGCTTCCTTTTCTTCCTTTACCTTTTACACCATTCCCCAGAGGATGTATTCAAAACCCTAAACATCTTAATCATCAATATTTAACTCTTTAATCCATTTTTAATTAATTTATGTGTATGTTATGAAACGAGTTTCATTTTTGTGATTTGGAAGTTTATTTATAAAATATTTCAACCTTACCCCTCCTCCCCAAAGTAGCATTTCTTTATAATTCTAAGGATGGCAAGAAAGAAATTTTTGTCTTAGGCCCGTGGTCGGCAAACCGCGGCTCGCGAGCTACATGCGGCTCTTTGGCCCCTTGAGTGTGGCTCTTCCACAAAATACCATGTGCGGGCGCACACATACAGTGCGATTGAAACTTCGTGGCCCATGCGCAGAAGTTGGTATTTTGTAGAAGAGCCGGTATTTTGTGAAAGAGCCACACTGAAGGGGCCAAAGAGCCGCATGTGGCTCGCGAGCCGTGGTTTGCCGAGCCGCAGTTTGCTGACCACTGTTTAGGCAGTTTGAGCCATATAACAAATTACCATAGACTGGGTGGCTTAAATAACAAATGTTTACTTTTCACAGCTCTGGAGGCTGGAGTTCAAGATCAGGTGTCAGCAGGGTCAGGTTTTGGTGAGGGCTCTGTTGGAAGCTGCAAAAACCCTACTTATATCTTCACTTGGCGAAAGAGGGCAAGCTAACTCTCTGGCCTCTTAGAGGGGCACCACTCATGAGTGCTCCACCCTTGTGACCTAATTATTCCCTAAACTCCCTTTTCTAAATACTGTAACCTTGGGCATTATATTTCAACATAGGAATTTGGGAGGACACAAGCATTCAGTAACAGTGAGTGTGTGCTCTCAGAGTGCGTGAACCTCCTCTCCCACTCCATCTCTTCCCTTTCCTCCCTCTCTCACCACCCATTCTCTTCTCTCTTTCTGCTTGCCTCCCTTCCTTTACCCTCTCCTCTTCTTTTCCCTCTCTTTCCCAATTGTGTAATTTGCATGCACACACACAACACATACAAATGAGTAGATGTGTGTATGTTAAATAAATACATTCTGTGGTTCTTTTGGCTCCTTCACCTGAAATTTCACAATGGTTGATGTGTTGCAGTGGAACCAGCATTGAGATATCAAGAGTCAGGATTTTGGTCCCAGTGCCACTACCAAGTATTAAGGTGGAACAAGCCTTTGTGCAAATGTTTCAACTTCTGACTCCAGTTTCCACCTCTGAGAAATGGCACTGTTGGATTGGACAATTCCTGAAATATTTTTCAGCTCAGCTTCTATTTGAATTGCATGAGGCAGACACTTTTACTTTCTGGTTTCTACTTTAGCCTTCTATTTCTCTCTTGGTATTTGAGCAGAGGTTAAAGACTCAAGAAAAGGAACACTTCACTATGGGCTACGGTTATGCTGATGAAAATATTTCCGCCTGAAAGGTTTAAAAATGCAGCATTCACTTTGTGGAGGATTACTCTGGGTGTATGGAGTCTGTGTGTAATCACCACTTTGAGCTCATACTTTGTAGAACATATCAAGTATCTTGACTGGCTACAGAGCCTGTCATCAGTTTAACTCTTTTAGTCACAGTAGCATAATGGGAAATTATATTCACTTGAATAGCAGTCGTTGTGTCTACATTTATATTGCATTTTCTTTCCTCATCTGGCTTCCTGATAAAATGGAGAATCAATATTTTAGTGACTTTTACCTGACAGATGCAATTATCTGTGTGTTGGGTTTTTGTTTTTTTTCTGTTAAAAAAGTGTCCTTTCCTGGTTTTAGATTTATAATTCATTTACCCATTCTTAAGTTTTCAATTAGAAGAAAAAGTTTAAGGTTTTAAAATATGACTTTAATCATTGAAAGATATAATTGGAAAAGAAACAAAAAATAGCTATATGAAAACAATTCCCAAGTAAAGGCAAGTATTTTTATAGTTACATATTGGCTCTTTTACTTAAATGTCTCTGAATTTAAAAGGATATGTCACATTATTAACACATTTTCACCGTCTGTGACACTAAAACGCAACTTTTATATTATACTTGTTTCATATTTGTTCTCAAGTTAGCTGCTTCATTATAACAATTAGGTTGATGTTTTAATAACGGATTATATAATGAAAAATAGTACTTAGGACATATATTCACAAACATACATAGTCATACTATGCCTCTGGAAGTATCTACTTTCACTTGAGCAATAAATTCACTAAAAGTAGCAAAAAGGGAGAAAACATCAATTTAGTTAATTTCCTTTATGCTTGCCTTACTTTTAGTATCTCTGTTATGATATTTTCATTTATTTAATTAGACCGTCCTGGATGATTTAGAAATTTATGTGAGATTAAGCAGAAAATATTGATTAAGTGGATGAAATGTCATATTTATAATTTTTTGCTAAATATTACATTTTAAAATATTTCTCTTTAATTCTACGATAAGAGCTGAATGGAAGACAAAATAGCCTCATTATTGCAAGAGAATTTCTCTGTTCCCTGCAATGACTCCAAAAGCTCTTGCACACTTCATCAGTATTATTGTAATTCTTTGGCTGCAGGATATTTGGCAGCTGTTGCACCCCACTGGCAAATCCTATTCATACTTCTTTCCCATTCACCATTGCCATTGGAGAATTGATTTCTCTCTCCTCTACTCTAACCTTTCCCAATTCATTTTGGATTGTTCAATGTGAAACATTTTAATTTCATATCATACAGCTATTCAGCTCACAATCCCTTTTTTAACCTGTCACCAGGGTAACAGCATAGCATGCTTTCTTTAGGCAATCAAGTTTTTATTTCACATGCTTAATGTTGCATTAAATGTTTGCATTTTGTTTAACCCCCTTAAATACTTTGAACTCTGGATATGTTTTGCAGGATAATGAAATTCTTGATTTTTGAATCAAAACTAAATTGACACTATCAACACATTCAGAATAAAATGTCAAATGATTAATTTATATAATTCAAAGATTAGTATTAAAATCCAAGTTAGCTGATCTGTGTAAGGAAATCTTCTGTAGACAGTGGAAGAATATTTGTATATGTAGCCCTGTTCCAAAAAAGGACTTAAAGGTGGTTTAAAGAGATTTGTCAGTGAGATAAGTAAAAATTTAAAAGAGTAATGGAATTAGCAAGTGGAAAAATTATATCTTTTAAAGACATTACTTGATTTTTCAGTGTAATGCTTTTTTCTCTATTTGTGTGTATACCATAATGATTTATGTCTTTGATTTAAGATGAAGTAATGTACTATTGTGTGGTTGAGAGTCTCTTCTAGGAGATGGATTTGGGCATTGTGTTTATCTATTTAGTACTACCTTTTCCTTAAAATAAGTAATTAAATTAAAATGATAGATTATACTAAATGAAATGCATATATTTAGATCTTGATTCTTTTAATTGAGTATATTTAAATTTCTATTTATACCGGTACTTTTTCATCTTTATCCCAAATAATAGTTTCAGTGAAATTTGTTCTGTGAATAAATTTTAAGAATTTAGGATATTCTAAGAAATATAAAAAATGCATAAGAAAAGGAACAACAGAGACTAGTAACCTATGTTATTTGAAAGCATTATCATTTTAGAAGATATTAGTATAGTAGTCGTTTAAATATCCTAATATACTATTATACAATCCCACATTAATGTATAGGATAAACTCTGAATTAAGCTGCCCATTTTTATAAAACCATCTTTTTATTTTACCTTTTTTTGGAACTTTAAAATATAGATATAGATATAGATATAGATATATAGATATATCAATTCTCTGATTCTTGATTTAGTGTTCTTTGTAATTTCTGGTTTTCTACAGTGTGTTGGACGAATTCTTATTTCGAGTGCTCATATGAAACTAATGGTCCTGGATCTAGATAGCATTGGTCTACATGACTAATGTTCTTACTATCTATTTTACAAAGGTCACTTTCTTTCAGTAGAGTAAATTCCTGAATATACAGTTTAATGATGACGGTTTTTTACCTACAGAGTTAGTTATTAGATCACTCCAAAAATAACAAATAGCACTCCGTATTGTAAGATGCTTGGGCTTAGAATAATGGCAAAACAGTTCCTTTCCTTTAGGAGGCTTAGGGTAGAATGGTGTAAGAAGACATACAAAGATAATTATCAACTCTGAAGATTGTTAGAGGAAAAGGCGAAGTTGTTGTCTTGGTGAGGAAAAGGAATATTATTTGCAGGTTTGTTACATTATTAAAATGTCCAGTTTTTTAATAACAAGTTACAAGACATGCAAAGAAATATTAAATGTATGGCCCATTCACAAGATAAAAAGTAAATAGAAACTGTCCAGGAGGAGCCCCAAATATTTTGCACATTATTCAGTGACGTTGGCCTCTTAAAAACATGTGCAAAGTGCTAAAGGAAACCAGATATGAAGAATTAAAGGACAGCATGGGAATCATGTATTGTAAAATAGAAAAATAGCAATAAAAAGGTAGAAATGACTGAAAAAAAGCAAATAGAAATTCCAGAGATGAAAATACAGTGCCTGTAATGAAAAGTATACTACAGGGACTCATCAGCAGATTTGAGCTGGCAGCAAAAATAATCAGCAAATTTGAAGGTATGTCAGTTGATTTATTCAGAAAGAAGAATGTACAGAGCCTCAGAGACCTGTAGGAAACAATCAATGCATCAACTATACATGCTGTGAGTCCCAGAAGGAGAATAGAAGACAAAGGAACAGAAAGAATAGTTAAAGAAATCATGGCTGAAAATTCCAAATTTATGAAAAACATTCATTTGCACAGTGAAGAAGCTTGGAAAACTCCAAGTAGGATAAGTCCAAAGAAATCCACACCTACATACATCAGAGTTAAACTGTCAAAAACAAGAATCTTAAAAGCAAGAGAAAAATAGCTCATCATGTAAAAGGGATCCTCAATAAGATTTTCACATTTTACCAGATAGCATATAACCCAGAAGAGAATGGGTTACATATATAAAGTACAGGGGGCAGAGGTTGGGGGCAGGGAATGTCAATCAAAAATTCTATATCCAGCAAAAATATCTCTTCAAAATGGAGTAGACCAGCAGTTCTCAACCTGTGGGTCACGACCCCTTTGGGGGTCGAACGACCCTTTCACAGGGGTCACCTAAGACCATCGGAAAACACATATATAATTACATATTGTTTTTGTGATTAATCACTATGCTTTAATTATGTTCAATTTGTAACAATGAAATTGGGAGTCACCACAACATAAGGAACTGTATTAAAGGGTCGCGGCATTAGGAAGGTTGAGAACCACTGCAGTAGACATTAAGAAGTACCCAGGTAAACAAAACCTGAGTAAATTTGTTGCTAGCCATTCTACTGCTCAAGAAATATGAAAGGGCCCTTCCTTATTTTGTTGGAGTGTCATCATGTACACCAAAAGATGACTGGTTTGATTTCAGGTCAGGGCACATACCCAGGTTGCTGATTTGATCCCTTGTCAGGGCGTGTGTGGGAGGCAACCAATGGATGTTTCTTCTCACGTTGATGTTTCTCTCTTTCTCCCTTCTTCTCTCTAAAATCAATTAAAAAAATATGAAAGAAAGTACTTCAGGGTGAAATGAAAGGACATTAAACAGAAGCATGGGTAATAAAGAGCACTGGTAAAGATTACTACATTAGTAAATATAAAATATAGTATAAATATATTTTTGTTTTGTAGCATATTTTTTCTGATATAATTTAAAGACAATAATTCAGTAATTATAAATCTAAAGCATATAATATATACAGTTATTCCTTGTATGACAATACAAAGATAAAGGCAGAGGAAATGGAGCTATTCTGAAGCAATTAAACTAGCATTAATTCAAACTAGAGTGTTTAAAGATAAGGTGCTAATTGTAATCCTTAGGTTAACCACTAAGAAGGTTGCTTTACAAAATAATAAATGAAACACTAAGTGAATTAAAATGGTACACTAGAAAATATCTATTTAAGAAAAGAAGGCATTAATAGAGGGAGTTGAAGAACAAAAAGATAATGACATATAGAAAGAAAAACAAAAACAGCAAATGTAAATCCAGTCTGAAGAGTAATTATATTAAGTGTAAATAGATTAAGCACTCTAATCTAGGACAGATATGGTAGAACGGATAAAAAACAAGATCAAAGTACATGCTTTCTACAGTATTTACAGTTTAGATTTAAAGACATTATAGGTTAAAAGGAAAATTATAGAAATATTTACCAGACAAATATTGTATTTATACTAATATTACTAATACTACTGTCAGACAAAATTTTTTTATGACAAAATTGTTACTAGAGACAAGTAGGTATATTTAATAATGATAAAAGTGTCAACCAGTCAGAAAGCTGTAACAGTTATGAACATACAGTAAATCCTCACTTAATGTCTTGGTAGATTCTTGAAATGACATAACAAAACCAGTTTTCCTTAGACTGATTTAAACAAGAGTTAAATTCCTATGACATATTTCTGGTCACAGTAACATTAGCACATTTCTAAGTAAATACCCAATATACTTTTAATATTAAACTTTGAAATAAATGTGAGGTATACATATATTTTGGAAAGATTAAGAAACAAGATAATTATTTTCCAACTGGCTTATTACAGCTCAGGGTTGTGGGTGGCAAGTCTATTTGGGCAGCTCAGTTTTCAAGACGATAATCAACCATGAACAGGATCCTATCCTTTGTAGGGTGCGCTCATATATACTCACACTCACTCTGATTGGGACAATTTAGACACACCAATTCACCTCGTGCACATCTTTGGGATGTGGGAGGAAACTGGAATCCTTTGAGAAAACTCACACAGACATGGGGAAAATGTGCAGACTTCACACAGACAGTGGCCCCAGCTGAGAATCATTTATTTTCATCAACATTATAACAAAATGACCTTAAATGAAATATTATTCAAGAACCTGCTGTATATGTACCCAATTACAGTTTTCAAATATATGATCCAAAACTGAAATTTCAAAAAGGAGAAATTGACACTTTGATAATAGATGAAGATTTTATTTTATTTTTTAAATTAAATCGTTGAAAGTATTTATTTTTTAAATTAAATCATTAATGTTTTATTTTTCAAATTAAATCATTATTGTTAAAAGTATTGACCTCTTTTAGCCTGCCCCCGCCCCCCGCCCCAGGCCTGCACTACCCTATTGTCTGTGCCCATGAAATAGATAGATAGATAGATAGATAGATAGATAGATAGATAGACACACACACACACACACACACACACACAAGTTCTTTGGTTGCTCTCTTCCCCACCCACCTACCCATCCACCTCCGTCTTCCCTCTGAGATTCCACAATCTGTTCCATGCTTTTATGTTTCTGTATATACTTTGTTCATCAGTTTATTTTGTTCATTAGATTCCACATATGAGTGCGATCCTGTTATATTTGTCTTTTTCTAACTGGCTTATTTTACTTAGCATAATACTCTCTAGGTCCCTCCATGCCATCTCAAAGGGTAAGAGATCCTTCTTTTTTACTGCTGCATAGTATTCCATGGTGTAAACGTGCCACAGCATTTTTATCCACTCATCTACTGATTGGCACAATTAGCTATTGTAAGTTATGCTGCTATGAACATAGGGGTGCATACATTCTTTCTGATTGCCATTTCAGGTTTCTTAGGATATATTCCTAGAAGTGGAATCACTGGGTCAAAAGGCAGTTCCATTTTTAATTTTTTGAGGAAACTCCATACTATTGAAACCAAAATCTCAGACATCTCTTGTAGCAATATGTTTGCTGATACATCTCGTAGAGCAAGGGAAACTAAGGAGAAAATAAACAAATGGGACTATGTCAAAATAAAAAGCTTCTGCACATGTTTACAATGGGGGAAAAAAGGTAACACCTATAATACTTTCAACAATAAAGATAAAAGATAATATCAGGAATGTAAAAAGGCAACCTACAGAAAAGAAGAAAATACTTGCAAATCATATATTTGGTAGACTTTTTGTCTAGAATATATAAAGAACTCATAAGTCAATAATAAAGACACCCAATTAAAAAAATGGGCAAAATATATGAGTAGAAAAGTTTCCAAATAAGATATACAAATAGCCAATAAGTCCATGAAAAGATGCTCAACATCACTAGTCATTAGGAAAATGAAAATTCAAAACCATGGCGAGATACCACTTCACACCCACCAGGATGGCTATAATAAAAAAGATAGAAAATAACAGTGTTGGTAAGAATATACAGAAATTGGAGTCCTCAGACATTCCTGGAGGGATTTTTATGAGTAAAGTACTGCAAACCTGTAAGTAACTTGACAATTCCTCAAAATGTAAGACATTACAACATGACCCAGCTATTCCACTCCTAGGTATATAACTAAAGGAAGTGAAATCATATGTCCACACAAATGTTGCATACAAATATTCATAGTGGCATTTTTCATAATAAGCCAAAAGTGGTAACAGTGCTAAGGTCTATGAAATGCTTAATGGATATGTATAATATTAAATAAAACTTGGTATCTTTATAGAATGGAATATTTACTCATTAATAAAAAATAAATGTAGCCATAGCCAGTTTGGCTCAGTGGATAGAGCATCGGCCCTTAGACTGAAGGGCCCCGGATTCGATTCTGGTCAAGGGCACATACCTCAGTTGCAGGCTTAATCCCCTGGTCCGGGTGTGTGTGGGAGGCAACCAATCTGAATGTGTCTCTCTCACATCGCTGTTTCTCTCTGTCTCTCCCCCTCCCTTCCACTCTCTCTAAAATCAATGGGCCCTAGCCGGTTTGGCTCAGTGGAAAGAGCTTCGGCCTGCGAACTGAAAGGTCCCAGGTTCAATTCTGGTCAAGGGTACATGCCCCGGTTGTGGGCTCGATCCTCAGTGGGGGACTTGGAGGAGGCAGCCATTCCATGATTCTCTGTCATCATGGAAGTTTCTATCTCTCTTTCTCCCTCTTCCTTCCTCTCTGAAATCAGTAAAAACATATTTTTAAAAAAATCAATGGAAAAATATTCTCTAGTGAGGATTAATAATAAGTATTGATACTTTATAGAACATGGATGAAATTTGAAAACATTATGCTAAGTGAAGTGGGAAGTCACAATAGACCAGAAATTTTATGATTTCAATATATATGAAATGTCTAGAAATAAGCAATTCTATAGAAATAGAAAATGCATTATTGGTTGTGCAGAGCTACAGAAATTGGAGGGGGAATGTGGAGTGACTGCTAATTGGCCCAAAGTTTCCTTTTTTAGGATTATGAATATATTTTTGAAATGCTTGCAGTGATAGGTACAAAATTCTGTGAATATACTAAAACCCATTGAATTGTACCCTGGGTTAAATTTGTGACATATGAGTTTAATGTCATTCGGCTGTTTACAATTTTTTAAAGTTTGTATATGTTGTATGTCTTCTCCAGAGTATATAATTGGAGGAGGGTTAGTTGGGAATAACTAACCCTCCTAAACTGCCATTTTTACAGGAACTGGGACTTCTCTGTGCTATTTTAACTTTATGTTATATTCAGAGGCAGAGAAGAAAAGAGGGAAGAATACTGGTTCACACATGTGTACTACTTCTACCCGCCAGAAGCTCTTTACAGCTCTACTTGCAAGGGTTATTTATGTCACTAAATTGGGAACAGTCATATAAATATAGTTTATAATTATGAGAAGAAATATTCTTAAATAAGACTCTATCATGCTAGAAGACATAATGATGTCTAATTTTAATTTCTAAAATTTGGACTTTAGTTATACCATTAAGGAAATAAATATAATCCATAATGATAAGTGAAAGAAGCCAGTCTGGAAAGGCTATATTTTTTATTATTCTAGCTGTGACATTCTTGAAAAGGCAAAACTATGGAAACAGTAAAGATCAGTGTTTGCAGTGGATTTGGGAGTGGGGGGAGGGAGGACAAGTTGAGTAGGTGGAGCATGGGATTTTTAGGGCAGTGAACTTACTCTATATGATATCTTAATGGTGGATACATGTCATTATACGTTTGTTCAAACTTGTAGAATGTACAGCACAGAGTGAACCCTATATAAACTGTGGACTTTAGTTAATAATATTGTTATATACTAATATATATATATATATATATATATATATATATGTATGTATATATATATATATATGAGCTGTCTGTACTTCTTGCTCAATTTTCCTGAAAACCTAAAACTTCTCTAAAAAATTAAGTCCATTAATTTAGAAAAAAACTGCTGAAGGTAAGACATTTTAAAGAAAATTAACAGTAAGACATTTAAAAGAAAATACGCCACAGAATAAATAATTCTGACAAAGGCTTTCTATCCAAAATAAATAACTTACCCAAATAAATAATAATAATAAGGCCAACATCCTAATGAAAAATGGGCAAAAACTTGAAAAAAATGGACAATAAACACTAATGTTGAGGTGCTTAACATTATTAGTCATAAGGAAAATGCACAGTAAACTATGATGAGATATGGTTTCTCAGCCACTAGCCTGGCTAGACGTAGAAAGACTAACACCAAATGGTGGCAAGGATATGGAGCAAATTCCATTGCTAGTGGAAGTACAGATTTTTTTAGTGTTTTCTTTCTAGATTATTTTTTTACCCACGAGAAAATATATGTCTCCAAAAAAAGACTTGTACAAAGAATGTTCATAAGAGCCCATAACTGGGAACAACCTAAATGCCTTCAACAGAAGGATGAACTGATGTGTGTTTGTACAATAGAGTACCACTCAGCAATAAAAACAGAATGGACTATTCAATATGAATGAGCCTCAGAAACATTATAATGGGCCCAGCCAGTGTTGTTCAGTGGTTGAGCATTGACCTATAAACCAGGAGGTCACAGTTCGATTCCCAATCAGGGCACATGCCTGGCTCGTGGGCTTGGTTCCCAGCATGGGACGTGCAGGAGGGAGATGATCAGTGATTCAAATCATTGATGTTTCTATCACTCTCTCCCTCTCCCTTCCTCTCTGAAATAAATAAAAATATATTTATAAAAAAACAAACAAAAAACCATTATATTGGGCAAAAAAACACACAAACCAAAACACCACTCATAAGAGTCACATAGTTTTGGAGCCTGTTTATATGAAGCTTTAGTCTAATTCAGCGATTTTCAACCTTTTTCATCTCATGGTACATATAAACTAATTACTAAAATTCTGTGGCACACCAAAAAATATATTTTTTGCCGATCTGACAAAAAATGTATATAATTTTGATTCATTGCCCTAACTGGTTTGGCTCAGTGGATAGAGCATCAGCCTGCAGACTGAAGGGTCCCAGGTTCGATTCCAGTCAAGGGTATGTACCTTGGTTGCGGGTACATCCCCAGTAGGCAATGTGCAAGAAGCAGCTAATTGATGTTTCTCTCTCATCGATGTTTCTAACACTCTATCCCTCGCCCTTCCTCTCTGTAAAAATATCAATAAAAAATATATATTTTTAAAAATTGATTCATTCACGCCGGACAGCTATAGTTGTATTGGCTATTGTCATTTTTTTATTTGACAGTGTAAAGGTAAAGAGGTCAGTGCCCCTGACTAAATAGTTATTGCATGTTTTAAAATTTATTGCAGTACACCATATATTGCTGCACACTAGTTGAAAATTGCTGGTCTAATTGATAGTTGAACTGTTTGGGGGAGGGGGCATTTCCACTGGAAAGGTAAGTGGTGGAACTTAAGATTTTGTGGGTTTCTCTGTGTGTAAATTGTATATTCATATTAAAAAACAGGGTGGTTGAAATAATAGAATATTTCAGATAGTGCACCAAATTATAACAATGGTAAGTCTTTTTTTAGCATTTTTGTGTCAAGCACTAGTCTAAGCATTACATTCCTTTATCTCATTTAATCAACATGTCAGGTATTTTTATTATCTTTGTCTTACTGATAAGGAAACTGAGACACAGGGAGGATAGTTACATAGCTTTTGTGGTCAGTGATCAGTCAGACACTAAGGACTGCGGGGGTGACGGCTGTACAACATTGCCTTTCCTGACCAGTTGTGTCCAAAGTTTAAACTGAGATCCTTAAATTCTAATTGGTGGAAGAAGGGAATAGGGTGTGCATAATAGGAACATATGTACAGTTATGAGAACATCATTATTCATTTCTAGATTCAGTTGCTATTTGCATAAAATTTGTAATGCTAATGACACCAACCTGGGTGTGTTCCCTATTTCTAGACACTATTTTGTGATATATGCTGTTCTACAAGGACATAACATATTTGAGTGTACACATTTTAAATTGTGTGCAGACAGAATTCCATTCCTCCACTGTGACAATTTCTAGCTTTGAAGAGGTTCTCTGGAAATGCTGCTTTTATCTTTCTTCTGCAGTGATAAACTTTAATGTTAGAGTGTTGTAAGTTCTCACATAATAAGGCTTAGATTTTTGTTTGGTTTGGCAGTAGACTTCTGTTTAAAATTCCTTTAATCTGTTCATTCCGTGCTTTTTATATTCATTTTGATAGCTGATGGCTCTGTGAAGAATTGTGTATGAATTTATTGCACTAATAAAACTTGTATTTGTGACTCTCCATCCCAACTTGCTTAAAAGTGGGTTTTTCAGTGAATTGCTGAATTTTTGTCTTCTTTATTTTTTTTTTCCTGAAGGAAATAAGAAACAATTCATATGCTACATCTAAAGTTTCATTAAAATTGCTTATGCCCTGTCTCAGGCATTTAAAGTGGGCCATCTGTCTAAACATCTCTCTCTTTTTTTTTCTGATCATTTCCTCGACTTATTCATGAGCCATGGGAGGGCTCCTTTGTAGTCTCCATGGAGCTGGTTCTGTCTACCCCCACTGAATACATCTATGTGCTTGCATAACATAGCTTTTCACCGTGCTGGAAATTCTCTGAACTTCGTTCAGATGAATGGCCCACTTTTCTGAAGGCCTTTTTCTTCCTGCAAAGATTTGTATGCAGAAGCTGACCTCTGTGGCTATGGAATGCAGCATATTATTCTTGATCATTTTACAGACCACCCACTGTGAAAGTTATGATGAAGGATTGCTTAATGATTCTTTGACCACTAACATTGTTTTAACTCAGTATTTCACTCCTAAATAGGTAACAGCATAGTTGAAACCAGCTTTTCTGAGTGTCTGATAATATGGTTTTGAGATGGTTATAATCCCGGCTAACTAAAGATCCTGATAGTTTTGTTTACATAAAATCTGCTTTAAAAAAATGACATGTTATAACAGTGTATTTGCATTAGTACTTTTTTGATTAAAATATTTCAATAAGCTAAATGCATTAGCATTAACATTTATGACAATCAACTGGCAGTTTTTGTCATAAAATGTAGAAAAATTTGGTTTTATTGAGCATATTCTTTCTGGCTGGTTGATGATAATCAAAGTAGACAGGTCTGGGTGAGAGCTATTATTTGATTTGCTTTGTGAGTAGTTGTTGATGTGAATTCCTTCTCCCTTTTTTGGGGGGGAGGTTGTGTTTTGAAGTAGGAGCTTAAATTATATCAGCTTTGCAAGTAACTAATAAGTTGTACAGATGAAATTTTTGATCAGTTGGTAGCTGTTTTCTCATAGATACATACTTCAGGAAAGGTAGCTGGTTTCTGTGTGTTATTGCCATGAAGAGCTGCATGAAGCTCCATGAGTTTTTCCCCTTCTTTTCAGAGTCATTTATAAAAATCTTCTCTGAGACTAGTTTGGATTTATTAGATAAATGTAATTCTTTTTTGAAATTTGAAATATAACTTTACATAATAATTACCATTATAAACAGTAGAATTGCTATCAATCGTTGTTAGTATAGTTTCAATAATTTTGCAGAAATAGAGCATATGCTGTCTGAGGAACAGCAGCTGTGTGTGAAGCCTCCCCCCACCAGCCAGAGAAGCCTCCACAACTGTGAACAGCACCCACCAGAGGAGTTGCTACCAACTGAGGAGCAGCTGCTACCACAACCGCCCAAGGAGCAACCGCAGCCCAAGGAGCCACTGCCACCCAAGGAGCAGCCACTGAACGACTCAACATCTAGATATGGCCGTACGATCAAACATGGGTAGACAAAGAAACCCCCAAATGAAAGAAAAGGAGGACTCGCCAGAAAAGCAGCTAAGTGATACAGAAGCATGCAACATGACAGAAAAAGAATTCAGATTAAGGGTCCTAGAGTGCATAAACCGGATGGAGGAAAAAATCAACAACTTATGCAAGAAGCAAGAAGAAACAGATGAAAAAATCAATAAATTATGTAAGAACCAAGAAGAAATGAAGAGTGATATAGCTGCAATAAAAAACACCATTGAAAGTTTCAACAGTAGACTAGGAGAAGCGGAGGACCGAATTAGTAAATTAGAAGACAGGGAAACAAAACACACCCAAACTGAACAGCAATTGGAGAAAAAAATTAAAAGACAGGAGGAGAGCCTAAGGGAGCTATGGGACAACATGAAACGAAACAACATACGAATAAAAGGGGTGCCAGAACAACAGAAAGAGGAACAGGGTTAGAAAACCTATTAGAAGAAATAATATCAGAAAACTTCCCAGAGGTGTAGAAGAAAAAAATCACACAAGCACAGAGAGTTCCAAACAAGGTGAACCTGAAAAGACCCACACCAAGACACATCATAATTACCATGGCAAATGTTCAGGACAAAGAGAGAATCTAAAAGGCTGCAAGAGAGAGACGGAAAGTTACATTCAAGGGATCTCCCATTAGACTATCAAATGATTTCTCAACAGAAACACATCAGGCCAGAAAAGAATGGACAGAAATTTACAAAGTGATGCAAAGCAAAGGACTGAATCCAAGAATACTCTATCCAGCAAGGCTATCATTCAGAATTGAAGGGGAAATAAGAAGTTTCACAGACAAAAATAGGCTAAGGGAGTTTATCACCACCAAGCCAGCAATGCAAGAAATGCTAAAGGGACTGGTGTAAAAAGAAGAAATAAAAAGCTCAGAAAGAAAACAGCCACAAAAAAATAGAAATGGCTACAAACAAGTACCTTTCAATAATAACTTTAAACGTAAACACACTAAATGCTCCAACCAAAAGACATCGAGTGGCTGAATGGCTAAAAAAACATGACCCATACATTTGCTGTCTACAAGAGACCCACCTCATTAGAAGGGACTCACACAGACTGAAAGTGAAAGGATGGAAAAATATCTTTCAGGCAAATGGAAATGAAAATAAAACTGGGGTAGCAATACTTATATCGGACAAAATAGACCTCAAAGTGAAGGCCATAACAAGAGATAAGGAAGGCCACTTCATAATATTAATGTGATCAATACAACAAGAAGATATAACCCTGATAAACATATATGCACCCAATGCAGGAGCACCCAACTACATAAAAAAAAAGCTCCTGGAAGATATCAAAGGAGAGATCGACAACAATACAGTCATAGTAGGGGACTTTAATACACCACTGACATCACTGAATAAATCCTCTTGACAAGCAATCGGCAAAGAAACAGCAATCCAAAATGACTCACTAGATCAGATGGACTTAATTGACATCTTCAGAACACTTTACCTCAAAGCCACGCAATATACATTCTTCTCAAGGGCTCATGGGACATATTCCAAAATAGACCACATATTGGGTCACAAACAAAGTCTCCCCAAATTCAAGAAGATTGAAATCATACCAAGCATCTTCTCAGACCACGATGGCATAATATTAGAAATAAACTACAATAAAAACAACCCCAAATACTCAAACACTTGGAAACTGAATAGCACGTTATTAAATATTGATTGGGTTACCAATGAGATCAAAGAAGAAATTAAAAACATCCTGGAAACTAATGACAATAAAAACACAACAATCCAAAACCTATGGGACACAATGAAAGAAATCCTGAGAGGGAAGTTTATAGCTCTACAGGCCTATCTCAAAAAACAAGAAAAAATGATAGTAAATCATCTAACTCTACAACTCAAAGAATTAGAAAGAGAGCAACAAGAAAAGCCCAGAGTGAGCAGAAGGAAGGAGATAATAAAGATTAGAGCAGAAATAAATGACATAGAGACCAAAAAAACAATACATAAAATCAATGAAACCAAGAGCTGGTTCTTTGAAAGGATAAACAAGAGTGATGAACCTCTAGCCAGGCTCACCAAGAAGCAAAGAGAGAGGACCCAAGTAGCTTGTCTTTTCACTTTGTTAATGGTTTCCTTTGCTGTGCAAAAACTCTTCAGTTTGATATAGTCTCATTTGTTTATACTTCCTTTTGTTTTCCTTGCCTGGGGAGATATATCAGAAAAAAATATTGTTATGAGAAATGTCAGAGATTTTACTGCCTATATTTGCTTCTAGGCTTTTTATGGTTTCAAGTCTAACATTTAAGTCTTTGATCTATTTTGAATTTATTCTTTTGTGTGGTGCAAGAAGGTGGTTTAGTTTCATTATTTTGCACATGTCTGTCCAATTTAACAGAACCATTTATAATAGACTATCTTTAGTCCATTGTATGTTTTTGTCTCCTTTGTCAAATATTAATTGACTATAAAGGCATAGATTTATAAAAAAGAAGAAGAAGAAGAAGAAGAAGAAGAAGAAGAAGAAGAAGAAGAAAGAAAGGAAAGGACAATTCAATGAAATCAGTAAAACAATACATTTAAAAATGAGTAGTTTATGGACATTTACTTCTATTCAGTTTCTTCTTAAGGTGAAGAAAATTCTAAAAGAAAATGAGTAGTTTAATAAAGATAGAAATCATAAAAAAGAATCCAAGAAAAATTCCGGAGCCTAAGAACTCTATGAATAAATAAAAAAATTAAAAAAGGTGGCAATAGAGAGCATTAACAACAAAATGGATCCAGCAGAAAAAAGCATCTGTGAGTTAGAAGACAGAAATTTTGAAATATTCCAGTTGGAAGAGAACAAAGAAAAAAGAAAGCCTATGTGATCTATGGAATACTAACAAAAAGAACAATTTGCAAATTGTTGCAAGTTCAGAAAGAGAAGAGAGAAAGAAAGAGGCAGACACTTATTTAAATACATATTAACTGGGAACTCCCCAAGTCAGGGGAGATATTTGGACATCCAAGTTCATGAGGCTCATAAGAACCAGTCAACTTAAAGTGATCCTCTAAAACACACATAACAATAAAGATAAAGTAAGAGAGCCCTAGCAAGTCTGGGTGCGCACCCGGCCGACCTCCAGCTCGCACCTGGCGCAGGCTCACTCGGCTCGCAGGCTCACTGGAGTGGTATCGATTAAATACTCGTGAGTTGATTGATTACTCGCGGGTGTGATTAAGTAATTAAGCTAAGGAGCCACTCGGAGCCGCCAGGTGCCCACCCTTGAGGTTTTCGCAGAACCAGCTGGGCCAGAGCCTCCGCTTCTCCCCAGGGATGAAGCTGGCAGCCTGGGCTCCTCCCAGGCTCCCCATGGCCAGCCCCACTCCCCTCCGTGCCGCCAGGCTGCTGTGGCTTCCATGACCCGGGCACAGCACTGGCCTTGACTCGCCTGTGCTCAGTCCCTGTTGGCTGTGACGCCGTTGCCCCATTTTGCTTCCATTAAAAATGTCTGTATTTCCAGAAAAAAACAAACAAACATATAGGGGAGGGAATAAAAAAAAAAAGAAAAGAAATAGAGCCTATGTCCTTTTAGGTTGGTATGTGCTATTATTTTTATTTATAGTGTATTATAGTTTATTGGTTTTTATATGGGACATACATGCCCAGTCCCATCCATTCTATTTAAAAACATAAGTACTTTGAAATGAATGTAAAGCCAGAAGGACTCTTAGCAAATTTTGTTTGTGGAAGATCAAATTCATAAAGAGATTCCACATTGATGATCTTTACTTGGTAGCCCAAGGTTTTGCATTCACAATGGAACCTCTTTCCTGTATTTTACTAACATGTCACCTTAAAAGAAATTTTTAGAAAAGTGCCACTTCAGGGGTTTTGTGCTGAGAAGAAACAACAGTTTTCCTCTGTTATCACCCTCCCTCCACCCAACTTTGCTCTGATCCATATTTTACAATTGTGGAAATTTGGGTTCAAAAGGATTGACTGAGTTCCTGGGGACATTGCTGAGAATGGGCTGAGATGAGACCTCAGCATTTTAACTCAAGAGCCTGTGCTGCAAGTTCCCTCTTGGGAAGGTTATAACATATACGAAACAGATGTGGGTCAAAATAAAAGAATGGGAAAATAAATAGTAGTTAGGTTCCGAAGAGAGGCAACTCCATCTCCCCACCAGCTGTAAGATCACTTTCTGTGGGAAAATGCTTTCTGGGTTCCAACAGGATGTCAAGATCAACAACTTCCTTACTCCTCTGGAAACAGGCTTGTTGCATCATAACTAAAAAGTGTCTCCACATTTACTTGAAAGAATTACCTCCATTAGGCCACTAAATTATGAAAATATCAAGCATATAATATAGGTTAAGTGCAAGGAAGATGACTGAAGTGTGTACTATAATTAGGGAACAGCTTATGAGAGAAATTCTTTTAGAAAATCTGTTTGAGAAGCAGAGAGAGGAATTCAGTTTCCTTAAAGCAGCGGTTCTCAACCTGTGGGTCGTGACCCCTTTGGCGGTTGAACGACCCTTTCACAGGGATCACCTAAGAGCATCCTGCATATCAGATATTTACATTATGATTCATAACAGTAGCAACACTACAATTATGAAGTAGCAACGAAAATCATTTTATGGTTGGGTCACAACATGAGGAACTGTATTTAAAGGGCCAGAAGGTTGAGAACCACTGCCTTAAAGGGATTTCAGTTATGGGGTAAAATAAGAGTATAGGCCTAGAGTTGGGACTAATTATAACAATAAAAGTTAACATTTACACGCATTATTTAATCCTCAATACATCATTTTGATGCATACAATATGATTATCTTTATTTTATACATAAGGAAACTGAGACTTGAATAGTTTGCTCCAGGTCAAACTGATTAATGGCAAGCTGGAAGTCACCAGAGTGAGTTTGTAACCTCTGTGCTTATTTCTCTTGCTCCTCTTAACTTGGCTTGGTTTGGTTTGTGAAGCAATTTAAGCACTTGACTCAGTCAAATCAGAGAGTAATCAGAAATAGATACAAAGAGTGGGGTCTTATTTTAAGGAACTTGAATGGCAGGTAAGTTAAGATTTAACCTGAGCTGAAGTAGGAAGTCTTGGAACAATTTGGAGCAGGAGAGTAACCTAATTATCAGGACTGCAAAGATTTCAGAAAGCCATGTTGCCCAGTATTTCTGTCCTGCAATGCCCCTGAGAGGTCAGGGTGATAACCCCAGTTGAAGGTTAACTAAGGGAAGTCTAGTGAGGTCATCTCCGCAGTCCACATGCAGCCAGGTTGTAATCTGGGAGCTCAAGGTGAGATCAGACAATAAATGGGTCCGGGCTGCCTGTCACTAGTTGAGTCAATTAATCAGAGACAGGGTTGAATCATGCATGAGAATTTATTCCAATAATGCCAGAAGTATGGGAGAACATTAGGTCATCCATGAAAGTCTGCTTTGCACCCCCCTCTCCTCTTTAAGCCAACTGCTTATGTTGGGTAGAAGGACAAAGATTATATTCGGAAGGAAGTAGGCAAAAGGAGTAAGAATGTGTATGCAAAAGGAATAAAATTGGGTAAAATGGTTACAGATTATAGGCAATGCAGGCTGGGGGATTGCTAAGGGTAGGCAACCCTTAGCAATTGTTTCAGCAACAAGGTTGTTAATCTTTCCATGTTGATAGGCAATTCTCAGATAAGGACCTTATTTCCAGGTTAATACTCAGGTCCCGGATGTACAACTCCCAGCCAGGTTAAAATGTGCTTTCTTCAATCAGAACAAAACAATCATGGTTAACAGAGCATGATTAATATTTCTTCCAACTAGTCTCAACTGTTCTGTTTCTCCCTCCTGCCCCTAACGAAGGTTCACTCTCCTTCAGTAGTTCATGCTGTGTCCCTTGAGTGACAGGGCTTACCCTCTGCATGCTTTGGGATAAATAAAAATAAGGCATGATCTTGGTCTTTGAGAATCTCACAGGCCAATAGGGGTGACAGACATAAACAAAAAAATGCCCCGTGGAATTGGAGCACAGAAGGCCTGTCCTCCCTTTCCTTCTCTCTGGGCCATGCCCTCTTTTCTCTCTCCCCTTCTCTCCCTCTTGTATGCTCCCCTGTTCTTTCCAGCTCTCAAGTGTGATGCTCTGTTCTGAAACAGTCTTCTTCAAAATGCCCAAAAGACTCTTCCAGGCCTTCATATGCATTATTACTGGTTTTTTATGCATATTTCACTTTAATTTTCACTCTTATAGTATTTAAAACACTTTTTCATCTTTAGGAAATAAGTAGTGGGCCAAATATTTACCTTAATGATTAATTATTCTCCATTAAACATATGTCTAGAAATGATTTGATTATATTCAAAGTTTTTGTGACTATAACATTTAAAAAAAATCAAACACACAGAAAACACTTTTGAAATTGGTTGGAATAGGGGGTTAAATTAAAACATAGCCTGCAACACTTTTTCACAACTATGACGTAAGCCAGAGTCTGGGTACTACATATTTAGTATTTAGTACATATTACTTCACAACTATAAATAATGTGAACATACAATATTTAAATTAGTTTAACTTAGAAATCATTAAAATGTTGTAACTTTTAAAAAAATGCATGGGCCCTGGCTGTTGCTCTCAGTGGTTAGAGCAGAGACCCTTGCACTGAACCTGGGTTTCAGGTTTGATCTCTGGCCCTGGTCTGGGCTCATGCGGGAGGCAACAAGTCAATGTGTCTCTCATACATTGTTCTTTTTCTCTCTCTCTCTCCTCCTCCCTTCCACTCTCTCTAAAAATATCCTCTGGTGAGGGTTAACAAAAAATAAAATAAATGTGCCGAATATTTGTATTCTAAAAATGTTTTTTTTTCTGGTTGCTTCTCCCAGTTTTTCTGCACTATGTAATATTGATCATGCACAAGAAAAAAATCTGTGTGTTACAACAAGCATTAGTGATACTGTATTCTTATCAAAACAAACAAATGAAAAAACAAAACAAAAGGAAGGTTTTGGAGGTGATGGGGATGTTTATTACCTTGATTGTGGTGATGGTAACATAAGCGAATAAATATGTCCCAACTCACCAAGGAGTATATGCTAATTATGTACAGTTTTGGGGTTTTTTTGCAAACTCAGTAAAAAAAAAGAAAGAACTAGCATTGTAGTATTTTAAAAACAGTTTGGGCAGTAACCAAATATTGACAAGAAATGAATATTGTTTAAGGAAGGTTAATCTTTGAAGGACTGTCACAAATAAAGTGACTCGAATTCATAGACTAGATGGGTACTTCAAATAGATGATGGTACCACAATTATCCCAGAATGACTGCTGTTGTCCTTGGAGTGTCTGTGTATGGGTTTATTGTTGTGGTGGTTTTTTTTTTTTTAATCTCTCTAGTTTTTTTCCAAGGATAGAACCTTTAAAATAAAATGTTCTGAAATACAGTCTTTGGCAGTTTTACTCTGTACACTTAATCTCAAAAGAAAATCAGTTTACTGAGAGATAAAAATATGAAATTATTAACTGTTTTTCTTTTCTTTCTACTTCAGAGTGCCTATTGTTAAACCACAAGTGGCTAACTGGGAGCTTTCAATAAAACTGAATGATGAAGTTCATACTGCTGTAGCATCAAACAATGGGAAAACGTTCTCTGTAAGTTTTCTTTCTTTTTCTTTGGGGGTGGTGTAATTTTGAAATTATCTATGAATATTTGAAATAACTTTTAACGTCTGCAGTGACTTACATCTTTTGAATATATAACATAGCTTTGTATTTGTTTCATCTTCTTTAGGAAGCTGAATGTAAATGGAATTTTTTTTCTCTGATGGTAATTAGGAAATGACATTCCTAGATTTAGTCACGTTCTAAACCTACCTCCTGACACCTGATTCATTTTTTTTTTTGTTATTGAGATACTTTTGGCTTTGCAATAAAGAAGAGTATCTTTAATTATAATTCCAAATGCATGATAGCTGTGGTAGGTCACCATTCTTTTAAAATAATAATCTGAAGCCTCATATAACATTTTCTTGAGATTTCATGTTGTGAGACATTCTTGAGACTAAATTTACCTTATGATGACATTCCTTTTGTTTTGAAGAACTTAAAACCCTAGGATGATACCCACGGCAAAACTGCTTTAGTTTAATTCTTGTCTGTACTGAGCAATGTTACAATAAGATTTAGTGTTTGTACTGTGGTATAAGTAATATGCTTAAATTCTGTTGTTTGAGATTGCCAGAAAAAACCATGAAGTTTCTATTTTAACATGTGTCCTTTTTTAGTTTCAGCATGAACCCAGAAACTACCATACAGTTAGCACAATAAATATTATATTAATTTACATTCCTTTTCTCATGGCTAAGCTGCATTGAAATGTCATTTTGTTTTTGGGGAAAATGACTTTTTGTCAAAAGATTTAAACAGGATATGAAAATCATAATAATACAATTTCACTGGAATAAGACCTGCTGAGGTTTTCGGTGCATGGCAGTTTCTTGATCCCAGCTAGAAAATGCCGGAAGTCAAGAATTAATGAGAATTCATTTATTCAACAAATACTTAGGCAAGACTGTGCCGGCTGTGTGCTAGATAAGTGCTAAGTTGCTACACTGGAGAAGCTGATTTCCTTATGTGGTGGCATCACAAGTAAATGAGATTACTTCATGATTAAGGGCAGTCTCCTTGATTTTGTTTAAATTCTGTGATTCATTCTATATGCCAAAACTGCTAAAGTATTTGTTGCTAAAAGATGTTTCACTCAGCTCTCTTAAAATGAAAGCTGTGATGGAATTAAACAGTTGTCTTATAATATATTTTGTGAGGAACTTTACATTCCTCCTTTCCATGTGATTGTTTTAAAGAATAGCTTTGTAAGTGGACAGTTAACCATGCATCAGGTTGAGTGGCAAATTATGTTGTGTAGTGGAGACTATTAATATTATTATGTAGCATTTTCCTTTGGGAAGGTTAACTTTACAAAAAGGTAGACTTTAGCATAATTTGTGAGTCACCACTGTAGTGGTAATCTGATACCCCAACACGCTATTTTTCTAAGCTGTGCCTTGGCTTAATAAGAAAACCGCCCTGGTTACTTCTTAGAACTGTTATTTCTCTGTGCTTGTTTAGATTCCATGTTGGAAAACTAGAGGCCATTGGCCTGACAGTTCAAGTGGTGTCTTTGAATTGTTACCTCCTGTTTCACTTTTTAGCTCATGAAGAAAGTAGGGCTGTTTTAAAAACATCAAAATTAATGCATGAAAAATTGCCCCAGAAAATATCCACCTTGTTATATAGTATCAAAATCTACTTCCCATATTTATTGCCTTAGCTATTATCAGAAACATCAAACCTAATGAAAAGAGAGTACTCCTGATAGTGTATTTCTTATTTCTAAAGCATATTTATGTTGAATTTCATTTGACATCAGTATTATGAAAGGAGTCAAATTCAATTGTGTGGAGCAAGTAAAGACTCATCGGTATGAAGATTTTAACAGTGTAGAACCGCTGCTTTTAGGGCCTTCGAGGGGAGAACTGTGACTGTTTGCTTTGGTTTTCTAGATTACCTAGTGCCACGCCAAGAGAAAATGAATTAGCCTAGAGGTGACAGTCTAGGTTAATGACCCCAGAGGTAGTCCAGGCAAAGTCATATTTGCTTATTAGCCCACAGTAATGCTTCAGATACCACATGTTTTCACACTTCTTTTATCTAATTAAAACATTTAGTTGTAAGATATATCAAATTAGGAAAGCACAGCAAATATACAAATCTTCTTACTATGATTTCCTATTAAAAAAGAAAAAAATTATAGATAACAGCTAAATTCCTTCTGTACATCATCCCATTTCCACCTTCTTCCTCCCTAGAGGTGAGAGCTATCCTGAAGTTGCTGTCTGTTGTTCTGTTACATGTCGTTACACTTTTAGTATGTATATATGCACTATAATAATAGAGAAAAAGAAAATTGTGAAAACATAAGTACTGGATGATACCATTTATATAAGACTTAGAAAATACAAAAAACAATTCAATTTACAATAGCGTAAAAAAAGAATAAGATGGTTAGAAATAAACTTAATTATGGAGGAGAAAAACTTGTACACTGGAAACTACATTACACTAGGAACTACAAAATTTTGCTGAAAGAAATGAAAGAAGACATATATAAATGGAAAGCCATTTTATGTTCATAGATTGGAAGACTTTTAATGTTGTTATGATGTTAATACTACCTAAAGTTATCTACAGATTCAGTACAATCCTTATCAAAATCCCTTGGAGTTTTGCAGAAATAGAAAAATCCATCCTACGATTCATATGGAATCTCAAGGGACCCCAAATAGCCAAAACAAGTTTGAAAAAGAACAAAGTTGGAGAGCTCATACTTCCTGATTTCAAAACTTAAAACAAAACTACAGTAATGAAAACAGTGTTGTACTGGCATAAGACAGTTGCACAGACCAATGGAGTAGACTTGAAAGCCCAGAAATAAACCCTTCGTTATATGGTCAAATGATTTTGATAGGAATGCCAAAGCCATTCAATGGGAAAGGAGTCTTTTAAACAGATAATACTACGGGAGGGGGTGTGCTGGGCTGGGTGGAAAAGGAGAAGGGATTAAGTATGTATAAATCAATCAGTCAATAAAAATAAAACAAAGGAAAAATGAAGTTTGACCCTACCTTAAAGCAAATATAAAATTAACTAAACATGTTATAAAGACCTAAATGTACCTGGGAGGATGTGGGAGCAGGGTGGAGGGGGTCAATGGGGAAAATATGGGACATTTGTAATACTTTCAACAATAAAGATAATTTTTTTTTAAACATATCCTCAGGTGAGGATTTTTTATTGACATTTTTACAGAGAGGAAGGAAGAGGGATAGAGAGTTAGAAACATCGATGAGAGAGAAACATCGATCAGCTGCCTCCTGCACACCCCCTATTGGGGATGTGCCTGCAACCAAGGTACATGCCCTTGACCGGAATCGAACCTGGGACCCTTGAGTTCACAGGCCGACGCTCTATCCACTGAGCCAAACCAGTTACGGCTAAAGATAATTTTTTAATAAAAGAGACTTAAATGTAAAAGCTTAAGCTATAAAACTTTTAGAAGGAAGCATGAGAAAAGCCTTATGACATTGGATTTGATGATCATTTATTGAATATGACATTAAAAGCACAGTCAACAAAAGAAAAAAAGATAAATTAAGACTACGTCAAAATGTAAAACTTTTGTGCATCAAAGAACACAATAAACAGAGTGAAAATGCAATCCATGGAGTAGGAGAAAATATCCTATATAATAAAAGCCTAATATGCCAAGTGTCCAATCGTCTGGTGACTGGTCGACTGTTCAACCAATCTAAGTGTAATATGCTAAGGCCACTCAACCGTTTGCTATGACGTGCACTGACCACCATGGGGCAGACGCTCCGACCAGTAGGTTAGCTTGCTGCTGAGGTCTGGCCAATGGGGACTGAGCATGATGGGCCAGATATGCCCTGGAGCCCTCCCACGGTCCCTCCGCGATCATGCACTGGTAGGGTCCCTTAGTCTGGCCTGCGCCCTCTCGCAATCCCCGACTCCTTAGGGGATGTTGGAGAGCTGGTTTCAGCCTGGTCCCATAGGCCACTCCCTTCAGGAGGGCACCAGATTCAGGGTTCACGGCTGGCAAGCACTGCTGTGGCAGCACGAGCCTCTCCCGATCGGGACTGATTGGGTGTGAGCCTGTGGCAGGTGCAGTGGGGCCGGGATGAGCAGGAGTGGCAGGTAGGAGCTGCAGGCAGTGTTAGATTCAGGTTTCGGCCCGATCTCCGCAGGCCACGCAGAGGGGCCCCACCCATGCACAAATTCATGCACCGGGCCTCTAGTTTGTATATATCTGACAAGGAATATTATCCAGAATATATAAAGGATTCCAACAACTCAATAGCAAAACAAATAAACACACAACCTGTTTTAAAAGGACTTGAATAGACATTTCTCCAAAGAAGATATACAAATGGCCAATAAGCATAAGAAAAGGTGCCAGCATTTCCATCCATCTCTCCGGGCAAACAGCAACCCTGCTGCTTTTCACAGGCACCTTTCTCAGTTCTGATGCTCTGGGCTGGGAAGCCCAGTTTGGGGTTTAGAGCCCAGAATTCTCAGTGGGAATCACCCACAGCTGAGATATCCCTCTGGAACTTCAGCTGCTGTCTGTGGGAGCCCAGCCAGCCCTTTCATGCCTCTTCCTTCCTACCAGTCTTTATAAGGTCTCCACTTTCCACCCTTGATTATCAGGGTTCTGTCTGGCTAGTCTTCAGTTGATTTTTCAGGGTGGTTTTTTTATATTTTAGTTGTATTTCCAGTTTGGTCCTGGGAGAGTGTCAGTGTAGCTTCCACTTACTCCACCACCATTTTGGAATCTCCAAAAAACTAACTTTTTAATAGTTGTAAAACTTTCTTGCAGTTTTAAATTACAGAGTCTTTTCATTTTCCAATTTTAAGTAAGTTATGTGTTGATAATATTTATATTAAAAGTTAAATGGCAGAGATCCACTTCTTCAAAGGCAGTTCTGTGCAGCAAACCAACTATAATTAGTAAAAATTATGAAAATCTCTTTGCAAGTCACATGTTATATGTAGAAAATCTTAAGAAATCCACTGAGAAGTTATTACAAGTATAAATAGGTTTAGCAAGGGTACAGAATACTAGATTAATTCTATTTTTATTTACGTTCAGTAACAATCCAAAAATAAGATTATTAAAATTCCATAAACAAGAGCATCAAAAGAATAAAATACTTAGAATAAATTTAACAAAAGAAGGGCAAAACTTATACTGTGAAAACTACAGACTCTTAAAAAAGAAATTAAATAAAATCTGAATAAAGAGAAAGCATCTTACATTTATAAATTGAAAAATTTAATACTGTTATGATGGCATTACTTCCCAAATTGGTGTACAGATTCAGTGTAGTTCTTATCAGAATCCAAACTTTATTTTTGTCAGAAATTGACAAGCTGGTACTAAAATTCACATGAAACTTAAGGAACCCAGAACAGCCAAAACAATCCTGAAAAAAAGAACAAATTTGGAGAACTTACACTTAACCCATTCAAAACTTACTAGAAAACTATCATGTAATTAAGTCAGTATAATACTTGCATAAAGATTAAGTGATTTTTTAAAAAATATATTTTATTGATTTTTTACAGAGAGGAAGGAAGAGGGATAGAGAGTTAGAAACATCGATGAGAGAGAAACATCGATCAGCTGCCTCCTGCACACCCCCCACTGGGGATGTGCCCACAACCAAGGTACATGCCCTTGACCGGAATCGAACCTGGGACCTTTCAGTCCGCAGGCTGACGTTCTATCCACTGAGCCAAACTGGTTAGGGCAAGATTAAGTGATTTTTCATAAAGGTGCCAAGATAAATCAATGAGGGAAGAATAGTGTTTTCAACAACTGTTGGTGGAACAACTGGGTAGCTACATATAAAAAATAAGGTTGGATCCCTATCTCACACTGAATTTATATACCAAAATTAACCCCAAATGGATAAAATATTTAAATTTAAGAGGTCGCCCTAGCTAGTTTGGCTCAGTGGATAGAGCATCAGCCTGTGGACTGAAGGGTCCCAGGTTCGATTCTGGTCAAGGGTATGTACCTTGGTTGCAAGCTTGATCCCAGGAGGGGCCATGCAGGAGGCAGCCGATCAATGATGTTCTTCTCTCATCGACTTTTCTATCTCTTTATCCCTCTCCCTTCTTCTCTCTCTCTCAAAATCAATAAAAAACATTAAAAAATAAGAGGTAAAACAATAAAACTCTTATAAGAAAACATAGTTCGTTGAAAAATCAGAGATATTTTCTATAGATAATAATTTCTTCTTATTTTTAACCCTCACCTGATGATATGTTTTTTCGGTTTTTAGGGAGAGAGAGAGAGAAACATTGATGTGAGAGAAATACATCAATCAGTTGCCTCCTGTATGGGCCCCAACCAGAGATCCAACCTGCAAACTAGGTATGTGTCTTGACTGGAAATTGAACCCACAATCTTTTGGTATATGGGCCTACACTCCAACCAACTGAACCACCTGGCCAGGGTTCATCCTTAATTTCATTTTTAATTGTTTTAAACAGTAGAGTGAGAAGAGGATTCCCCTGTCTTGTTTTAGTTGCATTGTTGCTTTTGATACTTATATTAGCTTACTCAAAATTATTTTCACAAAGCAACAGGTTGCTTTGGTCTGTTTTATTAAATATGTGCCTTGCCCAGGCACTGTGGTAAGGAATTCATAAACATTATGTCCCAGTTTACAGATGAGTTTGGAAATTGATGTTAAAAAAGACTAAGTAAGAGAGCTGAAGTCACATAGCTTGTGAGTATCTATATATATAAAACCCTAATATGCAAATAGACCAAACGGTGGAACAGACGATCAACCGGTTGCTATGATGTGCACTGACCACCAGGGCGCGCGCATGAGACATGGCGGGCGTCAGTAGCAGGCAGCAGAGTGCGGAACGTAATGGGCTTTGGCAGCAGCGGGATGGTGGAGCAGATGAGCAGGGGCACCAGACCAAGGCGGGGTGCCAGTCACTGTCATCAGGGCAAGCCTCTGGTGGTAACTGAAAATTCTTTGCTCCCACATGCCATGGTACTGCCTGGCACTTGCACCTGCTGCCAGTGCTGGACCCACTCGCACCCGCTGCTGGCACCCGGTGTCCGCCCCGATAGCTTGGCGCCATCAGCGGGTACGAGCAGTGGCTGCCGGCCCTGATCGCCCTTCAGGGCTTCTCCACTTCCCCCTGCTCCTGAGGGGCAATTGGGGCCGGCAGCCTCCTCTTGCATCCACTGCCAGTGACGGCCTTGCTCGCACCCACTGCCAGCGCTGGCCCTGCTCACATCCACAACCGGCGCCGGTCCCAATCGCTAGGTGCCGTCAGTGGATGTGAGTGGCGGCTGCTGGCCCTGATTCCCCTGAGGGCTTCTCCACCTCCCCTGCTCTGAAGGAGCAATCGGGGCAGCAGATGCTGCTTGCACCCGCTGCTGGCACCAGCCCCAAGCGCTCCGCGCTGTCAGTGGGTGCGAGCGGGGCTGGCACCGTCAGTGCGTGGGAGCAGTGGCAGCGGGAATGGGGCTGCTGGCAGACAGGATACCGGGGGCCATGGTGGGAGGTGCCGGGGTGGGGGGGCACGGAGGATGGGCCAAGACCGGCCCCTTTGCCCATCACAGCCTTGCGACCCACAGTTACTTTCAAGGTGTATGAATTTGTGCACTAGGCCCCTAGTAGAATATAAAATAAAACCCAGGTCAGTGTGATTCGAAGGCCCATGAACTAGTAAGTACCTCTTTGTATCTAACTTTACAAAATAGTTTTGCTAGACAAAATTCTGAGAAATTTATAGCACTGTCATGGGAAATTAGCTCTGCCATTCTGTGGTTAAATCATTGTTATTACAAGGAATAATACATTTATTTTAACCAGAATACTTTGTTACATGATAAAAAGAATTTTCTTTGTGATATGTTGAAAGTCATACTGTTTAGTGGAATCATGGAAAGCAATGCAAGAACATGAGTAAATCACAAAAAATGTACACAATATTATGTACACAATGTGCCCATTTTAAAAAATATATTTTTATTGATTTCAGAGAGGAAGAGAGAAGGAGAGCGAGATAGAAACATCAATGATGAGAGAGAATCATTGATTGGCTGCCTTCTGCATGGCCCCTACTGGGGATCGAGCCTGCAACCCGGGCATGTGCCCTTCACCGGAATCGAATCTGGGGCCCTTCAGTCCGCAGGCCAATGCTCTATCCACTGAGCCAAACCAGCTAGGGCTGTACCCACTTTTTAAAAGTACACAATTAGAATAGATGTTAGAAAGCATTTTTAGTATCTTACTATCTGTGTAGATATTAATCTATTTTTCAAATTAGTGTTAAAATTCAAAATACTGACTTTTAGCAGTGATGTTACAGTTTTACACAAGTAATTTTTAGAGCAATACAAGGTTTGAGATAGATAAGATTTTGCATCTAAAAGAGTTTGTGCTTTCATTTTGTTTTCTTAATAATGTTCAGTTTGGTTGAGGTAAAACTGTCTCATCTTTAGATGCCTGTGGTGAAGGGAAGGGAATGTTTTGTAGTATTCATATCATTGAAATTACCGCCCTATATTTTTCTTCTTAAAGAAAGAATATGGTGATGAACATAGAATGAAAAATAATAATTACATATGGGTGCATAATAAGAAATAATTATATATGCATTGTTTGAGGTTTCCTTTCTCAAATATAGCCAACCCTTTCTCATGTATTTTGTTCTAGATTTCTTGAATAAGGAAACATTCCAGCAATTTGTTTTCATGTTTAGATAGCACTTGAAAAATGTGGTTTTAAGTAGAGCTATATAAGTATTTTTATATAACATTGCATAAAGATTAAGAATTAAATGAACTCAGCATATATCAGTAAATAATCTCATGTACCAAATAACATTTTCTTTGTTTTCAAATATTCATGTAAACAGTCTTAAATGTATTTTAATATTAGTTCATACCTGCATTTTACATCATAATCTCTGTTCTTTTTATCCCATTTGTGGTGACTGGACTTTTTATAGAGACTAAGAGTTTTGGTTCTTTTAAGGAAATAATTTTCAAATGCCTAGAAAAAAATACAATATTATCACATCTGTCCTTTGGTCTCTCTGGTTAGTTTTTAGAATACACTCTTATTCTTGAACATGAAAAGGAGTTCAGCAAACAAAGTCAGTTCACTATTACATTTATAATGTAGGCTTTTTGTTAAAATGTATGGCTAAATAGTAGGCTGACAGGTAAAGAAAAGAATATTTTTGCCCTAGCTGATTTGGCTCAGTGGATAGAGTGTCGGCCTGTGGATCAAAGGGTCCCAGGTTCGATTCTGATCAAGGGCAGGTGCCTTGGTTGCAGGCACCTCCCAGGCCTGGGCCCTGGTCATGGTACATACAAGAGGCAACCAATTGAGGTGTTTATCTCACATCAATGTTTATCTCTGTCTTTCCCTTTTTTCCCCACTCTCTCTAAAAGATCATTGGAAAAAATATCCTCAGGTGAGGATTAACAAAAGAAAAGAAAAGAAAAATAGCCTTTAAAAATGAATACCATAGCCCTGGCCAGTGCAGCTCAGTTGGTTGAGCGTGGTCCCATGCACTGAAAGTTTGCAAGTTCCATTCCCAGTCAGGGCCTAGAATCCCTAGTAGGGGGCATGTGGGAGGCAGCCAATTTGTGTTTCACTCTCTCCTCCTCCCTTCCTTTCTTTCTCTCTCTATCTCTAAAAATCAATAAAAACATATTTTAAAAATGAATACTATATGCACCAGGATCAGACAACCAAGATGGCAGCATAAGGTATATACCTGTACATGCCGCCCCCCACAACCACATTGAAACTACAACTAATAGACAAAACAGCGATCATCCAGAACCACGGGAAAGCTGGCTGAGTGGAAGTTCTACAACTAGAAGGAAAGAAAAAAGTGCATTGAGGCTGGGTAGGAGGTGCGGAGGTGCCAAGAGCAGAGGGAAGTGGCCAAGATGCGGAGACAAAGAAACATGTCACAAATGAAAGAAATGGAGGAAAGCAGATTACTGGATTTGGAGTTCAAAACCACAGTTATAAGGTTACTCAAAAATCTCCTACAAACCTCTGAGGAACTTAGTGAGACCTTCAAGGATCTTAATGAGAATGCCAAAAAAATGGAAAAGGACTAGTCAGAAATTAAGCATACACTGACTGAAATAAAGAATAATATACAGAGATCCAACAGAAAACTAGAGGATCCCAAGAATCAAGTCAAAGATTTGAAATATGAGGAAGCAAAAAACACCCATCCGGAAAAGCAAAAAGCAAAAAGAATCCAAAAATATGAAGATAGTGTAAGGAGCCTCTGGGACAACTTCAAACATACCAATATCCAAATTATGGGGGTGACAGAAGAAGAGAGAGAGCAAGATATTGAAAGCCTATTAGAAGAAATAATGACAGAAAACTTCCCCTACCTGGTGAAAGAAATAGACTTACAAGTCCAGGAAGCACAGAGAACCCCAAATAAGAGGAATCCAAAGAGGACCACACCAAGACACATCATAATTAAAATGCCAAGGGCAAAAGACAAAGAGAGAATCTTAAAAGCAGCAAGAGAAAAACAGTTAGTTACCTACAAGGGAGTGCCCATACGACTGTCAGCTGATTTCTCAACAGAAACCATGCAGGCCAGAAGGGAGTGGCAAGAAATATTCAAAGTGATGAATAGCAAGAACCTACAACCAAGATTACTTTACCCAGCAAAGCTATCATTCAGAATAGAAGGTCAGATAAAGAGCTTCACAGATAAGAAAAGCTAAAGGAGTGCACCACCACCAAACCAGTATTATATGAAATTCTGAAAGGTATTCTTTAAGAAGAGGAAGAAGAAGAAAAAGGTAAAGATAAAAATTATGAACAACAAATACATAGCTATCAACAAGTGAATCTAAAAATTAAGTCAATAAAAAAACCTGACGAGCAGAGTAAACTGGTGAATATAATAGAAGTGGGGGCATAGAAAGGGAGTGGACTGACAATTTTCAGGAGGAAGTGGGTCTGAAGGGTCCGGGAAAAAGAGATTGGACAAAAATCTTACACCTTTGGAAGAGGACAATGGCGGGGGTAAGGGCATGGGGTGGGGTGGGAACCGGGTGGAGGGGAGCTATGGGGGGGAAAAAGAGAAACATCTGAAATAATCTGAACAATAAAGATTTATTTTTAAAAAATGAATACCAAAATACTATTAGGGGCTTATACTAAAGGACTGCAATTGTATTTAGAAAATGGCCTTATAGTATGTGAAAACAGTAGAAAATTGAAGTTTTTAAGACATGCAAATTATTTTTTACTTAAAACCTTTTTTCCTTTTGACAGCCACTAACTGTTATGATCATGTAAACTACTTTCTTAAAAGATTCTTTATTGTTTAAAATATTACATGTCTCCTTTTCCCATCATTAACCTCTTCCCAGTCATTCCCACCCTCCTAGCATAAACTGCTTTTCTGTTTGGTTAATTTTTTTACTTAAACTCTCCACCAATCCCACCATTTTAAAAAAGTTTACTAAACAAAGCAACAGAAATGTTATCCTATTTGAGGAAAGTATTTTCTGTTGATGATTTTTTTAACAGAAAAACATAACATTGTATTAACATGAAATATTTTCCCGTTGGCTGAAACATTTGTTTCCTTGGTTAAATTATTTTTCCATTTGAGAAAAAATTACTCAGAAAATAAGTTCAGGTAATTGCTTTTAAAAAGTTAATTTTTTCTTCAAGAAACATAAAACTGTTGTAAGTAAAGCCAACAGGCCAGAGGGAAAATTTGCAGCTGATTTTAGTGGGAAAAGAGGGGAATGTTCTTAGTATATAAAGAACTCTTACAAATCAATATGAACAAGACCAACTACCCAGGTGAAAGAATGTTCAAAGACGCTTTACAGCAAAGGACTTATAAATGGCTTCTGCACATATGCAAAATCGTGATAAAGCACACAGAGAAATTCAAGTTAATGTACCATTTTCCACCTATGTGTTGGCAATGATAAAAAATTTGGTAACTTCCTAGCTTTATAAGGTTGTAGAAAAATAGGCCCTTATATATTATTGGTGGGAGTATAAATTATACAGCCTTCATGGAGAGCAATTTGACAAAATGGAATTATACTATCAGATATGTTCACATGTAGGAGATGTACAAGAATGTTCATGGCAGTATTGCTTATAATTGCAGAAGATTGGAAACAGCTGACATGCCCATCACAATGGGAGAATTAAATAAATGTGGTACATCCATACCATCGAACCTCTGTGCAGTCATTAAAAAGGATCTGAGCATTCTCTATGCTGATTTATGAAGTGACAAAAGAAATGTACGTTCACCTGTGTAAAAAAGAATGCATGTATTTATGCTTGGAAGGAGCCACAAGGAACAACCATACTGCTTTTGAATTGGGGAGCTGGATGGATGACAAGAATGAGAGAGAAAGACACAGACCTTATACTAGAAGTCACTTTAGTACTTTTTGAATCTTGAATTCTATATATGTATTCTGTTCTTTTAAAAAACCTGCAAAAAAGAGACTTCAAAACTGCAGTAGAAGGGTCTGGAAGACATGGGACTGCTGAAATATGGGATTTTAATCACCTACCAAGAAACTCCTGCAAGGCCTACGTGATCTAGGGAAGTAGTCAGATGAACAGCTGGCTCATTAATAAAGAGCTCTGGCATTACACATACAGGGTTGGCAAAAGTAGGCTTGCAATTGTTCGTATGGAAAATAACACAATAATTAATAAGTACTAATGCAAGAATAAACTTTGTGCTTTGTGTACTCACAACTGTAAACCTACTTTTGCCTCACCCTGTATAAGGGCAGTTACTGAAACTCCTTTAATTAGCGCTCTGAACTTGGAGGTAGTTGTTGGCAATCACTTAGTTATCCATTTATCTAAATTAAGAAACTAGAAAAAACAAAAAAAGAACTATACAGTGAGTGAATGAGAAAGAGAAAATTGGGTAAGAACAGATTTGGAGAGCCCCTCCCACAGCCTCTCATTTTCCCTTCCTTAGATATATGAAGTACCAGAGAGATTACTATATAGAGGAGGTAGAGAAGGGTATGTCTTACTAATAGCAAAGGTAATGAGAGCTTCCCCCAAAAGTATTGCTTGGGGTCTCAGAACTCATAGTGATTTTCATGGCTCCTAAGTCATCACTGTGGGATGGAGTTATTCTCCCCTACACTTGATTTTCGATTTAAGGAAGGTCCAAAAGTAACTTACTTTCCAATGTGATGACATCACTTGAAGCTAAAGAATATCCTTCAAAGCAAGCGCAGTCAAATCAGCTTGATGTCTGATAGGAGGGGGTTAGTTAAGTGAGGTTGTAGAAAAATCAAGTCTGAAGAGTGATGTTGCACAGCTTGATTTGTTTATTTTAAAAATGTAGCCCTCTTCAGTGGGCATGGTACTGCACTTTTGAACCCTAGGACTGAGTTTTCCTAAAAAGGTGAGGGTCCTGGCCATATAATCTGGAAAATTGCTTGTCTAATTGGGTGCACAGTTGCACCTGTATGCTCTTGAATGACTCAGTCATGTTGTGCTCAAGAATCAAGTAAGTTGTTTTGAGACTAAATGTAGAAAAAAATAGGTTGTAAAATAAAGTTACTTCAGAAATGAAACACACTAAATGGTATTGTTTGTTACTATATTAGAGTTGGCAAATACTATAATTAAGCCTTCAAGTGATTTTAGTAATCCCTTCGTTTCAGCCACCTTCTGAAGAATTTTATTTAGAATAAAGCTTTAAATATTGACACCAGAACCCTGGGCGGTTTGGCTCAGTGGATAGAGCATCGGCCTATGGACTGAAGGGTCCCAGATTTGATTCTGGTCAAGGGCACATGACCAGGTCGCAGGCTCGATCCCCAGTGGGGGGCATGCAGGAAGCAGCCAATCAATGATTGTCTCTCATCATTGATGTTTCTGTGTTTCTCTCCCTTCCTCTCTGAAATTAATGAAAGTATTTAAAAAAAATATTGACACCAGATATTAAGGTTGAATCAGTTCAATCTTATAAACCATTATAAAACATCCAGAGTAGTATAGTTCCCTGTTATGGGCACTGGTAAAATTTCTACCATAAATTTTATTTAAAAAACATTTTATTGATTTGGCACGCTATTTATTGGCTCTTTAAACTTATTTATGAATAAAAAGAACAGCAAAGCAAACTGTTGAAGTGCCTTTGCTGAGTTACTCAACCATTAGATCGGAGGTCCTCAAACTTTTTAAATAGGAGGCCAGTTCACTGTCCCTCGGACATTCCACACATGCGCACTGCGGGCCGGGGACGAGTTGGCTGCTAAGCAGGACAGGCAGTGGCGGCAAAAACACCCGGCGGGCCGGATAAATGTTTTCGGCGGGCCGCATGTGGCCCACGGGCCATAGTTTGAGGACCCCTGCATTAGATGAATTTTGATAGATTTATAGCCATTACACAGTTATCATTTCAGTTGTATTATAGTTTAACTAGAGGCCTGGTGCATGAAATTCGTGCGGGAGGTGGGGGGAGGGAGGTGGGCCCCTCAGCCCGGCCTGCAAAGATGCCAGCGTTTCTCGCCCAGGCCTCTGACCAGAGGCCCCTCCCCTCCCTCCGTGCAGCCTCCAGGAAGATGCTTGTCCTGGGGCCTCCTCAGGGCCCTGGCCCGTGATGCCCGGCAGCTCGGGTACTCTGGGACTGAGGCTCCCAGGTGCCACTTCCCTGCCGGCACGGTGGGCATCAGCTGCCGCGGGAGCCGCGCCTCAGGAGCCACCTCCTCAGACCTTACTACTTTTGCGCAGGGAGGCGGCCGTGGTGGCAGTGCTTTGATGTCTGTAGTGTGCCTGCCGGACCCCCCCACCATGGTGCCACACTGGTCGCATCCGCACTGTGGTCAGGGGGCTGCCAGGCTGCGACTGGGGGCTGAGGGCAGAGGGCCCTGGCACCCATAGGCCCCGTCAGTGTCAGGAACTGGGAAGATCCATTCTTCTGGCTCCATCAGCATCTGGAACTGGGAAGATCCATTTTTCTGGGTCCTCCCTTCCCTCTGCACGGCTGGGTCAGGGAAGCTAGGCTCACGCCACTGCAAGCCCATCATCCCTCGCCCTGGCCTCTGGCCAGAGGCCCCTCCCCTCTCTCAGCAGCTGAGGAGCGGACGCTTGGCTCGCATTGCTAGGGCAATGCCAACAGCGTCCGCCCCGGCCACTATGGGCGCCGCCATCTTTGTCACGAAATGATGGTTAATTTGCATATTACCCTTTTATTAGATAGGATAGCTGTTTATTGAGTACATCCTATAATCTAGGTCCTGGAGAACCAATGGTAATCAAGAGAGATAATGTTTGACTCCTCATAGAATTTGTCATCTCTTGAGGGTGACAAGGACAAAAGCTGTGTCAGTCAAGTACAGTAGGTGAGTGATGACAGGGAGAAACAGTCACTGCAGAAAACAGTGTGGGGAGCCCTAACCTGGACATGGAGGTGGTTGTGGAAGGCTTTAGGGTGGAAATAATGGCCAATCTGAGACCTAAAGAAGGCAGGTGGAGGGTGAGATTTCAGAGATGCATAATATCTCATACAATTTCTTACTGCTGTTCAGGAAATCATTGTGACTATTCTTAAAGTTTAGAGACTTGTAATAAACTAGCATGCCTGTCCTCAGTGTGCATATACTGAGATGCAGTGACAATCAGGACATGGTTTGGCTTATATACCTCAGGCTGGTGTAAAGGGCCATGTTGCTCAGCAGGCCAGCTCTGCCTCTGCCGGCCGGGTCACTGTTCAGTGACTGCTTTCCTCCCTATTCCCATGGACAACACTCTTCTTTTCTCTCTGCATACCTTCACTCCTTAACTTTAAATAATTCTGAATTGAGTATACATTTTGTTTTGTTTTATTTAAATTTTAATTGAGGTATAAGTGACATATAACATATTAGTTTCAGGTATACAATATGATGATTCAATATTTGTACATCTTACAAGTGATCACCATAAGTCTAGTTAACATTCGTTACCACAGTTACAACTTTTTTTCTTGTGATGAGAACTTTTAGGATTACTCTCTTAGCAACTTACACATATACAGTATAATATTATTAACTATAGTCACCATGCTGTACATTATATCCCCATAGTTTGTTTATTTTATAACTGGAAGTTATACCTTTTGAGACTCCCCTTCTCTCATTTACCCACCTCCACCCTCACTAGAACTAGATTGGGTAATCTGTTCTCTGTATCTATGAACTTGTTTTTATATATTTATCCATTCATTTATTTATATTCCACATATAAGTGAGATTATATATGGTATTTATCTTTCTCTCTCTGACTTATTTTACTTAGCATAATGCCCTCAGGTTCCATCCATGCAACATTTCCTTTTTTTATGCCTGAATAATAATTCCATTCAATTCCATTCTCTCTCTCTCTCTCTCTCTCTCTCTCTCTCTCTCTCTCTCTCTCTCTCTCAGACATTTTCTTTATCCATTCATCCATTAATGGATACTTAGATTGCTTTTATATCTTGGCTATTGTAAATATGCTGCAATGAACATGGCGGGGGGGGGGGGGTGCATGTATCTTGTCAAGTTAGTGTTTTCATTTCCTTCAGATAAATACCCAGAAGTGAAATTCTGGATCATATGTTAGTTCTATTTTCAATTTTTGAAGGAACTTTTTCCAGGAGTTATAAGAATTTGGCTCCTTAAGCCAACTCCTCATTGAGCAGTAGAGCACATTAGGCCCGAGAGATTGAGTGACTCATCCAAGGTTGCTTGGTAAATAAGAAAGCAAAACTAGAAGTCCCGGGCCTCCAGATGGCTAGTCCTCTTTTTATTGAGCTCTCTGCAATGGGGAGAAACTCTAAATTTAGCAAGTGTGGATGGTATTAGTTTTCCCTCTGTACATATTGCAAAAAAAAAGTTGAAGTATTGGATTTCCCCTATTTAGGAAGCTTGTCGCCTATTGTCATATCTAATAGTGTTCCTTAAACCCGGGCCAGTTTGGCTCAGTTGGTTGGGCATCATCCCGTGCACTGAAAGTTTGCTGATTCGATTCCTGGTCAGGGCACATGCTCAGTTGTAGGCTCCATCCCCAGTAGGGGGTGTGCAGTAGACAGCTGATCAGTGTTTCTCTCTCTAAAAATTCAGTTAAAAAATCTTTAGAGAAAAAAAAAGGAAAAGTGTGATTGCTCAATCCTATATAATAAAAGCCTAATATGCTAAGTATCCGGTCGTCCGGTTGTTCATTCAACCAATCAAAGCGTAATATGCTAATTATATGCTAAGGCTGCTCAACCGCTTTTATGATGTGCATTGACCACCAGGGGGCAGATAGCCAACCAGTCAACCAGTTGCTATGATGTGCACTGACCACCAGGGGGCAGATGCTCCGACAGTAGGTTTGCTGCTGTGGTCTGGCTGATTAGGACTGAACAAGATGGGCTTAACACACCCTGGAGCCCTCCCACGGTCCCTCCCTGGCTGGCCAACCTCCTGCATCCCTCCCTGGCCCCGATTGTGCACCGGTGGGGTCCCTCGGCCTGGCCTGCGCCCTCTTGCAATTTGGACCCTTTGGGGGATGTCAGAGAGCCAATTTCAGCCCAATCCTGCAGGCCGGGCTGAGGGACCCCACTGGTGCACGAATTCGTGCACTGGGCCTCTAGTATGATTATATGAGCTCACCAGAACCAATTACAGGAAGTTAGAAAGGCTTGGTAGATAGCTACCAAGACTACTTTATTCTGTTGGGATGATATTCCAAATCCTTAATATAACTTTCCTTTATCACTTCATTGTCTAAATAATGACTGTTCAATGGAATATTTTTGTCAAATCAGTATGTTCAAAGTTTTGAACTCCTGCTGGTTTTTATTAACTACTCAAGAATCCTAACTAAATATCAAAATCCTGGCTTTATGTATCAGGAAAAAGTTAACTGTGCAACCATGGCTAATTATTTAATTATTTTTAAAAATCACTTCCACTCAACAAATATATGAAACACTTTAAATAGTGACACATCTCCTGTTTTTTCTTTCTTTTTTTTAGGGTCTTGTAGATCTATATTAAACTGGAGTTGAAGCCGGAAAGAAATTTCAGATAGTGAGAAGTAAAAATGCTCTGCCTGAACCCTGACTTTTCACTAATGAAATAGTGTAAACTCTTCACATTACTTTTATGGAGCTTCGTAGTCCATAAAAATAACATCGCTGTTGAGCCTCCATGTACGGCATTTGTGACTGAAGGTTTTGATGTCTTCGCAAAAGGCAGACCAGTGCTTTCCTTTGAAATGTGTGAGGCAGTTTTAGATGCAGCTTCTCAGATGGATTTAATTAGTCCTTCATATGACTGGATGTCCGTTTGTTGCGGCTGAATTCTCATTTCATTCACCCATAACTAGAAACACCTCGCTTCAAACAGGTTTCTTCAAAGAAAGAGGGGTTTAAGGTTCTATGTTTTACTGCTTTTTGATGTTGGTTTCCCTTTAACTGAGAAGACCTTATGTTTACACAACTGTTATTATTAAGAAAACATCGCTTTCTTCACTGAGGTTCCTTTTGTATCAGTGTTGGTTATTGGTAGAAGTCAGAGGTCTGTGCAATAGATCTCACTCGGTCAGACATCAGAGCAGCTGTGTGTTTGCATATTTTGCTTATGAGATGCGTGAACCAAAAAATGGCATAAACTTGTGGAATACTTCTCCATACCCGAAATTGGAATGCTAGTATATGGTGGAAACCGGTAACTGACTGTTAATAGGGTTGCTGCAGAGCTTATAATATTAACCACTGAAACTAGAGAAAATCAACTAACAAGGTTGCCATAAATCAACTAATATTGTGTTTTGCTTTCCTCTGCCTCCAGTGCATGACTTGTGGTATGCCTTCAATAAATATGTTGAAAAAATGAAAATATATTCTCTATAGTAAAATTATATATTTTTAAAATATATCCTACTAATATTTGGGTTTTTTAAAAAAATTACCTCTAAACCTTCCCATTTCATTAGAATAGCTACTTGAACTTACCCTGAATATAATGCTCTTCTCTTTGCCAGTTATTGTGTCTGGAGTCTGGCATGCTTTATCATCAAGGCAGCTTTTATCTTCTGTGCTCACAATTCTAATTACATTTCAGGGGGTTGTGATCCCTTCCAGAATCCTAGTCATTCATTGTATTTAAAGATGAAATGCTTCAGGGGGTTTGGGGTTGTTCACTCTTGGGCACAGGTTTGCATCTTTAAAAGTTTCTCTTGCTCTAACATCCTGATTTGTGTAAAAATCCTGTACTCTTTAACTGCTTATTACACTTTGCTTTTTTTTGGAAAGACAAAGTTAATTTAGACTCTTCAAGCTTAAAATTGTCCCAAAGCCACAGGTCAGAATGAAAAATGCATAATAATATGTCTCACAAATTCTTCTGGTGTCTTATTTCAGTATTCCATCCAAGAATCTGTAGAATCTGACTTGTATTTCTGCCTGTTGCTCAGCCACAACTGATCTTTTTCATCTTACTCACCAGACCCTGTTCTACATAACTGTGCCAATTTCTAAAATGCAGTAGTCAGAGTTATATTACCATTGAAGATATGAAAAAAGGATCAAGGAAAGCTTCATAAAAACAGATTTTTAAAAATATTTTTGAGCAATGTTAACACTAAGTCAGATAGGGATTCAATTGAAAGGGCCAATATATTGTTGAAAATTGATCTCTGAGGTCTTGATTATATTGTTTTGGAACTGGTGGCTATTTTGTGGAAATCCTAGTGTTAGGAGAATTATGGACATGTGACTAATGAATATTTTATTAAATTTAAGTAAATTTAGTAATTTAAAAAATCTGATTTATTTAAAGTATTCTTTAATGATGTTGCCTTTTAGTAAAATTCTGTGGAATTGGGAATTTTAATTCTTGCAAGCACTCTAAAAATCTTGATAAAATATAAAATCTCAAAAACAAAGGGCAGAACATTCGTGATTTTTCTTTTATGTTAATTTTCAAGACAACTTGTTAGGGAACCCTATATCTAACATTTCAAGTAATTATATAACACTAGAGGCCTGGTGCATGGGCGGGGTCCCTGGGGCCATCTTGCCCAGTCCCAATTGGGGCTGATCAGGGCCGGCCCAGGTGGAGGGACTGTAGGAGGTTGGCTGGCCAGGGAGGTTGGCTGTGGGAGTGCACTGACCACCAGCAGGCAGCTCCTGTGTTGAGCGTCTGCCCTTTGGTGGTCAGTGCATGTCATAGCGACCGGTCGTTTAGTAAACCAGTTGTAACGGTCGCTTAGGCTTTTATATATAGTATAGACTGGAGACTTTTATATATATAGACTAGGTGTCCCTCAGCTCAGCCTGCACCCTCTCCAATCTGGGACCCCTTGGAGGATGTCCGACTGCCGGTTTAGATCCCATCCCACAGGGATCGGGCCTAAACCGGCAGTGGGACATCCCTCTCACAACCCGGGACTGCTGGCTCCTAACCGCTCACCTGCCTGCTTGCCTGATTGCCCCTAACTGCTTCTGCCTGCCAACCTGATTGCCCCTTAACCCTCCCCTACCGGCCTGATCACTTCCAACTGCCCTCCCCTGCCGGCCCAATCGTTCCCAACTGCCCTGCCAGCCTTGTCGCCCCCCAACTGTCCTCCCCTGCTGGTCTGGTCACCCCCAACTGCCCTCCCCTGCTGGCCTGATCGCCCATAACTGCCCTCCCCTGCTGGCCTGTTTGCCCCCAACTGCCCTCCCCTGCCAGCCTGATTGCCCACAACTGCCCTCCCCTGCTGACCATCTTGTGGCAGCCATATTGTGATGATGTCACGACAGCCACCTTGTGACGATGTTGCGCGACACCACCTAGGCTTTTATTAGATGGGATAGTAGAGCCCCAGAGCATGTATTTGTGCACTGGTGGGGCCCCTTAGCCTGGCCTGTGCCCTCTCACAATCCAGGACCCCTCGGGGGATGTCGGAGAGCCTGTTTCTGCCCGATCCCTGCAGGCCAGGCTGAGGGACCCCATCGGTGCACGATCGGGGCCGGGGAGGGATTGCAGGAGGTTGGTTGCCAGGGAGGTACCTCAGGAGGGCTCCAGGGTGTGTCCGGCCTGTCTTGGTCAATCCTGATCAGCCAGACCCCAGCAGCAACCTAACCTACAGGTCAGAGCATCTGCCCCCTGGTGGTCAGTGGGCATCACGGTGACTGGTTGAACTAACAGTCAGACACTTAACATATTAGGCTTTTATTATATAGGATTACATCTATCACATTTTTTTTGTTCTGCAAACTGGGCAGTCTTATTAAAAAGAAGCACCAGTTACATTGACTGCAGGGACATAGGCAATCATATTCTTTCTCCATTATGTTTAGTTGTAAAAATTAACTCTCAGGCTCTGGCCAGTGTGGTTCAGTTGCTTGAGTGTTGTCCCATGCATTGAGAGGTTGCTGGTTCAATTCCTGGTCAGGGCATATGCCCAGTTTTGGGTTTGGGGTGCATATGGGAGGAATCTGATCAATGTTTTTCTCTCACATCAATGTTTCTCTCTCTCTCTCTCTCTCTCTCTCTCTCTCTCTCTCTTCCTCCCTCCCTCCCTTCCTCCTTCCCTCCCTCCCTCCTCCGTCCTAGAGTCTAAAATCAATAAAAACATTAAAAAAAATTAACTGTCAGCATTTACTAACAGCTTTAGTTTGGGACTAGGTAAGGAGTAGTAGAGAAACAGTAATGTCACATTGTATTTTTTTGTCTTTAACCCTCACCTGAGGATTTTTTTTAGAGGGGAGGAGGGAGGAGAGAGAGAAAGAGAGAGAGAGAGAGAATGTGAGAGAGACATATTGATTGGCACGTGCCCAGATCCAAGGTTGGGGTGGGAATGGAGGGATTGAGCCTGCAACCCAGGTACATGCCTATGGAACCCGTGACCCCTTTGGTCCATGGGCAGGTCCTCTAACCACTGAGCAGCCGACTAAGAACATCACATTGTATTTTAAACAACAGTTTTGAACGGAGATAACCCTTACCAGTCACTCACCAGTTATGTAACTGGAAATTTACTTAATCTCTCTCAGCCACTGCAGCAGTAGTATTTTATATAAATACTGGTATATAGGAAAAGGCTGTCAATCAGATGGACTTGAATTTAATACCAGCTCTGAAACTACTGACTGTGAAACCAGTAGAAGTTTGTTGTTTCTTCTGAGCCTTTGTTTTCCTCATCTGTAAATAGGGTTAATATTCTCCAGGGCTTTTGTAAAAATCAAATGAGCTTTAGTATAGAGGCTGGCATGTAGTAGGCACTTGAGAAACGATGTCTCTTCCCTCTTAAATATAGCCATTTTGCTTTTTAAAAGAATCTAAATTAGCTTTTACTTTGCAAACAGTTTCCCATTTTATGAAAAATTCATGGAAAGTTTTAAAATTAAGACAAAATAAAATGTACACAAATACATGGGCGAGACTTGTCAGCGATTAGTATTTTAAGATTCTAATACTCTGGTTAAAATGTATTATTCATTTCTTTGTTGAAGCCTTATTTGAGGCTACAACAGTGTTTGCAGAGCAGTTCTGGAGTAATCTTTACCTCTTGGTGATTCACTTTGGGAAATATTGTCAAGTGACTAATAACTGCTGTCCCCTTCCCCTCTCCCTTCCCCCCTCAGACCCCTGCTGTGGTTTGAGAGCCCATGAACCTGCAGTTCCTCCTTACCCCACCGTAGGGTGTGCCTACACTGTCACGGTGCAGGGCTGAAGGGATCCAGTGTTTTGGGGCATCTGTCCCTTCTCCATTTAGAGCAGCGGTTCTCAACCTGTGGGCCGCAAGCCCTTTGGGGGTCGAACGACCCTTTCAGAGGGGTCGCCTAAGACCATCGGAAAACACATATATAATTACATATTGTTTTTGTGATTAATCACTATGCTTTAATTATGTTCAATTTGTAACAATGAAATTGGGGTCACCACAACATGAGGAACTATATTAAAGGGTCGCAGCATTAGGAAGGTTGAGAACCACTGATTTAGAGCCTTTCTCTTATCGATAGACACTCTGTTAACTACTGTTAATTCTACTGTTAAAAACTCCAGGCATCATGGAATCACCACACAATTATTACAATGACTGTTCTTTGCAATAAAATATTGACCCTCCAAATGAACTTAACAAATACCTAAACTGGTTCAGCTGAGGTTATTAGACCAACCTGGGTTTGGCTATGCTACTTTGCTAGCTGTGGAACCTTGAGAAGTTATTTTAACTTCTCTGAGCCTCAGATTTGTCATCCATAAAATATAGTTAACATCTCTATATTGGATTGCTCTGAGGATGCAGTAAATTTAACGTTTATTAAAATACCTGATTGATGTTAGGCCCTCAGTGCATGTTCCCTTTCACTGATTTAGATTCATTTTTCTGAACAAGTGGCAAAAAGACAACTGAAAAGAGAAGGGCATCCATAATCTGGATATTACTACTCCTGTAGTTTCTATTCTGATTCAATGTTGTTTTCTTTTTTTCAAGATATTTTGTTTCTAAGTGGGAAATTATAAAATAAACCATGCCATTTGTTTCTAACTCAGTGTTTAAATCTCAAAAAAAAAGTATATATTGCTTCAAAATTTAAAATTTAGTGCAAATGACTGGGCATGGCCCTGCATGGATGTATTGACTCTTAGTCATATTTATCATTCTTGCATGATGGTGGGCATATGTTACTAATTGCCCCATTTTGTTACTTGGCTTTTTATTAAAACTGCTGACAATGTTTATGTATGGTTATCATATGGAACAAGAGCGAGGAAACCAGCTGGAGACTAAATTTAGCACAATCCACCAGGCCGGTGTGTCTCAGTGGTTGAGGGTCCACCTATGAACCAGGAGGTCCCAGTTCAATTCCCGGTCAGGGTACATGTGGGCTCAGTCTTCCCTGTGGGGAGCATGCAGGAAGCAGCCAATCAATGATTCTCATCATCGGTGTTTCTATCTCTCTCTCCTTCTTCTTCTCTAAAATCAATCCTATGTAATAAAAGTGGTGTAATATGCAAATTGACTGAACAGCAGAACAACTGGTTTCTATGACGCGCACTGACCACCAGGGGGCAGACGCTCAACGCAGGAGCTGTCCCCTGGTGGTCAGTGCGCTCCCACAGGGGGAGTGCTGCTCAGCCAGAAGCCGGGCTCACAGCTGGCGGCGCAGTGGTAGTGGCGGGAGCCTCTCCTGCCTTCAAGACAGCGCTAAGGAGCAGACAGCTGGGCTCATGGCTGGCGAGTGCAGTGGCAGGAGCCTCTCCCACCTCTGCTGCAGGCGGGTGGTAAGGAGCGAGGAGTCTGAGGGGTCCTGGACTGAGAGGGCACAGGCAGGACTGAAAGGACTGTCCCGTCCTCCCCCCTCCTCCCCTTGCAACCCCCAGTGCATGAATTTCATGTACCGGGCCTTTAGTAAAAATGTATTTTAAATTTAGCACAATCCTTTGTTGTAAATAACCATAGAAAATCTTGTGAGTGGTTACCAAGTTCACCCAATTGGATCCCTTCCCCCAAAAGAAAATGCATATGTTTAGCTTTAAAAATCTAGTAATGATTACTTAGAAATGGTTTAAATGTATCCCTTTCATCATACAGGTACAGTGGGATTAATAGAAGAGTTGTTGCTTAATGTTTTTGTGATCAAATTTGAAACAGGGTTTCGAAGAATTTATGATTTTCTTTATGGCCAGATACTAAAAACACTGAGGAAATGTGAGAGCAGTGGTGACTAGCAAGTTTGCTGGTCGGGGTGTTGTTTTCCATTAGTTTAACGTATCAAAGATTGAAGAAAGATTTGTTTTGAGTCATTCCATACTAGTGGTTTAGGTGCATTAATGGATTTTAACCAGAAGTTTAATCCAAATCAAGTCTTTTAGAATTAGTCTATTCCATTGAGTTTTAAGTGAGCATATATTCATACCACACTGAACTACATGCACATCAAGAACTTTACTTCAGTGGTGAGGTGCGTCCTTTTTGTTGAGCTTTGAATTGAGCTACAGTAGAAGAAATATACTGATTTACAGGAAGGATGTTCTTGCTAGCATTCTGTATATATTATTTGCTTATTCAAGCATGTAAAACTTCAACAAGAGGAGGTAATTTTGCTTAGATTTCTTGATTTGAATTGTTCTATTTGGCATTGAGTGGAAAAGAAAAAAATGATATTGAAAGCATTATTCTGTTAATGAAGTTGCTTGTCCTCTTTTGTGCCAAATTTGGCAGGTAAAATTACCATTTATTCTACTTGCTAGAGCCAGAGAATAGATTGTTGAGGAAAAGTAGCAATTTAAATAATGGCACTAGATAGAAGGTACTACATTATATACATCTTCCATACTTTTAGATATTGACATGCAATTTTTATTTCTCTTTAGTAATGCACTGTTTTTAACCACTATATTACTTCCAGTAGCTTTTATGTACATGCAATTTGCTTCATTGTGAAATTCAAAAAAAACACTATGTTACTACTAATTATAATAAGCCAAAATGAAGCATTTTCATCTGAGGATAAATTAGTGATTATATTTTTTCTGGATATTTCATCAGTAGTGCATGTTTTTAATTGTGAATAATTATTTAAACTTTAAAAAGTAAAAATGAAATATATACTTTAATTAATATAAATATACATAGTTAATATCAAATTCTCAGATGTCCATGATTTCTTCCATGTTAAATATACTTTGTTCTTTTACGTTTACTTTAATTTTTGGTTTGCAAATTCTAAGAGAAATTTTAATCAAAAATCTTATTGTCAGTGAGGAAATATCTTTTTTAAAAAATATATATTTTATTGATTTTTTACAGAGAGGAAGAGAGAGGGATAGAGAGTTAGAAACATCAATGAGAGAGAAACATCGATCAGCTGCCTCCTGCACATCCCCCACTGGGGATGTGCCCGCAACCAAGGTACATGCCCTTGACCGGAATCGAACCTGGGACCCTTCAGTCTGCAGGCCGATGCTCTACCCATTGAGCCAAATCGGTTAAGGCAGTGAGGAAATATCTTATTCAAAAAATGAATAGGTGGCTTTTTAAAAAGTTAATCATGTGTTTAAATGAATGCATAAATTTAGCATTTGTGAAACTTTGAAGTAAGTATATAATTCATTAAATTTCTTATATATTATCCCTAGTTATAAAACTTGTTTTTATAAGCTTTAAAAAATATTATGTGCTGCTCTAGTTTACAATAACTCAACCTGCTCTCCTCACCCCCCAAAAAGAAGAAATTATCTATAGAAAATAATTTGCAAAATGTGTGTGTGTTGTTGTTGTTTTTAACAACCAGTTGGTAAATTTGTTGACTTGGAAAATGTTAACACAAAAACAGGGTTTAGTATGGCTGAAACTTGTAACCATCAGTCACTTTTTTTCTGCCCACTACACTAACTGGTAGGCAGGTGCAGATGTTAGGAAATCTAACATTGCAATTGACACTAATTGGCATAGTTGTTGGCAGTCTTATCAGAAAGCAAAGGGCTGAATGGTTGAATGGGTTTGAGAACTTGAATGATAATAAGCATTTTTATACGCATCTTGAATTACTTTTGTGACCCAGACTAACAGGAACACTTCATTCTGACCTCATCCTTCAATGAATAGAAATTATGGAAAGCATAATATGCTTTATTCTACCTGATTGTTTTTCAGGTAACCTTTCACAGTTATCTGCTCCATTGCCCACTTTCCACCTCCCCCAACACCTCCCAGGACTCAAAGAAACCAAAGTATATGTGTAGAATAAAAAGAAGACAACTATTACTGATAATTCAATTATTATTTTTATTGAACTTTGTTACCAAAAGCTTGATCCATGTTGTAGTACTTTAGGCTAAACTGAAGAAAAAGTATTCACTGAATTTGTGGATGAAACAATAAGTCTAGGATTTGCTTCCAGGTAGTCTTGGAGCATATGGGTAAATCAGTAGGAATATAGATAAAACAAGATTGGCTTAAGTGGGTAAGGTTTGAAAGTGGGGGATGGATATATAGAGGTTTATTAAGCTGTTCTTGCTGTTTCTGTGTTTGAAATTTTCCATTACAGAGGGGTTATTGTTTTGTTTGTTTAATAGGCTTTGTCCTCACCCACTACTGATATAAGAGCTTTTTTTTTCATACCTGTCATTTCCTTCTTAGTACCTGCTTTTTTAAAAAAAAAAAAAAAATTTAGTTCCTTTTATCAAAAATGACTCATCTAAAGTGAGAGCTGCATAAGCTAGTAAACTAATCTTTGTGCTTTGTACAAATGAGCTAATTTCTAATGTGGATTTTAATAGGAGCTTTCTAAAGACACCTTCTTAATTGAAAGAAATGACTCTACGGGTGGGATTTTTAGTCACTAGATGGATCATTGTGCCTGTTTTAACTATATGCAGACCACCCCTCACAAAAGTGTTAACAGTTTTAGGTGTTGTGTCATAACTGATCTTAGCTTTTTTGTGCTAGAGGTAATGATGTATTTTTCTTCATTAGAAATACTTCCCATAAAGAAAATGTTTTGGTAAGTTAGGAGAGGGCATGACTGTATTGCTTTGCTTATGTTTGCTCACATAAGTATTTCTGTGTATTTTTGGTAACATCCCTACCCCCAAATAATGTACAATTATCTGTGTTAAAAAATGGAGTTGAGTCTTGTTTCATTCAATGAGAGGTTCCTTTTGCAAAGGAGCATCTAGATGCTTGCTAGAGGCTTTTGCTTGAAAGGTAGGGGCTGAAAACAGTTACTGTAACCCATCTGTCTATAGGTTTTTACATAGATGAGTAGTTCATGTAAATTTTGTACTCCACTATTGATCCAAGCCCCTTGATATTTATTACAATCAAGTAATAGTAAGCATTTTACAAGGTGTTTATAAATCCTTGGCTAGTAAGAGGTTGAGAAACCAAGGTAATTTTTCAGAGTATTGTTTCTTTTACCATGCTTTTAGTCTGTCCTGAAAATTGATTTGAGTTGATCCTTATTTCAAAGGAGCATTGCTTGACATTTTTTAGATTTTTAATATAGCTTTCTAAGAAATCCTATATAATAGAAGTCTAACATGCAAAGTATCTGTTCATCTGTTCGTCCATTCAACCAATCAAAGCGTAATATGCTAATGATATGCTAAGGCTGCTCAACTGCTCGCTAAGACATGCACTGACTAACAGGGGGCAGACAGTCAACAAATTGCTATGACATGCACTGACCACCAGGGGGCAGATGCTCCAATCTCTAAGTTAGCTTGCTGCTGGGGTCTAGCCGATCAGGACTGAGCGAGACAGGCCGGACCCTGGCTGGCCAATCTCCTGTGTCCCTCCCCGGCCACAATCGTGCACCAGTGGGGTCCCTCGGCCTGGCCTGCACTCTCTCACAACCTGGGACCCCTCAGGGGATGTTGGAGAGCCAATTTTGGCCTGATCCCGCAGGCCAGGCCAAGGGACCCCACTGGTGCACAAATTCGTGCATCGGGCCTCTAGTTAAAATATAAAAACAATTTCACTATTTCTTTTTTTTTTTTTTAAATATATTTTATTGATTTTTTACAGAGAGGAAGGGAGAGAGATAGAGAGTTAGAAACGTCTATGAGAGAGAAACATCAATCAGCTGCCTCCTGCACATCTCCTACTGGGGACGTGCCCGCAACCCAGGTACATGCCCTTGACCGGAATCGAACCTGGGACCTTTCAGTCCGCAACCCGACGCTCTATCCACTGAGCCAAACCGGTTTTGGCTTCACTATTTCTTTTTCAATTTGTATCTCTGAAGGTCTTTAGGAATGAATGTAGTTTGCTTATTAGTTTTTTGTACTATTCCCAGTCATTTTCCACTCATCCCTTTCTTTGTCAGCTATCAGTTTGGTAACAAACTGGTAGGTGTATTATTTCTAGTAACTGCTACTAAAACTGATATATTGGTCAAACCCTTTTTCCAGGCTTCTGGGAAAATGCCAGCCTTATTCTTCAATTTGGGAGCATACTTTTATAAATAATAGAATACTTTGTTCAAAGATCAGAATTAAAAGAATTTATCTAACAATTTAAATAGATATTTTTGTATGTGTGTAGAAATAAAAATGATACCCTAGAAATGGAATGTAATTTTAATTTCTTTTGAAATTCTTTTTCTTTAAATATTCTATGTTAGATATGCTTGTGCGAGTGGGTGTCCATGTCTAATATACCAGAGCATGTGTAAAATTTGTATCAAAAAAGTGCTTAATGGAGTTTTTTATATAGTTAAAATAACTTTAATCTTCCATTATAAGCACATATGGATTTTTAAATACAAATATTATCAACAATTTATGGGATATTAAGACTAAAATATTTTTGCTTAATAATTAATTTATTAGTCTTATCAAAATCTGTTTTGGGGAATTCTGAATTAGAACTATGTTGTCAGTGGTCAACAATCCTATATAATAAAAGCCTAATATGCTAAGTGTCCAGTCTGGTTGTCCATTCAACCCATCAAAGCATAATATGCTAATGATATGCTAAGGTCATTCAGCTGCTCGCTATGATGTGCGCTGACCACCAGGGGGCAGACAGTCCAACTAGTCGACCAGTCATGACGTGCACTGACCACCAGGGGGCAGACACTCCGACTGGTAGGTTTGCTTGCTGATGGGGCCCGGCCAATCAGGACTGAGTAAGATGGGCTGGATATGCCCTGGAGCCCTGGAGCCCTCCCGGCTGGCCAACCTCCCGTGTCCCTCCCTGGCCCTGATCGTGCACTGGTGGGGCCCCTCGGCCTGGCCTGTGCCCTTTTGCAATCCGGACCCCTCGGGGGATGTTGGAGAGCCGGTTTCAGCCCGATCCCGTAGGCCAGGCTGAGGGACCCCACTGGTGCATGAATTCATGCATTGGGCCTCTAGTCTAAAATAAAAGCCACTTATCTGAATAATGTGCATTAAGATATGACAGTGAGTCATCATACTTTTGTCTGCTTTACATTATTTTTAGTTAAAAATACAGCTTTGATAGCTTTCTAGCTATTAAATAAATAAGTTAGATTTTTTTTCTCATTTAATTAGACTTTTTTTCATGCACCTGAGCTTCTTTAATTATATTTTTATTGATTTCAGAGAGGAAAGCAGAGGGAGAGAGATAGAAACATCAATGATGAGAGAGAAACATTGATTGGCTGCCACCTATATGCCCCCTCCTGGGGATCAAGCCTGCAACCTGGCATATGCCCTGATCAGGAATTGAGCCTTGACCTCCTGGTTCATAGGTGGATGCTTAACCATGAGCCATGCCAGCCAGGCTGGGCTTTATTTTTTAATATAATAGTTATTTACCAAAGATCCACCAATCTTCAACATCAAAGCACTGTGTTAAGTTCTTCATGAGGGACGTAAAGGAATAGGGCACCAATCTGTCCTTATGAGCTTCTGGTTTAGTTGGGAGGTGTTACGCTGATCAGAATATAAGGCATAATTTAATTAATGCATAGATATACAAAATTTTATAGAAAGTCAAAGACAGAAAAGACACTATCCAACATAGCAAAGGACTGGGGGTGGTTTAGGCAGGTATGGAGGACAAAAGGCAGATGAAGCAGAATGTTAAGAGAAAACTTCACAAAGTAAATAGGACCTGTAGGAGGTGATGAGGAATAGATGGTAATAGTCAGCTAGACTGAGTTGACTATTCCAAGTTTAGAAAATAGTAAGAGTAAAGTTCAGGGAATAGGGCCTATGCATATTTGTTGAATGTAAGAGAAAAAGGGAAGAAAAATTGGAATGATAGGGTGTTAGATAGAGGCCATTAGTGCCAAAGACCTTGAGGGCCACATGAGAAGTTTTATTTATTTAGCAACTAGAAGCCAAGAAAGATTTTGAGCTGAGAAAGCTTGAAAGGCGTGATAAAGCCACATTTTTAAGTGATCAGTGAAAGAAAATAGAATTGTAGCTGATTGGCAGTAAGGCTTCAGGAAGTTTTTCCATTTGAATGGGTTGCTAAGTAGGAAAAGAAAAAGAGTTGGTATTTGGCTTAGTAGTTGATAACAGAACTTGGGGATATAGATTTCAGCAATAGTGGGAGGAGAAAGGGCCAAGCAAGCAGCAGTTAGTGAATGTAGTATCTTTTAGAATGAACCAGCTTTGATGAGCTCTACTTGTGGTATGACTCAGTCTGTAGCCCATCCCTCACTGTGGCCACATTGACTTGATGATTAACTGACAATATGGACTGGAATTCTTCAGTACCAAATATGACTGCCCAAATAGTAGGCCTGACCTGATGATCTATATTCTTTAATTTTTCACTATGAAAAATTTCAAGTATATATCAAATTTAGAGAATAGTACAATGAGTATCATGTGCTGTTTTTGTTTAATATATCCTTGCTTACCTTTTAAAAAATGTCTGGAGTGCTTTAAGGCACATACCACACATCTTATAAATTGGTGCTCTTTTTAAAATTTTTTAAATTGATTTCAGAGAGGAAGGGATAGAGAAAGAAAGATAGAAACATGAATGATGAGAGAGAATCATTGATTGGCTGCCTCCTACACGCCCCACACTGGGGATCCAGCCCATCAACCCAGGTATGTGCCTTGACTGGGAATCGAGCCATGACCTCGTGGTTCATAGGTCGACACTCAACTACTGAGCCATGCCAGCCAGACAATTGGTGCTCTTTTAAAAAAATTTGTTGAGTTGTTGAAGATCTTTCATTGTCCTAAGTCAGTGGTCGGCAAACTGCGGCTCGGCAAACCGCGGCTCGCGAGCCACATGCGGCTCTTTGGCCCCTTCAGTGTGGCTCTTCCACAAAATACCAGGTCTTCTACAAAGTACCGACTTCTGCGCATGGGCCACGAAGTTTCAATCGCACTGTACATGCGTGCCCGCACGTGGTATTTTGTAGAAGAGCCACACTGAAGGGGCCAAAGAGCTTCATGTGGCTCGCAAGCTGTGGTTTGCCAACCACGGTCCTAAGTTCTCCGACCTGTGTCACCGTACATCTGGTATACTGTTCCTTTTTTCTCTAAAGAGAAACCTTTATTTTATTTTTTTTATTTCACATAGTGTCAAATCAGTTGACCTTTTTTAGGTAAAACACTATCATATTCTTTTTCTAATATATATTCTTTGAAGTATTGTGGAATAATTAGGGAAGATGACATATACATATCTATAGATCTATTGGAAAACTATATTGGACAAACTGAAAAAGAAAGAAGCAGCAAACTTGTTAGGTTGTATAATGGAAGGTGGTTTCTCAGTGTCAAAAAAAAAGAGATACAAATATAGAATGGGGAAAGGCTAAACAGTACTTTGTGGTGTTGGATTGAAATTGGAGGGATTAGTGTGAACTCATGTTTTTATAGGTAGATATAGAAACAGATTTAGATGTGTTAGTGCTGAAGTTACAGTGGGCAAATTGGCAGAAATCATCTTAGCCATGATAAAGCCACTTCACTGGGAACATCATGTGCCACCTGGTATGATGCTTAAAAAGCACAGAATCACTGCTTTGGTATTCCTGGTAAAAATGCATAATCATGGGGAAGCATTCTCCCAAAAGGAGGGACTCTCTATGAGATAATGGTGTATACTCATTAAAAATGTCAAGGTCTTGAAAGACAAGGCCAAATTAAGGCACTGTTGCAGAGGGACAGAAACCAGAGAGATGCAGCAACTAAATGCTGGAGTAAAAATTAGACCCTGGACGTGCCATAAAGGGCGTTACTGGGGCAATTGGCGATATTTTAATAGGGCTTGTGGATTCGATGATAATATCGAATCGTATTAACTTCCTAATTTGCTGGTTGTACAGTACAGAGTGTCCTTGTACTCAGGCATACATGCTGAAATATTAAGGAGCATTGAGACATAACACTTATTCTTTACTGGCCAAAATTGCTAACAACTTGCAAATCTGAGCTTGATTTACTATTGCTGTAATTTTTATGTATATTTGAAGTTATTTCACAGAAAAGGAAAAAAATAAAAATACTTTCCATGACCATTCATTCAAATAATAGAAACTAATTGCACCATTTTTCTATTTTCTGTTAGGAGCAGTGAAAAAATACTGGTAACTCAGTTAACCTTACTTATTATTAGTAGTAAGATTATGCTCCTAGTTTGTAGAGCTAATAAGCTGTCCCATTGATTCTTTCCAAGTACATTATTTATTATGATCAACTTAATGGGTAATTAGATTTTACCAGGGTCTTCCTTCAGATATGATTGATACTTACAATAGGATGTTTGCTAGTTTATTCACTGGATGGATTTGATGAGTAGTTTTGGGCATCAATTTTCACATCTCACCTTTATCTATCAAAGAAACTGGGCTAAACCATAATAGCAAAACAAAACAAACAAACAAAAAAACCCCACCAAAACCATGAAACTTTTATTGTTCGTGCTTAAAAACATTCTGTTATTGGATTTATAATTCATGAGAGGATTTAAGGGGAGTAAATTTGCCACCACAAGTTTAAAATATAATTATAAAATTATCAAATATGTTATTGGTATTGCAATGTAGAAAAAAAGATAATACATATCTTAGTATGTGCATTGGAAATAATGCCAATGATGGCCACAGAGGCTGAGGAAAGAGTTCAGACCTGCTAGATAATCCTTGGGTGGCAGGAGAAATGGGCTTTTGGGGCAAATTTTCTGTGTCTAAGGATAGTACTAGAATGCTAAACAGTCATAAAGGAGGTGGGATTAGGAAATACCATGTTACAATTGCAGGATACGGGAATTTAGGAAGAGGGAGGACTTGGACATTATTGTAAATGACCTATAGCCTGATCATGTGTGGGTTCTGTGGTGGTGAGCCCCCAGCTTAGATAAAATGGGATTTTAATGGGGGGGCATATGTGGTAGCCAAATATATATGAAAAGCAAAAAGAGGTGCTAATAGGAATCAGATGGAATTAAAAGGATAAATAATGGAGGAAGTTTTAATGGAGCACAAGAAAATGGAAGAGCAAACACAAGTAGGTATGTTTGAAAAAGGAGAAAAGTAGATAGAGAATAGTTGTTACTGTGGGAGGAGTGCATATCACTAAGTTGAACTACCAACAGTAAGCATTTATTGAGGACTTATTATGTGCCAGGTAATAGTTAGTCTAAGTTTTTAATTTATTCCTCACTACTATTCTGTGAGCGTATATTTTACATATGAGGAATCTGAGACATGAATGGTTAGCTAATTTGTGGAGCTGAGGTTCAAATACAATCATTCTATTGATGACAATACTACATAGAATGCACAGGATTACACCATGATTTGCCTGGTTTGGTAGACGTAAAGCCAGCTTAAGTTGCTCCTTATGCTAAACTCATCTATGTTGAGTTATTCATTAAACTGATAAATTTACAGTATTATCTGCAGAGAATGACCTTATCACACCAGTCCAAAAGAAACTACTACTGTAATTAAACTGTTGGCAACATAATGTAAGATTTAAGAAAAACCACATACAACTGAAATTAATGTTGTTCCTGATCAATTAATGAGGTGATAATTAAACAGAAACTAGTTAGCCTGGCTGATTGTAGATCAGTACCTAAAATTTGTTTTTGCAATTCACATCCTTTGAGATAAATTTAATTACATTTATAGCACGTGCATATTTAATATAATCTTTTTTGACAGATTAACAGGTCATTATTATTATGTATAATTTTTCTTGATGTTTTTGTTATTATTATATGTTTGGGAGAAAAATAAAAGATTTGCTTTCCAAGGAGATAGCGATAAAGAAGAAACTTAGGAAAAATGGTTGTCTCTCTGTTTTCAGAGAACAAGCATCTGATTTCCCTCTGAAAGGGCATTAGAGGTACATAACTATATTTTGGAGTTATAAATTATTTTAGCAAATAGAAGAGCAGGATGAAGAATACCTGTACTTTTTATGTTATATTAAGATATAAGACAGTTCTAGTTCATATTAAAATGTTAAGAATCATTAATTATCATCACAGAATAAAAAAATGTTTGTGTTAATTTTGTAGTGTTTTACCTGAGAAGCAAATGCTGGAAGCAAGTAACTTAGCAAAGTCTTTAAATCTAAACAGTAAGAAAATTATAAGCTTCTTATTCTCAACCTCTTATAGAATTAAAATATATGTATTTGTGTTTCACATATCTAGCAGCAGTTTATGTAGCAGTCAGTGAACTATAATAATGTTAAACAGTGGCAATATCCCAGTTTAATTAACTGCATTTTGTTATTGGGGAATGTAGATATACCTCATATATTTGATATACTATTTAATAATCATTTTTTGTTGTCAGTAGTTAAGAGATAAGATCCAAAAAGAAACAATAAACATCTTTATCTCTAGGAAAATATTTTCTTTCAAGGTATAAATATGCAGTGTGTCTACTGTATAGTAGTACAAGTACTATGTCTTATTATTTAGATTACGTTTGTTACTTCTGCTTTTGACACCTGGACTTAGGGGAAATGCTCTGAGGAGAATTGCAAGATAATTGCTTCTATAACTTACATCATTTGCATGGTTCTTTCATTTTCTTATATCTGAAATAGGAGGAGGAGAGGTTTGGGTCAGAGTATATTATTTCTAGGATCCTTTCCAGCCTAATAGTCAAATGAGAAAATTGCAGATTTTTTCCACTTTTTGTGCTGAGTGATGAAAGCCTATTAAAGGAGCAGGAACTAGTTATTCCCTTCTGAGAATTAGTTATAGTTTAATTAACAAACCTCTTTTCCCTTCACATTGTTTTCAGAACATGATCAAAGTCTTTTTCAAATAGTGAATAGCTTGATCTTTATCTTAGATTTAATTCTGCACAATGCTAATCTTCTTAACATTTGATGACAAAAAAAATTTAAATTTTGAGTACGACAAAAAAGACAACTTCTATGGTGAATCAGAAACACCTCTTGCTGCCTGAATCTTCCCAAATTGATATTATTTTTGGAAATGCTTTTTTGGCAAATATTTTGTTTTCTAAGTTTTATATTCCTAATCTTGAAAAAAAACACAACGTTTAGCAGGTGCCTATGGCAATAGAAGCTGTAATATTTTAATGGTCATGAGGTATTGCTGAGGAAGTGCTTTTTTTGTTTTTAATAGTGAAGGATGTAAGTAATCTCTCTCAAATGTCAAGTTAATTTAGGGTGTGCACTTTCTCTTTCCCTTATGATGACGTAGATAGGAAAATTGAATGTTCCAAACAACTCATGGAAAATGTTCCACATCAACATTATTTGTACCACAAATGCAGTTAAATGCTTTTAATGGAATGCAAAGTTATAGGTAGATTATTAAATGTGAGAAAATGATTTTTAAATGAGGAAGAAATCATATCTTTGAAGTGTCATTTTAAGCATCATAAATAATAGTACTATGAATAATTTTCAATATAACCCATCTCTTTGATTAAGCTGGGGGAAAGTTGTTAGAAAATAGAGCATGTTGAGATGAATTTCATGAATTCTACCTATTACTGCCTTGTTCTAATTAATTCAAACATATAATAGCAATACTTTAAATAAAATACAATCTTTAAATGATTACAGGATGTTGAGACACATGATGTCCTGATACTAAAGGTTGCAGTATACACATCTTTTTGAAGTTTACATTTTTTAAAAGCAGGCAGGACCTCCATTGGTAATACTCCTATTTTCTTTATTTCCCTTTATCCCTGAGTTTATAAATGATAAGCATTGTGGTTACAGAAGTTTACTCTGCCTGTAGTGAGGAAAACCCTTTGGAGACATGGAAGACTATATGTGGGAAGACTAGTCTGTTGTAGTAGTCCAGGTGAGTTGATGGCAGGTTTGGGCTAAGGTGGTAGTGGTGATGATGGAGAGAGAGAGTTGGGCTTTGGAAAGCCTTTCCGGTCATCCAATACTCCTAAATCGATTTCCTATGATTTGATATAATTTCTTTATTTCCTCTCAACCCTTTCCACTGTGCCCTCTGTATCTCTCTTGCTTTTTCATCAACAGACTAGAAGGGAGATGGGATCGTTTTTCTCCTAGTGTCATTCTAGACCACTTCTTCTTGTAAAACCCTCCTACTTTGAAGTTCACACCATTGGTCTACATCACTACCTCCCCTTCCTCTTGGCAACCTTTAGGGTCCCTCTCCTGCCTCTGAAGACTAGTTCATGGTTTGTCTCTGGCTCCATGAACAAGTCCTTATATTTTCTCTCCATCCACAGACCCCCACTCCTGTTTTCCTCCTTTATCCATCTTAGGTTCCCTGCATTCACTTACAAATAATCTTAACTTTCTCAACCCCTTTCATTCTTCCATCAAACCCAAAGTCAGATGAACTCAGCCTCCCCATCTCTTTATGGCTACATCACACAAAGTAGCTGAGCATTTGTGGGGAAGTCACATACCAGCGGTGGGTTTATATCATTACATGGGCCTGATGTCCCACTGCCGCTGAGACTCAGCATTGTGTAGCAGTTTGGATGTTTTTCTGATAAGCTCACTTTTCTCTGTTTTCGTTGGTGACTATTTCATATCTTAACTGCTATATTCTCACTTCCCACTTTACTTCCTTAGGTTATGTTACTCCTGAATGTTCCCAATTCTCTCCAGTAGTCTAGACCTGGTCACCATAATTTTTATTTTATCTAACTCCTTTTCTAAACTGTAGCTAGAGTTATCATTTAAAAATAGAAAGCTGATTTTGTCACCTCTAATTCGTACTCACTCTACATCTTAGCGTAAAGCTCACTGCCTCAGACATTTTCCTTCCTGCTGAGAAGTAAAGAATAATGAGAGTTAAGAGGAGAATATAAAAATTCCTGAAATAGACTTGTGACCTCTTAGAATATACTTTTAGCAGCTAGATTGTAGAAGGTAATAGAAGGGGAAAGATATGTGGTAAGAACATAGGTACAGTGCATTTGTTCTAGAACCTGTCAGAGAAAAGGAGAGAAATGGTTTGGTAGTTTCAGAGCATAGTGGTTCAAGTGCACATGCAGTGAAAATACGAGGTTCTGTCCATGCTTGAAAACAGAGGGGAAGTAGTCAGTGTGAGAGAGAAGTCAAGGGAGGAAGATGGTCCATGCAAGAAAATAAGAGGACTGATGGCTTCAATTTCAGGAAAGAGGAGGTCATTTGCCAACATTGTGGGTCAGTGGTAGGTGACAAATCACGTAAACTTGGTGTACTTTGAATCCTAGGTCAATTTAAATTAAAGAAATAAAATCTTTATGTTACTTTCTAAACAGAGATGTTGTATCTTTTTACCGTTTTTAAAAAATAGAGTTTAAAATAACCTAAAATATTCTAGTGTTTTCATAGTGCTGGAACATTTCTACAACATTATTTGCCTTGAAAGGTGTGAAATTTTATTTGAGCCCAGAGTAATTTGTCATTTGTTGCTTCACTCTTGGTCTGTTTTTCTCTTTATTCTCACATTGAATTTTATTTATTTTGTTAGCTTTTATTGTTAAAGGAAAGATCTTGAAAACTTTCAACCCTGAACGGGTATTTGAGCAAAACAAAATATCCCTTTCTAATATTGGAATATGACATATTCAAAATTAACTGTTTACATATAGCTTAAATAACAGGGCTTTGTAACCATAAAAACCATAGAATTTTAGATATAGAAGAGGTTTTCATTCAGCATTGCTGGTTCAGGTTCCCCATTTTCAGATGAAAAAGAGGGTTGAGAAAGAGAGATGATCTGAAATAAATTGTAAAAATGGGTGCCATAGGTGAAATCAGTAAATCAGTGACCAGACAAATTGAAATGAATATTGTATTGTTCTATTAGCCAAAAGGAAATTTTGAAAGAATAGCAACTGTTTATTGTGTGCCTATTACTGAAAGGTCTAAAGTAGGTATTGGTCGCATGCTACCATGAGAAAAGAAATGAGCACTTATACTTATCCTCACTAAAAAATATTTATTGTATGTATGTATATATGTGCGTATTTATTTTAATCATCACCCAAGGATATTTTTTTCCATTGATTTCTAGAGAAAGTGAAAGGCAGGGAGGAGGGACACACGCACACACGCACACACGCACGCACACACACACACACACACACACACACGCACACACGTCAATTGGTTGCCTCCCACATGTGTCCCTACAGGGAACACATATATATGCCTGAAGCCAAAATATGTGCCCTTGACCAGGAATCGAACTCTCAACCTTTGATCTGTAGGCTGACGCTCTAACCACTGAGACAAACTGGCCAGGGCTAAAATTTTTAAATATATAATATGGTATGTGGGTAGGGCAAAATTAAAAAAATATAAATGAGTTTGCATTGAAAAGCAAGTCTCCCTTTCATCACTTTCCCTCAGTCCCTCTGCTCCTCTTATATGTTAGTTCAGATAGTTGGTGCCTTTTAAAACACCAACTTTAAAAAACATGCAGGTTTTTGGTTTTTTGTTTTTGTTTTCTTCCTTAAGTGATAGCATACTGTAAACACTATCCTTTTGAATAGTTTCATGTTAGTATGTATAGAGATGCCTCATTTTTAAAGAAGCGGCACTAAGTTCTTATATGCTACGAGATACGTTTATATTCTGTGTATTCTAAAGACATGTTGACTGGGTATAAAATTGAGGGGCAACATTCTTTATTTTTAGTTTTGAGACCACATGGCTTTGTGGTCTTCTGTGATCATGTTGCTCTTGAGAAATTAGGTTGACCTGAGGTTTGTTTCTTGCTTGTGCATGAATTTTTATCTTTGCCTAAACACCCACATAATTTTTCTTTATTCTTAAAGTTCCATAAACATCATTCTACACCTTCAAACTTTTATTTATTTTGAAAAGTTTTACCTTTCATATCTTTGAACTTATATCCATTTTTAAAGCCTTTTTGAATAAGACTTTTGCATTTTCTTTGTATCCCATTTCTCCCTTCTTCATATCTGTTGTCTTCTCTATAAATTTCTTTTATATTGTTGGTCTTTTCTGTTTTGTTTTATATGATTTCTCCATGTGCTCGTCTTTTTAGTAACATTCTATTTTTGGTTGTTTCTTAACATGACTTTTATCTTTATAATGTTTGGTTTTTTTTTTCTGGGTTCTACCAGCTTGATTTTCATTTCCTTCTGTTGTTGTATAATCTCTTCTTTGAACCTTTGTTTTTCTTCTTTGAGCTCACTTTTTAAAAGAGGGGTCACATTTCCTATGGTTGTCTTTGAGACTTTGTAGAATTATTTATCTGAACACTTCCTGTGTTTCTTTGAGTAGTTTTTGTGTTATATGCTCTTAGTTTACCATTTTCTCTTTATAAGAATATTTTTTTGCAATTAGTGTGCAAAGATCCAATATTGGCTATTCTGATTATTATTTATGTTGCATTAGGGCAGATGGTTGGGTGTAAGCATGGGTAACCTGCAGCTTTTCCTTGTTAAGCTTGTTACCTGAGTGCCCTCTCACTAAGTCCGTTATTTTCTTTGTCCTAGGTTTCATTTCCCATTTGCTTTTGGCATTGAAAAGATAGAGTGGCATGTTCTGTGTCAGAATAAGGAAATGCCACTTTACTTCTACTGCTTCAGTCACTTTTGGGTCAAAAATTAGGTGTGGCCGAAACCGGTTTGGCTCAGTGGATAGAGCGTCGGCCTGCGGACTGAAGGGTCCCAGGTTCAATTCCGGTCAAGGGCATGTACCTGGGTTGCGGGCACATCCCCGGTGGGGGATGTGCAGGAGGCGGCTGGTCGATGTTTCTCTCTCATCGATGTTTCTGACTCTCTATCTCTCTCCCTTCCTCTCTGTAGAAAATCAATAAAATATATTTTAAAAAAAAATTTAAAAAAAAAATTAGGTGTGAACAATTATATGAGGCATAGTAACAAGAATTCTTCAGTTCATTTTGCTCCTACCTTTCTATGGTATTAAAATGTGGCTCAAAGAAACATTTCCTACCTCTAATATGGCTTTTTACTTACATCTAGATTTCTCACATTGAATGATAGATTCAATAGAATAATTGCATGTGCTCTTTAAAATTATGTTTTTTTGAGAAATCTGTTTACTGCTTGAGGCCTGAGAAGGCATATGATGGCTTCCAGCATATTCTCTTTCCTCATTAAAATTTGCATATATATTTCATAGTTTATGATTTGGAACTATAATAGTTTCCTTTCTTCAATTATATAGTGAAGTTGCAAAATTATACTCATTACTTACTGAGTGTACAAGGAAATGTTTATTTCCTATCACATGTAATCTTCTCATAAGCCCTCTACCTGTAGTAGGGGGCAGGGGGTAAAACTTGGCAATAAACAGGATCTTGGACTCTTGGTTTAAACAGTCTCAGGTGCCACAGTGCTTCAGGCCTCTTCCCCTTCCTCCAGCTTCCACTAAGCTGTGGCCTCTGGGTGCATGTAAAAGGGGCCTTTGGGGAGGTGGTCAGACTCCCCTCATAACTATGGAGGTAAAGACAGCTTAGACCCACACTGTCCTTACAAGGAGAACCTGGACTGGTGACTGCTGAGTCATGATTCATCCTCTTTGTCATTGAAGAGGCTTCTGCCACCCATAGTCCTGCTCACAGTCATGGAGTCGCCTGTGTAATACACAGTCTTTGTCCTGACTTGGACCTTCTCTAGTCATCCTACTAGGACAGGTAGGATGGGTTCCCACCATGATATCTAGCCTCTCCCTCTCTCCATGGTGCACTCTTGCTATGACACCAGACGCCACATTAGGAATGCCATGAAACCTAGTAATGGGCTTTACTAGAAGCCCAGAGCCTTTCCTACATTGTTCTCCAGAAGAAGTCCTCCAGCCTAGATGTTTTTAGAGTATGTACTTGTTACCTATCAGAATATTTTCACCCACCTCTCTATACTGCCCTGTCTGTTCCCAAGGTCCATGCAGAAGAGGAAAAAGGAAGGATTTTGAACTCCGATATCTTCCTCTTTCCTGCTGTCTTTCCTTCATGTAATACATGGGCACCTGAAAAGGGCCTCTTTTAATTTTCACATTTCTGTCTGGAAGGAACTTTCCTTGTGTCCTACTTGCCAAGTTAACATTTACATCTACCCATTCAATAGCACAGGATGCAGGGAGAGAACTCAGTTTTTCAGGAAGGGAAGATATATCAAATGTAGTTCAAAGTACTATTTTCAATTTTTAAAGAGGTAGATTTTTCCTCCCTGTTTTTCCATTTTTAGTCATATTTGATGTATGATTTATATAAAATTTACTCTTTTTAATTGATGGTTTGATTGAGTTTTGACAAAAATATATCGCTGTGTGATCATCACCAAAATCAAGATTTGAACACTTTCATCACCCCATAGTCTTCTCTCATAGCCCTTTTTAGTCAAAGTTATTCTCCTACCCTTAACTCCTAGAAACCACTAATCTGTCACTTAGTGTCACATTAAAGGAATCATACAGCATATACTCCTTTTGTGTCAGGATATACTCTTTTGTGTCAGCTTTCTTTCACTTAGTGTAATGCCTTTGAGATGATTATTGCTAATTACTTTTTCATTGTATGGATATACTTTATTTGGTTACCCATTAATCAGTTTATTGGGCTTTTTTTTTTTCAGTTTGTGGCTAATGTAACATTCTGATATACATTCTGCTATCATAAATGAACCTCGATGCATTCACGAGTAGTTCTTTGTATGTACATATCTTTTCACTTTTCTGGAGTTTTCTGAAGTGGGTCTACTATTTTTCATTCTTCCAACAATAAATGAAAATTCTAATTGTCCCACATCTTTATCAGCTCTTAGCATTTTATCACTCTTTTTCTTTTAGCCATTCTGATGGCTATGTAGTACAATTTCATTACAGTTTTAATTTGCCTTTTCTTAATGATCAATCAGTGATGTGCTTGTCATTTATTTTTCTCCTTTGATGAAGTCTCTGACCAAATTTTTTGCCCATTAACAAAAATGTAGTTGTTTTTCTTATTGAGTTATAAGTGAGAGTTACTTGTGTATTTGGATATAAGTCCTTTATCAGAAATGTATTCTGTACATATTTTCTCCCAATTTGTGGCTTGATTTTCCTTTTCTTATGTGTTTTTCAAACAGAAATTTATAATTTTGATAAAGTCCAATTCACCTACTTTTTCTTGTTAGATTTTTATTTTTTGTGTCCTAAGAAATCTTTGCCTGGTGCTAGGTCATTCATAAAGATTTTCTCTCATGTTTTCTTTCTGAAGTTTTAGGTTTTACATTTAATTTTAATAGTTTTGAATTTTTTTGATGGTGTGGGGTTTATTTTTTTTACTATAGATGTTCAATTTGTTGACAAACTATATTTCCACATTTACTAACTTGGCACTTTTTGGGAAAATCAACTAGCCATTTATGTATGGGTTTCTGAACTCTGTTTTGTTCTATTAATAAATATGTCTATTCTTACACCAGTGTCTTGATTACTGTACTTTTGCTTGTTTTTCAAAATTCTTCAATATTGTATATATCAATTAGAATCAATTTATCAATATCTACTGAAAAAACAAAGCCTGCTAGATTTTAAAAATTGGGATTACACTGAATATAGATCAGTTTAGGAGATAACATTTAATAATACTAAAACTCTTCTAATTTATGAACATTTTATATGCATATATATCCATTTTTAGGTTGTCTTTATCACAAAAGTTCTGCTTTTAATTTTTGAAAGAATAGCATTCCCTCCTCTATTTTTTTGTTACTTACTTCTTAAATAGCTTTATTAAAATATAATTCACATGCCTTACCATTTGTCCATTAAATTGTACAATTGATTGGCTTGTAGTATATTCAGAGTTGTGTAACCCTCACCATAGTCCATTTTAGAACATTTTTATAATGCCCGATAAGGCCCATTACCCATAGTTGCCACCCTCAACCTCCCATCCATTTCCACCACTCTTCCCCACCCTTGCTCAAGGCAACCACTAATTTACTTTCTATGGATTTTCTCTTCTGGACATTTCATATAAATGGAACTATATAATTGTGGTCCTCTGTGACTGGCTTCTTTCAGTATCATGTTTTCAGGTTCATTCATGTTGTAGCATGTATCAATATTTCATTTCATTTTATTGCCAAATAATATTCTCTTGTATGGATATAGCACATTTTGTTTGAACATTCATAAAAATGTGTTGTTTTTTTAAAAATATATTTTATTGAGTTTTTACAGAGAGGAAAGGAGAGAGATAGAGAGCTAGAAACATCGATGAGAGAGAAACATCGACCAGCTGCCTCCTGCACACTCCCCACTGGGGATGTGCCCGCAACCCAGGTACATGCCCTTTGACCAGAATCGAACCCGGGACCTTTCAGTCCGCAGGCCGACGCTCTAACCACTGAGCCAAACCGGTTTCGGCCATAAAAATGTTTTATTTCAGGTTGTATTAAATTTGTTTTTCCTTTAATATGATTTCAGTAGATTAGTATTTTTCCCTCCTCTGCTTCATATGCCCTAAAGATGGCAATTGCAGTTTCATTCTATTAACCCTTTGGATTTGAAATTAGTGTCAAATACAAATTTTTAATAATTATTCAAAATTCTTTTTTATGCATCTAGCTTCTTTTTTTGACAAATAAAACTTTGTAATTGATTATTGAGCTTTTTTTTTAACCTTTTACATTTAGAAGCCATTTCAAAGCAAATATTTTCAGTTTTATAAGGTATTTTTAGCACTTACTGTTTCTAACCTGTCTGTTGAGACTTTCTTTTGGAAATCTTTCATTATAAGGAGATATTTAATTTGGGGAGAGGGGCTAAATAGGATCATTTAAAATGTATTAGTGCTGCTTTAATCAAAATTACAAGTCTTTCTACTCAGATCTTTATCATGTGATTTAATAATAATAATGTATGAGATAGTATGATTATCTGACCTTATTTTTGAAACTTACTTAAGGGTAAGGTAGTAAAGCCATTAGAGACAGGGGAAGGGAGAAAATATTTAGGAACTACCATGACCAGTATATTGGTAGAGACTTTCATATGTTAACTTACTTAATTTTTATAGTTGGACAGATATTTTTACTATATTATAGTTTGGAAACTAAAGCTCAGGCTGGTTATACTCCAGCTTTAGTAAACAACTCTAACTTAGTAAAACATCTATCAAGTGAGACTCAAGTGTACAGCATAGTGATTAGGCACTCACATACTTTACAAAGTGGTCCCCCCATATTTCAAGTACCCACCTAGCACCATACATAGTTATTAATACAAAATAATATTGAATATGAACTGTAATTCAAGAGTAAAATTAAAAAATATATCAAGTGAGACTCAGGCCAGTCTAATTCCAAAGCCATTGTTTTCTTTGTGTATTTTTTGTTTGTTTGTTTCTCCTCCCCACCCCCAGTTACTAAATGATACTGTATATACAGGGAGACCACTAAATCTGAAAACACAAATGAGTAGATAATACAGGAGTGGGCAAAAGTAGGTTTACAGTTGTGAGTACATGAAAGTTTATTCTTGTATTATTATTTAATAACTACTAGAGGCCCGGTGCACGAAATTCCCTAGGCCTTGCCAGCAAACAGGGCCTATCAGGGCCATCTCGCCCAGTCCCAATCAGGGCTGGGCCAGTTGGGGCCTGCTGGCTGCCAGCCAGGGCCTGCTGGATGGGGAGAGGGACTGCGGGAGGTTTGCTGGCTGGGGGGAGTACCTGGGGGAGGTTGGCTGGCCGTGGGAGGTTGGCTATGGGAGCGCACTGAGCATCTGTCCCCTGGTGGTCAGTTCGCATCATAGCAACTGGTTGACCAGTCGTTCCGGTCATTCAGTTGTAATGGTCGCTTAGGCTTTTATATAGATTGTGTGTTTTTTCCATATGAACAACTGTAAACCTATTTTTGCCCACCCCATATATGTCCTATTGATATTTCATTACACAGCCAGTAGCATATCTTTGATCTATACTTTATGACCACATTACAGAGAAAATATACATAAATAAGTACTTATTCAAACAAATACAGTACAAAGTCTGTATTTTCTTTAATCAGTGTCTTTCAAGAGAATTAAGTGAGTGTGGGAATTTTTAGGGATCATATATCTTGGCTCTGCTAAAGGTTTATTTTGAAACTTCAAAAACTTAAATATCTCTTTGTTAGGTAGTTTACTGTAGACTTAAAATAATAGTATTATGTTTATTAAAAATCTCATTTTTAGCTCATTAAAGAGTTAGGGAATGAATGAGTAAAAAGAAAGAAATAACTAATAGTACTTTTATTTTTAAATTAGCTTTTATTTATTTTTTCAGTTGCTTTTATGTTATTTATTTGAAAGTTAAAATTTTTCTCTTAAGAATATCTGTTTTAAAAAGTCATAGTTTTTTTGTATCTTCATGACTGATAAGTTGACGATCAGCAAAAATATGACAGAACTTGCAAAGTTCAAATGGACTTTTAATTCTCAGTACCAAATAATTTTACCTAATTAAAGCTTCTGTTTAATTAAGATAACAATACATAGTCCTTCATTAAAACTAGCACAGAAAAGTTTTTTCTTGGTCCTTAGAGAGGATATTATATTCAGGCCTGTTGTGTGGGTTGCAAAATGTCACTGGAATTTATATGCATTACTTGTCTAATTGCAGTAAATGTAGCATGTCCGGATAGGTTTAGAGTTAGAAGGCTGTTTGTTACTTACTGGAAATTACTTGAAACCTCAGTACCCACAGGCAGCTGTGCTCAGGCCCTTCACCTCTCCCCAGAGATGGCTGAGAAGACGCTGTTGGACCCTGTCTTTCATGGTGGGAGCAGTAAACATGACAGGTTGTTTGGGAGCCATCTGTTTAAAATGGCTGCTGCTTTGCATGTAGCAATGAACTTGAGATCAGTTTTCTGTCTTTCTTCCTGGTAACAGTCTTATTTGGTGTCACAACAGGTGGAAGTTGATGGGTCGAAACTAAATGTGACCAGCACGTGGAACCTGGCTTCACCCTTATTATCTGTCAACGTTGATGGCACTCAGAGGACGATACAGGTAAGTGTTGGGAGGGTGTACCTAGAGGACTGCGTTAAGTCAGAGGTCCTTATCAGGGTCTGTGTGGTTAATACTCACAGACATGCTAGGGGAAAGCTGCATTTTATTACCGTGTACATTGGATGGTTGGAAACAGTTTTTCTTATTTTAGAGAATCTTGAGTTAATTCTTATTCAGAGAAAACATTGTTTTCCTTTTTCAGGCAACTCAGGAAGGGTAGTGTATTATATTTTGTTATAGATAACGCATTCTGCATGCTTTTCTAAAACTATTAGATTAGTAGTTTTCCTTGCCATTGTGGATTTTCAGTTGTAAAAGATGACTGATTTTATTACCTTCCTTTTCTGTATAATTGAAATGTGTAATATCAGATCATCAGAAATATGAGCTATTCATGTTGGCTTGCCATAGCATGTTGATACCTTTTAAAAATTGAGTAATCTTCATTTGTTAACCTTTCTTTTACCCCCAATATAAAATTTATTGCATTGAGGAGATGTCTTGAAAACCGGGGTTGATTAAATGTTCTTTGTATTCTGTGACCTCCATTTTAAAGTAGGAAGCTGTGAAAGAGATTCTGCCAAAATTCCTCCAGCTCACCTCATAGTTGAGGTTTAAGGTTCCAAGAAAAAACAAAACCAAACGCAATAGAACGTGTGGCTGTCACATGCAACTAAAAATCATAGGCCCTCCATAGCATTAAAGTCTCACTCTTTTTTTATGAAAGTGTTTTGACATATTCTTAACTTGATTTTACACAGGAAATAGATTTTTAAAACCTAAAGAAATCAAGAGAATCACAGATAGAGACTGCTCTTCACCAGGCTCATATGTCCCTCTATCTCTATTAGAGACTAGACTGTGCAGCAGAGGATTCCAGAACCCCTGCTAAATGGTTGATGACTAAACTAATTTCCAAGCCCGGTTCAACCTGTATGTTTCTAAGGAACAGTAAATTCTCAGTAATGAGCCCCATATTTAAAATTTGGTTTTATGACTTGTCCCAGTATATTTTTCTCTCATATTTTCTTTCATATTCTAAGTATGATGTTAAATGCTTTGAGCCCTTGAAAAAAAATCACTGTATAGTTTCGTATCACTTAGATGTAGTTAGTGTGTCTTCTGAATGCATGGTTTTGTTATGCTTGTTTATGTTCCATAGAACATGCTCTGCACTGAAGGTGCTGTGGCTCAGGCATCCATGTGATTTGGCTGGGGGACATAGTCTGACCTTTCTGTAGTGAGTAGAGAGACACACAAAGTTCTCTTGTCCAGATCTTTGTATCATGATATTTTCAGCATCCTTCTCAATGACTATGTGGATATGTGTCTTAATGTCTCTTCTACAAGTAGAGCTCCCAGCTAAATTAACACTGGATATATATTTACAATAATCCCCAGAAGTATTTTTTTGGACCATAGGAATATGGTTCAGTAAATTCATTTTTATTCTTTAAGATTTTGTTTAAGAAAAAAGTTAATGTGAAATAAATGACACTTCAAGGCAGACTCCTTGATTCTTTGGAGAGGTCATTGCTTCCAATTCAGTGCTCTCCATTGGAAGGAAATCACCTGGGGAAGTGAATGCTATACTGGAAAAAAAAAAGTCATTTACCTAAAAAATAAAGTAAGGATAATTGTTCCTTATCAGAACAGGTAAATTTTATATACTTTGTGTGGGCATTAGTGTTGACTCTTTTTATCTCCCCAAAATAATAAGGCCCCTATGAAATTACTGTTATCATCAGAATAATAACACACAGTGCCTACTGTGTATCAGGTTCAGTTCTAAGCACAGTACTATATGAACTCTTTTCATCATCACAGAAATTGCATGAAGTAGGTACTATTATTTATACTTTTTTGTTAAGTGAAGTAACTGAGGCTCAGAGGAAGTCAAGTGACTTGTTCAAGGACCCACAGGTAATGAGGGTAGAGCCAGGATTTGAATCCAAGCAGTCTTACTGAGGACCTGTGCTGCTACACATCACCCTGTGCTGAGGCTAGCTAAGTAACTGCCCTGTGATTACAAAGCAAGATGAAGCTGAGCAGAAGTTTGAATCCTGGTAGTGTGACCCCGGACTCTGTGCTCCTAGCCAATATGCCAAGAGTACTTTCCAATTTTCCGATAGAGTTCTTGAAATGATAATTTACCTTTCATTCATGCTTTAAGCCAATGATGCTCAAACTTTAGTGTGCTTCAAAACCAACTAGAAGATTTGTGAAAACTTAAACGATTAGACTGACCCACAGAGTTATTCTGATTTAGTAGGTCTGGCCTAGGTGAGCATTTCTAATCAGTTCCTAGGGAGTTTTGACCCTGCTGATTCAGGGTCCACAATTTGAGAACCACCACTTTAAAACTTTGCAATCAGAGAATCAGCTGACAAATGATGAGCAAAAGTGCGGTAAGCAGGAGGCCAAGTCATTTGAAGCCTTGTTAGTTACAGAGTGTCCACTCTGTTTATCCTTAGCCAGTGGGACTCATGGCAGAATGATGGGCCTTGGGACCCCACCCATGCACAAATTTCGTGCACCAGGCCTTTAGTAAATTTATAAGAACCAGAGGAGAAAGAACTGGTGGCTTCAAAATGTTTTTTATTTCTCTTCCACCTGCCCTTAAGCATAGGCAGATCTTCAAGGTTCATTCCTAACTCCATTTTTCCTCTATGCTGACCTCCTGGGCCCAGTACCTCTAAGCAGTTTAGCTACAAAACTACTACTACAGTGTGTTTGGATTTCTCTTGTACTTGTTGATGCTAAATTCGGAGAACAATAGGATGGATATTACCACAGGTATTACAAGTGATTTTACAGTAAGAACTGCGGGGGGTTTTTTCCCTGGATTTTTGCACATACATTTAAACTTTTTATTAAATGCTTTATCTACACAGGGCAATATGTATTAATCTTGTAAAAGCTAAAGACTAATGCAATGAACCTGTTTTCCTACCATCTAGATTAAAAAAGGAGCCCTAGCTGGTTTAGTTCAGTGGATAGAGTGTCAGCCTGCAGACTGTAGGGTCCCGGGTTCGATTCTGGTCAAGGGCACAATGTAGTGATGATGATATTAATAATAATACATGTGCTGGTGTTTTTCCTCATTTTGTAGTTGGGGACACTGAGGATTGTAGGGGATAAATTGCTTGCCCATGGCATTCTGTGATAAATGAAAAAGCCAGAATTTGAACCCAGAAATCTGTGCCCTTAACAATTGCGCTTCATATCCTAGGGAGCCTTGGTATCTAGACTTACTTAAGTTTTTCCTGACTGGTGGATTTAAATGGCATCTCTTTGTGGTTTTAACATATATTTCCCTGACTGTTAAAGACAGTGAGCGTTTAAAATATGTTTATTGACAGACCTATTTTGTCTTCTGCAAGATGCCTGTTCATGGTTTTTGCTCATTTTTAAATATTGAATTGTTTGTCTTTGATTCATAAAAGTTCTTTATATTGTGTGAATTGTGATCCTTTGTTATTTATATGTGTTTCAAAAAACTTTCCCAGTTTGTAGTTTGTGTTTTTACATTTTTAAATTTACCCAAGTGAAGTTTTAAATCACAGATTTAATATCAGAATTTTCACTCTTTTCCTTTATGGTTTGTGTATTGGATTAAAAACCCTCTTCTACTCCCAAGCTCATAAAGATGTTGCCTATATTTTCTTATAAATCTTGTAAATTGTGTTTTTTTTCCACATCTAAATCCTTAATCTCCCTGGGATTGATTTTGTTTATGCTATAAGATCCAGTTTTACTTTTTAAAATGGATAACCAGTTGTGCCAGCACTACTTAGTCATATTTTTCTGCCACTTACTTGCTAGCTACCTTCTCACCTTTCCAACCCCAACATTCTTTAAAAGGCTATTGTTTTCTATGAAGTGTTTCTCATTTAAATATAAGCAAAATGCTGATTTTTCCCTTAATATGAAACTCTGCTTTCACAAATTCTTTGCCAATCACTCTCTTTCATTTTTCATTTATCTTTAGGGAATCCTTAGCTACTTAAAAAGTTTGTGTTTTGCAGAACAAGGGTATCAGATGATAGTTGAGATACAATAAAGCATGTTCATGAAATGGGAGGTGGATTGGGACGCATGCAGGTCGGGAAGTAATGTGAGCTAATTAGCATGGGAAATAGATTGGAGGAGCCCAGTTATGAATGAAAGGTTAGAGTCTGTGCTTTTCAATTATCAGTGGAGATACCATTGAAACTTTGTGCAGAGTAAAGTAATGCTAAACAAGTACCTTCTATCCCTTACCCACCCCAGCCCCTGGCAACCACCATTCTACTTCTGTCTCTATGAACCTGACTACTCTAGGAACCTCATATAAGTGAAACCATGTAGTATTTGTCCCTTTCTGACTGGCTTATTTCTCGTAGCATAATGTCTTTAAGGATTATCCATTTGCAGCACCTATCAGAACTTTCTTCCTTTTTAAGGCTGCATAATATTCCGTTGCATGTATATACCATAATTATTTTATCCATTTATCTGCCAATGGACATTTGGGTTGTTTCAACTTTTTGGCTATTGTGAATAATACTGTTATGAACATGGATGTACAAATATGAGTCCCTAGTTTTCTTCTGGGTATATACCCAGAAGTGGAATTGCCGGTTCATATGGTAATTCTAGTTTAATTTTTTAAAGAACCACCATACTGTTTTCCATAGCAGCTGCACCATTTTACACTCCCACCAGCAATGCACAAGAATTTCAATTTCTCCACATTTTCACCAGCACTTGTAATTTTCTGGTTGTTGTTGTTTTTTATAATAGCTATTTTAATGGGCGTGGAGTGGTATCTGATTCTGGAATGGGATTTATTTAGTTATTGAAAAAGCATTCAGAGTACTTCCCAATATTTGCCCTTCCCCATCTGTTTATAGAGTAGCCAATTCATTGCATAAATGGAACTTTTTAGTACAAATAGAAGCAACTTTCTTATAATTGTTCTTTCAAACCCATTGTCTCAACTTATTTTTTTCCTCCCCTGTATAATATTATGCAAAATTCTCAGTGTGTAAAGTTGCTACCAGGCCATAAGCAAGCAATAGTCTATTTGGGAGCGAGTGTGTTTAAAAGTCTAGTTCATTATAATGTCAAAACTGGTAAAGCTTCTAGACCAGTGATGGCGAACCTTTTGAGCTCGGTGTGTCAGCATTTTGAAAAACCCTAACTTAACTCTGTTGCCGTGTCACATATAGAAATTTTTTGGTATTTGCAACCATAGTAAAACAAAGACTTATATTTTTGATATTTATTTTATATATTTAAGTGCCATTTAACAAAGAAAAATCGACCAAAAAAATGAGTTCGCGTGTCACCTCTGACACGCGTGTCATAGGTTTGCCATCACTGTTGTAGACTAAGAAGTTTTTATAGGAAAAATGAGAGTTGCTTTCTTCTTTCTTTCTTTACATCCTCTCCCCTGTCTTACCTCTATCTGGGGTCACTCCAAAGTTGCAGTATGGGGTAAAGATGAGAGGTACACAGCAGGAAGAACTATGTTGACCCTGGGAGATGTAATGTTATTCATTTTTGGGGGGCTTGACAAATGTCCCAAGCTGGCTAGGGGACACTTATGTAGATTTGGGGGAATGCCTCACCTGCAGAACCCTAATGCCTGCTCTGTCTTTTCCAGCTGCCCCAGCATCCTGCTTTTTATCCTTCCAGGTGTTCCTGTTAGGCAGGGTCTCTCATTGTGCCCCAGGCTGGGTCTCTTCTGCAGGACCAACATGTGAGCCATAGAAGTAGTTATAGGTTCTTGCCTCACCAAATCTACTCTTCTTGTTCTGTCACCAAAAGGATTGCTTATCTTCTCTGTGTGTCCCTCAAAATCCAGGCGATACCTGGAAAGCCACGTGATTCTCACGAAACCCCTCTCACATAGCTTAAAGTGTTCAACCATGAATTCTTAGCTTAAGAATTCAACTCCTCCCTCCCTCCCTCCCTCCCTCCCTCCCTCCCTTTCTTTCTTCCTTTCTTTTTATTGAATTTATTGGGGTGACATTGGTTAATAAAATTATATCGATTTCAGGTGTACAATTCTGCAGTATATTATCTGTATGTCGTTTTGTACTAAGGGTATGTTCACCACCCCAAATCAAGTCTCCTTCCATCACCATTTAACCCCTCTTTACCTTCTTCTACCTCCCACCTCCTTTCCCTGTGGTAATCACCATATTGTCTGTGTTTGAGTTTGTGTGTGTGTGTGTTTATTTGTTTGTTTTTGTTTAATCCCTTCACCTTTTTCACCCAGCCCTGCAACACCTCTCCCCTCTGACAGCTGCCAGTCTGTTCTCTATCTATGAGTCTCTTTCTATTTTGTTTGTTAGTTTATTTTTCATTAGATTCCACATATGAGTGAAACTTATTTTTCTTTGATTGGATTATCTCCCTTTTGAAATTCTTGCATAATCTCTTCAGGTGAAAGATGGGTGATTCCTGGTTTTACAGTTTCTTAGCATGTTTTACCAGGGAGCCTAGTCTAGCATCATTCTTAAGAATAAGTAAACATTTCATTTTATTGCTGAATTCTTGTGACTTCATAAGTAGTAACACTTAATATCTTTATCTGATTAGATAATGGAATACTTGGGGAATACCTTTGCTTTAGGAATTTGCTGTCTATTCATTCAATCAGATCCCATTGTCTACTTATTTTCCTATTTTTTTATTATTAAACTTTATACTACCCATTAATTTCTTTAAAAAAAATTGTATTTGGGCATGTACCATCATTTGGATAATTAATTTTATAGGTTACTAACTCATTTTAATTGTTTTAAACCACCTATTTAAGTTTTGATTTGACCTTGAATTCTCACTGCCTGGCAGAGTTCTTGGCACATGTAGAGACTCCATAACTGTGGATGACAGGATGAATGGGTAGTCATCCTGTATTTTGTAATTTCACAAATAAATCTGTTTTATCCATACCTTAATTTTAAGATTTAGATTTCATTTCTTCTAAGTCTTCACCGAATTAAGCCAGATTCATAAGATGGCCTTCTTGGCCATTTTATCAGTTCTTTCTAATTCCTGATCTTTCAACATTTGCATATACTCTACTAGATAACGTGGCTGTTTGATCTCTGCAGATGCAGAATCACTGTAGTTTCTGTGACAGCAAAGAAAAACAAGAGGTCTCCCAAGGATCTGCCCACTGAAGGATCTTATCAAAGTATGTTCCTTTCCAGTTGAGTTAATGTCTTTCCTTCTTGCCTTCATTAGGTTATAGGTGTAAAGAAAGGCCCACCTCAGGCTATTTCTGATTTCTCTTACTCAGAGGCTCGTGCACACACTGTTCATACTCCCTCTCACCCAGGGTCACTAATCATTGTTAGTGACTTCAAGTATAGAGGCAGTGAAGCATCTATTTGAAAGGAGGGTCATATATTTTGAAATAAAGTAATCCTATATAATAAAAGCCTAATATGCTAAGTGTCCAGTCGTCCCGTCGGCCATTCAACCAATCAAAGCGTAATATGCAAATGATATGCTAAGGCCGCTTAACTGCTTGCTATGATGTGCTCTGACCACCAGGGGGCAGACAGTTGACCAGTGGCTATGACATGCATGCACTCACCATCAGGGGGCAGATACACCGATCAGTAGGTTAGCTTGCTGCTGGGTCCAGCCAATCAGGACTGAGTGAGATGGGCTGGACATGCCCTGGAGCCCTCCTGCAGTCCATCTCTGGCTGGCCAACCTCCTGTGTCCCTCCCTGGCCCCGACTGTGCACTGGTGGGATCCCTCAGCCTGGCCTGCGCCCTCTCGCAATCCGGGACCCCTCGGGGGATGTCGGAGAGCTGGTTTCGGCCCAATACCACAGGCCAGGCTGAGGGACCCCACTGGTGCACGAATTCGTGCACTGGGGCTCTAGTCTATAATAATCCTATCTAATAAAAGACATAAAGGGTAATTGACCATACCTTCGCTATGCCTCCCATTGGCTAATCAGCAAGATATGCAAATTAACCGCCAACCAAGATGGCGGCCGGCAGCCATGCAGCTGAAGCAAGCAGGAGGCTTGCTTGCTCCATTGATGAAGGAAGCCAAGGTTCCCCACCTGCTGCGGCCCTGCTCTGAGCTCTGAAAGCAACAAAGTTTCAATTATAGAAGCTAAGCAAACCCCAGATACCTGCTTTCAGCCGGCCGTGGCCACGGAGCTGGAGCGAGCAGGATGGCAACAAAGTTTCAATTACAGAAGGTAAATAAATCCCAGAATAAAAAAAAAGAAAAAGAAGAAAAGGAGAGGCTGGGAGCTTCAGTCGCCGGCCAGGCTGAAAACAGCCCTCAGCCCCTCACCCAGACTGGTCAGGCACCCCAGTGGGGACCCCCACTCTAAAGGGGGTGTGGCCAGCCTGAAAACAGCCATTAGCCCCTCATCCAGGCTGACCAGGCACCCCAGTGGGGACCCCCACCCTGAAGGGGGTATGACCAGCTGCAAACAGCCATCAACCCCTCACCCAGGCTGGCCAGGCACCCAAGCGGGACTCCCACCCTGATCCGGGACACCCTTCAGGGCAAACCAGCCGGCCCCCACCCGTGCACCAGGCCTCTATCCTATACAATAAAAGGGTAATATGCAAACTGACCCTAACAGCAGAAAGACTGGGAATGACTGGTCACTATGACACACACTGACCACCAGGGGGCAGACGCCCAATGCAGGAGCTGCCCTCTGGTGGCCAGTGTGCTCCCACATGGGGGAGCTCTGCTCAGCCACAAGCCAGGCTGACGGCTGCCAGTACAGCGGTGGTGGTGGGAGCCTCTCCTGCCTCCTCAGCAGTGCTAAGGATGTCCGACTGCAGCTTAGGTCTGCTCCCTGCTGGCAAGTGGACATCTCCCGAGGGCTGCCGGGCTGCCAGAGGGATGTCTGATTGCCAGCTTAGGCCCAATTCCCCGGGGAGCAGGCCTAAGCCAGCAGGTGGTCATCCCCCGAGGGGTCCCAGACTGCGAGAGGGCACAGGCTGGGCTGAGGCTCCCCCCCCCCCCCCCCAGTGCACAAATTTTTGTGCACCGGGCCTCTAGTAAAAGTATAATATGCTAATTAGACCAGACAGCCAAATGACCTTCTGGACATCATTCCAGACGTCCTTCCGGATGAAGCCACGTGGCAGGGGCTGAGGCAGAGGTGGTTAGGGGTGATCAGGGAGGCAGTTGAGCAGTTAGGGGCAATCAGGCAGGCAGGCAATCAGTTGGGGTGATCACGCAGGTCAGGTGAGTGTTTAGGGGCCATCAGGCAGGCAGGCAGGTGACCGGTTAGGACCCAGCGATCCTTGATTACAAGAGGGTCCAGGCCGAGCTTAGGGACACCTTCCCCCTGTGCACGAATTTTGTGAACCAGGGCTCTAGTTGATAATAAAGAACTGGGGATAGAAACATTGAAACATCTTAAAGATACTTAGCTCCTCTTCAGAATTTTTATAACTTTTTGTCTAGTTCTTTATATAATAATTAAAACAAGTTTTCCTCAAATATCATCATTCAAAGAAAATAAAATGATAGGATTTCACATTCTTTTTTACCCATTACAATCACTTTTTAATCATTTTCGTTACAAATGTAGAGTCCATTAGTAATTATGCTTATTAGATAGATCTTAATGGGATAGGCTGAGAAATAAAAATAATCTGTCATTCTTTTGTGGAAAAATATATTCTGATTTCCAAATTAGCAATTTAAAAAGTTGTGGAATAAAATAGCATTTCTAATAGAAATCTAGTATGAGCCAAATATGCAATTTTTAAGTTTCTTAGTAGCCAATTTAAGAAAGTAAGAACAGCCCTGGCTGGTTTCTCAGTGGTTAGAGCATCAGCCCATGGAACAAAGGGTTGAGGGTTCAATTTGGGGCAAGGAGGCAACCAGTCGATGTGTTTCTCTCATGTAGATATAACCCTCTCCCTCTCCCTCTCCTTCTCCCTCTCTCCTCCCCCTCTCCCTCTCGCCTCCCCCTCCTCCCTTCCTTCCACTCTAAAAATCAATGGAAAAATAATATCCTTGGGTGAGGATTAAAAAAAAAGTAAGAACAAGTGAAATTAATTTTACTAATCCATTTTATTTAACTCAACTTATTGATGAAACAGTATAAAAATGATTACTGTGATACCAGAATTGACACATGTGCCTGACATGTATACAACAGTAACTTACATAATGGAACAATTAAAGGTAAAATGTAGTCCTACCAAAAAATGAAGTTGTGTTTCACAGAAAAATGTATTACACTGCTTCTGTATTTAAATTAACTAAAATTAAATAAAATAGAAAATCTAGTTTAGTAATAGTTTCACACAACAAATCTTTTTTATTTCCTTCTCAACACTTTAATTATATTATACAGGCAGGAAATCATTCTATTTTTTAAAACTAGGACTAATTTTTGTTAAGCTTCTAAATGAAAATTTTGAAAGGTTGTCAACTAGATGAGAAATTCTTCGGGGGTTTTTTAGTGCTCCCACATGTGTTAATTACAGTTTTGGTTTTTATCTTTTAAAATTAGAAGTAGATGAATTACACTTATTTTTTAACAGAAGAGGGATTTTCTGTGTTCTGTACATGTTGAACTCGCTGTTTTCTTCATACACCCTAGCACCTTCTTAGTGTGGAGCATGCTGAATGAATAGAACTTTTTTTTTAATTACTGTGACTATTCCTGTGAAGTATTTTTTTTTTTTTTACACTTGAGAGAGGCTCTTCAATTTTACGTTGAATAACTCAAATAGTTTTCATTTCTTACAACGTAATTTGTCTGCTTGGGTTTAATATATTGCTTCTTGTTAGCATTTTACACACTAGATTTTCACTTTGCACAGTCATGTTGTTTGAACATTTGCAAGCAGAGCCGACTAACTGCTATTGGCCTGTTTCTTTGTGTGGAATGATTTCTTCCATCCACCTGCTCACAGCAGGTTGTCCACAGGCCTGAAGAGTAGCTAACTACTTTTGAAAATATCTTGAGATCCTGCTAAGGTCTAACAATTTCTGCATTTGTGTGCTGTGAAGCTATTCATGGTGTACCTTTGAAGCCTGTTTTCTTTTTATTTCTCATATTCCTGTTTAAATATTTTCAAGAGAAGATAATTTTATTATAAATAACAGTACAAAGCTGATTACAGCACGATTGCATTCTACACTGAATAGGTCATTGATATTCAACTAAGTGGAACTAATTTTCTATGTTCAAGCAGACAAATTTGGAATAGTGTCCCAGGAACCTCATGTTATTTACTACAGAATACCAGATTAAATGGGTTACTTGTGAATTGGTTGCAGTGTTACATAGGTTTTATAACATGATAACTTAAAATGTTCAGTAGACCCATAAGGAATATTATGTAAGAACATGAATATGATAGAAGAGATGTTACTGTGCTTGCAGACTGCATAACTATCTGTGAAATATTTGCAAATGCTTGTCCACACAGAATTTGAATAAAGTTTTAAAATTTAATCATAATTTCTGTGTTTGAAGAAAATGAATTGATTTTCACATCCCTTGAAAGAAAAAGTGAAATTAAATATAAGCTATTTCCTTTTTTTTCAGCTTTTAAAATAACTTCCACAATCTCTGAGAACTAGTTTTAATCCTAGTAAATATGTATAGAAGTTAAAATAAGTATTTTAATTAGAATATTAAAGTAGCTTATGCTTTTGATTTGAAAGTAATCATCTTATGCTTTTAGTTCCAAAAGAAATGTTTTCCATGTTTTTTAGATACTTCTCCCTACCTCCACCCCTTTAGAATTAGCTGTTATTTTGTGCTATATGGATGTGATTACTCTGAAGACATCAATGCAATATGAAACCATCCATTTAGGATGTATAGGATACATAAATATATAACTTAGAATAAGTAGGGGTTGGTATTTTTTCTAAAGAAGTAGGAAATGAAAGAGTAATTATTAACCATCTTTTCATGTTCCTGAAAACATCAATTACAGTTACACATCTTAGAAACAAGCCCACCAGCAGAACAGAAATAACTCCTTTCACTAGGCTTCAAAAACTTTCATCACAATTTAACAGCTGGGATGTAAGTACAACTATAATTTAAAATTTAATTTTGATGCAAATCTACCTGCTTTTGTAATATAGTCCTAGCAGTTTTCTTGTCTCTGGTGGCATTTCTTTTATGATTTGGCATTGCTTTTAAATTTTTAATATAATGGGAAAATGTCTTTCTGAATCCCTCCCCACCCCACACATCTCTCTGTTAACTAGAGAATGATCTTTAGTAGCTGCCAGAAGAAGAGAATTTTGAATAGTGTAAACACTGATTGTAGTAAACACGGAAAATAATACCAGCAGCTGCACTGGAGACCGATAAGACAAATCCCACAGTAATGGCCTTTAAAACGTATTATCAGGTTGGAAATCAGTGAGGGGAAAAAGAAAACTATTACTATTTCTTCCTCTGACTGTTCAGTGAGATTACTCTTTAAAAGGTGAAATTGCCTCTGATTTTATTATCTTAGGGAGAATTTTTAGAACATTTGATTTTTGTGTGTGAATGCTTTTGCTTTTTTTTTTTTTAGTGAGTAATTTTGCTAATTTTATATGAATTGATTTAACATTTATTAAATTATGTGAATAATTTAACAAATGTTAAAATTATTATCTTAAAGTCTTCTAAAAAATTATTTTCTTTAAAGAGGCAGTATATTTTGTAGCTGTTGGAGCAGACTATCAAAATAAGAAAAGAAGGAAATGTTTATCTAGCTATGAAGTGCAACTTAAAATAGAAAAAGGGGTAAAATATTTGGAGGAAATATTTTAATAAGGATGAAATATATTTCATGAAAATAAAAGCCTTAATTTTTACATTATTTTACTTTTTGCTATTAGCTTATCAAATGGTCCGTTCATATTTGTCTTGGCGTGCTTCAGATTTATTGTAGGCATTTGAGTATTTTGTTCTTGGTGGATCCAAAACCTAATTGTCTTAATCCTAGACTACGGAAAAAATGTATGTTCCTGTTTCCTATATAACAACACATTCCAGTTTTGAGTGAAATTTTGCTTTCCTATTTTCTATTACATCAATCCTATTGCTAAGATATGTTAGGTTTTGGGATCTCTCCTTCTCTCCCTCTCTCCCTCTTTCCCTCAACTCTTTTCTCCCTCTCTCCCTAATCAAGTATATAGATTCCAGTAGTGTGGTGTGTGGGGGGCGGAGAAGCTGATAGCTATTATGTATATAATTGTAGCCTGCTTTAAACTGAATTTAAGGGCAACTTATTTGGTACTTATATCTATGGTTTGCATATTCATTGATAAAATTTAATTGTGTTTTTAATGTTAAAATATAAGTTTTAAAACCTATTATTTTATGTATTATAAAATTTTATTTGCCTGGGTATCAGTCTAATCCTGTAGGGTAAGGAAAAGGAACTATTTATATTTTTAGTGTCCCTTACATAGAAAGTGTCCCTTAATGTCAAGTATGACCTATACAATATTCCAGATCAGAAATTTTTAACCTTTTTAATCTCATGGCACACATAATTACTAAAATTCTGCGGCACACCAAAAAATATATTTTTTCCCTTTGATTTTAGAGAGAGAGGAGGGGGAGAGAGAAACATCAGTTGGTTGCCTCCCCCACATGCCCTGACTGGGGATCCAACCCACAACCTGGGTATGTGCCTTGACTGATAATCAAACCCGCTACCTTTTAGTGTATGGACAATGCTCCAACCAACCAAGCCACACCAGCCAAACAAAAAAAAGTAGGTATAATTTTGATTCATTCACACCAGACAGCTATTGTTGTGTTGTCTGTTGTCAATTTTTTTTGTCAATCTAGGGAAAAGAGGTCAGTGCCCTGACTAATTGCATGTCTTAAAAATTCTTGTGACATGGTGGTTCGAAATCGCTGCTCTTGATTCTGGAGATACAACAGTGACCAAGACTTATGTGGGGACAGGGGGGTGTAGATACCAAACATTTAAGTACATAAAAAAGGTAATATGAGTATTGAGAAGGTTGATGAAGACTATAAAATAGGATAATTCCTAGAAAATGACTAGAGGAGATAGGGTGGGTAGGAAGTCCTGTCTGAATATTGATTTGAGACCTATAAGGAGAAGAAGGAAGCTATGCAAAAATCTAGGGGACGGGGAGAGTCCCACGTAGAAGGAATGGCAAGTGCAAAAGCCCTGGGACAGGCAAATACTTGGTTTGTGTGCAGGTCAGAAGGAAGGCCAATGTCTTGAGTATAGTTAGGAGAGTGGAAAAAGATAGGCAGGGACCAGGTGACATAGCATCTTGGTAGGCCAAAGAATTTTGTGTGTTTTTATTCCAGTTCCTATGTGAAGCTTTTGAAGAGTTTGAATAGAAGAATAGTATGATGTGATTTAAAATTACTGCTGTGAGGAGGATGAATCACAGGGGATGAGTGGTGGAGACAGAGAAATTGTTTATGTGACCATTGCAGTCTTCCAGGGAGAAGTCCAGCTCACTGTCTGTTGTTGTAAGGCTCAAAAGTCGAGTGGTTATTACCTTTTCAGTGGTTGGAAAAAGTTAAAAGAAAAATAATGTTTTATGACACATGAAAAGCATATGAGATTCAAATTTCAGTCTGTAAATACAGATTTACCAGAACATGGCCACGTCCATTCGTGTTTATCTTGTCTATGGCTGCTTTTGCAATTTTTGTTGGAAGTAGAACCTTACTGCCCAGCAGTTCAGTGGCATAGCAGTGGGAAAGTATATTATGATATTTTTTCTGTGCTCAGGACCAACATTGAAATTTTTCTGTTGGTCCCTCAACCACCACAGTTCCAGCAGCATCTTTTAAACCTCAATGCAAAAGCAGGGGAAATGTCCATATTTAAAAATCCATTTAACTGTTCCTAACCTTTCATTGGAAGTGATTAAACTGCACCATAATGTTATGCTAAAGGCAAATATCAAGAGAAGAATCTAACAAAATTCTGTAAATGCTTTTCCAAGTGCCAAATAGGTTCAAGTGAAATCACATGCCTGTGGATCGATGTTGGTATTTGGCAGTAATGTCTGTGGAAAAAGACATTTTCAAAGATGAAATATGTAAAATCTCATTAAAAGTGACATTGAAGTATTACAGAAAAATTGTGCTTAGTTATATTTTGAATGTTACCAAAAATTGTGAAAATTTGTTTTCTCTCTTGTTATCTAAGTAGCTACATAATATCCTCAATTTTGCCTTTGGGCTTAAAAAGCCTAAAATGTTTAGTATATGGCTCTTTGCAGAGAGTTTTCCAACCCTTGACTTAGATGAAGGTGGTAGCAGTGGGGATGGTAAAAGTGAACTGATTTGACATATATTTAGGCGGGAAGGCACAGAAGATTGACAGTTGGATTAGATACTGGTTGTAAAGAAAGTTAAAGAATTAAGGGTGAACAACAGAATGAATGAATAGTAATATTTACGGAGATGGGAAACCTCAGGGAGGTGCAGCTTGGGAAGACAAATCAAGAATTCTGTGTGGACCTTGTAGATTTAATATGTGCATTAGCTATCCAGGTATTGATGTTCAGTTAACAGTTAACTGAGTCTTTAACTCAAAGGACAGATGGTAGTTGGAAACAAATGTGATATACATAAGCTAGGTTTTTTCTTCTAAAAACCATAGATCTGCCACATACAAAAGGATAAAATTGGACACATCATACACTATATATAAAAATGAACTCAAAGTGGATTAAAGGTCTAAATATAAGATCTAAAACTATAAAACTCATGCCCTAACTGGTTTGGCTCAGTGGATAGAGCGTCGGCCTGCGGACTCAAGGGTCCCAGGTTCGATTCTGGTCAAGGGCATATACCTTGGTTGCAGGCACATCCCCAGTAGGGAGTGTGCAGGAGGCAGCTGATCGATGCTTCTCTCTCATTGATGTTTCTAACTCTCTATCCCTCTTCCTTCCTCTCTGTAAAAAAATCAATAAAATATAAAATAAATAAATGAATAACCTATAAAACTCCTAGAAGAGAATGTAAGCAGAAAGCTTCTTGACATTGACTTAAGAATGATTCTTTGGATCAAAGTCATAGGCAACAAAAACAAATAGAGACAGATGGGATGACAACAAACTTAAAAACTTTGTGCATCGAAGGATATAATTAACAGTGAAAAGGCATCCTATTGAATGGGAGAAAATATTACAAATTATATATCTGATAAGGAGTTAATATCCAGAATATATAAGGAATTCCTAAACTTAACAAAAACAAAACAACAACAACAAAAACATAACCTAATTAAAAAATGGCCAAAGGACTTGAATGGGCATTTCTCCAGTGATCTTGTACAAATGGACAACAAGCATGTAAGTAGATGCTTAGCATGCTAATCATCTGAGAAGTGCAAGTCAAAACTACAATGAGATACCACCTCACACCCATTAGGATGGCTACTAACAAGTGTTTGTGAGAACACAGAGAAATTAGAACCTTTGTACAACTGGTATGGAAAACACTATGGGGGTGGTCCTCAAAGAAGTTGTGCAGCCATATGATCCAGTAATCCCATTTCTAGGTATACACTGAGTGGCCAGGTTATTATGACCACCTGACGTTTGTAGGCAAATTAGCTATAATTTTGCGCTGAAGTTGCTAGAGGGTCAGACCATTATAAATAGGGAAGCAGGTTGTTTACCACGACAGTAGAAGTGATTTTTTTCTGACACGAAAAGACAAATACTGTATGAACCCACTTATATAAGGTATCTAAAGTCGTCCAATTCATAGAAACACAAAGTATAATGGTAGTTGCCAGAATCCTTGATTCAGTGTGGGCTTGTTTCTCGAGTTTTGGTCTGACAAAATGTTTCACATGGAATATTGCAAAGAATTCCTATTGTATCTGTTAATTAGGCACCAAGGTAACGTCCACTTCTTGAAATTTTGTCAGATGATTCCTCCAAAGATGTCTCATAAAAAGAAGCACCAGATCTGGCTTTTGCTTGAGCAGGTCCAAGAAGCCTGAGGATAGCTTCCCTTTCCTGGACAACCTTATCTAATGCGCCCTGGAATCCACTACTTTTTCTAACCACTCCAACTTGGCATCGACGATCTTTGCCACTTGGCCTCCTGCTCTAGAGTTGGAAGCATGGTTTTGTTTTTGTTTTTATAATAGGACATACCGAAGTTTATGTACATATTCATTGCTTTTGTTCTTAAGTGCCAACAAGTTTATGAAGCTCCAGTTTTCACTTTGTTCCCCTCTAATTCTTGGGTCATCAAAAATTTATTCTAGTACTTTTCTTGACAAAGTGGTATAAAATAATTTGCTCTGGTGAAAAGATGTGATATTTGGCGTATTCTTGGGCAACAAACTAAGAGAAAACCTGCAACCTGTGCTAGCTGGGGCCAGAGTTATTGACAGCCCAGAAGTCTTTGGGGCGACTGAGAGTCTTCTGCAAAGAATGCCCAAAATGCACCAATATATTTCCTGTCTCTATAGATTTGCTTATTCTGGACATTTCATGTCAACTGGAATCATATCATATGTGGTCCTTTGTGCCTGGCTTCTGTTGTAGCATGTATCAGCACTTCACTCCTTTTTATGGCCAAATAATATTCCATTGCTGTTTTGTTAATCAGTCTCTGGACATGAGTTATTCAGCTATTAGGAATAATGCTGCTATGAGCATGAGTTATTTAGCTATTAGGAATAATGCTGGTGTAAGCATTCAGGTACACATTTTTGTGAGTTCATTTTATACCTCTTTTTCTCCCCCTAGTGTCTTTCACGAGAAGCAGGTGGAAACATGAGCATTCAATTTCTCGGCACAGTGGTAAGTATGAAAGAATTATTACATTGTGTATTCTCCTGATCTTCAGAGGGAAAAAATGTGTTCAATTAGTTTTAGCCCATGTATTTGAACTTGGCTTCATCATGATTTTATTTTGCTATTAAATGAGATGTCTTTGTATAAGAAATGGGTTCTTTAATGTGTTAGAGAAATTTCCATGATAGACTACTTTTAGCAATTTCTTATTAAAGAGAAAATAGTTTTTTAAAAATATTTCAGTTTGTTAAGTATTTCAAGTGCTTTATTTTTCTACTGGGTATTTTCATCATAAAAAGAAGAACACTTATTATATAAAGATGCTTTAGAAAACAATGACATTGGTGGGGTTTTTTGCTTACTTTTCCATCTGCCTTTCTACATTAGGCCATTTCAGGTCCACATTTCTAATGAGATTGAACCATAGTATTTGTATCTTAATTTTTTTCACTTGTGATCCTATTAATAATTTTTCATATTGCTATAAAATATCAGCATTGTTTTTCTAATAATGAAGCTGTAGTTAACATTCTGATAAGTAGATGTGACATATTTTATTTTCCATGAATCCCATTGCTTAGTATTTTAGTTACCCCTCATTTTTGCTATTATGATTGGTGTTCTAATGCACAACTTCATGTGTTTGCTTTTTTGACATTTTGAATTATTTTCAAATATTTATAAAATATTTTCAAAAATGTATAAGATACATTTTTTTCTAAATTGAGTCAAAACCATGAATAATTTTATGGGTTAGTGATTTCATATCTCTTCTAAAAGGCACCCATCATATTTATAATATCACTTTGCACTCTCACTAGTATTAGTTATAATTTTCAAAAGTATTTAACTCTATCAGGTGAAAAGAATTTACTTTATAGTTATTACTTTTTACTTTAACTTCATATGTTAGTAGTATTAGATATAATTTTCAAAATAATTTTATTGTTAAAAAAGGTACCCTATTATAATTAGCATATCTCTGTTTATGGCTGTTGTATTTTAATATATCTCCATGTATTCATTTACTAGGTATCATTTATAACCTTTAAAATGTCTGTTCATGTGCTTTGGGTACTTTGTTCAGGTTCTAAATTTACTTTGGAGTGTTTCCATTAGCTCTGTGAGTTTATTGAGGACATCAGAGGAGAGGCCTGTGGCTTGGATTAAAAAAAAAGTAGTGATTTTGCAGCCATTTAAGTAGGAAGGATGTTAATAATAATGTGAATTTATAGTTTTTATATGTGTAGAGGTGTAGTGAAGTTTATGTATAATAGTATATGTATATATACTTGCTCTATGTAATGTAAATTTTAAGTCTTGCACCTAAGATTTGTGGTTTCTTGTTTTTCTTATTAAGAAAGTAATGCATACTTTTTCATCTTTCATATATTGTTTATATATTATTTTTTTCCTTTTAATTGAATTTAATGGGGTGACACTAGTTAACAAAATTATACAGGTTTCAGGTGCACAATTCTACAACAAATCATCTATACACTGTATTGTGTGTTCACTGCCCCAAGGCAAGTCTCTGTCCATCACCATTTACCCCTACTATACCCTTCTCCACCTCCCTCCTAGAGGTATTTGTTATTAACAATAGATATATTCTTCCAGAAATATAGTTACACATTTTTAAATACAACAGTAAATTGTGTATGCCCTTCCAGGTCATTACATAAAGATCTATGTCATTCTTTTGAATGGTTACCTAGAATTACATTATGTGGCAGTTTTCCTGTTCCCAGCTAAGTGCCCATGCTAAGCTATCTCTGCTACTTGATCTCCCTCATTGGATTCTAATAGGTTACTACTCAGAGTTCATGTATTGAAAACTAAGTTCTTGCTCCATACAGCCTGCAAAAAAACAGTTTCTCCTGCAATATTTTTCTCTCAGAAAATGTCAACTTGAGGTAAAACCTTGCATTTTTCTTGATTTGTGTCTTTCTTCCACTGCCTTCATCATATCTTATGTGAATTATTGCAGCAGCCAAAACCTTCCCACCTTAACCACCGGTCAGTCTGTTATTACTATAGCGTTAATGTGATCCTTTTAAAATATGAAGCAAGTCAGTTGGCCTTGTTGCTGTTCTTCAAGCCTGCTGGGCACATGCCTCAGGGTCTCCTCATTTGCCTTTTCTCTGCCAGGACTATCTGCCCCCTGATATCTGCATAGTAGGTTCCCTCCCTTTCTTCAAGCCTTTACACATGAGCCACCTCCTCCTAGTGACACTCTTTAAACTTATGACCACTCTTTCCCACATTTTATTTCTCCTTTCCTCCACTTTATTCTTTTTTAGCATTATGACTATTTGACATATTTTACTTTTAAAAACTTATTTATCTGTCTCCCCCACTTGAATGAAATAAGCTCCATGAGCATAGGGCTTTTTGTCTGTTTTATTAATCACTCTATACCTAATGCTCAGAACAGGGCTTTAGTGTATAGCAAGCATTCAGCACATACTCGTATTTGTCAAATGAATAAATGAAACTGACAAGCATGGGGCCAAAATATTGGATGTGAGAAGGAAATGTGAAGGAAGCAAATATAGAAACAAATGAAGAAAAAGAAAAAAGTAGGGGAGGTTTGGGACCTTAGAGATTAATCCTCTTCCTCAGATAAGGAAACTATGCATCAGAAAAGGTCCTTGTGGGGGTTTGATGTGGAAAAAAGGGGAAAAAAGTAACTTGTTTGACTTAAGGTTGCACATCTATAGTGGGTGGTGGTAGAGCAAAGAAGGGTACTTACATTGCTCATCCCATCAGCAGATGTGTTTTACCTTTATTCCTTTTATGCACTTCAGGCACCGAAAACAAAAAATACACACACACACACACACACACACACACTGGTATATACCACCTTACTTCAGTCACCTGAAACATACTACAAAAAAATCACACACACTTATATTAGTATAGACACCTAAACAGCCAACAAAAAGTCACCTGAACATAAAGGAAAAGAGGAAAGGAGATTTTCTGTGTTTAACACTACCCTCCTCCTCTAGTAAATGATAGATCACGTGTTAACAATTCCCAACGTGTCTGTGTCCACTTTGTTTATATAGTTTACATAGAGAAGGAATGTCAGTTTCTAGAGTAATTATTCTAAAATTCCACAACATAGATTTTGGAGGGCTAGTGTAGTTTGTTATGATGTATTTTTCTATGTGTATTATTAGAAATATTAGATCAGTCTGGAAGAGGGAAAGGAAGGGTGGGACTGTTACAACAAATATAAAGTGAATTCTAGCCAGCATGTGCTGCTTCAGTTCAAATTATCTATATACCAATAGATACAATTTCCAGGACTCGCGGGTCAGGAATAGCAATAGCACGTCACGTGGTAAAGGCAAGACTCCCCAGTACACATTTGTCTTCGTGAGAAACCTTGTAGAATTTTCTATATAAGTTGAGTTGTTTTGAATATTGAAAACACCCTTTGGTGCTCAAAGAAAAGTTTAATTTTAACCTAAAGTTCAGAAATATTACTGTTTCTTTTTTAAAAAAAATAAATTTTATTGATTTTTTACAGAGAGGAAGGGAGAGGGATAGTTAGAAACATCGATGAGAGAGAAACATGGATCAGCTGCCTCCTGCACACCCCCCACTGGGGATGTGCCTGCAACCAAGGTACATGCCCTTGACCGGAATCGAACCTGGAACCCTTGAGTCCGCAGGCCGACGCTCTATCCACTGATCCAAACCGGTCAGGGCAGAAATATTACTGTTTCAACTTAGAGATGTTACAGTCTTAATAATTTCAGTGATTTTTACTCACACTGAATTTTTAAAAATGCCAATTTGTTATTTTCATTTCCAGTAAAACAAATCTCATTACATTTTCAAATGTTGGTTTCTCCTTTCTGTTATGTTCTTTGAACTTTATTTAAAACTAGAGGCCCGGCAGGGGGGTCCCTCAGCCCAGCCTGCACCCTCTCCAATCTGGGACCCCTCGGGGGATGTCCAACTGCCGGTTTAGGCCCAATCCCTCTCACAGTGCAGGACCGTTGGCTCCTAACCTCTCATCTGCTTGCCTGCCTGATCACACCTAACCACTCTGCCTGCCTGCCTGATGCCCCTAACTGCTCCCCTGACTGCCTGATTGCCCCTAACTGCCTCTGCCTGCCTGCCTGATCTCCCCTAACCTCTCTGCCTGCCTGCCTGCTTGATTACACCTAACTTCTTCCCTGCCTGCCTGATCTCCCCTAACCGCCTCTGCCTGCTGGCCTGATCGCCCTTAACTGCCCCCCCACCCCCCGCCAGTCTTGTCGCCCCTAACTGCCCTCCCCTGCCGGCCTGGTCCCCCCTAACCACCTCTGCCTCGGCCCCCACCACCGTGGCTTTGTCCAGAAGGATGTCCAGATAGATGTCCGGAGGACATCCAGTTAATTAGCATATTACCCTTTTATTAGTGTAGATTATCAGGTAGTATTAACTAATTACATCTGTGAAGACAGTATTTCCAAATAAGGTCACATTCTAAAATTCTGGGTGGACATGAATTTTTGAATGACACTGTTTAATCAGGTACACAATCTATATAAGCATAAAAGCATATTTGACATTTATGAAAAGTTAAAAAGTACTCAGGCAATTTACTTAAAATATATTTGATAAACAGGATACTCTTCCATAAGTCTGTACCTTAATATGTAATATACCTGATTTGAGTACTTCCATTTATTTTTCAAAGCATTTTTATACTTGTTATCATCACCTATCTGATTGGTGTTATGAAGTCCAAACTCAAAACATGCTGAAACGCCCATGAAGCTATGCCTAAATTTTGGAGCACAATAGTGAGCATATGACTCAGCTATGTTAATAGCTGGTAGAATCAGAATGCAAAACCAGGTCTCTCTGACTTTAAGTCAAGCTATTAACCATCAGAGGGCCTTAAAAACACACTGCTTTACTGTATAATTCGGGAGCTCTTTGTAGTAACTGCTGAGAAAACTGTCTTTTCAGCTCAGGATGCTCTGACAAAATACCATAGACTGGGTGGTTTAAACAACAGGCATTTATTTTCCATAGTTCTGAAGGCTAAGTTCAAGATCAAAGTGGCAGCAGATTCCTGGTGAGGGCTCTCTTACTGGCCTGCAGTTGGCCACCTTGTAGCCGTTATCCTCACAAACAGTTTCATCTTCCTTCCTCTTTTACAAGGGCAATAATCCCACTATGAGGGCCCACTCTCATGTCCTCCTGTAAGCCTCACCACCCCCCAAAGCCCCCACCTCCAAATGCCATCACATAGGGGCTCAGGGCTTCAGCATATGCATTTTGTGGGGCACAGACGTTTAGTCCATAATACACACTTTCTTGGTAAACAGCTATATATCAGAGTTTTTCCAGAACCTACGTCTATTTCACTGTAAGTTGTCTGGGTTCTGTTTGTTTTGTTTTGTTTCCATGTTTTTGGTGAAGTTGTGAGCTTGTGTACATCAGATAGTATAATATAAACTTACACACACACACGACAAATGGAAGCAGTCCAGTGTTTTACTTAACCAGAATTCCTTATCTGAACTGTGCTTCACAAAAAGGATGCATATTTTGTTATTATTTAAAGAATGCAAAAGTTAACATTTTATTCCATTGTTTATATTTAATTTGTATAATACCATTATTTTTAAAGCACAGTACTATTACACCAAACATATCTCAGTAAGACTTTTTTTTCTTGTAGAAACAATGCATATTGCCTGAAAAAGAAAATAAGCTTAGACTACATTGAACAGCTTCTTCAGAGCTGTGCTGTTGGCATTTACCCAAGGACTCTTGAGGAACTATCAAATTATATGTCTCTGAAGCTTAGCCAGAGATCTTAATGAAACCAAATCATGCTGAATTTCTTAAAGCTAATTTAAATCTCAAATTATACATTTTAAATTAAGTTTTTATTGATAATAAATATACTTTACTTGTTATTAGCCTAGAAAGCTTGAGTGATAATATCAGTAGAATAAACATGTTTTACGAAGATTTACCATTAAGAATGTTATTAATATGACCCTTGATACACTAGCACAATTAGATTTCAAAGTAAGCATTTACGAAGTAACAGCGATTAATGACAACCATCGAAAACAATTTTGAACTCCATCAGTTTAACTCAGGAGGGTAAACTTAATATGATAATTCATCTAGTTGAATTGTATCAACTTAGCGGGAAAGTATGTAAATATGTGACCCTTACCTAGATTCTAAGTGGATGCTGTGCTGATAGATTTATCAGTTCCATTAGAGAACTTTGGGGAACTTTGGAATTTCAGCAGTTGTTCCCTTGGAGGCTGAAAACCCAACCTGATCTCATACTGGGACCATTCTGGTCTGCATATTTCCATAATTTGCCTTTGCTACTAATATGACAGCAAGACACAAATAACTGTTTCTAATAATATCAGATGGAGTTGTGGAGGACAGCATTTTAATGTAGTAAAAGACCTCCCTGTGGAGTTGTTATTGCTACTATAGAACAGCAGCTACACAGTTGCAACTGCAGTCTCTTAATTGATTCGTTTAATTAGCAAGAGCTGAAGTTTGGGCTGCATCTTGTCATCTGATATCATAGGACTCAAATTTTGCATCATTCATATTTATAGATATATAAACATCATCAAAAGCTTCTGCTTCTTCCAAAAACTCACTTTTGGATATTGAATTTTAATAGTGTAAACTCCCGTTTGTTTGAAATCCAAATAATTGGGAAATGAAAAGAACTGGGTTTGTTATTATTGTTTTTCTTTATCAATACTCTTTTGGGCAGTAAATGATATCATGCATTTTTTGTTAGTATGTCTTTCAAACACAAACTTCAGAGAACCTCGGTATTCTGTACTTCAAAATCCATGAGCATTCCGTCTGTTTCCATGTCTGACTCATCTCTAACGTTTCTTTGCCTTTCCTCCCATCGCTGTCCTATCCCTTTCTCTGTATTGGTGGTGTTGCAGGAGTGACACGATGGCTATTGGAATTTCTTGCCTTTGCAGCTGCACTGAGTCCTGCTGGCTTAGGCTTTCCACATGTGCCTACCCCTTGGCAGAGCATCTGGCTGGCTGAATTCCCCTTGGGACTTGCCCACCACACCCAACCTGCACTGGCTCTGATTTCTTTGGATGAGGAAAAGAGGGGGATGGGAAGTGTCTGACATAGGGCCCCAGAGTCTTCATCAGATGGCCACTTCCATCCCATATGCCCAGGGCTCCCCCGCTATTGGGCCAACCTCTCCTCATTCCGGACCTTTCCCATCCAGACACAGAAAGCAGGTGGTGGCCACAGGCTAGAGTTTGCCCAGGGTAGATGAAGTCTCTCTGTTCTTTTGATACATTTTCTAATGCTAAGAAAAAAGTCAGTCGATAGTATCCCATCCTGCATTTTTCCCACATATGCACAATTTCTGCCAAAATGTGGGCAAAATAAGATTTTATGAAATGGGCTTTAAAAAGCAATCTTAATCTTGAACGTTATTTTTATGGAAACATGCTCTGTGTACCATGTAACCAACATAAGAACAGACTTCTGGAATATAACTAACTGCTTTCTAGTCTTTTGAAATTAGCATGCTGTATATACCATGAAAGTGCAGTTATTAATATCCCAGGTGTAATGCATCTTGAACAGAAATTTAAAAAGAAGTCATGACTGCTGGCTCCACTATGTGCTGTAAGTGTGCTAGATGAACGTAACTTGGTCTCTACCCTTAAATAACATACCGGCTGTGGGTCAACACCAACAAACCAGTATCATGAGTACATGGGTTAGTGCCCAGGTGGGTTATGCACAGGCTGATGTGGCAGCAGAAAACATTGCAGATCTATTAGCTTTACTCTTTTTCATTTTCTGATACAAAAACTGTTATCAGTAGGTAAAGTATAGACCATTAGGGCATAGAACTCTGATTGAGATTCTGCATTCCATATCTTACTGGACATTATAATTCCTTAATGAGCATAAAGCCTAACATTTATTTGTAGTCATGGTAGTCATCTTACATTACATCTTATCTTACCTGTACATTACATCTTACTACATGTAAGATGGTAGTGTTACTTCTTACAATAGATTGAGCATCTATTATGCGCTAGTCATTGAGTTCTGGCAGTTCAAAAGAAAATGATATCCCTGTTAGCTAAGGATATAAAAATGTTAGTGTGGTAAGAGTGATAATAGAGGTATTCTGGGCTTGGAGAAAGGAAGTGGGGGACTGTGAAAAGCCCCCTAGTGAATGAGTGGAACAAAGGAAGGAAGGAAGGAAGGAAGGAAGGAAGGAAGGAAGGAAGGAAGGAAGGAAGGAAGGAAGGAAGGAAGGAAGGAAGGAAGGAAGGAAATAAAGAAGGAAATATAGATCACACTAAGACTTTAAAGATGAAGAGAGTTTGCAACAGGAACAGGAATTTCAGATAGAGGGGAATAGCAAAGGCCCTGAGATAGCATTTTTAGGTAGAGATGGTAGAGAAAGTGAAGGGAATAAAATAAATGAAGATACAGAGGCATGGTTGCCCAGATGTTCAAGGAAAGGCAGGTTGATTGGTGAGGATGGCAGATAGGTGGCCAGGATTGACATGAGAGATAAAACTAGAACGGCAGGAGCTAGATGTTGCAGGACCAGGCTAGGGAGACGGGCCTTTATTCCCCGGACACTGCAGGATTTGAAGAGTGTCAGCATCACCCGAGGTTTGTTTTGTTTGATTTTAAAGAGAACATGTGGGAACAGGCAAATAAAGAAAAGCTACATTTGAGATCCTCCTCTTGAGGATCCAGAGTTTAGCTGTATGTGTTAGGCAGACTTGAAGATGATTCTGAGGTTTCTACATGTGATAACACAATGACCTGAGGAAAAAAACTGATGCAATGACCTGAGGAACTACACCAGAAAAAAGGTGGAATAGATAATGAGTTGGATTTTTTACTATTTTAAGTGTGAAATGTCAAAGGAACATTTATGATGTAAAGGAAATTTTTAGTCTGAAGATCAGGAATAAGACTAATATTTAGAATGTAAGTTGATGCTTTATCAACATGTAGAGGTGAGGTCTGAAGTCCTTCAATAGATGAGATTGCTCAAGGGGACAGTGAAGGAGAGGACAAGCCCAGAATGGACCCCTGGGAAATGGCCACATCAAGGGGGAGGCTCCTCGCCTCTCTATAATCAGTTACATGCATTATCTATTGTCCAAATAATTTATATTATATGTGGCTATTGGTAGCCAATTTAGTGTAACCTCAGTCATGGTTTCACAGTATCCTAGGGTATCACCAATTATTTCAAAGTATCTGAAAATGCTGCTGCCATCTGCCAGAGATCCTCCAAATCAAATTAATTTTAATGAATAACAGAATGCCTTACGTTTGCCTGACGCTTTAGGGTTTTAGAAAGCTTATTTGAGGCCATTCAATTTCCTTTTCTTTTAATATATTTTTATTGATTTCAGGGAGGAAGGGAGAGGGAGAGAGTGATAGAAACATCACTGATGAGAAAGAATCATTGATTGGCTGCCTCCTGCATGCCCCCCACTGGGTATTGAGCCTGCAACCCGGGCATGTGCTCTTGACCAGAATCAAAACCGGGACCCTTCAGTCCGCAGGCCGACGTTCTAACCACTGAGCAAACCAGCTAGGGCAGTCCATTTAATTTCTAAGATAAATAAGCCATACAGCACCTTAGATTTAGTTGTAAAAATTAGACACACGACACTCATTGAAATGTCCATTTCAAATATTTGTGATTAGTGAGTGATATGTTCACCAACCACTACCAGGATGTTCGTGAATATTGGGTGGGTGGGGATAAGGGAAGGAATTCTAACTAAAGCTTGCTTCCCTGCGTTTGAATCTCAGATCTCCCACTTTTACTAGTTTTGTGAACTGGAACAAGTTACTTAACTTCTCTGGTCATAGTTTTCACGTCAGCAAAATAGCAAATTTTATGGAAGTGGTGTGGGTTAAATAAGAAAATATTTGTAAAATGCCTGAAAATGGTAGCTCAACTGTTATTATAGTACCCTGAAAATACACTCTTCTTTTGCTTCATTTGCCCTGTTTTTTCCTCCCCTTTCTGCTTGGAGACATGCTCTCACCTGAAATTGCAGTCTGCATTGAGATCCCACAAAGTGCTCAGTCTACAGAGAAATTCGGAGGGAAAATATTTCTCTTTTATTTGGGAAGTCTAATTTTTGTTCATTCTACAGTTATGGACCCCCCATCCGTCCCGTCCCCCCCACCCCCCAACACACACACACATACACTTAATGTGTTATTTGTCATTGAATGTTAAATATAAAACACACGTTCAAGTCTGCATTGTGTGGCAGCAAAGAATATCTGATTCCTTGAAGAAGAAGGAAGTTCACCAAGAGCAATCTTGAGTGGGAAGACAGGTGTGTTGCGTTTGAAAAGCAAAATACTTGTGATGGAGGACATTCTTTGAGGGCTGTAATGGGCCTTCTTTGCTCTCCCAGCCTCGCTTTGAAGTGATATTAGTTCGGCAGGCCATGTCTGGCCACTGCGGGCAGGTCACATACTGTTGATCCAGGACCTATGGATTATTTGATTGTTGCTATTTAATTTATGGAGAGTATGATGTGGAAATGGCAGCTCTTTTCTCCTAGAAGCAAAAAAAGAAAGTCTGTCAGTGGTTCTCAAACCGAGCATGTATGGGATTCACCTGGAAAGCCCATGAAAATGCCTATTCCCAGGCTCCGTTCTCAGTGGGGCTGATTCCCAAAGTCTGAGGTGAGGCCTGGGATCTGCATTAATAAGAAATCAGTTTAAAATACAACAACGACTATGTTTTGGAATATATTTTGGCACTTAACATAGAATTGGTATCTGGTGTAAGAAATGGATACCAAAATACATTACATTACTGATGTTATGAGCCAAGTCAAGGACCAGTGTTCTGGATGTTTCTTCTTATAATGAGAGGATGGAGCAAGCATTTGATTATTTGAACTAATTAATTGATTAGTGTAAATGTGCATAATACATTATTTTTTAAAATTGACTTCAGAGGGGATTGAGCCAGCAACCCAGGCATGTACGCTTGACCAGAATCGAACCTGGGACCCTTCAGTCCGCAGGCTGACGCTCTACCCACTGAGCAAAACCAGCTAGGGCACATAATTATTTTAACCAGGGAGAGATATGATAGGACCTAAAGTATAATTAAATCCATATTTTGTAACATCAACTGTATCTTTTTGTTGTTGTTAATCTTCACCTGAGAATATTTTTTCCATTGATTTTTAGAGAGGGAGGGAGAGACAGACAGACAGACAGACATCGATGTGAGAGACACATATCCATCTATTGGTTGCCTCCTGCATGCACCCCAACCAGGGTCGGGGATTGAACCTGCAACCCAGATAGATGCAGACCAGGAATCGAACCCTTGACCCTTTGGTGTGCAGGTTGATGCTCTAATGACTGAGCCATATCGGCCAGGGCTCAATTGTATATTTAAAGCTTACTTACCAACTGCACAGCATTTTAAACTTAGTCTCAATTATTTCAAGTCTTCCATCACAAGACAGGGATAATATTTATTGTTGGCTTACAGTGAGATTTCTCAACCTAGGCAATAATGACATTTTGAACTGGATAATTCTCTGTCATAGGAGACTGCTCTGTGCACTGTGGGATGTTTTGCAGCATCCCTGGCCTCTACCCACAAGATGCCAGAGCATCTCTCCAGATGTGACAACCAGTGTGGTTCCCAGACATTTCAAATGGCCACAGGGGTGGGGAGTAATAGTTGGGGTTTCAGAGTTTTACTTCCCATGACACTAATAGGTATAAGGTTCTAGAGATGAAATATCTTTATCAGATGTGATTCTTCACAGTGGCCTGAAGCTTACAAAGTCATACCACCCTTACATACTCAAATGCCTTGTGCAGAGAAAGTGACAACAAACCTGAGCTGGCCTCACGTGCCATTTGCTTTAGGAACGTTGGCTCTGTGGGAGTGTGTACGGGTCACTCTTTCTTACTCTTCCTCATATTGGAGCAGAAATCAACTCTGTCATGGATGGCCCTTCATGAAATTTAGGACAATCGGTACCGTTTATTGGGATCCCTTTTACCATTGGAATAGCTGTGCCGGTTACCAAAGACCATCACATCCTGACGGCAGCAGCTAGAGTGTCCAATTACGACCTTATCTCAGAAGCTGCTGCTTTCCATTTGTTCCTCAAATTTGTAAAAGCCCTGTCTCTAGTGAGATGTATCAAATAGAGTGTGTTACAGGCATCACGTCACAGTGGCATCAGCAAAGAAATACTTTCCTATTTTTTCCCAGCTAGCATTTGATTGCATAGCTTCTCAATATTTTGTGGCACTTTCCCCCTTTGCATGGGAAGTATATGGCAGGATGCCTGGCAAGCCTGCGAGAGTCAAATAGTCAGTATCCCAGGTATGCATTTGGAGAGAGAGCTTTCCCAAGCCAGCATGTTTTGTATGGTGTGAGCTCTCAGGCTTGTGGGGGACAGCTAAGGTAATTACTAAGGTGTCAGTGTCAATTCCCCTAGGTAATTACCAAGCATCAGGGACAAAGAAACTGCTAAGTGCCCTTGTTTGAAATAGAACCGCTGCCTAATGTAAGGGCAGGGAAATAGTGTGTAAGTTCTGTCACCCTTCGATCCCTCCATGTCCTGTCTCCGGTTTCCAGTAAACAGCCTTTAATAAGACAGTGTTCTCTGAGTCCCTACAGTGTGTCCAAGGCTTTATGCTTGTCACCTCATTTAGTCCTCACAACCCCTTGACAACATCAGCAGAACCCCCATTTTAGAGATGAGTTAATGCCTCCATTGTAAACTGACAGCAATGGAGAGCTTTGTCAAAGCAGCTCATCCACTGAGAGCAGCCACAGGATTCATGCCCAGATCTCAGGACAAACCTTGGCTCCTTCACACCAGCGTCTGGGTGGCTGGATTTAGCTTTTCCCTTGGCCCTCTGCACATCCTCATTAGCACTGACTGCCGGGCAGAGGGCAGCTGGCAGGGAGAGGGTTAAGCTTCCCCTGGTGTGCTCCAACTCAGCCAGCCACCTAGCAGGCAGATGCTGAAGATTTGGTTCCTCCGCTTCCCCACGTGCATTTTGCAGTGCACAAGTCTAGACTAGTGGTTCTCGCCTGGGCGATTTTGCTCCCCAGGGAATATTTGGCAACGTCGGGAGACATTTTGGTTGTTACAAGCAGTGGGCTGCTACTGAAATCTAGTGGGTAGATTTCCTTAAGTGTATGGCAAGCATCACCAGGAATGCTTCTGAATATTCTACAATAAACAAGACAGCTCCTACAAAAGTATTATCCAACCTAAAATGTCAAGAGTGCCGAATATTGAGAGTTGTGCTCTAGATAATAATTATGGGAGGGCATAGAAATATCTGTGAGCATCTCCCAACCCTTCACACTGCTCTCTAAAACTCTCAAACTTACATGTCCTGTGGATAAGCAGTCCACAGCTATTGCCCCCTGTTCATTCTAGATGACCTCACCCAGCCTTAATTTGTAAATTGAAAGAACTACAGGCATCTTGATCATTTTAGAGAAAGAACTGGGCCCCATGTGCATATATGTCGAGTATGTTGTTTTACTATTTCATCCTAATATTGATAACTCTCTTTGGGTGCATTTGGGTCTTCACATAATTTTGACCAACTTATCATTCCTATAAATAAAGTTTTCCCTTAATCATTGTTTGCAGTTATGATCCAAAGGACTTCCTTTATGCTGTTTTTTTTTTTTAAATATTCTTGATTATATTTAAATTTCTGTTTTGAAAAAGGGACACTTTTTGCAGTTCAAGCTTGCCCATCAGAAGGGTTTTCTTTTTTCTATTTTTTATATATTTTTACTGATTTTTTACAGAGAGGACGGGAGAGGGATAGAGTTAGAAACATTGATGAGAGAGAAACATCAGTCAGCTGCCTCCTGCACACCCCCCACTGGGGATGTGCCCGCAACCAAGGTACATGCCCTTGACCTGAATCGAACCCGGGACCCTTGAGTCCACAGGCCAACGCTCCATCCACTGAGCCAAACCGGTTAGGGCCAGAAGGGTTTTCTTGTTGGATCATCTCTGTTAATTCCACAGCCACTCAGAATATAATCATCAATTAGCTATTACTATATCAGCTTATCAGTGTGTTGACAAGAAGCCTGTATAAATACGTCTGTATGCCCCAGGTGCACACACGGCGTGTCTGAGCCTTTGATAAAGCCTATATCTTCCAGCTGCTCTTGTGGTTTGAAGGCAGGGTTCTGAGGCAGTAAGACCAGTGCCCAGGCAGCAGCTTCCTGGTTTCACTCTCAGCGATCCCCACTGTGTGGTCTGCAGATGTGGTCTTAACTTTGCAGGAGTTCTGAAGTGCCCCCGAAGGATTTTAATTTATGGAGATGAGTGAGTGCCACCTGAAAAACTTGCTTACATTTCCCAAGAAAAGGGGGCACCCCGTGCCATGCAGGGCCACTGGGAAAGCACCAGGGCTGATCAGGAGGCAAAAAGGAGCAAGACAAAAGCGTAGGCAGCAGTTTTATTTGGAGTTTCCAAGGAAAGGCAAGGTATGGCAGGGTAGACCATTTAGGACTGTCAAGCTTGATTAATGTCAGTGGGCTTTGGGCTGGAGGGAAGGCCTCCAGGTGTCCGGTGCCTGGCCCTGAGAAGGTTAGGGCAAGGGAAGTCGTGGCGTGGTGTGCGAGCCCGGTAAAGGGGGTGTTTAGCTTGCCTACTAAAGCTGTGCTCCCGAGTAAGCTCTTCCCTGTCTTCACAAGCCCTGGCGGTCTTTTCCCAGGTCTGTAAGGGCCAAGGATGTCAAAACAGTATTAGATACAGAAAATTTAAAAAAAGAGAGAGAGACGATTAATACACAAAGAACCTGGAAATAATCAGATCCAAGGGAACCAATGGACAGTAACTGAACTCACGGACTGTCGTCTAAGCCAGAGCTTGGCTTTATTAGCTTGGAGTGAGGCATATGCTTCCAGTGACCAAGTCTTTAAGCCTCCTCTCCAGAACATCGGCTGAATGGTGGCATCAGAATATTAGGAAGCTAGTTGGTCAAAACACTTTCAAAACTGGCCTGGTTTGCGTGGTGATCTGTGCCCAGGGAAGCCTAGTTGTGCCTGTGCTGGTGAATCTCTGACCTTCGGCAGGAGCACCTCCCGTGTCACCTTGCCTCCCTCTTCTGTGCCTCAGCCCATAGTCCCTCCGCAGGACCCGTGCAGCTGATCAGCTGCACCCACCTAAGCTACAGGTCCAGACCTCAACTAGAGAGAATTCTGGCCCTGCCTCCCTTAGGCTGGCACGCAGGGCATTCGATTGGAACTGCCAGTGTCCCCAAACTCTCTGGTCATGAACTTTCACAGATGGTTAGTGACAGCACGTCTGTGTGGCTTTTTACAAGCGGAGCTCTCAGAAGTTCCTAAGGATTTTCCATTTCTTAGGTAACTCCCTCTGAAGTGCATATACCCAGACAGGAAAAATATTTCGTGCCAAGAGCCCTGGAAGATCTCATTTCTAGTCCCAGTAATGCTTTAAGCTGGTTGTGTGACCTTCCTAAACCTCCCTTTTCTTTGTTGTAGAATGAAAGGTTGGGGTCAGTGACCCCTGAGGTCTTTCCCAGCACCATCCTGCTCTGAGAATGATTACATTTGTCACAATGTACAGTTTGCTTCGCAACAGTAGCAAAACATCACACATGCAACTTATTATCATTGTCAATCTTTTGATTTCCCTGAGTTTTTTCAGTCTCGTTTGGGGCGACATCACTGGCTTATCGCACAGTGATATTGTGTCCTGTCACTGAATTTCTGGGGGCAGCACATTGTGCTGCCACAGGCTCAGTGCTAATAATCAAGATTATATGTTCTGCTTACTGTGACTTTTCTGTGGTTTCTGGGGGGCGGGGAGGGGGGGTAATGCAGATGCTTTCCAATTATTCTAAGGGAATTTTGATTAACCCCCTGGGTAGAGTTCTCTGTACCACCTGCCACGAAGAAGCGAGTTTTATTGAACAGAAGGTATAGAATTGAATTGCTCATATTTGTTTTCTTTCTGGTGTCTATAGTATTATTTCAAGCCAAAGCATTTTAATAAATATTTAATAAATATCTGTCTAAAATAGGTCAAAACTGTTAGAAAGGAAACCTCTTTTGTTCTTCAATTTCAAATGCAAATAAGTTAATTTGATTTTTAAGTAGAATTTCTAAGTTAAAAACTCACATTTTTCTTTTATGTACGAAAAAGTAGTTATTTTTGACTGGAATAATCAGCATCCTGCCTACTATATAATGCTGAGTATTAGCCCATGGAAATAATTTCTTTAAATTTATCGCAACATTGTTATTTTTGTTGTTGGTCGTATAGGTATTTTTGCATGTTTATACTTCCCATTTTTACCTTTTGCTGGTGGCCAGAGTACTTTAACTGCTTGATTCATAGAGAATTTTCAAAAGGCTGCCTCTACAGTCTTTTCAAAAAGCAGCTTTATTGGGATAAACTTCACATTTCACACAAGTCACAATTCACACAGTGTACAATTCAGTGGTGTTCCATCCAGAGCTGTGCAGCCATTACCACAGTTAGTTTTAGAGCATTTTCATCACACACACCCTCAGAGAAGCCTTGTACCCATTAGTGGTCACTCCCCATTTTCCTTCAAACCTGCCAGGCACTAATCTATTTTCTATCTTTATATATATTCTGAACATTCCATAGAAACAAAAACACAACATGTGATCTTTTGTGACTGGCTTCTTTCACTTAGCATAATGTTTTCAAAGTTTCCTCCATCTTGTAGCATCAGTACTTCATTTTTTTTTTTTTTTTTGCCAAATATTATTCCATTGTATGGATATACCACAGTTTGTTTATCCTTTCTTCACTATGAACATTTGAATTGTTTCTATTTTTTTAGCTATTATAAATAATGCTGCCATTGAACATTCTTGTATATATTTTTGTGGACATATATTTTCTTTTTTCCTTACCTACATGTAGGATTTCTGAGTCCTGTGGCAATTTTTTGTTTAACTTTGTAGAAAACTTCCAGATTGCTTTCCAAAGCACTACACTATTTTACATTCCCACTCAGCAATGTGTGAGTGGTTTAATTTTTCTACATTTTTATCAACACTTTATTATCCCTTTTTTAAATGGGAGTATAATTGACATACAACATTATATTAATTTCAGGTGTACAACATAGTAATTCAATATCTGTACATATTGCAAAGCGATCCCCGCAATAAATCTAGTTAACATCTGGCGTCGATCTTTTAAATTCTGGCCATCTAGTGGGTGTAAAGAAGGGCTCATTTTAAATGCTCTCTGTTAGGAGTCCTCTTCTCTAGAGCCCATAACTAATGCAAAATTAGCCAAAACTATGTATTAGTTGTATGTTTTTTTAAGTAAATATAGCCTTAATGAAAAAAACAAAGCACATCATTTTAATTATTGCATGTTTTCTATTACATTGTTGTCTCCTCCTTTCTCAAATCAAATGTTTTTGATATTAAGCAACCAGTTCCTTTCATTCCCCTAGGCTTTTTATTTTTTTATGCCAGCACATACTGTGCAGGAAGGTCATTACCTAAAGAGAGGAAAAGAAATAATCAGCATCGAGAAAGTTAATGCTATTTGTATAATTTTTTAATAGGCATCTTATAGCATTTTGAGATTTAAAGCCAAATAATAATTTGCATATTATTGGGCAGTTTCCTCTTGTTGCTTATGAACTGACATTTTGCTTTGGAAACTCAGGTAGTGAAAAAGCTTCTCAAAGCTTCAAATACTAGTGCTTTAATTCCGTAGTCATTTAGTATTAATCCTGTTCTGTAGACCACCTACGTGTGTTTGTAAGGGATATAATAACTGACACTGTATTTAATTAGCACTAATATTGTGTAGAAGGAAAAACATGTTCAGCATCTTTTCGAGTCATTAGTTCAAAATTAGCAGAAGCCGGGAAGGAAAAGCCCTTGTTTATGCACCATTATTATTTTGCATAGACATGGAAGTTGTGATCCATTTACTCATTCATTTATGCATTCCTTCTTTCATTCATTCAACAAGTATCTGTTGGGAGCATACAATGTTCCAAACAATGTTCTAGGTGCTGGGAAAATGGACCAAGTTCAGTCGGACAAAAGTGTAAGTCACAAATAAGTACCCAATGGCAAGCAGCTGGTGTATGCAGTGTAGTGAGCACAAATTCATGTGTCCACAGAATAACCTTGCTTAGCTCCTCATAGCAAACTGAGGACGCCGAGTGCCCGGTGGGAGGGCGAGTACAAGGGAGGATGCAGACTGTGGATTCTGAAGTTTGTCACTTTATTCTCCCTTTTAAAAAATAAGAGCCCCCCCCTTTTTTGTCCTTAAGTCTCTTTCCACAAATGTAAAGATCTTGCTTCCTTTATTGAATTTCTTTTGGGGTTTTATAGTTATTACTTCAGTGATTTATATAAAAGGAGTAATTTACCTGTTGATAATGGGGGAGGTTATGTATGTGTGGAGGCAAGGGGTGTATAGAAAATTTTGTATCTTCCACTTAATTTTGCTTAAATACAAAAACAATTGTAAAAGTGAAGGCTATTTTTAAGAGCCTTTTATAGGGTAATGACTAAGGGCACATGCTTTAAAGTGAGCCAGACATTTATTGTCTATTTGATCTTAGTCTCACTTAACTCTCTCTAAGCCTAGTTTCCTGGTCTGTCACATGAGAGTAATAATACCACCTACGTTAGTGGCTGTTGTGAGAATTAAATGAGAGAATGCATACATGGCACTTAGTATAGTTCCTGGCACAGAGTAACCTCTCAATAAATTTAGTGTTACACCAGGAGTAAAGTTAGTTTACCTTCATGGGACATGATCCTGGGAGCTTTCTAGTTTAGATCTCGAGTGTCTGACTCACTCTGTGTGACTTGTTCTCTTTCTTCATTCTAATAGAAACCTTTCTGAAACAGTCCTTTTCCCTGAGATGGCTAACATGTGGATGCCGCAGGTAGTTTGGCGGCTGGGTACAATGGTGGGGAGGACAGCTGCCCTGCAGCAGGCTTGGTGGGCACAGAGAGTGGTCATGGGGACCAAGGATTGGGTGGTGGGAGGGAAGGCAGGGACCAGAAGGGATGTGGAGTCGAGGGAGAATTGGTTTTCTCACTGGGAATGACTCACACCTGTTTTTAGGCTGAAGCGAAGGCGCTAATGGAAAGGAGAAAAAGATGAAGCAGGGTCCCGGAGAAAGAACGGGTCCAGGGTTCCTGGCGGCCAGGAAGAAAGCTACCTTTCTAGGCTGGAGGGCCGGTCTGGGCAAGGTCGAGTGCAGATGTAGGAAGGTGTGTAGGGTGCTAGTCTGCTTAAGGAGCCCAGTGGACTCCTTTTTCCTTTGTGAACGTGTTCATCGATTTAGTAATAGTTATTCTGTTGACATAGCAAGCTTTTTTCTATTTCAAAATACCAGTTTTCGCATAAGTTTTTTTTACCTTTCACTTTTTGGAGTGAAGTTTCCTATTTTTAAAGTTACATACATTAGGTGCTATTCTATATTTATTTTCTAATGTTTCTAATTCTGGAATTAACAAAAAGTGACTACGTTATCCAAATTTGACTTTGTACTAACATCATACTTGGCTTACTCAATATCCCTGAAGGTCAGCAAGAGATGAATTTGGACTAGACTTGTCTTTTCCTGCATTCATCACTTAAAAAAAAAAAGAAAGAAAGAAAGAAAAGAATGGTAAGAACAAGCCATTTTTTCACTTTTATAATTTTTAATCCATCATTAAAAGTACAACTTGCTTTATGATCTAAAGAAATACCATCTAAGTCTTTATATTAGGAACAAGAGTGAGCCTTTTAGAAAAAAAGGAGCAGAGCTTAATCTGCATTAGCCCTTTGATGTATTTCTAGATTTTTAAAAAGCTTCCTGCCGTTCCCAGCCACATGGAGACAGACCAAGTCCTATGTCCTGCAATGCCGCTGTCCTCTCTCCTCTCTGCACACACTGAGCCTGGCACCTTTTGTGAGCTGGCCAGGGTCTGCCATATCGTCGGGGACGTTATCCAGGTGCTGGCCCACTGCGAGTTCCTCCCACTGCTCCTGCTCCAGGTTGAAGACTCTCACATTAATGATTGCTTTAGAGAAGCACACTATATCACCCTTTTGCTCTTCTCTGGAACATTTCGTTAAGATGTGACTGTTAATTGGAGCATCTAGGGCAGCTGTGGGCAAACTACGGCCCGCGGGCCGGATGCGGCCCGTTTGAAATGAATAAAACTAAAAAAAGAAAAGACCATACCCTTTTATGTAATGATGTTTACTTTGAATTTATATTAGTTCACACAAACACTCCATCCATGCTTTTGTTCCGGCCCTCCGGTCCAGTTTAAGAACCCATTGTGGCCCTCGAGTCAAAAAGTTTGCCCACCCCTGGTCTAGGGGCTTTATGAATTGGTAAGTAGAAGAATGCTAGCTGAAACAAGGCATGCATCCTGTTGTTTCAGTTCTTGCCATTACTAGTTCTTTTATTTCATCATTTCCTGTAATCTAGTATTTGAAGAAGTTGTTGAACTTACTATTTATATAGCGACTTTTAATAGCTCATTTTCTTATGTAATGATGATGAGAAAGCGACGGATTGGTGTATGTAATGCTCTTTCCATTGATCACCATGATTGCCAGAAGTAGAGCTTTGTGCCAGCTGGTTTCATAGATGGAGGAAAACAATCCAGGTTTCAGTTTCACAAATGAAAAAACAAAACCTAAGAGGAAAAGGAAGCAACTCGTTAGCAGTGGGCCACTGTGCAGAGTAGGATAAGTGCCTTCAAAGATTTTTGTTTCGGGCACTGTAATATAATGTTTAATAAATAGTTTACTTCAAAGGACCTCACTACAAGAAAATAGGCAGCTTTCCTGCTATTCTTGTCTCTGGCTTAGTTTTACTATAAGTAGCTCATATCCGGTCCTCTGTGGTCTCAGGTGGTCGTTTGTGTTTATGATCCTAATGCTGAAACTGTAAGACCCGTGGCCCTATTTTAAGTCATTAGCAACTACACAGTGGTCTGCAGGGCTGATGGACGCCCTCCCGAACCCCCGGCGCTTTGACCCGTCCTAAGGAAAGTACTCAGATGCTTTTTGGGATGATGTCTTCCCAAAATAGAAAACTCCTAAGGAAGGAACAGAATAGCTCACCAACATACACCTAACGGTTTGATGTATTGTGATCACTCCTGCACTCCCATCTTCTAAACATTCTGTTTAATATCCTAGGGATAAAAGCCTGAGGTTATTGAGATCAGTGGAGATGTTTGTATTTTTCTTTTTCTTCCTATAGATATATAGGCATACGTAGACTTTGAGTAGAAGTGGGTGATGTCACCCAAAAAGAAGTGGGGCACAGAGAACTACAGGCAGAGGGAAAGGATGGGTGGTTTTCTGTGTCCGAGGTGACTCAGGTGATAATAATACCGTAAAATTATGAAAAAAAAATTATATATATATATATATCTCACTTAATATGTGTGAAGCATGTTAGATTATCTTCTCATGAAGTAAATATTGTTACTGTTTGTATTTTTGAGATGAAGGACTAGAGATATACAGATATAAAGTAATCTTCCCAGGTCACATAGCCAGTCCCAGAAACAGGACTTACCCTCAGGGCTCTCTGATGGTGGAGCTGTGACCTGGAGGCCCATAGAAAGCATCTCCTGGATGCTCACTCTGGCCACCACCACTGACAGGACTGGGCGCCTCCATTCTCCCCTGGCTTTCACTTCCTCTTCGGGCTGCAGTCTGCCCTATACCTGAGGACTTCCCATTGACACCTATCAGCCATTCTCCAAGTCATGCTCTTTCGGGAAATTGCCTCATTCCCGAGAGAGGGAAGCTTGACGCCCATTTTTTCTTTTTTTTTCTTTATTGTCTGAAGTTTTACATATGTCTCCTTTTTCCCCGATTGACTGGCCCATTTTATCTAGTTGTTTAGTGGTCACTGGATAATCCACGGTTTGCTGCCCTCTAGTTCCCTCAGCCAGCTCCAGGGATAGAGGTGAGGCTTATAGGAGGCTATATATACTGCTACCTGGGTTGACTTCAGTGGGAAAGGACTGAGACAAGTCCACCATGGGAATTAATTGGATGAGTTCCCAAAGATATATGTCCGTGGTATTTACCACAGTGTTGTTTATATTAGCAAAATAATTAAAAACTGCCAGACTGTCCATCAACAGGGGCTTGATTAAAGAAATTATGGTATTCCATATGGTAGAATATTAATATAAAGCCATTAAAATTATGACTAGGTCAATGTTTATTAACATGGAAAAATACAATATGAACTGTATTGACATGAAAAAAGGTTAAAATGATATGTATTAGCATACTAATTTGTTTTAGAAACAAACTTAGAAGGTTGAGTCAGGACTTCTTAGTCTTTACTAATTAAAAAAACAACAACAGAAAACTATGATTTTATAGGAAATATAGGTCCAGGTTACTTATGAGGACCTGTTTCAACTAGAATAAGCTAAATCATGTCTTTTATGAATTTTATAATACATTTTAGAAAGGTGATCCCACCGAGATGTTTCAAATATGTAGGTACTTTTAAAATATAGTTAGTATTTTTTTAAAAAACATGTTGGTTAACTAATTCTGTCAATTAAAAAATACTTTTAAGAAACAGTAACTCTCTGATTTGAGTTTTTGAAAAATATTGCAAGGGTTATCATTTGGAGATTTACAGTGCATATTAGCATTTTAAAATTGCTGAGAAGGGCTGTAGTGAGGAAACCTGTTTCCCAGTTTTCCCAAATCTGGCTTACCATGGGACACCTTTTTATCCCCCATCTTCTTTTTTTTATATGACCTATTAATAAGCCCTAAAAGTAGTGTTCTTTGGAATACTTCTGAGAGACAATGCTCTAGATCATGGGTAAACAACAGTCCAGCACTTGCTTTGTAAATAAAGTTTTATTGGAACACAATCACACCCATTCATTTATGTTTTCTCTGTGGCTGCTTTCACACTACTGTGGCAGAGCTGAGTAGTGACAGACATCATAGGACATGCAAAACCGAAAATATTTACTATTTATCTGGCCCTTTATAGAAAACAGAGTGTCCACCTCTGCCCTACATATCAGTTGTAGGTAGTTGTACATGCGAATTAATTTTACCCCTTATTTTTGTACTCTAGGAGTAATACCTGCAATTTAAAGTAACATTGTTAACTAAGAGCGGATAGAAAGGCCAGCCAGACTTGTTCATTATATTTATTGTGTCAAAAACAAAATGCCCTGGGCAGTTGAGGAGATTATTTTATCCCGGCCATTGCAAGAAGGAGAACAGTTATTAATGAGGAAGGGCTCAAAAGGAGGGGCTTGGGTTTTATAGAGGCAGGTACACAGGAGTGATCATGAGTCTTGTGGGATTCATAAGGAAGAGTGGACAGGATTGTCTAAGTCAGTGGTCGGCAAACTGCGGCTCGCAAGCCACATGCGGCTCTTTGGCCCCTTGAGTGTGGCTCTTCCACAAAATACCACGTGTGGGCGTGCACGTACAGTGTGATTGAAACTTCATGGCCCATGCACAGAAGTTGGTATTTTGTGGGAGAGCCACACTCAAGAGCTGCATGTGGCTCGTGAGCCGCAGTTTGCCGACCGCTGGTCTAAGTCATAACAGGCGAGTAGCTTTCTGCCTTTAGCCATTTACCAGACACAGAAGAGCAAAGGATTCTGCAATCATTTCTGTTTTCCTGAAGCACAGGGCTCAGGGAAAGTTCAACATTGTCAATTGTCAACAAAATCAATATATTTTATTAAATACCTATCCTATCTAATAAAAGACAAAAAGGGTAATTAACGTACCTCCGCTACGCTTCCCATTGGCTAATCAGCGAGATATGCAAATTAACTGCCAACAAAGATGGTGGCCGGCAGCCATGCAGCTGAAGCGAACAGGAGGCTTTCTTGCTCCAGTGATGGAGGAAGCCAAGGTTCCCCGCCTGCCACCATGGCCCAACTCTGAGCTCTGAAAGCAACTAAGTTTCAATTATAGAAGCTAAACAAACCCCAGATACCTGCTTTCAGCCGGCCGCAGCCTCAGAGCTGGGAGCGCCAGTGACGGCAACAATGTTTCAATTATAGAAGGTAAATAAATCCCAGAATAAAAAAAAAGAAAAAAAAGAGAGGCTGGGAGCTTCAGTCGCCAGCCAGGCTGAAAACAGCCCTCAGCCCCTCACCCAGACTGGCCAGGCACCCCAGTGGGGACCCCCACTCTAAAGGGAGTGTGGCCAGCCTGAAAACAGCCATCAGCCCCTCATCCAGACTGGCCAGGCACCCCAGTAGGGATCCCCACCCTGAAGGGGGTGTGGCCAGCTGCAAACAGCCATCAAACCCTCACCCAGGCTGGCCAGGCACCCAAGCGGGACCCCCATCCTGATCCGGGACACCCTTCAAGGCAAACCAGCCGGCCCCCACCTGTGCACCAGGCCTCTATCCTATATAGTAAAAGGGTAATATGCAAACTGACCCTAACAGCAGAAAGACTGGGAATGACTGGTCACTATGACATACACTGACCACCAGGGGGCAGACACTCAATGCAGGAGCTGCCCTCTGGTGGTCAGTGTGCTCCCACATGGGGAACTCTGCTCAGTCACAAGCCAGGCTGATGGCTGCCAGTACAGCAGTGGTGGTGGGAGCTTCTCCTGCCTCCTCAGCAACGCTAAGGATATCTGACTGCAGCTTAGGTCTGCTCCCCGCTGGCAAGTGGACATCCCCCGAGGGCTGCCAGAGGAATGTCTGACTGCCATCTTAGGCCCAATCCCCCGGAGAGCAGGCCTAAGCCAGCAGGTGGTCATCCCCCAAGGGGTCCCAGACTGCGGGAGGGCACGGGCCGGGCTGAGGGACCCCCCCGAGTGCACAAATTTTTGTGCACCAGGTCTCTAGTGTATATATAAAATCTGGCAGTAAAATATGGTTTTCAAGGCCACCTCTATCTTTTTCTGTATTTTGCCTTGCATCACTTTTCTTGCCAGTATCATAGTCAACGCAGTTTATGATGCCTCATTGCTTATTGAAATGGAGATGGCACTAATGAAGCCTGCTATTATGAATGAGAGCAAATATACACATCCGACATTTTCTAAAAGGAAAGTTAAATCTAGGGAGTGATGTAACTGGATTGGTTACATATCTTTTTGCCATTGATGTATTACTGTACTCTATGGGATATCATTTTCCATCTGTAGAATCTTCATAATAATGATTGCCATAGGCCTAATTTATTTTTGAGTTAGTAACAGCTCAGATTCCACTCAAGACATCAAAGGAGACTAATACCCTCACACTTAGGAGATTAGTTTCGATTTGATACCCGTTTGAATGGCTTAACTGATAAGAGTGGGTTAACTGATTAGGCACTCTTCTACACCTTTGTATGTTTTATTAAAGAATACTTTATAGACAATAACATTTGCCCCTTGTAAATTATAGTTCTATTATTTTTAGTACATTTATAGTCATGCAACCATCACTACAATTCAGTTTTAGAACATTTCCATCACTCCAAAGTTCCTTTCCACCTGCTTGCAGTCAACCACTGCTCCCACCACCAGCCCCAGGCAACCACTATAAACATGTTTATTAACAATGTTCCTCCTCACAGCCATTCTATAGGATTAGTTACCATAATTTCTCAGTTTTCCTGGGGAAGAAAGCAAGATGAAGGGAGCACACAGGAAGTGGATTCAAACACCTAGCCCCAGAGCCTTCTGAGCCACTACAAACCTGAGCGTCAGAATCCCCCGAAGGGCTTCTTAGGACAAGGACACCTGGCCCTCTCTCAGAATCCTGACTCCTTGAATCTGAGGTAGGGCTCGAAAATCTGCATTTCTAACAGGTTCCCCCTGATGCTGCTCAGTCCAGGGACCCTGCTTTGACAACCATACAATCGCAAGTATGTGAGAAATACTCTTGGGATGGGTCTAATTTGTAGCATGGCGCAGATTATACCAAAAATTCTCTCCCTTTTTATTGAATTTATCGGGGTGACACTGGTTAACAAAATTATACAAGTTTCAGGTGCACAAATCTACAACCCATCATCTCTACACTGTATTGTGTATTCGCCACCCCAAGTCAAGAGTACTAAGTATCTTTGACAAATACTGCTAATTCTAGGGGAAAGAATTATATGCTATGAGACTAAGTGTAAACATAACCACTAAATGCCCTCTGAAAAGTGTTCTCAATCACCTCGAAGTAGCATTGCTGCTTATTTTGTGTATGCCTTATCTGTCGATCATCTGGTAACTTTCATTTCAATGAATTAACATTACGACTGCTGTTTTCATTTTTGCCTTTTAAAAGGCAGACTCAAACTTTGTTCTTATGCCTCTAGTCACAAGCAAAAATGTAAAGGGTAATTTACCCAAATAGAAGAGAAAAAGAATTTAAAAGGCAGGGAATGAAAAGAAAGTACTGACTCACTGCAAACAGCTGCAAAATGTTGCCCTTGGGATAGAGGGTAACTCAATTGTGAAATAATAGCCAAAGCTCACGCTCTTAATAACTTTCTCTTAGCCCCCAGAAAGCTTCTCCACTTAATGTGAGATGCTCGGCAGAAGGTGCTGCCGGTTTGTGGCTGGCTCAGCAGGAAGCCTGGATTGAAAGCTCTTCATTTGTACAAACTCATTTGCATTTGTAATGCTCTTATTTTAAATCTCCTCTAAATGTAAATATTTTGGTCTCTTTTTCTCCATTTTTAAAAATAAAAATATTTTATTTTGAATGTGAGCCTAAATTTTGTTTGTTTGTTTGTTTGTTTGTTCGTCCATCCTGTGTCACTGTGGAGTGTTCCATGGGGTGAATGTGCCAGTGCATTCATGCTACTCCCATAGCCCAGGTAGAGGGGCTGATGGCTGGGTCTCGCTCCTTCCTCTGCCTACCAGCCCCTGCAGGGACATCATGAGGGACATGTGTTATTAAGGGGACCTGCAGTGTCTTGGCCTATTTGAGTGCCTACTGTTGGAATCTCAGGCACCATGTGAGCCTAAGTTTTAAAAATGAACGGAGTGGCTTCGCATCCTCCCTGAAAGATAAAGTGGCAACAGTAGATGATTCTAGATACTAATGGGGATGATTCTAATGGGGATTATACCCCATAAAGAGCCAGGCTGAGGTCGATGGGAGGTGCCATTGCAGATGGCTTTTGAATGCAGGGGAAGAATTAGTTAGAAAAGGTTCATTTGCTTGGGGAGGAAGTGGTTCGGTATGTTTCTTACAGAAAGCCTGCAGTTTCCTGTTCCTCAGTAACTGCTCAAATAGATTGTTATTTTTCTAAACATCAAGAGAGTGGAATCAGCAGAAAGGCGTTTGCTTTTTCATGCAGTTGAGTGCGCACAAATGAAGGGGCCAGCCAACCTCAGCTTCTAACCAAGGGGAGAGTCCCTGGCATTCTCAGACTTCCGGAGCCTCTTGGATGGACATAGGGTGTGAATTGGCCGCCTCGCTGCACCGCCAGGCCAGCCAATGCCTGACCACTGGACGTGCTCTAGAAGTGTCCTTGGTAGAGCCTTCAAGAGTCCAACAGACCCTCTGAGCCCGAGTCCTTCCAGAGCTTTTCTAGGTACATCTGAGCCCCACACCGAGAGGAGAATCAAACCTCTAAAACTAGCTTGGTTCTTAAGGCCAACACTAGCCCTGACCAAACTCTGCCACCACCATGCTGCAGCCCAGTTCTCTCATACTCAGTGTGACTTGAGAAAACCCTCCTGGTCCGGATTTGGATGCATAGAACCAAAAATGATCAAGGCTGGAGTATTGGTCATCCACACGCTTGCAAATTCCCACCTTCTTCGCATGTGTGTATTGTTTGACTATTGAAGAATGTTAACATTCTACCATTTTTCAAGAGTTAGTATGATGCATTTCAGTTCAGTGCTTGGAAGTACTATACCCCCGGCCCCTACACAGATGCTTGCTTTCAGCCTCTCTTTAAAGTAGACTTTAAAATAAGAGTCAGCTGTGTCATTCAGGTAGAAAGAACAATGGCAGATAAGAAAGCAAACTTTCATTTCTGAAAATGGAGGAGTAGGTACTATGGTATATTGCCTAACTCTCCAGCACCCCACCATTCTCTCAGAACATTGTATCTCTCATGTTTGCATTCAACATTAACTTTCCTATGGCTTGGATAGGTTGAGATGCCAACCTAAGCAACTTTTACTTTGATTGGAAAATCCTTCAACACATTGCAACTTTACAAATACTTCTAGCCATATCAACTACTGAACCCTTCTGCTTAGCCAACTGGCCTCCCCAATGATCTCACTATAGCCTGTTCTTTCCCACCTCCTCCACACCTGGACTTATACCATCCCTACACAAAGAAAGCTTACTATTTCCTCTACCCTTCTTCAGACTTGTTTTACTCCAAGACTTATCTCAAATCTTACCTTCTCCAAAAGTCCTTCTCTGAAATACGGTAGTATTTCATTTACTCAACACATAGACTCAGAGGAATTTGCTGGTAGGAGTGCCTCAGCTGGGGCAAAACTGGAGACATTTTTGCTGCCAAAACTGGGAGGGGGGAGTGATATGATATCTAGTGGGTAGAGGCCAGGGATGCTGCCATTGAGAAAATGGACTTTCGTTGTTTCTAGATTGAACCTAGATGAGGTAAGAAACTTGCATCCTTGTAGTACTTGGAGAGTATATCTTAGGTGTGCTTGAACATATTCAGGTAAGAGGCTCACTACCTCACAAGGCCACCTGTTCCGTTGGTGGAGAGCTCTGTTAGAAATGGTTTTCTGTGTTGGGTTGAAATCTGCTTTCCTGTAAGTGTTTTCTGTGGGCCATTAAGTTAATTGCTTTCATGCCATGGAGCCTTTATAGAGAGCTCCCTTGTGATCCCTTGCAGTTCCACATCCCTCACTAGTCTCCACGTAATGCCTGGTCCCATGACTTACCTCTATGTGTGCATGTTCCCCAAATATTGTGCTCAACTTCCTGATGATGGACAGGCACAAGTCTTATTCTTCTAACACAGTTAATCTAATCTTGTCATAGAGATGCCATCTCTCTGTAATGACCAGCCCCACAGAGATGATACCACTGCTGGCAGAGAGCATCAACAGACTGCAAATTATAATCCTAGTACAATACATTGTCCCTTATGTTTTGTGTAGGGTACTTGTAGGATGATTACCTTTAAGGTGGAGGTGGGTCTTTTAGTTTGTAAAGCCTGTGTGAAAATTATTTATTTGTAAAGCAGGTAGGTAGCTTGGAATTATATGCAGTGTTCTTGCTTCTCATTTATGACAACACAATGAAGAAAATACCTCCTACTGCTCTGCTGACCAGTTTGTTGGGTTAATTTGGGAGATAGTGTCGGTAACCTGGAATTGTGCCAACTTCCAATTAGCACTCTGTGTAACCACTGATTTCACTTTAGAAGTAATTACTGTAGATTTTCTCATCTACCCTGAACATAGTGGACACGTTTCAAATCCCATATTGTATTATTCTTATCTAAAAGGAATTTTTTTTAGGTTTTATAGTTAAAAATTTTAAACTTACCTTGATGTAACTTAAGACTTATTGAAAAGTTGTAAAAATAGTATGAAAAATGCCCATATAATTTCACCAATTCCCCAAATGTTAACATTTTATTATGGTTAGTTTATTGTGTTTGTTCTCTCTGTTTTTACTCTCTAATTATTTTTCTGTGAACCATTGCAGAAAGTTGCTAATAGTATTTAAGCATGTATTTCCTAAGGACAACACTACAACATTCTTTTATGCAACCGCAGTGCAGGGAATTCACAATGATATAGTACTATTGACTAATCTACAAACCTTTCCAATTTTTCTAATTTTCCTACTAATATCTTTTATAGCAAAAGAAAAAAATTGTTTTTCCAGTCCAGAATCTAATTCAGAATTACATATTCCCTTTGGTTTACATGTCCTTGCAGTCTCCTGTGGTCTAGAACAGTTTTTCAGTCTTTCTTTGTTGATCACAACCTTCATATTTTTAAGACAGGCCATTTATTTTGCCAATTGTCCTTCAACTTAGGTTTGTCTGGCGTTTCCTCATAATTGAATTAGGATATACACGCAGGCAGGTGTCCCACAGAAGTGCTGTTGTGTCCTTCTCACTAGATCTCAGGAGTCATGTGTTTCTGTTCGTCCCGTTACTGGTGACACTACTTTGCCTACTTGGTTAAAGTGTCGTTTGTCAGGGTTTTCCACTGTAAACTTGCTATTTTTCTTTTTCTATTTGTCTGGTAAAGGAAATAGGTACTTAAGCTGTTAATTTCAACATAAGATGGTAGATGTTAAAACATTCAGACAGCCATAGTGCCATGAGAGCCAGTAACCTGGGAGCTCGGGGAAGGCCTCTGACACGATGACACTGCCCCTGTGACGTAAGGAATGATAGGAGTCAGCCAAGGAAAGGGAGTGGGAGGGCGTGCCAGAAGGACACAACGCTAGGCACACAGCCATGGAGCCACGGAACTGCATGGTGTGTTCAGAAAACAACATTTGGAGTTCTAGGCTTGAGCTCTCAGACCCTGGGATCCCACCTGGAAACTTGAGGGCATGAGATCTCACAGGATGCTGGGAGAATGTCTTGTCTCTCAGGATGTGCGGGGTCTCCTGTTTCTCATCCCACAGGCCTTTCTCCCCAGATTAACACAGAGCCAAAAATAGCATAAAAGTGAGGCATTCTTGGGAAAAGTCACAGTAATCGATAGTCACAGAAGTTTTGTCATCAGGATGTACAATTTATTTTATTGCAATTTAATTAATTTCCTTCTCATACAAGACAAAACCATCTTTGCAAAAAATTATGTCACTTCTTATTGTGGAGTATAAAATTTATGAAAATAAATATGTGAAAAATGTACAAAGGAAGTGAAAAATTAACCTGAATTTGGCTTTGAAGTACACAATCGAGAAGCCTGCCATTCGTGGCTTGAATAAGAAGTGAAAATTGTAGAACGGTAAAGCACTGTAGCCTGTCTTTCCCCTTTGATACTTAAACTTTTTATTTTCGTTTCCACGTGTGCTGACTTACCCAGTCATGGGGTAGCAGATACGATCAGAGTGGCCAAGACTTGTCCAGGCTCTTGTCAAGAAACCTATAATTCTCCAAGAATCTTCAAATTACCTGCCTGCCAAGTCATTTCCTTTGTTCTTCCATCTATAAGGCCATTTTTAAAAATATATTTTATTGATTTTTTACAGAGAGGAAGGGAGAGGGATAGAGTCAGAAACATCGATGAGAAACATCGATCAGCTGCCCCCTGCACACCCCCACTGGGGATGTGCCCGCAACCCAGGTGCATGCCCTTGACCGGAATCGAACCTGGGACCTTTCAGTCTGCAGGCTGACGCTCTATCCACTGAGCCAAACCGGTTAGGGCTATGAGGCCATTTTTGCAAGGTCAACATGAGTGATAATGTCAGCAAGAAAAGGATTATGAACCTCTGTCTGAATTTCAGTGATGTCCAGGTAAGAAGAAAATTTTGAAAGAATTCTTTGAGATTTCCAAGGCCACGTAAATTTTCCCCTAAGAGAAATTGCCGGGTTTGAGGGCTCCGCATACCAGCTCACTGAATCTCAGTCTTCAGCAGTGGCACCTTCATATTTATCTGCTTTTGCCTCTTCTTGCTGGGGTGGCGACATGCGTCTCTTGTCAGGATGATAGGCGAGCCTGTAGTATGCCACAGGACAGATTTCCTTGTTAGGACAGTATCATCCCTCTCAGGAGAAAGAGCCTGGCTGTCAGCATTTCTAAGATAGACTGGTGCTCACTGCCACCTCTGCTGCAGAGTATTTGGCCATAAAGAGATATATTTGTCCATTGTGTTGAGTCACAGAAACAAGATCAAAGCCCATGGGAACTTTGTTGTACTTCCGGATGTAAACAAATCTTAGCTATATTTAACATTAACAAAACAGTATTTTTCTTTTACAGACGACAGTTTTCCAAACAACACAGAAGAAACAAAGAAACAAATATTTTGTGTGTTTCTGATTCATAGGTTGCTTAGACTAGGATTTTGTCCCTAATTTAAGAATCTCTAATATAGAGTTTTGAAGACATATTCAATTAAATCCTGTTTCTGTCATTTGGGGGAGGGAATAACAGATTCTTTTTTTTTTTTTTAGAGATAAGATAGACAAATATTTGAGACCCCCTTCTCAGATCACTCTAGCTCTAAACTTAATAGAAGTTAAGACATTTGGCAAGAATGGGGTCCCCCTATCCAGGAGAGGAGATGAATAGTCTTGGTTCAGTACATTTTCTTCTAGGACCTTCTTCAGATTGGGGAGATTCATTTTAAAATGAATGCAGTTATCAGACCCTCCATATTCAAATAAGATTGTAGAAAAGTTTAAAGTCAAATAAAACTCAAACTTCTTCAGTGTATAATTTCCTCTTGCAGATGCCAGACCAAAGGTCAAAGTGATCTAGCATTTATATTTGTTATCATTTGTTGAAACTAGAATTCTCCTTGGGATATATTTATAATTGTTTTAATATTAAAGTGTCTTTACAAGAGATTTGTGCTTAATCAATTTGTATAATAGCATATGCATTCCCCTTGAAGTTACCTTGCCAACTTTTCTGCGACTTTTGAGCTCCCCCATGCTTTTTAATAAGCCAAGAGATCAAATGAATACTCCCCCAGTTGCCCAGATATTGGGCAGTTATGGCTGGTTTTAGGTCACCTAAACTCTGTAAACATTTAAAGAGAACCCTTGTATCAGACGGTTACTTATGGGACAGGAGAGGCCTTTCATCTGTGTTCCCTAATCTCACCCTAATGTACGTGATCTGATTCAGGGACAGCAACTTTGGGGTCAAAAAAAATTAATGCCAGAGTAACCATAGATGCCAAAACACTCCCAAAACTTTGAAACGTGAAATGCACAAGACTGAATATATGCAAAAGGTACATTAAAGATGATCCTTTCAGCCCGGCCAGCATGGCTCAGTGGTTGAGCCTCTACCAACGAACCAGTAGGTGATAGTTCGATTCCCGATCGGGGCACATGCCCGGGTTGCAGACTTGATCCCCATTGTGGGGCGTACAGAAGACAGCCGATCAGTGGTTCTCTGTCCTCATTGATGTTTCTATCTCCCTCTCTCTCTCCCTTCCTCTCTGAAATCAATAAAAAAAGTGTTGTTGTTTTTTTAAAAAAAGATGATCCTTCTGTAAACAGGGCTCTACCACAGCCTGGGTGGTTCAAACCATAGAGATTTATTCCTCACACTTCTCAAGTCTGGAGGTCCACTATCAAGATGTTGGCAGGTTTGGTTTCTTCCAAAGGCCTCTTTTTTGTTGTTGTTGTTACTCCTCACCTGAGGATATTTTTTCCAGTTATTTTTAGAGAGAGTGGAAGGGAGGAGGAAATTCACCGAGAGAACCATTGATGTGAGAGAGAAACATTGATTAGTTGCCTCCCGCACATGCCCAGACCAGGCCCAGGGATCAAGCCTGCAACTGAGGTATGTGCCCTTGACCAGAATCAAACCTGGGACCCTTCAGTCCGCAGGCCGATGCTCTATCCACTGAATAAACCAGCTAGGGCAGCCGTGGGCAAACTATGGCCCACGGGCCGGATCTGGCCCGTTTGAAATGAATAAAACTAAAAAAAAAAAAAAAAAAAAAAAGACCGTACCCTTTTATGTAATGATGTTTACTTTGAATTTATATTAGTTCACACAAACACTCCATCCATGCTTTTGTTCCGGCCCTCCAGTCCAGTTTAAGAACCCATTGTGGCCCTCGAGTCTAAAAGTTTGCCCACCCCTGGGCTAGCGCGAGGTCTCTCTCTTTTGGGGTGTAGATGGCTTGCCTTTTTCTGTGTCCTCAGATGGCCTTTCCTCCTGGTGTCTCTTTCTCTTCTTATAAGGATATTAGGGCCCTTATGACCTCATTTAACCTTATTCACCTCATTAAAGGCCCTGTCTCCAAGTATAGTGATACTGGGGATTAGGTCTCTAACGTGTATTTTGGGGTAACACAATTCAGTCGTAACAACAGTTGTGATAACAGTTACCATTTACTGGGCACCTTGTGTGCTGGCAGTTGTGCCAGACAGTTCACATCTATTATCTAATTCAAATCTTAACAGAGGTAGACTGGGAGGAGGTTGTTTTTGTTTTTAACCACAATTTTTAAAAAAGTTCTACAAAATAATCTATATTCTGTCACTTAACAGATGAGGAACTGAGACTAGAAAGTGAGGTAACATACCAAAAGCCATGCAAAGTTAGGATCTGAATCCAAGTTGTACTCGTATAGAGTACCAGCCTATACTAATAACTTCTTAGGTTGATCAGTTATTATCATATATGAAGAAAGAATGTCACTTAGATCTTTCTACCTAGCAAGGGTCAAAGGAGCATTTTTAACAGTGTATGTTCAGCTGAGTATAGGGGGAAAGGCTTCTCAATGGACATGAGCTAAAGCACAGACTGAATGTTCGTCCTTCCCCCCTCCCCAAATTCATGTTAAAGCCTTAACCCACGATGTGACGGTATTTGGAGATGGGCCTTTGAGAGGTGATTCAGTCATGAATGGGATTAGTGCCTTATAAAAGGAATCCCAGAGAGATCCCTTGTCCCTTGCATCATACAAGGACATTGCAAAAAGATAGCTATCTGTGAGCCAGGAAGCCATCCTGACCAAACACCAAATCTTCCAGTGCCTTGATGGATTTTCCAGCCTCCAGAACTATAAGAAATAAGTTTCTGCTGCCTAAAAGCCGCCCAGTCTGTGGTATCTTGTTATAATAAGCCAGTGGTGTGAGACAACCCCTTGGAAAGGCTGTTCTAATAGTGGAAAGGGTGCCCGTACTGCTCCAAGTTGGTCCCCCACCAGCAGCTTCAGCATTTCCTGGGAACTTGTTAGAAATGCCAGTACCAACCCAGTTCTGAATCAGAAACTCTGGAGGCGGGGCCCAACGATCTGTGTTGTAGCAAGCCCTCCAGTGGAGTTTTGATGCTTCTCATTTGAAAACCACTGCTCATGCTATCTTGAGCACTGCTTAAGATCAGCCGATGCCTCTTCTGCTGATTCCATATTTATGAAATAACTGACTATAATTTATGTACCCACACTGAAGTTAGGGGATGTGCTAGTTCCTTTTATAAGTCTATTTCTGATTATAAATTCATAAGATAGTTTACAATCAATTACTTATGAGCTTGACAAGTGAATCCATGAAAACAATCCAGTCTAAGCTTGTAGAGAAGTCTAGTTTAAGCCTGTGAAACAGGCGCCGACCCTGATCCAGAGCGGGGGTTGCTTAGCAACAACCCTTCCACCCCACTACTCCCGGGCTCTCCCTTCCATGTAGGACTTGCAACCCAGAGGAAGAACTACAGGTCACCAAAAAGTAGCTGATAATCAGTATTCCTGGCCTCTGGATTATAGATACAAGTGAAATGTTTCTTAGTTTTATTTCATGGACTAATGTGTATCATTTTTTAATTGTAATGGTAAGTGGGGTTAGGCCTTTTTCAATTTGTTTAGGTAGCTATCTTATTTAGAAATTAGTTGATGGGCAAATTATCCTAACTTCTATGACTAAAGCTTTTGACTATTGCTTTTGGCATTTCTGGCCCTCGAAAATTACTGAGTAGTGAGTGACAATTATGAAAGTTAAGAGAGCTTTATGTTCATTGGTATGAATATTAGTATTTGAGATAAATATACACTCTTATGAGAGTGAAGGACAGAGGTTTCTGAGACATAAAGTCATTGCAATTAGTCTAGAGGTATCTGTTATATACAAATAACAAGTCATGCTGTTGGGGGTAATTAGAAAAAACAGGAACAAAGTTGAGAAAAGGAGAGGGAGGTAGAACAGATGGAGAGTACAGGATTTGTCAGTGCAGCCATGGGAGGGTTTAGAGAGCTGAAGGGAAGCATACCCAGGATCTAGGAGTTATATTTACAGTAGGGCCTGATTCTCTGGGAGAAGGGAGCTGAACCCTGGCTAAGACAGGCTGACAGGGTCTGCTTGGGCTATTTGGCTACTTTCTGGAAGTATCGTGGGCAGAGCCTGTGTGTTATTGAGAGGGATTGGGAACACCACCAGGGTATGTGGAGATTTTTTTCTCTGCTTCAGATGAGCTAAGCATGCAAAAAAAAAAAAAGTTGCCCAAAGTTCTATCTTAAACATCCCTCTGTTTAAAAGTTTATACGGAGTCAAGGATATTGAACAGCAAAATAGCATGGATTTCTCCCTTTTTAAATAAGCTGATTTTATAGTTATATTTATCTAGTGTAAAAGCATTTGTAAAAACAGATATGTATTTTTTATAGATTTGTGTGAGTAGATTTACAATACCTATTATTAATATGACTTCAGGAGACTGGGATTGAAGTGGGGCAGGGGTTGTTAGCTTGTTCTATGCATCTCTTTACTGTAGGACTTGTACAGCAAGCCTATAACTTTTGTTAACTTCATAAAATACATATTAAATTTTATAAGAGCTTTCCAAGTTTACTAAAAAAATTAGTCCCCAGTTCTCTTTTTTATGATATCTCAAATTCCTCAAATATGAATTTGTTACCAGCATTTTCGGCTCTCGGTTATTCAGTTCTGCAAAGAATTCAGAGCCAAGAACTCTAGCACTAGATGAAATTTATGTAGCATGCAAAGTGAAAGCACACTCAAAGGGAAGATTTGAATGGACGACTCAAAGAGCTGCTTTGGCCTTTTAGAACAGCAGTCGCCAACCTTTCGGACCTCGCGGACCACCAGTTGGCGACCACTGTTTTAGAAAGAAAGTCACAGAGGCAGAAGAAGTGAGCTAGCTGGGCTGCATGGACTCAGGAAACAAGTTACAGAGGCAAAAGAAGCTACGTTGGAAATGTATGATAAATAAGGGATATTTAGTAATAAGGTTCATTATGCAAGCTAACAGTGGTCTCTAGAGTAGTTCTCTTCTTGGCACTGGGATGGCTCTCCTGGTCAGGTAGAGGGAGCTAACTTTACAAAGGAAATGGATGCCCTGCTTTTAGACAGGAAGTTTATGCCCCACTATTAGAGTACTAATTGCTTTCAACTCAAACAATCCTTACGGCAAAAGTGGCATATTTTGAAGTGGCCTACTATGATTCTCTTTAGTTGTTTTCCCCTTTGATCTTCTCAACCAACAGTTTACTGCACAGCATTAGTATGAATTCTACTTTTGTCTCCTTTGTCTTTATATATTATAGTTTCTGAATTTCGGAGCAATGCAAGCCAACATCTTGACATACTAGATTCTGAATTTCTTTAGTGAATTCATAATAGCAAAAATATTTTATTGAAAAACCATATAAGGTCAAAGGTGTTGTTGGTGAGTCCCTGGCATTGGCACAATTCCCAGCCTGGTGTTCCACCTCAGGACAAAAGGACTTACAGGGCAAGGCCAACCTCTCTTCATTTTCTCAGTGTTCACTTGTTCTGCACCCTATACACAGCATCACTTTAACTTGAGATGAGTAAAGAACAATTCAAATAGGAAAAAAGTGGGATGGAGACCATAGCAAAAGAGTACACTTCCCTACCTATGTGCTTATTTACATAATTGTGTTTTTATAACATTTTCTGTACTTTTCCGTAAGCTGATACTGCCCTAATTATAGATTTTGGAGAGAACACTTCATTGTACCCCAAATTACATAGTGCTTTAAAAAGGTACCTTCTTACCAAGTACCTTATAAACTCCTAATTACATAAAACAATTCAGGATACAGAATAGAAACAGCCTGTACTGTTAACAGATGTTGGTATTGTTATGTACTTGAATACAAGGCTTTTAAAGATCTATAATATTTTTCTGGTGTAAAAAGGAAAGAAATGACTCATTATTGTCATGTGTCACGGAGACTCCTGATCAAACAGAACACACATGGTCTATTTTGTGAGTTCCGTACAGTGCATTGTCAATGGGCTTGCCTTTGTGTGTGCAAAAGTGCCACTTATTCCAGCAAATTACCTTTGTGGCATTTGTACCTGCTTGTTAGACAGCTTGTGGGCACCTGGGCAAAGCAGAGGCTGGGTCCCTTTATCATGGCACACCTGCACAGGGCATCCCCACAGCGCCAAGCACTGGGGAAGTGGCCCCATTAACAGGTCGCTCCTCCAGACCCCCACCGAGGGCTTGCCCTCAGCACACTCCTTCCCGCAGGTGGAGTGGAGCTGGCTTCCTGTACCATAGCTTTTTTTCCATCATTTTTGGTTCTGTCTTAAGACACAGTGATGCAAATAACAAGGAAAGTAACCTTAGCGGAGCACAACTGAGGAAATTAATCCTATTAAGTATTGGACTTAATGTTTAATTTGAAGTTTTCAGCGCTATTGTTAAAAAAGAAAAGCTTCTTAGGATATTAGACTTGGAAAGACCCTGTGTTTCTGATTAAAAAACAAAACTTTTAAAAATTGGGTTTGATTTTTGTATTATTGACAAACATTCCTATATGTTTTTCTCCAGGGAAAATTGTCTTCTGGGAACAAGCCAGACATACACACAAATTTTACTCATTCCTTCACAGGTTTTGATATTAGCTTTAAGGTAGTTCTTCTTTTCTCTAAGAAAACCTTCCCTTTTGTAGCAAGCATTTTGAAAGTTGAGTTGCTGAAATGGGTTTCATGTATTTTTGCTTTTTGATTTGTTTGTTTTGTTCTTTTGTAATTTTCTTCCCACCCTGATTTTTGTGATTCTTTCCTTGGAAAACTGTCCTTAATGAGATTGTTGTTCCTTGTGGTACATTGACTGGTCCAGCAAGACTGAAGTTCAAGAACCAACTCAGCAGTAAAAAAGTAAAACCTTGACTATAGATTGATTCATAAATGTAAGCGAGCGAGTGTTGAAAGTGATGCATTATGTCACTGCAACATATTGACATTATCAATTATATGTCATTAAACAGCTAAGCTAACTGAATGATTTACTTTGTGTTTAACTGCCTTTCAATTAAAGGGAGCAAATGCTGAGGAACTGGGATGCAATATCAGTAACCATATATTTTCTCCTGTTAACACCAGCATCGTGGACCCGCACATGAGGGGCGTTTGAGCATTTTGCTGCCGGCTGTGCTGCCCTAGTTTAAATGGTCTAAATAAGCGATTAATGATTGGGAGCAGGCCCGAACACTGCTTCCAGATCTGTTCCTTCATGCATTTCCATGATGTCACCTCGCTGCATGCTTGGGAGGCGTTATTTCAGGGTAGTTCACACTATTTTCCTGGCATTTGTTTCCATTGCAAGAGTCCTTGATGTTTCTTCATAGTTGTTTTTTAAAAAAATATTTTTTTAGCATAATGACCTAAACCTTAGATTGTTGGTTTTCCAGTAGCAATACAGGTGTTCTCAGTTTTGCAGTCAGACATATGAGGGCTACTCTGTATAAGGTAGACTGTTGCCCTCATCAAAGGAGCTCTAGGCTTTTTTCCCCACGTTTCAGTGGTGATAACTTGAACCAGACATCTAGTTTCTTGGGACATTGTTTTATTGTCTTGCAAGTTAATACGGTATTTGGGTTTCACAAGGTTAAACTATACAAAGGGTTTCTCAAATGTGCACGTGCGGTAGATGGGTATATTAACTGTTACTCTGAAGTTGAGAATGTGAACTATTAACTGACCCACTGCATTTGTTCTCTGTGTAAAATTTTGTTATAACAGTGCTAATTACTAAGCAGCTGAATTTGTGAAAAAATGCACAGCAGTAATTTGCACCTTACTGTTGCTTTGCCATTAAAGAAGTTGTGAACACATACATCGGGCGCATGCAATTGATTTATGAAATTCTGAAGAACAGGTTTCTTTATGGATCTTTAACAGTTGGACTTTGTAGCATTTGGTTTCTATATTTGTGCCTTTGAGACCTCATATTACCCCAATAAGAGCTGTGGAGTGCTGCATAGAACGTTTTAAACAGGAAGAAGAGCGTTTTGCAGTAAGACCGAAACTTTTAAGTTATTACATATGCTTTTGTTTTTGTTTTGGTTTTTTTGCTAGTTTAAGAAAAGGAAGAAAAGATCTCCTGTCTAGTTCCTTCCTATCGATGTGAAATCATGAACTGCAGTAGTCAGATTTGAGTGTTCTGGTGACTGTTAAAATCGCTATTTCAGTGGCAAGTTAAATGGTTCTGTTCTGTTGGATCCACAGCCTGAATAGATGCTTCTCCATAATTAAGAGTCCATAACAGACCTAAACCAGCCGAGTTCTGGCCTTTGTTTTGTTGTGCTTTGGCCTATGAGAACCACTTCGAGTCTTAGGACATCTTTTTTTTTTTTTTTTTTTTTTTCCTGTGGGTGGGTCAGAAACGTCCGCTTTGGGTAGTTTACAAATGTTATGGAGTTCTGACCATTTGAAAACTGCACATTCCACATTTTCATACGTGCACATTTAGATTAATTCCACATACCTCTTATTTGGAATTCTGACAGCCAGCAACTTTTAAAAGAAATTTGTGTTTTTAAAGGAATGTGAAAAACTAAAATTTCTTTCCCACTACCAAGAGTTGTTCTGTACTTTTCAGAAGCCCTGCTCACGGGCAGAAAGGAACGGTTTCAAAGGAACCTCATCTCCATATGGTTTTACCCGATAATCCTTTATCCACCATCTTCAACCCTCATTCCTTTGCTTTCTTGCCTGTGGCTACATTTCTATCTCTGCATCAATTAACACAGTGATTTATACAACAAGCAAGCAGTTTAGAGGTAATGGTACACAATTAACATCTCATTCCACCATAAAGGGTATGCTAAATACCCCAGTCATTGCTTTCTCTGCCTGGAATTGAAATAAGTGTTTGTCCTAATTCATATGCTATCTGATGTGAAGTGGGCCTGCTTTGTACTGCCGTACACCATTAATCTAATTATAGATAGCTGCAAATGAAGCGCTGTCTGAGCGAGGAGATGGAAGAAAATAGCCTTTTGTCATTTAGCATGACTCTGTGAAGCAAGATCACACTTTACAGGGCAATACTGCAAAATGGAAATCTCAATAATATTGCTGCCTGTTGCATCTTTTCTAATTACAACAGCATTGTAAACACAACTGGGCGCTGGTGTAAATAGAGCTGTAGATACGCTGTCATGTGGGTTGTCGGAGAAAGTCCTCTGAGTGCTGTTGGATTAAATGATGCATCCTGATTGACAGCTACCTTGAGACTGTGCCGATGGAGTTGTCACGGCTCTATGCTAACAGGCTGCTCCAGTGCCTGCAGCTGTAGGAGGCGCCTTCACCTGAGCTGTACCTCCATAAGGACCCCTCAGGCTTTAATTCTGTGTTTTTAGTATTGCTTCATGGAGATTTGGGTGGGTTGGGTTGGGTAGGGTCTAATACTGAAGTGGAGGGGAATGTGTTTCACATGGCTTTGAACCCGGGCTATGGTTTTCCTCAAGTGTTCATTGTGTATCTCACAGGGAACGTAGGCGAGAAAAACAACACAAGTTTGGATTACCTTTCTGATTCCACCTAAGTGTTTTAATTTGCATTAGTGTTTTTCTCTTTTTCTGACATGCTGTTGTTTTAAAAGATATATCATTTTTGCAGCATTTTTGGTTGCTGGCAGTTTTTCTGTAGCTCAAGTTAGGAAAGTAAACTTTTAGGGGCATATTTGAGTGCTGGCTCTCAGTGCCCCACTCTGAAAATGAAGACACAGCTTAATGTTGGAGACCCTTGGGGCCAGAAGGTATAGAACTTTGAATAAGAAGAGGTCCTTGTATTTGAAGAACTGGACTTGCCACCTCACTAAATAAGTGAGGGCCGATGAACAGTAGGTATATGGCTAATGCTTCAGGATGTTAGGATAACTGATATAAAATAATCCACAGTAAAGGTTCATCACTTAAGGTTCATCGTTTACTCTGGCACAGTATTGACTGAGATGGCCCCCAGTTGACATGAAAAAAGCATTACTGTTCATTCACATATCCTCATTGTTGGGAGAATGGCGTAGAAATGGAAACTGGAGCTGGGTTACTTTAAGAGCAATGAAGCTAAAGGCTTGGAAATCACAACTGAAAAAAATATGTAAAGCAAACCAACACTCATCTTGCCAGGAGCCCACAGACCCCTAAATCATACAGACACATGAGAGCGTGGAATATATAAACTCGCTGGTGAAGCTGGAGGCCTTTGAGAGAAGCACATGGATTTAAACTCCATAAGGAGATACACACACTAAACTAATGCAGACACCAGCAAGATGGTGTTTTGTGTGACACCTGAGTGGGGTGCATCCACAGTGAGGGCTGCTTGTGGCCCAGATTGTGTGAATGGCAGAGGAGGGCATGCCCACTTGCAGGATGTTTTTGTTAACCCAAACCACGATTGGCTCCCTCCTCCCCCAACAACCACAGCTCTGGGCTCCCTCTTTTCCCTTTTTATCAGGTTTCATGTTAAGAGCTGTATGTTAAGTTTTAAAACAATTCTATTATGTTCCTTTTAATTGTCCATCTCTTATAGTTTTCTTCCTGATCCTTTCATGTCTGGTGTGATCCCTTTTTCTTTCTTTCATTTGAACTTTTTGGGAGAAATTTTCTTGTTAGACATGGTTTACCATTGTAGACACCATAAAATTAATTTGCTTAGAGACCTGGGCTTGGGTTATTTTACCATAATTAGATCATGAGATAAGACCTTGGTTACCCCCTTATTGTGTATGTGGACTGAGGAGTCTGGCAAGCTAAGCTGGGGAGCACCTGTTCTTACCCGGTGAGGTGTGTTTTTCAAGGACGTATTAATTTGACTGTGGTTTGGAGAGCACCTCCCAAAACCCACAGAGTGAGGTTCCGTCTACTAATGACCCGCAGCTATTGAACCAGCAAGCAGCTCCTAATCCCTCAGGCAGACGATCCTCGTGACCTTGCAGGGTGAGCACCTCTGCTGCTACTAGGGTTGCGCTTCTCTGTGCTATCCACTAGCCTTTTACAATCAGGGACTTTTACTCCCAAAGCATCAAGTTCATGGCTTTGCTGCTTGAAAACAATAACAACAGCTTAAAATCAATACTCTCCAGGGACATTTTGCAGACCCCATTAGGAATATTTAAATGCCTAGCGTACAGCCAGACTGCACTGCACGCGTCATAGGGCATTTTCCTGAAATCTCTCAACTACTTGGCTGCTCTGCCCGTGCCCCCTAAGAATTCAGGGAAACCAATAAATAGCAGTTTTGATCATAAACTTTGAAAGCCCTAGTGTACATTCTTAAATGACTTCTTTTCTGGGGCATCAAAAACCTTTTACGGTTCTCACCCAGCAATTCATTCTGATGGGCCCATATGCTGCACTCCACTTAGATCCCATCCTGGCAAGCACCCCATGCAGGCTGCACGGGCGAGCCAAGAGGTTGTTTTAAGAAGGCGTGTTTGCATGGGCATGCTCAGGGGTCAGGACAACATCAAAGGTAATCTTAAAAAGAGAACCTCCCCGATGCCTCCTCCTTTTATATTCCGAGAGGTCATTTCTAAGCCAACTATTTGCAGCAAGGCCTCTCCTGAGGCATTTACCCCCTTGTTATTTTTTTTTTTTTTTTGCCTGTGATTACAATAAGTCACTTATCCCCAAACAGATTTTAAGAACAATAAACAAATACAAAAGGAAAAGGAACATCTCATCAATAACAAAGACCGCATCTAAAGGCCCTGAGTTTTGTGGCTCTTTTACATCTCTTTCCAAGCAAAGCAGGAGTCCTACAGAGAAAGGAATCCGAAAGATAGGAAAATTATAAAAATAGTAAGAGGATCCAGTTTTAGTCAGGATCTTGTCATTTCTGGTGAGAAATGGAGCTTAGGACAGTCTTAGCACTTGATTTCTATTCAGGCTTGTTTGTGATATAGCTAAAATTAGTTTTTAAGGGTATCCACTGTTGTGAAATGTGATACATTCTTTATTCTCAGTGCAGAAAGATGCTTTCCCTGAATTTAGTGCTCACATTTTGAAGCCAAATTGTGTACCAAAACCCACCAAAAAACAGATCTGTATGCTGCACTGAAAACCAGACAACTGGGCCCAGTGCTGATCAGTCCCTGGGGAGGAGCGGCCAGGGTGCAGCCACCTAAGAAGAGGAACTTTTTGTTGATGGTGCTTCTAATGTTGGACTTCCCTTCGAAGGCAGACAGCACAGACACTAAAGCTGTGCAATTTGGTACAATTATATTCTCCCCTCTCTTTCTCTCCTGTAATGAAGGACTTTGAGGTACAATTCCTCGTTGATAAATAGTCCCTCTCTGCCTGGAATGTTTATTAGACTGACAGCAGAGCGCACTCTTCTCGCTTGTTCCCTTGCCACTTATGATTCAGATGAATTTTAATAGGAGCAAAAAAGCTTTTATTTGCCCTGTAATTTCACTTAAGGATCATATCCTTCAGAAACTGGCAGACACTTGTATGTCTTGATTGCAAAACACACACTCAGGAGTAAAGAAACATGCAAAAGATGTTATTCTTCAACCTGTCACAGTGCCGTTCATCTGCTCTGACTTAGGCCATCAAAGCGCTTCCTCGGGCCCCTCCCCCACCCCTCCCTCCTCTTTAAATAGGCCCGCAAAGAGCACACTTAAAGATTTCCGCCAACCCTGCACCGAATTAAAGGGTGAATTCTATTTTGCTTTTGCATCCCTGCCATCATGATGCCCACAGGAGGCCTTAGGTTACAGCAGCTTTTTTTGAACAAAATGGGGCCGCCTGGATGCTGCAATCTGCCTCCCCAGGGGAAATGCGATCTGGTAGGGATCCAAGAATCTTCAGGTGGCCGTTCCCACTTCACCGGCTAACACGTCCTCCCACCATTTTATCTTGTTTCTGTTTACGTAGACCAAACTGAGGCTCACCTGTTTATTCACAGAGATCCAGGATTTTTCCTGCTGGGCAGAAATTCTCTTCGCCAGAAATGTCCTGTTCGAACTGCCTTTGGTGTGCCCCTAATTGTTTGTGAGCCACCTACAAACGGTGCCATTAAAATACTTGGCTGTGCATATTGTTTTCTTTCAGTGGTTTTAAACTCTTGTTATATTGTCCCTTAATACAGAAGACATTCTCATCATATTTCATCTGTATCTATCCTAACCACCTTGTTACAGAAAGACTATGTAACGCTGTGCCTGAAGAGAAAGGCTAACATTTTCAGTCGTGAATATAACATTTTATGTCACTAGAAAAAATGGAATTTTAAGTATTGTTTTGCCCAAAATGAACAATGAAACCCTTTGTCTTAAGTTATTGATACGTAGAACAGCAGTCCCCTTGAGGGAGTGGGGCGTTAGAGACAGCAGTCTGCTGCCATCTACTGGCGCGTGCTCACGCTCACCCCTTTCCCCTTCGGCTGACCCAGCTCACGGAATTGGTGTTAATTGGGATAAGTTTTGTAAGCAGTGAAGGGAAAACAAAAAAATGCTCAGTTTTCTTTATAAAATTTTCAGATGTTTTCTTCATGTAACAAAAATGATGGCTATTTATCACTAATTAATTACAGAGAAGTTCTTATTTCAAGAAATCTCTTCAGTAAGTGGCTCATAACATGTGCCAGAAACAGTTGTATTTATTTTGTTTTTATGTACAATAATTAAAAAGCCTGTGACTTCGAAGGCATTATCATTTAAATTTAAAAGGTAAAAGCTGATTTTGAATGAATGCTACTTTTGAGAAAAGCGTTCATCATTTAAACTCACTTACGTTGTTTTTCCTTAAGTACAAGGTGCATATCTTAACCAAACTCGCCGCAGAATTGAACAAATTTATGCTGGAAAAAGTGGCTGAGGATACGAGCAGCACCCTTCGCTCCCCGATGCCTGGCCTGGTGGTGGCCATCTCCGTCAAGCCTGGAGACATGGTAAGGAGCATGCCTGCCTGTGGGGCGGGGGCAGACTGAAGCGTGGCTACTTCCTGAGCAGGTCTTTCTCGAGTCATACTACCCCCCACAAAACAGCAAAGTAGCTTTTGTACATATTTTGTCCAACTGTTCACATTTGAATCAGATTAGTGACAATATCTGAGTGCCCCTCCCCTCAAATGATCTGGAACTGGAACCGAAATAAGGCCTAATTCATTCAGTTATTTGGCAAATTTGGAGTTCCAGGAAGTATCCTATTTAAAATTTCTATTTACTCTCTTAGCTCTCTGTGCGTTAAGCATCCTTGAAGAAAACTCATAGCAAAAAATAATCCTCCGATGGGAAATTTTGGGCATGGTTTTTGGAGTAAAAGGGAAGGGAACTAAGGAAAGTTAACTCTGTAATCGTGTAGCACCAGAGCACTTCCCTACCTTGATAAATAAAACTTAGGATCACTTAGGAAGTTTTTCATTTTGACGTTGTGACATGAAGGCACAAATCAAAGCTCTATTAATAATCAAAGTTCTATTAACATGTTCAGTCTCACAATGGCGTGCTGTGGACAGATTGGTGGGATCCATGCATTTTCTGAAAGCATGGTTAGAAATTACTTATTAACAGCAAAAGTAAAAAGGAAACAAAGATTTAACCAGAAGATTTCTAGGGGGCATGTAAATACTTGCATTTTTGTTTATGTGCCGCCATAAATAAGGGCGAAACATGATAGTCTTTCATGAATGAGATGGTAATTCCATTTTGTGACTCAGTTAAGTTACAGGGGTTTATATATTTTCCTGTAAAAATTACATTAAAACTGCTTCTGTATTTCTTTATTAACATAAATAAAATAACATTGAGGAAAAACTCACATAGTTGTCAGTGGATTCTAGAAAAGTATTTATAATGAGTGAATATTAAGAAAAATAATCAGTTTCAGTTATTGAAATGATTAGCCCTGATACTTTAAAAATTACATGTATGTGATGAATATGGGGAGGGGCTTGCCTTGTATTTCTTCATTCTAAAGCAGTGGTTCTCAACCTTCCTAATGCCGCGACCCTTTAATACAGTTCCTCATGTTATGGTGACCCAACCATAAAATTATTTTCGTTGCTACTTCATAACTGTAATTTTGCTACTGTTATGAATCGTAATGTAAATATCTGGTATGCAGGATGTATTTTCATTGTTACAAATTGAACATAATTAAAGCATAGTGATTAATCACAAAAACAATATGTAATTATATATGTGTTTTCCGATGGTCTTAGGCGACCCCTGTGAAAGGGTCGTTCGACCCCCAAAGGGGTCGCGACCCACAGGTTGAGAACCGCTGTCCTAAAGGGTTAGATTCTGAGGAGATAGCCCCTTGGCCTTGGCAGTGAGCTGTGTGCACTCACACTAATCAGCAGCACAGTTAGTGGAATCTTCCATAGGATGGTAAACAATGTGAGGGGTGGTTGCTTTTTTTTTATCTTCCTTCTTAAGCTTTTTCTGGAAGCCACATGGGCTGTATACTGAGCTTGTCAGTCCTAATTGTGTGTTTTTAATCATAAAATCACATTTGTGCTTTAAAAAAAAATGAGTGTTTAATGGCAACCCTTACTTTTCCAACACCTGAGTCAAACCCTGAGAGGCGGGAGGCGGCTCCTGCTGAGCGTGGAGGGGCCCTTCCTGGCGGCCCTGCTCCTCCGTTTGCTCCAGCCTCCTGGCTGTGGCTGTGCTGGGGCAGAGAACAGGCAGCTTGCAGCCTTCTTGCTTCCAACAACTGCTCCCTCCTCCTCTGGCTTCTCCAGATACCAGAAGGGTTTAGCCTTCATGCTTTCCGTTTCCTGGTTAATAATTTAATGTGGGAAAGCAGGGCATTTAGTAAAATGGAACAATGTGTATTAATTTTTGGTTCATTGGGGTAGCTCAGATATTGAAAACCACCACCAGTAATTACATGTGGGTATTCAAGAATGGCTTAATTTGAGAACTGACTGGAGTCTCTATTTCACATATTCCTTTAAAGTCAGAGGACATGGCTGCGGGGTATACCCTCAGTCCTTCACCTTCCATATAAATGCTCTTTGTGCGCATGTGCCTAGGCTGGGCTGGGAGACCAAATGCTTTCTTTTTATTTCTCTTCACCTCCCAGAACCACTTCTAGTCCTGGCAGAACTTCCTTTTATATTTTGTGACATTATGTTTTAATAAAATAGTGTTCACTCTTGAGTTATTATTTGTGAAAAATGTCCCAAACCGCTAATACCTAAGCCAAATGCAGGGCGAGACGTTTACTGGTCAGCTCTTACTATTCATATAGTTAAATCTGCTTCATGTAATTAAAACACAAGAAACTTTCCTTGGACCAAGGGCAGGGCACTTGCTCAAGGCCACAGTAAGAAAATAATACTTGTACCTTTTAAGTGTTGAGGTTTAAAATTATTGTAACACTGCAGGGCATGTTGTACTGTTCTCAGCAATAACAATAGCTGAGCCAAGGTCCCACTTTTATCAATAGGAAGAGAATGGAATCAATCATCTGTGTATTTTCAAGGAAAACAAGGATCTAAAAAAACAACTCAGGGCCGACAAGTATTCTCTTTTCTTTGAAATGTTGTTTTGTGTAGGCTGAATTCCAGTTATCTGTAATTTTTACATTTAGCTGAAATAAAACTTCACAAATCTTAGACTGGTGAGCCTGGCAATAATGTGTCCCACAAGTAACAAATAACAAATCTTGGTTGTGAAGTACGCAATTTTAACAAAGTTAAGAAAAACATCTCAGGACAGAGTGCGCTGGGTGGCAGTTGGGAAGTAGAGATGGTGTGAGGAAGCCAGCTGCGCTCTGCATGCTGCCATCAGGTTCAGACAGCAGAAGTTCCTAGTACTTTCACTGTTTAGCATTAAGTGTGGCAGAGGAATCTTTTTAAATGTTTATAGAATAGCCCTTTTGAACATGCAGGGCGGGGATTCTAGTTAATAAACAGTAAAATACATATATACAAACAAACCAATTAGAAACTAAGCAGAACTGGATCATAAAAGTCTAGAATCACACATTTAATCCAGAAAACAAATCACCAGATGACTTTTATACGCCTGTCTTATGTGCTTTTTTTATAAGAGTTCTGAAAATATTTTTAAGGACTGATTTTAGTTTCATTTTGAAAAATAGCCATTTTTCTGTACATTTAACACTTTCATAACCTGGGGGCACTTCTATAATCAAAGTTCGCATTTTTAATAACTTGTTTTCACTGTTTTCATTTCTATCTTTATGATATTCTTGAACAAAAATATTGAATATATATTCTTTCAGAATGATGGCTGAACACAATTTTTTTCAGCATTAGACTTACAGCTGTTGAAATTTCTGCACAATTTCATTTGACTTTGAAGTATAAAAATAAAGTCATCATGAGCACATTTGTTTTGTTAGCCTTTTGATATCAGAAAGAAAACAAAAAATAAAAATAACAATGAGGCAGCCCAATGGGATATTTTAATATTGCATTTAATTAAGATTTGTTCTAGTCATGTTTAGATTTTGAAATATTTATCTTATTTAATACATCCACAGTTTAGTGAGACATGACCCAGAAGCAAGCTGTATACCATTTATGTTTCTTTCTTTCTTAATTATTACTTTTGATTTATTAGTTTGTGAGACCAGGTAAAATGATAGCTTGATCAAGTACCTGTTGCTGGTTTTTCCTGCCACTTAGCCCATCCAGTATTAGTAAGACAGATGGAGTATTTGGGGGCCAAGATGAGGAGGATGTGCTTTGTAGCAGGACTGATATTCAGTAGCAGGTAATTAGGTGTTTGGGATTGTTGTTCTCATAAACAGTGACTTAGGCAAAAAACAACATTGGTGTCGTATAAAGTGTACCAGTGAAAACATAAAGTTTAGGATCATTAGTGGGAGTATCACCCAGATTTCACCCTGATTTTTTTCCCTCCTTTGCATGTGCTCCTTCAGGGGGAGGGCACCCAAGCAGGTGGATGGGTGAGCATGATAGTCTCACCTCCTCTTTGTCCCTAAACCATCTGCAGTTGAGCTTACAGCTGATCTTGGAGAAATCGCTAATAAACTTGGTGCGAGACCTTTATTTTTCATGTCTTGATAAGCAGGATTTGAACCCTCCTCTGCGCTTAAGTACTGCCGAGGAGAAGGGTTGGCTTGGGCTCTCCTGATGTGTGTTCGCCTGGCAGTGACTTGTGTACCCCATGCAGCCCAGTGTCAATAATCACATCTTTCCCTGGCAGAGGACCTGACCTGGCTGTTTGATAGATTTTCCAGTTTTTGGATACCTTGATTTACAATCAGGAAATAATTGTAATAATTAAATTTACATATTTTATAGCAGTAGTTATTCAAGCAGTTTATTTGATAAGGTGCCAATTTTTCATCCAAACCTCAGATTGTATTCCAAAGCACGTGGAAATTCATAATTCATTATTTAACACTTTTTATACTTTAAGTTATGAAATGGTACGAACATACAGAAAGTTATAAAGAATAGTATGCTCTCTGCTTGTCTAATTTACCACATTTGCTTTCCATTTTATTTAAGACTAAGACACTGCTTATGCAGTGAATTTGCCCTGTGTTCTTTCCAGTCGAATTCAGGTAACCACTGTCCTGAATTTGGCCCTTTAATCTTTTCCAGGTAGCATTTACTTTTAAACATTAGGGACAATTTTTGTTGGAGTAAAACTTGGGGAATTTTTACAACTTAATGATAATTATCAATATAAGAAAATATTTTTATAGATTAATCAACAAATTAAATATTATAGGAGAGTCTTCTACAAATCTGGCATTTGATTTAATTTTTCTAGGAATGACCTGTTTGGGATTATAGGGGATGTTTGTTAGCTTTGCTTTAAACATTTTTGAAGATAACGGTTCTCAACTTGGCCAAATTTCAAAATATCCTTTCTCACCCTTTTGCAAAAAATAAAATAAAATTTCTCCGAATCCTTTAAAACAGTACACTTCCCAAAGATAGTGGATCCAGACCGATTTCTTAAAGATATTGTAAATGACATCAATTTTAACTAGTTTTCTTGGTTACTAGAGGCTTTGGCTCTAGTTTTGAGCTAACTTAAAGAGCAGTAGAGTGTAATATTTTTCTTCATTTTAAGAAATTTTAAGAAAAACTGGACATGTTTAACACTGGCCACAACTCTGTATTCTTTCCTCAAGCCTTTCAGCTCCCTGCTTTGAGACCCACTGCACAATTCCAGAGGGGCTGCCCCAGTGGGGAACTGGGGGAGCCTGGGCAGAGGTGGGGGCCTGCAGTCCCTCCGAGCCATCTGCCTTGGTGGAGTATGTTACTTCTCCTGCTCGTGCCCTCCTGAGTCAGGTGACTGGTGCACAAACCCGTTAAAGGAGACCTTAGCCTGGAGAGAGATAAGGGGTTTGGCGGCATTGCTGTCACCTGCCTTCTCTTTCTTTGTAATTTGATGATGGTTCATTCCGTTATTGCTTAACTACTGCACAACCTCCCGGGGTGTCTTCTCCCTCCCTCTTTACATGAAGATGTTGGGATGTGAATGCACATTTCTTCGTCAGGGAATATCAGGGGATATTTACCAGCCTATCTTACCAGCTCAGAAAGAGGAAGTTATTACAATCAGATTCTAGCAGTGCCTTTTAACCAAATCTGAGATGCCTTTTTCCTGTGGCTAACTGCGTCTTTCTTCAGATCTAAGGGCTTTAAAATGCATTGCATTCAGGCACCTGTGTTCTAAGTAGAACTGCCTTTAAAAATGTAATTGAAGGATTTTCACTTTTGTGGAGTCGTCAGCAGGGTTGATATTGATCCGTGCTTTCGGGGGGCCCAGTGCAGCAGAAGGGGAGACTGCAGCGGGCCGGTAAGCCCTCCGAGCCTTCTGTCTAATTTGGCAGAAAAACACAGAATGTAGGACAACAAAAGAAGGCTCCTTTTTCCATAAAAATTCTTCCTCCCACCCACCCTCTTCCCCAAAAAGGGGACTTAATTTTTCAGCTGCACGCAGTGATTTGGTGCTCACTCTTGCATTGAAACAGTTGCTGTCTGAACAGGCAGGAAACAGTTTTCTTTTAATTGCTGAAATCATTCGGAAGTGCTTCGTGCCCTGCTTCTATGCAGCAGATGCTGTGCATTAATTGGCCTGCGTAGAAATGGCCCAGGGTTCCTTGCAGCGGGCCCAATTTTAGGCAGAGGGTTTAAGTAGCTTATTTATTATTTTGTATAATCTGGCGTACGTTATGTGCTCCTGCATGTGTCGTATTTCATGGTCTGCAGTTTCTAATGTCATGTGGGTTTCAAAACCTGTGTTTCTCTGGTAATGTACTAGCAGCAGGTAAGCTCAAAATACCATCCATCAGGAGCTAATTTTTTATCCAGATACTCCAATGACTGATGAACCTGTCTTTTGTATGAATGTTTAGCACAGTAGAAAGCCATATGCCACTGGCACAGTTTCCTATGCATTCTTTACAGTTGCTAGAGAGTGGGCTTGCAGGGGAAAACCCCTCCACTGTTTCTGACCTCATGCCTATATTTAAAGGATAACACTTTTAACATCGGCCCCGGTTCTGGACCACAAAAGAGGAGAGGGGCCGTCTTAAAGGAAATCCGACCCTGGGCCATAATCATTTTCTTTATCAGAAATATGACGGCACACTCCTAATAGGGAACCTTGTTTTGTTGCTCCCCGTCTGTTCTAAACAGACCTCAGCCCATTAGAAGGGCCTCCCTCGTGTGGGAAGACCACAGCTGTTACTGTAAACCTCATCCCGTCACTGTGTCGCCCCCATTTTGTGGCTCTGAAGGATGAAATTGAGAAATGGAATACTGTGCAGTCATCCTTCACATCTCCAATTTTAGGCCTTTGCCATCATTTTCATGCCTTTATTCCAAATCAAATAACATTAGTGAGCTACACCACCTTGTGATGAATATCTGGTATTGAGCACAGCTTTCAAGTCTGTACTTTTGGGGGCTTCCTTTTATGTTTGGTGCAGGCCTTTCACCCTTTCTCTTCCCGTCCTCTTCCTGCACTTCTTTTGAGCTTTCTCCCTGCACTTGCAGTCTGAATAACACAAGTTGCCGAGCGTGTCCCAGTCTTAACATGTTTTCCAAGAGCGACATGTGCAGCAGAAGGTTGTGTGTCTTTTAATCTTTGGGGAAGAAGTGAAAGGAACTTGGTAGAAGGCTATTGGGAGCTTTAATTGAAGATAAAAGTCTCTGGGGAAAGAGTCCTCTGAAAATAAATGGAACTTGATAGATTTCCATATCATTTATAACTTCCCTTAATTACACTTGGAAGACTTGCCAGTAAAACTGGAAAATTGGCAGCCTATATCCATTAGAGTCATTTTGCCGACCATGGCAAGCAGCTGGCTTTACTGGATTTTATTTCCCATCACTCACAATTAATCATCAGCTGGAGATGTCTGAAGCGCTTCAGCACAGAGCAGGCCGGCGACATCCAGGGCTCCTGAACGGACTGAAATCTGCCCAGTACATGGGCCGAGTCCTCTCTCCAGCTCACTCACTCATGTTGGAGCAAGGCCGGCTCCTGCCTAATGAGTGCGCTCCCATAATCGGATGCGAATGTGAACCTTGACCCCATGTCAAAGGAGAGGACGCAATAAGCCGGGTGAAAGATATAGGATTCAGGCCTCCAGACTTTACAGCAATTAGACAGGGAGTGGAGAAGTACATCAGGCTGACGAGGTTGATCAAAAAGACTTGCGGGGCTTGTGACCATTTTGTAAGCCCAACGCTGGAGACATCCTGTCATAATCATTAAGTCTTTATCAGAAGATTCACAGAAGTGTTAGAGAAGTGTGCACACACAGCTCCTTCAGGAGCCAGGCCCTCACATGTGAGCTGTGGGGTGGAAACTGACTTTACGCAGCCCCTGTGCTCATGCAATTAATGCCCGGTGTTCTGAGCAGCAGGGAAATCCACAAGGTACACCAGCCTTCCCCAGTAATGTGGGCGGGGGGTGCGGGGGGGCACCTCTGCACAAGGAGGCTTCCAGGTTGCTGAGGTGAGAGGCCTGGGCACGCCCTTTCGGCGTTGTTGGACTGGAACCCCTACTTACAGCCCCGTCTGCATTCTTTGCTATGTGGTTTATACCATGTTTCTTACCCAACTTGGATTTTTGAGGAATGAAATAATGAATTGAGATCATGTTCACATGTGCAGGTATAAAGTGATTCTATTGACCGAAACATATCTCACTGTTCTGAGGGGTGAAGAAACAGCTTCCAAGAGTTTTTTCTCTTTTCGGGACAAATGAGTGAACACAGACTACACAGCAGATTAAGTGAACAGAGAGAGAGATGAATTACTTAAATTTCTATCTACAGCTCAGTAATAAAGGTGGAGACCAGCAGACACTAGGGCAGCGGTTCTCAACCTGTGGGTCGCGACCCCTTTGGGGGTCGAACGACCCTTTCACAGGGGTCGCCTAAGACCATCCTGCATATCAGATATTTACATTACGATTCATAACAGAAGCAAAATTACAGTTATGAAGTAGCAACGAAAATAATTTTATGGTTGGGGGTCACCACAACATGAGGAACTGTATTAAGGGGTCGCGGCATTAGGAAGGTTGAGAACCACTGCACTAGGGAGAGAAACCGGGAAGGAAGAGGAAGCTGTGGGGTTGAATTTTGTCGGCCAGGACAGCGCTGGCTGTGGGAGGGCAGAAGGCAGTCGCGGCAGAGTCGGCGCTCTCCGTGAAGTCCTGGTAATCAAATTGCCAGAGCCAGACAATCAGAGCGAAGGGGGTGTTGCAGATTTGGGACTTTCCCACCTGTCCTGATTACCTCTGGCTACATCAGAGGTTTTGTTTTTCTGGTAAACAGTTGGGGACCTACCACTTGTAGCTACTTGTACACACCACCCATGCTGCAAGCATCAGGGCCAGCTAAGAAAGACTGTTAGTGGGCCCCCTAGACTTTCTGTCTCTACTGCCCCCAGGCTCCAGCAGGCCCTGATCTAACCTCAGTGTGGCTGGGGTGGGGCTGTGGCCCAGGCCCAGCTGTCCTTCCACAAGTTTCCCGGGGTATTGCTGTCAGATTGGCCTAGGCTGGCCTACCCTTGGGGTAACTTTTGGAAATCTCCTGGTTCATTTCTTTTTCATATTTGCATTAACTGTGAATTCACTTACTTGAGGTTCTCTAAGAAGCAGTGAGGGGCACTCTGGCCAGCAGATGCCAAGCAGTGGGTGAGCCACTGCAGAGGAGCAAGGCTGTGTCTGCCTAAGAGAAGCCCACGGGGCCCGGGATGGGGAGAAGGGGCTCTGAGCAAGCCAGTCGAGGAAGCCTGGCTGGGAGGGTGTGGCGGGGGCCAGGCTCCATGGAGTGTGGGCACTCCATCTGTGGAGGAAAGAGCTACCGGAGCCCCAAGGGGGGGAGCGGACTGCTAATTTTTTTTTTTAAATATATTTTATTGATTTTTCACAGAGAGGAAGGGAGAGAGATAGAGAGTTAGAAACATCGATGAGAGAGAAACATCGATCAGCCGCCTCCTGCACACCCCCCACTGGGGATATGCCTGCGACCCAGGTACATGCCCTTGACCAGAATCGAACCTGGGACCTTTCAGTCCGCAGGCCGACGCTCTATCCACTGAGCCAAACCGGTTTCGGCCTGACTGCTAATTTTTGAGTGGAATTCCCATTGTTGAATTTCAGATCCATTTCCCAAAAGCCCCTGAGCCTGTTGGAATGCCCCGTGCTTGGGTTGGAGTGCTGTCTCCTGAGGTCAGCTCTGACGCTCAGCCTCGGTCTCAGAAGCCTGGGTCTGGGTCCACCCGGGCTCTCTGTGTGGAGCTAAATGGCAGGGGAACTTGCCCTTCCCCCATCTTGCCTGGTCCCAAGGCTCTGAAATGACAACTTGAGGGGTAGCTGTTGACACCCTGCCTGGGCACCCACCTTGTCTTTGAGCTGCCCTCACTGCTCTTCCTCTGCGTTTTGAAGAACAGTAAGTTTGAAAGAACAGCCCTCTCGAGTTGGTTCTTCCTCTCCCTGGAATGCAGATGCCAGGTGAAAATGCATCAAAAAGGGCAGCGAGCGCAGTGCTTCATGCCCAGCTCTGCAGCACAGTCTCTCCTCCGTGCCAGCACCGAAGCTTGGCATCCCCTCTCTTCCTACGTTTCTGTGCCAGGAAAAAGCAGCCCACCACCTGATCAGCGGAGGGAAGGAATGCGTGCATAGGGCTCAGGCAGTGCCGCCTGCCAGCGAGACAGCTTGTGCCCCGCGGGGGGGCCGGACAGGGTTTGGAGATCATCTGGGGATTTCAGGAAAGAACATTCTCCAGGCACTTCTGCGACGCTGGGCAAGCACAGCTGCAGTGGTGTGAGAGCCCAGGAGCCCCCCACCAGATGCCCACCAGCCCCCACATAGCCGGTTGCCCTAGGAAATTGGACTCTCCCATTTCAAAGACTGGGAGGCTGTTTTTCACAAAGATAGGAGAAAACCCAGCCCTGCCCTTGGTGCTTACCCATCGAGGGCAGAGAAAAAACACAGAATGGCTGTTAGTTACAGCTGAATCCTGAGGGGAAGACCCAGGTTAAACCCAGGGAGTTTATACCAAGGTCGGCCTGAATTTCCCGCATAACAGCAGGCAGACTTCACCATACCAAGCGTGAGCCCCGGAGCCCAGGCCAGTGGGAGCTCCTGGTGTCCTGGCAAGGAATGGGCACAGCTCTAGACACCATTCCCTGCCCTGTGCGGTTGGGGACCGTGGTCCCCGGGGCCTGGATGTTTGGCTGTGGTTCCCAGCTCCCCAGGTCTGTAGAGAGAAACTCCATTTTTTGATACCAGCTTTACTGAGGTAAAATTCACATGTAATTTATTCCTTTAAAAGTATGCACTTGAGTGGTTTTGGTTTATTCACCGAGTTGTGTAACCATCACCACAGTCAATCCGAGAACATTTTCACCCACCTCCCAAAGGAAGCTGTGTACCCATCCATCAGCAGCCATTCCCCTTTTCCTCAGCCTCTGGGACCACAAATCTTTCTCTCTGTAGATTTACCAATTCATTGCGTGTGAGTGGGAAACATGCCTGTTTGCCATATCTCTGGTTCCTAGGCATGGCCTTTCTCTGCTGTCCCCCAAAGAGGGATTTGGGATTTGAAGTATTTATCAGAGCTTGTTGCTACGGTTTGGATAAAATTTTAGCACGTTGGACGAAGAATTTCTTAATGGCTTCACTCTTGAACAGTGCTGCTAAAACTTCTGTCCATTTTTATTCATTTTCCAGGTATCAGAAGGTCAGGAAATATGTGTGATTGAAGCCATGAAAATGCAGAACAGCATGACAGCTGGGAAAACTGGCAAGGTATGTCCCCAAGTTCCTGCCAGCTCATGTCAGCTCTGTGACAGGAAGCAGAACTTCCACCTTTGAATCTTGGACGATTAGGCCTGAAAGGGACCACAGGCACAATCTCTTCCCACACATCCCTCCCTCAGATGAGGGACCTTAGATCGGAGCTCTTCCCTCCCTGGGTCGGTGTGTCCTGGTCTTGTGGAGAGCAGGCCTTCCGAGAGTGTCTGTATAGTGTTCAGATAGTCAAGGAACAATTGTTCTTCACCTTAATGTCTTTCAAATTAAGGGGTCTTTAATTTTTAATGTTTACATCTGTCTTGGAGGCAGTTAGTTATCTGAGACTTAGGCGACACAGCAGGAAATGGTTTTAGAGATTGCAAAAATTAATGTAACTCTTCAAGATAATTTCTCCACAAAGAGAACAATTCAATTTTAGATCAAGAGGAGCTGAAAGCCCCATGTACACATGTGGGACGTAATGATTTAGGGAGAGAAAGGAGATGATGTATTAGTACTGAAATTTATTAAGAGTAAAAACTTCTTAAATGTATTTTCTCCTTGAAGAAAATAGAAAAGGCCTTTAAAGCAATAACTTCATTATCCTTTCTGTGACTATAAAGACACCATTTGTAGCAGAATGATCCTTTTCTGAAGGACAATTTGGGCAGAGGTCTGGAGCGAGGCGGGCAGGGGGGTGATGATGGCAGCGCATGCGGCCACGTCCTGCAGTGTGGCCACACCTGGACAGTGAGGCTGGACCTGGGGACCATGGTGCCCTGGCAGAGAGGTGCTGTCAGCTCACAGTGAAATCTGCATCAGGGAGACACAGCCTCCGTTTGTCACCCAAAGAGAAATGAACTGATGCTCAGAGAACATGCTGAGGACTCCAGTCCATCCCGACGGGAGGGCAAGGCCAGGCTGGAGGGGGCTGCATACAGCTGTCCCATCTCCATGGGTTTGAAAGAGAAGAAAGGCTTGATTTGTGGGGTTTTTAAGGAATCCTGCTTTCTACATGATTACTTTTTTAATATATATATATATATATATATATATATATATATATATATATATATACACACATTTTTTTTTATTGACTTCAGAGAGGGAGAAGGGAAAGATAGAAACATCAATGATGAAAGAGAATCATTGATTGGCCGCCTCCTCCTGCACAGCCCATACTGGGGATTGAGCCCGAAACCCGGGCATGTGCCCTTGACAGGAATCGAACCTGGGACCCTTCAGTCCCCAGGCCAGTGCTCTATCCACTGAGTTAGACCAGGTAAGGCTACATGATTTTTATAAGGTGAACAAGAAAATACTGGTTTCTGCTCTTGTGAAACTGTTACGTTTGTTCCTTGAGATTAACACTGACACTGCATTAGCACCATGAGATTTCCATCTGTGACGAGAACCTGCCCTCATTTGGGGGGAAGCAGAATATGTCAGATGCATGTCAAGGGCCTGTATTGATGGACTGAGGTACTAATGCAGAAATGAACTTGGTCACGGCTCCCTGAAGGAGCAAGGGCTCGTGTCTGTCAGTGTGTTTTACGTCCTCGTGGCCTGGGCGTCATGGTGAAGGCTCGGCTGCTCCCTAGTCAGCAGCCCAGAGCTGCTTTCAGGGTGTCAGTGGGCTCTGGGCGAATTTGTCTATGGCCTGACCCCTCTTAGCTGCTTCCTGCTCATCCCGTTTCCCTCCATCCCGCAGCAGGGCACCAGGATTGGCCAGAGCCCCAGCCCAGAGGACCAGGTGCTGGAGAGCCGAGGGGCTGGTGGTTCCTACCTGGGGGCCATTTTTCCTCCCAGAGAAAAGGTTCACAAAGAAGCAAGTTCTTGACTCTAGTAATCGCAGCCTCATGAAAAATACTGCCTATATAAACACCGGAGGTTTCAGATCATAAAAGCAGCCACTTCGGTGCAAATAGCACCTGTTGAGCAAGGTCTTTGAAGTAGTCATTGCACAGGTTCAGGTCGGCCTGAAAGAGCCTGGGCTACAGGTCAGGGGAAGAAGGCCCTTCTAGCCCACTGCACGGAGCCTGCTGTCGCTGGCACTGTTCCTGTGTGCCACTCGTTAGTTCCAACCCTTTGTTCATTTTCTCACCCAAGGAAGAAACTCCCAAGAAGTCAAACCACTATCTCTTGCCCAGTTCAACCCCTTATCCTCTTTTTTGAAATCTGAACACAATTTGGGAAAGCAAACCTGATTAAAATTGGGAGAAATGAGAATGAAAGGGCACACTAGCAACATCGAGGGAGCTCAGTGCTTGCTCCATATCACACCTCCAAGTGCTGTCAGTGCAGCCCACGACTTCTGAGAGTTTCATTTCCCTTCACAGGGAAGTTTCTGATCAGGCTATGTGAATTAGTACCTGTTTGGACTCTTGTATCATTGCCTTTGGTTTGGGCTTGTTGTTGCTGTTGTTACAATAAACTAAGTATACCATTCACTCTCGGAGAACATTTCTGCAACCTGAAACAGCAGAGACTGTGGAGGACTGGTGTTGAGAGCTTATCCAGGTCAACACTAGTGGCTCTTAGGGTGCTGCCTAGACCCCTGTGTGCACCCAGGGCAAGGGCCAGCCAGCAGAAATTGCCTTGCACCAGCGACTTAAGGACAAGGACAGGAGCACCAGGGCAGGGGAAGGTGGTGAGTCACAGCCCTGCACGAGGCTGTCCCTCAGCACGAGGTCCCTTCTGACTGTGTGAGCCCGGAGTCCTACCTGTGCTCCCAGCCTATCAGGCCGTTTCTCCACTTCCAGAAACGATGACGACATTGCTCCCTCCTGATGTAGTTAATCATTCTTACCCCCCTCTTTTTTTTTTATTCAAGGTGAAATCGGTGCATTGTAAAGCTGGGGACACGGTTGGAGAAGGAGATCTGCTCGTGGAACTGCAATGAAGTATTTATAGCCTTTCAGCCGTTGCCCAATTTAATTAGCCATTTGTATTATTATTCTTTCACTCAATTTATCCAAGCATTTTGCAGCAGATTTTACATGGCCATATTTATTCCACATATAGTCAAAACCAACATTCTGCCAAAAAATCACCAATGGAAATTTTTACTGATATAAATACTTGTACATATGATTTGTACTTCTGCTATGAGATTTCCTAGTGTCAAAGTTAAATCAATAAAATTGAGCGCTTGTCTAAATATTAGTTTGCCCTTTTTTTGAATGAAGACAATGTACATAAGAGGCCACGGTCTGTGCCCGTGGACTTTAAATACTAGCATTTCATTGTGATCCTTTAAAATATTTATATAAATCCCAGCTCTGTCTTCAGTTTTCGTAAATTAGCATTTGCCACCCTATAGTCAGAATGCCTGCTCATCCTGGTTGAGGACTCCTGTTTGTGGTTATTCGTAACTCCCTCAGCCCATACAGCACAGATGACGATCATGGACATCCCCCTGCGGGGCTCTAATGGGTAAGTACTGGATCTGTTGGATCCCTGGACGTCCCCTTAAGGAGAGATGACTCACAGGGCCCCTCTTCCCCCAGGTCCCCCTCACCCCAACTGCAGTGGGTGGGGCTGATACCCGTCCTTGCCTTTTTGTGTCTTTGTGAAGCAAGTTTCCAATTAGGAAAAAGGGGCTAAAAATAATGATCATGTTTGTGTGCCAGATGCAGTTAGCGATCACAGTCTACCATTAAGTTGAAGAGTAAGCGAGCTCTCCCAGAGGAGACGAGGTTTCTGAGATCAGCAGCTGCATTTTCATTCGGTTCTGAAGTTCTTGGAATACATTTCACACTTTGCTGGTAAGCAAGCAGAGGCAGTCGCGCACTGATCTGAATCTACGCTGACAGATCACGAGGTGGAGGTGGGTAGTAATTGCTACTTCGTGCCTCACTAAAATTATTTTAAGTGCTGTTTGTATTTGGAAGCTAAGCTTTCTGTCAGGCCTGAAGAACAAATTGCTAATGTGTTGGTTCTTCTCCAAAGGCCCACCCCCAAATGCGCTCCCTCAGAAGCAGGGACAGTGCTCACTGCTGGGCACTGGGCTTGGGGGAGCTTCCATCTGAAATCAGGGTGTTCAGCTGTGTCTGCCAGCAAGTGGGTGCTCATTATTTTGCTAGATTAGAATAAAAAGAATCTTCTACCAAATAAGGGCCAAGAAAAGGGCCAAAATGACACCAATACTTTTGTATTTGATTTTCTAAAACATTTAATTTTAAATGATCTTTAATAGTCTCTTTAATAAGCTTGATCTGAAAATTGTGAAGAAAAATGTTGTATGTCCTCCAAAACTACTCTAAAATGCAGCATGCTTTTCTTGAGTTTCTTTTATTATTTATTACACTGAGACATCCAAGATCAGCTTAGCATTTTTTTTTTCTTGGTGCTATACAGGTCAGAATCAATAGAGTAGGGCTGCTAAAATCTAGCTGCAACACAAAGTCTTCACATTCATTTTAAATGTCATCTTCAGATTAAAGCAAAGCAGACAGAGAAGCAAGGAAAGTATGATAACATATGAGTTCCTGAAATGCCATTTAGGGGAATTAAAATCCTAAATTTGTCTTACCCAGGACATTCAAAAACCTGATGCTCTTTAAGCAGCAAGCAATAAAGCCGTATGAGATGGGTAGATTTAAGGGCACAATCTTGTTATTGGTATGTCAACATTATCTAGGAAATTGGCTGACAGTAAAAGAAAGAGAGTCTTTCTTTTCCCACAGATGGAGTTTTACAAATATTTGTTTCCAAGGACATCATTAGGCTTCTGCATTCAGTGCATGCAGATCACGCCGAGGGGATCTTATCCGCAGGGCTCTGTGTGTCCCCTGGCTAGGGAGCCTTCCTTGGGCTTTTATCTGTTTTCCCGTGGATGGTAGGGGAGCCTCGAACTCATCGAGGACGCGCAGCATCTGCTCGTCCACAGCGTAGATCTCCCCGAACACGCGGTAGCCGCGCCCCGGCAGGTTCAGCAGCCGCGGAATGTTAGGCTCCCCGGCGATCACCAAGGGGTACGGCTCCACCATGCGGCCCCGGCCCCGGCCCCGGAAGGTGGCGCAGCCGTTGGTGGCGTCCAGCAGGACCTTGTGGTTGGGCTGGCCTCGCTTCAGGGTCCCGTACACGAACACGTCGGCCATCGCGCAGGCCTGCGGAGGAGAAAGGAAGCAGGCTGTCGGAACACGTGTCAGACGGGCAAGGGCTTGGTCTCAGTCGGGGTTGGAAGCTGGCCTGGAAGGGCCACAGAGTAAATATTTCGGTTCCTGCTGGAGCAGCTGTTCCCAACCCCACCACAGTCCAGAGCCCACTGCTCTTGACCACCCCGTGGTGGCTTGAGGTTCCAGTAGACCCCTCCAACCCTTTACATCATTATCTGAGGACAGGCACTCATCGTGAGAACATACTTGCCAGATGGAGACAGTCTGTCCTGGGATCGAGCCCTGAGAACTGCTGTTTTCCAGAGCAGTTCATTTCTAGTCATTTTATTTACTTATTTATTTAAATTTATTTTTATTGATTTCAGAGAGGAAGGGTGAGGGAGAGAGAGAGAGAGAGAAACATCAATGATGAGAGAGAATCATTGATCAGCTGCCTTCTGCATGCCCCACACTGGGGATCAAGCCTGCCACCCCCGGCATGTGCCCTTGACCAGAATCGAACCCAGGACCTTTCAGTCCACAGGCCAACGCTCTATCCACTGAGCCAAGCCAGCTAGGGTCATTTTTAATCATTTTAAAAGGACTTTAAAAAGCACACAAATATTACAGAAAAAAAGAATACGGGAGAAACTAAGATGGCGGCATAAACACCGGGAAATTTCTGCTTCCCACAACAATCGATAAATGCATCAAAAACACAAGGTGGACATCATCCAGAACTACAGGAGGGCTGGCTGAGTGTAAATTCTACAACTAGAAGGAAAGAAAAGCACACTGCGAGCAGGAGGAGCTGCGGAGGTGGCGTGCAGAGGTACGGGGGCTCGCGCGCACGGAAAGGGTCTGGCACCTGAGGACGCGGCTGTCTTTTTGAATCCGGAGGGAGACACAAGCTCCCGACGCCTCTGAAATCCGGTTCCGGGAAGTCTCTGGGGACCCAGGGCTCATACGGGGAGATACTGGACTGTCTGGCAGCGGGCGAGCTTGAGAGCGGCTTTCCCTCAGAGGTGCTTGCAGCCGTTGCCGGGACACTGGGACTCGCGACTCCTTAGGGCAGGGCTGAGGCTCCGCCATACCTGCTTTCTCAGCCCTTTGATTCCTTGAGACCCCGCCCCGCCCAGGCTTCGGCAGAGGCTTTTGCATATGAATGCCCCGGCCATGTGCAACCTGTAATTACCTAACCGCAGCTGGGCCAAATAGACTCAGAGCTTCCAAGAGAAGGCCCAGGCCCCACAGCGGCTTGCAATGCTACACAGCTGAGCATCATCAGGGCAGCTGATTCTCGCTGCCAATTGCCCTGGAGGTCAATTCCTCCCAGTGATCCTACAACAACCAAGGCATAGCTACAACAAGACTGTGCACAAAGCCCACGAGGGGGTGCACCAAGAGTGTCCACCTCAGGTAACTGGGGAGGCTGAGCCACTGGGCCCTACAGGACACCTAGCACACAAAGCCACTCTATCAACACAGGGAAGCAGCCAAAATGCGGAGACAAAGAAACAGGTCACAAATGGCAGAAATGGAGGAAAGCAAACGACTGGATATAGAATTCAAGGCCACGTTTATAAGGTTTTTCAAGAATTTTATGGAAACCGCCGATAAATTTAATGAGTCCCTCAATAAGTATAGTGAGACCATGGAGGACATGAAAAAGGACCAACTAGAAATTAAGCATACACTGACTGAAATAAAGAATAATTTACAGAGATCCAACAGCAGACAAGAGGATCCCAAAAATCAAGTCAAAGATATGAAATACAAAGAAACAAAAAATACCCAACCGAAAAAGAAAAAAGAAAAGAGATTCCAAAAATATGAAGATAGTGTAAGGAGCCTCTGGGACAACTTCAAGCGTACCAACATCAGAATTATAGGGGTACCAGAAGAAGAGAGAGGGCAAGATATTGAAAACCTATTTGAAGAAATAATGACAGAAAACTTCCCCCACCTGGTGAAAGAAATAGACTTCCAAGTCCAGGAAGTGCAGAGAACCCTAAACAAAAGGAATCCAAAGAGGACCACACCAAGACACATCATAATTAAAATGCCAAGAGCAAAAGACAAAGAGAGAATCTTAAAAGCAGCAAGAGAAAGACAGTCAGTTACCTACAAGGGAGTACCCATACGACTGTCAGCTGATTTCTCAACAGAAACCATGCAGGCCAGAAGGGAGTGGCAAGAAATATTCAAAGTGATGAATAGCATGAACCTGCAACCAAGATTACTTTATCCAGCAAAGCTATCATTCAGAATAGAAGGTCAGATAAAGAGCTTCACGGATAAGAAAAAGCTAAAGGAGTTCACCACCACCAAACCAGCATTATATGAAATGCTGAAAGGTATTCTTTAAGAAGAGGAAGAAGAAAAAGGAACTCTTACCATTTGCCACAGCGTGGATGGAACTGGAGAGCGGATAAATACCACATGATCTCACTCATTTGTGGAATATAATGAACAACATAAACTGATGAACAAGGACTGATCCAGAGACGGAGAGGCATTGAATGGACTGTCGGGCTTTGGAGGGAGGGTAGGGAAGTGTGGGGGTAAGGGGGAAAGATCAACCAAAGGACTTACATGCAGGCATATAGGCCTAACCAATGGACACGGACAACAGGGCGGGGGGGGGGGGGCAGGAGCGGGGGGGGGGGGGTAGAGGGTAACGTGGGGACAAGGACACATATGTAATATCTTAATCAATAAAAATATATTTTTAAAAAAAAAGAAAAAAAAAAGAAGAAAAAAAGAATACGTGATGATAAATAAAAGTGCGTGTGTGTGTATGAAATAGTCACCTGTGATGGGCTATAAGAGAGAATTCAGGTGGCAGTCCTGCCAGCATGACCCAGCAGCGCTGTAACAAGCAGCTTCCTGTTCCTTTTTCAAGGTCTGGAGGGCAATGATGCTTCCTTGTGACTCACCGTGACTCACCGCAGCGACCTTGGCTCGGTGTGAAGGTAAGTACTTACTGCTGGCCTGGGCCTGGGCCTGGGCCACAGACTCTTATGTAATAGGCAAAGTAATTTGTGTAAAAATGACTCAGACAGAAACGGAAATAAATCAGAGTTGAGCCAGATGGGCCCCTCGTCAAAGCCTGGCATTTCCCTGCCCTACTTGCCCAGCGCTGTGCAATGACAGAGGCCTTTACGGCAGGCTTTGGAATCCAGGCACCCTGTGCAGGAAAACAAAGGCTGTGTCCATCTGCCAGTGGCAGCCTACAACCAGCCAGAAACACCTGGAGGGTGACACCCCCTGGACATGCATCGCATGGCAAGTGGCCCGTGGAGAAGTCACGCTTAGTTCATCGGTCTTGTGCTTTCTTCTCAGCCAACAAGGCCTGGTCTGGGGTCTCATCCCAGTCTGCCTGCCTCTTCAGGGAGAAAGGATGTTCCCAACGGGACTTTTGCCCACCCACTCACCGCCCCCTCTACTGCCTTGTTCTCAGTCACCAGCCTGTGGAGTGTCGGGAATTCCATGGGGTTCAGGAAATTGAACTTGGAAAGGTTGGCCGTGGGGAAACACAAGGCTGGCAGGCACATGCAGTCCAGGCATTGGACAACATTGGGACACCTCGAGCAGGACCGGGACCTGATGGGAGCTCTGGGCTGGTTACTCTGACAAGGCGGAAGGACCGGGTAGGCTTGTGGCACTTGAGGGGGAGGCCTGCCTCCAGCATGGAAAGTCAAGAAGTGAGTCAAGCACAGCCTGGAATTGAAGTGCAGAGAGGAGGAAGGCACAGGCGCACAGAAGCTCTGGAGCTGCAGGTGGCAGGGCTGCTGCGTGGAGAATGGTGGGAGGATGGGAGACGGGAGAGAAAGGCGGACAGGGTGGCAGGGGCTGTTTATGGGGAGAGGGCCTGAGGAGTGAGCAGGAAAGGAGGCTGGGTTTGGGTCAGACCGTGAAGGAGCCATCCCTGACTCTGTCCCCCACACTTGCATCCCGTCTTGTAGCTCAATCTGTTTACTCCTCCAGGACACACCCAGGAGCAGCCGTTTCTCACCCCCTTCACCATTGTCCCCCAGTTCCCTAATGGGCCCACTTCTCTGTTCCCTCCAGCCTGTACCCATCGCAGTCACGGTCAATCTCGCTGTAAACTCCATGACCCTGTTGGTGCAGCTGCCTTGTTGCCCCTCATCTCCCTCCAGCCACCCTTGGAATGACGCCTGCCCACCCTGGGGCCTTTGTAGTCACTACTCACCCCCTCGGTCCTAGCCCCTTTAGATGCCTCCCTGAACAGCTGACCTGAAGCAGCACCTATCCAATCCTTCAGTTCTAGCACATCACCCTCATTGGCTCTCTTTATGGTACGTGTTCTCCAAATCACTGCTCGTCTTGTTCACCGCCAGAATGTGAGGAGCTGGAGGAGAACCCGGAAACCGTCTAGTCCTACGGAGCTGAGTCTCAGGTTGGTGAGGACAACTCAGGCTGCATACGGGGCAAACCAGTCAAAACTGGAGACCCACCCTCCCCATCACTGGTGCCCTAGCTTTCCCCCCTTTCAATAACATTTTATTACTATTATCATATATTTTTAATCATCACCCGAAGACATGTTTGTTTGTTTTTAATTTTGGAGAGAGAGGAAGGGAGAGGAGGAGAGAGAACTGTCAATGTGAGATAGAAACATGGATTGGTTGCCTCCTGTACACACCCCAATGGGAATCAAACCCACAACTTGGGTATGTGATGATGGGGAACTGAACCCATGACCTTGCAGTGCATAGGACTTAGCTCCAACCAACTGAGCCATGCTAGCCAGGGCTCCTTAAATTCTTAAAAGTACCATATGTCCATAGTGCAAAAGTCAAATAACTTCTCACAAAATGAAATTCCCTACCATTTACTACCTTGAGACAACACTTTTAAGCCTTTTAACTGCTGCATTTGATATTTATCTCCATACTAGAGGCCCGGTGCATGACATTTGTGCACTCAGGGGGGGGGCAGTGTGAGGTCCCTCAGCCCGGCCTGCGCCCTCTCACAGTCCGGGAGCCCTTTGGGGATGTCTGACTGCCACAGAGGCAGGAGAGGCTCCTGCCACCACCACTGCACTTGTCAACCGTGAGCCCGGCTTCTGGCTGAGCAGTGCTCCCCCTGTGGGAGCTCACTGACCACCAGGGGGCAGCTCCTGCATTGAGCATCTGCCCCCTGGTGGTCAGTGTGCCTCATAGCAACCGGTTATTGCACTGTTTGGTCAATTTGCATATTAGCCTTTTATTATATCGGATTGTAAGTTATTTATACTGTTACTTCTTGATGTTTTAAATCATGTCTTGCCTTTGTACCCCAAAGCAGGTGAGCAAAGCAGTTTAAAGTACAGGCTTTAGAACCAACCTGCCTGGTTGAAATCCTGGCTCTTCCAGTTTTAAACTGTGACTTTAGGCAAACCACTCTACTGCTCTGTGCTGGGCTTCCTCGGTTCTAAAAGGAATACTGTCTGCCTGCTTTGGAGGACTGCTGTGGTTCCTGCGCGTTTGGTAAGCCTGCATTCCACTTGCAGGGCTATTATTGCTATAGAAGCGCTCTCTACCCACGCCCCAAACCCACGTGGTCTCTGCCCCACATTCCTCCAATAGACACATCTCAATTTTGGTCAAATCCGTGTTCAGCATTAGAACTATGTAAACACTGTTCTCAGATAAAGCACATAGTGTACTATGATTAATTTCCTTCCTTGGACAACTTTTTGTTTTTCTTGGAAAAATAGCTTTAGCTCTTGTCTCTCCCCGCAAACCCCCACCCCCCTTCGCTCAAGTTTCTCTGGCAGTAATTTGGTCTCACATTTTCTGAAAGCCTTGACCACCCATTGTTCGTTTGTCCCTGCAGCCTGGGCTCCTGGAAGCTGTGCTGCTCCAGCCGGGGTACTGCTACCATCGGGCATCCTTCATGCCACCCTGGGTTTCCCTGGGCCTCAGGGCCCCTTCTTGGTGTGCTTTCTCACTTCACTGAGGCTTATTATTGCACACCCTCGACTAACAGTGTGACTATGCAGAGAACTCTAGAAATAAGTAACTTCAGAACTGTGAAGGCATTTCCTCTGTTTCTGATCATTCAAGTTCTTTCTGAGAAGTCCTGTGACACTGGGATCCACAGTCCTTTGGACAGGACTTGAGCTTCTCTCTGGAGGTTTTCAGGTCTTCCTCTATCCCTGGGACTCAGATTCTATAAGGATGTGTCTTCATATATTGTGTTTTGTTCCATTCATTGTGCCAGGAATTTCCACCTGAAAACTCATTATCTTGGATCATGGGGAATTTTCTTCCCTAGCCTTCCTTATTTATTCATTTTTTAATATATTTTTATTGATTTCAGAAAGGAAAGGAGAGGGGGAGAGAGAGAAGAAAACATTGATCAGCTGCCTCCTGCACACCCCACACTGGGGATTGAGACTGCAACCTGGGCATGTGCCCTGACCTCCCAGTCAAACCATGACCTCCTGGTTCATAGGTCGATGCTCAACCACGGAGCCATGCAAGGCCAGGCCCTGGTCTTCCTTCTTGTTCTTTTTCTGAATCTCTAGTACTCAGATTTCACATATCCTAGATTAATTTTCCAATGTGCTCTTTATATTCTACTTTATCTCCTAATTCTCAATTTTTAAGTATTTTTATCATATTTATTTCTAAAATCTTTTTCTTGTTCTCTCATTTTGTTAGCACCCTGTTCATTCACAGCATAATACCATCTCTCATCATCTTTGGGAAGATCTTGTGAGTTTTTGTTTAAGTTTTCATCTTTCCCTCCAATGTCTCTCTTTCTCTTAAATTCCTCTTTTCTTTGTTTTGATATGTTTCTTGAAAAGGTTTACTTCAAAGGTCTCGTAATCCTTGCCTAGCCTTTCATATTGAAAAGTGAGACACCAGTCCCAGCTGGTGGCTCAGTTGGTTGGAGCATCTCCCTGTACTCCAGAAAGGCTGCAGGTTTGATTACCAGTCAGACACGTCCGGGGAGGCAATTGATCGATGTTTCTTTCTCACATGGATGATTCTCTCTCTCTCTGCCCACTCACTACCCCCTCACCCCCAACCTTCCTCTCTCTATAAAAATCAATAAACATATCCTTGGGTGATTAAAAAAGAAAAAGAAAATTGACACTATATAGGAAACTGAAGCTCTGTGTGGGGGGAGGGAGCCTGATGGTTGGCAGGCCTGTGTGAGGGTTCTGGAGACAGGTTTTGAGGGGCCCCCAGATAACAATCTGTAGCTATGCAGACTTTTCCTTGATCCCCATATTCAAGGTGGCCTTCACCCCCACCATCAGCTGGGCTTGGAGTTCCCAATACCAAGCCTTTTGCTCAGCCTCTCTGGACAGTAACCCGCCCCCCCCGCTCCCCGGCCCCGCCCTGTCCTCTGCTGGGCAGAGGGGAGATGGACCTCTGATCCCTGTACAGATGCAACCTCTCTTCCTTTCCTGCCAGTGGTTCTCAACCTTCCTAATGCTGCGACCCTTTAATACAGTTCCTCATGTTGCGGTGACCCCCAACCATAAAATTATTTTCGTTGCTACTTCACAACTGTAATTTTGCTACTGTTATGAATCGTAATGTAAATATCTGATATGCAGGATGTATTTTCATTGTTACAAATTGAACATAATTAAAGCATAGTGATTAATCACAAAAACAATATGTAATTATATATGTGTTTTCCGATGGTCTTAGGCGACCCCGTGAAAGGGTCGTTCGACCCCAAAGAGGTCGCGACCCACAGGTTGAGAACCGCTGCTTTCCTGCCCTTATGTTTCCCACACACATGGCTCACGAGTCATGTTTCTCTGCACTCCCGGCATCAGCTGGCTAGCTTCTGACCATTTAGGGATGTAGGTTTCTGGTTTCTCCAAGCTGCTAAGTCAATAACCACTTAGTTCTGTTTTTATACTCGAATTTTGTTGCCCTCTCCTATCTTTTGTCTTTCCGAGTCATTGGAGTAGCATTTAGGGCATTAGCAGGGATAAAGGAACCTGTTCCTCCAGAACCTATTCCTTGGGGAGCCCTCCACTGTAGCACCCACCCTTCCATAGGGCTCCATACTGGTTTCCACAGTGGTTACAACAACGTACAATCCCACCAACAGTGCACAAGGGCAGCCTTTTCGTCACATCTTTACCAACACTTGTTTCTGTTGATCTGTTGATGACAGCCATTCTGGAAGGTGTGAGGTGATGTCTTGTGGTTTTAATTTGCATTTCCCTGATGGTTAGTGATGTTGAGTGTCTTTTCATGTCTATTGATCATCTGTATGTCCTCTTTGGAGAAATGTTTATTCAGGTCCTTTGCCCATTTTTTAATTGGATTATTCTTTGATATTAAGTTGTATGAGTTCCTTATATATTTTGGATAATAACCCCTTACTGTATGTATCACTGGCAAATACATTCTCCATTTTATTTTGTTGATGGTTTTCTTTGTTGTACAAAAACTTTTTAGTTTGATGTAGTTCCATTTATTTTTTCTTTTGTTTCCCTTGCCCAAGGAAATACATAAAAAAATATTGCTAAGAGAAATGTCAGAGATTTTATTTACTGTCCATGTTTTCTTCTAGGAATTTTGTGGTTTCAAGTCTTATATTTACATCATTAATCCACTTCAAGTTTATTCTTGTATATGGCGTGAGAAGGTGGTCTAATTTCATTCTAGTATCTGTCCAATTTTCCCAACACCATTATTGAATAGACTGTCTTTACCCCATTGTATGTTCTTGCTCATTTGTCATAGATTAATTGATCATATAGGCATTGGTTTAATTTGGGGTTCTCTATTCTGTTTCATTGTTCTGTATGTCTGTTTTTTATGCCAAAACCATGCTGTTTTGATACTAGAGCTGTGTAGTATAGTAGTTTGATATCAAGTAGTGTGATACCTCCAAGTTTGTTCTTCTCTCTCAAGATTTCTTTGGCTATTCAGGATCTTTTGTGGTGACATAAATTTTACAATTATTTATTCTAGTTCTGGAAAAAATGCCATTGGTATTTTCATAGGAATTGCATTGAAACTGTAGATTCCTTTGGGTAGTATGAATATTTTAATGATGTTAATTCTTCCTATCTAGGATTACGGTTTATGCTTCCATTTATTTGTATTTTCTTCAATTTCTTACTTTAATAGCTTATAGTTTTCTGGGTTAACCTTCTTGGTTAAATTTATTCTAGGTTTTTTTGTGGAGTTTTAGATGCAATTGTAAATGGGATTGTTTTTCTTAATTTCACTTTCTGAACGTTTGTTATTGGTGTATAAAAATACAACAAATTTCTGAATATTAACTTTGTATACTGATACTTTACTGAATTCATTTATTCTAATAGTCTTTTTGTGTATTCTTTAGAGTTCTCTCTATATAGTATCATTATCATCAAATAATGACAGTATTACTTCTTTCTAATTTGGATGCTTTTTATATCTTTTTCTTATATGATTGATATGGAAAGGACTTCCAGTACTATGCTTAATAAAAGTGGTGAAAGTTTCTTATTCCTGATCCTAAAGAAAAAGCTTTCAGCTTTTCACTGTTGAATATGATGTTAGCTGTAGGTTTGTCATACATGACCTTTATTATGTTGAGGTATGGTCTCTCTATCCCCACTTTGTTGAGAGTTTTATCATAAATGGATGTTGGATTTTGTAAAAAAAAAAATTTTTTTTGCATCTGTTGATATGATCATATGGTTTTTATCCTTTGTGTGGTATATCACTTTCATTGATTTGCAGATATTGAACTAGTCTTGCATCCAGGAATAAGTTCCACTTGATCATGGTGTATGACCTTTTTAATGTATTGCTGGATCCAGTTTGCTAATATTTTGTTGAGGATTTTAGCATCTACATTCATTGGCCTATAATTTCCTTTCTTTGTAGTGTCTTTATTTGGTTTTGGAATTAGGGTAATGCTGGCTTTGTAAAATGAGGTTGGGAGTCTTCCCTCCTCTTGAATTTTTTTCAATAGTTTGAGAAGAATAGGTGTTAATTCTTTAAATATTTGGTAAAATTCAAACCATTTTATCCAGGACTTTTGTTTGTTAGGAGGTTTTTGATAACTTTTAATGGAACAGAAACCAGTAATCTGTTTAAATTTACTGTTTCTTCTTGATTCAGTCTTGGGAGATCGTACATTTCTAGGAATTTATCCATTACTTCCAGGCTGTCCAATTTGTTGGCATGTAATTGTTTGTAGTATTTCTTTATAATCCTTTGTATCTGTGATGTCCATTGTCATTTCTCCTTCATTTATCCTTTTATTTATTTGGGCGCCCTTTTTTTTCTTGATGAGTCTGGCTAAAGTTTTATCAATTTTGTTTCTTTTCAAAGAACCAGTTCTTTGTTTCATTGATCTTTCCTGTTGATTTTTTAAAGACTCTCCTTTATTCTTATGCTCTGATCTTTCCTTCCTTCTATTCGCTTCCAGCTTTGTTTTTTCTCTTTCAAGTTTCATATATATATATACTAGAGGCCCGGTGCACAAAAATTTGTGCACTCGGGGGGGGGGGGGGTGGGGGGTCCCTCAGCCCGGCCTGCGCCCTCTCGCAGTCTGGGACCCCTCGGGAGATAACGACCTGCTGGCTTAGGCCTGCTCCCGGGTGGCAGAGGGCAGGCCCAATCCCTAGGTGCAGCCCCTGGTCGGGCTCAGAGCAGGGCCGATTGGGGAGTTGGGGCGCCGCCCCCTGTCATGCACAGAGCAGGGAGATTGGGAGGTTGTGATGCCACCCTCAGTCACGCTCAGGGTAGGGCCAATTGGGGGGTTGGGGCACCGTCCCCTGTCACACTCAAGGTAGGGTCGATGGGGAGGTTTCGGCGCCACCCCCTGTCATGCACAGAGCAGGGCCAATCAGGGGGTTGGGGCACTGCCCCCTGTCACTCACAGAGCAGGGCCAATCAGGGGATTGGGGTGCTGCCCCCTGTCACTCACAGAGCAGGGCCCATCAGGGGTTTGGGGCTCTGTACCCTGTCACCCACAGAGCAGGGCCGATCAGGGGGTTGGGGCACCGCCACTCTCACACTCAGGGCAGGGCCGATGGGGAGGTTATGGCTCTACCCCGTCACACACAGAGCAGGGCCTGTGTGTGTGTGGGGGGGGTTGGGGAGCTCTCCCCTATCAGGCACAGAGAAGGGCTGATCAGGGGGTTGGGGCGCCTTCCCCTGTCACAAACAGAGCAGGGTGGATAGGGAGGTTGTGGCCCCGCCCCCTGTCACACACAGAGCCACAGGGCGATCAGGGGGTTTGGGCGCTGCCCCCTGTCATGCTGATCCCGGTGCTGGGAGGCATATTACCCTTTTACTATATAGGGTAGAGGCCTGGTGCACGGGTGGGGCCGGGTGGTTTGCCCTGAAGGGTGTCCTGGATCAGGGTGGGGGTCCCCACTGGGGTGCCTGGCCAGTCTGGGTGAGGGGCTGAGGGCTGTTTTCAGGCTGGGGGTGACTGAAGCTCCCAACCGCTCCTTTTTTTCTTTTTCTTTTTTTTATTCTGGGCCAGCTTTAGCTTTGAGGCTTGGCTCCAGCTTTTAGGTTTCTGGCCTTTGCTTACAATGTTGCCATCCTGCTGGCTGAAGTCCGGCGGTATTTGTTACAGAGTTTCTTAAACTGCAGGCTCAGAGGCCTGTAAGGCAGGCGGGGTACGTTGGTTTCCTCCGTCACTGAGGCAAGCAAGCCTCATGTTAGTTTCAAGCTGCCTGGCTGCCGGCCGCCATCTTGGCTGACAGTTAATTTGCATATCTCGCTGATTAGCCAATGAAAAGGGTAGCGGTCGTACGCCAATTACCATGTTTCTCTTTTATTAGTGTAGATATTTTGAGAGAGGAAGGGAGAGAGAGAAAGATCAATGAGAGAGAATCACTGGCTGGCTGCCTCCCGCAAGCCCCCCAATGGGGATGGAGCCCACAACTAGGCATATGCCCTTGACCGGAATCGAACCTAGGACCCTTCAGTCCACAGGCCAACGCTCTATCCACTGAGTCAAACCAGCTAGGGCTCTTTCTAGTTTTTTTAGGTGTAAAGTTAGATTAAGATTTTTGTTTCTTGGAGGCCTATATTGCTATACATTTCCCTCTTAGAAATGTTTTGGCTGTGTCCCATAGATTTTGGATATTGTGTTTTCATTTTCATTTGTCTCAAGGTATCTTTTGACTTCCTCCTTGGTCTCACTGTTAACTCATTCATTATTGAATAGCATGTTATTTAGCCTCCACGTGTTTTTATGTTTTTCAGTTTTCTTCTTGCAACTGATTTCTAGTTTCCTGCCATTGTGTTTGAAGAAGATGCTTAATATTATTTTAGTCTTAAGTTTATTAAGACTTGTTTTATAGCCTTACATGTAGTCTATCTTGCAAAATGTTCTATGTGCACTTAAAAACAATGCATAATCTGTTGCTTTGGGATGAAGTGCTCTAAAAAGATCAATTAAGTCCTTCTGGTCTAATGTGTCATTTAAGGCTTCTCTTTCCTTATTGATTTTGTCTGGATGATCTATCCCTTAATTTACTGAGTACACATGAACTTCCTACTTTTGACTTTTAATTTTTGTACTAGCTTGATTGTTGATTGACTCCCTCTTTTTATTAATTGCCTTGTTAGAATTTTTTCTTTCCTATATTTTCTTGTATTTCTGATCTTTTCTAAAGAAGTCCCTTTAATATTTTGTGTTATGCTGGTTTACTGGTCATGAACTCCTTTAGCTTTTTCTTGTCTGGGAAACTCTTTTCTGTCCTTTGATTCTTTAATGATAGCCTGGTAGGTTAGAGTAATCTTGGTTGTAGGTCTTTGCTCTTCATCACTTTACATGTTTTATGCCACTCCCTTCCAGCCTGCAAAATTTGTGCTAAGAAACCAACTGATTATGTTATGGGGTCTCTCTTGTACATAACTAACTGCTTTTTCTCTTGCTATTTTTAAGATTCTATTCTCTGTCTTTAACCTTTGGCATTTTAATTATGATCTGTCTTGGTGTGGGCCTCTTTGGGTTCATCTTGTTTGGGACTGTCTGCCTTTTTCCTTCACCAGGTTAGGGAAGTTTTTAACCATTATTTCTTTAAATTGGTTTTCAATCCCTTGCTGTCTATCCCCTCCTTCCATTACTCCTCTGATGAGAATGTTGCTACACTTGTTGTCCCAGACGTCTCTTAAACTATCTCATTTTTTAAATATCTGTTTTCTTTTTGCTCTTCCAATTATATGTTTTCTACTACCTTGTTTTCCAACAAGTCCACTGATTTAGTCCTCTGTTTCATCTACTCTGTTGTTGATTCCCTCTAATGTATTCTTCATTTCAGTTCTTGTATTCTTAATTTCTGACTGGTTTCTATCTCTTTGTATAAGTTCTGAGTTAATCTAATCTTCCCTAAGTTCATTGAGCATCCTTATAACCAATGTTTTGAACTCTGTATTTGGTAGATTGCTTGTCGCCATTTCGTTTAGTTCTTTTTCTGGAGTTTTGTCCTGTTCTTTCATTTGGGACATGTTTCTTTGTCTCATTTTTACTGACTCCCTGTTTGTTTCTGCGATTTAGGTACATTTGCTACTTCTCCCAGTTTTTGCAGAATGACCTTATGTAGTAGTCCTGTGAGTCCCAATGGTACAGTTTCCTTTCTCACCTGAGCCAGGTGCTCCAGGAATGTCCGTTTGGTGGGTTGTGTGTGCCATCTTGTTGTAGTTGAGCTTTGATTATTGACACATCAGTGGGTGGGATTGACATTCAGCCTGACTGTGAGGGTTGGCTGTGACTACAGTGGGTAAACTGTTGTGTCGGGGCTGATCCTATGAATAGGGAGTCACTTTTGAGGAGTTCTGGTACTAACCAAGTCTGCCCTTTGGGTGTATCATTTGTGGATTTGGTTGGGTGGTGCTCTGGTGTGGTTTAGATCTGGCCATCAGGTGTGTTGTTTTGGAGACTCTTGGGAGGGGATCTGTTGCAAGCCAAAGTCAGCCTCCATTTGTGCCCTGCTGGAGGCTGCCTGGTGGGAGCTACAATATGATCTTCTATGGCAGTGGTTCTCAACCTTCTGGCCCTTTAAATACAGTTCCTCATGTTGTAACCCAATCATAAAATTATTTTCATTGCTACTTCATAACTGTAATGTTGCTACTGTTATGAATCATAATGTAAATATCTGATATACAGGATGGTCTTAGGTGACCCCTGTGAAAGGGTTGTTCGACCTCCAAAGGGGTCGCGACCCACAGGTTGAGAACCGCTGTTCTATGGGTTGCCACTTGTGCTAGGCTTAGAGGCACTTGGTAGAAGCTATCCTATGAACCAAGGCCAGCTGCTACTAGTGCCAGGCTTGGGACCCTTTGGTGGGCATGGCAATGTGAGTCAAGGCCAGACACAACTTGTGCCACTGGACTTGTGCTGCTTAGTTGAAGTTACATTCCAAACCAACACTGGCTGCAGTTTATCAAGGGCTTGGGGCCATCTGATGGGCGATACAGTGCAAGCTGGATCCAGTCACCACTTGTGCTGGGCTTAAGGCATCTTAGCAAGGGGTAAACAGCACGTCAAACCCTGCTGCTGCTAGTTTGGGGTTTGTGGTCCTTTGAAAGAGTTTGGGAAAGTCTGCATCAAGGCAGGCCCCTTGTGTGGAAAAGCCTCTGGAAGCGAGTTGGGCCAGGGCTTAGGGAATCACCAGGGTAGGGTGAACAGGGCTAGCCAGGTTAATGGGAGAGCTCAGATTTGGCAGCGCCTGTGCCTGCCAGCTGCATGGGGATGAGCTCAATGAAGGAGCAATGGTGCCAGTGCTTCTGTCTCTGGAGAGAGCTGACCTGATTCCTCCCTCTCCCTCTGGATCTAGTTGATTCAGTTCTTCTCTGTATGTCCCTGGTGCTTTCTGAGCTGTTGCCCCTGTGCTGGGAGTTTGTGAGCAAGTGGGTCCCTGTGCAGGCCCCTCAAGAGAAATGCCGGGGACTCCAGTAATCCTCCATCTCACTCGGATACAATCCCACTGGTTTTCACAGGCAGATACTATGGGGACTCATCATGTTGGCACTGGTATCCCAGGCTGAGTGTGAGGCTAAGACCCCTTGCTCCTCAAGGGGGACTTTCACAGCTGAGCTATCAATGGGCATGTGGGTTGCTTCCACTTACTGCAATTGCTTCCACCTATTGCAAATAGTGCTGCTATGAACATGAGTGTATAAATACATATTCAAGCTCCTGCTTTCAATTCTTTTGGGTATATATACAGACTTGGGATTGATAGATCATGTGGTATTTCTGTGTTTAAGTTTCTGAGGAACCTCTATACTGTTTTCCATAATAGCAGCACCATTTTGCATCCCCACCTACAGTACGCAAGGGTTCCAGTCTCTCCACATCCTTGCCAGCTCTTTTTTCTTTTTTTTTCTTTTTTAATCGAATAATGGCTATCCTAACTGCTGTGAGGTGGTAGTATCTTATTGTGGTTTTGATTTGCATTTTCATAATGGTTAGTTGAGCATCTTTTTTATGTGCTTATTGGCCGTTTGCTTATCTATCTTGGAGAAATGTCTATTCAAGTCCTTACCCATTTTTAATTAGATTATTTTTTATTATTGAGTTTTAGGTGTTCTATCTTCTGGATATTAACCTCTTACAGATATATGATTTGCAAGTGTTTTTCCCATTCTGTAAATTGCCATTTTATTCTGTTGATTTGTATCCTTTGCTGTAATTTTGATGTCATTCAACTTATTTTTACCTTTGTTACCTATGGTTTTGCTGTCATATCAAAGATATCATTATCAAATCCAATGTCATGAAAGTTGTGCCCTATGTTTTCGCCTGAGTTTTATAGTTTTAGCTCTTACATTTAGGTCTTTGATCCATTTTGAGTTCAGTTTGTATATGGTATAATGCAAGGGTCCAACTTCATTCTTTTGCATGTGGCTATCCAGTTTCCCAATTGTTGAAAACACAATCTTTTCCCCATTGGTCTTGACACCTTGGTAAAAAATCATTTGACAATATTCCAAGGGGTTATTTCTGGACTGTCTATATATATTTATCTTTATGTCAGTACTACACTGTTGTGGTTGCTGTAGTTTTGCAGTAAGTTTTAAAATCATGCAATCAGGAAGTATGAGATCTCCAACTTTGTTGTCCATTTTCAAGATTGTTTTGCTTATTTGGAGTCCCTTAAAATTGCTGATGAACTTCAGGATGGATTTTTCTATTTCTGCAAACAAAAACGCAGTTGGAATTTTGATAAGAATTAATATTAAGCCTTCCAATCCATGAACATAAGATGCTATTCCATTTATTTAATTTCTTACAGCAATGTTTTGTAGTTTTCAGAGTATAAATCTTTTACTTACTTAGTTAAGCTTATTTCTAAGCATTTTATTCTTTTCAGGTTGTTCAATGTTAATATATAGAAATGCAACTGATTTTTGTGCACTGATTTTGTGTTCTGTGACTTTGCTGAATTTGCTATTTATTAGTTCTCATAGTTTTCTTGTGGAAATATTAGGGTATCTATATATAAAATTATGTGAACAGAGATAATTTCACTTCTTTCTTTCCAATTTGGGTGTCTTTTATTACTTTTTTCTGCCTGGTTTTCCCAGGTATGTCTTCTAGTACCATGTTGAATAAAGGTGGTAAAAGCAAACATCCTTGTCTTAAAGGAAAAGGTCTTTCTCTCACCATTGAATATGATGTTAGCCATGGGCTTTTTCTATATAGCTTAAATGTTTTTTCATGAAATGGTGTTGAATCTTGTCATGTTTTTCTGTATCAATTGTGAGGATTGTGTGGTTTTTCCAACCTCATTCTGTTAATGCAGTGTATATTACACTGATTTTCCTATTTTGAACTATCCTTGAATCCCAGGAATAAACCCCACTGGTCTTGGTATATAATCCTTGTAATGTGTTAAATTCTGTTAGTATTTTGTTTAGAATTTTCGCATCAATCTTTGTCAGGGATATGAGTTTGTAGTTTTCTTTTAGTGTCTTTGTCTGGCCTTGGTATCAGGGTAATGCTGAGTGTTCCATCCTCTTCAATTTTGGGGAAAAATCTGAAGAGGACTGGTGTTGATTCTCTTTACATGTTTGGTAGAATTCACCAGTGAAGCCATTTGGTTCTGGAGTTTTATTTATTGGGAGGTTTTTTATTACTGAGTCAACCTCTTTACCAGTTAAAGGTCTGCTCAGATTTTCTATTTCATCATTATTTAGTCTTGGTAGTTTGTGTTTCTAGGAATTTATCCTTTTCATCCAGGTTATCCAATTTGTTGGCATTCAATTGTTCACTGTACTCTCATAATCCTCTTTATTTCTGTGAAATGGGTTAGAATTCCCTTCTTTCATTTCTGATTTTATATTTACTAGTATTTGTATCTTCTCTATTTTTATCTTGGTTAATCTAATTAAAAGTTTGCCAATTTTGTTGTTTTCTCTATTGTTCATCTCTGCTCTAATACTTATTATTTCCTCCTTCTGTTACATTTCGGTTTAGTTTTTCTTTCTTTCTTTCCTTTTTTTTTTTTTAGTTCCATATCTCCCTATACTCATGTTCCTTGTCTGTCATGTTCACACAATTTTCAAGGGCCACTGTGAGTGTCACGACCAATAGAACATGTGGAAAGTCTATTATATTGGCCTCATCCTCTCAGAACTGAAGCCAGGGCTAACTCAGAATGTGCTGTGTCATTCGGGCCAGGAGCACATCAGGACCCTCCTGATTCACCATGCCCATAGGCCAGGCTACGAGGGTGGCACTGCCACTGCAGAAGGAGATGCTACCTTCTTAGGCTCACAGGTTACTGTGTCTTCAACCCTGTCCCCTTCTGCCATGTAGTTCCTTCTATGGCCCTGTGTTATGGTCAGAGTCTTGGATAAAATGCAAGAGTTTGATTTAATAAATACTGGATAGAAATAGCTGTAGGTTGAGTCATTTGGGATTTTCTGGAGCAAACTGAAGAGCTGCACCAAAATAGTGGTTCCATCTCCGCTTTAATGTGAAGTAGACACAACCAGACAGGGCAGCCCTGGTGTTTTATAGATGGGCATTTAAGGACACAGTGTATGACAGGCCTAAGTCAAATTCTCATCTCCACCCTTAGTTAGCAACTGTCAGTCTTTGGGAAGACTATTTCAACTCTGAGCTTCTATTCCTGCTATTTAAAGTGGGTTCCCCCTATCTCTATACCAGCTACTCTCTACTGACTGCCGACTACAGGCCAGGCTGCAGCACCCAGTGAATAACAGCCTCTTCCCCTTGACCCTGTCCCCTCCTAAGTTCTCTACCCCAGCTTCTTCCTTTATCAAAATCGTAGGAAAACATGTGTTAGCTTATATTTTTCTCATAAAGTCCCTTAAAAAATAAAACAAAAAGGAATATTCTACATAATAAATGGAAGTGGGGATGAAGCCATATCAAGTATTGGTTGTGGCTTTAATGATTTTTCAGAGCCAAAAATACCTAGGGAGGTGATATTACATAGAAATGATTATGGTTGGGCCCTAGGATGGTAATTGTGACTCTGCAGAAAATCAGTTCAGGACTTTCTTCTTGAAGAAGATGACAGCTTATTTTCATAAATGAAAACCTGGCAATAAAAATTATACTTCTTTTCTCGGAAATAATTTAGCCTACTAGAATGACCAAAATATAATTTTCTACTTTTTATCTGTTGAATTGAATCCTTTACATTAGTTTGAGAATAGTTACTTATGTAATAAAAAAATAAATAAAATTAATATTCTGCATTTCTGGCTCTTTTCACAAGAAAAACATCATTACCTTTCTGATTGTGTTTAGAACAACAAACACAGGTCCTTCAGGAAGAAACTTATCCCGTGGGGATTGAGAAAGGATCAGAGTTAAGCACTGAAACAAGCAATTAATTCCCATTAGAGGATTAAGGCAGTCATGTTCACTTTGAATCAGAAAAACGAATTGTGAATAAAATCATGTACAACCAAGAGGTTACTTGTCAAAGTTAATAAATTAGAGAATTGAAGGGCAAACTGGAATGCACAGAAGCTGAGCAACCACGTGAAGCCCTGGCGAAGAAACTGGTGGGTTCTGTATTCAGGGGATGAGACCCCCCATTCTCAGGGTGCTTCCGGAACATGGGGGGTGGGGCCAGTTACCGCCATATGGTGCTGTCTAAAAGCATTGCCCACCCTGTTATGTCACCATCCCCCATGCACGATTTCCCTATAGTACCTCATCATTAAGACGTGAGACATTAATTAACATTCTATTTAGCCATCTTACTTTTGGGTTTTAGAGTTGATTCTAAAGGAATTCAAGCAGCACCTCTATAAACAACTTTACCAACCTATAAAGTATTGAGGGGGAGGCCACTTGGGAATCAAAAAGCCCAACCCAGCTGGTCTGGAATAATGTGGCCATCCAGGAGTCAGCACGGAGGTGGAACAGGCTCAGAGTCTGAAAGAGTTTCACTTCAGCAAAATTTGGCTAGTTTAACATGGTCAATATTTAAGAAAACAAAAACACTCATGAAAATGTCCATCTGGCCTGGCACTGCTTGAAATGCCTGTCACCTATTCAGCAGTTTTCTTTCTTGAAACACAGTCCACCTACAGTTTCATATTTCATCACTTAAGCAGAAATTGAAAGTGATTACAAGTCCTTCGCATAATTGTTAGGAGGAAAAAAATCGAGCAGGAAAAATCTAAGCCACCTGGTGGTAAGAGTGTAAAAGGCAGGATGATTTAGAAGTTCATTATGCTAGTTTACAGATGACGACTGCATATGCCTAGAACACATTTAGAAACACACACATACCAAGTGAACCAAACAAGAGAAGAGCTAGTATTTAACTCTTCTTCAACCAACCTGCAAAAGGATTTACATGGACACCAGCTTCTACTATGAAAACAACCTTTAAAAAAAGGTGTCTCCATAAAATATTCATCCTGTCTGTATTAAAACTTAATGATACGAAGAAATGTTAGCAAAAGCTGTGTGTCATCACTTCAAACTGTTTTCTCCAAGCGATAAAACATCGAACCACGAACGATGCTTCCTGCCTGTTGTCAAGTTAGGGCTGATGGGCTGGATTGGGGTCGCACGGAGCTGAGGCCTCCGAGGGGCCTGCTGTGCACTCACCCCTGGCGGACGACGGACTGTCCCAGAGCAGAAGCACCTGCCCAAAGACCTGCCAGAAGCTCCCTCTCATCGTTCAACGTCTTACGTGAACGCCGGCTCCAGCAGAGCCCTGTCCCCACCGAATTTGTGAGGGGCCCCCTGTCACAGATGAGGACCAGTTTCCGTGGAGCCAGCGGCTGCCCTGGTCCTCCCGAGGCCACAGCAGACGTCGCTGAGTGTGGCTGACCCTCAGGAAAAGCACAGATGGCGCCGTGCATGACTGCTCTAAAGAGGGTTTTTATGTTACAGAAACCTCCTCACATCTCAGTCAAGTAGCCGCTGCTCTCCCTTCTACTGTAACATTATTTTCCCCTGAGAAAACGCCTGTGTGTCTGATATAGTTACACATGAATTCTTCAGAAGTCCCTTAGAACTGTAGGAAACAGGTGAAAAAACAAAACGCTTTGAACTTTAAACTGGAGCTCGGCCTGCGAGCATGAAGCGCTCTAAGGTCACGTCACTCTCCCCTCGGAGGGGCCGGCGGGCTACGGGCCGGGGGGCTCCGGCGCATCCTGTGGGCGCTGTGATGCTTTCATTCTCTGGCTTGCTAGTTCCTTTATAGCAACGACCAGCGCTTCCTGCCCGGCCAACCCCGCTGAATGCCCCGGAAATGTTCACGGCAGACACCTTTCTCCCATTAACCGAGCAGCTCCGGTGAAATGGTGGCACCTTTGAAATCAAGAAGCGAGGGCCTCCTCTCCCATCACTCCCTAACTCTCCTTCATGGGACCCTGCAAACAAACAGGCCCGCAGGGCCTCCCAGCCACACTTGGCCCTCTGCGTGCTGCCTCGCGACCATTCTGTGGGGTTTTACTCTTGGGCCATGCCAGAAATTTTTAAAACAAGAAATTTTACCGCCACCCCACTTTAATGGTCACTGTGTTGCCATTTTAAAAACACAGTGACCAACAAGGGAGATGACCAGCCCCCAGGCCCTCTCTGATAATCTGGAAAGGACCAGCAGGAAAATTCCCAAACACTGAGTCAGGGAAAGGGTCCTGTGGAAACGGAGGATGGTGACCTGGCCAGGCCTGCCAGGGCCACGGCTCCAAACACCAGGCACAGCTGGGAGTGGAGGTGCTGCCAGCTCCCATGGCTCCCAGCAGGCGACGCAGGAAGTGCTGGGGCCTGGAACCACCAGCCAGAGTGGAATGCTGTGGAGACGGCACGGGGGCCTGACAGCGAGTCGGAGGCCCAGAGGGAAGGTGTGAGAGTCACCATCATGAAGAGCCTGCCTGCCCTGTGGGTGAGGCTTCAGGAACAAGACTTTACCTGCTGGCCCACCTGAGGCTCAGAGGGGGAATATAAATAATGCTGGCCACCACGACTGAGAGCATTTACTGTGTGCCTGGCCCATGCCATATGTTCCACTTATATTTTCAAGTTAACACAACTCGGAGATCTCCTCACTCCCTAGCTTCTCCCCACTTCACAGGTGGGGATCTGAGACAGAGGTGAGGTGACTTCCACGGGTGCTCCAGGTAAAGGCAGCAGAGCAGGTGTGTCTGCCCCACACCTCCTTCCTGCCCTACAAAGATGTGCCCTCAGCTCTAGGGGGAGGACGCTCCTGATTACCTCCCACCCAAAACTCAGGCCGGGCACAACTGCCAGCCCCGGAGGGCAACAGGCAGTTGGCTTGGGCCACTGCCCACCCCGGGTTCCATTTGCATCTTCCTCTAGAAGGCATCTCGGGTACTTAGCACCAAACACCAGGGCAGTGGGCTGGGGACTCAGCAGTCCAAAGCGGCCACAGTGCTGGAATTCCTAATGACTGTATGTGAACTTGTGTAAGTGGAGCCTGATGACACTAGAGCAGTGATGGCGAACCTATGACACGCGTGTCAGAGGTGACACACAAACTCATTTTTTTGGTTGATTTTTCTTTGTTAAATGGCATTTAAATACATAAGATAAATATAAAAATATAAGTCTTTGTTTTACTATGGTTGCAAATATCAAAAAATTTCTGTATGTGACACGGCACCAGAGTTAAGTTAGGGTTTTTCAAAATGCTGACACGCTGAGCTCAAAAGGTTCGCCATCACTGCACTAGAGCGTACTCCAGTGAGCAGGGGAGGTCCGGCAGCCCTACAGGCACACCCATTCTCGATGCCCAGAGCATGGAACCCTGGGGACCCACCATGGATGGGATTCAGTGAGGACAAGGTAACGTCTCCCGTCTATGACTGGGTCCGCCGGAGAGGCCACACTTTCCATTCCAACCAGAACTTGCTCTGAACCCAGGAGAAGGCGATGGAGTTCTAAGAAACAGAAACAACCACAAAGCCCTATCCGATCTTCCTTATGTACCAGTCAGCCACCTACAGTGAGGACGATGACACAGAGGGCAAGGGACTCGGAGCACCTCAAATTTCTCTTCCTCTCAGTCTTTGCTCTATCGTCAGGAGCTGAGGGTGGACAGTCTTGGTAGAAGGTACATATGTCAAGAGGTGAAATAAATACAGTTGAGAGAGTTCTGAGCAGAGTTTCCAGTTCTAGTAAGAATAAAAGACATATGCATGCACAAGTTACGAAATATCATTTCTGTGATTCCACAGGAGTTAAATATTCCTATGTTTGCATTTAAATTTAAAATGGTCATTGTACAAATATGAATGATAAGCTCAATGCTAAGAATTTAATATAATAAATAATAGTAAAATCACAAAATATAAATAATAATGATAATAGCCCTAGCTGGTTTGGTTCAGTGGATAGAGCGTCAGCCTGTGGACTGAAAGGTCCTGGGTTTGATTCCGGTTAAGGGCACATGCCTGCGTTGTGGACTTGATCCCCAGTAGCGGGTATATAGGAGGCAGCCAATCAATGATCTCTCTCTCCCTCCCTCTGCTTTCCTCTCTCAGAAATCAATAAAAGTACCAGTATATTCAAAACAAAACAAAAAAACAAAAAACAGGTGCCTGACACCATTCTTCTTTTTAAAAAATAATAATAAGATAGCAACTAAAAAAAAACAAAACACCATGACAAGTCAAGAGAGAGAGACCACAGAAGAAAGGGGAAAAAACTTACTTTAGTGCCTTATAACTGCACTCTTTCTGCTTTCTGAACAAGGGACCTTGCATTTCTCTAAACTGTTTCTCAAACCGCGAGCTCAGGAGTGGGGGGTTGAACCTTCTCTTCACTTCACATCTTCCATGTCTAGCACAGCTCCGTGCGTGCAGTAGGCACCTAATACCTGCTACAGTAAAGCAAGTGGTTCTTCCTCTCAGTCCAAATTCCCAAAGAGACCCTGCAGGCCTTCAGTCTGGAATTTCTCAATTTCTCTTTGACACAAAAAAACCACAAGTTCAAATACTGCTCTGGGTATGAAGCTACGGGAATCAAGCTCAGTCCTGTGGCTGTGCCCCCATTTGCTTCAGACGCCCAGTCACCTCGGCAAGGTGGAGGGAGAGAGAGCCCAGTGCTCCGGACCCTTAGGCTCCCCAGGGCCAGTTATTCCCCGCCCTGGCCCCAGCCTACCTGGGAGCAGGGGCAGTGGCCAGCATCCATCTACCCTTACAGAGATGAAAGGCCATCCAGAACCTGCAAAACGAATCTCTAGGGACAGACCCAGATCAGTGGGGGCGGCAAGATGGAAACGATGTTCTCTTTTGTCAAAATCACTAACCTGTGCACTTCATGGGGAATTTTCTTGCATGTAAACTATATCTCAAAGAAAGTTAATCTAAAAAAAATTAAATGAGATCATGGGAGGAAGGCAATTTGCAGGCCACTCAGTCTGTAATTATTACCAGTTCATATTCTTATCTGAGTTCAACATACTTCACAGTCCATAATCAAGAGCAAACACGTACTTCTATTCAGCATTTTCCCAAGCATCCAAGTAGTTCCAAATATTTCTGACGCAGATTTGTGGTGGCCTCCCTTTAACTCACTTTCTGGAACCCAACATGCAGTGAAACAAGCGGACAGACCTGTCTGTAACCGCTGCCTGGGTCCTGGGAGGAGGCAGCAGAAAGGGAGAACAGTCCTGGTGTGATCGAGGGGCAAGGACTGGGAATAGGACTAGGGCCTCACCAGCTGTCAGCACCCACCCAGGGCCCGTCTGCACCAGCTGCTGACCAAGCAGAGGCTTCCGAGGCTGGCTACTAAGGAATGCAGCAAACGACTTGCCTTTAAGAGTATTTTTGCAAGCCTGCTAGAGGAGAGTGCAGCTTTTAACTCGCTTGCTGGCAGTTGTTCAAAATATACTTGTTCTGTTTGGAGTAAGACCCAGTCAAAGGAGAGAGAGCTAGGAATCTGCGTGTTGTCAGAAGCCGCAGTCCATTCTGATGGGCATGGGAAGGGCCATTGGGTTTGGTTGAAGGCAGGTAACTCCCACTCTACCTGTGTGCCCCCAAATGGTAATTTTATTTCTCTTGGTTACAACTCAGGGAGTAAGCAATGGAGGGGAAGGTAATGACTATCCGCATGTATTATTTATATACTAGAGGCCCAGTGCATGAATTCGTACAGGGGTAGGGTCCCTAGGCCTGGCCAGCGATCAGGGCCGATCGGGGCCTTCCTTCCTCTGGCTGCTGGATGGGGCCTTCCTTCGTGCCGCACCGCCCCCTGGTGGTCAGCGCACATCATAGCGAGCGGTCGAACTCCCGGTTGGTCAAACTCCCCAGGGGACAATTTGCATATTAACCTTTTATTATATAGGAGGATTTTTGTTGGTTTCAGAGAGGAAGAGAGAGTGACAGAAACATCAATGATGAGAGAATCATTGATTGGCTGCCTCCTACACACCCCACACTGGGGATCAAGCCCATAACCCAGGCATGGGCCCTGACCAGGAATCAAACCTCAACTTCCTGGTTCATAGGTCGATGCTCAACCACTGAGCCACGCCTGGGTATAGTATATTATTTAAAAGGTTTTGTTTTTCAAGAACATTTTAAGGTTATGTTAACTTAAAATGGCTTTTATTTAACTGTTTTGTTTACTTGGGGGAGAAATAAGGAGTTTGGGAACACAACTTAAATTTAAGCTAAAAGCATCACAGAATAATAATTACAAAATATCACACTGAGCCATTCCCTTCTAGGTAGTTGGCTAACCAAATATTTTAGAAAGAAGAGAACATACACCTGTTTAAACAGCTCTTAGATAACCATTTCAGAAGTCAGGCCTACCCCAAAGTGATAAATGAAATAGCTATACATGCAGGTGAAGCCCCTAGCCAGGCCTGGGCCCAGGCCCCCTATCTCTAATACAGTATTTCATAGCTTTGGAGGAACAAGTCTCCCAGAGGGAGCACTGGACAGGGAGCTAAGGGGTCAGAGGTCAAAACCAAGCCACTGCTGACCTCAGGCTGCCTTGCCCAGGCCAAGTGAGGCAAGGGCACAGCAGGTGGCAGGAGATGAAGGTGTGGTGGGCTTCGTTCCACTGGGGCCCAGGTCCACAGGCGAGCCAACCAAGGGCCTCCCCCAGTGACTGGGAACAGAATGAATCAGTCAGCAAAGAGACTGAGAGAACAGCCACCAAATCCAGCTGCTCGATGTCCTGGAACACCTCCTGCACTACAAAAGGAACCCCGAGCACTCAGAAACCACCAGCCCAGAGGCCTCACCTGCTGGTCCAAGGCCCCTCCCCCAGCCCCCCTGCCTGCCCAGGCCCAGTAACATGGAATTATCCAAACCCATTTCCAGTAGGCTCTCTCATTCAGGACCCAATTCTTATGGCAGCAATAACAGATGTACCTTCAGAATTTCCTTTTGCCAAAAATAATATTAAACAGCAAAAATGTTGGTGACCTGGAGAATGTCAGGTAGGCAGGAGGAGTGCAAACCTAGAAAGGTTAATTATCTCCATTAGTGCCAGCAAAGAATCACCCCAACACACACATACATGTGCACACACCCATTTTAAAACATTTTTTTAAAAGGAAACTTAAAAAACAAACAAACACCCAAAACACAGAACACAAAATAAGCCCGATGGGTTTTTTGATTAATTACCTGTCCCCAAAGCATCCAAATCCGTTTAGTGCTTTTCTAATTATCCCCATGTAAAACTCAATAAAAATAGCTGAGAGATTAGTGAAAACTCTGAATTAGAAGAGGTGAGTAGGAGAAGAAATTAAGAGCCTGTTCTTGAACATGCTTTAAACACTTCAGTGAATCCATTTACTCACATTCCTATGAGTACTAAACACAGCTGGTCACTGTTTGCTGACAGCAGTCAGAATTCTTTGATGCCAAAACTTCTGGAAAAAGTTGTTGTGTGGGAGTCAAAGGGGCTTCGAGGGGAACTGGAATCACTGAACTAAGTGACTCCAACCCTTATTTACACTATATCCTCCCCCACCCCCACCCCCCACCCCCTAATCCTGCTTTAAATGTATTACACTGAGAGCCGGCCAGGGCCCTGGAGGCCAAGCACACCGATCCTCAGGTTCTCTAGGGTTGGGGCTGGATCCCAGGACCCTAAATATTACCAAAAAGCACAGGTTGGTCTGTATTTGGCTCTTAAAAAGCTCTTAAAAGCCAACACACAGTCCACTCCTGGGAGAGCAAAATCCCTGTTAAAATAAAAAAAATCCCTTGTGGATATAGGAGAAACCAAGATGGTGGCATAGGTAAACACCTGAAATTGCTGCCTCGCACAACCACTTCAAAACTACAACTAAAAGACAAAATGGACATCATCCAGAACCACAGGAAGGCTGGCTGAGTGGAAATTCTACAACTAGAAGGAAAGAGAAAAGCACACTGAGTCTCAGAGGAGGTACGGAAGTAAATTGCAGAGGTACGGAGGCGCACGTGGAAAGGCCTGGCAACGGAGGACGCCAGTGTCTTTTTCAATCGGGAGGGAGTCTCAAGCCCCCAACTGCTCTGAGCTCCAGTTCTGGGAGAGTCTCTGTGGACCCAGACTCATACAGGGAGAAACTGGACTGTCTGGCATCGGGCGGAACTCGAGGGTGGCTTTCTCTCAGAGGTGCTTGCAGCGATTACTGGGACACTGAGACGCGCGGCCCCTTAGGGCAGGGCTGAGGACCAGCCATAGCTGTTTGCTCCGCCCTGTTGATTCCCTGAGACCCCGTGGCACCCAAGCTGTGCGCAGAGGCTTTTGCATATGAATGCCCTGGCCTTTTGCAATCTAAAATTACCTAACAAACTGCAGCTGGGTCAGAGAGACCCAGAACAACCAAAAGAAGGCCCAAGGCCCCACAGCAGCTTGCATTGCTTCACAGCTGGGCCTCATCTGGGCATCTCCAAATCCCAAACAAAGAAGAGGAATCTGCAGATCTCTCTGTAGCTCCTGCTGGGTAGCCTTAGGCAGAGGCTAAATTAGCACCTCCTTAGAGATCCAGAGCCTGTGTACCCAGTGGTCAGATTGGGACCATTCAGATTACAACTCCTCAGATCCATAAGGGACATACTCAGGGGACAGACTCAGTGAGCATCAAAGCTCCACTGAAGCAAGTCTTGCCCCAGAAGGGTGTCTCCAGCACAGAAGTTCTCCCACTGCAGACACAGCTGATTCTCACAGCCAATTGGCCTGGAGGTCAATTCCTCCCAGTGATACCAACAACAATCAAGGCTTAACTACAACAAGACTGTGCACACAGCCCACAAAAGCACCAAGAGTGCCCACCTCAGGTAATTGGGGAGGCTGAGCCACTGGGCCCTATAGGACACCTGGCACACAAAGCCACTCTATCAACACAGGGAAGCAGCCAAAATGGGGAGACAAAGAAACAGATCACAAATAACAGAAATGGAGGAAAGCAAAGTACTGGATATAGAGTTCGAAATTCAATAAAGATACATTTAAAAATTAAATTTAAAAATATGTCAAGGCTTAATCCAAAATCCACACACTTAACCCCCAACACACTCTGTGGCCAACTAGGAGAAAAACAGGAGATTCTAGGTGGTAGAAAACAATGCCACCCTCACAGGTTTTCATAGCAAATGGCCAGGGTACAATGTAAAAGTACTGTTACTGCCCACCTGTCACATAGCAGGGGCTGTGCTTTTAAGATCTTCTCTTTACAACTTTAAAGACCCAAGCCAGCTTATACTTTGGTAAATGTACATTAAAATTTAAAAACATCCAGTAACAGAGTAGACAACACCTTTGTGAGAAAAAGGCTTACAAGCATGAAACTACAGTGAGCAAGAGGAAGGCACATAATTCAGGGCTCCCTAAAACTTAACGGAATCTGTAGGTGAGGGAGATCAAAGGCTTCACAGGAGTGGCCTGGCCTGAGCTGGACAGAGAAGCGGGATATTCAGGTGGCTTGGGAAGGGAAGTGGCCATCCACCCTCGCTCCCCCTGCCCCTTCACTCCCCCAGAGCATGGAGTGCAGGCAGATTCCCCTGGGCTACAGAAGGCTCCAAGTCATAACAGTCATTCTCAGATGGAAGAACCTCCAATCACAGGAAACAGAGTTAAATGAAACCAACTGGAAGCAAAAAGGGCATTCCATGGGAGAATTAAAAAAAAAAAAAAAAAAAAAGGGAGTGATGATGATTTCCCTTAGCTGAAGAGACCTAAGATACATAACAGCCCTGGTAATGTGCAGACCTTCTGTGGATTCTGACTTGAATATATCAACTGTAAAATGACATTTCTGAGGCAGTCAGGAAAATCGTATAGGTATGTCTAGGTAAGAGATGATACCAGAAAACCTTAAATATTTTTAGGTATGAATAATAGCATTATGATTCCATAAGAAAATACCCTTATTTTTTAGAGATGCATATGGATGTATCTCTAGGGTTTATGAAATATCATAGCATCTGAGACTTTAAAATACTTTAGTAAATAAAAAAATGAGGTACATGTGGCAAAATCTTGGTAATTATTGAATCTGGGTGATAGATGGGAATGATTGAACTATTCTCACTACTTTTATAGATCTTCCCACTCCCACCAAAAGAGAGAGAGAGAGAAAGAGAGAGAGAAAGAGAGAGAGAGAGAGAGAGAGAGAGAGAGAGAGAGAGAGAAGAGAGAGAGAGAAAATATTAACAATATAAGAAATCCAAGAGGGAACATCACTATATATATTACAGACATAAGAAGGCTACTAAGGGGATACAGTGAACAATTTTATAGCAATAAATTTTAGAACTTAGATGAAATGGAAAAATTTCTTAAAATGCACAAACTACCAAAGCTCACTATAGAAAAAAAATAGTAACCTAAATAGCTGTATATCTAGTTATGAACGTTTACTCATAATTAAAACCCTTGCATAGAGGAAGATGGCTTTGTTGGTGAATTGTACCAAACATTTGTGGAAGAAAAAGTACAATTATTAAATAAAATTTTCCAGACAAAAGAGGAAGGAACACTTCTCAACTCCTTCTATGGGCTAATAGTACTGATAACAAAACTAAATAGACATTCATAGAAAAGAAACCTACTGGCTAACACCTCTTATGAACATATAAATGCAAAAGTCTTAAACAAATATCAGCAAATCAAGTCCAGCAATATAAAAAAGACAATACAGCATTGCCAAGGAATGCTTCATCCCTGCAATGCAAGGTTAGTTTAATATTTGAAAGTCAACCAATGAACCATTATATAAACGGGTTAAAATAGAAAAACCTTATGATGATCTAAATAGGTGCAGAGCAAGTATTTGGCAAAATTCAACAAAATTATGATCAAAATTCTCATCAAACTGGGAATGAAAGAGAACTTCCTCAATCTGACAAAGGACATCTATGAACGACATATAGCTAACATCCTTTTTTAAAATTAAATTTGTTGAAGTGACATTGATTAATAAAATTATATAGGTCTCAAGTGTATAATTCTATAATATATCCTCTGTATATGGCAGTGATGGTGAACGTATGACACGCGTGTCAGAGGTGACACACGAACTCATTTTTTGTGGTGATTTTTCTGTGTTAAATGGCATTTAAATATATAAAATAAATATCAAAAATATAAGTCTTTGTTTTACTATGGTTGCAAATATCAAAAAATTTCTCTATATGTGACACGGCATCAGAGTTAAGTTAGGGTTTTCCAAAATGCTGACACGCCGAGCTCAAAAGGTTTGCCATCACTGGTATATGGCATTGTGTGTTTACCACCCTAAATCAAATCTTCTGTCACCATATATTTGACCCTCTTTACCAGGCTAACATCCTTTATAATGGTGAATAATCCAACACTTTCCCCTTAAGATTGGACACAAGGCAGGGATGTCCACTCTCCCACATCTACTCAATGTTGGAAACTGAGGTTTAGCCAGGTAGTAAAAGAAAAAGGATAAATGGAATGTACTTTAAGAAGAAATAAAATTAGCCTGGCCGGCGTGGCTCAGTGGTTGAGCATCCACCTATGAACCAGGAGGTCATGGTTTGATTCCCAGTCAGGGCACAGGTCTAGGTTGTGGGCTTAATCCCCAATAGGGGGCTGCAGGAGGCAGCAGATCCATGATTCTCTTTCATCATGGATGTTTCTCTCTCTCTCTCCCTCTCCCTTCCTCTCTGAAATCAATAAAAATATATATTAAAAAAAGAAGAAATAAAATTATCTTTGTTTGTAGTTGACATGATTGCATAGAAAATCCTAAAGAATCGACAAAAAAACTATGTAACTAATAAATGAATTTAGCAAGGCCTGAGGATATAAAGTTGATATATAAGAATCAATTACATTTTTATATACCAGCAGAGAAAAACTAGATCTTGAAATTTTAAAAAAAATCTCATTTACAACAGTACCAAAAACTCTGAAATATGGACAGACTTAACAAAATAATGCAATACCTGTACACTGAGAATTCAAAACACCCTGAGCACCCTGACTTGAAGTCACTCATGGAGAAGAGACTCTGTGGGACTGCACTGTGGACTCCACCAGGAAGCCAGCCCAAACGCCACTGGCGAAGCGTCCGCCCAGGATCCTCAAAGGGCCTGCAGCACTCCCAGCACCCTGTGTGTTTCACTCACACCTCCCCCACTCCGTGGCTTGCTCCCTGTGTGTGCTCCGAGAGCAGGATTTTGTGGAAGGTTAGGAAGCACACGCAGGATGCAGGCCAGGGAGAAATCACAAACTTGAGCTATAGCACCACCTTCTTGAAAACAAGAGAGAGGCTACCATTGGCCTGCCAGGTGCATTGTAAGACTGAGAGAAAACTTACTGAGCTTAAGAACTCTGCCCCAAGAGGAAGTAAAGCATGGAGCAGGTATATTCACACAAGGGTGAGAAGGCTTCAGACTCTCTAGCAGGACTGATGGCAGGTACTTCTCTCCTGCAGGCAGTTAAAGTTTGGAGGAAGTGACTGCTACTTCAAATGTAAAAACTGCAATGCCAACTCCAAGGATCATGAAAAATCAAGGAAACATGACAACACCAAAGGATCACAATACTCTCCCCGTAACCAAACTCAAACACACAGAGATCTAAGGTCCACCCAATAAAGAATCAAAAATAGCTGTTATGAGGAAATTCGATGAGTTACAAGAAAGTACAGAAAGGCAATTCACTGAAATCAGGAAAACAATCACATACAAAAAAAATGAGAACTTTAAGTAACAGAAATCATAAAAAAGAACTAAATTCTGGAGCTAAAGAAGTCAATGAATGAAATGGAAAAAAAATGCAATAGAGAAAACCTTCTGTTTGATTTATTCTGCTATTGATGCTCAGTGAAACAGAGTTAAAAGGTAGGAACTTTGAAATAACCCAGTCATAAGAAGAAAAACAACTTGAAAAGAGTGAAGAAAGCCTACATGAATTATGGGACACCATCAAAAGAACCAATATATGAAGTGTACAGAAAACTTATTTAAAGAAATAATGTCTGAGAAACTCCTAAACCTGGGAAGGAAGTTGGACATCCAAGTTCATGAAGCTAATAGATCACTCTATTATTTCAATCCCCAAGATTTTCCTCAAGACATATTACAACAAAACTGTCAAAAAATCAAAGAAAAAGAGAGAATCCTAAAAGCATCAAGAAAGAACAAAACTGTAATCTACAAAGGGATGCCCATTAGGCTATCAGTGGATTTCTCAGCAGAAACCTTATGGGTCAGAGTTGACTGGAATAACAGTCAAAGTGCTAAAAGAGAAAAAAATAAAAACCTTCCAAAGAAGAATACCTCATCCCCCCAAAATTATTCTTCAGAAAAGAAGGAAAAATAAAGACTTTCTCAAACAAAGCTGAGAGAATTCATCACCACTAGACCGGCCTTGTAAGAAATTAGGAAAGTTCTGCAAGCTGCAATGTCCAGAAGGAAGCCAGAGCATGTGCTCGAGACTCTACGGTGGACACGTGTACAGACGGAACTGTAAACAAGGCATCCTAGCCGTAAAGAGCTGAACTGTGGCCCCTCAAAAGTTCACATGGTAAAGCCCAAACCCCCAGCCTTAAGAATCCTATATAATAAAGAGGTAATATGCAAATTAACCCTCACACCCTCACAAGATGGCTGCCTACGACCAGGCGGCAGGGGGGTTAGTGAGGGACGACCAAACAACTGAACAGCAGGCTGCGTGGGGCGACCAGGCTGGTGGGGAGGCTATGAGGGGCGACCAGGCTGGTGGGGGGGGGCAGTTGGGGGCAACCAGGCCGGTGTGGGGGGCAGTAAGGGGTGACCAGTCCAGCAGGGGTGGGGGGGCAGCTAGGAGCAACCAGGTAGGCAGGCAGGTGAGCAATTAGGAGCCAGCGGTCCAGGACTGTGAGAGGGATGTCCGACTGCCGGTTTAGGCCCAATCGGGCCTAAACCGGCAGTCGGATATCCCCCAAGGAGTCCCAGATTGGAGAGAGTGCAGGCTGGGCTGAGGGGACCCCCCACCCCCGTGCATGAATTTCGTGCACTGGGCCTCTAGTGTGACTATATTTGGAGACAGAGTCTTTAAAAGGGTCATTAAGTTAAAATGAAGTCTTCAGCCCTAGCCAGTTTCTCAGTGGTTAGAACTTCAGCCTGCGGACTGAAGGGTCTCAGGGTTAATTCCAGTCAAGGGCACATACCTCGGTTGCAGGCTCAATCTTTCTCTAGCCCCAGTTGCCCTAGTCAGGGCATATGCAGGAGGCAACCAATCGATGTCTCTCTCTCACACTGATTTTGTCTCTCTCTCTGTTTCACCCCCACCCTTCCACTCTCCCTAAAAATAAATGGGGGAAAAAAATCCTCTCACATGATCTCATTTGTGGAATATAATCAACAACATAAACTGATGAACAAAAATAGATCCAGAGACAGAGAAGCATCAAACAGACCATCAAACCTCAGAAGGAAGGGAGGGGAGAGTGGTGGTAGGGGATAAGAGATCAACCAAAGGACTTGTATGCATGCATATAAGCATAACGAATGCGCACAGACACTAGGGGGTGAGAGCATGTGCTAGGGGGTGGGGTTGGCCTGGGAGAGGTCAGTGGGGGAAAAGGGAGACATATGTAATGCAATAAAAAAATTTTTAAAAAAATCCTCAGTGAGGATTAACAAAAATAAATAAAATAAAATCAACTCTTTAGGGTGAGCCTTAATCCAATCTGACGGGTGTCAGAGGAAATCTGGACACACAGAGACACCATGGGTGCATAAGCACCGACAGGCCATGTGAGGACACAGCGAGGAGGTGGCCATCTGCAAACCAAGGGGAGAGGCCTCAGAAGCAGCTAAACCCACCCCCACCTTGATCAGGACTTCCTGCCTCCAGAATTGTTTCAGCCCCAGTCGGTGGTACCTTGTTATGGCAGCCCTGGAAAACAACAGCTAATGTGATGATATGATCTATGATACAACATGACGAGCTGGAGAACACCCCAGTGAAAGAAGCCAGACACAAAAGGTCACATGTTTGATTCCATTGATATGAAATACCTCGTACAGGTACATCCATAGAAATGGACAGCGGACTGGTGGCTGCCAGGGCTGTGGGGAGTGTGGATGGGGGAGTGACTGCTTAATGTGTTTGGGGTTTTCTTTGGGGATGATAAAATGTTCTGGGACTAGATGGAGGTGGTGGTTGTACAACATTATGTGTTATGGGAATGTCACCTCAATAAAAAAAAAACTCTAAAGTAAAAAAATCTTTTTAAAAAGATACGGATAAAATATACTATTTGCATATGTTGTGTTGGTTGACCGAGTGAAGGTGCTTGTACAGTGTCATGAAGAGATGAATTCTGCTTGTGTGTGATTTGGGCCCTGAACTGACCCTGAAGAGTAGGTAAAGGCCATCCTGGAGAGAAGAGGGCAGGGGTGGGAGAGATGGCATTCCAGGCAGGAACTGGTGGGAGCTGGGGCACAGGTGGAAAGGGCAGGGGACTGGGTGGATGGGGGAGCCCCTGGGAGCCAGAACATGGCCTGCAGGGGTGAGGAGGGATAGTGGGGAGGCTTGGCCAGCAGGGGGATGCTGCTGTCAGCTCAGGCCGGGGAGTGGACTGGATCTTGCAGCTGGGGCTTCCAAACCCAGCTGAGCTCCCGAAACACAGGAGGAATGTGAACATTTTTATTCCTGAGCCTCCCCTTCCTTGGCGGGGCGGGGGAGGATTTAGTAAGTCTGAAGTCAGGGGACAGAAACCTCCACTTGTACTAAAACACAACCTTTTAAAAAGCTCTCAGGTGATGCAGGTGACCTACCTCTTGGAAAGCACTGACTTCCCAGCGAGTGTTTCCCATTCAGGGAAGGCTTTCAGTTTTTCTTCCCCAGCTTTACTGAGGTATAATTCACAAAAACTGCATATATTTAAGGTGTACAATGTGATGATTTGATGTGTATATACATTGTGAAATTACCACAATCAAGTTAACACATCCATCACCTCACCTTGTTACCTTCTGTGTATATTTGCTTAAGATGTACTCTCAGAGAATTTTAAGAATACAGTATTATTAACTACTAGAGGCTTTCATGCATGGGGAATGGGGGGTGTGGCCCTCAGCCCAGCCTGCACCCTCTCCAATCTGGGACATCCCTCTTGCAATCCGGGACCACTGGCTCCTAACTGCTCGCTTGCCTGCCTGATCACCCCCTAACTGCTCCCCTGCCGGCCTGATTGCCCCCTAACTGCTCCCCTCTCCCCTGATTGCCCTTAACTGCCTCTGCCTTGGTCCCCACCACTGTGGCTTTGTCTGGAAGGATGTCCAGAAGATGTCGGTCTAATTAGCATACTACCCTTTTATTAGTATAGATTAGAGGCCCGGTGCACAAATTCAAGCACGGGTGGGATCTGGCCGGCCCTCCCCAGTTGGGCCTATCAGACTGGGCAGGTGGGTGGGAGGGGACACAGGAGGTTGGCCAGCCTGCCCCACCTCCTACCGGGGTGTGTCAGGCCGATTGGGGGCAGAGCTGGCTGGGGGGAGGGGCCCCAGGCAGTTGGCGGGCCAGGCCCGCCCCTCGTCAAACTTGGATAGAACTCCCAGTCAACGGGACAATTTGCATATTACCCTTTTATTATATAAGATTGTCACCATCTATCTGTACTTTAGATCCCCAGAATTTGCTCATCTTGTAACTGAAATTTTATGCCCTTCCACCAACATTTACCATTGCCCCGCCCCTGGCCATCACTATTCTACTTCTGCTTCTGTGACTCCCACTTTCTGGAGCCCACACATTAAGTGACATTATACAGTACAGTAAGCCCTCATTTAGTATCATTGTCAGGCTCTTGGAAACTGCAACTTTAAACTGGTGTAGTGAAACCAATTTTACCACAGGCCAGCCGTTTTCAACCTTTTTCAACTCATGGCACAAACTAATTACTAAAATTTTGCAGCACACCAAAAATATATATTTTTTGCCAATCTGACAAAAGATAGGTATAATTTTGATTCATTCACACCAAACAGCTATTGTGTTGACTGTTATCATTTTTTAAATTTGACAAGCTAAGGAAAAAGAGGTCAGTACATGTGACTAGTCAGGCACTGCATGTGCTAAAAATTCTTGCAAAACACCACAAAAACATTACCAAACTTCTAAGTAAAGACCCAAAACACTTCTAATATTAAACATTGACATTAATTTGAGTTATTTATCATTTAAGATTAATGAAAACAAGTAAGAGAGTTCTTTTCCAGCCCACTTACTCCAGTTCAGGGTCAGGGCCATGGTGGGTGGAGCCTATCCCGGCAGCTCAGGGCACAAGGCAGGTACCCACCCTGGACAGGACGCCCTTCTATTACAGGGCACACTCACCACCCCCCACTCCTTCAGGCTGGATCAATGCAGACATGCCAGCCCACCTCATGGCCATATCTCTGGCATGCAGGAGGAACCGGAGTACCCGTAGAAACCCACACAGACATGGGGAACATGAAACTCCACACAGACAGTGGCCCCGGTTGGGAATCAATTTTTTTCTCTTCGTGATTATAATGAACTGATGTTATCCAAGGTCCTGCTCTGCTTGTCTTTCTGTGTCTTGCTTATTTCACTTAGACTAACATCCTCCAGGTTCATCCATGTTGTTGTAAATGGCATGATTTCCTCCTTTTTATGGCTGGATAATAGTTATGTATATTCCCATTATATATGTTCATTATGTTATACACACACACACATATATATATATGATGGTCATCACTTGTGAATTTTATATATGGAGAAAAAGCATAATATATAAGTAGATATACATAATGGGATATTATATATATATGTATGTACACACACATTTTCTTTATCTATTCATCTCTTGACAGACACTGAAGTTGTTTCCATGTCTTGCCTATTGTGAATAAGGTCTTTCATTTCCACACTGATGCTACTGAAAATTATTAACTTTTGGATTACGGAAGATTGATTATAATCTGTATACTGTAAAAATAGGGAAGGTACACTAATTCATGTCCACATGATTTTCTAGAAAGTATTTTTGCTTAATTTTCATTTATACATTAAGTTCAATTAACCAGAAAAGCAAATTTTCCAAATATTAAAGGTTTAACATGTGTACAAACCTATATCTACACCACTGACAGCACTGGATAAGTCCTCTAGACAAATAATCAGCAAAGATACAGCAATCCTAAATGACTCACTAGATCAGATGGACTTAATAGACATCTTCAGAACACTTCACCCGAAAGCCAGGGAATATACATTCTACTCAAATGCTCATAGGACATATTCAAAAATAGACCATATATTGGGTCACAAGCAAAGTATCCCCAAATTCAAGAAAATTGAAATCATAAAAAGCGTCTTCGCAGACCACGATGGCATAATATTAGAAATAAACTACAATAAAAACAACCCAAAATACTCAAACACCTGGAAGCTGAATAGCATGCTATTAAATATTGATTGGGTTACCAATGAAATCAAAGAAGAAATTCGAAATATCCTGGAAACTAATGACAATGAAAACACAACAATCCAAAACCTATGGGACACAATGAAAGCAGTCCTGAGAGGGAAGTTTATAGCTCTACAGGCCTATCTCAAAAAACAAGAAAAAATGGTAGTAAATCATCTAACTCTACAACTCAAAGAATTAGAAAGAGAGCAACAAGAAAACCCCAGAGTGAGCAGAAGGAAGGAGATAATAAAGATTAGAGCAGAAATAAATGACATAGAGACCAAAAAAACAATACAGAAAATCAATGAAACCAAGAGCTGGTTCTTTGAAAGGATAAACAAGATTGACAAACCTCTAGCCAGACTCACCAAGAAGCAAAGAGAGAGGACCCAAATAAACAAAATCAGAAACGATAGAGGCGAAATAACAACAGACCCCACAGAAATACAAATGATTGTTAAAAAATACTATGGACAGCTCTACTCCAACAAACTAGACAACCTGGAGGAAATGGACAAATTCCTAGAAAAATACAACATTCCAAAACTCAATCAGGAAGAATCTAAAAATCTCAACAGGCCAATAACTATGGAAGAAATTGAAGCAGTCATCAAAAAGCTTCCAGCAAACAAAAGCCCAGGACCAGACGGCTTCACAGGGGAGTTTTACCAAACATTCAAGGAAGAACTAAAACCTATCCTCCTCAGACTACTACAAAAAATTCAAGAGGAAGGAACACTTCCAAGCTCATTCTATGAAGCCAGCATCACCCTAATACCAAAACCAGGTAAAGACAACACAATGAAAGAGAATTACAGGCCAATATCCCTCATGAACATAGATGCCAAAATCCTCAACAAAATCTTAGCAAATCGGATCCAGCAGTACATCAGAAAGATCATACACCATGACCAAGTAGGATTTATCCCAGGGCTGCAAGGATGGTACAATATCTGCAAATCAATAAACGTGATACATCACATAAACAAATTGAAAGAAAAAAACCACATGGTCATATCAATTGATGCAGAAAAAGCATTTGACAAAATTCAACACCCATTTTTGATAAAAGCTCTCAGCAAGGTGGGAGTAGAAGGATCATACCTCAACATAATAAAAGCCATATATGACAGGCCCACAGCCAACATCATACTCAATGGACAAAAACTAACACCATTTCCCCTAAGAACAGGAACAAGACAGGGATGCCCCCTCTCACCACTCCTCTTCAACATAGTACTGGAAGTGTTAGCCATTGCAATTCGGCAAGAAGAAGAAATAAAAGGCATCCAAATTGGAAAAGAGGAAGTAAAACTGTCCTTATTTGCAGACGACATGATATTATACATACAAAACCCTAGAGACTCCATCAAAAAGCTACTGGACTTAATACATGAATTTGGCAATGTAGCAGGATACAAAATTAACCCCAAGAAATCCGAGGCATTTCTATACACCAATAGTGAACTTTCAGAAAGAGAGATTATAAAAACAATCCCGTTTACCATCGCACCAAAAAAATTAAGCTACCTAGGAATAAACTTAACTAAAGAGGTAAAAGACCTCTACTCAGAAAACTACAGGACGTTGAAAAAAGATATAGAGGAAGACATAAACAGATGGAAGAACATACCGTGTTCATGGATTGGTAGAATCAACATCATTAAAATGTCCATACTACCCAAAGCAATCTATAAATTCAACGCACTTCCCATTAAAATACCAACGGCATACTTCAGAGATCTAGAACGAACTCTCCAAAAATTCATCTGGAATAAAAAAAGACCTCGAATAGCTGCAGCAATCCTGAAAAAGACCAAAGTAGGTGGGATCTCAATACCAGATATCAAGATGTATTACAAAGCCACTGTTCTCAAAACTGCCTGGTACTGGCACAAGAATAGGCATATAGATCAATGGAATAGAATAGAGAGCCCAGAAATCGGCCCGAACCAATATGCTCAATTAATATTTGACAAAGGAGGCAAGAACATACAATGGAGCCAAGATAGTCTCTTCAATAAATGGTGCTGGGAAAATTGGACAGATATATGCAAGAAAATGAAACTAGACCACCAACTTACACCATACACAAAAATAAACTCAAAATGGATAAAGGACTTAAATGTACGACAGGAAACCATAAAAATTCTAGAAGAATCCAAAGGCAACAAAATCTCAGACATATGCCGAAGCAATTTCTTCACTGATACAGCTCCTAGGGCACTTGAAACGAAAGAGAAAATGAACAAATGGGACTACATCAAAATAAAAAGCTTCTGCACAGCAAAAGAAACCATCAACAAAACAACGAGAAAACCCACTGTGTGGGAAAACATATTTGCCAATGTCATATCTGATAAGGGCCTAATCTCCAAAATTTATAGGGAACTCATACAACTTAACAAAAGGAAGATAAACAATCCAATCAAAAAATGGGCAAAGGACCTAAATAGACACCTTTCAAAAGAGGACATTCAGAAAGCCAAGAGACATATGAAAACATGCTCAAAGTCACTAATCATCCGAGAGATGCAAATCAAAACAACAATGAGGTACCATCTCACACCTGTCAGACTGGCTATCATCAACAAATCAACAAACGACAAGTGCTGGAGAGGATGTGGAGAAAAAGGAACACTTGTGCACTGCTGGTGGGAATGCAGACTGGTGCAGCCACTATGGAAGACAGTATGGAGTTTCCTTAAAAAACTGAAAATGGAACTCCCATTTGACCCTGTGATCCCACTTCTAGGAATATATCCCAAGAAACCAGAAACACCAATCAGAAAGGATATATGCACCCCTATGTTCATAGCAGCACAATTCACCATAGCTAAGATCTGGAAACAGCCTAAGTGCCCATCAGTAGATGAATGGATCAGAAAACTGTGGTACATCTACACGATGGAATACTATGCTGCTCTAAAAAGGAAGGAACTCTTACCATTTGCAACGTCATGGATGGAACTGGAGAGCATTATGCTAAGTGAAATAAGCCAGTCAATGAAGGAAAAATACCACATGATCTCACTCATTCATGGATAATAGAGACCATTATAATCTTTTGAACAATAATAGATACAGAGGCAGAGCTGCCTCAAACAGATTGTCAAACTGCAGCAGGAAGGCCGGGGAGGGTTGCGGGGCAGGAGGTAGGGGGGTAAGAGATCAATTAAAGGACTTGTATGCATGCATATAAGCATAACCAGTGGACATAAGACATTGGGGGATAGGGGAGGCTAGGGGACTGTCTAGGGCGGGGGGATAAAATGGACACATATGTATTACCCTTTGTAATACTTTAAGCAATAAAAAAAAAAAATGGAAAAAAAAAAAAGAACTGCAAATGTAATTGTAAATATGGAGCATAAAAAAATAAATAAATAAATAAATAAATAAATAAATAAATAAAAAAAAATACTTCCAGTTTCCAAGTTATACAGAAAGGAAAACAAAACACCTAAAAACAAAGATAGTACCAAAAAAAAATCTTAGAATAACTAATGGTGGCCCTTTCTAAGTTTTGTTCATATTAGCCCTTGAAATTTTGCCATTATTGTTTGCAACTATGAGACTGTTCCCTAAACAGTATCACTGAATACAGTTTTCTTGAGAGCATTATATGGTTACTCTCTTATGATTCAAGGTCTAGCTTAAGCGTAAGTATTGAGCAACAAGAATAACCATTTGGAACATGTGGAATAAATTACATTTTTTACTTTCAACACCTGGTGTCGCCAGCATAACACAGCACAGGGCTCCAGATGCTCCTGCTGTGCCCCGATGGAGTGGGAGCTGGGTCTTCATGGGGAGATGAGCCCAGAGGCCTGGCCACACCTTCCAGAAGCATGACTTACCCACACCCCCAGGCGGGTGCCAGTCTCGGGAATCACATAGGTTTAAAAGATGCTTTTTATGTCTGTTTTTAATTTTGAACATAATGATGCAAGGGAAAGAGGGAAGTGACGTAAATCTGGAATACTTTTTTGTTACATATAATATTTCACAAGCCATGGCTGTTCACTTCCACCAAAAGTATCCCCAATCTTTTGACCCTCTACCCATTGCATGTGTATGTCCACTCCCCAAAATCAGTTACTCTTGTTTAGATTGGCTTGTTAACAACATGCCTGAAATTAAAAATCCAAAATCTCTGTGAAAACATCATTCTTTAAAGTAACTGTGTTCATGTTGGACTTCCAAAAAAGGGGAGATTTCAGGAAGGAAATCGAGTCTCCTCTAGACGTCATGACCAAAGATCACAGCGCTGACCTGCAAGAGGATGAGTTAGAGCTGTGAGGCCTGGTCTGCCTCGGCACGCCTGACAATGCGAACGGTTTCCATTTGCACATGTAACTACTGACAGGCTAGCTGGGGAAGGACTTGTTAGATAAAACCGGAAAAAAAAAAAAATTACAGCCCCAATATTTCACAACTTGAGAAGCTGTTTTAAGACAAGATAACAGCCTAATAGCTCTCAGTTGTTTTCAGGCAGCAAACCCTGCAAAACCCTCTGGCAGTATAATTTCTTGATATTATTTCAATATCCTTCAGATTGCAGGTGTGTAGTGTTATGCCTGGAGGCGGGGGAAAGCATGGTGTAGACTGAAGAACCTACATGTCTGAAGTAGACATACAGTTCATGATTCTCAGGTAAAACCTGGCCACCTTTTAGCTGGGTGACTGTGTTCGAGGTATGTCATCCCTCTGAGCCTCAGTTACATGACCTGAGGAAAATAATGCCACGTCAGTGGTTGCTGTATTATAATGTATATAAAAATCCTGGCACACAGTGATTTTAATAAATATTAATCCCCCTTTGAAAGAAGGGGAAATCAGAATTATTGTAAGGAAAAAAACAACAGAATGTACTACAGATAGATAAGTGCTTGGCATATAGCTTGTGTCCAATAAATGGTAGTTTCTTTATAAACTAACTCATCCATAGAAAAAGCCATATCCTATCTAGAATAATTAAATGGTATTCTTTGTAATGAAGTTTAATCTCTTGTGCATAGAAAAAGTTGTATAACCCTCTCTGCATTACTAAACACTGCACACTAGAGATGATGTAGCACACCCACAGTCGATTGCAGCATTATTCACAGTAACCAAGAGGTGTAAGCAAGCCGCGTGTTGGATAAACAAAATGTGGTATCTATCTACAATATTCAGTCAAACGGGAAGGAAATTCTGACACATGCTACAATGTGGGTGAGCCTTGGGGATATTAATTATGCTGAGTTAAATAAGCCAGTCACAAAAGAAAATACTGTATGATCCCACTTGTTTGAGGTACCTAGAGTAGTCACATTCACAGAGACAGAGTAGAATGGTGGGCGCCAGGAGCTGGGGAGGAGAAATGGGGAGTTGCTGTGTAGCAATGGGTAAAGAGTTTCAGTTTTGCAAAATGAAATCATTTCAGAGTTCTGTTGGACAAAAATGTGAATATATTTAACACCACTGAACTGTACACTTAAATAGTTAAGATGGGCCCTAACTTGTTTGGCTCAGTGGATAGAGCGTCGGCCTGTGGACTGCAGGGTCCCAGGTTCGATTCCGGTCAAGGGCATGTACCTTGGTTGTGGGCACATCCCCAGTAGGGAGTGTGCAGGAGGCAGCTGATCGATGTTTCTCTCTCACCGATGTTTCTAACTCTCTATCCCTCTCCCTTCCTCTGTGTAAAAAATCAATAAAATATATTTTTTAAAAAAATAGTTAAGATGGTAAATTTTATGTTATGATTTATCACAGTTAAACGTAAGAAAATTATCTGTTAAATGATGTAACTGGTAAGCTGTCGTAATAATGCAGGGTCCTCAAGCTGATCAGTTGTGGACTGTGTTACAGATAGAGCCGAATCCATGTCAAGCTTCAGGAGCCTGCTTCTTGAATAATTACCTGGGACTTATAATAGCAGGATTCACCTGCTAAAAGAAAGCGTGGAACTTGACATCTTTCCCTATATAATATTTGCTATTATCGTTGGAATATTATAAGATGTTAAAGCTGGAAGGAACTTTACAAATTACACTTTACAGTCGAAGAAAGTGAAATATAGACTTTAACCAAATGAAACGATTTGCTTCTTAAGTAATTATGAGACGAACTGGAAAGAGAGACCATCTCTGGCTCCCTCTATGATCCCCTTAATGAATGGACCGCCTTAGCTCCCTAGAATTCCTTAACCTCTGAACTGCACTGTTTAATATGCTGCCACCAGGGGGCAGCAGGTGTATTAGTCTGGTATTCTAAACCCCTGGATTTAAGGCCCCAATACATTTCTATTATTCCTTCCTCCAACCCAGCCCCCCAAAATATACATGCATATTTATAAAACTTTATTAATATTAACAAGCATAAAGTTTAAAGGACATCCATAACTTCGTTGTTGTTGTTAATCCTCACCTGAAGATTTTTTTCCATTGATTTTTAGAGAGTGGAAGGGAGGGAAGAAGGGGGAGGGGAGGGAGAGCGAGCGAGTAAGCAACACTGATGTGAAAGACAAACATTGATTGGTTGCCTCCTGCATGCACCCCAACCTGAGCGGGGATACGTGCGTGCCTTCGACCAGGAATCGAACCCATGACCCTTCGGTGCATGGGCCGACACTCTAACCACTGAGCCACCGGCCAGGGCATAGTACACCCATAACTTTTTAAACAAACAATACTTGGGTCCAATGGAAGTAACATCCTTTCTAACCCTTCACTATTTTTTATTTACTCCAATCCTAATTGATGTAAAGGTCAATTAATATGTTGGTTTTAAATAAAAAATGACTTAACCACAGAAACCTATCCTATTTCTTTACATTTGGAAACAGATTTTCCTAGTACTTGGCCTATGAGGCTTCAGACCACAACCTCAAGCCCATTGGAGAATTTGTCCTCTATCTTCCTTTCTTGGTCAAGCTCAGTATTTCTTTCTAAGGGCCCTGTGTTACAAAGGAAGGTCTCTCGACAGGTTTAACCCTTCAGCAACTGTTCACAAGCAAAAAACAGAGAGATTCTAGTGACAAAGTGAACCCTCTATGCACATCATCCTCCAATGACATGACAGTAATTTCCACTCTGATGTTAAACGTAATACTGCCAACCAGAAGCTCATACCATAGCAGTCAGTGGGTGGGACTTGAATTTAAAGACAGGCCCTCCCGCAGTAATGACCTTGTGCACCCTGAGACTTTCAGAGTTCCATCCAACGCTAGGCATAAGGGACAACATTAGCAGTGACGTTTTGGTAATGAAGCCAGCAGTCAACCTCACACTGTCAAGCAATACTGACCAGGGACCATGGTCCCTAAATTATTCAAAGGCGAGCTTTTACTACTGCCTCAGACACATGGGAGCAGTCCATTTTAACATTACAACAGTGCACACTAGAGTTAAAAGGCATTCAAAAAAATTATTCTCTGCTTAGATCATTTATTCTCCTGTAACTAATGAGTCACCAGTTAATCTAACCTAGCATGAAGCAATTAACTATTGGTTACTAATGGCAAAATAGGAATGGGACATGCATAAGATGCTTATAATGAATGAGTTATTGCAAAATGCATTATGTATTCAGATACTATTCTGGAATCCTTTGCCATATATTATGTATCAATGATGAGATTTAAGAAAGAGTCCTAAGTACATATTCTGGTTTTAACTTTTCCCCCAATATAGAATATTTACTATTTTTAAATGTAGACTATCCCCCCAAAAAAGAAATAGTTATTTTTATAACAAGTATATAAAATAAGCTTAATTCAGTAATTTATTAAAGAATTATTAGAAATTATTTTTATAATACTTAAAAAACTGAAATAAGATAATGAAAAATAAAAACAACATACCTATAAGGATGGCTCAAATTAAAAAAACACACACACAACAATATCAAGTGCTAACAAGGATACGGAGCAACTAGAACTCTCATACATTCCTGGTGGATATACAAATGACAGGGTACAGCCACCCAGGAAAACAGTTTGGTAGTTTCTTATAAAGTTAAACAGACATTTACCATATGGCCCAGCCACCCCACTCCTGAGATCTGCCCCAGAAAGATGAAAACTTTTGACCAAATAAAAACCTATAGAAAAATGTTTAGAGCAGCTCTATTCATAATCCCCCCAAACTGTAAAGAATCCAAATGTCTTTCAACAGTGACAGGATACACGAATTGTGGTACGTCTGTAAGCTGGAACACCATTTGGGAATACGAAAGGATACACACGTCTGAGTGAAAAAGCCGTCTCAAAGGTTTCATACTATGTCATTTCATTTATGGGACTTTCTGGAAACGGCAAAACTTATACTAATCCCCCCTCATGGTTTTCATTATGTTTCTATAATCTGCATCTAACTTTACAGAAAACCAAATCAAGAGAGAGTAATGCAAAGCAGGCAAATGTGATTCTACTAAAAAATAAGGGGCTTAAAGAATGCTTTTCAGACCTCAGTCAATGCTCATAAATTAGTAAAACCATCATGAGATGTAGAAATATTAATCATTTTCATTAACTTTGCTGCATGCTCCTAAGTAGAGGTGACAACAGGATGAGATAAACACTCAAAAAGTGAAAAGGCAGATGTAGTAATCTGAACATATGGACCAGGGTGCAGGGTAATGTGCGAAGTACCTCTCCAGTTACTCCGGCATAACTCAAAACGTTAGGGTTCTATAAAGACACCCCCCTCTGACCGGAAGTGAGCTCTTTCTGACTGGCTGCCTATTTTATTACGTGGAAGGCACTACTGGGGAGTCAAAATGAGGAAGTCCTGGATCTCATCTAATCAGCATTAATAGATGAGAAAATGCTAAACATTTTAGTATGAATTTCGTTTAAAATAGTCCCACACTGTGTAAGGCTAGCCTGCAAAAACAATGACATGGGGGAAAATAACAGAAAGAACGAAAAGGTAAAACAACTGCTGCAGCAAAGCCCCATCAGGGTGCAGAGACAGGGTGACCCGTGGGGAGGACGGGGGCACAGGAGGGAATCAAAGAAGGTTTCTGACAGCCCGTCAGTTGAGCTCTGAAGAATGGGTGACGGGCTGTCAGAAACCTTCTGACGCATCTGACGGCCCCAAATGTCTGGAAAGCTGTCCTGATCCTGCAGCAGCTATTGCATCACGAGGCGGGTGAAGGAGAAAAGCCCCTTCCCTCCCTAGAGATGTCCACGTCCTAATCCCCAAAACTTGTGAACATGTTACGGTGCATGGCAGATGTGCTTAAAGCTAATGGCCCTGGGATGCAGAAATGATCCTGGATTATCCACATGGGCCCAACCTGACCACACGTGTCCTTAAGAGCAGAGAAACTTTCCTGGCTCAGAGCAGAGAGCGAGCTGTGACCGCCTTGGAGGGGTCAGAGGGATGCAATATGTCTGTCTTTCAAGGTGGAGGGCAATGAACCAAGGAGTGTGGGCAGAAAACTCCAGAAAACAGATTCTCCTCTAGGGCCTCCAGGTGGGACTCAGCCCCGCTGACGCCTTCATTCCAGGCAGTGAGACCCAGCAGCACTGGGAACCCAATACAAAATCAGATGCGCTTCTCCCAGTCCTTAGGCCTGTGCGTGTGCCCTTTCCCTGCTGCCCCCACGGAGGGCACTTTCATTCCATTAAAATATGTGACCTTCCAAATCTCTTATCTCCATACCCCACTTAACCAACCCATGTGAGGTCAATGACCCCTACTACATATAGTCGCTTAGCACCAGCACCTCTCCACCTTAGTCCTTGCTATTTGCAATTCTTCCCTTTTTCAGAGTTTACATGGATTGAGTATGTACTAAATGCCAACTACCATGTAAAGAATTTCTCGTGGGTTTTCTTATTCAATTCTCCCAACAACCTTATCAGGTAGACATGACTGTTATGCCCATTTTTTTTTTTAAATAAAAAAGTTGAAAATCACCCCACTAATAAATGGCAAAACCAGGATTATAACCAGGAGTATGACCAAAGAGTTGGTCCCCTTAACCATGACAATATTTGTCTCCTAATTGAGAAATATAAGTCCTAAGATCTTGTGCATTTATTAACACAATATCCTTTAGCATACAACTAATAGTTGCTGAATATGAACCAATGGGGCAAAGATAGTTTTCCCCCCACTATTCTTTTTTTTTTTTAAAGAAAACTTTATTATGAGAAGTCAAATAGATATAAAAGTAAAGTAATGATATAATGATCCTCCAAATACCCATCCCCCAACTTCAATACTTACCAATGTAAGGTCTATCTTAATGTTAATATTTAATCAACTTAATATGATATTATCTGGTAGAAAAGCCCCCTTTAATGTTATTCTTTTTCAGAATCACATGTTCTTAGCTCTCATTACATGTTCATGTATCTGTGTTAAAGCAAATTTTTTTTAAAAACAACCTTGAAATGGTTATTATCTTCCTAAGCAAAACACAAAGCAAGTAAACTGTAAAGAGATTTTATTTTTTTCCCTATATAAAATTAAAATTTTCTACAGAGCGTAAGTACAATAAACAAAGTTTAAAAAAATGGGGAAAACAGTTATAACATATTATATGACAAAAATTAACATTCTCAGTATATAAAGAATTCTTACAAACCAATAAGAAAAAGACCACGACTCAATGGCGGGTTGTCTGGAAAAATGGGTGCAGAGATGAACAGTTTCCCTTGTTGTTCTTAAGTGACAAAAAGACAAGGACTCCCACCTCACAGTATTTGTCAACATTCTTTCTCTGGTGCTCTAGAATTTAAGAGCAATAAACACTATAGAACAGAGGAAAAGCAATTCTCACCTATAAGCTTGTTTCTTCAAAACCGTGTGACCCTGGAATCGAGCATCATATTAAGTCTGAGAGTCTGAAAAGCTTTTGACTTCGGAATCCTTCCAAACAGGACTCCAGGATACATACTGCCACCTTAAGGAATAACCAGAAACCAGGTATCCAGTTCTCAGTCCTGCTGGAGGTGAGATGAAGAGGAGGGTGGGTGAGGAAAGTTGCTTAAGTGATAAGGGGCCTAAAAACAAAATCAAATCACCCAGCCCCCACTGGAAGGCATTTTAGGCCTTGGATGTGGGCCCAAGGAAGGAAGTTACTTCCACTCCATGACAAAATGTGGTTTGGCTGCGCCAGAGGCCACAGGATGCCCTGAAGAAGGAAAGTTCCCACTGACCTCAAAGTTCTCTCAATCTCCTTGAGAAATGGCAGCTACATCCTCTCCTTCAAGTAAGGAAAATAAGAAGAGAAAGGAAAAAGTGTATTCCCAGTCACCAAAGACTATTTCAGAAGAAATGCGCCTCCTGGATGAGGGTTTCCAACTCTTTTAAGGTCATCTACACTAAAAAAAGACAAAGATGCTAATTTGACCATAACTTCACTATGCCCATCAGCCAATCAGAAGAGTATGCAAATTAACCCAACAAAGATGGCCGTTAAATTTGCATACTGCAGGTGGGGCAGGCAGCTTGAGATGCTGCCCACAGGATCCGGGCCTCTAATCTGTGACCCGGGGAGGCGGGGCAGGCAGCGCCAGATGCCGCCTGTGGGGTCCGGGCCCCAGATTGGGATGAGGGAGGTGGGGAAGGCGGTTCCAGATGCCGCTGCAGGGCCCCAGATTGGGATGAGGGAGGTGGGGCAGGCAGCGCCAGACGCTGCCCGCAGGATCTGGGCCTCTGATCTGTGACCCGGGGAGACTGCAAGAGGGCACAGGCCAAGCTGAGGGGACCCCTCCCCCCCCCCGCCCGAGTGCACAAATTTTAGTGCACCGGACCTCTAGTAAATGTATATTTTAAAAAATTCAAACTACATGTACCAAAAATGATGAACCTGAACTTAATTAAGCCTTTCCATCTAACTTCCAGCTAACAGAAGATATAAATTAGGAGCTAGAGGAGCAAGCTAAGCCATACTATACAAAAAGGTGAGTAAATCCAGAATGTGAGGCCTCTATAGATGACCAGGTGACACCAATAAACCACTGGTATTAAAGAAACTCACAGGCACTGCATTAGGCCAGCGATTTTCAACCTTTTGCATCTCATAGTACACACAAACTCTTACTAAAATTCTGCGGCACATCAAAAAATATATTTTTACCAATCTGACCAAAAATAGGTATAATTTTGATTCATTCATACCAGACAGTTATTGTTGTACTGGCTGTGGTCATTTTCTTATTTGACAATCTAAGGGAAAAGAGGTCAGTACCCCTGACTAAACAGTCGGGTATTGTGTCTTTTAAAAACTTTTGCAGTACACTGGTTGAAAATCTCTGCTTTAGACAATGGTTGGCAAACTATGGCCCAGACTACCAGTGGAATTTAAAACAAAAAACTTTGAAAACAAAACTGTATTGGAACACAGCCAAATTGATTCATGTACATATCATCTATGGCTACCTTTTCAGGACAAGACGTTGAGTAGTTAGTTGCAACAGAGACCGCATGGTCTGCAAAACTTAAGAGAGTTAGCATCTGGCCCTTGTAAGAAAACGTTTGCCAAACCCCTGGTCCTAGATTTAAAAAGACAATAGATACTCAACAAAATACCACACTTGGCCCATGTTTGGACTCCAGTTCACACAAACCAACAGTAAGAATAAGTGCATTTCTGAGGCAATCAAGGAAATTTGACTGGGGACTAGGTTTTCGAAAACAACAAGGAATTATTGTCAATTTGATTAAGAGGTGACAATGGTATCTATATATATAAAGAACTAGGGGCCGTCACATCCAAAACAACCGAACAGAGGACTGAATAGGCTGAGTGTGGCGACCAGGCTGGCAGGGGGGTTAGTGAGGGACGACCAAACAACTGAACAGCAGGCTGCGTGGGGCGACCAGGCCAGCAGGGTGGGGCAGTTAGGGGCGACCAGGCTGGCGGGGGTGAGGGGGGTTGTTGGGGGCGATCAGATCGGCAGGCAGAGGCAGTTAGGGGTGATCAGGCTGGCAGGAAAGTGAGCAGTTAGGAGCCAGCGGTCCTGGATTGTGAGAGGGATGTCCCAGATTGGAGAGGGTGCAGGCTGGGCTGAGGGGATCCCCCCTTCCCAGGCACGAATTTCGTGCACCGGGCTTCTAGTAGTAATATTAAAAATTGCCCCGGTTTTGGGGGGTGCCTACTGCACTATCTAGGGGTGAAATATTGTGTTGTCTGGAATTTAAACTGCTGCAACAACAGCAAAAAGCCAATAAAGAAATTGTTTTAACAAACTGTTAAATCTATATGATGAATATATTAAAGTTCATTATATCATTCCCTCTGCTTTTATGTTTGCTTTAATTAAAAAGAAAAATAATCCAGAACCTTGCCCTAACTGGTTTGGCTCAGTGGATAGAGCGTCGGCCTGCGGACTGAAAGGTCCCAGGTTCGATTCCGGTCTGGGGCATGTACCTTGGTTGCGAGCACATCCCCAGTAGGAGGTGTGCAGGAGAGAGCTGGTCGATGTTTCGCTCTCATCGATGTTTCTGACTCTCTATCCCTCTCCCTTCCTCTCTGTAAAAAATCAATAAAATATATTAAAAAAATAAAAAATAAATAAACCAGAACCTTGGTTAAAAAGAAAAAAGTTTATCTCCACACAGCCTTTCTCTCCAGGCACACCTCTCACCTGACCTCACCCCTCCTTACACTAGGTCCAACCTCAGCATATCACTTGCTCCCATATCTCTGAAGACAGTTACATTTTAAACTTCTTATCTTTACTCATGGTGTCTACCATCAGGAATGCAACATTACACTCCTCTGCCTATAAAAATTCTACTCTCTGCTCAAGGTCCAGATGTGACCTTCCCCAAGTCCTCCGGCGAGAATTCATCGTTGTGCTCCAACAGCAACCTGCCTCTTTGGCATGCATTCCACCCTTCTCTGCACTTTAGCTATTTACCATGTCTGTTACCTCACAATGCCATACAAACCCCGAGACTTCCAGTAACCAGCTCTCTTCTGTAAACCCACTGGAGGGCCACAATAATAACATCTTACACACCTCTCAGGCCCAACCTAAACAAGGCTTTCTTGCCCTGAGCAGTTTCACTGACAAGAGAGAGACCTTCAACTAAAGAATGGGTCCCTGTTAAGCAAGATGCTGGTCACGTTTAACCAATGCTCTCTTAATGAAATCTCTAATAACTAAGGTTTGCACCAGGCAAAGATCATTTGATTTTGTCCTCCTACTGCAGTGGTTCTCAACCTGTGGGTCGCGACCCCTTTGGCGGTCGAACGACCCTTTCACAGGGGTCGCCTAAGACCATCCTGCATATCAGATATTTACATTACCATTCATAACAGTAGCGACATTACAGTTATGAAGTAGCAACGAGAAAATAATTTTATGGTTGGGTCACAACATGAGGAACTGTATTTAAAGGCCCAGAAGGTTGAGAACCACTGTCCTACTGTCACCTTTGCTTGAGACCAGTCCCTCTGCAAACACTGCTGCCTGCATCATGCCAGCCTGCAGGGCTCCCTGCCCGCTCCGAAAGGCCCTGGCTAATGCGGGTGCAAAGCCTTTCGATGACTCCACTTGGAACAGCTGACGCAGGGTAGGACTTCTGAGAGATCTGACTAGATCAAATAAAGGGAAAAGTGAGCAGGTAATTTAAAAACATAAACAGTGTCAGTTTCTATCCGTGTTCCATGCTACTTCCTGCTGCCCTTTACGCAAGGCCAGCATGGATAACCACCCTCTCTAGGACCAGTGTGAATAGTTAGGGCCCTCGTTAGCAAGGTCGGCTGGTCCAAAATATGTCCGAACAAAAACACACCAATTAGACATTTTAACTTTGCAAACTCCACTTTTGAAATACAATGCTCTCCGCCAGGTAGCGTGCTTCGGAGTTTCTAGTTTCTCCGGGGAGTCAGTTCAAGCATTTGGGGAAGATGAGGGCAAACCACAGGAGCGCTTCATATTAGCGTTTCAGTCACCTGTGTGAGACTGGGGAGAACAGTCTTCAATTGAAGGAAAAAGTGCATCCGTACATGCGTGAGGAAGACCTACACTTTACATGGTCAATCCAACTGACTTAGAGATAGCCCTTAGTTTTTAATAGATGATTTCTCCCTGGGACATGAAGCAAAATTAATAACCTGCTTTTTAAAAAGGGCAACCATGAATTTTCTTATCAGTTCAATATTAACAAAGTAAGCTTGGCGTCAAGAAGGCATGTTCCAATAACCCTGCCCCTATTTAGGGTTTCCAGGGCGACTGTGTTATCTTTGGTCAACAGAGTGAACCAGCAATACAGTGGGGCCTTGACTTACGAGTTTAATTCGTTCGGAGACCGAGCTCGTTAAGGAGCTCGTTAACTCAGATTACTCTGTCAACTCAATGCAAAAAATCCGTCAAGAGACAGCTGGTATCTCAAAAAACTCGTTAGTCAGGACACTGGTAAGTCAAGGCCCCACTGTAACCGTATTTCGTAATCAAGGCAGTGAGAAAAACAAACGGCTCCAAAATTTCCTAAGTGTCACCAACGGCTCCAAAGGAACCTAAGCTCAAAAACTGGCAAATGCCAGAAGTTTTTATATTTCTTTTGTAGCTTTTGGTCTCCTTACGAACAGAATCTCTAAAATTAAACACAATTCCAGCCCAGCCAGCATGGCTCAGTGGTTGAGCGACTTAGGGGCCAGGGGGTCACTGGTTTGATTCCTGGTCAAGGGCACAAGCCTGGATTGTGGGCTCGGTCCCCAGTAGGGGGCGTGCAGGAGGCAGCCGATCAATGTTTCTCATTGATGTTTCTTTCTCTCTCTCTCTCCCCCTTCCTCTCCGAAGTCAATAAAAATATATTTAAAGATAAATAAAAGAACATCAAAACAAACCCCGAAAAGTGTTTAGCCTTATTCAACGGAGAAATCCTTCCGTAACCACCTTCTGAAGTCCGCCCTTTTCCCTTATAGCAACAGCAGTCCACACCTGGAGGCAGGGCGTTCTGGCAGCGGCGCCGCCTCCGCCGAATGAGCCGATCTGGGAACTCTGTTAGCCGCCCGGTCCCAGCCCGCGCCCCCCCGCCCCCCCCCCCCCCCCCCCCCCGTCCTCCTGTCCCCACCGCCCCGCACCCCGCGGGCCGGGCCGGGCCGCAGCCCCGGAGCAGCGCGCCGCGCAGGGACGGACGGCCCGAGTCCCTGGGTCCCCAGGGCAGCCGCAAGGACCGGCGGGGCAGCCCCGGGTCCGCGGCTCGGCCCCAGCCCGACCTCACCTGCTGCAGAGCGCGGGCCGGCAGCCGAGCGGAAATCTCCGGCGGAGACTGACCCGCCGCCCGCGAGGCCGCCCCTGGCACCGCCCCGGGAGGCGGGACGCGGTACCTGCCTGCCCCGGCCACGCAGCTGTCTGCCCTGTGCCCGCGCGGCGCACAGGTGAGGCGCCGGGGCAGGCAGGTAAGTTCTCACACGCCCACCTGCCTCACGTGAGTTCTAACATGCCCCACCTGGGCGCTCAAGGCCGGCCTTGACTCCAGGTGGGACCCAGAGCACCTGGGGGCAGGGGAGGGAGGAAGGGTGCGGGGAGGAGGGCATGCACCATATCAGCTACACACAAACACACACATAAATTAGCTTCTGTGGAATGAAGTCATCAGTTAACTGTCAAAACAAACAAACAAACACCAAAACAAAAACACCCTCATAGCCAAATAGTTCAAAGTAGTGGTTTTCAAAATGTGGTCCCAGAATAGTAGCTTCAGCTACTGAACAAAGAAATACAAAGTCTCAGGCTACACCCCAGACCTTCTGAACCAGCAGCTCTGATGGGGGGCTGGGGTGGGGGTGGGGGCAGATGTGCACATTTTAATGAGTGCTTCAGGTGTATGCTCAAGTTGGAGAACCATGGTTTATTGAAGATTTGCTCCAGTTACTCTCAAGCCGTATTGTCTATGTGAATCAACTGTACATCTTGTTTAAAAATGCAGATTCTAAATGCAAAATAATATTGAATATAAGCTGTGATTGAAAAATAAAATTTAGGTCTGAGGAACAGCAGCTGTGTGTGAAGCCTCCCCCCACCAGCCAGAGGAGCCACCACAACTGTGAACAGCACCCACCAGAGGAGCTGCTACAAACTGAGGAGCAGCTGCTACCACAACCGCCCAAGGAGCAACCGCAGCCCGAGGAGCCACTGCCACCCAAGGAGCAGCCACTGAACAACTCAACATCTAGATATGGCGGTATGATCAAACATGGGTAGACAAAGAAACCCCCAAAGGAAAGAAAAAGAGGACTCGCCAGAAAAGCAGCTAAGTGATACAGAGGCATGCAACATGACAGAAAAAGAATTCAGATTAAGGGTCCTAGAGTGCATAAACCGGATGGAGGAAAAAATCAACAACTTATGCAAGAAGCTAGAAGAAACAGATGAAAAAAATCAATAAATTATGTAAGAACCAAGAAGAAATGAAGAGTGATAGAGCTGCAATAAAAAACACCATTGAAAGTTTCAACAGTAGACTAGGAGAAGCAGAGGACCAAATTAGCGAATTAGAAGACAGGGAAACAAAACACCCAAATTGAACAGCAATTGGAGAAAAAAATTAAAAGACAGGAGGAGAGCCTAAGGGAGCTATGGGACAACATGAAACGAAACAACATATGAATAATAGGGGTGCCAGAACAACAGAAAGAGGAACAAGGGTTAGAAAACCTATTTGAAGAAATAATATCAGAAAACTTCCCAGAGGTGGGGAAGAAAAAAATCACACAAGCACAGAGAGTCCCAAACAAGGTGAACCCAAAAAGACCCACACCAAGACACATCATAATTACCATGGCAAATGTTCAGGACAAAGAGAGAATCTTAAAGGCTGCAAGAGAGAGACAGAAAGTTAGATTCAAGGGATTTCCCATTAGATTATCAAATGATTTCTCAACAGAAACACATCAGGCTAGAAAAGAATGGACAGAAATTTACAAAGTGATCCAAAGCAAAGGATTGAATCCAAGAATACTCTATCCAGCAAGGCTATCATTCAAAATTGAAGGGGAAATAAGAAGCTTCACAGACAAAAAAAAGGCTAAGGGAGTTTATCACCACCAAGCCAGCAATGCAAGAAATGCTAAAGGGACTGGTGTAAAGAGAAGAAATAAAAAGCTCAGAAAGAAAACAGTCACACAAAAAAAGAAATAGCTACAAACAAGTACCTTTCAATAATAACTTTAAATGTAAACAGACTAAATGCTCCAACCAAAAGACATTGAGTGGCTGAATGGATAAAAAAACATGACCCATACATTTGCTGTCTACAAGAGACCCACCTCAGAAAAAGGGACTCACACAGACTGAAAGTGAAGGGATGGAAAAATATCTTTCAGGCAAATGGAAATGAAAAAAAAGCTGGAGTAGCAATACTTATATCAGACAAAATAGACCTCAAAGTGAAGGCCATAACAAGAGATAAGGATGGCCACTTCATAATACTAAAGGGATCAATTTAATAAGAAGATATAACCCTGATAAACATATAGGCACCCAATGCAGGAGCACCCAAATACATAAAAAAAAATTCCTGGAAGATATCAAAGGAGAGATCGACAACAATACAATCATAGTAGGGGACTTTAATACACCACTGGCATCACTGAATGAATCTTCTAGACCAGGGGTGGGCAAACTTTTTGACTCGAGGGCCACAGTGGGTTCTTAAACTGGACCTGAGGGCTGGAACAAAAGCATGGATGGAGTGTTTGTGTGAACTAATATAAATTCAAAGTAAACATCATTACATAAAAGGGTACGGTCTTTTTTATTTTTAGTTTTATTCATTTCAAACGGGCCGGATCCGGCCCGCGGGCCATAGTTTGCCCACGGCTGCTCTAGACAAACAATCAGCAAAGAGACAGCAATCCTAAATGACTCACTAGATCAGATGGACTTAATTGACATCTTCAGAACACTTCACCCCAAAGCCACACAATATGCATTCTTCTCAAGGGCTCATGGGACATATTCAAAAATAGCCCACATATTGGGTCACAAACAAAGTCTCCCCAAATTCAAGAAGATTGAAATCATACCATACCAAGCATTTTCTCAGACCACGATGGCATAATATTAGAAATAAACTACAATAAAAACAACCCCAAATACTCAAACACTTGGAAGCTGAATAGCATGTTATTAAATATTGATTGGGTTACCAATGAGATCAAAGAAGAAATTAAAAACATCTGGAAACTAATGACAATGAAAACACAACAATCCAAAACCTATGGGATGCAATGAAAGCAATCCTGAGAGGGAAGTTTATAGCTCTACAGGCCTATCTCAAAAAAACAAGAAAAAATGATAGTAAATCATCTAACTCTACAACTCAAAGAATTAGAAAGAGAGCAACAAGGAAAGCCCAGAGTGAGCAGAAGGAAGGAGATAATAAAGATGAGAGCAGAAATAAATGACATAGAGACCAAAAAAACAATACATAAAATCAATGAAACCAAGAGCTGGTTCTTTGAAAGGATAAACAAGATTGATGAACCTCTAGCCAGGCTCACCAAGAAGCTAAGAGAGAGGACCCAAGTAGCTTGTCTTTTCACTTTGTTAATGGTTTCCTTTGCTGTGCAAAAACTCTTCAGTTTGATATAGTCTCATTTGTTTATACTTCCTTTTGTTTTCCTTGCCTGGGGAGATATATCAGAAAAAAATATTGTTATGAGAAATGTCAGAGATTTTACTGCCTATATTTGCTTCTAGGCTTTTTATGGTTTCAAGTCTAACATTTAAGTCTTGGATCTATTTTGAGTTTATTCTTTTGTGTGGTGCAAGAAGGTGGTCTAGTTTCATTATTTTGCACATGTCTGTCCAATTTAACAGAACCATTTATAATAGACTATCTTTAGTCCATTGTATGTTTTTTGTCTCCTTTGTCAAATATTAATTGACTATAAAGGCATAGATTTATAAAAAAAAAAAAGCGAAGGACAATTCAATGAAATCAGTAAAACAATACATTTAAAAATGAGTAGTTTATGGACATTTACTTTTATTCAGTTTCTTCTTAAGGTGAAGAAAACAAAAAAAAAATGAGTAGTTTAACAAAGATAGAAATCATAAAAAAGAAAGAACAATTCTGGAGGCTAAGAACACTATGAATAAATTTTTTTTTAAAAGTGGCAATAGAGAGCATTAACAACAAAATGGATCCAGCAGAAAAAAGCATCTGTGAGTTAGAAGACAGAAATTTTGAAATATTCCAGTTGGAAGAGAACAAAGAAAAAAGAAAGCCTATGTGATCTATGGAATACTAACAAAAAGAACAATTTGCAAATTGTTGCAGGTTCAGAAAGAGAAGAGAGAAAGAAAGAGGCAGACACTTATTTAAATACATATTAACTGGGAACTCCCCAAGTCAGGGGAGAGATTTGGACATCCAAGTTCATGAGGCTCATAAGAACCAAACAGTCAACTTAAAGTGATCCTCTAAAACACACATAACAATAAAGATAAAGTAAGAGAGCCCTAGCAAGTTTGGGTGCGCTCCCACCCGGCCTACCGCAGGCTCACTCGGCTCGCAGGCTCACTCGAGTGGTATGATTAAATACTCGTGGGTTGATTACTCTCGGGGTGTGATTAAGTAATTAAGCTGAGGAGCCATTTGGAGCCGCCAGGTGCCCACCCTTGAGGTTTTCGCAGAACCAGCTGGGCCAGAGCCTCTGCTCCACCCCCGGAATGAAGCTGGCAGCCTGGGCTCCTCACAGGTCCCCCACAGCCAGCCATGCCTCCCCCACACCCCACGTCCCGCCAGGCTGCTGTGGCTTCCGTGACCCAGGCACAGCATGGGCCCTACTTCGCCTGAGCTCAATCCCTGTTGGCTGTGACGCCGTTGCCCCATTTTGCTTCCATTAAAAATGTCTGTGTATTTCCAGAAAAAAAAAATAAAGGGGAGGGAATAAAAGGGAAGTTATTGTATACAATCAAAGTTGTAGTCAGTGTAAAATGGACTTTTATATCTAGATGAAGTTTTATATAAGCTCCAGTAACCACACAGCAAAAAACCTACAATAGATTCACAAGAGAGGAGAAGGAAGATGCAAGGAAGAAAGAATTCTACCCAGAGTCTCAGAGGGTGGTGTCCCTTCTGATACCTTGATATAGGACTGTGATGCAATAAATTTCTGTTCTCTTAAAAACAAAAAAAGAAAAATAAAATTTAAAAAGTGCAGATTCGAGCTCGGGTAGTCTGGAACAGGATCTAGATTCCACAGGATTTACGCGTGTATGGCATGGGCACATGCAAGGGCACGGCCACAGCACACATGGCTGCCCAGCAAACGCAGGGGTGGGGAAACTCTTCAGTTTCCCAAGAAGAGTTATCAGTCAGTTTGGAAGAGGCCCTGGCTTGCCAGTTTAGGGTTGCTGGGTTACACCGGAGCCCTCCTGAGCCAACTGCTCTGGAGGGCTTAGTTACTGAGGTGATTCATCAGGTGGTCAGATTGCATCCAAATGGTACAGGTGAGTCACTGCCTGATAAGGATTTCGCCCACCGCCAGCTCTTTCCTGCTCACGGTGGTCCATTGCTCTGCCAGCTACAATCTCCCACATCCTCCAGGCTCAGGGTTCTGCAGCTGGTAAATGATACGCCTGTTTTCAAAACTCAACAAACATTTCCTTTACCAACTGAAATAACTGAAGCTAGCAAATGATCTTTAACCAGAATCATCCTGTTTGGCCATTTTTGTTATCTAAGTCTCAGCAGGAAACTGCCAAATTCTGTTTTCCACACCTCGGTGTCAGAAGGTAGATGCCTAATTTGTATTTGACTAAATACAGTACACTGCCCTTCCCACCATGGTGCACAGAATAGGTATTCAGTAATATTTATTTAATTGGTTTACTTTTTGATCATTTACCCTATGTAAATCAATACAAACTTAACAGAAAGGCTTTCCAGTTAAACATGGGATTCATTAAATCGGCTAATTTAGAAAATATGTGCAAAAAATAAATTATGCAAATAATTAGTTATGCAAAAAGTACAAAAAATAAATTATGCAAATAATTGGATTGCTTGCTTCCATTTCTAAACCTAGTTCTAAAAAATTGTTCAATTTGAAAGCTGCAGGGTTACTTTTTATTACCTTGTCAAGTTATTTTACTTAATACAACACATCTTACTGCTAAACAATTTCCATGGCAAAGAAATTAATGGTCTTAGACAAGACCAACCTCATGAAGCTAAGTTCATTCACATTCAATTCAGTCTAGTATCTCTGGAATTAATGTTTTAAAGATTATGTGAACTGCTCTCAGATATTTAAAATTAAGGCATTGCCCTTTTCTCCACAAAAGATATTCAGCATCTCTTCTAAAAAGTCTATGAAACTTTCCAAGCAACTACAGATGAGATGGTCTACGCTATTCTTGCCCATCTTCTGTAAATTTAGGAATAACAACGAAAGATTCAAGTGAAGTGCTAGATAAGATTGTTTTATTAGTTTTGGTGACTAAATCCTTAATCATGAATAGGAGCACAATTGTAAGAACTCCCAGAAAAAGTAATCTGACTCACCAAATATGCCCTCCACCATGAACAAAGCTAATTACATCGCAAAAAGGCAAATCCAAACTCTAAGCCTGTAACATTGCTGCTACTATTCTTCTTAACACTAGGATCAAGTTATTTGGGCCTGCTCTCCAAACAGTAACTTTTTAAAGGGAAATATTGCTTTCTTGGTGCCTAGAAATGTAGACCGACAGTGAAATGTAGCTTGATTCCTGTGAACTGTCAGTGTAGGACATTAATACATATAAAATATTCTTATATGCCTTTGCACTATACATTTTCATTCTGTCCTTTGAACAACAGTATGAAGCAGATATTATCCCTCCCATTCTACATATCATATGGCTCCAAGGGGCTCAATAACCCATTCAAGGGCTCACTGCCATCATCATGATTGTCAGTATTTGAATGCATATCCAGGTGAACCTGAAACCTGAGCACTTCAACCTGAGGGTTAAAACAGGGCCGCTGGGTGGTACATGCTGAAATGTATGTCATCTGGGCTAATAATTTCTCTTACATTTGAACCTCTTTGTTAAGTGCTAGTTCCGATGACGTTCTGTCCATGAAGAGCATTTGTATACATGATCACATGATCCTTACTCCCACGTTGTAAAGGCCAGGTAGAGAATTTTCTTCACTTTCCAGATGAGGTAAAGAGGTTAGATGGCTTGACCAAGGTCCTATGACTGGCATGTGGCCTGTCTTGGCCCAATCTGAGACCTCTAGCACACAGCCGTCATTGGACAAAGTCAGTCTTATTGGCCTGTTACAGTGGGGGAGACTGGGCATCAGAGGAACCCTGAGATGCCTCACCAAACAGATAGTTCAGAGACTGGGGTGGTGGGGGGAGGTGGGGCAGGTTCAGTGGAATTTAAAGGAAAGTGTTTCAAAGGCTTGAGGCGAAAGAGGGCAGAGGGTCAACATCAGGTCTGCACTGCAGGATGGACCCAGGGCCCTGTGTCCTGTCCTTGGAGACTAAAAGTTGAGAATGTAGACAGGTACGTCCAGAAACCCTTTATATGGAGCTCTGTATTTGGCCTGGGTACCTAGCCTGCTTGTCTGTGTTAGTGACTTGGGCCCTCCAGGTAGAGTGGATGTCTCCTTCTTACTGACAGTTTCAAACAGCAAGGCTTCTGACAGTTAATGCTTTTCCAGAATAGGGTTTCTCAGTAAGAAAGCAGAGGGGATTCTTTGACACATTATGACATCAGTGGGTCTGTGGGAGAAATGTGGTTTCCTATTCGCCTCCTATTCTCTGCCGTTTCACCCTGAGGAATGGCAGAGCAGAATTTACATTTCCAGTCGGAGGTACTTTACCTTAATAGGCCCCGTTACGATTAGAGACATTCAACATATTTTCTTATTTACACAAAAGTCAGAATTTCAAACATTCTTACATTTCACAGCAGATTTTTATTGTTGTTGTTAATTCTCACCCGAGGATATTTTTCCATTGATTTTTCAGAGTGTGGAAGGGAGGGGGGTAAAACGAGAAAGAAACATTGATGTGAGAGAGACACATCAGAGTGGCTGCCTCCCAGAAAGCACCCTGACCAGGGCAGAGGATCAAGCCTGCAACCGAGGTACGTGCTCTTGACTGGAGTCAAACCCTGGACCTTTCAGTCTGCGAGCCAACACTCTATCCATTGAGCAAAACTGGCTAGGGCACATAACAGACTTTTTAATGAGTATTTACATAAGCATCTCACTTTTATACATTTTAAAGTGTACTTCTGTATAAGATTTAGTTTTTTTAGAAAATAAAGGTTAAGAACCTAATGATGTTTAAAGACCTCTGGTTTAGTCCAACCCTCACATTTCATAGAGAAGAAATTAACAACAAAAGCAACAACCATTACCATTATTTTTATTAGAAGCAACTGAGGCATAGAGTGATTGACTCATCTCAGGTTCCTGGTAACTAAAGACAGGATTGGAAATGTTTGTATTTAATTGAATTGTTGAAGCTTGAAAAAAATGACCTATGCCTGTGAAGCTGGCCCTAGGATAGATCTCCCTCCTGGTCTCTGCTCTGTCCTCCTTATCACCTTGTTTGCTGATGTCAGCAGATTCAGTATACCAGGACTGTAAAAGCATAAACGCTGTCATCCACATACTTTATCAGAAAGCTCTAGAAATGAGCATTTTGATATTCCTCAAGACAAATCTCTAGTCTATTCATCAAAATTAATGCTATCAAAATGTAACTGCTGAGACAAAACTAATGAGTTAAATAATGAGTAAAAGTTCCATATAAATTTATAGGGAAAACATTTTCTCAAACACTTATCACAAGCAGGAAACAGAAAGCTTTATTGGTCCTTAAAAAATGCCACATATTTAAAAATAAAATGACTGGAAATGCAGGATGTTCAAGGCAGTTTTGATGAACAGTGTAACAGTTTTAAAGTACTTCCTGAACTAATCAGACTCAGAACATAAGTGATCACAATTTAAATCTGAGGTTGTTTCTAGGTTACTTACAGGATAAAAACCTCATGAAAAGTGAGCGTTATCATTTTTTACTGAATATTATGTGCCAAGCACAGGTCTAGGGCTTTATATAACTGGTCTCATTTAAACTTCCCAGTCATCTTGGGCAAAAGGTCATATTCCACCCCGTTTTGTGGATGAGGAAGCTGAGTTGCTGTGCTAGTTTCCTAGGTCTGCCTTAAAATACCACAAACTGGGTGGCTTCATGTAGAAATGTTGTTCTGGAGGCCAGAGTCCAAAGTCAAGGTGAGGGCAAGACCCAGCTCCCTCTCAAGGCTCCAGCAGAGGATCCTTCCTCATCTCTTTCAATTCTCGGTGGCTCCCTGGTGTTCTCTGGCTTGTGGCAGCATTAGTCCAATCTTTGCCTCCATCTGCAATGGCCTTCTCTTTTTATATGATACCAGTCATTGGATTTAGGGCCCACCCTAAATCCAGTATGATTCCCTCTCTACCTCCTTAACTAATTATATCTGTAAAGACACTATTTCCAAATACAGTCCCATCCTGAAGTCCCAGGTAGACATGAATTTTGGAGGACACTATTCAACCCACTACACCAGTGGTTCTCAACCTTCTGGCCCTTTAAATACAGTTCCTCATGTTGTGACCCAACCATAAAATTATTTTCGTTGCTACTTCATAACTGTAATGTTGCTACCGTTATGAATCGTAATGTAAATATCTGATATCCAGGATGGTCTTAGGCGACCCCTGTGAAAGGGTCGTTCACCGCCGAAGGGGTCGCGACCCACAAGTTGAGAACCGCTGCACTACACTTGCCTAAGTTCATACAACTAGTAAATGGAAGAATGGGATTCAAAGCCAGTTGTAACATGCTTTCATCGCACATTCAAGCTTTGCGTACCCAAATGCCAGCTATTTCCAGACACCCACCAAGAGGGAGTCACAGCGCACACAGAATTCACTGACGATTTAAAGACACGCTTCAGAGAGGAGTCTGTATTACACTCCAGTAGTTCAGCCAGTAATCTGAAAAATGCTGCCTCCCCAATTCTTTCCACTCAGCATTGCTCTGGGGCCAGAGTCTCCTCAGCGTCTCTTGTCTGTTGGGCAAAGCAATTTAGCAAACACCTGGGCTACCTGAGTTTCCCTTATGGTGTTTCTTTCCCAGCAGGAACCTTATCACAGCTTTATTACGAACGCATCCATGGCCCTTGTGAATAAAGATTTCTCTGTGCTGTCACACATGCTCCTTTATTTAGAAAGAAAACTTATTTCAAATAATGCAGAAATTTGCAAAGGAGAAGTCTCTCTCCACTCCAATTCTATTCCTCTCAAAAAGCCAATGTAAATATACACTGCGATTCCCATAAGTTTAAAGAAAAGAAAAGAAGAACACGTGAAGACCTGTAATATCTGTTAGCATCCCCTGGGCTCCTGTCTCCACCATTCTTTCCTTGTCTGCTTCATTGCAACCAAACTGTCCCACAGAGGACCTTTGCTCCTTCTGCTTTGAACTAGAGGTCAGCTCTGATCAGCATTTTGTGAGGAACATCATCCTGAAAGAGGCCATCACCAAAATTAATTATCTTCTTGGTACAATTTAGAGCTGAGAGAGACCATTTAAGACTGTGTGGGGTTTTAAAATGAGACTGTGATAACAAACATATTTGGTATTTATGAACGAATCAAGTAATATTAAATGTCTCACTTTACTGAAAATCAGGGTTACTCAACTCTTGTCTCAGCAGAACTCTGTTTTCCCTGGCATTTGGATGCCTGGCAAAGTTTTTACATCAATATGAGGTCAAAGGAAGAAGGCAAAGGCAGCTGAACCAATATCTGTTCTTAGGAAGCAGATATTGACCAAGAAAATTTGAGATGATTCTCTGTTTCACGGCCTCCGGGGGAAAAAAAAACAAACAGATTTACAAACTGAGGGAGAATTTTCAACACAGAAAGAAAGAAATGCCCTGACAACCTGCAACACTTGGACAGGTAGCAGCAAGTGGAAACGTGAATGAGCGACTCCCCAAGAAGTCCCCGGAGAGGGGGCTGTTAACAATAGCTTAGTCCCAGATGTCTACACCAGCATGCATCATCAGGTATACAAGAAGGTTGAGGTAACCTAAATTGTGAGCTCCCCAAGGGCAGGAATCCCATCTGTTTTATTACTGTTTATTTTTTTTTTAAATATATTTTTATTGATTTCAGAGAGGAAGGGAGAGGGAGAGATGGAAACATCAATGATGAGAGAGAACCATTGACTGGCTGGCTGCCTCCTGCATGCCCCCACTGGGGATCAAGCCCACAACCCAGGCATGTGCTCTGACGGGGAACCGAATCATACCCTCCTGGTTCGTAGGTCAATGCTCAATCACTGAGCCATTCCTGGCTGGGCGGCCCATCTGTTTTCATTTTCCATTGTATCCACAGCAGCTAGCGCACTGCTAGCACACTGTCAGTGCTCAAGAAAATATTTTGAAAAAAGTAATAACATGAGAGTAGCTCAAGAGATCCTTTGTAATGGAACTATTCTCTATCTTCACTAGGGTGACAACACAAATCTAAACGTGTGATAAAAACTGCATAGAGCAAATCATGCAAATGAGTTCATTTAAGACTGGTGACATCTAAATGAGGCTGGTGGGTGCATCAATGTCAATATCCTGGCTGTGGTAACGTACTACAGTCATGCAAGATGCTACCATTGGGGGACACTGGGTGCAGGGTGTATGAGCTCTCTTTATTATTTCTTACAACTGCATGTGAATCTATAATTACCTTCAAATAAAAAGTGATAGAAGAGGAGAAACAATCTCAGATTGCTGGTATTAATCTAAAATCTAGTAGGATGGAGGTCAAAATGGACTACGGCTTTGAAAAGCTGTACTTTTTAAAAGAGAGAGGCCACTGAGAGAGGAGGCACACTAATCAAAGACACAGACACTTGTGGGGACATTCAGGAGTGGAGCTCACCCGAGGGGGATAAAAAGAGGAATGAAGGCTGTGGAATTACTGCCACAGTTCAGTACTGTCTACTTGGGCAGGCAGGGAATGAATAATGGGTCTCAAGATGCAAAATACATCTATATATATAAAAGCCTAAGTAACCATTACAACCGGCCGACTGAACGACCCGTCGACTGTTCACTATGATGACACACTGATCACCAGGTGGCAGATGCTCAATGCAGGAGATGCCGCCTGGTGGTCAGTGCACTCCCACAGCCAACCTCCCGCATTCCCTACCCCCCGGGTTTGACCCCCAACCTCCCGCAGTCCCTCCCCCTGGACTGGGCGAGACGGCTCCAATCACTCTGATGACCAGCCAGCCCGAGGGACCCCACCTGTGCACGAATTCATGCACCAGGCCTCTAGTTAAGAAATATAAAACTGCATTAAAACGGGGGAGAGTTGTAGCAGTAATACATGTTAAACAAACTAAGAACAACCCCAGATCGCCATCTGGGTTTCATGATGCTCACTATTAGGGAGGTGAAGGATGACGATTAGGAATCTCAGATTTCCCCAAGTGGCAACCCTTCCCTCGCCCATGTCTGTTTTTTTTTAAAACATATTTTTATTGATTTCAGAGGGGAAGGGAGAGAGAGATAGAAACATCAATGATGAGAGAGAATCATCGATCGGCTGCTTCCTGCACGCCCCCACTGGGGATCTCACCCGCAACCCGGGCACGTGCCCCGGCGGGGAATCGAATCTTGACCTCCTTGTTCATAGGTCGAAACTCAACCTCTGAGCCACGCCGGCCCAGGCCCCCATATTTGTTTTGAAATTCCCTTACCAAACCTCGACGATGACTAGCAATAAAAACATTACAATTTAAGAAGATGCCAAATAAGAGGGGGACTGGGATACAGTTTTCCACTTCAGTTTCCTTAGGAAGGAAACCAAGGAATGAAGGGGGTGCTGCTTTGAAGTTGAAAAAGAAGGAAGGAAAAAGAGGCAGCACGTTGCACTGCCACACTCTGCAGAGCTAAAGACTTCCTGAAATATCGATCAGACTCAGGACTGTTTTCTCTGGAAAGAAGGCAGACAGCTGCAATGCAACCCCAGGAGACAGTGGGGAAAGCGAAGGGGGTTTGTTCCATAGGCTGGAGTCCTAGATTTGCACGTCTCGATTTGACACTAAAGTTTTAGTATCAGAGGGGAAACAAAGAATCCTAGAGGGGCTTTTACAAGACATATTTTTTTTTTCTTTACCCTCAAAAGAGAAGTACTGTTTTAAAGAAATTTGCTTTAAAAAAAAAATCAACAACCATATAGTGCAGGGGTCCTCAAACTACGGCCCGCGGGCCACATGAAAATACAAATATTGTATTTGTTCCCGTTTTGTTTTTTTTTACTTCAAAATAAGATATGTGCAGTGTGCATAGGAATTTGTTCATAGTTGTTTTTTAAACTATAGTCCGGCCCTCCAACGGTCTGAGGGACAGTGAACTGGCCCCCTGTTTAAAAAGTTGGAGGACCCCTGATATTGTGTATCTGTTATCTGCCATGTTAAGCACTATAAGAACCTAAATAAGAATAGACAGCTCCTGCCCCTAATGGATCTATAAATTGTTACTGGTATTTTGGGACCATGTAAGAACTGTTTGAAACACAGCACTTTCTTTTCTGATGTATGTCAACCACCAGCACTTTGTTTTTTTTTTTCTTTCTTTCTTTTTTTAATATATTTTATTGATTTTTTACAGAGAGGAAGGGAGAGAGATAGAGAGTTAGAAACATCGATGAGAGAGAAACATCGATTAGCTGCCTCCTGCACATCTCCTACTGGGGATGTGCCCGCAACCCAGGTACATGCCCTTGACCGGAATCGAACCTGGGACCTTTCAGTCCGCAGGCTGACGCTCTATCCACTGAGCCAAACCGGTTTCGGCTTTTTTTTTCTTTCTTTTTTTAATATATTTTATTGATTTTTTACAGAGAGGAAGGGAGAGAGAGAGAGAGTTAGAAACATCGATGAGAGAGAAACATCGATTAGCACTTTGTTTTTTGATGTAACTGAACCATCTGACCAGCAAGTTACACTTACTGATATAGAAACTACGTGGATGTGCACCCCGAAAGAGTGTAGAGAATCAAATTCATCTCAACGTGGGATCTATTCACCCAGTCCTCTCAACCTGGGTAAAAAAACACACCAAAAACCCGATTCTGTTAAATGGTCCCTAACACCAAATAGAAGCCACATACTAGACAGGATTTGTGCAATAATTTTACTGCATAAGAAATCACAGAGATTGTGTAAATCATTAGGTCAACAGTACATATAGAAGAATGAAACAAGACAAACATGATTATTCTGAGCAAATAAAATAGAAAAATAATCCAATTCTTAAAAATACCACAAACTCCCCAAATGTGGCTTCTTTTGAGAGAAAATACACATCTTGCGTTTTCTGAATATAGTGATGACTGGGATTCCCTTAAGCCAGATGGTAAACTGCTTTACAGCTAAAAACAGTAAAAAAGCAACTTACAGAGATGTGTAGCCCTCTTAATACTGGATATAACAAATAAAGACACCAGGCTGCCTGCTTTTGCCTATAGCATAGCTTGGATTTTCTATTAATAGCAACAATTCATGTAGAATGCTACACAATTTTTTGTGTTATGAAACTATAGGAGTTGGAGAATCCAAAAAGTATTGCAGGAATGAACTTCCTCCTATGAAGGAAAAAGTATATAAATGTACTAGATGTTAACATTTCCATTCTTCACTCAATTATTTGCCCTGTTCAGAGCATAAAAATACACATAAATATATTTCCTTACACATGAAGTTCATACTATATTATTTAAAAAAAAAAGATTAAAAAACCCAAAAATCTTAATTTACCCTTTGTTGTCATTAAATAAAATGCCTAATATACAGACACATTTGATATTTATATAAATTGTAGGAATCAGCTTGTCATTTCCTGTTCACAGCTGATGTTTAATAAGTGCTAGTCTACACAACACGGTTCACATCCCAAAGGCAGGGTTAATTCTAATGTAAGTTGCTGAGATAATATTTTTCTCTTTTTCTTTTTAATTAAGAAAGACTTCATTCTGGAAATTTTGGGATTTATATTTGAATGGTCTGAAAAAATACAACTCCAATGCAAAAACCACATCACGTATTCAAGAGTATACTGCTGGTGCTGTTATCTTTTTGCATGTCTTTGTTTTCATAGAAAAAAACAGAATAAAAAGAACACATAAGATTTTTAAATGTTTAAACATAGCTACATAATATTAGTGATATGCCTCATGCATTCAAACACACACCAAATGGAAGAAAAAGGATCAGACATCTTTCTTTTGCATTTGTTCCAGCTTTCGTCGTAGGAGACCGTAATTCTCTTTAGTTCCTGGTGCCGTGGGGTCAAGCTGCAGAGAGATTTCATAGTGTTTTTTGGCCAAGTCTAGATGCCCCCAACGATGATAGAGCACAGCTGAAATAGCAAGAGACGCGTTTCACTGGGTATGCTCTGAATAACTCGCAGTGTTCCCAACCACTTCTACAAAGAAATATTGAAGAGCCTCTGGAACTGTTTTCAAAAATGATTGTTTAAAATAATATTGCTTGTACCACAAACTTTATTTACTGTAATCACACTCCCCGTGACTGTCTGTTGAAACACCCCCAGTTAGTCTTGGGGGTCTTCGTATCACTAGGCATGAGCCGTCTCCCTACAGCAACATTATTACATAAAGAATAAAAGGAAGAGTACATTACGTTTCTCAATCCTGCCATGAAATTTCCAGGAAGCCAGGCTGAATAGCTAGGGCAGGCTCCCTCATTGCTCAGAGCCCCGACTATTTACATAAAGATCCCCCCAAAATAAGAGCTTGTTTGTCGCCAGCTGAAAATAAGGACGCTCACATCAAGGTCTGACCCTAGAGTGATAGTTAAAGTAAATCTAATTATTAGAATGGCAAGCTTCTGAAGATTATAATGATTTTGTAGGTAAAACCAACTTGCTAAACGGGCAGAAGAGCAACTATGCATGGGTCGTGACTATAGAGTCTGTAGGGAACAGATTTGGTAAAAAAAACAGTCACATGATTGAACATTCTAAGCATCAACCCACTGTGCTCCCAAAATCTTAGTTATTGAGATGCATAATGGAAGAAAGGAATTCCAGGGAACAAATCTTTGCAAATGCATTTCTAGCTGAGGCACTGGAGTACATAAGGAAGTGGAGAAGGACAGGCTAGAATGGAAGGTCCACGATGCAAGACGGGAAAAGGCTGTAAGTCAGACAGCAAATTTCCACAGTACGCCTGTTTAACATTCCTAAAATCCTTCGCAAGAAGAAAGAAAATCCGAGTTTTATCATCAGAGTGGATGATTTTGGAGGCTGTTCTAGTCTCATAATTAAGATCTGTAAATATGACTATTATTTACCTCCCATTTTAGTATAATGATTTCTTTAAAAAACAAAAACAAAGCCCACACACATTTTGAAAGGATGATACAGGCTATGTTTGAAAAAAACTACTCTCCCAATATCAGTTTTACAGAAATACACCCATTTCATCAAAATTACATAGACTTTCACTATGATTCAAATTGAAAAATTTCCTTACCCAAATTGCCATGGTAACTTGCGGTATTTGGATGAGCTTTAATTGCTTTGAGGAATAATGCTTCAGATTCCTAAAAAATGAAATACATAAAAAGGTCATGCACACAATACAAAACCAATGCATAGTTTTATTGCCTATGGTTTTCGAACCCTTAGTGTGCTGTTTTGGTACCACTTCATCCTTCTTCCAGAGACACAGGGAAGCCCAGCACAGCCACACCCTGTTGAGAAGAGGCTCAGAAGGGCCATCGGGGAAGCGTGTGACAGGGCAGAGGTGACAGGGCCATCATTAGTGGAGTGGGAGCAATGGAAAGCGATGGTGGCTGAAGAGAGAAAATGAATATGCTAATGACCTCTGCCACCTGCCTTAATGAAGTGGCTGGAATTCTGTGACTTCAGGCAGGTGGCGGCTCAGGGTGCAGTGGAGGGCGAGGGAAGGTCAAAAGACTGAAAAGGGCTGGACTGTTGAAGTCACCTATGAAAGTGTCATTTTCTTTTTTTAAAGTGTCATTTTCAGTCAGCATCAAGGAACTCATTTCCAGGGTATTCAAGGTAGGAGTTGGGGCTCTTTTATCTCCCCCAACAGCTCACAACCCAGAAGCAGCCTCTTCAGCTGGAAAAAATGAGCAGAGAGAATGAGGGAGAGTCAGCCGCCTGTCACCTAAGCCATTGCCTATTGAATATGACCATGACCAAATGCCCCTGATGTGCGTGAACTGATTTTTCTATCGATTTGCATTTCCCTCATGTAGAACTCACTTCCAATGGGGTTATAAGCAGCACGGCCACGTGTTTGCTTCCCTGATCATCACTGGCCATGGCTGGCCGGTCCCTTTCTACCCAAATGTGGAGAAATAAAGATGCCTGATGGTTCCCACTGACGCCTGCCGGGGACAGCTATTCCCGCCACCTACCTCCTGTTCCCAAAGGGCCCAGCGCTCTCATCAGTGCCAAACACTGGGCTTCAACAAAGTTGTGTTTTGGGGACAGGTCTGCTCCTCCTATCTGTGCCCTGGGTGGGTTTTCCCAGGTGGGCTTCCCACTGCAGGTCCTAGCACTTCATAAAGTGTAAGAAGCCTAGTGCCCTTGCTCCATGATGGCCTGTGGCACTCCTGAGGAACAGGCTGGGAAGCTGGGCAAACATCTCTGAAACCACCACCTTTTCGACTGAAGTGGCAGAAGAACGTGTGTACTTTAGAAATGTCGTCCAAGGGGGACGGATAAAGACTCAACATAACAGCACACGGGAAGCCAGCAAACACCACTCTCAGAGCTCGGCTCAGACACAGCGCCCACATTCCAGGGTTTAAAAGCTGAAACTCCTTCAGGGAAGCCTAAGATTTTCCCGCTCTTTATGAACACCGGCAAAAAAAAAAAAAAAAAAAAAAAAAAAAAAAAAGTCACATGAATTGTATAGATTTGTAGTAGTTTCTAAGTAGCAGTGCTGTTTCTGTTGATTTTCAAATATTTCCATTTAAAACCTAAAACCTGAGAAATAAGAAAGCCAGGGAATCTAAATCTACTTTAAAATGCTCCTCGACATGCCCAATGTGCTAACGAGAGAAAGCTGACAGAGATAAAAGTCAAGTCAGGAGTTCTCAGAGGGTGCCGGATCCATTGCTTGATTAACTAATTTCTCAAATGCCCATCAGTGTGGGCATCATTTAAGGTGGCGTGGAGCGAAGTCAGGTCTGGGGATGTTCAGGGTGCTGTGCACAGGGAGGGTCTCAGGGCTTACGCCCCATTAGGGCCTGCTGCTCTTGGCTAGGCAGGGCCTGAACCCTGGGGAGGCTGGGTAGGAAGGAATGGGAAAATAGGAAAACGAAGGAGGTGTTGGGAGGAAGAGCAGGTTTGGGGGGCACGGTGAGTGTGGGCTAGGCACCCTCCCTCTCAGAGAGCACTGGGGCAACCTTAAAAGGAGGCTTCACTGGCCCCTGGGACTGACTGTATGTGCGCCCTGAGAGGCAGGGTTGGGCCGGAGGCCTCTTTAGATTACAGAAGTCTGTGGGCATTCAAAGCCCATGAAATGCTCATCTTTTAGATCAGGCCTTTTAATGCCCTGTTCCGGAGAGCAAGGAACTGTTTATAAACTGATCTTGTGTGGAAGTGTGTGGATGCTTAGAGACCCAGGTAACATGCTGATTTATGCCAAGGAATAAATAAACTCACATTTTAAATCAGGGATATTTTTTCATCCACAGAAAGGGAAAAGAATATTATTTTCTGAAGTGCATTAGACAAGATGTACTTAACAAAGGTTCAGGGCAACATGTGAGACAGAGAAAGGCCTTACGAAGGGACAAGCGAGGGTCTTTATGTCTCGGTGGAGAGGACAGGGCAGTCAGAGGTCAGCTCGGCCACACTGGCTGGCAGGGCAGCATCCTTAAACCACGGACAGAGTTTCACAAGGGACATCCTGGAGCCTGCTCCAACCAGGGCCGTGATGTAGGCAGTCCAGAGTTAAGTTGAAACCACAAGTCACATAGGAAGTGAGCAGTTCCCTCTAATTTGCCTTCCTTTCTTCCTGTTCATTCCACACAAAAGTCTCTGTTTTGTGGTGATTTGGGGGCCACAGCCTCAATGTCTGCTATTCTCCCTTTGAAGCTAAAAGAAGGCCAACCTCAGGATCAGAGCCTTGGCCAGCAATAGTAGCTACCTGAGATTTAGAAAAATTATTTTATTTCCAGTTACCTTATATTTACAGCAATACTATGTTTCCACTTTAATACATTTATCTGTGTTAAAAATTTAAATAGAACTGCCGAAACCGGTTTGGCTCAGTGGATAGAGCGTCAGCCTGCGGACTGAAAGGTCCCAGGTTCGATTCCGGTCAAGGGCATGTACCTGGGTTGCGGGCACTTCCCCAGTGGGAAATGTGCAGGAGGCAGCTGATTGATGTTTCTCTCTCATCGATGTTTCTAACTCTCTATCTCTCTCCCTTCCTCTCTGTAAAAAATCAATAAAATATATTTTAAAAAAAAAATTTAAATAGAACTAATTAAGTAAATAATGAAACAAGTAATAGGTAGATGTGGCCAAAGAAATTCATGAAGATGCGGCATAAACGTCTGGAATTGAGGAAACTGCTCTATAAACATAATCTGCTTTTAAACGCCAACGTCAGTGGAACAGGCAATATAGAAAGAAGAATTAGATCGAGAGACCGTATTTTAAGCACTAAAACATTATTCTTATATTTTTGCTGTACCACATTAGCCATAAATTGGAAATTAAATGGCAATAAGTAATATCAATTCTAATTGGCTTTAATTATCCTTAGAATTTCATTTAATAATCATTGAACTAAAATTATTATATAAATATGCAATATACAAATTATATATATATATATATATATATATATATATACATACATACACACACACACACACCATTCAATAGTTATAAATTACCTTCTTGTGCATTTTTTCCTATCACCATTTTTCCTATCACAGATGAGTAAACTAAGGATTGGTTAAGTGACTGCTGTTAGGTAAAAAGGGCTGCTTGCATAAACAGATGTCCCATAATCACAGGGGTATAATAATGAGAACACTCACTCTGCACATCAAAGTCTCAAAGAGATTCTGGAAGCTTAAATGTTTCAGAGCCAAATGTGAGATGCATTCAGCCATTTCACAATTACTACTGGGGCACTTAATAAATGCCCAATAGCACACTGGACAGCAATGGAGATGGAAAAATAGGACTGAAGACTCTGACCTCAAAAAGGCTCCAGACTCGCTAAAGAGTCATCAAAAGTTCATGAGAATCTAAAACAGCAAATGCTGCCGAAACCGGTTTGGCTCAGTGGATAGAGCGTCGGCCTGCAGACTGAAGGGTCCCAGGTTCGATTCCGGTCAAGGGCATGTACTTGGGTTGCGGGCACATCCCCAGTGGGAGATGTGCAGGAGGCAGCTGATCGATGTTTCTCTCTCATCGATGTTTCTAACTCTCTATCTCTCTCTCCCTTCCTCTCTATAAAAAAATCAATAAAATATATTAAAAAAAAATAAAACAGCAAATGCTTAGTGGAAAGGGAGTTGCATGAGCAGCAGACATCTGTCCTGGCGGGGATCATGCTGAGCTGGAGGCCAGGCTCAGTGTCCTCCACGAGCCCCCCCTCGGCCTCCTCTCCAGAGCCGCCCGCCCGGGCTCTGCAGGAACAGGCCGCAATGGCTGATCAATAGCCACAGGTGTCACTGCTATGGGAGAAAACCCTAAACAGTGGTTTAAAATGCCAAATCTTGAATTTAAAAAATATATGAAGCCAGGGCGTGGTGGCTGACCCACGGCTCATAGTGTGCCACCGCATCCCTCCTCTGGGCAGCTCCTGAAGAGTTCGTAGGAAGCCCCTTAGTACAGATTTCATCTTCTGTTTCCTCACCTTAGGTTCAGTGCCCTGGGGTTCAGTGCCCTGGCCTAGCCAATTAGGGTGCAAAATGTGTAGAGAATGAGAAACGCATGTCTATTCCGTTTTATACGGAGTATTTTCTACTTTATCTAGGAAAAAAGAACAATGTGAACTGGAAGCAAAATGAACCCCGGGTTCTGTCACCTGAATATAAATTCTAGTTCATAGGCGATAGATGATAGAAAAATCAATACAATGATTACATAAGCTGAATCATGAAGACTCGCTGCAGGTGGTCCCTGGACACCCCAACATGCCCCAGGCTAACTGGATGGCTGGAAAGGTCGTTAGACGGGAAACCCACACACCTCACCTCCTTTCTGCACCCCCACCCCTACACAAGTAGATCCGTAAAAAATAAAACTTAACCTTTCAAAAAGTCATCTCTGGAGTAAAATCTAGACATGCTAAAATGTATACTGAAGCTATTAAACCACCTGACATTCAAAAATGAGAGAAATGCAAGAAATACGTTACTATTGTTATAGGAAATTATACTGGCAATGATACCTAATGAGCAGAACAGGAGAAGTAAATCACAGGACAAGTATGAATTAATCACTACCTTTATGCCTAGTGCGATTAGAATCAGATGTGGCCCACAATTTTAAAAGAAAAATTTTCCCTCATGAATGGAATAAAGCACTGCTTCTAAAAGTGTGTTCTATAACATCTGTGTCAGATACTGAGGATGTCGGTTAAGAATGCATATCCCCTGACCTTACGCAACCGACAAAGTCTTTCTCGTGGAGGGGACGGTGGACATCTGCATTGTAACACTTTCCCTTGGTGGTTCTTGTAGAATTAAAGCTTGAGATCACCAGTATTAGCAACACTGAGTCCTCTTCAACACACCTTTTCGGATTCACAGTCTACTCCTGGCCAACCCAGTTAGACAGAGCCCGGATAAAATATCTTGGGTTTTTCCATTGGTCAGGAATTTCTAGGGCCTTGCAGATTACCTACAACTTAACTCTCGATGAGGAAACAATTGGAAGCATCAAGAACTAGTCCTGCATGCTCCATGGGCTGTTATTCCTTTAGTGTGGAAGACGTAACCCACATCTAAACCCAGAGCTCCAGCCCCACTGCAAGGGGCTGACTCACAGCTTCTCGCCAGGGCAGGGCTGGGGCATCTGCTAGGATGCACCTCTTCTTGGGGACTTCTCCTCCCCGCCCACATTTGAGCAATGGTAGTGAATTCTGATGACAAAGAACACAGAGTTTGACCCTGCAAATCCTTTTTTTGGGCAACTTCTCCAGGAAGCAAATTGACCAAGCCACACTGGTGTACTGCTACCCCTGTTTTGGTCTAATTCCGAATTTAACTGGGCAGAAGTAACATTTATGGTTTCTGTCAGATGCTGGCATTAATTGCAAGAAATCACGGCCTGCAGTTTACACACCTTGTATTTCTGGGACTTTCCCAGCACGTTTGCCAACGAGAACATCAGAGAGTGATCGTTAGGTATTAATTCCAGCGCCTCTCTTCCAACTGCTTCAGCTTGGGCTAAATTACCTGCGAGTGAAAAAGGAAAAACACGTACTAGTATGTTGGTCTCTCTCTAACAGGGTTTATGTACATTAGACACAATGATTATGAATAAACTACTTAAGAAAATCAATGTAAATGTGTAATACACACACACACACACACACAAATGATCCTATCAGTTGCAAAGCCAATGCAGCCCAGTGCCATTCTGACATAATACAGAAACAGCTTTTAAAAAAAATATATATATTTAATTGATTTTTTTACAGAGAGGAAGGGAGAGGGATAGAGTTAGAAACATCGATGAGAGAGAAACATCCATCAGCTGCCTCCTGCACACCCCCTACTGGGGATGTGCCCGCAACCAAGGTACATGCCTTTGACCGGAATCGAACCCGGGACCCTTCAGTCCGCAGGCCGACGCTCTGTCCACTGATCCAAACTGGTTAGGGCCAGAAACAGCTTTTGATTAAATTTTGTATGAAACCTAATTTTAATTTTCTCCCGGATACCAATTATACCCAAATCAGAGAAAACAAGTCTGCGAATAAGAACATCACAGGTACACTTCAATAACGGAACAGGTGTCATACTGAAGGACATGTTCTATGCCTTCATTAGAAACAAGTGAGTATCTCTTACCCACACGGATTAGATGGCCTACTCACTGGCTTTAGTTTCTGCCAAATGAAAACTACCATTTCTTACGAGATGCTTGAATTTTTAAAACTAGAGGAGCAGAGTGTCTCCTAGTGGATCAAGTCTGCCAAGGGCTAAGGAACTAGATCACCAAGGCTGTTATTAGCATTATATCTAAAATAAGAATCTCTGAGTGTAGGTTTGAGGGCATCTGCTTTGAGAAGAGCCCATGAGCTGTAGAGCATGGACCAGCACCGCCCACTGCACAGGCCCAGAGCATTCCCGCTCACTCTGGTTACCTCCAGCATCCTAGCTGCTGGGCGCTGCTAGAGAACAGGCTTCAGAGAAATGAGAGGTTAGCACACATTTTCCTTCATGACTCAACACCAATTTTAAGCGAAGTATCATTTCCCCAGACATTTATATTCTAATATATCAAAGGAAGCTCCATTTTCTAGAAGAATAGACATTTTGTAAGGCAAAATATTAAATCCCATCATAATTTTTAAAAATAACAACTCTAGCACACACTAGCAAAACCCTCCCCAATAATCTACATTTCCTAATTACTCAGTGGTACCTGCCTCCTGAAACGACTCCCCTGATTTATGTAATTCACCTTTCTGTACCTGTGTTATCAAGAAGTATGATCATGTTGTTCCAAGCCAGGCTGTGCTCTGGCTTCAGTACAGTGGCATTTCTCCATGCGTTCAACGCATCCACATGACGATTCAGATCTGCATACTGAAAATAAAGCATGAGTTGGAAAAATAAACTTTCCAATATTTTTCTTCGTCTCTCTAAGACATAACTAAAACCAAACCCCAAATCAAATAAAAGCTAACCTGGATTGATTGAGTTCCTCTAATTTTCCATATCAATTTATTTAATACTCAAAAAAATCCCAATGAAGGAGATATCTGTCGCCATTTTACATATGAAGCAACCGAGGCACAGAGTCAGTAACATACCCAAAGTTATAGATCTAGAAATAGTAGGGCCGGGTTAGAACCAGGTGGTCTAGCTCCCAAGCCTACAACATCTTAACTGGAACCCATAACTTAGTGACTCCAGGTGTCAAATCATATTGCAGGCTAGGGATGAGAGAGAAGTTAAACACCTAATCCTTAGTCCTTTTCTAGGAAGACTTCACATAGTCCATCTTTTGTAAGTTGTTAGTTAAGGGTAAACAAAATATTTAATGTGAGTACAAGCTAAATGTGTCACATTCACCGTGTGCCTCTTCCGGCCTACATCTAAGCTTCATCAGAAACTATGAGTAGATCAGACCTATAAACTCCCTGGGAAAGTTGTAAGTGGTGGTGTAGAACCCCTGGGCCTTTGAAGCCTGCTGGCCTCCTTTGGAAAGGAGAGGATTACCTATTGCTTTCTGTTGACAGGCAATGCTGTCTAACATTGGTAACAGAAGGCAAAATGGCTGGCTCTCAATTTGCATAGTTACCAAAAGGGCGCCAAGGGAGAAAGTGATGGCTTTTTTAGCAGGTGACCCTCTTGCCCTCTTGAACTCAGTTCAAATGCACATCTCATCTGAATGAACATGGTTCCTTTAACTCTGCAAAGAGTAGGAATGATTACAGTTTATCAGGGTTTAAGGCTATTTTCTTACTGACTGTCAGGTCTGTCTTTTCCTTAGAAAACAGAAACATTTTGCCTTGCTTTGTGACCCACACCGCAAATAGGTGGCATATTATGCAAAAAAGATATAATAAATTATGAAAACATTTACAAATACCCATTTGCTAAAGACGTTGTCAGAATTTCTCATGAGACTTGGAAACTCAAGTTTCTGAATCTTATCCCTTAAATAAGGAAATGATATGAAAAGTTCAAAACCTTAAAATAATTTAGACTACTAATTATACCAACATATAATTGTTTCTCTATATTTGATGTTCCCATTGATTTCTCGGTCAATTCTCTCCAGCAAGTGACATGCATTTGAGTAGACAAAATCTGTGGTGACATTCTTTCTAACAAACCCAGGAAAACCAGTATAACTTCATTTAAGCAACAATACAATTCCTCACATATTGTGCTATTGATTACTATTACTAGAGGCCCGATGCACGAAGATTAGTGTAAGAATGGGCCTTCCTTCCCCTGGCTGCCAGCACCGCCTTCGCTCCAGCCTGGAGCCGCCTTTCTGCCTTCGTTCTGGCCTGGAGCTGCCTTTCCGCCTTCCCACACTGCCCAGAGGCCTGGAGTGGCCAGGGGCGGTGCAGAACACCTGCGTCCCACCCTGCCCTTGGCCGCTCAGCACCTGTGTATGCAAATTAACCCATCTTTGTTGGGTTAATTTGCATACTCATGCCTAATTGGCTGGTGAGTGTCACGAAGTTATGGTCAATTTGCATCTTTCTCTTTTATCAGTGTAGATTATTACTATTTATTAAATAACAACAGACTGAAATTTACTTTTATTTTGTGTTGACCTTCATCCTTCTTATAGCTTCTATACAAAGTGAACAAGCGCTTTAAGGAAAGCAGAGACAAATGGTAATTTAGCAAGAACTATGCATCCAGAAAGTGGATATGTAATGCACATGTTATATACCTATTAGATCTATGCCTGTCCTTCTATACTCTCCATACTACATTTCCCAGGGTCCTTTGCTCCTTGGCAAGATTCTGCCAATAGGAGCCACAGGTGACCATCAGCTGGTTGGAAGAGGGGAGTAGCCCTTTCCCTCTACTCTCACTCCTTTCTATTTCTTGGCAGCATCTCTGAAGTGCTTATGTCCCTTTCTCCATAGTGCCAAGGCAGGAAGCAGTGGTTCTGCCTTAATGACCTCAGCTCTTGAGGCTGTGGTAGCTCCTGAGATGGTGGCCCCTTCTCTGAGCTCTTATCTTCTGGTGGCACCACTTCCTCCCGTTTGTTTCCCTTGACTCTCTGAGTTAATATCACCTTTGCATTTTTGTTCTTCTGGCCTTTTACCAATTGTCTAACTCAGTGGTCGGCAAGTCATGGCTCACAAGCCACATGCGGCTCTTTGGCCCCTTGAGTGTGGCTCTTCCACAAAATACCTCGTGTGGGTGCGCAAGCACAGTGTGATTGAAACTTCGTGGCCCATGTGCAGAAGTCGGTTTTCGGAAAGGAGATAGATGAAACAAGTATACAAGACGAGTGTGGATGGGAGAGTTGGAAGGGGTTGACCTCAGCGAACATACCTCAATCAGATTGAGGACGTTTTTAGCAAAGGCCAGCTTAGGAGTACCCTAATTAAGTTAATAACAATGTACCTACCTATATAGTTTAAGATTAAAAAATTTGGCTCTCAAAAGAAATTTCAATCGTTGTACTGTTGATATTTGGCTCTGTTGACTAATGAGTTTGCCGACCACTGGTCTAACTGATTCCCTATATTAAATCTTCCCTATTTAAATACTTGCAATGGTTTCTGTTTTCCTGAATGGATCCTGTGTGATACAATTAGTCCCTGCATAATGACTTGTCTCTAGTAAATATCTTCAGTCACAATTGTTATAGTCTCCATTATCAGTAATATGTCCAAAATAATCCAGCTCTTGCCAAATTCTTTTCTTATCTGGATCCAGAATCAAAATACATTTCTGTCTCCTGTTACTAAACAGTGACTGAAAAGGATTTTTAAAATATCTATTTCAATTTATTGGGGTGACATTGGTCAACATGATCATATAGGTTTCAGGTGTGGGATTCTATGTTACAAGATCTGTATATTGCACCATATGCCCGCTACCCAAAGTCAAATCTTCTCCTCTCATCATACATTAGGATTCCCTTCTCTCTCCGGCCCCTTCCCTCTGGCAATCACCACACTGCTATTTGTGTTCACAAGTTTCAGTTTTATATCCCACATATGAGTGAAATTATACAGTTCTTAGCTTTTTCTGACTGACTTATGTCACTTAGCATAATGGTCTCAAGGTCCATCCATGTTGTTACAAATGGTGCTACTTCATCCTTTCTTATGGCTGAGTAGTATTCCACTGTATATATATTTACCAATTCTTCTTTATCCAGTCCTCTATTACAGGACACTTTGGTTGTTTCCACGTCTTGGCCACCATGAATAATGTTGCAATGAACACAGGGGTATATATAGCTTTGTGAGTACATGATTTTGAGCTTTTTGAGTAATCCCAGCAAAGGGATTACTGGGTTGTATGGTAGCTCTATTCTTAATTTTTTGAGGAATCGCCAGACTGCTTTCCATAGTGGTTGTACCAATCTACATTCCCACCAGCAGTGAATGAAGGTTCCTTTTTTCCCACAACCTCTCCAATGCTTGTAATTGCTTGTCTTGTTGATAATGGCTGCTCTAACGGGTGTGAGGTGGTATATCATTGTAGTTTTGATTTGCACTTCCCTAATTGCCATTGAGGTTGAACATCTTTTCATATATCTATTGGCTATTTGTGTGTCTCCTTGGAAAAGGTGTATTTCCAGGTCCTCTTCCCACTTTTTGATTGGGTTGTTTGTTACTTGGTGTTGAGTTTTATGAGTTCTTTATGGAGATTAAACCTTGGTCGGAGCTACTGCTTGCAAATATCATCTCCCATCTGGTTGGCTGTCTCTTTGTTTTGTTGTCAGTTTCTTTTGCTGTGCAGAAGCTTTTTAGTTTGATATAGCCCCATTCCATTTTTTTTTGCTTTTAAGGAGGATTTTTTAAAAAGAAACTTTAAAGTTATTTTGTTCATTTTATTTGCCAGTATATAAATGTGCTGGTTGAGCTGTTAAAGATTAAGCTCTTAATGCTTTTAAGCTGTCAAGCAGGCAAAGGCTGGATAATTAAACATGGAGAGCAAAACCTTTAAATAAGCAGGAACAGCTGGCAGAAGGAAGAGGAAGATCATTTCATGTAGCATAATTAGTAAGCAATATACTCAGAGAGCAATGAAGGTCTCAGTCTATTTAAATTATTTTATTACCACTGATTTTCAGAGAGGGAGGAAGGGAGAGAGAGCGAGAGGGAAACATTAATGTGAGAGAGATACATTGATTGGTTGCCTCGTGCACATGCCCTGAATGGGGATCTAACCCATAACTTAGGTATGTGCTCTCAACTGGAATCAAACCTGTGACCTCCTGGTGTATGGGACGATGCTCCAACCAACTGAACCACACCAGCCAGGACAAGGTCTCAGCCTATTTAATCGTATACATGATCTTCTACACCAGTGGTCGGCAAACCGCGGCTCGTGAGCCACATGTGGCTCTTTGGCTTCTTGAGTGTGGCTTTTCCACCAAATACCGGCTCTTCCACAAAATACCGACTTCTACGCATGGGCCACAAAGTTTCAATCACACTGTACGTGCATGCTCGCATGTGGTATTTTGTGGACGAGCCACACTCAAGGGGCCAAAGAGCCGCATGTGGCTCGTGAGCTGCGGTTTGCCGACCACGGTTCTACACGAATGTGGGAATGAAGTCCAAGCACTGGAGCACATGATAAAAACCTATGTTTTATATTCCAACTTCCTTTCTTGGGATGTAATTCTTACAGAAGGCAAATTTAGCATAAATCCTGTATTTTCCAAACCCAAGGAATTACAGTGACAGGCAGCTACTAGGGGTAAGGACTAAGACTATTTCAGTATTAAGGCTTTAAAGCATAACCTAGAAGGCTGTAGGTTTAGATCATCTGCATAAAATAAAATTAAAAAAGAGCCCCCCTCCCCCAAAAAATGAAAAAGGAATTCATATGGAATCAAGTATGATGTCATGCAAGTACTAGTTTAAAAGACACAGTACACAGAGACAGTAACCCCTGCAGTAACCATAAAAGCAAGGATTTAGATAACACCCAATTTGTGCCAGTCCCTCAGCTAGCCCTTATTCTCACTTAATTAACTGTGCAAGGGTCCACCTGCTTTGTATGTGATTGATTTTTTTGGTCTCTACTAACATCATTATGCTGAAGTTTTACTGTTTTTCAGCCCCTTTCCCCAGAGAGAACAACAGACATATGAAAAGATGCTCAACATCATTACTCATCAGAGAAATGCAAATTAAAACCACAGTGAGATATCACCTCACACCTATCAAGAATGGCTATCATCAATAAATCAACAAACAACCAGTATTGGCAAAGATGGGGAGAAAAGAGGACCCTCATGTACTGTTGGTGCAGCCCCTGTGGAAAGCAGTATGGAGTTTCCTCAAAAATTTAAAAATGAAACTGCCTCAAGACCCAGCAATTCCACTTCTGGGAATATATCCAAAGAAACCAGAAACACTAATTAGAAAGAATATATGAAAACTAGAGGCCCGGTGCACGGAATTGTGCACAGTGAAAGTAAATTAATTAGAAGGTGTCTGGTGGGACTGGGCGAGACTGGCCGGACATGTCCTGGAGCCAACCTCCCACGGATCCAACCCAGCCAGCCTGAGGTGGCGCCGGGGCTTGAAGGGTGTCTGCAGAGTGACCAGGGTCCCTTCAGCAGGTGGGGGTCCCTTGGCCTGGCCTGTGGGGATCAGGCCGAAACTGGCAGTCTGGCATCCCCCAAGGGGTTCCAAAGTGCGAGAGGACACTCTGCAAAGTTGCTGTTGCTCAGCAGCTTCTGCGTTGAGTATCTGCCCCCTGGTGGTCAGTGTGTGTCATAGCTATCAGCCAGTCGGCCAGTTGCTTAGGCTTTTACATATATAGACTAGAGGCCCGGTGCACAAAAATTTGTGCACTCGGGGGCGGTGGGAAGAAGAGGGGTCCCTCAGCCCGGCCTGTGCCCACTTGCAGTCTGGGACCCCTCAGGGGATGACCACCTGCTGGCTTAGGCCCGCTCCCCAGGGGATTGGGCCTAAGATGGCAATCAGACATCCCTCTGGCAGCCTGGCAGCCCTCGGAGGATGTCTACTTGCCAGCGGGGAGCAGGCCTAAGCTGCAGTCGGACATCCTTAGTGCTGCTGAGGAGGCGGGAGAGGCTCCCTCCACCACCACCGCTGTACTGGCAGCCATCAGCCTTGCTTGTGGCTGAGCAGAGCTCCTCCCATGTGAGAGCGCCCTGACCACCAGAGGGCAGCTCTTGCATTGAGCGTCTACCCCCTGGTGGTCAGTGTGTGTCATAGTGACCAGTCATTCCCAGTCTTTCTGCTGTTAGGGTCAGTTTGCACATTACCCTTTTACTATATAGGATAGAGGCCTGGTGCACGGGTGGGGCTGGCTGGTTTGCCCTGAAGGGTGTCCCGGATCAGGGTGGGGGTCCCGCTTGGGTGCCTGGCCAGCCTGGATGAGGGGATAATGGCTGTTTGCAGCTGGTCACATCCCCTTCAGGGTGGGGGTCCCCACGGGTGCCTGGCCAGTCTGGGTGAGGGGCTGAGGGCCGTTTTCAGGCTGGCAGGTGACTGAAGTTCCCAACCTCTCCTTTTTTTCTTTTTATTTTTTATTCTGGGATTTATTTACCTTCTATGGCTGTCACTGGAACTGAGAGCTGGCTTTAGCTCTGAGGCTCAGCTCCAGCTCTGAGACCTCGGTTGCTGAAAGCAGGTATCTGGGTTTGTTTGGCTTCTATAATTGAAACACTGTTGCAGCTCCAGCTCTGAGGTCCAGCTGTCTGAAAGCAGGTTTCTGGGGTTTGTTTAGCTTCTATAATTGCAACATAGTTGCTTAGAGTGCAACTCAGAGCTGGGCGGCCGCAGGCGGGGAACCTTGGCTTCCTCCATCACTGGAGCAAGAAAGCCTCCTGTTCGCTTCAGCTGCCTGGCTGCCAGCCGCCATCTTTGTTGGCAGTTAATTTGCATATTGCCCTGATTAGCCAGTGGGAAGCGTGTCAGAAGTACGGTTAATTACCATGTTTGTCTATTAGATAGGATAAGGGTTCATTGCAACATTATTTACAATAGCCAAGATTTGGAAGCAGTGTAAGTGCCCTTGTAAATAAATGGATAAAAATGCTGTGGCACATGTACACAATGGTATACTACTCTGCCATAAAAAAAAAAAAGAAGGAACTCTTACCTTTTGTGGCAGCATGGATGGACTTGGAGAGCATTACGCTAAGTGAAATAAGCCAGTCCAAGAAAGACAAATATCATGATTTCACTTATATGTGGAATCCAAGGAACAAAATAAACTAACAAAATAGAAACAGATTCATAGATACTGAGAACAGACTGATAGCTGTCAGAGGGGAAGGGGGTTAGGGGGCTTGGTGAAAAAGGTGAAGGGATTAAGTAAAGAAAAAAAATCCCACAGACACAGACAACAATATGGTGATTACCAGAGGGTGAGGGGGGTGAGGGGGCTGTGGAGTAGGTATAAGAGGGTAAGGGGGGCATAAATGGGATGGAAGGAGACTTGATTTGGGGTGGTGAACACACAATATAATAGATAGATGATGTATCATAGAATTGTACACCTGAAACTCAAATAATTTTATTAATCAATATCACCCCAATAAATTAAATAAAAATAAAAAATCAAAGAAATCACATTATAGGTTCATGTTTTTTTAAATCTCAGTATTTGTGATTTCAAAACAGAGAAACTAATGTTTATCAGGAAGTTACCTTATCCCTAGGAGTGTAAGGCACAAGGGACTTTAAAAATTCTAATTTATTCTTTGGTTTGACCTATTGCCTCTGTGTTCTCTTAAGCTTGGCTAATCCAAGTTGGATTGTTCTCTAATTAGAGCTTTAGAAGTTAAATATAAGAAAATCAAATAGCTGCCTTCAAATGAGATAAAACTAAGTGAAAGAACTTTATGGAGAATGTTAGTAGGGGGATATTAGTATCCTCATTTTATTACAAATAAAGAAAAAAACAAACTTTTCTCCTGCAGTCACAGGCCACTTACCAAACGCCCGAGGTTGTAGTAACAGTCGGGGTACTTTCTTCTGTGTCTGATTGCTGTCCGATAGCTGTGCTCGGCAGCTTCGAACCGTTTCAGGCTGTTCTGCACGATGCCTAAGTTCATCCACGCCGCAGCAAAGTCTGGCCTGGAAGGGCAGTTTGAAAAGGAAAACAAGGAAAAGAAAGGCTCAGGCCCCAAAAGGCGGGAGCTCATTTCTTTGCCACTAGCAGAATTCTAAGAACAATGCTTACTGTATTTGTACAGCCAAAGACAGCAGCTCCTCCGCTTCCTGTAGCTCGTTCCTTTCCTTTAAAATATTTCCAAGATTATTCATGGCATGAACATACTTGGGATTTAATCTGAAAGTGGAGAGAGAAAACAAGCCATCTGTTAATGTTCAGTTGTCTTCACTAAGCTCTCAGGAATTGGCAAGGGTATCTTAAAGTTCGTGTCTTTAAGGGGACAGGTGTTTTTTCAAAAATTTAATACATTTGTATTGATTTTAGAGGAAGAGAGAGAAAAACATCAATGATGAGAGAGAATCATTGATTGGCTGCCTCCTGCACAGCCCTCACTGGGGATCGAGCCCGCAACCCGGGCATGTGTCCTTGGCTAGAATCGAACCTGGGACCCATCAGTCCACAGGCTGACACTCTATCCACTGAGCAAAACTGGCTAGGGCAAGGGGACAGAGTTTTAACTCTAAAAAGTTAAAACAATCTATAATAATTAAAGCGTAATATACTAATTAGACCAGACATATGAAGCTGCTGCAGCGGGGGCCGAGGCAGAGGCAGTTAGGGGTGATCAGGTAGGCAGTCAGAGGTGGTTAGGGGCGATGAGACAGGCAGGCGAGCAGTTAGGGGCGATCAGGCAGGCAGGCAGAATGGTTAGGGGTGATCAGGCAGGCAGGCAAGCGGTTAGGGGCAATCAGGCAGGCAGGTGAGTGGTTAGGGGTGATCAGGCAGTCAGGTAGGTGAGTGGTTAGGGTGATCAGGCAGTCAGGCAGGTGAGCAATTAGGAGCCAGTGGTCCCAGATTGCGAGAGGGATGTCCAACTGCCCCTGTGGGATTGGGCCTAAACCAGCAGTCGGACATCCCCAAAGGGGTCCCAGATTGTGAGAGGGTGCAGACTGGGCTGAGGGATCCCCCCCCTTCCCCTGGTGCACGAATTTCGTGCACCATGCCTCTAGTACATATATATATAAATGAGACAGGATGCCTGCAGTACCTCACAGCTTCCCTATAATATCTGATGGCAGCTGTTTGATTGCCATTATCAGCCAGGTTTTTGCCAACATTGTAGTGAACCTGAAAATAGAGATAAAAACTTGGTCATTAGCTGATAGACTTCTTTCTTCAGAATAGGGATAACTATCATATCTTCTAAATGAAAACAAAAGGTAATGGTATTTAAAACTAAAACAACCCCCCCACCTCCCCACACCGGAACTTTAGCTAAAACCCTACAGGCTTGGCCAGGGGCTTGACCCATCTTGTAAGAAAAGAGTAGAAGAAAGAGAGATAACAAGCAGATGATACCACTACATAACGATATTTAACTAAAGAACTCACTGGAGAAAACTGAAAAATTAGGAAGCTGGGCTGGTTTTACTGCTAAACAAACCCTCGACTCCCACTCCTCTCTCACATACCCATGCCCCATTAGTACGACCAACATTCTACTTCCTGTTTTTATGAATTTGACTTCTCTCAGTACCTCATATAAGTGGTATCACATAGTATTTGTCTTCTTGTGACTGGCTTATTTCACTGAGCAGAATGTCCTCAAGGTCCACCTATGTTGTAGCATCTGTCAGAATGCCCTTCCTTTTTAAGGCTGAATAAACATTCCATTGTATATATACACCACCATTGTATATATACACCACATTCATCTGTTGGTGGACACTTAGGTTGCTTTGCATCTTTTAGCTATTGTTAACTAATGCTATGAGGTCCTGCTCTCAATATTTTTGGATATGCTATCCTATATAATAAAGAGCTAATATGCTAATTAGATTGGACAGTGGAACAATCTTCTGGAATGACCAGTGGGCGGGGCTGCGAGGCAGCCGGGGCTGAGAGTGCCCAGCCCCTTGCATGAATTTCATGCATCAGGCCTCTAGTATGTATATAATACATATATGTATATGAATATATGTATATGCTGTATGTATACACATACTATGTGTGTATATATATGATGAGGCAAAAGTAGGTTTGCAGTTGTGAGTGCATGAAACACAGTTTATTCTTGTATTATTATTAGTTATTGTATTATTTTCCATATGAACCTACTTTTGACCAACCCTGTACATCTATCTAGCCATCTTTACATATTTCCCCAGAAGTGGACTTGCTGGATCATATGGTAATTTCTATTTTTAATTTCTGAAGAACTAAAATGGTTGATTTTATGTTACAAGAATTTAACCTCAAATTTTTTTATAAAAGAGAATTTTTGGTGATTTGGTTGTAAAGTGGACTAGAAGAAACAGGACTCACAGCTGCAAAACTACCGGAAATTCTGAGGCATCTCAATGTGAGGGCACCAGGGTGGCTAACTTGCGGCATTTTCTTAAGAGCAATTCATTTGCTCAGAATCCATTACAAAGAAAGGAGTGGAAACCCGAACTCAGACCGAGGCAGCAGAAGTGCACAGAGTCATGAGGACAATTATCAAAAGTGCTTATTGATCATCAAAAGCTCCTTTTGGAGGCTTACAACACTGAGGGCCAACAGAAATCTCAGAGGAGATGATGCTATCTAAAGGAATTTATTCCATCAGGGGTACTAAGTATGACTAATAACAGTAACAGAAACACCAGCAGGGGGCAGGTGCTGAAGGAGGCCGTGAGGCAGGGGCAGGGGTTGGCATCGCACACATATAGTCTCTCCTCTTCACAGCATCCCGGACAGGCAGCTGCTATCACCCTCCCTTCCGAGTTGAGGGACTGCGTCGAGGTTCTGGGCTGGATTTGAATCCAGGATCCAAAGCCTGTGTTTGTTCTTACTCTATCACACTCATTTATTAGGGTGCTCGATAAAGATGAGCCATTTCTAGACCCACTCATTCATACCATCTATTACTTTCCTTAAAGTAAAATAATGTTTATTTGTGTGTGTTAAGGGCTGAATTGTGTCCCACTTCTCCCTCCAAAGTCCTATGTTGAAGCCCTAAACCCCATGTGATTGTATTTGGAGATTGGGTCTTTTAAAAAAGTCACTGAGTTAAAATGAGGTTCTGCAGGTGGGCCTTACCCAACCTGACTGGTGTCCTTACAAGAAGGGAAAACTTGGATACACAGAGAGACACCAGTGGTGAGTGCACACAGAGGACAGGCCCTGGGAGGGCACAGCCAGGAGGTGGCTGTCTGCAAGCTCAAGAGAGAGGCCTCAGGAGAAATCAACCTGCTGATACCTTGATCTTGGGACTTGCAACTCCCAGAGAATGAGAAAAAATAAATTTCTGTTGTTTAAGCCACTTAATCTGTGGTATTTTGTTATGGCAGACTGATATACCATGAAATACAATAATGGTTTAGACACATTCAAGTAGCTCACATTCAAATACTTCTAAACCCTTCTGAAAATAGGAGCACATCCTGCCTCAGCAATCCTAACCTACAGTTAGAGCATGTTTTCATAACTACTGATTATTTCTGAAAGGGCGGGGAGCGGTACACCGTCTTTAAGCACATATGTAACAGAGATTTGTTTTTTAACTGTCAATATTAAAGTCCATTCATCTCTTTTTACCTCATCTAACAAGAGAAATCACAAGCAAGGATACCACGGGTGATAGAAATATGCACTACTGCACAGCACACTGCATAATTTAAACTTCCTGGTCCAAACTACTGCCCATCCGTAGGTATTATCATCCTCAAATCATAGCTTGGAGGCCAGTTAATGCCATGGTCGGTTGTTGAAAAGTATGCTCTAAATGGTTTGATTGTGTGCCTCTCCCAACCCCAGCCAAGATGTGTTATCCACCTCTGGTCCCACACACAAAAGAACCACATTCGGAGACTCCAACCTGGGAGGGAGGCGGCTGTGGTCCTCAGAATACAAAGAGGGCTCTGAGGCACACTCCCTCCTCTTCCGCCCGAGCTCCCGCTGCTTTCCTTTGTTACGGGGAGATTCTGTTTTCTCAGTAAAAAGCTCAAACAAAGAGTTCAAGTGCCCTCTGCAGCATAAACAGTGTTCTGCCAGACACCCTCTGCTAGACACCTGCAAGGCCAGACGGGGGAAGATGAGGGAGGACGAGGGGCGCTCTGGGCATTCGGGCTGCAGTCATTTCAGTGTCACCACTTAAAAACCTGACATCGCTCTGTAAGTCAAGCCGTCCAGGAGGAAGAACTGGCACACAGGTTCGCCCAGAGGCCAGCCTCAGCCTCTGGGTTATGTGAAGGGAAGTATTGGAACAGAAAACAGCTGCCTAGATAACACACTATAAAAAGATAAAACAAAATAACCCCGACACCGTTTACTTAAAAGAGTGTCTAAAAAATGAGTGATTTCTGTTTCCAGGGAAGGTAAGAGATTGAAAAATCCTATTTAGTCTTGAGCTTTCCCTCCAGCCTTTGATTCCTGTGCTGAGGCAATGAACCAGCACAGAAGCCGCAGATAAAGCTACCTGCAACCCAAGGACACGTAAATTTAAAGGAGGTGAAGGCCACAGTAACGGAAGGCAGTTTTAACACCAGCAACAAAACCAGTTCGTGTCCAACATTCTGCCAAAGGTTGATGTTAAATTTAAAATCTTTTAAGGACCTAAAAGTCCTATAATCTATCCTGGGTCACTCCTTGAGGAAATCCCTCATTGTGGTATGTGATCCTTTCATTATGAAAAGAGTTTAGAATTGTATCCCAGAGTTGATACAAAGTGACACACACACTTTAAAGCCTTAAAAACTAAAAATGACTGTCAGCATAATTAGATACTTGGCATTTCACCATAGTAAGCTCAAGGAATTTAATTTCCATTTGGCTCAATTCAGTCACTAATACTGAGTGCGTACTATATGCAAGGCACTGTGGGTCACTCAAATGCAGACCAGGCACTGGTATTACCTGCCTACATATTGCAATCTTTTGAGAAAGATGAGCCTGTTTGTAAATCTGGGTCTAATCTAGAGCCAGGTGTCAACTGCTGGCTTAATATGCAATGAACATAAAGTGGATACCAGTGCAAAAACTGTATCTCCTGTAATGGAGTTGAATGCAACCAGTGTCTTCCTAATGGGATCTCCTCTACCCTGAAATCAACCTAGCTTTTTTTTTTTTTTTTTTCCTAAACGAAGTAAAGACAATTTTATAACGTTTCAAGTTATAGTGGCAAGTAAAATATAATCTCTCTTTGGCTCGGACTGAATGGCATTACTAAAAAAATTTCTTAGAAAGGACTATCAGCAGCGGGTTTATTTTGAAGAAGACATATAATAACTGTGTGTGTGCCCATGTGTGCACACCCTGTGTTTTCTGGCCTACAACATAAGAAGTCATGTCACTAGGACAGATAGATAGGCTCTAAATCACACATGTCCCATCTCTCCCCTCTCCCACTTACTAGAGTAATGCGGGCACTGTATCATATCAGGTCTTCAACTAGCCACCCAGATCATGAAGCTAGATAACACCAGTTTCCTTTTCCTATGCCTCACTTTCCACCATTTGTAATAATAATAATAATAATAATAATAATAATAATAATAATAATAATAATATCCTCTCTCTAAAAACCTTAGAGGGAATATAATGGAGATTAATGATAGAACCACTACAAAAAGATTTGAGTTCCTTATAGGGAAGAACTACTAGTGTATAAATAGAAGGCATAACTTCTGCTATTCAAATGCCAAAGTAAAAATAAAGCAAATCTATTAACATGCACAAAATTAAATCACAGGCAATTTGTTTTTAGTAATGGGGAGGCCAACAAATCAAATTAACGCTAAGTTTGAAGTAATTCACTTTTCTACCTAAGTCTCTTAACTATAAAACATGAACAAGGTTTTTATAATCCAAGATTAAGACAAACAAGGAGTCAGTATCTTTTATACTATTCTTCGCTTCGAGGTCACGATGTCAACTTTTCATTAGACTTGCTCATATAATTTTACCTGAAATCACCGCTTTTTCTTAGAGAATGTAAAAACAAGAGAGCTGCAGAGAGCTCTGTTTCTACCTCCTGAGGATGCATTTGGAGCATCCAAGTCTGATGACCCCAGGCAGAACGAACCCGTATTTAGTAATAATAATGATCTCCATGAGCAGAAATCCTTCTCATGGATTAGGTTAGGAATCTAACCGAACCCCTTGGCATCCCACTTTGAGCAAGTAACATTCCCTTCTTGCCAGTGAATGTGACGACCAAAACTCAGATGAGCCTACGAAAGCCAGCATTTCTTGAGCACCTGCTCGGTTCTCACTACCCTGTGAGGCCACATCAGATGCCAGGTTCCAGGAAGGCCTCACCACAAACCCAGGAGACAGGCATTATCGGCCCCCTTTTCTAAGGGCACTAAAAGTTCAAAATTTCATCCAAGAAGGCAGATCCGGTGAAGCAGAGAGCTTGGATTCATGAAGAATCCAAGTGAAAAAATTCCTTCCAGATGCTCCTACAAAAACACTGCAAGTTTTAAAGTCTACACCTTTATTTTCCCCAACCTGACAAAAGGAAGGAGTCACGAGCAGGTGACGCAAATGTGTACTAGTGCTACCATATAGCATCACTTAAACTCCCTGAATCAAATTACTGTCCCTTTGTAGGTACTATCATCTTCAAATGATGGCTTGGAGGGTGGTGGATGCTGTGGCCAGAGCATGTATTCTGAAAAGTGTGCTCTGCATGTTTCAACTGTGGGCCTCCTCCAGCGCAGACTGGATGTGTGGTGTTAGCTACCCTGCCACCACTTCAAAGGGAGATGTGACCAACTGGAAGATGAGTAAAACTTCCTTTAAGTAATCCCTTGCTTCACTGACACTGTCTTTTTTAATATATTTTTATTGATTTTTTTTAGAGAGAGAGGAAGGGAAAAGGGAGAGAGAAAAAAACATCGATGTGAGATCAAAACATCTATCGACTGTGTCATGCATTCCCCCTACTGGAGATCGAACCTGCAAGACTCCTAGGCATGTGCCCTGACTGGGAATCAAACCAGCAACCTTTCGGTGCACGGGATGAAGCCCAACCAAGTCATACTGGCCAGGGCAGACATTGCTTGGTTTTAATAACTTCTTTTGAATTATTGTGGCTCAGGAGAATTTTAATACATTTTATTAAAAGGACAAAAAAAAAAAAAAAAAAAGAAAGAAAGAGAAACCCAGAATTATGCTAGATTCTGTACGAAGGCACACATTCTTCTTATTCAGTTGTTGAATTGAAAACATTTCCTAGTAACGTCTTTCTGAAGACACAGGGCAGCCAACACACCTTAGCATTGAGAGGGCACACAGACAGGGCACTTCTAAAGAGCTGTTCTTCACTCCGCCACTCGCCGCTGCGAATTATGCACCTCAGCGTGTTTATGAATAGAATTCCCAGTACGAGAGCAGCGATTAGTTTCTTAAGAATAGAGAGACATGGTAAATGTCATGAGGAAAGTCCGTCCAACCATCCAACCGTCTGGTTACGAAAGGCACCCTCCTGGCCAGTAAGTACCTTTCTCTGTGTATGTTTACCGAGAGCTCCGCAGCCGAGCGTCAGCAGCATGCAGTACCCAGCACTGGGCAGGTAGAGGACTCTCTCGGCCACCACAAAGCCCACGCGGAAGAACAGGTTACTTGCGGGGAGAAACGGGATAACGAGGAATCCCAGGCCCAGCGTGAGGATCCTGGAAAGTGAGAGAGACGGAGATGGCTATTTGTAGCTATCTCAAGAAAATGTGCTACTCAACATTAAAATAGTAAAGGCTGTTTTTTCAGGCCATCCATTGAGAAAAAGGCATTTGCAGCAGCAAAACGCTGTCATCAGTAGAGAGGGCTTAGCCTGGCAATATTAAAAGATGTAAAAATCTTACAGAGGCACTTAGCATCAAGCACAAGGATAAGACTTACAAGTCACACGATTTATAACAATGAGGTTAGAATGACAATATTTGTGAGGCCTTATTCATTCATCTACTCCTAACACACCTCAAACCATGTAGTTCCTATATAAACTATATATAAACATACATAAACAACTGGCCCCAATTAGTCTAATGTAGTTTATATAGGAACAAAAATCCCCCTACAAACTTAACAGGTATAACACTAATTAATTAGTTTAGACTTTATAAAATCTGAAATAAACTAATACCATTTTGGGGGGGTTACAACTCCACAAATTTCAGTCAAGTAGAAGAAGGCTGGGTCTAGGCTATCATTTCTAATGTCCCATATGATACAAGAGGATGAATTGGGAAACTAGGTCAAATTTGCTGGCTCCTTCCTGGACCCTGTGCCTACAGTATGTTAGAAATAAAATCTAATTGCACATGTACAAGTGAACTGGGGCAAAAGTTTGTCGACCTTTAGAATTACGAACCAATTTAAAACACAGGTACACTTGAACCTTAATTTATCTTGAGAAATTACTAATCTAAATCCATACATACTTATATGTAAAGGAAATCATTTTAAATAGTTTTCCTTCTCACGAAACACATTTGTTTTTCCTCCAATTTTATTCCCAATAACCTTCCCCTCCCCACCCTTTTTTTGTGTGAGAAAGGAATAGTCTCTGGGGCAGCAGTTTATTTTGTACCAAACAACAACAGAAAGAATCACTATGGCATCCACCAGGGTTTTCTGAAGGAGAACTGTGAAATAATGGGCACAACACACATCAATTACACTCTCTGTTCTGACCATAAATTACTCTTTACCACCTACCGAGAAAAGGGTCTCAAAATGCTACGTACTTCTGGGGGAGGGGAGGAGGGGGAGATCAGGCAGTCATCCATACCCCCTCCTCCGAGTTCACTCGCCACCAGTTGAAGCCAGCGATGGATTCCGAATGGGTGAACTCCTCCTCGTCATAAATATGCATTGGAAATAAATGTCCTCAGACATGACTTCCACAAAATCGTTAAAATGATCGGTGACGGATTTAGCAAAATGCTTCTGACTTAACCCAGGGTGGAAGTTAAAACTCGGCGCTGTCTCTTACCTTCTCCTGTGACTGTCTGCAGAGCACAGGGCTTGGCATATCAGGCCAATTAGGCAGAACCAGAGTGCTGCCAGTGCAATTACCCTCCAGTCCCCGGCGGACTTAATGAGGGGGATGCAGCCCATTGACCAATCAAAACACAGCCACCAGGGGCACAGCAGCAGCCAGGCATTCAAGGAATAGTAGTAATTATAGTTTATGGCCTGTCAGTCAAAAGGAAAACAAACATTTACTTAATACTAAACTTGAAAATATACCTATGTACCCTAACTTCACTTCTGAGGCATTCATAGGCTTCTCTTCCAGGAGAGCAGTTATAGAAAATAAAATGCTGCCACTTTCGACAATGGGTGAGGGCACTAATTTGCAATGTATTAAATGCATTGAGATTTTGAGAGAAAAAGGCAGCGTAGCTGCCAGACTCTGCTATACAGTTCTTCCATTTCTGATCAGTGCCCCATTTATGTAGTGAGGCCCGAAGTCTGTGACCCAGGAAATCTGAGGCCCAGGGGTCACCTATGTGCCTAACAACGTAAGCACAGGATTCTATGCTGTTTCTCTTGATTCCGGTCTCTATGAATGCACTGCTCAGCACTGACACCCTTGCCTTCAGATAAAGCCAACCTGTGCAATAAAGAGAGTCTTGACGCCATTGGACTTTTAAAGATACCACTGATATTGCTGTATTTCATCTTAACCCCGCCATGCCAATTTCCTTTATAACAAAAGTCTCGGGGTTAGGAGACACTAACGAGGCCGGCGAGAAACCTGACGTTAGAAGATACCACTCAATTTTGATTAGAGTGGAAATACAGGGGGCTTCCACCTGCTCAGTACCCTGATCAAAGCCTGGTTTCATCCTGGAATGTCCTTCGTGACGGCAAACAAACACGAAGGGGTTCCATTTATTAGGGATTTTGTGGGTGTGCGGGGAGTGAGAGGCGGAGGAGGGGTGAAGGACCGGGGAACTGGGTGGACACACTCAGAACTCACCCTGACCACCACGCTGTCGGCAAAGGACGCGGGGTTGTCCACCTCGGTGAAGGGTGGCGGGCCGGTGCCCATGATTTTCCAGCGCACGTAGAGCACCCCGGCTCCCCCCACGGCCAGGAGGGTCATTCTGAAGAGGAGACCCCCATTTCTGAGCACGCCAATGTACTGCAAAGACACCGCAAAGCCCCTGATGTCACAGATTTTCAAACAGAAGTGTGGCCCAGCCAGGTACAATTGTGCAGCAATTCTACCTGAACTGTGCTGACACTGTGCTTTAAAAGGCTGGCTATTTTAGAATTCAGACTCACAGGAAGAACTTTGAAAATGGCATTTTAAATCAGCTGGTACTTGACATTTTCCATGTCAGGGTTGGAGACAAAAAGTACATACCTCTAATGACTTGTCCTTGTGTAGTACCTTCTGGACAATTTCCAGAACATTTAATTTGCCTATCACCAAGATGTCAAAGACTGCATTCAAACCCTAAGGAGGCAAAACAAGGCAATCAATGATGTGGGCACCTAACTCTGATTAGGTAGCAATTATACTGCACGATTATATTGGTAAATCTAGGTAAGGAATATAGTGCATTAGGTAATTATGGCAGACTTCTTCAGCTCTTGGAAAAACCACCATTGTTCCTATGAAATTAGCTCATGGTAATATATCAAGTTTATTAGCTAGTAAATTCCTGTTAGTCATAATTTCATAGTCGGCATGTTAGAATACTATAAGATTTGGGATAACTAGAAATTTGGACCTCCTCAAAGGTCATTCCTTCCCCCTTTTTTTTCCTGTACACTAAGAGCCCCTTAATTGATATAACAGAGTGGTTATGTGGGCAGCTATTATGCATACAATGACAAAGGCAGCCATCAGCCTCAGAAACCCAGCCACATAAGTAAAGACACCTCAGGAACCCCAGGTGCTGACTGACTTAAGCAAGTGCAGCAGAAGCAGGAGCAGAACATGTACAAGAATCTCTGATGGGCCGTTGGAGATCCCTCAGCTTCAGACTCCTAATTGTCCACCAGCTTGCTATTCTCCTTTTCTTTTTTGTAATCCTCACCCAAGGATATATTTTACTGATTTTAGAGAGAGGGGAAGTGGGGGGCAAGGAGAAAGAGATAGATAGATCAGTTGCCTCCCATACACATCCCGACTGGGGATTGAACTTGCAACCTGGGTATGTGCCCTGACCAGGAATCGAACAGGCATCCTTTTAGTGCACAGGATGATGCATGCTCCAACCAACTGAGTCACATGGTGCAGCTTTCTGTCCTGCCCAGCACACAGCCAGACTGCATTTCCCAGCCTCCCCTGCAGCTACGTGCGGTCATGGGACTGAGTGTCAGCCTATGGAATGTGGGCAGAAGTGATAACGCCCCATCTTGGAGGTTTGGTTATAAACCTGGACACCCTCCACCACTTGGGTTCCCCTTCCCCCTGGCTGTGAGGGAGACGATGAGGATACTCACTGAAGGTGGCAGGGGCTCCGCCAGCCTGGGCCACTGTACGGAGGACAGTCACTCCGTCACGCGAAGCCCTGTCCACGATGGCCAGGTGAATATAAAAACGCCGATTCTGTGATGCCACTGGGTTTTGAGAGTGAGATACTGCAGCTCTACCTGTGCTAACAGCTTCTAATACCACCATGACAGTTTCTTTCTAGCAGGTGAGGGCTGCGTCCGCAGCTATTACACCTGTAGTTTGTTACAGGCTGAAGGCCAGATGAGCCTTGGATTCTATTGTCTGCGTTGCAATGGTCTTCCCACCGTTGTCACTGCTGCAGGAAACATCATCTAGCACAGTGGTTCTCAACCTTGGCTGCACATTAGAATCACCTGGGAATCTTTTTAAAATCCTGATTTCTGGGCCTCATCCTCCGGAAATTCTGTTTCTTTGTTACTAATGTTGTGCCCCCCCCCCCCCCCATAACAAAGAAACAGAATTTCCAGAGGATGAGGCCCAGAAATCAGGATTTTAAAAAGATTCCCAGGTGATTCTAATGTGCAGCCAAGGTTGAGAACCACTGATCTAGCAGAACTCTGTCCAATCTGGATAAAGTGGTCAGAATACATACGGCGTATTTGGATAACACTGACCCTAAATGACTTGCATCTTTTTAATATGGGGCTTCGTGGCAAAGATCATAAATCATCAGAAGCCAGTGGTGATTCGTGGTTTTCAGAGCAAGGATGACATCCCTACTTAACCCTCTCCCAGAAATGCTGGGAGCCATTCATTAGCCAATACACGGGCCAGTGCTGGATTAATCATTTCAAGAATCCTGATTTCATTCACCCAAGCGACACATGATTTAGTGGGTCACAGGAGGCCATTTCTGCCCGGGCGTGAACTATTTTCTAGGAGGCAGGGCTCCCTGTTGAGCTGCTGCCGTCACTGTCTTTTCACACCGTTTGTGCTTCTGCCTGTGAGCTGTAGGACAGTCACCACGGGTGACGGGGCCTTGCCGTCAGGGGCACCGAGCCAAACACACGTTTGGCCCTCCCTCCTCCTTCCCACTTAAATGTATCATCAAAACGTCCACATCCTCAAACTGTCCACATTCTTATCAAATTTTTGAAAACAGCTAAATTTCACCATATCCTTTTTCACATAAATTCAAACTGTAATGGGAGTCACCGTGGGTCCTTGTTAAGTGGAGATTTGGATGCAGCAGTCCTGGTGTGGGGTCTGAAATCTAAATTTCTAGTACGTCCCAGGGGATGCTGATGCTACTGGGCCTCAAACCACACCCTGAGGAGCATGGGTTCAGAGCGGTGGTTCTCAAGAGGATGACTTTGCCCCTCGGGGATGCGTGACTATGTCGGAGACATTTTCGGTTGTTACAACTGAGGGGGTCCTACTGGAGTGAATGGAGGCCAAGGATGCTGCTAAACATCCTACAGAGCACAGGACAGCCCTCCATAAGACAAAAGATCTAGCCCTCGCTGGTTTGGGTCACTGGATAGAGTGTCAGCCCACAGACTGAAGGGTCATGGGCTTGATTCTGGTTAAGAGTATGTACCTTGGTTGCAGGCTCGATTCCCTGGCCCTGGTTGGGGTGCATGTGGGAGGCAAATAATCGATGTATCTCTCACATTAAGGTTTCTCTCTCTGTCTCTCCCTGCCCCTACCACTCTCTCTAAAAATTGATGGGAAAATATCCTTGGGTGAGGATTAACAAAATAATAGATCCAGCCCATGCCAGGCCAGCGTGGCTCAGTGGTTGAGCATCAACCTATGAACCAGGAGTCTAGGTTTGATTCCTGCTCAGGGCACATGCCCTGGTTGCAGGCTCGATCCCCAACAGGGGGTGTGCAGGAGGCAGCCGATCAATGATTATTTCTCATCATTGATATTTCTATCACTCTCTCCCTTTCCCTTCTTTTCTGAAATCAAACACACACACACCCACACACACACACACACACACACACACACACACACTAGAGGCCCAATGCATGAAATTCGTGCAAGAGGCTTGGTCCTCGCAGCCCGGTTTCATCTGGAAGGTCGTTGGGCTGTCTGGTCTAATTAGCATATTATGCTTTTAGTATTATAGATATCAAACATACATACACACACACACACACACACACACATATACATATATTAATAATAAAAAGACTTTTAAACAAAGGAAAGAAAAAGATCCAGCCCTAAATGTCAGTAATAGCAAAGTTGAGAAACACTGGCTTAGACCAAATTGTTACTTTTAAAAAGTAACTCCTGAAATCCAAGGATGTTGGCACAGTAATTCCTTCTACACCATCTTGTACAGTAGATAGCTAACCTTAACATTATGGACCAAGTCAATAAAACCACTGATCTTTGCCTGACTTGTGTCAAACCCCAAATAGCTCTGACTGCCTTTTCTTCCCCAAGGTATTCCTACCTGGGCCATTTACACCCCTCACCTTTGTTTTCCATTTCTCTGCCTCTGCTCACATCTCTGATTTCTAGATTTCCCTCTAATAATGTGAGGCAGAACACTGGCTAGAATAGAGAAAAAAGGAAAGTGGATTTCAATGCCTCTCCCTTCCAGGGGCTTCAATTCAGATTAGCCATCGGAGGTGCGTGCCTCTCCTCCTCAAAGGCCCTTTCACATTTCCAATGGAAGCCAAATATAACATGATCTACACTCAGTACTTCTTTAACCAGGACCAGAAGCATGAATGGGGTCAGCCCACTGTTGCATTTAGGACTGCCCAAATATGAGAGCACCCAAGAAAACCCAAACTGTTCTTTCACCTTTTTCTATGGGACCTCTCCAAGAGGCCCAATGGCCACTCTTTAAGAACCTCCCACTCTCCATTCCCACCAGTCGCTAATGATCATCAGCTGAGACAGCTCATTCCCTGATGCAACACCAGGACTGTGAGAGCACAAGTAATCAGTCCAGAAATGTCTACAACTGCAGGCTGGCAATGGGGTGCAATAGAGGAGGTCACACAGGCAGGGCCAGCTCGCTTTGCCTCTACGGGAGGGGGAAGGGTGCGTTCAGAGTAGGTCTTACCAGCACAGTGATCCCCTGCTCTTTGCACAGCATGGCCACAGCGCCCAGAAGGATGCTCAGCAACACCCAGAATGTAGAATGGGTCCCTTCCTTGTTACCTGCCAATTAAGAGAAATGACAAACATAAAAGTCATACAACCCAGCTCGGTTTTATTAGCGCTAGGAACAAAAATTTGAAGCATGCACCTCATGTTGTTACAATTTAAAACCAGAGTTTGGTCTCTGACAGCATTTCTCTGTAGTTGTGTTAAACCCCTGAATTCCTGATGAGGCAACACCCTCTAAATGTATACACGTCCCCTCTGAAGGTGAACCCTAGCAGGTGCCCAGAGTCTTTGGGAGGCATTGTAATGAAGTCCTGGCCACAAAGACTCTCATCTCACAGTCCCCAAGGGGTAAGTTCCTTCTCCCCAACCTGCCGATCACCTAATAGGCCATTCTGACAAGTTATGTTGAGAACTCCCACTGAGAACGTAAGCACTGCACCTGGTTGCATAAGGGCCTCAGCAGTTACAGCTGCTGTCACAATGGCAGGAGTGATGGTAATGCCTGAGCAGCTGAGAGTCTCTGCTACTGAGATAGAACTCTGGGCTCTGAGCATCAGGGGGTGTGGAATGGCTCAGACCTGTGATGATGCAGGACCACTGACTGAGGGCTGGCACCCACCTAGCACCCGGGGCAGATAAGGGCTGCCATCCTGCATGGGAACTCAAGCATCACTAGGAAGACAAAACATCACCAGAAATGCGAAGGCCGCAGTAGGAAGCTTGAGTGGGGCTGAGCTTGAGTAATCACTCCTGGTCCCTAAATTGCCTTCTGAGGAGGGTGGGCCTGGCTAGACACTGTTTGGTGGGTGGTATCTGCAATCTGGGGGCCAGAGCTGAACTGCTTGGGAGGAGAGGAGAGGAAAAAGGTGGGGTGGTGTTCGTCTCTATTCTTCCGTGCTGAGGCCCTCACCTCCTCATCCAGATAGATGGTGAACGAGCATCTAGGCCAGTGGTTCCCAACCTTGGCTGCACATTAGAATCACCTGGGAATCTTTTTAAAATCCTGATTTCTGGGCCCCATCCTCCGGAAATTCTGTTTCTTTGTTATGAGGTGGGGTCACAACATTAGTAACAAGAAACAGAATTTCCGGAGGATGGGGCCCAGAAATCAGGATTTTAAAAGGATTCCCAGGTGATTCTAATGTGCAGCCAAAGTTGAGAACCACTGATCTAAGAAGACACAGCTTTGAGGTGGGGCAAATGAACCTGCGTGGAGGACGAGATCATTAGCTTGCCCGTGTGTCCATGAATCTTGGGTTAGTTTTGCTTAAAACCAGAGCTCCTGGTCTAAAATTCCAGCTCTGCATCTACTATGTGACCCTGAGCAAGTTACTATACTCACCGTCTCAGTGACATTACCTATAAAATGGGGCAACATTCACGATATATTCCTCATCCGAGAGGAAATTTTAGATAGAAATATCTGGACATCCATTTTAAAAATTACATAAGTATGTTTGCAAATGCAAAACACATCTCTGGAAAACACACAAGAAACCAACTATATTGGTTTCTGAACAATTTTAAGTAGGAAAATTTGGGTAGGGAAGTCTTACTTTTCATAGTATAACCTTTTCTATCTTTAAAATTTTCTTAACTGTGTGCATGCATTAAAAACCATACATCTAAAAAAACACACAACACTTGGTATAGTGTGGGGCCACAAAAAGCATTCAATAATTGTTTGCTGCACACGAATCAGCAAACCTGCCTCAGGTTCCAGGGAGGCAGATTTCCAGGGGGCCGTGAGGCAGTGGTTCAGGCCGTAGCTGCTCAGTCACCTGGTCAGAAAAATGTGCCCAGCTCATCAGGCAGTGAAAAGATACACTTTGGTTCTCATTAAATTGCTTGATTGGGAAACCAACAATTGAGTGTGTGGGGAGAGAGGGAAGGAGGAAGAAGAGAGAGAAGATACTAAAACCAACCCAAGTGTATTTGGCATGGGTGTGTGCCATGATGTAGATCCTGAGTGAAGTGATATAAAATGTCCTGTGAATGTTTAAGACCCAATCAGCAAAGCCCCAGGATGGAAGTCCTAAAGGATACCCAGGCTTCCTATTCAGGAATAGCCATGGGCTCTGGAGTGGGAGGCCCTCCCAGCCACACACATTCTTGTGTCAAGACCAGGAGGGTCTCCGCCCAGCTGGGCGAACTGTGAGCAGGACTAACCCTCGTGTGACTGACACCCACTCTGGCGTTGGCAGGCTGCTGGGGGCCCAGGCGACTCATTGGGAAATGTTCTCATTCACAAACAGGCTCCAGTAGCAGGAGACATTCGGGAATCAAGCAGAAAGGATGCATGGGCTAGCTAGTATTTTCTTAACTTTCCATCTTTTCTTCAGAATCTCTGTATATAGAATTTCCTGGTTGAATGTACAAAGAGGCAGAATAGATATAATACAAAACAATGTTATTTGACTTGTATAGTTGAGGCACTTTTAAGGCTCTCCACAGGCCAATGACTAGCAGCAGCGCCTCATCAACTTGGATTCCATTGTCTCATAAAGCACAATGAACCTTTATCCTACTGCCTACTGGATGAAGGTGACCCTCCGGAGAGTAATGGCATTTAAGGCTTTGTGACCTGGCCACATAAAATCTCTCTAGCTTTTCGGGGTCCCCCATGATCAGCTACAATGCCCCTGGCAAAACCCAAGCCATTTTATACAGCTGTTAAATACCACTGAAGCCGTGAAACCCCATCCATGCCCACCCAGGTAGCGTCCTTTCTCAATTCACCAGTTTTACTCCACAGTTAAAAAGCAAATGGGCCTACTGTGTGCATGTCTGGTGCCCCTGAGAGCAGCATCTGTCTTACCTACCTCTGTGCCCCTAGTTGACACCCTACATCAGCTGCAGCATCCTACACTGCCCTCATCACAACCTATCCCTACATTCTTCACACAGTTTGTTACAAATACTTGATTTTCTTCATTTTCCCCAAGACAGGGGTCTCCCAACTTCAGCACCACTACTTGGGCTGGTTAATTCCTTGTGTGGGCTGCTATGTGCATTGCAGGATGTTTAGTAGGACCCCTAGCTTCTCCCCATTAGATGCCAGTAACATTCTCAGCCTTCAGTTGTGAAAAGCAAAAACATCTCAGATTTTGACAAATGTCCCGGGGACAGAGGAAAAGAGACCTCTGTCCTGAACCAGTGCTACTCACAATGTGTGGTCCATGGACCTCCCCTTGGATCCTGTTCGAAACAGACTCTCAGGCCCCACCCAGATCTGCAGAATCAGAAACTGGAGGGTGGAGCCCAGCAATTGGCCCGTTAACCAGGCCTCCAGGTGATCCTGATTTAGCTAAAGCTTGCCTGCCCCTGAAAAGTGGTCAGCGAATGAAATAACTGTCCACTATCTACCAAAAGGGGCAATGAGCCCACAAATCACAGAACCACAATGTAGTAAAAGTTGGAGTAGTGCTTCTCTGAGGTTTTGCAATAACCTCTTTTGCAGTGATGGCAGAATAGATATAATACAAAACAATGTTATTTGACTAGTATAGTTGAGGCCAGCAGGGGGCCACCTGGCCTTCCCTTCAGTACCTTGGAGATGGGTGGGTATTAACTTTGTATGGTAACAGCCCATTTCGTTTTTTAAACTGTTGGCTGTTAGCATATTCTTTCTTAGAGTGAAAATATGCAAACAACTGTCTCTTTCTGGATGTTTCTTCAATTTCAGAGATTATTAAATATTAAGGTCACATCTCAACAGTGACAATATCAGATCAAAGACAGAATTTCAGGGTTCAGTTATAAAGCAAGTGATGGCTTCACTCACATTCAGAAAACCACTTAGACCAACGCTGCCCAGAAGCATGGGCATTAGCGTTAACGGGCGCCTGAAATTCACCCAGTTACTACTGACATGTTTTAACAGCAAAACACTCACCTGATACTGAAGAGTTCAGTATAAAAAAGACTGTAAAATATTTCATTAAACTTTTACACTGATTACATGTTGAAATCAGTCATTGGGCTAAATAGAATGTATTGTTAAAATTCATCTCACCTATTTCTTTTTATAATGTGGCCAGCACCAACTTTTAAATTACATGTATGGCTCATGCATTTCTACTGCACAGCACTGTCTACATCATGTGATCAAAGACCCAGCTCAGAAATGAAATGCCTGGCACAGGGCTATGTCTGTATTCCAAGTCTGCCATTGAAAACAGGAAATGTGAAATGCTTTTGCCTATTTGAATCCAACTCTTTCCCCCCAGATTAGCCATTTGATATTTTATCAGGAGTCATAAGACTAAGCATTCACATGCATTTCAGTTTTTCCAGAATCTGAACTGGAAACTTAAATAATATTTATCAACTATTTTATGTCAATCAAAAGGGTTTCTTGACGGGTGTGTGGCAGGTATGTGCATGATAACCCATGGCAAGTGTTCCAGTACAGGCGGTGAACAAGAAAGGACACATTAAATGATCTACTGGGAAGCCGGTCCTGAGTTTGGGGACTGCCCAGCCTAATGGACTTCTGGTAATACAACCTGCTGTGGTATAGTTTTACCCATGGATTTTCCCAAATTAAGATTTTGTTTGAGTCTCTATTTGTCAAAGTGACAAACACTAATATACAAGGTGACTAATTGCCAATATACAGCATTATCTTGATGAATTTGGACTCTGTTTTTGTGACTATGTTCTTATTTAGTGACTAATGCAAACCAAACTTATTTCCAAACTTGCGCATTTTAATAAGACAATTGAAACAGATAGTGGTAGGCCACCTTGTGTATGGTTGGCACTCAATAAATATCTGTTCCATCAGTACTTTTACTTATTTCCACGTCTGCCAGAATTCTTATTTAATTATCATATTTGTTAAGCAATTTAACTTTTTGGTAATCTGATACCAAAAAGTTAATTTGTTTAATGTAAACAAATATAACCCAAAGTCAAGTCTTTCCACTTTTAATTTAGTCTTTGAAACTCCTCACAATGGAAAATTCTTCACTGTGTGATTCTTTTTTTAAAAATAAATTTTAAAAAATTATATAAGGGATATTAAAAAGGCATAAGAAAAATGGACTATTTTAATTTTAAATTTGGAAGTAACTGTAAAAACAGTAAGAATAAATCCTGAGAGGCAGACGTGGTCTCCAGTAGTTGCATTTATATGTATTTTTATTAAAATAAATCTCCCCCAAATAGGGAATTCTAACTGGTGCATTGCTCTACAGCATTCTCCATCGCACCTCCATTCAGTCTGCTACATTTTGAGTTCCCAGGAGAAGAGAAAAAAAACCGCAAGCTCTTTTTACACCATGAGACATCTCCTATCACTTAAGAAGACAACTTGCTCTAAGATAATCATGCAGCATAGGAACATCAATAGTTTATGATCCATACTTTAATAGAAACAGGCCTAGAAAACATTTTCCTTGTTTCTCTATATGACTCTACCATCTAAGATAATTCAATCACTTAGGTAAATGGAGGCAAAGATTAATGGAGTACAGGGAGCACGGGGGGGGGGGGGGAGGGGGAGAATACAAAAATGCACTCACTAATGGAAAGATACTTGTCAGTGCTAACACCCACAAGTGCCAACAGATGTGATTCATTTAATGAAGCACGTGCCTCGGATTTGGCACTACTTTCCAGGGGGACGATCTTTCAGAAAAAGCATCGCATTATACCAGCTACCCTCTTCACCACTCAATGCCTGGCATCGCCGCCGCCTTGAAACTGGCACGTCGTGTTGCGTGTGGGAACCACGCCACCCTGACAGGTGGCCCCGACTCTCTTTGCCAGAGCGACACAATGAGCATCAGATTCTCCGTCCAAAAGTTGGAGCCAACTAAGCAGTGCTCCCCCCCAGAGAATGAATGAAGTCGGGCGCTGCCGTTCTGAAATACAGGACCATTCTGGGGAAACCGAGACACGCAGAAACCAAAGGAACACGAAGGCCGAGAAAAGAGAACACACACGAATACTGCTGTCACAATTCAGTTGGCAAGGACCCCAAACCCAAAAACAAAAGGCCTACGCTGTGTGACTTACTCAACTGACCTATTATTTTTTAAAGCTAGCATGATTCTAAGTCAAAGAAAAAGAGATGTCTTAAATCAGAACCAAAATATGAGGAAATGATAGCTCAAGAGTAAGAGTTATTCTATTTCAGCTGCCTGAACTATGATAAGGAGAGCAATATAGCAAATAAAGTTTAAGAATTTAAAACAACTGAGATTTAAGATCTGGTCTTTTACAGTGGATTAGAATTTAAAATGGTTGTTCTAGTTATGTAGCAAATTCATTGCCCCCCACTAAGATTCTCTCCTCCCCACTATAAGTGAGACTAATTAAATTTCTCTTCATAATTCTCACTTCCATGAAATAAGTATTTTAAGGTATCAATTTTGAAAAATTGTTTTGGCCATTCTAGCAAGTTTATCGTGCAGAGAGATTATGTTCACAATCCCAAGTATGAGGTATTAAGAGAGAGATAAATATTGAAAAGATGTCATATCATAAGAAAAATACTTTTTGTTTTGGGCATTCAGAAATAATAACTAGTGCATCATCGACTTCATTTGACTTAGTGTTTTTCCTTTTTATGAGAAAATGTATGCTTCCTTTATAAGGAAACTTTTTTTTTTTGAAAAAGGATTCTGTTTCAAAAGATCTTGCTTAGAGACACTCAAGTTAAGCACACACCCACAAAAGGTCAGACAAATGTTATGTGTGTAGATTTTTTTCATTTTACAAAAACCCCAGGATTCTGGAGGTTAGTACAGAATGGCTTGTTAATAAACTCAGGCAGTTAAAAACTGTCCCGAGGTTTATAATACAAGCATCGCATCTATAAAGAAAGCTAATGAGGTTATCAAAAAAATATATATCCTCTGAAAGAGCTTTTGAACTAGTTCCATCATTCATTTCAGAGTACTCAATATTTTGTTTCCTTATAAAAAATATTAACTCTGTTTCTCCGCAAAAACCTTTCTTGAACTTCAAATTTATATGCAACTAACATTAGGCCTTTCTTTGAATTTATGTTCAGATCCAAGAAGAACAAAGACCAGGTCACTTTAAACATAAGTTTAAATAATAAATAGCATTAGTATTTGTATTCAGTAAACGCTGGGCTGAACTTCCACCAGAAGAGCTTTGAGTCCCAGTGGAACACTTGCAAACATGTGGACAACACGAGCAACTGGCCCAAAGACTCCTCATGGCCATGGCGTGTTTACGCCCCGCCCCCCCCCCCCCCCCCGCCCTGGTGTCTTTTACAGCCCACACTGACTCGAGGGGGGGAAATAAAAATGTGTGACTAATGTGTGACTATTGTTTGCGATATCTCAAAGTCCAAATGAAAATATACACACCCAATGTCCATTAGTATCAAGGACTCTTCTCTGTTTGACTCAAAAAAATTTAAGAGTAGATGAAAAAAATTAGTAATATAAAACGAATCACCATATGATCCAGCAATTCGACTTCATGGTATTTACCCAAAAAAAACCAAAATCACTATCTCGAGACGACACATGCACCATGTTCACCGCAGCATTATTTACAACAGCCGAGACATGGAAATAATCTAAGTGTCCACTGACAGACCCATGCATACAGAAAATGTGGCACACATGCCAACGGAATATTATCTAGCCATAAAAAAGGAAATCTTGTCATTTGCGACACAACAGACCTTGAAGGCATTATGCTAACTGAAATAAGTCAGAGAAAAACAAATACTGTATGACCTCACTTTTATGAGGGGGTCTAAAAAAAAACCACACACACACCAAACTCAGAGAGAACAGAGTAGTAGTTGCCAGAGGTGGGGTGGGGGATGGGGTGGATGAAGGTGGTGAAAAGGTACAAACAGCCAGTTATAAAATAAGTCCTGGGGTGTAATGTATACCATGGTGACAGCAGTTCATACTGTCCTGTATATCTGAAAGTTGCTAAGAGAGTAAATCTTAAAAGTTCTTATAAGAAAAAAAAAGGTATAGCTATGTAGGGTGATGGATGTCAACTAGACTTATTATGGTGATCATTCTGTAATATATACATATATCAAAGCATTATGATGTACACCTAAAACTAATACAATGTTATATGTCAATTATATCTCAATAAAATAATAAATTGTACATTCCAGGGCAAACAGACAAAGAAATTGGGAGTACTGAGGGCACAGTCATCAATTCTGCATAAACACACCATGAAAAGAAGGGGATACTTATTGAGTACCTGCTGTGAGGAGGCCACAGGGAGGAAAAAGTTGACAGGGTAGTATGGAAAACCAGAATATTCTGTTCCTTGAGCAATCTGAATAATGGAAGCTTTATTTTAGTCAAACTGTGCCAGGCTCTAAGTCCTTCAAGGGCATGGACTGTGTCCTTTTAGTTTTTGTGTCCCTGACACAGGGCCTGCTACAAAGGATGCCCTTCGTGTTTGATTAATTATTGGTGAAAGAATGAATGACCAACCCTGATAATCCTGTATGCCATTTTAGGACAGAATCAGAAGTGTCTCATCATGAATTCCTTAACCAGAATTATTTTTGCACAGAGCTCTCACTGCTTCTCCTCTGTAAAGTTATTATTAGTTTGTGAAAGCTTTGCTCCTCTTAAACAAGACTCGGCCATCATATTTGTGAAGTTGGACATTAATATGATGTTTAAAAATTATTCCACGGGGAGCTCCAGTGGCGCAATCGGTTAGCGCGCGGTACTTATAAAAATTATTCCACGGAGGGGGGGGGGGCGAATTATTCCAGAAAGTTATTCTCTATAAACAAAAAAGCTGTTTGTTTTTTAAATCCTCACCTGAGAGTATTTTTCCCCATTGAGTTTTGGAGTGTGGAAAGGCGGGGGAAGGGGGCGAGAGAGAGAAAATTGATTGGTTGCCTCCCGAACACCAGGGCCAGGGATGGAACCTGCAACCCAGGTACATGCCCTTGACTGGAAATGGAACCCGAGACCCTCTGGTGTTCAGGCCAACGCTCTAACCACTGAACGACACTGGCCAGGGCAGAAGTAGTTTCTATTTTAGCATGTTGAAGAAGGAGTACGGAGCATCTGACACACAGAAGAGAGGCTGAACACACAGTGCCTGTGTCAACGGAGACTAGGAAAGGCTCCACCCAAATTCATCAGCACTGAGGCAAAGCAGGATTTGGGAGTTGTGGACAGGAGAGGACAGGGCAGTGCCCGGCAGGGTGAAGGGGCTGTTCCAATGGTGCCGGCTGAGCAGAGCAAGGGACAGGGCTGGGCATCTGGTCTGCTGGATCCTGAGGTTACAGCGGGTAGGGCTCAGGACCCCGAACCTTCTTGGGGAGGGGACAGAGAACTGCCTCGTGTGTAGGACACAGGACTTCCTCCAAATAAGCAGGTAACCAAGTGTAAGTCCCTCTCTTAAGAGTCCCCGTTGTTCTGCATCTCAGACCCGCAACAAGCTTGGGAGGCAGATTGGAATCATTCCAGCACCGTCCGTGAAAACAATGAGTGGGAACTGAAAATGGCAGCGAAAACCACCTCACAACGACGGAGAGTGCAGCTGGAGGGGTGGGTGCTCCAGCCCACTTTAAACTTCCAAGAAGAAATCATTCTGATATAGTTTAACTCAAAGCCTGCGTGGGCAAGAGGCCACAGTCAGAGGACAGAAAGGAGACAAAAGTCCGTGGCCAAAAATAACTCTCAGGGTCAAGACCCGGAGACCTGGATGCGTGAAGAGGGGCAACCTCCTACAGCTTTCTATTTTCCAAAGACTGAACAAGCTGTCGGTGACTGCCAGGAACACACCAGTCTGGAGGTGGGTCCAAAGGCTCCATTTTAATCCACTCTTTCCTTTTCCTAAAGAGGGTTCAAGTGAGCAGAGCACCAAAGCCCGGGAAGGTCAGGCCTTCCTGTAGACACAAGGCCGTCAGGAAGGCTTCAAAGGCTTCCGTACCCATCCATCTGCCTTCTAACTGTTCCCAGTCACTTCAACCAAATGAAAACCTATTCATACTCCTAAAAGGGTTTCCGCTAAAGCCACAACTACCACTGTTATCGGTGTGCAAACACTAAATATTTCCAGGTTAGCTTTCTTGAAACCATCTGCATCCTTAACATGAAAGGCCTGTAACAATCTCTTTATAAAATCCCTTTCCAATTTTAAAGTAAAAATGTCATAAATGTTAAAAGAATGCTCCTGGACTAAAAAAATAAAGGTTATGCCTGACCGGTTTGGCTCAGTGGATAAAGCATCGGCCTGCGGACTGAAGGGTCCCAGGTTCGATTCCGGTCAAGGGCATGTACCTTGGTGGCGGGCACATCCCCAGTAGGGAGTGTGCAGGAGTCAGGTGATCGATGTTTCTCTCTCATTGATGTTTCTAACTCTCTATCCCTCTCCCCTCCTCTCTGTAAAAAATCAATAAAATATATTTAAAAAAAAATAAAAATAAAGGTTATATTGCTGCTACTAGTTAAGATAGTTCCATTAATACTGAAATATGCTTAACTAATGTTTCATGAATCAAAGTATTAATTGAAAATCCATCACACATTAAGCACTTTTACCTTTGGTATTAGTTTCCAAAGGTTTTATTTAAAAAAATCTCTCAAAACACAACAATCCAAAACCTATGGGACACAATGAAAGCGGTCCTGAGAGGGCAGTTTATAGCTCTACAGGCCTACCTCAAAAAACAAGAAAAAATGGTAGTAAAAAAATCTCTCTTTTGTCTGGATGGCTCTCAGATATAATTTTATAATTTACATATGAATTAAAAACAGACACATATATGAAAAAATGTATGCATATGAATTGGAACAGAGAAAAGATTAGCAAAAGGACCCAGGAAAACAATATACAATGTCTTTAGTTTTCCACCTTCTGTGAGAATATTCCATTAGAGGAGACTAATAAATGTATCAATTCACTTGATAGAATTTTTAGTCTCCTGAAATTTTTCCATTATTTCATAAGAACAATCTTTAGAATTAAAGAGAGGTTTTATTATACCTCCTAAATAAATGTGCCCCACATATGTTAAAACTATCAACATTTAATACTTTCTTCAAAAAGCACTCCTGATGTCTTTGAAATCTACTCAGAATAGGAAGCAGTTACTTTAAAGGAAGGTAAGTTAAAATTAATAAAATGGTACTTCCTGAGACTTTAGAGTTGTCTTTGAGAAAAGTCAACAGACTTTGTAAGTATTAATAATGCTCCAATAAAAAACAAGAACCTTGCACTCCAGGTGCATAGCTATCCATTTCAGCGTTTTTCTATTTTTTTTTTTCCCCTCCATGAGGTTTTAATAAAAAAGAACCAAAAGCTGGAAATAAAATCACAAAAATCAATCACAACTGCTTCAGTGCCTAGGGCAGAAGCTCTTGGTCTCACCGCACAGCAGGCTGCTCCTGTGTGACTACTGATGCACAAACTCTGCGTTATTAAAAAAGCAATGGAGTGAAACAAGACACCTACAGCGGGCATACACCTTTTCCCCACATTCCCTCAAAGTGACGACCTTATATACGCACATAATTTCCCATCTCAAAATTAAGAAGACAAACATCATGCTTACTTTCTCTAAACGCTCTACAGTAGCCCAGGAAGGACAACAGAAAGAACAGGGCACCCAGGAGGTCTGCACGGCCCACAACACCAGCAACCTTAAAAGAAGGGGAAGAAAAAGAAATTTACATTAAAAAATATATATTTTTAACAAATCCTAAACTTAGGAAATACAAACAAATTCCTTAGAAATAGAAAAAAAACCTTATTTGACTCTACCATCTCTATTAAAATAATCTGCGTACCTGCAACAGCCTGTGGTCTTATCTTAGAATCGGTTTTCTTATGCTTTTGGTCTAGGACTTGACTTAACTGTTTCTAAGAGAAAGTCGGATTGCTTAGAACCCACTGATGGCTACTGTGTGGGCTGGACAGTCAGCGATGCATGTACTGTATGCAGCAGAAGCCCTGTTACTTAGCACCCTGTCCCCAAGAGCGGCAGAGACCTGTGTTTCTGATGTCTCCAAAGTGGACTGTCAAGTGGAAAATGCTATCAGCTGAAAGGGAATGATATTTAAAAAAGAAAACTTGATTCGAAACGTGAAGGGAAGGTGGGAAATAAGGGTTAAAAGTCATGAGGCAGATAAAAAAGACAGGAATAATGACTCAAAGCTGCCTCTGCCACCTTTTCCTCAATTCAGACCAAAACCGATGAAGTGGGTTAATCTGGAAAGAATGCTTCAAAAGCTATCGGCAAGACAAAAACAGAATAACATTTCTACCATTCCTCCCCCCATTTTCTATACCTGATGACTGTCTTCCCTTCTTTATATTAGTGACAATGAAGCCATATCCAATTCGCATTTCATTTCTTCCAGGCTAATTACTCCAAATAGTGTTCTCAAAATGTTTCATGGCAAATGAAAGACGCAGAATTCCACCCGTGAGTATTGGGCTAGTTTATGTGGCATTCTTTACTAACTAGCACCTGGATGTGACATATATCCAAGTGATACTTTAAGTATCACTTCAATGACTGGTAAGTTCACCTTTTCTTAAAGGGCATATATGATATATGAGATACAGAATAAAGACTATTCTATAAATGGAAATAAGATAACATACAATGAACATGAAATTACTAAATTTACATATGAACCACGAGTGTGTGTATAAGCAAAAGCTATAAAGAAAGCCTTTTGGGAGTTTCCCACTACACGAGTTAGATATGAAAGCTGAGGGCAATCACACATTCTGATCTTGAACTCCTGATGCAGGTGCACGTGGCAGCCCAAGGTGTCCCGCAGTCTCTGAGAAGCCTGAAAGGGTTGATGACTCCAGCCTGTGAATGCCACCCACATCCAAGAGGGAACTAAGGACAAAGGCTCAACAGGTCTGAATGACTATGCCAGCATGCCGGAGGGTTAAACAGTGCAATCACTTCACGAGTGAAGTAAATATGCAGTGAGAGTTCTTGAATAGTCTGGCCTGTAATTCACTCAGTGAGGGATACAGTAAATCAGGAGTGCAATGAAACTGAGCAGAGCACACAGAAGGTGCTGGCTCACTGTTAGTTTCCCGTATGAATCCCAAATTGTGCTTCTATAAATGCGAAGGGCAGAAAGGAATGAAAACAGGACACAGCAGCTGAGGGTGAAGCAGGTAGGAGCTCCAGAGCACCTTGGTGAGTGAGGGATGGAGCAGCTGGTTCTGTGGGCCTGCCGCCAGGAGAGAGATGGAGAGAAAGGAGGGCATCTTCCAGCTGTGGCTGTCTACAGAGCCTGAGGATGGCCCGGAACCCAAATTCCTTAGGAAGAATAAAACAAGCAAAGTCAACCCAGAGAAGCTTATCCAAGGGGGTCCTCAGATCATGGAGGGATTGGGGAGAGGGTTCAGAGAAAAAAGGTTCCTTGAAATGAGTGAAGGGGAAGGAAGTGGTTTGGATAAATACAAGAATAGGGGCCAAAAGAGCCAACCACTTGTTACCTAGGGACAGTTAAAGACTATAACCTTTTAGTAGGAGTTTCCCGCTACACTGATCAGATATGCAATGCTAAGGGCAATTATACATTCTGATCTTGAACTCTTTCTTTTTTTTTTTTTTTGATCTTGAACTCTTGATGCAGGTTCACTAATGTGAACTTTAAACATCATCACTTATTTTTAAAACAAATATTCTTCCTTTGGCTAGCTGGTGAAGACACTACCAAGTTTTAAGCAATATACATTACATTGTCTGACATAAAGAAAAACGGGGTTTAAAACACTATGGCAATTGTTTTAAAGTAAAAAGAGTATTCAGTCCTTACAATAAATTTTTCATATATTAAAGAGATTTCATAGACAAGATTGTAAAAGGCTATCTAAGCAGACACCACATCTAACTGGGAAATGGGCATGAGTACAGAGAGACTTTATTTTTCCTTTCTGATTTTTGCATAATATATTTTCAGGCAAAGTTCTTTACAAAGGCTATTTTTTCTAACAAATAACCTGAAACATTCATATCAGGATTTTGAAGGGGTTCAGAACAAATTTCCCCACAATGCACCATTTTGGCATGCTATTTTGAGCTGAAGGCAGTTGAGACCCTATGGGCTCAGGAGAAATTTTTGCTCTTCCCTTAACTATCCAGAAATCTAAATTGGGGGCCTTGCCCTTAATGACTTATTACCAGAAATAACTTTTCATGAACTACCTATAGGGCAGGGCAAACTTCTAATTACTGAACATCTGCTCTTATCATCCTGCAAACTTCCCTCCCCGCCACCCCCACCCCAAGGCATCTCACATCATTCCTTACATACCTCATTTTCCCTTTTCTGTCTCTGAACCTTCATGTATGTGGGAGGTTCTGACTTTCTCATGGATGTGGGACTCCCGTACATACTTATGTAATTAAATTTGGTTATTTTCTCTTATTAGTCTGTCTCATGTTGATTTAATTATTAGACCAGCTGAAAGAACCTAGAATAAAATTTCTTCCTCCCCTACGGTTCTCTAGAGGAATCACTGCCAACCTCCCCCTGCCCCCACAACCTCCCCCGAATCCTTAAGGTGGCTCACTTTTATTCCCACTAGGAACAATGTGCACAGGGGCCACAGGGAGGAATTAGGAGAAGGTGACAGGGAGGATCTTTCCCCACCCAGTGCTTTCAGCATTAAGCTCTGGATTTATTGAACGGGCAGATTAAGGTGGCCTGAGCATCCCTCTCTGATACCCAAATTCAGGCAACTTGACACCTTCATCAATGCTCTGAAGAAAACGAAAACTTACAATTGCACTGTGTCCTCAGGGAACCCCCCAGGGACTGCTTCCTGGTCTCCAAAGAGACAAGGGACTAGGCCAGTGATGGCTAACCTTTTGAGCTCGGCCTGTCAGCATTTTGAAAAACCCTAACTTAACTCTGGTGCCGTGTCACATATAGAAATTTTTTGATATTTGCAACCATAGTAAAACAAAGACTTATATTTTTGATATTTATTTTATATATTTAAATGCCATTTAACAAAGAAAAATCAACCAAAAAAAATGAGTTGGCATGTCACCTCTGACACGCGTGTCATAGGTTCGCCATCACTGGACTAGGCAACCCCCTCCCTTAGCTCCCCTCCCTCTTCTGGTGACTAGTGTGTTGGAGCCCTTCCCATCTACAAATACCTCAGAGTGATTTGGGGTGGCATAGCTGGAAATAAGAGACATTCCTATGAATTGGAAAGCAAAATAAAACTGATTACATGTATTCATATATGCATAACCCATGGACACAGACAATAGGGTGGTGAAGGCCTGGGACGGGGGTGGGCTAGAAGGGGTCAATGTGGGGAAAGAGGGGGCATATGTAATACTTTCAACAATAAAAATTTAAAAAATAAAACAACAACAACAAAAAAGGATTACAATTATTTTACTACCAACTGGAGACCATGAGGTAGGAAGTCTGCAGGGTGTGACTGACCGATCTCAGTTTGCCTAGGGCTATCCCATAACCCCCTTAGTCTTAAGCAAAGGGGATGGCTGATCACCCCAAAGACTGGAAAATGTAGGCTCTTTTTAAAAAATCCTCAACCAAGGATATGTTTTTTATTGGTTTTTATAGAGAGAAGAAGGGAGGGAGAGGGAAACATCAATCAGTTGCCACCCACATACGCTCCAAGGATGGAACCCACAACCTAGGTATGTGCCCTGACTGGGAATCGAACACATAACCTTTTGGTGCATGGAACAATGTTCCGACCGAGTCACCCAGCCAGGGCACAGAAAATGTAGGTTCTTATTTTCAGTGTGCAAAAGCATTCTCATTATTAATGTCAAGACACAAAACACATAAATGTTAATATACGGAAATTTACAGTACTAACACTGGAGGGGCCTACACTGCCACTACTTTCCCTTAATAAATGTAAACAGAAGCAGCACAATTACTCCCAAATCCTCAAGCCTCATCCCAGATCAATGTTCAGTGGGGGTGGGAGGTGGGGATGCTGTGCCCAGGGCCAGGCCCCAGCCCACAGCACAGGCGGCCTCCTCGGTTCTGGCCTGGAACACTCCGAGGAGCTCTCCCTCCATCTGATTCTCTGGGTCAACCTGCTTTATGCTCACTTTAAAGCTGGGTACCATGTAGAGTGGAAAATAACCGGGAGGTGTAGATAAGAGGAAACCGAATACCGACTATTTGTCAAAACAATGGAAGGTGAATGTATAAATGATCTGTCTTAGGAATGCTAATTTCGAATAAGCCTAAACTGTTCCTTGCATTATGAGTTCGAATGACTTTCATAGAATGGAAGGGTGGGAGAGATTAAGAAATTTTTTCAGATACTCCCCTTTCTCCTATTTTTAAATATCGCAAATGTAGAATTTTGGTGGTAACATCCCCGGATTGCATTTATCTGGGGAGGTGTGCGCACATCCAGTTATACTTGTTGGCATTTCAAACTTGTTTACAAACTAACTTCTAAATATTTAAAATCAGAGTTTTAGAAAAACGTCTTTGGTTAATAATTCATATATTTGCTTTTGCTTTTAAGATCACACAAAATCAGATAAGTACCAAATCAGTACTTCTGCCAGAAATTCCCTTATTTCTGATTAATGTGTACACTATTTCTGAATCCCAACAAACATTTAGACCATAAAGAGAACTCGGACAGAAACAAATTCTAATTTGAACACAAATACATAGCTTGCAGCAGTTCCAAGCGTGCCAATACCTGAAGTCCTCTGAATTTGCTGAAGTAAAAAATTATGAGAATTTTTTAAAGCTTTAAAGTAGATATTAGAAGAACATTGAAAGAACAATTCCACAACCCTCTTAATACCAAAGAATAGGTAGTTTAATAAAATTTATAAAATCAGACACTCAAGGCAGGAATTCTGCTCAAACTTTTGACACTTAATTCCAAGATGCTCAAAGCACTTGGTTAAAGTGTAGGTATTTAAATAACACATGAAATGCAGAAATAAACTGATGCGAAGTAATAAAGCATATGTAGTATTTTATATGAGGTACTTCATGCTCACAGAATGAATGAGTAAAACAAAAATCTTTTACCTCAGCAAACATGACTTACATTTCCAAAGGGTTCCCGTGGAGGTGGGGGTAGCGTGGTTTCTGAAACCCCCATATGGTTTGTACCACATATACTCAGCAGCAGGCTCAGTGGAATAAAGGCATGGCCCACAGGATAGTGGGTCAGGCCCATCAGGAGCTACCAAACCACATGTCAAGGGGAGGAGAATAATGCAGGGGGCCAAGAAAAGGAGAAGGAAGGTGGGGAGAATTCGTAATTCCACAGCAGGACTTGGGGACCCACTTTCTAGTTCAACTCAGAGTATGGCGGCAGCGTCCCTGCACAGACCTGGGACAACCAGGTTTCAAGTTCTATTCCTATTTCCACCAGCCACATGACTGCCCTGGGATAAGTCCTTTACCTGTCCTCCCAGGCCAGTTCCTCTTCTGTAAAGTGAAACTGTGATGCTGCCCCATCTCATCCCACAGAGTTTTTGTGACAATCACAACAGTGTGAGAAAATACTTTGCAAACTATAAACCTCTCAGCTAACACAGGAACATGGAGAAAGGTAGTGCTGGCCTCTGGCTTGTATACCCCAAAGCCAGGCAACATTCAACATGCATACCTTTACAGTGTGGGTATAGGAGGGAACCAGAGAGCATCACCAGCGAGCAAACCATGCTGCCAGTCTAAAGTCTTGGTCAACTGGGGACTCTGCATTTTTCCATAAGAGAGACCTGCTGGACCTGCATACAATCGTCTCCAACGCCTGGCAGGGCACCACCACAGCTCCATGAGCATTTAAAGGAAGCCTGTTTTAGGAAACAAACCCACACAAGTGCAGATGCCGCGGGTGGGTGATACTCACACACTCAGTGTGCACCGGGTGCACAGCAAACAGCAGAGCGGCCAGCAAGGATGACCTGGGGGCCAGGTTTAACCTCCGGCCTTTGCTGGTGTACTGCAGGCCGCCAAACAGCACCGAGAAGACATCCACCATGAGGACGGAGATGCCAGCGTGCAGGAGGATGTTGACCACGTGGAAACTCACGGGGTGGAAGCCTCCCGACAAATAGTAGTTAATCCTGTAGCAGAAGAAGGGTGCTCACACCAGGCACGCAGAAGCACATGAAATAAAATGCAAACCATCTAAAGGAAAAGGCTGGTGAGTAAAAATACTAAAAGGAGAAAAGAAAGACGTTGTGCAATGTTGGTTAAAATAACACCCAGCTAAATAGTGCTGCTAAGCTAGGAAAATTGGAGAAGGTAAGAACAGTTAGCTGCAGAGGGGGAAATAGACGACAAGGGGATCTCAGAGGGGTGGGACAGAAAATACGTGGAGAGGGAAAGCGAAAGGAAAGCCAGTCAAATTTTTAAGTGCAAAGAAGGCAAGACTGCAAAAAAAAATGTATCACACATTACTCATGGCTATCCCACAGGAACCTGGATATAAGACAGTCATGTAACTTGCTTATTAAAAAAAAAAAAGGTACTTTACAGTTTTTCTACCAGCCTTCTGAACAATGAACCACTTTCTCATTGTCAGGGATTCTTATTTCTGACTGCTTTTCCATTACCAGTGGTTCCATTTCATCATCTCCATGCTTCTTTGAGAGATCTACAGACAAGTATTTAATGCGTCAAAGAAATAGCTATGCATAGAAACTCTGTGTGGTGAATAAATCTATTTCATGCAAACAGCTCCCTGATTAATGGGGAGAGTTAGATTGTTTTTAACTTTTTTTTTGCCTATTGACTTGGTAACAGCAGGAAGATTGATGCCTTTTATTTGTAGTGAAAAAAATGACAATTTCATGTGATGCCACATGTTGCCTGTCTCACAGTTTCCTGGGTATTCGCCAGCAAAGGGTCCAACCTCCAAGAGCTGTGAAAAATGGACGCTTCACCCATGTGCATGTCATCCTTGAGAGGGCCATGCTAACTCTGTATTGTTGCCCCACTTTTAGCACCTTTCCTGCCAAAGCAAGCCCTGCAGTAACGTTTCCACATGCCGGTTCTCTCCGTCCTCCTGTGACCTAACTCCTAATAGTTAGAACTGTCACGTACTTCTTGGAAACCCATAAAGGTGAGTGGCTTATGCTTCTCTAGGAACTATTAACTTGACTCCTAGACTCTGGGAATCCTGTCACATGCAACCTGGTATATTAAAATGCACAAGCTGTGGGTGACCCTCGCGTGCAGCCCACACCGTCATACCTTACCTGAAAGTCAGGACGGTGAGAGGCCGGTAGGACTTGTGGCTGGTGTTGCTGCTCAGCCGACTGCCCCAGAAGTCATGATGCCACAGGTCCCCAAGGGGCGTTTCTGCTCGGAGGTCCTGCAGGAACACAACCAGAGGACATTCGGGACAAAGGAGTCATGACTCCTGGTGATAGCTAAGCCCTCACCAAGTCTCCTTCTTTAAAGTTCCTCATACCTCTATTCCCCAACCCTTCCACCACCTGGGCTGAGCCACCATCATCACTCACCTAGGACACAGGCAGGCCTGCCAGCAGGTCTCCTGGGCCCTCTGATATGTTCTCCACGTTGCTCTTTCCGAAATGCAAATTGAGTCACTGTACCCACCTCAGCTTAAAACAATGCTACAGCTCCCCCTCCCTCCCCCCTTTCTAGGACAAAGCCAATGTTTTAACATAGATGCCACAGTCGGGGGTGCTCTGGCTCCCACCAGCCTCTGCAGGCTCATCTCTTGGGCTCAGTGATCTGCTAATGGCCTTTGTCTGGTTCCCACACAGCTCCTGCTACCATCCACTCAAAGGCTTTGCATGTTCAGGTTTCCATCCAGCTGGTCACTCCTCAACTCTTCACAACTCAGCTCCTCCTGCCATTCATCTCTCAGCCACTGAGCTATGACCTTTCTAAGCTGATGCAATTTCCCTTCTGTGGGTCTTGGGCATCTTGCACCCGTCCTCACAGCGCCGGGCACACTGGCGATTTATAGTCTAGTGACTATTATCTGTCTGCCCCACTGCCCTGGGGCTCCGAGAAGCGGGGACACGTCTGTGTTTGCTGGGGGTACATGGAAGATGTTCATCTATACTGAATGAATGAATGGACCTTATAGCTAAATGAGATCACTATTACCCTCTCTCGTGAGTGTGGATAAACATGTATTTAAGTTTCCCATTTTTAGTCATGAGCTAAGCAGACAGTAATATTAAAGGAAAAACAACTTCTACATAATTTTTAAAGATAAATATCACTATTTTAAAAAATTATACCTATCTTACTACTAAGGTAATTTAATTTGGTACTGTGCTACAGATGCTTAAAAAACGCATCTTTTTTTACATTTAAATTTGAAACTGTGTCTAACAAGAAAAAAGGCAGACAGGCTACTGTGGAGTAACAAAACTGAATATTAATTTTCTCTTTAAAGCATAATTAAACAGGAATATTTTAGGGACTAGAAATTATGATGTTCTGAGCACCACATGATATATCAGTCAAGACTGTGCAGTAACCAAAATCAACTCTGATTAATGTGAGCAAAAAAGGGACGCTTTAAAGTGAGTGCAAGGTTCCTGGACGCCCAGGTGGGCTGGAAAACCAGGTTAGGATGGTGCAGCCAGAAGCACACCCACAATTCCCACCGCTGGCACCTCCCTGAGGCTGCCTGGGCGCCTCCAGACCCCACCTCTTTGCATGAGTAGCTCCTCACTCCAACAGGTGGTACACCTGATAGGAGAGCCTATGTCTGTGTCTGTATCTAAATTGGACAGTCTGTGTAGCTTCTAACAACCAGAAGGCAGGGAATGCCCCAAACAGAGGAAGTGTGTCAAATCGTGGCTGGTCCAGAGAGCACCCCGTGCCCACGGCACACAGTGGATTCAGTGAGTCCTGGCTACTTAAGTGCTTGCTGGCTCAAAAGGGCAGGCTTGAGAAGAGGCAAGAGATACAAGGTTGGTCACCTGATGCCTACTCTGAGGCGGCGGTTCTCTTCGACTGGGTATCAGCTTCAGAGACCTTGAGTGTCCCAACACCGTCTTTTGAGTCGGTTAGATATTTCTGGAAGGCCCTGTACAACCCACCCACCAACTGAGTCCACTCAGTTACAAAACTGGAAGTCTACCTTCTTCTGCATTGTCCCAGAAGCACCTGTTCAGTAGTTGTGAAAGGGTCGGGCAGAGGCTCTTTCCTTCCATTTGAGCAGTAAATAAACACCAACCAAGTTCTAAATATTTGATGAGGTGTAGCCTACACAAGCAGGGCATGCTACAGGAAGGCCAAGTTTTCCTGATAAGGATTTACGGAAAAGACGTGTTATGTCTGAAATTCCTGCTAACTTCACGTCTCAAAGAAAATCATCTCAATGAAAGAAGGCAACTCAACCCTGCAAGGATGCATCTGGAAAGCAGTCTTTAACACCAATAACACCCGGTCACAGCCTGCTCCACATTACTGTAGGCACGGTGCCAATGAATGGAGAAGTGCCTTTCATGAAACAGGAAAAAAAAAGGGAGGGCTAGCAAGTTGACAAAGGGGCAGTGTGATGCTCTAGAAAACACTGCCAAGACAATGTGCCGTAGAGCCACGACTGGCTTCATCTGCCTTCCCCCACCCAGAAGGAAAGAGAACTACAGCCACCCCCCCCAGGGCATCGCACATTCGACAGAGCTCAAGCTGTCCCGGCCTTGCTTATCGAAGTTCTCCCATATATAAGTTAACACCTTATATATCTTCCACTTAACAAAAGTGGAAGAGTCAAGAAACTCTCAATAAAATGAAGAATAAAAATTTTAAAGTAAAGGCATACCCTCGAATCCTTGTTAGGAATTCTATAGCTATTAAGCCACGAGTGTGACATACATAGTTGCTTAGGGCTACAAACTTCCTTCTTTTTCCTTTAAGCCTGGCTTTAAAAAGGACTGAAATAGAAACATCTGCAGGTAACGGCTGGGTGAATTGAGGAAAACTACAAATGAAGAACTTGAATTAAAAACAAGCATCAACAATGCTGTAGTTTGTGCCGTCAAAAATAGAGAAAATCAGTTGCAATCCATTAAAATAAAATATATGCAAAACAGTCATTCCTCCCACCCCTCCTGGAAAAGAATGTTTGTCACATAGACAATTTTTTCCAATATTTTCAATGTGATAATAAATTTTCCCTCATTTGGTTGAATCCATGACTTCAAAAATTTAAGAGCATTAAAAAACAGTGTTACAAAGAGTTGCTACAATTGCATCTACCAGAGAGAAAAACTAGTATATTCCTTCAAACCCTCTTCACTGGTGAAGGCATACACACAAAATACCTGTTGAGTAACTAGACTGTCATAGGACTCTAACCTGTGCCATCTCCACGGTCTTTCCCCTCTCGGCCCCTGCCTGTCCCCGACTTTCTTATTCCAGTTTTCTTTAAGCTCGCTGAAATCTTTTTCTTCCCTTCCCACACTGTATGGCTTCTTCCCTATCCCTAGGGAAGTGGAAGAGATAGGCTTTCCCTGAACCGATGCAGCACCCACTGGTGAGCAGAAGTGCTGGGATTTTGCTGATTCTGCAAATGTGAGTCTCTGAACACGAAACGAGCAGGAACTGCACCGCTCCCCACCCTCCAGCAGCTGTCAGCAGCTGTCCTGATGCTATCATCCAAGGACAAAGAGGCCAGCTCGCTGCCTGCTGCTGAGGATGTACCTTTTGGTGAATGATCACTGCAGCATGTGTGATTTTCTTTTTTCCTGGAACCGTTCTGCCCCAGAGTTCGGGAGATTTATCACAAACCCTGAAATACTCGGTCTGCAATGCCCTGCAACGCGCTTACCTTGAAATCTTAGAATAACAGCCTCTCTGATACATGTGTGAGGCCTGTGGCCTCACATCACAGCAGGTACATGGGGAGGGTAGAGCCCGAGGTGAGGCAGGGATTGGAGACCCTGCTGCCAGCAATGAAAGGGGCCCTAAATCCAGGAGACACTATCTAAAAGAGATGGGGAATCCAGAGCACAATTGGAGCCCAGGCAAAGGCTTAGCCCAAATTTAATAGAAAATAATTCAACACCAACTTAGATTACTACTGAGACATAGGCAAGTGGTTCACGTAAGTTTATCAGGAAGGAATTAAGATACGAACCTTATTGTTAACAATAGCTTCGGAGTCATCAAAGACAAACTCTCCATCATAGCTACGTGCGAAACACACGAGGGAAACCAATCCCACGACCAACTTAGCCCAGAAAGGAGGAACAGAGGATGGAATGACGTGCTCCAAATCGGCCTCCAGCTCGGCCATTTTGAAAACTGCAGGCTGTCAGTCTCTGCCTCCAGCATTATGCTGGTTAGACATCTGCAAGAAAAATAACATAATTATTTATCAGTGCACTGTTCGGAATGCTTCCGCAGTGGGCATACCTTGAGTGAGGAAGAGTGAGACGGCCATTATGCTGCAATTTTAGAGCATGCACTCATTAGAAAGTTTAAGTTGCAGTTTTCAAACTTCTGGTGGGCAGAAAAGTCACCTGGGACACATTCGGATTCTCCTAGGCCCAATTGCAGCCTACCAAACCGAAACCCGAGTGTCTGATGCTGGGTTATCTGTGAGAAACACTGATTTAATGGACTCCTACACTTATCAACCTCCTAATGGAAATAATGTTTTAGAGTCTTGTAATCAGTTTACAAAATTTAAAAAAAAAGTTACCATCTTACTGCATTCAATCAAGAAATATTTATTATTCGGTCTTATCACATTGTATGTGGAGGAAGGGTGGGTGCATGAAACATGATTGGGATTCTGAGAACTCAGGCCAGTTAGATGAAAATCTGGGGGAGAGGAGTTTAATAGAGATAATGAGGCAGGGCACACAGATGGCCAGGTCAGTGGTTCACACACGGACGACAGGGGAAGGAGAGAATGCTGTAGACTGACTGGTTTGAGGTAATACCTCAAAAGGTTGAGCTGTATTGAAAAGAGGAGGGGAAGTGATTCTAGGTGAGGCTATGACCTTCAATATCTGTGAAGGGGTCAAGTTAAAAATATACATTTATTTTGACCTTTTCTTTCAAAGAGGCAAAATGTTAAAGCCCGACATTTCTGTCTCAGCCTTGCCACTTAGTCCTCTGGCCTGGTGGATGCCCCCTATCCTCTCAGGGTCCACTTCCTGTGGGACTCTGCAAAGCGTAGTGACTTCCCAGCAGCGAGAGCTTCCTGCCTTGGAATTCACCCAAACCAATATCAAACAACCTCCCCAAATCACGTCATCTGTCCCCATTCCCACCTCACCCTGAAGAGGTCCTTCTTTGCATTTACCAGAATCACGTTTGGGTCAGACTGCTTGGGTTCCAATCCTGAGTCACATTTTGGGCAAGTTCCTACCCTCTCTGGACCTGTTTCCTCACCTCTAAAGTGAGGGCGATGCTGTGCTGACCTTACATGGTCGTCAAGAGGGTTAAACAGGACACCCACCTACAGCTTAGAAACACTGGCTTTAATAAGTGCCCAGGGGTGGTTAGCGTTATTGCAAGTACCTTCTTCAAGGAGGGTGAAAGCACAGGCACACAACTATTTTCTTTTGAAAACGCCTGTTAGTATTTGGTTTATTGGTACTGAGGCTCTTGTCTTTCCTAGTTAAGGGACCTGCCCCCATTCCTTTCATGCTGAGACACAGGAGAATCCCAGGCCCCTTGACTGGGAAGGCAGTTTGACTGTACAGTGGGGCCTTGACTTACGAGTGTCCCGACTACCGAGTTTTTTGAGATACCAGCTGTCTCTCGGCCCATGTATTTGTTTCCAGGTCTCCAAGGGAATCGCCCAGATTATGGCATCAATAAGAAGTCAGCCAAAGAGGCCCTCTGAGGTCACAGACAACTTTTCGATAGGCTTCTGAATGAACGTGGAGACAGACCCAACAGTTAACAGGACTCATCATCCGATGGCCTTTCTCAGCTTTCCAATCCAGAGACGAAAGGCTCTGCAACTCCCACTGCTTGCTGGTCCCTGGAGCTTCCCCACCTGATGTGACTCATGCTCTCTGCAGGCGCTGGGGGAATTCCAGTTGCTACCTGCTGCTGCCTTTTCTTTCTTTTCCAGGGAAAGGATAAACTATTGCTCAACTCCAAATTACAGCTGCAAACACAATACAGGTCATCATGCAGGCCCCAACCATTCATTTGTTATCTACATGTCAGCTAAACAAATTACTCCTACTACCTAAGATAAATACATAAACCAGACTGAACAGTTAGAAAGATCCCACGATTTAATACGGAGACAATGAAGCATTCTTTGATTTCAAAAGTTAACGTGGAGGAAAGCACATACGTTACACAGTTTTAAACGCACCATAGAGCTGTGACCATGGCAGATGGCTTTGATGGTATCTACTTTAGGCCCAAATATTTGAATATTCTTTCACAAAAGGTTGCCAGCCTCACGGGAAGTATACTGAATCAGAAAATAATTTGTGCTTCTTTAACTCATTGTCGGGCCTCACCTGTTACCTCAGATTGTAACAGACTCATCTTTTGGTGCGCAGGCAACAGAAGATTAAGGCATGATGTGGACCCTAACATCTGGGGGGCCCTGCTGAGCCAGGGCCGGGCTCCTGGGGGGTCAACAAGAAAGCTGAGTCTGCCTCCCCCTCGCTTCTCCGGCAGGGCCCTCAGAGAACCTGGAATGCCCAGTTCCTGCGCACCTGTCTCCATTCTGCGTGCCTCCCCGCCTCTTAGCAGCTTCCCTCCCTTAGTATCCAAGGTTCCCACTTCTTTGCTGGGCCACCTGCTCGGCTTCCCCAAACTCCAAGCCTGCGCAAGGAGTGCCGGCTGGGTGGCCCCCGGCGGGGGCGCGCGGCTTCCTGTCGCTCAGCCCCGCTGCCAGCGCGGAGCAGTGGTCACTCGCTGCGCTGCAGGGGAGCCGCCTTTAACCCCGGGCAGACGGCCAAGCGCGCCCAGCCCTCGCCGGCGCCGCGGCCAGCAGGCGGCCAGGCGCGGGGTGGCGCGGGTCCCCGAGGCCAGGTGCCGCAGGGGCCCGCTCCCCCCCCCCCCCCCCCCCGCTGGAGCAGGCGGGGTGACCACGGCACCGGGTGGAGGGAACGCAGGAGCTGAAACGGGGCGTGGGCAGGGGGAGCGCGCACCCTCCGCGCCGAGCCCTTTGTCCCGCGTGCTGCTTACACCGGGGCGCATGGGGCCCGCAGCCCCGTGACCCCAGTCGCAATCGCGGTCCCGGAGCCAACTCCTCCAGCAGACCCGCCGCGGGGCCCGGGCCGGCCGGCGAAGCTTCGGGCGCGGCGGAGCGGGGACCCCGCGTCCACTCCGCACCCAACTCTGCTCGCCCCGCGGCGTGCTCCGCCCCACTCGGCCCTGCAGGAGCCGCCCCGCGCGTTACCTGCAAGGAGCCCGGGCGGCGGCCGCATCTCCCTCCCGGGCGCGGAAACTCCCGCCGCTTGAGTCGCCTGCCCAGAGCTGGGCAGGGGGAGGGGCCGCCCCGCCGCGCCCCCCTCCCGCGCCGCGCGCTGCCCGCCGCCCGCACCTCCCGCAGCTCCCCACGCGTGCGGGCGCTCACTCTCACACTCCTGCTCGGCCCGCCCCCTCCTTGCGGCCATTGGCTGCTTCTGCCGTCACTTTCACGCTGCAGCCGTCCCTCTTCAGCCCATTGGCTGATGCACCCGTGACGTTGAGCCCGAAGGGCTGTCGGCAGCGAAGGAAGCGCAGGGACTGGACGACTGGGCGGGAAAGGAGGAAGCGAAGTTGTGGTAGTGGAGTCCCGGCGGGCCGGGGCGGGAAGGGGCGGTCCCACGCGGCGGGGTGCTGCGGGCTGCGGGCGGCCCCTCGCGGGTTCTCGCCGGCTGCGGGAGGCGGGAGGCTCGTGCGGTTCCCTGTGGTCCGCCCGCGCCGCGTCCTTTCCTGTCTTGTCTCGAGCGTCTTGCGCTGCCGGTGGCGCTCCGAGGAGGCACTGCAGCCTCCCTGCAGAACAAGGAGCTGGATCGGAACCACCAGAACTCTGGGCTTCTTACTGTCTGGGAGGAGTTCCTTCAAATGTGTGTCTCCACTTTCTGCCTCTCAGAACAGACCTGAAACTGCGTCCTTCCTTCCGAGGCCTTGCCGCTTTTGTTGTTGTTTATAGCGGGTTCTCATCCAAGGTCCAAGGGCCCTCTTTCTCCTGCTGACGCACGAACCCTGGGCTGGCGAGATCTGCCATCTCTCTTCATTCACTAAGCGTCACTTTGCCCTAAACTTCCAGTCCCAACAGGATTGCCACTCTGCCCACCCCCCCCCCCACCCCCATGACCCCTGTTCTCAGATTACTTTGTCTCCTGCTTCAAGAAAAAGGGAACTGTATCCACTTTCCACCTCCAAACCTGCCAACCTACTCTTCACAGCGCAGATTCCAATCTACCCCGCGGTTTCCCCGGTATCGCTGAATCCATTCTAACATCAACCTCTACCTCTTGACTGAATCTGTATTGTCAACAGCATTTAATCAGTCCCGAGCCTTCCTGGACAACGCGCGAGCCTTCCCATGCCTCTCTCCTATGCTCAGCTGAAGTTGTTGAAAGAGCTGCCTGCCCACATTCTAGTCTCCCAACTCCCATTCACTCCGCCCCAACTGCCTCCAGTAACACCAACAATGACCAAATCCAGAGAACACTCTCCTTCCTCATTTTACCTGATCTCTCAGCGAAATTCATTCTTCATCCTTAACACCTTTTGGTGATAGCGGTGCTCTGCCCTCCTGCTTCCCCGGGTCCTTGGTTTGCTTACCTGCTTCCCCATGACCTCCAGATGACATATTTTAAAGGTCTCGGCCCATTCCTTGCACGCCACACCTTTCCCCTGCATGACTTAATGCCAAGGTTTTAATTGCTATGTCCCAAATTTATGATTCTGATCCTTCTCTGACCTCCAAACCCATGTATCTAGTTTCCTATTCAGCTTCTCCACGTGGTTGTGTCACACAACCATCTCAGATGGAACATAACCAAAAAGGAATTGCATGCTTTCACTGCTTGCTCCTCCTCCCCATGATAGTGATGGGTTTACCCTTGGCACCTGACAAACTACCAAGATTATACTTGCTAAATGTCTATCAAGTCTGTCCACTTCTTTCCACTTTCAGCACTACATACAATGCTGTGCTGCCTGCTCCTTCCTAACCCCCATTTGGTGATGTCCCATTGGTGGTTTGCAATGGGCCACCGTGGGATTATTTACACCACGGAAATTAACAAACATTATGAATCAGATTTGATTTGTTTTGCTCATTGTCTCCAGACTTAAGAAGGTGATAGAGAAAATGTTAATAATGTAGATCATACTTAACATGTGTTATGCTTAGTGTTGAAACAAAGAGTTTAGTTTAATGGGTTTAATCTGTACAAGGTCGAGATCACATATATTGAATGACAATAAGTTTGTTCGGAAAAGAGCAGATGGAGATGCAATTCCATTTGTGAAATCAGGCCTGGTTGAATTACAAGCATCGGCTGGATACAGGTACAAGCCCTGGGCAAAAACCAACAAAAGCATTCCACGAGAATCCACCAACAATATGAGTTTGCAATAAAAGGTATTTGCACATTTTATCATCATGTGTAAATTGTGCCAAATATCCTTTATATCAGTAACCATATATATATACCTTCATTTTCCCCAGAGAACCAATTCTTAAACATTTACTAGTACACTACTGATTAACATCATTAGAATTAGCAGTTCATGGTGAATACAAGTTCTACTTAGTTTTACTATTGTCTTTCAATTTTCTACAGATAATGCCCTCCTTATTTCCTGTTCCCAGGACGATTCACTCTCACCAAGGCCCCTGCTGGCACCCCTCTGCTCTCCATTGCTCTTAGATTGAAGGCCCGGATGCTGCTCCGTGCCCTGGCCCCTTGCCTATTGCTCCGGAACCATCTCATGCCCCTATCAGCTTTGTTTCATAAGCTCAGCACCTTGGCCTTTTATGGTCCCACAGTGTCCTGGGCTCCTTTTCATCCTGAGCTGTTCATATACACCTGCAGCATTCCCTCCTGCTCTCCCCCGTGACTCCTTGCTAACTCTAACTCATCCTTCAGGTCTTTGCTCAAAGGTAAATTTCTCAGAAAAGGCTTCCCCTGGAAACATCTCTCCAAGCACCCGCAGGCCCCTCTTTCTGTACTTTCATAGTTCTTACCACAATTGCAACTAACCATGTGCTAACCATTGTATAAAGTCTATCTCCATCATTAGAGTTCCACAGAAGCAAGGACCATGTCCGTCTTAACTGTACTCCCTGCAGTTGCCATGCCCTCCACGTAGCAGGCACTCAGAATGTCTTTCTGAGAATAGTCCATTTCTGAAAGTCACACTGCATGTCACTGGCAATGCCGGAGTTAGAATTAGAATCTCCTAACAATACAGTGGTATTCTGTTCTGTAACTGCTGAGCCAGCCAGGATCAAAACGATAACATCCTATGTGCCAAGCATAGGGACAGGCTCTATGGAAAATACAAAGGTAAACCTGGTGCTGATTCTGCCTTTCACAATCTCATGGTTTAATAAGTATAAGATGTAGAGAATATCTCCTTGCTGCTGGTGGATGTACTAGCCCTCACCTCTTGGCTCCAGCCCCTTGGACAGGAGCCCTGGGGTCACCAGCACACAGAAAGCAGGCTGTTTGAGCACTGAGTATATGTCAGGCACTGTGCTAAACCATTTGCATATATTATTTTTAAAATTCTCACAAAAACTCTTTAAAGTGATTATCATTATCCTCATTCTCAGAGGTCCAGGGTCAAGTGGTCAGGGCATTTCTTAGTGGAGCCAAGACTGGGTGTACAACTGAGGGATGTAGCTGGAGATTTAAAGAACCGGATGTTTTGTTTTGTAGATTTCACCTACAAGTGAAATCATATGGTATTTATCTTTCTCTGTCTGACTTATTTCACTTAACATAATACCCTCTAGGAGGTCCATCCTTGTTGCTGTTGCTGCAAATGGCAAGGTTTCTTTCTTTTTATGGCTGAATAAATATTTCATTTTATATAGCACCATATGTTCTCTATCGAAGGAAGCTTAGGTTGCTTCCGTATCTTGGTTATTGTAAATGATGCTTCAATGAATAAACTCATAGATATAAATTGATAGTTGACAGTTGGGAGGGGGCTTGGGAGGATGGGTGAAAAAGGTGAAGGGATTAAGATGTACAAATTGTTAGTTATAAAAATAGTCATGGGGATGTAAAGTACAGCATAGGGAATATAGTCTGTAATCCTATATAATAAAAGCCCAATATGCTAAGTGTCTGACTGTTTGACCAGTCGCTATGATGTGCACTGACCACTAGGGGGCAGACACTCTGACCAGTAGGTTAGCTTGCTGCTAGGGTCCGGCCCATCAGGACTGGGCAAGATGGGCCGGACACGCCCTGGAGCCCTTCCGTGGTCCCTCCCTGGCCCCGATGGTGCACCAGTGGGGTCCCTCGGCCTGGCCTGCACCCTCTTGCAATCATGAACCCCTCGGGGGATGTTGGAGAGCTGGTTTTGGCCCGATCCCCACAGGCCAGGATGAGGGACCTCACCCGTGCACGAATCCATGCACCAGGCCTCTAGTCCTCTATAATAAAAGCCTAGGTGGCATCATGCGACATTGTCACAAGATGTCCACCCTCACGTCGTCACAAGATGGCTGCCACAACATGGATGCCACAAGATGGCCAGCAGGGGAGGGCAGTTGGGGGCAACCAGGCCTGCAGGGGGGGGCAGTTGGGGGTGACCAGGCTGGCAGGGGTGCAGTTGGGCATCAATCAGGCCTGCAGGGGAATGGTTAGGGGGTAATCAGGCTGGCAGGCAGGTGAGTGTTTAGGAGCCAGCAGTACTGGATTGTGAGAGGGATGTCCGACAGCGGGATTGGGCCTAAACTGGCAGTCGGACATCCTCCAAGGGGTCCCAGATCAGAGAAGGTGCAGCCTGGGCTGAGAGACACCCCTGCGTGCATGAATTTCGTACACTGGGCCTCTAGTATTGTAATAACTATGTATGGTGTCAGATAGATACTAGACTCATTGGGATGTTCACTTTGCAAGTTATATAAATGTCTAATTTCTATGTTTACACCTGAATCTAATATAATATTGTATGTCAACTGTAATTGAAAAAATAATAAAGAACCCTAAAATGCTTAACAAGGTTGATATTTTGGGCTGGAGCGAAATGGAACTGAGAAGATAGTAAATATTGTCTTTTTCCCCTCATACCTTGTCCCTTTTCTCAGCAGCAGGTGTCAGAGTTGTTGGAGGGAGATGAGCCATTTGAGCCTTTTGGAGGGTAAGTACATAATTTTCTGAGGACAGCTTTTGTGGGTCCCTTGCCAAGCTGCCACTGTTTAGTCTCTGATTGGCATACCATGAGGGCTGTAGCTGCTCTCCAGTGCACACACTGTTCCTGGGATGGAACTTCTTCCCAGGGTCAAGGGGATCACATCAATAGATGCATCAAGGGATGCCATGTACACCTGTGACAGCTGTGCCCTGCATAACTCCAGAGGACTCTAGTCACACAAGTTGCAGTGCACTCCATTTGCACACATTTTTAATTTATTTTTTATTTCTAAAGATACACATCTCTATTTCTCATTTAAAAAATATTTTTATTGATTTCAGAGAGGAAGAGATAGAAACATCAATGAGAGAGAATCATTGATCAGCTGCCTCCTCACACCTCCTACTGGGGACCGAGTCCAAAACCTGGGCATGTGCCCTGACTGGGAATCAAACTGTGACCTGGTTCATAGGTCAACACTCACCTACTAAGCCACATCGGCCAGACTGTACACATTTTAGAGACTCAAGACTTCCCAGAAGCCAAAATATTTCAAGCACCCCACCAAAATCTGCAAACAGATGAAAGTAGTTACCCCCTTTCCCAAAGGCTCAAAATGTCTCACCTTCTTAGAACAACTTTTGACATCACTACTGAGATGGAAGAAAGACATTCATTCTTACCCACTCAGCCTGCCCTCCCTCCACCCGCCACCCCCCAAGTAACATACATGCACTTAACAATACCTGCCACAGCTAAAGCAGAGTACCACCAGTGGAGAGTTGTAAGGCAGAGAGTGGAGCCACCTGAGAAGTGAGTGGAGGAAGTATTTGTGGGCAGCTAATAGCCTTGTACCACATTGTACTACATCCTATAGGTAATCATATCTTATCTAATAAAGAGGGAATATGCAAATTGACCATCACACTGTAATGGTCAAGATGGCTGTGCCCACAGTGGAGGCAGGGATTCCATAACACAAGATGGCTGCGCCCACAGCAGAGGCTGAGTTCCTGTAATGAGCCTTAATGAGCAATCAGCAGTGACCTGAGGCTGCGTGGTGCTGGGCGGGGGCAGGGGACCTGAGGTTGTGCCCCCCGCCAGGTGAGGCTTGACAGGGGACCTCAGGCCATGCCCCCTGCCCTGGTGCCAGGCTGGGGGACCTCAGGCTGTGCCCCCTGGCCTGCAAGGCTTGACAGGGGACCTCAGGCCATGCCCCCTGCCTCAGTGCCAGGCCGGGGGACCTGAGGCTGCACCCCCCCATCCTGTGGGGCTTGACAAGGGTGGGGCTGGCCAGGCCTGGGTCTTGCACGATTTTGAGGCACCACAGGTGTGCGGGGGCTTGACTCTGGGTCTCACAGTGTGCCCCAGACTCTGACAGGAGGAAGATTTTTATATACATTTTACTAATTTTTTTCATCTCTGACACTGCTATTATAGAAAAGGGCAAATAGCAATATTAAAATATTTCCTCAAATTAATCCCCTTTTAAAGTGCACAAATTTCATGCACCGGGCCACTAGTACTTTAATAATGGATTATCCACAGATTGGAACTTCCCAGATATTCAAATGTATTTACCTACTAACTCATTTGCAACAGTGCCACATTTTTTTTTACCTTGACCTTTCTATGCTCTTCAGTAAAATACAATAAACACAACATCTTTTCCTACAAATAAACTCTCTGCAATTTCTTTCAATGCCACTTATGGCAAATTGTATTTCCTCAACATTTAAGACGTGTTATTTAATGAATCACTTTTATTTTTAAATCTTAAGCTTGAATAAAAATGTCTACTTTGTTGATTCAACTCCAGTAATGCCCTTGTCTATATTAAATGGGATTTACTTAAATAGTGGGCTAATTATTTATTTACTTACCTCTTTATTCATTCAATTTTTTTTTTTTTTTTTCTGAAATGCCATCTATCTGCTGGTTACTCTCTTGGATACCGAGGTTTCAGAGCTCAACAGCTCATACCCCTAGGCATACAGGCCTAGAAGCATAGAGGAAATAGATTAATAAACCAACACAGTCAGGTTTAATGAGTATCTCATAGAGGAATGTTTAGGGATTTGTGAATGTGCCCAAGGCCCAGCAGGTAGGGGTGGAGAAAGGAGGAAAACAGGAGTGTGTTAGAGCAGTACTGCTCAAAAGCACGGTTCCTGGGCCATGCCAATCCATGAAATGTTTCTTACTGGTCTACCATCTGCAATGAGATCAGTGCACACATTGAGTCATTAGAAACTTTGTAGCTATTTGATAATGCCTGGGGCATTGATTAATTATTTGGGCTTGTATATTTCTGTGTCTTTGTTTCAATTATGTTTCTTGCTATTTATTTTTACTGTACTTTAAAAAAGTATTGGTCCAGGATGGACTAGAAATAAAAACTTAGGTCTTCACCACAGATGGTTTCAGAAATTTTAGATGAAGGAATAGTTTTCTAAAGGAGAGCATACCTATGTTAGTTCTTGAAAGATTAGTAGTTACTGAAAAAATCAGGTAAATTCTAAGGGTTTCCTAAGCAAATGAATTGGACTGAACAAAAATATAGAGACATGAAAAGGTATAATACATTTTGGTTGGCCTGTTGTACAGCCCATGCATGAGGAATTGGAGATAGGTGAGTATGAATGGATAATGTACTGGTCATTAGTATTACTTGCCAAATTTTTCTAGCTCCCTTTTGTTTCCCAGACACACGGTAGGATTACTTTTCTCCATCTTCTTTGCAATTAGGTATAGCCCATGTGACTTGTTTTGGCCAATGAAATGTGAGCAGAAGGGACATGTGTTATTTTTGGATGGAAGATGTAAGAGCCAGATTGAATTTAGCACATGTCATTCCTACAGCTGTGATGATCATGCAAGTGTCAAGGGGGGATTTTATTTTTAACACATGAAAGATTTTGTTTGTATGCTGAGAATTAAGAACTAGAAGAGAGAAAGTGGTTGAAGATAAAAGAGAAAAAATATTTATGTACGTGATATGGATCATGGTGTCTGAAGAACTAAGAAGAAAATGTAATCCACAGTACAGGTTGGAATAGATACTTTTTTCCCCTTGTGCTAAAGTTAATGATACTAAAGAGCATAAACCTCCCATTCATGTATTTTTTACTTTTTTGGAAACATCTTACATTGTCATTGATTCACCCAAGTTCAACAAGTTAGCTATCTACTCTATCCTTTAATTAGCTAATTACTTTCCTTTTTAAAAAAAAAATGTTGATTTTTGAGAAGGAGAGGAAGGGAGAGGAAGAGATAGAAACATCTATTAGAGAGAATCATTGATTGGATGCCTCCTGCATGGCCCGCCCCCTACTGGGGATAGAACCTGCAATCCAGGCATATGCCCTGAACTGGAATCAAACAGGTTTGTGATCATCTCTATTTTTAGAATTCCCAGATTTCTCAAGAGCTGTTGAGAACTATTGTAGGCCAATCAATATTTGTCAATTGTAGATTTTTTTTGTATAAATATAAAGATTTTGGAGAGAAATGCTAAATGGTTTTAGTTGCTTAATCTTAAAACACTATATTTTACATAGTATTTCTATAAATTTTCATTTTAATGTGCATTTTCAACACTAGGTGTTTTATAATAAATTAAGCAAACAAGCTTGTGTAGCCTATATTTGAATCTAAACTTTAAGTCCTGAAATAACTGGAGAAACCAGCATGATGTTAGAAGAGGAAGTAAAAGAGTAGGGCTTACTCTATGCTAGTAGTGTCCTGAGAACATTATGTATATCAGTTAATTTGGTCCATACAACACCTTACAAAGTAGATCTACTATTGTTGTCCCCTTCTATAGATGTGGACACTGAGGCACAGAGAGGTTAAGTCACATTTGTATGTGACGTGAGGCAGCCTGTCCGGGAAAGGGTCATGATTTAACCAGTTCTCCCTCTTGCCTCTACATGTCCTGGGATGGACATCAATCAAGAATTATATAAAATCCTTCCCCAAACCTGCATCTTTATCTCTGTAGCCTTTCTTCTTTCTCAGTCATCCTTTGTCCTACCCCCAGCATCTTGCTCTTTTCTCCTTATGCCAGTTGTCTCACTTTAAATATCTATTTAAAATAAATATCATAATAATGTAATCTATAATAATAAAAGGGTAATATGCTAATTAGACCAGACATCTTCCGGACATCATTCCAGACATCTTTCCTGACGAAGCCAGGGCCTGAGGGAAGCGGCCCGGATCCCGGGTGCTGGAGGGAAGCCAGTGCCAGCATCCAGGGAAAAGAAGGCCTACTCTTGCATGAATTTTTGTGCATCAGTCCACTAGTAGTTAATAATAAAAATAGTTCATCTTAACTGATAGCTTAGTATGTGTCAGGCATGTGATACATGCTTTCTTTCATGGATTATTTTATATGACCCTAATGACTCTTTGGGGTTTGCTATTACTATTGATTTTATAGATGAGGAAGTTAGATCTTAGAGATGTTAAGCAGCTTGCTCAAGGTCATGCATAAGTCAAGGGCAGAGCTGGAGTTGGCACTGGGCAACATGACACCAGATCCCAATGTTCTAAATCGTTACCCAAGGTAGCCTCCCATTTAATTACTGTTTTTTCAAACTTCTGTTTTTCTCCTTCAAAATACAAAATCTTCCTAGTATTCTCCTTTCCCTTGAATTGACAAATTCTTGATATTTAGCTCAAGTTTTATGATCTTCGTGCAGACCAATACCCTCCTGCCTACATTTTTACTAACAATCTGCTCTTTCATAATTATCTTTTTTTTTTTTTTTAATGGATTGCACTTACATTGCTGTAATTCTCATGGAATTTGAAGGGCACGCTAGTACCTTGTGATTAAGAAATTTCCTTTGGCTTTTTTTCATACTTTTTCCTACCTTTTGCCTGGCTTTTTGTTCATATCTTCTTTCTTTCTGCTTTGACCTCCTGAATGCTTCCCACTTACCCTTAGAACCCAGTTCAGGGAACACTTTCTTTGTGAAGCCAGCCTTTCTCTAATCTCCAGGTAGAATTCTGAATGCCCACCCTTGGGTCCTCAGTGGATCCCACAAAGCTGTGAGAATCTTTCCAACTTATTAATTTTCTTTCAGAGAATTGTTTATTTTGCTATGATATGGATGGTATCTGATTCCCTTTCTATGTCCCCGGGGCTAAATACAGTTGAAACTAAAAAAAAAAAAAGTGTTTGTTAAATTTAATTATTTAATTTGATTTCCAAATTCAGTACCACTATCTATGAGGAATACTCTTCTCTAGTGTGCATAGGGATCTAAGTATGGTTAGCCTGGGGGAGAAAATACCAAGGCGGATATGATCTTAAATATCCCAAGGATGGTCGCATCCTGTGCTCGATGAAGCACAATTAAAACTAATGGGTAAGAGTTGGAAGGAGATTTGTCTCACTTTAAGAACTAACTTTCTAATAGTAAGTATCTAAAATCGAACAGGCTACCTTAAAAGCAACCATGAATTCCCCATCAAGTAAAGTCTTCAAGGACAGGCTGAACAAGCCAATGATAAGCGTACTGAGAAAGGAATTCTTTTCTGTATTCAGAGAGACACTGAATAAGGTAACCTCACAAGGATGTCTTGACCCTAACAATTATGGTTGCCATTAAAGAATAATTTCCAAAAAGTTGAAAACATGACTCCCATAGATGTTAGCATAAAAAATATTTTATTCATCTAGAAAGATGATCAAACTAGTTCAATAAAATTAGAGGGATAGGTATTATCTCCAGAAAAGACATTCTGATATAGCTTTGCTGAGCTTGAAATAAAACTGGTTCATGTCCTGTGTGTGTGTTGCATGCCCTTGGATCGGCTTTGACTCCGGGCGACCCTGTGAATGAGTGATTCCACAATGTCCACCCTGAGCAGCCCTCCTCAGCTCCTGGAGATCCATGCCTATGGCTCCCTTGATGGAGTCTATACATTTCATATTGGATCCTCCTCTTTTCCTGCTGCCTTCTATTTTTCCCAGCATTATTGCTTTTTCCAAAGAACCCTGCCTTCTCACATATGCCTGAAGTAGGACAGCTTCAGGTTTGTCATTTTTGCCTCTGGCAATGGAATTAGGCTTAATTTGCTCTAGGAAACACTTGTTCATCTTTCTGGTGGCCCAGAGTATCCATAGACCTTTCCTCCAACCAAGGAGGCTGTCCTACAAGGCAATGAAATTGTAGCCTTTAGGATTATCCTTTTTACCATATAGACATTTTTCGCATCTCTGCTGGATAAGGCTTACAAGTTAACATGGAACTTTACAGACACAGAGCTCTTACCTAAGAGTCAGTAGAGCAGGCAAATGACAGCCTTCTGGAGGCTGTGAGGGCGATCTGCTCTGTGTTTCTCCCCTAGCTTCTGGTGGTGGCTGGCAACTTTTGCTGTTGCTTGACTTGTAGACACATCACTCCAATCTCTGCCTCAGTGTTCACATGGCATTTTTTTCCTGTGTGTCTGTCTGTTCTCTGTCTTTCCTTCAATACAAGGACACCAGTCTGGTTGGATTTAGGGTGCACTTTTCTTCAGTATGACCTCATCTTAGCTGATTACATTTGCAAAGGCCCTATTTCCAAATTAGGTCACATTTAGAGGTTCTGGGAAGGGCATACATTGGGGGGGGGGGTATTACTACTTAACCTAGTTCACCCAGTAAGACAGTAAAAGGACATGTCACCTACTTAACCTACTTTTTTTTTTTTTGGGCCTTATTTTCAAGTTTTAAGGACTTTTTCTTAACAGTGGTAGACACGTGCCTTCCCCATCTCTCAACTGATGTCTCATGTATTTCAATGGTAGTCATCCAGCTGAGGCCAGCTCTCTATAGGCTGATATAATTAATAAAGAAGGAAGATACTAAGTATGTCTAATAAAAAAGTAAGGTGTAGATCACATAGGAATGCTTGACTGTAATGACAAGAAAGAAAAAAGCTTAATTTCCAGAGCAGGTCTCAGGTCACTCCGTTACTATTTTGGGAGAAATCATTTTCATGAGCTGTTTTGGTGCCTAGCATGTTCCTAGAATTATCGAGGCCGATTCAAGGAGGTAGGTCTTGGCACATATTATGAACAGAGAATGGAATTTTAAATTATACAGGCAGCTTCAACTGCCCTCCTTTTTTGTTTAAATGGAAGCTTTTTAATACGATATCTAGTTAGGCAGAATTTAGGATTTCATAGCAGAGAAGTTGCTAGCATTTGTCTAGTTTAGCTGCGGTAGCAAGTCTCTCTAGAGTAGATATTTTGGGGGTGGGGTAGGGTCGGGAAGGGAGGCACTTTAACCACCCCCTTTAGTGATACAAAGGTTAGATGACTAGGGGACCATTACCCACGGTAATTTAACAGAAACTATTTGGGACAGGTTTTGCTCCAAAACCCTGAGTTAGGAGGTGGGTAGATTTGAGTGGAAAGGGTCTGAGATTCACCTTCCACCCTTTCACTACTGAGATTCCACTTTCTTGAGGCTTTTCTGATGAGTCAAGCTGGCCTTGACGCAGCTAAAGTCAGTCGATGGGAAAGGTCACCTAGGGCTCAAGTGGGAACTCATCTTTCTTTATTCATCTATCTGTCTGTCTGTCTGTCTATTTAGGTGGGGAGGTATCCAGGCTGGTAAACTATGCTCACCACAAGCTTTAAATATTTGTTGCCTTCTTAAATCTAATTGGTCTGGCAGAATCTCATGCTGGAAAAAAAGAAAGCCTGAGCATGTGGTTGAACTAAAGGTGGTATAACCTTAAGATCCAAGTGTAGGGTACACCTGTATCTGAAACCAAGAGCCATAACAACCAACTGGGCATCCATCGGCATGGTGGTAACTCAGAAAGGTGGTGCTGAGCTTGATCTGCAAAACTTAGAGTTCCTCTGCCTGGTCCTTTGGGGCTGAGTAATGAAACTTTAGCTTTTGGCAGGTATAAGGCAGCTTTCCAGAAGGAGATAAATGAAATTTCTGATAAATAGGGCAGGTGAGAGCTCAAGCAAGACATCAGCAAAATTAAAAGTGATAATGACCTCAGTTTTCTCCCAAGTTGATAAAATGGCTCAACCAATTTCAAGGCACTTGGTGACATTTTTTTGCCTGATTTTCTTCTTACTAGAAGTCACTCCCAGGTAAATGACTCTTTCCTTTTTCCTCTCTTTATACGAAAACTTTGGCTTGCTGCCTAGAATTGTGTTATTCTTACTTCTGGAAAAACATTCAAGAGAATAATTAGAATAATTTGATTTAAAACAGATGATGACACACATTCTGTTTATTTTCTCTTGGCATTTGCCAAAGTGCACTCTGGGTTATTCTTCATGGTATTCTAATTACAAAAATTCTGCAGCACACCAAAAAAATTTTTTTCTTTTTGCTGACTTGCCAAAAAAAAGAGTATACTTTGAATTTATTCACATGGGATGGCTACTGTTGTGTTGGTTGTTATCATCTTTTTATTTGACAATCTAAGGGAAAAGAGGTCAGTGCCCCTCACTAAATAGTCAGGTATTGCATGTTTTAAAATTTCTTGGGTCTTGTGGGTACTACACACCACTTGAAAATCGCTGCCCTTCAGTTGGTTAGAGCCTTGTCCTGATACACCAAGGTTATGGGTTCCATCCTCAGTCAGGGCACATACAAAAATCAACCAATGAATGCATAAATAATTGGAACAGCAAATCGATGTTTCTCTCTCTCTCTTTTTTCTCTTTAAAAGTCAGTGAAAAAAGAAAAAAGAAAATTGCTGCCCTAAAGGAAAGTGGCCTTGCCTGAAATAATCCACTCTTTTAACTGCCTTGTCCCACACTTCCTCTGCCTATAGAAGCCTTCCATTTTGTATAGCTCCTCAGAGTTCCTTTCTATTTGCTAGATGAGATGCTGCCCAATTCATGAATAATTTCGTAAAGTCAATAATAGCTTTACGTTTACTCCGCTGTATTTTTGTTCTCTAACAATATAAATATATATACTAAACATGTTCTGTAATCAACATCATTACTCAATAATTTGTCATGAACAGACACCTTTTCAGCTCCGTAAATCTAGATCTAGAAATCACTTATGTTCATTGGAGTTTATCACATTGTCTGTAACATAATTTAGGGCCATTAGGTGGCTTGATTTTTCATCATTATGAACAATGCTGAACATCTTTGTGCCTATATTTTTCACATTTTGGTAATGATTATCTTAAGGTAAATTCCAAAAACATTTCTAGAAAGGTCATAGCCTTTTATGTTTTCTGCAACAGTTTGCAGAAGTCTATTTCTCAATACCTTTCCCAAATAGATTTTGTCAGTATATTTAATCTCTGCCAATCTTCTAGGCATAAAAGTTTAATTTTGTTTAAAAAATATTATCTGTAAAGTATTTAAAAGTTTAAAATTCATGATTTCTGTACCACCTCTGTGTTCAGTTCTACCTCTAAGACCCTCTATTTTAGATATTTCTATTTTTCTTATTCATAATGACTATTTCTGTAAAGATAATACTGCTTTATATATGTGTATTTATTTATAAGTGTTACAGATCATATTGATGTCCATTTGGACATGTGTTTTCATGGTCTTTTCTGCCTCTATTTCTCTGCATCTACTCCTGCTATATTTATTTTATCTCACATTAATCTAGAGCTAAAAGTCAATATTTGTTTGGATTTTTTAAAAAGTCCACTCACACAAAGCTTTTACAAACAATGTACATTCCCCAAGGAGATTAGAGATAAGTTTATATTGAAGCAAAGCAAACACGGGCATGAAAGACATTCCCATTTTTTTCCGGCTCCATCAGCTGCCTGTGGTTAATTACACATGCCAACCAGTTGTTTGCCATTCTCCTCAGAGGAGATGGAGTTCATTTCCCCTCCCTTTGATTCTGGGCTGGCCCACGACAGTTCAACCAATAGAATGCAGTGGGAATTAACTGGAGTCAGTTTCTTTGAGGACTGGCAACTTCTGCTTCCTCTCTCTCAGAATGCTGGTCCTTGGGATATACCTCTTGAACTTGGCCCCCATGATGTGAGAAGCTCCAGATGACATGTGTTCACCCAAGCTCCCAGCCAACTGCCAGCATCCACTGCCAGCCATGCGGGTGAGCCATCTTGAACATTCTAGTCTAGTTGAGTACCCAGCTGTCTGCAGTTCCAGCTACCTGTGAAATGTGGAAATGGAAAATATATCTAATGAATTTATGGATTTGGCCTAAGGAGATGTCCACTGAGCTCCCAGATGTCTTCTGACCCAGGTCACATCATGTGGGGCAAAATAAACGCCCAGGTGAGTCAAGACTTAGGATGGGCTGCTGGAGAGCAATACATACCTGAAGCAGCTGCCCCACCACTGTGTTGATCCTTCATCTCATCCCAGCATTACCTCTTATACTGGCTCCTCAGCCATTCTCTCCCCATCTCTAGTTCTCCCTGCTACCGTCATCACTTCTCTTTCTTTCAAGGGGAAAACTAGCCAAATTCCTCCTCTGGTTTCATTGAAAATATCTTCCCCCACCCTGAAAATTTTATGCCTGCTGAGCTAGGTTCTCAGCATTCTTCCAAATAAAGTCAGTTCTCTCTCAAAGGAGGACAGTGACGAGTGACATTTTCTCCACTGATGCACCATGCAGAACCTATACTCATCACTTCTCCTGTATCCACAGCTGAAAGAACTTCTCATTCTGCTCCTTTTTCTGTCCTCTCCCCTTCTCTTTTTCTATCTTTTTTCTTTTTCTGTCTCCTGTTCTCCCCCTCAGTCCTTTGTTCACCAGGAGGAGATTAAAAAAATGAACTCAATGATGAGATACCCTGTGTTCTGTCCAATCACTATTCCAAAAAACAAATTACCTCACTGTAGAACTGCGCACCCAGAATCTCTAAATAAGTGTTAGATGATGGTGGAAATGAATTACTCAGTTAATCAAGACATTAAGCACTTGTGTTTGGGAAGGCACTTAGCTAGCCAAGGGCGAAAGGATAAAAGATATATTATATTGGTTCCCCACTTTATTTCCTCTCTCACCATGTGTACATGGAAGTAACTCTCATTCTAGTCTATTAATTCAAACATATTTACTGAGCACCCCCAATGTATCAGGCATCATAGCAATCACCCCTTTTGGAGGCTTCCTTCTGCTCTTTACACTGTCCTTGTTTCCTAGAATTGCTGAAACAATGTGCCACAAACTGCATGGCTTAAAAACGATAGATACGTATTCTCTTGTAGTTATGGAGGCCAGAACTCTGAAATCAAGGTGTTCACAAGAGCATTTTCCTCCTGCATCCTCTAGTGGAGGACCCTTCTGTGCCTCTTCCAGCTTCTGGCTGTGCCAGGAGGTCCCTGGTTTGGGACAGCATCATTCCAATCTCTGCCTCTGTCTCCACATGACTGTCTTCTCTCTGCGACTGTATGTATCCAAAAGCTCCTCTTATAAGGACACCAGTTGGATTAGGGCCCACCCTGCTCCAGTGAAAACTCATCTTAAACTTGATTACATTGTCAAAGACCATATCTCCCCAAAAGGTCCTATCACAGGTACTGGGGGTTAGGACTTCAATGTGTGTGTGTGTTTTGCTTTTGGTGGTGGTGGGGAGGACAGCACAGTTCAACCCACAACAATCTTATTTTCTCTTCCACTCTAAGCATCTCCTCTCCTTTATGCCCCATCCTATATAATAAAAGGCTAATATGCAAATTGTCCCCTTGACTAGGAGTTAGACCGGGAATTCACCAGGGAGTTCAGCCATGGGGTGGTGCCAGACAACCGCCAGAAGCCCCTCCCCTTGGTTGGCCCTCCCCTGAAGGCCCCCCACACCCTCTGGGGCAGGGCTGGCCCACCAACCGCCCGTGGCCCCTCTCCCCGGCCCCAATCGGGGCAGGCTGACTGGACACCACCAGTGCACAAATTCATGCACCGGGCCTCTAGTTTGCTATAACTTTCTCCCCTTGTCTTTCTACATCTGTACCCTCCATACACATCTCTTCCACCTCAGACCAGTTCCACCTTGGTTTCCAGCTGCATAGCAAACCCTATGTCTCTCTCAGCAGTGATGCTGGCTGCCTTGGAGGTGGGTCATAGGGGCCAAGGGTACAAAGGAGGGAGAGGAGCTTAGGTAAATGTCTACAGGGTAACAAACGTCTTGGCAATTGCTTTCTCTCTCTTACTCTCCCAGTGTCCAGCAATCTTGAATGTCCCACCCACTGGTAAACACTGTGGAAGGAAAGAGCTGAGAAAAAAGAAGAGAGATAAGAGTGAAGAAGCTCTCTAGGTAATTATAGCAAGCAATTAATCTAATTAAGCAAATATTTTTCAACCACTTCATAATACCTGCCAGAATGTTATTGGATTTTCATAAAGTGCAGCAATATATTTCTAAATAAGCAGAAAAAGATTACAGCTCCTAACTTTGGCAATAAAACTGTTAATAAATCCTTCAACTCCATCTCACCCATTTTATATTTCCCCTGGTGGGTCCTGCCTTTACTGACATGTGGCTTGCTATTAAACAACACAGCATTGGTGCCTAATCATGAGTGGTTCCAATTAGAGCAACCATGAGAGCTGATTCATATAAGTTGGGGTGAGGGGGTAAGGGGACTTACACAAATTTGGTTTCCTAAGAACTCTCTTCTTGGCTTGCAGAGGGCTGCCTTCTCACAGCGTCCACAGGTGGTCTTTCTTCTGTGTGAACCTCTGGTGTCTCTTTGTGTGTCCAAAAGACTTTACACAGAAACCAGTATAATTGGGTTAGGGCTTTTCCCTTCCCTGGCTAGCTTCCCCATTAAGACACCTGCATAGGTATCTTCCTCTCAGGGCCCCTGGGGAGCTCCACCTTAGATAGTCGGAATGTGTCTGGGAACAGAAAGAGCTCACTTTAATGGCAGTGAAGAAAGGTAAGTCAGGGCAAAGGTGTAGAGGGCTTTAAATGCCAGGCAAGGCATCAGTGACCTACTCTCTGGGGAATGGAATGTCACTTGTAGTTTTTCAACTGTGATTCAACCTATGGGTGATGGGGATTAATAAATGAATTACAGTGGAGGAAATCTGGAGGCAATAAGCCAGCTAGAAGGTATTTTAATAATCCTGAGTTACCAAAGGCTGAACATAGGTTTGTAAGATGTGACAGCAGGAAGTGAGGGATGGGGACACAAGTGAGGGGAATTTGGGAGGCTGTATTGGCACAACGTGGAAACTAACACTGAGGGTGAGGGAGAAGGCATAAGGCTGATGCCACGTGCTGAGTGTTGGTGTGTGGGGAGATGGGGTGCCACAGACAGAAATCAGAAACACAGAAAGAAGCAATGATGAATTTGATCTCCGTTTATGGTCTGCCACACTGAACTCACATATTTTAACCTGGAATTAATATTTCTTTCCCTTGCATGTTTCATGATTTATCTTTCAGGAGCAGACAAGCCTTTCCAAGTCATCATTTTGCATACTTCTTAGATCATTATGGCTTAGTTGGTGTTTGATCATTTCAGCCTCAGCTTTTCAACACCAAGAGAGGATTTGGGGGTGGGAAGGAGAGGGAGGTGGTGGTGGGAGATCTCACTGTGATGACAGCAAGGTTCGCAGAACTCTGTGTTGTTTCCTTTTACAGGTTCTTGAATGACATGCATTGCATTTAGATAACACCTAATGCCAACTGAGCAGCGAGCTGTGAGAATTGAGCTGTTAAACAGTTACAATCAACAGTAGGGCTTATTTCACATAATAAGCCAGTCAGAGAAAGACAGCTACCATATGATCTCATTATATGTGGAATCTAATGAACAAAATCGATGAACAAAATAGAAAGAGGCATGGATACATGGAACAGACTGACAGTCTTCAGGTGGGGAGGGGGGTTAAAGGATTGAATGGAAGAAGGAGGAAGGATTAAGCAAACCCCTCCCCAAAACAAAACCATATATGCATAACCTATAGACACAGACAACAGTGTGATGATAGCCAGAGGGAAAGGGGGCAGGGGAGATAGGTATCAGTAGGCAAAGGGGAGGGAAAGAGACTTTGCTTGGGGCAATGGGCTCATGATGCAGTGTGCAGATGATGTTTTGTTGAGTTGTACACTTGAAACCTGTATCGTTTTGTGAGCCCATGTCACCCCAATAAATTAAATAAAACAACAACAAAAGCAAAAATGGTAGGACTGAGTTTACTGCACATTTTAAAAATTAATGATGTCCTTCTTCATGATCCTACAATGTACTAATCACTCTGTTTCTGAATTTTCAGGCTTGGAAATTCTGAACAATAAAGACAATATAACCAGTGTATCACTGAAACCATTTTTCTTATAGACACAATACTTAGCTTTATTGTCACTGTTATCTGAGATTGCATTTTGCTTGAGATAATGAGCCCTGTACTAAGAACTGGGAAATACTCAAAGGCACTCACTTTTAATGTAAACACAAGTTAAATGTACCACCCCAGAGTAGAGCTATCGCCATTGTTGTTAGTGCATCCGGGGTTTATTGCTTTCCAAATTTTCATGTTCTTTGTGTTAGACGAGGGTGCTGTGCCATATCAGCAGCTCTCTGTGGGGATCCCAGGAAAAATCTTGTATTTGGAAAATACACTGAGGGATGGTGCCTTAATTAGCTTAATTATTCATGAGTTGATTTAGACCCACCAACATTTTTTTTTAAATCCACACCCGAGGATATCTTCATATTGAGTTTTTAGAGAGAGTGAAGGGAGGAAGGGAGGGAGAGTGGAAGAGAGAGAGAAACATCGCCTGGTTGCCTCCCATACATTCCCTGACCAGGGATCAAACCTGCAACCTTTTGGTGTACAGTTGCTCCAACCAACTGAGCCACCTGGCCAGGGCTAGACCCACCAACATTTTTGGGCACAGACTCTGTGTTAGGCATAATGCTACACACTAAACACTGGAGATCCACATATGAATAATGAGGCATGGCCCCTGTTGTGGAAAGACGTACAGGCCAGTCGGGATTGCAGACATCAGAAATGGATAATTGCAGCCTAGAGTGCTGTGGCACATGGAGTTCTCACCGGGCTGCCGAGAGGCGGGGATGTGGCTGGGGGTTAGGGAGTCTTCCCTTTCTCCACTTTAAAGCTCTCCCACTCCCCTGCCTGCCTTTGAGTCTCCCTGAAATGCAAGTGATAGTGGCTGCCTCCCTGCCACGGTAAGGTCTGAATAACTAACTAGCCTTCACCTATGCTCGCCTGTGTGGTCTTTGCTTATTTACACACAGAGAAGGCAGAATGAAGTAAGTGCTAACAATACCTACAAATTTCACGATGTGTGGAAATAAAAGAAAGTGCTGTAATTCATTCTGTTGGCGAAGAGTAAGAATGCGACCCTGCAGTGACTAGCAGAAAAACACCCACCCCTCACTAATTTCTCTTTCACATTCCTGTCCACTGATGCTAAAATCACCTGCGGACTTTCCACGAAGGGAGAGAGCTTGTATGGCTCCCAAAGGGCGGAGCAGTGCTGACAACTACTGCTTAGATTCCCCGAGTCTAGCTCAGGACTCGAGGAAAAACTTGAATCACTGAAGTTGGCAGGGGCTCACTCATCCGGATTTCAGGAATTCTTTAATTTTTATTTTTTCTTTTCTGTTGGATGTGAGCGTAAATTGAAAAACTACTGTTTGAGTGAGAAAGGCTGTATTTTCATTGATTCGCTAAATAACATTTTGAGGTATTTATGATTTTTCAGCCCAATCTTCTCCCGTTGTTTCCTTTATTCTAACAGATAATAACAGATGCTGACATTCCTTATTCAGAGAAGGCCTGTGGCTGACCGACTTGCTTTCAGAGTAGAGATATCTCATTGGTGTTAGTGCATCCAGGGTTTATTGCTTTCCAAATGTGCATGTTCTTTGTGTTAGGTGAGGGTGCTGTGCCAATAAGAAGGTCTTGATTAACTGCTTCCAATAAACATCTGAGGACGCTGAAGGAACCAAGGGAGAGGTGATTGTGGCTATACAGGTAATTTATTTTTATTAATTATTTTTTTAAAATATATTTTTATTGATTTCAGAGAGGAAGGGAGAGGGAGGGAGAGATAGAAACATCAATAAGGAGAGAGAATCATTGATCAGCTGCTTCCTGCATGCCCCACACTGGGGGTTGCACAACCCAGGCATATGCCCTGACCTGGAATCGAATCGTGACCTCCCAGTTCATAGGTAGATGCTCAACCACTGAACCACACTGGCTGGGCTACACAGATCATTTAGGCAGATGGGATCCCACTTGTGGATGGCAACAGCAGGGACTGATCACAGAATCACGGCGAACTTCCATAACCCTGTGATAGCTCCAGGGACCCGGCTAGAAACTCTGAAAGTGATAGAGGTTACATTTCTACCAGCCTTGCATAACTAACATTGGCATCTGAAATCAGATCAATGTATATAAAGAGAGGCGTTGTTTCTTGCACCTGAGTTTGTGGACTGATACATGGATACTTACGTGAAGTTAAAGGGACCAGAGAATAAACACTTACAAATTATCTCACACTGTGTGTGTGTACAGGCTCGGGGTGGTCTGTATGTATGGAAACATGCATGGCTCGGGGGGATGGAAGACAAAGCAGGGGAGATAGATCAGTTATCTAGCCACCTACTAGATGGTGTCAAGGAGCATGTTTGGTTATGCGTGGTCAGATTTCTTTGCCCTCCTGTTCCTTTTTCTTATTACAGAGTTTGTGGCTCTTCTTTGCTTCAGGATTGTGTTTGTGAATTGGGTAAGAAGTTAGACTCCCTTAGGGAAATGCATTGAGTAGGAGTTGAGAGCAGAATAGAAATGAGGAGTTAGGTGGGAAATATGCAGTCTTTATTACATAAATTCTTGGTGCTGTTTATATTATCTGGGCTTAGAGAAAAGAGAACTAGAACATATTTCTTTTTTGGGGGGAGAAATGTTTCAAAATAAGCAAGATTTAGGAGAACATATAGCCTACACCTACAAATGACAAAATCTGATTTCATTAAAAGTATTTGCTGGGCCCTAACCAGGTTGGCTCAGTGGATAGAGAATCGGCCTGTGGACTGAAGGGTCCTAGGTTCGATTCCGGTCAAAGGCATGTACCTTGGCAGCTGATTGATGCTCCTCTCATCGATGTTTCAAACACTCTACCCCTCTCCCTTTCCCTTGCTCTCTATAAAAAAATCAATATAATATATTAAAAAAAATATTTGCTGGATTTTCTACAGAAAACCTAACTGGTCCTGATTGATGCCTTACGTGGGTGACCTACAACTTTGCAGCCCCTTATTCTCATACTCTTCTGTCCCTTGTATAGCCAGGGAGAGTCTCTTTGGGGGTCATAATGGGGAGAGAATGGAAGCTGAGGTATGATTCTGGCAACTGTTGGTACCAGTGATCCCGGGTGTAGGACAGGGCTTGGTGGAAACCAATTCACTACACAGAGGATATTTTTGGAGCAGTCAGCTTCTGGAGTGCTGTGCAATTGTAGCACAACACCAGCCTCTGGGCAAGCACCTGGGGAGGCCGCTATCAGCTATAGATCCAAGAATCAGTTTCCCAAATAGGTGTTTGTGTCTTAAGGAGATCTGAGCCCCTGATATGACAGTGGGTCCGATTAAGGAATCAAGGCGGGAGGTGAATTCCATATTTGGTCTGGCAGAAAAAGGCATTCTTGGGTACAAAGGGCTTGCCTTGGACACAATCGATTCTGGATCTGCTTGGCAGCAAAGGAAACTTGGGTGGTGGTGGTAGACAGAATGGCCCCCCAAAGATTTCAACCCTCAGTCCTGGAGCCTGTAAATATATTACATTTCATGGCAAAAAGGCCTTTGCAGATATAATTAAGATTTGTAATTGATAATCAGTTGACTTGAAGATTGGGAGATTATTCTGGATCATGGAGGAAGGGAGTGGAGGAACCATTGGGGTCACCATTGGGAGGAACCATGAGCCCTTAAAGCAGAAAGCTTTCTGGCTGGAGTCTTAGAGGAAGGGTAGAAGGAAAGTCCATGCATAATTCCAGAGCATGTCAAGCTCTGACTTCCCTAAAATATGTCACCTTTGATGATCTCCAGCCTACTCTAAAACTTCTATTCTTTAAGATGTATATATGTATGTACATACACTAGCTACTTCCTAGATTCAAAATCTAAAATCCAAAAGTCTTTTTAAAAAATATTTTTCTTGATTTCAGAGAGGAAGGGAGAGGGAGAGAGATATAGAAACATCAATGATGAGAGAGAATCATTGATTGGCTGCCTCCTGCATGCCCTCTATTGGGGACTGAGCCTGCAACCTGGGCATGTGCCCTTGACCAGAATCAAACCCGGGACCCTTCAGTCTGCTGACCAACGCTCTATCCACTGAGCAAAACCAGGTAGGGCTAAAATCCAAAAGTCATAGTAGAAGAATAAAAAAGGGAAGCTTTTTTTTTTTAATCAGAAAATTTTCACTGAAGAAAAATATGAAAGCCAAGAACAAAATGAACTCTTAGCTTTCTGGCAGAGGGAGGGCAGTCTCAGTGTGGGGTCGAATATACTGCAGATGTGGCAGCTGGGAGTAGGTATAGGTAGTCCTAAAGGGAACCCAATCCCTTGGGAAGTGTAAGAAATGACACATTATTATTTTCTTCCTATTTTAATGTCCTCTTAACTCAAGAGCGGAATAGGTGTATGTTTTTATTTTTAAAAAATTATTTTTAATTATAGTTGGTATACAATATAATATTAGTCTCAGGTGTACAACATAGTGATTCAACATTTATATATCTTATATCAGGTGTATGTTTTTAAATTTTCAGGCAAAAATATTTTGGGGTTAAAATTATGTTGTAGGTATTGAATGGGAACAGTCTGATACTGATTTTTGAAAATGTATAGAGCTTTGGGTGGTTTGTTATAGAGCGAATTTAAAAAAATATTGGCTGTTTAAAAGAATGAACATCTACTTTGAGGATACATACAAAATAATTTTAAAAATCTTGTTAATTGTGAAAACATTAAACCCTTATGTATTCTTGCTTGCCTATTTTGTTTTATTTTTGGTCTGCTTGAACAATATACTTCAAAAGAAGTATGTTAAGGTTGCTATATTCAAAGGCTTTTGCTGTAAAAAAAACATTTCAAAAAATTTGTCTCTACCATTGCACATTTTAAAGTTGGTATTTAAAAATATTCACCATAAGTTTAAATAGTTTCAAAGAATGTAATTTCTGATTAACAGTAAATATAAGTGCCCCTCACTATCCAAATCTGAGTTTTGAATGTGTGTAGTGAGAGTTCTGAGAATGAGGGCTTTATCTAAAGTCTGAATCCCTTTGGTTCCTGAGTTCAGATGGTGTGAGCTTGGACAGGGAGTACCTATATTGACATTGCTAATAACCAGATTACTAAGTTATAACTGACATACAGAAAAGTGAACAAAGTGTCATTGTATAGTTCATGTGTTTCTACCAAGTGAACACATCTGTGTAATCAGCACCCAGATCAAGAAACAAACCATCATCAGACTCCAGAGGCCCCTGGACCCCTTCCAGTCATACCCTGCTCCACCCCAGGAACTGCTGTCCTGACTTCTCACACCACTGGCTAGCTGGCTTCTGAACTTTATATAAATGGAATCATATAGTAGCCTCCAAAGTGACCAACATACATCACTCTCAGCCCTGTACTCTGAGTTTTTTCTTTTTAAGAGATTATATTATACTAGAGGCCTGGTGCACAAAAATTTGTGCACTTGGGGGGGGGGAAGGGGGGTCCCTCAGCCCAGCCTGTGCCCTCTCGCAGTCTGGGACCCCTCGGGAGATAACGACCTGCTGGCTTAGGCCTGCTCCCGGGTGGCAGAGGGCAGGCCCAATCCCTAGGTGCAGCCCCTGGTCAGGCTCAGAGCAGGGCCGATTGGGGAGTTGGGGCACCATCCCCTGTCACACTCAAGGCAGGGTCGATGGGGAGGTTGCGGTGCCACCCCCTGTCATGCACAGAGCAGGGCCAATCAGGGGGTTGGGGCATTTCCCCCTGTCACTCACAGAGCAGGGCCGATCAGGGGGTTGGGGTGCCGCCACTCTCACACTCAGGGCAGGGCCGATGGGCAGGTTATGGCTCTACCCCGTCACACACAGAGCAGGGCCGATCAGGGGGTTGGGGCGCCACACCCTGTCACACACAGAGCTGCAGGGTGATTAGGGGGTTTGGGCGCTGCCCCCGTCACACTGATCCCGGTGCCGGGAGGCCTCACGGCTTTGCTGATCCCGGTGCTGGGAGGCATATTACCCTTTTACTATATAGGGTAGAGGCTTGGTGCATGGGTGGGTGCCAGCTGGTTTGCCCTGAAGGGTGTCCTGGATCAGGGTGGGGGTCCCCACTGGGGTGCCTGGCCAGCCTGGGTGAGGGGATGATGGCTGTTTGCAGCTGGTCACACACCCTTCAGGGTGGGGGTCCCCACTGGGGTGCCTGGCCAGTCTGGGTGAGGGGCTGAGGGCTGTTTTCAGGCTGGCGGGTGACTGAAGCCCCCAACTGCTCCTTTTTTTCTTTCTTTCTTTCTTTTTTTTTTTTTTTTTTTTTTTTATTCTGGGCCAGCTTTAGCTTTGAGGCTTGGCTCCAGCTCTTAGGCCTCCGCTGCTGAAAGTAGGTTTCTGGCCTTTGCTTACAATGTTGCGATCCGGCTGGCTGAAGCCCGGCAGGTTTCTGGGGTTTTGTTTAGCTTCTATGTTTGTTACATAGTTGCTTGCCGCTCAGGGGCATGCAGCGGCAGGCGGGGAACGTTGGAGTCCTCCGTCACTGAAGCAAGCAAGCCTCATGTTAGTTTCAAGCTTCCTGGCTGCCGGCCGCCATCTTGGCTGGCAGTTCATTTGCATATTGCCCTGATTAGCCAATGAGAAGGGTAGCGGTTGTAAGCCAATTACCATGTTTCTCTTTTATTAGATAGGACTAGAGGCCCAGTGCACGAATTTGTGGGAGGTGGGGTCTGGCCAGCCCGGCCACAATCGGGGCAGAATGGGGGCCAGGCCTGTCAGGAGGAGGAGTCAGGCTGGCTGAAGAAGGGGCCGTGGGTGATTGGCCAGACAGCCCCACCCCCGATTGGTGTGGGGGAGCTGATCAGTGGTGGAGCTGGTCAGGCACCATTGAGAGGCAACCAATGGATGTATCTCTCTCATGTAGATGTTTCTCTTTCTCTCTCTCTTCTCCCTCCTGTCTACTCTCTCTAAAAATAAATGGAAAAAATATCCTTAGGTGAGGATTAACAAATTTTTTTTTTTTACTTATAAAAACAGGTGACTGGTTTACTAGCCATATTTGCTGACCTCAGTTGTAAATGATAGCTTGTTTGGGTACAGGTTTTTGGGTTCAAAGTTAGTATTTTCCTTTGGATATTGAAAATAATTGTTCCCCTGGCTTGTATCCACTGCTATTGCCAAGAAGATGGTGGCCAACCAGAGTCTTTTTCCTTTGTAGATAACCAGTTTATTTCCCTCTGGAAGGCTTTAGGGTTTATTTTATTTTATTTTAATGAAGTTTCTCCAAGGATTTTTAACTGCTAACTCCTCAAAATGTTTTTTGAAAGTAACTTTTGCTAAAGCAAAGCTAAGTTTATTAAATCTGCTGTAAAGGAGACCATAACCTTGCGAAACTCTTGGCAATGTTTCAGAAGGAGAAGGTCAGGGATATGTATAGGATTTGGGGTTAGGGCTCACGTGATTTAAGGCATGTCTTTGAAGGCCAGATACAGATTGGGATTGGGCACAGTTCCTAAATACTAGTTTAGGATTGGTGGACACAGTGATGCTCTAAGCAAATATTGATATGTAAACTGTTGTTTGACAAATAAGCTGTTTGCTCATATGAAAACACTATTGTCCAGAGAGGACAATTGTTTGCTCAGATGGGTAAACTGTTTGCCCAGACAAATTGGTTTTCAGGAATTTCCTGAGATGAACAGCAAGTATTTACTGATTTACAGCTTTATCTTTCTGGGTAAGGATTTCCTGGAAAAATCAGGTCATGTTGAAATAGGTTGTTTTAATTTTTGGTCCCAATATTTAAGCTAGATGGACATAACTGTTCTCTACTTTTGTGTCTAAATCATTTTAAAAATTTACCTACTTGGCAATGAATTCAGAGACTTCACGTCTTACTTCAGTTCTGTACATTTCAAATCAATTATTTATTTAAAAAAATTTTTTTTTATTGATTTCAGAGAGGAAGGGAAAGGGACAGAAAAATAGACACTTCAATGATGAGAATCATTGATCGGCTGCCTCCTGCATGCCCCCTACTGGGGGTCGAGCCCACAACCCAGGCATGTGCCCTGACTTGAAATCGAACCGTGACCTCGTGACCTCCTGGTTCATAGGTCAACACTCAACCACAGAGCCATACCTGCCAACCTCAATTATTTCTTTAACTTTTATTTACTTTTCATTTTCTCTAGGTTCTTCTCATGTAATTCCTATTATATGAATGATGGAACTAGGTTTATTCTATAAATCTCTTAATTTTGTCTTTTGGGCAAAATCCATGGCACCATTTTCTAATAAACTTGGTTTTCATCTGTGCCCATTCTGTTTTTTCTCCACCATATTAAGATTTCAATTCAACAATTATACTTTTAATAAACAATAGCTTTTATTGGTTCTTTCTATTCTTTTGACTGCCTGCATTATTTCCTTAAGTCTTTGATATAGTTGTGTCTTCAAAAAACATAAAACATGTCTGCGATTGCACCATTCGATCTGCTTCTTTAGTCAGGAGCTTTCTCCTTCCCACTTATTTTTCCTCCTCTGCCTTATGGTGTTGGCTCTCCTCAAATATTTGATTCTCGACTATGTGGTTGAATGTTAAGATTTCCTGTTACAAGAGCTGCTGTAACTGTTTATGTAGCCTGGTTGAGGAGGGGTGGGAATTGCCACTGAGGCTTGTCCCGACATTATCTTTAGTGAGCATGGCAGAGGCGTCTGTGATGTCAGGACATCTCACAGCTGGTCTTCAAGGTCACTGGTTTAATTCCTGGTCAGGGCACATACCCAGGTCCCAGTTTGGATCCTCAGTCCGGGTGTGTGTAAGAGGCAACTGATGGATGTTTCACTGTCATATCGGTATTTCTCTCTCTCGCCCTCTTCCTACCTCTCTCTCAAATTAATAAATGCATATCCTCAGATGGCAATTAAAAAAAAAGATCTAGCCTCACAAAGGGTCACTTCCAGTTACTATTCTGGTGAAGGCAAGAGTCCTCAGGTAACAAAGAACACATGGGGTAGGACATACCATGATGGCAATGTTTGGAAAACACAATTTAGCAGAGACCATCCTTTGGCCACAACAATGCATCTTCCTTTTACATGTGAGATATTCTCTCCATTCCCCAGGAACCCTGTATTAGCTCTTCCACAGAATTGTCAAGAGGTGGCTTGCGTAGGGTAGCTTTTGCCTACCACATAAATCATCATCTCCCTCCCCAAATAAGCATGCCATCTAAGTAGAAACAGCGAGCCTCTCTAGTACCTGCAGATACTAGAAATGTCTTGAGGACAAAAAAGACAAAGCTTCTATCAACAGCCCCAGAAAAGCCCCCAAATAAACACACAATCTGATTGACACCAGTGTGCTGTAAGCAAGTGTGATGTCCCCAGCCTGCTGGTTCAGCGACATTGTGCCTCCTGGGGAGCCATTCTGGAGCTACTGATGCACAGCAGTGAAGACAAACCCAACTAATATATCAAATTATCTCGCCACACATTATGCACTGGAAAGAAGAAAGCTAACTTAGATATCTGTGGGTGGTGAGATTATTGGTATTAAAAAATAGTTGTTTTCTTGCTTTTCAAATGTCCTGAACATTTTTCAGTTTTTTACAGTAAACGGTATAGAAACTACTTAAGACACCCTCTGTGTCAGACACCATGAATTTTTTTTCTTGATACCCATCCTCCTTGCTTCCTTTTCTTCTTCCTCTTCTCTTCTCCCGTCCTGGCCCTGGGGACTGACCCTGCACCATTGGTCCTCCGGCCATCTGGCTTCTGTATGGTTTTGGCCAATGGAAGAAACTGGCGGAAGATCAGTGGCTGAAGGAGAGTGGTTGTGGTATTCTTTCCTTGTCTTTCCAGCCATGTCTCAGTTCTGGGGTGATTGTGTCCTCTATGAGCACAGCTCCTGCTGGGGTCCACCTTCCAGGTCCTAGGTTCCATTGGGCTGAATCACATAATTTCCTCCCTGCCTCTTCAGGGGTAGTGATTGCTTCTCACTGTTCTTCCTATCTCTGGTGGGTTCCCTTAATGATGCCCACACCTCTGTAAGTAACTCCTACATTAAACTCACTGCACAATTTCAACTAATGCTCACTATTTCCTGCTGAGCCCCTAGATGACTCACCATATTGCACACATCTTTTACTTCTTAGGTTTCTATTTCTTCATTTGCAAAACAATGGATTTGTAGTAGACCATGTTTCTCAAACTCTGTTCCATGTTAAATGATCTCTTCAATAAATGGTGTTGGGAAAATTGGACAGATATATGCAATAAAATGAAACTAGACCACCAACTTACACCATACACAAAAATAAACTCAAAATGGATAAAGGACTTAAATGTACGACAGGAAACCATAAAAATTCTAGAAGAATCCAAAGGCAACAAAATCTCAGACATATGCCGAAGCAATTTCTTCACTGCTACAGCTCCTAGGGCACTTGAAACGAAAGAGAAAATGAACAAATGGGACTACATCAAAATAAAAAGCTTCTGCACAGCAAAAGAAACCATCAACAAAACAACGAGAAAACCCACTGTGTGGGAAAACATATTTGCCAATGTCATATCTGATAAGGGCCTAATCTCCAAAATTTATAGGGAACTCATACAACTTAACAAAACGAAGATAAACAATCCAATCAAAAAATGGGCAAAGGACCTAAATAGACAACTTTCAAAAGAGGACATTCAGAAAGCCAAGAGACATATGAAAACATGCTCAAAGTCACTAATCGTCCGAGAGATGCAAATCAAAACAACAATGAGGTACCATCTCACACCTGTCAGACTGGCTATCATCAACAAATCAACAAACGACAAGTGCTGGAGAGGATGTGGAGAAAAAGGAACACTTGTGCACTGCTGGTGGGAATGCAGACTGGTGCAGCCACTATGGAAGACAGTATGGAGTTTCCTTAAAAAACTGAAAATGGAACTCCCATTTGATCCTGTGATCCCACTTCTAGGAATATATCCCAAGAAACCAGAAACACCAATCAGAAAGGATATATGCACCCCTATGTTCATAGCAGCACAATTCAGCATAGCTAAGATCTGGAAACAGCCTAAGTGCCCATCAGTAGATGAATGGATTAGAAAACTGTGGTACATCTACACGATGGAATACTATGCTGCTCTAAAAAGGAAGGGACTCTTACCATTTGCAACGTCATGGATGGAACTGGAGAGCATTATGCTAAGTGAAATAAGCCAGTCAATGAAAGAAAATACCACATGATCTCACTCATTCATGGATAATAGAGACCATTATAAACTTTTGAACAATAATAGATACAGAGGCAGAGCTGCCCCAAACAGATTGTCAAACTGCAGCAGGAAGGCCGGGGAGGGTTGGGGGGCAGGAGGTAGGGGGGTAAGAGATCAACTAAAGGACTTGTACGCATGCATATAAGCATAACCAGTGGACATAAGACATTGGGGGATAGGGGAGGCTAGGGGACTGTCTAGGGCGGGGGGATAAAATGGACACATATGTAATACCCTTTGTAATACTTTAAGCAATAAAAAAAAAAATAAAAATGTGTAGATGTAAAGCAGTGCTGGTTTAAAAAAAAAAAAAAAAAGAGTTTCCACCCTTGCACATTGCTGATGGGAAAGTAAAATGGGAACGTAAAGTGGTGAAGCTGCTATGAGTCTGCACATTCATGCTCATTGTAGCATTATTCATAACTAGAGGCCCAGTGCACGGATTTGTGAACTGGTGGGGTCCCTTGGCCTGGCCTACAGGGATTGAGCCGAAATCAGAAGTCTGACATCCCCTGAGGGGTCCTGGATTGAGAGAGGGTGCAGGCCAGGCCAAGGAACCCCACCAGTGCACAAATCCATGCACCAAGCCTCTAGTATGCATATAAGATATTTGGTTAATCTCTTCCCACCCTCCACCCTACCCCCTTCCCTCTGAGATCAGTCTGTTTCATGTTTCCTTGCCTGTGCGTTGAGTGTCTGCTCCCTGGTGGTCAGTGAGTGTCATAGCTACTGGTCGAATGGTTGAACAGTTGGATACTTAGCATATTAGCCTCTTATTTATATAGATAGCCAAAGGTGGAAGCCACCCAAATGTCCATTGACAGATAAATGAATAAAGAAAATGTGGTATATACAAACCTTGATGATGTTATACTAAGTGAAATAAGTCAGTCACAAAAAGACAAATAGTGTGTGATTCCACTTCTATGAGGTACCTAGAGTAGTCAAATTCATAGACACAGAGCATAGAATGTGGTTACTAGGGGACTGAGGGGAGGGGATAATAAGGAAGGTGTTTTTTTTAACTCTCACTCTAGGATATTTTTCCATTGATTTTTAGAGAGAGTGGAAGTGAGGAGGAGAGACAGAGAGAGAGAAAAACATTGATGTGAGAGAGTCACATTTATTGGTTGCCTCACGATCTACAACTGAGGTACATGCCCTTGACTGGAATCTAACCTGGGATCCTTTAGTCCTAGAGCTGATGCTCTATTCACTGAGCCAAACCAGCCAGAGCAATAGGGAGTTTTTGATGAATGCATATAGAGTTTCAGTTTTGTCAGATGAAAAAGTTCTGAAGATCAGTTGTATAACACGGGAATAATACTTGACCCTACTGAACTTGACACTTAAAAGTTGTTAAAATGATAAAATTTCATGTTACATGTATTTTACCATAATTAAAATGAAAACATTTAAAAAAATGTGTTCCATTACAAAACAAAAGGGGAGGGGTGTTCCATGGTTACACTCTGTTTAAAAGCTCGGTATTCTCGTTGTGGTGTTTTTGTTTTGAGATTTCACAGTACACAAGTTCCCTGAGAAGTCTATCGTAAAAAACCCCCACCAATTTCATCTGTGTGAAACCATTTTCCAGAATAAACTGACCATGGAAAGCATGGTTTTGAACATAAGTGAAGAAGATACTCTCCAGGGTCTGTTGAAGTTTAAAGTCCTGTTATTCTTTTCTGAGTCTGAAAAGATTCAGCCCCAGACACTATTACTTCTGACACTTCATTTGCTGCCTCTTCCTGAACTCGGGGATTCTCTCTGCCACAGAAGTGTCTAGACAGTGACAGGTGGCAAAGAATCTTAAACTTCTTCAGTGACTAGAATCTGGGATGAGAGCCTTGGGAGCCCAAAGTCAGCTGTGTTTATTTCCTGGGGCTCTCAGAGTATCAGGTGGAAGAGGCTCCTCAAAGTACCGGAGGGTTGTGTGGATACATTTTTGTGTGTGAATGGTTTTCAATTATTTTCTTTGTTAATATTAATGTGGATCCAAACCCAGGAACATATATATATTTCTAAGAATCATTTACATTCCCTATGAAATTTTATTATATCTACTGTATTTCATTTGAATATTCTACAGGCTGGGGAATTTTTACAAAGGATTTTTTTGTAGTTATACCCATTATGCTAGGAATCTGATTTGTGATCATCTAATATAGACCTTGTTTAGTCTAATTGTCATAAACACAACCTTTCTAGATTTTCTTCTAAAGGTAATTACTTCATAATCAGGAAGTAGCATCATAGATTTTATTTTAAAACAAAACTTCAAGGAGTTCAGTAAGAACAGAATTCTAGAGAAATGATTATACTTCATTCAGAAGAAGACACTTGAAATAAATATTTATACTACTTGATTCTTAGCATTGAACTGGCCTTGTAGGCAACCAGGGCAATTATTTGACTGTCATAATGACACCCTTCCTTCATTTTCTTTACCCGTTTTTCATTACAAACCATGTTCTCTATGTACTTGATAAAACAGAAAAGCGTTCAAAGGGACACACCTCATAGCCTGGTTATTGCTGCTTCCCTCCTTCCACATTGTGCTGTGAGGGTTTGGTGTTTGGGGCTGTGGCAGCCACCTTGCCAGCCCTAAGGAAAAGGCCAAAACCTCACAATGTTGACCCAATCCCCCGGATCTGTCAGCTTTTGATAGGTCTGTGTCTAGATTACTCACTATGTGTGACATGACAACTACATTGCAATAAATTCAATTCAACAGTGTTTACTGAGCCTCGTTAATGTTTTCAGCACATTCCAGGCATTTTAAAGACATAAATAAACAAAGACCTGTGCCCTCTTGGAGGTAGAGTCTAGCCACCTTTAATCAGACACTCTTACCTGCAGTCTGAAGCACCTCCAGACTCAGGTGTTGGAGTCTAATCTTTCGGGGGTTGGGTGTAGTGGTGTGCTGGGACTGGCTCCCACCAGCTTGCAAAAGCTGCTTGTTAAATTTCCGAAACTTTTGAGAACTAGTGGTTAGATACAACCATTATTAAAAACGAAGTTGTAGACATTTGTAATTCAGTTATATTAAACATACCCATCACTTCCTCCTTCTCTTCTCTCTAGCCTTTTGAGGTCACTTACATTTCTTATTGTATTTATATGACACAAATAGTATATAATGGTATGCTTCTGTGCATCTCTTTCCAAGGCCACATTCAATGTCAAATTGGGAGCTTGAAATCTGCATGGTGGGAGTCTTTATGCCATGAAAGTTGACAACTGCTACAAATTTGGACTTGATTTATTGGTTTAATGACCATCTAGACTTAAAAGTGGAGAAAATATTAATAATTCAGGTTAAACTTTTAACATTGTGATTTCTGTAGGCATTACATTGTGAATAGCACAAAAATTTGAGGAAATATTCTTCCAGCATTAGAAAATTATCTGATTCAGCAAAAGAGTCGATCAGGCCATTGATAATCAAGTGAAACGTTGATACATATCTTCGCTGTTTCATCTTCACTTTACTGGTAAAAAAAAAATCCCCAACATCTTGTCAAAGCTATACTCATTTATCAGTTGCAACTCTGGGTTGACTATAGATATCAGCGTTTGGAAAATAATTAAGGAAAGCATTCTGTGATAATCAATTGTCTATATGGAATTTACAAAGACAAATATAGTATACTTTATTATCATTACAAATGTAATTTGTAATACACATCTCTTAAAACCAAAATTGAAATATTGATAATGTATGTACCTATATATTTGCTTATTTATTTTTTTAATTTTTATTTTTTTTGGAGAGCCAGTTTTGAATATTTACCAGAACACCAGGGATAAAGGGGAAAGTAAGGTAAGAAAATGAATAATGAGATTGCCTGACTGACCAGCCCAAACCATTTTGTGCTATTGCTCTAGAATCCCTGTTCTTAGAAGCCCATACATAAGCCAGGCTTGAAACTAACACTGAGCAATAAGTTGTACAACCTGATCAGAGAGGTTAATCCAATCCCACTGGTTACTGAATCCACCCAAATATTCCCTCACCAGAACTATACAAACTGTGCTATGTGTGAATTGGACTATAAAACTGTTCAGAATATATGGCCCCAACCATTCAGTGTTGAGAACATGCTACTAAGAGTTTGTTCTGGTGCTCAGGGTATAATGCATTTTCCTAACATACCCAATATGTGCTGTAGTGGGCTGTGTCCCATGAAACAACTAGCATGTTGCAAACACAAAGCACAAAATAAAAACACATAGATATAAAAAGGTGTTCTGGGGCTTCCTTTGATCAGAGACTCCTTTATGAAACAAAGACTTCACTGACACATTCTATAGGTGTGATTCGGTATTTTTCTTTTGGGGAAGAAAGATGGAATGAACAAATTCTAATTATTAAGTAAGTTACCACAAGGTTCTGTATGTTCGTCCTCAAAAGATAAATATCTCAGCAAGAGACGGACATGTACTATTTGCAAAATTCCTTTGATACATTTCTTCTTTGTCTTAACAGTTTTGGTGGTCGATGGTTAATGAAGCCATTGGAGAGATTGCTCATTAAACCTCATTAAAGGACGTAAGGGGGAGACGATTGGTTTCATCGTGGCCCTAGTTACCACCGTGGAGAAATAAAGAGGTCAGACGCCTTCTGTCTGTGAAGCAGCTGTCTGATAGTGCCGGTGGAGCTGGGCTGTCACTTGTCTGAAAAGCTTCTTTGTCTATTATCAAGAGCCCAGGCCTTGGATGTGTGCAAGAAAAACATCTCACCAGCAGAGGGCTGAAGTCAGCGTGGATAATTTGTGAATGCTGCTCATCCCTGTCTTAGACTGAGAATTACAAAAAGAATAAACATTAACTCTTTTCAGTTTCTAGGTGTATTGAAACTTTCATCTCATAGCCTTGCCCCCATCCCATTTAAAAAAGATTCCATGTCTTTATTATAACTATCATGAAAAAAATATGGACTCTTACATTCTTATCTATTAATGTAATATCTATTTAATTCGTAGGTACAAAATGAATTAAAACACTTTATTCCTTTCTGATTGATATTAGAAAACCCGAGATTAGACAATTTTTAGCTTGTATTATCAATACTAAGAGGATTCCCCTCAGGGAATGTGTATAACTGAAGGCACATGGAGAAATTTGCCCTGTTTACATAGCTGTTTTCTCTACCACTGAAGATAGGAGACTTTTAAAATACATCGCACAACTTCATTCAGGACCCATTACTTTGTTAAGCTTTTGGGAGGCAGAGTCTAACCCACAGATTGATCTCCCTTGATTTTAGCAAGGCCTAAAATAAAAAGCTAGCGAGTAAAGAAAGGAAGAAGAAAGTATCCATGGAGACAATGAAACCATTTAAATAATTACCTCTTGGAGATGAGCTCAGCCCACTCAGAAGTCTCACTGGAATGAATGCTCCTCATTTACAGCACACTTACGTTTCATTTCCACCTTCATGAAGAAAGGAATCATAGTAAAGTGGAAAGAAGAGTTGGCAGAACCAGGTTGGCCTTTTCCTTCTGCCACTTACTGTGTAACCTTGGGCAAGCCCCTTGGTCTCTCAGAGCCCCTATTCCTCATCTATGATATGGGATGGTAATACTACATGAGGGAATGTTTTACGCCTAGGGCTAGGACTTACCAACAAACACTGAGCCAGACTCAAAGCTGAGTAAGAAGTAACACTTGATGCCAATTAATTTTAAGTCGAGCAGGCATTTGAGGACAGGTCTACCATGATTTAGGCATATATGATTTCTTGTTTACTTCTGATGGATATTATTGCATTACTTTAGTGAGATATAGTATGGTTGGAGCTCTATAGAGAGAAAAATGGAGACACATGTCCTCGGGACAGTGTACATGTGCTTAGACCTGATCAAATGAAATGTGTTAAAAAAACAGCACCACCTAGTAATAACCTTTCTATCTCTCTTTTTAAAAAAATCCTCACTGAGGATATGTTTATTGACTTTAGAGAAAGAGGAAGAAAAAGAGAAAGAGAAAGAGAGAGAGAGAGAAAGAGAAACATCAATGTGAGAAAGAAATACCAATCAGTTGCCTCTTGTATGTGCCCTGACTAGGGATCAAACCTGCAAACTTTTTGATGTACAGATCAATGCTCCAACCAACTGAGCCACCGGTGAAGGTGCCCTCCTCTCTCTTATTCTATTCTGACCTTCAACTCTCCAAAATAAAAACGGAAGAAAACTACATATTCAACATCAAAACTCATAGTGGGTACATCCCAATTTGAAAAAAATGGGCAAAGGATTTAAATAGACATTTGTTATGAGCAGAATTGTTTCCCTTCCAAATTAATATGTTTTTTTTTTCTAGTCCCCAAGCACAGAGCAGAACACTCCAGAGTTAGTGAAAATAAAATATTTCTTTAAAAATACATAATTTTCAAGAAATAACATAATAGCTTATTGTCATAAATTCATTTATTCACTGGCAAAACCTTTTTTGTATGTCTACAAAAGGAAGAAAACAGATTGACGCTAATAAGCTGTTTCTTGCTTTTCATTGTTGTTTATCTGAAATGAGAGCTCATGAATTGAATTGATAAGAAGTAAATTAACATATAAGGATATGGAGCAGAATGTATTTATACAAAAATTGACTGTTGGCAAAGTAAACTGCTAAAGTGAATAACAATCACAAGAACATTTTTAAAGACAAATTACTAGAAGGTAGTATATTGAATATACACTCATTATGTGTATGTAGTCTCTCTTATCACTAACCTTAAGTTTATCATAAATATAAGTGTGTAACCTTGATATCAGAGGTCCTAGCTGACATGGGAAAACCAGGTGGGAACTGTAAATGACTATAATAGCACAGGCTTATACTAGCTAATTCAAAAAATAAGACCTGTCTCAAAATATCAAACTACTGGTTTTTGTTAACTTATACAAGATCCTACAGATTCACCCCGTCCAGGCTCTTCATCAGCCACTATGCACACTAGTCTTACTAGGATGACTTCTCCCAGGGACAGGTGTTCTCTGCCAGTGGCAGTGGCTGCTTGCTGCTTCCACCATTCTGCCCTCAGGGAGGGGATGTGAGCTCATCCTAAATTCTTTTTTTTTTTTTAAATTAAATCTTTATTGTTCAGATTATTACATTTGTTCCTCTTCCCCCCCCCCACCCCCCATAACTCCCCTCCTCCCAGTTCCCTCCCCACCCTCGGCCCTCACTCCCCACCCACTGTCCTCATCCATAGGTGCACGATTTTTGTCCAGTCTCTTCCCGCATCTCCCACACCCCTTTCCCCCCCAAGAATAGTCAGTCCATTCCCTTTCTATGTCCCTGATTCTATTATAATCACCAGTTCATTCTGTTCATCAGATTATTTATTCACTTGATTCTTAGATTCACTTGTTGATAGATGCATATTTGTTGTTCATAATTTGTATCTTTACCTTTTTCTTCCTCTTCCTCTTCTTAAAGGATACCTTTCAGCATTTCATATAATCCTGGTTTGGTGGTGATGAACTCCTTTAGCTTTTCCTTATCTGTGAAGCTCTTTATCTGACCTTTGATTCTGAATGATAGGTTTGCTGGATAAAGTAATCTTGGTTGTAGGTTCTTGGCATTCATCACTTTGAATATTTCTTGCCACTCCCTTCTGGCCTGCATAGTTTCTGTTGAGAAATCAGCTGACAGTCGTATGGGTATTCCCTTGTAGGTAACTGAGTTTCTTTCTCTTGCTGCTTTTAAGATTCTCTCTTTGTCTTTTGCTCTTGGCATTTTAATTATGATGTGTGTTGGTGTGGTCCTCTTTGGATTCCTTTTGTTTGGGGTTCTCAGCGCTTCTTGGACCTGTAAGTCTATTTCTTTCACCAGGTGGGGGAAGTTTTCTGTCATTATTTCTTCAAATAGGTTTTCAATATCTTGCTCTCTCTCATCTTCTGGCACCCCTATAATTCTGATGTTGGTACGCTTGGAGCTGTCCCAGAGGCTCCTTACACTATCTTCGTATTTTCGGATTCTTTTTTCATTTTGCTTTTCCGGTTGGGTGTTTTTTGCTTCTTCGCATTTCAAATCTTTGACTTGATTCTTGCGCTCCTTTGGTCTGCTGTTGGGAGTCTGTATAGTATTCTTTATTTCAGTCGGTGTATGCTTAATTTCTAGTTGGTTCTTTATCACAACATCGAGGGTCTCATTAGATTTCTCGAGGATCTCATTAAGTTTATCGGCGGCTTCTAGACAGTTCTTGAGAGACCTTAAAAGTGTGGTTCTGAACTCTATATCTTCCATTGACAATTTTGTCCTGTTTCTTTGTCTCCGCATTTTGTTATGCTCTCTTGGTGCACCCCCTAGTGGTCTTTGTGCGCAGTCTTGTAGTTAAGCCTTGATTGTTGTAGCTAATACTAGGGGGGATTTGACCTCCAGGCCAAGTGGCTGTGACCAAATTAATATGTTGACATGCTAACCCCCAGTACCTCAGAATGTGACAGTATTTGGAGAGAGGGTCTTTAAAAGGATGATTAGGCTAAATTAGGTCAATGGGGTGGGTCCTAATGCAAATGGGGATGGTGTCCTTATGAGAAGAGATCAGGACACAAACAGGCACAGAAGAAAGACCAGGTGTAGACACATGAAGAAGACAACCAGCTACAAGTCAAGGAGAGAGATCTCAGAAGAAACCAAACCTGCCAACACTTTGAACTCAGACTTTTCGTTTCCAGAAGTGTGAGAAAATAAATTTCTGTCTAAGATACCCAGTCTGTAGTACTTTGCAATGGCAGTCCTAGCAAACTAATACAACATTTCTCTAAAGAAGATATGCACAAAAGGCCAATAAGCACATGAAAAGATGCTCAACATCACTAGTCAGCAGGGAAATGCAAGTCAAAACCATAATGAGCTATCACTTCACACTTAATAGGACAGATGAAATTTTTTTAAAAGAAGAAACTATGAAGTGTATTAGAACCCTCATACATTGCTGGTAGGGATGTGGAATGGTGCAGCTCCTATGGAGAGCAGTTTGCTGGTTTTTCACAAAGCTAAGTGAACCCAGCAATTCCCCTTTTATGTATGTGCCCAAAAGAATTGAAGAGGGACTCAGACACATATTTGCAGGCCAGTGTTCATAGCAGCATTAGTCTCAATAGCCAAAAGGTAGAAACAACTAAAGTATCCATCAACAGTGAATGATTTAGAAAATGTGGCACATGCATACCTGGAATATTATTCTGCCACAAAAAGGAATTAAATTTTAATATACACTACAGCATGCATAAATCTTGAAGATGTTATGCAAAGTCAAGTCGATACAAAAAGGCAAATATTGTATGATTTTATTTACAAAAAAATAGAAAAAGAAATTTACAATAGGCAAATTCATAGAGATAGAAAATAGATTTGAGGTTACCAGGAGTGAGGAGGAGAGGGCAGAATGGGGACTTATTGCTTAATGAGTAGAGAGTTTATATTTGGGGGGATGAAAAGTTCTGGAGATGGATGGTGACCCATTTGGGTTACAAGTTTCACCCTGAACCGCACGTGTAACTGCAGCAATGCTCTTCCTCTTCCTTTTTCCTTTCTAGTCTCCCTTCCTTTTTGCACAGTTTGAATGTATTTAATGGAAAAAAATTGTACGCTGAAAATGGTTAATTAGTAAATTTTGTTATGTAAAAAAAGTATTCTACCAAAAGTGGCAGATTTTGTTATATATAAAAAACAATTTAAAAATTAATAAACCCAAAACTCATTATATACTTTAGATGGATGTGAATTGTATCTCAATAAAACTATTTTTAAAAATATTTTTATTTATTTATTTTTTTAAAGGAGAGGGATAGAGAGATGGAAACATGAGAGAGAAACATCCCTTGGCTGCCTTTCACACACCCACTACTGGGAATGGAGCCCACAACCCAGGCATGTGCCCTGACTGGGAATCAAACCTGGGACCTCTTGGTTCATGGGTCAATGCTCAACCATGGAGCCACACAGCTGGGCCTCAATAAAACTACTGGGGGAAAAACCACACATCCCAAGCCTGCAGTGGTTGAGAAATGGAAAACAACAGGCTAAATTGAGGAGCCCACCTTTTCCCTCACTGTTCCTCTGATCCGCTCTAAGTCATGGGGAAGCTCTGTGGCCAAGAGATGAGCTGAAAGCCTCAAACAGGCTTTCCTTCCGTGGCGGCCCTTTTTCAGAGCCATCACTGGGCCTGCCGCCTTCCGGGGGCTGCCCCAGCTGCGGCACCGCTTCCTGTTTATGGCCGTGGCTCATCTCCTGTGTCTGAATCAGCATCCCAGACAGTCGGGTGGCACCTGCTGTATGTCTCTGCCTTTAGGCTCCTTTAGACTCTATCAGTTTGGATTTAACATCAATAAAGTGCCCAGCTTTGGGGCCTCCACGCGGGATCATTATTTACTGTTATGTATTATGATTCTGTACCCTGTGCTCCCCCCAAGGCTGTATCATAGTATTTGCTTTGGGGGCCGGGTGGAAAGGCGGTTTTTCATGATCATAAAGACAAGTTGAAACCATCTCCTGTGATCCAGCCTGCTGCTACCAGCTGCACGCTCCGCTTTTACATTATGTATGACTCTGGACTGCTCCTACTGGCGGGAAAGATACACAGTTCCATTAGCGCTTCCCAGCGCTATGCTGAGCATTTACAGGCTACCGCGGCTAATTCATGCTAATATAGAACTGCTTACATATTTATGTGTCAGTAAATGCATCATCGGGGTGGCACAATGGTCCTCTTATTTAGAACTGATCTAGCCAATTTGGAACTGATTGGAAAGCTACGAGATGTGACTTCGCTGTGGATGGCTTTGGCGATGCAGCTTTGCGTTATTAAACAGGAGAGAGCCCGTGTAGGGGCCTTTCTCTGCCAGGGCGGCTGCCTCGCCCACACACATGTGCCCAGGCTCTTTTGTGACCTTCCTCTTTCCTGCTCCTTGGGCCACATTTACAGCGTTTGATGACCGGTGTGAGTCTGGTACCTGCGTTCATCTGTTCCGTGGTCTGTTGACCCATTTGGGTCCACAAGCTTTGCCCTGATTTACAAGTGTAACTGCAGCAATGCTCTCCCTCTTCCTTTTGTCTGCCTACTTTCCATTCCTTTTTGCCTTCACTCGACTTTTCTTTCTGCTTAGAGTGCACTCTCTCCTCTCCGTCTGCCTAAACGTGCTCATTTTTCAAAGTCAGAAAGAAGTGAGAGACCAGGGGGAGTGAAAGAAGGAAGAAGAACAAGCCAGAAGGGAGGACGATTGGACTGTTCACTGATCTGGGGGACTGGACTCAGGCCGTCCTGAAGTGCTGCAGCACAACTGTCCACCCCAGGGTGGTCTTGGAGAAGCATCTGCCCTGCGGCTCTGGTCCTGGGTTGCCCCAGGAGGCAGGGACTTCTCCTGTTATGCATGGAGGTGGAAGGAATGGGCTCCCCCCCCTCCCCCCAGGTCTGAGAGAGAGAGAGAGAGAGAGAGAGAGAGAGAGAGAGAGAGAGAGAGGTGCAGGATGAAGGTAAAGATCCTGGGCAGACAGTAAATAGAGTGACAGTGACTTGGAATTGCTGTCTGCAGCTGCACCAGGAATCCAAGCTGAGGTGGCACAAGGGGCACCTGCTGTAGCTGTCACTTAATAAACTGAAACAAGTTCCATCTTGGGGGTTCCATCAAGCTGGGTGGTTGCATGGGGATTTGTGCCTGCTTTTCTCATTTCCATCTTAAACCTCCTCCTGAGGTTTTTACTTTTGGTGCTAAATGCCAGTTCAGTCATAGCTATTCATTCATTCATTCATTCATTCATTCATTCATTCATTCATTCAAGCATTTAAGTGCTTACAATGGACCAGACTCTTTGCTGGTGCTGGGGATAAATAGAAAAAAAAGAAGGGACCATGTCTGTCTTAGAACCAAGAAATAAATACATGCTCCCTGAAACAGACCTCAGTTGGGAGGCAGTGTCCATGAGATGAAAATGGCTTACCCATGGGTCCCACAAATACTTACTGAGCACTCACTCTAGGCCAGGCAAACTTTAAGACACTAGGGATTCAGTCTTGTGCAAAACTCCCATGTCTGCCTCTCTGGGCTTAAAAGAGGGAATGGACGATGGGCTGGAATCATGAATGCTACAATAATTTACAGAGGCAGGAGAGCATGTGGACTCGAGTGGTTCAGAGAAGGCTTTCTTGGAAGAAGTAATGTTTAAGCTGGACAAAGCTAACTAGAGTGGCCAAAGCAGAGATTAACCACTCTCCCTCCTCAGCCCCTGTTGGTATTCTGACATGAGTGCTATAGGTCTTAGGTATCATTTATCCATGCTGTTAAAGTGGTTAAATATCCTCCCAAAGCTCTCTCTCCATCACTATGGGCTGTGGGTGGTTGTGGAAGGGCACCATTCATTGCATACGGCAACAAATTCATGAGCCCTAGGAAGCCAGAGAGAAATCTGGGACCTGAACTGAATGCAGAGAAGGATTTTTGACTCATGGTAAGGACAACAAATATGTAGAACTTCAAAGCAAGAAGAAAACTCTGTTTTGTGGTTTCCCTAATACCTAGATTTCACAAGACATTTTCCTGGGAGATAGAACATTCTTGGTTGGCATGGGGTAAGGGATCTTGAGTGTTTTTTAAAATTCATTACTAAACCCTGGATTGGACATAATGGAAGTCCCTAGAATATTACCGTCAAGGATCAGAGTTTTAGAGCGCTTAGGGTCTTGCAGAGAATCTTCTGTGCAATCTCTTTACTATTCACAGGAGGAAGCTGAGGCCAAGAGAAGGCAAGTGATCTGCTGAAGTTCACATGCTGGTAAGCTGCAGGGTGGTGAAGGAGCCTGGAGCCACACTATGGGCTCTGGCAAAAACATTAACTGCTAGTGAGAAAGATGAGTTACCAGGCAGAGCAGCCCACAGGGGGCCAGTGGTACTCACAGTGGAAATGAAGGCGAAGAGTTACAGAATCCCTACCCCAGGGCCAGCAGATGTCAAACCTGTAGGACATTGGAATCATTCAGGAGACTTTCTAATGCAAGATGACAGGTTCCTGGGCTCCTTGTGTTATCAACTGAATAGTGGTCCCCCCCCTCCCCCGCCCCCGCAACTCAAATGACTGTTTTTTGAGACAAGGCCTTTAAGGCAATGATTAAGGCTAAATGAAGACCTAGGGTGGGACACTAATCTGTTAGGGCTGTTGCCATTATAAGAAGAGGAAGGGACAACAGAGTGTGCACACTCTTGGACTTTTCAGCCTCGGAACTGTGAGAAATACATAAACATCTGCTATTTAAGCCTCCCAGTATATGGTATTTGTATGGCAGCTGGAGCTGAATGAGACACCACCATTTATTCCTCTTGCAGATGGCAAGAAGGAGTAGGACCAAGAGATCTGAATGTTTGAAGTACCCAGATGACTCCAATGCAGGTAAGTCATGAATGTGTCTTGGTAAATACAGATAGTTCAATACTCTCATTTGACAGCTGAGAAAATAAGACCAGAGAGATGATGTCATTTGCTTAAACCTCCTGCCACCCTGACCACCAACCTGTGGTCCTGCTCCAACCCATCAAGACATCCTCTTGGTTAAAACCAATCAGGGGCTTCTCATTATTCCTAGGAGGAAATCTGAAACTTAAAAAAAATTTTAATACATTTTTTTCAATTTATTTTTTAACTTTTTATTTTGAAATAATTTCAGACTTAGAAAAGTTGTAAAAATAGTACAAATAATTCTTATATGTTTTCACCCTGCTTCCCCAAGTGGTAACATCTTTTTTTTTTAATATATTTTTTATTGATTAAGATATTACATACGTGTCCTTGTCCCCACGTTACCCTCTACCCCCCCCCCCCCATGCCCTCACCCCGCCTGTTGTCCGTGTCCATTGGTTAGGCCTATATGCTTGCATGTAAGTCCTTTGGTTGATCTTTCCCCCTTACCCCACCCTCCCCTACCTTCCCTCCAAGGCCTGACAGTCCAATCAATGCCTCTCCGTCTCTGGATCAGTCCTTGTTCATCAGTTTATGTTGTTCATTATATTCCACAAATGAGTGAGATCATGTGGTATTTATCCGCTCTCCAGTTCCATCCATGCTGTGGCAAATGGTAAGAGTTCCTTTTTCTTCTTCCTCTTCTTAAAGAATACCTTTCAGCATGTCATATAATGCTGGTTTGGTGGTGATGAACTCCTTTAGCTTTTTCTTATCTGTGAAGCTCTTTATCTGACCTTCTATTCTGAATGATAGCTTTGCTGGATAAAATAATCTTGGTTGCAGGTTCTTGCTATTCATCACTTTGAATATTTCTTGCCACTCTCTTCTGGCCTGCATGGTTTCTGTAGAGAAATCAGCTGACAGTTTTATGGGTACTCCCTTGTAGGTAACTGACTGTCTTTCTCTTGCTGCTTTTAAGATTCTCTCTTTATCTTTTGCTCTTGGCATTTTAATTATGATGTGTGTTGGTGTGGTCCTCTTTGGATTCCTTTTGTTTGGGGTTCTCTGTGCTTCCTGGACTTGTAAGTCTATTTCTTTCACCAAGTGGGGGAAGTTTTCTGTCATTATTTCTTCAAATAGGTTTTCAATATCTTGCCCTCTCTCTTCTTCTGGTACCCCTATAATTCTGATGTTGGTATGCTTGAAGTTGTCCCAGAGGCTCCTTACACTATCTTCATATTTTTGGAATCTCTTTTCTTTTTTGGTTGGGTATTTTTTGTTTCTTTGTATTTCAAATCTTTGACTTGATTCTTGGGATCCTCTTGTCTGCTGTTGGATCTCTGTAAATTATTCTTTATTTCAGTCAGTGTATGCTTAATTTCTAGTTGGTCCTTTTTCATGTCCTCCAGGGTCTCACTATACTTATTGAGGGACTCACTAAATTTATTGGCGGTTTCCATAAAATTCTTGAAAAACCTTATAAACGTGGCCTTGAACGCTATATCCAGTCGTTTGCTTTCCTCCATTTCTGCCACTTGTGACCTGTTTCTTTGTCTCCGCATTTTGGCTGCTTCCCTGTGTTGATAGAGTGGCTTTGTGTGCTAGGTGTCCTGTAGGGCCCAGTGTCTCAGCCTCTCCAGTTACCTGAGGTGGACACTCTTGGTGCACCCCCTTGTGGGCTTTGTGCACAGTCTTGTTGCAGTTATGCCTTGGTTGTTGTAGGATCACTGGGAGGAATTGACCTCCAGGCCAATTGGCAGTGAGGATCAGCTGTGTCTGCAGTGGGAGAACTTCTGTGCTAGAGACACCCTTCTGGGGCAAGACTTGCTTCAGTGGGGCTTTGGTGCTCACTGAGTCTGCACCCTGAGTGTGTCACTTATGGATCTGAGTAGTTGTGATCTGGATGGTCCCCCTCTGACCACTGGGTACAGTGGCTCTTGGATCTAAGGAGGTGCTAATTTAGCCTCTGCCTGAGGTTACACAGCAGGAGCTACGAAGAGAACTGCAGATTCCCCTTCCTTTTTTTGGAGTTTGGAGGTGCCCTGATGAGGCTCAGCTGTGAAGCAATGCAAGCCGCTGTGGGGCCTTGGGCCTTCTCTTGGAAGTTCTGGGTCTGTCTGGCCCGGCTGCAGTTAGGTAATTATCAGGTTGCAAAGGGCTGGGGCATTCATATGCAAAAGCCTCTGCCGCAGCCTGGGTGGGGTGGGGTCTCAAGGAATCAAAGGGCGGAGCAAGCAGCTATGGCGGATCCTTAGCCCTGCCCTAAGGAGTCGCGTGTCTCAGTGTCCCAGTAACGGCTGCAAGCACCTCTGAGGGAAAGCCGCCCTCAAGTTCGCCCGCTGCCAGACAGTCCAGTTTCTCCCCGTATGAGTCCTGGGTCCCCAGAGACTTCCCGGAACCAGAGTTCAGAGCCGCCGGGAGCTTGTGACTCCCTCCGGATTCAAAAAGACAGCCGCCTCCTCAGGTGCCAGCCCCTTTCCGTGCGCGTGCGAGCCCCCGTACCTCTGCACTTAACTTCCGCAGCTCCTCTGGCTCTCAGTGTGCTTTTCTTTCTTTCTAGTTGTAGAATTTACACTCAGCCAGCCTTGCTGTAGTTCTGGATGATGTCTGTTTTGTGTTCCTAGAAGATTTTTCAATTGTTGTGGGAGGCAGCAATTTCCCGGTGTTTATCTATGCCGCCATCTTAGTTTCTCCCCCAAGTGGTAACATCTTACAAAACCATAGTCCAACCATCAAAATCAGAAAATTAACATCAATGAATTAGTATTCTAGAGTATGCAGACTGTAGCTGAATATCACCAGTTGTCCCACTAATGTCACTTCTAAGGGTTAGGATCACATGTTTAAGTGGTCTTGTGTTTCCTTTCATCTGGAAGGTTTCCTCAGTCTTTCTTGGTCTTTCATGATCTTGACATTTTTGAAAATTATGGGCCACTTGTTTTGTAGAACGGCCCTTATTTTGAGGCTGTCTGGTGGCTTTTAGTGATTAATTCACATTAAGCATTTTTTTGGGCAAGAATACCAAAGAAATGATATTGAGTCCTGCTCAGTGCACCCGATCAGGAGGCATATGATAACTATTATGCCACTGTGTCCTCGTGTTAACTTTATTAAGTTAAGGTGGTGTCTGCCAGTATTATTATTTTTACTATAAAACTTTTTTCAAAATACAAAACTGGTACCATGACCAAAAGATCAATATAATCTGGCCTCTACTTACCTCTATGTCTCTATCTCCTTCCTCTTTTCCTCAAATATGTCAATCTCTTTCATGCTGTGCCCCCTTCCAGGATCTCCCTTCCCACATTCTTTGCCTGGCTGGCTTTTTCTCATCATTGAGACCTTAGCCAAAAAGGCCTTTAATTTATCTTGTTCCTCATATAATGCTTTCTCAAAGTGGTCTGCACTTTTTCGCCAGAGCATTTATCCATATTTTAAATTATAAAAGATTTTTACAATTTCATTCTCCTCTACCAGACTGCAGGCTACACGAGGAAAGGCCTCTCGTCACTTTTGTCTACAATTATATATCTAGAACCTGGCACAATGCCTGATGTAGAATGCTCAATCACTATTTTTACTGAAAGGCACATAGAACAATTTTTAGACCCATGCCTAAACTTCAGCAAATACACCCTATGTAAGGACTGGGAGTTTAGCTAATCACCACAATGTTCACAGCATTATGTATTGGCCAACATTCCTTTTTAGGTTTTTTAAAGCTTCTTGCTCTTTTTTTATTATTTTTTTTATTTTTTATTTTTAAAATATATTTTATTGATTTTTTACAGAGAGGAAGGGAGAGGGATAGAGAGAAACATTGATGAGAGAGAAACATCGATCAGCCGCCTCCTGCACACCCCCCACTGGGGATGTGCCCGCAACCCAGGTACATGCCCTTGACCGGAATCGAATCTGGGACCTTTCAGTCCGCAGGCCGACGCTCTATCCACTGAGCCAAACCGGTTTCGGCTCTTCCTCTTTTTTTAAAAAAAATAAATGTATTTTTGTTGATTTCAGTGAGAAAGGGAGAGGGAGAGAGAGATAGCAACATCAGTGATAAGAGAGAATCATTGATTGGCTGCCTCCTGCATTCCCCTCTGTCCCCAGCCTGGGCCTGTTCCCTGACTGGGAATTGAACTGTGACCTCCTGGTTCATAGTCAGCGCTCAATCTCTGAGCCACACTGGCCGGGCAATGCTTGTTGCTCTTAACACAGTTTTGTCAGGAACTGTGTAGGTTGGGGTGGGAGGCGAGGGGGGCAGCAGCCCTCATAAGTCATGTCAGTGAGGCATGGGATCTGGGTAGGAAGCTGCTGGCACTTCATAATCATGAAAGCAAGAAAATCATCCAAATATGAAACAAAAATTCCCTTCTACCCCTGCAAAGCATATTTGAAAGTTATCTTATTTAACACAAATAACATCCTGCCCCCACTTACCTGTAGTCTCCTACCCCACTCCCCCTAAACATGCACACACACACATCCTCACACACAGCTGCCACAAAGATAGCAATTTCAGTCTTTCTTCTGTTTCCTTTTCAATTGTAAATAAATCGTCCAACTGAGTGTTGATGCAAAAAAGCAAGCACGAGCTTCCTGGCGGCTACTTTCTTATCCTCCTTTCACTCCCATAATCCTGCACTACATTCCCTCCTGTACATTCAAAGAAATGTGTGTACAGCCTCCCTAAAGGTCTAGCCCCTGCTCGGCGTCACTCCACTCTCCATTCATTCTCTCTTCTCACTCACTCCCTGGCGCTCTCATCCATGAACCTCCCTGTACCCCTGCCCCCTCCACCGTGGGGCCTGGGCTGGAAGGAGAGAGAGACTTTGATGAACTTTGGAGCACACAGCGCACATTTGGGTTCTGCCAGAGCTTCCTCTGAAGCCTGGAAGCTTGGAACTTCTCCAAGACAATGGACAGAGGGTTGGGCTAAGGTCAGTGAAACATCGTTTTTCATTTTCCTTGGTGGTGCTTCCACATCGGCACTCTGTCCTTTGCCTCCTCGCTAGGTGTTCATCTCGGCTGCCATTGCCAGGGAGCTCAAGCTGTAGAGGTCATAGAACCTTTCCCTGGGTGGCATGGGGGCAACCAGATCTGCGTCCACTGCTACTGGGGGTTGCCAGGTATTCAGGCTGTTCCTGCTGCTGGACAGCAGCTGTTCAGAAGGCTGGCGGAGCTGTGTCAGGTGAAAGTACACGCGTTCCTCCGCACTGGAGGCTGAGGGGACCCCAAAGGTTGCCCAGCTTCCTCATTTAGCAGGATGACATGCCCTGAAGTGAAAGATGAGTATCTGCAGAATCCCATCATCTAAAATCCTGCTGAGAGGACCTCTCAAAGACCCTCCCACAGACAGACTGTCAGTTAGCCACGATGCTGGGGTAAATGGCACTTCCCCAAAGTTAGGGGCCTGTGGGACACGCCGTGTGCTGAGAACCTTGAGCTATTGGTGCATTCCTGCCAGTGGCTTTCTAGTACCTCAGGACCCCCTGCAACAGCAGACGGGAAGTTCAGGAGGAATTCAGAGTTGATTGCTAGGAAAAGAAGACAGCCTGTACATTGCCTGTGCATTTAAAGGTTTCGTTAGTTCACACATTACCGACTGGATGATATTGATATAGTCCAAATGGAATAGAGAATTGAGGAAATTACCCACATTAGTCAGCTCACAGAAAACATTTTCGCCCACTCAGCATGCTATTTCTTTGTAGTGAAAGTAACTGGGAACCGTGAATTCGATGGCCAATCTCCTCAGTTTACTTGGAGTTTGGAGATAGTGCTCATACTTCCACAACAAAACTTTCCAGAGGCATTTGTCCTGGAAGATATGGCTCTAGCTTGTCCCCTACTACCTCGGTCCCTTTACACTTCTAGGTTCCAATATATCCTGTGCTAGAAATATGGATACATGCATATTCGTGCTCTATCAAAAATTAGACTGTGCTTCACATCTGCTTTTTCTCAGTGAGAGTGGTGGAGGTGTGCCTTGGAAAGCTTACTGCTGGCCTTGGGTATCTAGGTGTTGGCAGTGTAAGCACCGCCTTCAGTAGTCTCAGTGTTTCCAGGCGGCTATAACAGAATCCCATAGACCGCTGGCTTATAAACAAAAACACTTATTTCTCTCAGCTCTGGAGGCTGAGAAGTGCAAGATCAAGGTGCTGGCATATTTGGTGTCCGGTGGGAGCCTGCTTTCTAGATGGCAGTCTTGCTATAACCTCACATGGTGGGAGAGGCAAAATAACTCTCTAGTCTCCCCATGAGAAAGAGCACTGGTTCCATTGTGAGGGCTCTGCCTTCGTGACCTAATCCCCTCTCAAAGGCCCCACCTCCTAATATCCTCATCTTGAGGATTAGGATTTCAACATATGATTTTTTGGGGGGGTAGTGGGGGGGGAGGGAAACATAAACATTCAGTGAGAATTGCTATTTAAATAGAGCTTAGAATCATGTTGTTAGGTTGGAAATAGCTGCTTCAATTCTGCAGTCATATGCAAGAATGAGAGTCAGAATGATTGTGCCCATCCTCCCTCTTTCCTGGGAATAGGAGCCACAATCACAGATTTCCTTTCTTTCCTGTTTGGCAAGCCACTGAGGGTGAGATGGTGGTCCTGATACTACCACACATATCCTCAATCCACCTGCCTTTTTGGTGTGTATTTCACAATTTCATATCCACTGTTAGGACCAGAAATATGTTTTTATTGCTAGTTTGAATTAGGCAGTCTGGGAGTATGATTGCAGGACACTTTCCTCTATGGTAATATGCTAGGAACATTGTAAGGTCTCAATAAATGTGTTGGATTGCATTGAACACAAGCACACACCATGGGCACTTAGATTGGCACAGCGTGTTTATTTTCTAAGTGCTTTCCTAACCTGTCATTGTACACGTGCTAACTCATAGCACCTTTGAGTGACATGATCAAGGTGTCTCTTCTTCCAAGAATGGAGGACTTTATCTGAAGGAATTGATTGGTTTCACTGTGAAAGCCACTAACTGTGAGATTTCATGGAAGAGTGGGAAACTCCCTACACACAGTAGAAGGATGGCTGTAGCTTTACTCGCTGTATCTGGAAGTGACTAGAATGCATCACACATAATCAATTTGTGAGCAAAAGGTGATGCAGAACAATCAGGTTGGCTCTGTGTGGAGTAGCTCATGTGAAAGCAGACAATCCTTTTTTTCTGAGAGAGAGAGAGAGAGAGAGAGAGAGAGAGAGAGAGAGAGAGACTGACTGAAGTGAACAAGATGTGTATTAAATACATCTGGGCTCCAGGAACCTTTCTACACAGCATTTTCATCAGGCTGGGGGGATTTGGGCTGAGTCATGTACTCCTAGATAAAGGGTGAGTTATTAATAATTCCATGTCAATCTGGAGAGAGGCACAATTGATTGGGACTTCTGGGAGGTCAACCCTACAGTTAATTTTTTACAATCATTACTGGGAGACAAGCCAAACCCAGTAACAATTCTCACTTCAAGACAGCCTCACACCACTCCTTTTTAGTGTCCCCCCTTGTGCTGGGTCACTCTTAGAATCGGTGAATCAGTGACCACCACCACCATGCTCTACAATGATCTTTTTGCTCTATTTACTGGATCATAGATGCATCTAATTACCCATCCCTCTGCCCATCCATCAGTTGAGTTTAGTTTTGGATGCATTTCAAAGTAAGTTCAAACAAATTTAGATATATGTCTGATAAAAGAGTAGATAAAGGAATGTTCCTTAATTCTAATAAAGTAAGTTTTGGGATCATCTTGTCATTGCTCATTTTTTCATTTAATTAGAATATGAACCAAGAATATGGGTTATAAGATTTCTACTTTGGGGAGATTTTCTTTGTGACTGAGCATATGGTCAAGTTTTGTAATATGGATACAAAAGAAAAGTTGTATTCTCTGCCTGTTGAAAGCAGAGTTCTCTATACTTCTTAAACTGTTCTTGTTGATTATATTATTCAAATCCTCTATATTATTATTGATTTTTCTACTTGATTTGTCAAATTCTGAAAGATGTATGTTACAATCTCTTGTTATAATTTTTAAAAGTTGTTCCTGTATTTCCATTAAGTTTATCTTTTCTCTTTGAGATCTTCTTCTAAACCATTCATATTATTGATTTCTTGGCACTATCATTATCCACTTTAGGGTAGCTTTAGATAAAAGGAATCTTTGCTCTCCTCCTTATTTTTCCACTTTGGGGAAGTACGAAAACAATATGCTTTTGCCATAAGAGCTGAAGGATATAGTGGCCCAATTGCTTTTCTAAACCTTTTATCTTTTCCCTTGGGATTTTCATCTCATTGTGTTTTGTTTTGGGTTATCTTTTGATCTTTTAGACCATTCAGTTGGTTCTTAGACATGATTGTCATCTTTTTCAATTTATATAATGAATTTTAAAATAAAGATATCAAGTATGTTAGTCTAAATACCATAGACTAGGTAGCTTAAACAACAGGAATTTATTTTCTCACCGTTTCTGGAGGCCAGAAGTCCAGGATCAAAGTACCAGCATGGTTGGTTTCTGGTGAGAGCACTTTTCCTGGCTGCCTTCTCTCTTCATGGTAGGACTTCAACATATAAATTTTGGGGAAGGACACAATTCAGTTCATAACACTGAGGTATTTTCTCTCTTAATCTTCCAGAACCTGCTTTAAATGTTCTACTTAAATCTCCTTAGGGGTTCATATGAGTCATCTATTAAAAGTTATCTTTTTGCCTTTCCCTAGTTCTCCTCCAATGGGAGCCCCTCTATCCAGATGTTCCTCCAACTAACCTTCCTCCCTGCTCCTCTCTCCCTTTCTCAGGTTAAGGTCTTCTTAAATAGGCAAAAGCTTATATATTTTTTGAACTATTCACTGTGGTTGTTTCTTCAGCCCTTCACTAGTCAGGATGTTGAGGTGTTCTGGGTGGCATCAAGCTGATATGTCCACAGAGAACAAACTGCAACATGGCTAACTCTCTCTGAGAGTGATGCCAGTGTCAGTCCTCCCCAGCCAAGGACATGGCACAATTTAACTCAGCTCTCCTGAGGTCATCAGGAATGGGCAGGTCCTCTAGAATCCGTGCTACAAGTGGGCAGGTGGAGAACTTCCCTGAAATAATCCCAGGCTCTGACAGCTGAGGGATCACCTATGCTTCAAGTTGCTGCACATCCCTCTGTTTAGCCATGGCTTTCAGGCCTCCATGGACACTGAGGAGAAGAGAATCCACACCACTCTCTCTTTCAGAATGCTGGGAAAACCCTGGCCTCAATGCACCCCCCAGACTCTTCCACCTTGCCTGATGCTTTTGGCTCCTGGAGTGTTAAAGTAGAGAGGGAATCTGAGACATGCACTCAAACCACCATCTTCCTCCAATTTTCTCAAGCTCTTGCTCTCAGCATAATGAGCATTCTATCATGACAGGCTAATTTCTGTGTGAATGTGTTTTGCGTCATACTTCTATTAGGTGTGGAGAGGACACATTCTAACTTCTGTCAATAGAGTTAGGAGATGTATAATATTGGGGTGAGGCAGATGTCCTGAAAGTTGTGTAAAGAATCACGGTCACCTGCATTATTAAACCTCAAGGCATTTTGGGGTACAGAGGGTCTCTGAGCAAGGAGAAGAGTCTCTGCATAGTTGTAAGAATCACCAAGATGACTTTCAGGAACACCTGGGAAGCCAGGGACATTTTTGGACCAAGGTGGCCAGGGCTTGGCTCAGCCTGTCTGGATGTAGAGCCATCTGGGGGTAGAGTGGTCAAGGTACCATCAGTCCCCAGAGATACAAGATATGCAGGAAATGGCTCCTGCTGGGTGAGGTGGGGCCAGTTCTGGACTAGCAGGTGACATTGAGAGGGAATCAGCATTTCTCTGTGGTGTGTAGATGGCACCTTCTCCAAGGAGCCTGTAGGGGGCAGGAGGGAGCTAAAATTCTGAGAAAGGGGTCTCTTTTGTAATTTAGTCTTTTGAGGGTGCCATTTTGTAATTCTCACAAATGTGACATATGCTAGCAACGACTCACTGCTGCAATCTTGGATAGAATTAGACCATAAAGCTAGTAAAAGTTATTTTTCTGCATCACCTCAGCAGAGTTCTATAATGCTATTTATTACCTGTTGGGTGGTCTTGGACAAAGAATGGTGATTGACTTTAAGAAAGCAGCCTCATACCTTTGCCATGCACCTAGGCTTCATTGGTACGCCCAGTTCTAGTCCATGTGAGATGACAATGATCGTAGGTGCTCAGTCGATACTTACTGAATGAACACAGGCACCAAGACATAAATGAGTGCTGAAAAAACACTGAACCCGTTCTCTTTAGAATATTAAGAGTGCTGATGCCTCTGTCTACCCTGCTCACCTAATCTCAGTGCCAAAGTAAAATGACAGTGTCTGAATAGTCCAGAAGGCAAAAGCTTTCACCAGAGGACTATGTTACAGCAATGAGCATATGGTTTTCAAAGCTGGGGCATTTTACAGATAGAAATGGCAAGTATAAAATTCCTACTTTTTGTTAGGAATTTATATCCTGGATTTTAGCTTAAATAAATAAATAATAAAGATAAATTTGTGGTTCAAATAATGCCTTGTCTATATCTCTGCAGTTTCCAAATGTGTTGTAATTGAATTGGAGGAATTACTGCGAACAGATGCTAACTCATACACTACATATACCCTACAGTGAGAAAAATGACAGACTTCGCTCCACTTGCCCAAAATTCATTTAAATTTTAAATTGCCTTAATTGTTGCATATTTTTCATGCAGCATAATGGAAGTTTACAGAAAGATTCAATGGAAAACAGTTGGTTTTGTAAAAAGGCTTCAGGGCCTTGGTGTGTGATAAACAGTAGCCACACCTATTGAAAGTGACTTTCCAACTGGCATGTGCTTTTCACCGCATTTCTCTTAATAGAAAAATGTTATCACCTACACATCTCACCATTATTTACATCCTAATCACCCTCTCGTGATGAAATTCAGATGGAAGCATGTTTCATTAGACAGTTTACCATGGCAACTCGAGTTGGATAAGGCCCGTATGCAGGCTCTTTCCCTGGGCCTGTTAGTGGGCCTCTCTCTTCCTTAGCTATCATTGACCTCCTGCTAGGATATTCATCTTCTGATGTGCACTTGGTGGCAAATGAGACCAGAAAATCCCTACAAATTCTCATTTGGAAAGAAGAAAGACAGTTTGTCTCCAATTGTTGGAAGTGCAATTACATGTTGATAGACAAATCCAAGGCTCTAAAAGCAGACATTAATAAAAAGCTGTAAAATCTTGTTTCATCTAGTCTGAGAAAGCTAAGCGGGATATATCACTTTTGACCCCAACTGAGCTCCCATTAGCATGGCAATTCTTAAATCGCAGCATCTTTTGATCTTTTGAAAAGGTTCCTGGGTTTTCAACTAGTTGTCAGGAATGACTGAAATTGTTGGTAATAAAATCTGGTTTTGGTAACTTTGTTGGCAGCTGCAAACAAAGGAGAGGAGGTTTTCCAGGAATGACTCAGGTCTGTCTAATTTAATACATTTTATATATGTTTCAGAGAAAACATTCAACTGCTGAAGAACAGATGAATATTGAGCATAGGTCCAAGGGCTAATGTGATTCATTCATTATTATGTCCATTCTTCCCTTTTTCAACAGTGCCTGCCATGGCCTGGGTTCTAGGGAATATTAAACAAGACATCAATGTCTTCTGATTATACACAGTCTTGTGTATTATCTAATGTAAAAATCTACCTTAATCTTAAGGAGATTTTTCATACAAGGGAGAAGAGGGGACAATAACAGAAAAAAGGGGGAGGGGGGACATATCTATAAAAGCATAAATATATAGATATAAACAGTGGGTAAAATATCCAGCTATCAAAAACATCACAAAAGTGATGAGAGTGAGTAGAATGAAAAAGAAATAATCTGATTAAATTTCACAGAGGAAAGTCTTAGAATAATTGACTATCGTTTTTAAGATTACAGGTGTATAAATATATACGATGTTTAAATGTTACAGATAAAAGTGAAAGTCTTCCATATTACCACACTCCTGAAACTTTTTAATACATACCTGATTATATATTTTTTCAAAAATTTTTTTTATGAAAATGGGTTCATAGTACACATAATGTCCTGCAACTTGCTACTTACTAAACAAAAATAGTATTGTGACGAACTAGGGGGATGACATGAGTCATTTGGAAGGTAGGGATCTGATAAAATGAATGCAGGGCAGAGGGAGGCCAGGGAAGAGGCCTTATTAATAGGCCAGGAGTTTGTTTTGCTAGAGCCAGAGGAAAGGCAACAACTGAGAGACCTGGACAGGCAGTACAGGACTGGTCACCAGCCAGGGCTTTATGTTCATTAATATGACAATATGTATTAATGGGAACTTTGAGTGGATTTGCATTTCAATTCAGTTAAAAAAGCAAACAGGAAGTTTTATAGTCTATGCAAAAGACAGCAGTGTTTGGGGAATATGGTTCTGTTTACAAACTGAATAAAGGAGAAACACCAGAAGGTAGGGATGCCTCAAGGTGCACCATAGCGTTCCAGGGTCGGCGCAAAAAAGAGGGAAGCAATACCTAGTCTAAGCGCATCAAAATCCAGTGAAATTCTTAAAGAAACCACAACACACATAACTATCTGCCTTTTGCTGTTTCTTTCTGTGTCTTTGTCAATTCCACTAAGGTGACCCTTGACACAGAGCAATGTTTCATCTCCCTCTGGCATTTCCCATTCCCCCTTTACTTTCATTCTGACACAGGCTTTGGAGAATGAGAGGTTAGTGGACAAAATAACAGTGCAAGTTCATGCATTCTTTGAAACGAATACTAGATTTCCCTTTGAATGTTTGCTGTTGGATTTGTGGTATGGAAATGGGATGGAAAAAAGTGGCTTCGTCCTGTTGCTCATGCCGTCGTCCAGAGCGGTGCAGAAACCTCCGTCTTTCTCTCAGAACCTGGTCCCGATTCAGTTTTTCATTTATCTTGATTGCAAATAAAAAAGCATATAGCAGAGGATTCTGCTCAACAGTTCCCAGGAAAACAACAAAAATCCTAGTTGCTTTTGATTTTCTTTGTAATTGAGTTAGTGAAAGAAGCATTTATTGAACACATCTAGAATGAAATAGTCACTCATAGTAGCATGAGGAGAGGTAATGGAAAATACAGTTTGTACCAATTATTGTTGGGACAAATGACTGAATGTTCACCGAAACAGATATTCTGTTTATCAAATTTCATACAAGACTAATTTAAAGTTTTTTTAATGTTTTCAAAGCAAAAACTATACAATACAAAAATACATCTATCTACTTAAAAGGCTAATATGCTAAGTCCCTCTGACCATCCGACCGTCGCTATGACATGCACTGACTACCAGGGGCAGACACTCAATGCAGGAGCTGCCGTGACGTGCACTGGCCATTTACAAAGAAACGGCACTGCAAACCTGGTGTTGACAAAGTTACACTTGGTTTCCCCCAAGTGGGACACAGGCCCGCTACAACCCCAGAGGGACAGCCCACCAAATCGCAGCCAACGCTGTCAAGACCCCATGGCACAAAATGCGGTCCACAGCCCAGCCCAACCTGGAAACGGTCGCTGTGGGTGCTGGGTAATGAGATCTTGTAGCAATGCCCGGCTTCCCCTCCCTAGCGACTAGCCTCCTTGGAGTTTCTTCAGCCCAGGAACATGACTTGTTTTATAGCCAGGTGCAAACATTTTACACTTTAACCAAATGTCTGTGAAGCGTTTTCCCGTGTCTCATCTCATTTGATCCTCACAGAAGTCCTGGAGTAGGTAGATAGGAGACTCAGTGGAATCCTATTTTCTTTTCATTAGCCGGAAAACAGAGATTTAGAAAGTTAGAAACTTAACCTGACTGAAAAGGAATAAGAAATGGTGGACCTTGAAAATGATTTCAGGTTTTCTCACTGTGCAGAATATAGTCAAACATTGCTGCAGTTAAATATTTTACCCTTTGTTCTCTCTGCATGATCTACAATAATAGTCTGCTTCATGTTCATATTTACTGCTGTGTTGCTGACAATTACCTGAAAGAGAAGTTGGGGTGCTTCAGTGGGCTGGAAAAAGTTTAGCTAAGTCAGAAAGCAAGTCTAATTAAGCAAGTTTATTCTATATCTATAAAAGGCTAAGTTGACTTGTGCATGTGTGATACATGTAAAGCTCTGGCTAGCACCAACCGCATATGTGTGTTTTGATCTGTCATTGTTGATCGTGAATTTGGTTGACACTTCTATTATAGAGAAAGGGTGAATAGCGATATTAACATATTTCTTCTAATATTATGTGCAGGAATCCATGCACCGGGCCACTAGTATATATATATATAATACAAGATTTCTATTACATAAGCAAATACAATTAAAAACCCTGCATTGTTATATTTTTATTTTAAAACCTAATGAACCTAATATTAATGAATCTAATATTGGAAAAAGCAGTTTCAGTCATATTATGAATCTGGGAGAACCCGAAGAGAAAAATTATTATTGTCTGTCAACTGTGTTTGATTATACTGTAACTCATTAACTGGACAGGTGCTACGCCTCAGCCACCGAGCTAAGTGGTCGCTGTGTATCATCTCACTTAATCTTCCTATCAAACCTTTTAGGACTAACAGGGCTCTGATCCTCACTTTACGGTTTGTTTTATGTGAACCAATGGCCTCCACCAAAGACAAAAGAAAAATGGAGAACTGAAAGTCTCACGGGCAAATTGGGTTTTCATAGAGCATCTGTTTTCTCCCTGGACAACTTTTCTCTCATCATGGTTTCCTTGGAAACAAGATTCTTGTTCTATGCCCTCTGTTAGTCTTACTCTTCTTACTCCCGAGACAACCTCATTCATGCTCTTGGGTTCAGTTACGCTCTATGTGGATTTATATTCTGTTGGGGTCCAGCCCTAGCAGGTCCAGGGGTTCTTAAAGGTGTGGACAGAGTCGGTGAAGAAGGAATGACACTGAGACAGCGTTCAGTTGATCAGCAGCCTAGCCAGGTTCTCTAGCTAGGTTATAGCCAGGTTCTCCAGCCAGGTTCGCAAAATCCAAAACATTTTAAAACTTAAACATAACATTTTTAAAACTAGTAAGAATAATAAAACAATGGCAATGCAAAACAGCAATAAGTGAGTTTCTGCTAAATGAAAGTTTCTTTTGTTGATTTACTCAGAGTCCTTGGACTTGGCTGAGAGAGTAGCTTCCACTTCTTGCTTTTCTACCATCTGCTGGGCCTCAGTTGTTAATTTCTTCAGCTGACCCCATGTTGGCACCTCAGTCCCTTGCATAGCCTTCCTTTTCTTCTTTTTTCCGCTTTTCTGTCATCGGGACAAATCTAAGTCTTTGGAACGATGGGAAAAGGAGCTTCTCTGGGTCCATTGTGGTGACGCACGTAATGTTCTGGTACCCAAATTGTCTACACTGCTCCTTCTGGAAAGATACAAAACACAACCTCTTCCCCACATCATTACTAGATCTGTAAAACTCTTGTCTGGTTTGTGTATCCTTCTACCAGGCTGAGTCGGCAGAGGCTATTGCATAGGAGGCCCACTGCCTTTTGGCTCCTCTACAACCCTCTGCATTGTATTCTTTAAAAAATTTAACATATAACATTCTTCTCCCCCTTTTTTGTTTTTATAGAAAAGGTTTATATTGATGGAATTGTCAGTTTTTCTTTTTGTGTCAAGAGCTAACTTTGATGTGTTAAAACTGAGTAAAATGCATTTACTCAATCCAAAGCAGGCATTAAAAAGAAAAACCCAAAATGCTCTCTTGTATCCATTTTAAGAGTAGGATTGGCACTTTCTGCTATTACCTGAGTCCTGATCTATCACCCCAGGGAGAGCTTGCCAATCCTGCACTTTCCCGGGGTGGAAAGGCTGCAGTGGGGTTAAGGATAAGGCTCCTTGGGCCTACCTTCTCCCATGCCTTTACATTTACCTTTCCTTCCTCAGAAAAGCAAGGACATACTTTTTGTATAAAATGTTCCGCCTGACTGGGAGTAACCTTAACTCCTCTGCTAGCAAGCATATGTGTTAAAAGATCAATGCGGAGTCTTTTTTCTTTAGACTCAGTATGACCCATCTTCTCAATCAAAGTTCTGTACTATCCACCCTCTTACCCTACTTATCCTCTACAGGGGGGTCTGCAACACCCTACGGTGCAGTCCTATCCATCCCGAGTGCGGCGGGGGGGAGGGGGTGTGTGTGGGGGGCCTTACCTAGGGGTCCCTGTTCGGGTGCCAGAATGCCGGGGTCCAGCCCCAGCAATATTCCTAAAGTTAGAGCTAGCTGATCCCCCTCTTTTGAGTGCCAAACACACAGTCAACAGTTCATTAGCTTCCATTAGATGTCTAGTGGGCATTGCCACACAGCTCAGCACTCTCCAAATTGAATTTCTGAGACTGTTTCCAGAGTCTGCTTTTTCAGTTGTCTTAGTTTGTCTGGGTTTCTATAACAAATACCATACTCTAAGACTTAGAGTCTAAGTGGTTTATAAACAACAGAGATTTATTTCTCACAGTTCTGGAGGATTGAAAGCCAAGATCAAAGTACCAGCAGTCTGGTGAGAGCCTGTTTCCTGTTCATGGACAGCCGTCTTCTCACTGTGTCTTCACATGGTGGAAGGGGGGCCAGGGAGCATTCTAGGGTCTGTTTTATCAGAGAACCAATCTCATTCGTGAGGGTTCTATTCTCATGACCTGATCACCTCCCAGAAGCCCACCCACTAATAGCATCACGTTAGGAATTAGGTTTCAACATGAATTTGAGGGGAACACAAACATTCAGCCTACAGCACTGGTACCTCTAGTATCAGTAAACATACCGCATTCTACCACATTTCTCTAGCAGAACTCAGTTAGTGAAGACTTCTCCTTTTTGCCACTTTCCACTTTTAATTAATTACCAAGTTCTATCAATTCGGTCTCCAAAATAAATTAAATCTTCCAACTTGTCCCTCTATTCCCACTGCCATCATATTAGACCAGGCTTCCATCATCTTGTTCTGAATTATGGCCATGATTTCCCCTCAAAAATCTTTAAGGTTATGAATTATACATATTTTAAAGTCTTTTGTTTGCTCTGTTACCACTTTCTTTAGAATCATATTTTTCCTTTAATGAGTGAAGGCCCTCTTTTTCACTGGCTTGGTTTTCCTTTGGAGACTCTGTTCCGCTGCCTGCTCTGTTTACCTTAGCTTCCTTAGTAATTGTAATGGCAGTGCAGTTGCTATTTGGATGATTTGTCTTTTGCTTTTGGGGTGACTCCTATTCCCCCTTGGAGCTGGTAGCCACCTGAAAGCCTCTTCCTTCATTTCCAGTCTCATGCCCATTCATTCATAAATATTTGATGCCATATATACTTGGTGCCATCAATACTTGATACCAATACTATTGGCGAGATACTCTTCTTGACTTGAGGGATTTAGCAAGTGAACAAAACAAACTGTTGCTGTAGTTGCCCAAGGTTGGTGGGAGCAGGAGTGGCTGCCATTCTATAACTATTACCAGAAAGTAGCTCAGGGCCCTTCCCACTTTTCTGATCCTTGGCTGAGAGCTTGAAATTTCTTTTACTCTCTCTCGGGCTCTGATTTTTCCTATAAAATTTATCCTATTTGCATTTTGTCTTTTAGGAATTTATTTTTAAATTGCTTCTGATAGTAGGCCAACCTTCTTGATCTAATGCTCTAAAATAGCCTTCATAAACCCACTCCTGTACCCTTCTACCTAATCCATTCATCATCCTCAAGTGATCTTTTTTTTTTTCACATATAGATTTTATTTTATTTTTTTAATATATTTTTTATTGATTAAGATATTACATATGTGTCCTTGTCCCCACGTTACCCTCTACCCCCCCCCCCCCCGCTCATGCCCTCACCCCCCCGTTGTCCGTGTCCATTGGTTAGGCCTATATGCTTGCATGTAAGTCCTTTGGTTGATCTTTCCCCCTTACCCCCACCCTCCCCTACCTTCCCTCCAAGGCCCGACAGTCCAATCAATGCCTCTCCGTCTCTGGATCAGTCCTTGTTCATCAGTTTATGTTGTTCATTATATTCCACAAATGAGTGAGATCCTGTGGTATTTATCCGCTCTCCAGTTCCATCCATGCTTTGGCAAATGGTAAGAGTTCCTTTTTCTTCTTCCTCTTCTTAAAGAATACCTTTCAGCATTTCATATAATGCTGGTTTGGTGGTGATGAACTCCTTTAGCTTTTTCTTATCCGTGAAGCTCTTTATCTGACCTTCTATTCTGAATGATAGCTTTGCTGGATAAAGTAATCTTGGTTGCAGGTTCTTGCTATTCATCACTTTGAATATTTCTTGCCACTCTCTTCTGGCCTGCATGGTTTCTGTTGAGAAATCAGCTGACAGTCGTATGGGTGCTCCCTTGTAGTTAACTGACTGTCTTTCTCTTGCTGCTTTTAAGATTCTCTCTTTATCTTTTGCTCTTGGCATTTTAATTATGATGTGTGTTGGTGTGGTCCTCTTTGGATTCCTTTTGTTTGGGGTTCTCTGTGCTTCCTGGACTTGTAAGTCCATTTCTTTCACCAGGTAGGGGAAGTTTTCTGTCATTATTTCTTCAAAAAGGTTTTCAATATCTTGCCCTCTCTCTCCTTCTGGTACCCCTATAATTCTGATGTTGGTATGCTTGAAGTTGTCCCAGAGGTTCCTTACACTATCTTCATATTTTTGGAATCTCTTTTCTTTTTCGGTTGGGTATTTTTTGTTTCTTTGTATTTCAAATCTTTGACTTGATTCTTGGGATCCTCTTGTCTGCTGTTGGATCTCTGTAAATTATTCTTTATTTCAGTCAGTGTATGCTTAATTTCTAGTTGGTCCTTTTTCATGTCCTCCATGGTCTCACTATACTTATTGAGGGATTCATTAAATTTATCGGCGGTTTACATAAAATTCTTGAAAAAACCTTATAAACGTGGCCTTGAACTCTATATCCAGTCGTTTGCTTTCCTCCATTTCTGCCATTTGTGACCTGTTTCTTTGTCTCCGCATTTTGGCTGCTTCCCTGTGTTGATAGAGTGGCTTTGTGTGCTAGGTGTCCTGTAGGGCCCAGTGTCTCAGCCTCCCCAGTTACCTGAGGTGGACACTCTTGGTGCACTCCTGGTGCCTTGGTTGTTGTAGGATCACTGGGAGGAATTGATCTCCAGGCCAATTGGCTGTGAGAATCAGCTGTGTCTGAAGTGGGAGAACTTCTGTGCTGAAGACACCCTTCTGGGGCAAGACTTGCTTCAGTGGGGCTTTGGTGCTCACTGAGTCTGCTCCCTGAGTGTGTCCCTTATGGATCTGAGGAGTTGCAATCTGGATGGTCCCTCTCTGACCACTGGGTACAGTGGCTCCTGGATCTAAGGAGGTGCTAATTCAGCCTCTGCCTGAGGCCACACAGCAGGAGCCACGAAGAGGCTCAGCTGTGAAGCAATGCAAGCTGCTGCGGGGCCTTGGGCCTTCTCTTGGAAGTTCCAGGTCTGCCTGGCTCGGCTGCAGTTAGGTACATTCACATGCAAAAGCCTCTGCCGCAGCCTGGGTGGGGCGGGGTCTCAGGGAGTCAAAGGGCGGAGCAAGCAGCTATGGCTGATTCTCCTAAGGAGTCGCGCATCTCAGTGACCTGATAATTGCTGCAAGCACCTCTGAGGGAAAGCCGCACTCAAGTTCGCCTGCTGCCCGACAGTCCAGCTTCTCCCCGTATGAGTCCTGGGCCCCCAGAGACTTCCTGGAACCGGAGTTCAGAGCAGTCGGGAGCTTGTGATTCAAAAAAACAGCCGCGTCCTCAGGCGCCACCCCCTTTCTGCACGCGCACGAGCCGCTGTGCCTCTGCACTTCACCTCTGCAGCTCCTCTGGCTCTCAGTGTGCTTTTCTTTCCTTCTAGTTGTAGAATTTACACTCAGCCAGGCTTCCTGTTGTTCTGGATGATGTCTGCTCTGTCCTTTGCGGTATTTTTCAATTGTTGTGGGAGGCGGCAATTTCCCAGTGTTTATCTATGCCGCCATCTTAGTCCTCAAGTGATCTTTTAAAAAAATTTATGTATGTATGTATTTTAGAGAGTGAGAGAGAGAGAGAGAGAGAGAGAGAGGGAGAGGGAGAGAGAAATAAAACCATTAATGTAAGAGAGAAACATCAATTGGTTGCCTCCCGTACAAACCCAACCAGGGACCAAATCTGAAACCTAGGCATGTGCCCCAACCAGGAATCGAACCAGTGACCTTTTGGTGCACTGGACAGCACTCAACCAACTGAGCCACACAGGCCAGGGCTCCAGTGATTTTTATAGAATATTCAATTGATTATATCTCTCTCCTCCTTAAAACACTCTGAAAATTTCCCGATACCGTTAGAGCTAAGTCCAAAATTCTTTGCCTGGTCTTCAAATCTTAGATGATCATGGCCTCCTCTAGTACTATTTTCCACCCCGATCTCTCCAGCTAAACTGCTTTTCTTTCTTTTAAAAAAAATATTTTTATTAAGAGGAAGGGGGGGAGAGAGAGAGAGAGAGAGAGAGAGAGAGAGAGAGAGAGAGAGAGAGAGAGAGAAACATCAATGATGAGAGAGAATCATTGATCGGCTGCCTCCTGCATGCCCCTTATTGGGTGGGGGTCAGTCCCGAAACTTGGGCATGTGCCCTGACATGGAATTGAACCATGACCTCCCAGTTCACAGGCTGACGCTCAACCACTCAGCCACACTAGCTGGACTAAACTGCTTTTCTGAAATATACTGTTATTTCTGTGACCATGAGTTCTACAATATTTCTGCTGCCTGGAAAAGTCTTCTTTCCTTTTCTTTATCTAATTAAAGTGTCAGTTTAATCATCTCTTATTCCAGGAGCTTTGCCAGACCCTCCAAACTAAATCAGGTCTTCTATTACATGTTGCCTATTGCTATGGTTCAAAGAAAACATGTTGGAAATAAGAAATTATTGTCATTAAAGAAAACTACCTCACACATAAGTATCTAGTGGACATAAATCTTCTTTTGCTCTGAATAGAGCCTGATCTCAGGCTGTGATCTCAGCAATTCTGAGCTGCCAACAAAGGCAGTGGAATGAGGCATTTGTCAATGTTCTGGCAACTGACGAGGAATGGAGGAAACTGGCACACACACAACTCCTATGACCCCCCAAGGCCACAACAAGCAACCCCTTTGATCTGGGAACAATCCCAGATCTGACTTCCTAGACCAGCTGAGGCAGAAGGAATTGTGGAGAGGAGACAGTTTCCTTCCAGAAAGCAGAGGGAGAGGGATGCACAGCACTTGAGTGGCTATGGCTGTCTGCCATGCTGAAGAGGAAACGTAACTCAAGGATGCCTCCACAGGGCATTTGTGCAAGAGGAGCTCGGAGAGCGCTAGAAGTTGTGTGCGGGCTGTTGGGAAATACTCCCTTCAAATGTGGAATTGTTTTTGAAAGGTCCTGAGGGATAAGTCTTGATAATTCTGATTTAGCCAATGAAAGCTGTTGTCCCTCTCTGGGTACCAGACTTTCAAGAACTGGAGTTGAGGTTTCATGTGTGTATAGACCTCCCATCAAATTTCTTTGTAGCCAGCTTCTGCACAGATCTGTACTTATTCCATTCAGGTGAGTGGATGAGTACCCAGTTTCAATGTCAGGAATCAAGGTCTTGAGACAGCTGAGAGACTGCTGGAGTCTAATGGGGCAGAGGTCAGGGGAGGATGGAGATGCCCATCTAAAGAGCTCCCGGCGATGCTGGTAGTACCATGGGTGGCTGGCTAGGAAGACAGGCACATCTGGATTTCTATGTGTCCAATCAGGTTGATGAAGGGTGTTGTCCCTCTTGGGGTGTCAGCAAGCAGCCGCCACCCTTGGCTCCCAGGAGATACCATGTGGTCTGTACAGGGAGGAGAGTGTGAATGCAATAACATCACCTATTACATGAGAAGCAGGTGGCCCTAGGAGAAATTCCTGAAAACATAAAGGAACAAAAATATAGGGAACTCTCCCAGTACCGAGGCATCTGGTGAAGAGAACCATTCTCTGGAGAGCTGCTTGCTGAGCACAGAATCATGCTTTGAGGTGCAGAATTCTGTTGCCTGTGTGAGGCTTTCTTTCCCTACTTTATTGTAGAGTCATCTTCTTAATGTCCACCAGGCACAATGTTTGCCTTCATGGGACTGTGCAGCACAAATGCTGGCAAATTCTAAGTCCTAATACTACTCTTATTATGACAACATTTCTTATGAGTTAGAGACATTTGCTGTTTCAGGGTCCCTCACTCCCTATGTGTCATACTTAGGATGACAGCTTAATTTACTTTAGTTACATTTTATAATGGCTACTTCTGGATGCCCCAAGTCACCAGTAAATTTTCTAGCCCCCACACCACAGGATGGCTTGTTTCTGGGAATGTTCTGGGAGATGGCTAATTCTAGCCATCATTTGCTGCCTCTAGTAATTTATCCTGCCATGCTGGAATAACAATTTAGCTTCCCAGTTTGTAGCATCTAACAATGGCTTACAGACTTGCTTTTATTATTCATACATGGGGTGTGTTTGTGTATGCTTTTGTTCAGAGAAGAAGAAATGGCCAGACTCTTATTTGCAAGACATTCATTATTTTTATTTCCTGTCTGGATTCTAAAGATTGAAAATACTTTTAATTTCAATGTTAATTCCATGCACATAGTATTTATGTCTTTAATATAAAATGTATTTATTATAGGCAATTGGCTTAAATATTGAACCTTTCAAAATAAGGAATTTCTTCCATTTTTAGCACTGGAGAAAATGTACTCTTTCTGGGGAATTATTTCTACAATAAATATGGTTCATTTTAATTTGTGTAATAAAACATGCCTGCAGTAGAGACCTCTGAGAGTAACAATAACAGCTAATTTATTTTTAGTTATTTGCAGAAGAGTGTCATTTATAAATCATACATGATCCTGATATTAACAAAAACCTAACAAGCCAAGATGTCTGTATTTTATTCGTTCAACAAATGCACATGAATTGCTAGGGGTGCTGGTACATCGGGAAGTGCTGCTAATACAATGGTGAACCAGGTGGATCTGGTCCCAACCTCATGGAATTTATAGTCAAGTCTGAGGAGGTATTATTAACATTCCTTTTTGTCTGTCAAACCAGAGTTCAGGTAGATTTGCATCCATCTGTAAGGCAGAGTCTCTGAGACCTCACTTACATACAATGGCCTGGTCTTGTGGAGGTGAGGTGGCTGAGGCAGATGTGTAACTCAAGGATGCCTCCACAGGACATCTGTGCAAGGAGGAGCTTGGAGAGCACTAGAAGTTGTATGTGGGCTGTTGGGAAATATCCCTTTGAATGTGGAATTATTTTTTTAAAATATATTTTATTGATTTTTTACAGAGAAGAAGGAAGAGGGATAGAGAGTTAGAAACATCGATGAGAGAGAAACATCGATCAGCTGCCTCCTGCACACGCCCCGCACTGGGGATGTGCCCACAACCAAGGTACATGCCCTTGACCGGAATCGAACCTGGGACCCTTCAGTCCGCAGGCTGACGCTCTATCCACTGAGCCAAACCGGTCAGGGCTGGAATTATTTTTGAAAGGACCTAAGGGATAAGCCTTGATAATTCTGATTTAGTCAATTAAAGCTGTTGCCCCTCTCTGGGTGCCAGACTTTCAAGAGCCAGAGTTGAGGTTTCATGTATGTATAGACCCCCGACCAAATTTCTTTGTAGCCAGCCCTGCACAGAGGTTTGTACTTACTAATATTCCACTCAGATGAGTGGATGAGTACCCAGGTTCAATGTCGGGAATCAAGGTGGTCTTGTGACAGCTGAGAGACTGTTGGCGCAGAGGTCAGGGGAGGATGGAGGTGCCCATCTAAGGATTTCCCAGTGATGTTGGTGGTGCCATGGTTGGCTGGTTAAGAGGGCAGGCACATCTGGATTTCTAAATGCCCAATCAAGAGTGTAGAAGTCGCCATGGCTGAAATGACATGGTCAGGGCATCCACTATCTGGGTGCATAGTCTGTTGGAGGGTGGACTTAGCAGGGAGGAGCCCTTTCCTCCTTTCCCCACTCTCAGGGAAAGCTCGTGAGAAAGGCATGTAGATGTGGTCAATTTCCCTGGCTCTGACTTCCCGTGATGGTTCTGTTTTGAACATTATCCAGAGAGTGAAGTTTAAGAAAAGGTCCAGTTCCCCCATATTAACATCCAAATAGCGTATTTCTGATTATTTCCCTCTAGGTAACAAGAGTTACATGGATTTTACTAGCTGTGTGGCTTTGGGAAAATTGCTTGAACGTGCAGAATCTGGTTTTCCTCTGCAAAATGGGGAAAATAATAGTACCTTCTTATAGGGATTTTGCACAGTGCTCTCCACTTAGTAAGGATTGAGCAAGTGCTCACATTTGCTCATTTCTTCCTCTTTGCTTTGTCTTCACCAAATTTTAGGCGGGCTTCTCTCTTTCCTGCAGTTCCCCTGCATTCTACCAACCCCCAAGCCAGAGCAGAGGATGTTGTTTCCCTTATCCGTTTTCCTGGGAATCAGGTGACCAGAGTCAGACCCTTCTTCAATCAGACCCCACTGGTCTTGCCCCTTGCCTGCCTCAGTTGCCCTCCAAAGATTCTGCCTGCCCCTTTACCCTGTGAAAGAAATCCCTCTTTCTGTTTATTTGGAGATGCTTACAGACCTCATGGTCATAGGATTCTCTGTACTACAATCATCCCCCTTCACCTATTGCAATAGTCTGTTCCCCTCCCTTACACTCACCCTTTTGAATAAAGCCTCCCCTTACTAAGTTCTGGCTAGTTTTTCCTTTGACAGCACTTAATAAACATTCCCTAGTAGCTATCAAGAGTCTTTTTGATCAGCTTTCCAGTTTTAACCAGCATCCACACTGAATGAGGGGAAGCCAGGCTGACCAGCCTTTATATAGGAAAGTCTTCACTGTGCTCAGAAAATGCTCATGATCTAAGACTTCTGGTCTGAGTACCTTTCCACAACACCTGGTCTTCAGTTGCTACATTTGGTTTTTCAAGCAGCAGAAAAGAGATGGTATGCAGTCCTCCAGTCTTTCATGTCTGAGCATTCAGGTCCTTGCGTAGTTCAGGAAGAAAATGAGTTTCTTTTGAGTTCTTATTTAGAGTCCTCGGGGCATGCACTGTCCCGGCTGCAGTCACTGCAGGTTCCAGGCGAACCCCCAACGCTTTGAGGAGCCAGGTAAGGACAAGCCACCCAGAATATCTGCCTTTTGGGAGGGCAAGGCAACGCCGTTCATTTCTGTGCTGTCCAGTCAACCCTCAAGGTCAAAATCAGGTCCAACAGAGGAGTAAGGAAGGCAGTCTGTAGTTTAACCTCTTGGGGTTATCCTTCTTCCTGAAATTGCTTTGCTGACTTAAGAGAAGGAGAATTCTGCTCAGAAAACTGCCCTGCAGAAAAGCAGTCTTTCAAGTTTAAGGGTCGCTGAGATCCATGTTAATAGCAGAGAGAGCAGATAGGCAGACTTCTTCCTGACTGTGTAGCTCCTGCATCAGTTTCTCCTGGCTGGCCCTCCCTGCTCAGCCTGGGAAACCCTTCCTGTAAATATCACCTTTCCTTGACTGAGTCTACCTGTCCACACTGCTTAGCCAAAGGGAGCCACAGACAGTTACAGACATCTTTATGCCTTTCACGTTCAAGGCAGCAGAAATTCCCAAGTGGGGGGATTTTGTTGTTAGGATAGCTCTTGTCTAGACTATACAAGTCTTAAGCGCCTGGAAGTTCCTTTATGACTGACAAAGACTACTCTCTCCTTGACAAATTCCAGGCAGGATTCACTGAGCCTTTTTTTTTTTTTTTTAAATTACTAGGCCCCATACTTAGGACTTGTCCTCTAGAACCAGTTGTAGCAAGAATCTGGTTAAGTCAGTTTAGTGAGAATCCCCCATCCTCCATCTATGCTCTCTGTGGATATCTAATTAGATTCCTCACCCTCTACCCGCCCTGGCCTGCCTTTGGCAAGAGTCCCCTTAGGTCAGCTTAACCCTGCTGTCCCTGAAGTTTCCTCTTGGGACTATCCCATCTGCTGACTCCCACCCTGCTCCTTGGCTATAAGTCCCTGCTTGCCAAAGCTGTATTCAGAACTGAGCTGGTTCTATACTGAAGTTATTTTTTCCCTTTTGTAATAATTTCTGAATAAGTCTGTTTTTCCTGCTTTATTGTCTAACTTTGCTTTCCTTTAACCACTACAATAGAGGCTCTACAAACCATGCTTTAGTTGTTGATGCTGTTGACCGGACTGTTGCCTTTCTTTTAATTGTTATTATTCCTCTCAACCCATTTTTTTATTGTTTCTTTTCTAAAGAAATCAATCCTTCCTCTCCCCGATAAAAAACATTCCACTCAGACAGGTTTTGATTACCCGTTGAGTTTTGTATGCCTAAAGCAAGCTTTCAGAGCAATTGGGCTCCCCGCATAAAGAGAGAAGACTGCATTACAGTTTAAATTATTACATAGCAGTTGCCAGTTCTGTTTTGATTTAAAATCTTGTCTCTGATAATAGGAAATAGGATCACAGCTTATCTCTGGCTGTAAGGCTTTTGGAATGGCCCTGTAATTCAAGGCTTATCTCTGGGCATCATGGCTTTAAAAAATGTAAATCTTTACTGAGCTGTGGTAGGTTGCCATCTTCCTGTGTCAGCTAAGAATGAGAATGTCAGTTTTATTTTTCAGGTCCTCTTATGAGCAAATTCTACACTGAAGACATGAATCTGACCAAATATGTCTGTTGTAGATTTTCTGATCTAGTATAATTAAGTTGATGTCCTGATCTATTTGGATGGTTTATTGACATAGTCATCAAAAGAAGTGATGACAGTTACATGAAGACTTCCTTATCCTAAGCTTAGTCATATGATATTAGAGTTAAGGCGTGAACGTCTGTCTGTGACTTCTTTACAAAGCCCTTGGAATCATATTTTTTATCACTTTTATTATGCCAGAAATATTCTGTATTGCCTTTATTGATTCATCTATTTCCAGTCCAGGAATTAAGAATGCTTTCTAGGTTTCCCCTTATAGTACTGTAATGTAAGAATTATCTTCTTTTTCTAATATCCTCACACATCCTAGACCAGTGATGGCGAACCTATGACACACGTGTCAGAGGTGACACGCGAACTCATTTTTTTTTGATTTATCTTTCTTTGTTAAATGGCATTTAAATATATAAAATAAATATCAAAAATATAAGTCTTTGTTTTACTATGGTTGCAAATATCAAAAAATTTCTATATGTGACACAGCACCAGAGTTAAGTTAGGGTTTTTCAAAATGCTGACACGCCCAGCTCAAAAGGTTCGCCATCACTGTCCTAGACTGTACCAGCTGCTATAGTAAATGCCATTATTTCCATACATGAAGTACAGCCCTTGTTCTTTAATAATGGGTTGGTCATAATTAAATGGGACTTAAATGAGATATTTTTGGAATGGTTGCACATTTTTTATCCAATTATATCATTACAAAGACAGATTCTTATTGAATCTATGCAAATAAGTACATTGCCATGAAAAGTAAAAGGACTTAAGGCCCTAGCTGGGTAGCTTAGTTGCTTAAAGCATTGTCCCCAATATGCAAAGGTTGCTGTTTTGGTCCCATGTCAGGACAAATGTAAGAATCAACCAATGAATGCATAACTAAGTGAAATAACATCTCTCTCTCTCTCCTTTTCTCTCTCTCTCTCAAATCAATAGTAATAAGAAAAAAAAAGTAGCCCTAGCCAGTTTTGCTCAGTGGTTAAAGTGTTGACCTGTGGACTGAAGGGTCTCGGGTTTGATTCCGGTCAAAGGCACATACCTCAGTTGCAGGCTCAATCCCCAGCCTGGTAGGGATGAGTGTGAGAGGCAACCAATCCATGTGTCTCTCTCACATCGATATTCCTCTTTGTCTCTCCTCCTCTCTTCTACTCCCTCTAAAAAAATCAATAGGAGGAAGAGGAAGAAGAGGAGGAGGAGGAGGAGGAGGAGGAGGAGGAGGAGGAGGAGGAGAAGAAGAAGAAGAAGAAGAAGAAGAAGAAGAAGAAGAAGAAGAAGAAGAAGAAGAAGAAGAAATAAAAATCAATGGAAGAAATATCTTTGAGTGAGGATTAACAACAAGAACAAAAATGAGTCATTTACAGACTGTGTTAAATATTAAAAATAAAATAAGAAGTAGTCCTGGCAAGTTATCTTAAAAAAGAAAAGAAGTAAAGGGACTCAGTGAAGGTGCTGTGATTGTTGGAATTAGTTTTGCAGGCAAAGCCAGTCAATATACAATATAGTGTTTCCTACAGACTCATCATCCTTAAGTTCCCTTGTTGATTAATTAACTTTTAACATATTAATATTTCTCATAGGGTATTTCCTCTGAATTCTGAAGAGATATTTAAAGCAACATACCATTCAATGAGTGTTTTCTTTCAGTTTGCCCAAGATTAGCCTGATAAATTCTAGAAAGCAAAGATAGCTCAAGATTTAAGTTAAAAAATTTTTTTTTTCCTAGAGCAGAACACTAATCAAAATTAAATTGTCCTTTGCAGTCCCATTTGGCCCCGCACAATTGATTCCAGTTTTGCTGGCTGTCAGGTCCACAGTTGGCTATCAAAAGGTCTCCTGCTTCTAGGGTCCTGGAATCCGATCTCCCTGGGACAGTTTGACAGGGGTGATGTCAACTTGCAGGAGTATCATGAGTATCTGGAACTGGGCTGCCCTGAGGCTATCCTTTTGATATTTCTTTCAAAAAGGTCAGTTCCTGATTTGTAGCTTGTAGCAGAGGCTTAAGGAAAAAGGGGGAGCCAGTTTTTGGTGATAAGACTGAATGATTCCAGTTAATTTATTACAGTAATGTAAAAAACAAAAAAAGCCTGGGCCCTTGATGATGATGGCAAGACAACTTTTATTCAGATGACTGCGGTTGGGGAACCAGATTCCAGTATCCACTGAGCTCAGCTCCAACTAAGACAAAGGTGGCTGAGGTTTTTAAGGGAGAACAGAGAGGGAATGAAAGGAGGCTATGGAGAAGTAAAAAGGAGGGAACAAAAAAGACAGTAGGAGGAATATGGGGAAATGAGAAACAGGAAGATCAGAGGAGAATTACTGAAAATGGTTTGGTAATGTCAGTTGGGACAATGCACATTTTGAGCTTTGGTGGCATTTTCATGTTTTCTTGGGCAAAAACTCAGCATTTGGGTAGAAAGAACCATCAATGTGAGAGAGAAACATAGACCGGCTGCTTCCTGCATGAGCCCCAGTTGGGGATCCAACCAGCAACCTAGGTATGTGCCCTGACAGGGAATTGAACACATGATCTTCTGGTGCTCAGGATGATGCTCCAACTAACTGAGCCACCTGATCAGGGCTCAGAGCATTCTTAACTCAAGTGCTTGTTTTTGCCAATTTCTATTCAAATACTTGTTAAAGCAGAGTTTTTCCATTTTACCCAGCACCACACAACAAAAGGCTCTTTATTTATATATATGATTCTCATTTAGGATTTGCCTTAGTTTTTCACTCTCAGAAACCAATTTATCACTACTTTCTGAAACTTTCAATTCTATATTTTTTGCCATTCCTATTGGCCCTGAAAATGGAATCCAGTGGTTTTTCTCTCCTCCCTTCCTTCCTTCCTTCCTTCCTTCCTTCCTTCCTTCCTTCCTTCCTTCCTTCCTTCCCTTCTTTTCCACACAGAGCTTTGTTTTGACTTATTAAAATGGTATATGTAGTAGAATAGTTCTACTGGAAAGATGAGAAAAGATAAAGTACACCAGGACTTATCTGCTTTCAATTTTACTGTGACTTATTTTGTCTTGGCTCCATATCATTTCTTGCTCTTGGTGAAAAATGGAGCTCATAATAAAAGTGGTCTCAAGGGGGAAATGATATAACATTATCAAGCCCAAGGCAGTGGATGCAGCCAACTTCCAGGTTGCTATTTCACTTTTGGCTATTTCTGAAGGAGATGAAATACTCCATTCTAATTAGTGGACTGAGAAAGTTATATAACTAATACAATTATTTTATTTCTCGTAAGTATTTTAATGTATTTGTGTGGAACATAAAAATATAACAAACATAATTATAATTTTAGACATTTTCATGAATGCAGACATGGATGTAAGTTTAATAACTAGAATTTCAATAGGTAAACCTAAGACCATAAAGAAATGATAGGTTTTGTAACTGTCATTGTTCCTGTATCTGCTTTGGAGCTTTGCCATATTACTATACAGAGCCTACTTTTCTTTCAACCATTCTGGATTCATTATTATCCTGATAGAAGCTGTGGAGGGACAGACACAGTCACTCCTCTCTAATTTTTTGTTCAGACTAGACCCAGGCTGTCGTGAGTGGGGACTAGCTTAGGTGTAATGTTAGCCACTGTGTTTACAGGCCAACAAAATGATAATGATTTTTACTCTTGTTGATAAAAAAAAAGAACATCTAGCCTAAGAGAAAATCATATAAGAATTTATATGATCCAAACTGATGACAATTGTCAGGAGGCAAGATCCTAATGGATTGAGAAAGTGCTCCAGAGAATGGTAGTTTTACAGCTTATTTTATACATTAAAATCAAAAGAGGAGACACACAGAGTTACATGAAGTTCATTGGTGGGGGATTAGAGAGGCAGGAGAAAGCAAAGCAGGGGAAATCTCTGAGATTGGATGCAAAGTAAAAGAGAGAGACACATACCCCTTTTACATTGGTGGGTACAGGATAGTTAACATATACAGCATGTAGAACTGGTATGTGGGTAACAAGAAAATAATGAGGGGTTCTGTGGTCTCATGCTCTGGTGGAAGTTGTGCCCCGAGGGGTCTGGAAAAGGAGATTACTCTGACATTTGAAAGGTATGTTATCTTAGATGCCAAAAAAGACAATAGACAGGCTTACTTAAGGTAAAGATTGACCTTTGTTAAAAGGAAGCTACTGGACTAGCACATAACTACCCACCATGACTTGCTTTAGTTGAGAATTTTTATGTTCAGACCATCCTATGTGGTTACTTTAGATTTCTGAGTTTGTAAGGCTGCCATGCAGGCCTCCCCTGAGCTTGTCCAGTTTAGTATGTGGCCCCTTTTCTGCCCTCACTCTGATAATACCTAAAAAATTCTGTGTTAAGTTCCAGTAGCCTCAGTTCACTCTGGGATTTAGTACTCAGTTCACATGGGATATGAGATGTCATTGCATAGATTTTGTTAATGCTTTGAGCTGCAGCACTTAACCAGCACAGGCTGTTGGTGGTGTCAAATAAAAAAACAAATCTACAAGTAGTAAAGAGAGACTTTATTCCAAAGAATTATTGCAGGAGTGTGTATGTATGTGTGTGTGTCCATGGGGGTTGGGGTGGGGTGGGGGGGAGAGAATGGTAACTAACCATTAGGTCTGTAAGTGTCTCAAGAGTTATGCAAAAAGGGGTTTTCTTTAGTAGTACACAAGGCTAGAAGGACCGGGTGTGGGGAAGTAATGAGCTAATAGCTCAGAGTGTATTTGACCCTGAGACCAGCCAGTTCTCAGTCTGCTGCTCATATTGAGTGAAGATGGGCCAAAGCTCAGGGGCTTGGAGGCAGGAGAGAAGCTTAACTAAAGTTTGGCTTCAAAGACTTTTGTACTGATATATGACTGAGCACAGCAGTTCAGCGAACTTTTTATGAGGCCAAAAATGGGAACTGGAGGGTCTGTGTCTGACCTTATCATAGGCTAATGGGGGGAGGGGGAGCATCTGTGAGTCATATCTAAGTCACACAAGGAAGGGGGTGCTTTGTAGTAAGCCACAAGGATGAAGGATTCCTCCACCTTCACTATTTTCTGGGATCACTGGGTTCAGTTAAAATCCAACATTGCCAGCGGTTATGCTTATAAATGAACTGGTATCCTTATAAGTGGGGGATGCCAAGTCATGCACTAACTTACCTGGGAGACATCATAAGGAAAGCCAACTACCAGTGTGATTGCACTCAGGAAGGCTTTTAGTTTAGGCGCAGTGGTCGGAAAACGGTGGCTTGTGAGCCTCATGTGGCTCTTTGGCCCCTTGAGTGTGGCTCTTCCATAAAATACCGACTTCTGCGCATGGGCCATGAAGTTTCAATCGCACTGTATGCGCGCACCTGCACGTGGTATTTTGTGGAAGAGCCACACTCAAGGGGCCAAAGAGCCGCATGTGGCTGGCGAGCTGCAGTTTGCCGACCACGGGTTTAGGGGAAAAGATTGCTTTGGGAAGAGAAAAAACTCTCCTGAAACCCAAGGAAGTCACAGACCAAAACCTCCTCTTAACTGCCAAAGAAGAGCAAAGTCATGCTAAATAAGGCAACTTCAATGCAGAATTGTAAGCGAGGCTTAGATGGGGAGTGGGCGGTAATTTAAAAGCTGAGAATGGGTGTCATGGAAGACAGTTGTGTTTTCATTTTAATTTGGTCGATGTTCAGCATTACTTATTTATGACGTTCATTTCTGGTCTGCATTTGTACAAGTGCTTGTAAATAAATACTTGCTATTTCATGTGTAGAGTAAATGGGGTAGTTCTGCATGTATTCTTAATTGTTAAACCTGCCCTGCCCTGGCTTCCATATAGAATTTATCTCACCGCTAATAAAATCAGAGCATAGCCCAGGAGAATACAAAATCCCCCTTTTGGGGTTGGCCCTCTCTACCCAGTAACAGGAATAGCAAACCAGGCCCAGGTCAGCTTCCATCAGCTATCTTAGAATTTGTGCCTCTGATGTCATAAACTTCAAGTGATACATACAAATGATAAAGACAACCTGATATACATCTCTTTAAATATTTGTGTATTACATAGACTTTTGTTTTATGCAATTAAATGAAATACTTATTTTATGAAGAGGATTTTAAAAACACCAATGTCTACGTTGATTACTAACCTTTGGCTATGTGTACCTGGAAACAAATTAAAAAAATATATAACTTATTTTTTTATATTTACATGCATCATAGGGAGATTATTATATGCAATATTTTTGTAAAATTGGATAGGATCTTTATTTTGGAGTCTTTCTCTGTGCCACTATAAAGACATTTTCTCTGTTTTTCCTTTCTTTCTTTCTTTTCTTTTTTTTTTTGCACCAGATCAGTGTGTTTAATCTTTCATATCCCTTCGCTTCAGTATACATGAATTGATGATTGAATAAATTAAGGCTAAGCATACTGTTCTGTTCTTCTAAAACCTGTATTTATTGCTGTGATTTATCTGACAATTTACATAAAGTGCTAGTTAGTACAGCTGAAGTTATTAATTCTTCAGAGAATGAGATGTTCAACTGTTTCCACAGCTCCAGGCAGTTTTTCCACATTCGTATGCAGGCCATTACACAGACCACAACTTGGTGTTTGAATTAAAATTCATCACTGATGCTAATTTTAAGGAAGTCTCTATATTATACTCCTATTTAACCAAACATCACATTTCCTCATTAAAATATCAGCATCCCTAATGAAGTACTTTGCTTTATAATTTAAAATGTCTCACTATGTTGAATGCACATTTGAACATTTACATGTAATTCTGCTAATGTACTGATTAATTTATGTTATTCTCTTCCACTCACGTGGCAGATTTTAATTGCAATTAGTTAGCTGCCGTTGGGTCTCAGCATGCCGAAGGCTAGGGGAAAATCTGATCTTGGTGGAACAATTACCAGGACTTTTGAGCAGGGCTGGTATTAGAGGGAGCGAGAGGAACCATCAAAGTTGTGAATCTTAATTCTCCCGGTAATAGCTATGCTTGGGGGGCCAGCATTGGCTCTGAGGAAAAAAAGCCAAATAAATGGGAATTATCTGAACACTATCATACAATTAAGCTGTCACAACAACTTTGGGGACTGATCTTTTGTACCCTTTCCACGTCCGTCACGCCTGCTTGGGGGTGGGAGTTGCCGGGAACGTGCTCTCGCTAGGGCCCCGGGCTTTTGATGTGGGTGATGTACAGCTGTAACAAGGCATGGGGTACAACACCCTCCTTTCACTCCATGTTGTTGAGCTACAAATTCATGTAATTAATTTTAAAAAGCCATTGCTTTGATCTTCATAAATATGCCCAGGATTCAAATGGAAAACCTCGAGGGGCATTTTCTCGGGAGGATGATGACAGGGCCAAAATGCAGTTTCATGAGGGTCTACTACTTGTCCATAAATGAGGTTCCCCCCACCCAGCCTTTATTTTAGTGGCTGCTGTTACCAGCTGCACTGCTAGATTATGCGGAAAATCTGCTTGCTTACCCTGCAAAAACACTGCCTTGGTTCAATGAGCTATTTGTAATGCTATGCTAAGCTTTGCAATATATTACTATAATTTGGCTTAAAGCATTTTTAGTTTTTACACTGGTGATATTATCTTAACTATGGGGCACTGGTGTTTATAAATGAGATGGAAACCCAGTCTCTGTGGTAGTCATTGTTAGTGAAGCACAGAGGAGGGAGCTCTGGGCCCCTTGAACTTGGGTGGTAGCCCTACCTCTGTTGTTACCAGGTCTCTCTGGACCTCAGTGTTCTCAGCGCATGGATGGGGATAACAAGGAATGATTCCTAGCTCAGGATTGGTAAGTGGGGCACATGACAAGTGCAGGTAAAAGAGTTCTATAAACATGAGATTGCAACGTAGGTTTAAGCTTTAATGTTAGAGTAGTGCCCTGCCTTCACTTTTTGTTGTTGGATGATTTAAAACAGGGGTCTTCAAACTTTTTAAACAGGGGGCCAGTTCACTGTCCCTCAGACCATTGGAGGGCCAGACTATAGTTTAAAAAAAAACCTATGAACAAATTCCTATGCACACTGCACATATCTTATTTTGAAGTAAAAAACCAAAACTTCAAAAAAAGGGCTCTCCTAACTTCAAAAAAAAGGCCCTACTAACTGCAAAATGAAAACAAAAAAATAGACCTCCTAACTTCAAAAAAAAAAAAAAAAAAATCCTAACTTGTTCTTACCTCGGTCCTCAGGCAGCAGGAGGCTCTGCACAGGCAAGCTCGTGACTCGTCTGATCACACCCGAGACTGAGAGGAGGAGTCGAGAGACAGAGAGAAGGAGGGGAGTCGGAGAGTGTGGCGCACATTCCACACATGCACACTGTGGGCCCAGGTCGAGTCGGCTGCTAAGCAATAGGCAGCAGCGGCAAAAACAACCAGCGGGCCTGAAAAATGTTTTCGGTGGGCCGCATGTGGCCTGCGGGCTGTAGTTTGAGGACCCCTGATTTAAAGGTTTAACAAAAATGCTATCAGAAAGAAATGAAATAAAAAAATGCCATTCACATCATAGCTTACTAAACATTGGCAGAAACAGTAGATATAAATAACTAAAACACCGGACAACATAAACATGCCAGCAAGGAAGGGAGTGATTGGAATGAAATTTTATGATTAGTATAAGACTTTTAAAAAATACATATGGCCAGGCCGGAACCAAGAAGTCACAGTATGATTCCTGGTCAGGGCACATGCTGGGGTTGCAGACTTGAAGCACCCAATGGACGATGTTTCTCTCTCATCAATGCGTCTAGCTCTCTATACCTCTCCCTTCCTCACTCTCTAAAAATCAATAAACACATATATTTTAAAAAATGACAAAAAACAGATATATGACAAAATCTCAAATGTTGGACAATGTAAACTACTGAAGAGAAAAAAAAAAGACAAGAAAAGTTTACAAACATGAGTCAAAAAAGAAAAGCCAAAAATGGTAGAAATGAATTTACTTATATAAATACACATGATAACTGTAAATGGACTAAATTGATATTTTTAAATGTCATGTTGGATAATTAAATCAGAATCTAGTTTGCTATTTATAAGATGCACTAAAATACAAGAATACTGAAAAGCTAAAGTCTGAATAAACATATATCAGACAAATACTCACCAAAAGGCTAACATTAATAACTATCTAAATAAACTTTAATGAAAAATACAGTATTAGTTATAAAGAGGGTCACTAAATAATAATTTCCATTCACTAGAAAGATAAAAAAAAATGCTATTCACAGTCTTTAGTATGTTATTTCTAATAACCCAATAAATAGTAAAGAGTCAGACTTTTTTTTAATTTTTTTTATTTTTTTATTTTTTTAAATTAAATCTTTATTGTTTAGATTATTACATTTGTTCCTCTTTTTTCCCCCCATAACTCCCCTCCTCCCAGTTCCCTCCCCACCCTCGGCCCTCACTCCCCACCCACTGTCCTCATCCATAGGTGAACGATTTTTGTCCAGACTCTTCCCGCATCTCCCACACCCCTTCCCCCCCCAAGAATAGTCAGTCCATTCCCTTTCTATGTCCCTGATTCTATTATAATCACCAGTTCATTCTGTTCATCAGATTATTTATTCACTTGATTCTTAGATTCACTTGTTGATAGATGCATATTTGTTGTTCATAGTTTGTATCTTTACCTTTTTCTTCCTCTTCCTCTTCTTAAAGGATACCCTTCAGCGTTTCATATAATCCTGGTTTGGTGGTGATGAACTCCTTTAGCTTTTCCTTATCTGTGAAGCTCTTTATCTGACCTTCAATTCTGAATGATAGGTTTGCTGGATAAAGTAATCTTGGTTGTAGGTTCTTGGCATTCATCACTTTGAATATTTCTTGCCACTCCCTTCTGGCCTGCCAAGTTTCTGTTGAGAAATCAGCTGACAGTCGTATGGGTATTCCCTTGTAGGTAACTGAGTTTCTTTCTCTTGCTGCTTTTAAGATTCTCTCTTTGTCTTTTGCTCTTGGCATTTTAATGATGATGTGTCTTGGTGTGGTCCTCTTTGGATTCCTTTTGTTTGGGGTTCTCCGTGCTTCTTGGACCTGTAAGTCTATTTCTTTCACCAGGTAGGGGAAGTTTTCTGTCATTATTTCTTCAAATAGGTTTTCAATATCTTTCTCTCTCTCATCTTCTGGCACCCCTATAATTCTGATGTTGGTACGCTTGGAGCTGTCCCAGAGGCTCCTTACACTATCTTCGTATTTTCGGATTCTTTTTTCATTTTGCTTTTCCAGTTGGGTGTTTTTTGCTTCTTCGCATTTCAAATCTTTGACTTGATTCTTGCGCTCCTCTGGTCTGCTGTTGGGAGTCTGTATAATATTCTTTATTTCAGTCAGTGTATGCTTAATTTCTAGTTGGTCCTTTATCACAGCATCGAGGGTCTCATTAGATTTCTTGAGGATCTCACTACATTTATCGGCAGTTTCTAGAAAATTATTGAAAGACCTTAAAAGTGTGGTTTTGAGCTCTATATCTTCCATTTCTGACATTTGCGTCCTGTTTCTTTGTCTCCGCATTTTTTTATGTTTTCTTGGTGCACCTCCTAGTGGTCTTTGTGCGCAGTCTTGTTGTAGTTAAGCCTTGATTGTTGTAGTTAATACTAGGGGGGATTTGATCTCCAGGCCAAGTGGCTGTGAGAATCAGCTGTGTCTGCAGTGAGAGAACTTCTGTCCTCTAGGGAGGTGCTAATCTAGCCTTTGCCTGAGGCTATCCGGCAAATGCCTCTTTACAGGGCTTGGGCGGGGCGGGTCCCAGGGATCTACAGGGTGGGCTAAGCGAGCAGTTATGGCTGCTCTCAGTCCCGTCCCCAGAGGCTCTGCCTCTCAGAGTCCCAGCAACGGCTGCAAACCTCGGAGAGAAAGCTGCCTTTGAGTTCCGACCAAAGCCAGGCAGTCCCGCTTCTCCCGTTTGAGTCTGGGTCCCTAGAGACTCGCCCAGATCTGGAGCTCAGAGTCTGAGACTCCCTCCTGATTGAAAACAACAACCGTGCCCTCAGCCGCCAGCCCGCTCCGCATGCACTCCGCACCTTAGTATTTGACTTCAGCACTGCGCCTCCTCTGAGTCTGGGTATGCGTTTCTCTTTCCTCCTAGTTGTAGAACTTCCACTCAGCCAGCCTTCTTGTGGTTCTGGATGATGTCCGTTCCGTCTTTTAGTTGTATTTTTGAAGTGGTTGTTCGAGGCAGCAAACTCTGGCGTTAACCTATGCCGCCATCTTGGTTTCCGATGCCAGACTTTTAAATGAAGAGTTTTCCAAAGGAATTACAGAAGCTAAATCTACCCTGTGTTCAAGAAAATGCAACAAGATTATAAACAACCCCCAAGTCTCAGTGGTTTAACACAGCAGAAGTGTATTTCTAGCTCGTACCACATGTCCAGGGAGCTTTGCTGATTGTGGTCACACAGGGACCCAGGCCAACAGAGGCCCTACCTTGTTTTGTCTTTAATTGTGGCAAAATACACATAAGATGAAATTTATCATCTTAACCATTTTTTAGTGTACAGTTCAGTGGCATTAAGACCTTTTAGACATTGTTGTGCTACTCAAAACCACTATCTCTACAGGTATTTCCAAAGCCACCAAGGCAGGGAAAAGGGATGTGGGACCCGTGCACAGGCTCATGAACACTTCCTCCTGGGAACACGCAAGAAACCATGCTTACATGTCATTGGCTCCATTGAGTCACATGGTCATCCCTGACTTCAGAGGGGGCTGGAGGTACAGTCCTCCAAGTGCCCTGGAAGGGAGGAGATGTAGACTATTTGGTGAGCAGCACTAATGATGACTACACTCCTCCTGTTGAAATTTTAGAAAGTGTGTCATCCGCTCTTGGGAAGCGGGTTAGCTCCTGACTGCCTGGGAAGGGGAGTTACAGCAGAGTGAAAAGCTAGAAGTAGTGAACATGGGTATTGGAGCCGGGCTGCCTGAATTTGAATTCTGGTTCTCCCTGTGTCAGTTTCCTCCTCTGTAACATGGGGACACTAACATCATTAACCTAGGGCTACTGTGAAGGCGAGAACACTGAGAGCAAGGCCAGGACATGTGATAAGCATCTGCCATGGAGGGGGTGCCACACTTCCCCTGCCGAGGCCAGAGCCTTGAGCCTGCTGTTTATTGCATTTTTCTCTCCCTTTTCTACAAGCATCTAGATCCTCAAGCCTCAGCCTCAGGTTTGGTTGCAGAGCAAAGAGTGGTTTTCAGGAAGACTGAGCTACAGGTGGAAATCTGCTACAAAGAGGAGGAAACATTAGACTCCGGAGATTCCTCCTGGTAGGAAAGGGTTAAAGGTCCCTGGACCCCTCATTCTCAGAGCATTCTCAGGGCTTGAGCAGTGGCCCCCCTGTGACCTCCCCCAATGCTTTCTTCTATCCAAGACCCTGGGGCTCAGCGGGTGAGAGTGTCCTAATCTCAACTGGGGTGAATTTACCATCAGCCTAATTGAAGAGGGCGCAGAGTCAGCCTTTACGTCATTTAAAGATAGGAGCAGTGGCACACTTCCTATACAAGGGGATCTGTGTGGTGGGCGTCATGCCCACCTTACCAGCTGGTGTCAGCAGCTCTTCACTTTGGAATCATTGTTCGCAGGCTGGTTGGCCACACAGATTGATTTATGGCAAGGGCTTTGGATGGGGAAAATAAAGTGGTGTCCCGAGCCAATGGTATATATTTCCTTCACAAACTTGTTCCTAAAATCTCAGAGGACTGAAGTCAGAGAGCAGATGTAGGGGCCTCTGTGTGGCTGTGCTTGTATGTGTGCACATGTGTGCAGTCTGCCAGGGAGGCCATAGCAAAGTGCCCCACACCGGGGAGATTAAACCATAGGAAGTTATTGTCTCATGGTTCTTCAGGCTGGACGTCTGAGACCCTGGTGATGGCAGGGCTGGTTCCTTCCAAGGCTGTGAGGTAGAATCTACTCAGGCGTCTGTTCTTGACTTGTAGATGGTCATCTTTATGTTCACATAGTGTCTCCCTGTGTGCGTGTCTTCAAATTTTCCCCCCTTTTAAGGACACCAGCCATATTGGACTACACTTTGCTCCAGTGACCTCATTGTCACATAATTATTTCTGTAGAGACAAATAAGGTCACTCTGAGGCACAGGGATTAGGACTCCAAGGCATGAATTTTGGGGGACAGAATTCACGTGCTATGTGGGTGCATGCTGGAGGATGGGTTGGTGCTTTTACTGAACAGAAATATCTTCTGGGGCCCTTCTAGCCTGGAACAGAAGGAGAAGAGCTGGGCCAACTCAGCCTCCTACAAGTAAACCACATCCTGCTTTTCCTGAAGGCCTTTGCTGCCGCTCAGCCATGGACAGAGTGGAGATCTCTCCTGTACTCCGCACCTCTCCTATTTGTTTATTTTCAAGTCCATTTTAATAGAGATCATGGGGACAAGGAGGCAATACTGGTGGCTCCTGGCCACTCAGTGGGTGGCTGGAACATCCCATGGCTGGGCTTTCGGCTTCTGTTGCCTGGCCACCCTCCACCACGTCCATGGCTTCCCCACATATGTGGAGGCAGGCAGGGGTCCCGGTGGACCAGGTGGGCTGGGTGGGCACTGAGTGTGAAATCCCTCCCTATAAAGGGCACCCCCTGCCTTCCAGCTTCTCTTGCTGTGTGGGAATGTGAGCCTGTGTTGAAAGCTTGTCTGGAGTTTTTCATGAAAACATCCACTTTTTAACTTTGGCAACTAATTAAAAATAAAACATGCCCCGCTGTGTGGGCTGAACTAAATAGAGCCTGTGGCCCATGGGCTGGCAGATTTGATGAAAGGCATTGTCTTCCTAATTGGAGGGATGTCGTCATCACCACAGACCTCTGCTGCTCCCTTTGTTTATTTCCGTTTCTCCTGCATCCTCAGCTACTCAAATTGAGCCTCACCTTAAGGCCAAGGAAGAGTCCCTGGCAACTCATTGATCAGGGGTTCATTCACGCTATCTCTCAACTCTTAGTGACCAAGCTGTCCACTGTGCTGGGTGTTGGGGATATAGGAGCAATATGATCTTAAGGGCTCTTTAGCCCTCAATTTCCCCCCCGAACATCTTAGAGTCTTCCTTGAGTTGTCTTTTGTCCATAATCCCAAGCCTTGGTCTATCTTAATATTATTATTATTATTTTTTATAGATGCTTCCTCCTTCTGGTCTCAGGAGTGGAGAGGATATTTCTTTTTTTCTTTAGGAGTAAAAGTTAATTTATTTTTTTCTCTCATTTTTATTTTGTGTTGGTTTCAGTTGTACAGTGTACTGGTCGGACAATCATATACTTTACATAGTGTTCCCCTGGATATTTCCAGTACCCCAACTAGGGGGTATTTCTTATTGGCTCTCAGCTTTACTTCACATTTTCACATCCCAAGATAAGCTCCTTGTGGCTCTGGTTCAAGAATTCTGGGGTCTTAATGATGGTCCCTGAGATGGAGCTATGCATTGTGGTCTATTTTGATCTCCACATTATTTTTATAAACTCTGACATTCAGACTTGGTGTCAGAGGACTTTCCACAGACAGTAGTCAGCCATTTAGGGAGCATGCTGCTGAAAGAAGCTTAGAAGGTTGGTGCTGTAGGGCCACTGTGTATGGTTGTTAGGTCATGTCCTGAATAACAATAGGGGTGACTTCTGCACCATAGTCTTTGTGATTGACCCCTGTCCCCTAGAGTTGGGCAGTGACAACCTGTTTGGCTGCACACTGGCTTTAGGGGACTTGTAGAGAGACAGAGAAAGAGGAGGTCAAAGATGATGGCTAAGAGGATCAGATGTGCAGGATAAGGCAGGGCTTACGGCCACATTAAATTTGTTGGAATTTCTCTGTAGAGCCAGATAAGGGACTGATGCAGGAGAGGGCTGTACGAAGAGTGTCTTGGAGAGTGGCCACCTAGATGTGGGGATACCAGTTTGGAGAGATTACGTGACCCATATATTGTGTGATCATGGTCCTTAGTGACAGTGGGGATGGAGAGAAGCGGCAAGATTTGAAAGACATGTGGGAGGCGGCATCAGTAGGATGCAGTAAGCCCAGCCTTGCTTGGATACTTTCTCCTTCACTTTACAAATATTTTCTCTAGTTGCTTCAGAACACCCACGTTCCATTTTTCTAATTCCATTTTGAACATTTGGAAGATAGGGATTGCATGTCTTTTTCTTGGACATACTTAAATAGTTTTCACTCACAAGATATTCAATAAATGTTAACTGACTCATCATCAACTGCCTTGCCACCTGATCGGAGGTAGCGTGCCAGGACAGCAGTCTCCTGTGTGTGGATGGTGGGGACAACAGAAGAGAGGAACTGAACAGGCAGTTGCTTTCTCAAGAAACATTTCCCAGGTGCCTGATGCATTGGTAGAATTTCCCCAGGCCATGAGACTGACAGAACCAAGCGATGTTTCTAGAGCTTCATAGAAATAGTCACTGGGGTTATTTATCTTAACCCATTTCACTCAGAAACCCAAAAAGTAAATTAATCAAAAGGAGAGAGACTAAGCTACATGCCGAGAGCTCTTTCAAGGGAAAGGTTGCAGGGGATCTAGAATTGCAAGCCATAGTCCTTGCTCTGAAACAGCTTATAGGCCACCCAAGTATACTTCCTAAGAAGCAGGACAGAAGCACATGGAACAGCGGACTGCATAATACCCTTATTTACTGCATGCATTAGTTTTCTATTGCTGCTGTAACAAATTGCCGCAAGCATGTGCAATGCTTTGGATGCTGTGGTGGAACAAACACAGGATTTGGATGGAGCAAGACTGATTCAGTGTCAAATCCTGGTTCTTATCATGCAGCAGGCTCCCTGACGCTGGACTGTTTTCATTGGCTAATAAATATAAAGTCCCCTTTTATTCTGTTCATTCATTAAACACATATTCAGCAGCAAGATGGGCCCTGGCAGATAGGAAGATGAGCATGAATTTCATCTTCATTGTCCAAAGGATGAGATTCCTGTATTTCCTGCCAATCTGCACCCTTCACATTTTTTAAGGTTGGTACTATGGACTAGAAAAGGCTGCATTCCAGCATCAATCATTTCCTTCTCATTGTTTCAGGAGCTTCTTCTTCTGCTTCCCATGCAAGATCATTACTCTCACCTTGCTCTGAGCATCTGGCCCACTTCATTATATTCTATCGGGTCTTTCTCCTAAATGTCTATCCTCTACCCTCTTCATTCCCACTGTCTTACGGTAGGTCATCATCATTTCTCAATCAGACATGAGTTTCTGCCTCCAAGCTTGTCCCTTGTACTTTGAAGACCCGCAGGCTCTCTTAATACAATGACACCCCGTCCATCTCAAGGATACTAGAGGAGGTTCTTGGTAGGGAGGGAAGGGTTACCAGGGCCTCATGCTCCCCTCTTTTGTCCTGGAGATTTAACCTCTTCTTGGAGATGGTATCAGTCATGGCTGTTAGCTCTCCTCGCTTTCATAGCTCTATTCTCTCATTGTTATTTTGGGACATGGACCCTTTGTTTAGGTTTTGATCTCATAGCTGAGACTAGGACTGACATGTAAGCAGTTCTAAGCCTTTTCTCTCCATGAGAAAAACAAGAATGACACTACAAGGAGCCGCCATGTGCTTGTTATTAGAGATGCTCAGTAACCTCCTGAGACCTGTGATACTCCGTTTGGCTTCTGTGCACCTGAATTAGGACAGAGACCACGTTTTCCTTTCAGTCAGGGAGTTTCTCCAAGAACCTGTCTCTAGGGACCTATTTCTCTTTGATTGCACAACAAACCTAACTTCTCAATTTCTGCCCTACAATTTCAGTCTTTCCACAGAGGGCTGATATTGGGACTCCATCTCCTTTGGGGCAACTATACCCCTCACCTAGAAGGGTGTGGCCTAGGCCTACCATATCAACATGAGAAACAGATAAAAAAATGAGTCTAACCTCATGGCAAGAGCAACATGAACAGTAGCAGGGACATTATTTCCTTACATCCTCCTAAAATGCAACTGCAATCAAGTCAATTACTCTTCATGATGATCAATAGTTTTCCATTGTCTTACAAATAAAGTTTGAGCTCCTTTTTTATAAATCTTCACTGAGGATATTTTTTCCATTGATTTTCAGACAGAGTGTAAGGGAGGGCAGAGGAGAGAGAGAGAGAGAGAGAGAGAGAGAGAGAGAGAGAGAGAGAGAGAGAGAAACATTGACATGAGAGAGACACATTGATTGGTTGCCTCCCTCATGGACCTCAACAGGGGCTGGGGATCAAACCTACAACCCTCTGGTTGGCTGGCTGGTGCTCTAACCTCTGAGCAACCAGTCAGGGCAAGTCTGAGTTCTTCGATCATGACTTTCATATCTTTCTAAGAGGCTTTCTAACACATACCTCATTCCCTAGCCATATTGAAATGCTTGATGCTCCCTAGAGGCATTCTGCTCTCTCATGCTGTTGTGCTTTGTACCTGCTGTTCCCTTTGCCTGAAATTCTTCTCATCTGGCCAAACTCCTTTTATCTTCAAGAACCCGCACAGGCATCCCCTTCCTCCTCTGTTCATCTGTCCCTGACCTTTCTTCCCTCATTCCTTTATAGAGATAATCACTCCCTTTTCTCTATCACTATATATATACTGAGTGGCCAGATTATTATGACTGGCCAGATTATTATGACCACCCCATCAGTACAATGAAGTGAATTAGTTATGCAAATAATAATAATAATAATAAAACCTTGAGCGTATTTGCTTAGGAAGCTTTCAATATTCAGTAATTTTGGAAGTGTCAATGAAGTACTAATGGGTGGTCATAATAATCTGGCCGATCATAATAATCTGTCCACTCAGTGTATATAGCTCTGTAGGAAAAGAAAAAAAACTTTTCCTCTACATTTTCAAGTTCAATGATTGGGGGTTTGTGAATTAAACTGACAAAGAACAGAAAAACAGGGGGAAAAAGCATATGTTCCTTTGTGGGCATTAATATTTTTACATGCCTGACGGCTCCACAGGAAATAAATGAAAGCCCCAAAAAGTGGTAAGACTCAGAAGCTTATATATCATTTTAACAAAGGGCAGTAAATGGAGAAGTACTGCCCAAAGGAAAGGGGAGTTTAGAGGTGGTAAATTGTGGAAAGGTAAACATATAGGAAAATTGAAGCAGGAGAAGGGTTATTTTGGTAAGGTTGGTTTGTACAGACTTATCTTGGTGTCAACTTTCCATCTTCTTCATGGCCATAAACCTTCCCAGAGAGATGGGATTCATAACAGTCCTAATTTCTCAGAAATTTATGCTTTTAGGCAGACAAGGAAGTTCTGAAGAGGTTTCTTTCTGCATCTGTTTATTCTCAATTGACTTCAGCTCAAAATAATACAAAGTGGCCTATTTTGAGATGACATTTTCGGATCCCCTTCAACTCTCTAATATGACCTATATCACCTTATTTTGATAGTCTGTTTATCTGTTTCTTCCTCTGGTCATCCAGAGCTCATCCAGGACTGAGGTTGTGAATTATTTATTCTTGTATCCAAGTGCTTATGCTTGGGGCCCCTACCCATAATTTCATTGATTTGGGGTGCTGCCTAAGCACTGAGATAGTTAACAACTCCCCAAGTGATTCTAACCTGCATGCAGGTTGGGAACAACTGCTTCTGATGATACTTTAGATCCCAGCATTTTCCTAGCATTCTCCCAAGGTATAGAGAAACTTTCAAGGGATGTCAGTGATGGAGGGGAAGATGCTGAAACCAACCTTTAGCTTTAGTTTGGCTTTAAAGTCAGATTATGTCGGCGAGAAAGTGGGTTTGCTAAGTAGAGACCTAAAATCCTACGGGTGCCATACTGGGACATCATTGCATTTTAGGCCTCACAATGATCCCTAGATAAGACTTCTGTTCTGGATGCATGGGACTAAGATACTCTGGGAGCAGAGGGGGTGGGAAGCCTCCTACTGAGAAACAATTAGATTGTAAGTAAAACCTCCTTTTTGATGACTTGCTTAGCTTGAAGGATGGAGGAGATTTTTCCTTCCTGCCTTCCCTAGGGAAGCAAGCTGTGAGTGACCCTAAACTAGCAGGATGAAAAGGGTTATCCTGGGAGCAAGTGCCAACAGCATCATCTTAATTTCTGATTGGGCATTCAACTGAGGGCCAGCATCTGGAGGGAATCTGGCTTAGAGACTTGGCATTGACTCATTAGAGCAGTGTTCACTGGGTAAAATATATAGATTTAAGGTAGCAGAGAGCCAGGCATCACAAGGAGGACCCTGACCTTGGGCTGGTGGGCTTGAAACTGCATGGTTTGGGGAGGTACGATAGCAATATGATGTGGCAGAACTCTGGCTCCATGACCGTCTGTCAAATCAGTGTTCTTGGATGAGAAAGTACAGGCCATCCCCTGGCATGGTTAGAGAGGGCTGCAGGCCAAGCTTTGAGGTTGACTAGGATTGATTATCTTAAACACTGAGTTGTGGCTGGCTTCCATGGAGTTTTGCAGGCAGCCAAGTACTTTCCTAGGAGGCCAACCTTTAGGGAATCTGTCTTGGACAAGTTAACCCTTACCACTCATAGAGGATGGAGTCACAGAGGTAAATAAGCAATAGGAAGCACCAAGAAGTTTCAGAAAATATTAAGATAGAACTTCTAAAAATGAAAGCTATAATTGTTGAAATAAAAAAAGAAAAACCTCATTGGGGTAAAAAAACCCCCAGTAAATTAGTCATCCCTAAAGAGATAATTACTGGATGATGTGGTTGAAGAAATTACTCAGAGTACACATAGATAAAGGAGATGGAAAATATGGCAGAAAATTTAAGAGAAAGCATAAAATAATAAGTTAGACAAAAATTCTAAGTGATTCTGCCCTGGCTGGTGTTGCTCATCTTAGTTGCTCATGGGTCTTTGATTAAGCAAAAGTACAAAAATAAATTCACAAACATTCAGGTTCTAAAGCCAATGCCCTGAAGCATGGATTCATAATAACATCGCCCCAAGGCAGTTCATGTTTTGTGTTTAGACAGCCAACACAGTTGGTCCTTTAATCTTTAAATTCCCAGGGAGAAAAGGAAAGTATAGGTCAGAGGAGAGTCCATTATTTGCAGGCTCAATAGCCAATGGGAGTGATATAATCATTAACAATAAAAGGGGAGAGTGTTGGCTCACTGACTGAAGGGTCTTGGGTTTGATTCTTGGTCAAGGGCACATACCTGGGTTGTGGGTTCGCTACCTGGCCCTGGTCAGGGCACGTCCAGGAGGCAACCAATTGATGCATCTCTCTCACATTAATGTTTCTCTCTCTCTCTCTCTCTCTCTCTCTCTCTCTCTCTCTCTCTCTTCCCTCCCTTCCACTTTCTCTAAAGATATCCTCAGGTGAGGATTAACAACAAAAACAAAAAGTTCTAAGTGATTCTAGAGAGGATAGAGTAAATTGAGTGAAGAAATATTTGAAGAGATAATTGCTGAGAATTTTCCAGAATGTTGAAAGACATGAATAGAGATTGCAGGTTTAGACACAGCATAGTGAAACTTCAGAATACCAAAGCCAAAGAGAAGCTTTTAAAGTTGTCAGAGAAAAAGACAGATCACCAACGAAGAAAGACAATTAGAGGGTAGACTTCTCAGTAGCAACAATAAAAGATGAAAGACAGTAGAATAATATCTTCATGAGAGAAAATAAATGTTATCTTAGAATTCTGTAGCTAGAAAAATTATTTTTTTAAGTAAGAGAGAAGTAAAGACATTTTCAGATGGAAAGTGGATAGGATTTACTACCATCAAATTATCATTAAATCACCCTCTAATGAGAGTACTGCAGGAAGAAGAAAAATGATCATAGAAGGAAGAGGCAAAAAGAAATTGTGAACCAATAAAATGGTAAAAATACAAAAAACAAAGAGATTCTGGATAAAAGAATAATAATTAATTTTAATTAAAAAAACAGAATGAAGGCATTGTCAACTCTAATTGGGAAAGGATAGTAGCTATGTAAAAGTGCTCTGAAGTTCTTGTACTGTAGTGAAGAGGGTTAAGATATCATCTATTATTAGATTTTTGTTAAGTTAAATATATGCATTGTACAATTTCAAAGGAATAACTAAAACTACAGGTTTTGGGTGCTTTAACTTTAAGCCAGTAAAGGGAATAAATGAAAAATTAGTATGAAAACAAACAAAATCCATAGTCAACTTGAAAAGAAGACCAAGAATGAAGAAATAAAAGGCATTGAAGGTTAAGAAAGGAGAATAAAGGAAAAGGAGACACAGAATGAACTAAAAAGTAGGATGGGAGCCGAAACTGGTTTGGCTCAGTGGATAGAGCGTCGGCCTGGGGACTAAAAGGTCCCAGGTTCGATTCCGGTCAAGGGCATTTACCTGGGTTGTGGGCATATCCCCAGTAGGAGATGTGCAGGAGGCAGCTGATCGATGTTTCTCTCTCATTGATGTTTCTAACTCTCTATCTCTCTCTCTTCCTCTCTGTAAAAAATCAATAAAATATATTTTAAAAAAATAAAATAAAAAGTAGGATGGGAGAAGCAAGTTCAAATATATCATTAATCTCCAAAGCAATATAAAAACTAGACTTACACCTTAAAAGAGATGATCAGAAAAACAATCAGCTAACAAAATAAATTCAGCATTATGATGTTTTCATGAAATACACTTATAAGAACAGAAAGGTTGAAAGAGGATGGAAAAATATATACTTATCAAATACAATTAAAAAGAATACTGGGACAGCCAGATTATTATTTTAAAAAAGCAGGCTTTAAGACAATAGGCATTATTAGGAAATGAGAGGGTCACTTCTCAATGAGAAATGTTCAATTCACCAGGAACAATTAATATTTCCAACATGCATGCACATAATAAGATATCTTTAAAATAAAAATTAAAATAGGACTAAATTGAAGAGCTAATTGACAAACACATCATCATAGTGAGAGATTTCAACAGATCTCTCTATTATTAATATACTAAGCAGACTTAAAAATGGTAAAGAAGATTTACATAGCAATTACTATGCTTTATTGAACATATGTAGGATTCTGCTCCAGTGTGCATTCTTTGCAAGCACACATGGAACATTTACAAAAATTGATGGGATAGTAGGCTTTAGGCAAATATCAACTACTTTCAAAGAACTGGTAATATTCAGACCACATTCTCTTTCCACAATGCAATTGGATTAAAAATCAATAGTAAGAAGATTAAATTGAAAAAAAAACTCGATATATTTAGAAGTTAAATCACATGTCTAAATAGCCCAACAGATCAAGGGAGAAATCATAATGCAAATGAAAAAGATGATCCATAGTTGGGAATCATTAGACCAGTCTTATATGCCCTTGACACAGGGAACCAGGTGAGAGGGATAACTGGGAAGGCCTGCCAATGACTCTGGGAAGCTGCCAAGAAGGACTGATACTGAAAAAATTAAGGCAAAAGCAATCAAATCCTTGACCTGTGGAGATTTCAGTTCTCTTCCCACCTCTCCCCCCTTTTTAAAAAATTAAATTTATTTGGGTAAATTGGTTAATAACATTATATAAATTTCAGGTGCATGACATTAGAATATGACATCTATATACTCTATTGTGCCCATCATCTGAAATGTAGTCTGCTTCTATCACCATATATTTGACTCCCTTTGCCCTCTTCATCCTGCCCTCACACTTTCTTCCCCTCTGGTAAATAATATAAGACCTGAAACAATAAAATACATAGAAGAAAATATAGGCACTAAACTTACAGACCTTAGTCTCAGAAGTGTTTTTGTGAACTGGTTCCCAAAGGCCAGGGAAGTAAAAACAAAAGTAAATAAATGGGACTACATCTTCTGCTGAACAAAAGAAATCACCAACAACAAGAAAGGCAACCAAACCTAATGGGAGAAGATAATTGAGAACAATACCTCCGATAAGGAAAGGATAATAAAATGTATAAAGAACTCATATAACTCAACTACAACTAAAACAAACAAATTGAAGAATGGGCAGAAGACCTGAATGAGCATTTTTCCAAGGAAGGCATCCAGATAGCCAACGGTTGTATGAAAAGATGCTCAACATCACTCGTTTTAAGGGAAATGCAAATCAGTCCTCTGTTTTGATTGGTCAAATGGTTAAATTCCCTAGCTAGGGTTGCTTCTTCTCTCTCAAGGATAAGCACATTTCTATGTTGTATTGCACAGTAGTGGGAAAATAGCCCATTAAGCAGACCTTACACTGGAAGACCATCTTGGTAGGATGCTCTTACCTGGCTTTGGAGATGCCTGCTGGATGCAAGCCAGGGCCTTATGGGCACCATAGGAAAGGGCATTTGGTGCCTGGAGGCAGCTGGCTCCAATTTAATTGCCAGGAAGATCATCCCCTACTCAAGTTTTCAGACTCACAGCCTTTTGAACTGGAAAGCTAAAGGAAGTAACTGTATCCTGGGCTTCTCTCTCCTTCCAAACTTCACTTTTATTTCTCCACTTTCAGCTCCTGGAGGAGGGCAGGGTAGGAGAAGCCCATATTCATTCTCCCTCCTTCACAGATTACAAGGAATGAGGGGCATGTCTGTGCCAAGCAGTGTGCAAACCTGTAAGTTCAGTGAGCACCTGTCATTCTAACCCTAATCTTTCATTCAGTACATTGACCTAGAGAAACTCTATGCTGCTTTCTGCATTCTAAGGCTAATCATGCCAGGGTAGGACCCACCAATCTAAATTCTTTTAAAAAAAAATATTTTTATTGATTTCAGAGAGGAATGGGGAGGGAGAGACAGAAACATCACTGATGAAAGAGAATCATTGATCGGTTGCCTCCTACACACCCCCCACAGGGGACCGAGCCCACTACCCGGGCATGTGCCCTTGACCGGAATCGAACCTGGGACCCCTTAGTCTGCATGCTGACGCTCTATCCACTGAGCCAAACCAGGTAGGGCCAAATCCTTTTTCTACTTATTAAAATTAGAACACAAGTCTGTAAATGATAGAGAATCTTTCATCTATTCCTAATTCACTGAATCTAACTACTTCGTATTATAAATGAACCGATTAATCCTAGGTGATTAAGCCAGGCATTATAATGGAAACAAAGTCAAACTTCTCACGTCCCAAACACAAATGCTTAAACGCAGCCAACTGCTGCCTGAGCCAAAATACTGATCATTTCAATCTTTTGTGGATGGTGCATAACTATGAAGCCTTAAACCGACTTTTGTGCAGATGGAATTAGACCTGCTCAAGGTGTCACCACTCAAAAGCCCTGCCTGGCTTTCTTATCTGACTTTTGAAGTACAGCTAAATTTCCTAGAAATTTAAACTGTTGTGTGCCTTTTCCAGGTTGTTAGGAGCTGGTATTTATCTCTCAATATGGAATAAATTTATGAGCAAACAAATTACATCTCTACCCAAATCTTACAACTAAATATACTCTTGATATACATTTCATATTCAGTTCAAAATAGGCAGACAAAAGAGGCATCTTTCACTCTTAAAAGGCAAGTTTTAAAATGGATTGAGTTGAATGATATGTGTGAATAACACTATCAATTAAAAGCCACAGCACACCCCCGAAGCAAAGGAGACATGAGATTACTGTTTGTTATTCAATATCTAGGCCCTAGAATAGGAGGTGGGAAGACCCAGATGCATGACTTGAGGCAGGAAAATGCTCCAAAAGGAGAGATGATGCTTTGTTGCCCCTGACAAAATTGATACTATTTCTCTGTCTCTTTTCCTACTTGCTCCTGGCCAATGCTATAATTAAAAGCCTCTCTCCAAGGAGCTCAAAGTGCTTGGAGACATGGTCTAATTAATCCTCCTCACTTGCCTGTAATGTCCACAGACTCCAGGCCCTTCTTGCTGGGAGAGCCAGGCAGCCCCGTGTAGGCGGCTCTTCTTGAGTAGCTTATGAAAAGTGACAGCGGCTGTCGAAACCAGCCTCTCTGTCCTAGAAGCTGTGAATACAGGCTCTCTTCAGTGCCAGGGCCAGTGTGTGTCAGCTGAAGGGCCCAAAAGCCGTCAGTCAGCCACTATATGCATAATCTGCCCATTCATTCTTCTGCATAATGCTCTGTTGCCTCAATTGTGGCTGGATCCAAGCCTGTGGCTGGGAAGGGGCATGTTTGACTTATAGCAAGTTTATCTTCCTAAATGAGTCTGTTTTGGCCTTAGACATTGCTCAGCTCTTATTATGACTTCCTTGCTTTTTTGTTTGTTTGTTTTTTTGCTTCCTTTCCAGTTTTATCTTTTGTGAGGTGGGAGACGCATTAATGTGTTGGCTGTGTTGATGGTTATTAAAGTGTTGTTTTCTGTGCAATTCTGCTCTTGATAGTGTTAAACATTTTCTTGGCCATTTCAACCCAACAATGTGTTGGGCTAGTGGTTTCCAGCAGCACTGTCCATTGCAACTCTGCATTTGCTCTCTAGATGGGGTAATTGGAGTTCTTCTTAGAAACTCTAGAATGTTGTCTGCCTATATTAAGTATGAGCATCTAATAAGTGGATTTTGGAGGAATCTCATAAATAGTTTGATTAATTCACTCCTATATACTTTTCATTTTCAGTCATTTTTCCCCCTCACCTATATCATTGAGATCTATGAAGGTGATAAGATATTGGGATAGCCCTAGACAGTTTGGCTCAGTAGGTAGAGCACTGACCTGAGGACTGAAGGGTTCTGGGTTCGATTCTAGTTAAGGGCACATACGTCGGTTGCAGGCCTGGTTGGGGCACATGCCGGAGGTAACCAATCAATGTGTCTCTCTCACATCAATGTTTCTCTCTCTCTGTCTCTCCTCCTCCCTTAGGCTCTCTCTAAAAGTCAGTGGAAAAATATACCCTCGGGTGAGGATTAACAACAACGAAAAGACACTGGGACAGGCTTCCAATGAATGGTAACAGAGCCAGGGCTTCATTAGATCATAAAGAATAATTTAATTTTCTTATTTATTATACCATCTGATAGTCAGTACTTTGATATTCTCAATATGATCTTTAAAATAATAGTGTAAAGAAGATATGATGGTAAGCATTAATCTCATGGCACATAATGAAATTAAGCTCAGAGAGATTAAGTACTGTTATCAAGATCACAGAGGTCAAATTCAAATATGCTTTTTATAATATCAATTTTCTTGCCACTCTCATCTGTCAGTATCCATCCTCTTTCTGTTACTACCTGTTATTTATTATGTCTTTTTTTTGGTGCCGGACACTGTGCTAGGGCCTAGATATATGAGAAACAATATATATGAAAAACAAAATATATTTTATATGGGAAAGGATCATGTGAAGGATGGGTGCAATACTGTGTGATTGAGGTTATAATCCTACTAGAGGTTCAATCAGGGCAGATTGGGGCGGGCCTGTTGGGAGGAGGAGACAATGGGAGGTTGGCCAGCCAGCCCACCCTGATTGGGCCCGATCAGGGCCAGGCCAGCTAAGGGGAGGGGCCAAAGGCGATTGGCCAGTGGGCTGATGGGGGCGGGGCCGACTGGGGGAGGATCTACGGGGAGGGGGGGGCGGGGTTGGCCAGCTGCCCTGCCCTCAATCAGGGTGGGAGAGGTCAATCAGGGGGCAGGGCTGCCTGGGGGAGGGGCTGCAGGCTAATTGGGGTGGGGCGGGTTGACCAGGGGCGGGGTCAACTAGGGGAGGGGCCATGGGAAGTTGCCGTTGGCCCCACCCCTCTTCAGTCTGGGTTTACTGGCTGCAGTGGGCATCATAGTGACCCGTCATTCCAGTCGTTCTGGCGTTATGGTCGCTGGCTTTTTATATATACAGGTATAGATGGTATTATGAGAGGGAATTCTTGAACTGGAAAAGAATGATAAACAGAGAGGGAAAAGTATAAAGACAGAAAGATGAACCAAGATGCGCTCTGGGGAACTTTAAATAGTTGTTTGCTAGGAGTGGATTGAGAAGCAACAGAAGAGAAAGGGGGAGAGACCATTAGGATCACATCACCAAAGCCTTGTGAGCCATTTTAGGGAGTTTGACTTTGGCCCTCAAGGCCTTGGGAAGTCATGGAAATCTTGTATGCAGGAAAATCACGTGATCAGATCTGCTAATTCAAACAATGTCTCCGTGTCTTCTTTGAGCCTATTTAATTGGCAAAGACGAAGGAAGATGAACATGCTCCATGTTGCAGAGAAGGCCTTGAAGTGGAAATTCTTTGGAAATGTTACCAAAAGCATGAAGTTATATATGCTTGCTGGAAAAAACTTTGGCAATATGTATTCAAAGCTTTAAAGATGCTCATTCTGTTTGTCAGCAAAAGTTCTGCTTCTGCAAATATATTTTAGGAAAATTATCTAAAAAAAGAGAGTATTTCCGGGCAAAGTTGTTGTTTGGGTGGCTATTTTTTAATAGCAAGATACTGGAAATAACCTAAAATGTCCAACAATGGAATAATAGTTAAAAATATAATGTATTCTCGTCCATTCATGTTGAAGCTGATGAAAAGCTTTAGCTATGATGACATAGTGAACAACTGCATATTTTTTGCTGCCTGACATGCATTCATACTTATTTTGGTAAAAGAGCTTTGCTTTCTGTCTGGACCTAGGTCAAACTAATCAGCACATTCCATTGGCTCTGGTCTTAGAGACCAGTTCAAGGGAAATAATGAAACCTAAGCCAACTTAATCCTAGTGAATCTCAAGAATTATTCTGGAAATGCTGGGATAAAAACGTACCAATTTTCCTGCTGGATATGGACAAGTTTGTGGTAATTTGTTATGTTAACAATAGAAATGTAATACAAATAGAAAAGTTAAAGCAGTCTTTAACCAGATGCTAGGAATGGCAACGTTTTATTATAAAGTTAAATAAAAAACACATTGAAAGATGCGATGAGACTTGGGCTGCCTCTTTAAGAATATTTGCCTTTTGAAGAAATGTCAACTCAGCACCTCATTTATAAATTAAATGAGTGAATAGAGAAAAGATAATTTATTTTGGGAAATTTCTCCTTCCTTATAAAAAAATCCCAGTTTTACTGTGGTAGTATACAACATTGAGATGCTGAAACAAAATCTTAAAGAAGGGCGAAAAGATTCAAAATTAATCCTATTGTCACTCTTCAAAGTAACCTTTGTTAATTGAAATGGGAAAAAGTAACTTTTCCTTTAGACTTGCTGAACTTCAGTGACCAAAGCTTCAGGATTATGGAATATGAAATTTAGGCAGCAAAATGCAGCCTCAGAGGATGAAATTGCTGGTTTGACTTGTATAACCTTGAGCAAAATCTCTGAAAGTTACTTCTAAAAGCATAGGCAGATTTCCAAATCTTAATCGCTTTAGGCTTACCATATCGTGAAGAACTGACAAAAATCTTGTTATAATATGAAGTTACTATCATAGATTTTCTCCCCCCTACGTATGGATTTTGGCCTCTATTTGCCTTGGGAATATTTCAAGACACATTTGGCTTTTGGGGATATATTAAGGTTGAAGGTGACTGGCACTCCTCAAGGTCAACGCTGTTCCTTGCAAAACACAATAAAAGCGCTTGCAGGAGGCTGAGGGCTGTGTGAGAAAATTAAGTATTGATTGGGGGAGTAGATATGATGTTCCACAATGTAGTTATTAGGCTCACTTCAGTGCTGTTAATTTGAGGTCTCGCACTTGCTCAGAAGATTACACCAGTTAACAATACATTATTGAAGGCTGGGGCGCCTTGGTTCTCTGATTGCCGCGTTCTCTTTTCTCAGCCCTAGAAGACTACTTTGCTTCTATTGAACACAGGTTCATGTAAACACTCAGCTCAAATAGAATCACTCTCAGGAGTTTGTGACACTTGGCAAGGTCAACTTTCCTCCCACATCCTCTCTCCCTAGGAAGACATTGGGGATACTGCCCTTAATTGTCCCCATTTCTAGTTTCTATGAATTATAACGGAACCTCAGAAAAGAAGAAGATATTCATTCTTTTGCTTTCAGTGACCTTCCTTGCTCTGAAAGTATTCAGGGCAAGTATTCGGGGCAGTGCCATTTCCAGCGAAGTTAGAATGGATAGGATCCCTGAATGTGGGAGGGGGTTAGGAGAACAGCAGACAGAAAAAATCCTCCATAAAACTGTAGAACTAAAGTGAGTGTCAGAAATTGAGTGTCTTGACTCTGAACCCAGTTTTTTTCCCCCACTGGGTTTTCTGCCTCCTCAGTAACCTCAGAGTCAACAATCCCTTTATGAACATTTGCATTGATAAGAACCTAAATTTACATCAGACAACATTTCTCCAACCCTTAAATGTCATGCAGCTGATGTACAGGCATCTGAAAACCTTGCCTGTGGTTTTATGACATTCTCCAACAACTCTGTTTCATAGAGAGCGAAGTTTTTAATTGTCCCCACACCACCAATGACAAAATTGAGACCCAGAAAAGCGAAGTGGCTTGTCTCAAAATGGCAGTCATTTATGATAGACAGATTATTACCCCGGTGCAGGTCTTTATGCTCTTAGTTCAGGGCTCCTGTTCTATGCAGCGTGCATTGCTCACTCTAAAACAGTAGTTCTCAACCTTCCTAATGCTGTGACCTTTTAATACAGTTCCTCATGTTGTGGTGACCCCCAATCATAAAATTATTTCCGTTGCTACTTCATAACTGTAATCTTGCTACTGTTATGAATCGTAATGTAAATATCTGATATGCAGGATGTATTTTCATTGTTACAAATGGAACATCATTAAAGCATAGTGATTAATCACAAAAACAATATGTAATTATATATGTGTTTTCTGATGGTCTTAGGCCACCCCTGTGAAAGGGTCGTTCGACCCCCAAAGGGGTTGCGACCCACAGGTTGAGAACCGCTGCTCTAAAATGTGTCTTTCTATAAGACCGCAGGCACTTAACGCTTCTCTAGTTATTCTTCCCCTCCCCCCAGGCCACGTGCTCTGGGAGAGGCTAAAGTGTGCTTAAAATTTTAGCATGTATTCTGACTTAATGCTCAACTTGAAAAACGCGGAGAGAACTGTAACACTATTTCTGTCATCTTTGGGCCTGGCAAATACTGTGCTGATCACTCTGCTCATTGTTTGCCATCTGTCTCCTTCTGGCTAAAATGGACATGACCTGCACTGGGGGAGTCATTCATGAATCGCCCTAAATTTACATTTGGTCAGAGGTTCCTGGAAGCCTGCACAAGTGAATACACACAGGCTCACCTGTAATGGGAACAGCAATGCCTTAGAAACAGAGTTCCCTCCTTAGCCATCCTCCGTGGCCAGCTCTTTCTTTCCCAAGGAAAGTCTCTGTGGTTGACAAGGGCCTCCAATGTGGAGCTTCCTCCTGAAGCCATTGCAATTTATCTTTCCCAGTCAAAGTGGGAACAGTTTGTGCTTTTTTTTTTTTTACGACTCCAGAGCTGCCACGAAGTGGGGTAATAGATTTTTCAGTGCCTAGTAACATAATTGCACTGGGGAGAAGCTTGAGGTGCAGGCGGGGAGCTTTGAAGGCAGTGTCACTCCCCCCGCCCACCCGCCCCATCCCCCTGGTCGGTGTGCTTCCAGGGCGACCTAGAAAACAGGGCTGGAGGAAGACAGCTTGGCGTGCCTCATGCTGGATTGGTTCTGAGAGGCTCCTGGGCAAAGGCTGCCAACTGAATTCTTGTTTTGAAAGTGGAAATATTTATAATGAAACATAACAAGGTAAAATGTAAGCCCCAAATTGCCCTAACACGGAAGCGCTAAAATTGCAATTCTGGTTATAGTGACACCTCCAATTACTGAAACGTGAAGTAATTCTCTTTGGAAAATGATTTCACTTTGAGGAAATGAATGCTGGCTAAGGGTTATGACACACACCCTAGGGCTTCAAATCCGCTCTCTGGTGTTACTGCTGACCTCAGACAAGCAAATTAGACTCCCCATGTCTGTTTCTCCCTCTGGAGGCACCGATACCTACCAGCCAGCCTTGCTCTGGGGCTCATGCACTGGCTGTGAACATTGGCAGACAACTCTAAAAATGCAAGGTCTGAGTACAGATTAGGAACTTTTTTGTGTGTGTGCTGCAGCAGCAGCAATTAATAGGAAGTAATTAAAAAACCCCAGTGCTGTTGCCCTTATGTAGGTGATACTAAATTGCTTCAAAACTAATTCTCGAGAGTGAGGGCAATTTCCGACACAAGCTGCTTGGTTGTTTGGATCTTCGGTGAATAAATTCATTTTGTGTATTCTTTAATTCCACTAATATTTACTGCATCCTTACTGTATAGCAGATGTTGTGCTTGACACTGAGGAGACACAGGTGAACGTGACTGATGTGGTCCTTTCCCATCAGCTAGCAAAGAAGGACATAGTCAATTCTTGGTAGCCAGAGTAGTTTTGTTCTACAGTCACCACCCAGGGAATGAGTGAATACTGAACCATGTGCCTGCAGTGGTCGGCAAACTGCGGCTCGGCAAACCACAGCTCGCGAGCCACATACGGCTCTTTGGCCCCTTGAGTGCGGCTCTTCCACAAAATACCGACTTCTGAGCATGGGCCACGAAGTTTCAATCACACTGTACGTGCGCCCGCACGTGGTATTTTGTGGAAGAGCCACACTCCAGGGGCCAAAGAGCCGCATGTGGCTCGCGAGCCACGGTTTGCCAACCACGAGCCTAGGGGAAACACAGGGTTAGGCTCCTGTGAGCCTCTGCTCACAACACTTTTGTCAACTGATCAATACATACCCTTGTTTTATGTGTGTTTCTGTGTAAAGACTGCAACTCATGCCTGAACAAAGCTTACCAAACATTCATATTTTCTCTGTAGGCAGCACTTTAGTGTTGAGACATTTTAAATGGCGAGATCATCAAGGAAAAGCACAAAACTGTAAAAAATGTGACACTAAAGATACCATGAAAAGGAAACTTTCCAGATCGAGAGCTGAAACAAGAGAGAGAATGCCACCTTGTGCTGTCTTAGCTGGGAATGTGCATGTTGGCCGACTCTAATTTTGGCTGCACTGAGCATGTACACAAATGCTCATGAACATACCTATCCCATGGGGAAATAAAATGCTCTCAGTGAAACTCAGATTAAGGTATATAGCTATTGATTAGTAAAATGCTGTGTCTTCCATGCCATTTAGCATTTCAGTAAAATGTTTTGAATTAATTACTTGGAAAAATCTATGATACCTTGCAAAGCAATTTATCATCAGTTTTATCAATCACTTTATATCCCTCTCTCTGACATTTAATAAAGTCAGCCTTAATAGCACAGTATTTTTAACACATATTACGGATAAGAAAATTATGTTAGGCAAGTTGACAAAATGAAATCCAACATTGTGGATTCCTGAAAAAGCAGGCAGCATCTGCCAAGAGGCCCTGCTTTTTATCTTTCTGTGTTTGTAAATTACGGAGGCCAAGGTTAGCCTTGTCCAACCCTCAAATGCCTTAGGAACGTTGACGTAACTTTGCAAAATTTTAGTATTGAATAGAATTTGTATTTATTTGTGAGATATATTTTAAAATATATTTTTATTGATTTCACAGAGAGGAAAGGAGAGGAGAGATAGAAACATTAATGATGAGAGAGAATCATTGATTGGCTACCTCCTGCACGCCCCACACTGGGGATCAAGCCTGCAACATGGGCATGCGCCCTAACCTGGAATCGAACTGTGACCTCCTGGTTCATAGGTCAGTGCTCAGCTCAACCACTGAGCAATACTGGCCAGGCTACTTGTGTGGTATTTAAAGCAGCATTACTAGTAATTTTAAAAGCTACTGTATGACAATCGTTGTTCATGCATTGTCACCACAAATGTATTATAATACTCCAATTGGTCCTACAAGGAGGAAATTCAGTCTCAGAGAGTAATTTGCCCTTGGTCACCCAGCTACTAAAATGTAGGCTGAGAATTCAAACCCAGGTCTGTCTGCCTCCGGACACTAACATCATCTCTTGCTGGGAACCACGGCCTCTGCTCCTTTGTACATTTCCTTGGTTTTGCCATCCATACATTTCAAGTTTCTTTACCAAGGCTTTCTTTCTCTGACATTAATAAAGCCATATTTGACTGTTGTCAAACTTGAAATAAATGTATGCATAGGCCCCAGACAGGAAAAGATGAAAAGCACAACTGTGCTATAGGACTGAAGCGACTATCTTCTGCTGTCACACAGTGCAATGGCTTAGCTATTTCTGTATTGGCAGAAATTCCCTCAGCTGCTTTGAAAATCTGAGGCATATCACTTACCAGGACATCTTGACTGGGTTGACAGGATGAACTTTCACTTAATCCCATTCAATATTGGATCTGCTCCAAAAGCTACATTTGATTATTTGAACTAAAGGAAGGCATTGCAAAATGCAAGATAAGGTAAAAATTAGATTTCCCTCAAGAATCTATTTCTGCACTTACACCCTGTCTAACACTGTGAAGCAGTGAGTCACAGGCTCCCCTACCTGAATCCTGTCTGGTTCTGCCATGTGCACCCCCACCAGCCTCTCCTGCTCGCCTCTCCCTGAGTCATAACTTAGACTAAGGACAGCTACTGAATGTCGTAGTCTTCCGCCAAGACACAGGGGTGGGGTAAGCATTTGGTCTCCAGAAGGCTGCCCTATTAGGACACAGCTGGAAATGACAGTTTATATCTTTCAGGACTACAGATCAAGGTCTGCTGACAAGTTCAAGTGCCTCCAAGTGATGAATGAGCTATTACTCCTTGACTATCATTTAGTTCCCAATAGAGACCATTCATCCCTTCTTTCCTTCAACCCCACTAGGCGCTGGGAGTACAGAGATACACTATACGGTGTGTCTATGTGTACATTATACAGTGTAGAGTATCTCTGTCCTCCAGGGTTGTATAACCTAGAAGAGAATTGGAACAAAAATAGAATGTAATATGCATGGATAAAAATAAATTTTGTATATACCTGCAATGAAATATTTATTTGGCATTAAAAAAGAATGAAATTCTAATACGTACTACAACATGGATGAACCTTGAAAATACAGTAAATGAAATAAGCCAGACACGAAAGGATAAGTATGATATGACTCCACATACATGAGGTAATTAGAATAGTCAGATTTATAGAGATAGAAAGTAGAAAGGAGGAGGGGGCGGGGAATGGGAAGTTATTGGTTAGTGGGTATTGAGTTTCAGTTCAGGATAATGAAAAAGTTCTGGAAATGAATAGTGTGATGACTGCATAATATTGCGAATGTACTTAATGCCATTAAATTGTACACTTAAAATTATTAAATGGGTAAATTTTATGTTATTTTTTTTGCAGTAAAAGAAAACTCTCACCAATTGAAAAAATTTCCTCAAGGTAAGTAACCAGGAATCTTATAAGACAAATTGAAGGTTGATTTAAAACCCCCTGAATATATAAAACCAAGGTGGCTGCTTAATTTACTAAAAACCCAGTATAATTTTTCTTTGCAACATTCAAAGTATAGGACAGAATATCTTCTTTTATCTGGGAATTAAATAGAACATGACTTAGCTACAAGCTTCTACAGTGGGGTGGAAATCAAGTCTCAGTCATGCTGTGAGTGGTGGATGGAGGAGCTTTCTTGAGATGTTGCAAGAGCCTCAGGGAATTAATAATGTCCCCTAAGGAAATCTGTCAGAGCTCACAGCTCAGCTGTTTTTCCCTAGGACCATGGTTGGCAAACTGCGGCTCGCGAGCCATGTGCGACTCTTTGGCCCCTTGAGCGTGGCTCTTCCTAATCCTTAGGAGTACCCTAATTAAGTTAATAACAGTGTTTAACTTTAAAAAATTTGGCTCTCAGAAGAAATTTCAATCGTTGTACTGTTGATATTTGGCTCTGTTGACTAATGAGTTTGCCGACCACTGCCCTAGGACATATACTCCCTTCACACCTAACTTGGATCTAGTGTTCAATCCCTAGTAATCCACAGAGAGACTCCTCTCCCCAGCTCTTGTCATCATTGATAAGGGCTTTACCAAAAAAATTATGCATAATTCTATGGTATCATGATCTAGATATTTCTACATTGTACCATCTTAGAATGAATTGGCAAACAACATGTAGAACAGTAAACACAAAAGTGTAGTTTTCCTTGTGAAACTAGATAAGAAATATAAAAAGAACTCCAACTTGTTAGTTAATGCCAGTTGGATTTAGATTTTCACAATGTATTAAGCTGTAATGAAGGAATTTGCTTGTACAAGAGCATTCCCTGTTTACTGCATTGCTTCACACACCATATGCAAGATATAGGCTTATGCTATCCATCATCAAAACAGAGTGCTCAGTTGTCAATACATGTGGAAACATTATTTACAAATGGCAATGAAAGGATTCCTTTCTTTAATTTTTTTTGAACATGTTATTAAAAATAGTAGTATAACTAAACTAAAATGCTGCTTTAACTACCACACAAATAAATACAAATTCTACTCAATACTAAAATTTTGCAAAGCCAGGGCAATGTCCCTAGGACATTTGAGAGTTGGACTAGACCAGTGGTGGGCAAACTTTTTGACTCGAGGGCCACAATGGGTTCTTAAACTGGACCGGAGGGCCGGAACAAAAGCATGGATGGAGTGTTTGTGTGAACTAATATAAATTCAAAGTAAACATCATTACATAAAAGGGTATGGTCTTTTTTTTTTTAGTTTTATTCGTTTCAAACGGGCCGGATCCGGCCCGCGGGCCATAGTTTGCCCACGGCTGGACTAGACTAACCTTGGCCTCAGTAAATCCTATATAATAAAAGGGTAATATGCAAATCGACCGAACAGCGGAACAACTGGTCACTATGATGTGCACTGACCACCAGGGAGCAGACGTTCAACACAGGAGCTGCCCCTTGGTGGTCAGTGTGCTCCCACTGGTGGAGGGCTGCTCAGCCAGAAGCCCTGAGCCGGGCTCACTGCTGGTGAGCACAGTGGCAGTGGTGGGAGCCTCTTCTGCCTCTGTGGCAGTAGGACATCCCCTGAGGGCTCCCGGACTGTGAGAGGGTGCAGGCTGGGCTGAGGGACCCCCCCAAGTGCACTAATTTCATGCATCAGGCCTCTAGTATATATGTATATGTACATGTATATGTATATGTATATGTATATGTATCTATATATCTATGTATCTATTTCTATAAAATATTAAAAGCAGTCATAATTTTGGCCTGGAAAAAAAAAAAGAGAGCAGGTGTGGGCACTGAATCCAGATAGACCTGAGTCCTCATCTTGGTTTTATCTCTGACATGATATGGTATAGCTAGAAGCACAGCATCCTTATCTGTAAAATAGGGATAATAATTGAATTGACTAGGATTCAGTAAGAGAATTCATAAAAGCATTTAATGTGGAGTCTGAGAATAGTAGTGTTCCTACTGAATGGCATCACACAGGGCTGTAATATGTGATTTACTTGACTGTCTCCTTGCTCTAGAGCCCCTAGACTGTAAGCAGCTTGGCGTCAGTAATCGTGGCCTCTTGTGTTTGTATTTCCCAGTACCATGTACAGTGCCTGACTCAAGATTTGACAAATAAAGAATAGCTAACACTGACGGAGCACTTACCACATGCCTCTGTTCTATGCACTTCACATATAATAATTTATTTTATTTTATCCTCTTGGTACATCTGAGAAATATTCCCAGTTTTCAGGTAGGGACTCGCAGTTTCCTAGTCTTTTCTGCTATTTCCTCCATCTACATTTCCAGACATTTGTCAAGTTGTCTCTATCTTTCAGGGAGATCACACTTCTGCTACCAAATTTAGAGAGAAATGTGGGGAGGTGACTGTTGAAGCAGAAGGGACCAATTACAAATGTTCCAGGGGGCCCATATGAAGGCAGATGGAGGCTTTTACTCATGTCTTATTACTCAAAAAATGCCTGTTCAATGAATTAATAAATGAATAACGTATTTCCTGGGTAAAAACAAACCAAACCCATAAACTAAACAAATAAAAAAACATAAATAACCTGGTACAGCTTCCTTTAGCACTCTGGAAATAGCTCAGCCTTTAAAGTGGCCTCATTTGAAAATAGAGTATCAGTGTGACATCTCCTAGTGTTTCTCCTCCAAATTCCGGTTGTCCTTTCACGTACAGCAGACAGGTAATGACTACTAATTATTACTAGCTATTGATTTTTCAGGTTTTGCTTTCCCAGTGTGAGTAAATGAAAATCTCTGTGAGGCTGGGGAGGGTGATGCTTACTTTGATTTCCATAAGCTTTTTTTCAAGATCTTTCAGGATTCAACATTTTAATATTATAGGTGTGTTTAATTGGAAATTTCTTTCTTGCCACTACTTACAGTGTATGCAGGATTAGATATTTAACATGGAAATATTTTTATGAATACATGACACTTGAGGGGTGTCACGAACAGTTCCCAATAGAATCTGATAATTGTTCTTGCTACTGAATTTCCCATCAGACAAGCACCATAGTCACCCAAGTGAGCTAGATAGTCACATACTGTAGTTTGATATGGAAATTTGTTTTCAAATGAGCTCTGAGAGTTGGAAAGTATACAGAACCTTTAGTAGCTAGAGAGAGCGAGAGCTTTATTGTCTTGGAAATTGAAGAAAACTCTGAAAAGAAGCACTCTCTTTCCTAAGAATAAAACTTAGCTGATACCAGCTAAACTCCCTTGAGTTTCTTTTCGCTAAGATTTATAAGTCTGCTATAGGAGGGGAGTTTCACTTCATCCTCATAGTAGGAAGAGTGGCTGTTCAAGCCGTTGGACTTGGTTTCAGACGGGAAATACAGGGAAATAACCTTACCTTGAGCTTTCTACCTGGTTATTTTCAAGAACTGCCTGCAAGGGCTTACTATCAGCTGGGAATAGTTAATGTGACAGGAGCTATTTTAAAAACATCTGTCTGCAAACTTATGAGAGCAGAGAGAGTAGTTGGACAGGGCTCAGTAAAGAATCACAAAATGGTTAGAATCTTGGAAAAAGGGCTTATTAGTAAAGATCTCTAATTATTCATAAGACCAGACTAAGGGGATAATATAATGCTAGTAAAACATTTGGAGAGTCATTTTGCACACCATAATAGTTAAATGGACAAAGGATAGGATTTTTCTCAAAAGGACTAATGGTTACGCTACCTTATTAAAAGGTAGTCAACAATATAAGCAATAGAAGATGAACATGAAAGAGAAAATGTGGAATTGTTTTTCTCGTGTCACTTTGACAAAGATTGAAAAGGTCTGCTCCCTCCCAGTAGGCTAGGGTGACAGAGAAGGGAACTCCCTCACTCCAATACCTTGCACAGGTTGATGAGAGTTTGTCTTAAACAGGAATTGTTTTTCTCATAGTTCTGGAGGCTGGCAAGTCCAAGATGAGGGTGCTGGACAATTGAGTTCTAGGTGTGAGAGCTCTTTTCCTGGCTTTCAGATGGTTACCTGAGTCTTCACATGGTAGTCTCTCTCTCTCTCTCTCTCTCTCTCTCTCTCTCTCTCTCTCTCTCTCTCTCTCTCTCTCCTCTTCTTCTAAGGGCATTGATCTCATCAGACCAGGGCCCTACATTCATGGCCTAATCACCTCCCAAAAGCTGTACCTCCCAATTCCATAACTTTGGAAATTGAGGCTTCAACATATGAATTTTGGGGGAAGCATGTAGTCCATAATAGAGCTTACATTGGATAACTTTTTGGAGGAAAATTACATAATATGTATCAAAACTTTAACAAAAAGGCTACTTTGCTCCAGCTATTCCAGTAGTAGGAATTTATCCTAAGGGAAAACTTGGACCAGTGTTCAAAAGTATATCTGCAGGTTGTTCACTGCAGTGGTGCTCATCTTAGAGATGTTGGAAATGGTGAATGTACCCATCAATCTGGGATAAACTAAGAAAATTATGATATACCTATACCAGGGGTCAGCATTTTTCTTAAAGGACCAGATAAAAATATTTCAGGCTTTAGAGTCAAAAGGCAAAATTGAGGATATTATGTAGGTGCTAAGATAGTAATTTAAAATGTAATAATTTTAAAATATAAAAATAATCGTTAGCTGTGGATCATACAAAAACCAGTGAACCAGGTTTGGCTTGCAGGCCTTAGTTTGCCAATCTCTGGTCTATATAGTGGAATATCATGAAACTACTGAAAATAATGACATAGATCTTTATTTACAGTTATGGAAAGATATCTATGATAAATTGTTAAGGGGAAAAAGGCAGTATGTCATGACTATACACCATAGCAAGTGTGTATACCAGGGGTCTTCAAAGTATGGCCTGCGGGCCACATGCAAATACAAATATTGTATTTTTTCCCGTTTTGTTTTTTTACTTCAAAATAAGATATGTGCAGTGTGCATAGGAATTTGTTCATAGTTTTTTTTAAACTATAGTCCGGCCCTCCAACGGTCTGAGGGACAGTGAACTGGCCCCCTGTTTAAAAAGTTTGAGGACCCCTGGTGTATACAAAGCAGCATGTACAGTGTGACTATATTTTATAAAAATCAATCAGTTTTTGTGTATGAATATATATGCATACAAAGTCTAAAAGGCTACAAACCAAATTATTAACTGTAGTTAACCCTGGGTTGAGGATTGGGGTGATCCTTATTTTCTTCTTTAAAAATTCCTGTGTTTATTTTCCCCCACTTTATTTATTTATTTATTTGATTCTTTATTGATTAAGGTATTACATACGTTTCCTTTTCCCCCTACTCCTCACCCCTCACATTCCTATATTTTCTGATTTGGGGAGAGCAATAAGCATCTATCATTTCTGTAACTCTAAAATGATGTAAAAATACTAAAAATTTCATAAACACCCTCAAGAAACAAACATAAATAAATAAGAAAGCAAAGCATCATTATATAAAAGATTGTTAATTGCTACAGGGAAATAAAGGGAACTTATTTATTTTTCAGATGACACTGAAAGGTTTAGCAGAAGTCTTCCCCATCCTCCCCATATCTTAGAAAAGTATAAGTGCAAATCAGCAGGCAGGGAGTGGTCTGATTAAATCCCCTACGCCCTTTCCAAGCACCTAATCACTGCTACTGCTTATGTTAAATACAAATTTTAGAATCCACACTGTAATAAACATCTTATAAGACAATCTTGGTAGAGATGGGAGATATGTTGATTTGTTCTGCCATGAAGAAAATGGAGCAAATTTAAGTTTAATCACAGCTTTTAGTTTTAATCTGAGAACATGGCAAAGCCGGTGAAAATATAATCATCTAGCCAGAATGAGAATGTGACCTGGGAACAAAAATTTCAGAACTATGTCACTAAGCTATTTAGCTAAAATCAATGCATAACTCATTTTTTCATTCCAAATGAATTAGTTACCCAGTGCTTGCAAAATATCCTTCCTGGATGGTTCTCTGAGATTAGCTTTTTATGGTTTTTTTTTTTTCCCCCCACCACCATTGGAATTTCTTCTTTGAGTGTATTCTTTGAATTGTCTATTTTCCCTAGTGGTGGCAGCTCATTTTCCTCTTTTCTATGGGAAATGCAGGTGTATATGTATGTCCAGTAAAAACACACTGAATGAGTAGTGGTCCCTGACTTTGAGGAGATTTTAGTCTGTCAGGGAAGTAGACATGTAAATGTTTTGAGCCATGTGGTTCTGTTATAGAGCAAAGCCAAACAATAATAACAAGGGTAATAATAAAAGCTTTGATTTATTAAGTCCTCACCAGGCCAGGCATAATACCAGATAACGTAGGCATTACTACACTCATTTTGAGATATGCAACTAAAGTGCAGAGAGGCAAAATAACTTTTAAAGTCACATAACTAGTAAATGGTAGCAATGTGACTCAAACATAGATGTGTTTTAATTTTGTGTACTTTCTGCTATGCCGAACTGACCACTGAACAGTACTCATAGAAGCTATAATAGAAGCTATCTGTTAGTCTGTGCTCATCAGTCATTAACACACATGATGTCTTAGTCAGTTTGGGCTCCTACAACAGAATACCATAGATTGGGTATTAATAGTATTAACAGACTGGGTATTAACTGGCTTAAAAACAAACATTTATTTCTCACAGTCTGGAGGCTTGAAGACTGAAATTGGGGTGCCAACATGATCAGATTCCTAATGAGGGCCCTCTTCCTGGTTACGTCCTTACATGGCCTCTCCTGGATGCATCCTCTTTTTTTTTTTTTAAAGGCATTAATTCCATGGAGGAGGCTCCACCCTCATGACTCCATCTAAACCTAATGACCTCCCAGAGGCATCTCCTCCAAATACCATCATAATTGGGGCTAGAGCTTCAACATAGAAATTTGGGGGCCACGAAAACTCAGTCCATAGCATGTAATAATGAGTTAACAGAACCATATCAGAGATGAATCCTGTGAATCTTATGAAATCACTAGTGGCCTGGTGCACGAAATTTGTGCACATCAAAAGTGAATTAATTAGAGGAAATATTTTAATATTGCTATATGCCCTTTTTCTATAATAGAGGTGTCAGAGATGAAAGAAAATTAGTAAAATGTATATGAAAATCACCCTCCTGTCAGAGTCTGGGGAGTGCTGCGGGACCTAGAGTCAAGTCCCCACCCATCTGCATGCTCTTCAAAATCAGCGACCCAGACCTGGCCCACCCCACTCCCGTCAAGCCCTGCAGGAGTGGGAGTGCAGCCTCAGGTCCCACGTCAAGCCCCACCAGGCAGGGGTTGTGGCTTCAAGTCCCCTGGCGCAGCCTCAGGTTCCCCAGCCCAGCATCAGGGTGGGGGCACGGCCTCAGGTCCCCAGGCCCAGGCGCAAGGGCACAAGGGCATGAGGGCATGAGGGTGTGATGACCATTTGCATATTAGCTCTTTATTATATAGGATTATGAAACTTGAACTCACAAAGACTCAGTCTCAATTATTAAAAGACAGCAGCCATATGCATTGCTTGAGTGAGCATTCACTGTCATCCATTCCTTCTCCTTTCTCACAGAACTATGCTCTCAACATGGTGTATGAATGGTCTACGCTGAGCTTGGATGGGCTTGGCGTGTCTCATGCATCTCAGTCTCCTGGAGAAGAGGACTTGCTGGGGCATGTTTGTCTCACGGCAGACATCAGAAGCTTCCTGAGGGTGAGTAGGGACATGCAAAGCCTCCTAAGGCCTTGGCTTAGGACTTGCACACCATGACTTTCACCCACATTCCATTGGCCAAAACAGATTCCATAGCCAAACCTAACTTTACTGGAATGGGGAATAAACCTGCCTCCCATAGAAGGCACTGCAGAGTCACAAGACAAAGTGTGAGAACACAGGGAGGGGTAAAGAGTTGGGAACAATAATGCGGTCCATCCCCACAGTGAAATGCATTAATTCAGTCTGGAGTTTTCTCCACCTGAAGTAAACGGAATACTTACTTTGCTTCTGAGTATTTAGCATTGAGTAGCTTTGCTCAGATTCTAAAATGTGTGACAGTATTCTTGTACTATTTGGGCGATTTCAAAATTCTTCTCGGAAATCACTGTATTAGCAATCATATTAATTGAGTAAAAATGATCACAGCCTCATATCCAGTTGTTCACACAGTAGATAGAGCACCATCTACCTGGATAGAGAGCAATGAGGCGGATGTCCCAGAGCGGGTGTGCACAGTCTGCTGTTCACAGCCATGGATTCTCTCAGAAGGTACTCCGTCTGATGTAGTGGGACCAGCAGACATTCCTTGTCATGACTGTGAAAACATTTCAAAGTGGCTGTCCCTGTGGAAGGGCCAGTCTATTGAGAACAACGTGATTAGCTGATAATGTGATGTTAAAGTCATTTAAATACCCTGTAAGCAGCCCAAGGGGAAGAAACACTGTGAAAAAAGAAAGTATCATTAATGCATTTGCAGAAAGAGAAAAATGGAATGGTGCCTCTTGTAGTTACCTAGTAGGTACCCTTGGCTTATTATACACCGCAGCTCGTATAGGTGGCGTGGGCTCCACCAGAGATAAAGAGAGAAGGATTTCTAGGTGGGAAATTAATATCTGTGGGATTTGCAATTAGACAAGAGAGAGAAGTAAAAAAGATTAGGCCACCTTAGGGAAGGAAAGGAAATGCATAAGAACTAAATAATTACAACAACTGAAGTAGACAAGAAAGAAAAAGAGCTGAGAAAAGAAGGGTTAGATTAAAATCTTCCAGAATGGCATTTCTGGCTCTTGGAGCTTATGGTTACATTCTCCAGGGTTCATGAGTTTTATTAAACTTGATGATCTTTATATTTTCACTCCTCTTAATTTGATGGCAAGCTTGGTGACCTGCATGACTATTATTTAACTAGGCATTTGTCCAGAAATTTCAGGCCTGTAATTACTTTTCGATTTACCATCGTATTTGTGCTAAAACATAAATCAAAAAAAAATGTGCTAAGACACTGGAGGAAAAAATGATTCATAGTAGTTCAAATATAAAAAGGTGGAGGTTAGATTAAGTAACCCATGACATATAACTGCTAAACATGGAGGAACCAATAAATTATTGATTGATGCTGCCCTGATCCTGAATGTGTACATACTTCTTTGCAATAATTTATTAACAAAAATAGTGGTATTAAATACAACATTTTTTTCCTTTAAATAACATCATAAAAGCTCCCAGTGTTTTGTTTTTAGATGTACTATGACTGACCCATCAATAAAATGGATCAGGGTTACATTTTAGTTTAGTGATAGGAAGGAAAAATAAAAATAGAGGTAATAGTGAAAGTTTCAACGATGATCCATCTTGCTCAAAATCAAAGAATCAATCCAACATAAATGTTTATTTTCATGTTTTAAAAACATTACAATAAAATTATTTAAATTAATACCAGTAATATTTGAGAATGTGATGATAGGAGATAAGCAATTAAATAAAGATTTTCTAGAAGGAGAATAATGATAGTCAAAAGAGGATATATTCAATTCCAATTGCTGCTGTAAAAAAAAAATTACTGCAAACTTAGCCTGGCTGGTGTGGTTTGGTGGTTGAGTGTCGACCTATGAACCAGGAGGTCATAGTTCAATTCCCTGTTGGAGCACATGCGGTTTGCAGGCTCAGTCCCCAGTGTGGGGCTTGAAGGAGGCAGCCGATCAATGATTCGCTCTTATTGATGTTTCTATCTCTCTTCCTCTCCCTTCCTCTCTGAAAGGAAAAATACATATATTAAAAATTACTGCAAACTTAATGTTATAAAGAAACACAAAATATTCTCTTACAGTTCTGGAGGCCAGAAATCCAAAATCAGTCACACTGGGTGAAAGTCAAGGTCAGGCTCTGGAGGAGAATCTATTTCCTCACCTTTCCCAGCTTCTGGAGGCCAGTTGCATCCCTTGATGCATGACCCCTCCTCACACTGCTCCTCTGTTTTGTTGTCACATCTCCTGTGACAGTCTTGTCTCCCTCTTAAAGAACCCTTCTGATTACAGTTAGGGTCCACCTGCATCATCCAGGATAACCCCCATCTCAAGATCCTTAATTTAATCATATTTGCACAGTCCCTTTTGCCATATGAGGTAATATTTAAAGTTTCCAGGGGTTAGTATGTCGACCTCTTTGGGGACTGTTATTCAGCTCATCACATAGGGACAGCTATATTAAGACCCACGTTAGAAGAGGGAATGTGAAGTAGGGTTGGGCAGGGGACTTGGATCCTTCATGGAATAATGTACCCAGTATTTAACTTAACCATTTGGTGGGCGAAGCAATATTTAGAGGTAGTCTCTTAAGAAAGAAACACTGAACACAGGGAAAGATTTGGAAAGTAAAATTTTTGGAGAAGAAAGTAAAAGGATATTGTAAAATATATATTTTTTGGACTATAGAAGGGGGTAGGAATGCTAGCAATTGGCCATTCTTATCAGCAGCTACAGGATGTTAATAAGCACTGATTGTTCTAAAAATAGCAGAATATGTCACTCCAAAATATGGCTCTCTGGCATAAGGATCATTTTAAGCTAATTATTTTTGAGAAAGAATAGATATAGGAGGAGCTCTTAAGAGAGGGTAGAAGTTACCCTTTAGCAAGAGAAGTTTTTGTTTCTAAAGGAAATCTTCTAGTGTAAGGCTGTATACCTCTCTGTTCCAGGAAGAGGAGGATGGCTCCAAATCTCACAGGAAAATATTATCCATGGAGAAGGCTTAGACGTAAATCTTTGTGAACAACCACGCCTTTGTTTACTGTGCTTTTCTGGTGACCTCCTGTAACTCCATCCCCCACTCCCCTTTCTTTTGTCTTTAGCTGAAGATCGCATTTAAGGCGATGTCTTGGGCCATCTCCGGTAGTCAGTCAGTTCTCCTGAAGCATACATGTTAATGAGCTTCTGTTTGTTTTTTCCTTGTTAACCTGTCTTTTATTATAGTGGGTTTCGGCCAGCAACTCAGAAGGATAAATGGGAAGTCATTTTCCTCTACTCCAGTTCACATAAACAACAGCAATATTGGTTTAGGTTCTAGGAAAGGAGGAGAGCCCCACTGGTTTTTTTGATTGAATGAAATTATTAGCTACTGGAATAGGTTGCTAACAGATGCTTTGGAATCTTCTGGAAAATGTTAAGATGAAGATAGAACACTATACCGTGGAAGGCAGTGGGAGACTGTTAGAAGAGTCACAGTGTGAGAAAAATTTAGAAGTTTTTGACTGCAACGAGTCAAAGCTGGCCCTTTGGTCATGCCCTCCAAAACATGAGCTTGTTCTCAAGCCTTTCTGGTTGTTCAGCTGACCTGGCAGAACTTTCTGGCCAACAGTGTTCCAGGGAGCCAAGTTACAAAACTTTGTTGACAGCCTCTTGAAGCTGTTCCGTCCATGCTTACAATGACATGATGAGGTGGAGTTGCTGAGGTTCCTCCTTTGTCATGCAACCTCCCGGGGTACAGGTCCCGCCAGGGATGCTGTGTGCACAGTGTAGGCTGTGTGCACAGAGGCAGGGCCAGCCTCATGTGGGTGCAGAATGATCACACAGGGCCCCCATGCTTAGAAGGGTCCTGCTGTTGCTGTCTCGAAAAATCTTCATCATTGTAACAAAGGGGCCTGCATTTTCATTTGGTACTGGGCCTTGCAGATTACGGAACTCGTCCTGCTTGCACAACCTCAACCAGTGTTTATGTCACTTACCTTTGTATGGTCAAGCCTGTCCAACTTAATAAACAAAACAAAACAAAAACATGCACCCAAAAATCATGTCATAAGAACAATAGAAATAGCAATTACAACAGTCACCATGTCCTAAGCTATTACACCAGGCACTGAAGGCACTATTTCCCTTTTTCCCTCACCACAACCCAGCAAAGTCCATGCTATTACTCCCATTTTACAGAACAGGAAACTGAGTCTTGGCTGCAAGAAAACTTGCCCAGACTGTTTCAGAGCTGGTATGCAGCAGAGCCGAAAATCAGACAGGCATCGGTGACTCTGAAGCTCATGCTTCATCAAAATTAACTGTCTTCTCTGTCACTTCCCTGGCAGGCATTGCATTTTAGGAGGGAGAGCTGCCTTCTTGGCAGTTTTCATAAGGGAACTCACTTTACTTTTGGATATCTCCAGCTACAAGACAGTTCTTATTCATTCTAACATGTAGGAAAAGCTTTGTACACAGAGATACTTCTTGCAGCATCACTTAAATATATAAAACATTTTGAAACAGTCTTAATAGCCAAAAGTATATGGCGGTGCAGCCACAAAGTGGACTGCTAAATATAGTGTTAAAAGATAATCTGGGGTGTATTAAACTTTTTAAAAGTTTGTTTGATAAAAAATAGATTTCAATCGGACAGCACCAAATCAGAAGTGGTTAGGAGAGCTCTACCAACAATAGCTTGGGGAAAGGCTTTTATAGAGAAAAGGTGGAAGCAAAGCAAGGACATTATTGACTGACCTAGTTGGCTATTGGTGGCTGGTTACCCTGAGCATTTTGATTTTGAAACCTTGAAGCACTGATAGGCTGAGTTTTGCTTATATGGGTCACCCAGGCATTAGAGCTACTTCAGTCTAATGGTTTCCTTCCTTTATTAACTAGACAATAACTGTGTAAATGGAATTTATGATGATTTTAATGATAAAATATTTTATAATGGAAATAAATTATGATGCAAAATTGTTTATTTAGACCATGTGAAAAGTGCATAGGGAAAAGACTGGAAGGAAATATGCTGAAATATTAATAGAGATTATCTCAGGACTAAGGGAATTTAGATTTCTTTGTTGTGCTTTTCTGTGCTTTCCAAACTTTCTGCAATCAATGCAAATTCTATTTGTAATTTTAAGATGTAGTATATTGTGTTACTTATCCAATTAATATTTATTGAGCACCGACTATGTGCTTGGCACTGTTCTTAGCACTGGCAGTATATAAGACAAAGTCCTCCTCCTCATTTAGCGTATAGTCTATAATTCTTATTTTAATGAAATCTGTTATCATTACTTAGGCAATCATGTCAAACTTATAGGCACTACTGGATTCTTCAGCAACCAAACTCTAGTATTTTTTTAATGAACTGTTGTCATTTTTGTCTCTGGAAAGTTAATTTTTTTCATTGGATAGGCTCAGTCACTTACGATGTTTTTACTTCAGGAGTTTTAATTCTGACAAAGAGTGTATTAGCTTTCCCTTCTAGCACTGAAACATTTATATATTATTCAAGCATATTTTATCTGACTTTTGTAAAAGAGGAACAATCTCTTCCTCTGTCTGAGGTTCTCCAGTTGGGACCCTTTAAATTAGACTGACATGTGATAGGTGAGCAAGAGAAAAAGGAACAGAGAGGTTTGTTAACATGTACACCCTGCACGTAACACATGGGAGCACCCAGGGATGGGTCACTCAGAGGCTCAAAGGTTTGATTAGAACTTGAGTTTGCATAGCATCTTAGCAGAGGAAAAACACATTTTTAGGGAAATGACAAGAATAAAGAAAAGGACCGTGTGTCCCCAGGGGCAGCAAATTGTGTGAAAGCAAATGCATGGGAAGCAAATGGAGCAAGGCTAGTGGGAAGTTTGTGATGTGGTTTCCTCTGGTGCCACCTCCAGGCTGATGAAGGCTTAATGTTGTCTCTAGGGATTAATCTTTGTCCTTCCTGATAGAAAGGGCAGGGCGGATGCTTTTCCAGATTTATGTCCTGTTTTTAGCAAATGGGAGTAAGATAGGAAACTTTTTCTGCATTTGTTGTCTTCAGCTCAAAGTAATTCTATGTCAAAGAGGCACATATAGGGGTGACATATTCAGGTTTTGTTTACTTTATTCAGGCCACTAGAGATATTGGTGGAACAGTCCAAAGTATGGAGTCAGAGTTTACCTACAGGTCATACCTTGGAGTCCCTGGTACTCTCATTAAACTTTGGGTGTGGTTGTTCATGTACTAGGAAGTCATGAGAGATTTCCCCAAAGGCTTAATGACAATGAGATATATTATATTTATGAAAATCTCCTTTTAAGCCAGTTTAGCAATTTTCTCAAAGAAGAAAATGAGGTCAGTTGGGCACATCTTGTTCTTAGAGAGCCCACATCACTTCTTAAGGTCTGCTGCCTGTGTGTAGAGTATTTTCTAACTACCTACAAGCCATCTGTCAAGAAATTCATTATAGAATCTCCCAGTGAATAATATTAGGTTCATCTGTCTATGGTTTGAGAATTTGCATATTTGTAAATCAGAACAATATTTTCCCATAATAAAGTTCTTGATGGGCTGGATGGAGAATCACAAATACCTTGATAGGTGGTCCTTCAGATGAGAAACTCGTCTCTAATCCCGATTAGCCAGAAGACCCTAGAGTGCCTTGGCCTCCTCTCTGTGGTCCAAAGGCCCTTAGAGAGAGGTGAGCTCTGTTAATTAAACACTCTTCATCTAAAACAAAGCTTGCCAGCACAGGGAGATTTCAGAAGAACCATAAATGTGCATTTTGTTTTGCATTTAAAAAGCCATGCTTTATGCAATTGACATGTTGGAGAAAAGATTGATAGGGGAACTTCTTAAGAACACGAGAGGAGCTGGCAATTTGCATATTAATTTATGTACCCCAAATGAATGCAGACAGCCATAAAATGCACTTGTAATAATTATATACTACTATTGAACTGTGGGCTTTTAATTAAATGGAATGTTTTTATCTGGTGTTTTTCACGTTAGCCATGTTGCTATGGGTGTCAAGCTGTTCTTGCAAATCAAAGCTTTGGAGATGCCTGATCCTGGGCTTTCTTCGCTCTGTGGCCCTGCAGTGGCTTGCATTCCAAGACTCTGGCAGCTGGGTACCATGCTCTGGGCAAGCTCTGGGCACCTCTGTTTTATGCACGCTTTAAAGGAGGGCACTGGAGACCCAGCTCAGTCCCAGTGGCATGGGACATGCACGGCAAACCCTGGCTTTGGAAATGAGAAAGGAAAGCTGCTTGCAATCTGCGAGCCTTTTAAATAAATCAGAAATGAAACCCTGGGTGTTCTTGAGACACTTTGGCATTAATCATTTGTCAGTGCTAGCTATTTCCATCTCCATTCTACAAGAATGCTCCTCCCCCGCCCCTCCCTTTTTTTCCTTTTCTTCTAAAAGGCTGTTAAGTGGAGCCACTTGTGACTGATAGAGAAGGTTGGCATTGTGTTTTGATGATCTGGGCTGGGCACTCCTGGGCTTCTTGTTTTTTTTTTTTTTTTTTACCTGCTGCACTGTTCCAATCCATTATTTTAATGGCAACAGAAGACACTAGGCACATCTAAGGCAGTGACAACCAGCCTCAGTCTCCAGGAGGAGCTCCAGGGCATTCGGGTTGGGGCTGGAGAATGTATGTACATGAGTAGTAAGCATGCACTGTTCATACGTCCAAGGAAATTCACAGCGGGAATGACATCACATGAACATCTGCAAGGTTTTATTGTCCATTATGACTTTTGCTGCAATTAAATCCCAGGGACCGTTTACAGCAGCTCTGCGTTGTATCGGCCTCTTGGTTTCAAGGAACAAAACCAACTTAAGTTAAAAAGAAGGAATTAATTTTAAGAGCATGGTGTTAAGTTAATTAAACAAGGAGGTCATTAAGCTGAGGTGGCTGTAGTCCCTTAGTAGCTACTTAAGAAAATCAAGATTAAGCTTGAAATGCCTCAAGGTTACTAACCTGAAACCTAAGGACAGTTCATCACAGCCAACCAGGCTTTAAGCTCCCACCAGTCAATCATTTCTTGTTTGCTTTTGCCTTTTGCCTATAAAAGTCTCTCCCCAGCTCCTGTTGATGGAATGCTTCTACTCACTTTTGGTTTGGCGCTGCCTGATTCTAGTAGAGTTCTGCTAAAATGAACTCTTAAAATTTTAATATGCCTCAGTTTCTCTTTTAACAACAGGTAGGTGTGTTTCGTAGAACCTAAGGGCAGTGCTGGGGCTGGGATTTGAAAACATTCATTACAGGAACTGGGAATTTGGCCAAAACCCAGGGATATTCTGCCCATTTCTCGGTCTCTGTTTCTCACTGTTACTTGTTCTTTATTCTTTTCTCTTGGCAGACTGGCATCCCGGCTGCTCTGTCTGCAGGGCAAACAGAGACCCTGAGACCTCCCAAGTACCGAGCCAGCCTCAAAGCATGTCTCTATTTCTGTCACCTTTTGGTTCCCTCAGTTCCAAGTTGGGACCCTGGCCCAACCTGGATCATTCGCCTACCCCAGTGGTCGGCAAACCGCGGCTCGAGAGCCACATGCGGCTCTTTGGCCCCTTGAGTGTGGCTCTTCCACAAAATACCACGTGCGGGCCCGCACGTATGGTGCGATTGAAACTTCATGGCCCATGCGCAGAAGTTGGTTTTCAGAAAGGAGACAGAGGAAACAAGTATACAAGACGAGTGTGGATGGGAGAGTTGGAAGGGGTTGACCTCAGCAAGCGTACCTCAATCAGATTGAGGACGTTTTTAGCAAAGGCCAGCTTAGGAGTACCCTAATTAAGTTAATAACAATGTACCTACCTATATAGTTTAAGTTTAAAAAATTTGGTTCTTATGCCCAGACTGGTTTGGCTCAGTGGATAGAGTGTTGGCCTGTGGACTGAAGGGTCCCAGGTTCGATTCTGGTCAAGGGTATGTACCTTGGTTGCAGGCACATCTCCAGTATGGGGTGTGCAGGAGGCAGCTGACCGATATTTCTCTCTCATCGATGTTTCTAACTCTCTATTCCTCTCCCTTTCTCTCTGTAAAAAATCAATAAAATATATTTTTTAAAAAATGTGGCTCTCAAAAGAAATTTCAATCGTTGTACTGTTGATATTTGGCTCTGTTGACTAATGAGTTTGCCGACCACTGATCTACCCCAATCCATCAACTCTGGCCTGGGGGAGGGCCACCTGGTGTGAGCGCTTGTGCTTATTTGCATGTGGAAGCAGGCCAGGCTGACGAAGCTGACTGTGGGACTGGTGAGTACAGTTATTGACACCTACACCACATACCCTCGTCTCTGCCTCCACCTCTTTTTAGTGCGACATGCTCATTGATTCCATCTAGGAATTTTCCGTAGAAGGTCATGAAAAGCAGGTCCATGATGGTGAGGCTTCAGTGATTCTTTTTTTTAAAAACTAAGGGAGCTCTAAATACATTACACGCATCACTAGGGATAATAACAATGTAACCACCATATGATGCTCAGAACTAACAAGCTAGGGGGGAGCAGGAAAGGGTTGTGACTTCTTAGACTGAGTCTGAGGTGCTTCTGAGAACTACAGCAGCACATTTCCCTTCATGAAAGAAGGATTTGGGCAGAGGGCGCTCTGGAATTATGCCCATCATGCACCGAGTGGTCCACCTAAAGGTAATTCTTACTACAGCATTGATCAGCGTTTTGAAGGAAGGGCCACAGATTTCACCTGTGACTCCCAGCAACCTCCTACATTTCAGTTTCTGCTATGTCCATAGCTTTACGCTCTCTTCTCTCTCTTTCTCAGAGCCCCCGTTTGTTGACATGAAGTTGCATGTTTATGGCTTTTGCCCAATATTTCCCTGCCATTCCCAAAAGCTGCAAATGTGTTTTTTAAGCTGTGAAATTAAAAGCTGATGAAGGAAAAAGCTGTAACTGTGAAGTTTTAATGATTACTATTATGACATGAATTATCAGGGAATAATCAAAACAAATTTCTGTCTAACCCAAGAAACAAGATAAAATAAGGCGATGCCAGGATTCATTCGGGAACTTGGAGTCATTCTTTCATCTCCATCCTTATAAACCTTGAGTGACATCACAAAAGGTGTCTAGGCCACCAAAAGTGAGCAGATAGTGTAACTTGCTTTCCATGTAAAGTTCATATCTGCCTTTCTTTATACAATTTGTGACTACAGTTGGCCCTTGAACAGCCTGGGGGTTAGGAACTGGGACTCTGCATATAACTTAAAAAAAAAATTGATTGGTTTTAGAGAGAAAGAGAGGGAGAGAGTGAAAGAGAGAGAGCAAGAGAGAAAGAAACAGCAGTTTCTTGTCCCACTTATTTGTGCATTCATCGATTGCTTCTTGTATGTGCTCCGACCAGGGATTAAACATGCGAACTTGGCCTATCGGGAAGATGCTGTAACAACCTGAGCTACCCAGCCAGGGCTACGCATATAACTTTTGACTCCACAGTCTGCCCTTTGTGACCACAGATTCAACTCACCTCTGATGAAAAACAGTATTTTCAATCCGCAATTGGGAATCTGTGGTTGGGAATGGGAAAATACTGTTTTCCATGTGCAGTTGGTTTAATCTGCTGCTGTGAAGCCCCTGATCCAAAGGGCTGACTGTATTTTTTGAAAAAAAGAAAAATCAGCATATAAGTGGACTGGTGCCATTCAAATCTGTGTTTTTCAAGGGTCAACTATATATAATTAGGTGTTGCTTTACTTATTCCTCCTGTAGTCTCCTCTATTACTAGTCTGTGGGTATCCTTGAGGGATCCTGGTATACAACACTCTCTTCTTTATCTACATTTCAGGTTGGTTGGAAAATAAGATAAAAAGAGTCAAGGAGGGGAAATGGAAGTATCATCCTATCACTGACAGAGGCCACGGTGTAAGAATGGAAGGTGTAGGTTAATGTCTGAACACAGATGGGTATGCACCTTTCTTTTCCCTGTTTAGCCTTTGGGAAGTCCTCTTGGGAGGAAGTCTTCACAGCATCCACACTTGACCAGATGGCTGGTGTAGGCGATGAAGAAAGAGAGCAGATACTACCATTCTCTGCCTGCACTGTTTGAAAATTTAGCTCCACACAATGGAGAATTTAGATCAAACCAACCAGGTAAGTCATTCCACCTATGTGAGGAGGGGTTAGTAGTGGGGCAGGAGACCAGGGTGTTTGTGGTAGCATTTCCTCATGGAAATCAGAAGCAGGAAAGCCTCTTTCCCCCACAGGCTGTGAGCCCCACAAGTACAAAAGCCATGCCTTTGAATCCCCAAATTACATGCAGCACAGATCATGGTGCCTGGCACTGAGTGCTCCATAAATACTGCCAAAAGGATGAATGGGGAAACTTGCAAATGCCAGTCCATGAAAAATAGCTGGTGTCCCATAAACTCTCATTGAATAAATAAATGCTTAAATGCTTTTTTGGTCCTGGAGAGAATTATAAATAACTAGAGGCTTGGTGCACAAATTTGTGCACCACTGGAGTCGTCCCTCAGCCTGGCCTGCAGGATCTGGCTGAAACTGACTCTCTGACATCCCCCAAGGGGTCCCGGATTGCGAGACGACACAGGCCAGGCTGAGGGACCCCACCGGTGCACGTTCGGGGCCCTGGGGGGGCATGGGGTTGGCCAGCCAGGGAGAGACCGCGGGAGGGCTCCAGGGCATGTCTGGCCTGTCTCACTCAGTCCTGGCAGGACCCCAGTAGCAAGCTAACCTACTGATTGGAGCGTCTTCCCCCTGGTGGTCAGTGCACATTATAGCGACTGGTTGACTGGTTGACTGTCTGTGCCCTGGTGGTCAGTGCACGTCATAGCAAGCAGTTGAGCTGCCTTAGCATATCATTAGCATATTACGCTTTGATTGGTTGAACAGACAACTGAATGACTGGACACTTAGCATATTAGACTTTTATTATATAGGATTATAATAATAATTTTATCATGATCATGTTCTACATTCTTTGACAATTCTTGAGAAAGGACACTAGCAAAGCCATGCAGTCAAGACCAGAAACGTGGATTTTGGTCTCCCAGATTCTGATTTTTGTGACTGTGGGTCCTGTTGTTGGTATGTGGGGGTCATGAGGATGACCCATCAGGATCGGAAGCATTGCACACTGCTGAAATGGTGCAGCTTTTTGAGTCAGTCCCATTCAAGGAAAGAGTGGGCTCACTTTGCTTTTTTTCCTTCCCACCCCCAGTTCCTAACTAACCAACCACTTGCTATCCAAAGGCTGATGCCGTAGCTGCTGATGTTTGGGGATAATTAATCTTGGCTCCAAGTACTCAAAGTGGATTCTGACTTATCTTGACTAGGAGGGGAAGTTGATACAATTAATTGGCACTAAGGTTGTGAACTAAAGATGTGATTGAAGACCATTTTAGTTGTTAGTGCAGCTTCTTACAAACAGGATGACTCTTCCTTAGTGCTTTTCCAGTATGTGTCTTCATTTCTAAATATGTATTTAGGATTTCTATACAATATTTCTAGAAAATGTGCATTTTGGCCGGGCATACCATTTTACTCCCTCTGTCCCTGGATGGTACAATATGTTTGATACAGTTTATGAAAATATATTGATAACGACAAGAAGAAGTGAATCTCTTATTCATTTGACTTTCTTTCATTCATTTTACTCATGCATGAATGTGACACAGGGAAAGCCTACTTCTCTGCCAAATATGGTTCGGCACTATACGTCTAGAAGAGTTTTCCTTCTTTAAAGTTGTACACACTCTTCTCTTTACTTGGTTTCCTTTTCTGTCTAGAAGCAGGTGTTCATAAACTCTAAGTCAACACTTAACACTTTCCTGTGAATGAGATTCCATGGGAGCTTATTACAAATGCAGAGATTCCGCAGATTCCTGAAATTCTGACTCAGTGGGTGTCGTGTGCGGCCTAGGATTCTGAATTTTTAACAAATCTTTACAGGTGGTGCGTGGACCAATGTCCTCTGGGAAGCACTGCTTCAGGGTTGGAAGTATAGGTTGAGGGTACCGTCCTGACTTGAGCCACTTGCTCTCAACATTGAAGTCGCAGCTCATGGAAAAAAAGTGTGTTTGGGGATGGACCTGTAGGGTGTGCCTGGCGGGATGGAGTGTGTGTCTGTGAGTTGGAGAGAGGAGAGGGGTGGGGGAAACAAAAGGGGCCCCCTTCGTCCTGGATTTACCTCCCCTGCCTCTGTTCCCTCTGAGAAGTCTCTGGTTCCGATGGCCAGGCCTCACATCCCTTCCTTGGCGTTGCTTCACCCCATGCGGCTCACTAGAGTTCAAAATTAAATGGTTACAATGGAATTTGATTTTCAGCTTCTGAAACATAATCAAGTTGCATGGCCCCTTGTCTTGGGCCTTCGAGCAGCTTCTTGTCGGTTTATACTGACTTGTCAGCGATAAGATTCGAGCTGCAGCTGGAATTCTCACAAAGAGTTTTCTTTGCTGCTCTGAGCGGCAATCGTTTCCACACTCAGTCTTCCCACCTTAATTTAAAATGCTTGTTGTGCAGGGGCGTGGCCTTCGCTCAGGATACTGGGAAGTCTTTAGTTGCGATCTGAGGCTCCTGTGCTAACAGAATGAGTATTCCAGCTCGGACAGACAGTCATTTTGGTCACCTTCCTATGTTGAAAACTAAATGGGAAATAAATCTATGATAACTAATAAAGAACTGCACCACCGATGGCAACTCATTTCAGCACATAAATTTGTTTTCTTTTACCTTCAACAAAAAAATCCCTTGTAAGTCTCCCTTGGTAGTATCCAAAATTGCAAGTCGGAAAATATCCCTGCAATTTCAATGCTATCTGGAGCAGTTACTGCCCATATTCTATGTAAAGGTCTAATGGAGGAAGAGAAATAAATATTATGGCAATTATTACTATGAACTTCTATTTTAAGCAGCGAAGCCCAAGATTTCTATGGAGACACAAATATATCAAACTATATTTTTTATGGTCACATCTAAACTGGGCAATAATAGCATATCAATAAACTTCAATTACACTCAAGAAAATACTAAAAGTGAACCTCCAGTGATGCTCAATAAAATCTACAGGTGCATTAGAATTGCACAGAGCAGTGACATCCATCTGGTATTTTCGGTGACTTCTAGTCAATTACTACATTTCATCATTTTCATCATGTGTAATCCTCTTTTATCTCCAGTTCCTGCTGGTGCGGTAATTCTCACTCTGCTACATCTGTGGCTTTACTGTGAATTTTTATCGCCTCCGAGTCAATGCGTCCCTCCCTGCCCCTGGATGTTGTTGAACTGTATCTGCTGAGGATTTAATTGCAAGGTGGTACAAACTATGGATTTAAAGGCACATGGAAAATATGTAAGGTGATTGGCAACCTATTCAAAGATAGGCATGCTTTGAAATAAAAGATTGCTTTTCAGGTGAAGTATCCACTCCATCAGAGCATTGGACCTGGCGTTCGCAGTTTTCAGAGGGGAAAATGTAAACAAAAGAAAACCAAAACAAAGAAGCAAAATGAATCCTGTCCAGTGGGGACCTTTTGCAAAGGAGGTTTTGTACCTGTTTTACATATATGTGTAAAATGTTTCGTGTGTACATGGAAACATACGTGTGTACAAATGTTAAGTGTGTATGTTTATTTGTATAAATCTTATGAAACTTATATTTTATATTTGAAAAGGTGAGTGCATTTTTTTAATGGACTTTATTTTCTAGAGCAGTTTTAGATTCACAGAAAAATGGAGAGAAAAAATAGAGAGTTCCCATATACCCACCATCCTCACACAGCACAGCCTTCCCCATTATCAACATCTCCCACTAGACTGGTATGTTTGTATAGAAGAATGTATTGACACGTTGTTATCACTCAAAGTCTATAGTTCTATTAGGACTCTTGATGGTGATATTCTATATGTTTTGACTAATGTATAATAAGGTATATCTACCATTATAGTATCTTACAGAGTATTTACAGTGCCCTAAAAGTCCTCTGTGAGTCTGATTTTCCTCATCCTGTGATCCTTGCTCTATCACCATGCATCTCCATCCTTTCTTTCTTCTCTCTCCTTCTCTTTTGCTTCCATTTTCCTCCATCATCCCTTCCAAAACGAAGGGATTTATTATTTGTAATATATTTTTATTGATTTTAGAGAGAGAGGGAAGGGGAGAGAAACATTGATCCACTGCCTCCTGAACAAACATTGAGCAAGGATTGAATCTGCAACACTGGCATGTGCCCTGAGTGGGAATTGAATTGGTGACCTCTCAGTGCACTGAATGGTGCTCAACCAACTGGGCCACACTGGCCAGGGCTCGAAAACTAATTATTGTGCATCAACTATCTGCAAGATATTGGGAATGCCGTGGAGACCAATACAGACATGGTATCTGTCCTCATGGAGTTTAGTGTGGTCAGGAAAATAGACTTTAAAGAGTTTACCGAATAGAAACAGTGACATAATTAATGGCTGGGAATAATAAGAAAGATGCTAGGAGAAGTAACAAAGAGAGAACCCAATTTAAGGATTAGGAACAGTATTGGGTAGGTCACATGTAAGTTGAGATCTGAAGGAGACTTAGAGTTCACCAGGGGTGTCTTCCCACACTTATTTCCCCCCTAGTGATGAATAAAATGTAAACACATTTTATAATTTATGGGGAGAGAAGAAATTACACGTCCCATGCAACAACCTGGTAAATATTTATGAATTTTCTGCTTCTTAATACGAGAGTGTGAAAAATAACTAAACTCCCGATTGCATGTTAACATTTGCTGTAAGTCTAGAGACAAGAAAAACACAGTCCCAAATAAAGTCTCTGTGTGTGCACAGAAATGCTCCTGTTGTGTTGCCTCTCCTTTTGGACATGCTTGACTCCCTTCTGTTTCATTACTGTTCTAACAAACCCTGAAGCTGTGTTTCAACAGAACCAGTACGCTCTCTAATCAGAGACGACAGGACCCACGGTGAAATGGTTTCTACATTCTGCGTGGGCTGGACAACAAGCAAGAAAAACACCCCCCTCTCTCAATTTAATTAGAATTAGAAGGCTCCCCAGGCTGATTAGCTCAGTTGGAGAGTGCACCCTGCAGAGGCCACGCTCTGACCCTCCCACAGGCCAGTTAATTTTGCTTAGTTCAGTAGCCACAGTATTTGTCTCTGGCTCCACAGTTATCTAGAGAGCACGTCCCCTTAATCATTAAGGAAACAGAGTGTCTGGTTGTGAATGCATCCGCACTTCGGGCTAAATGACGTTCGGTGCCAGCCCTATGGATGTCTGGGCCACTAACATTACATCAATAGCCAAAAAGGAGAACATCATAAGGAGAGAATCCCACTTATTATCTGGGTGATAATGGCCTTCTAGAACCTCAGCTTGGACCATTCAGAACCCCAGCTTTCTTATCAACATTTGGGCATCAGGATTTAATAATATTCTGTGAAAACTCTCAAAATGCAAAGAGTGATACAAAGCCCAAACAGGACTAATAACTATGTTTCCTATTTTTGGACAATAATCTCTTGTCATGGCAATAGCTTTATATGGAAAAATATGCATTCTACTTATTTCAAGAAATAATATTTTGATCTCATTCCAACTCAATGCTATAGGCAAGTGGAGGTGTTCTAAAGCTCCCCTGAACATAAATCCATGCTTACCTACTAATTCTCCGCCCCAGAGCTGTTCAGAATCAGGGACTCATAGCAACTATGGCATGGCAGGAGAAGGTCTCCTGTGAGTGGAAATGTGTGGACTCTTCCAACCCCCTTAACTCTAATAGGAAAGTGGCACCTTCTCCTTTCTCTTTCTACTGACTGCCTTGATGAGTGCATCCCAGTTTGTGTCATCAAATTCTATCCTATTTAATCCCCAGGAACTCCTGAATCTTAATCTCTAGCACTACGGCCTCCCATGACTTGCAGACCCTTCTCTATGACTGCACACTTTCCATCTCACTGAGGTGTGGAATAGGTATCTCAAATTCAACATGTTCTGAACGTAGCTTATTTCCCAACCTGCTCTTCAATAACCAGTTATTCCTGCCATTAATGGCAAATGCTGCCATTCAGTCGTTCAAATGAAACATCCTGGTGTTATTCTTGTTAAAGAAAAGACATTTCTGAGATATTTTCTCTTTGCCACATCTATCGCAAGGACGAAGACCATTTTCAGCAATCAGACTGTTGACATTCCAGAAAATGTCGACATCACTCTGAAGGGACTGTTATTGTGAAGGGCCCCAGAGGTATCCCGAAGAGGGACTTAAATCATGTCAATGTAAAACTCAGTCTCTTTGGAAAGAAAAAGAAGAGGCTCCAGGTTGAAAAATGGTTGTGAAATAAAAAGGAATTGGCTACCGTTGGCACTACCTGCAGTTATGTACAGAGCCTGATCAAGGGTGTTACTCTGGGCTTCCGTTACAAAATGAGGTCTGAGTACGCTCACTTCCCCATCAGCGTTGTTGTTCAGGAGAATGGTTCTCTTGTTGAAATAAAAAATTTCTTGGGTGAAAAATAAATCCACAGGGTTTGAATGAGGTCAGGGGTTGTTTGTTCAATATCTCAAGCCCAGAAAGATGAGTTAATTCTTGAAGGAAACGACATTGAACTTGTATCAAACTCCACTGCTTTGATTCAGCAAGTAACAACAGTTAAAAACAAGGATATCAGAAAGTTTTTGGATGGTGTCTATGTTTCTGCAAAAGGAACAGTTCAGCAGGCTGATGAATCAGATCTAAGTTGTCCAGCTCCAGAAATAGCAAAATGCCAGACTTATTTGTGATATCTTAAAGATGCAACAAAAGCCATGTATTAAAAGACAAAATAGGCCCAGAGACATGGATTTATGGAACAGAACGACAGATTTCAGAGAGGGTGGGGGTGGTGGGGATGGAAAGAGATTAACCAAAGAACAACAACAACAAAAAGCAAATAAATTATTCAGACATTTTTAAAAGGTGGTAAAGCAGACTTCATTCAGGGGAACTGCTGCAATGGGGTTTGCCATAGGGGAAACATCCTCGTGTGGCAAGAGAGGGTCTCATGTGAGTGGAAATGTTTGGGCTATACAAGTAGGAATTTATAGCCAAACGGCAGGGTGGGATGTCAGTGGATAGGAAATTACAAGAAGAAACATCCAGGCTAGGGGGATTCATGCTAGACTAACTCAACTGGATTCCTGCTCCTGTCAGGCCAGGGTGAGAAGATGTTGTCTTAGTTCAGGCTACTATAGCAAAGTACCACACACTGGGTGGCTTACAAATAACTGAAATTTATTTCTGACAGTCCTGGAGGCTGGAAGTCTGGGATCGGGGTGGTATCATGGTCGGTTATTGTTGAGAACCCTCTTTGGGGTTGCAGATTGCCAACTTCTTGTATCCTCACATGGTGGAAAGAGGCAAGAGAGAGAGAGAAGAAGAAGCAAACTCATGATGCTTATAAAGTCATGAATCCTATTCATGAGGGTCCACCTTCACATCTTCATAATATACTAAAGGCCCCATCTCCTAATACCATCCCTTTGGGATTAGATTTCAACATATGAATATTGGGAGGAATACCAACATTTAGTCCATAACAGATATCAAGGATAGGGGATGAGGACTTTGGTCAGACCCAGCAGGTGTCTTGCTAGAACTTGACTAAATGGGCAAGAACCGAGCCCAAGGTTGGAGTCTTGAGGGCTTAGAGGAGCATGACTAGAGGTAGGTCACAGAGAGCATCTTTGTCATCTTTTCTTTTTTAAAAAAACATTATTTTTATTGATTTCATCTTTTCTTTCGTTCATACCACAATCTGGTTTTCCAGCAAACTTAGTTTTGACTCTGACTCCAAAATACATCCAGAATTTGACCACTATTCACCAACTCCTGCCACTACACAGATCTAAGCCACCGTTATATTTCACTGGATTTTTGCAATAGCCTATTGCTTCTGTCTATGCTTTTCTTCACCTGAAAATAATCCCACTGAGCCAGAGTGATCCTGCTTAAACCCAAGTCAGAGTGCTTCTCTCCTCTGATCAAAACCCTCCACTGCCGAAACCCCGGTTTGGCTCAGTGGATAGAGCATCAGCCTGCGGACTGAAAGGTCCCAGGTTTGATTCCGGTCAAGGGCATGTACCTTGGTTGGGGGCACATCCCCAGTAGGAGATGTGCAGGAGGCGGCTGATCGATGTTTCTCTCCCATCGATGTTTCTAACTCTCTCTCTCTCTCTCTCCCTTCCTCTCTGTAAAAAATCAATAAAATATATTAAAAAAAAAGATCAAATGGTTTTTTTTTTTTAAAAAAACCACAAACAAACAAACAAAAAAACCCCTCCACTGGTTCCCAACTAGCTCAGTGCAAATGCCAAGTTTCTGACTCTGATCCACGCAGCCCTTTGTGACTTGACCCTATCACCTCCCTGACCTCATGTCCCACTGCCTCCCTTCTCTCCCACGCCACTCCAACCACACTGGCCTCTTTGCTGTCCTTTAAAAACCCATAGATAGCGTTTATTGTTTTTATTGTCTTTCTATTCCCACCAGAATAAAATTCCATGACATTACTGTCCATTTCTTATTCTGCAGAACCCCTGGACAGCGACTCACATAGGGTAGGCAGGCATTGCCTATTTCTTGAGTAAAAAAACATAAATTAATTTTTGGCTTAAATATGCTTAAAGATGCATTTTAAAATTTAAAGGTAGATATTTAAAGAAGAGTAGCAATATATGTAATTTCCAAGTAATTAGAGGAGAAAGATGGAATAAAGAAAATTTTAGCAACAAGAGATCAGGGGGAAAAAAGATGCACATTAAACAGGGTAACAGAAAGGAAAAATATGTCAAGAATCACAATCTATGTGACTGACACAGAGTTTCAGAATTGAATTTAAAAATCCAGTTATGAGCTGTTTACAAAAGGCAAATATAAAACCAAATGATGCAGAACGTTTGAAAATAAAGCTAAGGAAAATTATATGCCAAGCAGATGTTAATAAAGCGAAAACAGGGGTAACAATGTTAAAATGACAAAGTATAATGCAAGGGTAAAAGCATGGCGAGGGAAAAGAAAAGATGCATTACATTAATAAAACACCTACCAAGAAGATAGAAGAATCATAAAACAATTTACAATTTTCATTAGAGCTTTGAAATATAAATAAAGCCAAAGAATACATTGAAAATCTACATTCATAGTGAAAGATTTTTAACATCGCTTTCTCAGAAACTGGCATATCAAGCAGACAAAAAATGAGGACACAGTATTGGAATGCACCATTATAGGGTTTTTTGGGCACTGGGTGAAAATTATGCTCCAAATATATAGAGGATAATAAGGATTTAAAAAACAAGGACACCTATGTAGAGATGATAAAAACAATCTTATGCTGTATATGCACTGTCTAAATTGAGAATTCCAGCCCACTTTCTAATCTTTCAACACATCTGGATCCTGACATTGCATAGAAGAGTGGTACCGGCTATCACAAGTCTGTTTCTTTCCTCTGTAGTGGAGAGAAATAAGACTTCCACTAGACAGGAAGCACAGCACCTTACCTAACCTAGCTACCCAACAACTTTTTTCAGTGGTTCTTTTATTTTTTAATTAAAAAAGAATCTTTATTGTTGAGATTATTACAGATGTCCCTCTTCCCTCCCCCCCCCCACCATAGCTCCCCTCCACCCAGTTCCTGCCCCACCCCAGACCTTCACCACCCATTGTCTGTGTCCATAGATAATGCATACATGCATATAAGATCTCTGTTTAATCTCTTCCTGCCCCTGCCCTTCCCTCTGAGAATCGCCAGTCTGTTCCATTTCCATGCCTCTGATTCTACTTTATTCACCAGTTTATTCTGTTCATTAGATTTTTTATTTGTTTGATTTTCAGATTCAATTGTTGATAGATATGTATTTGTTGCCATTTTGTTGTTCATAGTTTCCCCTCCTCCTCCTCCTCCTCCTCCTCCTCCTCCTCCTCCTCCTCCTCCTCCCCTCCTCCTCCTCCTCCTCCTCCTCCTCCTCCTCCTCCTCCTCCTCCTCCTCCTCCTCCTCCTCCTTCTTCTTCTTCTTCTTCTTCTTCTTCTTCTTCTTCTTCTTCTTCTTCTTCTTCTTCTTCTTCTTCTCCTCTTAGATTATCCTTCAGCATTTCATATAATACTGGTTTGGTGGTGATGAACTTCAGTTTTTTCTTTTCTATGAAGCTCTTTATCTGACCTTCAATTCTAAATGATAGCTTTGCTGGGTAGAGTAATCTTGGTTATAGGTTCTTGCTATTCATCACTTTGAATATTTCTTGCCACTCTCTTCTGGCCTGCATAGTTTCTGTTGAAAATCAACAGACAGTCATATGGGCACTCCCTTGTAGGTAACTAACTATTTTTCTCTTGCTGATTTTAAGATTCTCTCTTTGTCTCTAGCCCTTGGAATTTTAATTATGATGTGTCTTGGTGTGGTCCTCTTTGGATTCCTCTTGTTTGGGATTCTCTGTGCTTCCTAGACTTGTAAGTCTATATCTTTCACCAGGTAGGAGAAGTTTTCTGTCATTATTTCTTCAAATAGGTTTTCAATATCTTGCTCTCTCTCTTTTTCTGGCACCCCCATAATTTGAATGCTGGTATGCTTGAAATTGTCCCAGAGGCTCCTTATACTATTTTCATATTTTTGGATTCTTTTTTCTTTTTGTTCTTCTGGTTGGGTGTTTTTTGCTTCCTCATATTTCAAATCATTGACTTGCTTCTCAGGATCCTCTAGTCTACTGTTGAATCCCTGTAAATTATTCTTTATTTCATTCAGTGTATGCTTAATTTCTGACTGGTCCTTTTCCATTTTTTGGCATTCTCACTAAGATCCTTGAAAGTCTTACTAAGTCCTTTGAGGGTTTCTAGAAGATTCTCAAGTAACCTTATAACTGTGGTTTTTAACTCTATATCCAGTAGTTTGCTTTCTTCTATTTATTTCATTTGTGACCTGTTTCTTTGTCTCTGCATTTTGGTTGCTTCCCTGTGTTTGTTTCAATGTACTGGATAGAGCTGCTAAGGCTCTTTGAGTTGATAGAGTGGCTCTGTATAGCAGGTGTCCTATAGGGCCCAGTGTCTCAGCCTCCCCAATCACTTGAGGTAGACACTCTAGTTGCACCCCTTTGTGGGCTGTGTGTATAGTCTTGTTGTAGTTGAGCCTTGATTGCTGTTAGTGTCACTGGGAGGAATTGACCTTCAGGACAATTGGCTGTGGGGACCAGCTGTGACTACAGTGGGAGAGCTACTGTGCAGGAGACACCCTTGTGGAGCAGGAATTGTTTCAGTGGGGCTTTGGTGCTCACTGAGTCTGCCCCTTGAGTGTGTCACTTATGGATGTGTAGAGTTGTAATCTGTTATGGCATGACCACTGGGTACACTGGCTCTTGGGTCTCCAGGGAGGTGTGAAGTTAGCTGCTTCCTGCCCCTCCTTCCCCCCTAAGCAGGAGCTACAGAGAGATCTGCAGATTCCTCCTCTTTGTATTGGGTTTGGCAGTGCCCAGCCGAGGCATAGCTGTGAAGCAAGGCAGGCTGGTGCTGGGTCTTGGGCCCTTTATTGATAGTTTTGGGGCTCCCTGGCCCAGCTGCAGCTTGTTTGACAGGGCTTAGCCTGAGAAAGGACAGGCCATTCATATGCAAAAGCCACTGTAAGCAGCTTGGTGGGATTGTAAATTGGATGGGGCAGAGTCTCAGGGAATCTCCAGGGTGGAGCAAACAGAAATGATTGCCAGTCAGCCCTGGGACCAGGAAGGTCCCAGTGTAGGAACAATGATCCCTGTGAGCACCTCAGTTTGGGAGAAATCTGCTTTCCGAGTTCCTTCCTCGAAGCCAGGCAATCCAATTCCTCCTTGTATGTGTCTGGGTCCCCCAGAGTCCCGCACTGGAGCTCACAGGAAGCAGGAGCTTGTAAATTCAGTTCATGGTGCCAGCCTTTTAAGAGGAGCAGCTGGGTCTTCAGTAGCCTCTGTGTCACTGAGACCCAGTCTGCACTGGTTTTTAGAGCCCATAGTTCGTACTGCCTGTAGGGACTTCTTTTCCCAGCTCTGGGGCCCTGGGCTGGGGGTCTGATGTGGGGCTTGGACCCCTTCCTCCTCCTGGAAGCCTCCACAGAGATGATCTCCCTCCCGATTAAAAAAGCAGCACATGCCCTAGCTGGATTGGCTTAGTGGATAAAGTGTTGGCCTGTGGAATGAAGGGTCCCAGGTTCAATTCCAGCAAGGGCACATGCCTGGATTGTAGGCTCAATCTCCAGTAGGGTGCGTGCAGGAGGCAACCCATCAGTGAGTCTCTCTCATCATTAATGTTTCTATCTTTCCCTCCCTCTCCCTTCCTCTCTGAAATCAATGAAAAACAAAACAAAACAAAACAGTAGCACACGTGGGTGCTGGTCAGCCCATTCTGCACCTCCTACCAGTCTCAGTGCGCTTTCTTCTTTATTTCTCTAGTTTAAGAACTTCCATTCGGCCAGTTTTCTGGCAGATCTGGATGATGGTTATTCTATATTTTAGTTGTAATTCTGATGTGGCTGTGGGAGGCAGCGAGTACAGGCGTTTGGCTACATCACCATCTTGGTTCTCTTCAGTGGTTCTTAAAGTCATGGACTGTGCTCTTTTTCTAACTCAGTTATGCAGCTGTGTGAAGAGTAAAATCTCCCCTTCTCTCTTTCCCTTCCCCCCTTGGCCTCCTCTGCTCCCCCTCTGTCACAGCACACAGACTTGCTCTGCTGTGCAGCACTTGGGATCTGTGCTATCAGAACTGTTTAAAGGAAGCCAGACTAGCATCTCTCCCTACTCTGTGGTGTGACTATGGGTGTGTCCCTTAAATATTCTTTAAAAATGAAGAGTTTATTCTAGATAATCTCCTAGATCCAATAGCACTCTAACATTTTCCAAGTATGCATTTAAAGAATAGTACCCTCTATCAATCGCAAGCCTAAAAACCATTCTTTGAGCATAGCAATTAGTGTACATTACGAGCATGTCAAACTTGTGGCCCACAGGCTGCATGCGGCCCACAATGAATATTTTTGTGGCCCAGCCAATGTAATGGTATGTAAGAAACATTTTAATAAAAATTTCATAACTTAATTTGTACAATATCTTGTTATACATAATTATGAATAAGGAACTACAACGTTCATTAATGACTGATTACTATAATCATGTTGTATTCATTTCCCTTATGTGCCTTACATGCAGGTGCACCATTTCTCTCCACTAATACCAGCAGCGAATATTTTAGCAGCCGATTGCCACATCATTAGTCTTGGACTGACTTGTTTGGTGTGCGCAAGAGGAAATATTTCACTTTCGGCAAATAAGAAAAATAGGCTTATTTGCATTACGCTTATTAATTTGTGCAGTTATTCAGTGTCTGGTAAGTTAATGTTCAAGAAAAAATATTAATTTTTATTAAAATGTTCTATTATTTTATGTTAATGATTAGTCATTTATTTCAGCCCTTTGTATTCAGCATATCTCTATTGAAATAAACCTACGTTTCTATGAAAATTGAAGCTTTTGTTTTTTTGCGGTCCACATAAACTTAAACTTTTTTTATTTGGCCTGTGTTAGCCTTTGAGTTTGACATGCTTGGTGTACAACTTAGCTTGCTACTCAAAGTGTGGTATCATCGCTGTTCTCATCATCTGGGAACTGACTTAGAAATGCTGAATCTCAGGCCTCACCCAGGCCTCGTGGATCAGAATTTTAACAGCATTTTCAGGTGATGTATATCCCATTAACACTTGAGAAGCACTGATTTAGAGAAACACAACTCCTTTTATTTGGCCATATGAAATTCATTGCCTTGATCTCCAAAGTATGTCTTCAGAAACCACATCAAATCCCATAAAATTTCTGTGAGAAAGCTCACGCTTTGATCATTTTTATAAAGGGAAACTGAGTCAGAGAATAAAGGGGGCTTGGGGATGATGACTCCACATAGAGAATGCCATTGGACTGCTGGGGTGGTTTCCCAGCTTGTTATACTTAAGACTGGGATTCCCGGTGAAGCCTGGTCAGCCTTTTGACACCTCAGCTGGTCAAACAGTTAGAAAACAGTGTGTCACCTGCACAGGACGAAGCCCTTGGGAGTTGTCGCAGTTTCTTTGAAATGAGAGGGATAAATTTGTATACTAGTATTTTAAAGAGCTGATTAATGTTGTTCTATTTATTTCGGGCATTTCTGTTCTTTAATTATAAAATTAAACAGCATGGGATGAGGTTGTTGGCCCCACTTGTGCCAAGTTTAACTGAATATGATTCGCTCTGATCTCTTGTTGCGGTGAGGGCTTTAACATCAAGAACAAACTGCCTTGCTCTCGGACTCTTGAGCCTCCCTTCTGAAGTTGCTGTCATGATTTTTTGAAGACAAACCTTTATTGCTGCTGCTAGGGCCAGCTGCTTATGCATTCACTTTCAAATGGGCTGCCGAGGAGAAAAACATTTGGCCACTAGGTGAGCAGATGAACCTGAGCCCCTTCCCCTTCTTCTTCATGTGCTGTGTAGTCTTGCAAGCTATCTTGTCATCACTTGGAGACTCGTATAGCTTATGATTTTAAAAAAGGAAGTGACCCTGTCCCATTTTGCATTCATCTCTGATTCTTAAAGAAACAAGCATGAGCTTTTGCGGTAGAAGCAATGGGCAGTAATACTTGGACAAATTCCCTTTCAAACACTTGTGGCCCAGATGGCAGTTTTGAATGATACATTTCCTAGACGCTACTATGTCAGATTTCTTTCCATTTACCTGTTCCCCCCCCCCCCCCCCCAATCATAATTTTTGGGTAAATTTTAAATTATTGCATTTTAAACTTCAGTTTTCTAAGCTATTTTTGAAAAAAGATAATTGGAAGCCAATCCCGTAATTCTTATCGTATAGGTAGTATCAGTTTTCCATTCTTAAATCTTCTAAATAAAATTTCAACATGCTTTTTAACACCTCATCTCTGGTGAAAATTAAGATGCTGCTTAAAATCACACAATGACAATTTTGTGCAGAATATGAAGATTTCACACTACTTGATGCTATTATAATCATTCACATGGAGTAAGTGTTAAAATGACTAGAATTTAGTAGCTTATGGAATAAAATGTTATTTTTTCATTCTTATCCAAAGAATTCTAGAGCAGTTTGTACATCTTGAGAGATGAGTTTAAATGTTCTGTGATGATAGAAATGTCCTATATTTGTGTTGCCCAGTGCGGCAGCCACTGGCTGCCTGTGGTCATTGAGCACTTGAATGGTGGCTAGTGCAACTGAGAAACTGATTTCTAAATTTTATTTAATTTTAATTCATGTAAATTTAAATATCCACATGTGGCTAGTGACTACAATATTGATCTAGACCAGGGGGTGATAAATTATGATCCATGGGCCAAATACAGCCTCCAGCTTATTTTTGTAGAGAAAGTTGTCTTTTTTAAAAGATTTATTATTGATTTTTAGAAAGAGAGGAAGGAAGAGAGAGAGAGAAGAACATTGATGTGAGAGTGAAACATCAATTAGCTGCCTCCTGCATGCCTTCTACCAGGGATTGAGCCCACCACATAGGTATGTGCCCTGAACAGGAATTGATTTGGCAACCTTTTGGTGCACAGGACAATGCCCAACCAACTGAACCACACTGGCCAGGACTGTAAAGAAAGTTTTATTGGAACATAACTATGCCCACTCATTTAAATGTTGTTTTTAGCTGATTTTGAACTACATCAGCAGAATTGTGTGGGTGCAAAAGAGATGAGTCCACGGAGTCTAAAGTATTTACAATCTAGCTCTTTATTGGAAAAAGTTTTTTTTTACTCTGGTCTAGAACAGTGTCCAATGGAGTACAATCCATACAGCATAAAAAAAGCAGTTATGCCAACCCAGAGATACCTAACCTTGTGCACAAAGATAAAACCGAGGTCTTGAAAATTATGAGACTGGTGATTTCTTAATTAGTATTTTTTTTCCTGTAAAATATAGTTCATAGTCAGGGGAAAATTTCAGACAAAACAGTGAAAAGTAAAAGTCATTTTCCATGCATCTATATGTGTCTTTATGTTACAAAACAATTAATATCATTCCATATGTATTATCCTAAAAATTTCATGTTACCTCCATTTAATGCCTTGTGTTGACATTTTAAAGATCTCCAACATTGAGGAAAAACCAAGATGGCGGCATAGGTTAATGCCGGAGATTGCTGCCTCAAACAACCACTTCAAAAAACAACTAAAAGACAGAACGGACATCATCCAGAACCACAGGAAGGCTGGCTGAGTGGAAATTCTACAACTAGGAGGAAAGAGAATATCATACCCAGACTCAGAGGAGGCGCAGTGCTGAAGTGAAATACTCAGGTGCGGAGTGCGCGCGGAGCGGGCTGGAGGCGGAGGGCGTGGTTATTGTTTTCAATCAGGAGGGAGTTTCAGACTCTGAGCTCCAGATCCGGGCGAGTCTCTAGGGACCCAGACTCAAACGGGAGAAGCGGGACTGTCTGGCTTCGGTCGGAAATCGAAGGCAGCTTTCTCTCCGAGGTTTGCAGTGGTTGCTGGGACTCTGCGAGGCAGAGCCCCTAGAGATGGAACTGAGAGCAGCCATAACTGCTCGCTCAGCCCGCCCTGTAGATCCCCGGGGACCCGCCCGCCCAAGCCCTCCGCAGAGCCATTTGCCGGATAGCCTCAGGCAAATGCTAGATTAGCACCGCCCTAGAGATCCAGCACAGAAGCTCTCCCACTGCAGGCACAGCGGACTCTCATAGCCAGTTAGCCTGGAGGTCAAATCACCCCCACTATTGCTGACAACCATCAAGGCTTAACTACAACAAGACTGCACACAAAGACCACTAGGGGGTGCACCAAGAAAGCATAAAAAATGCAGAGACAAAGAAACAGGACAAAATTGTCCATGGAGGATATAGAGTTCAGAACCACACTTTTAAGGTCTCTTAAGAACTGTCTAGAAGCCACCAATAAATGTAATGAGATCCTCAAGAAATCTAATGAGACCCTCGATGTTGTGATAAAGAACCAACTAGAAATTAAGCATACACTGACTGAAATAAAGAATATTATACAGACACCCAACAGCAGACCAGAGGAGCACAAGAATCAAGTCAAAGATTTGAAATGCGAAGAAGCAAAAAACACCCAACTGGAAAAGCAAAATGAAAAAAGAATCCGAAAATACGAAGATAGTGTAAGGATCCTCTGGGACGGCTTCAAGCGTACCAACATTAGAATTATAGGGGTGCCAGAAGATGAGAGAGAGCAAGATATTGAAAACCTATTTGAAGAAATAATGACAGAAAACTTCCCCCACCTGGTGAGAGAAATAGACTTACAGGTCCAGGAAGCGCAGAGAACCCCAAACAAAAGGAATCCAAAGAGGACCACACACACCAAGACACATCATAATTAAAATGCCAAGAGCAAAAGACAAAGAGAGAATCTTAAAAGCAGCAAGAGAAAGAAACTCAGTTACCTACAAGGGAATACCCATACGACTGTCAGCTGATTTCTCAACAGAAACTTTGCAGGTCAGAAGGGAATCGCAAGAAATATTCAAAGTGATGAATACCAAGAACCTACAACCAAGATTACTTTATCCAGCAAAGCTATCATTCAGAACTGAAGGTTAGATAAAGAGCTTCACAGATAAGGAAAAGCTAAAAGAGTTCATCACCACCAAACCAGTATTATATGAAATGCTGAAAGGTATCCTTTAAGAAGAGGAAGAAGAAGAAAAAGGTAAAGATACAAATTATGAACAACAAACATGCATCTATCAACAAGTGAATCTAAGAATCAAGTGAATAAATAATCTGGTGATCATAATAGAATCAGGGACATAGAAAGGGAATGGACTGACTATTCTTGGGGGGGAATGGGGTGTGGGAGATGCGGGAAGAGACTGGACAAAAATCGTGCACCTATGGATGAGGACAGTGGGTGGGGAGTGAGGGCGCAGAGTTGTGCGTGAACTGGGAGGAGGGGAGTTATGGGGGGGAAAAAGAGGAACAAATGTAATAATCTGAACAATAAAGATTTAATTTAAAAAAAAAGATCTCCAACATTAATCTATATAACTTTCAAAGTTAAAACTCATTTCAATGATTTTTTTTTTACTTTCTTACTCACTGAATAATTTTTGCAGTATTTGTGCTCAAATTTAGAAATGAGAGTTTCAAACATTTGCCTAAGTTTGAAGTCTCTAGTAAAGTTTTAAATACATATATATATGTATATATATATATATATATGAACTCCTAATTTCAAAGATAAGAATTTTGATAATATTTCTTATTAGTAATAGTTAAATGTGAGAGAAAATTTGAAGTTGCTATTGACTCCAGGACCTAGGGACAAGCAAAATTAGAAAATGGACATGTATGTGATAAGAGATTGTATTTAAAACTGAAAAAAAATTATGCAGGTTCATTTTCTGTATACTGGGAACGTGGTGTATCAACTAAGAAAGACAGTGATTCAACCTAATTCTTTGGGCACTGACTTGGCGATGGTTAACAGGACTGTAACATAAATTGAAGATAAGATAGTGTCTTGGTTTATGGTTTCTCTGGGTATCCAATCATACCTGGGTAAAAAGATAAAATGCAAGGCAATGTGCAAGTAGAACTCACTCAACGTACATTAAAATTAGCATCTATTGTTGCTAATTTTAACCTGTGCTATGCTGCATAATCCTCAATGAGGCACTTGGTGTGAAGCTCCAGAACAAGAAATGAGTCCTGCCTTTCAGGATGGCAACATCAGTTTGGTGTATGGGGAAAATGAGACCTGGTGAGAACAGTGAGGATAATGTACAAGGGAAAGGAAGCCGTGCAAAAGCTGAATGATAGCAACTCCAGGGGGGAGGTTCAAATGATAATTATAAACTCAATATATAGAGACCATGCAATGATGGAAATACTGAAAAATTTTCTTTTTCCTCAAAGTCATCCTTGGCCAAAATGTAAAATATTAGCTTAAACTGTATTGGAAAGAGAACCCTCTGAAATTGAATAAAATGCAACCTATTTGGGAGAGGCCAGAGAATAGATTATGACCAAGGTAGAGAGATGGCTAAACTTGAAGGAGGCAATTAACAGTGTATGTATATTTAATAGGCAATTAGCCTGGTACTTATTTTGTGCCAGAAGGAAGTCATTTTAGTTAACACAAAAGTTGGTTTGTGCAGATTGCTATAAATAACACTTTCCTTTGGCTGCAAATGACTCAACAATGCCCTTCCCAAATCCCATTGTGTCATTAAGAAGTTGTGAGAGAAACTTATTCCAGGCTTCCCGAGGAACCAGGTGAGCAGGTAATGAGAATAATGAATGCTTTCTTTGCCAGTAGGAAGGCCCATGAACAAAATATGGGTTGGCAATGTGAATACATTAGTGTCCTGTGTTTCTGCCTTGGGAAGGTGCTGTGTGATTTTGAGGGACAACCAGAGAGCTTGTGGGAAAGCCCAGGCCCTGGTGATGTAACCTTGAGCAAGCCATACAACCTTACTGTAGGTCAGTTTTCCGTAATTTCTCTGCCCCACCTACCTCACATTCAATAAGAGGTTATGACAATAAAGAATATTTTGAAAAGTTTTTAAAAAGTCAAAAACAACCAAAAAACATATAGATAGTTAAGAAATCACCATTACTCTAGAGCAGTGATGGCGAACCTATGCACGCGTGTCAGAGGTGACACGTGAATTCATTTTTCTGGTTGATTTTTCTTTGTTAAATGGCATTTAAATATATAAAATAAATATTAAAAATATAAATCTTTGTTTTACTATGGTTGCAAATATCAAAAAAATTCTATATGTGACACGGCACTAGAGTTGAGTTAGGGTTTTACAAAATGCTGACACGCCGAGCTCAAAAGGTTCGCCATCACTGCTCTAGAGTCAGGTCCAAAGGTGAAAATTAGAATTGGATATGACTTCAGGGGAAGGGAGGGAAGGAGTTGTTACTTAAGACATTCCCAGATCTGATTTAGATTCTGTCTGGGAACCATTTTGGGATAGGGATCTGTTCCATGGATAGCAGAACCTAGTCATGGAGTGATCACAGAATTCGGTGAATGAATGAGTGAGTGAAGGGACATAGAGAAGAAGAACCATATTCCTCCAGAAAAATAGGGACCAGAAGAACAGGGGAAGTTTGGAACAACCAGCTAAGACCACCTTAAGCCAGAGATTTGGAGTGATTACAGACTGTGCTAGGGCTGGTGCTTTCCTCTCTGTTGGATGTAATCAAGCAATCCAAGATCAGAACAGCAGGTCACTGGACACTTACCACTGGTAGTCTCACTTGAAGAAAGTTTTTAAAAAAGGTCAAAAAACAAAAATGTGTCCTGACATTTTCTTTCCTTATAACAACATTTACTCCTGTGTTTTGATTATCCCATTTGTTGCACTGCCCTGAATAAAGTGTACAATGAGAGCATCATCAGAAAATTCATAAGATAAAAAAAGGTCTTGGATAAGAACTTCTCTGGTGAGCAGAATAATTCCCAGTTTTTGGTAGAGGAAGTTAAAGAGAAATCTGATTTCATTCAATAAACTCTAAACCATAATCCAATAATACACAATAATACACAATGGACTGGATTAGGTTGTAGGGGCCCATGACCTAAATGGTTTTGCAATTAAGGGCTCACTATCTTTCAGTTATCAACATCTCTTGGGAAAGTTGTAAAAATTTATTGAGTCCATTGCATCAATTTATTTCTGGAAGTATCATATTTAACTTAGGAAACTGCCAGCAGAACCATTCATAATTCATCCAACATACGTTCAAGTCATGATGACTAGCATTCCCTTGACGTTGAACTACTCATAAACTACAAAGATTGACATTTCTAGCATGCAGAGAGATTATTTTCTTAATGTCATTGTTGTTTATATATTTATGTTCTATCAAGTTCAAAGACTTGTGAAGCCATCGATACGGAGACACTGTTATTGAGCACTTAGCATATGTCCCAAATTTCATGTCCTTATCTCTTTTAATCCTCATAGCAGCTTTATGAGATAAGCATTATTATTCACATTTTACAGATGAAAAAACTGGTTTCAGAAAGGGGAAGCACCTTGCCTAATTTCACACCGTGAAGAAGTGATGGCATTACAATTCCAACAAAGCTTTATCTGACTCTCAACACATGCTCTATCCAGGGAACCATACTTCTCCCTAATGAGGAAATTGGCATTATATTAGTTTGCTAAGGCTACCATTACAAAATACCACTGACAAGGTGATTTAAACAACAGAAATTTATTGTCTCACAGCTCTGGAGGCCAGAAGCCCAAAATTAAGGTATTGGCGGGGTTGGTTCCTTCTGACTGTAAAGGAAGGGTCAGTTCCAGGACTCTCTTCTTGGCTTGTAGGTGGCCATCTTCTCCTTATGTCTTCACGTCATTTTCCCTTGGTACAATGTCTGTGTCCAAATTTTCTCTTCTCATAAGGACACCAGCCATATTTATTAGACCCTAAGAACCTCTATAAAGACCCTAACTCTAAACAGATCACATTCTAAGGTATGGAGGCTAGGAGTTCAATATATGAATTCCAGAGAGGACACAATTCAGCCCTTAAAGATATGCAGTCAATTTGTTTTGAGATTGCACTACTATTTACTTTAGGGATGTGGCCTCTGAGTCCCTCTGACTGGAATTGCAGTAGCTGAGTCAGAGTTTGAGCTGTGTCTGATTGTATTTATCCTTGTTAAGGCTGAACTTGGAAGTGCCACCTGACAGTGAAGGCTGTAGCATGGGATGATGGCTGCCTTTTGCATTAGTGTGCAAAGGGATACACTGTCTAAGTCTAAGATAGACTTAGGTAGTTGAGCTCATCGACTCTCTGACTCACTGCTCCTTCCTGCCTCAAAGACCTATTCAGAGATTCATTGAATAAAGACTGCAACATGATCGGGTAGTTTGGAATTGGAGGCAGTGACTCATATTCTTCCCAGTACCTGGTGTAAATTGTAAGCGGTGGCCAGTAAATTGATGCTTTTCATCTCTATGTGGAGGGAACATTTTATTTTGATTGGATTTGAATGAAAACAACGAAGGACCTGGAACAGGCTAAGGTGTTTGTGCGTGAGTATGGGTGTTTGTGGCACAGGGAGAATGTGTTTGAGATGGGTAAGTTGAGAACACAAAGGTAATGAGTGACAAAAGAGGGAGATCAAGCCTTAGTTGGGGTGGAGGATGTGGGAGAAAACCCATTGCAGTGGTTCTCAAACTTCCTAATGCCGCGACCCTTTAATGCAGTTCCTCATGTTGTGGTGACCCCCAATTTCATTGTTACAAATTGAACATAATTAAAACATAGTGATTAATCACAAAACAATATGTAATTATATATGTGTTTTCCGATGGTCTTAGGTGACCCCTGTGAAAGGGTCGTTCGACCCCCAAAGGGGTCGCGACCTACAGGTTGAGAACCGCTGCATTATAGGAACATCAAAGACCATCTTTGTTGGCCATACCGACGTTTTCAGACACAGAACTCTACATTTAAATATCTGAGAACAGTGACGGGCTCTCAGAGGATGGATGTTTTAACTTGGCTTCTTTCCTCATTTTCTTAAGGATAGACCTTTGGAGCATTCTAAGTCTCAATTCTATTTTGCCAATGCCTCTTTCCAGTCTCAGGTCTTGCAAAATATTGTGACGAAGGGTCCATCTATATCTGTTTTAGAAATGGACATACATCTCAATAGTGGCTGTCTCACCTTTGCCCTTCCCACAGGACTTGAGTTCTAGAGGAATCAGCTGAGTATCATGCAACTCACTCAATCACCTATTAAATTCTCAAAACACAAGCAGATTGTGTCTGATAGTCAGATAATAATCACAGCTGTTTGTTGAGGACACAGCTGTCTTAGTTATCCCATAGGGATACAGTGCACAGGGAGGAAAATGCTGCTTTATCCTATTTTTAGAGTTTAAAACTTCTTGCTCTTGTGGATGGCTCACAATGGCTCTTGTTTGAGCCTTACATGGGATATGGAACCTGATAGGTATCTAGAATTGTTTATGATTGTTAGGTAAAAGACATCCATATCCCTAAAGAAAATCTTATTCTGCCTCTGTGCAATTCTGCTCTTACCTAAGAGCATAAAAGCTACACTCTTATAAAGAGAAATCTCTATTGTCTGATTTCTATGTCAGCTGAGTTCAGGGTGAGATGAAATTTCAGCCTTTTCCTCTGTCATAGGCTTTTCAGAATGATGCATTAATGGATACAGAGACACTTTTACGTGGTTGGAGAATTGTTCTCACAAAAGGACAAGATGTAATGTTCCTCGTAGAAGTCAGTCTAGTCTTTAGTATGAAGCCTGCCAACACTAAGCTTCTCACAGTGTCCCCATGTACACCTTTCTAGCTTGCATTCTCCCTGAGGTGCTGTCTCTTTGCAGTTCACTGCTTTTTCCTGGTTATGTATTCCCTGGGGTTTATTTATTTATTTCTTTTGTAAAAGAACAGTAACTCCTGAATGGAAACAATGGTATCTTTCTAACATACTTGGGTTTGTATTTTTCGACAGTGTGGTAGCAATGTACAAGCATCTTGACTACTTATTAACCTTCAGGAAAAAGTATTTAAAAAGCTTCTGGAATTGAGTTTGAAACTCTGTGGATTGATTGTGCAAGATAATTAGCCATCCATCTGCCTTAGAAATGCTAAAAAGAACAGAGAAGACGAGATTAATATCCAGTTCTTTCTGAAAGAAAATTAGGAAAGAAAAGGACCCAAAGAGAGGTTTTCACCAGCCTTGGAGGTGGGACTGAGCCCAGGAACTGACACCAGAACCTTGGGTCTGCAGGAAACACGGAAGGGCTATGGTCCCCAGCCTGCTGTGCGATGGAAGCTTCCTTTGCTCATCTTCATGCTTTTTGAAGGACAGAGGACAGAGTAGCACTGGGGCTGCCTATTTACTAGCCTGAGAGCTAGAATAAGGTCAGTGCTGGGATAGTGAAAAGCCTGTGTCTTTGATATAGGACAAGACAAGGACCAAGTATATTCATTGTCTATTGCTATGTAAAAAGCTATCTCAAAATTGAATTTCTTAAATCAACAAACAGTCACTATTTCACAAGTTCTGTGCATCAGGAATCTTGGTGCAGCTTAGCTGGGTAACTGTGTCTCTAGGTCTCTCCTAAAGTTGCAATGTAGGTGTCGGCTGGGCCTGCAGTCTCATGGGAAGGCTTGACTGAAGAGGCATCTGCTTCCAAGCTCACTCATGGGATTGTTCGCAGGGTTTCTCGGTTTCTCATTTACTGTTGCACTGAGGTCTCTTTCTTGCTGGTTGCTGGCCAAAGATTTCCCTCAGTTTCTTGCCACATGAGCCTCTCCAGAGAGTAGCTGGCTTCCTCATGAGCAAATGAGAGAACAAAAGAGGATGTCCAAGGTGGAAGCAAGTGTTTTTCTAACCTGATCTCACAAAATAATATTCTATCACTTCTACCATATTGTTTCTTTGTTTGTTTTTTAAAGTGAAGTTGTAAGTCTAGCCAAGATTCAAGGATCATGAAGGGGCACTTTAGAGGATTCTCACCATATCAAGGCAGAACAAGATGGGTATAGAAAAGACCAGGTCACATGAACAGAAAGGTGGAGAATCCAAAGCCTAATAATGAAAAACTAACTTATAGGAGTTTGAGCTTCAAAACAGACAGCTAGGAAGGAAAGACATGAGACAATGAGACACTATGAGCTAGAATAAATTATACTAAACTCAGACAAAGGGCAAAGACATGGTCTTATACATCTTTATATTTACAAGAAGGCTAAGTAAGTACTATGTCTTATAAATATTCGTTGAGTGCACAAAACAGAACATTTCATACCTTTTCTTAGTTATAGTGATTGATCTTTCTAGTTCTTATAATGGTTTAAAGAATTTGAATTCTTTTTATTTGTTTTTTCATCACCATTTATCCTCTCTACACCCTCTGCCACCTCTACCTGTCCATCCTCTCCTTCCCTGCACGCCCCCCCTTCCCGCCCTCCCACCACCCTCCTTTGCCCTGGCAATCCCCACACTATGGTTCATGTCCATGAGTTCTCTCTCTCTTTTTTTTCTTTTTTTTGCTCACTCCCTCCACACAACAGCCCCCCCCTCCCCCAAGCTGCCTGCCTGCTATCTATCTATGAGTCAGTCTCTATTTTGCTTGGTAGTTGAGTTTGTTCATTAAATTCCACATATGAGTGAAATCATATGGTACTTGAAAGAATTTGAATGTCTTATACAGTGAAACCAGATAGAATCAGTGTTTATGTCATTGGAAGGGTGACTATATATGTTGTGCATAGATTTTTGCCAATATTTACTTTTGAAAGCGAAAGGGGGTGCTATTAATGGCAAGGTCAACAGGTGTACACTAAGGTCTCCCAGGAAACTTGGATATGTAGTCATCCTAGCTGTTTCCCAAATTCCCTCATGGTCCTTTACATAGCATCCAAAGACCTGGGACAGTGCTTTGGGGAAGACATAGGAATCCTGGGCCAGAGAAGCTGCCGAGAGGATCCTCTTCCTCCCCTCTGGTCCAGTTACCTTATTTTTAGAATCAGAAAGAGTGAGACAATCAATGTCCCTTTTTCACCTGGGAATTGACCATTACATTTTCCAGCGCTCTGGAGATTAATGTAATTTTTTGGGTCTCCTGGGTACAGTGGGTAACTGGAATATCAGTCAATAAGTGATTGTGTGGATGAGCAACTGTCCTAATCCAAACTCAAATTCTGACTTGGAAAACCACTTTACCAACTGACTCTCCTTTTTCTTTTCCCTGTAAAATTCGAAGGAAATCTCCTCTCTCTGCAAATGAAAGTAAAGAGCTCATCTTCTAGAGTGATGACAATCAAGATTCTAACTGGCTTTATATATTTTGTAAATAAAAGATATGGATTAAACTAGAAGCCCATTGCACTAAGATTCACGCAATAGGCCTTCCTTCCCCTGGCTGCTGGCACTGGTTTTCCTCTGGCACCTGGGACCCAGGCCTTCGGTCTGGCCGTAGCGGAGAAGCCAAGCCTCTTCAGTCTTCAGTCTTCAGTCTTCAGTCTTCAGTCTTCAGTCTTCAGTCTTCACTCTGGCTGGAGCCTTCAGTCTTTGCTCTGGCCTGCATATGCAAATTAACTGCCATCTCTGTTGGGTTAATTTGCATAGTTGCTCTGATTGGCTGGTGGACGTAGCAGAGTGACACCAATTTGCATGTTTTTCTTTTATTAGTGTAGATGATTATTCACCTTCAGCATTCATCACAATATTTACAAAGAGACCAAGATTCTCCTCTCAATATCAATACCTTTTAATGATTAATCACTGAAAGCTGTGGGGTTGCTTTTCAGGCTAAGGGCCTTGTCTTATGCCAGAACTGCCCCTGAAAAGGCAAAAGCATCATGTGAGTAAACCATCATAACTAACTAGATAATAATAATATAGATTGTAGCATTGAGGAGAAACTACTCTCTGATGACATAAAGACCAGTTCTCTGAACCATTTTATTTTAATTGGTCAGTAGCTTCTAGAATTTCCTGGAGATCTCCGAGGTTGAATTTGGATATATATCTTGTAAATAAAAGATCTCTTTCCCTCACCCTGAGCCAGCATTCCTTACCAAGGGGGAAAATACCCTCACATGCCCATCTTAACCTTTCTCCTTAGCCAAAGGTATGAAATTATATATTGCATGACTGATCTAACTCCATTGATATTTCTAGGAAAAGTCCATCTTGTTTATAAAGTTGGAAGGAAAGATGGAAACGGTGGAGAAAACAATAGATTTTTTATGCTATGGACATGGCAAAATGACAAATTTTACAGTTTATCTCATATTATGGAAACAGACTTTTGGATAGAGATTCTTTAATAGAGTAATTTCTTTTATGCACAGATAGCTAAATGGTACTTATTTAATGAATTCAAAAAAGTAACTATTTCACCCATAATGTTGTGTGCAATGCAGTCATGGAGGGGAAAACAATGGGCTGAAATATGCAAAGCTTCCCTTGGAAAAAGTTCTGCTGGATTTGGCCAATTTCTTTTGACATGCATCAGGGGTTGAATTTCCATGGCAGGCTCAGAATTTCACAGCTTTTGTGCCTTGTGACATTCTGATTTATGTGGATATTAAAAAGGGATGACATATCAGACCTAGCATGGTCACAGAATGACTGTGCTACAATTGAAATTGAAAATGCTTCTTTCTTTCTGAGGCTCCATAGAAATCCCTGTGGTGTAAACACATCATATTTGTATCTTAACCATGCCATAGGCTTTGTCAGTTTTTTCTCAATGGACCTAAAAAAAATCCATCTTGGAGAGTAGGCTTGCAGTAGGCACAGAGCTTGTCCTCCATTTCTTTGCAGGAGGGATTCTTGAAGAGTGGATGTAACAGGGTATGGTTGAGAAGAGCAAGGCATAGCTATTGAGGCAGAGAATGGGATTTAGACCCAGCCTTGCTCTTTCTGTAAACAGAGAACAATAATTAAACCTACCCCATAGATGTAAAAACACAAAAACGCACAGGTGTGATGTTAGCAGTAGTTGTTATTAACAGAGCATTCAGGGGGCATCCTCCAGATGGCCTTTGGGTTGATCTTTTGAAGTATTAATATTTGCAACATAACAATACTTGTTTTTTGTTCTTAGACTTAAAACTTTTATCACATCAAAAGGAGAAAAAGTATTTTCATTAATACTTCTATTTTTTTTGGTGGGGGTAGAAAGTGGAGATGGGAAAGACTGAGGGAGTCAATAGAGACTTTCACTGTTATGGGCATTCCTATGGATTGAAAATCATTCAGAGAGCTGTTGCTTACTTTGGAATTGATGCAATGTTTTCCCAATTTGCAGGCAGCTAGGGCTGATGTTGGAGGAGCCTTCATTACTTCCTATACTTGGGAGGAAGGGGGAATTAAACCCACTCCATTGTCTTCAAAAATGATTTTTTTAATGCACTGTTTCAAAAACTTCTCCTCCAAGATGGTAAACAATAAAATAATTGACCATCACCCAATGAAAGGCCAATTACTAGTCTTCCTCACCCTCCCAGTTCAACTCTCAGGTGTCCTTCATCTGTGACATTGGTCTTGCCTACCGCCTGAACCAGTTCTGACCAGCAGAAGTGAGCAGAAGTCTCACTTCACCAGTGGGAGCCACACATCCGTTGAGAGCTTTAGGCTGGCCAGATCCAATCATAACACTAGGATCCTTCACTTTCTCTGCTAGTTCGGCTCCTGACTTTCATGCCTCTCAACTTCTGGCTCCAGTCCTGAACTCCAGTGTTGCCATCTGATTTAAAGCCTTGTGATGCTAACTATACATAATGGCTCTTTGGGATTTCACATATTGATACCTTTCTGTTCTAATTTGAGTTTGGCCTTTCCCCTCACCCTCTTTGTAAGACACTGAGCACTAGATAAGAATTAGTCTTCTTTGCACCTGGGCAGTTTGTTCACCTCTATCTAGCATGGCCCTGCTTTTCTCTTCATTTTAACTCTTACTTCAGAAGTCCTAGCATGCCTCATGCTTGAGAATGTCCTAATGACTGGTGAATATGAACAATGAGAATGAAGTCCTGTTCTTCATAGAGAGACAAAGGATTAGCTATAAGCTAATTAGCTGGAACATTAAAGTAGCAGCTTGAGCATAGTGGAAGGTGTGTGAACTTTGGGGCAGACAGGCTTTGGTTCAAATCCTGACTCAGCTTTGAGCAGGTCACCTCGTCTCTTTCAGCCATTTCCTTACCCTCAGATGTTGATAGGATACTACATTTTCAGGATTGTCATAAGGATTAAATGAGACCATCCATGCAGATTTGTAAATTAACTGTCGCATAGTAAATACACAGCTAATATTAGGTATTCCCATTATCACTATTACCATAATAATAACTCATTACTGCTGAAAAGAACTTAGACACCTAATACCACCTTCTTAATAAGGTTTCTAAATAGGATTTCTAAATAATCCCAGCCAGGGAGCAGGGACCCATGGAAGGTTTTCATAAAGAATCACAATATTAAAATATTTAGTAAAATTTATTAAATCTTTCTTGAAGGAGAATAACTTTTTAATTTATGGGGCAAAAACTCATTGGAATTTTTTAGCTGAAACGTGTCAACAAGTTTCAATGAATACATGAAGAAAGATTAGAGACACACTATGGCATCAAATGATGAATTCTAACTAAAAGTCACCAGATGTTCAACAAGTCAGTGATTCATTGAAAAGACTGTCCTATTATGTTGGCACTATTGTTCATCTAGACTTAATAAACTAGTCACAGAATAAAAGTTTAATGTGTGTAATTTATCTTTGAGACACCTTTGTGTCTAATAAGTACACAATGTCTGGGCCCTTAATGGTAGAGATATTTGCCCTCAAAAAGTAGACAGGTTGCTGTAATAACTACTAAAGGAATATGAGACATAAAGAGAAATGGGAACCCTATCAATCTGGCAGAAACATCTGGCAAGGACATGATGGAACAGGAGTGAGGTGGGGGTGGCCAAGTTTTCACAGCCTCATTGCCAGCTCTATTGAGGAGAGAACTCAGTATTTGAAAATATTGGCATCCTTGCAGCTGAACTGAATGGCTTGACTTGGCCACTCACAGTCATGCGATGTCAACAAAGGAAGAGACATGATTCTTTGGGAGAGTCAGACATTCTGTGAATTGAGAATAAAATGTGAAATCATTCAAAGCTTTTGATATGTCACAGTATATTTGAATACCTACTTCAGAGACATGCTAATCTTCTCTCAGTAATTAAAGGAAACCTAGCATACTTACACAATCAATAGATCTCAATGTGGATGTTACCGAACATACATGTACAGATAATAATACATGTACATGTAGAATAATCATAATGTAAAAACATTTGTACTAGCACCTTAGAAGCCTCCCTGTGAGATCTGTACTCTGACAAAATCTGTTTTGTTGGCCCACTGCAATGAGGGAAACCACAGACGAAATATCATTAGGTGTCCCACCAAACAAGTAGAGGAATTATATCATTGGAGGGAAGGATGGAGTTTAGTGTCAAAGCAAATTCAGGCCTGTTAAGGAAACCCAAGGTTCTTGTTTCATTGGAACCTACACAGTTGAGATATACACAGAATACTGAGTCCAGAAGCTCCTTATATGAAACTCTCCATCAATTGTGAATCAAAAATGCTTCTCTGTCAAAGTGACTTAGGATCTTAGGCAAGAGTTTCATTCCTATGGATAAAATGTCAAACAGCGAAGTCTCTGATAGTCTATGATTTTAGAATATAAAGTTTCTCTAAATTATGTGGTAAGTTCATTGGTGATGCAGCAAAATTAAGCAGGGAGGAGGGATAGTAAATTATGGTGAGGAGGCTTCATTTAAAATAGTGTAGTCAGGTAAATCATCACATTTGAATAACGATGTGAAGGCAGCAAAGGAATGAGCCACATTGATGTCATGGGGAAGAGCATCCCAGAAAAGCGAGAGTGGTTAGTGGTTTGACAGAATCACTTGAGTGGCTGTCTTGAGAGTAGCCGCAAGAAGGACAAGAGTAGAAGCTCGAAGACCGGTAGGAGGCTGCTGCAGTGATCCAGGTGAGAGATTGAAATGCCTTGGACCTGAGTAGTAACAGGAGAGGTGATGAGAAATGGTCAGATTCTGGATAAATGTTGAAAAGCTGACAGGGTTATAATTCTGTCTATTCTTTTACCAGTATTCTCTTAATGCTCACAGTAGCTATTTTAACTTGTCTACTTAACTTATAAAATCTAAAGTTATCAACATACTTATTGTACTCTACAATTAAAGGTCTTATGATGCTTTAATTTTGTTAGTCTTCTAAATTTCTGCTATTGGTGTCTATTATTTCATATTTGGTACCTCATACATGCATACATATTAATTATTATTTTGTTATTATCTATATTTATAGATATTTACCTATATTTTTGTTTATCATTATTTCTTCTATCTTAGATCTTTCATCTGGTATTACTTTTGTTTGCCTGGAGTGTATTCCTTATATTCTAAATAATTTTAGTTAGTTTTTTCAATTTCAATAAACTTAATTTTAAAATAGTTCTAGATTCACAAAAAGTTAAATTCCTACATATCTCACACAGTTTCCCCTATTATTAACATCTTACATTAGTATGGTACATTTATTACATTAACGAACTCATGTTGATACATTATCAACTAAAGTGCATCCTTTATTCAGATTTCTTTAACTTGTTCCTAATGGCCTTTCCCTGTCCCAGGATCCCATCCAGGATACCACATTACATTTAGTTGTGATGTCTCTCAGTCTCCTTTTTCCTGAGAGATTTTTATATTTTTCCTGTTTTCAGGAATTTTGATTAGATATTTTATGAAATATCCTTCAATTGGAATTGTCTAATATTTTTCTTATGATTTTACTTGGGTCCTGGGCTTCTAGGAGGAAGGTCACAGAGAATAAAAATGCCACTCTCATCATATCATATCAGGGTACAAATCAACATAAATTACCACTGTTGATGTTAGCTTTGATCACCTGGCTCAGGTAGTGTTTGTCAGGTTTCTCCACTGTAAAGTTTATCTTTTTTTCTCTTTTTTCCCCACAGTATCTTTTTTGGAAGGAAGTCACTATGTGTAGCTCATACTTAAGGAGTGAGTAGGCAGTCTCCACTTCCCATTTACTTATTTCCTCAATCATTTACATAAGTTTGGATTCATGGATATTTATTTTATACACTGGGTTTATAATCCAATACTACATTACTTAATTTGTTGCTCAAATTACTCCAGATTTGGCTATTGGTGTTCTCTCATGTTGGGTCCTGTCTTCCTTTGGCATGGCCTTTTCATCCTAGTATGTATGTATGTATGCATGTTTTTATGTATTTATTTATTTAAGCACTTCTTTATCTTTTAGCAATATAAGATGCTCTAGTCTTGTCCTGTGAGATTCTGCCCCTACCTTAGAATTAGCCATTTTCCCCAAGGAGCCCTTGCTTATTCAGAGTGGATTTGAAATTATTTCTTTCAGATATTGACAACCTGGATCTATCAACTTGAAAACTAACTAAAACTTATTTTTGTACTCTTAGTTAATATAGATTAGATCACAGACTTACTAGAGAATATTTTTTGGTTATAAATTTTCAGGGGAAATTTTTCCCCTCTTCTGTCAAGCACCAATATCACGACATACAAATTTCCTTGATGTCTTCTTCTGATTAGCCGGTTTATTTCTCCTCACCTTTACCATCAAGGAATAGTTCTTGGGTATCTCAATTTATGTGGTGAGCCTCCTCTTGGCCTCTCCACTTTTTGGTGAGACTAAGGCTTCATCTCCTCTTCAATCTCCTAACACCTGCAATCATTAGAGTGCAAACTCAACAGATCAGGGTTCAGCAGAAACCCTTAGGTTATAAAAGCTAGCTTAACACTTTTTGACTGTCATGGTTTTTGCTTTTACTTTAATTTTATACATTGTGGATTATTTCCCTCGTGTCAACTAACTACAAAGATATGTCTCAAGTTTTATCTTTTTTTGTGTGTGTGTGATTTCATTTGGGAGAATTCAGTTTACCTACTTACCCATTCCATCAGAATTAATAGTCTAGGTTCATATTTTATTGATTAGAGGAGGGTCCTTATCATTGGTTTCCTAGAAGTCAACAGCTCACCTGGATCAGGAGTACCAAGACAGTACTAAAATGCTCCTTTTGTTGTGGTTATCAGCATATTATTAGTTTAGGCTGAGGAGATAGTGAAAAAGAGTGGAAGATATATGTTTAATAATCCCAGACAAACACAGGTTTTGCAGTTTCTGGTGATGGATAGTTATTGAGTTGGGGGCCACACAACAAAGGTTTTCAGCTAGGAGCTGCGTGGACTCCTTTCCTACACGTAGAAAGGCTGCAATAAGCACTCTGACATATTCTACTTAAACCATGTTCTCTATCCAGACACTATACACACCAGGACAGTAGTGTGTGAAGATGGGCAGGGGCTAAAGAAGTTGCTTTTTCTTCCAGTGACTGTCCTATCACTCCACTGCCCTCATTATCCATACTTGTTGGTTGACCAGTCTCTACTAATTCTCCACCCATTCATTTTTCAACCCAATTCCATCTGACTTCTATCCTATACCACTCTCCTGAAGCAGCTTTAACTTAGTTCATAAATAATCTCTTAGTCTATTCAAATTTACCTCTTTCCAATTCTCATCTTACTTGGCCTCTCATCATTGGGTGCTATTGAACAATTCATTCTCCTTGAAATTCTCATACACCTTAGCTTCCTGTTTTTATCCTATCTCTATGGCCATCTTATCTCATGGAAGTCCTTCCATCCCTTCTGAATGGCCTTTTTTAATTCTCCCATTCCTGTCTCCATCTTTTAACCACATATAGATTGAGATATGCCAGGATGTTATTCTGCATTTAGAAGGGTTCAGGAATTTGGAGAAGGGGCTGCTAGTAAATTAATAAACTAGACATAAAATATAAATTTGGAAGGCATTTTGGCGGGGAGCCAGATGGAGCTTAGCTTTAGTAACTAAGTTCTCTGAGTCTCTGGACCCCTAGCTTTTTATTAACACATTTTCCCCTACAACAAAGCAGATTTACATATCAAAGGCAAGGTTTGGTATCAGGTTGGGGGAACTGCCTTCTGCTGTTTGGCAGCAGGCAATAATATATGCAGATTTTCAGCCCTGCTGAAGCCTTAAGGTTCATCAACCTTTTGATGTACTTTTTGCATAATTATGACATGCTGGAATTAGCCTCCAGCAGAGATAGAATAGACAAGTGAATATTCTATAGTCACGTCCCCTGCTTCATGTTCCCTTGCTATCTAATGGGGTACAGACCATTATTAAAGTGATTTTTGGTAATTACATAACTAGAGACCCTAGTCAAGTCTGGGAGGTTGAGCTCGTATCTAAAGGGCCAGTGACAGTGAGTAGCCAGACATGGGAGTCAACATATTTGAAGGTCCAAGGACAAGAGAGTATGTTATATTTAAGCAGTTGAAAGTAGCCTGTTATGGCTTCCCCAGCCAAGGAGAAGAGCAGTGAGAGATGTGACTGGAGAGGTAGGCAGGGGTCATGGAGTTTTGTGAGCAGAGTGTGGAAAACGAATTGGAATCTGGCCAGAAAGGAAGTGGTAGAATCATTTGGAGTCCATTATGGTATATCAGGAGAGAAAGAATGATGACTTGGCCAAGGGTGATGCAGTGTGCCAAATAAAACAAATTCAAATTATGGAAGGAGAAATTTTATTGAAAAGCAGTATTGTAACCAGTGGCAAAAGGGAGCTATTGCAATAGGGAGAATTTTCTGGCCATGAGTTCTGTAAGCATCTCCAAGGTCAGACAGAAAAAGGCTTCTCTTTTACAGAAAAGAGTGAACAAGGCAGAAAAGAGCTGGGTTTGAGAAAGAAGACTGAACGAGGAGAGTGGTATGATAGGACAGTAGATTAGAGAATGTTTTATCCTGAGGTCAGCCTATTTCAGGGAGGAGCCTTTATGGAGGAGCTGTATGCTGACTGTGAGTCTAAGTTCAGGGACCCAGAGGAAGGAAAGCAGCATAAAGAAAATGTGGTTAATCAGATTAATGAGCACTTTATTCTGATTGATCAGTGGGGACAAATAATTCATATAATTGTTTATGAGGCAAAAAATAGTAATTTGGAGGATCTGTGCTTGGCCTTGTCATAGGTAAGCAAGGGGTCACCCGTGAATCTTGTTTATGCCATATGGGGAAGGGGATTCTTTGCAACCTGTTTCCAGGAACACAAGAGGATAGGGGGTTTCTTCGTTATCACTAATGTACATGAACACAGGGCTCAAGTAAAATTCAACATTGTCAAGTGGGTTGGAAGAAGTGAACATATTTAGAAATAATCAGCCCTGACCAGTTTGGCTCAGTGGATAGAATGTCAGCCTGTGGACTGAAAGGTCCTGGGTTCGTTTCCGGCCAAGGGCATGTACCTTGCTTGTGGGCACATCCCCAGTAGGAGGTGTGCAGGAGGCAGCTGATTGATGTTTCTCTCTCATCGATGCTTCTAACTCTCTATCTCTCTCTCTTCCTCTCTGTAAAAAAATCAATAAAATATATTTAAAAAAAGAAAAAGAAATAATCAGCAGCTGATTTCATAGGGTTTGCTGATAGATTAAATGTCAGGATAAGGAAAAAAGAAGAATTAAGAATGTCTCCCATGTTTATGGGTTGGGAATTGGATGAGTGATAGTGTAGAAGGAAGATAGTGACAGAGAAAAAAGCAATTTGGTGTGATTGAAGGATGGAGGAGATGCACATGGGATATTTCCAATTTCTCTTTCAGCCATACCCTCCTGGTCATTGATTTATTTCCATTTTATGTCTTAAAAATATCTTAAAGTCTACTCCTGTGCTCCTGACTTAGTTCACACTTGCATCATATGTTGCCTGCTCTATTAAATAAGGTTTCTACCAGGCTCCTTTCACTCAGGTTTGCTTCCATAGTCCCAGGTACATATTTCACATTCTACTGGAATAATATCTCTAAGAAAATTATTGTATGCCACTCATGCTTTCAAAAGTTTTCCAGTTGCGCATGTCTTTGGTTCTGGTATAAACTTTCTTTCTTTTTATTTTCTTTATATTTATTATTTTATTTATCTTTATTGTTGAAAATTACAGATGTCCCCCTCTACCCGCCCTCCCCCCCCCCATTGGCCCCTTCCACCCCCTATATTCATAGGAGCACTATTTATGGTACAGTAGCTAAGATCTGGAAACAGTCCAAGTGCCCAAAGTAGATGTGTAGATAAAAAAAAAAAGTGGTGCATTTACATAATGAAATACTATGCAGCTGTAAAGAAGAAAAATATTTTACCTTTTGAGACAGCATGGAGAGGCCTGGAGAGTATTATGCTAAGTGAAATAAGCCAGTCAGAGAAAGACAAGTATCACATGCTCTCACTTATATGTAGAGTCTAATGAACAAAATAGATCCAGAGACATGGAAGCATGGAACAGACAGAGGAATCTCAGAGGGAATGGGGAAGGAGGCGGGAAGAAATTAAAGTTTTTTTCTTAGTCAGTGGGGAAACTTTTGTTTATTATTAAAACTCTCTTTCAATAGTACTCTTTTTTTTTAATACATTTTATTGATTTTTTACAGAGAGGAAGGGAGAGGGATAGAGAGCCAGAAACATCGATGAGAGAGAAACATCGATCAGCTGCCTCCTGCACGCCCCCTACTGGGGATGTGCCCGCAACCAAGGTACATGCCCTTGACCGGAATTGAACCTGGGACCTTTCAGTCCGCAGGCCAACACTCTATCCACTGAGCCAAACCGGTTCTGGCACAATAGTACTCTTTTGTGAAACCGTATCTCTCACTTTATCCCCTCCCCAACTGAGTTATTGTCTCTCTTTAAAAATGTCTTCACATTCTTTTCCCTTTAATTATTTGTTTGACTATTTATTTTATTAGGTTTTTAAATTCATATAAGGAAGGGACCAGTGTCCTTAATCTCTGGCTCCCCAATGCTGATAGAAGTGCTTTGCAAATGCTTATTTAACTGTTATAGAAGTGCTTTGCAAAGCTTATTTAACTGTTACGGATTAAACTATAAATTCATGGAGAGCTACTTGAATGGAATCTCCCTGAGGCTGTTTCATACCAACTGCTTAAACTCTATTCAGAAAGTGAAGGAAGATTCTCCTCTAGGCTGTAATTTGAGGGGAATTGTGCATTTCCTCATGTCCTGGTGTTTCAATATCCCTTTTGGTTCTTCATTTGTTTATTTTCAGATTTGTTCTCTTTACTCTGATCTCTCTAGAATTGTCATAAAAAGAGTGAACCATGATTTCCCTGTACCTTAGTGTGAGGAAGTTCATCTGGTAGCTTTTCTCCTCAGTAGGAGATTATTTTGTTTTGGGGAGTAGACAAGGAGCACCAGCAGGGGTTGGAGAACACTGAAGGCTGACTTGATTTGAGTCATGATCTCTTGGATAGCCTTGTTTAGCAGTATTATTTCCTATTAGTAATTTCTTAAGCCCAAAATATCTTGTGTGGAGCCTTAGCCTTCTGTAGTGGTGCTCCTGCGACTTCCACTCGTATTGGGTGGGGATGGACAGATGACCTGTGAATGAGGCCCAGACCTCTTAGTCCCACCCCCTTTCAACCAAGGTACCTCCCTGAATTCAAACTTGGCCTCACCCCTGCCTCATCTAAAGCAGTAATCCATCCATACCTATTTTATTTTATTTGTTTGTTTATTTATGTATATTTATTTTTACTGTTCACTTCCTTCCTGGGAAAGATGGGCTCTCCTTTTCCCTTCTACCATTTTTGCACACACAGCTCACAAACTTATTTCAGCGAAGATGTAATGGGAAATTTTTCATGTCAATTCCCTTTGCCTAATCTTCCCTCTGAGGGTCCTGTTTCTGAAGATTGACAGGAAGGTCCTTGATTCTATTATCCCAAATGTATAAGAAGTCACAAGAGGCTCAGATATATCAAAAACAGACTAGAGAAATACTTTGTAAACCAGGCTTTTTTGAGATTCAGGGCATCGCAATGGCACTTAGGGCCTCCTGGGGGGCTGAGAGCTTAGCCTGCATCTGTGTTTTAGCCAAGCAGCACTACTTTATCTATTTAATTACTGGGGCTTTGTGGAATATTTCACTTGAAAACAGGGTTCTGCTGCTAAAGGGAGTTTGAATACCACTGGCCTAGAAAATGATTCAAGCCTGTTTCAGCGAAAATGTGTCCATGTTCTTATGAAGCCACCAGGAAGGGAAAGTTATTCTATTCTTTTCATTGTATGCAACATAAACTATGGCTCATGAAGCACAGAGGGATTGAACTCTGATGGCTTTGCCTTAGAACAGCAAATCTGAGTCTTTCCTACATGAAAGACAAGACGGGATCTGAGTTGCTGGAAATGCACGATGCTCTCTGAGAGCATGCATTTAATGCCAGTGTCAGGGCAAACTCCCACCAGCTGTCTAAACATTTACCGAACCAAATAATAGCATGAGAGATATGTGGGCTTCAGATACTTGCCATCTTAAAACAGCACTTAGTCATTAACTTAATCACAGCTGCTGTATGCCAGCCAGTGTATTCTGTTTGTAAACAGTGCATCTGCTCCAGGCAGCCCTCAGGAGTCTGCTGTGGTGGTGTATACAGCAGGCTGGCTAATGTAGAGATGGGCAATGTGAGCACTGGAGGCAAATGGGGCGATCTCTCACGCTCAGCCTGTTGACTATAGTAGGGAAGCAGAAACTTGGGGTTTATTCCATCCAAAGTGCTGCTGTCATGGTTCCTATGGGTTTCTCTTACATGGCCATGTTAGGAATTCTGGGGAATTAGGAATGATCCATTGGAAGAAAAAGTAATAAGAATTTCAAGACATTTAAAAATATCTATCCATTAATTTATTCAATAAAAATTGCTTGATTATATACTATTAAAAGAAATCTATTGCATAGTTTTGAAAGCACAAGAGCTAAACAAAGAGTTTATTCATGCTATGGGTGATTGCAGGGCATAGTCCTAAATTTTGGAGATAATTTCATGGATAGTAACTATGCTTTTCTATAAAATGTCTCTTAATGTGCTCTCAGAAACTGTCTGAGAATTGGTCCAGCCAAGCACTGCATTTCCTGGGTTTGTAAGTGCTCAGAAAATGAGATGTAACAAGTGTTGATGAGGATTTGGAACCCTATGCATTGCTGGTAGAAATGCAAAATGATACAGCTGCTGTGGAAAACAGTATGGCGGTTCCTCAAAAAGTTAATTATAGAATTCCCAAACAACACAGCAATTCCATTTCTAGGTATATACCAAAAGAATTGAAAGCAGGACCTCAAACAGATACTTGTGCACCTGTGTTCATGACAATATTATTCACAATAGCCAATTGTTCATTAACAAATGACAGATAACTAAAATGTGGCATATTCATACAATGGGATATTATTCAGCCATAAAAAATAATGCATTTCTGATAGATACTGTAATGTGGATGGACCTTGAAAACATTATGTTAAGTGAAATAAGCCAGACATAAAAGTACAAATACTGTATGATTCCATTTGTCTGAGATAGCTAGAACACTAACACTTATAGAAACAGGAAGTGGAATAGAGGTTACCAGGGGCTGGGAGGAGAAGGGAATTGCAAATTTTTTGTTTAGTAGATAAAGAGCTCCTGTTTGGAATAATGTGAAAGTTTTGGAAATGGATTGTGATGATGTTTATACAAAATGAAAAAGTAGTTAATGCACTGAACTGTGTGCTTAAAATCTTTAAAATGAAAAAATTTATGTTATGTATATCTTACCACAATAAAAATAATTCACCCACAAATGTAGTCAAACTGAAAGCAAGAAAGGAAAATATGCAGGTGCCAAAATTAAAGACAGATTTAGGTGCCGGGAAGCAGATGCTGAGTGCAAATACCTAACAGGCAGTGAAAGCAGATACTGGCTGATACTGTTGTAAGCAGTGGTTTCAACCTTAGTTGTACATTGAAATCACCTGGAGACCTTAATATGGTACTGATTCCTGGACCTCACGCCCACAGATTATGATTTAATTGGTTTGGGACTAGGCTGAGCTGTCTTCCTAACCTGGGGCTGGGTACTCCCATGGAAATGAATCCTCTATGAATATGAGTTTACAGTCAAAATTATGAATTGCATGAGGAAACAAGGGAGGGTGAGAAGACGCAAAATACAAGGAGTGTTTTCATGACCAACAACAACAAAAACAATATGAAAGAGAATTTAAAAATAAATGTACTTTAAAGATCAAAGATTTAAAGGAAGAAGTAGAAATCAGAGAGCAGAAACGATATTGTAATAAAGAATAGGTAGATTTGAAAAAACAAAAACAAGTAAAAATTCTAGAAAATAAATGGAGAGAGACCAAGAGACTGGAAATTTGATAGAGACCTTAGAAGTAACAAGCTCCAACATATGCCTAATAGACACTTCTGAATGACAGAATAGAAAGAATAGAGAACATTCCATACTGAGAAAAGATAGATTATCAAACTGAAGGAACATACAAGTCCTAAAAGAATAACATTTTTTTAAAAAAGTCACCCCAAGTGCGTCAAAATTACATTGTAAAAAAAATATCAAATATCAAAGACAAAGAGAACACCTTATACTCTACCTGAGAGGAAAGCTGATGACTTTAGAAGACATGGAACCTAGATTGACAGCTGTTTTCCCCCAGCAACAAGCGGTGCCTGAAACGGTCTTCAAGAGGCTGAGAACATACACATCCTGATCATTCAAAAGTCACAGCGAAATCTACACACATTTAGGTCTACTAGTACACACACACACACAAAAGAAAATGTATAGACTCCAAGCCTCTACTGAAGGAACTAACAAGCTCAGTTGGTTGGAGCATTGTCCCTTACTTCCATTCCCAGTCAGGGTACATATGTAGGTTGCAGGTTTGACCCCTGATCAGGATGCTTATGGAAGGCAACTGATTGATGTTTCTCTTTCACATTGAGATTTCTCTCTCTCTCTCTCTCTCTCTCTCTCTCTCTCTCTCTCTCTCTCTCTTTCCTTCTCTCTCTCTCCCTTTCTCTCTTTCTAAAATCAATAAACATATCCTTGGGCGAAGGATAAAAAAAAGAGATATAAGAACTTTCTTTAAAAAAATTAAAGTCTATCAATACTTGCGGTATGAACTAAAGCATTTATTTAGGGAGAAATTTATAGCCTTCTATGCATGAATGAGATAATAAGAAAAATGGAGAAAAAAGTGTCCAAATCAGAAAAATGGACAAAGAAAAACAGAGTAAACAAAATAAAAGGGGATATATAATAAAGACTCAGAAATTAATGAACTGGAAAACAGAAATAATAGAAATTATTAACAAAGTAATCTGAAATTTATATAGCAGTCAAATGATCATGATACAGACGATCTATCTATATATCTATGTATGTATATATCTCATCCAGAAATTAATAAAAAAAAAAGCAGAACATAATATAAAAGAGTGCAAAGGTTATGGGCAAACATTTCATATGAAAAGAAACATATAAAAAAGGTTAATAAACATGACAAGATGCCCAGCCTTACTACTAATTAGGAAAATTGACACACCACTTCACACCCATCAGACTGTCAAAAATGAAATGAAAACCTGTCAGTGCACATGAGGATGTGGGGAAGCAGAAACTGGATCCACTGCCGGAAGGAATATAAATCAGTTCAATGACTTTAGAGAGCAGTTTGGCACACAGCTTGCTGAAGATGCACACACCTAGCATTTCGACTGCAGGTGAATTCCCTCCACCCACACCCCCATGTTCACTGCAGCATTGCTTTGTTATTGCAAAAATTTGAAACTTAAATGTCCCCCAATGTCAGTTCCTTTCTTCCATTTCATGCTGAAGAAGCACACACTCTCCTAAGAAAGCATACGAAAATGCCATCTATAAAAACATTTTCAAGTTTATCTTATCCAACATTATTTGATCATAAAATTCCTTGCTCAATGGAACATGAGCTTTTTTTTTTTTTCAAGTTATCCATGAGAAAAGTGGATAAGAAATTTTCAGTAGACTAAGTCCTTCTTGCAGCAACTGAAACTTCTTTGATTTGAATGTCCCTGTTATTTCCATCATTTTCTGAATTCTTAAAAATTGTGGGCAAGCATAAGCTGGTAGAAATGTTTCCTTAATATGCAATATATTTTCTTTAATTAATAACTTTTAATAATAAACTCTAGTTTATTATCTTTTTCACCTTTTTGGGGATTTAGTGAATAACTAAATATTTGCCTTAATGACAGAATTTTAAAATAATAAATAAATGGGTAATGTTTAGATACTTACTAAATATGTACCTTTATAGTTTTGAATTAATGGTTACATTTTATTCAAATATTTAATTTTTATGTACCCTGTCCTTTAATAAAATCATCTTCATTTTTAAATTGTACTTCAATTGAGTGATGGATAAATTATTGATTCTAATAAACTGGAATACTTACTACACAATATTTAGGATGAATAACCTAGATCAGTATGTATCAATATGGGTTGACATAAAAAACAATATTGATACTCCAAGTGAAATAAGCCAAACTAAAGAGTAAATATTGTATGGTTCCACTTATGTATGCTACCTAGAACAGGGAAATTCATAGAGGTGGGAGTAGAGTGGTGGTTGTCAGGGGTTGGGTGGGTGGTGAGAAATGGGGAGTTAGTGCTTAATGGTTACAGAGTTTCTCTTTGGGATGAAAAATTCTGGAACTAGTAGCGGTAATGGTTATACAACATTGAGAATGTAATTAATGCCACTGAATTGTGTATTTAATATTGTTTAAATGGTAAACTGCATGCACATTTATAATAAAGAATTTTGAAATATGTAATGTTGAATGAAAACAACTTATAGAAGGATAGGTACATATACTATTTAAAGACATAAATCGTTTATGATGCATGCATCTGTATTCAAAGTATGATAACATGAATGGACAGGATGCGCACCAACTCCAAGTAATGTTTTCTCCAGAAAGGGAACAAAATTGGGGGCCTCAATGGTATCTGTGATCTTTCTCAAAAAAATAAATGTTCTGCAGGGAACATAACAAAATGTTGACCCTTTGTTCTTAGTGGTAATACATGAACATTTGAAGTGTTTACATTTTTAAAAAATACCCAGAAGCACAGTTTTAGGGGATGCTCTGATTACCTAGTTGACAATATCCAAAATTTGTAAAATAGGATGGTGATGGGGTGGAGATGAGAAAGGGAGGGTCAGATGATGTCAGAGTCCTGGTATGGTACATCCCTGAAACTTCCGTTCACTCCTTTCTTATTCCAACGAATTTAATTATTAGACATTTTCATGCATTATGGTGGACCAAATGCAACAAGAGTAGTCCCTATATTTCAATAAATGAAGGTGAGCCGGACTTCTGTGGAAGTCTTTGCATGCAAGGTGCCCGAGTGAGGGAAAGCACATGACGCCTTCTGGCTGGCTGAATTGTACATGGATTCTAGCTAACTGTAAATAACCATGAACAAAGAATATCTCAGTAGCCAATATTTTTCTCTGCTGGTATCAAATGAAATTCATTTGGTATCAGCTGGAGTTTTTATAGTGCTAATGGAAGTTATTTTCAGTTATCACGTCAGCCCGTAAGTATACAAAGGCAGCAATTTCACTGGTAATCTGGAGATCAGTTTGTATGTAGGGGGTATGCTTTAGACTGTTTCTGCAGTGTGAGCTTTTATCGGAAGAAATGTGGGGGAATCATAAATAAAAAGGGAATGATGAAACAGAACACCCAACAAGGGCTAAGGTTGGGCTTGGCAACATTTCGTAGCGTGAGCATCTGAACTCCAAGATGTGGTGGCGTCCAGGAAGCCCTGGGCACAATGGGGAGCTCATGCACCTGAAAACTCATTCCACAAAATGTTAGTTTTCTCCCCTCCTCATTCCAGTGATAGCTTTTTATAGACTGACAGTTCTTGCTTCTGTGCAGCTGATATTTGATCTCATTCCATGGGGGAGAGGTACAGCGTTGGAAACCATCCATTTTTTTTTAATAAGCTCATATAATTTTGCCATACTCCCATCAGGTACAAGAACAACAATGGAGCCCTGAAAATAAAAACCTGCTCCCTGCAGGATTTTAATTATTTATATTCTTTCCACACATAGAACCCCCATTCATTGTGATGACAGCATGTGTGGAGATTGGAGGATCAAATGCAGTGCCAAGATTATTAGTCCAGATAAGGGCAATTGAATCCCCCTCCTCCCCCAAACACACATATGCTAAATACCTGAGATATTTGTACCAAATATCATAACTGGTAGCATTTCAGAAAACTTGGTTTGTAGTAAAGCTCTGGAGCCTAAGGGATTTCCCCCCCCAGAGGTCAGAAGCAAGGTCATCTAACTACCTACCATTACCATGTTACGTGTCCAACTCTTGGTAGAAGAGAACACTGCTTATAGATGGAATAAACATTGTACATCTATAATGGCAAAAATGGCAAACTTGATATTATGTATATTTTACATAATAATATAAATAATAAAAAAAACACAGATACAAAATGAGGATGCAAGTATACAAGTGCTAATTAATGTTGATTAGGCATGAACACCATGCCAAGTATTGTAGGGGAATGGTAAGATTCCTTGAGACAGGAATGCTGCCTTAATTCCATTTTATATTTCCTTTCCTTGTAATCATTTTCTATCTCTGAGTAGAGATAACAGTGGGTAGACAAATGTTTATTGAATGAAGTAAACAATATGCTCCCTGTTCTCAAAGAGCAGGACAGTCTCATGTTTGCATTCTCAACCCTGAGCCAATGGTGTGCAGTGGGCACCACTGGAACCCTGCCCAGACGCCTTTACCAAGCTGGTGCACCTCCCCCCGAAGCCCCTCTCCCCACTCTAGGAGCCTTGGTGCTTATAGATCACAGCTGTCCTTGGCCAACGGAGAATCACCCCTTAACCCCTTCAGATGGCTGCTTAGCTCTACTCTTCTGTTCCATCCCACTATTCTCCTTCTCCAGTAATGGACCACATAGTGGGGCTTCTCGGTGGAGATTTGAGGTGGTTTGTAGCAGTGGTCTCAACTGAAATGTGCTTTTCAAAGGGTATATGAGTATGGAAAGTTTTCAGGGAATTAGTGTTCAGATCTTTAGATTCTATAGGTTCTTCTTCTTACAACTCATTCCTAAAGAGCTTGCCTGAGTTCACAATAGTCCTTCTTCCAATTAATAAACCAAAAGCAGACGTCTAACCCACCCCACATCTTACCCATGGGTTGGAAGTGTGAAAACCTCTTGAGCTTTCAACAAAAGAAGGCTTCCTTTAAATATTAATGGTGTTTCAAAATAACCCATAGGGATTCTTGTATTTCTCTATCTTAATCACTATTCCGTTGAGGGTGAAATTAAGTGTTTTGGACTTGGACTGGGATGTGCTGGTTCAGATATAGAACAGTGGAAAGTATGGCAATTATTGTTTAATGACTTAGTCTCTTCCATTTCCTTCTTCTGTCAGAGAATGTAAGATTCTGTGAAAGCAAAGCAAGGTGCACTTTAAGAAATATGGAATGCTAAAAATGACCTTTTCATGTATTTAACTGTAAGCAATTCTTTTCAACTATTCTTAGAACTAACTCATCCTTAGTCTGTTTTATTAGCTGGAAAGAAGAGACCTTTGAACAGCCTGACAGTAGGTTAGTGTTGCAGAATCTTTTAAATGTAAGTGGAATGCTTGTAGAACTACTGAAATTCTTAGGATATATTACATAGAACCCTTGGGTAAAAGTTTTATGCAATTTCTTTTATATTCCAGATGTGCTGTTCAATTAGATAATTAAAATTATTTTATATTATATTATAAAACATTTATTCTAGGTATCGTTTGTCTTTATCTTACTTCACATTATAAAATGTTTAATATTTCCGCCGAAACCGGTTTGGCTCAGTGGATAGAGCGTCAGCCTGTGGACTGAAAGGTCCCAGGTTCGATTCCGGTCAAGGGCATGTACCTGGGTTGCGGGCACATCCCCAGTGGGAGATGTGCAGGAGGCAGCTGATCGATGTTTCTAACTCTCTATCCCTCTCCCTTCCTCTCTGTAAAAAATCAATAAAATATGTTTAAAAAAATGTTTAATATTTCCACTTCTTGTTAATAGAAGATTATATATGGTAGCTTTTGAACGCATTAATTTTTAGCAGTATTTATTCATTTCCAAGAGAAGCTTTTAAATGATTGTGAAATATTTATTTAAAAAAGTCTGAGATTTTATTCTCCTTGTAAGCTTGCAAGTCAACCTGTCACAATTTCATGGATGCTGATAGAAGACATGAAGTTCCCATGTCAGAGACAAAAGACTTCATTATTTAGCCTATGGGCCCCCACGCCTGGCAAAGGTTATGCTGTGATGGCTTTGTAGTACGAACACTTGCCTGGACTGAACTACATCTCCCAGGATTCTCTTTCCTGTATGTTTCTGGTCAGGGTGGGAGACTTGCAGATCCAAGGGACATAGTAGCCAAGTTGAGCTGACACACCTTTTCAGATCTGGTTTATCTTGGCGGAAGGCAGCAGCTGAGCCTGAATCCTCTGTTCGCTTCTCGGACACCTGGGCCAGGTTTGTGTGATCACCTATGTGATGAAGGGCCCAGTTTCTTCAGGATATCTTTGTCACCAGGACCAGAAGAAAAGAGAATAGGCAACGGTCTCCCAATAGGTGTTTTTCAAACCATTGTGCAACTTAGGTTACATTGCAAATACTCAAAAGGATGTTGTAGCTTTTATTTTTAAATTTCAGCATTTACAATCTACTAGAAGTTATATTCTTTACAGCTTTACAGGCTTATGAAGAAAAGATTAAATGTCAAAAGTGTGTAAGGAGGTACATAATTAAAAATATAATTTTAGAGGTGTGTCAGTAATCAAGTTTGAGACTCTTGGTTTATAGGGTGGTCTTGGTTCATAAGACAGTCAAATATAAGCAGGTGAACCTCTAGTGTAGGGGTGGGGAACATCTAGCCCCAGGGCCATATAAGGGCCACAAAATCATTTAGTCTAGCCCTGCCAAGACATTAGGGGTGAGTTAATTAAATATTTTACCAAATAGAGCTAATTTTTAAGTTGATAATTTTGTATGGCCCAAGAATCTATAATAATAAAAGTGTAATATGCTAATTAGATGGGACAGCCAAACGACCTTCTGGGCTTCCTTCCAGATGACCTTCCAAATGAAACCGGGGCTGTGACGGCTGAGCCCCTGGGCTGAGCCCCTTGCACGAATTTCGTACATCGGGCCTCTAGTGATGTTATAAATATCCAAATGGCACTTGGCAGAAAAAAGGTTCCCCACTCCTGCCAGTGTTTCTGGTGCCTCAAGTGACATCTGGCATCATGGTAGCACTGGGGCATCCAAAGCTCAATTCCCCTCTTGTAGAAACAGTTCTGTGAGATGACCTCTAGATCTTTGTTTTGAAAAGACAATTAAATATAAAGCTTTCTTATTTGAGCAAGGTAAAACACTGTTAATGATGATGGTGATGAAAAAAGTTTCCTGCAAAGGACATGGTCAAAGGTGGTGTTACAGAGCTTCTGGGTTGGTGCACTTGTGGAGATCTGGGGAGGCTGGCACACCTGGAAAGGGCATGGAAGCTCTGCACCCCTCCCTACATAGCTTGGCCCATGCATCTCTTCCCTCTGGCAGTTCCTTAGTTATATCCTTTTATAATAAACTGGTGATGTAGTAAGTAAAAAAAAAGTGGCGTTACAGTAAGAGGACCATATAAACTTTTAAGAAGAGTAGGTGCTGATCACTTTGTTTGCCCGAACCACATTTATGCCTGCAGAGTCTGCTCCAGGCACCTTGACAAGGATGGACACTTGGTTCACTGGGTCAATGACCATCTCTGACCTTGAATTTGTAGCAGAAGATGTGGAGTTAGAAGACCTCATGTGAGTTACACTTTCTGTGTAACCATGGGCAAGTCAATTAAGTTTTCTGACTATCTGCAGCTCTCAGTTAGTGAAATTAACAAAGCTGTTAGGAGAACGAAACCAAAAAAAATGTATGTAAAAATGCTTTGTCAAATATAAAGCGCTATAGAATTTAATCTATGATTCTTACCAACTTTTCTCAAGGCCTCTGTTTAACTGTATCCTTGTTTAGGGTTGTGCTGGAATATGGACTTGTACATTCAGCCCCTCTGTGTACCCACAGCACTACATTTACTGTGAAGATATTGGAGCCTCAGAGGTGCTGATGGCCAGCGCTGTGATAGGCAAGGTGATCTGTGTGTAGTAATCAAGTCAGTAATCTCCAGCGGTTCTGTTGGCTTTGTGTCTAGATCATGCTCTCCGTCTGCATGTTTCTGCATCAATGTCTGTGAACAGTTATTCATTGGAACGATTTCATTTCTTTGTTTTCTTTGCCAATTCAATTTCCCCTAGACTTGGTGTGTGTGACTGAAAAGATGACCAGACACTTAGGTTCATTATTCCGTTGAGTGGCTGTACCTTAGTTTCCTATGTGAAGGAGAGTAAACATAAGCTCCACTGCTGTCTCAACTACCAGGTCTTGGCTCCTGCGGTTCAAACCTAGAGACCTTTCAGGCAGGTACCTACCACCAGTGATTTTAGTTGTCCGTAGGAAAACTCTGCAGGGACAACATTTTCCTCTCATCTGATTCTTTGAAAAAAACAAACAAAAAAAGAAAGGTAACTTCTAAGGTTTCCAGACCCCAAGCCTCTCGCTTAAATTTATATAAAAGTAAAATATTAGTTAATACATCTTGTAGAATGTGTGTTCAAGTTGAGATTCTGGGAAGATACGCTTTCAAGTTTCATAGACATCTGTATTAGTTTCCTAGGGCTTTCTTAACAAAGTACCACAACTGGGTGGTTTAAAGCAACAGAAGTTTATTTTCTCGCAGTTCTGGAGGCCAAAATCAAGGTGTTGACAGCCTTAGGTCCTATTGGAGGCTTTGAGGAAGAATCTGGTCTATGCTTCTTGCCTGGCTTGTGGTGGTGGCTGGCAACCCTGGTGTTTCTTGGATGGTAGACTCCTCACTCAAATACCTGCCTTCATCTTACATGGGCTCCTTCCTGTGTGTCTCTGTGTCCAGATTTCCCACTTCTGATAAAGGCACCTGCCCAGCCAGCTTGGCTCAGAGGTTGAACATCAACCTATGAACCAGGAGGTTACGATTTGATTCCCAGTCAAGGCACACGCAGGGGTTGTGGGTTCGATCTCCAGTGTGGGGCGTGCAGGAGGCAGCTGATCGGTGATTCTTTCATCATTGATGTTTCTATCTCTCTCTGCCTCTCCCTTCTTCTCTGAAATCAATAAAAATATATTTAAAAAACGACCAGTCATATTGGATGAAAGGCTCATCTTACTCCAGTATGACTATATCTTGACATAGCAAATCATATTTTAGTTACCTTAGTTCCAAATAAGGTCAAATTCTTAAATTCCAGGAGTTAGAAGTTTTACGTATCACATTTGGGGGACACAATTCAACCCACAAGAATATCTAAGTGAATGTTTGTCAAAAAGATCTCCCACCTGAAATATCCCCAAACAGCCATACCTTGGGTCGGAATTCACATATTACTATTTTCAACATAAACTTTTATATTCAGCAGGGCTTTTTGTGGTTCTCTTAATGAAAAAAGTTATAAAAGGATTTTTCAGTAAAGATTTAATAATGGACATTTAATTTGGTCAGGGTTTTTGCATTCAGAAGGGAAAGCACATCTTGTAAAGCAAGAATTATTTTTTTAATGGGAATATTAGGCTCAGTGACTACAGCCTGAGGAGTGTGCTTGTCTCCTGTAATAGTAGACCTCCCTTATCTGTGGGGAATGTGTTCCAAGGTTGCCAGCGGATGCCTGAACCCATGGTGGTAACAAGCCCTATAGTTACTATAGTTTTCCCTATACGCACAACCTACGTTAAAGTTTCGTTTATAAATTAGGTACAGTAAAAGAAATAAGGGTTACTTGAACACAAGCACTGGGATGGTGCAACAGTTGATTTGATAACCAAGAAGGTTACTAAGTGACTAACATTAGGGAGCATATGTAGTGTGGATAACGCTTCACACAGGGCTGATTCACATCCTGGGCGGAGCAAGATTTCATTATGCTCCTCAGAACAGTGCACAATGTAAAACTTATCAACTGTTTATTTCTGAAATTTTCTATTAATATTGTTGGGTTGCAGTTGACTGTGGGTAACTGGAACTTCAGAAAGCAAAACTATGGAAGGGAGCACTACTATAATTCCTTTAGGGTAGAGAGACATCTCCTATAAGACCTTAATTAGACCTCCTACAATTCATCGTATTTTCCTCCCTCTATAGATTATTTCTTAAAAGCAGTTTGCATTTGTGCTTTTGCAAGCATCCAGATTTTTGGATTTCTCACTTAAAGCTGTGACTATTGATCTCAAAGATATTTTATTTTCAAGACACATAGTTATTGAATTTTTATATCTGGAGATTGAATTTCTGGTAAGAAACAATTTAAAGAACTGTTCTTTATAGGTTTTTTGTTTGTTTGTTTTGAGCATGAAATAGATGAACACAGCATAATCATTTGGCTGTACTTATAAAGACATCAGATGTGATACAGTTTTAATTATACCAGGCCAACTGAAAATGAAAAACATGAATATGTGATTTTAATTAAGATACACGCCTAATTACTAGGGTACTTCTCACAGGGAAGCTGATTTTCACTCCTCTCCCCCATCTTCCTTTAAATGCAATTCTTGTTCATTAAGCCCCCTCATGTCCTCGGAAATGTTCTGCTCTAGTTTTTCTTTATTGCTCACAGACACAAGGAGTTAAAACCCAAAAGCCAGTGTGCGAGCCTGTCTGAAAGCCCCACCGTGTCTTAAGGAGAATGGCAAAATGGTCCACACTGTTTCATTTGTGTTGTCACCAAGCAAAATCTCAACAAAAGCAAACTTCTGACCCATCAACCCATTATTGAAGATGTTTACATAAATACATAAATAGTAGGAACTATATTCCACTATAAGTTTATCAGATCTTTGTACTTGGTTTAAAGATTGAAGGCTGGCTTGGATATATAGATATATATATATATCTTTGTTTGCATGAATCCCCATGTCTACACCCTCAAATAAATACATGAACTTTGCAGATAGGTCATGAAGAATACTAAGAGTCTATAAGTATAGTATAGTGTCATCTTTATTCCCTTTGAATTGAGCATGATTAAATATCTGTGTACTTTGTTATTAAATAACACAAAGGATATGAGTTTCTCATGGTCAGATATAACTATCAACTACACAAGTAGCCTTTAACATATATTTTTAAACTTACATACCAATGGCATGTCGCCTCCTTCAATGTTCTCCTTGGAGTTGTAGGTCAATAATGAAGACATTTCTGAATCAGGAAGACCCAGCAGCTAGTGCTTTGGACCATGAATCCAGGTGCTGCTGTAGGCAGTTCAGAGCAAATTGTTTCTATGCTTTCTTTTTCTAGGCTGATCAGAGCTATACTTCTATCTGCAATGTTAACATGATGCCGAGGGCAGTCATCATCGGGGCTTTATATCCCTTTTATTTGCTTCCCATGCATTACAAAAGTTATGCCTATCATTAGATATTAGTGTTGGGGTAAGATTTATTTATTGCCACACACAATTCTTTTCCCATATGATCAATTCACAGATTTTGTTGTTCAAGCAAAAACTATGTTCTAGTAAAAAAAAAATAAATAAATGAAGGGGGAACACTTTCATCCATCTGGCTAAAACCCAATTTGGGTGATTCATGGAATTGCCTAGCAACAAAGCACTTTTATTTTACAATACTGTGTGCAATTTGACTACGAGGAGAAAATTTTCATTTGTCTGCTTGAAGATTTTCTACTGCTACTGCAAATGTTTAAGTGGGTTTCTCAGAAACATGTTGGAATTGAAAACAACAACAGCCTCCTTTTGAATTCGTGCCTTTAAAAAAAATCATTGAGAGCCTCTTTTTGGGGGGAGATTTTGTTATTCAACACCATTTTAAAAAATAACACAATGATCATTATGAAGAGTATTTACCAAAAGCCCTTATAAAAGCATTTTCCTGCATTAAAAAGGTCTGTTTTGTGGGACAGAAATATTTTATTAAGGGGTACCTTAACAACACAAAAGCATTTACGCAACCTCCCATGTTGCTTTCCCAGGAGTTTAGGGGAAACATTTGGATGAGCAATCAGCAGGAACTGAGGCTGGTGAAAAGTGGTTCCTAGTTTAAGTACCACCACACTTGAGTTCCCAACATTACCATTCTACTTAATTACCAGCCACTAAGATGGTTATCCTTGGTCAGTTTGCCATACAGAAGTTTCCGTCCGTCCGATTGTGTGTGTGTATGCATCCAGTTCAGAGAAGGGTAAAAGGGAAAATTGTTGCAGTGCCCATAGAGGGGACAGGCCTTTGGGTCATGTGACAACCATGGTCTGCCATTGATGGCTTTGACTCAGAGGTGTTCCCAAACCACCTTCTCTGAGAAATGCAAGTTTTTATCCCACAAGCAAATACATGCTTGTTTAAGTGGGGTGGATGGGGAACGATTGCTCTGTTTAATCCACTTTGTTCATTAAAAGAAAATTACTAAAATACTAGTCTTGCCTTTCTGTTTTCAATCACTAATTTTCAAACAACTAGGACAATACATTTTATATTAAAATGAAGTGAACATAGTTGGGATCTGATCTCAAACATCACCTCTGGAAAAAGCCTTCCTGACCATCCCATCGATAGTCACATCCCATCCCCATTCTAACCATTCTCTACTCCCAGTCTGGATTTTATTCTCCCCACCCCCATAGCACTCAACACCACCTGGAATGATCAGGAGTATTAATTAGATTGTATCTTACTGTCTTTTTCCTGCTAGAATGTGAGTTCCATGAGGACAGGCGCTATGCTTGTCTTCTACGGTGTGGCATCCACAGCGCTAGACTATTTCCTGGCACATAGTTGAAGCTCAATGTATTGGTAGACTGACCGGGTAGATTTCAAAGTATCTTAAGGTCAGTAATGGTAAGGTTTCCCAAATTGTGTGTCATGGAAGATTATTTCTATGGGATGTAAATAAATATTAAATGATAAAAGAGATCTGAGGACAAAAATACCTGAGAAATGATGGGGTAAACAAAGCTGAACAGATGTAAATGTAAAATTTCTCAGAATCTTTACAATGCTAATAATTTTATTACAGACCCCTCTTTTTTTGAGGAGAATCTTGGCTGACCTTCAGAGCAACAGACTTTGGGAACTGTTGATGAATAGAAAATGAGATAATTGTGGTTGTTTGGGATTATTGGGGATTTGGATTCTATATAAATAGAAATATATTACAGGAGAATAGATTTGTCCCTATAAATGAAATAATCTTTATCAAATGGCCAATAATATTGTGAAGTGTGTGTGTGAAAAGGTGAAATTATGGTATGTGAGCCTTGAGTGTTGTTGAGTCTGAATATTACCACCTTACTTAACTCTTTAGCTTAATAATTTCCTGATAACAGCTCAGGGCCAGGCAACAAAGCATGAAGACAAGTTAGAGCAACAGATCAGTTTTTACAACATGACCTCTGTGACCTTCATGATTCCACAGCGTATTCATTCAATAATAAAATGCTTATTTTTCTATGATAGTCCCTTTTGCTTTGCCTTTTAATCATAAATGGTTTCTACTTAAGAACCAGTTTTTGATCTTAATCTTGGGTATACATTTTTCCCCTGGACTTTAGATACTGTTAGGTTAGGTGGCTCAGAAGGCGGCATAGGAAATAAAGACAGTCCAGTGAATCAGAAAAAGAAAGAAAAGGAAAAGGTTTATTTCTGCGTCCCCGGGAGACCCACGTACCCCAAAGACAGGGCACGTGGATTCACGCCAACAGGGAGGGGGGCACTTTTTTGTACTGCGGTTGGGTGAGGCATTCAGCTGAGGAAGTTCCCGCTGCCGGGGGTCAGCAGGGTGTTCAGGAAGGAGTCAGTGTCTGTGTGGGGGTCATGTTGATTCAGGGAGAAGCCAGTATCTGTGTCTGGCATGCTGATCTGTTAGAAATGCCAGGTAGGGTCCATTATCTCATCACACGTCTGCATGTGTCCAATCCTGGGCTCTCTCCGATCCAACAGATACATTTAAAAAAATGTTTTGACTTCTTATGGGATTTTTGTTTTTTACTTTTTTTAGCTATGCATTTGATGTTACTTCACTAATCAATGCTATTATTTTATAATACTGTCTTTTCCCATTAAAAATTGAATGATCAAGTGTTTTTTTTCTTCCCCTGGTCATTGTTAGAGTCACTGAAGGAGGTATGTATGAGGCTGAAAGTGGTAAAGAATTATAAATTTAATAGGTCATCTGGAAACCAGTTGGGCTGAGCCCCCAAATGGCTCTGGAACCCAGGGATTGGGAGTCAGAGATTTTAAAGGACTCTAGGCCAGCTTTTAAGGCGGAGAATTCTCTGGGTGAGTCTGGATCCTGGGGAAGTCCAGAGGGGAAAGTTGTTAGGTCGCTGAAGGAGGAACACACGAGGCCAGAAAGGTGAGGGATTACAAATTTATTCGACCATCCACACACCAGGTGGCTGAGCCTGGATGGCTCCAGCACCCAGTGATGGGATTCAGTGGCTTTTAAAGGACTTTTGGCGGGCTTTTTTCTGGGCGGAGACTTCTTTATGCATACCCAGAGGGGAGATAATGGAATGTGGTCACCACAAGTGAAATGTGGTCTCAGCAAAGGGAATGTCCATAGTGAAATGACCTGAAGAGCCAGTTCCCGCAACCTAACAAAAGTTACTGATCTTTAGCAAATGGAATGTGTTCTAAGTGAAAGGGAATGTCAGTTGGGAAATAATCTAAAGGTCAGTTTCCCAGGGGAGGGGGTATTGATTCAATTATTTATCAGACCTAACGGTCATGCTCTTCCAGATATATTTATGTGACGTTTAATCTTATGCATTGTTCTATCTCAGATATTCTTTTTATCACTTTTTATTGCTCAGAGCATGAATATATATACTGTACTTACTCTATGAAATAGTAACATTAAAAAACCAAAATTTTATTTGGTCCTGGTAAATTATTTTGCCACTATGTAATGTTAACGTAAAAACATTCGTACTTGTAAAGAATTTTTGTGAGTTTATTTGAGCCAAACTGTTGACGATTGGTGGGAAACAGTATCTCAATGGATTGGGATAATGCTCTGGAGAATGGCAGTCTTTCATCTATTTTTATACATTGCAATCAAAGGAGAGGACATAGGTGGGTTACATAAAATCCATTGGTGATAGACGAGAGAGGTGGGAGAATGCAAAAGAGCATAACCTCTGGGATTGGATAAAAAGCAAAATGATAGACACATATTTAGGTGGGTGCAGGATAGTTAACAGTCAACAATTAACATGATAAGAAAAACAATGAAGGAATTTGTGGTATCTGTCCTGGCGCCCAGGCACATTAAGTTGTGCTTCAAGGGGTCCGGAAAAAGGGAAGTTACAAGTTACCCAGACATTTCAAGGGTATGTTATCATAGATGCAAAAAGACAGTCTCAGTTAAGGTAAAGGTTGACCTTGTCAGTGAAGGTACCGGCCTAGGATGTAACTACCCATCATAACTGTTTTTAGTTAAAGTTTAATTTCAGACCATCCTTTGTAGTAACTTTAGCTCTCTGAGTTTGCAAGACTGCCATGCAGGCCTCCCCTGAGGTTGTCAGGTTAGTATGTGGCCCCTTTCATCCATAGTAGAAATCTAAAATGCTCCTTACCACTATTTCCATTTTTCCTCTTTCTCTTTTGAGTAAACATTTCTTTATATTCTTATTGCTGGGTAAGTGTCTATATCCAAAGTTTCTGATTTACAGACAATGAATTCCAGTGGGTCATTGAGTTACTTCCTGAGTCCACACACCCACTAAACATTGCTTGCAAACTGAACAAAAAAATGTCTTGCATATGTATGGATTAGTATTTTTCAAATGTAAGTGGACCCTTAAAATTAACAAAATTCAAATTATTTGAAAGTATTAACAAATTCATAAAAGTTTGTTTTTAAATGTATTTTCTTAGTACAAAGATTAAAAAAGTTGCCCTGGCTGGTTTGGCTCAGTGGATAGAGCGTCAGCCTGCGGACTGAAGGGTCCCGGGTTCGATTTCGGTCAAGGGCATGTGCCTTGGTTGCAAGCACATCCCCAGTAGGAGTGTGCAGGAGGCAGCTGATCGATGTTTCTCTCTCATCGATGTTTCTAACTCTCTATCTCTCTCCCTTCCTCTCTGTAAAAAATCAATAAAATATATTTTTAAAAAAGATTATAAAAGTATAAATATTTTCTTGGAGTAGCCTACGAAATGTTTTGATGCTAAAAATGTTCTCATTTTTAACCTAAGACATTCAATGTTACTTTCCTCTTCTGGTAAGATTTTTGTCCTATTATAGTATTACTAGAGGCCCGATGAACAAACATTGTGCAAGAGTAGGCCTTCGCAGCCTGGCTTCGTCCAGAAGGTCCTCTGGATGGTTGTTCTGCTGTTCGGCCGTTTGGTCGATTTGCATATTATGCTTTCATTATTATAGATGTACATACTGTAGTATATGTTGTTGTCTCTCACTTAATGCTAATCATACATTTCCTCCTGTTCTTCTCTTGACTTTAGAATTCATACCTAGCAGAGTATCAAATAATTTTAAAAAGTATGGTACCATTTGCTTTAATAATATTTGTTCATTCACTTTTTTATACATTGAAAATATGTAGAGAGCTCACACAGAGTGGTTTTCATCCCAGGCTATGTATAAGCATCACCTGTAGAGCTTGAAAAATGACAGCTATCTCCTCCCCCCCCCACCCCCCCAACTGGATGAGCATCTCCTGGGAGGATTGGGTGGTTGGACACCTCTGTTTTTAACGCGTTCCCTACCTAGGGGATTCAAATGCATAGCAAGTGGGGAGAAACAACTGCTGCTGTGGGCCAGCTATTGTGCTTGGTGTCCAGCCTCATAGGACTTGGGAATCATCCCCTAATAGAGCCAGGAATTGGGGGGGATCTCACAACTTCTCTTTGAGTCCAGTCAGCTTGTCACCAATTGCATTGTATTTGGAGACCCTGCAATTATTGCGTAACAATGGTTTACTTAATTAGAAAATGCCAGACATAAGTGTTTGATTCTTGGCCTTAAAAGCTCAGATACCAGACTGCTCTGGCTCTAAATTGCATGCCTGGCAGAGTGAATGCACAATGCCTGGCACACAGATAATAATCAATAAATATTTGTGCTGAATGAACAATTGAGTGAAAGAGCAATGCTTGGCATAAAGGACTTGTTTGCCAACACCAGAGTTTCAATTGTCTGGAGGAGGGGAAAAGTGCGTGAGGCAAAATTCCTGATTCCCAGAAAGTGGTCACTTGCAAGCAAGGCTGTTACATCTTCCAAGTCTATCAAATTTCAAGCATATTATAGTCCTTACTGCCAAACGTTACAAATTGTCCTTAATTATGAGAAGAGTAAACTTAGACATCTTTCTGTTGAAGCCCTTATTAGTTTTGTTTGTTTGTTTGTTTGTTTTTGTGGTTATTCATTTTCCCCCACATAAAAAAATTGTATTATTATTATTTTTTAGGAAGCCTAAGAAGACTTTCATTCTGTTACTTACATATGACTTTGAAAGCTTCGGAAAAGTTTTGTGCCCCATATTTCCTCATCTTTAAAATAACAACATTTACCACACTCTATTTTAGGACAATAGAGGACATACAGAAACACATTTGATGTCTTTATGTTGGAAGTGCTAAATAAGTGTAAATTATTTCTAAAGTACACTGCTATATTCATGTTTTACAGATGAAGTAAATGAGACCTAGAGAGCTTCACCAACATGCTCAAGGACCCGCCACTACCTAGAACTGGACACACACTTGGAATGTTGTGGCAGAGGTAAAAGCCCTGGGGAGGGGTGTACCTTGATTATAGAAAACATCTCTAATCATAGAAAGGTGGCATAGGTGGTGCTATATATTAAACCTATAGAGATCTGTAACAAGATTGCTGAGAATAGAACTAAGAGTGCTGGTAAAAATAATAGTCATAAAGAGAGTGACTGTAGGTAGGAGGCCCATTAAGACCCTTGGCCGCCTGGAAGGCAGGTGGAGGACTGGTGTATTGGTCATTTATTATTTCACAACTATGCTGCACAGCAAACTACTCCAAAACTCAATGGCTTAAAAAAAGTAAGAATTTATTGCTTGTATGTTTCGGGTGATTGACTAGCTGTCAGCTGATGTGGAATGGATTCAGCTTGGATGACTGGGGCAGCTCTGATTTGCTCCATACATCTCTTACTTCCCATCAGGATGACCCAGGCATAGTCTCATAATGATGGCAGAGGGCAGGAGTGAGCAAGCACCAATGCTCTATTTGCAACATACCTGTTAATCCATTGGCCAAAGGAAGTCACAAGGCCAAACTCCCTTTGGGAATGGGGAGTATGCCTTTGGTAGAGCTAGATTCTACTTTCTATGATTGATTCCCAGTCCGCCATTCTCCACAGCTCCTATCTCTGTCCTCTGAGATGTCCTTATTTTTCCAATGTGGCCACTTCTAAAGAGGGCTTGGGAGATGCAGCCTTTGAACAACTTTTTTGGCCTGCTTCTTGTTCATAGAAAGTTGGGGATGCAGAGCCACTTTTCATTTTTGAACAGTCATGGTTCCGTTTAGTCCAGGGTAGTCTGTGTCAAAAACCAAACCCGCAATTCTTTGGAGAGATGCTTTTCTCTATATTTTTAATCCATGATGTTTTGTACATTTTATATTGCTGTGGGACAATGTCTTTAAGAATCTTGAATGCCATTTTTTGGAACCTAGAGGGTCTACAAGTCACCTCCTCAATGACCCAAGAAGTCTTAACAAAAGGTTTCACAAATATACCCTTAGTTTTGTCTTTACCCATGGCCATATCTTAATTTGAGAATATTTTACTGACTTAAATGGTAGGAGATGAAAATTAACAGAGTATGGCACCTCTCTGTTCTAAGTCCAACTTGCAAGTTGTCCAGTTATTTTCTGAGTTCAGCTTTTCCTTGTAATTCTTTATTATATACAGCTAGTTAGAGTCAGATGACACTTCCAATATTCTGCCTTGAAATTTCTTTGCCGTAGTCCAGAATTTCATCAGTGACATTTTCTATCTTCCACTGCCCAATTTGACACTACAGTAATGTGAATAACCAATTTTCCATCCTCTTACAACAGTTTTCTCATCATGTTTTACAGGTTGCTACAAGTTTCATTTCCATTTCTGTAGGCACTACTTACCACCTGGGTACAAAGCCAATGTCACATACTTTAGATTTTTGTTATAGCAATACCTCACTCTGTGTACTGATTTCTGAATCAGTTATTTATGCCACAGTAATGCTACATAATCACCATCCCCAAACTTGGTTACTTCCCTCTTAAATAATGTTTATTTACTTATGCATTTAGTTTCTTGGATGGGCGTGTATATTTGAAGGTTGGTTGGCTATCAGCTGTTTTAGGGCAGCTGTGGCTGAGGTCACTGGAGCAACTTGGCTCTGCCCCATGTGTCTCTTGTCTTACACAGGCTAGTCTAGTTAATCTCTCATGGTCATGGTAGTGCCTGAGAGCAAGCAACATGTCCGTGCTTTTCAAGAATCTGTGTTACACTGATGAACATCCCATTGGCTGACGTAAGATGCATGGTCAAGTGTAGGGATGAGGGATTATACCTTGCCCACAAAAATGTGAGACTATAAAGACAGATAAAGAATTAGGGCCATTAGTGTTACTGATACAGAGATGGCAAGTAAAAAAAAGACGTTACCTCTAATGCTGGCCCATGAAGGGACAGTGGGTGGTCCAAGATCCAGTGTTCAGCTGGGAATGAAGTACAACTTTCTAAATCTGAAGAGATAATAGTTTTTAATATCAGAAGAGAAGGTGGGGGTCCAATGCAGCAGGAGGGCATCATGATTATAACAGAGACAGGCTAGACAGCAAAATGAAAGTAAGGAGAGTATGTGATATTATGATCTTAGGTAATTTGTCTTTTCATGGGAAAGGATTCCTCCAGTAGCTAAGGAATAATGGGAGCAGAATCCAGTCCTCTAGAGAAAGGATTTTTGAGATATAGTAGGGTCTGAAGGGCCTAGTCATGCTAATTGATGTTCAATGTTAGGTTCTGTCTCAGATGGGGAAAAAACTAGAGTACTAGTCATGGAATTAAGTAGATTCTTGAAATGGGGAAGCAAAAGGGCAGGTCCTGTCACAGATGGGAAGCTCATTGCTGGCACACACACACAGGTTTACCAGTGACAATTGACTTTCAATTTATTGTTTAATTATATCAAGATTTTTTCATTAACTGTTATGAGTTGGGTTCTATAGTCCTTTACATTTGTGAATCATTTGCATATACATCTTTTCATCTGATACTCACACTCTGTAAGGTAGGCAGAGCAAGCATGATTATCTCAAATTTTCATGTAAGGAAATGGGCTCAGAAATCTTGCATGACTTCTCAAGGTTACTGAGGTGGTAGGTGATGAAGTGGGATTCAGAGTCCATCCATTTTTATTCCGGGCACTCTCTGCATTTATGCAGAATGCCTTGTGAGGCATGCTGTTATTCTGGCAGGGTACTGTGGAAGACTTTCTAAAAGAAGGATACAGAGGGTTTTTTCCTCATGTGAATTGTAGAAATGGCACAGAGGAAAGGTCAGACACTGACAGGAGTCATCCATTTTTCAGACACCTTTGAGAAGTTCATCTAGTCAAAGCAGAGAATCTGGCACATTATTGTTTTGCCTCACAAAGTAGAGGAATCAAGGAGAGGGGCTTGTTCTTCTGGAATAGCTCTTCTTATCAAAGAATGACTTAAGGGTGTGGAAATGATAGGACTCCATGTAAAAGTGCTAAGTCTGAAATGGAGAAGGTTGTGAGATCTCACCCTACTTTACAAGTTAACAGGTTAGCCTGCCATAACTATATATATATATATATATATATATATATATATATATATTCTGATAGGAAAAAAACACGAGGTATCTTGATAAGAGATGGTTTATTACAAAATATTGTAGCACCTCTTCTTGAGCCCCAATCTCAGAGCTGCATGGTGTTATCTAGAATATTGCATTAAACCATTACAGGTCAAGGAAAGTTATTCTTCCTTCTGAGTGTGGTCAAGGTGGCCCCACTGTTAGGAGTACGTGTGGGAGGGAAGATTGGTGTGAAGTGGGGAAAGCAAGGATGAGCCAGGAGCTATGGGTACTAGCTGGAATCCAGGAGGATGGACTGGAATTGGTCTCTCATAGGATTTTAAACTTCAACTTTGATGATGGGGTGTTGGCACCCTTTGTGAGTAAGCTGAGTAACCTCCTGGCCTTGGAGTCACAGAGGCTGAAGGAGGGGATTCGACAGGAGCCAGAGCTGCTGCAGCCAACCAGGTAAGCAGGCAGATCAACAACAATGTAGGGAGCTGCAACAGAGCTTCCTTCCAGCCCTGCTCTGGCCTTCAAAGACTGAAAGGCAGTATGACTGCTACTTCATGTCCTTCTTCTGTATCACCTGCAAAATGTTGCTTGCCTTCCCCCCTAGAATGATAAACACACACACACACACACACACACACACACACACACACACACACACACACACACAGGAATTCTGGGAAATGCAGTTTCAGCTGAGCTAAATCCACACAGTCCTAATCTCCACACCCTGATCTTTTGACTTGTTCAACAGACTTGGGAGACACCTCTGATTACTCCCTTCATGAGGATCTTTCATACGGGCTTTCAGACTGTTCCTAGAACTTTTGGCCTTCTCTCTGCAGTAAGGCACCCTAAGACTTCTATCTTTCCTTATATTTTTGCCACCCTTGAATCCTGCTCTTTCTCTTATTTGTATTCTCTGAGACTCCCCATCACTCTGTAACTGGCTAAGTGCTGGGCAATAGCTTGGCAAAGGCCCATTCAGCCTGGGCTTATGGGAATGAGAACCTCATGGTTCCCACATTATGTCCTATTTCCTTATGACTTTTAAGCTGTATTTATGCTGAGCTAGATGTGTATTGTGTTTCTGCAGTCGATTGTTCTTTGTTAGGAAGCCTATCTTGCATATATATTTACTGAACCTGGTGCTGACTGTGCCCTCTGATTTCGAGGAGGTCAGTGTTTTTCCAAACAAAGAAGAGCAGTGTGCTTTGGCACTGCTGCTTGGTATTTTTCCTAGAGTGCTAGCAGGAAGCAGACATTCATTTGGATTTTGCCAGTCTCTCTTTGTCTAAATTGTCCCATTTGGCTTGGCCTGTTGGCTTTAGTCTATTAGAATAGCGATGTAGGAAACCGTTCCTCTTGTTTTATGAGCTTGAACCCAAGTGCATCAACATGTGCCTTGGCAGGACAGAGATTTACATAAATATTTCTGGGCCATCAGATCTCTGTAAGAGCATTTCCACGTTCCAGATGTAGGGTAGGAATGTGCAAATCCCACATGGAGATCACAGTTCACTAACTGTGGATGGCCCTCCAGAGGAAAAAAGTGATTCCATTTAATGGCTGCAAACTGATGGCGAGAGACCCAGAAACCACCATTCTTTTGGTGCTGTTTAAAATTTGGGCAAGAAGCCACATTTCTGAGGCAAGGAGAACTGTATTTTTCTTTTCATAAGAATAAAAAAACATCTCTAGCGTTGCAGAATAAATAATATTCATCTCTCAATTAGTATTAACAGCTAATCAGGGTGCAGCAGGGTAGTGGCACACTTGTCAAACAGCAGGCAGCTTGTTTTATTTTTCCAATGCCGCTTAAAGATTATTTGAAAAAATCTCCTTTAGAGACCCGTGTGCGGGGAGCCACATACCCCCAGTCAGAATTTAAAGTTATCCAAAATACAATATTAATGATTGATGCAGAAGCTCACAGTTTGGCGCTGGGGTTTAATTAGATAAGCATTGCAGCTGTTTTGGGGTGGAGGCAACTTGATGGGATGCAAAGCTGTTTTGTGACTTCCCATCTACGGGGTATCTACTGAAGCGGAAACAGAAGCAAGCTACTAGGAATTGTGATGGCATGTTTTCAGTGCTGAAATGAGTAGAAATCTGATGGTGGGGGAGGGAGAAGTATTTTGTAATTAAAAAGGGGGCTTGGGCTTCCATTTCATAAAAACTCATAAAAACCAGTTAGTGCAGCCAAGCCAAGGTCATGTGTAAAGAGCTGACATGTGGGGCTCTCTTGGTCCATACCACTTTGCACATACAAAATCCTCTCATCTCAAATACATCCTTCACCTTGCAAACATCACAGTGTGTCAGACTAGGCAATGTCTTACTCATGCAGACAAATACCTATAAAGGCTGCGTTGTAATCACTTTCTCTCCCTGAAAACCCGAGAAGAATTTTAAACGGGGTCAATAGCGTTTTATTTCGTGAGTTTGGAGTCTTCTGTGTCCCAAGCTGAAATGACTAGAATGCACTGTATAGTGTTTGTCTACAGCTAAGCTTCAGAGTGTGTGTATGTGTGTGTGTGTGTGTGTGTGTGTGTGTGTGTGTGTTTGACCTCTATAACATGAGACCACTAAAAAGAACAATTTATTGAAGCTTGTTGTAAATTAAATGCGCAAGACTTGAAGAATGTCTCCCATCAGAATGAGGCTCTGAGCTCTGCACATTTATAGTAGTGTTGTTAAAATTGATCTTTAAAACATTTCCATCCAATAAAAAGGAAGCCTGCCTATGTGGTTTATGTTCTGGAATAATTATAATAGCCATTTAGGAAATAAATAAATGCTTAATTGTTTATTGTCAATATCTACAAAATGTGAAGTTACATGTGAATGCTAAGTATTATTATTTTTGTTGTATAGGTAAAGCTTCGTGCACCTTCTGATTCTTATAAATCAGTTTTTGAGAATTTCGAATAGACTTTACCCAGTGTAGGTTGGGGAGAAATGAACCCTTGTAGAGGTGCATTAACTCAGGCTATTAAATTGTCATTCCTTGCACCAAGAAAGAATTTATTTCATCTTGTTAAAGCTGTGAGAAGGTGTGCAAGTATAAATTAGAGAATCTGAAAAATTTATTTCTGGTGTTTATTTTCTAGCTGTGTAATTTTGGTCAGTTTGCTCAGCCTTGAGCCTCCTTTTTCTCATTTGCCAAATGGGAACAATAGTCCCTTCCCTCCTTATCTCCCTGGGCAATTTTGAGGATCTCATTGGGTGGAACATGTCTACAGATAGACCAGAAGCTAGATGTGTCTAATATTCTGCAAATACACTTGTAATAAATTAATGGTGGCTTCCACGAAGCCGTTCCCGCCATAAAGCTGCAGAGAACAGGTGACTCTCTTAAACTTTCCACTGAGCAAGGGCAATGGCTGTGTTTAGATTTCCTAAGCTTTCCCTAATAGTAATACTCTCACCACCTGCTTTTTTAGGGGAGGTGAGGTAGGATTGTAAGATTATTCACACAGATACAGAGATGAGAAAAATGAGATTTGTGCATGATTGAATGAATTACAAGGCAAAGCTCCGACTCAGGCATTCTGGTCCCAAGATGAGTGTTACCACCTCCTTTAGAATGGATTCTCTGAAAAACAGTCTGAAAATAAAAGAAAATGGAAAGGTGGGCTATCAAGGAAATATGTAGTTAGACTTGGAATTGGAGAGTGCAGATGTCAACAAAACAGGTAATTCATTAGAGTGGATCAATAAGCTTAACAGCAGGGTTTCTGTGAAATACACTGTAGATAACTGCCTTGCAAATACATGAGTGTTGGCTAGATTGTGGATTTTCCAAAGTAGAACATACTCCTTTTAGTTGCATGTAATAATTATTGTTGATTGCTGGAAGTGATCTTCTGTAGTTGTTCCCTTGATAAAATAAATGATAAACATATGGTCCCTTTGTGTCTTTTCTAATAGATGTTGATGGAAAAGCTTACAACAATAAGTTGTAGAATTATTGCAATAATAATATTTGATGCAATACTCCATCAAAATCTCTGAGGATAAAGATGGGTTATAGTGCTTTCAACATCACCACACATCCTTGAGCAATCAATAAGAATTGCTGTTGATGGATTGAATTGATGAACCAAAGCCTGGTAGTATGCTTAGGGAAAAGTAGGCATGAGTGCTTTGAACAAAGGCAATGGGTGGAATGTAGGAAATGCTAATAAAAAGCTAATGCGTAGATAATAAATACAGGTCTTGAAATGTACAGACAAAACTTGTAGAATAATGGTAATCATGATGAAAGATAACAGCAAGTACCTTTACTTACTGGTGCCTATTTATCTTCTAGTCCAGTGAAAAGTTTCCCCAGAGTTCTGTCTAGCTTAAATTCTCTTTTCTCCCTCTACATATACTCTCCTTGGGCTTCATTATCCACTGTAAGGTCACATGTTCCACTTGGGTAGCAAAGACCCAACTCAAGCAACCTCTCACATGCCTTAGTCATGTAGACCTCTGAACACTCCCATAGCATTTTTAACATGCCACCATTATATCAGACAGTTGAAATCTGAATGAGCTTGCCTACATAGGGGAGATAAAATGATAAAGGTAAAGGGCCTATAATCAAGGATTAAGCAACTCCCACATTTTAAAGGCTAAGAAGAAGAGGATTTTAGAGACAGAGAAAATGAGTGGTTAAAGGGGTAGGAGCATAACCAAGAGAGGCAATGTCACTGTTGAATTAGAAAGGAAGAAAGTGTTTCTTGAAGAAGGGTTGGTCAGTAGGACTTAGATGTCAGATGAGGGCTGAAAAATGCCAATTGGAACAAACAACATGGAGGCAGGCCACTAGTGAGCTTAGCCAGAGCTGTTTTGATGAAGTGAAATGGGTAGAAATCAGATCTCTGTGGAATGAGAAGTGTAAGTTGAGTAAAAGGAAACAAAAGGACAGGCAACTATCTCACCTAGAGTTATTTTAAAATCAATGACACCGTTTTTGTTGTTGTTGTTGTTTTTTAATTCCCTTGGAGTCACAGTTAAGACAAGCTGTGAAGGCTGTCATCCAGAAAGGCTTTCCATCCATCTGGAGCTAATTTTACATCCAGCACTTGGTGAGGCTCCTGGGAACCAAACAATCCCATTGCCAGCCTTCCCGATCTAGGATTCCCAGGAGCAGCTGGCTTGTTCCAGAGAGGTCCAGTCTTCAATTCGTCAGTGAACTCAATCCATCAGAGACTTCCAGGTCCAGTTCTGTGGAAATGTCTAGGCCAGTTATTGCCCCCATGACTCACCTATGTTTTTTCATCCAAACTGAAAAATACTTTTCCAGTCACCATCTTTTCCAACCCCTTGTGGCTCTGTGCTTCCTTCTCTCTGAAACAGACGGAATTGTCCCCCTCCCAACCTTTTCCACTATACTCTTCAGAGTCTCTAGTTAATTGCAAACAACTTCAGATATACCCTTAATCCAGACACAGATCCTTCCTCAATTTCCTGGCTCTCACTGAAACCTTCCCTCTCCAGTAGACACTCTCATTTGGGTTATGGTCCTTCTTACTCTCAAAGTCACTTGCAGATCTTTACTCCTCCACGTACCTTCTGGTTGCTCCCCTCTTTCAGGGAGCCACTGGCTCGCTGTCAATCTTTTTACCTCAGGTGTGTAGAATCTATCCTTCATTCTAGGCTCTTAGCACCTTTTCTTCCTCAACAGACCAGAAACCTGGTAGGACCTATCACCTAAATATATTCCAAAGCGGACCACTTGCCCTGCTTGCACCTTTTCCAGGCCACCATAGTCTTTTACGTGGACTGCTACTGTCTCAGAAGTCAGCTTTCTGTTTCTCCTCTTGCCCCCATAATCAATTTTCCATTCAGCTCCCAGGGGCATCTCCCTAAAATGTATGATAGCATGCTATGCTCCTTCTCAAAACCCTCTTGGGGCCTTTCATCACTCTGAGACTGAAATCCAAAACCTTCCGGCATCAGCCCCTGCTCATCTCCCTGCCTCATCTCCTACTAAGCCCCCCTTGCTCAGCCTGCCTCCGCCATACTGGAATCCTCCCAGCAAGCTCATTCCCTCCCCATGGCCTCTGCCTGGAGAGCTCCTCTTGTGGACATAGGCACAGCTTGCTCTCCATTCCATTCACTCCCTGTTCAAATATCAACACCCCAGACAGCCCTCCCTGATCACTTCATCTAGAAGATTCCTGTTCGCTCCCTGCCTCAACATCACTCTCAGCCTGATGCTCTGCACACTTTGCAGCCACAATTGTAGCGTCTATAATTTGTTATAGTGTTTGTTTAGGCCTCTTTCCTCTTTTGGAACCTTAGTGCCGTGAAGAAAGGAATGTATTTGTTTGTCTTGCTCACCTCTGTCTCCTTAGTACCTGGAGCTGGGTTCAACACATATACGTGTTAAGTAAATGTGTTGAATGAAGAGCTCACACACTTTTAGTTTCCTTAGTCTGACATTTTCTTCCTCATGAATTTCCCATTGAACTCACATTCCTTCAAGTCTCAGCTCAATTGCTACCTCCTCCCTGAAGCTCTTTCTGATATCTATACCAGCCAGCATCCTTAACGCCTTCTTGCTTAGTCACCCCAGCATGCTACTACTTTTTTTTTTAAACCTCTGCAATTATTAGTTTATTAGTATCATCCAGGACTCAGGTGTTCAGTATTCCTCCTGAAATTACATAAACAAATGCAAATGCAAATATCCAAGTCAAAGTTATATAACAAAACAGTACTCCATCACAAAAGCGTGTAAAGTTACAAGAACGCTATTTTAAAACACTGGCACCATAAGAGAATGATAATGTCCAAAACCACAAAATTGTCAAATTGTTTCCTAAACAGCTAAACGGATAAACATCTGACCCTAATGAGTTTTGAGTTTTATAAAAATCAAATTCCAAGAAATTGGACAATTCATTCTGTGATACAAAGTTTACTTCCCTCATGTCTATTTGATTTATAAAGGGGCAAACTATAATTTGGAAAATATACTCAATCTTAAATGTGGCATACAATTTTAAAAGTTGGCCCAATTAATTAAAAATACATTTAATGGAGTCTCGAGTTTCCTAAGCAATCCATATTTAGATAAATAGAAGACATTTACAGTGAGCACTTTTTTTTTTTTTTTTTTTTCAGAGCCTTTGCCAGGACTAATGTCAACAAAAAACTTCATACGGCAGTCTTATATTTTAAGCTCACGTTTTTGGGAATACACTCTCAGGCCTTCGTTAACGTGGGAACTGCAAACATAACTGCCATTACATGGTAATGGGAGTTTAAAAAAAATGTCAAGTCCTCGTGTAAAGATTAGAACATACTTTTCTATTAGTCCTTCAGGGACAGACTTTCAAATGTTTGATTCTAATAATCCCATGCTGTGAGTAGTTACATTTACTTTTCACTTTGTAAATGTAACTGGGCTATGTGAAAATTATCAACTGACCAAGAATTTTGAGTTTGTTATGGATGAAAACTGTCTCAATTCAACTCTCATTAGCCTCATCACAAGTATGCAGGGTGTGTAGACAAAAGCTTTTTATCAGCTAACTATATGAAAAGATAAACGCTGTAATAATCATATGATCCAAAATGGGCAAAAGCAAGACTAGCTTCCCCTCAAGAAGAAAAATGTCAGACCTACGAAAAGGACAACAATACTAATAAAAAGCATTGTATTTACTTAGAAGCATTCAGAATGTCAACAAAACAGCTGCAACTTTTTTTTTGCAATTACAGAGTGCTATTCAGTTAACAGAACAATTCTTTCATATAAGCTGCATCAGAGACAACTGGAAGATGAAAGAGCTACCATCCCCATATATTATTAATTTGTGCTGTGCATCAACAAAAACCTGCTTTAAATCCATGCCAATTCACAATTCCCATACTGTACCAGGCAAGGTTAGTGGGTATTGAAAATGCCACCAGGAGAGGGCTATCTACAGACACATTCAGTAGTGTGTTAACTATACAAAAAAAGACACTGTACAGTTTAAAAACAAATCTTACACAGCCTTACATTTCAATTTTTTTTCTTTAAAAGGAGTGAGTTGTGTACAAGGGGGTTAAATGCTTCATAGACAAGAAAAAAAAAAACTGTGCTGGAGCCAACTTATTTATCATCATCTTCTTCATCTTCCTCCTCCTCTTCTTCATCTTCCTTGTCTTCTTACTCTTCCTTCTTTTTCTGGCTTTTTTTCAGCCTTGCCAGCTCCCTTTTTTGGCAGCATCAGGCTTTCCTTTAGCTCGGTCTGCAGCAATGTCCTTTTCACATTTCTCCTTCAGCTTAGCAGTCTTCTTTCCATAAGGCTGCTTGTCATCTGCAGCAGTGTTATCCCACACCTCTCCCAGCTTCTTTGCAACGTCACCAATGGATAGGCCGGGATGCCCTCCTTTGATTTTTGGGCGATACTCAGAACAAAATAAGAAAAAGGCTGAAGGAGGGCTCTTGGGTGCATTGGGATCCTTGGATTTCTTTTTTGTTTCCCCTTTAGGAGGAATATAAGTTTTCATTTCTCCCTCATAATGGGGCTTGTCCGTCTTTGCCATGTCTTCAAATTTTCCTTTCTCCTTAGCAGACGTGGTCTCCCACCTCTGTGAGCACTTCTTAGAAAACTCTGAGAAGTTGACTGAAGCATCTGAGTGCTTCTTCTTATGTTCCTCCCAGCAGGTTTGCATACAATGACAGCATACGATGACATTTTGCCTCTCGGCTTCTTAGGATCTCCTTTGCCCGTGTTTAATTATTTTTCCTCAGCGAACATACAGTCACCCAGTGCCTGGCCAGCTCACACGTGCCCCGGTGCTGTCTCTATGGAGCTCAATGTACTGCAATCAGCATGCTACTACTTTTATTGAGAAGGGACATGATTCATTTTAGAGAAAGAGCATGGGTTGTTTAGAGTCAAACAGACCTAGGCTTATGTATAATCAATGTTTTACTCTGTGTGACCTTGGGCAGGTCATATTACCTCTCAGAGCCTCAGTTTTCCCACCTTTGGAAGGGTGATAGTGTCTAATCAAAGGGCTGTGGTGGGGATGAATGAAATGAAGACTATCAAGCTTCTGCTATATATATTCAGTGCTCAGTAAGTGTGACTCACCCCTTGCATCCTGCTAAGCATTAAAGTTACTTGTTTATCTCATTATATAGAAAGCTCTGTTAAGGATAACCTCATCAGTATAATATTCTTCTAGAGGGCCTAGTACAATGCTTATGTAGTAAGTGCTCAAAGAATGTTTGACAGACTAAGTCCAATTTTCTTAGCATGCTATCTCCTAAATTTGTTCACTCCTGCTGCTTATCGAAGATGATAATATTTGTATGGAATACTAGGTCATCTGAAAGGGACCTGGGGGCATCAACATGGTGCTTGGTGAAAATATTAAGTACATTTACTTTATCCTATATGATAAGGAAAATGAAATATGGGGAACTATATTAAATGTTTCACTTGTATAAAACTTTGAAATATAATCTCTTTTAATGACTGGACTCAGGAAGTTTACAGAGGATGCTATCAAAATAGAATTCAAAAGGAAGCTTGAGTGATTTTGAAAACATTGGGTTTCACAGTTTTAAAATCACTATAAAATATTTACAAACATTAATAACTGGAGGGACACTGGTAGTCTGTTCTGGGGAACACCTGCTATGAAGATCAGCTTTAGTCAATGTTTATCCAAAGTTCCGTATGCTTTTCTAACTGAGGAAAAAGATTGGCCATAGGTGGTGCCCTCGTGGTGGGCAGGCAGCAGGAATTGGGACAGCATGGCCTGCTGTGCCCAGGCACATGGCTGGCAATCAACAAATATCATTGCCTAAATATCTGCTAACTTTCATCTGAGTCTAGTTTCTTTTGTCTTTACTTTTAAAAGGGACATTGATCAACTAAATGTTCCTGCATTTGTTAAACTTAACAAATGCAGGAACACCTCAACAAGGTTACTGATGTATTTTGGGCATGACTCATGTTTATTATCCTGTGTTTCTGACTCTCGGTAGCATGTGGGTGGGTTGGCCTTGATTGCTGTACCATGTTGGAATGACTTTGAAGGATACTGTTGATTCCAAGGGATCCACTGCCTGCCAAAACCAAGTTCCAGGAAAAGAGATGGAAGAGAAGGAGAGAGATACAACCTGAGGGATTGGAAAATTAGACAGTAGCCATCTGTTACTGCTCCCACCTAGCTCATGAGCGGCTGTGAATACAGGGCTATTTTTACAGGTGCATATTTGTGTTCGCTTGCCCTCCACTTGTCTTTCTGGGTTCATTTGAAAGTACTTGAGATGATGCAGGGGGCCCTTTGGCTCTGTAAAACAGCAGGATGGCTCAGAGCCCTACCTGGTCTTGACATTCGGATATATTCCACATCCAAGGATGGGAAAAGCATTTGGCGGCAGAGGTGAAAGAGAGGGCTCAATGGAGCACCAATTTGGCCGATGAAAGATACTGAGCAGATATCTTGGGGCAGCTGCAAGATAACTAGAGTTCCTTCATATATGACAAACTGAAGTACTTGGGGGCTATGCTAAGCCCAAGAAGACAGAATACAATCAGAACAAAGTGAACTCACATATATGTGGGCATATAAATATTTCTACTTCTATCATCTAACCCTGTAAGTGCTGGTACACAACGGGTCAAGTCACATGGGTCTCAAACAAAACTTCTTTCCAGGTTATGGCTCCTTTTTGCTCTTGAAAGTTTCCATTTAGAGGGATGCTCAGGTTATAAGATCTTGAGAGTTCCAAGTGAACTTTTATATTATATTTTCTTTCTGTGTGACACAGATTTTTAAAAACAATTTGTTTATGTTTTTCTTATATTAAATGCAATGCAATTATTGACAATCTACCATGGAGCCAGAACTCTGATAGGTGCTGGAGACACAGGGCTGCATAAAATGGCCCAGGGGGGAAAAACAGACATCCAAGTCCTCAGTTTATCCAGCATGATGTATGCTATAATGAAGGTAGTGGAGTGCACCATGGAGAGAGCAAGAGGAGTCTTAAAATCAGCCTGAGGAGCTTCACAGAAGAGGTAATGTTTGCGCCTGGATTCCTGTCTCCAGGAATAGGTAAATACTAAGTGGAGGAAGAACATGCAGGAAATAAAATGGTGGTCCAAGAAGATGGAACAACACATGCAAAGGTCCTGAGGTATAAAACAATCTGGCCCATTGAAGTTGAAACAGCATATGCAAAGACCCCGATGTCTGAAGCAGCCTGGAACAAGGGACAGCAGGTAGTTTGATAAAGCTAGAATAGAAGTTATTTAGAACAGGGAATGATAGGTGAGTACTAGATCATGTGACAAGCCAAGGACTTCCTTAGGAAAGCAACAGGGAGCTGATAAATTAGTGTAATAGGTGGTAACATGATTATATTTGAATCTGAGAGAAACCACTGCAATGCAGAGGATAAAATGAAGGCTACTAAATTTGAGGCAAAATGACCAAGTGATAGTGACAGCCTGAATTATAGAGGTGCTGGCAGGGATGGAGAGGGGAGGATTTTGAGAAATAGTTAGAGAAGGCAGTATAGAGAAAACTTAGTGTCTGCATAGATATCAAGATCAGGAACAAGGAAAAGAGAAGGAAGACTTCCAAGTTCCTATGTAGGGTAATTGGTGGATGGTGGTATTATTAAGGGGGATATAAATTCAGCCGAAGACTTTATGAAATGGGGAGGGACAAGAAAAAGAATTCCACCGGGGTACCTCGAGTTGAAATTACCAATGAATATTCCTCAAATTCCATTTTCTGTGTGATGATACTCAGCTCAAAAAAGAATCCACTGTCTACAGAGTGAGCCTGGCACTATGTAGCTTTGAGAACTGGCTCCTGACTTGTTTTTCTCCCCCAACTCCTCCACATAAACCCAAGTCTTCCTGTGGCTCATCCATTTTTTTCCCTTGTCAGAGGACTTTTCTATTGAGGCTTACTTGAAGCCTCACATCCTTGTATGACTTCCCTTGACAACCCACCTAATGTTAGTGTTCCCTGAGCAGTACCATGTGAAATTACATGTTACTCTATGTCTATGTTCTAGCTTCCCTGATGGAACTGGGAATAGCTGACATAATGGGGGTGATCATGTAGCTGAAGGGCATGGACATTGTTGGCTGAATGGAAAATGGTCCATATCAGAGAACATTGGAGGTTGCTGGACATGTTTGCAATAGATCAAAGTAGTGATGTGGGCTGGCCTGTGGGGGTGTGGAGACTCATTCATTCTTCTCATTGAGCCTCTTGTTCTGGCAATAGCACCCTCAGTTCTTTGGATCTTTGCATTTGCTAGGATTCCCTGTGGGTTTGGATATGGCTTATGCCTACAAAAGGGGAACTGGCAGATGTCTGTCCTTCCTGGGTCTACTGGCCACCCCTGACCTTGTCCAATGACAAAGTTCTTGTCGCTCCTCTTTCCCACTTTCTGAAGTATTATGACTGAGCAATTTGGGGGTGGCGGTGGAGGAGGTGGGGAAGAGGGCCATCTCTGACTCTGGTAAAGTAAGCCTCCTACTTCCAGTAGGGGGTAGTGCTGCACTTCCACAGGCTGACCAGCACCTGGCCTGGGTGCTGTGGTGCGGTGGATGGTTACCAGGGTCCCCCCTTTGCCATCAACTGGGATTTTCACCTGTGTACTTGACCTTCTTGATATCAATAGATGAGGCTCTGGAAAGCAGAGACCCTGCCATATCCCTTTAGTACCTAGCATTTGGCAGATAATAGATGCTCAGTAAATGCATATTGTTGCAACGGTATGGGACAAGGTAAATTTGCTTAAAACAATTACACACACACACACACACACACACACACACACACACACACACACACTGCAATCCATTTTCATTATACTGTTAGTTTAGTCAGGACCTATTATGTGTCAGGCATTATTCCAGGCACTCTACATATATCATTTCTAATCCTCTTAATCCTTTCACTAAGTGTGTTCATCCTGTTTTAGACATGTATTTATTGAAACGTCAAAACAGTGTTTGGAACTGGTGCTTAAATATAGGCTTAATTTTAGCCACATTCATGCTATTTTGTGAGCTCATTTTTGGCCAGCAGACATCTTTGACAATAAAGCCTACAGATAAGTCAGCGCTGTCATTTCCTCCTGGGGTCTGTTTGGTTCTCTCCTATGTTTCCCACTGTATGCACAGACGTGCGCCCCCCCCCCCCCCCCCTCCCACACACACACACACACACTTTCCTTTTCCTTTAACTCACTCATACTCCACACTCCATAATATGGAAAAGGGACCCTTATTGTTCCATAAGATGTTTGGTACTTTCCTTCTTCTGTACTGTTCTGTGAATGCTACTCTGTCTAATTAGAATTTTTGGTGATTTAAAAGCCTTAAGAAGAAATGCTCATCAATGTTATAAAAACTGCTTTTTGCTAGAGTTAAATAGCCCAGCTATTTTTTATTTGAAGAAAAGAATGCTAGTTCTCCAATACAAATCACTAGACTGATATGTTAGTCTTTATATTTCTCCTCCATTTTTTCTCTCTTTTAAGGCTTTCTATTATATTTTCATTTTGCACCTGGGACTTGAACATTGGGGTTTCCTTGGAGACTTCTTACTGTAAAATACTGAGCCATTTTATTGTAGGACTGGGTAAATACGATCAATTTAATGGCAAGGAAATGCTTATTTTCCAAGACTAATAATCACAATCCATTCCTCACTGGCTTCCCTGCTTCTAGCATGGCTCCCCTGCAGTCATGCAGCTGCCAAATTCTCTTTTCTCACCTGCTGCTCTGACAGTGTCACCTCTCTCCTCAAACTCCCACGGTGGCTCGCTATTACCTTCATGTTCATCCATGCCCAAAGCCACCCCCCTAGCTTTCAGACCCCTGCTCTCTTCAGTTTCCCACCTTCTAGACCTTCCAAGAGTTCTGCTGTCAATGCTTTCCCATTATTCCTAGCGCCATTCCTCAATATGTCAGGAATCCACTGGGAGCATGCCAATGGATTCTGATCAGCTTCTGAATGCTGCTCCCTTTGCCTCTAAATCCCTTCCCAGGACTTCCAGCTCCCAATTCCATTTTGTTGTTGTTGTTGTTGTCAAGGATTACCGGCTGAAATTTCACTTCTTTCTCAAAGTCATTTTCATCTAATAGAATAATAGCTTGTACTCTGTACATTTTATTTATTCATTTTAATTGAGGTCAAATACACATAATATAAAATTACCATCTTAACCATTTTTAAGTATACAGTTACTAGTGCTTAAGTAGATTCACATTGTTCTGCAATGAATCTCCAGAACTTTTCATCTTGCAAAACTGAAATAATATACCCGTTAAACAATAATTCTCCATTCTCCCCTCCTCCTAGCTTTTGGAAACTACCATCCTACTTTTTGTCTTTATGAATTTGACTACTATAGTCTCTTCATATAACTGGAATCACGCAGTATTTGACTTCTTTTGACTGGCTGATCTTACTTAACATAATGTCCTCGAAGTTCATCCATGTTGTAGCATGTGCCAGAATTGCCTTCCTTTTAAAGGCTGAATAATACTCCATTTTATAGATATACATTTTGTTTGTGCAATCATCTGCTGTTGGAAATCGGGGTTGCTTTCACCTTTTGGCTATTGTGGATAGTGTTGCTATAAACATGGGTGTACAAATATCTCTTTGAGAACTTGCTTTGTATTCTTTGAGGGTATCTACCCATTTTGTACATCTTTTAAAAATATATTTTATAGAGATAGGAAGGGAGGAGGAGAGAGAGAAACATTGATGAGAAAGAATCATCAATCAGCTGCCTCTTGCATGCTCCACACTCTGGATGGAGCCCACAACCCAGGCATGTGCTCTGACTGGGAATTAAACCGGTGACCTCTTGGTGCATAGGATGATGCTCAACCAACTGAGCCACACCCACAGGGCCACTTTATACATCTTTAAATAAAAAAAAATAGTTTTCATTATGTGCTGAATGAAAACCAAACCAAACCAAATATTTGGTTCTTTCAACTGAGTCATAATAAGAGATGTGCTAATATTAAAATAGGCTGCATCTGCTTCAGAATCCAATGGTAATAAACAAATATTTCACAATAAACTATGAGTGGCATTTATTTGTTGACTGGGTCAAACCTCAGAAGCAGAGGGAGAGATGATAATCTGAAAAATTGTGGAGTGCTTTAGCTCTTCTTCATTTTTATGGAATTTATTGTAGTTTTGTGATGTCAGAATAATATGTGGTAGAAATATGGGAAGCACAGAAAAGTATGTGTGTGGTCAGTTTGCTAAGTGAAAAGTACACATTACCTTTCTTGTTAAGATATATCTCCCCAAGTGATTCTGATCGCCTCTCCCACAGCCCTCATGCGCTGTTCCAGGTGTAGAGAGAACCTCCAGGAGCTGGGCTGGAGTACTTGTAAATTATAAGGGTTACTTTTGTCTCTCTGGTATGGGACCTCTACTAAATGTGGCTCCTCTTCTCACTATACATCTGATCTTACCTTTGACTCTCAATCTTCTTAAAACAAAAAGAGATGAGAAAAGAGGACCTCAAGAAAAGTGCACCAAGGGCAAAAATTGTCCTTTAAGACTCATACAGAGTAGGCCCACCTTTCCCTCTTCCAAGCAAGAGACTACTTGAAGCTGTTTTCAGAGGTGGAGGCCTTTCCACATGGAGACCAGGTTTTAAACATCTCTGATCACAGTTAAGCTCAACCACTGGCACCATAGCTCCTTGTCCTTGACCTTGACTTTATTGCATGATACTTCTCCCCAGATGTGCCTGCATGTGGCCTTCAGCTCTTCTCTACTCTCAGCATGTGCCATTGCACGTGGATATCCTTGTCCTGTAGAATTAATCCCATCTACTCTAGGGAGGACCATCTTTTGTAGCTCAGAATAAAAAAACAAAAAACAAAAAACTTTTCACTTCAGTTTTCTTCATTCTCCAAATACAGATGCTATGTAAGTCTATTTCTTGAGATAATTTTGTTAGGCAAGGGAAGAGTAGGACAAAAAAAATTTGAAGAAAACTCATGCACATACTCTCTCCACACCCTCACTTGTTATTTTTTTATACTTTTACCTAGCTCTAATGGCAAATTCAATTAAAAAGGAGCTGATCTATTTGCTTTTACTTTTAATAGAGCCATTGAATTTTTCACATTACAGCCATTCTAAAACACCCAATCAATATTTGCTTAAAGAGAAAATTAGAGGCACCATTCTTATTTAAAAGTTAAGGTCCCTGTGGGATCAAATTGGAAAACAAAGTTTCCTTCATTTCTGGTCCACCTCCTTTCTTCCTTTAGGGTTTTTATTCTAGTCGCCATCTCATCTTCTTGCTTAACCCCCAGCCTCCATATGCTATCCATTTTTCTGGGCTTTTAGTTAGCAGTCCAGGATTTGGAATTGGCCCTCATCCTTACTGTTATTCACACCAGGTTGAAGAAAATGAAAGTAATAAAGGGATTCAAATTCCTATGGGCCTGCAGTTTGCAGAGCAGACCTCTTGTTTCCCATTAATATGGGGCAAGATGGATATTGATAGAACAGTTGACAAATTCTTTAAAAGTTTCTTTATGCTCTCCATTCCCTGAATAATGAAGATATGTTATCACTATTAAATCTTACTTTCTATCAGAATTTCTTGTGTTAGCTTTTAACCAACAAGGCCACGGCTTTTGACATAAAGTCATGAAAATGAATGAGGAGACCACAGGAGACAGTCCCAATGTGACTGATGTTGTAGAGTGGACAGAAGAGAGAAACTGCTGGGTTCTATTTATCCTTTCAAGTCTCCAAGTTGTATGGCATCTTAGCAGAAATGACCCATGGTTATTGTTTTTTCTTGATTCTCTAAACTGCGGTTCATACCTTACCAAATGGCTCACATACTTTCCACCTGATATTGGACTCTCCCTAATACAATATTTGTATTAGAGTGAATTGAGAACTAAGTAAGGGTGAGTGTGTGTGTGTGTGTGTGTGTGTGTGTGTACACAAATAAAACCTAGTTAAATTCTCACAACTACTTAGAAAGTATCTATTGTTATCCTCCTTTAGGGATGCAAAAAAAAAAAAAAAAAAAGGAGGTCAGAGGAGTGATACAATTTGTTTGACATCTTATAGTAAGTGACAAAGCTGGGGTTTGCACGAGGGTTCTTCACTTGGAGAGCTGATGTTCTTTTCAACTATATCATGTTACTCATTTGGTTGTAAAAACAATGATTATTAATCAATCCCTCACCCCACCATTTTCACTCAAACAATTCTGGCTGACAATAGTTGTCCAACAATTTTTAATTCCATTTTCCTTTTCCTCCCTCTCCTATCTGGCTAATTTTCTTTGCTGAAAGCATTCACAGACTATCAAAATTCCCTAAACAATTCAAATCAGTTTTGTGTATGAGCAGAATATAGAATCTGTCATAATGTTGACTACCCCCAAAATTATGTTTTTATACACTATGCTTTTCAAATTGGGGCCAATCAACTTGTCATTCATTGAAATGTTTTTAGCACAGATTATGCTGACACATGGGGATGCATATGTCACATTTAGCGGAAAAGTTTTAAAATATGATGATTTCATTGGCATTGATTCATTGTTAACCAAAGACAAGGTTATTTAGATGCATTGAGTGTGGTGCTTTTGCATCACTCAGCTACTTGTGATTTTCCCCAGGCTTTTAGAAAATTCTCCTACAAGGATATAAAAAACAAAATTGCATCCTTCTGATAAAGCAGAAAAAATGATTAATATACTATAGAGAAATGTTACCATATTCAATAGTACCAAAGTCAGTTTATGAAGTTTCATCTTACACTGTGTCTGAAGTTCTGTATTGGGTTTCTACCATGTGAAGTTGGGTAAGGAGATCCCTGATTGAGGGTCCCTTTATGTAAGATGAAGGGTAACTGGTTATTTTTCTGGGAAATAAGACTCATGCAGATTGGAGGGCAGCAGGGGAGTACTGAAATTTTAACTTCACCACCACGTTTCTCATTCTGGAGAAGTCCAAGCTATGGCTGTAGGAAGTACATCAAGCTGGGAAGAGCACCATACCAGGGCATCATATCTCAGCCAATGAATGTCTGCTGAAGTCCAAACTTGCACAGCCAACAGCCTTCTCAACATCTCCTCCTAGGTGGACAGCTTACACTCCACTTGTCTGGAACAGACCCTCTGTTTCTCCTCCCACACCTGTCCACATAGTTTCATTTCCCTAGTGCTTGGCAATACCATGCTTCCAGTTGCTCAGGGCAAGAACTTTAGGATTATCCCTAATTCCTTTTTCTTTTACTCCACATAACCAACCCTCGGCATATCCTGTTGGCTTTGTCTCCACAATACACCCAGATTCTAGTCACTTCTCACCACCTCCATTGCCAACACCTTGGTCCTAGCCACCATCATCTCAAATCTAGATGACTACAGTAGCCTATTGGCTTCCCTGTTCCATCCTTGTCCTGGACAGACTGTTATCAATATAGCAGCCTTGTGAAACCCAAGAGAAAATAATGATTCTCCTCATTCAAAACTCTCTACTGGCTCCTCACCTCCCTGAGTAAAAGCCAGTCCTTCCAATGACCTGCCTGGCTCCACAGGCTGTTCCCCCTCTGGTATCTGATACAGTTATCTCTCTCATCCCTCCACTCTAATAGCAATGCCTTCCTTGTTCTTCATCTCAGCCACCAAACCTGCTCAACATTGGTCTGGGTCTGGACTTGTTACCAACGTTCCATCAAGTGTCCTCATCCAGTGTCTTCTGAGGTTCCAAAAATCATCTCCACACCTACTGGAGAAAGCATAACCTATCCATTCAATTAATCAATGAGACAAATCAGTTTTATTTCCAAATTTCATGTCTAATGGGTTCTCTTTTCATCATTTTCACTGCCAATAATCTCCACTCCATGCCCACCACCAAAAAAAATATTTGTCTGGACTAATGCCTTCCCATTCTGTATTGTCTTTTCTCTCTGCCTGGATGTGTCCCCCAGAGATATTCATATGGCTAATTCCTATACCTCTTTCAAGTCTGCACTCAAATGTTTCCCTCTCAAGGAGAACTGTCTTGACCGTCCTACTTAAAATTACAAAGCAAAATTTAAAAAAAATAAAATTACAACCTGTATATTGTTCTGCTAGAATGTAAACTCCATAAAAGCAGACATCGTTGTCATTTAAAAAACAAACAACAAAAGAAACAAACAAAAATCCTGATGTATCTTAAGAACTTGGAACAGTGCCTGGCAATAGTAGGCACTCATTGTATAGTCGTTTAATTAGTGAATAAGCTGAAAAGTGCTAATTCCTGACCAGGATTTGACATTGTAAGACTTTGGGCAAGACATTTCAATGTCCTGAAGTCGGTTTTTTTGTTTTTTTGTTTTCCCACATATGGAGAGACTGGGGTCTGCAACTGCTACTTCATGACTTTAAAGTGACTCTCACGAAAACATTCCAAAAAATAGACTTGACTATGATGTAATATGATTAAAGGGCAGATGCTGCAGAGGTCATGGGTGGCACAGTGGGCTCCTGCTCAGCCCAGAAGCTGACCTGGCTGGCAGCCCACACACTCAGTATTGCTCCTCTGAAAAATTGTCACTGCAGTCTTGTTAAATTCTAACTTAGGGCCAATGTTTAGCTGTAGTCTGAATGAAGCAGAAAAATATGCACCATGGAAGGACTAGGCAGCTCTTGAGAAAAAGCCATTGCTATGGAAACTCCACATTGCTTTACATGTGTAGCGTTATGAGAGTGACTGGCCAAAAGAATATATAACGAGATCCTTGAAATATTGAAAATCACACCTCATTTTATTAGGGGTTTTGTGATCCAACCTTGTGTTCATGATGTGATTGTGCTGTGAAGTTCAAAAATATTGTTACCTGGGGTTTAAAAATGTTAAATAAGCTCTTCATTAAAAATGCTAGCATCAGAGCCACTTGCTATCTCCTCTGATGATTTGTAATTAGAACAGATTCACTGGTGCATAGAATTTTAAGAATCCTATTTTAAAGAGTTCTTCTTCATGCTAAATGAGTTTTCTACCTCTATGCATTGTGTTCCATGCCATTATTTGCCCCAATTAAAATTTCTAAGCAGCTTAAAGTATACAATAAAAAGCTACTTGCAAAATAGTAGATATTCAGCCACAAATATAAGGCTTATCTTTTTTTTCTAGAGAGGAGAGAAATTATTTTTACTCATTCATTTTACTAATTCATTTAAACAACGATTTAGGAGACATCTATTATGTGCCAAATCCTGTATTAAAGGGTGAAGAAACAGTAGCCTGCAATTCCCTCTAGCCCCTACCCTTATGCATGGAGTGTGCAGTCAAGTGGGAGATTGTAGAGGGCCGCCTGGGAGGCACCTAGGCATTTTCTTATAATTATTGTCAGCTGAACTCAGAGTTTAGGCAGAGCCACGCCCTGGGAACATGCTTCCCCAATAAGACTGGACATGTTAATCAGGCAGGGGCGGAACTAGATATGTAAATCTAGGCCTTTAAAATAAACCTGCTGTGTGGCTCACCCCGCTTTTTGCCACCTCTCCATCAGAGAGGATGGCACCCACCTGGCCCCAGCCTAAAATCTATTTCTGCGTCTTGGTCTTTCTTTAATTTCTTAATCCCCAGCTCCTCCACTCAGCAAATGGACTGTTTCCTTTTCCATGCCGGACATGGAAAAGAGAGAAACAGCCCCCCACAGGAGATACATAAATTAAACAAATAATGAAACACAGTTCAGTTATAATTGCACTGACTGTTACTAAGGAAGAACAGGACACTGGACAGTAGGAGACTTAGGCTGGTGAGGAGAGAGGTTGTAAAACCCTTCCAAGGTACGTGCCCCTTCACCTGGACCTGAAGGACTCCTCCAGGTCAGGACAGAGGTGGGGGCTTGCGGAGTGATGAACATTCAGGCGAACGGGAGGGCATGTGTGAAGATCCTGGGGAGAAGAGGAATTAAAAGAGGAGCAACACCCATGGAGCATCACAGCAAGGAGACGGGCAATAAACTGGAGAGTGCAGGCCATGCAGGACCTTGTAAGCTGTGTGAAGAATTCTGGATTATTTCTGGAGTAAGAGAGAGGCATCAAGCAGGAGAATTACATGATTTTATTCATTTTGAAAAGATCACTCTGTGTGATGAGTGGAGACTGAGCTGGAGATAAGGTGAGGATGGATGGATGAATGGATGCATCTGCACTAGTTCACACATAAAGAATATTTTTAGCGGTGGTGGTTTTGGGCAGTGAAGATGGGGAAAAGAGAGCCCATTGGACACATATTTTGGAAGTAGAAATGAAGAGTCTGTCATTGGGTGGACTGGATGTGTGGTTTATGCTTTCTCCAGAAGGCCCTGCAGTTAGTTTTGGAGCAGGTTCAAAGGTCACTAGATGAGGACACCTGATGGGGCTTCAGTAACATATCCACACTTGCCAGAAGACAATTCCAGCATGTCAGCAAGGGCTGAATCATCTGGGAATGGCTAAAAGTCACTTCCACAAACCTGAAAAGAATGCAACCTGTGGGTCATGACCATCGGAAAACACATATAGCATATCAGATATTTATATTACGATTCATAACAGTAGCAAAATTACAGTTATGAAGTAGCAACGAAAATAATTTTATGGTTGGGGGTCACCACAACATGAGGAACTGTATTGAAGGGTCGCGGCATTAGGAAGGTTGAGAACCACTGCATTAAATGATTGCTTGCTGCCAGACAGCTCAGGGCATCTTAATCTACATGTCATTGCCTCCTACTGGCCAAACTCCTGAACATCCGTAGGCAAATTCTTCCAATCTGACCATGGATTCTGTACCTAACCCTACCCTTTGAAGTGTCTATCTCTACCTCACCTTAGGACAAATTGTGTTAATAAATAGCAAGGGGTCCTGAGACGAGGAGAACTTTGTTCGTTTTAGCTAAGCTACTCTGCCCCCCAAATGCCTTTCAAAATTATGCTTCATCTCTGGACTCTGTATTAAGTTACACACAGCCCTTCTCCAGATTGCTGAACCTTTCTAGATGCTGGAAATAGAACCCCGGCACACACTCAGACCAAAGATGATGGATTATTGTAGAACTGCTATTTCTCCCTTTAATTAGGTCAATGTTTGCTTCATGTATGTTGGGGCTCTTTTGTTTGGTGTGTAGATACATATAATTGTTATATATTTTTGATGAGTTGACCCTTTCATCAATATATAATGTCCTTCTTTGTTTTTAACTTAAAATATATTTTATCTGATGTTCACATTGCCACCCCAAATCTGTTTACTATTTGCATGGAATATCTTTCCTATCCTTATACTTTCAATGGATTCGTGTCTTTGGGTCTAAAAAAAAAAATCTCTTGTAAGCAGCATGTAGTTGGGTCATTAAAAAAAAGTCCATCTTGTCATCTCTGACTTTTAACTGGTGAATTTAATTATAGGTTTTTAACAGCTATAAAATTTCTCTTTCACTACATATGGTTTGTTTTTATTTGTCTCAAGGTATTTTTCTAATTTTCTTAGTGATTTCCTTTTTGACCCATTGATTCAAACTGATGAGCAGGACTTGCTTCTGCCATTTTGCTATTTGTTTTATTTAGTTCTTATATCCTTTTTCCTCCTCATTTCCTCCAAAAGTGTGTTCTTTTTTTTTTTTATTCCTAGTGAAAAATGTTGGCTCTCTTCAAATTTTTCTGTATATTTTAAAATCTATTTTTAATGGTTACCATGGAAATGAAATTACAGTTACTATCTTAAATTAATACCATCTAGTTTGAATTGATACCAACTTAGCATTAATAATATACATTAACTACTCCTATCCAGCTCTGTACCTCTCTTGATGTTGTTATTGTCGTAAATTTCATCTTAATACATTATGTGCCCCTTAACATAAGTTTATAATTACTAGTATTGTTTTATACATTTGGGTTTTAAATCTTAATGAAAACAAAAGAGTAATAAACTAAAACTATAATAATGGTAGCTTTTACAGGTGTCATTTTTTTATTAAAAAAAATTTTTTTTAATTGCCATGTTCAAGTTTTCCTTGAGATGTTGGGCATATTTGGGTCACATCAGCTGTCAGGCTTCAGTTCATAGTGAGTTCATATGGAGTCAGCAGTATATTGGGGTCAACATTCATACATTCATACAGAATGTGGAAAGCTCTGCTTTTAGGCACCTACACCCACAATTTTTGCCCTGGCTTTACCCAGATTCATTTTTTTTGCTCTTTTTATATAGTGTATATTTTATTAGTTTACACTAATACATTCTCACATTACAAAGGCAATTTAGTATACGAATCTTTCTTTTGATATTTGAATAATCTGAAATAACTTAGAACTGTACATTAAAAACCCTCATTTGGATAATAAAGACAAGGTAAAGAACAAAAAATTTTCCATCTTACAGGTGGACATTGAAGTGGGCTTAATTTGTTGTTCTTTTTAAAAGCTTAATTAAAATGAATCAAAACATTTTTTTTTTTTTTTAGACCAAACTAGTGTTCTCTGGCACCATTTTCTGCTGTTTTGATGCAGGTTCTTCTTTTGTCTCTTTCTTTTCTTGCTCTTTTTCTGGTCTAGATGCACCATTTTCATCCTGCTATCAATTTAGTTTCCCCCCCTGAAACTGTACTTTTCCTTTAGCATGCCCAGTCAGGGCAGCTTTATTTCCCTTTCCTTTTCCCTTAAATCTGCAATTTTTTAAACTTACATTTGTTTAGGGATTCCTGATGATCTATGATTTTTTTCAATGTTTCTTTTTTCATATCTTCATCTAGTACTTCCCATATCACTTGTTTGTTCCTTAATTAATAAGCTTACCATTATTTCCATTATTGGCTTTATCCAGTGCTTTCTTAGCTTTTTCTTTAAATAGAATTATTTCCTCTTTTGCTCCTCTGAAAAAGTCTACCCATTTTATTTCACCATGATCTGAGGAAAGGATGTGCATCTGGGTGCCCTGAAAATTTCAGCAAGCAGCTAATCTTTTCTTCTTCAGACTTCATTTCAGCATTTTCTGCTAACTTTTGTTTTTCTTCTTGCTCATTTAGCTCATAATTTAGCTTCCACTTTACTTTGCTTTCTTCATGTGTTTTTTTCTTTTCACAGTAATATTTCTTGAAAAATATTAGCAGATCTGTGTCTTTGTACTTTTGTCCAGGGATCTCCACAGCTTTTTAGCAGATTCAGTGCTATTAAGCACAGCAAATATTGATTCCTCAAATGTTTGTGCAGTGTTCGTCTCATCTGAATATTTAGTATTTGACCTTTATCTTCTAACTATTCTTTTTTGAAATCCTTTTTTTTTAAATAAAATATTTTCTTTCTTTTTAAAAAATATATTTTTTTAATTGATTTCAGAGAGGAAGGGAGAGGGAGAGAGAGAGAGATAGAAACATCAATGAGGAGAGAGAATCATTGATAATTGACCCCCTGCATGCCCCCTACTGGGGATGAAGCCCACAACCTGGGTTGTGCCCTAATTGGAATCGAACCATGACCTCCTGATTCATAAATTGATGCTCAACCACTGAGCCACTGTGGCTGCTCTAACTATTCTTTTATGCCATCAAGGGTTGCATCAGTAGGGAAGCCTTTAAAATAAACAGATATGTATTTTACACTATTTTTATTTATTTACTTTTTTTCCTTTGTTGTTGAATTTATTGGGGTGACACTGGTTGACAAAACTATACAGCTTTCAGGCACACAACTGTACAACACATCATCTGTACTCTGTTTTGTGTGTTCATCCCTCCAAGTCAAGTTATGGGGAAATGCCATCATTTTTATACACAGTCACGTCAGGGAGGCATTTGTTTGGAGATTTTCTGATTTTAGTTTTATCTTCACTTATTTCTGTGAGTTCTGCCTTTGATTTGCTCAATGATCCTACTATTACATTAAAGTGTGTTGTTAGAGTATTTAACTTATTGAATTTTATCATTATTTTCAAAGATATCCAGCCTTCATCCATTTTGATTTGTTCCTTTAAAAACTTGTCCCATGGCAAAACTGAAGCCACCATAGTAATACTCAATTTGATGAGAGATTTTGGCCTCCAGAGCAGCCATTTTTTCAACACTATTTTTGGCCATCATGGCTATCTTCTTTTTTTAAAAAAAAATATTTTTATTGATTTTGTTAGGGGCAAAAATAAAATATTGGAGCTAGCTATGCTTATGGTAAATATTAATCATGAGTGCCTTGTGTTGGTTAAAGACAGGACATTCTGACCTGGCTGGGAGTAGTATGCCCCCAGGACCTGGGAGTCAACCTTGGACCTGGGAATCAACCTTGGAACCATTCTCATTCAATAATTGTCTATTATCATGGAAAGATTAACAACCTTGTTGCCTAAACAATGGAGTCCCACCCCAGCCTCCTACTTCCCCTTGCCAGTAATCCCTACTTCCCCATGTAATCCTGGTCCTACCCTATGTAAGCAGCAGGGGGCGCTGCAGAGCAGATTTTCACGGATGACCTGCTGCTCTCCCATACTGCCAGCAGTATTGGAATACATGCTCATATATGATTCAACCCTGTCTCTGCTTAATTGGCTTAAGTATTGACAGGCAGCAGAGACCCTTTGATTGTCCGCTTACAATTTCAGAGAGGAAGGGAGAGGAAGAGAGAGAAACATTAATGATGAAAGATAATCATTGATTGGCTGCCACCTTTATGCCCCACACTGGGGATTGAGCCTGCAACCCAGGCATGTGCCCTGACAGGGAATTGAACCATGAACTCCTGGTTCATAGGTTGATACTCAACCACTGAGCCATGCCGGCCAGGCAGTTGTGGCTATCTTTAAGGTCTCGGTCCTGCAGAGCCAGGCCACAGGATCACTGAGAGCAACTGACTGCAGTGTCTCATCTTCCCCCAGATTCAATTGAAGAGAAAAGAGATTTGTGGTTTTATCTTTTATTTCTTCTCTTCTTTATTTCCATCCCATTTTCTTTTTCATTTTTGTTCCTCTCCCACTCTCTCCAGGGAGAGTAGACATGTAGTTCTGTACCTGTGAGGGAAGGAGGTATCTACGACTTTCCATTGAATTCTCCCCGTTTTGAACCCGATGCCTCATCTCTGTATTTTGCTGTCCCAAGCATGTCTAAGTGAGAGGACTCTCCAGAGACTTAGTGGTTAGTCTGCAACTCCCCCACTTGTATTCTGAGCCATGGTTTTCTTCACTTTGGCCCATCAGTTACTGAGCCTACATCTGCTTCCAGAGCACAAAAAGTATTGAAATCTCTTGTCAACTGACATCCTGTCTCATAATAATTTTATGTCAGTTCTTGTTTCAATAATGTTGTGTAATAAACAACCATTCTATTTCCCAGTGATGTAACACGACCAACTCCTCCCCCTGTCCTCCCCCTCCCCCCTACCCCATGGATCAACTGGTCAGTGGTGGAAGTTCCTAAAATTGTGTTCCAATTATTTTATTCCTTTAACATATTTTAAATTGTCCTCTTTCAAATGTTTCTTTTGCTTTTTTTTCTGTGATTATATTTTGCAGAGAATCCATTTAAAACTAATTTTAAACAAACGTACTCAAGCCTATTTATGTCGCCATTCAGTGACCTTGTTTTTGAACCAGGTGGAGCAGAATAACTGGATGCAGTAACATCTGTGGCCACTATTGCAGAATTACCCTTTCTAGTCCATATTAAAAAATTCTAATGAAGTCTCACAAAAGAAAAAAAGCTAAATCAGTAGTTTTCATTCTACCCATATATAAAGTTATTGGCAACATTTTGCTGTATAAATAAGAACCCTTTAGCCCTCTGTCAGATGGCTTATTTTCCTGGATGGCTTGAGGGCTGGAGAATGTCCATTTAAACTGCCAAAGGTATATCTGAGATTACTCCAGGCAAAATTGAGAAGTGGTTCTTCCCCATCTGTACTTACCTGAGGCATGCAGTGTCTCATGCTCCTCTCTTCTGAACCGCCCCCTGTTCTGAGAGAGGAAACGTTATTATGGTGAAGGTCTCGATGATGGATGGAACATTGTTAGCCCTCCCAGGATTCTGCATTTTGGCAGGAATCAGGGCCTTAAGCTGAAGAAGTGAGAAAACATCATTATTGGGACCAGCCACGGTAGAAGGACAGATAAAGCAGATGACCTTTCCAAACACTATCATATTGTCAGTCTTTCTTGACTTTGTGTATTGATTTCACTTTTCAAGTTTTTAAAGTTGATTTTACCTTTTTTATAATTTCACTTCTTGATGTCTTAATGGAGCCTTACATGCTATTTTGGCTAGAAAGAGAGGTCCTGTATTGTTTTCCATAAATAAGTCAATGGGCAGTGAACATTCGGCGTTTGGCTGAAAATTGTACCTATGGGTTGTATTTTCAGGTTACTGCTCTAGTTGTCGAGGTCTAGTTCATTGTTTGCCTAGCTTGCTTATTTTAGCTTTGATTTGTGGGCTTCAGATAATTTATGTACCTTGGAAATATTTATCTATAATCGATATTTTCCTACTTCCCACTGAGTAGCATACAGTAAAAGATTAAATTATAATAACACTTTAAAAATAAAATTCAGAAATTGGAAGCTATGTGATAGGAGCAATATTATAAACAACTAGTTATAAACAATAGGCTTTGAAGTCAGACAACCCTGGGAAAACTAAACTTTTTCAGTCTTGGTCTCTTTCATGTAAACTGGAAACAACAATCATATCTACATCTTGGGGTTATTGTACCAAAATATTTAGCTTGATGCTGGCACATTGGCACAAATTCATAAATAGAAGCTATCGTTATCATGTGGTTAGGAGAACAAATAAATGTACCAAAATCTCAGGCTTCTCTAGTTCCTATGATTGTACTTTTTAATTTACAGTTTCTTGGAAGGCCAGGCAAAAATATGGATGCATTAAGTAAGGTAATCCCTGAAGTTTTATGGAGTGTGACTTTTGTTGGCCAAACTTTTCTTGCTTGCCAAAGCATTCCCCAAGAATTTTTAATGTTCAAAAAGACATAGAATTTCTAAATAGAATTTTGATGAAGGGCAAGTGGAAGCTAGGGTAAGAGTAATGACTAAAATTTAATGAGTGCCCACTTTGTATTGATAATCTGTTTTAGGGAATGAACATATTTGATTTTCTTTAATGCTCTCATTAATTGTATCAAAGAAATACTATTTATGCCAATGTGTTAATGTGCTAGAATATTCTATTTATAAATGAATAAATTAAGAACTCTAACTAAGTTCAGATTCATTTAAACCCTTAGGTCTGGAATTTGAATCTAGGCCTGTCTGATGCCAAAGCTCATGGTCTTTCTATGCCAACATTCACCTACCTTGCCTACCCCAGAATATTGAGTGAACTGGAGAGAAGAGAGTCCACAAAATGTCTAGCTATGCCTAAGTCACCATTGAAAAAATGTTTTTGTCTTCACTGACATTGGCTGCAGATGTGGTGAGATTTCCTGGGCCCATTTCTCTCTGATCACTGTGTCTCAGTGACTTTCATCTTCCCCGCAGTCTTCATCTTGGACCTTTTCTCTAGTTTTTTCAGAATTTAAAGGAAGCATAATAGTCAGCTGTATATTCTAATGTCTAGAATATACTGAAATAGGACACACATAAATTTAGTAGGAAAAAAAAAGCAGCAGTTCATTTTTCCTTGTATTCTCACTCCTCTTCCCTCTCTCTCTCTCTCTCTCTCTCTCTCTCTCTCTCTCTCTCTCTCTCTCATCTGGAAGCTTGATTCCTTCCGCCAATTGTGGCTCTTATCATTGCTGTTACTTTTGTTTTCTTTCTTTCTGGGAAAAGCTAAATTTCTAGTCGATTTGCCTTTTGAAAACCCTCCCCTTCATAAACCCATCAACATACCTTCACCTTCCACCCATCTCTTCTCAGTGTCTCCTGAGAGTGACAACAGCTGTCAGAAACATCTGCTAGGGCTTTCATTTCTACCCACATGTTCAATAGAGTAATCTTATCTCCATTATCTGATAGGAAAGGAGATATTATCCTAGCTGCATAGAAAATGTTCTTTTTAACAGCACGACTGAAGCTCTAGGATGTGTTCTTCATATGTTGAGCCATAAAAACACAACAAATGCTATTTTAACCTGCAGCCACCTGGAGCGCCTTCCCAGGCTCTCTTTGCATGATTCTAGTGATTGCTTTAAGTATTTGCCTGGTTGAATGACTTGAAAAAAATGGGGAAAAGATTTAGTGAGCCCAGTGGTAATGATGAAGCTACAGACTGGAAGAAAATATCCGCAATACATATATTAAACAAATGGCTTCTATCTAGAATACACAAAACAAAACTAAAAATCTATAACTACAAAGTAAGACAACAGCCCAGCAACAAACAGGCAAAAGATTTAAATAGATACTTTACAAAAAAAGATGAACAATAAGCACATAAAAAGATGTTCAACATTGTTAACCACCAGGGAAATCCAAATTAAAACCACAGGAAGTATTCCAATATACTCAAAGGGATATTATTAAAAATATTGACAATAGCCAGTGTTGGTGAGGATGTGGAGCAATTGAAATGCTCCTATATTGTTGATGGAAATATAAAATGGTACAGCCAAGTTGAAAATAGTTTGACAGTTTCTTAAAAAGTTAAACATACACTAATATATAACTCAACCCAATACCACTTTATATTTAGCCAAGAGAAATAAAAACTGTGTCTACACAAAGACTTTAACATAAATGTTCATAGCAGCTTCATTTGTGATAGCTCCAAACTGGAAACAACCTGTATGCCCATTGACAGGTAAATGAGTAAATAAAATGTGGTCTCTCCATAGTGCTGAGGGCATACGATTCAGCAATAAAAAGAATCAGACACCTAACTGGTTTGGCTCAGTGGATGGAGTGCCAGCCTGCAGACTGAAGGGTCCCAGGTTCGATTCCAGTCAAGGGCATGTACCTTGGTTGTAGGCACATCCCCAGTGGGGGGTGTGCAAGAGGCAGCTGATCGATGTTTCTCTCTCATTGATGTTTCTAACTCTCTATCCCTCTCCCTTCCTCTCTGTGAAAAATCAATAAAATATATTTAAAAAAAAAGAATCAGACAACCAATTCATTCAACTACATGGGTAAATCTTAAAATCATTATGCTGAGTGCAAACTATGTATGAGTAACACGTGCTGGATCACCTTTCATGTGAGAGAGGAAAGGAGCAGGAAAGGGCATCTTGAATACACAAAATTGGTGGACTCAGGGACAATAATTTCTATAGCAATTGGATACATCACTCCAATAGCCAGAATAAAAGAGGAGGTATAAGTTTTCTCTCTTGGCCGCGACCAGCATGGCTCGAGAGCAGACAAGTCCTGAGTAGGGGTGGCTGGGGATTGAGAAAAAGAAAAAAAAAAAGAGAGAGAGACACACAAAGACTTTAAGTAAAGCTGGGGCCAGGTGAGATGCTGTTCTTAGATGGAGAGACAGTGACCCAGAGCTAGAGCAGTGTGTGTATTATATACAGCATGATATCAGGAAGTTTTACTAGAGTGTAAGACAAAGGAAATTATGTGAAATCATGGTTAAAGATCAAGCTGCAATTTTTTACTCTTGTGGCTTCTTTGTAATTGTCACTCCTGGCTGAGCCCAGATAATTGCGTCAGTTCCTGGCACCTGGCTGAACTTAGATAATGAAACCCACCCCCTGGCGCCTGAGCTAAAGGTCAGGCTGACAACATACCTGCCTCTGGCAAGGTATGTTTCCAGGACATGGCTCTGCTAATGCCATTGGACTCAGCCGACAATTAGCTCATGCGCCTTCCCAGGCACTCTCTATAAGGAGGCAAATGGTGGCCATAGGTAGTGAGTACAACCAAAGTGAGTCTTAAGGACTCCTAGAACTGTGTGGGGACATGTTTTAGGGTGGCTGGAATTTCTGCAATTGTGGATACAGATGGAGGCAAAATTTTCTGTTCATATTGCCTCTCTAATTTCTTCCAGAATATTATACCTGGCAACATATATTTTAAAAATAAACAACAATAATCTTAAAGCACACCAACATGAAACCAGTCAGCAATAATGCATACATTAAGGAAATTATATCATGTTATAGGTTAAAAACAATGTATGTGATATTTTATAGAGTAATAAAGCATTATTCTTACTTTCGTTAAAAGTCAGAAATGTTGTTATATCAGTAGAGGGCTCTGTTCATTCTTACCTAAAATTTTGTTTAATGAGAATGCTATTAATATCCTTTCTTCTCCCTATCTTGTGAGCTTTTAAAAATCATTTTATTTTGTACATAATATAAAATTTACCATTTTATTAATTGTCAAGTGGCATTAAGTACATTCACAATGTTGTGCAACCATCATCACTTTTCATTTTCACAACTTTTTTATCATCCAAAACTGAATCTCTGTACTCATGAAACAATAACCCCCATTACTTTCTTTCTCTAGTCCCTGGTAACCAGTTCTACTTTCTGTCACCATGAGTTTGCCTATTTTAGCTGTCTTATATAAATAAAATCCCACATATTTATCCTTTTATGTTCGACTTATTTCACTTAGGATAGTGTTTTTAAGATTCATCCATGTCATTATGTGCCTCAGAATTGTAATCATTGAATAAAATTTCATTATATATTAATTCACTAGCGTCCCAGTGTATGGATTCATGCACATTGAAAAGAAATTAATTAGAAGAAATATTTTAATATCGCTATTTGCGTCTTGCTAATGAAAAGAAAATAGGATTCTACCGAGTTTCCTATCTACCTACTCCAGGACTTCTGTGAGGATCAAATGAGATGAGGCATGGGAAAATGTTTGGCTAAGCTGTAAAATGTTTACATCTGGCGATAAAGCAAGTTGGGTTCCTGGGCTGAAGAAACTCCAAGGAGGCTAGTCGCTAGGGAGGGGAAGTTGGGTGTTGCTACATGATGTCATTACCCCGTGCCCACAGTGACCCATTTCCGGGCTGGGCTGGGCTGTGGGCCGCATTTTGCACCATGGGGTCTTGGCAGCATTGGCTGTGATTTGGTGGGGTGTCACTCTGGGGTGGTGACAGGGCCTGTGTCCCACCTGGGGGAAGCCAAGTGTTAGTTTGTTGGCCCCAGGTCCGTGGTGCCATTTATTTTTAAATGGCCAGTGGGCGTCATGGCAGCTCCTGAGTCGAGCGCCTGCCCCCTGGTGGTCAGTGTGCATCATAGTGACCAGTTGGAAGGACAGGCACTTAGACTTTTATATATATAGATATGTCGATAGACATTTCGGTTGCTTCCACCAAAATAGCTAACTCTAACCCCAACCCTAACCTTACTTAACCCTAGTCCTGATTGGATGGTTTTGGCTAATGTAACTAATTCTGCTGCGAACATTGGTGTATGACTATCTGTATGAGAGCCTGCTTTATATTCCTTTGTATATATACCTACAAGTGACATTGCTAGAACGCATGAACATTCTATCCTTCCTTTTTCTTTTTCAGGAACTTCCATACTCTCACTAACTTTCAAATAAAATTTCACTGTTTCTGGTTTGCCTTCTCCTCATCCTCTGAGGAGTGCTTGACCTCTGCCTTCCCATTCCCAGGCATATTATAAAGTCGAAATAGGCGAATTATAAAGTAGAGAGAAGAATCAAATGAAGGGAAGAAACCGGGAAGGCTTCCTATTGGCCTGGTTAAGCTCCAGGTGTCCTTTGGTAATGGAGCATTCAAGTAATAGGCAAAGTAGAAATAAAGCCAAGAACTAAGACAGCATCCATGACGAAGAGCTAGGGTAGGACTGAAGGGGTGAATGTCAGCGTGACGAAGAGCTAGGGTGGGACTGAAGGGGTGAATGTCAGCGTGACGAAGAGCTAGGGTGGGACTGAAGGGGTGAATGTCAGCGTGACGAAGAGCTAGGGTAGGACTGAAGGGGTGAATGTCAGCGTGACGAAGAGCTAGGGTGGGACTGAAGGGGTGAATGTCAGCGTGACGAAGAGCTAGCGTAGGACTGAAGGGGTGAATGTCAGCATGACGAAGAGCTAGGGTGGGACTGAAGGGGTGAATGTCAGCATGACTAAGAGCTAGGGTGGGACTGAAGGGGTGAATGTCAGCATGACGAAGAGCTAGGGTGGGACTGAAGGGGTGAATGTCAGCGGCTTGGCAAGGGAGAGGCACTGGAACGGTTGCACGATGCAAGGAGGCCTGGAGGAAGGAAGCTTGTTGGAAGTGTCACTGCTGCGGCCGTGAATTGGAACTGCTAATTGTTTTTACATAAACCTGAGGCTTGGAATTCCTCCTAAACTTCTCTTGATGATTGGATTGGTTTCCTGGCATTTGGCAATCTGCTGAGACCTGGTTATATGAAGCCCCTAGATATATAAGAGTTACGCCTGATTGGGCAATGTAGCTAAAGTTTCTGCTCTGATAGTAACAAATCCCAAATACCTCAGTAAATGAAAACAAAAACAAAAACAACAAGAAAACACACACGCCCCACTCAATGTATGTTTCCAGGGAAAAATCGCAGGCTTATAATAAAACATTAATTCTTTTTTACTTAGTACTTTGGGCTACAACCAGTTAATTAAACAAATGTAGCTGTTGGAAGATTATTTTCCTTGCCTGTAGCACAGAGTTTCAGTTCTGGCTTTAACTGGAGTTGTGCATTTGAATATTCATAAGTCTGAAATGCAAGATCACAAACTGGGACTTTTTCTGTATAAGATACCACCCAGAAAAAAATATCACCATTTATTTGGAAAAAACAATATGGTGTGTGGGATGGAATGAAGTTATGGTAACAAAATTTTCCTTACCCTAAATTGGGCTGTGTTCTGACACATGGTTTGATAAGGCAAAATATTTTAAATCAGCAGAGTCCGGAAAAAACCTAGGACATATGGCTGCCTTAGTTTTGATACTAAAACAGGATCTTTTACTCAGTTATAATCTTTTCAGTAAATTAAACAGCATTACCCTGGTACATTCATGGATTCCTTGATTTATTGATTTAGTCATTTCCTAGCAAGGTATAGCATCCCCTCAACGTATGTTTCCAGCCTCATCTTTTGATTCTACTCTCTCTCACAGCCTGTCCTCAACGCTTTCTAAACTACTTAGTTTTGCTGGATGTGCCATGCTCTCCATACTTTTGCTTGTATAGGTTCTACTCTATGGAATACCCTTCCCTGCACTCTGTCTGGATAACCTCTGTTAATTGCCCTGTTTAGGCATCATCTCCTAAGGGAAGACATCTTATATCACTTCTTACCCTTATTGTTTTGTCCCAGTGCTTTCTCCTTGCCTCCAAGGTATCCCTGTAAAACTCAATCACAGTGTATTTCACATAGTACTATAATGTTGATTTACTTTGTATTGTCTTCCCAGGAGAGTAAACCATTCAAGGGTGTATTAGTTTGTTGGGATTGCCGTAACAGAAAACATCTTAGTGGCTTAAAAAACAGAAATTTATTTTCTCAGAGTTCGGGAGGTTAGAAGTTCAAGATCAAGGTGCTGTGGATGGTGGATGGTGGCCTTCTGGCTCTGTCCTCACATGGCCTTTGTTTTATGCACAAAAGTGTCCGCAGTGTCTCTTTTCTTATAAGGAAAACAGTCATGTTGGATTAGGGTACCACTCTTATGAACTCATTTAACCTTAATTATTTGTTTATAGATCCTATCTTGAAATACAGTCACATTGGGGGTTATGGCTCTAAAATATTAATTTGGGAATGGGAGCACAATTCAGTCCACAACAGAAGGCAAGGACTATTTCTTACTAGAGTTTATATCTCTACCTCCTATTAAAGTATTTTAAGCAATGAACAAAGGATTAAAGAATCCTGTCATTAAAGGATCAAATAACAAATGAATGAACAAATGACTAAAATGAAAGAAGACTGTTCTAATTGTCAAGGTTTGAAGGAATCAGGACTTAAGAGAAGATATTCACAGGGTTGATAATTGAAACTGTAGTAAAGGATATGAAGAGAGAGAAAGAGGAAGAGAGAGGGAGAGAGGGAGAGACTGTAGGGAAAAAAGAAAAATGTTGCAAATTGGGAGGGATAAAAGAGGGATGGGACATGTCAGAAAAGATGATGAAGATTAGCAAATACTAGTCCTGAAATGAGTGAGTTTGTGATGTAAGACAGGGAAATCAACAATGTTCAATAGTGAAGGAAGTTAAGACTATTGGATTTAGTGCATTATAAATAATTGATGCACAACTACCAGAATGGTTAAAGTGAAGAAGAAAAAAATACCAATTGTTGGGGAGAATACGGAGCAACTAGAATTCTCATATATAATGCTAGTTGGATGTATCTGTTACAACCACTCTCGACATGGCTTAGCAGTATCTATCATATTAAAATTAAATATATAAATACTCCATGCCCCCCAAAATGCCACCTCTAAATGTATACTCAGCAAAAATGTATACACATGTTTATTGAAAGAGATGTACCAGGATGTTCATAGCAGCACTATTCATAAAATCCCCCAGACTGAAAGCTGCTCAAATGCCCCAAAGTGGAATAGATCACACATTGCAGTATATTCACATAATATAAACTTACAGAAAGGAGAATGAGTGAACTAAAATTAAACACACAAAAAAACATTGAAAAACATGCAATCACAATGTTAGATGAAAGAAGACACATGAAAAAAGAATACATACAGTATGTTTCCATTTATAGGAAGTTTACAAGTCAGTAGCACAAATGTATGGTGTCAGAAGTCAGAATAGTCAGTTAATTTGTTGGGGGAGGGGTCAGTATGTCATAGAGGACATGCCTAGGAAGTTAAAATCCTGGTAATGTCTGTTGGTCTGGGTGCTGGTACATAGGTGTGTTCAGTTTGCACACATTAACTGAGCTTTTCACTTATGATTTATCCATATAAATGTTTGCTGTATATAAATGTTTCAAAAAGCAATAAAAATTCAGTGAGTAACAAAGTGATATAATATTGTGGTGATATTGCCTACAGGAGAAAATGTGTGTGTGTGTTTGAGAAAGCAATTCTGCAGAGATGAAACTATAAGTTTTTGCTGGTGGGATGAGTAAAGAGATATGAAAGTTTTTGTCTAGCTCAAAGTATTTGGCAATAGAAGGAACAAAAAACAACAACTTATGTGTAGCTGGGTCAGAAAAAGATTTAATTTAATTTCACTTTGAAGAATGGTATCGTAGGAGATAAAAAAATAAACAACTTTCCCCTCTACCCTGTAACTTATCTGGGGCCCCGAAACAAAAGATAGATTAACAATAGAAAAACAAATACAAGTTTATTAACATGTACATAATACCCAGTGAAATGAAAATTGGCATGGCTCAATGGGATGACATATCATGAGATATGTCTTTGGAAAAGACAATAATAATAATAATAATAATATATATATATATATATATATATATATCAATATATATATCAACAGGAAAATAGGAAGACCAAATATGAGATGAGTTGATTCCATAAAAGAAGCCATGGGTATGAATCTACAGGAACTGAGCAGGACTGTCGAAGACAGGGCATTGTGAAGATCACTCATTCACAAAGTCACCAGGAGTTGGCACAGACTCAATGACACATAACACATACAAAGATATGGCTTAAAATTCAAGCTTCAATAACCATCTTCAACCAACTCAAAGACAAAAGGGTGTGGGGGAGGCCAGTTAAGGGGAGGTGACCAAGAAAAGCACAGTAAACAGGATAAGATTGGTAATAAAGATTTAAATCATAGCTTTCTCCACTGATAAGATTCTCTTGTGATTTAGAGTCATGGTTCTCTTCCTGCTACAGAGAAAGAGACACTCACAAATGGAGATTTCCTTCATAAATTTCTCTTACAAAAAGGACTCAAGATGTTTGCAGAGCTTCTGTCGTGTCTGCCATTTTTGCAGCATAATCCTTATGCCAAAGAAGCATATTTGGGGTGACATATTCTTGTCTCCTATGGTATCAAAGAGAGAGAAATTTGAGGTCTGGTTGAAGAGGAATGAGAAAACCAAGTCTCAGAGATGGTGTGAGGATGGGATTAGGGACTAAGGTAGAAACTGTGGGTCTTTAGAAGCGGACTAAGTCCTCTTCCTTAGAAATAGGAGGACCAAGAAGAGAGGAAATTGAGAACCTTATAGGTGTCTAAGTCCAGTCTAGAAGATTAAAATTGGAAGGTGGGTGTGGAGATGGGTCTTGAAAAGAGTGAAAAAACAAGCAATAATGTCAGCAGGTAATATACTTGTGAGACAAGAAAGGTATAAAAGTCTTGCATGAATTTATATGGAGACCCCAATGGCATGCTACCATGGTTTTATGGTGCAATGCTTTGGCATTCAGGGTGAAAAAAAGAGAAAGTGGCCAGAAGGGTTGCCTAGACAATGTTGGGCATAGTAAATATAAAAATGGTAAGCAACTCCAGGGTTTTGTGAAGGGCCTTTACAAAATATCTCTATGTGCTCTCCAGAGTCATTTGGCAGGAATTAGTTGAAGTGGCATGAGAGATGTAAAATTGAAGACTCTAGAGCAGCGGTTCTCAACCTGTGGGTCACGAACAATGAAAATACATCCTGCATATCAGATATTTACATTATGATTCAAAACAGTAGCAAAATTACAGTTATGAAGTAGCAACGAAAAGAATTTTATGGTTGGGGGTCACCACAACATGAGGAACTGTATTAAAGGGTCAAAGCATTAGGAAGGTTGAGAACCACTATTCTAGAGGGTCCAGGGAGCTAAGGGTTAAGGTTAGTGGAGAGTGTGTTTGGTCCACGCAGGGAATGCGAGAGATGCCAGGCCAAACTTTCTGTGATCTCTGCTGCAGATTTCAGGTCCTTCCTAAATTTCAACTCTCTCACTCCTCTCACCCCATAGTGAGCATTTTATTGTGGCCATAATCTCTCTACATAGAGCTCCTTATAAAACGAAAACTTGGGGTAAATATTTTTTAAAAAAGGATGAGTTCTTCAGATGTTATAACAGTGGTCCTCATGGTTGTGTAGATATGAACTCACATCTGGTGATTCCATCAGCCCCAAGAGTCCTATGACTCTAGGGAACATTTGGTCCAATATTCTAATGCAAAAGAGATTGCTGACTCCAAGTGAAAGATCTCCATGCCACTGGAGAGCGGCAGCTAGAATGGGTTTCTTAACCCAGAAGCCAAGTCCCTTGTTTCTTAACATATTGTCAGATATATTCTTTTTATTTTTAAAAGTAAGCTTAAAAACATAATCTTTTTACTAATGGAACCATTGAACCAAGACTCATTTTAGCTCTTGGATTATTAGCCTCGGACCAGCCTTTCCCACAGAGCTGGGTTTTTATCCACATATAATCCTCTGTCACCATCATCATCATCTGTTGCTTCTACCCCAATTTCTCATAGTATTCACTTTTAGCACCATTACCCCAAATTGGTGAATTTCAGGCAGAATTGTCTGTGAAAATATCGGAGGTAAAAATAAGCCATTGTAGGCTGTTAATGTCACCCCAAGGCCTTGTTTGCTACTTTTCTGCTCATTTTACTGCACTTAACCCACTACAAAGGAACTGAACTATAATCAAATGCAATTTACCAGAGCTAATGGAGGGGCCAAAAGGCACTGGAAACAAAGATAGCGAATAATAAGAGATAAATGTAGGAAAAAGACAACGTATGCATACATGCTTTTGAGATATCATACGCATTATACTAGTAAATATCTGCCCTAATAATTTTGCAGTTCAATTAAAGCAGTCTGTGGCCTGGGATGGGGAAGGTGGTGAAGCGAGATTACCCAGCGATAGTGTGCATTCGAACATTGGCAGAGGCAGAGAGAGAGAGAACTGTGATAGAGAATACAACAAGTAGAAAATTGAGCGTTGATTTGTGGCCAACTATAGTGGAAAACAGGCTGGTATATTTGAGCCAGGTTTGTATAGCATGCTCATTTTCTCATTTAAAAAATTGCCAAGCTACTTTTATTCTGTGACTTATTTCTTCTCTGAACCACCTGAAAATGGACCTTATTTTTAGGTGAACTCCAGGGGAAATTTTGAATTCAGTATGGCTCTCAACTTTTACTCCTGCAGACCTACACTTTTACTCCTACACAACCATGAGGCTTGGCACATGTCATTCTGATAAAATGGAATCAATCTTGACTGTCCTTGAAGGAGAAGGCTGGGAGGCAGGCTGTGGCTGCCTCTCGATAAGACATTCTTTGCACCTTGACATCTCTTTTCTATAAAAAGGCACGGATCATTTTGCTAGACTCTGCAAATAAGTCAAAATAAATCAAGGTCTGCATTAGAACGGAAATCTCAACTTTTTTCATTGGATTTGCTTGGGTTGTACTTATAGCTGGGACAAAAGGGCAAACACAAAATGTGAAGCAAAGAAACCATCTCCTTTTATGTATTTTAACTGTAACCGAAAAGTCAGCTATATAGAACCTATGGTTTGAATGCCTTCCAATGTGAGACAAACCTCAATGTTCCTAGCTTTTCCCTTTTTACAATGTTCTTTCCTCCCTGGACCTTAACTGTCACATATGGGGTCATGTTGATCCATGACACATCCTTCCTCCTTGAAAGCTCATATCCCAGAGTCATGGTTTCTTAATATTTGGTTAAGTGCCACCTGCCAAGACCCAGTTATTTCTGTAGCCAATTAACTAGTTCACTGGTTCATGAAAGCTGTAATGCTTCTAGAAGCAATAAAATTAAAGCACAGTCTCTTTTTGAAAAGCAGGGCATTGGCTGTTGCTGTTGTCACTGTTAACTGTCCTTTGTGTCTGAGAAGCCCGAGGTATCAGGAGCTTTGCCTTACCCTTTGATGTATGAAGAATCCAATTTAGAGCTTAGCCTGTGCATGTTTTTGAGAGACTAAGCCAGGTATTTAGGATAAGGGAGTGCTATTTGCAAGGACGTTTTCATAGCAGAGAAGATTGTTTGCCCTAAATGTAGCAGAAACTGGGTAGCTCTTCACTAAACCCACTTTTTCTTCCCTCTGAGCCCAGAGTTAGCTCACATTTTCCAGCCCTGCTTGTGGTGGGGTGTGGCCCCATGATTGAGATCTGACTGACAGAATGTGCTAGAAGTCATGTTCATACTTCTAGGTCTGGCTCCATGCATGGTCTTTCCCTTCTGGCTTGATGCTGGCAAACATGGTAACGTGGGGAACCTGGTATCCAAGGTGATGGAGACATAGGTAGCAAGAGCCTGGGTGCCTGGATCACTGCTCAGAGGACGTGCCCACTGATTGGAAATAAGCCTTGTGTGAGCGAAATAAACATCTATTCTCGAAAGCCACTAAGACTTAGGGTTTTATCTGTTACATCTTTAGATAGTTATTCCTTAACTAAAACTCTAAACCAGCATATGCACGAAATGAATGCATACTGACATTTTGACTCACTATGGCAAACACGTTAAACTCACTTTTGTTAACAAACTTCTATACATTTGCAAGAGTCACACATTCCAAATCCCTGTTAAAACAAGTGTGTGTTTTTTTTTTTCTCCTAAAAGTCAGTTTATATTAGTGATCAGAAGGTCTCAGTGTGTAAATTACTCCTGAAAACATTGGGTAGGGATGATGATCACAGATTAAGATTAATGGGGTCTCTAATTGAGGAGGGAAAAATTGCATAAGAATACAATAATAAAGTAGCACACAAAACAAGGAAAAATAAAGTATACACACAGTGTAAGTTAATGATAAGAACTCAAAAAGCATTGTTACAGGAGGTGCAGGAAGTTTTGAGACTTGTGGAAGACATACGAAGAGCCAGGGGCTGAATCGAGGTGGGGAACCAGTGCTGGCACTCAGAGAGCTGCCTTAATTTCTGTTTCCTTCTGAGGCTGCCGCAGGCCTGGGGACACAGACAGAGACCTGAACTACAATTACAGTGAGAGTGACTGTGTTTTTCACCCAAGGTCTCACCCAGGAGTTCTCTTGCACTTGTTGGAGATCTCATTATTAGGCTCCCCAGATGGACCTTAGCCCTTTCAGGCTGTTTGTATGGAAATAAACAAAGACTAATCATATGAGAAAAGCAAAGGCAATTTATTCAGAGCTTGTTATAGCAAGAGAGTCAGCCACTGTTACTTGCATTTTGGCAAAGACTCAAAGGCCCACAGAGGTGTGGGAGAGCTTCAGAGAGGAGAAAAGGGAAGGCTCCTGCGTGCCCTGATCTGAGGCTGTTGATCTGGGGATGGTGGAAGCGGCTAACTAGAAATGGGGTGCCGATGGCATTGGTTAGGGGTGCATATTCTCTGCTTGGAAATGAGGTCAAAATTCAGGGAAGCTGTCAGTTATTAGTTAAGTCTTGACCATTTGAGGCCAATTGTAGGGAAGTTATTATTATTATTATTACTATTATTATTTTTATGTTGTTAATCCTCACTGGAGAATATTGTTTTACATTTTTTTAAAAAAGAAGGGAGGGAGGGAAATGAGGGTGGGAGAGAGGGAGAGAGAAGGAGAGAGAGAGAGAGAGAGAGAGAGAGAGAGAGAGAGAGAGAGAGAGAGATCTCATATTGATTGCCTCCCGCACACACTCTGACTGGAGCTGGGGTTCAAACCTGCAACCCAGGAATGTGCCCTTGACCAGGAATTGAACCCATGACCCTTCAGTGCTCGGGCAGACATTCTAACCACTGAGCACACCAGCCAGAGTGGGAAGTTATTGTTTAGCTTCCTGGATTGTCACTTTGACCCACTTCTGGGTGTCCAGGAAGACTATGTTACATTAAAAAAAGAAAAGAAAAAGGTGCATTAAGAAAAGCTCTGTAAACAATTGAGTGTGACTATTGGATATGTATAAATTTGAGCATATTTTACTTTTTGAACCTCTTGGTTTATCTTGTTTTTAAATCAGAATGGATCTGGCCAAAAGTACAAATGAAAATATTTTACGTTTTCCTTCTCATATTCCTCTTTCAGCTATTGAAAGAAAACACACCAACCCATTTAGTATTCTGGACATTTAAAAGACCTTCAAGTATCAGCTCTTTGGAAGCCCAGTGTCTTTAAATTTGCAGAACAGGCAGGCAGGGCATGATTCCATGTTTCCAACTCCCTGGGGCTCATTTCAGGGGTTTGATTAACTCTTTGGTTTGGCTCAGCAAAGAGAAGCCGAGTGTCTGCTTAGAAGAAGAGGCAGGGGGCATTCAAATGAGGACTGCTGTCTGCCAAGATCAAAGCAGCATTGCACATGTTAAGGAGTCTAAATCGCAGACCCTCGGATGGTTGTAGCACCAACTTGAAGCCTATTTGGACAGAAGTGGCCACTTGAGCAGCCTTAGGGTTCGGCAAAGGCTTCTTTGTTTCAGAAAGTGCCTCGCATTCGGAGGAGGGAATGTGAACTGAGGGAGCCCTCTTTTGGAGGAGGAAAGCTAAGGAGGAAAGTAAGGGAGAGTGGGAAAGACCACAGTCACGACTGGACAGAAGATGTAAGCCGAGGACTCTCAGTTTGCTTTCATTGGCAGAAGGTACTCAGGAGAGTGCCAGTCTGCATTTCTGAATTCAGATTGTGGGAAAACCAAATGTTTTTAAGATAAAAGGGTCGACTACCCACAGGGAGAAACTTTCCCCAAATTATCTAGATTATAAGGCTAGAATTTTTTCTCTTGTTTGTTTGGCTAAGGTCAAGAATTCTAAAGGTAGGGATGAGGTGGGTGGAGGTGGGTTTCACATGTGTTGGAGGAGCTGGGAGCAAGCACCACCTGCTGGTGAGGGCATGAACACAGGGAGTGTCATCCAAATGTACTCCAAGGTGGTCCTGGGTTCACTTCCTTCGCTTTTCACAAGACCAACAGCAAAGGTGATCCAAGTGAAATTAATCCATGGCTTTTCTGGAATACTAACTTGCCGGGGTCCAACCCCAGCGGGTCCAGGGGTCCCCAAAGGTGTGGATGGTGTCGGCGAAGAAGAGATGACATGGAGACAGCGTTCAGTTGATCAGCAGCCTAGCCAGGATCTCTAGCCAGGATCTCCAGCCAAGTTCTGGTCTGGATCTCCAGCAAAGTTCTGGTTCGGATCTCCAGCCAGGTTCTGTGTCCATGTTCTCTTGCTAGGTTCTCCAGGTTCCCCAGCCAGGTTCTGTAGCCATGTTCCCTCGCTAGGTTCTCCAGCCAGGTTCTGTCCAGGTTCTCCAGCTGGGTTCAGTTACCAGGTTCTAGTCAGGTTCTCTTGCCAATTTCTGTAGTCAGGTTCAGTCCAGGATCTTTGGTCATGTTCTCTCGCTAGGTTCTGTCTCTAGGTTCTGAGGCCAGTTTCTGTCCAGGATCTTTTGCCATGTTCTCTCCAGCGAAGGTCTTCTGTCTCTAGAGAACGTTCTGTGTAGGTTCTGTGCCTCCTGGTTCTGTCTCTCTTGGTTCTCTCTTCTAAGTTCTGTGTGTAGGTTCTGTCTTCTGAGTTCTGTCTTCTAAGTTCTGTGTTCTAAGTTCTGTGTGCTGTTGTCTGGTTACAACTGTATTTATACCAGTTGATTCCAATCCTATCAATCTCTATTCCAAAGGTTAGGGCGTTTCTTATCTCCATTCCAGGGAGTAAAGATTATGTAGCTTAAGCATGATTGTTCGTACTTAAAGTGATTAATTACCCACCTGGCACTAGTTAAGAGGTTTTATTCCCTCCCTAACTTCAGGGGAAAATCCCTACCTGGGGAAACAACCTTTCTCAGAGACCTTGGTTAAAACACATAGTGCCAAGAAGGTGAGCAAACATATTAAGAACAGTATGCCATATATGCCAGGTCCCTTGAAACAGCAAGCATGGACCGGCTCCCGGCACTAACTCTGTTGAGCATGGTGAGCAGCTGCTGATAGGGCTCCCAGTGATCCCTCTCCTGGTATTCATACCTTTGCTTAATATCCTCACCTGGAATGTGGGCTCTATTCAGTGACTCACTTCTAATGAGTGCTGGGATGTCCTGTTCCCACTCCTCTCTTGGCCTCTCACTTGTCTGCTTGATGGAACCCGCTGTCATGTTATGAGCTGCCCTGTGGGCAAAGCAAGGCAGCCTCAGGCAAATAGCCAGTAAGGAGCTGAGGCTCTCAGCCCAACAACCTGCAAAAAACTGAACCGATTCCTGACAATAACCATGTGAGGGAGCTTGGAAGTGGATCCTAGTTCTGACAAGCCTTCAGATAACTACAGTCTCTGTCCCCTTGATTTCATCCTGGGCAAGAACCTGAAGGAGAGGCCCAGCTAAATCATGCCCAGGTTCCTGGATTACAGGAAACGTGAGATGCTTCACTGCACCAATCTCCTTCTCCTTAACTCTGAACATCCACTTGGCTGCTGAGTCCTGTAGGGATTTCTCTTTCTATAAAGTTTTCACCTCTTCCTGCCTCTCTAGTCTTATAGCCATAACCTATTCCAAGGAAAGTTCTTGGGAAATTACAGGAAAATAGATTAAGAGGCCTGACATTTGCAGAATGTCCTCCAGCCACTTATCCTCATTACACCACCCTTGGTTCTTCCGGTTCATCAAATCTCATTTAGTTGTGCATCAGTTAGATTGCCTTTGGCTGCAAGTGACATAATATCCATGATAGTGGATTGTATAACCAAGGATTTATTTTTATCACACTATAAAGTCTAGAGTTAGGTGGTCAAGGATGTTATTCAAGCAGGCACTGGAAAAACTTGTAAAAGGCAAGAGAGTATTTTAGGCCTTGAGGGTTGTATAAACACATTGCCCTTGGAATGAGAAAGCATCCATAGAAAGTAGGCAAATAAATAATGAACAAATAAATAGCAGCCATGGACAATGTAAACAAATGAACATGGCTGTCTACCAATAAAACTTTACTTATGGACAATGAAATTTGAATTTGCACATCATTTGATTTGTTATAAAATATTCTTCTTCTTTTGATTTCCTCCCAGCCATTTACAAGTGTAAAAACCACTTCTCTTGCAGGCTGTATAAATGCATTCAGCAGGTCAGATTTGCTGACTTTCATGTTAGTCTCCTTCTATCTTCCTCCACTCACATTCTTAGTGCCTGGTTTGGGCTTCATGCACACATCAGGACTGCTGCTGCTCCAGTCATTGGGTTGGCATTCCAGGCAAAAAGAAAGGAAGGAGAAGGAAGAGGAGTGTTGCCTAGATTAGATCATCAGAAGCCTTCCAGAATTCCTCAGCTTATGGCATTGCAGAACTGTGTCAAATTATTTTATCTGAGCATACTGCAAACCTGGTCAAATTTGGGATTCCGTTAGTAAGAAAGAAGAGAAAGAATGGGCATTAGAATGCAAATAGCAGAGTGTGCCAGAATTGAGTTCTTGCTTTATCCTTTGATATGTGACCCAGAGGCAATGTCCAAATGCATATTGTCTATAATAGCATGGAACTCTTAAAGCCTGATTATGCAAAGTATTACTGCTCAGTTCTCCAGTGGTAATTCCTGTTATATCAGGACACATTGGTGAGCTCCAGAAATTTGATAAGCAACCAATCAGAAATCTGACTAATGATTTTTATTATTGCCCAACAAGTTGCCAATGCACAGATATATGTGAGCACATTTAAAGCACCAAATGCAGCATTAGCTAGTATATGCAGAATGAGTCTTGCCTTGGACAGCTTGTTATGGCTAATTTTACAAAAGCAGTAACTACAATGCTTACTTCAGTAGTTTGCTGTTCTTTCCTACTTTGAATCCTTCACTTTAACAGGTTTCCTTGAGATGGATTGAAAATTAGGAATTAAGATAATTCTTCTTTTGTTGTTGTTTGTGTGCAAGTTCCATGGAAGTGCCCCCTTTAGTAAACCTTTGGAGATAGTGACTAACCCCACAAAAGAGGGGACAGTTAGCCTTGTCCTTACTGTGAATGGCTAGAGAGAAATCACAGGGTCTCTTTGCCTGCCTGCATCGTCTGCATATGAACAGAATTCTAGGGTCAATGGCCCTACAACAATGATACTTTCTAGAAAGGAGAGACATGAGGTAGCTTATTAAAAGAGAGGACCCTAGCACATTCACTGGAGTATGGGCACTTAGAAACAAAAATCTATGAAAAAAATAGCATGATCGAGGTGATAAATCATCAGAATACAACCACTGACTTCTGATCCTCTGATGAGTTATGGAACTCAAACAAGATATTAATTTCTCTAGATCTTGGGTTCCACTTCTCAAAAACTGCTTTCTTTCATTTTAAAGTGATATAAACTAGCATATAAGAGCATAAGCTTTGGCATCAGACAGATCTGGACTCAAGTTCTAGCTCTGCCACATTCAATTTGGGTGAGCTTGGACAAGTTGCTTGATCCTTATGAGATCAAAATTCTCCTACCATAAAAAGGGACTAAAATGGGACTATTTTGTTTTCAGGACAAAGTGAGAAATATATATGTAATACTCTTAGCATAGTATCTGGTAACTAGTAAGCACTCAAAAAAAAATCACCTATTATGATTCTCCATATGATTCTTTTACTTAATATTTGCTAAGCTCCTTTGTGTAATACACTCTGTACATAAAACTCTGTATTTAAATCTACAGTCAGAGTCACTTCATCATTAGACAAGCCCAGTCAGCCTTGCATTGTACTTTGGAATTCTCTTTTCAAATAATACTGAGTGCTTATGATGCACCAGCCTCTGTTTTAAGCATGTATTATTTTATTTTATATTATTTTCATGTATTATTTTATTAAATCCTTATATACACCAGAAAGGAGTACTATTATTCAATGTAAGAAATGAGGAACTGAGGCACAGTGAGGTCATCTTGTCTGAATTCATCCAGCTGGTAAGTGGTGGAATGGGAATTTAAACCTCTAGGCTAGTGGTTCTCAATTTAGGGTGACCCCCTCCTCACCCCCTCCCCCACCAGGGGACATTTGGCCACATTTTTAGTTGACACAACTCAGGGGAGTGTGCTACTGGTGTCTGTGGGTAGAGATGAGGGCTGCTGCTAAGCATCCTACAGTGTACAGGAGAGCTTTCGCAACAAGGAATTATGTAGCACAAATGTCAAGTGCTGAGGGTGAGAAACCTTTCCTGGCCTGTCTGTTTCCTGAGCTCATGTCCCAGCTATTTCTTTATACAGAGTCCATATATTTTCTACAAAGAGGACAGCGACAACTTAAAGACAAAGTGATATTTCTGTGGGTTTCCTCATGTCTGAACAAAAGTTAGGAATAAGTAAGGAATCTGAGAATGATTACTATTTTGTTTTTTGAAGAGGTTAATTGTGAAATAAATACCATTTAAAAATCTAAATTTAATATAGTTCTAGAAAAAAAAGGTCTCCCCCTTTGAATCAAAAATAGCAAGTGTCTGCGAGTGCATGAAGGACTTGAAAAGGAATGCTAGAGTAATGCTTCAGTGAAAGTTCGAAATGCTCAGCGGTGGCCTCTGTGGGTGAACACAGGGCCAAGAAAGAGAGAAGACATGAAGCAGATGCCAGCTTAGTCCTAAAGGCCAAAAACCAAAGAACTAGCTCCTTGCTTTGTGTCGTAATGTCTGCTGTTTAAGACTGGGTATTGCAGGTGTGAAATTAAGATGGGAGATAACACATTACTCCAAGAAGGTGATAAAATAAATGTTCTAAAATCATTTGGAAAGCCACTCTAGTTGGCTTTTGTTAAAAGATAAACTGAGGCATATTAAACATTTTTTAAGAATGTATTTGAGCAAAAATTGATTCTTATTAGGTAGCCCCAAGCTGGAAGTGGTTAGGAGAGCTCCATCTGTAGGAGCCTCGGGAAAGGAAGAGGTGGAAGCAAAGTAAGGAAATTATTTGAATCACTAAAATGATCTAAGGCACCATAAAAATGACAATTGCAATAATAAATACCATTGTAATAAAAGTTAGATTAGCAGATTAATAAGGAAACAAATTATAAGGAATCTTTTGAAAGTAATTTTATTTTTATTTTTTATTAAATCTTTATTGTTCAGATTATTACAGTTATTCCTCTTTTTTCCCCCCATAACTCCCCTCTACCCTGTTCCCCTCCCACCCTCCGCCCCCACTGTCCTCATTCATAGGTGCACGATTTTTGTCCAGTCTCTTCCCGCATCCCCCACACCCCTTTCCCCCCCCCCCAAGAATAGTCAGTCCATTCCCTTTCTATGTCCCTGATTCTATTATAATCACCAGTTCATTCTGTTCATCAGATTATTTATTCACTTGATTCTTAGATTCACTTGTTGATAGATGCGTATTTGTTGTTCATAATTTGTATCTTTACCTTTTTCTTCTTCTTCCTCTTCTTAAAGGATACCTTTCAGCATTTCATATAATACTGGTTTGGTGGTGATGAACTCCTTTAGCTTTTCCTTATCTGTGAAGCTCTTTATCTGACCTTCAATTCTGAATGATAGGTTTGCTGGATAAAGTAATCTTGGTTGTAGGTTCTTGGTATTCATCACTTTGAATATTTCTTGCCACTCCCTTCTGGCCTGCATGGTTTCTGTTGAGAAATCCGCTGACAGTCGTATGGGTATTCCCTTGTAGATAACTGAGTTTCTTTCTCTTGCTGCTTTTAAGATTCTCTCTTTGTCTTTTGCTCTTGGCATTTTAATTATGATGTGTGTTGGTGTGGTCCTCTTTGGATTCCTTTTGTTTGGGGTTCTCTGCGCTTCCTGGACTTGGAAGTCTATTTCTTTCACCAGGTAGGGGAAGTTTTCTGTCATTATTTCTTCAAATAGGTTTTCAATATCTTGCTCTCTCTCTCATCTTTTGGCACCCTTATAATTCGGATGTTGGTATGCTTGAAGCTGTCCCCAGAGGCTCCTTACACTATCTTCGTATTTTTGGATTTTTTTTTCATTTTGCTTTTTCAGTTGGGTGTTTTTTGCTTCTTCGCACTTCAAATCTTTGACTTGATTCTTGTGCTCCTCTGGTCTGCTGTTGGGAGTCTGTATAATATTCTTTATTTCAATCAGTGTATGCTTAATTTCTAGTTGGTCCTTTATCACAACATCGAGGGTCTCATTAGATTTCTTGAGGATCTCACTATATTTATCGGCGGTCTCACCAGTCTTTTCGAGGGCCTTACTAAATTTATCAGCGCCTTCTAGACAGTTCTTGAGAGACCTTAAAAGTGTGGTTTTGAAGTCTATATCCAGCATTTTGCTTTCCTCCATTTCTGTCATTTGTGTCCTGTTTCTTTGTCTCCATGTTTTTTATGCTTCCTTGGTGCACCCCCTAGTGGTCTTTGTGCGCAGTCTTGTTGTAGTTAAGCCTTGATTGTTGTAAGTAACACTGGGGGGGATTTGACCTCCAGGCCAACTGGCTGTGTGAATCAGCTGTGTCTGCAGTGGGAGAACTTCTGTCTTCTAGGGAGGTGCTAATCTAGCCTTTGCCTGAGGCTATCCAGCAAAAGCCTCCCTGCAGGGCTTGGGCAGGGCGGGTCCCAGGGGATCAACAGGGTGGGCGGAGCGAGCAGTTATGGCTGCTCTCAGTCCTGTCCTCAGAGGCTCTGCTTCTCAGTGTCCCGGTAATCGCTGCAAGTACCTCGGAGAGAAAGCTGCCCTCAAGTTCTGACCAATGCCAGACAGTCCCACTTCTCCCGTTTGAGTCTGGGTCCCCAGAGACTTGCCTGGAACTTGAGCTCAGAGCCTGAGACTCCCTCCTGAATGAAAATGACAACCGTGTCCTCAGCCGCCAGCCCGCTCCGCATGCACCTCCACACCTTTGTATTTTACTTCCACACTGCACCTCCTCTGAGTCTCGGTATGCTTTTCTCTTTCCTTCTGGTTGTAGAATTTCCACTCAGCCAGCCTTCCTGTGGTTCTGAGTGATGTCCGTTCTGTCTTTTAGTTGTATTTTTGAAGTGGTTGTGCGAGGCAGCAATCTCCGGTGTTTACCTATGCCGCCATCTTGGTTTCTCCTCTCTGTACTTTTGGAAGTAATTTTAAAGTCACTTAGACAAATCACTGCTGAAGAAGAATTCAAGAGGTTGGTCATCCAGTCATTTCTTCATAGAAATAATGATGTTAGATTTCATGAGCTATCATAGTTGAGGGTGTGGTGAGGCACATTATGAATGTGGAAAATAAAGGCAGTATTGATTTCACATGGAGCATCTCAGTAGGCAAGCAGTGCAACACCTCCCCACATTGAAGGCCCATGCATAAGCCAGGTTGTGTGTTGGACCCTGCAGTACAGACATGGGCATCTCAGACAGCTCAGCATCTCACTGGCCTCACCAGAGCAGACCTCCTTGGCATGCTCATCTCCTATGCCACCCATGAGAGAGGAGCACAACCTCTACCAAAGATGATGCTTGCAGTGGCACCAAACTTAACAGGAAATATTTGAAAAGATAAACTCAGAGCCACACAAATAGGTCTTTTTGGTTTGGTTTGGTTTTGAAATTCCACATTGCTACCATGGATCTGGTAATGGAAGATAGGGACTGAGCTCAACTCCATTGCTAATGTTTCTTATTTGGATGTGGCCTCCAGACAGCTCACTTCGACTTACTCAGATGGCCCCATCCCAGATGTTTTAAATCTTCTTGAACCTGCTTCCAAGTTATAAGTGTGTCACCATTATCTACTATCTTTGCCCCTCTGTCAGTCTGGCCAATAACCTCTGATGGTCTCTGCTGTCTTATAGAGCTGATCCAAATACAGCTGAGTCCATCCTACCAGAATTGTCCCTCAGTCACACCCCATGTTGTACATCCTACATAGAGCTCACCTCTTAATCACCAGGGAGTACGTTATATGTATTTCTACTCATCTTGTTCCCACAGCCTTGTTTCAGTGAATCTGTTTCACTCCCATAACACTGAACAACAAGCCAGGAGTGGAGTAGGTATTTGTGTTTAATAAATCTACTAAAAACTTGAATTTTATGCTCTTTGGTAGTCTTACATTTTCCTCCCTGACAGTTTCACATTGCAAAAGGTATCAGATGTGTCATTTGACATCTGCATCTCCCTATTAAAGGAGAAATAGCAGGAAAGAAAAGTCACAGAGTGCATCTCTATGGTGACATGCAATTTTCCACAACTCATACAGTTTCTAAGTAAATCTCTTTCTGAAATTTTTCTTAGCCTCCACCTGCATTTTCCTTGTTGACAACATCCTCCATACTTTATAAGAAAGTCATTATTTTTTTCGAATGTCCTATTTTTTAAACAGTGACTTTTCTTAGTTATGATATCACAACTTCTATATTGTAAGGTGTCTAGTCCAAGCTATTTTTGGATAGATTTTGCATATGTTCTTATAGACCTTTCCAGTTTGAACAGCATTATGAAGGTTTTCATGACATTCTTGTAGCATGAACTAGAAGGTCAGAATAATCGCTAGCTGCTTTTGCTACCTGCTATGTGCAAGATTCTCTATATATGGAAACCTAGTGTTCCTGACTCCTCCCATTTACTATGTGGCAGTCAGTATGAGCTTTACTCTCACATGATTGGGAGGTCCCAGCCCTTACTACAGTATATTCCTCTGAGGGTCCTAGCTTGCATTCTGCTACCCACCAACATCCAAGTAGATCAGCTCTTATCAACTGCTGCTCCTGGTTCTCTCTAGTAACAGCAGCTTTCTCACCACCACATCCCCAATAGGGATGTGAGGATAGTGTAAAAAAAATTAGAAATTCCTAAACATCATATGTCACTGCATCTGAAGTCCATTCACCATATTCCTACATGCAGTTTCTTTCGTTAGTCTTGGCCTAAGGTCTTGCTGGGGCCACTCTTCCTGAGTGGATTTCTTTTTCTCATGCTCACCTTCTAGGAATATCTGAACACTCCAGCGATTATCCTCCCTGTCTTTTGTGAAGTGACTATTTGTCTTTTGTCTAATTTTGTATTAGTTATTTGTCTTTTTCTTTGTAAGAAAGAGAGGAGTGAGATTATGGGGTTCTCTTATCTCTAATCTAAGACAACCAACCTTTATCCTGAAATTAATAAAAAGAAAGAAATGTAGAGGAAAGTATAGCAGATATTAAAAGTAACTACGTTTGACTTCTGTTAGCAACGAAACAGACTCGACAGGTAAAAAGCAGGCTGGACCTTCACTTTCTCTGCTCTGAACACACCTCAGAAGGGCTGGGTGACTCATAGTGTTAACTTCTGGGGAGTCAGGATATTAAAGGAGTTTAGATTAATAGCACCATTTTGAATAAATTAAACTAATTTAATGTATTTTATTAAAACTGACAAGTTTTTTGTTTTATAATGCTGCTGTCTATAGTAGCAATTTCCAACCTTTTTCATCTCATGGCATGGGTAAGCTAATTACAAAAATTCTGTGGCACACCAAAAAATATGTATAATTTTGATTGATTGACCAAAAAATCGTAATTGTAATTACCTATCATTTTTGCTCCAAAGTGACTTTTTAAAAAATCAGGTGCCTACACTTATATATAGGGATTTCTGGTACCAAGAATTAACCAGTCAGCCTGCCCAGCATGGCTCAATGGTTGAGCATCGACCTATGAACCAGTAGGTCATGGTTCAATTTCCGGTCAGGGCACATGTCCAGGTTGCAGGCTTGATCCCCAGTGGAGGGTGTGCAGGAGGCAGCCGATCAATGATTCTCTCTCATCATTGATGTTTCTATCTCTCTCTCCCTTTCTCCTTTCATCTCTGAGGTATATATATTTTAAAGATGTCAGCAGGGTTAGTTTCTTCTGAGGCCTTCTCCTTGTTTCTTTGCATGGTCTTCCCACTGAGTGTGTCTATGTCCTAGTCTCCTCTTTTTATAAGAACACACATCTTATTGGTTCAGGACCCTCCACAGTAAGCTCATTGTATCTTAATTAAGTCTTTAAAGTTAATATTTCTAAATAAAGTCACATTCTGAGGTACTAGGGATTAGGACTTCAACATATGAGATATGAGTTTAGGGAGGAAGGTGCACAACTCAGTCTACAATGTGAGGCTAAAGACTAGAATGTAAATTTAAACCACATTGGAAAAACAGGTTCAAAACAAAAATGCATCACCAGGACAGGGGAGAAGAAGGTGGGTAGTTGGCCCGAGGGAGGTGGCCAAGAGCTAGGGTGCCACATGAAGGGGTTTGACACACCTTAAATGTTTTCCTTGATTGTAGGGGATTAAGAACTATTTTTTTTTCATGTTTAAATAATTTATTTGATGTTTGTTACTTGTGAATTCATTTCAATACTTAACACACGCATCTGTAAGACATGAAAAATAGTAGTCTATTTAAGAGGCTTTAATTATTGACAATATTTTTGCAATGCATTTTGTGAATATAAATATTTCCAAAGCAAAGAGAGAAAATAATTGAATAAATAGACACAATGAAATTCTGAGCATTTGATTTACAAAAGTATGACTAATTTTTGTTCTTCAATAAGTGAATACAGCCACTGTTTAAGAACTATTTGAGTGATAGAAAAACTGAGGAGTCAAGCTAGATGGTTCAGGATTATGTTAAGGGAAAGGTACATTTAGGACTTCAGTTGGAGATTTCCAAGAAGCTGTTGGAGGTAAGAGGGTTTGAGTTGAGATGAGACATCTTCCAAAGAGCATAGACTTAGAAGTCAGCCACACTCAGTTGTTGCTCGATCCCACTCCCACCCTAATGGTGTGGGGGGTCTGTCTGACTTGCTCCATGGGCCCATATCAACTGCCATTAACATTATGTTTTATTGGGGTCCATTGTCTATCAACCAATATCACCCTGAAATATAACACACTGGACTTCCTGTGAGTCAGCCATAGTCACTTCACTCAGAGATGCTGCCTGAAGAGTCTAAATTTAGAAATGTTAATTAATTCCTTCTCAATGTCCTGGGCATGCGGAGCTCAAAACCTCCCATTTCCCCTCATGGCTGATAGCTTGGGAATATCATGCAAGTTTCCCTTCTAATTTAACAATGTCTTACTTGACAAGCCTCTAGATCACCCTCACCCACCTTTGTTTTCATAAGCAGCAGAGAGAAAACAAGACATCAAGACATTGATGTATCAGCCCTGCAGAAAAATGGCAAAGATTACAATATGCTATATTTAGGTCCACCATTTGCCTAAGGAAGATAATTGGGAAATTAAGTTGCCTGGTTGGGAAGTCAACAATCCTTCTGCTTGTCTGGTTGTGCAGTCTCATAAATGTCCAGGGCTTTAATACCGTCAGGCACTTTCAATTGACTCCAAAAATTGGAAGATTTGGCTTACAAACCGCCAGGTTTAATGAGATAAGTCAAAAGGGGAAATGAAGGGGGAGTTTTTTGCAGTAATTGGTTGTTACATTTTCTACATTGCCTTTCTAATCCATTCCACTGAAAGAGTTAGGTTTTCAGATTATGGAAGTTCATGGCAATAAGAGCTATTTAAAATAAAGCGTCATAAGTCTCAGCTGTACCCAAGGAGGTTCCCAGGAGGTTGTCAGCCTCTCAGCCTGCCAACCGACTGGGGAAGAGGGTCTCACTGTCAATGCTGCATAGGAGACAGGAGTTCCTGATAGCTCACCTGAAGTTGTGGAGTCACAGACTAGGATGAAGTTGTATTTGAAATTTTTTCAGTATTAGCTTCTCCTGGGACTCCATTCAGCCAAGCCTTCAAGGGGGAAATAAATCCTTTCTGTTATGAACAAACTAGAGAAGAAATGTCTTCTCAGATAAGGTCATCTCTGAATTTGAGGTACCATAAGATAAAGTGTAGTATTAGTTTGTGTGGGCTGCCATAACAATATACCACAAACTAAGTGGCTTAAGCAACAGATATTTATTTTTCTCATAGCTCTGGAGGCTGAAGGTCCAAGACCAACTTGTTGGCAAGGTTGGTTTCTTCTGAGGCTTCTCTCCTTGGCTTGTAGATGGCTGTCTTTTCCCCATGTCATCCCATGTATGTGTGTTTGTGTCCTAATCATCTTTTTTTTTTTTTTTTTTTTTTAGAGAGATTAAAGGATAGAGAGAGGGGGGTAAATACTATTTGTTCTACTTATTTATGCATTCATTGGTTGCTTCTTATATGTGCCCTGACTGGAATCAAACCTGAAACCTTGGCTTATTGGTGCTCTAACCAACTGAGCTACCTAGCCAGGGTCCTAATCTCTTCTTATAATGATAGTCATATTGGATTAGGGCCCATGTTCATGACCTCACTTGACTTTAATTCCCTCCTTAAAGACCCAGTCTCCAAATATAGTCACATTCTGAGGTATTTGGGGTTAGGCCTCAACATATGAATTTTGGGGGACACAATTCATCCCATAAGAGATGTGTATCTTCTTTTCCAAAATAAAGTTACAGAGACTTTCCCTCATTCCTTTTTGTTTTTCACCATATTTTTATTTCCTATGTCAGATTAGATAGCAATTCAAATCATAAGATATCTCTCTCCTCTTCCCAATTTCTTCCACCCCCACCTCCCACAGTCTTTCCTATCTCCAAACCATTTTATAGGTATTAAAGCAAAAATGCTTTCTTTTTTTCATATACATCTTTCTAGCCATTACTCAATGGGCTCTGGGATCAAAGAAGGCCAACACAACCCATGCCCTAATAAAGCAAAATTCCTTAAGTTTCATGAAAGATCTCTTTTGCTACCTCCCATAGGACATTTCATAGTGGAAAGACCTGAGGGGAGACTGTGGCTCCCATCAGTGGTAGAAATAGTCTGGTCACAATTTGCTGAAAGAGCCAAGTGACTATTCAATATAAGATGCTTCTCTTCCTCTTTCCTCTGGGGCTATATTAAATAGGGGCAAACATTCATTGGCTGATCAGTCTTTCTCGGTGTCAGTTCAAACCAATTCTTGCAGATACATACAGTTATGACTTCACTATGCTGTTGATGTAGAAGTGGAGATAATGAGCAGGGGCCTAATGGTCTGTCTGACAAATAGGGACATACGATTTAGCACTGCCTGTCCAGAGGAGGTAGTTAAAGCATGAACATACATATAAGTTTCCCCTGGAAGAACATTTGAAATGAGAAGGAAAGAGAGCCTAGGAAATATGTGTGGGGAACATCCACATTTTAGACACAGAAAAGGAGCCTGCCAAACAGACAGTAAAGCAGAAGCCGGAGAGGTAAGAGAAAAATCAGGAATGAGAAGAGACTGAGAGGTCCAGGGTAGAATAAGAGTTTCAAGGAGGGAGCAGCCAACAGTGGCCAGGGCTGCTGAGAAGCCTATGATTCCTGAGTAGTTAGGACCAGGTGAGGATTTTTGGAATGCTTTCTCTAACTTTCTCTGGACTCATTTCCAAGAAATTTCCTAGGAGATCCCACGCGGGGAGGGAGATTTCCCTTGCTTTTACCTGGTAGTTGGCTTGTGGGGAATGATGGAGGTGGGAGGGACATTGGTCATCTCTTGAGCACCAATTTGGTTCCTCTAGGTCTAGTCTTTTATTTTGGCTACTGACAGCATTCACCACAGGCCCCTGCATATGGCTCACGTTTTGTGCCTTGGACTTCTCAGTTGTCCTGGCACATGGAGGAGCCTTAAGGACCTGTTCAACACTCCCTGAGTTAATGCAGAACACAGGAATTATCTTTACCCCCAGTCCTGTGGAAGCCAGTGATTAGAGTAGGACAGCAGCCAATGTTAAAGGCTTCCTCTTTTCTTCTCCTTGGACAAAAGTCCTGTAGAACTAAGCAACAGGTTGCCTACAGTTGGGGGCCACCTCCAACTTCTATAAACACATCTTTATGTTAATTCACTCTTCTCTGCTTTGCTTGCTCTCCTCTGGCTCCTTGACCACCTCCCCAGCAAAGTTCTTGCAATCAGCTCTGAGGGAAACTGAGGCTGAGAGAATCAGTCTGGGAAGAGCTGGATATTCAAGTCAGACAGCAATAAGGGCCCCATTGCTGGTGATAAGAGGAAAGATGATAACCCTCTGCAAGCAATAGCTTACCATTACTAAGGCTCTCACCTGTGCTAGCAGCCAGATAAAACTCCCTGCTGTTAAAAAGCACATGTGATTAGATTAAGGTCACCTGCATAATCTCCATAGATACCAACTCAATGTCAACATAGCTTTGCTATGGATGTGATAGCCTATCACAGTTACAGCTTCAGGGTTTAGGGCTGATGATCTGGGTGCCATTTAAGATCTGCCATAACATGCCTACACCATGCAGCTTATAAATCTTGCAGTGGTTCTCAACCTGTGGGTCGTGACCCCGTTGGCAGTCAAATGACCCTTTCACAGGGGTCGCCTAAAACCATCCTGCATATCAGATATTTACATTACGATTCATAACAGTAGCAACATTACAGTGATGAAGTAGCAACAAAAATAATTTTATGGTTGGGTCACAACATGAGGAACTGTATTTAAAGGGCCAGAAGGTTGAGAACCACTGTTAGAGCAAGATTTTGAATCTAGGTTTGTCTGACCCCAAATCTCATAGTAACACTATTTTCTTACTCGTCTCTCAGGGGTGAAAACAAATGTGTTCTAGAGAACTTTATAGTTATCAACAAGCTTTCCCATTTATTGGATCGTTTGGCCTTATAAGAAACTCCTTATGAGATAATATTTTCCTTTTAATGGGTGATGAGACTGGGGATTGGGAATGTTTAATTACTCATTCAAGATGCTACAGGCAGAAAATAGTAAATTAAGGACTGAAGAACAGCTGTCCTAATTCTAGATTCTATACTTTTCCCTTTACATCACCACAATTCCCTAATTTCTTATTTAGATCATTCTTATTATGTAATTGGGAAACAAATTTACTGGGCTAGAATAAAGAAGCTAGCAGAGTAATTACAGTTTATATGCAAATGTTTAAATGCTACAGAGGGCCCTGTGCAGAAAAACGGGCCCACCTGTTATGCTAATTAGAGATGAATTCTGCCCAAATGCAGATTTAAACCATCTAGAAAACAACCAATTCATGAAGTGAGAACTTTTTACATAAATTTCAGGTTAATCAAAATCCCCTTTTGCTATGGATATGATATCCTATCATAGTTCCAGTTCCAGGAATTAGGGCTGAAGATCTGGGTGCCATTTAAGAATTCTGCCATCACATGCCCACACCACACAGCTTATAATAAATCTTAGAGCCAGTAATTATTTTTGAGAAATGGCATTTTTCATTATTTTGGCAAATGGTGTGGATATATCTCACCTTTGTGTTTAGGGAATTAGCCATCCACAGAAAAAGTTTAAAAAGTGATTATAGAAACATCCTACTGCCAATAACTATCTTTCCATGCATTCACTTGTTTCTAATGAAAAGCAAACAATTTGGCATGAAAGACTGTCCTTATAATAAAAAAGTTAGGATTTTTTTAGAGGTCAGAATAATGGCCACTGGTTAGGGTTTTCCTAGCATGGCGGACTAGGCTATTCCCATATAGAGCATCTCTCACCTGAGTTCCCAAATGATTTAATCATTTTCCCCCTCTATTTTTGTGACAGAAGTTGTATCTAGTGAGGAACTATCCTTACACTGCCAGTTCAGAAGTTATTTTATGTTTAAAAGATGGCCAATCAGTTCTTCAAATAAAAAAAGCTAGAAACTCAATAGTATCTTAGGTTTGTTTCCTTGTCATCATTCATAGGGGCAAAATCTGTTATAATCTGGGATGCAGTCTATGGAGATTATTATGCTAAACAAAAGAAGCTATACAGAGAAAGGCAAATATCATGTGATCTCTCTCTTTTATTATTTATTTTATTTTTTTATTGTTTAAAGTATTACGTATTTCTCCTTTTTCCCTCATCGACCTCTCCCTGGCCACTCCCACCCCCAGGACAAGCTCCCACTGCCTCAGTGTCCGTGTCCATTCGTTATGCTAATATGGATGTATACAAGTCCTTTCATTGATCTCTTGCTCCCCACCTCTCCCCTGCCTTCCCTCTGAGGTGCCATTGATGGTCTATTCAGTGTTTCCCTGTCTCTGGATCTATTTTTGTTCATCAGTTCATGTTGATGATTATATTCCCCAAATGAGTGAGATCATGTGATGTTTATCTTTCTCCAGCTGGCTTATTTCGCTTAGCATAATGCTCTCCAGGTCCATCCATGCTGTTGCAAATGGTAAGAGTTCCTTCTTTTTCATAGCAGGGTAGTACTAGTATATTCCATTGTGTAGATGTACCACTGTTTTTTAATCCACTCATCTGCTGACGGGCACTTAGGCTGTTTCCAAATCTTAGCTATTGTAAATTGTGCTGCTGTATCCTTTCTGATTGGTGTTTCTGATTTCTTGGGATATATTCTTAGAAGTGGGATTACTGGGTCAAATGGGAGTTCCATTTTTAACTTTTTGAGGAAACTCCATACTGTTTTCCACAGTGGTTGCATCAGTCTGCATTCCCACTAGCAGTGCACAAAGGTTCCTTTTTCTCCACATCCTCACCAGGTTTTTTGTTCATTTGTTGATGATAGCCATTCTGACAGGTGTGAGATGATACATCATTGTTGTTTTTATTTGCATCTCTCAGATGATTAGAGACTTTGAGCATGTTTTCATATGTTTCTTGGCCTTCTTTCTTTTATGTAGAATCTAATGAACAAAATAAACCGATGAACAAAATAGAATCAGAGGCATGGATACATGGAACAGACTGGCAGAGGTCAGAGGGGAAGAGAATGGGGGTAACTGGATGAAAGAAGGTGAAGATATTAGCCAAAGAACATTTATATATAGTCCATATATTCAGTGCAGTGATGGCCAGATGGGGTGGGGGTAGGGAAGCCGGGTGAAGGTGGGTAGAGGGGGGGAAAACAGGAAACATCTGTAGTAGTGTCAACACTAAAAATAATAATAATAATAATAATAATAATAATAATAATAATAAAGAAAATAAAAGCTTCTGCACAGCAAAAGAAACCATCAACAAAACAACAAGAAACCCCACTGCATGGGAGAAAATATTTGTGACTGTTATCACCAATAAGGGTTTAATCTCCAACATTTATAGGGAACTCATACAACTTAACAAAAGGAAGATAAACAATCCAATAAAAAAATGGGCACAGGACCTAAATAGACACTTTTCAAAAGAAGACATTCAGAAAGCCAAGAGACATATGAAAACATGCTCAAAGTCACTAATCATCCGAGAGATGCAAATAAAAACAACAATGAGGTACCATCTCACACCTGTCAGAATGGTTATCATCAACAAATCAACAAATGACAAGTGCTGGAGAGGATGCGGAGAAAAGGGAACACTTGTGCACTGCTGGTGGGAATGCAGACTGGTGCAGCCACTGTGGAAAACAGTATGGAGTTTCCTCAAAAAGTTAAAAATGGAACTCCCATTTGACCCAGTAATCCCATTTCTAGGAATATATCCCAAGAAACCAGAAACACCAATCAGAAAGGATATATGCATCCCTATGTTCATAGCAGCACAATTTACCATAGTGAAGATCTGGAAACAGCCTAAGTGCCCATCAGCAGATGAATGGATTAGAAAACTGTGGTACATCTACACGATGGAATACTATGCTGCTGTAAAAAAAAGGAATCCTTACCATTTGCAGCAGCATGGATGGAACTGGAGAGCATTATGCTAAGTGAAATAAGCCAGTCAATGAAAGAAAATACCACATGATCTCACTCATTTATGGATAATAAAGACCATTATAAACTGATGAACAAAAATAGATAGAGAGGCAGAGCAGCATTGAACAGACTATCAAACTACAGCGGGAAGGCTGGGGAGGGTTGGGGGACAGGAGGGGATGGTAAGAGATCAACCGAAGGACTTATATGCATGCATATAAGCATAGCCAATGGACATAAGACACAGGGGGATAGGGGAAGCTGGGGGAATGTCAAGAAGGGGAAAAAAAAGGAGAAATATATAATACTCTTTGTAATACTTTAAGCAATAAAACAAAATTTTAAAAAAAGAAAATAATTAGGCCTCGGTCAGGTTAATTTTATTAAAAGATTTCACATCTTGAAAAATCAATGTATGCAAGAGAAAGGGTTCCTAGTTGGTGAACAAACACATTACTCCCTTGTACAATTCTAATGTTGTTATACTGAATTGATTTAAAGAAATGTGAAGTGATAAACATGAACGGTTTACAAATATGGAACTCTACACCCATTTAGCCTAAAGCTTTATCTCTTTACTAGGAGCCCAGCATGCGATTCGAAATCACGCAGTGCCACCCACCCTCCAGTTGCCTGTCCAGCCCTGCCTCCCTCCCTGGGCTCCGCAGCAGCTGTGTCCGCTGCTGGTTTGGCCCTGCCTCCCTCTCCAGCCCTTGAAGCAGCCGGGGCCACTGATGGTCAGGCTCTCCCCCTGCTGCCCTGCCCCCGAAGCTGCCCATGCAACCTCCTGCTGTCCAGTTGACCCATTATGGCATCTTGGTTAATTAGCATATTTCTCTATTTTATATGTGTATATATATATATATATATATATATATTATATATATATTTCTCTATGTTATATCTATCTATCTCTATCTATCTATCTATCTATCTATCTATCTATCTATCTATCTATCTATATTAGAGGCCCGGTGCACAAAAATTTGTGCACTCGGGGGGGAGGGGGTGTCTCTCAGCCCGGCCTGTGCCCTCTCGCAGTCTGGGACCTCTCGGAAGATAATGACCTGCTGGTTTAGGCCTGCTCCCGGGTGGCAGAGGGCAGGCCCAATCCCTAGGTGCAGCCCCTGGTTAGGCTCAGAGCAGGGCTGATTGGGGAATTGGGGCGCCGTTCCCTGTCATGCACAGAGCAGGGCGGATCGTGAGGTTGCGATGCCATCCTCAGTCACGCCCAGGGTAGGGCTGATTGGGGGGTTGGGGCACTGCCCCCTGTCACACTCAAGGCAGGATCAATGGGGAGGTTGCGGCACCACCCCCTGTCACGCACAGAGCAGGGCCAATCAGGGCATTGGGGCGCTGTCCCCTGTCACTTACAGAGCAGGGCAGATCAGGGGGTTGGGGCGCCTCACCCTGTCACACACAGAGCCGCAGGGCAATCAGGGGTTTGGGGAGCTCCCCCCTATCAGGCACAGAGCAGGGCTGATCAGGGGGTTGGGGCATCTTCCCCTGTCAGGAACAGAGCAGGGAGGACAGGGAGGTTGTGGCCCTGCCCCCTGCCACACACAGAGCCGCAGGGCGATCAGGGGGTTTGGGCGCTGCCCCCTGTCATGCTGATCCCGGTGCTGGGAGGCATATTACCCTTTTACTATATAGGATAGAGGCCTGGTGCACGGGTGGGGGCCAGCTGGTTTGCCCTGAAGGGTGTCCTGGATCAGGGTGGGGGTCCCCACTGGGGTGCCTGGCCAGTCTCGGTGAGGGGCTGAGGGCTGTTTTCAGGCTGGCAGGTGATTGAAGCTCCCAACCGCTCCTTTTTTTCTTTTTCTTCTTTTATTCTGGGCCAGCTTTAGCTCTGAGGCTTGGCTCCAGCTCTTAGGCCTCAGCTGCTGAAAGCAGGTATCTGGTTTGTTTGGGTTCTATAATCAAAACACTGTTTCAACTCCAGCTCTGAGATCCCGGCTGGTTGAAAGCAGGTTTCTGGGGTTTTGTTTAGCTTCTATATTTGTAACAATGTTTCAAACTGCAAGCTCAGAGGCCGGCAGCGGCAGGCGGGGAATGTTGGTTTCCTCCGTCACTGAAGCAAGCAAGCCTCATGTTAGTTTCAAGCTGCCTGGCTGCTGGCCGCCATCTTGGCTGGCAGTTAATTTGCATATGGCCCTGATTAGCCAATGGGAAGGGTAGTGGAGGTACAGCTAATTACCATGTTTCTCTTTTATTAGATAGGATATTATAGATGGATAGATAGATAGATAGATAGATTTCTCATGAGGTAGATTGTTTTAATAGTAAATGTTGGTAACAGTAGTCAACATAAAATACGTCATTTCCAATATAATCTTTCCAAAGAAGATATTTCTAGCATATTTGACAGAAAGCACTATCTGTCCATCATTTCAATATGTGAGTGTGGTCTCACCGGCACAAAAACATGGCGACTGCATGGAAGGGCCAGAAGACTAAGTAATTTTGTGCTTTTCAGATCGGTTTGAGAGCATCTGGACTCTTCCAACCCTGTCTTTAAGGGAGAACCAGTTACAAAAACAATATAGATGTTGACAGAGAAATAAAGGGTGGGCCAGAATGGTCCCTAGTCAATGTGACAAATGGCACTGCTGATACCATGATCTGAAGATGAAAATATCCAAGCTTAGTAGTGGGCAAAGATAATTAAAACACAGATCCCTGCATCAATCACATAGTAACAGCGGATTAATGTTCTAGAATTAATACTCCATATTTGTTCATTTAGGGAAGGCCATCGTAATTATTTAAACAAATACACAAAATGGATATTCTCTCTAGAATATTTTTGATGAAATTGCTTCTGGAGGTTATAAGTTGGTGCTTAAAACAGTTTCTAGCATTTCTTCATGATGTCAAATGCAAAAATGGTCATATTCATGTGGGTTTTATTTACAGTAGGGAGAAGCATTAATAAATGGGCATAACATTTTTTTTCAAGTCTAAACTTGATGTCCCATTTTAGAAAATCGGTGTCAGCTTTACTCGTATAAATCAGAAGCAAACAGAAGCAAACAGAAATCACTCCTGGATACCAGCAGCGGCCCAGGAACCAGTGGCCAGTCAATATGAGAATCAGCTGGCTCTTTCTCATTCAGTCTTCACCTTTCCAGCCAGAGGTTTTTAGGTTTCACTCTCTATCGAGTCAATTGCTTGAGGGGGGTGAGGAGGGGGGAATCTTCAAATTGCATTACATATCACTCATTTCCCTTCCCTATCGATTTTTCCCCTCTCTCACTTCCAGGGGCATCGATTTTCTTCCTTGGGTTTCTGAGAAAGCTTTGCTCCCCAGGCATCCCTACCTGGCTAGAAAGAAGCATTATTCACACTTCCCCTGCAGCCATGCAGATGTGACACCTGCTGCTCTAGGCAGTGGGCTGAATTTTGTTGGAAGCTACGGAAAACCTTTGAAGGAAAGTGACTTAAGAGCTCTGATCTCTGAGGATATAAAGGCTCTCATGGGTGTTTGCTTTATCTATCACTTTGTATTAGATGGTGCCTTACGTTTCTTCGTAATTCTCAGCAGACTGGGATAGGCTCAGATGGGAAATCGCACCCCATCTTGAGGTGTACTGCGGGGCCCTCAGGACACCCCACTACTGTCTCCCTTGCAGCCAACTCATTGCATCCGGCTGTGAAGATCAGAGATTTTATGAATGTAATGACAGAAAGGGTGATCCCTGAAACCCTTTGTGAACATAGAGCTGAATAGCCATTATCAGAGATAATAAAGCAGGTATTATTCACATGTGCTTTACAGGCTGTAAAATATGCTCACAAACACATCTTAGTGATCCTAACAGTCTCCATGAAAGGCAGGTGAAGCAGGTGAAGCAGGTGTCATTCTAATTTCATTTGACAGAAGAGAAAAGAGAAGCCCCAACAGGTGAATTGACCTGTGGTGATGTGCCCTGTGCTCCTGGAAGACAATGGTGGTCAAGAATTCCCCACCTTCCTGTGTTCTGCAAAAAAGCCCCTTTCCCCTATGACTTAGGTATGACTCACCCATGACCTCCTTGTTTCTCTATGTCAAGGCTAGACACAGACCTTCCAGTTACCATTCTTTGCCACATGAGCGATTAGCTGAAATGTTTGACCAATTGACAGAAAATACCTGCTAACTTGATTGAGTCAAACATTCCTCCTTTTCCCAGGACCCTGAACTCTAAGCCTGAGCGAGCTTTGAAATGTGGAATAACTGCTCCTTAAGGCCCTTCTGAAGAATTTGCTAATTCAGGGACAGACATTTCCTGCTCAACTATCCTATCATGTCATCCACCTCCACCCACTCACCCGTTTTGAGATAATCTTGCATCCAAAGTGTTCTTCCTATTGCCATAGCCTTTTCAAATAAAGTCCCTCCTTACCTAAGTCAGGATTTGGTTTCTGTCTGACAGGTCACAGGTAAAGGATCAAAAATGGTCTCCTGTCACCAGCGTTGGTCATGCACATGGTCTGACTATCATACCTGCCAAGGTGAGTGGTTGAGCTGTGGCCCTGGGCCCAGGCCCTGCTTATTTCAGACTTGGTTCCCCTGGCTTTCTCTCTGTGTTCTTGCAACATTGCATCCTATTGGGATGTCTGGAATAAAGCGTTTTCACAAGAACTGAAGAGCAATTCCAACTGACATCTGTGCTCCAGGGAAGATTTATGTTGCTTTGTTTACACTGCTTTTATCTTAATCTGGGAACATATCACCTGTATCCCACAAAGGGAGGAAAGGAACTGGAATTCAGGCTGCAAAAATGAGAAATCTTCCTACTGACTGACATTTTGTTTGGTATATCAGACAGTCTTATTTAGAGGTGAGTTAAAATAACCCAAAGCCATTTGATCCTGTTCAGCTTAGAGAGAACAGTGCAGTGCTGAGAACCACGCATGCGCCAATATGTTGCTAAGAGATGCCGGAGGTACAGGGATGGACAGGCCAGGCTTGCCCTCAAAGGCTTTATGGTCTTTTGGAGATTCAGACACATGACCTGGATTGGAGAAGCAGCGTCAAGATTACCTCCTAACTGGGCAATCAGCTCTTTGGCGCTTGGGTGGTGGTCTCAGCAACTGTGTAGCTTATTGGCCCATTTCAGACATTTTTCTTTTCCACAGTATCAGCTATAGTGGAAGGACTTCAGGTAGAATTTCTGAATTTTATTATCACGTTGCTTTACAATAATGATAATCTATGCCTTCTAAAGCGAATATTTCTGTAGCTTTCTGATTCATGGGTGTGACTCCAGGTCACCACCTATTAGATGCTCTCCAGTTTGCTCTGGAGGAACCTCCTCAATGAGCTACCTGCAACATGGCCTGCTTTTGTGGCTGGATTCCTTAAAATCCAATATACTAGTATTCTGAAGATGATCAATAAGCTGATGGCTCAAGCACATACATAGGCCAAGAAATGTGGCATCTAATTAACAGTTAGATCAGGACGTGAGGCAATTGCAGAAGGAGAGTGAAGACCTTGCCCGGATGGAGGACCCCTGGATAAGAGAATCAGGGCTGGTGGTGTGACATGTCCATGCGAGGTAGCTGTCAAAGTGAGAACACAGCAACCAGGACCCTCAGGCTGTGCTCATTAGTGCCTCACAGAATTCAATGATCAATTGACCTGGCCCTAAGCAAGGCACATATCCATTACTCTGAAAAAAAAGGCAATGGATCAAAAAGAATGAGATTCATTTTTGGGTTTGAGAATCCAGTTTGAGATTCTCCATGGGTTTGGCTCTGAAGCTCAGTCAGTTGGTAGAACACAGAAATGAGGCATTCTCCGCAGGAAGGAGAGGCAGGATGGAGACAAAGGCAGGTTTCTGGAGTGGGGCAGTTTGGTGCCCTGCACAGAGGTCAGGAAGAGACGATTTGCTAGAAGAGGCCAACACACCCCTTGCATTGGATCCCTGAGGGATATTTCCATTAATCTGTGAGTCCCACCAAGGTTGCCAAGAGAGCAAGGACTCCTTCTTGTCTCATCGCTTAAACAGGAAGAGAAAGAAGCTTTTCTCCCCTCTGTACCTGGGAGAGCCCACCGCTGAGTGTCTCCTGGCACAGAGGAAAGAACTGAGTTCACTGAGACAGTTTTCCCTGGGGTATGTGGAACGTACTAGTGTTATCGACCTGTGGCCAGCTTAATGTTTCCTAGTTGACTGTTTTGTTGTTGAGCTTTCAATGTTTCACCAGGAAAGGCCTTCCGTGATGTTTCTAATATGAAATGCAAACTCTGAAAGAGAAGGCAATGCCTGGAGTCTGATAATCTTAAAACAACTGTTCTATTGCTCCTGGAACCAATTAAGACAGAGGAGGTCAAGCTGTACCTGTGGGAGGTGATGTGTCTCTGAAGTCTGTTGACTCAGCTTGTGAATTAGGATTAGTGCCTTGACATCAAGTAAACACATTAAAAACTAAGCTTGTTGTTTTTTGGAAAAAGGACAACTGGTTGGATTCTGTTGACAGATGAGTGACCATATCTCAGGTTGCACTAACCAACTACAGGGAATAAAATGATACTCATTGTGATGGTTAAATTTATGTGTCGACTTGGTCAGGCTGTGGTGCCAAGTTGTTTGTTCAAACACTAATTTAGATGTTGTTGTGAAGGTATTTTTTAGATATGATTAACACTTAAATCATGAGGCTTTGAGTAAAACCAATCACCCTCCATAATATGTGTCTCGTTCACTCAGTTGAAGGTCTTAAGAGCAAAAACTGAGGTTTGCAAAAAATGAAGGAATTCTCCCTCAAGATTATAAACAGAAATCCTGCCTGAGTTTCCAGCTTGCAGATTTTGATTTCAAAGCTGTAATGTTACTCTTGTTGAATTTTGAGCCTGTTGGCCTGCCATATAGATTTTGGAATCGTTATCAACCCACAATTGTATTATCCAATTCCTTAAAATAAATCTCTCTATAAATGTCCCATTAGTTCTGTTCTCTTGAGAACCCTGACCTATACTCATTCTGTGTATTCCAAATGAAGTGCTCTCCCTTACCAGACAGATTGGTCTCTAGCCTAGTTGTCTGCAAGCACGAGTGAGATAAGAATGATCTATTTCCAAGAATGAAGGGCTAGAGTAAAGACTATATTTCCCCCTCCATCTCCTTCCTTATCCTTTGTCCTTATCTGAATCTTTCCAATGCACTCTTATGCTTCAAGAGTGTTACCTACTTTAATACTTTTATGTCTCCAAAGTAGAAATTAAATAGAGTGCCTAAGAGGATGCAGGTAATTCAAATCAAAAGTTCCCTTTCTCTAACATAATTTATGGGTACAATTCTCTTCCTTGAGATCTTGGCTAAAGAAGAATTTTCTATATAATGTTACTCTGCTATTTCTGACTATCCTTGGTCAAATTACTAATTTATTATTTTAGACGGTTTTAACATGGCTTAGAATGCAAAGGTACCACCATGAATATGTATTTATTTACAGAGAGCCCATGGGCCCTAGCCCATTTCTGCACCTACAGGTGGGTTTGATCTCATTTAAAAGCTAAACATCTCAGTGGCTAGTCAGATATTAGGAACACTACTAGGAAGGATGCATCAAAACAAATGTTTCCACTTAGTGGTATTTTGGAATCACAGACCACATCTATACAAAATGGAGTGACAAATATCAATTTATGAAAGGAACACAATGAAGCTACATAATTCCTCTTTAGGTTGGTTGATTCTGTAACCAAGCCTTAAAAATTGACATTGGCATTGTACCACTGCCTGTGAAGAGAGAATGAGAAAGAACTTCAAATCTGTCTCTAAATAAACCATCCGTGGCTTAATTCAATGGAGAATGATGCCAGCCTCCTTAAGATTCAAATGAGATTTAGATGTTTACTAGGCATGTTACAGGATAATTTTTAAGTTGAATGGGGGACATATAGCATTGTGGCAAAAAATAATAAAATATTACATTTAAATCAGGTAAACTGCCATTTGTGACAACATGGATGGAGCCTGAGAGCATTTAAATGAGACCAAACACACCTGAAGGTGCAGAAATGGGCTAGGTCCCATGGGATCTCTGAAAATCTATCTATCTATCTATCTATCTATCTATCTATCTATCTATCTATCTATCTAAAAGCCTAATATGCAAATTGTACCCACAGGAGTTTTACTGGGAGAATGATGGCTCACTATGACGTGGGCTGAAAACCAGAATGAAGGCAGTCCCTGGCCGGCAGCCGGAAGGCCCCAGTCAGCCCTGATCACAAATTTCATGCACCAGGCCTCTAGTAAATATATATGAATGGTGGTACTTTTGCATTATAAGCCATGTCAAAACCATCTAAAATAATAAATCAGTAATTTGACCAGGGACTATCAGAAATAGCAGAGTAACATTTTACAGAAAATTCTTCTTTAGCCAAGATCTCAAGTAAAATAAGTCAGGGAAAGACAAATATCATATGATCTCACATACATGTAGAATCTGAAAGCAAACAAACAAACAAACAAAAACCAAGCTCATAGATACAGAGAACAAATTGCTAGTTGCTAGAGGTAGGGGTGGACAAAATGGGTAAAGGGGGTCAAAAGATACAAACTTCCAGTTATAAAAGAAATAAGTCATAAGGATGTAATGTACAGCATGGTAGTTATAGTTAATATTTGAACTAGATATATTGCATATTTGAACATTGCTAAGTGAGTAAATCTTAAAAGTTCTCATTACAAGCAAAGGAAATTATAACTATGTATGGTGACAGATGTTACCTAGACATATTGTGGTGATCATTTCACAATATATACAAACATTGACCCATAGTTGTACACCTGAAACGAATATAATGTGATATTTCATTATACCTCAATTAAAAACAGTAACAACAACAAAAACAAACAAACAAAAAACCGGATGAACTGGTCCAATATAGAAAGCAAGCAGATATGAAAGCATAATTTAAGGGTAGTATTGGAATTGTTTTGCTATTTCAATTTAGCGACTTGCTTTTGGGATCAGGTGACAGGATGTATTTTAATGACCTGTTTCTTTTTCTCCGCATTTTGGCTGCTTCCCTGTGTTGATAGAATGGCTTTGTGTGCTAGGTGTCCTATAGGGCCCAGTGGCTCAGCCTCCCCAATTACCTGAGGTGGACACTCTTTGTGCACCCCTTTGTGGGCTGTGTGCATAGTCTTGTTGTAGTTAAGCCTTGATTGTTGTTGTTATCACTGGGAGGAATTGACCTCCAGGCCAACTGGCTGTGAGAATCAGCTGTGTCTACGGTGGGAGAACTTCTGTGCTGGAGAAACCCTTTTGGAGCAAAACTTGCTTCAGTGGGGCTTTGGTGTTCACTGAGTCTGCCCCCTGAGTGTGACCCTTATGGATCTGAGGAGTTGTAATCTGGATGGTCCCAATCTGACCACTGGGTACACTGTCTCCTGGATCTCTAAGGAGGTGCTAATCTAGCCTCTGCCTGAGGCTACCCAGCAGGAGCTATGGAGAAATCTGCAGATTCCTCTTCCTTGTTTGGGTTTTGGAGGTGCCCAGATGAGGCCCAGCTGTGAAGCAATGCTAGCTGCTGTGGGGCCTTGGGCTTTCTTTTGGAAGTTCTGGGTCTCTCTGACCCAGCTGCAGTTTGTTAGGTAATTTTAGATTGCAAGGGGCCAGGCCATTCATATGCAAAAGCCTCTGCGCACAGCTTGGGTGGGGCGGGGTCTCAGGGAATCAACAGGGCGGAGCAAACAGCTATGGCTGATCCTCAGCCCTGCCCTAAGAGGCCTTGGGTCTTAGTGTCCCGGGTCTCACTGTTCCACGATAATCACTGCAAGCACCTCTGAGAGAAAGCCACCCTCGAGTTCCACCTGATGCCAGACAGTCCAGTTTCTCCCCATATGAGTCTGGGTCCCCAGAGACTCGCCTGGAACTGGAGTTCAGAGCAGTCAGGAGCTTGTGACTCCCTCCCAGTTGAAAAAGACAACTGTGTCCTCAGTTGCCAGCCCTTTCTGCGGAAGCCTCCGTAACTCTGCATTTTACTTTCGCACCTCCTCTGAGTCTCAGTGTGCTTTTCTCTTTCCTTCTAGCTGTAAATTTCCACTCAGCCAGCCTTCCTGTGGTTCTGGATGATGTCTGTTTTGTCTTTTAGTTGTAATTTTGAAGTGGTTGTGCGAGGCAGCAATTTCAGGTGTTTACCTATGCCGCCATCTTGGTTTCTCCCTGGGTTCTCATCTTTATCCCAATTTCAACTAGGGTTGCCTGCTTTTTCCCAGTTAGTATTTGGGAATCCCTTGGAGGACTTTACTTGAAAAAGAGTGCCACTGCTAAGCAATGTATTGAAAACCACCTATTTATGCACAGTATGTCACTTCCTACAAAGAAACAGGTAAACATATCAAGCCCCTGGCTGCGGAAACGGCTCTTGCTTCACACTTTATAACTCTTGTTTTTCTTCTACGTGCCCTGTCTTATTCATCTTGGGCAGGGCATAAATGGTCATTCCCTGCTGGTGGGTGTTGCTCTCAAACCGTCACTGAGAATAGAGTGAATGGCATTGGTCTGGCCATTCTCTCCATCCTCGTTCCCTCTGAGTCCCCTTGAATTGCCATATGTGCTATGCATGTGTGGTCTGTTCCTCTTGGGGGTTCTGTGTCAAGTATTCTATCGCTTATGCTTCTGGTGCCCTTGGACACAACAGCATCCTTTAATTAAAGGCAGTAGGTAGCATGATGACAGGATTAGTATCAGTGTCTGGCCTCCCTAAGGGCCAGGGAGCATTGTGGCCAGTTTTCCCATCTGCATAACCAGACTGTTATATGTTTATGAAAAATCAAAGAGAGGGTGGCAGTTTTTTTTGTGTGTGTCTGTGTTTTTTTCTCTCAGCTTGCAGTCTGCTTTACCGGCTTCAGGAAAATAGTGGAGATAAGTCCCACGGGAATTGTTTGGCTATTTCACTTCACTGAAAATGTAGGGTGCTGTGGCTTTAAATGCATTGCTATTCTGCCCCTTGCTTCACTGCAGAATGAACAACAGTGATGTTCTGCTGAACAAAAATTACAGACGTTTTAGGAAGGGCTCAGCAGTTTTGTGAGAAGGAAGCTGTATTACTCGAATATAATGAGCCAAAAGAGAAAAAAATAAAGATCTGGTTTTCATGCATTAGTAAAGACCCACGCCCTGGCCATGTCACATCCTTGTCTGCTTTGTTATGGGTTTGGAAGGTACAGGGTATTCACTTAGCCGGCGGGCACAAATGTGAAAGGAACTTAGAAGCTGAGCTGGAATGAATATCAGGGGTAGAGCTTTTGTTAACTAATTATAGACAGAATATTCAGAAATAGAGAGTTTGCAAAGTGCCAGCAATCTGGTGGCCCTACCCACAAGCCCCCCACCCCACATATACAAAAAGGGTTTAGAAATCATCATCAACTCAGAGAAAATTCTTTTACAAATTCAATACTTATTTCATTTTATTATATACAAAAAGTAAATGCCAAATGAACATAAAATGAAATAAAATCCTTTCAGCTGCACTGACTTTAATTACCCATTACCTGATAATCACAATTAATCATAGAAACAATAGACTGTCACCACAATGTTAAAAGTGTTATACAGAAAGATTGTGATATTTGGCTATTTTAAAAATGTTACACAGAGAAAAAGAAATCATAAAGCAACTGGGATGGGGTGAATGTTCAGAGGATACTGAGATAATCACTCTGTTCAAAGAGATCATCTAAACAGCAAATCTTCAGTCAAGAATAATGTAGTCAAAGCTCAATCTCACATCTACTTGGTTGACTCAGCCTAAGTGGGCCAACAGTAATCACTTTGCATTTTAATTTTCCCACAGAACACAAGTACAGTTGGGGGTATGGAATAAACTGTGAGTTCAGAGAAGATTTTCAGAGTACCATTATTTCCAGAGGAGAGTCTGCTAGCAGGGGAATCATTTGGAATTAAAGACAGCGATGGTGTGTTGCAATCAACTCATGTCTTTGCTGATTTATGGCACAATGGGCATATTTTGGGTAAAAAATAAAGCCAATGATGGCATCACACATGCAAAGATTTTTAAAAATAAGCTGAATTGCTTTACACTTTTTTCTAAACTCAATTATTAAAATACTTTTTGAGGAATTCAACATCTTTCCATAACTATGTCTCTCAAGTGACTTCTATAAGGTTTGTTTTAAATCACTTAGCAACATGTGTCAATTTCTTTGTCTGGTACCTGGACACACAATTCTCTTGGAAGAGGCAACAATTTCATTGGAGTGACTGAGGACAGAAATTGACTTGTTCTGACCTCTAAATATCTTGTGTATATTTTTTAAAAATAACACAAGGAAAAGAATATACTTCTAAAAATTCAGAATCTGTAGTTTGTAAAATTATTATCATTTTTAGCATGAGCTCGGTGCTGACCTTTTCAGATCAATTATAAATAATAAATTCCCCCAAGAGAAATATTTCTAGTGGAAGTGGGAAAAACATGAACTAAAGATATAGCTCCTGTACCATATATATGAGCCGCTTTGGGCTTAGCACACTTTCAGGGGTGGTAATAATATATAAGAGCACATATGAATATATGTCTCAGTTTACATAGACAGAATATGTAGAATTTTTGAACAATCTATATCTGGTGTTGGTATAGTTTCTAATATTTCTAATACTGCCATTATGCAAACTGTCTCAAACACATGGTAATAAGCCATCATTTGTACAATTCTGACAGACCAGTTTTTATGCCTTCCTATGCAGGACAAATTGGAATTCAATTATGGATTGTTGACTGGACAATGGAGGAAAATATTAGAAAGTACTTTTCACCATTAGACTGCCATCTGCATTGATTTCCACCTAAATATCCAGAAGGTCATCTCCACTTTCGTCACTCTCCACGGTCAGCTGCCGGGTCCACCACTTCTTAACTTCAGAACCACAGGAAGCTGTGTCAGTCATGGGGTTCATTTTGCACACCACAGATTTCATGGTTGTCCGCCCTCCAAACCGTAAGTTGACTGAAGACACTGAATGGCTTATTGGCTTTGGTGCTGTGGAATTAACCAAAGTCCTATGAGCAAAATGGCGTTTTACTGTGTTGTAAGTCATTCCTGAGAAACCATGATATTCCCATCTAATGCTTTTGATGAACAAGTACTATCCTTTTTAGTATGAGAAGATGTTGAGTATGAAACCTTTTCAGCACTGGAGTCTTTATATTCATAATGGGCTTTAAAGTTATCTTCATGGACAACTAGTAATACCATTTGAAAAAAAAATGCTGCTTGTCTCTTGCAAAAACGAAAAATTTTTTTTAAAAGTTCCAATATGGACAAATATAAGTGTCATAGAAATATTTGTGACTCGGTGCTCATTAGTATTATTCATATTTAGAAAAAGGAAAAGAAGGACTGTAATGGATAGTAGTGGAGAGGAAGTAATGCAGAAGGTATGGAAAGAATAATGTGGGTAAATACTCTTTTTTTGGTAAAAATAAATTGAAGTATAGTTTCAGTGAAAAAGGAATGGTTTTGGAAATTATTTAAAATTTTCTCATGGCATTCATCCTTCCAATCCATGAATCTGACTGAAGCAGAGTGTCTGAAGACTTTGTTGACACACTCATGGCTTTGGGATTCCACAGTTATGGTTTTGGGTCCCATTCTGTGACCTGTGGGTGTAACTAAAGGCAAGTTCATGTCCTGAAACCCATTTCCTCAATTGTAAAATGAAGATAATGCAAGTTTTCTCACTGGACTATTATGAGAATTAAAATAGATTAAATGAGATGACCTACGAAAATGCATAGCAGAACTATCATATGATCCAGCATTCCCACTTCTGGGTATATATATTTGAAGAAAGTAAAATAATTATCTTGAAGAGATAGCTGCACTCTCTTGTTTATGGCAATGTTATTCACAATAGTCAAGATATGAAAATAACCTAAGTATCCTTCAATTGATAAATGGTTAAATAAATTGTGATATATAAATTGTGATAACTAAATATTATTCAACCTTAAGAAAGAAATCCTGCAATTTGCAACAATATATATAAATATACATGACATTATGCTGAGTAAAATAACCTAGATAGAGAAAGCAAAATACTCTATGATCTCATTTATATATGGAATCCCAAAATGTCAAAATTCACAGAAGCAAAGAGAGCAAATATAGTAGAATGATGGTTACCAGGGTTGGGAGATGGGGAAAATAGGAAAATGGTCAAAGGGTACAAAGTTGCAGTTATGTAAAATGAATAATTCTGGAGATCTAATGTGCAACATGGTGACCATCTATATAATAAAAGCCCAGCGACCATTATGGTGGAATGACCAGAATGACTGGTCGCTATGATGTGCACTGACCACCAGGGGGCAGATGCTCAGTGCAGAAGCTGCCCCCTGGTGGTCAGTGCACTCTCACAGCTGGAGTGCCACTCAGCCAGAAGCCAGGTTCATGGCTGGAGAGGGCAGCAGTGGTGGCAGGAGCCTCTCCCACCTCAGTGGCAGCACTAAGGAATGGCAAGCCAAGAGGTAAGGAGAGAGCAGGTGGGCAGTTAGGAGCGAGGGGTCCAGATTGCAAGAGGGATATCCGACTGCCGGTTTAGGTCTGATTGTGCCTAAACTGGCAGTCGGACATCTCCTGAGAGGTCCCATATTGCGAGAGGGTGCAGGCCAGGCTGAGGGACCTCCTTCCCCTGCACGAATTTCATGCATCAGGCCTCTAGTAGTTAATAAGACTGTATTGTATACTTGAAATCTGCTGAGAGAGTAGATATTAAGTGTTCTCACCACAGACAAAAATGGCAAGTATATGAGCTGATGAATATATGTTGGCTGCAGCAATCTTTTCACAATGTATAGGTTAATAGAAACATCACATTATACACTTTAAATATATGCTTTTCAATAACAAGTAAAATAAAAAGGGGGAAGGGGGAAAAAAAGAAGAAAACGCATAGCATGGTACCTGGTACATTGTTGGTGTCCCCTTAAAATGCCTTTTCCTGCCCTTTGCCTCTTCAAACTCAGCCTGTCCCAATAGCATGTCTCTTTAGTTACCACCATTTCTGACATTGGGGACACCTAAGCTTGGGCCATTAGAGGCACTTTTGACAACATCCTTTCTTTTATGCATTTCAGTGAACACCAAGGACTGCACTTCCCCTAGGTCAGTGGTTGGCAAACTCATTAGTCAACAGAGCCAAATATCAACAGTACAACGACTGAAATTTCTTTTGAGAGCCAAATTTTTTAAACTTAAACTATATAGGTAGGTACATTGTTATTAACTTAATTAGGGTACTCCTAAGGCTTAGGAAGAGCCACACTCAAGGGGCCAAAGAGCCGCATGTGGCTCGCGAGCCGCAGTTTGCCGACCACGGGACTAGGTCATCTCTCCTACTTGTTGCTCCAGGGTCTGGACCACTGCCACCAGCTTTGGCCATGTTGTCACCTCATGCCCAGATTAGGTATCATCCTCTGGCTCCTAACGCTGTCTCCAGGCTCACTCTCTATCCTACTGCCAAGTCACTCTCCCTAAAGCACGAATTCCAAATGCCACGTCTTGCTCAGGAACCTGTACTGGTTCCTAGTAGCTACAGGATGAAGTTGAAACCACTCAGCCTGTAACTTACAGCTTTTCATGGCCTGGCCCCACCACCTACTCAACCTCATTTCCCATCACTCCCAGCTCTGTTTTCCCAGGCAGAAGCTAGCTTCCCTCTGATCCCTAAATCATAAACTCCTGGATGTGAAAAAAAGATATTTTCCTTCTGATGTTAAGATCCACTGAACAACTTTTAGTCTCAAAATTTAGTTACACTGTCTTCTGCTTTGTGGAACAGACATGCTACAGAAGAGTTTGCAACATCATCCACCTTCTCATTGGATTGGGCCGAAGAAGGGGAACAATTAAGGAGCATTAGGAAGCCCCTATTTTATCGTGGATTCAATTATTTAAACAGAAAACCACATATGGGGGACAGTGGGCTGTGCAGATCATTGCTCCCCTCCACTTCTGAGTGCCCTTAATGGGATTGTCCTGGTTTTCCAAAACCCCATGTTCTCCTAGAAAAAAATTATCTCACTGAATGTGAAAAAGAATAGGATTGTGAGGATTAAGTGAGGGAACACACACAATGCACGTATAATACTGACTGGCACACAGTAAGTAGTATAGCACTAATATACATCATATATCATATATATCATATATCATATCATATGTATTATACTATGCAAGTTTTGTTGTTCCTTCTTTGAGAACTGTGGCATTTTCTAAATGATCATATCTATTCACTTCCTCTTAGATTAAATAAATTTTGCCTATGTTTGCGAACGCCTTAAATACTCAGGAAGCCCTTGGAAATCCTCTTTTTTAAAATGATCTTGGCTATGGTGCCTCACTTTGTTAATAAGTATTGCCTTCTCAACCACAGTAACTGAAAACGAGGGCCAATACAGTGCTATTTAGAGAAGTTATTTTGAGGGAAGTATCTTTGATAAGAAGATATATTTTTCATGTCTATAAATAACTTCAGATGCAGACCCTTATTTTGAAATCTAAGATCCCAACACACAGAATGTCAACAACTTAAAATGCCTCAATCAATGGAGAAAGGACTTGGTGCACATACCTGAGGGCAGGCGCCACTGCCCGAACTTCCTCTGGGGCTTCCCTGCATCCCCTGCGTCTTGACGACTCCCCCCTCTGTCCGACAGGGTGGGGCTCAGAAGCTGCTGCTGGCTGCTCGTCTGCAGGGGGAAGAAGAGAGCAGTGACTTTCTGAACCCTATGCTCTCCTCCCTCTTTCTGCATCATGGGCCTGTCCCTCCTTTTGTTTTGAGAAAGTTAGAAAACGTGCTTATGGGTGGACGAGTGGGTGAAAAAGTTGTAGTACATATACTAGTGCACAATGGAATACTACCTGGCCACAAAAAAGAGTGAAGTTGAACCTTTTGCAACAGCAAAAGGATGGACTAGAGCAGCCGTGGGCAAACTATGGCCCGTGGGCTGGATCCGGCCCATTTGAAATGAATAAAACTATTGAAAAAAAAGACCGTACCCTTTTATGTAATGATGTTTACTTTGAATTTATATTAGTTCACACAAACACTCCATCCATGCTTTTGTTCCAGCCCTCCGGTCCAGTTTGAGAACCCATTGTGGCCCTCGAGTCAAAAAGTTTGCCCACCCCTGGACTAGAGGGTATTATGCTACATGAAATAAGTCAGACAGAGAAAGACAAATACTATATAATTTTACTTGTACATGGAATATAAAGAACAAAATAAACAAACAAAATTGAAACAGACTCATAAATACAGAAAACAGACTGATGGTTGCCAGAGGGTAGTGGGGGAGGGAGCGCTGGGTGAAAAAGGTGAAGGGATTAAGAAGTACAAATTGGTAGTTACAAAATAGTCATGGGGATATAAAGTACAGCATAAGGAATATAGCTAATAATCTATACTAATAAAAGGGTAATATGCTAATTAGACTGGGTAGACCGGACGTCTTCTGGTCATCCTTCTGGACAAAGCCACGATGGTGGGGGCTGAGGCAGAGGCGGTTAGGGACAATCAGGCTGGCAGGGGAGAGAGGTTAGGGGCAATCAGGCAGGCAAGCAGAGGCAGTTAGGCCAGCAGGGGAGAGCAGTTAGGGGCAATCAGCCAGTAGGGGAGAGCAGTTAGGGGTTATTAGGCCAGCAGGGGAGAGAGCAGTTAGGGGTGATCAGGCCAGCAGGGGAGCAGTTAGGGGCATCAGGCAGGCAGGCAGAGGCAGTTAGGGGTGATCAGGTAGGCAGGAAGAGGGGTTAGGGGCAATCAGGCAGGCAGGCAGGTGAGCGGTTAGGAGCCAGCGGTCCCGGATTAGAGAGGGTGCAGGCCGGGCTGAGGGACTCCTCCCCACCCCTCACCCCACCCCTCCCCCCGCACAAATTTCGTGCACTGGGACTCTAATACAGTCAATAACTATGTATGGGGGTTAGTAGGTAGCTGGAATACCAGGTTGGGGGGGGGGGGCACTCTGTAAAGTACATGATTTCTAACCACTATGCTATACAGTTGAAACTAATACAGAATCATAATGAATGTAAACTATAATTGAAAAAAGAAAGAAAATGACAGGAAACTAGTGGGAAAAACAATATGGACCTTAATGGACCTATAATGTCCATAATGGGGAAAGGAAAAGTGAAATTGAGTAAAAAAGAGGCAAGGAAAGTGAGAGTCACCACTGCACACCATGAGGAAAGGAGCCTTATTCTTCAAGTAGTGTCCTTTCTTTGACTCCCCTCAAGGAACCCTCCACCCCCATGTCCACATTCCCTCCACACCTGGTAAACATCTACTAGAGCAAGGTTGGTGGCATCCCAGGAAGGAAGTGGAGGGGAGTGAGGGGGCGGGGGGGCGGCAGGCACTGCCTGGCTTGGGGGAAGCATGCTCTTGCCAACCTGAAGGTCAATGCCAAGAGCTTCAGAAAGAAAATTCTCCACAGACAAAGCTGGGATGGGCTTTGGAGGAGATCAAATCTTATATCAATGAAGACTAAAGTCTCTCAGTTATATGTGGAATCTAATGAAAAAGTAAACTAAGGAACAAAACTGAAACAGAGGCATGGATACAGGGAACAGACTGACAGCTGTCAGGGATGTTGGGGGACTGGATGAAAGACAACAGTGTGGTGATAGCCAGAGGGAAGTGGAAGGAGAATGGGGGGTAGGAGGAGGTGGGCAAAGCGGGGGTGGAAATGGGGTCGGAAAGACACTTTGCTTGGGGCAATGAATACACGACACAGTGTGCAGATGATGTTTTATTGAGTTGTACACGTGAAACCTGTACCCCAATCAATTCAATAAAAGACTAAAGTCCAAGAGAAATGCTGAGACTCTCCACACATTTTACCCACCCTCTGGTTCACCCCCACCTTCCCCTTTCCTATCAGCACATTGGCCTTCACATTGCTTCAATATCCCCTTTGGATGTTTTGGGTACCTCTTGGGTTTTTTTGCTCTTTTAACCTAAAACCAGAGAGCTCTGCAATCATCACTTTCCCTGACTCATCATCCCCATCTGACTATCCTGACCTTATCTCAGCCCTACACCTCAGGCACTGCCAGCCCTCCTCAGGGCACATAGGTGGCAGGGCCATTGTAGAAACCTCCATATCCCTCTTTGTTGACTGTCTCCTAAACAAGTGCCTGTAATTGGTGGCAGATGATTCCTACAGGCTGGGGAGCCAACAACATGAAATCCACTCAAATCTGGGCTATAAACAAGAGGGCTCTTTGGAGCATCCCACTGGGCCGCAAAGCCTCAGGCTTCAGTGTTTATCACTGGCCCCTGACTGTGTCACCATATAATCATAAGTCTGATGCTGTCGGAGCGGGGAGGAGGGGGGTGGACTCTCAGAATGCTGGATCAACTCCACCCAGTCCATAACTGCATCCTCACAAAGGGCAGGGCCTCTGCCAGCTGTCTCGCCGCACAGGGCTCTCCAGGACACTGGGGACTCTGTGGTATTTTTATGGACATGTAGATTGAGTTTGGAAATGAAAATATGCTGTGCCCTAGTAAATAGGAAGCCTTCAAGTTAATCATCCCCAAACTCTTCCCCATGCTCTTCTCATGCCCAACTGAGGAAGAACAAATCCTCAATTTAAGGAGGAGGAAGGTCAATTTCAAACCTTTTCATTGATTTTACTGCAAGTTTCTATGACTTGGTAGGAGAAAACATTTAGGGCAGAGCTTCAGGCAAACCCTGTTCTCCTAAATCAGGGGTGGGGAACCTTTTTCTGCCAAAGGGCCATTTGGATATTTATAACATTATTCGAGGGCCATACAAAATTATCAACTTAAAAATTAGCCTGCTATATTTGGTCAAACATGTAATTAACTCATCCCTAATGCCTTGGCAGGGATGACCAAATGAATTCTCAGGCCTTATATGTATGGCCCATGGGCCAGACATTCTCCATCCCTGTCCTAAATCAAGTGATATTGCCAGACTTAAATTAAGCCCTTATAGAGGTGATATTAACTCTTTAGACAGACAGAGAGGGGGGTGGGGAGGAAGAGAGAGAGAGAGAGAGAGAAAGAGAGAGAGAGAGAAAGAGAGAGAGAGAGAGAGAGAGAGAGAGAGAGAGAGAGAGAGAGATCAACAGTATTTTAAAATCCAGGGCATTAACATTATTTTAGTATCCATACAAATCAGAATATTTTCAAATAACCTCAATTAACTCAGGGACCACAAAGACATAAATATAATATTGGATCACCCTATTCCAATTGTTGTTTTTAAATCCTCACCCAAGGATATTTTTCCATTGATTTATAGAGAGAATGGAAGAGAGAGGGAATGCACAAGCCTGGGCTGGGATGGAGCCTGCAACCAAGGTATGTGCCCTTGACCAGAATCAAACCTGGGACCTTTCAGTCCATAGGCCAACGCTCTATCCACTGAGCCAAACTGGCCAGGGCCAATGGTTGTTGTTTTTTAATGTAAAACCTTCCTATTAGATATATTGTCACCTTATTTGAAATGGCTGTGAACAGCACCAGTTTACCTTTTATTTTAAACATGCACAGAATATCCTTGAATGAAAGACACCTCATACTCATACCTCAGGTTGCATGTTATTATCCTGACTGTTGGCGTTCATGTCTTCACTGGGCTGGGTGGTCTCGATACTGGGGGGATTCAGAAACCGGCTCAGCTCCTGCTGCTGGCTCTCTCTCAGGCTGTGGATGATGCTGCACGACTGCTGCTGTTTCTATGGAAATATGATCATTCTTGCAGGAACGGAAAAATCAGCCCACCGTCCTTCTGCCCCACCAGTCAGTCATATTTTCTTCTCTCTGCTCCAAAGACCCTGCAGGCTTGGTGACCTCTTAGGAACTTTCAACTAATTTCGGAACTTTCAAGGGTCATTAATTTCTTTTCTAGACTCCCATAAAGAAAGGCTTAGAGGCTTAGAATTGTTTACCCCTTCTATTTTCATTTGCATAACCATTGGGAGTAATGTTCACTGGTACTAGCTTGTGTTTTATTTAAATTAGAATTCTTAAATCACTAATGCTGTTGGTGATCTGATTTTCGCCCCTTCTTATTTTATTCTATGCTCGCTAAGCCTATGTGGATCATCCCTTTCCTCTAAGATGTAAGAGGCAGAGAGTCTTGGGTGCAAAAGTGAAATCCTCATTTTTGTCTTGGTTCTGGACTGGAGCGGGCCGGTCCAGTAGGCTGATCTGTCTTGGCACACACCGGGACCAGGGCAGCCTGATGGTGGGCCTGCACTCCCTGAGTCCTTGCAGGGCCGCTGGACCGCAGATTCTATCCCTGGATCTAGCAGAATTATGGTGGACCAGCTGTGACAGGTGCCTGGCTATAGGAGATTGGGGTGTTGGGTTTTTCTGGGGCCCTTAATTCATCCAATAGAAAGATGTGTTTCTGCAGTTGATGTTCTGAAAAACAGGATTTTAAAAATCTATTATGTAGAAATGGTTAGTGATTAATTTGATTTTCCCCCGATGTGTAAAGCATAAGTCAAAAGCATTCATAAAATTAATTACCTAATAGAAATGCCCATTGTGAACACAGTGTATGCAAACACAGTTAATGCTCATGTTCATGGATTTAAGAGTTAGAGAATCTCATAGGCTTATAGGTCAGGAAGCAGCAAACAGATCGCTACACTCCCAGGAGAGGTGGTCTTTAATTAAAGATCACACAGAATTATCAACAATATGTTGGAGATTTTTAGGAACAAATGAAAAGTAGTTTTGTAAATTCAGTTGCCAGTCAATATGTAGAGACTGCTGGCAGTTTAAACAGCTGAGATTAATAAATGGACAGCATGAATATTGTAATATCAACGAACTGCTTCTGAAACAGTCACACTCTATTATAAAAATGTGATTTAATGGAAGCTTCTTATGGACTCTGCTCAAGAGGGTACCACTGGATTTGGACTAGAGTTAAGGTCTGAATCATCATCTGACCATGGTAAGTAGAAGAAGTTGACATAGTTGAAGGGATATAAGGCTAATCACTGAAGGATCTAATCCCCTTGTTCAGGAAGCTCTGGAGGAGGAAATAAAACCCCAGATGCTCCTGGGTCACTCACGGCTCTGATGCGCTTTAAGCACTTCTTCAGCCACATGCGGATGGTCTGCTTGGCCACTTCCTCCTCAATGGTGTACTCCAGCTGCTCCCTCGCAAGCAGCTCCTCCAACTGCAGACTCTTCCGGATGTCAACCGACCGGTAGGAGAGCATGCTGTTGGGGAAATACAACAGCAATTGCAGCTCTGATTTACCTGGGATTTAGACTCTTAGAGATCTCAAAGTTCAGAGAGGTCATCACTCAGTCCTACCAGTGGAGCAGTCTGATGCCACCCTGACTAACTGGGTGGCTTGGGCTAGTTATGTCACCTCACTGCCTCTCTTCGCTCATCTGTAAAATGGGCATCGTCATGGTACCTATTTTGTTAAATGATGAAATATGTTGATTTAGTGAGGTGATTATAACAGTAAGTTTCTGTAAAACCAAAGATCCAGGCTATGCCCTAATAATCAGCTGCTTAAGATTCTGGAACTTTCCCTGTAGAAGGATAACTGCTCTGTCTATTCACATTCAGCTCCAATTGGTGGTGGTTAATATGCTTGGCTGCAGGCTATGCGTTCCCATCCCCCCATTTCCCTCTCAATTTATCTCATCTGTCCCCCTGGATCTTCCTCATTAATGTTGATGGTTGCAAAACCAGAGTGAAACATTCATTCCCATTCAGTCCTCGGTACAATAGACCCAGACGGCGGCAAATGAAACCAGCACAGCTAATGTGTTGCATGGGGGCTCCCGCGCAATAAGGCAACTCATGTGTTCAGGCTGAGGAGTCCACAGCCAAAGGAGGATGCAGCCCCGTCTGGCAGCTTGGCGCTCCCTAGTGTGGCTGCAGGATCTCAGTTATTGCTCCATCCGCCTGGCCTGGGTGGGACCTCAGTCCTGTTTCCCTAGCCCAGATCACAGCCTGGTGGCACTTGAGAGGCCCGTCCCCATGCAGCACGTGTACAGCGATCTCTTCTTTGCTAAGTCTTTTCCCACCATGGAGGGAAAAAGTGCATTTGCTCTTTCTTTCTCCCCTGCCTCACCAAGAAGCTCATCACTGCTGAACTGTTTTCATCATACACTGGCTAGAAGGTAGGGAGAGACCAAGCATGCTACCATGGACTTTGCCTGGGTTCATTTTATCAGATGCATCACTGTGTCCCAAAGAGGCTGAATACAATAGTAATGACAGTGGTATGCCTAGATGCCTCGTTTCAGCCTAAAAATATTTGTCACTAGCAGAAAAGACTGACATTCCGAAAGAGTTGTCATTCTTTGCTATTCATCTGTGTTTCCTGCCCCATCTTTTTCTGCCTTTTCACTTGCTCCTGGAAGAAGTGAATAGTGGGAGGTAAAATTGAGACCTTGAAAGAACACCCCCAGATCCTTCCTCTCCTAGCATTTTTTCAAATTCCAATCATAATCATATTTCTGTATACCTGATTGCTCCTGACATTTGTGACTCAATACCCACTGTTCAACTTGCCAGTTACATGCAACATGATGAAAATAGCTGGTGCTAGTAGAGGGTTCTTAACCTTTACTGTGGCATGAATCCCACTGGCAGGGGAGCCCATGAGACATTTTTTAGAATCATGTTTTAGATGCATAAAATAAAATACACATTATTTCAAAGTAAACCAATTGTGTGAAAATAGAGTTCTCAAGCCCTAGATGGTTTGGCTCAGTGGATAGAGCATTGGCCTGCAGATCAAAGGGTCCCAGGTTCGATTCCAGTCAAGGGCACATGCCAGGGGTTGCGGGCTCGATCCTCAGCAGGAGGCAGCCAATCAGTGATTCTCTCTCATCACTGATGTTTCTATCTCTCTCCCTTTCTCTCTGAAATCAATAAAAATATATTAAAAAAACAGAGTTCTCAAATTATTTTCTTGGAAAGGAGTAATATAATAACATAAGTGCTTCTTTATTAATGCATCAAATAACAACATTTAGCTGAGGTCAAATGATTACCATAAGTTAGAAGTACTGGTGTGCATTAAAGATATTTTAAGATATCAGCCATAGCAGTAATGTGACCTGAAAAATACCTCTGATTTCTACTGATGACAAAGACATGGGTATTGCTAATATTAATATGATTTGTTGACTGCATGCATCATAAAAAAGAATGCTGCATTTTAGTGAGTAAATAGTGAAAGTAAAGAAGTAATTGTTTTCCTCTCCAAGGCCATGGCCTTCTGAATATTATCCATGGGCTCCTATTTAAGAAAATTTCTGAGTTGATTGTTCTCCCCCTAACCTCCCAAAAATATTTTGGGGTCCTAACCCTCAGTACCTCAGAATGTGATCTTATTCCAAAACAGGCCACTGCAGATATAACTAGTTCATATTAGGTCATACTGGAATGGGGTGGGTCCCTCATCCAATATAACCGGTGTCCTTATAGACATGAAAATTTGGACACAGACCACACACATGCACAGTGAGAACACCATGTGAAGATGAAGGTAGAGATTGGGGTGATGCTTTTACAAGCCAAGGAAGGCCAAAAGATGGCCGGCAAACCCCCAAAAGCTGAGGGAGAGGGTGGACAGATTCTCCCTCATGGCCTTAAATGGAACCAACTCTGCTGACACCTCCATCTCAGACTTCCAGCCTCCAGAGCTGTTCAGACAGTAGGTGTGTTGTTTAAACCATTCAGTGTATGTATTCTATTACAGCAGTCAGAGCAAACTAACAGAGAAGCCTCTCCGGTCGTAGTGTGTCCTTGTCCTGTCAGGATCCTCACCACACGTCTGGAAACCGTGGTTGGTCAACCTGCCTGGGGCACCCATGACACAGCAGCCCAGGCAAATTCCTGCCCGACCCACAAGTGGGAAGATCTGAATTTTAGCTCCAGCTTGGCCTCAGGGGCTGAGCGACTGTCAGCAAGTCACTCATCTCTTCTGGGCCAGTTCCTTCCTGAAACCAGGAAGGGTGGGCCCGAGCTCCCGAGGTCCCTCCTTCAGGAGCTCCCATTCTGGAAGGGGCACTCCTTTTGGCCCCCCCCCCCCCCCCCCCCAGGCAGCCACTCACCTGAACACGACCAGTAAAGTTCAGCGAGGAAGACCACATGGAGTCTTCTAACCACAGCAGCTGTGGCATTTTTAGGTTCAGAACGTACTTGTTAATTGCATTTCACGAGGCCTTTCATGGTCACAGCGTCAGTCTCGACTCTGTTCAGCTCTGGGGCGCACAGCTGTGACCCCCCCCCCCCCCCCCCAGTACCTTAGGACATCGTGGAAGGTGACGTCGCCGCCGTTGTGCAGCCTCTCCATCTCGTAGCACATGTGCTTAAACAGAAGCTTGTCCTTGTCCAGGTCCACCTCCAGCCGCCCCCGCAGCAGCCGCAGCAGGAACTTCACGCGGAAGGTCGGGATCACCCCCTGGTGGCAGAGCACAGCAACTCGTATGCAAATCATCATTAGGCCACAGGGACTCTCTGGGGTTCTGTTTGCACACCTGGAGCCATTTCTCAAAAGATGGCAAATGAAGCACCGGAGGCAAGGACGCTGTTCATTTCCCCCGAGGCTGGCTGGGAGATAAAAGCTGAGCACTTCCTAGGGTATATAAATGTTTAATCACTATGTGAAACTAATATCACCTGAAACTAATATCATACTGTATGTCCACCGTAATTAAAAAATAAATTTAGCCCTGGCCGGTGTGGCTCAGTTGGCTGGGTGTCCTCCTGTGCATCAAAAAGTTGCCAGTTCCATTCCCCGTCAGGGCACATGCCCGGGTTGTGGGCTTGATCCTGGGTGGGGGTCATACAGGAGACAGCTGATCCATGTTTTCCTCTCTCATTGATGTTTTTCTCTCTCTCTCTCCCTTCCTTTCTCTCTAAAAAGCAATAAAAATATTTTAAAAATATTAAAAAATGACAAAAAAGAAAGACCTGAGCACATAGAGTTTCTGCAGGTGCGCCTCTAGCTCTGTGGAGTTTCATAACCCCTCAGTGTTCGCAGCCAAGAAGGGAGGAAAGCTCTCCCTCTGCCTGTCCTGGACAGACACTAGCTTGACTAGGCTTTTCTTTCTTTCTTCTTCTTCTTCTTCTTTTTAATATATATTTTTATTGAATTCAGAGAGGTGGGGAGAGGGAGAGAGAGAGAGAAACATCAATGATGAGAGAGAATCATTGACTGGCTGCCTCTTGCACGCCCCCTACTGGGGATTGAGCCCATAGACTTTTCTTTCCATACCTGTGCCACTGACTCAGCCTCTGCCTGTGTGCTTCTCTAACACATGTGCTGAGTGGCTCAGGAATGCTTTCTTTAGCACAAGAAATGAAACATACACATGTATGTGATCCTCTTCTCACCGAGTTCAGATACTAGGAACTTGTAAACATTTATTATAAGTTGTTCTTCTATGGCAGTGGTTCTCAACCTTGGCTGCACCTTAGAATCACCTAGGAATCTTTTTAAAATCCTGATTTCTGGGCCTCATCCTCCGGAAATTCTGTTTCTTTGTTGTTAATGTTGTGGCCCCACCCCATAACAAGGAAACAGAATTTCCGGAGGATGAGGCCCAGAAATCAGGATTTTAAAAAGATTCCCAGGTGATTCTAATGTGCAGCCAAGGTTGAGAACCACTGCTCTATGGAATGATCACTTCTTTTCAGTTCTCCTCCATTACTGGAACAATTACATACAAGAGAACTGGGTTCCCAGCTCTTCCCTCTTCTTGCTCAGAGCAGCTCCAGATTCTGAAAATCTTCTATGTGTCACTCTCTTCCAGGCAACAGAACCTACCGTGCCAGCCTGGCTGTGTCTTTAAATCAGGTATTGGGTGAGAGGAAGGGACATTGATGGTCCATGAATTCCTGTCAGTTACTAACATCTTAACATGTGAGTAGTGGTGCCATCTTCCATGAGTATGTCAGAGGAAGGCATGTTCCTGTAGGCAGCAGTCATAGAGATCAATGGGGCCAGACACCTTTACATGCAGGTCACTGTCCTGGAAGAAAATCCCCAACACTGGTGCCTGGATGAAGTGGGGGGACCAAGGGAAGAACAAGCAAAGGGGGTGGAGAAAACCATGCCTGGTTGTGCGGGCCCCAGCTCTAGACCAGGATACCCCGTTTACTCAGCCTGTTTTGGCCCCTTAGTCTTCATGCCTTCAGTCAACTCTTCCTGAAACTATCTTCAGATCGTCCCCAAGATCTTCCCATGGCTGATCTCTCCTCCTTTTTCAGATATTGGATCAAAGAGACAGGCCTTCATGACCATTCCTGCTAAAGTTGTCTGCTCCTGACTCCAATCGCTCTCTACCTTATTACCTTCTTCAGAGTGTTTATAGTTTTTGAAATTGTAATGATTATTTCACTTTAATGTTGTCTCCTGTATTAGAATAGGAGACCTGTCCATCTCGCTCATTGGTATATCTCCAGTGCCTAGAGCAATGCCTGAGTGTCTGCTGGATGAAGAATGGGAAAGAGGAGGAGGAGCAGGAAGCTGCTGCTGCTTTAGCTAATTCTAGTAAATCTTGGGTAAGCTTCATTATTAAAACTGACCAATACTAAGTCCAAAATAATTAAAAGTAGTAACTTTAATAAATCACTGAAATAACTCATTTGCACTTGTAATCAGGATTACTCTTTTAGGTTGAGGTGATCATGAATTTGTACTATATTGTTACTTTGATCATTTGAACTTCATCCCTTCTCTTGCCCTGAGCCCAGGGCTGGTTTCTTCAGCACTCCCTTGGTTTCCTTTCTTGCCAACATCTGAATGCTGGAAGAAGAGGACATTCTTAGTTGGAAAGGACACAAGAGGGATCTATTCTGTCCCTCTCCCCTCCTAGCATATTCTGTTGGATTATCGATGACAGCCTTCTGCAATTCACCAATGGCTCTTCAAAATTCAATATCTGTCCATGCCAACAACAAAACCATGTCTGAGATAGGGTAGTAAGTCTCTTTTGAGTGGGGCGTGAAATGGCAATCCACTCTCCTACCTCTCGTTTATCATCCACCATATTCCATATGATCTGAAAGTGGCGAAGATCATTGTAACTTAAAAGCTGGTCCTCCTCAGTGGAATAAAACAAGGAGAAATTCTCCACAATTATGGCTAAAAGGAAAAAAATGGTGAATTTAGACAATTATCTAAATCGTCATCTGTCATTTTTTAGAAACTGTAAAACATCTATTATAAATAATGAATTGTATCAGCTACATGATAAGCCAAATTTTTAAAGTGCTTTTAGTATGGCTTCCAAGTTGGCATGTTTTACACTTGGACTAAGCTATTTCTCTAGCTCCTGGCTTTCCAAAACATGAGGGTCATGAGCATAAACACACATTCTGTGTGTATAGACATTCATGCCAGCTGGCTTCGCTGGTAGCTGAGAGTTCCAGGACAGTTTTTAAAGGTCAAATTGAGTTCTGGGTGGCCTCACAGCTGGGTGAACAACATGTGTCTTTCAAAAACATAAATGTGACATTTCGAGGCTATAAAGGTAACCCTCTCAACCCCCGATATTTGTTCACCTCAATCCATGAGAGCTCTTTTGAGATTAATAATCATAATAAATAGGACAACTCTTGAGAAATTGCAATCAACTGTCATTTACATGCCTTTCAAAAGTCTTTTCAGCTTTTGAATGGAGAGAAAACAATTTATAATTAATGCCATGAAACACCCACCCCAAGCAATCCAGGATAATTACTTGAAAATTATACCTAATTATCTAAGTACCTGAGTTTAAAGAGGTTTAAAAAAATATGCAGTGAACATCACTTACCTACAAGTAAATTTAGCATGATGTAGGCAATGATGACATAAAATGAACAGAAATACATAAGTGCCCCAGCATAATTCCCACAGTCTGTTGCCCAGTATGTAAATTCATCTGGAGTACAAAAGGGTGGCTGGACCTGCGGGGCAGTGGGAGGGAGAGAGAGGAAAGAATGACAGCAGAGAAGAATACAAATTTTTGTTAACTGACTGTAGTTAATGAACATAATCCTGACCCATGTAAAATATAATAATTAACTTCAAAGTAATCTCTGAAGCTGCATGTGTTAGATGCATCATCTGTGGCAAAAGTAAAAAGAATATTTCACTTATGCTATGCTTTTTGTCTCGCAGAATCCCAAGTTCATTGACATTTTAGAAGCCTAATGAAAATGAACCGGTTTCCTCTAAGACAGCGGTTCTCAACCTGTGGGTCACGACCCCTTTGGGGGTCGAATAACCCTTTCACAGGGGTTGCCTACGACCATCGGGAAACACATATATAATTACATATTGTTTTTGTGATTAATCACTATGCTTTAATTATGTTCAATTTGTAACAATGAAAATACATCCTGCATATCAGATATTTACATTACGATTCATAACAGTAGCAAAATTACAGTTATGAAGTAGCAACAAAAATAATTTTATGGTTGGGGGTCACCACAACATGAGGAACTGTATTAAAAGGTCGCGGCATTAGGAAGGTTGAGAACCACTGCTCTAAGAGATGCTCTGTCTGCCACCTGCACTAGCCCCAAATGATAATTTGTCATTGTGATCAAACTGCAGAACGTCAAACTAAAGGGCATTTAATTTTTTTTTATCTGATTTAAGTAATGGGGTAAGATTTTAGGAGGATTTGTTATACACAACAATTTCACATTCAAATTGTGTGAGGAGAAGCCAGTGATCCTTATTCCAGCACTAGTAGGGGATGTTGGACATTCCTGGCTCAATAAAATGCCAACACCTCTGAGAAACCTCCTGGTGTCCTTCAGCCAGAGACGAGCTCTCTCTTCCACGTTTCCATGGCATTCTGCTGCTTCTTTACTTCGAGTTTATTTAATTCTGCCTAGTATCATATCTTTCATTCATGCATACAGTTCTTGAGTTCCTACTATGTGCTAGGTTTCTGCTCAGTATTGGGGACAGACTGGTAAGCAAGACAAAGACCCTGACCCTTCTTCATGTTGCTGACAGTCTAGAGCTGTGCAGTCCAACACGGTAACCACTAACTACTTGTGGGTATTTAAATTTACATTCATTGACATTAAATACAATGAAATACAATTTAAAATTCTATCCCTTACTTTAACTGGTCACATTTCAAATGCTCAATAACCACATGTGGGTAGTGGCTACTGAATTGGACAGTTCGATGGCCATCACTGCAGAAAATTTTTTTGGATAACATTGATCTGAAGGATGAGAAAGAGATGAAATAAACTAATTAAGCCAATAACTCACTATAGTTGTGAAACACATGAAAAAAAGATAAATATAGAGTGCTGTAAAAACATATAACTTGCAGTCTTCACATAGGCAGGATTCCTGAAGGAACTGATGTTTAAAGTGATACCTGAAGGATGATGAGAATTAGCCTAGAGAAGAGAGAGTATAGGTCAGAGCCCCCAGCTCCTTGAGGGTGCCTTGGAATCACTGAAGACCTGGCACCCGGTGTATGGCTCAGTATAAACCAGGGTATTGGTGAATATCTATTGAATAAATTGAACTAAGGAAGCAGAATTCTCCTGTTTGTACTTAACTGCCAAAATGTTAAAGGTGGGAGGGAAAGAACAATGCCTACATAATGAATATTTATTGAATGGAACTATGATAGTTCAAGTTGAGTTTACTGGATACTCTTCCTGTATGTCCACACACTATAATGTAAAAGACAGCAATTTTATGGACTAAAAGGCCAGAATATGTGTTTTGTACGCAAAGCCTTGATGCTAACAAGGAGGCTACAGCCAATGTTGCATAGCCAAAGAGCTTCAAAGGATTCTAAGCTAAGGCACTGTTATTGACAAAGAGATATTTACCATACAGTCATGCATAATCTTGTTCCAGTCTTCGCCTGTGACAATTCGGAACAGTACGGTAATAGCTTTGCCAGCTGAAGAGAAGTTTGCATGCCTAAATTAAGGAAAAAGAAAACAGAGGTTGAGTCACATAGTTGTCATGAAGTAGTAAGGTCAGCTACTACCAAAGCAGGTGGATTTTGGAGCAAATTTGATTGCCAAGTAATCATTTCCAAAGGTTACACTCTCTTATTTGTTTGTTATATACATGTCTCAAGTATAGCTGTCTTAATAACCCACCCCTTGCATGGTGCCGCCAATTTCTTCCCATTCATCTTGAATGACTGAGGGAGCAAGCTTTGACAATATAAAGTGATTGTTTCTTTCATGTGGATTATGCTTTCATGTGAGGACTTTTCTATTTTAAATTATAAGATGCTTCCACAAAATTTAAGGCTATCTTTGAAAAATGCTTTTCATACATAATAACATTGGGGGTGGGGGGAGGGCGCTTCTAACTTTCCATGCTTTGCTAAAAAAGAAAGAAACCCAATATCATCTCAAAATTATTTACTTAAAAACAATATATCATTTTTGGCAGTGTGTGGTTAGAAAAAGTGCTGGAATTCACCAGGTTATCAGGAGTGGTTATTCCTGCATGGTAGGGAGTTATGGATTCTTTTATTCCTGAATTTTCTAAGGTCTCTATAGTAAACATGTATACTGCCTTCAGTTAGAAAAATGTCATTTAAAATTTGGCCTTTTCATTTTGTTTTAATTTCCAATGGATTGCTTCTTCCTTCGCCTCCATCTTTATTTTTTAAAAAAATATATTTTATTGCTTTTTTTTACAGAGAGGAAGGGAGAGGGATAGAGAGTTGGAAACATTGATGAGAGAGAAACACCAATCAGCTACCTCCTGCACACCTCCCACTGGGGATGTGCCCGCAACCAAGGTACATGCCCTTGACCAGAATAGAACCTGGGACCCTTCAGTCCACAAGCCGACACTCTATCCACTGAGCCAAACCGGTTAGGGCTCCGTCTTTAATAGACAAAAATCATTCAGGTGCTTATTCACGATTTTATTACTAAAAAAGCTTGCTTGATAAATGAATAGAAAGATAAATACACACCGACCTGTTAATGTTCTCTCCATATTTCACAGTACCAAATAAGACAACGCCAGCGAAAGCGTAACACAGCAGCAATAGGAACATGCCTACGATGATAAAGAAGCTTTTATACATGCTGACGACCACTGTCAGGAGGAGCATCTTCAGTGTTACCTGTATGGAGATGGAGGTGGAGAGAGATGGGCGGAGAGAGAATAGGAATATTCAATTCATTAAGCTGTGGAGAACGTGGGGAGTAAATAACATCTAAGCATGTTGAGGGGCATCAGAATGATCCTCAGGATATCGTTTGAAAATTGTTTCCTATTAGCTATTAAATCTGAATATTGTTCAGAGACCCTTAGACAGAGAGAAATCCTACTTGTATGTCAAACTGTTCAGCCTTTTCAGCCAAATCAATAAAAGTTCAACTCAAAGGTTTTTAGCCTTCATTTTCTCTTCTCTTGCTCTCTAATTCACTATGGTAAGGGCTATACACTTTTTGGGCTGTAACAAGTAGACTCAGTATTCTTCTACCAATAGATGCTCATAAGAACAAACCTAAACAATGGTAAAATATTAAATACCATTAAGTATTAAGTGTTCATTATGTGCATTCCATATGATGTAATGTCAGAATCAAAAAAGGAAAAAGTACTTTAAAAAAATGAAAATATATGTGGAATGTATGTATGAATATTAATAAAGAAGATAAAGAAATATGGAATCATAGAATTATGAATGTTCATTAAGGATTATTTTTCTTTGAAGTAAAATAACTTTATTAAAAATAAAACTAAAAATAACGACATATTAAGAAAGACCACTGGTTTTTGCTTTCATGCCTGATATGCGATTTTTAGTTGATAATTGAATTTACTTAGAAAATATGAAGAATAAATCAAACATCATAAATATCAGGAAACATTACAAGATAACTAAGCTACTGATTCATTTTAAAATTTAAAATCTACTCATTTGGACTTTAATGTCTAGCAATTTTTTAGCTACAGCATAGTGACCAGAAGGACAGCTGAAGTTAGTCAATGCTTTTTTCTTTATTGCATATGCAACCTTTGATGCTGTTCTTTACAGCATACTTACATGCTTTCCACAGATCGAGAAAAACCTAAAGACAATCACGCATGCGCCCATCATGTAGGTATATGCATTCTGAAATTTAAACAGAAAAGAGCCTCTCATAATTTGCACAAAAGATCTTATTACAATTCCCTTTTTCATTTCGGGTCTTCTGTGAAGTCTACTGAATAATTAGTTTAATAAAATGTAAAAAGTATCATAAGAAATTTATCTTAAAAATGTGCTGAAAAGGTCACTGCCAAAACTCATGAATAAATATTAACTATAAAATTAAATCTTAAATTAAATTTTGGTCTCTGTTTTGCTCAGCTGAATTCTGTATTTTAAAACTTATTTTTACATAAAATAATGGCTAGTTTCTTTGAGGAGCAAGAATAATCTAGGATAACAATGCAACACAAGGGAGTCAAGTGAGACAGGAGATAAAGGAATCATGGCACAGGGAGCTTAGGTGTTGGGAAAGATTGCTGGAGGTCAGATTCCTTCTCTCTGAAGGCTTCTGGAGACATCTGGAGACCAGCTGGCCACATGTCCATTAGTCTAAGATGATTTCAGAGATGTCCTCCTTACTCAAAAACACATTCAGTATGTGATCAAGAGATGACTTGGTGTGCTTTATGACTAAGAAAGCTTAATCTGAGAAACAAAGATCCCACTGACTGTAACTGCAATAATAACTGTGGCATTAAGCTGATGCCAAAACGTGATTTTTCTTGAGGTTCCTTGCCCAGGCAAATGACAAGTCACAGATGGGCACCTGGGAAGGGGGTCCAGTGAGATATCTGGTGTGGTGCAAGGAAATGAATGTGTCTGCACAGAATCTTCTTGGGATGGGAACAAGCACTGTGTTGTCCTTCACAGTAGTCCACTGCACAATAGAGTGGAGGGCGAGCATGCTTCCAGGACCAGAGGTTCTTGGAGAAGAACCAAAGCAGTGGGGCAGAATAGGCAAGTTGGTCTTTTGGTGTGAGAGCTCCTCTCTGGGGACATGTAAAATAAGGAAGCTTACTCTATTCTTTTGCTTGGACTGAGTAGCTTTTAGTTGCAATTTGGAGATATACAGAAACCTGGGCCTTGCTGCCCTCCTCTCCACGTGAGCACCAAACCTACTGTAGATACCTACTTGCTTTACATTCTGGAAGTGATAACACCCAACAGCTTCTAGGATGATGACCCCAAACTTTCACTTGGACTATAAGGTCCTGAGAGGTCTCACACCTTTTTACCCATGCAGATCTTGTACCTTGTTCCCTTTGCTCCTCCTCTAATAGTGCTGTCTATTCCACTGCACCCTTCCATTCTAGAACATCCTAAAATATTCTCTCCTCCTCCTCCAGACTGATCCCAATTATCACTCCCTCAGGATGCCTTCCAGGACCTCCCTGATAAAGCCATCTACTATTATGTGTTGTCACAGCAACTTGTGTCTCTCCTCCATCTCCTTTCCATAGCTGTAATTCTCATAGACTTGGGAGCATTCAATGGATGCCTACCTAACTTCCCAGGCTGTGTGGCCCATGAAAGCAGTCACTGTCTTTGTTTTATTCATTACATTCTTCTCAATTCCTAGCACTGTGACTTGCACATATGTAGTACTCAAAACCATTTATTGTTTGAGGAAATGAATCAGGGTGAATGAGAGCCCACTTGGGCTTGGCACAGCCCCTGACTCTGAAGTTAATAACTGCCTTAAAAAGGACACTCAATATCTTTCTGAGCACAACAATTACATACTAAAACTAGGCCTTTGTGATGTGTAAATGGGCTCTGTGTGCTATGGATCTTTTCTAGAGGACAAGAGAATGAATAGACGAGAGCAGGGGGAAATGGATAATAGTATTTTTGGGTGGGATCAAGGAAAACTAAAAAAAAAGAGAAGATATTTATAATAATGTGTTATGGTTTCTTTAATCTTAACAATTAGAAAAACTTCACATTCTTTGATCTTCATAATGTTCATATGAAACCTGTAGATTATGAAATCATATTCCTAGTTCAGAGCAGGAAACAAAAGATCACTGAAGACAAATAACTTGATCAAGGCTGAAAAATGGTGGACCCTAGACTAGAACCTTGGGGTATCCAACATGGTAACCACTACCTCATGCTATTATTGAGCACCTGAAACGTAGTGAATATAAATTAAGACATTCTGTAAATGTAAAATACACATTCAATCAATGATTTAGTACAAAAGAGAGCATGTAACATCTCTCCTTCATAATTTTTTAACTTTTAAAAATATGACTTTATTGATTTTAGAGAGAGGAAGGGAGAGGGGCAGAGAGATAGAAACATCGACCGCTGCCTTCTGCACACTCCCTCCCAGGGACTGAACCCGCAACCCGGACATGTGCCCTGACTGAGAAACAAGTGACCTCTTGGTTCATGGGTCATTGCTCAACCACTGGGCCACAACAGCCAGGCCATAATTTTTTTTTTTTATATTGCTGACATGTTGAAATGATAATACAGGGTGGGACAAAAGTAGGTTTACAGTTGTGAGTACACAAAACACAGAATTTATTCTTGTACTATTACTTATTAATTATAGTATTATTTTCCACATGAACAACTGTAAACCTACTTTTGCCCCACCCTGTATTTTGGATATGGTAGGTTTAAATTAATGTTGTTTCTTTTCCATATTTTATTTTTTATTTTTTTTAAATATATTTTATTGATTTTTTACAGAGAGGAAGGGAGAGAGATAGAGAGTTAGAAACATCGATGAGAGAGAAACATCAATCAGCTGCTTCCTGCATATCCCCTACTGGGGATATGCCCGCAACCCAGGTACATGCCCTTGACCAGAATCGAACCCGGGACCTTTCAGTCCACAGGCCGACGCTCTGTCCACTGAGCCAAACCGGTTTCGGCCTTTTCCATATTTTAAATGTGGCCCCTAGAAAATTTAAAATTATATTCATGGCCACATTTTACTTCTATTGTACAACTATGAAATTTTCAACTGAAATAAACAATTTACACCTACCAGGAGGGCAAAATGAAGTACCACCCAGACAATGCCGAGTGAGGTCACCAGCAGGTCATATCGATTTCTTCTGCTTTGCCAGAAGCCTGCAGGTGACATTGCTATGATCTTCATTGTAACCTGAGAAAAACAGTGAAGGGAGTAAATCGAGACTGTTTAGTACATATTTAAATGTATTAACCTGAGTCACATTATTTTTTTTAAAAGGTAGCAACCAAAGAGACAAATTTATCACATATATAAAAAAGCTGAGTAGGTAACACATATATATTCTCCACACTCTTTTCTCCTTGTTTTATGACTAGTTTGATAGCAGGACATTTTTCTTCCCCAAGTAAAAGACCATAGATTTTGGGAAACATCAACCCGTTCAGGGTGAAATAAGAATCTGCTTGTATTTCAAAGAGCTTGTTGGAAGAAAAAGACTATCCCTGGAAAGTAATATGATATGAACCATATATTAAAATAACCTCTGGGTCAATTCCCTTTACCACCACATTGCAATTTGAGTCCCTGAATTACAGTGGTCTGTACAGTCTGCCCTAAATATTTGAACTCAGATAACTAGACAGGCCATCATTCTGATACAGAAATTAATGGCAGTGTGCAATTCCTGTGGTTAGAAAATTCCAAAATATAAAGTGAAGTCTTTGTTCAAGTTAAACTGAACAGACTCAAAAGGAAATACCCTAAGAGCACACTATCCCCCTCAAAAAAAAAAAAAGACTTCAAAAGCAATGGGGCACAGAGTTGAAATAAGGACCATCAAAGGAGGACGCTATCTTACTTTAAAATGTGCACTGTCCCCCCTCCCCCATCCCCCAAACCCACTGACTCATTACGGTACCTCAAGAACAAAGATGAAGGTGAAAACAACTGACATTGTTGCCAAAGGAACAGTCACTGGGTCCTCGACGTCCCACTGTATAGGAAACAGCACACACGTCTTTGCCTAAATCTATCGGGCGTTGGGCACAAAAAAGCCCTCCCCGCTCTTCCTCCCATTTGAACACAATTGTGAATTTAAAAATTTTATACTAAAGAGCGCAGGTCCTAGTAGATGTGGCCATTTGTGATATTCTTGGATGCAGCCACGAGGAAGAAATTCATTCCCAGAGTCTAAAGGTAAAACCAAGTACCTTGACAGAGAGCAGTACCGACTGGGCCAGGACGAGTAAAGCAATTGTCCTCTTAAAAAACGGGTGCTGGGTTATGTCATACATCTTGGCTCTAAAGCCATCATTATCTGGAAAAGAAAGGTTTAGGCCAGGGAACTTTAGACCGAAGTCACATTTACTTTCTTGCCTTTCATTTTCTTTAATGCTCATCATAAAACCCATCACATTTCCCCACCCCCACGGCTCAATCTATTGTGTAGTGTTTTGCAGGAATGGCTGGCTCTGAATATTTAAAACCATGGTGCATGAAGCCGTCCGTATCAGAAGGAGAACCGCATCATTCAATTTCTGTCAGTTTAATACATTTCACTCATATGTTGAAAAGGCAAGCACAATATTTTATTTAAAAATTCATTTTTTCATTAAGGCTTATCCTGAGAGCGCTGAAGCACAGCCTTTGGGTGGTTGATTTTAATAGCCTTTGGAGAGATCTGTGGTTTGGAGACTGTTTCTATATTAACTTATGCACAACCACCTAGTGGCCTCACGATTATTATTTTAATTGAAATCTTAGACTCCTGGGGAATCATGAACACTAGTGCCCAACATGAATAAAATCAGAGCATCTTTGATACCCGGGCGAGGTGGGAGATGAAGAGGCTGTGCTATCTTCAGTCGGCTCTTCAGATCTTCCCATCTTCTCTGATCTACAGTCAGCAGAGCCGTCCCCTTAATAAACAAAGGAAAGCAGAAAAAGGCCTTTTGTCATGTGCTCCACGCCAAGGACATTGCACATGGGGTGGTGATACAAACAGGACTAATTTGGGGGTTTTAAATAAATATATTCTTCAAATCCTATGATGGTTTGATAAACAGGGTCAGAATTCTCAAATTTGGTCTTGAGAGGGATGGCCAAAAGGGATGGCCACAGGCTTCGAAGCAGACCTTCAATGGGCATCTTTGAACATTTCCCGGGTTTGGGGAAACATAAAGAAGGTTTTCTGCATGATTAAATTTTCAAAAAAGGGATCCTCACTCTAATAGTGATTAGTTTCATTTCATAGCAGAAAACGCTGCAGCAAAATTATAGCTTGTCAATGCTACTGCTTCTGGATAAGTGTATTTTGCCTTAAACATGCTTTTGAAAATCATTCTGATAGGTGCACTTGCAAAATTATTTTTAAGTGGTATAAAGCCATAGAATTTGGATCTTTAAGAAATTACTATGACAACTGGCTAAATGAGAGTAGATATGCTTTATTTTATCATAGAGTACTTCATTAAAATGCAAATACATATGTTACATTTTATTACAATATAGTATGGGAAGTATAATTTAAGAAACCAGGAAAAAAAAAATACCCATTCTTCCTTTCTTTCTCCAGATCTCAGGGACCATCCTTCAGAGATACATCCTCAATAGGTATGACTCAATACGTAAAAATGTATTTGTCTTGAGTTTTAAAATTTTATATAATTGGTATTCAGTATGTGCTTATCTGTGCAATTTGTTTTTACCTTCATTGAACAATGCTTGTCATACAACTAGATACTAGATCTAATTGGTTTACTTTAACTGCTCATAGAGTATGCCATTGTACAAATATATCAGAAGTTACTCATTTTCGGTTTATGGACTATAAACAATGCTGCAATAGACACAAATGTACTGGCTCATGATAAACATCTATGTGCCTTCCTCCATGGTAAATCTCTAGGAGAGGAATTGCTGGGGTCTAGAAATTTATACATCTTTACATTTACCAGATGTTGCCAAGTTCCTGTCCAAAGAAGAATAAGCATGAACATTTGCCACTAGCAATTATATTCTTGCTAATGCTTGATATTATCAGACATTTTAGTTTGGTCATTTGATGTGTGTGTGTGAATGTATCTAGTTTGAACATTAAGGAGATGAAGCATTTTTTATTTGTATAAGTGGTGATTCCTGTTTCTTCCTTTGGAAATCGCCTGTTCGTATTCTTTGCTCATTTTTATATATCTACTTTTTGATGTTTTGTAGACATTCTCAATATATTCTGGATACTTTCTGTAGTTATTTGAGTTGTAAATATTTTCTCTTAGTCTTTGCTCTTTTTTTTTTTTAAATCCTCATCTGAGGATATTTTGCTGTTGAATTTTAGAGAGTGGAAGAGAGAGGGAAAGACAGAGAGAAATATCGATGTGAAAGAAACACATCAATTGGTTGCCTCCCGCACATGCCCCGACCAGGGCCCGGGCCGGGGAGAAGCCTCAATTGAGGTACATGCCCTTGACTGGAATTGAACCTGGGACCTTTCAGTTTGCAGGCTCTATCCACTGAGCCAAACTGACTAGGGCTTAGCTCTTTTTTTTTTTTTTTTAAGTCTTGTTTTTATCATTTAGACAAACTGTGCCATTTATCCTTCAACAACTTTTCATTTTAATGTAATCTAAGTTATAATTTTTTTCTTTATGAATTCCACTTTGTGGTTAATGTCAAGAAATCCAGGTCAATGCCGAAACCGGTTTGGCTCAGTGGATAGAGCGTCGGCCTGCGGACTGAAGGGTCCCAGGTTCGATTCCGGTCAAGGGCATGTACCTGGGTTGCGGGCACATCCCCAGTGGGAGATGTGCAGGAGGCGGCTGATCGATGTTTCTCTCTCATCGATGTTTCTAACTCTCTATCTCTCTCCCTTCCTCTCTGTAAAAAATCAAATATATATATATGTATGTATGTATATATATATATATGTATGTATATATATATGTATATATATATATATGTATGTATGTATATGTATGTATATATATATATATAAGAAATCCAGGTCAAAAATAAATTCTACATGGTTTAAAAATGGTTTATATTCATAGTTAGGTCATTCATTCACCTGGAGCTCATTTTTGAGTAGGCTATGAGGTAGAGTTTATTTTCTTCTAGACAATTATTACAGTTTCACTTACTGATGCTCTCATCTCCTCTGATTTGTTGTGCTAATTCTGTTTTATATATACATGGGTATCTCCTGGGCTTTCTATTCTGTTCTGTTCTCTCCCTGTAACAATACTGGCATAGCTTTACTAACTATAAGCTTGTTTGCTTTCCTTTTCCACATTTTTGTTGATGCTGAACCTTGCAAAAGGTTTATCATTTAATTTTTTAAAAGAATCTGTTTTGTCATTCTTGAGCCTTTCTATAGTTGTTTTTCTATATCGTTATTACTTCCTTCCTCCTACATTCTTCAATTTTACTGTTATTTTTATTGTAACATTAATTTTAATATAGGCCATATTACTAATTAATAAATTATTTAGAATGTTGTCTTAATATTTCCAAATCCTGAGGGATTTTTTCTGCTATATTTTTTATTATGGTAGAGAACCTGTTTTATACATTATCATTTTTTTTTTTTTACAATTATTATTTTATGACTTTGTAGAGGATACATTTTGTACTTGAAAATTGTGGGGGTCAGGGTTCTTCATATGTTAGTAGATCACATAATTTTATTGTGTCAAATTTCATATAGTCTTTCTTTTTTCCTGCTGATTTATGAAATTATTAGAAAAATATGTTAATATAGTTCACCATAATTTTGGATTTTATAGTTTTAAAAATAATTTGATTAATTTTATAAAATGTTTTTATTGATTTTAGAGAGAGAAGAAGGGAGTGGAAGAGAAAGAGGGAAATATCCATGTGGAAGAGAAACATCGGTTGGCTGCCTCCTGCATGCCCACTACTGGGGATCATGCCAGCAACCCAGACATGTGCCCTGATTGAGAATTGAACCAGTGACCTTTGGTTCATGGGATGATGCTCAACCAACTGAGCCACACCAGCCAAGGCTAATTAATTTTATTTTCATATATTTTAAGGAGTCCTTTATTTTTTCTGGGGATTTAACTGCTTTTGAAATTATTTAATTACACTGTTTATTCCTAATAATATTTGCTTTAAATTAAATTTCTCTGATATTATTTTTGCTAAACCATTTTTCTCAGTAACTGCAAATAAATATTTGTTTCGGGGATGCTATACGCATTCATATTATTTCTTTGTTATACAAAGCAAGATATTTTGGAAACCTGTACTCTAATCATTAATGTAATAACCTCTAAAAGTGCACTGTTATTAAATTAAGTGTATTAATCAAACTTATTGTCTTATACTAGGGAAATTAAAAAATATATACATATATATTATTGTTAAAGATTTTGAACTTTTTAAACAGGGTTCCATTTTCTAGGGAAGACATAATATTGCATGATTCTGAATTGTTAAAACTTTGCCCGCAAAACTTACCTTATTTCCCATATCGTTTTTTTTTTTTTAATCATCACCCAAGGGTATGTTTTTATTGATTTTAGAGAGAGAGGAAGGGAGATAGAGAGAGAGAAGTATTGGCTTGAGAGAGAAACATTGATCAGTTCCCTCCCTAACCCACAACCTAGGTACATACCCTGACTGGGAATCAAACCCACCACCTTTTGGTATATGGACCATCACTCCTGGCCAGAGCTCCCATATCTTTAGTTCTCTCTGCTGCCTATACATTTGGAATTCTGTTTATATACTTTCAGGTATAACCATTAGAATGTGAGCTCCATGAGGGCAGAAACCTTTATGTGATTAGTGTTCATGGATTAGCTTCTTATGCTCTCAGGCTCAAAAGCAGAGTGGGGCACCTAGTAAGTGCTCAAAGAAGTCTGTTGAATGATCTATAATAATAAAAGTGTAATATGCTAATTAGACCGGACAGCCAAACGACCTTCTGGACATCCTTCTAGACGACCTTCCGGACGAAGACTGAAGCAAGCCACCTCAGCTGCGAGGGCCGAGCCCCTTGCACGAATTTCATGCATCAGGCCTCTGGTTGAATAATAAACAAATAAGTCCTGTTACATAGCAGCTGAACTGCTACCATGGACAAAACTTGCAGAAAAGAAATCTTTTCTAAAATGTTCACATAATTTAGAAATCTGTAATTGAGAAATGTATATTTCCTATTAACTATTCAAGTTTATAATGTCTGGTGATATGATTTCTTCTCCTGTGCCTCTTTCTCTAAGCACACATTTGAGCTTCCATGCTCCCCTTTCTCAGGTAGAAACGTTCCTTTCCTCCTTCAGAATAGAAATACAACTGGTGTTGGAAGTAGGCCTGTTATTCTGCTTGCTTCAGACATTCTCTGAGGAACTACACTGTCTCCGGTTAATTCAAAATTTTGTCATTTCATTATGCTGCTGAATTGTTAGCTGCCATAGGACCTAATTCTTCTGAAATTAGGTGTCTGCTCAGAGGGCCTTGGATGGTGTTCTGAGCAAGCAGAGCTTAAACTGTCTTAATTGACTGATTAGCTTCTGCTCCTATTCCGGAATTCCCAGTGTCTGCTCCATCACATGCCTCAAAGGCATCTAAAAAGACCCATCTTCCTCTTTCTGCTTGGAATTAAATTGAACACAGGGTAGGGCTGAAAGAAACTCATTTGTGAATGTGTTAAATAGGGGGGCTGGGAGATATGTTCTCTATCCTTTCTTACTCTAAAATTCCAGGTTTCTGTGGGGTAGAGTAGTGTTGGGACCCAAAGGGGTGATTTTTAAGTTGCACTCTTTGAAAGTCTGAACAAAACGACATCCTCATTCGGCACACATCAAAGGCGCCAATTGGCTGACTAACTGGAATCTCACACGTGGAGCCTGGACGTGAGTGATAGGGTCCCAGGCGGAGCTGCACACACCAGAGCTCTGATGTGAGTGCGTTCGAATCAGTCCTCGCTGTGAATGACATAGCGCAGCACGGAGCTGTGCAGTGACATCTAGCTTTTCATTCAGCGCAGAACGACAGTCGACATTTTCATGCACTTGAATTGGGAGCATCACAGACGCTTGCAGCAATAGGCACTACTTCTGAATTCTGGCCCCATTTTCTACTCCTTATTTTATGCAGTCTTCTCTTCAATGTGCATTTCCGAGTTGGGGAATTGAGAATAGCATATCTAAACCTTAGTGAATAGGAAGTGCGTAGAAACTGTATGTGTCTCAATTATTAAGACATAAGAAGACTGACCTTGACACAACAGGGGGCATGTCAACCACGTCCAGAAGAACGACATAGAATGTGTCCCCTCAAACTCATGTGTTTTTTGGCAGGAAACTCCACTTGCTCTTTTCCCATTTGTGAGCTCTTTATTGATCATTCGAGCTGTTATGAACTCAGCTTCCCAAGTTCATAAAGCATGCAAAACTTTTATTTTAAATATATTTTTATGAATTTCAGAGAGGAAGGGAGAAGGGAGAGAGAGAGATAGAAACATCAATGATGAGAGAGAATCATGGATTGGCTGCCTCCTGCACACCCCCTACTGGGATCGAGCCTGCAACCGATCCCATGTGACTTGGACTGGAATCAAACTCAGTACCCTTCAGTCCTCAGGCCAACGCTCTATCCACTGAGCCAAACCAGCTAGGGCAGCATGCAAAGATTTTAACATTAAATTAGAAAATCTTCTTTTTATCCTATGAACTAAGATTTTAAAACTTGTACCATGCCCTCCTCCCCATCCCATCAAAATACAACTGGTGTTAGAAGTAACTCACTTACTGAGTTACTAAGAAGCATCTAATTTACATTAGCGAGAGCAGTATTACCTGCAATCTCTGCATCAGCTTCAGCTACTGTACTTGAATAACTTGTTGCACATCCTTTCCATTTGAACAATAGGAGATGCGCCTGTCAGTTGTTATGAATGAATGACACTGTCACCAAAGGAGGACATTTAGCCAGAGAGTTGTGCCCTTAAATAACGGGCCTGAAAGGCAGCAATGAGGTTGCTTGTGAAATAGTTACAGAGATTATTTACACCAGTCACATTACAGTTTAATGTGACATCACGCTGTGTGTGCAAAAAAAGAGAGCTTAAAGTGAGTGGCCGGAAAAGAATAAACTCTGTGGTACTCACACCAAGAATTCTTACCTTGTTTTCATTGAAATTAGCAATAACTACTCCAACAAAAAGGGTCAGTCCAATCATGCAACCCAGGAATACAAAAACATGAATATAGATTCCATGCATCTGTATAAATGAAAAATATGGTTATTCATCAAAGCAAGTGAAAGCAGCTGCTGAAAGGCTTGTGTTCAAAGGATTCCATGGGCTTGCTTACCGGCCCCACACGATGAATAATAACATCCCTCACTTCCACCCAGCCTTTCAAGGACAGAACTTCAAACAACGCCAGCATAGCGTTTCCAACATTGTCGAAATTAAAGTTCCGAGGATTCGCCCTGAAAATCAGAAAGAGGAATGTTCTGTGAAATTCCGATAAGAAGCACCCCAAGGCAAATACTTGTAGCTCTTTCCAATCTTGGGTGCAGAGGGGTGTTTAGCACTTGGAAGGTGGGCTATATGGGATTCTTTTGCTACATCATAATGCTGTGTGTTGTAGATGATTAATTGTGTAATTAATTATTAGGTAATGATGGAGTGCTCTCAGTTGAAGACGACAAAATGCTACACAACTTTGAGTTCTAGCTCGAGAGGATCTGCAAACGTTTCCGGCTTGTCCTGATTATACTGAGGACTGGAATACACGTTCTAGTTAGAAACTGTGTAGGAGATTCTCAAAGGGGCATTGGAGTCTGGGTAGGAATTTTGAAATTGGTTTTTAATTGGAAATCTTTCTAATGGCATAAGTTACAATTCCCCGTGTTAGTACAGAAAATGTCAAAAGGGTAGAATTTGGCCACTTTAGTTCATTCTGTGTCCTCATGTGAACATCATCACACTGTGAAGTAGTGAGAGATCACTGAGAAGACAGATGTGTTTGCGCATGGCCGTTGTTTCCAGATCACTCTCTCCCAGTTGCATTTTTTTCTCTCTCACAAACGCTGATGTTCTCAATGGATACTTCCTGTGTTCTCAGTGCACAGTATGCTGCTACACCCACAGCACATTCCCTATTCTAAAACATTGTGGCCTCATTTTTCAGGGGGAGAGGATGTCTTATTTCTTATTTTTCGGACATTTTTTTTCTTCACATTTACAAAAGTGATCTTTTCTACTCTGACACTTCCCTTAGTCATTACAGGTCTGAGCTACCATTTTTTTTTGCTCATAGAAGAGTGAAGAGTTTTTTTTTCTATTTCCCCCTTACTAGAGGCTATTTTAAGTAGTTAAAAGATTTAGACAACCACACACTGAAAAATCAGGACTATCACTACGTTTCTTGAATTTGATGGAGAATTGAGCTCAGGATTATTAAAGAGAGTAGGCCCACTGAAGCTTATCTGAATTATATTTTGATATTTTTCCCCCTGCTAGTTCATTTATTAAAATGTGACCCTCACAAAAGGTAACTCACTTGGGGGCAATCAGGTTTAGCATTTTTGTACCACCATTTTTTTTTTAAAGCCACAGAACAATCATGGATGTATCCTTATAAGTTCTTTTTAAAATACTAAATAGATGGGGATCTAGTAAGAAAATGTAAAACTGAAACTGACTTGCTCCTAAAGTTTTAAGGCTATTTGGTAGAAAATGTTTTCTACATAGTGCAAAAGCACTACTCACAAATTCATATTCTAGGATTCTGATTTATATTTTTTAGTATGAAGTTATAAGCATGTTCTCTTGGATTTTTCCAACAACTTTTCCTTTGGGAGTTTCCATGAAATGGAATATATTTTACAGAAGACAGAAACTACAAGGATTCTACAGGTACCACCGTTTTCTCAAAGATTTTTTTAAACCAACTGAGCCAGCTCTCAGATCTGATGTTAAACTTTCTTTCTCATCCATCCACCCCCACAGTGATATATATACTTACTTGTTTGTTTGTTTGTTTATTTATTTATTTGTTGAATTTATTGAGCTGACATTGGTTAATGAAATTATTCAGGTTTCAGGTACACAATTCTACAATCCATCATCTGTACACTGTATTGTGTGTTTATCCCCCAAGTCAAGTGTCCTCTATCACCATTTATCCATCCTTTACCTTCTTCTTCCTCCTCCACCCCCTTTCCTCTGTAAAGTTTTTATTTTTTTTATTTTTTTAGCTGAATTTGCAGCAATCAAAACTACTTTTAAAAGTAGAATATGTTAAAAATACACTTTCAGGCTAGACCAAGAAAAAGAAAACAGAAGATCATAGACTTAAATAGTCGGAAGAATAGATCACATTTAAAAGAAAAATAAGTATTTTTCAGCTTTCGTCATATAAAATATTTGTATATGCTTTGTTCATGTATTTAAAATTGGAAAGATTAAACCTACAACCACAGAGGACTTCAATAAATCCCAGTCTTCATCCATTACTGTCATTTTACCTGTAGCTCTTCCCTGACTTGGAAGGCTGTTTAAATATCATCTTTTCTGGTTAACTTTTAAAGATCATAATCTTATTATCTAATTCAGAAAACTAAGACATTGGTTCTGACCTCATAACTTTGTCAGTCTTTTACCTTCCAATGAAAAGTGCGCCAACGTCCCCAAGATCATGATAAGGAGAGTTTCCCTTCTCTGGGAAGATGGGGCACCACGGAGGAAGAAACTTAGCCTCTACCGTTGGGTGTGAAAATACAGGGAATGACCTTATCCAAAATGGCCCCCTATGTCTTACCAACTCTGCGATCTAGTCTAAAAAATCAGAACTTTTTTGTACTTTCTAGAATACACTGCTTTATTTATTTATTTGTTTGCCTTGCACTTTGGCCATAGCAATTTGGGTTTCCTCAGTTTGCAACACGTTACCTCCGCCAAGCCCCTCCCACTCACCTGTCCATGACTCTTCCTCTTTTCAGCTGCCTAATGCCTATTTGTCCTTCAAAAGTTAACCAGTGTCTTCTCCTCTGGGTCCTTCGCCCTGGTCTGGTCATAGTTGGGTAAGGTGCCTCTCCTGTGTGTGCCACTGCACCCTTTGCCTACGGTATCCTATCCTGGCCAATATACCAGCACACTACAGAAACTTACACCTCTGGCCTTTCCCTGGACAGGTATCTTCCAAAATTCTGGAAGGGGCCCAGCGGTGAGTTCACATGGCCCTATGTTTTTATTAAACTTACAAGAATAAGGTATTTTTATACTCTTTTTCTTAAAGGATGTTCCCAATTGTTTGTGCCATATGGATTCTACAAAAATTTGATCTTCTGCCTGCCCTAGACTGTATGACAGTGTAACTTAAAATTACCTAGAGGTAAGCTTTCAGGTGAGCTTCAAGTGAGTTTAGAGGATTATTTATGTAGCACCAAACACCTTAGCATATTATAATAAATTACTTGTAATTTCCTTTTCTGTTCTCCACTAGACTTCAAGCTCCTGGGGATCAGGGGCCATAGCTTGTCCCCAGTGACAGCATAACACCTGGTGGTGAATAATAATGACTCAATAAATGCAATTATTATGAAACTGAGTACTTTGTTGATTTTTCTCTCATAAATTACATGTTCCTATATTAAAGACTTCTGCTGAAAACAAAACACACAATAGTTACATGGTATATTTAATCCTTTTTAGCAAGGTAATTTGTATCTCATTAAGTCTGAGTGGTTCCAAAGGAAATGCATGTATTCATCTGAAAAGAAAATACAGAAACCAGACTATCTCCTGAATTAGTGTATATTGATATCCTAATTATAATTATCAAAGCATTCCTCTAGGCCAGCGGTTCTCAACCTGTGGGTCACGACCCCCTTGGGGGTCAAATGACCCTTTCACAGGGGTCGCCTAAGACCAACGGAAAACACATATATAATTACATATTGTTTTTGTGATTAATCACTATGCTTTAATTATGTTCAATTTGTAACAATGAAATTGGGGGTCACCACAACATGAAGAATTGTATTAAAGGGTTGTGGCATTAGGAAGGATGAGAACCACTGTTCTGGGCCGATTCCCAGAAAAAAGTTATTTTCTTAATCATAAATTAGCCAATATAAAATTACAAAATTTTCAGCTGCTAATTCTTGGTGAGCTTACTAAGAAGAAAAATATAAAAATTATCTGGTGACAGCTAACATTTATTTGATGGAAGATTTACGGGTCCCTAAAATTAATCCAAGTCACAATTTTCTGAACAAATGGACAAAAGCTATTGTGATGATGTTTAAATGATACCTCTTTGTCCATTTAAGCTTTTAAAGTGTCATTGAATTTGAAACCCCTAATAAGTTACATAAGACATTACATTTCAATTAACTCTGACTTTAAAAATCATAAGTAGATGATTTTCTGAAACAAAGCTGAATAACATAGGGTACAACTGGAAAAAAAACTTTTTACTTTTCTCCCAATACTGCTGTATAGTACGTCCTAGCTCCCTTCCTGACATCTTGGGGAGAGGTCAACGCTTTTTAGATCAGTCTCATTCTAAAAAGTCCACTCTGTTTTACATCCAACCTTGCCTGTCTTAACCCTGTGCAAGGATCCCATCCTCAGCAGCTCAGCCTGATCAGTGGTTTGAGGAGGGAAGAAGAGTGTTGGCTACTCTGATTCACTCCTCCTCTTCAGGATGCCATCTGGTTCTTATAAGACTGGAGTTACAGAAATGGAGTGAGAGGCTGTGCATTTTATGCTCTTGTACTCTGGCCATTGGTCCTCTTGTCACAGCAGCTGTTATTCTTTATGTTGTACATTTTTGTGTTCCTCAGAAACTCTGTATATTAACCATGTTTCTAGCTTCTGTAAACTTGACACTTTACCATCTGCCCTACATACAAATGCAGGACACACTTTGTTTTGGACAACCTGATAAAACGCCGAGCCATCCTGCCTCCCTCATCACCCTCTTCCCAACCTTGGGAGGAGTCCTTTCTAGGGTGTGCTTTTCAAATACAAACTAGTCAGTCAAGAGTCCATACCCTCAACCTCCTCTGTTATTAGGCTTTCACACTCCGGACCACTATATACCAGCCCTAATCACACCAGGGCCCAGGTACCATATCATGAAGGCAGTCCCTATGCCCCAGAGCCCATTGAAATGATCAAACTAGCCAATCCTAAGCCTGACTGCCCTGCCTCACCTTCCTTCTCAGGGAACCCAGAAAAAAGGCTCTTTCCCACAGCGTCTTTCCTTCTGCCTGTGACCAACCCTAGTGCTTCCCTGTGTGGCTCCGTGGTATGGCTTGGCCCTTCCTCGTGGGAGGTATGAGCAACTAGCTATCTTTTCAATGGTAATTGATTGTCTCTTGATCTGTTGGCCTTATTATACCTCAAGTTTTCTATTAGAACACTATACTTTTAAACACTCCCCATTGAGAATGCCCCATTGCACCATTCCTGCGAAGGTAGTCTATAGGTGATTTTCAGCTCCCACTCCTGGAAACACATGAACAGCCTCTTCAAATAGGGGACCTGCTCCCCAGCACTTAGCCCTTTGCAGTACATACAAAGGGTTCCATCAGGACAGCTCAGATTAGGCAGCCTAAGTAGTGATGACTCAGACCTCTGGGAACATCAGATAACCCTGCCCTGCCAGGCAGTGAAGAGTTGCTTGACCACAAAGCCTTGCCAATCTGTGATATCAGCTAGCCCTCCTGGGTACTTGACTTGGCTGAGGTGGGAAGCACCTTATTCCATAATAAAGGGAGGAGAGATGCCATAACACTCCACTGAGTTCATCCACTGCATGAGGTCATCTATGAGTGCAGTGTTTTGTTTTGCATGACCTGGGTGATGGAGGTGGATAATTTTAGTAAGTTCTGCTGAGATTGCCTAGTGGCTCTCTTTAGAATATAATAATAATTTATCTCCTGTTAACCTCAGCTTCAAGGCTTTAGCCAAACTTCCAAAACAGTAGGAAAAAAAAATCCAATTTGATGTACTGATTTAAATAAAGTATTTATGGTATAATAATGAGTTTTCACCTCACAAAAAATAAATGTTTTATGCTTCCTTAATTTTTTATTTTAATGTAAATGAGACTGATTTTCTAGTTAGCACTGGGATAAGGATAGTCCTATGGATATATATATACACACATATATAGCCACAAATCCAAAATTAATTTATTTTTAAATAAATCTTTGGTATTAAAAAAACAACCCAATATACATTGCATTGCTTATAAAAGTGAATTTCATTTTATAGAAATGCCAAAGTTGTAACTATAAGTCCTAGGGGTACAAATGGGTGAAATGCTATTCCTTTTAAAGAGTTTGACATTTAGTTGATTGTGACAAAAGCCAAGTAGTTGCTATTCTTCACTCATTATTCTAAAAGGTAAAATGAAAGAAAAAAAAACACAGGTAACAATTTAAAGGACAAATGCAGTTGATAGAACACTTAGTTCATCCAAGCGGACTGAGATATTTTATTCATGGTCTTCAGTAAAATGGATGAGAAAGAGGGTACTAGGTTCTTCCATCTTTGATGTAAATGCTTTGAAAACTCATTTTCAAGAAAGAAAAATTTTAAAGAGTTAGATATAATCAATTGTGTTATTGATTATTCCTATCTAGTGTTTCAATAAATGAAAAATTCTTCACTATCAATGGGCTTTGAAACTGAAATAGCTTTATGAGTAAGTAGGCTTCTTCACAACCACTATGAGGACATCAGATCTGCCCTTAAAGATATACATTCAGGTGAGTTTAGTTTTAATTTGATTAAAATTTTTTAAAATTTAAATTAATTTTAAAAATTAAAATTTGACTAAAAATTTGATTGAAAAAAATTAATCTCAAAAATTTGGAAGCCATATGAATCCAGATATAAACTTTTAAAATATTGGAAAAATACTGCAGTGATATTTTACTAGTTTCATGAGGCAACATGGGACTCAGGGTACCACTTGCTCTCATATTTACAGTAATTTTATATCCTGTTGTAATTCAGTGCTTTTCCTTTCAAGCACTTTCATATCTCTATCTGAGTTACTCTTATTTTCATACCATATTGTACTGATTTAAAATATTATGTTGACAAATATAGCATTCTTAGGGATTTTTTTTTTCTAATATCTTACCAAACACGGGGCACCCAAAATCCAGGTTTTTTCTCTCCAGGTCTTAATTTTAAATTTAGGTTCTTGGACACACTTACATTAATTCTGAATATGCCATTGCAATCTTCCTAAAATAGAAAAAAAAGAGAGAGATGAAGGAGGAAACTTGGTCAGAAGAGGAACTCAGAAAAGATAAAAAATACATTTTACATAGAGTCACAAAGATCTTTATTTGACAAAAGTGATATGGACAGCTAACCACAAATAGTAACCATGACTACAGAGATGAGTGGTGAAAGTTGATGCTGAAAACATTAGTAAACGGACAAAAGATATGATTAAACATTCCTTTAACGAAGATGTACAAAGGGCAGTGAGCACATGGAAAGAATGCTCAGCATCATTAGCCATCAAGTAAATGAAAATCAAAACCACAGTGAGATATCACTAAGACCTGCTCAGAAGGCTATCATTAAAACAATTAACAACAAGCTTTGACAAAGATTTGCAGAATTGAAATCCTCATACTAGAACCTTCATATACTGCTGGTGGGAATGCAAAATGGTGCAGCCACTTTAGAAAATAGTGTGGCAGTTTCTCAAATGACCAAACAAAGGGTTACCTAAAACCTAGAAATTCTACTTCTAGGTATCTATCTATTTAAGAGAAATGAAAAAACAACAACAACAAAAAACATGCACAGCGAAATTTATAGATGAATGCTTATATCACTATTATTATAAACTAGAGGTCCAGTGCATGGATTCATGCACCAGTGGGGTCCCTTGGCCTGGATTGTGCCCTCTCGCAATCTGGGACCCCTCAGGGGATGTTGGAGAGCCGGTTTTGGCCCAATCCCCACAGGTCAGGCTGAGGGACCCCACCGGTGCATTTTTTGCCCAATGAGAATGTATGTTTCATGTGTAATCCACGTAACATAAAGCCATAATTTAAAAGAGCACATGAGAAGTGAAAGTAATGTAAGTAGTACTTCCACCTGGGGGCGCTGTGCTGAGAAGGCTTTAAGGAGGAGAGAGCATTCTAGCAGGAAAGAGCCTTCCAAGCAGAGGAAGTAGAATGAAGAAAGTAGGTATATGGTGACTTATTCTAATCACTTAACCCCTCTGAACCTATTAGCTCCTATATAGCACTTCTCACACAGTGATGAAGTGCTCTAGTATGCACCAGGCCTCTAGTATGCATATAAGATCTTTGCTTAATCTCTCCCTGCCCCCCCCCGCCCCCTTCCCTCTAAGATTCATCAGTTTGTCCCATGTCTCCATGCCTGTATTGAGCATCTGCCCCCTGGTGGTCATTGTGCGTTACATTTACTGGCTGGTCGACCGGTTGCTTAGGCTTTTATATATAGAGATAGCATTATTTCTAACTAGAGGCCCAGTGCACAAAATTTGTGCACTGGAGGGGGGGGGGTTCCTCAGCCCAGCTTGCCCCTTATCACATACTGGGAGCCCTCAGGGGATGTCCTACTCCCTGCTCCCTGCTCCCCTTGCACTTTGCAAGCACCAACAGTTGCCTGATTCCTCTGCCTATAAACCTTTGATGACTTCTCATTTTTCATCAAGGAAATTCTGACCCCCTTAGACCGGCATTCTAGGTCTCTGAGGATCTCTTCCTAAAGTACATTTCTGGCCTGTTTTTCAGTTCATTTTGGCATGGGAGGGAAGTGAATGGGTGGGTTAGGTTCTTTACATAAATTAACTAATTTAATCTTTATAATATCACTGTGTGAGAAGTGCTATATAGGAGCAAATAGGTTCAGAGGGGTTAAGTGATTAGAACAAGTCACCATACCTACTTTCTTCATTCTGCCTCCTCTGCTTGGAAGGCTCTTTCCTGCTAGAATGCTCTCTCCTCCTTAAAGCCTTCTCAGCACAGCGCCCCCAGGTGGAAGTACTACTTACATTACTTTCACTTCTCATGTGCTCTTTTAAATTATGGCTTTATGTTATGTGGATTACACATGAAACATACATTCTCATTGGGCAAAAAATGCTGCAAAGCAGGGGCAGTGACTTACACATTTTTCCAGCCCTCATTTCACCAATCATGGTGCTTTGTACATAACTGATATTTAATAACTTAACCATCAAAAGGTATTCTCAGAATTTGATTACAGGGCTTTGGTGACTAAGTTCTGGGCTCCATATCTCTACCGAAAGTGGTGTCAATATTTCAAGTTTTAAGAAAAAGGTACTGAGGGAGGAAGTGCTCAGGTAGGCATCAAGAAACTAACCCGTTCTCTCAACTGGGAAACACAGCACTAACAGCTCAAAGCTATGTTATCTTTAAACATTAGCTATGTGATCCAAATATTGGGGCATCTAGTTTCCCCTTTCCCTTCTTTTAGAAAGATAGACTGAAATTCCGAGGTAGACCTGCAGTTCCTTTCATCCACCTGGTCTCCTTGGCCTTGGCCTCCTATGTCAGGACTAGGAAAAATCCTGTCCCAATGTAAGGACACAGACCACATCTCACTACGCCAATTTCCTTTCTATCATTCTGCTCTCTATGATGGCTAAGTTTTCTTAGGCGTTCTTATGAGCCTACTGCTGAGGCCTCATTGCTCTGAGAAAGAGGATAAATGCACCATGATATCTGAGTGTTTGTCCATCCATTGTGAGCTCTCTGTCTCCTATCCACGTAAGCATCAATCTTCAGCTTGGACTGGGGAAGAGTAGATAACATAAAATCACACTGCACTTAGGCTGTTAGTAATATACTGAGTCATCAAGGTTCCCAGTAGGCTTCATCCTGAAATGCTGTTATTCTCTTCTTGGCCTCTATTCAGCGTGAATTTAAAATAATCCTACTTTCCTTATGCAAGCTTATGGACTAATGAATCAGTTCCATATGATTTCCTTCATCAGCTAATTTGGTACACCATGACCTTTATAGCAGGTTCCTTGTTATTTCTTCTCAGGTTTATCCTCTGTGGAGGGCAGCTAAAGGAAGCAGTGACTTAGGTGTGCCTTGTGCAACAACATAAGATCTGCCCATCTTAAGTATGTCTCTTCTGTCCTGACGCTTCCTGAAATCCTCATTATGAATATACTCCATAATGAATATTGACTGCACAAAGATGTTATCTGTGTTTTATTCCAATTAGACAGCTAATAATTTTCATAATTAGAGGACTTTTCAAAATGATAGAAACTCTATATTAGATAATCATAGTTTCTGGAAATACCTATTGTAATTCAACTCTATTAATCCTTTGGAAACATGCATTTTAATGGGCATGGGCATTATTTTACTTGTATGAATGAGTACATACTTTTGCTAGTTTATACAGTAGCAGTACTTGGTTCACTTCATTAGTTTACTCATAATTTTGGGAAGAATCCTAAAAGATTGAGGCACTGGGTGGTGTAGCAGAAACTGGCAATTATTAACCAAACTCTGTCCCTTTCCCCCCCACAGAAAACACCACTAAGCTACATATTGCAGTCCTTCCAGTCTGGTGAGGCTGTGCTCTTCTCAGTGGAACATGGGTTGAAGTGAGGTGTGCTGCTTCTGAGCTCAGCCTTCTCAGTCAGAGATGGTTCTTTGTTCATATGAGCCAGCTAAATGGAGAAGACTTGAAAACAGCAAAGGGTGGGGACACAAAACAGAAGGAACTTGAATGCCGGAAAGGTAATTTGGAGGAGAGCTGTCCAATTTACCGAAGATGCAATATATTCATTTCATTATGTTCAGCTGAAATATTGGGGTTGTTCCAGCAGTTAGCTTTCTCTTACTGACACTGACTAAAGGAACAAGCATTAGCAAAATATTCAAGCTCAGGTCTTTGTTAGTTGTCTTAATTCTGGGCAAATAAGAGCTGGTGCAAGGCCTTGACTTCCTAATGGGGAGAACGCTGGAGTGGAGAAGTGTTATACAGGGGAGGTGAAAGTCAGACTTTGCCTTCCGTACTTTTGGGTGGGGAGGCTATTTGTTGACATGAGTGTCATGTGACAACAGAGGCAGGATTAAGTTCAGGAAGACTCAAAAGAAAAGTTTCTGAGATTCAACACCTGGAATCTTGGGTGACTATGCAGAAGATGACAACAGTAGATTGACACTGGAATAGGAGGGAAGAGTAGAATTCCCTGAAATGTGCTTTTACTCTTACAAAGCTTTGTTAGCTGGAAAAGACATACTACATGCTTTAAGCCAAAGGAGTTCATGGGAAGAGAATTTTAAGAGTTTTGTCAGGGGGCTGTCAAAGTTGCCTCAGCACATGCTTACCAAGGGATGGTAAACTACCTTAATTTTTATTCCAAAAGATAGAAAGGAGTATCTTACCCTTCTAATAATGTTGGGGTCATTGCACTTTGCCAGTTTTCCAGCAAAAAGCTGAACTCCAAAGCTTGCAAAAACAAGCATTAATGTCAACAAAAGAATGGAGACCTGAAAGAAATTGGTGAGATGTCAAATCTCTCATTAAAACTTTAAACAGTACATTTGGTTTGAACAGCAATATGAACGGGACTTTTCTGATAACATTGTATGAAATTCATGATCTTTTGATGATATTTTTTAACTTCTCTATCAGGTCATTTAATTAGCCTTACTGGAATGTTAAAAGAAGAAAATTAACCAGAGGTTTTGAATTTTCAGAATAAAAACATACAACTTTCATGTAAGAATATGGGCTAAGGTATTGTTGATATGACTTAGACTTTTCTGATTTTAAAGTCAGCACTTTGATCTATTTTATTGAATGGAACAAAAGAAACATGTTTAAACAATTATATTTTCCCCATTTTCTCAAAATAGATTCATATCTCTATTAGCAGAACACAAATTAGAGGGGCAGTGGCTTTGCTTTCTTGTGAGCATGAGGGCATGTGAATGTGCTACTCACAGGATTTAAGTAATTCAGTCTAAAATAAACATACAAATCTGTTAACTGGCTCAGGCTCCCTCTGCTGGATGGCTACTTTGGTCTCCGCAGAGAAAAGTGGCAAAGGGTAAAATACTGAGCACACTATTGATCTGTACCTGTCGACTAACCTAAAATATACCTTAAGTACACTTAAATTGCACAGAAACATCACCAGAAGAAAGGCACATATAGATTCTCTTCTAAAATCTATTAAGGGTCAAAGATATGCCACATTTAGCCATCAGGTGATATTCAGTTTTTCTTCAGATCTAGCGGTGTGAAAGCCAACATTTTTATGGCTTTGTGACAAAGAAAATATGGAATTTTAAACACATATTTAAAAAGTGTTAGCAACTCCATGCCTATAGTAACAGTCCAACCTGTCTGTAAAATAGCTTAGGATCAAATGCAACTACAGCTGCTCTCTTACCATAGGTGTGTTTCTAGAAAGCAAGATATGAAATAGGCTTATGGGAATTCATTCACATTTTTCCATGCACAAGCAGAACTCATCAGTAATAACAAGAATCCTTTGATCACTCCTTCTGTAACAGATTGTGAGCAATGAGCATCTTACTCATCATTTTATCTGCAGCCCTGCTCTTAAAAGGACCCTAAATCAATGTTCACTCAAACAAAAAGAATGTTTTTCCCCTCAATCACATTTGGAAGTATCCATTACTGTATATTTAGGTTACTCAGAGTAGGGTATATTTGTGTGTTTCTTTTTGTGTGTGTTGTTTTATGTTAACATTCTAGAGATCAGAGATAAATTCTACTGCTATATGCTTTAAGTGACATATTAAATGAGATTATGAACCCAAATGTGTTAATTCCTAATATCATTTTGTGAGGTAAATGGGAAAACTAAAACCCAGAGTAGAAATTAGGGCCAACAGTTAGGAATGGAAGTGTCAGCAAATACTGTCTTTGGATTCTCCTTTCATTGTCATTTCCAGAGAGCTCTTCTTTAGCTTAGGAAAAAAAAATGTTTGTTGAATGAAATATATTAATAAGGCAGAAGCATTTGGGGGTAAAGTTTCTGAAGATGTATTGTGCATTATTAGTGCTTCTATAATCTTCTGACCAAAAAGTAAAATTGCAGACTTCACCTTGACAAGCAAGACTTACTTTATCCTCTCATTAGCTACATTACAGAGGTGGACTCTGCACTGGGAGTGAAGGTAGTTGTAACATACCAAAAAAATTTCCTTGAAGCCACTGAAAAGCTCTCGAACCACTTTCCTCATCTGTGGCACCAGTTTGAATATCCGCAGCGGCCTTAGGCACCGAAGCACCATGAGGAGCTGAGCTCCTGATTCAGCAGGCACATTTTGAGGCATCCAACAAAGAAATATCAAGCTCACCTAGAAGGAAAAAAATCATCTCTGAAATTTATACAATTTATCCTCCACTGTGTACATTTTCTGAGAGCCAACTGACTACAACTACCCCTTAGGAGAGACTCCATGTGTTATATGGGACACGCATTTTACCCGATAACTATGCAGTCTCTTCACTCTAAACTATGAACCCAATCTAGACCCAAGCAACCCTAAAGCACAGTCATCAGGCATATGCAGGAATGGAACGGGGTGCCACCATGGGTGTGCACCAGTGCACTCTGGCCCTTCTCTTACTGACACACTGGAGGCTCTGCTCATGTCAGCAGGATTGAAATTCCTTTGATCAAAGAGACTAAACCTCATTCATGACCTAATACTATTTTATTAACTACCTATACATGTTGCACTTAAGGGTCACAGTTCTCCTTGCTGTGCTGAAAAGAAATTGATTTTATACCTTCTTGAACATAAAGAGAAAAAAAAGAAAGAAATTTCTTTGAGTTGTTTCCTATGGTTTCTCAAATTAGTTTAACCAAACAGTTGAATGGTCTTTCCTAGCCAGGTATTTTGTGCCTTAGAATTGGGAGAAAGGTCCAACCACTCTCACTTTAGTTTGTTTTTAGTAGTAAGGCAGCTCATCAATCAATTATATGATGTAGATTTTTTTTTTTTTAGTATTGGAGCCACTAGAATTGTGGGGGCCAAACTAGTTTTGCTATCATAGACCTTATTAATGCATGTCTTATGCATACATAAAAGTGGATGATGTATTTCCAACCATTTCCATGAATCTTTTTAATGCTTTCCATTTAGATTTTTATATGCATGCCTCTTATTCAGCTATAATGGACTTACTAGTACTTTACTTAAGAACTCAGTTTGGGCATCTAAACTTTGGTGACTCACATATCTCACTCTTGTACCAAGAAAAGCAGGAGCTTTTACAAATCCATTATATTTCACATTTAGGAAATAATCACAGACTTACAAGATATATAAATATGTCCATTACTCCACCAAAGTCTCTGATGACAGCAGTTGGAGTGAAAAATAAGCCATCTGCCATAATCTTCAGATTAAGCTCAATGCTCATGAATATCACAAATACATACTCAGCAATCTGAAATGAGCAAAAGGCAGTTTGATCACAGTGAATGGAAAAGATGCAGGTCAGTGTCTTTCCTCGGAGCTGTGGGTTAAGATTCAGCAGAGGTACCTGCAAAGTAGGTGCATGCATGACTCTTCGGAAGGGAGATTCGAACATCATGGAAATGCAGGAGCAGATGGTTACAATGATCATGACCCAGTCCAGGTAAGTCACCAATCCCAACAAGTCACTGCCAAAGACCAAACAGAACTGAGGAACATACACGATCCAGTAAAGGCAGCTAAAAGCCAGAGAAGTCACTGTTGTGATTCTAATAATGTGACTGGTACATTTTTATGAATCATCAATTGTCTATTTCATGGCACAACACAGCAGGAAAATAGAGGGCATTTTTAATATTTTTGTGCATCATAAAATAGTACACAGAAACTTCAAATGTGCATGGGAAACAGAAGTTGGAAAGCTTACTAAAGTTGATGGTACTTCGTATTTTTCACAGCTCCTGTGACAGGATCTGTTTTAGATCTGTAAGAGAGAATAATCGTATAAACTTCTGCAATATAGCAATGGTGTTATAACTTGGCAGCATAGAATTTAGAAACATCGCATCTACCTAAATCTCTTTTTACCCTTTATAAAATGTCCATTTAATATACTAGAGGCCCGATGCATGAAATTCGTGCAAGGGTAGGCCCTCACAGCCCCGGCTGCCTCAGCCCTCGCAGCCACCCTGGCTTTGTCTGGAAGGTCATCCAGTCATTCTGCTGATCGGCTGTTCTGTCGATTTGCATATTTCACTTTTATTATTATAGATGTTAACTGTATGTGACTTTGGGAGACAGAGAACATTAGATGAAAAAAAATCAGAAGAGCTTGCAGTTAATACATATGAAAGTAAAATTTTATATTTCTCAAAATATTTAATTTTAGAGTTGATGATTCCATTCAACAATTTCTGATATGGATTTTACAGAATTAAAATTGGCTTTTCTTTCAAAACACACAGTTAAAATCTTTTCCTTAGCAGTTTGAAGATGTTCCTCATAATTATTTAATTAAATATCTCTAAATTCAACAGAGTCCTTCACACTGTATTTAACTGTGATCTTGTGGAGTAATGTATATAGAATTTCTCAGTAAGGGAATCTCTAACTTTTACTTTTTTGGGGAACCAATCTTTAGTGAGCCCCTAATAGTGCTTGTATGTGTACTCCCAATTACAACAAAGTCATCTTTGGTCCATATCAGCTGTGTTGCTGACAAGGAGAATTACATCACACTAAATGGGGTGGAGAATTAATAATCAGGTGTTAACATGAAGGCAGCCAACAGGATAATTCCAGATTAAAAACCCACTTTGGAACTCATCAAATCAATTTTAAATTGCCAACTTTTTCCTTTACTTTGTGAAAACTCAGGGGAGTTTTTAATGATTATTACTCAATTATTTGAAGCTGTGAAGATCTTTCTAGAAAAGCAGAAAGAACAATGGATTGGCTGTCAGAGAGGGCCATGCACTAGCTGGTGTCCTTGGCAAAGCTCTTAATCTCTGCTGACCTAAGAGTCATCCCCCGTTAGAGGAGAAGATACACAAACACCACCAAATGATTGCTGAGGTCTCCTCCAGTCCTGAATGTCATGACAGTGTATTAGTTTCAGATGGCTGCTATCACAAAATACCACAGATGGAGTGGCTTAACCAACAGAAGCTCATTTTCTCCGCTCTGGAGGCTAGAAGTTCAAGGTGTCAGTAGGGTTGGTTCCTTAAGACAGCTGAGAGAAGGCTGTCTCAGTTCCCTCTCCCTGGCTTGTGGATGGCCATCTTCTCTTTGTGTCTTCATGTAGTCTCCCCTCTCTACGTGGCCGTGTTGTCCAAATGTCCTCCTCATGTAAGGATACTGGTCATTTTGGGTTAGATCCCACTCTAATGACCTCATTTTAATTTAATGACTTCTTTAAAAGGTCCCTATCTTGGTTACATTCTGAGGATACTGGGGTTTAGCACTTCAACACATGAATATTTTTGGGGGGTGGACACAATTCCGCTCACAACAGATAGTGAATATCATATGCTACTGATTATCAACACAGAAGGTCAATTTACTTAAATGATAGCATCAGAGAAATTCCAGCTATCGATGGGAAAGTATTCGTACTTCTTCCACGACTTTTAATGTCCTCAGGATATTACTTAAAGTTATGCATGACAAAAATTCCATGTCATCCACTGGCTGCCTGCTAACAACGGCTTGAGTCATCACAAATGCAGCGGCCTCCAGGTTGACCGCACTGACAGCCTCTTGCCCATTTGTTCCATGTGGGTAGGAATGGAGACACTGGCCAGTGGGTTTTCTTCTTGAAACAGTTGATAATGGAAACACTAGTCAACTTTCTTTTTACTTTACATTATTCTAGAAGAAAGGGATTGGGGTATTTTGATCATAAAGAAATTACAAGTGGGAAAGAAGATGGACGCAATGCCTTCGCCTTGTCGCTCAGTCTCCCTTGGCTTCCGTGTTCAAAATGAATGTGGAGTTAATAACACCGATACAAACGTACTGGGCAGCAGTTAAAATGAACAGATAAAAATGGCTAAGTGCTTTCTAAACGTGAGTTTTATATAAATTTAAACTACTTGCAACCTTTGTTTGTTTTCCACCCGGTTGGCCGCTCAGCAAATAGGAGCAGCATGATTAATTAGCCCACAGTTTATTTTGTGACCCCATTAGGATTACACGTTCCTTCTCCCTGGTATGACAACCCCACCTGCTGTTTGTATGTCTCAGGCCAAACACCTGGCTGAAACTGAGTGTACTTACGCATTAAAGCGTGCCCGGACCACCACCCGGCAGAAGTTTCTGAACCTGTGCTCCCGTCCCACTATGAACAGTGGCTTATCGAAGTACGGGTGGTTCTCTCGCAGCTCTTCTTCTTGCACTTTCCTTGAAGGGGACATTTATGGGAGAGTAAGGTTAAGGGAACGTTTGCTGTTCCAAAGTGAGAGCCAAGAAACAGTGTAGCACCCTGTACCTTTTCATTTCTGCTTGCTCCTTTTTTTCTTGGATCATCTTTATTTCACTGTCTTCTCTTTGTGCATTTCTGTATCTCACTGTATTGGAATGCTAGAAAGAAATTAAAATGGGGCATATCAAAATGGATGATATTTTTGAACAACCACCCCAAAATGATCATTTTATACATATCTTTATTTTATATATACTTTAATGGCCATGGTCATCTTAGCAAAGGTGTTTTTTACTCCAAATGATTTTTTTTAAATATATATTTTATTGATTTTTTACAGAGAGGAAGGGAGAGGGATAGAGAGTTAGAAACATCGATGAGAGAGAAACATCGGTCAGCTGCCTCTTGCACACCCCTGACTGGGGATGTGCCTGCAACCAAGGTACATGCCCCGACCGGAATCGAACCTGGGACCACTCAGTCTGCAGGTCGATGCTCCAAACTGGTTAGGGCCAAATGATTTTTTTTTCAATAAAAACTTTTATTGAGAACCAGTTATGTGCCAGGTACTGTTCCAGTGCTGGGAATATGGCAAAATGGCAAAAACAAACAAACAAAATCTAAATATGACAACTAAATATGACAAATCAAACCCTAGTCTTGTGGGGCTAATGTTCTAATAATCAGGGAGACAAACCAAAATTAGATCAAAACAAGTAAGAATGTTAGAAAAGATTTAGCATTTTGGGGAAAAACAAAGGGGAATAAAGCATGCTAGAAGCCTACAAGTTTAAATAAACAGGTCAGAGCAGGCCTCAATAAGAAGTTGTTATTTGAGCAAAGACTAGAAGGATGCAGACCACTGGATTTTTGCAGAAATTAGTTTTTCCTGGGGAGTGAGTGGGTTTGCACACGGAAAAGCCAGGATGCCAGTGTGGGTGGAAAGCAAGCAACAGAGCTGGAGATGAGGCCAGAGGGGTGTGTGTGTGGGGAGCAGATCATGAAGCACATTGACTCTGATTTTCACTCTGTGGGAGATGTAAAGCCATTGCTCAAATAACTTGATAACATTTTATAGATCGTAGTGCCTACATTGAATTGTTTTTCTCTTCTATTATTATAACAAGTGAAAAAGATGAAACTCTCTATTTAAATTGCTTCTATTGTAGAGGAAAGATTTCTTATCATAAGCAGAATTCCCATGATCTTTTGCTATGGAGAAGACAGGGGGTGGGTTTTTGTTTTATATCTATGTAGAAAATATAACAGAGCATCTTTGAAGAAGAAATGAACTTCTGCAATTGAGATCATTCAAAGAGAGCCTTTTGTTGTATATTTTAAACATGTATTTTCAAAGCCATGTCCTAATTTGGTTTTGGAATTTACTGTGCATTTCTATTGAAATCCATGAAAGGAAAGTCCTCGGAACTAGTGTTGCTTCTCTGAATTTTTACCTAGAAATTTTCTCCATGCACTATGCTAGATCATAAATTTCAGTATACAGGTCTTGTGTTGGATCCAATCAGACTTCCATGTTGACAATACACTGGATCATATCAGACAACATTCTGGCTTAAAAAATCGTGGCAGTAACAGATGTTTGTGCTAATCAGAACCATGTACCTTGGTAATGGCTATATCAGGTGTCTCATCTGGGGCTCTGGGCCCATGTGGAGGAGTGTACACTGACCATCCTCTAACATTACCTGCCCCCAAATCTCATTCCTTCACACTATTTTATTTTTCTTTATGCAAAGTCAATCTGTCACAGTAAGAAAAAAAGGAATAACAATTACCCAGGAATTATTATATATTTGTTTACTTGCTTATCATTCTTTCACTAGACTCTAAGTGCCTGCAAGGCAGAGATGATGTCTTGCTTCCCCTCTAGTCCTTATCACTGAGAACAGAATCTGCATTCATATAATGAACACTTGATATATAATTGGGTCAGTGAATAAATAAATGAATGGCGTAGGGTCAAAAAGCAAATAAATTATTGGGAAATGTTGACATAAAATTCTTTTAGAAATCAAATTTTATTTCCCAGTATGCAAAGCTCTGAAATGATGGGCTTGGGACCTCGAGTCTAGAGGAGTGATGGCGAACCTATGACATGCGTGTCAGAGGTGACACGCGAACTCATTTTTTTGGGTTGATTTTTCTTTGTTAAATGGCATTTAAATATATAAAATAAATATAAAAAATATAAGTCTTTGTTTTACTATGGTTGCAAATATCAAAAAATTTCTATATGTGATGCGGCACCAGAGTTAAGGTAGGGTTTTTCAAAATGCTGACACGCTGAGCTCAAAAGGTTCGCCATCACTGGTCTAGAGATTTGGAATTTAGTAAATACTCAAAGTTAGTAATGTGAATCATTCCTATAATGTGCTTTGAATGTCTTTACTTTCAGTGAAATGTAACTGGTATGTCATTTTTTGTGTTGCTGTCTTAACAATGGCATATAGTTTGTCGGATGTCTGGAATTTTCTATGGTTAATCATCTCTTTTCTGTCCCTGGCCATTTAATTTGTTTCCTGAGTCTCCTGATTTTCTCTGGTAGAAAATCTTATGGAGACGTGACAATGTGACAGAAAGACCCAGGCACTGGAATCGTCTCAGCTGTCATTTAAATACATCTTAATAATCATGTTTTAAAATCCAAAGCTTTGCTTAGAACTTACATCTTGAGTCAGAGTTTCAAGAGATTTCCCCCTGCTGATCCTCTGGCTGTTTGATCCGTGTCTTAGTGACCTAAAACAACCACAACCAACTGGTCAATATATCTCAAGACCAACTTTGGACTTAAGCAATGATCATTGTTTAAAAAAAATAAATAAATAAAACAACTTTCCTTAAATAAAACAAGTATATTTCTTTTTTATAGCAAAAGCTTTTGTCTATCCAACTGTCTTTGATAACATCTAACTGAAATTCAGAATTTTCCTTTGGACATCACCACGGTGAAGATTTTTGAAAGAACTTTTGAATCTTTGGATCTGATCGTGACTATTTCGTTATTGTTACCACCAAGGAGTAGAATGCATGCTATCTGCTAACCAGGGCTGTGTGCGGCAAACACTTCCTGCAACACTCCTGTCCTTGGTTTCCCTGCAGCCTCCTCTCCTGCTGTATTTACCTGCGCTCCTGGCGGATGTGATGTTGCACACTGAGAATTGACCTTTCCTTTGCCGGCTGCCCCTCAAATGAGCCACTCAGCATGCGCTGTCGAGTGCAGGCTCTAGGAGAGAAAAAAAGGAGCCTATGATAAATGTGTGATCTGTACACTTGGAATGAATAATACATAACTGCTCATTACTCATTATTTTTAAGGAAACACCAATGATAAGGCAAAATACAGCAAATGACACACAATCCTAAAGGAAAAAGAGCTTTAGGCTTCCTGACAAGAATACATTTACAAAACAGAACTGTCTTGGCTATGAAGAGGGGCTGGAAAATAAACAGAAAGCTCTCTCTACCCCGCCACCCGCAACATGTTTTCCCTCCCCATCACCCAAATAGGAGAGCTTCTATTGGGATTCTGTGAGTAGTAAGGCCAGCCTGACCACAGTTAATCATGATGTTGGTTTTGAATTTAGCGGTTTTCAAAGCCCTTAGGGAAAGGTTTGTCCACCCAGGCCCCTAGGATGACAGAATATACATTTCAAGATTTTGCAGAACTCTAAGAAAATTGGAAAGCATAAAGTTAAATAGGGGCACAAATTAGTACAAAAGAGATGTAACTAAAGCTGGAATTAATACCGAGAAAAACCTCAGTCTGAAGCTTGTGACTTAAAGGTAGTCAGTCAGTCACCACTTTCTTCACAACCACAAAACTCCAAAGATTTTTAAAAATATGCTATCTTTTTCACAATTGGGTGACTCAACACTTGTAGTGTGAATGATTTGGAGAGAGAACAAAATTTCTTCTCCAGAAAGCTCTCTCCAACGGAAATGATAGAAATTCCCTTGATATAGTCATCAAGTGGAGAGAAATGCAGGGCTTAGGAGAGCTGTATGCCAAAGGTGACACTGTCAAGAGTTCGCTGAGTGGCCCTTCAGCTCAGTTCCCTAATGGGGAACATTAGGAGAAGGCCTTCATCTCAAAGAAAACTCACAGGCTTACAATACGATGATGTTATGATATGAACATCTCATGACACTGTATTTGTTCAACACCTGAACACGTCTGTTACTGTCATTGCTTTACATAAACACTTTCATAGTTATGTTTCCTAACATGTTACCTAGACTAGCTTTGATTTACATTACTGTCTGTCTCAGAGTTATAACCTTTGAGAAAAGATCTATGTCTGCTTGTGCGACGCCAGCATGGCCAAGGGTGAACCTGAGGAGGGGAGGTGAAGGATTGAAGAAAAGACAGACAAGAGAATACAGCTGGGACTTGGTGGATCTCCCATGCCTGGATGAGGGCACAAAAGACCCAGCCTGCAAGCCGATGCTTTATTTTATAGTCTGATTAAAACAAGATTAACGTGTATACAAATGTTCTTGTTTTGGCAACCCTTGCTGCACCTCCCACAGCCCATTAGCTACTTAGGAAGGAATCTGGGAGGGCTACAAGGTCAGGAAAAGGAGCTTTAGGCTTCCTGTCAAGAATACTTTTACAAAATAGAACTGCTAGGAGAGCTCTGCCCTCCAGGCTGGGACTTGTTTGTGCCTCTGCCACAGGTCAGCCCCAGGTTTGACCCTAGAGCAGCTCCCTACATCTGCTTAGTATACTTAAAACAGCAGTTTTTATGATATCATGTGTATATTTAAGTAATTAAAAGTGCCTTTGATACCAATGAAAATAATTATGGAGAATACCTATGAAGAATCATACAAACTCAATGAATGCAAATGCATTACAGAAAAATAAAACTCAAATAATCACTTTTCTTAGTTTAATAAGCAGCAGGAAACATTAAAATCCAAATAAAATTTTATTAAACAACAAGGATTTATGAGGATGATATACAGAGACTGTGCTTATTTCCAAGACTACAATGATGTTGCATAGGAAGATGCATTTGTAAGTTAGGCTGAGTTGACAAAGATGTAGCACGATCTTAGGTACACTACGGATTGTTTGTCCAACAAAGAACTGAAAATTATTAAGCCATCCTGAGAAAATCTATTTGGACAATGGTGTTGTTCTGACATATATATAGATCCCTGCCATTAGTGTAAAGTCAAGACTGAACCTGCAGCCACTGTCTTAGTAACTTTTATATTTTGTTACAAGACTCTCCCCTAAAGTGGTTGAGACCTATGGACTTACATACAAAATACATACAACTGTGTTATAACATACCCATTTGAGTTGGTTGTCCTGCTAAGTTTGAAATAGAAGAATGTAACTGGCTTTAAGCTGCCTGCTGAAGGGGCCTGTGTGCACAACAAAGCCTAATACCATGCAAACAGGAATTTGCAGCACAAAAAGTGAGGGTTTTTAGGAAGTGGCCCAAGCCTAGAGGCATAGGTGAGCTAATGCTCAAAACCTGGATCCCTGATTGGTTCCAAGGAATGGGTTTTATAGGGGGGAAATCATCAATTATGGTGACTACGAAAGATAGGTTCATGGTCAGGGTTGTGGTCTCTACTGATTGGTCGGTGCTAGGGTCTGGTCCTGATGTATCACTTTGTCTGGTTTTGCTGATTTTGAGGTCCTGGAGCTGAAACACAAGTGAGGCCTAGAGGCCATCGCTACTTTGACCAGAACTCTGTCTCTGTGGTCAACAGACCCAAGGTGTTATTTCTAGGATTATTCGATGCTCATCAGAACCTCATTGTCCTGAGGGCTTAATGCTTAAGGGAGTGAACATGTAAGGGAGAAGGAGGCAGGTGAGTCAGGGTGCTGGATAAGACCAGTTTGAATCAAAAAGAAAGGAGAAAAGGACATACTAAAGCAATCACATTTCTGCACAGTTACAGTTTTTGCTCAATAGTCAGTCTAAGGCTGTCTGGGCATTCATATTGGAGGAAGAGTTAGCACTGCATCTACTGACTCCAGGGCCTGAAGGATGTTCTGGCACCTGGGGCAGCGTAACACACCCACACCGGCTGGGTGGCCTTTGTGGATCCTGGGGTCAGATCCTCTTCCTCTGACCCCAAACAAGCAGGTCACAGTGGAGACCCTTGGCTATGGGAAGACTCTACTGCCCCACCCCCCACTTGTGATATCTCTTCTTCCAACAGCTCGGTGAAATGGTGGTGAGAAAGCAAGTTCCTTTTCCTCTCTGGCTCAAGAACACTCCACTCTTTCCTACTGGGTCCGGAGAATTCAAAAAATAGTATTAAAACGGGTTGGAGTTTCAGCCATATAGTATGTGAGTTGTTGTTCTCTGTATGATTCAGTCATGGGGGAGGAGGATGCTTTTTAGCTCTACCCTGCAAATCAGAAAACCTGCGCTTAATCAGGTTGAGATGGCCACCTAAATGAGCATAATATGTAAAACCATTTGCTTTCATTTCCTTTTCCTACCACTTTCTCCTATGTTTATGTTTGCTAGTAAAATTTTAACCCAGATAAATGATGAAAAAAGAAATGCCCAGTAATTCTGGGTCCATTAAACCATGTAACAGGTGACTTCAGAGTTCTATTGGAGCCAAGCATAAGCTTTGGTGGTTTCCTTTGCTCACTGAGAGGGCCCTGCCAGGGTCTTCCTGTTCTCTGAGCAGAGGCTGTATATCCACTTCCTCATTTCCTGGGCTCCAAAAGTACCCATGTAATCTGAGAAAAGTGAAGACAGACAGATAGGGCCAAATTGGCTTGGTGTTAAGAGGTCATCTTTGGTGTTTAGGCTCAACATGGTCCCCTGTGCCAGCCTCACACATCCCAGGACTCCACCTCCGAGTCTGGTGCCAAAGCAAAGGTAAACAGTCTCCATCTCCATTCAGTGGTGCTCTTGTTCAGACTCTTCTTGCATCACGTGCTCCCATGTCTCCCCCTTTCCTTTGAGTATCTTCAATGGCTTTTGAACGAGAAAACTCAGTAGGTGCTCAATAAATATTTGTTAAATGAATGAACTTTGAAATTCTGTGAAGATCAAATATTTTAATTTCTTTTTTGATCACTTCATCCTTATCAAGCATGAAAACAATCAAAATAGCATGTGTTTGAAATATACTTTTTAAAGGGCATGCTAAATCATCTTAATTTTATCTCAACTTGGAATACTATGCCATCAAAAAATGAGCTGCACACCTATGATAGATGGGTCCCTTAGACAGGAATGAAAGAAAATCAGACATTGCTTCCTGCAAGTAGAAAATTTATAAACCTTTATCTACATTCTAGGTGAAAGCTATTAAGGGAAACCCTGTAAGCTGAAATGAGGCTGAGCTGCACTCATTTCAATATCGTAAAAGGGAGATCTGACCTGTCACTGGGAACATGGTCTCCATATATCTTGTCTTATTCGCAATCTACCACCAAGCCAAAGTACCAATTAACAAAGGAATTTGAGATTTTTAATATTTTACCAATAAGTAACTTGAGGCTCTTAATATGTTAACGATATTTTAATAAAAGACCTACTCAGAAGAAGTACTGTAAAATTAAATTAAGTTACATTTTGCCACTTAAAATTTTTCATTTAAATTTAGATGCCTTTTGATCTCACAAAAAGATTTTAAAAGTATGTTCTCAGGAAGGAAGTGTTCCTTTATTTGCTGCCTAGAGAAAAAGCAAAGATAATGGTACAGAAAAGAACACAATGATCTTCAGGGAAGCTCTCACTTTTCTTAGGGGAAAGATCGATATCGTCTTGGAATTAACGTCTTCAACATCTTCTCTCTGTCTCTTCATCATAGCAAGGACTAGAAGGGCCAGTGCCTAGAAACTCCATCTAGTGGCTTCATATTAAAAAAAAAAAGTCTGCCTGCTTGGCTTCTGGAGCTGGGAGGCACAAGGCTTCAAGTGTCTGGTGAAAAATAATGAAGTCTTTTGTCTTGTCTGAGTGAGGAAATTCTCCATTATGCAGGCATATGTAATCCCTTTATCCCTGCTCCCTGGAGGAGAATTACAGTGAGGCATTTTCCTTTTCCCAGTTGGGGTTAATGTTATGCCCTCTCTACCTTTGAAAGTAAAACAAGACTAGGACCCCTGATGATGATTCAAATGTGGGAATATTCTTCAGCAAACACACATTCCCAGTTGCAAAAATATTACCCCTGGTTTCTTGCCAAGCCTTTGAAAAAAAACATATGAAAGATTGATTCTTTTTTCTTCTTCTTCTTTGCATTGCCTTTGTGCTGTGGAATTTCAATTGCCCCTTACATGACAGCCCTATATATATATATGATCTTTTATGGAGGCTGGGGGAAGAGAACCGCATCTTAAGAAATTGTCTCTATTTTTCTTGAAATTTCTCCATCTAAAATATTTTTAAATTGGCCCAAAGATTATGGTTATATGAGAGATCTTTGGAGCTTTATTAGCCTTTAAACACCACTAGTTGTTTATAGAAACAGTAGCAGGGGGTCCTCGGTTTCTTTCTTCGCTTTCTCCATGTCTTCTTTCTTAATGTTCCAGAACAAAGGTGTTGGCAAAGCCTGTATATTCTGTAATGAAAAAGAGAGATCTGTGAGCCTTCAGATTATCTTCATCCATTATAGAAAAGTTAAATAACATGATACCATCTGGTATTAAATATAATTACTATCTAAAAAAACCTGTAATGTAACTTTGCAAAGCATTAAATTTGAGGAATTTTACTCTAATCTTGAGCTCCACAAGGTAGCACATGGTAAAATATTATCTGATGTTTAATATAGTGTAATCACATTAACAGACAACAGGAAAATAGTGTTTCCAGGATATTTATGTGAAGCTACGGATGAACTGTGTAAGAAAACAGATGAGCATCTCCTGGAATGGCTCTTACCTGAGTCCAGTGAAGTGACCAGGTGATTGTCCAAAGCAGAGACGGCAGCAGACACGAATGGGTGAGTTCCTCCGTAATGGGCTCTTGCTGAGATGAGGAAAGAGCTGCATTTTTGCTGTAGTTAATACCCCACTCTTTTGTGAGCCAGCCCAGTGCTGAGTAAATGAATATGGCTCCTGAAGAGCAACAGCAGGTTAGTTCTTTCCAATCTTGCATTATTAATAGAAATGTTTTCTTATATAGGCATGCAAACACATGTCTGGGCCAACCAAAACCCCATTGTGGATTGAAAAATAAAAAGAAGCCTTTAATTTCTTATCATCTGTAGGTACATTAATCAAAAAGAAAAAGTAACTCGTAGAAAAACTATGCCTTTAGTGCATCTATTAAAATTCAGCAAATAAAATGTCTGAAAGCTTACACCATTCATTGGAGTTCAATTTTTGTAACCCAACCGCTGACTCAGAAAACTGTAAATTACAACACAAAAACTAAACATTTTATCATGATAAAAGTGAAAATTTGTTAATGTTGCATAAACCATAATAACCAATTTTCCCACAGATACATATTTTTCTATATTACCTATTACTTTAGTCTCCAATGATAAAATAGTAAAAGGAACACCTTGTTAAAATATCTTCCCACATTTGTTAGGTAAAATTTAACAGCAGGTCTCCCAAGCCAGAGCAATATTCCAATCACTTTGAAGCTTATCTATAAATAATCTACAAAGCAGATACTAGCTCAGAAAAAGAACCTATCTTGATTACTACAAATCAGGTACTATATAGGAAAACATCTCAGAATATATTATTTTACTATATATGGTAATAGATGTTAACTAGACTTATTGTGGTGGTCACTTCATAATATATAAATATCAAATCATCATCTTGTACACCTGAAACTAATATAATGTTATGTCAATCATTTCTCAATAAATTTTTGGAAAGGTTGAATGGAATTTTGGTTGTTAAAAAAAGCCATATATATATATATATATATATATATATATATATATATATATATATATATATGAATTTTTCCTTCAATTAAGTTATAAATTGTAGTTGTCAATAAAAATGATTCTCTTAAAATGATAAGAAAGCCCTAGCTAGTTTGTCTCAGTGGATAGAGTGTTGGCCTGAGGACTGAAGGGTCCCAGGTTCCATTCCTGTCAAGGGCATGTGCCCAGGATTGGGGTGATCCCCAGTAGGGGGCATGAGAGAGGCAGTTGATCAATGATTCCCATCACTGATGTTTCTATCTCTCTCCCTCTCCCTCTCTGATATCAATAAAAATCTATTTATAGCCCTAGCTGGTTTGATTCAGTGGAAAGAACATCAGTCTGCAGACTGAAGGGTCCCAGGTTCGATTCCGGTCAGTGACACATGCCTGGGTTGCGGGCTTGATCCCTAGTGGGGGACGTGCAGGGGGCAGCCAATCAATGATTCTCTCTTATCATTGATGTTTCTAGCTCTCTTTTCCTCTCCCTTCCTCTCTGAAATCAATAAAGATATATTTAAAAATATATATGTTTATAAAAAAATGATGAGAAAAACTAACCCTACATATGCCATTAACTATAATTTATTTTTTTGTAATAAGTGGCAATCAACTAAAGGCTATTCTTTAGACTTTAAAAATGATTACCACAAGTGCAGGGCCAGGAAAATTTTGTCCTAGACCCAAATATCAGAATGCAAATATCATATCAGACCGAGCATTCAAAACGATTATGAATCCCTGGCTGGTGTTGCACAGTGGGTTGATCATTGTCTGGTGCACCTTAGGGTCGCTGTTTTGATTCCCAGTCAGGGCACATGCCCAGGTTGCAGGCTCCATCCCTGGTTGGGGTGCATACAGGAGGCAGCCAATGGATGTTTCTCTATCACATCAGTGTTTCTCTCTCCACGACTCCCTTACTCTCTCTCTAAATCAATAAAAACATATTTTTAAAAAGGTTATGAATATATTATTCTAATTAATGAGTACTGATGGCAAACCACAAAAGAAGGGAACTTTTAAAAATAATACAAAATGTTTATTTTATTTTGACATTTTTCTATGCATTCAGCTTAGTAGGAATGATAATAGATTTTTTTAAATCAATTTCAAGGCTTTGAACTAGAGCAATCTGAGTAGCAGCAGTAATGTGTTTTAAAGCACACTGCTATTTTTATTTCATCCACTGCCTTTTGAAGGAAGCTTTCTTTAGTGGAGCTGAATGGTATAGTCAAAGTCAAAGCAACAGTGAATTTTTTTCAAAAAGTTTTTATTAAATTTATTGGGATAACATTGGTTAAAAAATTATTTCGTTTTCAGGTGTACAATTCTATTATATGTCATCTGTATATTGTATTGTGTGTTCATCACGATAAGTCAAGTCTCCTTCCATCATCATTTATCCTCCCCTTTACCTTCTCCTACCTCTCCTCACCTCCTTTCCCTCTGATAATCACCACAGCATTGTCTGTGTCTACGAGTTTTTTCTTTGCTTAATCCCTTCACCTTTTCCCCCTAGCCCTCCAATCCTCTTCCCTTCTAACAGCTGTCAGTCTGTTCTCAGTATCTAAGAATCTGTTTCTATTTTGTTTGTTAGCTTATTTTGTTCAAAAGATTCCACATATAAGTGAAAGCATAATAACAGTGAATTTAATAACAACCTTGAATTTTATATATTAGGTGGTAGGACATTCTATCTCCCACAATACTCTCCAGGTTAAGTTTGAAAAAAACAATACAGATGCCCATTTGTTCTAGGTGAATCACTGCATTTAAGCATGCAACTATAGTCTAGAGATCTGTAAAAATATCCCACCTTTGTTTCTTATTAAAGAATTCTCAAATATATCCAGAAATTCATTTCTACTTCTCAGGCATCATTAATTAAAAAATACGTATAAGAATACAAATTAAAGATGATTACATATAGAAAAGGTGTCTTCACCAATGATTCAAATACTTCAAACTCTGGAGGCCTTCTTCTCTGAAGGACGTCTGCCTTTGTGGGCTTTCCTGTTCATAGGAAATTCCACATACTGGAATCATGTGGATCCTCGTGTCAAATGGCAGATATTTGGAAATGTGAGTCCCCTGAGAACTGAGACCACTGGCAGCCCCGTAGCTTAATTATCAATATCAAGAAGTAAGCTCTCTACATCAATATGACTTTATTATCCATTCCAAGAAATGCCTGTCCAGGAATTTAAGGCCATTAACCAATAAGTAATTCCACTGTTAGCTTCAGGAATTTTCCAAAAATCCATTCATCTGAACTACAGACTAATGAACCAGCCTCTCTAGACAACAGGTCACTCAACTGGTCAACCAGTCACCTATAAATAATTGTAGTTATCAAGACTCAGGCCAAGACTCTGCCCCACTAGAGCCACTAATCCTAACCATTTTAAAAAAATAATCTTTCTAAAAATTAGTTGAATTGATTTTTTAAAAGCAAGACATGTATATGATTGAAAATTCAAAAGGCATAAAATAGATTCCGGGAGAGGAGATGGAAACATAAAGTCACCATTTATTCTTCCTCTTCTCAGAAATCACCCCAAGTCAAGAAGAAAAGTGAAAAACAGAAGTGTAAAGACCATCTGATAACTGATAACTGGAGTGTGGAGCCACACCGGTAGAAAGAGCATGGAAGATAGTAAAGAGGTGGATCAGGTGGGGGTCCCGCTAGGGTGCCTGGCCAGCCTGGGTGAGGGGCTGAGGGCCATTTTCAGGCTTGCCACACCCCCTTCAAAGTCGGGGTCCCTACTGGGGTGCCAGGCCAGCCTGGGTGAGGGACTGATGGATGTTTGCAGGCTGGTCAAGCCCCACAGTGGGGACCCTCATCCCATGGGAGTGTGGCCAGCCTGGGTGAGGGGCTGAGGGCTGTTTTCAGGCTGGCCACATCCCCTTTAGGGTTGGGGTCCCTATTGGAGTGCCTGGCCAGCCTGGGTGAGGGGCTGTTGGCCACAGTCACAGGCTGAAAGCAGGTATCTGGGATTTATTTAACTTCTATAATTGAAACTTTGTAGCCTTGGTCCGGCTCAAAGCCTGGGTTGCCCCTGGCAACCCATGTTCCCAGCCCCTCCTTGAGCGGAAGCCACGCAGGCTGGTATCTGGGATTTATTTATCTTCTATAATTGAAACTTTGTAGCCTTGAGCAGAGCTCAGGGCCAGCCAGGGCAGGCAGGAAGCTTGGCTTCCTCCATCGCCGGGGGCAACCTAAGCCTCCTGCTTGCTCCAGCTCCATGACCACCGCCATCTTTGTGACAAACTGACGGAGTGAGGGTGTGAGGGTGTGACAGTTAATTTGCATATTACTATTTCATTAGATAGGATTGCACATTCTGGGGAGTCCTTATCCTCCTTTTTTATTTATTGAGATATAAATGACATATAACATTATATCAGTTTAGGTGTACAACATAATTATTTGATATTTGTATGTATAGTGAAATGATCTAAACTCTTATCAAGAATTTTCTGCCCAATATCAATCAGATATCCCTGCCTAAAGGCACTTAAATTCAAATCCAAAACCTTAAAAATATCGATCCTAACTGTCCCTTCTGAGACATTAGTAAGACTGCTGACGTGTTGGTTTACTTCACTGTAATAACTATTAAATTTCACTTTGCTTGATCAACAGATTACTCAGACAACATTTTTGGGCAGTCTACATGGCAAAGGCAGATAGAAAACTGAGGATCAGATAAGTGAGTTGCTCAAGGTTATAGAAAAGCAGAAACAGACACCAGTCCAGGCCTTCTAATACCGTCCAGTATCCTGTGTTACCCAAGATTGGGGTGGTGGTGGGGGGTGGTGAGGGCTGTTCTAACAGCATCTCCTCCAATCTTTAAATTCCTAGAGTCTTGCCCTAGCTGGTTTGTCTCAGTGGATAGAGCACTGGCCTGTGGACTGAAGGGTCTAGGGTTCGATTCTGGTCAAGGGCGCATGCCTAGGTTGCAAGCTCGATCCCCAGTAGGGAGTGTGCAGGAAGCAGCCGATCAATGATTCTCTCTCATCATTGATATTTCTATCTCTCTCTCTCCCTCTCTGAAATCAATAAAAATATATTAATAAATAAATAATTTTCTAGAGCCTAGGGGAGGAGAGGCTCTGGAGAGAGTGAGAAGACACAGAGAGTGGTGGAAACTTTTCCTTCTTCCCCATTTTGTGTAGGGTTTTTACAATCATTTGTCCTGAGGTGACTGTAAAGGTTTTTTTAAAATTTCTTTTGAATTTCTCTCTTTTTCTTTTTAGTTGTTGTTTATTAAAAAATAAATAAACAGCATAGAAAAATGCCCATGAACTCATAGACATGGACTCAAACTATTCTTGACTTCCTAATTTATGGGTTGGTTACATTATAATGCAGGCATGATATTATTATTATTAATTCTACTATCATTATTAGTAAAAAAAACCCAAACAGTACAACCAAAGAAGCTATCCTTTTAACATTTTGCACTTGTCCTTAATTACTGCACAGACTAGTGAGCAGAGATTAGGAAAACTTTTTATAGAAGAAAAGAGCTAAATGACTATTCTAAAGATTGAATATGTGTTCTTACAATAAATCTTAATTTTTTCCTAATTGTAGCCTCTTCTGTTCTGAGATTAACTGGATGAGAGGGCTTAAGCAGCCTCAAGTAGCTCTTCTCATCTTGTAGTATGGTACGCTGTTGCCTCTGGGTGCCCCTCAAGCTATTGCACAAGTCTGAGGGTGCCCCTAATCCCTGATAGTCTTAACTATTTTGCTCAAGTACCCCATAAATTTTCTCTTTTTAAAACCACTTATGTACATTTACAAATCAGCAATTAAATCTTCCTTTCCTTAGAGAATCTCATCCATCCAATCCATTCAATTTTATGTCATTGGGCACCTATGAAGTCCTTTTCATTGCCAAACCAACCAGCTAAATCTCTCAGAAAAAGTCTGACTTTATTTTTCAATTCAAATAACAGCCCATTGTGACAACCAAGTCATTTCTAAGGCTTAACTTTAAGTAGCTAAATTCTTGGGAGGAAGTTTTCCAGAAATTTGTCACCTGGACAATAAGGTGCTGCCTGAAAGCCATGTGGGAATAGTCCCTGTGTTTGGCAACCCAGAGGAATTTACATTTCAGATCAATACACTACACAAAGTTTCACCTTTCTTTTAGATGGATGAGTGAGAGTTTCATCTTTCCTTTGTAAACTGGGAGAGAGGTGAATGAGGAAAGGGATCTGGAAAAGAAAAAGTGGAAGATCAAATTTAAGACTGAGTTCAGAGGAAAGTGGGGCTCTGGAAGAAACTGCTTCCTTCCAAGTGTCCCTGTCTACCCATACTCCGAAAGTCTCTGGAAACCCCTAGGGAAAATTCACATCAGTGGAAAGGCAGTTATTCTGAATAGGTGAATAAGGTTGTTTTGGTCCCTACTTTTTGCAGGTAGATTCTGAATACTGGGTATTACAATCTCCTTGTAGGCCATTTCTGGTTGAAGCAGAATTCTCTTCCTCATGAGCACACTGACACACCCGCAGGGCTGGTCCAGCACATGATCTGTTTTGTGTGAGTTGGGGGTAGTCTTCAAGACCCTAGGAATTGGCCTGGCCATGAGCTTGTCTAGTTACAGCTTGATAAAAACCCTGTAGTACCACATAGTATTCAAGGCTGGCCTCATGGTATTGTTGATGGTAATGCCAGAATTGAGCCAGTTGGAAGCACATGGAAGTTGGGACACAGGTTGTTATAAATTTGCTTAGAAGCTTTCCTGTTCCTATTTCAAGAAGACCTTTTAGGTTCATCTCATCATATTCTGTGATGATAATATAGAAGCCCCAGAAATATTTATTCTCATTTCATAAAAGGTACTCCAATACATATTCAATCCTTTGCATGAATCGCCAGCTAACATAAAAAATAAATACATTGAATATTGTCTTGATTAGTTAGAATTGGTTTTGGCATATAAATTTCAGGTACTGTTAAAAAGTTGAAATAGTTTGTCAAATCATATATTCATGTTATTTTTATTTTTTTTTTTAATTTTTATTGCTTAAAGTATTACAAAGGGTATTACATATGTGTCCATTTTATCCCCCCGCCCTAGACAGTCCCCTAGCCTCCCCTATCCCCCAATGTCTTATGTCCACTGGTTATGCTTCTATGCATGCATACAAGTCCTTTAGTTGATCTCTTACCCCCCTACCTCCTGCCCCGCAACCCTCCCCGGCCTTCCTGCTGCAGTTTGACAATCTGTTTGAGGCATATTCATGTTATTTTTAAATTAAGTTATACAAGTTATAGTGAGCTACATTCTTGGGAAAATACTTTAATGACTGTTCCTATTAATGAAGGTAGAGTAGAAGGGACTCCTTTCCCTTCACACAAGCTTGAAGAGAGCTTCCTGGTATCCATTTACCCATTTACCTTGTCGGTCATTCTACCTTCAGCTCCCAATATTTAACTGTGTCATTATGTACCAATAACTTACAAGTGCTTATGAATTTTTATAATGATCACATTACTTTATATTATAAAATACTCTTGTAAAATACTCTTAAGAGTGTGGCTTAATTTTCCTTTCTAATATTTCACTTCAAGGTAGATTTTATATTTCAGCATTAATATTCTATGTTCTATAAGCATTCTAAAATGAATATACTTTTGATTCTTATAGATTTTAAATAAATTGATTCTTAAAAAATGAATAAATCAGAATTACTTTTAAAAAGTTTACCCATTTACTATTTTCCCCTTAGATTATGATTAGTCCTTTGGCTATCAAAAAAGACATGACTTGTAGGAATAAAAGTAAATATTTTCACCTTTTTGTAAAAGTTTATAATTATAATTTGTGTTTAAGTACCTGAAAATAAAATAAATGGCCAATTGAGCTAGTAAAATATTACTGTTTCAGGAAAAATGTTAATGAGGTATTTGACACTGTTTGTAAGTAAATAGTTAACCAAACCTACTTTCTAGCAGAAAGCATATATTGATACTCGGATATTTCATTCATTAGAAAAGCTCTTTTTTGCTTAATATAATCCCACTGTTTTTAAACACATTGTTACCTTAAGATTTTAGTGACTGCGGTCTCCTTTTCTAGAAGATTCCTTGCCCTGATGCTGAAAACAGACTTGCGAAGCTGTAAAATTATGAGCATGACTTTAGTTTTGTAATAAAAAAGGACTAATATACTGACAAATCATTACATACATTAAATAGATAACACTGTTAAAATATTAAACATGAATTTTTTCAAAAAGCATCATCATCCTTGGCCAGGTAGGTCAGTGGGTTAGAGCATCATCCTGATACACCAAGGTTGCAGGTTCCATCGCCGGTCAGGGCACATAGAAGAATCAACCAATGAATGCATCAATAAGTGGAACAACAGATCAGTGTTCTCTCTCTCTCTCTCTCTCTCTCTCTCTCTCTCTCTCTCTCTAACAAAAAAAAAAATCAATAAAAAGCATCATCATACAATTGGTTCTATTATTTAGTTTTATTTTCTACTTTTACTTTTTTTTTAAGGCAGAACTTCAAACAAGCTTGTCCAGGTATGGGAAAGATGCATTGGCTGTGCTCACTAGTAATAATGTCAACCTGATAGACTATTCAGTTTCCAAAGAATTTAACACTGAAACGAATATAGGACTCCTTATTGCCATTGTTCAATAAAATGTTCTCTCTTCTACATTGCATCTGTGTCAGGTTTTTGGCCTGAGGCTCAATACTAATCTGAATGATAAGGATGGGGAGAAATAAGAATAGTTTGTGAGGTTTCTTCCAAGTTGATGATGATGAAATTATTCCAGGGAAAAGGACTAAAAAGAAAAATACTAGAGGCTGACTAAAAACTAGAAGATGCATTCCCTGAGCTCGGGCCTGCTTGATAGCTGCAGAAGTCAGATGGTGACAGGTATATAGGGAGCCAGGCAGAGAAAAGAACAAAGAAGCACACCACCCTGAGAGAGACTCACCACAGTAATTAGAAAGTGTAACTCCAGTAGTCAGACCAAAGATAATACCTGGACAAGCAGCTGGTCATTTTGTTTAGATTAGATTTCCTGGGCACTTATTGTGAGATAGACTATTGGAGATATAGGGTAACTAGGAATCAGAGTTTTTGCTTACTAGAATTAAAAAACCTAGTTACAAAGGTAAGGCTATCACATGTGAGGTAATCAGTAAAAAGTAGGATGCAGTAGACTGTGGGAAGAGCTCAGGAGATTTATCTCAGTGCAGTGGCGGATGCAATGGCGTGAGCGCACTCCGCCTATACAAGCTTCCTCGGCACACCAGGAAGTGGCAGCGCCCGCCTGAGCAAGCCCCCTAGAGCCCCTACATAGTACCCTGATCTTTCCTACCATCGGTTGCCCTAAAAATGGTGTAAACTTCTGATTGGTCTGGAATGTTATATATGTTGCTGCACTTACACAATAAACTCAGATCTGCATCATTGAACCTGGTCTCTCTGGAGTCGGGGATGCTTCGTTAGGACTCCGTCGGCCTCACCCCCGCGGGACCCCCTGCTTCAGTTGACAGTAAAGTGCTAGGCGATATGCACAGTAGAAAAAAGAGGGGTTGTAGGACTTTGGGTGGGGAAGAAATAGATGTGCCTGAAATAGTGGGCAAAAACTTACTTGGAGAAGTGGGAATTATGGTGGGCCTTGAAGGACAGTTATGATTTCTAGAGGCCAAGGATGCTGTGAGTAAAGGACTGAAGTTGGAAATGCATGCATAAGGCGAATTAATTCGGTGCACACTGTAAGTGCTGAGCTAGGTGAGTCTTTAAGTAAGGCAAGTGGAAGAAATACTACAAAACATACTGCGTTCCAAACAAAGTTGAGGGAAGGAAAGGAAAAGCAGGAGACAGAACAATTCTGGATTCAGTAAAAATAGACCATCTAGTTTCTTTCAAACAAGAGTTAAGTAATTTGAGGTGCAAAGTTACAGAGCTCCAATCTGCAAACACATCTATAAACAAATATTGTACTGTCAACCAATATGTCCATATAGCCACAGCTGGAGAAGAACTGGTGGTCATAAATTGGTCTTTTCAGCCACAACTGACAACCTAGATAACACCAAAACTAACAATATGGCCCTGACTGGTTTGGCCCAGTGGACAGAGTGTCGGTCTGCGGACTGAAGGGTTCCAGGGTCGATTTCAGTCAAGATGTACCTTGGTTGTGGGCATATCCCCAGTAGGGGGTGTGCAGGAGGAAGCTGATCAATGTTTCTCTCTCATCGAAGTTTCTAACTCTCTATCCCTCTCCCTTCCTCTCTGTAAAAAATCAATAAAAATATATTTAAAAAAACCTAACAATATGATTTTTATATTTCACAGAAAATCTCTAATAAAAGTAAGGATCTTTGAACACATTGGCAAATTTTCTCACACAAGAAAAGATGGCACTCATTTCATTCAATAATGAAAAACTGAATTGGTTTCATTATTCACTAGAATGTTCAAGAGAATAAATTAATATGTAGACAAGAAGAGAAGAGTAGATGCCAGATTTTTAGAAATTACATATTCAGGGTAGCACACAGAAGGCTGTTTACCATGATATATCATGAAACTTTCTTAAATCTCCTCCCATCCCCTGAAGATGTGACTTCTGGCATTGATTTAACTTCCTTGCATAGACAGCACATCTAAGGAATGCTGTTTAGAGTTGCTGTGGAAACTGAACACACAGCTGAACAGTCCCATCCTGGTGGCACTCTGCTCTTTCCATACCTAAGTGCACACAGACATAAGAAAGGCCTAGGCCACAGGGAGCCTGGGACAGCAAGTTTTAGAAGACCTAGAGTCCCATTACTCTTATTTCATCTTCACAAGACAATGACATGCCTTTGTTATCTTCCCTAGTGTAAGGTGATGGTCTGAACTCAATCACCTATCTACTGCCCTGCAATTGAGCAGCTGCTACTTAAAACAGTGTTCTTTATGTTTGGAAAAACCTTTGCAGAAACTGCGAATAATGTTTATTACATTGTTTCTAAAATTATTTCTGTTTTGAATATCCTTTGTCCTAAACTTGAACTGATTAAAACAAAACATACTCTAAATCTGTACAAGGGAGTATTTGAGAACTGGTTTTACCACTAACAGCAGAAGTAGTGAAAAAAATAAATATTGTAATAGGAGATTCAGCTTCAGCTTTGGGATGTTCTTGAAAGGAGATACCTATATCTACATCTCTCTCTCTCTATCCATTATCATCTATATCTCTCCATTTGATAGCCTAGATATGTATTTAGTTAAATATTTTATCTGTTCTGTTTTGTAGTAAATAAAAAAAGCCCATAGTGATTATCTAGTTACTCCTGCAGTTTTTCTTATTTCTGTAGTATAGCTTTGCACATTTCTTTTAGTAAAGGACGTTTTCTGACTCTGTCACAAGCACTTAGAGCTACTCTGCTCTGCAGTGCCCTCTCCTGGTTCCAAAAGACACTAACAGGCAATAAATAAAACACTTAAGGAATACAGAACTGTATTTCATAATAGTAATTTTAGACCTGAAATTGCAAATTACAGCTATGAAAGGTGTAAGTAGTTGCTCATTCTGTTTATAAACATATCAAAGATGTAGGACTTAAAATGAAGGGTATGGGTGACATGTTTACATAGAGTTGCATTGAAAAAAAGGATTAGTTAAAAAGCTTCTCTGTTTTGGTGGTTTTATTCATTTGTAAACTGAATACATTCAATTCCACTAGATAACCATTCTTTGGCTAAGCTAATTATCAAATATAAATTAAATTTAAATGTCCAAACATATAGCGATAACCTTTTTTGTCTTAAAATTTTAATTTAAAAGATGTTTCCAGAACTGTGCACTTTAACATGAAATTCAAGAGCCTGGAAGTTCAAATCAATTTGCATAGAGTTAGTGGTTAAATAATTTGGAGCTGAAGGACACAGCAATGAATAGACCTAGCTGTTTTGTTTGCAATGTCTTTTACATATTTAAATCCAGATTCTCCATTTGCAGTTGAAGATCCTGAGCCATCTAACCTATAGTTTTTGGAAGTCTGGATTTTGCTAGGTGCACATTCATGGTATAGTTCACATATTCGTCTGTCTTCCTTTAGGTTGGCAGCTGAATTCAGAGTTTTATCAGACTCAGATTTGATCCCTTTGGCAAGGCCATAGGTGGAGTCATAGTATTTCATGGGCAGACACATAATGTCTGGTTGTCTCTCTTTTTGTGATGTTAGTAGTACTGACGTTCACTGCTTAGATCATTGATTCATGCAGTTCATAAAAGTATTCCTTTTTCACTTAGTTGGAATACTTTTATAATAAAGTACTTCTCCTCATGTATTATTGGTTACTCATTAGTATAATTCATATGGAAAAGGCAAGATAAATTTGTGTTTTTACCTTTACTTAATTTTATGTAATTAATTGGTTTCCTATCAACCTTTTAAGGTGACCAATTATTACTATAAAAATGTCATTATGAACTCAAAGATTTAAACAGACTTCATTGGTTTCAATCCATTACAATGATATGTTATGGTAGGTCAAATGATCCCAACTGTGCTAATGGGGAGCTTTGTCAAATTGGCCCACAGGTTCTTTTGATGAGACTCTAGTAATCTTTGGCAAAGCTCCCTTGTTCTCAGCTATGACAAGTTGTTCCAAACTCATCTTATACATGTTCTATTCCAAATCAACAACTTTCTCTGAAAAGCTCTGGTTTATTTATTGAGAAATGGTGTTTCAAGTTCATAATCTAGACTCCAATGACAATCATTGACGCAGTTATTCATTGTTTTGAGGATTTTGCCTGAGATTATTCTACTATTTTCCATTTAAATTCAGGACATAAAGTTTTTACCTAATCTCTTCTATATGACATCAATATCTCCTTCCTGCCCCATTAAGACTCTTGATTATCAAGGACATAGAGGATGACAGAATTAGATTATCTCATAATTACTCATTAGTTTTATTTCACATTTCATAGACAGTATCTCAGAATTACAATACCAATTCTAAAACAAAAATAAAATTAAGGAATATTTTTAAAGTGTTTTTATATATTCTTCCCGTTCTCCTCTTTTATTTGTATATAAGTACTGTGCTCATATTAGCAGAGCAGAGCAAATAGCTATTACATTTTTTATTCTTCATTTTAATTCTCATGTAGTCATTTAATTATATCTTGAATGCTTACCACTGCTTCTTATGTCAATGTCTTAGGGTCATTTTTGGAGTTCATTTTGGTTGTCCAAAGCATGTTTTTTAGTAGTTTCCTCAGGAATGGTTTGTGAGAACAATATTACTGATATCTTACATTACTTACATTCTTACATCTTGTTAACATTCTTTTGCCACTTGTAAACTTAAGGCTTCTTAATTTTTTGTTGAATATGATGCAGATTTATAACTTGTATTAGTCTTTTCAAGGAACAAAATTTTAGTTTTATTGATATTATTTATTGCTTTTTCCCTCATTTGACTAATATCTGCTTTTATCTTTATTATTTCTTTCCTTCTGCTGTTTTCATGGTTGATATTATTCTAAATATTTGATTGAATACTTGGAATATTGTCAGCCTTTCTATGTTTACTAAATATACAAGGCTATATTTTCCCTTGAAAAAATGCCTTTAGCTAATTCTCACAAATTTGATACATATCACAGTCATTATTTTTCAGTTCTAGATACTTTTTATTTCCATTGTGGTTTCTTCTATACTCCCTCAGTTATTTAGGAGTGGTTTTAAAATTTCCAAATGTGTGGGTATCTACTGTGGTTATTATTTGGTTTCTAATTTTATTACATCTTGGTTAAATAATTTCTTCTCTGGGATATTAATTTGGTTTATATTTAGAATTTCTTTGTGACACAATAAGTGGTCATGTTTTGTAAATCAGTCGTGTGTTCTTATATCAGAATGTGTAACCTCTGGTCATTGAATGAAGAACTGTATAAATGACTATTACATAAAACTGGTCAATTGTGTATTTCATATCCTATAAATCTTTATTAATTTATTTAGCTCTTTGATCATGTGTTGAGATGGTATATAAATAGTTTAAACTTATTCTTAAAATTAATCCTCATAGGTAGATATTATTATTTCTTTTACAAATAAGAAATTAGAGGTTCATAGAAATTAGGTTGTCTAAGGTTACCAAGATAATAACTGCAGAATTATGATTAGAGCTCTGGATTAGCTTCAATGTTCCTATCTTTTCACTACATCATGGTGTCTATGTAAAATGTCACTAGGTTTGTCCTGGCTGGTGTTATGCAATGGTTAGAGCACTGGCGTGTGCACCGAAGGGTTGTGGGTTTGATTCACAGTCAAGGGCATGTACCTGGGTTGCAGGTTTGATCCTTGGTTGCAAGAGGTAATCAATCGATGTGATGTTTCTCTCTCCCCCCCCCCCCCCACCCTTTCACTCTAAAAAAAACAATGGAAAAGATGCCATTAGGTCTAACAGTATTAAAAAAGCGTTTTCCATACAATACTGTAATATTGTCTGCTTGACTTGAAAGATTTGCTTTACTCACATGTAAGTTCTTCTTTATCCTATATCCTACTGTAAAATCTGTACTAGCCAATTTTTTCTTTATTCTATCTATATATGCCCAATTTATTTCCAGAATAACAATCCTGAAACACTAAAAGAGATCAATGAACTTTTCTAAGCCATTAAAGCCAGTATGGTTATAAGTATTTATATTATACATTTACTGATTCCTTAAAATCAGGGCCCTATCAAGTCTTTCAATTAAGTAGGATATTAATTCAATTTATTCAAACACCTGCGAGTAACCACAGACCCATTAGGGAATATCAGATTCTTTTGGAGTGGTGCAGTGCTTAGATATAAAAAATAGTAGTTTCACTTTAAAATGAAGCCATTAATATTTATTTGAGAAAGAAAACAACAAATACTATACGTATTTGACTAACTTTTCTGATTTGGAGTTGCTAACAATACATTTCTGTTTCTAATTGGGAAAAGGTGTAAAGGCCCTATTTTTATTTTCTCACTTTTAAAAATATTAATGGATTGATAATTATAGGAAAATGTTTATAAAAATATGATCATAGCCCTGGCCAGCGTGGCTAAGTTGGTTGGGCATCATCCTGTGTACTGAAGGGTTGCTGGTTCAATTCCCAGTTTGGGCACATGTCCAGGTTTCAAGCTCGATCCCAGGTGCCGGAAGCAGCCGATCAGCATTTCACGCTTGCATCGACATTTCTCTTTCTGCCTCCCTCTCCATTCCTCTCTCTCTAAAGAACCAATACAAAATCTTTTAAAAATATATGACGATAAAGCACAAAATCAAGGTTCAATGAGCAGGGCTTGATGCATGTCATTTCTGCTGGAAAGGTATTGTGTAATTATTGTTATGAGCCACTTTATTGAATAAGTCTCCCACATAAAATATAATAATTAAAAATAAGCAATTACTTAAATTACATAGGCTGATGCCTCATTTGTCTATATTTGAATTTTTCATGCACCTGTGAACTGAAAATTAGTATCAAGGTGCATATGACAGATCATGTGTATGGCAAGATCTTTCTATAAAGTAAAGTTTTTATAAAATTGACATTATGCTTGGAAAAAAAAACATTTTAAAATTTGGTGTAGGTGGCAGCAAGATCAAAAGTCATATTATAATGTACATACAGGTGAATAGCATTATATCAAATATGTCTTAGAATGTGAATTTTGTAAAAAGGGATGATAGATTTCTGATTTTAAATTATTTCAACACTGTAAATTCTGAATCCTGAAAAAACACACCAGGAATAAAAGTTAAAATATATAAATATAAATGTGTATGTGTGCATGTGCATGCATACACACACACACACACACACATCTTCACTCCTTCTTTGGGCTCCTGGGAACCCCATACATGTCAATCCCTGCTCTGTATATGACACATCTTTTTATCTTTCTGTTAATTTCACTAGGTCATATGTTCCATATGGTAAGGATTGTATATTTCTTGTCCATTATATTTCCCTTCACTGCACATAGTTTGTTTTTGAAATATATTTCAAGAATGAATAAACTTCTTAATATTAAAAGATGACTTGCCCTAGAGGTTTTGGCTCAGTGGATAGAGCATTGGCCCACAGACTGAAGGGTCCTGGGTTCAATTCTAGTCAATGGCATGTACCTTAGTTGCAGGCTCGATCCCCGGCCCTGGCCAGAGTACATGTGGGAAACAACCAATTGATGTGTTTCTCTCACATTGATTCTCTCTATGTTTCTCCCACTCCCTTCCACTCTCTCTAAAAATCAATGGAAAAATATCATTGGATGAGAATTAATAACAACAACAACAACAACAACAAAAATGACTCTCTTTTCTGTTCTACACATTTTTTTTCTAACAAAAGGAATCCTTGAAATAAATGTGAATGACATAAAAATTACAAGGGGGCACTAGTTGGTTTGAAATGTATCAATTCACTTGAGATATAGAAAAACATTGCACAACTAGAAAGAAACTAAATGACTGGAAACTTAATTGGCTTGACTTTTTTGTACTTGAATTTTATGACAATGCATTAGTCACTAAGGTAGTAGCCTGTCATTGCAGATTTGGCCAAATCTTCTACACCTTACATCAGCTAGACTAGAGCAGTGGTCGGCAAACTGTGGCTCGCGAGCCACATGCGGCTCCTTGGCCCTTGAGTGTGGCTCTTCCTAAGCCTTAGGAGTACCCTAAATAAGTTAATAATAATGTACCTACTTATATAGTTTAAGTTTAAAAAATTTGGCTCTCAAAAGAAATTTCAATCGTTGTACTGTTGATATTTGGCTCTGTTGACTAATGAGTTTGCTGACCACTGGACTAATGTAATGATACTGATGATACAAAAAATGAGGGGATGGCGATATCCTCAATTATTGAAAAAAAATAGCTGTGTTTAATATACAGTGCTTATTGGTAAGAAACTGTAACATATGGTAGTTAAATTTAAATTATAGAAGTAAAAGATAAAATGACTTTAAGGTTATAGCTCATATAAACAGAAAGGCAAAGATTGAAAATCTGCAGAGATTTTTTTAAAAAATGAAGGAATTTATGATTCTGGGAGAAAATGCCAGATGCTCGTAACCATGCAGCTGTTTGTGCATTTAAAATCCATGGTAGTGTAATGCAAGGGAGCAGGTCTCCAATTATGATTCAGTTGTGTGTGAACTTCAGGTCCAAATAACAAGAACATCATCAGCAGCAGAAACTACAACTCGTTGAGGTTGCCACATCACTTAATGGGAGACAGAACTTACAAGCAAAACTATACTCAGAAGTAGAAACAAATGTAAATTTCATATATAGGTTTAGCTGCAACCTCAGCTCTCTGACACCTGTTTTGGAGACAGTACCAAAGCCTCTTGAGTAAAAGCCTTCCGTATTGCCTATAAAAGATGTGTAATCCTAGACTGATTTACTTTGACTCTCAATGCATGTACATAAAAGGAATGCAAACAAATTACATATAACCTCAAACTAAAAATGACCACACGATTAAATGTTCTTTTAAAAAAATCACTGATAGGGAATTCCTACTTTCCTGTTAGTTAAAAGCAGTAAAATGTGTTTTTTACCCAGGACCCAGCACACTGTTTGCATTTAAAGATCCTCAATAAATGACTGTCAGATGAAAGAATGTGTACTCAAATGCAGCTGTATTTTAATCTGAGCTAAAACCGCAAAGATCAATAAGAATAAAAACAAAGTTTTCCCTTATATTATGTTTTTTGTTTCTGCTCCATGATTGTAACTAGATGGACAATCAATGAAATACTAAAACATTTTTATGCTAAAGAGACAAGTGCATAGATAGGGTTTTCATATTTGGTCTGATGACCACCAATTCTTCCTTCTCTTGGACCACACTACATGGCATCTTTGGGATACAGGCCCTGGTTAGGTGGCAGTATCATACTATCTCCTAGAGCAGTGGTCGGCAAACTGGGGCTCACAAGCCACATGCGGCTCTTTGGCCCCTTGAGTGTGGCTCTTCCACAAAACACTGACTTCTGCGCATGGGCCACAAAGTTTCAATCGCACTGTTTGTGCATGCCCGCACGAGGTATTTTGTGGAAGAGCCACACTGAAGGGGCCAAAGAGCCGCATGTGGCTCGTGAACCGCAGTTTGCAGACCACTGTCCTAGAGAAATATCTTGAATGACACTGTAGAGATGCTAAGCTGTCATTTTAGAAGATTCTTTCAGAAGAGCAAAAGCCCTAAAGATAAAAATGGGCTGTTCTCTTTTTAAAAGTGAGTAAATGTTCATCCTGGAAATTACAGACGAAGCTGAATAACTTGCTATGTGTGGAGTTCCTGGAACAAATCATCGAATACTCTATAAATCACACAGAAAATTACAAAGTGCTGAATGGCAACCAACAAAGCTTTGTGAAGAGCAAATCTTTCCAGAACAATTTAATTTACTTTTTGAGAGTCTAAGACACTAGACAGGCAATGGAGGTTAGTAACTAAAATGTCATTAAAAATCAGACTAAAAAAAAAAAATCAGATTTGTGGACAATAAGGAAAATAAAGCAGGACTTAATATATTGTGCTCAACTAGACTGTTACAGCTGAAGGTTAATTTAAGTAAAGTCATTTGCCTGGATTGATTAATACAAGTCTATTTGCTGAGTCTGACTTCACAGTATAATTTAATATCAATAACCTTTCTTTTCTTGTATGATAGGCACATATGCTAGGTGCACTTCACATATATTTTTAAATCATCATAAAAACCTTAAAAATAAAAATCTCTATTTTATAGGTGAGATTGAAAGCTATATCACTTCATCTCTATTCTACTCTGCTTCTCACATGTCAAGCATGTTATGCTTTCCGTGTCCTTCCACATGCCTTCCTCTCTGCCTGGAGCACCTTCCTCCTGTATCGCTCAATCTTTCTTCTCCCGTAAGGAGGACTTAGGTCTTGTCTCATGTTCCTGTAATTCTTTTTATTTTCATCCATTTACATGTGTTCCTTCCTTTAGATTATAAGCTTCTAGAGGGCACTGTTGAATTCCCAGGACCCAGGAAAATGCCAGAGGAAAGACAGGTGCTTCATACATGTTGGTTGAATGAGTGAATGTTGAAGAGTTATGCAAATGAAAGGGTAAACAAAACACAGCAATTACTTTTATTGTTTTCCTCCTATTTTGTACATGCATAAATGCTAATTGTGAAGACTTAATGTGGAACTTGCTATATGCTTGGCAGAAAGGAGGCAGGTAAAAGGCCATTGCAGGACATATATGTCCTGTTCAAAATGTCCATGGAGACATCTGGTCCACCCCAAATGGTCCTTAATATTTGATTCTGTCAAGTGTCCACACAGAGAAAAATGCCACTGGGTTCAAATATAAGATGTATTTATACTCTTGGTCTACAGGATTAATCCATAAAAATACTATCATGTTTTATTGGTCCAATAACTGTGTTGTGGCTGTATTGTCAATAATAACTCTTCTGGCCTTGGTAACCTAGCTGGTAACAGCACATGGGTTAGGTAGAGGGGTAGGGGTTCGAACGTTGCAGAAGAGTGAGATTTTTATTAACTGTGCAGAACAAATGCCTCTATGGATGTTTTAGAGGGGACCAAATGTCCACTAATCATAATTACTTATGAGCAGAATATTTGAGAAATATTCACTGTTCTTACACATATGGGTTCTGGCACTGTATAGGAGTTGGCTGGGACAGCCCCAATCCCTCCCTGGGCCTCAGGCTGATAGAACTCTGTGAGTTTACTCATTTTCTTCAGACCATTGTAGATTTTGATCCCAGATATGGCACGCCATCCAGGACAGCAGGACAGAAAGATCACGTAGCTCAGTTAAAGAACAACTTGAGTGCCCTGATCCAACTATAGTGGAATCTTGACTTTGATGAGAGATGATTCACGTCTGAGGACTGACTGGGCTGCTTTTGTTAACTAGAGTTATTGGAAAGCCAAGTTACGTCTCAGTTTATTAACAAGCACTCAACTTAATAAATCCAGGATTTAATTTCAATAATATGGAGGAAAAAAAAATAGGTAGAAAACCACTGACTGATTTTCTTCTGCCTGGAAACTAGAAAAACTCCTCTCAAGATTTGCAGATTTATCCTTTCTACTGTAGGATCTGGGCAGGCCTCAACAATGGCTTAAGGCTTTTACATTTTTGTCTCCTTATTGTTTACAAGGAAAAGAACAAGTATGTTAAACCACATGATAAAGGTAACTGAACACGGCTATTTTAAAAGCATGACCTCTGCAAAGTGAGACTGCCATAGGAATTGCTTATGGATGTTTAAACCCAGGGTAATTACTCTGAGAAAACCTTGCCTTACATGTGCTTTTGTGTTTCCTGCATTGCTTAACAAGTATACAAGAGGAGTGTGGATGGGAGAGTTGGAAGGGGTTGACCTCAGGGAAAGTACCTCAAGCAGATTGAGGACGTTTTTAGCAAAGGCCAACTTAGAAGTACCCTAATTAAGTTAATAACAATGTATCTACCTATATAGTTTAAGTTTAAAAAATTTGGCTCTCAAAAGAAATTTCAGTCATTGTACTGTTGATATTTGGCTCTGTTGACTAATGAGTTTGCCGACCACTGGCTTAATCACTCTCACTCCCCCTGCCCCTTAGCCTTTGTTGTCAGGTTTGGTCTTTTTTCCCCTGCTTCACTTGTGATCTTTAGTTTCCTGGGACTCTGTTTTCCCTGGCAAAAGTGCTTCCCTGTAGGGTAGTGAAGTTTCCCCTTCCCGGTAATCATTAAGGGAAAGGTTTTATTTTATTGTTTCTTTGTCATATTATAGAATCTCTGATAAGCCAGACTTTCATTTTCTTTTTATTTCTTACTACTCTTTGAGGAAAAACAGTCTCCAATTGTGTTGGTGTTGGAAGAATTTTTTTCACATAAGGTGAAGTGCCTTGCCATCCATATGACAGTGACTGGAATTTCCGAAGACAACTAGGATTGTAATGGAAATTTCCTAATACTTTACTGGGGAGCTAATCTCTGTTCAGGATTTTTGTTGGTGTTTATGTATTTTTGCTTTTAAGTGGCTCTAGGGTTTCTTAATAAAAGTGAAAAGGGCTTGCCATATTAAAAACTGAAAATACCAAACTGCTTTCTCTCTGATTTCTGCTTCCTGCACATCTTCACCACTGATGTTCAGTGGGTGGGATTGTCTGGTTTGAGTTCCCTGGCCCAAGTGGCACTCAACAAGGATGATGAGTCCTAAGTATTTACGAAGAACTCCAGTAACTGATGGAGCTGAAGTGAAAGATGTTATTAAGTTTACTTTTCTGGCAACCTAAGCTTTAAGAATGGATGGCCACACGGGTAAGTCTTCTTGCTGCTGCCACACTGGGTAGCAGCCACTAAGATGAAGAGAAAATACATTCTCTATATCCCACTTTCTGCATTGCAGCATTTACCCAGATCACGAAGGCTGTTAAGGGGATAAACAATATTATTCCAACTAGGCTTTCATGGGAATGAAGGGTAGCCTAACCATTATTGACAATTTATTTTTCTTATATAAGATCCTGTATTGTATGTTTCAATCAACTGACCTTATAGATTGGGGACTGCCAACCCTCTTCAACAATTCTAGTTTCTTTTAGATGCTGAGTGACTTGGCTATCACCAAGAAGCAGGGTATTGCCAGTTCACTGTATTTTAGGAGATTATGAGGGAGGCTCAAGTATAAGATTACAGAATACAACTATAATTATCCTCTTACTTTCAGTTAATTAAAGATAACTGTTAAATGAGAAGATTTTTTAAAAGCCCCCAAAATATAAGGACACAAAGAAATCAGAAATGGCATATGTTCTCTGAGTGTAACCCAAGACAAAGATCCCCTAGGAGAGATGCTGGTGGCACACAAAAGGGTATGACAAATTCTCCTTAAACTCCACTCACAACCCTCCACACCTGCCAAGAATCTTTTAAATATTTTCCTTACCTATTTCAAAACATGCTGTTCAAATTTTTGAAAAACATTATGTTTCCTTTTAGAGAGAAAATATGTTTTCTGGACTATAATTTAACTAGAGGCCCAGTGCACGAATTTGTGCATGGGTGGGGTCTGCCGGCCTGCCCTGATAGGGGCCGATAGGGACAGGCTGGCAGGGGGAGGGGCTACGGTGGTTGGCTGGCCGGCCCTGCCCCCTGGTTGAACTCCCGGTCGAGGGGACAATTTGCATATTAGCCTTTTATTACATAGGGTTTTGTGTTTCCAGTGGGATAATGTTACTAGTGATTTTTAAAAAGCATGTTCTGGATTTCACACTTTGGGCATAAATGATATCAGCTCTCCACACTCTTCCTGGAGAGAGCTGGCCACAACCCTATGTGAGGGTTCAGTTCACACCTCTGGCTTAACATCTTTTGAAATAAAATTTAGGAAATAAGCATTCCTAGTATGTAAAATGCAATTTCAGACTCATTGGATGAAACCAGGCCATTTTTATCCTCTCACCAGATTATTAGCTGACATATGAACTTTTGCATCCATGCCCTATACATAGTATTGAGTGAAATATAATTGTGGAGAATAAAGGAGACATATTTAATAATAATAAAAAGAGTTTAAGTCTTTAAGGTGAGTTAAGAGTACTGCATATGCAAGTGTGCACACACACACACATTTCATAACTTGTCACTCAAAATTTAAAAGCAAAGGATGATCTTAGTTGAGACAAAATTAGTGACCTGGAAGATCAAGCTGAACAAATATTTTAAAGCACAGAAGAAAAATAGAGAGACAACAATCATAAGAGAAAATGAGGAGGGGGAAAAAAAAGAGTAGATGGAAAAGTAATAATTGAATAAATAATAAACATTTTCCTGACAAATATCTTAGTCTGCCAACTGAGAAGACTTCCTAATTTGGACAGTTCAAATGATAAAAGGCATACAAAGTATATCACAGTAAAGTTCTGAACTCTAAGGATGCTCAGAAAGTCTTACAAGCTTCCCCCAAGAAATCAGAAAACCAACCAACCAACAACAACATAAATCTTTCAAGTGAAGAAAAAAAAAGAAATTGACATTAGATTCTCAATCTATAATGTTGGAATCTATGCTATAGAAGAATGAAATCCTTTGATGATTAAAAGAAAATCTATAGTAATAAAAGCATAATATACTAATTAGACCGATGTCCTTCTGGACGTACTTCCTTCCAGACAAAGCTGCAGCAGGTGGGGGGCTGAGGCAGAGGTGGCTGCCGCAGTGGTAGGGGCCAAGGCCCTTGCATGAATTTCATGCATCGGGCCTCTAGTAAATAAATAAAAATCCTTGAACAAGAACAGACACGTTGCAAAAGAAATGATGATCATAATAATTGAGAACATAATCACTAAACTACAGCAGAAAACAGAGGAATTGGCAGGGGGATGATAAGGGGGAGAAGTTCAAGTTTGAGTAGGGGCTGGTGGGAAAGAAGGAGAGGAGAAAAGCAAAGGTACTCTGATAATATAACCCCTATGGGGTAGGAGGGAAATCGGGGGGAGAAACAGAGAATGTTGGAAAATGAAAGAGTTGGTATTTTATTTTTACATGATGATAGAGAAATATGTATTTGATTATAAACAAAAAGGGCATCGAGGATTTAAAGAAATGAAAAATAAACTAAGACTTACGAGGAGAAATACTTGCAAGTAAATTAGATGCCTTTGCAAACTCTCATCTTTAATCTCATTTAATCATTGATCTTTCATGTTCTAACAGTGGAAGATGAGAAAAAAAATTCCATATCACTTTTCAAATGGCAAAGAAATAGGCAAATCAGAGCATGAGTTAGATAATGTGTCTAAGAAAATTCCTGCCACTTTCTAAGCACTCAGTAAGTGGTAATTATTTTGACTGATTTTAGAGAAACTTGCTCTGGTTATTCTCCCTGGAGTATAACAACTGAAATAAACATGGTTTCTTGCAAAAGGCAACAGACAGGCAACCGTTAAACCTGGGCTGAACCGTAGAGACCTGAGCCCTTCCTGCTGCAGGTGAGAAAATGCAGGTTAGAGGAGGGAACTGACCTATTCCAAGTCACACTTCTGCTACATGGCATGGCTCGAATGCTCACTTATAGAAATCCAAAATTTAAATTTATAAACTAAGCAATGTTAGATGTAATGATTCCTTCTACAAATAAATGTTTCTCGTTATTTTCCTGAGACATTCGATTTCAGAACCCCACACAGTTCTGTGGTTTCGTCCTCTAACATATGCGCTTAAGAAAAATGTGGTTATTAGAGACAGTGGTGCTTACTTTTTGGTCAATGTATTTGTTGTCCTCAATTGCAGACCGTTTGGAGTGATCACACGATGAGGAAGAGGCTGACGGAAGGCTTCTTAAGAGGCAGCAAGTGTCCTGTTGCTGGCGATCAATAAACTGCTTCATAAAACTTTCCCTTTGCAAATGAAGTAGACATACATGAAGCATTATTGATGAGATGGAGCACGTGGTGGCATTTTGCTTAAGCTATAATAAAGCACTGACAAAGTTCGTAGACAACAAGATATGCCATAGATGAATTACCAAAGTAATGAATTTAGAGAAAGTTTCCTAAATCTTGGTCATTACTGCTTTACAAAGGTAATGTCCCTGAAATAACTTAAAAGATACTATGAGTTTGGTAATTCATAGTATCTTTTAATCCTATTGTGTTAGTAAGATACTTTTTCCCCTTCAAAGACTTGAAAGAATTAGTTCATTTCTCTGAACTTCCAATCATTTTAAGAATCTCTGAGAGATAATTTTGCATTTAAAGACTCAAAATAACTCAAAAAAAGTTACTTCATCTGATCTCTACAGCATGGTGAGAATTCACATAACATCTTTTCAAATAACCACTAATCTTGTATCTAATTTACATGTCTTTTATACCTCATATTTTCAGCTTTTAAATTTTTTAAATAATCAGAAATGCAAAATATATTTCTATTTGAATTTTAAATATTATTGTGCCACCTCTAGTCTCATACTTTTATAACGGCCCCATAGAATTGTTTTTAAAACCAGTTACATAATAAGGTCATATTTCATAGTACCCTGGTTCTGTTTGTAATTTTTGACTTATAACTGAAAGAATTTCCTTTAATTTTTTAAAATAAGTGTTTTAAAGCATCTTCTATGCAACTGTGTAATTGGAGGGCAAAATGGTAGAAAATCAAATTGGCGTGAGTGAGTAATGCCATGGTTCTTCTATCAAAAAGAGGAAGACAAATTATATTGTAATCAGACATGGCACCCTAGACAATGCTGTTACAGTAGTACGGAAACCTGCCAGTGCCATTTCTCTATGGATTTGAAAACAGAAGGGCCTCAGTTGAGGGTCAGAGATGGATGTCTATCTGCCATCTCTGTGACCTCAATGACCTTCGCCAGTTACCTGGGAAGTCAAATCCCCGAGGAGCATCTCAGGGAGGAGCAGTGGGTAGCAGCCTTCTTGCTAAGGCTAATATACTTGTCAGATGACACTGCTCTGAGTATACTGCGTAAAGGGGTCAATGGTTTTTAAACACAGAGTGAGTAGAAAGACAGAGAATAACTTTAAAAAATCCACAACCACATGAGTTTGAAAGAAGGGCTGAATCAGATGTAAGATGAGTCATTTACAGTATATTTGAGATAAACAAAGAAATACGTTCATACCTGATTTTAGGAACTGTAAAATCTGAAGGAAGCTTTGAGATTTTCACCATCTGCGGTCTGTTTGGAAATTTCTCAAAGATTCGAAGACGCAGAGGGAGTTTTTCTTTGGTATCTGCATTTGCTTCACTTTGCTTTAACTAAAGAAAAAATAGAAAGAAGGAGAAAAGGGAGGAAACTATAGTGCTGTAAGTCATAGATTATGAATTTTTTTGAATCAAAGAAACAAGAGTTGTTACATGAAGACACAGTAGATGGCAGCAAAGAGCTACCAAGTATACTTCTGTCCCTGCCCTCCGCTGCTCTCTGAGCGCTCAAACTGAGCATGGGAAAACCAAAACAAAACCAAAACTAAACAAAAATCTAAACCAGAAAAAAAAAATTAGAAGAAAAAAAATTATGTGGTTTTATTCCCAAATGTAGGCCCCTTTTCATACCAAACATTTTTTATTGTTGACTTATTTATCACTAACATAACCAAACAAAATGTGTTTTATAATTGTGTGCTAGAATTAGAATCCAAATGGATAAAATAATAAATGAAAATCCTAAGTAGCACTATTTGAAAAGAGGGAAAATGTGAAGAAAATTGGTCACTTATTGTAGCAGATTAAAAAGAAAAGCTCAAAATGGAAACAACACAGAAGAGTTTTCTATATAGTAAAAAAGATGGTTGGGAATTATTACATTATGTGCTATTAAGTATCTCTATAAGAAATGATAAGCAAATGGTATGTATGCATGTATGTATGTATGCATTTGTTTTTCTATAAGATGGTTTAAATTTTTTTTTAAATTTGATCATTGACAGTATCACAGATGATCCCCATTTTGCCCCTTTTTCCTCACTCCACCCAAACCCTCCTCCCAAGCCTTCCCCACACTATTGTCTGTGTCTATGGGTTATGCACATATGAAGATATATTTTTTGGTTAATCTCTTCCTGTCCCCTCTACCCTCCTCTACATTGAGATCTGTTACTTTGTTCCATGTAGCCATGCCTCTAGATGTATTATGTTTGTCAGTTTATTTTGTTCATTGGATTCCACACATAAGTGAGATCACGTAATATTTGTCTTTCTCTAACTGGCTTATTTCACTTAGCATAACAGTCTACAGGTACATCCGTGCTGTCGCAAAAGGATAAGATCTCCTTTTTGAAGTCCATGGTGTAAATGTACCACAGCTTATTTATCCACTCATCTACTGATGGGTACTTGGGCTGTCTCCAGCTCTTAGCTATTGTAAACAATGCTGCTATGAACATGGGGGTGCATATATTCTTTCTGATTGGTTTTTATATTTCTACAAATCAGGATTCAGGGAAGCCAAGGCTTAACATCACAAACTGGAACCAACGCTGAGCGAAGGAGACATCGTAAGAATGGACTTGGCTGGCAAAATTCTGCTTGAAATATGATGTAGTGGCTTCCACACTTGCTCATCCTCCCTTCTTTCCCCTCCCATGGCTGGCTTCTCTTGAGGCCCTTCCTTACTGCTCTTGACCATTCCCTTCCTCCCTGACCTTTGTACAGACGGAATTCACCTCTGCTGGTCCACCCTCTCTCCTGTCCTGACTCTGCAACCTGCATCTTTGAACATGGATTCTGTATGACGAGTACATCTAATTCAGGCAGCCTTTTTAGTCAGGTTATGATGATTCCAAGACCATCAGCTTCTTATCTCTTGTTGAGTATGCTTTTCCTCTATAATTACAATTTGTCTTGTGTTTGCGGAAAGATTACCGTAAGAGTTCTTATAACAGGAAGACAGGTAGCAGCTGCCTTGTACCCATATGGGGGATATCCCAACTGACCAGAGAAAACATGAGGCTGCATTTTTGGAGAACATCACAATTTTAATACAATATTTGGCGCAGTTGTCCAATTGGTTGTAAGCCATAGTGAGATTATTTGTTTCATTTCTAGATCAGAGAAATGTGCCCTTTTTCTCATTGTACTACAAAATCGAACATCTTTGTTTCACATAATAGAAACAATTCACTTTTGCCATTTCTATGTTTTATTTAATTCTGTCGCTTGTCTGGTTTCCTGTCATAGGTGGTAATCTCATTTAGGGAAGGGGTTGCTCCTGCTCATTGCCTCCCTCCCTCCCAAAATGGAGCACTGAGCACAGCACGTTCTAAATAATTTGATGGTTATGATAATGACAGTGATAAAGGATTAGCTCCCAAAGGCACAAAACAAAATGACTAGCCTGTCCATGAGGTGTAGGCGATTAGAAAAAGGGTTCCACACATAAACAAAGATGTTCATGAAAAAGAGACTTCTTTTCTAAAAGCTCATTGACACAACTAAGTAGAGTATACTGAAAAAGAAAAAGCAGTTAGTAAGTTAAGTCAGACCAGAAAGAAAGACAATTATATGAGGCCAAAGAAAGAGACCTGAAAAGCGGAGAAGATAGAGCAGAACTAAGGTATTTAGTTCATGCATTTGCCGATAGATTTATTTATACATTGATGCAGTCACTTAAAAATCAAATCCTAGAGGCCAGGTCATTGTTAAGTTCTGGGGCTAGAAAAATAACTAAGACACAGCATTTACCCTCACAGAATCCACATTATAACGAATAGATGGTTATAAAAACAGATTATGACAATAAAATAGAAGAGCTACTCTAGCCAAGATATAAACAAAGTGCTGGATACACAGGTGAGGAGCAAAGAGACAAATAAGAAAAAAAAATGAAGATGCTACTTCTACTTTCAGAGACTTCTTGGGCAGCAGAATGGCTACACCTAACTGTTAGTCAACATATGGGATCTATAGGTACCAACACTGGTATATACATTTATGAGAATTAAATGTTCAAAAGACTCAAGAGCAAATGGTATATTAATCAGGAGATATCATCAAAACAAAAACATGAGGCTCTTTTCTAAAAGCCTCTATGCGTGTCCATTCTCTCGATCCCTACCAATACTTTTCTGGTTAAAGATACCACCTGGGCTCCTGTACTAGCTTCCATGGTCTTCCCATCTGGTTTGGCTCCTTCGAATCTGTTCTCCACCCTGTGGCCCTCGTAGTATTCTCACCTTCTTGCTTAAACCCTTCAATGGTGTTCCATTGCTCTCAAAACTCTCAATCTTTCCGAGTTAATACCGATTTAGCTACTCCCTATCTGTCCAGCCTCATCTGGCTCTCTGCCTACATATCATCTTCTAGTTCCTCAAAATTGTCTGGACCCTCTGCCTCAGAGGCTTTGCACATGCTGGTCCCTCTGTTGGGAGCTCTTCTCCTCCCCTTTCTTTTTTATTCTTCATCAACTTTTTCTACTTGTTCTTCTGATTTCAGTTCCGTTACCAATTCTTCAGAGAAGCTTTCTGTGACCAACAAGGTCATCCTCATAGCATATTGGGTTGGACTATATTGTTGTTTGTGTAGGTCAAAGCACCCCAAAATAGGCAATTTCTTACGGCTCAATCTAATACATATTGTATTAGCTTCCTATGACTGCTATAACAAATTATCTCAAGATTGGTATCTTAAAATAACAGAAATTTGTTTTTTCAGTGCTCTGGAGGCTAGAGTTCCTAAATCAAAGTCCCAGAAGGCCATGCTCTCTCAGAAGGCTCTTGGGAAGAATCATTCCTTGACTTTTCCAAGCTTCTCATGTCCTTGGTGTTTCTTGCCTTGTGGCTGCATCCCTTCAATATATGCCTGTGTCCTCAAAATGCCTTCTTGCCCCTCTGTTTCTGTCTTTCTATCTGAATCTTTCTCTTTTCTCTTACCAAAACACCGATCACTGAAATCGGGGTCCACCCTAAACCAGTGTGATTTTAACTGATTACATTAGCAAAAATCTGATTTCCAAATAAGATCCCATTCTGAGGTTCTGGGAGGACATGAATTTTTTTTTTGGGGGGGGGGGCACTATTAAATTCACTACATAGAGCATTATTTGAAATTATAGTATGTGACCATACTATATCTCTGAACACTGTATCTCTTTCCTGAGACTATAAATGTTAGGAGGGCAAGGATAGTGTGGGGTTTTTTCATAATTTCATATCCAGGGCCTGTCACTATATTTTACACAAAGTAAGCTAAACAAAGATTTGTTGAATAAATGATTATACTAATCCGGTGGCAGAACTAAACTCTCTAGCAGATAACTGAGAAAAGAAAGGATTTTAAATATTCCCTGAAGGATGGAGAGATAAGCAGAAGATATCTATTTACTGATTAAATAAATGTGTTTGTGTGGAGTATAGGTGTCCCTGGATTCACAGAAGAGAATAAAATTTGACTCTATGGCATTTAATCTGAACTTCTGTCTGCCACTGATGAACTTACTGATGAATGCTTAGAATAAATTTAGACATAACATTTTACTAGTATATTAATCTAATATTCCAGAATATAATGTTTAACATATCTAGGTTGCCAGTATAAAAATTAATCACATTACCTATATGTTTTTAAAAATAAAACCTATTCTAATTTGTATTAGAGTTACTTATCTTCCTTAAAAATTGCAAACTCCTTAGGGACCAGATTCAATTTTTTAAAATTTACTTTATAGCACCTTCTAGAGAGTAAAAACACAAGAACTATTAGTGAATAAATAAATTAGAATTCAGCATGAGTTTGATCATTGCATGGCAAAAGAACAAAGAACAAATGAGAAGCTGTTTTTGATGACTCAGAAGCTTCTTCAGGATACTACAACCCTCTTCCTGAGTATGAGGCACTGCTGCTCCATAGATGTGCAGGAGGGCCAGTTCAAACAGAAAGATGAGTGGCTCCTCAAATGGTAGCTACACCAAGCCTCTCTACTAAGTCACTAAATAAGGGGCCTCTTTTTGAATAGCAGTTATGAATTTCACAACATAACGTTAAGTGAAGGCAATCAGACAAAACAAGAGTACATACTGAATGATTCCAATTCTATAGATAAAAAACAGGCAACGACCTATGCTGCTTAGCGTCAGGAGAGCGGTTACCTAGGGATGGGGGTGAAGATAACCTAGGGAAGGGTGTATGGAGAAGGGGTTCCTAACGGGCCTTTACTCTTTTTTTTTTTATTTGTGCGCTGTATGTGTTCAGTTTGTAAAAATTAAGCAAAATGTCTCTTTCTATGTGTTTATTATAGGACAGTAAAAAACTTTTTTTTTTAAAAAAGGGCAGATAATGCTGTAGAGCAAAATCATTTAATCCTTACTTCACTGCTATTAATCACCATAACCTTGTTCATTTCTCCTTACCCATTCTATGATTACAATTAAGATATAAAAAGAGAAAAAGAGAGAAAAGAGCAAGATGTGAGTGTGTGTGTGTGTGTGTGTGTGTGTGTGTGTTGGGGGGGGGTAGGTGGTGGAAAGTGTGAGGAGGTTGAGGCAAACAGGATAAAGAATAATATTTCATGGCATTTTGAAGCCACTGTAAAGTTCCTTAATATGTGATAAAATGGTATTCTACTTTTTATCCAAATGCTTTCCCCTCCTTGCTTATAAGCAGAGATTTTCCCAGATCAAATTTGCTTTGATGGCAATGAGTGAATAATATGGATTATAAGAACTGGATAATAATTTAAGATCTTTATACTATACCACAAAAGCAGACCTATCATATAGCAATTCTAATTGCAATTATTCATGTAAAAAGTATTTCAAAGATCATGATTCTTGGATGGGAGGAACATAACGCAGAGAATCCCAAGATTTTATTCTTTACCCTGAAAAACAAAAAACTAATGTAAAGAACAGCATAAAGGAAGGAGTTTGAAATGGCTTCCACTGGGCATGAGGTCTGGCTGCCACAGATCGGATGATAGCTTTGTACCAGACTCACAGGGCAAAAAAACACACATTTTCAAAAAAGAAATGGGAATCAAAGAAAAAAAATTCAAACCTTGAGCTTTAAAAAATATAAATCATCTAAGCTCAGTGCTATTCTCTGGCTCAGCACCTGCCTTGCTGAGATATCATTACCCATTGGGCGGCTGAAAGCCTTTTGCTTTCCTTGTGCTTCTCCAGAGAGTTGGGTGTAATTGCTCTGCATGACACATGCCCTGTTCTGCCTCATCGCTTAAATCTTCCACATTTCAGCCGGTGTTTTCTTCTGTTAAAATATTCAAACAGTATTTCATTTCAGTTCCTTTCCGAATGCTGCAACAAATAACTGAATGGAAGGATGACACTAACTATGCATTTTTATAATTTTTGGTGTGGTTTTTCAAAAAGAAAAACAATTTAAAAAGCATTCAGACTTGGAAAAGAGTCCTCATTTTAGGATCTAGTCCATGCTAGTTTGGACGTGCAGAGATCTGTGGGTGAACGTGACTGAAGAGTATTTGTTGAGTGTTCAGTATATGAAAACGATCACATTATTTTTGATCTGGAGAAAGGAGTTCCTCTTTGTGACCTGGGTAGATTAAAGCAGAATTCTCTTTGTTTCTTTGCATGATGGCTTTTTTTTTTTTTTTTCTGTTACACATGACACAGAATTGTCATGTGATTCAGAATTGAGTTTTTTCCTAAAGTATAAACTACGATTTTTCAAGAAAGTTTCTCTTGCTATTTTGTCTCTGTGATTTTACAACCCGAATGGCAGGGCTTCTGGGTTAAAACAGATGGGCTATCTGGAGGAACGATCGAACATGTTGGTTTTTATTAATATCCCTGTGTTACTATAAAACATTGATATATAAATATAAACTATATCTCTCCCTAGCCTGTTGAATTCCATAAAGAATTTCTTGGGGGGGAGACCTTTTCATGTTTATCCCGGGCAAAGGTCTGTTTGGCCACAGGATTGCTTGCAAGACAGCAATACTCTACCCTTTAAAAATGCTTCCTTTCAAAAGTGCTTAAGTCCTTGATGTTTTTCCCCTTCTACAAAAATTTTTAATAAATCCTTGGTACTTCCAAGGTCAAATTGGGGTTTTATGAATGTAAATTGCAGGGCTCATTTCTTGGTTTACATATGGATCATAAAAGCTATATTTTTATGTGACAGCTGACACCCCAGAATGTTCAAAGTAATTTCATAACTAATTAATGGCATGTGGTGTTTTCCTTTTCTACATCCCTCAACAGATTCAAGAGCTGTTGCTCATTCATCTTTACAGCATACGCTTGAAGGAAATGGGGAGAGGAGGGATGTTCTCGGAGGAGCTGGTACACTGGGGAACTGAGGGGTGGCTGTGCTTCCTGGTTTGGGAGGCCAGCAGAGCCCTCTTGGGCTGTTGCATTTACACCATCTTTGGACATCCCTAAGAAGCACACAGAATGTTCACTTTCATGCTCTCATAAGATCTTGTTAAAACCTAAGGTCTTTACAGGCTTTACATGTCATGCAGAAGGGTACCTTGGGCAGCAATATAAATAATATTTGCAACAAGGCGAGGCTAGCAGAAAATACTAACAAGTTAGTAAGCGGGGAAAACTAACATGCCAAATTATATCAAAGGGATAAGTTTTCCTTATATTATTGTCCCTTAAAATGTCATTAATAAAGTTAATTATTTCTTAGAGACAGTAGTAATGAACAGTTTTGTTTTGTATGTTTTTTTGTCTTCTTTTCTTCTAGGTCCAAAAACCTGTATGTTTATTATATCTTTCTTGTGTTATTCAACTGAAACACAATTGTTCCCATTAGGGAATTAACTGAGTCATTGAAACATGTTCATTATGATAAAAAATGCATTTTTTTTGCTTCACTTCAGATGAAATTAAAGTTTCATGTAAACTAGATGCTTGGTTCCTGTTATAAGATTAATATTTAGTAAGTAATAGGAATGAAGCCCATACCAAAGGGAATTCAGAATATATATAGTGTTCTCATATAACTGTCCTCTCTTTTTGATTTAGAAAACATAAGAGACAATATCCTCTAAGTAAAAACAGTAAAAAAGTAAGAATATGTGCATTTAAACTTTTGTTCAATTTTATAATCTCTCAGCCACTCTGGATTTCAATGTTCTCAAATGAAAAAAGGGAATCCTTATTCTTTTATATAAATGCCAGATATATAAGTGACATAGCATATTGCCTGTAATTTGAATTACTCAAGGGAAATGTGCTATAAAAACCAAAGCTGCTCTGCCAGTGTGGCTCAGTGGTTGAGTGTTGACCTCTGAACCAAGAGGTCAACAGTTCTATTCCTGATCAGAGGCACATGCCCAGCTTGTAGACTTGACCCTCAGATGTTTCTCTCTCATTGATGGTTCTATCTCTCTATCCCACTCCCTTCCTCCCTCTCTAAAAAAAAATAAATAAAAACATATTAGAAAAGGAAAAAAACTGAAGATCACTATGCCCCAGTAACTGGTAGTTCTATATGAACAAGATCTCATCTCAGTAAATGGAGATAAATGATGAGGAAAGCACATACAGGGTGGGGCAAAAGTAGGTTTCCAGTTGTTACTATGGAAAATCTATCTATACTAATAAAAGGGTAGTATGCTAATAGACTGGACATATTTTGGATGGCCATCTGGATGTCCTTCTGGACAAAGCCACAGCAGCTTCCTGAGGCTCAGGGAAGCTGAGGATGGTGGCTGTCCAGCCACCCAGGGCCAGCCCAAGGCTCAGGCAAGCTGGGGATGACGGATGCTCAATGGCCCGAGGCTCAGTTAGGGGCTGATCAGGCTGGCAGGGGAGCAGGTAGGGGGCGATCAGGCCAGCAGGGGAGCCATTAGGGGCATCAGGCTGGCAGGCAGAGGTGGTTAGGTGTGATCAGGCAGGCAGGTAGGCAAGTGGTTAGGACCCAGCGGTCCCAGATTGCGAGAGGGATGTCCGGCCACAGGGATTGAGCCTAAACCAGCAGTCAGACATCCTCCAAAAGGTCCCAGATTGGGGGCCGGGCTGAGGGACACCCCTCCATGTACGAATTTCATGCACCAGGCCTATAGTCTACACTAATAAAAAAGAAACATGCAAATTGGTGCCACTCCGCTACGCCCACCAGCCAATCAGAGCGACTATGCAAATTAACCCAACAGATGGGGGTTAATTTGCATACGCAGGCACGGAGCGAAGACTGAAGGCTCCGGCTGGATTGAAGACTGAAGACTGAAGACTGAAGAGGCTTTGCTTCTCCGCTGCGGCTGCAGCTGGGTCGCAGCAGAGAACCAAGCCTCTCTGTGGCCTGACCAAAGGCCTGGGTCCCAGGTGCCGGAGGAACACCGGTGCCGGCAGCCAGGGGAAGGAAGGCCTATTGCGGGAATCTTCATGCAATGGGCTTCTAGTATTTATATAAAAGCCTAAGTTACCAGCCGACTGGTAGCTATGACATGCACTGACTACCAGGGAGCAGACGCTCAATGCAGGAGTTGCCGAGCTACAGTGACTTGGCAGGTATGGTTCTCAGGTGACACACATAGAATCAGAGAGGAGGGAGCCCAATTCTGTGGTGCGTCACCCAAGAACCACCCTCTCACATTCCAGGACCCCTTGGGGGATGTTGGAGAGCCGGTTTCAGCCTGGTCCCTGCAGGCCAGGCTGAGGGACCCCACCGGTGCACAAATCTGTGCACCAGGCCTCTAGTAATACAATAATTAATAAATATAATACGAGAATAAACCATTTTGCCTATGCACAACTGAAAACCTACTTTCGCCCCACCCTGTATGTGCTGTTGCCCCCGCTCATTCCGCTACTCTGGGACCACCTCATCCTTTCCCAATCTTTCCCATTCTTCCTCTTTACTGTGTTGATTGATTTTCTCGTCTCCTGGTTTAAAAAATGAAAATAGGGAGAGGCAAACATGTCTCCGTATCATGTGTCCTTCTTTATTCTTCTCTTTTCAATCTTGCTTCTTGAAAGAGTTGCCTATGCTCACCATCAAAGCTATTTATCTACACCAATGTCCCACTTACCTTCCACCTTTTCTGGTCTCAGGTCTCTCCCTGTCTTTGCCAGTCCCCAACATTTCCCATGTTGCTGAATCAAATGGTTACTTCATCATCCCGGATTTTATCTCACTGCCATTCCTTAAACCCTCCTAACTGGATTTTCATTGTAATTGTGTCTTCTTAAATTCATCTTTTCAGAACACCATTAAAAGAAATGTCACCATGTTCCCAATCCTCAAAGTAATTCAAAGATGTTCAGTTGTGTATAGAAAATGCAAATCTTCTTAGCATAGCATACAGTAGCCTCTAGCGCCTTGCCCTTTAGACTCTAATAATACTGATTTGTACATCCTTCCAACACAGCCTTATTTCACATGTTTGTGCCTTTGGATATGCCACTTCTCTGCCTACAATACACTTTCCTTCTACCCTTGATGAACTCTTATACATTCTTCAAAAATCATTTCCTCTAGGAAGATTTCTCAGAATAAAAACAACAAGTAGCTGAAGTAATAAACAAGTGTGCTACATACTATGCTGAACACTTTCCATTGCTAATATTATTTAATCCTCAAAATAGACCCTGATGTAGGTACCATAATTAGCTCCATATTCTAGCATGTTAAAGATGAGGTCCAAGGAGATCATGTAAGCTGCCCAAGGCCATGCAGCGAGAAGTGGTAGCACTGAGATTTGATCACAATCTTTCTGACTCCATAGCTTGAGTCTCTAAACACTGTTGTATACTGCCTCATCAAAACATTTTCAAGCAATAGATGGACTTCTACTTCTGCAGTGTTGCACCTGTTATTTCTTTTATATGGGACATTTTATCCCGCTTTGCTAACAAAATATTATTCATCATTTTTAGACACATCTTGCCAACTTAAGTCTCACCTGAGTTAGCCATGTCTCCCTCTATGCCTCTTTATCTTTCCCCTGGTAAGATGGCACATTTTTAACAAAGGGCAGAACTCTTTGTAGCCCCATGGCCTTACACTGTGCATTTACACACGTAAGACAATGATAACACAATGGTGATGAGATGAAGAACAAAAAGGCAACATCAATAACGTCCCATAAACAGGTCGAAATGGCCCATTTGTGACATTTCTCATCAGCCTGTATTCTTTTCTAAGTTCTTTACACTATTGAATCAGCCATATTAACCAACACAACAAATCCCTTCAATTTCAGATGAGTTATATTACTAATAAAGATGAAAAGGAGAAATGACAGGTCACAGCACATTTTTGTTAGAAACAAAATCAAAAGAAGCTTTTGATTTGGCTCCTGATGACATATGTTCCAATTTTTTAAGATCAAAAAGCATAATTAACTATAAATTACATACCACATATTCACAATGTAAAGCTTCACAGATGTATGCACCTTGGAACAAGGCAACACAACAGCCAATGTATGTTTTTATATGCTGTGTTATTAGAGTTCACCATCACAGAAAATTCTTATCTCATTAAAAAAGCTTTATTTTGAAATAACTTGAAACTTACATAAGAGTTGCAAAGATAATCCAGAGTTTCAAAATACCCTTGACCCAGCTTTTTCCTGTGTTAGCATTTTACGTAACTATAGAACATTTGTAAAAGTAGGAAATTAACCTTGGTCAATGCTTTTAACTAAAGTGCATAAGTTATTTGAAATTTCCAGGCTGTCTTTTTCTTTTCTGTTTCAGAATCCCATCCAAGATACCACATTGTACTTCATTGTTATGTCTTCTTAGGCTCCTCTTAGCTGTGATAGTTTCTCAAACTTTCCTTGTTTTAAATTGAGCTTGACAGTTTCAAAGAGTTCAATTGTAGAGTAGGGCTGTCTGATGCTTTCTCATGATTAAACTGAGGTTATGGTTTTTTTGAATAAAGGTGATATGTTCATCTTATCATACCAGGGGGTACATGCCATCAATAATCCTTGATATTGGTAATGTTAACCATAATCACTTGTGTAAGTGTGTCTGCTAGTTTTCTTCACTATAAAGTTACAATGTTTCCCTTTCCTTACACTAGAAGTTAGAAGCCAGTCAGTAACTCTGGCTGACACTCAAGGAGTGAAGAATTAAGTTTTATCTCCTAGAAGGAAGGAGTATAGAAGAATTTGTAGACACGTGATAAAACCATCACAATATTTTTAAAAAATGATTTTGGGGGAGAAACTTTCAGGCCATCTAAGTACCCTATTTCTCCTTAAAGCTTCACATACTAATTTTAGTGTTCATCAATAGAACTTGCCTATACTAATTGTAACTGCATTGTCCTGTGGATGAAAAAGGGGGCTATATGCAAAGTAACCTCACAAAGTGATCTGATCACAAATTCCTAACTGAGCAAGTCATGGTGAGTAGTCATGCCCAGGCCTACAACTTCTTTAGTAAAATGTTTTAAGCCAGCCCCATCCATTGTTCTTGTTCAACTAGGTTAAGACACATTAGAAATACCAGATTCAATACCCCTAGAAGAGGAGGCTAGTATTTATCCTCACCAGAGCATAAAATCTTGTTAACTATCCTGTAATCCAGTCCCAACTTTGTTTCCTCCAATCCTCCTTACATCTCCTGCTTAATTTCAAATGTATAAAAGAAGCTGCAAAACTGTTATTCTCCGGAGCATTTAAAATCTTGCTCCATGGCATATGCTTTCGACAGTTCTAATGATGATTTTCTATTTCCCTCACTTGTTATTCTATTATTTTTATCAGTTTACATTTCTGATTTGAAATTATCCTGTGAGAAAGCATTCTGCCTTCTCCAACATTTGTTATTTAATCACTTATGTATACACTAGAGGCCCGGTGCATGAAATTTGTGCATGGAGGGGGGAGGGTCCTTCAGCCCAGCCTGCACCCTCTTCAATCCAGGACCCCTTTGGGGATGTCCAACGGCCTCTCACAATACAGGACCGCTGGCTCCTAACCGCTCACCGGCCTGCCTGCCTGATCGCCCCTAACCCCTCTGCCTGCCTGCCTGATCACCCTTAACCACCTCTCCCTGCCTGCCTGATCGCCCCTAACCACCTCTGCCTGCCTGCCTGATCACCCCCAACTGCTCCCCTATTGGCCTGATCAGCCCTAACTCCTCCCCTGCTGGCCTGATTGCCCCTAACCACCTCTGCCTCGCACCACACCCAGGACCCAGGATTCCTCCTCCAGCCTTTTGCAGGCACCTGGGACCCAGGCTTCCCTCCTTCTGGCCAGTCATAGGCACCCAGGACCCAGGCTGGCCACAGCCGCAGGGGACCATGGGCAGGTGGCTTTGCCTGGGCCACAGCCACAGGTGCAGACTCCTGGGACCGCGGAGTGTGCAGCTTGTCCCTCTCCTGGGCCACAGCCTGGCTGGTCCCCATTCCTCTCTCGTGAGCTCATTTGTGCCTGGCTGGTCCCCATTCCTCTCTCCCCAGTGTTGAGTGTCTGAGCCATTATGGCATGATGGCGTGACAACTATTTGCATATTAGCTCTTTATTATATAAGATATGTATGTTTTTTTGACTATTTATCTTATTCTTTGGGTTATAATCCAAAACTACTGTTTTTTATTTTATGCCTTGGCCATTAGGAGCTCTTTCAATTGAGTCCTCTACACTTTTGATATAGCCTTATCTTCCTTTTGTTTTAAAGCTCTTCCTTATTTTTTGGCTCCACAAAACACGTACGTCTCATCTTGAGTCTTCCCTGATTTAGCTCTAGAATTAGCCATTTCTCCAAAGTGTTGATTTGTTATTTTTGGGAAATGGTATGTAAAAACTAAAAATCTTGGGCACTGGGTTTGTCTGTTGTTATTGATGTTACTGCTTTTAGGCTCACTTAAAGGAAACAGCTAGGAAGGATATGTACATATAGAAACTCATATAGACACATGTATCTATAATTAGTACCTATCTATGTTTGTATGTATCTTGTAACCATAGAACCGTATCCATCCATGTATCTATTTACATACATGAATATGAATATATATTCATCATGAATCTGTATATCTATATACAACTGTATCCATGTACTATCTACATATTTATGTATATACCTGCATATCTATGTATCTATCTTAAAATAAACAATAAACTGAGTTCATACTGATACTCCTACTTCAATACAGCACCACAAGGTTTATTGCAGCATCTCCCCTTTTGCTTATTTGTAACTTCTTTCTCTGACAGTGTGAAATAGGGCTCTCATTATCACAGTAAATTCCTTTTTTGTTCCACCTTAGTATACAGATAACTAAGTATCATTGATGTCATTTACCATAAAATAAATATGGCACTTTAAATTAGAGGCATAAAAGAAATATTTTGTACTGGAGTCTCCACATGGGTGTCTTGAACTTAAAAGGACAGCTGTGCTCTGTCCCCTGAAGTAATTCCTTTTCAGGCAGCGATTACACATTTTCCAAGTACCATTCCTGAGTATGCTTGTAGTAGATTGTAGAGTTGTTCAATTTTGCATACTTTGATAAAAAGAGCTTCTTAGATGCACTATGAAAATTCACACTAATCAACATATTTTATGCAAAACTCTATGGAAATAGGGTTAACATACAGATACATTTCTTGTTTCTTAGAAATAACCTGTCATTCTTTTGTTAATATCAGAGTAAAAATATTCAATAGTCATATGGTTATGTATAAGAATGCCAGACAAGTCCCATTCCCCACTGAGCCTACTACTGAGTAAGTGCATGGAGTACAGTACAAGGAAAGATCAACAATGAAATCACTGACCCTCAAGAACAGGGAAACAGAATTATGAATAAAGAAAAACAGACTGGTCACTGTTCTTAGATAAATTCCATAGCTTTCTGACCACCTTTAATTATTAAAAATCAGTTGAGTGCAATCCAGTCTCATATCTGGTTTAAACATCCTCCGAAAAGCCCATCCAACTGAGCTCAAAGTGTAAAATCTGGCCAAAACCTGGGGAGGGGACATGGTCTATTCTTTCATTGCTCTATATCTCCATTTTTAACAGGCTTAATTCACTTTATTTTTTCTTGTATAAAATTATGCCATGGCCATGCATCTCCTTCTTTTTTGTCCTTCTAGTGGAGGCCAGGGTTAAGAGTTAGAAGAAGGGATTGTCTTAGGAAATTTCAGGGTGCCTCTCTTTGTAGTTTGGCCCTAGAGCTAGACCTGTTCAAAGATGATGGCTCTCTATAAGGCTGACTATCATTGTGGGGCAGTGAAATACAGAATTCTGGCCTAAAAGGAGTGATATGGACTAGAAGACCTTTACTTATTAGGAAATAGAACTTGAGACAGAGAAAGTGTTGATTATTTGTAACAGAACCAAAAGTCAATATTTACATAAAGAAAAACAAAGACATTATTTGGGTTATTCTAAGAGCAAAGCAGCAGCAGTTATTAAAGGTTGCTTTTCCTCACGGCGCCAATCTCTCTTTTCTTCCCATCCTATGCAATCTCATCCAGATTTACAACTTTCACTATTAAGCAAATACAGAGAACTTCACTAGGATGAAAGAATGAAAGAGGACAGGGAGTTTTCTGGTTTTTCACTGACTTACCCCATAGGCCTAGAATATAAGGAAAGATCAACTGGCACATAGTAGACACTGGATAAATAACTAAGAATTACATTGAGTAATCATAATTAATCGCTATCCAGCCAGCCCTAATCTTTAAACTCTAGACCAATACATGCAATCAAATATTAAGCATCTGTGTTCAGAATCTCAAACTCATTACAAACCCAACACACCCAAGACTGAGTTGATAATGGTTTCCCTCAAATATAGTTCTATACTGATGTTTCCTGGTTCAGTGAATGTCATCATTTTCCATTCAAGGAGACAAACCTGAAACCAAGAGTCATCCTTGAGACTCTATCCCTACGTCTTTCAATCCAAATGGTCAACAAGTCCCTGTTGATTTTACTTCCCAAATAGCTCTTTAATTCACCACTGCCTCCCATCTTGAAAGCCTTCAGTGGCTTCCTATTACTCTTAGGTTAAAGGTTAAAAAAAAAAAAAGCTTTTCACATGTTTTTCAAGCATCCATACCTGCTTACTTTTCTAGGACCACTTTACACCACTTTACTCTGAGCTTTCTAAATTCTGTTTGTGCCCAATGCTTTTCCTTCTCTCTGGAATGCCCTACCACCCCGCATCTACCAACACCTCCATGAAGTTCACTGCAGCTCATTCTTCATAACTTAGCTCACGTGTTTCCTTCCCCTTCCTCTCCTCCCTGACCACCATCTGGGTCAAGGTCTTTTATTAACTTCTCAAATTGTGTTCTTTTCTAAATAAAAAAAAATAATCTCAATTTGGAAATATTTATTACTTGATTTGATTATTTGATTTTTGTCTAGCTCCTCCATTCGATCATAAATGTCATGAGAGCAGAAAACTTAATTGTCTAGTCTTGTCTCTTCAGTGTCTGGCCAGTGTCTTGCACATGGTAAGAACTCAAAGATTTGAAAAATGAATGAACAAGCAGATGGATAATAAAAAAGGCTTTGGGAAGAATGGAAAAGTATATGGAACTGTAAGACAATGAATTTCTATTGTTTTAAGCCACCCAGATTTTATATTTCTGTTATGGCAACCTTAGAAAACTAATCTCCATTCAAAGTTCTATGTGAAACTTGAGACCACAAGAAATCAGTCAAGGCAAGGACAACATCTCCAGTGTATTCATGTTTCCTGTTTAGGTGCACACAGGGTAAACCTCCCTTCCCCAACTCCTTACAACAAGTTTTAACACAGCTAACAGTCTTTTTGCAATTCAACAACTGTGAGAAGCTGCATAAAACTGAAAAACAATTTTCATGCTTTTTCTTAGGACCATAACAATGCACTTTCCCATTGTCTGTGACAGGATCAGAAGAACAAAAAGCACTGTAAGTTTTTAAAATTTCTCTTCTCTTGATTAAATGAAATATAGTCCCCACAGCTGAGGGCCAGGCATTCTGAGTTCAGAGAGAGTTGAGGTGTTTCTTGTCTATGTTTGGGCACTTTTTTTTTTTTTTTTAACTTGAATTATCTTACAGTATGCTGTGACAAACTGTAATAAAAGTAATGATAAATTAGCACAATTATAGAATGACACAACTGACAACTCACCAGTGTAAACAGACAGTCCTAGGCAAGTCATTTTATGTTTGTTTAATGGCAAGAGAGACTTAAGCTAACTTATAAAACATCCCGAGTGCCAGTGGATGAGGCAAAGAACAGGGTTCTTGAAAATCCTCTAAAAGTGATCTGGTTTGGGTCAGTCACACAGGAAATTTAGGAAAGGCTTAGAAAAACCCTTCTTCCAAGAAAGTCTCAAATCTATAAATTTACTTTTATAAGACTTGTTTGATTAGAGGCAAAAGAAAATGACTCCAAGCTGTTCTTGGTGGGTGAAAGCTGGTCTGGCATTTTGAGAGTGTACCCATTGTCCCTACTTGCTGTCCTCTCAGTACATCACTTCCCAGTGTCAGAAAGGAATCATTTCCTCTTGAGGCTAGAGAACAAAGCTCTGGAGGTGTTTTAGTTCCCAGGGGCTGTGGTAACAAAGTTCCAAAGTTGGGTGGATTAAAACAACTTCTGGAGGCTAGAAGCCCAAATTTAGGGTTTCTGTGGGCTTGGTTTGTTCTGGATGTTCTGAGGAGGGGTCTGTTTGAGGATTCCCTCCCAGCTCCTGGTGAAGGCCGGCAATCCTTGGTGTTCCTTCGTTTGTAGACACCTCAATCCAGTCTCTGTCATCACTTGGTGTTCTTCCTGGCTGTCTATCTGTGTCTCTTCTCCTTTCCATATAAGGACACCAGTCATAATAAGTTAGGGCTCACCTAATGACCTCATCTTAACTCATTTTCATCGACAAATACCCTATTTCTAAGTAAGGACACATTCATAGGTACTGGGAGTTAGGGCTTCCATATGTAAAGGGATAGGCAAAAGTAGGTTAAATTACCAGCCATCATTACCTAAAAGATAAGTCATAAGTAAGGATATGAAATAATAATAATAATAATAATAATAATAATAAGGCAAATAAATAAATAATATAAGAATAAACTCTGCTTCATGTAAACCTACTTCTGCTAACTCCTGTATTTTGAGGAACATGATTTAATCCATAATTGGAGGACTTAGATTCTAATAGGTACCTCTTCTGCTTTAATTTAACTTCCTGGATCCGACTTCTACCTGTTTAGGTCCAAAATTCCAGTTGGTTGTGTCTCTTTTTTGCATTGACTTCCAGATCTCTGTTGCCTTATGATGATAATTGATAGCCACAAATTCTGAGCCTCTTTTGGCACCTACTGCTTTGAGTCTTACTCTGAACAGTTCTCAGTTTTAGCAAAGTCATCTCTTTAAACCGATCTTAATAGCTTGTTCATGAGTTAATATAACATAAGAACTTATTATTTACCAAAGTCTAGTAATGAAGCAATTTCAGAAACAGCAGGTCAAACGCTAGGGCATTGTCGCCTGTGTTTTTGGTGTTAGATCCAAGAAACTAATGCCAATTCCAACGTTATGAAACTTTCCATAGTGTCTTCTTCAAGGATTCTCATAGTTTACATCTTACATAAAGGTCTTTAATCCATTTTGAGTTCATTTTTGCATATGGTGTAAGGTAAGGGTCCAACATCTTTTGTATGTGGACTTCTAGTTTTCTCTACATCATTTGGTAAACAGACAGTCACTTGCCTTTTATGCAGTTTTGACACCTTTTGTCAAAGACTGACCCTATATGCCAGGGTTTATTTCTGGATTCTCTTGCTGTTCGATTGATTTATATGTCTGTCTTTATGTCAGTACAATGCAACTTTAATTTTTGTAGCTTTGTAATATGTTTTCAAATCATGAAGTATGAGGCCTCCAACTTGGTTTGTTTTCTTTAGGATTGTTTTGGCTGTTTGGGGTCCCTTGAAAGTCCCTATGAATTTTAGAACATTCTTTCTATGACTGCAGAAAATGCACTGAAATTTTGATGGAGATTACACTGAATCTGTTGATTACTTTGAATAGTATGGACATGTTTAACAATATTAAGTCTTCTAATCCACACTATTAAGTCTTCAACTTCACAGGATGTCTTTTTTTTTTAATTAAATCTTTATTGTTCAGATTATTACATTTGTTCCTCTTTTTTCCCCCCATAACTCCCCTCCTCCCAGTTCCCGCCCCACCCTCCGCCCTCACTCCCCACCCACTGTCCTCATCCATAGGTGCACAATTTTTGTCCAGTCACTTCCCGCATCTCCCACACCCCTTTGCCCCCCAAGAATAGTCAGTCCATTCCCATTCTATGTCCCTGATTCTATTATGATCACCAGATTATTTATTCACTTGATTCTTAGATTTACTTGTTGATAGATGCATGTTTGTTGTTCATAATTTGTATCTTTACCTTTTTCTTCTTCTTCCCCTTTTTAAAGGATACTTTTCAGCATTTCATATAATACTGGTTTGGTGGTGATGAACTCCTTTGGCTTTTCCTTATCTGTGAAGCTCTTTATCTGACCTTCAGTTCTGAATGATAGCTTTGCTGGATAAAGCAATCTTGGTTGTAGGTTCCTGGTATTCATCACTTTGAATATTTCTTGCCATTCCCTTCTGGCCTGCAAAGATTCTGTTGAGAAATCAGCTGACAGTCGTATGGGTATTCCCTTGTAGGTAACTGAGTTTCTTTCCCTTGCTGCTTTTAAGATTCTCTCTTTGTCTTTTGCTCTTGGCATTTTAATGATGATGTGTCTTGGTGTGGTCCTCTTTGGATTCCTTTTGTTTTGGGTTCTCTGCGCTTCTTGGACCTGTAAGTCTATTTCTCTCACCAGGTGGGGGAAGTTTTCTGTCATTATTTCTTCAAATAGGTTTTCAATATCTTGCTCTCTCTCATCTTCTGGCACCCCTATAATTCTGATGTTGGTACGCTTGAAGCTGTCCCAGAGGCTCCTTACACTATCTTCGTATTTTCGGATTCTTTTTTCATTTTGCTTTTCTAGTTGGGTGTTTTTTGCTTCTTCGCATTTCAAATCTTTGCCTTGATTCTTGCACTCTTCTGGTCTGCTGTTGGGAGTCTGTATAGTATTCATTATTTCAGTCAGTGTATGCTTAATTTCTAGTTGGTTCTTTATCATAACATCAAGGGTCTCATTAGATTTCTTGAGGATCTCACTACATTTATCGGCGGCTTCTAGACAGTTCTTGAGAAACCTTAAAAGTGTGGTTCTGAACTCTATATCCTCCATGGACAATTTTGTCCTGTTTCTTTGTCTCCGCATTTTTTATGCTTTCTTGGTGCACTCCCTAGTGGTCTTTGTGAGCAGTCTTGTTGTAGTTAAGCCTTGATTGTTGTCAGCAATAGTGGGGGTGATTTGACCTCCAGGCTAACTGGCTATGAGAGTCTGCTGTGTCTGCAGTGGGAGAGCTTCTGTGCTGGATCTTTAGGGCGGTGCTAATCTAGTGTTTGCCTGAGGCTATCCGGCAAATGGCTCTGCGCAGGGCTTGGGCGGGGCGGGTCCCTGGGGATCCACAGGGCGGGCCGGAGCGAGCAGTTGTGGCTGCTCTCAGTTCCGTCCCTAGGGGCTCTGCCTCTCAGAGTCCCAGCAACCACTGCAAACCTCGGAGAGAGAGCTGCCTTCGAGTTCCGACCGAAGCCAGACAGTCCCACCTCTCCCGCCCGAGTCTGGGTCCCTAGAGACTCTCCCGGATCTGGAGCTCAGAGTCTGAAACTCCCTCCTGATTGAAAACAACAACCGTGCTCTCCGCCTCCAGCCCACTCTGCATGCACTCCGCACCTCAGTATTCCACTTCAGCACTGCGCCTCCTCTGAGTCAGGGTATTATATTCTCTTTCCTCCTAGTTGTAGAACCTCCACTCAGCCAACCTTCCTTTGGTTCTAGATGATGTCCGTTCCATCTTTTAGTTGTTTTTTGAAGTGGTTGTTCAAGGCAGCAATCTCCAGCGTTAACCGATGCCGCCATCTTGGTTTCCCAAGGATGTCTTTTCATTTTTTTATATCTCCTATGATTTCTTTCACCAATGTTTTACAGTTTTCAGTGTAGAAGTCTTTCACCTCCTTGGTTAAGTTTATTCCTAAGTATTTTATTCTTTGTGACATTATCATAAATAGGATTTTTTTCTATGGTGACGGTTTTGACCTCTGTAAAGTCTTTGCGCATGTTGACCACAACCTCCTTCTTGAAACACTTGAACCTTTTGGATTTGATGACAAACACATTCCAGCCTTTCCTCCTACCTCTTGGGCTGTGACTTCTTATTCGCATTTCAGGCTCTTCCTCATTGGCTCCTGTGATTCAGGGAACTATTCTTCCTTTGGTAAACTAGTGATTTCTAAGGGTTTTAAATTATCATCTGCATGGTGATTTTTTGCTCCTCTTCAATATCTATTTCAGCACAGATAGTTCACCTCCCCTTTAATCCTTACATATACATGTAGACATCATCTCTAAGATAGCTCCCAGGCATCTATCTCATAGAAAATATGACCAACCCCCATCACTTAAAAGAAAACAAGTGAACAAAACCCATACTCCTTTCTTCTCTTGTATTCTCTGTCATGGAACACCTTGGGCAATCTGGAAACCTGGGTAACATCCTTGTCTCCTGCCTTTTCTCATCTCCTATATCTAGTCACCAAATCCTATCCTCTGTTTTCCCTCCTCTCTATTAAATCACTCCTTTGTGTTCCCCCATCTCTATATCCTTTATTGAGCTATAATCACTGTCTGCCTCAGAAATTGGTCCTCCTATCTTCAGCCCAAGTGTCCTTCAGTCCATTTTACACACTGAAGCTAGAATGTAGGGGACATTATGTCACTCTTTGGCTTAAATACACTCAGCATAATATCTAAATGCTTAATGCTGCTCACATTAATTTCATCTGCTTGTCCAAGCTTATTTTCCAAGCTCATCATTTTCTTCTTTGTTCTATACTTGACTCACAGTGAAATTCTAGTGGCCTCTAAAAAAGTCACTGTGCTGTTTCCTGCCTAAAGAAAAAGCTTATTGTTCCTTTCATCTTAAGTACCTTTCCTCATGCCACCTTCTTCCAACCCCTTTCACCTGGATAGGCATTATTCAACCTTCAGATTTCAGTCTGTGCCATACTTGTGAGAAAACATCTCTGATTTCATAGTCTATGCTGGATATGTTGCCTATGTGCTCCTCAAGCCTCTCGTAGTCTCTGTTTACTTGTTACTTTCTCCCAGAAGCTCCCAAGCTATTTTAAGGCAGGAACAATGAATGTCCCTTGCCCCTAACACAATATATGAAGCACAGTATTCAGACCTGAAGTTTACAGAATGGGGAGTAATATGCCAACTATGAAAGGAATACTTCAGGCCATCTCAGCCTCATGCCATTACATATTTGAATCATTCAACCCTCCTCCCCCACATCCCACACTGGTTCCTGGCTCTTCCTCATTGGCTCCTATGACTAAGTTATATTTTGTACAATTGGTTGTCAAGAAGCCAAATATAACAGTAAGTTATATTTTGATCAGAATTTGACCTCCAGTCTATATACCCACAGAGAGGGGGTATGTTGATTCACAAATGTAAGCATCTCATGCACTCTATTTTCTAGACATGCATTTCATAATGAATGAATGAACTGATCAGGTAGTATGGCATCTTTCAGTGAGGACACTGGTTTAGAGTTGATGGCCCATGTTATCCCAACTTAGGCATTTACAGATAATGTGAATTTGCGCAAGGAGTTTACTTCCCTAAATGTTACTTTCCGTGTCTTTAATATTTAGAATTAAATTCAATAATTTAATATGAAGTACCTTGCATATGGTAGTTTTCAATCGGTAATATTTATTATTGCAGCAGTTACATCACTCTCTTTTATGTTACATTAGTTTGAGTTCACTAATGAGAGATGGACAAAGTACTGAGAATAATGACAGCTCCATTCAGATCAGGTGATAGAAACCAGTGCTTAGCTGAGTGGTATACTCTGGCAACACCCTGTCTCCTTGACATTGCCCTAACTCTGGAATGACTTCAATATCGGATACAAGACAGAGATGAAAATGTAAGCCCCCAGATAAGGCTAAAGAGAAAAATTAATCTGGAGCTCATATTTTTAAAAGAAATATAATTTTTTTATTTAAAAATTATTCAATAAGTGAGAGAAGCTTCTTTACCTATCCTCCCACCCCACCAATATGCAGTGGACATCATTAAAGGCCAAACATCATCAAATTTGAATCAGGATTCAAATGAGATGATATAGAGCTGGGGAGACAGTTTTAATTTCAGAGCTTTGAATTTAATCTAAACAGACTATCAATAGTTCCCTTTTCAATCATTCTTTCCCTGAGGCTTTTCTATGCGTTCCTCCCCCTCATAGTTCAATGAATTTTATACTACTTAAAAGAAAATGCTTTATATCTGCCTTGCACTGAATTTATAAGAATAAAGCTTCAAGAATTCTCTTCATTTTCAAAGTCTGCAAAACTCTACCTACATTCTCCAGTATTATTCCAACATCACTAAACATCAATATCATTATGTCCTCCTATTGTTCAGAGTATAGTATTAGGTCAAGGGTTTTTTTTAGCCTCCATACAAACTAATCTGGCTTCTTGACAGCAAATTATACATTCACTAACAATCCTGTTCTTAGTCAATGTTCTGATCTTATGTAGAAAACCATTATCTTTTATCTGTCATCTATCTATCTATCATCTATCTATTATATCCAGGTCCAGAATGGGTTTTGGGGATGCTGAAAATAGAAGCATGGCCTCTATTTAATTAGCTATGAAGTCAGGTAAATTATGGCCACTATGAACTGATTGCTGCTGTTGTATATTACTACTAGGAATAGATTGCATCTTATATTCAACACATAGGGAAATCAGTAGATGAATTTTACATGGACATTATTTACATTATTTATTTTGAAGAGTTACAAAGGAAAAGCTATAGCAGTGACCATTAAGGCACAATTCTGGTGATATCTTGGAGAGGGGGATGTTGGGAATAGGTACTATGTCAGAACCATTCAAAATTCATCCCCAAGAAGCTCTTTTATTTTCCCCTGAATTCCATATTAAATATTTTCCCTCTATAAAAATGCTTTTATTAAGTAATATGTAATTCAATGTTGCTTCTTTTTCCTGAAAGGAAGGCATAGGTGAAGAGAAATCAGAGTTTCAGCGTTAGGGAAGCTGAGCTGTCACATAGTATTTGCAGAAACCCAACTGCAGGTATTAAAGTTGGCATTTTAGTTAGCACATCTAGTCTTATGATGGGTAAACACACAATTACCTTTTGGCTTCCTGTAGTGGTAAAAAGGGCTGCTGGCTCTATAGTTTCTCTTGAAAAGCCCTAGAGGATAGCAGTCCCTGGTTGGAAACCACTGTCTAAAGGGCAAGGAGGTGACATCAGAAAATAATGGGAAATATATATTTGAGGTCTGGTGCACAAAAATTTGTGCACTTGAGGGGGGGAGAAGAGGGGCCCCTCAGCCTGGCCTGTGCCCTCTCGCAGTCTGGGACCCCTCAGGGGATGACCACCTGCTGGCTTAGGCCTGCTCCCTGGGGGATTAGGCCTAAACTGTCAATCAGACTTTCCTCTGGCAGCCCAGCAGCCCTCGGGGGATGCACTTGCCAGCAGGGAGCAGACATAAGCTGCAGTCGGACATCCTTAGTGCTGCTGAGGAGGCAGGAGAGGCTCCCACCACCACCGCTGTACTGGCAGCCATCAGCCTGGCTTGTGGCTGAGCAGAGCTCCTCCCATGTGAGAGCGCCCTGACCACCAGAGGGCAGCTCCTGCATTGAGCATCTGCCCCCTGGTGGTCAGTATGTGTCATAGTGACCAGTCATTCCCAGTCGTTCTGCTGTTAGGGTCAGTTTGCATATTACCCTTTTACTATATAGGATAGAGGTCTGGTGCACGGGTGGGGGCCTGCTGGTTTGCCCTGAAGTGTGTCCCGGATCAGGGTGGGGCTCCCGTTTGGGTGCCTGGCCAGCCTGGGTGAGGGGCTGATGGCTGTTTGCAGCTGGTCACACCTCCTTCAGGGTGGGGGTCCCCACTGGGGTGCCTGGCCAGTCTGGATGAGGGGCTGAGGGCCGTTTTTAGGCTGGCCAGCAACTGAAGCTCCCAGCCTCTCCTTTTTTCCTTCTTTTTTTTTTATTCTGGGATTTATTTACCTTCTATAATTGAAACTTTGTTGCTGTCCTGCTCGCTCTAGCTCTGAGGCCGCGGCTGGCTGTAAGCAGGTATCTGGGGTTTGTTTGGCTTCTATAATTGAAACTTTGTTGCTTTTGGAGCTATTGCTTTCAGAGCTCAGAGCTGGGCCACGGCAGGCAGGGAACCTTGGCTTCCTCCATCACTGGAGCAAGCAAGCCTCCTGCTCGCTTCAGCTGCGTGGCTGCTGGCCACCATCTCTGTTGGCAGTTAATTTGCATATCTTGCTGATTATCCAATGGGAATCATAGCAGAGGTACGGTTAATTACCCTTTTTTATCTTTTATTAGATAGGATATCTATATCTATATATATATGTATATATGTATATATATAGATATATAGATATACATATATATATATATATATATATATATATAGAGAGAGAGAGAGAGAGAGAGAGAGAGAGAGAGAGAGAGAGAGATAGCATCATGTTTCTACTTAAGGAGAATACTATTCTACAAGTCCACCAACAACTGATCAGTAGACCATAATTGCCCTTGGGGAACTTCTCCCTGAAAGGTTTGGTGTCCTTTGACACTTGGCCACCTGACTTTATCACTTTTCTGACTCTGGATTTGGTCACATTCCTCCCAGTTTATCACCATGTTACAGATAGTCATAATCCATGTTCTTTCCCTTAATTTCATATCTGAAATGTTTTCCTAGATTTATTCTTCACTTATTTCTTCTTTTCCATTCTAATTCCTTCACTGTACCATTTAGCTTTCTGCCATGATCTCCCATTTTTCCCATTTTCAGGGACATATTTCCTTCCTGCAAGTGTGAGAACTTGTTTTCTCTTTCTAACAGCTCTGTTTAATAGCTCATATTTCACTTCTCCATTTTAGAGGTACTTGCTTCTATTACTCTTGAAAAATGTCTAAGAACCAAGATTTATAATTTAACACAATTGTTTTTAATAAACAATCAAAATAAAATAGATTAAAAGTCTCTAGAGGCCTGGCTAACATGTTAATATGTGGCAGGCATTTGATGTCTGTGTCTAAGGAGGATCCTTTCTCCAGAGGTCACTGAAAGAAGAGCTGCCTTGGGCAGCATCTGTCATTATGTGGAGTGAATGGTAAGCATTTTAGCTCTTACAGTCTGCAACTGTCCTAACTCCAGTAGCTCTGATTAGATCATCTGCTTTTCAAGGAGAAACACAGAACTATTTTGGATAGTTTTAATGATTGGGTTGCTTAATTCATCTTCATTACTCAGAAAACTGACTCTTACATCAATAGTTATTTCATAAATATAATGATGTCTCTGTCATCTAAAATATCATTATTTATAAACAGGTAATTAAAAGTCCTGTGAGTGAGCCTTCACATAAGGCATGACTCCTGTTTGACATCTACACAGCTTTAGCTCAACTCAATATAGTGTGGAGGCTAAGAGCCTGGGGTTTTGATCCAAATCGCCTGGGTTCAAATCCTAACTGTGCCACTTATTAGCACTGAGCTCTCAACAAATGTTACTGGAGGAATATAAACCTGTAGACTAGTTGGTGGAAAGAATAAAAGATGAAATAAAAGTTAGAACTGAACAGAGAAGCTTTGGAATACTACATAGTGCTTTCTGGAATTTCAAACATTAAGAAAATCAAGTGCTTTTTTCACATTTCCCCCTTTCTATTTTCTATCTGGGAATAGTAAAAATAGAGTATATACATTTAAATCCTTAAGGGTTGTCCTGCACATGAAAAACTAAACAAATATTTCAGGTAACATTTTTATTGAAGATCTAAATGAAGTCATAAAATTCAGTCTAAAGTTTCAGTTATCCACATCATTATGAGCATAAAAGTGGATGCATGTGGGTGGATGTGTGTGAATGTATTCTTGAAATTATGTAAAAGAACCTCAAAGACCAAGATAAAAGGAAATAAAGAAAACCAAGGATATAAAAAATGACATAATATTTAAAAACTAGTAAAAACAGCCCATAGTTAGTTTGGCTCAGTGGATAGAGCATGAACCTGTGGACTGAAGGGTTCCAGGATCCACTCTGGTTGAGGGCTCATGCCTGGGTTGCAGGGTTGGTCCCCAGTAGGGGGCATGCAGGAGGCAGCTGGTCAATGATTCTCATCATTGATGTTTCTATCTCTCTCTCCTTCTCCCTTCCTCTCTGAAATCAATAAAAATATATTTTAAAAACACACACACAAAAAAATAATGAAAACACAAAGTACTCTTATGCAAAAACTAGAGGCCCGGTGCATGAAAATTCATGCACTCGAAGGGGGGTTCCTCAGCCCGGCCTGCCCCCTCTCATAGTCTGGGAGCCCTAAGGGGCAGGAGGCGACTCGGTGATCAGGGGAAGGCGATACCCCCATCACACCTCTGCTGCTGCCACTGCCGGTAGCACAAGCCTTGGCTGGCCCTGCTTGCCTGAGCTTCAGTTAGTGGGGGGTGCAGGAGGACCCGAGGCCCCCAGCGGAGTGAGGGGACTCCAGTGGCAGGTGTGCAGAGCAGGTGGCCCAGCCCCTGCTGTAGGTGCCGCCATCTTGTGAGGGTGTGACAGCCAATTTGAATCCTTTATTATATAGGATAGAAGAAAGTGAATCAAGTACATTTTAGTTTACTGTAATAATATTTGACCCACAGCAATTTAATGAGTATCCTATATAATAAAAGAGAAACATGCAAATTAGCCATCCCTCTGCTACATTTAAGCCATGCCCACAAGCCAATCCTAGTGACTATGCAAATTATCAGACAAAGATGGAGGTTAATTTGCATATGCAGGTGTCAAGCACCCCAGGAGGTGACAGCGGCCTTGGCCACAGGCTCCCGGGACTTTGGCCGGCCCTGGGAGGCGAGGCCGTAGCCACGCCGGTGGGTTCCCAGTACTTTTGCCGGTCGGGGAGGCATGGCCACCAGTGCCTAGCCACACCTGCAGACTCCCGGGACCTAGCCGGAAGACCTGGCAGAGCAGGAGACCACTGGACATGGAGCAGAGCGAGAGAGAGGGCGGCTTTGAAGGCACAGCTCCCTCTGTCACCCCAGCTTCCTCATCACAGCTGTGGAAACTGACAGCAGGGAGGAGGAAGTCCCACCCCCACAGAATCAGCCATTGGTCAGACAGCTCTCAGCAGCCTGATAGCCAGGACTCTCATTCACCTGTATCTCAGACTGACAGTAGAGAGGTGGGACTATGTCTAAAGGACAACTGTTGATACAACATAGCTCTGCAGTTGAAAGATGCCGGCAATATCGACAGAAAGTGTCTGCAGAGCAGCGTGCATCTGATCTTGAAAGAAGGTGGTGCCTGTGACAGGATGTATCTGAACACCAGCTACTGGAAAAATGTTGCTCTGATGCCGAAAAACACCGGCGTTATTGACAGAAAATGTCTAAAGACCAATGTGCCTTTGAAGTTGAAAGAAGGCAGTGGTGACGACAGAATATGTTGAGAGAATAGTCATCAACAAGTACTACCAATTCCGGTAGGAACTGCCTTCTCAGTGAAAATGGAGTACATGAGGATGCAATCCTCGGACATAGTTGTGGTGGAATAACTATTCGATGTGAATTTTGCCTATCACTGAATTCTTGGATGAAAAACCATCTGATGGGAAATTTACTCGATGTTGTAGCAAAGGGAAAGTCTGTCCAAATGATATACATTTTCCAGATTACCCAGCATATTTAAAAAGATTAATGACAAACAAAGATTCTGACAGTAAAAATTTCATGGAAAATATTCATTCCATAAATAGTTCTTTTGCTTTTGCTTCCATGGGTGCAAATATTGCATCGCCATCAGGATATGGGCCATACTGTTTTAGAATACACAGACAAGTTTATCACTGTACTGGAACTTTACACCCTTTGGATGGTGTTTCTCGGAAGTTTGCTCAACTCTATATTTGGATACAGCCAAAGCTATGAGTAAAAGATTAGCAATGCCAGAAAACCAGGGCTGCTCAGAAAGACTCATGATAACATCAACAACCTCATTCATGAAATAAATGAATTAACAAAATCGTACAAGATGCTACATGAGGTAGAAAAGGAAGCCTAATCTGAAGCAGCAGCAAAAGGTATTGATCCCACAGAAATAACAATGGTGATTAAATACGATCGTAACAGTCACCCAAGTAGATATAATCCTCCCCATGTAACCAAGGTTGCTGTCATATTCAGAAATGAAGATGGAGAACCTCCTTTTGAAAGGGACTTGCTCATTCATTGTAAACCAGATCCCAATAATCCAAACGCCACTAAAATGAAACAAATCAATATCCTGTTTCCTCCATTGGATGCAATGACATATCCTATTCTTTTTCCACATGGTGAAAAAGGCTGGGGGACAGATATTGCATTAAGACTCAGAGACAACAGTGTAATTGACAATAATACGAGACAAAATGTAAGGACACGAGTCACACAAATGCAGTATTACAGATTTCATCTCTCTGTGCGGGACACGTTCAATCCTATTTTAAATGCAGGAAAATTAACTCAACAGTTTATCGTGGATTCATATTCAAAAATGAAGGCCAATCAGATAAATTTCATCAAAGCAAATCAATCTAAGTTGAGAGTTGAAAAATATAGTGGTTTGATGTATTATCTCAAATCTAGATCTGAAAAGGACAATGTGCCAATTGGTAAAATGATAATACTTCCATCACCTTTTCAGGGTAGTCCCAGAAATATGCAGCAGCGATATCAGGATGCTATGGCAATTGTAATGAGGTATGGCAAGCCCAATTTATTCATAACCATGACATGCAACTCCAAATGGGCAGATATTGCAAACAATTTACAATGCTGGCAAAAAGTTGAAACAGACCTAACTTGGTAGCCGGAGTTTTTAATATTAATCTGAATGCTCTTTTAAATTATATCTGTAAATTCCATTTATTTGACAAAGTAATAGCTAAAATTCATGTCAATGAATTCAGAAATGTTGACTGCCTCACACTCACATATTATTGATATTAGTTAGTCCAAATTACATTCCTCTAATTAATTCCCTTTCAATGTGCACGAATTTCATGCACTGGGCTACTAGTCAAGTATAAAATTAATAGATGAATTTAATAGAAATGTAATTTCAGTCCAATTACGGCTAAAAACAGTGTGAAAAGTACTAATACAATTAGATTTTGGTATTTTACTTATGATTTGGATTTCCAATGCTCAAATATATCTAAATATTCAAAGAATATACTCCAAATTGTAGACTAGCACAATTGGATAATCAACTTTGAAGTATAGAATTTCCAGAAAAACAAAGTATCACTAATACCTAGTGAATGATTAAATAAAACTTACTAGATATCAGTGATACTTTGATAAAACAAATGATATATACTCAAAGCAAAGCGCCATATAGTTTATTTAAATGGGCATCTTTACATCCATTTTTTTCTTTATTGACAACCCTTAGTTAAAACATAGGCTTTGGAGATGTAAAGAAGAGTTGTAAGATGAAATGCCTTAATGTAACTTTCAGATATAAAAATGGCAACAACACAATTTAAATAGATTATGTCTCTGCTTTGTTAAAAATAGACAACTCAGATGCAATTTGAAAATTCTGATGGTGGAGGGCCTCCTAGATCTAGATAGGATTTGTTTTAGAGACTTGGTACTCTTTGGTAGCATCTCTATAATTCTTGCAGTGTTGGGGAGGATAATGCAAGAATATCTGTTCCAGTGTCCTTCTCTCACACCCACTCTCCTTCTGAAAGGGTCTTTCATAGAGCCAGATATTCAAGCAAAGTATCCTCCATGTAACAGAAACTATGAGAATGGTTGATCATACCTATACTCTTTCTGCCGTCAATAACATAACCTTCATACATTTTCATTTTCATTTTTTGGGGATATAATTTTCATTGCCATAACATCCAATCTGTTTCATACTTAACTGGGCACAGTTGATCATTTATTCATTCCATTTTTTATAATCACCATGGGTACCCAGACTAAATCCTCTTTTAGTATCTATAGGCAAGGCAAGTTGATGTTTAATATTTTTATGATGATCAAGAGTATCACATATAATTATGCAAAAAGGCAACTTGGCTTTGACACATTTCATTTTCAGACAACCTTCATCTAATGGCAGAAGGAGAATAGTCTTCAAGTCCAATTTACTACACTATATCAATCTTACCCTTACTCATAATAATAATGTAAAAATGTTCCTAGGATAATTATAGAGCAATAGAAAATTTCCTTTGCTGATAACAAATAAAATTAAAAATATTCTTGCCAACTTAGACTGCTGTAATTATTCAAAATCTATATTTTTACTTTGAAGTTTGAACTGCTTTAATATTACCTGTAAGCACATGTTTTAAGATTCCCCCATATATTACTTACTTGTTTAAGCTTCTTTAGATCTTCATCAAGTTCTAAGTTGTCCAAAATAACAGCAACAAACAAACTCAGGAGGATCTATAAAATGGTTAAATAACAATGAAAAAACCCACATGCTATAAGTATCAAAATATTATCTATATATGATATAAAATATCTGCCTAAAATATACACCATTTAGAATGCATTAAATGAAAATAAACATGTAGTTGTGAATCACTGCATAGGTATTTTAAAGAATTTATCCCAAATACATTAAAGGAAATAAGCAATATAAATATTAATTTGCTTATGAAGCCGATTTAAAATGGAAATTAAATAAAAGGTTTTTTTTATAACTCAATGATCCCACTTCTGAGACCATATACAAAGAAAATAATCTGAAGTACTCATGGCATTTTTATTTGCAAGAGTGCTTGATAGAGTTGTTTATAAAAATGAAATATTGGAAATAATATCTAACCTTACATAAACAGTCAATACAATTAATAGAGATCTCTATCATAGGATTCATGCAGCCATTAAAGATTTTCATTGTGGTAGCTAGTCTTGCAGAAGTCTCCCTGGTGTTCACACTTTTGTGAGTCTTTGTTGTCACACGCTTGTGAGTCCCCATCACGATGAATACGGCTGGTATGTGTAAGCAACAGGAAATGGAAATGAGCGTTTGTGATAAGAGACATTGTGGGTTTTACCTTGCTCTCTCTCTCACCCACTCTGGTAGAAGCCAAGTGCTGTGTCATGAAGACACTTAAGGGGCCCTATGGAGAGGCCCATGTGGTGATGAGCTGAGGCTTCTTGCCTACAGCCACAAGTGACTCATCTTAGAAGTGGGTACTCCAGCCTCACTGAAGCCTGCAGGCCCAGCCAACATCTGGACTAGGAACTCAACTGACACTCAGAATTAGAAACACCAGCTAAACCTGTCTCAGATTCCTGGCCTGCAGAAACTGCATGAGATAATAAATGTGTATTGTGATGGAAGCTCTTAAGTTGTTCATGATTTGTTATATAGCAATAGACAACTAATGCACTCATAAATTTTTATTAGTGTTTAAAAAATGCTTACACTACAATACTAGGTAAGCGTATATATGGTGGAAGTACAACCATGTACAAAAAGAAATAGAGAAAAGGCTAGAAGGTTCTTTAGAGATGTTCTTTAGAGATGCCTTTGTGAAAAGTGATTTTTTCCCTTTTCTTTATATTACATCATATTTTCCAAATTTAAAAAAAGGCATATACTTCTTTTGGAATGGGTAAATAAGGTAAAAGAAAGAAAACAACAAAAATGCACAATTTAAAAAATATTTTAATTTCTAGTCCTTTTTCAACTTGGACTTCTAAAATTCCACATTCATTTGATAATCTTTTTTATTCCTAATTTATATTCTTCCTTTCAATTTCCCTCTTAACAAATTATTTCCACATATGTTTTTGTTTGTTTGTTTGTTTGTTAATTCTCACTGAAGGATATATTTTTCATTGACTTTTAGAGAGAGTAGAAGGGAGGAGGGGGGAGAGAGAGAGAGGGACAGAGAGAGATAGAGAAATATTGATGTGAGAGAGACACATTGATTGGTTGTCTCCCAAATTCATCCTGACCAGGCTGGGGATGGAACCTATAATCCAAGTATGGGCCCTTGACCTGGAATTGAGCCTGCACCACAGTGGCCAAGGCTCCATTTATTAATATTAGACAGTTAAGCATGAAGGTAAGAAGTTAAGGCAACTTAGTTATCATGATTTTTAAGTATCATAGAGGTTATTATGTATAAGTTAATGACTAGCTCTTTTCCAAGTTTAATCTACACTAATAAAAGACAAACATGCAAATTGACCATACCTTCGCTACGCCTTATGCCATGCCCACCAGCCAATCAGAGTGGCTATACACAAATTAACCCAACCAAGATGGCGGCCGGCAGCCATGGAGCTGGAGCAAGCAGGAGGCTTGGTTGCCTCAATGATGGAGGAAGCCAAGCTTCTCACAGGTCGCAGCAGCTCTAAGCTCCACTCAAAGCAACAAAGTTTCAATTATAGAAGGTAAATAAACCCCAGATACCTGCTTTCAGCCAGCCGTGGCCACGGAGCTGGAGCCTTGGGTTGCCCCTGGTGATGGAGGAAGCCAAGCCCTGGCCAGCTCTGAGCTCCACTCCAGGCTACAAAGTTTCAATTATAGAAGGTAAATAAAGCCCAGAAAAAAAGGAATAAAGAAAAAAAGGAGAGGCTGGGAGCTTCCGTTCCCGGGGAGGCTTGGCCAGCCTGAAAATGGCCCTCAGCCCCGCACACAGACTGACCAGGCATCCCAGTGGGAACACCCCACCCTAAAGGGTGTGTGGCCAGCCTGAAAACAGTCATCAGCCTCTCACCCAGGCTGGCCAGGCACCCCAGTGGGGACCTCCACCTAAAGGGGTGTGACCAACTGCAAACTGCCATCAGCCCCTCACCCAGGATGGCCAGGCACCCCACTGGCACTCCAGTGGGGACCCCAACCCTGAAGGGCAAACCAGCCGGCCCCCACCCATGCACCAGGCCTCTATCCTATATAATAAAAGGGTAATATGCAAACTGACCCTAACAGCAGAAAGACTGGGAATGACTGGTCACTATGACACACACTGCCCACCAGGGGGCAGACGCTCAATGCAGGAGCTGCCCTCTGGTGGTCAGTGTACACCCAGAGGGGGAGCTCTGCTCAGCTACAAGCCAGGCTGGCGGCTGCCAATACAGCGGTGGTGGTGGGAGCCACTCCCACCTCCTCAGCAGCGCTAAGGATGTTGGACTGCAGCTTAGGCCTGCTCCCCACTGGAAAGTGGACATCCCCCGAGGGCTCCTGGGTTACCAGAGGGATGTCTGATTGCCAGCTTAGTCCCAATGCCACGGGGAGCGGGCCTAAGCCAGCAGGTGGTCATCCCCCGAGGGGTCCCAGACTGCAAGAGGGCACAGGCTGGGCTGAGGTACTCCCCCACCCCAAGTGCACAAATTTTTGTGCACCGGGCCTCTAGTGAAAATATAACAAGGAAAAAGAACCCTCTAAAACATTATTACATTTTGAAAGGATATGCTTGGCTTGGGACAGGGACCAGTACCCTTCCTTTTCATCGCATGTCCTTTGGGATTTACCAGAACTTAAAGAAGATACAGAATAGATTTTTACTGATCTTCCCATGTCTGCCACACTATGGGCATCTGGGCACAGATACATTCAGGCTTACTCTAAACCAGCCATTATACTCTAAACTGGACATTATATAGTTCACTCCAAGTTTAGCTCCCTTCCCATGACCTTGATGTTTATCTTGATGTTATCATGACAAGTAACAGCAGAGGAGGAGTCTACCTTTCTTGCTAACCTCGCCCAAGATTCAGAGATGTCCACCTCAAGGTCTTTTGGGAGTATGACTGTCTCACACCACTTCTATCACTCATTGGCACTTGGGCAGACTCTGTGTTCTAATTTAACCAATTTTCCTATCTTTCCAGTGAAAGGACAAAAAAAAAAAAAATCTAAAAAATTCCCTGATGAAAAAAGGGAAAGCAACTGCCTCCCCTTTCAGAGCACTTCCTTAGAAACCTTTGTCCTTGTAAATTCTTCCCCTGTCTCTTGGAGATGTATACAAATCTTTTTTAAAGTTCTAAAAAAGCTTCTTCTGTTTTACAACCCAGGAATAGCACCCCTAGGGGGTGTGTAATTTAGTTACTTGGCCCCACCTCTTACAAAACTACCCAACTTGTCATGGAGAAGTTGGATTTTTCCTTTGGATAAAGGCAATTAGCTACCACAGATGACCACCCCAATTACCGGGGGGAATTTACAGAGAACTGTATTTGACAAATGGTTCTGCAGTCTTTTTACTTGAGGACTGTTGTTTCCATCTTGAGAACATGGATGTAATGTGCGGATATGTATAAAAGGGTGAGTTACTTTCTGTCTTTGCAATCTCTTAGCGGGTTGCCTGTGATGCCCATAGCAGCCTGGTTTAGTGCTCATCCAATAATAGAAATGTTTTCTTTCTCATCTGCTTAGGTGGAGAGATTTTCCGGATTAGCAGATTTTATTTTTAATTATTTCCCCAACACTAGACAGATGGCAGGCTACTTAAGGACAGTGCGGTTAGGCTATTTGATTAAATTCTACAGGCATTTGATTGGACTCCACTGATGTGCCAGACATTGCCTGGCCAGGAAAATAAACGTAATATTACACTCACCATGATGAAGTTCACAATTGAATTAAGTGGACGTAGGCTGGAAGCCTGGTAGAAAAGAGCATTGTGGTTGGGGACCTCGGTTAGCAGATAGGCTCTACCAGCCACAAGCTATGTGGCTCAACAAATTGCAGCTACTGTATTTTCACTTAACTCTCACCAGCAATACTGGTGTATGGTATAGCCCATATAAAAATATGTGGACATAAACATAGATATTGGAAACTAAAATAATTTTCTTGCTATTTCTACAAATGAACTTAATTTAGTCCATAAGCCCTCCATTTGCACCGAGAGCTGAAAACGGAATCTTGCTAGATCCCATTTTGTCCTGTAAAACTCAGTTACATTGGAATAAATGCTCCTTTTCTATCTAGGGTTGATTTAAAGTCAAGGATGTGATTGTCATCAGCACCTGGTCTGCTGTGGCCATGTGGCCTTTCCTCTGTCACACTTCAGGGGAAGCCATGGCGCTTGTTTTGGGGACTCTGGGCTTTCTCGCTGCTGAATTAGTCACTACCTCAGCTCCTACAGCCCTTGCTAAGATCTCTGATTCTTAGTGACACTCCGTGTTAGTTTTAGTTTCCTCAGGCTCCAGTAACAAATTGCACAAGCTTGGTGGCCTGAAACAACATATTCTTTGACAGTTCTGGAGGCCAGAAGTCCATAATCAAGTTGTCAGCTGGATGTGCTCCCTGCAAAGGCTGCAGGGGAGGATCCTTCTTGACCTCTTCCAGCTTCTGGTGGCTCCAGGTGTCCTTGGCTTATGGCTGCATCACGCCAATCTCTGCCCCTGTCTTAATGTGGCCTTCTCTTTCTCCCTATATCTTGTGCTTACCTGGTATATATCTCTTATAAGGACACTTGTCATTGGATTTAGGGCTCACCTGGATAATCCAGGATGATGTAATCTTAAGACACTTAACTTAATTACATCTGTAAAGACCATTTTTCCAAATAAGGTCACAATCAAAGGTTCTGCAGTTAGGACATGGGCATATCTTTTGGGGGCCACCACTCAACCCATCTGGTTTCTGGCTTGGGCCGTAGTTCCTTCAATGGTGTTGTTCTTATATACTGACTCTCCACTCCCAAGGAAGTTTGGAAGTTCTACCATTCCAGGAAGGAAGTATGGGAGACTTGTTCTTAGGGGATCTTTTAGGTCCTCTCTCTACCTAGACCTCTTGGGCAGCTACCTAACTCTGTCCAGGCTCCCCCTTGTCTATGTGGGTCCCCCAGCGAGGCTATTTCCCCCCAAGTTCAGACAAGAAGTGGGTACAAGACAAATCTTGAATGTCAAAGCACACCCAGGTTGTTGCCCTTGAGTGTGGCATGTCACCCTACCACCAAAACACACTTTACCTCACTGCCTCTTTCCAGAGATTTCTGCCTCCTTCATGCTCCATCCCAGAAAACATTCTCCTTTCCTCTCAGAAAGTAGGAGTGTGAAGTAAGATTGGAGTGGGGGTTCCGAGGGGGTCCACACAACTGTGAAGACCGACCAACAGAAATGAAACCCAAGCAGAGTATCACACATTTATTTCTGTGCCGTGCCATCTGAGCATTTAGATTTCTGAGAGCTCATCTGGACAAATGGGTCAGGTGCATCTTCTGAACACTACTCATTTAAGATTGTGAGGCACTGAGTCCAACCCTGTATTACCAAGACAACAACATACCAAGGAGAAGGATAATTTCGGCATTAAGAGAATTGTGAGGAAGGCTTGCTAGGTGAGATGAGCAAAGTCAGGGCTTTGGGAGCATGTGGCTAATTAAGGGCCTGGTGAGCAGCTAAGAACAGCCAGAGCGTAGCTGTCAGGGAGGAGGCTGGGGGAGGCTGGAGAGGTGGGAGAGGGAGCTAGTGTAACAATCACAAAGTGATGACATTCGTTTCTTCTTCTGCGAATTTTTTTCTTTCAGATGTTGTGGTTGCTTTTTTAAAAAAATGCATGTAATGTAGTTGTTTTAAACTGGATTACTGAAATGGTAATGAGGCAGTGTAAAGTGTAGTTTAACAAAGGTTATTAGATATATAACATTTCATTTGTTTATTTGTTTATTTATAAATATATTTTTGTTGATTTCAGTGAGGAAGGGAGAGGGAGAGAGAGATAGAAACATCAGTGATAAGAGAAAATCATGATTGGCTGCCTCCTGCATGTACCTCACTGGGGATTGAGTCCACAACTCAGTCATATGCCCTGACAGGAAATTGAACTGTGACCTCCAGGTTCATATGTCAATGCTCAACCATTGAGCCACACTGGCTGGGCTATTTATTTATTTTTAAAGTACATTTTGCACATTCTTCTTGAAGAGAAGAAAAAATAGCTCCCTCATAGCAGGATAGAGAGACAGATGTAGGATGCTAGCTGCACTTTCTCCTTGTCATGCAGATAAAAGTTTGATGTTCATGGTAGAGCGAAGGCAAGACTCAAAAAGGAAAGGCTTTGGTTTTGTTAGCGAAAATGCTGCAGAGGCTTGAAAGCCGCATGCTTACAGAATTGAGACAAGCTGTTGGGAAAGGTGCTGGCACTAACTTGAAGTATTATATAAGAGAAAGTTTATAGTTTGCTTGAAACTATCCTTCAGCCCAAGTTCATTCAACAAATATCCTGCAATGTTTAGGCATCACTGTTTAATTAACATGACAATGTGAAGGCAAAACCAGAAACTATTTAAAAATATATGTGGAGCTTGAGTTTCTTCCTGAAACTATTTGCACAAGAACTTTTGGCTTGATCCTTGTAGCCCTGTTCCTAATTGAAGGGCACTGTGATAAGGTGACACCTTGGCACTCAGGGTCAGAGGTGACCCAAGTCTGCCTTTGACTCTCTTTGGAATAGAGATAGATGATGTAGGGGAGGCAGGCTGGGTCTGCAGCTGATCCTGAGGAGGTGAGAATTACTTTGTGGTTCTTTTCTCAGACTCTAATAGGATGGCAGTAGCCACTGTGATACATAAATAGAAATGAAGAGAGGGTGGCAGCTTGGGTTCCATCACTTTTAATTTACACTGTCAATGAGACATATTGTTTTCCTACAAACCCAGTGCTGTGTGGAATGGGACTGAGGGTGCTGGCTAGAGTGGGTCTGCCACTTCCCAATGCATGGTATTGAAAGTCCTGGGAGTGGAGGGTGAATCCTTTTTCTGAAAGCAACAACCATTGCTCAGTTCCTGTTTGTTTGTTTCATTTGTTTGTTCTGGTTTTATACAAAGCTGAGTTAATGCTCATTAATAATCTGGACCCATTACATTGACGTCTGAATCTTATTTTCAATGTTTAACTACTTACAAGTGCCAAAGGGTTTCCCATAGCCATTTAAGTGTGACTCACAGGTTTATATTAAAATGTTATTAATATTATAAAGAAATTTTACAGGAACTTGCCACGTTGAATCAAAGAGCTTCATCATTTGCATTAAATACCTTTACACTTTGTCAGTTCTCAATTATGCAACCAACCTACTCTGCCCTATTTTTTTATACTTAGGTTTATATAATCTTTAAATTTGTAATGTGGCACCAAATCTATATGACTATTTTTTAATGATGTAATTTCCATGGGAATAAAGATTAATGATATATCCTTTCATTTCCTCTTGAGTTTTGTTAAAGCATAAGTGGTACATAGTTTCAACACAGCAGTATTTCATTTGTGCAACGCTTTCAAAAAAGAAATTCATATATATACATATACATTCATGCATTGGCTACTTGCCACTTTTAACAGGTCTCTAACATTCCATTATATGAATATGCAACACAAAGTATTTGTTCTACCACGTAATATACAACTGATGTAATACGGTCACTTCCGTATTTTATGACCACTTTTGAAACCTTATGAATCACCAATCTCAATGAAAACGTTGAGAATAACTATTAAAAATTTCCAGGTATTTAGTTCTTTATTTTCCTCAGACTATAATGCCCATTCTCAAGGTATTTTTAGAGTTGGCAATGCATTCAGTGTGGAAAAGGCCACATATCAGGTCTCTGGAAGCCTGGCAAGGATCCTTCTTAGAATTTTTAGGAATGACAATAACATATTGGTGGGATGTTGACCTTCTAGCTTAGATTTCAAAGCATGCTTTCCCAGGTTCAATATGGCTTCTGACCCAGAGTCTTAATAGGTGTTCAGCTACACTAAGTCCTTAGGCTCCCTTTTTTCTTTTTCTAACTACTCCTCTCATGCCTTACACACTTCTGAAAAAGCCAGACTAACCTGAGCTAAGGGTTCACTAGGTATTCACCGTGTTTCAAGTTTTATACAGTTGACCATAGACAAACTTGTTTCCCTGCATTTATCCATAGTACATTTCAGCGAAATTCAATAAACTACAGAAGTTGTATTGCTAGTATCATTATTTCCTTCAAGTGTATTCGGGCATGGCCATTCTGTCCAATATACTTTACCTCAGACTCACTTTTGGGTTATCATGATTCGGACTCCTGAAAGCTGTGGTTTATTTTTTTACCATTTTTTTTTATTATTAGTTAAGGTATTACAAATGTGTCCTCATCCCCCCCACTAACCCCCAATCTCCCCCTCCCCCACCCCTCCACCCCCCGCCCCGCACACTCATGCTCCCATCCCCCTGTTGTCCATGTCCATTGGTTTGGCTTATATACATGTATACAAGTCCTTCGGTTGATCTCTTCCCTTTACCCCCGCCCTCCCCTACTTTCCTTCTGGGGATTGATAGCCTGATCGCTGTTTCTCAGTCTTTGGGTCTGTCCCTTTTCATCAGTCTATGTTGTTCTCTACAATGGGTTCACTTGGTTGAAGATTTCTGTCTCTGTAGCTGCATATCCTATTTTGCATTCTCCTAACCCTACGTATAGTTACATCCCAGCCTTATGTACCTTTCCCTTTTCACGTCTTTTCTAAAGTTTACTTTTATTACTTTCTTTTCCTTTTTAGATAGCTTAAAGATAGCCCTTTGGCTGAAATGTCACCTTTAATCTTATTCCTTTCTCTACTATATACTCTAATAATAATTTCTATTTAAAAATAGTTTTTAATATGCAATAGAAGCATAGCTGGTATCTAGTCAACACCCACAACCTTGGGTTTTTCTTTTCCTTCTTACCATTTATAATCATGCTCTCCTAAGCCATCTTGCCAGCTGTAGTTGGAAACAATCTCATTTTTTATATAGGTCAACAAAAAGTCAAATGTAATCAGAGCAATGTAAAATGGGAAATGTTAGACACAGATGCACTTTTAAATGAATTCTATAAAATCAAGTTACTTAATTTACACCTTAGAATGCCCATTTTTGTCAGAAAAATATGACTATTCTCAGAAAGCTGCCACTGCAGAAGCAAAATCAAGAAATTGCTATGTTAATTTAAACACTTCAAAGGTAACAAAATGACTATCCACAATGGACGCTTAATTACATTTTCTCTCTCAGTATTCACATCACAGGGCTTTCCTTTGAAACAATAATAAAGGGGAAACCACTGAGAATAAAAAATAGAGTCTTTCCTCAGTCCTTAATCCCCAAATCATTGGCAAAAGTGAAGAAAAAGATGCATTTCACAAGCGTTCGGCAAACTGTAGTCAGGACAGAAATACAGAATACTACCAGGCAGATGAGAGAGAAATTTTAAAAGTATAATAGGTAATGGTTATGAATATGCATTTGCTAAACACTTAAGCTTGATTTTCATTGTGCACTGAAAAATTGGCGCCCCCAGGGAGCAACTGAATAGCCTGTTGTTTTTTATGCCAGAACAAACAGCGAAACATTATTATTATTATTATTATTTTTTTTTTTTTTGCTGCTTGGTTCATGCCAATCCCTGGGAAGACTAAATCAGAAACTCACCAGTTGTGCAGCACCACTGGCCAGTGTGGATAAAAAACAATCAGAGCTTGTATATTTATGTAGACTGTTTTTTTTCATTTGGGTTGTAATGTTCTGCAGTATTTTGCTAAAAGAAACCTCCATGCACGGATTTACATGTTGGTCCACAAACAATGTCTGGCTGCTTTACTGTCAATATTTTAAACACCATTTCGGATGATATAGAGCCAGAATGACTGGGAAGCAGGTGTTCATTATGTGGACATTAATCACACAGCAGGTAACAATGGCATGTACTCACGGCATTATCACTTGTATCACTAGGCCTTGAATCACAGGTTTTATTGGTTGGTTTGTGCTTACTAGTCCTATAGATGTGCTAGTTGTAGACCCAAGAGGACAGGGATTAAGCTCTTCACACTTTGGTTAGGATATAGGTTAGTACTTACACATGGTAGAGATTTAATAAAACTGTACAGAATCAAATTGAGCTAACTTAATAGAGCCCGTTACAGTGATGGTCAGTCTGAGGATAAACAAGAAAAGAAAAAGCAATTGCTGATCATACTTTAAACAAAATCTCCAGGAAAGTGACTTCAGTCCCTAGACTTTTGGGGTAGTATAGAAGTAATGCTCTCAGTTTTAGTTTGGTTATAGAGTGTTCTCTTTAACTGAATTAATTAGTTCTCATTTAAAAAAAAAATCACTTATAAATTTAAATATCTGAATAACTGACCTTTTTGCATTAGGTTCATAGTCAGAGAAATCAACTAAATATCTCAAAGCTTTAAAATTTTAACATAAATGTGCTTGAGAAAAGTCAATTTGAGTTATACTTAAGCAGTGTATTTCACCTAACTTATACCACATATAAACAGAATTTGAAATGCATTAAAAACCTAAAATCAAAAGGCAAAAATTTAAAACAATTAGAAGCAAGAGGAGAATCTTTTTATTACCTCAGGGTGGGAAAGAATATCTTATGCATGAGTCCAAAATAACTACTGACAATAAGTAAAAAGCTGATAGTTTGCATCAAAATTTATTGGTGGGGTGCCCTCTGTGTCCCCACCTCTTGCCAGTGGAAGTGGAATTATTGGGGTGCCGCTGGGAAAAGAATTTCCTGAGGCCCCCCCAGGGAAGATGAGGTATTATGAAAACTTTATTGATGATGTAATATTAAGGGGGTCCCCTTACAAAGCCCCATTTCCCTCTGTCCAGCCAGGGGAAAGTCCAATCTTGTCTTCAGCAGGGCTAGGATTAAAGCCACTGCCCAGAGCCTCTGCTCCGCATTAAAGCACAGTCCAGTCCAGCTTAGCTTGTGTTCCCAGCTGCAGTCCATTGTGTGTGGGGTCTGCATGGCCATGAGCCATGCGGCTGCTTAAGGTCACATTGTTACGGAGGCGCATGGGTAACTGTGGGCCACAGAGCAAGAGTGCAAGGGAGCAGGGGGCAAGCAAGAGAGAAATAATTCTTTGTCTGGGGATTTTAACCTTCCAAGATTTCATGCGCTTGCCGTGCTCCACCCTCTAGCTAAATACCTTTTTTCCAGATTAGACTGATGACAGGTAAGCATGTTTCCTATGGCACCCCAACTTCACTGCACACGTGTCCATTTCCCACTTTGTTTGATTCCTTCCCCCAGTGATCTACAGGGAATGGACTAGTGGTTCTCTGGGGAGCATGAAGTTGCAGCTTCCTGTAAAGCTGCTCAGATGACCCTACTTACAATGTCTAGCCTCCCCTTTGCTTCTTTTTTTAGTATTGGTATTAGCTAGCTAATTATGACAATAACAAAAAGATATCACAAATTAGAATAACAGAACAATGACTAATAAAGGACATTTATATAATAGTCAAGGGATTAATATCCATAATATATGTACTACTCCAACACATGCATTTAAAAAAGACAAACTAGATTTTGGAAAAATAGGTAAAGCATATGATTAGGTGAGTCACAAAGAAGATGGCCCTTATTAAAGAAGGGCCATCTTATGAAGAAGTGCTCCCTTATTAAAAATTATGAAAATGCAAATATGCAAGTTAAGGAAAAGTAATACCACCATTCAACTTACAAGATTGTCAAAACCTTGAAAGTTTAACAATATCAACCAGAAGTGAGAATGTAAGCACACAGGGATTCCCAACCATTGCTCTTGGGAGGGCAAGTTAGTGCAGCTTGCTTATAGAGCAGGAGTCCTCAAATGAAAGGTAGAGAGAGTAAATGTTTAGGCCTTGAGGGCCAACAGGCAACATTTAAGATATTATACAGGTACTCACATAATCATTTAATAATGCACAAACCAGTCTTAATTCACACACTACATATAAAGCCTGTTGACCAGATTTGGTATGGCTTGCAGACCCGTGTTACATTTGGGCAGTATTCAAATCTCAGAGTCCACTTCCTAGCATCTATCCTAGAGAAGCTCTCATACAAGGGGACACAATGTACAAATGTATTAGTCACAACATTATAAAACAACCGAAATATGAACGGCAAAGGGAACTGATAAACAAACATGGTATATTCAGTCATAATTTATATATTCATGATGATATATACCACATGAGTTTTATGTATACTAAGATAAAAAGATTTCAAGAAACAATATTAAGTGAGAAATTTAATTGACAACAATGTAGAATTTGATACCACTTACTTTGAAAGTTGCTGCTATTAATGTTTTGTAAGGAGGGAAACACCTGGTTAAATATAAGTTGGCCTCAGAAAGGTGTGTGGTCATCAGAGTAGAGAACTGGGACATCAGATGTCTCCACCAGGGTGGTCATCAGTGCACTACAGTAGCACTTCTCAAATTAAAAACTTAACATTAATGTTAAGAATGAATGGTATACAGCGGTCACCAACCTTTTGGACCTCACGGACAACCAGTGGTCCGCAGACCACTGGTTGGTGACCACTGGAAAATGTTTGTAGATGATAACCTTAAATTAAAAAACACTGTATATTTTAAATAGATGCCTATACTGTATATGTGTGGGAAACTACTGTATTTCTTTTATTTTAATACTAGAGGCCCAGTGCACAAAATTTGTGCACGGGTAGGTCCCCTAGGCCTGGCCGGTGATCAGGGCCAATCAGGGCCTTCTGGCTTCTGGCCGGGGCCTTCCTTCGTTTCGCGCCACCCCCTGGTAGTCAGCACATGTCATAGCGAGTGATTGAACTCCCAGTCTCCCAGTCAAACTCCCAAGGGGACACTTTGCATATTAGCCACACACACAGAAAGGAACATTGATCAACTACCTCCTGTACACCCCCTGCTGGGGATCGAGCCCGCAGCCCAGGCAGGTGCCCTTGACCGGAATCGAACCTGGGACCCTTTAGTCCGCAGGCTGACGCTCTATCCACCGAGCCAAACCGGTTAGGGCTATATTATTTTTTAAAATATATTTTTATTGATGTCAGAGAGGAAGGAAAAGGGAGAAAGAGATAGAAACATCAATCATGAGAGAGAATCATTGATCAGTTGCCTCCTGCACATCCCCTACTGGGGATCAAGCCCACAACCAGAGAATCTAACCATGACCTCTTGATTCATAGGTCGACACTCAACCATTGAGCCATGCCGGCCCGGCAACAATTATATTGTTTTAATAGAAAAACAATTACATAGATTACTCCCATAATTCATGATTTCAATCATATCTGCCCTGCATTTAACCCATGATCAACACTCTCCAAGGTCTTCCATAGTTTTAAAGGAAAATAAACACATAATAGGTGCCTAATAAACATTATTTGAATTCATGAGTGAGTGAGTGAATAAATAATGACAGACACAGACTTAAAGGTCCTGGAAAGGAGCATACAAAGACCTCAGGGCCAAGTGTCCTGGGAACACCAGCACAGTCCGAGTTGGCTCTGGAAGCCAGACCTCCATTCTCACTACTCAATGTTCTTTCCTTTTGTGAATATTTTAAAAGTTACCCCATATACAAAAATGCCCAAACTATTTCTTTGTGATCTTACTGTTTGAACCCAAGATTTTACACCACATAATAATGCATCCCAATTTACTTTTTGATAAACATGTCTTAGTTTTAAAAGCCTTTGCCTATAGCAAATGCAACCTGTAATATAACATCTAGTTTCTCAAGCACTTGTTTGATTCATAGATATTTAGAATTGGAAGGAACCTTAGAGCTCATATGTAATTTGCTTTATTTTAGTGACAGAGGTTTGATTTGATGCAGATATTTTCATTGACAATAGTAAGTTTCATAACCTAAGGAAGTAGCAATAAGTAGTTGCAAGACCATAGGCTTTGAGACCAGGCAGACCTGGGAATTTTCTGACTCTAACATTTACATTCCACGTGACATTAGGCCAGTTACTTAACTCCTCTGAACCTCAGTTTCATCATCTGTAAAATGGGAATATTACCTAACTTGGTTGTACCAAATATTAGGAATAAAATTGTGAAACATTTTGCCTCTCGATAAGTAATAGCAGTTGTTTTTATTTCATGTATTCCTAATAAAGGGTACCATTCTGAATCTTTAACTTGGAACTTTTAACGTAAGTATAGAGCTTAAGTTTGCTTCTTAAATATGAATCTATTTATTATATAGAGATGTACATTTCACATTAGAAAAACCTGAGAATTACATCCCTTAGTATGTAATAGGCTACATTTCAAAAACATTTTTTGTTTTTAATAAAAATGCATTGAGGGAAAACTGTGTGTGACAGAAGCCAATTTTTTTCTTGGATTTAGTATTAGCTTTTATTGTGCTTTAAAAATATTTTCAGCTATGTGTTTTATTTTCCCCCCCATCAGTTTCTTTCTGTTCCACATAGCAAAAAACACTGAGCTGATTTCTAATTAACTGACTGGATCCTGAGGTCTCCAGCTGCTATCTTCAGTTTAATTACAGCTGTGAAGAAGATGGAATGAAACTGAAGAGAGTGTCTATACAAGGTTAAAAATAATAATAATTACACAGTTCTGGTTTGATCCTTAGATCATGTTGGATGTGAATGATTAGAGATGTTTAAATTGGTATGCAAATGTGAGATTTCTATTTTGTTTTGTCTTGTTTTCCCTCATGCAAACACTTGTACCTGATAGAGACAACTTCCTAATTAAATCTGAAATCTAGTTCCTGAAGGAGTTCATTGATTCCTGGAAATCTAGAATGGAAGGGACCTTATCCAACCAGACTATTCTACATTGGTTCTCTGGCTCCATTTTGAAATTGAATGTAGGCCAAAAAAATCTGTTGATGCTCATCCCATTATGAATTCTAAGACATAAATGAAAAAAAGTGCTAAACTCACCAGAGTGGCAAAAAGATGATAGAGAATGAAATAGATGGCAACCACAGGTGCCCACATGGTTCCCACAGCATTTAGAGTTTGGTCCATTACATCTACCCATCCTTCCTGGGTAAGGATCTGGAACATGGACATAAATGCCTACAGAGGAAAAGAATGGAGGTATTAAACACCAGTTTAAGGCTTGCATACAATTTAAAATTAGTGTATAGTGTTTGAGGACTTTGATCTCAATATTAGTGATTTTTATCTGAGTGCTCAGGGGAAGAACAGCCTTAATCAAACAGATGGGAAAGGGCTGAGAACTAAAGATCCTAAAAGCCTAATATCTAACTATTCAGTGTACCAAACTAAAATAATTGTCCTTAATTAAAATTATCCTTGTTGGTGGTAAATACTGTTGAGAAAAATTGGGGGAAAAATTGAGGAATGTAGCTTATTATTGCCTTTCTTTCTTTTCTCCTCTAAGTTAACTTTTTAACATTTCCAACATATTACTGTATTTTTATTTTTGCTGCTAAACACAACTTGTTTTTTTGTTTTTGGTATTTGTGAATACTCACCCATGGGTATTTTTTTTCATTGATTTTTAGAGAGAGTTGAAGGGAGGTGGCAGGGTGGGGGAGAGAGAAAGAAAGAGAAACATTGATGTGAAAGAGACACATTGTTTGGTTGCCTCCTTCCCTGGCACTGAGATACAGATAGAACTACAACCTGGAGCCACACCGGCCAGGGCCACAACTTGTTTTTATAATGAACTAGAGGCTTGGTGCACAAATTCCAGCATGGGTAGGGTCTGGCCCAGCCGGCCTGCCCTGATTGGGGCCAATTGGGCTGGGGAGGCGGGAGGTTGCCCGGCCAGCCCCGCCCTTGATCAGGGTGGGTGGGGGCTTTTTGGGGGTGGGGCTGGCTGGGGAGAGGGGCCACAGGTGGTTGTCAGGCTGGTCACACTCCCTGGTCAAACTCCCAACTGAATTCCGGTCAAGGGGACAATTTGCATATTAAGCTTTTATTTTATAGGATTACATTTAATGATCTAAAGGCATATAAGAATAACTTATTTTACTTTTATAGTACCCATCTATCAAACTATTTGTTATATAAAAAGCCTAAGACTCTTGGCAAAGGCTTGGAAGAGGTGGGTGCAGGGAGGAGGGGGTCAATGGGGAAAAGACAAAAACAAAAAACCAAAGTGCACATCTGTAATACCTTCAACAAAGATAAATTTAAAAAAGAAGAAAAAATAAAACAAAAAATATGAGCCACTTTAAAAAGGAAATATTTCTAAATAATATAGCCATACTGAGCAACTTAATAAAGACAAATACATTTTTCATAATTATTCTGTTTCTTTTTCAAAGCCAAGTGAAGACCATGGCTGAAGCCAAGACTAAAAAATACACAGCATTCCAACAAAGGCCAGCCAAGCTACAGGACTCCTACTCTCTGGAAAGATCTTTGGTTAGTTCCAATCTTACATATGTTTCTTATTAATTGTATGATTACATATACATCTCTAATTCATGTATTCTGTACACACTAAATGCTTTATTTCTTTTTCTTTTTTTCTTTTAATCCTCATCCGAGGATAGTTTTTCCATTGATTTTTTTAGAGAGAGTAGAAGGGAGGGAGGAGAGGAAAAGAGAGAGAAAGAGAGAGAGAAAGAGAAACATCAATGTGAAAGAGAAACATTGATTAGTTGCCTCCTGCTCACACCCAGACTGGGTATTAAACCTGCAACTGAGGTATGTGTCCTTGACTGGGAATTAAATCTGAGACCCTTTGGTCTAAGGGCAGATGCTCTAACCAGGCAGGGCAATAAATGCTTATTGATGAGAATTTGTGATGATGTCTGGGAAAGTTGACAATTAGAATCTAGAAAATGCATTTATAGGTCACAGTACAATGAAGACTTAAGTTGAATCCTCAGGTATTGAGAGTCCAAGAAATAAAGTCTAGTACAATACATAGATAAACAAATCACAAGATATAAGCTCCTCTGTTACCTAGAACTAAAAAGGACCTTAAAGTTAATCGAATTGACTCTTTCTTTTTGAAGATAAGGAAAATTAGGCTTAAGGATGATAGGTGATTAGCTCCAAATCACTCTATTAATTTGTGGCACTAAAAGAAATATTATTCAGGTGTTCTGAGGCAATAGTAAGTACTTTTATAAGTATTGATTCCTATGTTCAATGAGATCTTGAATCTACTACTTCCCAATCAGACTCACTCAGTAAGCTCTCTCAGCATAGTCTCCTTTACCACAGATACTTAACTTTTTTAGAAGTAAGGTGTTCAATGCCCAATATATAACAAACCCATTTGAACAAAGGAGACGTTATTAAATGAATCTTGAAGTATGAGAAATGTGTTTCCACTCCCTTTATCCATGTGTGGAACTTCTCCATGAGTTATTTTTTCTACAGTCCGATTATCCTGCAAAGTCTTCTGTTCATAAAAGTATGAAATACGTTACTATTGGTACTTGAATTCACGGTCACCAAGTAACAAAATATTTTCTTTGCCAGCTGCCTAAGCAAATGTTAGCTTCAACTCATTATAAAAATGCTTCAGAGAGCCCTAACCGGTTTGGCTCAGTGGATAGAGCATCGACCTGCGGACTGAAGGGTTCCAGGTTAGATTTCCGGTCAAGGGCATGTACCTCGGTTGCAGGCACATCCCCAGTAGGGGGCATGCAGGAGGCAGCTGATCCATGATTCTAACTCTCCCTCTCCCTTCCTTTCTGTAAAAAAAAATCAATAAAATACGTATATAAAAATGCTTCAGAGAATTTTTAACACATCATTTAACCTCATAAGTTGCCAGGGCTTATCATGGGAGCCAATTATTTTTTTCTGTTGAATATTTATTACCTTCAAAGGCAAGGAACATAAGTTACAAAGATGATTTACATAAAATATCAGATTGCTGTATTTTCTTCAATGGAGATGTCACTAGCGTGAAAGTGTGTGTTCATCCTAAAGACTCAATTGCAATAGAGAAAGAGTAAAAATATCTACCAATACAAAAGGGATTTTATTGGACATAAATTTCTTTCTCCAAAGTAACCAAATGATTATGATTAAGCCCAATAGATTTATTTTTGGTATCCAGACCAAAAATTCAGGTGGTCCTTTCAGCTGCCTTGGGTACAAACCAATTAATTTGTTTTCATCTACTGCATTAGCTTTCATGAGCACTCAGCTATTATGCATTCAGTAAATGTTCAGGAATGTGGAGCTGTGGGACTGTAACCTGTTGCTGTGAGATAAGCGATATGGCCAAGAACATTGGGGTTATCCTCTACTCTTTTCAGAGTCTCAGAAGAAAATAATCTCATTTCCACACAGTTCAGGCATCTGAAAGTTCATATTATGAGATGCTGTGAATTATATTTAAGAGCAAAGTTTTCTGTACAATGTTATTCGTGTGTTTATAGCTGCTTACATGAATAAACCAATGAAAGGGAGTATCATGAAATACTTTTATTATAGGCTGAGAATTAATTTGTGTCCTGCAGGAAGGGTGTCTTATCAGTTTTGCTGAGATTTTATTCAGAAATTTAAATCCAAATGGTAGTTTGTTTGAAGTTTTGAATCAAGTGCACTTATTGACTTATATTATCTTCAGGATCTTGTTCCTTAAAGAACCCACTTAGTTTATTTATTCAAACAGGGTAATTAGTGGTTACTGAAGGTTTGATGTGTTGGGGATTGAGATGAGGAAGACATGGTTTGTTCTCTTAAGAAATTTATAAGAAAGGAAAAAGTGACAAATATGGTCTGTAGGAGAAATATGGTAAAGCTACCAAAAAGCAAGTTAGAAGGACCAACATATTCCTCTCAGGTAAGTTAAGAACAGTTTTGGAAAAATGATGGTAATTGGCTTTCAGGATGAAGATGAGTAGGATTTCAATGGTGGAAAAGAAGGTGATGAACAAAGGCCTAGAGAAAGTTGTTCCTTGGAACTACTTTTCCTTTTGTTATGCTATTTTCCTTCCTGTTGACTCAGTCCCCCAAATCCTTATTGGTTTCTACTAGCTCTTTATAAATTGAGAAGATGAACCTTGTACCTGTCATATATGTTTAATGGATTTTTCCCCCCTATCACTCATAGTATTTTTGCAAGCATAAATTTTAAATTTCTATGTGGTCTAATTTATCATTCCTTTTATTTAAGGTGTTTTATTTTGCTTAAAAAGACTTCTGACACATATAAATGTTCCCATATTTTTATGTAACAGTTTTACAGTTTCCTCATTTTATTATGTTTAACATGTTGAACCAGAAATCATTGTTTAAATCTATAATTTATTTTGGATAATAAATGAGACAGAAATTAATCTTATTTTTCTTTTCAACAGGTGATCAGTTAATTCAGCACAATTTAATTGAAAAATCTGTTTTTTCATTAATATGAAATATCCTCTTTGTCATATATTAAAGATTCCTATGCTTTCATCTGTTATTTATAGATTTTTCTATTCTTTTCCATCAGTCTATTTCATCCCCAAATGCCCAAAATTATATATTTAATAACTTGTCAGGCTACTAGCCCTTCCCCATAAATATTTATTCTCAGAAGTCTTTTATTTACTTTTATGTTAATTTTCCCAAAACAACTTCTTGTTTTATTCATTGAGATCTCATTAATCTAAGGAAAATTTTCTATTGTTCTCAGTTTATCCTCCAATCTTGGAGAAAGACATATCTTCCCATTGATTGTCTCCATTCATGAAATTGAACAGACTTCTTATTATATAGTTTTTGCTCATTTCTTGTTTTTCTATTCAAAAATCTTAGTCAACATGATACCACTTGATTAAAATATTACATAGTAAAGAAACCTGATTATGGGTTTCTTAATGGATAAGAAACAATGAATAATAAACAATGCTGCATGCCTAAGTATTTCAGCCCCACTTCCCAGAGGCCACCATTCTAAACTATTTGTCTTTTCACTTCTGGTGGTGCTATCCATATAACCTATTCAGTACTTTAGACATAGACTTCTGCTATGATGTGAAGATTTAGTCACAACATCACTCCCTACTTCGCTTGATCACTCCCACATTTTGTACATAAATCGTTATTTCTATTTCACCAAACTCTCACAGAACGGCTTGCCATCACACTGTATAATAAGAAGGTCTCAGCACTGCTGCTCATCCCATCACCTTCCCCTTCTCTCATTTCACCCTATTTTGCTACTTTACCCCTCAAGTCCAAACGTATAGATATAAACAGGAGTAAACAACTTTGTTTACAAATGCTTTTTCTTTTTTTGTTTCTAATTACATGATCACATATTAAACATCACAAGCAAGGTCAGGCCTGTTCATAGTGCAAGTGCCTGGCTGCAGCTAAATGAATCAGGGACAAGCATTAACCTGAGAATGGGTCAGTTGCATGAGGTAATCTGGAACAAGCAACTCTGCCCCACTAAGGAAGAACTAAACCAACCCAAAACATCTACAATGAATTTCAAATGGAAGCTGCAATGAAAAAAATCACATTGTTAGCAGTACTATCTGGAGGTGAATGATGAAGAGAGATTGGCTATGCAGCTGATTAAGAGCAACGGGGGAGTCATTACAAAGTCAGTTATAAGTGTACTGATATTCCAAGGAAGCAAAATCTCTGAATGAACTAAAATTACGTCGTAAAGAATATGCATTGAATAAAGAGATTGCAATGATGCTCACCAAATGGAGAAGGAAGGTTTTGAAAATCATAAGCTTGGTGAATATCATATTCCTTGGGTATGTGGGAGCACTCAAAGGGTGAGAACCAGAGTAGAGATAAAAAGCATGAGGAAGTGAGCTGTTACAGGGATGATACAGGAGAAAACACATCTAAGACCAGAAAACAGGGACTCTGGCTCACTGAAAGGGCCCGAGCACTGCAGTACAGAGGCACAAATATCACTGCCAACCCTTCTCAGCTTCCTTTGCTGGTTTATCTTCAATTTCCTAATCTCCAAGTGTTGCAGAGCTTGAGGGCTCAATCCTCAGATTTCTTTCTTATCTCTCAGTACTCACTAACTAGTTGATCTCAACCATTCCCCGTGCCTTTAACTAGCAACTATACACTAATGTTCCCATATTTGTATGTCCAGTCCCCTACAAATGTCCAGAATCAACTCCACAGCTTCACTTAGATGTCTAACAGGAATCTCAAGCATTACATGTCCCTAATAGACTCTCCAGGCCTCATTCCCCAACCTGTTCTTCTCATACTCCTTCCCATCTTAGAAAATGATAAATCTACTTTTCAAGTTACTGGGGTCAAAGGCCTTGCAGACATCTTTGGACCTTCTCATTCCTGCACATCCTATATTCAATTAGTCAGGAAATCCTGCTAAATCCTCTCCTGATTCCTGGTTCCAGCTCCACATTTATCCTCAATATTCCCTGATAGTCCTACTAACACAGCTAATAGTTTCTCCTTAAGTACCCCTCCATTTTGATCCTGTACTTTCTGGTCATAAACCAAGATTGGGAGACTTAAATTAAAATAAGTTCACCAAAAAGGGGAGAAAGGAGGTGAACAAGTATTTGCCGGGCTTCTCTTTTGTTCCAACTAACAAGCTTTGGAAAGCAATCACATGTGGGGTGAACAACCTTTTCTAGACCACACTCCCATCGAGTCACTGAGGGACCTTACCACAGTATTGGAGGCAGCGGCAGGTTCATCAGTGACAGGACATTCTCTTCTCTCTTAGAGATTCATTTTTGACCACAAATCTCTTTTTGATAGGCCTTCTTAGACTTAGTTGAAGGCAAAGCAAGGGTATTTTCCTGTGCTGAAATAAACAGGCTGGAAGTCTTTATCCAGACCTTGAGAAGTAGGTCTTAACCCTTTAAAAATATATTATGAGTGTTCTTTGATAAACGATGACCCAATGCATGTTTTAGGTTTTTTGTGTGTGGGGGTATCAATTTAGGTTAAAAGCAATTAGATTATTTTTAAAATTAGGATGGGTAAACACCTTAAGTTTTGACCAATATATAGTGTGTGGAATATATAGCTTAATTTTATTTGTAACTAAAAATATAGATGTATTTTTTGTGTGTATAAAAATGCTTGTGTCTTGGCCAGTGTGGCTCAGTTGCTAGAGTGTCGTCCCATGTATCAAAAGGTCACTGGTACCATTCTCAGTCAGGGAACATAGCCAGGTTTTGGGTTCAATTCTCGGTTGGGGTGTGTACAAGAGGCCACAGATTGATGTTTCTCTCTCACATTGATGTTTTTCTCTCTCCCTCTCCCTTCCTCTCTTTAAAATCAATAAAAACATTTTTAAAAAATGCTTTCAAGCCCATACAATAAGCTTGGAACAATCCAATAGGAAGGACTGAGGAACTAGGAAAGAGGGCAAATTATTGAACATTTCAAAGTAAAAGCTTTACATAAATACATTTTCCATAGCACAAAATTCACTTTTAAAGGTGTATAATTAAATGGTATTTAGTTTATTCATGGCTCTGTGCAACTATTACGACTAATTTAAGGACATTTTTATCATTTCTCCCAAAAAACTTTTGACCATTAGCAGTCACTCCCCATTCTTCTCTCCTCCAGCTTTGGGCAACAAGTAATATACTTTCTGCCTCTACGGATTTGCCTATTCTGGGCATTTTCTATAAATGGAATCTTGCAACATGGGATCAGGGTTCATCCCTATTGTAGTATGCATCAGCCCTTCAGTCCCTTTTATTGCTAAAAATATTCTATTATATGGATATCCCACATTTTAGCTATTCATCAGTTGATAAAAATTTGGGTTGATTTTGCTTTTTGGCTATTATGAATAATGCTGCTATGAACATTTGTGTATAGGTTTTTATATGGGCATATGTTTTTGTAAGTTACTTTGTACTTAATATATTTTTTTACTGTTGGTATTGAAATACATGTAAGACATGTATTTCTTTTATTTCCAAAGTATATACATTAAAAGTTATTAAATGTGGTTAAGAATACAACTGGTATCATCCACATACTACTCTCATTTTACAATATCATTTGCATCTATTTTATTTATCTTTAGCCAGTTTTAAGAACTCTTCCTCTATAAAGATTTGCTTTCAAAATGAAGTTTACTTGACAATTTATATAGTAGCTCAACCTTTTTACTGAGAATTTTCCTGCTGTGTCTTACTATCAGCCCTAAAAATAGAAGACTTGCCTTGGTGGTATACAATGAGTGCAAAAGTGACAACACTTTTGATTTAATTGCTTTAATTATTCACCTGCTCAACCTTCGTGTTCCTTTTCCCCCTTTTAAATAGCAATAATATCTAGAGGAGTTTTATCTTCTGAAAAACTCACTGACCTCATAATTCTTTAATATTTTGTCGTATAGCTCCTTTTATTTAAAGAATACTCAACTATTCAAAGTGCTTTCAATATCTAACATGACTTTAATATATGGTAAATTTTGTACCTACCTAACGTTGAAGTTAAATTTCTAAAAAGTGCATTGGTTGGCAAAATTATGACTAACAGGATCAAGGTCTTATGGAGAATTAGGGACTGGGAAAAACCAATACAAATGGCATTAAATGTACTTAAAGACATAAGAGCTCTAAGAGCCATCACTTACGGTGGCCAATCTAAATGGTCTATAAATAAAAATTCTGTGGATTTGAAATTTGTAGTAAAAACATTGGAATGTAACATTAAAGCCATCAACAGTAGCCATGTCTTGATTTGAAATTCTTCCTTCTCTGGTTTAGCTGAAATTCCATGGTCCATCCATTCAATTACACCCTTTTCACTTCTCCAAACTCCACTTCTCTGTGTTGTTGGCTAAACTCTCAGGAAAAATGCCAACTCCTAGGTGAAACTAATTCTCCATGGCTGCACCTACCCATCTAGCTGTGCTGCAGAGAAAGTTATACCACAGGGAGATGGGCCCCTTTCCACGACAGCCTCCAAAGGAGACTCACAGCACTGCCGTGCAAGCCTCTTTGTTGTGATTGGTGAATGCACTGTCAGCAGCAAGCTTTTCAAACTTCTTCATCTGATTTAACTTTGGCCACCTCATCTCTGCCCTCACTCTCAGGAGTTGATGTTCCTAGAAGGAACAGCAGAAGGATTGCAGCTCAAGATAGGGGTTGAATGGACTGAGAATGAAGTTCAGGCCCTCTGTGGGTCATAGGGCATCGAGGCAAAGAACCAAACCTTTAGTTCTGCAGTCACAGGCCGAGTTTGAGAATAAATCACAGTCTGGCTAATTGGCTCTAGGTGAACAGCTATCTTTGATGAAGATGACCAATCTTTCTCAAGTGTGTGATCATATCATCGTTCTCTGAAGACTGTTTTGAGAAACAAATAAAATATGTTTGAGTACTTTGTAAACATTAAAGCACTACATAAAATAATATTCTTAATCATTTTAAAAATCTGTCTTAAAGAAATTACCCCAAGCAAAAGCTTCTATTATACTGGTTAAATTTTTAGAATTCCTATATATTTTTATGACAAAACTTTTTTTATGTCAAATACAGTGTGATTCCATTTTTATTAAGTACAACATTATATAGAGTAAGAAGACATTTCCTTTAAGATACATAATTTTGAAAGTGTGGCAGTGGTTTTGATGGCATCTAGCTATGTGTCTACTATTCTGTGATCTATTCATCAGTATTGACAGCCAACTGAAAACTTTGTTATATGATGTATTTTCCCAGACTATATCTTACCTATAAAAATTATAGAATAAGGCTAAAATGAATGCTTTGTTACTAATAGATACTATAAATTGCCTTTTTAGTGACTTTTGGTGCCGTCAATGCATCAGAGTATTTATTTAATAAACAGCAAAAATGTGATGCTAGCAAGTGGACTGAAAATGGGGAGCTAAGCAAGTTAGGTGCTGTACTCAGTCTTAAGTCATTACCTATCCTGTGAGATTAAAACACAATGGCACACTGACTGAATTTTGTTGCAGGACCCTATTCTGGAGAGTTTAGTTATTAGTGACATTAAAATGGAAAAGTTTTTGGTGCCATGTATGTCTCTGCACATGAACTCTTTGGAATTTGAGATCTTTTGAAATCAATTACCTTTGTAGTTAATAAGTGAAATATTTAAAATATTAATATCTGTACAATGAATATTCTATGCCTTATTCTTTGTGGTTTAGAAAAAAAAAATAAAGTTGAAACTGGTGGTTTCAATTAATTCCATGACTGCCTGTTATGTTGGCAAGAAAGGCCAAATCGTTCTTTGCTTTTTTTTTTTTTTGTCAAAATGAACCCACATTATTTGCTTTCATAATTCTTAAAATATGCTTGTTGCTAAGCATTCCATTTAAAGGAATAAAAAGAGAGGGGGAGAAGCCTGTTTATTGGTTAAATTTATGGAAAAGTCTTACTGAATCTAGACTAATGTAATTGGCCTTAAATGTCAAAATGAGCTTGAACGGAATTAGAAGCAAAGCAGACATCAAAACATTATGCCTATTCCAGCAGCAAATTACTTTAAGTAGAGTCTACACTTAAATATAATTTCAAGAGTAAAAGGAAAGATGGCAGAAGCTCATTTGCAAAAACCAGCGAATCTTATAAAAGTGTGTGTGGTTGTATCTGTCTCTTTTAAATGTTAGCCATTCTTCCGTTAACTTTTCATACACCACCATAAATGACAATGTAGACAAAAATCACGAATTTGTACAGTATCCTAGGATTTCTTTCAGGGTAAGATAATAATGATTTGTGACACTGAGCCATAACTGGTATTTATATGGTGCTCTACAGCTCCCAAAGCAATTAATTGTCTATTATGTAAAAAAAATATTAGCAATGCTAATAAATTAGAATCAGTTACTATACATACTATAGCTCCTATTATAGAGGGGAACTGAAGTGCAGAAGCCTTAAATGATTAACCTAGGCTTGCAGGCAGCAAATGGTGTTGCCAGGTCTCTAGGCTGGAATTTGTTGACTTCAAATTCCTGCAGTCCTTTTGGACTTTATGGGTACAAGACATCTTGAGATCTAATAATTGCTGGTCTCCTTTTATTACCTAAATTACCAAAACAATCAATATACAAGCCAGTTTAAGTACACTTAGAATTTTTTTACTTCCTTTGTCAAGCACAGTACTGGGTACACATCTGAAACTCCGTATTATGCTGGACTGATTAATGCAAAATAGATATTGCCAGCATTTTTCATTCTTTGCTAAAATAAGCTCTACTCATTAACATTTTCCATATGAAAAGGACATAACCTTTTCATTTTCATGAGAGTCTAAAAGAACAGAATGTATTTTAATAATAAAAATATTTTAACAAAGACTGAAATGCTAAAGTTCCTATATTAGAAACATTAATTTTAAGGAAGAACTATCAGGATGAACTGAACGAAATTTTTTTTCTTCCTTAACAGCATTCCTTGCAGAGCATGCTATTTTTAGTTGAAAGGTATACTTCCCACCAACTATGTTAAAATAATATTGAAATGCAACCATCTAGCTGACAGAACAAACAGCTGTGCAAATGAGACCTGGAGATTTATGCAAATAGGAGACTTCTGAATTAATTTCCTTCATGGAACAGACTGTCAAGTTTCTTGAAGTATTTATGCCTTATTTCTTAATTAGTGATTTTGCTAATGCCAGTCATATTAAATTTTCATAAGGTAAGTGGTGCATTTCATAGGCAAATATGTGCTATACAATTGCAGATGAAAGTTGTTACTTTACTTTTGGTGCAATAAACATTTAGTAACATATACAAAATAGACAGAGTTCCTAAAGCACAGGTGTATATCCTATTGCTAAATAAACTGAGGCGTTATTAAGAAAACTTCTGTAACTAAAATCCCATAGAGTCTACATAGCAAGCCTCACAATGTTTCCTTACTATCCATTTGTATAAATATGTTCAAGAACAAAGTTCTTCACAAGACTTCAGAATGAAAGCAGCTTTAGTAAAAAATGTTTATATTTTGCATTTAAAAAATACTCTGCTTTAGAAATAGTTTGCTTATTGTTTGATCCCTTTTAATTGGCTTTGATTTCTCATTTCTTTAAGTTCACAAAGATCTTTACTGCAAGTTATATTGCCTACTCTTTTCTATTACAAACATAAATTTCAAAGCTTGCTTTGATTTTGATAGTGCTTATTATTTTTCTAATACTGAGAAAATAAATTGGAGTTACTTCCAATTTAATATTTATTTGTAATGACTTGATGATAATAAAGCTGATTTACAAGCTATAAATTAAAATTAGTCTTACTATACAACTTGCATACCTATTAAGAGTATATGTCTAAATATAGACCTATATCTGTATACTTTTCTTCGTTAAAAATGTTACCTGTTCATGTCCTTGCCATTTTTAAAAATATGAGACAATTATATTTTCTTACTGATGTATACTTATAAATTAAGGTTTTATAGATACTTATGTAATCTTTATCTACCTATCTCCATTTTTTAAACCAAGAACCCATTTATTGTCAAAATTAGAAAATATAAAATGGTATAAAGAATAAAATAACTTACTTATAATTCAAACAATGAGTTACATGTATATTTTTAAGTTTGTTTTAGAATTTAAAAATTGTACCAGTTTTTTCTTTCTAGGCATGTGTATGCACTTGAAACAAAATTGAATTCAGTTGCCTCTTTGCTTATTTTTTATCATCATCATCATTTACATCACTCATGACTTAGCTCATTAATTATTCTGTAAAAATATAGTTTTGATAACTGTATAATATGCCACCATATTTAAAATTTACTTAAACAATCCACTATGCTTATACATTAAAGTTGTTCCAAAATTCTCACAGTGGCAAGTAATGCTACAAATAGCTTTTTTGAAGATCAATCTTTGAGTACATTTATGGACATTTTCTTGAGGTAAATTTCTATAAATGCAATTACTATATCAAAGAGTAAAAGTACTTTTGAGTGTTGTGATATATAATGGAAAGCTGATCCCCAGAGAAATTACACAACGTTCACTGCCATGTGAAATACGTGAAAGGGTTTCCTGCCGGCAGTGAGCTTCTTTAATGCCCCATCCCTACAAATAACAACAAACTTGTCCTTTTTCTCATTGCCATGCATTTTAAGTTAAGATTGTACCTTCATCTTTTTTTGTTTTTTTCAATTTTCACTGGAGTACATATTTATTGATGAGAGAGAGAGAGAGAGAGAGAGAGAGAGAGAGAGATGAAAGAGAAACATTGATTGGTTGCCTCCCATATGGAACCCAGCCAGGAATTGATAGGGATCCATGTACTCCAGTGAGTACATGTAATTAGGCAGGTGGTCTTTTTTCTCTGTAATACAATGTCTTACTTCTTGCATTTTTGTGGAAAGTTGCATAGGACGAACTAAAGTGAATATTCTAAACTGGAATTGGGGCCTATTTTTTAACTTTCCACGCAATACAGAAAACTGAGTACTTACTGTTGAGTTAACTGCTGCAATAATTTACTGAGAGACCCTTGTTGGTTGGGCTCTCTGATTATTGCCAGGAATTCTACGTGTCATGCTAAGTTGTATTTCCATGCCATTTAGGAACAATACTAGCCATTACTACTTGTTGATTGCCTGTTACATTAAAGGCACCATGTTAACTCTCGTTTGTATAGTTTATATCTTTAACCCTCCTAATAATCCTCTAAAAGATATACTATTGATCTGTTTTTATTTAGGGGGGATTTTATGGAGTCATGAGAGAATAGTTGAAATGTCTGGCTATAAGACTGTATTTTTTGTAGGCAACACTCAAGAAAATGTTTAATAATATAGCGACCTTTTCATTGGTGAAAACAGGCTTACTAAAGCTCATCTGAACTGTCTGAGACAATTATTCCTCATTAATGGCTCTCATTTATTTTTGAAGTTGGTGTAATGGAGTAGATTGGCTATGAAAATAATATTAATGGAATAAGGCCATTAATAGTTGGAAATCTGTAAACGATTGGGAGAAAACTATCAAAATATGATGAGGTGCAAACAAGGTTCTCTCTACAGGAGTGCACATCTGGGATTGAAATACAAAGACGCTTTATTTAAAGAATGTGATAATTCGGATAATTGCAATGATATCAACACACAACAGCAGTAAAAGATAGCCCTTTCTGTGCTTCATGCTGCATTAACATCATCTTTTAAAAGAAAGTGCACAGTATACTATTTTATCAGCATGCCACTGTGTGATAAATCACCACAAAAATAAATTAAAATAGGAGCAAAAAATCCCCTCTGATATTACAGCAGAAAGGAAACAAAGTTAATTTTACAGCTTTTTGGGGGTGAGATTCTTATCTATATCATTACATTACTTAACAAGTTAAAGCAAATCGATAGTTTTGTATTGCAGAGCTGTATCCAGGCAATAATGACAATTTGGCCTAAAGCCTCAGATAAAATTACCTTTAAGAGACTGTGGAAGATTTGATACAGTAATAGCCACACAGAAAAAAACAACAACAAAAAACCATCTTTCTGCCCTAAAGATGCCTCCAAATCCTCAAATAATCATAAATTTTTGTCTCTGCTCAATAAAAATGAATTTTGTTCAATGAAAATACCCCCTCAGAGAAATAACATTTCTTCTAGTGTAACCTTCCTCAAAATAGCTCTTCTGATATTCTCCAGGAAAAAAAAATTAAGAAAGAAAGAGTAAAAGTCTTCAATGGCTCCCCTGTGCATAAACCCAGCCTCTGGAGACACTCCATCATCTGGCTCCAGACAGACACTTCAGTTCCTTTGTCATATGTCCCTCCATGCCCCGTGATCTTCACGTCTCTGATTTACTCATTCTGTGTCCCTTCTACAGAGTATTCTCATCTAATGCCGTTGCCCACATATTTACCTACTGAAACCATATGCACCCCTAAAGACAACAATTCATAAAGCTTCATAAAGCAGACCTCCTTCCCTGGAAGCAATCTCTTTCTCTTATTAAAATGAGATGATTTGGGAACACCATGGCTTATCACATACAGATTTCCAGAATTTTAAAATACTCTCCAGGATATCTTTGATATATTTCATCTTCTGGTTTACTTGAGTCCTTTCTTATGTCTGCTATGAGATAAACTGACTTCTTCCTTATATTCTCAGCTATGTTATAAGGTAAAGAAGGCAGTTAGTACATTTGTTGATGTGTACATACCTCATGGCTTCATCACAGAAAGAATGTTGACTGAATTACGAACAACAATAAAACAGGTACATGCTTTATTTAGTCTTCATTGTGAATAGATGTATCTGATATTTTGTGAAAAATGGATTTCAATGGTGTAGCAGATTAGGGGAAAGTAAGCATGAGGATGTGATAATCAACAAGAGACAATATCCATAAAGCAAACAAATGCAAAGAAATGTGAGGCTGCAGATGGTAAAGGCAGATGGGCTGGCCTGGCCTCAGGTTGTGCCTGTTTTTTTAAAAAATCAATTTATCCCTGGAAGATAGTCATCGGAATGTGTGTTTTTCCTTCTCAGAATTTTATCAGTGTCTCATCATATATGAAAGAAAATTACAAATCCCAGAAAATTCTGAATAAAATATTATTTTAAAGTCTTAGTTAAGACCCAAGGAAATAATGGAAACCCCAGAACAGAAAACTAAGTAGCTTGAGTCAAGAAAAGGCAATCCTAGGAGACTCACAATCTCTGCCAGACTTCAGTTTTTAAGGTTGTGTCAGGCACAAAGGGGCAAAGTCACGTTCCATTAAAAGGTGGAGATGGCTAACTGAGATACTTGAGTAAAGATGGATACTTATTGAGCTTCCCTAGATGCCGGGAGCCGGTCCATCCTTGCTGTTTCAAAGGACCTGGCATATAGGCATACTGTTCTTAATATGTTTGCTCACCTTGGCACTATGTGTTTTAACCAAGGTCTCTGAGAAAGGTTGTTTCCCCAGGTAGGGATTTTCCCCTGAAGTTAGGGAGGGAATAAAACCCCTCAACTAAGTGCCAGGCGGGTAATTAATCACTTTAACTATGAACAATCATGCTTAAGCTACATAATCTTTACTCCCTGGAATGGAGATAAGAAACGCCCTAACCTTTGTAATAGAGATTGATAGGATTGAATCAACTGGTATAAATACAGATGTAACAAGACAGCGAGAGACGGAACTTAGAACACAGAACTAAGAAGACAGAACCTACACTGAGAACCTCGACACAGAACCTACACAGAATCTAGAGACAGAACCTAGTGAGAGAACATGGCAAAAGATCCTGGACTGAACCTGACTACAGAAATTGGCAAGAGAACCTGACTAGAACCTGGTGACTGAACCTGGCTGGAGAACCTGGACAGAACCTGGCTGGAGAACCTAGCGAGGGAACATGGCTATAGAACCTGGCTGGAGAACCTGGAGAACCTAGCAAGAGAACATGGACACAGAACCTGGCTAGAGATCGGAAGCAGAACCTCTCTGGAGATCCAGACCAGAACTTGGCTGGAGATCCTGGCTAGAGGTCCTGGCTAGGCTACTGATCAACTGAACGCTGTCTCCGTGTCATTCCTTCTTCGCCGACTCCGTCTACGCCTTTGGGAACCTCTGGACCTGCTGGGGTTGGACCCCGGCACCTAGAGGTTTCGTGGCACAAGGACATGCAAAGGGAACTTTGTGTTTTGACGTAGGCAAATGCATATGGAATCATATTCCAGCTGGTACTCAGAACTGCAGGGGATGGACAGACTAGTCAATAGTGGAACTGTGGGAATGGGTTATCCAAACGGAAATAAAGTAAGAGTGTTCCTTATCTGAGCAGCCACAAAAATCAGTTGGGAGTAAATGAACTAAATGTTTAAAATAAGACACAGCCTGACAAGACCGAATGTTGCTTAGTTGTGGGGTACAGAACATTCTCATATTGCTGACAGCAGATAAATTGGTAAAAATATTTTGTAATGCAACTTCACCAATATCTATTAAAGTTGAACTTAGCTTCATTCTAAGACTCAGCAATTCTAATCCTAGCCACATATCTTAAAGAAATGTTCACATGTGCAGCATTTCACATGTGCTTAAGTTAGTGTGCAATGTTCAGAGCAGCACTATTTGGAGTAAAAAATATTTTTAAAAATTCAAACCCCGCATGCATTAATTTTCTATATTTGTGTTACAAATTATCACAAATTAAGCAGCTTTGAACAACACTAGTTTATTGTCTCAATTTCTGTAGGTCAGAGGTGTTGGTATGGTGTTTGGTAGGTTTTCTGCTCAGGGTTTATAAGCTGAAGTCAAGGAGCAGGCTACCCTGTGGTCTCATGTGGAGCATGGGGTCTCCTTCTACCCTCATTCAGGTTATCAGAATTCAGTTCCTGTGGTTGTAGGACTGAGGGACCTGCTCTCTTGATTTGCAGTTGCCTGGATGCTATTCAGAGCTCCTAAAGGTCACCCTCAGGTCCTAGCCTCATGGCCTGCAAAATGACAGCTTACTTCTTCAAGCCAACAGGAAACTCTCTTTATCTGCTTTTTGATTGACTTCAGGTGATTAGCAACCTATTCAGAGGAGTTAAATCCAATCACATTCACAAGTCCTTCCCAAACCCAAGGGAAAGGGATAATGCAGCGAGTCAGATATCTTGAAAGCCCACCTTAGAATTTGTTTGCCATGCAGGAAAATGGAAAAATAATTATGCAGTTTTTTTTAATAATTAGTGTGTCATATATAATGCAATATATAGTTACATGTCATACCACAAGACAAACAAATAAAATATAGTTATATGTACTCATATTGGCAAATCTCACAAGCATTGTGTTGAGTAAAAAATGCAACTGGCAGAAGAAACAGTGCAGTATGAAACCATACCTGGCAGGTGTAAATTATGCAAATGTATGTGTGACTTGCAGTTAATGCCTATCTATGCACTAAAAGCTTAAAGGGATGTACAAAAAACCATAAATATCAAATTTAGAAAAGTGGTTCTCTATGGGAAAAGGAAGAGACTGATGAGGGTAGGGCACTCAGGGACTTCAGAGCCATTACCAACCTGCTTGTTAAGCTGAAGGATGCATTTTATTATTCTTGATATCTCTTTGCATGTCTAAAATATTTCATGAAAAAATAAAAAACATATGAAAGAAAGAATAATAAAACAAAAATTAATAAAGGATGCTCTGAAGATAAAATAAACCTTGAATTTATTAAAAATATTTCCAAACTCTATCAACACCTGGCAAATAATGAAAAAAAAAATTAAGGAGCATGCTGTTTCTTCAAATTTCTCAGTAATTCTTTCAGCACAACTAAAACTACAATTAGCCATTTTGGTGGAGAGGAAATAGGGAAATTAATTTGTAATTAAGTATTTTATAGCATTTACCGCTTATATTGTATAACTGATTTGGACATGAGTTTAAGTGAAAATTCAATAGAGCAAGTCATTAGCATTTAGAGAATGCAAATTAGAAACATACCAAATAAACATTAAAACTCAAGTTTAAAACTCAAGTACCTCAAGCTATGGAAGGTAGTGCATTATTTATGAATAAAAATGATACCCATTTGTAGACCAGCAAAACAAGTGAGGGCTTATCCTGCTTATTTTAGCAACACATTTTATAACCTGTACAGAACTATCTCATTACGAACAGTTCATCTGGATTGCTCTCCTTTTAAACAACCTATTAGTCCCAGCAAAACAGGGCCTGCAGGCTAGTGCCTCTCAGCAGGGCTCGCTCTTCCTTGTTAATTCTCCTTAGCAGTGTGTCTGTTTGGAGAAAGTTGTTGGCTTGAGATGACAAAGATGTTTTATTATATTTTATCAATATGTTCTTTTGTTCTCCACTGAAAAATTTCAAGCACCCTTTCTCCATCTCATGGGATTGTATGCTGAGGCTCCCCTGGCTACAGATCCTGATGCTACAGATCCCACAGCTCAGTGGTAAGCACTTCCGATACTTGTACTCTAGTAGAGGCAATAAGATCTGTGCATAAATGTCAATAGTGTGTGACAGAAAGTGACAATTGCCATAAAAAAAGCGGGGGGGGGGGGGCAGGAATCTACTACGTGGTAGGCCCTATGCTGGCTGCTTTGCAGGTACTATCTGGGCATCTTGGGAAGGAGCTGAGGCCCAGATGCTTCTGGTGAAAGAACTGAAACACCAGCCATTCTTCCTACCACATGTCTATTTACACACCGTGTGCCCTGGGCATGTGAGAGCTTTGACACAGAGGTAAAAGAGAAAAATTTTATTCAGCTTTTGGGTCTGGCCACTCTCGTGGTTTTTGTGGTTGTCTTTGAAATATTCATCTCTTGCCATATGAGTAATCTAAGCCTATCATTTTTATTTCAGCCATATTGCCAATGATCCATTTAGGAGTGACCAAGTTATTCAATCTTGCCAGTAAGACAGGAGAGCAACTTTGCTGAGGGAAGAGGGTGGTGCTGGGAAAGGTGTCCTTGTTTCTAAGGAGACCCAGGCAGAGATGGCCCCCTTTCCCCTCTAGATTTTATCATGGAGCCCGGAAATGTCACATTCATTTTGTGAACATGAAGACAATACATGGAGAAGGCAATTGCATTAGTTTGCTGGGGGCTGCTGTAACTAAGTACCAAAAACTGGGTGGCTTCAAACAAGGGGAGTTTCTTATTTCACAGTTCTGGAGGCTAGCAGTCAGAAATCAAGGTGCTGGAAGGACCATGCTCCCTCTGATTCTCCTTGCCTCTTCTAGTTCTAGGTGTTGGCCAGCAGTCCTTGGAGGTTCTTGGCTTGTAGATGCCACAACAATCACATGGCCATCTTCTCCACATGTGTCCTCACATGACCTCCCCTCTGTGTATGTCTGTGTCTGTGTCCAAATCTCTCCTTTTATAAAATATCAGTCATATTGGATTAGGACCCACCCTTATGACCTCATTGTAACTTGATGATCTCTATTTCCAAATAAAGTCCCATTTTGGGGTCCTGAGGTTTGGACTTCACCATATCTTCTGAGGTACATTATTTAACCCATAATAACACCTGAGAGAATTCAGAGCCCTGGCTTCTTGGAGTCTAATTAATCCCGTGAATGTTGTGAGATAAATTTCCTAATTGTTTAAGTCAGTTGGAGTCAAGTTTTCTGCTACCTGCAGCCAAATTATTCACACAGAATTATGCAGACATTTCAGGTGGGATAGAAGGTAAAGGAAGTGATGGAGCTAATGGGGTTCCTGGAGAAGTGGACAGCAGTGGAAGAAAGAACCTGGCTTGCTGGCCCAATACAGTGAGAACAGAACCTAAAAGCTTGCTTTGGTCCAGCATTGTTATTCATTCTTCATCCAAAAGCTTATTTATAGCTACCCTGTGGCAAGTATTGTGCTAAGCAGTGAGGATTGAATGAGCAAGATAGACACCATCTCTGCCTTTGAAAGGTGTGGTGGGGGAAATCCTGAAAAGGGGTCTGAAGAGGTAAATAGAGCTAGGGATGAAAAGATAGTGAGAAACATTAAAAGGTTTGTCACTTTAAGGGAATGGAGAACCTTGAAGCATTTTAAACAGGAGAGTGTAATGAGACTATTTATATCATAGAAAGATCATTTATACTGTAAATGGAAAATGGATTTAAGTGCCTGACAGAGGCAGGTAGACCCATGGGGTATCCCGTGGAATGCAAGTGAGAGATGCCTTTAGGATCCCCTTCACCTTCCAGTATTTTGGGAAGTACCTGGGATACTTCAATGTGGGTTGAGCTCCATCAGCGGGTCACTCAGTATGCCTGGACTGCTTTTCTCTGCCGGCCTCCTGCCCCTCCAGGATTCCCTTTTTGGAATCTGGATGGGGAAATCACCTCCACATGTCCATGTCAGATCCTTGAAAGGGTTAACTTGAGAACATAAGGCTTGAGCCTTACAAAATCTAACAGATGTCAAAGGAAAGCTCGTTCTGTTAGCCTAAGCCTTGCACAAACATGCTCCCCTTGAGTGGTTATTTAACAGAAATTCCTGAAGACCATCACCTCTGCACGGCCCCTGAGAAAGGACGTCAGGTGCCAACAGAAGGACAAAGGACACGGCCGTAAAACTACGACAGGGGCACGGTCCTGATACCTGGGTCAAGCCAAAGCCCCGTCTGCAGCTCTCCCTGAGTGCACAAAAAGCCTGCACCCTCCCCAATTCACTGCTGGCTCTTTCTTGAGTCAGACCACCTGCACCCAGGTGCCTGGAATAAATTATCATTTTGATTACACTGAGCCTTGAGTCCATTCTGTGTGACCCCGGCCCAACCCTGAACCTTTCAATCCTCTTAGGAGTGTTTGATGGCATGTTACGGGGCCCCAAGATACAGTAAGGTCCAATCAAAACAGTGTTTAGTTTGACATCCAGTTCTATTCCTAGAGAGAATATGTCACCTGGATGGCTAGGTCAAGATCAGGTTTGAGAAACAGCCAGAGAAAAATTATTTTCCTGGCACCAACACTAAGTCCCCTTTGCTAAGTCAGGCTCGTCCTGCCTCTGCGGGACTCCTTTCCTCATGACTGGTTCTCTCAGAGCCTCTCCTGCATCCCATAGCTCTATGTATATTGGTGGTAGTCAGCCTCCAAAATGGCCTGGACCCAAGTAAAGATAATATAAACAATTGCTGATTTTTAAAGTTTACTTTTTTTAGCTTACTTTTGGAGGCATCATATGATTTTTCTTACACAAAATGGCTTCTCTTAATGTGCTGTGCTTTGACACATACTGTCACCAACCAACCAACCTCAACACCTGACCACTGGATAATGAGGGAGATGTCACAGGCCTCCGCTTCTTGGGTTTTTCCTGGTTCTGGGTCTTACCTCTGAGCTCCCACAGAGCCTTGTGCTTGCCTTTATCAAGGCTTTATGCTTACTTACTGGTTACCTCCCTCAACCAACAACTTCTTGAGGGCTTAGGACTTAGTGGTATTTATATCCCAGGATCACTAACATTGCCTGGCTCTTTCAGGCACATGACAAATGCTTGGCAATAAGTAATAAATTTAGCAACAGGTTAAAAACCCACAAAACCCCAGGGTAATTAGTCTAGCTATTATGTATACAGACATCTTTTCCCTCAAAGCTTAATTAAAAAATACACACATACCCCCATTTATACATATATATGTGTGTATGTATATATATATACACACATATATACACTGAGTGGCCAGATTATTATGACCACCTGACGTTTGTAGGCAAATAAGCTATAATTTCATGCTGAAGTTGCTAGAGGGCCAGACCATTATAAACGTCTGAATAGCACAACATACCTAAGTATCGATGCTGATCAAGTTCATCCTATCATGTTGATGGCGTATCCCAATGGAGATGGCTTCTTCCAACAAGACAATGTGCCATGCCATTGTGCTTGTATTGTGCAGGAGTGGTTTCAAGAACATGAGGGAGACTTTACCTTGCTTAGGTGGCCCCCACAACCACCAGATCTCAATTCAATTGAGCATTTGTGGGACAGAGTTAAAAGAGCCCTCAGGCAGCTGGTTCCACAACCATCAAATCTCACAGAACTGGACAGTGCTATTCATCAGGCATGGTGTCAGATTCCTCGCATCACCTTTCAACATCTTGTGGAGTCAATGCCAAGAAGAATCACCGCAGTATTGAAGGCAAAAAGGTGGCCCAACGAAGTACTGATGGGGGTGGTCATAATAATCTAGCCACTCAGTGTATATGTGTGTGTGTGTGTGTGTGTGTGTGTGTGTATTACTCTTATCCCAATATTATCTTTTCTATATAATAGGATTTACTATGTCAGCTTATGGTGAAGATATATACATTATTTTATCTTGGTCATTAAACTTTTAATGTTTCTAAATCCATATGGAGTTAATTTTCAGGATCCCTCTGGTTACAGCAGTGGTTCTCAACCTTGGCTGCACATTAGAATCACCTAGGAATCTTTTTAAAATCCTGATTTCTGGGCCTCATCCTCCAGAAATTGTTTCTTTGTTACTAATGTTGTGGCCCCAACCCATAACAAAGAAACAGAATTTCTGGAGGATGAGGCCCAGAAATCAGGATTTTAAAATATATATTTTATTGATTTTTTACAGAGAGGAAGGAAGAGGGATAGAGAGTTAGAAATATCGATGAAAGAGAAACATCGATCAGCTGCTTCCTGCACACCTCCTGCTGGGGATGTGCCTGCAACCAAGGTATATGCCAGGGGTGGGCAAACTTTTTCACTCGAGGGCCACAATGGGTTCTTAAACTGGACTGGAGGGCCGGAACAAAAGCATGGATGGAGTGTTTGTGTGAACTAATATAAATTCAAAGTAAACATCATTACATAAAAGGGTACGGTCTTTTTTTTTTTTTTTTTAGTTTTATTCATTCCAAACGGGGCGGGCCGTAGTTTGCCCACGGCTGGTATATGCCCTTGACCGGAATCGAACCTGGGACCTTTCAGTCCACAGGCCAATGCTCTATCTACTGAGACAAACTGGTCATGGCCAGAAATCAGGATTTTAAAAAGATTCCCAAGTGATTCTAATGTGCAGCCAAGGTTGAGAACCACTGATCTAAAGGCTCTTCAAATCTTTAGAAGAATTTATGAGTTTAAAGTTCAAAAGCACCATTCTGGATTATACCTGACATAAGAATATACGAACTGTAAAACAGATTTTAAAATGTTAACTCTCACAAACAAAGAAGAGCAAACTTTATTTTAAAATTCTATTATGTTTCCATTTAACAGTGCTGAGAATCTTTACTGGTCTCAGCATCTGATTCCATGCGATTATTTCCAGAATTGTAGAATTAATGCATAAGCTGCACATGTGCTCAAACACCTGCACCCTGCAGAAGAGACCATTTAAATATTAAAACTAGCTACTCCAAGTTATCAAAAAGATGACACTATGATTGAACCACTGTTAAAGTGAAATCACTTTGATGTTAATCATTATTACTACCATAAGAATAATGACTTCAACCGCATCTTTTTGTTCTTACCCTTGGAAACGTTGTAAATCTGTCCAGTTCTTCGACAAAGCAGAACATCTGCAAACTAATCGCTGACATAACAATCAAGAGGCTGGCAGTAAATACAACCAAACTCCCAAGCTTTTTCCCAGGACCAAAGATCTTGTACACGAAGTCTTCTAACGCAGGTGAAATCTTAATAAGCCGAACCACCCGAAGAACCTATTTTGGGAGAGAAAAATATACATATTCGATCATTTATTTACAATGAATCTTAAATAAGTTCATATTAAAACCTCATTTTTTTCATAGCACTTTTTAAAGTTGCACTTTTCCATTTAAGCATCTAGAGAGGAACATTCACAGTGTAATAACTAAGCTATCAGTCTAGCTCACTATCTGTCCTATAGCAAGAACTCAGTGTGGTAGGTATGGAATGGGGGCAGGTACAGGGTGAAGGGGGTCAATGGGGGAAGAACGGGGAAGTCTGTAATACTTTCAATAAAGATAAATTGAAAAAACAAAAACTAAAAGATGAAAAACAAAACAGCCACAAAACAAAACATAAAACTACTCAATAAATCCCAAATGAATGAATGAAGAGAAATGGTGACAACTAAGTGTTTTAACACATATTTCAAAATGGTATTAACTGGTACATATTGTTGAAATAAAATTGATATTTTTCTAATGTTCAAATATTGAGGAAAATGTAGTTCAATTCTATCAATACTCATCCTATCTAATAAAAGAGAAACATGGTAATTAGCCATGCCTCTACCCTTCCCATTGGCTAATCAGGGCGATGTGCAAATTAACTGCTAGCCAAGATGGCGGCCGGCAGCCAGGCAGCTTGAAGCGAAAATGAGGCTTGCTTGCTTCAGTGACGGAGGACTCCAACGTTCCCTGCCTGCTGCTGCCGGCCTCTGAGCTTGCAGTTTGAAACATTGTTACAAATATAGAAGCTAAATAAAACCCCAGAAACCTGCTTTCAGCCAGCCGGGATCTCACAGTTGGAGTTGAAACAGTGTTTCAATTAGTGAACCCAAACAAACCAGATACCTGCTTTCAGCAGCCGAGGCCTAAGAGCTGGAGCCAAGCCGCAGAGCTAAAGCTGGCTCAGAATAAAAAAAAAAGAAAAGAAAAAAAGGAGCAGTTGGGAGCTTCAGTCACCCACCAGCCTGAAAACAGCCCTCAGCCCCTCACCCAGACTGGCCAGGCACCCCGGTGGGGACCCCCACCCTGAAGGGGATGTGACCAGCTGCAAACAGCCATCATCCCCTCACCCAGGCTGGCCAGGCATCCCAGTAGGGACCCCCACCCTGATCCAGGACACCCTTCAGGGCAAACCAGCCGGCCCCCACCCGTGCACCAGGCCTCTATCCTATATAGTAAAAGGGTAATATGCCTCCCAGCACCAGGATCAGCATGACAGGGGGCAGTGCCCAAACCCCCTGATCGCCCTGCGGCTCTGTGTGTGACAGGGGGCGGGGCCACAACCTCCCTATCTGCCCTGCTCTGTTCGTGACAGGGGAAGGCACCCCAACCCCCTGATCAGCCCTGCTCTGTGCCTGATAGGGGGGAGCTCCCCAAGCCCCTGATCACCCTGCGGCTCTGTGTGTGACCGGGTGCGGCGCCCCAACCCCCTGATCAGCCCTGCTCTGTGTGTGACAGGGTGCGGCGCCCCAACCACCCCCCATGGGCCCTGCTTTGTGTGTGACGGGGTAGAGCCATAACCTCCCCATTGGCCCTGCCCTCAGTGTGACAGGGTGCGGCGCCCCACCCCCCTGATCCGCCCTGCTTTGTGTGTGACAGGGGGCAGTCCCCCAACTCCCCTATTGGCCCTACTCTGTGAGTGACAGGGGGGAGCTCCTCAATCCCAATGGGCCCTGCTCTGTGTGTGACACGGGGGAGCTCCCCAAACCCCTGATCGACCCTGCTCTGTGCGTGACAGGGGGTGGCACCGCAACCTCCCCATTGACCCTGCCTTGAGTGTGACAGGGGACGGTGCCCCAACCCCCCAATCGGCCCTACCCTGAGCGTGACTGAGGGTGGCATCGCAACCTCCCAATTCCCCCTTCTCTGTGAATGACAGGGGCGGTGCCCCAACTCCCCAATCAGCCCTGCTCTGAGCCCGACCAGGGGCTGCACCTAGGGATTGGGCCTGCCCTCTGCCAGCCGGGAGCAGGCCTAAACCAGCAGGTTGTTATCTTCCAAGGGGTCCCAGACTGCGAGAGGGCACAGGCCGGGCTGAGGGACGCCCCCTCCCGCCCGAGTGCACAAATTTTGTGCACCAGGCCTCTAGTTGTATAATAAAGTAAAACTTCCCAAGTGTTAGTGTACATTCATAAAAAATGTTTTAAAAACCTTCTGTCTTGGAGCCTTTACTTAAGGCTGAGACTGATACCCTAAGGTCCATTCTCTCCATCCTGGAAATAGAACTTTCTGAATTTTATCCTAGGAAGGAGCTACCTAGGGCTGCAGACTACTTTTCCCAGCCTCGCTTGTAGCTAGGTGTGGCCAGCAGACTAGGTTAACGCCTATGGAATGTGAAAGGAAGTGATTTTTGCAACTTTTAGCACATAAAAAGAAATAAATCTGTCCTAGATACTCTTTTTAATAACTTTTCTTTGGCTGGGAAATGGAAACAATTGGAGTATACCCTTTGGACCAAAAATAGAAGCCTTGAATAGAAGATGATGAATCCAATCTGACAGAAAAGACCAACTTCCTGGATGCCCACACAGAGATGAGCCACCTCCTTCCCTGGACACCCACCAATGCTCTAACAACTAAGCATACCAGCCAGGGCCAAAATTAAATATATTTGGGTTTTCCTTTCCAGCATCCCTAGCTTCCTGCTTTTCCTGATTTGTCTTTGACAAATCATTACTACATTCATAGTCCATGAGGTCCACAAAGGGACTCCCAAATCCCCAAGATCCAGGCCTGACCAGAGTATTCACAATTATTTGATTCAGCAGAACATTTGCTGGACTTATGAGAAGTGTTCCTTTTTTTTTTTTTTGTTCCCAATTGGTAATACTGTAAGAATCACATAAGCTTCCAGCTTCTGGGAGGCATTTTTGCTACTACATGGAGAACGTCAGCTTAAGAATGATAGCATCAAAGAAGAAAAGTGACTGAGTCCCAGTAATACAATTTTAGCCTCTGAATGTTGCCCCCTAAACTCTGAATTAACAGGAAATACTGAGGTAACATGATCATGCTGTCAGAGCCAGCAGCAAGAGCACCACACAGCTCTGCTGGTCTGACTGGCTCTGAATGGCTGTGAGTACCTGTATTCTTCTAAATTCTCCTGCCCCACTACGCCAGGGCAGGCTCCTGCTTGAACCCTGCCCACTGTACTAACTGTTGGGAACTTAGTCCAAGCTCCTCCTTTATCCTCTGCTCACTAGGCAGCAGGTGTTGGGTCCAAGCCCCTCTGCCTGGGGCTGGACCTCCTAGGATGCCGGGTATAGGCTATGAGAGGTTGTGGGTGTACAAGAATAAGTCTTTATTGCAGAAGCCAGTGGCCATATAGCCATCAGATAAGAACAGTCCTCACAGCAAAGTCCATACAGGCAGGCAGCCGGACACCGGCTGGTCAATGCATATCTTTACCATAAAGTAGCATCTGTCTCTGTACCCACAGCTATTACCTAAGCAGCTACACACTGCATCCTAGACTTACCGCCTCACCACGTAGCAGTGCCTGAACTCTCCGGCTCAGCAGCTTCTCCTGTCTCTCCTGCCCAGCTGCTCTCTCTAGCAGACTTCTTCACACACTCCATTCCAGCTGCTCTCTCTCTATACTCCAGCAGACTTCTTCTCACTCCAGCCAACTAGCTGGACAGTAACCTACTTTGATACCATTTAGACAAAGAGGGCTTCATGACAATAGTTACATTAATCATATTGGCTACAGAAGGACACAGGGTACCTTGTGTCCTTGCACCCAATCATGGTATCGTGGCCTGATTAGGATTCCCAGGCTCAGAGTCCTTGAACATCCCATTTAGGCACATGCCCAGAGCGGCCTTTGGCCATTCTGGTGTATTGATAACAAGGCCTCTGTGCTCCTACCAGCCTTGACTATCCCGGGACCTGGCACGGTTCCTACACATGCCTATTGTCTGAAGAACACAAATGGTATGGTTTCTAGCCACATGTCTAGTAAACAAATAGACAAATGTTTAAATAAGTCGAGAAAATGTATATGTCTTCATGCTAAAGTCCTTCAAATTAAGCATTATATTACATATACGGTTAAGTTACCAGTTTTTCCTGTTATAATACTTTAAGTATACATTCTGAAATCAGAACATTACACTGAGGCTATCTTTCAAAATGACAAGCAAACAGCTTTATCATAAAAACCATTAAGATATTAATATTCATAATCATTAGTGCCTAGAGTACTAATCTGGGAAGATTTCACATTTTTATTAGAGTTGTTTATTCTCAAACATAAGTGATCGGTATCTAGTTGTTAATATTTAAATATAGGCAAGTTTACAGAAACACTTTAACTGGTTTATAGCTCAAATTTAGTACTGCGTGTTTTCCCCAATTTGTGCTAAAATTATATTTAAAAAATTTCCTTTGTAATTTTGAATCCTATCCCAAATGCTAATAAAAACAGCCTATGCACATCTGTGCAATTTTGATAAATTAATATTTCATTAGCTGGAAGAAACAGAGCTTAACATAACTCCCACATTGGTGATTTGATCAGCAATTTCAAAGGATTACCCTTGCATCCTAGGAAAGCCAAAATCCTCATAATTATGCCTTTTCATTTATTTGGGGAGAAGTATGATTTTTACTCTGTCTACCCAACATGTTGATTTTTGTGTTCCTACTGATACTCTCAAACATAAGGTCTGTAGAACATTTTGTGATAGTTTCCAAATCACATCTTCCTGGTCACATTTCTAAGTCTCTCTTAGAGACTATTCGTTTGATTAGTAAGTACTGTAGAAATTGTGTGGTTTAGAATATGAGCTGTGAAATTAAATTTGTTGGTGATGAGTTTCTACCATTTGCTAGTTATGTGGTCTTAGGCAAGTTCTCAAATCTCTTGGGACCTCCGTTTACATGTACACTCTCTAGCTCACTTAATTGTTATGAGAAACAAATGAAACAATGCACTCAGCACAGTGATTGGTGCATAGTAAATGCACAATAAATACCAGTTGGTGTCACAATTATCCCGGTATGTTAGAACCATAGCATTTTTAAAGACTTCATTAATTCCCATAGGACAATGCTGCCCTATGTTCATTCCAGTCCCTTCTGCTCTGGTCTTGGTGCTACTCTTTGAACAAACCAAGTATGCTTGCACCTCAGGACAGGTACCATGTGGTTCTTTCTACCTGGAATGCTTCCTCCCTGAGCCTCTCATGGATTCCTCTCACTCCTTTCAGTCTCTGCTCAAATTTCACCTCTTCAGAGAGAGCTCCCATGACAACTTATCTAAAATGACACCGCCTCCCACAATCTCTATCATTTTTACTATGCTTGTTTCCTTTATGCCATTTCTGGCACTTGCATTCTACATTCTGTTGTATACTTATTTATGAACTGCTTGCCCCCTAGAATTTATGCTTACTAAAGTGGGGAACTTCATTGCCTTGTTCACCTTTCTCCCATCAGTATCTGGAACAGTTCATGGCACACACTATGTGCTCAGTTAATATCATTTAAATAAATAGATGAATAGCACCAATAATTAGTCTCAGAGATAACTGATATTTTAAAGGGAGTCATTTTGTACAAAACTGTTGACTTCACATTTAAATATGAAAAATGTGATACTCACTAAGGGAAGACTTGCTGAAGAAAGGCCCACTGAAATGAGAAGTGTGAGGACCAACAAGAGAGATGAAAGTGGACCCACAAGGTGCCAATCTGTTCGGTACAATGGATTCTCCATTTGTGAATTTGCAAAAATCCTGTGACACCCAAGCTTCTTAAGAGATTTATTTATTTTTTAGCCACAAAATAACTGAGGTATGTAGGTTTGAATTATTTTATTAGAAAAATATACCCATGGCCATGTATAGAGAGATACAGATGAAAATCACTTAACTATTAATATAAATTATTACAAATTATAATCCAGAATTAAAGACACAAGTAAAATTTCCAATTTCTTTGATTGCATATTATGTGACTATCTATATATATAAAAGCCTAAGCGACCATTACAACCGATTGACCAAATGACCAGTCGACCGGTAGCTATGACGCACACTGACCTCCAGTGGGAAGACACTCAATGCAGGAGCTGCCCCCTGGTGGTCAGTGTGATCCCACAGCCAACCTCCCCCAGCCAGCCAACCTCCCATGGTTCCTTCCCCCTGGCCAGCTGGCCCCGATTGGGACTGGGCGAGACAGGCCAGGGGCCTGATCACCGGCCAGGCTGAGGGGCCCCACCCATGCATGAATTTGTGCACCGGGCCTCTAGTAGCTATGTAAAATTATTAGAAGCATGCATACAAAGTCTAGATATTTTGTAAAAACAGATTAGTAGAAAAACACCAGAGACAATGACTATTAATAATTTGTAATACTTTAGTATATTTCTATGCAGTCATTTTTGACTTTAAAATATTTTTAATATTTAAAATGTTTTCCAGAGAGTATTAGATATTATTATCTCCTGTTTCTTCTTATCTGTTTCTTTATCTGTAGTGTGTGCTGAATAGATAGATATTAGTTTAGTAGCCATCCAATGGTTTGTTAGTGACTTAAGATAGTATTTCATGTGTAAAACCAAGTAACCTTCAGGTCATTTTTAGGTGTTATATGATTTTATACAGTTTTGCATTTAAATAAAACAATCATATCTCCAAGTTATTGCAAATTCATCACAGCTATTAATTTTATGGTCAAATTGGCATATGACTTGCTAAGCTATTCCTCAAATATTTACCATTTAAACAGTTTCCATTTTTTTTTATCTCATAAAGAATTCGAATTTTGATCTATTTCTAACATTTTTACAAAAAATTATCTGTGAGAATCTATAAGAATTTTCAAACCCTGAATATATTTTACACTATATCCTTGTTGAAATAGCATTAGTATTTTTTAAATCTGTCTGATAGGATAGGTTTATGTTAAAGTATCATGTAGCTTTGACTATCAGGTATATTTTCTATAACTATCTACAATGGTTCTCTAAGGTAAGCACTACATGCTCAGGTTGATTTTGTGAAGCTAGATAGCAGTGTCGAAGGGCCTATAATGCATGAATATTTAGGAAGCCCATTTTGTATCAAGAGTTTTGAACATGTGTATATCTCTTGCCTCAGCCATCTTACTTAGGTAACCAAGGCCAAGGATATAACCCAATATGGGACAAGAGATTGATGTGCAAAGATGTTGATGGTACTAAAGTGTGTCCCAAAATTCATGCAAGAAGTAATTTTGATAGAAAACACAGGTTTATAATTAAAAATTGTAAATTTTTTATTGATTCATAAAGTATACAGTATAGGGTTATGTATGGAATAGCATATCAGGTAAATGGCCTCCACAACTTTGCTGGCACATATGCACTCTTTTGTTGAAATTTTCCATGACCGTTTTTGCATAAATGTGGCTGAATTTCGTTGATACAGCGCTCAATTTCCTCCTTCAAGGTGTGGGTGGTCGTGGGCTTGTTGGCATAAATCTTAGACTTCAAAAAACTCCAAAGAAAAAAGTCCAACAGCGTTAAATTGCATGATCTGGGCGGCCAATTCTGATCACCAAAACGGGAAATTACACAACCAGGAAATGACTCATGCAGTAATTGAATTGTCTCTCAGGCTGTATGGCATGTGGCACCATCTTGTTGAAACCACATGTCATCCACATCCATATCTTGCAATTTAGGCACAAAAAACTGGATTATCATGTCGTGATAGCGAGCACCATTAACTGTTATTGCCTGAGCAGCCACATTTTCGAAGAATGGTCTGATGATGGCTCCAGCCCAAAATCCGCACCAAACAGTGACACGTTGTGGATGCATTTGTTTCTCAACAATCACTCATGGATTTTCTGAACCCCAAATGTGACAATTTTGTCGATTAACCAAGCCATCAAGATGAAAATGAGCCTCATCGAAATTCAGCCACATTTATGCAAAATGATCATGGAAAATTTCAACAAAAGAGTGTGTATGTTCCAGCAAAGCCGTGGAGGCCATTTATCCAATCTCTATTCCATACATAACCCTATACTGTATACTTTATGAATCAATAAAAAATTTACAAATTTTAATTATAAACCTGTGTTTTCTATCAAAATTACTTCTTGCATGAATTTTTGGACACCCTTTAAAAGCTTAAACCATGATAGTCCTCTATGATTTCAATATGCTTAGTGGTGATTTTTAGAAGATCAACTTTTTATGTTGCAGTGTATTTGGTTTTCATTTTTATGAATAATATTTCATGTCCTTTTCTCCAAGTAACTAGAATATTGAGTTTCAGGTTATAGCATCATAAGTTAATACAGCCCTGAAAATGACAGCTTTTGTATTACCAATAAATAAAATCAATGAAATTGGAATGCATTTTCTTCACATTGTGCTAATTTATGAACTATATTTTTAAAACATATCCATTTATTACTATGAATTTTGAAGAGTTTTAAAAACAATATTACAATTTATAAACATACTATTTTAGATATGTAAGATGTCATCAGACCTATCTTTTTTAAAAAATATATTTTATTGATTTTTTTTTTTTTTTTTTTTTTTTACAGAAAGGAAGGGAGAGGGATAGAGAGCTAGAAACATCGATGAGAGAGACACATCGATCAGCTGCCTCCTGCACACCCCCCACTGGGGATGTTGCCCGCAACCAAGGTACATGCCCATGACCAGAATCGAACCTGGGACCCTTCAGTCCACAGGCCGATGCTCTATCCACTGAGCCAAACCAGTTAGGGCTCATCAGATCTATCTTAAGTGTGCATTTAATAATTACATAACTGTTATATATAAACTTATACAATTATTATTATAATGTGACTAGTATTTTCTATGGAATAAAAAATGTCTAAAGACAAATAAGCATTATTTGTATTACCTGAAAGTATGTGAATTGAGAATGATAAAGATCTGGATATACATGAAGAGTAGTTCCAATCACAAGTAATAGCTCAAATTTGTGGAGAGATGAGCTAATATATCCAGTAAATCCCAAACACCATATCTTCAGAAGTGCTTCCAAGTCAAAAAGTACGGTAAAAGCCACCTAGGTGAACAAAGAGACAGTGGAATTGAAATCTAAAAGTATAATTTATTTAAAAATATTTTATATATTTGTCAGTCCATGAATTTCAGCCACTATCATATAAAATGAGGAGCCCACAATAATCTATTCTAGAATGACATTTTATTAAAAAAAAATAGTCTGAAACACACCAACTAGAACCTAGCATACCAAATACATCTTAAGCAATTAGAAAACATGTTAAAATGTTAAATGTTTGCACGTGGCATTATTTCTTCATTATCTACTATTTGATAATATTTAAAAGTCATTTCTATTGATAGAATTACTATATACACAGATAGGGTACATTTTTCTTTTAACTTTATCTTTATTGTTGAAAGTATTACTGCTGTCCCCTTTGCTTTTGTTCCCCATTGACCCCCTCCACATTCCACCTGCCCCTCCAAGGCCTTCACCACCCTATTGTCTGTGTGGCTGGGCTATGCATATATGCATACAAGTCCCCTGTTAAGCCCTCTTCACCCACCTGCCCAATGCTGCCTTTCCTCTGAAGTCTGTCCGTGCTTCTAGGTCTCTGGATCTATTTTTTTCATCAGTTTATAAGGGTGCACTTTTGTATAATTTGTTTACTCTAAAGATAAAGTTTCTATAATGCACATGGTATATTATAAAACAACTTACATATTAGTAAGCAAAATTAAACTAATATGTAAATGTTTAAATATTATTATGTCTTGGGCCACAAACAAATAGAGATAGATTCTATACCAAGCAATTTATGTACCTGCATTAACATATTAGTACATTATATGTCCATATTATTAGTTAATAATCAAAATTACTATATTAATGAATTAGCTTAACCTCTTAATCTATCACATTAATTCTATGAATTTGTTACTACAAATACTAATATTATAAAATACACATGTAAATACAGCATGTATTATTTCTTTACTTGTCCTATGGGTAAGAAAACTCATTTTATAAAGAAGTTTGCAACTGGAATGAAAATGTGCAATACAGCTTAACTCCTAATTGAAGAGCACAAGGCTGAGTGTTGGAATCAGTCATAACATATCCCTCTGAGGAGATACCAGGTGATTTAGTGGAAGAAATGAAGAAAGAAAGCTCGCTTTCCTTTTTTCTAGGCCAACACAGAATATCAGAAGGGATTTTCTTCCACTCACATTTGAAAAATGTGAAGAAAAACATATTTTTAATAATAACATTTTAGGAATAAAACACTAAATGCCTTACAAGTGGTTAATTTAGATGTAAGGAAGAAATTAACATTACTTTTCTATCTAGTGCTTCTGTAGACTCAAGTTGCTTCTTAATTTGAATTGGCATGTCCTTTTTAAAAATATAAAACAGTAATACATTTGAATTGTTAAATAATCCTAAATATAAAGTATTAACAAAATCCCCTGTGAGCCACTTTGCATATTTCCTTCTTAACATCTCCTGTTTCATCTAAACATATACTGTACAATCACATAAATGGGCTTGCATTTTATATGTCACTCTGCAACTTGCTTTTCTCACTCACCAACAATCATAGACAACTACCCCACCCCCCTGGGATAGAGATTTGGTCCTAATTATTCTTTTCATCAGCTGCATATTTCCCATAGCATTCAATGTTTATTTAATTCAACATTCTCCCTGATGACTCATTGAAGAATAGTTTTTCCTTGATAAGAAATCATCGGGAAAAATGTTAAGCATTTTGCTGCTTCAATAACAAGACTACATTAACCATCCTTATGCAATATTCATATGTATTGAACTTTCATATCTATAAAAAGAATCTCAAACCTAGCATTGCTGGGGCAAAGGATAGGTTTATGGAGCTTTAAATTTTTTAAAAAAGTATTAATAAATTCATTCAAAATGTTATAGAAAATCATTTGCCCTCCAGCAAGGTAGGAAAGTGCTTCCTATTTTAAATCTGTACCATCACCAGATGTAATCAAACTTAATCAAGCTTTTGCTTATCTGTTCATGTGTGTATTGATTATTTAGAATTATTTTATTTTTAAGACAGTTTTTCTATTCATAACCTTGCCAATTTTCTATGGTGATGTTTTGTCTTTTTTATTAGTTTTTGAGGTTGTTGATATTAAGAACAGTCATCTCTGTCTGCTATATAAACTACAAATAGTTTTTCCCTAGTCAATAGTTTGACTTTTAATTTTGGTGGCATTCGCTCTGGAAGCACTTTAAATTTTATCCGGTCACATATTTCTATCTTTATGATTACTTTTTTTACCTTTACATACAAAACAGGCCTTTAAAAAGATTATTATCAAACTGTCATAGCCAGTATCACACTATGTTTTTCTATTTATTTGGTCTATATTTTTAAATAAAAATTCCCCACAGAGATGTTGTTTCTTGTGAAATTTATTTCCATGAATTTAATATTCCAGTTAATAATATAAAGGCATTTTTTTACCTTTTAAATTTTTATTTATTTTTTTACCATTCTACCTAGTTAGTTCCAGTGAAGAGAAAAGCTATTGATTTATCTATATTGACTTTCTTCAACCACCTCAGTAGATTCTTCTATTAATACTAATATTTTTAATAAGGACTCCTGGGTTTTATTAAAATATGTACATTTCATTTGCAATTGAAGATTAATATTTTTTCAAGATTGATTTTGGGGTTAATTGGATTACTTTATTAGCTATAATGATACAGTTGTACGGTAATATAGTAAATAATGAACTGGGGAAAGAGAGGAATCCATGCTCCTCATTTTCCATGAAAGTTTCTTCAGCATTCCTACATAATAGTTGCAGTGGGTTTTGATAATTAATTTCTACTCTGTTTAAGGGCTTCTCTTCTTTTCCAATTCTACTTAAAAGAATTTTAGCCTTCAATTTCTTGAGGTAGTGAAGTGTATCACAAGAGCCCTTGATGTTAACAATTTGAATATTCCTAGAATAAACACTAAATGATCATGCTAATCTGGTTTTTATTGAATAACTAGAGCAGTGATGGTAAACCTATGACACACGTGTCAGAGGTGACACGCGAACTCATTTTTTTGGTTGATTTTTCTTTGTTAAATGGCATTAAAATATATAAAATAAATATCAAAAATATAAATCTTTGTTTTACTATGGTTGCAAATATCAAAAAATTTCTATATGTGACACGGCACCAGAGTTAAGTTAGGGTTTTTCAAAAAGCTGACACGCCAAGCTCAAAAGGTTCACCATCACTGAACTAGAGGCCCAGTGCATGAATTTGTGCACCACTAGGGTCCCTTGGACTGGCCTGCGGGGATCGGGCTGAAACTGGCACTCCAACATCCCCTGAGGGGTCCTGGATTGCGAGAGGGCACAGGCCAGGCTGAGGGACTCCACCAGTGCACGATTGGGGCTGGGGAGGGACCGAAGGAGGGTTCCAGGGCGTGTCTGGCCCATCTCACCCAGTCCTGATTGGCCCAGCCCCAGCAGCAAGCTAACCTACCGGTCGGAGAGTCTGCCCCCTGGTGGTCAGTGTGCATCATAGAGACTTGTTGGACACTTAGCATATTAGGCTTTTATTATATAGGATATTTTCTTTATAATTTTTGTAGTTACTTTCATATATGAAATTGGCCTATAATTTTACTCACACTATCATGTCAGGTTTCATTAAGCTTATGCTAGTTTTATTAAACGTACAGAGTTTTCCATTGTCTGATCTGGAATTGCTTAAATGAAACAAGGAATATTTCATCTTTAAAAGTTGGTAAAGCGCAGCAGGAAATCCTTTTTGTAATGGTAGATTGAAACTTTCCAGGGTTCTTCTGATCATGTTTCATATCTTGCCCATCAATTTGACCCTTTTCCAAGAAATCATAATTTTTTTCTAGATTTTCAAGAACTTTGTTTAAAGTACATTTTTCCAGAAAGGACTGGTTCTGTCAAGGTTCAAGGGTTATCTTACATATTTGGTACCCCCTTTAAATCAGTTTTGCAGCTGATGTTTCTCAGACTCTAAAAGTAATGTGACTTGGACCACCAATCCCATATGAGGGCAGGATTGTCCCTCCACATTTTCAGTAAAGCTTACTCTTTTTCCACCCACGTAAGGTCAAGGTCAAGACAGAAGTTTGCCAGATTACTTCCTACTTTCATTGTGCCCTGATGTTACATGAGGTTCTCTGCTCTGACATTTCACTGCACATAGCGTTTACTCCAGTCCTGAAACAAGTTCTAGGTGACAAAGATATGCAAATGCCCTCAGGGCAGCCACTGGCTTAAGTGACCACTGGGCATTTTGCACTCACATCATTTGCCCTTTAGACTATTCCTTAATTTTTAGCACATTCTGCTAAGTACTTTAAATCTTTTAATATTTAGGTGCCATTTTTAGTTGTTTTACCTTTTGGAACCACCTTGTATGCGTTTCCTAATAATACTTGGTTTTATGTTTAAACATAATCAAGTTTTCTAGGTCTTTTGATGGGAAAATTCAACCTGTCCATATTTAATGTACCAAAGTTATAGTTGGTCTTACGTTTCCTATTTATTGTGTGAATGTCATTTTTACTTCATCTTTAAACCTTTTCTTATCTTTTCTGGCTTGGTCAAATTGTTGTTGATTTCTACTCCCTCCTTGCTAATTCAGATGTTCTACTCTGCTTTTCTAATCCTCCAGATTATCCCAGTGATCATAAATCAACCTATACTCTTTATTATTGCAATTAATTGGTATCGTTGTAAACTCCTCTCTCAGGCAAATTTGCTTACACACTTATCCCTCACACCTTGCCAATCTACAGTTCAAAGTACTTCTATCATCCTGCTCTCCATCGCTATCACACACCTTCTTTCATGCTCTCTATTGATATCACACTCCTGCTTTTCCCAAGATCATACACAAATTAAATTATAGTTTCTGGAATCCTTGATTTTTTAAAGGTTCTCATTTGACATTTTTATCACCACTTTTCTTTCATCTTCTCTTATCTATTCCTTTGGATTGAGATGAATTTATTTTATGATACTTTGGAGTAGTTTCCTCAAAGAAACATCAAGGCTTGTATACTCTCTTAATCCTTTCCTATCTAAAAGACATTTTTAACTCTGACATGAATATTTTGGCTGCACAAAGATTCTTAAGTTGCTGTTCTTTTTACTTTTTACTTTCCAATTTTTCAGATGAGTCATCAAGTGAGCAACATATTTCTCTGTCTTGGTTTTGCAGGTTATTTAAGCATTTCAGAGTCTTCAAAAGGTATTTTCTTTATGCTTGCAACCAAGGAAGGACACCAGGATATGCCTAGAAATGCATTTTTTTTTCATTTAATCTCCCTAAGATTTAGTGAGTCCTTCTAATCTACAGATTGGTGCTTTTCCTCAGGGTAGGAAAAAGCTCTTCTCTTGCTTATTATTATTATTTGTTTTCTATCTATTCTCCTTTTCCTTCATAAGCTTCTGTTATTCACCTACATAACTAGCCTCTCATGATTTCCAATCATTTTTTCCACTTGATCTCCCATACTAATAATTAGCTCTCAACAATGACCATATCCTTTTTAAAAATTCAGTTTTTTTTGAAAAATTTAGCCAAAGTTTCAGAAAGTTTGTTTATGCTTGAATTATCTGTCTTTGAGATATTTTAAAAAACCCACCTTTTATCTCTTCCAGCAATTCTACTTAATTGGGAAACTTGTGCTAGGTGTTCATCTTGGATTTCTGAGCCTCAGCCTCAGTTTCTGAGTCCCTTAGAATAAAAATAATTTTTTCTTTGCTTGCTCATGCCTATGTTTGTTTTTATACACTCTCAAGCAAATATGGGGTAGCAGAAAGAATTGCAATTTTTTGATAAATAACCTAACAACCCATGGCCCTTTGGTGGGTGTCAGGTTGAAGCTGCTCCAAGTCAGGATTCCTCACTGGCTGCTGGAATCCATTCCCACCATTTACCTGGTAGTGATTCAGCTTCCAGGGAAGTTCCATTCCTGGACTACAAGCAAGCAGTGTCTTTGAAATTGAGTTTTCCCATCAGGCAAATAACAATGCAAATGGATCCTGCTGCATATTTTATTATGAATTATGATTATTTAAACAGCTCATTCCATCTGTCTTTTTTGTAGCAAAGTAAAGTAATTAATTGCATTTCTATTTAGTTGGATAATCTTTCCAGATATATTTCAGGCATTTATTAGTATAGTTGACCCTGGAATAATATGGGTTTGAATTGTGTGGGTCCACTTATACAATGAATACCTGTACTATTTTTGATCCATGGTTGGGAGTCTGCAGATATGGAGAACCAACTCTATGAATTGTTCTATACCATCTACACTAATAAAAGACAAACATGCAAACATGCAAATTGACCGTACCTTTGCTATGCCTTAAGCCACGCCCACCAGCCAATCAGAGCAACTATATGCAAATTAACCAAACCAAGATGGCAGCCGGCAGCCATGGAGCTGGAGCAAGCAGGTGGCTTGGTTGCCCCAATGATGGAGGAAGCTTCCTGCCTGCCACGGCCCCAGCTTTGAGCTCCACTTAAAGCAACAAAGTTTCAATTATAGAAGGTAAATAATTGCTTTCAGCCAGCCGTGACCACGGAGCTGGAGCGAGCAGGAGTGGGTTGCCCCTGGCAAAGGAGGAAGCCAGGCTTCCCTCCCGCCCACCCTGGCTGGCTCTGAGCTCCTCTCAAGGCTACAAAGTTTCAATTATAGAAGGTAAATAAATTACAGAATAAAAAAGAAAAAAAAAAAAGGAGAGGCTGGGAGCTTCCGTCACCAGGGGGCTTGGCCAGCCTGAAAACGGCCCTCAGCCCCTCACCCAGACTGGCCAGGCATCCCAGTGTGGATCCCCCACCCTAAAGGGGTGTGGCCATCCTGAAAACAGCCACCAGCCCCTCACCCAGGCTGGCCAAACCTCCATGGGGTGAGGGTCCCCACTGGGAGGGGCTTGACCAGTCTGCAAACAGCCATCAGCCCCTCATTCAGTCTGGCCAGGCACCCCAGTGGGGACCCCCACCCTGAAGGGGGTGTGACCAGCCTGCAAACACCCATCAGCCCCTCACCCAGGATGGCCAGGCACCCCAGCGGGACCCCCACCCTGATCCGGATCACCCTTCAGGGCAAACCAGCTGGCCCCCGCCCATGCACCAGGCCTCTATCCTATATAATAAAAGGGTAATATGCAAACTGACCCTAACAGCAGAACAACTGGGAATGACTGGTCACTATGACACACACTGACTACCAGTGGGCAGACGCTCAATGCAGGAGCTGCCCCCTGGTGGTCAGTGCACTCCCACAGGGGGAGCTCTGCTCAGCCACAAGCCAGGCTGACAGCTGCCAGTACAGCGGTGGTGGTGGGAGCCTCTCCCGCCTCCTCAGCAGCACTAAGGATGTCCGACTGCAGCTTAGGCCTGCTCCCTGCTGGCAAGTGAACATCCCCCAAGGGCTGCCGGGCTGCCAGAGGGATGTTTGTCTGCCAGCTTGGGCCTGATCCCCCAGGGTGCGGGTCTAAGCCAGCAGGTGGACATCCTCCGAGGGGTCCCAGACTGCAAGAAGGCACAGGCCAGGCTGAGGAACCCCTCCCCCCCGCCCCGTGCACAAATTTTTGTGCACCAGGCCTCTAGTTTTATATAAGGGACTTGACCATTTTCATATTTTGATATTTGTGGGGATCTTGGAACCAACCCCCTTTGAATACTGAGGGACAACTTAAGTTTTGGGGGAGTTAAAAGTTATGTGCAGATTTTCAACTATGTGGGGGTTGACACCTGGCCCCCATGTTATGGAAGCATGTCCCATAAGCATCACCTGAGCATGTGTCCATTCTCAGAACTTTCTGTCAATCCCAAGCAGTCAGCAGCACAACTTGTGGGAGTGAGGATTCTACTTGTCACTCCCAGCCTAGGAGGGTACCATTGCCTTGGCCTCTTCACCCTGCTGCCCTGGGACCTTTCTTCTGTCATGTATCCTTCCAGTACATTACTCATCTGTGAGTGCTTACAAGGTGTAACTCATTTTTTTTAGAAGTGAAGGCAAGATTTGTAAGAGTATCATAAACTTTCATATATATTTTTGTCACATTACTTGAAAAAAATTGAAAACAGTACATGAAAAAGCATAAAACAATATATGAAAAAGCATAATTTTTCTTCTTACTATTTTTCTAAATCACTATTTTTCAGTGTTTATTTAAATCATCTACCCTTAAGGAGTACTTTCAGATATTTTGTTCCTAATGACCACACCATATGGCAGTTTTAATCCACAGATATGTGATATATCTGTTTTTGCATTTCACATATCTATTTCTGCTTTATATAAAGAAAGAGTAAGATGTTTTCTGCCTCTTTAAGAACCAATTTCTACCCCAAAGCGGTGTTTTCACCCACTGTTGATAACATATACTCTGCAGATATATCAGATTTAGTGTCACCATAGTACAGTTTAACTAATTTTCAGGAATGTATTCTTATGAGTTCATTAAACAACATATTTTATTATTTCTTTTCCAAATTTTCATTTTATAGTAACACATATGCTATTTAATATATACTATAACCAACTCTCTTGACAAGAAAATGATCATTAATGCAATGAAGATTTTTAAATTAAAGGTTATTGTTCTAAGAAAAAATAATATATTTGTTCTCAAAACAGCATATAAGAAGAAAAATAAGAAAATGGAAAATGACATGCTTAATATAAATGGAACAATGGAAAATGTTCTGCCCTTTTAATTCAATGACTAATGTATGCACATTTATAGGTGACAAATTATAAATGAGCTGATTGTGCCAGGCAGGTCCGAGAAGATAAAATGGGAGATTCTGACCATACGTGGAAATCTACTTAAAATATATTATTCAAGATTTGTGTTACCATCTCTATTTCATAATTTCAAATAAACATATGGATATTCATGAGAAAATGAATACATATTTATCACAAAAGAAGGTGATAGGACAAAATTCATAAGACACTCAATTTGGGTAACCCTGTTCTCTTAAATGAAATCCAGATTAAATAACACCCAAAGAAATGATTACCTGTGTCATTCTAGAGTTGTCTTTAAATCATCTACACTTAGTCTGTAGTGTACCTTCAGTATCCTATATAAAGAGCAAACTTTTAAAATGGATAACTGAATAGTAAAAAACGTCATTATTTTATTTTTTTTCACCCAACAAGACCTGCCCAATCCTCCAAAAACAGACAATGTAGTTATTGCCAGAAGAAGAAACTTATTTAATTAAAGTTTCCCAGAAAGTGAAAAATAAAACTTTCTGGTAATATGAAAGACTGCTGCTATGGCAAGATGAATTACTTTCTTAATTTGATCTCTTGTGATTAATGAGCAGAAATGTGAGTATCAGATTTCGTTTGAACTAAAATAAATGGCTCTTTCATTTAATTTCATTTTAACAGATATCTTAAAACCCAGTGTCTCCAGAGGAACACAGAAATTACTTTTCTAGAAAAGATGACTTTCTGCAAGATGGCATTTCTGCTTCAAACACATAGCAATCATAGACAAACGGGAGACCAAAGAGGCATCCTGGAGTCCTAAGCAAGATAAACCTCTTTACCAGAAATATGGCTAAAACACACACTGTTAGAACTTCTTGCTTCATTAATCTATCTCTCCTATCAATTTGTGAGTTTCTTTTGTTAAAATTGTTAATCTTCTGTGAATAACACTGTGCTGATAAATTTCTGTTCAATGCACAGTTTAGTTTACAGATATATTTTACATAACAATAGAAAAGTAGTGTTCAAATTTTCTTATTTCTTAAGAAAATTAGAATACACATTTTAAAAATATGTTCCTTATAAAATGTGATTTTATGTATATTAATACCAATGTATTATCTTAGATCAAAATGAAAACTCTTACAAAAGAAAGTAAATCTTTGCCTTTTTATATTTATGCATAGCCCAGAAAACAAAGACAAGTTTTACTTCTATCTTAACTAATTTTAAATTTAGGTTAAATAATCTAATGTAACAAAAGTTCCCAATTTCTCAACAGAAGCCAAGCAGCTTTATTTATGCCTAAAGGATGTTTTTTATACTGCAAGTTGACTCTTAATGGGTTGAGTGGTTTATTTTGGATTTTCAAAATAATTTATTCTGGAATACAATGTGGGAGCTCAAGAAATTATTTCCTTAAAATCTCATGGCTTTTTGTAATCTATTTTAAAAAGAAACTTTCTAAAATATTACATAATGCTATTGCCTTAATTACTGTATCATTATAGTCCATAAACTTGAACTGCTGTCATTACAGCCATTTTTGAGGACTAAATAAGATAATATATTCCTTTAAAGCACTTAGCAAAATAATAGAAGATCCAAAAAAAATTGATAGCTATTATTGTCATTAGCTTTACTGTGTTTGATTTTAAAACATGAAGATGTTAGCTGACCTGCTCTGAGTTTCTATAGCTTAAACCAAGATCAAGCTCACTGCTTATTTTAATAAAGTTTTACTGGAACACAAACATTCTGAGACCACACTCACTTTTGCACAGCAGTGGTAGAGTTTAGTAGTGAGACAGTGGCCTGAAAAACATTTTCTAAGCCCTGACAAGTTTTACTCAGTAGCTAGAGCAGCCGTAGCAAACTACGGCCCGCGGGCCGGATCCGGCCCATTTGAAATGAATAAAACTAAAAAAAAAAAAAGACCATACCCTTTTATGTAATGATGTTTACTTTGAATTTATATTAGTTCACACAAACACTCCATCCATGCTTTTGTTCTGGCCCTCCGGTCCAGTTTAAGAACCCATTGTGGCCCTGAGTCAAAAAGTTTGCCCACCCCTGAGCTAGAACGTCGGCTTGTGGACTGAAGAGTCCCAGGTTCGATTCCGGTCAAGGGCAGGTACCTTGGTTACGGGCACATCCCCAGTAGCGGGTGTGCAGGAGGCAGCTGATCAATGTTTCTCTCTCATTGATGTTTCTGACCCTCTATCCCTCTCCCTTCCTCTCTGTAAAATGTATTTTAAAAAAACATTTTCTAAAATGTTTACTCTCTGGCTCTTTAAGAAAAAGTTTATAGACCCTTGGCTTAAACTCAAACCACCTTTATAAACTTTTTGGAAGAAAAAAGAATATTTTATTAAAAATTAAGTTTGATTAAAACAACCTATCCACACTCATTTGAAACAAGCTACTTTTATTCAAGTACAAGTTTCTGATAAAAAAATATTATAATGTAATTCAAATAAAGACCAAATATGCTTTGGAACACTCAGACAACCAACATCTATCAACCAAAGTGAAACCAATTCTGAATGTTTCAGTAGTTCAAGAATATAGTGATTCCTATATAATTAAGAGAATTAAATCTTCACTACTTGGTTTATTAAAATCAAATTCACTTTCAGTGGTTTGAGAAGGGGGCAACAATTAATAGACACATGATATGTACTAGATTCTGCTCTACAACCTATATTTCTGGGGGTTTTTTAAGTTAGAAAAAAATCTTAATATTATATATAAAAAAGAAAATGACAAGGATTTATCATCTACCACTGGACTCTACTAATCCACTTAAATAGTATCAGCAGATTCTACAATATTGTTATTTGAAATTTTGGTGGAATTTTTTACAGCATGATTATAAATGCGCTAACACATTAAAAACACATTAGAAAACAGACCAATTTTGTATGTGGAAAAATTAGGTAACATTTACTGGAGCATTCTATTCTCAGTAAATGGCGTATATATTTATTCTGCAGGGTTGATTTAGTATGACTGGCCACCACCCTGGGCTGGGTTACAGAAGAAATATTAATGTAATCTATAATATCCAGCATTGTTCCTTCTAGAGAGATTGACATAATTGCAATCATGTGTTGCCATTTCTGTTTTTTATTTTATCATTAGTGCAGTTTTGGTCTCTGGTTCTAATACTACAGTATAATTCTTCCACCACACCTAACTTTCCACCTCATTCTACCAGAGCCTTTAACTAACCTTTGGGTGTCTTGTTCCATGTTCACCAATTCCTTCTACGCTCTCAATCTCCACTCACATAATCAGCTTCCTCTGTCCTAGCCTCAGCTGGTTCTTTCCCAAATGCATAACTTCCCCCACAGTCTTTTTGAGAAGAGGATGGCCCATGTAGGATAACATGTCGATGAGGAAGAGCGCCCCATCCAGTACTCCTCCATGCTCCTTTGACATGTATTCCATTAGGTTAAAACATCTTCTTACAACACAGTTCCAGGGGCTGCCCTCTATTATCTGTCACTGCCACATGCCCCTGCCTACATTCCTTTCCATAAGAACTGGCCTCACATGGGTTGACTTCAATGTCATTGTAAAGATTCAGCCAACACCTTAGCTTAATAGTTCCTTGCTATTTCTGTCTCAACTCCATCATTATGTTTAAGCCACTCATATCCATATAAAACCCTAGATTTTTGTATTTACCCACAATTATTCTAAAATTCTAAACCCTGGGTCCCATTCTCTGACCAAAATCTTACCTTCTAGCTCTTCAAAATCTTATTCTATCACTTCAACTATACCAGTTCTTTCTTTGACCATTTAAAGACTCTATACTTCATTTTGTTCTTTCATTTTTCTTCCTATTTTCATATCCAACCTAGACCATAGGGTCATCACGTCAACTCCTTTGCCAGCCACCCAAAGTTCCTGGTCCCTTGTTTCTCAGCTCTATAAGCCTGAAAATACTCTAAAGCTGGATCAATCTAAATGTTGCATTTCTCCCCTTTATGTAAGGCCTAAGAAAGTCACAGACCTGTCTAAATTAGTATCTCTATAAATTTGTAGTCTCAAAATTTAGCTGTATCTTCAACATTGCATTTCATGTATCTTTAAATAGCTTTTTTGCCTTCTCCACAGTACCCACTTCCTCTCTCCTTTCTCCACAACCTTTCCAATTCATTGCCTCATCATCAGGCTGGATAGAGACCTTGCTTCCTATTCACAGGACAAATAGAAATCATTTGATGGGAATTTCTTTAACATTCAATCTCTGCATTACAAATTCACTTGCAAATATTACTATTGGTCCATATTCCCCTCTGCTTTTAATGACAAAGCATTCTTTGTGTGATGGTTTTGTAACAAAATTATAGGTGCTGATTATAATTGCCTATTTTAAAAAGGCATTGGTTAATAAGATTATATAGGTTTCAAGTGTACAATTCTATAATACATCATCTGTATATTGTATTGTGTGGTCACCACCCAAAGTCAAGTCCCTTCTGTCACCATATATTTTATCTCCCTTATCCTTTTCTACTTCCCCCCAACCCCTTTTCCCTCTGGTAACTACCATATTGTTGTCTGTGTCCATGAGTTTTTTGGTCTTGTTTTTTGATTGTTGCTTTTAGTTTTATATCCCACATATGAGTGAAATCATATGAGTTTTGACTTTTCTATCTGACTTATTTCACTTAGCATGATATTCTCAAGATCCATCCATGTTACTGCAAATGGCAGTATTTAATTTTTTTTCCTATGGCTGCGTAATATTCCATTATATCCTATCTAATAAAAGAGTAATATGTAAATTAACTGTCACTCTGCAACAAAGATGGTGGCACCCATAGTGGCCAGGGCGGGACCTTGACAGCGTCGCCCCGGCAACATGAACCCAGCATCTATGCCCCAGCCATGCAGAGGGAGGGGAGGGGCCTTGGGCTGGAGGCCAGGGTGAGGGACACTGGCGTCGCTGCAGGCCGGGATGAAGGACACCCCTGTGCATGAATTTTGTGCACTGGGCCTCTAGTATATATGACTTCTTTATTCAATCATATAATTTCTTCATGAGCCCTCTCATTAGTCCTCCACAGCATATAAAACTTATTTACTGTCTATATTTTTTACTAAACTGTAAGATCCATATACCATGCAACAACTAGGCAGCATCACATCACAGACTCCACTCCAGCGAAAGTTTGGTACTAATAATAACTTTGTTATAGGAAACAAGCCTCCATGAAGAGAGGAATTCATAAGTGACTTCTTAAAACATCTTGATACCCACATAGATGTTTATATTCAACTAGAGGCCCAGTGCACGAAATTCATGCATGGGGGGATGTCCCTCAGCCCAGCCTGCACTCTCTTGCAATCCGGGACTGCTGGCTCCTAATAGCTCACCTGCCTGCCTGCCTGATCACCCCTAACCACTCTGCATGACTGCCTCATCACCCCTAACCACTCACATGCCTGCCTGATAGCCCTTAACCACTCCCGCTCGCCTGCCCATCTGATCGCCCCTAACTGCTTGTCTGCCTGATCACCACTAACCAGTTGCCTGCCTGCCCAATCGCCCCAACCACCTCTGCCTTGGCCCCGCCATGGTGGCCTCATCAAGAATGATATCCGGAATTCCGGAATGACGTCCGGAAGATCATTCAGCTGTCTGGTCTAATTAGCATATTATGCTTTTATTATTATAGCTAAGTGTATAACATCAATTATTTTTCTGAAAAGTTCATGCATGAGTGGATTGAATTTTTATGAACCAAATCAATTTTTAAATGCACTATGGGAATTCTCGATATATAGGAGGACTCAACTTTATGGCAAATTGATTTTTTATGTGAAAAATGCTTTTGAAATAAAAATAAATGGCAATTTTTCTGCTTTTTAAGTTTAATTTTTCATATATTTATTTAGTATGTGTATACCTCACTTATATGATGAATGGGTTTGTAAAGAGTTATATACTACATCAACCAATTTTTCCATAAATATGTAATCACTGAATTCAAGATATATTTTAGAAATAATTTTTCACAATGACAAAACATAGTGGTCTCTGGAAGTCAGTAAAAATATGTAAGAATTAAATATTAAAGTTACTGAAACAGTAAGAAGTACTATAAAATTCTAGCTGGTATGTAGAAGATGCTTATTAAATCACTAACCTATCTGCTTCTGGCTTGACATCTTTAGTGCAGGTTATAACAGCTCAGTCTCTAGTAGAGAAATTTTTGTACTATCTATTTCAATTTCCCTCCAGCCCTGTCCTTGGTACTGTTGAGCTGGCTTGCTTGTTTACAACCTTCTGAACCTGTGCTTGTTTACACTTAGTAGGAAACAGACTACAGCAACATGGAAAAGGGAGAGAATATGAGAGGTGGATAGGAAAACAGTAAGATGGCAAGAGAAACACCCAGGGCAAAGGGTTACCTTGAAGATGCAACACACTGTGGGGAAGAGACTTGGGCTCATGGTGACAGGAAATACATCAGGCAACATAGTGACCAAGGGAAACACTTGAGAAACAGCTTTGATTTAACTCAAGTAATTAACAAATTGAAATTAATTTTCACATTTATAAAAGGCACCTTTACTCCAGTGAGCAGCTTACCTCTGCAAGATAGAACTCATCATATTGCCTTCGGAAGCTCTCTCCTTTGTGATAGTTGCTAGCGGCCACTATCACATCCACCGTCACCATGCTCAGGATGAACATGTGGAAAACTGATGACCGCATCATTTGCTGAGGAGGCAAAACAGATGAACTGTTAACAAAGAAATAAACCCTTACGATTAAACATAATTGTGTGCCTAGACCTGGACATGCAACATCTTTATGACACACTGCTGTGCAGAGCAGTGCTTCTATGATAACTTGATGAATGTTAATCACCGCTGAATAGTGTTAGCAAAGGAATCTTTGTCTTCAGGCAGTAAAAATGACTAAGGAGGTAGTTTTGGAGACTTTTAGTTGAAATATATTCATTTCACTTGTATATAGCCCATATCTGAATTTTCATTGGTGAGTTAGGTAGTTTTTATCCTTAATACTGACTATATGAAGAAATTATTTTTAAAAAGCTGATGTCACAAAGCAACTGTTGCTTTATTCTGTTAAGAGAAAATGCTACTGAAGATAAAAACATTTTAGATAGCCCTAGCTGGTTTGGCTCAGTGGATAAAGCAGACTACAGGGTCCCAGGTTTGATTCCTGTCAAAGGCACATGCCTGGGTTGCAGGCTCAGTAGGGGGCATGCAGGGGGCAACTGATCAATGATTCTCTCTCATCATTGATGTTTCTATCTCTTTCTTCCTCTCCCTTCCTCTCTGAAATCAATAAAAATATATTTTAAAAAACACATTTTAGATATAATCATAAAACTGGAAAAGTGGGAGAAACCTAAGGTCTATTTTTTATTACTTCTGTAAATTATTTATTTATTTAAATTATTATTTTTAATAATTTATTTTTATAGAGGTATGACTGACATAAAATAAAAAAGCAGTACCTATTGAATATATACATTCAATGAGTTTGGGAATAAGTATACACCCATGAAACCTCCTCCATCAAGGCCATAAACATATCTGTCACCTTCCAAAGTTTCTTCCCACCTCCTTTATTTTTATTATTATTATTATTGGTAAGAATAATACCAATATCTTAACATAATATATATCCTCTTAGCAAATTCTAAGTATACAATAAAATATTGGTAGCCATAGGTACTATGCTGTATAGAACTTATTTATCTCAAATAACTGAAACTTTATATACTTTATATAAATATTTTTTAAAAAAATTATACTACAATAATAACCGATGTTTACATTTATACTCACTATGTGCCTGTAGCTGTTGTAGGTGATTTACATAAATTAACTCATTTAATGACATAACAGCACCAAGAAGTTACTCTAATTTTAGAGAAGGAAACTGAGTCTCAGAGAAGTTAAATAACTTTCTCATTGTCACACAAGTATTGAAGGTGGAATCATAATTTTCACCTACAACTGGTCTAAGTTCACTGCCTCTACTGAAGTGAGATAATTCAGCATTCAAAAATAATGACTATTATCATAAAGGCTAATATGTATTGAATGTTTACTATGTTCCAGGCTATACTATAATTATGTTATTTACTTTATGTCTTTTATCTCCACCATAGCCGTTACATGATGGGATATAGTGCTCATTTTTTCCAGTGAGTTCAAAGGGATTAAGTCATTTGTCAGAGGTCACACAGCAAGTACACAGCAGAGACAGGCTCTCATACCCAAGTCTGTTTATAGCATTGGAAATACATTCAATAATATTGTAATAACTATGTATGGGGCCAGAATTCATAGACAGTAATTCTATCTAATAAAAAAGTAATATGCAAATTGACCATCACTCCAACACACAAGATGGCTGCCCCCATGTGGACACAAGATGGCCAGCAGGGGAGGGCAGTTGGGGGCAATCAGGCCTGCAGGGGAGGGCAGTTGGGGCAACCAGGCCAGCAGGGGAGGGCAGTTGTGGGGACCAGGCCTGCAGGGGAGGGCAGTTAGGGGTGACCAGGCCTGCAGAGGAGGGCAGTTGGGGGTGACCAGGCCAACAGGGGAGGACAGTTAGGGGCAATCAGGGCGGCAGGGGAGCAGTTAGGTGTTGATCAGGCTGGCAGGGGAGTGGTTAGGGGCAATCAGACTGGCAGGCAGGCGAGTGGTTGGGAGCCAGCAGTCCTGGATTATGAGAGGGATGTCTGACTGCCCGTTTAGGCCCGATCCCTGGGGCAGTCGGACATCCCTCGAGGGGTCCCAGATTAGAGAAGGTGCAGGCTGGGCTGAGGGACACGCACCCCCATGCATGAATTTTGTGCACTGGGCCTCTAGTATTATAATAACTATGTAATAATTATATTGGGAGACCACTTTATAAAGTACATGATGTCTAAGCACTTTGCTGCACATCTGAAACTGATACAGAATAATATTGAATGTAAACTATAATTGAAAAAAATACTTAAAAAGTAGGTAGGTAGATAAAGGCACACTTTTTTTTGGTTAAATTATACTTTGTGATCTAAAAATATCTCAAAGATGATTATTATTTTAATGGCATCTTTAGTATAATTCATGAGTATATATAAGAGACACAATGTGGAGAAAAGTCAAAATTAATTAAAAAATATAAATACAAGTGTGTCTTTTTAAAAGTCCATTCTGGGACAAACTGCTCGCTGTGGGGTGGAGTCCACAAAAGGAGAGAATAGTGGCAGAAGGCCCTGGGCAGCAGGAGAGAAGCCAATCTGTGGAAAGGAGCTGAGAGCACAACAAGCCACTGCATCACATCCTTCTGTGCCCCCTTCTCCGGGGACCAGCGCCACCATGCTACTCTTTCACGATGACCCCTCCTTTCTTCTCAGGACTTAGGGGCACATATCCTTACCCTGTGATGTGACCTGAGAATTCTTCAGTCTTTGCACCTATAAGAAGCTAACGAAAGCAAAACCTGGGGATGGGAGGAAGAGGACCACCACTGAGTGCTGTCTCTCTGCATCCACATTCATGTTGTCACTGGCCTTCGATGCCCTGCAGTGGTCATTAGCAGCTTGGGCTATAAGACCAATTGTGTGGAGTTCCACCACACACATGCTACGGGGCTCTGGGCTAGTCATTTAAACCTCTGTGTGCCTCTCTGTGCTTCACTTTACTGAGTTTTCTCTTCAGTAAAGTGAAGATAATAGTGGCTACTCCAAAGGTTGTCATCAATTTTAAATAAGTAAATATTGATAAAGCCCTTAGAATAGTGCTTGCATATTGTAAGTGTTTTATAAAGATATGCAGCAAAAATAAGTACCATTCTGTGAATCAGGTATTTTTCTATTCAGGAATGAGAAATTAATAGGCCAAGGTCAAAGAATTAATTATGTTGTATATTTGACGGAGTCCACAACCAAGTGAGACAAATAAAAGTCATAATGTCTAATACCTTGAGAGATGACAGAGCCATTGGAAAAGCAGACATTTAATAAGGTTTTGTGTCACCATGGCTATTGAGGCATTCCTACATCTATTTGCCTTTGATTTGATTTTAGAGGTATTATAAAATCAAATTCCAGAACTGCCAATCAACATATTTAAATGTATGTCAATTTACTTGCAGAAACTACTGACCTTCATAACATAGATAAGCAAGTCAGTTGGCAAATTTCTATTCTCATTAGAATTTTCATTGTTATTTAGTTTTTCTTGCATCGTGAGAGTCAAATTCCATAACTATGATTCCCTTTCTATACTCCTTTCATTTCAACTGATTTCCACTTCATTTGCATGACAGAAAAGCCACAACTTTCTCTTTCTATTTTCCTTAGCTCTGGGTTTATGTCTTAAGTAAACTGTTATTACTGAAAGATCCAAACAAAGCTTTTAGGCATGGCTGTCAAAAATCTTTAAAATTGGTTTTGTAACTGTCACAGCTTCACTTTGGTGCTGTCATTATAATTACTTCTATTTTGTCTGAATGTCTACATGTCCCTTTTGGTACAGAGTCATTAAAATAATCCCTTGCAATGGATTTTGATATACTGGAATCACCATTGCTTTGCTTTCTCCAAAGTAATAACTTTCAAATGTTAAATAAGAATTAAAGTGATAAGTATGTGCAGGAGCTAAATTTAAATATTCAAACCAGTAACTCCAGCTTTGAAGTTGCTAATGAAACAGGCCACTTCAACTCAACTCAATTCATCCAATGTGTGAAACTGGCTATTGGCTTCTTAATGTAGAAGGGCTGGCAAATTTTAGACTCATGTTTGTATCTGTAGGACAGTCCAAATGTATACCCTTCAATTTTTTATTTTCTTATAAAAATTAAAGAAAAATGTTTACATTGAGTCAGTGCCACAAAATAGTATTATATAACTTGAGATTTTCCAAACTATTATTTAATATGGGTAGAAAATTTATATAGAGATATAAACACTTAAATACATATATGTATATATACACATACTAATATATATTAGCATATATATTAGTATATATTAGTATATATATAGAAAAGCTTCAAAAGTAGAGTATGCTAATGTGCAAAGTACGGGAAAGCAGGCATTTTTACCAAAGGGCAATGTCACTAGGGCACATGGGCTGCAGTTATTAACAGAAAACAATGAAATATAAAGATGCTCGTGAAAACCAGTGAAGACAGGAAACGTTGGCCAGGACACCGAACAGTGAGTAGGTGCTTTGGGAGTAAGGCTCTGAGGAAGGAGGACCCTGTCCTCAGCCCTGAGGTGGATGTGCAGCCAACCATCTAGGCTCCGGGGGGGAGAATACAACTGGAAGAATTTGAGAACAGGGCACTGCTGCAGCCTCCAAATAAGTCTCTAGCTTCCACTCCCAAGTGGATCTGCTTTCCAGACTTTGACAAAACCTCCTCAGGAGGATATATATTTAGTATAAGACTCTTCAGGTCCTGCATTTGCACTTAAATTTTTAAATTTCTTTTCCATCGCTATGTCATTTTGGTTTATATATTTTTTTTAAATCCGAGAAGTTTTGTATATATGTTTACTTTGGCTTTGATCTGAGAATGACTGATTTCTGTATGTGACAGCTGGAATGACCAAATACGAAGAAGAGACAATAATAGAATCATCCCCAAGGCAGCGATATCTGTCAAAAATACTCGGGAGCCTTGCTCCTCAAACTGTGAATCCTGAGCCATCAGTTTCCTGAGAGCATACTGAAAATGCAGGGATCTCAGGCCTCTCCCATACCTACTGAATCAAAGTCTGCATCTTTAAAAAGGCCCCAATGATTAACGTGCATATTGAACTCTGAGAGTCTGCGCTGTGGTAGCTATTCCTTGGGTTGTAGGTTAAACTGGATGACCTACACAATATTTTTTTACAAATTGGCAACCTCATGACTCTGAATGTCTATAATCGCTGAATGGAATATAACAGATACTGGTTAGAATCCTAGGGTAACATGTTAGGGTACACCATCACAAAAATGGATGCCTACCTTCCCCCCTGTCTCCAATTCAAGAGAAAAAAAATTAACTAAACCAGTTTGGCTTCATAAAGACAAAATTATGTGATGGCTTTTTAACCATTTGGGGGGTATTATGAAGACACCATCACAGACTCTTTCATGAAGCCTTGAAACGAAACCTCTAGAAACTGGAAAAGGCAAGGAAACAGTTTTCCCTCTAGAAGTAGTGCAGCCTGTTGATACCAGTGAAACCCACTTGGGACCTGTTAAGTTATAAATAATAAATTTGTATTGCTTTGAGTCAGTAAGTTTGTGGTAATTTATTACTGCAAAAATAGAGAAATAATACAAGTATTGTTTATGATTTAATATGACAACATTTTTCACTGATTCAATACTTCTGGCATACTATTACTAGCTGTGTGCATTTATTCAATAGCTACCAAATCCCTACTGTGTATCTAAAAACTGGTAGGTCCTGGGAATACAGGATGAAGTAAAACACTGCCTAACTCCAGGACCACAAATTTGGACAGATCTAGAGCTTAGAGGGCTATGGATTTCCTTGTATAAAATAAAAGTCAAAGTGAGTTTTAAAAATGGCATTGTACTGCACCTGGAGGCAGGCTGGGGCTCGTCCCTGAGGCTTGTTGACATCCACAGCTACCAGCTGCCACCCGCCAGCAGCGTCTTCGTGAAACATCTTCAAGGCAAAGAGGGAGATGAGTCAGAGACACTTAGTAAGGAACACTGAGAACTGTAACTTTATATCTCCAACATTTTATATTTTTTAGCAAAGATTTGTTTTCTTATAGATTTATGTTTAAAACCTGAGTCTTTTCAATTATGTTCATCTTAACACTGAAAACTTAAGTGAATAATAGTAACACAAGTGAAATAAGCCAGAGAAAGACAAGTATCACATGATTTCACTTATATGTGGAATCTGATGAACAAAATAAACCAAAGAATAAAACAGATCCAGAGACATGGAAGCATGGACTAGACTTGAGTAATCTCAGAGGGAAGGCGGGAGGGTGGGGCAGGAAGAAATGAACCAAAGAGCTTATATGCATAGATGCATAACCAAGGACACAGACAATAGTGTTGTGAAGGCTGGGGAGGGGGTGAGAGTGGGGAGGAAGGGAATAATGGGGGGGGGGTATCTGTAATACTTTCAATAATAAAGATAAATTTAAAAAATAAAAGTAAAATCTACTGCAACTAAAAAAAAAAAAAAAAGAATGGCAATAGCTTGCATTTATTGAGCACTAATTATGTATCAGGTCCTTTCTGTTTTACATATATTTTATATATAATTGCCCAAATATTCTTTTCCACAAGACTTCAAAGTAGGCATTTTGTCCCAATTATATATATTATTATTATTATATATTAAATCTGGGAGAAAATGAAAGTTAGAATTCCAAAGCATTGTATCTGTTGTGTTTTTACTAGAAATGGTGAATTTTTATCTCTATTTAGTGGACACCTCTCACTGAGCTAACAGAAAAATGTTCTCAGGATAAGTAATATAAGAATTGAACATGTGGCATAGGGGTTGAGGCTGGTGTTATTTTAATGACAGGAGACTGACGTGTCACTTAATATACTTTGTGAATTATTTTAACTAGGCCAAATTAATCTGCTCAGTAGAAATTTTATGTACATATTAATAAAGGGAAAAAGTAGTTTCTTTTGGCTTAAAATACATAAGTGATGAAATTCAGGACAGGTTACTTAATATCAGATACTAAAATCTGACATCCATTGAATTGGATATTTAGGTTGGTGGATGCCTAGGATATTATCTTACTGCATATTCTACTATCTCAAAAATTAGTCGTCTGTCAATATTACATTCAGCTGGAAGACATTTCCCACTTTCAATTTCTTGGGGATGTGTGTGTGTGTGTGTGTGTGTGTGTGTCTGTGTGTGTGTGTTGGGGTGGTAGGGGGATAATGTGAAATTCAGGATTTTATTTTTCTAAGAAAAGACAGTACAAGCACTCACTGTTTTATTCCTGCCCGAAATTGCTGTTTCATGCACATAAGTAAACATCTTAGCCATACTACGTCCTCATGTTAATCTGACTCTGTGTCCAAAAGGGGAATTGTTGATGGAAATATGAGAGGATAACAAAGATCCCATTACTGTTTGTTTTCCTGTTACTTTCTATATTATGGCCTCCATGAAACCTCTGTCTTTAATTTCCCTGTGATTTGTTTCTATGCTGTGACTGAGAGGCAGGTTGAATGAATTTCCTCACTTTAGAATTAATTTTAAAAGGCATTCTTAGTGGTAGAATTAAGCACATCCCTTATGAACAGGCTCATTCCAGAATACATACACTGGTTGAAATGCAAACCTGTTAAAGTGCCTTTTAAAGTTCCTGTCAAAATTCTGGGAGTCTCCTTTTAAGGAGAAAAAGACAAAAGACAAAAGGAAAGGACAAAAGCAGTCCTGTCAGTGACTAGCTAAAGCCCCTCTGTACATGCAGCCTTTACTCTCTTGTCATGGCACAAAGAATTCCTGGTGTATGCATTTGCTTTGATCAGTAGCAGACCAATTTTCTCTGTTAAATTATTTCTTTTCCAGTGGACCAAAATCAAATGAATCTATTTAATTTTTGTAAAATTGTTCTCTCAGGGTCACTTCTTTGTATGAAATAAAGTGAAGGAAATGCAAACATGTTCCATTTCTCTCGAGTCCCCCGGATTATGAAACAACATTTAGCTTGGTTAATATGCCAGCAGCTTTGTGACATAGGTGATGGGATATCTCAAAACAGGGATCCTTAGGGACTCAAGTCCTTAGGGGAGAGTGGCAGGGGCTGCCAGCTGTCCCTCCATGTCTCTTCTCTCTGTCTTCCAAAGTAAGAAAATTTTTATGAGATCACTAAACCACACACACAAAATAAGGTTTCCTTTTTTGAAACTTATCTTAACCATGTAATTATATGCTAGCCTATGAGAATTAAGCAGAAATGTTCTTTCTATTTTTTTTTCTTCCAGCTTTTTGGAATATGGATGTGAGGGTTAAAGATATAGCAGTCAACTCAGTCTATGAGGCAACTTTGGGAATGGAGACTATGCAAGGTGGAGCAAAAAGTGCAAGGAGTTAGGATACGCGGCAATGAAGACTACCACACCAACTCCAAATGACCTCCTCCAACTTGACATGAGAGAGAAATATCTATCTATCTATCTATCTATCTATCTATCTATCTATCTATCTATCATCTATCTATATCTATCTATCTATCCATCCATCCTATATAATAAAAGGGTAATATGCAAATTGACCCTAACAGCAGAACTACTGAGAATAACTGGTCACTATGACACACACTGACCACTAGGGGGCAGATGCTCAGTGCAGGAGCTGCTCCCTGGTGGTCAGTGTGCTCCCACAGGGGGAGCTCTGCTCAGCCACAAGCCAGGCTGACGGCTGCCAGCACAGCGGTGGTGGTGGGAGCCTCTCCTGCCTCCTCAGCAGCGCTAAGGATGTCTGACTGCAGCTTAAGCCTGCTCCCTGCTGGCAAGTGGACATCCCCCAAGGGCTGCCGGGCTGCCATAGGGATGTCTGACTGCAAGCTTAGGCCTGATACCCTGGGGAGTGGGCCTAAGCCAGCAGGTGGACATCCCTGAGGGGTCCCAGACTGCGAGAGGGCACAGGCCGGGCTGAGGGACCCCCCCCCAATCCCCCAAGTGCACAAATTTTTGTGCACCGGGCCTCTAGTCTATCTATAAAAGCCTAATATGCAAAGTGTCCCCTTAGGAGTTCAACCAGGAGACCGAGAGTTCGATTGCTCGCTATGATGTGCACTGACCACTAGAGGGTGGCGCAGAATGAAGGAAGGCCCCAGCCAGCAGCTGGAAGGCCCCAATTGGCTCTGATTGTCAGCCAGGCCTAGGGACCCTACCCAGGCACAAATTTCATGCACCATGCACAGTAGCTTACATAAGCTACTTGGGGTTTTCTGTCCTTTGTAGTATGTGCACACACACACATACACGTACACATTAATGCAAAGAAAAATCTAAAATTAATTTGAAATTCTTATGCTCTTTGGATTCTTTCAAAATCAGTTGTGGTTTTTAATAGGTAATCATCAATATAACACAAAATAATTAGATTGTACACTTGATTTCACTATTAAATAATAATATTCAATGACCTCAGCCTCACAAAATGTAATTCTCACATATGATGAGTATATTGTTCCATTGCCACAGGTTCTTATTAGAATCACTATTGTGTCATGCTAGAATAGACCTTCCCAGAAATTGCTTTCATTAAATTACTTTCTCACTTATTTTAAAGATGTATATACATGTGGAAAACAATGGCCTTGGAATACAGTAAACAAATATTTACTCAAGTATTGTCATTCTGCATAATGTTGTACACAGTCTTTTTGGAGATTAAATTCTTGTTTTTGATTGTATGTGTTTTCATATACACATTTCTACTTTAACCCAGCACTGCATATTCATATAGAAGTTGTTTAGGTATTGTAGGTATTCAAATTTTAAGAACTACATGTTCACAGAACTACAAAGGAAGAAGAACTCCTAAATGTTCTTTGATCCTACATCAACTCTATCCTTTGCAGTCTTATGTCTTAATTAGGAAATATTAATTCAGTAAACATGGGCCAGCAAGCGTGCTGAACCAGAGATCATGACAGACCCAGAAATTATGACTCTCTTTAGACAATCAGAATATTTACTTACCAATCACATAATATGACTCTATTGGACCATGATTCACATATAAAACTTAGGTATGAATTGATTGCCAGAGCAATCAATATTGTGTCTCTTATCACTATACAATAAAACGTAGCCTTGTGTGGCCCTAAGTCTTAGCAGTTCTTTTCGTTCTATTCCAGGCAAAGTAAGATAAGCTCATCTTTACCATGAATCAGTCTCCATCAGAAGACCATATGGCTGCAGCAGCAAATAGCTGAGGAATGAGAGTAAAGGACTGGAATAGAGAGACACTACTATGTCCAGAATAATTTTTTCCTTTTTTTATCCTCACCCGAGGACATTTTCATTGATTTTTTTAAAATCTTTATTGTTGAAAGTATTACATATGTCCCCTTTTACCCCCCATTGACCCCTTCTCCCGCCCCCACCCCTACCCCTGGCCTTCACTACTCTATTGTCTGTGTCCATGGGCTATGCATATATGCATACAAGTTCTTTGGACATTTTCATTGATTTTTAGAGAGAGAAAGAGAGAGAGAGAGAGAGAGAGAGAGAGAGAGAGAGAGAGAGAGAGAGAGAAACAATGTAGAGAGAAACATTAACATTGATCGGTTGCCTCCTGAATGTGCCCCAACTGGGGCTGAGGATCAAACCTGCAACCCAGGTATTTGCCCTGACTGGGAATCAAACCTGTGACCTTTTGGTGTAAGGGATGATGTTCCTAACAATGGAACCACACCAGCCAGAGCTGTCCATAATAATTTCTACCAGCACATCTGCATAATTCAAAATCCAGTTCAGGGAGAACATCCTTAGAAACTTGTGGCATGGGTAGTAGTCTTGTTGTTGAGGGACACAGGAGGCTATTACATCATGACTGTATGAATCTCTTGCACTTTAACCCAAGATACAACTGAATGTGTGGCCACAGTGACCCATGTCTGATAATTACGCAGGTATAAAATGTCACCATCCCCATAAGAGTTCAGGCAAATTAATGATTACCAATCTGAAAATATTCACATCACTTTCCTTTGTTTTCCTGTTACATTTTGTATTGTGGCCTCCATAAGACCTCTAGCGTTATTTTTTCTGTAATTTGTTCCTATGCTGTGACTCTGAGGCAGGTTGCCTCTTCCTACTTATAAACAACACAGTCCTCACCAGGGATTCTCTTTTGCCTCAGAACAGTCCACATCAGAGAAAATTCCTATTGAACCACCTAAGATGTCAGAAAGACCCTTCCTTATCCTGTTGATGTGTATAATTTTCTTTCTACACACAAAGCCTCCCGGGAATATCTGTAGACTTAAATATCATAGGTGCATCAAGCCGAGGACCCTATTAGCCCTTCTATGAGAATAATATATAGAAAAGCAGCAATTGTTCCAAATACTACAGAAAGGCAAGAACTGACTTCATTTCTGAACAGCTGTGTGCTTTACAATACAACTGTCTTTATTTTATTTTCTTAAAGTCTATCAGTTTTATTAGACTTAGAAATTGTGATTTATTGTTTTAAACCATTGAATGAGAGCTTCTTGTGCACAGAGTTCTGTCAGATTTTACAAGTGTGACAGAATCATGGCAAATGATGTCTCTCTCCTTCTTCACACACACAGCCTCTGGGCCACTTGAAGACTGGCTGGGCGGGGTGGGGCAGGGCTGGGCCTGTTTCCAGGCAGCTCAAGTGGTATTGCACCAAGGGCTGCTGCAGGAGCTTCATCAGTTGCTTAGCAACAGGGTCCTCAGCCACAGCATTTTTCTTAATGAAGGTTTTTCACAATTCTCTGTGTGATTACCTTAACTGAATACCAAGATGCATATCTGACAGAACTCTGAATTACCAGCTTCTTCCTCCAGATTATGTACAATTTTGCATCAAAACAACGTTGTACAATTCTGCTGGCAGTCTCTTCACATTTCACTTTCTATGGTAACTGCTGGCTGATTTGGTGGCACTTCCAAACACTACTCTTCCAGCTGTGGTTTTATAAATAAGATTCACTTAATAAGCATAATATGGTTTTAAAGACATGTTAGGTCATCTCTCAGGAACACTGATGTAAGTTCTGTGCTGAGTTCACAGTTCTATGATCCATTAAGTTTCTCTCTCTCTCTTTCTCTCTCTCTCTCTCTAATATAGAGCAGAAAACACCTTTGAGAGGTTGTCACCTTACTTAAAAGACATGTCAGAATGAACTTGGAACTTTATTATTTCTCATAGTTTACTAAAAGAGATGAGAGAAGAAACAGGAACTAGATGTGGTTGACTCTTTGGAGGGTCTCCTACATGCCACCTGTGAAATAGCCCAGATAATGTTTTAAAAATCTTTCATGGAAATCTGAATAGTTGTTTGTCAAAACTGAATAATATTACTACTATTTCATTTATAATGAATTGCCTAGACAATTCAAACTTTCACCGCATCATAAAGATGCAGCACAACGGCTTTTCCAAATATTAGCATGTTTAATAGCGTTAGAATATAATTATTAGAAGAATAATTTGAAAATTTTCAAAATAAAATGTGTACCTTGGATCTTTCACAAATACCTTTGTACCAATAGACCCGTAAAAGTATTTGCAAACTTATAAAATAATAGTTACAAGGCATTAAAATAATTTCATTCTCAATTCATAAATTTTTATTTTCTCTCTCTTTTATAAAGATTCATACTAGAAGTAGATAGTATATAAACCTGTCCTTTCTCTTCCTAAACACACACACATACAACATAACACAAATACACAAAACCAAACCAAAAACAAAGTCACTGAATCTGAATTGCTCTCTCATATAACAACTGTCCTGCTACTTTTTGTCAAATTCTAGGGCACTTCCAACTTCTTAGGAGCATAGGGAAAAGCCTTCCATAAATGTAGTGATTTCTCAAAAATCACAGGTATGCATTTGGGGTTGAGTGGCCTTAATAATTTGCTTAATGATTGGTTCATTCTGAATGAAATAAAATTTCCAAAAATTCTAATTCTATACATAAGTGCCATTGTATTGGTTTTCAAGTATATGAATAAACAGTTATAAAAATGGGAACTTACACAGTTTCTATGTTTTATCTGCAAGCCCTTTAAGGACTGGTGATGGAAGAATCAAATAAAAAGTACATAAAAAGTATGGTGGCTGGAGAAACCAAGATGGCGGCATAGGTAAACACCGAAATTGCTGCCTCCTACAACAACTTCAAAAATACAACAAAAAGACAAAACGGACATCATCCAGAACTACAGGAAGGCTGGCTAAGTGGAAATTCTACAACTAGAAGGAAAGAGAAAAGCACACTGAGAGTCAGGAGCTGCGGAAGTAAAGTGCAAAGGTACGGAGGCTCGAGCGTGCGCTCGGAAAGGGGCTGGTACCTGAGGATGCGGCTGTCTTTTTGAATTGGGAGGGAGTCACAAGCTCCCGACTGCTCTGAACTCCAGTTCTGGGAAGTCTCTGGGGACCCAGGACTCATACGGGGAGAAACTGGACTGTCTGGCAGCGGGCAGAACTCGGAACTCTAGGGTGGCTTTCTCTCAGAGGTGCTTACAGCGATTACCAGGACACTGAGACGCCCGGCCCCTTAGGGCAGGGATGAGGATCTGCCATAGCTGCTTGCTCCGCCCTGTTGATTCCTTGAGACCCCGCCCCACCCAGGCTGCAGCAGAGGCTTTTGCATATGAATGCCCCGGCCCTTTGCAACCTGAAAATTACCTAACTGCAGCTGGGCCAGACAGACCCAGAACTTCCAAGAGAAGGCCCAAGGCCCCACAGCAGCTTGCATTGCTTCACAGCTGGGCCTCATCTGGGCACCTCCAAACTCCAAAAAAGGAAGGGGAATCTGCAGATCTTTTTGTAGCTCCTGCTGGGTAACCTCAGGCAGAGACTAAATTAGCACCTTCTTAGAGATCCAAGAGCCAGTGTACCCAGTGGTCAGAGGGGGACCATCCAGATTACAACTCCTCAGATCCATAAGGGACACACACTCGGGGGGCAGACTCAGTGAGCACCAAAGCCCCACTGAAGCAAGTCTTGCCCCAGAAGGGTGTCTTCAGCACAGAAGTTCCCCCACTGCAGATACAGCTGATTCTCACTGCCAATTGGCCTGGAAGTCAATTCCTTTCAGTGATACCTACAACAATCAAGGCATAACTACAACAAGACTGTGCACAAAGCCCACAAGGGGGTGCACCAAGAGTGTCCACCTCAGGTAACTGGGGAATCTGAGCCACTGGGCCCTATAGGACACCTAGCACACAAAACCACTCTACCAACACAGGGAAGCATAAAAAATGTGGAGACAAAGAAACAGGTCACAAATGACAGAAATGGAGGAAAGCAAACGACTGGATGTAGAGTTCAAAACCACGCTTATAAGGTTTTTCAAGAATTTTATGGAAACCGCCGATAAATTTAGTGAGACCCTGGAGGATATGAAAAAAGACCAACTAGAAATTAAGCATACACTGACTGAAATAAAGAATAATATACAGAGATCCAACAGCAGACAAGAGGATCCCAAGAATCAAGTCAAAGATTTGAAATACAAAGAAACAAAAAATACCCAACTGAAGAAGCAAAAAGAAAAAAGAATCCAAAAATATGAAGATAGTGTAAGGAGCCTCTGGGACAACTTCAAGTGTACCAACATCAAAATTATAGGGGTGCCAGAAGAAGAGAGAGGGCAAGATATTGAAAACCTATTTGAAGAAATAATGACAGAAAACTTCCCCTACCTGGTGAAAGAAATAGACTTACAAGTCCAGGAAGCACAGAGAAACCCAAACAAAAGGAATCCAAAGAGGACCACACCAAGACACATCATAATTAAAATGCCAAGAGCAAAAGACAAAGAGAGAATCTTAAAAGCAACAAGAGAAAAAAAGTCAGTTACCTACAAGGGAGTACCCATACGACTGTTAGCTGATATCTCAACAGAAACCATGCAGGCCAGAAGAGAGTGGAAAGAAATATTCAAAGTGATGAATAGTAAGAACCTACAACCAAGATTACTTTATCCAGCAAAGCTATCATTCAGAATTGAAGGTCAGATAAAGAGCTTCACAGATAAGAAAAAGCTAAAGGAGTTCATCACCACCAAACCAGCATTATATGAAATGCTGAAAGGTATTCTTTAAGAAGAGGAAGAAGAAAAAGGAACTCTTACCATTTGCCACAGTATGGATGGAACTTGAGAGCATTATGCTAAGTGAAATAAGCCAGTCAGAGAAGGATGAATACCACATGATCTCACTCATTTGTGGAATATAATGAACAACATAAACTGATGAACAAGGACTGATCCAGAGACGGAGAGGCATTGATTGGACTGTCAGGCCTTGGAGGGAAGGTAGGGGAGGGTGGAGATAAGGGGGAAAGATCAACCAAAGGACTTATATGCAAGCATATAGGCCTAACCAATGGACACGGACGACGGCAGGGTGAGGGCATGCGCGGGGAGGTGGGGGGATAGGGGGTAACATGGGGATAAGGACACATATGTAATATCTTAATCAATAAAAAATATATTTAAAAAAAGTATGGTGGCCATCTAGTTTTGTATCAAAACCACTCAGGGAGCTGCTAAAAGTATAGATGCCATTGCCCAAATCATTCAGAAAGCCCGACTGGTTGTTCAGGGTGTGGGTCCTTGCACTTCTATTTTTTAATGAGTCCCTCAGTGAGTCTGATTGCAGAAGGCCATTGTAACAGGGCTCCCTCAAGTTCCAACAAGTCCCATTGATGGTGAAGATAGAAATGTCTGTGTTTAAATGGGTGGTGACATCAACCCCTGATACTGTACCTGGGTGGTGGCTGTTGAAGTAGTACTGCTTCTTGATCCCCACATTTGCTGAAACTGTACCCTGATTTCTGCAAACGTTTCAATGATGACAGCGATAAACACATTCTGAAAGAAAATTACAAGCCACATTTACCAAATGGTAATGAGAATGAGAGAGGGCAATCGCAATCTAAAACAAAAGATCTACAAAAGCTGTCAGAAAGCACAGATTTTATTGTTAGAAATCACAGGCGAATTTTTACAGTACCTTCACAAGCCACGCAAGGAAGAATATGAGAGTGATGAAATAGAAGTAGGAACGCCAGCGGGGAAAGCTGTCAATTGCTCTGTACATGAGGAATACCCAGCCCTCCTGGGAGGCGGCCTCGTAGACTGTGAAGATACTGGTGCCTAGCAAGAGAGAGGAGAGCAGGCTGAATTATGGTGGACTTTTGATATAAAAAATCATTTTCCAGAAGCACAATCAATATTGATACATTATCATTTTCTCAATGACCTTCTAAAAGGCTAAAATAACATGCAAGATTTTATTGTTCTTATTCTTAGGATTTTAATAAAGTTGTTTCAGACTTCAAGCTAGGACAATTTAATAGCTCTAGCAATAAAATAACTTTATGTTATATCTTTAGCTGGTAAGTGCATTTAATAATGGCAAAAGGAAGTGAACATTTAAGCCAAGTAGCGATATAATAGAAAGGAATGTGCATCATGTAAGCATGCCACTTGGGGCTTAATACCTGCAGAGTGCTAAAGGGTACTTGCTATAGTTTTAACCAAAATGAAATAAATCTGGGAACTGGGTTTCACTTGAAATCACTTTCTCATTGGGAGACTAAAGTATCGTAGACTCCAAAAATTAAAATGTTGGGGCCTGTCTTTGGATTCCATGGTGTTTACTAAATACCAAAATGTAAGGTATTAAATCATCAAATAGTACTTTGTATTTTCTGAGAGAATTGTCTCATTAAAAATACCACTGATAATGGAAAGAAAGAAAATGAACAATAAATATGTGGGCAGATTTTTGAACATGTGGTTAAGAGAAACTAAAATGCCATTCAGAGGAAAGACAGTGTTTAATTCTCACATTAGGAAGTTTGTGTTATCATTTCACCATTTTACATATGGGAAAACTATAGCACAAAAAGGGTAAGTGATTTGACTAAGGATGTACAGATAATAATAGGTGAATGAGAGTTAACCCAGTCTTTCTGAAAAAGGGGTGTTCATGTTTAACTGTGATGATATCCTGCCTCTGGACATCTTTTCTATGGCTTAATATTCCCATCTGTAAAATGGGGGGGGGGGGGAGTAACACATACCTCAAGTGTTGTGAAGAGTAAATGATTTCATTTCTTTAAAGGGTTGGCATATGGTGTATACTTAATACAATTTAGTACTACCTATATATATAAAAAGCCAGAGACTGTAACGCCATCACAACCATAGCGACGTAATGACTGGTTGCTATGACACCCACTGCAGCCAGCGAACCAGCCTGATCCGGGCTGATTGCCCCCAACACTCCAATCAGGGTGGCCAGGCTCCGATCAAACAGTGACAGTGGCAAATGGCAAGCGGGTGGAAGGCAGACCTCTTGGTCCCTACCCCCAGCCCTCAGGCTCAGATCAATCTGTGATGGTGGTGGGGTGGAACTGGGAACTGGGGACTGGTGAGCTGGAGGAAGGCAGACTGCTTGGTCCCTCCCCGCCCCAACCCTCGCCCCCCCCCCCCCCCCCCCCCCCGCCTGCAGGCTCCAATCAATCAGTGTCAGTAGTGGGGTGGAACTGGGGACTGGCAAATGGGCAGAACATGGCCCTGATCACAGGCTAGGCCTAGGGACCCTAACCATGCATGATTTTGTGCACTGGGCCTCTAGTTATTATTATAAAAATTGAAGATAATTGCTAAATATTATTTTGTGAGAAAACAGAAATAATAATAATGAATTAAAGTTGTTTATAAGACAAATATGATACATGTCATTCATAAAACTGAAAATATTGGCACCACAATAAATTCCACTATATAAATTTATCAGTTAATCATAGTATATAAAACTAATATCCACTTATGCGTGCTCTAACGACACAGAAATTTAAAATCAGAATATGCATCTGATTAGATGTCCAAAGTAAGATGTAGGTTACTGAAGTTGGCTGAGAACTGACTGTCCCTTTGGGCCTGTGCATGCAGGAAGAATAATCAGACATCACTGAATACCAACACATGCAGAATAGCAGAAAAGTCTAGCAGTAAATGGGAACAAATGGGAACTAAACAGACTTGAAAGGAAAGCTGAGAGAGAGAATGAAAGCATAACCTATTTAGAAAATGTTTGTCATGCACTGATCTGTACTAAGTCACTTTGTATAAAATATAGTTTCATATATGTAGTGCCTCTCACTTTAAGAATATTTTGTACATTGATCGTCTTTGCCATAACAACTAGAATTTGTAAAACACGTTTAGATTCAAGACTCTTTTATATACTTAAATGCTTATCTCTAATTAGGTAGGTAAATAGGTGGGTAAAAGGGCAGATACTATCAATCACATTTTATAGAAAAGAAAAGTGAAGGTCACTAGAGTTAATTAATTTGTCCAAGGTAAAAAGTGATAGAACCAGATATTGAACCCATGTCAACAAGTCCAGGTCTGAAACTATTTTTCTTTATGTTACCTAAATTTTCTCCTGCTTGAGACTGAGACTTCAAAAATTGCATATTTTCTTTTATTAGCTTTAATTTGAATAAAGTTCATTTTTTTCTGAGGGTCTATGGTGACTAAATTTATAGCATATTTAGGAGCTCATGCAAGAAGATGACTTTTAAGAGAAAGATTTAGAGAAGAACAACATGTACAAAAAATAAATGTCAACAGGAAAGAGAAGTGACTGTTTCCATTAATAATTCAGATATACTAAACACGTACGACATTTTTGCTCTTATGGATTGAATATGAAGGGAAATTTTAATCTAAAACAAGCAACTTATATCCCTTATTTCATTCTAGTTATTTGAACTAAATGGGAATGTGGCAACAGAAATTCATTATGAATTACCATTAAATGTGTTTTTAAAAACACATTTGTATTGATTTCAGAGAGGAAGGGAGACAAAGAGAGAGAGAGAGATAGAAACCTCAATGATGAGAGAGAATTATTGGTCAGCTGCCTCCTGCACTGGGGATGGAGCCCACAATCCAGGCATAGTCCCTGACCAGGAATTGAACTATGACCTTCTGGTTCATAGGCTGAGGCTCAATCACAGAGCCATGCTGGCAGGGCACCATTAAAGTTTAATAGCTTTACGAATTGAGCATTTACAGATAAAATAAGTGGCTTGTCAATAAAAGATTAAATTTGAGAGGAACACTGAAATTATTCTTCCTCTACTTGCCCAGTCCTTCTTTATTACATCTACAGGGAAGATGCTACTTGTAAATAAGTAAAAAATAGTATTTCTAATATTGAAGCTTTTAGTCCATTTTTCCCCCCAATTTGACACAGAAAAAGTGGAAGAAATAGGAATGCATAGTGAGGCTCAAAGAATAGGGTTTGTTGCCCTAACTGGTTTGGCTTAGTGGATAGAGGATTGGCCTACGGACTGAAAGGTCCCAGGTTCGATTCCAGTCAAGGGCATGTACCTTGGCTGCAGGTACATCCCCAGTAGGAGGTATGCAGGAGGCAGCTGATTGATGTTTCTCTCTCATCGATGTTTCCAACTCTCTATCCCTCTCCCTTCCTCTCTGTAAAACATCAATAAAATATATTTTTAAAAAAGAATAGGGTTTGTTGATACAAAGAGATGAGATTTTATAAAAATGTAACCCAAAATCTCCTGTTGAAGAAAATGCTGACTGTTGAAGAAAATGCTGACTGTTGAAGAAAGTGTTTCCCATATATATGAACCACACTGGGTCAAAGGCTTTGAAGATTTTACTGAGTTGCAGCAAAGGCAATTGAGTAAGGCAGTCTTTCTTCATCATTTTTCTACTCCTGACTTTGCAAAGTGTATGAAAAGGAAATCAATTTTGAAAAGACTTTCCAATTATTGAGCAATATTTAAACTGACAAAATTCAAATGTATGATAGTCCTATTTTCTTTGAGAGTAGACAACCTGAGGAAGAAACTAGCTGCTCAAACTTATTTTGCACATCCTGTTATCTCTGTCTGCCCTCCCACCCCCACTCCCGACCCTGTCCTCCTAGTTGACTACTCTGTGGCTATCCAGCCCAGCTCACCTCATCTGCTTGCAATCTACACTAGTTCCTGTTCTCAGTCCTCCTGGAGACCCCTGAGATCACCTGTATCATGTCACTTATCACACTGACTTGTTAATATGTCCTCCTCCCTCACTAGGTATGAGCACAGTAAGTTAAAACTATATCTTTCACTTCTAGACTGGCATTGAGAAGCACTGAGTTGACAAATTAAATAATTATCATACAATTAAAACAAATATTTCTCAAATATTTGCTTTTTTAATAAATTCTTTCTCACCATGAATATTGCTCAAATATGTATTTGCGGGAAAAGAATGTTATTTTATAACTGACTATGTTTTGCTGATTTCCAAATTTGCTTAAAACACATACACATATATAAACTTAAAAGTCTATGCTACATATAAACAGCAAAGTCTTCCTCTACTGTTTGATCTATCATTGGAAATTTCTAGAAAATATTACATTAATATATACAAAATATTTTTCTACATACAGTACAGAACACTTTTAGTTCATCTTAATTATGGTATGAGCTGAAAAGAACACATTTTTTTGTTAAATGAATGATTCGACAATATTGCTTAGGAATAGAAATGCATTCTCTCACTGGAGAACAATGAAGCCTGCTCCAAAAATATATTTAGGAAGCTCCTATAGCAGCACAATTTTCTTAGGCCCCCCCAAACTCTCAAAGCACAAATCAACTTGTATAAGAAGCAACATCACAACATTGATATTTAGCTAATCAATTCCCCTAATTTCATTTGTTCTTCCTTTGATGGCCTGAATTATTTGGATAAGATGACCCAGAAGCCTACATTTAAAAAATAAATATTCACCTTGGAACTTTCTACAGACTGCATGGATTGCAACATAGTAGAGGACTTTTTTTATAGGTCTGAACAAAATTATAGTACCATATATTTTGTCTAGGATTATATTTACTGGTTCACTGTCTTCTGATTCTTTCTTCCATGAAAAAGATGAAAAATTGACTGTGTCCTGGGAATATTCCCTATTATTTCTCCTAGTCACGGGTTACATAAGATCACTGAGCCATTCAAATTCAAATGACAGGGCCACAAAAATGGTAGTGGTAACTAATAAGCTATTAGCCTGAGGTTCCACCATTAAACTCCTCTCCAAACACAAAATATCTGCAGTGTTATTTTAATGATGGTAATGTCTGATCTGTTGTGGAAGAACCTGAGTAGTTAGAATTAGTGATGAAGCCTTGATTTAGTGGAATAAGAATGAGTAAGTACACCAGGCCCTCATCTGAACACTAAGATTAACCCCACACTCAGAATTCCCAATAGAACCAAGAGGGTTTCTTTTAGGTCCATCCATTTCTTCCTTCTCTCTCAATGTTTGGATCCTCAGGGCAAAGTTCCTGAATTTTAAGGGCTCATGATGTAGAACACACCCCTTCCAAGGTAGCCCAATCCCAGGTCAGACAAGAACCCATCCCATTGGATGCCGGCTATCACTCAGTCCCTTTGGAATCTACCATTGGCTTTGCAAAGCACATCAAGCTGCAGGAGTGTGGAGGAAGCCCCTACAGCACCTCTGAGTGAGTCACCTTTCATTCTACCTGGGTCATCCTGCTACAGATACTTGTCTTCTTATCTGGTCTTTTAACCTTTCCAACCTGATGTGTGGTTTTTTGTTTGTTTGTTTGTTTGTTTTGTGTGTGTGTGTGTGTTTTATGAAATGGAATTGATTGTCTGGCTTCATTTCCTACCTGTGAATAGAATCATATTTGTGTAGTGCATAATGACAACATTCTTGTCACTCAAGAACATCAGTTTCTCTCATATAGCAGGATGATTTTCTTTCTGCTCCTGCTGCTGACTCTGATTCGACCTTGCCCTTTTGGAGAATCAGCTGATTGTCTTTACCACTGCTGCATTCCAGTTTGAGTATTCCCTTTAGTTGGAAAGAAAATAAACTTACATATTCCTTCTCCACTACACATGAATATCTGTGATCTATTGCTACCTCACTGAACTAACCAGTAGATTTAACTATGGAAAGGTATAATCCCCATCCTAAACTCCAAATAGATTGTTATTTTCTCAGAAACAGTTACAATGACTAAACAGTCCATCCTGAAAGGTGGCCAATGAAGAAGACACATATAGAGCTTGATCTTTGCACATTCCCATTATTAGAAATACAACTTGTTCAGGATGGGATGGGTGTGCTTCATTGTTTTTTATTTGTTTTGCTATATTTGCATACATATAACTTGTTCCCTACTTAAATTTTATTTTTAAAACCTAGAACTGCTCCATAGAGCAATATTATTATTAAACCACAGAAATAATAGGAAAAAATAAAAGAACTTGGCATAGTTTAAAGGGAAATCTGTTGAAACCATTCAAAGGTAGGTTGTACTGTTAGTCTGAATTTAGATAGAATTCACTTTATTTAAATTCTGAAGTTTCAATGGAAATAAATTTACCCATCAAAGAGGCACTACTGACTTAGTTGACACTCTAACCAAGAGTTCCTTAAGTTTGACACTAATGCCTTTTTGTAGGGATGTATCCTGTGCATTGCAGCACCCCTGACTATCCACTAGGTTCCAATAGCATCCCTCCATTGTGACAACCCAAAATGCTTGTAGACATTGCCTCGTATCCCCAGTAGGGAACACTGCCCTGGTTAAGAACCATGTCTCTAACATGATAGTCCTTCTGATTCTGTAGCTTTTGCCTTACAGTGTCTAGCTCCAGGCCTTGTATATGATTTATATTAAGTATTTTAAACTGAATTGAATTTCCTCACTTAACACAGGAAAAAATGAAAGAGTTGTGAGATTTATCAAAATTTCTCCTTTGGCTTATTATACACTGTTTGGACGTTAAACAATTTTGGGCCCAATGAGAGACCTAAAAATGCTTTTTCTTTTTACTATATTTACAATAGTTTGCATTTGAATTTGATGTTTTATTCATCTTTCAAGATTTTTGAAGGCTTTCAGATCCTCAGACACATCACTTGTTAACGTATTTGCTACATACTGGTAGCTTATTGGTACCATTACATTAATATGTATTGGGTTTTTGTTTCAACCACTACACGTTGGAAGAAAATCTTAGTTCTTTTTCACTACTTGCAATTGTATAAGATGACTGTTCATACACACATGTATCCTGGGGGGAATCTTAGTTTGCAGAATGATTTATCACAAGTATAGTAACTAAGTTTTTTTTTAATCACATATTTTGAATGAAATAAATAGCACCAACTTTTCCTTACCAAAAAACTATAGTGGCACTTTCTGAATTATTCCAAGGCAAACCACAATGCACATGTTTTGCAAGTTTTCCAGATTTTGTGTCTGTATCAAGATGAGGACACTGATGTATTCATGGACAAACACAGACAAAAATGGACTCATCTGTAGTCCATGTTCATGATGCTGGTTCTGTCAGGACCATGAAGCAGGATGTTGAATAGAAATCTGTTAAATTACTCATGACACAGGTAGGTGTAGTCTCAACAATGGAATTTAAATAGCAACAACCACATTTCAAACAGCATGGTGGCTTCTCAAATTCAACTCTAACTTTTAGCTTGAGGTCACCTTTGGAAGATAAAATCTATATTGAAATCTTTTCTTTTTGTTTTGGTGAATTCTCAGTTTCCTTCACTGTCTGGTAGTTTCCCCATTCTCTGGTATAAAATCTCTATACAGATGTTAACCACATATTTAAAATATTTGATCCAATGGTCAGTTATGAGATTCATTGCAACTTTCTATAATGTTTTTCTTCCACCAAATTTCCCCACGCCACCTCACCATGAACTCTTTAGGTGAACTGTACTTTCAGATCTTGATAGTTAGATCTGTGGCAGTAAATTTTACCCTACAATTGTTTTATAAAGTACACCTGTTTGTCATGAGACAATAAAAACAAACAACAGTGAGAAACCTGTATTCTTAAGGTGGACATCTGGATTCAACATAATAAGTCTTTGCCACTAAGGATGAATGTATCCATATACATGAAATGTGGATAAGGTCAATAGACCAGAATTAGAATGAAAGGCCCATCCTGAATTATAGAGGTTTATTGAATAGGAAACCAGCTAGATTTAAATTACATGGATGTTTCTAAGGAATAAAGACTTTATGAACAACGTTTTCTATGCCTTGAAATGATGTTTAATTTTACGAAACTATATTTCCAAGATAATTAGCTCAACTATTTCCCCTAATAGGTTGTGACATTAATCTAATGATTATAATAATCTTCACACAATCCATTCACATGCTCAACTAATGACCCATACACATTCAACCTGAGGATTGCCATGTGGCCTTTCAAATAACAAAGCAACATTTTTTTGTTTGCCATTCCGGAACTTAGAACAAATAAAAAGGATTTATTTTCTTCTGAGCACTTTAAAATGCATTTATAAACCTTATGTTTTTTAGCTGAATCTTAGCTTAAATTTCCTTTCTTTTCTCCCTCCCCTCCCCTCCTCTCCCCTTCTCTTCTTCCTTCCCTTCTTCCTTCCCTTCTTCCTTCCCTTCTTCCTTCCCTCCTTCCCTCCCTCCTTCCTTCCTTCCTTCCTTCCTTCCTTCCTTCCTTCCTTCCTTCCTTCCTTCCTTCCTTCCTTCCGTCCTTCCTTTCTTTCCAGTTAGGCACTCTTTTGGCACAACCTTGCCTCACTGGTGAAATCACTTTATCTGTTACCTTAAATCTCATTGTTCATAGCACTAAAGCTTTGCTGTAAAATCAAAGGTCATATATAAAAAGCATATATATGTTTATATTTCTGTTAAACTTTTAAAATAAGTAATAAAGATTCTTGGTTGAAACATATTTCTTCAGATGCAGAAAATTTCTAAACTTCTAAATTCCAAATATAAAATACTTCTAGAGAAAGAGAGGTGAAAGATTTAACTATAGTGTTCACAAATGGAAAAAAGTGTTGACAAGGCCGGATGCTGATATTGGCAGGGAAGTTTAGGTATTAAAGTAGAACAGCTCCAAGGACGCTGGGCCCACATGCCAATTAAAACACCCCCTGCCCCTGGCTGGCAATTTCCATGTAGGCTGGGACTAAGAGAAGCAAAGGAGAGGTCATGACAGATACCCCCCTGCCTCTGAGGAACCAGAATTTTTAGGTCAAAAAAGTTTCCTGAAAATTCATTTTCTGTTGGTTGACTTAAAAAATCAATACAAACTACATTTAGCCATAACTAGCTTTCAGTTACCTTCCCTAATAATCTATCCAATGCTTCTGAGCTACATGACACTGGGTCAGCCAGTTAACCATCCTAGGAATGATGATACTTAATGGTAAAAATTAAAGCACTAAATAAATGTTATTTTTCAAAAATCAAGCAAAATATATCATACTAGAGGCCCAGTGCATGAATTTGTGCACAGGTGGGGTCCATCTGGCCGGCCTGCCTCCCCCACATTGGCCCCAATCAGGCGAGGGGCTGGCCAGGGGGAGGGGCTGTGGGAAGTTGGCAGGCCAACCCCGCCCCCAATTGGGGTGGGGGCGCTGATTGGGGGTGGGGTCTGCTGGGGGGAGGGGCCACAGGAGGTTGGCAGGCCCTACCCCACCCCTGGTCAAACTCCCAGTCAAACTCCTGGTCGAAGGAACAATTTGCATATTAGCCTTTTATTACATAGGATAGTAAGACTTAGTTTTGTAAAAACACTTGAAAAAATGTCTCCTTAAGTGTCTGTACCATTTTTGTAATGCCATTAGCAGTGAATGAAAGTCCCTGTTGCTTTACATTCTTGCCAGCATTTGGTGTTCCTGTTTTTCATTTTGGCCATTCTGATAGGTATGGAGTGGTATCTTTTTGTTTTACTGTGCAATTCTCTAATTGCAGATGATGTTGAGTATATTTTCATATACTTATTTGCCACCAGTGTATTTTCTTTGGTGAGATGTCTGTTCAGATATTTTTCTCATGTTTTAATTGGACTGTGTATTTCCTTATTGAGTTTTAAGAGTTCTTTATATATTTTGAATACAAGTCTTTTATCAGGTGTGTGTTATTCAAATATTTTCTTCAGTCTGTCTTGTCTTTGTATCCTCTTAAGAATGTCTTTTATACAACAGAAGTTATTAATTTTAAGGAATTCCAACTTATCAATGTTCTTTTTCATGTATCATGCTTTTGGTGTTGCCAAAACCAAATCCATTGCCAAATCCCAGGTCACCTAGACTTTTCTCCTATGCTATATTCTAGAGTTTTATAGTTTTGCATTTTACATTTAGGTTTATAATCCACTTTGAGTTTATTTTTGTGAAAGGTATATTAGATGTGTCTAGATTCATTTTTTTTTTGAGGTGGATGTTCAGTACTTCAGCATCATTTGTTGAAAAACCATCCTTTCCCCATTGAATTGCCTCTGCTCCTTGATCAAAGACCAGTTCACCACTTGTGGGACCATATTTGTTGTTCATTCTGTTCTACTGATCTATTTTCTGTTTTATACAAATGCCACTCTGATACCGTAGCTTTATATCTTGAATTTGAGTAGTGTCAGTCCTCCAACTGTGTTCTTTATTAATATAATGTTGACTATTCTAGGACTTCTGCATTTTCCTATAAATTTTAAATTCAGTTTGTTGATATCCACAAAAATACTTGCTGGGATTTTGATTGGGATTGTGTTGGGACTGTAACCTTCAGTAGTTTCTTAGCCCTTTTTTCTCAGCTTTTGTAATAGAGGAAGGACAGTCACCTAACTGCCCTTCCCTAGGTCAGATGAGGCTCTGAGAACAGAGATTTCCTGCAGCGCACAACTTTTCACCAGGACTGTGCCATGTGCCAATTCCACCCACTAACTTTTTCTCCGTACACCTTAATATCTGCCTTTTTACTGTTTGATTTTTCACAATAAACTCTTAGGCAGCATTATACACACACAATATATTGAAAATAACACAGTGGAGAAGGAGAAAGAAAAAACTAGTCATTCACAGGCTACAATTCCAGTATTTTTTTTAAAATACAATAGAACAACAAATTTAACCAAAGCCAGAGAGCTTCGGGCAGCTGTGATCTGGCCTGCTTATGCTTGGAATGAAGTGTCCTCTCCACACTCCCATTAGGCACATTGGCAAGACTGCTGCACCAGACCAGCGCTCATTTGGTCAGCAATCAACCTTTTCTAGCAAGGATCTGGCTCATGACATGAAGAGAGTAATCAGGCATTTTCACTGTGCCTGATGGGGTGATATTAACATTTTATCCCTGGTCAAGAGAACTACAGAAAAATCATCCCAGGAAACACTACCTAACACTACCCAACACACAGAGAAATATTTCTGAAATATGGAATAATTATTTAAAGCTTTATTAATCTTGTATTGAAGTCATTATTCAGTGGGTAAATAATCATACTCATTGTTCTTCATCAACCAATGTAAGGTATTCATTTCTGATGTAAAAGGTGGGCTTTTGAGGAGAGACCTCCAGTTGCTGAAAGAGCCAAGTATGGGGCAGGCTTGGAGCCCATGCTGTTCCAACAATGTTAGTGGCTATCAGCAGGCACAAGCAGCTTGCTCTGGGCCATCACTGCCATGAACTTAGCCAGAGCAGAGTCTCAGCTTCATATTCTTGCCACCACTATGAAAATCTTTGGGTGTTTCTCTCCCCTTTGTCTCACGGGGAAAAAACCCAGGCCTCAGAATGGTGAGGTTCTGGACAGAGGGATGGTAGCCTGAGAAACCATGGACTACTCCTGGGGACAAAGCTAAAAAAACAATAACTTTGAGCTCCTTGGGACTTTTTAAGATTACACAGATGGAGTGAACCATCTTATTAATGGTAGGTCCTTTATATGGTTTTATTTTATATCAACGAACCGGCAAGTTCATTCTTATTGCTCCCATTTTATAAATGAGGAGACTGGCTCAAGGAGGCTAAGAAACTTGTCCAAGGTCACTCAGAATGGAGTGTCTGGAGTAGGATCAGCCTTCATCTATGCTTGCCTCCAAAAACTATGTTCTTTCCACTTTGCCACACATGTCTGAACTTTCTGAAACTTTTCTTGGCTTGGTTTTGAGGAATTTGAACAAATTCCTGTCTGGTATACTTTGTAAAAGCAAGATTCTGCTTTTAAAATTAAACAGACTAGCCCGAGGAAAGGGAGGGGAGGTGAAAATTCCTGCGTTTTTGGATTATCAATGGTTCTTTTATATTTCTGTTTGTGCTGGGAAAAGACATTTATCTGACTTCTCTCCATGTCCTTTATGTTTCTCTAATTATTGTCTAACAAGAGTAGATGGAGATCATTTGAACTCCAGGTCAAAAATTTTAAAAACAGCAAAATTTTAATGACTTTCACTTATGGGGAGAATCTATTAGGTAAATCAGAACAACACAAGGTTCAAAAGTAACTCTTGTTTAGTTCCGGGGTGCCCTCTGCTCATTCAGTAGTACTAACTGAAATGCTACGACTATCTCATGATACAAGTATATCATTTGATGAGTAGATCATAAAATAGAAAAAATATTTATGGAAAATAGATTTGTTTTTGGCTTCAACAAAATGACTGTGTTTTTAGAAAATATTTATAATTGGCTGGGCATTTTGTCTTTTACTTATTTAAGCCCGTGGCAGATCCTGCTAGCTATCCTTCCAGACTCACTCCCAGTTCTTCCTGGGCACTTAGCTGCTCAGCTGGAGAATCTATTTCCTGGAATTCCCTGTAAGTGGGTGTGGCCCTGTGACAAAGTTCTCCCTGATGTGGACAACTTCCTAGCCATCTACAAAATCCCTTTCCCTGGCCTCATTTTTCCTTTGCCTTTCACCTAGAAATAGACAAGCTAGGGCCAAGCTTGGAAAGTGTGTTGGGGATGGCAGAGCTGTCATGCATGTCTGGGTGACTTCATGAGGCAGAGCTCACCCACTCACCCACCGGAGAGTATAACTCAGAAAAAAATCAATTTTTAAGCTCACTTTTTGGGGGGTGGGGGGTTAGTGTTCTCTCTTATAAGCTTAATTTATTCCCACTATCACATAGACTAATATTCAAAGTAGCTTATGTTCCATGGACACTTTTCCCAGGAATGGTTGCTGACCAGGGGAATATCAGTCCGGGAAAACATGCTAAAAATTAACATATAGACATTTTAGGATCTCCTACGAATATCTGAAACATATTTCATAGTTCAGGGAAATAAAACAAGGCAAAGTTTTAAAAGGCTTTCCATAAAAGAGCATTATTTGTTTTCCCCTCACAAAAACCACTCTATTAACCTTGCCCTAAATTACTGGCCTGCTGAACCATAGGAATTCATACTCTACACATACTCTTAGCCCAAAGAATGAATTTCAACCATAGATCTGAAATAACAAAGTTAATTTAACAAGTAAATGTCACATAAAGACTTGCTTAAGATTCTTTGAAATGATCAAATAATATACTTTAAACATAAGATTGTTACTTTTCAAATATAGGGTCTGGGTTTCATGACTAATAGTATGATTCAGCAATATAAAGCGATAAATTATTTTTCAAGAATAAGAATTACACTTTAATTTATGTCATTTCAGTGCTCTAAAAAACTTGCCAAGAGTGTTTTTTCTTACTGAAAAATGTTAAGATATAGCAAAGTCCTAAGAATAATACATACACACACCACACAAACCAACATTTCTAGTCAGACACGCCCACATAAATTCACATACTGGAAAGGACTACCAGACTGTTATTCTAGGCAAAGAAATATGAAAAATTTTAGTACTGGAACAGGAAGTTATTTTGGAAAACCATTGCAAGTATTTTGAACTCACAAATGATCATGATAATGACCATCTTAGTGAGATAGAAATCCGACACTACATAGTTTGATAGAATGTAGGGCTACATTCCCTTAACTGTCAATCAAAACATACTCATTGGCTACTGCAACACGTTGACCAACCTATGTTCATTTTATCTGTTAGCATAGAATTCCAAAAGCAGTATGATTCGTTATTTTTAGTAAGACTCTAGAATAATGTCATGTGGTTTAAGTAAAATTCACATCACCCAACTTTTGCATATATGACCATTTTATTTTATAGGAAATAGTCTTATCTCAGCCATTATTGACTTTGTATTTTTGACCAAAATTAAACAGGTTTCATTCACCCATTTTTGTCAAAGAATATGTTTTCTAAGTTTAATCATGTGTACTTTTCACTACTCAATCATCTTTTCTGTTTTAAAACCAAAAGGTGAGTGAAGAAATGTCACCAGCTATAGCATTTTCAGTCCAATTACATTCCTTAAACTTAACATGTGATGAGGCTGAGGTCCTCATATTACCCTCCCCTCACTCCCCACACACACCCATACGTACTCTGCTGGAAGTTAATAGCAACTCTATATAAAAACTCAGGCCAAAAACTTGGAGTGACCTTTTCCTTTTGACACTTAGACAATCTACCAATAAATCCCATTAACTCAACATTCACAATATATCTAGTATGTTCCTCTCACAGCCACTGTGTTAGAGCCAGCAAGAACACTGCTCAGCACTGCTGCTCTGAGTTGTTCTGAGTCCATATATTCTTCTAAATTCTTCCCGACTATGCCGGGGCAGGCTCCTTCTTGAACCCTTCCCACTGTACTAACTGTTGGGAACTTAGTCCAAGCTCCTCCTTTATGTTCTGCTCACTAGTTACAGGTGTTGAGTCTGAGCCCCTCTGCCTTGGGCTGGACCTCCTAGGATACCAGGTCTTACACGGAGAAGCCATGAGAAGTTGTGGGTGTGCAAGAATGAGTCTTCATTGCAGAAGCCAGTGGCCACATAGCCATCAGACAAGACAGTCCTTCACAACAGTCAATAAAACAGGCACAAAGTAGTAGCAGTCTCTGTATTACCTGAGCAGCAGCAAGCTGCCTCTAAACTCACCACCTTACAACCTTACATCATAGCAATACCTGAGCTCTCTGGCTCAGCTGCTTCTCCTGTCTCCCCTGCCCAGCACACTGGTTGGTTAACATGGTAGCTATATCCGAGCTCCCTGTGAGCTCTTAGACTTACATCATGGCAGTGCCAGCTCTCAGCTCTGTCTGAGCTCTCCGGCCTTTTCCCTTCCTAGCTGTCCTCTCTAGCATACTAGCTGGTCAGTAACCTGTATATTACTCCTGAGACAAAGGAGGCTTCGTGTCAATAGTTACATCAAACATTTGGGTTACAGAAGGGCACAGTGTACCATGAGATCGTTATGGCTTTGCAGCTGTTTATGGTATCTCAGCCTAGGCACAGAGTGGCCTTGGACATTCGGGCATAGTAACAACAAGCCCTTCCACACTCTGAGTGGCCTTGGCTATCTGGGGACTCTGGCGTGGTTCCCACACACTGCTACCACCTCAGTCCAAGCCACCGCCATCTCCCATGCAGATTATTAGATCAGGCTCCTAACTGGTCCCCTTTCTTCGCTGTTGGTTTCCTTCAGTCTGTTCTCAGCAGAGCAAGCGGGTTTTTCTCATCAGTCTTGCTGCTCCTCTGTTCAAAATGCCCCTCTGGCTTCAATTCTTTACTTAAGAGTAAAGCCAACATCATTGCATTGACTTGTAATGCTTTACAATGATCTGCCCCTTGTTACCTTACAGACCACATTATCTTTTACTTCCCAAACATGCACCTCCTCATCTCAGGGGAGAGCATCCAGGACGCTCCCTTTCCAGGGCCTTTCCACTGGATGTTCCCTCAGTTTTGCACATTCTTCCCACAGGGATCCACCTGGCTTGCTCCAGCACATCTATTACATTTTTTAATTTAAAGGAAGCCTGCATGGCCACCCTATCTACAATCACAGTCCCTGCTTCCAGCATCCCCTCTCCCACTGCCTGCTTTCCTTAAAGCTTTTCAGCACATAATAAAATATTTATTTCACCTATCTTGATGATGTCCTATCTCTGTGGTCGGCAAACTGCGGCTCGCAAGCCATATGCGGCTCTTTGGCCCCTTGAGTGTGGCTCTTCCTAAGCCTTAGGAGTATCCTAATTAAGTTAATAACAATGTGCCTACCTATATAGTTTAAGTTTAAAAAATTTGGCTCTCAAAAGAAATTTCAATCGTTGTACTGTTGATATTTGGCTCTGTTGACTAATGAGTTTGCCGACCACTGTCCTATCTCCTCCTGTGGAATTTTTAAGCTCCACCAGTGCAAATATTGTTTTCTGTTCTGTTCACTATATTGCAGCAGGTCCTTACTAAAGAACCTGTTGAATGTTGAATGAATAAAAATATTTTCTCAAATAATTGATTGGCCAGGAAGGGAAGTCATAGAAAAACAGTAAAGAAACACATACACATACACTGGAAGAAATTAAAATAAAAACTGAATCAGATAATAGGATATTCATGGAGGGGATGTATAAAAAAATCTCATTGCCATCAGCTTGCTGCATGAATCAGAAATAGCCAAAAAACAAAACAAACCCAGAGTAGGTGTGACATTTTGAGGCAAGGGCCAGACTAATGTAGGTGCAGGTGGCACCTTGCTAAAGCGTTCTTTCTATGACAGATGCTGTCTATACTTTGCAGCCTGAACCCTTTCATTACTGTGAGCCTTCTTGCCTCTAGTACAATACAAGCACCACATCTGCTGGGTAGCTACCTAGAGCATATCCTATCCCTCCATCACCCACATGTGCCCCGGCATCACGCCGCTCTCTATTCTCTCTATTCGAACAAATGCACAAAAGACATTTTCAACTGAATACAAATTAGAAATTATACAGATCAAAGTGAATTTCACAAGTCACAGATCCACTAATATGGTTTGCACCCACTGTTTATGTTCCATTAAAACCCAGAGCAGTAGGATCCCGTACAAAGGCAGGTGAGCAGAGCTTTGTATTTAATGTCATCTCTTGGAGTGTCTACACTTGTGTACTTATCCAAGGGTACACCTATTAATTACACTTCCCACTGAAGGGTGGAGGACAGTGATGGGCAGATGCGAAAGTAATGTGTCCTAGAAACTGTGTCCAATACAAACTTAAAAGCCTTTGAAGAGGAAAGAAAAGCTTTTTAAATGAAAAGGGCCCAGGATGAAAGATAGAGAGGGGCTTTACACTTAATCAATACAAAAACAAATCATTCCAATGCAGAAGATGAAAAAATTCCTAAAGAAACTGAGGCAGCTAATGAGAGATTCTCTGAAAAGCTCTTATTTTAAAAAATGTGCAAAAGGCAAAAGGCGAGGTGAATAACCAAAAACAAATACATTTGGTTGACAGTCCTTTGTATGTAACGTGCCAGGGCTAAGGTGAGGATGAAAATCACAAAATTTCTAGCAAATAATGATTTTTGACATTTGATTTAATGATTTTTGGAGCCTAAGGATAAACAAGGGAGTGGCTGATCTAATGAGTTGAGGAAAATCCTCCTTAAACTGGATTGGACACCCTCATGAGCGCTGGTAGGGAATGATAAAATAAAGGGCATAACAGAAAGAAAAGGCAGGGAAGGTATTCTAATCACAGTAGTTCAAAAACACTACATAATAAGCGTCAAGTAAATTACTAGTAAATATGTTAAAAGCCTTGAGAAAAAATAGTAAACATGAGAACTATTATTAAACCAGCAAAACCTCAATGCAGCTAGGATTTTGAGAAAGAAAAGTGGTCAATATTATAGAATAACCATTAATTCTAGAATATCTAGATACTCTGTAGACCTTTAGAAAATAAAGTGGAAACTGACAAGAGCTGAGAATGCTCACTTGAAAGGCATCCATACCAATCTAGTTTCCTTACCTTTTTAAAATTTCTTATTTATGTATTGATTGATTGATCAATTGTTGATAGAATTACTAGAAGAGTAGATCTGGTAGCACTTAATTTCAACAAGATATTTCATGTTTTATCCTTCATAAAAGATTCAAAAATCATCCTAAATGATAATAAGGCTAAATGAATACACAGATGACAGAACAATCTTATCTATACTACGTTTCTATATAGCTGTTAAAGCAGAAATTCTATATTAATTTAAAATATAACAGAGGAAAATTGTCCTAATAAGAATTTGCCTATACCCTGTAAACATGTAATCTCTCAAAAAAAGCCATTAAGAAAATAAAGTTATTATTTTAAATTGATTTCTAGTGATAATGATTAATCAATTGTAATGATTATTAAAGTAATCACTAATATCAATTAATCTAATGAGAAGAGTTAATATTAAGTTATTGCTAATATAAATTAATATACTGATAATGTTCCTTAAATATAAAGACACAGACTAAAAAGCATATGCTTAGAAATCTCACCCACGGACTTTCCAAGAGGGGAAAAATTAACAATCATTGCAGAGTGAGTACTCAGAGTTGGCAAGAGTTGACTCCTCCTTTTAAAGCTGCCCATATTGTTTTTCATTCTTATCTAATATCCACTTATCTCAACTAAGTCCCACTTCTATCCTGAAATAACTGATGGATGGAACAGGGTTTCTTACCTTCTTCCTTGCCTTCTTTCCATGCCAGGCATGTGTTCGAATTGGAAGATAACCCAAGCCACCCAATACTCAAGTGACATGAATTACTGAATTGAATTTAGACTCATTTTTTTTCCTCATCTGAACTTATTTGTCCCATCCTTTTCCTCTCCTACACAGCAATAGATGACAATGGTATAATTCATCATACTAATTAGCAAATAGATCACATTATATACTATCCCTCTAAGTTCAAATGACCCTTAGTCTAACTGAACTGCATAGATTGCCTAGTGAGCTCTTAAGGAAACACCCAGGCATTTCACAGGAACCAGTGAGAGAGACACTTTGGTTAGAGCAACTCCCAAGGATTCCAGGTTTATTCTTCATCTACACAGGATTCTGGCACTGCCTACCATATCTAATTGGGCAGATACATCTTGGTGGTTCCTCAAAGTCACCTATTTATGCCATGTTTTCAATAACATCTTATTTCCACATTCATCTTTCCTGACTTTCAATAAGCATTGAAAATATTATGTGAGGTCCAGCAAAGAAAGTTTCCATTTTCTTAAGTTCAAACACTAAATTTTCCTTGGAAAGCAATTTTAGCCATCTGTCAGCACTATGCTTTCTTGTAAAGAATATGCCCTTTTATACCTGTACCCTGGAAAATTCTTGTTTTAATTTTTTGCATATATTGCAAGAGAAAAAAAGCAACATTCAGTTTATATGTTCCCTTTCTAAAGATTTCAGAGGTTGAAACTAGGTGACCACTGTAGTTTTACTAATTTTAAAATTATGTCATTCTGTAGATTACCATAGAATTGACAAAATAGAATAAGTGAAAAGATTATATAAATAAGTAGATAGATAAAATAGGTAAAAATTGCTTTAATGATAGATGCAGATAATTTATTTTATAACACTAAATATAAAAATGTTTATATAATTTTAGGTTATTTAATGCCCTTCCATTTTTTTTAAATAAACTATTATAACTACCTAGCATAATTAACCTAAATGTTTCAGTTATTCTTAAACATTTAATTGAAATGCATAGTATTCAATATATTTCCTCCTTTTAGCACAACTTTATGGCTTTCTATAAATTAACCAAAGTAAAATGTAGCTGGAGGAACTTCAAGGACTTCCTATTACCTCCTGAAATTGTTTATTCAAATATTTTAAAAGATTGTTCTAGTCTTTTAAATTTGTTTTTACTCATTTGAGTAAAAGTTTTTTTTTATTTTTATTAATTTTCACCTTAGAGTATGTTTATTGATTTTAAAAAGAGAGGCAGGGAGAGAGTGAGAGAAAGAAACATCAATGTGAGAGAGAAAAATTGATTGGTTGCCTCCTGTATGTGCCCCTACTGGTGATCGAACCCGAAACCTAGGTATATGCCCTGACCGAGAACTGAATCTGAAACCTTCTGCTGTACGGGATGATGCTCCAACCAAGTGAGCCAACCAGCTAGGGTTAAAAAAGTATTTTTAAGAAAATGTAATTATTGATATAAGTAATGTTTGATATGGAAATTTTTATAAGATGCACTAAGGATACTTTTATAAGATGATGATGGCAAGAAATTTTAATCAGGAAATAGATGCCATCTGGAGATGCTATAGAATGAGCGAAGTTAAGAATTTTGATCTGCTTCACCCTTGTTAGGCACTGGCTCACCAATTTACATGTGACAAATGAGCACCGGGACCACAGTCCAGAAAGCCTGACTTCTCCCGTGTGAGCACCACTGAATTAAACCCATGAGTAAAGCCCAGCTGTGACATGGTCTGGTTAGCTCTGATAGCAAGGGACTGCCCCTGATTCACTTACTATGTTATTACTCAGCCTGACCCTCCCTGGTCTGCCTCCGCTGGTCTATTACATCCTCCTGTATCACTCAAGGTTCCCTATAATACAATTGGTCACTTAAAGAGTTCTGCAATTTAATTTCTGAGGTTGGGTGAAACCTGGAATTCGTTTCCTTCCATTTCCCTCTCTCGCCCTTTCCTGCAGAGGCTACCTCTGGAGGGGCCAGGGACCACCCTGGGAACCTCAGGGTTTTAGGAAAGCTGCATTTTAAGTTGGTTGGTGCGCTAATGACTGTTTGTTTTATTGTTATGTTTACACAACATACACACATGTTGCTAATGTTTATTCTTTATATAGATATGAATTATCCCTTTTTAAAAGAAATAAAAGGTAAAAGAATTCCTACTTTTTTTATTGATGCTCACTTACATGTCAATTCTTCTGGGATGATTTCATGATAGTTGAGGGGAAAAAATGTTCCTTTGTGCTTTTGTAGTATTTAGAAGTACATTATTTACAATTCTATCTGCCAAACTAGACTGCAAACTCCTTAATCTGCTCTACCCCATCCCTTCCCCGCTTCCCATCCCTAGAACAGCACCTTGCATGCATTGCTCAGCCTATCTCTGATAAATGTAAGAGATGAAAGATTATATCCCCAGACAACTTAGTACATGAAGACCAAGATAAGATTATGTCAGCATCAACAAAAATAAATGATTATTTTATTGCTCAGTTTTCTCTTTCTGGAAAAGTTAAGGATCCCTAAGCATAAATATTGTTAGAACACAGTGAGCTGGTGCATTTGACATTTTCTATTGGCACTGGAAAAAAAAAGTTTCTGATTAGAGAAATCTAACTATATGAAGAAGGATCTATCCTCTTAACTAGGGAGATATGACATCATTTTTTAAAAAATGACTTGGCTTTTGAGCAGAAAAATGCAATTAAATCCCAAGATCTATGTACTTGATATCTCTATTATTCTTAGTAAGACAAAAATATAAGAATTATATATAAGAATTATACACAACTAAGGAAGTCCAGATTAGGAAACTCTTTGAGAAAACATTACAGTTTTCAATAACTCACCAATAAGAGATCTCTAAAATTAAAAAAAAATGATGATTCCATGTTTAAGTTTTGTGGGTACAATTAAACATAATGCATTTGTAGAAAGAATATGACACTGGGCAAGAACGTTCTTACATGGGGGAGGGCTTCATCAAAGCTGACAAATGACCCATAAAAGCAGAAATCTCTGCCTCAGTAAACATGGACTGAAGTAAAGGAAAACACAATTCAGTAAGAACCTAATGACTACCCATCTGTGGGTAATGTGCTGCTGGAGGTTGCTATGAGACTGGGAGTCATAAACTGGGTACAATTAGAGGAGAAGTACCTGCAGATAAAACACACCTCAAGTTGAACATGAATGAGAAATACAGCCTGTCAGAAGTGTCTCTTAGCAGGCAAGCAGAAGGAACCCCCAAGGAGACAGCCAGGTATATGAAGTGCTCATCATCTCTATTCCCTGTTGGCAACTAGCCTTTCCAGTCCTCACCTGCTCTATTCAGTGAACCTGATCACCAGGATCCCTCAGTTCCTCCAGCCTCTCCTGCCTGCTATTCTTGGCCCCTCTAGTTTGACCCTTTCTTCATCCTGGGCCAGACCAACAATGGTATCAGAGCTGATCAGTCTCCATCATATGGACTGCAGACAGGAATCACACTTTTGGTCTGTAAATGAAGCATTCTGCTTTAAGTAAAATGCTCAGGAAATATTTTACACTCTGAATTTAGTCCAAAGGGACTAAATATATTTGACTATATCTCATTTTGGGAAAATACAGGGTGAGGCAAAAGTAGGTTTACAGTTATGAGTATGTGAAATGGTTTATTCTTGTCTTACTGTTTATTAATTATTGTATTATTTTCTATATGAACAGCTGGAAATCTACTTTTCCCCCACCATGTATATAACCATGTTTTCAGAGTGATTTTTTTTGGTTACACAGTTTCACATTTTCAAACATTCCTAGAATGCACATGTTTTACCTTGGTAATGAGACCAAACATTTTAAATCAAGCAGCCATGTATATTTTACACACACACTGGTATGCAGTTACAGGGGTAGGCAAACTTTTTGACTCGAGGGCCACAATGGGTTCTTAAACTGGACCGGAGGGCCGGAACAAAAGCATGGATGGAGTGTTTGTGTGAACTAATATAAATTCAAAGTAAACATCATTACATAAAAGGGTATGGTCTTTTTTTTTTTTTTTAGTTTTATTCATTTCAAACGGGCCGGATACGGCCCGCGGGCCATAGTTTGCCCACGGCTAAGTTAGAAAATACCCATTTGTTACGGAGAAAAATAATTAAATAATTTCTTTGTGTATATAAAAACAAACAAGGCTGAATTTAGATGCCTTTTAAAATGTGGACTCTACTAATTTCAGAAAAATTATTTAATTATAATTTTACTTTTATATTAAATGGATAGTCCACTGCTGTGAAAATTTATCAATGTAAAATTTACAATTTCATTAAAAAGTTATTCTATTTCCTATGCATTTGTGGATTTGTAATAGGTATTTTTCTGTTGAAATTGATCGTAATCCCTAAAATAAAATTCGTTTTGTTTCTCATGACAGTCACTGGCTCCTATTCTTTCTGCCCATCTCATTTCTCACTCCTGTGTGATGAGAACATTTCTTGGCATCCCAATAAGATCTCTTTTCCATATTTTTCTGCTTGTTAGTACTGAGTGTATACTAAGTTATTCAGTATAATAAATCTACCTTCAGGTATTCAACTTACAGCAATGACAACAAAGCAAGTCTTACATGGATATGTGACTACTCAGCCCTGAAGAATTTTACAAGACTTTTCCAGTTTCCTCAAATTACAACTCATTAAAATTAATAAAAATTGAGGAAATTATGAGTTTTCAACATTCCTAAATAAAATATATTGGGGGAAACCTGTGTTTGTCATTTTAGGTTTGATTTTAAATTAAGGTTGTCTCCCCCTTCCCCTTCCTCCCCCTCCCTTCACCCTGCATTTCTGTTTTAAAATTAAAATCACAAATTATGGGACATTTTCCATGCTGAAGTCATTTGGTTTTTAGTTTTGCACCTTTTAGACACTTGAGATACTCAATAATGCCACAAAGTATAGTTCTTGCTGTGTGCTATTATTCCCAGTGCAATATAAAGTTAGCTTTTTTAAAATAGGAGAATACTAGGGTGGGGAAGAAAAATGGTTCTATTTTTATATCCCATTAGGTGGTTGAACTGCCTTTAAGACTCTGATTGTAAGAAATGGCCCATTACCAGTCTTTCAGGTTCTTAGAATCTGCCTCAAAGGCTTTTTGCTGCTGTCTGCAGTCGGCTTTCAAGCTCCCTCCTTATTTTTCACAGATGCCAAAGATGAACTTTTTATGTTGGAATGAAGACAGCTATCAAATCTGCCTCTCTTGTTAAATCTATCCCTCCTTTTATTTGATTCTAACAACCTCTTAACACCATCCCTTGTTACATATATTTTTGTTCCACTGTGGTAATCCTTTCCCAGGGCTGGAAGAAAGGGTAATGAGCTTTCCAGTCTACAGAGCAGGACTGTTAACTTCTTGATCACGATATAGTTGACAATATCATCCCATGGTGCCCATGCTACGACAAAGTTATTCCTGATTCTGCATTGCCCATGTGGGGGTCAATCCTTCATGCATGACACTCCCCACTCTCTTCTATCCTTTCTTACCCAAAGTCAGTTTCTTATTTGGAACATGGCTTCTGCTTAGCACCCCATTTCTAGTACATTTCTCAGTTTGAGGCTTCTTAGCATTGCACCCTTTCATTGACCCTAAAATACTAAAACTTGAAAACAAGTAACAGATAAATGTATCCAGAATACATATATGAATAAAACAAATAATCCAAGAGACAAATAGGCAAAGTATATGAACTGGCAATATCCAGAAGAAAAAAATCTGATTGGCAAATAAACATATGAGAAAATGCTTGATTTAAAAACCTATGCTAGTTTTAAGAAAGGTACAGAAATGCCTTTTCATACCCATTTGGCTAAAATTTAAAAGTGTAATAATATCAAATATTGATATGCTGAAAGGAAAACAGACACACTCAAAATGTTAGTGGAAATACACAGGAGCAATTTGAAAGTATCTATTAAAAATTAAAATGTGCATACACAGCCCTTCTGTCTCCAGATATCTATTACAGAGAAGCATTCACAGTGTGCACAAGGACAGTCGTGCAAGAATATTTAAAACTCTAACCTTAGAAATCACACACAAAAAAAGTAAAATGATGTCCATTGATTAGAAAATGACCAAATAAAATGTGTGATAGTCATAGAGTAAAAGATTATATAGCTGCTAAACTAAATGAAGCAGATGCATATAATATGTAAACATGACTACCTATATTCTATATAAACATACATATGAATACCCATATTCAGATGCGTTTAAAGTCTGAAAAGATACAGATCAAACTCATAATAATGTTATCATGAAGATATTGGAGAGGGAACTAAATTGGACTTAGTCATCAAAAAAAACTTTGCTGTTTTAACTTTTTTTACAATGAGAATAACATTTATTTCTCATATGATTGAATTATTTTTTAAGTCACAAAACATATGGATTATAAGACAAACATTCTTTACACTACAGTTTTATAGAAGCTCTTCACTTTATAAATTAAAAACAGAAAAAAATATACTAGCTATTCATTGATTATAATTTACTATCAGGGCAAATTACAGGCTTATAGGATTTTTTTCAATGAATTTATTTTTAAATTACATTTTATTTGTATCCACTAACTGGATCTAGTTTCATGCAGTAAGCTTGTGTATATACATGAGTGTGAGCTTGCATGTGGAATATAGGGGATCCACAGAAATGGACTTATATAAGTTGATTCTCCTTAATATATAAATTGATGGAAAATGTACAAATTTGCAAAGTAAAACAATGCAAATAATAAAAATGTACCAGTGAAAGGATTATTTGACATTATATAACATATATTTTAAAGTATGTAACATACTTATAATTGCTAGGCTAAATAGCATATTACATACTCATTATCAGTGTAAAATTCCTTAAAGTGTGGTTTTTATACCAATCCCTAAAGAACAGTAATTTTAAAAACATTTCAGTCCATTAATTCATTATCTTTAAATAGACTACCAAAGAAACCAGCTGTTTAATGTTCAATGTGCCTTTATTTGAAGTCTAATGTGCCTTTATTTGAAGTCTAATGAAATTAATGATCTAATCACTGGCATAATCTTTTGACATTACTAACCATTCTGTCCTCAACAATTCTCAGTGTGAACAATGCAATGCAACTTTACTAATTCAGCAAATGTACAATGTTCTTAGACTCTATTTCCATAGCCCCCTCTCCTCTCTATTATCAGTTTATATTTTTCAAAGTTTATTTTTAACATTACATTTTCATAATACATGATGATTGTTTTAAAGTGAATATATTTTTAATGCCTACCATTAACCTTATGTGATAATCATTTGATATAGGTATATCAAATCATCACTTTGTACACCTAAATCTTACACAATGTTACATGTTAGTCATTTCTCAACAAAGATGAAAAAACAACTTTAAAAATTAAAAACTAAAAAGTAGCACCTAAAAATATTAGCTCAGTTGAAAGAGTAGAACATAAAGTCTCACATGTAAACCTTATCCTCTACCTACAGACGCAACAGAGTCAGCTTCATGGTTGGGTTAGAATTCATAACCTATAAAAGCCACGTTTTAGATCTAGCAGGGAAGGAAAAACAGGTCTCCTGACTTTCCACTTCAGGGGAGGATCAAAAGGGGGAATCGTCACATGTACTCTATGCAAACAAATAGGTACATTTTAGGAAATATAAACAGTGATGGCCAAAGCTGCTCACTTGCCAAGCTGCACATGACCAGCAGGAGCTAACACACTGGTGTTGCTCGCATGTTAGGTTAGGTGACTGCTCAGCTGGGAGTACCTCTCTCTTGTGGCGCATGGCATAATGAAGGCACTGAACAAATGCTAATTTCTCTTCCCTTACCAGCATGGTTAATGGTCACCGTATAACACAGCCACTCATAAGTCCTCTTGAATCGTGCCCCCAACACAAGACAGCCAGCTGCTGCCCCTTGACTCCAGGCTGTCCGCCATCCAGACGTTCCTCCCGGCTCCATTTCCAGCAGCACAGGGTCCCCTGACCCTTCTGTAAAGGCCTCGGCCATATGTGCTTTTCCCCACCAGCTGCTCCTTTCTTTTGCTCATCTTCCAGGCCACTGCTAGCTGTTTTCTGCGGCTGATGCTGCTTTCAGCCTTTGCAGACTAATCACAGCAGCTGCAAGCTAATGAGCCCCTTCAGGTGTCTCCCCTTGGGTTAAACTGTGGCACGGTCAGGGCATAAGGTCGTAAGAATATTTAAGATATACCATACATTATTTTGACTCAATTTCTGTTCATCCTGATCTCATTTTACAGGCCTTGATAAAATTCAGTTCCCCACCACCAACAGAAATGCACAAGACATTCCTTTTAAATGAAGAGAAGAAAATAGTTTAGTTTTAGCAACTTGCTTAGACTTGAGATTTTGATGAAACTTTGCTGATGCCTACATGGTCTTTTCACATTAATTTTCATAGTTTAGTTTGTATTTTTATGTACACATTTTATTTTTTTTAATTCAATGGAAAATCCTGTTTGGCAATTTATTTCTTAAAACCTAGCATTATGACTAAACTTGCCAAAAAAAAAAAAAAAACCAACAAAAACCTAAGTACATAACTCGAGTTCTGAAGCCTGAAACAAGTCAGCCCTTAATAAGGAAATCAACTTAGAAGCAATAATGAATTCTTAAGAAAATGAAAACATAATGCCATCTATCTCTGGTTCTCTGTTAGCACTTTCGTAGTGCCATCCAGAGCTGAACATAGAGCTTAACCTATAGTGGGTTCTCAAGAAATATTTGCCGAGTGCATAAATGAGTGAGTGAAGGGAGATTGGAAGACTACCTACAATCCTCACTTGAATCATTGTGCAGAGGTGGTGACTGTCATCTCAGGTCTTCCAAAGCACTGCCGATTTCAAAAGTCCCAATACGTGCAACATAATCATGAACAAATTACATCACCCAGATTACTCTGCCTTCAGAAGGGCTGGTTATATAATCTTTTAATTTTGGAGAAATACTGAATTTAGTAGAGAAGAGTCATTTAGAATATAAATTTTTAGTTGGATTGACTTGAATCTGAATCCCGGATGTGTCATATGCTGTGTGGAACTATAGAAATCTGCTGTAGTGTCAGAAAGAAGCCATGGACCATAGATAAACAAATGGGCATGGAGTTGCAATAAAACTTTACTTACTAAAACAGTCAGTAGCAGGATTGGGCCCACTGGCCATAGTTTGCTGATTCCTGCTCTAGTCAGTTATAAACATGCAACTTCAGCTTTGCTTTAACTCACTAGGAACCTTGCCAGCACAAAAGCATCTCAGCTTAGAAATGGTTCTTCTGGTCCATCTCAAGGCAGGAAATAGGAAAATATTTTTTAACATTTTATTCCCAATGAAAGTGTACATGGGTGAGAGAATGACCAATGAATGTAGCAAATACTCGCACAGTATACTAATACATTGTTCATTTATGTTTTATGACAAGTGTTTTGTCAAGACTAAAATGAGGTAGGCATTATGCCATGGAAAGTATAGAGATTGAATAAATTTGGTACCTGTTTCTCCAGGTTTCTAACTGTGCAACAACCTTGGAATACATAGTTTTATCTACAATTCCTTCATCATTTACTTGATAATTATGTATCTAACAAAATATCATGATCTTAGTTACATTGTATTGAGGACTCACTAGGCATGGAGTGAGAATAACCTAATTTAACCTTCCTACTATCATCTAAGATCTGTACAATTTTTATCCTGATTTTACAGGCACAGAGAGGTAAGTAACATGTCCTGAGTCACCCATTAGTGAGATTCAGGTTGCATCTTGAACCAAGTCCTTCTGCTACCCAGACTTGAGCACTCACAGAATACTCACTACTACAGTTCTAGCCTGGAGACCCTGAGAATACAATCATCACTAAGACCTGCCCCAACCCCCAGGAGCTGCTTCCCTTCCCTACATCTCAGCATCTGCACACTTAGATGGAGTTAATGACATGCCACACCTGGGGTGGATGTGACAATGAGGAAACATTTCTTACAGAAAATAGCTGGTTCCCCAGGAATCCTTACTCAAAAGTCTCCTTCAGTGCAACTTCAGCTTGGTGTCAAGGTTTGCAGTCAGCACTAGTTTTCAATAAAATAATATATTTCCATGTGCAACTATCTATCCTTTTTTTATTGGACACACGAAGTTCGGAAAGAACTGCCTAAGAACACGTACTGGCTTTATGTTTAGGTAATTCCTGATTAGGGTTTCTATTTATTTTTTTTGCCTTATTTGCCAAAGCACTTATATAAAGAATGAACACTTTTGAATATTTGCTGAAATTAATATTAAGAAGATTGAGAACCTAAAGTCTTAATCCAGCAGAACTATTGTCATTGCTCAATAACTGTCATTGCTCATTTGCAGTCTACTCTCTCTCTCCATCTGTTTGTCTTTACACAAGTAACTGCTTATCAGTCTGCACAGAGGCTGGTATAATAATGTAGTAGCAAAAAGTAATAAAAAATAATAATCCTGAATCAGAATTTTTGTAAAAATAAAAATTTCTGTAAATATGTACTTACCAAATTTTAAGATTAATGCTGAAAATGCAAACGTATATTTTTAATATAAAATGATAATTATGTCTCAGAGAAAGCAAAATTGCACTCATATGAAAATTCTAAAAATATATTTAAAAATATAAGGCTTTATAGGTCAATTTGCTGGATTATGGTTAGAGACTTCCTTCCTTTATCCTTTCCACCCCATGCCCAACTGACAATAGGAAATAGATAAATAAAAGAGAAAAATTTTTGAATGTTTAAATTAGCCCAAAGCTGCCAGGCTGGTGTAGCTCAGTGGTTGAGTCAACCTATGAATCAGGAGGTCATGGTTCGATTCCGGTCGGGGCACGTGCCCGGGTTGTGAGCTCGATCTCCAGGAGGGGGGCGTGCAGAAGGCAGCAGGTCAATGATTCTCTCTCATCATTCATGTTTCTATTTCCCTCTCTCTTCCTCTCTGAAATCAATAAGAATATATTTTTTAAAATTAGCCCAAAGCTGAGTGACATATTCAGTGGTCAGAGAGTGTGAGAGAACATAGAATAAGAGCTGTGAGCAGAAGCTAAGTCAAGACGGTTCCCAAACACTTTCAGAGTCCATATCAACTGTAAGGGCTGCGGGCTGAGCTTCTGCTGTCCGGGGACAGGGAAGAGTTGGGGTGCACCCCACAGAAGGCAGGGGCAGACACTGAGCTCAGGCATGTCCACAAAAGTCGGGAGTTTCACAAAGGCTGCTCTGCAATTTAAATGGTGGCTGGAGGAACTCTGCCCTCCAGCCCACCAAAGCAACAAGTTGCTTGACTTCTGTCCAATCCATGAGGGGCAAAAGAGTCTCCTAAGAGAAATTAGAATTCCAGATCAGAGCCAACCGAAGTGTAGAGTCCAAATTTACACTGTCCCCTACAGTGCATAGAGTTCAAGGTCCTCTCCTCCCCAAGCCACAAAGTTAACATGAGGACTAATCCAGAGCAGATGATATCCCTGGAACCCTGGTCAACACAAATCCAGGAGATGGAGGAAAGAATAAAAAGGTTGCACGAATCTCTATTTGGTATTCCAGGAAACAGAGAATAGAGAGAATGGAGAAGATATAGGATATAAAAAGATAATATCTAAAAATCTTCCACAGTCCAGTGTCTGCTCAGGTGAATGCCCTCTTCTTTCTCACCACCGTTTATGGCTGTTAGAAACCCGTTTGCAAGGTCCAGAGAGCTTTCTCCTGCGAGGAGGAGGCCCCGCCCCTCCTCAGCCCAGTGTGGCTTGGAAGGGCTCACATCAAAGAACAAGCAGCCCTGGAGAGGTAGGTATCGGCCTTCCTCTGGCCTCCTTGGCCTTCAGGAAAGAGCTGTGCCAGGCTTTCCCAAATGACATTATTCCTTTTTGCTCCAAATGATTAAGGGGTGAAATTAATTTAATTTCATGCAGTCTCCAGGGAATTCTGTTCCACTGCCTGCCACTGCCAGCAGGAAAAGTTCTCCTGACTGTCAGTCAGTACAAGACTTCTGAGCTAGTTCATTGACATTTGTTTCAAGTAACGTGGAAATCACTTAGTTCCAAATGAACAGTATATTTAAAGGCTAGAGTTGTATTTGCATTTTATTTAAAATTTCATTCATAAATTTCCACAGAGGGATGATTTTTAAAGTCAATATATCTAATATAAAAGTATCCTAAACATGGTCAACCAGTCCTCAATTGTATAATTAGCTCACTGAGAGTCAGGAAAGACATCCCAGGAAGTACTGGAAGCTTGGCTTCTGCTCAGGTACTTAGGATCTAATGAGCTCATTGGGAAGACAAAGGCAAAACACATACATGCGCGCACACACAAAGGCACACACCCACTTGGCAGTGGGAAACCAATAGAGTGTAGTGTTAACTTTCATGCACAAACCATGGTATCTCAATTCAGACACAAGGGAGACAGATGCTGCTGGTGCAGGGTGGGAAGCTACTTGAAAGTAGGCCCCGGAAGTTGAGTCACCTATTGATAAGATGATTAGGAGGGAGGCATTCCAGGAAGAATAGGATGAAAGAATTCAAGGAGAAGAGAATGAACTACTGGTGTTTATCAGCTTTTTACTTCAATATTCATGCATAATGAAATTGAATTATACTTTTTAAAACTCACACAATAAGGACAGCACTGTAAGTTCTTATTATTTTTTTAAGAAAAATAAAGCATCAGTTATCTATTTTGTTAAAAATGAGCATACCCTTTGACCCAGAAGTTATTCACAGGGTGTGTGTGTGTGTGTGTGTGTGTGTGTGTGTGTGTATTACTCAGCGATACATAGTATTATTTATTGTAGTAAAACATAGAAAATCACTTAAATGTCTATTGATAGGGAAACAGTCAAAAGCATTTTATTAAAAATCATGAAACTGATAAAGATGAAAGAAGAAAGGAAAGGAGAAAGGAAGAGAGGGAATTATATATGGCAGAATTTATTACTTTCTTTCATTAAATCTCTTATGTTATTTGAAGTGTTATTTGCATAATCTATAAATATTTAAAATGCAACTATTAACATGCTAATTTCTTGGAAACACTAGATATTTCCAGTGAGTGTTGTCTTCCATGTATAATATGAAAAAAACTAATCACTTCATGCCCTCAGAAATCCATTTTGAAATTCCTTCTTTTATTGTTGATGAAAAATCTCTCTAGTGGCTGTCTTTTCTAAGCTATTCAACAAGAACTCGGAACAATTACTACTAGGGAGTCGTTATCCTTTTTAAAAATCATGCCTGCAATTTCTATCTTTAAAACCCCTTTCTTCCTAATATTCTGAATATCTGCACATTTAATTTCAGTGTAAATAAGTCTGTGACCCTGTTTGAGAATCTAATGAAACCCTAAGACTTAGTTCCTTCAGAAATTTTCAGTGACACACATTTGCACCCACCCTACAGCCATTTACTGAGGCCTGGACCCAAAGATAAGACTCCTACATTTGGCTCTCACAATTACTCCTCTTGTTGAAGTTTAATGATCTTGTCCTTTATTTAACAAAATATGTCAGGCTTTCCTTGTCCCATGATAAAGCAATTCCTTCAGAGAGCAAGTATAGAATTATCACAGATTAAAGTAAGCACTTTTGGTTGAAATCTACTGCCCTATTTCTCTCTTCCATATGTGTTTTCATAAAAATCAATAAGTAATTCCAGTAACAAGGCTAAACATAGAGATTAATTCAGGGAAAACAACCCTTTGGTGCTTTTCACAAAGTACTATAAATCTCAGTTACATATTTTACAAATTAGTCTTTACTGTGGCTTTTTTATAACTGCAATAAAAATGTACATTCTGCAATAAATCATAGTTATGTATAGATAATAATTTTCTATTCATTAGTAAACTTTTAATCTGAAATTATATACATGATATTTGGTTTAATGTCATTTAAATGTGATGCATAAATGTTTAGCATCATCATCAACAAGTTCAATTTTCATTCTATTATAATCTGGATAAAAGTAATTTTCTTTCATCACATTTTATGTCCATATTTAATATCAGATGTAATAAGAGACAAATTATAAAAATAATAGAATACAATAGAAAAAAACATAGGGAAGAATTACAAAGGTAAAGGCTATATTAAAACAGAAATACTCCAGGGGTCCTCAAACTACGGCCCGCGGGCCACATGCAAGTACAAATATTGTATTTGTTCCAGTTTTGTTTTTTTACTTCAAAATAAGATATGTGCAGTGTGCATAGGAATTTGTTCATAGGTTTTTTTAAAACTATAGTCCAGCCCTCCAATGGTCTGAGGGACAGTGAACTGGCCCCCTGTTTAAAATGTTTGAGAACCCCTGTACTAGACAGTGTAGATGGATTCACTTTCAATCCTATTTCAGCAAAATATGGGTGTAATTTCAAGTACAGAATACTACCAGTGATGAAAATAACCACTGCTATTATTTCTCATCAATGTTTAATAAAACTGATTTATGCTTCACACAGGGAGCTGAGTCTGTAGCTTGTAGTCATTATGGCCAAAAGTCAAATGAGGAAAACACCACACAAGTAAATAGCTGAAATACATGTCCCCTTGGAAGGAAATACCAGTCTCAAATTGTAATACCCATAATAGCCTTCAGAAGTGACTTAGATATATATGAGAATCTGGCAAGCTATAGTCTACTCTACTCTAATTGTTTCACTTTCTTGAAAGGCCCAATTAATTTATAATTGCGAGAAAAAATTTATAAAAATTCACATCCAAAAGCTACATTTAACTTCAGTGATGCTGATGACCTGTAGTTTATCTACCTAATATTTCCATATAAGGAAATCTTTATTTTTTTATAAAGAGAACTGAGAAGATAAATACTTTTTATGTCCTACCTCTAATAAAAAATTCACTAGACTGTTTGGCTCAGTGGAGAGAGCGTCAGCCTGCAGACCAAAGGGTCCTGGGTTTGATTCCAGTCAAGGGAACGTACCTGATTTGCAGGCTCCTCCCCAGCCCAGGCCCTGGTCAGGGCTCCTGCAGGAGGCAGCCAATCAATGTCTCTCACGTCGATGTTTCTCTCTGTCTTTCCCTCTCTTTCCCACTCTCCCTAATAATCAATGGAAAAATATCCTCGAGCAAAAAATAACAATAACAAAAATTCATCATTATGTACTTTCAATATCACCTTAAATAAGAATTGTTGGTTAATTTGTGGTATTTAGAAAGCAAACTTAAATTCAGTTCTCAAAGGGAAAGAGAAAGTAAATTCAAATACAGAGGAAAAACTAATGCATGTAGCTATAAATTACATATAGTAAACACATGTATCATCATGGGATTTTTGTTGTTATTGTTACTCCTCAACTGAGGATATTTTTTCCCATTGATTTTTTACAGAAAGTGGAAGGGAGGGGAGAAACAGAGAGAGAGAGAGAAACACCAGTGTGACAGAGATACATCCAGTGGTTGCCTCCTGCAGGCACCCAGATTGGGCCCAGGATCAAACCTACAACCGATATACCTGTCCTTGACTAGAACTGAACACTAGCCCCTTCAGTCTGAGGGCTGATGCTCTAGTCTAGTCTAACCACTAAGCAACCTGCTGGATTAATCCTGGGATTTTTCATTTAATTTACATAAGTGTGAACCTGACTATAATACACCAAATAACATTCTCTCCCACATCTCTCGCCTATTTGTCTACTATCTCATTTTGTATCAAAACCATATTTATCATTTTTGCTGCTATTGCCTCTAATTCTTGGACAAATGTTCACAGCTCCATAAATTAACTTGTAAAACTGTATCGCCTCCCTCTCCCTTCCTCTCTAAAATCAATTTTTAAAAACCATATCCTCGGATGAAGATTAAAAAAACACAGGACTGCATTGCTTCCCAGGTAATTCTTAAAGTTGAGATGCTTACATACAGCTAACATAGAGAGTGTACCGATTTTCTTGTGAAGGGCTAGATTGAAAGGCCCTGAGAGGCCCTCAGTTTGCAGGGGACATCACTCTTCTTTGCACTCATTTCTTTGTGAGGCTTGGGGATGAGAGGAAAAGGCATGCCATCTGTTAGATTACTATGTTGGGGGACATGTCTCCTCCTCATCCTAATGAGACTCTATAATGGACCAGCTGTCCTGACAAGCCACAAGGAATGGCGGTGACTTGTGGCCAACTGACTTCATAGGGTAGAATTTGTAGCTGAGGACACGAGCTTTGACCTCAGTGCACAGGCAGCAAGCCTTAATTCCAACTGTGGCCAGTGTGTAGCTTTGGGTAAATCAACTCTTCCTCTTCTCATTTCCCTCACTTATCAATTGGGGATAATGACACCTTATGGCTTTATTTTGAGGATGAAAAACACAATGGGTGGAAAACCTTTTGCCTGGTGCCAGATACATAATGAGCAATCGAAAAATGGCAGCAGTAGTTCTCATAAGTAATGATAGTAATTACAGTGATAAAGACTGTCTATTGAACTATTTGTCACCATAAGAACATAGTGTTTGTTATTTCTTAGCTTTATCTTTGATTATCGAATATAAAGAATAGGGAAAGAGCACACTATGTACAGTCCATGTTGCAACAAAAGCATGTATAATTATTTTCAGAATGTCCTGTTTAGAGGTTGGTGTTGCTTATGTGTTTTATCTGATTTATATCAGATAAAACACCTTTATCTGATATAAATTGTTTCAATCAGGTTTAGTTTATTATAGATTTTTTAAATTGGGCCTTTGTCTTTGTTTTTTATGAGTCAGATTAAATTGTGCCTGATATCTATTTAGTTACTAAATTACTTTTCAGGGTGAATTTCATCATTAAATGACATTTATTGGTTGTTCTATCAAAATGGGACATGTTTTGTTTTACCTGACTATACAATAAATGGCGAGTTCAAATCACCATCTGAATAGTTTTACACTCATGTCCTGTACCCAATTTCTTACCTTCCTTTAAAATATCATGACAAGCAAGTTGCTAGTTTAATGACCTTTGCTGTGATTTCCTTTCCTCATGTGATAGAATTGTTGATGCTCTTTTTTTTCTAACTAGTGTATCTCATCTGTTTGGATAGCTGTCTTCTCCATCATCATCTTACCATGGGTGAGTGATACTAACCTTCTTCTATAAAATTAAGAATACAACTAAGCTTTGAAAGGTACTTTCTGAGTTATTTCCTTAATTAAACACTGATCTGAAATGTAAAAAGGTTTGGGGAGACAGTAAATTAGCCGAGTCTGTGAATCGTGAGAAACGAGTTCAGCGTCGCCTCTGCCTGGGGTTCTCTAGAACTCTGACTACTCGCTCTGATGCTGTTTGCTCATCTTTAAAACTGTCTAGTAAACCACATGACTTCATTATCTTTCCAAGCCCAAAATTCCTTTAATTTTATGTTCAGGGCTATTATAGAATTTTAAAATGTCTATTTTATACCTCAGATTGTATGTCCTACAGGTTGATAAGCATGTGGAAGGGATGGGCTGAGAGTGGGGTAAGAATTCAGAAAATGAAAGTAGGGTAAGTTGATATGATTTTTTTTGGTTTCTCTATAGTATAATTTTTTGGGGGGTGTTGTCTGTCCTCAAACCTTTTCACTGTGTGCTCACTACCCATCTCCCCACACACTCACTTCAATAATGGAATCTGAATGTCTGCTAAAGAGATTTTGCAATCTTCAAATATGTCCTTTTGATAATGTGCATTCCTCGGTGGGGTCTAGTACATGCAGAATGCGTGATATCCTAAGTGCATAGGCTAACATCTTAGAGGGATGTGTTAGTTGAGGGTCCTTAAGAATGAGCTGTAGAAGAGGTACCCTGAAAGAAAAACGGAAAGGTCTGTAAGTGGAAGAGAGATAGAGAAGCATCCAGCAATTCGGTCCCTACTGGACACATTTCCTCTCCTCCTTTCCTTCTTTCCTCCTTGGGGGAGGAAAGGAAATGAATCCTGGTGACCCGGCAGGAAGTAACAAGACTGGGGCTTCTGTTCAGTGCTTTGGAAGGAGCACCTGCTGAAAGGCTGCTAAGGACAGGGAGTAGCTCAAATGCAGGAGAGGGGGCCCAAAGTCAAATGTATAGGGATATATATAATTAAATGTGTGAGGCTTAACGAGACTATAGGAAACTCAATGGCACGGGCCAAATATGAATACCATTCTAAAGATTCTAAAGCGATTCTAAAGAGGCAGATAAAACACAAGGGGGTAGTTTTGAGAGGGGCAAGAGAGACATAATTGATGCATGAAAACAAAACACCACCAAATACTGGCCCTCTAGAATTCTATACATTAATTAGAATGAAATGAAAATTGGGGTATTAGTTAATAGGGACATAATATGAGATTAAGAACACCTTGTCCCCACCCTTCTTTCTCTTCTTCCCCCCCCCCCCTTGCTGTAAAATCTTGAACAATCTGAGTAGCAAACTATTGCAAACAAAACAGAATAATATCAGACACCAGGGTGTTAATCTGGAAGCATCTACGTCCTGCCCTCCGGTATTAAAGTTGTAATTTTTCCTCAAATAACATAAAGATGCTTTCTTTCATATTTTGCTACTGCAGACTAATTTCTAGCTCACTGTGTGTTTGCTCTGTGCTAGACACTATTGTAAGTGCAGTTTCTCAGTCACTCCTCACATTAGCCCTAGAGTGGAGGTTCATAACTTACCTATTTCACAGATGAGGAAAATGAGGCATGAAGGAGTAATTACTTTCTCAAGGTCACCACACTAGTGACTACAGCTTCAATCGAAACCGTCGGAGCCACTATTTTGAGTTCTGAATTTTTCCTAAAGTAATTTTTGGCTTTGTAATACATTCTCATGGCAAGTGTACAAATACCTCCATTATATGATCCATGTAATGTATATAATCATACTTGTTTTTACTGCCAACCTCAAACGATAAAGACAGCAACATCATTACACTCCCTCCCCCTTTGTCTTCTCTTTTTTACACAATCATAATTTTTAATATTTACATATATTCCCTAAATCCTACAGTTGTATCAGTAAATAGATATTGGAGACTAGGCTCATGACCAGTCATTCCTGATTAGCTGAATGACTTCAAGGTTTCATATAAAATAAAATCTCTGAGTTCTTGACTCTCAAAATTAAGAAGCGTTCAATACATTACTTCCCTAAGGGCTTTGTAAACATTGTGTCATTATATCCTAGAGCAGTGGTTCTCAACCTTGGCTGCATAGTAGAATCACCTGGGAATCTTTTTAAAATCCTGATTTCTGGGCCTCATCCTCCGGAAATTCTGTTTCTTTGTTACTAATGATGAGGCCCATAAATCAGGATTTTAAAAAGATTTCCAGGTGATTGTAATATGCAGCCAAGGTTGAGAACCACTGTCCTAGAGTGTGATGTTTCAGGTCTCTCTGATGGCCTCCCATTAAAATGACGATCTTTTTTTTTTCTTTCTGAATGCCTAGTAGATACTTTTTTTAGCTTTGAATTCCAGCATCTTTACTAAGATATACCTCTGCACTGATTATTCTGTGTTCATTTATTGAGACAAGTTGTACCCTTTTAATCTGTATACTCAGGCCTTTTTCTAGTTTTCTCTGTTAAGTTATATATCTTAAACATTTTTTTTCAGTTTTAAATGCACCTAAAGGTACATTTTTATAGATATGACCCTGATTAGTTTTTATTATTACTCACCTTGACATCAATTTTTATAGGACCTAATATTTGCCACTGTACCATGTAGAGGAGGAGTGAGGTGGTATTATGGGATAGAAATGAAGCTCTCTATTAGGTGAGTATGTGTGTATCAGTGTTTCTTCAATCCAAAAGTTCACAACATTGCATGCACATCAGAATCACTTAGTAAACTTTTTAAAGACATCTCTGTCTGGGATTCCTCTAAAATTTTAATTTATTGGGCCTGGGAATAGTGGTCCTAAAGTATAGCTCATCCTAAGGTATAGCCAGATTTGCAAACCTTAAGCTGGGTCTTTCCTTTGTCCTAGTCAACACAGATCAGCAGCATTGGGCCCCTCACAATGGAGTGTCTGTCCCCTATTTCGCTACAAACTGCTTGCAGAAACAAGGGTCTCTACTTTGTGATGCCCCACGGAGATCCAGAAAGCTCCCACAGTCAGCTAGACACTGAGTTCCCCTGACTCCCACAGGGGGCTGTTCCGCTCCGCTGGCTGGGATCATTTGTTAGTTTAGAATGTCACATTCTACTGGCACTCTGAGATCCTCAGTAGCCAGAATCCTTCCAGGGAATTTTCTGTTAATCATCTAGCCCTCTGATTGGTTTATGGTTACGGTTTTTTTCAGAGTCCTTAAATATATAAGTTGGATTTCTGTTTCTCAGTCTCCTTGATGTTTGGGTGATTTTAGAGATGCAAAGGTGTCTTTACTCTGCAGTCTTAAAATAGGGGCTCTTTATAACTTTTTTCTACTTAATGACTCTGGCTTATAATATATTTTAAAGATTGAGTTTTCAACATTAGTATTAAATTTCAATGAGACATAAAGCTACTTATGAATGAAATTATATAATTGAGTTGAAAGTCAATGTATTACATGATAATTTAATTAATAAGAAAAAGAAACGTGCTCCTTTTTAATTAATCACGAATATTTACACATAAAGTATCTGGACCAAATTTATGTGCACAATTAGGCACCTAATTTTGGTTTAAAATAAACTGCATGCAGAAAGAGATGATCACATGTATCTAATAAAATAATTTCTTTTCTTCATTTTGGGGAAAACACTATATTTTTTCCCATAAGAGGTTTGAAAATCTCCTAAAATACAACAGTCTGTGTATCTACGTAGACACAGAATAACAGGAAGTAGATTTCAGTTTCAATCTAAACTTTAGAGACTATTTTAAAATTTTTTGATGATAGTTCAAAGTCAACATTTCATTATCTAGCCATTAGTCATACAATGATATTGAATTCAAACATCATTTGAGAAAAAGAAGCAAGCAAATTAAATTAAGCTTGCATAGAAAGGGAAGTTATGAGGAATAGACAAAAAAACACAGACAAATTCAGAGAAAAGAACAACAAGAAAGCAACTTAATTCTCTAGTATTACTTTCTATGGTTACCAGCCAATTAAAAAAGGACATATACTTTGTTCAGTCCATTAGTAAATATTTGTAGAGGGCTTCCTATGAGCCAGGCATTGCCCTAGAGACCCTGGAGACATGAAGATGAGACTGCTTGCTTCCTGTTTTCAAGGAGCTTAAATCTTTGAAAGAGAAATGTGCAAATAAACAGAACTACAGCAAGAGTATTGCCTGGCAATCCCCTCCTAGAATTGGGCTGCTCAAGCCAATGTACTTTATAAGGAGACTTTCTCTCTTAAAGAGAGATTGTAGCCTGCATTAGTTGAAGCCAGTATAAGTTACAGTGGAGAAAGATGAACCAACCGAAATATAATGCAGCATTTTGAGTGTGGGCTGCATTTAAAATGGTCAGGGTGTGATTTGACTTTAAAGGATTGGGGATTCTTGTGCCAAGGCAGCCTAAAGCCTGAATGCTAGCCACTCGCCATACAAGAGATGGGTACGTTCAGTTAGCCCAGTGGTTCTCAACCTTCCTAATGCTGCGACCCTTTAATACAGTTCCTCATGTTGTGGTGACCCCCAACCATAAAATTATTTTCGTTGCTACTTCGTAACTATAATTTTGCTACTGTTATGAATCATAATGTAAATATCTGATATGCAGGATGTATTTTCATTGTTACAAATTGAACACAATTAAAGCATAGTGATTAATCACAAAACAATATGTAATTATATATGTGTTTCCCGATGGTCTTAGGCGACCCCTGTGAAAGGGTTATTTGACCCCCAAAGGGGTCCCGACCCACAGGTTGAGAACCGCTGAGTTAGTCCCTAAAAGAAGGGGCTGCAGGCTCTGACAAGTGATGCATTTGAGTCATGTCCCAGCTGTTAGGACTCCTGAAGCTTGTTCCACACAGTTTGCCAAATCAATACATCTCATGTCTCATGACACACCTGTGATTGCCTGCTCATCCCTGACAGGCATTAATATCATCCATCAGAGGCCTCTGCACTTTTGAGACAGGAGGTACAAGATTAGTTCTAAAGCCAATAAGTTTAAGAGCATAAAGCAAATTGAAATGCTTCTGGTTTCTAACTTTTTGTGAAATAAGAAGCCGTATCATTGGCCAAAAGAGTTGTCTAACTACAATGCTGGAAATCCACTATGAGGACATATTAAAATATAAGAATGAAAATTTAGGGTTGTTATTTACAAACTTCACTTAAAAAAACACAAAACACAAACTATTTGTGTTTTTCAGCCCAAGTTCAGCATTAGATTCTGCCCAAAGGCTTTATTTAGTCTTGTGGTTTAATTAATATATCAGAAAAGTACTCCTTAATCAATGCAAGACCTTCATGTACTCTTTCTCACATTCCAATACTCATCCCAGAGTTCACTAAGCCATCCTCACCATTCAGGAGTTGCTCTGCCTGAAGGCCAGGGCTGTAATGGGATTTACCAGCCACTTTGTTTGATGTGTGAAGGTCAATTGGCTGGGTTTGTAGTAGTTGCTATCCAGAGTTGACAGGGACTGATCTCTCTTCCCTGACTGTGAATAAAATCCCCCATCATCCAGCAGACCCATTGAGATGTAAAACCACATCAAAAGTCAGGAAATTCATTCGGCTTCCAAAAGAGCACAGCCACCACCCTGTTATACATTGAAAGGTGTTTTTTTTTTTTTTTTTCTTTCAGGCCCTGGGTAAAAGTGTCTAGAATTCCCATAAATGTACCTGGGCCTTGAAACTTAAAAAAAAAAGTTTTTATTTATTATTTTATGTTATTGTTTTATTTCATTACTAGAGGCCTGGTGCACAAAATTCGTACACAGGGCGGGGAGGCGGGGGGTCCCCTCATCCCTCTCACAATCCGGGACTGCTGGCTCCCAACCACTCGCCTGCCTGCCTGCCTGATTGCCCCTAACTGCTTCTACCTGCCAGCCTAATTACCCCCTAACTACTCTCCTGCCAGCCTGATCAATGCCTAACTGCTCTCCTGCCGGCCTGATTGCCCCCAACTGCCCTCCCCTGCTGGCCTGGTTGCCCCCAACTGTCACCCCTGCCGGCCTGATCGCCCCTCATGCTCCCCTCCCCCCCACTGGCCTGGGTGCCCCACGCAGCCTGCTGTTCAGTCATTTGGTCATTCCTCACTAACCCCCCCTGCTGGTCTGGTCATAGGCAGCCATCTTTTGAGGGTGTGAGGGTTAATTTGCATAATACTTCTTTATTGTATAGGATTATTTTCAAATAATTCTGAAAATAATACTGTTATGGACTACATGTTTGTGCCTCCCCACCAAACTACATGTTGAAGCCCTAACCCCCGATGTGATTGTATTAGGAGGGGAGGCCTTTTGGAGGTGATTTTGTTTAGATGAGGTCATAAGGGTTTGCTTCTCATGATGGGATTAGTACCCTTATAAGAAGAGGCTGGAGAGCTCTCTCTCCCCCACTCCCACCCCATCCATGTAAGAACACAACAAAAAGCCATCAGCAAGCTAGGGAGAGGAGGATGCCTCACCAGGACCCTACCATGCTGGTACCCTGATCTCAGACTTCCAGTGTCCAGACTGGAAAGAAATAAATTTATGTTGTTTACACCACCCCATCTATGGTATTTTGTTGTGGCAGCCTGAGCTTACTAAGACACATTCTCAAATCATAAAATGATTGTTTAGAGTTCCATGGATTTTTTTTTCTTCAAAAAGCAATACGTGCAATTTGCATGGAATTGTAATAAATGCAATGATATCAACTAAATGGCAGCTAACAAGTTCTTTAATTACTGTGTGTAAATGATACATTTCAGGATTTAATAGGACAAACCACAAATAAATCTATACATTTAAGCACATTATATTCATATACAAGTATTCGTCATATATCCTTTATATGGTTGATGCATATTCATTAAGTATTTGATTAGCTGGGATTCCTTTCAGCTCTCACACACTCATGGATGCCTATTATTCCAGTTATTTAAGACTTACCTTGACCACTTGAGTATAGTTAAAATGTGAAATAAAACCACATCTTGTTTATTTTTGAGGCAATAACCTCTAAACCTTGCTCAACAAAGAAATACTCTTAAATGCTATAATTAATAATCAAACTAGTCTAAAATGAGAGCTACTTAAATCTCTACGGACATCACTGACTATACATAAACACAGACTGTATGTTATAGATTAAAAGTAGAATATAATTCAGTCATATAATTAAAACTTGCAGTTGTGTTTCTTACTAGTAAATACTATAGCCAGTCTTAATATGAAATATCAATTATATAACTATTATCTCTGTTTCATAACATTATAAAATAGAAACTGAAAAATGTGTTTTACCAGTAAGACAGACCTATCTCATTAAAGCCACTGTAGCCCAGCTCTTGCCTGCTAAGTCCCAGATCTTCAAGGTCCATGCATTTAAATCCTGGTGGGCACTGGTAGCCTTCTTCTAGCTCTGGTGAGCAGTGTGTATCTGGAATAGCTAAACTATTCCAGGTCACATTTCTGTGAATAACACATGAAAGAGTTAGACAATTCCATCAATGGTAAATGATCATTAAAGTGAATAATGTAATCACTCTTCATTAATAACCACTGTAGATGAACACAGATTTAAGATTCATAAATGGAATTCATCACATTAATGGCATATTAAACATTCTCAAATGATACCTGATTTATCCCCACAATAGGTCTTTATAAGAATATTATTACCATTATTATTTTGTCTTTAAAATTCAAGATCCAAATAAGCAAAGGAAGGACTTTTTCTATAGATTTTCATGAAATATTAGCTTATCTGGGAATTCCCTGTTAATCTGTACCCTACTGTGGGCATAAACTGTACTTCTCTACTTCTAAGCAATATTAGATGACAGACATTTGCCATATGGCACAGATACTACAAGTCTCATATATGGCACTTGTCCTTCTGCTGTGTTGGCAGATGTGCAGTTTGGAAAGGAAACCAGACAAATAAGATGAGGTTGAAGGAACTAAAAGTATCATTTGGAAAGAGAGAGATAATGCAGTGATTTAGCGATAGCTCCAGGAATATTAAGGTTTATTTAAGGTGAAGGTTGATAATAACCCTTTTTCATCTTTCTGGAGGACAAGCAGGAGATTCAGCTGATGTAGAAGGATTTCTTGGCTTTCTTGGTGGTGGGTACAGGTAATCACATGAATCATGATTGTGGAATTGCATTCTGAGCTGACCTTAAACATGGGTCCTAAATGGCTGCTCTCTGAGGCAATGCACGTGGACTATGTTCAGGCCACAGCTTAGGCTAGATGACTTCATAAGCCTTCTGAGCTCCTGATTTTATTCTAAGCCATTTCCACTAGAAACATCAATGTTTCTAGGCATTTCCTAAATAGGGACCAACTTTATGATTGTCTCAGTTCTCTCACTTTATGGCCAAATTGAGGCAGACTTGTTGGGTCTTATTTCTGTTCTTGAGTATCTCCTTATATTCACTTGGCTGCTGTAATAGGCTTTCCCTAGAGTCTGACACATAACTTTGTGTAATCCCTTAGCTGCTTGAGGCCACCACACATACACATATTCAGTGTCTCACTCATACACACACACACAACATGATGCCTGGTGATACCTTCCCCAGTTCTGTTTCAGTCATAAATAAAGCTCTCAAAGCCTCGCCCACCTCTGGGATACTCCTATGCTCATTCCTTCAGGATTCTGTTAGCAGCAAGAGAAGGAGGTATGCCTACACATCTCTGGGAATAGGTGTTGAAATAACTGTTCCCTCTAGTCACATTTTAAGCTGCTCCTTTGGACTCCACATGCAAGCCCCAAGGGAAATGCTCTAATTGTGGAAATTAGAACTTTGTTTTGTCAGAAAGATATGACTTCAGGAAGACACATCATTTATTTCTCCTCATTTCACACTTCTATACCTAGGCCAAATGATCTATTTTCACTGAGGTGGAATCTGACTCTCTGTTTCTGGTGTGGTACCCACACCTCACACAGGAGAACAAAGTGGTAAGGAGACAGGGCTTCAGAGTTTCAGAGTAAGGCTTTCTGGATTTGATCCCAAGCTCTGCCATTTACTGGTTGTGTGAACAGAATAAAGTTCTAGGTGTTTCTAAGCTCAGTTTCCTCATGGGTAAAATAGGGAGAGTAATCATAATTAGCAGGGAAGCTGTGTGAGGATTAAGAAAAATGACACTCAGTAATGCACTCAGCATAGCTCTTAGCATGTTGCAAGTGCTCAGTAAATGCTTACCCTATATAATAGATATTGAAATAGATATTGAAGAGGAACAAAAATCACCATGCAGATGATAATTTAAAATCCTTGGAAATCATGAGTTTACCAAAGGAAGAATAGTTCCCTGAATCATAGGAGCCGATGAGAAAGAGCTTGAAATGGGAATGAGAAGTCACAGCCCAAGAGGTAGGAGGAAAGTCTAGAACAGCCGTGGGCAAACTACGGCCCGCAGGCCGGATCCAGCCCGTTTGAAATGAATAAAACTAAAAAAAAAAAAAAAAAAGACCGTACCCTTTTATGTAATGATGTTTACTTTGAATTTATATTAGTTCACACAAACACTCCATCCATGCTTTTGTTCCAGCCCTCCGGTCCAGTTTAAGAACCCATTGTGGCCCTCGAGTCAAAAAGTTTGCCCACCTCTGGTCTAGAATGTGTTTGTCATCAAATCCAAAAGGTTCAAGTGTTTCAAGAAGGAGGTTGTGGTCAACATGCTTAAAGGCTTTACAGAGGTCAAAATCGTCACCATAGAAAAAAACCTTATCCTATATAATAAAATCCTAATATGCTAAGTGTCCAGTCGGCCAGTTGGCCGTTCAACCAAAGTATAATATGCTAATGATATGCTAAGGTCAACCGCTCGCTATGACGTGCACTAACCACGAGGGGGCAGACACTCTGACTATTAGGTTAGCTTGCTGTTGGAGTCTGGATGATGGGGACTGAGCGAGTCAGGGCGGACATACCCTAGAGCAGGGGTGGACAAACTTTTTGACTCAAGGGCCACAATGGGTTCTTAAACTGAACTGGAGGGCCGGAACAAAAGCATGGATGGAGTGTTTGTGTGAACTAATATAAATTCAAAGTAAACATCATTACATAAAAGGTACGGTCTTTTTTTTTTTTTAGTTGTATTCATTTTAAACGGCTGGATTCGGCCCGCGGGCCATAGTTTGCCCACGGCTGCCCTAGAGCCTTCCTGCGGTCCCTCCCTGGCTGGTCAACCTCCTGCATCCCTCCCCAGCCCCACTTGTGCACCGGTGGCATCCCTCAGCCTGGCCTGTGCCTTCTCGAAATCTGGGACCCCTCGGGGGATGTTGCAGAGCAGGTTTCTGCCAGATCCCACAGGCCAGCCTGAGGAACCCCACTGGTACACAAATTCATGCACTGGGCCTCTAGTTATAAATAACTATTCATCATTATAACAATAAAATGTAGCATGAATCCTGGCATGTAAAAACACAACAATAGATATTTGTCAAAAGTATAGAAGGAATTTTGGCATGTGATACTGAAAGCATTATGTTCACAGAATTATACAGCTGAAAAAAACTTTACAGATCACCCAATACTTTATACTTTAGGGAGGTGAGGTGAAGTTCAGAGAGAAAAAATTTTAGTAGCCCATCAAAATTAATAATTTTTTCATTGCCAGTACTTCAAACAATAGCCACAATGTCTGAAGAGACACTGCCTACATGAAAAAAAAATTTTTTTAAATCATCTTTCAGATATTTGGATAGGAAATTGGACTCTGGAGCCATGTGATTTCACCTGTCTGTGCCTTGGTTTCTTTATCTCTGAGATGGCAGGAAAATATCTACCTTATAAAGCTGAGGTGAAAATGTAGATTTATATCTGTAAAGTACTTAATATAAGTACTTGGTAGACAATAAATGCTAGGTGTTACTTATTGTTATTGATAGTTTGATATTGGTAAACTGCACAGATTAAGACCACAGTTCTCTTACTAGTATTGCCTCCGTTTCCACAACTGCACCTACTTTATAGGGGAGAGAATTTTTTTAATCATCACCTTAGGACATGCTTTCATCAATTTTCAGAGAGAGGAGAAAGGAGAGATAGAGCTGATGATAGATAGATAGAGATAGAGATAGAGATAGAGATAGAGATAGAGATAGAGATAGAGATGGAGAGAGAGAGAGGGAGAGAAATAGATAGAGATAGAGATAGAGATAGAGATAGAGATAGAGATAGAGATAGAGATTATATATATATAATGTATATATATATGTGTATGTATATATATATATATATACACACATATATAATGTGTGTGTGTGTGTGTGTGTATATATATATATATATATATATATATATATATATATATATATATATATATATGTATATACACTAGAGGCCCGGTGCACAAAAATTTGTGCACTCGGTGGTGATCCCTCAGCCTGGCCTATGCCCTCTTGCAGACTGGGACCCCTCGTAGGATGTCCACCTGCTGGCTTAGGCCCGCTCCCTGGGGGATCAGGACAAAGCTGGCAGTCAGACATCCCTCTGGCAGTCCGGCAGCCCTCGGGGGATGTCCACTTGCCAGCAGGGAGCAGGCCTAAGCTGCAGTCGGACATCCTTAGTGCTGCTGAGGAGGCAGGAGAGGCTCCCACCACCACCACTGTGATGGGAGCCGTCAGCCTGGCTTGTGGCTGAGCAGAGCTCCCCCTGTGGGAACACACTGACCACCAGGGGGCAGCTCCTGCATTGAGCATCTGCCCCTTGGTGGTCAGTGTGTGTCACAGTGACCAGTCATTCCCAGTTGTTCTGCTGTTAGGGTCAGTTTGCATATTACCCTTTTATTATATAGGACAGAGGCCTGGTGCATGGGTGGGGGCTGGCCGATTTGCCCTGAAGGGTGTCCCGGATCAGGTTGGGGGTCCTGCTGGGGTGCCTGGCCAGCCTGGATGAGGGGCTAAGGGCTGTTTGCAGGCTGGTCAAGCCCCCCCCCCCAGTGGAGACCCTCACCCCCATGGAGGTTTGGCCAGCCTGGGTGAGGGGTTGATGGCTATTTTCAGGTTGGCCACACCCCTTTAGGGTGGGGAGTCCCCACTGGGGTGCCAAGCTCTCCGGCGATGGAAACTCCCAGCATCTCCTTTTTTCATTTTATTTTTTTTAAATTCTGGGATTTATTTACCTTCTATAATTGAAACTTTGTAGCCTTGAGAGGAGCCCAGAGCCAGGCAGGCCGGGCGGGAGGGAAGCCTCCTGCTTGCTCTAGCTCCATGGCCACGGACGGCTGAAAGCAGGTATCTGGGGTTTATTTACCTTCTATAATTGAAACTTTGTTGCTTTGAGTGGAGCTCAGAGCCCGACAGGGCAAGCGGGAAGCTTGGCTTCCTCCATCATTGGGACAACCAAGCCTCCTGCTTGCTCCAGCTCTGTGACTGCCGGCCGACATCTTGGTTGGGTTAATTTGCATATAGTTGCTCTGATTGGCTGCTGGGCATGGCTTAAGGTGCAGCGAAGGTATGGTCAATTTGCATTTTTGTCTTTTATTAGTGTAGACTAGGGGCCCGGTGCATGAAATTCATGCACTGGGTGGGGCGGGGAGTGTCCCTCAGCCCAGCCTGCCCCCTCTCACATACTGGGAGCCCTCAGGCATTGACCCCCATCACCCTCCAATCGCAGGATCGGCCCCTTGCCCAGGCCTGAGGCCTTTGACAGAGGCGTCAGGCCTGGGCAGGGGACCCTCATTTCCCCCCATCACTGGTTCTGCCCCCAGCCCAGGCCTGATGCCTCTAGCCCAGGCGTCAGGCCTGGGCAGGGGACCCCCAGACCCCTCCAATTGCTGGCTCTGCCCCTGGTCAGGCCTGATGCCTCTGGCCCAGGATTCAGGCCTGGGCAGGGGAGTCCCCTCTCCCCCCGATCACCGGCTCCGCCCTTGCCCAGGCCTGATGCCTCAGCCAGAGGCGTCGACCCCCATCACCCTCTTATCGCCTGATCGGCCCCTTGCCCAGGCCTGTCACCTCCGCCAGAGGTGTCAGGCTTGGACACGGGACCCCTATCTCCCCCCATCACTGGCTCTGACCCCCGCCCAGGCCTGATGCCTCTGGCCCAGGAATCATGCCTGGGCAGGGGAACCCCATCTCCCTCTGATTGCCGGGGTCCAACCCCAGCAGGTCCAGGGGTCCCCAAAGGTGTGGATGGAGTCGGCTAAGAAGGAATGACATGGGGACAGCGTTCAGTTGATCAGCAGCCTAGCCAGGATCTCTAGCCAGGTTCTGGTCAGGATCTCCATTGAGGTTCTGGTTAGGACCTCTTGCCAGGTTCTGTGTCCATGTTCTCTTGCTAGGTTCTCCAGCTAGGTTCTGTAGCCATGTTCCCTCGCTAGGTTCTCCAGCCAGGTTCTGTCCAGGTTCTCCAGCCAGGTTCAGTTACCAGGTTCTAGTCAGGTTCTCTTGCCAATTTCTGTAGTCAGGTTCAGTCCAGGATCTTTTGCCATGTTTCCTCGCTAGGTTCTGTCTCTAGGTTCTGAGGCCAGTTTCTGTCCAGGATCTTTTGCCATGTTCTCTCCAGTTCTTCTGTCTCTAGAGAACTTTCTGTGTAGGTTCTGTGCCTAGGTTCTGTCTCTCTTCGTTCTGTCTGCTAAGTTCTGTGTTCTAAGTTCTGTCTCTTGCTGTTCTTGTTGCATCTGTATTTATACCAGTTGATTCAATCCTATCAATCTCTATTAAAAAGGTTAGGGCGTTTCTTATCTCCATTCCAGGGAGAAAAGATTATGTAGCTTAAGCATGATTGTTCGTAGTTAAAGTGATTAATTACCCGCCTGGCACTTAGTTGAGGGGTTTTATTCCCTCCCTAACTTCAGGGGAAAATCCCTACCTGGGGAAACAACCTTTCTCAGAGACCTTGGTTAAAACACATAGTGCCAAGAAGGTGAGCAAACATATTAAGAACAGTATGCCATATATGCCAGGTCCCTTGAAACAGCAAGCATGGACCGGCTCCCGGCATCTGATCACTTGTTCCACCCCCCTGATGCCTTGGCCAGAGGAGTTGACCCTCATCACCCTCCGATCGCCGATCACCGGATCGGCCCCTTGCCCAGGCCTGAGGCCTCCGGCAGAGGTGTCAGGCCTGGGCAGGGGACCCCCAGCTCCCCGCGGTTGCAGGCTCCACCCCTGCCCAGGCCTAACGCCTCTGGCCAAGGCATTAGGCCTGGGCAGGGGACCCCCAGCTCCCCGCGATCTCCCGCTCTGCCCTTGTCCAGGCCTAATGCCTCTGTCCAAGGTGTTAGGCCTGGGCAGGGGACTCCCAGCTCCCCGTAATCTCCCGCTCTGCCCCTGCCCAGGCCTAACGCCTCTGGCCTAGGTGTCCGGCTCGGGCAGCGGGGACCCGCAGCTGCAGCGGTCCCGCGATCGTGGGCTCCGCTTTAGGCCCAGGCAAGGGACCCCTAGCTCGCGGGACTGCCAGCTTCGACCTTGCCCAGCTCCGATTGCTGGCTCCACCCCTACTTCCTGCTATCTCTGGCCAGGGCGGCAAAGGCGCCTGATTCTCTGATCATGGCTGGGGGGCCCCCCGGGTTTTAGCTCCCCCCTGGGTTTCCAATCACTGTCAGTAGTAGGGCGCTTCTTCCTCCTTTCCCATTCACCTCCCTGCATTGTGCCTACATATGCAAATTAACCACCATCTTTGTTGGCAGTTAATATGCATATCGCCCTGATTAGCCAATGAAAAGGGTAGTGGTCGTACGCCAATTACCATGTTTTTCTTTTATTAGTGTAGACTAGAGGCCCGGTGCACAAAAATTTGTGCACTCGGTGGGGGGGGGGAGGGGAGAGGTCCCTCAGCCCGGCCTGTGCCCTCTCGCAGTCTGGGACCCCTTGGAAGATAACGACCTGCTGGCTTAGGCCTTCCCCCCGGTGGCAGAGGGCAGGCCCAATCCCTAGGTTCAGCCCCTGGTTGGGCTCAGAGCAGGGCCGATTGGGGAGTTGGGGCATCGCCCCCTGTCATGCACAGAGCAGGGTGGATTGGGAGGTTGCGATGCCACCCTCAGTCACGCTCAGGGTAGGGCCGATTGGGGGGTTGGGGCACTGCCCCCTGTCACACTCAAGGCAGAGTCAATGGGGAGGTTGTGGTGCCACCCCCTGTCACACACAGAGCAGGGCCAATCCGGGGGTTGGGGCGCTGCCCCCTGTCACGCACAGAGTAGGGCCCATCAGGGGGTTGGGGAGCTCCCCCTGTCACTCACAGAGTAGGGCCGATAGGGGAGTTGGCGCACCGCCCCCTGTCACCCACAGAGCAGGGCCGATCAGGGGGTTGGGGCGCCACCACTGTCACACTCAGGGCAGGGCCAATGGGGAGGTTATGGCTCTACCCCGTCACACACAGAGCAGGGCCCGTGGGGGAGGGGGTTGTGGCCCCGCCCCCTGTCACACACAGAGCCGCAGGGCAATCAGGGGGTTTGGGCGCTGCCCCCGGTCACGCTGATCCCAGTGCTGGGAGGCCTCTCAGCTCCGCTGATCCTGGTGCTGGGAGGCATATTACCCTTTTACTATATAGAATAGAGGCCTGGTGCACGGGTGGGGGCTGGCTGGTTTGCCTTGAAGGGTGTCCTGGATCAGGGTGGGGGTCCCCACTGGGGTGCCTGGCCAGCCTGGGTGAGGGGCTGAGGGCTGTTTTCAGGCTGGGACTGAAGCTCCCAACTGCTCCCTTTTTTCTTTTTTTTTTCTTTTTTATTCTGGGCCAGCTTTAGCTCTGAGGCTCCAGCTCTTAGGACTCCGCTCCTGAAAGCAGGTATCTGGTTTGTTTCGGTTCTAATAGAAACTCTGTATCAACTCCAGCTCTGAGATCCCAGCTCTCTGAAAGCTGGTTTCTGAGGTTTTGTTTAGCTTCTATATTTGTTACAATGTTTGAAACTTCAGGCTCAGAGGCCGGCAAGGCAGGGGGGGAACATTGCAGTCCTCCGTCACTGAGGCAAGCAAGCCTCATGTTAGTTTCAAGCTGCCTGGCTGCCAACCGCCATCTTGGCTGACAGTTAATTTGCATATTGCCCTGATTAGCCAATGGGAAGGGTAGCGGTTGTACACCAATTACCATGTTTCTCTTTTATTAGATAGGATATGACCTCTATATATAAAATCTCTTTCTCACTATCTACACTAATAAAGAGAAGCACTGGGATCAGCGTGACAGAGGGCAGCGCCCAAACCCCCTGATCGCCCTGTGGCTCTGTGTGTGACAGGGGGCGGGGCCACAACCTCCCTATCAGCCCTGCTCTGTTCCTGACAGGGGGAGGCTCCCCAACCCCCTGATTGGCCCTGCTCTGTGCCTGATACGGGGGAGCTCCCCAACCCCCTGATTGCCCTGTGGCTCTGTGTGTGACAGGGTGTGTTGTCCCAACCCCCCCACCCCACAGGCCCTGCTCTGTGTGTGATGGGGTAGAGCCATAACCTCCCCATCGGCCCTGCCCTGAGTGTGACAGTGGCAGTGCCCCAACCCCTGATCGGCCCTGCTCTGAGGGTGATAGAGGGCGGCGCCCCAACTCCCCAATCAGCCCTGCTCTGAGCCCGACCAGGGGCTGCACCTAGGGATTGGGCCTGCCCTCTGCCACCTGGGTGCAGGCCTAAGCCAGCAGGTCGTTATCTCCCGAGGGGTCCCAGACTGCAAGAGGGCACAGGCCGGGCTGAGGGACCCCCTTTCCCCCCGAGTGCACAAATTTTTGTGCACCGGGCCTCTAGTACATATATATATATATATATATATATATATATATATATATAGAGATAGAGAGAGATAGAGAGAGAGAGAGAGAGAGAGAGAGAGAGAGAAACATTGATGTTTTGCACCCAGACTGGGGATCCAACCTATAACTTTTCGGTGCATGGGATGATGCTCAACTAACTGAGCCACATTGGCCAGGGCTGTAAGGGTGTTTTAGTGATTTACTGTAATGAGCTTATGCACAACTCAGAATATTGCTGAGAATAAGTTACTCACTCAATAATTGTTAACTATCATGATTATAATTTCATTAATTTATAAATATTAGAGTACTTTTTTCCTTTTTTACTTCATTTTTCCTTCATATTAACACTAATTCTCATTTTAAGCACAGCCCTCTCCAGCACAGATATTATTTTGAAATCTTTGGGTTCCAGAGGCAGCAGATGTGAAACACATTATTTTTGCCAACATCAAGCTATTAGCAAATTCTTCTTAGAGACACAGTTATTAGATGATTAATTGCTCTGGAACACATGTATTTAAAACCACATAATAACCCTTTTTAATAATAGAAATGAACATAAAAAGTTTCAGAATAAATATTAGTTACATTTCTCAGTTAACAAGAAATCTTCCAGGTTTTATTTTTATTCATTGATTATTAATTATTCCCTTGTTCGTTTTTCCTCAGATATTCATGATAGAACAAGAAGCTCTCTGGAATTAGCAGAGTAGAATTCTGCCTCTAACCAGCCAAATCCTAATATAGACAATGATTCTCCCAGTCACAATAAATAACCATTCATACTTCCGTGGGTTTCAAGAGCTGCATTTCTTACTCATAGTCCGATTTCTTGAAAAAACTATCTACTTGTAATCTCCCTAATTTAATTTTCAGCCCATTTTCATGATCTCCATCCCACTGGAATTCCTCTTGTTTATTTCCACATGCTACATCCAATTAGAAAATTTTTAGTTTGTATCTTCTGTGGCCTCTCTATAGTGTTCCGCATAGTTGTTTTGGTAGTAAGTCAAATAACGACCCCCTAAATATGTCCACGTCCTAATCTCCTGTGAATATTTTAAATTACTCGGCAAAAGGGGATTAAGGTTACAAATGTGAGCAAGGCTAAAAATCTTTTGAGCTTGGGTGATTTCTGTGGATTTTCTAGGTGTGTCCAACCTGATCACGAGTCCTTAAAAATCAAAAACCTTTCCTAGTTGTGGTTAGAGAGACATGTGGCTATGGAAGGAAGGCTCAGAGAGCTGCAGAGATGCTGGCTTTAAAGACACCAGTTTTGTCCAGATTTCTCAGATCATTCTCCTTTCCTATCTCCTCCTCCTACAATGGACCTTTAAATACTGAGTTTTCCCTGACCTTGGCCCTTGGCCTTCCTCTCTTTTCCATGATGTTCTCTCCCTAAGCAATCAGATCCACTTCCATAGTTTCAATTCTCTCTTGTCCCAGGTGCCAGTGTAGTCTCAGAGCTGCATGTCCAACTGCCTATTAGATCACTCCACGTGGCCCCAGCACAAGTACTAATCACTCTAACCCCATAGTGAACTCTGACTCTTTAATCAACACTTCCTCTCATTGAGTTGCACCATAGCACCATGATCCAGGGTTGAGCAAGTTTTAAATACTAGAATCACCTCTAGTACCTACTTCTCCACCAACCCTCATAATTAATCATTATGTTCCTCTAAATATCTCCCAAAATAAATTTTGAGTTAATTCAACTCTCTCTATCTCCACCTCTCACCTATCTAGCCATCCTGCATCCGCTCAGCTTTTCCAGTCCATTTGCCACAAAGCATATAGAGCAGCAGTTCTCAACCTGTGGGTCGCAACCCCTTTGGCAGTCAAATGACCCTTTCACAGGGGTCACCTAAGACCATCCTGCATATCAGATATTTACATTATGATTCATAACAGTAGCAACATTACAGTTATGAAGTAGCAACGAAAATAATTTTATGGTTGGGTCACAACATGAGGAACTGTATTTAAACGGCCAGAAGGTTGAGAACCACTGATATAGTGAGACTCTTCACCATCACTATCTTACATTAACTCTGTCAGTGGTAAATCTTTAATATGATTTACAAGACACTGAGGATATGACTCCTCCCCTTCCCCCAATTATCCTAGAGCCCAACCATATTGGCCTTCTCCCAGCTCTTGGTGTGCTCCTTCTATTTCAAGGCCTTTTCCTCTGCTAGGAAATCTCTCTGCCAGAAGCCGGTCCATCCTTGCTGCTTGACACAGTCGCTGCAGGAAAGAAACATCTGCACAGCATATGTTTCAAGGGACCTGGCGTATATAGCATACTGTTCTTAATATGTTTGCTCCCCTTAGCGCTGTGTGTTTTAACCAAGGTCACCTCTCCAAGAAAGGTTGTTTCCCCAGGTAGGAATTTTTCCCTGAAGTCAGGGAGGGGATGCCTCTCCTAGAAAGGTTGTTTCCCCAGGTAGGAATTTTTCCCTGAAGTCAGGGAGGGGATGAAACTCCTTAACTAAGTGCCAGGCGGGTAGTTAATCACTACAAACAGTCATGCTTAAGCTACATAATCTTTACTCCCTGGAATGGAGATAAGAAACGCCCTAACCTTTGTAATAGAAATTGACAGGATTAAAATCAACTGGGATAAATACGGATGTAACAAGACAATAAACAGCAGAACTTCGCTGGAGATCCAGACCAGAACTTGGCTGGAGATCCTGGCTAGAGATCCTGGCTAGGCTGCTGATCAACTGAACTCCGTCTCCGTGTCATTCCTTCTTCGCCGACTCCATCCACACCTTTGGGGACCCCTGGACCCGCTGGGATTGGACTCCGGCATCTCTCCTCTCTTAATCTGGTTAATCCATGTTTTAACCTTCAGGCCCAGCCTGAACATCACTTTTTCAGCCTGAATGTCACCCCAAATCTCTACAATTGGGTTCGGGTTTCCTGCTGTAACTTCTCAGAGCACCCACACTTTTCATTTCTGGCACCTGGCACATGTGTAATTCATGTTTGTGTGCTCACTTATTCATTGGATGTAGCCTCCAATTCTATAAAGTCCCTGACACATAGTTTGTGATGGTTAAATTTATGTGTGAACTTAATTAGACTGTGGTGCCCAGCTGTTTGGGCAAACACCAGTCTGGAGGCTGCTGTGAAGGTATGTTTGAGATGTGATTACTACTTAAACCAGTAGGCTGTGAGTAAAGCAGATTACCCTTCATAATGTGGGTACTTTGGGGAAATTGAAGGCATCAAGGGGAAAAAGACTGAAGTCATCCAAAGAGGAAGGAATTCTACCTTCAGGCTGCCTCTGGACTCAGGACTGCAACTCCTGATGCATTTCCAGCTTGCTAGCCTGCTCTGAAGAGTTTGATCTTGCTAGCTCCACAGTCTCATGAGCCAATTCCTTAAAATAAATCTCTTTCATGCTACATATACACCCTATTGATTCTGTTTCTCTAAAGGACCCTGACTAATACATAGCAAATAGTTAATAACTATTTTCTGAGCAAATAAATAAATGTCCTTCTCTTCATCAATATTTAAATCTATGGTGAATCAATCAATCAATCAATCAATTAATTAATTTACAAAGTAACCACAAGAGAAACTCTTAAACAATTGGATCCTGGTATTTTTACACATTTTTTTTCTTGTTATAACTAAAAATAGGCATACTTTTTCAATTTTTTAAAATAATTTCTGGCTTTAGTAGTTCCCATGTTTAAAAACAAGTACTGGAACCCCTCAGAGCAGTTAATTGTTTTTCAAAAGGCTTTAATTATCTGTCTGGCATATATATGTGTGTGTATATGTGTGTGTGTATGTGTGTATATATATATATATATATATATATATATATATATATATATATATAATTCTTAACCAATTATCTATATACAAATAACATATGTAGAAGTTTGATACCCAAGAAAATATACTCTCAGCTTGTTGCTGAAACTGTTTAATAACAGTTCCAAACAAATTCTCAGTACTTCAGAGTTTTATGATTATAAGTTATTATTTCTGATTGCACAGAGCATTGACTAATATATTGGGACACAAGGAGTATCATCTCACTTCAGTGATTAACCAGCTTAATCACCTCAGGCAATTCACTTCAACCATTTGAGCAGCCTTTTAAAAAACAATTCCCTGAATGACCTCATAACACATTCATATAAAAGAATAGGTAAACGATTAGAGTGAAACTATGTTCCCCACTGTGTTCTGTCCTCATCTGTCCATAAGACCCACCAATGACAAATGCTCAAGACGTTATGTTCGAATTTTTCTTTATCCCTGATATCTTTCTCTACTGATATCAAACTGCTGTCACTGCTTATTGCAATGAGTTTAGTGTTGACCTCGTGAGTGAATAATTACTGTCACCCATGAGCACACTGAGTCCTCCATTCAAAGGGTTTTAAGGGTGGAGATTTTAGGGGCGGTCCCAGGGAAAGATCTTAATAGAATATTCAGTAGCTTTCCCGGAGCGTCCATTCAGGGTCGTAGTCGCCACTCATTGCTTGGCCAGCACCATGGCATGGGGTCATTATTCCATGCAGCTGGTTCTGATGTCAGCTTTGGCGGGTTGCTTATCTGGGGCTGGAGCTGAAATACAACTGAGGCCTAGATGTTATCTCTAGGGAGGACAGGTCAGGGGGTCCACACCTCATGACCTGTGATATGCTATGGGAGGAAAAGTCACCCTGGGGGCAAGGTCCCACCCTACAATTGATTTTCCATTGCGAGGCACCTGGGGATTTTCATCCTGGTGACCTTCTATACCCAGCTCATAGTCCTTGCTCTACTTACGTCTGTCTACCTATCACAATAACTACACTTATTACCATTCAGCCCTTTTCAAAAAAAATTTTTTTTCATTTTCTTAGTGGGATAACTTTGTTTCATTTGTCTTGTCATTCACTCAAAATAATTATTTTTGACAAGTCTATTCTATGCTAGGAATAGAGATGACTAAGGTATTTCCAACTCACAGACTTTATTGCCTAATGTGAGAAAGAGCATAGAAAAGTAATGTCCATAATAGAGCATGAGGAATGCTTTAAAATAGATCTCTATGATCATGGTGTTACAAAAGCAGAATGTAGAAACATTACATATGTTACTGGTGGTGAATGGTGAGTCGTACTGGGAAAACCTTCCTGTATGGGTGATACTTGGAGTAACTATTAAAGAATTAGCAGACACTAGACAACAGCCTTCTGGAAAGTGGAAATGTCAAAGCCTGTTTGCACAGGACACAGAGAAAGAAAAGGCAGGAAGAGAAAAAGAACAACAATTTTACTCTTTCATTGGTGGGTGTAGCTATTCACAGCTTCTTCTCCAGGTTTGTAAATAAACAGCTATTACCATAAAATAATAATTTTTTAACTACATACCCAGAGATTTGGATATTGGGGAAAAGAAAAGGGCACACACACCGTCTTCACACCTGGGAGAATAGTGAATATGGCCTTTGATACCCCTGGTCATAGCCTGTCTCACTATCAGTGGTGGCATGGATTGTGCCTCTCAGTGCACATGCTGGCAGGGACCTTGCTCTGGCTGTTATCCACCTTTCAGGCTTATTCCAAGAATCAGCTGGCTTTGTTTTGGACTCCTCTTTCAGGACTAATTAAAAACTCTTAGGATTTGGCCTGGCTAATTCTAAAGCTGGGTGCTTTTAGAAACTAATCCCACCCTGGAATTTGCAGAGATGAAACTATTGATTTTTGAAAACTTTTAATTACTCTGGACTTTTAGAGGGACTAGAAGATAAGATAAATAGTCTGAGGCAGAAAATAATATTGACATCACACCTCTTTTTATAAACAAGTAAATCTGGCTCATTTTCTAAGAAATTAAAAAATAAATTTCTCCTTACTGTTAAATAGAGAATATTTTAATATGATTTTTTCCCCTCATCTTTTCCTGAATGGTTAGATTGTCAAAGCCATAAAAAATTGCCCTGGCCGGCTTGGCTCAGTGGATAGAGTGTCAGCCTGCGGACTGAAGGGTCCCAGGTTCAATTCCTGCTGAGGGCACATGCCTGGGTTGCGGGCTCAATCCCCAGCAGGGGGTGTGCAGAAGGCAGCCGATCAATTATTCTCTCATCATTGATGTTTCTATCTCTCTTTCCTTCTCCCCTCCTCTCTGAAAACAATAAATATTAAAAAGAACTGAATTCATCATGAACCAAAATTTGAATGACAATATGCTATTTTATTTTTTAAAAAAATTTTACATAGTCATTTCACTTTGTATAGTTTTTTTTAAATTATATATTTTTCCCAAGTTTACTTTATTAACTACATCACTCACTACTTTGCCAACATGGATAAAGGACAACCCACATGACAGGAGCCAGGAGACTGGCATCTGAGGCAGGATGAGACAAAGAATATGTTTAAAAATATTACTTAGAAAAGTAAACCATCGGGACACAGAGCAAACACTGCTCAGCTCCAAACTGAAAAATGTGAACCCTGTTTTGAGGTTGTATACAAATCTGCTCCCCTCGACATTTCAAATCTAGGCCAAGAGCTTCTCAAGCAATAACTCCTCTCTTTTTGCTTTGGGAACTAGAAGATCCAGTGCTAGGAGTTATCCATAAGGAATGAGTTGGCATGATGGAAAATAGCCATCAGAATATGAGGCCAAGCAGACAGGACTTTAGTTGGTGACTTCACCAATTAATTAACGTGTGGCAAGGAGCTATTTCCTCCCTTCCCTCATGCGGATCAGCATACCCAATGTATAAGGTCACTTTATGAATTAGCAACTATGAATCTAAAGTGCCTCATACATAGTAAGAGCTCAAAATACATTTGTGCTTTTCAGAGGTGGTTTGGTTGAGTGCATGGCTGAAGAGCAGCAATTTTTCCCACCTCAACAGGCTCCCATCCTTTTGGGATGTTCAAATGAAGCCACGGACTCCACAATGGTAAGAACATGTAGCTACATTAAAAGTGAAGGCCAATCATATACCTTACAAAGTGATCCCCCCATATTTCTAGCACTCACCTGGCACCATACATAGGTACTACAATATTATTGATATTTCCATGCTGTACTTTACATCACCAGGACTATTTTATAACTATCAATCTGTACTTCTTAATTCCTTCACCTTTGTTTTACCCACTCACCCCACTCCCCTCTCTCAACCATCAGTCGGTTTTCTGTATCTATGAGTCTGTTTCAATTTTGTTTATGCTATGCACCTGAAAGTAATATAATATTGGATGTATTCAATATTCAACTATAGTTGAAAAATAAAATAAGATAAATAAAAGGCTAAAAAAAAATAAGTGAAGGCCAGGGAAGAATTGAGAGAGCTCCAAATCTCCTATCCCCAGAAGTCTTCAAACATGAAGTGCACTTACCCAGTCCAATAGGTAAGTGCATAGACCTAAAAATATGTGAGTCACTGAATGAATATAACTGAGATGATTGCTCTGCAGTTCCCAGAACACATGGACAACCTGCTTCTTTTCGAGAATAACAAGAGACTCTAATTACCTTTGGTGATTCTTAAGACATTCCCAGGTAAATGGACTTAAGGGGAGAGGAAGCTCAAGCAGCTGGCTGAAAGCTTAGCATTTCTTTGAAAACTTATGATTTATCTCTTTTTTAAAAAAAAAAAAATCTTTATTGTTGAGAGTATTATAGATGTCTCTCCCTTTTCCACCCATTGCCTCCTTCCACCTGCCTCCTGCCCCACCCCAGGCCTTCACCACACTATTGTCTGTGTCCATAGGTAATGTACATATGCATATAAGACCTTTGGTTAATCTATTCCAACCCCCTCTGCCTCACCCTTCTTCCCTCCGAGATTCATCAGTCTGTTCCATGTTTCCATGTTCAAGATTTATCTTTTAAAAAGCCATGCAAATTTTGTGTTCTATGCCAAAACATACCTTTGAGAATTTTAGTGTAAAACTAAGGTTTTAAATCACTGCTTACTAACCAGGTCAGGTTCTGACTAACTCAGCCCCATAAATACGAATCCACAGATGGAGCTTGGTGTCTGCATATTTACCAAGTGCCCCAGGTGATTTTCTCTATCAAAGAGATCTTATCCCAGAAATGAATTCCAAAGATGTGGTAGTAGTGCTGCTAGAGTCACTAAATGTCATTGTGGCTTTGATGAAGGGGAGTTGGAGGGGGGCAGGGAGCTGGCTGGCCCTATTGAACCTGAGATATCAAAACAATGTTACATATGATTTCTACAGGGACAATTACAGTAAACACTACTGGGAGGGGCTGAATTGGCAGGGCTCCTCATTTCACATTCACATAGTACATTCAGAAGTTCCAATACATCATTTCAGAATTCAGTCCTAAAATAAGCAACCTGGACAACTTACTCATATGGCCCATTTAGAACTTCTTTCCTAAGCATGGGCTCCTTGTAACTGAACATTTTATTCAAATACTTTGGATACACATGTTGAAGATCATTTTAACCAAATTACAATTGAATGTTTACAAGCCTAGAAATTGGTGTCATAGAGAACTGGACTTAAATTCTGCTTCTACTTCTGTTTCAGCATGAACATCTAATTTAACCTTATTGAGCTTCAATTACCTTGGCTGTAAGATATGAATGTAAAAAGAGAACATGACTTACTAGGCTTTTATGAGTATTAAATAAGAAAATAACCTATATCCATTGTTCAAAAAAGTTTATTTAACACTAGTAAGAAATAAGAAACTTATGATCTTACTAGTAGCCCTGTGCATGAATTCATGCGCCAGTAGCTTGCTGCCACCCTCCTGTAGCTCCCACCATCCCTCCTCCCCACTGCCTCCCTCATAGCTTGCTGCCCTACCCCCCCCTGTAGCTCTCTGCTGCCCGCTTGTGGCTCGCTGCCCCACTCTCCTGCTGATAAAAGATCTGGGTGTTACACGGTCAGTTGTTACGTAGCGACCATTTGCATATTACATCTTTATTAGATAGGATTATATTTTTCTTTTGGGGGTAAGTAAATATAAGATCAAAAAAAGTGTTATATTGTACTTGATCAAAAAAATCACTTTTAGAACCTTTTTCAAGCTGTAGGGTTTTCTTTTATTATACTGAAGACTAGGAAATGTTTTACTATTTTGGTGGAAATCAAACTGGTATTAATTTTTATGTGGGAATTGGGATTATTCTGAAATATTTTCTTATGCTTGTTATTATTTTTTAATTATCACACTGAAAGTCTGATTTCATTGGTGATTCAGGTGGTCCACATACTTGAGATGGATATACACAACAATTTTTAAAAAGACATCTGGAGTAATACAATATGTTACATACCACTATTTCATAGATTCAGATGAGACTGAATCCCCTAGAATATCACATCTACATAGGGATAGAAGAATTAAAAATAGAAAAAGTGGAACATAGAATATTAAATTTTAATTAATGGACATGATCAAGAAAGAATTTTGTAGGATACATAAAATTGTAAGTGCCTCAAATTCATGCAAAGGTCGTGAAATCTTGATTTATATTTAAACTTCCTTTGAAAGGTGAAGAGCAAAAATGTAATATGCATATTAATTTTCTCTATGACACACATTATAAAAAGTTTATGTATGTGCATGTTGATCTGTATGTGCATTAGATTATTGCAGAAATTGCTCAACTGGCTGAATAAACATGGACTTGGAAATCAGATATGAGTTCAAATCCTGGCTCTCTCACTTATCTCATGGACACATATTATTTAACCACTTTGGGACTGTGTCCTCATATGAAAAATGGAGGGAATAATTCCTTCCAGACTGTTCCAAAAATCATTTATATAAGCAAAATAAGCTAAGATATAATAGATTCTCTACAAAAGTTTCTACTAATTAGAAATCTACATTCACCATCAGAGTATTTTCACTTCTTAAATATTTTAAAGAAAATGTTTCCAATATGCATTTATCAAAACTTGTTCTTATGTTTCCCACTTGGCAGATATCTCTGCATGAATCCTGGAAGTTAAATGTAGCAATCTCGCTCTTCACCTTCCAAAGGAAGTTTAAATATAAATCAAGATTTCATAGACCTTTGCATGAATTTGAGGCACTTACGATTTTATGCACCCTACAAAATTCTTTCTTGATAATGTTCATTAATTAAAATTTAGTATTCAATGTTCCACTGTTTCTATTTTTAATTCTTCTGACCTTTCCATTAAAAAAAACCTCATTATTTTGTAAACATAATTTATAAGACAATAATTTATTTATTTTCAAGTTATCGCTAAAGAGTAAACTTAAGTTTTATTTGGACCAGAAATAGAAAACTCCCCAAAAACAATATTATATTTTCTCTAGTCCAAGTCTTAGTGATTTTATAAAATAACAACAAGCCCTATAAGCTGCACCTGGGCAGGGTGATCATAGAGTGTTTTGTCTATACTCAGACTCTCCTGAGATGAAAAAAGAAACTATTAGTAATTAACCTGACACAATAGTGACGCATCAGTATTGTTCAGTGCATCTGTGACATATGGTTCCATACCTCTGGGATTTAAAGCTAGTGGTCCAGCCATCACAAGTATTTACCTGAACTTCTGGTTGAATCCTGTTCTTTGTATAGTAAAATTTTATATAGAGTATCCTATGCTAAAAGTATTAAGTTATACTATATATACACTTTTGCATAGTAAAGGTTTGCATACCTTAAAGTTTTTCTCATTATCTCACTCTTGGGAATAAGATTTTATCATTAGATATTCAGCCATGAGTAGGAATGATAATAAGGAATAATAATAAGGTGAAGTAAGTCTTCATCTATTCTATTTCACTACCAACTCATTTTTGCACTTTCCTCTTTAGGGGAGACTTCTGCCATCACATTTGGTGGTTTGCACACCTGTTTCTGCCACAGAACATTGCTCTTTGCAACTGCCTTTAGCTTATGAACTGCTTTACTTGTTCCATAATTTCTATGGGTCACCACTCATCATTAGAGAAGACTATAAAGCTTTACTAATAATGCTTTTGAGGACATAGCTATGATTCCCCTCTGTCTGCTTCAAAAGCTATCAGCTCCATTTAAAAGCACAAGAATGTGTATTGTGTTGTTTCTTTATTAATCTTGTTTGCCTCACAGATTAAGCATAATCAATTCCAGAGGTGAGCTGTGGAATCCAGGATATATAGATTTCTGAACAGACACCTCTATGCCTGAAAATTCTCCCAATATTTGGGTATAGTGCATGCAAATCAATTAAGCAGCAATTGGAACAATTGTTAAAGGACAACAATTAAGAGAAATGAGGTCATGATGCCACAGGCAAAACTGATCGCTGGACACAGAACCATCATACTGTAGCTTAACATCTAGCTCAGAGACTTTGCTCTTTGCAACATCTAAGAAATTCTTAGAACAAAAGGAAAAAAAGAAAAAAGTTGGGAAATTTTTAATTGGAATTTTATGCATTTCATTTTTATTTTTGACATTTTTTGAGTGTTTTAAAAATAGGTAAATTGATGTCTGGGCTAGAAATAATAGTAAAATGGTATCAACAGTTTTTCTACTTATGAGTGGAACTTCAAAACTCAGCTACTACTAAACTGAAAATTAAAAGAAAAATGGTATAAATGACTGGTCCTGGAAATAAACCATCACACTTATGAAAAATTTTTAATGAACAACACTAGTACCATGTGGCTAGTTATTCATTTTCTCCTCAACTAATAAACTAAGAATCACATACAAAGAAGGCAGAATATATGTGTGTGCACATAATGCTATTGGGCAGATTTTACAAATAAAAGAGAGAAAATGCAGACATTCCCTCATAACTGTTATGTCTCGAGTAACTGAAAATTCTGCCAACATTTATGTAATTTTTCAAAGTGAACTCAACTTTTCGGATAAAGTAATGAACTGGAGCTAATATTCAGAATACAAAAGGTCTTTTAATATTTTTTCAAAGACATTTATTTCTTCATACTGAGTATTGTAAGGAGCTGTGTGAAGAGTACTTAACTCAAGTCATTCAAGGGCTGTGAGTTCAGAGGTACTCATGTGTGTCTTCCCAATTGGTATTGTATTTTATGTGACAAAGTGTAGCTTGCCAGCATGATACCTGATCTTTTCGTTGTGTTAATAAGTATTCAAATTCTCTGATTCTGACTTGGTTTTCAATGAAATGGTAAGTTTAAATCAGCCTCCTGTACTCACTGCTGCTATAACACAATTGCTTTCTTAGTCAGAAGCTTTTTCGGTTCTTCACCTTTATATCCATTGCCTCCAACCCACACAACATCTTTTCCATCTTCACATTCATTCATGGAATAATCCAGACATATTCTACAGCCTACATACACTTAAAAAACACCTGCCTACAGGTATTATTCACACATTTGTCTCTTCTGTTGCTCGCGCAGTCAGCTCCTTTACCACTTCCTTCAACTTTCCTACCCTGTGTTTGTACCACCTATTGCTTTTCAACATTTTAACTATGTCTCCTTTGTCCCTTTAGCAACTTGCTTTTCTTTCTCTGTTGTTTTTTTTTTTTTTCATTCCCTCTTCTTTATCAATGTGCCATACTATTATTTGTCTAAATGTAATCTATCATCAACCTTGCCTTCAATAAATAGCTACCAGGTCATTATTTTGTGCTAGGATACCAGGTACTGGCAATAAGAAAATGAATATTCTACACTCTTTGCCGTATGTGTCCTCAAGGACCTCACAGTGTCATGAAAAAAATAGAAAAAAATTGCTATGGGTGCCAGCATGCTGGTTCTGGCAAGATGGGCGACATTAAATTCCACTCCCTCCACTACAAACAACAAGAACTTCTGGATAAATGATAACATTTAAAAATTTCTAGGCTCACAAGAAAGAAAAATACATTCCAAAATGTCAAAACATATGAGGGAATTAATAACTAGGGAAGTATATGAGTTGACAAAAGAAGTGTTATGAATGAGAACTAAGTATCCAGTATCCAGGAGCTTGGATTTTAATGGCACATGAGGCAGAAGACAGGGGCCTGAGCCTTTAAGACTGGGAACCGGAATTGTGACTCTATGCATAAAGCCAGGTTGTAATTTCAATGAGTTTCAGAGAGTGATACTGATGAAGAGATAGTCAGATAGATCAATCCAGCAAAATAGCAGCCAGAGCTACAGACCCAACTATAGACAGGGAATTCATAAATTACAAAGGTAGTATCAAATTCAGCAAGTAATAACACACAATAAATAGTGCTAGGACAACTGACTTGACCATATGAAGAAAATTCGATTTCTGCTTCACACTAAAACAATTCCAAACAGTTTTAGTAAGGTATACTGAAAATAAACTGTACTTATAGGATGGGGCAAAAGTGGCTTACAGCTGTGAGCACACAAAACAGTTTATTCTTGTATTACTAATATTAATTATTGTGTTATTTTCTATACAATTATAAACCTACTTTTGTCCCATCTAGTATTAAAAATGTACAGTTTGTGAAATCTACCACACATATGTATAGAAACATCATCAGGATAATAAACATACTGATCAATCCCAAAGGTTTGCTTGTGCCCCTTGGTAATTCCTTTTTTTATCCCAACCCTTATCTCCCAGGCAACCACTGATGTCCTTTCTATCATTGCAGATAAGCTTGCATTTTCTAAAATCCCATGTAATAGTAGACAAACATGGTAATTAACCGTAGCTCTGACATGCTTCCCATTGGCTAATCAGGGCGATATGCAAATTAACTGCCAACCAAGATGGTGGCCGGCAGCCAGGCAGCTGAAGCGAACAGGAGGCTTGCTTGCTCCAGTGAAGGAGGAAGCCAAGGTTCCCCGCCTGCGGCTGCTGGGCTCTGAGCTGCAGTCTAAGAAACAATGTTACAATTATAAAAGCTAAACAAAACCCAGAAACCTGCTTTCGGCCAGCCAGGCTTCAGCCAGCAGGATCGCAACAGTGTTTCAATTATAGAACAAACCCAGATCCCTGCTTTCAGCAGCCGAGGTCTCAGAGCTGCAGCCGGGCCTCAGAGCTAAAGCTGGCTCTCAGTTCCAGTGACAGCCATAGAAGGTAAATAAATCCCAGAATAAAAAAAGAAAAGAAAAAAAGGAGAAGTTGGGAGCTTCAGTCACCCTCCAGCTTGAAAACGGCCCTCAGCCCCTCACCTAGACTGGCTAGGCACCCCAGTGGGGACCCCCACCCTGAAGCAACAAGATGGCAGCTAATTTGCATACTAAAGGTAGGCGGCAGTGGGAAAGGCTGTCTGCAGTCTGGGACCAGATCTGTGACCCTGCCAGGCGGGGGCCAGTGCTTGAGGCTGTCCATGGTCCGGGACCGGATCTGTGACCCTGCTGGGCGGGGGGCAGCGCTTGAGGCTGTCCGCGGTCTGGACCCGGATCCATGACCTGGCAGGCGCTTGAGGCTGTCCACGGGACCAAGACACAGATCTGTGACCCTGACGGGCGGGGGGCAGCGCTTGAGGCTGTCCGCGGTCCCGGGACCTGGATCCGTGACCCTTCCCGGTGGGGCTCAGCTCCCACAGGGGCGGATCGGCCAGGGTTGGGCAGGGCAGGATGCCTGGCTTCCACCCAGCCCCAGTCACTCTGGGCAGGTGAGGAGCGCAGAGAGCCTCTGGACAGGGGAGGCAGGCCGGCGGAGGCCGGCCTGTCCTCCCACATGGTGGTGGTGACAGCTGTGAGCGCGCCAAGTGGAGCCTGCAGGCTGAGCTGAAGTAGCGCCTGCAGGCCATCAGCGCCCAGGAGTGGCTGCGCAAGATCCGCCTCCTGGCCCAGAAGGTGCAGGATCTCAGGGACAGCCACCGTGGCGGGCCAGACTGACATACTCCTGGCCGCACCATGGGGGGTTGAGGATCTGCAAAGCCAGAGGCCTCCGGTGTGCACATCCCCCCCAGGTGTGCAAACATTCCCCAGCACACTGTCACCCTCCCGCGCCTGCAACAGTTGCAAACCAAGGCGTGCGCAAGTTTCCCCCGCCTCTCCACCACACTTCCATCAACCCAGCATGCCTAACACCCCCACAGGATGTGCACACACCCCCTCTGATGCGCTCATGTCCTTTGGAGAGTGTCTGGGTGTTCTGGGTGCTAAGGGTGGGCGCCTGTGAGATGACAGTGAGAGGGCGGAGTGGGGATGCCCTGTTCCCACAGAGGCCAGTGCAGCTACGAGATCACCTCTAGGGGGTTAATGCAGGTGCTGAGGCGGGAGCAGATGCAGACAGACACACCTGATGGGCACGGGCGGCCCTCACTGAGGTGCCTCCGGTCAACGTTCAAGATCAAGAACCAAGAGGTGGAGAGGAATTCCGTCCTCTCAGTGAAACACTGGGATAGTCGGGGCGACTGTAGAGGTGGAGTGTGCACTTTGGGTGCCAGCACCCATGAGTGAAGGCTGCCCTGACTGAGACTCGCTTGCTTGGGGCCTAGCGCACTCCTGCCAGGCAGCGGGTGACAGGACGTGCTTTTCCAAATTAATGAGAGAAAATGTTGATTCTCCTGCTGCCCACGAAGGTGGAAAGTGAAGTGGGGAGACATGTGGGGAGTGAGCAAGGTTCCCTGTCTGGGGGTTCTAAATCTTCTGTTGGTTTCTTTCACCGCTGACTAGAGATATACAGGGTGTCCCCCCAAAATGTATACACACTTTGAATACCTACTAATTCCAATGGTTTTAAGCATAAGAAAGAAACAAAAATGGAGCTGTTATCTGTTAAAAGTGTGGGCACAAACAGGTAGTTGGACATTCCCTGAGGGGTCTCAGATTGGAGAGGGTGAAGGCCAGACTGAGGGGCCCTTCCCTCTCCCCCCACCCCAGTGCACGAATTTCTTGCACTGGGCTACTAGTTTTATATAAATGAAACCACAGAATATGCAATCTTTTTCATCTGGCTTCATTCACTCAGCATAATTATTTTGAGATTCATCCAAGGTATTGTTTATAACAATATCTCATACTACCTATTGTTAAATAGTGTTCATTATGTGGATATAACCACAATTTGTTTAGAATGGAATGAATGGGATATATGGTAGGCATACGTTCAATTTTTTTAAGAAACTAGCCAACTGTTTTTCGAAGTAGTTATACCATTTTTCATCCCCTTCTCATTTTACTCTGATGGAATTCTGCCACACTGGGGAAAATTTCTAAATGTATTCCTTAAATTTGCTTAATCCAGCTGGGCCATGTGGCTCATGGTTAAACGTTGACCTATGAACCAGGAAGTCATGATTCTATTCCCAGTCCAGGCACATGCCCAGGTTGCAGGGCTGATCCCCGGGGCGTGCAGGAGGCAGCTGATCAATGATTCTCTCATCATTGATGTTTTTCTCTCTCTCCCTCTCCCTTCTTCTCTGAAAACAATAAAAATATATTTTAAAAAATAAATTTGCTTAATCTACTCTCCCAAGGGGTTAGATTTTTCAGTTTGGCTTGTCTTGAATACATGTGTTAAGAACTGGACAAAACAATTTCAAGGAAGCAGAGGATATAGAAGAGAGAACACATAAAAACTTCTAAAAATTTTAGATACCGAGGTTTTTCTCATGAGAATTGCAAAAATATCCTTGTTAATTGCCGGGAGCCGGTCCATGCTTGCTGTTTCAAGGGACCTGGCATATATGGCATACTGTTCTTAATATGTTTGCTCAACTTTTTGGCACTATGTGTTTTAACCAAGGTCTCTAAGAAAGGGTGTTTCCCCAGGTAGGGATTTTCCCCTGAAGTTAGGGAGAGAATAAAACCTCTTAACTAAGTGCCAGGCGGGTAATTAATCACTTTAACTATGAACAATCATGCTTAAGCTACATAATCTTTACTTCCTGGAATGGAGATAAGAAACGCCCTAACCTTTGTAATAGAGATTGATAGGATTGAATCAACTGGTATAAATACAGATGTAATAAGACAGCAAGACACAGAACTTAGAACACAGAACTTAGAACACAGAACTTAGAATACGGAACCAAGAGAGACAGAACCAGGAGGCACAGAACCTACACAGAACGTTCTCTAGAGACAGAAGAACTTCGCTGGAGAGAACATGGCAAAAGATCCTGGACAGAAACTGGCCTCAGAACCTAGAGACAGAACCTAGCGAGAGAACATGGCAAAAGATCCTGGACTGAACCTGACTACAGAAATGGGCAAGAGAACCTGACTAGAACCTGGTGACTGAACCTGGCTGGAGAACCTGGACAGAACCTGCCTGGACAACCTAGCAAGAGAACATGGACACAGAACTTAGCTGGAGATCCAGACCAGAACTTGGCTGGAGATCCTGGCTAGAGATCCTGGCTAGGCTTCTGATCAACTGAATGCTGTCTCCATGTCATCTCTTCTTCGCCGACTCCGTCCACACCTTTGGGGACCCTTGGACCCGCTGGGGTTGGACCCCAGCAGTTAATCACCTAGATTAAAATGCAGTTGGGAGATAAACTTACCCTGGTCTTGTGTCATTTACCACACAGTGATAGGTAAATGTTCCAAACATTTGAACTCCTAAAATTCCATAAAGAAGCAGAAAGAAAAGTAAGAAAATTGAAACACTCCATATTTGTTCTCCCGATCGCCTAGGGGGAAAAAAACATAAAATAGGTAAAACTTATTTTTAAAAAGTCATAAACTTCCTCCCCTTAACTTATGTGAAAGTAGTGCTTACTTTAAAATATTTGTAATTCTGGTCCTTGGTAGTTCAAATCGGAAATAAATTCGGAATGCTCGGATCATAATTAGTGGCCTTGGGATCCGCAACATGCCCCAAGGTGACATTTGATCAACTATATCAGCAATTTCAAATACCTGTAAATTTAAAGGTGAATAAACAAGTTTAGACTTTCTCTTAGCATGGTTTGTAGTGGTGACATATACAAACAGCATCAGGAGATGCATCCTGTTCCCTAAACTTTGCCCTACATTTTTTTCTACTGAAATCAATTTTCTTTTGAGTACCTCTAGAAGCTACCGCTCTCTTAGGAGAAACAAATCATAAGCTAATGAAATCTTCTTCATTTTCTTAATCTTGGATACTTCATCAAGGCACAGGTTTTATTACAAAAACAAGTGCCAACTTAGAATATAGTAGAAAAAGTGTGCTAAGTCTTCCTAACTAAGCATGTTCTTTGGTGAAACTTTTTGAATATTTAGAAAATGAAATAATGAAGACAGGATTAAAAGTATTATTAGAAAATGTGAAAAAATGTACCATTTACTAAGAGGTGAAGTAATAATTGGAAAATGTTTGTCAATCATACAATAGTTATTAAATGGAAAAGAACACATTACTATGCAGGATAAATTAGGCTGTTAGAGAGGTGAGCTTTGTAAAAACAAAGACGGCTTATCAATACGCACTAGGATAAGTTTGCAGAATGAACTGTGAATTTATTTTTTCTGGATATTTTCATGAAGATTATAGTTACTTTAGTTAAATGCAAAATTAAGACTGATTGAATGTATGGGAATGAGTTCTACCATTTTCCAACAAAATTCCTCCTTTAGAACTTTTAAATATATGTACCCCATTTCTTTTTTTTGTACCCTATTTCTTTTTATTCCACAAATACTGAAATCTCACCCCATATTCTTTCCTTTCTTTTCATGAATATATTTGTATACCTGTTCAATAAAAAGCAATTTCTTACACTATTGATTTTCATTTCTTATTGAGAATTAATTCACAAATGTGACTGATTACAATGTTAGGCTTTTTATTTATAAATTTTAAAAAATAATATAATGTTGTAGAAAAGTATACAGTGGCATTTTATATACATGCTTTTATATATCTAGTTAGATTTTCAATGCAAATTTTGGAAACTACTCACTTATAATTTAAAAGTTTTTAATTACCTGCAACACCAGTGAAACCCAAAGGAATAAAACCATAATTCCATCAAAAACACACCAGCGATCTTTTAAGTAGGCAGTATCCCCCTAAAAATAAATTTCACATGATGTTATCAGGCAAAAGGAATAATTTCAAAAAAACATCTGTGGAGGGAATAGTCAAGTGTTAATTCAGTAAAACCTACCCACAATTTTTATATTATAATTAAGCAGATTTTCAAAAAGAATACCTTTAGCACTTTAAATGACACTATGTATGAGGATAATAATTTAATTTATAAAACACAAGTAACTGCAGACATTTGTATTAAAAATTTAAATGTATGCAAAGGGAAAACATCACAACTTTTTCTCTTAGCCACACAAATTCTATCATTTAAGGAACCAAAGGCCATTCTACTCAATAGGCAGCTTGGTCCTAAACTGTCTTCCTAAAAAGCACACAATGGTCATTGAAAAGACCTTTAAACCTGGGGATCAACAACCATTTGTAGAATATTAACCAGAACTTCACCTCAAGCTAAATTAAAAGTGAAGAAGAAATTTGTCTTCATTTTCAAAGAAAATATATACTGTCTTTAATTGGGATTACACATGTTAAAGAATGATACACAAGACATACCGCTTTCATTTTTGAATAGTGAATCTACTCTGACATTAGGATTCTTATTATTTAAAAAATTGAAATTTTAGAAAAATTTTCCTTTGGAATAATAAAACATAAAACCCCATGAAGACAGAATTGAAAGCCTTGAATAGAAAGGCCTTTGCTTTCTTGGGAACATCCCACTAAGTCATTCCTTCTGCAGAATCCATGAAACTCTAGTCTGAATTCCGTCATATCTGTCATTACTGCCATGATTGCATCCACACAGAAAATAAAAACAGGGACATACTTCCAAGATTTTAAATAAAATGGTAAGATATATTGCAGGATATTTTAAAAAATAAAATAATTTTCAGAACCTTCCACCCTTAGTAACAAATAGGTTATCAAAGTTACCCCGAGAAGTTTCCAGAAATATTTTATGCTGTTTGCAAAACTAATGGTATGATAAACGACAAATGCAGTGGACACTGGGTGAACACCTATTTTACATAAGAGGATGCATAATGACTTTACTCAGGAAGCTATATAATCACTCTCACACACACACACACACACACACACACACCCCAATTTTGTGTAGAAAAACAGTTATGTACACAACTAGCTAATACATAGGCAAATAACTTATAATAAAGCTAAAAATATGGTTGGAGAGATAAGATTAATTTTATGGAGTTTAGAGAAAACAATGCTAGTTCCCAAATGAATGCACACGTAATTTTATCAGTGGCAAGAGAATCAACCAAACGTGGTGTGTATTAAGAAGACACAAAAAAAGATATGAAAGCAAACTCTGAGGCATGGGGTCTGGGTAACTAGGAAGGCAATGACCCTATTAAATTATGTGCTTTGATCATTATGTGATGATTTAAACCCAATGAAGAGAAAAACTTCATTTCAGGATGCTGGTGGCTATATACACACAAGTACACACATGAAATAATTTAAGAATATTATCTGTCTTCAGAACCCCACAAGGCATCTATTACCATAGGCATCATAGTTGCCTTGTATATTACACAACTAAGTGAAAATATAAATTAATTATAATCTACATATAATTTTCTCTGAGCCTAATTTTTATTAACATCCAAAAAATAATGGAATACAAATTAAAGTTGTGCTTTGAAGATTCCCTTGAATTGTTTAATACATAAACCAATTTTTTATTTGTTCATTCATTCATTCATTCATTCGATTCCTTCACTCCATGTATAGAACACTTCTATGCACTAGGCCAGTGATGGTGAATCTATGAACTCATTTTTTTTGGTTGATTTTCCTTTGTTAAATGGCATTTAAATATATAAAATAAATATCAAAAATATAAATCTTTGTTTTACTATGGTTGCAAATATCAAAAAATTTCCATATGTGACACGGCACCAGAGTTAAGTTAGGGTTTTTCAAAATGCTGACACACCGAGCTCAAAAGGTTCACCATCACTGACCTAGGCAATGCTCAAGGCATTGATGATAAAGGAGTGAAAAAAAATAAACTCCTGTTCTTATGTAACTTACATTCACAGTTAATTTTTAAAAAATGAAAATTATACAGTAAATGTTATGCAGAAAAATAAAAGTGTATATTTCAAATTAACTTTTATTAAACAAATGGTTACTTACTTGTATGTTAGGCAAAAAGAGAGAAAAATGTATCGCTTGATCTTCATTTTAAGAACTAGGCATAGTAGTGATTGTTAAAAAACTACAAAGACATCCAAAAATGAAAAGTGAAATTTTATGGGACTCAGCAGAGAACTGTTTTAAAATAGGAACAATTAAAAGTAAATGTTATGAAGGAAACAGAGTAATTATAGATCCTTGGGTGCACAGGCACTCAAAATAATGAGTTTATGTGGTATTTTTTCTCAACTGTATTATTTTACTTATTTTTTGTCATTGAAAAATGTCATATGTAGTGTCACTACAATTAACCTCTTTTATTGCTCATAATCTGCTTTAATAATGAATTATATTCAATAAGATAGAAGCTGAGAGCTTCCATTATATTGAGGATTATTTAAAATGTAAAAAGTGAGGATAAATAGTGATGTTTTCTTGGGAGGGGAATGGAAGTGTCCAAGAGAGATATAGTTTTCACAGTCTATCCATACATGTCTCTTGATTAATGATCATGTATTCCATTTTTTAAATGAATTTTTCAAAATTAAATTTTTTAAAGGTGAACATTTTCGATTTAACAAACATCAGTTTGTTAGTTGCCACAAATAAAGTTAAATTTGAAAAATGTGGGCCTTGCAAATTAAGAAAGGAAAGCTATTAATAAGATAATTGGCTGAATTTTTACTTCATAGTTACTATATAAATCTGTTTGCTAAGGAAATTGATGTTGTAAATCTTACCCAACTATATAAAAGAACAGATTATTTTTTTCCAGTTTTAATTTAATTTATTTTTTTTAAATTTCTTTATTGATTAAGGTATTACATATGTGTCCTAATCCCCAATTACCCCCCCAACACCCACTCATGCCCTCATCCCCCTATTGTCTGTGTCCACTGGTTAGGCTTATATGCATGCATACAAGTCCTTTGGTTGACTCTAGGACATATTATTTTAAAACATTTCAGACACCATGGTAGGGATCCTGAGTAAAACAAAGCATGCAAGCACATTCTAATTTCAAATCACCTCATGATATGAAAACTGGCTTAAAGAACCAAGATGGCAGCGAAGGCAAACGCCTGTACTCACTGCCTCCCACAACCACATCAAAATTACAACTAAAATATAGAACAACCATCATCAGAACCTTGAAAGCTGGCTGAATGGAAGTCTTACAACTAGAGAAGTAAAGAAGAACGCACACAGAGACTGGTAGGAGGTGCAGAGGTGAGGAGCAGGCTGATCAGGCACCCATGGGTGCCGCTTTTTAATCGCCTTTTTAATTGGGAGGGAGATTGCCTCTACGGAGGCTGCCCAGAGGAGCAAGGGGTCCCAGCCCCACACCAGACGCCCAGCCCAGGGCCCCAGAGCTGGGAAAAGAAGTCCCTATGAGCAGTAAGAACTATGGGCTGATAAAAACCAGTGGGCCTGGGGCTCAGTGACACACAGGCTGCTGGCGACCCAGCTGCTCCTCTTAAAAGGCCTGGACCACAAACTGAATTTACAAGCTCCCACCTCTTCTGAGCTCCAGTGCTGGCAAGGCTCTGGGTGACCCAGACACATACTTGGAGAAATTAGCCTGTCTGGCATCAGGGCAGGAACTCGGGGTGGCTTTCTTTCAGATGGAGGTGTTCGCAGCAGTCATTGTTCCTGTTCTGGGACCTCGTTGTAGGGTTGACTGGCAGCCATTTCTGTTTGCTCAGCCCTGGAGATTCTGAGACCCCCGCCCCACCCAATTTATAACCCCACTCAAGCTGTGTGCAGCTGCTTTTGCATATGAATGGCCTATTCTTTCTCAGGCTAAAACCTGTCAAGCAAGTTGCAGCTGGGTCAGGGAGTCCCAAACCTATCAATAAAAGGCTCAAGACCCACACCAGCATGAGCCTGCCTTGCTTCACAGCTGAGCCTCATCTGGACACTTCCAAACCCTATACAAAGAGAAGGAATCTGAAGATCGCTCTGTAGCTCCTGCTGGGTGGCCCCGGGCAGTGGCTGACTTTGCACATCCCTGGGGACCCACACCAAGACACATCATAATTAAAATGCCAAGGACAAAAGACAAAGAGAGAATCTTAAAAGCAGCAAAAGAAAAGCAGTAGTTACCTACAAGGGAGTGCCTATAGGACTATCAGCTGATTTCTCAACAGAAATGATGCAGGCCAAAAGGGAGTGGCAAGAAATATTCAAAGTGATGAATAGCAAGAACCTACAACCAAGATGATTCTACCCAGAAAAACTATAATGTAGAATTGAAGGTCAGATAAGGAGCTTTAAAACAAGAAAAAGCTAAAGGAGTTCATCACCACTGAACCAGTATTATATGAAATGCTAAAGGGTATTCTTTAAGAAGAGGAAGAAGAAGAAAAAGGTAAAAATAAAAAATATGAACAACAGCCCTAACCAGTTTGGCTCAGTGGATAGAGCATCAGCCTGTGGACTGAAAGGTCCCAGGTTCGATTCCGGTCAAGGGCATGTACCTTGGTTGTGGGCACATCCCCAGCAGGAGGTGTGCAGGAGGCAGCTGATCGATGTTTCTCTCTCATCGATGTTTCTAACTCTCTATCCCTCTCCCTTACTCTCTATAAAAAATCAATAAAATATATTTTTCAAAAATATGAACAACAAATTGGCAACAAATACATATCTATCAACAATTGAATCTAAAAATAAATGAATAAAAAATCTGATGAACAGACTAAACTGATGAATGGAATAGAATCAGGGGCATGGAAATGGAACAGACTGATGATTCTCAGAGGCAAGGAGCCAATTGGGGGGTGGGAAGAGTTTAGACAAAGCTCTTATATGCATGTATGCATTACCTATGGACACAGACAATAGGGTAGCAAATGCCTGGGGTGGGGTAGGTACTGGGTGGAGGGGAGCTATGGGGAGCAGGGGGAAAAGAGGGACATCTATAGTAATCTCAACAATAAAGATTTTAAAAAACATAAGAAAACTGACTTAGCAAAACTTCTGCTATACAACATAGAGAACTATTTTTAAGTTAGGAAGTAATTTCAGTTGCTTTGTTTAGAGTGTTTTCTGCTTTAGACTTTCCAGATATTCATAGTGGCATTTACCTGTAGCCAACAAGACCACCACACACTGGGTCAAGTAGGACTGGCTTCTTATTTTTTTGGTAAAATATGTGAAATAATCCACTGAGCATAAAATTTCCATATTATTTTGGGGTTCATGTTCCCAAGAGTCATTCAATATTTATAAAAAACTTTAATAAGCAGTGTTAGAGTCCTGGAATACAAAGACCAAGAACACTCAGATTTCCCCCATCTTTTTTTATATATAACCTTTTGCCCTTTAGTTTTCATTATTTGTCTTCCTAAAAAGTCTCCCAAGCCTGCACCAATTTTTTCCTCTAGACTCTTATCTGACTACAGCATATAAGATCAATGCTTTAATTTACACATCATGTAACAACTGGCAACTCAGTTCATGTATATAAATAATGTAATTATTGTGTAATTTACAGAACAGTCCTTTGAAATCCCCATTTGATGATTTAATTATTTATCTTTTAATCATTTCAACTTATCATATATAATTATGACGTTTGGGTTTCCTACCTAAATCTTCTCTAAACATATTTTTGCATTGCATTTTTTAAAAAGTCTACCCTCCATGGTAAATGTTTCAGTCTGTTCTGAAAATTAGTAGCACCTTGAGACTTTGAACAATTTCAGAAGCTATTCCCAGCACCTAGCACAGCATGTGACATACGACACATGTTAAATGAATTATTAGGTAAGCACATGAAACATGTCTCAAAGAGGTTCTGTAGATTACAATGCATACAGTAAAGAGTCAATTCATGTGCTTCATGAAGGCACCTATTCATCCATTCATTAATTGAAACTCCTGGCAGAAAGAGAAAGATTTTTATACTTCCTTTCAAGGTAGCATCTTAAAATTAAGCCCCTTTTCCTACATGATCATGAAAGATCACATATAGAATTATGAGATAACTTTTGGAAATTTCCTGGGTTATAGTGTGAATAAGCAGAGGGTGCATGCCATGCAAATAGGGATTAGGTCCTGTTTATATAATTTGTGCATTATATGGTAATTGTAAATGTGATTGATTTAAAATTGAGATTGTATTAAACATTATACATAATCACTAAGGCTCCGTAAGTCTAAAATATCTTTTTAATAAATAGAATACAGACTTTTAAAGCCGGTACTGTGAAATATAAGCTCATATTACATTTTGTGTCTGACATATTCATCAAATTTACTCTTTTTTTCAATTTGCATGTTTAAGGACTCAACCTTAACTGGTTAAAGGTTGCTATGATTCCATTTAAAATTAGGTCCAGATCCTTTTAAAACCCTACTGTATTAGTGCCTGAGTTATAATATTTGCAAATAATAAATTGTCCTTTCTACCTGCTTCCAAAATATGCAATCAGAATAACATACATGAATGCCCAGTGGTACTCTAGAATTTTTAACACCTCAAATAGGAAAGAAAGGTTTTAATGTATTGGTTGTATTAACAAAAAATGGAGGGCAGAGAGTGCTTGAGCAATGGGCAAAAATCAGCATGCTGGTGCTGGGAGATGAGTTATTCAAGAGCTGACTGTCAATTTTTATAAAGGCAAACACTCAAAGGCTGCCAATTATACAGTATAAGAGAGGAACTTACACTGCCGTGCAAGTATTTAACAAGCAGAGAAAGAAGCACATTCACCTGAGGACATTTATAGGGAAGTAGTTTGCAGTTTACAACATGATATGCACTGGTACAGTTTCATGAGCGAATGATTTATGGTTCCGAGTTCCCAGGGCCCATCTGTCACTGTGTCTTAGCATTATTATTTATTACTTCAACAGTGCTCATGGATGCATGTGACTTTTACCTAGGTCTCTTGCCAGATGGAAAATAGACAAACTGAGAATTGTTTGAAAAATTCACAGTCTGCAACACATCCGATGCTGTGCAGCATCACAAACATATATCTTCCAAATGGTTTATTTTTGCCTCTCTAAGGGATTTAGGGAGCTAGAATGCTTCTCAGAGCAGGAATTAGTTGGGGAGGTAATTAGAAAAAAATTATTGGAGAGTGGGAATTACCTGGAGGGTACCTTCAAGCTTGAGAAACATTATAATACGTGAAATCCTTAAAAAAAAAATACATCCCTTTTAACAAAAATTGTTAAAGACATTTCTTGACAGAAGCTTCAATTTCTCTCTCCTGTTTTGCATCAAGCATGTTACCTCCACAGTGAACTTCTCAAATACAAATCCAATCTTGTCACTCTCAGGTTTGAATTCCCCATGCATCTTCACTGACCACGGAATGAAGTCTGAGCTCTTTGCAGGGCATGCAAGCTCTGCACGGTGCAGCCAGGCCTGCCTTCATAGAATCCTCTCCAGCTGCTCCCTGTGCACCCCCCACCTGCTACCCCTGACTTCTCAGAGGTCTCCAGAGCACCAGGCTGTTCCATGCTGTTGTGTCTCGGAGTATTCCTTTTCTCTCTCTGTGAAATTCGTTACTTCCATGCCCCATCTCCTGTGTCATGGACCACAGTGATTCATCCTTCACATTCCTCTTTCTTCAAGACTTGTATGATATTCCCCAAACAGAATTTTTCATTATTTTTTGTGCTCTCTCCTCACATCCCCTTTTACCCACAATTATAGCATTTTCACAAAACACTAAAGGTTTACCTCTCACTGTCTGAATTCTCATTATACAAATAACAACTATTTATAGTTGCAAAAACAGTTGCCCCTAAATGACTATGTATCTAGATTCACTCTAAGGAAACTGCACAGGTGCCAGTGGAAACATTTAAGTTGTCCATGAACCCTGCAAGAGATATGGTGTGCCAAATACAGGTAAAGCTCTGTCGTGCTTGTGGTCTAAATCTTGTCTGCCTTGTTTATCTACTTATCAGTGGGTAAGTGTGAAGTGCATCACTACTTTCTTCTTCATCATTTTTCCCTTGAGATACAGCCTTTCACGGGACCCGAGATTTGAATCTACCAATCCCAGTCAGTTTGCTCACATTTCACCAATTTAAAGACATACTCTCCCCTCCTCCAAACACAATTTAACATTTCTGAATTTAGAATGCATCTTATAATTGATGCATCAATTACAATCTTACAGTCTACCATCAAGGTGTAATTAGCAGCATTTTTTCTTTCTTAAGGACAAGTAAAGTGATGCTTTATCTTACAATTGATGACCGATGACCTCACAGATTCAATGAAATATCACAGATGGTACTTGAACATTATTTCTCTGCCTATTTATTTAAGAGCACACGTTGCTGTTTTGGTAGGGTGCGTACAAAACATCCACTACTGACTTGAATACGTACAGACAATTGAGCGATGGGTGTTTAAATGCTGGTTATTACAAAGACATAAGCAGGTGGATAGTTATCTATGTGAGAAAGCAATTTAGTGATATTTGGAGACATTGGCTGGGGTTGCTGTAATGCATTCGATTGCCCATTTAAAAGAATGGAATACAGGTTCTTGTTTTCTGAAAACATATGATCCAACATAATTTCAGGAACAGATTGCATGCAGAAAATGAGAAGTGCCTGCATGTGCTTTACAAGCCAGTTCCCACAGTGGTCCAGGCTTTCTCTGAGGACAGGCGCTCTGCTCTCCTTTGTCCCTCCTCCTGGGGCACTTACAAGATTATCTAAGTGCTCAATCAATGTTTACTGAATGACTGGAAATTATAGTTGGGTTTAAGATGATAACTCTCTCTTATATTTATATTATAGTTATAACCTAAATAAATTAAAATCTTAATGTCTAATATTTAAATTTATAGTTTAATATATGTGGCGAACCACTAGGTCAAAACATTAGTGGGTAATACTTGAAAGCCACAACTTCAGAACTTTTGTTTTGAAAAATAAAGCTTCTAGGTTTGGTTTGCTGCAGATAATTTTATAAACTAGGTATTATTAGATCACATTACTTTAAGCATTAGGTATGAATTTTATATGTACCATAACATTGCCAAAACAAGCTGGTTATAATTTTAAAGACTTTCTAAAATGCTGGTTGGGCAATACACTGACTTGCTTCTATAAATATTTTATTATGGACTAATATAGTTCATGCATGGAAAAATTCTTCCAAAAATAAAAAAGCAGCATTTCCCAAATCTCCAACATATGTGTACATTGACTCACTTATACGCTTCCGCACCGAAGACATATGGCAACTGGAGTTTTTTGCTTGATAACTAAATCTCACTGTTAAAGATATTTTAGTTGAAAATCAGTGTACAAGGGTGCGCAAAAGTAGGTTTACAGTTGTGAGTATGCAAAACAGTTTAATCTTGTATTTTTATATATTGATTATTGTATTATTTCCCCTACAAATAACTATAGACCTGCTTTTGTCCACCCCTGTGTAATAAACATTTACCATTTGAACATTTAAAATACACAGCTCTGTTCCAAACAATGTGAAACATGTTAAGAGTAACCTGATGCATAAATAGAATAATGTACATCTATATATTCATAATGTTGCTATCTATATTATAAAAACCCAGTGGCCCTAACGCCATAATGACCAAAGACTGGCGCAGGTGGGTGGGGCTGCGCAATTTCGCGCACTGGGCTTCTAGTATATATATAAAAGTGTAAGTCATGTAAGTGAACAAACACAGTACATATCTGCAAATCATTCTGGGTAAAGAGGCAAAAAATTGAGTGAGAAGTAAAAAATAGTGCTGCTGACAACTGAATGAAGGTAGAAAAAGCATAGAAATATCTCAAAAAATGTTTTTTAGTAGACAAGTGTTAAATAAAGGTTTAAAACGTAGACTAAGATCAACTGATAAAAGCACAGTAACTCATTCTTGGGTAAAATGAGGTCCACTAAAAAAAAGAGCCCCTGTGTGAGATAATGTATTTTATTGTGTTGTAACTTAAATATCTACACATGTACATTATTTCTCATGCAATTATAAAACCAAAACAAATTTACAGATACAAAGATACAAAGCCAATAGCATTTAACTTGGCTTTGACAAATGAATTTTTTGCTAAAAATAAATCTGACTAAAAGTGTAAGTTTTTTCTCAGTTTTACTGTAAGTTGACAACTAATACTGTATATATTTAAAATGTGCAACTTGACAATGTGAGTTATACATATATAACTCAATATGAAAATATCAATCAATAAAGACCCCAAGTTTTAAAAAGGCCAAAAAGACCTAAGAAGACATACAAATGACCAACAAGTAAATGAAAAGTATATGCTCAACTTCACTAATCATCAGGCAAATAAAAAAAAAAATGAAATACCACCTCACATCTGTTAAACAAAAGATGTTAAGTCGTGGTAAGAATGTAGAGAAAGAGGTACCCTTGAATGCTGTTGGTGAGAATATAAATTGGTACAGCCACTACGGGAAAGAATATGGAGCTTCCTAAAAATTAAAAATAGAACTACTTTATGATCCAGCAATCCCACTTTTGAGAAAGTAAGTTAACTTTTAAACACAAGCATGTAATCTCAAGTCAATGTACTCTTTCATCTGTGTTAACATTCATGTTCATAGAAGTATGTGGTACAAAAAAGATATCAATAACGTTATAACATTTGGGGGAAGGCCGTAATGGTGAAAATTCAATGAGATGATACATTTCAAGCTGGTTCAGGACCTCATATTTAACCATATTTGACCAAAATCTCAGCCAGCATTTAAACATTGAATACCAGTTTTAATGAGATATGAAGCTGTGCTGATTATTTCAAGATAATGTTAGCAATACCATCTTGTTAAAATCTGCATTAGTTTTGTATTTAATCCAATCATACCAGAATGGAAAATAGAAAAATTATATCTAATGTTAATTTTTAATTTTTAAGTCTTACAGATTGAAAATAAATCAAAATTCAGTTTTAGTAAATAACTTATCCAAATGTTGATGAACACCAGAAAATACTGAAAATGGCTCATTTACAGCACTTTGAAAACAATCTGGTCATAAATCAAGTTTTTCTTTTGAACAAATGCTTTGGCTTCTAATATTTAAACTATTAAAACCTCTGCTCATTCAGTGTTCTGTTCACTTGGAATGAATATATAATTTATGTATCAAGTCTGCCTCTGCTCTTTTATCATTGACTATGACAACTAAAGCAATGCCTACTGTCATTTTCATGATGTGAAATCCAAGTCTTAATTTATTACATAACTTAAGAAACAGACTTTTATTCTAGGAAAATGTCATGCCTTTGTTCATTCAAGTTAGAATCTCATGTGAGTCCACACATGGTATTTCAATCCCAAAATGCCCCACCCAGAACATTCAGAGACTGCCACTGCCTGAGTGACCAATACATACAAGGCCAAGGTCATTCAAGGTCCTCTGGGGAGTCCAAGAATTCAAAATAAGACTAGGCTATGCTGGAGAGTAAAGTTATAGTCACTTAAAAGATATCTCTAGCACTCTCACCAGAACAAATTTCCCCCAAGCTAACGTCCTGGTTTAGCTACCAATTTTTGAAACTTGGCCATACCTAAACCTAATGCTTAGAATAACCAGCCTACTACTTGTGGAAGACCCAGACAATGTTGGAATCATGCTGAAATCCATTGATTGAGGCATGGTGGATGCCTACTGTTCCCATGAATCAACATGTTTGCAGTGGATTATGTGTCACAACTCATAGCCACACAGCATTTCCAGGGGCCTATGCTCACTGCGCTCATGACTGCCTTTTGGGGAGTCTCTGAGTTTACTGGTTTCTTGGTAATTGCATGAGGTTTGTTGTGGCTTTGGTGGTTCCTTTCAAGTTAAGTCCTATACTGAATTGAATTTTTTTCTTTTATATTACTACCCCAATTTTCTAGAGTCACCCAACAAACTTCAAAAAAACTTTTTCAAAGCTACTTACAACCAGCTGGCCATTCAAATGGCTATCTGAAACTAATTAAGTAGTGAGGTGAAGAGTGTCCCCCTAAACTCTATGTCCATTCAAAACATTAGTATGCAACCTTATTTAAAAACTAGAGGCCTGATGCACAAAATTCGTGCAAGGGGCTCAGCCCTTGCAACCCTGGCTGCCTCAGCTGGCCCTCGCAGCCCCAGCTTCATCTGAAAGGTCATCTGGATGGCTGTTCTGCTGTTCAGTCTAATTAGCATATTAGCTCTTTATTATATAGGACTAGAGGCCCGGTGCACAAAATTCGTGCACTCTGGGGGGGAGGGGGTAGGTCCCTCAGCCCAGCCTGTGCCCTCTCACAGTCTGGGAGCCCTTGAGGGATGTCCCACTGAGAGTGGGGGAGCAGGCCTAAGCCAGCAGTCGGACATCCTTAGCACTGCCGTGGAAGCAGGAGAGGCTCCCGCCACTGCCACTGAGCTCGCCAGCTGTGAGCCTGGCTCAGGAGCGTCTGCCCCCTGGTGGTCAATGTGCATCATAGCAACCGGTCGTTCCACCATTCAGTCAATTTGTATATCAGTCTTTTATTATATAGGCTAAGGTATTTTGAAGATGTAACTAGTTAAGAGGAAGTCATACTAGATTAGTGGGGGCCCTAAATCCAATTACTGGTGTCCTTAAAATAAGAGAAGGCCCACAGAGGCACACAAAAAGAAGGCCATGTGAAGACAGGAGTTGAGATTGGAATGATGCATTGGTAAGTTAAGGAATTCCAAGAATTACCAGGAATCACCAAAAGCTAGGAAGAGGCAAAGAAAGGCTTTTTCCTAGAACCTTCAGAGAGATCAAGGCCTACTGACACCTTGTTTTGAACTGTGGCCTCCAAAACTGTGAGACAATACATTTCTATTGTTTCAAGCCACTGAGGTTGTGGTCATTAATTACTAGAAACTATGAAACTGATACAAACTCCAAAGTACTTAGGGCTCTTTTTCATTGATTTCTGTAAAGCCCACTATGACAATAAAATACAAGGAGGAAAGTCAGGCAGTAACAAACTCTTTGACAGAGGCACTGAGTTGGTTAATAAATGCATCTGTAAATGAGCTTCCCACCTCACTCCTGTCCTTCATCTCTTCTATCAGGTGCATCCTATTGTACAGTGTGAAATACGTATGAGACAGTGCCATCCACTTATTTAACCTCTATGAAGGTTAATATTACAGGAGGAAGAGATATCCCATGAAATAAATTTCTTTTCTTTTCTATTTTTTAAAAATACATTTTTTATTGATGTCAGAAAGGAAGGCAGGGGAAGAGAGAGATAGAAACATCCATGATGAGAAAGAATCATTGATTGTCTGCCTTCTGCATACCCACTACTGTGGATCGAACCTGCAACCCAGACAAGTACCCTGATTGGGAATTGAGCCATAACCTCCTGTTTCATAGGTCAATACTCAACTGGCTAGGCCCTTCCTTTGCTTTTTCTTTTATTTACTTATTTTTTGTTTCCCATTGGTGACAATTTCATGCTACATATTTTTCTATAGTCCTGGAATTCTTTTCCATTTCAAGTCCTTTCTTTATACCCCTTTATATCTTCAAAATGCTTCAAGTTAATGACATCATGCTGAATGTTATCAGTCTGTAATATTTATCACATAACATTATTCAGCATTCATAAATTAATAGGTGCCTTGTTTTGGGCTCAGTCACTCATTGGTAGCATTATAGACCCTCTACTCGGCCTTCACAGAGCTGGTGGAAAGGCCACCTAGCTCCTTCCCAGATATTCCAAGACTTTGTGCCTTACACAATTTATTTCACTTTTTTTTTTTTTTTTTTTATTTTTTAATTAAATCTTTATTGTTCAGATTATTACATTTGTTCCTCTTTTTTCCCCCCATAACTCCCCTCCTCCCAGTTCCCGCCCCACCCTCTGCCCTCACTCCCCACCCACTGTCCTCATCCATAGGTGCACGATTTTTGTCCAGTCTCTTCCCGCATCTCCCACACCCCTTTCCCCCCCAGGAATAGTCAGTCCATTCCCTTTCTATGTCCCTGATTCTATTATAATCAACAGTTCATTCTGCTCATCAGATTATTTATTCACTTGATTCTTAGATTCACTTGTTGATAGATGCATATTTGTTGTTCATAATTTGTATCTTTACCTTTTTCTTCCTCTTCCTCTTCTTAAAGGATACCTTTCAGCATTTCATATAATCCTGGTTTGGTGGTGATGAACTCCTTTAGCTTTTCCTTATCTGTGAAGCTCTTTATCTGACCTTCAATTCTGAATGATAGCTTTGCTGGATAAAGTAATCTTGGTTGTAGGTTCTTGGTATTCATCACTTTGAATATTTCTTGCCACTCCCTTCTGGCCTGCAAAGTTTCTGTTGAGAAATCAGCTGACAGTCCTATGGGTATTCCCTTGTAGGTAACTGAGTTTCTTTCTCTTGCTGTTTTTAAGATTCTCTCTTTATCTTTTGCTCTTGGCATTTTAATTATGATGTGTCTTGGTGTGGTCCTCTTTGGATTCCTTTTGTTTGGGGTTCTCCGCGCTTCTTGGACCTGTAAGTCCATTTCTTTCACCAGGTGGGGGAAGTTTTCTGTCATTATTTCTTCAAATAGGTTTTCAATATCTTGCTCTCTCTCATCTTCTGGCACCCCTATAATTCTGATGTTGGTACGCTTGAAGCTGTCCCAGAGGCTCCTTACACTATCCTCGCATTTTTGGATTCTTTTTTCATTTTGCTTTTCCGGTTGGGTGTTTTTTGCTTCCTCGCATTTCAAATCATTGACTTGATTCTTGCGCTCCTCTGGTCTGCTGTCGGGAGTCTGTATAATATTCGTTATTTCAGTCCGTGTATGCTTAATTTCTAGTTGGTTCCCCAATATAAGATCGAGGGTCTCATTAGTTTTCTTGTAGATCTCATTAAGTTTATCGGCGGCTTCTAAACAGTTCTTGAGAGACCTTAAAAGTGTGGTTCTGAACTCTATATCTTCCATTGACAATTTTGTCCTGTTTCTTTGTTTCCGCATTTTGTTATGCTCCCTTGGTGCACCCCCTAGTGGTCTTTGTTCGCAGTCTTATAGTTAAATCTTGATTATTGTAGCTAATTCCAGGGAGGGTTTGACCTCCAGGCCAAGTGGCTATGAGAATCAGCTGTGTCAGCAGTGAGAGAACTTCTGTCCTCTAGGGAGGTGCTAATCTAGCCTTTGCCTGAGGCTATCCGGCAAATGCCTGTGTGCAGGGCTTGGGCGGGGCGGGTTGCACAGGATCAACAGGGTGGGCCGGAGAGAGCAGTTATGGCGGCTCTCAGTCCTGTCCCCAGGGGCTCTGCCTCTCTGAGTCCCAGCACCCGCTGCAAAGCTCAGAGAGAAAGCTGCACTCGCTCTGACCGAAGCCAGACAGTCCCGCTTCTCCCGTTTGAGTCTGGGTCCCTAAAGACTCGCCTGTATCTGGAGCTCAGATTCTGCGACTCCCTCCCGATTGAAAACACCAACCGCGCCCTCCGCCGCCAGCCCGCTCCGCGCACTCCGCACCCCAGAATTTGACTTCAGCACTGCGCCTCCTCTGAGTGTCCGTATGCGTTTCTCTTTCCTCCTAGTTGTAGGACTTCCACTCAGCCAGCGCTCCTGTGGTTCTGGGTGATGTCCCTTCCGTTTTTTGGTTTCACTTTTGAAGTAGTTGTTCAAAGCAGCAAACTCCGGCGTTAACCTATGCCGCCATCTTGGTTCTCTCCACTTTTTAAATATTCTTATGCATCATATTTTTATCAATCTATAGAGTGAAACCCTATTTTAAAAGACTTCAATATAGATGAAATAAAGAGATGTTTCGCTTTACTGAAATTAATATACTGATTTAGATTTTCAATGCATTTTGGTTTTTAGCTTAAGTAACAGGGGAAGGCTCACCTTGACAATCCCCCGGATGTGCATTTTGGCAATCATCTCTGCTGTGTAGAGAAACATCAATAAAGTATCCAGAGTAAAGGTCACATATTGAAGAGGAGGATAGTGTTCGAACGTCATGGGTGTGTTCATACAGACAGAGATGACGCTGATGATGGCACAGATGCGCAGCAAAGAGTGAACCCACTGCAAAATAGTCCAAAGTTATTATTTGACATCATAAAATGGTATCTTGAACTTGCATTATGAACCACAGCATTTGGAAAACATAATATTGAGATTGAAATATTTCACCAGTATGAAAAAGGAAACCAATGTCTGTTAAGTGCATATAAAATATTTCACATATTTTACATAACTTAATTCTCAAATCAGCCTAATTTTCACATCAATACACTAAGACTCAGGAAGATTAAGAAACCTTTCTGTGGTCATGCATTAATAAGAGCCAAAATCTAGCTGTGACATTGCTCAGGCCTCAATACAGGGTGATTGTGATTCAATTAAAATGTTAGTAACTTATTCATATGGAAACTTGATGTACTGTTACTTTTAAACTTTTTAATGTTTAAAACATAGAATAGAGACCATATTATGTTTATTGGTATCTAGCACAAATCACAAATGCTTTTTAAAATGAAATGATGCATAACTCTGCCCATGTGTAGGGTTTTCTTTCCATATGTATCTTACATGTAAAATTCTTAAAAATATATTTTAAAATCTGATATCAGCCTAAATTTTCAAAAGATAATATTATTTAGAAAAATTATATAAATTTAGCCAACTTATCTTTTCCAAAATTCCAAAAAAAAAAAAAGTTTCTGTGCAATTCATTCTAGCAGTGTATATGCTGTGTGACGATTTTCCTTAAACCCAACATAGAGAAGTAGGAATTAAAAAGATAAATGTGTGGAAACCATATAAATATGAGAAGAAAACACAGGCAGTAACATCTCAGACATTTCGCATAGCAATATTTGTTCCAATATGTCTCCTTGGGCAAGGGAAAGAAAGGAAAAAACAAACAAATTGGACTACATCAAACTAAAAGGCTTCTGCACAGCAAAAGAAACTATCAATAAAATGAGACGGGAACCCACTGTATGGGAAAACATATTTGCCAATAATACATCTCATAAGGGGTTAATATCCAAAATATTTAAAGTACTTATACAACTCAACACCAGGAAGATAAATAATCCAATTAAAAATGGGCAAAGGACCTGAATAGGCACTTCTCCAAAGGGAACATAGAGATGGCCAATAGACATGAACAAATGCTCAATGTCACTAATCAGATAGATGCAAATTAAAACCATAATGATGTATCACCTCACACCTGTCAGAATGGCTATCATCAATAAATTAACAAACAAGTGCTGTTGAGGATGTGGAGAAAAAAGAACCTTCATGCATTGTTGGTAGGAATGCAGACTGGTACAGCCACTGTGGAAAACCATATGGAGTTTCCCCAAAAAATTAAGAATGGAACTGGCTTTTCCCCAGCGACCCCACTTCTGGGAATTTATCTGAAGGAACCCAAAACACCAATTCAAAAGAATATATGTACCCCTATGTACACGCAGTGCTATTTACAATAACCAATATCTGGAAACAGCCCAAGTGCCCATCAGTAGATGAGCAGATAAAACAGCTGTGGTACATTTACACCATGGAATACTATGCAGCATTAAAAAAGGAAATCTTATCTTTTGCAACAGCATGAATGGACCTAGAGATTATTATGCTAAGTGAAATAAGTCAGTCAGAGAAAGACAAACACCATATTATCTTGCTTTTATATAGTATCTAATGAACAAAATAAACTAACAAAATAGAAACATAGGCATGCATACAGGGAACAGACTGACAGCTGTCAGAGGAGAGGGGTCTGGGAGACTGGATCAAAGAAGGTAAAAGGATTAAGCAAAAAGCGGTAGGTATATAGCACATAAACACAGAGAACAGTGTGGTGATAGGCAGAGGGAAAGTGGGGTGGGGCTAGGTGGAGGTAGGCAGAGAGGGGGATGGAGACAGAGAGTTTGAGGCGATACAGTGTGCAGATGATGTTTTACTGAGTTGTACACTTGAAACCTGTACCCCAATAAATTTAATAAATAAGTTAATTAATTAATTAATTAAGATAAATGTGTGTATGCATGTGTGTTTGTGTGTGTATACCTGTGCATATGTGTAGGACATACAATTACTCACATACACTATTTTATTATAAAAATAATACCTGAGATAAAACATATTGGTTGTACCTTTATGCCAAACCCAGTTAGTATTACTATTTAATTAATTAGTAGACAATTCTTCAATATAATTTAAATGTTATTTGTTAATCTTTTAATATTATATTCCCCTTGAACAAAAGCTGCTTTGTGTAGTAGGTAGGCCCTGCATCTATGCAAGCTGGCAAGCACCCAAGATGAAAATATAGAAAAGACTGTCAGAACTTTGAAAAGATTCAGACACTTGTAGGCTGGTGGGTGGGTTTTAATATTAATCTGACAGTTATAATATTTGCATGAAGATGTAATGCCACTAATGTCATACTATATAAGTCACTGCTGATTGATGTACTTTTCATGTAATTAGGAACTGCTTCAGTAAACATCAGTGTGTGAATTTAGCTCCAACACAAAAGATTTAATTACGCAAAAGATCTCGAAAAGAAGGGTTCCTCCACAACAAATCTGTTTCAAATGTAAAGTATGAATTCTAGCTAAGTATTAATTATTTTAGTTAGTGTTTCCAAGGCTACATCTATAATACTACCTTTGTTAGAAGTTCTCAGAAAGCTCTGTATGTGGTGGACTCTATTCTCTATTCTGTTCAATTATTTCAACACAAATGCAAGACTTACTGTGTGTCAGAAATTATGCAGAGGACAATAAATGGAAATAAGAAGGTTCTGACTCATCACTACTTTGCAGTCTGATGTGCATAACATATATATTTTATTTATCCTATCTAATAAAAGAGAAACATGGTAATTGGCATACGACCGCTACCCTTCCCATTGGCTAATTAGCGAGATATGCAAATTAACTGCCTGCCAAGATGGCGGCCAGCAGCCAGGCAACTTAAAGCAAACATGAATGAGGCTTGCTTGCTTCAGTGATGACGGACTCCAACGTTCCCCGCCTGCCTTGCCGGCCTCTGAGCTGGCAGTTTGAAACACAGTTACAAATATAGAAGCTAAACAAAACCCCAGAAACCTGCTTTTAGTGAGCCGGGATCTCAGAGTTGGAGTTGATACAGAGTTTCAATTATAGAACACAAACAAACCAGATACCTGCTTTCAGCAGCAGAGGCCTCAGAGCTGGAGCCAGAGTTAAAGCTGGCCCAGAATAAAAAAGAAAAAACAAAAGAAAAAAAGGAGCGGTTGGGAGCTTCAGTCACCCGCCAGCCTGAAAACAGCCCTCAGCCCCTCACCCAGACTGCGAGAGGGCACAGGCTGGGCTGAGGGATCCCCCCTCCCCCCTGAGTGCACAAATTTTTGTGCACCGGGGCTCTAGTATTCAATATAAATGTATACTTATATCTACACTAATAAAAGAGAAGCATGCAAATTAACCATCACTCCATCACTCTGCCACTCCGCTACACCCACCAGCCAATCAGAGCAACTATGAAAATTAACCCAACAGAGATGGCAGTTGATTTGCATAAGCAGGCATGGAGCAAAGACTGAAGACTGAAGATGGCGGCAGCCATGGAACTGGAATGAACAGGAAGCTTGGGTTGCTCCCGGAGACGGAGGAAGCCAAGCTTCCCGCCGGCCCTGGGCTCCGCTCAAGGAGTGGCTGGGGACCTGGGTCACTGGGGGCAACCCAGGCTTCCAGTCTGCCCTGGGCTCCACTCGAGGAGCTGGGGGGGAAAGGAGGGGCTAGGAGCAGCCGGAGTGGAGGCCAAAGGCCTGGGTCCCAGGTGCCAGAGGAAAACCGGTGCCGGCAGCCAGAGGAAGGAAGGCCTATAGCGCGAATCTTCGTGCAACGGGCCACCAGTACAAATATAAAATTAGTTGAAAAGAAAGAGGTTCATTCTGTCTGTGGTGCAGGTCAAATGAGGAACTTTTCAGAGTGGATGGGGCACAGGTGATATCTGAAACGGACTTCGTTAATGAGGGGGACTTGACTCATCAGAGTTGCAAGGAAAGGGCCTCTGGGCAGGAAACTGTGAGATTGCAGGAAGTCACTGATGTGGCTCAAGTGGACAGGGTATCGATCTAGGAAAGGGCAGTTGCTGGACAAGTTAGAGGCAGAATATACAGAGCCTTGAATATAAATTAAAGCATTTTATTTGCAATGTGGATAATAATGATGTTTCAATGATCATAAAGAAGATGGGTTATGTGAACATAAATGAAAACATGGGAGGAAATGTGAGGAGGCTGGGGAAGAGGTCTGGAGGGTGAGTTAGATGAAGAAAGACTAGAAAGGTCAGGAAGACCATGGCTGATGATCTTGATCATGTTCAAGGAACAGACAAGTATTGAGAGTAAGTTTACTTCCTTACTTCAGCTTCCACTTATCCTAGTTTATATTTGTATGTAAGTATAAATGTGTATTGTATATAGGTAACATATATGTTATGCATATCAGACTGCAACGTAGTGAATCAGAACTGTGTTGTTTCCATTTTTGCATCCTCTGAGCCCAGCATAATTTCTGACAAATAATGAAGCTGATCCTATTCTGGCTTGTAGAGCTCAGTTTCCAAGACCCATGGATATGCCATTCCACCTTAACTCTGGCTGTTCGCCTGGCTAATACACAATGATACAGATCTCCCCCTCAAGTTCCCACCAGCTTAATTAGACAGAGAAGGTGACAAAGTTATTCAGAGATACTATGCACTATCTAATTAACCTTTACTTTTACTCAAAACTTGCAACTCAGAAGGAGACCTTTAATTCCAAACATTTGATTATCTCCTCACAGATTCATGCACGTTGAGAACTGTAAGTAATGAAAGCTTGGTAGAAGAGGTCACTCATGTGGGACGTCAGCTTTGGATCAGCCTGTGAAGTGGTATTATCTCTACACCTGGTGACAGTGAGGACAGGACAGCACGCACAGAGGAAGAGAGCAGAGGTACTCACATACCTTCCTATGTGAGTAACTCAGAGAGGAACCTCATTATTTCATCTCATTTGTTCTTAACTTCCAGACTCCTAGACTCATCCATAGTCAACTGCAGCTCAAACACACATTTCAAAGCCAAAGGGTACATGATCTTTGAATATATGAATCAAATTTCCTTTAAATCAGCATGTGCTACTCCATACTTCAAAGAAGACACTTACTGGCTTGTTAATCCAGAGTATGTCAGCGTTGTCTGACAAAGATTCATCAGGACCAAAGTCAGTCACCGGCTGGGCCTCCACCCTGGAGCTCTGTTTCCTTTTGAGCATGCTGGAGTTAGCGCTGGTGAGGGAGCACAAAACGGCAGTCTGGGGAAAGAGAGTTCTGTTAGCGACCTAAGCCATCTTTACCCTGATCACTAAAAAGACAAGTGCCTCATGGATGCCCAGTCATATACTGATCACACACTCATTCCGTTATACTGTACATAATAAACATATGCAAACAGAAATTTTAAAAGAATGCGATAAAAATCAATATGAATAAAAGCTTGATACTTTTTTTTCTCGCGACCCAATAGATCATCTTGTGTACTTCTTAAACAGTTTGCATGCCAGTTTAGAGACCACTGGTCTAGATGAACTTTCCCCCTAAGAGTACACACATTAGTAAGAAATTTTTCGAGGTCTATGTTCATACACCTAAAGCTGCCTCCACTTAAAGGCAGTCTTGCCAGAGCACAGCTGGCCAATGCAGATGAAATACTCAGATGTTCCCAGGATTTTCCCTCGGGTTAATTTGATGGGACACTCACAGACATCTGTTTCCAATGACAGCCCCAAGTTGATCTTCTGAGTGTATCCTTGCCATAATGGATGTGAGCCAGAGAGCATGGGGCAGAAATTACTGTAAATGGAGTTATTTTTTTTCTCTTATGAACTGTATTATATCAATTCTTTCAGCTACTCTGAAGTAAACCCAGATTACATTGAAGAGGGAGATGAGATGCTTGCTTGCACATAAATTTCCACTATTCTGTGTCATCTACATCTTGCTATATGTCACCTCCCTTTAGCCGTTGCTACCACCCTCCATCCAGCAGCCACTGAACGGAGGCCTACCGTACGTCCTGCTTTCAGGACACAAAGCGAGTAAGTGCAAGAGATGTTGTAAAGGCAGGTGGTGCCTGATGACCCTGTGTATCCACAGAGAGATTTCTTATTTGATTAACACCTGGATTGAATCTTAGAGGAAGAAGAGGAGTAAATGTATTTTGGATATATACTATGTTTGGGACACTTTGCAATGATATTTTACTTATTCTTTACAACTAATGGAAGAAAGAAAACACCTAGTCTTTTTATGAAAGCACTGGAAACTCCAGTCTTGGGGCAGCTAATAACTTGACCAAGGCCATCTAGGCAAACTTGAAATTTAAAAGAAGCTCTATTTGGTTACAAAACCTAAGGTGTTTATCCTTGACCACACTGATGTTGAGCACTGATTAGGAGAATTTCTAAAAGATAAGGGAGGGATTAGGCCCTCCAGGCAGCTCACAGTGGTGAAGATGCCATGTCAAGAAAATGCAGTAGTTGCCGAAACCGGTTTGGCTCAGTGGATAGAGCGTCGGCCTGCGTACTGAGGGGTCCCCGGGTTCGATTCCGGTCAAGGGCATGTTACCTGGGTTGCGGGCATATCCCCAGTGGGGGATGTGCAGGAGGCGGCTGATCGATGTTTCTCTCTCATCGATGTTTCTGACTCTCTATCTCTCTCACTTCCTCTCTGTAAAAAAATCGATAAAATATATAAAAAAAAAGAAAAGAAAAGAAAATGCAGTAGTGTTAACCCCAGGCAGGTGCACTGGCTCTTTTATCTGCTGCTGCGTGAAGCTAGAGAAAAACCCAAACCAAGGACGAGTGCCACTCAATCCCAGAGGAAGCAGAAGATGGAAACAATGTGTTTATAGTGTGTGCAACTGCAATTTTTACTGGGAAGGAGAACACAAAAGCTCAGGACAAATGGGTGTTGAATCTGAGTCCCTATGTTTGAGCACCTACCTCTATATCTATGTTCTCCTTGATGCACCTAGGTAGGTAGGTATATGTGCCTAACCCCCATATTCGCAGAAGAAACCAAACTAATTTGCTTTAAGATATTCTAGGTATTTCCAGTTTGTCTTGTCCTGAATATTGGGTTTAAATATGAACTTTGCAGTATGCTGCACTAATGAATTTTATTTTACATAATTGGAGTTAGGGACACTTGACATCAATATGCAAATGTATGCAAAATATTCAAATTATGCTTGTTCTCTGATTTACTGTGGGGGGAAACATCTGGTGGCCACAATTTAAGATGCTTCTTGAATGACAGTCTCTTATGTACCCAAAACTGAATACAGAATCTTTTAGAAATCCTTCACGATTATACAATGCAGGGGATAAGATAAAGAGTGGCTTCACAGTGTTGTTCAAAAGAAAATTTTATAGACCTAACTATTAGCTTTAATATCACTTTCAAGGAGTCAGTGGAGACTTATGAATGGCCATTTACTGTTCTTATGACTTGGCCCTAAATTGCATCTGAAAAAATATTTTATTCATAAATGTGACACCTTCGCGTATGAATGCCATGCATTTGATTATAAATACCTCATCCAAAGCAAAACAAGTGATTACAGATTTGTTTATCCAGAATTCATTTTTTTTTTAAATCTCCATGTTGGCTATTATGTGGCCCACCAAATAATGTAACTATAATGAGTGGCATTAGTTGTCATCCACTTTCACCTCATTTTACCGACTGAAAAAGTGCCCCCAACTCAAACTGCCCAAGAAAACTATCTGAACTCTCTGTCCAAACTCTGCACATATTAAAACTCAACAACTAGCTCCTGAATCACTGACATTCTGACCAATTTAATAATATTAAATATTATGTAAAGCATGCAAGTAGCAAAATAAATTCAAGTTACAGACATATAAAGACTCCAAGATTAATTTGAGGCAATAGATTGTAATAATTTTCCTTTACATACATAAATATTGTTTTTCACATTTATTTATGTTGAATCAATATATCTGAGTGCAGCAAACCTGTTATTCCCCTGATAAAGAACAGCAGGCATATTTAAGTATCCTAGGTAAGCTTATTATTTTGATAGGAAATTGCTTCTGTGTATCTTAGCCTTATCACCATTATGTATTTATAACCTAATATTTTTTTCTGTTTGCAGAAGTGTCTTTTATAAGGCACTGTATTAAATTCAAAAATATAAGGCTTCCAGTAGATGTGTCACACTTTTTAAAAGTAGTTGGTATTTAAATATTCAATAGTATGAGGAGGCCACACAGTTACAATATATTCGTTGATAAATCTTTTGCTCAGACAGAAGAGTTACTTGGGTTCATTTGTTTTATTTTAAGTGGTTAACATCCAGCTTTATATCCTTTGATAGCTATATACTTTCCTTAGGTCATTCCAGCTCTCTCTTGACCAAATTAAAGCTAATAAATTCAGTTTTCTTTAACTGTGAGGTGTTGCAACATTATAGGTCATTTCTTCTCCTTGTAAGCCTCTCGGGTTTGCATGAAACTGTTTTGAATCTTCTGTCTTCTAAATTATGGTTTACAGCATGTCCCTTACTTACTGTCCCATGTGTCTGTTCTCTATACTCAACCTCTGAAATGAGCATCTGCTCTTACAATTTCCACCACCATCTGTTGGTGTCCAGCTACTATTACTGAATCATGTATCTATGCTGCTTCTCCCTTAGATATAGGCCATACCACCACCAGCATCACTTAAAAATCAACAGGCCGACTTGATATCAGTCTCAATTTCCAGATCCCACTACCCTGAGCTTTTCAGGACCCACATCTGCAGAAGGACTGCATGGATATTCTTTTCACAGGTTTTCACAGGTGATTTCTTTTGTTGTTCCTCATTCCATTGGTATACAAGGCCCCTTTCACTTTATCTCCATTGCTAGAGCCCTTTCTAAGCCACGGGACCTCGGATCTGGACTGCCACACATATCAACCATTTAAATATATCCTGTCCTTCATATCAGAAATCAACTTCCCAACACACTGATAGGGGCTCTCCAGAAAAACCTCAGCTGATCCTCTCTTTCTCATTCATTCACACAGAAAATACGCGCATCCAAATGGTATCAGACACTGGGCTATATGCTGGGTACACAGCATGGAACAGCAAAGGCATCTGTAGAACTTACAAATTGCCTACTTTACTTAACCTGATGTTTCAAGGACACAGTCCCACTGAGTTTACTTGCACTTCCTTTCATACCTGTACCCGCATGCTCTACTTTGAATTGGTGAAACATACCATTACCCACCATCCTTCAACCTTTCTAAGCCACTTCTGCTCCTTCTTCCAGCAGTGCCCTCTTTGTTGTCTGCTGCCAGTCCCACAGCAGACCTTCCTAGTCCCATACTTAACTCATGAAGTGTTATGTTTGTGTGTGTGATTTGTTTAACTGAAAGATTTAAAGTTTGGGGATAAAAGTGTAAACAAGAGAAACATACCTCTCTAGTAGACTCACAGCATCTATTTGATGCTAAAAAGCCCCCAAAGAATACATAAGTCAGTGATTTATTTTTAAGCATTAGGTGTCACTACAACTGACAACACACCAAAATCAACCACTGTTCTTCTGGTCACTTATGTGTACAAACTGAGGCCTTTACCAGTAAGAGTACAGCCACTATGGAAGACAACATTGGGGCCCCTCAAAAAGTTAAAAATAGAACTATCAATTTTTAATTTTTTGTTTGTTAATCCTCAACCAAGGGTATTTTTTTGCACTGATTTTTAGAGAGAGCGGAAGGAAGGGAGGGGAGGGGAGAGAGAGAGAGAAACAATAGATCCAGAGATAAGGAAGCATGGAACAGACTGAAGAATCTCAGAGGGAAGGGGAAAGGGGGAAGGGGGAAGGGGGAAGGAAAGAGATTAACCAAAGAGTTTATATGCATAACCAATGAACACAGACAATAGGGAGGTGAAAGCCTGGAGGGCAGGAGTGGGGTGGAGGGGTTCAATGGGGGAAAAGGGGACACCAGTAATACTTTCAACAATAAAAATAAATTTAAAAAAACAACAACACAGAACTATTATACAGCCCAGCAACTGCACTTTTAAGCCTTCATCTAAAAAGAATGAAAACTCTCACTCCATCTTGAATGGCTAAAACTACCATCATTCTTCAAGCCCAGATCACCTTGGTTCCCTGGTAAGGGCACTGAAAACCATGTCCCACACTCTCTCAGCACTCTGCACCTCCTTCCATGAGCTCACTTCTCACAGCCCATGCTGGACTCCAGCAACCCCAGTGTCTCCCGTTTAGTGGTACCAATTAGTTGCCTTTGATGTTAATAATCAAAACCATTTAAGGGAAAGTATTAAAGACAGAATCTGTTCTAAAATAGAATAAATATTTATTAAACCAATTATTTTATTAAAAAAAATAATCCTCAAACACAGAGAGAGAGAGAGAGAGAGAGAGAGAGAGAGAGAGAGAGAGAGACCTACTACAAATCTCACAAAAAGGAGATGAAATGATTTTGGAAAATGAGTTATTTACCATGGTAAAATAGTGAGCTCATCAGTTGATATCCTCCCAAATTCTGTTGACTACCATGTAAAAACAGATTTGTCCAACAAAAATGTTTAAGAAATCTGAAACACCAATCAGAAAAAAATATATGCACCCCTGTTCATAGCAGCAGCACAACTTACAATAGCTAAGATTTGGAAACAACCCAAGTGCCCATCAGCAAATGAGTAGATAAAAAAGCTGTGGTACATTTACACAATGGAATACTACTTGGCTGTATAAAAGAAGGAACTCTTACCATTTGAAACAGCATGGAGGGACCTGGAGCATATTATGCTAAGTGAAAAGAGCCAGTTAGAGAAAGGTAAGTATCACCTGATCTCACTCATATGTAAAATCTAATGAAAAAAATAGATCCAGAGACATAGAAGCATGGAACAGACTGACCAACTTCAGAGGGAAGGTGGGGGTGGGGGTGGGTGGGGAGAGATTAACCAGGGAACTTATATACATACTAGAGGCCTGGTGCACGGATTTGTGCACATTGAAAGGAAATTAATTAGAAGGTGGCTGGAGGGGCAGGACTGGGCGAGACAGGCCGGACATGCCCTAGAGCCAACTTCCCACGGTCCCTCCCCAGCCGGCCGCACCTGGGCTGGCGCCAGGGCTCAAAGGGCATCTGTGGAGTGAGCAGGGTCCTTCCAGCAGGTGGGGTCCCTCAGCCTGGCCTGCGGGGATTGGGCCGAAACCAGCAGTCCGACATCCCCCGGGAGGTCCTGGAGTGCGAGAGGGCACTCTGCAAAGTTGCTGTCACTCAGCAGCTCCTGCATTGAGCATCTGCCCCCTGGTGGTCATTGTGCATCATAGCTACCAGCCAGTCAGCCGGTCGCTTAGGCTTTTATGTATATAGACTAGAGGCCTGGTGCACAAAAATTTGTGCACTTGGGGGGGGGGAGGGGGGTTCCTCAGCCCAGTCTGTGCCCTCTCCCAGTCTGGGACCCCTCAGGGGATGACCACCTGCTGGCTTAGGTCTGCTCCCCAGGGGATTGGGCCTAAGATGGCAATCAGACATCCCTCTGGCAGCCCAGCAGTCCTCAGGGGATGTGCACTTGCCAGCGAGGAGCAGGCCTAAACTGCAGTCGGATATCCTTAGTGCTGCTGAGGAGGCGGGAGAGGCTCCCACCACCACCACTGTACTGGCAGCCATCAGCCTACCTTGTGGCTGAGCAGAGCTCCTCCCATGTGAGAACGCCCTGACCACCAGGGGGCAGCTCCTGCATTGAGCGTTTGCCCACTGGTCGTCAGTGTGTGTCATAGTGACCAGTCATTCCCAGTCCTTCTCCTGTTAGGGTCAGTTTGCATATTACCCTGTTGCTATATAGGATAGAGGCCTGGTGCACAGGTGGGGGCCGGCTGGTTTGCCCTGAAGTGTGTCCCAGATCAGGGTGGGGGTCCTGCTTGGGTGCCTGGCCAGCCTGGATGAGGGGATGATGGCTGTTTGCAGCTGGCCGCACCCCCTTCAGGGTGGAGGTCCCCACTGGGGTGCCTGGCCAGTTTGGGTGAGGGGCTTTTTCAGGCTGGCAGACGACTGAAGCTCCCAACCTCTCCTTTTTTTCTTTTTTTTTTTTCTGGGATTTATTTACCGTCTATGGCTGTCACTAGAACTGAGAGCTGGCTTTACCTCTGAGGCCCAGCTCCAGCTCTGAGACCTTGGCTGCTGAAAGCAGGTATCTGGGGTGTTTGGCTTCTATAATTGAAACACTGTCTCAGCTCCAGCTCTGACGGCTGAAAGCAGGTTTCTGGGGATTTTTTAGCTTCTATAATTGCAACATAGTTGCTTAGAGTGCAAGCTCAGAGCCCAGCAGTGGCAGGCGGGGAACCTTGGCTTCCTCCTTCACTGGAGCAAGAAAGCCTCCTGTTTGCTTCAGCTGCCTGGCTGCCAGCCACCATCTTGGTTGGCAGTTAATTTGCATATCTCGTTGATTAGCCAATGGGAAGGGTAGCGAAGTTATGGTTAATTACCATGTTTGTCTATTATTAGATAGCATATGCATAGCCCATGGACATAGACAATAGTGTGGTGAAGACCTGGGAGGAGTGGGTGCAGGTACAGGGGGTCAATAGGAAAACACACAAAAGGGACATCTATAATACTTTCAACAATAAAGATAAAATTTTTTAAAATGTTTACTGAGAGCTCATCTTGTGCCAGGCCTACTTTAAGAATGTCATACATCATGTAACTCAATTCTTAGAATTGTTTCACATATGAGGAAACTTAGACATAGAGATGAACCAAGACAAGTGGTGTATGGAACTATTAAATTAAAATTTCATTATATTATAAAATAGACAAATAATAAAAAGAAAACTTTTTCACCATATTCTTACTGAACCTGGTGATTAGAAATTCTTTTGGCATCAATTATTGTTGTGAAAATAGTACAGTTTTTATCTCTAAAATTTGAATTTTTACTATGTGATTCATTTGTAGTTTTTCCAGCCACACATTTGTAAAAATGTGTCTATGTTTTCTTTTTCTTCTTTTTTTCTTTTTTGGCAATAAATGACCAAACTTCACATCAAATCTGTTTAAATGTCACTTTCAGGTTTTTGAAGTCATTATTCATTCATCCAGCCTTTTTCCTTGAGGGTGAGTCCTAAAAATATTCTATTATGCTTTTATTGCCTTTCCTCTGAATTTTAGGGGGGAAAAATGAGAAAAAGGCATTTAACTCCAATCTGATGATCTTATTAACAAGTAAATATGCTCCCGGGTCCATCCTTGCTGTTTCAAGGGACCTGGCATATATGGCATATATGGCATACTGTTCTTAATATGTTTGCTCACCTTCTTGGCACTATGTGTTTTAACCAAGGTCACCTCTCTGAGAAAGGTTGTTTCCCCAGGTAGGGATTTTCCTCTGAAGTTAGGGAGGGAATAAAACCCCTTAACTAAGTGCCAGGCGGGTAATTAATCACTTTAACTATGAACAATCATGCTTAAGCTACATAATCTTTACTCCCTGGAATGGAGATAAGAAACGCCCTAACCTTTGGAATAGAGATTGATAGGATTGGAATCAACTGGTATAAATACAGATGTAACAGGACACAGAACCTAGACACAGAACCTAGAGACAGAAGAACTTCACTGGAGAGAACATGGCAAAAGATCCTGGACAGAAACTGGCCACACAACCTAGAGAGAGAACCTAGCGAGAGAACATGGCAAAAGATCTTGGACAGAACCTGGCTACAGAACCTGGATAGAACATGGCAAGAGAACCTGACTAGAACCTGGTGACTGAACCTGGCTGGAGAACCTGGACAGAACCTGGCTGGAGAACCTAGCGAGGGAACATGGCTACAGAACCTGGCTGGATAACCTGGAGAACCTGGCTGGAGAATCTAGCAAGAGAACATGGACACAGAACCTGGCTGGAGATCCTAACCAGAACTTCGCTGGAGATCCTGACCAGAACTTGGCTAGAGATACTGGCTAGGCTGCTGATCAACTGAACGCTGTCTCCGTGTCATTCCTTCTTCGCCGACTCCATCCACACCTTTGGGGACCCCTGGACCTGCTGGGGTTGGACCCCAGCATATGGCGCCTGAACAGGGACCCCTAGGTAAGCCCCACTCTCGGGATGGATAGGACTCCACCGTAGGAAGAGGGTGGATAGTCTTCGCCGACTCCATCCACACCTTTGGGGAACCCCTGGACCCGCTGGGGCTGGACCCCAGCATAAATAGAAAGTTGTCTTTATTTCTTAAATATGACAGATTTCTTAGTTTCCTAGAGTTAGTTTTAGTCTCAGAAAGTTTTTTTCTTTTTTTTTTTCTTTTTTATCCTCACCTGAGGTTATTTTTCCATTGATTTTTAGAGAGAGTGGAAGAGAGAGGGAAAGACAGAGAAATATTGATTTGAGAGGAATACATCAACTGGTTGCCTCCTGCACATGCCTGACCAGGGGCCAGGCTGGGAAACTGCTTGCAACTGAGGTACACGCCCCTGACCAGAATCAAACCCAGGGTCCACAGGCTGACACTCTATCCACTGAGCCAAACCAGCTAGGGCTTAGTCTCAGAAATTCTTGACTGACTATGCTGAGAATGTGAAAACTAGAAAATAATTCCACTTATGACACATGGGTAAAAAATTGTATGTTTTTGTAGAGAATGTACTAGAGCAGGAAGAAGGGATTTGTTGAGAGAAATCCTGCCATACTAATAATCCAAGTTCAGAACATAATCAATGGGGTGATTTTGTTTTGTAGTGTTTTTTATCCCAGCAAGGAGAATCCCGACTAAATGGAAGTTATCAATAGAATTTAGTAATTGGTAGCTATTTATGCAACAACAACAACAAAAAAAAAAACCTGTTTAATCTCAAAGTTTCCAGTAACACGTTGGGCTATCTGGAGAGGTGGTAAGCTCTTTTCTGGATATTCTCAAAGAGAATGACTACACATCATGGAGTTTGCAAAAAGGACTTCTGGACTGTCTGAAAGTTTGCAATAGATTACAATCCAAAAGTCTTCCAGTGATAGAATTTATCACACTCTTGAAGCTGTTCCTAATGTTATGCATTTTATCAATTCTTAGGGTAGGGTGATGGTCCATCAACTACTGTGTAGAATTTTAGAAGAGAATCAAGCTTAAATATTATATATATTTTTCACTTGCAAGATGATAACAAATGTTTATTGAAAGCTGGCTCTGGGCCAGGCTCTATTCCAAGGCTTTAATACATCTCTGAAATTTTTTAGTATTATTCCCATTGTACAGATTAAAAGTCTGAGGCAACCTTGCCCAGATCCACATGAGCTGACAGCAAGCTTAGAACCCAGTGAGTATGTTTTGTTGGGAGAACAGAGATAGGGGAGAAAGAGAGAGATGGTGTGGAGAATTTGATTCTTACTTTTGAACCTCAAGAACTTTTGTAAAGTTAAAATGCTGTGCAAAAATGACAAATTTCATTTGTAATTCTTTGAAATGAGTAAAATATGAAAATAATTGTTAAGTTTAAACAAATCATATCTAACATTTGCTGAGGACTTATGATGTGTGAGACTGATGTTTGAGTGAATTATCTCATGTACTTTTTTGCCATCCGCAGTGGGACTGGTTTTCTATTATTCCTATTTCACAGATAAAACTGAGGTTTAGAGAGGGTAGGTGCCCTGCCTGAGGTCAATTTCTGATCTTTACGCCCTAGGTATTCAGCTGTCTTTCCTTTTTTTAAAAGAATCACCATATACATATACATATACATATATATATATATATATATATATATATATATATATATATATAATTATTGATGTTTAAGAGAGAGGAAGAGAGAGATAGATCAATGAGATAGAGTAACATCAATCTGCTACCTCCTGCATTCCCCCTACTGAGGATCGAGCCCACAACCCTGGCATGTGCCTTGACTGGGAATCAAAGCAGTGACCTCTCAGTGCTTGGGATGATGCTCAACCAACTGAGCCACACCGGCCAGGGTTGGCCATGTCTTTCAATCTGACCTTTCCATGCCTTTATGAATAGAGTCTTCTTTCCCAGAAATCAAAGGCAAGCAGTCTCCAATTCCTGCCTCTCCCAAATCTAACAGTGAAATTAAGTTACATCATGGCTACCCCTAGAACTACAATGACAGTCCTTTTTTAAAAATATATATATATTTTATTGATTTTTTACAGAGAGGAAGGGAGAGGGATAGTTAGAAACATCGATGAGAGAGAAACATCAACCAGCTGCCTCCTGCACACCCCCCACTGGGGATGTGCCCGCAACCAAGGTACATGCCCCGGACTGGAATCGAACCCGGGACCCTTCAGTCCGCAGGCCGAAGCTCTATCCACTGAGCCAAACCGGTCAGGGCCAATGCCAGTCCTTTCAAGCCACTCCCAAGCAAGCTTCTCCTCACTCTCCTCTGTTCATGAACTCTCAGAGGCTAAATGCATCTTTCCTTCCTTCTAATCAGGCTTCTGCTTGGAGACAGGCAGGCAGCCGAGTTGTTTACTCTCTTAAAACCACCCAGGTTCCATATCTGCCCAGTGATGTAGCAGAACAGACCACTTTAGCAGGAGAACTAGGACTCCACTGAAATTTTGACACCTGGGGTAACAGCAACCATCTCCCTGGCCTTGCTCTGCCTCCAAATGCACTTTTCATCTGGGTGCTTCATCTATGTCTTGGCCCTTACTAAATCAGGATATAGCCCTGCAAAAACAGTGTTATATGCATGGTCCAGCCTCAGCAGGTCTTCAAGGGCCACCCAAGATGGGCTACTGAACAAAGGAAGCCAAACATTTCAAAAGACCATCTCCAAACACAGGCTCTTCTTTTCCCTTTTCCTTTTGTCAACACACTGATTAAAAACAGAAAATAGTTCTCTGCTTTTTATATTGAGTCTACTTACTAAATCCCCAAAAAAGAAGCACATTATTTTTTTTCCAGTTCTTTCTACAAATACCTTAAAACAGTGTCATTACTTCGCCAAGGATTCTGTTCTGTTTCTTTTTTATTTTTAACTGTGAAAATGGAATTTTCTTTGACCTTTAAAAATTATTGGATTTGCTAAAGGAATTGAGGATACACTATGATGGCCCGCCATCTGTTTGTTGTTGCAGCCTGCATGCCAAACTAAAGCATCCAAGCAGTAGGAGAGGGAATGAAGCTGTATTTGTGTCACCTAAATTACTGTAGCATTGATTACAGATTGAAGCGATCAGTTTGCCCATGTAGGCTGAGCAGCCTCTCTCCATCTTTACTCAGAAAATTCAGTAAATCCATTTAACAAGTCCTTGTCTTTCACTTTTAAAAAGGATATTATGCATTTATAATGTGAGTTATTCTGGGTACAGTGTAGGTTTAAAAAATTTTTAAAGAAAAATGTCAGAGTTAAAAATTACCACAGGTTGATCACATGATTTTGTAAGGTCAAGGTTCCTAATCTCAGAGTAGTCCCCAAAAGGCTCTCCCACCCAAAGACAGAGCCTTCGATGATTCTCATCATCCAATAGTGCAGTGAAAGACATTTTATTTTGATAAATGGCCACTATCATTTAAAGATTATGAAAATCAAAAAAGGAGATCATCTATTTTTATTGTGGTTAGTTCATCTTGTAGTAAGTTTGCAAAGGTTGGACAAAGAAGGTGAATGGTTTAAAATAATGGTTTTCAAAACTTTTCCACACTGTACTTAAATTGTATGGAAAATTGAAAGGAGTTATCAATCTTTTGTGTACGTGTGGTTGTTTAATTTTGTAATATGAATCCATAAAGTTTGGCCGCAGAAGGCAAGTGGTTTAAAATAGTAGTTTCCATGACCTAGATAGTATTATGCTAAGCGAAATAAGTAAGACAAAGACAAATACCACATGATTTCACTTATATGTGGAATCTAACAAAATAAACAAACAAAATGGAAACAGACTCGTAGATACAGAGAACAAACTGATGGTTGCTGGGTGGGAGGAGGATTGGGGGGCTAGGTGAAAAAGGTGAAGGAATTAAAAAGTACAAATTGGCAGTTACAAATTAGTCACAGGGCCCTGGCCGGTGTGCCTCATTTGGTTGAGAGTTGTCCCATGCATCAAGAGATCACTGGTTGGATCCCCAGTCATGGCACATGCCCAGGTTGTGGGCTCAATCCCCAGTAGGGGGCATACAGGAGGCAGACAAATGATGTTTCTCTGTCATAGATGTTTCTCTCTTTCTTCCTCTCCCTTTCTCTCTCTCTCAAATTAATAAAAGCATACTTTTTTAAAAATAGTCATGAGGCTGTAAAGTACAGTATAGGAAATGTAGTCAGTAATATTGTAGTAATTATATATGGTGCGGGGGTGGGGGGATCACTTCAGAAGTCGTATAAATGTCTAACCACTATATTGTAAACCTGAGGCTAATATATTGAATGTCAACTGTACTTTAAAAATAAATGTGTAGAACAGAGTTCATAATATTAAAAAAAAATAGTTGTTTCCAAAGACTGCTTAACATTGAATCACCCAAGGGTTTTTAAACATTTTCAACCACACTCATCCTTCACCTCTGACATACTAAATCAGAAGCTCCCATAGTAGAGCATGGGAAATGGTATTTTTTTAAAACACTCCCTGGGTGATTCTTACACACCTTCCCAGCAGTGGTCCCAATTAGTGATGAGATCACTGGTCCAAATGCTCAGGAGAGCATTTTAATACCTATAGAGTTTACTGTGCATAATCAAGATTGGTTGCGAGGCAGAGGAGGGAAAATAGATAGACTTGTTATGAGCAAAACAGCAAAATAGAAATCTGAGACAAAAATTTTGATGTATAACTATGTATGCACAGTATGTTCTATTTTTAACTTTTCTTCAGAAAATTTCAGAATTTTCTAAAATATATGGAATATATTTTATATACAAGAATAAATTTTTGTCTTATAAAATTACTAAGGTATTTGTTTTTTCTTAAATATCCTAATAAAAGAGTAATATGCAAATTAACCATCACTATGCGATAAAAATGGCAGCACCCACAGCCAATAAGGAGGGAATATGCAAATTGACGTGACAAAGATGGCAGCGCTGGCCAGAGCCACGGAGCAGGCCCGAGAGTGGCTGGAGGCTTGGCTTCCTTGGTCACCCCAGCCATAGTGGTGGGGGCCAAGGCAGAGATGGTTAGCGGCCATCAGGCAAACAGAGGAGGGCAGTTTGGGGCCATAAGGCCAGCAGGGGCGGGCAGTTGGGGGTGACTGGGCCAGCAGGGGAGGGCAGTTGGGGGCAATCGGGCTGGCAGGGGAGCAGTTAGGAATCAATCAGGCTGGCAGGGGAGTGGTTAGTGAGTGATCAGACTGGCAGGCAGAAGTGGTCAGGGGCAATCAGGCAGGCAGGCAGGCGAGCGTTTGGGAGCCAGTAGTCCTGGATTGGGTCCCAGATTGGAGAGGGTGAAGGCCGGGCTGAGGGCAACTCCCCCACCCCCGCACAAATTTTGTGCACTGGGCCACTAGTTCTACTATAATTTTCTAGTTTAGAATATACCTTTAAATAGCTATTCATTTATTGAAAGAAGGGAAGCAAAAGCAAATTGCCTAGTTCAACTGAGTCAGTTTTTTAGTTTTTTATTTTAAATATATTTTTACTGATTTTTCACAGAGAGGAAGGGAGAGGGATAGAGGGATAGAGAGTCAGAAACATCGATGAGAGAGAAACATCGATCAGCTGCCTCTTGCACGCCCCCCACTGGTGATGTGCCCGCAGCCAAGGTACATGCCCTTGACTGGAATCGAACCTGGGACCCTTCAGTCCGAAGGCCGGCGCTCTATCCACTGAGCCAAACCGGTCAGGGTTGAGTCAGTTTTTTAAATGTTTTAATATTTTATTTACTAAAAAGTAGAAAGTTGGTTTTATTTCTTTTTATTTTTAATTTTTAAGTATTCAGTGGGGCCTTGACTTACGAGTGTCCTGACTAACGAGTTTTTTGAGATACCAGCTGTCTCTCGGCCGATTTTTTGCATTGAGTTGATAGAGTAATTTGAGTTAACAAGCTCCTTAACGAGCTCGGTCTCAGAACAAATTAAACTCGTAAGTCAAGGCCCCACTGTATTTTTATTCATTTCAGAGAGGAAGGGAGAGGGAGAGGGAGATAGAAACATCAAGATGAGAGAGAATCATTGATTGTCTGCTTCCTGAACACCCCACACTGGGGATGAAGCCCACAACCTGGGCATGTGCCCTGACCAGAAATCGAACTGCAACCTCCTAGTTCATAGCTCAACACTCAACCACTGAGCCATGCTGGCCAGGCGAGAAAGTTTGTTTTTAGGTTCTCCAGAGTTTAATATCTTTTTACTCCATATATATTGATATACATTGAATTGAGGGATATAGAAAGAATAATTTAATGAAAGGTGTTTCTAAATCCATCAAGCTCTATAGCTGAAAATTTAAATTCCTTATTTACAATGCTTATCTTAATCTCTTTAGCTCTTGGGAGAAATAGTTAAGCAAGTTTCCATGCTTGAAAAATGCCTATCCCAGTTTTACATTATTTATGATATTTTTTAAATAATTCTTTATTTTTGAAAGTATTACATTTATCCCCCCCTTTCCCCTCATTGATCTCCTCCAGCCCATCCCACCCCCACCCCAGGCCCTCACCAGCCCATTGTCTATGTCCATGGACCATGCATATATGCATACAAGGTCCTTGGTTGATTACTCCCCCCACACACACACCCCTCCCACCCCTAACCCTACACCCCCACCCCCAACCCCCACCCCCACCCCCGCCTTCCCTCCGGGATTCCGCACTCAGTTTTATGCCTCCATGTCTCTGGTCCCACTCCTTTCATCAGTTTATTTTGTTACTTAGATTCCACATATGAGTGAGATCATGTGATACTTGTCTTTCTCTGACTGACTTATTTCACTTTATCCATGATATTTTTTAACCTCAGACAAATTTTGTAATATATTCAATAGTATTTTCAACCATCTCTTGTATCTTGTCTTGTATCTTGTCTGATACAGGCTCCCAGAATTTGTACTTTCAACAATAAGAAGTATTACTGATCCTTCCTCTGCTCCAGAAGTAATACATGAAACTGATCTATAAATTTCATAAAAATATTAAAAGAGAATAATTTTTTAAATAATGAAACAAAAGATTTACAGCTAACTGAATGATAAAGATGTAATTAGTTGTTTTATCTAGGCATAACAAAATAAAAACTAAAATGCCACAATCACCCAAGCTTAAAGTCCTGGATTTATTCTTTACTCATCATTCCCATTCATTTTCTGGTTTGGTCACCAAGATCTGTTAGCATTTGTTCTATTGATAAATCTCTACTGTCTACCTCTCCATTCCATCACTGGAGTCTGTCTGATTCCAGTTAACTCATCCTCAGAATTTCATCCCTGATTTCTCCAATACCTTCCTTTACTGACTCCCATTCTTATTTTTCTCCTATTCCTGACTTCATTCTTACTTTTTGACAGGCTAATGTATCCTTTAGATAACTACAGATTAGCATGCCTTAAAGATCACGGTGCTATGGTTCTTAGTTATTTTTTCTACTAGATCTTAAGTTTTCCTAATTTTTAGTGAATCCATTCACATTTCTATCTTCTCTCTTTTCCTCTCTACTTCTATTTTGTTATTTACTTCCTAAGCTGAAATGATTCCTTATCCCATCTTAGGTCATAGAACCCTTCTCAGAAACACTGCATCTATGGGCCATGTCTTCCAATAAATACACATAAGAATACTTTCAGCAGTACATATTATAAGGCTATGAAAATTAGTATATAGAAGAGGCTTGTAAATATAATTTCCTTAAAGATAGTAACTCCTATTACTTAAAAAATTTTCATTTAATTACTTTTGGAACAATTGTTCTGATATTTACATACTTCTACTTTACTTTTTTTTTTTTTTTGGTAGCACTTGCTTATTAGGTATTTCTTCACCTTTTTTATATTGCCCTTTTGGCCAATATTAGTATCATAAAAGAACTGTTCTAGTATATTTCAGAATTGTACATTTTCAGGATATTATTTTTCTGCTTGTCGATATTTCAGTTTGGAGAGGATATATCAAGCCAGTCTAAGTTTTCCCTTTGGGAATAGGCAATTTTTTTTTTTTTTTACTAGAATACCAATAGGATATTTTCCTTTCAAATTTTCCTTTCAAATTCAAAGTGTTCAACAGTTTATATCTATATGTTGACCACTTTTTACTAATTTATCCTGGTCCATGATAACTAATCATCAGCATATTTGGATGAGATCATCTTCATCTAAAAGAAAATAATTATTGCGTGTCACTTAGAACACTTGTGTTCTGTTTGCTCTGATCTCCCTGTCAGGAAGAGCATTTGTGTGTCTCTGTCGGCTGTCTTCCACACTCATCATCCTCGCCCCAAACACAGTGCTCTTTTCATTTCTTTCCTTTGCATAATTGGAGATGTCTAACTCTTAAGCTCCACATCAGAGATTCCCTTGGCTGCAGTGTTCCAACCTTTCACCTTCTGATTCTCCTGGGCTCCCTCCACAGAACCCCACTCCTGCCCCATCTCTGGACTCGTGGATTCAGTTCCTGCCATCTGAGCATTTTCCATTTTGTGTGGCTTCACTTGCCCTGAGTTCTTACAGAAAAATTGCTTCAGAAGTCAAGTAATTCTGTCTTAGCTACAGAATGTTCCCAACTTCCGTCTTCACCCCTTCACCACAAGCGGTTCTGCAGGGAGCTAAGTTCCTTATTTTTTGTACAACTCTCTTAGAAAGAGACTTGTGACCTGAACCTTAGTTTTACCATTAGTCTTATTAGGCCAGTTCCATCTGTACTGAATCTATGAGAAATGCCTTGTAGCCTACAGCCTGGGAGCGAACAGAGTTCTTCTCCCTGTACCTGTGGGGTACAAGTTTCTCACTATATAAATTGCTTTGGTCATTTATTTGAAGTCTGAGTAGAAAAGCAACAAAGCATAATTATACTCTGGAGCTCAAAACTCCTTTTTCCTAAAAAAACCTAGCATTTACTTTTTTTTCCAGCTTACTACTTTTATAGCATTCCTATGTTGATTTTACTCTAAGAGGTACATTTTATCAATATGGATTATATATGAATTTGTTAAAGGGCAAGTCTTTATATAACGCAAAGCTCTTTAGTCTAAGCTAAGCTATTATTTTATCTCCTTTTATTCCTGTAAAAGAGGGAAAGTGATCCACAAATAAAAAAAGCATATCTATCTCAGAAAACATCTTATTCATAAATATTTAAGAAACCAGCTTGAAGATATGCACATATCCATAATATATGTGTATGATATATACGTAATTATTTATATATCCATAATCTAAACAATCCATATTCCAGAAATAACATTGTTTTGAATATACCATGAAAAATACAACATTCACTAGAAATAAATCCCTATACTCTAACAATCTATCAAGACATTCATAATGATGAAAAACTAGAAACAGTAACTCTCCAATGACAGAAGTATGGCTACATAAGTGAGGCTGTATTCATGGGGGATAGTCTTCTTGGATAGCCTTTACAATTTTCTAAGTAATAAAATCCTATAGAAACATGAAAAATGCTTATGATAAATATTAAATGGAAAAACCAGTATAAAAATTGTACAATACCATTACTACAACTATACAGAGTATGCAGTCTTTAAAAGGATAGAGCAAATACACAATTATTACAATCCTTTGGTTAGCTTGGCAAGGACAATGGGTGTTTATTCTCTGCTTTTGACCATTTCTGTCATTTCTATCATGTCCAGCTATTTTAAAATTTAAAGGATAAATTAAATATTAAATGTTTGCACAGAGTTTTGAAGGTGCAAAAACTTCTTGCACAAGTCCTTGAGATAGGTAAGAATCATATAACATGATAGTCAAACTCTAAAATTTTGATACCATTTTGGAGGAACAATTCATAATTTCTTTAAACTGAATGTCAGAGCTTCCAAATCAAAACTAGAAAATAGGATACCTCACTGTCTATCCACTTAATTAGAGATTTGTCTTTCCTGACAGATTCTTAGAGTGTGGGTTCATTTATTTCCTCACTGAATCCCTGGCTCCTGGCCTGGTGCGTGGCTTACAATTAGAATATAGTGCTGTGGGTATATGTAATTTTTTTTTTCTTCCGAAATTCTAAATCCACGTGATTATTTTCCCCTGGGATAATTTTACATCGCCATGAAGATTCTGAAATTATCTCAGCATCATTGATAAGTGTTATTGTTTATCAATGGTGATGTACAATGATGTGTACCAAGATGTGCATGCACACACACATATGTATGCAGAAAAGCAAAGCAAATGGAAAACATTTCAAAGAAATTCCATACCCAAAGAAGAAGAAAACGCCACTCAAATCTTCAGTTCTCTAAACTGCAAGCAAATGATACGATTTTGAATAGGTCTTCTTTTAAAAGTATAACATTTTCCTCTTTTGAATATCTTACAAATCATAGCCAAAGTTATAAGTACATTACCGCCAACTCACAAGACATGACTTGTCTTCAACTTCTATGGAGCTTCTAGTATAGTCCTTATCAGTGTCAGCATATCTGTTCTGCCAAGATGTCAAGTCTTCTATGAACATATAACAGGGTCCCAGGGGCCTGATCATTTGAAAAATGTTCTTCCAAGACTGATTTTTCCTTCACTCTGCTTGGTTTTAGCAATAGCTGGCTCAAAATACACCACAGAAAGGCCCACAGAATGAAAGCCAACCAGTGAGGAAACAAATGTTTGTTGTTGTAGAGATTTGAGAAGCCATGGTTTTTTATTTAGAACTGATGAAACTTAATCTCTGACTGTAAAAAAACCCCACTCCTGTTGAATGTCTGCCTCAATGATAACGGCCATAAATCTACCCTCTCCTCTTCTACTTAATTTCAAATGAAATCACAGTTGTAGCTATGAAAATATGAGTCATAAATTTTTAAAAATAGCCACCTGTTCATTTCCGATCCCTATGAAAGGTCTCCAACCTTAGCCTTCTTATGCACAATCACCGGTACCCACCTCCCATTTCACCACCAAGGAAATACCGGCCTATTGAGGACCTATTGATGACCTACAAAATATTCAGACTATGGCCCAGAGGCCCGAACTTGTGAGTGTATAAGTAATAATATATTCCCTGAAAAATTATGCCTGAGATTGGAAGTTATCCCATGATATTTCCAGAATTTATCAGGATCTGTGTTCAGAGTTTTCCACCATTCTCACAGGGGAAAATTCCAGGCAGTAGGAGAGCCCCCCACTGCTCAGGGCTCCGGGCCCACCTGGAGATCTGAGCCTGGAGGTGCACACCAGTTTCCCAAGGGGCTCAAAGACAAAACGGTGTTGCTTTGGCAGCTCAGCGTTTTGCTTGCTGTGTGGCCACCCTCATGAGAGCTGCTCAGCCAGGGCAATTCATCAAATGACTGACATGGAGCCCAGAGCAGCCCGCAGGCGCAAGGGCTGGGACAGGCAAGGCCCAGGCCCCTTCTGAAACCTGCTGGAGTCGGTCGGTGCCGACCCTGCGCATTCCTCCTCGGGGGCAGCCGGGCCCAGGAACCCACCCATCCCCAACCACCTGCCACCCTGATGCCCGCGGGAAGGCCGAGGTCTGCGGGCCCGGGGCTGCCAGCGCCCACCCGCGCGCTTCGGAGGCCGGGGCTGGGAGGCGCATCTCGGCGGCCCGCGCCCCTTCCCCGCCGCGGGTGGGGGCGCCCTTTCCTCCCCCGGGGCCGGGTCCTCGCCCCACCCGTCCCCGCCCGCCTGGGCCCAGCCCGGGCGAAGGTGACCGACGCGCACCCGGGCTGCGGGAGGCCGTGACCAACCTGTGACACCCGCGCTCAGAGCGGTCATGGTGCGGCGGCGGCGGCGGCGGCGGCGGGCAGGGCGGCGCCCACCGCGGGGACGCGACCCTCACCTCCCGGCTCCCTCCGCGCGCTCCGGCCGGTGCGGCGGCTCCGCGCTGGGCGTGCGGCGCGCTACTGCCGCCGGGGCGGCGGGGCCTGCCGCGAGGGAGGTGGGGGGCTTTTTCTTTAAAAAAAAAAAAATCAGAGTTGACACTCCCGCAGGGGTTGCCTTGGGCCGAAAGGAGGAACCGCCGCGGAGGCTGCGGGGCAGCTGGTGGGGAGCGGGAGGGTCGGTGCCAGCAGGTTCCTCCTCTGGCGCCGCTGGCAGCCTCAGCAACAGCTGGGCTCTGCGCTGCCAGCTCCTCTCCTGGTCTCTGTCGTGCTCACTGAGCTCGGCCGTGTGCACCACAGCAGACACACGCGGGGCACACGCCAGGCCAGTGCACAGGGGTCAGCAGGTCCGTGTGCGTGCGTTGTGCGCGTGTGGGGTCTTGTCTTACTGGACACAGTATCTGAGGATGCTGACTGTTTCACCCTGGAGTGTGAAATCGCTACAGAAGGAGTGCATCAGTGACACTTAGCCTGGGTCCTCTAAGCCTGTTGACAATTGTCCTTAAAATTAAAATATTTTGTTATGTGGATAAAACTGGATGTCCATTCAAAAACTAATAGTTACCTCCATGCACTGTAAGAATACCCCAACAGGAAGCTGCGTCTGATGTCGCCTGGGCGCCTAGCAGAACAGGCTTAGGGAGACCTGGGAATCTTGAGCACCATGTCCAGGCCCAGGGGACAATTGTCCTTATTCGCACTCCCTGGAAAGTTTACTCTGGGGATGGCATCCGGCCTTGTAGTCAGATATTAAACTCACCCAGGAACCCTTAACAGTGGTTAACATCGTACACACACAGGCACATAGATAGAGAGGGAGAGAGAAGACTGAATGAAGCTCCCTCTAAAAGAAGAGCCTGAACACCTGAAGAAAGAACAGTTCCATATCACAAAATGATATAGTCCAAGGGATGGACGTCAAGTCATACACACACACACACATACAACACACACACACACACACACACACACACGCACACTCATTAAAGATGTTTTTTCTGGTTACATGTATTTAATTGTTACCATCTAAAAAAATCCTATTCACAAGCCATTCACTTCAAGCCATTATTAAGCTAGTTTATATTGTCCATATTAGCAGTTCTAATTTAAAGACAATGTAAAAATAATCAGCATTTCATAAAACACATGTGAATATTTTTCAAATTTCCAGATTTCAGAAAGACCAACTATATAAAAAGTTAAGTTTTAAACAAATCATAAATCATATGGAATTATTTAAATAACAGAAAATAGAAAATAATTTAAACAATGGTAAATCTATAAACAATGTATATAGAAAACTATTTACCAATTTATTTAATTATCTTAAGTTACCGCCTTCGATTATTTGACCTAAATGCTAGCTTATTTCAGTTTGTACTTTAAAAATATATAGCTGTGTAGCCTTCTTTGGAATTCAAGTTAGAATGACCCATTAGAAAATCATATTGATGAAATAATTCAAGCCAAGGTATTTACAAATTTTTAAATGAAGTGATAAAGACAGCAGTGTCCCCAGTCTCAGTACCACTCTTTGCCAATCAAGCATTGCAGACCCTTCTCTGCACATGCCTGCTATGTCAGTATCTCTAATTCAGGCTTAGGAGTCAAACAATCTCCTGGACAATGGAGAATGTCATTGGAATTCCGTGGGTTCAATGAAGTAGTCTTGGAGAAACTCAGTGCACCCATCGAGGAATCTGTAGCAACTCACTGTGTATAGGAGTAGACAGTCATCCTAAAAGGCAGATACTTACGTCCCAGATACCACCTTACTCCTTCTACCTGCTCATCATTCTTCTGTTTTCTTATCAGTAAAATTAGGGAAGATGGATAAGCAACTTTTCCAGGTCCAATGGGATCTGTAACTATGCTCATTTCTATAATCTAATGAAAGTGAGTTGCTGCCCTATGGGTTCAGTATAATTCAGAGGTGTGTTTTATTTGGCTTGCAACAAATTTTTGACAAATTAAGATCAACTATCAACATTTGAAAATCATGAGATTTTTATTTACTTTATTTTTTAAAATTTTTCATTGTTGAAAGTATTGCATATGTCCCTCCCCCCGCAATTACCCTTTCTAGTCCACCACCACCCCTTGCCCCAGGCCTTCACCACACTATTGTCTGTGCCCATGGCTTATGCATACAAGTTCTTTGGTTGATCTCTACCTACCTACCCACCCAATCCCGCCTTCCCTCTGAGATTCAACAGTCTGTTCAATGCTTCTATGTCTCTGCATCTATTTTGTTCATCAGTTTATTTTGTTCATTAGATTCCACATATGAGAGACATCATGTGATACTTGTCATTCTCTGACTGGCTTATTTCGCTTAGCATAATATTCTTTAGGTACCTCCATGCTGTCTCAAAGGGTAAGAAATCCTTCTTTTTCACTGCTGCATAGTATTCCATGGTATAAATGTACCACAGCTTTTTTACTAACTCATCTACTGATGGGAACTTGGGCCGTTTCCAAGTCTTACCTATTATAAATTGCGCTGCTATGAACATAAATGTGCATGCATCCTTTCTGATTGGTGTTTTGGGTTTCATAGGATATATTTCTAGAAATGGGATCACTGGGTCAAATAGCAGTTCCATATTTAATTTTTTGAGGAAACTCCATAATGTTTCCCATAATGGCTGCACCAGTCTGCATTCCCACCAGCAGTGTAACAGAGTTTTCTCCACATTTTCGCCAGCACTTGTCATTTATTGATTTGTTGATGGTAGACATTCTGACAGGTGTGAGGTGATACCTCATTGTTGTTTCAATTTGCATCTCTCTGATGATCAGTGACTCTGAGCATTTTTTCATATGTCTCTTGGCCATCTGTATGTCCACCTTGGACAAGTGTCTATTTAGATCCTTTGCCCATTTTCAATTGAATTGTTTATCTTCCTTTTGTTAAGTTCCTTTTATATTTTGCATATTAACCCTTTATCAGATGTATCATTGGCAAATATGTTTTCCCATACAGTGGGAAAAATAGATGCATTTTAATGATGGATGGCCTGGGCAAGGTTTAACACAGTTTATTTCTACACCTCCCAGACACGAGCATGATATTGAGTGCCTCTTGGGTGTCTTTGTCTTCTCATAAAAAGAATTTCCAGGCAACCACAAAGCATTAATTCACCATTCAAATATTGGAAGGTTTTGGAAAAATAAGACATCTTACTCTTTCCTTAAGGCAATGTTTCCCAAGTTTTCTTGATAAGGATCACCTGGGTGATCTTAAATATTTTCAGGACAATTCTGATTAAGTATCTTTGAAGTGAGATATGCAACTATGGAGGATCTCTCTTAATATAACAGGTATCCCCTTAAGCAACACAATTCCAGTGGTTGGTACCTATTCACAAGCATTTCTTTCTTAATAGACCAGAGTGGATTTTCCCACTCTCTTCCCTCTCCTACAAGTCCCCTGCACCTCCATCCTCATATAAACCTTGGAGCAGTTCTGGAATCCCAGTAGACCCTGCACTTGTAGCTGTGTGATCTGAAGCACTAAAAATGTGTGAGTGAAACTAGGTGGTAAAAGACCATCTGCTGAGTCAAATGTGAGGTCTTTGTAAGATTGTCATATGGCCATTTAATGTTTCACATAGTTCCTATTTGCATTTAAATCAGCCATAGATAGGAAATAGGCTTAGCATATCCTCAACAGCAATTTTTTTTAAAGATGATAAATACCTTAAACAGAAGTTATGGATATTAAAACAGGCAGAAATTTATTTAAGCAAGAAATGCAGTTGATTTCTCATATGGAAAAATAAACTGCCTAATGATCTGAGAGGGATTCCAGAGGACACACCTGACTTGGAAAATCATATGATGTACAGGTAACTGTGGCCCTCCCCAACTATGCATACTTTACAGGTTAATTGGGAAAAAAAAATCTTGGCTCACCATTATTCCTACTTTAGATTACATTTTCAGAGGAAGCTAAATTCTAGGAGAAAAAAAAAGGAAGGCTGTGAAATCTGGGATAAACAATAATATCAGTTAGGCACTCAGGCTGGGAGCTAAACAGAGGTCTCATTGTACTGAGCAGGAGCTGAGCTGATGGCCCAAAGGAGCTGGTGGAGTACTGAAAACAAAGGGCATGTTTCAAGACAATCAGTCAGTAATCAAGTGGTGCAAGTTTTGACTATTTAATAATAAAAGCTTCTCCCAGACAACAGTAAATATTTGAGTTTAAAGTAACCTTGAATATCTCATTTATTATATAAAATATATTAATACGTTCCCTTCAAGGTTGATGGAATGGGGCACTCCTCAAGACAAGCCACTCAAAAGTGCTAGCTGAGGGGAGACGGGTTCCAGAATGGGTGACAGGGAAGAGGTGTGATGAGCATCACTTATCAACTTGGAGCCGGGAGTGGGGGCTGTTGTTCATAGAGCTAATTTTCCTCTTGTAAATCGCCCAGAAGTAGGGAGCAACCAGAATCCTGTGCCTGGGTGGAATAAACAATGGGAGAAACAAGTAGATCTCAATAGCACTACAAAGGGGCGATCAGTGTTGGCTACTATTGGTGCCATCCCCAGAGCTCTTTACCAGGTCAGGATGCCCATTCCCCAGTTGCTATTAGGATTAGTGCTAATGTCTCATAACTGTCCCCTTTTTCAGAATGGGAGATGCCTCACCCTGGCAGATACAACCTCACTCCCACCCCAGGGAAGGGGGCAGTCTGAAACCAATGAGAAATGGACAAGCTGGCATTTCTGTGTAAAGGTGGATCAACTCCAGTGTAATTCATCTCTAGAGTTCTCAGTATCACCCAGCTGAAGCTTGACTCCAACTACATCTTTCCTTGGCTCCTTCTCCTATTCTCCTCTGCTATCTTCACTTCCTTTCTCCTGAAAGTATCCCTTGAATAAACCATGTGCCCCTGAATCCTTGTTTCAGTCCCTGCTTCTAGGAAGCTAATCTAAGACAACTTTCTATTTTGCATGCTATTGCAATAGGAGTTAGTACTTTCATTCTCTTCCTAGTTGTCTCTGTATCCAGACACCTTATAAAACTTTAGTCCTGAGAATTCTAAAAATGTAATATGTTCTTTATAGATTTTCTGCATATATAATAACCGGATCTCTGGGCAAATCACAGTTTTGCTTTCCCTTTCCAAACTTACACATTTTTTTTTTCTTTTCCTTGCCTTTCTTGGCTGGCCACCTTGGAGATATTGGACACAGAAGTTGTTCTGTATCTCAAAGGGATAGCTTCTAATATTAACATTATGCATAATATTTGCTATTGGCTTTTTGGTTGATAATGTTTTTTAGTTAAGGTTATTTTTATTCCTAGTTTACTAAACATTTTCTTTTCTAATGTTGAGCAACTTTAAGAAATATACTTTTTCTACATCTATCGAGAGAAACATGATATTTCTCCTTAAACCTATTAGTGCTGTGAATGATAATATAAAATCATCTTTAGTGTTCTCTTAAATTATGGTATCCATTGAAAGCATAGACAACTAGAGCAAATGGACGACTAGAAGAAAATTATTTACAATGAAAAGCTGCTTTATATCTGGATCAGAACAAGATATTATAACTTTTTGTTTCAGGGTAAATTTTTCTCATTAGATGATTAATAGTCATTACAAGGTGGAGTAATATACTCAGTAGTCACCTAAAACAAAGCCTTTATTTTTAGATAGAACAAGTCCATTTGGAGACATCAGAAAAAAATCTATAATGTACTAATTTTCTTATGTAGCGCTTCCAAGCTACTCTATATTGTAACTTAAAGTTGCTACTTCACAAAACCCTGGGATTGCCATTACAGAGTGTGAAATAAAGGTGTTTGTTCTCTGCTCTAAAACATGTTCGTAGTACTCCTAGCACAACACCTGTTGGACAATTTAAAAAGCATGCATGATTTTACACATACTTAATGTTGAAATCATCTTCTAAATAAGAGTGTTGACTTATTTCAAGCATAATTTTCTATCATTCACAGTCCAAGATGTATCAAATGATTTATTGTCCTTCACTTTGCAGAGTCAGTGGAGAGCTGGGCAAAGACAAGACCTTTCATACTGTCGGGGAGGTCCTTGAGAAGATGTGACCGCCAGTTGAGCAGCAAGCCCTTTGGTCAGTTATGGTCTCCATTGAAAGCATAGACAGCTAGAAAAAAAAAAGCCCCCTCTGTCCTTGGAATATATGTTCTGCACACAGAGGGAGCCATTTTCAAGAGCACAGCCTTGAGAGGGCAAGGTGTTGAGGCCATGTGGACTGAATATGTGACTGACGCTCAGGCCTCTATGTAACCTTTTAAAGATTCTGGTGGGCAGGTGCTGGGATCTCCTCATTTTGAGTCCACTTAAGAACAGCCTAATAAGTATGTTCCCTTGCTTATTAAACTTGCTGCTTACCAATCTGGAGTGGCCTGCCTCTTTCTTTGGTCTGCTTTACCCTCTGAGTATAGAGGCCATGTTCAGCTTTCACCTGGGCAACCCCCAAGTTTGCAAACCAATACATATACTAGGCCCTACTGTTACCCAGATTCTCTTCTTTCAAGAACTTTGAAAACAAACAGCAATAACTTTATGAAAATAAGTATCACTAGGTCACAGAAGGAGAATACATAGCCATGATTTTAATAAATTTTGTGATAATCCGTATTGTACAAAACACAAAAGGAATACAAGTTCGTCGTGTTCCAAACCCTAGGCCACTTATTTAACAAATGACAGCTCATCCAGGATTCAACAATATATTTTTAAGCACAGTATAATTATTTTAAACATGATGGCCTAGTTGTACAGACTAGCTTTGGTAACCAAATCTGTTTGGAAAGGAATTAGATTTCTCTGTAATTATTGAGTTAGGTCAGGCCAATGAATTGTAAAAGCATTAATATGAATGAACTGCTGGTACATACAACAAGCATGCTAAGAAACCTTACACAAGAGTGATTGATGTCATTTCATCAATATGGGTTTCAAAAATAGTGGTGGAAAAATATCAGAACAGCAGTTGGTTCTGGGGTGTAGAAAGGGTTGACTGGGAAGGGACAGGAGAATAGTTTTGGGGGAAGCAATGAGAATGTTCTGTTTTTTTAAGAGTTCTCTATTTTATGCAAATTTAATGTAAAAAAGACTAAAATATATTGAACTAAAGTTGACAGGCATGCTGAATTACTGAGGCAAAAAAAAAAAATGTATGAATGTCTGCAGTTTACTCTGAAATGCATCAATTACTAAGATGGATTGATGGGATGGACGGAAGAAATTGGATGGGTGGGCATGTAATAGAGCAGGTACAGTAAGCATCAAGGTAGCATCAAGGTGGTGGGTGCATGTGAGAATACTGAATAATTCTTTCAATTTTTCTTGGGTTTGAAATTTTTCATAATCAGTTTGTTAGAAAACTATCAGCAGAGCTTTACCATTTCCTACTCTCATATTTCTTCCAGCTTTTGCGAGGATTACTTTTGTATCTCCTAACTTGTCTCCTGCCTCCTGAAATTTATTCCCAACACAGCCAACCAGAGCAATAAGCAAACTAATTACTCCTCAAAACATTGTGAGGCCAGTCCCATGACACTCAGAGTGAAATTCCCGGTCCTCTGACGTACCATGTCCTACATGATGTGGCCACCATGTGGCCCCATTACCACTCTGACCTCTCCTCCCACTAACCACCTCCTTCAGGAATTTTCTCTCTGGTCATATTCATCTCTTTGCTATTCCTTAAATTATCTGGCATGCTTCTATCTCTGGGTAATTGCACTTGCTATTCTTCTGTCTGGAGTATTTTCCCCTCAGAAATCTCTTTGGTTCTCCCACTCCTTCAGTTCTTACATATCAGTGAAACCTTCCTTGTCTGCTCATTATAAAATTTCAATGCCCTTCAGCCAATATTTCTTATTTCCATTTTTTTAATTTTTTTAATATTTTCTCCATAGCTTGTTTTACATATTACCATTCTCTGTAGTTTACTTATTTATCTTGCTCATTGTCTACACTCTTGCAATAGAAGCTCCATGAGAGCAGGGATTCTGTCTGTTTACCTATTACTTCATCCTCAGCACCTGGAACAGTGTTTAGCACAAACTGGGTACTTACTAAATATCTGTTGAATGAATAAAGGAATATCTGAAGTTTTGGATCCTTTCTTTTATGAAAACAGAATAGTATAATTGATTATAGAGAGACACATGATTGACTTAGTAAAGTTGTGCCATTATGGGAATTTGGAAATAGCAAATTTGAATTAAAGCTAAAATCAAATGCTTGGCTAAACTTTGAGCTTGGCACCTAAGTGTTTTTGTCAGGAGTTATACAGAATAGCAAGAAATCAATCAATTCAGTTGAAGGAGAGATTGTACCTTGCGTTGGAAGAAGAAAGCATAAACCACACAAAATGTTTTATTTCAAGGACTTACTTCCTTACGCCCACAGATTTTTACTTTTCAGAATCTCAAATATATGCTCTTTGTAGGAATTTCTGTAAGTTTAGTTCACTGCTGTATCCCTGGCCTGAGAACAGAGCTTTTATATGGCAAATGTGCCCTATTTATTTGTTGAATAAATGATATGAATGTTGATGTTGTCATTCTTATTGAATAAATTCAATTCTGAATATGATTGTGATGTTAATAGTGCCATAGTTTATTTACCAAGTGCTTTTGTGGGATGGTCAGGAGAAGCCCATGAGTTAGCTGGATATCTATGTGGGTGGCTTGAAATTAAATCCTCATCAGCAATGTGTACAGAGAAGTGGAATCTGGTGTCAATGTGAAAACTGCCGCTGAAATAAAAGTCCTTGTGTATATGTGAATAATTCTCTATAAGTCACTGATTATGGTAAAAGGTGTGATCTGTGCATATTTAGAGAAAATGACTGCTAGCCTAGTATGGGTGTTAAAAAAAAAAAAAAAGACACCGCTTTTTGTGGATAACTCAATGCATGGCAGGGATCATGGCGTAGAGCAAATAGATCCAGGGAGGCCTGGATTTCAGCCCCCACTGATGCCCTGCCTCTGGGCAGGCCACAGCCTCACCACAATCACAGGTCGTGGACTTGAGTGCCAATTGCTTTCCAGAATGTGTCAGTTTGCATGTCCACCATTATTGTCTACCACGTCTTACTGATTGCTTGATTTTTATAATGTAAGCCCTGACATTTTTTTTTCTTTTTGTAATGCAAGTGCCTGACTTAAGTTTTGATTGCTGAGGCATCCATGTCAAAGAGGGCTATCTTGAATAAAGGCATTGTCAACCACAGGACTAAATAAAGAGCCAGGCCACCCCCTCCCACTGTGGCTTCTTCATTTTAGAAATCTTGGTTGATTTTAATAACTGACCATTTGGGCTACTTGTCTGTTTTCACTTTCTTTCCACACTTGAAATTCCTGTTCTTACGTTTTTCACCAATAAAGAGTGAGCCTGGGAAACCCTAGGCCCCCACCTTTGAACCCAATAAAAGCAGAACCGCAGTGCCATGTACGTTCTCTCTCTCCACCAGCGAATTCGCTGTGTGGCCCCAGGTGTGCTGTGAAATTTCCAGGTCTTGTAAGTAAGAAACCTGTATCCTTTCCAAGTTTCCTGATGGTTATTGCTGAAGGGCATCTTGCAATCATAAGAACCACAAGGGTTGGTGCAGCTATTACATTGGTTATTGATAGACTGAGACCAGCACAAAGCAATTTCACATTTCTTGGCTAAACTAGTGAGCTAGTACCTTTAAACTACACTTTTATGTATTTTCTATTTTTATGACTTGTCTTTTGCAGTTATTTGCTCACTTAATTGAAAAACTACAATTTTCTTATCAATTTCTAGACATTTCTCTCACGTTAGGGATTATCGATGATTTTTTCATAGTTTGAAAATATTTTCCCAAGTTTGGTATGATTTTTACTTTTTTTTAAAATATATTTTTATTGATCTCAGAAAAGAAGGAAGAGGGAGAGAGAGATAGAAACATCCATGATGAGAGAGAATCATGGATCGGCTGCCTCTTGCAAGCCCCCTACTGGGGATGGAGCCTGAAACCTGGGCATGTGCCCTTGACCAGAATCGAACCTGGGACCTTTCAGTTCGTAGGCCGACGCTCTATCCACTGAGCCAAACCGGCCAGGGCTGATTTTTACTTTTGTTAGTGATGTTCAAAAGTACAATGAACTCTAATAGCCTTTTTCTTTGTGATTTTTCACATTGTTGTGTATATATATATATATATATATATATATATATACACACACATACACACACACACACACACACACACACACACACACACACACACACACACTGAGTGGCCAGATTATTATGACCACCTGACGTTTGTAGGCAAATTAGCTATGATTTCGCGCTGAAGCTGCTAGAGGGCCAGGCCATTATAAACAGGGAAGCAGGTTGTTTACTGTGACAGTAGAAGTGATTTTTTTCTGAAGATATGAGTAAACAACTCAATTTAACAGCCTTTGAACATGGGATATATATATATATATACTGAGTGTGCCAGATTATTATGACCACCCCATCAGTACTTCATTGGGCCACCTTTTGCCTCCAATACTGCAGCGATTCTTCTTGGCATTGAGTCCACGAGATGTTGAAAGGTGATGCGAGGAATCTGACAACATGCCTGATGAATAGCACTGTCCAGTTCTGTGAGATTTGATGGTTGTGGAACCAGCTGCCTGATGGCTCTTTTAACTCTGTCCCACAAATGCTCAGTTGGACTGAAATCTGGTGGTTGTGGGGGCCACCTAAGCAGGGTAAAGTCTCCCTCATGTTCTTGAAAGCACTCCTGCACAATACGAGCACCGTGGCATGGCGCATTGTCTTGTTGGAAGAAGCCATCTCCATTGGGATACGCCATCAACATGATAGGATGAACTTGATCAGCAACGATACTTAGGTATGTGGTGCTATTCAGACGTTGTTCCACAGGAATTAAAGGGCCCAAATCATGCCAGGAAAACATGCCCCAAACCATAACACTGCCCCCACCAGCTTGAAGAGTTGTACTCATTCATGTGGGGTGCATGCTTTCATGCTGTTTCTGCCAAATTCCCACTCTGCCATCTGCATGATGCAACTGGAAACGTGATTCATCGGATCACATGACTTTTTTCCAATGCTCAATTTTTTCCAATCCTTGTGTTCCTGTGTGAATTGGAGATGTTTTATCTTGGTAACTGCAGACAGCAAAGGTGTTTGAACAGGCCGGCTTCCATATCCCATACGATGCAGTGTATGGCTAATTTGCCTACAAACGTCATGTGGTCATAACAATCCAGCCACTCAGTGTGTGTGTGTGTGTGTGTGTGTGTGTGTGTGTGTGTGTGTGTATGTGTGTATTTGTTCCATCTAGAATTTAGTTAGGTCATTAAAAATTTTTTTTAAATAATAGTTGACCAATTATTTCATCATCACTGTTTAAATTTATTGGATTTAGAGGTAAGGACTGATTTTGAGCTATCATTTCTGTTTTGATGTAAATGTCTACGCTTGAACAAAATCTACTCCATTTAAGTATTTTCTCTGTAAAACATTTGTAATAGTTGGAAAGAAAATTCATTTGCCAAATCTTATCATTACAACATTTTTATACACTTTCTTAACTATATTGTAATTATTTCTATAAATTAATTTAGTAATCATTTTATGCTGTCCAAAAAATGTAACAAATTAAGATATTGAATGGCATTTCATTACTCATTTGGGTTACTTTTGGAATATTTGATATCTTCATAATGTTGTTATTCCATTCAGGAAGACAGTACAGCTCTCTTCTCATTGATTTCTAATTTGATAGTTGGCATCAAGTTTATGTATTTTCCCTTCTGCAGGTTTCATATATTTCATGAAGAAGTCATTGTTACTAATCTTAAATATTTGGATAACCATTGGTTCTGTGATTTTTACCATTATATATCCAGATTTGTTATTGCTTTACCAAGGAAAGATGTCTGGTCTTGTAAATTTATCATATTTCTGGACTTTTTCTGAATTTTAGACGTTTTTTTCTGAATTTCAGAAGTTTTTTTCTGAATTCATATCAGTTGTAATTATTTTACTAAGTTTAATGGGGTGCACAGAAGAATACCTCTTTTCTCTTTTGAGTGGTTCTAACATTGGTATTCTTTAGTTAACAACTATTTCTAAAACCATAGACTTATTTGAGGTTTGTATGCATACCTGAGAATGTTGAACAGTGAACAAGGAATTTATTTAGATCTCCTTGTCCATTATCATTTCAATCATTGGACACCAGAGACTGAATTATGGAGCAATGTTTCTACATTTTCTGGGAGTTTTCAATCTTGTTACATATAAAGATTATCAGAGGTAAAAACTTGGGTAAAAAGTTTTCAACTTATATTATGCCAGCTATTTTAGGGTAGGCATTAAGACCGATTTTGTTGTGTCCCCAGCACTTATAAGACTAACTAATAGCAGCAGTCAACAAATATCTGTTGGGAAAAAAAATTGAAGAAATGCATGTGTCTATAGGAGAAAACTAACCCGATACTGACAATGAAAGGCTTTGGAGTGAGTTTTAGCCAAATTTTTCTAGCGAGAGTTCTTGCCATTTCTACAAACATTCATCCTAAACACATACTGGCAGACATTGTTGGTTGACTGACAAAATAGTTTTCTCTCTTCTTGGCCACATACTCAGGGCAGAAGCCAATCATCAACTCCAATTATCAGCTGAATTAATTCCATTTCCTCTCCAGTAGTTGCTTTAGACATATGCATATGACATATTTCTGGCCAATGAAATGTATGAGAAAAACTTCTGGAAGCTCTTGAGAAGAGCTTTTCACTCTTAAAAAGGAACATTAGTAAGAGACATGCTTTATTTATTTTCTGAAGACATTCTGGGTGAGTTGTGTGAATTGCTGAGACTTGGACTTGATGTAATCATCTCGTGACTATGAATGGATGAGTCTGAGACCAAAGCCAACAGCCTGAAGGAGATGGAGCAAAAAGAAAAGAACCTGGCCCCTTGTGTCATTGGTGAGCTGCTGAAAAAAACCTGAGATTTTGTGAATTAACATTTACACGACCTTTTACTAAGCTTCCAATTATGGGCAGTTGAAAGCATTCATGAACCAATGGATACAAATGATATTTAGAAGCACACATAAGCTTAAATGAAATAAATAGCCCCTGTCTACTGTATTAATAGTAAAAACACTTTCAGTCTTGTCCTATATGTTCTTTTAAAAGGAATAAGAACTTTATATTCTTTTAAAGAGAGGGATTCTTCAGACATTTGGGGAAAAAACATTGCAGATAGGACATAGAGGGCAAAGGGCTGGAAGTGAGGGTAATTTTGAAGAAGATCAAGGAGCTCAATGTGACTACGACTAGGTGAGCATAAAGATAAGTGGGTGAGGTGCAGGGCTTCTGGGTCCTTTTAAAAACTTTGGCTTTTGCCCTGGCTGGTGTGGCTCACTTGGTTGGGCATCATCCCCCACACCAAAAGGTTGCTGGTTCTATTCCCAGTCAAGGCACATGGCCGGGTTGTGGGCTCTATCCCCAGTAAGGATTGATTGATAGCCAATCAATGTTATTCTCTTACATTGATGTTTCTCTCTCCATCTCCCTTCCTCTCTCTCTAAAAATTAATAAAAATATTTTAAAAATAAATACAAACTTTGGCTTTTATATTTCCCTAAAGAATGAAATGGTTTTCAGCAAAGGAGTGCTGTTTTAGATTGTTCTTACTAAATTGTTAAGAATACACCTAAAAGGATTAAGAGCAAAAGCAGAAAGGCCTGATTAGGTGACTTCTTCAATTCAGGCGAAAGAAGATGGTGGCTTGGTTTGGAGTGATAGCAGTAGAGATAGTGTGATGTGCTCAGATTCTGAATGTTTTTTGAAGAATCTGGCAGGATTCACTCATGGGCTATGAGAGAAACAGAGCAGGTGAGGATAACCCTGAGGTTTGGGGGCCTGAGGCTGTGGAAGAATAGATTTACCATTTATTGAGATGAAGAGGACTCTAGAAGGAGCAAGTTTAGATCTAAGTGTGAGGTAAGGCAATAACAAGAGCTTGGTGTTAGATAGGTAACATTTTATATGCCTATTTTGCATTAAAGATGAGACTCTGAGTAGGCATTTGTGTCATATATATATACACACACTCAGATATAGGTGTATCTGTATGTGTATGTAAGAGCAAGCATTTGAGTATTTTATATATTTATGACAGTTTCCGGGTGCAGAGAGGGGCTAGAGTTATAAATTTGGAAGTCTCTGGTATAGAGAAGGTACTTAAGTCAAGAGACTGGATGAAATCATCTAGGTTTCTTTCCTATGTGTAAACATAAAATAGAAGTAGACCAAGACTGAGCCGGTGCACAGTATCATTTAGAGGCCAGGGAGACAAGAATGCAGACATTATGTATAAACAACTCTTTCAAGGAATTTTGTTATAACCGAAGGAGAGAAAGGCAGTAGGAACTGAAGGAGGAAGTCGAGCCAAGACAATTTTTTTTTAAAGATAAGAAACTTAAAAGTACGTTTTATGCCAATCTAGTGGATAGCGAAAACTTGGTGACGCAGGGAAGACAGGAATAAATCGAGCATGTCCCTAATGAAATGTGGGAATCCTCTCTGCTTCTAGGTCTGGAGGGCTGGTCCAACCTAGAAGCAGAGATGATTCATCCACCCATTCATATTAATACAAAGTTAATTCCACTGAGTGTAGGTCCTAAATGCAGGGAGGTGGGCAGTTTGGTGGCACATGCTTCTGGAAATTATCCTCTGATTTTATTATTATTTCCATGAAATAGGAAGAAACTCATTAAGGAGAGTGAGGATAGAGGAAGGACTTGAGAAAAAATAAATGGTGAAATTATTAACTAGAAGTGTGGGGGAGTGGCTGGATGAGAAAAACATAGCATGATTACTGGCAATCTTATGGACCCACTTGAGATTATGAATGTAATTTGAGACATGCATATTTCTCCTAACCTTGTTCAGTTGTGTGAGTGGAGGTAATGACTGCAATCTATTTTTCCAAAGGTTGTAGTTTAGCCTGGTGAGTAATACAATATCTTTGAGCCCAGTACAATGGTAACAAGGCTTCTCTTGAAAGTTCATTGATTTCACATCACATTATTTCTGCAGGTACTAAAGTATATGCAAATGTTTGGGCTAAAAATAAAAAGAATTCAATAAGCTAACATCAGATTTATGTTACTTTGTGAAGTCAGTGAATCTTACACTAACACAGATTTCTTAGAACTTGATAGCTCTTCTGTTCATGGACGATATCTACAAAGAAGGGAAATAAAATGTATTATCAAAGGGGAAAAAACACACACACAAAAAGCCATTTGGAACAAATCAAGTAAAAGATGCTTTAATAAATATGCATTGTGGTTTATCTCCAAAACTACTTAATCTTATTCACCCCAATGGTAACCTGAAAATTTTATTTTGAGATCTTACAGCTAGACTCTATCAAAATATTTGACTGTTTCTTAAATAGTACAAGTACAATAGTTGAGAAAAATTTCTGAAAGAGATGGGAAATATATTCACCCTATATATATTATTCTATGTTAATATTTTGAACACATTCTTATTTTCATACTGTCTTACATGGTAATTATTTACATTCAGAATTATGGTAATTATGGCAATTATTCTTATTTAGATTTTAAGGTTTCGAAAGAGAGTGACCTAACCTTATACTGTAAGTCTTTGCATTCCTATGTTGCCTTATCTAATACTTCTTTACCCTATAAGGTGCTTAATCAGTATTCACTGAATAAATTAACTAAATACCAATTAGTTCATAAATTCAATTATTGAAGATTTAAATGTTTTGCATGAAATATTTTTGCATTTGATCTAATAGGTATTTCTGTTAAGACAAATATTTGTGTATTGGAAACTGAAAATTTTCCATTCCCTGACCAGAAACCAATCTCAAAACACAGCCGTGATAATGTCTAATTACTAAGCCACCAGGGAACTGAAGTTTCCTATTTTAGTGTGAAAATAAAATAGAGGGTGATGTTGAATAAGAATGTCCTCATTAGTCTTCAAAAGAGCCTCACATTGAAGAACTGGAAAAAGCGTTCAGATGTCATTGGAGTTAGCATCTATATCTAGGCTGGAGGATAACTAAATTATATAAAAAATTATTCTGCATTTTACACAAAAATAATCAGTAAAAAACATTCATAAAATGTTCTATCTGTAAATGTTGATGTTTTTATAACAAAAATTATGACTTATAAACATAATCTGGATGTTTTCTTTATGTAACACCAAGCCATGGGTATAATGAATCTTTGTAACTAAATTTGTGTACTCAAGCAATGGTTTCCTTGTTTTCAAAAGCCATCCAGTTATCCAAGAGTATATTAATTTTTTAAATAGTCACCAAACTTCTTCTTTTTCTATTTAAACCTATGTCCTGCCCTGGTCACATTGTAAATGTGTATAAACGATTGCTCATCAGGAATTCTATCATGTATGTGTGTATATGCTTATATATTACTAGAGGGAAGGGGGGAAGGGAGGGTCCCTCAGCCTGGCCTGTGCCCTCTCGCAGTCTGGGACCCCTCGGGAGATAACGACCTGCTGGCTTAGGCCTGCTACCGGGTGGCAGAGGGCAGGCCCAATCCCTAGGTGCAGCCCTTGGTCGGGCTCAGAGCAGGGCCGATTGGGGAGTTGGGGCGCCGCCCCCTGTCATGCACAGAACAGGGCGGATTGGGAGGTTGCGATGCCACCCTCAGTCACGCTCAGGGTAGGGCCGATTGGGGGGTTGGGGCACCATCCCCTGTCACACTCAAGGCAGGGTCGATGGGGAGGTTGCGGTGCCACCCCCTGTAACGCACCGAGCAGGGCCCATCAGGGGGGTAGGGGCTCCGTACCCTGTCACGCACAGAGCAGGGTCAATCAGGGGGTTGGGGAGCTCCCCCCTGTCACTCACAGAGTAGGGCTGATAGGGGAGTTGGGGCACCGCCCCCTGTCACATTCAGGGCAGGGCAGATCAGGGGGTTGGGGCGCTGCCCTCTATCACCCACAGAGCAGGGCTGATCAGGGGGTTGGGGTGCCGCCACTGTCACACTCAGGGCAGGGCCGATGGGGAGGTTATGGCTCTACCCCGTCACACACAGAGCAGGGCCCGTGGGGTGGGGGGGTTGGGGCTCCACACTCTGTCACACACAGAGCCTCAGGGGGATCAGAGGGATGGGGAGCTCCCCCCTATCAGGCACAGAGCAGGGCTGATCAGAGGGTTGGGGCACCTTCCCCTGTCAGGAACAGAGCAGGGCGGATAGGGAGGTTGTGGCCCCGCCCCCTGTCACACACAGAGCCGCAGGGCGATCAGGGGGTTTGGGCGCTGCCCCCTGTCATGCTGATCCCGGTGCCGGGAGGCCTCTCGGCTCTGCTGATCCCGGTGCTGGGAGGCATATTACCCTTTTACTATATAAGATAGAGGCCTGGTGCATAGGTGGGGCTGGCTGGTTTGCCCTGAAGGGTGTCCTGGATCAGGGTGGGGGTTCCCACTGGGGTGCCTGGCCAGCCTGGGTGAGGGGATGATGGCTGTTTGCAGCTGGTCACACACCCTTCAGGGTGGGGGTCCTCACTGGGGTGCCTGGCCAGTCTGGGTGAGCGGCTGAGGGCTGTTTTCAGGATGACTGAAGCTCCCAACTGCTCCTTTTTTTCTTTTCTTTTTTTTTTTCTGGGCCAGCTTTAGCTCTGGCTCCAGCTCTGAGGCCTCTGCTGCTGAAAGCAGGTATCTGGTTTGTTTAGGTTCTATAATCGAAACTCTGTATCATCTCCAGCTCTGAGATCCCGGGCTTGCTGAAAGCAGGTTTCTTGGGTTTTGTTTAGCTTCTATATTTGTTACAATGTTTCTTAAACTGCAAGCTCAGAGGCCGGCAAGGCAGGCGGGGAACATTGGAGTCCTCCGTCACTGAAGCAAGCAAGCCGCATGTTAGTTTCAAGCTGCCTGGCTGCCGGCTGCCATCTTGGCTGGCAGTTAATTTGCATATCTCACTGATTCGCCAATGGGAAGGGTAGCGGTCGTACGCCAGTTACCATGTTTCTCTTTTATTAGATAGGATTCTTTACAATGGCAGTTGCTGAATGTAGCCTAACTACTTTCCCTCCAAATTAAGTAATTCATTTTCTCTTGATCAATCATTCAATATTGAGCCACAAATTTTAGATAGACCTGACCATATTTATTGGTCATAAACAGTTGAATAGCATCAATCTTATATGCTTCAAGCTAATATATCCTACATAATGTTAGTTGCTACATGCAGTACACAGAAAATATATAATATGTCATTTTATTTTGAATTTTCCAGAAGCAAAATTTTGAGTGTTATTAATTTTTAAACAAGTGCTCCCAAGAGAGACCAAATGGGGAGGATGCAGGACAGGAAGAGGAAGAAGATATATGCAATTGTGCATTTTTAAGCACAATTTTAGGCATGTGAGTTTTGCCATGGAGAATAGAATTTAGCAGGGTTATGTAGGGGAATGCTGGGTTATAATTTATACCTCAGAGTTGTCTAAATTTTGGTAAATTTTCTGGGCTTACAGTCATTGGTTCATGGCTTTGAGAGGGTAAGTGGGAGGCAAAGAGGGGTGAAAGTGAAGGAATAAAAAGGAACATCTAGGCACTTTTGTTTGCATTTGCTGACAACATGGTCTAATAGTCTGAAGGCAGTGCCCTGAAGAAGATATGAAGGTGCTGGGCTTTGGAAGTACACCAAAGGAATGCCACTTACACCTTCAGGAATTGTGAATCTGAGACAACTTGTGCAGGGCACTGATTATGTCTGCCACCTACGGTAGATTCCTTGAAAATGCTGAGAAAATTCAACCACATAAGGTGTATGAGGCAGTTATATTATAATACAAAAATTAGTTAAAAATGGTCACTATAAGTCTAACAAAAGTTGAGATAGTCAAGATTATTCTTATGGGTTGGAGAAGACTGGACTTGTGGAAAGCATTGCACTAAAGTAGATATTTTTTAAAATTAAATTTATTGGGGTGGCATTGGTTAACAAGATTATATAGTTTTACATGTACATTTGACTCATATGTAGGATATAAACTAAAGGCAGCAAATGAATATACAAGAAAAACAAACAAAGTAAGTTAGATCTTTTAGATCTTTAAAACTTGAAGACAACTGCATAGAAGATAAAAGAGCCTTTCAAGTGTCTGAAAAAGCAAAATTTGTTTATTTGGAAACAAATGTTGAGAAGAAATTAAGAGTACAGAAGACTTTGGGGGGAGTAACACCTGAGAAGAGGAAAGGGAAGAAGCATGATTAGGCAGGGGAAGCCATCATACTACTGTGCTGGCCTGACATTGCTCTATGCCAGCCCCTGGGCAGCTCTTGCACAGTGACTGTCCCTTAGAGGATACCACATTGGGCAGAAATGGCTAGGCTCTCAAACACTGCCTTTAACAGTCAATGATGGGTCATCCTGAGAAGAGCTTGACCTTGGCTAGAAAATTAAAATAGTCTCTGAAAGGGCCAACAACTTGAGACTTTCAAAAGACCACATTCCTCACATCTGGTTAACTAGTCTCTTCTACGAGGGGTTCTATGCAATGTATCTTCATTTCTGCACTTGGGACTAAGTGAAAGACAGCATAAATTATGTAATCATGTAAACCAAACCACTAATTTGAAAGAATATATGCACCCCTATGATCACTGCAGTGTTATTTACAATAGCCAAGATTTGGAAGCAGCCCAAATGCCCATCAGTAGATGAGTGGATAAAAAAGCTGTGGTACATTTACACAATGGAATACCACTTAGCTATAAAAAAAAAAGAAGAAGAAGAAAATGTTGCCCTTTGTGACAACATGTATGGACCTGGAGAACATTATGCTAGGTGACATAAGCCAGTTTGAGAAAGACAAGTGCCAAATGACTTCACTCCTATGTGGAATCTAACAAACAAACTGAACTAACAAGCAAAATAAAGACAGACTCATAGGTAGAGAACCAACTGACAGCTTCCTGTGGCGGGCAGGGAGGGTGGAGGGATTGAGCAACAAAGGGGAAAAGAAAGAACTCAGGGACATGGACAGCAGTGTGGGGATTGTTGGGGAAGGGTGGTGGGTGGAGGTAGAATAGGATATGGGGAGATACGTGGTGATGGGAAAAAATAAAATAAGAGATTCTAAAAAAAAATTATGGGAACTTATGACACAACATCCCTGACTGTAAGAGTGGACTATGAACCACTTTTTAAATGAGAAATATTAGAAATTGTGAAAAATATTTCTTGGGTCTGTCCTCCTAATATTTTTCTTGTATCTCAAACCTGATATTCTTAATGGCATTCACAGATAAACACTATTTTTTTTTAATGAATCGATGAATGATTGCAGGCAGGTAACTGTTGCTAAAGGAAGGCTGTGGGGATGTTCCAATATTCAAGCTAAAGCAAAGAACGCTGAGTTATCGGAAAAGAAGTAGCAGGAAAGGAGAAAGAAGTAACTGAAATGGAAAAAAGAGGGGTGAAGGACAAATTTTGCCTTTTTTGTCATTTAACTTAATACTAATTCTGTTCCAAAATTAAACTTAATGCACATATACTTTATCTATAACTTATTAGCATTTTTAAAATTAATCCTCACCCAAGTATATTTTCCCATTGATTTTTTAGAGAGAGTGGATGAAAGAGGGAAAGACAGAGAGAAATCTTGATGTGAGAGAAGCACATCAATTGCTTGCCTCCTGCCCACTCCCCGACCAGGTCCGGAATTGAACCCTGGACAGTCCTCAGTCCAAGGCTTTATCCACTGAGCCAAACAAGCTAGGGCAATTTATTAACATTTTAAACTTGGTTTATTTGCATGACTTTTGTGAGCAACATATATTCCACCTAAGGATTCAATAAGATAAAATGTCACATCTTGCTGATACTCAGAGGCAATTATTTTGTTCACATTTTTAACAAATCTGAAGTAAGATCAGTTAACAATTGCTGGCACCTTGCAATGTCTGTTGACCAGGCAGTCATGATGATGCACCAAGGTCCAAAGCTCTCATCTTGAAATGTGCAAAAGTAGCATCAGCCTCTTGAAATAAAATCCCAGAGACACTAGCAGAGCAATCTTGGAATCAAATAGGTGTGGTGACCAAGTGCAGATCATGGTGATGCAGATAAGTTTAGCAAACTTCTAGCAGTTGAACCCAAAATCTGCCTAGCTCTACATCTATGCTAGTAAATCAGCACAAAAGAGATTTGACTTTTTATATAGATTGTTTAAGTAAAACTGCATCATCAACACTTATTGACATAGAGGATTATGTGGTAAGGAAAAAACATAATCACACAACTCTAAGTTGAATAGTGAATATTAGATTCTGCAACATTTTAGGAATATCTCAACCAACTTACTTCACTTGTGCTTTCCCTTTTATTTATAGAACAGAGAGCTATGATAAAAATAAGTGTACTTCTAAAGAAGCTTAAAAGGTCTCGTTCAATAATTATGAAATAAAAATGTAACTGATAAGAACATATGTTATAGTTTAAATGGCCACATTTTTCTTTCTCAGTGGTATGTAAAATGATGATGAATCTTACAATAACTAGCATCTGTATTTAATGAAATATGGCATGGAAAGTGACTGGCATGATAGGTTCTCAATGAAAATAAATGGATTGATTTTTCAATTATTTGTTACTTCACAAATCTTAGAAAACCTAGGTACTAAAGTCACTGCAGTAATTCTTTGGAAGAACTAACACAATGGAAGTAAAAATAAAAATATACAAGTTAAATCATTTGATTCATATCTTCTTGTTCCATTTTATGGTTTTATCTTAACTAAAAGAAGTGTATGCTATCTCTTTCTATCCACAATTATATCTAATCGATTGTAAATAGTAATAGGAAGAGAGTTAATTAAAAATATAGCATGTATGGCAGTTTTTAAGTTATTAGCTTTTAAAATTAGTACTTTTAAAACAACTTGACCAAAAATCTGTCACAGAATTTTGAGACCCATTAAAACAAAGTTTAATGAGAAAAAAATCTGACAATTATGAAACAGTGAACTCAATTTTCCCAATTGTGTTCAATACCCTTTCAGTATACCAGGAACTATGAAAGACATTTAGATTTTCAAGAATTTTTGAATATTAAGCTTTACTGGACTCTACAATGCTAAAGCAACTGATTTAGGGGCAGAATTAACTAAAGGAGAAAGTTGTTTGACTATTTCAACCAGGGCTTGAAAGGCAAGAGTAATTGCTGATGTTTCTGCGGTCAAGAGGGGAGCAGAAGGTGAAAGAAGTGATAATTGACAGAGTAACTCACACACAAGATAACGAGCTGCCCTCTTTTCAAGAACTGACTGCATTATTCCAGTTGTTAGTCAGCTGCTCAGTTATTTTTCTTTTTGGTTACTGGCTTTATTTACTTCTCTCACTTTTTCAGAGGCAATTTAATTCACACCCCAATTACAGTAATGTATCTCAATTGATTAACAGGCTTATATCAAATAAAAATGTTCTGTGAGATAAAAAGTTTAGCTGACAAATTTCTAAAAAGAAAATTTTTGCAAGTTGCCTAGTCAAACAAATTGCATCCAATTTGTGTATCTTTTATACCTATCATTTCAGTTTTATAAATTGCATATTACTGTGGGAAAATGCTTAGCTCTGATATGGGCTCCAATACCACGATTATTATTCCCATGATACTTACCAATGTCTCAGACAACACACTCAGGGCAAGCATCCTGACGGAGATACTAGCACATAATCCGCCAAGCATCTTATTTGGAGAATGAATCCTACTCATGTTGGAATAAGAGTGAAGATAATGGAAATAGTAGTGTGAATACAATTTTTAAACTAAGTGGTGTATGGTATACACCACACAACAAGCCTAATAGTGCTTCAATGAGGAGGAAGCAGAGAGGTTACTGAGTATAGCTTCAGAGACCAGCCTGTGTAGTGGGAAAGGCCCTGGCACAGAGTTCAAATAAAAACGTACATGAATGAAAAAAATTTTTAACTTTTGAATGCATATGTTATATAAAATAGCCCTATATAAAATCTCATTACCAGAAAACTAATTACTAGTTTTCACCATTTTCTCCCTAATGTAGGTTCAAATGTAAATATATATATATATATATATATATATACACACACACACACACACACACACACACACACACACACACACACTAGAGGCCCGATGCATGAAATTCGTGCAAGAGTAGGCCTTTGCAGGGCCCAGCTGCCTCGGCCCTCACAGCCCCAGCTTTGTCCAGAAGGTCATCTGGAAGGTTGTCCAGGCGGTTGTTCCGCTGTACAGCCGTTCAGTCGATTTGCATATTACACTTGTATTATTATAGATATTCCTATTTTCCTCTTTATTACAGGAAGATTTTGTAAAAATATTTTCAGAGAGAAAATATAAACACAGAAATTAAAATGGGAGAAAATCAATGTTCTCTTAAACCATGCCACTTTGGAAACTGAAATTCAGCAGGTTAAAGAATGCAGCCAAGATCAGCTATGGGACGATGGAGCCAGCATCAGAACAAATAGTGCCGTGTTCTCTCCCCTTGTCTGTTTCTGATTATATCCTTCCAGTTGTTATCAACTGATTAACAGCATCATTTTATGAATTAAGAGTCTATTAGTTATGATAAAATAATATTGAAATGATAAATCTTTTTCCCCTGAAGTCAATGTAAACAACGTCTAGATTTGTTTCCCTAAACTTTCCCTTTAGCATCAACCAGAACTGTAAAAATACTCAGAAGACTGAAAGATTATTTCTTATCCCAGAGGCTACTAATATTTCCAGGTGTTTTTACTACATGGGAGGAAAAAATGCTTTCTGGTCCTGCACTAATGTCTGGAAAAGATGTTAACTAAACACCTTTTTATTCCACAGCTCAGGCCCAGCTGAAAAGTTCTTTTTCTTGGAAATTTAAACTTATTTTTATTGCTGCCTGGGAATATTTAGTCTTCCTGAAAGCTTTGGTGTACATTTGACTATTTGAAAACCTGGAAGCCTCCTTTTAACTGAAAATATTATCCAAGTGGGTTTTAAGTGAAATTAAGATTTTTAAAAATTCAAACTTGACTCTGGGTGATTGAACAATTAGTGTATATCACATATATGGAGAGTTTTATAGGAGCTGCTAATTATCTGACTCTGGATTAGCTTTCTTGTTTTTTTTCTTTTTTTCATGAAAAATACAATTTTCTTGCTGATTTTTATACTTTAGTTGCCTAAATTCATTTAATAACAGGGTGTAAATTCTTTCCTTCCATTTTACCTGAAATACTGTCCTTTAGTTCAAATTGTTGAGTTTTATCAAAGTGTATCAAACTTTTAAAAGTCATTCATTCATTCTTTCATTCATTTATTTATTCATTCAATCAATCATTCTCTAAACAAATACTTGTTGAGATGCTACGCTGCACCAGGTACTGGAGTTATAGCAAAGTACAAGGGAGCAAAGGTCCCTGAGCTCATGGAACTTGCATTTAAATGGGGAATGGTTGACTATACACAGAAGGTAAAATAAACAAAAACCATAATGTTAGACCCTGGTAAGGGCTGCCAAGAAAATAAAACAGAATTAAGGAAGCTTGGTCAGGGCAGCAGCTTTAGGCAGAAGAAGGAAGAAAGGAAAGAAAAAAGGAGAAAGAAAGGAGGAAGGGAGAAACACAAACACACGAACTCCTAAATGATAGATATAATAAATAAATAAATTCTATATAATAAAAAGGTAATATGCAAAATGACCATCATGCCCTCACACAAGATGGCCTCCCCTATGTGGTCAAAAGATGACCATCATAAGATGGCTGGCTGGGGAGGCAGTTGTGGGCAATCAGGCCAGCAGGAGAGGACAGTTGGGGGCAACCAGGCCAGCAGAGGAGGGCAGTTAGGGGCAACCAGGCCAGCAGAGGAGGGCAGTTAGGGGCAATCAGGCTGGCAGGGGAGCAGTTAAGCATCAATAAAGCTGGCAGGTGAGTGGGTAGGCAGTGATCAGGCTGGCAGGCAGAAGCAGTTAGGGGCAATCAGGCAGGCAGGCAGGCAAGCAGTTGGGAGCCAGCAGTCCCGGATTGTGAGAGGGATGTCCGTAGGGATCGGTCCTAAATTGGCAGTAGGACATCCCCTGAGGGGTCCCAGATTGAAGAGGGTGCAGGCTGGGCTGAGGGACACCCCCCCCTCCCCGCATGAATTTCATGCACTGGGCCTCTAGTAAGTAAATAAATTAATTAAATAATTTTTAAAAACTTCTTGTTTAGCCTCACACCTCACACATCGTGTTGCCTTTTTAATTTTGAGTCTTTCTTGCCTTGTTGATATGAAAGACAGCGATGAAGGTGTCCAGCTCTACAATTTCCATAGTGGAGGGGATATAAGGATGTCAATACTGTTGCAAGTGGGGAGACTGTCTTGGATATGAATGATCAACTTTAGTGGAGGCTTTTTCTGACATGCAGGGCAATTCCTCATTAAGGGTGCAGCTGTGAGGCATTAGCAGCCAATACTACCATCAGCTAGGTGATGGGTGCATGGGCCCTGGACAGGGAATCCTGGTGGAACATGCATTATGGAAGTAGAGTCCAAACATAAAGTGTCTTGTATAAAATTATAGAGGACTTTAGCTTTATGCTATAAACAATGGAAAGCTATTAAAATATTTTTCAATAGGAACGGATATGATGAAATTTGTATTTGATCTCCTATGGAGCAGGATAAGGGTAGATACAAAAGGATGAGAATGAATGTAGCAAGACCAGTCAGTAGTCTATAGCCATGATGTACAAATAAAAGTAAACATAAAGATGTTGATGTGGGAGGCTAGATTACTAAGAAGAAGAATCAATATGATTCAGGGATTTACTGAATAATTCAGGCAAACAATAGAGAGGAACTAAAGAGAGCTCTCAGAATTATGGTTATAAGAATTAGGTAAAAATGATATAATTAATAAAAATTGGGAATATGAAAAAAAGGATCTGAAGTTATTTAGATTAATTTTGTATCTACACGATGTCAGGAGGATACTAAAGTTTACAAATGTCATGTGTCAACTGATCCAGAAACCACTGCATCACTCAAATTCTCTGTTATTTAAGTATTACATCATTTCCAATGAATTTATTCATGCCAAAAATATATATTGATATATAATATGAATTGGGCACTATTGTAGGTGTTGGCAGAAAAGGTGTGAAAGCCCAAGTTTTACCTGGTAAACTAAAATTACTGAGACCACTATTAGGACTTTCCAGAGGAATCTTATGAACACGATGAAGACATAGGTTGATTGCAGACAAAGCAGGACACTGGTAAATGGTTGGATTGCCTATTCAGTGTTTGCTGATGAAGGGATTGCTATGAGCTTAATAAAATTCTCACCTAAGTTTGGGCCTCAGCCTATTTTTTTCAACTATGTTATCAATAATTTGGATAAAGAAGGAGAAAATGTATTCATCATAATTACTTTTGAAGGATGTGAGAAATATGAAATAGTATCAGATAAAATTGAACAAAGAGAAATAACAACTTGTATTTTGGGGAAAATATACCTGTGAAAGCCTACTAATGGAGTAATGAGACAGTCAAAAAGTTAATTTGATCATCAGTTTATTAGTAGAAATATAGTATATGAACTGAGTGCTGAAAGTGCCAACCTATGAGTTAGACCTAGGCAATAGGATGCTCCCCTCTCCCTCCCCTGTCTTTGGAGTATACGTTCTGCCCACTGCTTCAACAGGGGGAACAATTTTCAAGGACACAGCTTTGAGAGAGCAATGTGTTGTTGATGATATCTGGATGGTGCATGTGACTGAACCCAATTAAGGCCTCTATATAAACTTTTAAGATTCTGGTGGGAAGGTGTGGAGATCTACTTGTCTTGTGGCGATTACCTAAGAAAAGTCTCAATTCTCTTATTAAACTACGACCTATGCATCTAGAGTGGTCTGACTCTCTCTTTGGTCTCTCATTGCCCACTATGTACAGGAGCCAGTTTACAGAAAAACAATTCCACACACATTAGACAACCCCTACTTTATGGTCTCAGTTGTGCATGTTATACTTTACAGAGGCATCCACACCAGACAGAGCAAAAACACTCAGAAAATCAGAGTATTAAAGGCTTGAAGTTGTAATACATGAGGAAGTGGTGATAAAAATGAGAATATGTATCTTGGGAAGTGTAGAATTATTTGGATAAAATGATGGGACTGGGGTACCTACATGTTATAGCTTAAAATATTAAGCTATGGCCAGGCTGCATGACCTCTTGGAGTAGATCTAAAACCAAGGGGTGAAAACATTACAGCTACTTTTACAAAGAGTTGTGTTCTTCTGAATGTTTGTTTTCTTGATGAGTCTACCTAATCATTTGGCAGTTGTTGTTGCATATTGTCAACAAATATAGTTTTGAATTAGATAACCTTATTTTATTTTTATTTTCAATTTATTGATGTTTTTTAGAGAGAGAGAGGAAGGGAGAGAGAAAGAATATTCAATTTGTTGTTCCACTTATTTATGCATTCTCTGTTTGATTCTTGTATGTGCCCTGATGGAGTTCGAACTCACAACTTCGGCATATCAAGATGACACTCTAACCAACTGAACTAACTGCCCAGGGCGGATTAGATTGCCTTTTCACCTTAAAAAAAAATCCCTTGAATCCTTAGATTCTGTGATTTGTGACCTGAGGAGTCAAAGACTACATTCAAGGACTAAGATGTTTTCAATTCCTTTGAGTTTGGTTCCAGATGCTGGGGGTCCTCCCAGGCTCCCCCCACTGTGTGTCCACTACCTTGGCTTTTCTTCAGAGCTCTCACAGGGTCTTCAGGGTCAATGAGAGACTCGGGGCCTCCCATTCAGCAATGGAGCTCAGCATCTGCTCTCACAAGAAGGCGTGTTCTTGAAGTTTCTGCAAACTGGGAGATGGGAGGTAGTAGGCATTTAGGACTTTGGCAGAAGAACAAAAACACCAACAAAAAGTTTGCTAAGAGGAGAGAATTTTAAGTTGGTCTTTTTATTTTGACAGAGTTTTTGTGGACCCAAGACTTTCTACTGAGTCAGCCATAATAAAACTATTTCAACTTACAGGGAATATTATTTCTGAGTCACAGTAATACAATGATCAGAACATTTAAATGTTTTCAGTCACTAGTACATACTATCTTTACGTCACAGCAGCATACTCGTAATGATAATACTTTTTATTGCACACCACACTATGAAAACACCACAAGTTAAAGACATTTCCTTTAATTCATGAAAGAAATGTTCAAACATCAGGTCCCAATTTCACAATAATTCTTTTTTTTCCCCTCAGAAAATATGCAAACAGTAAGTAACTCATGACTCATTTATTAAAAGTCCCATGATTTCAGTGTAAATTCCTAGTGAGGCTTTGGAATTGAGGCTTCCTTTCTACTGTTCCCATGGTCTCTGAGTCATCAAGGTTTTTAGACATTGGCAGGAGAGCCTGCTCCTACATCCTCATAGTGTTACACGTGGCTAGGAAGGAATATAATGGCAGAACTTGAACTGTGAGTGAGTGTAAATACCATGCTTAGCCCCAGGCATCGTGGTCCCAGCCCTCAGCCCTGGACTTTGCAAGGCTCCTCCAATTGTGATGTGCAAGTAGATTTATCAGGATGTTGTTAAAATACACCTTGTGATTTGGGAGGTCTGGGGTTGGGACCTGAGAACTTACATTTCTAACAAGTTCCCAAGTGCTGCTGCTGCTGCAGGTTCACAAATCCACTTTGAGAATTACTGGTTTAATGACTCCCTCTGTCTTTCCTCCAGACACACCTCCTCCCCATAAGGTGAGTCTTTCATGCAATGCAGGGAACCTGCCAACCCAAAGCCTATGTCGTTCCTTCTAAAGCAGGACTCCAAGAATTCCCGTCCCAGATCACTCTGTGGCCTAAGCACACCTCTCCCCAGTCTATACACCCCATGGTAGATCCAGCCACCAGCCTGTACATGCCAGGGTCTGGGGGCTGACGAAGGACAGCTATGTGGAGGAGGCTTAGCTGTGGGCTGGGGTGTGCCCCAGGCAGAGCTCATCCTGGTGCAGATTGAGGCTGAGGAAGAGAGAGGGAAGGGGTGGGCTCCAGCAGGCAAATGTTGGAATGGTCTTATATCTGTTTATATAACTGACAGGGAGAAATCCCATCCTTTATAGCTTATTCCAACTTTAAGGTTGTAGAATCACAGCTTGGATGGTTCTATTCATGAGAAACCACTGCATCCAAAGTGCTCTTGTGAGAACATGGGAACAATGTTTTCTTCCTTTCCATATAACCCTCCACAGCAATTTTCCCCAATGACCACACAATTTAAGGGACAGTGTGTAGTGTGTGGGGTTTGAGATGCCACAGGTTTTAGCTGAAATCTCGCTTTAACTTCTTGTGTGATTTTGAGAGTGTCAGTTACTTTTTCACAAGAGGCCATACTTTGCCCTCAGTTTCTTGATCTTTAAAATGAGAATACAAATGCTTTCCTACTCTCTTGCACCTCTTCCCCATTTACACACAACTTCTACTTTATCCTTCATTCATTAGCTCAAATGCCACCATACTGATTAGATCAGGTGCCTCTAGATCAGTGGTCGGCAAACTGCGGCCCCTTGAGTGTGGCTCTTCCACAAAATACCACGTGTGGACGCGCACGTACAGTGCGATTGAAACTTCGTGGCCACACTCAAGGGGCCAAAGAGCCGCATGTGGCTCGAGAGCCGCAGTTTGCCGACCACTGCTCTAGGTAATCTGCAAGTCACTGCACTTTTTCATTGCATTTGCAAACCTTTGTTCTTTAATATTTGTCTTTTTGTTTTGGTTAATGTCTATTAACCCACTGGATATCAAGAGCAGGGGTCATGTCTCCTTAATTTCCTTAATTGTGTCCTCTCCACCTGGCACAGAGGCCAGAACCTAAGAGATGCTAAATCCATGCTTGCTAAATGATCAAACAAATGTTTGGTTATTGTCACAATTAGAGAAAAAATATACTAAGTGACTGGCACATAGTAGGTGCTTAATAAATGACATGGGTGAGTTTTCAGTGCAATTGATATTATAATTAGACATTTTATCTTGTTTCCTCATACTTGATTCATGGAGGGAAATGGGGTGAATTTGGGACAGCCATGATTTGAACTTTCCAAGTCAAGGAAAAAAATGTGGTGTGATAAACTACTGGCTTGAACAACTAGAATCATGATACACTTTTCAAAGGCTTAAAAAATGAAAAACCCACGATTTAAAACAAAGGGAAAAAGTACAAGTAAAAGTTTTGTTTTTGTTTTTTGTCAATGTTGCTAGTTCCTCAGAACTCATGCCCCAAACAGTGCATCTTCTTAAAAGACATGTGGTGGATAACTCCTTTACCCAAGTCCTCACGCTGACATCCTCTGCCGCCTCCTCCCCCTCACTTCTTGGGGCTTATTTTATCTGTCCCTTCAATATCAGCCAGCCCAAATATTATCCTGTCAGATATTTCTGGGGCCTGTACTTGAAGAGACATTTCTTTTTTTTAATGTCAAAATAAACCATCTGCTTGTACAACTGTTTCTAATTACTTTCCTGCCTAAACTCTCCACTTGAGGGCTTTGGCACCAGCACCCCGCCCAGAGCGGTGCTGCTGCCCAAATCTTCACAGGCGGCTCATCAACGCACTTGCAGCTCCGGGCAGAGCCCAGGATCTGCGCGCCTGAGTGTCGGTGTGTCCGTCTGCCCTGCCTTCTGCTGGTGGCACCCCGCCCTCCTGCAGCCCCCCACCCCCCACGCCACCCCCGCGGTGAGCCCCTCCTTGCAGAAGCACAGCTCGCCTCCACCGCCCGGGAGCTCAGCATGCGTCCCGCGGGCTTCAGGAACTTCTTGCTGCTGGCGTGCTCCCTCCTCTTCGCGGGGCTGTCAGCTGTTCCTCAAAACTTCTCGCCATCTCTGAGGTAAGTTTGGTTTGTTATTCAAGACAGACTTGCCCTGCTTTGTGCGGCAGGGCTCAAGCCTGCAGGATGGCTGCCCTAAGGAAGTTGGACACAGGATGAATGCTTTCAACCTGCTCCCCTTCCTTTCCTTATATCTATGCTGCGCGTGGCTCCTCTTCTGTTCTTGTTGCTTGTACTTTGGAAAAAAGAACCACCGAATAAATAAATAATTTCCTCCTCCGCCAATGCATATCTGGAGGAATTTCTGCCATGAGTTGAAGGTAGTTCTCTCTGTGTGTATCTATGTGTTACATTTTGTATTACAGTTGTAAGAGACTTGGAGGCACATTGCAAAGCTAAACCTTTAAAAAGTATACTTTATAAGCACTGCTTAATGCAACTTTAGAAAGCTTTGTGTCTTATGCCATCATAACCTGTATAACCCTTTCTATATATTCATTTCTTCCTTTTCATAAAATAACTGCCCTGGCCATCAGGTAGTAATGGGGCTTTTCAAAGATAACTGAAAAGGCAGCTAAGTGTCATACTTTGGATTGATCTGTATTTAATCTTAATGTGCATGTAAGATTCCGGTACACACTTCCCAGGGGCGGGGCTGGATCACCTCTATCCAACCGGGAGATGGCCCTATGCCTTGGTGGGCAGGTCATTTCGGGTCAAGGTCATTTCTCAGGTGATAGCTTATGGGCGGTGCCCCTTGCCCGGGATGCCAGGGCACTTCTAGAGGAAGCTTGGCCCCCAGAGCAGTGCGGGGCCTCGTGGGGTTCTGTCTGCATCTGGGTGGGCTCGGAGCAGCAGGAGCAGAGTCTGTGCTTGACCAGGACCCTGCTGTGGTTTGTCGCCCATGCAGAAGCGGGCCAGGCGCCACGTGCCGGCTGTCCCGGGCCGAGTCCGAGCGCCGCTGCAGGGCTCCCGGGCAGCCCCCAGGGGGCGCTCTGTGCCACGGCCGGGGCCGGTGCGACTGCGGGGTCTGCATCTGTCACGTGAGCGAGCCGGGCGTGTACTTCGGGCCCCTGTGTGAATGCCAGGAATGGGTGTGCGAGACCTACGACGGGAAGACCTGCGCAGGTAAGGGAGGGCGCCGTCTCCTCTCGCTGACTCACCCGCACGCGCGGGGGCCAGGAAACCCTCCTTCTGGGGTTGCTGCCTCTCCCCACAAGGGGAAAGGGCGGAGAAGTGTAGGGACAGACCTCTGCTCACAGCCCCCCAGGAAGTTACTGCCATCCCAAATGTATCCTTTTGTTAGTCAATTCTGGAATTATGCGTGATAATACTTTCCTCCACCCTAGAGTTCAAACTTCAGTGGAAATAATATTTACAAAACTCATTCACTTACTTGTCTCACTTGTCTATTTTAGTTTCTTGTTACAGACGAAACCTCCCAACTTCCTCACAAATGGAGTTATTTTGCTGGGTTCCCCACTAACGTCAATCATAATCTTTGCAGAACATAAGTCTGAGTTTTATTTGTACTAAGGCAATACAGGGAAATACCATTTTCCTAAATTCCAGGGTGGGGCAGGCAGTGTCTTTGAACCCTGATTGGCCCTCTCATACTTAGGATATAGTTCACAGATATAAGTGCATATCAGGAACTGTGACAAGGAAAACATAAATCGTCCATATTTACTTAGAAGCAACTGCTTTTGTATTGTTTTAGCTGCTTGAAATTTTTAGCTGCAATGAAACTTGTTATTTTGTAAGGGTGGAGTGAAAATAAGTTCACTGCCTTGCACGTTTTTAAAAAACATATTTTTATTGATTTCAGAGAGGAAGAGCGACGGAGAGATAGAAACATCAATGATGAGAGAGAATTATTGATCGACTGCCTCCTGCACGCCCCACACTGGGGATCGAGCCTGCAACCCTGGCACGTGCCCTGACCAGGAATTGAACTGTGACCTCCTGGTTCATAAGTCGATGCACAACTACGGAGCCATACGGGCTGGGCACCTTGCACATTTTTAAGTGATTTGGGCCCTGATTTTGGAAAGCGTCAAGCTATTTCTTTAGAGAGAACACCCCACCCTCTACCAGTTTCACCTAAATATGCCATTTACTTAATGCCAAGAACCTCAATTAGGTCATTGTGAATGACACAGGCACTCCATTAGTATAAGGACAACACAGCGCATTCCAACCAGGGTCTGGCATATTTGTAGGGGGGAAAAATCACAACTTATTTACCCACAATATGTCTAAGAATAGAGTCCAACGCTAACATACAGAGTTCAAAAATATGTTTATAGCAAAATGCTTTTTTCTTGACATCTGGGCCCAGGAGAGCATAGAGGGAATGCTTAATATGCAGGCTGCTTGGCAGTGGGAAAAATAGTCATATAAGTAATTCAGATGGGCACAGGTGCTTCTATGTGATTTGTTTACCCTAGGAAGGCTGTGGCTCAACCCTTTAAAAATAGTGAATGCCACAGCTTGTTATTTTAACTTCATCACTCCCATAAGCTTCAATACTTAGCTTTGGAATGAAAGCTAAGTATTGTCTAATATTTCATTCCAAATTCAACTTCTACCCTGCTTTTCTGGATTTTATTGCCTCTGGCAAGGCCTCCTCAATATCATGAGTTCTGAATACATTTTCTAAAGGGCATTTTTCTGTTGTTCTTTCATTGGAAAAGAAGAAGTAAGATGCGGTCTTCAACCAGTGAACTAGTCGTCAGATCATCAGCTAAAATCAGAAGAAGCTTCTCTGGTTCCTGTCTTTAAAATTCTGCAGACGGAACGCTGTGGTGTACAGTGTTCTTGTTTATCTTCCATGGAAAGTGATTTGTTGTTTAACCATGACATCTTAGTCACTGCATTCCTTCCTCCCTGATATAAAATGCAGTACTGAGTCACCCATGGTTTTGTTTGCTTGTGTGTTCATTCCTGTAGAAGTCAGTCTATGTCTCTTCATTTCAAGGTTGAATGAAATAACTGTTCATTTTCCGTTCGCATCACTCTGACTGATGCCCTTTGAGGCCTGTGCTACAGGGCGTGGTGCAGAATCTGCCCCTGCAAATGCTCTGACTCTCTTTGCCTGATTCAACAAGGAAATCCTTACATACAGACCACCGGACTACCTTGCCAGCTTGCCCACTTGTTCTTTGCTTTAAATTTAGCTTCTCAATTTCATCTTCAATTGTTCCCCCTAGCTGGTTTGCTCAGTGGATAGAGCGTCGGCCTGTGGACTGAAGGGTCCCAGGTTCGATTCCGGTCAAGGGCACATGCCTGGGTTGTGGGCTCAATCTCCAGTAGGGGACGTGCGGGAGGCAGCCAATCAATGATCTCTCTCATTATTGATGTTTCTATCTCTCTCTCCCTCTCCCTTCCTCTCTGAAGTCAATAAAAATATATTAAAAAAGTAAAGAAGTAGTTCCAATATTATAGCTAGTAACATTGAAAGATAGCAGGTTGTCTTTTTAAAAAATATATTTTATGCATGGCTGTAATAATATTATGTTTTACACATATACACATATTAATATGTATTGAGCACTGACTGCGCAAAACACTGTTCTATGTGGTTTACATATGGTAAACCTCACAATAATTATGTAATATAAGTACTGCTCTTATCCCATTTTACAGACAATGAAATCAAGTTTAAGTAACTGCCCAAGTTCACATAGCTGATTTAAATCCTGGAAAATTTCCTCCAGAGGACAAAGTGTTAACCACTCTAAGATATACTACCAGAGCAGAATTTTATTTTCTTCACAGAGGTTGAAGAGGTCTCTGGAAGCTACTCTATTTCCAAAAAGTACTTACAGGGGCTTATCCTAGAGGTGAAGGCCCAAGTGCCCATCCTATATAATAAAATCCTAATATGCAAATTGACCAAAAAGCAGAACGACTGGCAGAACGACCGGTTTCTATGATACACACTGACCACCAGGGGGCAGGCACTCAACACAGGAGCTGCCCCCTGGTGGTACTCCCACAGGGGGAGCACTGCTCAGCCAGAAGCCGGGCTCACGGTTGGTGAGTGCAGCGGTGGTGGCGGGAGCCTCTCCCATCTCTGTGGCAGCGCTAAGGAGCAGTGAGCCAAGCAGTAAAGAGCAGCGAGCAGGCAGCAAGTAAGGAGCAAGGGGTCCCTGACTGTGAGAGGGTGCAGGCCAGGCTGAGGGAACCCCCACCCCAGTGCACAAATTTCATGCACCTGGCCTCTAGTAAAACATAAAAGACAACCTGCTGCCCTAGCTGGTTTGGCTCAGTGGATAGATAGATAGATAGATAGATAGATAGATGGACGGATGGATGGATGGATGGATGGATGGATGGATGGATGGATAGATGAATAGATAGATAGATAGATAGATAGATAGATAGATAGATAGATGATAGATAGATAGATAGAAGATGAGAGAGAGAGAGAGAGAGAGAGAGAGAGAGAGAGAGAGAGAGAGAGAGATGGCTTGGCTTTGTATTTGTTGGGCATTTGACTCAGTGAAGGCAATTTAGTTTTCTTAGTGTAGTCTGGTCCTGTTGTTATTGATCCAGAACTCAAAAGGTCAAGCAAGGATAGCTATTTTGGCCCAGCCTCACAGCAGCTGTATGAGATACACCATGCCCTTTTAAAGTTAGGTCCGTTGGGATTCTAATGCTGTGAATCACAAGAAACAGTTATTTTAGTTTGCGCTGATTGAAAGTGATCGCATTTACAAGATCACAAGTGGTCTATTTCTTCCAGTATTCACTTGTTCCTGGCCCATGCATCTTCCTTAGACTTCAATAGCATGAAGCCTGGCCCAATGATTGATCATGTGGGTGTTATATTCTAATAAGGAGTAACCTAATTTTGGTGAAGTATGTCTTGGAGAATAGTAAAATGTTTGGTTACATAAAAAAACACCTTTCAGTTAATATTTCAAGGCATCCCTGGAAACCCCCAACAGCTATGATTACACTTAAATAAAATAATTGGTTTCTTAAAAGATATTTGCTAATCCCTTTTAATATAAGTAGGTCTACAGTTGTATATTAAATAGTTTATTCTCATATTATTTGTTAATTATTTTCCATACTAACAAATGTAAACCTACTTCTGCCATACCCCCTGTAAATGTATGTGTGTGCTATATATATATATATATATATATATATATATATATATATATATCACTTAAAAGAGTTTCAGTTTTGCCCAGCTGGCACATCTCAGTGATTGAGCATCGACCTATGAACCAGGAGGTCATGGTTCAATTCCTAGTCAGGGCACATGCCTGGATTATGGGCTTGATGCAGGAGGCAGCTGATCAATGATTCTCTCTCATCATTGATATTTTTCTCTATCTCTCTCCCTTCTCTGAAATCAATAAGAATATATTTCAAAAAAAGAATACATATTTTTAAAAAAGAGTTTCAGTTTTAATAACTGGGAAGAGCTAACTGAATTTAGCAAACACTTACGACATGCTGTATATCTCTGTTTGCTATTGAAGGGGGACAGAAAGTTGGGGAGAGCTTCCCATTGAGTAAGGAGGTCAAGAGAAATACCAAATACCTATAATTCAATGCAGAATATAATTTCTACAAATTTCTTTGAGGATTCCTTTAAGGCAGAAATTAAATGTTGTGGTATTGTGGTTAGACATTCTGGAGAATGTGTTAGCACATCCATCTTTAAGTTTAGGAAGGTTTTTAGTCCAAAAGGTGGACCGTGGGAATTCTGAGTGAAGAAAAGTTCAAGCAAAGGCGTAGAGGAAGAAAAGTATGTGGGTGTGTTTGGGGAATAGTGAGGGATTCTAGGTTTGGCTTGGCTGGATCCAGGACTGTGGGAAAAGTAGAAGATACATTGAGAGTTATGAATGGATATATTGTGGAGGACTTTGAACGTGGATGTGAAGTTTGTGCTCAGGTAAACAACATACGGGAGCCATGAAGTGGCTGAACATGGGAACTGTGGTTAGCGCTCGAACTCATGGCAGGTATTGTGGTGCCTGAGGGCACAGCAAATTGGGGTAGACACTCGAGGGGAGGAACTCTGCTTAGATGCCACTTATATTATAGTCCAACTGAGAGAGAATAAGGTTTGAATTGTGATGAATTTAAACACTTTGAAACCTGCTCCTTAACACCCTCTCCAGTAAAGGAATGTGTTGCACAGGCAGACTCGGATTGCTTCCTTTCGTGTATGGGCATTTTCATCGTGGTCCTTACATCTCCTGTAGTTTCTATTTATTTAATTTTTACTTCTCATCCAAGGATATGGTTTTTTGTTTGTTTGTTTTGTTTTTGAGTGAGAGGATAGTACACAGAGAGAGAAATACCAATTTAAGAGAGAAACATTGGTTGGTTGCCTTCCATATGGGCCCCAACAGGGGATCGAACCTGCACACGTTTTGGTGTATGGGATGACACTCCAGTCAACTGAGCCACCGGGCCAGGGCTCCTGTATTTTTGGAGAACGCATTCAGGAGTCCCCCTCTACTAGCTCACTCACCCACTCTGTGCAGTCCTCTTGTTCGAGCCCTACCCTCCCTAGGTTCATCCAGTTTGGATAAATGTACCTTGTCTTACGCCCAGTGACACATAAAACTAAAGGTTTCCAAGCTCAGGAAAGTGCCAGACCTGCACACCACTTTCTCTCAACTGCACTGCTTTATGTGCACACCACTCTGCAGCTCCAGCACAGAGACCAAAACACATTGTCTTTGAGCCAGGCCATTCCCCACACTTTGATAATCTAAAAAGCATATTTATCATATGATGGTACTTAGGTCAAATAGTGTCACTGTGACAAGTTCAGCAGTTATTTTTTTTTAGTAAAATTGCCCCAGAAAGAAAGAGGAACATATGGGAACAAAATTATTAATGTTACAAGTTTTAAATTTGCAACGCATAAACCTCCTTCATAGGGTTCTCAAAATTCAATATATTTTGAGACATGATGCTAAAAGTGACATCCCATGTCTCTTGAAATCATAACATCCCTTCCCCAAAAAAACAAACAAACAAAAAATAAACTGCTCAGCTCTCTGGGCCTCAGACACAGATGTTAAATCTGACCAGTGACTCATGATGCTCAGGGTTTGGAGGTGGGCAATCAATGCCATAGAAACAGAGATCCCAGATATAGCCCTTTGTCTGAAGAATTTCCTGTCTGAGGAATTATGACGTGAGACAAGACATTTCCCTAAATTCTATCTCCTAGTTCATGGCTCGATGCTCAACCACTGAGCAGCACAGGCCAGACCCTTCCCCCTTCCTAAAGCTAAGTATGGACGTGGAATAAAATCCTGGCCAAAAAGAAGTAAACAGACGGAGCGGACTTGCAGAGGTATTTGTTTTGCCCATGTACCTTTCTCCACCTGGAGTTCCAGCAGTCCTTTGAATCAAGAGATGAATAAGGTGACCACCGGTGAGGCTGGCTCAGCACACAAAATAGGAATCTGGCTTTGCGGGACTGGGGGAGCTGCCATACCAGTCCCAGACAGCTTGCCTCTGGACTACTTTTGCAAGTTTTATAAGAATAATAAAACTTTTATCTTGTTTGCCCCTGTCATTTTGGGGTTTTTGTCATTAGCAGCTAAGGGTAAACCTATTTGAAGCAATGGTTTTATTCAAAAAGTTCAAAACTATTAAAATAAAGCAAGAGTAGAGTATGCATAGTGATTGAGAGCTTGAGTTCCTGAGAACAATAGGGCTGGGCTTCATTCACACCAGTTCACCTAATATTTAGACTTCAGCAGTTTGGATAAACTCCACAAGACTCCGTTTGTTCTTCTCTACAATGGGGTCTAATTAACACCCTGGGGAGGCTTATTGTAAAGTTTAAATGCTAAATGAAGCACTTAATAAAATAACTGACACATAATCATCATTCTAAATAGTAGCAATTATGACTGTGTTGTTATTAAACCTAGAATCTCTAAGAGGATTATTCTAAGAAAAAAGGGAAAACATCTATGCTTTAAATGTACTGTAAGTAACTAAGTGAACAGTGATGAGCGTATATTCCCTGAACCTCTTTTTAAAGTTTTATTTGTGTTGATTTTAGAGAGGGAGGAAGGGAGGAGAGAGAGAAACATTGATGGCTGCCTTCTGCATGCCCCCTACTGGGGATCTAGCTTGAAACCTGGGCCTGTGCCCAGACCAGGAATTGAACGGTGACTTATGATGCCCAGGGTAATGCTTAATCAACTGGGCTGCATCAACCAGGGCCCTGTACCTCTTAATATACTCGATATAATCTAATTTTTTGCTTAGCAGTTTTTAGAAGGTTACTATTTCTAGGAAATTGTGGTGTAATATTTAAAAATCTGGTTTACCAGAAATTAAATGACCATAGAAAATATAAAAATTATTTATGTATTTAAATGCTTAAATTTTTAAAATTTATCAGTATATTTTAAAAATATTAAAATACAATGCATGTTTGCTACAAAAAGTCAAACAATATATATGTGTGTAAATAAAAATTAATACAGTGGAGATGAATTTTGTGTACAGAGCAGGTTCTACATAAGCACATTTGAAGTTTTGTGGTTTGTTTTTTTAATGTGTTTTTATTGGTGTTTTTAGAGAAAGGAAGGGAGAGGAAGAGAGAGAGGGAAACATCAACGTGAGAGGAGCATTTCCAAGTGCTTCCTATAGGCAGGGATTAAACCTTCAAACTGGGTATGTGCCCTGACCAGAAATTGAATGGGCGGCCTTTTGGTACATGGGGCAATGTACAACCAACTGAGCCGTACATGCCCCGGCTAGACATTTGAAATGTAAGTAATGCCCTGACAAATATCTAAAGAAAGCTCTGTGTTTGAGTTCATTACACTGTCTCCAGCACAGGAAATACTAGGAAATAAGTGTTTACTCCATGACTGGAAGGCCATTTTGGTTTGGGGCTGGGTATTAGATAAGTATCAGGTGGATTGTTCTTTTGGGGCCCCTCAGCCTGGTGAGATGCTCAAAGTAGGAGATAGACACCAAGAACCTCAGCCCACAGAAGTAACATCCCTTTCACACTCCCATTTCACACCCACTTGGGGCCTCTGCTCACCAAATGGAATGGCAGAATCTCTACACAGTTAAAATTATTATTTCACCTCCCTATATTGCCAAATATATATGTTAAATGCCTAAGCTCATATGATTGAATTCAGGTAAATTAAATATGTATGTGTGGGACTCCCCTTTAGTCTACCTCTTAATCACAACCTTTGGAAGCAATCAACATTAAATTTAGGGTGTATACTTTCATATTTCCCATAGTTATATAAATATTAGAGGTGAATTCATGCACCAGTGGGGTCCCTCGGCCTGGCCTGCGGGATTGGGCTGAAACCGTCTCTCCGACATCCCCTGAGGGGTCCTGGATTGTGAGAGGGTGAAAGCCAGGCCAAGGGACCCCACTGGGGCACGATCGGGGCTGGGGAAGTTCACGGGAGGTTGGCCAGCTGGGGAGGGACCACAGGAGGGTTCCAGGACATGTCCGGCCCATCTTGCTCAGTCCTGATTGGTCAGACCCCAGCAGCAAGCTAACCTACCATTGGGAGCATTTGTCTCCTGGTAGTCAGTGCACATCATAGAGAGTGGTTGAGTGGCCTTAGCATATCATTAGCATATTATGCTTTGATTGGTTGAACAGATGACCAGGCGACCAAATACTTAGCATATTAGGCTTTTATTATATAGGATAGGATGTGTGTTAAACACACACACATATACACACATACACACAGCTATGTTTCTCTCTCTCTTGCTTTTCTCTTTAAGAATATATCATGGCCTTCATTCTTGTTTAATGATATGTATAATCAGGAATTTTAATAGGCATACGATGTTCTATAGTATGAATGTATTACTTTGTTAAACTGAGTATTACTGAACATTCTGGTTGTTTCTGGTTTTTGTTATTTTTTTAATATATATATAAGAGGACTTTAAAAAGTATTTTCAAATGCCAATTTAACCTTGTACAGATACACACATACAGTTCTGGCTCTTGCACCTACATGTAGACATTTCTGTCAGAGGAAGTTGGGTTCGAAGGCACAAGGGAGGAAGAAAGGGAGTCACCAGCCAATAGATGTGTTAATAAACGTGTCTTCAAACATTGCTGATCTCAGCAAAGGGAAACTTCAGATGAGGTGAACTGGGATATCTGAAGCTTTTTTCTTTAGGAAAATTTAGATTCCAAGCCTGGTGTGGGATTCAAGGTCAAGAGTCACATCTGAGAAGGGGAGAAGTGTAGTATTGTTGGTGCCGAGAGTACCAGAGGGATTTTCCATGGCATTTTCAGGCCTCTACACAGGTAAATTCTCAAGATATTTTCCATTAACTCTTAAATTGATAAGGATAGAGAGCTGCAAGAAGGTTGCAAATCTCATTTTCTTTGGAAAAGAATGCTTTGTCTTTTCAAAGATCACATTTCCTGGCAAATAAGAAACTATATTTCGTAATAGAACTCATTCTTCTGTCTGCTCTAAATAATCTTAGCTAAGCCTGGGTAGAAGAATGACGGCTTTATAAAGGGGCAAAAAAATAAGACCTTTTATAAAGATGCTCACTGGTTTGACCTTGTGTCACCCCAGGCATAACTTGTGAGGTAAGATAATTTTCTATGCCAAAACACCTATCATCCTAATTATACATAGACTAGTTCAAATACGTAATTATTCCAAGTGGATAGTTACGCACTCTGTTTTCCTGTTTTATTATTGTATCCACTTACTTCCTAGGGAATGGCAGGCTAAAAATGTTTTTTAAAAAAGGTCAATGAGTTTTGGTATTGCTTAAAAACTCTATGGCAAGGTCTTAACTGTAAATTTGTGAGTTAGTTGGGGTGGTAAGGAGCAAAATTAGAAAGTCAGAACATGGTAACTATATTTCCCAATTGGTCACTACTGCTCTTTCAAAACTATCATTTTCTGCTGTGCAAAATAGTTAAACAAAACTAGTTATTTTTTCTAAACAAAGTGACTTGGCCATTTAAGTATTTTCCTCTTCAAAACACAAAAGACAAATTACAGACTTTTGTTTCTTGTTTTCTTAGCCAATACCATTAGTTATATAAACTTCAAGAGCAACTTGACATGTAAATAATTCATTTGTTTTAAGAAAGAAATTGTTTGATCTATTAGCTATGTACTGGATAGACTTCTCTCAATTGCTGCTTGGATGGATTTGAACCTTAAAATTAATGCTGCATAAGCAATGGATGCAGACAACAGGGGGTGAGGGTGAGGGCAGGACTGGGGGGATGAAGGGACAATGGAGGGATAAGGACACATTTATAATGCCTTAATCAATAAAGGACAATAAATAAATAAATAAATAAATAAATAAATTAATTAATTAATGCTGCATTAGTAATGCAAAAGAATAATGGGAAAACATCTACTTATATTTGAATATTTTTGTACATATGACTTCATTCAATTCTTATATATCTTTTAAGAGGTAGTCAAAATTATTATTCTCCAACTATCATACTATGTAATTGAGAAGAAATCATTAGATGGTTGCTCTTCAAGCACATTAAAGTTGTTCTGAAACCACATACTTAGGTAAATATTTTCATAAATTTGAAGTTCTAAAATGATAACATAATTTTAGAAACCTCATTTTTACATTTAAAAATATATATTCTGTTGACATTTTTTTTCATGGGAAAGCAGATTTGGACCCTCATTTCTGTCTTATGTCAGAGAAGTACACATCGAAGCTCAAATAGTGAGCAGAACACCTTATTCATTTACATCAAAAGAAATTCAGGTAACAAAAATCACTTAAATTATTTGTCATACCAACAAAGAGCATTTTTCTTAGCTATAATTGAAATTCTTAGAGTGATTGCATTTAGCACCAACTATTATCCAAATAAGGATTCTCTGGAGTCAGCAATGGGAGAAATTCTTTCATAATCTTTGGTTTTCTTTGTCTATAAAAGTGAAAGAAAAGCTAGATAGGAGAGTTGAGTGTATACATTTGTTATTTCATGGATATTAACTAGTGTTATTTTGTGTATTACATATTTGGCTATTATGAATAGATAACATTAGATATTATCTTTTGCACTTATGAAATCAAACTATTTGTAACATGAAATCTAAAAATTCCAATACATGGGAATTTTAATATGTATATCCTCTTTGAGAGCAAAGAGATGCAAATGAACAGAAATGCATGGGGAGGGAAGAAAGGTGTCTATAGAAAACTGAATAATTTTGATTGGATCATCATGAGAGTTTACTTTGTACTTTGAAAATGAGTGTGTCAATCTTTGGGTTGTGACATGAAGGCTTCTGAGGACATCCTACAAATGTCATTCATCAATCTGCTTGGGATTCCTGAGATTCTACTGCTTCCAAATATCATTCCTGCTATTTTGTCAGGTGTGGGATTCTAAGACTCATGAGTGGCAATGCCCCGATCTGTTACTAATATAGTCTTTATTGAATTTAGTCATCTTTCCTTTGGGAACGCTAAGTGAGCAGGTTTGATAGGATGGAAGTGCGGAGGCAGAGCGCTCTAAATAGTGCTTGGGAATTGGAAAGAAAAACGGACTGTTCTATCTCCACTAAAATTACTTATGCTGTGACTTTGAGCAAGTCACTTGACTTCTCTGAGCCTCAGTTATTAAATTCAGCAAAAATTTATTAAATATCTCCAAAATATGTCTAGAGGAGGACAGGGCATTGGTAGCTGGGGGACTAGAACCATCAGAAAGAAGCAGGAGCTGAATCCAGTGAAACTGCAGGTTTAAGGAAGGGGTGGAAAGACTTCCCTTGCCTACAGGTGATCACTAAGGAGAAAAGCCCTGTTACCTTCAGCTCACCTTGAAAGCTCTACTATTTTTGAGAATTTTCAGAACTTTAATTTCCATCAATTATTATTTAATGAGTTCTCAATGTGTGCCTGGTATTGTAATATAGGCATTAATATTGTATAGAGTAGATTTGGTGTTTAATTCCCAACTATCTGCACAATCTATTGGAGTATAATAAAATAATATTTATGTGCATATTAAAATTTGTCCCCTGAGTGTGAAGGTATCAAAAATTACAGTATTTGCTACTCTTTCCATAGACAAGTTAACTAGTCAACCCAGCATGAGTTTGAAGAACAATTAGTAAATAATAAGTATGGGGTATTTGGAGGAGAATAGCAAGGTCTAGAAAAATATTCCTTGGAATATAGTTAAAAGTTGTTTAATTATAATAAAGTATCCCATATTGTTATTATGAAATTGAAACATGGTAATGATAATACGGTTAACATTTATTTAGGATTTGCTGTATGCTTCTTGTGTGGTGTTAAATTCTCACAGTCAGCCTATTGGTTAGGTCATCTTGCCATTCTAAAGATAAACACCTGAGCCTGAGCCTGAGCCTGAGAAAGATTAATGGAACATTTATGATCACATTTTGTTTGACATCAAAAGCTATGCAGTCACTCCTATATTTAGCACAGTGCCCCAAAATATTTGAATTCCTTTTCTGCAATTTTGAGTTAGCATATGCAGTATTAATACACAATAATTAAATGTGTGCGCTTTTCCAAATGTGGAAGTGCGAGAGGCAGGTTAGTGAGAATAATTCAAAGGGAAGAATTCTGTGGTTCAAAAGTTGACTCTGCCCATTATGAACTATATGATCTTGGGAAGTTAATAAACTTTCTTGTGCCTCTGTTTCCTCATCTCTGTGTTATTGTGAGAATAAGGACTCAGGAAAATCCCTGTATAACAAAAATAACCTTACTTTTGTTATAGATTTTATTAGGCTATTTCCATATAAGTACAATTCTGTACTCCTCAAAGGCAGGCATGAATTTTATCTCATACTCTCTCTTAGGGCTTTATTGTTATTGATATAAGAATGCTCCATTAAAAACCAGCCCAAACTTCAGTGGCTTATCGAAAAGAACCAGAACTAATAGGTATGTGTTATTCTTGGGTGTGCAGTTCAGCTACAACTCCGCTGGGCTCAGGTCTGGTCCACATTATCCTTATGCTCTTCAGGGTAGGCTTATATCATGACAGTTCACAGTAACACTGGAGGGTGAGAGGAAATACTGGCTATTTCTAAGGCTTTGTGTAACTGTACTTCATAACCACATCCCATTAGGCAAAAGGAGCCACATGGCCAACTCCGGTATCTATGCTGTGCCTTCTGTGCTCTGCAAGATGGCGTGGCAGGAGGGAGTCAAGTTGTTGACAGCAATAATCTGTCAACCACAGGATTTAACATAGGCTTCAAATATGGTGGCTTCTCAGTGAAATTAGTTGATTGATGTGATTGTGAATATCTGACTGACACTTAAATTTATTTTGGAGGTAAGTATGTTTTGTTTTTAAATGTACCTAAATTAATTACATAGAAAATTATACGGCATCCTGAGGATCTTTATGAGGGGCCAAGAAAACTAAAAAGCAAAAATATATCTAGAGCTAAAATACAATGAGGGAATTGATCTCAATCTCATGAAAATGAATCTCTTAAATATAGACTTAATGTCCTAAGGGTCAAAGGAGAAGTGTTCATTTCCACTACACTTAAATTTACTCAATATGTCATTTCATGGCATTGTCCACCTGATCTTGTATAAACGTGTGTGCCAAATTTCATAAAACTGGTTTGGTCAAAACCAAACTATTGATACATGTCAATGAGAAAGGTTCAATAATTTCTGTTTTCATATGAACATTCAGTAAGCCATTATCTACCATTAGTTAAATTACTCCCTTTAATTTTCACATATTTTCTACCTTAAAAGAATATTTCATGGTAATTATTGATGTATAAGGATTTCTTAAAGCCCTTTTATCTGTTGTTTTCTGGTAACTCTGTGCCTCAATTGGTTCTTTTCCTTTATGCTTCTTCTGATGTTAATTTTAAAAAAAATATTTTATGGCTCTGGCCCATGTGGCTCAGTTGATTAGAGCATCATCCTGTACACCGAAAGTTGGCAGGTTTGATTCCTGGTCAAGGCACATACCCAGGTTGCAGGTTCAATCCCTAATCCAGAAGAGGCGGCCCATCAATGCTTCCCATATCAATGTTTCCCTCTGTCTCAAAAAAAAAAATCAACAAACATGTTTAAAAGAATGTTTTATGTAGCATATGTTTGATTCCTTCAATAAGTTATTTTTGAAATTTCTTTTATCTTCTGTGAACCTTTAGAAAGCATAGGAATTAGTCAACATATTTCATATTATTTAGATTTCTCTTTTTCAAATTAAAAAAACACTAGGATTTAATTTACTTAAGAATAAAGGAGAATGTAAGGAGCTTTAAATTGTGTGAGCTGTCAACAAAATCACTGGTTGGCTAGCCAACCAGTGTAAACTAATTGATAACACTGTTAGGTAGTTAATTAACTGAATGCAGAATGTATTTCCTCTTTCTAATGAGGGACTGTAGGTCCTTTAGGGACTAATTTTTTCATAATGTTTGATTAGTTTTAAAATTTAAAATACTTAGTTTTATTGGAAGCTCAAAAAACTATAAATATTTTTGACAAAAATATGTGTGTAATTGTTAGAAAGGTTGTATAAATTAGTCACCATCTTTAAGAGTTGAAACTCTGAAAATGGACTGTTTTCTTATATATGAAGGGCCAAGGACTTATATACAGATATAAAATAAGAGATGTACATATTTGTGTTGTATGTGTACAATTTTATGTCATTTGTTTGTTCAAGCACCATGTATTTATTAAGCAACTGCTGTGGCTCAGACCCTGCATTGGCAGCTGTAGGGGTTATAAATATTAAAATATATGATTATTTTCCTTGGGAAATGTAGTAGTAGGTTTAAATTATAGTATTCTGAATTATTAAAGAGGTACAAAGTGCCTCACACCTGGGGAGTTTGAGCTGTTTTGAAGATGAGTAAGATATTGACTAGTGGATGTGAGAGTACTGGCATTCTAGTTAGGGGGCAAAAATAAGCAAAATTTGAAGGTAAAACACAATGGGCTGTTGATTTGCTTGCTTATGTCAATGGATTTTTTCTGAGAGGTTATCCGAAAGAAGCCTGCAGGGATAGGTGGGAACAGCTCATAGAGAGCCTTTCAGTGCAAAAAATGACTGGACAGCCCTTGGCAGGCAATGGTGAGCGGGTAATTTCCTTTTCCAGACAGAAGTTTCAGGGACATTGATCTTAGGATAAGTGAAAAGAGAAAAGTCTTTAAATGGAGGGAACAATGAGAAAGTTATTTTAGTAGCCAAGAGTGAGCACTAATAATGTGAATGATGTCGTTGTCCATAGAAAGAAAAGGGAAAGAATGATGTTAACTACATCGTTATATGATGGACATGACAGAGGTAGGAAATCGTACTGGGGAGGTGGCGGCAAGATTTAATTGGTAAATGTAAACTATTATGGTCATACTGGTTTTCAAAGAGTCTGAATCCTGCCACCTCCCACCCGCTCCCCAGAGTCCTGGGCCTATTTATCACTAGAAATTAAAGGGTTCAATCTCGGCATATGTAGAGAACTCTTGCCCTGCTCTGGGGCTAAGTACTGGTACCTTTCCTCATTCAAATATCTCCCATCTGAGAGACTGGAGGAAGCTATATTGGGGTTAGAAATAGGAAGTTGAGAGGGCAGTGTTTTTGAGAGCAAAGGGATAAGGAGCAATTGTTCATAATACAGCCCTCTAAAGGTGGCAAGTGGTGGCCGAAAACTACATGAATTCCCAAAGATTGCCCATTTATCACATAATGAGCATGTCCTAGAACAGTGATGGTGAACCTGACACGCGTGTCAGAGGTGACACGTGAACTCATTTTTTTGGTTGATTTTTCTTTGTTAAATGGCATTTAAATATATAAAATAAATATCAAAAATATAACTCTTCGCTTTACTATGGTTGCAAATATAAAAAAATTTCTATATGTGACACGGCACCAGAGTTAAGTTAGGGTTTTTCAAAGTTCTGACACGCCTAGCTCAAGAGGTTTGCCATCACTGTCCTAGGAGCTGAGAAAATTTTAAGAAGTTAATGACCCCTGATCTCAACTCATTTTCTCACAAATATTACATCTAGATAAGTTGTTAGTTATTTAAATACCTATTTTTATTTGTGGATGTCTAGGACACTTTGACTCTTTAGCTACAGGTAACCATTTTTCTTTTAGGAATTTGAAAGGTGAATGAGAAGTGAAATTATACATTGTATGGTAAGCAAACAGTAGTTACAACTCTTGAGTATAGTGTTATTTTTACTGTACTCAAAATAAAATAGTAACTGTCTTAATTATATTCATTATGTAAAAATAGCTTCAATTTTAAGTCAGCAATGAAATTCCTTATGGAAATATCAGAAACTTACAACATTTTCTATGGAAAAAAAATCTAGGTATTAGTTTTTTTGTGTGTACCTCCAATATTTCATTACAAGATGCTATGAAATTTAATTTTGGTATATCATGAAGTATGAAAAAACCCTAAATGTACTATGAAATCTATCTATTCTGTGTAATAATTTCCTCATGACTTCCCTTCCTATACTTTTAAATGTATAAGCACTAAATAAGATGGAGTAATTCATGCTTATTTGGGAGGTAGGTGTCTTTCAGATACTTAGGTATATTGGGTAGGACACTTTTGGGGGTCCAAGTAATAGAAAACCCAACCCAAACATGTGAAAGACAAAAAAATCACTATTTATTGGCCCACTTAATTGAAATAGGCCAGTGATTTCCAAAATGTGGTTCTTGAGCCAGCATCAATTGGGGACTTGTTAGAAATGCAAATTCTGAGGCCCCAACCCAGATTTACTGAACCAGAAAGTCTGACTGTGAGGCTCAGCCATCTGCTTTAATAAACCCTCTGGGTTGTTCTGATGCATAGTACTTTCAGCAATAAAGATAAATTTAAAATTTTTTGAGCATTAGTGGTCTAGGACTAAATCTTGCTTTAGGTGCAACTCAATTTAGGGCTCAAAGGATTCCACCAGGGTATGAATGTGGGCTCTGCTACCCCTGGGATAGTCCCATTTCCAGGTTTCACATGGTGGCCAGTGACAGCTGTAGATACCTGATAACTCAGCACCCTGCTCAGTGGACAAGAGAAATTATTTCTCCTCAAGTTGAGTGTTTAATATCAGACACAAATCTGGATCTACATAAGGAAATGAAGAGAACTAGAAATGATCACTACAGTGGGTCAATATATACAATATATTTTACTTGTATTCACATATCTTTTAGACAGAGCGAGAAGTATGTAACTGTGAAGAGAGCCAAAGTCAGGGATGAGATATTGGGAAAAAAAACCAGGAGATTAGGTGTGGGATAACAAAGACTATTTGAGAAGTAGGGAGAAATGGTAAATAATGCAAATAAGCAACATTGGTTTCACATTTTTTTTAAAATATATTTTATTGATTTTTTACAGAGAGGAAGGGAGAGAGATAGAGAGTTAGAAACATCGATGAGAGAGAAACATCGATCAGCTGCCTCCTGCACATCTCCTACTGGGGATATGCCCGAAACCCAGGTACATGCTCTTGACCGGAATCGAACCTGGGACCTTGCAGTCCGCAGGCCGACGCTCTATCCACTGAGCCAAACCAGTTTCGGCATGGTTTCACATTTTAATAGACTTGTAGCTTTCAAACTTCATAAGCTATTTAAATGTTATGTTTAATATTATAAAATAATGATAATTTTAATTATTCATGCTAATTGCTATTCTCTATGGCTATATTACTATTCATTTATTCAATCAATGCATGTTTATTTAGCACTGTAAGGGACATAGGCCAGTATTCCATATTCCACTTAGGTTAGTTTTACACATAAAACATGACTATACTAGATTTTTTTTAATCCTTTCTAAATTGCATCAGTCAAATGGCAAAAAAAAAAAAAATCTAAAAATATGTAAAGAACTACCTAAATATATTCTTAAGGTCAGTATTTTATAATAAAATTTTCTTTATAATATGTCTTTCTAAACCTTGAATTTGTTTTATTGCTGTCAGCGTTTTTAATAACCTACCTTATATTTTGTTACTATATCTGTATTGGGTAAAAATGCCCAGGTTTATCATATTATTTGAGCACATTAAATATTACAAGAGAAATGTACACTTATGGCTCCAAGGCAGGTGTTGTGATCCTGTCAAATCACTCAAGCTAATTTCGAGCCATGTCAGGTCAGTTGCAGGGAGACGTTTAAGCTGCACAAGAAATCATATGGAGCCTGTTGATAACAGCTTGTCCTGTACAGTGACACAAAATAATACCAAGCCTGCCATATTACCAACGCTCTTGTTCAAATAGGAGGCCCGTGTTGGAGGTTTATAACACCACTAAAAGAAAACTAGGATGATTTTAAAATATGGTTGCAATTATTGAAAATTTGCCACTGAAAATATAAATAAAATTGGCAATTCTATATAATAAAAGCCTAATATGCAAATCAGCCAAACAGTGAAACGACCGTTGGAATGACTGGTCTCTATGATGCACACTGACTACCAGGGGGAAGACGCTCAATGCAAGAGCTGCCCCCAGCCCACAGGCCCCAGGCCAGCCAAGGTGAGGGCCCCCTGATTGTCCTGCCAATCGCCCCACAGATTGGCCCTGATTGCCACCCAGGCCTAGGGACCCTACCCATGCACAAATTTCATGCACCCGGTCTCTAGTTGTAATTATATTTGCAAAAACATTCTTTTAAAATAAATATTGTATGTTTAGCTAAATTACTTCAGTTCTGTTTTACAAGCTTGGGTGATCATAGGAATTAATTGTGTTTTTCTGTCATCAGTTTCCTAAGCCCCTATTCTGGAGAAGTGCATTTCATAAGTGTGCCTATTTAACCTGCGTCCCAGGTAACTGAATGCTCAGACATAGTATGTTGGCAAATCTCTGGCCTAAAGTAAGGAATTTGTATACTTTTCAAGTAAATGAATATGGGGAGCTCATATAAATATATCCAACCTTAGCTAATAAATTTCATTTCCTTTACATAGTGTTCTCCTCAATATTTCCAGTATCCCAACTGGCACCAAACATAGGGAACACTATGTAAAAAGTATGTGATTTTCTAACCACTAAGCTGTATACCTGAAACCAATACAAATTTAAAATTGAAAGAAAAAAAGATTGCATATCTTTAGAATTCATTTAGATCAGAAAGAGGGGTCAACCTTCCTGGCTTAAATAACGCCTAGGAAGATAGATGAAGGGTTAATAGGTCTATGTTCAGTGTGAAATTGGCATAGAAGGAGTGCTGCATACAGCGATGCAGAAAGATTGAGGCCAAGGAAGTGGTGATACTAGAAATACTGGGGTTCTGAGGAGAACATCAAGTGGGTCGAAGTTGGTCATGAAAGAGGGGGTAAAGAGGAGGAAATTGATGGGGGCCCTAGTAAATGGAGATATTGATATTTCCAAAAGGATGTTTAGATTATACATGCCAAACCTTTCAAACCATAGAGCCAGTGCCCTTGCATTGCCATTTTGGGGGAGTGTACAGTCCAAATGAGGCTGTTGTCAAATGAGTCATTGCTGTCTGTATTAGAAGGCATGGTCTTTCCAGAGCAATCTGCTCATTCTTTATTGTCATTGTAAAGGGAGTTTAATTTCTAGCTTGACATATACATTCAACTGAGTCTATATACTTGGCTTAAAAAAGTGGATGGCATTCCACAAAGAGCCGGGTTCATTCCTTTACTTGTAAGTAGGTTAAGGACATATGCCTGCTTAGTTTTCCCATGTTCCTTGTGAAATAGGGATGCCTTCAGGAACTGACACTGCAGGAGATTCAAGGTCACAGAGTTTGTAACCAGAAATATTTAAACTGACTCCTAATTCTCCCCTGTGAGAGCTGTGTCAGAATGTAAAAACTACTGAACCCGCCAGAGAAGTTTCCTAGTCTATAAACTGAAAACTAGGACATTTTAATAAAGGTGCTATTTGCCCAGCCTATGCCATGTGTGCCTAGGCACTGTGCCAGGTATCCTAAATATCACTCATAGTATTCCCACTACAACTTTTTGAGATCAGCATTATTGTGTTCTGACAATAGCAATAATGATGGATCTTTCTTACAGGATTTTTGTGAGTAACTAATGAGATTAGAAATATTAAATAAAACAAATAAATAAAGATCATGTTCCAAAGTAGGTATCAAATTCTACTTTTTTTTGGAGACATAAACTGTACCCAGCTTTGAAGTTGTAGTTCTTCTCCCCAACTCTCACCCATTAAATTTTTATGGAACCCTTTCTCACCTATTAAACACATGACATATAGGAGGTGCTCAATATACTTTAGTTCCCCTTCAATGCTTAGGCATGTGACTTGAAAAGACCAGATGGTGTAATTGAATATATATGGGCTTTGGAGCTAGAAAAATATTGAATAGATAAAATCTTGTCTGTCTTGGATTGGCTGGGGCACAATGAACAGCTTATTTCACGTCTTCTAAGTCTATTTCTCACTGGAGGAATGAGAATTATCTTTTAGTGTCTGCCAGGGCTGACCAGCAGGCCCTTAGCGACAGACGAATGTGAAAGAGAGGGCTAAGGGAATGCCTGGCTGAAGGAACCAGACAACCTTGATTGCCTACCTCGTTAGGCTTTTATTGCAACAGCATTTTGAGATAAAGTTTATCTTTTAGACACAATCAGTAGACTAAGTAATCTTGGGAGACACATGTGTTTGCAGTGTCCTTTAGGCAAGGACACCCAAAGATTAAGCATAAGGATTCCAGTAAACACCTGGGGGTCTACACATGCACAGATTTGTTTGGAAAGGTCAAGGAATAATTAGGGGCACCGCCTTTGCCACTCCCCTAATCGGACTTCCGATAAACAGGGCAGGTCGCCTTCAGCACACTTTCCTTATCTTGGAACATCCTCCTTACAAACTTTCCAACCAAATCTCCTGTGCTCCCCAACAAGTGTCCTTAAAAAAAGAATGTCAGGTGACCTCTTATAGGGATTGTAAAAAATTAGATTATATTTTAAATGAAATATCACACTTGAATGACATTGTATAGAATAATTCTTTGTAAATGCGAGTCTATGATATTACATCTGAGGCAAAAAGAAAAAGGTCTGTTTTCCTAAGTGTGAATGCAAATAATGTTAGAATAGCATGTTTTTATGTAACATTGGATAAGATTCATTCTGAGTGAAGGAAATTAATGAACTTTTGTTTTATTTTTTTCACACTGCTAGGGATGAGGTCACTGACCTCAAAGGACATTGAAAATACTGATGCATGCTGATAAAATAGATGTCAGTTTGCCTGACTCATTGGTGAAAAAATAGAAACCACTGAGAGGTGGACTAAAGGTCTAGATGTGGGAATTGCTAGCTTTTAGAACAAATGAAAAACAAAATGTCTTCATTTTAGACTTTGTCTCAAGAGCTTACTTGCAGTGACGGGAGCACACAATAAGGGTAATTGTTTTTTATTCAAATTAGTTAGCACTTTGTTATGGACTGAAAGTTTGGGTTCCCTCCTCTAAATTCACATGTTGAAGCCCTAACCTCAAATATGATGGTATTTGGAGGTTGGGCCCTTGGGAGGTAAATAGGATTAGTATATGAGGTATACTAATATACTGAGGGTGGAACCCCCATGATGGGATTAGTGCCCTCATTCAAAGAGGAAGAGATAAGAGAGCTCTCTTTTTCTCTGCCAGTTAAGAATATGGAGGTAGCTCTTTCTAAGCCAGGAAGCGGGCCCTTCCCAAGAACCAAATGCCCCTTGGATTTTTTTAGCCATTAGAACTTTGAGAAATAAATGTCTATTGTTTAAGCAGTCTATGGTATTTTGCGGCAGCAGCCTGAGCTCAGACACACTTGATGAGCAGCTGCTATGCACAGAGTCCTCATAAACAAAAAGGAACAGTCCAACCCTGCAACCAATGAAGTCAAGAGTGATTAAGATAATGTTATAAACAGAGGTATGAGTAATTTGCTGTTCAGGTACCGTGTGAGAAGCCATTAATCAAAGGGAGCTGCCCTTTGAGCTGGGTCCTGGAGAATGAGAGGGATTTGTATCTTTGGGTGTGATAGCTTGAGAGGGGTAAAAAGTTATAAATGAGTAAAGAGAAGAGGCTAAGCTGCAAATAAATGTATTGGCAATATGTGCCAAAGCTAACTAATGTAGGTCAACCCAAATGCAACAGCTCTGGCTCTGTTTATCTCCTTGTTTCAGATTTTAGTTTAACAGATTTGCAGAGAGAGGGAAGAGGGTTTCTTAGTCATTAGAAAAATTGTCACTGAATAATACGTGTTTTGTTTTTTTTCAGTTGATAAGCTGGGAATCCCTTAATGTTCCCAGCCTCAGTGTTGCCCAAATACTAAAGACATTTATTGACATTTAGTAAAGACCGATAAAATTTCTTCTTCATACTGGCTTCATTGTTAATAAGTGGTAGACCAGCATATTGCATGAGTAAGATCTTTCTAGGGTTCAGGGTGAACCATTTGGCTAAAAAGTCAATAGGAATGGTTTTTAAAAAAGGTTTTAATGACTCTTTTGCTCTATAATTTGTAAGTGCCAATATCTCCAACTTACAACTATGTAAATTTCTATAAGTTAAATGAGTTTGAATTTTGTTGTTAATAAAACTGTCTGGCTCCCTGTCTCTGCTTAAAGGTTGTAAATAAAATGTTCTTGTCTCCTTTCAGCCACAGTCTCCTCTTTCAGGTCAGCAGATGGCCAAGTTTGTCAGGGCCAACCTCTCTTTCTGACTGGCTCCTTAGGTCAACTTACCTTCCCCATCTCAACAACTTACCTTGTAAAGCTGATAGCTTCCAAACTAAGCCACATTTTGCCTTCTCTTCCTGAGGAAGTTTGTATAAGCAGGTATGAGCTATGCATTTGTGTTCACATTTTACATTTGAAGGGATTTTAAGATTAGATAGACTCGTAGAGGGGCCGAGCCTACACTCATCCCAACACCCTTCCCTCTATCATGCTTTGCCATTTCCTTACACCACACATTCCTTGATGATTTTGCATATTCCACCTGGTCCTAAACTGATGAATAAGATGACAGAACCTGAGTCACCGGGATGAACATTTTTTTTTTCTACAGGAGAATCTGGAATGTGGAACTTCTTTTTGAAGTTCAAACTTCAAATATAGGGCTGTATTGGTGGTCACGCTCAGCAGTTACACATTTCGTAGGTGGTTTTGCTATTTTTGGAGAAAAGGGAAGTGGAATAAATGGGGTTGCTTTTAGAGTCCAGAAATCCATTTGGCTCAGTGGAGCTGACACACCTTAGTGCAGTTTTTAGGGCCTCTTTGTAATTTACAGTGGATTCTAAATTCCTGCCCAGGTTTCCTAGGGCAGCTCCCATTGAGTTAAAAAGGAGGCCAGGGCTGGTAGTTTTATGTGGAACAGCACCCTGAGAGGGGCGGTCCAGATTCATTCTTATGGCTCTATTTCCCCTTCTTCCCCCCTCTGGTCCCCTGTTTCTTTGCCTTTCTTTTCCCAGAATTCCTCAGAGCTTGAAAGGATGAGATTTTATTTTACTTCCCTTTCCTGTGCTCCTGGGATCCATTACGTAAAACACTAGGATTAACTTCACCAGCCTCAGATGTTAATAAATTAAAAGGAATTTAGAAAATCCTCTCTTCACAGAGCCTGGCTCTCATGTAGATTGTCTTGCTGTACAATCCTCTTTTGAATGTCAGGAGCCAAATAATAATCCTAAACTTTCTCATTCCCTTTCACCCTCCAAATTCCAATGGAGAAGCCTCAGGCTGCCTGAGGATAAATGCATTTATGAAGAGAACAATAATTCCTCCGAGCAGGCATTTTCTGGGAGTAAACCCCAAGGATTCTGGGAGTACATCCTTTGCTAAGCACTTGGTAGATGGTCTATAAAGTTTATTGCACAAATAAGTAAATAAACAAATAAATAAATAGGTGATTGGGTGAAAGGGGAGGTGGAACTGACAGTTTTTGTAGATAGAGCAGATTTCAAATAATCCTTAAGTTTTCAAACCTTGACTCATAAGAGTTGCTATGTAGAGCTAAGAAAACCTCTATTAGCTCATAAATAAAGGGTTATTTGAATTCTCTAACTTCTACCTGCTGAAAATGGAGCTCATGCCTTTTGATCTTTTACCCTGTATCCCAACAATTTGACAAAGAATGATGAATCTAAGGAGCACTGGGGAAACTTTAAGATGATACCAAGTTTCTCTTTTTGAAAAAAAAAATTTAAGCTATTTCTTATTAATAATTTTAATGTCCCTTACATACTTTTTTTTTAACATTATTAATTGAGTTGAGCAGAGGCTGTAAGGTGGCCTTTTGCAGGCCTCCAAGGTGCCTCGTGGGCCCGGGCGGGCACCTGTGATGGGCCCCAGCCATCTAATGACCTGCCACCGAGGGCAGGGATGGGCCTCCGCCGCCAGAAGACTCCTATTCTGAGGAGTCAGCTGCTGCAGCTCAGTGGCCGTCCTTCTCTCCTCCGCCCTCAGGAAAGCAGGGCCCTTGGAAGGCCCTCTGGAGCTGTGAAGGTGTTGTGTGCTTTCTCTGTTGGTGCTCAGAGCTGTGCCATGGGCCTCGGGATGCTCGGTGGTCTCCCTCCTTCTCCTCCTCCGGCTGGGGGGTGGGGGGGAGGGGGTGGGCTTTCGGATTCCCTCTCTCTGAGGCCCTTTCCTCCGAGTGTTTCCTTCCCCAGGAACCAGCTTCTTGCTCGGAGTCCCTGGCAAGGCTTCTGATGTGCTCGCGTTTGGGCTGGCGACTATCTTGCTGGTCCCCGTCTCACCAGATTGGTTACTGCGAATGGCCCAGCAGCTCTTTATATACTGTCCAGCTTCTAACATAGGGCCAGGCGTACCCAACTTGGTGCCCTGTCCCTGCCCCCATGCCCAGGGCGAGGGGTGGAGTTTAGTGCATCCCTGGGGGAGACCCAGGCTCCACTGGCCCCTTGAGAACAGGATCCAACTTCCTTTGTGGTGGGAGCTGGGCCATGATGTCCGTTATATTAATCCCATCTTCTAGATGAGGAAACTGAGGCTAGGGAAATGAAATTAATTTGCATACACAGGTCACGTGACAGGAAGAGAGGAACCTGGAATTTAAGAAGTTTAGGTCCAGTTTGAGCGAACCTTTCTGAAGAGGGTGAAGAGTGGGAGCCTAGAGAGAGAAATGGATCTGTCTGAAGTCAAACAGCTTAGCCCTAATGATGGCAATAATAGTCCCTGCATCTGGTTGGCCTGCAGAGCAGTGTCTGACCTAGGCATCGATCGGTCAGTTCTTCTGGAATGAATGACTGAATGGCCATTTGCTCTGATCACTTGAACAGCAACAGTTGGGCCTGACTCGGATCAGCCCTAGGCACTCCAAGTGGTGGTGGTGGTGGTGGTGGTGTTCTTCTTCTTCTTCTTCTTTTTAATATTTATTGTTGAAAGTATTACATAGGTCCTCCTTTTTCCCCATTAACCTCTTCTAGCCCACTCTCATCCTACCTCCTCTACCCCAACCCTCCAACCGCTACCCCCCCACACCAGGCTCTCATCACCCCATTGTCTGTGTCCACGGGTTATGTAAATATGTATACAAGTTCATTGGTTGATCTCTTCCCACCCACCCTCCCTTGTCTTCCCTCTGAGGTTGAACAATCTGTTCATGCTTCTATGACTCTGGGTCTATTTTTGGTCATCAGATTATTTGGTTCATTAGATTCTACATAACCTCATGTACTCTTTATTATGATTATCAATGTTGCAATAAATTGTGTTTTGAGAGTCTTTGACTAAAACTTACATTTTTATTTCATTTACATGTGTTCTGGAGTGGTTCTGATCCGTGGGTGCAAAAATGACATTGGAAATCAGCTCCTCTTTGTCCAGGACATGCTTTAACCCCACAGCTCTCATCTTGAGTGATGTGTGAGTTTGGCCTTCATCACCTGTTCATTCATTTTCCACATCTGCCCTCCCAGTCACTCGAAGATTTATTCTCTATGCCCTATGGCAAAATATCCTTGTACCTGGGGGATGGAAGCCGGTAGAACATCTATCTCATCTTCTTTCTTTGACACAAGTCCATCTGTCTTGAGGACAATCTCAGCTAAGAGCCCATCTTAATTTTCTTCTTTGGAGACCTTTCAGAATGTCAAGGTTATAGAAAAATTGGCTTTGTGCAAAGTGTGTTACCATCTGTTGCTAGTTTCTAATCTCAGATCCATTTAAGAGATTTGCCAGGTTAGATTTATATAGACATTTTAACTAATTGTATTTTATCGTACTTACATAAAAAGTACATATTAGGTTTGTCTTTGCATTATTATTTACCGAACTATTCTATTATGCCTTTTTGGGGGGCGGGGGGGTGGGGGGGTGCTGGACATAGTGTTTACTTCACATCTATTGTGATAAGACATTATACATAGCATGTGTCTATTTGGTAATCATAAAATAATAATGAATATGAATAGAGTCAAAAAGCAAGCAGGAGATTTAGATGTCTCTTTTTATTAATGAGAAAACTGAAACACACAGAGTTTATGTGGCTTCCAGTCAAAGTCTCAAAATTAGCTCGTGTTTCAGATGAAATTTGCCTTGAAGTTCTAAATAAACTATAACACTGAAGTTTTGTGACCATTTCTTTCCCCTCAGATTTTGTTTGATTCCTTGATTAATAAGTGATTCTTTTAAAAGTTTTGAAAAGTATTTTCTAGTAAAACTGAAAGAGGCTAAAATATATGACAACACTGTGGTCAAAATATATGAGTATACTCTCTCTCTCCACACTGGTATTGCTATTTGTATGGGAATTTTCTGGGTACCCATTTTTTTTTTTGGGGGGGGATGTAAAGTACTAACTAGCACTCTTCCCAGAAATGATTTTTGGTACTTCCCAAATCGTACTGTATAAAGGGCCTACTTCACATAGGGTGGACCCAGGTTGGGGGCGGGGGGTGGGGGGTGGAAGAGAATTTCAAAGGTCTTCACTTGGAGTGACCAGGGAGATGTGGGGGATTTCACATACCTCTCTGGGGCTTGATAAGGATCAGCTTTTCCATTTGGGTAGGTAATTTACATAACTTACATAACTGGCATAGCTTATCTTTATCTTGAAACAATGATTCTAGGTAAAAGTAATTTATTGAAATGAAAGTTTATTTCCTACTAGAGGACAGGTGCATGAACCTTGTGCATGGGGGAGGGGGGGGAGGGTTGTCCCTCAGCCCAGCCTACACCCTCTCCAATCTGGGACCCCTCAGGGGATGTCTGACTGCCAGTTTAGGCCCGATCCCAGGATTTGGGTCTAAACCGGCAGTCAGACATCCCTCTCACAATCTGGCACTGCTGGCTCCTAACCACTCGTCTGCCTGCCTGCCTGATCACCCCCTAACCACTCCCCTGCCGGCCTGATTGATGCCTAATTTCTCTCCTCCTGGCACAATTGCCCCCAACTGCCCTCCCCTACCGACCCGATCACCCCCAATTGCCCTCCCCTTCCAGCCCAATTACCCCCAACTGCCCTCCCCTGCTGGCCTGTTCACCCCAAACTGCCCTCCTCCGCCAGCCTGATCACCCACAACTGCCTTCCCCTGCCAGTCATCTTGTGACGACCTGGGGTGGCCATCTTGTGATGATGTGAGGGCGTCACGTGAGGGCATCATGCGAGGGCACGAGGGCCACCTGGGCTTCTATTAGTATAGATAGTTTATATTTCATAATCAAGTGGTAATTTTTAAAGCTTTATTTGTGCTGTGTTGTTTTCTTAATACTCTAATTTTTCCACGAGCCTATTTCTACAATTTATCTGCAGGTAGATAACCCCTGCTCCAAATCTATATTTCCCAGTCTGTATTATTCCAGTTTCTATTTTTTGCAAAACATTTCTACTTGAATGACTTGCTAATATTTGAAAATGAATATATTAAAGTCAGGGTTCAAAAGGCATTTCTGTTGCAAAACAACAGATAGTACTCAGTATAGAATTTCACACTCTAATCAAATCTCATTTACTCCAAAGGTAGATAAGCTCCCAGCAAAGACCCAGCCTGGGCTTGCAGTCAGGAGACCTGGGCTAGGGTTCCCTCTGCCTGAGGACAGCTCTGTGATCCAGTAAATCATTTAACTTTGGATATTTCAAACTCCCTGCTTGGGAAAGGAGTGGTTTGACCTATGTAATCTCAAAAGCCTCTTCAAGCTTAAAAACACTGGTTGATTTTAATATTTAACAATACTCATAATTGTGCTTGTGTTGCATGATAATCAGGCATGAAGATAAATGGCTCACATGAATGGCTGTAATTAGTTATAATCTACAGAGAACAAATCTATTTTTAAATCTTTCCTCTTCTCCTTTGATTGGTTTTTCCAATATCAATAACCAGTATTAATAGCCTTTGCTTTTTTCCTTGAAACCTTGCACCTTTAACCATTACCATCCTCAACTCCCTTCTCTCCATTATTTTCTTATCATTATACTCCTCGTGATCATACATGGACACATATGTTAAGGACTATTGCATTGAATATTATTTCCACACTGCTGAATTCTCCCTCTTCTGATTTTATGGCAGGTGGTGCTCTCCCGTGTCCTTCATTCTCATTCCATGAAGATATTATGTTGGTACCTTCCTGCCCTATCCTGACAAGGGTGTCCTTAAACACCCAGAAATGGAGGACTTAAGAACAGGACATTGAGGGTTGGAATGTAAAGCATCTACCATGGCCAGGGAACATGGTAGAGAGCAACACCCACAGAGAGACAAGCTTTGGAGCCTGCCTTCCTATGTCAAAGGGGAAGGAGAGGGAGAGGTGGCCTTACAGGATGGGAGAAGCTAGAATTGAGGCCACTAAAGTAGCCTTCTGGCTTTGTAAGTAAATTTACTTGACAAGCATCATATTCATTATGATAACAAGTGTTAAGTGAGCACTATAAATGCGCAAGGCACCATAACAAGTACTTATTATTCTACTCCTTCCTTTATTACTTTTAGATAAATGCTTTTGTAATACCTAAATCATAGGTCAAGTTCTAAGACCTAGAGAGTTTGGGAAACTTAGGTTTAGTCACATGGGTAGGAGATAACAGTGCCAGCTTTAGAAAATAGATGCTTTAGGAATGAGGAAAAGACATTTTCTTTCCCTTTATCTTACCTCATGGTACTTAGTCCTGTTCCCAAAATGTATAATTGATATATTGATTTTTCTTGTTGAGTTGAGCAAGGACACTTATATAAGGTAGGCATTGAGACTCTGAAAGTTCTGTGTAATTGGATAAACTAGTCAAAAAGTAAATCTGGAAATATAAGGAAAACTTTGATTGCATGTGGTATATTTTAATTTAAATTGGCTACTTGGAAGTCCCGAACAAAGGTGGTCCATGTTCTGCGTGGCCTGGTACTTGTCTTCTTGAGTGGAAAGGGCATCCTGCCTTCTATTCCCCTGTGACCCCTCAGGTCCCCTTAAGGGCAGTCCCTTTGAAAAAGGACAAGTGGTCTTGAGAAATAACCTGGAAATTGATTCTGATGCTAAGGAGTCCTTGAGAGAAATAGTGTTTGTCTCTTTTTTCTAAGTAGTTCAGTTGAGATACACTTCCCTTTCGGGAAGATACAAAAGTCCTTGCTGTCAGGTTCAAAGATGAATGTTCCCTCTGTAGGGTTTAATTATTTGACAGCTCCAATAGAGGAGTGGGAGATTTGGATGTCAACCTCTGTGATGTTTTTCCAATAGTAGTATTTGGTTCTGTGGTAGGATTTCAGTCAGTAAGGTTTCAGTTATATGACTTGGTATTTCCTGGTATTTACATCTTAATTTAATATATCTGACCAATCACTTGAATTTTTTATTGCACTTTTCTTTTTCTTTTAATTTGGAACTGAAAAAAATGTTCTCTCCTTGAGACCTCATATGACTTCCATTGGGAGTGGTCTTCACACTTTCAACTTACATTTCCTTTGAAATTTCACTGGCTAGTCTTAGTTTCCCCATGTAATGATGAGAAGTCTCTCATATAAAGCCTGACCATTGTATTCCTCTTGCAGAGGTGAGCATGTTTGTTTTTTTAACTTCTCAAATAGAATGTGTAGCCAAGACTGTTAAAATAATCTGTAACTATGTCCTGGCTTGGTGGATCAAGTGGTTGGAGCATCATCCTATACATCAAAAAAAGTTGCTGGTTCGATTCCTGGTTAGAGCACATACCTCTGTTTCAGGTTTGATCCCTGAAACATGTACGTGAGGCAACCCATCAGTGTTTCTCTCTCATTCTCTCTCTAAAATAAATAAAAACATATTCTTGAGTAAGGATTAAAAAATAATAATAATCTGTAACAATGTGTTTTAGGGTAGAAATATGCAGCATATTTTTCAATAGATATATATAATACAACCATTTTTCTATAAAGAAAGATATTAAAAATCATATTATATCATTTAGTACCTATGAAATACCTTTATAAATTGATTTGCTTCCTTAGGACATTTCGAAAAGGGTGAGGTTAGTGTTGGCTTATGTCTAGAGATCAGTAGCAAAGTATTCAATGTGATTCATTTAGGATTCAAGCAATTTGGATTCATCAAGGATTTAAGATTTTATAAAAATAAGAGAATTAGTTAAGAAGATGTCCTAGCCAATTTTACTCAGTGGATAGAGTGTTGGCCTGTGGACTGAAGGGCTCTGGGTTCAATTCCAGTCAAGGGAACCTACCTTGGTTGCAGGCTCCATCCCCGGCTCTGGTCCAGGTGCATGGGGGAGGCAACCAACTGATGTGTCTCTCTCAGATTGATGTTTCTCTCTCTATGTCTTCTCCCCCTCCCTTCCACTCTAAAAATCAATGGAAAAATATCCTAGGGTGAGGATTAACAACAGCAATAATAAAACCCCCAAAACACACACAAAAAGAAAACATCATTCAATTTAAAAAAATATACAGGTGACCTGAATAATTTATTCAGATGTATACTTATATACACATGAGTATGATATATGTATATCAGCTTATTAAATCACCAGTCCTATCTCCTTGAGCCTAGTAGCAGGGATGGCCTGAGATGAGGATTTCACCTTGATTCACAAATGTTCACTTCCATCACAATGTTGCTTTGCATTGTCTGTGTCTTTAGCTTTTTTTCTGATCATTTCTTAGCTATCTATTAAAAAACAAAACAAAACGATCACCTTCAGACTCCTTCTGCCTTTACCCCATGTCTTTTTATTATGATATGCAGCCTCTACTCATGTAGGAAAGACGGCTATTGCTGGACATTCGCCTTTGGTTCCTACTTTTCTCTCAGCTCTATCAACCCTGATCTCATGTCTCTGTACTTACACTTACACGGAGGTACTTCATTCAAAATGTATTGTACTGATGACACAGATGGCTGCAGTAGTGATTGCTTTACAGTGGAAGGTCACACAGTATTTTATGGTTTTATCTGGAGAAAGAAAGAAGACTGTTTACCAGCAGTATTCTTTTTTCTGTGTTCTTTATGTTCATATTTTCCCTTTAGCTTTCATTATAAAATGTCCTGACTCAATTTTGGAACTAGATAAAAGAGAGGAAGAAAAGTTGTCTAGAGTTGCAACTTCTGGTTTGGACAAAAAAGTTCTCAGATTAACCCTGTCTCCTTAATGTGAGTCACATATAAATAAACAGACTTTGGCAACTGAGTTTTCTACTGTAATCAGATGCCCCCATAAGGATTGTTAATGGATGACACTGAAAAAGGAACCCAAATTTCTATGAGTTTGAACATTTTTATAACAATATTTGGAGAAAAGAGAAGTGAGAGGTGGTTCAGGGCTTGGGTGACTGACTGTGTCTCCTATTTTGCTCCTCAGATGGAACCCTGGGCCTAGAACCCATTCCTGTCTTCTGCTGCTTCAGCTCTATCCCCTCCCCCCACTGCCTCTTAGACTTCCTTCCCCTCAGTTTGGCTTTCCCCAGAGCCACTGACTGATGTGGTCTACCTGTCACTGCTCCCTTCCTCAGGCGCCATCTCCTATTGACTCTGTGGCCTACGGGTTTATCCCGCAGACCAATTACACTCACCAAATGTGGCGCACAAGGCATTTTCATTTTATGTGGTCTCTCAGGGTAAAATCATAAAGATAAAGACAGTAAATTCAAAGTAGCCTTGTTTGATTGGTTGTGGTTAGGATAATTTTTGATCATGGCCTGCAAGCTTCAACTAACTAGCATAAAGTCCAGTAAAATGTATCATGAAGTATCACTTTATAAATTATTTTAATAGTTATGAACAAAGTTCATTCCTATTGAATTTTTATGTATAACAGTGAGTTTAATGTAGTTAAATTTCTGTTGACTTATATTGGAAATATAAGTTTTATTTATAAGGATGCAGTGAAAACATTGCCAAGTTAAAAATGTCATGTCATCCTCTGTCAATGAGGTTCATTCTGCTATATTAGTGAATTTGTCTGAATCTTTTCTTCTAGGGAGCTGAATATTCTCTCTGAATATTAAACAACTGGCAAGATTATTCTTCCAAATGACATAAAATTTAAAAAGCATTTACTAATTAATTCTTCCAAATCTCTTAAGAGTAGGGAGAACTCAAGCAGATATACCCATTGAGAAAGGGGACATCCCCCTTTCCAGTGTGGAGTTGTTATTGCAGTATCCCTACAGTTATCTTTTATGTAAGTAGTTATAGAAGCAGAAGAGGCATCCTAGTGGGTAACGACATTTTATATCCTTCAAATAGCTTTCCTCAAACAAATAATAATAAAAACTATACAGCCTCAAGGATTAGTTCCTGGGGAAGTCTGTGTCTAGCAGAAGGGTTTGAATGGACTCCAATATCCCATCTGAAAGTGCCCTGGACTTTTCACGACAAAAATAAATAAAGTTTGGAATTCTACACCGGTGTAAGTCATTCACAATTTATCTAACCTAATTGCTCTGCCTGCTTCCTTGTGACAGTAAAAAAAAATAATGAAAAGATATTTTTAAACATCAAAGTGGCATATATTTCAGTGGTTATTACTATGATTATTACCAGGCACCACCTGTTCTGTTTCACAGTGGAGATGGTGCTTGGTTTGATATGGGTTCACCTTTTGGCTCCTGCTGTTTGTTTGATGTCTTCAACTTGTCCTGCTTGGCTTGTGTTGTAGGTTCTGGAATCTGTTCTAATTCAAGTAGCTGAGATACGATTACTCTTCTGGAAGGAAAGAGGGTGAAACAGGGAGATGGTAGGAAGTTCCCCCCACAATTCCTGGTCTTCCTGGCAGCCCAAACTTCTGGAAACTCCTGAATCACATTCCTCTACCGAGCATTCACAGCAGTGGTTGATTATGGTATGGTGAGTTGTCAGCTGTCCCTGTCACCTACTGCTAATGCTGCCAACTGTACTTGGCCAGCTCGTCCTGTGGTTCTCAGGGTCCTGATGAGGTGTGACAGTGTGGCATGCAGTGCCCTGTCACTCTTCTAATGATTTAGTTTCCTGGAAAAACCAAGGAAGAACTTTCCCATTGAGAGTCCAGCTGCCTGACATTGATATCCTCACTTGAAACACTGCAGGAGACCGAATTGAAATCATGTGAAAGGACAAATGATCTTAGATGTCCCCTGGCAAGGAAACCACAGTGTTTCAGAGAATCGCAATGCCCCACAATAGCCCTGAGGATCACTCGCCTTAAATTTTCTAGTTGAAAACTCTGTAAGTAGTGTATGACCTTAGACTCTACTCTCCAGGGGAGTTAGTTTCTTTCATAAAATGTATTGTACTTTTCATTGTTTGGTTCCCATGAGGTCAAGATTTTCTCCAAGGTCTGTCGCATGGATAAGCCTTTGGAATAGTAATAAACGAACTATGGCTTGGGGGTGGGGGCATATGTTGCCTAACCAGTATCCTGAAGTGGCTCATGATCTAATTTTTGAAATTCCTGATGAAGAAACTGAGGACCAGAGGATCAGATGTAAGCCAGATTTGTTCTGCTTACTCTGCGTATATTCCTCCCCGCAAGGACTCCAGTGATTGGCCTGATCAGGAAGGGCTACTGGGACTAGCCCCATTACAGAAGGAATGGATGCGGGCAATATAACAAGAATGTGCACTGTTTCCCAAGGAGAAACCTCAATTTAAGGGCCAAATGGATTTCATGAGCATAAGTATACACTTAAAAAAACCAAACTTGATGATCTTTGAAATACACTATTATATAAGTAAGAAAAACACTTTAAGCTATTAAAGATCCTTAATTTTTATGCAAATTCATATTTTTATTCTTTAATTTAAAAACAATGCATTGTTAAATAAAATACAGGTCAAGAAAACCACACAAAACCATGTATGACATAGTGAGTGATTAGAAGATTGAACATTCAGGTCAAGTAATTGAAATCTGCAGCCATGCCAGAATCCCACCCCAAATCTGACCTCACTCTCTCCCTTCAAAAGTAATCATTGTAGGAGAAACCAAGATGGTGGCGTAGGTAAACACCTGAAATTGCTGCCTCACACAGCCACTTCAAAAATACAACTAAAAGACAAAAAGGACATCATCCAGAACCACAGGAAGGCTGGCTGAGTGGAAATTCTACAACTAGAAGGAAAGAGAAAAGCACACTGAGACTCAGAGGAGGTGCAAAAGTAAAGTGCAGAGGTACGGAGGTGCGCGGAAAGGGCTGGCAACTGAGGACATGGTTCTCTTTTTCAATTGGGAGGGAGACACAAGCTCCCGACAGTCCTGACTCCAGTTCCCAGTGACTCTCTGGGGACGCAGACTCATATGGGGAGAAACTGGACTGTCTGGCAGTGGGCAGAACTCGAGGGCAGCTTTCTCTCAGAGGTGTTTGCAGTGATTACCACTGGCTACTGAGACCCGGGACCTCTTAGGGCAGGGATGAGGATCAACCATAGCAGTTTGCTCCACCCTGTTGATTCCCTGAGATGCTGCCCCACCCAAGCAGTGCCCAGAGGTTTTTGCATATGAATGACCTGGCCCTTTGCAATCTAAAATTACCTAACAAACTGCAGCTGTGTCAGAGAGACCCAGAACATACAAAAGAAGGCCCAATGCCCCACAGCAGACTGCATTGCTTCACAGCTGGGCCTCATCTGGGCACCTCCAAATCCCAAACAAAGAAGAGGAATCTGCAGATCTCTCCATACCTCCTGCTAGGAAGCCTCAGGCAGAGGCTAAATTAGCACCTCCTTAGAGATCCAAGTGCCAGTGTACCCAGTGGTCAGAGTGGGACCATCCAGATTACAACTCCTCAGATCCATAAGGGACACACTAAGGGGGAAGACTCAGTGAACACCAAAGCCTCACTGAAACAAGTCTTGCCCCATAAGGGTGTCTCCAGCACAGAAGTTCCCCCACCATAGACACAGCTGAATCTCACAGCCAATTGACCTGGAGGTCAATTCCTCCCAGTGATATGAACTACAATCAAGGCTTAACTACAACAAGACTGTGCACACAGACCACAAGGGGGTGCACCAAGAGTGTCCACCTCAGGTAATTGGGGTGGCTGAGCCAATGGGCACTATAGGACACCTAGCACAGAAAACCACTCTATCAACACAGGAAAGCAGCGAAAGACAAAGAAACAGGTCACAAATGACAGAAATGGAGGAAAGCAAACTACTGGATATAGAGTTCAAAACCACGGTTTTAAGGTTTTTCAAGAATTTTCTAGAAACGGCCGATAAATTTAGTTAGACCCTCAATAAGTCTAGTGAGACCCTCGAGGATATGAAAAAGGACCAACTAGAAATTAAGCATACACTGACTGAAATAAAGAATATTAGACAGAGATCCAACAGAAGACTAGAGGATCGCAAGAATCAAGTCAAAGATTTGAAATACGAAGAAGTAAAAAACACCCAACCAGAAAAGCAAAAAGAAAAAAAGAATCCAAAAATATGAAGATAGTGTAAGGACCCTCTGGGACAACTTCAAGCATACCAATATCCGAATTATGGCAGTGCCAGAAGAAGAGAGAGAGCAAGATATTGAAAACCTATTTGAAGAAATAGTGACAGAAAACTTCCCCTACTTGGTGAAAGAAATAGACTTACAAGTCCAGGAAGCACAGAAGACCCCAAACAAAAGGAATCCAAAGAGGACCACACCAAGACACATCATAATTAAAATGCTGAGAGCAAAAGACAAAGAGAGAATCTTAAAAGCAGCAAGAGAAAAACAGCTAGTTTCCTACAAGGGAGTACCCATACGAATGTCAGCTGATTTCTCAACAGAAACTATGCAGGCCAGAAGGGAGTGGCAAGAAATATTCAAAGTGATGAATACCAAGAACCTACAACCAAGATTACTCTACCCAGCAAAGCTATCATTTAGAATTGAAGGTCAGATAAAGAACTTCACAGACAAGAAAAAGCTAAAAGAGTTCATCATCACCAAACCAGTATTAGCTGAAAGATATTCTTTAAGAAGAGGAAGAAGAAGAAAAAGGTAAAGATAAAAATTATGAACAACAAATACATATCTATCAACAAGTGAATCTAAAAATCAAGTGAATAAAAAATCTGATGAACAGAATAAACTGGTGAATATAATAGAATCAGGGACATAGAAAGGGAGCGGACTGACAATTCTCAGGTAGAAAGGGGTGTGGGGGTGCGGGAAGAAACTGGACAAAAATCGTACACCTATGAATGAGGACAGTGGGGGGGGGGTAAGGGCAGAGGGTGTGGTGGGAACTGGGTGGAGGGGAACTATGGGAGGAAAAAAGAGGAACAACTGCAATAATCTGAACAATAAAGATTTTTTTTTTAAAAAAAGGGGAAAAAAGTAATCATTGTCATGGTGCTCACTTCCTCATTTATTCATTTACTATTCAACAAGCATTTATGAAGGGCCTGGCATACATCAGCCTTTTCTCTTTCATCTCAAACATATAGAATGGCATTTTAGATATCTAAGACACAGTTCTAAATAAATTTGAGTCTTCTGGCCTAGAAACTTATTCTCAAACCTGCTATATATTATGGCTGCTCTGAGTATTTTGGTATAGAGAGGCTGGTTCATATAGTTACTAATTAAATATACTTTTATTGGTAACTTTTAATGTTTGACACTTTATGTTGCTATTATGAGAGATGAATATGAATAAAACACAATATTTGTTTCTATAATACTTACACTATAAGGGCAGCAGACATAATACAAAGGAAATGTTACTAGTAAAAATGTCAGAGAAAAAGAAATGATTTGGGATATTTCTTTTCTCCACTAGCCATTTCCTGGGAGAGAAGAGAATAAGGCAGGATGAATTGGATTGTTCCTCATTCTTTTTCAATTATACCTCTCCATCTGCAGATTACATCCTGTAACACTTCCTTCCTCTAATTTAAATGCAGTGCTCCTGGGAACTTATTTTATATATACCCAATAAAACAGCATTAATCTGATAGTCGTTTCTTCAAACTGGCACAAAATTTGAAGCAAGTGCTATTTTCAACCTTCCAGATGTCTTATTTGGTAAAAGAAATATGGAATAATTGATTTTAAAGTCTCCAGGGTCTTTCTATACTGTGAAATTTAGGGGATGTAAAACTCAGGATTCAGGCAGAAGGATCCAGGACACCAGAAGAAATAAAGTCGTGTGCTAAGCCACTAGCCCCATGCATTCTCCCCTACCCCCCAAATTTGAGACTATTTGTAGTGAGGGTCAGGACTGAGGCTCTCATCTCTAGGACCACTTCAGACACTATGGGATATAATAGGGGTTCACCAGGTGTCTATTCCCTGAAAGGGGTTGCTGCACCTGTGAAGAAATGGTGACAAGAATTTGAGCTAATAGTCAAGGATAGAGAGGCTAATTAAATATACTTTTATTGGTAACTTTTAATATTCAACACCTTGTGTTGGTAATTATGAGAAAAATAAATATGAATAAATCATAGTGGAAAAAATGGAATGGAAAATGTTATTTGGAAATAATGAAGGAAAACACATCATTATCCTACTATAGGAACTGGGATCAAGGACAGACCTCCAGGTGAGTCAAGAACTCACCCTTTATCTGGACTCACCCTTTAGCTGGACATCCTTGTTTGTTCATGGTTAGTGGAGAACATATCTTTGAATATGACACTGACAAGCAGCTTTAAAATTACTTCCAACAGGCCCCCTGCACCTCAGATTCCTTCAAAAGTGAGGAACCATTAGACTGACAGAACTAGTTTCTTTTGGGGGCCCTTAGTTCCTGCTGGGAAAAATTCTTACTTAGCCTCAACAGCTAAAACTTCCTTGCAAGCTAACAAGTTAGTCTGGCGGTTTCATGGGTGCTGACAGAAGACATGAGATTCTTGGGTTGAGACTGTCCTCTTTTGCTGTTTAAAGTGACTAAATAGGGTCTTTGGACATCAGAGCAATTAATATCTGAACAACAGCACATGATATATGGTGGGGGATAGTCACTGGGAAGAAGAATTTTCAAGTCTGGGTAGCTGTAACTCCTGAATATATTACTCTAATTTTGGTGGTCATTTTATTTTAATGTGGCCTGGCAATGCAAGTATTACATGGAAAACTCAGGTTGTAGGTAAAATAATGGCTTTCCCTTTAATCTGTAAAAGATAAAATCAATTTTTAATAAAAGCACTAAAATACCATTAATGAATAAAGTAAATGTTCTGTGCATTTCCTTAAATATCCATGTATTCATCAAGAACAGCAAATGCTACTATGCTTACATCACTAGTGTTTGCAATCAATGATTTCACAAATTCACTTTATATATACAAAACACATCCTGTACATACATTTTATGTGAAAAGCGAGTAGTCTTAAAATAAATACCAAAATAAGACACATTGCATGAGCATTCTACCTTAGCCAGAATTTCTTTTGTACCTATTTTGGGGGAAAGTAATTTAAAGAAGCCAAAATAGTACATGGCAAATGATAGCTGGCTAGCTGACTCATTGCTTTAACTTGCTTTGGTAGCTGCTGCTTCTTTCTCATCTATGTTTAAAGGGAAAATATACCTAGCAAATTTCTCTAATGTGCATTGCACTATACTTGAAGAAAATGACATCTTCACAAAATGCCAAAGAAAAAAGCAGCATTGTGTGGCCTTTTTGTACAATTAGGGATAATTCTACCTAAGTGGAAGAAGGTGAGGGCAAAATAGAATGTTCAGCAGGTAATCTCTCCAGGAAGTGGTTAATACTGAGACATTTTGGGTTTCCACGCTGTGCTTTAAGCTGTTACCAACTCTCAAGCTTGCCTACTTATTTGTTATAAACATTTAAATCTGAGACCTTCACAAAAGGCCAAAATTAACAGTGAGTGTATTTACACTAAGAAAATGAATTTGAATTAGATTTTTCTACTGCTAGATGGGTTGTCAGTAGAATTGTCTAAAAGGATATTTGTGCTTATCTCCAAGTTGTTTGGCTTTGACAACCAAGAATATGAAGATAGCTATTGTAGGAATGTGCACATACATGGCTTTTCTTAAACCAATTTCCCGAACACTTTTTAAGAGCCTACTATGTACTGGATGTGTAGGTGTTTGAAGAGCTCCTAGCCTAGCAAAAGATATACATAAGTGGATAAATATTTATTGTGCCACGTGATGAAATATTTGAGGGAAAGGTGTTCTTTGTGCCCTGGGAACCCTATGCAGGTTGTGGCTAACTGCCTAGAGGATTTAGGAAATAATAATAGCTAAAATAATGAATATTTTAAAGGTAGTATTTTAATAATATTCATAATTTAATTTAACCTTTATTTAGTGCTTTATTGTATGTAGGGCATGGTATTTGATGCATGGAAGACACTAATGACAAAACATAACTGTGGCTAGAACCTAAAGGGTCTGAGACTTTTACCCTCCTTGTATGCTAACAAGTTAGTCTGGCAGTTTCATGGGTGTTGACAGAAGACATTAGATTCTTGGGTCAGAGACTAAGCACTTTACTTATCATTCATGTCACAGCAGGCAGCATAAATTTCATATTCATAGAAGTTTTACTTGCTCTACAAATCATATGGGGAATTGCAGTGTGGGTCCAGGTGGATGCTGTGTATACAAGTATGAATTCATATTTTCTACTTCTTGAGTAAATCTTAATAATTTATATTTTATCTCAAAATTACTTGTTAACATTAAATTTTTCAAATTGTATTACCACTTAATTACTATGTAGGTCTTTATTAGTGAAAATGTTTTAATTTTTACTTACTTTTTATGTTCAACAGTAATTTTATTATTTCATATGGCCTTAGCTTTTTTTCTTCATAAATGTCTGAGTTTTACCTTTCCTTTGGTTAGATTTTAAAGAAAACCCTATTGAACTTATTGATCAATTTTAATAATTTTAATCAATTTTTTCTTTATATTTATATTTTCTCCTTCTGTCTTTACTAAAACTTGTGTTATTCTTTTTGTTGCTTTTTAAATTTAGATCTTAATTTTTTCCATTCTTTTGCTTTTAATTCATAATCATTTAATACCATGGATCTAATTGTATACTGATTTGTTATTGTGTATATTAGGCCACAAGAGATGCGTGAAATATCTGGCAGACATTTATGTATCCAAACAGATAAATTTAAAGCTTTGAGTGCTTAGAATAGCATTTCTAACCTGCCCTTTGCCCTGAGGAGTAGGCTTTTGTGATCAAGTCTACTTAATCACAAATGACCTCCTTCTTTGCCCAGAAAGGTCATTCTCAGTAAAAGAGGATAAAAAAGAATAAATTGAAAATATTAATGTATAAAATATTCTTATTCTTATATTTTCTCTTAAACACAACAAATAGATCATTCTTATAAGATGGAATACAGATATATATATATATATAGTCCCAAAATTCACGCAAGAAATAATTTTGATAGAAAACACAGGTTTATAATTAAAAATTGTAAATTTTTTATTGACTCATAAAGTATACAGTATAGGGTTATGTATTGAATAACACATCAGGTAAATGGCCTCCATGGCTTTGCTGGCACATACACAAAGCCTTGGTCTTCATTGGTCTTCATTGGTCTTCATTGTCCCTGCTCCTGGGCCATATTGGTACGTGGTAATACTTATCAAATTGAAGGGATTGAAATCAAAGGGCAACAGATAGTAGAATCTGATTCAATAAACCAAGTAAAATTAGGCTTTGATTTTTTGTTGTTGTTGTTGTTAATGCTCATGCAAAATTCAAATCTTGCGTGAATTTTGGGACACCCTATATAATCTAATAAAAGAGAAACATGCAAATTGACCGCACCTCCGCTATGCTCAAGCCACATCCACCAGCCAATCAGAGCAACTATATGCAAATTAACCCAACCAGATGGCGGCCGGCAGCCACAGAGCTGGAGCAAGCAGGAGGCTTGGTTGCCCCTGCGATGGAGGAAGCCAAGCTTCCTGCCTGGCTGGCTGTGGCCTCTGCTCAAGGCAACAAAGTTTCAATTATAGAAGATAAATAAATCCCAGATACCTGCTTCCAGCCAGCCTCCACTGGGAGCTTGGGTGGCTGGGGGCTGTAGCCAGCCTTCAAACAGCCATTAGCCCCTCACCCAGGCTGGCCACATCCTCATGGGGTGAGGGTCCCCACTGGGGGGCTTGGCCAGCCTGCAAACAGCCATCAACCCCTCACCCAGGCTGGCCAGGCACCCCAGCAGGACCCCCCTCCCTGAAGGGGGTGTGACCAGCCTGAAAACGGCCCTCAGCTCCTCACCCAGCCTGGCCAGGCACTCCAATGGGACCCCCCACCCTGATCCGGGAGACCCTTCAGGGCAAACCAGCTGGCCCCCACCCATGCACCAGGCCTCTATCCTATATAATAAAAGGGTAATATGCAAATTGACTCTAACAGCAGAACGACTGGGAATGACTGGTTACTATGACACACACTGACCACCAGGGGACAGATGCTCAATGCAGGAGCTGCCCCCTGGTGGTCAGTGCACTCCCGCAGGGGGAGCTCTGCTCAGCCACAAGCCACGCTGATAGCTGCCAGTACTGTGGTGGTGGTGGGAGCCTCTCCTGCCTCCTCAGCAGCACTAAGGATGTCCGACTACAGCTTAGGCCTGCTCCCTGCTGGCAAGTGGACATCCCCCGAGGGCTACCAGGCTGCCAGAGGAATGTCTGACTGCCAGCTTAGTCCTGGTCCCCCGGGGAGCGGTCCTAAGCCAGCAGGTGGACATCCCCTGAGGGGTCCCAGACTGCCAGACTGCGAGAGGGCACAGGCTGGGCTGAGGGACCCCCCCCCCCCCCCGCCTGAGTGCACAAATTTTTGTGCACCAGGCCTCTAGTATATATGCCTAAGTTACCACCAGGGGTAGACATTCAATGCACAGGCATGGAAACATGGAGCAGACTGATGAATCTGGGTTTGTGCATCGGTGGGGTCCCTCAGCCTGGTCTGTGGGGTTTGGGCTGAAATCGGCAATCCAACATCCCCCAAGGGGTATAAAGAAAAAAGTGAGAGATTCCCCTCCACCACCACCATTGTGTCCTGAGACTCACAGAAGTAACCATATTCTTAATTCCCTGTTAACCACCTATGATACCAACAAAGGATCTGATCTCAGGGCTTTCTCTGGGCCTGAAGAACCATCAGTACCTGGCTTTACCACCCTCTTCCTGCATGCTAGCACTCACAGAAGCAATTGTACCACTGCTTTACCCAACTACTGCACAGATGGACAAGTAACTTTGGGGTGGCAGATTTTCATTTCTTCAGAAACTATTAAACAGACAGAAAAGAAATTGGACTTGCTGGGACTAGGTCACTAGAATTGAAAGTTGTTTTGGCAGCAGAGCACCAGCATCTGAGTTTCCTTTTTGGCTGCGTGTCACCCCCAGGATGACAGTGCAGTAGTGACATGAGAGAGCTCTATTACCAAGAGGCTCAGCTACTTCTGAAGAGGTAGGTTTTCCTGCCAAGTGAATATTCTTTTGATGATGAACCTACTGCAATATGTTCAATGAGGGACTAACCTAGGGACATTTGAGAATATTTCAGATGTGCTAACATGTGATAATGCACTGCTGAGCTAAACAAAGCCATTCCTGATGTGTTGAGTTTTACTCCTTGGTTTGATTCAGGACAAAATACCAGGAGGCATATCTTTCTGCTTTTATATAGCTTCTGTGACACTGAAGAGAGAAGAAATGTTAAATGTGTTTTATTGTTAAAGACAAAAGTAAAATATGTCAACTACAATGTCATATTTCCCTCCTTTTTTATTTTATCCTGAGATAAATTTCTAGAGTCATGTGTAAGAATAGAAATGAGGTTTTGGTGACTGGCAATTTTTCCATAGCAACTGAGAAAGACCACAGGCAGCAGGATATTGGAACATGTGGAAGATGTGCCAAATATTCAGGGTGAAGTATCAGGAATATATTTAAATAGTAATCCCTCTCCATGCCCCAGTCGTCTCCCCACATGATATGCCACATAATAACCTGTTTTTTTCTAACCTCATGACATCTTTAGGAAGGCATTGGTTTCTCATCCATCTGTTGTGAATTCACAGCTATCTGGTGGGGTTCTTGTTTTGTTTTGTTTTGTTTTCTGCTTTTCTCACTGGAAGTTCTTTCATGGAAGAAGGATGGCTTGTTCTATTATCTGCTTTAACATAACACCAAGGATAGTGTTTGGCATAGAGTGAGCACCCTATTAAATACTTGTTGAACAAATATATATATATTTTTTTAATGATTGTATTGAACTAATGAACTATGTTTTCCTTATTCGTCACCCCACTTCAATTAACACCTATTTTCTAGTACATATGCTTTTAAATTTTTTTCATGGGATAAAAAATGTAACAATTTTTCAATATTTTTAATACATAGAAACAATGTGAGGCAGGAAAAGCATAATTTCATCTACCTTTGGAAACCATTAGCTCTTTACATACTTCTTTATAATAATCTTTATATATCCTATGTTATAAAAGCCTAATATGCTAAGTGTCTGGTTGTCCAGTCCTCCATTCAACCAATCAAAACATAATATGCTAGTGATATGTTAAGGCTGCACAGTCGCTCACTGTGACGTGCACTGACCACCAGGGGGCAGATGCTCCAACTGGTAGGTTAGCTTGCTGCTGGGGTCCGGCTGATCAGGACTGAGTGAGACAGGCCATGCATGCCCTGGAGCCCTCCCACGGTCCCTTCCCAGCTGGCCAACCTCCCATGTCCCTCCCCGGCCTGGATTGTGTACTGGTAGGGTCCCTCTGCCTGACCTGCACCCTCTCACAATCTGGGCTGAGGGACACCAACCCCCCCCCCCAAGTGTACAAATTTTGTGCACTGGGTCTCTAGTGTTGTTATATAGTTTTCTATTAACTATAGCATCATTTCTATAGTCAACTCAAGCTAGTGTTTCCAGGAGAAATAGATATAACAAGCTCATTGGCATAACCAAGCCTTTGTAAATAACTTTCCATTAATTCTATTTCCTTTCCCATATCTTCTTATAAAACTGAGGTCCCCTGTGAGGTATTGCTTGCAAGGGAGTCTGAGAAATATAGTTCTTATCCCATGAAACTCTTTCCTATGTATTGGTTCTTGTACTTTTATTTTGCTTTTCTAGAATACTCTTCTTACTGTTGTTCACAAAACTGACCCATTGACATATTTCAAGTTTCAGTTCAAAAATCTAACTCAGAGAAATCTCACCTGCCCACTTGGCCTCGCTCAGTTTCTCCACCCCACCAGCCAGTTCATTTTCTTTGTAGCATTTCTTTTTTCTTTTTTTTTTTTTTAAATATATTTTATTGATTTTTTACAGAGAGGAAGGGAGAGAGATAGAGAGTTAGAAACATCGATGAGAAAGAGAAACATCGATCAGCTGCCTCCTGCACATCTCCTATTGGGGATGTGCCCGCAACCAAGGTACATGCCCTTGACCGGAATCGAACCTGGGACCTTTCAGTCCGCAGGCTGACGCTCTATCCACTGAGCCAAACCGGTTTCGGCTTCTTTGTAGCATTTCTGACAGTCTGTATTACTCATCTGTGCCTCTTGGCTCTCTGTTCCACTTGAATGTAAGCTCTATGAGGGCAGGAGCTTTGTTACTCATAGCACCTAGTGCTTTGTCAGGCTTTCCATATTTTTATACAAATTTGTTATGTAATAGATTCACCTAAAGTTGTATCTTCAGTTTATTTTCAATTTGCCAACATAAGAACTGCATTGATGAGCATCTTTACACAAAATACTTTGTCTACATTTCTGATAATTTCCTTGGATCGATTAATAGGATAGGAACAGCTCACATTTTCCAAATTGCTTTATAAGAATACTGTTCCAGTTCACTTTCCTGCCAGCAATATGTGAGAACTTCCATCTTATCACATCACCACCGGAGCTGAATATTTTTGTGTTTAAACCTTTACTAATCTTTTCCTACTGAAATTTAGAGGTGTATTTCTTAAAATAACTATCAAGTTTTTGTATATTGTGAATATTTATTCTGGTCATATTTTTTGAAGTACAATTTACACTGTTGTGTTCTATGCTAGAAGTATTCAACATCTATGTAGTCAAACCAATTTGGTTCTTTCCTTTATAATTTCTTTCATTGTTAAGAAAGCCTTCATTCAGAGGCCAGATGAATATTCTATTTTAAATTCTTTGATGTATTCATATTTAGATTTTGGGGATAATTTCCTTATCTAATTTATTTTCACAATTTATCTTTTAAGAGCTTTTTAAATTATCTTTATCAAATTTGAAACTGGATCATAATAGTAGGTAATACAAAACATGGCTCAGAAACTAAACATAAATCACAGACAATAAAGAAAGAGCATAAAATTGAAGTGTTTATAGCTTATATATTTGTCTATTCTTGTACCAGTATTAAGCAACTCTGAAAATCACAACCATACATCCCTCATTTTAACTATATTCACAAATATAAATTAACATTATGTTCTTGTTCTAAATGAAATGATGACATCAAGTCTGGTTTGCAGAATGTTGTGATTGCTTTGATATTAATTGTTATTGGATGGTCTGATTATTAGATGGTAAGTTTTGTACATTGACCTCATTGTAGTTTTGAAACTGCTCACAGTTCTTCCCCCATAAGCAACAGGGGAAGAAATTTGATTTTGGCAGTTCAGGAAGCCAGTCACCCTCTGTGTCTGACTCTAGAGTAGAGGAAATAACATTCACTCTGTAATTCCTTTGAGGTGCTATCAGCTGAAGCCCTTAAAACTAATATCTTTGACAAGCACTCCTCAAATTTTCTGTTGCTAATTGCAGGTCAACATGAAAATAGCCAATGTTTTATAACTGATTAGTTACTGCAATAATTAAATTTAGCAGTGTGCCCTCCTAGACATAGATTATGAAGTGACCTTGAAAAAACAAAGAATATTATACAAATTAAATCTGCCATATGCTGATTTCTTAGTTTTCCTCCTTTATTGGCTTTTTATTTTGAATAGTCCTTCTCTTCTACTCTATTTGGAAACAAAACAAAGACAAGTTAGAATGGGAGGTGATTTTAATTTGCAGAAACTATGGGTTTACCTGTTTAGTCAGTATAAGTGAGTACTGTGAAAGGAAGTTTAGAACTGAGTGTAAAGGAATAGTGATTGAATATAAAATAGTATGGAGACACATCCTAAGGGGACCCCAATGAGTCACCCCCTTGTATAATCTATTCCCCTTGAGTGGAACCTGGGAGTTGCCTATCACAAACAGAATATAGCCTAAGGGAGGAGTTGTCACTACAATGATCATACTGGTTTATATGGCAGAGGAGAAAGATATTGCAGATGTATTTGTCCCTAGTGTGCTGTCTTGAGCTCATCAAAAGGAAGACTATACTAAGTAGAACTGACCTTATCAAATCCTATATAATAGAAGCGTAATATGCTGTGTCCAGTAGTCCAGTTGGCCATTCAACCAATCAAAGTATAATATGCTAATGATATGCTAAGACCGTTCAACTGCTCGTTATGATGTGCATTGACCACCAGAGGGAAGACAGTCGACTGGTCGACCGGTTGCTATGACGTGCACTGACCACAACGGAGTAGATGCTCCAAATGGTAGGTTAGCTTGCTGCTGGGGTCTGGCTGATTGGGACTGAGTGAGACGGGCTGGACATGCAATGGAGCCCTCCTGCGGTCCTTCCCTGACTGAGCAACCTCCAATGTCCCTCCCCAGCCTCATTCATGTACCAGTAGGGTCCCTCGGACTGGCCTGTGCCCTCATGCAATCTGGGACCCTTGGGGGATGTTGGAAAGTTGGTTTTGGCCTGATGGTGGAATGACCGGTCATTATGACACACACTGACCACCGGGGGCAGACGCTCAATGCAGGAGCTACCCCTTGGTGGTCAGTGTGCTCCCACGGGAGAGCGCCGCTCAGCCAGAAGCCGGGGTCACAGCTGGTGAGTGCAGTGGCAGTGACAGGATCCTCTCCCGCCTCTGCGGCAGCACTAAAGATGTCCAACTGACGGCTTAGGGGGAGCGGGCCTAAGCCGTCAGTCAAACATCCCCCAAGGGTTTGCAGACTGCAAGAGGGTGCAGGCTGGGCTGAGAGCCCCCCCACCCCCCGCCAAGTGCATGAATTTCGTGCACCGGGCCTCTAGCAAGTATTATAAAGGAAGGGTCAGGCTTTCCTTGAAGTTAGAGATTCAAAGCAGCAGCAGTGCTTTTTCCCTCCTTCACTGGCTTTGAAGGAAAAGGTGTCATCAACCCTGCAGTCACTAGGAATGAAGTTCACTAACAATTTGAGCGGACTTGAAGGTGGAGCCTCCCTATTTGAGCTGCCAGATGAGAATGCAGCCCAACCTTCATGCCAGCTTTCTGAAACTCTCATCAGCTTGTTCAGACTTTTGATCTACAGAGACTGTGAGATAATAAAGAGAATAAAGCAGTGTAGTTTTAAGGCTCTCAGCTTGTGGTAATTTGTTGAGTTGTAACAGAAAACTGAAACAAAAAGTTTCCTTCAGGGCATCAGCTAAAGGAGGGAGAGTTTCTTCTCTCAAACCAAAATGTGAAATTCCTCTCTCTGTTTGTAGCTTAATTTGAATGTTGCCATTCTAATTTGAAATTATGTCCATGCTGAAGAACTGGTCGTACTCTTTCTACTTCTTTCTTTTTAGACTATTTTATTAAGGGATGTTGATAAAACTGCCAAAGGAAATATTCTTGAAATAATATTTCCTCTAATAGTATCACTTATTCCTGTGAATTTTGAGTTTCCCTACAATTGTACTACTCTTCTAATCTTGTCTATTTTCAGTTAAGTCATTTTACTTTTAAGTTCAAGTGGACACTCCTTTTCCATTTGCCATTGTGTTTGATTTCCTGATCTCTTCCTCCCCATGTCATTTGAACCTTGTCTTTGCTGGGTGATTCTGCATTTCCCCCTTAGTTCTACAGGGTCAGGATGCTCTTTCCATTTTCATTCTGGGTCCATTCTTGACCCTCCGTGCTAGTCAGCACCCAATAAATTTCTGTCTCAAATTTTCCTCCTTTAAGATTTACCTCCGTTGAAGAATTTCCATTTTCTGTTTGACAAGGTTCAAATTTGGAAATGTGGAGTTTAGGCCTATTCTTTTGTAAGATTTATGTTTATTTTCCTTGAGAAAAAGTGAACAAATTGGTATGCAACTCTGAATGAGTGTGAGGTTTTCTTTTTTTTTTTTTTATTAAGATATTACATATGTGTCCTTGTCCCCACGTTACCCTCTACCCCCCCCCCCCGCTCATGCCCTCACCCCCCCCCCCCGTTGTCCGTGTCCATTGGTTAGGCCTATATGCCTGCATGTAAGTCCTTTGGTTGATCTTTCCCCCTTACCCCCACCCTCCCCTACCCTCCCTCCAAAGCCCGACAGTCCAATCAATGCCTCTCCGTCTCTGGATCAGTCCTTGTTCATCAGTTTATGTTGTTCATTATATTCCACAACTGAGTGAAATCATGTGGTATTTATGCGCTCTCCAGTTCCATCCATGCTGTGGCAAATGGTAAGAGTTCCTTTTTCTTCTTCCTCTTCTTAAAGAATACCTTTCAGCATTTCATATAATGCTGGTTTGGTGGTGATGAACTCCTTTAGCTTTTTCTTATCCGTGAAGCTCTTTCTCTGACCTTCTATTCTGAATGATAGCTTTGCTGGATAAAGTAATCTTGGTTGCAGGTTCATGCTATTCATCACTTTGAATATTTCTTGCCATTCCCTTCTGGCCTGCATGGTTTCTGTTGAGAAATCAGCTGACAGTCGTATGGGTACTCCCTTGTAGGTAACTGACTGTCTTTCTCTTGCTGCTTTTAAGATTCTCTCTTTGTCTTTTGCTCTTGGCATTTTCATTATGATGTGTCTTGGTGTGGTCCTCTTTGGATTCCTTTTGTTTGGGGTTCTCTGCGCTTCCTGGACTTGGAAGTCTATTTCTTTCACCAGGTGGGGGAAGTTTTCTGTCATTATTTCTTCAAATAGGTTTTCAATATCTTGCCCTCTCTCTTCTTCTGGTACCCCTATAATTCTGATGTTGGTACGCTTGAAGTTGTCCCAGAGGCTCCTTACAGTATCTTCATATTTTTGGAATCTCTTTTCTTTTTTCTTTTTCAGTTGCGTATTTTTTGTTTCTTTGTATTTCAAATCTTTGACTTGATTTTTGGGATCCTCTTGTCTGCTGTTGGATCTCCGTAGATTATTCTTTATTTCAGTCAGTGTATGCTTAATTTCTAGTTGGTCCTTTTTCATGTCCTCCATGGTCTCACTATACTTATTGAGGGACTCATTAAATTTATCGGCGGTTTCCATAAAATTCTTGAAAAACCTTATAAATGTGGCCCTGAACTCTATATCCAGTCATTTGCTTTCCTCCATTTCTGCCATTTGTGACCTGTTTCTTTGTCTCCGCATTTTGGCTGCTTCCCTGTGTTGATAGAGTGGCTTTGTGTGCTAGGTGTCCTGTAGGGCCCAGTGGCTCAGCCTCCCCAGTTACCTGAGGTGGACACTCTTGGTGCACCCCCTCGTGGGCTTTGTGCACAGTCTTGTTGTAGCTATGCCTTGGTTGTTGTAGGATCACTGGGAGGAATTGACCTCCAGGGCAATTGGCAGCGAGAATCAGCTGTGTCTGCAGTGGGAGAACTTCTGTGCTGGAGACACCCTTCTGGGGCAAGACTTGCTTCAGTGGGGCTTTGGTGCTCACTGAGACTGCACCCTGAGTGTGTCCCTTATGGATCTGAGGAGTTGTGATCTGGGTGGTTCCCCTCTGACCACTGGGTACAGTGGCTCTTGGATCTAAGGAGGTGCTAATTTAGCCTCTGCCTGAGGTTACACAGCAGGAACTACGAAGAGAACTGCAGATTCCCCTTCCTTTTTTTTTGGAGTTTGGAAGTGCCCTGATGATGCTCAGTTGTGTAGCAATGCAAGCCGCTGTGGGGCCTTGGGCCTTCTCTTGGAAGCTCTGGGTCTATCTGGCCTGGCTGTGGTTAGGTAATTACAGGTTGCAAATGGCCGGGGCATTCATATGCAAAAGCCTCTGCCTCAGCCTGGGCGGGGCGGGGTCTCAAGAAATCAAAGGGCAGAGAAAGCAGCTATGGGGGAGCCTCAGCCCCGCCCTAAGGAGTCGTGAGTCCCAGTGTCCCGGCAATGGCTGCAAGCACCTCTGAGGGAAAGCCGCTCTCAAGCTCGCCCGCTGCCAGACAGTCCAGTATCTCCCCGTATGAGTCCTGGGTCCCCAGAGACTTCCCGGAACCGGATTTCAGAGCCGTCGGGAGCTTGTGTCTCCCTCTGGATTCAAAAAGACAGCCGCGTCCTCAGGTGCCAGACCCTTTCCGCGCGCGCGAGCCCCCGTACCTCTGCACTCCACCTCCGCAGCTCCTCTGGCTCGCAGTGTGCTTTTCTTTCCTTCTAGTTGTAGAATTTACACTCAGCCAGCCCTCCTGTAGTTCTGGATGATGTCCACCTTGTGTTTTTGATGCATTTATCGATTGTTGTGGGAAGCAGCAATTTCCCGGTGTTTATCTATGCCGCCATCTTAGTTTCTCGAGTGTGAGGTTTTCATCATCATTAGATATGAATCACATATAAGCATTTTACCTGAGCTCTGAAATTGTGGGACTACTATTCAAAGGCTGTCAGTGAACATGAAGACCACTCCCCATGGATGTATGACCCCTTAAGAGCCAAAAGCATTGCAGGAAAAAATGGTTACTGCAGGACATTTGCTATAGGCTGAGTGTTTATGCCCCCCAATATTCACATGGTAAAATCCTAATCTCCAATGTATTTGGGGGTTGGGCTTTTGGGAGGTGATCAAATTATGAAGGTGGAGCCTCATGAATGGGATTAGTGTTGGCATAGAGCAAATTTGCTCCTTCTGCCACCTGAGGACATAGTGAGAAGACAGTCATTTATGAACCAGGAAGTGGACCCTTACCAGATACTAAATCTGCTGGCACCTTGATCTTGGACTTTCCAACCTCCAGAAGTATAAGAAATACATTTTTATTGTTCATAAGCCACCACAGCCTGTGGTGTTCTGCTATAGCAGCCTGAAAAGACTGTGACAACCCTTTTTCTGCTCTGAGGTTTATGGATTCTCAGCTGTGATTGATTACCTTCCCTTAAGATTACCTATGTGCCAAGGTCTCCCTCAGTTCCTGTATCTGTGCCTCATTCTCTCTGAAGCTGGATTCAGAAATGTTATAACAGAAGATATTGTAAGGATTGCTTGGGTGTTTTCTACACCAGGACATAGCAGTGGCTTGGTGTCCTGCCCATTTGTGCGGCAGGAAATACTTTTATTTGTTCTGGTGAACTCATTTGTCTGGGATTTATTCCCTCACTAAAAAATTTTGCATTATTTTACTGAGGAAACACGTAGTGAGTAAGGATGTTTTCCAGCGAGTGTGCAAAGGGTTATCGAGGGTATAAAGATGGCCTCTGAGAGGTGACAAATGTAAAATATACTGGGAAGGTGACGCATTTGTGGTGGGTGCACATCTGGCACAAGGTTGGTACATGGTAAGACTAAATCTTTTGGGTAAATTTCTGGCTATGGAGCTTGGGGATTCTTATGCAAACTAAAGTTTAAGAACATTATTACCTGGTGGCAAAAATAATGTCATTGTTCATAAAATACCACAAAGTTTCCCATTTCTTATTATGTCATTAAGATAATATTATAATTTCAAAAGAGAAATCAAAATACTCTTCAAAATTGTTTTCATTAATCAAAATTAGCTTTTGGGTTAAGGCTAGAATTCCTGTGCTTTTATGGTTCTCTTCTACTTGTAAGTCTAAATCTTTTAATATGTTTTTCATAATTATACTTCTGATTAATGGAGAACCATTGACCCCGTGAAATCAAGTTCTGAAATTGACCTACGAGTAATGAATTTTTAATAAGGATGTATTATTCACATCTGCAGTGATTATTTTGGGCTAATAATATTTTAGATTGCAATGATCTTGGAAAATATCTCACAAGCAATACTTCCTGATCTCAAAGCACAACTTAATAATGAATGATGTATAGCTACTTCTATTTTCCTGTGCTAACTGGGAATGAGGTACTTGCCCTGAGCATATGCAGATGTATATATGTAGCATTCATTTATCCATTGTTTGAATGTAATTATATTAACTACATTTATAGAATACTTTCTGCAGTATTAACTACCGCTTTGTATCATGAGAGTCAAAACATTTATAATGTTTAACATGTTGTGTTTTCATGTGATGATATGTACATGAGGACACTTTCTGAAATTAGAAGCAAAATGGCCTACATCTAAATATTCCATCCTACATATCACCATCCTTTTGCATTGTATGAAGAAGTGTGTTGATTAGTTTATACAAACTTAGTAAGTAAATATACATTTATTTCTGGATTGAAGATAAAGGGAAACATGCATCTATAAGTGGTCAAATGTTGGCATTGGTATAAAACTTGCTCAGTTTCATCATTGAAATGACCATGACATAAAATCCTCCAGCGAATAAATACCTTCCTGGAAGAAACTATCACTTTTAGCACATTAACTCTTCCAGGTCATAATGATGCTATACATTTAATTTTTTTTTTTTTTAGCTAGGAATTATTTTTAGGAATTAATTTTCTAAAGTCTTTCATTCGTATTTTGGATGTCATGTGTGTAGTGAGAGATAAATGTTTATGTGATGATAAACTAAAAACAAAATAATTATATCTATTAATATTATGAATTTTCCATTTTTCCCTGAAGCTGTTGTCAAAATCACTGGCATTTTATATGACAGTCTAACTTTGAGTTTGAAACAACCACCAAATATTATGTTAAAAACCTATAGACATGTGAGCGTGGTATGTGCACACCCTCACTTATCTGAACTTGGGTGACTTCAGTTCCTTCCAACCCTCTTTGCTCCTGAGGCCCTAGACCAGGTGAATCTGGGTTGTACTAACAAGCACTTTAATATTGGCCACCAGAGGGCTCCCATATTCCTTCCATCTAAGTAAAAAACACAGTGCAATTAACATAAAGTTCACTAAATAGAAAGCATGTACGGATTTATAATATAGTTACCTATAAGAGGAAATATTCCAAATCCACTGTGTTCTTCTTACACAAAATACTTTCAGTGGACACACGAGAAACTAAACACGTCTATTAAAACAAAGTGATTAAGTTGTGCAGTTGATTTTGTTTTTGTTTCTGGAAGCCATGGCACTGACTTATAATACTTAATACTCGTGACTCCATTTAAAAACTATTTCCATTAGTTAATTTGGGTGTAAATCTATTATATATTTATGGGTGATGTTAAATATAACTGATTCTAGCCATTGGAGTACAGTTGTTGTTTTTTTATCACAAGGTAAGCTATATAGATTATCCTGAAATAAAACGTTGGGTATTTTTATTAGCCCAGCTTTTGATATTACAGAAAGTTTTATAGAACAAGATGGTGGGTGTCTTGAGGGGGTGTTAGTGGTAAGAGGAATAATGTCATGAGCTATAGATATTTCCACTGGAGAGGAAGGAAAAGATTGCTTTCTTCGTGGGTCTTTCTACTGGTTCTTACTGAGATGTGTTAGCTGAAAACCAGTCCCAGGAGCTGAGGCTTGCCGGGGTTACTCTAAGGGTTTCTAGAAGCAACAGAAGCATTTGGCATTGTTCTTTCCTTTAGTTTGTGGTCATTTGTCTGGGTTGGACAATCCAGGTGCTGTCCATAGAGTTTATGTATGCAGGGATATTTCCTCCCTGAGATAGAGCGTGGGATCAGCTGTTAATGGAAATGTTATAATTTGCAGCAGAGCCAACTTGGAAACCAGCATCTTTAGGGACTCTTTGGATTGAGGTGAAACACTTCAAATGAGTCATGACATTGATCTTCTCTGTGATGTGTTTAAACCACATATCATTTATCATCAGTAACTGAAAATGCTATTTAACCATTCTACATTTTTTCAATTACTTTTTGTAGAACACATTAGTTATTATGCATGCACTTAAATGTGCATCAAAGAGAATGACAACACGTAAGGCCTGATTAGCTCAATTATACACCCACACCTACATGCTGTCTTTTTTACTGTAAGACTGAAATATCATGTTATAGGAGAAAATAAAACAATCTGTTCCCCCTTTTATCCATTATGTTCTTCTGGTCTAAGAATTGTTTTGAGTATTCTTTAGAGAAAGAGAATTTAAAAATAGAGCTAATTTTGGTTTATCTTGCGCTTACTGCAATACTTTTAAAGCAGTGTTATGAATTCTGTTTTAATCTGTTTGTAGTTGAAATGCTATTTCCCAGTGCAGGCTTTCTTTGAATCCTGCATTTCAACCATTGCTTTTTCTCCATGAGACGATGGTAATTTAAAAACCACTCTAGTCCGTGGGCTTAGATTACCATGTCTAAGTGAAACATAGATGTGAAATTATCAGAGCGTAAAACCTATTCTGGAAGTTCAAGTACAGTTATAGTTGTGGCCAGTAGTAACCAGTCTAGTGCTCATGATTCACTGGATTTAGATTTGACGCCATTTCTACTCAAGGAAATCCACAATATTGCAATTGGTAATTCACTGCATTTTAAGATCATTGCTAAACTCTAGTTCAAAACATGCACAAATAAAAGAAAAAATTAAAAAACTTGATAGTGACCGTAATATCACCTAGCTTGTAGCTAATTCTGTTTTATATTTCTCATGAAAGTCTTTAAATTAAAAACCAAGGAAAATTTTCTGGATTAGATAGATTTTGTTCAGGAAAGTCTTTGCTAATTACCATACCATTTGTAAGATTCTATTATTTAGTAATAAAAATATCAGAAATTTTTAAATTAATATGTCCAAACAATTTCATGTAAAGTGATTGGTTCCTAGGTTTCTGAATAATTGCTTCAATTCTGAAATTTAGTATGTTTAGATACTGCTCCAATTGTATGTGTTTACCACTTAGAAAGAATTATTTTTTCCAATCTAGACTATGTAAAATCAAATTGGTATAAAGTAAACTGGCTCAAAAGCGTCTCCTAACGTTTATTTGCAAAGGTTTCTATGGCCAATATTCCTGCTACCAAGGTGATATTAAGCCTTGTCAGTCACCAAGGAAATGTAACTTTTCACTAATTCTGAGTGTGAGAAGAAAGGTACTACTTGAGCATATGCCAACCCTGATGTGCCTCTTTCTGCCCCTAGCAATACATTTCAGGCATAAAAACAAAAATCTGAATTCTCAGCACAGGTGGACAGTGATCAGGGAGAGACCCTGCATTGCCCAGCTCTTAAAAGCTACAGACGTACCTATTTCTAAGCCACTGGTGGTACCTAGAGACCTTCCTTTCTCAAGTTGTTGATGCATATTATTCTTTACCCAGGATTTTGGGATCTCTTTAGCAAAAAATAAAATGTAAGCATTATCTTTGAATACTGGTGCTCAATCTTGGCTGCACACAGCAGTCACCTGGGACTACGTTTTAATTAGCAGTGCTCAGGCTGCATCACAGACCAGTTACATCAGAATGTCTGCAGCTGGAATCAGGCATCAGTTTTCTTAAGTCCCCAGGTGACCACAACATGGAGCCAAGTTCTAAAATCACCTTCTTATAAACAGACATCTCCCACTGATATCATAATCCTATATCCTGGCCTGCGTCGTGGGTGGGGATTTCAGTCTACAGGTCCATATATTCAAGAAATACAGGTTATTTTTTTATAGCCTAATTTAATTTTGATTATGAGTTAGTCACACAGTCTAGCTTTTGTAATTCAGCCAGTGTGGTGAAGAGCTGATCTTGGACTCTTAGGATTCTTTCTTTCCCTAGATTTGCAAGTGGATTTCAAGTTATTTCTGATACTAAAGTGTTTGAGAGTGGGACTGGAGAGGGCTCTGTCCCAGGTTGCTCCTTACCTGTGCTAGTTACTGAAATGCTCTCGAATGCATCTGTCCCATGATATGTCGGTGGTCCCATGGGTCCCCACAGCACTGCCCTTCACCCAGTTCCATCTCACCTGAAGGGCCTTTTCCTTCTCCCATGCAAGTCATGGTGTGCAGCCGTAAGGTGAGCTGACTCTAGTCTGCCTTGTAGTACCATCAAGTTTCTCCTCCCCCTCTTCCCCACATTTGAGAAAATGGCTATGCATTTGCTGTTTCTAAGAGACTTTGTGTGATGTTAAATAAAATGTTAAGAAATGGACCAGCTGAAACCGGTTTGGCTCAGTGGATAGAGCATCGGCCTGCGGACTGAAAGGTCCCAGGTTCGATTCCGGTCAAGGGCATGTACCTGGGTTGCGGGCACATCCCCAGTAGGAGATGTGCAGGAGGCAGCTGATCGATGTTTCTCTCTCATTGATGTTTCTAACTCTCTATCTCTCTCCCTTCCTCTCTGTAAAAAATTAATAAAACATATATATATATATATATATACCAATATGAAACTAGAGCTTCTTTCAGCAAAATCATTATAGGTATCTTCCATCCCACCCCCACCCCCACCCCCACCCCCACCACCCCCCATGCCCCGTCTGGCCTTCACTACATTGTTGTCTGTGTCCATGGCTATGCATATATGCATATATGTTCTTTGGTTAATTTCTTCCATTCTCCCCACCAGCCTCCCCTCTGAGACTGTTTTTTCTTCTTCTTTATGCAAAAGCCTATAAGTTCCTTTTCAGTTTATAAGAAACCATAAAATTATGCCTCTTTTCTTGAAATGATTTTTTTTTAGCATGGGATTGTTTGATTTAAAATTATTGTTTAAAAGTATATTAATATAAATATTCAACTCAAAATGGTTTTGCTAGATAAATCTAACTGTGTCTGTCTTCCTCAGGTACTTTTGTCATCTGCCTAAACAGTATGAATCATCTTTAAAATTATATCAACTGGTGCCACCTCCAACGGAGTTGCCTTAATTCTGCTAGGGCTATCCATTTTGTCATTCAGAACCTTTCCTTAATTATTGATTTGAATTAACTACTGCATTTTAGTGACTCAAGGAGAGAAGAAGAACAGTTTATTGTTAGTACCAATACTGAGTACATCTGCTCAGTTTGTCTAACTTAGGGAACCTCCACATTTGTATTACCTTGGCCTTAAGAAAGTATGATTCCTCCTTACAAAGTCCAAGTCAAATACACGTAGCATTTATGACACTATCATTGTAACAACAAAATTAATCATGTGCTTATTATGTCTTGAAACTATGCTTATACCTTGTAAACATTGCCTTGTTTAATTGGACAATCTCCATTTCACAGATGAGGGGACTACTCAAATCACTTGTCCAAGTTCACTCACCTCATTAATTGCAGTTAGGACTTGCTTCATGCTCTTGCCCATTATACTTAGACATATGAATTGAAGGCAGTTCTTGATGTTTGACACTGATTATTTTAAACAAACACATGTACACAATAGAATACTCCTTTTTTTTTCTAATAGGTACTAAACTGGGAAAATAAAATTAGTGCCATGCACTAAAATAAATATGTCCAGATTCATAATGGAATATGAAGAGAAGCTAAACAATAGTTGGGGAATAAACCTTTTGAAGGTTATGTTATAATATTCTACTCAGGCCTCCACAGAAAGTGTCTAGATGCCCATGTATGATACAGGGTATTGTGCTAAGGGTGCCATGATCTGACCCAGAGCTGCCTGATAGAACTACATGCAATGATGGAAATGTTCTTTATTCACACTGTACAATATGATAGCTTACTGAGCACATAAAATAAGGCTAGTGAAAATAAGGAACTCAATGTTGAATATTGTTTGAGTTAAAAATTATTGGACACTATTATCAGAGATAAAAATTTGACAGGAAAACAGAAGGCTGCATTACTAAATCCCAGACAAGAGGGTTACTGATTAAAACACACAAATAAAAACCCCTTAAGACAATGTCCCATGTATAGAAAATGTGGCTCTCTTTATGTTAAGATGGTTGAAGTTGCCATGTAGTAATTGCTGGGGTGGAATGGGGTCAAGGTGTGGCAGGATCTTTTGTTTAAGTAGCTGGTGAGAAAGACCCAAAATCTTATTTGAACTTAATGAACCTAAATTTAAGTAGCCATATGTGGATACTGGCTGCTATATTGGAAAGTGCAGTTTAACCTTTACTGAACTTTTTTCTCTCTTTTTTTTTACTTTCTTTTGTCTTTTCTCTTGAATAAAGGGAATATATACAAACTTTGGAGTCAGACAGACAAAAGTTAAATTCCTAGCAATAATCTCCTAAATGAAAACAGACCTACTTACATTACTAATTTGTAGGATGAATGAGATAATCTGCATGAAGCATCTAGTAGAGTTCTTGCTATAAATGATGACCTGTTGATGATGATGATGGCAATGCTAATGCTAATGGTCAAATGGGATGAAAGGAGGTCCTCATGTTACATTAGTGTCTTGTGCTAAGTCATCTATTTCCTCAGTAGCATAGCAACATTTCACATGATGTTAGCAATGTCATGTGTGCATACAGTGGTTTATGAGTATGAAACAATTTGTCACTCACGAGCATGTACATGTTCTTTTGAGATAAGAGTTGAAATATTAGGCTTATATTGTTAGTGATAACATGAAAACCTGGCAAGGGGAAGATTTGTGATAAGTCACATAGAACTTTCACTCAAATTTCCATCTTCTGTTTCTGTCTACTTCTCTTACTGCACTATCATATTGCCTCTTAAAATATCTATATATATAAGCGACCGTCTGACCGTTCAACCATCCGATCAGTAGCTATGACATGCAATGACCACCTGGGGGCAGACACTCAATGCAGGAGCTGCCAAGCTGCGGTGACTTGGCAGCTGTGGTTCTTGTGTGATGCACCCGGAATCAGAGAAGAGCGAGCCCGATTCCAGGGTATGTCACCCAAGAACCACCCTCTCACAATCTGGGACTCCTAGGGGGATGTCAGAGAGCTGGTTTCGGCCTGATCCCTTCAGGCCAGGCCAAGGGACCCCACCGGTGCACAAATCCATGCACTGGGCCTCTAGTAATAATATAAAGACTCTAAGGTGCATTGAAAAATATAAATACTTGTGGGACTTCACTAAAGCCTTTAGTTATGAAATAAAACAAAAATGTATTAGAATCAGTGGTTTAGTAAGATCAAAATTCCAGATGAAATTATTTTTCAGTAATGTCATCTCTTTATTAATAGACCACTAGTGCTGCTTTGTAGAGGTAGTATTTATTTTGTTTAATCCTGTATTTGGAAAGTTTCAGCTACTTGAAATGAGTGCAGTAGTGGTGAGTGGTAGAGGAAATCCAGTGTTCTTAGGGGATAAAAATTAAAGAAGTAATTCTTTAGCCAGGAAACTTGCCAAGTCATGTATCATCTTCCATCTTCCACGTTGTCATAGCTCCATGGAGGAGACAGCACCTCATCATGTTTTTAAAAGCTAATCATTGTTCTGCACAGGATGTCCTGCCGACTTCACGGGGACTCTGGCAGGATGTGAGAGATACCGCAAGACTGGTTCACTGGAACCCAGGGATTTAGCAAATGGCAGGAAAGGATAAGTTTAAGCTAAAAATGCAAGTGATTTGCTAAGATACCAAAGCAAGAATAATGAAACCAGATGATGGCTGGGTACCTCACACATCTATGGGGCTAGGGGAGGTAATGCAGAATGTTACAGGCCAAAATATGCTTCCAATCAAACACTGGTGGCAAGGGCTTAAGAAGGAAGTGGAAACCTCATTTATTAGTTCATCCATTCTTTCACTCTTTCCATTCATTTCTTGGGACTGTTCTAGAATTAGAAAATACAGACAATAAAAACCTACAAAAATCTCTGTTCATAGACAGCTTTCATTGTAATATGGGGAAAATACAATAAGAACAAAATACGCAAAAAATAAAGTATATTAGATGGTGATAAATACTGCAGAAAATTTAGATAGGGAAAGGGAATAGGGATTGTTGGGGTGAGAAGAGCTGCAATTTTAAATACAGTGGCCAGAAAGGCTTGCAAATGTGCAAGACCTTGCCTTCATATTCAAGGAACAGGAAGAAGACCAGTACGGCTGGAATGGAGGAGATGGGGGGCAGAGGAGTAGGAGATGCAGTCAGAGGAGCAGTGGGTGGTAACAGGGGTACAGTAGAGACTCACAGACCCGCACCAGAAGGCCTGGACAGGATGGTTTTCCCACCACCCACAGAAGCATCATCAAGGCCTCCTAACAACACAGAACAGCTTTCCATTCCCTTTTCCTGACATTATTCATCCACAATGAGCACAAGTAAAATCATAATTGAAACACTGTACTGATTACATCTGTCCCTCTAGTTATTTTTTCTAGATAACTACACTAAGAAGAAAGAAAGAAGGAAAGAAAGAAAGAAAGAAAGAAAGAAAGAAAGAAAGAAAGAAAGAACCACCTACTATACTATCCAACTTAACTCTATTGTCCCAGCCATGGAGGTCACGATTTCTCTTACTCCTAATACGTCCAGAAAGAATTTGAGTTCAGCTGTGTGATGCCATTAAAACCCTCTCAAAAGTGAGAAGAGAAATAGCTTTGTTAGAACCATGATTTAGGGGGGAAAAAAATACAGACAACTGCTTCCTGGGAGGCAGAACCATTAGGAGCAGTAAGACCAGTCCACCAACTTTTTGAGTACACTGAGAGAAATATAATGAGGTTCTTAAGTGGGACACTGATGGAGGTTTATTTAGTCAGCAAATGTTTATTGAGTGTCTGCCATGTGCTAGTATGTACAATGTTCCATCTGCATAGTTGTAGGTGCCAGGAACAATTCAGGACTCCTTCACTCATGGTATTTACATTTCATGAAAAGAATGAAAAAAATTCAAGGAGCTTTCAATGCAGACACAGGAAGACATATTTTTGAACTATATAGACAAGTGTCAAAGAGCAAGAGCAAAGATTAACAATGGCATAAAATGTCAAAGTTAGAAAAATGAAGCAATATCTTCAGAGGTAAAGAGGGTGGTTGGTTATACAGCTAAAGGCAAAATAGTGCTAGTGGACGGACATCTCCATTCTCATTCATTTCTCACCCAATGATTTCACCTCAGGTCATTCAAAGATTTTTTTTTTCCTTTTGTTTAAATTCAAAATGTAAACTAAATGTAAATACTGCTGCTTTATGGAAAGCCACTCTTTTGCTACCTTTCTTAGAGCATATCAGTCTGTTAAAAACACATATAACTGATTGCCCACCCCAGTTTCTTTGTTCTTGAAATAAATATTTGGTCCTAGATGCAAGATTTCTTAGGAAATTAATTTTATTGTTGGAGGTGTTTCAGTAATCTGTGAATAACCCTAAATTACCTATTTATAAGAGGAGAATGCCAGCCCTGTGTGGCAAACAAAGTAGCCTTTTCATTTTTATCACGACTTCCTGTCCTTGGCAAACCATCTCAGTCTTCTTTGTGGAGAGCCCAACTCTCTGATTTCCTGGCCATTGAAGTTGGCTTAGAAGTGTCCTGGAGCCCACAGCACACCACCCACTATGTTGGAAGCTGTAAGTGTTTTTGTTAGCTGAATGTCAGATTAATGAGATTTTACTATCTAGGAAGCATGTTTTGACAAAGATACTCTGTATGTGTACTGACAGTGAGCCTTCTGCTCTGGATTAATGCTAATTCAAGACTGCTTATTTTTCACCTTAGAAAACCATAGACTTGTTTTTAACGCAGGTGACTTCCAAAATGTCAAAAACTAAACACTATGTTGTTCACATTCGGGTTACTTATTTTTAGTCCATTGACAGCACTTGGAACTTAAAATGGAAGCATGTGAGAGAGTTCCAGAGTGCCCGTGACTAGTAAAAGAAAATAGAAGCATGTGCTCATGTATCACTCCATCATAGTAATCTTTGATTTTGTCCCAGACCCAGGGTGTGTCACTTCCATAATTCAGAATCAGCTTGTGGGAGGGACCATCACTGCACATTGCCATGAGCAATTGCCACATGGACCATGATGACTTTCGTAAAAGCTTTACTCATTGCTCCTCAGACTAAATCTGTCTGTTGTAGAGGAAACGTGATGGCTGAGAATTACGGACTGTGTGTCAGTCCTTGGTCTTAATGTGGGTTCAAAAGAGAAGGTGACAGAATTGTTTCACTGCAGTTAAGGATGATTAATCTATGCCTCCTAATGAAATTAAGGGAAAGCAACTATTTTCTCTCTCTCTCTCTCTCTCTCTCTCTCTCCTCTTTTTTTTGCCAGCTGTCCTCTACACTGTGAGTTAAGTAACATATTCTGCTGAAGTTATATAGCAGGGAACAATGGTTCCTTTGTTGGACGTTTTCCCAATTAAAAGCATAGCTTTCTTTTCAAAAAACAATTAATACTATTGATGATATACTTCAGATTATATATAATCCTCTTGCATGGCTACTATTGTGATTTACTTTATGTAGGAAATAATCCAGTTCTTTTATTAGTGAGAGATAGATTATAGAACTCAATATTTTCTCACGCATTCTTTTTTTCAGTTATTCTTAAATCAAAAAATTTAAATACGACAGTAGAGCTTGATACCTAAAGTAGAGACTCTCAAAAAATGAATCCATATCATGTTTGGGAAGAATATGGTTATTAGACCAACTGATTTATTTATAGAGCTATCATTGCTAATGTAATTTTAAATGTGTTGCATAATTTCTTGATTAATATCTGCCTCCTCTACTCATGTATAAGGACTACGAAGACAGGAGTCATAGATGTGCAGACTCACCACTCCTTTAAGATACCTAATAGTGCATTTGGCCCTCAGTACCTAACACAGCCCTTGACCCAGAGTCAGCACTCCATTTGAATGTTGAGTTAAAGAACGAGTGAAACAACTATCTACCTCTAACTAGAGTTTTGTGCGGTTTCTCTTTTTTAAAAAATAATATATTTTTATTTCTTTCAGAGAGGAAGGGAGAGAGAGAGAGAGATAGAAACATCAGTGATGAGAGAGAATCATTGATCGGCTGCCTCCTGCACACGCCCTACTGGGGATCGAGCCCCCAACACTGAGCACACTGACCTTGACTGGAATAAAATCTGAGACCTTTCAGTCCGCAGGTCGACACTCCATCCACTGAGCCAAACCAGCTAGGGCTGTGCAGTTTCTTTTTAAAGCGGTTGTTTAAACTATTTTGAACACCTTCAGCAATAAGAGAAACCCTTTTTTCACAAGGATACCCAATGCATTTTAAACAGTTTTGGCCACTAGAAAGCTTTTTCTATTATTGAGCTGAAATATGTTGATGTGTAGTCTTTCCTATTCAAAAATAAATGTGGTATTGTGTGGAGTAGAATGACTGACAGTGTTAATGTAAAAAAAGAAAAATACTAAGAATGTAAAGGCACATATTTGAAAGTACCCTGTAGGTTTATTTTCCTTTTTTATTTTCTCCCCCCGCCCCCAGCCTCCTCCTTTTAAAAAAGGGGATTGGCACTGTGATAGGAGTTCCAATTCATTCTAGTAATTAATTTTACAGGAACATTCTGTTGATTTTCAAAACTTTTGGAGGTATATGGATAACATTTAAATGGTCAAATTCACTAAATTTATTAAATTCATTAAGTTCATGAAATATCTAAACCATATAGTTAGTTTTACAGTCTTATTCTAGTGGTTTCAATTGGGGGTTTTCAATATTCATGTAATGAAAAAATGACCAAGAGACTTACTGAACAAGAAGTAGAATCATTGCCTATAGGATGAGCTCAGTGCTCTGATCTTTCTGCTACTTCACCACTGGACTAAAATTCCTTCTTGTAGCTTAAAGGTGGTTTAAGCTTTTCGCAATCATTAATGTTTATTCACTTATTCAGTTGTTAAGTATTATCTAAATCCTATTTTATTTGAGTTAGATATTGGGCTGTTTAAAAGCAATACAATTAATATCATGTGAAGTCAAGCTCATTGAGTGTTTTCACAGAATTGGAAAGATGATGTGTGTGCTGAAACACAGGGACTGCTAGCCCTGCCCGTGTGACTCAGTGGTTGAGCATCGATCTATAAACCAGGATGTCATGGTTTGATCCCCAGTTGGGCACATGTCCGGGTTGTGGGCTTCATTCCCAGTAGGGGGTGTGCAAGAAGCAGCCAGTAAATGATTCTCTGTCATCATTGATGTTTCTATCTCTCTTTCCCTTTCCCTTCCTCCCTGAAATCAATAAAAATATATTAAAAAACAAAACAGGGACTGCTAGTATCTGGAACATGCTACATTATTTTGTGTCATAGCTTTGTTGAAAAAATAACTTGCCTATTAAGTAGTTTAGGTGCTTTGTTAGTGAGGTGGTCATTTCTAGAGGGTTTCATTCTTTTTGATTTGCTCTAAAAGATCCAAGACAAATAAAATGTACATTTAAAAATAGGTTATCTATAATAATAAAACTGTAATATGCTAATTAGACCAGACATCCTTCTGGACGACCTTCCAGATGAAGCCGGGGCTGTGATGGAAGCCTGGGTCCCGGGTGCCTGCCAGTGGCTGGAAGGAAGCCGGGGTCCTGGGTGCCAGAGGAAAGCCAGTGCCGGCAGCCAGGGGAAGGCCTACTCTTGCACAAATTTCGTGCATCGGGCCTCTAGTACAATTATATTTACAGAACTAATCTCTTTTTGTTGTTGTTAATCCTCACCTGAGAATAGTTTTTCCATGATTTTTAGAGAGAGTAGAAGGATGGGGTAGAGACAGAGAGAAACACCTATGTGAGAGAGACACATCAATTGGATGCCTTCTGCACAGGCCTGTTCGGGGCTGGGGATAGTGCCTGTACATGACCCTAACCGGAATGGAACCCTAGACCCTTCAGTCTGAGGGCCAGCACTCTAACCACTAAGCAAAAGTGACTAGGGCTAAAGAACTAATATTGTCAAATTATTACCTAGACGTAAGTTATTTGTTTGAAGCAATGTTAATTTTTTAATGATTTTTGATACCATTAAGTGCATTTATACAAGCAAAAAGTAAATGCATACAAAAATTATTTGCAGTAATTCTCTGCTTTTCTAAAAAGCTAATTTCTATTTTAAGATCATACAGAAAGTAAATATTCATACACTATCTGACAAGTGATGGGTTTATTCATCACAAATTAAAACTCCAGTTCATAATTGTTCTGCTTAATAGATGCTTAAATAAATCCTAAAAGATTCCAAATATATGTTAATGTATATTTTTGGAGTTCAATATCAGCATATTTAGATGGTAATTCCCTATTCAACTTTCTTTTAAAATTTTAAGTTCCATGGATTATAAATAGCATCCCTATTAAACATTTTCTAAATACTGTTTCTTCCAGGAAAGTTCTTTTTACTACCTGGTGCTTAAGATTAGAAAGAGGAAAGAAAAGCAGGTGAACATATAAAATCTTTCTTTCAACATGAAGTTATAAAGAAAGAATGTACAAAGGCAAAACAATTTTAAACTGTCAGTTTGAAAAGTGTTTTGTTTTCTACAATATCTATCTATCTATCTATCTATCTATCTATCTATCTATCTATCTATCTATCTATCTATCTATCATCTATCTAACCCTAATATGCAAATAGACCAAACAGTGGAACAACCGAACAACCAGTCCCTATGACATGTGCTGACCACCAGGGGGTGTGTGCAGAACATGGTGGACATCAGCAGCAGGCAGCAGAGCGAGGAACATGGCGGGCATCAGCCTCAGCAGGATGGTGGAGCAGGTGAACAGGGTCTCCAGACCAAGGCGGGGTGCCAGTCACTGTCATCGGGGCAAGCCACTGGTGGTTACTGAAAATTCTTTGGTCCTGTGCTCCACGGCCTTGCCCAGCACTCGCACCTGCTGCCAGCGCCAGCCCCGCTTACACTCGCTGTCGGCACTGGAGCCACCGCTCGCACCTGCTGCTGGTGCCCTGTGTTGGCCCTGATCACTTGGCACTGTCAGAGGGTGGGAGCAGCAGCTGCTGGCCCCGTTGCCCCTCAGGGCTTCTCCACCTCCCCCTGCTCCTAAGGTGAAATCAGGGCTAGTAACTGCCTCTCGCACCCCCTGCTGGGAATGGCCCTGCTCACACACGCTGCTGGTACTCGGCACTGGTCCCTATTGTTTGGTGCCATCAGCAGGTGTGAGTGGCAGATGCCAGCCCCGATCGTCCCTGAGGGCTTCTCCACCTCCCCTGCTCCTGAAGGGCAATCGAGGCAGCAGCTGCTGCTCACACCCGCAGATGGCGCTGGTCCTGCTTGCACCCACTGTGGGAGCTACAGCTGGAGCAGGGCTGCAGGCAGACAGGGGACCAGGGGCCACATGGGAGGGGCTGGACGAGGGCATGGAGGATGAGCCGAGACCAACCCCTGTGCCCACCACAGCCTCGTGGCCCACAGTTCCTTTCAAGGTGCACAAATTTGTGCACTGGCCCCTAGTTGTTTTGATAAATTAAAAAGATTAATTGAAGTAACAAATCTAAATAATAGCCTATCATACGGATGATTGTAGTTATCAGTGGAAGCTTAGAAACATTAGTCCCTAACTCCTAACATTAGGTCCAATTTTTAGTGCATGGTTAAAGACATATAATTAAACCAACATAAGATTATTTGGAAAATAAAAAACTATTGGGAGCAATATTAACATACACAATTGATGTCAACAATACCATATTCTCAATGGCTGTGTTCATATCAACATTCAACTGAGTTTAAGTCAAAGCTGAATACCATAATCAAAGAACAAGCTTCTATAATTACAAGAATAAATCTGAAAATTGATCAATAGTTTAATTGTATTAATTTTACCATTAAAAGGCTTAGTGGTCAAATTTCAAAAGTTATCTGGTCAAAGTTTAGTTTGAACTTTTCGCCTCTTCTAAAACATCTTCGAACCCCTACGGAAATCATGACTGGAGGCATTTTTCTCCACTTCTTTTCGCTTGTTGGAATTTGATTGTGTATCTCCATATAGAAGTGGGTGTTTTTCTATGTTGAGGAGCAAAATCTACATTTCAATAAGTTATTCCCTAAACCTATTCTAGCATCCAATGTTTCTCTCCCTGATATGATCACACATATGTTTCTAGAATGGTGAGCATATTGAGGGGATAGTGTTAATGTGGTATCTCCTGCCACCTTCCACGATTAGTCTCTTGAGATATATGAAATTCATGATATTCTAATAAAATGGACTACTATAGCCCTGACTGCAGAACAATTATACCAGCTCTGCCTGGAAGCACGTCTTGGCAGTCAGAGACTGGCTCTCCAGGCTATTCTATGTCTTTATTTGGGAAGAACTAAAAGAAATTTTGGCCAAGGAACTTAGGCAATATTTTAAACTAGAATGCATAGCTTAAGTAACATAAACGTATTAGATTAAAATAATTTCATATACAACTTAGTCTTTAGCATTACGTAACATTTTAAAGAAAAGTTTTGATTTCAACCATTAGGACTGACAAAATGTGGCAACTTGGAGATGCTGTGATGTGGCTTTGGCAAAAGTTAAGTTGAAATGAAAATGCAAATTTTGACAGCTGGGCAATTTATTTAATTCAACACATAACATTATGATAATCTCACTAAAGTTCCTAGATTCAAGGTTGATTCAATAATCCTAAATAAGCAAAACTAGTAATTTTTTAAAATTTATCTTTATTGTTTAAAGTTAAAGCACACATTGTTCATATAAATCAGAAATGTTTGTCTTCTTTCATAGAGAATTAAAGTTGTCACATAGATCAAAAGTTATTAAGTTACTATAATCAACTCTCAGATATTTTACCTAAGAATGGACTCTAAATATAATAGATATCTTCACTTGAAAAAGCAATATGGGATTCTGTATGATTGTTTGCATGAGGAGCAATTGAGTTTGAGTCACAAATATCTATAGTTGGTTAGTGGCAGCTTAATCAAAATAGAATTATGCAGTAATTTTATGAGGCTTTATTAATCTTATGTCAAACTCTGGTTACATAGATAGAAACTATATCTGGACCAAGCTTCAAAATCCCATATGAATTAAAACATATTATTACTGTCTATGCAAACCATACACCATAATTTTGTCAGTATTAGAATGAATAAGAGTCATTTGCAATTTGAAGGATAATTATAAGTCTGCGAAATAGGTTTTTGACCTAGATGCAAGTCCTTTCATTTATATTCATATACTTTGGAACATTATAGTGAAAAAGTATGATTTGTAGGGAGAAAGCTGGATTCATAATCTACTTGTCCTATTTACTGGAACTGGGCCTATGGACAGTAATTTTGTATTACCTTTACTACTTATGTATTTATCAAACACTTTTAGGGGACAACTATTATGTGCCAAAAAAAATTGGATATGAGCCAAGGATATAAAATTAAGATGACACAGGTTAGTCCTAAAGAAGTTAACAATTTAGTGGGGAAGAGAGCCATGTAAAGAGATTATTAAGTTTTAGTGAAGTAATAGATACATACATGGTATAATTGGAGTCTGGAAAAGGTTCCTCTCTCAGTTTAGAGTCAGATAGCATTTTATTTTATTTTGAATTTATTGGCATGACATAGGTTAATAATGCTATATAGGTTTCAGGTATACTCGGGTAGCATTTTATGAAGAAGGAAAAGCATAAGCAATGCAAGGCAAGAAGTACTGACTTGCAATTATTGGCAGAAATGAAAGTCACAGACATTTTAGAGAACATTATGGCCATAACTATTAAACTTAAATATACGTATAACATTTAATTCATCAAGTTTACCTTTAGAAATTAATAATAAAGTATTTACACATATGTGCAAACGAATGTTCATAGAGAAATTCACTTCTCTTTTTCCTCTCCACATTATCTTTTCAAATATAATTGTTCCAGAAAAAATGCCTTTCATTTGTGATGAATATAATAAAGAAATTAGCATAAGAAAATATAACACAAGAAAGAAATACAAAACATGAACATAACAAACAAAACTCAGGTAATAAATCAACACCTGAAAGATCTTACTATGGAGCTGATAAAAATTATGAACCATTTTTGATGTTATGAAATTAAAAAGAGTTCTTTATAAGAATATATATATATATATACACACATATATATATATATATATCTCACTTCCAGGCAATAGAGTTAAACGGAGAGATGCAAGTACTCCAGGAGGAAAAGAGATAATTTATATAATAATTTAATAAATACTTACATAGTGTTTATTATGTGACAGTCACTGTCTTAAGCTCTTTACAATTATCTGAATTAATCCTTATAGGAACACTTTTATGTAAATACTACCATGTTCCCATTTTACAGATGAGTATTCTGAGATTAAATAACTTGCTCAGATTCACACAACAAAGCTATATAGTGAGAATTTGTACACCAGCAGTACAAAAAGTACTTTAAATTTTGTGCTGTGCTACCTATAGAAAAGTAAAATGAACTGGTGTTGTGTGTCTAGGAGTATATAGGAGTCTTTAAAAAAAACCACAGTAATGAATGCAGAGAAAAGAATAGGCACTTCTTAGGTCAGTCAGGAACAAGGAACACAGGCTTGAGACTATTAAGAATGAAATGAGCCCTAACCGGTTTGGCTCAGTGGATAGAGCATCAGCTTGCGGACTGAAAGGTCCCAGGTTCGATTCTGGTCAAGGGCATGTACCTTGGTTGCAGGCACATCCCCATTGGGGAGTGTGCAGGAGGCAGCTGATCGATGTTTCTCTCTCATCGATGTTTCTGGCTCTCTGTCCCTCTCCCCTCCTCTCTGTAAAAAATCAATAAAACATATTTTTTTAAAAAAAGAGTAAAATGAAAAATAACCAACTGTTTTATCAAAGATTAGAGAGAAAATGACATATGAAGAAGGAAAAAAGGAGATCTAACATAATTGTAATTGGTGCACATACATAGAATTTGTATACCATGGAATTGGTATACAATAGAATTGATATATAGAAGAGAAACTATAACATGGAACTGAATGATTTGAAAGATATAATTCAGAATTACTTGGTTTAAAATATGTTCACTTTAACCTCTAGTAAGGGAACAACATGTTCCAGAAAAACATACAGATGAACAAACAGTAGAACATAACGTGGTAAAATTATTGAGTTGAAAGAGAAGGAATCCTGTGGGAGAATCAGGCTAAATACAAACAAGAAACCAAAGTCACTTTGTTCAGGGACATTTATATAACAGTCGACACTTAGGTATGTATGCAAAAGACATATTTTCAAATGTGCAAAAACTGAGAGAATATGTATGGTTATAACATTTTTTTTTTTTTAAGAAACATCCAGAGAAAAAAATCTGTCAAGAAAGTAAAAGATGAAAGTGTTTAGTAAATTCGTTTTCTAGGTACTTTGCATACAATCGTGAATAAGACAAGACTATCTTGGTTCTCATTGAGCCAACATTCTGGTTATATAATGGTATAGAAAGAAAGAAATCATAGAAGAGAAATTCTAGAGTATGTTCAAGAATATTTATAGTCAGGGTAGTATACAGCTTCTATGTGCTGATTAAATTAGAATAGTTGTTAATTTTGAAATACTGCTAATTAGTGCATAGCAGGTGATAAGAAGATGTAGCCCTGGGTTCCTAAGATCCTCCAGCTGTTCTCTTCACTGCAGGACTTCACCTGGAGCCTCAGATCTGATGAGGACCCAACAACTAGAGCAGTGGTTCTCAACGTTGGCTGCACATTAGAATCACCTGGGAATCTTGTTAAAATCCTGATTTCTGGGCCTCATCATTAGTAACAAAGAAACAGAATTTCCGGAGGATGAGGCCCAGAAATCAGGATTTTAACAAGATTCCCAGGTGATTCTATTGTGCAGCCAACGTTGAAAACCACTGAACTAGAGGGAATCAGGCAGAGGCTAGTTGGGAGCTTCTAGGCTGGCCTGTGTTTAGACGTGTTACTCATAGTTGTTAAATATTTCCAATATGTCTCCTAATTATAGTCACATTATTGGTATTGACACTACTTGAAACAAACCCAAAGTCCAACAGCAGTTGAAAATATAGTTTTCTTTTTTTTTAAATTAAATATTTATTGTTCAGATTATTACATTTGTTCCTCTTTTTTCCCCCCATAACTCCCCTCCTCCCAGTTCCCGCCCCACCCTCCGCCCTCACTCCCCACCCACTGTCCTCATCCATAGGTGCACGATATTTGTCCAGTCTCTTCCCGCATCTCCCACACCCCTTTCCCCCCCAAGAATAGTCAGTCCATTCCCTTTCTATGTTCCTGATTCTATTATGATCACCAGATTATTTATTCACTTGATTCTTAGATTCACTTGTTGATAGATGCATGTTTGTTGTTCATAATTTGTATCTTTACCTTTTTCTTCTTCTTCCGCTTCTTAAAGGATACCTTTCAGCATTTCATATAATACTGGTTTGTTGGTGATGAACTCTTTTAACTTTTCCTTATCTGTGAAGCTCTTTATCTGACCTTCCGTTCTGAATGATAGCTTTGCTGGATAAAGTAATCTTGGTTGTAGGTTCTTGGTATTCATCACTTTGAATATTTCTTGCCATTCCCTTCTGGCCTGCAAAGTTTCTGTTGAGAAATCAGCTGACAGTCGTATGCATATTCCCTTGTAGGTAACTGAGTTTCTTTCTCTTGCTGCTTTTAGGATTCTCTCTTTGTCTTTTGCTCTTGGCATTTTAATTATGATGTGTCTTGGTGTGGTCTTCTTTGGATTCCTTTTGTTTGGGGTTCTCTGCACTTCCTGGACCTGTAAGTCTATTTTTTTCACCAGGTGGGGGAAGTTTTCTGTCATTATTTCTTCAAATAGGTTTTCAATATCTTGCTCTCTCTCATCTTCTGGCACCCCTATAATTCTGATGTTGGTACACTTGAAGCTGTCCCAGAGGCTCCTTACACTATCTTCGTATTTTCGGATTCTTTTTTCATTTTGCTTTTCTGGTTGGGTGTTTTTTGCTTCTTCACATTTCAAATCTTTGCCTTGATTCTTGCGCGCCTCTGGTCTGCTGTTGGGAGTCTGTATAGTATTCGTTATTTCAGTCCGTGTATGCTTAATTTCTAGTTGGTTCTTTATCATAACATCGAGGGTCTCATTAGATTTCTTGAGGATCTCACTACATTTATCGGCGGCTTCTAGACAGTTCTTAAGAGACCTTAAAAGTGTGGTTCTGAACTCAATATCCTCCATTGACAGTTTTGTCCTGTTTCTTTGTCTCCGCATTTTTTATGCTTTCTTGGTGCACCTCCTAGTGGTCTTGTTGTAGTTACGCCTTGATTGTTGACGGCAATACCTGGGGTGATTTTCCCTCCAGGCTAACTGGCTATGAGAGTCTGCTGTGTCTGCAGTGGGAGAGCTTCTGTGCTGGATCTCTTGGGCGGTGCTAATCTAGCGTTTGCCTGAGGCTATCTGGCAAATGGCTCTGCGCAGGGCTTGGGCGGGGCGGGTCCCGGGGGATCTACAGGGCGGGCCTGAGAGAGCAGTTATGGCTGCTCTCAGTTCCGTCCCTAGGGGCTCTGCCTCACATAGTCCCTGCAACCGCTGCAAACCTCGGAGAGAAAGCTGCCTTCGAGTTCCGACCGAAGCCAGACAGTCCCGCTTCTCGCTTCTCCCGTTTGAGTCTGGGTCCCTAGAGACTCGCCCAGATCTGGAGCTCAGAGTCTGAAACTCCCTCCCGATTGAAAACAATAACTGTGCCCTCCGCCTCCAGCCCGCTCCGCATGCACTCCGCACCTTAGTGTTTCACTTCAGCACTGTGCCTCCTCTGAGTCTGGGTATGATATTCTCTTTCCTCCTAGTTGTAGAATTTCCACTCAGCCAGCCTTCCTGTGGTTCTGGATGATATCCGTTCCGTCTTTTAGTTGTTTTTTAGAAGTGGTTGTTCGAGGCAGCAATCTCCGGCGTTAACCTATGCCACCATCTTGGATTCTCCCGAAAATATAGTTTTCAAAATAATAATGCAATGAGCTACTAGTATATTAAATGAAAATGAATAAAATACAAGTACATGTGACAAGATAAATGAATCTTACAAACATAGTATTAAGTTAAAAGTTGTTATAAAAATTAAATATAACCTTGAGTGACAGAGTATTGATATAGTATTTTATAAAAGAAAATATGTAAAGTTAAACCAGTATCTATGCATGTATACAAATGCAATAAAATATAAAGAAAATTATAAACAAAATTCAGCATAGGTTGGGCAGTTGTAGTTGCAAATGGGGGTTCAGTACTTACTGGGATCTTATTCTTCATTATTTGGGTAGTGAGTACAAAGCCATTCATTATTGAGTGTTAAATTGAAATTGATAGACTGTTTTTACCTTCTACATTAGTGTATATTTGTTGAATTTATCCTAAATTAATCTTTATATCTAATGTGATTAATACTTCTTTCCACAAAGTTCCAAAAAATTATTTTTAGAATTAAGCTGAGTCTAAAGATAAATACTGAAAACAAAGGATACAAAAGAGAGACTAGACCTACTAAATATTTTTAAAAACACATTATTACAATCAAGCATGTAAAACAGTTTGGCATTCACACATAATTAATAGAGATAGCAATACAAAATTATACAGAGCTGAGAAAAAGATATGTAGTACTGATAAAGGTGATGTTTTAAATCAATGGGAAAAAAACAAGCCATGTATTAGTGGTGTTGGAAACCATATCTCACTACATGGAAAAATAAATATAGACACTTACCTTCTAGCACCAAAAGAATTCCAGATTTATACATGAAATCAAACTTTTAAGAAGAAAGCATGAGAGAATTTGATCAGGTGATTTAGGATTATGAGAAACTACATATGTCATAAAAATATTTCTAATATAATGGTAGTCAGAAGACTAACTTATTTAATATATAAAACCTAACAATGCTCTTAAAAATAATGAAAATGTCCAACAAATTCATTAAAAAACAGGCAAAATACATAAGCATAAAATTCTAAGAAAATGAGACAAAAATGATTTTTTAATAAAAAAAATGATTTGTAAAACAATGAAAAGATGTTGAACCTCACCCATAGTTGACACATGCCATCAAAGATATCCAGTATGATTTTTAATGCTCAGATTGACACAGATTACTTCAAAATATCCTGAGTTATGTGTTGACAGGTGTATACTCACACACACATGGTTGGTGAGAGTGTATTTAGTATAGTTTTGGAAACAAATTTGTCTATATCTATTAAAATTTTAATGGTATGCATACTCTTTTATCCATAAACTTCACATAATAATAATTCCCCCAAATCTATTCACACTTCTGCACAAAGATACATGTGTAAGGAAGAATAATTCTGACCACATTGTTTGTAGTGGCAAATGATCAAAACTAATTAAGAGCACACCAAAAAAGAAAGCTAAGTTATTGTGGTTATACACAATGGGACATTGTGCACCTGTCAGAAAGAGTAACAGAGGTGTCACTCTTTGAAGAGGTGTTAGGAGATAATTCCCCATGGGTCTCTTCTGTTTCTGTAATTCTTTTCTACACAGGCACTCCTAATTCTTTTCATAGATGTTTGTACAGAGAGCAGCCTTGGAAATTGGACCTGGTGTTTCCCTCTGGAGCAAAGGAAAATTTGTTTACAATTGAGTAAAATAAAATAATGTCTCCTTCTGGGAAATGTTCAGGCATGTTTACTGCCCATTATACAGGAGTTGGGATCCCTATCCTAGGGGTTCCTTTCCTGTACACAACTCACCACATGTGCAAGCATCACCTGGCCCTTGTCATGTTGTCCTGTGGGAATTGGGGCTTAGATAACTGACTCAAATTGATTTTTCAGTTACTGCTATTGATATCCTATATAATAAAAGGCCAATATGCAAATTGACCAAATGGTGGAATGACAGGTCTCTATGATGTGCACTGACCACCAGGGGGAAGACTCTTAATGCAGGACCTGTCCCCTGGTGGTCAGTGCACTCCCACAGGGGGAGCTCTGCTCAGCCAGAAGCCAGGCTCATGGCTGGCGAGTGCAGCGGCAGTGGTAGGAGCCTCTCCCGCCACCTCCAAGGCAGTCGGACATCCCCCGAGGGCTCCCAGTCTGTGAGAGGGTGCAGGCCAGGCTGAGGGACCCTCCCAAGTGCGCGAATTTTGTGCACCAGGCCTCTAGTGAGTACTAAAGTCCTTTGACTCTAACTCAAAAGTCTCCTGTCTTCTGCCAGAAACCAGGGAACTGTGGCAGGTTAATTTATTAATTTCAAATGAGGGAAAATCATATCTCAGTTCCCTTTCACAGTTCTTGACAAAAGTTCTCCAAGATATATTTTACTTGGAAAAATAATTGTCTCAGAACAATGTATATGCCATATTGCTAATTATAAGAAAACTGTTAAGTGTGTGTATGTGGCAGATTCAACTATATTATCTTGAAACTTGGATATTTAGATATGCAAAGGAAATTTTGCTTTTAACTCCCTTTTTGTTTTCTCTGGTGTTCCTTATGAGCTTTCTTCCCTACCCTCAACTTCTCATTAAATACAAGGAGGAAAAATTAAACAAAACAATAAAACATAACAGTTCAAGCCTGCTTAAAACCTAATATGATTCAGTAATGTAAGGATTATCTTTGTTTTAATTAAATCTCTTTGGAATAAATGCTCCAGTATTTTTTATTCTTCTTACTTGCCTTATCTTTTCTAAGATGCATTGGGGGAATATGGATTTTACTGATGCTATGCATTTAGACATGATGAGAGAAGCCAAGGAATCAGCGAAGAGTAAGAAAAGGGGTGGGGAGAAAAAGGAGATGTCAAAGGACAGAGAAGCAAGCAATATGGCTAGGACTTAAATGTTAATTGAATTAAGGAACAAAAAGCATGCTGGTTATCTTAGTTAGAAACATTGATAGAATGGTGGAAATGAAATCCAATTGTAGAGAAAAGGTGAGAATGAGAGTGAAAACTTCCTTTTAGGAGATTTGAATAAAAAAGGGAGAATTGAGTTGGAATAGAGACTAAAAGTAGGGCCATGTGTTTACTAGAGGAAGTATTGATTTTATTTTGTAAAGATCAGGAGATCCTTATTCAATTTCATGGTATAAGAGGAAGGTGCTAATAATGAGGCTTAGATTGTAATAGAGGAGAGAGAGGAAGTAAGGCCCCCAAAGAACCAGAAGACAAGGAAGTCAAGGCTCCTTGAAAGGAATGGACCTTGATGTAGCCTCTGGAGCTGGAGAGAAGGAGGCAACATGTGGGAGGGTAGGGTAAGATGATGGAAGGGCAGGAAGTTGGGAATTTCATTGCTCCTGAGTTTGAGGGTACCCAAGCTGAGTGGATGACTTGGGAGCGTGGCTAAAAATTTGGAGGAATCATTTAAAGATATTACCAAGAATCTCATCTTCTATGAGAATGATAATACTTGTTTTCTATTTTTTTTTTGCATCATTTGGATAGCCATAACCAAATAAGATTGAAGTGATTTGTAACTCAGAAGTTTAATTGTTTTATGCATTATAGTGTAGGTTAGTAATGCTATTTTCCAAAGTAAATATCTGTATGCCAATGGAAAAAGAAAGACAAGATACATTATCTAGAATTCTATAAAAATGGGTTGCCTATAAAATTTAATGATAGGTGAAGCTTATCTATCATGAGTTATAATAACTATAGACTTCCAGATTGGGGAATGGCACAGCTCATCAGTCAAGAACAGGAAGAATATCCTGGACAGGGGTTGGTAAGTTTTGAACTGGTCTTATTTTCGCATGAAGCTGTTCCTTCTCTTTGGAGCAATGACCACTACTGTTATGCCCTTTTCTCCATCTCCAAATGCCTTGGTTTAAATGGTTTCAGGACAACTGAGTGCACTGGCTGTTATAGAAACTTTTTCTTTCTATTTTTATCACCTAAATGCACACCTCAGTGTGGTTTGCTCTCCTCTACAATATATGTGATTTCAGTAAGAGTGCTACTTCAGGTGACTGATCTTTGTATTGTAGAAAATGTCATGACTTAAAGTGCTTTTACCTGCTTGCAAGAGAATTATTTCATTCTTTCCAATCAAGTCAACCAAATTGTCAACAACTTTTATTAACTACCCACTTTAGAACAGCTGAGAGCAGAAAACCCTAGGGAGTTACTGAGTTAATAGAAAAGTCATTGCAATTAGAAAATTTACAATAAAGTTAACTGAACATACAAATGTTTGTTAATTTTTGAACTAAGTGAGAAGGAAATAAGAAATAAATCATTGCCATCTGCTCCTTTTTAGTTGGAATAGGAGAAAATAACATTCCAAAGAATTGCTTGATCATAATATTTGAAAAATCATGAGATGACATAGATGATGTTCAGTTTAGCCATTTCACAGACTTAATTAAGGAGAAATAAAAGAGTTCTTTCTTAAAATTACATTTTATAAAAAGTACATTTTATAAAAAGTCTCAGGCTTACTTTGGAATCTTTGACTGGGGCGCCTTTATAAACCCATTGGAATTTAGTAATGGAACTCATTTTAACCACAGTCCTCTTTAGCTAATGACCTTCCCTCTCCAAAAATTTGTGATTGACCTGCTGTGCCCTGCTGGGTCTGTAGGACACTTCAAGGCCTGTGTCAGATACTTGCTGCCTTTGAAACCTTTTCTGTTTCTATTGAAACTGTTCCAAGCTGCTTCAGACAAAATTGGCAAAGCTCTCCAGAGATGTGCAGTTGGATCTCCAACCTGTCTCTCTGTGTCCCATACTTTACCCCTTCTGCAGAGGGCAGTGGACAGACCCCTTTCCTGGAGGCCCACACAGCTCATTGCTCTTGCTAGCACCTTGCATACAGCATGTATTTTTCTGAATAATAGTGTCTTCCCATTCAGACAATCAAGTACATTCTATCAAGTTCTTCATAGACCCTCAGGCTATGAAGATTTATATTCCTCAGTCTGCCCCATGCAGTGTCTTTTGGATGTGATTCAGGATTGTGACATCTCCTAAATGCCACTGAAGTTCCAAAATGTAACTCTTTGACATCATTACTTATATGAGTGCTAAAAGCCCAGCACACGAATTTGTGCACAGGTGGGGTCCCTCGGCCTGGCCGGTGATTGGCGCCAATCAGGGCATCTTGCCCAGTCCCGATGGGGCCAATCGGGGCTGGCCATCCGGGGGGAGGGGCCATGGGAGGTTAGGGGAAGGGGTATGGAAGGTTGGCCCAATGGAGGGTGAGGGGCGGTGGGAGGTTGGCCAGCTGTGGGAGGTTAGCTGTAGGAGCAATTGACCACCAGGGGGCAGCTCCTGCTATGAGCCTCTGCCCCCTGGTGGTCAGTGTGCATCATAGCGACAGGTTGACTGGTCGTTCAGTCACGTTGGCTTTTATATATATAGATTAATTCTGACAGATGTGGGGTTTTTTTTCTTTTTAATTTTTTTGAGTGAAATAGTATCAAGAAGTGTAAAAGGTAACAAAAATGATATTATTCTCTACCACCTAGCTTAAGAAGTAGAATCTTTGTTATAACTTTAAAAACCTATTGCTTAAATCAGTTGTCTCAAAATCCTGATCATACATTTAAAAAATGAATTTACCCATATATAGGTATACTAATTTATAAATTATGTAGATCGCTTCTCGGCCTTTTGGCTAACATCAAGTGTAGTATCTGTTCTTATCAGTATAAATTATGTAAACATGTTTTATATCAATAAATTGCACACATAAAATCTATAAAATTATTTTAAAGTCAATGAAAATAAGCATAAATATTAATTCTAGATATTTTCTTCTTGAATCACAAATATCATCTTGTACACGCCTTGAATGATGGCTGTCACATTTTGGAAACTACCAATTTGTCAGGAGCTTTGCTCTGAAGCTGAATAAAAAAGATAAACATTTTTGTTGCTTTTTGTATTTTTGGTGCTTTCCCAAAGGCATCTAATGCCAAAGTGTGCAGTATGAATGTGGGGAAGTTTTAGGGACCTTAGAAAAATACATAGATGCACACACATATAAATAGGTATGTATTTGAGAGCACATTAGCACTTTGAAATGTTTAAGTTATTTTTCAGACACAATTAATCATTCACTTAGCTTGTTGGTCAGTGTACTCATTAGTTTTGTGAAATGTGTACTCATCCAGGGAAAGTTTTTTCCCTGTAACCCAGATGGACTATTAGTACTGGAAGAGGGATTTTTCTCTGCAGTATGGGAGAGGGAGAAACATGAGTCAGAATTTGTACTTAACATCCACTTTTTACTCTACACTTAAGTTTAGAATTGCAATAATCATGACAGTTGTGTTAGGGTGACCTGCTCTCCCAATATCTTCAGTATAGATTGTAATAGCTAACATGTTATTGATGGGCAGTGTTTGAAATGATTTGTGGGAATGAACTCATTCTATTCCCATAACAATCATGTGAGATAGGTATTATTATTTTATCCACAATTTACAGATGAAGCAGAGATAATGGGAGATGTTATGGATTGAATTGTGTCCTCCAAAAAGAAAATGTTGAAAAAATCCTAACCCCTAGGATTTCAGAATGTGACCTTGTTTGGAAATAGGGTCATTGCAGATGTAATGAGTTAAAATGAGATTACACTGAAGTAGGGTGGCCCCTAATTCAATATGACAGTTGTTCTTATAATATAAGTACAGGAGAAGAGACACAAACAGACACCTGGGGGAGAAGTCCAGGTAATAACAGAGGCAAAGATTGGAGCAATGCAGCTGCAAGGCAAGGCTCTCCAAGGATGGCTGGCTCCCACCAAAAGCAGGACAAGGCAAGAAAGGGTTCTATTTAGAGTCTCAAGCAGCTTTGGTCCTGCTGACACCTGGATCTAGAACTTCTAGCCTGCAGAATTGTAGTCTCTGTTGTTTGGAGTCACCCAGCTTGTGGTACTTTGTTAAGGCAGCCTAGGAATCTAATTAAGTATATGCTGAAGGTGAACTAGCCAGCAAGTTATAGAACCTGGCAGTCTGCCTCTGGTGCCTGCACACGGAGGCCCTGCATTATACCACCTCATGGGATAGACAGTTGTCCATTTTGACACACAATTCTTTAATGCTATGAGGAATAAAGACATATACAGAGTTTGCTCTATGGACAACCACTAGAACTTGAGATGAAGGTTCATATAAATAGATGAAGAATATTATTGATATTTATCTAATGTACAGATACAAAAAGTTCTGGGGAAACATTTCAACATTGGGATGGACACTAAATACCATCTTATTTGGTGCTTTCCTTTTTGGGAACCATATTAAAAGACAAAGTTTAGAGTCTCATACATGCATATACTTACATATGTATATGAACACACACATATATATAACACAAACACATATACATATATCTCCATTGATTAGTTTATTCATTGCACATTTACAATGTGGAAGGAGTAAATGATAAGGGTGGAGCTACATTTTTTAAAATTTTGTGTGTTCATTTATTTTGTTCTTTAAATTCCACATATAAGTTATATCATATGGTATTTGTCTTTCTCTGTCTGACTTATTTCATTTAGTATAATATCTTCTATGTCCATTCACGCTGTCACAAATGGTAAGATTTCATTCTTCTTACGGTCAAGTAATATTCCTTCTCTTTCCCCAGTACAGCTGAGGAGATTTCATTAGTTCAAGGTCCCCTGCTCTGGTTACCATATTCTGAGATTCTTATATTCCAGTTTGAGTACATTCATTTCCACTGACTAAGAAATATCATTGGTGAATGTTAAGTTTCAAAGGCTTGAATGGCTTTTATCAGTTGATGTATTTGATACTGACACTCCTGAATCAATAACCCAACAGAGGACAAAAGGCCAAGGCAGAAATGAAAGGAAATGAGGGTTCCTTATGTGTATTTTTTAAAATATATTTTTATTGATTTCAGAAAGGAAGGGAGAGGGAGAGAGAGGTAGAAAAATTGATCGATACAGAGAGAGAATTATTGATCAGCTGCCTCCTGAATGCCCCCTAATGAGGATTGAGCCTGCAACCCGGGTATGTGCCCTTGACCTGAATGGAACCAGGGACCCTTCAGTCCTCAAGCTGACGCTCTAACCACTGAGCAAAACCAGCTAGGGCTGTATTTTTTTATTGTAGAAAAAAGTGAAGGAATCTCTGAAAGCTTTCTGATGAATAAAATCTTACAACTGTAAGCTAGAAAGATGGAAAGAAAATTGAGCACTTCTGTCATTTAGTCAAGTGGTCTTTCCTCTCTCTCCTTCCATCCTCAGGAACCTGAGAAATGCAGTTTAGGCTCTTAGTGTCATGGATTTTCAGATAGGAAAGGGAGTACCAGCTTCCTGGGAAATGTGGATAAAACAGGGTCTGGGAGAGAGGTGTAATAAAGAAACATATCCTGCATCCCTCGAGAAATACTGAAAGACGTACATTTTTAATTTACCAGGGCCCCCCCCCAAAAAAAAAAAAAAAAAGATGAGGCCAGAAAAGTTCAAAGATTAACTAGCCTGTTGAAGGTGACAAAACCAGCTGTGGAAGAATCTATACTAACAACTAGGTTTTCTGAATCCACAAGCTTGTGTGTGTGTGTGTGTGTGTGTGTGTGTAATTCTTGCAAGAATTTGATATATAATTATATGGTTAACTTTATAAAATGTGCTACCTAAGAGTCATCCAAAATATTATGTATTGTTTGCTATAATTTATATTTTATTCCCCATTCTAAGGTCACCAGAATTTTAATTTTAAATCCATTAATTTTAGCAGCACTGATTCATGCCAAACCCACTTTAAAAATAAACATATCATGATAATCTACAATATTGTAATGGGTGCTTTTAAAAACAAACAAGATTTTAACTGCTCATGATTGTTTTCAGTAGCAAACAATATTTGGAAACAATTGATGTCCACTGCCATTAACTTGTACTAATATGTTGAATGCCTATTTGAAGAAACCATTTTGCTTTGTCATGAGACAAAGAAACTAATTGAAGCTATCTTATGGAATTTTAGAGATGAAAGGCATCTTGGAGTTAGTTAGTCCAACTCTTACTTTTGCAGATGAGCACATTGAGGTTTGGATTCCTGAACTCTTTTATCTGATGGCTGTGGCATTCTTTCATTTTAAATAGTAAAGTGGGATAATTTCACTGTTACAGTTCTTTCACCAGCTATGATGAATAATCCAATTCTATGCTTGTGAGTCCCAAAAGGAAACCTCCAAAGCTAAAGCAGTGTTGTCAAGCCACCAGTCCATACCTTTTACTGGCATCACCTTTCCGAGAACAAAAGCGCCCTCTCAAGTCTATTGTATTGCAACTAAACAGATAATGCTGGGTGTAATGGTGAAAACATAGCTGTTCAGTTTACAAACCATGTTACTTTGAGCAAGTAAATTATACTTTAGTCCTCTTATTTGTAAAACTTGGAAATGAAATCTATCTCACTGGCTCCTTATGGAAATTAAATAGACTAGCTAGCCTGTATAAACTACCATCAGTACCTGAGAGCCTGTTATTACTGGCTTCCTGTTTTTCTTTTCCATTTTCCTGACCAAGGTCACATGACTAATTAGTGTCCAGACAGGAGGAGAGAACAGACCTTTTAATTTCTTAGGGCAAATGTTCCCTCTACACAGAATTCTTCTATTGTTCATATTATAACGTTCTCAGGATTGAGAAGCAGATATATTTAAGTCCTTTTTTGTTAGCCTGAGAAGCAAACGGGACTGATGCCCCATCTTGAAAATGGTCAAGTTTCTATAGCAAACCGTAATAATTGTAATATTACTTAAGGGATCCTTTCACAGTCTTTTCTTAGAATTCTAGATGTGGCATAGTTAGTTTTTTGTTTGTTTGTTTGTTTGTTTGTTTGTCTTTGTACCTATAAAAGACTGGGAAATCTATAGTAGCTCAGAAAGGATAGGTGAAAAATTGAGTGTGTCTGTTATTAAATGAGCATGTTTGAATCTACTGGGAAATAGGACACAATGCAGGTCTTGGGAATATACATATTTGACCAAAGCAAATAGATTTGCAGGGCCAACTGGGTGCTCAAATTTCAGGGGTATCATGAGGCTCCATCAGTGGTATACCTTGCTAATTTGACACCCAGAATCATTTTTGAAACATCCACACTCTTCCATATAAAATTGTTGTCAGTGGTAATGAATAATAATTAATAATCAGGACTTTAGCTGTTTTATTGAGATATGATTGACATACAGCACTGTGTATGTTTAAAATATACAGGATAATGACCTGACATACCTATATTATGTAATAATTTCCACAATAAGTTTAGTTAATATCCATTATTTCATATAGATACAAAGAAAAAGTTGTTTTTCTTGTGATGAGAACTCTTAGAATTTACTCTTACAAGCATTCAAATATACCAGATAGCAGTGTTAGCTACAGATCATGTTGTTCATCATATCCTCACCACTTACTTATAACTGGCAGTTGGTACCTTTGACCACCTTCACCCATTTCACACACTCCTCACTTTTTGCCTCTGATAACAAATCTGAGTTTTTTCTATGAGTTTACTTTCGGTTGTTGTTTCTTTGTCTATTTTTTAGATTCTATACATAAGTGAGACTACACAGTACCTGTCTTTCTCTGACTTACCTCATTTAGCAGAATGTCCTCAAGGTCTATCCAGGTTGTCCCAAGTAGCAGGATTTCCTTCTTTCCAGTGGCTGAATAACAAATATTATCTTCTTTATTCATCCACCCTATTTCTATACCTAATCTACCTATCTATTATCTATCTATCTATCTATCTATCTATCTATCTATCTATCTACCGATTTACCTAAATACCTATCTATCTACTTTTTACCTTTTAAGACTTCAAGAGGACTGAAGCCAAGGACATATAGCTAATCCAATAAGCATATTCATTTTGGCAGTTTATTTCCATCCAAAATATCAGTAAACTTGAAAAAGAGAGATAAGGGCTGTCTCCTTCTATTTTTTTTCTTCCATATATTTGCCAAAGAAAAGTATAATTATTTTTCATTTGTATTTAGTAATGGCTGATTGGTTTTTAAAAGTTCTTTCAATACTGGTAAAGTCTTTATTTCCATGTTGAAACAGCTTTTCATTTAAAAATAAATAGTGTCAACTCCCCTCTATTGTGCACTAATGGATTTTAATGAGTTCATCACCACTGCCTTTGCATTACCCAGGTGAAAAGGATTATGAAGAATGGTGATGCTGCTGCTGCTGCATTGTTTAATTTAAAATTACAAATTTTTATACTGTGTTTGTTGGAATGCCTTTATCAGTGGAGATCAAGGCCCCAGCTTACTGGAAGCACTGGAGAAAGCCAACCACACCTCTGTCTTCTTACTGAAAATGAGACTAAACTATTGGATTTTACTCTCCACTATGGTTTGTCTTCCCTAAACCACTGAAAGCCCTGGAAACAAAGCCTTTTACATCTCCATCTTCATTATTTTGGCTGGGAGTTGTTTTGGCATTTCTCTGACATTCTTGTTTTGTGTGCTTGTTTTCTTTGGATTCCTTAGGGAATTTATTTGAAGGGCAACAGATTTATTGTCAAGCATGTTGGACTGTTTATTTTAAGACCACATTTTGTAGTTGTGGAAATTGACTTATCTGGAGAAGAACCAGAACTGGAATGGTCTTGACCAGTGATTTTCAACAGGTGTGCCACAGAAATGTTTAAAACATGCAATACTTGACTATTGAATGAGGAACACTGACTTCTTTTCCTTTGGATTGTGAAATCAAATTTAAAAATGACAACAGTGAACACAACAATAGCCTTCCAGTGTGAATGAATCAAAATTATACCCTTTTTTTAATCTGATAAGCAAAAAATATATTTTCAATGTGCCAAAGAATTTTAGTAATTGGTTTATGTGTGCCATGGGATGAAAAACTTTGAAAATTGCTGGTCTAGACAGCCAGGAACGGTGAATGCTGTGCTGGTTAGGATTTCATGTAGCTCTAGGCAGGGGCCATCCTTTTATATATATACTAAAGGCCTGGGGCATGAAAATTCATGCACTGGGGGTGTCCCTCACCCTGGCCTACTCCCAATTAAGCTTGTGGTACTTTGTATGGAAGCCCCAGAAAGCTAATACACAATGGATAATTTTTTGAAAAATGTGATATTTTTAAAAACCATGTTATTGATACTTTAATGGAGATTACCACAATAATATCATAACCTTATTCCCCAAGGTTTTCCAAAGCTCTTCCTAACTGTGAATAAAGAGTAAAAATCATCTGAAGATAATTTTCTTTCTAAAAAATTATATATTTATCTCCAAATAAGCTGTCCCATCCGATATAAATAAGCATTGAGTATTCTTTTATTCCAGATTTAGCAAATCATTACTGTTCCTTGTTCTTCTAAATCATTTCTATTAACATTGTTGATATGAAGACTTTATATGGAGATGAAGATAAAAAATAGCTGATATTCAGCTTAGAAAAGTTAAAATATTATGTGGTTCAACCTAATACACCAATATTAAGAGTCCTTACAGTTACCAACACACTTGATTTATCAAAAAGGCTTAGCTCCTTCAAGAATGTGGCTTAATATATTATAAATAGACTGAATGGTTGGCAGGAGAGATCACTTATGTTTGTGAATGATACCAAGTTGGCGGAGATTAACATTATCATGTAGGGCCAGACAGGAATGCAAAATGAAACAATCAATTTGAAAGAGTAATGTGCACTGGATGAAGTGAATTACAATTATGGTGCATGCAATATTTGAAAAATGCAACAGGAATAGAAACGTTTACATGGACTGGGTCACACACAGAGGACTTTTAAAGTCACAGCCAATCACAGGTGCAGGCTCTGCTGAACTTGCCCAAATGGGACCTCTGAGCCTTTCATTCTGACTGACCATCTGGACCTCATCATGTGAATTTTGGCTGCCACATTGAATAACTGTTGGCACCAGATCAATGATTCCATTCCGTTGTGGTCTATGAATTTCAGGCATTAAGACATCCTATATAATAAAACCCTAATATGCAAATCGACGGAACTGCAGAATGAACGGTCGCTATGACGCACACCGACCACCAGGGGGTAGACGCTCAACACAGGAACTGCCCCCTGGTGGTCAGCGTGCTCCCACAGGGGGAGCACTGCTCAGCCAGAAGCCGGGCTCATGGCTGGCGAGTGCAGTGGCAGTGGTGGGAGCCTCTCCAGCCTCTGCAGCAGTGCTAAGGACCCCTCAGGGGTGGACTGCGAGAGGGTGCAGGCCAGGCTGAGGGACCACCTCCCCCCCATGCACAAATGTCGTGCACCAGGCCTCTAGTAATATTATAATATAAGCCAGTCAGAGAAAGATAAATATCACATGATCTCACTCACTTGTGGAATATAATGAACAACGTAAACAAATGAACAAAAACAGATCCAGAAACAGAAAAGCATCAATCAGACAGTCAAACCTCAGAGGGAAGGGAGGAGAGGGTGGGGGTAAGGGGGAGAGATCAACCAAAAGACTTGTACATGTGCATATAAGCCTAACCAATGGACACAGACACCAGAAGGGTGAGGGCATGAGTGGGGGGTTGGGGGGGGCAATGGGGGATAAGGACACATATGTAATACCTTAATCAATAAAAAAAATAAAATAAAATAAAGAAGAATACTATCCCTGCAACCCATTCAAACTCTCCTCACCTTTCAATGCTTATTTAAAGGTCAAGGAAGTCCAGAAAGTCTCTTCCTTTTTATTTCTATAGGTCATAAACTGTATTGCTCAAACTTAACAGAAAGTCTGACATCAGTTCTCTTCATATGTCAGTCTCAACATCGAATTTGTAAATTCTTAGAGCCAAGGGCCAAGGGTTATACATATTTTGCACTTCAGTCTAATTTATATGTAGCCAATGAAAACATTACTAGGCTTCATTAAGCAGATTTAATAAAGTTAATGATCCCAGCAATAAAAACAGCAAAATGTAGATTTGAGAGCATGAAAGGTTGAGAAACTTGTGTGGCAATAGATTAATGTGGGTCTTATTCTTTTGATTCTTGAACCAAATTTCCTCATTGAGAAACAAGCTATATACTTAACTTTCATGTCAATCTTACCCAAGGTGGTATTTATATATCTATACAATTTTATTACATGTTAGATTCAAATAAATAAAAGGCCAAAGTTTGGTTGAGTGTAAGATTCCTTACTCAGAATTTGTAGTTTTATGTGCTATAAAGTGTACTTACATGAAAATAATTTTTACTGGGCTTTTGTCTCTGCAATGTGGAGGTACTGAGGTTTTTTTCTATCTAATTTTTTTTATGTTTATTACACTTCAGATTTATTATCTATCCTAATGTCTCTATAAATTAATGTTTTAGCATGATTTCTCAAAGTTGGTTATTTAAATAAATTTTACATACTCCATTATACTGTATATAATAATATCATTACCCTTTAGTCAATGTAATATATATGTTTGAATTTATTATTGCTCAATCTTGAACCAACATTACCCTTAACTCTTTTAGTTATAATAATGTGTATTTTTTGTTTTTTGGAAAACAATTTGAGTCTAACTGGATGTCGTTAAATCCTCAGGCCATGGTAAGTGTGACTGTGGAAAGTGCAAATGTGACAAAGGATGGTCTGGGGACGCTTGCCAGTACCCAACTAATTGTGATCTGACAAAGAAAAAAAGTAACCAAATGTGCAAGAATTCTCAAGATATCATCTGCTCTAATGCAGGTAAGAATTTGATTCTATGAAGATTCTTAAGTGAAATAATCAAATTTGGGTTTTTAATGGAAGTACTTATGCATTTTGGAGTGTTGAACCTCTGAATGAAACTGCTTCTGAGTATATTTTTTAGAAATGAAATTCAGATAAATCAATAGAAAAAAATGTCACCTTGCTGAGACTGGCAAGTTTGATATTCTCCAGCTGTTCCAAATGCCTCCTTCAAGTAGGAAATTCACTGGAAACAACACCCCGATGACATTTGATGTACATTGTCGGCCCTGATTTTGAATGCTAAAATAAATCTTTGAAAAATTATTTATATAAACTGACTTAATTATTTTCTGTTACAGATCCAGATTTGTCAGCCATCAAATAAAACCAAACCTTTTTAATTAAATAGAAGTTTCTGATGCACTATGTGAAACTCATTAAAGAATACAGTGACAGCAAGCTTTTTTGTTTGATCAAAATATTTTTACCTCTCACAGAAATCATTTAAAATATATTTTTAGAAATTTAAAGAAAAGCTGTTAAAATTAATTACCAAAACCCTATTTAAAAAATAAAACAACTACAGTTTCATACAGTTTCAATTCCAATGTTTTCAGCCAGTATTGCTAGAATTACATTCTCTTAACATTTGGTCACATGGAGCCTCAAAGTCAGCTTTTCGCAACCTGACTGGACTTGAGAATGTTGGTGTCCTAAACTAGAGGCTGTGATTCAGTTGTCTCAGGGTATGGTCTGGACTATAGGTGATTTTTAAAGCTCTTGTGTAATTTGTATGTAGATCCAGCCGTCTGAGCCTTTGCTCTTCCTGTTATAAGCAAGGACTTGAGGACAGGCATGACTATCTTCCCTCCGGAAGCTCACTTTGTTGGTAGAGTCCTGCAATCAGAGATAAGACCTTTCCAGTTTTTGATTTGCAACGAATTGCTCTTGTGCAGCCTAAGTGCAGTGAGGCTTTCTGCTCTTGCTCCTGGGAATCAGAGCCACGTCCAATGCAAGATGTGAATGGACCAATCAGGGGCCATGACTAATGGTCTCAGCAGCCAGGCCACTTTCTCTGTTGACTGATATTCTTGCTTCTTTCAGTCTTTTCTTTTCTCTCAATCAGATTTCTCTACTTCCAGTTCATAACACCCACCCCTCCCAATGTGTGTGCACCCACACGCTCGCCCCTCACACCCCCACACAGCTTCTTTTGTTGTGAAAACTTTATGCTTTCCAAACCTTCTTAAGTAATAATACTTGAATTTTGTTTGTTTCTTTGTTCTTTATTTTTTGGATTTATTTATTTTGTTTTCAAGTTAAATTCAAGGTATTGGGTTTTGTGTTGTTGTTGGTTTTTTTTTCTCCTTCTTTTTAATAATATATTCAACAGGTAGATTTTAGCTTAGGAATCCAAAGATGTTTCAACATAAGAAATCTAAACATGTGATGCACTACATTTAGTTATCTTTAAGGAGAAATTTTACAGAATTCTTTTAATAGATAAAAACATTTAGTAAGGTACAAAACACATTTCTCAGATATCTATAGCCCTATATTTTTTAACATTAATACAAAGCTTTGATGCAATCTGCCATTCATATTCCAGTTTTTTCAATTGACCCAACAATGTTCATTCTTTATAGCGTATAGTCAGTCCTATTTTGACCAGCCTAGTTCAGGACCACTCCCCTCAAATTGCATTCATGTATGAGTTCTTTCTACTAATCTTTCTTTCCACTTCATATTACAATGTGGTTTTCTGGAAGTAGCTTGGAGCAGAAGAGGAAAAGAGGTAAATGGAGTGGGGCATAAGACTGAAGGGCAGGCTGAGATGGAGCTGGGGACTAATGGAGTTCCAGAATCTTCTGACTCTGTAGGGGCCCAGAAAGGCAAGCACAGTCTGCAGGGTGAAGTAAAGTGTGATGCCATTGCACAAGGGTATAGGCCAATGTTCAAGACTGGGAAGCTGCCCTAACCGGTTTGGGTCAGTGGATAGAGCATCGGTCTGCGGACTCAAGGGTCCCAGGTTCGATTCCGGTCAAGGGCATGTACCTTGGTTGCGGGCACATCCCCAGTGGGGAGTGTGCAGGAGGCAGCTGATCGATGTTTCTCTCTCATCGATGTTTCTAACTCTCTATTCCTCTCCCTTCCTCTCTGTAAAAATCAATAAAATATATTTAAAAAAAAAAAGACTGGGAAGCTATCCTAGAGAGACAGCAGCATTAGTCAGAAGGATGTGTCTGTGCTAAAATAATCTGGCATAACAGAAGACCAGTCCTAGAACCTGAGTTAACTGGCAACCAAGAGAGAGAAGCAGTATGACATAGCATGAACACAGGAGTCTGGCACTTTTGCCAGGTCTTCCATATGCCATATCTTGGAGCCTCAATTGTGATTTCTCCTTGGTAGGTGAGACAGGAAGTCTTTGAGCTGTTGTAAACTTCCTATATCAGCCAGGAATGGTTCCAATGTGTGGAAGGGAGTGAGCCTGCCTGTGGGAGATGTCAGTGAGAAGTTGTAGAATTCAGAGGAAGAGACCATTTCTTCCCATCTTCCCTGAAAATAACTACTGCATACACTCCTATGTTATACCTCTCTCTCCAAAACCACGAAGCCTCCAGGAATTCCAACAGATAAATTCTAAAATTTTTCACCAGTAGTCTTGATCCTCTACTATCTGGCTTCAACCTACCCTTTTCTCCAAACTCAGGTCAGATGCTTCACTGTCCTTTAATTCTCCACTCGTAATCCTTAGCTCAAGATCTTTCCTCAATATCACATCTTTTCTTCATTTCCACTTGTTGAAATTCTATCCATGGTCAAGTGCCAACTCTAGAACTTACTCTTTTATTGTGCCTTTCCTCCTTCACAGAACCAGACTAGGATTTAAGTTTATAGTTTCTATAAAGCATTTGTCACAAATCTATTGCAAATGCCTTTGTATCATCTAGTTTTATATATATAAAAAATATTATAAATACATACATATATACATACACAAAGATTAGCTAAAAGCAAGTTTACAGTTGTATGTGAAACACAGAGTTTATTCTTGTATTACTATTTATTATCTTATTATTTTTTGTATTACAACTGTAAGCCTACTTTTGCTAACCCCTGTATAAATGATTAATCATCTAGCTCTTTCTGCCTGGTCTATGATTTACTTAGTTTTAATTTTATTCATCTTATTATCTCTTATAATTTTATTCATCTCATTATCTTCTATAGTTTTCCTCTTATTATCTCCTATAGTTTTCCAATAATATAATAGGCAACAAGAAAATTTAATGAATACATATGTGGATGGTTGAGGGACAGCATAAATGTGACAATGAAAAATAAGGTTAATAATTAAAGAAAAAATTGAAATGAGGCAGGACCATGAATTAGAGCACTAGATTTGAAACCAACTTTTATAAGTTAAAATCATTTTCAGAAAAAAGCACACAAAAAACGAAGTTTAAGAAAAGTAAAATTCATACATGCATTCTCAAGGAAGAAAAATAACAAGCTCAAATTCTGCAAAATCACGCATTTATATGTGACTATAAGATAAAAATAAGTGTTATAGCTAATAACAAATTTCAAGTGACTAGAGTAACAGAATCATGCAGAGGGTATGAAAACAGGGGTGCATAAATATAAAGTGTACCTGAAGAAATATACTAGGTATCTTAATGGGAGAAGAGGAAAAACCCAAAGTTTTCTGAAAGACTACTATATACTAGACACAGTAGTGTTTTTAGAAAGATGATTGGATGATATCACTTGGTCCTCACCGCAGCTCTGTGAGGTAGATATCATTTGTAGATAAGGAATTTGAATTAAAGATTAAAATAATAACCTCAGAAAGGTGTAGCTAGCCCTGGCTAGTGCGACTTACTTGGTCTGGCATTGTGCCGTGCACCAAAAGGTTGCTGGGACTGATTCTTAGGGCACATGCCTGGGTTGTAGGCTTGATCCCCAGTAGAGGATGTGCAAGAGGCAGTGGGTTAATATTTCACTCTCACATACATGTTTTTCTCTCTCTCCCTCTCTATTCCTCTCTCTCTAAAAATCAATAAAAATATAGCTAGTGGGGATTAAAACCTGGATTTGGCTACACGTCTACCTAAATCCAAGATTTTCAAGTAGGTCACATATAGAATCTCCGGTATCGAGTGGCTCAAATCATTTATCAATATCATCTCTGGTTCCTCCCTATTCTTCACCAAGTCAAGCCCAATCAGTCACCAAGTTTTGTCTGTTCTTCTACAAAAGGTGCATTTGTTTCTTTCTAAAGTCCTTGCCATCACCTCGGTCAGCTTCTACCTTCTATGCAATAATTCTTTCCTCGTATCTACTTTTCCCCTCATTTCAGCTTATTCTTTGTATGACAACTACAGTAATCTGATAAAAATTCATAAATTACCACATGACTCTATTATAAATATATTTATGGCTTCTCATTACTCTTGGATTACAGTTCAAAATTTTTAACATGATCTATAAGACTTCCATAAATTGCACCTTTAGTTGCCTAATTCTTTTTATGCCACTTTTCACATTATTGTTCTTCACTATCTCTCATTTCTTTTATTTTTTTTTGTTTGGTTTTTAGTTTTCAGCTTAATAAGAGCTACTTCTCCAGGGACCCTATCTTTGACTTTCAGGTGTCAGTTAAATCCCCTTGCTATGTGCTTTTGCAACACTTTGCACTTCTCCATTTACTTTGTCACATTGAGTTCTGCTCATATAAAAAATCTGAGAAAAGGATTTGATTGAGTTGATCTGTTATATTCTAGAGTCTAAGGTGGTGTCTGGTGAGTGGGAAAGTCTCAATTTATCTTTAATGTTGTGATGATCAATTAAAAATTGAAAAATAAATATTCAAAAGAAAGTTCCTTAAATGAAAATTCTATCTCTCGGTATCATTTAAATGCTGTTTTACTGTCAGTGAAATCACTCTCAGGAGTTGAAGTGAAATCCTCAAACTTGGCTGAATATGTGGTATATGGTAGACCAGATAACTCCAGCGTCTCTATCACCCTGAGCTGCCTTGTGGTTCTGATGAGCTCCTAGGTTTCTCTGCCTAAGAAAGCCCATTCTGCTCCCCTGTCATTAGAATATGTATATCAGTTTGACACTGTGGATAGGAAATTATTAGGGGCATCTACATTTTTCATTTATGCATTTAATAATGAATTCCACAAATGTTTATTACATAAATAGTATGCTCAAATATTGTATCAAGCATTGAGTAAATACTGGTGAGGCAGATAAGTAAGGTTACTTTCCTCACAAAGCTTAGAATTTTCTGCTTTAGTTCATTTCAGACCCAGGTAAATCAGAAGGTATTCATTCACACATTGATTGGAAGGACATGAATAAGCAGCTTTGCACTGAGGAGGTCAAATTTAAATTCATGAAACTATTAGAGGTCAATCATAATGGCTGTGCTAGAAAAAATAAGTTCTGTGCTACAATAATCTTAAGAAAGAATGTCTTGTTATCTATCTCATCATACCCAAAAAAGTACACAATTTCAATAGTAAATTGATTTGAATTTTCTCTTTTTGAAAGAGGTTAAAATTCATTAAGTATAATTTATATGCATTTGACAAATAATTTTTGCTTGGTTTTAATGGTTTAGGTACATGTCACTGTGGCAGATGTAAGTGTGATAATTCAGATGGAAATGGACTTGTTTATGGAAAATTTTGTGAGTGTGATGATAGAGAATGCATAGATGATGAAACAGAAGAAATATGTGGAGGTATGTATATTAACTGCAGAAATTAATAAAGTACTTGATTTTTCACTTGTTTCATTGTGCTTTTATCTCTCTATAAATTTCTGTACCAGCTTTATGAATTTTATCTGAACTTACATTATTTGGAAAACATTTTATATAAGGGAAGTTATACTAAGGCATTCAAAGTAACGTGTACTTTTTAAATGCAAAATCAGATTATTGCTGGAGGAGAGTCAGATCTTACGTCAAGCAGGCCAACTACATAGTTCTGAAGTGGTTGGACTTCATCTTTTCTGCTCATCTTATCTGCTTTTATTGTCTCTTTTCTCCCAATCTTTCAATTGCATATTTTATTTTCATTCTCTTTCTACGTCATTAACCGTTAAATGATGTCAGGTCCTATTGGAGACATGAGGCCAATAGGTTTATTAGCTTAGTATTTACTTACCCCCCAACACACACATACAGATAACATTTTTCATGATCTTTTCTATGTACCACCATTACTCAAATCATTTTGTCTGTTGTACTAGTGATTGCATACTTGCTAGTGCCAGTCACTGGTACAACATGAGGTAATGCCAAAGACTGTACTCTTGACCCCTCACCAATGAGAACTGCATCAGTGCCCAGGATGTGGCGTTCCATGAGATGATACACTCCTCGCCACCCATAGTGTCCCTCTCTTCTGTTTACCTAACTGCAAGCCTGTTCCTAAAGTTTCAATTTGCAATCATGACCGACACAAGAGAGGAAAGTAGAGAGCAATGAAAATCCCTTTAGTTTAGGTAAACCCTTCTCTGCAATTGATAATTTGTTTTAGTGTGAGATCATCTTTCTACTAATAAGCAATTGCTTATTTCATTTATCTCTGACAAGATTCCAGTTCATGGAATCCTATCCTGTTTGCAGAATGGGTGATTTCAGAAGAGTATTCCCTTGGAAGGATCAGGGGAACCAAAGGCCATTGAGAAAGGCTCAATAACATAAGACAAACTGTCCCTTTGTTTACTAAAACAAATTAGTGCTTCGATTCCCGTGGTCATCCAGATATTCTTATTTAGGTCTGCTTGGTTCTTTCTCTCTGGCTTCATTGCTGGGCAATCCACCAGGATAAAGCAAACAAATGCAAAAGTCTTCTTTTTTTCAAGCCAGTGACCTCAGCTAGATACTGCTCAGAGAATTCTGCTAAAGGGCTCAGTCCAAAATAATTAGAACAATTAGATAAATACACCCACAAATATGATGTATTTGTCTTCCTGCTGTTTCAGTTACAATTATTACAAATCAAAAAAAGAGGAATGGAACATGCTTGGGGCCAAGGTGTTCTGATGCAGACCACCGAAGCAAAGTCTATTTGCCTTTGTAAATGTAAACATTTAACTTGAAACAACACAACAGGAGATTGTTAACTCTCGACCTTTCACTTAGAGTTCCATTTGTTTGAGGCTTAAGCAATTTCATGGTGCAAAGTCTCTGACCACAGACCCCAGCTTTCTGGTAAACCCTCTGGGGGTGACATTGACTGGGCTTGTGGGTCTTTCCACCTGTCATTCACAGGGAGCCAATCTGTTGAGAGGTGACTCTACAGCCCATCAGTGAAGCAATGCAAAATGAGATTTTCTTGCTCCAACAGTTTATACAAATCAAAGAATGATCTTTATTGTCCAGAATGTGTATCGCCCTGAAGCTTTTATTTTATCTCAATTATTCAGATGTCTTGTTACAATATTTTCATTTGAGTTATGAGGATATCTGCTTACATTGCTATACATGCAGAAAGGTGTAGCTTTACATGATTTTTCTTTTCTTTTTCACCTCTGCCTCAATGATTGTTTTTAGTAAAACTGAAATTGAATACTAAATTTTATAAATATACAAAGATTTTGGTGGGAAGAATGTAGATTTATGATCATTCGTTAATGTCAAAGTAATCCTTACATATGTAGCAGCTTACATAAATTTCCTGAAATTACAGAAAAAATAAATTCTGGTTTAAGAAGTTAATCAAGTTTTTTTAAAGAACTGGCTCATAGGAAAAGCTTTCAGTACACTGTTGTCTTGCTATTTTCCAGGGTAGCCCTCAAGTTTCTGAGGCTTGTGATATAGCATTTTAATGTAATATTGTGTGTGTGTGTGTGTGTATATGCAGAGATATTTTTAAGTTCATAAACAAAATGTATAATACATACATATAATTATAATATGTAATTATAAATATAAATGTATAATTTAATAGCCTTTATATTTACTTGTGTGAATAAATTAAAATTAAATCTGTTGTGGAAATTATCATATTAGACTAAGAAGAGGTGTGTGTTTTTTTATGGGTTTCTCAGTTACTGCTTATTCAGACAGAAAACATGGAATTGTATGCATGGGTCTCTTCCTCTGTATCTCATTAGAGCAGTTTCTCTTCACCTCTTGTTCTTCCTCTTTGTCTCTCTGTTGTGTGTCCGCTTGAAAGAAGTCTCATCTGAAGGACAAGAGTTGCACAAGAAACCCTACTGAGACTCTTGCCATTGGCCAGGTTGCCATAGTGTTTAGAAAGAAAAATAGCTTCACAATCAGTTTCCTATGGATGCTCTGGAATTATGGCTGTGGGAGGAAAAAGAGGGAAGTTCAAAGACTTTAGCCATAGACTCTGATAAAACATAAATTCCTATATTACAGAAAAAATTAGACTAAAACACAGTGTGACCCTGGTTTTTATCATATTTACAAGAACAAGAAACACACATTCATGTTTGGAAGGCATAACTACAAAAAGGGAAGACATAAGAAGGATGTTAAAATGCTGACTCATAGGAAAAGCTTTTAGTACAGGGTTGTCTTGCTATTCTCTGGGGTAGCCCTCAAATTTCCGAGGCTTGTGATATAAAAGAATTGCCATCTTTGGGAATTTGTAGAAGGACTGATAGATACGGATGCAGGAAGTGATGGCATGATGATTCATTACAGATTCATTGGTTGTAAGTACAAACAAGTAGGGTAACCGTTTGAAAGGGTGTGGTGATATCCGGACACAAAATGATGGGGTGCCTTTACCTACCATTTGTGTCCCCTTCACAGTTATGGTGGGAATTTGACTGTGAGATCCAAGGTCTAGGATATTTCATTGATCTAAATGAGTTCTAAACATTGATTTAGCTGAAAACCTTTTTCCATGTGGTGGAACACAACAGCTTGTGGGATACAGTTGAATGGAAAGATGAAACATTTCCTCTGGTTTAAGCAATGGTTCAGTCATTAATAATATGCATCCAAGTAAATACACACCATTGGTTTCTCAGTAGTTGATTTCATAAATAAAATATTTTAATGACCGATTCAAGAAGTGCCCTTAGAGTAAGTACTTAAATGCATTTGAGTTTGGTGCATACATTTGAGATTTGAATGTAATAGACTTTCACAGTCTTTCCTATCATTTCTTTAAAATGCATTCATTTTAATCAGCTGCCTGGCTAGGACAAGCTAGAGGACACTGACTTGCTCGGTGCGTGTGATTATGTAAGTATAGGCATAACTATAATGTTTTGGGGAGAAACTACTTGATTATTTTAAGCAATAAGTGTGAAACAGATATATTATTTCAGAAAGCAACAGTGACCACAAAGAGGTAGAAAGTTAATTTTGCTTTTAAAGTTGCTTTTTTCCTCACTGTATAAAATTCATTTTGGGTAAAGGCCATGGAAAGTGTTACTGTGGAAACTGTTACTGTGATGCTGGTTGGCATGGAGATAAATGCGAATTCCAGTGTGATATCACCCCCTGGGAGAGCAAGCGAAGATGCACATCACCAGATGGCAAAATCTGCAGTAACAGAGGTGTGTCATTCATACACATTACTATGGATTTGGGAGGCAAACAGAGCTCTTAATTGTTAACACTCCTTTTCTCTGCATTTCCTTCTGTGTGGGAGGAAGTCATCTTTGATAGTCATTGACTTTGATGAAAATCAACATTTATTATACCAACAATTTTCTCTTTTTTGTCTTTTATTGAGTAGAAAACAGAAAAATTAGAAAGCTACTGTCATTCATTAAGCTTCACTGAACAAATAGTTAACATAGGAACTGTAATTTCTTTGGCGGCCGTCCAGAAATAGCATAGTGCAGCTAAAAGGCAATTCTTGTAGATACTTCTGTTAAATGTCTCTTGACTAACAGAACCATCTACAGCATGAACATCTAATTATCCAGAGAACATTAAAAATATAAAATCTCCTCTTGATGACTCAATTGAAGTCTTGGTTGAAATACAGAATTGACGTAGAGTCATTTAACTTTTATATACAATAATAGAAATGTCATATTGAACATAATATATTTGGAAATGGTATCAAAAGCCATATGAAATTTAGACTGGCCTTAGGCATACATTTAAAAAATATATTACTATTGACAAATTATCATTTAAATTAACTGTTGATATAAACTGTAAATTCGTCAGCTGGACTGATGGATAAAGAGAGTCATGCTGTAGGTGTTCTTTGCCTGCCTGATGAAATGAATAAGTGGTCATATTTCCTTCTATAAAAATCTAGAAACTGGAAAAATATTTTTTCATTTCTATAAGTAAATGATGCATTTTCAGAGATAATACTTCCAGGGAAAACCTTAACACACACCAATTTTATCCTTTTAAAAACTGACATAGAACAGTAAAATGTGCCACATATCTGAACATAGAGAAAAGAAAGGAAAAGACCTGAACTTGTAACAAAAATCCTTTAAAAGACTTCTATCTTCAATTTATATAGAATAGATATGACTGTATATCATACTAATTCACGCTATGTTTTCCTTTCATATATAAGGACCCGTTTCTGCTTCAGTTCTTTTATGCAGTAGGGTCCATAGTCACTGTAAGAATGTCAGTGTAAGAAGCTTGAACTGTGTTACAGTGGGAAATAACCATTTAGGTTTTGAAGAGAGAGAGGAGAAAAGTGAAGCTGATTGGACTGTGAATCAGGTCCTCATTCTGCAGGGATATGTGGGCTGTGAGGCAGACATCATTCACAAACACATGTCACTTGCCACCTCTCCATCTCACCTCCTGCCTTCCCTCTCTTCTGGTGCTGAAAGTTTTCTGATTTGGAGATGGGGCAGAGGCAGAACAGGAAGCAGCATGTCTAAATGAGGCTGGTAGCAGGTGAGATTCAGGAGTGTGTGAAGGCAAGCCAGGGCAGGCACCACAATGAGTTCCTTTTCCCAGAGCTACTACTTATGTCTACCCTAGAACTCTCCTTATCATTGCTTCCCCGGTAGGAGAGAGACATTAATCCTGCACATGTCTGCCTCATCTTCCTTTTTAGCCCATCTTTAAGGACCAAAACTCCAATGTTGTGAACACAGCTCATCGGTGATAGAATAAATGTTCTTTATTGCCCACTTTTGTTTAATCACAATTTCTCAGTGGACCCAATTTAACACATACCCATCCCCCCACATCCTGTAACTTATTGCAAAAGCAATGCATATTCATCTTTAAAAATGCAGATAGTAAAGAAGAAAATTAGCCATAATCTTAACATACAGATATAACCTCCTTTTACATTTTGGTGCATAATATTTTGGTCTGTTTTATTAATTTTTTTTTAAATTCATCATTTGTGTGCTCCCTGACATGTATTTTCTTCTAATTTAATACAAAAATTAAAGCATGCTATACATACTAATTTTTAAAAATATATTTTTATTGACTTCAGAGAGAGGAAAGGAGAGGGAGAGAAACATCAATGATGAGAGAGAATTATTAATCTATTGCCTTCTTCACATCCCTTACTGGGGATCTGAGCATGCAACCCAGGCATGTGCACTAAGAATTGAGCCCTGTCCTTCTGGTTCATGGGTTGGCACTTAACCACTGAACCACATCAGCTGGGCTATAATTTGTTGTTGTTTTTTTCATATAATCATATATTTTGGGTATTTTTCCATGCTCACAGAGCAAAAACCTAATTTTTACCTTTAATGGCTGCTTAGTAATCCAAGCTACACATTGTACTAATCCCTTTTTGATTGATATTTATGTCACTAGTTGTTTTTCAATAACATAAATGCCATCATATTTAATATTCCTGAACATATACTTTTGTGTACTTTTCCTTTCCTGTGGATATATTATTAGAAGTAGATTTTTATACTAAAATTCCCACATTTTCAGAGTACATATTGTGAAAAAAAAGTACATCCAGAGTTGTACTATTTTGTCTTCATACCTCACCAATCTTTGATCTTAGCCATCTCTTCACCTCTGCCAATCTGATATCCAAAATAATTCTAACTCACTATTGTTTTACAGATTCCCCACCCCCACCCGTTAGTAATCATAGGTTGAGTGGTAAACAATTGTATGTTTATCTATCCTCATTACATCTCTACAAAGTTTCTGATTGGTGTTCTTTTTGCCTTTGTCTATTTCACTTTAGGCATATTTGTCCTTTACATATTGATTTCTAAGAATTGTTTAAGTTTGTGAAAGTAGTTCTTTGTCTTTTGCCCACATATGACTATTTATTCCAACTGTTTGTTTTTGGTGTTTTGTTTGCAACCAAATTTTTACATTTTTATATAGATCTATTTCTATTTTTCTTTATAGTAATTTTCTTTTGGGATTTTGAATAAAAAAGATTTATTTTATGATTTTAGTTTATATTTTTAAATCTTCAATCTAACTAGATTAGAATGTACTCTGATGTGAGAGGTGAGAAAGAAATTTAACTTTATCTTTCCCTCAAATGATGATTAGCTCGTGGCTCTAAAGATGATTATTGATAACTCACACAAAGTAAATATGATCTATAACTGGGCACTTCCCCTTTGGAAATCTACATGTGACCACAGTTATATTTCTCTATCTAATCCAACATACTCTATAACTTGAGCTCATCCTAGCTAGCAAAACTTATCATTGGGTTTCCTTACATGCACCTTCTGCTCCTGGGACTCCTTAGGATCCCCACACCCATCCCTGCCCTTCTTTGCTTATTCTTGCTTTCTTGACTTTTCTTGATTTGTTCTACTTCCAATCGATCCTAGAATATTTCCCCATCCCCCTACATATCCAGACCATCTGCCCTAATTACTTTAGCCCACATTGATTTCTTCTCCCCCAAACTCTTACAGTATTTCTCACAGTATTTATGTCTTAGTTTAAAAAATGCTAGTACTCAGACATTTATTGTTTGCTTATTTTTCTTTCATTAGCTTTCTTTTTGTCAAGTATATTGGAAGCTTCTTGAGGACAAGGATTTTATCTTGTGCTGTTTTAATTTTGGGGGTATTATCTTTGAGACGAACCAACACAGAGCTAATGACATATTCCACAATCCCATATAAATATTGACAGAGATAACAACTTTTGTTTATTAAAAAATCTCTGCTATCAACTTTAGATGGACTTTTTCTTTGTAGAATAATTTTTTTCTGAATACATGTATTTTTCAAATACAAAATAAGTCACAGATTTTTAAAAAAGTAATGTATAAGCCTTTTGCTTTCATGAATTTTTCTCACTAGACTCACATAAAAGCATTTTTCCATGTAGGGACTTGTGTGTGCGGTGAATGTTCTTGCCACGATGTTGACCCAACTGGAGACTGGGGAGATATTCACGGAGATACCTGTGAGTGTGATGAAAGGGATTGTAGAGCTGTCTACGACAGATATTCTGATGACTTCTGTTCAGGTAAGTGCTCTCTAAATTCCTATTTAAAATTTTAAAAATATTCATTTTCCTATTTGAAGATTAATTCTGATTCTCACAGAAACTATAAAGGAACTGAATGTGCAGTCTGAAACATTGGATATCCACAGCACTCCTATTAGTCACTTGGAAACCTTTAAGATAATTCACACTTTGAGCAAAGACTGAAGAGGAAAATGCATCACTCCCTTAAAATTAGTCTAATTTCCCACCAGGGAAAGCCATTAGCTCTAGATATCCATTGCTTAACTCAGAGAATTCAAAACTGGCAGACCTTATGACAATTAACAGAATAGGTACCATGATGACAAGCTATATTCATATATTGCAAAACTTAGGATAATACATCTCTCATGGATATTTTAATGCATTAATTCTTCAATATAATTTACATACCAAAATTATTCTGCAAATTAGTTTAAATTGAATATCATTAGTGGATTCAAAAAATTGTTTCATAAATATTTATTGAGGAAATAGTATTTGCCAGGGTCTGGACTGCATCTGGGCTTCTGGGCCCAGCAATGAAGGAGCTAAACATGATTCTTTTTATAAAAATTATACTTTATTGATTTTTTAACAGAGAGGAAGGGAGAAAGATAGTGAGTTAGAAACATCGATGAGAGAGAAACATCAATCAGCTGCCTCCTGCACACCCCTCACTAGGGATGTGCCCGCAACCGAGGTACATGCCCTTGACCGGAATCGAACCTGGGACCCTTCAGTCCACAGGCCGACGCTCTATCCACTAAGCCAAACCGGTTAGGGCTAAACATGATTCTTGACTTTATGGAGCTTGACATCTAAATGAAAAGGGATAAATATATGACCTGCCAGAATTTTTAAGGGTTCAATGGGAAAAAAGGATCTGTCTGCAAAAGTGTCATTTAGCAAAAATGGATTATGGGTGTTCAGCCCAGTTAGGTTTGATAATCCAAAAGGCAGAGACATATACATAGACATCTCTTTAAGCTTGACTTCTTGGTGGTGTACATGGATAGGAAACACCACTGGTCTATTCAAAGCAGAGGGAGATAAAAGAGCTGCCCTATCTAAGTGTGATTTTACAACTGCAAAGACCTCTGGCCTGCTGCTTAAACTTCCCACTATGGAATGTTTTCTCTTCTGATTAGCCCTCATGTTCAGGAGGATTTCCTAAATATTTCAAGAATCCTGTTCTCTTGAGGGGATGATGCTCTTTTCAGATTTTTCTATTATTCATTAATATGAATGTTCTTTATTATCACACCAGCATAATGCAGGGCTTGACTCTATTGTAAAGACAAGGGGGAGTTTGTGATGGTTTTATGCAGTGGAGGGCTGTAGTCATGGGTCTGGTTGTGTGGGTAAATGTTACTGAGATGGGGAATATAGAAGGAAATTGTCAAATATATCAATCATAAAGGACAAATGGCAACCTAACATTTATATTTTTTTAGCTTATTAAATATGTGGGTCTAAAGGATGAGAACTGAATGTGAGAATTTAGTGATAAGCACAGAGTTGGTAATGAAAACTTTACTGAGACTCAATGAACATCATTTAAGAATGTCATTTTAAGATTGTGAGATAAAATATGAATTCACACAATTTAAAATAAGAAAATAAAGGAGATAGTCAGGTTTTTTATGTATGAAAAAATGTGTGTGGATTTCTGATAAACTTCCTCCCTCCCCATAGGGTGTGCTCTTCCTTGTTAAATTCATGATCTTGATTTGGGAGTGGGGCAGAAAATTTCAAAATAAATATATTATAGTGATAATTCAGGCTCTTGTGAATTGGTCTATCTCAATTGTGAGGGACTAGGACCATGAGGTGAAGATGGATATTGGCATTTCAGTTGATATCTCTATCCTTTTATAAGTTCACAATTCCTGTTGCATGTTACTTAAGCTTAGAATTACTATTATATGTTGGGCAGATAAAAGCTATTAAGGAGGACTACTTGGAATCTGAAACTTTGCACTTCATGTAATCCCTCCCTTTTTCCTTCTATCCCATTTTTATTTTCCTCTCATTTTTCATTCTTCCATATCCTATGAGATTTCAGACAAGAATGTTAAGCAATTGAGGTTTCTCATGGAAGGCAGCTAGAAGAGAATGATTAACCGTTTATATGTGGTTTCCATGCTGTGGGTATAAACAGGTAGGAATGGGCAAAAGTGTTAAGGTAATAGGCTGCAGTTTGAACAATAAGAAATAAGACAATGAGACGTGAAATTTGTAATTGTGATTTTGTCATTATTTGAGTGAACTGAATGTGTCCAGTTCTCCATAGCCTGCCTCTCACAGTTAAGTTGAGGCATTTAGGAAAGAAGAAACATTGACAGAGATCCTACTCTTATAGATACTTACCAAGTTCTTTCACATATCTCATTCCATTTTAGGCTCATACTAACTCAGAGAGGGAGACATGATTATATTTTAACAGAAGAGGAAACAGGTTCAACGAAATTAAGTAACTTGAAAAAGTTTTCACTGCCTTTAAGTGTCATTTAAAAACACATATGGCCCAAATACTCATGTAATTTAATCTCCAAGTGATGAAAATAAAATTCTTCAATTTATTTTGATAAGGAAGAGCTATCCTCTTGGTGCTCAAAATTCTTATAAAACTAAACTTCTCTGAACATAATTATGATCTTGGGCAGGCACCAATCTCAGCAGTATTTCTTTATTCTTACTAAATCTGTAATTTTATATATAAGGCTTAGTGAATTATTAGTCTTTACAATTTTTTCTAATTGCCTAAGTCACACCATAGGAAGGATGCCATGCAGCTGATTACTGAGTTTGTTAATAGCTTAGTTTTATGAGACAAAAGTAACCCAACTATGTCAATATTCTCTAGTGATTTATACAAGGCTGGAGTATAAAATGGTTCAGATGAAATGCAGCTTTATTTTTAGTTTATATTCTTGCCATGCAGAGAGTGTTGGTCTTATTTAAATCCAAAAGAAATCTCCTGATGGATTAGTTTAGGTTGGCTCTTCTCAGTAATACACTTAAACGTAGATATTTTGTGCCTACTCCATCATAGGTATGAAAGTACAAATATTTTAAAACATAATCCCTGCTTTCAAATAAACTTGCTTTATTTATTTTTTCTTTTATTGCTGTATATTGTTCACCATTCACATGGTGCATGTGTTAGTATGTATTTAGTCGTACACAAACATCACACACGCATACACACAAACACCTCAAAGATGATATTATTGACAAAACTTGGGTGCTACTAAAATGGCCAGGACATGACCAGTAATCCTAAAGTATACCAACTGCTACTTCAGTTCTATGAGCTGCTCCTTTGAATTTACTTTCTGATTCTGAAATACGTTTCTATTCCTGATGATTGCTTACCACCCTGGTCTCTTTCTCAAATTTCCATGATTGAAAAATTATGTTGCAGTGTGACCTTAAACTCCATCTTTCAGTTTGGGGTGCCTATCAAAATAATGAAAATATAAGATTAGTCCTGGTATACAGTAGCTTGGAAAATGGAATCATTTGATAGAACCTATATTATGTGGGAAATTTTATCATTGTGGATTACCAAAGCACTAAGGAAAGAAACTGAAGGAAATTATTAAGTATGTTCAGGTTGCATTGTCTTGAAGGAAAATCAATATATTGAAGGATTTTTTAAAATAACAAGTACTGATTAGATCTAATTTATTTCCCCAAACTTTTCTCTATTGATTGTCTTCATATTACTTTGTAAGAAACTACTTGTCAACATCAGATTCCAATTCATGACCATTTTAAAAGAAAGGAATGTCCACTATAGCAGAAGAGTGTTTGTCTGGAGTGAATGAACCTGCATTTGTCCTGTATTTCTGAGTTTAGATAGCTTACATCAAAGGAGCACAATAATTGCAAAGAAAAAATTAGTTTTGGTGTCAACAGTCTCTAATATCATGGCTTGAGAGCCTTTTTAGTTTTACCTGCCCAACATAGCCATGATGACACTTGATGTCTGGTCTTGCTGTCATCTCCCCACCCATATGGTACAGATTTGGCTGTGATCCCATTTACAGTATGTACCAGCACCAACACCATGCTGTTCTCCCATTGTGTGTGTGTGTGTTTGTGTGTGTGTGTGTGTGTGTGTGTGTGTGTGTGTTAATGTATGCTTACAGATCTTTTGAAAGCAGTTCTCCTCATATTTGATATCAGGAATAAATAACAATCTGTATCTTTTATTTCTGTTTTGTTATCCCTTGCTTGCAGAGTTTAAAGGAATATTTGTTAGAAGCAATGAAATTAACTCCTGCAGGCATACTCTACAAGCTTGATAAACTAGCATGGAAACATTACATATCTGATCAGAGTGGTGAAATTCACATCTTTTAGTTCTCTCACTTTTAAAGATAAAGTCCAGTGAGATGAGGCCCCAAAAGATGAACTAGTGACACATTTAGATCAGGGACACAAGTATCCTAATTTCTTTTATGCCCTTTCTACTATTTGTGTATAAAATACTCTGATAGTGTATGTTATGATAGTCTAAAAGATTTTGATGCTAAATACATCTTATCTTTCCTAAACTTTTCTTTGTATATCAAAACCATGCATTCTCATCTTCTTTATTTTATCTTTATAAAATGATTCCTTCTCTCTCTCTCTTTCTCTGGCATAACTTTTGCAGCAGAATTGAGAGACTAGGAACTCCAGAAGAAAAATTGCAGTTTCCTTTATGACTGGAGGTGAAGCATAAATTCATAGGATTCATCCTTAAGATGCCCCATGATACTGCATTAAATGTACAGGAAATAGAAGTGCAATATTTCATAGGCTACATCTTCCTCTAGTGTTTATAGCAGAGCACAGAAATAGCAAAGGATTAAAAAAATGAAGCTACAATCATAACATAGAGCTATTTTTTCTAGGGCAGCTGCATTTTTCCATAATTAATGCATCCACAATGAAGCTGACATATTTTGATATTAATTGGACCATATTTTAACTCTAAAAATACCTTATTAATAACTTCTGACTGTCCTCACAAATTTGTTTTATTCAGCCACAATTATTTTAGTATTTCCATGTGGACGATCCTCAGATAGATAATAATAACCGCTCTTAAATCTGTGTCCAAACGATACAACTTGAGACTGTTCTCCCTGCAGTCACAGGTGTCCCCAGCACAGGCTCCTGCTGCATTTTAGGTGCCTCGTTATTGGGACCTTCACACTGGGCATGGGCTGCTGCCCGAGGATTTCAAACAACTGCAGCAGCAGGCGGCATCCCCATTGGTAGGGACTTCCTGGCATCTTAAACCTGCTGGATATTTTGTTCTAACTTTGACAGCTATTTTAAACTCTCAAGAGTAAAGCTTTCCCCCCCTTTCAATCTAACTCTCTTCTTCAGTTTTTTTGTTTTGTTAAAGTGTTAACTGATCTTTCACAAATGACAGCATGTTCTGTACTTTGCCCGGTATCCTCATGGCAGATCTAAATGTTCTTGAAATGAAAACGCTTTGTCTTCAAGAGTTTCAAAGCCATTAGCTCTTTTAAGATGGCAGAATAGATTGTACTTTAAATGTTAAAGATTTTGTTTTTATAACTGTTATTTACCTATGCATTTGCAATACAGCTCTGTTCACAAATTTTGTTTGAAATGGCATGAGGGTTGAGGAGAAGAGTAGGAATTTCTTAAGCTGGGATAAATGGCAAAAAGCCACAGGATCTACAACCAATGAAATCTAATTGCTAATAAATTAAACTACTAAAATAAAAATCCTCATATTTGAAGGCCTAAATGATCCTATCCACATGTTATACATACAGGGTATCCCCAAAAATGTATACACACTTTGAATAAGTATTAATTCCAATGGATTAAATCTGAAAAGAAAGAAACATTGATGTTAATAATTATTCAAAGTGTGTATACATTTTGGGGGGACATCATCATTGATGTTTCTATCTCTTTTTTTCTCTCCCTCCCTTTCTGAAATTAATAAAAATATAATTAATTAATTAATTAAAGAAATAAATATAATGAAAATAATGTGTGGGTGACTTGAAAAGATAAGACCCCATTTCACAAACAAATTATTTTCCATTTCCAATGCTTTCTCCACATGAATTAATTGTCAAATCCATCAAATATTCTATTTAGGCTACAGCAGGCCAGTACAATCACATGCATATGGATTTTGATAAATTCACATTTATAGCCCTATAAGCCTGTTAATCATATCTGGAGTTGTTGCTTTTCTTTACCCCTTATGAGCAATTAATATAAATTAGTTATTTAGGATCTTGAGAAAAATGTACCTTTGCTTTAAGGTCTAATATTGTCAACTAAGATCCTGACTCATAACATTCCCTGTTGAAATGAATTCTGACTTCAATATATTTTTCACACGTATATATATTTTTTACTGCTCTCATCGTGAAGGTCATGGACAATGTAACTGTGGAAGATGTGACTGCAAAGTAGGCTGGTATGGGAAGAAGTGTGAGCACCCACGTTCCTGCCCACTGTCGGCTGAGGAGAGCATCAAGAAGTGCCAAGGGAGCTCCGATCTGCCCTGCTCCGGAAGGGGTAAGTGAGGGCTCTCAGGCCTTACCACCGCCTCCTAATCCTATGCGACAGATGAATTCAGTTCACATATATCCTATTGAAAAGATAGCTAAGATTCCTGAATGAGCGATGAGTCTTTTAAGAACTAATAAAACATACAGATGATGTATCAGAATTGTACACTTGAAAATGTATATAATCTTATTAACCGATGTTACCCCAATAAATTTAATGAAAACAAATCCAAGTTCCATGAATGAAAGTACCTGGAGAATGTAATCTCTCTTTCCCTTTCTGTCCCACACACCCAGACACACTCACACGCTATCAATTCACTGTAACCTTGAGGTTTGTTCAATTTCAGTTCATTTTGACTCAGTTCAATGATACATTAAAAAGAAAAAAAAAATGTTTGAATATTTGCTCAAAATTTTCTGAATGAGACCATCTAATAGTTCACTGCCATTTCTGAAACTCAATAACATTGTATTGGGGAGAGTGTTGGCTTCTGAAAGAGCATTGTATGCACAGATAGTTCTGAATAGGCTTTTGTTGTCTTAGAAGGCATGTGGTCTCAGGTGCACTCTTGGTACCAGATCAGTACAAATTGAAGAAGGAGGCATTCATCTAGCGGAAAGCTGGTTCCATTCTTTTTGATTTATCAAAATAAGAAATACAATTTCACCTCTAACTTGAAAATGGCAACAAGCATTAATATAAACTATGCTTTCAGAGGAACTGGTAATTGAAGTAATTGTAAATTTTATTGTGAGAGAGGAAAAAGAATACTTCCTTTACCTGAATGCTAGATCAGATGTCTAATTTCGTTACAGTTTTCTTTTTGAAAAATAAATTTGTTATTGAGATATAATTCAAGTTCCATAAAAGTTGCTTTTTTAAAGTGTATAACTTAGTGGCTTTTAGTATGTTAACAGAATTATGCAACTATCACCATTATATTATTCTAGAACCTTTTCATCACCACAAAAAGAATCTCTGTACCCCTTGCCAGTCATGCCCCATTCTCCTCTCCCCTCAACCCTTAAACACCATTAATCTATGGATTTTCCTACTCTGGGTAATTCATATAAATGGGATTATAAAATATGTGACCTTTTGGTTTCTGGCTTTTTTTCACGTAGGATGTTTTCAAGCTTTATCCATGTTGTAGCATGAACTTCATTCCTTTTTATGGCTGAATAATATCCATTTGTATGGATAGGCCACATTTATTTATCCATTTATCTTTTAATGGACATTTGGAACGTTTCTACTTTTCAGCCATTGTGAGCAATGTCCTATAAACATTCATGTATAAGTTTTTGTGTGAATTGTGCTTTTATTTCTCTTGGGTTTATACCCATAGTGGGATTTCTGGGTCATGTGGTAATCTAGGTTTAATTTTTTGAGGTACTGTCTTTAAGGTGGAAGTCATTTTACATTACCACCTGCAATGCTAACGTTCCAGTTTCTTCACATCCTTGCCATTATTTGTTATCATCTGCTTTTAAGAATTACTCATAGTTTTCCTCATGTAGAAAACCCCCAAAGTCTCCAAGATTATTTGTACCATAGGTATTTTCCTATACTTTGATATTTGTTTCCAATGATTGTTAAGTAGGAAGATAAGAAAGATATGGGTAGAGGAATATTTTTATTTCACAAGCATTTCTGACTTACCCCGTCTCTCACTGGTAGCCCTAGACAAAAACCAGTGTTCTGTCTGCATTAATACAGTATTGCCATTGTAGTGCTTGAGTCTCTCATGCTTTTAAAGTAAGATTAAAAGTTAGTATCTTTCAGACTACTGTTATTTATTTATTTACTCATACATACATTCATTTATTGTTAAAAATAACTTATATAATGGGGGGGGGAACAAAAACATACAAAATATCTCTCAGAGATATTTTTCATTTGTCTCTAAAATTTTTAATATAGTGCTAGTGCAAGAAGGTTCTTATGGGCTTTATCTATAAATTTTTAATAAACCCTAATAAACACATATTTGTCTCTTACCTTTCTAGAGGTTAGCTAATAAATTTAGCTACAATTTGAAGAAGTAGAGTATATCTAAAGTTTGTTATTAAAAAGGTATTGAATATATGGATTAAGTTATAATTTCTATTTCTTATAATTCACTTAAGCCTTTTGAAATACTTTACAAATAAATAATAAGCTTTTCTAGTTTCCTCATGGAGAAATTGAGGTATTAATGAGTGAAGTGATTTCTCAGGGACCATAATATAAGGATATTGAGAGTGAAGACCAAGGATTTATGGGAGCCAGTACTCAGACCAATGATCAGAGACGCTTCCTTTTTCATAGAGCTACATCTGCAAACTCATTGGCATTGGATGTTTCATAGCAAATAGCCAATATGAAACTTGCGAAGGATTAGTTTTGTAATATATGAGTGACAATTGCACCAGTGGTTACATGACTGAGGAAAGCAATTACAAGGCCCATCGGTTCACAAGCCAGAGAGCCTCTTCAGCTTACCAGCTGGGGCCAAGAAAAATAAATTATCCTGGAAGAATGTACTGAAGTTCCTCAGTAGAGTCCACCTCAGAGGTGAGGTGAAGGCGTTTTCCACTGGAAATTAAATTGGATGACTTGCTTCTGCTGGTGATGACTGAGTGTGCTCCTATGTCTTCGAGGTAGGGGAATAATTTACATTATCTCTTACGTTATCTACTTATCCTCTGATTCCTTGATTTCTATTTCTTATTGGCTAGGAATAACTTTTCATTTAATTTAGTTGACTCTCATGTAGTCAATATGGATATACAGTTGTTCATCTTAATTTCTACTCCTGGGAGTTAGGCATGATGTACAACTTTCTCTATTTTCATACCAATGTTCTGCTAAAAAAACTGAAATGATAGGTTACACATTAGTTTTAAACTCTTCATGACTTAGAAATACATTTATTATTATTATTGAGGTTCTCTTCCTGAGTCTGTGTCTGGCTTTGTTAAAAAAATGTGAACAACGTGATGTGTTCATTTTGGAGCAGAAGCTAGAGGCAGTGAGAGATTTGCCATCTCCGTTTTCCTCTGGCCCAGGGATTTGGAGTATTTGAGATGGTGGCTAGTTAGCCTGGGTCTCTGAATGAGGATAATTAGCAGAAACCTCTGCTGACACCACCAAGGGACCTGTAACAGGAGCAAGAAATAAACCTATCTTTTTTGAATCAGCTCAGATATTGGGGTACTTTGTTACTGCAGCAGAACTCCTGACTCATACTGTCTGCCATGTACAAAATTTAGGGAACACATTTAAACCAAAGCAAACAAACAAGCAAATGCAACAAAAATCTCATTTCAAACCCTACAAGACAACTGAGGTTAATAATATATGCACATCATATCAATATCTAAATCAAATTAAATATAAATGTGCATATTTTACAAATGATGTATTTATGCTACTCTATCAACAGCATGTTATGCACACTTACTCAATGGGTAAAATGTTAAGAACATTGCACGCATTGTCTTTTATGCTATCCCCAAATATAATGAGGTAGGAAAAAGAACAATTATTCTTCTCTTTACAGAAAAAGAAATTAGAAGTTTTAACAGTTTGATACCTTACACAGTAAGTCCCAGAGATGCAAGTTTTAACACAAACTTTTACTACAGGCCCTCTGACTCCAAAGCTGTCATTTTAGATGATTTACTGGTTCTTTTATTATACCAATTTGCTGAACAATATGTAATGAATATATTTATTTCTTTGTTACAAACATTCTTATGCAAAATCATTGGTATAATTGCATGGTATTCCATAATATGATTGTAACAAAAGAACTAACTTTCTTTTCTTAGACATCTAAATTGTCTCATTTTATTCATATTCTAAATATTATACTTTATGCCCTAGCTCAGCGTTTCTCAACCTGTGGGTCATGACCCCTCTGGAGGTCGAACCACCCTTTCACAGGGTTCACCTAAGACCGTCGGAAAACATATATAATTACGTATTGTTTTTGTGATTCATCACTATGCTTTAATTCTGTTCAGTTTGTAACAATGAAAATACATCCTGCATATCAGATATTTACATGATGATTCATAACAGTAGCAAAATTACAGTTATGAAGTAGCAACAAAAATAATTTTATGGTTGGGGGTCACCACAACATGAGGAACTGTATTAAAGGACCACGGCATTAGGAAGGTTGAGAACCACTGCCCTAGCTAGTTTGGCTCAGCCTGCAGATTAAAGGGTCCCGGGTTTGATTCTATCAAGGGCACATACCTCAGTTGCAGGCCCCTCCCTAGCCCAAGCCCTGGTCAGGGTGCATGCAGGAGGCAACCAATCGATGTGTTTCTCTCACATTGATATTTCTCTCTGTCTTTCCTCTCCCTCCCACTCTCTCTGGAAAAATATCCTCAGGTGAGGATTTAAAATTAATAACAATAATAATAATAAATACATATTGTGCTTTATATTCAGATAGCCTAAAAGTTGCACAAATTCTTAGTATTAATTCTGACATGTAGAATGCATACACCTAAATGAATAAAAATACATTGAAGTTTTTCAATTAAAAATTGCTGCACCCAACAATTTATATTCTCTATAAAAATTGTGCCAGTATAGCCTCCTGCCAGGAGCATATCAAGGGTTCTCTTCACCCTCCAATGCTGACAGTTTAATCAGTAGCTCTTCTCAATCTATTTTTCTTTTAGTGTTATGCACTTTTTATCAAACTCATTTTATTGACTCCTATAATCGTAAAAGAGTAATATTTATCTGCAGGCATTATTAGTTAGAGGCTTGTGTTGAGGTATTTTTCCTTCTTTGATCATTTGTCCTTGTACCCAAGTCATCTTTTTGTTTGGTACTCAAATCCCGTGTGTTTTTGTTGCCTATCCTCTGTGCCATTTGGTTTTTTTTTATTAGACTTGTTCTAAGAGGTATTGTATATGTTTTAGTCCTTAAACACACAAAGGGAAGGTGTGAAATGGAGCAAGAATGATAAATTGAGGTTAATTATTTAATATTATAGCTTCTAGAAAATAGAAAACATGTCCTCATTTTTATCAATTAGTATGTTTTAATTAATGAATTAAGCAAGTTGGTTCAATTCCCTTACCTAGGAACATACTTTCAAAGAATAATAGTGTGCCAGATTTATACCATCTGGAGATTTTTCAATTTATCTTTCTTTTTTTTTTACTGGCAAAGCACAGCTTTAAAATGTCTTGCTTTTATTTATCAGAGACGTTTTCCATGATGCATATACTTTTTAACCCTATGTATTAATTACTGTATGTGATGTTTTACAAGTGAACATTATTTTTCTTATTTATGTATACAGAGATGTTATTATTGGGAAGTGATACGCACTTCTTAGAAATTTGAAGTCCTCTCTATATATTTATTTTTAATTTGGGGGGAGATAAAGGCTTTTTATTTTTATTAAAATTTTTTTTACAGCTTTATTGAGTTACAATTGATATACAAAGAAAACCTGCACTTACTTAATGTATGTAATTTGATGAGTTTGGATATATGCATACATCCATGATGCCTTCACCACAATCAAGATATCTGCAAAAATGTCCTTGTGTCTCTTTGTGTGTGTGTGTGTGTGTGTGTGTGTGTGTGTGTGTGTGTGTAAAGAATACTTAACATGAGAGGCATCTAAAATAGTCAAACGCATAGAAGCAGAAAGTGGGATGGTGGCTGCCAGGAGATAGGGAGGGGAAAGGGAGTGGCTATTCCATGGGTCTAGAGTTAGAGCCATATCAGATAAGTAAGTTCTTGAGATCTGCTGTACAACCTAGTGCCCACAGTTAGCCATGTGATATAGTGAACTTACACATTTATCAAGAGGTTAGACCTCCAAATATTTCACATTAAGCACCGGACCACTTATTGTGATTTTGATTATATTTAAAAAATTCTCAGTAGCCTAATTGAACGTCATTGTAAGTTCATTGCAATGGGAACTGCACAGTTTTCGAGTGGCAAGGAAACCTGGTGTGCGGTTTCAGCAGTGCTTTGGGACAGTGAAGGGGATTCAGATTAGCTCTATTCTGAGTGCGCAGATTGGTCAATCCACTGCATCTGCCAGTGCTCGAGGACTCTGGAACAGACATGCACTAAGTTATGGTACTTCAAACAGTCGTTAAGGACCACAGCCAAAGAAGAAGAAATGACCCTGTAAAATCAATTTCTTTATGTTTCCACACCCAGAAGGAATGTCCTGCTTTTAGTGCTTCACTAAATGGGGGAAATATCAGTGAACTGCTAAATCATGTCAAAAGCAAAAGTTTGCACTTTTTTGTATTGTGACATTAAAGGCCTGTGCATCTCGAGAGTTTTCTGTGGATCTCTGAGGACACTTTTGAACTTACAGTGTTCCCTCTCTGTTATGTTTTTTATATGTTCTACTAGAGGCCTGGTGCATGAAATTTGTGCATGAGGGGAGTAGGGGTGGGGGTGGGAAGCCCTCAGCCTGGCCTGCACCCTCTCCAATCTGGGACATCCCTCTCGCAATCTGGGATCGCTGGCTCCTAACTGCTCACCTGCCTGCCTGCCTGATAGCCCCTAACTACCTCTGCCTGCTGGCCTGGTCACCCCTAACTGCCCTCCCCTGCTGGCCTGGTTGTTACCAACTGCCTTCCCCTGCCAGCCTGGTCGCCCCTAACCACCTCTGCCTCAGCCCCCGCCACCGTGGCTATGTCTGGAAGGACGTCCGGATGGATGTCCAGTCTAATTAGCATATTGCCCTTTTATTAGTATAAATTATACAACATAAGCTTTAAGGTAGAATTGCATTAGTAGACATGAAGAGACATTTCATTAAAAAATGTATATTGGTTTGATATAATTCAAATCCACTTGTTTATGACAAAAATCAAGTCTTTAAGAATAGGATTCTTGCCCTAGCTGGTTTGGTTCAGTGGCTAGAGCTTTGGCCTGAGGACTAAAGGGTCCCAGGTTCGATTCTGGTCAAGGGCACATGCCTGGGTCACAGGCTCTATCCCCAGTAGGGCACGTGCAGGAGGTAGCTGATCAATGATTCTCTCTCCTCATTGATGTTTCTATCTCTCTCCCTCTCCCTTCCTCTTGAAATCAATACAAATCTATTTAAAAAAATAAAAGAATAAGATTGCTTTGCTATCAAAGCCAAGTAGGGTGTGTCATTCGTTGTCCCTGATGAAGTCTGAGCAGCTCAGTTGCTAAGTGACTTCGCTGGGTTCTTATCAAATAAACTCCATGGAGAAGCAACTACACCCACCATGCATTTAAGCTATAAAGACCAAAAGTTGGGGAGGACAGAGTGCTTCTGGGGTAGGAGACAGTGAGGGTCAGCAGCTGGGAGGCAGGGAAGATGCAGGCATGCCCAGTGCCTGGAAGCACCAAAGGGTCTGAGATATGCAAATCTGCTGGAGGTGAGGTCAGGCCCTGTGCTCCAAGAGGCCAGGTCCGGAGGGAGGGCAGGGGTGCGGTTCCCGGGGATCTCCATCCTGCGAGGCTCCTCCTCCTCCCCTTAACCCCCTAACCCTGTGGTTGTCAAACTGCAGCTGGCGAGCCACATGCAACTCTTTGGCCTCTTGAGTGTGGCTCTTCCACAAAATACCGCATGCGGGCACATGTACAGTGCAATCGAAACTTTGTGGCCCATGCGCAGAAGTTGGTATTTTGTGGAAGAGCCACACTCAAGGGGCCAAAGAGCCACATGTGGCTCGAGAGCCACGGTTTGCCGAGCTGCAGTTTGCCAACCACTGCCCTAACCTGTCCATTTGGATGAAGTGGGTGGGAAGCAAGTATGCAATGCCTGGGTGGGACGCCTCTCAGTCCCAGATCCCTCCCGAGGAAGGGGTGTTTGTATTGGTTTATTTAATTCTTCTTACATGTTGAAGGGGGTGGCAGGGGAGTCGTCTGCCAGACATGGTTTCCTTCTGCTTGCTTGCTCGAGCTGCCCCGCGTGATGCCTTTTCCCTTCCTTCCCAGCTGCCCCGAGCTCACATGCATGAGATTGCCGGGGACAAAACTGGAGACCTCATTGTATTGCGTGGAGATTGCACTCCACAGGAACCTGCTTGATCCAGGGAGGGTTGGGGTTATTCACTGCTGAAAAAGCTTGATTTAAAGGAAGCCGCCTAGATCTGCACCGGCTGAGCCATTTGGGGAGGGTTTATCATCCCTTCTGGCTGTTTCCTTGGAAACCACAAACTCAAGATAGCAGTGGAATGCTGCATCCCCTTATCTGAAACCCTGATTCTCTAGGCCAGAGACTTAGATGCCCCAGGCAAGTGTGGGATGTCCCTTTCTTACTGATATGATGGCACACAGCCACGTTTTAGGTAGGCTAGGATTTGGGCTCCTATCTGGGGCCGGCCCAGGGGGAGGGGACGCAGCCTGCTGATCTGATCGTTTCATGAGGGCATTCCAGACAATTTGCATATTCCTCTATTATTAGTATAGATTACCATCTATTATTAGTATAGATTACCATGGAATGACCTATAACAGTAATATGGTATGTAGAAAGATTAAAAAACCTATTTATCATTTGCTTTCTTTGGACTCAGGAAAACTCATTAGAATGTTATAAACTGTAGATGCAGCCTATATTTCACAAAATCTCAGAAATTTAAATGTTATTTATTATGACTTTACTAAAGATAGTATGGAGACAAAACGATTGGGATTCAGGGAGAACTAAATATGGTGCCTCCAGCATGGTTCCTCTATGTCATCATGATGTGCTGGGACTTCTGTGTGTTCGGATATTTTCTATCCTCATGAGCAGGCCAATGGTGTGGGTGCCCAGATGTGATGGTTTACTGGATGGTCCTGATTAAATCCAATATTAAATCTCTCACTCATATGAAGAAGCAGCATTTACTAAACTAAAACCATGATCTGCATATAATGAAGGGAATGATTAAAACAAATCATTACAGCAAAGAGCCAAATTAAACAGAAACGGTCTTTTCTCATGCAAGGTGTTTCTTATTTCTCCATCTTTATTTTATCTAGCCTTTCTTCTTGTTATTTTTATATTCAACAGAACATATAGGAGAAGAAATGCAGAAGCTGAATTGTGTATCTTCTTAAAGGATGATAGAAATTATTTCTGTGGAAAATAATAAAAATAGTATTTTTTTCAATTACCTGAGGTTTCTCTAATCCATAGTCCAAAATCTGTATCATCCTCAAGAGAGTATTTTATTTTGTGTGTTCCATTCAATGGTCTTGTTTAAATGTTTTATCTATGGCAACAGAACATTTTGTTTAAAAAATAGAATCTATCCAAATCAATAGATAGTTTTTATTACATTTTGCATAATATAAATTGAAAACCAGTGAAATTCTGTGGCCAAGAAAACTTCCTAGGAAAGGCTGCAACAAATATTGTCAAAATCTATTTGAAATGAAGATAGAAACTTGGACAAAAATTCAATCCTAATTTCTTTAAGTGAGCTTAAAATGAAATGTGTGACAACTGTGACAATTTTGTTACCAACATTATATATTTATTTCTATTAAAGCACTAAATACATAGTGAAGGATGTAATGTGGGGCTCTAGTGTTTATTTACTTGATTTTACTCAATACAAACAAGCAAACCAGATACTTTTAGTGGGAAACAATCTGGAATGGTTATTAGCCAAAATCTTCATGGAACCATACAACTCTACAGAGAGTGTATGAGACACAGAGTCTAAAATATTTACTATCTGGCCCTTTACACGAAAAGTTTGCAGACCCCTGTACTAAGCCTTTGTGATAAATGTGAAAATATGGTGAGAAAAGGGTTTAAGTGTCTTGAGTATCAGAAGAGTAAGATAATCTTTTCTAAATACATTTGGGTGCAAAAATATGACTTCATGAAGTAAGTGAAGCTGGACGTGAGTCTGCAGGGATGGGTGGGTAGCAATAGACAGATGATAATTTAGTTAAAAGTGCATTCCAGGTCAAGGGAGCAGCATAGAGAGAGACACTGAGTTAACAAGGGAATGGCTTTCACAAGAAACATGAAGCAAATTCACTTTTGATATATAAAGAATAAGAAAGTGGTGGGAGACATACTAGGGGCAAAGGTCATCTCTCCCATTCCCCCATAACTCTTCCCCATATGGCAATACATTTGAGACGGAAGAAGTAACTTATTTGAGAGCTCTTGTTCTCATAATTGTTTTCTGAGGTCAATTGTTAGTAAGAATGATACACATTGGAAGTATGGATTGTAAATACACTAAAATGATATCATGGAAATGCCAGGTTAACCTTGCTTAGTGCCCATTCCATTACGCCATTGCTAAAATACCATGTTTAACTTAACTAAAGTTACCAAGATCCAAATCTTTCCATGAAACAGAAAAATGCATTAGCATCCTCTCATGTGCCTTTCTTCCTCTTTCTTGCACATCAAATCATGCTTACTTATTTATTGACAGCCTATGAGAAGACAAATACAGATCTAAAGTGGCTGTTTTATTCATATAAGCAAAGTAGCAAAATGAGAACAGTTTAGCAGTCAGATTAGTATCTGAGGGTCACGTTATCTGTATTGGGAACATATACACATACCTACATGCTTTAAATACAGAGGGAGATCATGTCATAGCAAGGCAAGATTGGGGGTTATTGGTATGGGAGTGAGAGAATGTAGACTTAGGCTGGGCTCTGTTAGGTATGTGACCCAACAAGTCACAGACTAACATAGCAGCAACATCCTAATAGTGACTTTGAACTTAGTTTCTTCAGGCTACTTTCCCACCTTCTCTTCTCTCTGCAGTATGTGAACTTGATTCTATGTTCCAATTCATTTGGACCCCTAGATTTTGTATTTACCTTCACGGACTCCATGCCTTTTATTTCCAACTCACTTTTGCAATAGACTGTGTATCTGGTTTGGCATTGTTAATGAGACATACAGAGAGCTGACTACTTAGGAGAATCAGGTGACTAGCCAAGCTGTCTTTCTCGACTCTGCTTTCTACTACCAAGTGACTGTTTTGAGCATAGAGTAATATATTCCTCAGTTACGGCATCCTTTTATTTGGAATATAACAGTTGAGATGGATGTGTTTTTGTTCCCCCAAAATATTTATTTCTCATGTGATGCCTTTTATTTGGATACAAGAGGAAAATCAGGATTCTTTGGCTGCTTAAAGTTTCTAAATAATTTTGGCCTATTCACTGCTTAAAATGTCCATGGCATGTGGTTGCTTGTAAATAGTACCAAATGGTCTGGCATAGTACAGTCGTGAGTTGTTAAAGGTTTAAATGGTCCCAAAGATGAAATAGCAAATATTTGAGGTCATAAGTAAAGTCCTTTATAAGGACATTAAATCTTTTGCCAAGATTTCTTTCTCTAAATTTCTTCCTAAGACCCTGAATTGCACAATAGAAAAGCATGAAAAATGCAAGCAAATGCAGAGTATATAGTGACTGGAGAGGTCTCTTGTTTCATTTGATTAATTTGCTGGAAGTCTGGTTATGGTTAATGTCACTAGTGAATTATTGTTGCATTGGTGAAACAGAATCACAGAACATATACTCTTGAATGTAGTTGATTGTAATTGTAAAAGAAGTAGTAGCCAAACCCAAGTGGTGTGATGCATGTCGATTCTAGATCCACTCTTCTGGATGATTCTACTACATAAAGAAACAAATTTAGAGGAATTACTGGTAAATGAGTTATTGGATATGTTATGAGCCTGAAGTCTTGTGGTTATACAAGGGTGTGACAGGCCTAGTATATGCTCATGTTGTCCAACCCTCTTTCCAAATGTTACTTCCATCCTTGTGTGATGCCTGAGAAAACTATCAACAAACTTCACTTTCTTGGTTGGGTAGAGAAACTCAGACACCCTGCCAATATTGACTTTATTTGAGTATCTAGAACCTTAACCAGTTAACCACTCTAATTATGAGGACATAAGCTTTTGAGGGGACAAGAATTGAAGGGATGGCCACATGGCTTATGACATCCATACAAGGCAGATGTGCTCACACCATTTATTAGTGTGCCCCTATAAAGATATTTTTGTTTTGTTTTGTCTTTGGATGTTTTTAGCTCCATGGAACCTCAGTTTTGTTATCCATAAAAGCAATATTATAACTGCTCTGTTTCTTCTAAAATGTTGTTGTGAGGCAAATTAAAATGGTACATAGGATGTTGTTTTGTTTACTTAAAATTAATACGCAATTGTAAAGGATTACAAGGGTTTAAGTAGATGACCACAGATGAATTCAAGGACATAGAGTTTAATAGAGATAATATGTCCAATATTAATTCACTCATTCATTCATCAATTCATTTATGCATTCAACATATATTTATTGGAATCTTACTATGTGCCTAGAACCAATCCAGGTGCTGAGGATAGAATAATAAATAAGGCAGCCAATGTCAGGGATTCCATAGAGATTCTAAAAGTTTGGAGAAGTTAAACAAGAAAATAAATAATTGTGGTTAGTGCTGGGAGAAGGAAGTCAGGATATTACATTAAAGTGGCCCAGATGGACCCTCCAGAGGGAGCTGCTCCAGATGGGGTGGTCAGGGACCCTCTCTGAGGAGGTCCTGTTTGGCCAGATCTGAGTATTAAAAGGGGACCAAATGAGAACTGAAGGAAAATGGCTGGAAAATCGCGGGGGGTGGGGGGTGGGGGGAGGTGGAATAGGTTTGCACAAAATTTTAGACTCAGGTAATGAAGGTTTCCAGGAAGAAATCAAAGTCAGGTAGCCTTTGTCCTTCAAGAGTCCATGGAGGAAACCTAGAATTTGTTGAAGAAGTATCTTAGAAATACCAGTGCTGAGCTTCCACATGATTTAATTTGTCTGTGATGTGGCCTGGGCATCAGGGATTTTAAAAGCTCCCTGGTGCTTCTTTCCTGCAGCCACATTAGGAATCACTGCTCTGCAAGGTTGTGTAATGGGCAGCAGAATGGACTGAGCAGAAGACACTTTTGATTCTGCCCTACTTCCCACAGAGCAAACAGGGCTTCAGGGAGTGCTTCGGATTGCAGAAAAATTACTATCTTGTGGGGTCTCTTCTGATGCTCTGTTGAATATGCAGGAAAGCAATAAGGGAGGGGCGGAGGTTTGGGGGAAGATATGCTCTTGGAAAAGAGGGACAATAGTTTCAAAAACAGGAAATTGCATTAGAAGACACAGAAATAAGAAAGAATATGGTACGTTTGTTCAGGGAATTATTCCATCCCAGTTTTTATGTATCTGTGGTGGAAGTGAAAATCTGTATTTTTAAATAAATCTCCAGTGTAATTATGAAGCATTTGGGTATGAATTCTGGGGGTATATTGCTTGCACAAAAATGTCCTTCCATGGTCTTTAATCACTCAGAAGCCTTTTAGTCCTGCTTTCAACCTTCATAGTTTTCTTAGAACTAATCTGTGATGTGTTTCCTCGACCAGAATAATTTGTATCGTAAAGAAATCTATAGACAGGGATTCTTAACCTTAAATTCATGTAAACTTTGCAGTTTATGATTGGGTATCAGGGCAAAAAGAACCTCTTAAAATGGCACAAATATATTGTATATGCCTTGTTGCTTATATTTTTATGAATAGAGTGTCCATAGCTGTTTTTTAACCAAATTCTAAAAATACTACATATTTACAAAAGGTGACAGCTTCTTAGATATAACTGTATAAAACTCAATCACTCTAAGAGAGGTGTGACAGATTGTTAAGGAACATATTTTGAACTAGATGTGCCTTTACTATACAATGCATAGTTTAATAATTAAATTAGTAAATATTTCAATAGAGATAACATGTCTAATGTTCATTCATGCATTCATTCATCAATTATTTATGCATTCAGCATATATTTATTGAGACCCTACTATGTGCCTAGAACTAATCCAGATAAAGATAAAATATATAGATACTTTGTGATACCTAGTTGTATATGGAACTTATGATTTGGCTTATTTTTTTTGATGTGTTCCCATGATTCAAATTTGGAATGCAAAGATGGATCAAACCCAAAACCATTTTATTCAAATTCATGACAATTTGTCATTGAAAAATTTTATTAGGATGGAAAACAAAATTCCACTCATGTTTTTCTCTCAGAACAGAATGACATTTCTTCTGTAATGCTTTAGGTTTTAGTTTGTACCCATGAAAGTTGTCCATTCTGAATAATAAATGTTGAATGCTCGTAACAGTACAACCTGGCATTCTAGGAATAACAGGAGTATAGGTACAAAAACAGAAGGCAATTTAATTTGTATGCTAACCAAGTTTCACTTGGAATTGTTTTAGGAAGACCCATTTCATTATGTGAAAATAGTTTTTTATTAAAATTTTTACAAAGGAAATATATAAAAATTTAATAAGGAAATGTAATACTGTTTTGTGATTCTTACATGGTTCCAAACTAAGATTTAGTTATTATCAACTTATTTCCAATCAACATTCAGCCACATTGCTCTAGTTTTAACTGTGGCTAGGTAATGTCCCCATAGGTCTTGGAAATGTGTGGAGTAGGGCTAAGTTATCAAAGAAATTTCAAGCAGTGTTACAGAGCACATAATGTGAGGAAATAGTAGAAAAGGTAGACAAACACATCACGAAGCAGCTATAACTGCTGTTTATTAACATTGAATGATCCAGGGCCTATATTCTGGACTTATCACTGTTCATCATACATTCATTTATTTATTCATTTACTTTTCAATATAATTAATTATGTTGGTAACATAATATGATAAGGAGGATCTCTATAATACTTACTTATATGAGATAAGCTGGGTAGCTGGTTTTTTGTTTGTTTGTTTGTTTTGTTTCATTTTGTTTTTTCTTTCTGATGTAGCTTCATCCTCAGGTTGAGTCCAAGGGCTCAGTTTCTATATCATAAACTGGCCACCCTGAGGGAAACGATGTTGAGTGAGAATATTTGCTATAACTTGTTTAATGTAAATTTAAATTGTTCAAGAGACCACGGTTGATGCCTTCTATAGATCAAAGATGCTCAGCTACAAAAAGGTGTAGTATGACCGCCATCTGATCACACTTAACAGCAATCTCCAGTTTGGTACATGTAAGAGCTGCTTAGTTCTTATGTCCTGAAAGAACTCTAGCTTTCTTGATTATGTTTTTAATTTCTTTGTCATTAATTACAGTACTGAGGATATAGCAAAATTACAAAGCATCTATTTTAATTAAGAGTCATTTGGATGCAAATGGCAGAACCCCAATTCAATCAGAATAAACAAATGACTTATGTGCTCACATAACCAGAGATAGGGGGTAAAGATGACCTTTAGAATGAGTGGAAAGGGAGTTAGACAATCTCACAACAGTCTTTCTCGTTCTCTCTATCACACACACACACACACACACACACACACACACACACACTCACCTGCCCCCATCACACACATTTCAATTTCTGTCAGCTATTTGGTTTCAGTCTTGCCTACTGTAAAGTGAGTTTTGTCCATGTGAAAGGAGCATGGATTTTTAGCATCATTTAAAGTTATGTTTTTACTGTAACCTGATCAAATAGGATGAGAGACTGTTTCTTCCCTGGCAGTTCATGGGGGAGGTAGAGGAAATCTGAGAAAAATGCTGATTGGCTTAGCTTGGAACAATGATTAATTTGGAACCAATCACTGTCTAAACAGAGGGATGGTAGACTACTCAACTTGGCCCAACTTGGGGCAATGCTGGAGGGGTGAGATGTAAGACTAAGCGAAATGAGCCAGTCAGAGGAAGATAAGCATCATAAGATCTCACTCATTGTGGAATCTAATGAAAAAAATAAATGGATGAACAAAATAGATCCAGAGACATAGAAGCATGGAACAGAATGACCAACTTCAGAGGGGATGTGGGGTTCAGGAGAGGGTGGGGAGGAGTAATTAACAGGGAACTTACTAGTATATGCTTATATGCATAGCCCATGGATACAAACAACAGAGTGGTGAAGGCCTGGGAGGGGCAGGTGGAGGGGGTCAATGAGAAAACAAACAAACAAACAAACAAAAGGGAGATCTGTAATACTTTAAACAATAAAGATAAATTTTTAAAAAAGACTTAAAAGAATTCCTATGAACAAAACAATTTTTACTAATTACAGCTGCCTTTAGGGTTGATATCAATCTTGAGAATCTTTGATTACATGAAGAGCCTTCTCGGTGTAGGAAAGATGATATATAGAATATTTTCAGATTTATAACTAAAGGACAATACCACAGGACAAGACAATTCATTAATGATTGTGATAAGCAAATAATGGGTCTCAAAGACATTCATTTTCTGATCCCTGGAATCTATGACTATGTTAGATTACATGGCAAAGGGAGAAAAATTGCCTGTGGAATTAAGATTGCAACTCAGGAGATTATAGCGGATTATCTGGGTGGATCTGATGTAATCACAAGGGTCCTTCCAAGTGGAAAAGGGGGCAGAAGAGGTGCTAGCATCAGAGCAATTCAATATGAGGACTTTGATGGTGTTGCTGACTTTGATGATGGAAAAATGGGGGCAGAGAATGCATTTTGCCTCTAGAAACTTGAAAAGGAAAGGAAATAGATTGCTCCTAGAGCCTCCAGAAGGAATGCAGTCTTGCTGATATCTTGATCTTAGCCAAGTAAAATCCATTTAGATCTCTGATCTCCAGAACTATAAACTAATATGTTTATGTTGTTTTTAGTCACAAAATTTGTGGTAATTTGTTATAGAAACAATAGGACACTAACACAGTCTTCTATCAAAATAATTCTTCTGCCTAGTCACTAAAATTACATCAGAATCTGTTACTGAGCAAATTATGTATTCCTGGGAATTATTAAAGTCTTTATACAGATAATCTGAAAAAGATTACTGTTAAAATGCTTATTTCTTTTACTGCTAGTACTTTAACTATTTGCATAAACCTAAAGGTATTAGCCAAGGCATAATTCCTTGTTGACTTCCCCTTGCATTATTTTTAAATAATGGAAACTAACTTTTAAGCACAACTTTATATCCTGCTTTTTTGCATTTATATGAAGTCTTACACTTTATTCTGTGTTGTAATATAGTCTGGATACATTGTTTATAATGGCTAATGTTATATTAAGGTATTTTGCCAAAGCATAATAGGCAACTTTGTCCCATGATTTAAGCCATTATTCTATGTAAATGGCCCATGAGTACAATTGTAAGAGTTTAATACTCTGATTTCAATTTTTTCCTGTTTCTCCATTGTCATTCTGCATTGTATTTGGGTACACATTATTACCTAGATAGATAGGTAATCCAAGTTTTGCAGGACCTACATTTTGGGAGCCCTTTTTTAAAAAATGAATTCAAAATTGCAAACACAAAATTAGTTAAGGTGAATATACACTGAGTGGCCAGATTATTATGACCACCCCATCAGTACTTCATTGACACTTCCAAAAATACTGAATATTGAAAACTTCCTAAGCAAATACTCTCAAGGTTTTATTATTATTATTATTATTATTATTATTTGCATAACTAATTCACTTCATTGTACTGATGGGGTGGTCATAATAATCTGACCGGTCATAATAATCTGACCGGTCATAATCTGGCCACTCAGTGTATATTTAGGACTAGAAAGTAAATCAACAAAAATTATAATTTTTAAAGCAGGCAAATACCACAAGCATCACAAAATTCAGAATATTATGTAAATATAATTTTATGAATCTGTTTTAAGTAGCTCTGTGTACTTTAAAACTTGTTTCTTTTCAACTACTTAAGTGTGGGCTGAGAATTATAGAATGTATTCAAATTATGAATTGATCGCTGTCCTTGCATTGTCATGACCAAGGGGACTTTACAGAAGCCATTCCTACACCCTGAAAAACCATGGAAGTCACTCTTCCCCAGCTAATTGCAAGTAAATGTATCCTCAATTCAACCTCCCTTTGGCTGAATCCCAAAAGTACCGGAGCCATCCCAGGGCCTCTTAACCTGAGGGATAGTATGACTGAGTGGAAGTTGGGAAAGAAAGAGAGAGTGCCTAGCCCGTTTTCTCAGTGGATAGAGCTTTGGCCTGAGAACTGAAGGGTCCTGGGTTCAATTCTAGTCAAGGGCACATGCCCGAGTTGCTGGTCAATCCCTACTAGGGGGCGTACTGAAGGCAGCCAATCAATGATTCTCTCTCATCATTGATGTTTCTATCTCTCTCTCCCTATCCCTTCCTCTCTGAACTCAATAAAAATAGGTTAAGAGAGAGAGAGAGAGAGAGAGAGAGAGAGAGAGAGAGAGAGAGAGAGATCCTCATTGATTCAGTTAAATTTCTTTTTTTTGAAATTTTCAAAAATATATGTCACCTCTTCCAGGATCCTCCCCCGCACCATGGAAAAGACTGTTATGGGTGAAGACATCTGAGGATTCATTGCCATTAGCTCCATGGTCAATGTGGTCTGACTCTTTGATGATTGACACTGAAGAACTGCACTTAGGCTATCCCTAAAGTAAAGTACACCGAGTTTTAAAATCTGTCATTGACTTTCTATGCTTCCCTCTTCTAAAGAAGAATAAGCAAATCATTTGCACAGATGAAACACGTGCTGTGATTCCCGTCCTTCTTGATATCACTATATAGAGTGAAGTCTGTCTGTAGCTCTTAGGGTGCTCCTCCCCCCTCCCCGGGGACTGCTGCCACCTCTGTCGCCTGGCAGCTATCTGTTTCATGATAACATTATAAACATTCTTCTGAACTATTAACAGGAAAACATCTGTTTAGAGTTTTGTTACATGTGGGTGCTGCCAGTCCAGGCATCCTTCCATATTTGTCACATGATCAGCTTCCAAATCATTTTTTTTAACTGAAAGTATATAGCCTGGAGCCTCAATGTTTCTATTTTTGTTTATTTATTATACAAGATGCCACTTCTCACCCAACCCCTTGCAGACAGTAAGCTCTTCCACCAAAATGTAATATGACCTTGGGTTTTAGTTTCATGGTCCATAAAATGCTAGATTTTTGGTGATAGAAATTCAGAGTTGGAGCCCTCACTTAAAAAGAGATAAGGAAGCTGATCCATTGCAGATTGATGCTAAGCCTAAACCTAAAATGAGCTTTGCATCCTCATTGAACGTGTTCCCACACTCTAGAGTCCTTATTCCACCTTTTGAAATGCTTGTGTCCATCTCTTCACAAAACTTTGAAGACAGAAAATTTTCAGAGTTTTAATGATATTAAGATAACACAAAAAGAAAGTTTCTCAAAACGTTTTTATTCTCTACAACTCTTGGAGAAAAAGCAGACCTTTATCTTTGTCAAAAGGGAATAAAACTGTTGGCATGACAAATGAAGGTTCTAGGGGGATAAGTGAAATAAGGAAGTGGAGAAGTGTGGTGGATTATTCCCAAAGCCTGGTCCAGACAAGAAAATAAACCATAGGCAGCACAGATTGAAGTGAAGATGTGTATCCTCAGGTCAAGGGCCTGGGCTGGTTGGAAGAAAAAGATAGAACAGAACAAAAAGAAACGGGAGGCCCAGCCGGCGTGGCTCTGTGCTTGAGCATCGATATGAGCCAGGAGGTCACGGTTTGATTCCTAGTCAGGGCACATGCCCAGGTTGCAGGCTTGATCCCCAGGGTGGGGCATGCAGAAGCAGGCAGCCAATCAATGATTCTCTCTCATCATTGATGTTTCTCTCTCATTCCCTCACCCTTCCTCTCTGAAATCAATAAAGAAATATATTTTTAAAAAGAAATGGGAGGAAATGTCTTAACAATGGTGTATATATAAGCAGGGCTTTTGCAGGCAATGGTTATTCCCCCTATTTCTTCACATAGAATAGTACCCAACAAGGTACTAGAGGCTTAAGTATTGATTGAATGAACCTTTCCCTATATGCAAAAATCTGTAAGAATAAGCTTCTGTTCTTATGTAGTACTTCTAATATTAGATTTTGAGTGAGTGATAGTATTAACACTTAATGAGTACTTACTAAATGCTAGTGCTAGGTACTGTGCTCAGTGCTTGATATATGTATCTCAATATTCTCATGACCTTATAACGGTCTTACCATAATTATCCCTACATAGCTAATAGCAGCATGTCTCTCTTTTTCTATGTAAATTTCATTGCTTTTATTTCCTGAGATACTATTTCAGCCCAGGTTCTAGCGCGTGTGTCCTTCTCTGTACCTAGGATATCCACTGAGACCTTATATGCTGGAGTGAATCAAACTTCACATGTAAATGTAATCATTTTTCTCCATGTTACAGCTAACCCCGTGGATACCTTTATTTTTGCATATAACCTACTTTATTATAATTATTTATTTATGTTGGTCTCTCTCACTCCGGGCTCCGTGAGTGCTGGTATTTGTATTTCTAGATTCTAACATCCAGCAAAGTCCTTGGCTGAGAGTAAAGAACAATGATTGTGAAATAAATGACTAAGTGAATCATACTGGACTCCAGTATTCCCTCTTTTAAATAAATGATCATGCACAAGTAGTTAAAGAGCAGATTCTCAGCATGGGTTTCTAACTAGCTGGAGACTCATGAGTGGAAAATGTTAATTTCAGTGAACACAGGGTATCGGTTTAGCTCTATATTCCCTAGCAGTACTCTGGGAAGGGAAAGGAAAATTGAATCTGGAGTGAAGTTGGTGTGTGTGTGTGTGTGTGTGTGTGTGTGTGTGTGTGCGTGTGTGTGCTTTCCTGTACTCGTGACTTAATTCTAAGGTCAACTAGCAAAAAATATGGAATTTTTCATTACCTATGCTTTTTTTCTCTAATTGAGTTTAGACTACATTTATATTTTGCACACACATGAACAAAATTGTAATTCATCGATAATATGTAATTTCTATACATCACTGGCACTCATTAACATTTAGATGGATTTTATTCTCCATTTAAATTGTAGGTTTTAATCTTTTTATTAAAAGTAATTCTCCACAAATTTGAAGAAAACTTTAACATTTGATATAGTAATGCAAACTATTTAGTACTTTAACTTGATTGTGTGATAAAGTGAACTATTATTTAATATATGATTAACAACCTATAAAAATGTTTATAGGTTACCTGTTAGTTATTCTAATAAGGGTGATAACTGCTGTTTTTTTCAAAGTTAAGAAAAAGTTTTTTAAATGAATTAAATCTCATATTTTTATACTGAAATTGTTTTTTTAAATTTCTACCCATATACCTAACCCATAGCTTTATTTTATTTCTTATTCTACATAGAAAGACATTATGTCATTATTTTTATAAAAGACATAAAAATACATTTACTTTCTCCTTCATTTTTGGTTCCATACAGATTCCTGACAAGATGATTCTATAAAATTATAAAACCCAGGTCTCCTGTTGAGTTGCATCTGAGGACAGGTAACGAGGTCACCTGTGAGTCATTGTAGTTAGTTCCAGAGATGTGAAGAAATCTCTTGCCATCACACTTAACCTTCACAGAGCATGGATTTCAGGGGGAGATGCCCAGATGTAAAAATGGGCAATTGACATAAGAACTTTCTCCTCCACATTGAGTTCATCAGAACAGGCTGGTGAATAGTCTGATTATAGATCATTTTAAAGGAATGAAGTATTTTTTTTGGCTATACATTCTATAGCCTTTTGATCCCAATTTAAATCTCATTTCAAAATTCCCCACTGCATAAAACAACTAAAGGAACAAATTTCATAAAAATTCCATTAGACTGGTTAAACATGCCCCTCTGCAATCTATTTAAAATAGCCGTGCTCGGCTGGCGTGGCTCAGTGGTTGAGCATGAACCTATGAACCAGGAGGTTACGGTTCAATTCCTGGTCAGGGCACATACCTGGGTTTCGGGCTGGATCCCCAGTTAGGGGGCGTGCAGTAAGCAGCCAATCAATGGTTTTCCCTCATCATTGATATTTCTCTTTCTCTCTCTCTCTCTCTCTCCCCCCCTTTTTCTCTGAAAACAATAAAAATGTATATTTTAAAGAATAGCACTACATATAGTCCATTGTGTTCATTCAGGGTTGTGATGTGCAGGATTCCTAGAGATATTCTCCAGAGGTTACTCGGGAGAGAGAAAGGTCTGGGTCTGGTGCACATTGCCCATTCCTACCTTTTGCTTCTTCCAAGGGGTTTCACTTATGTATGGTTTATTTACCAAGGGTCTTTTAATGATTTATTTTGAAATAAAATGTTTTTGCAGGTTTCTACTTCTTGATCGCTCAAATGTGAAAACCTTTGCTTTGGTGAAAGCAAACACCATGTCTTCCCAAATCACATCTCCACTCCAGGCAAACATTTACATTCTAGGCTCCAGTAACCACAATCCCTTTAATTTTCCCTGATCAGAGCCTTTACGGGTTCACCTGAAAGCATTTGGTCCGTCACTCCAAAAGGAAAGAAGTAAGGGTCCTTGGAAGTGGGGCTTGGGGAGGGCTCAGGATTACAGATGTCCCTGGGCTTGGTCAAGGATTGAGGCCGAATGCAAAGCGAGGTAGAATAAAATCAGAGGGAGAAGAACGAGCATTTGTGCTCTCTCTTTGTCCAGTACCGACACGTGGCTCGCAGCTGCTCTGCATTTTATTCCTGTTAAATCAGTGACTGTACTGAGAAGCAGACAGGAGAGCCCAGCATCGAGGATTTCCTCTCCCTTCAAAGCCTGGTCTCTGCAACCTGCCGGAGCCAGCCACAGATTCCCTTTGTTGGTAAGTGGTTCAGGGAGATAAGGGAAACCCTTCCATCCGCAGGCTGCAAATGAACTGAACTGCAGCCCAGTTCATGACAGGACGAACATTCACCCTCATTTTTGTAGGGGATGGAAAAGGTATTTTTAAATAGCAATAAGGTGCACCCTGCAAATCCTGCCATATACCAGATTAAAGGAGCTCCTGCTGGTAGAGCAGTGCACGGAGGGAGAGAGGAAGCAGGTAGTTATTCAGACATAATGCTTCTGGGACAAAATGTTGTCACCACATAATGGTCCCCTGCGGGTAGATACAGAGGCAAAGGCAGTGTACTTATTTTTTAATGCAAGAGACACTTTGTCGGTGACACAATCACAGCTCTCATGATTACCTTTCCTCTTTTACCAGATGAAAGGCTGTAGATGTAATCATCATGCTGGATGGAGGACTGGTGTCACAAAGCCATAGAAGTAAGCCCAGTAACAATGGCCTGCTGTGTGCAGGTTGACTTAGTAAACACTTTTGGAGCAGACTTTAGCCATTGAAGAACTATTTAGTTATAAATGGGTAGATTCTTAATTATGCATTTTCTAAAATTCTTAATCCTTTCTAGTCCTGACAGGTAAAAATTACTGTGTTTGCTTTGTCAATGAAAAATCATCTGGCCAATGACATATGAGAGGATACATTTAATTTGATTATAGGGATGACTGTTTCATCTCTAGGTTGAGGGTTATGTAGAGTGGCTAGATAGTTCTATAAGTACACCATGCTACAAGAACTCATCTGGCCCAACTGTATTTAAATCCAATAATAACAGCAAACTACATTGAGTACTTTACTTACAATATGTTAGACACTGTTATAAGAATTTCACATAAAATTTTCATTAATCCTATAATATTTAAATATATGGAGTATTTCATGCAGATCATTGCATTGGAGAAAGTTGGCCACATGGTCAGAGAGGTAATGAGAAGCAGATACTTCAGGGCTAGGTCCTGTTAAGGATTTTTGCTTTTACTTTGAGTGATTTGAGAAGCCATTTAAAGGTTGTGCACATGAGTGGTATGCACTCAGCGTGAGCAGTCCACGCTGTGTTTTGTGACAAGACACAGAAGAATGGCAAAGGGAAGACAAGGATGCCAGTTAGGAATCTCTTGCAATATTCCAAGAGAGAGATAACTGTGGCTTGAGATAAGTTAGTGGCATTTGGGGTTATGATGAAGTGCTGGGTTCTAGATATTTTCCTGAAAATAATACCAATAGGATTTCCTGACAGAACATGAATGGAATACAAAATAAAGAGGTCAAGAGTGGATCAATAAGCAAATGGAAGAGAGTTGTTAGTAACTGGAAAAAAAAATTGCAGTAGGTATTCTCATTTTACCCAGGAAGAAATTAGAACTCGGGGGAATGACTTGTGCAAGATCACATAGCTAATAAATGGTGAGGCTTTGACTGAGGTGAATTGAATGCTGATACTTGTCTTCTTAGCCTTTGTATCTTTGCTTTTCAAAGTGTGGTCTTTGGCGTGGTGGTAGAAGCATTGCATCCTCTGGGAACTCATGAGAAATGCAGACTTTCACACCTCACACCTGACCTGCGTAATCAGAATCTGCATTCCAGTGCTATCCTGGGTGATTGATATTCACCATGTGGTTTAATAAGGACCATTCTTTGTTACATGTTTGCCCATATGTCTTGCTCTGTTGCTGAAAGGAAGTGTTTGAGTGTCTGGGTGGTTGATGATGACTTTCTTGAAAAATCATAGCAATGCCTAGAGGTTGAGACTTTTATCTGAACATGGTGGAGAATAAGATGCTTCTGCTTTTAATGACAAGCGGCAAAAGATTGCCCTGGGAAGTATCTCTATGAAATCCTAAAAGAGAAGAATGACAAATTCAGAAAGAGATTTAGAGGTACCCAAGCATATTTTCAAAATAATTTCCTCTTATGACCCTGGGTAAAATATTTTGATTCTTAATTACTTCACCTCATGTCCTAGCACAGTGATGGTGAACCTTTTGAGCTCAGAGTGTCAAAATTTTGAAAAACCCTAACTTAACTCTGGTGCCATGTCACATATAGAAATATTTATTTATTTTTTTATATTTCAACCATAGTAAAAAAAAGATTTATATTTTTTATATTTATTTTACATATTTAAATGCCATTTAACAAAGAAAAATCAACCAAAAAATATGTATAAAATGAACAAAAACAGAAAAACAATGTACATTTAGGAAAAAAAATAATAAAAACAATGATAATCAAATGGTATGAAAACTAGAAATTAGTGCCTTTTTTGGTGCTGAAGTTTGTCTGCTAATTCTTCGATTGCAGGTTCATACTTGGTGCACTTCAAGGCCAAGCAAGCGCCACTAACTTCATCTGTTAGCCGGTTTCTTTTGTTTTTTTTAATATTATTTAATGCTGAGAACAAAGTCTCACAAACATATGTTGATGAAAAAATTGTTAGCAAAGCCATTGCTAGATTTTTTATGTCGCTAAAAGTGTCAGGTACTCTGTTCCAAGCACTCAAAATTTCTTGTTCGTAGTTGCACTCTTCTTCATTATTCAAACGATTTCGTTCCAGATTTTCAAGTTTCGACCTTAAGTCGACAAACACATGAGTCCAAATGCTACCTTGAAAATCTGCAAGTGCATCTCTAAATCATTAATTTGCATCCATTGGAAATCCTTTAATTCCAAAGTACTGTAAACAACTACATCTGGATACTTAATTATTTTAATGGTCTGTTCTAGGCTTCTAAATTGGTTGAATCTTTCACTGAACTGTTTAAATAACGAGTTTATTATATTCTGGTACATAGGTATGGACTCCATTACACTCATTGTAGTATCCTTCTCGAAATACTTTTTTATACAAGCAAAATACTTATAAGTTTTAGTTTCAATATCTCGCTTGAAAATTTTAAGTTTACTTTCAAAAGATTTGATGTATCCAAACATAACGTCAATACTTTTGCCAAAACCTTGTAATTTTAAGTTCAGTTCATTCATATGAACAGAGAGATCTGTAAAAAAGATCAAATTGCTGACCCACTTATGATCATTCATCTGAGGAAAGTTTGCGAGATCCTTATTCTCAATAAATACCATAATTTCTTCAAAGCACTCCACAAATCGCTCAAGTACTTTACCTCGACTCAGCCATCTCACATTATTGAACATCAGTAGTCCACTGTAGGTTGAATCAATTTCCTGTAAAAGTGCAGAAAATTCTCGCTTGTGAAGGGTTCGAGAAGCTATAAAATTCACAATTTTTGTTACAACTGACATTAAATCATTCAATTCTGAGAATCCCGATTTGGCACACAACACCTCCTGATGGATCATGCAATGAAAATGTACAAGTGGATGTCTAATAGCTTCCATAAACAATTTCAGGAATCCCACATTTTTCCCACCATATTTGGTGCCCCATCTGTCGTGACTGACACAATTTTAGAGATATCAATGTTTAGATCACTGAATGTTTTTATAACAACTTTACATATTTTGTTTCCTGATCTACTTATTGGCACTGATTCTAACTTTATCAACTCTTCTCTCATTGTGAGACCATCAGAATATCTAGCAATAATGGCCAACCGAGCATTTGATGTGACATCAGTAGTTTCATCAAGGGAAATCAAAAAATATTTACAACTATTTAAGTCTTTTTTTAATTGATGTTGTACGTTTTTGTTACGATCTATTATTCTGTCTTTGATAGTATTTCTACTGAGTGGTATCTCAGAAATTCTTTTAATAATATCATCTTTATTTTTCATATCGTGAACTAGAGCTGGTGCACATCTTAGAAATGTTTCCTTAATAAATTCTCCATCACTGAGGGCTTTTCCATGCTGAGCTATGGAGTGAGCAATACAGTAACTTGCTGATGTTAAATTTGTAGAGCATCTTACAAATTTAATGATGGAATTTGATTGACTTTTATAGAGGTGTAGCTGCCTAGAAATGTATTCCTTCCTTTCATCGATACTTTTTTTCAAGAGCTGACAATGATTAATTTCAAAATGTCTCTTTACATTCCACATTCTGCTTACTACCGTCTCATTACACAGTATGCGCAATGATCTGTTGTTTCTGTCGACAACCCCGTACATCTCGGTCCATATGTCTTGAAAGGGTCGGCTACTGCTACTTCCACTTCCTTTATCATTCAATCTTGCTTTTTTATTTTTTTGATTCTCCATCACAAGGCTGCAAAAAATAAATAAATATAAATCACTGCGTTTTTTATAAAAGGTTGATAGGTTTCTTACCTATTAACTTTTTGCAGTGTTGCTGCACTGACTTCTGGTGCAAAACAATTCAAAGATAGTATGTATAACCAACAAATATATGGTGCTTGTAATCAATTATCTGACACACAGAATGTCTCGTGGAGCACTGTTGCACAGTATATCTTTTTCTTCTAACCCTCCCACTCCTGTCTCCTAGTGAACATGGCGATCAAGTGCGCACCCGAACGCTCGGGAAGCTTACCTGAGGCACATGTTGACAATAATGAGGCCGTTTCCAGAATTGGGCATTTTGTCACTTGAGTAAAAATAAAATGTCATGAGTAAAGATTAATCTCTTTATAGTGCAATTCTCAACCTTTCTATATTAATGTCAATATTGGAACAATGTATCTTGGATGTTTTCACTATGTATCTTTGCTACGCAACACCAATGTACATGTTTACATCCGGTTTTAGAATTGCATTATTGATCATGAATAACGTGAGTAATAATATTACTCGAGTGATGCCCAACTCTGGCCATTGCGAGAGACAAATATTTGAATTATGCAATTTTTTGTCTCTATCTATGCGTGTCATCCGAAATGAGTTCGCCTGTCACCTCTGACACGCGTGTCATAGGTTCGCCATCACTGGCCTAGCACTATCCTGGAGGCCACTCGAGTCACATTTGTAAGATCATATGAGGGCCCTACATCTAAGCATGCTGAAGCCAAATTACCCATGAAGGTGTGCTGGCCCCTTCCAAACTAAATGGCAAATTTTAACAGAAATTTGAAACCTGTAACTTAAATACATACATTAGTCATTTGCTTATTCATTACAGTTCTGAAATGCTTTCTCAACACGCAACATGGAAAAGCTGATATTTCAGCATTTGACAAATTAATGTTTAAAAAGGAGAGGACAGAAACAGTTTGCCATCATTGGGGGTAGTATTTCAATTCATTATTTTCGAATAGGCCCTGGAAGCAACGTAAGTGCATGGTTTTAAATTAGAAACAAAAAGCTATAATTGCAAAGCCTGAAAAATAAGCCTAATTACTATGATCATATTCTATTATATTACTTTTGTTGTTAACTTGAATTATTTGAAGAAATGAAACTGATATCTCAGGTTTTATGATGCTTGTCAGCTTCAATATTACCATCCTAATAAAATAAAATTTGAGTTGAAGTGTTCAATGAAATAAGCACAGATTGAAACTTTGAAAACAGGTGAAGTGGGTGGATATTGATCTCTTTCATGGAGACAGTTGTCTGGAAAGGACTGGGGTGGTCCAGGAAAGGAGCTGTAACATCCCACTATGCCAAGCCCAACCTATTTTCTACATGTCAAACATTCAATGATAAAGCATACTGATGACTGGCAATATTTGAATAACAGGTTCACGCGTAGGAACACCATATACAATGGCTAGATTAAAAAATTGAAAATAGCAAATATCTATTCTTATTTATATATGTAAAAGCCTAAGTGACCGGCCGACTGACCGGTAGCTATGATGCGTACTGACCACCAGGAGCAGATGCTCAATGCAGGAGCAGAAACCACAGGTATGGAAACATGGAACAGACTGATGAATCTCAGAGGGGAGGGTGGAGGGTGGGAAGAGATTAACCAAAGATCTTATATGAATACTAGAGGCCCGGTGCACCGATTCATGCACCTGTGGGGGTCCCTCAGCCTGGCGGCCTGGCCTGCAGGGATCAGGCTGAAACTGGCTCTCCAACATCCCCCGAGGGGTCCCAGATTGTGAGAGGGTGCAGGCCAGGCCGAGGGACCCCACCAGAGCACGAATCTGTGCACTGGGCCTCTAGTTTCCAATAAAATAAAATTTAATCTAAGCCTTCTTTATAAACAGTGACTACAGACTCCATGTAAGCATTTTTTTGTTGTTGTTATTTTAAGACATGCATCACTATGGTCCATACATTTTTATAGCCTTTCCCATAATCCTTGATCTATTAAACATTTTGAAAATGACACTATAATTTCATGGCACAAAAAGGAATAACAGAGTTTTTGTGAGCATTTCAAGTTTTTAGAAATGGAATTGTAAATGAATAATTTTCTCCAAGATAAGCCACTTATCTTAAAGGTTAGCTTGTCGCTGATTAGTTTTAGTACTTGAGTCATGGCTCTTTTTTAAAAAAATATTTTTAAATTGATTTTAGAAAGAGAGGAAGGGAGAGGGAGAGAGAGGGAGAGAAACATCAATCAGCTGCCTCCTGCACACAACCCTGGCATCTAACCTGCAATCTCTAAGTGCATGGGACGATGCTCAACTAACTGAGCCATATTGCCCAGGGCTGGGTGATGGTTCTCTCTCATCTAGCTTTAAAAAATACCATCTACTCCAGGAAACCTGGCATATTCTACTGCCATTAACTGCATTGATTTTTGCTTTGCCTATGATAGTCTTTTTCAGGTACAGTAACTTTCTTCTGTTTCAATGATTTGTAAAGATATGTTAAATACAAATGAAAGATTTGAATTGAAATTAAAATCCCACTGCATAATTCAATTGAGAAGAAAATGTAATCAGTAAATTTTCTATTGGTGTTAATTTGCCTATTCTTAGGCAATGAAAGTACATCATTTTTTTTTAAAGAAATAAATGTGATTCAATCTAATTTCAGAAAACTTAAAATATGAAAAAGTATTTTAGAATCAAGGAACTAGCACTTAAATGCTTTCCAGTTATGATCTTAGTCATTCAATAGAGAGCTCATGGAATATCTTGAAAATGGCCCTGGAATAAGAGACAAGATCTGGGTTGAAGTCCCACATCAGCCACTTTCAGGCTGTGTGACTTTGCAGTGATCACTTAAACTTTCTGATTCTCCTTTATCCTGTCTACAAATAAGAATAAACCTCTTGTTCGGATTAAGTAAGGATTAATTTGTGGACTTTTCTTTTGTTTGTTTGTTTTTACAGCTTTATTGAGATATAATTGGCATGCAATAAACTACTCATATTTAATATGTATACGTTTGATCCATGTTGACATATATATGAACATATGAAATCATTACAATCAATATAATGAACCCATCAATCCCCAAAGTTCCTCATGACTCTTTATAATCCCCTTCTATAATCCCCTTCTAGTCCCCAACACTGCTTTCTGTCACTATAAGTTAGCTTAGATCTTCTAGGATTGCACATAAAAGAAATCACACAGTATATAATGTTGTTTTTTTATTTGACTTCTAATCTCTGTGACAGATTTTATGTTTAACTTTTATTTTCACTGCTTCCCAAAGTGTAGGATTTCTCTTTCAGTTACATTTGTTTTGGGTTATTTCTCTCTAGCTTTATGATATGATCACAGAATATAGCTTATAGAAACAATGTTTTAGAATATTTCAATGATTTTTTGTGTGTGATATATATCATGCAGATAATTTTGGTAAATGTTCTATGGATAGTCTTAAAAAGTTGGCATTTAATAAATTAGCCCTATTGCTTATTTTGTTAAGATCATATATGATTTTCTTTTGATTGAATCTATCCAAGACTAAAAGAAGAATATTAAATTTTCCCTAGCAATAATCAATTTCTCACTTTGTTTCTAACAGTTATTATGTCATATGTATTGAGAATGCATGATATGGACAAAAAATTCATAACTTCACATATTCATTAATATTGAAATTTTAAAACAACTAAATAATACAACTTTCTTGTTTAGTTGTTTTTTATTTCTACTGTGTCTGAAATTTATGTTGCCATCTGTTTTATTTTTTTTCTATATTCTTGATAAATCTTTTCCAGCCCTGTTACTTTTATCCTCCTTCATCCTTTCAAGTCAAACTTGTCTCTTGTGAGCATTACACATTTGGATTTATGATTTTGTTTATTCTTTGTATAATTTGTGGATCTTTTCTCTAAAAGGGTGGGGATTAAGCTATTTGAGTTAATTATCATAACTGATGTATTTGATTTTATTCCTGCTAACTTGTTTTACTCTTTCTTCATGTCATTTTTTATTTTCTGTGTTTTGTTTCAATCCCTGCATGAATCACATTTTATAGGTTTCTATCTCCAATGCTTTGTAAATAAATATATCAGTTTTTATTTATCCCAATGATTACCTTATATAATTTTAAAACTATTGTCAGTATTAATTTTACAGTTATTAAGATCTCAAGCTTAATGGTATCATTTGTCCTTCATCTATTTAAAAGGAAAGATTTAGGATCTCTTTATTTTCCTCTAATCTTTACTCATTGGAGATTACCATTTGAATTCCCAGTCAGGGCACATGTCCGGGTTTTTGGCTTGATCCCCAGTAGGGGGCATGCATAGGGCAGCCTATTGATGTTTCTCTCTCTCTTTCTCCTTCATTTTTCCCCTTCCTCTCTCTAAAATAAACAACAATAACAAACCAATAGGATTTAAGAACTAGAAAAACAAATTAGACTATGACTATTTCATAGTATTTCTGTTTCAAGCACTGTTTTTTGAAATTTTCATTGAACGGTGTAAGCCTATTATATTGGCCATTAAATCTAACTACTGGGTAATGATTATAGTCCCATTTTCCACTTATCTTATATTTTTTAGTCCTTTAATTCACATTTCTCTGTTATGCTTTTTAGAGTAAAATTTTACAGGATTAAATTTGGGAATAGCCAACATTATATTTTCTGTAGTTTCCAAACCTGAGCATTGATTTACTTTGGGAAATCAATGTCTTGAACGATAATATTTGATATCTATATGCCCATTTTCTTCTGATGTTTTAATTATAATAAAATCTGATTCTTTGTAGATGATCTATGCTTATTTTCCACCTATATACTTAAATTCATCATTATGTGAATTTCTTTTCATTGATCTTTCTATGGAGCATGATAAATTGTTTTAGCTTTATACTCAGATGTGAGTTTAGGTACAAAATGTGTTCTTTAATGATTTATTCAATATCCCTTCTGGTATGTTGCACTTGATTCTTCCTAGGTAAGAGCCATGATTCTTAAATTGTATTGTTCTACATCTAAGATCATCTTTCAGTAATTTTGTCTTTCTTCATTTTCACTGCATTTTGGGAGATATTATAATATTTGTATCACAAATCACTGGTTCAATTGATCCCCTCTTGTAAGTGCTGCTCTTGATTGTTTTCTTACGATAATTTAAAGTTACAGATATTCTTTACTTTGTTCTCTCTTTCTTAACATGTTCCCTTTACTCTTCGTTTTCACTCCTGTTTGGCTTTTTAAAAAAGGATGAAACCATGTGTGTTTATTGCAATCAATAGAGACAAAAAGAGTCTTCTTTCAGTGCTAAAACACTTTTCCGATGCATGTATTTTCATAACTTGGACTTGTTGTTTTCCTTGTTCTGTTAACTTACCCTCCCTATGTTGATTACTCTGGCCTATTCTTAGAAATACATAATGCCCGTCAGTTTGTTATAGGCACTGATACATCCTGCAGTAAGAAAACTCTTTAACTATCTCCATACCAATATCTCCTAAAGTTAATGGATCCTAGAACTTTCTTCTTGGTGAAATACCTCACAGAGCAAGTGTTTCATGAAATTACATTTTATCATAAATGGCTAAAAACAGATCATTTATAACCTGTTAACATTATAAGAAATTTTTGATTGCTATAATTATTAATTATTACTTAATTTCACTTAAGGACAATTTATTATGTTTTTATACTTAGCAGTGTCATTACAAATGAAAAGAAATAGTGATGAAGAGTTGACTAATGTTTTTTCTTGTTATGCAAAAATAATATGTAGATGTTAAGAATATATCTTCTAATTCTTTAAATGAGGAGGAAAATCATTTAATGAAATTTTTATAGATACCCACACAGAGAAACTGCAGAAGAAAATTGCAAAATCTATCACACGTTATACCATCACAGATCACATTTACTGTGAAAGAGTGCTAAAAGTTGTCAAAACAACTAATTACAGGATGTGAACTGTTTTTTTCTAACTTCATCAATTGGAAGATTCCCTATCGGGGGTTGGAACATTTCAAAGAATCTTATTTTTTGTGTGTATCTTATAGCTACATAGAATATAAAAGATGTTTGCACAAAAGTACATAAAAATGAAGAAGGAACTGCAATTAGTCACCAAGGTAAACCAATGACGATAGGAAACCTCTTCAACAAATGGTGCTGGAACAATAAAATAAATAAATAAAATAAAATAAAATAAAATAAAATAAAATAAAATAAAATAAAATAAAAGGACTACTACACACCAGATATAACCCAATGTATATGTTAGACAATAATATTGATATAAAAAAACATGAGACAATATTTTTATGGCCTTGGTTTGGGCTGAGATTTTTATAGGGGACACAAACCATAAAATAAATATTGATAAAATGAACTGCCTCATAATAAAAACAATAAGTTCTATTATCAAAAGACACTCTTAATAAAACAAAAAGGAAAGGTGCACATAGGATAAAATAGTATGATAAACACTTCTACCTACAATACATGCCAGTAAACAATCTTCATTAATCAGTAATAAAAGATAAACAACCCAATTGCATGGGGTAAAAACTTGATTATACTTCACAAAAGACATTTGCTTGACATAACCATATGAAAATGTACTCAATGTCATTATCAGAGAAATATAAATGAAAACCCCAGTGTATTACTCCTACACAACCACTAGAATGGACAAAATTAGAGACTAGAAACACCAGATGTTGGTGAGGACATGAAGCCCAGAACTCTCAGATATTGTTATTGAGAGAATAAAATACAACACTTAACTTTGAATAAATTATACTATATTCTTTGACTCAGCAATGCCATTTAGGTGTTAACCCAAGAGAAATGTCTACAAAAAAAAGTTGTAAGTAAATAATGGTAATTCTTAAAATGGAGTACTAGTCAATAAAAGGGAATACAATCTGGCCAGCATGGCTCAGTGGTTGAGTGTCAACCTATGAACCAGGAGGTCAGGGCACATGCCCAGGTTTTGGGCTGGATCCCCAGTGTGGGGCATGCAGTAGGCAGCTGATTCTCTCTCATCATTGATGTTTCCATATCACTCTTCTTCTCCCTCTCCCTTCCTCTCTGAAATCAATAAAAATATTTTTTAAAAATCTCTCTATATAAAAGCCTAAGCAACTGTTTGACTGTTCGACCCTTCGACCGGTAGCTATAACACACAATGACCACCAGAGGGCAGATGCTCAATGCACATGCATGGAAAAATGGAACAGACTGATGAATCTCTGAGGGAAGGGGGGAAAGGGGAGGGCAGGAAGACATTAACCAAATATCTTATATGCATACTAGAGGCCCAGGGCACAAATTTGTGCACAGGTGGGGTCTGGCTGATCTGCCCCGATTGGGGCTGATTGGGCTGAGCAAGGCATGGGGAGGGGACAACGCGGGTGGTTCGTAGGCCAGGGAGGGACCACTTGAGGGCTCCAGGGTGTGTCTGGTTCATTTTGCTCAGTCCTGATCGGCTGGACCCCAGCAACAAGCTAACCTGCCAGTCAGAGGATCTGCCCCCTGGTGGTCAGTGCATGTCATAGCGAACGATTGAGCAGGCTTAGCATATCCTATCTAATAAAAGAGAAACATGGTAATTGGCATATGACCGCTACCCTTCCCATTGGCTAATCAGCGAGATATGCAAATTAACTGCCAGCCAAGATGGCAGCCGGCAGCCAGGCAGCTTGAAACTAACATGAGGCTTGCTTGCTTCAGTGACAGAGGACTGCAACATTCCCCGCCTGCCTTGCTGGCCTCTGAGCTTGCAATTTCAAACATTGTAACAAATATAGACGCTAAACAAAACCCCAGAAACCAGCTTTCAGTCAGCTGGGATCTCAGAGCTGGAGTTGATACAGAGTTTCGATTATAGAACTGAAACAAACCAGATACCTGCTTTCAGGAGCGGAGGCCTAAGAGCTGGAGCCTCAGAGCTAAAGCTGGCCCAGAATAAAAAGAAAAAGAATAAAAGAAGCAGTTGGGAGCTTCAGTCCCAGCCTGAAAACAGCCCTCAGCCCCTCATCCAGACTGGCCAGGCATCCCAGTGGGGATCCCTACCCTGAAGGGTGTGTGACCAGCTGCAAACAGCCATCATCCCCTCATCCAGGCTGGCCAGGCACCCCAGTGGGGACCCCCACCCTGATCCAGGACACCCTTCAGGGCAAACCAGCCAGCCCCCACCCATGCACCAGGCCTCTATCCTATATAGTAAAAGGGTAATATGCCTCCCAGCACCAGGATCAGTGGAGCTGAGAGGCCTCCCGGCACCGGGATCAGCATGACAGGGGGCAGCGCCCAAACCCCCTGATCACCCTGCGGCTCTGTGTGTGACAGGGGGTGGGGCCACAACCTCCCTATCGGCCCTGCTCTGTGCCTGATAGGGGGGAGCTCCCCAACCCCTGATCACCCTGCGGCTCTGTGTGACAGGGTGCGGAGCCCCAACCCCCACCTCCCCACAGTCCCTGCTCTGTGTATGATGAGGTAGAGCCATAACCTCCCCATCGGCCCTGCCCTGAGTGTGACAGTGGTGGCGCCCCAACCCCCTGATTGGCCCTGCTCTGTGGGTGGTAGAGGGCGGTGCCCCAACCCCCTGATCCACCCTGCTCTGTGTGTGACAGGGGGCGGTGCGCAAACTCCCTTATTGGCCCTACTCTGTGAGTGACAGGGGGGAGCTCCCCAACCCCCTGATGGGCCCTGCTCTGTGCGTGACAAGGGGGAGCTCCCCGACCCTTTGATGGGCCCTGCTGTGTGCGTGACACGGGGTGGCACCACAACCTCCCCATCGACTCTTCCTTGAGTGTGACGGGGGCAGTCCCCCAACCCCCCAATCGGCCCTACCCTGAGCGTGACTGAAGGTGGCATCACAACCTCCCAATCCGCCCTGCTCTGTGCATGACAGGGGGCGGCGCCCCAACTCCCCAATCGGCCCTGCTCTGAGCCCGACCAGGGGCTGCACCTAGGGATTGGGCCTGCCCTCTGCCACCCGGGAGCAGGCCTAAGCCAGCAGGTCGTTATCTCCCGAGGGGTCCCAGACTGTGAGAGGGCACAGGCCGGGCTGAGGGACCCCCCCCCTCCACCCTCCGAGTGCACAAATTTTTGTGTACCGGGCCTCTAGTCATTAGCATATTATGCTTTCATTGGTTGAAGAGATGACTGGACACTTAGCATATTAGGGTTTTATTATATAGGATAGGATGTAAGAGAGTGGTCTAATTTCATTTTTTTACATGTATCTGTCCAATTTTTCCAACACTATTGAAGAGATTATCTTTTCATCATTGTATATCCTTCCCTCTTTCATCGTAGATTTAGTGTGTAAGTGAGGATTTATTTATGGGCTTTCTATCTATTCTATTGATCTATATATTTGGTTTTATGCCAATATCATGCTATTTTGATGACTTGTGTTATAGGATGGCTTAATATCTGGGAACATGATACCTCTCACTTTGTTCTTTCTCAAAATTTATTTGGTTATTTGGGTCCATTTGTGGTTCCATATAAATTTGTAGGATTAGTCTAATTCTGAGAAGAATGCCCATTGATATTTTAAATGGGGTTGGATTGAATCTTTATATTGCTTTAGGTAATAAGGACATTTTAACAAAATTAACCCTTCCATTCCATGAGCAAAGGATAGCCATCCATTTATTTATATCTTGTTGAATTTCTTCAGTCTTTTATATTTTTCAGAGTATAGGTCTTTTACCTCGATGGTTTAATTATTCCTTTTTTATGCTTTTTTATTGTAAATGGTATTTTTTTCTTAATTTCTTTTTCTGGTTGTTTATTATTAGTGTTTATAAAGAATACTGGAGGCCTGATGCACAAAGATTCGTGCAAGAATAGGCCTTCCTTCCCCTGGCTGCCGGCACCGGTTTCCCTCCGACACCCAGGAACTGGGCTGCTTTGCTCCAGCCGCCGCCAGGCATCTGGGACCGGGGCTGCTTTGCTCCAGCTGCTCTGCCATCGACCAGGGGCTTGCTCCGAGCTGCACCATGTGGCTCCTTGGAGCATGCCCCCACCCCTGGGTGTGTGTGTCCACTGGGGTGGGGGCAGCACACAGTACCCCCCCCCCCCATCTGCACTTGCAGCTTCTCCTGAGCAGTCGTGATGCAGCCTCCTCAAGCAGGTTGTGATGCCCGGCTAATTTGCATATTACCTGCATATATATATATATATATATATGATAATTTTTATTTCTAATAAGTTTTCAGGTGATGCTAATACTACTGGTCAGGGAACTGGATAATGGCTTCTCCGTTCTTCAGAACCGAGAAGAATAATTAACTTTCAAATTCATACTTAAAAAAATACATGAATATCAGATTATGGCAGAAGCCCCTACTGAGTCCTTCCCTTCCAGGTATATCACTGCTCTGACTACTGTTTGAGTTCTTTTAGCCACTTAAGGCACATTCACAATTCATTACATTCATTTGGGTCAAAATTTACTGCTTTCATATCTACTTGACCTGAGAAGTTGCAATCATGACAGGTTATTAAGCTTCTAGAGGCCCGATGCATGAAATCTGTGCAAGAGTAGGCCTTCGCAGCACCGGCTTTGTCCGGAAGGTCATCTGGAAGGTCATCCGGACTGTTGTTCTGCTGTTCGGCTGTTTTGTCGATTTGCATATTACACGTTTATTACTACAGATGTCAGTGATTTATTGAAAGGGGTGGGATGGTGTGGCAGATTTGATTACTGAGCCTAATTCTTTCTTCCATGCATGTTGTCAAGTGACTTATATTGCTGTATGGATGGGGACACGAGAAAGGATACTTTTTCACTTGACTAAAGCTTAGACATCTGAGTTGTCTTGGTTAACAAAAAGTGAGTTCTGCTTGGAAGCTTTGAGAGCCCTCCTGTGATTTTTCAACTGTTTTCCTCCATTTGCCAGAAGAATAATATGTTACAAATAAAGGCTGCTCCTTGGCTAAGATGAGAAATATATGTGCAGAAGAGTAATAACCAATATGTTATCTGAGCAATAAATGAATATTTGTTATTATATGTCAGTGACATTTGGAAGCTATTATTGTAGCAAAATCTAGAGGAAATTGTTGCATTGCCTCCTACTTGAAACCAGGTATCAGGTGAAGCTGATCATGAATAGTATTTTAATTTTAGTTCCCACAATAATCCTATTACTTAGATACTCATAGTCAGATTATAGAGAAGAAAATAAGGTTTGCAGAGAGCTTATCACACTAATTGCTAAGAGATTTCTATTAATTATACTAATAATGCATAAATGGTGAGATATAAGTAAATAAGATTATATCCAAAGAAAGTAAAATTTATTAAGAAATATTATGTTTACCCTTTCTCATCCCAATATCTTAATCAATGTGCAGAGTTAATGTAACAATAGATTATATCAGAATCTTCTCCACCAGAATTGGTTTTTCCACTCCAGAGTCAATTAAATATATTTTAACCACTCAGAGCAGATACCTCCAGTTAACAATATTTAATCTTCAAAATTCTGAGTATAATTTAATTGGTTTTCTTTTGCAGTTGATAGGCTAATCAAAGAATGGCCTAATGTTTTGATGTTTGGAAGTGGAAGATAAACTCCAATAAGTTGAATGAATGGGGAGATAACATTAGCCTAAATTTAAGAAAAATTTAGTTGAGTTAATAAACATGATAACTTAATAGATCATTAAAAGATTGGTTGTTAGTGATACAGTCAATGAGGAATTCAAAGGAGAGATGATAAAGGCCCTGGCATTCAAAGTTTGTGGTCAGGAAGCCTGTGTTAGTGAAGAGTCTATGATTAGGGATGTACACGGTAAGGTACTTTTCCAGTAAGGTGAGAAAGATGTTTTATGAGGTAAGATTAGAGAATCCACTGTGATTTAGGGCTAGCTTTCTCATATATTTTATTCATTCATTCTTTAAATAAGTGTTTACGAAGCACCTGCTCTCTGCCGAGTGTGTTAAGTGTGGGTTATATTCAGCGAATAGGAAATAAACCTGCTCTCACAGGTCTCTTACTTTCTGGTGAGGGGAAACAAACAGAAGCAATAATCTTTTGGAAATTATAAATTCAATGAAGAGAATGATGAAGGAAGACTGGATTGAGTGTGACTATTTGCTAGTAGGATGGTATTTGCAGGAGAGGCAGATGGAGTTACCTGGAAAGGACACTGAGGAGAACTTGATGTTTGAGGTGAGACCTGAATGAATGAAAAAAACTAGCCAGGGAGAAGTTTGGAAGGATACTGTTCCCGGGTGGTACCCGCAAGGGGAAAATGCCTTAAACTTCAGTGAGTTCTTCATGTTCCATAACATCACCAAGGCCAGTGTTTCCTACATTTAAAAGGATATACAGCCTGGTTAGTGGGCTCAGTGGTTGAACGCCGACCCATGAACCAGGAGGTCACAGTTCGATTCCTGGTCAGGGCACACGCCTGGGTTGTGGCTCAGTCCCCAGTGTGGGGCATCCAGGAGGCAGGCGATTAATACCTCCTTCTCATTATTGATGTTTTTATCTCTCTTCGTCTCCCTTCCTCTTTCTGAAATCAATAAAAAACATTTTAAAATAAGGATATATAAATATAGATACTACTAGTATATATAGCCTTTTGAATATGAGTGTGTGTGTTTCATTGTTAGGCTTCTTTTAAATAATTATTTTTATAGGCAAGTACTCTCAATTTCTTGTTTGATTTATTTTTACTTTATTTTTATTTATTTTTTTTTTTTAGCTTCCAGGGCATGTCTTAACTATAACAGCTGTATTGGGAACATGGGAAATTATATACCATACAGTCAGAAAGAAAGTGAGAAAGTACAATTGTCTGGGAAGTTTCATATCATTCATATACACTTTTTAAAACATAATCTTTGTTGTCTAAATTTTCTGTGCTGCACTTACAAATAAGTGTTTCTTAAGCTTTTGTGAAATTTTGACCCCAAATATTCTATGGAGCAAAAGATTTAGTCACTGGACTATTCCCACCCATGTTCCCCCCTCAATAAATCCCCAAAAAATCAAACCAAAGAAAATAAAATACATGTTAAATATCTGAATAAATAAACCAAATTAAAGAACCCCAAATAACAACTATTTCAGTAGAATGATCAGGAATAGCATCTCTTTGAAAACAACTCCAATTTAGTCATAAGAAAATTACTTTTGTTAGTCACAACAATGTCATTCTATATGACATAGTTGTATGCAGTTTTTAAAAGGTCAGTCTCAAAGCCTGTTAAAGGGAGTACGATTGTGTTATATGATCAAAGGGTTAGAAATACATAAAACATGGCCCCTTTTCAATTAGGGCTATTGTATACATACTTCACTAATGCCCATGGCGGGGATAGAAGAGGCATCCCTTAATCTGAATGCACTCAGGTAGAGAAGATTATATGCACACCTCTTTGTGCTTTTGAGCGAGGTCCAATCACTAATGTTAACTGAACTATATAGCGATAGTGATTATATATGAATAAAGTTGAGTGTATTAAGCTTTTCCAAATACTCTCATGTGAGAATATGAACTGAAGGAAATTCAAACTATAAAATGCTTCATCATTTATATTCATCATAGCTTAATTTTGGCATAATTCAACCAGTATTTAAAGAAAACTAAGAGGAAATGAATATTGTTCATCTAACCATCAATATCAAAAAACAAAGCTATTTTTGTCTTAAGTGACATATTTTCCAATGACCTATGAGAAGATATTTAGCATCTAGAACTCTAAAAATTAATATACTCATGTTAAATTGAATGTGTTTTCCAATGTGTAAGAGACCACATTTTGGTATTTTTCCTTCCATTTTATCTTTTATGTAGTATATTTTACAATTTCACAATGTGCTTCTTTTTAGCTTGTCCCTAATGTTAGCCAAGAGATTCCCAATGGCAATTCAGAATAGAAGAACATTTAAATCCAGGAATATAATTTGGGGCATCAGAAAGCTTTTAGAAATGATTTTCTTTTCAGGGAGAAAGGCTACTGTCTAATTAGCCAGTGACAAGAATCTAATTAGCCAGTGGCAAACCCACCTGATCTTCTAATCATCAATCACATATCTTGTTAGTGGGAAAGTTATCTTAGTTTATTATAATTTAATCTTATAATTCATTTTCAAGCTGAGTGAATCAGACACTTGCATGACCTGTTGTTTAATGAAGGGCTCCTAGAGGAACCAGCATATAAATATAGAGCATTCATAATTGATTAGATTAGACTTTTAAGTATATTACTTATATTTCCTCAATTTTTAAATAAAAGGAATCTATTTAAGTATTAATTGGAACCTTTTCATTGACTTTCTTTGGATACACTGAATTCTACTCCTAAGTTTGCAAAGTATGTTTCAGTGCATTGCACTACTTAAAAATAGCTTCAGTTTGTGCTCTGCAGAGGTGGCAAGGGCAAACTTTTGCAGATAATTATTCCTCACTTCTACTTGGTAATAAACTGGTCATGACAATTTTTAGTACTTCAGTGTGTCCCAGCATTTCTGAATTTTCTAGTCTTGATTTAGCTACACCTTTTACTGGAAATATCATGTCATATTATTTGTTTGGATGCCAAAGTTCCAGCCTACTGCTTTGATAATTTTTTCCTACATCATTACATCAAATATGTTTTATAAAAGAATTTAATTAGAGTAATTTCATATGTGATATAACTGAATAATCATATCCAACTTACTTCTGCAATTCTTCACTGAAGATAGGGTTTGAATCTACTGAGTCTAGACAATTCAATGAGTACTATTTAAAAATTTGTCTTAGTCATAAATAGTTTTATGTGTTCATCACCAAAAACAACAAAATTGGAAGATACATCAAAAGTTGTTTAGAGCAGGTATTGCTGAAACTGAATTTTTGGTACATATTGGCATTTCCAATTACTTATAGATGTTAAAATAATTTAAAAAAACTTCAATTCAATGTGTTGTATTCATACATTAAGATGACATATATATGTATGCATATGTATGTGTGTACACGCATTGGCTTTGAAATCAAATCAATGATGTGGGAAGCACAGTAAAACTGAATGGAACAATGATTTTAAGATATCAATTATTGTCATATTGACTACATCACACACACACACACAATAAAACCTCCCACTACTATGCCAAGCACCTCTTCTAACCTTAGTTTACCTGGAAATCCCATATCTGCCTAGAGAGAAATATACTTCCTGGAGAACCGGCAGTACACCTTCCCACTGCCCAACACTGCTAGCACTTAAATTAACCTGACATCCTTCAGCACCTCATGACTGAGTTGAGTTGATTTTGTGCAGGAAGACTTAGTTCTACAACAAAAACAAGTCCTTACTTACTTGTGTTGTCCCATTTAATTACCAAACAAAAAAAACATTAAAATAAAATAAAGCCATTTTTAAAAATAATATTCCTAGTAGACCACTAAATATATTAGCAAATATTAATGTGAAGTTAGAAGAAAGGAAGAATATGAAATGAAAAGCGTATTTTAAAAAGATTTTACTTGAAATACAAAATGTAAGAATATTTTCAGATATTCTCATGAAAGTCTATTGTTCATCTTTGGAAGTTCAATGCCCCCCTGTTCAAAGAGAGTCAATGGCATTATTTTATAGAATGTTTGGCAAGAATGAAATGTAATTTAATGCCATACAAAAACAAAAGCGCCGAAAGCGGGTTTGGCTCAGTGAATAGAGCGTCGGCCTGCGGACTGAAGGGTCCCAGGTTCGATTCCGGTCAAGGGCATGTGCCTGGGTTGCGGGCACATCCCCAGTGGGAGATGTGCAGGAGGCAGCTGATCGATGTTTCTCTCCCATCGATGTTTCTGGCTCTCTATCTCTCTCCCTTCCTCTCTGTAAAAAATCAATAAAATATATATATTTGTTTAAAAAAGCATTATATTTGGAATTGCTATATAGTGTGTATGCTACAAGCTGCTTCTTCCCTTAAGACACAGCATTGAAGTACAAAGAGAAGAGAGTACTGTCTCATCTTAGTGCAGTGGTTCTCAACCTTTCTAATGCCGTGACCCTTTAATACACTTCATGTTGTGGTGACCCCCAATTTCATTGTTACAAATTGAACATAATTAAAGCATAGTGATTAATCACAAAAACAATATGCAATTATATATGTGTTTTCCTATGATCTTAGGCGACCCCTGTGAAAGGGTCATTCGACCCCCCAAAGGGGTCGCGACCCACAGGTTGAGAACCGCTGTCTTAGTGTGATTTGAGGATTAAATGAACTAGCACATTGCTCGGCATGTATTTGGCTTTCAATATCTGTTTATTTTCCTACTCAAAAAAATCAGTCATTGTTTGGAATAATTATTATCGTGCACCTATGGAAGAGGACAGTGGGTGGGGAGTGATGGCGGAGGGTGGGGCGGGAGCTGGGAGGAGGGGAGTTATGGGGGGAAAAAAAAGAGGAACAAATGTAATAATCTGAACAATAAAGATTTAATTTAAAAAAAAATAAATTTATAAATAAAAAAAAATCAGTCATTGTTTGGAATAATTATTATGAAAGGCAAAAGTAGATAGAACTGAAAATCTTTCACAGTAATTTCTTTTGGAGTTAAAAACTAATTTTTCATTCAATAGTGAACATAGTGTTGCATGTTTTACTTAATTGTTTGCATTTATTAATCATTTAGAAACATTACAAAAACATAACTAACTAGGAAAAACGGAAGTGAACAGTGCTATATTCAAATAGATAATCTGGTTTGCAGCATGTTTTCCTCCACGAGGGCCAGCCCCTATTTCCCATCTGAGAACTCACCACTAGGAGTTCAACCCTTGCTTCCTGAAGTCAAGACCTAAAATAGCTGTTCACATTTGGAAGATATTATTATAAGTATTCTTTTTAAACACCTTATCTAGAAATGAAAAAAATAAACTTTTTTTAAAGTTCAGATATCTCAGACATTTCCTCTACAATATTTTTCAACTCATGGCCACTGTTTTTCTAAGACAAAATTTTCTTTTATCCTGAGTTTCATGGGGTAACATAGCTTGAATAAGTGATATTTGAAGGTACTGATGAATGTTTCACAACAAGCAAAAACAGACATATTTCATTGTCACTGGCAGTTGGGTGAATTGTGTTCAAATTATTTCACATTAAATATGATCAAGTCAATTATTAAAGTATAGCCTACAGATCTGGTGAAATTGCTATCCTTTCAAATATATTAAAAATGTAAGTAAATATTTACTTTAAATATTTATTCTAAAACATAATATTTTACTACTTGGAATAAATGCAAGATTTCAATTTGGGTTTTTAGGTGTAAGGAGGGCTTTTCTCCCTGGTTTGTACTTTAAAATGTGTTTAAATGTGCCTTTATTTGTCTATATTTTAGGCATAATCTCTGTGTGTTTCTAATTATAAGACATTGGATTCTTTCAGTCTTTTACAGAGTTTTGTTTTTGTTTTTGAAATATTTTGTGATTGCATCCTCCCTAAAATGCATTAAAGCAATTTTATTTAAACTTCAGATCATCCAATTATCAGAATAGCACTATATAGACAACACATGGAGAAATGAGTCATTCACCCATCTCCCGTCTTTTGTTTCCTTTCCTGATTGAAGGGTTCAACAAATTGCTTGGGCTGGTAATGACTATGAAAGTTAAACACTATTTTTATCCATTCAGCTGGGAAAGTTTCAGTACAACATGTGGACCCATCATTCTGTCCTAGGCAGAAGCTCTGGAAATTCTTGACAGCTTATAATCTTCCTTGCTCATATTCACAAGTGAAAATGATTATACTTAAAAGCAGGAACTTTACACACTAATTTTTGAATCAACTTTCAAAAAAGCAGCCACCCCATGAAAATCGCTTGCACTCTATAGCTTTTGAGAAAGTACTTATCTCAGAGAACAAAGCATTCAGGGTTTAAGGATTAAATTTACTTGTTTGTCATAATTTAAAGAATAAAATATATGAAATCTATATATTTGTGATAACACTTTTGATTTACTTATATGTAATGTTCTGAGTAAAGTTGAATCAAAAAGTTGGGAGTCTATTTGGTAGAAAACATTATTTCCACATTAGACATATACAAGATCTGGCTCACTCAGGCTAATCTATATGGAGCACCAAGCCCCTTCACTGTTATATATTTTTTCGTTGATTTTTTTTACTATCTGAAATCATATATCTTTGTGTTTACTTCTAGAAGTCTATTTCACCCATTAGAGTAGAAATTATAAAAGAGTGCACATTTTTCTTATTTTCCTCTGTGCTCTTTAGTGCTAGACTAGTACATGACACATCAAGAACTATGGTGTCCCAATAAATAGCTGATGACTTCCTGGGTCAATGAAAAATCCCTTATCTTGTTTATTTAGTAGGCGCATACATTTTGCTACCAAGTACTTTCCATACGCAGCATCTGTGACAAAAGGTTTTGAAATCGTCACTGCAGAACTTCACCGTGGATCTTTATGTCAGTCAGTACAGTTTCTTATGCCTGTTTTCTGCATGTAATTATTCTTTAGTTGATATATATTTTTTTTTTCCAAGTTCCTGCCTATGAATCTTCTCAATTAGAATGGAAACATGCCAAAGGCAGGAACTTGCAATATCTTCATCTTATGAGTTCTGTAATATCTGACATAGATTAGGAGCTCAATGACTAGTATATGGTAAATGTCTGAGTACCTGGTGGGTGTCAAATGATGGTTATTAAAAAAATGCTTTAGTTCAAAAATAATCTGACTATTCATGAATAAGGTAACTTTCTCTTCTGTGTATGTATATACCTATATATACACATATCCTATATAATAAAAGCCCAGCAACTGAATGGCAGAACGACCAGAACAACCAGTCGACCAGTCGCTATGACCACCAGGGGGCAGACGCTCAATGCAGGAGCTTCCCCCTGGTGGTCAGTGAGCTCCCAAAGTGGGAGCACTGCTAGGCTGACCTGGATGAGCAGCTGCTCCCACTGCGAACCCCAGGCCTACAGCAGGAACCCGGGCAGAGATCATCGCCTCCTTGCCCTAGGCTCCTCCTCCTTACTCCCTGTCACCTCCTCTGGACATTCGCAGGCCATGCAGCATCGCTGCCAGGCCCACAGAGCTGACCCCGGAGGCTGGGAGGTGAGTTCGTGACCTCTGCGGGACTGAGGCCTACTCCGCCATCGCTCAGTGCTATTGTCCCTGGGCTCGGCTTTGACCAGGTCCCCTGGAGACGAGTGCTCTGGCTCCATGGGAGATGTCAGACCAGGGAGCAGCTGCTCAGAGGGCAGGTCCATAGCCACTTGGCTAATCTGGATGAGTGGCACTCCCACAGCAGGCCAACCCTGCAGGCCACGCCTCCACCAGTGCATGAATCCCATGCACCAGGCCTCTAGTTAATTCATAAAAGGAATTTTTTTTAATTTTCTCTTTGTATATTTTCTTTATTTTCCCTTTATATAAGAAAGGAGTTAAAATAGATTATTTTATAATCCCCTTCAATTTTTTTCAGTCATCTGTTTATTCAATTAAGGTTTTTATTTTATTTTCAATTCTGCACAGAACTCCTTCAAACTTTATGTGTATTTCTCCATTCCATAACTGTGTTGTTTAAATCAAAGGCTTCATTTTCTCACATGTGATTTTTTAGCCACCAGTGAGGACAGACTTTCATTCCCCCATAATCTTGGTATAGGGTAACAGGGGGACCTTTGAGAGCCAGGTAGGTCTACCTTATGGCTTGGGAGAGTCACTTACTCTCTTCAGGTCTCTATTTGCTCACCTGAAAATCAGAGACATTGATGTCTACTGTGGCAGGTAGGGCTGACTTCATGGGCCTGTGGCCTGTGCAGGCTCTCATTTCCATACACTCAGAACAGTGTGCTTGGTTTAATGGTCCACTATCGCTGCCCTGAAATTCTTAAGATTTTTTAAACAATGAACCTTACATCTTTATTTTGTACTGGGACATGCAAATTATGCAGCTTGCTCTTTTGGCAGGATATTGTAATGATTCAATTAAATAACGTTACAAAATATTTAGAGTACTTCGTTAAGAATAAATTATCTCTTCCCAATTATTTCTTAAAATGTATAGACTTGTGTATTTCTACAGAACATTCAATAGCTCAATGACCAATAATTGTGTAAAGAAATAAGTACATATATATAAATATTTTTAAATGAATTAAATAGCATTCAATGTCAGAAGATAGCGTTCTCACGTCATTCAGTTAGGTGCCTAGAGTTTTGCGAAGGGCCCGTTTCCCCCCATTGTATATAGTTACAGTAATCATAGAGAAAATACATTCAACTTTCCTTTCTTAGACTAATGACTAGTCTTAACCTTTTCCATGGGCCATTTTTTTCTGTTTTCTATATGTATTTCTATATTCACAATATATTTTATATTATACATAATTATATAATTAAACATTATAATTGTACATATTAAAGAGAATACATACAAAATAAATGGCTGATGTAACATGATACTACAAAAATAACCAAGTCTGTTTTCCATATTAAAATAATTTATAAATTAAAATAAAATGGGAAGAAATAGTTAGTTACAAAATAAATATTTAGTTTATAATTAAGCAAAACTAGACAAAATTTTTAAAGGACACATTTATAAATTAAGTGATAAATATAAAAAAATAAAAAAATTTAAAGTGAATGCTAGCTATGTAATGGATAAAAGAGAATAAACAAATATAAGAAAATTAATCCAGAGAAACATGAAATTTCACTAACAGAAGTTATTAAAATACTGTAAAAATCACATAAAGCTTTGCTCTTGTAGTGCAATGAAAGAACATACATCAGGAGCCAGGCTAAGTTCAAGGCTTCACACAGTCTGCAGAGAAGCTCAGAGCCCAGGGCTTAAGTCGTCTCATGGGCTTTGGACTTGATTGGCCTCTCATGCCTTTGGGGTCTGGCCAAGGGTCCCTGGCAGCTGCACTCTTCCCTGTGTGTGGCTGAGGGTGTATAGCCTGGGTAGCCCTCATTCTCTCACCCTGAGATTAAGTGGTCATCATGTCTCATGGTTTTGCAGTGAGAAGTGCTGCAACTTCTTAATAAATACCAAGTTCTTTCTCCTATTCCCAGGGTTATAACCCAGTGATTCTTATAATTGGTCCACATAGTGTTAGCTCCTTTTCAAAACTAGGATCAACATCAAGACTTCTGGAAACTCTTGAAAAAGTGGAAGATCTGGCACCATTGGTCCAGATTCCTGACTGGCTACATCACCTCAACTGAATACTACTGCGTGGGAGGTCACATGCTTCCTCATTGGCCCTAATACTCCACTCAGCCAGAAGCCAGACTCATGGCTGGTGAGTACAGCGGCAGTGGCAGGAGCCTTTTCCATCTCAGTGTCAGTTGGACATCCCCTGAGGGCTCCTGGACTGTGAGAAGGCACAGGCCAGGCTGAGGGACCTCCCTTCACCACCCAAGTGCACAAATTTCATGCACCAGGCCTCTAGTACTTTATAAAAGGCTCGGTTACTATTATTTTCTGGATATCTTCTTAATTATAAAACCAATTTATTATACATGTGGGTGTTTTTTTTTCATTTTTTAATTAACTGTGGCTCTGATTTTCTATTTAATGAAAATTCAGTAACTCAATTGACAAATAAAGGAACAAATTGGGTGGTATGAAGTACCTGATGAAATATTAGACTGTATAAATAAAAGTAATTTCTAGTTATATGATTTGTTAAGCATTAGATTTTGAGAAAGTCTACTTAGTCAGTTGTAGAGGGAACACTATTAGATAGAATAAAATGTAATCAAAGTAAAGAGGCAGCAGAGGAAAACAGAGATGAGTTGAATGAGTACTTAGAGAATTGCATCAGTCAGGAATAACTTTTGGTTCTGATTAACAGACACCTCTCCTCCCAATCAAATAGTAGCTTAAACAAATTTTGGAGACCTTATTCTAAAGAACTTTGAGTGAAGGGTATCCAGCATGACACTTTCTAGTATGGCCACTATATAATGTCATCAGGGGCCCAGGCTTGCTTTGGTTCTTAGGGTGGAATCACCCTTGCCCTCACACTTTCAAGATACCTCTTGAGACTGCAGACATCATGCGTTGTCTCAGGAAGGATGAGAGTGAAATACCAAGGGAAGAAAAGTTGATTGCAACATACCTTTTTTAAAGGCACTTTCTCAGGAGTCTACCCAATGGATTCTGCTTATATCTCATTCTACTATATTTCACTAGAGGCCTGGTGCACAAAATTCATGCACAGGTAGGGTCCCTAGGTCTGGCCAGCGATCAGGGCTGATCGGAGCCTTCCAGCTGCCGGCCAGGGCCTTCCTTCGTTCTGCACCACCCCCTGGTGGTCAGCACACATCATAGTGAGCAATCGAACTCCCTAGGGGACACTTTGCACATTAGTCTTTCATATATATATTGCCTTATATCTCTTTAGACAGGATACTAGCTGTGCCTAACTACAAGTGAGCCTTGGAATAGGTTGTTTTATTTAGTCACATTGCAAACATGAATAAAACAGGAGATTCGTCAGTAAGACATTAGGTTACCATTATATTGTATAGACCACTAGCATTATGTGACATTTTTCTCATTCAGAAAAATTAATTTAAATATAATAATATATTGATGCATAGTTGACAGTCTCTTTGCAAGAAACTTATCTGGTTTGGATCTAGCAATAGCCATGTGATAGAGTCAGAGTCTGGGCACAGGCCCTTAGAGAAGAAGGTGACAAGCTCAGGGATGGGTTATAGTATGGCCGCTTCAAGACTTAGATCCTGCCTCCTGCAGGAGGGACATGTGGTCTTTTCTTACCTGTGTTATAAGAACACTGAATTTCAGTAAGTAGGTTTTATAAGTGAATCTCTCATTTCCCATCTTTTATTTGCTGGAATAGTTTATTTTTACTTTTTGAAAATTAAGTAGGAGGGCAGCCTAATATTTAGCTTTTGATGTTAAGAGTTTTCTCTTTTTTTCCAATTGAACTTGTCTTTCACCTGACTCCAGAAATAGTCTCTAATTTTGCTGCAGGAACAATATAATGCTGTTCTCCACCTAATGAAGAAAGTAGCTAATGATTGATGCTAATGAGTACGTGTTCAGTGAGAGGAACAGAACTGTTGGATATTTTCTTGAACTCTCCAATAGATTGATGTGTTTCCACTGGCTTTAACCCTCTGTTTCCTTATATTCCCAACAGTGTGAACTTTAAGCGCTATGTTGAGAATAACATGCCTTTAGTAGGGCACCAATTTGGAATGTATTCTACCCCTCCACTGAGTTTCTCAGTGAACAAAGAACAATTATGGAAATTTGTATAATTACTTTTCCTGGTTAGAGTTCAGTAGAAAAAAAAAGTCCTTAATATTAAAAAAAGCCCAAATATAATATGAAAAATACACATTACACAAAAAGAATGGTCGAAGGACTTAAACAACTTACCCAAAGGAAAAACATAATAAAAAAATGTATATATAAAATTTCCTTTGAATTAGAAATGTAAACTTTTTAACATGTAAATTGGAAGAATGTTTTTTATGCTATTTAGTGTTGAACATGCTTTGGCTTAATTTTTCTTAGAGTAATTTGCCAATGTCAATTAAAGAATCTTCAAAATCTATACCCATTGACCCAAAAGTTTTATTTCAAAGAATTTACTTAAGCAATTCCCCAAAAGGCAAAGATTTATATGTATAAAATTAGTCTTTGCAATTTTACTCAATAGTGAAAAAAAGGAAAACTACCTATATATCTAAAAATAATATTAAATGATTAAATGCAATAGACTAGAGCCACACTAAAAAAAAGTTTTCAAAGGATAATTGAAAACCATGGACAACAGTCATGATGTAATAAGTAAAATAAGCAAGATTAAAAATATATTCTTGAGTATTATATTGTGTATATAATCTGTTTAAAATAAACAAATAGGCCAAAAATGTGAAAGCAATAAACTCTGAGTGGTGAATTTCACAAATTTATATTCATTCAATCATCAAAGTATAATTAAATGTACTGGTTAACATGATATATATTATTCACTGAACTATTTGAAGTCGATTTTTAGGACAACTGGTAGCAAAAATGCCACATGATTCTGAGAATAGTCTTTTACACCCCTATTTGTCAAAATTAAAGAAACCAAGTAACATCAAGCAAGTGATTCAGTAATAATATAGTTACATGAATTAATATTTTCTATTTTCAAAATCCTCTGTGATGAAAAAAATAATATTTGCCTATAATTTATTTGTAATAAAATATAAGATTTTATGTGGCAAAACTTCAGTATAAACACATTTTAAAAATTAACAAGTTCTGTTTCTCACTATAATAACATAGTTTTAATAGACCAATGATATGGTCAAAGACAAGAAAAGCTTGAAAAATATCCCAAAAAATCTATTTGAAGGAGTTGGAACGCTTTTGAGACAGCCAGGGCTTGAGAAACCAAGATCTCAAAGAGAAGAAAAGCTAATTTAGGTGTGAACCTGGTTTCTGTGCAATGTTTTCCCCTCAGATCATGTGCTGGTTTTTATCTTGTACAGGGAAAGAGGGTAAGAAGCTCGCAGAAGGCTTAGATATAAGAAGAGAAGATAATAGAACTTTCTGGAGTCTTAAAGGGATGGCAACAAAATATATAAGATTGAACCTACCAAGACTTCCAGGATTTGAGAGGTCATGATCTTCTTGAAGATAAGGGAGGTGCAGAACATGAGCCAATACTTCACTCTAGTTTTCTCTCCAAGGTGTTTGCCAGTCACAAGCAACTAAGACTCCAAGAAGAAATGGTCTAAACAGCTGATTAGGACTTCAGGGAATAATATGGTGCATGGGAGACAAACATTGAATCTCTGGAACTACTAAGAGCCTGGATCCCAGGTTCTCATAGAAGCCTGGAGAAGTATTGTTGAATCAGAGACAGATCAGACCTCACAGGAAATGCACCCTATTTGGAATCAGCTCAGTCCCTGACTGGATTGGGGATATCTACCTCTAATGTTGATGCTTATTAGAGAATAAGATAGATTATCTCTGGATAAGTATTACACTACTCAGAGCCTCTTCAGTGTCCTGCATTCAATAAAAATAACTTCAAGAAAACAAAACAAATAAAAAACAACCAACTAGGACCATTTGGAAATAAAGACCAAGAGAGGATGCTGGAATATCAGATATATGAGGTCTAAGTTTAAGAAAAGAGATGACAAACTGTAGAATTTCAACATATATTTCTAATGAATATAAGAATACTGCTGTGAATTATAGTTACTAATATTGGGAGCTCAAATGGTGGATTAACAGCAGATTGCACATAACAGAAGAGAGTATTAGTTAAAAAGAATGAAAAACATATTTAATGGTGAAATGTTTTAAACTTTTCCACCTGAGATTGGGAACAAGACATGGATTCCTGATAGTACCACTATTGTGTTTATCATTGTTTTGGTGAACCTAGTTAGTACATAAAGGCAAGATAATTATAAAAAGATTTAGCAATGGGGAAAAAAGAAATAAAACTATCCCAGCAACAAAACTAGACACAAAAGAATGTGCTCTGTATGGTCCCATTTATATAAATTTCAAAAACTGATCTATAGAAATAGAGGCTGTTGTGTTTGAGGGCTGACCAGTAGGGCAGAAGAGAAACACCTGGAGGTGTAGGTAACCTTATATTTCTTCACTTGGGTGTTACACTTAATGAAAATTCTGAGTCATACACTCTTGGTTTGTGCACTTTTCTGTATGTATATAAGACTTTAAAATTAATACACTACAAATAGACATCAAAGCAGGATTTTAAAGATTAAAATAATAGCCATAATTAAAATTATGATTAACGTATTTTCCTCTTAATAAAAAGGCATATGCATATGAATCAAGAAAAAGATCATTTTAGTTTTAGAATCTTGTTGGCTTTTGAACATCTGCTCATTTTGGTTACTCACAGGTTTTTAATTTTTATTGAAATTCAAATGTGAAAACACATCTGTTTCGCTTATTCATATTTTATGGTGAACACTGAAATGAGACAATTGTGAACCAAGAGATCATTCAGAACAGGGCATGTGTCCTCATATTATTTATAGGGAAGAAGTACACGATAAAGTCCTTAAATATTTAATATAAAATCTCACATAAACAAGCCAGACATACAGGTTGTATATGTTAGGAGGAGTATTGAGAGGAACAAGATTGAGAGGAAGAGAAAAACTCACAAGCATGTCAAGCTTGCTGCCGGCAGTGAGTTGACATGCTTAAAGGCATGGCGGCTCTCTTAGTTCACAGAGCTACTGGTTCCCAGTTTTCTCATCATGTCCTCAAATGCCCCAAAATAGTTTTGATTAAGGTAAATATAGCTGATGCCCAAACTATGGTTTTATATTTTGTCAGTTATACTAATAGCGTTAGGAGATATGCCCTTATTTTCTTTCCTTTAGAAGAAATAATAGGTTAGCTTGTTTTTCAAATGAACAAACTGGTTTGCAGATGTGTTTGTAAGGAGATGATATAAAGGTTTTTTGGATTTTCCCCCCTATACCTGATAGTAGATCCTTGGATTTTTGCATGAGACATTTCCCCAGTAACTGCCCTTGTATTTAAAGTAACTTTTCTATCATGACCCTTATTTTATTTTGAAAAGCAAGAAACACATTTATGCTAACTGATAATGCCAATTACTTATCCTTGGCATATGTCCAAAATAAAGAATAAATATAATCTAGATATGTGTTTTTGACTAAGCCAGATATTGGATGGAATCCTGGCTCTGCCTTTTACTGACTGCATCACTCTGATACATTACCTAAACCCTATCAGTCTATGGGCCTCATCTGCAAAACAGGGATAAAATCAGGACCTTCATCCATGGAGTCTCAGTGGAAAAGAAATCAAATGAGTACTTAGTACAATGCCAGGAAACTTGTATGGTCACAGTCACACAAAGGCAGCAGGCTGTCCTCAGCCTCCAAAGCTATATGTGGAAAACACAAATTCACTGTCTAAGGACAATGAAATTCTCAGTGACTATCCACTCCCCTGCAAGTGATTTCTTAACACTTACTTAAACATACCAACTTCTAGGTGGGAAAAAGGGGAAGTGTTCAATTCAGAAACACATAGAATGCATGAGAAGGACATAGATATGCCAGAACTACCACTTTGGTTGATGGCATAGAATAGGTGTTTGGTTTATCTTATCTTTTATCTCATGTGAGAGGAATGGACATAGTTATTGCAAAAAGCAGTTGTTAGACAGGCATAGTTAAATGTAACAAAAAGTGAGGTGGCAGACACGATAAATTTAGTCAAATTAATGCACTAATAACTTATCCTCAGAAAATGCAAACCCCTGTGGTAGTTCTCTTTCTATTCCTACAAATGTAGTTAAAGCATTGGTGTTGCAAGGAAATCAGATAACTGGAATTGAGAGCAACCTGGTATATGAGAAAAGAAGCATTGAAAATTGTATTTTTAAGTTCCTCTCTCTTCTGCTTTTTAATTAACATTTGTATATCTATAAATCCAATTTTCACTTCCATTTCTTATGAAGCTGATAGATCTTATGTCTTTACCTTCATTTAAAATATCTACTATTATCTTTAAAATTTATTTGCTTCTCCATTGTTTAATCGGATGGTCACAACATCCCACTGATGTGCCATGTTGACTAGTGCATGAGCTGAGTGGTTTGGTAACAGTTCTTGTCACAGTAGTGATGCCTTTTTCTATCAATTGCCACAAGTGAAAATTAAGATCAGCAGTTGCAAGCCTTCATATTCAGAGAATGTGATATATACTTATAGAGCAAATTGAAGTTCACCATATTAACTCTCTACTTTTTTCAATCCTCATCTCACCAAGGACATGCTTTTATTAATTTTGAGAGAAAGAGAGAGGGGGAGAGAGATGTCATGGTTGCCTCCCATACACGCCCTAACTTGGGATTCAACCCATAATCTTTTTGATGTACAGGATGACTCTCCAACCAACTGAACCATCCAGCCAGGGCATTAACACCATACTTCTCAAAATGCACTTATATTCTATTTTGTTTGTAATAGTTGGCAATATTTTTCCTTCCTTTGTGAATAACTAATCTTCACCCTTATTGAATATCTTGTTTGAGAGTAGTTTAACACTTTTATTTCATCTCTAAGTCTACGTAATCTATTTTTACATCCTTCTTATTTACTTCTTTTTTTGTCAATAAAATACATCTTTGATATATATTCAGGCTCCTCATTAGTTCAAATAGTGTGAAGTTGATTAGACTGTGTCCCAGTATTGCCTCTGATGGAAAACTAGCCCAAATGCAGGAAGAACAGTGCCTAGACTTGGCCTGAACCACAATGAAGCTGTTATAGTGTTCATTGTATTTTACATTTGAATATGGATGTAATTGCTACACTTTATTGAACTTTTTTAAATTATGTTTTCCCCGGCATAGCTTCAATTTTAATCCAAGTTGCATAAAAATTCATTATTTTGTTTTTTAATAAAATTATTAATTGTTAACATTTTACTTAATTCATTATTTAAGCTTTTAGTAAACATGCCTCCTGTCTGCTAATCTGATGTTATATTGGCCCTGGGTAAACAGTTTAATCTAACCCATACACCAAAGTCTATAACGAAAGTCTAATTCATACACCAAGGGTGTAATTCTACCTTCCTCTTCACTTGACCATCAAACATAAACTAAAAAAGAAATGTAAAGCATCGTATAATGTGTTCTTATCTCTATTCTGTTTTTTGTTGTTTGTTTTTTTATTTAAAGAAAAATGATTTTAAATATAATAATGTTACATGCAATAAAAATTAATATCTCAAGAAAAATGATTTTATTTTTTTAATAAATTTTATTGATTTTTTACAGAGAGAAAGGAGAGGGATATAGAGCTAGAAACATCGATGAGAGAGAAACATCAATCAGCTGCCTCTGCACACCTTCCACTGGGGATGTGCCCAGAACCAAGGTACATGCCTTGACTGGAATCGAACCTGGGACACCTTCAGTCCGCAGGCCAATGCTTTATCCACTGAGCCAAACCGGCTAGGACTCAAGAAAAATGATTTTAAATATAATAGTGTTACATGCAATAAACACCAATTATTCAAGAAAAAATGATCTTAAATATAATAATATTATATTTTTACATGTAATAAATATTTCTGTCCACATTAATATTTCAAGAAAAAAAGGATTTTAATTATAATAATATTACCAAAACTCTCTATTCTGCATTTTGCTATGGGACCCCTTTCTTTCATTTTGATTTGTTTTATTATGTATGACACCCCTTACACATTAACTAAACCTACTCAACCCATAATAGTGGTTTTCTTTATAGTTACAAAACACTTGGAGGTCAGTTTTCTTTCTGTGAAAATTGGAATTCCTATTGGAGGGTAACTTTCTCTTCCTTGGGGTTATCAATCTTCATAGACTCATCAGTTTGATTAAGATTTTAGACCCTCTCCTGTGTGCTGTCCACATGGTTGAATATTAATTGTTATCTCAGCAGATAAGAAAGCAGAGAGCAAATGATTCTCTATTAATAATCCACATTAGAACAATCCTGAATGAAGGGAGCAAGGGAAAGGGTTCCCAGGACCCTTACAATTCTTCTTATTCTTGGGTAGCACACAAGGCAAAGAAGCTTATTAGTGAGTTCCTGGGCAATTTTATAAGAGTGGTATAGAAATTTTTTTTCCTCCTACAGATAGTCTAATTACAGATTTAAGTGATTAAATCATCACTCTCTCTTCTTGGGAATGAATGTCTAATTAGTCAAGCTCTTAGTAAATTAATGTACATTTGAAATTCTGTCAGCAGGAGGAATTCAAATGTGTGCAGTAGAGGTCAAGGCTGGTAACATATACTATCTGCTCCCTTGAAAAAAAATATTGTACTTTAGGATTAAGTCTGGCCACAGTTTAGGTCATGAAAAGGACTACTAAAAAAATGATCTCAATTAAAATGAATCCTCTTAAAAGTGCCCCTAACTAAAGTACTTATGCTGTAATTTTAGATAAAATATATTGCCTGGTTTACTCACATATGTAAAAATAGGTGTAGATAAAAGACTAGAATGAAATTCATTGCAACATTAACAGGAATTGTACCGGAAGCTGAGTTTAACAGGTAATTTCCTGCCTTATGCATATGTATTTTCTTTTATTTACATTGATCCTGCATTGAGTTGTGATTATTTAGGCATTGCTTTGTATAATATATTTTAAATCAGTGAAATCATAATTTAAAAAGTAAAAGGCACTTAGTATTTCAATATGTGTGTGTTTATATGCAATATTTTAAAATCTTGATTTGAAATTAGGGGAGTGATTCTTAATAAGAGATAATAGAGGTATACATAAAAAATATAGTGAATGGTTGTTTTAGGAAATGGCATAAAAATGCTAATGATTTGCATAAGCACTGGATGCAAGATGCAAATGAACAGTTTAGAATTAAAAAAATTATGTAACAGACTTCAACACCATGGAACACATTTTAGATCTATCAATATCTGTTGGAACAGTACCCAGATTCTATTTTAAACATCATAATGATACTATTCAAGCCTCAAGTGGTGATTGAGTGTGTGGGCTGAGGCAGTGGCAGGCACTGATTCTTAAAGGAGGCGAAAATGATCAGTCTTAAAGGATGAGGTGTAGACTTGCGTGGGGGTCATTTTCATGTGAGCATTTCTATGTGTATATGTCTGTGTGTGCATGAGCTCAGGTGACAGTGTTTTGGGATCTCTTGGGAAGAGGAGGGTAAACAAGATGTAAATGCAACTCAGTCTCTGGTGAGCTCAACTGCTATTTGGATGTGCCTTCACTTTTCAGGTTTTCCCAATAGCAGCACTCTTTCACATTGTGGGCTGGAGTCTGTGCTGTGCTTTGTAGGATGTTTAACAGCATCCCTGGCCCCTACCCATTAGATATAGTGCACCTCCAACCCATCACTACACTAAAAAGTGTCTGGGGACATTGCCAAAGTGCCCTGGGGTAAAAATATACCTGGGATGAGATACATTGCTCTATCTACTTACAAGAGGTGAACTCTTTCTGGGGAAAACACTACTGCCCAAAAGCTCTGTAGTCTTTTCATATGCCATTTCTGACAATCAAAAAATGAGAATCAGGACCAAGGAAATAACAACAGACAATAGAAACAAATGCCTAAATGACCCAGTTATTAGGATTATTAGATACAGATATTAGAATAATAACAAATATATTCAAGAAAGAAAGTGGCAAGATGTCTAATTAGACAATAACCAGTATATAGCACAGAGCTAAAAAAAAAATGTGTGTGTGTTTTCTGACTTTCACTCATGGTGGTTTGTTTCCTTATGTGTGCATGTGTTGTCTTCAGTATATGTGCTATCAAAGAGAGCACACATGTTGATCTTCAACTGTGAGCTTATACATGGTTTCTCCTAAACTTTGCAAAATCTTAAAGCTTAAATGCAGGACACTTTCCTTCAAGGAGTATTTGTATCAGTTCCTTACAGGATGTTACTGATCTTGGGTCTCTTTAAGTCCTAGTCTCAGGAGTCTCAAGTTCTGTTTCTCTACTTTCATTCCTTAAGGAACCCTCAGGACCCCTTTCATGGGAGCTTATAGGAATTGCTCTTGGTCTAGCTCATAGTTTTTGTTTTGGGGTATTTGGAAAATTATATTTCTTCCCATAAGCCCAGCAATGGAACGAACACTTTATTTTATGTATAGATGTCACTTGCTCTTCATATTGCTGGAACCTAAATCCCATATAAAGTGTACTTGATTGGGGTATGTAGTTTGCAATGCTATTTCTTAAAGTGAAAATTAATTAAAACACATTTAAAATCACATTTTAACCAAAAAGTAAATAAAATTAAGTGGAGGATAAACCAAAAAGTAAATAAAATAGAAAATTAAGTGGAAGATAAACAATACACTTAGATTTGGGAGCGAATAAGTTTAGAATGTTTACTAACTACTAAAATCTAATGTTATGATTTCTCTACCCATTTTTCTTCCACAATGCTTTGGCTATTTTTTCCCTTTACATTTACATACCATTAATGGTATCTGAATACTTAGGGATGCATTCAACCTATAGATCAATTGTTGGAGAATTAACAATTTTTTTGTGTGTTTTTTTTTTTGGTGTTGCTTTTTGTTAATCCTTACCTGAGGATATTTTTCCATTGATCTTTTAGAGAGAGTGGGAGAGAGAAAGACGGAGAGAAACATCGAAGTGAGAGAAACACATCAACTGGTTGCCTCCTGCATGCACCCCAACCAGGGCCCAGGCCAGGGAGCAGCCTGCAACCAAGGTATGTGCCCTTGACCGGAATCAAACCCAGGACCCTTTGGTCTGCAGGCTGATGCTTTAACCACTGAATCAAACCGGGTAGGGCAACAATTTTAAGGTTCTAATTTATAAATATGTTACACCCTTCCTTCTATGCTTCCCATAAAGCAGTTGTCATTTTCTAGCAAAAAAAAAAATATATATGCAAATGAAAATTCTAGTGGAATTCATGTAACACATCATGGACTAGCAACCAATCTTTTGGACTCTCTGGCAATCAGATGTATTTAAGTCAAAGATAACTCAAGACAAAAGTAATCAGGGTCCTCTAACACTGCTTTTTGTGTGATGTGGAGCTTATCATTTTTTAAAGCATCTCACTTAGCCTTTTTTTGTTCTCTGTTATTACCTCATTTCATTCCCTGAATAGCTTTTGTGGTATGATGTTAACTATTATTGCTAGGACTGATTGAATAATTTATTTCTTTTGATACATCAGGTGAAAGCAAAAGTCATTTCACTGCAGAGCTGATACTGCAATTTCCTGTTACTTCAAAGAAGACATTGCTTTTCAGATAACGGCAGGGACGTTTTTTGATAATTAACAATTACATGTGATTTTGTTTTGTTTTGTTCTTATGTTCCGTATTCACTTCTTTGATTTTACTGAAGATTTGAATGAGAGAGACACATAAGCACAGTTTAGCTCATAATATAAAGGCACCTAAAGAAAGCTCAGGTTCTATTTCAAACAAGTGATTATTTATCTTACATTTTCTTTTCTTTTTTTATTTTAATCTTCACCCAAGGGCATGCTTAGCTAGAGAGAAGAAGAGATAGATAGAGAGAGAGAAACATCAATTGGTTGCCTTCCTTAAGCTCCCAGAGTGGGGATCAAAGCCACAACCCAGGTATGAGCCCTGACCAAGAATCAAACCACCAACCTTTTGGTACACAGGGCAATGCTCAACCAATTGAGCTATTCTGGCCAGGCTATCCTACATTTTCTACGGTTAAGAAGTTGTGAATGCCTACATAAATGACCTGAATTTCAAAACCTTTGTTTTCTAGCATTTTTTTCCATTGCCAATATAGAGGATCACATGTATTTGGGTGTTATTTTTCTTTAAACACCTTCCTTTTCCCCCTTAATTGGAAGCGTATTTCCCCTCTTTCTTCATCTCTATACTACCCCTTTGATATTCTTACTAAAACAAAATGTTTTATCTGATAGAATCCAAGGAACACAGAGGACCCTCATTTATTTGGTCATCAGACAGTTTTTCTAGTTAGCTAAGTTTAGCCATTGAGGTCTCCATGGTCTCTTCTAAGAATAAATATTTAATTATCTTGAAATAGTGGAAAAGATGGGCAAGTAATTTTTTTTCATGTCTTCCCACAATCTCTGATCTTTCCTATGACTTTTTACTGCTCTCTTTGGCCTTTGCAAGTAATATTTATTTGTATATAATTTGCGAATATATGTATTTCCATAGATCTGTATCACTATGGTCCCAGTAAGTCCCATTACTTGAAATTGTATTTCTATGCTTAACTACCTTTACTTTGTAGTCAATGGTAGGAAGTATTTCTGTCTTGGTTTCTGTATTAATGAACATTTTGAGGCTAAGTTGCTCACATGGAGTTTCAGCATCCTCTAATTTAAATGTACATATGCACCTACATCCTCGTGTATGTATACACTTACGTGTATAAACTATGTTCTTTCTACTGTTTTATGATTTGGGGGAATCAATATTGGTAAATTTAGAAACAAAGAATAATAAATAAATGATCAGTAGAAAATATTGTTTTATAGAATTTTTCTTAATTGTAGAAAATTAGCTTGTTGATGGAAAATATAATGTTTGCTGTTATATGGATTTCACTGTTCAATTTTTAAAAAATGAATCTGCTAATTATTCCTGATATGAAAGAAAGCTCACACTTGCTTTAAATCAATTTAATTAACACTGCTTAAATGTGTACTAAGGAAGTGATATATTCACTCATACTTTTGAATTTCTTTAAGTAACAAAACCCAAGAATTTAAATGTGACTAAGGCCTGATTCCACCCCCAAAAAAGTTCATCTTCAAGAACTTTTTATAAAACCATTTCTCTAATTATAGCACACAGAACACTGTCTTGAACTGGTGAATAACATTTGTTTCCTGTGTCAGTCCTTTGGCATTTATCCCATAGACATAGAGTGTTTCATGGTGAATTACAGTTGCATGTATTTATTTATTATTTAGAATGGAATCATTAAAGTCCATACCAGGGATGGGTTCATGTGTGATATGATTTTTGTTTGCAGAATCCTAAAACCTTGTTTCTGAAGCAGGTACTGCCCACTGTCCAGTCAATGAGTTTACTAGGGAGGAAGAAGATTCTTATTCTAATTGATCGTGGCCACTTCATGATGGGCACGTTAATTAATTACTTAAGCTCCATATTTTCCATCTTAGTTCATTCATTGACTTTTTTTTAATTAAATCTTTATTGTTCAGATTATTACATTTGTTCCTCTTTTTTTTCCCCCCATAACTCCCCTCCTCCCAGTTCCCGCCCCACCCTCTGCCCTCACTCCCCACCCACTGTCCTCATCCATAGGTGCACGATTTTTGTCCAGTCTCTTCCCGCATCTCCCACACCCCTTTCCCCCCCAGGAATAGTCAGTCCATTCCCTTTCTATGTCCCTGATTCTATTATAATCACCAGTTCATTCTGTTCATCAGATTATTTATTCACTTGATTCTTAGATTCACTTGTTGATAGATGCATTATTTGTTGTTCATAATTTGTATCTTTACCTTTTTCTTCCTCTTCCTCTTCCTCTTCTTAAAGGATACCTTTCAGCATTTCATATAATCCTGGTTTGGTGGTGATGAACTCCTTTAGCTTTTCCTTATCTGTGAAGCTCTTTATCTGACCTTCAATTCTGAATGATAGCTTTGCTGGATAAAGTAATCTTGGTTGTAGGTTCTTGGTATTCATCACTTTGAATATTTCTTGCCACTCCCTTCTGGCCTGCAAAGTTTCTGTTGAGAAATCAGCTGACAGTCGTATGGGTATTCCCTTGTAGGTAACTGAGTTTCTTTCTCTTGCTGTTTTTAAGATTCTCTCTTTATCTTTTGCTCTTGGCATTTTAATTATGATGTGTCTTGGTGTGGTCCTCTTTGGATTCCTTTTGTTTGGGGTTCTCCGCGCTTCTTGGACCTGTAAGTCCATTTCTTTCACCAGGTGGGGGAAGTTTTCTGTCATTATTTCTTCAAATAGGTTTTCAATATCTTGGTCTCTCTCATCTTCTGGCACCCCTATAATTCTGATGTTGGTACGCTTGAAGCTGTCCCAGAGGCTCCTTACACTATGCTCGCATTTTTGGATTCTTTTTTCATTTTGCTTTTCCGGTTGGGTGTTTTTTGCTTCCTCGCATTTCAAATCATTGACTTGATTCTTGCGCTCCTCTGGTCTGCTGTCGGGAGTCTGTATAATATTCGTTATTTCAGTCCGTGTATGCTTAATTTCTAGTTGGTTCCCCAATATAAGATCGAGGGTCTTATTAGTTTTCTTGTAGATCTCGTTAAGTTTATCGGCGGCTTCTAAACAGTTCTTGAGAGACCTTAAAAGTGTGGTTCTGAACTCTATATCTTCCATTGACAATTTTGTCCTGTTTCTTTGTCTCCGCATTTTGTTATGCTTCCTTGGTGCACCCCCTAGTGGTCTTTGTGCGCAGTCTTATAGTTAAATCTTGATTGTTGTAGCTAATTCCAGGGAGGGTTTGACCTCCAGGCCAAGTGGCTATGAGGATCAGCTGTGTCAGCAGTGAGAGAACTTCTGTCCTCTAGGGAGGTGCTAATCTAGCCTTTGCCTGAGGCTATCCGGCAAAAGCCTCTGTGCAGGGCTTGGGCGGGGCGGGTCGCACAGGATCTACAGGGTGGGCCGGAGAGAGCAGTTATGGCGGCTCTCAGTCCTGTCCCCAGGGGCTCTGCCTCTCTGAGTCCCAGCACCCGCTGCAAAGCTCAGAGAGAAAGCTGCACTCGCTCTGACCGAAGCCAGACAGTCCCGCTTCTCCCGTTTGAGTCTGGGTCCCTAAAGACTCGCCCGGATCTGGAGCTCAGAGTCTGCTACTCCCACCCGATTGAAAACGCCAACCGCGCCCTCCGCCGCCAGCCCGCTCGCGCACTCCGCACCTCAGAACTTGACTTCAGCACTGCGCCTCCTCTGAGTGTCCGTATGCGTTTCTCTTTCCTCCTAGTTGTAGGATTTCCACTCAGCCAGCGTTCCTGTGGTTCTGGGTGATGTCCCTTCCGTTTTTTGGTTTCACTTTTGAAGTAGTTGTTCAAAGCAGCAAACTCCGGCGTTAACCTATGCCGCCATCTTGGTTCTCTCCCATTCATTGACTTTTTAACCCTGGTCTTGTCACTTAGTTTTTTAGTTACTTGGTAAATGAATATGATATTGCCACCTAATTGTATCGCCACCTAGTTATGATATTGCTAACTATATTTATCTAACTTATAGTTAGAAAAAGTGAATCAAGCAATTTCAGTTTTTATTTTAGAAACTATCTTAAGGTTGAAATAATGAGATAATCTAATTTAGAGGTCTAATAGACCTCCTCTGTGATATTTTTCTCCATATCTTAGGAAACCTTTAAGGAAAAGTGAAGCCTAGTGCTCTCATTTTCAATTTTAGACATTCTGGGGCAGACAACTGAAAATTATATTAGCACAACATTTGCTTAAATGTCTTTTTCTCTCTCACATAGTTCATGAATGATCACTTTAATCCTTTTGTACTAAGAAAGCACAAACAGAAGGATTGACATTTACCTGTGTCTTTAAAAGTCATGAGCAATTCTTCATTGGCTAGCAATTGTAATGTTGAGGTGGCTTAAATTATGTCTCACTGCCCATTTTTAAATGGAAGGTGAAAGGTGCCTCTTCACTTTCAAATAATGGAAGATTACTTGATTCTCAAAAAAACTTTTGAACTTGGATGAAATTGTACAGAATATTATAGTTCTCAAGTGCTTAATTCCTTCTCATAGAAATTTCAAGGGAACTTAGGATGCATTTGGCAGGAGCTTTTTCTCGTGCAATCAGGTTGCTATGGTAAACCAATTATTTTAGGCAAAGGAGGACTGTGTTAGTAAAGTGCTAATCTCTTTTCTGTTTTATGTGAGACTCTAATTACTCTCCAACTATTGAGCATGTACTGCAAGTGTGGTTTTTCCCATTTTAAAAAGTGAAGGAAAATAAGGTCATGGAGAGTGTGCCTGCTGTTACCATGCTGGCAGGTTCATTTGATCATATAGTGCTCTTCTTAAACAATCTCATTTTAGATCAGGAAATGCAGTTGTTTTTAGAGAAATGCAATGAGAAAGAAGAGGTATGAATTTTATGTGAGCAATTGAAACCCAAGCCCCCAACATGTTTTTATTATACAAATATAAATAATATCTATAATTTATTAAATAATATTAGGTGTTAGGCCCTGTCCTGTGTACTTTATATGTATTACAATAATTAGCTTTTAAAATAATCTTATGTTATCATTATTGTTTTATTCCCATCATGCAACCATGATAAAGGAGGTTTGATTTACTCTTGCAAGGAAACACATTTAACAGTGGATGTCTCGATAAAGATCTACATATATATAAATTCATAGCCCATGCTTTTAGTTATATCTGCACCATAAACTTTATTAGTTTTCCTCTTTGCCCCATTGACGTTTAACAGACAATTTAAGACTCACTCCCAGGTCACCTTTGCCAGGGAACTTCTCTAATCCTACAGGGTGTGCATACTTGTGTATTTTACCTTTATTCCCTCTACTATTAAACATTTTAAATGTCCTACTTAATTTTGTATATTCAGCATCTAGCACAATAGCCCTTAGCTGATATTCAAAAGTGTTTGTAGAGTGTATGACTAGAGGGAGTGATCAAATCAATGCAGTTTTTCAAGGTTGATGAGCCTTATTCTTGAATAAGAACACATATGTGTTCTCTGTAGTGTAGTTTGAAGGAAGTTAAAATCATTTTTCCACACCTCAAATGTGAACATAGAGGATATAAATGATTTGTGATTGTGTGTGTGTTGTATTTTTACTTATGGCTTCTGGAGATGATTTCAGTTTTTAGCAGTCATTGTTCAGGTCCACACATCTACCATGTGGTGTCTGAAAATTCCAAATATTTACTCCTTTACAAATGCCCAATGATATGACTGGTGGTAAAGAAGAGAAGATTGAATTAGTTGTTAACATTTAATGAGCTATGAGTTTATCCATTTAGTCAATCAAAGGATTCTCTCTAACTGTTAATTCTTGGATTAGGATGTAGTGTCCCTTTTGTTTTTCTTTGTATCTCCCTATCTAGCATATAGTCGCTGCTAATTTGAAGGCTCTGTCCTGTAGAAATAAGACATTATAAAGAGGAGTCTGAAGAGAATGAGGGAAGGAGAAGACAAGTCTAAAGATTGAGAACTTTGTAATGGTTAAAACTGTGCAAAAAGAGGAATCCAAAAAGAAAAGACATAAAAAAAAAGGAAAGGAGAGGGCATGTATGTGTGCATGTGAGTGCGTATGAGAGAGAGAGAGAGAGAGAGAGAGAGAGAGAGAGAGAGAGAGAGAGAGAGAGAGAGTTGGAGGAGATGATTGGGGACAAAGAGAAGAAGTAGAGAAACAAGAGGAGAAAAAAGAATGAAAGGCGGAGGAAAGGATATATAGTCTGAAAAACAAATGTTGTCACCTTCACAGTTTCATATAGTTGACCTGTACCAGTGTTAGAAAATTAATCTCTACCAGAGATAAACACCTTTTCTCAGACAATGCTTTGACATATCTCACCATTTTCATTAGCAAAGAGTCACACGACCATTCCTAACTATTACAAAGGAAAGCAACAATAGGCATAGAAATGATTGAGGAGTACCCCTTATTTACTATGTGACCGTGAGAGATGACCTTTGGATCCCTTGTTTTCACAATGTGACCTCGAATAAGACACACATTATCTCAGGCACAGAGGTTCATTTTCTCTCCTGTAAATTGTGGGGCTTTTCCTCCCTGTAAATTGACTTTTCCATCTCCAACAATCTCCTATTTTGTGAAATAAAAAATTATTATTTCTACTGTAATTGCACTCTAGCAGTTAATAAGAATAAAAACTAGTGAAATTCCTCAATAAATTTTTGATCTTTTAATTTATAAAAATGAAAATGAGGCAATCTACATTTTATAAAGGTATCAAGCTACTCTTTCTTTATCTCATCTTATAACTTAGTGATATTGAGTTATCTTATATATAGAATAAAATTTTTGCTTTTTCTTACTTTAGTGTTTTTGAGTTGTTGTTTTGTTTGTTTATTTGTTTGGCATGTGCCTTTCAGCATCTTGTGGGCAAAATCCAACAAACAATAAATGAGGGTTTCTTCCAAGATGTATAAGGTAAAATCTTATTAACTTAAAAGATCTCAGAAATTTTATGTATTTTAATTAAACCAGGTGACTTCTCAACAAAGCATAGTTATTTTAAATGTGTGGATTATTTCCAGGGGATTTACTAAAAGATAAAAATAATTCACCATTGATAGTAATTATCATGTATTATTTGTATTGTGAATGATCCATTTTTTGTCCTTGGTCTATTTTTCTTGTAGGTGTACATCATTTCTTATTTACATATGAGGCTTACATATAGTAATTTTTACTTATCTGTCTTATTTGTAGAAAAGTTTTGCCTCAGTTCATTGTTTATTTTTAGTCTTGTGCTATTTGTTGCTTTAAATAATTTAAATATCATATTTTATGGTTAAATTTATCAATGGTTAAATTTATGTTTCTGGTTTGTTGTCATATTTAGTCTTTCCTATCTTAGGGTTATGAAAACTCCCACCTATATTCCTGTCTAGCATTTTATGTTTTAAATTTTTACATTTAAATGTTGAATCCACTTGGAATCTATTTAGTTGTAAGGAGTTAAGTAAAGAAACTGATTAATTTTGCAACATGGCCCACCAGTTATACTAGCCTTGTTTCTTGAAAAATCCATTATGCCTAGAAAAGTATATGGTGAGTTAATGTATAGCATTAGGAAGTTTTGTAAAGTAATCACACACCAAACCATGACTGAGGTGCAGAAGTAGAGTGAAGCCAGAATCCCAAGAGCAACCAACCTCTTGCCACATACCCCACATACCTCCTCCAAAAGATGACCATTATTCTCACTTTCATGGTAATCACCTCTACACCTGTCTTTAGTTGTCCAGCTAAGCATATATTCCTAAACACTAAGGTGTTTGGCCTTGCCTGTTTTGAAATTACATCATCTAACAATATGCATTATTTGTGGCTGGCTTTTTACACTCTACATTTTTAAGATTCAAGCATGATGTGCAACCAATGGTGCTTCCTTCATTTTAATTGTTGTAGAGTGTTCCATTTGAGAATATAATAGATATTTATCTATTCTATTATTGGTAAACATTTGGGATATTTTTCCTTTGAAACTACTTGGAATAGTGTTTCTCTGGTTGGACTGGAATATCTCCTGGTACAAATATGTATGCTTTTCTCCAGGGAACGTAGCTAAGAATTGAGTTTCTAGTTTAAATATTATGCATATTGACTTTACCAGACAATGCTAAATAGTCTTCCCAAATACTCTACTAATTTATACTTTCACTAGCTGTAAAAAAATATCAAACAAAAACCTGCTTTGTACTTCCAAACCACTGCCAAACTTATGGTCATTTTTTGAATGCTTGTTTATCTGATTAGTTTTGGAAAAAATCTCATTGTGGTTTCAGTTTGCATTTCTCATATGCTTAAGAGGAGAGGATCTTTATATATGTCTAGTGATCATATGAATTTTTCATTAAAACAAATATTGAAAAACTTTAACTTTTAAATAACATGACTTATTATTTCAGAATAAATTTTTATTATAAAAAAGCCAATAATTTTGGTCAAAACAATTAAGATTTTGATACTTAGAAATCATTCTACAAAATTTGTATTTGGAGTTAATACTTAGTGAAAATAAATTGGAAATTATATAGCATATCAGAAATTACAGGCACGTACCTTTTGTTTAACATTAACAATATTATCTAATCAAATTATTCACACAAAATAGGTTCTCAATAATTATTGAATTTCTTATAAGAGATATTTTTGAGTAAGTGCAGCAGGGTTTTAAATTTTAATCTAATACTTGTGGCAAATATAAACACATTTTAATGATTGTGAGAAATTTTAAAGTAAAAAGATCTAAATTGAGTGAGATATATTTTATTTGTTAAAATGATTACTTGCACATAGAGCTATATACTGTGCTTCTTGTAAAAGTATTGACTTTTTTGTATTTTATTTGAGTATCAAATTTGAAATGTTTAAGTAAAATATATTTTGATAAAAAATCCTAGATATCTGCCTTATTTCATTACTCTTCTTTGCTAGTAGTTTGTCTCTCTGTCTCCACAGTCTGGATGATTATTATTATTCATACATCCACTCATGGTGAGGGCTAGCAAGGTTATGCACACCAGAAGGTAACTGGGGCTCAGATAATCTGGATTCTAGCACCAACACTGCCGATGTCTACTTCCCTGGCTATAGGCAAATCATTTAGCCTCAGCATGCTTGAGTTTCCTCATCTATTAAATACATTGCAGCAAGTCGTGGATCTTCCTGACATTTTACAAAAAATAAATGTGTGCTGGTATGTTCTTCCAGGGAGAGATCTGGAGTCTACCAGTTATAGTTCTTGATAGCAAACAACAGAAACCAACTTTATGAACTGGAATGAAACAGGATTGAATTAGAAGGGGTTAGGCTCAGAATGCAATGCTGCACAATCAGCTCATGCAACACTCCAGCTAAGCAAGGCACTGCCAAGACCAGCCCCAGCTGCCACCACTTTTGAACTGACTGCTCTGTGTCAAGCTCACTGCTCCTGTGCCCTTGAAGTCACCCTCAAAAATCAAAGCCCTGCCAAGAGTATCTGGTGTGTCCCTGTTCTGTCTGCCAGGGCATACTAAGAGGGAATCTCGTTGGGCAAGGAAAGGGACTCTGTCTTCTGCTGAACTTGGGACTGTCTCCAAGTAGAAAAATAGACAGGTTGAAGGGCAGCCACCACAGGAGTATCTATTGCCATGTCTTTCACCAGTTTCTCAAAGGGACCATGGCCTCAACACTTATGCCAGAAAAGATAATGAATCACTTCATTGGATCATCTATCATTACAGCTCTAAAATTATATGATTCTAAATACTAATTTTCCCTTCTCCCATTCTCTACCAACTCGGAATTTCTTTAACAAGATACAAATGCAGCAACAGAATGACTAACAACAGTGTGGGGTCAGTCCTGAAGCATCTCATGATCATTTCAGTGGGTGTATAATTATGATGGTTGGCTAATGACAGAGAGTAACAGATGTCTCAAAGTAGTTACCCAGCTGAAATTTTGGCAAACTAGTCCAAATTCCTTAAACAAAAGGAATTTACTCTCTTGTATAGTCTTCTGGTGCTCTGTTATGGGTATACTCAGGTGCAGCATGGCTCAATGGTTAAGTGTGCACACTTTAACATTAATGAGCATGGATATAAATTTTGAATCTCTCCCTTATGAACTGGGTCACCATGGAAAGTAACTTGGCCTTGTTTTTTTCTTGTTTAGTAAATGATAGTGGTTATGCTAGTCAATGGGTGTTACTATGAAAACAAAATGATGGAATTTAAGAAATTATAATGTTTGACACATACTTACAGCTCAGGAAGTGATGATAAAAGTCATAATGATATTAGGGAAGTCCCCAACGCTGAACCAAACTCATTCCAAAAAAATGTTTACATGTTTATTTTAAGTCAAAAATGATAAAGATTTTTAAGTCATGTGCAGTGACACATGCTCCATGTTAAAATGTGTTTAATGAACTATAAAATTGATGCAAAACAATCACTAAAATGTCATGTTGGAATGTACCAATGAACATTTTTTTCTTTATGTGGTGGATACACCCAAAAGAAAAATATTTTTAAATGAACATATTAGGCTAAATTTCTCAATATATGTAAAGTTGATTCAGTTACATTCAATGGTACCATCAAACTAAGATGAATATGAAATACCCCGAGAGTTTAATAACTGAATTAGTCTTCAAAGATGAAAGAAACAAAAGGTGGACAGTAGTAAAGGTGAATGACTTCTGAGCCAGCAGTTGTCACTGGAATTGTCACTTCCACTCCCGACTGCCTTGGTGCTTGTGTCTAACCTTCTAACCCCATAAGGGGTTCAGAAAAGTTGTTTGCTGAGCTAGAAATGGTACAGCCTAGAACTGGTCCGGAGGTCTGGCTTTAATAGTGTGCTTGTTTCCTTTGAAAGCCTTCCTGGTTCTATAAATCTCCTAATGTACGTGCTCTGCCTTTGTATTTTGCAGGTAAATGTGAATGTGGCAAATGTACCTGCTACCCGCCGGGGGACCGCAGGGTGTATGGGAAGACATGCGAGTGTGATGATCGCCGCTGTGAAGACCTCGACGGTGTAGTCTGTGGAGGTGAACAATTTAACAGCCTTCCGCTACTGCATGCCACATGCTTCACCTGCCTTCCTTATTCTACTTAACCTTTTTTTTTATTGTTGAGAAGAAGATAAGCAAAAAATAATACACAATTCAACCTAAAAGCAATATACAGTTATGCTTGTAATGACCTTTATGTTCTTGGACTCTTGATTTCGGGCATGTGAAAGTACACAGTGCACTATTGATAAAAGATGGTTGAGACTAAACTAAATTCTATGGAGATAGTAAAAGGCTTTGCTGCCACTGAACAGTTTAAGATGATTTTTATTATTGTACTCATAAATCCTGAGGGAAGTAAGTATCACACATAAATTTGAAAAATAAAACACACACACATAGTAAGATAACTTCCTAAGTTTAATTACAAAATCACAGGAAATACACAATATCTCAGTTCCCATAATGGCTCTGAGACCCAAATAAGAGCTTATGAAAGCAAGAAACTGCAAAGAACAAATGAGACAGATAGAAGGTGATCAGCAAAACTGAGAGTCCCAGAGATAGAAGGTTGACAGTGTCTACCTGGTCTTCATTCAGAGGAGGGGATGGGAGTCAACATTATTCTCATAGTTCAATCTTGCAAAATCTGATACTGTAGAGATGAAACATGCTGATGATGCCTCCTCCTAGGTTTCCAGTACAACTGAGGAGCACTGGGTATGGAATCAGACTAAAAGAATATAGCTGTATTTCTTTCTTTTTTAAAATATATTTTATTGATTTTTTACAGAGAGGAAGGGAGAGGGATAGAGAGTTAGAAACATCTGGGGATGTGCCCACTACCAAGGTACATGCCCTTGACCAGAATCGAACCTGGGACCCTTCAGTCCGCAGGCCGACGCTCTATCCACTGAGCCAAAAACGGTTAGGGCTATAGCTGTATTTCTTCAAGACAGTTATCATAATGCAATTGGGCATTTTATTGGATGAAATCAACATGCAGGTACAACATAGAAAAGGCAGGGACATTATCACTACCATCTGTCTAATGTCCATGTGTATCTATCTATTATCTCTCTAACCAACTATGAAACACTTGCAAGTCGACTGAAAATTTCTTCTTTCTTTTCTTTGTGAGCCAAAGTAACGGCCCTTTCTAAGGATTATGGTGCCAGGTGGTTTATTTAACGCAGCCCTCATGGCAGCCGCCTTCAGTAATTGTTCCTGCTTTCTTCATCTTTCAAATAGAAAAGTGAGTGAGGTTTGAGGTGTTGATGTCCCATAGCTAAATAGCAGCAGTCCCAGGATCTGACACTGATGTTCGGTTCACAGATCTCTCCCTATACCACAGTTTCCCCCAGCATAACATTAAACTGTTTGGACTTTATCTCAATATTACTTTTAGTTGAGATTGCCCCTTCACTGGTATTAGTTACCAGAAGTATCTAGGCAGAGAGCGGTCTTTTTTATTAAGTACAGTATGTATATTGACTCATTTAATTCTCACAACGGGGTATAGAAAGCCTGCCGGGCACCTAGAGAAGACCTTGTTATCATTGCCATTTTCTCTGGCATGCAGTGTCTACCTCACATGGGTCTCCTTGCCCAGATGCGCTGGTGACTTGGTTGAAATGGTTGATGTTGTAGAAACCTCTTATATCTACACATCCTTTCACATTCCAGTGAGTACGTTTTTTGTTTTCCTTGTTATTGATTTCTTCATTTTTCCTCTTGATGGTTAACCCTATTGCTTGGAGAAAGAGCTCCAGGAGGGAGAGGGTGAAATATCTTCATGCTCATGTTTATCCTAAATAACATAGCTTGTCAATACCTTTTGTGACAACAATGTGTTTAGAGCTGTGACTGTCTGGTCTTCAGTTTTAGGTGGCATTGATTTCTCCTTTCTGGTCATTCTTATCACACTTGACACTGAGCTATCAAATCAAAGTGACTGTCACTCATCTCAGAAGTATGTTTAGTGTCTCTTACCCTGCGGTGCATCTTCTGTGGAGAAGCTTCACATGGATTCACCCAAGCATGGAGGAGCACAATTAAGAAGACACTGGCCATTAGGGTTCCTCAAGCCACAAAACGCACTGGCAAAGTTTCTGTGTTTCTCAGTCTATCTAAAAATGCCCATTATCATAAGGAAACCTCTCTCATTATTTAGCAATATCCTATCATGTATATAGCACAAATTTAATCAAATCAGCAAATACTTACTGCATACTTATTCCACATAAAGCCCTGCATTGCTCTTTAAACATATATGCCCTTAAGTATTTTTAATCACTTGATGTCATTACCCCTGACCTATATGCTGGCATTCCTCTTGGTTCAATCTTAAGGCCATAGAAACTTGCTCTGTCTCCAACCATTCCACATAAGCGATTCTTCCTGAGTTTATTAATAATTCTAGTTGCCCAGTTCCTAGTTGATTTTTAGTTCTCATTCTACATGACCACTTTTTAGCATAGAGTTATAGTTACTCTACTCTGAAAGCCCCATGAAATGGTCTCCTCACTGGGCCTCAGAAATACCTTCCCCATCCATTTCTTCTTAGACCTCTCCCTTAACCACTTAATTTTTTATTCTTGCTCATCTCCCAGAGCTTACCAATGACTCTGTTTCCCTTAAAATGGATGTTGTTGGTTGCTGTTCTGCTTGCTATTTCTTGCCCTTGAGTAATCTCAGCCTCTTCCACTTGCATCTTTAGTTTTCAACTAAGTTGGAAAGGATGGATTATGAATGAACTCTGTATGTCTGATGGGAATGCTATGCTTATGGCTTCTATGAGTGCCATGACTCTACCAACAGGCATGTCCCTTGCAGGGTTTCTGGAAGATATGCTAAGGAATTGTTAGAAAATATTTTAGCTCCTGTGGAGCATGAGGCTTCTTTTAAACCAGAGAAGCCTCAACATCTGTGCAACATGGATCTCATCTCTTTGCATCTGAGTTGTGTTATCTGAAGAGAAGGTGGTCCCCAGACTACCATGTTGAGTTGTCAACCTCATAAATCCTTGCAAGGATTCCCATGGAGAGGAAGGCCCAATATTGTCCAGCTGCCAGGATGTGGTTCCTACCCCATGTCCTTCTAAGGAGACTAGTGCCAAATGTCAATCTAAACACAGCTGAACCTAAGAAAAGTTGCCCCTTTTGCCCCCACTGCTGCCTTGATGGAAAGGCAGCATTTATGGAAATTCATGATTGAATAATCTGAGTGAGGGGCAGGGCAGAATCAAGGATGAATCTTGATGGCTTCAGTGATTGGATGGGTGGAAGAGTCTATGCTTTTATTGATCTAATTGTCTCCATTTATTGAAAAAGTGAGATTATTTTTCATGAGGGCAATAGAGATGGACAAACTTAAATGTATTATGGTTTTGTTCATTTTACCTGACATTGTATTCCTTATCTTTGCTTCTCCTTCTAAATTACTCGTTATCATTTTCCCATTCTTCCAAATAATCTCCTTTCGAATGCCTTTCTGAAATTATTTTATACTTCCTCCATACTGCAATACCTTCATTAAAATACCATCACATTTTATTGTAAGTTCTTTTCTTCAAGTCTATACAATTCTCATGGATATAATAAAACCTTTTTTTACTCTGAAAAATTATTGTATCCTCAAACTTAGGATAAAAGTTGATGCTTAAGAACTTTTTTGAATAAATTATAAATTAAGGAAGTCACAAGTAAATTAAGGAGTAGAGGAACACATGCAATATTGACTCCAGTTTTGGATCAGAGAATTCTTCAAGTTGGAGTTAACATTTGATGTGGGCCTAGAATAGCTAATATTTAGAGATGTGAAAATGGGATGTGAACATTTTAGGCCTGAGGAAGCTAAGCAAAGGCACAGAGGTAAAAATATTGGATATATGGAGGGAAAATATTTATTTCATTTTCTTACATCAGAGGTTTTCCTCAGCTGCTCTTGAATCCATCCTTGGAAGGATTTTTTTTCAAACTATTTACTCATTTATCATTTACAACAGATATTATTTCCCTCCATTTATTTTACTTTGCTCATCTTTAGATATCAGGAAATTGTGAAATATTTTTATATTAATGTTTTTCCTTCAACACTTAATAAAACTAAAATAGTATAAAAAAAAAAAAAGAAAAGAAAAATCACCCACAAATCCACCATCCAAAAATAATACCTGATAACATTGTGTTGTATTTCCTTCTAGTTTTTTTTGAGGGGTAGATCTCTTTTTGAATCTAGACTTATGACTGTTCTTTGGGTATTTTGATATTTTGTGTGGAGAAAGCCCACATTCTATGGTATGTTCACTTGCTTCAGTTTGTGTTGTGTGCACTCTGCTACATTTTTTTCACATGAGATTACAGTGGGTAGAAGGAACCATTTTCTTTTAAGCATAGTGAGGAAATGCCCTACAACAAAAGGAATACGAACCTCATATTAAAAAAGACCAGCATTTGGATTCTGGCTCTTTTTTCACTAGTTGTAGTAACTTGGAAGGGCCATTTGGTCTCTCTGCCTTGGTTTACTCACATGTACAATAAAGAAAATAATGCCCACCTATTGGCTTTATGTGAGAATGAGACACAAAGAATGAAAAGTGCCTCGTACTATGCGATAAGCAGGCAATCAGTGAATGCCCTATGTATGCAATGCAAAGTAGAAGATTCAAGTGTCCATCACCATAACAGAACAAAACAACCCATTTAAGATCTCTGGAGGCACCAGTTACAAAATGTTTTGGAAGGAAGTTGGCATCTTACAGATCTGCATGTCTGTGTCAGGGAAGGAATGGCAACTACTTTGTTCAAAGCCTTTGGTCTCCCATTGCTTAGCAGCCAGTGGTGAATGGATCTTACTACCATAAGTGTGTGAAACTCACTGACATCATCCCTCTGGTGTGGCTTCAGAGGGAAACAAAATTGAGAACCACTAGTTTGAGTAATTTCCTCAGTTCACCACCAGACACTGGGCCATCCCTTCTATGGCCTTTCACCTGGAGGGATGAACTAGAACCCCATGTATCTTCTGTGTGTTCAGAGCAAAAGGCTGGTCCCTGACTCCAAAGCAGCATTTCGGCAAACAACAAACAATAAAACAAAAAACATTCATAAACCTACCTAATCAGCACATGCAGGAGAACTGATAGCCAGTGTTGTTTCTCCACCTTCCTAACAATAACACTGAAGATGATTAAACCAGTTCTGGCAGGCTGGGATAAATTAGCAATTGTACCTGAAGGTGATTGTACATAATTACATAATTCTAAGCAGTTCAGTTTTGATTACACCAAATTACAACCTGAAAATGACTGGCAAAAGAGAATCAGTATGAAGACCGTTCTCCATTTAATTAACTTATTGGAGAGTTATGTTCAATGATCATAGAAACAGATGTGGACCTTCTCAAAATATCTTTATCAACAACAAAAATTTTACATGGCCTATAAACACATGGATTTTTAAAATCAGATAAGTCATTGCTTTAAAAAAATGCTTTGTACCAAGTGATAGTCCTTAAGATATACTTATTTTTATTAGTATATGACTTTAATATTTCACAAAGAAAATATATCTACAGGCTGGCTCATGTGTATTTGTTTGTAGCCTAACATAAGCTGGACCAGAGCCCTCCCTCCTGTACCCCATATACCCGGGATGAGAATAAGAAATAGACTGCTTATTGCTTGCCTTCTTCCTTCTATGCTCCTGGAATAACTGCCCATGAGTCCAATTTAAAAAACAAGTGGGGATAATGAAGAGCCACCTCTTAATCACACAATCCATTTACATTTCTCCGGGGAGTTCTTCAGTTGTAGCTACAATTGGAAGGAGCTCACGCAGCCCGAGTGTGTGAGTGCAGAGAGCCCAGCACCACGGGATTTCTCACGTTGAGGAGGACCTCGGGCCAGGTCTTTCTTAGCTGGACAACATCGACAGTAGTGGGATTGTCTCCAAATGACGTGTCAAAATCATAGACCTCTTTTCTGAGTTTGTTAAGTGTATCAGTTAGGACTGTGGTTGGCTGAAGGTAATTTACGCATATAAGTCTGATGGATGTTGAGGTGACTGCCTGAGATCCAGCAACACCCCACACCCCTCCTATCTTCCCTTCCACTCTGTCCTTCCAGTATGACTTTTATTGTCATGCTCCTAGAAAACCTCCAGCTGTGTCCATCTTCCAGGAAAGAAGAAAGGGGAAGGAAAAAAGGACAAAGGGCAAAGGACACATGCTGACTGAGCCTGTCCCATTTTCTTTGGGAGACAATCACTTTCCTGGAAACCTCACCCACAGGTTTTCTCTTAGATCTCAATTATTAGAGCTCTGTCCTAGGGGCAGCTCTAGGTAAAAAGGAGACTGGGTAATAAAACAGCTTCCATATGGACATATCATCACTTCCCTGAAAAACAAACAAATAAACAAATACAATAATAAAACAAGTGCTCTCCTAATATTAACAAGGGGAAAAAAATGTCAGCCAGGCAGAATATCATATCTGACACAATCAGTACCCATTCATGGCCCAGTTTCCCAATTGAGAACCATCATTGCAGTGTTTTAAGGAAATGTGTCTCTGAGCCAGTGAATTTCATTGGAAAGGGTCATTGCCTAGAGCAGCACTGTCCAGTAGAATTTTCAAAGATGATGACAATGTTCTAACTCTGCATTATTCAACACAATAGCCATTGGTCACATGTAGCTGCTGAGAACTTGAAATGTGACTAGTGCAACTGAGAAACTGAATTTTTATTTTTGCTTAATAAATTTAAATTGGACAACACAGGTCTAGAACATTCTTGGGGAATTTTTGGTGTGGGGGAAGAAATCGGACTAAGAACAAAAATCACTGATAGGAGTAAGTATCTGGGACAGGATGGATGGCACTGGAAGTGGAGATGGAATGGAAAACTACTCACCTGTCTGAAGATTTGAGAAGTCAGGTGAAGGTAGATTTAGTGTACTTCAAATGGCTCATTAGGTTGGCTCTTCCTCCATCTTTGTTCTAGAATGATCTATTATTGTACACTTATAAGAAGATAACTTATCACTAGATTCTCTGGATTCTACCACCAAACAGAGACAGTGTTCTCACTGAAATCTGTATATTTCTACAATAGTTCTGCAACCCCTAGGAGAGCTATTCAGAGACCTACGTGGCAACAGAGTAGGGTTGGTACAGCAAAAGCTGACTGAAACTACTGTTATAGTCTTATTTTTTTAAACCAATTTTTAGGAACATTCCACTTAGTAGGCTTTGTAAATGGCCTTCTCTGTCATTTTATGAGACAACACAATCATTTTATTTTTCTCCTTCTGTACTGAATGTTCATACCTTGTCTGGCTTCTCCTCCTCTATGTTAGCCTTAAATATTAGAGTTTCTTCCTAAGTAGTTTCATTCAATTCCAAAGCTTTAAATGCCATCTTCTTGCAGAAACCGCAGCACGGATGTGCTTAGCCCTACCCTGTCTTCCCACCAGACTTGTGTCAATTGCTTCCTTAACTTTCCACGTGGTTGTCTTAGAAGTATCTCGTGTAAAAAGGTAAAAAGAAAACAAAACCAGACACTAATAAAATGACAAAATAAAACCACTGACAATACCATTTACTGATGAAGATGGAGAGCAACTGAACTTCCATATTTTCATAGTTGGTGTAACTTCTGACAACCACTTTCAGAAACTCCTTGTCTTCTAAAGATAGACTTGAACATCCCTAAGACCCCAAAAGTCCACTTAGTAAATGCCCAATAAAAAATTCCTACAAAAAATATCTCAATCACATGAGGCTTAGAATAGCTGATTTGCTGCTCTCAACCTCTCCCTCCTAAGCTTCTTTAGCTAATAAAAAGCATCATTATTCAAAATATTTTCCAGCTTTCTTTCTGTCACCTACCACATCCAATTCAACAGTAAGTCTCATTAGCACCACTACCAAAGTATATCTCCATCTCCTCTCTATTTGCTCTGCCACCATCCTATTTTAAGCCTCTAGCACCTTTTTCTTGAACTATTGCAATACTCTCTCACTTTCCCCATATTCGCTTTTTCCCAACACACCTTAATTTTTCACACTTATCTGTCAAAATAAATGTATAAATTGTAAATTATATCACATCGCTCTTGCTTAACACTCTTCTATGATTTCCTATTTCTATTGGAATAAAATTTAAACTCCTTACCAAAAATAAACAGTTTGTTATGCTCTCATTCCTGCATATTTCTCCAACTTTATTATTTATTCCATTTTTCTTACTCATTATTCTTCAAACATATTGGCCTTTTTTCACTGCCTAAAATGTGCCAAGTTCTTTCTTATTCCAAGAAATTTTCATTAGCTTTCCTAGAATATTGCCTCTATGGCTGCTTCTCATCCCTTGTGTATCACGGAGCCTTCCCTAACAAGTCCAGTAAACAGCATTCTCACTATTGAATATACTAATATTCTCTCTAATGTTTCCATAACTCAAGTGCATTTGTTCATGTGTTACTTGTTTTCTTCCTTTGTGCACTGAAAACACTATAACGGCAGGTCTCTATTATGATACCTGGTACACCATAAATAGCTATTGAATTGTATGACTTAAATTATTAAAGTTCATAAAGAAGATATTATTGGAAGCATTTAATATGTTTTTAACTAAAGGGAAGTTATGTAAATGGTGAATCAAAACATGTAAATATCAATGCATTTTGACTATTGTGTAGGCTAGTTGCCAACCTAATGCTATAGAAAGATGTGATAAATGAACTAATAAATAAAAACCAATCACCTATCCTTACATTGAATTATTCTCAATGATATTCTAAGTCAAAGGCAGAATGCCTTTCTCTGCAATAGAGATATAATTATTCTAATTATGCCAAAGTGATTATAATTCTTACTAACCTGAGTTGGTAAGAAACACAGACATTTAAAAAGTCCATAGCTCAGTGGGTTTGGTATTAGATGCTCTCTATTGCTTTCTTACTTATTGTGTACAACAGATTATCTGCCCTAAACATGGATACCTTTTTTTGAACTTCTAAGTAGACCTCACTTTAAGTGAACTTTCGTTTTATTGGAGAAGTCAAGATACCATCAATTGATTGTGTAGCTCTTTTTTTTTTAAAATATATTTTATTGATTTTTTTTTTTTTTACAGAGAGGAAGGGAGAGGGATAGAGAGTTAGAAATATCCATCAGCTGCCTCCTGCACACCCCCCACTGTGGATGTGCCTGCAACCAAGGTACATGCCCTTGACCGGAATCGAACCTGGGACCCTTGGGTCCTCAGGCCAACGCTCTATCCACTGAGCCAAACCGGTCGAGCATAAAGTCATTCTTTTTTTTAGAAAAAGAGGCCATCTAAACAATGGCAGAGAATTCCAAACAGTAGTTTTACAAAATGAGGGTTACCTTCTCACAAGTACCAGTCCATGAGCCGGGGGAGGGAAGGCGGGAGTAGAAGCTGGGAGTGGGCAGAAGGCCACAGTCTGGAAGATGGGGGCATTAGCCCTGGGATCCTGGATTCTTTCTTTTCTTTTTTTTTCTTTTTTTCTTTTTTTTTTAATTAAATCTTTATTGTTCAGATTATTACATTTGTTCCTCTTTTTTCCCCCCCATATCTCCCCTCCTCCCAGTTCCCACCCCACCCTCCGCCCTCACTCCCCACCCACTGTCCTCATCCATAGGTGCACGATTTTTGTCCAGTCTCTTCCCCCATCCCCCACACCCTTCCCCCCCCCCCAAGAATAGTCAGTCCATTCCCTTTCTATGTCCCTGATTCTATTATAATCACCAGTTCATTCTGTTCATCAGATTATTTATTCACTTGATTCTTAGATTCACTTGTTGATAGACGCGTATTTGTTGTTCATAATTTGTATCTTTACCTTTTTCTTCTTCTTCCTCTTCTTAAAGGATACCTTTCAGCATTTCATATAATACTGGTTTGGTGGTGATGAACTCCTTTGGCTTTTCCTTATCTGTGAAGCTCTTTATCTGACCTTCAATTCTGAATGATAGGTTTGCTGGATAAAGTAATCTTGGTTGTAGGTTCTTGGTATTCATCACTTTGAATATTTCTTGCCACTCCCTTCTGGCCTGCAAAGTTTCTGTTGAGAAATCAGCTGACAGTCGTATGGGTATTCCCTTGTAGGTAATGGTGTTTCTTTCTCTTGCTGCTTTTAAGATTCCTCTTTGTCTTTTGCTCTTGGCATTTTAATTATGATGTGTCTTGGTGTGGTCCTCTTTGTATTCCTTTTGTTTGGGGTTCTCTGCGCTTCCTGGACTTGTAAGTCTATTTTTTTCACCAGGTGGGGGAAGTTTTCTGTCATTATTTCTTCAAATAGGTTTTCAATATCTTGCTCTCTCTCATTTTCTGGCACCCCTATAATTCTGATGTTGGTACGCTTGAAGCTGTCCCAGAGGCTCCTTACACTATCTTCATATTTTCGGATTCTTTTTTCATTTTGCTTTTCCGGTTGGGTGTTTTTTGCTTCTTCGCACTTCAAATCTTTGACTTGATTCTTGCAATCCTCTGGTCTGCTGTTGGGAGTCTGTATAATATTCTTTATTTCAGTCAGTGTATGCTTAATTTCTAGTTGGTTCTTTATCACAACATCGAGGGTCTCATTAGATTTCTTGAGGATCTCATTAAGTTTATCAGCGGCTTCTAGACAGTTCTTGAGAGACCTTAAAAGTGTGGTTTTGAGCTCTATATCCTCCATTTCTGTCATTTCTGTCCTGTTTCTTTGTCTCGGCATTTTTTATGCTTTCTTGGTGCACCGCCTAGTGGTCTTTGTGCGCAGTCTTGTTGTAGTTAAGCCTTGATTGTTGTGGGTAATACTGGGGGTGATTTGACCTCCAGGCCAACTGACTGTGAGAATCAGCTGTGTCTGCAGTGAGAGAACTTCTGTCCTCTGGGGAGGTGCTAATCTAGCCTTTGCCTGAGGCTATCCGGCAAATGCCTCTGTGCAGGGCTTGGGCGGGGCGGGTTGCACGGGATCAACAGGGCAAGTGGAGGGAGCAGTTATGGCTGCTCTCAGTCCCGTCCCCAGAGGCTCTGCCTCTCAGAATCCTAGCAACCGCTGCAAACCTCAGCGAGAAAACTGCCTTCGAGTTCCGACCGAAGCCAGACAGTCCCGCTTCTCCCGTTTGAGTCTGGGTCCCTAGAGACTCGCCCAGAACTGGAGCTCAGAGCCTGAGACTCCCTCCTGATTGAAACAGACAACTGCGCCCTCAGCCGCCAGCCAGCTTTGCACGCACCTCCGCACCTTTGTATTTTCCGCACTGCACCTCCTCTGAGTCTTGGTATGCTGTTCTCTTTCCTTCTAGTTGAAGAATTTCCCCTCAGCCAGCCTTCCTGTGGTTCTGGGTGATGTCCGTTCCATCTTTTAGTTGTATTTTTGAAGTGGTTGTGCGAGGCAGCAATCTCCGGTGTTTACCTATGCCGCCATCCTGGTTCCCTCAATTGTGTAGCTCTTATGAAACACCAATTCTCTAACTTCACTCCAATTTATAGAATGTAGAAATAAAGTAGTCATCCAAGAACTGTCCATTAGTCTTAAAGGACAGTTATTTAGCCAGATGACCTGTAAAAATGTCCTGGATTCAGTTTACAGTTCCAAGTTGTGATTAATTTTGTAAATGAGGAGATATTGTTTAAAAAATAATCTCAATCTAAAAGTCTTTTGAGGATCTGCTAAGATTAAGGCAGTGTGCTTGGCACTCTGAAGGCTACACTGATTGTTAGAAGTGATTCCTACTATCAAGGAATTCACAGTCAAGGAATAGGTTTATTTAATAAATAACCACATAAACTACATCCTACAAGGTGGAAGACAACCAGTGCCACCATAGAGGTGAGAAATAAGGTGATGCAGAAATTCAGAGGATAAGACGAATTCCCCTTGAAAGTATTAGAAAAGTTTTCACAGAGGTTTAAAAATTAAGCAGGAACTGGATGTGTGAAGTAGGGGAACAGAAGGACAGCATTTTTTACCAAAAGTATGAAGTCAGAAAAGTGCAGGGGATACATTGAGAAGAAGGAATAGGTCAACTTGGTAAGATCAAGAGGTATATGCAAGGGGAGAAGAGGAGAGATTATAAGGTTGGAAAAGTAGCTTGGCATTCTATTTCAGGAACCTAAAACATAAGGAAAGTTATAGTAGGTGCACTTCATATCATAAATATTGGGGAGTCATACAGCACTAGATATGAAGGCTATGATGTGAGTAGAGTGGTGTAATAGGAAGCGGTGAGCAAGAATATTGGAGAAGACATGACAGGAAGGTATCTCAAAGGTTTATGATGGTGATATGAGTGGATATGTTGGAGTTAGTTTCAACAGGACCTGTTGAGGGCAGTAACAGGGATTCAAATGTGATTCAAAACATTTTAAACTGGTTGACTGAAAGGAAAGTTATATCATTAAAATAAATGGACAATACAGAAGAGGAGCTTTTATTTTATTTATTTTTTATTGATTAAGTTATTAAATATGTGTCCTTATCCCCACATTACCCCCCCATCCCCCCCACTCATGCCCTAAGAGGAGCTTTTAGAAAGGAAATTGTATATGCAGGTTGAGAAGTATCAATTTTGTATGCTAGTAGTACATAAAGTATGGAATCACAGGTGTGGTCCAGTCCTGTGATCATTGAGGTTATCAGAAACCATGTGAGGTGATGAATTTTTCAAAGGAGACATTATAGAGAGATAAAAAATGATTGATGGTAGACAATCGGGATGCCTACATTAATTAGATCAGGAAAAAAAGTAGAAGGATAAATAAACAATGGAGGAGTATTGAAAGGATAAGGAGAGACTAATGTCATGAAAACCAATACAGGAAACACTTTTCAAGAAGAAAGTGCCCATGAATATCAAAGTATGCCTTCTAACTATGTAGCAGCTAAACAAGATAGCAATTAAGAAAAGATTTCGAGTTGTCTCAAATTGATAATCATGAACTATAGAAGCAATGTGAACCAACGGAAAAAGAGTGGACATTGAAATCAGAGAAATTGGCATCAAGGTCTGATTCTGTGTGGTTGAGCTATGTGCTTTGGGGTAAAATTGCTTTGTTTCTCTGGACCTTAATTTCTTGACTATAAAATGGAGATGATACCCGAATCAAAGGGCTCTGAGATTAAATTTAGTAAAAACAACATAGGGATAAGAAGAGGCTGTTGGAAATAGGTCTGTTAATCTAGGTCTCTTTTGAGTTTGCCTCCCATTTGCTTTCCATGAACTTCCAGATGATCATGTGTTATAGAAAAACTTACCTGAGTTTGTGGGAGTTTAGGTTAAATTATCATGACCACAAATTGCAAAATATTCAGCATTGTCCCCTAATCCCTCCTGTGCAAAGCTGAATATAGGAGGAAGCAGATGGAATAGGTTTACTCTGAAAGTCCTGCCACAGCAAATGTTCAAGACAGAATGGTGTCGACAGGTTCAGAGGGCTGAGCAGTTGGAATGACAACAACTGTGTCCTTGATGCTTGCTTTTGCAAACCCTGGTGCTTAGCAAAATGCTCTGTTCATAATAGAGACTCGGTAAGACTCAAAGCAGCCAAACAAATAGCTGTTTTGTTTGTCCTGTTTGAAGAGATCTGGCTCTAAGGTAATACACATATTAGAAAAGGATTTTTGAAAAGGATAAAGCATTGATTGGAAACAAGAAACATTTTAGGAAGATGGTGCAATCTAATGGGGTATTGGTAGCAAGCAGCTAGACAGATGTGTAAGCCAATGCATACTTGCCATAAATACAATGTCATATATGTTGCCAAAAGATAAACATCCCCCAAATCAGGAGTCAATGATGGAAACAAAAGGGAAAAAAAAGCTGAAGACATGAATCAAAGCCTCATGCTGTTTCTAATTTGTAGACAACAGTAGAGAGACATGGCCAAAACTGGTTTGGCTCAGTGGATAGAGCGTCGGCCTGAGGACTGAAAGGTCCCAGGTTTGATTCCGGTCAAGGGCATGTGCCTTGGTTGTGGACACATCCCCAGTAGGAGATGTGCAGGAGGCAGCTGATCAGTGTTTCTCTCTCATTGATGTTTCTAACTATCTCTCTCCTTTCCTCTTTGTAAAAAATCAATAAAATATATTATTAAAAAATAAAATAAATTGACAAACTTAAAAAAAAAACAATAGACATGGTTACTTACACTTAGATCTGTTCTTATTAATAAGTAGAGAGGCACACAGATAAGGAAATATAATACCAGATGCCATTAACTTCTTATGGAAATTGATCTTTTATTTTGATTAGTAAACAGTAGGATTGTAATCAATAAATGCAGCATCAACGGTCAAGTGACTAGCCTTGTCCGTTGGTCTGGGTATCATGGTGTGCACCATGAAGAAAAGCACCGAGACCCCATACTGCTAAAAAACGCAAATGACGTATTTTATATCAAGAAAAGATGGTATAATTCCATGTCAAATTGTTTCAAGGTTTCTTTCTCTCTCGATCCATCTCCTTTGCTGCATTCAAATGTACTATGAGAGTTGGAACTTTGTTGTGAAGTTCTTTTCAGCAGTCACGAGCCCAGTGACTATGCATAAAGGGAAAGTGTGTTTGCTGGATAGGAAACCAGAGCCTGTGGTTTACATATCTCTTCCTTAAACACTGCAATCAGCCTGATATTTACCATCTCCTCCTCTCTCCCCGCCCTGTGATTGCTTCTCAGGCCACGGCACGTGTTCCTGTGGCCGCTGCGTGTGTGAGAGAGGATGGTTCGGGAAGCTCTGCCAACATCCCAGGAAGTGCAACATGACGGAGGGACTGAGCAAGAGTCTGTGTGAATCAGCAGATGGCATACTGTGCTCCGGAAAGGGTGAGTCTCTCTGCCGGAGCTTGGCCTGGATCCCTGCTGGGACACATGGCTTGTACCGCAGCCCGCGGCAAACATCCCTTTCAAGCCGCACTTTGCCTGAATGAAAATCACTCTGTCCTCTGCTTGTACCGGACCTTATTAGTGTGAAAGTGAACCACGTGAGGCTTAGTATCCAAGGAAATGGAGTGCATGAGGTGGGTTGCATGTGAAAAGATCCTCAGCCACTTGTAGACAACCTCATTGTGAATGAAATGCAATTAATAATTGTATAAAGAAGAAAGAACAATAAGATATGCTGGGACCTGAATGGGCCCCAAAAGGTAGAGGTACAATCATTGAGTTCACCTGTGACAGAGCAGAGCCCAGGACGGGTCTGCATAAAATGCTCTGGAAGCTCATGGGATTCTCACTAAATGTTAGGGAGCTGCCCTGCCTGGAACTGAATGTCAATCTCCTGCTCTCCTCTTCCGCTCAGCTGCTTCCTTACAGAACAAACCACCCCCCTTTTCAGACTTTTATAGCTGAAGCTACATCTATCCTCCAACATCTACCCTGGGTCAGGAGTGCAGGTAAATGCTTTCTGAAGAAAACACAGTGAAGCAAAGTCAAGCTGCTGAGGAGGCCTCAGAAGCAGAACTCGCCTCAGGGATGTGCCCCTCAACAGTGGCTGTCGCTACCGATGATCACTCAAGGCCAATGCTCTCCGGATGAAAGAGGCCTCTTGACGTAATTGCAAAAAATAAACTCAGATGGAGGCTGTGACCACATTTGGTGCCAGGAGGAAGGCTGAGAATGGATACAAACATGTTCATTTTAATATCCGAGCATGTCCTTGGTTTCCAGGAATTCTGTGTTTGAGACTGGTGTTTACAGAGTTCTGGCAAGGAGGCCATGCCTTCCACCGAATGCAATCACAGCAGCCAAGCAGCACTTAAATGCATCTAAAGCAATCACTTTGTTCCCTGTTTGTTCTCGTATGGAATTCATGCTAATTCCAAGTCCTAAGCAAATCTCAGCATTTCAGTTCTCAGGGGCCCTCAGGTCCTGGATATACTTGCTTTAGGTTCAAGGAGTTCTGTTGGCCCTGGCAGGCTTGGCTCAGTTGGGTGGGCATCCTCTTGTGCACTGAAATGTTGCCAGTTTGATTCCCAATCGGGGCACATGCCTGGGTTTTGGGCTCTATCCCAGGTAGGACGTCTTGCTCTCATATCGCTGTTTCTTTCTTTCTCTCCCTCTTCCTACCTCTCTCTCTAAAATCCACTTAAAAAATCTTTTTAAAAGAAAAAAGAAGCTCTGTTGGGAGGAGGAAGGAAAGGTTGAAAGGAAGAGACAGAGGGAAGGGATTGCCAAGGAAGAGATTAACAAAGAGAACAGTAAAGGTGGTAGGAATAGAATTAACCATCAAGGTGGAAGCTGGGGAGGAAAAAGAAATGTTATCAGGTCAGAAGGGAGTGTCCTGTGTATAAAAAAGTGCTCAGAATGATTAATTTGTTTGAATTAGAGTTATTTTTTTCCCTGAGTATAGCTTCAAACACAGAGCCCTAGCGTTTAGATACTTTTGTTGTTGGTTTTCATGACGGCATTATCCTTGGAATAAGGCTATTAGCTTTTCTGAGAAACTCTACTAAATGGAACTTTTGTATTAGAACATTGGTGTGCTTGTTTATTTTAAAAATTAGCCATTGTGTGTGTGTGTGTGTGTGTGTGTGTGTGTGTGTGTGTGTTTCCTAGACACTATAAAATCACTAACATTGTTCATAAGCAGGTCTTTGCTAGTCATGTTCAATTGCAGGTACAGAAGGAGAACATATACACACAGCCATGCTCACCTGTGTGGTGAATACCATTCTGTCATTTCCTCGCTGAATTTCATGCAAAAAAGAGGAGTAGTTTGTTTTCAAGAAATAAACATTCTCATTAAAGTCATTACATTCTGAGGAGAGATTTTCAGCATCTTAAATATCGAAAAGGCCCCCAAAAGGGAATGAACCCAAAGGCATTTCCTCAAAACAAAACAAGAAAATCTCTCTAGCTAATGCCTTTTTCAAATTGCTTGCTTTAGGTGATGGAATAATATCTGCAGATCAATGATGGGTTGAAAGCGTATATTTTAAACTGTTTATCCTTCAATGGGGAGAGATCTTCAAAAGGAGACTGGATGTAAAAGCTGCCTCAAGGCTGTGTGCTTTGAAGCTGGCACTAGAGAGGATGGTGGGCATTCTGTTTGCAGCCGCTGACTGCTGGCTTCTTCCCACTTACTCTGGAGTCATCAGTGCTTGATTCTAGAACAGGATTACAACGGTGCCCATGGAACTGTGCTCTCCCATAGGCACAGAGACCTGTGGGGATGCAGCTGTTATTTCTGTCTCCTTAGAGGGTACCATCCACCCCTTGCCTCAAGAACCACAGAAAGAGCCTTTGCTGGTTTGGTTCAGTGGATAGAGCATTGGCCCTTATACTGAAGGGTCCCAAGTATAATTCCAGTCAAGGGCATGTACCTTGGTTGCAGGCTTAAAACCCAGCCCCAGTAGGGCGGGGCACTTGCAGGAGGCAACCAGTTGATGTATCTCTTTCACATCAATGCTTTTTTCTCTCTCTTCCCCTCCCTTCCACTCTCTTCAAAAATCAATCCTTGGGTGAGAATTAGCAAAACAAAAAGAGAACCACAGAAAGAGTAACTCACAAAATAGACAACAGGTTTCGACATGGTAGCAGAGAAACCTATTCCAAGTTATTTGACTGGGGCCGGGTATTTTTTAATAGGTTTTATGGACTTGCCAGAATTCCATATACTTTCCCTCAACATAGTAAATGAAAACCCCTCACCCTGATCTTCACAAAGGACGTTGGAGTGTTTTTCTTTCTCCGACTAGGGGACAGGGAGGAGCAGTGGGCCTGAGGTCACCACCTGGTAGCCTGTACCCAACTGTTTCCACCAGGCGCTCCCCATGATCTGTGAATAAAGCCGTCACCTCAGGAGATGATAAAGAAATAACGTTTTATTTCTTTACAAATTTATAGCCAAGACAATAAATCACTCCATAGAAAAATTTAAAACTAGATACATTGCTGTGACCTTCATAACAGATGGAGTTGTGAATACAATAGTGGAAACTGCCTGCTGGGATGTTGGTTGCAGCATTTTGTCAGGCTTGATGAATGGAAAAGAAAGTCCACTTTGAAATGGGGCAGCTGACAAGGGTGCTCGCCCTTACACTCAAGCTGTTCATGTGAATCACCAGAGAGATGAGCTTAGAGCCAGGTTTAACTCCCTTTGCAGAATCCATGCTGTAATTCGTCGGCTGTTTGTTTGCTTGAGTATTTATGTGTATCCAAGAGTACATAATCACCTTTCTAGTTCCGGGTCATCATCTCTGTATTCTTAAAGATGTTGTCTGATGATGGCTGTAATTGCATGTCACTAAATGTCTCCTTAGAACTCTTACAAAGACACTGTTGAGTCCCACATCATCCGAATAAGTCCATGGTACACACCCACCCACTCACCTATCCCTTACCTATACCCCATCCTGGCAGATTCTTCATCCCTGAAAAGAAACAGGGTAAAAGTTAGGCTTCAAAAACCAGACTCGGACCCGTGTTTTAGTTGCCTCACCCAATATAACTGTCAATGGGAACACACAACTCATTTTTTGAAACTATATGAAGGTTTTTCTTGTGAGAGGCATCACAGATAGGCAGCTAGGTAGGTAAAACAGTAGATGGAATGGATGGAAATCTTTTTTTGCCCCCATGGCCCTGGGCAATTCCATTATCCTCCCTGTATGTCCATTTTCTCATCTTTGAAGGCAGAAGAATTTCATTTCTTTCCCTTTCTTAAGTTCTAAGGATGCTCTGAAAATGTGGCTGAATCCCCAAGGAATGGAAGCCACTCAAAAAGTACAGAAGGGAGATGGAAGCATTCTTAACAGTCCTCATACTGAGAAAGAAAATAAATGGATTAGTGGTGTTGTGGTCAGGAATTTACCACCCTAGAGTTCCTGCCAAGATGGACCAGCTTCTCCCTAAGGCTGGACAGAGTCTCATGGGCACGAGTGGGTGCTGGTCCAGCTGAGCTGAATAATCGATCACCTCCTGGCAGCCATGTGGCTTATATCTTTCTGACAGAATCCTTTTCCTAGGATTTTCCCTTTCCAGAGTAGGGCAATTTGACCCCTGCTTATTGATGAAAACAGCCAGGTTGTTCTATAACAAAGGCGCTATAAAACATCCTATTAATGACCACGCTGTGTTATTATGACATGCCATACTACTCCTAGTTTCACAAGCAGTAGAAGAATTTCCTACCTCTGAGATGCACTGAGAATTCACAAACAGGAAAAAAACAACCCAGCTGGGGAAAACGCTGACGAGAGAAGCTAGTTTTTCATAGCACATACAAAAATCAACCCCCGTTTTTCATTCTAAGTATTTCAGTGACTAGCAGACTTCTGAAAATGCATTTACTTGTCAAATGGTCTAGCAATGTATATTCACTTTAGCTGAGCTGACCAGTTTTAGGGAAATACTATACAATGGCCTGAAGCTAAGCATTGGAAGTGAGAACAGTGATCAGAATAGTTCTAGAGCCAGGGGACAAGTTTAAAGATGAAATGTGATTTTTTTTTCATGAATTGTGGCAAAAAAAATTATATCCCTGGAGTAATACATAAATATCATGGACATATAAAGTCATTTACATCTCCATGTGTTGTAGAAACAAGTTTGAAATATAAGGGAGATAGTATTTTAGAAACAAAAACAGTGGAATTCTTCAAATAATCTTCCTCCACTCATAAAGCACTAAATATGATACCTTCTGAGGATATGTTAATGAAGTCATTAAAATGCCCCAAGTTTTCATAGTTTTCCAATATTGCTCTATCCATTTGCAAAATGCACAGATGACTGTTGAACATTTCTGTGCCTAGAGATTTGACAGAAAGTCTTTAAAATTAGAATAAATAAATTTCTAAATAAAGAAACACTGTGCCTGGGTGAGATGACCAACTCTCACAGACTGGCCTGGGAGGCCCAGTTACAGGCCCTAAGCAACCAGGAGGGTGCTGATCACTCATTAGAACGGGAAGTTATCTATTTTGCAACCTCGCCCCTCAGTAAAACAAGTAAATGGAACCATGCTGCGGTTAAGTAAGAAGTTAATAAATGTAAACACAGTTCTCACCATGTAACTAATTCTGACTGCTCCCTTACCCTGAGAAGTGTGACAAGGAATATCAAAAGTTTAATTTGGCCATTGGGGATTCTTGCAGCTAAAATGCATATATGAGTTTCCATAATATAAAATATCATGGGGTGCTTAATGCCTGGGGCACCTTTATGTGCATCCTTTCATGATAGCAGTAGTGCACAAAAGTTTCTTTCTCTAACCATTTTTTAATTGCAATGTTTCATAGAGACACTAATGATTGATTTCTGCCTCCTCCCAATATATTTTGAATTTACCAAGTCTGTTATTTTATAGAATATGTCAAAATAATTTTTCTACTTCACAGTCATTTAAGGTGATAGGCATCTTTGGTAAAAGGAAATCACATCTAGAAAGAACAATCAATCCAAGGAAATAGAAGGAAGCAGAAAGCTATTCTTTGTGTTCATTTTTAACTTGAAAACTTTATTTACTGCTATTGTAGAAGTAGTTTTGCCACATGAAGATGTTTAGGCTGAGGGAAATTTCTTCTCTGACACTATTTAATTCCTATATTTTCTTTTCTAAATGTGCCATTAATAAACCTGTTTCTCAGCAAGCCAAAATATCTTTAATAACCAAAAAAGGAAGTTTTGAATTAGGTAGGAAGTAAAAAGAGAGGAAATGAGTGAAGTAATGGAAAAGGTGGTTGGATCAAGAGCCTCATAAAAGATGGACATTTGAGGCGAGGGATTAGAGCTCTCCTGGATGGTGGCGGGAAATCCCAAGGGTGAAACTGGGTAAGGTAAATATACATGAGTGATTGTATGTGTATTTTTAGCACTTTAATGAGCCACCCAGTAGGCAAGTGAGTCCTTACTTTAAGAAAATCATGTAATCAAAAATCCAAAATTATAAGCACAATAAATTTAGTAGTTGTTTTAATTATAAATTGCACCCTCATTTAATAGAACTTACTATTCAATTCCTTTAAAAGACAGACACTTTGAAACATGATTCAATTCAGAAAAAAAAATTTTGAAAACACATATATTTTGAACACCTTTTTAGAAGGCCATCTATAAAAATCAGCCACATTCCGCCCTCATTGACATTTCAACCAGACTGAGCCATGGAACATTTGCTCAAGGCTAATTGCAGCCGTCTAGATCCATAATGAAGCCTTTCAGGATAACCTTTATGTATTACAGTAAGTAACGCTCCCTTTTAAGCCACTGGCTATTCCATAAACTTTTACCTTTGGAAGGTTGGTTATTAGAAGCCGATTGCCGGTACATTGATAGTATTCTACTCTAGACAGAAACCTTTAGTTGTGTGGTAACGATCAATAATACCCTTTGTGATTTCAGGTTCTTGTCACTGTGGAAAGTGCATTTGTTCTGCTGAAGAATGGTACATTTCAGGGGAATTCTGCGACTGTGATGACAGGGACTGCGACAAACATGATGGTCTCATTTGCACAGGTGCAGTACTGACCCACTCTAATTGATCTATGCCACATTTTGCAATAAAGGTGAATGACACTCAGCACATTTTGCTGTGGGTCACTGGGCAGGAGAGCTTTCGTGTGCTGAAGGGCCAAATAGTAATATAAAGTACGTAAAGGGAGGTGGGCATTTCAGAATAAGCACTAACATTATTCCCAGGCATAAAAGTATGCACCCAAATTATATGATTTGGAGGAAAATTCCATATAAAGTAACTTCCCCCAATTTACACATATGCAGTTTTATATATTGCAGAAAGAACATAATTCTCTTGACAACTATTTCACTTTTAACATGGAATAGGGACTAGAATATATTTTAAACAGGACCTAGGCACCAAAGCTGTTTGATGTGTTAGTTTGTTTTTAGGGAATGGAATATGTGTGTGTTGGGGGGATGGGAATAGGAAAACAATTTAGGAATATAATAGATACTGCTATGCTGAGTTTCTGAGTCCTAATAATTGGTAATTAAACTATTTTCTTAAACAATGTATAGGGGAGATAGAGGCATATATTTATTCTCCTTGTTTTTAACTAAAGGTAAAAGATGAGTATGTGTGTGTCATTAAGATAGACATTCACATTCTGCCCACTCCTACTACACAAGGCTCCTCTTCTAGCTAATTATTCAGCCTACCTCATCCTATGTCAAGGAGCGGTATGTTCGTTAGCATTTATTGTTACACATAACCTGCTCTCTACAGAAAAACAAAATTATTCATGGAAGCCCAGCTGGAGTGATACTGATGGTCATTATTAGATTGATACTAACTGGATGGTAGCACCAAGGAGATGCCATTAATTGTTTAAAAGGTCAGATTTCCTATAGCTGTTTAATAAGATAATAATAAGATGGCTGCACAATAAGAAAGTTTTCAGAGGATGAATGAAATTGCTTTGATTATGAACAGTTATGTTTTATAATAACACATATTAACTTGGTATATTTCAATCATAATAATGAATCTCCTGTGTATTTTACTGCAGGGAATGGAATATGCAGCTGTGGAAACTGTGAGTGCTGGGATGGATGGAACGGAAACGCATGTGAAATCTGGCTTGGCACAGAATACCCTTAACAATGAGAGAGGACTGGGTTCTTATTTGTCTAGGCCATTAGAAATATAAATGCAGAGGAAACCATGTATAATCACCACGAGGACAGGTCCAACAGACTGTTGTATGTTTTTCTATTTCTGAAAGCCCGATGAAATCTGGATACCCATTAAAAATGAGTTAAGCAAACTCAGATGTAAGTAACACCAGAAAAGAAATTTTCTCCTACAATTTACATCAGTGGTTCTCAACAAGGGTGACTTTACCACCCAGAAAACATCTGGCAATGTCTACAGACAATTCTGATGGTCACACTGGGTGGGGTTGGAGGGTGCTCTTCAGGCGTCTAGTGGGTAGAGGTCAGGGATACTGCCAAACCCAGCAGTGCCCAGGACAATCCCAACGATGAAGAATTTTCTGACTTCAGATGTCATTAATTGCAGAGTTGAGGAAAGCTGAATTACATGGTTGTTAAAAATGCACATCCCTACACAAGAAAGGCCATTTTAGACTCGAAGAAAAAGAGCCTTACATAAATCCATTGATCATATGTTGCCAGGATTCCCCATCACTCAGTGTTTCCATATGGAAATGAAGACAAACACACTTGAAGTACAATGTTGGATTGGGGTAGGGGGGCAGAGGCCAGATCACCAATGCTTTTAGTCATTAAGTCATTTGTCTAGTTTCACTTTAAACTCACAAAAGAAGTTCTCTTAAGATGAAGGAAGAAATTATGGAAAATGTACAATTTAACATTTTTAATAAATAGTGACGTAAGTTGTTTACACTCTGTGTCAATATGTATTTTACCAACTGAGGACTGACTAACAAAAGAATGAATTGCTGTTCAAAAGCATCCATTTTTACGTGACTAGAGCATGTTTTAAACTGGACATGGGTTACATGTACAAGGAATCTGATTTTTCCCTAGAAGTTACTCCATGGTAACCTGCCTTTTAAAAAGACAATATCTAGTTAGGTCTATGACAGGCTGATATATGTATTCATTTCTCTTAAAAGATTCTATTATTTCTAAGGATACATTTCTCACTGGAAAAGTAGGGCCATACATGGAAGTCAAGAAGAGACATTGCGATAAAATGGTACCAGTCCCACAAGCTCAGAGGATAAAAAGAAAAATCTACAAATGGCTTAAATAGAAGTTACAAATATTCACTCAGTGATAGGAACAAAATGTTTATTTTCATAATGGTGAAATTTCGCTCTGTATGAAATTCACATCAAATTATGAAAATGTACAATAACTTGGACTTCCTTTACATATTTGCAATCACGTCTACTTATACCCACTAGTTTAGGCAACCTTTAATTATTTAGAGCTAAAAAAGACCCACTTTTTATTTAATGTGGATTATATTTTGTAAAATCCTGCAATAATGTAATAAAATCATTTTATTATTGTTTAAGATGAAAAATTTTACTTGGACATTTTACGTAATGATGTAAATATTCTAGACTCATGGTTTGGACTTTATAAATCAAGACACCAAAAGTGAGGAAAATGTGTACCTGCAGGGTTACTTAAAATTTACATTAAAAATTATTTAAGAGAAATTTAATTGATGCTGATTTTTAGAATACCGACAGTGTTCTCTGACTTTAACAGATTTATAAAATTGTTATCTCTATCCTGAGATTAAGGAGTGCAACCACACCAGTTGTATCTCAATTGTTCAGTGCATCAACTGAAATATCAGTTTTGTAAATGAGGGAAATGTAAGCAGTTAAGAAATTATAGATATATAGATAGATATCTATACATCTATATATATGCATATGCATATATATATATATATATTTATAAATATCCTTTCCTCTTCTCTAAACATTTTAAGCCTCAAACAAACCTATTTTAACTGTTCAGTAGCAATTTCAATGCTGACTGATTTGATGATGGACCCATGGGCATTCACTACATTATCACAGCGCAGTGACATCTGTAGTCCTTACTGCAGAGCTCTGCTTTCAGTGGAAAGGACCAGATAGTAAACATTGTAGACTTTGTGGGCCACATACATCTCTTTCGCATATACTCCTTTGTTTGTGTTTAAAACTGTATAAAGAAAAAAACTCATTCTGAGCTCCTGCGCCATACAAAAGCCAATTGTAAGCTGGGTTTGGCTCACAGCTGAGGAATAAAAGATCAACCTGTGCTTTGATGGAACTGCCGTTAATCTCCTGTTTCCTCACATAACCCCAGGTGTGTCTTATTTTTCTTGTAATTATCTATATTTGTTATCCCTTTTCATTAGCAACTACAGCAAAAGTGTTTCTCTTTTAAAAAATTAATATAAGAAAAGAGTGCTCAGCATTTATGTTTTTAAAGAAAAAGTTTAGATATGGAGAAATGTTAATTATAAAGTTCAGAATGGGATTTGTCCAAAATTTTTGACAATGAAAATATATTGCAGTCAGCTATATTCTGGGTTCCTTTAGTTAAAAATTATTGAACCAAATTTTTCATATTTCTCCTGTGCATGTGTATGTGTGATGTTTGACTCCAGCTTGCAAACATCAATAGATCTATTAAGAATTTAATTTATATGTTTAAATCGGAAAAAGTTAAACATAGTTACATATAAAGACCTACATTCTACCCTTCTTAAATGTGATTTTGTACTTTGACTTTTGATTCCATTACTAAGATAGAAACTCCCTCTTTAAAAAATGCCAAGGCCAGAGTAAATTTGTAATAGGAGGGAAAATGTGCCAATCTCATTGGCCGGTTCAAGTTTGTCCCAAGTTACAGTGAGATTAATGTGAATTGAGAATGATACAATAAGTGATGTTGGCCACAACCGTGCTTGCTTTGCAAACCATCACTGAGAAATCCTAAGAGGGACTTCTCCATAGAATTCGACTAAGGTCTTAAGACCTAAGAAGAGAATCATTATACCCTATTTCTCCCAAGACTCCTTGAGCTAATTTAGATTCCTTCAACACATTGAAAGAAATGACCACACCATCCCAGATGCAAATGCAGTCTCTGCCAGCAGACATCAGGATTAGACTGAATAGTATAGAAAAACCAGGAAAAAACCATAATTCAGCTTTTGTTTTCAGACTCTATCAAAACTTTGAAACCCAGTTCAGTATTCAAGCATCAACAGGTTCTATGTACCACCTCGTAAGCTAAGGAACTTAAGCTATGAAATGTATTTTCTCCAAAGTAACCCAATTCATATCTGGATTTTGATATGCCTACATTTAGCTGAATCGCTTTCTCCAAATATAGTCTTGTTCTGAAATGAAATTAAAAATAAATTTCAAATATTTTCACTTCTAAATTAGAGTTTGAATCAACCTGATCTCCCTTTGAAATGTTAATTCTCTGATTTAATATTTAGGAGAAAACTGTAAATGAAGTGATACATAGCTAATGCTCAATACATATTTAACATGTTTTGTTTTGTTTTTTTTAAAGAGAACCTAATCTGATATTGGTCATCCTGAAAAACATTTGACTGTTTTAGTGCTTTAGGTACTAATTAAGCAACTAGCCAGATGTGATAAAGAAACTGTGCTTACTCTTCAAGAGGCAATTAGGCCAGGCCAGTGTGGCTCAGTGGTTGGGTGTTGACCTGTGAACCGGGAGGTTGTGGTTTGATTCCTGGTCAAGGCATGTGCCTCGGTTGTGGGTTCAATCCCCAGTGTGGGGCGTGTAGGGGAGGCACCAGATTGGTGATTCTCTCTCATCATTAATGTTTTTGTCTCTCCCTCTCCCTTCTTGTCTGAAATCAATAAAAAAAATTTAGAAAAAAGAGGCAATTAGAAGGATTGTGGCAGGAATTTTATGGGCCCATTGTAGGTCTCCTGAAGTCACCCCCTTCCCCAAAACACTCAGTGCAACCTAACAAGTAAAGCAAGAATTTCTAAATTCTCTAGGATTTATAATGAAATCATGCTTAGTTTCAACTTACTCTCTACAGAGGGTGGACCATTTGCATCTATTCTATAATTTTCCCAAGTAACGTTTTAGCAAAACATTTTAGAAAGCAAACATAAGAAAATAAAAATGGTGTCACTTGAAGTACCAAAACCATTAAACATTAAGCATTGCTGAGGGATGGGTGAAGCAATCAGCTAACATAACAAATCAGTAGAAATAACCCTCCCAGACCAGATATGCATGCAAATGGATGAGATATTAGACTTGATACAATCAACATACATACATGTAGGTACAAAACACACGGTCTCTAAATACAAATGAATTCCATCAGATTTACTATACAGAACATCAATGGTGACAGATTGCACTTACTTAATAACATCAAACTTGATTTTGAGGGGGAAGAAGAGGGTCTTATCCCAGAAAAAATAGCGAGAGAGGTATCATCAAAGAGCTAAAATTTTCTTTGGCACGGTAAAGGGGGAAATTGAGTTTACCAACTTATTTACATGACATGTCTATATTTGTGGGTGATGCAATGCCATTTCATTACATAAAGTTGTTTGATGTTTTATAATATGCCTTCTTATAAATATTTTATTCAGTGTGTTGTATTGGTGAATATAACAAATGATATTAAACACAGAAACTGTACAAAGCAGACACACTCTGTATGTAAATTGAGAAATACATACTAACAGTTCTTGATATCCAGGCCCTATTACATGCAGTCCATCCGTGCTGCCCTTGTCCCGTGCAACAGATGAGACCAGACACAAAGAAAGTGATCAGACTAATTTACAAATAACAAAGACCCCCTCTGCAATATGTCTAAACATATTTTGGAAGAAAGTATTTTGACATCCATTCATAGGGATAAAGGCCCATATAGACAACTCATATAAAAAACAAAACGGGTGTGTACATAAATCTCAGTTATTTAGAAAATAAATATTGTCTTAATTTTAACCATTACACAGGCTTGCAGGGGAAATGAAACCATCAAATGAGGTCTGATTACCAAAAGCAAATTGGAGGGGTTGCTTGATGTGTGTGTTGGGGTGGGGTGGGGTAGGGTAAGCCCATCTAATTGGAATTTTAAGTTAAATTACTCATAGTTTGCCACATGTTATGAATTATATGTATTCCCTAAATAATTAGTTAATGAAATTCATCTAATATCTTTTAACTTATCCTGTTAAAAAATAGGCATTAAAATGGTGTAACAAGAAATCAAGAATGGTCTAAGGAACCATTTTTTTTTGTATTTGTATTTTAGCATAATCAACAATAAATCTACTCAAACATTATGCTAACTTTTTATTTTATTAAAATGGAATCCGATATGAAAATGAAATAAGCATAAACAGTTAAATTTATACTAAATCTTTAATAAGCTAAGCAGGACAATATTTTAAAATGCTGGGCAAGGGCTGTCATGGAGACTTAGAAAAGCAGTGACAAAATAATTTCCCAGTAAATACAGTGCAAATGTGGGTAAATGGCGACTGGGTCATCCTCCCACATGGAAATAATAACAAGAGGCCAGGATAATGATCCCACATATAGTTTTCTATAAATGAGGTTCAGTTTGGTCTCAATTAACTCTTCCAAGAACAAAACATTGAATTTTATTAAGTATACACAGAGTTAACAAATATATTTCCAAACAGTTTAGTATTAAACATTTTGAAACTCTTTATATCCAATATTGAACATTTTGCGTAGTTTCTTCACTGTGTAGACAATATTCGCGGCCTTTCTTGGTAGTTGTCTTCCCTAAGCTCAGAGTTATTTAAAAGGAAATTAAGAAAGCAAATAAAACAAAAGCAAATTGGTTGAACGGACCGAAAACCTGATGTTTGAACGTGTTGGTTTGCCTTTAATGTGATCTAGAACAATTCAACAGACTGCATTCTGAGATCGTGGCAAGGCACCCCTCTCTCCCGGCCCTTGGGCAACTTGGGCCCCAAGAAGCTGAGTTAGAGGTATGGACTGGTGAAATACACAGTACCTGACTCAGCATGCTGAGCTAAAAAAAAAAATATTATTTCCTAATGTGTCCAGTTTAAAAACGTGTCATTAAACACCAAAAATATTAAAGTCTAAGTTATAACTAAGGTTTGCTTTGCTGCTTCAGAAAAGAACACAACAGCCGCCTTGCCCATGCTCTGCTGAGTATGAGTGGAACGCAGCCAAAACCCGGGATGGCAATAAGTTTGGTTCATTAAAAATAGGAAGGATTATATCTGAAATGGATTTAGGTAGCGCACTCTTGTAGGTTGTAATTATTGTGTGTTTTTTTTCTCTTTTTCCAAATAATGAGGATTAGTAGATGAAAAAAAATGAACCTTAATCAGGCCTACAAGGCCTACTGAGTTCTTTGGACCCACTTTCTCAAAAACCAGTGGGTCTTGCTCGCTGGGCAAGGCAAATGTTACCATTACCAGTAAGCTTGTGATATGTATAAAACACACACACACACACACACACAAAGAAACTAGAGGGGGGTGTCAAACACATATCGGAGAGAACTTCCCACGGACTGTGTTTGACCCACTTCTCACCCCGGCAACGCCGACCTCAGGAGCACAGTACCTGCCACTGAACAGAGCGTATATGTGTGTTTAATTGATAGTGTGAGCCAGAGACAACACTCTTAATCTTTATGATGCATTTTGTAATAATAGGTTTAGAAGGCTTCCTGATTCCCTGATCGCTCTCCGAACTAAGCCAACTGCAACGTGTAAGATTTGGAGGAGCACAATCCCTGCAAAAGGTCACGGACAGTGGAGCGAGCAGCCCTGTAAAAACGGGAAGAAGAGAAATCCATAATAGCACAGGTTTACAGCTTCTAACTAGAAATTACTCAATAGTATTTGTGTGCTACAAAAGTGAACTTAAACACATGGATTTTGCTGAAACAGGACTCAAAAAGGATTATGGGTAGCTGTCAGCAGGCAAGGTATCGAGTGTACTTGTGAAGTATGTCATTCACATGAAGTGTCACAGTCACAGAAAAGATATTAAAAAGGCATTCCATATCTGGTAGGGCATTCCATGGTCTGAGTTTAGCTGGTTGTCCAGGTGTCTTCTTGTTGTAGGAGGCGCAACAGGTGGAGATTTATCCTCTTGCAACCAAGAAGTTCGAGACAGCAGCGAGCAAGCATCCGCTTACTTCCACCTGCTCCTCGGCCATGGGAGCAGAAATGTCTGGCAAGGATAAATCACTCAGCTGTGCTCGGGACCAGTAAGTCACAACACCTGTGAGGGTCTGGCTATGTCGTCTTACTTTTGTTGACTGGTTTGCCTCCATTCATTATTGCAGACGCACTTGTGCTTTTACTTGGCGTCACCCCAGCCTTCGGGACCGTTTCTCCAACGTCATGCAAAGACGGTTCTCGGTACATGGCAACTAATGACAGGAAGGAGGGCACGAAGAAAAGAGGAAAAGGAAGTGTTACCAAGTTCAGTTCAAGAATCAGTACACGCACACACCACAGCAGTCTGCCCTGTCCTTGTTTCCCTGAAGCAAAGCAATGCCAGTGGGAGGGATACCTGTTTTAAAGCAGTCATTTCCCGCCCCCAAATAGAAGATATTACTACCTTCACATTCTCTGGCTTATATAACTAAAACATGTACATAGGTGTGCATGGATGTGTGTCCAGGAAAGAAGGTTTAAATGGGAGACATAGCCTCTTTGAGGGCCTAAGATATGAAACACACACACACACACACACACACACACACACACACACACGATGTACAGTAGGAGAATGGCAAGCTTAAATCTAATTCTCTTTGCATAGCAAGGAAAACTCAAACTTCCCTCACACTGCACACTGTCAACACTTGAACCACTCATTCCTATTCATCTTGTCAAGTGTTTACACCCTAGATCAGTGATGGCAAACCTTTTGAGCTCGGCGTGTCAGCATTTTGAAAAACCCTAACTTAACTCTGGTGCCGTGTCACACATAGAAATTTTTTGATATTTGCAACCATAGTAAAACAAAGATTTATATTTTTGATATTTAGTTTAGATATTTAAATGCCATTTAACAAAGAAAAATCAATCAAAAAAATGAGTTCGCGTGTCACCTCTGACACGCGTGTCATAGGTTCGCCATCACTGCACTAGATCATTAAGTTACTTTTCTCTCAAGTGGTTCAAAAGCAACATAGTCACACTAGTGTCTACATCCAAGCTATACAAAGCAAGAACAAAGAACTCACTTTCCCTAATCAGGGCCTTCAAAGGTCATTGTTTATATTTTCTCTCTCGGGATAATGAAAAGAGACCCTTAAATAACTGAAGGCAACTGCGTGGCATTTTCTATTTTTATGCCTCATTTTCTGATATATTATTAAACATCTAATAAGTGATGTCATGCAAGGCAGAAGCACAAAATGGTAAGAGAGCAAGTGGGACTGACATCTGGTAAGCTCTGAGAAATTGCCTGAATAGTGTCTGGCCACACAGTTAATCACAAGAGTTCATGTGGCTTTTTGGAAAATGATTATCAGGAATCCTGGGGGAAATATTTAAGAACGACTGATTCTTGGGGAAAACTAGGTGAGTTAAAATCATCTGCCATCAGAAACAGTGTATTAGATCCGCCCAGCCTGCTTTTTTTGGCTTTTGAGAGTTTATGATGCAGCAGGTCCTAGAATAATGTAATTTGGTTCCAGTTCATTTCATTATAATGTTGATGGGAAAAAATTGATTCCCAGCTGGGACTACTATCTGTGTGGAGTGTGCACATTCTCCCCATGCCTGTGTGGGTTTTCTCTGGGGACTCCGGTTCCTCCTGCATCCCAAAGAGGTGCACATGAGGTGGGCTGGCGTGGCTACACATCCCAGTCTGAGGGAGTGGAGGTGGGTGTGAGGACTCCTGTGATGAAGGACTGGGTCCCACCTTGGGCACTGAGCTGCAGGGATAGGCTCCGCCATCCTTGACCCTGAACTGGAATAAGTGGGTTGGAAAAGAATGTTCTTGTTTTTATTCATCTTTCTTAAATGTATGTATAGCTCACATTTATTTCATTGTTTAATCTTAAAAGTGTAATGGGTATTTATTTAGAAGTTTGGTGATATTTTTGTGACCAGAAATATGCAGTGGGAACTTAACTCTTGTTTATACCGATTATCTTAAAATTGGTTTCATTAAACACGTTTTGCTTAAAATTTCAGTTTCCAAAAACTTATAGATAACATTAAGTGTGGTCTTACTGTACTTTATGAAGAGACCTTATGTTTAGTTAGGAAGAACTACCACATACATTCTCCATGTTCAAGGTGGTAGAATTTTACCTTTTGCACCAATGAATCATGTGATTTTTTGGTAGCACACATATTTCAAAGTGCTGGTGTACATCAGACCTATATTAAATGACTCAGCAAGTTGGTAAAGGGGATTCATCCACAGTCCTTGAAGCACTTTCCAATTGCTTACCAATTCAGTTAGGAGACAACAGCTCAGAGCATTAACCTTGATTGTCTAGTATGAAACTGTATAAGAGATATGAATTCTCCAGAGCAGTAATGACTAATTAAGTAGCTAATTTGTCCTAACATTCCAATGATATAATTTATATGCTGTATGGGTCTTGAAAGCTTGAAATTAATTTCCTCTATTAACTGCACTGTGTGATAACCTCTGTCACTCCAATACACCCTTGTTTATTTTAGAGTACTTCTATCTGCTAATTATTTGAAAATACTATTTCTCTCTTCTTCATATATACATATAAACAACACATGCACACAACAATAGTTCAGTGTGTGACTGAAATACAAGTGATATTATTACACCACACCTTTAGACTCTCAAGATATTTCTTGTTGGTTATACAAAAGATCTGGTTTCTAGAGTTTGCTTCAGGTAAGAGAAACATAAGGGACTTTTTTGGTTTTCATTACATGTATGCAGCTAAGAAACAAATTTTTAGAAATTTAGTCAATTCTTAACTGTCCATATTAAAAAGTTAACATAAAGAGACAAATCGAGAAAGTGAACAAATAAAAATTTCTTTAGAGCTTCCATTGACAGTCTTTAAATTTTTCACTTGCTTTTAAATATTGGTAAGTCTGATGGTTTCAAAATTCATTTAAAAGAATAAAGCAAACCTGCCAGTGTGGCTCAGTGGTTGGGCTTGAACTATGAACCTGGAGGTCATGGTTTGATTCACCATCAGGGCTCAAGGCCAGGTTGCAGGTCCATCCCCAGTGGGGGTCATGCAGGAGGCAGCCAATCAATGATTCTCTCTCATCATTAATGTTTCTGTCTCTCTCTCCCTCTCCTTTCCCCTCTGAAATCAATAAAAATATTTTAAAAATAAAAGATTGAAGCAAATCATAGAGATGTTATTTTAGAACAACAGAGAAACCCTCTAATTCCTTATTTACCCTCTAATTTGTCCTATGATTTATCATATACTAGTAATGAGAATAATTTACTAATTTTTCAGACTCTGGAACAATTTTTCTTTTCCTAGATAGGCCCTGCTGGTTAATCATTTGGGTTTTAATGACTTGTTCTCGAGGCAAATTTAGTTAAGGGTGACAGGAAGTCAACATCACCGAAATTATAAAGATGGTATTAATCAACAAGAGAAGTTTTCCAAACTTAGGCAAACTGAAAGCTAATTATACACTGACATATAATGAATATTTAACTTTCAATATTTCAAATTATCTTATTCCTATGGAAAGAATATAGATTATAAAACCAATGTGAATTTTTTTCTTTATGATTAAGGCTTTCCTGTAGGAATAAAAAATAAACAGAAAATCAAACCTTCTAAACTAGTTTAAAGCGTTTATTTAGTTATTGTAGATCTAATTTTCTGTGAAAAGTAAACAAAAGTATTTAAATAGAAAACACTAGTGAAAAGCCTCGGTATCAATTTTTTGTAGTTCTCAAATAAATTTATATAGATAAAAATAAATGACACTTCTGGCAGAACCCTTGATGAAAAAGGTGCAGATATTTCTGATTAATTAACAAAAGTTTATAGCTTACCTCTGAGAATCTGATAAAAGTAAATGCCTTCACTGTTTACAGGAGAATGTAAAAGAAGGTAACACCACAACTAAGGATACTAAACAATTATGCAGCTTGGAAGGAAGATATGTAAATCAATAAGTTCTTTAAAGGACAAGTTATTGACTCTTCATTTTCTGTATTTATAATAATTAATTCACAAGAATATGGTTTTACTTTAATCTAGATAACATAAAAATGGGCAAGTGTATTTATTCTGTAATACTCAAAACTAAGTTTTTCTAATATGCCTATTATCACAGTCACAGACTTGTAATGTTATTACAAATTTTTAAAATGTTAAAGTTAATTAAAATTTTCTAGGGACAGAGAGGTTGGGACAGTGAGGATTTGAGACTTTAGAAGTATCAGAGATAGGGTTTTGCTGGAATTTTTTAAATTAATGGATTATGTATGTGTATACATTCTATCAATATGTGTATATATGTATCTACATACACATACAGACACAGATATACCTATACACAATAAAGTGTACAACTCTTAAATCTACAACTTACGTAGACACCTGTGCAACCACCATACAAGTCAAAATAAAGAGAATTTCCCAAGGGTTCCTGTGGCCACAGCAGAGCTATCAATGTGAAGAATAAATGTGTACTAAATCTGATAAGTATAAGACACACAGAACACGCACCTTCCAATGGCTTGGGTAGAAAATGAGCTGCTGGTTTCGTTTTCTTTACTCTGTTTCCTTTCATAGCTTGCCCTTCTTTATTCAAACCCAAAAACCAGGCTCTACCAGATTCTTGTTGTCTGTACAGCATGGACGAGTAGATTACATAATAGTTTTCAAAAACAGATTCTTTAAACTTGCATTCAGGGGTAAAAAGTTCCTGCCAAGAGAAAAGGAAGAAAAGAAAGTTAGAGGAAGGAACGGGGGTTTCACGGTGGTTTCTCTTCTCTTCTCCAGCAGTTTGTCCACCAAGTTGAAGGAGTCAGCTCTGGGGCAGGGATGGCCAGACGCACCTCTTCCTACATGCATGACTTATCCATACACTTTTCCCAATATGCAATACACAATGAATAGAGAAGCTGCTGTTATCAAGAATATATTTATAGACAAAAGTACAAGTGTTCTTTAATAAGAAAATAGAAGGCATAAGCAAACTCAAAATCTTTTAAACAAAAAGACAATGCAATCAGTGTATAACCAGAAAGAAGACCACAACGCAGTATCATATCCACAATACACTAAACAAATAGCAAAATACCAGGTATATATTTCAGGTGTTTGTAATCCATAGGGACAGTATATGATACCCTAACAGTGGCCAGTTGTTCATTAGATCACTGATAATATAGGGTGGTACATTTTACCAACAAAGAAACAAATGGAAACCCCAAACTAAAATCATAACAATCAGCTGGCACACCAACTAGCTCCTAGAGCTGAGTCCAGGTGTGCTGGCTGGTCATAGTGACAGAGACGAAAATAATGGCCCAATTCCATGGTTTGGAGCCACATTGGAGAAAAATATCCAAAGGTGCCCTAACTGAAAACAATGAGTTAAATGCTTTAACTCTCAATGCCACGGTCTATATTGACTGATGAGTAGCACAAAGCTTTACTATTTTATGATTATCATTAATAACACAAATACCCATAGATGACTTTTACATACTTCTGAGATTTAACCTACAAAGACATTTCTGATAGACCTCTATTAAAATTAATTTAAAAATTCAACCTCTGTAGTTGTAGGCCTGGAAAGTCACTTAACTTGTTTTTATGGCTATTTTAAATAGGCTGAACACTGTATATATATATATATATATACATATATATATTTGCAAAAGAGAGTTTTATTGTCATTACATTTTTTTAAAAATATCACTGTACTTGGAAAAATTTTTACCTTAATAGGTTTTCATGACTACAGAAGAAAAAAACTAACTTTCATTTTTCTTTTAAAAAGTAATTTTCTATACACATTCTAAAAGAAAACATCCTTTACAGTCTAAAAATTAAAACTTTTAAGAGTTAAAGTTATGTAACCATAATAAGGTATGCGACATTATTGCCAGTAGAAACTTTACTTCAATATTTCCCAGGAGAGTATGAATTATCAACTAGTATCTCTTGCAGGTTATAATTTATTCAGAGTAACCCATAACTCTAATTCACTGGAAGCAAATAGTTTGCCAAGAGGAAGATGCTTTTCATGACAAAAATGGAAAATCCAATGATAACTTTGATGATATCAGAATAGCCAAAAGGTAGGCTTAGCCTCCTTCTAAAGGAATTATGTAGACCTTCACTTCTTCTAGATCATCGGTTCTCAACCTGTGGGTCGCGACCCCTTTGGTGGTCAAACTTTCACAGGGGTCGCCTAAGACCATCCTGCATGTCAGATATTTACATGACGATTCATAACAGTAGCAACATTACAGTTATGAAGTAGCAACGAAAGTAATTTTATGGTTGGGTCACAACATGAGGAACTGTATTTAAAGGGCCAGAAGGTTGAGAACCACTTTCTAGATGATTCCACCTCAGGCTTGATGATGATCCTGTTGAAATAAATGTTCTTGCCTTCTACTAAGTTCTATTTCTCCAAATACACTCTTATTAGATCTCTCACTAATAAATAACAGCCTCTCCCAGTCAATATCCAGACCCGCCTCAGAGGAAAGACTAGCAAAAGGGTGCTTGTTCATACATTTGTGGTGAGGAAATAAAATGAAACACTGTAAACCTGGCTTATCCTCAAAAAGACTAATAAATAGAATATACTAGAGGTTCAGTGCACAGATTCGTGCACCAGTGGGGTCCCTCAGCCTGGACTGCACCCTCTCGCAATCTGGGACCCCTAGGGGATGTCGGAGTGCCAGTTTGGGCACGATCCCCTGTGGCAGTCCGACATCCCCCAAAGGGTGTAGCAGTGTAGGAAGTGGCAAGAGGTTGGGGAGGAGCCCAAGCTGGGGCCAGGCACGGCTCATGCTCATCCCAGCCGCACTCTGCCTGCTGCTGCCACCACCGCTGCTGCTCGGTAGCGCTGCTGCAGAGGCAGGAGAGGCTTTCTCAGCTGCAGCTGCGCTCACCAGTCGTGAGCCTGGCTTCTGGCTGGTGGTGCTCCCGCTGTGGGAGTGCACTAACCACCAGGGGGCAGGCAGCTCCTGCATTGAGCATCTGCCCCCTGGTGATCAGTGTACATCATAGCTACCAGCCGGTCATCTGGTTGTTCGGTCACTGAGGCTTTTATATATACTAGAGGCCCGGTGCACAAAAATTTGTGCAGTCAGGGTGGGGAGAGGAGGTCCCTCAGCCCGGCCTGTGCCCTCTCGCAGTCTGGGACCCTTCGGGAGATAACGACCTGCTGGCTTAGGCCTGCTCCCGGGTGGCAGAGGGCAGGCCCAATCCCTAGGTGCAGCCCCTGGTCGGGCTCAGAGCAGGGCCTATTGGGGAATTGGGGCGCCGCCCCTGTCATGCACAGAGCAGGGCGGATTGGGAGGTTGCGATGCCACCCTCAGTCATGCTCAGGGTAGGGCCGATTGGGGGGTTGGGGCACCGCCCCGTCACGCTCAAGGCAGGGTCGATGGGGAGGTTGCAGTGCCACCCCCTGTCACGCACAGAGCAGGGCCCATCAGGGGGTTGGGGCGCCGCCCTCTATCACCCACAGAGCAGGGCCGATCAGGGGGTTGGGGCGCCGCCACTCTCACACTCAGGGCAGGGCCGATGGGGAGGCTTTGGCTCTACCCCGTCACACACAGAGCAGGGCCGATCAGGGGGTTGGGGCGCCGCCACTCTCACACTCAGGGCAGGGCCGATGGGGAGGTTATGGCTCTACCCCGTCACACACAGAACAGGGCCCGTGGGGTGGGGGGGTTGGGGCGCTGCACTCTGTCACACACAGAGCCACAGGGCGATCAGGAGGTTGGGGAGCTCCCCCCTATCAGGCACAAAGCAGGGCCGATCAGGGGGTTGGGGCGCCTTCCCCTGTCAGGAACAGAGCAGGGCAGAGAGGGAGGTTGTGGCCCCGCCCCCTGTCACACACAGAGCCACAGGGCGATCAGGGGGTTTGTGCGCTGCCCCCTGTCATGCTGATCCTGGTGCCGGGAGACCTCAAGGCTCCGCTGATCCCGGTGCTGGGAGGCATATTACCCTTTTACTATATAGAATAGAGGCCTGGTGCACAGGTGGGGGCTGGCTGGTTTGCCCTGAACGGTGTCCCGGATCAGGGTGGGGGTCCCCACTGGGGTGCCTGGCCAGTCTGGGTGAGGGGCTGAGGGCTGTTTTCAGGCTGGGACTGAAGCTCCCAACTGCTCCTTTTTTTTTTTTTTTTTTTTTTTTTTTTTTTATTCTGAGCCAGCTTTAGCTCTGAGGCTCCAGCTCTTAGGCCTCCACTCCTGAAAGCAGGTATCTGGTTTGTTTAGGTTCTACAATCGAAACTCTGTATCAACTCCAGGTCTGAGATCCTGGCTAGCTGAAAGCTGGTTTCTGGGGTTTTGTTTAGCTTCTATTTTTGTAACTATGTTTCAAACTGCCAGCTCAGAGGCCTGCAGCGGCAGGTGGGGAACATTGGAGTCCTCTGTCACTGAAGCAAGCAAGCCTCATGTTAGTTTCAAGCTGCCTGGCTGCCGGCCACCATCTTGGCTGGCAGTTAATTTGCATATCTCGCTGATTAGCCAATGGGAAGTGTAGTGGTTGTACGCCAATTACCATGTTTCTCTTTTATTAGATAGTATTGGTTGAAAGTGCATCTTCTAGGACAAACAAAAGAGATTTCTTTTTATTGAGATATACCAAGGCATACAAGCATATTACTTATATTACTTATTAGTTAAAACTTATCTCAAATCCAGCTGAAGTGGGATTGGTAAAAGCTGATGCAAGCTGAGGTCATTCAGGGATCAGAGGAGCTGGCACCTGCCTTCTGGGAAACCAGCTCTTTGCCCAAAGACTGGCTCAACGTATTGATAGGATCATTGACGACTGGCTTTTATCTAGAGAAACCAGGGCCTCCAGCTTTGGAAATTCAGATCCGTAGGGTAGTCAACCCTTAGTCTTATCTGATTCCCCCCTGCCATAATGTAAGAAACATGGAGGATAATGCTTGCATTACCATCAGCAAATTGGAAATGTATTGTCTTCACTCTAAGTTGACTACATTGAATATGAAAGAGAAGGAACACAGTTGATGTGGAAGAAATCACTCTTTCTCTGAGTATACCCTAACGACATCTGACACTAAGTCTTTTTACTAGTAGATAAAATATTGCATCTTAATATTCTCAGGTAGCCAATTCCACATCCCCTTTCTGTGAGCTGTGCCAGAGGCTTCATAGATAGGTGATTCTTTCTGTCTCCTACAACAAGAGCCATTCCTTTAATTGCTTGTGATGGTGGAGACTGGTCAGTATATTTTCAGTCTTCTTTATTCTTGGTTAACTAACTAATATATGCACAAATGTACTACATTCAAAGACACTATAACCTAATACATTTTGTTAGAGTTCTCTAGGCTTTTCAAGAAATCAATCTGTTCATCAATTATTGGAGCACAGAAGGAATCCCTGCATTCCCAGAAGTACTTAATGAAAATTAAGATTAGTTATTATTTATTAGGTGTCATAAGGGGCAAATATACATAAATGGGAGGCAGTAAAGTGACTATGAACACCATCTGTGCAGCCAGATCTCCTGGGGCTCAACCTTGGCCCCACTTCTTACCAGCTGTGTCCTTTGGGAAATTACTGAATCTCTGGCCTTCAGCTTCTGCCTCTCTAAAAAAAGTACAAAACCATAGGATAATAGAATGGTTTGGAGAATTGAGTGAATTAATATATGTTATATATTTAGAAGAGAATATGGTGTACAGTATGTACTGACTACTTAATTAAAAAAAAATATTCCCCATCACTTATAATCTAAAATATATTATTTCAATTATATCAATATTTCAGCAAATGAAAATTTAGGTAAATAATTAGCCAATGAGCCCAATTGGGCTCAGTATCAGATACACCAAAATAAACATATACAAAGCAAACAAGATTCTTCACTGGAAGAATTTTGTTAAAAGTCTTGTGATGAGAAAATGACAGTACAGTGTAATATCTGCTGTGATAGACTTACCTTCAAAATGCTAGAAGGATGGTAGGTGTAATAAGCATTGTGAAGGACGGTGGTGGGCAATGCCATGGTACATTTGAAGAACTATAATTAATCGATTACTATGGCTTTGTGGGGGCAGCACTGGATAGGAAGATGGGTTGGATAAATGTGACAAAGGATCTTGGACACTCTGATAAACAGACTAGATTTCTTAGAAGCAAGAGATAGATGTGAAGGGTTCTTAAATAAGCAAGGGAATAATGGCATAGAATAATTAGAAATTACTTAATCTCTGGCCTTCAGTTTCTGCCTCTCTAAAAAGTGTACAAAATCATAGGATAATAGAGTGGTTGGGAGGATTGAGTGAATTAATACCTCCTATATAATAAAAGCCTAATATGCTAAGTGTCCGGTGGTCCGGTCATCCCTTCAACCAATCAAAGCATAATATGCTAATGATATGTTAAGGCCACTCAACTGCTGGCTATGATGTGCACTGACCACCAGGGGGCAGTCATTCAACTGGTCAACCAGTCACTATGATGTGTACTGACCACCAGGGGGCAGTCATTCAACTGGTCAACCAGTCACTATGACATGCACTGACCACCAGGGGTCAGATACTCTGACAGGTAGGTTAGCTTGCTGCTGGGGTCCAGCTGGTCAGGACTGAGTGAGATGGGCCAGACATGCTCTGGAGCCCTCCTGTGGTTCCTCCCTGGCTGGCCAACTTCCCGTAATCCTCCCCAGTCCCAATCATGCACCAGTGGGGTCCCTTGGCCTAGCCTGTGCCCTCTGGCAATCTGGGACCCCTCGGGGGATGTCGGAGAGCCAGTTTCAGCCCAACCCCATAGGCCAGGCCAAGGGACCCCACTGGTGCACAAATTTGTGCACAGAGCCTCTAGTGTTATACATCTAGAAGAGAATGTGGTGTACAGTAAGTACTCACTATTATTCTAAAAAAAAATCGCTATTTATTTTATAAATACAAATCTGTTGTTAATTTGGAGGGTGACTTTGAGAAGTTAGTGTACATATCACTTACATACTGATGTATTGAAGCCCGATTTCTTGCAAAATGGACTTGAAAATTGTAGAACGTGTGTGTGTGCTCATTTTAGTAATTAGTATTAATGCAATAGTCAAGGATGCATAAAGTAAGGGAGAAATACCACCAGAATTATGGCATGTTATAAACTGAGTTCTGAACTTCCTTGTAGCCAAAACAAAAAGAAAGTGGCTATAGCCCTAACCGGTTTGGCTCAGTGGATAGAGCATCACCTGAGAACTGAAGGGTCCCATATTTGATTCTGATCAAGGGCATGTATCTTGGTTGCAGGCACATCCCCAGTAGGGGGTGTGCAGGAGGCAGCTGATTGATGTTTCTCTCTCATCAATGTTTCTAACTCTCTATCCCTCTCCCTTCCTCTCTGTAAAAAATCAATAAAATATATATTTTTAAAAATGGCTATAGGTTATAAAAATTATGGAAAAGAGAAAATCTTTTCTTTTTCTTGGCACAACTTCCAAAAGGCATTCCTTGCAAGAGAAAAGTGATATTCACCAACATAAACAAAAAGATGCTCTTGACAGTAATTGTACAACTAATGACTTTAGTGTTGTGTTTGAGTCCTACAATATGCTCTAGAAAGATAGATGAAGTGAAAAGTCCCTAGGTAGGACATGACATAATGGTAATTGATGAAACCCCCAGGAATCATGTACACAGCAGGAGCCATAAACTCAAATGCCTATACTGTCCAGGAAGATACAAGAGTGGAAGCAAGCTGGTATAATCAGAGTACCCTTCTGAGGATAAATGTCCCCTTACTCAGGCTTGGAAGAAGAGACAGAGAAAATAGTAGAAATAATGGTTCTTACTTGAAAATAAAAACTTTAGATCTTCAATAGAACTGATTTTTTTAAAGGAAGTGTGAAATCCAGGTTTCTAGATAGCATCTCCTTTCAAGGGTGACAACTATTTCTTGGTTCTTGTTTTTGTTTTTCAATAAAGCATGGACCAGGGGCCTGAGATGGGGCTCAGGCGCCTCCAGCTGAGACCTCCAATGTAGAGCAGCAAGAAAAGTACTAAAAGAAGAAGGAACCCCAGGTGCCTTGGCATCACTGTATCCCCAACCTCACTTGTGGTTTTTATACTTGGAGTAATATCATGATTGTGCCAGTGAAACACCCCAAAACAGGCAGTAATAACAAGAGACTGCTTATTTAAATGTAAGCTTACATATACACTCTTCAAAACTGCCGGAGATAAATAGATACAAAGTGTGATGTATCCTTTTCTCATCTTGCCTGTCTATATTTAGAACCACCAACACCAAAACAACCAAGTCAACAACAGTTGAGTTCCAGCAGGAGCTTAAATATTAATTTGTATCTCTGCCAAACTAAATCATCAAACCATAGAATAGGAAAACATAACCACCAAACAAAAATTTCATCTCCTTTTCTGTTGTGGTTGTTTTCAAAATGAAAGCACCATCTGTGGTGTACTTACTTTGTTAACAGTAGTAGCAGAATTCCTCTTCTAAGGGAAATGTTTTTGTTTAGGAAAACACCCTGATGAGCCATTATCATGTACACAGCTAGGCTTCTGGGTTCAGGATAGAAGGAGAGGGCGGAGGGAAGAGAAGGCCCAAGTTCCTTAATTTATAACCAAGGAATCAGCCAGAAGCCCGGATAATTAAGCATAACCATAACCAAAGAACTTGAGAATGTTAGTGGTTGGCAAACTGCAGTCCATGGGCCAAATGCAGCTGCTGTCTGTTTTTGTAAATTCACACCAGAAAGTTCAGAAATGAGTTGTTGAGACAGAGACTGTATGGCCTGCAAAGCCGAAAATGGTTACTGTATGATCCTTTGCCAAAAATTTTTGCCAGCCCTGTTGTAAGATAAATTTTGAGGGTTTCAAACCAAGGTAATCGGGGAAGGGTTGTTACTCTGATTTCAAAATTCCTAAGGTGCTAAGAACCCCCAGATTAAACTTGGATTGCACTTATTTTCATGTATAAATATGCATTCAATTTGAATCAGAATTTTCATTAGAGTTTCATCCCTGGAAAAGCCTTTACAGTATGTTATGAGCCTGGGCTACTGGTAAGAATATGGAAGTGACATCCCATAAATTCCATTTATGTAGTTCCTGCATCATCTTTGGTATAATCTGTGACTAAATAAAAATAAAAACTATGTTTGGTTAATGTATGCCTGTGTACCTAGCACCAGCACCAGCTCCACTGTTTGAAAGGGAAAATTTCAGAGTTATCAAAAAATTCAGTTCTTTTTCATCATTAGTAATGACCCTGAACCTGGACTTCTTATGAATATTGCTCTCCAGGCTTAAAGTGAGAAGTTCTTACTTGGAGAATAACAAGTCACAAAGATTTTTTTTTTTTTTTTTTGCAAATATTACATAAGATAATAGAGGTGGGAAATGATTTGTAAAATATAAGTTGAGTTGGAAACTATATTTATAAACTATGACTAAATCAAAAAGTACCAATTGAATGTTGTTATCCTGACCAGGGTGGTAGTTATTCAGTTTTTCTTGACAGGTTTCAGCTTAATTAGCCATATCTTTAAGTGTGAATCCCAATAATCCACTTAACCCACATTCCCAGTTTTTCTACTTTTTGGAGATGTAGTCTATTAGAGTATATCCTGAAATCAGCAGAGATTTATGCTTCTTTCCCTCATTTTTATAGTTTTTAAATCAATCATGTCCTTTAATGATATTGTTATGACACTACTCAGGCCCTTCAAAAACTGCAGAGCATTCTTAAGATTACATATAAAGGGAAAAAAATTCTGACCTTTTAGCAGATTTTATACTTATAAACTTTGAAACAAAGAAGGATTTGTACTTAATACTCAAAAGTAGAAAATTTAGGTTTGCTTATCTGAAATTCTACATAATTAAATATTTATAATATTGAACTGTAACTAATCCCTACAAGGAGAAAAATAGTAAATTGTTTGTGAATATACTTCAATCTAAAGTATAATTATATATATATAGATTTTATTTAATTACAGGAGCCAGTAATTTTAATTATATATCCACTATCAAAGTAGTTTCTACTTTATCCTTAAAGGGCCAGGAATTGTTACTTTAGTAGTTTCTCGAGGAAACAAGATTTTAAATGAACATGTTATGGGTTTACTTGTTTTTTGCCAATAAAGATATGATTTGACATTTAGAGAAGTTATACATGTATAAAGCTACACATATGTATCTTTAGACATTATTTTATGTATAAAATATATATTTTTAATTTATTATATGATATTTATATATCTTTTTTTCTTATGACTTATTGACATGACTTTTAAAATTATGGCAAGAACATTATTTATTATAAGGATTAAATATTAAATAATTAATTACTTTAATTTATTTAATATAAAATGTATTTTTATAGATTTTAATACATATTATATAGACACAAATATATAAAAATCTTTACATATACATAATGACTTGCTCCCAGGTATGACTGACAGACAAGTACCTTCCCTATTTCACCCAGACTTGGCTGGGCATGAGTCCATTCTCCCCCCTGTTAGTCCCTGCCCCCAGCAATCTGCGGGGCAGAGATGGGTGGCTACCTGGGGATGTTAAACTACAGCTTCCTGGCAAAGCTGCACAATGACATGCCTATAATATTTGGCCTTCCCTTTGCTCCTTCCCTGTTGTTATTAACTAGATTAAATTATAATGGTATCATATTATTGATAGGCGGCCTCCTGCATAGCCCACACTGGGGATTGAGCTTGCAATCCTGGCATGTGCCCTGACTGGGAATCGAACTGTGACCTCCTGGTTCATGGGTCCATGCTCAACCACTGAGCTACACTAGCTGGGCACCCTTTGAGCTATATTTTAATAATATTCCTATAAATCTATATATTTCTCTCAGGCCTATTTCTACAGGCATTTTCAAGCTTTTCTATTTTTCTTTCCTTAAATCCTATTCTATCCTTTCTTTAAACCCCATTCTAAATTAGACTTTAAACTTTTTTTTGTATTAAGCTTATGTGTTATAGATGTTTCCTAAGAAAACCAACCCAGCCAAAAACATGTACTTATATAAATAAAAACTTAACCAAATAAAACAGATCAAAAGTACCTATTTATCCAACCTCTAAAATGCAAGCTTCCATAGAAAATGAAAGAAGCTAGATAAAATAGACCCCATAGTACTCCTAAAATAAAATAGTCATTGAATACTATTTCCTTGTTGGGAGCTTTATTGTTTTCAAAGACTATTCACATGTTTTGATTGATTCAATAATGCTATAAAAATGCTTTCAGAAGAAAAATAGCATTGCCCCATGTCACAGATGATGACTTTCAGTCTCAGGGGGAACAAGTCCTAAGAAGCAATGGATTAAGAATTTTTTTTAATGCATGTGATATTTTTACCTACACCATGCTGCTACTTAGCACATATTTATGAGTTATAACACTGTTGAAAATATGGACCACATGTAAAAGGTTTATTCCCCGCCCCCCCCCCCCCCAAGCAGCAAAGAAATCATCTTACTGGAATAAGGGAAAAGTCAGTATCTGATAAGAATCATTAAGGCTAAATGTGTGGAACACGGAGAAGCAGCCCATGAGGTGCTAAAATTAACACCTCAGGGTTGTATTCTCTCGATTTTGCTTTATTAGCTAGAAACACATTGGCTATGATTTCTGGTAACAACTTATTCGATAATTCCAAAGGTTAACACAAAAGGACAAACATTGACCACTGAATCCAGAGGCCAACAAAGTAAGAAAGGAGGTCATAGCAATACCTTCTAAGGAGGAGAGAAACATGTCACACTGTTGGCTAAGGAACTCTGATTAGGTGAAGCTAAAGCCCCTAATGTTCATTTCTGCTATGGACTGCATTCTCCCTAAATTAGCCCTGAATTATTTTAATGTTATATTATGAAATATTACAGCATTGATGAAGATATTGTCTCACTGCATAGGTTATTCATTGAGAATGTTCACTATGAAATAGGTAGAATTATTTTATTTAAAAATAAAAAGACTGGTTTTAAAAAAAGACTATTACAAATAAACTTCCTGCCCCAGAAATTAGACAATTTTATAAATATTATGAGTAAATGGAAACAATTTTCTACTTATTCTATAAGCAATGGAGTCTAAAATTCATGCAATCATTTATCTAATAAATATTTAGCAAACTTCGAGTATTTGACAGTACTGTTCTTTTTTCTAAAAAAAAATGAATCTATTGAGGTGACATTGGTTAATAAATTATATAGGTTTAAGGTGTACAGGTCTATAACACAGCATCTGTGTTATAGAACACTGTATTGTGTGTTTAAACCCCCCCTCCCCCCCGAGTCATGTCTCTTTCCATCACCATTTATTCTTTTACCCTCTCCTGCCTCCCCCACCTCCATTCCACTCTGGTAATGACCATACTCTTGTCTGTCTATGAGTTTTTTCCCTAATCCCTTCACTTTTTTCACCCAGCCTTCCATTCCCTCTGAGAGGTATGAGTCTGTTTCTGTTTTGTTTGTTACTTTATTCTGTTCCCTAGATTCCACATATAAGTAAAATCATATGGTATTTGTCTTTCTCTTACTTGCTTATTTCACTTAGCATAATACTCTCTAGATCCATCCATGCAGTCAAAAAAGCTATCATTTCCTTATTTTTTATGGCTGAGTAGTAGTCTATTGTGTAAATGTACCACAGCTTTTTTATCCACTTATCTACTCGTGGGCACTTGGGCTGCTTCCAAATCTTAGCTATTGAAAATAACATTGCAATGAACATAGAGGTGCTATATTCTTTCTAATTAGTGTTCTGGGTTTCGTCCGATAAATTCACGGAAGAAATAAGGCAGTTCTATTTTCGATTATTTGAGGTAACTCCATTGTCCGTCACTGTTCTTAATTTTGAGATATAATAATGAGAAAAAATTGATATAGTCTGTCTTCTCTTGGAGTATACAGTGGGAGAGACAGATGTTTACATTAATGATCATATCATTACAAAATAGGACAAGTTCTTACATGGAGAGAATGATTTCTATGAGAAAACACAACAAACAAATGTGACCAAATCCGGGTTGGTAAGGAAAAATATTAAACTCTGATATGAGATCTGAAGCATTAGTATGAGTTAACTAAGCTTAGAGTATGAAGAAGAATATTCCTCGAAAGATAATATTGCTTGCAAAGTCCCTGGGGAAGGATCAGGCACAGATCATTTGAGGGACAAAAAGGAAACAATGAAATTGGAATGCAAATGTGAAGGAGAGAGAGATAGGAGTAGAGATCTAGGTGTTAGGTATGAGCTAAGCCAGGAGGTCATGTTAAAAGGCTTTGGTCTTTTTAAAGGCAATGGGAAGACATCAAAAGTTTTTATGCAACAGCACGTAATAATCAGGTAGGCATTTGGAAAGACCACTCTGCCTAAAGTATAAAGAAGGGAGAGTCAGTTTGGATCCAAGAATGCTGGTTTAATTACTGCAGTGCCAGGCCAGGGCATTGGCAGTGGTGATAGAGAAAAAAGGGCAGAATGGGGAAACATTTATTTTTTATATATATATATTTTATTGATTTTTTTACAGAGAGGAAGGGAGAGGGATGGAGAGTTAGAAACATCGATGAGAGAGAAACATCAATCAGCTGCCTCCTGCACACCCCCCCACTGGGGATGTGCCCACAACCAAGGTACATGCCCTTGACTGGAATCGAACATGGGACCCTTCAGTCCGCAGGCTGATGCTCTATCCGCTGAGCCAAACCGGTCAGGGAAGAATGGGAAAACATTTAGGAGGTCAAGTAGTCACTGCTATGTGATTGTACATGGCAGTTAGGGAGAAGGAATGTCAAGCACGATGTGTAGGTTTCTTGCTTGTAAAACTGGATGATATTTGGTATGTGTTCACTGCTGTTTCTGAAAGGTCAAATACTGCACTTCTGTATTCTTGGGCGAAATAAGCTTATGTGTATAACATACATTTACACAGTGCTTTCTGTCCTTTTATAAAATACTAGAGGCCTGGTGCACGAATTTGTGCACGGGTGGAGTCCAGCCAGCCCAGCCCCGATGGGGGCTTATCAGGGCTGGGCCGGCAGCGGGGAGGGGCCGAGGGAGGTCTGCCAGCCCTGTCCCCGATAGGGGTGGTGGGGGGACAATCGGGGGCCCAGCTGGCCAGGGGAGGGGCTACAGGAGGTTGTGGGGGAGCGATCGGGATCCCAATTGGGCCGGTGGCCACTGCAGCAGCACCCGTCATAGTGACCAGTCATTCTGGTCATTCCGGTGTTCCGGTCGCTTGGTTTTTATATATATAGATTATTTTCAAATATCCATGGGGTAATTTTCCACACTGTCGTATTTCAATTTTATCCTGAAGTAGCCTGTTATGTGTGTATTTTCAATTCCAGATTACTTTTACAAAATATATTTATTCTTAGAACAAAAACAAATCACAGTTGAGGAATTATTATTAGTTGCAGAGCAAATAAAGTTGGAGGAGAAAAAAACTGGAATTTGATGGAAATAGTTCCTTAAATTCCTTATAGTTTTTTGTTGTTGTTTTTTAAGTCCCAATTAGTAAACAAAGCGGTTCCCTTATCACCACTAAAACACCAGAGGATGATGGCCAGTATAAACTTCCCCACTGAGGGAAGAATGTTGCAAAAGGAAAACTTATAAGTGTACTACAATAGGAACCTATTCTATTCCCAGTCAGTTCAGTTAAATACATAAGAATGACCCACAAACATTGTCAAAAGAAGTAAATTTTGTGACATTTTTAGAATAATATGAAACACAGTTATTCTTACTGATGCCAGAGCAAGAGTTGAGAGGTGGGCTCCTGTTTGTTTCCTTAATACATGTTATTTGTCCATCACTTATGAATTTATCTGGCCCTTTAAAAATAATTTTCACTTTCACATTGTATTATTATAAAACAACACAAATTCCATCCCTGTTCTCTGCATTAATCTGTACATGTTTATCCTGACTTGCCACATTTATCATTCTGCATTGAATTGTATAAACTTTCAGGTATAGTTTCATAGATTAGTTCTTCTATTCACTCAATCGGTCCAATTTGCTTTTTCAACTAAAGAGACCAACCAAAAGGTAGGTGCCCTGAGGAGGAAAACTGAAAATAAATTAACAAGTATCATCACACCTTGTTACAGAGCACAATGATCAGGCCCTTAGAGACTTGTGTGCTCCTTGAATCACTACACTTTTAAGAATAATATATACATGTAGAGAAAGACAACCAAATCAATCCAGGGTCAGAAAGACGTTGGAATAAGGAGATCAATCAACGGGAATGTGAATTAAAGTCATCAAGAGAGAAAATCACAGATGAGAACCAGTGATCACTGAGTACAGCCCACCCTAAGTGCAGTAAAGGGGTCAAGGTTGAGGACTTGAAAAATTAATGGACATGGGTTTGCATCCCACTCTGGCCTCTTACTACTAATGATCATGGAAAAGTCATTTAACCTTCAAAGTAAAGTTCTTATTTCCATGGAATAATTGGATTGAGTGAGAATTTTTGATGCAAAGTACCCTCAATAAATGTTAGCTATTGTTCTTATGAAAAGATTAAGGATAAAGAGAACTGTAATAATGTCAAACAGGATTCACAAAAATGAAGAAACCATATAAGGGTGTTCTATAATTATCCTACTTGCTGTATTCATCAAATACAGTAAATTCAGATCTGTTTATCATGGAATTATAAAAACAGGAATAAATGCAAAAAGGGAAGATAAAGGAAACAATGAGAGGGAGCAACAGGGGACCAGGGAAGGGGGAGTCACCAGCAGGAACTGCCAGAGGGAGTATTATCAAGTAAGGATTATTGGGCAGTCTTAAAATTGGTGAGTGCAGGAGGGGAAGTGGTTCAACAGAGGATACCATAAAGATTGTAAAAAATAATTTGTAAAGAGAACTTTATAAATCTGAGGATGCTACTGAGAGACTGGCCAGATTTAGACTGTTTCTGATTTCACCCTAGAAAAGGACAGTGGAGGGAGAGACTGGAAGAAGGGAGTATAAAGACCTTTGAGGAGAAATCTGTAGTCTATGATAGGGTATCACAGTTTCAGTTAATGATACAAAGACCACATTTGTATTTAAATTCTTGCAATTCTGATCTTAAAACATTGATTTTATGATCAAAATAATTGTAACCTAAGCCTGTCTTTTTGTGTGAGAGATGGGAAGGATATTCTGTTTTTGCTAATATGGCAATAGGACATTAGTCTGGTAGCATTAAAGGAGAATGTGGGTCAGTGGTAGTATTGTTATAGTGTATGCAAGATGAATATAGTGAATATAAAACTAGCTTTGAGTAGCATATGGAGAATTAAACTTATAGATGGCAAATACTGAAGGACCTATTTTTCTTTATACAGTATTTTTCCAATGCTATTCAAGTCATTCATTTATTTGACAAATGTTTGAGTGTCTCTGTGCCAATCATATATTAGTTACTGGGGGTAAAAAATAGCTAACATGTAGTCCCTGTCCTCTAAGAATTTCAGTTTCATTTTAGTGAACCAAATCAATATCCAATCAAAATCACAATGCAGAGCTTCTAGTACTGTGATGGAGACTAGAGAAGGGAATAGCTATTTCTGCCTAGGAGAACAGGAAACATTTTTTATTTTCTTTTGTCTTTTAGATGTTCTGCTATTTTATTGTGATAAAATACAAATAACACAAAATTTATCATTTTGACCATTTTTAAATGTACAGCTCACTAGCATTAAGTACATTCACATTGTTGTGTAATGATTAGCATCACCTATTTCCAGAACTTTTTCATCATCTGAAACTGAAATGTAAACGTGGTGCTATTTAGTTAGGGCTTGAAAGGTAAATTGGCATTTTTGAGGTGAAGGAAAAAGAGTTGAAAATTTACATTGTCACAAAAAAGAGCACATCAAAGTTTAAAGCAACTTCATTCATAACTGCCAAAAATTGGGAGCAGCCTAGGTAGCCCTTCAATAGGTGAATGTATAAACAGATGGGTAAATTCATACAGTGAAATATTACTCAGCGAGAAAAACAAATTATCAAGCCATGAGAACTTTATGTGTATATTATTAAGTGAAAAGATGCCAATCCAAAATGTTTACATATTATATTCCAACTCTATGATATTCTTGAGAGGCAAAATTATGGAGAGTAAGTAGATCAGTGGCTGAAAGGAACTGTAGGGGAAGGAGTGGATAGGTGGAGCATGGGATTTTTAGGGCAGTGGAACCATCTGTATAATGCTGTAGTGGTAGACACAAACTATTATATATTAGTCAAAATCCATAGAATATATGAAAGGGCGAGGACTACGCCCTCCACCTTGCCCCAGGATAAGGGCTACGCCCTCCACCTTGCCCCAGGGTAAGGGCTATGCCCTCCATCTTAACTTGGCCATGTGCTCAGCAAGCTTCTTCCCGGAAGATAGTCAAGGGAAGTGCACGCCATCACTATGACCACATCCTGTGTAATGAGACACCGACTTGCGCCTGGCCAATCGGCAGGGCCCACAGTCTTTTCTCCTCCCCTTACCCCAACCCCCTATAAAAGCTCTCTCCACACAGAGTTCTCTCTCTCTCGGCCACTGGAGCTTACCGTTGCATCGGTGAGTGTGGCAGGGGAGCCAAACCTAGGTTTGAAATGAATGACTCTTTGCTTTTGCATCGGACTCGCTGGCTCCCTGTGGGTTCTTGGGAATCATGAAATCTGGGCACAACATATACACACAAAGAATAAATTCTAATGAAAACTATGGACTTTAGTTCATAATAACGTATCAATGTTGGCTCATCAATTGTGACATTTGTACCACACTAATGTAAGATGTGAATAAAAGGGAAATGGTTCGAGGGTGATGGTGGCAAGGGGCTGTATGTGAACTCTCTCCACTCTCTACATTCTACTCGCTTTTTCTATAAACCTAAAAATGCTAAAAAAAAAAATAAATAAAGTCTATGTTTAAATTAATAAAGTCTGTTAACTAAAAAGAACACAACAAAACAAACAAACAAAAACTTGACTCAGGGTGGAGGATGATTTTAGTCCAAAGGAGGACACTGCCGGCTCTGCACAGGTCCCCCACTGATGTCTTACTATATTCCACAGGAGAAGTTCTCAGCTATCAGGCATCGAGAAAGATTCATATAGTAACAGTTCTCAAGAACAATATTTGAAAGGCCAGGTTAGTGAGGCAGAACTGAAACCTCCAGATCAGGAATGAGTAAACTACAGCCTGCAGGCTAAATCCAGCCAGCCAACAGTTTATGTAAATAAAGTTTTTTGGAACACATCCAAGATAATTAATTTACATATTTCCTATGGCTACTTTTGAGCTATAAAAAGCAGTTGATTACTAGCAATTGAGACCATCTGACCTACAAACCTACAACCTTCATCTGGCCCTTTAGAGAAAAAAAAGTTGGCCAAACCCTGCACTGGACTCTGAATTGGGGCTGGTGGAATACTGCTTTCATAGGGTTCCTTCATTTTAGAATTAATAATTTTGAGATACAGAAACTTTCTCTTAAAAAAAAGAAAGAAAGGTAAAGGAAGGAAGGAAAGAAGGGAGTGAGGGAAGGAGGGAGGGAGGGAGAGAGGGAGGGAATATTTTTTCATAAAATTGAAGAATAAAAACAGTTGGATAAAAGTAAATAAAGGAAGCTTAAACTTTCAAGGAATTCAGATAAATTGGGGCAATCTAAGCTTAAACTGGGGAAAGAACTGAAGACAGTGCCTGATGAGTACTCTCCATATGCACAGGAACTGTCAAATCTGAGCAGGTGACAGACAATTAGTCATATTCATCATATAGTTTAGTCATAGTGTATGTACACTTGGAAGCAAAGTCTGAGCGGCATCATCATGAAGCAATTGAATGCATGTTTCTCTTTTAACTCTAATTTGCAAATGAGAGTTTAGTTCCATATCATCTTTAGGCTGTGGTTATAAGACTATATGCTTCAGACAGACAACAGTATATTGGTTGGCAGAGGAAAGGGGGCGGAGGGTAGTAAAGGGTATAGGGGGTCAAATATATGGTGACAGAAAACAGTTTGACTTTGAGTGGTGGGCACACAATGCAATACACAGATCAGGTATCATAGAATTGTACACTTGAAACCTATACAATCCTATTAACCAATGTTATTAACCCCAATAAATTTAATACAATTAAAAATATATAAAATAAAATAAAATGAGTGTATGCTTATACAAATTCCACATACTTTTCAAGAATGTCTTCTATAGTTTTAAAATGGGAGTTATTTAATTAATGAAAAATACCTAATCTTAAACATAGAAATGTTAGCAGATAAATAATATATTTATATTATATAGAGGGAATTGCAAAGTAACCATAGTAGTTCTTAGCAATTCTATATAAAAACACATGCAACTATATATAGATACTATTTCAATATAGATCCACAGCAACCTTATTTTTTACTGGGAAGAAAGGTTTCAATTCAGATTGCGATCTGTTCCTTCAAGAATATATCAATGAAAACCAATGATAAGACTTCTTTCTCTCTAAAGGCAATCTCTTATCATAAACTGATGCAAGTTAAAAACTAATTCAGACTAATTCATGCCGCAGAAAATCCTTTTTTGTATTTCAATAGGTATGCATTTTATAATGCTGCATTTTGGGGTTTGTAGAGGTGGATAACAATGAAAACCCGTATATGAGAACCCAAGTTTAATTACTGTGGTCTTTTGCATGAGGTTAATTGATTTTCTTCTTGGGGGGATAGCTATCATGTGTCCTAGGAACATTTTTTTTTATAATACTCTGAGAAAACAAGCAAATTTTAGTACAACCTACATGTTTTAATTTAATAGCATTAGCGCTATCCTCTACTAAGCTTTTTTATGTTAAAAATTATTAAAAATCAAAGTAGAAAACACCTAGTATCTAAACCATGTAGACTAAATAAATATTACTTAAATTCTTCATTCTGCAAAATGTTTAATTAATTGTACATGCTACCAAAAGGTATTTACTAAGATGGTTTTTAAAAAATAACATGGAATTCTAATGTCTAGTTGAAGATTTTTAGCAGTTATAACATTTACAGAGATTTTACTTCTTGAATCTAAACTTTGAAAAAGAAAACACATCTGGTGGTCAATATTAATTTTTTAGGATTTGACTGAAACTGAGCTCTCTCATCACGGTGGAACATCCTGATTGTGCCCTTGTTCTCTGGTAAATAATGTAGACAATGTTTGTCTTACTTTTTAAAATCACAAAATGGAACTTAACAATATCCTGCAGCCGTTTGTTTTATTATGTTTTTATAAATCAAAGTGAAAGAGTTTTCTTTTTTCATATTTTCAGTTGTACATTTTTTTTGGGGGGGTGGGGCGGGGAGGGACTTTTGAGAAGGGACATTTGAGAAGCAGAATTGAAACAGATAAAAAATTTTAAAATTCAAACTTGCATTTATTAATAAGGAATTTTACTCTTAAAAAATACAAACTGAGGTTATGCGACAGCTCAGTTTTAAATGTCCCCATCAGACTCCTGGATGAGTTAGAAAAGGGCAGTACTACCGGTCTGAGTTGGCCTGAGAGGTGCCTTTGGACTCTCCCTCGCCTTCAGTAAATAGCAGCACAATCTAATCTTGAGATGACTACAGAGTATGCCCTCAGTACATCTGCACCCTGCCTTAGATAAAGGTCACCCTCTAGTGGGGTTGATACGTATTTCAATCTCAATCCTCACTTGGAGAAAAACCGTCACTTAAGATCCTTTGGAGTTGAAAAAATATGGATTTGGAAAATCCAGATTCAGGGATTTTTATCTGGGTGTCAAAGATAAAGAGGTAGATATTTTTGTAATTAGTGTCCAAAAACTGGTCCCCACTTAGGAGTAAGACATTGAAAGGCCCACTAAGGCTATTAATATCATGTTAAAGTCACCTGTCAATAAGTTTTAAACGGGCTTTCAATGAGAGTAGAAAAATAGACAGACTGGTCCTAATTTTAAAAATGGGGAATAAAAAAAAACCTCATTTCCCTTGTTAAGTACCACAATTTTACAACATCTAGATCCCTTTTATAATCTTTATATGAAACCTGTAACATGACTGCTTATAGTATAGGCCCGTGGTCGGCAAACTGCGGCTGGCGAGCCACATGCGGCTCTTTGGCCCCTTGAGTGTGGCTCTTCCTAAGCCTTAGGAGTACCCTAATTAAGTTAATAACAATGTACCTATCTATATAGTTTAAGTTTAAAAAATTTGGCTCTCAAAAGAAATTTCAATTGTTGCACTGTTGATATTTGGCTCTGTTGACTAATGAGTTTGCCGACCACTGGTCTAGGCAACCTATGGATTCACCTGAAATTAAGCAATTAGAAAATTGGAGCAGCTTTAAAAACTAAATATAGACTCAATGATATTCTGACTATGTATTGAACACTTACCTTGAGCCAAGTGTTTTTTGGTCCATTAACATAGTTTAATATTACTAGGAAATAATACGAAGAAAAACTATGAGGTATGAATTATTATTGTTAACATTATTATTATATTACAGAAAAGGAAGCTTAGGGCAACAGGCTCAAACTTGGCATATATCAGGACCACCGAGAAAGCTAGTTAATACATAGTTCCGGGGTGTGTGGGGTGCAGACAAGAAGTTGCTTTTCTAACACACTCTTAGGTGATGCTGATGCTGCTTGCCTGAGACCACACTTAGAAAGTCACTGCACTGCCCTGGCCAGAGCTGCTCAGTGGGTAGAGCATTGGCCTGTGCACCAAAGAGTCGAGGGTTTGATTCCCAGCCAAGGGCACGCACCTGGATTGCAGGTTTGATCTCTGGATGGGGCGTGTGTGGGAGGCAACCAATAATGTGTCTCTCTCACATCGATGCTTCTCTCTCTCCCCTTTCTCTCTCTCCCACTTCCCCCTCCTTTCCACTCTCTCTGAAAATCAATGGAAAAGCTATCCTCGGGAGGATTAAAAAAAAAAAAAAAGAAAGTCACTGAGTAGATTTAGAATACATATAGGACTTTTGCAAAGGCAGTTCCTTCAACATAGATGTGATAAATGCATAGCAGGGGCTTTATATATTTTATATGCTTTCTTCCCTTGCAGACCATAAAGACATAGGAACTATAAAGACATAGTGACCATAGGCAGTAAGGAAAAAATTGCAGGGGCTCTACACACAGTGATCTAAAGCTAACTACTCCCCAATTCTGGACCTAGTTGATGAATTCTCTAGTTCTCTGTGTGATGGGCAACAAATTGGGGGAGTTAGTGAAAGGATGTAATGCCCTAGCAGAATGTAGATATTTGACCTGAGTATAGATCAATGGCTCTCAATTCAGTGTGCATCTGTGTCTAGGCCCCACGCATTTTGATTCAGCAGCTCTGAGTTGTGAAGAGGTATCTACTTTAAAAAGCAGATGATTCTGATGCAGGCAGCATTCCAACATGCTTGGAAACACTCTGCCTTATAGATTTAACAGATGTCTGGTTGCTTCTAACATGAGAATAACAACAACAATGACAATAATCACAAAAGTGCCTTTTGTATCAGGGCTGCAATTCTGAGCCAAATCTTGGTTCAAGCTGCCCGATCACGCTCTATCCAAGCCCTGGGACTGCTTTAAGAGTCAAGTAAGTGTAAAACAGAATTACATGCAGAAATGTACGAGGTGTACTGGGTATTGGTCATATTGTCTACTCCAAACATGAGGGGGGGAGGGAATCTCAAGATAGGCAAGAGGTAGTGACCCACTGGCTCTCCCTTCACACCCCTCCCACTCCTAACCACTAGGGCGCTGCATTTAATACAAGGTGGCTGGTCAGAGTCTGAATCTGGAGGGAATGAAGAACACACCCAGTGTGTTAGGGAGCCGGAGGGGAACAGAAAATGAAATCATGAATCAGATTGTGATTGTGATGGGGGCAGCTAAGGACCACAACATCATTCATGGGCAGTAAGTGGTCAGTGGAAATGGTGTCAATGGCAAGTGATATGCAGAATACTTCTGACGGGATGTGCTTCTCTTGGCTCCCATGGAAGCTTGGTTAGCCAGCATATCTCTGAGTGCTTGCTATGCTGCCAATACATTGCTATAAAGCTTACCCTCCGGTCCCTAGGTTGGAGTGGCAGGTTGACATCCTTCAGTGAATACATTTCTCACCTATTTCAACTTTACATAAGACCTTCCTATTGGTGTTACTTTGGGGGACAGGATTTAAACTGTTGGGTCTCAGTTTGCTCAACCATAAAATCAACAAGAGGAAGGACTCAGTGATCTAAGGCAGTGGTCGGCAAACTGCGGCTCGTGAGCCACATGCGGCTCTGTGGCCCCTGAGTGTGGCCACGAAGTTTCGATCGCACTGTACGTGCACGCCCGCACGTGGTATTTTGTGGAAGAGCCACACTCAAGGGGCCGCAGTTTGCCGACCACTGAGCTAAGGCATTTCCCAGTCCTCAGATTCTGTCCCATTTAGCCTTAGACTAAATGCCCTAGGGTGGGAACTATTACTGCGGAGGAAAGAGAACCAGATTCATCATCAAGCTCTTTTCTGAAGCAGAGATGGAATCTAGATGAATGAGAGGATCAGCCTGCAAGTTTCAGAGGCTGCTCTCTACTTTTACACGCTAAATTTAGTGGCAGCTAAATAACCTAATAAACGCCTAAGGCGGAACAGGATTTTCCAACTGACAGGGAAATCTCATGTCTATTCATCTAGGACAAAAATGGGGGTGACGCCAATGTTTTGTTTTGTTTTGTTTTGTTTGACATATCACAGCACTAGCAGCTCAAGAGAAAAATCTACATTTTAGTCAAGGTAGTGTAACCAAGTGTCCTTAGAGGAAACTATTTTGACAGAGATACATCTGAGTGAAATATGAAGTAGTTTTGAGAATGAAAGGCAAGACTATTCCAATTAAATTCTTTGGAACCATTTCAGTTTCTGAAATCCTGGAAATAAATCTATCTGGGGCTTACTCTATGGTCACTGCTTCTTGTTTAGCTTCTACCTTCGATTAAGAAGACCTCCATCTAAGACAAGGGTGGGGGCGTCTGGCACGCAGGCTTTATAAAGCCCGAGAAATCATTTGGTCTGACCCTGCCAAGGCATTAGGGGTGAGTTAAATGTTTCACCATATATAGCAGGCTAATTTTTGAGTTTATAATTTTGTATGGCCCTCCACTGATGTTATAAATATCCAAATGGCCCTTGGCAGAAAAAAATGCTTCACGCCTGGTCTAAAACCTCAGGTTGTTTGGTGACTTAATACCTATCAACACCTATTATTGCCTATTCATATAACTTTCAGGTTCACAAAGACTGTTACAAGGAGAGTAAAAGTGGCAACAAAATCTATGAGAAAGAAGCATAAAGTGCACTTTTAAATGGCTTTCCAGTGTTTCAGGCGCTCAAAGTGCTGTTTACGCCATTCCCCTGATCAAAAGCCATCAGTGGCTCCCCAGAATTTAAAGTCTAAAAATCTAAATGTCTTTTGACATGTGATGTGATGAAATTGCCTTAATCAACCATCTTGTCCACCCATGTATTTATTCAAATAACTAACAGTAGTTCCTGAACACTTTTGTGTGTTAATTAATAGCCTGGCAATATTATTTTTCTTTAATTCCTTTTAGCATACTCCTTACACCCCAGCAAAATGTCACTTTCTCATTACCACATTTCCTTCTCATTCTTTGTATCTTCAACAATGGCAATCCTCCAAGCCTCAGATCATGCCACTAACTCCATGAATCCCTCTACAATGTCTCAACTGTAGTGAACAATTCTGTTTATCTTCCTGATGGTAGTCTTATAATTGTATTATGATAATGGGGTGGGGGCTGGGTGAAAACATGAAGGAACTAGGCAAAACAACAATAACAACTCATAGACACAGACAACAGTATGGTGATTACCAGAGGAAAAGAGGGGCGAGGGCGAGGGAGGTAAAAAAGGGTAATAGGAGCATAAGTGGTGATGGAAGGAGACTTGACTTTGGTGGTGAAAAAAAACAATACATTATATAGATAATGTATTATAGAATCGTACACTTGAAACCTATATAATTTTATTAACCAATGTCAAAACCAATAAAAATTGAATAATTTCTTAAATAAGGTTTTACCAGAGAAAAAATACTATCCATGTTCTGAGTTGTGTCATATTTACTACTACATATGTTTTATCTTTAAATCTGGATTATAAACTCTTGGTTTATACAGAAAATGTCTAGAAATTGCATATGGTAGCTTGCAATCAATATCATTACTAGATATCTTGAAAAATAATTTCCATTGAGGATAAGGAAAGAAACATAAAATTTGTAGCCCTATAACCCAAACCCATTTTTTAAATTTCTCTATATCTTAAGTCTCTTGTTCAAAATAAAGCATGTCCCACCTACTTATGGCCACTTGTGTGTTCTTCCAATTCCCAGCATCCAAATGGGTCAAGTCCTTGGATGAGAAACTTGGACCTGACAGTGCTTCAATTGCATTATAGTCATCTATTGCAACAAAATACTATTTTATAAGCTTTATTTTACTTCAACTGCCCTGTAGGAAGTCTGACAGCAGATAAACACTTATTTAGATTTCTTGATCAAGTTCACAGCAAAAGCCTCATTATTCCTCATTGGCTACAAAGGAGTGGGCATTTCTCTGAAAAAAAATTTAGTTCACAACCCAAAGACTTTAATCACAATTAAAGTCTCCCATGTCTGGAGAAGTAAGCCAACAGAAGGGTCTGAGTTGGAGACAGAGACAGAGATAGAAGAGAGAGACTCTGACAAAGAGAACTGGAGAGAAACTTTTTGATTCTGCTGATTTCAATTTACATTCTGAATACAAACAATATGTACTGATAATCTGTGTAGGAGGCAATACTAGATACTGTATTGTACTGTAGATTGGTCCATAGTGAGAAGACGAGTAAACTTGAAGCCCAAATCCAAATGTTGTGCCATTTTGTCCAGTTCCTAATTGCACTCTTAAACTTGTTTTGAAAAAGCTTATAGAGATGTGTGCTAACTTGAAAGAAGGTTAAGTTACATAATGCTGCATAAAATCTCACCCAGTAATGCAATATTTTGAAATAGCATGCCCTAATGCAAAATTGTTGATATCTGCCTTTGGCTGGGTAAATTTTTCAGTGAACGCTTCTAACCCCACTGTGGAAAATCCAGGCTTTCATATTGAGTTTGAGGTCCTAGACAATAAACTCACTAATTTATTATACCAAAAGATGTTTTGTTCGGAGCATTACACTCAAGTAAAAGCAGCCATAATTGCCCTTTTCACTCCAAATGCTTTTAGCTATGCATTTAAAGACTAAAAAGAAACATAACCTTAGGTAAAATATATAAATATAACACAATTCAATCAGCTGTTCTTCATTTGCATCATTATGTAACATGAGTAAAGAAATGGAAAAAAAAAACACAGCAAAACCAAAAGCAGCTGGCCCATAAGGCTCTGTTGTAAATGATACTCCCCTAGTTAAATAGAGATAACCACCATGGTGCCATCAAAATAATTTTAACACTTTTCTTTTCACATTAATACCTATATATTTTTTATATACTTAAATATCTTTTAGAAATCTGAAGTATGCCAGTTTTCATTAAACTGTATGGTATTAGCAATTGTCACATTTCATTTCCCCAGATCTGTATCATGTCAAATCCTGCCTCCCGCCTTGTCATATTTTTCCTCTTACCCTGAGAAATATTTTCATGCTAGTCAAGGAGTTATATTTTGGCAGGCTGCTGACACAGCCATAGGGAATATCTTTTAGTGCTGTGCCAAAATACACACCCCAACTCCAGCTTTTAGCCTTCTGTCCAATCATGCAAAGGTCAGGGGCTATCTTTCAGACTACCAACTGCCATTTCTCCTTCTCATCAAAAGGAAAGTCAAATATAGGGCACTGAGTATGTTTTAAGTTTGCAAAATACACAGAAGTAAGAACATTTGGCCTAATGAGTTTGGTTAGGTTAGAAGTTATGAGAATGAAGAGTGAGGAAATGGAAGGCACCGAACAAGGACCTGTAATTACAGTTATAAAACATTATTTTACCTGTCACAAAATAAATGACCCATAAAACTCCCCAGCGGGTCATCCCCAGCAGTGGCAAGGCCAGCAGAAAGGCAGGAAGAGCTTTCTGTATCACTGATTGGTATAAAAAGGTTAGTTGATCCAACTGGACCCAATGTGCCACTATGAATATGTAATCTGTCCAACCTACTGGATTTAACAGCATTTCTATGTCTTCTTTCCCTACAAAGGTATTCTACTTCAATGATAAGATTAGGCTGGGATGGTGAAGGAGCTTTGGCTACATGTAGAGACACCAGGTGTGAAATTTGATCCCATATCTATGAATTCCCCTTTCCTCTCTAGTTTTGGAGGGGTAAGGCACCTAACCTCCCAAAACGATGTCAGACCAAGATAGGAGGCTAGCAGAGATCAGTCTCATGGTAAATAATGTTTCATCCCTGGCATTGTTTAGAATGGCAATTCATACAAAGCAGCACAAATTTCAGTAGGTTTCATTATCACGATTTCTTAATCCTCTACAGACAATGCACTCTCCTGTTGTCTGAACGCAGGGACTTCTTCCACTTACCGTGCTACCTCCCCTTAGTGAGTCTCTAAGCTTCAGTTCTCTAGTTTGCATATGACAATTTCAGTACCTGCCTCTTCTACCTCACAGAATTCTGAAGGTCCAGTGTGATAATGGGTGAGAAAGTGTTTTATAATTGTCAAGCAAATTGCAGCAATTCAGCTCTTGATTATCTTGAGGCGTGGAATAGAGTGAATATGGTAACAAATTGAAACTCACTGGTGATCTCCTACCCCCGTCTTTGCTCCTGTTTTAGAACAGTCCTCTAAACCACAAGTGTGTACCAATAAAGTGAGATTGATTAAATTGAGAGCCAGCTTTTTCATTCTCGCTGTTTACCTTAAAGCAGAGCATCTCCACGTAGGCACTACTGACAATTTGGATCTGGTAATTCTTTGCTAAGGGGGCTGTTGTCTGAGTTGCAGGATGTTGCAGTCCAAGCCTCTCCTGAGATTCCATCAGCAGCCCCTCTCCAAGTTGAGACAAAAGTGTCTTCCAACACTGACTATGGTGCAAAATCACCCCTGGTTAATAACTTTTCTAAAATAATGTCACTATTTAAGAATGACATAGGCAAAAGATAGAGGTGCTTTAGTAAGGAATCCAAATTTTTTTCAAAGGAGTAATTACTTCCAAATAATCTCAAATTCACTTTTTAAAAGCAATTACTCCTACATTTTAAATCTGCTTATATGGAGTTTAATTTGACCTTGAATGATAATCAGCATTTTAATATACCACTAAGTGATAGTGATACCATTATTTTCAATATAATCACTCATAGGCAATAATTTTACCTATCTAGATTCTCCATGTATCTACCATAAATAATATGTCATGCACACAAGTAAGGAATGGCTTAGATCAGTATGACTAAACAGTGGACTACATGATATTACTATGCTTCCAGCACATCCTATATAATAAAAGGCTAATATGCAAATCAACCAAACGGCAGAACGACTGGTTGCTATGACACACACTAACCACCAGGGGGGCAGATGCTCAATGCAGGAGCTGTCCCCTGGTGGTCAGTGTACTCTCACACGGGGAGCACTGCTCAGCCAGAAGCTGGGCTCAAGGCTGGTGAGCACAGTGGCGGTGGCGGGAGCCTCTCCCACCTTCCAGGCAGCGCTAAGGATGTCCAACTGACAGCTTAGGTCCAGGGAGTGGGCTAAGCCATCAGTTGGACATCCCCCAAGGTCTCCCGGACTGCGAGAGGGCTCAGGTCAGGCTGAGGGATGCCCCTCCTGAGTGCATGAATTTCGTGCACCGTGCCTCTAGTGTAGTTATTAATTCTATATTTTCCCTCCCTTCTTCATATTTCAGTTGTAGGAAATTTAAGTTGACCAAGAAACTCACACAACAGAAAAGGAAATCATTTGAAAATCCCTCGTATATGCCAATTACATGCAGATCCTGAGTTGACCAGAGCTGTAAACCTCTGAAGCCTCTAAATTACGTGATTCAACAAATCAAAATATTGGTCACAGGGGCCAGTGCCATAGATTAATTAGGATAGTAAAAAGAAGCTTTGCAGTGAACTCTCAGATTGTGCTGGAAGACAAGGGCATTTTCCATTAAGAGCTGCAGGTAAACTGCTTGACTAGGTGAATGTTTCAGAAATGGCCTATGTCGTATGTTTCCTCTTTTTTCCTGAAAGAATCTCTATTTGCTAAGTAAATATTTCATCCCACAGGGTCCTACATTGTGGAACTTAATTAAGATCGCATAGCTGTATCAGCATACAAAACAAACCCTTTTGTGCACATATAGAAGCCCTTTATTCCCTGAACAAATATGTGGAGATTATATTTCCAAAAATCATGAAGTTCAATAACTAGAAAAACACGCCTCACCAGTTATCAATCATGACCTATGGTTTCATAACCAGAAACTGTAATAGTAGACCTTTGTCTTGCTGCTGTGTTTAGGTGAGTGGCCACACATCCTTCTCTCTCATTCTTTCTGTCTTCCTTTCTAGAGCTTATCAAACAAGAGCTTGTATAAGCCAGCAACCATGCTAGGTGTTCATTTACAGACCTGAATAAGTCACTCTCCCTGCCCTCTAGGATTTCACAGACTGTGGGAGCAAGCAGGTAATTATATAATAATATACCTTTGCAAAATGTTGTTAGGGACATTATGACAGAAAGAAGCAAAAAATGCCAACTATATAGGTAAGACCTGGGGTGGGGCAGTTTTAGGAAGACTGTTGAACATCATCAAAAATTGCAGAGAAATTAAGTAATGTAAGGACTTCTGGGCTCTATGGTGTCCTCTCAAGTTTCATGTCCATGTGGAACTTCACAATGTGACTTGACTTGAAAAGAGGTTCTTTGTAATTAGTTAACTTAAACCTAGGTTACACTGGATTAGGGTGGGCCCAAAATATAATAACTGACATCTTTATAAGGAGAGGACACATGCAGACCTAAGGAAACACAAAGGGGACACACCATGGAAAGACAGAGTCATATATGGGGTTGCTGCATCTACAAGCCAAGGATTGCCAGCAACCACCAGAAACTGGGAGAGAGGCACAGACTAGGAGAGAGGAACCTTGATTTCAAAGTTCTGGCCTCCAGAACTGTGAGAAGACAAATTCCTGTTGCTTTCAGCCACCAAATTTGTGGAAATATTTTACAGAAACATAGGAAACTAATATAAGGACTAAGATGAACTTTCTAGCAATTCTGTAAAGCAGTATTATCAATAAAAACATTTCCCTATATTATATATGACAATCCTTACTAAGATAGAAATGTAATTTATCACTATCCTGGCATTTTGTCTGTCTATCCTCTTAATTGATATTGACAGGAGGTAAATACCAAGTAGCCTAAATTATCGCAGGCCTTTAATTATCTTCTTCCAAATTTTTTCTAGCCACCTATGTTATGATGAATTAATACAGACTATGATTAATATCTATAAGGACACAGCCTGTTCTATTGTATGAAGCCATGGTTTGCTATCATCATTTCATTTAAGAATCACCAGAGAAGCTGTTTTAAATACTGAAACTAGAATGCTGGCCCCTAGATCTTCTGATTTAATTGGTCTGGTATTGATGCTGCAGGGGTACACGAGTGGGAACCCTCTGTGGTTTGTGGGGTTCTTGAGGCAGTGCTGAAAGAAGCATTTTCAGAAGCGCCGCTCCTCCCTTCCTCACCCCTCCCCAGAATGGGAGGTGGTAGAAGATTGTAATGGCATGGAGTTACATTCCTCAGGCTGTAAAGTCCCATTTCTCCCAAGCCAGTCCTGAAAAACAGGCAGCGGGGAGTTCAGCAAAGCCAGAAATCAGGCCAGTGTCCAGAGTTGGGTGTTCCATGTTGCAGCCCAGTATAGTTCAGCATTTAGGCCAGATTGAAGTCATCAGTCCATGGGTGTGCCATGCAGCCATAGTGCAGTCCCCTGCAACAGAAGTCCCAAGAGGGCTTGGCACCCTGGGGTCAAGAGTAAGAGTGGCTCCTTTTCTAGAAGTTTATATATTTAGATTTCACACAATTGCAGTGGCCACGCCCATCCTGGCCAATTAGCCATTTCCAGGTGTGATTGACTGGCAAGCATTTTTCCAGGTCACTCAGACCTTACTGGGCATGCATCTAAACTGCCTTTGTCTAGTCCAGCCGTGGGCAAACTACGGCCCGCGGGCTGGATCCGGCCCATTTGAAATGAATAAAACTAAAAAAAAAAAAGACCGTACCCTTTTATGTAATGATGTCTACTTTGAATTTACATTAGTTCACACAAACACTCCATCCATGCTTTTGTTCCAGCCCTCCGGTCCAGTTTAAGAACCCATTGTGGCCCTCGAGTCAAAAAGTTTGCCCACCCCTGGCTAGTCCCTTCTCCCATCAATCAGCAGGGAACAGACTTGGAGAATGTCAAATGCCGCTTTTGGCAAAGCTGTATGAATGGCATGCCTATACCATTTGGTCTCCCCTTTCACTCCTTTCCTTTTAAATAATAATCAGGTTATTACAGCAGCATCAGTATGATACCAGGTCATACTTTTTTTTTAAGTTCCCCAAGATTTCACAAGTGTAGCCCAGATTGAAAACTATCAATACAGAGCAAGGCTTTATCAGAAGCTGAGAATGTTACATGATTCCCTGAAGACACTAGGTTGAAAATTTAAATAAAATCAAAGAATAAGCTCTAAATTTGTGTTTATGTTTTACTAAATCTCTGTTGTTATAAATTCATGCGATATTTTAAGCTGATATGATTTCAACAGAAACTGGGGAAAGTAAAAGATTGTGGAATGTGACCTGGCTAGGCGAGAAATCAGTATCTCATTGGCTTAGAGACAGGGCAGACCACAAGTTGGGGGTAGACAAAAATCTTCCCAGAGTAGCAGAAAAAATGGGGGTTGTAATTTAAATACAATAATAAAACCATTATTACCTTTTGAGACAAAACACTCCAGAATAAGCAACTAAACAGAAGAATAAAAAGGGCCACATTTGTTACCAAATGCATTCTAAAATGATTTATTCCCTTTTACATTTAACAGTATCTATTTAAATTTAATTATCTTGTTATGCAAATGAGGAACTTTTGAATACAAAATCCTATCTAAGAAAAGAGAAACATGGTAATTAGCCATACCTCCGCTACCCTTCCCATTGGCTAATCAGGGCGATATGCAAATTAACTGCCAGCTAAGATGGCGGCCAGCAGCCAGGCAGCTTGAAGCGAACATGAGGCTTGCTTGCTTCAGTGATGGAGGACTCCAACGTTCCCCGCCTGCTGCTGCCGGCCTCTGAGCTTGCAGTTTGAAACATTGTTACAAATATAGAAGCTAAACAAAACCCCAGAAACCTGCTTTCAGCCAGCCGGGATCTCAGAGCTGGAGTTGAAACAGTGTTTCGATTATAGAACCCAAACAAACCAGATACCCGCTTTCAGCAGCCAAGGCCTCAGAGCTGGAGACAAGCCTCAGAGCTAAAGCTGGCCCAGAATAAAAAAACAAGAAAAAAAGGAGTGGTAGGGAGCTTCAGTCACCCGCCAGCCTGAAAACAGCCCACAGCCCCTCACCCAGACTGGCCAGGCACCCCAGTGGGGAGCCCCACCCTTAAGGGTGTGTGACCAGCTGCAAATAGCCATCATCCCCTCATCCAGGCTGGCCAGGCACCCCAGTGGGGACCCCCACCCTGATCCAGGACACCCTTCAGGGCAAACCAGCTGGCCCCCACCCGTGCACCAGGCCTCTATCCTGTATAGTAAAAGGGTAATATGCCTCCCAGCACCGGGATCAGTGTGACAGGGGGCAGCGCCCCAACCCCCTGATTTCCCTGTGGCTCTGTGTGTGACAGGGGGCGGGGCCACAACCTCCCTATCCACCCTGCTCTGTTCGTGACAGGGGAAGGCACCCCAACCCCCTGATCAGCCCTGCTCTGTGCCTGATAGGGGAGAACTCCCCAACCCCCTGATCGCCCTGTGGCTCTGTGTGTGACAGGGTGCGGCGCCCCAACCCCCTGATCAGCCGTGCTCCATGTGTGACAGGTTGCGGCACCCCAACACCCCCCCCCCACACGGGCCCTGCTCTGTGTGTGACGGGGGAGAGCCATAAACTCCCCATCGGCCCTGCTCTGTGCGTGACAGGGGGGAGCTCCCCAACCCCCTGATCGACCCTGCTCTGTGCGTGACAGGGTACGGAGCCCCAACCCCCCTGATGGGACCTGCTCTGTGAGTGACAGGGGGCAGCGCCCCAACCCCCTGATTGGCCCTGCTCTGTGCATGACAGAGGGTGGCGCCGCAACCTCCCCATCGACCCTGCCTTGAGTGTGACAGGGGGCGGTGCCCCAATCCCCCAATTGGCTCTACCCTGAGCGTGACTGAGGGTGGCATTCCAACTTCCCAATCCACCCTGCTCTGTGCATGACAGGGGGTGGCGCCCCAATTCCCCAATCGGCCCTGCTCTACGCCCGACCAGTGGCTGCACCTAGGAATTGAGCCTGCCCTCTGCCACCCGGGAGCAGGCCTAAGCCAGCAGGTCATTATCTCCCGAGGGATCCCAGACTGCGAGAGGGCACAGGCCGGGCTGAAGGACCCCGCATTCCCCCCCAAGTGCAGAAATTTTTGTGCACCGGGCCTCTAGTTGATAATATAAGTTGACAGCCTAAAATATCTTTCTCATTTTCCTATTTAATGTCCATATTTCCATTTTATTGTTTATAGAAGTTAGAGTAAAGCATTATTGTTACCAAAATGGACATAAAGTGAATCATAAATGCCATTTAGACTTTTTGACGTGAACTGAGAAATCTCTAACAATATATAAGATAAAATGTTTGTTACTTTTCAGACCACACATTCTTAAAAATTATTTTACTCCAAAAAGACTGAATGAATATACACGTAAAATATTAGAAAGATGTTTGAAGAGGTTCATTTATATCAAGGTTTGTATTCCATTCAGGGTGGCCAACCATTTATGAGTGCTTGAATCTGATTATAACATTTACAAATTTTATTTATTTATTTATTATTATTTTTTGTTAATCCTCACCTGAGGATATTTTCCCATTGATTTTTAGGGAGAGTGGAAGAGAGAGGGAAAGACAGAGAGAAACATCTATGTGAGAGAAACACATAGACTGGTTGCCTCCTGCATGTGCCCCGACCAGAGCCCCAGTTGGGGAGGAGCCTGCAACCAAGGTACATGCCCTTGACTGGAATCAAACCCAGGACCCTTTGGTTCACAGGCCAATGATCATTCAAACCATTTGCTATGGACTGATGTGTGTTGACACATTCAGAATAAGTGATATTAATAATTTCCTCATCTTTATATTTGCATTTCTATTTCATAGTGCATATTAGTAAAACTTAACATAAGGATACTCAGATATGTTAACTGGAATATTAAGTATTGTTTTATAAGTGGGACTTATTAAAATAAAAATTTGAATAATACATGACAGGTTAACTTTTATTTGATAATAAAATAAACATTACATTTTAAAAATAATTAGTCTGAAATACTGGGGGTAGTCCTATTGCCTAACCTTGGAGTTGAGTAAATTACTAGTAAGACAAAACATATCTCTCTAATTATTTTCTTGTATGAAATTTCTGTAACTGCAATAAAAAATGTAAACCATATATTGTATTGATAAGTAATTACTATTAAATAGCATAGTCTAAAATACCAAGTACGAAGCTTAGAAAAACTAAGATGGTTTAGTGTAATGGTTAGATAATAAACCTGATGCTTTAAAAAAAAAAATGTTGTTGTTTTGGAGAAGATGGATAGAATGCAGTGCATATCTAAACAACCCAATTAATAGCATTGATATATATATTGCAGTGTGCCAAAAACATTATTTGGAATCAAATAATGACATAGAACTATAAAATTCCTGGAAAATATACAATAAACAGTAAGTAATTGACACAAAAACACATGGGAAAATTAAATTAAAAGAGTGCACAGTAGTATTTTCAAACTGTCAATATAATATACATTGGGTCTAAGGGATTTTACAAGATGCTTAAACGTACATAAATGCCTTTATATATTTCAGAAGGATATTTTACTGCAAATTAGCATGGATGTTCATATTTCCCCACCATGTGGAAAGGACTCAAGCCTCTACAGACTTAGCTTCAGTTGATAATGTATTTCACTGGCGTTCTATCTCAACATGCACAATGCACGAAGGGGGTTTAAGAAAGCCTCAGTGAATATACTGAGGCTAACAAGACACATGATAAAAAGGTTAATCTAGCATGTTGCAAGGCTTTAATTATTTAATGTGAGAAATGGCTCCCTTTTTTTCCTCAAGTATTGACCTCAGATAAGCAATTTCTTCTCATTATGGGTAGGCTAAGAATCAACATAAAAGCATTAGTAGATAATTATAATATATGTGAACCAATTTTACTATGTAATCTTTTCATGCCACCCAAATGCAGCATTTTAACATGCTACAGAGAGCCTTAATGAAATTATATTTACTTAGAATTTTGGCTTTAAACAAATAAATGTCTGGTTCTTTACTCAATCAGGGTTGTTGTAGTATTGAGTATTTATTTGGTCCCCAATGTAACATATAGCCCAATTCTCTGATCTATGAATTTAGGGAGGGGCCTGACAAAATATTTTCAAGTCAAACTCTGTTAAGTTTTCAACTGGAGATTTGTGGAACTCCAGAGATCCATGTATCTGGTTTTTAGTAGACAGACATGAGCAGAGCAAGGACAATGGGCAAGGAACAGAAACCCAGCAGGGCAGAAAGCCTTAGATGCCTAGCAAGGGGCAAAACTGGGAAAACAAGAACCTCACCCCAGAGTAACCTATCCTCCCCTAGCATATCAGTGGTCATGTGGTTTGGACCCCTGATCTTTTATATCGCTGATCAGGTGGTTTAACCCCCCCGACCTTTTCCTCCCTAAAGATAACATGTAGGCTTCAGTTGTATTTCAGCTCCAGGCCCAGAAGAGTCGCAAAACCAGACAACTGACACCTGGGTTGCCTCAGAACCAGCTATATTGACTAATGACCCCCTGCCCTGGCACTGACCAATCGGTGGAGACCAGGACCCTGAAAGAGCACACCTGAAAAGCTGGTGAATATTCTATTGAGACCTTCCCCTGAGATTTCCACCCGGAACAGAGAGATAAATATGATCAGGACAAAGGGCCTAGTGCGAGCTCTCTCTCCAAGGAGCATGCCCTTGCCATTCCCTTGCCCCTCTCCTTCCCCCACAGGCACGAATCCTAACCTCTAAGGGACCTAATGAGAATTGCAACCAGGGGAGCAAAGGGCAGCAGCAGCTCACCCTGGATTATTGAACCTGTTTCCAAGGTCCCCTTTTCTCTGACTTCTCAGTGGCCCAAGGCAGTCCAAACTAGGCTCTCCTGCTCCTTCTCCTCTGTCCTTCCTTTTTCATTGTCCTACGAATATTTTTGCTTCACCACGGACCCAGTACCCTTTGGCTCAGTGCTGTGTAGTCTTTCCCTCTTGGATATCCCCATCTCCCAAACCCCTTTCCTTAAATAAACTCAATTTTTATTTATTCACCATTTGAGATGGCCATTTAGCCTGCCTGCATATCACTGATTTTAATCTTTCAGGTTTAACTTCTTTTTTCAAACACATTTTAATGATGTTTTTCAAAATAAAAATATACATAGCTTAGAAAACAATTTTAAAAACTCTTAATTTGTTACCAGTAAATACTTGTACCTCTTTGCCTTTGCATAAACATTGATATTAAAAAGTAATGACCTTGAATAGATGTTATTCAATGCCTGCCTTTGATACAGTACAAGAAAATACAGTAAAAAAAAAAAAATACTCAAACACAGCAGCACTCACATTCCCAAGAAAGAATGGCACTGTAGGAATCAGGCATGAATTACTGTGTGGACAAGAGCACTGGGGAAGCTCCCTAGCCCAGGGACAGTCTGGCGACATTATGAGAAGCCATCAAAGAACTAAGACACTGAAAAGTGACAGGAGATTTTTAAAATATGTTTTTATTGATTTCAGAGAGAGGAAGAGAGAAAGAAAGAAAGATAGAAATATAGACGAGAGAGAAACATCGATCAGTTTTGCCTCCTGCATGCCTCCCACTGGGGATCAAGCTGAAACCTGGGCATGTGCCCTGACTGGGAATGGAACCGTGACCTCCTGGTCCACGGACAAAGCTCAACCAACTGAGCCATACCCACTGGGCTACAAAAGAATTTTTTACCTGCAAAATGTAAAAGCAATATTTCTAATATTTCTTCATTGTTGGTTTCTAAATATTTTTTTTAAGTAGATAGTAGAAGAGACTCTTGGGGACTTCATGGACCCATTGTCTAGGATTAAGGCAAGTTTGACAATTATTATACTTTATCTGTCCATTTTCTATGGTTTGGGGACCACCGTTTGCTAATTTGCTTCCTTCTGTTAGTGGATGGTGGTGTGATGCTCATCAGTCCATGTTGGTGCATATTCTGCATTTCCTTCTCGCGACACCCAGAAGAAAAGATTTTTAAAACGCAGCATATTGCTTTAATACATACTGGCTAATAAAACTTTTAATGCAGGGAAATCCCTTCAAAATTCTCAGCCTGGTTTCTTTCATTTCACAGACGAGTAATCAGATGCTCTGGGAGAGGATGCTATCTGCCCAAGGTCACTTAGCTAATAGAAAATCCAATTTGCAACTAATGACAAGTACATGCTCTTTCTTTCACAGCAAGCACTTGTGGACATTTTTTTTTTTTTGCCAGTGATATGGCTGAATTTCATAAAATTTCATAAAATTTGCAGATGAACAGAAACTGAGAGAAAGAACTAATATGTTTTAGATGATCAAATAAGAGTTCAAAAAATGTTGTCAAGTTAGAGTAAAGGGAAGAAAATGGCAAAATAAAATATAATAGAAATCTACGTTAAATTCTCCTCTCAGCTGACCATGCATATGTGGTTCCTACACAGTTCCACAGTGACATGATGCTTAGAAGGTCAATCTTAAGAAGGGCTCATGCCCAGACAACTGGTTTCAAAAATTGAGCCTCAATACAAGTGAATGTCCACTTCAGTGAAGGTGATGGTCCTACTGACATTGTTTTGGAAGCAGAAGACTTTGGCTAAAGTTTAAACGCTCTTAAACTTAAAGCTCTTACAGTTGTGATTATTATTTGAGTACAGGTAATAATTTTTTAAATGTATGCTATACCCACTAGATTGTAAGAGCTTCAATAGTGGTACCATACTTGTTGTATTGCCTTCAATATCCTAAGATTTTTGAACTGCTTGTCACACAATAGACAGGCAATACATACTTGTGAATTAATTATTAAGGTATGTGGCTTATCTTCTCTAAGCCTTAGTTTCCTCATTTGTAAAACTAAGGACCTAGAGTTGCTGCTGTGTGTGTAAAATAAGAAAGTAAATGGGCCAAAACCGGTTTGGCTCAGTGGATAGAGCGTTGGCCTGTGGACTGAAGGGTCCCAGGTTCGATTCTGGTCAAGGGCATGTACCTGGGTTGCGGGCACATCCCCGGTAGGAGATGTGCAGGAGGCAGCTGATTGATGTTTCTAACTCTCTATCTCTCTCCCTTCCTCTCTGTAAAAAAAAAAAAAAATCAAAAAAATATATTTAAAAAAAAAAAAAAAAGAAAGTAAATGGGAGTGTTTTGGAAACTCCAAAGTACAATTTACACCGTCTATACCTCCCACTTTCTTAAAAAATTCACTATGTAAAATTCTAAATAGGAAATAAACATAATTGTGTATTAACATATAACTATGACTATATATATATATGTATATGTATATATATATGTATATATAATGCAGATACATGCAAACACACATATAATGCAATTACATAGAACAGTTATCTCATTTACATATTTTATTCTGGCATTTATGTGAACTTAGTTGTCAAATGCATTAACCTGCAGAAAACTCTTTGGGAATTTATAAACTTTGAATCCATTTAGAATCTTTCTCTTCTAGAATAAAAAAAGAGTGTATGTTTTTAGAAAAACATTTGGCCCAAAGATGATATAAGGAAAAGCCTTCCCCATTTAAATAGCTGCTATTTTTATAAATGGAACAAAATCAAGTTTGCCATAAGGAGAAAACACCCTTGTGAAGAGCTGAGAAATTCTGGGAGGCTGGGGGGAGCGGGAGAGGAGTCAGAGTTGCCAAGTAGTTTTCTCTTACATTTCAGCAACATATCTTAGTGGGCGGGGGAAGAGAGAGATGCACATTTCCTTGCACCTGCGTACAGCAAAGAGTGAAGTCTTAAGGGAGAATGATGATACTCAGGGAAAAGTGCGATTATGCCTAAAGGAATTTGTGGAAGGCGACAGGTAATGTAAAATGAAATTGGAAAGGCAAAGAGGCTGTATTCCCCTTGATGCCAGTATGTGCTTTCATTTGATATTAATAGTCACTGAGCCACGGCAGGGAAAATCATCTTTACCCTCCATAATTATTTGTTGCTACCAATTATAAATAAGAGCTAGAATGCTCAAGCCACATACACAGACTTCTCAATTAGAAACACTGTATTTCTAAGAGTAATTATATATTCTATCACATGGAAATGTTTTTCCAAGGCGAAGGAAGTTCATGGAAGCAATATATAACTCCCTGAAATTAAAAACCAGCCTAGTCAATAGAGACTACCTTCTGAAGTTCCATTTTCTTATTCACATGACACATTTAGCAGTTCCATTAATACAGGTGGAAATTACACCCAGGTATCCAGAAAAGACGTCTCAGGCTTTCAACGCTTCCCATTATCATCAGTGGGAATATCAGAGGGCCGTTTTCTTTCTGCATGATTTCTCTCTCCGAGTGAAAGCTTATTTAACTGCATTTGTTGGTTAATCAGTCAGAATGTGAAGACATTAAAATTTAAAACAGGGCTCCAGAAAGGTGGTTGTTCTGTGAAACACCAAAAGGAAAATTGCTTGATGTTATTATGGCCATCTTAACTTGAAGCCACAATTATTAGGATGCATTTCTCAAGGGTAGTGTCTAGGGAGCACACAGATAAGAATCAGAGTTTATTTTCTCCCAAAGATTGCCACTCGGGGACTCCATTTTCAGTTCAGGGTAATATACTTAATCCCCTACCAATTTCTACAGATTAGTGTCAGATCGAAGCTGGCAAAAGGCAGCTTTCAAGTTGACCTCTTCAAAATGTAAAAGCCACAACTCCCAATCCAGCCACCGTGGCTGGTCAGAGCTGAAGGAAATTCGGGCCACTGAACAAAACCCACATCTTCAAATCACAGCCCTGAGTCAAGCTCTGATCGCGTGATGCGTTCTAAAGCTATGCATCCTGGGTCCCCCCCGGTCCTCCCTCAATAATTCCTGTGCTACACAAAATCTCAGAAGGCATATAACACTCCTCCCATTGAAATATCTGTCATTAGCCCAAGAACAAAAGCCAGTGACAAAATTGCAGACTCCAAGGTTTTCCCCAAAGCAGCTCAAAGCCCAGGTCATTCCAAGTCTTTCAGAGTATTCCCATGGGTCTGAATGCCGCCAAGAGAGCTTGCATAGTCTGCCCTGACTACAGACAGGCATAGACAGTTAGCCAAGTTTGGAGAGAAAGTGAAAATAAGAAGGAAAATGTGTTTGTATCAGTTCACGAGGCACCATATGCCACAATTACTTGAACACAACGAACTGGGGAGATGATTCTGATGATCTACAGCAGAATAAAGCAAATGTCTTTATTTCTGAAGGGAGAGTACGGACACAGTAAACTCCATTCAATTTACCTTAGAACGGCCCAGTACTGCAAATTCTTAATTCCTGGTATTTGCCTTATCTCTTCATCTAACTCCTAACTTCCTAGAGGATAATACCACTGTTTTGTACCCCGTTTCCACTAAGATTTCTTTAAACGATTGTCAGCGGAAATCTACTTTGTTACAAAAAGAATTTGTTCTACACTGGAGAATAAAGGAGGAAGAGTCACTAAGGATGGTCATTTGTTAAGGTGCCAGTCTTTGTTAGGCAGTCTTTGTAATATTATAATTGGTAAAATTCAGAAATTGATGTGAGACCTAGCGTAACCATGTTACAAGCCAGGGCTGCCACCAAAGAGCAGGTTGACATCTGAATTTAACTGACACTGCTTGCTTTGAGGCCGCCTTCCCATTGTGTCTCCAACTGCAAAGGAGAATGACTCCCTGAGGGAAGCCTTTGGAATCGCAAATACATAAACATCTGGGATTCAAATCTCTTTCAATTACATTAATGATCTACTATGTGCAGGAGAAAGTTTTGACTCTAAAATAAGATTAATTTAATCTCAAGGTTAGAGAGAGAGAGAGAGAGAGATTTTAAACTTTCTCTAAACCCCAACTGTCCTTTAAAACACAGAGGGGAGAAATTTATATGCACACTGTAATGAAATTGTGATTAAACATGTGAAGGGAAGCATATCCTTGAGCTATTTTGTGAGGGATAAATCAAATGGCTATGATTCTTGTGTCAATAAATTGGGCAAAGCAAAGTCTAGGTTGCCAAATTATTTACCTAAGAAATGGTTATATGTTATTCTACTCAACAGCAATTGTCCACATACAAAGCTTAGTGCTGAAGTACAGTTAAATCCTGTTGGTACTTACTTTGACATCTCACATTTTTCTGACCTAATGCCATCAGTTAAGCCAAACTATTGCTACCTCTTTCTAATAATACCCACACCATGTGAATATCAGAGCAACACTCCCAGCATGTTTCTTCTTGTGTAAACAGTCCACGTACAAGAGCAAGCCTAAGCCTTCATCACATAGCCTAATGCTTGCAGCCAATGCTTTTTGCACCATTTCTACAGGGAGCCTCTTCCTGCAGAATTGGCAGGCTCTTTGACGATTCACTGACATTGACATTGCTGATTCATTGACTCAAGTCTTTGCATATACTATGCTATGTTGCATGACCGAATGCCCTTCTTCTTCCCTGCTTGCCATTATCAAATGCTCATCATTCCCAAGATCCAGTTCAGGTTCTACTCCATCTATGAACCAGGGCTCTTCTGGCCCTCATAAATCCCCCCTCCTCTGTAAGGTGTTATAGACGGTTTCATGGGTTTTGAATATGGTTGCATGTATTTGGGTACATGTGTGAGTAAATGTGTATCCTTTGATAGACACAAATTGTAATTTCTTAAGGTGGCCTCTACTTATTTTGATTTTTCCAAACAATCTGAGACCAATTTGTGAATTCCTCTGTACTCACAAAACATGCCCAGAACGATGGATTAGTTCTATTTTACTGCCAATTAACAAAAATGACTAAAATGTCACAGAAGATGTCAAAGTATCATCTTCGTCTCTTGCCTGGGCCTCCTAATTTTGAAGTATCTCCCTTAGCTCCCTTATCTCACCTCCTTGTCTTTATGTGACATTAAAGAATCCTTTAAAAGGACCAGACTGCAGCTGGGACCAGACGTCTGGTAGACAATGAAGTCATTTGTACCTATCAACGATAAAAGTTCCATCCTAATTTAGAAATCAGAACATCATTTCACTACAAAAAAATACACAAAAAAAACACAACCCCACAAAAAAACAATAGCCTAATACTTAGAGCCACAGAGATATTAAATTTCTCATATTTCTCATAGTTTTAATCTATTTCAGAACTAATAATACTTTTAAAGAAATAGCAATTGATGAAATATTGTGCCTCAACAATACTTTTAGATTAAAAATTAGGCTTAAATTAATACTAATTCTATTTTGAAATATTTATTAAGAGTTTCTCATAAATGTAAAGAAAGCTAAATATAAAAGGCAGAAAAATCAATGCATTTGCATGTATCTAATATGAAATTATAAATGTCTGGGGTTTAAACTATTGATCTGATTATTCCACTGAAAATACTCCTATCATTATTATCCTCTTAACATGCTCATTTATTGTCGAACGTAATTGAACTTATTTAATATGTTCCAATAGTAATTTGATTTGACTATTATATTTATAATTAACAAGCTATCATGTTCTTTTCTGGCAAACAGTAATGTTAAGGAGGAACAGTGACAAATTCCTTGAGCTATGTGCTTCAAATTTAAAGTAGTATCTCTCTTTTTTTAAATATATTTTTATTGATTTTAGAAAGAAAGGGAGAGGGAGAGATAGAAACACCAATGAAGAGAGAGAATTATTGATTGACTGCCACCTGCACACCCCCTATTGGGGATCAAGCCCGCAACCCAGGCATGTGCCCTTACTGGAATTGAACTTGGGACCCTTCAGTCAGCAAGCTGATGCTCTATCCACTGAGCCAAACCAGCTAAGGCAAAAAGTAGTATCTCTTTATAGATTCAATAAAAGAGAAAAAATAAGAAGGTATATTCAAGAGCTTCAGAACAACAATAAGAACACAATAGCATCTCTTTACTTTCAAAAAGTATAACGCTCTGGAAAATCTCCCCACCCTGCTGGCCTATGGTAAGATATCAAGGCCATAGATGTTGGATCCCAATGGTTGGCACAGCTATTTATTAACTGAATGGCATTGGCAAGTCCCTTAATATGCTGGAGCATCAGTGTTGTATCTGGAATGAATATGAATAAGGTAGTGGTGGTTCAATACCTACTATTTAAAGTTAAAATCAACCTAAGCTAAATAATTATAAGTAAGTTGTGCCAGTCACTTGATAGAAAGAATTACCTCTACTAACTACAGGGTAACAAGCTGCAAAATACCACAAACTGTGTGGAGCTATAAAGGCATCCCTGGGTGCTTTGTCACCCTGTTTTGGGAATGGTTGTCACGGCATCTCAGCGGCCAGAAACATTGCTGCTGATTTTGTGGTTTTCCAGCAGGCCCTTATGAAACAGCATATGCTCTAATTTTTTTAAAAAGACATTCTTGCAACATTTTAAAAAATGGAGTCATTCTGTGAATGCCAATCTACAACATAAAGTCTTTGCTACTTTTCGTAAACGTGAAGTCAAAGTCTCCCATCATTAACTTGTAATGACTGATGTCTTTGTCTAAATAATAAAACTGTGTTTAATGACACATACTGGAATTTTCATTTTTGTTTCTTCGTCTGTTTGAAGTAACATGAGGGAAAGGCGTGGTGCCCTGGAAATGTGTCTTTTCTTTTATTAAACCTTCCCAAACCCTGCAAATAGTGTGGTTCTTTTTTTTCTCCCTTCAGAGGTGGAAGGACCTTTGCTGCAGTTCACCAGGAACAGGGCTCAAAGTACAGCACTGATACCTAGGCTATGGGGTAGGGGAGGAAGTCAGAGGCTTAGAGATGCACAATTTAAAGGGTTAGTAAGCATTTCTTTACCTGAATTTAGGAACTCTAATTTTCCTCCAAAGAAGATGATGTTACCTCCTTGCTCTCAAATCCCCAATGGCTTCTCATCATCCTTGGGAAAAAAATGCAAACTCTCCATTCTAGCTCAGAGGGCCTACAGGATGTTAGTGCTGATGGCAGCTTTAACATCTACCCCTTGCCTATACCACTCCAGCCACAGGGCCTGTCTTTTTGATGTTCCTCCTATTTGCCACTCAGTGCCACCTCATGGACCTTACACTTGCCATCATTCCACATGCCTTCTCTGCCCAATCATTTCCCCACAGTTCTGACCCTCCCTCTCTCCCTCCCTCCCTTCCTTCTTCCCTCCCTCCCTTCCTTCCTCCCTTCCTCTCTCTTTTCATTTGTCTTGTCCCTTGATTGTTACAATGTAAAATAGAGACACTACCATATAAATCTTGTCATTTTCTTACACCACTTTATTTTACTTCAAAGAGTTTATTACTTCCCAAAACTATTATAATTTCAATTAGTTTGTTTTCTCTTTCTTCCACTACTTTATGAATCTCAAGAAGAGTAGAATTTGCCTCTCTCTCTCTCTTTCTCTCTCTCTCTTCTCTCTCTCTCTCTCTCTCTCTCTCTCTCTCTCTCTCTCTCTCTCTCTCCTTGTATACTTAGCATCTGAAACATGGCTGATAATAGATACTCCAAAATTAAATGAATTAATGAATGAATAACCACTGTACATAAATATTGAATGTGGCCTTTTAACATTGCATTTTATAAGAAAGTAGGGAAGAATCAGAAACTAACATTTAATTTTTTAAACATAAAAAATATTTAATTTTGGAGTATCCTTCATCCTCATTTTATAGCCTTGGATTTTAGAATTTAAGTAACTTGCCCTTAGGCAAGATATTTAGCAAGTGACTGCCAGAATTTGAGCCCTGAGTGATATGTGAAATAGGTAAAGGGATTAAGAATAAGAGAAAACCCATGGTTTTTAGAGTCCAAATTTGATAATTTTGTCTATATTTGATATAGATTTAAAAAAGAAGTTTTAAAGAACCTTAGAGAGCTTGGCAGGCTTTACTAATGTTTAATTAAGTGGTTAACATTACAACTCTGACTCAGAAGCTGGGATGAGGGAAAAATAATTAAATGAATGTTTATATAAGGAAACAACAAAACTAGCAAATGAATCAATAAAACCTAATATTTCTCATTCTTATCTGGCTTTACTTCTTCCCAATTTCCCTTGAATGTAGGTATCCCTTAAGGTTCAATATGTATTCTTTTCAATCTATAGCTTTCCTTTAGAGAATTTATTCCTTTTTATGGCTTCACAACTTAATTCTTTATTTATATGACAATTTCCAATTGAACTTCTGTCTTATCTCCTAATATCTCATTTTGGGTTCTAGCCATCATGCCCCCAAGTGAAGTCATTATTTCTCCATGTCCAATCACTAAGGGTTAGCCATATTTAAGTACTTAAGCAAAAAGTCGTTATATTTGATCAATTGTTATTTGAATTATTTCTATTCCTTGTATTTGCCCCATCTTTACTATTTTAACTGCCAAAATATTTCAAATCTTTGTGGACTCACATGGACTATCAAATAGCTTCTTAATAGATTTATCTGTTTTCTGTGTCTCCCTATTAGAATTCATCCTGTACATCACTGCAAATTAACAGTCCTTAACATTTTCTGAAAAAGTCACTATCTGCAGCTTAAAGTTTGCACATGGTAGCTTGGAAGTAGCCATGTACAATATGGTCCCACTATGCCCTTGCATCCTAGCTCCACTATTCCTTCATATCCTCCAGTTCAGGGATGTCTTCTAGATATGCCCTATCATTTTGTTGGCAGGGCTTTTTTCACACTGACCATTTCTTGGAAGGCAGTTCTTTCTTCTCTCCATTTGTTCAGGTCCATCAGTGCTCAGTTTATGCCAGTGATGGCGAACCTTTTGAGCTCGGCGTGTCAGCATTTTGAAAAACTCTAACTTAACTCAGGTGCCATGTCACATATAGAAATGTTTTGATATTTGCAACCATAGTAAAGCAAAGAGTTATATTTTTGATATTTATTTTATATATTTAAATGCCATTTAACAAAGAAAAATCAACCAAAAAAATGGGTTCACGTGTCACCTCTGACACGTGTGTCATAGGTTCGCCATCACTGGTTTATGCTCTATTATCATGAAGACTTTTCTGATTGGGTTGCCACAGGATTCAAATCGAGGAGATCCCATTAGCATATTTGTGCTCGCATATTTCTTTTCCATTCTTGGACTTAAGCTTTTCTTCCCTGTAGCCTTTAATATCATGTAATGTTTAATTAATGTCATTCTGACTATTCTTTAATCATTCTAGTGCTTGAATTGTATCAGGTCCTGAATATAATCTTTCCATTTCCCATCTATTTTTCCATTCCTATCTAGTTTTTCCCTGCTTCTACTTGTCAAGTCCTGACCTGGCTTTTAGGGGTCAGCATGTATTTATTAAGCACATGATTCTTGTCCTGGATTATTGAAGGCAATGGGTATACAGCATTAAATAAATCAGACTGATCTTTGCTTTGCTGTGAAAGAAAGCCAACACTGACATCATTGTGCATTAGTGCATGCACGCTACGGGACCCAGGGAGATGCACCTGACTGTAGAGGAGCTGAGCAGTGGGCAGGTAGGGTCATGAAAGGCCTCAGCCATCTATTTTATGAATGGCTCTCGGGGTCTCCTCTAGCTTTACTCATTCTGCTCCCCATAAACAGGGAATGACAGAAAATTTGTCCATTTTCCCTCATCACCTCCTAAATGCTCTGCTTTGGAAAGCACATTGGGTTAGCATGCCAGCTAATGAAGATACCTCCTACTTTAATACTCAAAGTTTAAAAGGCCAGCTTCCCTCTCAGGCTTAAAATATGACTAATCCAAAAAATATAAAGTACAGTAAAACAATACTGTTTCTGAGTGCTGGGCAATTTGACATAGACTTTCTTGCAGCTTGACATTAGGTTAGTAACTGGGCGCTGTAATTAAACATTCCTACCATTAAATTTAAAGGATTTATATATTAAAACTCTTTTAGATTATCAAAGTACCTGGTGTGATAGTAATATATGTATTAAATCCTTAATATATGTAATATGTGTGTTAAATTGTTTCTAGGGCTTTTCTAAGGGGTAGAAAGAATTCAGTGTAAAAGATTAAGTTAATTTGTAGTGCTTTTTATTTGGCTATCATATGATCCATATGTTCTAATATTAACACCTTGAACATCCTACTGCCAATGATTGGGGACATAGACCAACTGCAACTTTTTTTTCTCAATTTTCATTATTACCAACCTCAGCACTAGACTGGAGAAAGACTGACCAGTGTTCCCAAAGACCCTTCTCAACCATCTGACGCATTCCCTGAGGTGGTGTCCAAGAGCCTAGCTGATGCAACCAGCCACCGGATGTCACTCTTACTCTACACCAACTGGACAGGACTGGCTGGAATAACTGCCATAAGTGTACCCATCACTGCCTGGCATCCTGGTACCAAGGCGTTGCCTCATGACTTGGGCAATATCTTCTACACTATTTCACAGAATTGTAAAGTACTAGTATTCACTAAGTATCCTGAGCTGTCTGTTTCTGTTTGAGTTACCCATTTATCTACAAGAAGAGGGTTGATATTTGCAACATTTAGAGGGTTCCACTGATTCTCACTGTGAAGATAAGTCACCTTTTCTGTTTGTTTTCTAGGGCTGCCATAAAGTACCACAAACTGGTGGCTTCAACAACCGAAATGTAGTTCCTCACAGTTCTAGAGGCTTGATATCCAAAATCAAGGTCTCTGCAGGGTGTTTTTTTTGTTTTGTTTTGTTTTTTTTGTTTTTTCACAAAGGCTCTCTCCTTGGCTTATGAATGGCTGTCTTCCCCTTGTGTCTTCACATGGTCATCCCTCTTTTCTTGTGTTCTAATCATCTCTTTATATAAAAACAGAAGCCATATTGGATAAGGGCTTATCCTAATGACCTTAGTTTAACTTAATTACTTCTTTAAAGGTGCTATCTCAAGATCCAGTCATATTCTGAGGTAGTGGGAGTTAGGACTTTGACATGAATTTTTGCTAGGATACAATTCAGCACATAATACTTTTATTTCCCAATCGGTCTGTTTTGTTTTGTTTTGTTTTGTTTGTTTGTTTCCTCCTCTGGTTGGTGACTACCAAACCAAATAGCATTGATATAGGTTGCTAGAAGGCTAATGATATGTCTTGAAATAAACTTTTTAAAAAATCAACTGTCACCTGGCCAGTTTTTCTCAGTGGTTAGAGCATCAGCCCCCATATAACTCTGTTCAGGCTCTCTTCCCAGCTCTGGTTGGGGCTAGAGTGGGAGGCAACCAGTCAATGTGTCTCTCTCTCACATCAATGTTTGTTTTTTCTCTCTCTCAATACCTCTCTCTCTCCCCTTTCTCCCTCCCTTCCACTCTCTCTCTAAAGATCAATTGGAAAAGAAATATCTTCGGGTAAGGATTAAAAAAAATTAACTGTCTTCATGATGGAGAGGTCAATACTGATAGCTCAAGTCATGTTGCTATTTAATCCTGTTCCACCTGCCAATATACAATCTGTAATGTAACAAATTACATTATGTTATATACTATCCAAAAGCCAGAATCTAGGGCTAATTCTGCTCTTTATCTTCCAATGACTATTCAAAACATGGAATAAACTTTATGGAAAATTACTGAACTATAATTTAGAAAATGTGACATCCCATGTTACTAATTAATGATATATCCTTTAACATATTGTCCAGATTGTATTGTAAAACTAAGCCACTCTTGGAGGATATTGTTCTAGCAAAGAAAGTTTGAGTCTATACAGATATCATTTGAAAGCCATAAAGTACTATTCAAACACTACATTGGATAGTTATTATTATTCATTTTTGTGATGATTATTGCCTGAGTGAATGGATGACCCACTGTTTCTGTATCTCAAATTCAGTTAGTTGCTTTTCCCATGTATTCCCATATTTTTCTCCACTTACCCTTCTTATATTTTAATTAAGTTCACTCATCTGTTTTCCTACTGAATTAGAAACTTCTGCTTCTTCAACGCATAACCCTATGTGGTTCTCAGGAAAAACACTGTGTGCTTCCTGATTGTTGACTGCACCTCCTCAGAGCACGTCAGCCTGATTTTCATTCTGGGTAACAAACATTCTGTCCTCTTTCCTTCCTCCTCCCCAGACAGCTCAGGGCCTCCATCCATCCGCCTCGATTGTCTAGGCACATTTCCAATGCTCTTATATTGTCACCCACAGTGTGTGGTATTATAATTAGTTTTGGTGTTTTCACCCCATTGTTCACCTCTGCCCACTGAGAAGATTAAATCACACAGAAATGCCTGACTCTTTCCAATTACTTTTTTTTTTTTTAATCACCTGGGCAGTTCTGCTGGCACTTGGAACATGCAAAATGCAGGCACAGTAGTGTAGGGTGCCTCAACAATTTGGGAAAACCACCCAGCTAATTTGAGGTTGCTGAAATATCTGCCTTACTGATTTTCCCATCCAGGCTGCCACTGTAAGATTAGAGCAATTAACTGGTAATTAGGATTCTGAATAGGAAAATTAATTTGGGGCTGTAATCACCACCTTCCCTCCAGGAAATCTACACATGTGCATAAGCATTGAGGAAAATTCTGAAATATCTGCTAGTATAATAAAAGCAGCAGTCTTGAGATGGAATGCTTAACTAACTTATTATGAACCCAAAGCACGTAATTATCAGAGAAACCTAATCAATTCTTTTCATGTGACTTGGGCATTAAATGTTTGCCTTCTTTGTTTATTTTGAATGTGACTAAGTTTAAAATCAAATACCAAGGGAAGGAGATGTAAACAGTTATTTTTAAAATGCATCCTCCCTATTTTGTATTTGTAATATCAACCATAAGGATTTGCTTTAAGTTCTACAAGTATCAAAAGCTCCACGTCTATAGTTTTTGGATATTTCTTCACCTTTTTTTTCCTTCAGGATGCTCCCTGATTTGAGAAAAATTCTTACTCAATTTTTCTCTGTGTTCTTTTAGCAGACATTTTAATATATTTATTAGAAGATATTTTTGTTTCCTCCCACAGAAGGACCCATGGTTTGGTTTGCCTTTTTCTCTATATTCACTACCACATTTTCAGTCACCATGGCTCACAATTATCTCTGATTTCAGATCTTCCTACTTCCTTTTCACGATGTCATAGTTGAACATGCTCTGGACTTTCTCCACTCTTTCAGTAGCTAGAATTAAGTGTGTCTGGAATAAAGCTCTCTTCCTTAAGAAATCATTTCTCCGAATTTTTATGTTTCCCATCATTCACACTGCCTTTCTGCATCTCCAGGCCTGTAATTCTAGAATCCTTTGGGAGTATTTTCTATCGGCTTTGCTCCTGATCCTCAACAAGCACCAAAGCAAAAATATGATTTTCTTTTGATTTCTAACATTATCAGCTTTTCAGAGTTTCACAGGTGCCCTAGTTTCTGATCTCTTTGTTAGTCTTTTAAGACTCTTGTCTTCATTTCCCACCTTAAATCATAACTTCTGAACTGCCAAGAAAACTATACTCTTTACTCTCTATCAAATCAGTCTCTCTCTTCTTACTATTCACAGATTCCCCAGCCAATGTGGAGTTGATGCATATAAATAGTCTAAACTCTAGTCATTTGGATCAATCACTTCAAAATTTAAAGCACCAACTATCAGTCACGTGGGATTCATGTGTTCTCCAATTTAAGAAGATTATAGGAAATTACTAAGGATCGTAGAGACTTAAGATCCTATGGAAAACTAGGGTGAAAAGACTAATTTTTGGAATGAACCTATGAAAATTCTTACAGATAATATTAGTTTCCTAAGATGGGATAATACAGAGTATATTAAATGAAACCAATATAGTGGCATTTTATACATATCAATAATAAAAAAAGAACTCTCTATTTTAAAGGATTTATAATCCTTTGATCAGCAGATAATCTTCAGACTTTCTTTCTGTTAATGTTTCTTTTTAAAAAATATATATTTTTATTGATTTCAGAGAGGAAGGGAGAGGGAGAGATAGAAACATCAATGATAAGAGAGAATCATTGTTCAGTTGCCTCCTGCATGCCCCACACTGAGGATTGAGTCCACAACCCAGGCATGTGCCCTGACTGGGAATCAAACTGTGACCTCCTGGTTCATAGGTCAATGCTCAACCATTGAGCCACACAGTCTAGGCCTTTCTGTTAATGTTTCAGTGAAATGTCTCTACATTTTTTTTTTACTTTATTGCAAATAAAATACACTTTAAGAGGCTCCACTTCCCTGCTCTTGAATGTTAACTAGTTATTGTGTCATTCTAATTTTATGACCCTTACTTTCTGCCTCCTGAGCCTCCATCTCCATCATCTACTCTTATTACTGTCTCAGCTTTTTCCCTGGATGAAGGTCTAAGTCTAACATTTCCTCCAAACCTCATTTTTATAAAGATCTACTTATTTGTTTATTTATTTATTTATTTATTTATTTACTTGCTTGCTTGTAATTGCCTCTTTTCACTCTCTGCTATCTGCTCTACCTCTTTTGTTATTTTTATAATCCTGGAGTTCCCTCCTTTTTCTCATTATATCCACCACTAAGAGTAAGCAAAAAATGTATAAAAACTAATGTGTTCTGAGTTTCTAGAGAGTACAGATAACCATATTTGAGTGAGGGGAACTAAAACTTGGGTAATGCTACTGGCTGACTTTATTCATTTTCTTTTAAATATCTATATTTGCTTCAGAATAAGTGTAACATCATGCCTAACACATGAAATGCTAAATTCTACACGCTAGCTGTATCTCTCAGACTTCGGTATGCTTGTTGTAACTTTAGAAAAAGTGTTAAAGGCTACTCCTGGGTCCCACCACAGTGATGCTGGTTAAAAAGTTTGGGCCTCATACTTGGAAATAAATATTTCCAATAGGGATTAATGTGATTTTGATGAAATTTGACTTTGGATTGTATTATGATACACTTTGATAAAGAATATGAAAAGAGCCATTAGTTGAACATCTTTAGAGTATGAGCAACCTGTCATACTTGTTTGCATTATAACAACTATATCGTGTATTTGGTATAAGTTTTTGTGCCAACAAAACTCTCTAGGTTTTCTGAATTTGAAAGCACATGCTGTTTTTTCTTTTGCTCAGTCAATAAGCACATTGAAGTGAAGGATTGGCAGTGCTGATGGAAAATATTTTCTGTGATGAACATACAGGTTAGATATTCCTGAGGGTGGTTGTGAAGAGCTGCCAGGTGTGCAAATAAATCCTTCACTCATTCCTGGCACTGTGTCTTTTTATCTGTGTGGTCTTTGCTGAAAAACAAATCCTCTTAAAACGTACTTCCCCTCTGAGTCTCATATGGGAATGTCACCCCTTACCTTAAAGGGTTGTTCTGAGAATTAAATGAGAATTTGCTACAAGGTGCTATGAATAGGAAACACTATTAGGTGGTGTTAATGTTTTGGGGTATGAAGCATTGTGAGACTTAATATAATATATGAGATGCTCTGGCCTTAAGGCACTGATAATTCTACTCTCCTTTATTTCTACAATCTCCCTTCCACCCAATTTAAATTATAATTTTTAAGTTCAGAAATCTCATCTTGTTTCTTTGGAAATCTCCAAAATATAGCAGTCTATCAAGAACAGCAGTTCAAAAAATGTTTCAAGTGAGAATTTTACAAGCATATCTACACGTTAGTAAACATTTTTTGTTAATATTATTTTCAAACCCTTTGTCCAAAAAAAATATATTTTTATTAGTGAGTCTATCACCACCTCTGCAATAGTAGAATGGCAGATTTCTAGAAATCTAGGCTCCAGTCCAGAGCCTCAAATTTATTACCTTTCACCCACCCATTAATATTAAAATTTCACACTTTTTTTGGCATATTTCAAGTAAAGATTATAAATGTTCACTGAAACCCACAGTATAAAAAGTGTCTACAAAATTTAGGATTTGTATTCTTTAAGGAAATAGGTGACTGAGTTTAACTCATTCATTTGGAAAGTAAAGTTCCCTGGATGTAAAATGAAAAACTGGATGTGTTTATGTATTAGAATTTAAAAAGAAAATTAACACAGTACTAACTTGTCTTAGAGAATGAATGTAATTAATTATAGCACGCAATAAAAGTAAACAGAAAAGGTTATTAAAGTCCTGTGACAAATGAGAAAATAAACTCTATATTGAAATTGTTACAGTGAAAATATCTGGAATTGTCACAAGGAATAATATTAAAACCAGAAACCATCTTACTAATAAAACAGAGTTTGAGAATAATTCAGGTAGAATACGTAAAAATAAAGAAAAAACAGAAAACAATTGGTCATGGTGATAAAAAGATGAACAAGTACAGTGAACTGTAAGCTATTTTTCTCTGTCAAATGAAATCCTTAGATTAGAGGTAAAGACCTCTGATTCACACCCAGACACCACCGTAACTTTGGATCCCTGGAACTACAGGAAATAAAGCAGATACGTTTCTGGTACAAAATGACAGCTTTTCACTCTAGTGTCACTCAGGTTGACAACTGACATAAAAGACATATGTCACAGCTCATCACTGCCTATCTTGCACATATGGGCCTTGGAAGTTTCCAGCAAAACATGAACAGCACAGTGAAATCCCATTTCATGAGATAAGCTAAGATCAAAGTCATTTTTGTGAAGGAAAAAAAACACATAGGAAGCAGTTATTAATTTATTACTCTAGAAGGCCATTGCAAGAAGGCTATCGAAAATCAGGCTCGTCTCACTAATCATCCGAGAGATGAAAATCAAAACAACAATGAGATACCATCTCACACCTGTCAGAATGGCTATCATCAACAAATCAACAAACGACAAGTGCTGGAGAGGATGCGGAGAAAAAGGAACCCTCATGCACTGCTGGTGGGAATGCAGACTGGTGCAGCCACTATGGAAGACAGTATGGAGTTTCCTCAAAAAACTAAAAATGGAACTCCCATTTGACCCAGTGATCCCACTTCTAGGAATATATCCCAAGAAATCAGAAACACCAATCAGAAAGGATAAATGCATCCCTATGTTCATAGCAGCACAATTTACCATAGCAAAGATCTGGGAACAGCCTAAGTGCCCATCAGCAGATGAGTGGATTAGAAAACTGTGGTACATCTACACAATGGAATACTGTGCTGCTGTAAAAAAGAAGGAATTCTTACAATTTGCAACGGCATGGATGGAACTGGAGAGCATTATGCTAAGTGAAATAAGCCAGTCAATGAAAGAAAAATACTATGTAATCTCACTCATTTATGGATAATAAAGACCATTATTAACTGATGAACAAAAATAGATAGAGGCAGAGCAGCATCGAACAGACTGTCAAACTACAGCGGGAAGGCCGGGGAGGGTTGTGGGGCTGGGGCGGAGGAAGGGGGGGTGGGGGAAGAGATCAACCGAAGGACTTGTATGCATGCATATAAGCATAACCAATGGACATAAGACACTGGGGGGTAGGGGAGGTCGGGGGAATGTCAAGGGGGGGGGGGAGAAAGGAGACATATGTAATACTCTTTGTAATATTTTAAGCAATAAAACAAAATTAAAAAAAAATCAGGCTTATACAAATCATAAAACAAAGCTTAGAGCACATTTTTTGTCCCTATACTACTTTTTAAAACCAATTGGACCTACATTTAAAAATAGGGGAACTGATGTAAAATTGAGATTTCTAGCTTTTCTTGAAAAATCAGAAGATTTAGCAACATAGGCCTTATATGCCTTTAACAGAATCAGATGGAGCTGAATAGAAGCTGCCTCCTTCTTTGCCACCATCGCCTATTGTTTCCTACACCCAGACTAATTCATTGATTTACCTGCCTGAGCTCATAGGCATGTGAGCCTGAGATCTTTGCTAAACCACAAATAGGACTGTTTTTGTGATTCACTGCCTCTGCATCTTATTACTGAAATGATCAAATAACGGTACTTACTAGTGGAACTCAAATGTAGTAGGTCTGTTGACCTTAGGTGATAAGGCTTCCTGCAAAGATGCATGGAGATACATGGAGATCGGTAAATACACTGAGGGAGGACTGGAGTGCTCTCTCTCTCTCTCTCTCTCTCTCTCTCTCTCTCTCTCTCTCACACACACACACACACACACACACACACACACACACACACCCCTCCAATGCCATATCAGCAACACACCCAGTTCTCTCCTTGGAAATGGGTATAGTCTGCCTCTGACCACATTCAATCTGTCATTTTTATGACTCAACTTCTTTCCTTGCTTCAAAAGGAAAGGCTGATTGCAAAATTCATAATAGTTATCAGTAGATTGTAAGATTGTTTTTAATTTTGAAAGTATCTGCTAAAGGCATTTCCTGTCCTTAGATAAGCTGGTCTGAATTTTCGTCCATTTTATCTCCTCTCAGTACTTTAAAGGGACTTTATTTGTTTGTTTTTTGTTTGCTTGTTTATTTATCTTCAGATTTGGTTGCTAAGGACATCTGCATTGTTATTTAAAAAAACAACAACACATAACAAAAACCACCCAGATTTGAATAATTATTTTTCTAATGGAAGAAAACAAATCCCAATCTCAATATATCTTTCACATTTTCTCTAGAGTAATAATAACAATAAAACATAGCCCGGGACAGTGTGGCTCACTTGGTTGAGTGTTGACCTGTGCAACAAACTGTCGTTGATTTGATTCATGGTCAGGACACATGCCTGGGGTTGCGGGTTCAATCCCCAGTTGGGGTGCGTGCAGGAGGTGTTTCTCTTTCACATAGATGTTTCTCTTTCTCCCTCTCCTTCTCTCTCTCTCTCTAAAAATCAATAAAACATATTTTGAAAATAAATAAGTAAAACATAGTAAGAGCATGTAGTGAATAATTTAACTTCGCACAGATGTGTTGCTGTGATGTAAAACCATCAAATAAGAAGATAAGAATTAGTTTTTTAATTAATGATGTGTGCTCTAGAAAAGCTCTGATAAACTTTCTAGCTTTAATCTTGGCCTCTGCTCTGAAAAATATCTTATGATAAAATAGTTTGACATTAAAATAATTCAATTATGTTGATTCATAAATAGCTGACTTTATTGACATTGTAACTCATAAACAATTTTTCCAGAAATTAATAGATGAGGAAAAAAATCTAAACTTAAGTTGGAATAACACTATTCTACAAATCAGATGTCTAACGGGTCTTTTTGGGGGAGGAAGTAGTGGTCAAATTGAATATGCCTAGAGGACAGTGATGGCGAACATTTTGAGCTCGGCGTGTCAGCATTTTGAAAAACCCTAACTTAACTCTGGTGCCGTGTCACATATAGAAATTTTTTGATATTTGCAACCATAGTAAAACAAAGATTTATATTTTTGATATTTATTTTATATATTTAAATGCCATTTAACAAAGAAAAATCAACCAAAAAATGAGTTCGCATGTCATCTCTGACACACGTGTCATAGGTTCGTCATCACTGCTATAGGACAATGAGCAATCTTGCTATGAATATGCTAATACACATTTTAAATCATATACATCCTGAATGTTGTCATTTTAAGTGTTATATGGGAACACTTAAGGGTTGTGTTTTCCTGTGTGTAAGAAAGGGCTGTGCAGATATGTACCTATAAAAATAACTGAAATACGGGATTAGGTAAAGATAGGTGATTTACTCCAAACCACACAGTCATAATTCTATCTTTATGAATTATGACTGTGTGGTTTGGAGTAAATCGAAAGGAAGTCAGCATAACCAATAACCTTGTCATGACATTTGTACAATTTTGTGCTAACATCAATTTTGAAGTATTGTTCTCTAAAACTAGTTACAATAGTCTGCTATTAGGCAGAGGTATTGTTAATTAGCGCATTAATCACTTGGCAAAGAGTTAATCTGAGGCAAAGATTGCCTTGTACCGATAATACTAAACACAAAATCACTAAATGCAGAAGACTTGCATTGAGTTTTTAATGCAATATGAGTGTACAAGTTGGTGCACATCTACTCAAATCTCAGTGTTATTTGGCTTTTTCTTCAACTCAAGTCCATTTGGGAATGGAAGGTTGGAGACATTTGCCTTCTGTCTGATCTTTCTCATTTCCCATTTAAGCTGTTCCTTCTGATATCCCCTTTGTCTTTCAAATCTGAAATATCTTAGGATTTAAGAGCCCAAAGGATAGAGAAGTCACATCAATACCTTGGTGTGACAGTGATGTGATGTCTCCTAAGCCTTCCTTCTCTTCTTTCCAGTCTCAGCTGTTGTTCTCCTGATAAGCAAAGCAGTGAAGGCACATGCACCGCTGAGGCAATTTGTTCCAGCAAAACATATCTTTTCATGGTTTGGTGCTGACACGGGGGAAAAATGGAGCAAATAAATGTGGCTTTAGGTTAATTTGAATAATGTGTGGCACTGACAGAAACCTTGAGCAGTTAAATGTTTGGGGGAAAAAGTAAATATAGAGTGTCCCCAAAATAGTATACACATATTTGGAATAATTATAAAGGCATTGTTTATTAAAATACATCTCATTTTCAAAATTGAGATATCAGCTGTTAAAGTGTGTTTACATTTTTGGGGACACCCTATATATATATAGTGTGTGTATGTATTATTCTGCAATAATCATTTTTTCTCATGGTCTTGATTTCAGAATTTTAAAAAAATATATTTTTATTGATTTCTGAGAAGAAGGTAGAGGGAGTGAGAGATAGAAACATCAATAATGAGAGAAGAATAATTGATCCTCCTGCACACCCCACATTGGGGATTGAGCCCTCAACCTGGGCATGTGCCCTGACCAAGAATCAAACCATGACCTCCTGATCATAGGTTGATGCTCAACCACTGAGCCAAGCCAGCTAGGCTTGTTTTCCAAATTTTTATTCTGTTCTATCTGGCAGACCACTTCCCACTCCCTTCCCAAAGTGAACAATTCTTAAGATAACAAAGTCTACCTAACACAATAAAAAAAGTGAGAGGATAAATGATATAATAAAACTTTAGAAAATAAGACCTTCATAAAAATCCTCAGAGAATAACTCAAGGGGAAGAAGGCACTTAAAAATGGTCTTCATAATTGTCAATAGTAGTCATTTCATGGAAGTTACAACAGGAATTAAATGATAATATATAGAAACATGCATATGGGTATTATTAGCCTTAGTATCTAATACAGGCAAGGGTATTGCCTTTAGGTAAACTTGAGATAAAATAAATGTCTATTTTTTTCAGGATGCTGTCTGCCTAGCCCTCCTCAGAGACATTAAAACAGTGCTATGAGGTAATAGGCTTTCATTTTAATGGATTAGTATCTTAGGGTTTACAAACAGAAAAGGTGTCTTGAATAAACACTGAGTATCTTAAAACTCATTATGGATTGCATGTCAGCTAAAAATTTTTCCTATTTTCCTATGGGACTACCTTCTCCTTTACTATTAAATGGTTTATAAATTAACTTATAATTTAAAGATGATTTCATCTCTTCAAAAATGATTCAGAAATATCTATCTATCTATCTATCTATCTATCTATCTATCTATCTATCTATCTATATAAAAGGTTAAGTGTCAGTCCATTCCACTGGTAGCTATGATGTGCACTGACCACTAGGGGGCAGACACTCAATTCAGGAGCTGCCATGACGGCGCACTGGCCATTTAAAAATAAATGGAACCACGGACCTGGTGCCAACAAACCAACACTTGGCTTCCCCGAAGTGGGACACAGGCCCCACCACCACCCCAGAGCGACAGCCCACCAAATCACAGCCAATGTTGCCGAGACTCCATGATGCAAAATGCAGCCCACAGCCCAGTCCAGCCTGGAAATGGTTGCTCTGGGTGCCGGATAATGATGTCACCTAGCAATGCCCAGCTTCCTCTCACTAGCGACTAGCCTCCTTGGAGTTTCTTCAGCCCAGAAACCCAACTTGCTTTATAGCCAGGTGCAAACGTTTTACAGTTTAACCAAATGTTTGTGGAGCATTTTCCTGTGCCTGGTTTCATTTGATCCTCACAGAAGTCCTGGAGTAGGTAGACAGGAGAGTTGGTAGAATCCTACTCTTTTCATTAGCCAGAAAACGGAAATTTAGAAAGTTTAGAAACTCGACCCAACTGAAAAGAAGAAATGATGGAACTTGAAAATGACTTCAGGTTTTCTCACTGCACCAAATATAGTCAAACACTGCTACAGTTAAATATTTTACCCTTTGTTCTCCCTGCGTGACCTACAATAATAATCTGCTTTGTGTTGATATATTTACTGCTGTGTTGCTGACAATTACCTGAAAGAGAAGTTGGGGTGCTTCACTGGGCTGGAAAAAGTTTAGCTAAATCAGAAAGCAGGTCTAATTAAGCAAGTTTATCTATATATATAAAAGTCTAAGTTGATTCGCACATGCACAATACATATAAAGCTCTCACTGGTGCCAATTGCACGTGTGTTTCAATCTGTCATTACTGATCATGAATTTGGTTGACACTTCTATTATAGAGAAAAGACGAATAGTAATATTAAAAATATTTCTTCTAATTAATTTCCTTTCAATGTGCATGAATCTGTGTACCAGGATACTAGTAAAATATAAAAATTAATAAGAATTGATAACTATTCATCTAATGTAACTGCTGTACATAAAAATCATTATAATTTATGCATTAAGTAATGTGATAATGTAGGCATATAGTAATAATAATAACTATATCCAAACCTGAAGATACTTAGCCAACTGTTGTTTGCTATAGTGTAAAAATCCAGTACTCAATTATCTCTTAACTAGTACAATTAATCATAAAACTTCTCTTGACCATAATACAAAAAAATGCCTCCTACTGTACAATGTTCTCTCCTTCACCAAAATTAAATCAAATTTATCAGTAATCTCTATATCCTTTAGGTACTTCCAACTGGCATATTTTGGTGATGAAGATGACAAGATAGTTTGACAAAGAACAGTTCCACAGTATTGTATATAATCTTCCATCTCTTTCTAGAGAGCTTTGGATATAGGAGTTAGTGCCTTAGTAGGGCATCTTTCACAACCATAATAATAATAATAATAAAAAGACAGAAAATCCTGAAATTTCACAAATATTTACTTAATGGTGAAACTGCCTGGAGGATAGACTGTTCAACAGTTTTAGAAAATCTGATATAATACGTTGGCATAATTCCCCTAAAAGATATATTAAAACAGGGTGCCAGTATCTCAGTAAGAGACAGTGTCTCAGTCCATTCTGGCTGCTATAACCAAACCCCATGGACTGTGTGGCTCACAAATAACAGACATTTATTTCTCACAGTTCTGGATGCTGTGAAGTCCAAGATCAAGGCATGGGCAGATTCAGTGTCTAGTGAGGGCTTTCTGGCTCACAGACTACCTCCTTGCTATGTCCTCACTTGGTGGAAGGGGTAAGGGAATTTTGGGGGATCTTTTCTGTAAGGGCACTGATCCCATTCTTGAGGGCTCTACCCTCCTGTTCTAACTACCTCCCAAAGGTCTTACCTCTAAATATCATCATATTGGGTATAACGCTAGCATTTAACATACTTAGGCTGATTTTTCTTTCTTGGGAATAAAATACCATTTATAGTTTTCTACCTGAGCTTTTCTATCCAGCCTAACAACTCTCTCTAAATTCATAAAGAGGAAGAGGCAGTGAACAGTATAAAGAAAAGAAAAATAGAAGGAATGCTGATAAAAAAGTATATAAAAATGAAAGAAAGATGTTCCATGACCTTATTCTAAATTCCGAACAGCACATCACTTTTCATGGACTAGCCCTTATTGCTGAACATGAGTTTATATTTTTATCAGTTCCTGAGACATAACCACTGCTTATTCCCATTGTGATTTTGAGGAGAACCATAATTGCATCAATTTTTTAACTTTTTTTTTAATAAGTGTTCCTCCACTCCCAGTAGCTATCTTGATAAGCAGAATCACTTTCTACCTTAGGACAGAAAGTTAGTAGGCTCCATGGCTTCATAACATTATGCTTTTTTGTGAAACTGGATGGATATTACTTACCTTAAATGTTCTCTCTGAAAGCTAAGATCTATATCAAAGCAACGTGATCTACATACTCATAAACTACCTCCTATTAAGCAGCTTTTTATTCTTTTGGGGTAACAAATGTACTCTTTTCTGTGTTAGGCTTTAAACCAAAGCATCATTTTCCTCCTCTAGTATTTTATAACTTGTAAAAAATAAAAGAATGATGTGCTATGGGTAGATACACAACGCTCTTAAGCTAAGGAAAATAATTGCTGAATAAACATAATTTTTAAAACTGGAAAGCCATATTTACTTTATATCTCTTGCAAACAAAGGAGTGAATGGAAAGAAAGTGGCTAAGAATCACAGATTTGTATTGGGGGTGGTTGGAATAGATTTATACTTGTTGCCAATGCAGGGAGATATTTCAATTATTCTGAGCTCACACTTTTGTTAAATAATTTCACAATGATATGTCATGGAAGTAAGAAAAATGCTAGATTTCCAGGTCATCAGCTGGGTTTTATGTGGTACAGTGATAATTTTATTTTGCACAATTCTGGCTATGCCCAGGAATTACTGTGTCTGGTAATTCATTCTGAATGGAGAATGTAATGGTTTAAAGGTTGGAGAAGTTAAAAAGTTATAAATAATGTCTGATGAGCAAGAAATATGTTTTATGTCATTCTCCTTCACAGAGTTTAGTAATGTGCTTTGCATCTAGAACGTACAATATAGGTTTATGAGATGAGTAAAAGAAATGAATAAATAAAGGTTTCCAAAAAAATAAATGGCAAATATCAACTCAGATCTCAAAAATGAGCAGTATAAGTAATTAAATAAGAGAACACCATTCATTCATGTATCTATGAATCTACTAAATATTTTTGTGATTGTTTCTACCATGTTGTCCTTCTCTTTTACCTTTTCTTCCATATTTCTCTCTTTCTGTGCTTCTTTACTGGTAACATTTCTCCATTAATTAATCATTACTTAACCATTAATTAACCATTTTTAACCTAATACAAATTATGTAACCTCATGCTTAATTTTACAAAGCTATTAATTTAATGATTTCTATATCTTTAGAAACCCACTTCATATTTCTCAATAAATTATTAAAAAATACTGTCTCTACCCCAAATCTGTAGTATGATAATCAGCTTTTGCTAACAGGACCAGAATAATCAGTAATGAAAATACGGCTTGGTGGCTATAACTTGACATCATTCCCTGTTGAAAGGCATGATTCTGAAACATCCAATTGATATTGGAAATACCTACTGGGAGTAGGTGTCTAAATAGATAAGACATTGACCTAATTTATTATTTTAGAAAATTTCCAGGTAAAGGTTTTGAGCATATACTGAGGTTGGTGATGTCTGAATATTAAATAGAGAACTAAAAAACTTACATTATTCTTTAATACTTTATTATTAATATAGGGAAAACCATAAATTATATTAATTTAGTATATGATATAATTCACAATTTTTTTCCTATATTACTTGGAAACCATATTTTTTGCATCCTTGCATATAATTCTTATGAACTCTGCTCAACTTATCTTACTCTCTTCCACTCTAATTAGTAACCAGAATTTCAACATTTAAGTGCATGTGCATGTGTTAAATCTCCTGGAGTTCTTTACTTTCAGGGTACTTATTCAGTACTATTTTACTTGAGTATATGTCCTGTATTAAATGTGTGACAGTGACACCTACTTTTCACAATTCTGACAAATCTTTTAAGCTATTTTATATGTTTTATAGTGAAATAATGTGTCAAGATAAATTGATGAAAGTGTACGCATCAAAAAAATACTTCATATGAAAAAAAAACTTAATTTGGAATCTAGGATTTTTTTAAAAAAATGATGATTAAAAATCTTTAACCATATGCCTTTTTATAGATGGCCCTTTATTGCCACAGCAGTCAATAGCTTCATGTCATATTTGTAGATGTCCCAGGTGCAGGCTATGAAGAGCTTATCATAAAATGTAAAACCAGCAAAACTTACAATAGTGAAACAGGACTTCATTTGTCTATTCTAATTCACAGTTATATCAATTATCCTACAAATGAACTCAGAGGACTGTTACTAATTGAGATGACTGGAACTAGTGAAACTAAACAGGCAGAGAGAGTCTTATAGAAAAGTATAATAGCTCATAAAAATTCCACACTCTAAATCTAGGGTAAAAGATCCATTCAACGTGTATGGTATACAAAAGGATTTTAATATAATAGAACATGAAAAGTTCATTCAGAGCTTTCTAGGACTCTTAAGATTTGCAGTTCCTGAAGACTGCAGATTAATTCTTGGTGTTGATTAATAGCTGTCAATCCATCAAATGGGGCTGGCTATCCAATCACCTCATTTATTCCTCACAACAGCTCGGTCAGGTGTTTCAGTGTAATGCATATTTTGTAGAGGAAGAAACTCCCCAAGGCAACACAACTACTTAGTCAGCTAAGGAAGTGGCTGAATTTGTATTTGAACCAAGAGTTTGATCGCTTAACTACTTGAGATTGTAAGTTTTTTGAAAACAGAATAGACGCAATCACTTTTGTTTTTAAAAATTAGTAGTCCTTTGGTCTTTGTACATAATTGTACTAAGACACTATTTCAAAAATCCTACTTCATTATCACCTTCCAAGTGTTCACAGTATAACAGCCACAGCTCTGTCCTTCCCAAAATTCATTTCAAATGGACAATAGCACAATTCACATTATCGCTGTTCTTTGCATCAAATACATATCTTTAACTGGGGTATCTAACACACTGGTGCCCACACAATTGCTCTTATGCCCTGTGGTTTAGAAATATCCAACTCAGCCAGGCCAATCACTCACTCTCTCCTTGGCAGGCTTCCACATCACTGCAGCCCTCTGTCATCCGGGCTCTGCTCAGGCTCTGTCTTACCACCTCCTCCTCACAGTCCACATGCTCAGACCTTGTGGCCATCACTAATGAACGCTCAGAGGGGATCTTTCTGTAGTCTGGTTCGCAATCTAGTCCCCCCCACACAAAGGCGCATTTTATAGTTTTCAAAATATCCTAACCTTGCGTATTTCTAACCTTAAATTTTCAGAAAAATCTCTGAATACTCTTCTTTCTGTGATGAAATGCTGAAGGGCAAAATTAGAAAAGCCTGGGTCATCTTCTAAGTGTGTGACCTTGGACATGACACTTAATCTCTATGGTCTTCATGTTTTCATCCATAAAATCAAAGCATTGGCCTAAATATTTCAGCTTACACTTTAGGTCTAAAGTTTGAAGGTCTCTATCAATTAATTTTGTTAATGTTTGAATTTTATTATGTAGTGAAAAAATAAACAAGCAAATTCCAATGATTTAATTTCCTAAATGAAAGGATGATATGAACTGGGTCCTAGATGCTATCAGATCTGGTTCCAAAGGACCAGTTATGTGACTTTGGCAAAAACACTTCAACTGTAAGTTGCCTCATCACAATAAAGGAGATTAAAGACATCCTTACTTCCCCAATAGGGTTGTTCTCTGGGGAATATGTAATATCATTCTAAATTATTTAATAACATTACAGGACAAAAACTCTTTAAATTATTATTCAAATCATCATCAGTTACTTGCTTAATTTTAAATCTTCTGGAGTTTCTAAAGCATATATTCTGAAACTGAGGACCACAGACTTCTAAGCAAGTAGTGAACAGAATTCAGAGGATTTGCAAACTAAAATAAAAAATAATGCATTTTTTCATTAGCCTGTTTCTTTCCATTATGAAAACAAAACGCAAATAACAGTGGTACTATCAATATCTAACATTTTTTATTAATATAAATTATATTAATTTATATTATATTATACTAAGGTATAATATACTTTTATATTATATTAAGTTTTTACAGATACTCAAAATATTTACGCTCATCATTACTTAGATTTGCCATTGGAATTTATTTAATACTAGAGGCCTGGTGCATGGATTCGTGCACTGGTGGGTTCCCTCGGCCTGGCCTGCGGGGATCAGGATGAAACTGGCTCTCTGACATCCCACAAGGGGTCCGGGATTGGAGAGAGCAGTTCTCGGGTGATGCACCCTGGAATTGGGCTCCCTCTCTGGTTCCGGGTGCATTACCAAGAACCGCAGCTGCCAAGTCACCACAGCTCGGCAGCTCCTGCATTGAGCATCTGCTCCCTGGTGGTCAGTGTGCATCATAGCTACTGGTCAGACAGTCGAACGGTTGGATGGTCACTTAGGCTTTTATATATGCTAGTGGCTTGGTGCATGAATTTGTGCACATTGAACGGAAATTAATTAGAAGACATATTTTAATATCACTATTCGCCCTTTCTCTATAATAGAAGTGTCAACCAAATTCACAATCGACAATGACAGATCGAAACACGTACGTGCGATTGGCGCTGGTGAGAGCTGTATATGTATTGCGCATGCGCAAATCAACTTAGACTTTTATATATATAGATAAACTTGCTTAATTAGACCTGCTTTCTGATTTAGCTAAACTTTTTCCAGCCCAGTGAAGCACGCCAACTTCTCTTTCAGGTAATTGTCAGCAACACAGCAGTAAATATCAACACAAAGCAGATTATTATTGTAGATCACGCAGGGAGAACAAAGGGTAAAATATTTAACTGTAGCAGTGTTCGACTATATTCTGTGCAGTGAGAAAACTTGAAGTCATTTTCAAGTTCCACCATTTCGTACTTCTTTTAAGTCAGGTCAAATTTCTAAAGCTTTCTAAATCTCCATTTCCTGGCTAATGAAAAGAAAATAGGAATCCACCAAGTCTCCTATCTACCTACTCTAGGACTTTTGTGAGGATCAAATAAGATGAGACATGGGAAAATGCTTCACAGACATTTGGTTAAAGTGTAAAATGTTTCCACCTGTGTTCCTGAAACTCCAAGGAGGCTAGTTGCTAGGAAGAGGAAGCCGGGCATTGCTACCTGACGTCATTACCTGGCACTCACAGTGACCGTTTCCGGACTGGGCTAAGCTATGGGCTGCATTTTGCGCCATGGGATCTCGGCAGCGTCAGCTGTGATTTGGTGGACTGTGGCTCCAGGGTGGTGGTGGGGCCTGTGTCCCACCTGGGATAAGCTGAGTGTTGTTTTCTGGGTGCCAGGTCCTCAGTGCCGCTTCTCTGTGTGTGTTACGGCAGCTCCTGCATTGAGCGTCTGCCCTCTGGTGGTCAGTGTGCATCATAGCGACCAATCAGAAGGTGGGAAGGACACACCATATTTGTCTTTTATATATATAGATAGATGTTAACTTGGAAAAGCACATACAAAGTGGAGCAAAAGTAGGTTTATAGTTGTTCGAATAAAAATAATGCCACGATAAATAATAATACAATAACCTGTATTTTGCATACTCATAACTATAAACCTATTTTTGTCGCACTTTGTATATCACTCTATCATTTTTTATATTTTGATAACTCTGCCTTAACATAATTGTTTTCCTTAGGAATCTATCTTGAACTTCTATCTTGTGCATTTCAAAATGTTTTTCCTTAGAAGGGGTCCAGGGGTTTTAACAGACAGTCAGAGGGAAGAGGTCCATAGCAAAAATGTTTCTACTTACAGGTGAGCAGAGATGCAAATACATTCACACATTAGTACATACAGGCAGCAGCAGCTCCTCTGCCTGCACCCAAATCACCCGAATGTCAGACTGGGTAGTGTCCTTTCTCCCATGGTCTGTCTTTTCACTAAATCATCATTACAAAGCCCTTGTCTTTGAACCTTAAACACTATTTAGACAAGAAAACAATAATTTCAAACTGACCCAGTATAACGTCTTCCAGAAACAGATGTATTTAAAACTAAATAATGGTTTCAGGTATTTGAGTTGTTTTTTCTAGTGGAAAAAATGTAGGTAGGCAAGCTGCTCCTTCAGAACTATTCTAAGGGACACTTGTTCATAAAACAGTATTAACAAAACTTGGATGGGGAATCAGAGAGACTAAAACAATGCTTGGGCTTAATTTAAGTGGCAATTGTGAGCAGTCCAAGGCAGCTACAAATATTTTAAAGGTCAAATGGCCTAGTACTGACATAGCTAAAGAACTTATTCATTAAACAGGTTCTTTGCATACCATAAACTATGTCCTAAGAAACTATGAATGTTCCCACTTATTTATAATAGAAGACAAGTAACCCTTACAGGCCAAGCAAGTAGAGAGACAACAAAAGACTTCATTAAAATGTGTTGCCAGTTCATAAAAATGGGAATTACCCGGGAGCTGGTAGAAATGCAGAATCTCAGCTTCCACCTCAGAACCACTGAACCAGAATCGCATTTCAACAAGATCCACAGCTGATCCACGTGCACATTAAAGTTTAAGAAACATTGTCTAAAGCAGTGGTCGCCAACTGGTGATCCTGAGAGGTCCAAAAGGTTGGCAACCGCTGGTCTAAAGTACAGTGGAGCTGAGAAAGAAAGGGGGTATATTTAACAGAAGAAAATGCAAAACAGAACTATGGAAAAGCATAGTTTTGGGGATTTTAAAAACTGTATATTTGGAGAGGAACCAAGATGGTGGCATAGGTAAACCCCTTTACTCATTGCCTCCCACAACCACATCAAAACTACAATTAAAATACAGAACAACCATCACCCAGAAATGCCAGAAAGCTGGATGAGTGGAAATCCTACAACTAGAGAAGTAAAAAAAAAAACAAAAAAACAAAAAGGGCACTGAGACTGGTAGGAGGCATGGAACTAGCTTGTCCGACACCCACATGTGCCACTTTTTTAAAAAAAAAATATTTTATTGATTTTTTACAGAGAGGAAGGGAGAGGGATAGAGAATCAGAAACATTGATGAGAGAGAAACATCGACCAGCTGCCTCCTGCACATGTCCTACTGGGGATGTGCCCGCAACCAAGGTATAGACCCTTGACTGGAATCGAACCTGGGACCTTTCAGTCCACAGGCTGACGCTCTATCCACTGAGCCAAACTGGTACTGGCAACATGTGCCACTTTTTTATTTGGGAGGGAGATTGCCTCTGCGGAGTCGCTCCAAGGAGCAAGGGGTCCCAGCCCCATAGCAGAAGCCCATCTCAGGGTCCCAATACATAGAAACAAACACAGGGAAGCAGCCAAAATGTGGAGATAAAGGAACATGACACAAATGAAAGAAATGGAAGATTGAAAACTATTGAATACAAAGTTTAAAGCCATGGTTATAAGGTTACTCAAGAATTTTCCAGAAACCTCCAAGGGACTTAGTGAGACTTTCAAGAATCTTAATGAGAATCAAAAAAATGGAAAAGGACCAGTCAGAAATTAAGCATAGCCTGACTGAAATAAAGAATAATACACAGGGATTCAATAGTAGAGGATTGAATTCTCAGAATCAAATCAATTATTTGAAATATGAAGAAGCAAAAAAAAAAAAAAAAAAACCTAACCAGAAGAGCAAAAAGAAAACAGAATACAAAAATATGAAGATAGTGTAAGGAGCCTCTGGGACAACTTCAAGCATACCAATATTTGCATTATGGGGTTACCAGAAGAAGAGAGAGAGCAAGATATTGAAAACCTATTTGAAGAAATAATGACAGAAAACTTGCCTTACCTGGTGAAAGAAATAGACTTACAAGTCCAGGAAGCATACATAGAGAGTCCCAAACAAGAAGAACCCAAAGAGGACCACACCAAGGCACATCATAATTAAAATGCCAAGGGCTAAAGACAACGAGAGAATCTTAAAAGCAGCAAGAGAAAAGCAGTTAGTTACCTACAAGGGAATGCCCATACGATTGTCAGCTGATTTCTCAACAGAAATTATGCAGGCCAGAAGGGAGTGGCAAGAAATATTCAAAGTGATGAATAGCAAGGACCTACAACCAAGATTACTCTACCCAGCAAAACTATCCTATAGATTCTCAGAAGGAAGGGGGTTAAGGGTGTGGGAAGAGATTAAACAAAGCTCTTAAATGCATATATGCATTACCTATGGACACAGACAATAGGGTGGCAAATGCCTGAGGTGGGGTAAGAACTGGGTGGAGGGGGGCAATGAGGGGAAAAAAAAGAGGGACATCGGTAATACTCTTAATGGTAAAGATTAAAATAAACACCGTATCTTCACAATTTCAACAGGTTTTTTGAAGCAAACTTCATATACCATAAAATTCACCCACTGAGGGTACAATTCAGTGAGTTTTAGTAAATTTGTATCATCATGCCTTCACATAACCACAATTTAGTTTTAGAACACCTCTTTCATCACCAAAGTTCCCTCATGCCTCTTTGCAATCAATCCTCTCTTCCATCCCTGCCCCTAAATAACTACTTATCTGCTTTCAGTGGTTATAATTTTGTTTTTTGTAGAAATCCTATATAATAAAGAAGTAATATGCAAATTAACTCTCATGCCCTCACAAGATGGCTTCCTACGACCAGGCCAGGAGTGGGGTTAGTGACGGACGACCAAATGACTGAACAGCAGGCTGTGTGGGGTGACCAGGCTGGTGGGGGGTGCAGTTGGGGTGACCAAGCTGGCAGGGGGTCAGTTGGGGGAGATAAGGCTGGCAGGGGGTCAGTGAGGGGCAACCAGGCTGGCAGAGGGGGAAGTTGGGGGCGACCAGGCCAGCAGGGGTGGGCAGTAAGTGGTGACCAGGCTGGCAGGGAGGCAGTTAGGAGTGACCAGGCTGGCAAGGGGGGCAGTTGGGGGTGATTAGGCTAGCAGGGGGGGCAGTGAGGGGCAACCAAGCCTGGCAGGGGGTGCAGTTAGGGGCAACCAGGCTGGCACGCAGAAGCAGTGAGGGGTGATCAGGCCAGCAGGGGGGGTGGTTAGGGGTGACCAGGCAGGCAGGCAGGTGAGCAATTAGGAGCCAGCGGTCCAGGATTGTTAGAGGGATGTCTGACTGCCGGTTTAGGCCCGATCCCCGGGATCGAGCCTAAACCGGCAGCTGGACATCCCCCAAGGGGTCCCAGATTGGAGAGGGTGCAGGCTGGGCTGAGGGGACACCCTCTCCCAATGCATGAATTTCGTGCACCGGGCCTCTAGTTTCATATAAATTGATCATGTAATATTTAGGATTTTTTTGGCTGACTTCATTCACCTAGCATGATGTTTTCAAGGTTCACTTACAACAATCATTAATATGCTTTTTGTTGAATACCATTCCCTTGTATGGATATACCACATTTTGTTTATCCATTTGCCAGTTCATGAATATTTAGGTTGTTTCAAGTTTGGAGCTTACTATAATGCAATGAACATTTGCATCTACGTCTTTGTGTCTCCAGAATGGTTTTGATAATTATCAATCAAAATCCAATTTGCAAGTAATATGAAAATAAACAAAACAAAGTATACAAATAAACTTATAGTCTCTCTGACAGTTATTCATACAATAGCAAACAACAGTTTGTACCAATGAAGTGAGTATCTCCTCATATGAAGAGAGAACCCCATACTGTCAAGTAGAGGAAGGAATGGAGTTGTTGTGTAACTCTGCAATAGGGTTAGAGAAAGATAGACTTTGTTACCAGATCTGTATACTGATCTTTGAACTGGTGGAAAGAAGGAAAAAGTGTGAACCTACATTAAGCAACCATGTCTGTGTGAATGTCCAGTAACTGGATTGGTGTGGGGAGGTAAAAGGGTGGACTGAATTTTAAATCCGAGAAACAAATGACATTTTTGTGAAAGGCAATAGAGGAAAAGCACTCAGAAGGTAATTTTAAGATCAAAGGCGGGTTTACTAAGAGTATCCAAGTCTTAGGTCTTCAAAGAGTGCTCACTGACTACACAATATGGCCTTTCCAGAGGGTAATTACACAGCACCCCCATCAGCCCACGGATGCTCATCTGGGATTCTATCATGATGCTGCAGCTACTAGGGATGTGACTCAAGGTACCTGAGGCAGCCCTTAACCTTATAATTTAAGGAGCACTAGAGACAAGAGAAGAACAGAGTGGAGACACGTTGGCAAAAGCAGATACATGAGGCCAAGTAAGAGACATCACATCGATTTAAAAGGAAAGTGTTTGTCTGCTAGTCAACTTACCCAGGACACTACCCAGTTGCAGCTGGGGTGAGAGGTGATGTGGTGATTGGGGTAGCATCCTTTGGTGTATATTTCTCCTAGGCATATTTTGAGTAAGGAACTAAGTGTGAGATGTGGGATGGAAAGGTACCACATGCCTGAGTGTGCAAAAGTCAAGGATGACTAAGGAGTAGAGAGCTGACAGGTGGGTTATTAGCAAGAAAAGGGGTAAGCTTTCTAGGCTACAGACAAGAACAATTTTTTTCAAATTTAACACAGGCAAATTCAAACACTGATTATTCTGGCATTGCTGTGAAGGTTATAAAAAAAGTTGGCTTGCCTGAAATCTAAAAAGAGATTCAAAGTTTGAAAGTTTTATTTAACATTTACCTTCCTCCACTTTTGGAACATCTTGTTCTCTCTCCCCTGCCTAATGTGGTAAAAGAGAGGGATTAAAAATTTACCTAAAAGTGAAATGATATAATTGACTAATAAATAACATAATTTCAATTTATTCCCTACAATATAATAACCTGGGTCACCATCTTGATCTAAATAATTTATTAAAACAAAATTATGTAAAAACTCCTACAGCTACAGAGATCTAAAAAAATTTTACAGAGCATAAACAGTAGTTTTACTGAAAAAAATTTAATCTCAGCATGATTTTTGCATATTTGAAATAAAGAAAAATATGTTGTTTTGTACCTCATTAACCTTCTTATACCCTCATGCATAAATGACATTTTATTATATATATGTATGATTACAGAACTCTAGGTTAAAATGGAAATCCAACATGAAATTTATAATATTTATTTTTATCATAAAATAAAAATCATACATATTCATACATAGGAAGCATATTTTAAAATCATCCTTATTCCTATAAGATAAAGATATACACTGTTAACATGAGGAAAATTTCCCTATTGTAATTGTTACTTTGCTAAATTCAACTTCTTTACCAATTTTGACTAAATGGGCAGATTTTTTAACTATGTAAAATAATTTTATCTTCTTTAAAACAAAACATGATCAAGACCACATCTCACTTGCCTCTTCCTCTCATCCTATCTAATAAAAGGGTAATATGCAAATTAACCATCACTCTGTCAAAAAGATGGCGGAGCCCAGTCCCCTCAGCCCCACCGGAGTCCCCCAGTCCTGGGGGAGGGGGGCCGGTGAGAGGGGGCAGCATGAACGGCCTGGCAGAATGCTTGCTTTGTCACCATGGCGACGAGGCAAGTGTTCCGCCCCGGCCTCAGAGGCAACGGGCAAGGATGGGAGCGGGATGGGGATGCTACATTCAGTCTAGGTGCCACAGTGGGGCTCTGTGTGTGGATGGAGTGCCCAGCCCACGTAGGGGCATGGGCATTGGGGAATGGAGAGCCCCTATTTGGGGAACAGATGCGCAAAGAGGAGCAGAGCGGCCACATGCAGCTCGCCCGCCTCCTTTGGAGGAATTCCAAGGAGAGAGAGGTGGGGAACAGCAGGCTTCAGCTGCGCCTGCCTCCTGTGGGCAGCACTGCTTTCACTCACTCGCTCACACTCCGCAGGCTCGCTCCTTCCGGAACACAGATTGGCGGGGCCGGCGGCACAGGGCCATCAGTTCTGGATTAGAGGGCCGCCGCCTCCCGCCCCAGGATAGGCAGGACGATTCACATAGGAAACTAGGGTGATGCCCCCTTAAAGGGCCCAACTCCCTGAAAACCAGACTTGCCCAAAAAGGATAAGCTCTTTGCTATTGTACTGATCCGTCACCTTTAAGCATTATTCACACATTAGACACTATCCCTATCGTTAGAACATTATAAAATAGATGTGTGCTTTTTTTAAACTTTATTTTCCAGATAAGGAGAGGTAGACTCAGGGTCTGAATCCACAATTATCTGGGTGGAAAGCTTCTGTTCAGCTCTGAAAGCTGGGAGTGTGGCAGTGGACGACCATCCCAAAAGTACTAGATGGTGAAAGGAGGAGATGGAAATGAGACAAAATGGCATGTGTGCATCTTCAAAGGAAAGTGGATGCTGCTCCCGTCTAGGCACTTTCTAGGAGACCTTGACAATTATCGGCAAGCTGCCATTCTGAAACAAGCAAAGGTGAGGAAGGAGTACAGGTAATACAGAATGGAAACTGCAGTTTGGGCAGGTCAAGGACTTTGACCTAGCAATGTAATGCCATCAGAGTTGGGATGTTCTGGGATTCTCAGAACTTTGCAATTGATTTCTATTGTTTGCTTCAAGAAATTTCAAGCAAATGCCCTGAGATTTTATATATCCTATCTAATAATAGACAAACATGGTAATTAACCGTACCTCTAACACCCTTCCCATTGGCTAATCAGAGTGATATGCAAATTAACTGCCAACCAAGATGGCGGCTAACCGCCAACAAAGATGGTGGCTAATTTGCATACTACAGGCAGGGCGGGACAGCACCATCCTGCCTGCCCCCCTGCCATCCGGGCCTGCTATCTGCAACCGGGGTGGCAGGCAGCCCGTATGGGACCCGACCCAGGGCTGGCCAGCAGGACCACAGCGATCCGCCACCAGACATACCCACAAACAGCCCTCTCGCAGGGATGTGTGGCTGGAAGATGCTAATGCACTGATCAGCCACTGGCCACACCCACAAACGGCTTTCCCGTGGGGATCCCGGGTTGGCAGGTGCTAATGCACCAATCCGCCAATGGCCATGTCCACAAACGGCCCTCCCATGGGGATTCCAGGTTGGCAGGTGCTAATGCACCGATCGCCACTGGCCACGCCAACAAACAGCCCTCCCATGGGGATCCCGAGTTGGCAGGTGCTAATGCACCAATCAGCACTGGCCACGCCCAAAAACGACCTTCCTGTGGGGATCCATGGCTGGCAGGTGCTAATGCACCAATCGCCACTGGCCACGCCCACAAACGGCCTTCCCGTGGGGATCTGTGGCTGGCAGGTGCTAATGCACCAATCGCCACTGGCCATGCCCACAAATGGGTTCTCTATTCTTTTCCATTGATCTATATGCCTGCTCTTATGCCAGCACTAGACTGTTTTGATTACAATGGCCTTATCGTATAGTTTGATATAGGTAGTGTAATACCTCCAAATTTATTCTTCTTTCTTAAGATTTCTGAGGCTATTCGGGGTTCCATATAAATTTTTGGTTCCATATAAATTTTTGGAATATTTTTACTAGATCTGTGAAATATGCCATTGGTACTTAAAAACATCTTTAGATGGTAATATTCCTGGACCAAACCCAAACTTAGCAATTCTGATAAATATATCATTCCTAACCAAATGATTCATTTTTTTCATCAGTTTTGCTCTTCCAAAGAACTTGAGCTTGGATGTTTGCCAAAGCAGGGTCCTCCTTTTACTCTACTGGATATTTTGGACAATATATTCCTTCCTAGCTTTGGTTAATCCTACTGCTTTCTTATAATGGTGAAAGGCCATTGAAAAAGATGTGTGTGTGTGTGTGTGTGTGTGCGCGCGCGTGTGCCTGCGCACGCAAACAAAATGAAACTAATGGGGAATCCCTGCCATAATTGTAACACTAATTTAAAATCCTCTTGGCTGCTTTTGGGTATTACAAATATACTCTTAAGTGTTTGGATGTTTTAGAGAATTTTATGAATACTTAATAGGTATCTTAGGCAGATTTGCAATCCATCAATAGTATTTCCCAATAAATTATATTTCTAACCATTTTAGAATAGCTTATAATATTTCAGGAAATAATACAAGTTAATCAATTTTATGATGAACAAAAATCTATTTTACCAAAGGAAGCACAACATACACTTTTCAAATGTAAGCCTACCTGATTTGTTTTTATTAATAGGATTTCCAATCTACCTATAGTTCCCAACTTCAGCTTGTCTAGGCATTATCCATCCATCACTCCAAGTCAAGCATCATTTCTTTTATCAATTTCTTCATCTCCCTTTATGTGAGGCTTACCCTCACCCCCAGCTAGTCTTGAGCAGTTAACTATTTTTAAAAATAACAAAAAGTGATAGCCATTTGTTGAGCACTTAACTTATGCCAAGTACTCCATATGCATTTATTCCTCATAATATAAAGCTTATAAAGTAGTGAATATTCATTCTAAATTGGGAGAAGAAACCAAAGCTCAGAGAGTTTAGGAGTTCACCTAGTACCATAGAGTTTTACATTAATTTAGGTGTTACATTAATTGGTGGCAAATTAAATTATTTAGAGAAGAGCAACATGAAAATGCGGGGAGAGGGGGAAGACAGACAAACATTCAAGATCCTTCCTTCGTAGGCAGTTATTTTTCTTATAAGAAATAAAGTAGACTCATCTGAAAGACCCAGAGGGTGGCATGACTTAGCCCAAATGTCTATTATGATAGCCATGTGTAGAAAGGGGAAGGCTTGCTTCAAAATTGGGTCCAAGGACTCAGGCTGAAGAAGAGAGAAACCCATGTTTTACTAAAGAAATAACTATTTTCCTATCATTATATTCAACCTATCAATAATTTAAAAGTTTACCTACATTGCTGATAGATAGGAGAGAAATAATATGGTATAATTCTGGTACTTAAAATAAGAAAGTGAAATGGACTATTTTAAATAATAACTGCATTGCCAATTATCTGCATAACTTTAATTGTGGCATTATGATTCAGAAATCTGCATTTTTCTAGTATTGTTGTCCCATTCACTCCCAAACTATCATAATAATGGATTTTTAGAATTTTTGTGAAGATACATCATAGATCAACTACAGTGTTATGATAAGAATAAAAGCAGTATTACCCAATCTTTTCCCAATCTCAGTGCAAAGTATTGAATGCTTCTTTATTGAATGCAGTGTTAACTATAGATTTTGCTGTAAAGACATTTTATCAAATGAAGCATGTTCTCTTTTATTCTTCATGTGCAGAGATCTTTTATTTTACTACAAATTAATGTCTGATCAGCTTTTTATGTTATTTTCAATTGTGTATCTGTTTTCTTGTTTTATTGATTTTTTTTTAAGCAAGGCAAATATCTTTACTCCTGCAGGAGGGTGCACAGGCACGGTCTGACAGTACGCACACTGAGCGGGTAGATCTCTCAGGGTTTTATGCCTGATGAACGTAATCTGTCCCTCACTTTTGATTGGTCAGAGCTTAGGCTCACATTCTTGCACAATTGGATAATTTGAAGGAAAAAGGGAGGGGTTCCGTTTTGTCATTTTAAAATGGAGGCCCTCAAGGGGGCAGCAAATCACGCAGACCAAAATGGCATTTGCCTAAACTCCCTTCTTTGACAGAAAAGGTTACTTGTTTATTCTCACAATTCCTCCCCCTTTTCTTATTTAAGTCTTTTCTTCAAACTTGGCTAACATTCAATGACTTTCAGGCTCTATAGGACATTATATTATCCCATGTATGACAAGTATTATCCAAAGGTTAATTGAAACTGCATTGACCAAACAGCAAAATGATTTATTTTTTAGCAACTTACTGAGGTCTAATTCACATGCCATACAATTCACCCATTTAGAATTCAAGGGTTTTTAATCTATTCAGAGCCATGTATGACCATTGCCACAGTTAATTTTAAGAATGTTTGTATCACCTAAAAAGAAACCTTACACTAGTTAGTTACCATACATTTTCACATCCTCTCACCCCAGTCCTAAGCAGCTGCGAATCTGCTTTCTGTTTTCATGTGAATGGAATCATGTGTCTCTTGTGACTGGCTTCTTTCACATAACGTAATTTTTTCAAGGTTCATCCATTTTTAAAAATATTTGAACATTTTTGGTGTAATTTATTTATAAAAATATGTTGGATAATGAAAAGAGTATATTTTAATCTAGGATTTTTATTTATATTTATTTTTTTTATTGCTTAAAGTATTACAAAGGGTATTACATATGTGTCCTTTTTTTTCCCCCCGCCCTTGACAATCCCCTGGCCTCCCCTACCCCCCAGTGTCTTATGTCCATTGGTTATGCTTATATGCATGCATACAAGTCCTTCGGTTGATCTCTTACCCCCCTCCCTCCTGCCCCCCAACCCTCCCCGGCCTTCCCGCTGCAGTTTGACAATCTGTTTGAGGCAGCTCTGCCTCTATATCTTTATTGTTCAAAAGTTTATAATGGCCTCTATTATCCATGAATGAGTGAGATCATGTGGTATTTTTTCCTTCATTGACTGGCTTATTTCACTTAGCATAATGCTCTCCAGTTCCATCCATGCTGTTGCAAATGGTAAGAGTTCCTTCTTTTTTATAGCAGCATAGTATTCCATCGTGTAGATGTACCACAGTTTTCTAATCCATTCATCTACTGATGGGCACTTAGGCTGTTTCCAGATCTTAGCTATGGTGAATTGTGCTGCTATGAACATAGGGGTGCATATATCCTTTCTGATTGGTGTTTCTGGTTTCTTGGGATATATTCCTAGAAGTGGGATCACAGGGTCAAATGGGAGTTCCATTTTTAGTTTTTTGAGGAAACTCCATACTGTCTTCCATAGTGGCTGCACCAGTCTGCATCCCCACCAGCAGTGCACAAGTGTTCCTTTTTCTCCACATACTCTCCAGCACTTGTTGTTTGTTGATTTGTTGATGATAGCCAGTCTGACAGGTGTGAGATGGTACCTCATTGTTGTTTTGATTTGCATCTCTCGGATGATTAGTGACTTTGAGCATGGTTTCATATGTATCTTGGCTTTCTGAATGTCCTCTTTTGATAGGTGTCTATTTAGGTCCTTTGCCCATTTTTTGATTGGATTGTTTATGTTCCTTTTGTTAAGTTGTATGAGTTCTCTATAAATTTTGGAGATTAGGCCCTTATCAGATATGACATTGGCAAATATGTTTTCCCACGCAGTGGGTTTTCTCGTTGTTTTGTTGATGATTTCTTTTGCTGTGCAGAAGCTTTTTATTTTGATGTAGTCCCATTTGTTCATTTTCTCTTTAGTTTCAAGTGCCCTAAGAGCTGTATCAGTGAAGAAATTGTTTCGGCATATGTCTGAGATTTTGTTGCCTTTGGATTCTTCTAGAATTTTTATGGTTTCCTGTCATACATTTAAGTCCTTTATCCATTTTGAGTTTATTTTTGTGTATGGTGTAAGTTGGTGGTCTAGTTTTATTTTCTTGCATATATCTGTCCAATTTTCCCAACACCATTTATTGAAGAGACTATCTTGGCTCCATTGTATGTTCTTGCCTCCTTTGTCAAATATTAATTGAGCATATTGGTTCGGGCCATAGGATTTTTATTAACCAGATTGTTTATGAGTTTAAAATCATTCATGGTAGCCAAAATCATGAAATATGAAATTAGTAATTACTGCTCACTTAATTGAAATAAAACAAAGATACAATGTTTTACTTTAGCTTCACTAATAGAATGAAGACACTATAGATCTCCACTATTATAAGATACTTTCGATTACTTAGAGATATTAACCTGAATAATTACAGGTGAATTTAGGCAAATCACCTGCGAATTTTGATAATTACTAAAAAAAAGGAATGTAGTATTGTGTTATGCTAACTTTATGAATGTCAAGATACAGATTTCAGTGTCATGTCTGAATTATTATGAAATCGGCAAGTATATCATTCATGTAATCATATATTACAAAAAAAATACTACACAATACAGCCTATATATAGTATATATATATTATTTATACACTGCATACTATATATACAAATACAAACATATATAAGTATATATTTATGCTACCTATACACATATATACCTTTTATTATGAATATTTTGAAAGGGCTAAAGGCCATGATGAGGTGATTATCAATTGTTTTAATGCAGTAGTTGCATTACCTGCTACAAGTCAATTTGCAAACCTCCCTGTGTCCAGAATGCCACAAGCTGATTCAAGCTCAGTATAGTAAAACCATTTCCTTAAGAATGAATTGAAAGCTGCTCATTGAGAATGGAATATCCTCAATGGATCCTTCAAGCCATTTAAAATTAACGTATTCATCCCTCATAGCTGTTTCTGCCACTATATGTCACTCATTAACTGCTGAACAATTCCCTGAGCTGTTTGAAAGACTCTAACAATAAAATAGACTATTTTTGGTAAGGAGATAAGAGAAAGCATGCCTCATAATAACTGCTTCTACGTTCACCTGGTAATCAATGCTATCATGAAGTTTCCACATTGAGGACTGAAAGGACAACTGGAATTCTTAGGATGCAGCACAGCACACCGAGTTCTACACAACCACATGGCCAACGCTGACTTTTAGATTAGATCCATAATAACCATGCTATCCCAAATGGATGGGTTTAATCCATGCATGGATTAGTTCAACTCCTTACATGCTCTAATTTTATTCCAATTATGCTTGCTGGGTTGAGCTAAAAATATCTCTGACTTTAAAACAGGAGGAAGGCAGTTTAAAGAAATCTACTGATTTGCTTTTGTTGCATTTATTTTTATACCCATGCTCAGCAAGAGAAAGGCAAGAATGGGGAGCTACCCCTAGTTCTTCCAACCTTTTCCTGTCTTCTCATTTGAAACTTACTAGTGTTACGCTGGGCAATACAAACTCCTGATGTCAAACTAAGTCAAAGTCACTGAAACTCATTTGTGGTCTCTGCCCTTTTAGATCTGCAATGCTATGTCCTTGGTGCTTCCAAATTCAAGCCTTTGCTGTTTATTACTGAGACATAGATCTAACTGCAGGAGAGTATTAACCTGAATAATATAACCTGAAGCATTATCAAGAACTAGCTAGTGTGCAGCCAGGCTGCTTACTATAAATTCGGAGTGGGGGGAAGGCACCTTTAAAATGCAGGTTTCAGGGAGCACAGAGATAGCAACTCGGGTGGAATCTGTGTAAAGTTAGTTCTAGGCCTATGTCACTTTATGAGGAAAAAGGGACTTTGCAGATGTGATTAAGTTAAGGACCTTGATATGGAGAGACTGATTATCCTGTATCATCTGGGTAAGACCTGAGTTCCATCACACACCTCCTGTGAAAGAGAGACGGAGGAGACATGAAACTCAGAAGAGGAGGGGGCAATGTAATCATGGAGGCAAAAACTGCAATGATGTGAGCACAGGGATGCAGGCAACTACACAAAATCAGAGGAAGCAAGGAACAACGGATTCCTCTCTAGATCCTCCGGGAGGACCATGGCCCTGCGAATACCTTGATTTTGGCTCACTGAAGTTTATATCACACTTCTGGCCTCCAGAACTGTGAGAAATAAATGTCTGCTGTTTTCAGCCCATAGGTTTGTGGTCATTTGTTACAGCAGGCACAGGAAACTACTACAGGCAGTATTGATCAGATGGCGAATTTAGATGTTTACAGGGAAGGGAAGTCACTAAATCTAGGAATTAAAGGGTTGAGTTAGTCATTTCTGAAGAAATTTTTCAGACAAGCTAGACTTTGTGTTGGAAGACACAAAACAACAGGAGAAAGCATGATGAGCTACAAAATTGTTGGCATTTTTTAACCACAAAAATTAAGAGAACTGAAGAACAGAGTAGAGTAAAAGCAAGCAGACTTGTATGGCAGCTGACACTGAAATTATACCACCTCCCCTACTATTGTGTGCCCTGGAAATGAGATCACTGCTCCATGATAATGACATTATGGAGAGAAAAGTGCACGCACTTTAAAATATACAGTAAGATAGGGAGCCACAACAGTGCCTGAGGTGATGTTGTAGGAGTGGTGTGGGATAAGCTTATACCACAAAAATTAATATAAAGATGAACTATTGGAGTTATTCATAAAAGTTGTCCTATAATCTTATAAAGAATTTCTCAATGTCACTGTTCCCCTATTGTTTTCTCACAAATTTTGGTTACTTCTGTGTAAGTAAATGAATTATTACTTAGCCTAATCTCATTGGTACCCCTACCAGAATAGAACCTCAGACAGGAAAGCTGTGGTTCTGTCCTACGAGTAGGAGTCTAGCCTCGTCACTCAAAGCAGAGGTCGTTTTCCCTGCTCTCAATCAGGACAGCGCGGTCAAAGACAGTTTGGGTAGGAGGTAGAATCCTTCCACACAGTGCACAGACCCTTTCCTTACACCTTCCCACCAGGCATGACACCAAAAACTGGCTTGTTTCTAAAGCATAAATACAGCAATGATTCCAAACTATTTTTATACAAAAATACTTTTCAGAATGGAAATGACAAATGCCTATAAAAAGACATATATTTAGCAAGTCCGCTGCTCTTTTATATATACTTTCCTTTTAACGTGTGAGGGGGAAAAAGCCAGATTCCCATTTAAGAAACATTATCAAGTGTACTGATTGAATGGTTACTACAGTCATAAACTATTCACTGCGTGGGGATACAGAGATGTAGGGTTCTTATTCTTCAGAAAAAAATGTATGGTCTATAGTTTTCTTAATTTATAACTAGAGGACTGGAAGACAGTCCCTGGCAAGTGGTTCAAAGATGTGAGATGCTTGCATTTTTAAAAGAACTGTATATCACCCTGGCTGGTTTGGGTCAGTGGATAGAGCATGAAGGGTCCTGAATAGGATTCCAGTCAAGGGCACATGCCTGGGTTGTGGGCTCAATTCCCAGGAGAGGGCATGCAGGAGGCAGCTGATCAATGATTCTCATCATTGATGCTTCTATCTCTCCCTCTCCCTTCCTCTCTGAAATCAATAAAAAAAAAATATTTAAAAATTGGAGAAACCAAGATGGTGGCATAGGTAAACACCTGAAATTGCTGCCTTGCACAACCACTTCAAAAATACAACTAAAAGACAAAACAGACATCATCCAGAACCACAGGAAGGCTGGCTGAGTGGAAATTCTACAACTAGAAGGAAAGAGAAAAGCACACTGAGACTCAGAGGAGGTACGGAAGTAAAGTGCAGAGGTATGGAGGCGCACACGGAAAGGGCTGGCAACTGAGGATGTGGTTGACTTTTTCAATTGGGAGAGAGTCACAAGCTCCTGACTGCTCTGAACTCCAGTTCCAGGCGAGTCTCTGGGGACCCAGACTCATACGAGGAGAAACTGGACTGTCTGGCAGCGGGTGGAACTTGAGGGCGGCTTTCTCTCAGGGGCGCTTGCAGGGATTACATCGGGACCCTGAGACCGGGGCCCCTTAGGGCAGGGCTGAGGAAAGTCATAGCTGTTTGCTCCGCCCTGTTGATTCCCTAAGACCCCGCCCACCCAAGCTGTGCCCAGAGGCTTTTGCATATGAATGGCCTGGGCCTTTGCAATCTAAAATTACCTAACAAACTGCAGCTGGGTCAGAGAGACCCAGAACACCCAAAAGAGGGCCCAAGGCCCCACAGCAGCTTGCATTGCTTCACAGCTGGGCCTCATCTGGGCACCTCCAAACTCCAAACAAAGAAGAGGAATCTGCAGATCTCTTCGTAGCTCCTGCTGGGTAGCCTCAGGCAGAGGCTAAATTAGCACCTCCTTAGAGATCCAAGAGCCAGTGTACCCAGTGGTCAGAGTGGGACCATCCAGATTACAACTCCTCAGATCCATAAGGGGAACACTCAGGGGGCACACTCAGTGAGCACCAAAGCCCCACTGAAGCAAGTCTTGCCCCAGAAGGGTGTCTTCAGCACAGAAGTTCTCCCACCGTAGACACAACTCATTCTCATAGCCAATTGGCCTGGAGGTCAATTCCTCTCAGTGATACCTACAACAATCAAAGCTTAACTACAACAAGACTGTGCACAAAGCCCACAAAGGGGTGGACCAAGAGTGTCCACCTCAGGTAATTGGGGAGGCTGAGCCACTGGGCCCTATAGGACACTTAGCACAGAAAACCACTCTATCAACACAGGGAAGCAGCCAAAATGGGGAGACAAAGAAACAGGTCACAAATGACAGAAATGGAGAAAAACAAACTACTGGATATAGAGTTCAAAACCACAGTTATAAGGTTTTTTGAGAGTTTTCTAGAAACTGCCGATAAATTTAGTGAGACCTTCGATAAATCTAGTGAGACTCTGGAAGATATGAAAAAGGACCAACTAGAAATTAAGCATACACTGACTGAAATAAAGAATATTATACAGAGATCCAACAGCAGACTAGAGGATCGTAAGAATCAAGTCAAAGATTTGAAATATGAAGAAGCTAAAAACACCCAACCAAAAAAGCAAAAAGCAAAAAGAATCCAAAAATATGAAGATAGTGTAAGGACCCTCTGGGACAACTTCAAGCATACCAGCATCCAAATTATGGGGGTGCCAGAAGAAGAGAGAGCGCAAGATATTGAAAACCTATTTGAAGAAATAATAACAGAAAACTTCCCCTACCTGGTGAAAGAAATAGACTTACAAGTCCAGGAAGCACAGAGAACCCCAAACAAAAGGAATCCAAAGAGGACCACACCAAGACACATCAATAATTAAAATGCCAAGAGCAAAAGACAAAGAGAGAATCTTAAAAGCAGCAAGAGAAAAGCAGTTAGTTACCTACAAGGGAGTACCCATACGATTGTCAGCTGACTTCTCAACAGAAACTTTGCAGGCCAGAAGAGAGTGGCAAGAAATATTCAAAGTGATGAATAGCAAGAACCTACAACCAAGATTGCTTTACCCAGCAAAGCTATCATTCAGAATTGAAGGTCAGATAAAGACCTTCACAGATAAGAAAAAGCTAAAGGAGTTCATCACCACCAAACCAGTATTATATGAAATGCTGAAAGGTATTCTTTAAGAAGAGGAAGAAGAAAAAGATAAAGATAAAAATTATGAACAACAAATACATATATATCAACAAGTGAATCTAAAAATCAAGTGAATAAAAAATCTGATGAATAGGATAAATTGGTGAATATAATAGAATCAGGGCCATAGAAAGGGGGTGGATGACAATTCTCAGGAAGAAAGGGGTGTAGGGGGTGTGGGGGGTGCAGGAAGAGACTGGACAAAAATCGTACACCTATGGATGAGGACAGTGGGGGGGGTAAGGGCAGAAGGTGGGGTGGGAACCAGGTGGAGGGGAGCTATGGGGGGAAAAAGAGGAACAACTGTAATAATCTGAACAATAAAGATTTAATTAAAAAATATTAAAAAATAAAAGGACTGTACAGAAATATTGCTAAATATGTATCTATATATACTAGTACATCTATATCATGCTACTTAACAATAGGGCTATGTTCTGAGGAATGCACTGTTAGGCAATTTCATTTTTTGAACATCAGAGAATGTCCTTACACAAACTTAGATGTTACAGCCTACCACTGTAATTGTATGTGCTATAGCTTTATATGATTGGCAGCACAAGAGGTTTGTTCACCAAGATCGTGTAACATTCCAATGACAATCCAATGTCACTTGGTGATAGAATTTTCCAGCTCCATTATAATCTTATGGGACAACCACCATATTATGAGGGACCAAAGTGTTATGTGGCATATGAATATACATACTAAATAATAATATGTAACACATGTACCTATACACATATATATCAGTAGAGGAAACCACAGACTATTTGTTTTATGTTGGCTAGTCTGCACACTGTTTAAATCTGTAAGGAATTCACCATTACCACTGTTTTAATTACAATTCAGCATCTTGCCAACTGCCATTATAATTCAAACCCTGTTGTGTATTGTTAGTTAATTGTAGACCTGGGGTAACTAAACTTATGCTGAATGCAGAAGTCAGCAAACCTCCTAAGATGATGAATGCACTTAGTTATATCTTGATATACATCCAAGATATTTAATGGAATGTTCTCCCAAACAAGATCACAGTCCTAATTCATATATATTCAAACCATAGTTAATTTATTTATCAAACCAATAATAGATTCTGCTAGTGATCAAACAATTACCTCTAAGTGAGAGTATGACAACACAGGTTGAAAGATAGAAAATAGCAGAACTGGAACTGAAACGTTCAAGTATTCCTAGCAAATTTTGACCTGTAGGTAGCACATTTTTATTTGGTATACACTTTTTTTTTTTGATTTTACAAATTTACTCATTCTAGTGAGCAATGGCCTGTTATCACATCATAGTGTTGATCTCTGGGTACTTCCACATTTGCATCAAAGCACTATTATAATCTAAACATTTGGGAATGTGGTACCTTAAAGATGTCTCATTTTTTGAACAAAATGAGACATTCCAAATCAAACAATTACTAAAGAGCTGGCAAATATGTGGAAATTTGTAACTATAAGTAGGCACTACCTGAAAAAACCAATACAGGCCTTTCATTGATTCATTAAATGAAGTCAAAAGGTTTTTCCAAATATACACACAAATGTACTAAAAAGTAGGTAGTATGTGTTATTTTCAAACTAAAATAAGAATACTGAGGAAGATCTGGGAGAAAAACTGAATACTTTTGAATATCCATTCTCAACAGAACAGCCATGTGCGATGTAATCCATTCATCCCATTACAGACAATTAAGGACAAAAAAAGGACTGAAAATGTATTATAGGAGGCAGTTAGTCCCTCAAAACCTAGATGTCAACGGTGACAAGCCACAAGTAAAGTATAAGAATACATTAGAATAAGGAATGTGCTAGGGATCTAAATATACTGGTAAGATGTCCTGGTACCACAATTTTCTTGCTAATCTTGATCAAGCCAAAATACATGTGTAACATTCCTGTAAATAGTACTCATATTTATAAGGTACACATGGACTAGACAGAAAACATCAGTTGCTGGTCCCACAGGGAGAATGTAAGTTTAACTATAATGGCATATATATATATTTGGGAGCAAGCAAACATTTTTTGTTAATTGTGACAAAGAATTTCACTTTAAGTCATTTATGATAAATCTATATATTCAGCCTTTCTTATTGTTTCAGAATAAGAAAGCTTCAATTTGCCTTTTAGATTGATGCATAGGGATTGTCAAGAAACATTTCGGAAGATAAATTAATAGTGTTGCATCTATTCAGCCTTCCTAGCTGTGTGTGTGTGTGTGTGTGTGTGTGTGTGTGTGTGTGAGAGAGAGAGAGAGAGAGAGAGAGAGAGAGAGAGAGAGAGAGAGAGAGATCATTTTGTCTTTTTTTTCAAAATCCTCAACGTTAAAGAAACTACTTCTAAATTAACTCAGCCAGGTCAATTTAGACGACAAACTTTTTGACTCCAAGAGAATCATAAAGCATTACCAAACCAAATATGACTACACAGGAACATAATAACATTTTCCAAGCTTGTAAGAATAGATAGAATTAGACGAAGTCTATGAAAGGAGTAAAATAAATGTATGACATACTACCAGCATGTCATAAACTGGCTGCCTTGGTGATAAACTTTACTAGTTCAGTTCAACGCTCTTTTGACTTGGTGTCTGTCCCCCTCCCTTTATGTACACATACCACTCTACAACAGCACCTAAGGGTCATATGAACAGTAATGTGTGCCTATTTTTGTCACTATTGTATGTTCAACACAAAGAACAGTGTGTGGCACATAGTAACTATATAAATACATAAAATATAAATGAATAAAATACTTGGTGAGGTGAATGAAGTAGGGGGCATGCAGGAGGCAGCCTAAGAATGATTCCCTCTCATCATTGATGTTTCTATCTCTCTCTCCCTCTCCCTTCCTCTTGGAAATTAATAAAAAAATATCTTTTTAAAAAATGATATGTTGGAAATATTCAGTAAAAAATCACACATTTTTAAAATGGAAATAACTTTACACATGAAAGACCTTTTATTTTGCAAAAATATCAACAGTGGTATCTAAAATTTGTGTAGCACTTTACAAATTACAGAGTACTAGCGAGTATTACTGCCTTATCCAAATCACAGCCCTAAGCGGCAAGTATTAAAAACTACCAATTCATGTATGAAGAAAGCTCAATGGAAAAACATAGCTAGAGATTAACTGTTAGGCTTTAGACTTCGGGCTTTAACTTGAATTTCTAAGAGTTTAAGAAGCTTACTCCTATATGTTGGTAATTAATTAAACACTGCCAAACTATTTAGTAGCACATGGAAAATTACAACACTTCTGTTCTTTCACAATGCCTTAATCCAAATGGAGAAGTCATTGGAAATAAGAATGCCTACTATATGCTTGAACTTACACATACTGAATAAACACAGATAGTGGTTATATAAGAAAAAACAAAACAAAACAGTGCCATATATATTTATACCTAAAACACAAATCATGGAAGCAAGGGCAAAATAATGTAATGATAGAGTCCAAACCAATGGTTATCAAACTTTAGCATATGAAGTATCACCTGAAGTATTTCTTAAAATACAAACTATAAGATTCCACACCCACCTGGAGATTCTGATTCAATAGGTATGGATAAGATTTAAATTAGTGGTACCCAAATTTTACTATATTTGAGGATTACCTGGGTTGCTTTTAAAAATCCCAATTCCAGCCGAAACCAGTTTGGCTCAGTGGATGGAGCGTTGGCCTGCGGACTGAAGGGTCCCAGGTTCGATTCCGGTCGGGGGCATGTGCCTGGGTTGCGGGCATATCCCCAGGGGGAGATGTGCAGGAGGCAGCTGATCGATGTTTCTCTCTCATCGATGTTTCTGACTCTCTGTCTCTCTCCCTTCCTCTCTGTAGAAAGTCAATAAAATATATTTTAAAAAAAAATAAAATAAAATAAAATAAAAATCCCAATTCCAGGCTGAACGTGAGAGCCATTAAGTCAGAGTGTCTGGGCAGGAGCCACACATCAATATTTTTTTAAGTATTTTTCTCATGGATTAACTCGGGATTAGTATTTAGCTTATTTATTTTGAAGAAAAATTTTACAATTAATTACACCAATATATTTTGAAATGCAGTCTAATTGTCCTCAACAGAAACTTATACTGATTCTGTTCATATTCCAGAAAGGAAGGGAAGGAGGGAGGGAGGGAGGGAGGGAGGGAGGGAAAGAGAGAGAGAGAGAGAGAGAGAGAGAGAGAGAGAGAGAGAGAGAGATCCATGACCCTGCCCTATAACTTATCTCAGTTCCTAGGAGTTTTGTTAGATGATGTTCTACTTCTCCAAAAGGAGACATGGGGCCAGAGAGTTCTCCCGTGATTCCTGGTTGCCTCTTGGATGCTCTGCTTCTTCCTTGACAAAGAATTTGCTCCAGGCACAGTGATTCATCCTGAAGCCTGAAGCCAAAATGTGCTTGGAAATCACTATTTGGAGATTTAAGTTTATATTTGAAAGCGAAATAGTGTATAACTAATGAGTGCTTATGCAGTGAATTTTAGTTGCATGGTAATCATATCACCTTCAAAAGATTGCCTGGAGGTAAAATACTTTTTACCCTCTGCTCTTATAAGGATCTAAAGTAAATAAGCAAGAAGTTGTGGTGCCGTGCAAAGCAGACCAAAAATAAAGCCTTCACAAATATACACACTGGCATAATGTGAGTTTAAACTAAGCAGGCAACTCAGATAAAAAGAAGCAGAAAAACCAGTGCAAATGATTTTTACCTGATTAACACTCCCAAATAATGAGAAACTTGATAAAGAATGTGTATTATGCTAAGCAAGATAAGCCTTTCAGATAAAGACAAATACCATATGATCTCATAAATATGTGGTCTAATGAACAAAATAAACTGATGAACAAAATGGAACCAGAAGCATAGACACATGGAACAGCCTAGTGAGAGCTAGAGGGAGGGGGTAGGTGTGAGTGCATAAAGAAGCTGAAAAACATATATGCACACCCAATGGACACAGATAACACTGTGGTGAAGGCCAAGGGAGGGGAAGGTAGGAGTAGATGGAGATGGGCAAGGGGGGAATGGGGTGGAGGAAGAATGGGGAAAGTCAGCAAAAATGTCAATATTAAATAAGTTAATTTAAAAAAGAAAGAACATACTGAAACACACACACACACACACACATGAAATTAAATATTCAAGAAAAAAAAATAAAAAAGAATGCCCAGGGAAGCAGAAACTTACTTTTCCAATTGTTTTCAAAGATTTTTTTGACTTGTCTACTGTTAGAGGTATAGGCAGATAAAACCTGGGTTTTCTATTTTATTTACTTAGAAAGCTTTGAAAATTATCAACACAAACAACAATATCCCTTCCAAAACCAATTATATCATTTTCTCAGGTAATGCAGCCAGGTATTAACATATTTTAGAAGTTGCCCAAGGTGCGGTTAAGGCTGAAATCCAATACTTTAGATTAACATGAAAGATAGGATAACATTAAGAATAGTGCATGTCTATTAATAAACAGAATTTAAACACTTTAATGCTTCTCTATTTCTCTGCACCGTGCAGTATCCAATGAAACCTACCATTTTAATATAGTATTTCAAACACTTTATGAACTTCTAATTGAATGCCAAGTTGGGATCTCTTTGGTTCATTCTAGCAATAATGGCCCATGAAACACCATGTGAAATTTAATTTGCAGCCCATATACAAATGTGATATAGAGAAAAGCCTTGGTTTTTTATTATAAAGAAAATAAAAATTCAGTACATGAAGAAGATATTTAGAAGTAAAGAGAAAGCTAAAATTATGACACTCAGGAAAAAAGATAAAATTCAACTATCAGTGACACCAGCTGAAGGCCATCACGAAGGGAAAAATGAGCTCAGGGTAATCTCAGAAACATAATTTGGATATAAAGCTTCAGCATAGGTTTTGTCTACTGTGTTTTTCCAATTGCTCTCTTTTACTATTTAAACTGAATTATAGTTCATAGAATATTAAACAAAGTCCCAGGACTATGACACGTGATTTAGAATATCACTCCATGTATACGGACTCAAAACGAAAAAAATGCAATGTTTCTTCTAAGCTTGGAAAACCCATTATATAGTCCTTCTTCACTCCAGAGATGCTTTTGTCTAAAGAAATCAGAGAAGGACCTACTCTCCCTGGACAGTTGGAAGAGAAAATAAAAGCAATCCTACCCAGGAATAACAGTATGTGTTTGTGTGCCACTAACACTGGTAGTTTAATAAATACTGGTGATTCAATGCTCAATGAAGACATTACTGAAGGGAAACCATGCCTCACTCTTTCCTTGGCGAATAAGAAAAAAAACAGTCCTGAAATGTAAATACTAGTTCAATTAATTTCAATGTAAAGTGGATACCTGCTGATATGTCATATCCACTTACAGAAGAAATATTGACTATATCTACTTAAAAAAGGATTCTAATGTTGTAAATTATGAAGTAATGTTTAGTTCCTCTAGTCTATACTTCTATTCAATTAATAAATATTAATGTGGTAATTTTATATGTGTCATTTAAAACGTATGATGGGGAAGCAGGTCCCAGTTTCTTATAGCTTATTTTATTACTTGAAGACTTCCCTTTATTTCTCATTACTTAAAATCTGAAGTTTAAATGTCAATTATTTTATTTCCCTCACTATTTAAAAATATTTATGAATGCCTTTTCAGTGATATGTAATAACTCTCTTGTCCACTAATATAATGATAATTTTATAATAAATAGTAATTTGACCAGTTCTGTTATGTAAATTGGATTTATAAGATGCACATTCATAAATTGACAGTCAAAAGATGCACAGAGGCTATTAGTAAAATAGTACTAAAAAAATAATGGATTTCAGTCAAAGAATTTGCCTCCTGTATTAGATCTTTCATTCATAGTAGCAAATGTAGTGTTTTGTACATGTGTAACAATCAAGTAGATAAAACATATAGGTAACTACATACATACAACAGAGCATGTTTTTCTAAAATAGCTTATACATTCTGTTACCATAACTTTAACTATTTAAACTAATCTATATCCAAAGAAAATCAAGAATATGTGCTTTTATGTTTTAATAAATATTATTACCATCATTTAGTAGTTTTAAAATTGTTATCTCTAGAGGAAAAAATGGATTCTTACAAAAATATCATTATCAGGGCATTTATCATCTGGTTCTCCTTGTAATAAGGGGCTGTTTACGATTTCAAATGTGGGGCTGTTTACAATTTCAAGTATGGGCTCCAGTGGAAATCTTCCTTGGGAAGTATACTACATTAATTATTTTTTCCAGTATGGATACTACTGGAAAAAATAATCAGGAAAGCCCAAATAATTTGCAAAGAGAATGTATCCCATTGATATTTATGATGCAAATTAGTACCTTTGTCATTGTAATAATTATCTTTTGATTTTAAAAATAATCTTATGTAGCATATACAATAGGGGCCAATAACAAGGGGACACTGACATTGCTTGTTTTATTATTTGGAACCTTCACATCATATTACCCAGTCAAAATACACTGAGCACAGCACATGGGGACAGTGGTTTCCCAGGAAACACCCTAATCGACCATAGGTTGAATTGAATAAGATAATCCCATCCATATACTCTTTTTTAAAAAATATGTATTTTATTGATTTTTTACAGAGAGGAAGGAAGAGAGTCAGAAACATCGATGAAACATCGACATGCCAGCAACCAAGGTACATGCCCTTGACCAGAATTGAACCTGGGACCCTTCAGTCTGCAGGCCGATGCTATATCCACTGAGCCAAACCAGTTAGGCGCATCCATATACTCATATACTAGTTTAAAAAAAAATCAAAGATCTAAACGGATGTTTTTATAAAATCTAACCTGCTTTTCATGTCAAAGAATTTATATTAGTCCATTTTAAATTAAATGCTAGCTAATAGATTTGTTTTTGAACATAATTTACTACTAAGCGTGCATACAATTTACTCTGAAGCATAATGCAAAATCGCATCATGTTAAATGCAACAATTAAGCATCTTCAGATGAAGTCATGAAACCTAAGACAGGACAAATGTTCAGAGAGGGAAGGTAGTTGCCAGTACTTGTTAAGCATCAGAACCGTGCAGGCTGTCAGTAGAATTAGTAGCGAGGAAATCAACAGTGACCCTGTAGTAGTTGCAGGGAGGCCAAGTTCTGACTCCTCTTCTTGCAGAACACAAACTGCCATTTTGTCAATTCTCTCTCTAAATCACACCTCAGACTTTCTGTTGGACCAGTGGATGTTTTGATCATCTGAGGGCCCCTGGATCACAAACGCAAGAATTTCTGCTTCTTCCAGATCTGCTTTGTCCCTCCCACCTTTTCTACAGTGACTCCAGAAAGTGCTTTTATGCATTAAGGAAGAATACTCACTGTCCTCATTTAGTAAAACATATTATTACTGGGCAGAATATAACTAAATGTGCATATAATTAAATACATATCAACGTTTAACTAGTTAAAGGTTTTTGGATATTTATCTGGTTAGGGTATTCAGTTATAGGATATACTGCTCTTTTTTTGCATACTTTTATGCTTATCTAACCTTTTTTTGAGGAACCTTGGATGTTAAGTCATTGGAAAAGAGGAATTAAACTCTGCCTGGTGCTAAATTTTTCCTGTTCCTCTTCCAATATTCCTCTCTGCACTCAGAAAGCAAGCATCATGGTTGCTAAGGCGTCCTCCTTTCATCTTTGTGTCTCTTCTCCCTGCCTAACACATGTGGGACACTCCTCTCTTCTTGCTTATCAGCATATTAACAATTATTTTTATAAGGTTGAGCTTCACTTTTCAGTGTTATTATCTGTGAAATATTAGTCTTACCAATGGTAAATGGAGCAATTAAGATGCTCCTTCATGCAGAACCCCACAGGGCAGGAATGCTGATCAATTAAATAGGTCAAATTCAAACCCAGAAAAGTGGGTGGGTGAATAAATGTCAGAACATGTTCAGGAAGTCAAGGGTAATTGTTACTGGATGGCTGGGTAGGAGATGTTGAAAGTACTCTGTGGAAAGAAAAGGGCTATAAAAGAGAATTCTTTTCAGTGTAAAAAATAATGGTGTTCATCTCTACACCAAGTAAGGGAAAGGAAAGTTGAGAGGAAGAAAACAGAGGTTAAGTAGGTAGGTCTTGACCATTGTGGCTTGAATAGCAACAAGCATCATTAAGCAAGTCTTATCAGAGTTTATTATTTTGACTGAGGCATTGTTTACTTCCACTGCATCATGAATGTCAATACTCAAATTAATTACAAAACAACTTCAAATATAATTATACTTAGGGTGACCATATAATGGATCCTGCAAACTCAGACAAATGTAAGCCATTAAAGAGGGCACTATTAATGTTTATACCAGAGCAACTTGTATGAACCAGAACAGTCCTGGGAAAACTAAAACAAATGGTTATCCAAATTATTATTCATCTACATGGAGATATACATATAACTGAGGCTCTCAACAACGAATATGTATTACTATCTGCACTATGCTGGGTATACAATAGAGCTGAATGGGTGATCAGATTCTAAAGTTAGCAAGTAAGGCAAAGTTAAATCTAGTCAAAATTATTCTTAAGTACTTCTTAGGGCTATAACATTTTTGGAAACTAATATAACATTTGGATATATATTCAACAGAGCCAGTTCTTCCTCCACACTAAAAACCAGTCACTCCTCCTCGTGCATGCACCAGGCAGCTTGCAGTTAGGAACCAATGTATATTATAGTTTCATATTGTTGCATATTGCATATATTGTACATAGTGAATTATACTCCTTGTGCAGATATATTATCAGAGCTCATGAAACTGATTCTTTTTTAACGTTTTTGCTAATCCTCAACAGAGTATATTTTTCCATTGATTTTCAGAGAGAGTGGAAGGGAGGGGGAGAGACAGAGAGAAAGACACATCAATTTGAGAGACACACCAATTGGTTGCCTCCTCGGCGCCAGGGATGGAGCCTGCAACTGAGGTATGCCCGTGACCCTGCAGTTTGCAGGCCGACGCTCTATCCACTGAGCCAAACCTGCTAGGGCTCACAGGGCTGGTTCTGACAGAAGGAAAACAGATCAATATGACCCATCTACACTCACTCTGGGCAATGCGCATATGTTCCAACCAGTACCACTTGACCACTTACTAGATTCCAAGTCAGTAAGTATGGGGGGGGGGGGGGGGGCGGAGACTTAGCTTAAGTTAATTATAAAGTGATACTATTCACAAAGTTGAATAATATATAGTAAACTTGAGCAGTTCAACTCTAACTGTAGAAGTATATAGCACTGCAATCAAATCCTTACTATCCTATACAATAAAAGCCTCATATGCAAATTGTCCCCTCGACTGGGAGTTCAACCAGGGTTTTGACCAGGGGGCAGGGCTGGCAGCGGTGGTGGCAGGTGTCTGGGGGAAGGGAGGGACCCCCGGCTGGCAACCACTAGGGACCCTACCCATGCACCAATTTCGTGCATTGGGCTTCTACTGAAATATAATGAACAAAAGGATCATGTGTCTAGATATAAAGGAGTATGGAAGAAACAGTGAGTGAATTGGCTTCAGGAGGATCAGTAAATGTGATCTTTTTTCCAATCCAAGACCAATGAATGGAAGTTTTCCTAACAGAGCAAAAGAGTGATGGCTTGGAGGAGAGATGGAAATAGACTGAGAGAGAGAGAGCAAATTTCACATAAGAAAGAGATCTCTCCAAATCTATGAGGCTTACAATAAAAACAGCAGACATAACAAATAAGCCAAATAATTTCACTTATCTATAGCTATAATTTTGAAATTATTATGAGAAAGGACCCTAATAAGAGACTTATAAAAGTAATCTATAGTGTCTGATTATAAAGGTCTGCCATTGACAAGATAATAAAATAATTTATATTAAGTGAGTGTAAAGGGACAGAGTTAGTTTTGAAGGTATAAGCCTTTTTAACTATTAACATAATGTTCCATACATCAAAGTCTATCTGTGATGAGAAACATCAGGACACAAATTAAAGCCATTAAAATAAAACATTCTTAAAATCAAGACAAATAAGTCATAGAAAGAATATCCCAGCATTGCTGACACTCAGGCATTTACGGCAACTAGGAAGGCTGGATACATGGCAAGACCAGTGTTATCAGTGATTTTTGATGTTATATCAGCTGTAAATAGACTCACGTGTCCCCATATATGTTCACTGTACTCTCATCCTCACTAAAAAGCATCATTCCTGGAAATTAGCTCAAAGACCTTGCATGAGAACATCATCAACTTCCACTGAAACTTTTTTGCTTCTGAGCCCTGGTGACTAAAGGACATATACTCAAATACCATTTATCACAATAACCACATATTCACAGGCTCTAAGCCTTTTGTCTAACACATTTCAAAGTTCTCCTTTCTTATAGTATGGGAGAGTTACTTTTTAAAAAATTCTTTGCACTGTGGCAGAACAGAATTGTCAACTTTATAATATATGACACTCTGGGCTTAGCATAGTCTGAGCATTTGTGCTTCTCTTTTATAATCCCAAAATTAAGTGTTAAAATGGAATCATTACATATATCCTCAATGTGCATTCTAATTAACTTCTGATTTGGGAAAAAAATAATTTGCCTAAGTCATGTGCAGCTATTTCGGAGATATTTCCATGGAGGTACACATGTACACTTGAATATACTTGACAAATACAAAACAATTAACTCAGCGTATAGAGTTATGATGTTGGAAATCGGAAAGCATTGCAAGTGCCAAGACCAACACTCCCACCTGCCCTGAAATTGCAGAAATTTACAGAAATGAAGTTAGATCAAGAAGAGTCTCTCTAGTATTGGGTAAAGCAGAAATAAATCCTCATGACCTACTTAAAAATGTGAAATCCCAGCCTTGAAGGACTTGGCTTTTAAGGTATTTTTCACTATACATCTTCTAGTACTTTGTGAATGGAATGGAATGACAGCAATGCAGAAAATGGGAAATTAAGTACATTTACAATGAAAATCCTTATGCAATAATAGATACACCTTAGGGTTTAATGACATTTTAAAATATCTGAATAAGAGAAATTATGTCACTTGTAACTAACACAAACTTAATTGGTAACAGCAAAGTTTCTTTAAAACCTTAATGGTAGTCTAAATTTAGATGTGTTGGATTTTTCGATAAATATCACCACAGCTTTCCCAGCCTGTTGCATTTTGGAAGCATTGCTAATCCAAGATCTTAAATGTTTGGCTTAATAAGTCTTTATTTGAACATAACTTGCAAAACAACAAATGACATGAAATCTGATATGAAGACATGGGAGCCCTTCCTCTAACTGTAACGGCTGGAGGGAGACACGGCTGCTGGCATGGAAGAGAACAGACTTCTAAAGTGGCCATCGCAAAGGCACCTGTAAAGCTCAATGATTCACTTGAAAACATCTTGTGGCAGAAGCTAATTGTGATGAAAGTCACAAAGAAACAGAGGAACCACATCACAGGCATGCTGAGAGAGACAGAAAGAAAATCAAGGATAAAGGAAGGAGAAGAAGGTGACCATGTAAAAGGGGAGCCTGAGAAAGAATCTGAGGCTCATAAATAAATGTCTGTAAACAAAGAAAGAATGGCATCAGAGACATTAATGAGGTACAAATAACATGTGGGCGTTTAAAGGTTTCTCTCCGTTTGGGGACGTGGTGGGAGGAAGGGCAATGTATCTGGCAGGTTTCATAGGTTAGGTTGGCAGCAGCTTTGACTTCCAGGGCAAGGAGTCTCGGCTGTCCCTTATAGGGGGCAGTGCTGACGGCAGAGGTCGGTGTGCAAGTGTAATAATAGCGTGGAGAGTGAACATATTTGTTCAAAGTGCCAACAATCTGGTCAGTGTACAACGATGTACGTAATTCCAACATTTCCCCACACTGCTCTGTGCAGCTCACTTGAAATCCTGTGGACTTCAACTTTATCTAATAGGAGTTGCATCTAATTTATTTGCCAAGTAAATATATACTTCAGTAGTATTGCTATTGTGGCACCTAAGACACAAGTAGAAGTTAAAAAAAGATGACTAAAAATAAACTAATGGTCCAAGAAGAATAATACAGGCTATATAGTCTGATCATTTTGAAAATTTATCAGCCTCTGGAGAATCTCTAACAAAGGAAATAAAAGTTAAAAAGTCCACAAAAATTAAGTAACTTCATAAAGGGTCTTAGCAGGAAGGAAACAGTTTAAAATATTATCTGGGCTTCCTGTCCTCTCCCTTTTAAACTTATAAGGAATTGAGCTGAACCTTAAGCAGGCATTTTTCCCCTTCATTTTTTTCAATATCTTTTAAAAGAAAACAGTAATATTTCATTCAGCTTGGCAATGTGGATATCCAGAGGTTTCACTCATGGTTACATATACATTAAATAGGATGAAAATAATTTTATTCTCCTTTATTGTTACAGAATTACAATTATTAAGTGGAAAACATACTGAAACCAGCCTCACAGTAAATATGAATAAAACACTTTTCTCATAATACATATATATCAGCAACTTAAATACTAGTATTTTCCTTGAAACATTATTTCTCTCGTGCAAATAAGAATAGAAATATAGTTAACTTTTAAACAAATGATTACTGTCAGGAAGATCCAGAAATGTATCACAATTAAATAAAATATGTTTTAAAAATCACCAATGTAATAAAAATACACATATTTTCCTTCAAATAAGTTAGTCTTTTCCAGGTGAAGTGACAAAGTGGCATAGGACACACATGATCACAAGTTGAAATAAAAGTTTTACTAAAATAATCATCAAAATAAAGTTATATTCTCTTTAATATCTTAAAAACCACAGATTAAATTTATTTAATTAGTTTTCAAGTAAGTAAATATAAAAGCAGTAACAAGTAACCCTTATAATCATTCATAAACTTTATAGTTGTATTATACTTTATTTATACTATATTGACATTTTATCTAATTTAAGGACAAAACTGGATAACATTGGACATGTTATTTTATGGTATCTACTTCCACAGGAATTTTTCTCAGAGTGAAAGCAATTTGACATTAACTAAAAGATAGTAATAATAATTGTAGTGATGAGATAAAGGAACCTTGAAATATACCAATTAAATAAACCAAGTTGTAAATCTTTAAAAAAAAAAAAAAAAGGATGGAAATCTTACCTTTTGCAATAGCATGTGTGACAAGGAATGAAAAGCATATAATTTTTATACAATTCTGTACTAACCAGAATTAAATGTATTAACTAGCAAACTAACAAGTTTGTTGGAACAAAAACAGAAACCAGATTTTATGCTAACAACCTCTATTTTAGCCTCTATTTTAGTACATTGCAGGGACCAGCAGTACCTGTCCAGATAGGAGATGACTGACCACAAGAATTCGGCTGACACTGAAGGATTCAACATGCTGACACCAAGATCTTTGTCGGAACCAGCAAGAACACTGCCCACACATCTCCACTTCCCCTCATTGTCCTTATAAAAGCCACTGGCTTGCCTAGAGATGTTAAAATGGTTTTTAGGATATGAGTCCACCTTCTTCCTGGGCCACTGGCACTTGAATAACCTGGAGATTATTGTGCTAAGTGAAATAAGCCAGTCTGAGAAAGACAAGTACCATATGAGTTCACTCATATGTTGAATCTAATGAACAAAATAAACAAACAAAACAAACAAAATAGAAACAAGCTCATAGATACAAAGGACAAGCTGACATCTCTCCAAGGGGAAGGGGGTGGAAGGCTGGGTGAAGAAGATGAAGCAATTAAGCCAGGGGTGGGGAACATATAAGGCCCAATAAATCATTTGGCCTGGCCCTGCCAAGGCATTAGGGGTGAGTTAATTAAATGTTTGAGCAAATGTAGCAGCCAAATTTTTAAGTTGACAATTTTGTATGCCCATGAATGATGTTATAAATATCCAAATGGCCCTTGTCAGATAAAAGGTTCCCCACCCCTGGATTAAGAAAAGAAAAAAGAACAACTCATAGACACTGGCAACACTATGCTGATTACCAGAAGGAAAGGTGGGTGAGGGGAGGTAGAAAGCAGGTAAGGGGGTATAAATGGTGATGGAAGGAGACTTGACTTGGGTTGTGAACAGATGATGTGTTGTAGAACTGTACACTGGAAACCGCTATAATTTTGTTGACCACCCCAATAAATTCAATAAATTTTTTTAAAAAGAAAAGAAATAAAGACTTTGATCCAAAAGCTACAGACTTTCTTTTTCCTATGGGCTTGTTGTGTTAATAACTGGAGTACTAGGTAAGAAAGGCTATTTCATTTTTATTCAGAACTCATATTAGATTTTATGAAAACCTTTACATCTGCAGGTCTCTTATAAGTATCCAAATTGTGTGAGCACTATCTTTGAAGAACCATGTATTTGAATGTAATCTTTCTCTATTTGAGATTATAACAAGTATGTATACATACTCATGGGCAAATAAAAATGCCCTTTGAGGATATCATAACTCCAGCCATCCTACAATTTTGAAGAGGGACCCTGGGAAAGATAAGCAGAGAGGAGGAATAGCACCCACTCATGCCCTGCTAGCCCTTGTTTCATTGCTGGGATTTCCCTGCAGCAGGAGACGTGTCAGAGAGGACAATACTGCTCTTGGCATGTGCCCACCAGGCCAACTGCGCAGCTGGGAAATTCTGACTTGTTCTTAATGTGTATATGATAGGCATGGCAATGTTTGCTGACCTAATGTAATTCATTGCCATCATTCTGCTAGACATAATCACATGCAGTATCTGAATATTAAAGAAACCATAATTGAGTGTTTCATCTATTTCTTGGAAAGCATTTCAAATGTCATCAACATGTTACAAAAAGTCATTCAGAATTCTCAAGGTCACCCAGTGGGACCAAATGCTTAAATTAGTGTGGGTGGCATTGCCAGCTTTCATTCAGTCTTCTCAGCTGGGTGTCTGTTCTCATTATATCTGTCCACCTATCACTCCCACTGTCTTGTCCACCTAAGAAATGAATTATATAAGGCATTTGCCTTTGAAGAATTAAAAATAACTGGAGTATGAAAAATATATATATATATATATATTCTATACAATAAAAAGATGGATTTTATTCTCACAGTACTTCACAAATGAGTATGCAGAAAAATCCCTAAATGATAACTAAAAGAAAAATACCTACATATACATATCAGAATATTATCAGAACAAGGAATATTCTTTAGTAGTTTATGGTTATAGAATAATTATACACAAATACACACCACACAGTGCTCACTGTATAATAATTCTACTTTTCCCCAGTGGCAACACATCCATGTGTTCTGCAGTTACCTCTTCAGGCTTCTGAATGACCCTTCACCAACTCACTTTGAATTGGAATTAACAACAATAACTCAGGAATACATTATGTATCGCTCTAGGTTTTGCATTCCCTACATTTGCAGAACATGGGCATTATGTCTCTTCAACTTTACCTTGCTGCTCTCGCCATCTCTGCCTCAAATGTAAAATCACCTTGAGTCACTGATAGTACAACCCATCACTATTTTTTTAGAAAATAATTACTTCAAATGTTTCTAGGTACAACACTATCATTAATAGAAAATACAATTAGGAATTAAACAGAATTTAGCACACCTTGAGCAAGTCTCTTGTTTTAAAAAGGATTGGAATATTGGATAATTCAAAGTAAATGCTACACTGTGCCACATCCCATAGTTTTCCTTAGTCAGACAAGGAACATAATGCCTAATGAAGTTATTATTCATAAAAATGTTTAAAGAACATGATCTTTTGGTGCTGGTAGTTAATGGTTTAATGATTCTGAGGAATTTCTAATCAGCTCCAAAGGCTGACCGCCAGAAAAAATAAAATAAAATAAAATCGTGACTGATTTTTGTGGCACAGACAAGCAAGGTATGATTGAACACCCTGTGCTTTGAAATAACTAGGTATCACTGACATGGTTTCTTTTTCTTTTTTAAATTATTATTATTGTATGAATGATGCACAAAAATTAACAAGAACTTTGTCTGCATTTAAATTCCTACAAGGCATTATTTGATTTTTTTTTTTTTTAGGTAAACACAGGGGAATTATTACCCACGGCAATTCTTTTGTCTACCCATTTCTATGTGCAAGCCCTCTCATGTAATGCAATTTTAAATTAAAGGCTCACTGCTATTTCTCCTGGGTTATACAGTTGGCTTTGCTAAGTCAATAAAAGAGTCTTTGAAAGGATTCCAACTGCATAAGGAAAATAGCTAACCCATTTATGGTACCTGTGGAATAATTTCTTAATAGTTTCCTCCTTTACTTTAATATATTTCACATTAGAAATTATTACTTCATGGGCATTAAGAGAATGCCTCACACATCAACTCCAGGTAAGAGTTGCCTAGAGATCTTTGAAAAGTTTAAACGTTGATTTTTATGTTATTAATATGGCTTGAAATACAGATCCTAATTGATATTGGAATAAAACAAGGAAATTCTGCAGAGCCACCATTAAATGGTAAGTAGAGTTATTGAAATTGCCAATTCTTAACAAAAAACAATTTTTCATTTCCTCCCTTGATATCATTAATTTAAGGTTATAGGATAGAGAGCAAATGGCAATATTTAAATAATTAATAATATAGGAGGTCCCATATCTTCCAAAGTGACATAATTTTATCAATCATTTTACCATTAACACATTAGCAATTATAATGTGTCATGATTACAGAGGAAATACATGCAAATAAATGCTCATTGTTAGCATTTAATGTGCCCTCTAATAAAACAGTAGTTTCTCAGACCACAATAAATACGCATCTTTTAAGGCAAAATATCATCTTGCCATGATGGTACTCTTCATTATCTAAAAGCAAGAAAGATATCTATTTCTTCAAAGCTGCATCTGAAGTACAGGCCAGGAAACCAACATCCTTGAACCATAACAGAGTATTGCTCCCCACAGAAAATGATTTGCCATGACAAGGATTGCACTGAATCTAAGGTTAGTGGAAACAATGTTATAAAGGTTCATAGTTAAGAAACGAATGAGTTAATTGGAGAAGTTTACATTAATGGGGAGTCACTGAGGCTCAACCTTTGTTGTTATGCCCTCATCAAAGGCACTCACAATAAATTTATTATGTGACATCAGTAAAATTGTCTGCTCTCATTTGTCAGGTTAAGTAATTAATTGTAATAGGTTAAAAGTAAAGTAGGATAATGTTTTCTGTTTGCCCACATAACTATTTCTGCTAAATAGTGGCTCAGACCCAGAATAAATAATCAAATAAAATATCTCAACCTCATCAGAGATGTTGCAATTCCAAAGCCTCACAAAAATATCTTGTTTCCAGTCTCTGACTTTATTTGGCAGCAAATAGCAAACAATTATGATGCCTTTGCATGGGTTGGGACATGTCTACTAACAAGTGACTCATCTCTCTTTATTCCATACTAGAGGCCTGGTGCACGAGAAATTTGTGCACGGGTGGGGGTCCCTAGGCCCGGTCGGTGATCAGGGCCTATTGGGGCCGTCTCACCCAGTTCCGATCAGGACGGGGCCTACCTGACGGCAGGTTTGCCAGCTGGGGGGAGGGACCAGGGGAGATTGACTGGCCGTGGGAGGTTGGCTGTGGGAGCGCACTGACCACCAGGGGGTGGCTCCTGCATTGAGCTCCCCCTGGTGGTCAGGGCACATCATAGCGACTGGTGACCTGGTCGTTCATTCCAGTTATTCGATTACAACGGAAGCTTAGGCTTTTATATATATATAGATAGATAGTAGTCAAGTCTTAAAGCTCACATCTAACTCCAAATAAGAGATCTACCATATACATGCTCAGAAGTGTATTAAGTACCTTTCATGAACTTGCATTCCAAACTGAATACATTACTTTGACAATCAATATCAACCTTCAGTGAAATGCTAAGTAGCTCAGACAACAAAATACCTTTCCATAAGGTAGAGAAATCATTCAAAGTTAAAATTCACTGTGTGTGGAACTAACATCTATAGAAATTGTAATTTCCCTGAAGTTAGGGGCCGTGTCTGTTTTTCACCATTTCTCTAGATTCTAGCAGAAATACTAGTTGAAAGGTAATATTATAATGGAAATGTGGCCAATATTTTCACTTGAGTAAATGGTCATCATTCTTTCAATAGTACTAGAACTCCGAAACCAATGGAAACAAACAGAAAGCATAGAAAAGAGGAAATAACCTGGTTAGTGTGGCTCAGTGGTTGAGCGTGAACCTATGAACCAGGAGGTCATGGTTGGATTCCCGGTCAGGGAACATGCCTGGGTTGCAGGCTCAATCTCTGGAAGAGGTGTGCACACGTCTCCCACTGGGGATCGAGATCGCAACCCAGGCATGTGTCCTTGACCAGAATTGAATTTGGAACCCTTCAGTCCATAGGCTGACGCTCTATCCACTTAGCCCAACAGACTAGGAAACAGTTTTTAAATAGGCAGAATTTCCCCCTCAATTTAGTAGCTATTAATTGTTGCTTTCATGTTAAATACAATTTGTCACTCACTGTATGGTATATTGGCCTTCTTAGCATTTCTGTAGTTTACGGCAATTTTTTCATGACTTTGAAAATGAAAACAAAGAGATGGTCATTCTCAAATATTGTTTATCTACTGTTTTAGGACTTAATCTTTTGGGTATTTTTAAAATCTCCTCATATATAAAAATTTCTTGCACCATCTACCACTTACCATCTACCTTCACAAATACAGATTTTTAAAAATTGAAACATTCTTTTTAAAAAATATATTTTATTGATTTCAGAGAGGAGTGGAGAGGGAGAGAGATAGGAACATCAATGATGAGAGAAAATCACTGATCAGCTGCCTCCTGCATGCCCCCGACTGGGGATGGAGCCTGCAACCCAGGCATGAGCCCTGACCAGAAATCAAACCCTGACCTCCTGGTTCATACGACGCTCAACCACTGAGCCACACCGGGCAGGCAAAAATTGAAACATTCTGATCAAACCTAATTTTGTTACTACTGACAATACTTTATAATGTTTTCAATATTAAAAAAATCAGGAAAAAATTGCCAACTACAATAATATTTTTTTGACACCAAAATGAAATATAAAACCAAAATATCTCATGTCATTTCATGAACATATAGAAATCATAAAGCCCTTTCTCTAGTTATCATTATTCATGCACTCGCTTTAAAATGTCCACATGTAAGTGGTAGTGATGTTTATAAGAAATCAAGCTTTATTTTTCTGCCCCGAGATTCTTGCTTAAGGTGAAGACATTACCACTCACCTCATTAATGCAAATATGAGCACATTCGAAGGCAGACATTGCATGTCTGAGCACTGTCTCTGAGTTTCTAATGCTCTTTCAGGAAGGAATGTGTAAAGAAGTGCTTTCCTGCAATTCAGACTTGAGAGATAAACAGACTCATATCTTCTTTGCCAATAATTACTAGTAATGTTTTTCAATGGGGTGAATATGATGTGACATGCATAATAATTATCATTTACAGGAGGGCATTCAAGGAATAATTTAATAAAATATGCTGGTAAAATTAATTCCACCTTCACAATAATCAATCAGGAACGTCATACTGAATACTTCTTACATTCCCTTCACTATTAAAGAAGAGATAGGAAATCTACAAATATAATCATGGAATCATAGATTCTGAGAAAAATAGAATCCAGCTAGTCAAGATGTACTCCAAATGATTTCCTTCTGTCTATTGGACTTCAGGGGGTTTTCGTCTGTTTGTTCATTTTTAAATCTGGAATATTTCACATATCTTTGAAGCCCCAGCACTTATAGCACAATAGCTGCCATTGAAAGGCATACAGTAACGTTGGTTGAATGAATGAATAGACAAGTTCATTAATACACTCATCCATATCAAGTATTTGACTTGTTCGTCAGTCACTGAGTGTAGAAATGGTCTTCCACACATTTCAGACAAACCCTTTTGCTATCAGATAGCTGTGTCCACATTTCTGTTAGGTAGATATTATGGGATGTGGAACAGTTAAGAAATTTTTATAATGATGGGCTCCTATGGGACAATCCACTCTCTATATATAAGACCCACAAAAGAACCTCAAATATGGGCCAAACACCAGGGTCCTACAGAAGGAGAAGGAAGTCTCCTTTGTTCCAAAAATGGGACCTGTGTGGGAAGGCCCTGCTTAGAGGAAAACAAAATTATCTCAGAGAAAATAGGGGGCTAGGAAAAGTAAACAATGTATTAAATATAGATATATATATATGGGAGGGCAAAGGGAAGTGTATAATTGTGAATACACAAAATACAGAGTTTATTCTTGTATTATTTATTAATGATTGTATTATTTATTTGTATTACAACTGTAAACCCACTTTTTGCTACTCCTGTATTTATTTCATTAGTAATTTTTCTTTAAATCTAAAAAGCAATCACTTCTGAAGCAACTCAGATTTGTAGTCAGCTATAAGCTTCGCTGACAGGATGCCATTGTCCTAAAGCACACCCTCCTATTCAGTAGGTGCCTGTTGGCCTCCACGCTGATTCTCAGGCCGATTTCTCCCCCGAACTTTATGTGATAAAAACCACCTCTCTTTTTCAGGATTGCAAACCAGTCATTATTGGTTTGAAATTCAATATTTACTTTGTTTTATTTTTTTCTTTATTTCATTTTTTTCAAGTCTCAGCAAAATTCCCGTCTTTCTATATATTATATATTAAAATTTATCTTTATTGTTGAAATTACTACAGATGTTCCCCCCTCTTCCCCCATTTACTTCCTACCCCCACTACTCTCCTCCCCAGGCCTTCATCACACTACTGTCTGTCCGTAAGTTATGTATATATGCACTTAAGTTTTTTGGTTAATTGCCGGGAGCCGGTCCATGCTTGCTGTTTCAAGGGACCTGGCATATATGGCATACTGTTCTTAATATGTTTTGCTCACCTTCTTGGCACTATGTGTTTTAACCAAGGTGGTCTCTCTGAGAAAGGTTGTTTCCCCAGGTAGGGATTTTCCCCTGAAGTTAGGGAGGGAATAAAACCCCTCAACTAAGTGCCAGGCGGGTAATTAATCACTTTAACTACGAACAATCGTGCTTAAGCTTTTGTCCTATTCTTTATAGACTGGGCAGAGCAATTATCCAGGATTTTTCTCCACACACTTACTCAAAGGCCAGTTCACTTGGTTAATGTAAAAGGTGAGCATTACTTGTGGTCATGTCATTATGCTTATTCAAGGGGCTTGAACTGGACCATGAATTTGTCATCATTATTATCATCGTCATGAACAGCAGCAGCATTTGCTCAAGGTAAGTATAAAATAATGTAATATTAAAGTCATGGTTCATGAGACAGTGATGTACACCATGTTTATCAAGGTATGTTCCTTTAGGCACCTACACAAGGAATGCCTAGGCTACATATTCAGTTCTTGAGGCATATGGAACTCATTGAATTGGAATCTTTTGGGTAAATGTTCTGGGATTTAGATATTTGCAATGTTATCAGCATAAGTCTTATCTATGTTAAGGAATGAGAACCACTATGAGACTATCTGAAGGCTTAATATTCTCTTCCTATATTATCATCATTTTTATAAAGACACAAGTTATAAATTTAATTCAGCTAATTCTCTCCTCTATACCCAGTGTCCAAAATTGCCTCTATTGATTATGTAAACTTAGGAATCAAGGAAAATATATTAGGAAGTTTTTTAAGAAGTTATGTTACTTAATAAAGCTTTTTATTTCTAACTAGAGGCCCGGTGCACAAAAATTTGTGCACTCGGGGGGAAGGAGGGGTCCCTCAGCCGGGCCTATGCCCTCTAGCAGTCTGGGACCCCTCAGGAGATAACGACCTGCTGGCTTAGGCCTGCTCCTGGGTGGCAGAGGGCAGGCCCAATCCCTAGGTGCAGCCCCTGGTCTGGCTCAGAGCAGGGCCGATTGGGGGGTTGGGGCACCACCCCCTGTCACACTCAAGGCAGAGTCGATGGGGAGGTTGCGGTGCCAGCCCCTGTCATGCACAGAGCAGGGCCAATCCGGGGGTTGGGGCACTGCCCCCTGTCACACACAGAGCAGGGCCCATCAGGGGGGTTGGGGCTCCATACCCTGTCATGCACAGAGCAGGGCCCATCAGGGGGTTGGGGAGCTCCCTCCTGTCACGCACAGAGTAGGTCCGATAGGGGAGTTGGGGCACCGTCCCCTGTCACACACAGAGCAGGGCGGATCAGTGGGTTGGGGTGCCACCCTCTATCACCCACAGAGCAGGGCCAATCAGGGGATTGGGGAGCCGCCACTCTCACACTCAGGACAGGGCCGATGGGGAGGTTATGGCTCTACCCCGTCACACACAGAGCAGGGCCCGGGGTGGGGGGGGTTGTGGCCCCGCCCACTGTCACACACAGAGCCGCAGGGCGATCAGGGGGTTTGGGCGCTGCCCCGTCATGCTGATCCCGGTGCCAGGAGGCCTCTCGGCTCTGCTGATCCCGGTGCTGAGAGGCATATTACCCTTTTACTATATAGCATAGAGGCCTGGTGCATGGGTGGGTACCAGCTCGTTTGCCCTGAAGGGTGTCCTGGATCAGGGTTGGGGTCCCCACTGGGGTGCCTGGCCAGCCTGGGTGAGGTGCTGAGGGCTGTTTGCAGCTGGTCACACACCCTTCAGGGTGGGGGTCCCCACTGCGGTGCCTGGCCAGCCTGGGTGAGGGGCTGAGGGCTGTTTTCAGGCTGGGGGTGACTGAACTCCCAAACGCTCCTTTTTTCCTTTTTTTTTTTTTATTCTGGGCCAGCTTTAGCTTGAGGCTTGGCTCCAGCTCTTAGGCCTCCGCTCCTGAAAGTAGGTTTCTGGCCTTTGCATACAATGTTGCGAATCTGCTGGCTGAAGTCCGGTGGTATTTGTTACAATGTTTGAAACTGCAGGCTCAGAGGCCTGCAGCTGCAGGCGGGGAACGTTGGTTTCCTCCGTCACTGAGGCAAGCAAGCCTCATGTTAGTTTCAAGCTCCCTGGCTGCCGGCCTCCATCTTGGCTGACAGTTAATTTGCTTATCTCGCTGATTAGCCAATGAAAAGAGTAGCGGTCATACGCCAATTACCATGTTTCTCTTTTATTAGTGTAGATATCTAACTTTACCCATGTAGGTGTTATTCACCCCATTTCTTCATCTTTGATTCACATGCAGGAGGAATAGGGAAGTAATCACCATCCATCATAGAACAACTCTTTATCCACACACCATTCCTCAGACAGCCCTTAGACTTATTTCTTCCATGATGAATGAGCTTGGTCATCATGCAACACTCATTCAGTGGGATTGTAACCCACTTGGATAAAACCGAGTGCACTGCATTCTTCCATGCCAGTCCCCTCCTCCTTCTAGGTTCTGTTTTCTCAGGGAAAAGCATCACAGCTCACCAGATTCTGAATTTGTCATACCAGAGCGAGCTGTGACTCTGTCACCTCCAATACCCAGACAACCTCAGTGTTCTTATTACTCCTCAAAAACCACTTTCAAATATCTCTCTTTCTTTCCAGTCCCTTCACTGCGGGGTTGCCAACACCAATGTCTCTAGGCCCAGAAACAAAGTTAACATTAACGTGTGTAGTGTCTACCTTTCTAAATTTAAGAACTGACATTCAGGTCGGTCTCTCTCTCTCTCTCTCTCTCTCTCTCTCTCTCTCTCTCTCTCTCTCAGATATATATACACACACACTGATGCTGTCCAAACAAAACAAATGTCTGTAATTTGCAAGCCCTATTTAGTTTTCTCTTCTTTATTCTCTTTTTCTTTTATTCCTTGATTTCCCTGATAACCACTTTTCAAATTTCTGTTCCTATGTATTTCACCTGTTTAGATTACAAAGGCAAGATCATGCAGTTATTTTTTTATGTGTCTTACTCACTTCAGTCTATTTTCCAATGTCTTCCAGGTGTATCTATATTGTTGCCAATGCAAAATCTCCGTTCTTTTTTTATTAAAATGAATAATGTCCCATTGTATACAGACTGAGGCAATGGAACTGTAAGTTTTACAGTTGTGAGTATGCAAAACAGAACTTATTCTTGTATTGTTATTTATTATATTTATCAATTATTGTATTATTTTCCATATGAACAACTGTAAACCTAATTTTGCCCCACCCTGTATACTCAGTATTCCTCATCTGGACTATTGATTGCATGATTTTCACACTGCCACTGATCTATTTCTACTAATTCTCACTGTCACAGGTATAATCCTTTAGAAGGTAAACATGGCCATATTGTCTCCTTGTCTGGAGAATGACATTAACCATTCTGAAAAAGGAGGTTAAAGGAAACAGGTTAAAGTGTACGGAGCTAGAGCAGAAAAAGTATTGTGGGTGTGGTTGGAAACTCTAGACTAGACTTCAGGGGGGAAGATTTTGTTTTTTTCCACCTCCAAGTGGGAGGCTAGAGCTGGGGCCAGGTGGGTTCCAATAGCATGATGGAGTGAGCAGAAGGTATGGGTCTCTCTCTGCTCTCTCCTTGTAATATGTTCTCCCCACTTCCTTCCCTTTGCTGTCTCCTCCTCCCATTCTCTCGTCTTTCTCTTTCTTTTCTCTCCCCTTTTCCCAATGCTGCCTAACATGGCTTCCTAATGCTGATTAATATGCTTTTCTTTTCACTTCTCTTTTTCCCCTCTCCTTCCTCTTAAGCTCTCATATCTTTTCTACCTCAGTTCCTTCCTTTAAACTCCATAAAATGGCATATGAACTTGGATAGCCTAAAACGGTACATTTATTGCTTTATACAGGGTGGGGCAAAAGTAGGTTTACAGTTGTTCATATGGAAAATAATACAATAATTAATAAATAACAATATAAGAATAGACTCTGTTTCACATACTTATAACTATAAACCTACTTTTGCCCAACCTTATATTGCCCATTATCAACCTAACAATAGAAAACATGGGATGTTTCATATTTGGACAAGTAGCCTTGTCCAAAAGGCTACTTAAATTTAGTTATATGTAGTGTATCATTTGTATTTGTTTCTGAAGGGCATTTTCTCTCTGGTAAGTGACCCTAAGTAGAATGAAGGCATTCTTTCCTTTGTCATAATCAATTGTATACTGTGCATTGAGGTTCAGTATTGTAGGAATTATATGAATACTGAAGGGAAATTTACTGAAGTACTGTACTTGCTTCTTTATTGCTATAAATTATCTTAGTCAAAATGCCAAGAACAGATAATAGCCATTTTCAACCTGGGAAATATATTAAAATAATAATGATGTGGGCAAAAGCATAGGAAAACTTAATAAAAAATATTTTTAAGCATATCAAGTAAAGCTTCAAAATATGTGTAAATTAAAGAGCTATTATTTAACATTTATAAAAAGAAATAAAAACACTCTGACCAGAAGTATAACAATGTGAATAAATGTGTATTTAAGCATATGCATAATTCCAATGAAACACACAAATATATATATATATATATATATATATATATATATATATATATACTAATAAAAGAGAAAAATGGTAATTGGCGTACGACACTACCCTTTTCATTGGCTAATCAGGGCTATATGCAAATTCACCGCCAACAAAGATGGCGGTGAATTTGCATATGTAGGCACAATGCAGGGAGGCGAAAGGGAAAGCAGGAAGAAGCCCCCTGCCACTGACAGTGATCGGAAACCCAGCCGGGAGCTAAGAGCTGAGGGGCAGGGCAAAGGCGGCCCTGGAGCCGCCTTTGCCCTGCCCTCCAGCCATGATCGGAGAATCAGGCGCCTTTGCTGCCCTGGCCAGTGATAGCAGGAAGTAGGGGTGAAGCCAGCGATGGGAGCTGCGCACGGTCGAAGCTGGCAGTCCCAGGAGCTAGGGGTCCCTTGCCTGGGCCTAAAGCGGAGCCCACGATCGCGGGGCCGCTGCAGCTGCCGGTCCCCGCTGCCCGAGCCGAACCCCTCAGCCAGAGGCATTAGGCCTGGGCAGGGGCAGAGCCTGCAACCGCGGGGAGCTGGGGGTCCCCTGCCCAGGCCTAATGCCTTGGCCAGAGGCGTTAGGCCTGGGCAGGGGCAGAGCGGGAGATCGCGGGGAGCTGGGAGTCCCCTGCCCAGGCCTAATGCCTTGGCCAGAGGCGTTAGGCCTGGGCAGGGGTGGAGCCTGCAACCGCGGGGAGCTGGGGGTCCCCTGCCCAGGCCTGACACCTCTGCCGGAAGCCTCAGGCCTGGTCAAGGGGCCGATCCGGTGATTGGTGATCGGAGGGTGATGAGGGTCAACTCCTCTGGCCAAGGCATCAGGCCTGGACCGGGGGCAGGGGGTCCCCTTCCCAGGCCTGATGCCTGGGCCAGAGGCATCAGGCCTGGGTGGGGGGCGGAGCCTGGAATTGGGGGGATATGATGGTCCTCTTGCCCAGGCCTGAAGCCTGGGTCAGAGGCGTCAGGCTTGGGTGGGGGGTGGAGCAAGCAATCAGAGGGAGATGGGGGTCCCTTGCCCAGGCATGATTCCTGGGCCAGAGGCCTCAGGCCTGGGCGGGGGTCAGAGCCAGTGATCGGGGGGAGATGGGGGTCCCCTGTCCAAGCCTGACACCTCTGGCGGAGGCGTCAGGCCTGGGCAAGGGGCCGATCAGGCGATCGGAGGGTGATGGGGGTCTACGCCTCTGGCCGAGGCATCAGGCCTGGGCAAGGGGCAGAGCCAGCAATCGGAGGGGTCTGGGGGTCCCCTGCCCAGGCCTGACGCCTGGACCAGAGGCATCAGGCCTGGGCTGGGGGAAGAACCAGTGATGGGGGGAAATGAGGGTCCCCTGACCAGGCCTGACGCCTCTGTCAGTGGCGTCAGGCCTGGGCAAGGGGCTGATCCTGCGATTGGAGGGTGATGGGGGTCAACGCCTGAGGGCTCCCAGTACGTGAGAGGGGGCAGGCTGGGCTGAGGGACACCCCCCCACACACACACACACACACCCAGTACACGAATTTCATGCACCGGGCCCCTAGTGTGTGTGTGTGTATATATATATATGTGTATATATATATATATATATATATATATATATGTTAGATATTGTTTCTGTAGAAAAACATACATATAGAGTCAAAGTCATAGATTGCTAGAATAAGAGAGACATGAATAATCACCTGAAATTTAATATATTTTTTAAGGTAAAGAACTCACCATTCAGAGAAATGAAGAATGAGGGATGAAAAATGAAAAAAAGTCCATTTTGAAAGGGGTACCTCTTTATATGCAGAGAAATCTGGGATCCTGCTTGGTTATAGTTTTGCCTCCCTCCTCCTAGGAGTCACATCAGATAACAAAAGACTGGTCCTCAGGATAAGCAGTCATCAAATGCCCTTGGTCCCCTATAATGGATATTGATTACCAGCGATGGTCACTGTAGCCCAGATTATGTGGTTAATCCCATGCACTGCCTGGTACCTAAAGAAAAAAACACTAGGAGACAGGGATAGGATATGCCTACCTGCACTAGAATAAACAGTGAGTGGCTTCCTGAGGATAGAGTCCATAGATGTGCTTCAGAGAGACCGGGTGGGTACCAGAGATGGACAAAGAACACACAAAATACTCCATGTGCATAGAAATGCAGGCGTGTGATGGTTTTATGCCTTTGTATTAGTAACTCTCAGGGAAGAAAGGAAAGATTTCGGGGGAAATTAAGTACCACACTGAAAAATCAAAGTAGTTCTATTTCTATGGCCCAAACTTGAACAATGAACACAAGAGCCAATGATAAGAAGAAAGGACATTGTTGCAACCCATTTGGCTAGAATTTGAACTCTGCGTGGAGACGTACAATTAATGGTAGAATGAGGCGAGGAGCTCTGAGGCTTTCCTGACTAGGAGGCTTTGAAAAATTATAGATGGAGAGCAACACAATTCAAGACACATCAGTAAGAGATGTCTGCTGGCACCGAGGAGGGGAGGTGGAACCATCTTGGTAAAAGAGGCTTATGAATATATTTCTGAAATATGACTGTGATATTAGAACACTATCCCATATAAAGTAGATAAGACTTGGAAGGTCTTGAAAATGCTTTTTGCATAATACATCGCATTTATCTTTTTTCCTTTAACTGAAGAACATTTCATCCCTATGCTCACATTCATTGTACATTGTTGGATGGGTTGATCCCAGCATACAGAGGTGACAATATCCAGGTGTCCCAGAGCTTCTTGGTAGCTGCATTAGCTAAGAAGAGTATGGAATTTCTCTAAACCTCAACTTAGTAGGAGGTGAAGTTAGGAAAACCAAATGATTTATTTTATTCCGTGTTGGTTTTTGAGCCTGGTTAGTCTGTCTACCACTGTCCTCAACTCTACTCTCACCAGTTGGTCTAAAGCTGTCATCATCTCCCCACTGGCCATTGCAGCGATGCTTGTTGTGTGGTTATGGATTGTTGAGCTTTAGAATCACCCACCAGTGGACAGGTGGGAGAGGTAGATTCTTGGGCCTCCCACCAGACCTAATGAATTGAAGTAGCTGGAAGTTGATCCATGGAATCTGCTTTTTCCTCTCTTCAGGTGACTCTTTTGGGCCCAATTATTTGCAAAACACAGTAGCAGAGCATTCTCTTGATTCATTATAAAAATCTACATGAAAAGGGATTATCTTCCTCTCTACTTGTATCTCTTGGTTATTAGACTCAAATGCAATATTAATTTCAGGAGAATACCAGGGCTTACTGCCTCCCAGATGGCAGCCTCTAGGTAACAGAAACATTTAGAGCACCATTTGGAAACTAATATTCTCATAAATGCCAGCCAGTGGTAAGACAGCACTAACGAATCTTTACACATTTTATGTACATTTTTTACTTCATCATCCAGAAAAATCAATCAGACTAACACCAGAATTTTAAACCTCAAAATTAACTTAAAGCATCCAGGGAAACCCTTTCATTGTACAGATGGGAAGACTGAGAGCCAGAGTATCTGCGACATTATAACACAAGTATCTGCTGTCAGATCCAAGATCCAGGTGTTCTGATAAAAGCACAGGACTTTCCCCATTGTATATCAGTCTCTTTTCCTTCCCTTCCTCCCTACCCCTCTTTCTTATATCAGAACTAGAAGCCCGGTGCACAAAAATTTGTGCACTCGGGGGTGGGGGGCCCCTCAGCCCGGCCTGTGCCCTCTTGCAATCTGGGACCCCTCAGGGGATGACCACCTGCTGGCTTAGGCCTGCTCTCTGGGGGATTAGGCCTAAGCTGGCAATCAGACGTCCCTCCGGCAGTCTGGCAGCCCTCGGGGGATGTCTACTTGCCAGCGTGAAGCAGGCCTAAATTGCAGTTGGACATCCTTAGCGCTGGTGAGGAGGCAGGAGAGGCTCCCACCACCACTGCTTTACTGGCAGCCGCCAGCCTGGCTTGTGGCTGAGCAGAGCTCCCCTATGTGGGAGCACACTGACCACTAGAGGGCAGCTCCTGCATTGAGTGTCTGCCCCCTGGTGGTCAGTGTGTCATAGTGACCAGTCATTCCCAGTCTTTCTGCTGTTAGGGTCAGTTTGCATATTACCCTTTCACTATAAAGGATAGCGGCCTGGTACACGGGTGGAGGCCAGCTGGTTTGCCCCAAAGGGTGTCCCGGATCAGGGTGGGGGTCCTGCTGGGGTACCTGGCCAGCCTGGATGAGGGGCTGAGGGCCATTTTCAGGCTGGCCAGCGACTGAGCTCCCAGCCTCTCCTTTTTTTCTTTTCTTTTTATTCTGGGATTTATTTACCTTCTATAATTGAAACATTGTTGCCATCAATGGTGCTCCCAGCTCTGAGGCCGTGGCTGGCTGAAAGCAGGTAACTAGTGTTTGTTTAGCTTCTATCATTGAAACATTGTTGCTTTCAGGCTCAGAGCCGGGCCTTGGCAGGCAGGGAACCTTGGCTTCCCCCATCACTGGAGCAAGCAAGCCTCATGTTCGCTTCAGCTGTGTGGCTGCCGGCCGCCATCTTTGTTGGCAGTTAATTTGCATATTGCCCTGATTAGGCAATGGAAAGCATAGCAGAGGTATGGTTAATTACTTTTTTTGTCTTTTATTAGATAGGATGACTTCAACTATTCTTTATCTCTGGTCAAATAAGGAATGACAGGGGTTTTTTTCATTTCATGTTTTTCTTCAGTGTTCAGAATTTACTTCAGAGGATTGAGTCTCTTAGTCTAAGTCATAGGTTGTTTGGAAGAGGAAAAAAACCTTGACTGTTCCTTACAGCACCATAAATAGTTTATAGTTAATCAAAATACATTTTTATCCTAAATACCACTACAGACTCATTTTCTAACGAAGTATTTCCTTGTCAGTTTCTGTTCTGCAACATTGCAGTTTACCTTCAAAGAAACTGTTTATATCTGACAATAAATTTCTTGGGGTACATCTTCAAGGAACATATTACAATCATTATGACCACAAATGATATCACTGCTGTCATATTAAAGAAAAGATTCCATAGGTGACAAGTAGCTTCAGCATAAGAAAGGTGATATTTACATCTCAGTCAGATAACTGTTTTTTCCCACTGAGGCAGAATTACCTGACAAATATCTTTATTTGGATGGCAAGGGATGATGAGAGTTACTTCCTGAAATGCAGAGGAATATATCTACCTTGAGTCAGATCACTAGTGTGATTTTCATTTAACATAATTCACTTTGCTTTGAGTTTTTTATTGCCTACATTCTCAATAAAATTGCTCCCATATTAGACATTGGTTTACACTCCACAAACATTAAGTTGATCATTTTAAAGTGGGTATAAGCTTAAAACAGATTCCTTCATTTCCCAGACTTAAATCTTTATTAACTTTTTTCTTTAAACCTGAGCTTGGAGTTCTCCTTTAAAAAAATTTACTCAACCTAGTTCAAAACTTCTTAGTTGGGTTAGCCACCCTGGCTTTTACATTTAAAGCCCAAATGTTACATGTAATACACTTTAAGAATATTTAACACCCAGTACTTAATATCAAACATTTCTTGAATAAATAGAATTTCCTATGATTTGTATTGTTTTATTTGAGAATCTACAAAGGAAACAGATTATTTCAAATTATACTTTTTAATATCTAAAATGAAGTTACTTCCCAAGGTACCAAATCCCTAACGGTTTTCATTACATCATCACATGCTTATAAGTTGTTATTAGAATAGGTGCCAGACCATTTATGAAAATGTCTGGCACATGGAAGCAATACTGTATAGTGAAACAGTTAAAAAGTAACAGTTAGAGTCAGACTAATAGTGCTCAAATCTTGTCTGCTCTAGTTGGATGACTTCGCACAGCTTCTCAAACTTTCTGTACATCAGTATCACCATTTTAACAGTATTTGTTTGATAGGTTGCTGTAAGGATGGAATGATCTAACCTATAAAGTGCTGAAATCAGTGCTAGGCAGAGTGCACTATATACATATAGTGGTCATTATTATTTTACAAGTAGAACTACTATTACATAGTATAATAATTGTTGTGTTGTGCTGTTATATTATTATTTTAGTAGGCTCTCAGGAACTAATTATGGAATAAGTGAGTGAATGAGGGAAAACATTCTTTTTGCCAAAATATTTGAACTTCAATTTTTATTACATTGAAATACACAGGGCACTTTAACTAAGCAGTATTAGTAAAAACTGGAAATTTCATTTGGTTTTTATCTAAGTTCTTTTCCTACAAGATGGTTGAGGATGCTAAGGGCCTGGTCTGGGCAGAGGGGATCTCTTAGGGTAGGGGTTGGGTGAATAGAGTTCCTCTTTCCAGATCCTGGTCTCGGAGCAGAGAGTCAAAGATGGGAAGGGGAGAAAACCGAGATCTGCAAAGCAGAGAATCAAGCCACCAATGGATGGTCCAGAAACCAAGTAACAGGAGAATCAGAAAGTAGAGAGTAGAGGATATGCCTGAAGTTGTCATTAGGACAATTCCTGGGGCAGGGCTGTTGCCAACAGATGTGATTCCTGGGCAGGGAGGCCCTGTTTAAGATGCCAAAGACTGGGCCAGTCAGTTGGTGCCTTCCTCACTTCTATTCCTGCTGCACTGCTTACATTGCAACAAATATAACCAGGACTCCCTTGTATTTTAGGCCAATGCACATACTCCTACCTTGAAAAAAAATAGCACACTTGCACAACCTCATCACAAAAAAATATAAAGTATCTCTCTCAGTAGCAAAAGTAAAACAAGCATTTAAATTTCTCCTGACATCAACACATATACCAGAGCATAACAATGTGATCTCGGGAGGGGGTCAATGGTGGGGGGAGGGGACATCTGCAATACTTTCAACAATAAATATGAATTTTAAAAAATCATCAACAGAAACCAAGGACTAGAGGCTATGGCAGATACCAAATCTAATACTTTTTAGGCATCTCGAAGATCACTTGGGGGAAGGGAAACAAAAGTAACAGAATAAATGTCAAATCAATAAAGTTGATTTGAATCTGAAATAAGCATCTTTAGAAAATGATCTTCCTCTAAATCGAATTTTTCCTCAAGGGGGACAGGGAATTCTAGCTTGAGCATGCTTGCAGATGTTGAATATTCATCTTATGTAACAGAATGCAATTTGCATAATGTGGGGCCAGGTCTGCATGCAGGAACACCTTCAGGGAACTCAGAAGAAGGTTCCAAATTAACAAGAGCATTCCCCACCTCACCACAAAAGGAATCCACAACTCACATTTTATTTTCTTTGACAGATTTTCCAGATTTTTTAAAGAAAATTTATCAAATTTCATGGGAGGCCGCAGAGAATGTTTCTGCTTAAGTTCTGTGTGCATGTGTGTGCCTGTGCGTAATGTGTGTGTGTATATTTACATGTAGTTTTTTTGATGATGTAATTTAACAACAACAGAACTAGTATTTAACAACAACAAAAGCAAATAAAAACATGTTTCCTTGAGGCACTATGACTTTGATCTATTGATTTTTTGCTCAAAGGATAGTAGAAAGAAGTACTTTCATCTAGGTCTCTAATGCTGGAACCTGTGTCAGAAATTAACTCTTAACAGCATTATAATGTATGTATACAGCACATCTGAATGCAAATTATTTGTAAAGAGTAAATATTCCAGAAGAGGTTATATGGCTGGGATAGTGCTCAACTTTATAAACACAAAACAAGGAGGCTTGCTTAGAGTTAAAAGCAATATACATTTTGATATGAGATGTTCCCAGTACAATGCTTACACATTTTGAATTCTTATTTTTAAAAAACTAGTCCCTTTAAATGTTTCTCTTCTCTTTTCAGAATTCACATTAATTCTTTCTCTTTTTATAAAATAATCTTTTACAAGAGGTTCTCAAAGACAAGTACATTTCTAAATAGAAATAAAAAGATTATATTAACATCAACTCTTTCAAAATTGCTCAATTTTCTATAAACTGGGTCACTTTTTAAAATATGCAAATACACAATTTTATAAGGTAATAACGTCATTCTGCTGCTTGATATGCTGATATTAACAAACACTGATGAATAATGAATAAACAGCTCCCACAACACTGCAGCAAAGATAAAAAATGGCAGAGGCAATAGACAGGACTTTCTCATTTTGTTATTGCTGCTATTGCTATTGTTATTTTGAAAACATTGAAAGAAGGACCAAAGACTACGGCATGTTACTTACTGATGGGTAGAGATAACCTTCTCCATTCATGGCTATGTACAACCCTGTCTTCACTCCCTGGATGGCAACAACGCGCAGTCCCACTGGTATGAGGTTGAACAGTGCTGGAAAGATAAACATGGTCTGTCACAAATGGGCAGAAAGTAGCAAAGCACTGCCATCACCGACCTCTCATTTATTTTATTTAAGAAACATCATCTTTGTTACAACCTCCTGAGAAGTTCCAATTAACTAACTTTTATTTCTCTTTATAATTAAGAAGTGTCTGCTATGAATAGTATTAGCACTTGAACTTTAGTTTGTAGATCTTAGCAGTCTGCCTATAGCATTTTGAAGAGCTGGTGGGAAAATGAGCAGAATCAAGCCTGTAATTATGCTTCTAGTATCACAGTCTCTGACACCACTTGATACCAAAGTAATCAGCTGTAAAGATTCTCAAAGAGGAAAATTTAAAAAGTCCAAGTTGACTGTTTATCCTGGCCTTTCCTGCAGAAGGTGTGCTTAATCATTGCAATGTAGCACAGCCCAGAGCTAAAAAGGTAATTCCAAAACTCAATTACTGTTGCTGAACCAACATGATAACCCAGCAGAGCCCAGGAAAGATGTGCATCTGATAATGTGCTAAATCTAGAAAGAACTAATCAAACTGAATGCAATGCAAATTTTAGAAAGACAATGCTCTTTATTAATAGTCATAAAACCATTAGTGAAAACTAAAATAAAAGAGGAAAAAGTTCTCAATTTTACCCACCTTAGAGAAAAAGAAATCATTTATTACCATGTTTTGTTTCTTCCCTTATCGACAAAGAAGTGTTTTTATATGTTTTTTTTTTACAGAGTGTAGATAGTAATGTTATATTGGTTTTTTAAAAGTCTTAACATCTCTTTAACACACTTCCATGCCAGTGTCACAGGTTGACTGTTTAGTGGGTTTTCTGGCATCATGTTTAGTAATCATTTGATGATTTGGGAGACTTTATTATAGATACATTTATAAGAGAACTATTAATTATCCACAGTGAGTTTGTCTGCTCCCATCCAAGTTCTTTTTAATTTACATGTAATCCTAAGCAATAGAACCAGGCCAGAATAGTCAATAAAAAATTAAAATGTTGAAGTAAATGTATAAAATATTGTCACTTTTTGTTTATCAGCTGTATCACATAAAAGGTAAATAATTTGAAAAATGTGGGGAATTTTGACTTCAACCTATGGGTCTACTCAGTATGTAGATATATATCGTGCTCTATTTAATTTTGAGGCATATTTTTTAATAGGGTAGACAAAGTTACACCTTCTCTTCCAGGTATTACATCCCGATCCCAGTATCCAAAGATGTCTGTGCTACACAACTGATAAAAGGCAGGTGATGGCTGTAGGTAATTTTCCCTAGAAGAATACTCAGGGGCATATATGATTAGGTAGATCATTAGCTTTCATGATACAAACTAACATTGGGCTGTTCAAACTGAGGAATGAGACTTATATTTGCTTATTTCTATTATTTAATATTAAACATGAATGTGGAGTTGGTGAATACTATGTAGCTCTTAGTATTCTTTGTTTGTAGAAGACCACTGGCCATTTTCACTCTTGTCTCGAACATCTGAACTGTTCCGCCTTCCTCATAATTTGAAAGGATGGGCACCAGGATAATTCCTGATTTATGTGCAAAACTTTTTTGGGGGAAAACATACTTGTATGCCTGACCAGACAAACTAGTCTAACCTAATATATTTAAATACTCTAAGCTTCATATCCCTAATGGTATTTGTAGGTTCCATATATTTGGTATAGACCAGTTGGTATAATTCACGAACTCACCAAAATAAAGGGTTGTGGGAAAAATAAAAATGATAAAGGATAGTCTAAAATGACCATACTAAAATTAACACACTGGGTTTTTCTCCCAGGATTTTGTTTTGGACCTGAATTATAAATACAAGTTATCATGTATGAAATGATAATAAGAAGTGAATCCAATAATCACTGTCATGTGGAAGACCATCCAGAACTGCCCATGTTGGATACATGGTGCTAATTAAAGCCACGGGTCTCCACATTAATCGAGACATCATTGTATTTTTTAATTCTTTTTGTATTATACATAATTATAAAGCAGTGCCACAAAGTTTAGGGGAGTGAAAATAATGAAGAAGTCCATGCTATTTTGTTTACTCTGTGGAATACTCTATGTCTCCGCAGAGTAGTGATTTTCAACGCTGGCTGTATTTTCCTAGTAAAACTAGGACAGCCATGTCCAATCCCAAATAAAATCGAATCTCAGGAAGTGGGTATAGGGCATAATCCATTTATTTTGAAAGCTCCCCAAAGGCCCCTAAGATATAGCCAAGATGAGAAGCGCCATCCTAAGGCTTGTGGGGTGGTGGTAACTGTGAGCTATCGACAATTTTTACATATCAAGGTATTATGTTGAGAATTTCTAAGGTGAGAGGGTTGGTTTGTGTGAGGTTTTAACATTGCTGTAGTTACTAGCATATTGATATTTCTGTAGTCCTACTCTGCTTGCAGTATCTAGTAGGTCTGGTAACTGGAACAATGGAGTTTGGCAGCATAAAAAAACAACTGCATGGCAGCCCCAAAAGCAAAATGAAGAGAAGAAAACCACTCCCTAACCAAATACCATAGTTCATGGTACTACTACCTACCATAGTTCATAGTTCAAGGAGGTAGAAGGGAAGCACTAAGATTTTTAAGGAAGTGCCCCTTGAAAATTAGTGTGGTCATGAAGCAACCCAAGTGTTCACTTCATCTTGTGAAAGATCCTTCAAGGGCATAAAGAAGTCAGTGGTAAACAGTCAAGTTGCTGCAGCATCCTCTCTATTATCAACTTTTTTTTTTTTTTTTTTTTTTTTTTTTTTTTTTTTTTTTTTTTTTTTTTTTTTTTTTTGCGCCACTTTTTCCTCCCAGAGGTTCCTGGATCTCAGGCTGGAAACCCTGGGACGACATTAGTATCGGCTTCACCTAACTGCCGGCCTTTTCCCTCTTCTTAATTTATCTAAAAACTATGACAAATGCAGCTTAGCAGGGTGGTTCTGACTTTGTCTAGTTGTAAATAATTTCGCATTTAAAAGTGGGATATGCGTTGAACTCAAATCACAAAGATTTGAAGGTTTAAGCCTCAGGCTTGTCCTGTTAGTAAATTTGGGTGGCATCAGGGCCATTCTTCGGCTATTTCTCCTTATTTTCCCTAATTATGGATGACTAATCCTTGCTTTGTGTTCAGAGAATTATCATAAAACTGAAACATGTTGGTGAAAAATTATATCACACCCTTCCTCCAACCAAAAGGACAACGCTTTCATCAGGAACTATCTCTAATACTCACTCTCAGTTAAAGAATACCTTTCTGGACTAACAATTTTCTTAAGATTCATAAGACTACTGCAATGAACCCAAGAAAAGAAAATATCTTCAAATTCATCATTAACAAAACTGTATACTTTAGTTCAAAAGGTGACAGTACACAAAAGTAGAGTTACTTAGCAATTTCTATTGCTTTTGTAAAGCTGCTATAATTCTGCCAATTTTTATTAAATTTTATAGTTATACAATTTTTATAGCCTTTTGAGGAGAGGACCTGTGTCTCACCCTGCTTTATACTGTTCTGCTACGGCTCTGCAAGTGTTGAAATGGTAACAAAACTAGCCAAATTGGCTTACAGTGCATAAAAATGCAATGTAACTTGTAAGAAAAGAAGCTGCAGACCAGATCTTAGAATAAGAATTTCACTCCCTTGCCCTAACCGGTTTGGATCAGTGCATAGAGCCTGCAGACTCAAGGGTACCAGGTTCGATTCCGGTCAAGGGCCTGTACCTTGGTTGCGGGCACATCCCCAGTAGGGGGTGTGCAGGAGGCAGCTGGTCGATGTTTCTCTCTTATCGATGTTTCTAACTCTCTTTCCCTCTCCCTTCCTCTCTGTAAAAAATCAAATATATATATCTATATCTATATCTATCTATATATATATATATATATATATATAATTTCTTATATAAAATATATATATATATATATAAAGAATTTCACTCCCGTGAGTGTGGGCAATGTGATTTAGTTCTGGTTTGCTTTTACACAGGGGCTTCTGTCCCTGCTTCATGCCCAAAACTGTTCATCTGCAGCATTTAAGGGGATAAGAGGTGATCTCAAGAGTTACCAAGAGATTCTGTTCCTTCTAATGCAGTTACACAATAGGAGGAAAGAAGCCCCATACATTTAGAGAACAGCAAGTCACGTATCTTTGAGTATGTGAGCTTTCCAGTTTAGTGTGTGATATTATTCAGATAACCAGACATAATTATGCATGGACGTATACAATGTCTACATCTGCACTTTACAATTTAGAAAATATTGTGCTACTTCTTCAATTCTGAAGGATTATTATTTTAAACGAAGTCTACTTGACCATTCTGAATCTGATATTGATTCTCATCACTAAAAGGAACCAATTCATTTGGCATTATAAAAACCAAAGAAGAAGGTAGGAAAAAATCATAAAACATTCATTTGAAGGAAATTATTTTTCTAAGAATTCCAATTGTGCAGCATCTTCTACAGCTATATTTTATTTTATTTTTAAAAAAACTTTTGTCGTAATAGATGACAACAGCCTCTATTCTGATAAATCAGAGAGTCAGCTCTTGTAGCGATCAGAGTTAGGAAAATTAGTTCCTTTGCTCTACTAGACTCTGGTCAAAGGAAATCAGAGAACATTGAAGTCATCAGAACTTATTAATATCAAAAGTTCATGACCCCCATAACTGTGAGACGTAAGAAAAGGGGAACACCTTTTTTGAGATTATTGGCAAGGAGTTAAAGATTTAAAAAAAAAAAAAAAAAAAGAGCAGATGTATGTGTGAACTTGAACCAGGAGAAATTGACATCTTTTACAGGACAAAGATGGTCAAGTACCGATAATTTTAAAACATTCAACCTAATTATAAAAATGCCAAGTAAACAATGACACTGATCTTTTAATAAAAATGCCTCCTTTTTCTTCTGTCTGAATTAATTTCCCTTCTTTTTGCTTAAATCATAAAAGGAAATAAAAAAATAAACCAATGAGCAAATATAATAGGGAAAAGTTAAAAAATATAAAAGGATGATATAATAGATACATAAAGGGAAAACTATTAGAAATTGAAAAAGAGTAAAGTGTAGATAAGTCAAAAAGAATTTTAAAGTTAAAAGAAAAATGAAGCAATATCCAAGTTTAAAAAATAAACACAGTGGCTTTAAAAATATTGATATTTCACATAGTAGTATCAATTGCAAAAATATTCTATTTCATATGATTAGGTGCTATCAGAATCAGTATTAGTGAAACTTTGATTACTAGAATTTAAAATTTTATAAAAATGCCTATAATTGGTTTACATGCATTCAAAATGAAGTTCGATAAAGAATAAATGAGCCTTGGCCAGAAATCTCAGTGTTTACAGCGTTGGCCCCTGCACTGAAGGTCCAGGTCAAGGGCATGTACCTGGATTGCAGGTCCAATCCCTGGCCCAGGTCTGAGCGCATGTGGGAGGCAACTAATCAATGTCTGTCTCACATTGATGTTTCTCTCCCCCCGCCACCCCCTACCTCCCTCCCTCTCTTCCACTATCTCTAAAAAAAAAATCAACGGGAAAAATATCCTTGGGTGAGCACTAATAGTAACTAAAAAAAGGATAAATGATAAATGGATGAAAAGATTTAGATCCATTCCTGATCCATTGGTAATATATGGTTAAATATTTTTAATAAAATAAGGTTTTGCTTTTCACTAATTTTCCTGAGCAGTACAAAGTGTGTCTATTTTAGAACTGATGTGCTAAATTAAAAGGAATGAGATGCCCAGGTAAATAGAAAATGGGAAAGAAAAACACACAAAAAAATGAATAAGGAGAGACACTAGAATACAAATACCAAGAAAATTATATATAAAAAATAGTAAAATGAAGACAGACATTGATATGATAGGAAGTGTGTGGCTTTTTACTAAAAAATCTTATCACAGACCCAATTCTATATAGTAGGCAAACATCATATACAATGTATTTAGAGGCACACAGCCTTCAAGTCCTTTCTATAAAGAGATCCTTTCTTGTTGAATGCAAATGTTTAAAAATTAAATTTTTATTATTTAAACCAATTTGTATCCCTTGAGTTTCCAGAATTATCATTAATAAGCTACATTCCTGATATAAATAACACTTCCAAAGTAAACATGTAACCAACTTCTATTTGAAAGCTCTAGGGTACTTATTTGACTTTTATGACAATGAGGTTAAAAGTAATAATAATATGTGAGTGATGACAATTGTTTGAAAAATACTTAAAATATGAACAGGGTTATCTTAAAGTAGCAGGTTTCTTTCGTTGCTCTATTAATATTTTCATCCATGTGGTCCAAGTAAAATTGTAAATGTTATTCTAGCTGTAACACTGTAAAAATGAGCCAACATAACCAAATAATTGCAAATGTATTATTTAAAAAGTCAGCAGCATGTCTTCTACCAACTGTGTTAACATAACTGGTGGTCTGAAGTTGTCACTTACTAGAATTAGTGCTGTCATCCTTGGTTCCGTCGAGAGCTCCATCGGGGTGCATTTGCAAGTAGTAGCCTTGCCTGCAATATAACCTGGTCACTATACCCTTGAGCTGGGGATCTGAAAGGCAAACACAGTTACCATAAGCCTCACAATGTATCACAATAGAATTTCTTTTTGTTTGTTTTTTTTCTTTATTTTTAAGAAACAAGAGAGCATTTTAGAGAAGTAGCATCTTATATTTTGTGAGTCCCAGATTTCTCTGTATTTGTGAAACCTGGAGTATGCTAAGCATAGAAGGTAAAGAGAACATTGTTGTAAGCTGCATTTGTCAGCGGCAGAAAATGGGTCATTTTATAAAACTAATATGCGTGCATTTAAATTATTAGTTAAAATGATTAAACTACTTAATCTATTAGTTTAGCTGTTAGATGAGTCCTAAAATAATTAATCTAATAGTTTAAGCTAATATCATTCCAGATGTCAATACAAGAGTTTTATAAAGTTCTGACTCAGACAAACCATGTTAAAGCCCTATGAGTGGATTTTAAAACTTAATTTAACAAGTAATCCCCAAGTGTGAAAAACCTGCATTTTAAAAAAGAAATCATACTGGCCCTGGCCAGGTAGTTCAGTTGGTTAGAGCATCTTAACCAGACATCAAGGTTGCCTATTCAATCCCTGGTCAAGACACACAAGCATCAACCAGAGGATACAAACATTAGAAGAGCAACAAATCAGTCTCTCTCTCTCTCTCTCTCTCTCTCTCTCTCTCTCTCTCTCTCTCTCTCTCTCTCTCTCCCTCCCTCTCTTTCTCTCCCTTCCTGTCTTTCTCTCAAATCAACAAATAATTAAAAAATTAAAACAACAACAAAAATATACAAACACTTTAATGCACATTATTAGAACAAGCCCCAATATGGGGAATGTTGCCTTGATGTCTAAAGGGTCACTCTAACTTGCATGGAGGGATCTTTGGTTCTTATGCATGATCCAGAGGAAAATGAGAAAACTGGCTTCTGAACTCAGGGTGAGACCAAACAACAAGCCTATGCTGTGAGGTCAGCTTGGCCACAATCTAGATAAACCGACAAATTTCATAGATAACCCTACTCATTCATAGAACTACGGAGGAGAGTAAAACTATCAAATATGGATTATGGTTCTTGGCCAAAGGTCTTGAGGTAGAGGACAATGGAAGTTTATTAAAATAAAAGTGGAACGTATATAGACACACTCTTCTCATGTAATGATCCGATGAAAACAGGACCACTCTAGTGACAGTGCTTCACAAAGAGCCAGTTGTATCTTTGAAAATAAATATTGGCCGGTGGCTTTTCAAAAGCCACGCCCATATCAGAACTAGATTTGATGTGGTCTATCACAATCCTCAGCATCTCCACAATTGCTGAAGGGGACATGCAAATCTGATCATGCTATCAAAACAAGAGGATGTCACAGAACAATGAAGCCTAGCACCTTGTAATCAACAGAAAAATTGTGGTCGCCATTCCAACTCAAGTCTCCTCCCACTGGAGTGTTGAACACGCAGATGATATAAAACAGTGCACCTGAAACCTATGTAATTTTATTAACCAATGTCATCCCACTAAATTCAATAAAAATAAAAAAATATTCCTTGCTATAGTATAGTTGTTTTTTTAAAAAAGAAAAAAATGTGGATTTGTAAAAAGGTGAACACAGTACACATACATGCAAAAACAAAAACAGAAAAAGATGTTCAAAAGTAGAATATTCTTAGCCTTTCGTTTAGTCCTCAAGAAATTAAAAATGCCAGTATCTGTTTAAATGTACATCTGATAAAACTAATAACTTGAAAAATGACTCCATGGTACACAGATTTTCTTCAAAGGTAGCATAATGTTATAGAAAACCTGAAACATAATGTATGAACGCCACAGCACCACATCAGTGTGATTAAACGGATTAGAATGTAAATGTTTTCAGAAGGCTAGGATTTTAAAAAGAAACATCTACATGATTATTAGATCATGCTATGTAGGTGCCTTCTTCTGTAGTATATCACTTTAAAAATCACATCACTCTAAGATATGCATTAGTGGGGGGAAAAATTACTCTTGCACCTTAGTCTGCCCATCACTAAGTAGGACTTGGCTGGGCATCAGCCCTCTAAGTATTGAGGGCTTCTTTTCTTAGGTTTGCTGCAGCAGATTTCTGCTCATCACTGACAACAGCAGCATAGAAAAGAAGAGAACAAAATTAAAAAGGCAGCGGAGGGGAGGCCAATTCTTAGTTGCTATGAAAACAAAGAGTTTTAGAGATTGGCATTTTTTCTCTAAAATGTTTATGTTCTGAATCACTTATTTTAAATAATTGCATATTTTAGTTCCTAAATCTTCTGAACTTGAATTAACTAGGTCAGCCAAGGCAGTGCGAAGGCACAAGCGCCCTCACACTTGCACGAAGAGAGCCCTACTTTTATGATTTTTCTATTATCAGAAAATAAAAGAGATAACAAGTATTGATGGGAATGTAGAGAAAAGGGAACCTTCATGCACTGCTGGTGGAAATGTAAATCGGTGCAGCTACTGGGGGAAAACGGTTCCCCCCAAAATTAAAAACTGAACTACCATATGATCAAGCAATTCCATTTCAGGGTACACATCTGAAGGAAATGAAATCAGGATCTCAAAGAGATAGCTGCATCCCCATCTCAGGGATTGCATCATCATTCACAGTATGCAAGATATGGAAACAACTTGTGACCATCAACCAGTAAGTAAATAAAGAACATGGGAATATTACAATGAAATATTATTGCGCTTTAAAAAGAAGGAAATCATGCCATTTGTGACAACACGGATGAACCCGGAGGACATCGTGCTTAGAGAGCCCTGCTTGACCTCACTTTATTTCTGATAAGGAAGTGTGAGTAAAACATGGAATTGTGGTGTTGAGTTCTCATTTAACTCCAAGGAAACAAAATCAAATTGAGTTCTATTTATCTAGTTTCACATTATCTGATATTTTCTTTTTAGAAACCGTAACAACATTGTGTTCTTCTCAGGTGCCAGGCACTGTTCCAAGTACAGCACAGGACTAACTCATTGCTTCCTCTCCACAAGTTATTTAATAGGAAGCCCTTTCTGACGAAGAGGAAGTGGAGACACGGGGCTAGTAAGTAACTTGATGAAGAGCTCATAACTAACGAGTGCAAAGCTGGGTTTTAACATGTTCCTGCCCACTTCCCTCCTACCCTATGTGGCTTCTATAAAATGAAGAATCAGCCATAACCGGTTTGGCTCAGTGGATAGAGCGTCAGCCTGTGGACTGAAGGGTCCCAGGTTTGATTTCGGTCAAGGGCATGTACCTTGGTTGCCGGCACATCCCCAGTGGGAGGTGTGCAGGAGGCAGCTGATTGATGTTTCTGACTCTCTATCTCTCTCTCTTCCTCTCTGTAAAAAATCAATAAAATATATTTTTTTTAAAAAAAGAATCAAATTGAACCATCTTAAAAACCGAAAATAAAACGGAAACCAATCTGGTTTGTTTTCTGAACCAAGGAGTTTAAAGATCAACCACATTTGTATCTAAATGCAAATCTGCAGCCAAATCTATGATATAAAGCAATGACATGAAGTTAGAAAGAATCAAAGTTCTTGAACATCTATTCTACAATCCAACCCACGTTGCCACTGGCTGCATTTCCAATAAATCTCTCTACCCATGCAATTTAATACTGTAAGTTTAAACCTCCTCCAGTATCACCTTCACCAACTCCATCCAAAAGGTATTTCTACCCCTGACATGACTACTTATATTAACAGTATCTGCCCCCTAAAGATCAACTCCATGCTTGACTTAAAAATATATATTTTTATTGATTTCAGAGAGGAAGGGAGAGGGAGAGAGAGAGAGAGAGAGAAGCATCAATGATGAGAGAGAATCACTGATTGGCTGCCTCCTGCATGCCTGACCTCCTGGTTCATAGGTCGAGGCTCAACCACCAAGCCATGCAGGCTGGGCAATGCTTGCTTTTTGATTTTTTTTCCAATGAGTTGCCTAATACCTACAGATACTGTCTTCCCGAGCTCCTTCATTCTTTTTCCATTTTCACAGCTAGCAGCAGCTAAGCCCCTCAGGGCCTCTCCTAGGTGGTCTTTCTGTTTGTACTGTGCCTGTTCTAATCCATCAGATCCTGAAACACATAGCAACTTTTTGCTGGCGGCTCAATTACTCAAACACCCTGCAGCCATGGGGCCTGTCTCATCTGCCTGGCCTTGTTTTCCACTGCTCCCACGCAGTGCCCTGTTTGTAGCCCAACCTGGGTCACTGTGGACTGCCTGCAAACATTCATCCTGTTCCTTCAACCTTACCTGTCGCAAACACGCCCACCAGCATGAAGCTGCCCCTGGAACATCTGTGCGCATACACCCACGTGCACACACGCATCCTTGCATAGTTAACTCCTTCTCCTCCTTGCCAAGATCAGCTCCATAGCACTTCCTCTGGGCACTTTCCTAACACCTCAGACAAAGCCAGATTCCTCCTTGAATGCTTTTATGGCAGCATATTTCATGGGTGTAACTTATTTTTTAAGCATCAAAATTATTTTTCTTTTATATGAGCAAAAGTTTTGGGTTTTTTTGGTATGACATAGAAAAACATTCAAGTTATTTGAAAATGCCGGGCAAACACTGGATATTCAGTATGATACACATTTTTAAACAAATATATTGTGCAACCCAAGTTTCCTACTCCTCTTATCTCTTTTATTTGATTTTATTTTTTATTTAAATTAAAAAATTTCCATCACTATTTATCCCCTCTATCCCTTCCTCTATCTCCCCCAACCCCCTCCCAATCCTCCAATCACACACTGTTTCCATGAGTTCTCTCTCTCTCTCTCTCTCTCTCTCTCTCTCTCTCTCTCTCTCTCTCTTTGCTTAATCTCACCCCACAACAACCTCCCCACCTCACCAGAGATGTCTGCCTGCTCTCTATCTATGAGTCTGTCTGTATTTTACTTAGTAGTGCTGATATGTCTCCTTGGGCAAGGAAAACAAAAGAAAAAATAAATAAATGGGACTACATCCATCTAAAGAGATTTTACACAGCAAAGGGAACCACCAAAAAAATTAAAAAAGAGAGCCCACTGAATGGGAGAACATATTGTCCAATAATACATCTTGATAAGGGGTTAATGTCCAAAATTTATAAAGAACTTCTAAAAATCAACACAAACCACCCCCCCCCAAACAATTCAATTAAAAAATGGGCAAAATATCTGAATAGAAACTTCTCCAAAGAGGACAAACAGATGGGCAATAAACATATGAAAAGATGCTCAATGTCACTAATCATCATAGAAATGTAAATTAAGACCACAGTGAGATATCTCAGCTGTCAGAATGACTATCATCAATAAATCAACAAACAACAAGTGTTGGGGAGGATGTGCAGAGAAAAGGGAACCCTTGTGCACTGAGAATGCAGATTGGTGCAGCCATTGTGGAAAGCAGTGTGGAGTTACCTCAAAAAATAAAAAATGGTACTGACTTATGACCCAGTAATTCCACTTTTGGAAATTTATTTGAAGAAACCCGAAACACTAATTCAAAGAATATATTCACCCCTATGTTCACTGTAGCATTATTTACAATAGCCAAGATTTGTCCATCAGTAGATGAGTGGATAAAAAATCTGTGGTATTACATAATGGGATTCTATATAGCCATAAAAGCAAGAAAATTTCACCCTTTGTGACAGCATGAATGGACCTGGAGAACGTTACGCTAAATGAAAGAAGCCAGTCAGAGAAAGACAAGTACCATATGATTTCACGTATAAGTGAACAAAATTATTTCACGATGAAATTTTTTTAATACATGACAAGATATAGAAAACAATGAAACCAACATCCATATACCCACCACTGAGATTAAACAGATGCTAATATTTTGCGTTAGAATTCATGGTTTTAATTCCACATTTATTTTTGCAATTATACGATGCATGTCTGTCTCCAAATTGGACTGCAAGTTTCAAGAAGAAAATTGAAATGTATGTTATTGCTCACCGTTACATCTTCAGGGTCTAGATAAATAAGAGCAATGCAATATATATTTTCTACATGAATTCTGATGAGATAATTTGTAATATCATATATTGCTGGTACAAGTAAAAATTAGAACAACATAAAAAGCAAGATGGTGATCACAAAAAAAGCCTTAAAAATGTTCACGATTTGTCGTGGCCTGGTAGCTCAGTTAGAGCAACATCATGATATGCCAAGGTTGCGGGTTCTATATCTGGTCAGGGCACATATAAGAAACAACCAATGAATGCATAAATAAGTGGAGTAACAAATTAATGTTTCTCTCTTCCTTTCTCAGACACTCTAAAATCAATTAATCAATAAAAAATGTTCACAATTGTACTTCCCAGACTTATTTTAAATTAAATTTTCAGTGTTAAAAAGTTTTGTGTGATAATATATATATATATAACATGAACATGATTATTTAAAAATTACTATCCATAAATAAAAATACATGGGAGAGAAAACACGAAAATGTTCAATATAACGGTATTTTGATAGTTACTGAAACATTTACTTTTCAACAGTTTACTATTTGCAAAATTTCTTTTTTAAAAAATATATTTTTTATTGATTAAGATATTACATGTGTGTCCTTATCCCCACGTTACCCCCTACTACCCCCCCCCCCGCTCATGCCCTCACCCCCCGTTGTCCGTGTCCATTGGTTAGACCTATATGCTTGCATGTAAGTCCTTTGGTTGATCTCTCCCCCTTACCTCCACCCTCCCCTACCTTCCCTCCAAGGCCCTACAGTCCAATCAATCCCTCTCCGTCTCTGGATCAGTCCTTGTTCATCAGTTTATGTTGTCCATTATATTCCACAAATGAGTGAGATCATGTGGTATTTAACCTTCTCTGACTGGCTTATTTCACTTAGCATAATGCTCTCTAGTTCCATCCATGCTGTGGCAAATGGTAAGAGTTCCCTTTTCTTCTTCCTCTTCTTAAAGAATACCTTTCAGCATTTCATATAATGCTGGCTTGGTGGTGATGAACTCCTTTAGCTTTTGCTTATCTGTGAAGCTCTTTATCTGACCTTCAATTCTGAATGATAGCTTTGCTGGATAAAGTAATCTTGGTTGTAGGTTCTTGCTATTCATCACTTTGAATATTTCTTGCCACTCCCTTCTGGCCTGCATGGTTTCTGTTGAGAAATCAGCTGACAGTCGTATGGGTACTCCCTTGTAGGTAACTAACTGTTTTTCTCTTGCTGCTTTTAAGATTCTCTCTTTGTCTTTTGCTCTTGGCATTTTAATTATGATGTGTCTTGGTGTGGTCCTCTTTGGATTCCTTTTGTTTGGGGTTCTCTGTGCATCCTGGACTTGTAAGTCTATTTCTTTCACCAGGTAGGGGAAGTTTTCTGTCATTATTTCTTCAAATAGGTTTTCAATATCTTGCCCTCTCTCTTCTTCTGGCACCCCTATAATTCTGATGTTGGTACGCTTGAAGTTGTCCCAGAGGCTCCTTACACTATCTTCATATTTTTGGATTCTTTTTGCTTTTTGCTTTTTCAGTTGGGTATTTTTTGTTTCTTCGTATTTCAAATCTTTGACTTGATTCTTGGGATCCTCTTGTCTGCTGTTGGATCTCTGTATATTATTTTTTATTTCAGTCAGTGTATGCTTAATTTCTAGTTGGTCTTTTTTCATATCCTCCAGGGTCTCACTAAATTTATCGGCGGTTTCCAGAAAATTCTTGAAAAACCTTATAACTGTGGTTTTGAACTCTATATCCAGTCATTTGTTTTTCTCCATTTCTGTCATTTGTGACTTGTTTTTTTGTCTCCGCATTTTTTATGCTTCCCTGTGTTGGTAGAGAGGTTTTGTGTGCTAGGTGTCCTATAGGGCCCAGTGGCTCAGCCTCCCCAGTTACCTGAGGTGGACACTCTTGGTGCACCCCCTTGTGGGCTTTGTGCACAGTTTTGTTGTAGTTATTCCTTGATTGTTGTAGGTATCACTGGGAGGAATTGACCTCCAGGCCAGTTGGCTGTGAGAATCAGCTGTGTCTGCAGTGGGAGAACTTCTGTGCTAAAGACACCCTTCTGGGGCAAGACTTGCTTCAATGGGGCTTTGGTGCTCACTGAGTGTGCCCCCTGAGTGTGTCCCTTATGGATCTGAGGAGTTGTAATCTGGATGGTCCCACTCTGACCACTGGGTACACTGGCTCTTGGATCTAAGGAGGTGCTAATTTAGCCTCTTCCTGAGGTTACCCAGCAGGAGCTACGAAGAGATCTGCAGATTCCCCTTCCTTTTTGGGGGGTTTGGAGGTGCCCAGATGAGGCCCAGCTGTGAAGCAATGCAAGCTGCTGTGGGGCCTTGGGCCTTCTCTTGGAAGTTCTGGGTCTGTCTGGCCCAGCTGCAATTTGTTAGGTAATTTTCAGGTTGCAAAGGGCCAGGGCATTCATATGCAAAAGCCTCTGCCACAGCCCTGGGTGGGGCGAGGTCTCAGGGAATCAAAGGGCAGAGCAAGCAGCTATAGGTGATCTTCAGCCCCGCCCTAAGGGGCCACGTGTCTCAGTGTCCCGGTAATTGCTACAAGCACCTCTGAGGGAAAGCCGCCCTCAAGTTCCGAGTTCTGCCTGCTGCCAGACAGTCCAGTTTCTCCCCATATGAGTCCTGGGTCCCCAGAGACTTCCCGGAACCGGAGTTCAGAGCAGTCGGGAGCTTGTGATTCCCTCCCGATTCAAAAAGACAGCCACGTCCTCAGGTACCAGCCCCTTTCCGCGCGCTCGAGCCTCCGAGCCTCCGTACCTCTGCACTTTACTTCCGCAGCTCCTCTGAGTCTCAGTGTGCTTTTCTCTTTTCTTCTAGTTGTAGAATTTCCATTCAGCCAGCCTTCCTGTAGTTCTGGATAATGTCTGTTTTGTCTTTTCGTTGTATTTTTGAAGTTGTGGGAGGCAGCAATTTCCGGTGCTTACCTATGCCGCCATCTTGGTTTCTCCCACAAAATTTCTTATAATAATGGCTTGATACATTTATAACGAAAATACAGAAATTTTAATAAAAATGTATCAATGCCTCCTGACTGGTGTAGCTCCACAGTTGAGTGTTGACCTGTGAACCAAGAGGTCGCCAGTTCAATTCCCAGTCGGGCATATGCCCGGGTTGCAGGCTTGATCCCCAGTGTGGGACGTGAAAGAGGCAGCCAATCAGTGATGTTTCTCTCTCATCATTGATGTTTCTATCTCTCTCTCCCTCTCCCTTCCTTTCTCTCTAAAAATCAATAAAAATATATTTTCCAAAATTTATTAATGCCTTTTGCCAAGAAATGAGTAAAAATATAACTTCATACATACTTGAAAATAATATTGCACACATATATGCAAATAACCTAAATGTAAACACAGTGTAGATTAACTTGTTGCCCTCAATTTTTAAAAATTAAATTTATTAGTTTCTTTTTGTGCATAGTCACAATCCATGAAACCTTCACTATGATATTTTATTATTTATAAAACTGACCATTATGCAATGTGACTGTTTATACTTGAAGGGCATTCTTTCAAATAATTAAAATAAAAGGAAAAGAAAACTTTCTCCCAAGGTAAAAAGTATGCAACCAAATAAACATAGCAAAAAATAAACAAAACAAAAAAAACTATTTTACTGAGAAAACAACTACATCAGTTATGTGCCGTCGGGCAAAGCAAATATATTACAAAACTTCTAAATCTACTGTGTATAGAAGGATATAGCACTTCATTTTTGCACTTAACTTCCGTCTAATATGTGCTGGACAGCTCACTTCCATGTATTATTTCCTGACTCTAGAAAAGTTGAAAAAAAGGGACTAAGAAAATCTCACGCAAATGTCAGCGGACAGGAACTAGACTGGGCAGTTGCAATAATAGCACATGTCTCCAAAACAATAGCAACCCCTTGCATTGTGTGAAGACCCAGGACTAGAACTTCCTGTACATTTAGTATCTCCAAAAATAAAACATGTTAGCTTTGCTAACCATTTACATGAGTTGACATCGAAGTTTTCAGGGTCACATGTCACACTGGGTTCTTGGAGTGCCTGAGGCAGTTTGGGTCATGCCCTAATCCTGAGGGGCTGACATAGTGACCCTGGCTCTCAGTCCTGTTGCTAATGAGTGTTTGCAATATGCTGAAGTTTATGTGTTCCTGACTAAGTAAATGTATAACATATTATTTAGCTTAACTAAAGTTATTATAATTTAGGGAAAACATATGAAAACAGAGGTAGTATGGATTAAAGGTGATGCTGGGGGGAAAAGCAAAAGCTAACACCAACAATATAGCTAATATAATATCTTTGTATATATCTGCTGCATGGATTATATGGTTAAGAACAAATACACACAATTCTTTGATTATTAACAAATGGAATTTATAAAATTACATTATCAGTAAGTCAACGGGTAGATAAGCTCCAGGTATGATGAGGTAAGAATCATTTTGTTTGAATGTGCTCCTTAGCCAGGCATGGGTCCCCCTGGCACCATCCCCCTAAATTTTATAGGCTAAGTATCAGGGAAGAGTGGCTCCCAGAAGGAAAATCAAAGTACTGTTAAAATAACCAAGTAAAATAGGAGTGGAACTGTGGCAGTTACACCAACGGCAAGATAATATGGGAGCCCAGACTCTACCTTTCAGCAAATGGCAGCAAACTTCCCTAGTTAGTAGCACTATGGAGAACTGTGGATTTAGCCCTGCATAAACTAGACAACAGAAATAAGGAAAGTGAAATGACATATTTGAGCATTGTAGTGCCAAGCATAGTGTTAGTAGCAATATTTGTTCACCTCCCCATAACTACTGCTGGCCTTTCAATCTTCTTTGAAAGTTATCACATGAGACTATATTGGCATTCAGCCTGAACTACTGGATTGGTATTTAGAGTTCCTTAATTGTGTTCAGGAAAAATCAATAACCATATGGGTTTTCAAAAATGAATGTTTTGGGTGAAAAAGGTGATAGATTAAGAGGAGAGAGAGAGAGAGAGAGAGAGAGAGAGAGAGAGAGAGAGAGAGAGAGAGAGAGAGAGAGAGAGAGAAGCAAGTACACAAGGTAAATAACAAAGCAATGATTATCTAGTCAGGTCTAACAGGAACTCAATCAAAAGAGTATGAAATGTTAAGAAGACAATCTGAAATACATCTACTATCCTAAAAATGGAACATCACCCTCAATGAATATTATGTCTTGATATATTACAAAACAGTAAAAATATTACATGTGTGAACAAACTTTTATTGAGGTACATGCTCACTTTTTATTTAAATAATGGGATAAGAAGGTTTGGTGACATTCTTCTAATAAATGTTAAATATAAGACCTACCAGGAAAGGATTTTGTATTCAATATACTGATATATTCCAAACTTCTATATCTGAAGTTCCACAACCATATTTGAGTTAGCCATGTAAAACTACAAAATATTTTTCAATTCATTAAATTGTTAGAGTTCTTTATTCTTTTCCAAAAAAAACTTATGCATTCAACATATCCACTCTGCTTAAGAAAATAAGAAAGCTTAAGTTGTCTTAATTTAATTTTCTCCTCTTCTTTTTCTATTTGCTGTGCCTCAAGTATTTTGAGGATACTTCTTGTGTGACACTCCATTCTATGCCCTCTGATATTAGTTAAAATAGAAATAATGAAAGCTAATGTCCATGTACACCAAGAAAAAAAAAAGATGTTTTATAATATGTTAGCCTCATCACTCAGAACTGAAAGAAATACAAATCAGTCCAACTGCCTTCAGATATAGGGGGGGAAATACCCAACATTTTAATTAAAACAATCACTCTCTCAGAAGTGGTTGTATGTAAATCAATCACTGTCACAAACTGTTTCCATCCAACATGCAAGACTGACAAAGGGAGAAATCAGGATAACCCTTAGACTGATGTATACATTTCAATAATAATTTAAATTAAAAGATGTATGACATACAAACATTTTTATATACCAAATATATAAATATGTACAATGTTTTTTTCCATATAAATTTTGGTACTAATTGGTTATCAGTGTAGGTTCTTGAGTATCACTTCTCTGTTACCCATGGAAAATCAATGTTTTTTACAGGGTAGAAAACAACTTTTGAAATATACATTTTGTGGTAGATCTAATTAGATTTGGCACTCCTAAGCAGCAGAAAATAGTATTGTGAGCAATTTACTCAGAGCCATAAATTATCATATAATTCAATCATAAAAATAAGCCAGGCCCAGGAACTCTTCCAGAGGGCTGAGGGGAAAGGGTGGGTGGGAGTACTAAGAATAATGATAAATAAAACTGAAGGTATGTGGAAATTTGCTATTATTTTTAACTCCTCAGGATGGCATCTAGTTTCTTCTAGGGACTGACCCCATGCTACCTTGAGAGCTCCATATGGCTAGGAAAGTTGGTTCAGCCATTTCAAAACCTACCACCTTCATTCAATGCATTGTCATGTCTGTTAAATTTTAATTGCCACCTTTGTCAACCAGAATCCTAAGCCTGTAGGCCCTAAGGATAAATCTTGCATTAAACAAAACAAAACAAAAACAGATTTGCCCTCAAATAGCTTGCTGTCTATTTTGGAAAGATTTGGGAGAACCCAATAAACCTGTGATATGGCTTTATGTCAATTAATCATGTGCTAAATTATTGGGTTTACACATCTCCCTTCCTTTCAAATACATTGTAAGACCATTGGCAGTCTGCAGCATATATTATTCAAGATAGCCTATCACTATGCTTTGCACACAGCAGATGCTCAAGAAATACTTATTGAACTAAATTCATTTGCTTCGAGTTTTTAAAAGAGTCTATATATAAGCCATGAAAGGCAATCGGGGCAAAATGCATTTTAATATCTTATTTAAGAATTGAAGATGCTGAGCATGCTTAAAATAAAGATAAATGTGGGTTTTGAAATGGAAACACCAATACTTTTAAACATTTTTTCTATTTTGGCCAAAACAAATCCCTGTATATAGAGTATATGAAGAAAACAAAAGTGAGTAAAGCCTCTTCTTGGGGAAAATGTTTGAGAAGATCACTAAGGAAGGCAGGCAGTCAGCTTCCTGCGTAATATCTGACAGAAGTTCCAAGGAGCAGGCAGACCTCAGAACAGCATGTTGGGGTTCCTGGCGCAGGGTTTCACTCTCGCTAGTTTTATGGATACATATTCAGGATATACAAGTTCCAGAAGTAAGCAAATCTTTGGAGTTCAGTTACAAAAGCACCTCTTTTGAATAATATTTTCCAGCAAGGTTCTCTAATTACAACATTCCACACTAAAGACACTTCAGAGCTACCAGAGTCCCAACATAATCCAGAAATGGACAATAAAATGGCCAAAAAATGTTGGATCTATTGTTCTACCTTATTGATTCATCACTTACAAAGGTGAATAATTATATCATAAACCATTGTCTGCTTTATTGCACTAATCTATTCCATCTAAAGTTCAAATATTAAAAAAATAAATTATAAATGTTACTTGTATAATTGCAAAGGTAATATACAAAATTCTTGTGAATATTTAAATAAAATATGCGTCCTTTAGTGACAATACTTGAGATCCAAGTCAATTCATTATAATTATTACATCTAGAGAATGCTTCCCTGATAATACACTGTGCCAGGGATTCCTAATCTATGAATGACTTTATTTGCTGCTTGCCAGAACACATAAGTGCATGTGCAGAGAGGCGGTATGCTCTGTCTCATTCAGTGTGCTGATGTGTCACTCTGCATAGCATCTGCTGCACGTGGAAGTATGAGCACATTATTCATGTGCAGATTCCTCGTTAACATGTCAATGACAAAATATTAAAAAGAAACAATATTATCTTGAAGACATTTTATATCTTCTTTGTTATGTTAGCCTAAATATTAGCAAGGACTATGCTGCCTGCTGACAAAGAGTAAATATTTCTTAGGTTGCTAAGCAAATAGCTAAGCATTTTACTTAAATTTTCAAATGCTATTGCCATAGAAAGAGTGGAATATGAGATACTGTAGTGTAATTGTTATCTGCATGTTATTATTTTTTAACTCCATATATACATCCTGGTGTGTTCCTAATGCTGTTTTTATTGCAAATAAATACATATAACTAGATATTAAATACCACAATAGCCCATGCTTATTCAGCAAGTCTCTAAATGTTTAGTAACAATCTTATTTCTATTGCTTATTATAGGATTCTTTTTTTATTCCTAAGGAAACCACTATGTCAATAACTATTGCAGACCTCTTTTGGAATAACTAATTCTGAAAAGAAACTGTACCATCTCGAAACACAAATTGTGATACTTTGCCATAATAAAGAAACACACACACACACACACACACACACACACACACACACACGCAACAAATAGCAAAGATGAAGAAAAAGTTTTTACTTTACCATGTAAGTGACCAAAATTACATTCTTTAATTTTAATAGATAATCCTACATATAAATGATGGAATACTACTCAGCCATTAGAAAATATGAAGTACTGGTATTTGGGACAACATGATGCACCTTGAGTATATCATGCTAAGCGAAATAAGTCAGACGGAAAAAGTTAAAAGCCATATGATTTCACTCATATATGGGATATAAAACTTAAAGCAACAAATGAACAGACAATGAAACAAATAAAAACTCATAGCCACAGACAACAATATGGCAGTTACCAGAGGGAAGGGAGGCTTGGGAGGGGTAGTAGAGAGTAAAGGGGGTCACACAATGGTATGACAAAAGATGATTTGACTTTAGGTGGTGGGCACACAATGCAATATACAGATAATGTATCATAAAAATGTACACTTGAAACCTATATAATCATATTGGCCAATGTCATTCCAATAAACTTAATTTAGAAAAATAAAAATAAAGAATACACAATCCTCTCATTTCTTACTGCTCAACACAAAAGTCATTTTATACTAATCATAATACAAAATATAACTCCATATTATAAATATTAATCATGTTTCTCACTATGTTCTTTATAACCTGTGAGGCTAATCAAATGTAACTGAATGGCTTGAGGAATATTATTACCATTTGCTAATATTTTATAGTCACATACTATCATCATGAACAAATGTCAATGCTGGAAGTATAACTGAAAAGAATGTGAATGTTAACAACAATCTTGCCCCATAATCTGAGAGCTTAATAATTATGCAAACTTTCTTTAAAAGCCTAAGTGACTTCTACTTCTGACAGATAGAGTAACAGAGACCAGAGGGCCCTCTCACATAAAACAATAAAACAGTTTGACAAATTGAATTTTTCAGGACGTCTGACATTAGGAAATGAAGGACAGCCGTCACTGAGAAATGAGAAACAAATAAGGTAAGTCCTACTATTACTTGAGTTCAAAGCCTTGACAGAGATTCCAGGATATGGTAAAGGGAAGGAACGCCAATGGGTTCTTTAAATGAGAGTCCCAGGAGATCAAGGTAGTCAGAGTACAGAGCACTGGAGAAGACAGAGCTGTAGAGATGGAGAACTTCCAGGATGTGCAGAAGAGTCCCTCAAGTACCGTATTCAGCTGTGTACTGATCAGCAATTTTATGTGAAGAAACCACTGCAGGCTGGGGAAAACCACCTGAGAGGATCAGAGTTCAGAGGTGACCTGAAATAGCCCCTTTTCCCACTAGTAAGACTGAATAAATTCATGGGATACAGAGTATAAATAAGGGTCTTGCATCAGTAGTGGGGAAAATTAGCCTTAGTCTAATCACTGATTTAGTCTCACCTAACAAATTCTGAAGGAAGAACTAAAAAGTGTACATATACTGCTTCCAAGCAAGTTAACTGAATCCCAGAATAAGCTCAATAATATTTATAGGAATACAGAAATATCAAGCATCCAACAAAGTAAAGTTCAAAATATTCTGAATTCAATATATGATGGTACAAATGAAAAAAAGCAGGAAAATGTGACCTGTAACAAGGGGAAGAATTAATGAGTCAAAAGTGACATAGAACTGACCCAGATATTAGAATATTAGACAAGGACATACACACAATCATAATAACTGTATCCCATGCATTCAAGCAGTTAAGTACAGACATAGAAAATGTAAAGAGGGACCCAAATCAACTTCTATAGATGAAAACCACAATTTGTTAAATGGGAAAGACACACTGGATGAGATTGCTGATTAGAAATTGAAAAATGCGAGTGGTAAACTTGAAGACAGTAATAAAAATGATCCCAAATGAAATCCATGGGGAAGAGAGAATTTTTAAAACTTAACAGAGGCCTCAGTGAGTTGTGGGCTAACTTCAAGTGACTAAATAAATATTTAATTTTAGTCTCCAGAGAGAGTATCAAGAGGGCAAGAAAAGAAAAATATTTGAAAAAATAATGGCAGAAATTTTTCCAAATAGGTTAAAACTATAAAACTAAAGATCCAAATCGGTTAACTCCATGTACAAGGAATATGAAGAAAAACTACACCAAGATACATCATTTTGAAAGTACTCAAAACCAGTGATAGAGAGACAATATTCTCTTTCCCTTAAATGGGAAAAACACAGTATTTACAGAAGAACAAAGATAGGACAGCAAATATCTTATATGTAACAACTGAAGCAAGAATACAATGAAGCAACATCATCAATGTACTGAAAGAAAAATAATATCCTAAAATTCTAAAAAAAATGAAATTAAAAAATAAAGGTAAAATAAAGATGTTTTAAGACATACAGAAATAGAGGGAGTCTATCACCAGAGGATCTTCACTACAAGACATTTTAAAGGAAGTCCTCCAGGAACTAAGAAAATGATACCAGATAAAAATATGGATCGAAACCAAAGAACAAAGAACCTTGTGCTAAATATACAGGTTAATATGTACATGTATTTATTAAAGGTAATTGATTGTTTAAACAGAAATAATAACCATCTAATGTGGGGTTCATAAAATATGTAAAAGTAAAATGTCTGACAACCATCCAATATAATAAAAGGCTAATATGCAAATAGACCAAAAGGCAGAACAACCGGCCTCTATGGTGTGTGCTGATCACCAGCGGGTGCACATAGAACATGGCAGGCGTCAGCAGCAGGTGGCGGAGCGTGGAAGATTGTGGGTGTCAGCCGCGGCGGGATGGTGGAGCACATGAACGGAGGCACCAGACCAAGGTTGGATGCAGGTTGCTGTCATTGGGGCGAGCCTCTGGTGGCTACTGAAAATTCTTTGCTTCCGCACACCATGGTCCCACCCGGCGCTCACACCTGCTGCCAGCACTGGCCTAACACGCACCCACTGCTGGCACCGGCCCTAATTGCTCTGCGCCATCAGCAGGTGCGAGGGGCCAGCCCTGTCAGCGTGTGGGAGCAGTGGGAGCAGGGTGCCCCGGCAGACGGGACCAGGGGCCAAGGTGGAAGGGGCCAGGTGGGGAAGCTGAGGATGGGCTGAGACCCGCCCCTGTGCTCACCACAGCCTCGCAGCCCACAGTTCTTTTCAAGATGCACGAATTCATGCACTGGGCCCCTATTCATATAAATAATAGCAGGAATAAATAGATGGAATACTATATGGTCTCAAAATGATGGTTCTATTGTTGAAAAATTATTAAGAATTTCAGGATGGTGTCAGCAGAGCATTAAACTAAGTGTGGCCTTACTTAGTTTAAGAATAGGAAATAATAAACAATGCTAATAATAATATGCTATTAGTAAGGCCACACTTAGTTTAATGCTCTGCTGACACCGTCCTGAAATTCTTAATAATTTTTCAACAATAGAACCATCATTTTCATTTTGCCCTGGTCTCCTGGATTTTATATACCTGGTCCTGTCTTTAAACATGACACCAAAAGCATGATCCATTGGGGGGAAAAAATGATAAATTGAACTTCATAAAAATTCAAAACTTATCTTCAAAAGAAACTGATAAGAGACTATAAAGACAAGTCACAGACTAGGTAAAAATATTTGCATGTTTTATATCTGATGAAAAGCTTGTATCTACTAATATACAAAGACTTAAAACTCAATAACAAGAAAACAAACATTACAATAAAACAACTGGGTGAAACTGTATAGCACTTTATCAGAGAATACTTATGGATGAAAAAGAAGTTCATGAAAAGCTGTTCAAAATCACTAATCATTGGGGAAATGAAAATTAAAACCACAATGAGATAAAAATACACAGAGTAGAAGATGGAAATTAAAAAGAATACATTCCAATTGTTGGCCAGAATGTGGATAAAATAAACTCAAATAAAATAATGAGAGAAATGAAAAAATGTTCCAACCACTTTGGAAAAATGTTTGCAAATTCTTAAAATTTTCAACATAAACCTGTCAACATTATCCAGCCATTTCACTCCTAGATATTTACCCAAAAGAAAATAAAATCATAAGTTCATACAAACCATGTACAAGAACGTTCACAGCAGCTTTATTTGTAATAGCCCATACCCAAATACCCATTCAACAGATGAATGGATTAAACTGTATATATCCGTACAATGGAATACTACTCGGCAAAGAGAGAGAGAGAGACTGAACTATTAACAGATGCAACAAACTGGATTAATTTCAAAATAATTATGCTGAATAAAAGTAATACCCACTGTGGGTTTCCATGTGTATAATAGTCTAAACAAATATATACAAAAACAATATCTGTGACTATTTGGGGATTGGTGAATGGACAAGAAGAAGCCAGGAGTTTAGAAGTACCAAGGAGCTTAAGAAAAATTCTGCAGTGATGGAAATATTCATAATCTTGGGTATGACAATTGTTTCTATGTCAAAACTCATAAAATTGTATACTTTAAATAAGTAAAGAATATTTCATAATAATTATACCTTAGTAGAACTATTAAAAATAAAAGTAAAAGAATAGGAAATAACTAATGCTAATAATAATCAATCAACATTAATAAAGGACAAAATAGATTTCTGGGCAGAGGATCTTATCCTTTCATAATGATAGAGGATTCAATTCATTAAGAATACATAACAATCATAGATACTGTACATCTACTGACAGAGTTTCAAGTACATGAAGCAAAAACTGATAGAACTTCAGGGAAAAATAGAAAAATCTAAGATTATAATTAGATATTTCAACTCACTCTTAAAAAATTATATAACAAATAGAAAATCGGAATATAGGGGAAAGTCGAAGGCTTGTAGTATTATATATTAAATTTAAAACAGTTAAATTGCTGCAAAGTGATTCACATCTCCTTTCAGGAACTGAAATGGGATTCCCTAAACGTGAAGGATCTGAAAAACAACTACTAGTTGACTCATTTGTAGAATTACCACAGCCAGTCAATCTAATACCAGGCTGTATTAGCTTGCTCTCCAGCTGTTATTATATTATCTGAAATTGAGAATTAGCATGTCAAAAAGTATGATGTTAAAGAATCAAGGGCATCTGTTGACGTGAATGTGAATTACTTTAAGTAAAATCCAGTATCAAAGGTCTTTTGGTGAAAGTTATATTGTAATCAGGATATATCATATTGCATGAAGAAAAAAATTATGGTAGATGTGTATTTTAATTAGGTGTTTTTTTTTTTTTGTAACAGAAATTGTAGAGCAGTAGACTGCTAACTTTGCATGGAAAAAAAAAAGCAGTTTCAATTTTTTTAGCATACATTGTCTTTAGGGTCAGGAAGCCTTTCCCTAGAGGTATTATGCCAAGAGAATCATAAGAGAATCATCAAGATAGTGGATGAAATTAAGAAAATAATTGCAAAGAGACCTCCACATAATGGACAGAGTTGGCTGTGCAAATAGTTGAAAGTGGTACTGACAAATTCTTTCAGGCTACTTGCATTTAAAGAAGGTGCAAATATCTGAGGACTGCTCCCTGCGAAGTTTCTGTCTCAGACATTTGTCTTCCAGTTTCCTTAACCAGTGCCCCTCCTCCGAAATCTCCAGAGCAGCAGGGGAAGGAGCAGGAAGGAGAAGGCATCAGGGATACCTATTCGTCACAGTGGACATGGGCACTTTGAATGACAGGGGGAAACATGTAAGCCAGCAAAAATGAAAACCGCGTGGGTATCAATGTGGAAGTCCCATAAATAATGATGTAAAATTAAGTCTCTAATTCAGAGTTCTGTTGTGACCAGGTGTATGTGTACTGACAACCCAAACCTTCTGACTATTTTATCACCAGGAAGTGGTGCCTCTCCATTTTTAGTTAAGGTTTAAAATGAATGGCAGACCATAACAATTTCCCCAAAAAATCCTTAATGGCACTTTAATCACAAAAACTCAACAATGCATTTCACACTGGAAAACAGGAGGAAAAATTCTTCCCATGTTCTGCTTAAGAATATTTTCAAAGGCCAAATACTTAACTTGCTTATTTAGCAACCATTTCTTAAACATGTACTTTGTCCCAGGCTCCTTGCTAAGAGCTGAGATAAATTTATAGCCAAATTAGTTTGCTGTCCATTATTCCCGGCACCAGTAAGCCAATAGTATGATGTGGGCCCTAAAACCACAAGGTTGCATAAACAGAAAGGTAATATCCAAACCAATTATAACAATAATAAGAATAACACTGCCATTTCTTGAGCATATACTTTGGACCAGGAACTACTTTAAATTCTTTAACTATATTAATTCATTTAATCCTATAGCAACTGATGGAGTAAGGGACATTATTATTATTTCTTTAGATAAGAGGAAACTGAGGCACAGAGTGGTACATTTCTTGCCCGATGTAACACAAGAAGGAAATGATGGAGCTTGAGTTGATGCCCCTGGGCTGACTTCCCAGCCTGTCCATGTGCCACTCGGCCAGGCTCTGGTTGAAGACCCCAGTGTACTCAGACCACACGAGGTCACAATGACTCATTGAAAGTGCACAATGAGGGGGCACAGATTAGAGGAGAGCAACTGACACAAGGGCCCTGGTAAAATTGTGTCGGAGAATGTTTAATCTGAAGGTGAGATGTGTTCATTTCCCAATATTTGTGAGGCTGTCATGAAGAAAGAGAGTAGAATTATTTAATTTTGCTTTGGAATACAGAAATGGAACAAATAACTAGAGCGATACCAGTATTGAGTATAAATAAGGGCAGTGACTGTCATCTCTTTAATCACTAGTATATCCCAGGTGCCTAGAACAGTGCCTGTCATAAACAAGGCTCTCAATACATAAACGATTAATATATGAATCCATAAGTTAATAGGAACAGGGAAATTTCCAACTCTGTTATCCAGTGTAAGAAATGAATGAATCTCCCACAAATTCACGGAACATTCCCAGGCACTGATTGTTCAGTGAGTTTGTGGGAGATTTGGTCATTTCTTGCACTGGTTATTTATTAAGAGAACTAGGGAAATAATTGCTACTCTTTGCCCTAATTACAGGCTTGCTTTGAACAAATTATCTGAATATACAAAACAAATATGATAAAAAGCCAAATTTATAAAAAATGTGAAAGTCTAGTTCCATCTGAAAAGGACCGGATTAGGACCACTGCCCTCTCCTCACACACAGCGAAGTGCGGCAAGCACTGCCCTCTCTTCTCCCTGTGGGTGGGGCCATGAACTCTTGAGAAGTGAGGAAGAGTGGGCAGAAATGAGGAACCATGGGGGAGAAAGGGAAACTATTTCTTACTAAGTTGTTAAAGGAAAACACACACAGACCTTGCTCAGTAGGGCAAAAGATTAGAAAGGGGAAATCCATAGCAATTGAAAGATTGAGAAGTTTCCATACCTCATAAAACCAACTGTGAGGTGTGGAGAGGTAGACAAGCAAAGGACATTTTAAAGGGAGTTAAATCTACTCAAGTCTAGGAGAAAATTTGCAGTTGATTTTCTTTTTTTTAATTTTTATTTCAATATTCTTTAAATTTTACTTTAACTGATTCACAAATATAGTCACATAGACACAGTGTGCTAATTCAATAAGCAATCTCACTTTCAGGTGCAGGGTGGTGGGAGGAAGAGAAGTGGGGGAATTAATTGAGAATGGGATTCTCCTTCCATCCTACCCCACCTCTTCTGAATATACACGTATGTCCTGAATCTTAATTTTCTTTGCTAAAATTGGAATTGTGGTTTGTGGCTCTGGCATCTGATCCAAACCTTTAATTAAAAAAAAAAAAAAATGAAACAAAAATCCTAGGAAAGGCACTGTGCAGAGAGCACATTTTGGCACACTCCTTTAGAAATGGCAAAGAGAACTGCTTCTTCCTTCTTCCACAGGCTCCCGACTTTCATCCACCCTACAGCTCTGTTCAGTGCATTAAGTTCTTCTTGACCCAAACATCATTCTGACCTGTAACTGATCTGGTGCCCTGCAGAAGCACCACAGAGGCCAGCGTAACCTGGAGCCACAGAGGAGGACAGGGTCTGGCAGGTTTGTGGTCACACCTCAGTGAGCCTGGTTTCCAAGGACGAAAATAGCAAGAGAAAAAGGCAAAGCATCACTTTATGACACCGCGCTCAGAAACATCACTTAACTATGGGCGTGTCCATGCCCGCCCTTTCTTTTTATTTTATTATGCAACTTGGTAGGACGCAGACGTTCCAATATTTTTACCAATTTAAAAATCTTAGTTCAGCACATGTACATAAGACAAATTTAAAAATTCTTTTAATTCCAACTCTGTACAAAAGACAGATCTACCAGGAAGTGTAAGGTATATTCTTCCTTACAGAATTTACAGCTTTATGTGGACTTCAGGTTGGATTAGACAGAAAACAGATCAATAATAATAAAAGGCTTAACCATTCATGTATAGAATGCCACTGGCCAAAAAAGGTGGCTATCCTGCATAACTAACTGAGAAATGCATGGTATAGACATCAACTCATGGTAAGAGAGGGTCATTCTAATCCTTGTGGTTAATGGAAGGCTTCGGAGAGAAAGTGAGTATGAGCCAAGCCAGTGACAGGATGTGGATGATGGAATGAGGAATTATTTTACAGGTAAGGGGAATGTCTTCATGAGGGAAGTAGTATCAGAAGACATTCTGACTGACAGGTGGGTTAAGGGGTTAGGGTAATGGTAGATAAGGCTGAAGGCAGTCTGCAGTTGGCTGGGGAATACATGACACACAAGCTGAGTGGTTGGCATGTTAAACAGTGGACTGATAGGAAGCATGCTTTCTCTGTCTGGTTTTCTTGCTTGAGAAGCGATCTGATGGTGCGACATTTTTGAGAACATTATCAACTGCAAGCTATTGCTCTACACAAAATGAATGCTGGCTAAAATAAAATTTTAACCTGGGAAATTAATTTGTGTTTCTGAATTGTCAAATCCAAAATTTAAGCTTTGCCGTAGAGAATTTTAGGGGTGTGTGTGTGTGTGTGTGTGTGTGTGTGTGTGTGTGTGTGTGTGATGAAATTTAAAGACTGGATATAGTCAGGTATTGGAAGACTTTTAAAATGCTATGACTTCAGGTGATTCACAATCATTCTTCCTGACATTTCTACCGGAGATTAAGTAATATCAAGGAAGCTTGCTCTATTGTTTTATGAAGGGAGGATATGTAATAAGATGACTGATAGGAAAAAAGCTTTAAATTTCTATCAACATTTTTCTGAAATGTGCTCATGCCTATAAACAAATTAGTATCTCCCTGACCAAATTAAAGGAAGACAATTTTAAAAGGCCATGTCTTCTTTTCTGAGATTGCCTTCTGAAAAAAAAAAACAACCACCACCACCAAAAGGTACTTCTGTAAAAAAAACAAAAAACAACAACAAAAAAAAAACACATAAACAAAGCCACTGTAAACTGGAGCTGGCGCTACCATCCCAGAGAAACGCCTTGCACCTTTGGAATGTTAAAATGGGGCGAAACAACCTCTGGACTGGACCTAAAGCAACACTGTGTCCCAAAGAATGGTTTGCAAGGGTAACAACAAAGCAGATATTGTGACCACTGGACGGATGGCTACCAGACTGAAAATTAAAAATACTCTTTAAAATAAACATTACTATGCTCTGGCCCATGTGGCTCAGTTGGCTGAGCATCATTCTGTGCACACAAAGGTGGCTGGTTCAGTTTCCAGTCAGGGCACAGGCCCAGACTGAAGGTTTGATCCTCGGTCAGGGTGCGTACAGGAGGCAACAGATCTCTCTCACATCGATGTTTCTCTCTTTCTCTCTTCCTCTTTCTCTCTCTCTCTCTCCCACCCCAACTCTCTCTAAAAAACAATAAAAACAGGTTTTTAAGTAAATAAACATCATTACGTTCTTCCCCAACAGAAATGCTTTCCTTCTATTGATGGAATCACTCCTTCTCTTTCGCATCAACACACCTCGCCTTTGTCTCCTAATCGGATCACTATTTGGGTTCTGGCTGGATCAGTCAGTGTGTCCACATATCTACTCTCTTTGATCTCAAATAAGTGCTTATTGCCTCTCATTTTGAAAAGCCTTTTATTTTTAGGTTAACACTTCTTAAGAGATTTATTTATCTTACTTATGTACTATTGTGTGAAAGCTTCAAAGGGAGTACCAATTAAAAAAAATAAAATTTAAATATCATGATGACTGACTTAGTGTAGAAACAGATGAGAAAAATCTGAGCTACAATTTTCACCTCCCTGGAGAGCTGTTGTCTTTTATCATGTACAAACATATGAGAAGAAATGAATTGGAGAGAAATGTGGTGTCTCAACATCAGTAATACAATGTATTCTACAGAATTTAAAGAAATTATAAAGTTTTCTTATTCCCCCAAATTTAATCAAGGATGCATAAGTAAATAGAAGAGACACAACTGAACATGTTTATAAAGCCACCCTTGCAGAAATCTGTCCATTTCCATGTTGGGAAGTAAGTTACAAATCACGGTTCAAAAGCAAAATGTCAAGTTGATCTTTCATTAGATAAAAGAAAGGGAAAGAGAGCTTTGGAATATGCTTACTTGACCTAGAACCTTTTAATGAACACTAATTGTTTCAATCTTTCGGGCAACCCATGTAATACACGGAGAAAACTTGCCCCTGAGAACACACATCACTGCCCACCACTGCCCAGTTAGTGAGAGAGAGAGTTGATTCTAAGTCGGGCATGTTCTGGGCTCTGAGAGTACCTTTGCTTAGCGGTGCTCCTTTGCCTACACATACTCATATTTAATATATGCATCTTTATTCACACTATTTCCTTTCCCTTTACACCTGCTGAAATACTGCCCTACAGCAAGGCCTCACCTAGAAATCCCACTGTTTATGAAATGTACTTTTACTCTCCCTATGGGGAACTAGTCCTGATTTCATTGATTAGATATTTTACTAAACCAGCTTTGTTTAATTTTAAAGCTCAATTTATTTACACAATATAACGTAAAACAGAACAAAAATATAACTTCTCCACAGTGAAAAATGTTACAGCTGAGTTCTGATATAAGTCTTGATTTAGGCCAAAGCCTGAACACAAGGTAAGAAGTGCTTACATAAGAAGTGCAGGTTTCAGTGGCTTTCTTGAGAGTGGTTTGGTGCTTTCTTGTACAATGGCTTGGTTCTATCCTCATCAGCTCACATCTGTGAAACACTACTAGTAAGTTCCAATAGCAAAAAGTGTTCCCTGGCTCACCTGAGAAAACACCGATCTCATGAATGGACTAATGCCGACTTGTCGGGACTCCTTTATAAAACCTTTACATCTGCTTTGCTCTGCAGTGTGCCAGGGAGAGCCATTTGGTGACTGCTGTTCACATAAGTCCCTCTATTCAAATGAGATCTGTAGTTCATAAGGTCATCTCAGAAAGGCAAAGCTTTAAATAAAATTGGAACTAATAAAAAAGAACCCTCACATACCAGAGAGGACAGCATAAAATAGGTTATAACAATATGGGTTGTAACAACAATGCTCTACTTCCACACAGATGACAAGCTGGAACAAAATGCTTCTCAGTCAGAGCTCAGAGTTCACATGTCTGTACATTCATGAAAGCAGACCAAAGCAACGGGGGACCCTACAACCGAGTGATCCTCTGGCCACGCCTTGCACAGTACAAGAGAGATCCAAGCACTTCCTCCAGCCTTCTGCTCAGACACCTGCAGGTCTTACTCTAGAGAGAATGGCATTTGGGGTGGAGAGAAAATGCCTGGATTTGGGGCAAAGATGGATGGGCTCAGGTACTCTCAGATTAGTTTGTTGGATAAATGCCTAACTTTTCAGAGCCTGTTTTTGCATCTGTGAGAAGACAAGCAGAGTAATGTCCACCCATCAAGGCAGGCCCACTAATGAGATCAGGTATGTACTGGTTTGAGGACTACACCTGGCACTTAGGAGAAGCTAAGCAGAGGTACCACCCTTCTACCATTTATTTTCACCACTCCTTTTACAGGAATTTAAATTGGAATCCCTAATCTCTAAATCTTTGGTGAAACTGGAAACAATAATAAAGTGAAGTAGAGTGGTTTGTGTGGGGGGACACTCTAGCCTCTGCCTGTGCCTTTTCTTCTACAAGAGCACCTCTGGTCGCCACATTCCGGACACCTGGGTCCTCAAAAAGCCCTCACCCATCCCTCTCCCCAGCTGTGCGGATGCTCCTCATGGAGATGGGTCCCTTTGTCTCCCAGCATTCAGACAGGAGCATAGCAGAGGAACAGTTCATTGCAGCCTACTTCCAACATGCACCCTCATGTCTAGAAATAGCAGCATGAATCCTTCTCTCTCCTCATTCCTCTATGATCCACACAGAGAGAACGGTCCTCACCTTTAGTTCATATCTTCCAAAATGTTGTGGTGATGCGAATAGTAATAATAATAATGACAGCCATCATTTAGTCATTATTCAGTATGTGTTAAGCACAATACTAAGAACACAAACCAATTAATATTATTTCATTTTATTTATTTAAACACATATTTGAGATTTAACCAAATAAATAATTTGACAGTATTCACACAGTAAGATGTGCATCTAGGCTTCAATCCCTGTTTTCAAAGCTGCTGGATGTAGTAGTAAATAATTACAGAGTTTTCATTTATTCCACTAGTCACAAAGAAATCATCTAATTAATGCTTCTGATGGATCGTATTAGAAATAGTGGGAGAGGATGCGGACTGAGAACTATATGTACAAGTGCAGAGCCTGAGAGTGTCCATGTCAGAGGTAAGGAGACTGAGATAGACAAATAAAAGTGATCCAGTTCTTTCATATGACTTACAGCATAATTGTTAATAGTACCAATGGTTAAACTTTAAGACAACTAGAGTTTGCATAGCAGGGGAAAAATAATAAGGAAATGGACAGCTCATAGTCGATTCAATGACATAAAATAAACAGGTTCCTTTTTACATTTCTTTGTGTATTTTTTTAAAAATTGTGTCCCTTAAAACTCATAATTTTCTCTGAAAGAAAAGTGCCATATATTACATAAAAACTTTTGATATGAAGATTTCCATGTCTTTGTAAAGTCTTTAAAAAGTACTTGAGAAACACAGGAAAATAATCCTCACCCTAATTGTTTACCAGTGAGCCACGTAAATTATTTGGGCATCAGAAAGGGCTTAGTAAAAGCTAATTAAGATCAAGACATTCCTAACTGGATAATTATCTTAACAGTAGAGAGGAAGTGCCTACGCTTTGCAATTATGTGGGCCATTAAACATGTGAAGTGAAAGGAATTAAACTTGTTATGACTCACGATGATGCCCCCCCCCCCAAAAAAAAAACCAACAACACAAAACATCACAACAAAACAAAAAAACAATCCCAGTATCCCAGTGTATCTGGTTTCAGGGATAGTGAATTTTCAGAAAACAGTGGGATAGTTTGTCCTCATATCCCTGAACTCCCCAGGAACAAAATCTGTAGTTTGACAATGAACTGGCCTTACCACACCCTTGGGAAGAACACAGGCATCATCCATTTATTGGCTGTGTGGTTTGAGGACAGTCATAGCCTCCCAAATCTCTCGGTAAACTGGACATAAAAATACTTGGCCAACCAATTTCACAGGATGCTACATGAATTGCATACCTTATTTTAAAGAAGTGAGGAGCCCTAGCTGGTTTGGCTCAGTGGATAGAGCGTTGGCCTGCGGACTGAAGGGTCCTAGGTTCGATTCTAGACAATGGCACATGCCAGGGTTTCAGGCTCAATCCTCAGTGGGGGGCGTGCAGGAGGCAGCTGATCAATGATTCTCATCATTGATGTTTCTATCTCTCTCTGCCTCTCCCTTCCTCTCTTAAATCAATGAAAATATATTTTAAAAAATAAAGAAGTGAGGAGCAAAACCAAGGAATGAGGCTGAAATGGTGGGTAACTCACTATCCAAAACTTAAGAGGTCTGGTTAATTACATCAAAATGAATTTTATCCTGATACTGTGGTTGGTCAGTAAGTTAAAGTAGGCAAGGGACAAGACCCTATGGAGATGCTTAATGTATTGTCTGGTCACTGAACTATCAGATATGATGCATGTAGTTAAAATACTATCCTTGTGACCATAGTATAGATGGCAGGGCATTTCTCAGAGGCGGGAGCAATGGGATGGTGAATGCACAGATGTGAGAGCTATGGAGGAGGTAGAAATGGTAAGATGAATTTATTCTAGGCCTATTATCTGCATTGGCTACCTGTCGTTTAAAGATGTAGAAAGATGAGGAGGAATTCAACTCAATAACCATGGTTTCACGAATCAAGACTGTCAATTATATTTGCACTTCTTTATTCTAGTACTAGTTACCTTTTAATTTTGCACTTTCAGCATAATTTGTATTTGTAACATTGAGAGCCCAGTATGGAAAAAGGAAAAATATTAACTCTACAGTAACTGAAGACAACAAAGTAAAATAGATTAAAAAAAAACATGTTTCCCATTTAAGGGACACAGAGAGACTATTTATTTATCTATTATAGATCATTTTTTTCCCAAATCATTGATCTGGGACTTTTAAAATAAATTATTTCCTAAATATATAGTTGATAATTTAACTTTTCAAGACTCAGTTAATATTAATACCTACCACTGGATTTCCTTACATCAAGGTCTAAATGTATTTCCTTTTGCCATAATTTTATGTGGGAATATGCTTCAGAGCTTTTATGCTATTCATTTCGTAATGACTACTTGGGAAGGATCATTTTACTTTTACCAAAGCGTATTGTCTTTTCTTAAAAATCCACTGGATTTTCGAAGTTTGATCACTTAATTTACTTTCAAATGCCTTGAGTGCTTCACAAAGTAAAGCCATCAATTTCAGTACATACTTCTATCAGGTGAAGCATTTTATGAGTTTCTTCTCCATTTCCCCTTCATTTTCTCCCAGGTTCATTCTTTCAAAGTTGGTTTTGCAGGGTACAAATGCCTTGTTCTCACATAGTCTTTCTCTTTAGGCAAAGAATCATTCAAATTTGTAAAACCTTTTAACCCTTTGAGTGCCAACCAATATCCTAGGAACTATGCTAAAATTGCCAAGGCAGTTTTGCTGATTTTACAGCAGTTTAGGGAAAAAAATTATGAATCACAAGTAAATGAAGTTACATATTCAAAAACTTAAGGAAACCTTTACTACATTGACATATTTAGCAATATCATCAGCACTAATAAAAGCAGACTTAGAACTGGACGCCATTTCGAAGCTTTGATAGCGCTCCCGGCACTTTTGGCGGAAGACAGGAGGAGCGCCATCGCGCTCCCCGGCACTCTAGGGGCTAAAAGCCGATGAAAAATAATTACTCTTATGATAAGGGGCACAAAAATGCAAACACGGATGTACAGGAGAAGTAACTTAAGCAAATTAAAATGTAGAGGCAAGAATGCATCAACTAATATAAAGATCTCTGCAACACCACGGCAATTAAGGGAGGGTCCTGAACTAGCACCAGCATCAAAGAGTGCCATGGAGTTCAAGCAGAAATACTCAATTTCTTGTCAGGAGTACTCCAATTTCGTCAGAGTATTTGTGAGTAAGAATAAAACTGTTGCCCAGAGTATTCATAGCAGCCTGGATCTTGGAATCTGCTATTTCATCTTTCATGTAATTAGACACCCACAAATTAGAACACCCACAAATCTTTATATTACTCTTTATAAGGTAAACCCACAATTTCTTTTTAACATTATAGAAGGTGGCTTGATAATCTACAACTTTGTTGTTGCTAGCAACTCAGAGAACAAATTTTAAGAATGAAAGAATAACACAGTTGTTACAATAAAACACAAAAGGTTTAAGATAACTCTAGCTGACAATATTAGCAGTATAGTACCATGGCAGAGACACTATACAAAAGATGTATATCCAGAAACAATTATTGACAAAAATGTCCCTCTTTGCCCCAGATTTTATGAGAAATTAGAACTGGAAATGAGTTCAATCAGTAGGTAACATTTCAGAAGATCAAATAAAATTAAAAAAACTGATCAAAAATTTTCTCCCAATAAATCCAAATGGCTTACCAAAAAAAAAGTATTGAAGAGTTTATCATATTTATTAATCACAAAAACTCTCTCAATTTTTCTCACAATACTGATTTTCTTTCTATATTTAGGAAATAGAAACCAAAAAGGGAGATAATTTCTAATTGCCAGTTTCTCTGAAAGTTAGATTTAAAATTAGGAAAACAATTTCCCTTCGAGTTATGAACAACTAACCAGTGTAAGATCAATTCTCCTACCAAATATGAAAGCTAGATTTAGAAATAGAACACACACACACACACACACACACACACACACACACTTGAAAATAATCTTCATAATAACCCCATATTAGAATAATTTGGGATTTCCTGCTCCTACTCTAATTACCACCCTCCCCAATACTCTATATGGAAGATAGAATCATAGACAGCCTCCATGGTTTTCTATCCAAAATGTGCAGTACTAAATAAAAACTGCCAAAATTACCAAAGAAAATACAAAAATATTGAAGAGAAAAAGAAAAATTAAAACAGATGCTTAGATGGTTCAGATATTACGGTTAACAGAAACAGACTTTAAAATAACTCTGATTAATATGTTTAAGAAAATAGAAGAAATGATGGAGTGTTAACCACAGAACTGAAACAGTGAAGTGAAACTTCTAAAATTGTAAAGAAATAATTGAAAGAAAAATGTCAATAGATGAGTCTAACACCAAAAGAGGAAAGGATTAAACAATTGAAAAGTAACTCAACTGTCAATATCCACACTAAAGCACAGGGCACAATAATGTATCAAATCTAGAAAAGAGAGTAGAATAGGTGGGGCATAATGAAATGAATGAACATAAATGTAACTGAAGTCCTAGAAAGACAGAAGTGAGAGAAGGGTATAGTAATATTTGAGTATAATAAAAAAAATCTAAAACTGACACAAAACCTTATATCCCAGATTCAGAATGTGCTGCAAACCTCATCCAAGATAAATACAAATAAAATGACAGCTAGCCACATCATGGTATAATTGCTGAACTAAAGGACAAAAGAAAATCACAAACGCATCCAGAGAAAAATGATTACGTATTCCCTTCAAATGAGAAATGATAAGATGATAGTTGAATTTTCAATAGGAAATAATGGGAGTCAGAAAATAATGGAATGACAGCATTAAAATGAGGAAAAAAATAACTTCCAATCTAGAATTCTATACCCAGTAAAAGTACAATTCAAAGATAGAAACAAAATATTTTTTATGCAAAAAAAACCTGACAGAATTCATAACAAGTACACTGCACTAAAATAATAGTAATAAAAACAAGACTATTGGGCAGAGGAAAAAATCGCATATAAAATACAAAAATGTAGAAAGAAAGAACAATTAAAAGGAAAATATCTAAATAAATATTGAGTGTATTAAGCAATAACTTCTGTGAGTTTTAAATATACTTAGAAATAAAAGCATGACAATAGGAACAAAAAATTGACACACTAAATGGCAAAGTACACTAAGGTTCTCATATTGTATTAAAAGTGTTAAGTATTCAAACCTATGTTAGATTCTATTACATCAACATTAAATGTGGTAATACCCAGGTACTCACTAAAATATACTGTGATATATTTATAAGCTTTGGGCTAATAGTAGTGGAAAGTGGAGTAATAAAAATATTCTTAACACATTAAAAAAATACAAGAAAACAAAAAGGAATATAAAATACCTGGACAAATAGAAAACAAATATTGAGATATAATAAAGCCCAGCTGGTGTAGCTCGATGGTTGAGCATCGACCTGTGAACCAGGAAGTCACGGTTTGATTCCCAGTCAGGGCACATGCCTGGGTTGCGGGCTTGATCCCTAGTGTGGGGTATGCAGGGGGCAACGATCAATGATTCTCTCTCAACACTGATGCTTCTATCTCTCTCTCCCTCTCCATTCCTCTCTGAAATCAATAAAAATATATATTGAAAAAAGAGATATAATTAAACTCAATTATATCAATAATTTCATTAAATGTAAATAGACTATATATTCCAAATAAAAGTCAGAGAATGTTAAATGGTGTTTAAAACAAAAAAGTAAAGCAAAACCAAATAAATCCTTGCTTACAGAATGTCCACCTTAAGTATAAGGATAGAGAAAATTTTAAATTATGAAAAAAATTACCATTCAAATATTAACCAAACTAAAGTTGGTATAGTTATACTAAAAGAAAACATTAAAACAAAAATCAGGACAGTATGATAAAAAGGCATATGTACCAGTAGATATAATAATAATTTTTCATATTAACCTATGGCAAAAAATGACAGACGTAAAGGAGATGTGGAAAATCCACAATCATATGGGAGGTTTTTATCACAGCTAAGTCAGTAATTAACAAAAGTGGAGACATGCAAATAAATTTTAAAAGAGAACATTTAAATTACACAATTAACAAAGTTGGTATAATTAATATACATAAAGTGTTGTGCCTGCCATCTGAAAAAAAGATTTGTTGTCAATGTTCACATATTTCTTTGTTCTCTGATTGTGGTGAATTTTACCTTGGAATTTAATTATTTATTTTTATAAAAAGATAACTAGACAATATCTAAATATTTGAAAATTGAAGACTTTTAAATCCTCATGAGTCAAAGAAAAAAAAATGACACTGGGGATTAGAAAATATTTTACTAAATGAAAATTAATATATAGCACAGCACAACTTATTCACTGCAGCTAAATGTAAATGCTTACAGGTGCCATGTTTACAGGTAAATTTATATTCTTAAATGTATGCTTAAGCCCCTTAAGACTTAAACTTAATAAGCTTAAAATTTATATTCCCTACAAGTTTAAAAACCTGCAAATTTAGTCTAAAGAAAATAGAAGGAAATAAAGTTAAGAACAGAAATTACTAAGACACAAAAATGTAAAATAGAAAACATCAAGAAAGCCAACTGTGGCTCTCTGAAAAAGACTAATGAAACAATATATATTAATAAAACTGTTCAAGAAAAAAAGAGAAAAGGCACAAATGATTAATATCAGGAAAGTAGGTGATATTGCTATATGTTATGAACTACTCCCAGAGTTAACATTAATGTATCTCCAAACATATTGTTAAGTACAAGAAGCCAGACACAAAAAAACACATGCTGTATGATATCATTTATATAAAGTTTTGAAGCATGCAAAACTAACATATTGTGTTAGAAGTCAAGATAGTGCCTACATTTAGGGTTCATTGATTGGAAAAACATTAACAGTGGGATTTCTGTTCTATTCTTGATTCAGGTGGTCTCTGTGCAAGTTTTTATATTGTGAAAATTCATGTTGTATATGATTTGTGCACCTTTCACTGTGCATGTTATATTGCAATAAAATATTTATCTTAAAATTGAGATAGCATTTTGAATGTAAAATTGTGATATAATATATGAAATAATCTCAGACAACTTACATTATCATCTGCAACTTACAGGACATTTAATAACCCTTCTTAAGTGTTTCACTCTAGGAATTTTTTACATCTTCAACTCAGTCTTGCATGAGAAACACTCAGAGGATTTTCAACTGTAGTCTTGCCTGAGAAATACTGAGAGAAATTTCTAATCCACAGAAAACAAACCCTATTTAATAAATGAAAACTAGATATGGACAAAGAGAAGAATGATACTGTTTCCCAAAGTTGGAGAAGAATATTTATTCTGTTAGGTTGTCTCCTGGATGTCATCATTTTGCAAATTTTACAAAGCAATAAAAATAAGCAAGTCCTTCTGAAAATAAATGGAGTGGAATTGTCCATAATTATATAGAGGCACATAAGAGAAAGCAGAGGTGGGAGGTGAACTGGAGCCATAACTTCTTATCATCTCCCTCCCACTTCCCAAGGGCAAACTTCCAACCCTGATTGGGAAGAATGTTCTCTCAACTTGCAATTTGTTCCCAGAATGGGGGACAAGAACTTTTCATTATCAAGAAACCTTCAGAGAAGAAGGTAGTTGGATCATAAGAGAGCAGCCTTCACACTAGAAATCCAAAAACACAAGGTTGTTAATCCTACTACTCCTCTGGTATAGACTAAATAACATAGAAAAAATTGCTAATATCCATAAGCTTCCATTCTTTCATGAAAAATAGTCATAATGTGGTCTACTTTAAAAAGTTTTTATGAGGTTCAATGCAGATAACAGTAAAGTTTGATCAGCTAAGATATTTATTGTCTTACTAGGAGCCCAGCCCGTGATTCGAAATCGCGCAGCATCACCCACCCTCAAGTCACTGGTCCAGCCCTGCCTCCCTCTCCAGCACTTGAAACAGCCATGGTCACTACTGATCAGGCCCTCCCCCAGCGCAGGCACGCGAAGGCCCCTGCCGCCCCACCCCCAACACTGTGTGCACAACCTCCTCCTGTCTGGTTGACCTGTTATGGAGTCCTGGTTAATTAGCATATTTCTCTATTTTAGATAGATGATAGATAGATAGATAGATAGATAGATAGATAGATAGATAGATAGATGATAGATAGATAGATAGATAGATAGATAGATAGATAGATAGATATTTGCAACAATGAGACTATATCAGGATTATCAGTTTACTAATCTCTTAGATTATGGTCAACAGATGTTTAAAGATACAACCACTTGGCCAGGGCAATACATGCATGAGTGTACAAGGTCCCCAACCATTTAGAATTCTGCTTGCTGACTACTTGCTCACCTTTTACATGTGTTTCTTTCTTTCTCTCTCTCTCTGTCTCTGTGTGTGTGTGTGTGTGTGTGTGTGTGTGTGTGTGTGTTCTGTATTATTTTTAGCTTCTTGATGGTGTTTCAATTTAAGTTGTTTTTATTATTTTGGGGGGCAGTCAGAAATATTTGAATGAGACTCATATATTTTTTAAGAATAAACCCATCAGGCAAGTATCAAAAACTCCTCTTTCTGTGATGTACTATCCTAACTGCAACTTGAAATCCCATACAAGTATATGCAGTAGATGGATCATTCACATTTTCCCTCATGAAATAAGATGCTTGCAGCCAATACAGCAGCCATTAAGCCAGAATATTTAATCAAACCACTTACATCTAATGCACTATTTAAATGGAATCACCTTGGATGCGAGTGCTAATAACCACAGAATAACCATCTCCCTGAAGCATAAAGGAATCCTCTTGACTTATAATTATTTTCTTCATTAGAAAAAGTACTATTTACTGAGATTTTTACTAAAGGTTATTTCTCCTGTTCCAAACCCTGTCATGGTTTTTGAGAATGGAAATTTTCACTGGCTAATCAGAAACACTTTAGTCTAACCTACTTTCAAAACCAGCACTTTTGATACAAATCCAATAGCTTTAATCCTATGTTTGATTAAATCAACATTTAAAAAGGGAGAACATCACTTATTTAGTGCTTCTCCATCTCTTCCAAAAATAGGGGTTGCTATCTCTTTCACTGGTTAATATCCAACCATCTTATTTTTCTAGTCCTTCAAATGTTGCCATTAGATTACTTTTCCCAGTTTTCTGTTTGAGTTTCTTTATCATGCTCTTTAAATGCATTCTAGTTGCTATTTATGAGCATGGTACACTGTTCTTGAGGAATGTGTTCATATTACTTAACAAAACTTAAAATTGAAGATTAAAATTCCTATGGGCACCCTGACATCCATTTAAGTTGCAGATGTGTATGTGTATGTGTGTGTGTGTGTGTGTGTGTGTGTCCATTCATTTTAGTTATACATTGTTTTCTAGGCTTCTCATTGTTTTCACGTTCTCTCATTGAAGCTTTATTCCTTTCATATAAGCTTCAATTTAGTACTTAATTTAACTGTGGCATGTGTACCAACCTGTAATTTTTTCAAAGAAAAATCTGTGCAGATGTCAACCCCAGAAAAATATGATGAGGTTTGTTAAGGCAAAAATAAATAAATAAATGAAGGTGTCTACAGCAGCGGTTCTCAACCTGTGGGTTGCGAACAATGAAAATACATCCTGCATATCAGACATTTACATTATGGGTCATAACAGTAGCAAAATTACAGTTATGAAGTAGCAACGAAAATAATTTCATGGTTGGGGGTCACAAAATGAGGAACTGTATTAAAGGGTCGCGGCATTAGGAAGGTTGAGAACCAGGAATTGAGTTCTAGAAGTACTGACTTTTAGTAGAGACCTGAGTAAGCTTCTTTTTTATTTTGTCTGAATATGCACATCTGTGAATATAGGGGAATTGTAGCTTTTATCTGCATAATGATGAAGTGGCTAATTACAGGGCTGAGAAGTTAGGGGGCTGAACACACCAATTTGAAATCCTATATAATAAAAGGCTAATACGCAAATCGGCAGAAGGATGGGTCGCTATGATGCGCACAGACCACCAAGGGGCAGACGCTCAATGCAGGAGCTTCTCCCTGGTGGTCAGTGTGCTCCCAAAGGTGAAACGCCACTCAGCCAGAAGCCAGAAGCCAGAAGCCAGGCTCATAGCTGGCAAGCGCAGTGGCCATGGCAGGAGCCAAGGAGTGAGGAGTGATGGGTCCCAGACTGTGAGAGGGCGCAAGCCAGGCTGAGGGACCACCCCCCTCAGCGCATGAAATTTCGTGCACTGGGCCTCTAGTATATATACAAATTTTTAATTGAACATTCTTAGCAGTTTTTATGCCTCCTATTTTATCGGCAACATAGAGCATGCTTTGCATTAATCATTTTATTTATACACACACACACACACACACACACACACACACTATACGCTCTCTCCTTTTCATACACACACACACACACAAACACACACACAAACACCTTTAGATGCTGTTGTCTCAAACTTGAACATACAAGAGTGTAATTATTTGATTATAACTAATAAGTAGAATTAATAGAATAACATACAAGGATAATTCACTAACTACATTCAAGCTGTATTTAGTGAGCAGCCAACATAAAGCATGGAACCAGAGTAAATCCAAAAGCACAGGGGTTCAGGAAGCACAAGGAGATGGGATTCTAGAGCAGGGCAACTGTCACTGAGAACAGACCACTGAGAGGACAATTCTGCTCTGTGGAAGGATGGACTTTTAATTTAAATGTAACCTCTGAGACAAAGGAATGTAGCTTTGTCTTGATTTGTCTAAACAAATGAGCAAAAGAATTTAAAATGAAAAGGTGTCTTCCAAATCATCTTATCCAACCTGCTCAGTCCATAGAGGTGTCCACTTAGTAATAGACATGCTGGAGTTTGCGCAGGCATTGAGAACTCGGCCGGTAAGAGGTACAGTGCAGCCTAGCATTTCTCGTGTCTGAATCCACACTCTCACCATTACCCCAGCGCACCTGGGAGGGTGGGTGCTGCTTGTGGAGTGTTGGGCTGTATAAGGATAGTGGTATATAATAGTGAGGGAAGTGTGTGAGAGAGGCAGTGCAAGTGAGATTTAGGTATTTCCTTTCATTCACGTTTTAAGAAAAAATCAACAGGACAACCTCAGAAGACAATGGACATTGTAAGGGAAAGTAGAAGAAAAGGAACAGTAGAATAAGCCACCCAGCTCTGACAGCATTTCAGTTCATGTTAAAAAGCTGTGATTGCAACAACAACAACAACAAAATATTTTGCAAAGTGCTGTTGTTTCCTTTTTTTAAAATAGTGAACCAATAAGAATATTTATGCTACAAATGAATGTAGCTAGGGAGATTGTGCTGAATTAATCTCTTGCTACTATTATCATGGGACAAAAGAAAAACCCACACAGATATGAAAATTTTACCTTTAGACTGATTTGTTGGTGTAGAAGTTGCAAAAAGTGCTTAATACTGCACTGTGATTCTCAGTTTTACTTGACTGTACAGCAATAAACAATCAAGAAAGTGAAAATGCAAACAGTCATGGGAGCATTTGGATACCAGGGACATTTCTAATGGTAAAAATTGCATCAGGTCAGCAGCAGTGGCATGAAAAGAGGAAATGTTTGCTTATTGTTGCCATGTTCTTGAAATTTCAGCAACTTTTATTACTTTTACAATTTTCCAAACTGCAAAGGTCTTGGGGTGAAAAATATGAAAGTTCTACAAACATCAAATGCTCCAAGTCTTATAGGAAAACTTCCACATTGCCACACGCTCCGTGATGGCTTGCTCCAAGAAGAAAGTCTAAGAGATGATGGAATCATCGTGACTGGGTTCCGGCATCCCATGCAGCTTGTTGACCTGGTGTTCAAAGCATTGGACAGAAATGGAAAAGTGGATCATAGCTGATGACATCACTTCTGTATGAGATGGTTCAAATGTGCAGCATTGCTGCTCACTGTGGTTGCTGAAGAACACTTGTTCTCTCATATAGAGGCTTTAAGAATGAATAGAAGCAAACCTTGTGATTGATATTCTAGCCCACTCCAGGGATGAACCCAGAAAGACACTGGAATATGATGTTGAATACTGTTACTATATATGGTCCACTGAGTTAATTTTAAAGATGTACACCCTGTATCAGTTAGGCCTGCAATCAAAGATCACTCCTGCCAAGTATAAACCACTGGGAAAAATTACTTCATTTCTTCTCTCCTATGAAAATGAAAATAATACCAACTATTTCCTGTGACTGGGAGAAGTAAGAGATGTGGCATACAGTGCTTCCAATCCCAGAAGATGCAGTGAAGATGTTTGCTTACTTTCCTACATTTTTCTTTTATTTGTCAGGCATGAAGTCAAGACTTCTATGTTGCATAAACTTGTCCAATTTCCTCATTCCTCCATTCAAATCTGACCCCACCCCCAGAGAGGATGGATAGAGCAGATGCATTCAGTCTTCTTCTACACTGAAGTTGGCCTTGGCATAAAATCCTTTTCATGAAAACAGCAGTCATCTCATATGATGGAATAAGGATGCGGTAATTATTGAACAATCTAAGCCACAGAAATGATTAAGGCACTGGTGGCATTTACTTCTGCAGAAAGATTAATAGAGTTAAACAATTGTAAATTGGCCAAAAGGTAAGGAGGATAAGAAGCCATGAACAAATATTTAAAGGGCATACTGTAGCTAAGGCTAGGCAGAAATTATTTACAGAAATTAAAAAGATAAAATGAGGCATGTTGTAGAAAAAAAAAAGATATTAAGCAATAAGATGCTGACTGTTTTGAAGACCTTTTCATAAGGAAGAAAATTATTGGATTCTGAAGAAAACAAATAATTGCCCATCAAAAATTCAGGAGTTTCCTGAGAAAAAAGACCATATTCATGGATTAGCCACTGAACCTTGTAGTTACAATGACCCTGGAAAATCTAACCAGAAAAGATAACAGAACTCTATCTAAAAATGTATTCCTAAACTCCAATTGCTAGCACTTTGCCATTTCTCATTCCACAAAAGCTCTTTGTCGTTCTGACAGGAGATTTAAAAACATCAAAACCGCAAATGTAAAAAAGTTAACTTTGTCACCAGAGTTTATTAGGTACTTATATATAATAGGCACATACATAAGAGAACATATTACTTAAAACCAAACATATCAGTGAAAATTTTCCACATACACAAAATAAGCTATGTTAAATGGCTCTTCCTATGCTGGAAGCCGATCCACCCTTGCTGCTTGACGCAGTCGCTGCAAGGATGTTTCAAGGGACCTGGCGTATATGGCATACTGTTCTTAATATGTTTGCTCCCCTTAGCGCTATGTGTTTTAAACAGGACCACCTCTCTGAGAAAGGTTGTTTCCCCAGGTGAGGATTTTTATCAGTAAAACCCCTTAACTAAGTGCCAGGCGGGTAGTTAATCACTTTAACTACAAACAATCACGCTTAAACTACATAATCTTTACTTAGAATAATCTCCTTCGGTTACTTCCTTGTAATTTAATAGAACAATAGAGTAACTTTGGAATGGAGATAAGAAACGCCCTGACCTTTGGAATAGAATGGATAGGATTAAGATCAAATAGTATAAATACAGATGTAAAAGGACAATAGAGAGAGGAACCTGGCTAGGAGGACCCTCGCCATGATGATCACCTGAAGGCTGCCTCCGTGTCATTCCTTCTTTGCCGACTCCGTCCACACCTTGGGGAACCCCTGGACCTGCTGGGGCTGGACCCCAACATTCTTACATTTATGACTATTTCTTTCTATATAATGCTTGAATTTGAATGATGTTTTTCATTTAGCAAATAAACCAAATATTTTACTTTGTGGAAATGTCACCCAGCCCCAATACAAATATGTTCAATAAAAATAATATTCTTCACAACTAAGGAGACACTAAGTATCGCCTTTTTTAATTGATTTTTTTTAGAAAGAGAGGAAGGGAGAGGGAGAAAGAAAAACACCCATTGGCTGCTTCCTAATTCCTGTTTCCTGCACATCCCCCAATGGGGGCAAACCAGTGACCTCTCCATGCATGGGATGATGTGCATATCACATGATGGCAATAGTTAACATTAACATACTCAGAAATCCAGATATCTCATGAATATGAAAAGATGATCACCTGTTTAGTGGGGCAAACAATATGTTAAAAGTATTTTGAAGGAAACTTCATGCACATTATTGTACAAATGACAAATTAATTGTGAAAAGTTGAATTCTAAATCCTGTACAAGTAGGATAAGGGCTGAGAATAAACCCTTGGATTTGACCATTTGCAGGCCATTGGAGATCTCAACAAGAGTGGCTTATTGTTGGGGACAAAAAATCTGATTTGAAAGGGTTCAAGGGAGGGCAAGAGATGGGAAATTGGAGATTCCTCTTTCAAGTATTTTGCCAATAAAAGACAAGTGGTTTAATAGCTAGAGAGGAGTGGATGACCAAGAGGAGATTATTTTTTCAAAATGGGATATATTACAGCATATTTGTATGTTTATTATAATAAGACAGTGGGATATAAAAGTTATATGATGCAGAATAGAAAAGAAAATTATTGAACTGATTTATGTCCCTGAGTAGGAGAAAGGATTTATTTCTTAATATGAGGAGGTCTTCATCTTAAATAGGTACTCTAAGAGCTCACCCCCAAGCTCAAAAAAGAATAAAAAAGAAAGAGTAAAGAAAAAAGATCTGCAGATAGGTTTGTAAAAGCAATTGTGGCATATGTGAAAATTTAGTTCTGATCATTTCTATTTTCTCAGAGAAATGGAAGTAAGGCCATATTTGATAATGGAGATGGGGGATGGGGTATAAGAGTTTTGGAGAGAAAAAAAGGTAAAAAAATAGCATCTACGAAAGTAGTGGCTCCAGGCATAATGAAGTCCTCTCTGTTTGTGAGTTAAGTTGGGAATATTTACCCCAAATCAGAAAGCTCAGGAAATGACTGTGGGGGAACAGGTGTGCTGGAGGGCCGGTGGTTGAGAGGGTGGTGAGAGGTGGGAGGAGGACCTGGAGGAGCAAGAAATAGCCTTTTCACTCAGCTTAATTTTCCTTCCAAAACAAGGCAGGCCAGCCACTGGAATCTTGCTGCCCGGCCCTCTGCTCCTCCCATCCTAAAAATAGGGGACTTTTTTTATACAACCCACAGAGAGGAGGGACTGTCACACTGGTGCTGAGGGACCCAGGGGCTGCTGGGAGTCCTTGTTCCTTTCCAGAATCATCCACCCCTGGAAGAGCACAGAACCTGGGGGCTGGGCTGAGGCCCTGGTGTTCTCTTACAGTTCCTAGAGGTCCTTTAGCCAATATCCCAGGAAAGAACATACATCAAAGCTAGAATGTGAATATGATGTTAGTGGAGCAATAATAAAATACAAGAAGCCCAATTGTGAGAAAAGTGAATTCTCTCAACACTGCTTCCTGTTTTCTTCCTCATGTCCCTCCAGGGAAAACCACTTTATTGCTTCATTTCTGTATTTTTCCCCCTTCACATATGCACTTTTGGGCCTTTTACCACCTCACAAACCTGTATTTAAAAAGGAACTGAAATGACCATGTGAGATTTGCCTCTGTCCAAACATTTCATCGGTATGTGTGAAGCCATCATTCATCTGTTCATAGGGGGTGGTTGTCTCTCCTTGGTTTGTTTGGTCCCCTCCCTTGTGGGCTTGTGCTTGGGATCAAATCCGTCTGGCCTGTTAAGATTCTGAACATTTGACTTAGACCACAAGTCAATCTTTCTGGTGATTCAAATAAAAAATATACTTTATAAATAAATAAATAAATAAATAAATAAATAAATAAATAAATAAATAAAATATATCCAGGGTCCACTTGATGTTTTTTATTATAGATTTAAAGTATATTCAATTCATATATACTAGTATGTGTGTTTTCTCTTAGCCAAAATCAACTGTGTAGGTGAAGGCACAAAGTAGTTTGGCAGTTGAATTAACCAATTCGTTTTACTATGTAAGGTAACAAGAAAATAAAAGCCAGGTAAATCAAATAATGTATGACTAGATTTGTAAGGCTGTCCCAGAGTTAAATGTTAATCTGTGTGTAGTTTCTACAAAGTATGTTATACAGTTTACAAGCAACTTAGATTTGACTACATTATGTTTTCTGATATCAGTATTAAGAACAAGATCTAGAACTTATTAGAAAAGAACTCTGAACCAATGTGTTAAATCAAAAGCAGCATATAACACAGAGTATCTAGATTTCTAACAGTCTGTAATTTTTGTGATTAATGTATAACCTTGATGGTTTACTTGTACAATATGGCCAATAATGACTGTAACCAATAAGGCATCTTATTAGAAATGAGAAACGTCTAAAATACATAGTCATGAAAAATTAATGAAAGACTTAACATGAAATTCATTACATGCTAATGAAAGCACTCTAAATTAATTCTTTTCAGATTTTGGGGTCAATGTTGCAATTCATTAAGGAGGTAATATCAACATGTCTCACATCCAAACACTTGTTGGGAGAAAAAGCCTATGACAGAAAAGGCTTGGTAAAATTCAGCACTTTTTTCTCTCCTCCCAAAGTCCACAAAAATGTGTCTACTTTTGAGACAGGCCTTCTTACACCCTCAATTTAAAAGAACATAATAATACACTATTATGTGAGTCTAATTAACAGCATATGTTGAACACCTACTTGCCTTGTGGTAAAAGGTATTCCATTAATTATGAGTTCACAATGTCATGACGAATTAAGAGTGTAAAGTAGTGGGGAAAACAAGATTTAAGGACAGACAGATTGATTTTTTAACTCTGGTTGTGTCATTTGCTAGGTCTAAGTCTTCTGGAAAAACGTAAACTTTTTGAGCCTCAGTTTCCTTTGCTATGAAATAGTGATGAATCTCAACTAATCGAGATGATAAAAAAATATGGTAATTGAGAAGTGACTTTTGTTAAGAGCTGGTACTCTGGAGTCAGCCTGGCAACCTGAGTTTTAATCCCAGCCCCACTCTCTGAGGTTTTATGGAATTGAACAATTTATTCAATTGGGGGGGGGGGGGGGCGTGTTCAGATTCCTCATTTATAAAATGGATGGATGGAGAATAGGAGTGTATCATCAATTAATTTAATGTATCCATGAATGGTAGTATAGTGTATCTACTACATAAGTTTGTTGTGAGGATAAAAGAATATTCAATGGAACAGAGGCTGATATACAGTGTCATATAGATTAGTTGTTAAACATGTTAGTAAGTGCTGAGTCAATTATAGCCATTGCAATGTGCCCACTGATCTCAGCTGTCACTCTTTATCACTTCTGCAATTTCTACATGTAAATCCTTGGAAATACAGGATTTTTCCTTTAACTCAACAAATGCTTGTGGAATGCTAATTATATGCCAAGCACTGGTGGGACACTGACTTTTAAGTGGCTATCCTCCATCTTTATATTATATGGATCCCTATTAAACTTGATATCTAGAACTATAAAAGCATAGGGTGAAATACATATTACACACACACACACATTTCAGACAATACAGCTTTATGAAAAGAGTCTTTTCCCTGAATGACAAAGTAGTCATTAGCCTAAGATGTTTTTGTTAAGTGTCTAGATTTCTACTAACACTCCCTACTACTGGCCTCTCACTCCCAGTAAACAGTAGATTGTGACATATTTATGGAATCTGAGTGTCTTAAAATGAACATTGAAATCATTATAAATAAAAGTTCTAAATTAGCTGTTTTCTAGTTATGCCAACAAGTGTGACTGACTTTAAATTGCATCAATTCCCCTAAAATGGTATCTTATGTGTTTGTGTACCATTATATTTTTGTTTGGGTTATTTTTTGTTTTTGTTTTTTTAGTTCTTAAGTGCTAAAACAATAATATGTAAAACATCATATACAATTGGTATTATCAAAACACACAGTCATTTAAGGCTAAAGTTCCTCACTATTTTGGGAGAAATTAATATAAAGCATACTTAGAAAGAAACCTAGATTTCCATAACTAAATGAACAAATCAGATTAAAAAATATTTCATCTACATTTTCCTGTAAGTTTCTGCCAATATTTTTAAGTTAAGTAAATAAAATTTAGAATACATCATTTTACATTGAAGAGAGGGAGGTTCATGTGTATTTGGAAAAAAAAAATTCTTATAGTAGCATTATTTAACCCTTTGAGTGCCAACCAATATCCTAGGAACTATGCTAAAATTGCCAAGGCATTTTTGCTGATTTTACAGCAGTTTAGGAAAAAAATTATGAATCGCAAGTAAATGAAGTTACATATTCAAAAACTTAAGAAAACCTTTACTACATTTGTTTTCATCTTTGACATATATTGTTTGCTGATTGTATTATAAAATACTAGTAGAAAAAAAAATTGCCGATAGTGCTCCCAGCACTTTTGGAGAAAGACAGGAGGAGCACGATCACACTCCCCGGCACTCTAGGGGTTAAAATAATTAACAGAAAAAACAATTTGGGGGCCAAACACAAAACTATACTAATAATTCCACTATCCTATATAATAAAGAGCTAGTATGTTAATTAGACCAGACAGAGGAACGACCTTCCAGAACAACCTTCCAAACAACCTTTGGGAATGACCAGTGGGCGGGGCTGTGGGGCCGAGGGGCCACAGAGGCAGTGAGGCTGCAAGGGCCAAGCCCCTTACATGAATTTTGTGCATCGGGCCTCTAGTTTGAAATATAAAGTGAAACCTGTGACTGGTACTGGTAATCAGGAGGGTGGCTCTGGAGGAGTTTGTTCTTCTAAAATCTTATATAAAGAAACTCCAAAGGATATCTTCACCAGCCAACAATACTATTTTCTCAATATATGTAAACTCAATTCAATCTCTGACTCTAATAAACCCGAAAGCAAGCCATTTTACTTAATCTAACAATGTACCTGATCTACTATGCTATCTTAAAGATTCATTTTACTTATCGCACCACTTCTGAAGTTATTGCACCACTGTGGCATTAACCATTTCAGAAGCCTATAGAAGATGTGGAATGCGGAAATCATAAAAAGTCAACCTCAAAAAATATACATAGGCAAGCAAGGACAGCATCTCTAAAAATCTTTAACATTATTTTATTTACCAGTATTCTCATAAAGTCTCTCACTTAGAAATCCTAAACTAAATACCCTTGTTTTTAAAAAAAATGGACATTTCAATTTAGAAAAACTATAATTTTGTCTTACCTTAATACTACTAACAAATAATACAACTCTATCAAAAAGTTAGCAACAGGTATTATCAAAGGGTATATAAGAAGACACCCACAAATTGCCCTTATTTAAAAAGCTAGACACTTCCAAAAGAAAAGAAGCGTGATCCTTTGGGGAAAAATATAATCTTATTTTATTTTTACCTAAACTGCCAAAATACCCATGTGGTCTTGGTATTTTCACATGGTAATAGCTCTGCAGCAGTAGCACAAAGAAAGGTGTTTTTTTTGAAGACTCTCTGCTGTTGATTATTCTCTGAGAGGTGGACAAGTATTGCCTTATACAGTACCTTATAGGAAGGAAGACCACTTTTTTTAGGATAGCTGATGGGTTTCATTAGCACACTGGAGCAAAGCAGTTTTGTGTTTATTGGTGTGATGCACTTGTGCTTTTTATAGTACAGAAAAACTTGAAAACAAATGACACATGATACATGGTTCCTATACAGTAGCCCAAACAAGTAGATTGCAAGAAGCAACTGCATTAGCCGTACTGAAGATTTTGAAAGGTTATTATCTTATAGGTAATGAAGGTTGTTGTTTAGTTTAAAAACTCACAGTAAAAATGTAACAGTTTAGGATAACATCTTCATTATCCATCATTGAATGCAGTTTCTATTTTAGTTTCATTTTTTATTAAGATTCAAATAATAAAACTATTGTTTGTTGCCTTGTGCCTTCTTTTTTAGCTAATTTAGCATATATATAGCTAAATATATATTATGAATTAAGTCTTAAAATGAGATTGGTCATATTCTTGCATTTTTTAGAATAACTTCTAACTATATAATCACTTCCTAATTCTTTAAAAATGGGATAAATTACATATGTATATATTTAGGGAAAGTAAAAAGATATAAAAGTTTTAAAAGTATATTTCTAAAATGGCCCATATAGAGCACTGTGGCTCAAGGACTTGATTGTTAGCTTTGCACCTGTTGACCTTTCTTAATTCACTTCAATTCAAGGTCAATGATGAGTGTCTAGAACATGGTAGACACTCTATCAATATTTGATGCCGGGAGCCGGTCCATCCTTGCTGTTTCAAGGGACCTGGCATATATGGCATACTGTTCTTAATATGTTTGCTCACCTTCTTGGCACTGTGTTTTAACCAAGGTCACCTCTATGAGAAAGGTTGTTTCCCCAGGTAGGGATTTTCCCCTGAAGTTAGGGAGGGAATAAAACACCTTAACTAAGTGCCAGGCGGGTAGTTAATCACTTTAACTACAAACAATCATGCTTAAGCTACCTAATCTTTACTCCCTGGAATGGAGATAAGAAATGCCCTAACCTTTGTAATAGAAATTGACAGGATTAAAATCAACTGGTATAAATACGGATGTAACAAGACAATAAACAGCAGAACCTCTCTGGAGATCCAGACCAGAACTTGGCTGGAGATCCTGGCTGGAGATCCTGGCTAGGCTGCTGATCAACTGAACACTGTCTCCGTGTCCTTCCTTCTTCGCTGACTCCGTCTACGCCTTTGGGAACCCCTGGACCTGCTGGGGTTGGACCCCGGCAATTTGAGAGTCTATAAAGTGCAGGCAACATAGACTTGCTCCTAACTACAACCTATGAAAATATGTGCTGGGTTAAACAGCATTAGTGAGGTATAAAATGCCACAGGAGTATTATTTTTACTTATCTTCAATGAGCAAATACTTCTCAGAGGAGATGGCATTTTCTCCAAGTTTTAAGAAATCTGGATAATTTCAATAGGTGAAGATGGAAGACAGAAGATTCTATGCACAAAATAAAGCACGAACAGAAGCACAGGGATTTGCAATCATGTGGCTAATTGGGGGAATCTGAATGGTGCTTGGACCAAATAGGGCGGGGAAGGATAGAGGGATATGAATCTGGAAAAGTGGGATAGAGTCATGGAACCCACACAACCACAAAATGACACCTTGCAAATTCCTGTCCTTCATAAAATACAAAATGGTACAACTGGTATGCAACTGGTACAAAAATCACTTTTATAGGGGTTGGAAGTGATTAGAGTGGGGGATAGGATCACCCAAAAGGGCATAAGTGAATATGTCATACTGTTCACATTGATTTAACTACTATTTAAAGGAGCATTAAAAATAAGAAAAGAAAAACTCTATACTTAAGAAATGTATATTACCCTTCCCAAACCCACAAAATAAGAACTTATTCTTTATTCCATTAGTCAAACTGTCAAATGTATTTGTATTTGCGTGTCAAAATGTAAACTTCAGACAAAATATAAAATGCAGCCAAAATGGACTATGATATAAGATGAAAGCGTACTTAGTTTTCACACCTCCTTTGCTTCTCCTAACAGGCTAGGATTTTTGCCACATCATGGTCTTCACACATATACACACATTACTCTTGAAATCTTTGTATCCATCTCAGAGATCAGCCCTCAACCTGTAGCTCTCAGTGTGACCTATCCTAACTTAATCAGAACTATTGGTTTCTTCATTTCCAGTTGCAATAACTTTCTACCCCATATTTGTAAGCTCCATGATGGAAGGAACTTCATCTGTTCTATTCACTATTTTACACATTAATACCTGAAACAGACCTGACATATTATAAAGATTCAATAACTATTTGTCAAATTAATGATTTTCAAATATGAAGATATACAGTGTTGTCACACCTAAAAATTGTATCTTTAAATTTACAAAACAGATTTTTTAAATTTCCTTGGGTGATATCTATGCAAAGAATGAGTATTGGGGGGGAAAGGTAAATTTGAAAAAAAATATTTCCAAGAGTGTTTAATAAAACATTGAAATAATTATATATAGTTATATATAATATGAATTCATATAAGTATATTAATATATAATTTACATACTATAAACTTTTAATATTTATTTTGCTTAAATTAAAAATAAGAAAATAATTTATTTCCAATACTCGAGATATAACTATATTTTTCTTCACTAACGGATATATTTGTTTATATATAAGAAATATAAAGAAGATAAAAAAAGAGGTTCTGACAAAACTTCCTTCTACCTATCTTCTTTTCCATGCTCCCATAAAAAATAAGATAGCAAAAGTGACCTCAAGTATATTTTTCCTACAGATCATTGAGGCATGTATATCACTTTTAACTCATGAATACCAAGAAAGCAGGCATGGCTAAAATGGTGAAACAGACTACTGGGGAGCTCAGATGTCTTTCCATATCTGAGAAAAAAAAGTATAATCCCATCTTAAAACTCTAAAGTGTAAAAGAAACCCTCCATCACCCAATGACACAAAACATTTACTGTATCTATTTATAAAATAATCTACTGGTTGTGTATTTAAAGAAACACACAGTAAGTTTTAATCAGTTTATATTAAAATAATCTTATCTAGAAGGGAATATGTTTACTTCAAGTAGATGGCAAATTTGTAGCTCTACCTGCTGAGAACTGTGTTCTAAAAGATAATCTGATGAAATAAGGGGAGAAGCAAACACTTTAAGCCACGATAATGTGACCCTCCATGCATCAAAAATATTTAAAATAGTCAAGTGGGTCTTCCAATACAAAGTTTTTTAGATAAAGCTCTAAGCTAAAGTGGAAAATTAAAATCCATTTTTCTTAATAGCTTCTACACTGTTCTAAAAATATTGTCCCCAAAAACTTCATCTAAAAGTATTATATTTATTAATTTTTTATTTTTAAAAGTCATATTTATATAATTATTACATTCATATAATTTTATCTCCCTTAAAACGGCCACTGTTATATTTCTCAAATTTTTTTAAGCTTGATTCTAAGAACAAGTAACCTCCAATTTCTTATTGTAACAATAAGGTATTGTCCTTGAAAAATATTTAGCTCAGCCTTTAAAAAAAAAGGAGCATTAAAACTTTTGGTCATAAATCTGTAAATGTGTGGAACACTCACCTAGATTCACATGTATAGTATATGCTTCTCTCTCCTGTCTTTGGAACAACAGGACATTTAAAACAAATACAGCTGGGAACTGAGAATACAATGTGCTGGGCAAACATATACTCCTATTAACGTAAATATATCCTTTGATGTTTCCTGACAAGCCCATAGTTATGAAAAGCAAGCAATCCCCATTTCTCCCCCAGAACACCGCACATGCTCTCAAAGCAACCGCCCTTAGCAACTGGATGTGGAGACAGGCATAGATGAACAAAAGCCGCCGGGCTCTGGCTCCTCAGTGAGTTGCTATCTCAGACCCTGACATTTCAAAGGTAGCAAAAGAAGGTCATGCTGGGCACTAGTTCCTTCTATCTTTTTTAAGGCGTAGTATGGCAGCTACAGTAGTCATCTGTGATGTAGTAACTGCTTGGTTTGCCTCACGTAATTCGCAAGTCCTTGAATTAAAATTGATACATATGGGGGATGTGTACTTCGCCAATCCGCTAATTAAGACTCATTCTCCCTTAGTCTGCGCCCCTCTCGGAAGATGTGACTCAGGGGCTTGGGAGTGCTCAGTGCCGCAGGTTAGGCAGCCTTCCCTAAATCTCCACTGAACTAGCCCTTAGTTCACACACATACACCCTTCACACACTTCTCCTACACCAGCCCCTGCGGAGGGCACTGTGGGGCTCACCACATTTCATGCCGGTCTAGAAGCCAAGGAGGTTTCCAGACATCCTGGGGAACCGACTGAGGTCAGACACACACAGAATTCCTGACACCTCCAATCCGAATGGAAGCAGCCAGCGCGACCCCGAGGGGTTGCAGAGATCTTTGCCCGGGGTTCGGGAGTCAGACTCCATCCCCGGGGGGAAACCAAGCCCCTCCGAGTAGCGAGATTTTCTCTGGAACCCTGCTCGAAGGAGACTCAAGAGACAGCGGGCCAACTTGCCGGCTCCTGGCGGGGTTGAGTTTTCAGGGGCTACAGGTTGCCTGGGAGCACGTTCCCAGCTCCCGTGGTCAGAAGGCGCTCAGAGCGCTGGTCAGGGAGACTCGGGGAGGTGGGGGAGACTGGGAGGCTAATGGAGGAAAGGGGAAGCCCCGAGAGGTCCATGCAGGCGGGGAGATGGGGAGATCCGAGGGTGCACCACCCAACAGTGACCCACACAGACCTTGGCGCCGCAACCTGCGCTTCTTGAGACCGAAGATGCGTACTTTGGAAAAAATATCCACCAGGTTGCCATTGCAGAGCCCGCGGTTCTTGCTGGGGCTGCTCCGCCTCCTGCTGGCAGACGGCCGGTCCCAGTGCTGCTCCCGAGCCTGCCGCTTCTGGCGGATCAAGCCGCTGGCGATGGCCGCAGCCATGGTGGCTCGGGGATGGGTCCGGGTGAGGTGGAGGACAGAGGGAAAGGGAGCTGGGGGCACGGGAGAGGGGAGAGGCGGCGCGGACCCCGGCTCGCCCTCGGGGAGGCGGCTGGGGGAAGCCGGAGGGGTTGGGGAGCGGCGTAGGGGCGCTCAGTCCCGACTGGGACCCATGGTCCTCTCCACCCGGTCGCGGGGCCAGGTGCGCAGATGCGCCCTGGGCGCGGCGGGGCGAGCCCTAAGAGCCCGAGGTCCGTCCGCAGGTTTCTGGCCGCGTTGGAGCTGGGAGTGGGTTTGGGGTTGCGGCCGCCGCGGTCACCACACAACGCTGGAGCCCTCTCGGGGACCGCCACCGCCACTCGCGCTGCCTTTTTGCCCTGCCCACCTTCTCGGCAGGCGGTGGGACTCGCCGCCTTCTTCCAGGGCACTGGATGGAGGCAGGTCCCGGCCGGGACCCGGCGAGTCCGTCTGATCTGTGCGCGTTGAGTGGGACTCAGCTTCTGGCTGGAGCTGCCCCGCGTCCGGTGCCGCCGCCGGCGCAGCCGCCGCCGCCCGTTCTGGGGTTCTGCTGGTGATTGTCAAGTGCTTTGAAAATCAGCATCTGGAGAAAGCAATCTTCTCCTTGGAGATCGCTCATCAAAGCGCTTCACTGCCATCCACTACCCCCACCTGACGTCCCCCTCCTCTCTTCAGGAAGAAAAAAAAAGTGTGCATGTAGAATACTATTTAAAAATATTATTAACGATAAAGACAGCTCAAATGGACTACAAGAGATGTGGGGCTAAGAGGTAGAGCCAAAGCAGATGGAACTGAAGGAATATCGCCGCGCTTTTTCTTAGATCAAACTCATAGGTTTCCGAGGCGTCTGTGGCCTAGCTGGGGCTGCTGGATCTCCCGGTTCACAGAAACTCTGAGCTTCGGTTGAAGGGTGAGGTGGTTTCCGCCCTCCCCAGTAATCCCTGTGGCACCAAAGCCACCCCACCCAGGGAAGGAGGAGGAGGAAGTGGAGAGGCTGGGAGGGAGGAGAGTGTGTCCTGAAGAGGGAGGCGCCTCCAGTCTTCACCTAGTCCGCCCAAACTTGCTGCACTCTCCCTTCTGCTGCCAGGAAGGGTAGGCTTGTCATTTTGAAAAGGCAACACGGGGCAAAAAGGAGGGAGGAGGGGAAGGTGAGAAGATGTGGCAAAGTGACTTGGGAAGACCCCTTTCCAAATTTGCTCTCTGGCACTTAGAGGAAGAGACACAGCCCCCTGTGGTTGCTACAAAACAGCAGCTGGCGAGGATAACGGCCTAAGGAAAATTGAAGAAGTCACAGAAATATTAAGGGTGGGGGAGCATGTCACAGTATTCCAATGACAAAAAGCCACCAGACTGAAGGGCAGTCCAAACTGAGCTCCCGACTTTGTGTCCCTGGGTAAAGAAACTCTGTCAGCGGGCAAAGCCATAAGGACTGTGTCTGAAATTCATGCACAACAGTGCTGCTTCCCCTCCAGTCCCTGTCTGTGTCCCTGACAGTGTTCGGTCTTGGATAACTGAAAATTTGAAGGCCCTCGAGGAAGGGATCAAGTGGAAGGCACCCTAGGAAAGGAGGTTCGAGGGGAAAAAAGAAAAAAGAAAACACTTCACGCCTGGATGATACAGATCCATGGTTTCTAGGATACACTCTGAGTGACAGACCTAGTGTAGCTGTTGCTAGTGTGGCTTCTTACCTTTTCCTCTTCCCTCTTAGCTGCTTTGCTTATCATTACAGGGAGATAGAGAAAAGAAATGCCAAACTAGACTTCTCACAGTCCAGAGTGAAGAATGGAGGAAAGAAGACTCATTTGGTAATGAGAGACTTGTAGCAATCAATTCTCTGGTAACTGCTTTAGAGCTGGAGTGAAGAGGCACCATCTAAAAGCAACCCAGGGAGCAGTTTTGAACCAACACACACTTTCTCTTTGTTTCAGGAATAAGCAGCAAAGTACTACAAGGACTTGCAACCAGGCCAATGAAAGAAATTCAGCCAACAGCTGATTACAGAGAGGCTAGACACCTTCTGCTCTACAGAACTTTCCCACATTCTCTCCATGCAAGCAATTACTGCTGAGCTGGTATTTGTTCTATTCACTCCATTGTTGCTAACAAGTCTCCTTTGGGGAAGATAATTTAATGAAAAGGGAGTACATGTAGATTTGGGTCCAAAGCAGTCAGGACAGTGTATATCATATTTAACATTAAAGAACATACTCTGTTAGCTTATTTTCCCTATCTTGTTATGTTATATCTACAAAATAACCACAATATTAAAAGGAATAGGGCTCTGGCCTGTGTGGCTAAGTGGATAGAGGATAGGCCTAAGCACCAAAAGGGGCATAGGATCAATATCCCATCAAGGACAATACCTGGGTTTCAGGTTCCACCTCTGGTCCTGGTCAGGGTGCCTGCGGAAGGCAATCCATGGATGGCTCTCTTTTCTCTCTCTCTCTCTCTCTCTCTCTCTCTCTCTCTCTCTCTCTCTCTCTCTCTCTCTCTCTCTCTCTCTCCCTCCCTCCCCCCCTTCCATACTCCAAAAATCAATGAAAAAAATATCCTCAGCGTGGATTAACCAAAAAGAAGAAGAAGAAGAAGAAGAAGAAGAAGAAGAAGAAGAAGAAAGAAAGAAAGAAAGAAAGAAAGAAAGAAAGAAAGAAAGAAAGAAAGGAAGAAAGGAAGAAAGAAAGAAGAAAGAAAGAGTAATTTTGCCAGTAATTTATAATCCCTAATCACCATGAGATAGTAAAAATGAGGGAAAGGGATGTATTAGCTATTTTGCTCTATCTCTATCACTTTATTTTCTGTTTTACATATCTTTGTTCTTACATTTTTACTAATTATGTATTAAAGTTGTATGGTCATGCCCCTGCTTAAAAAGGAAAGCCATCTGCAGAGATGGATACATCTAATAAAAGGCTACCAAAGTATGTCTTTTTAAAAATCCACTAAAATAAGTCCAAACTGAACATGAAGAGTAGCTACTCCTGCCTTCCATTATTGAAGACAGGCCATTTGGACATTTAGGATGTTATGGCTTGGAATACTCAAATGACTTTACAATTAAAGCAAACATATTTACCTAAAGCCACTGGTGGGTTTTTCTAATAAGCAAAATGTTAAGCATATTGGCCTGTTAAATATAGTACAACTCCCTCAATCAATATATCCCAGTCTGCTTTGCAAGGTTTTTCTTTTTTGTCTTTATATGTGGCTATTATATTAATTGAACAGAGTTAGATTAAGCTTCGTACTATTATAGCTGTTTTAATTATTTTATTTCCAGGCATTTTCTTACATTGCAGTCTTTTCCCCAATCGGGATTTGGGCTCCTTTACTGTCCCAGCAACCTACAGACGAGGCTCTGATTCAGCACCACGGACAGGGATCCCGCCTCAGCCACAGCTCTCAAAGCAGAAGCAAGTTCCCCCCAGAGTAGGAGCTTTGTCCTCAGTCTCTGATATTGTCCTCCCTAAAGAGCGCTTTCTGCCATTTTTCTTCCCCACCCCCCTCCCCACCCCCACCCCTGAGATGGAAAGGAAATTAATCCCCACAGTTTAACTGACATTAATAACACACACCTTGGAGCACAAAGCCTTTCAGCTTTTTGATAACGGAGAAATACTCTTTCTTTCCTGATGCATTCCGACCACCTGGTGCAGCGCCTAAAACAGCGGACTCCTCAGTCTCAGGGCTTCTATTCAGACGGTGAATTTCACAAGCTTAGAGCAGTCGTTTCTATTTTATGTGATTTCCTGTTGTTAAAGGAGCTTGGAGTGGGGGCAGCATGGGATAATCAAGGTCTTTTTTTTTCTTTTTTCTTTTTTTTTTTTTTTTTAGCTTAATCTCTGCGTTTCCCTTTTACCTTCCCACAACACTGTTGAGTTGTTTACAGATAGAGGTAATAGAAAGAAAACGCAAGAGAGCCATCTGCTGTCTTAAGCTGTGATAAAAGCCTGTGCAAAACTAGAGTGAAAAGCCGTTCAGGGTGGATGAACACAAATCCACCCTGAACACAAATTCCTCACTCGTGAGAAGCTCCTTGCGGTTGTTAATTGCACTGCTGACTTGATAAAAACAACAACAAAAATGAAGTACTACCCAGGGAGAGTGGCTGCTGACCAGCCCGTTAGGAGTCTGAACTCAGATTTCGGACAGCCTTGGTTCATGTCTTGACTCTGCTACCTCCTGGCTGTATGATGAAGCAACTATAGCAAGTTGCTTTATTCTCTCTCAGCGTCAATGCCTTCATTCTAAAATTAAGATCCTAATAGAATCTCCTTTCCAACTTTTGTGAGATCAAATTTAGTAAATGAATGTAGAGATCCCAGTTCAGTGTTTGGCACATCCCAAGTGCTCCAAAATGACAGCTATTATTTTTATTATCTTCCAGATCACTCATTTCTATCTTGTAATTTTTTTCCAATTTTCAATATCAAAATATATGTATTCTCATGTATATTTTCTCACCTCCTAAATGGGTACATGGTAAGACTTTAAACAATCAGAAACATAAAAATTATTTTACATTTTGGCTAAAGAGTCCAAGTTCAAACCTTAGTTTATCATTCACTAAATTTGTGAACTCCATTCTGTAAGTCTACTTCCCTATTCATTGAATACTGATAATAAAAACAGTTTCCTTCCTTACAGAGATTAATATGAGAAAACAGGTCCAAACTGTAATGTACCACAAGAGCATGAGTTCGCTGGAAGCTGATTATTTGACTGAGTCTCTGTGCTTTCAGGTCTCCTGAAGATGTCATGCTCCCTATGGCCCCTCTACTTTGCATATGTTGTTCCCTATGCCTGGACATTTTTATTGCTTCTTATCCATATCCCTCTTGGTAATATAAAACTTGATAAAAACTGGAGTAAGGTAAACATAACCTTAACTGTGTGTCTTTGAGCAATTCATTTAAGCCTAGGTCTCAATTTCCTCTCCTGTAAAACTGCCATAATAATTTAAGGCTATTATGAGGATTAAATGAGAACACATATGTAAAACACTTAAAGCGGTGCCCGCCACAAAGTGCTAATTCAGTAGATAATAGCTACTGGTAATCACTTAACTCTGCATTGATCTCAACCCCAAGTCCTTCACTGACATCTCTGTGAAGATGTCTAGTGAGGATCCCATGACTCACATAGCCAAGATTGAATTCTCCTTCTTCTTTCTCACACCTGGTCTTCTTTAATCCTCCCATCTCTGTAATGACAACTCCCATCTTCTTGTTCCTCAGGCCCAAAATTTTGACAAGGTACTAATCTCTTTTCTTTCTTTAATAGCCCATATGTAATTCCTCAGCAAAATCTATGCACTCTGCCTTTAAAATATGATTACTTCTCACTATCTCCACTTCTGCCAACCATCATCGTATGGACTATCACAAGAGCTCCTGATTGGTCTCTTTGGATCCAACCTTGCTTTTCTTTGATATGCCCTCAGTTCTGTGGCTAACATGATGAAGATATAAAATAGATCACACTACTGCTCAAAATCCTATACCTCAATAGAAACCTAAAACCTCACAGTACCTATAGTCTCTCTCTCTATATATATAAGTCTAAGCAACCGTTAGACCATTCGACTGGTAGCTATGATGCACACTGACCACCAGGGGGCAGACGCTCAATGCACAGGCATGGAAACATGAAACAGACTGGTGAATCTTAGAGGGAAGGGGGGAGGGGGAAGGGTGGGAAGAGATTAACCAAAGATCTTATATGCATACTAGAGGCCCGGTGCACGAATTTGTGCATGGGGGGGGGGGAGGGGTCCCTCGGCCTGGCCTGTGGGGATCGGCCGAAACCAGCAGTCCAACATCCCCTGAGGAGTCCCAGATTGCAAGAGGGTGCAGGCCAGGCCAAGGGACCCCACCAGTGCACGAGTCCATGCACCAGGTCTCTAGTGCCCAGAATAATTTGCATTTCACATGTGCCTTCATTTGGTATCTGATAGCTCTACTTCTTTCTTTTCTTTTTTTAAAGTATTTTTTTATTGATTTCAGAGAGAAAGAAAAAGGAAGAGAGAGATGGAAACATCAATGATGAAAGAGAATCATTGATCGGCTGTTTCCTGCATTCCCCCTACTGGGGATCGAGCCCACCAGGGTATGTGCCCTGATGGGGAACTGACCATTGGTCGATGCTCAACCATTGAGCTATAATGGCTGGGCTCTAGTTTTTTCTTTTCATTCACCAGTTGCTATTCCTCAAACCATCGGGCATGCTCCTATGGCAGGATATTTATACTTGATCTTCTATGAGATTCTCACCTCTTTCAGTCCTTTGCTTACATATTATCATCTCAGGTGAGATCTTCTCTAACAAATCTATTTAAAATTGCAACCTCCAAACACAGTCAATCCCTTCTTCCTTCCCTGCTTTCTGGTTCTACTTAGCACTTCCAACTATTTAAAATTCTGTGCATTTCCTTTATTTATTTGGATTATCTTGCTCTTAAAATATAAGCCTCTGAGAAAACATATTTTTTCTCATTTGTCTTCTGCCACATACCCAGTGCTTAACATGGTGCTAGGCAGAGTAAGTGCTCAATAAAATATTTGTTTATTGAAAGCATTAATAAGTTGGATACATATATATACAGACATTAATACCAAATAAGAGGAACAGAAAATCCTGCTTAGTGATGTCTTTCAAAGATGAATTACCCTCTGATGCTCAAACTCTTTAAGCACCAAGACATCTAAAATTCTGTGTGGATTACACACAATCTCAACCCCATGAATAGGATATACAGAGAGTACCTTACTTAGCCTTTGCTTGATGAACTTGGGCTCAACCTAACATGGCATGCAGTTTGAGTTCTGAATTCCAACAGTGATAACTAAGGCAGCGATTTTCATCCTTTCTCATCTAATGGAACATATAAACTAGTTAATAAAATTCTGCAGTTCACCAAAATATATATTTTTTGCCGATTTGACAAAAAAAAGGTATAATTTTGATTCATTCACACCAAATGGTTATTCTTGTGTTGGCTGTTGTCATTTCTTTCTTTCTTTTTCTTTTTTTTTTACAATCTAAGGGAAAAGAGGTCAGTGCCCCTGACTAAATAGTCAGGTATTGCATGTTTTAAAAATTCTTGCAGCACACTGTTTGAAAATCACTGTGCTAGGGGCTTATTGAGGATGGGAGACTGATTCCACCTGATCTGGACAGGACTATACTACTGATCTTTGTGACTCATCTCCCTGCACCTTATTTTCTCCCTTGCTTTCGGTTGCCAGTTGACAATATGCCCCTTTTTAAATTTGTTACATTGAATCCATCATGAATTCATCATAAATTGGAAACTAGATGAACATATTTATTAGAATTATCTGTAAATATAAAAGTAAATAAAGTTTAAGGGAAGAGAGTATGTAAACAAATACAGTCTTATTGATATTGGTTAAATTATTTAAAAAGCCTTTTCCCCATTGTCTTCTGAGTTTTTGTTATGCTTCAGTGGATTTTGTTATATAGATTGCTTAAGTTCCAAATAGATAAAGTTTCTATAATTTTGTGTTTATTTCAACTTCAAATAAAAAAAATGTACAAAGAACATATTTTGTGACATTGGTGTTTATATTAAATTATATCACTTCTTATTTTTAACAAACAACCTATTTTTTCTTTTATTTCTGCCATTGCCATAGCCATTTATTTGATCTTAACCAAATTCCTCAAATCTAAGAAATCATTTAAGATGCATCATTATTTTAGGTAAGATAAGAAAAAAACACCCATGTTATTAAATTACATCATACCATAAATTATAAGTTTTATATCGATTTCAGAGGTGTTTTTGCATTTTAGAAGTAATGAAATTTCATCTAATGGGATTTTATAAGTCTATAAATGTGAGTTGTACTCTTATTAAGTCTGTTTTACTATATTTTGCTTAGACATTACAAATCTTTTGGTTAAAAAATACTTTCAGTGCCTCAGAGCATCTGAGTTGTAAAACATCTTTAGTTTTCTTGCTGTTATCATTTTAATTTCTTTATCTCAAAGTGGTTCTAAATTGGAGAGATACACAGGGTAGAAGCAAATATTCCTCAAATGCTCCCTGTCTACTTACTTGATTATCTCCATACAGTGAGTGACTCAGCCCACTTTTGTCACATGGTCTCCTTTGTATATCACTTTTGAACATTTTAAACATCTCCTAAATTAAGGATAAAATCTCAGCATCCAACATTTTTTTACACAACAAGGTTATTTTTTTTAAAAAATATATTTTATTGATTTTTTACAGAGAGGAAGGGAGAGAGATAGAGAGTTAGAAACATCGATGAGAGAGAAACATCGATCAGCTGCCTCCTGCACACCTCCTACTGGAGATGTGCCCGCAACCCAGGTACATGCCCTTGACCGGAATCGAACCTGGGACCTTTCAGTCCGCAGGCCGACGCTCTATCCACTGAGCCAAACCGGTTCCGGCCACAACAAGGTTATTATAGACTAATTTGGTGTGAGCTAGAGTGGGCTTTTTAGGATATATTGGCATTTGTGTTTTTAACCTTTATTCTGGATAAATAAGTTCTACTTGAAAGTAGACGAGATAATCTGAGAATGAAGGAAATACTGATGTCCTTTACATTTTTCACTCATTTGGGAGAACATAAAAAAGAAATGTTAAGTTGTACTTGGACAAAATTTCAGCTAGTTAATTAAGACTGACTGTGTCTCTACTCATTATAATTCAAATTCATATTTTATAATTTTCCGTGACAGTATTAGTGATCTTTAGATACAAAGGATAATCTAAATAAATGTTAAAATATTTTAAATTAGATTTTTTAGGAAGTGATTGCAAAATGTTATAACAGTTTTGTTAAATAATTTTGATGAATATATTTATTTCTAGTAGGCAGCAGATTTCAATTTATTAAAAAAAAAAACTTTACCGGGCCGATGTGACTCAGAGGTTGAGGATTGACCTATGAACCAATTGACCTATGAACCAGGAGGTCATAGTTCGATTCCTGGTCAGGGCACATGCCCAGATTTGCAGGTTCGATCCCCGATAGGGGACATGCAGGAGTCAGTGAGTCAATGATTCTCTCTTATAACTGATGTTTCTAACTCTCTTTCCTCCTCCCTTCATCTCTGAAATCAATAAAAATATATTAAAAAAAAAAAACCTGGAAGGAATTTATTGTTGCTTAATATTTTGATTCAATAAAGAAAAAGTGAAAACTATTGGTACCAAAAACTTGTGAACATTCTTCCTGATAGAAGCAATACCAGATTGATAATAGCAGATGGCTTAGCTTTACATATCTAGTGTATTTTTTAAATCTAACTAATATGTTGGAAAAATATTCTCAGTGGCTTCCAGCCTTCTATTTTAAAATGAACCCAAAATGTGTACAACATTCATTTCAGAACTATGAATATTGACTTATATTTCCTTATTCTATATCAGTAGTGAGAGATGATAACATCAATTTTAATGATATATCAGTGAATTGGCTGTTTAAAAAGACTATTAAATATCTCAATAAAAAATTTAATTTCTAAAAAGATTTTTTTGAAAATTTTCATTTATAGTCTCCATTCAAAGATTCTGTGTGCATATATGATATAATTTTATCAGTATTTAACATTGTGACCAATTTCTATTTAATGATTACTAGAATGACCACTTTTATAACAATTAATTGATTATGTTCTTTGTATATATGGGTTAAACATGTATATAAACATATGCATCTGCACACACATGCATACATACACTTACATACACACATGCATGCAACATAAAACTTAACTAAATTCCTGAAAGATAATTGTGAAACATCAGTGATTTCCAAAGAAAAACAACTTGCAATTCAAGTCTCTTAGACAGATTCCCAACTCAAGACTTTTAGAAAACTATTTTCATTACCACCTGAGAGTGTAGGTTCCTAGGACTCACTGAAGTAATTTAAGATTTTTCAGTTCTAATGTACTAAGTAGGAACTCGGCTCATAAATGTGACCTCAATTTATAATAACATTTCTTAATTAAAGTATATGACCTGGAAGTCCATCAGGAAACACTATATTCTACACACCTCCAAAAACTCTTTACAACTCAGAGGTTACTTCCTTCTAAACTCTGGGACCAATCCTTGTCTTAGGGTTCAGAGTTTAGGAAATATAGCTAAGTACCTTAAATCTTAGGGTTCTGGAAAAGTTGTTATTTATTTATTTCAGATCATGTAATCTACTTCTAAAAGATGTATATGAAAGTAATTTCCAAAGTGCTTGTACTTAAGAAATGTTATTATTATAAACTAGAGGCCTGATGCACGAAATTCGTGCATGGAAGGGGTGGGGGTGGGGGGGTCCCTCAGCCCGGCCTGCACCCTTTTGCAATCCAGGACCGCTGGCTCCTAACCACTCACCTGCCTGCCTGCCTGATTGCCCCTAACCACTCAGTCTGCCTGCCTAATTGCCCTTAACCACTCTGCCTGCCTGCCTGATTGCCCCTAACCACTCGCCTGCCTGCCTGATCACCCCTAACTGCTCGCCTGCCTGCCTGATCACCCCTAACCCCTCTGCCTGCCTGATAGCCCCTAAACGCCTCTGCCTTGGCCCCCACTTTGTCAGGAAGGACATCCAGAATGATGTCTGGAAGGCCATTCGGTTGTCCGGTCTAATTAACATATTATGCTTTTATTATTATAGATTGATTCCTGAGTCTAATCCCTACTTTTTAGGTAAGAACTGAAAATTTGACCCTTAATTATTCCCCTGAGTCCCAGGAACCTACAACATGCTTCCCATGTTTCTGTAATAAATTACTACAAAAGTAGTTGCTTAAAACAATATATTTATTCTCTCAAAGTTCTGAAGGTAGAAAGTCCCTAGTAAGTTTCACTAGGTTTTGTCAAGATATCTGTGGAGTTGGTTCCTTCTGAAAGCTCTGAAGAAAGAATAAGCTTGTTTTTTTGTTTGTTTGTTTTTTCTTCTAAAGGCCAACTTTATCCCATGGCTCATGGTCTTTTCCTTGCATCCTTCCAAATTCTTGCTTCTGTTGTCACATCTCTTAACTACTAATTCTGATCCTCCTGCTTCCCTCTAATATGAATCCTAGTAATTACACTGGGTCCACCCAGATAATTTAGAATAATCTCTCTATCTCAAAGTCTCTAATTTAATTACATATGCAAAATATCATTCATCATGTCAACTAACATATTCATAGGCTGCATGGATTAGGACTTGGACACCTTTGGGAGCTACTATGCAGTCTTCCATACCTCCCCGATATCAAAAGCACATAGAAATAGAGCCTTACCCTAGCATTTGACAATCACTCACCCAAACCCACTACCATGACAGGATAATTGCTTCAGAATGTTTTTAAATTAAGAGTCCTGCTTCCTGCAAACACACACACACATACTAGAGGCTCAGTGCACAAATTCATGCATGGGTGGGGTCCCTCAGCCTGGCCAGCATTCGGGGCTGTCTCGCCCAGTCCCAATAGGGGCTGATCAGGTCCAGCCAGCTGGGGTGAGGGACCACAGGCGGTTGGCCGGCCATGGGAGGTTGACTATGGGAGCACACTGACCACCAAGGGGGCAGCTCCTGCATTAAGCATCTGCCCCCAGATGGTCAGTGTGCGTCATAGCAACCAGTTGACTGGTTGTAACGGTCGCTTAGGCTTTTATATATACATAGATATTTTTTAACACCAACTGCTTACTTGGTTGAATCTCTGATGACTGCCTGCCTCTGTATTCCCATTGCATTACTCCCTGCTCAGGATAATGTCTTATTATTGGCGGGTGTCTCTGATATCACCCTTTTAACTAAATTTCTTGACTTTACTTATTGCATCTCTCAGAAAGAAATGTATAGCAATTCTCAGTAGTAGTGGAAACATTTGCTCCCCTGGGGGTCATGAGTATGCATTTTCTGAGACCCACATACATCCATGGAGAATTTGAGTTTATAACATGCTTTTCATGAAATTTAGAGCCATAGAATTGAGCTGACTAAAACTAAAGCTAGGCTGGTGATGCTCCACAAGCTGAGATTTGGTGCCTCAGGCTATCACCAAATGAGGGAAATAGATTCTGAAAATCCTTTTTTTCCCCCCATTCCATTTTCATTCTTATGTAACAGTAGGGGCAGTAGATAATTGCTGTTTTCTTTTTGAAATGTAGACTAGCTCTGTAAGTAAGTATTTGCCTTAAATATAGATTGAACACTAACTAACTATAAACGAAAGATGTCATTCACGTCAATGATTTTTAAAGGAGTCAAAAATATTTTTCACAGTTTGATGTGAACAGAAAGAGGAGGAATGTCAGAAAAAAGAATAATTTCTGGTGAAACACCATGGAGAGTTTTACATAAACAAAACTTTCGGGCCCTGGTCTCTTCGTCCCTTTGCTCTCTCCTTTGCCCTCTTGTCCTTTTATATTGTCACTTACTTTTCCTTCCTCTGGGTCCCTCCAGGGATTTGAAGTGATTTCCAGGTTGAAAAAAATCTCTGTCTGTGATTCAAGAATAGCAGGTATTCTATTTTGCAGGTAGATACAGATATATTTATATAGTATACCTATATAGATATATAAACTTGGAACACCACGATATTTCAGTACACAGGTCTCTTCCAATGGGCAGGAATAAACTGTCCAAACAGAATTATTTTTCCCCAGACACCTAATTGGTGCAGTCAGCTGGGCGAACGAAAGGGTAGCTCTGGCCACACTCGTAGCCTATGTTCATCTCTCCATAACATGGGCTTCATGATCTGCTCAAGGGATTTAATTCTAACAGGACAAGTCTCATAGGTAATTTATATCAGAGACTCTTGACTGCAAACAGAAGAAAGGGCTTTAACATATCGTTATCTTTATACTATAAAGTTTAAAGTTTAGTCCTTGTTGTCCTTCTATAAGAGTCAGAGCAGATATGCAAATGGTCCTTTTTACTTTTCAGGCCCCCTTAGGCAGAGATAAACCAGGTGTCCTGACTTCCAGACCCTGACTGTGAAGTGCTCCTCTACTTGCCCTTCAGAGGGACATTCTACCATCTCTCCATAATTCATGCTCACTTACTCCCAGCTTCTCAAGCTCTCCTGGGATGATCTGTTTTGGCTCCTAAAAACTCCCAGCCACCCCTGGGCCCGGCATATGCTGACACACCATAGGTATTCAGTTAGTGTTTGTGGAAGGGAGGAAGAGAATAAAAAAGAATAGCCTCAGGTTCTAGACGTTTGATCTATTTAATTCTTTACCCAACAGTAAAATATACCTACCCTGGGTCCCATTTCCCCAGCAACACTGTAACTTTTCAAAGGATGTGGAAACAATACCCAATACCATCTCTGAAAGAAGGTACTCTTACTCTTGAAGCAATAAAAAGGGCCCAAGGGGAAGAGGCTTGTGTGTGTGTGTGTGTGTGGGGGGGGGGGGTGGCGGGGGGGAGGTATTCAGATCCCCTGATTTTGGTTAATCTCAATAAATAGGAAAAAATACTAATATGTGCACCAGACTCACATTTTATTCCTCAATTCTAACTATTTATGGATTTGAACTGAAATCTTAATTTGTTACATTATATCATTATCGCCTATCTTTAGAAAGTCAGAACAAGAAGTAACCTTAAAGATGGCATAATCTAATAAGCACACTTTACTGATCAATAAACTCAACCCTAAGGAGGTTCATGAATTCACCAAGTGAATTCGTAAGCTAACAGGAAGCAGTTCCAGGCCTCGATTCCACATCTGCTGAAGACCTCTTGATTACACCTCTCCACGACCTAGAAGAGCTTGGCTACACTGGAGAAGAATGTCCATTCTATTGTCCCCAGAGCAATTCTGGAACACAACTATCCTCATTCCCTTTGCGCTCAGCACAGTCCTTTTCTCCTATGCAGTCATAAATACTATTCTTAAATAACCCGAGTTGCCTATGAATTATTGCTTCTGATATTTGGAAAACAGGTTCCCTTTGGTTAATATACTGATAAAAAGATACTTTTCATAAAAGCATATATTGTAGTTTACATGACCAACCTTCATTCATTCATTTAGTCAGTCAGTCAGTCAATTAGCAAGTCTGTTGAGCACTATACTTGACCCAGTATGCAGACATTAAAACATGACTCTCCCCTCAAGCAGCTCAGAGTAGAGGGGAAGATCACTGCCTACGTGTATGGGACGAATTGTTACAGATGCTGAGTGCAAAGATGGAGCCAGAGTGGAGAGAGGAGTCAGTTCTACCTGAGGAGAGTCAGGAAGACGTCCTGGAAACAGTTGCACTTCACACTGAGATTTCAAAGATGGGAAGTATTTGCCAGGTAGACAAAGAGGGCAAGGAGATTCCAGAGGGAAAATGTCAAATGAGAGAAACCCCAAGTGAAGGCACAGCTTAATGTGTGAAGGTCAGTAAAAACAGTTTTGGCACCAAACACACCCAATCCGTGTACAAAGAGCCTCACCTGGTGACCATGTTAAGAATCATATGTCATTGGAGAAGTTTGCATCAGCTTTAGAACTGGCAGAGCAAATAAATATTATGCGCTAATTCATGGAGACATGTTTTTCCATATAGGTTTGCAATGTGACCCACTTACCTGAGTATTTTCATGTCATCGCACTATTCTCATACTCCCCTTTCCCCATACTTTTTTACTAAACCGAGGGACAGGGTCATTGGAGTTAAAATGTACACAAAATAGGATATATTATATATATGTATACACACACACACACACACACACACACACACACACATATATATATTTGGTACTTTTCTTCCAATTCTTTACCAGGAGTATGTTCTACCTTCATAATCATAAAAGGTTATCTTTAAAAACAAACAAACAGAGAAGTTGATTTAGAAGAAACTTGGAAAACACATATATAAAGGAGAAAGTCTTTATGTTTAGCTGAGGAGCTAGCTGTGGATATCCATTACCTGAATAGATTATTCTTTCTTCTGATTTTCATATAATCCTGTTGCACCTTTTAACATGAGAGCATATTCTATTTATGTGGCATCACAAGCCTTGCATTTAGAATACTTAAATATAAAAATCTATCCCTTTCCCTTTCTGCATTGAGATGTCAAATATTACTGTTTCAATGAAATCATTATAATAAAAATCAATAAAAACAATAATATATTTTCCTTGCAAAAACACACAGTTGCAGTCTTTAGACAACCTTCAACATAGCTTTTTTGGATATGGATAATATAAGTTATGGGTTGAGAATATTTAAAAGGTTGGTGCCATAAAAAGCAAAATTAATTTCCTGCAATAAGTATTGCACTCTTTATGGCCATATGTTGGCTCCTGGGTTAATGACCTGATTTTATTTATAATTCACTCATGTTCCCATATTTCAGTTATATTATGCACTGATAACCCAGAAATCATCTCTGTCACTGGGGTACTCAGTTCTCATGATGCTCTCTGTGTGGTTATGCTATCACACAGATTCTTTTTACCTTAGAGAAGGGGTGGGCAACCCCTGGAACGCGTGCCAAACATGGCACACCAATAACTTTTGCTGGCACACAAAACCCTCTCTTATAATCTTCCATTTACAATTTTTTTCTTAATATCGACTTTTTTATTTTTCAGATAAATTCAGTGTAGGTGCATCTTAGATAAATAAATAATTTTACATAACAAGTTATCTTAAAGACCATAGACATGGATTGACAAGAGAGGGGAAGAGCAATTTCTATGCCTCTGCCTTAACTCTCCCTGCCTTCCTAGATCTGACCAGTGTTTTGGTTTCAGCCTGAGCTGCAACGGGTTTTCGTTGACAAGACAACCGCCTCACCTACTTATTCAAAATTTCACTCTATAAAAATGAAACCTTCTCTCTCGCTTTGCCCACTAGTACTAACGAAAGGGAAATAAATTTCTATGTTTCTCTCAATGCGCGTTACAGCAGTAACCTGGTGACGTCATCATCACACATGTTTTCAAAAACTTAGGGTTGGCACGCAGAAAAATTTTGAGTCAGAGATTTTGCTGGTTTTGGCATGCACTCACAAAAAGGTTGCCCACCCCTGCCTTAGAAAAACTTAGTCACTTGCAAAGTTTCCTCCATCAATTTTCCTGGCTAGTTGGGATAATAGTTCAATTTCATTTTCTTCACAGAAGTAAATTATTGTATACTGTGATGGGCCTTGCACATTCAGTCTACATTAAAACTCACACACAGATAAATAAACATTCTTAAACCCTCTGGGTTTGCCAAGGAAAATAAAGACAACTGCTTCCACACAGAGTTCCAGAGACTAGCTTGTTAAATTCACATGTATTCTTCTGCTCGGAATTTCCATAGGAAGGGTCCTTCTAATCACCAAGTCCTATTTGGTTCTAACAATGCTGTTAAGAGGATGTCCTCTTGAATTCTCCAATGATTTAGGACTCACCAGACCCAGAGTCACCCTCTCTTTTTCAGACGGCTCTAATTTTAGAAGGCTCTTATCGGGATTGGGCCCGAAGCCTAATTTTGTATCACCCACTGAAACACAATGTCTCCCTCTTCCACATGACAGTCTTTAAGTATTTTATTACAACACATACCCCTCTATTTCTGTCCCTCTAGTTTCAATACATTTAAATGGCACTGACTCATCCATGAGAGCTATCAACAAGGTCACACAAAACCTTTAGGCTTTTTTATGCTTGTCTGTGGACATTTTCTGCTTGTTTCTAGAACTCCAATGAACCTTTTCACTCTCAGTTTCTCTTTCCCTTCCCTCCGTCTGGATGTTATGTTTAGTCACAAATATTAAGACGTCAAAATAAAGTTGCTTTTATCTTGATTCTCTTAAAATCTTTGGACTGGCTGCTCACCCATTCCTCCTCTACCATGTTAGAAAAAGGAGGGAGATTTTCAGCTTCACTCAGTTAGGGAACTTGTCCATTTTATTCACTGCTCCCATAAGCTAGCATCACCTTGGCCCCAGAAGTGATTCAGTGACTGGTTGTTGTATAACTTTGGAAGTTTGATATACTCTAGGCATACTGGACAGGATACTGATTAAACCTTCAGATCAGAATTTCACACTGCAGAGATAAGTGGAGTATCTCAATGGGTATGTACCCTTCACTGGGCCAAATGGCTAAAGAACTCGTTTGATTCTTTCTGAACTTTCCCTTTGCAATATTATAAATTAGATTATTATCTTAGTCTAATTAAGCTCCACAGCTGCTGCTCATGAGATTCACAACTTTTAAAAAGAATTTCTGGGGGTGGGAATGTTCTAAGTATGAGAATCTTCTCGAAAACTTCTCTAAGATCAATTTCAAATACTAATATGTTAATGATCAGAAAATTCCATTAAAATTAAGAGTGTAGCTATTCAAAAATATTGGTGAAGCATCTGATTTCTTTCAAGTGCCAACCTGTAGCCTTGCTCTATAATTTTTCTCATAGCATATGGAAAATAAAGTCTTTTAATGAAAGATAATCTGGCCCTTATTTTGAGCTCATTGGGGGGGAAAAGAGAATGTTGTTCTTTTCATCATCGTTTAAAAGAAAATCATAAATGCATAAAGTAGACAATATTATTACAAAATTTCATGAGAATAATTAAGAAACCAAAGTTTCTTGGCTCTCATGTAATTACTGGTTGAGTTGAATTAGGCCGTGGGTAAGTTTTCTAAAATAATTTTTTAAATAAATGAAGTTATTCGTCAATCAGTTGCCCTTACTTTTGCTAAAGCCTCTTTTTAACATTTAATTACAGTGCATTAATTTTTTTAATAAAGCACTTAGGAAGAATTCTAAGGGCAAGAAGCAGGTTCTGAAATTCCAGGTCAAGACATTTTATTTTTGCTTCAGTGTTTAACACGGGGGACACATTTAGAGGGAAGGGAAAACCCCAATCAAATGACTCTAAGGTAGAAGATAGAAGCTAAGGGGAAGATGGAACAGCTAACCAGTTACAGCAACACCTGAAGTCCTGTTTATTCTCACTTCTGTTTCTTTTTCCTTTTTTATAAAACAATTTTTAGCCTTAATTTTTAATTCTGTCTATCCCTATTTCTCATAATGATCACAATATAGAAATAGCTAAATTAGCATTAAAAACATTGATGATATTCTGTATTTTCTTATTATCATTTTAAAAGTAGAGTTCAATTATTGTTATTCCCCAAAAATATGTTCAAAAAGTAGATTAAAACTAATCAAAATTACTGATATTATTTTTCTTTAATTTGTAGTCAGATCCCACTATCTTCTTATCTCTAAACCCCCATTGTTCACAAAACAAATTCTATAATAACAATAAATAATCATTCACTACAAGATTCTCTTTGGTGAATATGTTTGTTGAATTAGATTAAATTAATGTTATTCATTACCTATCAGTATATTTACCTAATTAATTGGTGATTCTAAGTTTGCAGATTATTATACTAATCTTTGCAATTTAAGTAACTCAATATTAGTATTATTATTGCTTCTATGTACACAAATATGCAGATTATACACATATACACACATATATGTATAAATATATATATATATACATTTTTATTTGTTTTTTTACAAGTATGACTCAGAATAGAAAACACATTTTAATTTCACAACTAATTTACTTTGGATTGTAATTGTTAGCAGAGCGTGAAACTATAAATTTCCATATCCAACATGACTTTTCTAATAGCCAAGGGAAGATAAACATTTTAAGTACTTGCTAATTCCAAACTTTTAATTTGTTTCATCACTAAGGCAAGGAAGTAAACCTTGAATAAGTCAGTGATACACATATTGGAAAAGTTCAATATATATTCCAATCTTCAAGTAAGGAGATGCCAAGGAGTATACTAATAGTAACTTTAGGACCACTGATCTAATTTCCCACACAAGTAAAGTGATGCTCAAGGTTATGTAGAGCAGGAAGTGCAGGATGTTTAAGCTGGATTCAGAAAATGAAGAACCACTCGAGATCTAACTGAGAGCATTTGCTGGATGCTGGAGTGCTCCAAAGGATTTCAGAAGGATAGTCTGTGTTGTGTCGACTATAGTGCAAATCATGAAGAGCTATGAGTTGTTCTGAAAGAAATGGGCATGCCCAGCACTCTGGTGACCTGGTTTTTTATTTGCATTGTGTACAGGAAGCCACTGTTGGGATAGAATATGGATAGAATGGTTTCCTAAAGGCAAAGGTGTAAGACAATGGTGCATTTTATCTCCCTAATGTTTAATCTGTACACAGAACATATCATTTGAAAAAGTGGCCTAGACTCAGAGGAAGGAGGAGTGAAAATTGGTGGAATAGATATCAATAACAAGACAGGCAGATGACACCATCTTACCGGCAGAATGTAGCAATGATTTGAAATGTCTTCCAATAAAAGTGATAGAAGAAAGTGCCAAAGCAGGAAAGCATTTGAATATCAAGAAGACAAAAATCATGACTACAGAAGAAATTCACACTTTAATATAGACAATGAAGACATTGAAATTGTTAAAGATATTGCTTACCTTGATTCAGTCATCAATTGAAATGGAGACTGTAGCCAAGAAATCAAGAGAAGGCTGAGACTCAGAAGAACAGCAATGGAAGCATTAAGAAAGATCCCCAAGAGCAAAGATGAGTCATTAGTGACCAAGGTTAAGATCACCCACACCCTTGTATTCCCAATTACTATGTATGAAGGTGAAAGTTGGACAGTGAAGAAGGCTGATAGGTAAAAAACTGATTCATTTGTAAGATGGTGTTAGAGGAGAGTTCTATAGATACCCTGGACTTCCAGAAAGGTGGAAAAAAAAAAATGAGTCCTAGAGCAAATGAAGCCTGAAACATGGCTGGAGGCAAAAATAACAAAACTGAAGCTGCCCTACTTTGGGCTCATCATGAGCAAGCAGGGTTTTTTGGAAGACAGTAATTCTGGGAAAACAGAAGGTAGAAAGAAAAGAGGAAGACCAAATGTAGCACAATTGACTCCATAAAAGAAGCAAGAGGTATGAGTCTACGGCTGAGCAAGGCTCTTGAGGGCAGGATTTTATGGACATCACTCATTCATAGGGTCACCAGGAGTCAGACCTGACTCAATGGCATACACACACACATGTTATACTTAAATAAAGTGCTATTAGAAGAAACAACAATAGCAAAAGCATCTACTCAAATGAACCTATAGCCCTTCTCACAATTACAGCACATGGAGATTCTCTGAAAGTTCATATTGCCCATAATCTGAACTTTCTCATTGCACCCCAAGTCATCTTCACATCACTTCTCCATTGTCTCCATTAAAGACCTTCTTAACAGTAGGTGAAGATTTGGGGGATATAGTGTCCTCCTGCTACAGACTGTCGGGTGGTTGGGTTGGTTTCATAGTCCAAAATGTAACAAAGAAAATCAATTCTGTATTTGTCTTAGACTCATAAACAGAACCACAGATACAGTACACTGGAGTTGAAGAGAAGAAAAGTAAATTCAATGATTCACGAGAATGCTTTTTTAAAAACATCTTCATCTGAGGATATGTATTTAGATAGAGGAAAGGGAGTCGGGGGAGAGAGACACTGATGTGAGAGAAACATCAATCAGTTGCCTCCCAAATGCACATTGAGGCAGGATTGAACCAGCAACCTAGGTATGTGCCCTGACCAAGAATCGAACCCACAACTTTTGGTGTACAGAACAACATTCAACTAACTAAGCCACCCAACCAGGGCCCAAGAATACATTTTAATAAAACATTTTCTACTAGCCCTGGCTTGTTTTGCTCAGTGGATAGAGAGCATCAGCCTGTGGACTGAAGTGTCCCAGGTTTGATTCCAGTCAAGGGCACATGCCCGGGTTTCCGGCTCGGTCCCAGGTAGGGGGGCGTGCAGGAGGCAGTCCATCGATGATTCTCTCTCATCATTAATGTTTCTATCTCTCTCTCCTTCTCCCTTCCTCTCTGAAATAAATAAAAATATGTTCTTAAAAAATTCTACTAAAGTTGAACTGATAACAGAAGCTCATCACTTTCTATAATTAGTCATAGGCAAATTGTGACTGAGTTGAAGTGAGACCAGTTTCTTCCTTTCAATCACTTCAGCAGCCTATTGGGCTCCTAATATCCGTTGTTGAGAGCTCACTAAACAGGCAAGGCTGACCCCTCACTGCCGGGAGCCGGTCCATCCTTGCTGTTTCAAAGGACCTGACATATATGGCATACTGTTCTTAATATGTTTGCTCACCTTCTTGGCACTATGTGTTTTAACCAAGGTTTCCTCTCTGAGAAAGGTTGTTTCCCCAGGTAGGGATTTTCCCCTGAAGTTAGGGAGGGAATAAAACCTCTTAACTAAGTGCCAGGTGGGTAATTAATCACTTTAACTACGAACAATCATGCTTAAGCTGCATAATCTTTACTCCCTGGAATGGAGATAAGAAACGCCCTAACCTTTGAAATAGAGATTGATAGGATTGGAATCAACTGGTATAAATACAGATGTAAGAAGACAGAACTTAGAATACAGAACCAAGAGAGACAGAACCTAGGCACAGAACCTACACAGAACGTTCTCTAGAGACAGAAGAACTTCGCTGGAGAGAACATGGCAAAAGTTCCTGGACAGAAACTGGCCTCAGAACCTAGAGACAGAACCTAGCGAGAGAACATGGCAAAAGATCCTGGACTGAACCTGACTACAGAAATTGGCAAGAGAACCTGACTAGAACCTGGCAACTGAACCTGGCTGGAGAACCTAGCGAGGGAACATGGCTACAGAACCTGGCTGGAGAACCTGGAGAACCTGGCTGGAGAACCTAGCAAGACAACATGGATACAGAACCTGGCTGGAGATCCTAAGCAGAACCTCTCTGGAGATCCAGACCAGAACTTGGCTGGAGATCCTGGCTGGAGATCCTGGCTAGGCTGCTGATCAACTGAACACTGTCTCCGTGTCCTTCCTTCTTCGCCGACTCCGTCCACACCTTTGGGGACCCCTGGACCTGCTGGGGTTGGACCCCGGCACCTCACATCCTCCAACAGACCTGCCCTGTGCTTCTTGGTCCTGATATCCTAGCTACTCCCAACTACAACCCTAATAAGCACACATTATAAACAAAATCCAGAATGTACTGGTATACAGTCATCTGCTCAGGAAATTGTCTCTTTTCCCCACCAGACTTCTAAGTTGTCATCTAACTATTGTGACTAGTTAATCTGAGAATGCATTAAAACCATTTTCTTTCTTGATTGGTAAGATGTTTTAATTCTTAATAAAAGATTTTTTAAACATAGTGTTTACTCTTGAAAGAATAAGGGATTGGTAGGCCTGTGGCAGGTTAATAAATAGGGAGATTTTGAAGGTTGGATGGTAATGGTGAAAAGGGTCTTTCAGGATCTCAAACATCTTATATAAACTAAGATTTATTGAATGCCACAGTAACAGACATGATCTCTTTTAACTCTTGAGGTGACCTTATGAAAGAGAGATTCCTTTCCATTAGCCAGATTGGGAAAGCAAGTATTCTGTGGGGTCAGAGCATTCGTTGTCTTCTGGGACCAGATCAAAGCTGCTACTAAATGTCCAAACCATGAAGGCTGTGCATGTTTATGCAGTCCAGAAATGAAAAGCACTTCACAGTGTATTTGTTTGGAAGGACACTTACAGGAGTTACTTATTGACAAGAGTTGAGTTTTGAAGGATGCGCTCATCTTTCCACTTGCCTCCAAAATCCCCAAAGGCCATGTTTCAGGCCACGTCCCATTTCCCGACACAGTGCTGAGTAATACAGTCATATGATTTCCAGGACCCAAGTATCATCTTTTGAAATATGAGACGCAGACCATTGCGGATAGCAAAATGTAAGCATTTTGGGAACATTTCAACTACTTCTGGAAATCATGGAATAAAATATTTTAATTAGTGTCTGATTCAAAAGAATTGAGGGCCACTATGCCAAGTTAGCACCAGAAATCTATTATCAGGGATCTTAACTGCTCTCTTCCTATAGTTCTCCTATTTTCCAGAGCAAAGTGAGTCATGTTCTTTGTTGTGAATATCCCCCAATATTCAGCATATGCAGTAGACTGTCCATAATACTTGTTGGGAGAGTAAATGAATGATTGAATGAGAGAATATGCTCAGAACACATGGTTAAATCAGTTGCCACAAAACCTTAATTTACCCTCTTTGGGATGTTTGCAAATCCATGTTCTTTTTCTAGACTGGGAAAAGTAGTGAGTATGCAGGAGTACAGAGGGGTCAGATTAAAGGGTGGAGATGAGGGTTCCTGGAATGCCAACAGAATGAAGGCTGTTTTATGCAACTTGAAATATAAATCTCCCTTGCTAAAAAAGATGGCACAAATCTGTCACAGCACCTCCAAGCCTGCCTCAGCCGTAAAAGACATTTAGGAAGATTTGAAACCCTCTGTCACTATGTATAAAATTCTCTCTTTGCATCTACTTCCTTGCATGGATTAATACAAGCAATTTAGGATAATGAGTGTATGAGAATAATTCCTCACTTGCATTACATTAACATACACAGCCTTTATTATGGACTGGATTGTGCTCGCCCAAGAACCATATGTTGAAGCTATAATACACTGTACCTCAGAATGTGACTGTATTTGGAGATAGGGTCTTTAAAGAGGCAATTAAGTTAAAATCAAGCCCTTAGGAGGGGCCTTAATCAGTATGACTGGTGTTCTTTTAAAGAGACAAAATTTGACCCATAGAGAGACACCAGGGGAACTTGCCCAGAGGACAGACCATGTGAAGAGTCTGTGAGAAGGTGCCATCTATAAGCCAAGGAGTGAGGCCTCAAAAGAAACCAAACCTGCCAAATCTTGATAATGGATTTCTGACCTCCAGAACTGTGAAAGATAAATTTCTGTGGTTGAAGCCATCCAGTCTATGCTACTTGTTATGTCAGACCTAGGAAACTAATATACTATTTGAAAACAGACTGTCTTCTCTTAAAAGGAAAAACTCTGAGGTCAAGCAGGCTAGCCTTCACACTGGTGACACTGCTTGGACTAGTGTTTGCTTTATACAAGCTTTCTGACAAGGTGCTACAGAGGCCAGACCAAGCCGTGGGCAAACTACAGCCCGCGGGCCAGATGCGGCCCGTTTGAAATGAATAAAACTAAAAAAAAAAAAAAAGACCGTACCCTTTTATGTAATGATGTTTACTTTGAATTTATATTAGTTCACACAAACACTCCATCCATGCTTTTGTTCCGGCCCTCCGGTCCAGTTTAAGAACCCATTGTGGCCCTCGAGTCAAAAAGTTTGCCCACCCCTGGGCCAGACCCTTCATGGTTCTGCCAGCAGGTACTACCATGTTGGCATCAATAGGTGTAAGAAGAATCAACTCATCAGGTTTGCATTTGTGACTTTGAAGTCTGGTCTTGGGAAGTACATCCATTTGTGAATATAAAGCACCATCCCCATAGAGCCAGACACCCCTTTCAGCCATTTGCTGAATACACAACAATGAAACTCATCGGCATAGAGAAAGGCTCATCATGTGTATTTACCAGGAATGTTTTTTCTTAACCAACAACTGTTAAAATTAAAATGAACTAGGATGAACATCTGGTAAGGAATGTACTCATGATATTGATATTTATAATTATTCCCTCTGCTCTTATCTCCTGGGTTGATAATAGATATGAGCATAGGAAGAACATTTATTTAGTTCCTGATAAAATTATTACTAAAATAATGCCATGGCATGTTTCTATTAATTAAATAAGGCCAGAAAGAAAACCTCACTCAAATAAAACTGTATTTATTTTTCATCAGTCAATAAGAATTACATAACTGATTTTCCTTTTAAATTTGTCCCCTTGGAATCTCAAAGCTAAATGTATTCTTCTAATATAATTGGTATCTTCGGCCTAGATTTCTGGTATGTCTCTCTCCCTAAATGACTTCATATTATTTAATACTTAGTCATTGAACTAATAAATATGCCAAACTATTATTTTCCCCATGAGCTTCTTCAAATCCTTTTTCTGGAATGAGACAGGACATCAATAATGAGTACGAATTATCCTTCTGGAAAAAAAAAAAAAAAAAAAAAAAAAGCATTGATTTTCCACTGGGATGATTTTGTCCCCCAGGGCATATTTGGCAAAGTCTGGAGACATTTTTAGTTGTTATAATTGGGGCTGATGGATGCTATTGGCATTTAGTGGATAGAGGCCAGGAATTCTGCTAAACATCCTACGTTACTCCCCACAGCAACAAATTATCCACCTAAAAGTCAGTAGTGCCAAGGTTGAACAACCCGGCCATAGAGCTAGCATATTTTCAGAATTAGAAATGCTTGGTAAAGCCATGGTTGAGGAATGAATGAAGTGGATGTTTGAGGAATGAATGAAGTCTGATGAGTTTCAAGTTCTATATTGATCTCTAACTTTTCCCCATGGTATACTTTCCAGTTCTGGAAAAACAGTCACTTAATACAATTCTGTGCATTTCATAGACATTCTGGCTTTGGCCTCTTTTTCTCTGATTATTGGTGGCTGAGCTTATCCAGTTCTCCTGGAAATAGCTTTAAAGTTACTAACAGCATCAATATACATACTCATTGAATGATAATTAGACATGACGTGAAGCTGTGGCTGGCTTACTAAAAAACCTTAGTCCATCACCTCCTTTATTTTTGGCTGACTTCCCATGATTCCAAGAGTGAAAGCACATCCCCTCTATACATTAGCCCTGATTGCAATCCCAACTCTCACCTTGAGTAAGGATCAGTGAAGAGGTTAGAATTAGGCCAGGAAGGCCTGGGTAGTTAACACAGGACCTAAAATAGACCATTAGCCATTGTCAGGTCTGCATCTTTAGTATTAATGCTTTCCAAAATTCTCTTCACCATGCACTTCCATCTACTTCCTTGCTCCTGATTCATAGACTGCAAATGGCAATCGATTTTGTACAGCTGCACTGTCCATCTGAAGTTTCAATGTGTGTGGCCTTACTATTTATATTCAATACAGTTCCTAGCAGGAAAAAATAGGCTGTTTGGGTCAAAAGGTCACCAAACACTCCTATTCAATGGACATGGAGTGAAGAACTGGCCTGCTTTGGGAGGAAATAATATCATGTGAAGTGTCAGAAAGTGAAAGAACCATGAGATCTAAGAGAAGAGGGGAAAGGTGGAGAGGAGAGAAACAATGTTGCCTAGGAATACAGTACAACAGACAGAACAATATAATTCAAAGAGCTCTGGAGTGGAATGCAGAATTCCTAGGTTCTTTTCCCCTTAAATTGACAAAAGGGCCTTGGCCAAGTCACTTACCCTCTTTAGACCTGCAACATAGACTTTGCCTGAATGACCTTGATTAAAGTACGTCTAGGCAGTGAATATCTAGTTCTATCTGTGCCTTGTGTTGGCTGGCAAAAAATTCAGTAATCAGTGTCTAAATAAGCAGGCTTTCACATATAGGCTGAAGTGAAGCAGTTTAAAAGCGTGTGTGGGAGGGTGAAACAAGGTCACCTCTTCCTCTGGCACTACAGAGCGAGGCAGTGAAGAAGAGAGGAAGGAAGGCACGGGCCTTCAATGGAGCCATATTTCTCCAGTGGGAGCTGAGAGTGAAGTCTTCCCTGTGTTCACCTTTCCAAGGTGAAATGGAAACAGTAAAGGGAGATAATAGAGTTGCCTACTTTCTATTCCTCCAAAAAGCAAAGCTTGTGCCCACCTTGAGGCTTCAATACAAACCATTTTTTTCTACCTGAAATACATAGCAAGGCGGCCACGTCCCTGTACATTCAGGTTTCCACTTCAATATCAACCCCTCAGAGAGACCTTCCTTGCCCATCCAATCCATAGCAACTACCTTTCACTCTTTAGATCCCATCCTTTTTGTTTTGTTTTTTGGCCTACTGAGGTCTTTTCTCAGGATGATACCTCATCTTAATTTTTCTCTTTAGGCACTTAAAATTTTTTCTCCCTCCATGAGAACCGAGACCTCCTAGGCCTCCTAGGCTTATTGCTCTCCCAGCCCCTGGTACAGAGTAAAATTCAGTAAATATTTGTTGAATGAATAAAAGTATAAGCAATGCTATAAATAACATCTGCATGTGGAAAGATCTAGAGCAGCGGTTCTCAACCTGTGGGTCGCAAGCCCTCTGGGGGTCGAACAACCCTTTCACAGGGGTCGCCTAACACCATCGGAAAACACATATATAATTACATATTGTTTTTGTGATTAATCACTATGCTTTAATTATGTTCAATTTGTAACAATGAAATTGGGGGTCACAACAACCTGAGAAACTGTATTAAAGGGTCCAGGCATTAGGAAGGTTGAGAACCACTGATCTAAAAGATAGAAAAAGGAAACAGAATATAGTAAGAACCCATAAAATCCTTAGGGAGGTAAGACTGCCAGTAGGAGGTGCCTATACGACTAGAAAGGGGACAGAGCCAGATCCTGCGGATCAAGTGAGACCTGAGAGTCATGAAAGAATAACCTTGTGAACTGAAAGCAGTAAAATTGTGGACAGATTGCTATTATCGGTCTACCCAGTCTGGTGCCTAGAGGTAAACAGTTTTAAATCTCAACAACTGGAATTCATCACAAGAACAAATGAAGCATATAATTGAGCAATTGTTATCAATATGCATAGTCTGCACACAGGAAGCAGGCTCCTTGTCACAGCTGTAACTACTCAATCTCAAAGTTAATAAACACTCAAATTCTGCATTAGCTCTTCACTATCCAAGCTAGATTTCTATGACTAGAATAAATTACGAGCTGCTGATTTCTGTAAATTGTACCAACATGATAAGACCATTTTACCCATGCATCCTAAGTTTTCTCCTATAGCAAATGACAACAATAACAACAAAAAACACCCTCTACTTTTTACCACAAATTCTAAGGAGAAATTTTAAAAAGGAACATAAATCTGTCCTCAGTTTCAACAAGTTTTACAGTTAAAATCTACTAGGCCCTCTGCTGCCTGATTTTGGCAGTGAAACACAAGACGTTTTTCTAAAGCACAAAGACTTCTTTAAAAAGAGGGCAGTTCTAATTAGGCTTTTATCCAATTGTCCAGTTAAATAGATTTAATTCTTAGATGACAAAATTTCTTAAAATGTTTAGCAAACTGAACTGTCCTTAAATATTTTGTATAAATTAAGTAAAAATATTTCTTTTTAATTATCTTCTACTCAACCTCTTCCAAACCTATGATAAATGACCTGAAAAGAATAAACCCAAGTAAATTTTTGGTAAATTTTTATTTAAAATGATAAAAAAAAATCAGTTTCATCACCATAAAATAATTGATGTTGCTTATTTGATAACACCAAATGTAATCTTCTTTGTGTAAACTTATATTTTCTACCCTCTACAATATGAAATCTTATTTAACTTAAAATAGAAATTGTTTTTTTTTAATTTTTTTCCCTTTATTGAATAAGGTATTACAAATGTGTCCTTATCCCCCCACTGTCTCCCACCCCCCACCCCCAATCCTGCCCTCACCCTCACCCCCTGTTGTCTGCGTCCATTGCTTATGCTTATATGCATGCATACAAGTCCTTTGGTTGATCTCTTCTCCTTACCCCCACCCTCCTCTACCTTCCTTCTGAGGTTTGAGCATCTGATCAATGCTTCTCTGTCTCTGGATCTGTTTTTGCTCATTGGTTTATGTTGTTCATTATAATCCATAAATGAGTGAGATCATGTGATATTTATCTTTCTCTGACTTACTTATTTCACTTAGCATTATGTTCTCCAGCTCACTATGTTTGTATTCTTTGATTTATAGAGGCAAATTATTAATTGGCTTTTAAACTAATAAAAACAAACATGTATATTTTTTAAATACCGTGGTATCCTGAAAGGGTATCCTTAAAACCCTTACCTAAAAATGCATCCCGATGAAGGTAAAACGTTGTTCCTGGCACATAGTAACTGTGTAAAGAATGTGCAATTATCTGATTTGCCAGCAGTGGACACTGTTACTCTAGCTATCACCACACAGTGACTAGGGAAAAGCCTGCTTAATATCTCAGGGAACGTCTGCTCTTTATTCCCTTAAATAGAGCAGGAGTCAGTAACATTGGTAACTATTCTGGGAAAAATAGTAAAATAAATTTTAGTTAAAAATCGGTGTTATTCTTAGACACCCAAGAATTATTAAGAAATAAAAATTTACTTTACAAATATGGTTCATATGTGATGCTATTTTTTAAATATATGGAACATAGCTATTAGCTGCAGATCACCTAATTATCATCACTCTCATGTGTATCTTATGCATCTACAAAAGATCTCTTTCCTAGAAAATGTTGATAACTGGTGTTAAGAAATATAATGACCTGCAATTGAAAATAAATAAGAAACATACTAAAATGACCATCAGTGGCCCCAGTCCCAGTCCTGGATTCTCAGGAACTAGTTCTGAGACCCTAGGCAGATCATCAGTCCTCCCTGAGCCTGCTCATCTCCTGCCTATAAAGGAACTACCTAAACTAGCAAATTGCCGGGGAATTCTACACTTATGTCTAGGATTCTCTGCCTCTCTCAGGACAAACTAGAGCAAAAAGCCACACTTGTAGAATCAGATATGGGTGCTATTTGTTTAATCTCCATCCAGAAAAATGCCCTTATAAAACAGCTATTCTCTTTGTAAGGAGGCCAGAAACATAAGCTCCAGCCCTCGGGGCAAGAATAATGGAAATAAACCTGCAGAGCTAATAAAAAGCAGGCAGTGGTCTCAAAAGAGAAAGCCACTTCCTCTCTGCTTTCTACCCTGACAGCAAGGACAGTATCTCACACATAGAGTCTACTTTGTACTACTAAGAGTTTACTTTGCACTAGGTATTATTTTTATTCCCATTTTATAGATGAGAAAACTGAGGCACAGAAGATTAATATCTCATCCATGAATAGCAGCTAGTAAGTGCTAGATCTGACTCGTGAATCAAGGCAGTCTAACTGGAAAGTCTAAGCCATTAAAGCTACTAGATTTACTAGCTCTCAGTAAATACTCTGTATTTGCCCGCTGCCATCTACTACACTGTCAATTGCTTAGGAATAAGAAACAAGAGGAGCCTGGTGGAAAGACCGGTAGTTCTCAACTCTGGGTGAACTTCCACCCACAGGGGAAATTTGTCAACACATGCAGACCTCTGTGGTTGTCACCATGGAGGGAGACGTGCTACTGGGATCTGGTGGGTAAAAGCCAGGGATGCTGCTACACATTCGATAATGCTCAGGAAAGCCCCTCGCATCAAAGAAATGCCCTGATCAAAATGTCAATGGTACCAGGTTGGGAAACACTAATCTAGAGTAAGAGAATCTGGGTTTCAATCTTAGCTCTGCCACTTACCAGTGTATGAATGAGCCACTTGCTTTAAGCTCCCTGAACCTCTCAGTCTTCTCCCTTAAAAATTATAAAACAACAACAAAAAAATCTACCTGAAAAAAAGTGGTTATGGAAGGACTGAATGCTTTTCTATTTTCAAAGACGGTGCCATATAGTAAAAAATTTGGAGGTTTTGGAGGCAAAGTAGTGGGAGTTCTTCTGCCAACCCTCCAAGCCCCAGTTGTCTTCATCTGTTTTTAAAAAGAGGGGTTGTGAATTTCTACTCCACACAAATTTCCTCAGGATTAAATGGGGGAATGCAAAGATTCTCTCATAATATCTGACACATAAAATATCCCTAGAAGTTTAATTTCCGCTCTTCAAAGTAAGTATGTATATGTTATTTCTGTCTGTCTAATATGCAAACAACACTCTCTACAAACCGCATTCCTTTCTTCCCAAACCAAATCCAATTTTGTTTAGGTGCCTAGCCTCACCTCAGGCAGCCAAGTGCTTCAGGAGATGACTGTACCCCCAAATTCAGAAATGAGCTTCCACCGAATTGATCCAAGGTCAATCCAGTGCACTTCACAAGTGACAGAATTAGCATCAGCCATGTGACCTAGTTCTGGCCAATAAACTCAGAGGACTCCGAGAACCTGGTTTACATTTCTAAATAGTCCCGGGAAGAGACAATCTCATTTCCCCTTTGGATGTTGCTTCTGTTTTATGGAGCCAGGAATTGCTGTAGAGATTTTGCTACCAATTCTGTATATGACAGAACAGGGAAATGGGCAGATCAGAAGGGTGGAATTTGAGAACATAGTTGAACTACTGAGTCAGCCATGTGGCCTGCATTTACTTTGGACTTACAGCAATTTTTTTTAAAAAATGAATGTTTTTGTTTCAGCTGGATTCAGAGTGTCTGTAACCTGCAGTGAACAATCATCCAAACTAATGCAAGTGGAGCCTGGGCCCCACCCTCTGTGCCACAGTGCACCTGCATCACTGCCATTGCATAGGCTTCACCCCCTTTCCTGCAATAATCCTGTGCGGCCACCTAGTCTAATAGTCATTATATAATGGAAATGGAATAAAGCAAATAGTGAACGACTTTTTGCTCTTTTACTCAATCATTGGTTGTTTTTAAATTATGGTAGAATATGTATAACATACAATTTACCACTTGAATCATTTTTAAGTGAACAGTTCAATGGCATCCTATATAATAAAAGCCTAATATGCTAAGTGTCCAACCATTCGACCGGTCGCTATGACGTGCACTGCACCAGGAGGCAGATGCTCCGACTGGTAGGTTAGCTTGCTGCTGGGGTCCGGCCAATCGGGACTGGGTGAGACAGGCCAGACATGCCCTGGAGCCAACCTCCTGCAGTCTCTCCCTGGCCTCTAAAATATTTCTAATTAATTTCCTTTCAATGTGCACAAATCTGTGCACCAGGCCTCTAGTTAAGTATATTCACACTATTGTCCAAGCATCACCAGCATCTATCTCTAGAACCTTTTCATCTTGTAAAACGGAAACTATGGGTCTGTTAAAATCCCATTCCCTCTCCCCCGGTTTCAGGCAGTAACTATTCTACTTTCTGTCTCTAAGAATTTGACCTCTAGGTATCTTTTATAAGTGGAATCATACAGCATTTGTCCTTTTTTGACTGGATTTTTTTCCTTAGCATAATGTCTTCAACGTTCATCATGTTGTAGAATATGTCAGAACTTCCTTTTCAAAACTATTATCCCATTGTATGTATATACATTGTTTTGTTTACCTCTTCATCAGTCAGTGGACACTTGACTTGCTTCCACTTTTTGGTTCTGGTGAATAATTCCGTTTTAAACATGGTTGTAAATAGCAAGCTTCAATTTTTAATCTTTAATGCATATTTGATAGCCTAAATCAGGCATTGGCAAACTATGGCCCTCAAGCCAAACCTGGCCTGATGCCGGAAGCCAATTCCAGCATGTTAGAATTGCAAGAGTTTCATCAAAAGGTTGGAGACTCAACAAGGGCTGAGTCACATATGTTGTCACCTGTTGGGAATGGCTGATGGCATTTCCCCAAACCTGAAAAGGGACGATTGCTTGCTGCCAGACAGCTCAGGGCATCTTAATCTACATGTTATTGCCTCCTACTGGCCAAACATCTGAATAGCTGGAGGCATTTCCTCAAATCTGACAATGGACTCTGTATACGAAACTTGACCCTTTGAAGCGTATATCTCTGCCTGGCCTCAGGACAATTTGTGTTAATAAAAAGCATGGGGTCCTGAGAAGAGGGGACCTTAGTTTCTTTAACTAGGCTCCTCTGACCCCCAAATGCCTTTCAAAATTATATTTAGTCTCTGGACTACTTAAGTTACACACAGCCCCTTTTCCAGATTGCTGAACCCTTCTAGATGCTGGAACAAGAACCCCGGCAGCCTGATGCCTGTTTTTATAAAGTTTTATTAAAACAAGGCCATGCCCAATTATTTACATATTGTCTAAGGCTGTTTCTTATTATAGTACAGAATTGAGCAGTTATAACAGAGACCACATGCTTTCTGAAAAATAAAATGGAAAAAAAATAATTCAAATTCTATTCAATCAGTCTACTTTAAGCCCTTCCATAGTTTCCAATCACTGGAAAAGATGGAGCCATAGCCCCTTGGAACACCACCCGGACATCACCAAAGGCCTTTACTCAATTTCAAGTGCATCACTTCTTCTAAGAAAGTTTTCCTTAGTCCTCAAAAATCTTTCCTAGCACAAACTAGTTGTACAATCTTTATTTAATTAATAAAGGTTTGGTTTTTGTTTTTACCTTTTTGTTACTATGTGTTTGAATGATTGCCTGAGCCTGCTGAAGGTGCCAAAGAGAAAGTACATGAATACTGCCAGGAGCTGTTAATGGATTTCATCATCCCTAAGGTCCCCCAAATTCAGGACAGTCACTTAGAATTAATCTTTTAAAGATGGTTGGACTGCATATTTCTGCTAATTATCTTACATTTAATTTTGTGTTAAAATTATATTTTGTCCATATAGGTAATCAGTATAACATAATAGTGTTGGTTCTATTTGGAGTTTCATTCATTTCCCTGAAAAAAAAACTATTGTATAATATTAGAAACATAAATTAATAACATGAAACATAGATGCACTCATATGAAATACAGATCTGATAAAAATCTGTTCTACATATTAATTCCCATAAATAGCATGAGAGTGTCATTTATGGTTGTTAAAACACTACTATCTGATCTAGAGAGTTAACTTTTACAAATCATTTTTTACATTAAACCTAATGTGGCAATTATATATTATATCTAGAGGAAAAACTCTTTAGTGCCCAGAGTTTTTAATCACTTAATGGTGAGATTCTCTAATAAAGTAATTCTAGAAATAATCTTTCTTTAAAATGAGTTGTCTCCTAAAATAAGAGTAATACTTAAAAGGCAATTTAATGGTGGGAAAAAAGCCCTTTAAAATAGGGCTTATCCCAGGTCAATTAAAGGGTATTAATTCAAATACCAATAAAAATGTTAAAGCTTTACTTTTAAAGGAAGGAAAACTCTGTTCAGAGGCAACAGTGTCCAAGTCTGCCACTTACACACACTTCCAACACTATTTCGTAATTCCTCAACTCTAAGAGTTGTATTCGAGAGGTCCTTTAAATATACTTAAATTTAGCAATGATGTATAGCATGTCAAGATGAAGCAAAATTATGTGGTAATATCTTTGGATGGGTGATTATATATTATTATTTGAGTTTATTTTTTCTTATCAGTAGTTAATTTATTAATCATCAAAATGAATTTTAAAGTGTTACACATTTCATTATGCAATATATAGCATGCCAAATGCATATTGAGAATTAATGTTGTTAAACAATTCTGCAGGGATGACAGAGAAGGAGAATAGTGTGACAGAGAGAGGGGTGGGTGAGAGGGAGAGAAGAAAGAAAAGAAGTAACTGATGTGATTCATATAGCTGCATAACATTTTCACTATCAAAAGGGCAGACTTGTAGATCATTTAGATTTTTTCTAATGTAGTCAGCTTAAGTACAAATGCAGATATTTAAATGAGTTCATTAGAAATATTAAATGAGTTCCCAATGCATAAAACTCATTAATAATAAGGAACCAAATGTTAGAAGGGTTTTCTCTCTTTAAAAGGGGGGAGAAATAAAATAAGTTTGACACAAAATTTTCATGTTTGCAAAAGTTTTTGTAACTGATACAATCACCAAAACTTCCTAGAATAGGAAATATATCAACTCTAATTTGCCTTGAAGTTTTGAAATGAAAACACAATTTTCCCTCAACTTTACAACCGTGTTCTTTTTAACTCAATGTTCCATGCACTAAGTCTAATTCAAGTGACTATGATGGTCTCATTTACAAGAATTTGAAGACATGTGAAAGAGAGGAGATTGATCTGCTTTCTCTTTTCTTTATGTGTATGTGAGAGTGGGGGGCAATTACAGAAGTGATATGATAGACTACAAGATACTTGCACTGTTCCTAACCCAGCAATGGTTACCTTACATTGGGATAATCTTACATTTAGATTAATATTTCTGTACCTCAGTTGTCTCTTCTGCGATGTAGTCCAATTTTTTTTTAAAGAGATGAATGTCAACATTTAGTCATCTTTTTACAAATGCTCAAACTTGTTGGTTCTCAAACTAGGTAATTTCCAGCCTGAATATTTCACCAATATATGATTTGATATCGTCCTCAAATAATAAAAAGATTTAAATAAGATTTCCAATTTGGAATTCAATTGATAAATATGTGACCTTGTCCTCAGAGCAGAATGCGCATCATCATCATTATTCATTTATCAGTGTTGTTCTTAATAACAGCTTTTATAACACAGGCCATTCTAATCCTTTTCAATCCTTTTTTTAAATATATTTTATTGATTTCAGAGAGGAAGGGAGAGGGAGAGAGAGATAGAGACATCAATTATGAGACAGAATCATTGATCGGCTGCCTCCTGCATGCCCCCAACTGGGGATTGAGCCCACAGCCCCGGGCATGTGCCCTGACCATGACCTCCTGGTTCAGAGGTCAACACTCAACCACCGAGATACACTGGTGAGGCTTCAGTCCTTCTTTAAATTTCTTAATACATCAAGGACAATAAAATTTCATATTAAATTTCTTTGAATCACCTATTAAATATTTGGCAATGACCAAAATATCAAATCTATTTACACCATAGAGTTTTCTAGATATATTAATAAAACTACTCAACTTTGATAACTTGTGCTTCATAAATTTGATACAATTTTTTAAAATTAAAGCCTGTCAACATTTATAAGGTGCCTACTCTGATGAACATTGGATGATATTTTGTGCATATTTTTATTTTATTCTTAAATTAAGCATGCAAACTACATATTATTATTATTCCACTTTACAAATAAGAAGTTTTAAAATGAGAAGATAACTTGTAAGTACTAGGATTGAGACAGGCTTTTTGCTACAAATTCAATGTTAGATTGTCTGCTATATACTCTATGTTCATCAGATGTTTCTCCTTATACACCATGAAGTTAGATTTTAAAGGCAAGGCTTCTCTAGATTTTTCTTTAAAACATTATTCCTCCTGTCTTCATAATTACCACTTTACCCCTTTTTTATTCTCCTTTCTTTCTCCATTATCTGAAAGAACTAAGTACAAAGCAAAAAATAAATTTTGTTCTAAGTTGGTTTGTCTATGGCATAAGAGTAATAATTTAAATGATGACATGACATAATTGGCAAAAATAAATTCTATGGTTGTTTCCATGGACAGAGTTGTTATTATGTCAACTATCTGCTGTCTTTTATTTCCTGACATGTCAAATAGCACTCAAGCTGTTTGGAGGAAACAGGATTCACACTTCCTCTGCCAGGTTTCCGGTCCCTGAGATTTGTGCAGTGCACACAAAGATAAGGTTCTCAGTGAAGTAGACAGAAGAATCTTAATGAAAACATGCAGATGAATCACTATAATGGACAGTGTTCCATGTCACTTTGAGAAGTTTGTCATCATCTCAAAACTCTTTTTTCCTACCTTTGCCAATCATGTTCCCCTAGATTGAAAACCACCTTTTCTTCAGATTCATCTATACAGAGTTCTTATATGCTCCTCACTTTTTTCTACTTATTTTTTTCTTTCCGATTCCACTAACTACACACAGTTGCCAACTCTCTCTACTCAGTCAGGATGATGGGCTGAGCACCCTGCATGTGTGTCTAACCCAACAGGAAATCTGGGCACCATTCTGGTCCAGCAGAGAGGAATGGACTTGACAGCAAAGTGACAGACAAGTGTACCCTTGAACTTCAACTAGGTGATGTCATATTTACTCCTGTCATATTCCCCTTATCTAAATGCTCTTTTCACTGCTATAGGTGCCGTGAGCTGTTGCTCGGCAAATTACTAGCTTGCTAGGTCTTACCTACCTAATAATATGAAATTTAGATCAAGACAGCTATTACCTCTGTCTATGTAGCAATCAGTAAAGACTAATTGAGTTTGAGTAAATAGCTAGAGAGTGCTCTAGTAATTTCTATGTTTCAACGTTGTTTCCATTACAGTACTGTGGGCTTGTTAGAAGACAGGCCTCTTCTAATTTCTTGAAGAAGCAGATAAAAGCAAGGCTAGATTAAGTTTTACTGCTCAGTGTTGAGCACTGAGAGCATTCCTATAGAACTGAATGTGCCATCTAATTATTAGGGAAGCAGATGATGTCAGACCCAATCTCTTTGTATTGTCGGGGCCCTGGGAAGGTTGTCCCAAGATATTCCACAAAGGTATGAACTATTTTTAGCTAAAGTCACCTGAGAAGCAGGGGGAGCAGGAAGAGCTCTATGACTCTTCTGTTCTAAAAGCAGAAAATAAATCACCTCCCAGCTCCCAGCTCCCAGCTCCTGGCCTGAGACAACCTTATCACAAGACATGAAATCCAGAATAAAAAAGTGAGTATAAACAAACCTTGTAACACCTTTAGTAATTTACTATCCAAGCCCAAACTTTGTGGAGATTCCTCACTAATGAGCACCCAAACCTTGCTTAGATTCCTTTCTAATGAGCACTAGCTTTCTTTGTCCTGTCAATTTCTCACAAATGTATTGTTTCTTTGTCTAGAAACTACTAAAAGGTGCATAATTTGAACATTTTTGAGCCTCATTTTATGTTCTGGGTATTATATTTTGATTCTCTCCTACACCCGTATTAAAATTTGGTTTTCACCCAGCCGGTGTAGCTCAGTGGTTGAGCCTCAACCCATGAACCAGGAGGTCATGGTTTGACTGCAGGTCAGAGCATAGACCCAGGTTACAGGCTCTATCTCCTGTCAATAAAATAAAAAATGGCTTAAATATTACAAAATATGTTCATATTTAGATTTCAGTATATGTGCTCTAGTGACAGTGTTGCATGCGCATCACACACCAAATTCAAGTCTCTTTAAAAGAAAGATGAGACATGAGTGAGTAATACTGAGCAGAAACTATGTGAATAACTCATTTCATAGTATTTTCTGTGGTAAAAATTATTTTCATAGCATATGCATTTCTGAAATGACTGCTTCAGAATCAAGACCTTTTGCTCTCCAAATAACAGGAAAGACACATTTGATTTAGGAACATTTGCATGGATATTTGATGGAGCTACTTGTTATGAAAGTTAACTTTTATTTGCTAACTGAATATTTACACCAAATTAAACCTCACATTAACATGTAAACCAAAGATAGCCACTTCTTACCTCTATCCATATAAAACAGAGGGCAAGAAGCAATTTTCGTATTTTCATTTTTGGTTTTCATTCAAGTACTTGGCAAATAGGTTCATTGGTGAAGACCCAGAGGGAAGAAATTCAGGAAGAAATTAAATATAGTGTCTGCAATAATATTGTAACTTTATCATCTCAAATCACTTCATCTTTTCTTTGCAACCCCTGAAATTTATCTCCCTTAGGAAACAAGTCAATTCCACCAATTTCCCAGATATATAAAAAAAAAAAAAAATTACATGAAAAAATCTCTACTCAGATAAAGCAAATGGCCCATTGGTTCAAATAGTCACATGATAAATTATGTTGTTAATATGAATACTGAAACTCAGATATAGATCTTAACTGTTAATATCTCACTATACACACACATGCCTATGTTATTTCATACTGTTATTTAACACTTCCAAGTTTAGATAACACTATCATGTTATAGTAGTGAATACTTTTTAAAGAAAATAGAGTGAATCTGAGTTTTCCCAATAGCTATATAGGAAGTAATCATTCCATGAGGTGGGGCGGACAAGGCCTAGGATTTATTGGGAGATTTGCAGTTTTCTGCTGGCTTCCCCATGCACGAGTTAGAGTCCCTCCAATCTAACATTCAGTTCTCTACAAAATACAAACACCAAAGAAGCCCAAACAGTATATCCCTTAGAGTTGATGAGATAAAAAATATAATATTCATGTGCAATTTAAACAGTAAAACATCATGTGGAGTAACTATTATAACTATTATTGGATTTACAAAAGGAGCCACAGTTGGTGGACTTTTAAAACAAAGATCGCTGATGCACTTATATTATTCAGTTTACCGCCCCCTCCCAAAAAGAAAGAAAATATATTTTAAAACTAACCTTCAAGACTACAAAGAAATAGGCTGTTGAGATGCTTCAAAAAAATATGGGGGAGAGGGAGAGATAAGATATTCTTCCTCTGTTCTTGTGGTCTCTCTCTGTGTTATAGATTTCATTATTTCATTTTAGAGGCAGAAAATTAGACTGTTGCTACAATGACATATAATTGGGATATTAATGAAACCATAGCTAAATGTAATCAATATGTTCGAGATAATATGTAGAACTATAATCAGGAATCTGCATCATGAATATGGATGGTCTCCAAACTCTAAAGAAGATATGGAACCTCAAGGAGGGACTATATGCCCTGCGTCTGCAATTAGGTACTCAAATCTGCAATTAGATCTGAGAAGTAAAATGCAAAACAAAATATAAACAAAAGAGATAGGCACCATTTTCCCTTGAATGTCTAATTTCAAAACTTAAATTTGCTGTTTAAATGAAGTACCAAAATAAGTGGATTTTACTATGGTTGCCCTTTATTGGGCAAATAAAGCAGAGATGAAAGTGAAAGAAGGACTAAAGAGAGACCATGTATGTTAGACAAAGGCAGGAGGAATGAGAAAAGAAAGAAAGCACAGAACCTTGGGAGAAACTGAATGAGAGCTGAGAGAGGATTACATAGTTGAAAAACTAAGAACAAAGACAAACTGAGCCTTGCTGCTCAACATGTGGTCCCCAGGCCAGCAGCACTGGCATTGCTTGGTAACTTGTTAGAAATAGCAGCGTGGCATTATCCCACACATGTTAGAAACACAGAAGCTGGAGTACCAACAAACCAAATCAGAATGTACATTTTAACAAGATCTCCAGGAGACTCGCATGCAGTTTCTCATTTGAGAAACATTAGATCAGAACTATCCTTTTTGCTTGCTATGATTTAGAGTTCAGCCTTTTCTATCTCCTAGTCTCATAACCAGGTAACTGTTCCCCAGAGGCAATCTTTATGCATTTACCCAGGACTACAGTTGTTGATATGCAAACACATATGAGACGCAATTCCAAAGTAGGATGTGTGGTATAGCTTAAGGAAATCAATTTCACTCCCTTAATATCCTATCATATGTGACTACATGTATGTTCCTAGGGGATCATTTTCCCTCCATCCATCTGACTATGACAAGAAAAAAAATGGCAAAGGGGATCAAATAGAAGTGCCAGATGGGTCCAAATTCATGAATTAAAATATAATAAATAACCCCATGCCTATGACAGATCTGCTAACGCTGAAAAAACACTCTCACCTGTAAAGTTGGCAATCCATAAAATAACATTCAGTTTCTACTGCTTCACAAGCAATGCTCAAAATGAATTTAGAGGAGAGACATTAATCCATGATTGGCAGCACTAAATATTGGGAAAGATTTTAGGATGTGAAGCATGAGGGAGTGCTAGTACCTGGTCAAACTGTGAAGTAATGTTACCACCCCTTTACTCTGCCTTTCCTTCTTCCTATCCCACTTCTGAGTCCAAGGTCCTATGTGCACCCCTTCTCCCCTCGGCCCCATACTACAATGACTCTGTTGTCCATTCTATCTGGTTGGGCCATCTCATTTCTTGTCCAGACTATTGCAAATGGTCTCTTGTCTCCACTCTTTCCATGCTGCACTTGCTGCATCCAGGGGAAATGAGGCCAGCAGGCATTAATTCTTAGCTCACAAGTCTTCAATAACTCTCACCACCTGCAGGGTATTATTATATGTCTTTTTTAATGACCTGAAAATTTTTTAATGAGTGAAAATTTATTAAAGGGCAGAAAATTACTATTATTTGTATTATTATCCTTTTGATGATGTTTTAAAGCTATAATCTTTTTTTTTTTTTTTTTTTTTTTTTTTTTTTTTTTTTGCTATTGTGAATAATGTTGCAATGAACATGGGAGTACAGATATCATCCCTTCCAGATAATGACTTCATTTCCTTTGGATATACACCCAGAAGTGGAATTGCTGGATCAAGAGAGTGGATCCTAAATGCTATCACCAACAATCACAAAAGTGGTAATTATGTGATGGGATAGAGGTATTAACTACCCTTATTGTGGTAATCATTCTGCAATACATACATGTATCAAATCATCATGTAAACCAAAAATCTACATTTAGTATATGTCAATAATGTCTCAATAAAGCTGGAAAAAAAGAAAGAAAATAAAATCTTAAAAATGAAAAGGATTGAAGGAATGCCTAAGAAAATCATTCTAGAACTGTGAAAGTTCGGACAGTCAGTTTAAACTCACATCAATAGCTAACTAACTCAGTCTTTGAATAAGAACACCAAGCATCGACACAATGCTGCGGTGCTTAATTATGTGAAAAATAGTAGGAAGCCAACATTTATGTGACATTCAGTAGGTTGTTCACCAGCAGAGCATCTCAGTAGGTGGCCCTGGGCTTCCTGCAACAAAGTCACGTAGAATGAAACTTAAAATTCACATTTCCAATGTTTATTACAGACCTACTGAATTAGACAGAATAGTTGAGCCTCTTCTATTGAATAAGAATGTGTGAGAAGAATGTGTGAGGGTGAGGTCTATTGAATCAAAATGCCAAAAGGTAATTTTAAAATAATAATACATTTATTTTTAGAGAGAGAGTTGGAGAGAGAGAGAGACAGAGACAGAGAGAGAGAGAGAGAGAGAGAGAGAGAGAGAGAGAGAGAGAGAGATCAATTTGTTGTTTCTTGTATGTGCCCTCATCAGGGATCCAACCTGAAACCCAGGAGTATCAGAATGATACTCTAACCAGCAAGGGCCAGATATTTTTAATTACTCTCAGAAAATCTTTGTACATAATAAATTTGAGAATGACTGTTCTATATTTTCCTTGACTGTGTTCATAGTAATTCCCTTCGGGCTATGTTAAAGGTAAAATTTTTGAGCTAAGTGTGTACCAATATAAGCTTGTACAGAACAGGCAAAGCATGATTATTTCAAGGTCATGTGGTGGGAACTTTTACTTTGTGTGGGAGGAACCTCTGCTTATTCCTTCTCATGAATAACTGAACAAATGGCAAGAAAAACAATGGAAACACTGGAAGTCATAAATAAGCAAGTCTGTTCCTTAAATGTTTTCCTTTCATAGACTCTAAATCAAGGGTGTTTCTTTAAAGATCCTGCACATGGACTTGTTTATGCACCTGTACTTCTTTTCTATGATATTATCTTCGAGGGCTGGGACCATGTCTTGCTCATGATGTCACTGGATCTCCTTTGAGTCCTCCACAAAATCTATCACATGTGACATTAAAAGCCACTAGACACAATAAATACCTGCTGCCTAGTTAGAAGACGGGAAATCTGATAAATACTCTTTCAATAAAAATTGAGCACATTGGTAACAGGAGATAACATTACCGTTTTCTGAATTTGAAGCTCACCTACCACTGTAGGGAAGGTAAGTCACTGGGTCAATGGCCATATTGTGAATCTGTAACTCTCTGCCTATTGTCTGCATTTTATTAGCTAAGACTGATGACCTGGAGTGGAAACTATAATTGATTAAATACTACAACCAATTTCTGTTTCTCAAACAAGTGACAGTATAACACTAAGTAGATAAATATTGTCTCAGAAATGATGATAAATGAATATATGTGAGTAAAGGTGAAATTGTAATGTAATGGCTATGCCTAATTTATTAGGAGCATTGTCATAAATCTGACAAAAAGCCTGAAAAATACTTCTTGGATTTTTTTCCAACCTACCAAACTTTTACATAACATTTTAACTGTTATATGTATAAAATCCTATTTTTATAGAAACTACTGGACACACTATTTTTTAAATCAAAAAAGAAAACATTTAGGAAGGCCCCACAGCTCAAGGTTTCTAGTATTTTTAAAAAATATATATTTTATTGATTTTTTACAGAGAGGAAGGGAGAGGGATAGAGAGTTAGAAACATCGATGAGAGAGAAACATCGATCAGCTGCCTCCTGCACACACCCCACTGGGTATGTGCCTGCAACTAAGGTACATGCCCTTGACCGGAATCGAACCTGGAACTTTCAGTCCGCAGGCCAACACTCTATCCACTGAGCCAAACCAGCCAGGGCGATTTCTAGTATTTTTATATTAAGAATACCCAATGACCAAAGAGTCAGAGAACACCGCTGCTAAACTAAGTTTCCCCCATGGCTCCTTTATCTCTCTTCTCATTCATTCAATCTGCCATTGTCGATTGTAAATTTGGTTGACACTTCTATTATAGAGAACGGGCAAATAGCAATATTAAAATATTTCTTCTAATTAATTTCCTTTCAATGTGCATGATTTCATGCACCGAGCCACTAGTTGGTTAATAAAATTATATAGGTGTCAAGTGTGCAATTCTATGATACATCATCTGCATATTATATTGTGTACCCACCACCCAAAGTCAAATTCTCTTTCATCACCATATATTGGACCCCCTTTACACTTTACCCTCCTTCTGCTCCTTCCCATCTTTCCCTTCCTCCCTCTGGTAACCATCATACTGTTGTCTGTTGACCTCAAAGGCAAGTTGAGGTAAAGGCAAAAATAAATGACTGAGGCTATATCAAACTAAAAAAGCTTCTGCACAACAAAGTAACCATCAACAAAACAAAAAGCAACCAACCAAATGGAGAAGATATTTGAAAACAACACCTCTGATAAAGGATTAATATTCAAAATATATTAAGAACTCACGTAATTCAGCAACAAACATTCCAATTTAAAAATGGGCAGAGGACCTGAACAGACACTTCTCTTAAGAAGACATATAAATGGCCAACAGATAAATGAAAAGGTGTTCAGAACTACAATGAGATACCACTGCACAAGTAATAACATGTGTTGGAGAGGTTGTGGAGAAAAAGGAACACTCATTCACTGCTTTGGGGAATGTAAAATGATACAGCCACTATGGAAAACAGTATTTAGGTTCCTGAAAACTTAAGAATAGAATTACCATATTATCCAGCAACACCTCTTCTGGGTATCTACCCAAAAAAGTTTGAAAACAGTAATTTGCGAAGATATATGCACCCTTATGTCCATTGCAGCATTATTCATGGTAGCCAAGGCATGGAAACAACCAAAGTGTCCTTGAATAGATGACTGCATAAAGAAGGCATGGTACATATATACAATCATAGCAATCTATACTAATAAAAGGGTAATATGCTAATTAGAGCAGACATTCATCTGGACAAAGCCACAGCAGCTGTGAGGCATGGGGCTCAGGCAGCTGTGTGCTCAGGCAGCCATGAGCCTGGCAGCTATGAGGGCCAGGGCTCAGGCCTCACAGCCATGGAGGCCAGCAGTGGCAGCAACAGCAGGGTGATGGGGGAGGCGCCTTCCCCTGATCAGCCTGGTTGCCTCCCACAGAGGGAAGCCAGAGACAGCAGCAGTGATGGGGTGAATGGGGTGAATGGGGACGGTGCCTTCCCCTGATCAGCCCGGTCGCCTCACGCAGAGGGAGGCCAGACTATGTCTTAGGCCCACTCCCCACAGAGTGGGCCTAAGCCATCAGTAGGACATCTCCTGAGGGCTCCCGGACTGTGAGAGGGGGCAGGCAAGGCTGAGGGACGGCCCCCTCCAGTGCACAAATTTTTGTGCACCAGGCCTCTAGTCTTATTCATAAAGTCTTTCCTTCAAAGTTTTTTGGGATTTTCTTTTGAGTAGGTAAGTCAAACCCAAGAATGATGGCATAGGGATACCTTTGCTGGAGGAGAGATTCAATTGTATTGAAAAATGTGGAGAGTGGCTACAGCATTTGGACAGGATCAAGCCTCAGACTGACGAGAGGGCATGTTCCTCTTGTGGCAAAGCCACATACAAGTCTCAGCTTGGAGGGAAAAGCCCTCCCAGCACAATTATAGCCAAAGGCTATGATTGTATGTAAGCTTGACTTTACAGTCCAACCTTGTAGTCCTTGGTAACTGAGGGATGTGGGCTGCAGGAGGTACAGCAAGTGCTGCCAAAACAAAGCTTGATAGAGTTCAGAGAATTGCAATAACAGGAAAGAAGCAAGAACACTGTAAATATCTGGACCACTCCCTTGTTTTGCTTTGTGTGATCTGACTATAAAATAAAGATTCGGCTTACAGGTGGGGTCACTGTGCCCTCATCCAGGTGCAATGATGCACCTGGCCCCAACTATATTCTCTTATCTGTTTTCTCTAATCCTTCACCACCCCTCCTCAGGTTCACCACTGGCCATGCTGGATGCGGTTCAGAGAAAGAGCAGATTTGACAAAGGAAATGATAAACTGGAGATCTGAAATTTATTTTCAGAAATGTTGTTACCTTGGTAGGAGGATTGCACAAATAACCCTTTAACACTGTAGCTTCTCTCCCTTTAAAGTGTAAAACTATCTTCACCTTTCTCATACATACTATCTGTAGTTGATGGGACACGTCAGAAAATGCCCTTAATTTTCCTTTCCTTATTTCTGTTTTTAAAGTTCTAGAGAAAGCATTTAACCAGCTGGCTTGGTACATAATGTAAACTGAATAATACACACACATGTTTAAAAAAAGTTAGCCCCTTCCTCCAAGGTTGTAGTCATGGGAACCTTCTAATACCTTTAAATAAAATATAGCCATTCTTTCAAAGGAAAACGGCAACATCATTTACAAAGAGAAATGCAGGTTGGCTTGGAAATATTCCCCTTTGCCACAGTAATTATTATTTCCCCTTGTATACTTGATAAAGAAGTCCCATTTTGGTGATGGAGGTTGTTTAGTCTATCTGCTAATTACTGTCATACTTGCCTCCTTATCTATTCATTTAAAATCTAAATTTTTATTTTTACTTATAATTATAAAAAATTCCATGCAAAATAATTCATTGCAATCATTGAATACTGTGCTATTGACAACTCTAAAGTCTAATTAATAAATCACCTATGCCTTGTTAATTCATTTTAATTTGTTATAGTACAGTGATGGCGAACCTATGACACGCGTGTCAGAGGTGACACGCGAACTCATTTTTTTGGTTGATTTTTCTTTGTTAAATGGCATTTAAATATATAAAATAAATATCAAAAATATAAATCTTTGTTTTACTATGGTTGCAAATATCAAAAAATTTCTATATGTGACACGGCACCAGAGTTAAGTTAGGGTTTTTCAAAATGCTGACACGCTGAGCTCAAAAGGGTCGCCATCACTGTTATAGTATCTGCTATTCAACCAAAAGGGACTATCTCTATCCTTAGTATGAGGCACACTCTCAGGACTCACATGTGTTTCATAATCTTGACAAGAACTTTCAGAATTGGGTATTGTTTTCTCCATTTTGTAGTAGAGGATGTTGAGGCTCAGAACGGCTAAGTAACTTGTTCAAGGTCACAGGGCTGACAAGTGTCAGAGCCAGAACCCCCCAGGACTGTTTGACTTGCAGTTTACTATGCAGCATGCCTCTAGACTGCAATCATGTACACCGAGTATTTAAAGTTCATTAATATAAACTAGCTTTAATGACTGGGAAGTCCACACAAGAAACTGCAAAGCTGAATAACTACATTTGAAAATATCAACTACCATAAAACGATACACCTCAGTTATCTGAAACAGAGCCGTTTTGTTGCATGACTTCAGGGGGCACCAATACATCACATTCCCCAGGAAGGATCCCTCTTGGAGGACTGCACTCCACACCTAGCACAGTCATCCATGCCAGCCCTGAGGATAAAGTCTTCCTGACTCACTGGTTAAAACACAGTCTCATTGTTAAGCAATTATATAGATTGATCCCAAATTGGTCTAAATGCTCAGTGATGGACTTCTTAGACCTAAACCCATCCATCACCTCATCACATTCCCCGGTCAAGGTGGGCAAGTGAACTAAGATGATCAAACCAGAGAAAGGTCCCTGAATTCTCCCTCCTTCCTTTTCTTCTTCTTGTCACTCCTTCCCTTCCCTCCTCTTCCCTCCCCTTCCTTTCTTTTTCTTTCTCCCTCCCTCCCTCCCTCCCTCCCTCCCTCCCTCCTTCCCTCCTTCCCTCCCTCTTTCCTCCCTCCCTCCTTCTCTCTCTTTCTCTCTTTCTTTCTCATTCTTGTTAAGGTGATACTCTTTGTTTGAGCCGAATAAGAAAGCTGGTGATGCCAAAAACTTCTGACAGCAATCTTGCAAACAGAAACTGAACTGGCCTTGGAACAGAGCCAATATCACAGAAGGCAGATTAGAAAAAAGAGGAACAAGTAGACAAAAGCAAAACATGTCCCCGCTATCATCTCAGAGCCACTGAATCAAGAGTGGACTTTAGCCCTGACCGGTTTGGCTCAGTGGATAGAGCGTCAGCCTGCGGACTCAAGGGTGACTTTACATTTATGTGAGCCAATAAATCCCCATTTTTCATAAGTAAAATGGAGTTAGAATTTTCTTTAACTTACATACTTACTAAATCTTAAGATCAGCTAAATTAAATATCAGCTAGCTAAAAACTTTAGTAACAACCCAGCTTTCAAGTGGAAAAACTAGAATATAATTTTCCCTACAAGAAAGAAAATGCTAGTGAGCTAAAATTTCCATTTGAGAGAAAAAAGCAGCTAAGCCAGCTTTTGCTATAACTAATTTATGTTACTAGAGTAAAAAAGATTAACCTGCCATTCATCCCTCTTGCAAAAAGGGCGATTTAAACAGGTTAACAAAAATTGGGGTGCTTTGTGATGGGTTTAATTTATTCTGTTTAGTGCTACTGTCTAGCTGCAATAGGCAAACAACCCCTTTTAATAGAGTTGCATTCTCCAAGCGAAAACCTGGCTGTCCTTATCTTGCTAATGGAGTTTTCCACTTACCTATAATCTGTGTAGAATGGGGATATCTGATGTGGCATTTTCTTGACATTTCTGTCCTACTATAATCATATTCTTTAATTATGTCTGCCTCGTCTGCATGGAAGAACTGAAGGCTCATCCTAGTTTTTCATTTTAATCATAAATCCATGAAACATGAAGTGTCAATAAATAGCATTCAGAAAACACTGTTATCAAAGACAATTCCCAAATGCTTTAGGAAGCCAAAGCAAACTATATTTTTTTTTTTGGGGGGGGGGGAGCGGGGGAAGAGGTCATTTGCATATGTGAAAAAAACATAAAGAGATGGCTCTTAAATACCAAATGAGCTTTCTAAGCATTAACACAGGATAAGGGCAAAGCCAGACTAGGAGGCATCTCTTAAATTATTCAACTGATAATACCATCTGAATTCATTAAGTATTTGTGGAAAATAATGATGATTCTAGTAAATGTCAGAATTAGTCTCAGAGTATCTCTGTTAAAATAAATGTAAATTACATCTGTGAGCCACTAAGAGGTAGTATAGTACTAGAAGCAAGACAGTACCTTTATAATGGATAAGTCTCCCTGGAGAAGCGCCCCACCTCCTTGTCCACAGGCCAGCTTTTGCTATTTATATCACATCACATTTGTTACAAAATGATGTAGAGACTTTCCTGGAGAAATAGCCAATATGTGTGATGGACTTCTAAATGGTAGAAGCAGACACAGAGCTGAAGGACAGAACTAATAGCTTACAACCATGGGCAAATCCTCATATAAGAAAACACATCAGCTCAAATCTTGTTTTCTTGAGCAGGAAATAAAAGGAAAGCATGACCAGCAAGGAGGGGTCATGATTTGTTTAGGACCACGACCTTCCATAGTTAGACTTCCTAGCTCAAATCCTATCTGGGAGGATTGATAGCTCTATGGCCTTCAACAAGATACTGAAATGTTTAGTGGTTCAGTTTTCTCAAGAATAAAAATAAAGATGGGGTTACAAGTGTGTACATGTGAAAGTACATCATATCTACTTGGCAGATGGGTTACAATCGACCACAAGAAAATTACTGTAAGTTGATTTATATTTTTTAAAAAAAGTAGAAATGGGAAAAAATAATATTTTGGGGGTAGTTATAAAAATTAAATAAATTCACATTTTAAATTGCTTCTTATACTATTATTACCCATGTGTTTGGTAAATAAATAAATTAAAAAACAGAACAAACATTTACTATGACTTTTTACTGTAGTTTTACCATTTGCTTGCTTCCACAAATGGAAAAGGGATGAAAATATGATTTATTTAGTGAAACAGGTATTTCACTTCCTCTATCTCATTAAAGTCCCCTTAATAAATTTCACAATAGGCATTATTATTACTATTTTACAAAAGAAAAAAATGAGGATCATAGAAATTAAGTAACTCTCCCCAGTGCACTATAGCTTGCATCCAGGTCTCCATACCTTTTTTTTATATATATATTATTAGTTAAGGTATTACAAATGTGTCCTCATCCCCCCCATTAACCCCTAACCTCCCCCCCCCCCCCGCCCCGCACACTCATGCTCCCATCCCCCTGTTGTCCATGTCCATTGGTTTGGCTTATATACATATATACAAGTCCTTCGGTTGATCTCTTCCCCTTACCCCCGCCCTCCCCTACTTTCCTTCTGGGGATTGATAGCCTGATCGCTGTTTCTCAGTCTTTGGGTCTGTCCCTTTTCATCAGTCTATGTTGTTCTCTATAATCCACAAATGAGTGAGATCATGTGGTATTTATCTTTCTCTGACTGGCTTATTTCACTTAGCATAATGCTCTCCAGGTCTCCATACCTTTGAAAGCTGGTGTGTTATGTTTGTTTGTTTGTTTGTATGCTTTTGCATTGCACAGCATTATATGTAGAAGTTAGAGTAGAATGGTGAAGGCCTAAAACTAAAATAGCAAGAGGATAAATAAAATAAAGCAGATAAAGGCAAATATTAAATAGGCTGAAGGCAATAGAGGATAGTCTCTCATTTCTTTGGGCACAAAGTTAGGATGCCCCATAGATTAACGAAATAAACCCTTTTCAGTGGTTCTCAACCTGCCTAATGCTGCGACCCTTTAATACAGTTCCTCATGTCGTGGTGACCCCCAACCATAAAATTATTTTCGTTGCTACTTCATAACTGTAATTTTGCTACTGTTATGAATCGTAATGTAAATATCTGATATGCTAGATGTGTTTTCCAATGGTCGCAACCCACAGATTGAGAACCACTGCTTTACATAGAACTGGTTGATGCTGAAAAGGAGATGTCAAAAATAAAACAATATGGAAATTCACCTTGATGACAATGCAGAGCCATGTATTACAAGCCAAGGGTGACGTGGAACAGGAAAAAGCATCAGAAGTGCAGAGACTTCCAGTTTCCAATCTAAACCATCAGTCAACATTTAATTGTTGGTTGCAGAGAAAGCAGCTGCCCACCATCAGTAGCAAGTCAACCAATAACATTTTAAAAGACATTTTACTGCCTAGAAGTGCCAAGACTCATAGTGTTATTGCTACTATTTATAAGGACTGAAAGGATTAATTACCTGTGAGTAAAGCCAGCTCATAACTCCTGGCATGCTGTAGGGGGAAAAACACACTGTTGTCTCGTAAACAGATAAATGTGTAGTAAAGTCTGATTTAATTAAATAAGTTGCAAAAAAACAAAAGACAAGATACTATTTCTAGTAATTTAAGTTACTCAAAAAGTACTGCTGGAATAAAGGCTAGTATATTTATTCTGACTTACATGGATTTAGGGGTTAGTTTTGTAATATTACTCAGACAAGAAACAGCAAGAAGACATTCTAAGGTTGGATAGCATCTGAGTGTTTCTGAAAGTCGCTGGATATATGAAAATGTAAAATAAGTCTATTGAAAGTGAAAAATAATAAAACTACACAATCAGAATGATTTTGATTTTTTGGAAAGCAGTTGATAAGAAAATAATTTCTATGTGTGGATTTATATTTGATTTGTCAAAATATTTCAGGGCCTTGAAAGAAATGGCTGTCTTCTCAAAAATATCTCTTATAGGCTCCAAAATATTCAAATAACTTGTTGCAGTGGATTAAGGTATCATCTACAGAAAAGCCCCCACCCCTCTCAAATGTCAACAACAATCAGAAAAGTTGAAAACATAAATATATAAACCTAATGTTACATCTAAGTTTCAAACACAGGGCAGGACTCAGAAGGAATGGGGTAAAGATAAATACGTTTTGGAACAAACCTATTCAGGACATGTGACAGATGGGAAATTCAGGTGGACTCTACCCAACACCCTAGTGAAGCCAGAACTGCAAAGTATAGGTTTGATAAAGATCAGAGGATGAAAAGCACAGGAGAGAAAGTTGTAATAATGAAAAAGATATACTCAGAATTATGTTAGGCTGCGGAGAGAGAATATAAAGCAATTGATTCTCAGGCTTAGTTCATGTTGGGGCCATAAGGGGCCCATTAAAAATTAGGAAAATCCTTCAAAAGAAATACAAACTCCTCAGACTCTTGGCCAAAATGGCCAAGAAAGATAGAGATGGAACAAGTTAACCCCTCCATTAGCCAGAATAGCAAGAGATGTGCTGGTGGAAGGCATTAAGCCAAGTTAGCAATGCCAACTTTTGATGGAGCCCACCTTAAGTTCCACAGAATTAACTACTATGGATATTTTTACTCCCTATTTGAGGGAATCTCAGAGAAGAAAAGATGGTTGAAAAGAAAAGAGGGGCCTTAGGTGTAGAGGAGGCTCCTTAGGTGCTTAGTGTAGTCACTGGATGAAAGATGGAATGACAGAAATAGGTTAAAAGACTCAAACCCAGAGCTGTGCTAAAGGTTTCTGGGTAGACATCAATTACCTGGAGAATAAGACAAATTCCTCTAATTTCACCAGATAGTAGGATGACCATAAAGTTTAGCATTCAGAGAGAATCCTTTTGAGCAGGGTTGTTAGTATGATTATGATGGGACAATAGATATAAATAAAGTAGACTAACTCTTCAAATTCCAATGCTTATTTTATACAATTTTGCTATTATAGTTATAGAACACATCAAATATGTATTTCTAATTAAAAAACCATTTTCAAATTGTGTCTTTCCATTTTATTAATAGGTTCCTATCTAAAAGTATTTGTTTTCAAAATTCATCTTCAAAATATTAAGGCTTGGCACTATGAAAACATTTTAAAATGTGCTAAGACAATTACAAAAGAGAATTTCCAACAAGGTTTGAATACTGCAGTATGCCAGAATAAGAGTGTGCACACCCTGCCACCCTGCAAAGTGATGAATTAAAATATAACATCTTTTATATGAGTGTCTAACTTGTTGAATATTCTCTAAAAAATAGATCACAACAATTCATAGATAATCTAAAAGTGCAAATTTGCATCTTAAATATGTTTGAGAGCTAGACATGCTGGATCTCAGAGAAACCTAAGGAATATATTATAGAGACAAAAAGCCTATTATTACTCATGCTATTTGAGATACGCTATGAATATAGTTGGCCTACACTGTCCCAGAGAAAAAAAGAAAAACTGAATAAAGTAAAATCTGGCTGATTGTCTGATCTAAATACCCTCTTTTGGTTGAATCTACAGAAGGACCTATTAAATCATTTTATCCAAGTCAATCTTCCAGCAAGTAGATGGAAAAAATATTTTCCTGTATAAACCTGCATTATTTAAGAGACAGGATATACCTGACTTGTTTCAATGCAATAATGTTATGCAGAGCCACTCTACGCATGAACTTCCTACCTAAAAATTATGGGCTCCATCAATCCAGATGCTCACACAAAAGCATATCAATCGATTATTTCCAACAGTTCATATGACTGGTGTTTGCAGTGTCTCTTTGGAGCTATAAATGTGATAAAGAGCCTTTCAGAAGTAACTTGTTAGGATGTAAATAAACTTTTGTGCAGCCACTTATTATCCGTAATCATTTGTACCCGGATATCCTTCCAAGCCAGCATCATTCAGTATTCCTGAAAAAGGAATTAACTTACAGCAAAAGGTTAGTTATGTATCTTTATACAAAAATTGTGAAACAGTCCACTAAATATTGAACTATTTTGGGGACATATGACATTCATTTATTATTAAAATATTTCCAATACTTTGCCATTGTAATTCAAGCCTTTCGCCAGTTCTCAAACACTCATTGAAAGCTACTTTTAAATACTTAAAATAAATATGGTCCTTACTAGAAATCCTATATAATAAAAGGGTAATATGCAAGTCGCTATGATGTGCACTGACCACCAGGGGGCAGATGTTCCAACTGGTAGGTTAGCTTGCTGCTGGGGTCTAGCCTATCTGGACTGAGTGAGATGGGCCAGACACATCCTGGAGCCTTCCCGCAGTCCCTCCCCGGCCTGATCATGCACCAGTGGGGTCCCTCAGCCTGACCTGCACCCTCTCGCAATCCGGGACCCCTTGGAGGAGCCCTTGGGGATGTCGAAGAGCCAGTTTCAGCCCAATCCCACAGGCCACTCTCCTTGGGAGGGCGCCAGACACAGGGCTCATGGCTAGCGAGCACTGCTGTGGCAGCACGAGCCTCTCCCAATTGGGACTGATTAGGCACAAGCCCGCGGCAGGCACAGTGGGGCTGGGATGAGCGGGAGCGGCAGGTAGTAGCTGCAGGAGGCATTGGACTTCAGGTTTCAGCCTGATCCCTGTAGGCCACCCAGAGGGACCCCACCCATGCACAAATTCATGCACCGGGCCTCTAGTAGGATAATAAAATCAGTAGTGAATGAAAAAAAACTCACCACATTTTCATGTTTTTCATTATTAACCCTGGATCTACCCAAAAAGGTATAAATAGGAGGCCCAGTTAACTGCATATTATTTATCAATATAACAGAGATATTATCTATCAATATAATATAGATAATATCTTCCTCCTCATGGCATCATTGCAGGGATTAAATAATGCATATAAAGTAACAAGTCCTCAAATCTATAATAATAAAAGTATAATATGCTAATTAGACCAGATGTCCTTCCAGACGACCTTCAAGACGAAGCTGCGGTAGCGGGGCTGAGGCCTAGGCTGAGGCAGCTGTGGCAGCGGAGGGGGCCAAGGCAGCCGCCACAGCAGTGGGGGCCAGGCCCCTTGCATGAATTTTATGCATCGGGCCTCTAGTATATATAAATGACTGTTTTTTTATATTGCTTTCATAAAAGTCCGTGGCACTGTGATGCTTTTCAGTTTTATATTTTTCTCCTAAGTATTTCACACTGAAAATGTGGAAGAAAATAACTGTGTGTGTGTGTGTGTATATATATATATACCATTTTAGGAGTCATAAATTTTCTAAGAACCTGGCTAATTTAATATTTTGTCTATTGTTACCATGAACATTAAAAAATATAGATAAACCATGTTTAAAAAACACTTTTTCCATCTATCTAGTTCCCAATTTCACTCTGTTCTATAAGATGGGGGATCCCATGAAATTGCTATTCTTTGAAAGGCATTCCGATATAAATGAATAAAATAGATTTTACTAAAACTCATTTCCAAATACAGTATTTAATAATATTTAAAGAAGGTATTCATTCAACTCTACATTATTTCATTATTATTTAACTCATGCTAACCTACATCACAGACCATCAGAATCACCGGCTCCTATGAAATGTAGCACTCGCATTGGCAGGGGCCTATTTTAGGAGGTACAAACATGAATTGAGAAACAAATCAAGACACAAAATGCACTGTGTTCATAAAAATGTAAGAAAAATTATGTTTTGGGGAAGCAGGCCTGAATTGTGAAAATACTACAATTATACCTATGCAGATAGCATCACAGAATATGGATAATTATAACAAGAAAAGCACAAAAATATTCTTTTAAATATAAAGTTTTATAAAATTCTGTAGGCTATGGATTAAACTGTAATTTTATAGACTACAAAAGGCAACACTTAAAATGTGAAAAAAATAGCTGTATCAATAAATCCTTTTAGTAATTATGAGTGTCTAAGAACTAACCATGAATTCAAGGATTTCGCACAACAAAAGTATCTCAGAAATTTGCTTTAGAAAATAGCTTCGATCAGGTTACTTTTCATCAACCTCTAAAAGGATTTAACCCCAAATGGATGTTTAAGCTATGGAGAGAGATCCCAAATATACTAGCAATTTTTAAATTAGCTTTAATTAAGTAAATTGATTGAATTCCCATGTGTGCATATGATTTATATTTAGAAAAATAAGAGTTACAGTTATGTGTGTTTTATTATTTTCATACAACAAATTCTCATGTTAAATAGCTTTAAGAAAAAAAGTTTAACACATCCTCAAAAACATCTCTTGAACCTAGTATTACAATGATTACATTTTTAAATGCAGCAAAATCCCATTATTTTGGTACCTTGCTGTGTTTCACTGAATCATCAGCATTAATCATAGATGACATATTCCTAATGCATTAGTGCTGTCCTTCATGGTGTGAGAACATCTACCAGGGAAATAGCTTTATCTTTGTTGGGGAAAAAAATCCATGGTTCAAATGAAGAAATCTGAAAGCATGTGTTTTTCATCTTTATCTCTAGCATTTTTTGCAGCTCAAAATGATCCTGTAAAATGCTATACATTGATTTTTGAACAGCTATTACTATTCAGTTCACAATAAAAATTACTCAAAACATAAGCTGAATAGGCACAGGGACTTCGGTGCACCTTAAAAAATTAAAGTAGAAGAAAATGTATGCTGGGTTCTAATTTTCTCCAAAGTTTTGTCAAAATTGCTACTTATTAGGCTCTGGCATTTTCATCATGCCAAGTCTGCGAGGATGAGCAAGAGGCTCAACTTCTACACAACCCGTGGTTACATCCAGGATTCTTAATGACTGATCTATGTGCACACAGAAAAACAGAAAAATCCAATTTCAGGTTAAGAAATTAATTCCCCCACCTCCACCCGCCCTGACTCCAATCTGTAAGGAAATTCTGTCAGCTCTACCTTCATACTATATCTAGGACTTATTCACTATCCATCACTTCAACTGCTACTGACTTAATCCAAGCCATTTGCACCTCTGGTTTAGATTATTGTAAAGTTCTCTAACTACTGATCCTAATCCCATTCTGGTCACATACAGGCTAACTGCAGTCTGATCTGCATGTATGATCTTTGTTCTTTGAAAAATAATTCAGATTATATCCCGCCTCTACTAAAAATCAGTGTAAAAACGCCACATTCTTGCCCTGGCTACCACTATCACCTTGTCTCTTAACAGTCATCTAGTCCCAACTACGCTCCTGAAAGGCCAATCTCCTTGCTCTGCCCAAACACCCCCAGTGGACTCCTGCCTCAGGCTGCCAGGCTCTGCCTGTAACTCTCCCATGATATTTGCATCTCGTGCTCCCTCATTCCCTTAAGTCTCCCTCAAACATCACTTTATCTGAGACACTATTTCTGACCACCACATATTTAAAAAGTCTTTGTCTCATCATTCTCTTCCCCCTTCCTTGCTTTAATTCTTTTTTCATAGCAACCCTTAACACTTAATTTTACAGATTTATATTTTTAAATTACTTTCACTTTTTCTCTACTAGAATCTTAGCTCCATAAGAACATGGTTTTATCTGCTTTACCCCTCCAATTATCCACAGTACCTAGAACAGTGCTTTGCACATGGATGTTCAATAAATACAGTGTTTCCCCCCAAAGTGTATACACATATCTGTAGATTCTATTGCATTTTGAAAATGAAATGTATTGTAGTAAACATTGCCTTTATAATTATTCAAAGTATGTATACATTTTTGGGACACTCTGTATTTACTGAATTAATCAATGTGAATGTAACATGTAATATTTTTTTGTGAAAAAATATCTAGGAAGACAAATCTATTTTCATTAGTATTTTTAAGGCAAAGTCGCTGCAGAGGTTACCTGAGTCACACTGGTCAAATGATCATCTCTCTCCATTAGAGCATAAGATCCATGAGGATAAGAACGAACTTTTCCTGTTTATGTTGTTAGTGCCTGGAACTGATTCCGGCACTTTGTTAAATGTTGAGTGAATAGCTTTAATTTATTTTCATTCCCACCCTAGATTCATAAAATAAATGCATACATAACAATATTGCTTGCTTAAGAGCCATAAGGAATTTTTTTAGAGGAACTTGAATTTAGATGGGAAATACAATTTAGAATAGGGGAGGTAAGAAGGATCCTGTGTCATTAGCAGAGACAGGTGAAGAACCAGGATCTTAGATGGTTGTAGCAGACATGGAAACCAATGGTGATCAAATCAGAAGTTAGCCATAGCATGATGAACAAAAGAAGGCACATCTATTTGCAGAGGTGGCAACCACAGCCAGAAAGACAGGTAGAAATATGCAAAATACGCAACTGGAGCTCAACCTAGTGACTAGTTAGTCAAGATAGCCAGAAAAAAGAAATGAAGACAGAAAAACTAATTAATGCTATAAATAGCATTAAGCAAACTGACATTTTTCAGTAAATTCAACCCAAAACAGATAAAGACTTTTTATCCACAGAGAGACAACTTGTACCTGAAGATTTCATGACCTGAGATAAAACTTTATTGCTTTTTTCGTCTCTGTTATTTGTTTACTAGAGGCCTGGTGCCCGGATTCGTGCACTGGTGGGGTCCCTGGGCCTGGCCTGCACCCTCTCGCAATCCGGGACCCTTCAGGAAATGTCGGACTGCCAGTTTTGGCCCAATCCCTGCAGGCCAGGCTGAGGGACCCCACCGGTGTAAGTATCAGTGCACCAGGCCTCAAGTATGCATATAAGATCTTTGGCTATTCTCTTCCCGCCCTCTCTCCTCCTCCTTCCCTCTGAGATTCATCAGTCTGTTCCATGTTTCCATTGCTGTGCATTAAGTGTCTGCCCCCTGGTGGTCAGTGCACACCATAGCTAATGGCTGAATGGTCAGCCAGTCGCTTAGGCTTTTATACACACACACACACACACACACACACACACACACACACACACACACGAGGCCCAGAGCATGAAATCATGCATAGGCGGGGCGAGCTGAGCCACTGGTAGCCGCTGCAAGCCGCTGGGAGCCGCTGCTCACAGGCTGGGGGGGCGGGGGGGGCGGGGGGAACTGAGAGGTGGTCAATGGACCTCATGGCGACTGGTCAAGCGGTCGTTCCAGTTGTTACGCTTATGGTCCCTGGCCTTTTATTATATAGGATATTTTTTTAATTTACTGGGGTGACATTGGTTCACAACACCATACAGGTTTCAAGTGTACAATTCAAAAGAAAAAAAGCCTCATCTGCACATTGCATATTGTGCCCATTGCCCAAAACAAAGTCTCTTTCTATCCCCATTTATCCTTCCTTTGCCCACCTCCACCTACCCCCCCCTTTCCCTCTAGCTATCACCACACTGTTATCTGTGTCCATGTTATATATTTGAGTATGTGTTTGCTTAATCCCTTCACCTTCTTTCATCCTGCCCCCCCACCTCCCTCCCCTCTGGCAGCTGTCAATCTGTTCCATGGACCCATTCATGCCTCTGTTTCTATTTTGTTCTTCAGTTTATTTTGTTCATTAGATTCCACATATAAGTGAGATCATATGGTACATACTTGCTTTTCTCTGGCTGGTTTATTTCATTTAGCATAATACTCTCCAGGTCATCCATGCTGTTGCCACCGTCTTTTTTAGGGCTAAGTATTCCACTGTGTCACTCTACCTTGGATCTGACTTCCTAATGTCAGGCAAACCTTGAATTTTACTGATTGCTTGAGAAACACCCCTCACACAACTCTTTCAGTCTTACTACAGCGACTTGTCTTTTATCAGTGATAAAATAATCTTTTGATAATCACTTAACCACTTCAAAGGTACTTTTTCTAAAGAGCTGTATCTACTTGAAAGAGTCATGAGCTTTAAAATAATCAAGTACTTTACTGTCCTCTCTGCAATACTGCTATTTGTAAATTTCACTGTATTAAATACATAAAATTTCAAATTTTAAATTTATAATTAATGAAAGATCTAATGCACAAATAAAATTGTAAAGTCGATTTTTATGTCTTCCATCATTATGTCCTTCCTACAGAACAATTATTCATCAGTTTTCACTTTTCTGAAAGATTATAGGAAAATTTTATAAATCTATTTCGATTATAAGGAAGTGTGATGCACATTTGATTTCCTACATTATAAATATTTAGTCAATTACATAATGACTATTTTCTAACTCTCCGAGATGGATAATTAACTCATTGGTGAAATTCTACAGTTATTTCTTTAATAAATAAAGCTTTCTTGAACCCTAAATATGCATGCATATGTGTTTTTGTGTATATAATTATATGCTTGTTGGTTTGAAGCTCAAAAATGTATCAGTTTGGTTCATTTTCCATATGTTCAGTGATATTTTTCAATTTTATAAATATGGTTTAGTCTTAAACTGCTTATTTTGTATTGGTTTCAGGTATACAAAGTGATTAGTCTTAAACTGCTTGGTAAACAAGTAAGCAAGCCTTAGAATTTTTCCCATGACAACCTTCATGAGATTTACCAGGGTTTTCTAGTAGGGAGCCTCTTATTAGATATTGCACTGCACCTATTATTTTTTTCATCTTTTTGAACATCATCCTGAAATTATTTCACTGAGAAATTCTAACTACAAAATGTTGCCAAGTTCTTTCTATGACTCATCCCAAACATAAGCCACATTTATGATAAGATTAATAAATTAGCCCCCTAAAAGAGCTCTGTCTCACAGTTTTGTTCTAACTTTTTATTTGAGAATAATTTTTCAAAATCACATGAGCTGCGGTGCTCATAAAACATTATGAGTCAAAGCTCAGAACACGAAGAAGAAACACTCAGTTGATGTGTCTGTCCACATCTCACAAATGGCGGCCTCACTCCAAGTAAGGCTGGCCAAGATAGCGCCTGAATGCTGCCTCTTCCTCATATGCAGATATAACCATTAACATAAAGTTATTTGGCTGCACTAGTCTTCACACAGGGCCACAGGCAGCTGCTGCCAATTGATTGGGAATGGTTGGCACGGTGATTCCTACTTGCTATCCCTGATTTAGCACATTGATTCAGAGCTTCGTGGCGCTGGCCTATCTGCTTAAGAAAAGGCATCCTTTATTTTTTACATTTTTACTTTTATATTTTAATTAAAGCTTACATTCAATATTATTTTGTATTCGTTTCAAGTGTACATAGTGGTTAGACAACCATATACTTTACCAAGTGGTCCCCCCGATATTCCCAGCACCCGCCTGGCACCACACATAGTTATCACAATGTTATTGGTTATATTCCCTGTGGTATACTTTACATCCCCATGACTATTGTGTAATTACCAATTTTACTTCTTAATCTCTTCACCTCTTTCACACAGTTCTCCAACCCCCAGCCCTTCTGGCAACCACCAGTTCACTCTCTGTGTCTATGGGTCTGTTTCAATTTTGTCCGTTTATTTTGTTCTTTAGATTCTACATATAAGTGAAATCATAAGGTATTTGTCTTTCTCTGACTGACTTATTTCATTGACCATAATACTTTTTCAACGCTAAGTTAGGATGGGTGAATATAAAAAAATCTTATATGTTTACCTAATTTGGGTTCTAATTAAATGCCTATTCATATTATACCTTGTAAGCATGCTAAAAGAACTTCTTTAGAGAGAAGGAAAATAATATAGGTGAGAAACTCAGATCTACATAAAGAAAGAGAATTGGAAAAGTAATAGGTGAAAGTAAAGGTAAATCTTTAATTTTTTGTATCTTAATTATCTAGTAGATAAAAAATTTGTTCAAATATTGCTAAAAACACTATATGAAGTGATTATAGCTTTGAATTTTAGTGACATGAGTGACAGCAATGTAATCATGAACAGGAAGGAGAGAGTGGGAATACTCTGTTACCTGTACTACGCATGAAGTGGTATAGTGTTATTTGAAGTGGATTAACATCTATTGTAAATATACACAGCAAATTCCTGGGCAACTATAAAAATGTTTTTAAAACATAAGTATAATTTATAAACAAAGAAAGGAGAGAAATGAATGTATATGAAAAGCTTAAATAAAACCTGGCTGGTATGGCTCAGTTGGTTGGAGCATAGTTCCATATACCAAAAGGTCTCGGGTTTGATTCCTGGTCAGAACACATACCTACTTTGTGGGTTCGATCCCTGGTCAGGACACACATGGGAGGCAACTGATCGATATTTCTCTCTCTCTGTCTCTCTCTCTCTCTCTCTCTCTCTATTCCTCCATCTCTATAATCAATAAACATACTCTCTTGTGAAGATAAATAAATAAAGACACTAAAGACAGTAAGAGTGGAAGTGGAAAAAAGGAAATAAATCTATGAAAGATATTTTTGGAACATTTGGGGAAATATCAATAATGGGTTAGAAATTAAATAATAATAAGGAATTATTTAATTTCTTACATGTGATAATGGTGTTGTGGTTACATGGGAATAAGACCTTATTCTAAGAAGATGCATGATAATATATTTAGAAATTAAATGTCATGTTGCAAAATTCCCTCCCAAATGATACAGCAAGTGTGTGTGCGTGTGCGCACATGTGCGTGTGCATGTATATTTGAATACAAACAAGTAGGTAAAGAAAATAGAAGGAAGTTCCAATAACTGTTGAATCTAGGTGACAATTACATGCATTTAATGTATAGTCCCTTCAACCTGTATATTCAGAAAATTATTTAAAAATTTTAATGAATGGAAAATGAATAAATGAAAAATTGAATAATGAATGGAAAAAGTTAACGTCAGTATAGACTTCACAGCAAAAATCTTAATAAAAATCAAATTTTAACTTTTAATGTGTCTTTAAAGAATATCAAGGCAGAGAACTTATTATTGTCAATGAGCTTGATGATTTCTGTTATTTAAATTTACAGATAACAAAATTTTTTTTTATGTGTGATGTTGCTGCTTATTTTTCTGCTAATTTCTGGAAAAATTGATTTTAACCACAAGAGATTACTGAATCATTAGCTACCAGTTACTTAAACCCACAAATTATAAGTTGTGCAATTTCTATTTTACTTCCTAAGTAATATAATATAATTGTGCAATGAGAAGTAATCTGAGCCTTATAGGAACTACAGGAAATAAAGTTTAGTATGTGAAATTAAAAAGAGCTAATAAACACATTTTGCTAAATTTACAATTATACCCTTTATTGGAAAACATATTGTCCCTGAGTCAATATCCTTGTTATTTGAAAGATGACTTGCATTTTATAGTACATTCTCACCATGATTAAAAGACCTGTTACAGCAGCACTATCATGAATTGTGTTATCTAATTAGACATGACACATTAATATATGACTAAACTAATTGCAAGGCTCTTATAAACACCTATCTTTCTACTTTAAATTCTTCATGCTGGTATTTTAACCACAAGATAAAAAATATAATTACAGCAGTTTGAAGAGAACATCTGCTACTTAAAGTAAGCATCATAATGTCTGTTATCAACTGTCATGTGTAAGTGGTCATACAAATATCTGAAGGGCTGTAATTTTCTAAAAATTCGTTGAAAGTTCCATTTAGCGTTTTGCTTTTCATCATCCTTAGAAAAAAATACATTTGCTTGTTGATTTTTGAGTGTGCTACTCAATTTTTCTCTAGACAGCATGACACTAAACCAAAAATAATCATATTTTAAGGGAAAGAAAAAGTTCTCAGGGAGTAGAAACATAGGAGTATGAATGTAATATGGTACAAGAAAAAGATCATAACTGTTTTCCAGCTTTGGTGGAACAGGAGTGTCGCAGTAAGTTAATACTCTGCTCAAGGAAGAGCTAAATCATGTTTTTATTTTATAACATATATCATGCCAACTTCCAGTGCTTAATTAAATTCAGTTTAACAAGTCCTAAGAATTGGAATGATGTAAAACTGGTTCCTCACTCTAAAACAGGTCATGATCTAATGAGAGATAACAGATCCATCAACACCTAACTGTAGCAGAAAGTACTAAATAGAAGTAAAACTAACATGCCACAGTAAAGCAGAGAAGAGCAACCACTTTAGTTGGAAAACCAGGAATCCTGCCTGGAGGAGTTGGTATTTGAGCGACACCCTGATGTGAAAGGGGTTTTGAAAACTATTAGAAAGGAGGGACAGCTTATTTGGGGTTTGAACTGGTATAAGTTGTAGGGGATGTGGGAAATGAGTTTGAAAAAAGTACTTTAGGGCAGATTATGGAGGGTCTTTATTTGGGAGCTAAATAGACTGGATTAGAGCATTTTGTCAATGGAGAAACTTTCTGAGGAGGATTGTAATTAATAGCCATGTTTTTGGCATCCAGCTTCAGTAGAAAAGTAGATGCTGAATTGGAGCAGACAACAGCTGGAGGCAGGGACTCTAGTTAGAATAATCCAAGTGAAACTATTAAGGTGGGGGGTAGGTGGTGGTGGGGGGGAGAAGGCCACAGAAGCATCCAGGAGACACAGCTGACACACTCAAGCTAGGCTGGAGAAAAGGGGATAAAGAAAACAGATGAGATCAAAGGTAACACAAGATAACTTGTTGAAATCTTGTGCTTGAAATAGCACAGAGAGAGGAGCAGATCTGAGAGTAAAGAACTTTGAGTTTTTTGAATTCATGTTGTAGCCACCCTCCACACCATGTTTGCAGGTAGATTAGAGATCAGTGGTCAATAAATAAAAGGCACCCCTGATGCTCCACATGACCTCTCTTAGATTTCCTTAATTCTTCTTTTCAAATGTATGAGTGACAAAAAAGTTTACAAAATTACTATTGCATGGAATAAATTCTTCCACCTCCCAAACGCAAACCAACAGAACCCACCAGCACCCTAATTATAAAACAATGCAGTACATGTGTTTCTGATGCCCAGCACATTCCTGCCTCCAGGCATTGGTACCTGTAGTTCCATGCCCAGGACACAATCAGGTAACGGCATGGTGCTCCCCCTCACTCCGTCTAAATGCCTTCTGATCAGAGAGCTTATGCAGCCAGCTGAGTTAGCAGGGTTTCCCCCCTCAAGCACTACTCATCCTTTTGATCACATTCACAGTACTTCCTAGTACCTCTCACCGCTAACCTTGACACTATATGCTACTCAACACATTCATTTGATATGTGTTTATTGTCTGTGTTCCCCCAATAGAAACTGTTCCATGAGAGCAGGACCTTTGTTTTGCCCCTTAGCTTCTAAAACAGTGCTCATTATGCAGTGGGTTCTAAATAAAAACTGAATGAATATTGCTTTCTTTTTGGCCTACGTGCTAGTTTCAGATTTCTCAAAATGATTAGTTACTACATGTGCAATTCTCAACAACTGCACATTTCATAAGACAACCATGTCCTTTCTTAGTTACTAACTGTAAATAAAATTATTTTACTACATGTAATATTATTTCATTCACGAAGACAGCTGACTAGAAAGTCGTTTGGCATTTGCAGGGGTGGTTTTCAGACCTGAGCATGCCTCAGAATTGATTGTTGAAGCAGATTGCTGGCCTCAGGCCTAGAGATTCTGATTCATTGGATCTGGAGTGAGTCCAGCAAGCTCCCAAGCGATATTGCTGGCTAGGGGACCACACTTAGAGAAGCACTACATTAGCAGTAATAACATAATTGCAACAGAAGCATGAGAGAAGTCTACAGTCAGGGAGTTGAGATGTGCCAATGGTCTGGTGATAGAAGAGTAGGTCCCAAGGGGAACAGATGACTGTTCCTTTGTTCGCACAGCTCACAGCTTTCTAACCTACTTTTAAAATACCTAGAAATCTATTTTTGCTTTCCTAATTGAATTAAAATGTTAAAAACTCCATTTCATTAAGTTGCATTATACTGCTAAAAGAACTAAATTCATATCAAAAGAGCATTGAAGATATGATAGGAAACAATGAAAGTCATCATTAGAAGCAGAATGCACAGGACTTGCAGTTACTATCAAGACAACGTGAGGACAACAACAAAAACTGTCAGAAGATGTCTTGATGCAATTGTACACTACAAGGCCCTGGGATCTCTTCACTAATGTGATCTCTTGGGCTTTTATTGATTTCTGACCTAAAACCATACAGATTTTAATGACTGCAGAGGCATCTAAATAGAAGGGTCACATTGTGTATCATAGAAACCAGGACACTTTTAAAAGAGAATGGGGTGCTATTAATTTCACTGGATTAATAGCTATCAAACAGGACTTTTGCAAGGGATTAAATAATCCTAGATAAGTGAGGAAATTGTATTAAATGAAATTTGGATAATGAAAGTGTGTTTATTGGTTGGTTTTTGTTTTACCATGTTGAAGGATTTCTGAACTTCATTTACAGTTGCTATGCAAAACCTGCAGAAAGCCATACCTTTCATGCTCACACACTGCAATTCTTCAGACGTGCACACAGTTTAAAGGTATATGCAGTTTGGTGTATGCATATGATCATGGTGCAACAGGAAGAAGTTTGGAGTTGGGCGCAATGTAGTGTGTATCCCAGCTCTGCTGGGTTGCCCTGGACCTCTCTGGACCTTTGTTTCCTCAAGGGAGAGAGATGAACAGTATGACCTACCTCAAAGAATTACCGACGTAGGCAGCATGAACCACCTAGAGAGGGCCCACTCACTACAAAGTTTGGGCCTAGTAAATGGTCATTTCTTTTCCTTTTCCAAAATGTACCTAAGACAAAAACCTAACCTTACTTTTCAAAGAGATTCATATAATTTATGACTCCAGTGAATGATTTCAACTGTGCTTCTCAGACTCTGGATAAGAAAACAAGGGGTAGGAGTGGAGAGAATTAGACTGGGCATAATTTAGAAAGTAACAATAAGAATACTTCAACTTTGCTACTAAGCAGTCACAATATTTATTTCATAATTTGTCATTTTATTGAAGAAAAATCTGAGTTTTTAAATCTTCAGCAAAGGTGGCATAGATTTACAAGTTATGATAAATAGTAACAGAAAATAATACATAACTAGTTAAATTTCTGGGTAAGTTTCAAAAAACATTAAGCAAATCTATCAGTGTGTAGAGTCATCAAGAGGCCAGGATGCCGATGTGGTAAACAGATCACCCACAGTGGCACCTAACAGAAAATCTTTCTGCTTTTTAATGGCCTCTCTATTTCATTATTCTATTAACTCATGGATTCTCTAAAAGTGCCAAACTAATTTACAAATGAGTCTTCTTGGAATTCCAACAGCGTGCCATGTTACACAGCCAACTATTCTTCATATATTATCTTCAGTTACTTTGAATGTTAAAATGTCAGATTGAAAGAATCTGAGAGATAAACTAAGCCAAGACTCTAATTTTATAGATAAAGCGCCCAGAGTTGTGTAGTAATTTATCCAGTCATACCGGTGGTCAGAGAAATGCCAGGCCTAGAAGTCCATTGTCTTCAGGCTCCTGGCACTATGTTCCTTTCAGCGGATCACACTCCCTGTCCTCCACTTTAGCCATTAAAGTTCCACTCAAATCTCTATGGGTCTCTGAAATGATTACTTACTTTCTTAAAGGTCCCTCTTAAATAGCCTAGACAGCCAACAATAGGTATTTGCTAAATAAATTATGTAAAGTCTATTTTAAACCACAAACATCATATTCTAGAATATTTCACAGCATGTGAAGATGTTTATGATGTTTTGTTTAAAAATCAGGTTACAATATGACATATTTGTAAATGTAAAATGGCGTGTATGGAAGGTTACACATCAAAATATGAACAACCATTAACTCCAGGTGTTAATATCACAGGCAAATTTAGTGCCCTATTCATTCTGCAGTTTTCTATGCTTTCCATACTTTCATAAAGAATATGTATTATTTTGTAACTATAAAAGAGAAAAATGAACCAGCTGGATGGCAAGTAAATATTGCTGTATATAAATGCCCTGAGCCTTTTCTGGTCCTTTGTTCTTGGCTTGCTCCCTTTCTCCCTGACTCTATTTTTTCCCCTAGTTTCAGCCTTATTTCCTCTTGTATCTTCTCTCAATGTTTCTGCATACAAATGTTTATATTCATCTTCAGCTAACTCACAAACTGCATCCTGATCTTAGAGGAACACAGAGCTCTGTATGTACTCTCACAATCTGCCTGTGCTAGAACATTTCAATGGCAATGTCCTCTAATCAACTGAAATTATGAGAGGCTATGGCTGGAGATGAAGATTGAGAAGTCATCTATGTACAGAGAAATAGCAAAAGCCAAGAGAACAGAAGCCAAGAAATTCTTAGAGCGCTGAGAGGTTGAAACAAATGTCCAAGGCTGCAGTTTAGGGAGAGAGATACTGTTTGCGGTTGGGATGAGGGACAGAGTCAGACAACAAAGAGAAACATCCACATAAAGCTATGTCATAGAAACCAAGAAGAAAGATCAAGAATATTGAGTGCTGCTTCTCCATGTGGAGTAGCAGAATCAGGACAATTAAAGAGTAAGTTGAAAGCATTTAAAAGGAACAATGGCTAGCCTGGCTGGCGTGACTCAGTGGTTGAGCGGAACTATGAACCAGGAGGCCATGGTTCTATTCCAGTCAGGGTACATGCCCGGGTTGCAGACTCAATCCCCAGTGGGGGCATGCAGGAGGCAGCTGATCAGTGATTCTCTCTCATCATTGATGTTTCTATTTCTCCCACTTTCTTCCTCTCTGAAATTAATAAAAAATATTTTTAAAAAATAAATAAATGCAATGATGGCTAACACATTATTTTGATCATTTAAGGACATAGAAGAGCAATTCTTTGAAAGAACACACTGAAAATTTTCCATTGTGTTTTATTACTAGAAATTAAGAAAATTATTCTAAGCATAAAGCCTGGTCTTAGAGGAGGGATAAATCTAGGGAGAAAATTTAGGTGTGATGGATGGTCATCAAGAAAGCCTTATGACAGAAAAACCAGCAAGCATCAGGCTCAAAAGAAACCACATGGGGGAATCACAGAGATTCTAACACCAGGCACTTCATAGGAATAGTCTTTGGGGTAACAGAAGATTGTACCCCCCTCCACTCTCTAGGCCTCCATTGAAGGGCTCCAGATTGCTGAAATTATTCCTGTTACAATGGTGCTGACCTGTATTTGTTTATTTTGAACCATGACTGCCTCCCAGCCTTCATACCTCATGAGGATACAGCTAATTCATTCCCTTCTATTTATGCCTTTCCCTTTTTTTTCACCTTCTCTACCTTACCTTGACAATGAAAGTGTGGTTAATTATGGAAGGTAGTTAAATCTTTTTTTCCTGTTAAGATTGAGATGCATTTTTTAAAAACAAACCTGGAATTTAAAACAATTCAGTAATGTATTGCTGTAAATAAAATTTTTCTCTTGTAAGCATTCATAACTTGTTCCATGTAGAAGGACTGTACCTTTAACTCATACATGCAAGATTATTCTTGGCTGATATTAGTATTAATCTCTAAGTTCCCGTGAAAAGCACCTGGAGCTTAAAGGCAGCCTTTCTATTACAACCACAACAATTATTATGCCAACATTTGATGAGCATTTGCTATGTGTCAGATGATGTTTTAAACATACATACATTGACTCATTTAATTCTCACACAACCCGAAGAGGTAGTTGCTACCATTTCCTTCATTTGTAAAACCTGAAGGGAGAAAATTTAAACAACTCACTCAGGGTCACAGAGCCAGTAGATAAGAACTAGAAGTATTCCTTGTCCATTGTTCACATACAAGTAGATTGACAGTATAACTTCATTTTTATTCCTAAATTAAAGTCACAAATAGCTTTCCTAAAATATCAGACTAGAACTTAAACTTTTTATTATCTTATCTATTGTTTCTTCGACTTTCTGTTTTCCTAATCAGCCTGTGAAGTATATTTGTAATGCTGTCTAACAGAAAAGGCCCAATCTATAAAGGCCATTTTCCCCCACTCAACAAACTTATAAACTGCCTGTCATGTATCTCTCAGGCACTGTACCTGGTTTTGGGGATCAGTGATAAACTCAACCATCATGGACCCCACGTTGAAGAACTTAGTCTACTATCATAGGGCTTTCCAAATATTTTCACATCTGGGCACCCAGCAAAAAGGATAATATTTGTACTGGAGTAAAGCGATGAGTGTATGTGGAGCTGATGTTGACACCTCTCTGCTACCCAAGCTTTACAAGTACCTCTGAGGCTAAGGGATCAAATGAACCACACAGTGGTTATATCCCACTCCCATAGCAATAACTTTAGAATAAAGAATGCAGATAAATAGATATACTATAACATTGTAGGGTCCTAAGTCATAGGCTAGGGACATCATAAGAGATTTAAAAACCATTTAAAAGGGAAGCCTAATTCATTTCAGGAAAGTTCAGGAAATGACTGCCAAGGAAATAACATCTAAACTAAATACCAATGGATGGGTTTGCCAAGTGAATAAAGAGGGAAGGGAAGCCAGCTCCAGGAAAACAAGAGAGGAAGGGAAGTAATAAGATTCACTTTGAAAGACTTAAGGAACTTGGATGTGTGAGCTACTGTGCTTAATGGTGTGCAGGGGAATGAGGGGATGAATTGACTCAGGAGTCATGTGCCTAGTTCTGTGGAAATATGATGCTGAGAACATTCACATTTTGAGACTATGAGCCACAACTTAAGCTTAGTTACATCAATGATGTTATAAGCAAGGGGCTGGTTTTTTTGTTGTAAAGAGTTGTCTTTCTTTGTTAATGTGGGCATGGGAGCAATTTACATAGAAAACACACCATATTGCGGGAAAAAAAAACACATTTGAAGGAGCAATGCACCTTTTAGTTTGCCAGCTTTCTTCTCCTTTCAAAAATGATAATTTCTAGCTGGGACTAACAGATTTGTTAAGTGCTTCCAATGCCCATGTTTAAAGTCAAAATAGACATTAAACTCAACAAGAAAACGGAAATCACCATCCTGTTATCAAACAAGTGGAGAATGGAGCTCAGCCCTTCAGTTCACTGTCTGGTGATTTGGTTACTGTCCCCTCCGTGTTCTCATTCCTTTCTCCAGAGAGTTCACTGTATTGTATCCCCACTAACAGAAGAGCTACCAAGTCGAATCCAGTGCAGTCAAGTCTCAGATTTTGTCAGGGAATTTGTAGCCCTTGCTTCTGCACTGACTGGCATTATTCAAGCAACAAGTGTGTGTGTGTGTGTGTGTGAGTATATATATATATATATATATATATATATATATATATATATATATATATAAATAGTTACTTGTTCATCAAGTTGTTAGAGAAAGCATCCAGTGTCTTTAGCAAGGAGAAAGGGAATTAATAATAGGCTTACACTTGAAAAGGGACTAAATTATTCCAGGCACTTTCTATAATTCTGGTTTTGTTTGGGGAGACAAAAGAGATGACTCACTTTAGAATTTTATGTTGATATGATTCAACGCAGGCATACAAAATAGTTGTTTCATCAGATCAGATGTAAGCATGTCAGGCTTACCATCCTATACAGAGACCAAGGCCTGGCATAGCAGAAGTTTGAGCTGGAGCTGCCTTTTGGAACCAGTGATTCATCAGCCAAAGCATTCTCTAAACCGTCATCATAATGCCTGTCATCTCTAGTGATGCTTCCCCTCCCTGAGAGTCATGGTCCCTCACAGCATTGATTAACCTGATTAACAGCTGAACCTGAGGTTATCTCATTCCTCCTTAAGGATCTTGGGTGACTGGCCTTTGGAGAAACAAGCATTTATATAAAGGCATCAATTCCTTTCCAAGCCAGAGGCTGTATTAGAATGTCAAGCAATGAGTGACATTTTGGCGTTTGGACATTTGATTTAATCTATCCCTAGGATTTATTCTAAGGAAGCAATCCAAAATTTAAAACAAATTAGGCAAGTTTTGTTTTACTATCTATTTTCCACAGAGAGAATTTCTTTTTAGTTCTTATCCCCATTTAGTGATGCTGTTATAAAAATCTCCACATAGACACACAATCAAGTGCAAATAATCCCAAGAAATGTTGATTTTGCTTTTGAATTACAGCATTCTTCACGCAAACAGTAGCTTTTAAACGTGCACAGAACTTTCTCTGTTAATGCGGCTGGCCTCAGCTTCAAGGTTTTATTGCTTTTCATCTTTTTCTTTACACTTAGGAACAATATTAGTCTGTTGATTTTTCTAAAATGCTGTGTGCGTTTTTCTGGTTGGTTTTTTTTTTAATTAAAATTTTTTTAATTTAAATTCTTTATTGTTTAAAGTATTACATGAGTCTCCTTTTTCCCCCATTGACCTCTCCCCAGCCACTCCCACCCTCAGCACATGCCCGCACCCCCCCTACTAGGGCAGTGTGCATCAGAACCTGCCCTCTCCAGATGAATTGGTTGAAAACAATATATACGAAGACAACCCCTAACTAAGAGTTCCAAGGCCAGCTGGAAAGGACATCAGGTAACACACCTTTCGATGGCCTCTCATCACTAATCAAACTCGAAGCACTCTGAGATATAAATTAATCTTAAAAACTAGCTTATAAAGTACATTAATCACATATAATATTTAAAACAAATGTTAATCTTTCTTAAAAGATTATTCCTGTTATAATCTGTAATCAAGTTGGAGAAATGGATCAACTTTTAACTCTCTAATAAAAGTTTTAGGTAAAACTTTTGTATAATCAAAGCCACAATTTTTATCATCTAGAAAAGGCATAAGAAACTTTTAAATTAATGACAGCTTTTTCCTGAACTTGCAGTTACATTAAGAGCTTGTATCAAATTTTCAATAATTACAAAAGGCACTATTATTTATCTATAAAATATAAATCAGCTAAAATGTGCATATTCAATTGTCTATTTACCCTCAATTAACTGAAACCCAATAAGGTAAGTACCAAATGTAGCCTAACTGAAATTTTCAACATGTAGGCTTTTTAATACTTGAAATAAGCCCAAATAAACAACCCAAAGACTAGAAAAGAGCAAGGTCAGAAACATAAGTCACAAATCTCACCTCTAAGAGGTAGACAAATACCAATAGGTCAAAAATAAGTCAATTTCCTAGAAAACTAAGATATGACACTTAAACAAGTTGTTAGCTATCATTCCCATGCAGTTTTATAAGTTAGCACAACCTTTGGAGTTTATTTTAGAGAAAACAAAAGGAAATGAAAGAAGTAGGGTTCCATGATAATATCAGGTTTTACTCCCTCTGAATCACAAGATGGTCTAAACTGTATGTATAGTGTACAGCGATATGTTCAGGTAAACCTGAGTGGCTATTAACAAGTTTCACGTTATGCCAAATGTGCCCAATAATCAAAGGGCCATGAATGCATTTATAATACAATGGAGATGTAAGAAATAAGATAAAAATAAAAGTGGGAAAACTGCAAAACTATGAACATGTTTCTGAAGTTAGAGTGAGAAAACATTAAGCACTTATCAAGAATGATTGGGGAGATGAGTGTCTTTGCTGCTCTGACACTGTCCAGCAAGGTAGTGACATTCAATGACTCAATGACTCTATCTTCCAAATAGCATTAGTCAAACTCTTCCCATCAATCAAATTGTGCTGCAGTGAAATGCCAGAGTTCATCTCTGTGAGAGTGCATTCTAAATAGGGGAGAACTATGGAAATGCCTGTGATTTTGCTATTCTTTTCATAATAGTGGAAGGCAGTTCCTCCTGGTGATATATTTGAGTTAATAATGAATTAACTATAATGAATTTAGAAAGCTATAATGAATTCCTATTGCATTTCCAAGACATTCCATTATGTTTTAGGATAAACAACAGCAGCAGAAGAAGGAAACCATGGAGTTGGGGTATAAAACGGTGAGCCTCAGATCCCATGAGGATCACCGGAGAGAAGAGATCTGACTACAGGATACAAGTGAATCATCCTATCTCACTGTATCTGTTCTGGTAATTGAAGTAGAAATTACCACAAAAATAAAGAACATCACTTTTCTAGAAGTTTAGACATCTTCTAATTTTCATCTTATTAGATGATACTTTTATGACAACCAAGAAAAAAATATAGGAAAACTATATTACCAAATAACATCTAACTGATGTGTCTGAGCTGTGTAGGCAACCAGCTGCTGGGAACTCCGGCAGAAATCTTTCTTACATGAAAGCTATGGAATAGTATTCTGATCTACCTGCCTTGAAAACATATTGATCCATTTTTCATTGCCCAGAGTTACTGAATTTCTTATTACTTTCCAAGTGAAGAAAGGCCTCTCCAAATCACTTGAACGTTATTAAACTCATTTCTGCTGAATGTCCATTTGATGAATAGACATCGGTATTGAATGGTGCCATTCTGCACTTCCTGAGGCATTTTTGTATTTTTGGAGTTATATAAGTCTTGCCATTAAACCATGCTTATAATAGGGCAGGTGCTAGAAAACCCTGACATCTTACACTAGGAAAGTATAATGATGCTGACCCTAATTCATTTAAGTGTCCCACTTTTAGGTCCATACACTAGGACAATAGACATCCTTTAAACAAACAAACAAACAAAAAATGATCGGTATATTTATCAGTTCTTTGCATGTGATGATTTGATTATTTTGCTGAATAAAGAGAGTATGAATGTGGATGTAAATGTTAGTGTTTTATAGAATGTGAACAGATGTTCCCTGGAGTTTGTTATGGGAGCTAACCTACTTAATATAAACCAAACACATTTTAAATAGGGAGATTTAAGAGAGGGAACCAAGATGGCGGCATAAGGTATACACCTTTACGTGCTGCCTCTCACAACCACACCAAAACTACAACTAAAAGACAAAACAGCCATCATCCAGAACCACGGGAAAGCTGTCTGAGTGGAAGTTCTACATCTAGAAGGAAAGAAAAAAGCGCATTGAGACTGAATAGGAGGTGCGGAGGTGCAGGAGAGTGGAGGTACAGAGGTGCACAAAACAGGCTGGCAACTGGATGCGCTGTTTTTTTCAATTGGAAGAGAGACACAAGCTCCCAACTGCTCTAAACTCCAGTTTTCGGTGAGACTCTGGGGACCCAGATTCCTACGGGGAGAAACTGGACTCTCTGGCATCGGGTCGGAAAGAGAAGGTGGCTTTCTCGCAGAGGTGCTCGCAGGGATCATTGTTACTGCATGGAGGCACAGGATGCAGGGACAAGGAGATGCTGAGATGACTGACTGGCAGCCATTGCTGTTTGCTCCACCCTGGTGATTCCCTGAGACACTGCCCCACCCAATTTACAACCCCACCCAAGCTGTGCACAGCAGCTTTTGCATATGAATGGCCTGTTCTTTTGCAGCCTAACCTAACAAGCTGCAGCTGGGTCAGAGAGCTCCTAAAAACTTCCAAACCCCAAACAAAGAGGAGAAATCTGCAGATCTTGCTGTAGCTCCTGCTGGGTAGCCTCAGGCAGTGGCCGACTTTGCACCTCCTTGGAGATCCAGGAGCCAGTGTACCTAGTGGTCAGTGTGAGATGATACCAGATTTCAACTCCTCACATCCATAAGTGACACACTCAAGAGGTAGACTCAGTGAGCACCAAAACCCCACTGAAGAAAGACCTGCCCCATAAGGGCATCTCCAGCACAGCCGTTCTTCCATTATAGACACAGCAGGTCCTCATAGTCAATTGGCCTAGAGGTCAATTCCTCCCAGTGATACAAACAGCAATCAAGGCTTAACTACAACAAGACTATACACCCAGTCTACAAAGAGTGTCCACCTCAGGTGATTGGGAAGGCTGAGCCATTGGGGCCTATAGGACACCTACCACACAAGGCCACTCTATCAACACAGGGAAGCAGCCAAAATGTGGAGACAAAGAAACATGTCACAAATGAAAGAAATGGAGGAAAGCAAACTACTGGATATAGAGTTCAAAACCACAGTTGTAAGGTTACTCAAGAATCTTCTAGATACCGCTGAGGAACTTAGTGAGATCTCCAAGGAACTTAGTGAGACCTTCAAGGATCTTAATGAGAATGCCAAAAAAATGGAAAAGGACCAGTCAGAAATTAAGCATCCACTGTATGAAATAAAGAATAATATACAGAAATTCAACAGTAGACTAGAGGATCCCAAGAATCAAATCAAAGATTTGAAATATGAGGAAGCAAATAAAACCCAACCGGAAAAGCAAAAAGCAAAAAGAATCCAAAAATATGAAGATAGTGTAAGGAGCCTCAGGGACAACTTCAAACGCACCAATATCCAAATTAGGGGGGTGCCAAAGAAGAGAGAGAGCAAGATATTGAAAACCTATTAGAAGAAATAATGACAGAAAACTTCCCCTACCTGGTGAAAGAAATAGACTTACAAGTTCAAGAAGTGCAGAGAACCCCAAACAAAAGGAATCCAAAGAGGACCACACCAAGACACATCATAATTAAAATGCCAAGAGCAAAAGACAAAGAGAAAATCTTAAAAGCAGCAAGAGAAAAAAAATCAGTTACCTACAAGGGAGTACCCATACTACTGTTAGCTGATTTCTCAACAGAAACTATGCAGGCCAGAAGGGAGTGGCAAGAAATATTCAAAGTGATGAATAGCAAGAACCTACAACCAAGATTACTCTACCCAGCAAAGCTATCATTTAGAATTGAAGGTCAGATAAAAAGCTTCACAGACAAGAAAAAGCTAAAGGAGTTCATCACCACCAAACCAGGATTATATGAAATGCTTAAGGTATTTTTTAAGAAGAGGAAGAAGAAGAAAAAGGTAAAGATAAAAATTATGAATAACAAATACATATCTATCAACAAGTGAATCTAAAAATCAAGTCAATAAAAAATCTGATGAACAGAATAAACTGGTGAATATAATAGAATCAGGGGCATAGAAAGGGAATGGACTGACAATTCTCAGGGGGGGGGGGAGAGATGTGGGGGGTGCGGGAAGAGACAGGACAAAAATCTTACACCTATGGATGAGGACAGTGGCGGGGGGTAAGGGCATGGGGTGGGGTGGGAACCGGGTGGAGGAGAGCTATGGGGGGAAAAAAGAGGAATATCTGTAATAATCTGAACAATAAATATTTATTTTAAATAAATAAATAAAAAATAGGGAGATTTAAAACCAGTGAAACTGATAAGCAGTGAAAAAACCTAATTCATTTGCTGAGTGAAAAATACTGAATCTAATTTTATCAGTTATCTCTGATCTCGGTTCTAAGATTTTACAAATTCTATATTTATATTATTTCATCAATGAGAATCATATATATCCAACCTGATTTTCAGAAAAATAATTAAAAATTTAGGCCAATTTGAATATTTGTTGGTTATGAAGAGAAGATTACAAAAGAAGATTCTCTATTAATACAAAATCCACACATGTTCTTTGAAAAAAATGAAAAAAATAAATTAATGAGAAAAAACTCATAGTTCCATGTATATTACATTTTAACACCCTATTTTATATTATTTCATACTTTTACCATATAGATTTTTGTGTTTGCACAAGATCATACTGAACATAATATATTGTAACCTCTTTTTAATTTATAAGCATCTTTCTATGTGAACAGATTAGGCTGATAGATAGACATTATTTTTGTTGACTAAGTACTATTGTATTCCACTGGTAAATTTTCTAGTCAATTAGCTATTATCAATTAGTTGAAATATGTGCTTTATGAGTTTGATATTCATGAGTTTGTGGTTTCACTGGGCCTAACAATAAACATATTTATAGTTATATCCATATACATGTTTCACATTATATCTTTGTGATATAATCTTGAAAAAAAAATTTTGGTCAAAATACATGTTCTTTTAAGTATTTTATAGAGATTTCAAAATTGTCCTTCAAAAAGTCTCTGCCAACTTACATCAGCATATGAGCTTTAACATTCTAGTTATATCTTGCTTTACCTTTCTAATACATTAATAATTCTAATAAAAGAGACAACTTGTTTGTAATTAAGTATACTATACATTGATTATGAAATTCCTAAAGAAAGGAAATAATCTAAAGAAACACTCTCTCTTTTTCTTTCCTTCCCCAATACATACACTGTATAAGATAAAGCTTATTAGTCAAGTTTTTCAAAGCCAGACAGCAATGATACAAAGAACAATTCTTTACAGAAATATTGCTAAATTTGACCTCAACATATCATAATCCAAAAATTCTTACATTTTAAATGATGAAAAATATACCCAGACTAAAATGAGGGACAGAGTCAAGTCATTCTAAAATTCAGCAATAGTCGAGTAGAGTATAAGAAGATGGTATGGCTGTTTCCTATTTAGTTACTTTCACACTTTAAATGAGCCAATTCTTTTACTAAGTACGTCAGTTTAGAAACAGAACATTCTCTCACAGTGGATTTATATTATATAACAGGTATGAAACAGAAAATAAAATTGATGTGAAGCCATTAAACCAAACATTTAAAATGGCAGCAGATGGCACCAGGCATGAAGGCAGAAGCCATTCCTACAAAGAAGGGAAGGAGTCTTTTATAAAGACAGAGATTTATTTATTTATTTATTTGTTTGTTTGTTTGTTTGTTTGTTTATTTGCATAGTATGTGTCTATTAAACACTTTTTATGTTGCCAATGCAGAGTGGGGGCCTAAGGAGGCAATCATAGCTCAGTCTGGAAAATGCAAGGTTTTAAAATCAAGGAGACTTCAGTGCAAAACTTGGTTTCACCACTTTACCAATCATAATACTTACATATGTTAAAGTCTTTCAATTTAAGCTTTCTCCTTTGCTAAATAAAGATGATAATAATGCTTTCCTTGCAGGAGTACTGTATTGCAGATAATACACTCAGGGTGGAATGGTGCCAGGTAGAACAGCATATTAGAGTGACAATCACTTGCTCAATTTCAATCATCCGTGGGCAGGGATGAAGGGTGAGAGAATGTGGAGAAAAGTACACTTCAGAAAATCTAAGTGGGTTTTTGTTCTCTTGACACTGCATATATAAATCAGAATATGCTAACTTTAAGAAGTTAATATACTTAGACCAGGTTTTCTGTGTTTAATACTGCCATTGTTCATTTTAGGGTATTATTTTAGTGAAGCGCCCTTTCTGTATTCCAGGGGAATACAGTTTAAAGACTTGAAGACATTGTCTTTGTTATAATGCATTCATTTGGGAATCATTTAGAATGGCATTATAATAAAAACATTGTATTAATTGCTTAATTGTTCATTATATTCTCCTAAATACTGTTCAGAGAAAATTACTGTGGCGACGTACCTTGATCTTTCTCTCAAGAAGTTTCCAGTAAAATTCACCTAACACATAAAAATACCTTCACTTGCAAACCACATACCTTCCCTCTTCTTAGCTTCTCAACACTCAAGAAAAAGACAAAATTTAGGTGTAGTTTTCTTGTGCTAAATGAATATGTAGCTGAGCTATAGAGCTTGAAGAGCAGGCAAAAAAACAAAAAGCCATGGACAAGATTACTTCAGGATAATTTTTTACAAGATGTTTTGCCATCTAGATAGTGGCAATCCATAGAAAAGTGTTTCTGTGAAGACCACAGAAGTGCAAAGTCTTTGGGTGACAAGCTTACAGAGCATTTTCTGTGGTGATGTGACTGGGCACAATAATTCTATAAATACCCATCTCCAGTTTGCCCATCTGCCTAGGAAATATTTTTCCTGCACCTGAGCTAAATGGAGAACTGCCTCACTAAAAAATGGATGGAGCAAATCATCCATCTTCAGCTGTCATTCGCAACTTTGCCCATGAATGATAATTCCTGACAGTGTATTTATTTTTCTTGCCACCAAAAATAAATACTGTTATTGAGATTTTTCTACGTTTAACTTGGAAACCAAACCAGGAACAGGGGTAAAATAGTCATGATACCTTATGCTGCTCTGAGGATACGGATCTCCTTAAGCCTTGAACAGTCTTTAACCCTTTATCACTTTGTGGATCTAGTGACCTGACAATGCCCTATGGAACTGAATAGGAGACAAGGATGATGGGGGTGAGTACGAAAAAGCCCATTCCATCAGGTACACAGTGCCATGAATATTATAAAAATTAGAACTGCTCTATAATCATAATATTTCTCACTCTTTGTACTTGGGTTTGGAAAAAGACACTGAGGTCTTTGATGCTACATGACAAGTAGTTACGCTCATAATAATTTAGGTCTCCTCTCGGGGCTCTGTGGCACTTTTCTCTAGATTATTTTGACTGCATGTGGAGAGTTCATACACACCCTTCTGCCAAAGCTAGTGATCTCAAGAGATAGTTGTGGTCACTGGCAGGGTATCACAAGACAAATATGAAGCAGTTGATAAGGCAGGCAGGACATATGATCAGGGTATTTCACAGTAGACTGGTGTTTACAGTGAAATAAAATTGTCTTAGGAGTAAATAAAATAAAACAAGTTATATAATTTAAAATAAATTCATGTGGTAACATTATAGCCTGGATTTTCAGAACTTGACAAGGTTAAGATGGTGAGAGAGAAGAGAAACCATTTTCAAGCTGGGGTTTGTGAAGATAAAGAGAAGCTTGTCCCTGGCACCACCTACCTCCCTATTTCCAGTCTCTCCATCCAGGGCCCAGTTCTGGCATCTGCATAACTATGCCTCTTCTAGGTACCCCATACCTTTTATTAAGCCAATCTGAATTTTGGTTTACATTTCCACTATTTTTATTCATCAAATATTTATTCATTCTCTACTTTGTGATAAATAGTAAAGACTTCTTCTTTGAAATCACCATAATAATATTTTAACCTATTAACTTATGTCACATCATCATAGGTCCAATAATTACAAACATTTGGATTCCAGGAGAATCCTAGTGAAATAATAAGTTCAAAAAACAATTACCTTTAAGACAATATGTAGCACCAATTATACATTAATTGGTCTTCATTGTCATTGTTCTTATGCACAGAAGGCCTTAAAATAAATTATTTTGAGGGGAATTCCTGATAGGCTGTTTCTAAGTTTTTGACCCTAGATATGCTGTTTGCACTGATTATCACATCTTTCTTTGTGCACATCAAACATGGAAGCTATATATTTCCAGATTGTAAAGTCCATGTGGCAACAGGGCCTGGAGTACGGTGTGATGGAAATGCCATCTTCTAATTCTGTACTACTTTCCAAAGAACCTGAAGCAAAACTCTTAACAAAATTAAAAATTCAATGTATGCCAGTGCCTGAATTAAAACAAATTTGACTAAGAAACACTGTTTGCCTTTTTTTCCCTATAGACTCTGATAATAGTCTTAGTTAAAGTTTATTTTTTCACCTACAATAGCAATCTCAGCAAGTAGTGTGCCACCTTTTCAAAAAAATTACCAAAAAAATGGAAATATTCTCTCAAATCTGATACCTCATAATCCTCAAAACAAATCTGTTAGAATATAAAACTATTAGTCCCCACTCTGAAGCTCCCTTTGGAAGACAGTTATATGGATTTTGGCATAAATAGTATATTTTTCTCAATAAAATAAAATCCATTATTGTCATGAATAACAACTGTGATTTGAGTGGACAATGTAAGTTAAGGCATCATTTTAAGTATTTTAAATAAATTAATTCATTTAATCATAAAAATGATCCCATGAGGTAGTTCAATTTTAATCCATATGGTTCCAATTTTAGAGTTGAGAAAATGAGGTTTAGCTAGGCTTAGGAAAACTCTATTCTTGTTTCCCACATCATCACGTGTATGGACATATATTTAGACATTTTAACTAAACTATTATTAAGATATTTGAAAAGGCTTTGAAAATTTAGACATAATGCAAAATAAGTATTTTAAAATTAATAAGTTGAACAAGGCCACCTAGAATAAACAGGGAGCAATGTGTGAGAACTGAGATTAGTTACCTGCTACAGCTAATTTGCCTAGGAGTTTTCACTGTTGGACCAAAATCTATACAAATCCATGGAACTAAATATAGCATAACTTGTATTGCACAGGTTTGGGAACCAGATAACATAATGAATAATGTTTTCAAATATTGCAGCTCTTTTCAAATGTGGCACATCTGAATCAATTATGGAATTTATATAATCACAGACTCCCAGGTGACATTGTAGATCTGCTGAATCAGAACTCCAAGTATATAAATGAAATCCCTAAAACTGAACATGTACGTTTTACCAATATTCACAATGAGTTTTATGCTCAAAGCGTAGGATATATATCATTATAATTTACCACATCCAACACACTTCCTTATGTACCAATTCTCTATAAATGCAAGATGCTAAGAGAATAAGACTCAGTTCTGACTCAATGAAGACATTTCCCAAGACATTAGAACAATATGCCTCGCTTTGGGATTAGCCAACCTGACACAATCATGACAATTTTGAGAGAACAGTTAGTACCTGAAACCCTATCCTTATATCCTAACCCCTCCAAGTCCTTCATCTTGAGGTCCAAGTGAATTAGAAACCACCCAAACTATCTCAGAAAAGGACACTGGTCATTCATGCCCTACCACTCAGTATGGCATGCAAATTATTTTGGCTGCTCTATGATCTGAAGAATCTGGTTCAGCTCTCCCTCTTTCCAGGCATGGCCACAACATCCCATGTGCCTGATTATCAACCTTCCCCTACTAGTCAAGACTTTCAGGAACCTGGGTTCCATTCAATAGAGTCTTTTGTGCCAGGCAACCCTGATTCCCATGAGAAATTATCATTCCATTTTTCCCTAATGGTCCTGCCTCTCCCTCGGAGACATTATAACTTGCTTGAATTATCATACATAGTAAGTTATAGAGCAGGTATTCAAATTCAAATTTCTAGTTCTAAAGGTCATACTCTTCCTACTTTTACAGCATAGTGATTAGATATTTCTCTCAAAAAATGAGCTGTTTTAAACAAGCCGGTAGCAGGGGCCACTCAACAGAACGCACTCTCTGAGCATGCTAGGAATCCACAGCTCGTCAGTGCAGAAATCAAACATGCCTGATTTATATACAAACAATGGTGGCAAAATTGTCACAGCACACATGGTGACTTCGCTGGCTTGGGACATTATCCAAAACACAACCAACAAGCGCTTCAAAGAGGAGGGCAGAGTACGGCTCTTGCGTTGCCTACCATGTGTCTTTCTTCAAAGCCAGTGGCCAGATCTACTTAGACCAGATGTTCTTATGTCTATTCATTCCTCATCCAATCTTAAGATCATTGTGAACTGTTATAAACAGTAACAGAAATCATCTCTATTTTAATATTTATTTTGAAAAATTAAGTGAAGAAGAAACAACACAGGAAGCAGAGGATTTCATCTACTGATCATCATATCACAAATATGTTCTCTTACACTATGTTTAACCAAATGAACAAATACATTTGAAAATGAAACAACTTGAACCACTATAACATCGCATATTGTATATTGATATGAACTGCATCATTATAAATAACTTCAAGCTTAAGAAACATTAAAAATTTCTAATTCCCATTGTAGCTTTTCTTTCTATGATTTTAACAAATCTAACCCAGAGTAGAAAACTAGAAAATATTTGACTTTGAGATTTTGTAAGAGAAAAGCAATGGAAATTTTTAAAATGGTGTAATTTATGGAATAAAAATATTTTTTCTCTCCACTCTCATCATTTATCCATATCAACCAATAGCCAAATAGAAACAACTAACATTTTCTTTGGGAGTCACATCTATTTAGTAATAATGATGGGAAAGCCTTTGGATTGTTCAGTTCATTAGATTATTTATCATATAGTATTAAGCCTCTATTATGTCTTAGAATCAAGGATAAATGCTCAAAATAGAGGTGTAGACCAAGCATGTCAAACTCAAAGGCTAACAAGGTTTAAATTTATGTGGGCCACAAAAAAACAAAAGCTTCAATTTTTATAGAAACTGAGGTTTATTTCGTTAAGAGACATATTGAATACAAAGGGCTGAAATAAAATGAGTAATCATTAACATAAAATAATAGAACAGTTTAATAAAAATTAATATTATTAATATTTTTTCTTGAAAATTAACTTACCAGACACTGAATAACTGCACAAATTAATAAGCGTAATGCAAATAAACCTATTTTACTTGTTATCCAAAAGCGAAATATTTCCTGTTGCACACACCCAACAAGTCAGTCCAAGACTGATGACATGGCAATCAGCTGCTAAAATATTCACTGCTAGTATTAGTGGAGAGAAATGGTGTGCCTGTGCATAAGGTGCGTAAGGGAAATGAATGCAACACCATTATAGTAATCAGTCATTAGCGAATGTTGTAGTTCGTTATTAATAATTTTGTATAACAGGATATTGTAAAAATTAAGTTACGAAATTTTTATTAAAATGTTTCTTACATACCGTTATATTGGCTGGACCACAAAAATATTCGTTGTGGACTACATGTGGCTTGCAGGCCGCAAGTTTGACATGCTTGGTGTAGACAAGAGAGACATGCTTTTTATCTTCATTGAGCTTACAATGTTGTGTGGGAAGAAGTCAATTAATAAATATATACTCATTAATTAATTTTTGTTAGAAGGTGAGAAAGAGGTGTATGTGTTAAGTACACAATATAATTTTTTTAAAACATATTTTATTTATTTTTTACAGAGAGGAAGGGAGAGGGATAGAGAGTTAGAAACATCGATGAGAGAGAAACATCGATCAGCTTCCTCCTGCACACTCCCCACTGGGGATGTGCCCACAACCAAGGTACATGCCCTTGACCAGAATTGAACCTGGGACCCTTAAGTCCGCAGGCCGACACTCTATCCACTGAGCCAAACCGGTTAGGGCCACAATATAATTTTTAACAATACTAGATCAACTATATGAGAGATTTTCATTCATATTATCATTATTCATTGAGCTCCCAAATCCCTAAGACAAAATAATATAATTTAATAAAAAGATTATCTGTTCATCAATGAATAATTTGTTTTCAGACAAACTTACTGGAAACGAAGAAAGAAAAACACATCTTGACTTGGTAAAGTTTACTAGATGGTAAAAATTAATATGCTAAGCTAATCAATTTGCCTGGGTTTCAGAGGTCGGTGTCCCAGGGAAGACACACCACCACATAATTTCATGATGAGGTAAGAAGACCAAGGGGGCAGTTTGTGTAGACATGGCTCTGAGCATCATCACTGTGAAAGAGCTGCAACCAATCAACCAATCTTAACAGAAAGGGCTGTCGAAGCACAAGGGAGAGCAGTTAGCTAGCCAAAGTCACCAGGCAATGAGGGCTGAAATGAATGTATTTAGGGAAAAGATTAACCTAAGCTTTGTGGTCCCAGACCAGAAAGGGTCCTTAAGATCATTTCTGATCCTTTTTTTCTTTTTTGCAAAATTTTGAGCATTTCAAGGAGAGCTCAGGTATCCAACTTCAGGAAGGTATTCAGGAGGGCTGATCCCTATCTCACTATAATGTTACAGGTCAGTTTAAATGCTGGGGACTTTGATGCAGCCTAAAGGAAAGGTGACTGTGGTAATAGCAGAAGCAAAAGTCCCTCCAACTCCCCCATCTATGTCTCTCCTGGCACAGTAACTGCCTGGCCTTTCCTTCCATGACAATCCAGGCTCCTCAGATTATTCTCAATCGAAAATATAAATGAACACTCTGTGTGGATTTCCATGGGATCACATTGCAATTTGGGCATTACAGGGGGAGATTAAGATCCACATTATACAGAAATGCACTAGATATCACTATCTCCATGTGAAACATGACTTAAGCACTTGGTGTTTGGTAACAGCTTTATAACATAAGCCAAAATAAAATTGGTTTCCATGCCTCCCATATAGTTACATAAAAATCACAAGTAGCAAAAATGTTCATGCTTTAGTTTATGGCTTACCAAGTAGTTATCATTGTCATATTATGTAACTACCCACAAAAAGAATATAAACTGGTTAATTTTCACCTCTTCTATACATTGATTTACATCTTTTATAACTGAGGGCCTGATTGTGAAAAAGACCCAAGCAAAGAATCATTTTTGCAGCGAACAATAAAATTAAATTGTGCTCCATTAGCATGAGGTGGGTATGGCTTGCAGTTGAACAATGCATTGGTCATCATGTATTCCTCACAATGAGATAAAAATTCTTATGCAGCGATGACACTTAAGGCTCAGAAATGCTAAGTAACTGGCCCACATTGTATAGCTAGCTTTGGGACTAGAACACAGATCTGAGTTACTATGAAGCCCCTTCTCTTCACTGAAAGTTATTACTCCTAATTTATCCATAATTTGCTAAATGTTGGCATATTCAACCCATATTATGAATTAGAAATGTAAATATTCTTCCAGATAAAAAAGCAGATTAATCTATATTTTTAATTTGATTAAATTATGGCTAAGATCTCAATAAAGATACAGTGAAAGCATAAAACAGAAGGGAAACAAATTGTAGCAATGCCAGCATTCCCCATTTTGGAACTCTGAATAGTGTTGAGTCCATAAATGCTTCTCCAAGGATATTTAGAGATTTATTTCCTTACGACTAAATTAGTATATATGGCCCATGACAAATGTCGGATATTTATAGCTGAATCAATTCATATGGATATTGAGTGAAACATTTTGTAAAGGAATGAAACATTAATTTGAAGAATCATGATGATGTGGTTTCTATTCACTTGTTTATCAAGGTTTCTTAAGAGTAACAATAAAGTGAACACAGTTTGATGTACAATTCTAAAATTACAAACCTGTTAATCAGCTTCCTGGGGATGGAATGATGAAAATAATAGGGGGGACACTTGAATTCATATCATCAATATAAAGGTTATAAATCTGCTACTCATGATATTCTAAATAAAGATGATGAGTGCCTGACTCCAAATCTCCTGGGGGTCCACAGCTCCACACTGCCTTCACGCTAAGCAGGTGGCAACGCAAGGACCCTGCCCACTGGGTGATTATGCTCATGATGGAATAAAAATTACTGAAATACAACTGTTTGCAGCCTTCCATCTCTCCTGCCCACTGGATATATTTGGTTGGCTTTATTCAGCCTCTTCCTTCTCCTCTCTTTCAAAGAAGGCCCTGATTTGTCTGCCTAGTCGCTGTGTGCTCTGTGAATGAGAATCAAAGAGAAATAGAAAGAAAAAGAGGACAATAAATTGGGCAAAAGGATGAGGCCCGGTGGAATTATACATTTAAAAAAAATACTCCCAAGAAAGGAGAGAGAGCAGTCGCAGTGCATGAAGGCAGTCTGTGGGGAAGGAAAGTGGTAAGACCTTAAGATATTTTGAGAAACTGTATTTATTCCCTCCATGGTATCTGAGAGATTCCAGTACAGATCTTGAGTTAATATGAAATATGTATAGTTTGCATCTGCTGTGCTCCTTCTAGAGCTGCGCTGTGTGGGTCCCTGCCGTATAGGATGTGCGCAGGTTGTGGGGGAGCCAGCCATGGGGACGGACACTCTCCAGAGACAGTGTGCTCCTGCGGAGGTGCTCTGTGACTGCCACAGAAAGAAGGCATCCCATGGAGGCAGAGATCCATGAGAAAAGCGCCAGGGGAGACAGCAGTAATCCCAGATGTGTCCTACTCATCCTCTCCTGGACGCTCACCTCCTACCAGTCAAGGGTTTATTCCCTGGGAGTGTCCCTTATGAAATCTACACGAGGAGACTAATTGCTCAGAGGCCAGCCTTGGTCCAAGCTGCTTCAAAAGAAACAACCTAATGACAACATTCAAGACTTCACTTGACCCAAACCATGTATTTTGCTTTCTGAAATTTCCTCTTTCCCTATAAAAAATTCCATATAATAAGAAAATCCTTGAATACTCCACTCATAGATCTGAAAACCTAAAATCTTTTCCATGAAAACAAATGCTAGTCTGCATAGTATCTTCTTGGTCATTGTTACGTTTTCAATGCATTTCAAATAGGCTCTGACTTATGGAATGTTTTGAATCACATCTAACTGAAACTAACCATGAAAAAAATCACAAATTGTGCCAAACAGTAGCAAGATCGTATAGCAGAATACAAAAGAAATAAACTAGTTCTACAACTAGGAAGTGACTAGTTAGTAGGGTCACTTAACAAGGAAAGGTTTAGATTGGACCAAATCCTAGGAGAAAGAGCACTGTATATTTTAACAGGATATTCAGTTTAACAGCTGCATCCAAATCAATATTTCAGCCTTCTTACCTACACACACACACACACACACACACACACAGCCACTATGAAACTCAAAGGGGACTTAAAAAGCCTATACACTTAGGCTTGTCACTTCCACATAACCCTCTCTTGATTTGCAAAATCCCTTGCAGGGCAAGTTCTGAGCTGCCCGTGCTAAAATATATGCTCAAGAAAGGGAAAGAGAGCCTGGCCCCATAGGCTGTATTGGGGTGCAATGTCTATTCAACAAGAACTTTCACTGGTTCTCAGGCATTTGCATCAATTTTAAGGTTTATGTGCATGGAATCATTTGGCTTTAGCAAAACAGACATTAAAACGATTTCACAATTGCAATGCAAAGCACTTGACATCACCATTCCTATCAACTCTGCTCACCCATGTGGAGAGGTACAGTATGGGGAGGTGGGGCTGTATATTGCAGGGGGACTCTGTACTGTCTGCCTGAGAAGCAAAATGCTGCATCTCAGGAGACAAGCCTCGAAAAGTGAGGCCCTTTAATCGGAGGAAAACACAAGCTTTGTTTTTGCTTGTGATCTCAACAGCTGTGCCTCCCTTCATTCCGGGATCGATGCAGTCTTTTATCTAACAGCAGGAAAGGAGGTGACTGTGTAATGTGTCAGCAGATACAAACGGAGAGAATGTTAATGCAGAGGCTACAACTCAATTTCCCCAGAGACTGTACCCTCCAGAAGCCCAGGACCCGACAGAATGAGACAGAGCTGGCGCAACAGACTGTGACAAGTCATCACATTACAAGTCAGCTGGAACCTCTGATGGAGTCATAGTGTTTTCTGGTTGCTGGGGAGAGAACAATGAATTAAAAGGCTCTTCAGAGTTAGAAGCATAGCTGTGAGGCAGGTGATTTGTACAGATGACTCCTTCATAATGCTGGCTGTTTAGGCAATCAGGGGATGGAGGTGGCAGCATTAGTCACTGAATCTAGACTTTCCATTTGTGAAATAAGGAAGGCATCCTTCCTTTCTCCTGTCCATCCCTCTCACAGCAGAAATGAGGGTTAGGCAAGTGAGGCCTTGGCCTTGAGCACTACATTTAAGAGGATGCCAAAACACTCAGAGTGAGGATATTATTCTAGTACAATATTTTAAAATGAAAATCAATGCAAAAGTATTCATAATGAACAAAATACCACATTTTTTCATTTTTTTAAAAAAACAGAATATGATCCCATTTTTGCATCACTCAACTCACCTGCCTTACCCTAGTCCTGATCCTGCTCTTCAAAGGACTGTTCAGAGCATTAAATGGTGGATATGCCAGGAGGTTCTACAAAGAAAGAATACTATTGCCCTGGAGTACCTACTAAGGTCCATGTGTGAACCTACAGGCCTGTTTATAAACAACATCCCATTGAATCCCTGTAACCTTTTGAGGTCACCATTATTGTTTTATTTTACAGATACCGGAACTAAGATTCTCATAAGTCTCTGGGGTAGGATTTGAACCTTGAGTGTACAACTCCATCTCCTGTGTCCTTTCCACCCTACAGTGCCATTACCCACTGATAACGAAACTTGTACTGAAACCTGTTTGCTGTGTTCTAAACACTTAAAATAATGCAGAGAGGCCAGGTGGCGCACTCTAATGCCTGAGTTGACGATTCAACAACTGAGTCCACACACACACACACACACACACACACACACACACACACACCAAGAGCTCTATGCCCCAAGATATGAACCTGTCAGCAAAATCCATGTCAGAAATGAGGTTCTAAGGATATTCAGTGGTGAAATCAGAGCTGGGTAGAGAAAGAGAAGGTAGAGGAGAGCGTATGGTCTCTTGCTTGTTAACTTTTTCTTTCCTTTTGCAGCAATGTCTGGATGAAGATTGGCTCAAAGAAACCAGATAGCCTTGTTTAAATATTAAACCTCCAGGAAAGTCTCTCATCCTTCGTTCCAGTGTCCTGAACACCTTTCTAACACAGGTGGGCAATTTCCCATCTAGTTCTCTACTAGGCTTGCTCTTGGATTCTAGAATGCATGTGGCCCAGTAACAGGTGTGAGCACTGCTACCCAAGAGGCTGTCGATCTTAGGACCTGTGTTCTCAGAGCCAAGCCCGCAGGCTGTGCCTGGATAATTAGTAAATCAAATAGCTGCTCCTGGATCTGTGCCTAACATTTTCACAGGCATTGCAATGCTAACCTTCATTTCTCATTGCTAAAGCTATTGGAGAAGGAAGTTAGATTTTTGTTATAACATCTTGACTTTTTTTTTACCTCTGTAATTCTTAAAGTTCATTCATTTCAGTATCTTTCTGTTGAGTCAGGGAATCAATATTCTGCTCTCCACCAGTATCCTAGGTAAAAAGGAAGTTGCTCTGCACACAGAAATTTGCAAATTCTAACCTGAGAGACACCAATAGGTCTTCTAGCTCTACAGTTCTGTGTTTATATTCTAGGAAAATACACTAAGAGCAAACATAGTGGAGGCAAAAACTGGAGCACATAAAGGGGAGAGAAATCAGAAAGAATTGCCTGGAGGAGAGAAAACCAAGTTAAGAGAAATCACTTATATTATAAATTCGGCAGAAGGATTATTAAATTTTAACAGAAGCAAAAGAGGAACAGTGGCCAGTCTGTAAGCTTAGCTAGGGATGTGAGGGTTAGGTAAATAGAGGGAGAGAGACTATTCTAGGTATAGCAGACACAAAACTGGGTTTAACAAGCTATTCAGTTCATTCAATGCTCACTAAAGTTTGAAAACCACTGGACTCAAGCATTGTACCAATGCCTTTCTAAAAGATATTTCCATTAAATTATTTGTAGTGGGAAGTCAGGGAGCTTTAAGAAAAGGTAAGAGTATAACAAGAGTTCTTGGCAAGTGAGAATGAGACAGGCAATTTGCATACTTATTTCACAGATGTCCGTGGGAATGTGGTAAGCATGGCATGCCTCCCGCCGTTATGATGATTGGATGCAGAACTACTGACCTGTCCCAGAACTGAGACTCTGTAACCAAAAGGAGAAACAAAGGTTACCGCTAATTACTTGAGGGCACCCCTGAAGTGAGAGGAAGGGAAGGGGTGCAGATTCAGCTTAGGTTGAGTGTGGTGAGAAGAAGCAGTTTTGAAAACACAAACAACACCTTTGCATGCTACTGGTAGCATTATCTGATGCTATATAACAACATGAATTTATCACAAATGCCTAAAGAGATAAGGAGATAAGAACAAGAAGACATTAAAACTTTGGGTCAAAGAGAGGAAAGAAGAGGAAGAAGAAGCCGCCACTCTGGCCAGTTTGACTCAGTAATTAGTGTTGGTGGAGGACCAAGTGGTCTCAGTTCAATTCCAGGTCAAGGGCACATACCCTAGGTTGCAAGTTTGATCCCTGGCCCTAGTTGGGGTTCTGCAGGAAGCAAACAATGGATGTGTCCTTCTTACATAGATGTTTCTCTCTCTCTCAATCTCTCTCTCTCTCTCTGTCCCTCTGTCCCCTACAGTCTCTCTAAAAGTCAATGGACTACTACGCTGCTGTAAAATAATGCTGTTACCATTTGCAAGACCATAAATCAGTGGTTCTCAACCTGTGGGTCGTGACCCCTTTGGCGGTCGAACGACCCTTTCACAGGGGTCGCCTAAGACCATCCTGCATATCAGATATTTACATTACGATTCATAACAGTAGCAACATTACAGTTATGAAGTAGCAACGAAAATAATTTTATGGTTGGGTCACAACATGAGTAACTTTATTTAAAGGGAACCACTGGCATAAATGGAACTGGAGAGCATTATGCTCAGCGAAATAAGCCAGTCAGAGAAAGATAAATATCACATGATCCCACTCATTTGTGGAATATAATGAACAACATAAATTGATGACCAAAAATAGAACCAGAAACATAGAAGCATGGAACAGACTGTCCAACCTATGAGGGAAGGCAGAAGTTGAGGGGGTAAGAGATCAATCAAAGAACTTGTATGCATGCATATTAGCATAACAAATGGACACAGACAGTAGTGGGGTGAGGGCATGTGCAGGGGGGTGGCAGTGGCTGGGAAGGAGCGGGGGGGGGGAGGGAGACTCATGTAATACTTTAAACAATAAAGAATTTAAATATTTTTAAAATTACAAAAAAATAAATTAAATTAAATACAAATTAATGGAGAAAATATCCTTGAGTAAGGATTCACATAAAAAAAAAGAGGAGGAATATGTTCTCATGATTCTATACTGAGCAGCAAACAATATAAATCCACTGGATCAAGTTATGGACTCCTATCGCTTCTCAGCCTTTTGGCTAAGATCAAGTGTAAGTTATGGACTCCTACATTCAACTTCTGAGAACTGAAGAATTCTATATCACAACCCCATCTGAGGACAATGAAGAATATTAACTTGAAAAGAGAAAAAAGAATGCTAATATTTCCTCTCAAATTTAAATAATCTTGGGAAGATGACATAGATGAAGAAAAGGAGACCTCCTTCCCTTTTATCAATCACAAAATCTGAGAGCGAAAACAACAAAATATACAGAGAAGCAAATTTCAGATTTCCAGAGGAGGTTACTCTCTGAACTCTATACACTCTACTTCATTCTGATGGGTGACTATGATTATCAGGCAGCATTTGGAAAAATCATATTGTGGATCCCTCAAAATTTGTTGGTCACTTATTATTGTACATCAAAACAAAGGCTTTAAAACTCTTTACTAATGTTCATTATTAAAGTATGTCCTACAGTCTTTATTGTATTAATTTTCTATTGTTGCTGTAATAAACTATCACACTTAGTCTTTTAAAACAACACAAATTTACCATCTCACAGTTCTATATATAAAGTCTGACACAGGTCTCAAATGGGCTAAAATCAAGGTGTCAACAATGTTGTGTTCCTTTCTGGGGGCTCCTGGGGAGTCTGTTACCTTGCCCTTCCCAGCTTGTCATGGTCCCCACATTCTTTGGCTCATGCCTCCTTCCTCCATCATCTAATCCAGGGCATTGCACCTTTCTGTGACCTTTCCTCCAAAGTCACACTTGCCTTTCTCATCACAGTCAAGAAAGTTGTCCTCCTATAGAGACCCATGAGATTGGATGGAGCTACCTTAATATTACAGGGTGAACTCTCTATATCAAAGTCCTTAACTTAATTAAATCTACAAAGTCCTTTTTGCATGGGAGGTAATATCCATAGGTTCACAGGTCCCATAGATTAGGGCATGAATATCTTAGTAGGCGAGGGATGGGGGAAGCACATTGTTCAACTGACCACAAAGATCTACTTTTATTCATAGTCAGTGAAATATTTAAGTATTATTTGTAATATGAGTAAAATACTTTAAAACCCCATTCCAAAATGTTTAAAATTTTAACTTCTTCAAGAATTTTATCCTAAAATTAAAAGTGTGATGTGTAAAGGGAGAGTATTCATCCAGAAATAGAACAGAATAAGAGAATACAGAAAATATTATAACTGCTCTAATGACCAACACTGAATAAGTAGCTAGTGTATATCCGAATCTCTCCTAGTCAAAAGTCAGTCATTTGGTAAACTGATTTAGAATAAAGACTTGCCCTAAAATGGCTACATAAAAACCAACTAAACAAAGTCAGTTGCATATCAACCACATTATAAACCAATATCCAAATGAATTGAGTTTCCTCATACATTTGTGCCCTCAGTGCTTGAATGATACCCCTATTCATCCGCTACATAGCAAGTCACTCCTGACTAGTATAAAGGTCTCTTTTTTATATTGTGAAGGAAGGAATCTTCTTTGACATCAGTGAAGAAAAAATAATGCAAATGAGATAGAAACATGAGTAAAACTAATTTTTTGCACCAGTCCTGGAAGAGTGAGGCATAAAAGGACATAATCCAGAGTTGGAGAGATGACACAGAAGCCAGCTGAGAACTTCTAGACTGGAGACCCATAATATACCTTCATTATTTTGCATGACATGCTACAACATTCAAGTTCAGAAATGCCCATTTTGAACTGTCTGATCATAAATTCATACTAAAGTTAAATATTAATGGGTTTGGGTCAACCACCATTGAAAGATGTTTTAACTTCTTTCATTCCAAAATGGAAAAGGGATCCTATATAATAAAAGGCTAATATGCAAATCAACTGAATGGCTATGATGCACATTGACCACCAGAGGGCAGATACTTAACGCAGGAGCTGCCCTCTGGTGGTCAGTGTGCTCCCACAGGGGAAGCACTGCTCAGTCAGAAGCTGGGCTCAAAGCTGGCGAGTGCAGCAGCGGTGGCGGGAGCCTCTCCTGCCTCCATGGCAGCACTAAGGGTGTCCAACTGATGGCTTAGGCCCGCTCCCCATAGGACATCCTTCAAGGGCTCCGGGACTGAGAGAAGGTACAGGCTGGGCTGAGGGATCCCCCTGAGTGCACAAATTTCTTGCACCAAACCTCTAGTAATAAATAAAAACAAAACAAAAAAAGACCAAAGACCTTAACAAATGCCTCATCAAAAAAGGTATATAGGTGACAAATAAGCCAATAAAAAGATGTTCCATATCATATATTATCAGGGAAATGTAACAACTATACACCTATAGGAATGGCCTAAATCCAGAAACTGACAACACCAAATGCTGACGAGGACGTGAATCAACAGGAACCCTCATTCATCGCTGGTGGCAATGCAAAATGCCACATTTACTCTGGAAGATAGATAGGCACTTTTTAAAAATAAAACTAAAATAATCTTACCATATGTTCAAGCAATCGTGTTCCTTGGTATTTATCCAAAGAAGTTGAAAACTTATGTGCACACAAAAACCTGCACACAGAGGTTTATAAAAGCTTTATTCAAAATTGCCAAAACTTGGAAACAACCAAAATGTTCTTCATGTAGGTGAATGGATAAATGAACAGTAGTACATCCAAAAATGGAATATTATTCAACAATAATAAGAAAAGAGTTATTAAGTCATAAAAACGCATGGAAGAATCTTAAATGCATATCACTAAGAGAAAGAAGCTAATCTGAAAAAGCTACATACTGTTTGATTCAAACTATATATAGCATTCTGAGAAAGGCAAAACTAGGGAAATAGCAAAAAGATCAGTGTTTGACAGAGGTGAGGAAGGAGAAAAAGATGAACAGAAAGAACACAGAAGATTTTTAGGGCAGTGAAGCTATGCTGTATGATACCATAGCAGTATATACATTTGTTTAAATTCATAGAATATGCAACATCAAGATTGAACCCCAATGTAAATTATGGACTTTGAATTATGATGTTTCAGTGTAGACTCACAGATTGAAACAAATGTACTACTTTGGTAGGGAAGGTTGTAGTGTTGGAGGTTATGCATGTGTTGGGCAGGTCCAGGGGTCCCCAAAGGTGTGGATGGAGTTGGCGAAGAAGGAATGACATGGAGACAGCGTTCAGTTGATCAGCAGCCTAGCTAGGATCTCTAGCCAGGATCTGTCCAGGTTCTCCAGCCAGGTTCAGTCACCAGGTTCTAGTCAGGTTCTCTTGCCATGCTCTATAGTCAGGTTCAGTCCAGGATCTTTTGCCATGTTCTCTCGCTAGATTCTGTCTCTAGGTTCTGTTGCCAGTTTCTGTCCTGGATCTTTTGCCATGTTCTCTCCAGTGAAGTTCTTCTGTCTCTAGGTTCTGTGTAGGTTCTGTCTTCTAAGTTCTGTCTTCTCAGTTCTGTGTCTTGCTTTCTTGTTACATCTGTATTTATACCAGTTGATTCAATCCTATCAATCTCTATTACAAAGGTTAGGGCGCTTCTTATCTCCATTCCAGGGAGTAAAGATTATGTAGCTTAAGCATGATTGTTCATAGTTAAAGTGATTAATTACCTGCCTGGCATTTAGTTGAGGGGTTTTATTCCCTCCCTAACTTCAGGGGAAAATCCCTACCTGGGGAAGCAACCTTTCTCAGAGAGGAGACCTTGGTTAAAACACATAGTGCCAAGAAGGTGAGCAAACATATTAAGAACAGTATGCCATATATGCCAGGTCCTTTGAAACAGCAAGGATGGACCGGCTCCCTGCAGGCAGGAAATGTATGGGAAACCTCAATTTCTTCCTCTCAATTTTGCAAGAAACCTAAAAATGCTCCAAAAAACAACGTATTTTTTTTAAAGCTAGATTTTATTATTATTAACACGTCTTTACCCCATTTGAAATATAACAGAAAATCTGAACATCAGAGTATGCAGAGCATTGATTATTCAGTGTGCAGGGTTGTCTTCCACTTTAAAACACAATTTGAGGGAAGGGAGATCCTTAAACCTGCTAAAGGCCAGAATGCTTTCCAGTCTTCCTCTAACCAATGTCCAGACCTCCCCTGGGGGTAGCAGTGCCCCCGGAGAGAATCAGCCACCTAAGTCCTGGTTTCTTCAGACTGCCACTTTCTAAATGACTCCAAACCTTTCATCAGAACCCCCAATACAAGCCCCTAATTCTCTTCCCATTCTTCTAAAGTCCTATTACTTGAGGATATACATCTTAATACCCTGACAGGCCAACCACAGCTGAACTAGGGACCTTATGTAGACACCCAACACAAAATGTATGATAAAAAATGAACATATGCAAGAAAAGCAAATTTCTCTTCATGAGTCATTTCCTTTAGCATAAACCATTTTTCTAAATTACCATATCAATTTTCACACACGAGTTCTGGTTCACCCATACCTAGGGCACGGTAAGAGCCAATATGTCAAATAAAGGATGATGATGAGTTAGTTCACATCTGCATGACAGCTAACACCAATGTGGGTTAAAATATGGTATCATTTAGTAGAACAGGCACTTTCATGCATGACACTGAATTGTAAAAATGTGCCAATTCATCTCATTGCCAATGAATTAGCACAAATTACTCATTCTTTCTTACTTGTTAGTCACTGTAGCCTAGCTCAGTGAATTTAGATTTTATTCCTTTGTGACCTTGTCTATTCTTATACTTAATATTAACTCTAAGAGGCATGTTCATAGTAAGAACTCTCCACTTACAACAATAAATTCCAACAGGCCATGACTTGTGTCATTTTTGTGTCTGGTGATATAATCCAGAATTTCGAAGGGGGCCTGACATGTAATAGACACTTCTTTAAAAGTTTGGAATGAATGAATAAACAAATGAATACTGTGTCCACTATGTGTGAATCATCATGATAAACAAAAAGGTAAAAACAAAAACAAAACCTCCCTGCCCTCATGGAACTCTCAGTCAACTGGGAAAATAAATATTAGTAACTAGAAGCCCAGTGCACGAAATTCATGTACTCGAGTGGGGGGGGGGGGTCCCCCAGCCTGGCTTGTGCCCTGTCATAGTGTGGGAGCCCCATGATAGATCGTCCCAAAGAAGTAGATTCCTCAATGGATTGCCCCAAAGAGGTAGGCCGGAGCCAGGAGGCAGGACCCTCAGGACCCTCAGGCAGGCCTTGCTGCATGAAGCTGGGAGGAGGCGGGACCCCCAGGCAGGCTCTGTGCTGTGCATGCAGTGTCAAGCCCAGCCCCTCCCACCTGCACGCACCTGCTGTGTGTGCAGCCATCTTGTGACGGCATGATGACCACTGAGGCTTTTATTAGTAAGGATGTGCATGCCAATATGTGTTTGTATGTTTTTACAGGGTAATGTCAAATGCAGAGTACTAATATTACCCATGGGTTAAAGAGATAGGACAAAATTCCATTCAAACTAAAGCAGTGTGTGTTACCCTCAGCACTCTTGAGATTTGGGGCTGGACAATTCTTTGTTGTAGGGGTCTGTTTTGTGGATTATAGAAGGTTTAGGTTCACTCCTGGCCTCCCCTCAGTATAGGCCAACAGCAAGCCTCCAGTTGTGACAACCAACAATTTCAGAGGTTTTAAAAAGAGGTTACCCCAGAAGAGAAACATAAGTCTAAAGAACGTGAATTGCCGAAACCGGTTTGGCTCAGTGGATAGAGCGTCGGCCTGCGGACTGAAGGGTCCCAGGTTCGATTCCGGTCAAGGGCATGTACCTGGGTTGTGGGCACATTCCCAGTGGGAGATGTGCAGGAGGCAGCTGATCGATGTGTTCTCTCTCATCGATGTTTCTAACTCTCTATCTCTCTCCCTTCCTCTCTGTAAAAAATCAATAAAATGTATTTTTAAAAAAAAAAACAAAAAACAAAACAAAAAAACGTGAATTTACCAGATAGAGGGAGGAAAGGAAGAGGAGAAAATCATGAGCTTCTGGATGAGAGCATCTGGACTCTATTTCTTTGCATCTGGCAAAATGCATAAAAAAAATAATAAGTGCCTTATAATTATATTGCCCTTATAACCTATGAAATCCATTCATGCATATGTGATCCATACAATGACCTTGTGGGAAAATAGGGCTGATATTTAATTCTTTAGACCAGTGGTTCTCAACCTTGGCTGCACATTTAGAATCACCTGGGAATCTTTTTAAAATCCTGATTTCTGGGCCTGATCCTCTGGAAATTCCGTTTCTTTGTTATGGGGTGGGGCCACAACATTAGTAACAAAGAAACAGAATTTCCGGAGGATGAGGCCCAGAAATCAGGATTTTAAAATGATTCCCAGGTGATTCTAATGTGCAGCCAAGGTTGAGAACCACTGCTTTAGACAATAAAAACACAAAAGTAATCCAGAAAAATAAAATGACATGCCCAAGTTCCACCTGGGATTCTAGTGGTCTTTGTTCTCTTCGGAACATGTCTTTGATATTTATTTATGCCTCAACCACTCAGGTTACTTATTCTTCCAATCTGCACCTGGCTGCATTAAGTCATGACTGTTTAATAACTTTCAACTAACAGGCTCTATCTATTCCACAATGTCTGCTCTATGTCAGACACTTGGCTAAATTCTGAGGCTAAACCTCTGAGAAAGAGGTTTCCTTTTAAAATGGCAAATGCTGGATAGTTTCTTGGAAGTGACATTTTCCCCTTAAAGGAATAAAAATAAAGTGAAAAAGAAGTTCTTATAACTCTAAAAGCAGGTATTGGGGAGAAATTTAAAAGAGAAGGAAGGCAGTTTTTGGCCCAGAAAAACTGAGATACTTCTCAAGTAAAGCCAGAGAAGAGCAGAGCAGGCTAACAACAAAGACCTGCCCAACAGAGTGACCCACAGGGGAAATGGGAAACTTGGTCAGGAACTAGGAAACCTGGCTTCTCCTTCCTGTTCCACTACTCAGGTGTTGACCTTAAGCAAGTCATTTAATCATTTTGATTCTGAACGTTCCCCTTCAGACTATTTCAGACTCTTAGGCCAGTTTAAATGGATTTGCAATGTACATTTCTCACGTGCTACCTACCTGCTAAGCTATTGTCACTGCTGCTGCACTGTCCTTGCACCAAAGCAAGGCAACTGGAAGGATCTCCAAGCCTACAGTATCGAGTTTTGTTAAGCTTCACACTGGGATGCTATGACTGTGTTATAAAAATGACACTGTCATGTGAAAACCTAAATTCAAGGCAGAGTGGCTTCAGCCAGCTGTGCCAATTGATCTTGAAAGGCATTTCCACAGGGGACACCTCCAGAACAGTTGTGTTTCCTCCAGAGTCTCACCTGAGGTCAAGATCCAGAAGGCCAACTGATAGCCCTGGTGACTCCCTGGGGAGCTGCAATTGAAGACACTCTCTAGATTCTACACTTACACAGGTATCTCCCTTCCTGTCAGACTCTGACCTAATTGATAATTATCCAAGACAAGATTCCCTCTTTTTGCTCCTTCCCCCAATTGCAAAAAAAAATTGAGAGAGAGAGAGAGAGAGAGAGAGAGAGAGAGAGAGAGAGAGAGAGAGAGAGATTGAAACTATACAAGCTGCTTTTATTAAGTAAATTATATGGATGTTCTACTTTTGGAAAGAAGAAAATGTATAAATAAAGTAATAGTAGTCGATAGCAACCTGAGCTGCATGTTCACGAAGTGGCAATTGATTTTCAGATTATCGATCCTGTTAAGAAAGCAGACTCCTCTTACTTAACAACAAAATACGTAGGCACCAAATTTTGTGTCACTTTCAGGTGACATGGACATACTCCGAAGCACTGAGTTAAACCCAGGTTTTAAAGTGCTGTCTTAAATTGACTACAACATTATTTCCAAACCCATGAGTCCACAAAGCTATTTCATTGTTGCATAAGTCACTTTCAGGAGAAGAATGTAACTTCCGATTACTCTTCACTATTCAAGAAGAGTAAGGAAATGTATTGCTAGCTCCCTGACATCAAATGCCAAATAAAATAATTTGAGCAGATACACAGAGATCCCTTTCAGTTGAATAAAAATATTGATGAGATATGTCAAGCAAAATATTCCAGGTCTACTGGAGAAATGTCATTGATGTGCTCTGACATCCCATAGTGGCCTGCAAGTAGGAATGTCTTCTTATCATCATACTTGCACAAGAATAGAACAGCAATAGTGACCACAATATGTGGCTGGAACCTCACTGACATTCCACATCCATGTCAGTTAAGGGGTTGTTTACTTGTTGCTTTTGTTTATCTGATCATTTTGATGTTCAATTTGAGCAACTACAATGTACCCTGGAGGATAAAATCCCAAGAATCATCTCAGATGCTTCTGATCAAGCGCCTGGGTGAGCGCACTGGTAGACTGAGAATGTCACAGCATCAACTAGGCATACATCCCTTAGGAATGATTCAAGGGGAAATTGTGGTCTGATGAAAGGCTGTGACAAAGACCTAAATATATGTAAATGCACACAGAAGTTTCAATTCTCATCGTTTACCTGAAATAGAAGTGCCTGATCTCTTCCACAAACATGACATTTTAGAATTTCATAAAGAGTGATGAAAATATGCAAAATGGTACAAAAGACTGAAACAGGAGGACTCGGTTAAGATATAAAGAAACCATCAGCACAACTCATACTTCTGATGGTGGTTACTAGGCAGCACTGTGACATCCATCATGAAAATTTCTTTAAAAGCTAGAGAATAATGGAAAGAAGCATTCGGGGCAGGGTAGTGGGGGTAGAAAAGACATTAAATTGTTCATAGGGACCCACTTAAAGAAAGAACCACAAATTGTACGTGTCTGGTTAGTAATCATAGTAATCCTACAATTTAGAGCAGTGTAATGTGAATGTTTCTTCCCCCTGATTCTGGTGGTGTGCTTTAAATTGAATTAATGCATTGCATGATTCAAATATACTATTCAGTCTGAAAACCTTTGCTCCTGGAAGTCTAGGATAACCTGACTGGTAGCAACGTGGAAGCTACTATAGCATGTGGACCCAGCATGTCAAACTTGCGGCCCGCGGGGCGCATGTGGCCCACAACAAATATTTTTGCAACCCAGCTAATATAATGGTATGTAAGAAACGTTTTAATAAAAATTTCATAATTTAACTTTTACAATATCCTGTTATACATAATTATTAATAATAAACCACAAGGTTCACTAATGACTGATTACTATAATCATGTTGCATTCATTTCCCTTACGCACCTTACATGCAGGCACACCATTTCTCTCCACTAATACCAGCAGCGAATATTTTAGCAGCCAATTGCCACGTCATTAGTCTTGGACTGACTTGTTTGGTGTGCGCAACAGGAAATATTTCGCTTTTGGAGAACAAGAAAAATAGGGTTTATCTGCATTACACTTATTAATTTGTGCAGTTATTCAGTGTCTGGTAAGTTAATGTTCAAGAAAAAATATTAATTTTTATAAAAATGATCTATTATTTTATGTTAATGATTACTCATTTATTTCATCCCTTTGTATTCAGCATGTCTCTTATCGAAATAAACCTCAGTTTCTATGAAAATTGAAGCTTTTGCTTTTTTGCAGCCCACATAAACTTAAACCTTGTTTATTTGGCCCATGTTAGCCTTTGAGTTTGACATGCTTGATGTAGACAGTCATTCATGCAGAAGGACCCAGAGTCCGACAATCACATTGCATAAGGACAAGAAGACAAACTGAACAGCTAAGTTCCCTTCTAATGTGTCCTCATAAGCATGACTCATAGAAATTAGTAAGTAACCAGTCTTCTCCCTTCCCATCAAGGGCCTCTGTTGATGTGCTGATTTCAGCTCTACAACCCCCAATCCACCCACAAGAAAAAAGAGATGCCTTTTATCCTTGCCCCAATCAAAACACCTGGTTTTCCACTTATCCAACCTCTAACTCCTTCTTCCAAAGCTTCTCTCTAAACTCTAACTGATCTTTAAAGAGATATTCAGAATAAAATTATGAACATGAGGAAAGATACATCAATATAATAGAACTATAAACACTAAGGATTATGTTTAACTATACCCATGAATAAACATCAATATTTTTCCATAATGAGTAGAAAAATTGAATGCATATTGCCAGAAATATTTTTTAGTTTTATTAATATAAGAAACACAGAGTTGTTACTATTTTATAGAAATATGAATTAACTATAAACACAAAGAGCAGGAGAATGATAATGCAACAAATATGAAAAATTAGCATAGATGCTCAGGCTTAAGTAGGGATTTTAGTCATCAAGCTTTACTTGACAATTTTATTCATTGTTGTGTTAAATTATTATTTTGATTTTCTTGGTCCTCCCTCAAATGGCAGAATTAACAACTTGCAAGTATTGTTTTTGATATCCAATTAAAGGCAAAATATTCTGAAAAAGTTTATTAAACTTAATTTATCTCATTGTCAGACAACTGTTGAAAAGCACAAGATTTGTATTGACAGATTGAAAGCCTTAATTTCTTTTCTACCATCATTAGTGAGGATTTTTCAAGATGAAAATGCATGGATTTACTGGACTGGAAACATGATTTTCACATCAATAAGTTATTCAAAATAAATGTTTCCTATCCTACTAATTCAGTCTCTCCATGACCAACAGCACCTTATTTACTTCAGGAAAAAGTTTTAATTGGGCCACCAAACCATCTTATTAGATCGATCTTTTCAGGAGGTGTCAGGTTAGTGTTACATTTTAGCATAAAACCAATAAAAGTTTGTTGCTATATAGCTGCAATTTTCAATCATTTTTATCTCATGTTACACAAATTCATTACTAAAATTCTGTGGCCGATCTGATAAAAAAGATAGGTATAATTTTGATTCATTCACCCTCTAGACCAGTGGTTCTCAACCTTCCTAATGCCGAGACCCTTTAATACAGTTCCTCATGTTGTGGTGACCCCCAATTTCACTGTTACAAATTGAACATAATTAAAGCATAGTGATTAATCACAAAACAATATGTAATTATATATGTGTTTTCCGATGGTCTTAGGCGACCCCTGTGAAAGGGTCATTCGACCCCCAACAGGGTTGCGACCCACAGGTTGAGAACCACTGCTCTAGACGGTTATTATTGCATTGATTGTTGTCAATTTTTTCTTTGACAATCTAAGGGAAAAGAGGTCAGTGCCCCTGACTAAATAGTCAGGTATTGCATGCTTTAAACATTCTTGTAGTATACCAGTTGAAAATCACTGCTTTGTAGCATTCTAAGAACCAACACATGTAACTCCACATATGGATCAGAGAACTATATTCAGAATGCAAAACTCACTTATCAAAACAAGTATTATATATTCTTCTAGTTTGTAACCTAGATAAGAAGAAAATAAGACATTTAAATGAGAAATTTAGAAATAAAATACAGCTATAATTATGAATTATCATCCAAAAATTATTTGGATGGTTAATAGGCCCACATTTAAGCCACTTCTTTAGTAAACAAAATTAACCAGTTTATACCCAATCTCACCTCTCTCCCTCCCTCTCTCTTTCTCTCTCTCTCTCTCTCTCACACACACACACACACACACGCACACACACACATTTGGCCAGTTACAATTTTTTATTTATTTTAAGAATAATTCATATGATAATGCAAGGTTGAAAGATTCTTATTATAATCATGTATTCTCTTGAGAGATATTTAGGGATATTCATTTTTATATCACTAGCCCATTGAGGACAGAATAAGGACTGAAATGTTTAAACACCTTCACCTTCCTAAGTACTTTTTGTCAGCATTAAAAAAGAAAGTTCATTCCATGCTTTTTCTGTTGCTTATTTAGAAATATCCTTTGAAACAAGACTCTTAAAATAGAATTATTATTTTGGTTATTTAAAAAAGCAATTGATATAAACTGGGGTTTTTTTAAGCAGTTTATCATGAATTATGAGAGTTTCTAATCCATGAAATGACCTACTATAGATTCATGTAATCAGGATTTTGGGAGTTGTGTTGTTTTTTCAAAATACCCTAGTACAAGCTGTTTAATGATATAGAAAAGTGGAAATTAAGCCTCTTATGTTGTATTCTGGCTCTGCCACTTATAAACTGTTGTGGCCTTAGAAAAAATATTCAGTCTTTTTTTTTCTCTTCTGAAAATTTGGAGTAACAATAAATACCTACACTACATGGTCGCTGTGAAAATATGAGATAGTGTATATGTGCAAAGCAATTAGCAGAGTGCCTGTTGTACTGTAGATTAGTGCATGGTAACTGCCATTGTTTCACTGTATCTCCATTATGGTTTCCAATGTTTTATGCTCACAACACTGGGAGATAGAGTGTAACCTCCATATTCGACTTGAGCCACGTAAAGCTTAGCTATTCAGTGACTTTTCTACGGTCACATAGGACTCCTCTGCAAGTCTTCTGATTCCAACTGCCGCTGTGCGTTCTCACTCCTCCTGCCTGGGCTACACTGCACCTGGGAGGTGTTGGCCAGGGAAAGTGATGTGCATCTGTGTGAGAAGGGGGTGGCCATGGCATTCAGCAACTAATCCAATGGGAAGAGACAGCCAGGGATAATGGCATTGGCCACTGGAAACCAGAGCTTAAGTCTGACTCTAGCACTGAGGTTGTCCTCACTCAGGCACATTTACAATGATCAGGTTTTTCCTATATGTACATTGCTGTGGAGTCCAACTTAATTCCTCTGATACCATCACACTAATTATTTAAATCTGAATAACTCCCTGCCCTAAAATAACAATCTCTGACATTGCTGTTTCAGCTGATAATGAGAGAAAGAAATTTGTTTCAAAGTAAAAAAAAAAAAATAAGATACAAAATAAAAACATTAAAATATGTGTCTCCTGAGAAAACATCAATAGTCAAAACAAACTCAGTAAACCATGTAAAAGAAAAATTTTGGAAGAAAGATGCAATATATACAAACTTGAGTAAATATTAATCTAAACATGCCAGAAAATCCTCATAGACTATATATAATTTAAAATAAAAGGCACAACCTTTGACTTGTACAATCCAATTCCCTTTCCTTTATTGCCTTCCTTTAAACTCATTCTTTAGTTTAATGAATAACTGTGCTCTTTCTCCACCTCAATGAATCAGAAAATCCAATTTCTTATTGGCTCTAGAATCATTGTTCCAGGACATAGCACCCAGGCTAGACACATCATCTTAGGACCTCACTGTCCATGCAAACCCTTCTTTCTGTTTTGAAGTCCAGATCATCATTAACATCTACTGTTTGCCTGCCTGAGTGCTATGGTTTGAATTGTGTCACACACCCCAAGATTCATATGTTGAAGTCTTAACCCCTAACACTTCAGAATGTGATCTTATTTGGAAATTGGGTTGTGACCGATGCAATTAAGATAAGGTCATAATGAGGAGGGTGGGTCCCTAATCCATACGGGTCCCTAATCCATTAGGGTGGTCCCTAATCCATACGACTGGCATCTTTGTAGAAAGAAGAAATTTGGATACAGATACACACATAGAAAGAATGCCTTGTAAACATGAACTGAGTGATGGGGAGGGGCACCTACAGGTCAAACCACAAGAAGCTAGGGGAGGCACAGAGCATGTTTTCCCTCACAGCCTCAGAGGGAGCCATCCCTGCTGACACATTTCCAGCCTCCAGAGTTGTGAGAACATAGGTTTCTGTTGTTCAAGACCCCCATTTGTGGTATTCGGTTATGATACCTCTCCTGGTAAAGTAGGACAAGGTGGTTGTCTCAAAAAGTTGCTCCCAGGACTTGGTATTCTGTTAAAAGCTGTATAAATATAAGAAAAAAAAACAAGGCAAAGCCCAATGCAGTGTATTTTCTTTCAAGGTTAAGTGGATGATCAGGTTACTCAAATGTATTAAGAGTAAAATAAATGAGCAATCTCTAGGGCATACTTATTCTTCCTTCTGAATCAGTATAACTCAATAGGTTAAGGCAGTGGTTGGCAAACTCATTAGTCAACAGAGCCAAATATCAACAGTACAACGATTGAAATTTCTTTTGAGAGCCAAATTTTTAAAACTTAAACTATATAGGTAGGTACATTGTTATTAACTTAATTAGGGTACTCCTAAGCTGGCCTTTGCTAAAAACGTCCTCAATCTGATTGAGGTATGTTTGCTGAGGTGGACCCCTTCCAACTCTCCCATCCACACTCGTCTTGTATACTTGTTTCAGATAAATGAGTGTGGATGGGTGAGTTGGAAGGGGTCCACCTCAGCGAATGTACCTCAAAACAATGTACCTCCCCGGCACTGCGTATCCCACGGCCCGCCTGCGCCACGTCTCCCATCGCCAGACTGACCGACACCACCCACTTCTTCTAACGCCACTTCTTCAAAATAGATTCGCCCAGGCCGAAAACCGACTTCTGCACATGGGCCACGAAGTTTCAATCGCACTGTATGTGCGCACCCGCACATGGTATTTTGTGGAAGAGCCACACTCAAGGGGCCAAAGAGCCACATGTGGCTCACAAGCTGCAGTTTGCCGACCACTGGGTTAAGGAATTTATAAAACTAAAGGCTTTCTGGATCATATATATCAAACTTTCTTGGTGGGTGAGAGAAGCTCTCATAAGCAAAGAAAAAGAAATTTTGTTTATTTGGAACCACACTTCATGGTCATTATACCTGCAATCACCATAGCTTGTTTAGTATGAATAGTCATAGCTGCCCTGCAGATACATTAAAATGTTGATTTGGGATTACTTCCCAGTTCCTTCTGGTTATGTGTAATATAGCATATGGTAATATCCTATATAATAAAAGCCTAATATGCTAAGTGTCCAGTCAGCCAGTCATACGTTCAACCAATCAAAGCGTAATATGCCAATGATATGCTAAGGCCACTCAACCGCTCACTATGACGTGCACTGACCACCGGGGGCAGACAGTAGACCGGTTGACCAGTCGCTATGATGTAACTGACCACCCAGGGGCAGACGCTCTGACTGATAGGTTAGCTTGCTGCTGGGGTCCGGCCAATTGGGACTGAGCAAGATGGGACGGACACACCCTGGAGTCCTCCTGTGGTCCCTCCCCAGCTGGCCAACTTCCTGCATCCCTCTCTGGCCCCAATCATGCACCGGTGGGGTCCCTCGGCCTGGCCTGTGCCCTCTCGCAATCCGGGACCCCTTGGGGGATGTCAGAAAGCCGGTTTCAGCCCAATCCCGCAGGCCAGGCTGAGGAACCCCACTGGTGCACGAATTTGTGCACCAGGCCTCTAGTACAGATATAATATGATAGGTATCTAAGTTTTTTTAATCTAAATTTTAAAACATATCTTCTACTCCAAGGATTTTGAATAAAGGATTATGCATTTTATATTCTTTTAACATTCACCACCTCACACCAATAAAAGAAATCAATCAATAAATTCTTACTGGATATCTATTACATAATAAATGTTGCAAATAAGACATTTAATGCATCAGGGGAACTACTCTGTAAAGTACATGATTGTCTCATCACTTTGCTGTACATCTGTACATCTGAAACTAATACAGAATAATATTAAATGTATACTGTAATTAAAAAATAAGAAAATTCACCCCCCACACAAAAAGACAGAGCCTTAATTCATTGATAGTTTATAATCCAACTTAGATAATAAAAACATAAATCCACTGAAAGAAAAGCTATGCTATAATAAATATCACAGATTATCCAAGATTAACTACCAAATTGAAGATGTCACATCTTTCACTTCTCTATTCCTTGTCCCTAGAGGCATCATTCTTTCTCTCTGAGCAAGAAATTGACTGAAAAATGCTCCTACACTAGGCAATCCCACTTCACACTTAAGAACAAAGTGTCTGTCACCCTAGGCAAATAAATTTATAAAACAGGCTATCAATTCAAAGGCAATGTTGAACTAAGTTTAACCAAGACTCATAATGGCCCTGCAGGGTTTAGTGCAAGCTTCCCAACCTCCACACCTCCTGCTAAGAACCAATATTTATTCTAGCACTTTCTAAGTTCCAGATGCTTGCTCAGTGCCTTATAAATATTTAATCCTCACCTAGCCCTGAGGTATATGTACATTAGATTCATTTCCCAGAGGAAAAACTTCAGAAAAGTTAAGCAACACATACAAATGGCCTAGAAATTATAATTTGTGGCGTTGAGATTGGGAAATTAATTAAACAGCTGACTCAAAAGTTTATACTTTTCCTACCAACTTCCCTCAAAGGTGACAGTCAGAGTGAATTATAGGGAAAGAGCTAAAATTTCTTCTCTCGTGGATACATGATCTAGTGGGGTAGGTAGGAAAGTAAATACTTATTTTAAAACAATATATTCTTAATTATGTGGAACTGCTCTCACATTGCACATTAGAGTCTAGTACAGGGGTGGGCAAACTTTTTGACTCGAGGGCCACAATGGGTTCTTAAACTGGACCGGAGGGCCGGAACAAAAGCATGGATGGAGTGTTTGTGTGAACTAATATAAATTCAAAGTAAACATCATTACATAAAAGGGTACGGTCTTTTTTTTTTTTTAGTTTTATTCATTTCAAACGGGCCGGATCCAGCCCACGGGCCGTAGTTTGCCCACGGCTGGTCTAGTATCTGTGGCCCCAACTACTAAAATTCCAGTAAAGCCCACATCCTATCACTAGAGCAATAAAAAATGCCCCACAAATGTTCAAAATGCCCTCCAAGGGTAGTGCCTCTTCTGTAAAGAATGGCTGGCCTCCCGGATAGAGAAGAAGCATGTTAGCCCTTAGGATCTGGCTCTGGCCTTCCTCTTCAGCCTCCTCTGCTGCTCTACCTGCCTCCTAAACCTAAGAGCTCTTCCTAGTTCCCTAAGAGGGTCACGGAGTCAGTCCATGGGCCTGAATGTCTTGTCTTCCTTTGCCTCCAAGAGGCTTACCATTTGTCCCCAACATTTAACATAGTACCTGGCACATGATACTCACTCACCAAGCTGTAAAACATGAATAAAGAAGATTTCACTGCTCAAATTCCTTTAGACCACAGGCATGTGGGCAACACTGATTTAATGGCTGATACAAGTCTCCATAGTTATGGACATTTATTCTTGGTTGGTTTTTTTTGTTTGTTTGTTTTTTGTTTAAATATATTTTATTGATTTTTTTTTCAGAGAGGAAGGGAGAGAGATAGAGAGAGTCAGAAACATCGAAGAGAGAGAAACAGCGATCAGCCGCCTTCTGCACACCCCCCACTGGGGATGTGCCCGCAACCAAGATACATGCCCTTGACCGGAATCGAACCTGGGTCCCTTCAGTCCGCAGGCTGACACTCTATCCACTGAGCCAAACCGGCCAGGGCTACTCTTGGTTTTTATAGCATTCTTTGGAACAAGGCAAGACAGAAAAAACTAAATTTAAATCTGTTGTCACTTATGCAAGGAAATACTGAGCTTGTGTTTTTTTAAATGTCAGTTAAAGACTCAGATCACATTTTGAGAAATAATAGTGGACCATGATATTAGAAGGCTGCAACTTTTGACCACATCTTTTTGGTATGAGATTATCATATTGATAATTTTCTTACAAAAATAAATTTTTAAAAATCAGTGGATTTAGAGATTTTCTTCCCTGGAATTTTAGATAGACGTCTATAGTGGACATTTATAATGAATATCACTTGTGGAGTATACACTGAAATTACACTTAACTAAAAACCAGCCATTTTGTAATATGAGGGAGAGGCTTATATCCCTCAGCTTGGCCATCTCCCCTGTAAGACCATGGATGAAGCGTACTGAGGCACAGAATTATTCTCTGGATTAGAAAGAGTCCATTTTCTTACTGCCCTCCTCTCAGACCACCCTCATTGGTTAGTGTTAATCAGACATTCTTCGTCCTCTTCTTGGTCTTTAGACTTTCCCTGGGGTTTTTCATCTTCTTTTATGGCATCAGCTGCTACCAGTCTCTGTTATTACCAAATATTTCTACATCCCACATCTTAGCATCCTGCTAGACATTGTACCTGGATGTCCCAACCCAGATTCAACTTCCGTGTCCAAAACCTCAATCACTATGTTTCTCCTCTCCACCACCCACCCCCGGCTCTTCCCACCACAGAGTAAGGTGTCACTCCTACACTGCCTAGGTAGTCACCCGTCATCCCTGCTTTTAACTCACCCCAACAGAAAACCAATCACCAATTCCATCGGTGTTACTTCCAAAGTATCTTCTGAAACCAGCTTCCCTTTCAGTTCCCACACAGCCACCTTAGTTTTCGGTGTTCTTCATCTTCTATTTGGATTACTGCACAACCAGGTAACAGTTTCTCCCACTCCAGTCCCATATCCACACTACAGTCCCAGTTTTCTGCCTAAAAATAAAATCTGACCTTACCCACTTAAAGACTTTGCCAGTTCCTTTTTTTGTTTCTCACAGGTCAATGCCCCATTTGTAGCATACGAGGATCCAACCTAGATTTTTAGTCTTCTCTCCTACCTCATGCACATGTTTTTCTAGTTCTTTTTAAGTTTTAAAATAATTTCCAATATACGCTGAGTCCTTTTGGATTCTCTGCCTTTGCACATACTTTGCCTTGCACCCGAAGTGCCTTTCTCTGCTTCAGTGTGATGCAGATCAAACGTCATTTGCTTTCTGAAATGCTTATTGATTTGGCCCTGGAAGGACTAATCTCAATCTCTCTCTCTCTCTCTCTCTCTCTCTCTCTCTCTCTCTCTCTCTCTCTCTCTCTCTCTCTCTCTCTCCTTTCACAGTACTTCATTCATTCTCCAAATAGCAGTCAATGGGATCTTTTTGAAGCATAACTAAGATTACATGTGCCTGTTGAACACCTTGCAGTGGCTCTTTATCCTGCCTAGAATAAAATCTAATCTCCTTACCCAGTCCTACTGTAGTCTCCCTTAGAATGAGGCAGTGAGGCCTCTGCTCTGGGCCCCACCATTTAACACATCAAAAACAAGCCGATGATTCATTTATTAAAGAACACGAGGGTGCCTCTGTCCCTTGGGATCTGAAGTGTAGTGATGGCATAGCACACCCAGGTGTGGCAGCCACAGTTCAAAGGCCAGATCCAGACTACCTATTTTTGCAAATAAAACTTTTGGAACACAGCAGCATTCATTCATTTACATATTTTCTAAAGCTGCTTTTGCCTTACAACTAGCGCGTTAGTTGGGTAGTTGTTACAAATTCTATGACTCAGAAAGCCTAAAGTATTTGGCCCTTTATAAAAAAAGTTGCCAAACCCTGGCTCAGTCTATAACTCTGAACACCTGCTCTTGTGACTACCAACATTCAGGCCCAAAGAAACAACTTCTCAACATGTGTTGACCTTTTTCCTCAAAACAAAGGCTATTTTTTGTCCAAGTGGTGCAAAGGACTGTAGGTTATGCCACCACCACCATCAGTGATTGACACTTCTTTGGGAGCCAAAGAAGATTTGAGCTTGTTAGATATAAAAAGAAACATTAATTATCTTGTCAAATTATTCCTCTAAGTGAATATAGATGCAATTGATACTTAGATAACAAATAGTATTTCCCTAAAGTGCTAAGTGTCCATTTACTTCTCTTCATGTTCTCATTCGTGGTTCCAGAAGTACTCACAATTTAGCACATTCTATGTAACAGTCGTGAATGTTAGTCAAGAAAAATTCTGTAACATTAAAATATTTACTTTTGCCCTATCTCACGTTGCTCAGTGGTTAGAACATAGGCCCATGCACCGAAGCGTCTTGGGTTTGATTCCCAGTCAAGGGCATGCACCTGGGTTGCAGGTTCAATCTGATCCATGGCCCCCATCTGGGCGCATGGGGGAGGCAATCAATCAATGTGTCTCTCTCGCATCGATGTTTCTCTGTCTTCTCTCTAACTCCCACTTCCACTCTATAAAATATATAGATACATCCATTTATTTCTATCTTAAATTTGTATATAAATTGGTCTAGATATAACATATAAAGCATGATCCTAATTTTTTACCCTCACAACTATTTAATATTGAATACCAGCATTTTATTATATTTATAAAATGCTAGAGGCCCGGTGCACAAAATTAGTGCAGGGGAGGGGTCTCCCTCAGCCCGGCCTGCACCCTCTCGCAATCTGGAACCACTGGCTCCTAACTGCTCGCCTGCCTGCATGATTGCCCCTAACCACCTCTGTCTCTGCCCCCGCCATGACGGCTTCGTCCGGAAGGACATCCAGAATGACGTCTGGCAGGTTGTTCGGCTGTTTGGTCTAAGTAGCATATTATGCTTTTATTATTATAGATTATTATAGACAATATAGTTATAAAACAAAAAATGAATCTATATATATAATTGAATTAAATTTAAAACAAACAATTTTAACACGGATGTATTATAATCAGTATTTTCCACTTATTATAATAGGTAATTAGGAAAATTTTAGAAAATCAACTATTAGAAAATCAAGCCTAATTAGTGATTTTGCTAAAGTAAAAACACAAAAAATAAAATTTAAAGAGTAATAATAGTGGTTTATAAATTATGAATGTTTTTACTATCTTATAAATATAAGCTCACTAACCTATATACAGAACATCCAAAAAATAGGCAATAATGAAATCTGGTCATTTTAAATCATTTGCTAACATTCAGTCACACAAATCTTATAGTTTTATGAGTATTTTAAAATCTTGTCTTTGTGAAGGTATATTTATCACAGTAGAAGGAAGCATAGTTCAGTCACAGCTAATGAGTTTGATCTATAATCTTAGCTCTTTAGACCTATGGCATATGAGTCTCCATTTGCACTCCTGCCTCAGGCCAGACAATTGGAAGGGATGGTCCTGCCTACTGTGCTCAGTGTCTGGCTCCTGACCATCTCTGAGCCTGCTTCCTAGGTTCCTGCCACACTCCTAACTGCTTCCTCTTTGGAGCTTTTGCACTCTTGCTCCTTCTGCCAGAGGTGTAGCTATTCTTGAGGCTGGTCTTATATGATATGCAGACCCCAGGTTAAGAGTCAGCCTCAGTTTTCTAGACCAACAACTTAAAGGGGCTCTCTAGATTCCCTAGCACATCAGTCTATGTTTTCCTCACAGCATCCTTGGCAACCTAATATATCCTTATAACTTTATTAACTTACAGTCTGACTTCTCCAGATAGGATATAATTGGTATGAGAACAGAAACTTAGATCTACCTTTTAACACTGTATTCACAGTAACCAATACGATATTTGAAACATTGGAGCATAAATATTTGTTGAGTAAATACCTATTTACAGCATGAATATTTGTATTGTAACTATCTGTGGCTATGATTTTTCTCTTGGTTGACAAGAAGCTCTTAATGCAAAATTCACTGCTGACTCAAAAATACTTACTGAGTAAATGAAGAAATAAGTAAATAGATACATGATTAAATAAATTCATTAGTTATAAATAGTATATTTCCAATTCACTTAATAAAGTATTTTAGACCTTTGGTTAATTTTTTTCAGCACCTTAGTTTCTCCATGTGCTGAATCTTATAATAACTCTCTCCCATCAAAAAAAGTATTTTTGAGTTAATTTGTACAAGCCCGTAAAACTCCTCCACTGACAATCACGTGACCTTATTATTGTTGTGTCTCAGCCACCAGCTCAGAATGCCATTTGGCAAGAAAAATGTTCAAAGCAGATGGACATGAAATATGTGAAGCTCTTCTTATTTTTATTAGCACTCATATTAAAGAACATGAGCCTCTATAATCAAACAATACTGCAGGGAAGCTGCTGCTCCTGACAGCCACAGCCCCCACAACACAAACCCTGCTTCTATGAGTCTGATTGCTACTAGCACAATCAGAGATTTTAGTCGAGTGCAGAAAAAGGGGACTGTTTCATTAACAATTTCCTGGCTTTCTAAGAAATCCTTGACAAATATATGGAAAATGAAAAACATGAAAATAAAATCTAGACAAACTCTCTTCACTTAGATGACATTTGTGTTGATTTTTCTCAATAATTCTAACTCATTTTTTATCAGATAACAGACTAAAAGTTTGTCTGCATGTTGTTCTACCTTCTTAGAGGATAATTAACTGCTTCACTTGTCATCAGTGGATTTTATATTAGCTCATTAAGTTTAAAAAATGTATAATTCTTTCTTTCAAAAAGTAAAATTGGTATCATATTATTTAAAAAGTAATGTATGTAGACATTAGAGAAAGCATAGAAAACAAAGCTATAATCTTCTCTCCACTCAGAGATTTGCCACTATTACATCTTAGAGCAGTGGTTCTCAACCTTGGCTGCAGATTAGAATCACCTGGAAATCTTTTTAAAATCTTGATTTCTGGGCCTCATCCTCTGGAAATTCTGTGTGTGTTTTTTTTTATGGGGTGGGGCCACAACATTAGTAACAAAGAAACAGAATTTCCAGAGGATGAGGCCCAGAAATCAGGATTTTAAAAAGATTCCCAGGTGGTTCTAATGTGCAGCCAAGATTGAGAACCACTGACTTAGAGTATCATTTCTAACACACACACATACGTGCATTTTTTTCAAAATAATACCATATGTAGGTTTTGTAATTTGTTCAATTAAGGATGTCTATATCTGCTTTTCAATAAATCTCATGTCATCTAGTACCCAATACTATTTGAACTGTCAGTTTTCCCCCAAATTTCTATTACTGCTGAGTTGTTTGAGTCAGGATCCAATGCAGGATCACACATTGTTTCTAGTTACCATGACTTCTAAGTGCTTTTCTATGTAGAATAGTCACATTTCTTATCATAATGAACTGCTAAAGAGACCAGAAATTTATTCTCTCTTAACTCAGAAAAAAATAGGGATTTATGAAGATTTTGGTAACTATATTACCAAAAGTATATCACTTCATTCCATCAAATTCTGATTAAATAACCAATAGGATTTCCCTGGATAAGGATTCTATGTGTTCTCAAAACTTAATGAGGGATGCTACTTTACATGCCAGAAACAATAAAGAATGTCTTCTAGACTTAGGACGGATTGAATGAGATGGAAGGGGAAGAAAATGCTCTCTTAAAGTCTTTAATAATTAGAAGGAAGATACCGTGGTCCCATAACCCATTGGAGCTGGACATGGGACAGTCCTCAGCGCAGTACTGGCACCCAGCTTGGCATCTCCTGTGCAGTTGTAGACCAGTAGCCTTTAGAGTACACCAGTCACACTGGAGGACAGAGGACTCACTTCTGCCATGAGTGCCCACATCAAGTAGAGAGCAAGGCATGCATCTCTGAAGGGAAAAAATTGTGGCTCAAAGGCTATACAAAAGCCAAATTGATGTATGGGAATGTAATAAACAATCAACATTCAAGAATATTTAATTACTTAGAAATGCACCATCTAAGAGTATCCCTTAAATAATCCAGTTGATTATTTAAGAACAATAACAAATAAATTCAGCAAAAACAGAAAGAAGAAATCAGGTTATCAAGGATTGGTGGGAAACATGAAAACAGTTAAATATATAAAAAAAAATCCTAACAAATGTTATAAATGATGTTACAAAATTAATGCCTCACAATATTTTGATAGAGGCCACCAATTATTTACAAAATGTTTTTATAACATTAAAATAAATAATTAAGAATGGACAAATGAAAATTCAGCAAAAATCCCTGGTATTCCAAAAAGACAAAAAATTAGTGGGTTTTAGTCACTTTCACAGATGGATGATATATGTATGGTTAAGATGTCTCTGAAACTTTTCATAACTACTAGTAATAATCGAATGCCTATCATGGCACATTGTATTTTCCAAACATGGTCACAACATTGTTTCCCATATGCTCTTCTACAACCTGGTGGGCTTCTGAGATTGCCTCAGCTAGAAGAATACGATGGACATGGCACTATGTAACTTCAAAGCAAGTCAACAGGCAATACTGTATGGTTCTGCCTGTCTCTCTCTTGGGCCACTGTTCTTGGAGAGCCACTACTCTGTGGAAAGGCCCAGGCCACATAGAGAGGTCACATGTAGGTGTTCTGGCTGAATGCCCTGATGCGGTCCACCAGTATCTACTGCCAGACATAGAAGGGAAGAAGCATTTGAGAAACCTCTAGCCTGAGCCACTACTTGACTGGCGGCAGCCTCCTGAAAACCCAAAGCCAGAGCCGCCTAGCTGAGAGGAGTCAACTCCCAAGATTGTGAGACATAATGGCAATCAACAGTTGTTGTATTTCATTCCACAATGTTTGTGGTGGTTTGTTATGCAGTCACAGATAATTAAATAACAGCTAACAAAGAATCTCTGCATAAAATAAAATGGATAAGCAGCAGCTGAGAAACTAAATTACAGAAAACATAACTATAAATCAAAAACCAATAACACTGTTTTTACAATAGATACAAATGGTCTGAACATTCCTCATCAACTGGAAAAGATATTCAAGTTGTATTTAAAAATAGGAAATCCACTTACAGCTACTGATAAATCCTCTCCTTCCCCTACCCTCAAATTTAAAAAGGTCAAATATAAAAAAATAATAAAATAATGTAATATGCATTAAACTCAAGAAGAAATAATTTGAGAAATTTGCTTTAAAGGTTTTTGTTATTATTGAACCAAAGAACTTCTGAGTCTATAATAAAACAATGTGCATTCCAAGAGTATAGAAATCAGTGTTTTCCAAACCTTCCTTACTATAAAATTATGCTCTTATTCACAGAATAGTATTCATGTGCTATAATACAGTAGAATGAATGACTGTTATAAAACAATTTTACTTTAAACACAGATGCAAATTATGTCAAACTCAATAAGTTAATATTGATATAATCCTATTCATAACAACTAAAATTTTATACTAAAAATAGGTATTTCTGCTATAAGCAAGCAACATCACTCTTAATGTTAAAACATTATACACATTACCATTAAAATCATTTTAAAACATCTATTATCACTATTATTTTATTTTGATATAAAGGTCAAAGCAATATAATAAAACAAGAGACAATGTAAGATGTACAGATTATCTGAAAAGAGGGATAAACTGATAAGAATTTGCAGATCATATACCTATATACTTCCAAAAATCCAAGAGAATTAACTGAAAAATAGAAGTGATATATAGTACCAACAATTGTGATGGATTACTATGCAGGTACTAGAAATAATGTTTTTGAAGAATTTAGACATTTTCATTTAGGTAAAAAAAAAAAAAAGATTAAGGTATTATAACTATTGTAATTACAAGTTTCTTTTTCAAATACAAATTTAGAAATTAAAGGAAATAAAATTAATATTGATCTAGTTATAAAGTTATATAATTATAATTTTATTATTTGTACTTTTTTGTGCTATTTTTTAAAAGGAGCATATGCTACCAGTATAATCAGGTTTTTACTTTATTTTTATTAATACACATTTTAATTTGGCCCTTTATTATATCCAATAATCCCTAAATTTAGTGAAATCTCTGGTCCATCCTTGATATTCTACTTATCTAACTATATGCATTAGATGGCCTTTTTGGAATCCTTAACTTTAGATATTATCTGAGTACTAATGACACACCCAAATATATTTAACTACCTATTAAATGTCTTCACTTAGTTGATGTGGTAGAACCTTATACAAATAATGTATGTCCAAAAGCAAAACCATTCGTCTTCTAGAAGTCATTCTTCTTTTCTAGAGTTAACTGTTTCAGCAATGGACATTTAATTTACCCAGGTGCTCAGACTCCCAAAGAATGTTGAAGAATTATATGATTTGAATGAATGATGGCATTAGAGAAGAAATTATATTTGAGATGGGTCTCATGACTAAGGTATCCCCAAATGTCAACCTAAAAGAAGATTTACTCAGGAAAAATTAATATATCTTAGAGGTAAGTGTAAAAATTGAAGGCATGAAAAATTATCTATCTCTCTATATAGATAATCATTTAATCATTATCTATGGACATCTAATCTAATTAAAGAGCATTCAGACAGTTCTGTGTTCAACATATTAAAAGTAATTTTCCTGCTATAGATTTTGCATAGAGGAATGGAGCTCTTTTCTTAACTAGATTTCAGATTTAACTAGTTAGGAATGTCAGTTGCACAAGAATACACTTAAGTAATACATTAAAATAACATTTGGCTTAAAATCTACTCTGACTTTAAGCCGGAGATTATTAGTGTATTACAAGTTCATACTTATTATCACAGTAGAATGCTCAGAATTTTAAACAGGAGACTAATTCATAAGAGTTCATTTTAGTTTTAAAAAATTAAGTTTAGTTCGATGTCTAATAAGTGCCTTACCATGTACTTAAAATTCTTTACCATTATTACTGTAGCATATGATTTGAGAACATCTTAAAAAGCTATTGCTTTTTCTGACATCTAATTTGAATCACGTTCTTAATTTTCAACTGGAAACCAATTAGGCACTCAAAACAGAAGAACCATTGAAATGATCTTATTAATTACAGAGATATTTTACCAAAGACAGTCAGCAGTAAAGACACTGACATTTTTCACCATCAAATAGATTTTACTGTTTCAAGTTCATGTTTATAAAGATCCCATCAAAAAAGCTTATGAGACCAAATTAATAATACAATGCTATCCCCTCCAATATGTTTTTAATTTCCAAATGACACATTCAAATCATAGTTCCAAACTTTCTAGACAAACACATTTCTCTTCACACACACTTCTCTCTTTATTCTTTTGAGTTCTAAGCCCCAGTGTCTTTCACTAATTATGGTCCAATTATTACTGGGTCCTAGCTATACTTTCATTAAACTTTCTCTTGAGTCTGCAGAATACCTGCCTTTTCTTGGTCCAAGTGCTTATCACTTTGTATAAACTACTGCAAGAACCTCCAGGCTTCTGTTCCCCTCTTGTTCTTCCCCTCCACACCACCCTTAAATCATGAAATATGCCTACTCAAAAGCTGCATGGGTCCCCATGATTTCAGGGGGGAAAAGTGTATGTCTATTCAAAGTTTTCCACAAGCTGACATTAACTTACCTTCTCACCATATCCCCCACTGTTTCCCAGCAAAGGCTCTTGTTTCCCACTTCACTCCTTGACACTGTGCCTCCTGAGCATGCCTTAGCCTACTTTGAATTCACGTTTCCTCACGTCTATAACAGAGGTTTGCACAAAACAAGCAAATGTATGGGAAGTTTCAATTTATTCCAAGTCATAGAATCAGCATATTTTTATGACGAAAAGGCCATTGGCAATTGGGTGGTTCAAGTCTCTCATACTATAAATACGAATATTGATTTGCAGTGTAAGATAATTGAATAACTTGTACATTGCCATCCAGCCAGATTTTGCCAAATCAGTATCAGAATTCTTCTTCCCAGATAGCTAGGTATTGCTTAATTCATGTTATGCAAATAATTTAGAAACATCGCTAATGGTAATGAATAGATGAAATGACGTGCTTTCACTGCCCACTGAAACACTGATGACACCTTGTTCTCTCAACCCCTAATCCCCATATTTGAGCTACTGCATAGAAAATATTTCCATTTCACAGTAAGAGCAATATTTTGACAAAAGAATTGAATTATACCAGTGGGTTTCCATGAAATATAAGACAACTATGAAACACCTATTTAAATAAAACATATTTCTTAAACAGAATTTAGTTTCTCCTCTGTGGTATATAACATAAAGACCTATTTATAAAACCTGTCCTTGTAAATGATTCCATGAAGTCAAACAGCATACAAATGTTTACTCCAGTTGGTAACTTGTTCTCTAAAGACTGCATACTTATTGGCCAGAAAAATGAAACAAACAAAGAAGCAAAAACACAAACAACTGATCAATGAAAAATTCTCGAAGCAAATCTGACGGAAAAAGCATATGTGATCAAATAACTTACAACTTTAATGTCAGAATAAGTAAGAGCTTACACCAACAACAAAACCAGTCCTGATTCCTCCCTAATAAACATCACAGAAGAAAAATCAAAAGCCAGGAGTTATTTCCTGCCCTGGAAGCTCTTGTGTGTAGATAATAGGTGACAAAAGAATAGCAAAACAGGGAGAGAGAGAACCTGGTCAAGAGGGGAGGTTTTGATACAGTGTCTTTGCACATAAGCCAAGAGAAAACTACCAAAGCAATTTTTTCCATTATCCACATAAGTCATAGTAAAGTGTGTTTCGGGATAGTTTTGGGTTGATGATCATAACTCCAGCTACCTCCAGGAGATAATCAGTTTTAAATTACTGTAGTGATCCGATATATTACTTGCCTTCTTTTTTACTTTCTACTGATGTACCTCTGTTTGTAGAGCAAACTATTTGTTTCACCTTTCCACCCTCTTGATATGTTTTTTTTCATAATCATTATGTCAAGATGCAAAAAAACAGCAAACTCTCAACCTCAAAAGAAACAGTAAACTGAGATTCATCACTGTCTTCCTTGTGATGAATGCTATGAGCAATCTTCTCACATGTAATAGAAAGAGATCAATTTATTTTCCCCTTGCTGCATTGCATCTTTGTACAACAATAGTAGATAACTAGCTACAGCTACCTCCTATCTTTATTCTGTAGGATAAACTATAGAAGCATTCCTAGAAATTATTAGAAAAAGAAAAATTGATTTGTAAACACTAAAATAGAAGCTGATTAAAAAAACAAAGGATGGAGAGCAAGATGCCACTCTCAGAATTACAGGATTACTAAGGATTCATCAAGAATGGAAGCAATAATAAAAGCGTATGAAAGAAATATTTCCTAATGAATAGAAATTATTTACACATGGGGCTCTCAAAGTTCTAAACAAAATGGATAATATCTCCCTCACAAAATCTTGCTAGCATTGTTAATCAACTAATACAGAACAATGGAACAACACTGTACAGAGTTTTGAGGCAAAGCCTGTGTGACTAATTTTACATACAGTTGAATTGCTTGAACGTGTGAGAAAAAAAGAAAGACATTTTTAGATAAGTAAATACTGGGCAACATATCATTCACTTACACTTCTTGAAAAAAATTACCTGAAACCTTGCTCAGATAATAGAAAAATAGAAAAAAAAGAATTTAAGGAATATGGAAGCAAAAGTTGTAAACTGAGGTCTCAAAAGCAGTCTTACAGGAGGAGAGCTAGTAATAAAAATGTGCAAGTTGGCTGGTGCAGGGCAATACACAGGAATCATATTTGTGGCAAAATGGAAATTAAAGTTATTGAAACACAAATGCTGAAAATATATCCTCTTCCTCCTTCTAGCCAGAGGACACAACCATTTCTTGGCCTCTGATATGAAAGCACAGTCCAGTTTCCTTTCATGGGCTCACATGCCTAACTTAGCAGTCTGCTTGGATACTCAGTGGATTTTAACTCAGGAGCAACACTAGGCCCCACAGAGTTTGCCCCAGTTTCCATCCATTAATTTCCCCTCTCAGGATGCATCACACCACATCCTTTACCATATACGGTAGTTCATGAAAAAATTGGTACCACCCTTGACAATGGTTAAAATAATGACAAATTCTGTTCTATTCCAGTACTAGTTAACAAAGCCTAACATTTATACAACTGGAAGACTCTGGCAAGAAATTAAAATTCATCCAACAAAACATATTTTCACCTTTTTAAGCTGCTTTATCAATACATAGTAAATTACTATTTTTAGGAAAGCAATTTGGCATTAAGAGTCTCATATTTTCTTCATAACTCTGGCTTAGTAATTCCATATAAAGAAACTCATACTAAGGAAATAATGAGATCCATGAAAAATGTATAATACATATTAATGTTCATTGTGGTACATAATTTAGAGAATTGAAAATCACTAAAATGGCATAAAAACATAAAAATTAAATTCATTTTAGTAGTCCATATGCTAGAATAGTATACAACCATCAAAATCATGTTTTCAAAAATAGTTGAATAATGGGGAAATTCTCATAATAAAATGTTAAGAGAAAAAAGTGTATGTACAGTATGGTTTTCATTATATAAACACATATATCAAGATCACCATCATGGTTTATCTTTGAGTCATGATTTGCTAGAATAATTTGAATCTACCTATTTTTTATATTCTTAGATATTCTATAATGAGTGTATCCACCTTCCATAATTATAGGTTATCTTTCTTTTGTGGGTAGATATATCATTCATTCATTCATTCATCTTTTGTATTTCTCTTGGTTTCTCCAGGCTAGAGAAGCCGAAGTGCACTCACATTATATCTTGTGTCCACTCAAGTAGGATGGCCAGAGAAAATACAGGACACTCATTAAAATTTGGATTGCAAATGAACAATGAATACTTTTTAGTGTAAGTATGTCCCAGATGATTTCCTGGCAACCCTATCAAGATGGCATCACCCAGACTTGAAGAGGGTCTTGATGGTGAGAAGACTCACTGATTTTATATTTTCATAACAAAGCTTGATGTGAATCCTACCAGGTATGTTCAGGTCCCCTATAGATGGAACACTGGTGTGCAGGAGACAGCAGTGGATAGTGGATCCAGGGCTGTACCAACTCCCTGGTCATCCAGCCACTGCAATTCTAAGTGGCCTAGAGGCAGGCTGAGGACCCAGCCTCTCTGAGTATGGTTCCTGTCAGCAGGGCACAGGATCAGCCTCCTTGCATGTGAATCAGCTGCATCTTACCAGTACAGCGGGACCATGACACACTGGAGACATTGGGACTGTGCTTAAGTCATGGCTCTAATAGTGATGGGATGGTACTGAGGGCAGGCAGGGAAGAGACCCAATAGCCTCTGGTAACTGAAAACTTAGTGATGCTCAAGATTTCTCTTAGACAAGTTGGAATGAGGGGTGCCCAATCAAGCCTGAGAATATTCCTCTTGGGCTGCAGAGCATGGAGTTGAGTCCTGAACAGAAAGCCAGTGACTGTGTTGGTTGATCTCTACTTGCTCGCTCTCAACACACCCACCAGTTATTTCTACTCTTTCTGCTCTTCTCTGTGCCCACGTGGGGGTGTGGTAAGATCCCTACAATTGTAGCATCTGGGCTTCTTTGGCCTTTGGCTTCTAGCTAGGTTTGTCCAATGGTGGACAGATGAAGGATACAATACAGTAGAACAGAGAGATTGGGGTGTTTCTTCTCCTGCTATCTCTGGCCATAGATTTGGCAGTGGCTGCTTTCCTCCAAGGCTCCCATTTCTACCAGAAGCACCGTCTGTGTAGCTCCAGCTGTCACCAGCCTCTGGTAACACCATTTTCCAGGCCTAAGGGGTAGAGGCTCCTCACTTTTGTTTCCCATACCATGTTTTTCCCCTTAACACTGTCCACACCTCTGCAGACCTGATCTACATCAATGAGCTTCAAAGTCATAGCAGAGTGGGATTCTGTTCCCTGTTCAGAGCATGAGTGAGACACTCATAAAAATATAAAACATCCTAATTGAGGCCTTGATCTAAAGGGGGATTTTCCAGAGCCAAGGAAAGACCCTGGTGAGAATTTTCTCCAAAGGCAGGATACTTATTTGTATTACCCTTATCTCCCTCAACAAGACCTAAGACAAAGTTTTCCCAAAGAAGAATAGGCCACTAACAAATAACCATTCTTTATTATCCCCAGCTCCAAACATGCATTTCAAGAGGGAAAACGTCTTTCTTTTTTAATGGACTCTCTATCTGGGGAATATTCTTCTAGACTATGACCCACAGACATTGACATCTGGGGGGGGGAAACATTCTCTCAAGTCTTGAATACCTAACATGAGACAAGCATTGTGTTAGGCTCTGAAAACACAACTATAAATAAGGCAAACTTAGTTCACACATTCAAGAAACTTATAGTTCAGAGGAAATGCCAATATGTAAACATACAATTATAATACCAGGTGATGTGTAGAATCTGTACTGCAATGCAGGATTCTACTGGTCTCTTATAAAGATATATGGCTCAATTAAGTAGGTATCAGGAAAGGCTTCTCATCCAAGATGAGATATAGAAGATGAACAGAAGTGATCCAATTTTACAGGAGAATAATATTTAAGACTATGAACAGATTCATAAAGGCTCAGCAGTCCAGGAGAATGTGGCCCAGTCTAGAGTGTTAAAGCTGGAAGAATAGTGTGCCATGAAGTTAGAAACTCCTATGAGATGCGTTCTGAACTTGAACTTTATTCTGTGATCAATAGAGGAGCTATCAAAGAGTTGTCAGCAAGAACATGACATGATCACATTCACCTTTTAGGAAGAGTTCTTCAACCAGGGTAACAAAGAAGAAGAGGCAAAACTGAAGTCTGTGAAATTTGTAGTTAGAATCCAAAGAGACGTGTGAACCACGGGAAATAACAGTGAGAATGAAAACAGAAAATAAGTATCACTACAGAAATATTTAGGAAGGAAATCTGAAAGACTTGGTAGTTCTTTGGATACCACTGGATCTGGGTAGCGGTCAGATCTGACCCTACTCTTCTCCTGCTCCTTCATCTTCACCAGCGGTCACCTAGAGAGCTCTTGGATGGTTCATCTTTGTGTCTCTTCTCCAGAGACACACATGGACTGCGCCACTGGTTCATGTCTTGTCATGCTGTCCTGTCTGTTAAGGTCTTCCTTCTTTAGCACTTAGTATATTTCAAAAAATCACTGCTTATAATTTATGCTTTTTCTGCAGAATGAAAAACAATTCAATCTGAACTTTCAAGGAGCCATAGAAAGAGGAGATTAACATGCTTTCTTTCCCAAAGCAAATCATATTAAAGATAAAAGTTACTCATTGATCTATTCAATAAATAAAATATTAAGAGTATATTATATATGTCAGGAACTGTTCTTGGTGCTGGTGGCACAGCAGTGAGAAAAACAGTCTGTTTCATGGAGAAACAAATGACCTAGATTTATATCTAGATATAGATATGATCTAGATATGTATATATAACATTTCAAGATGTGACAAGCCAATATATAATATGTCAAGTAGTGATAAGAGGAGAGGTGCTGCTATAGAGTACTACGGAAAACCTCGTGAAAGTGACATTTGAATAGAGACCTAACGGAAGTGACAGGAAATACACAGATATCTTGGGGGAGAACAGTCTGGAAATAGAATCAATAAGTGGTAGCATGTATGAGAAATGGCCAGAAGATCATTATAGCTGGAGCAGAGTGAGCAAGAGGGAGAAGGCTAGGAGAATTTAGTGAAACAGTAGATGGCTGGGAAGGGAGCTGACCATAAGGACTTTGGGTCCTTCCTGCTCTTAATAATTCGGGAAGCCATTCCAGTGTTTTGAATAAAGGTATGACACCATCTGACACCAACAGACTCCAGCTGGTATCTGGACAGAGACGACTGTGGAAGGACAAGGTGGAAGCAAAAAGACCAGTTAGAAAGCTTTGGCAATAATCCAGAAGATGATGCTATCATGGGCTGGAGTTCTCTCAATGGAGGTAGTGAGAAGTTGACATTCTGGTTATGTTCTGAAGAAGTGTCCACAGACTTTGCTGAAAAAACCAAGGTGAGGTGAGAGAGAGAGAGAGGTCAGGAGGATTCCCAGGTTTGAAGCTGCTCTCATATTAGACAGGTCTTTTAGACAAGTCTGCTGGGACCTTCCTCAATTCCTCCAAATATGCTTTCTCGCCTCTGACTGCTGCTTCCTCTAGTAGCCATCCATTTTCTTCTCTTTCAAGACTAGCTGATTTAAAACATCATGCTTTCAAGTCTCAATCCAATCTCATTGCAAAATTCAACCATCTGCACTCTAAATGCATACAATGTTTGGGAAGCCTAAGCTATTTTTAAAGGTGTTATAAGTGATTAAGACCTACAAGGATAAATGTTGGTGTTTGTCTTCACAGCTCTTTTCCTCCCTCTCAAGCTAATAGATACAGCAGGATGGGGAATCGGCGTGGCTCCAGGAGAATTCATCATATTCTACAGGTAATGATCTCATTTACCCAGTTTTTTTTTTTTTAAAAGTTCATTTGCTAGATATATCATATTATGTCACTGAAACAAAAAGCAAATAAAACTTGCTTCTTCATATAAATCCAGGAAGCAGAAAGCATCAGGAGGCCTCCTAGGGAATTAACTAGGCAACCAAGTTCAGAGAGGACCCAACTGTCCTTCAGCTCCGAGGAAATGACTCATTCCTTTGGGCGGTGGATGCTCTAATGAATTTATTCTGCCAAAAACCTTCTTCTCACTTTCTAGGACCATTAAAAACATTTGAAAGAGAAGACTGAAGTAGCGGGAGGAAAATGGTAACTCATGTAAAAAACAAACAAATGGGAAAAAAAACTAAATTCATGTATAGTATGAAAAAGGCCCCTCATGCTATTTAGCTTAAAGTCAAGTTGTTGCCTCTCTTCCGCATCATTCAGCCAAAGCATAATCCTCAACCCAGTCAGAAAAGAGACTTGCTTCCTCTTGCTTTTTGATACCTATAGAGGTCCACTGATTCTTTGAAGTTCTTAATGTAGAGGCCTGACATGTTTAAGTATGCATCAGGTAAAACAACAAAACTCTGATTACAGAATTTAGGCATCAACCAATGAGGGACAATTTTGAAAATCTCTAAAGGAATACCAGTGAATCTCTAAAACCTCTTACATTTTACTTTACCTTCACTCAGGTTGTGATGCTTTGCTCATCTCAATTCAACATTCTGCAGTTCTGTGTGACTGCTCATCCCAAGAATCCCACTGACATTTGTTGAAATACTCCCAGTGTTATTTTTCTAACATCTTTCACTGAATGAAACTTTTCTCCTTTTGTTCCTTTTCCATTATGACATATTAATGTGAATACATGCTCAAGTTCTATTTTTTATAACTTGAACATTCTCACATAATTATCATAACTTATATAAGTTATCTATATATCTTAAAGACTTTTACTTATTTACATTGTTATGAATACATCCCTTTGTCTTCCATATGAAACTATAAACTCTTTAAATGTAGGGATAATATCTGACTGCTTAAATGTGTCAAAAGTATGAGGTAATGTTATATTGACTCACATATTCATTGTAAACATGAATGTTAAGAATTATAAAAACAAACTAGGAGTTTCCAACTGTAAAATTATAATGCCTCAGATTTAGTATCTGTAAATTGAATCATATGTACAGCAGTATTTTATTTCAACTAAAATCTCTAAAATAGCAATTGTTTTTTTTAAGTTAGATATAATTATTTAAGCAACCACAACAAACAGAGAAACCAAAAATTCCATATCTGACTGTTTGAATTTATCCATTCTATTACTACTCTACAGGGACTATAAATTACCACTAAGAAATTGATGGTATGAATCCAAAATGGAAAAAGCAAAATTAAGACCATAACATTTTGTCAACAGCACCCTGAAGATTATTCTCTCTAACCTCCTGAAGCACATTCCTACTTCTCTACCTCTCCTTATTCCAGTAACGGCCCTAATTTTTTATATAACTCATGTCCCATCTCGAACAGAAATGGGAAGCAAAGGCTTAGGACATTCTCTCATCCTAGAATGCACTTTCCTCATGCTCACAAGGTGAACCCCCACAGGCCCTCCAAATGTTTATGTTTATTTGCAACTTCCCCACACATTCCCCAACCCCTGCTCTGCTCCATTTTTTTCCTTTGCATTATTCATCTTTTTTAACATACTTAATACTTTTCTTATTTATTGTGGTTATTCTTGACCAACTAGAATATAAACTTCATATTAGTAGGATATTTTGATGTATTTTGGTCTCACAGATATATCCCTAGTACCAAGAATTAGTTGTCAGTATTTCTTAAAAAAGAAAAATCAATTAATGAAAGAACATCTTTTTTATTTCTCCTATTTAACTTTCCTACTAACAAGGCATTCCTAGTTCTACATTTTCCTTTTATTTTCTAACAGACATTCAGGGAGAAAAAAATTATAAACTGGTAATTAAAATTACTTGTGTTACCTGCTGATCATTTCAAGATAGGGCATAAAACTAAGGCCAGCTCTGAAACCTGGAGATAAATATCACCATAATAATGGTATGAGTTATATATAATCAGAGGAAGCAGGAAGTTTTTGAGGCAATCACAGAAATAAAAGGCAACAGGAAGGCTTTGAAGACATATGCCCCAGATACCTTACCATCAAAATCAGCATAAGAGAAATGCATTTTGTAGGAGCCCCTCCTTGCTCAGGTATGAAATCTCTCATTAGCATGCTAAATAGATTGCTTTTTAAGTGAAATGGTTATGACAGTCCTTACTACAAAGAGCTAAACTGTCAGAAATGGCTCCCCAAAACACTCATTAATATTGATTATCAATGCCTCCTACTATCACATTTTTTGGTCATTATCCTTTAAATGGAAAGTCCCAATACTTATCTTTTAACTACTTAAAAGTTTCATAAGAAATGCCATTGACCAAATATGAAACAAAGCAAAGTTTATCAGAGGAAATTAAAAAGTAGTATGATTGGCCTTAACCTCTATCACATTTCCTCTGTACACTCTGTGCCAGACACTCTCTATAAACATTTTTTGATCAGTAAAATAACTGAGCTACCATTTATTGAGCTCCTGTATGTACTAAGCACTGTGATGGATCCAAATTCATTTAATCTGAGAACAGTCCTAACATGGAGGTTCCTTTGCCCTTAATCCTTCTACCGATTAGTGCTAGAGAAACGATTTGGTCTAAGTGTTGCAATTTACAATTATATGTTATTTTTCTAATCACCTTATTGTTTCTGTTAGAATCAATGGGGTGATGCCAGTCCATTTTCTAATTAATTATTGAGAGAAGAGCTCTGATGGAATTGACAGTGACTATGACAATATTTAGGAGTGAAAGATAGAAAATGTTATAATTTGATATCCAAAACAAAAATGAGTTCGCTAGTTTCTCTCACAATATATCACCCTGGGGAATTAATCATTTATGTTTACTAAGGTGAGAGTAAATGTCTCAGGTGGAATAAAAAGCTTGGGAACTGAGAGACCTGTGCAATGAAACCAACCGCCTTTTTCTTTGCCTACTGGAAGGTCAGTGACAATAAAACAGAATTTCCTCAAATGAACCTGAACCTTGAGGTTGAAACCACTCTACCTCACGTATGGAGGAAAAAAAGACATGGTAAAAACAGAGATAGGAAAGCACCTTAAATTTCTATTCCTGGAATTTTCTTTTCAGTAGCTGTCTTGAAAACGTAGCTCTATTAAGTTAAAACAAACAAAAAAATGGTTGTTTAGTATGTGTTTACTATCCAAGGTCTCTAAAGCAAAGAGAAGGGCAGGCTGCTACCTTGAAAACCCGTTTAGAGATTATTCAACAGTTAGAAAGGTCCTCACTATGGAGTTTTGCTAAATGACAAGTCTGATTAAAAGCTGCAGACGATGCTTTTCTTAAACCTAATTTTCATGGGCTGTGGTTGATGTCAACTTTAAATGCAATTTTCTAGTTAAATTCAACTCCAATTAAATATAGACTTAGAGTGGAGAGGTACTTCAGACCTTACTTCATCAAATCTCTTCATTTTACAGATGAGAATGTGACTTTCTCAAGAAAACTAAACAACAAAAAAAGCAAATCTGTATTTTAAAAATTCTCAAGCTTTGAATCTCATATATGCTGGCATTGCTGCATATTTTTTCCTTTCCTCCCATTCTGATTTCAGGTCCAAATCATTGATTCAGTCTGATTGGAATTCAAATGTACAGTTGTAACTATCTTTCAGATCACTTGACAAACATAAAGCTATACTTTAACTTTTTAAGGTTTCCAGAGTTACATAGAGTGAGTAAAGGCTGCTTAGCTTAGGCTGAGGGTGGTCTGACAACATGGGGTGAGCTGAGAAGCACACACTACCCTGAAGACTTCCCTTGCTGACCTGCTCCCTTACCTGGAAGTTCCTCTATGAGCCCAATTTATAGGATCTGTGGCAGAAAAGCCAGTTTTTACGAGGCAAATGTGTCGTTTTCAGGAGGAACAAAGGGATCCAAAAATAGCCTGCCGAAATTTAGTTCATCAGATTAGTTAGCTCAAGAAATAGGACACAGGCTGGTAGAGTTTGATGGGATGGGAGCTGGAAAAGGCCATGTGCATTTCTGGAGATGATATACTGTGTGGGTCCTAATGTGCAGGGACCTGTGTGACTGGAAATGGCATGCAGTCATGACTAGGTGAAGCATCAAAGGAGGAGAAGAACTAGTACAATTTAAGGACTTCCTAGCAGTGTGACTTGGGGCATTTTTCTTCATGTCTACTTTGCCTGCACATAGTGAAAATTAGAGATTGCAACTCTAACACAGGGTCTGACACAAAGCAGGTAGAATGCAAAAATGTATTATAAGTTGTCATTGTTGTATCTGCTCCTCAACTTTTCTGCACCAGATACTACACTAAACATTGTGCACACAATTCATTTAATACTCACAATAACCATTTTACAATGGAAATGAAAACTTTAGAAACAGGTAGAGAAGATGATATTGATACAGATGTTTGTCTGATTTCAAATCCCATGGCTTTTCTACTTCTCCATATGTGTGCAAAAATAATACTGATAATTAACTTTACATAAGAGGAGCTAAGGCCCAGAGGAGGTTGGGTCACATGCCCAAAGTCATACTTCAGTGAGTAAAGTTTTCCATTTTCACTTGGTTTCTCTTCTTTATGACAAACAGCTAACACAGGTACTCAACTGTCAATCTGAAATGAGCCAGAGATTAAGTTTCTGCTGATATTTTGCCAATTTTTAGAAATGCTACATATTAATAAAGGCTAGACTCACTGTCAAGTAGGGAGAAACAACCAAAATGGTAAATTTGATAATCAGAGAGAATTGTATTAATAAAAATAGATCTCAAACTGTGGTATATATACATACCATGAATTTGAAAACATGTTAGTGTTAAAATGTACAACTTTTGTAACTTAGAAAGTTAATGAAATTATGTCATCAAATGGAATATTCTTTTAATCCTCAATGCATGAAATAATATTTAGATCATAAATGCATAGTTTCACTCTTTATGGTAGAGATATTTCACTATATTTCCTTCTTGAGAAATTAAAGTCAGTCTATGATGTATTTTGACATATACAATTAAATAATAAAAATACAGTTTCACTGGAAAAATGTATAGATTTAAATTTCTATAACAGAACATGTAGAAACATATCTTAATTAAATGCTTTTCTTTCAAATTTGTACACTTTATGTTAAAAGAGACATATATCATAAAACTTTTCTAACTAATATTGTAGAAAATTCGTACTACAGGTCAGGTAAAAAGATAAGTGCTTCATGTATAAACTCATATAATCCTCACAATTACCTTATAAAGTGGATACAGGTTTTTCCCCTAAATTTTCTAGCTTAGGAAACTGAGCTTTAATCAGAATTTGGACTTGAGGCAGCATGATGCCAAAGATTAGGCCTCCATAGCAGGCTAATGGTCAAACCTCTTCTGTTTGAATTCTGACTACTGAAAATATTTATAAATCAATTTATCTTCCTTAATAGAGAATTCAGAATATGATCTTAATTTTAGAGTGAGGTGTTCGAGAGTGTAGGGAAAATTGAGTGCCAAGGTAATATATTTTAAATATTCCTCCACATTCCTTTGAGTACAGTGAGATAGTGTATCCTTTTATGCTCACAACAAAACCAAATTGTATTCTATCATAATTGTATCCACTCTAATAGGTGAAGGAGAAATTGTTTAGCCTATATGTAAACATGGCAGATAACTTCTGTAAATGTATTTTCTATCCAGAAGAGGGCACTGGCAGACATTCAACCCAGATATTTTGGGAAAAGGAAAGCAAAGTTTAAATATAATAAATGCATATTTCAGCAAGATGTGCTTCCTTTCATGCCCTGCAATGCGACTATAAGGAACATGGATATATCTGAATAAAATTATGTTTCAAAAACTGACGATAGCGGATAGCCAGTTTAGCAGCCAGCATAAGAATGAGATTCTAGTCAGGGTTACTGCCTGAAGGTTTCACATTTTCCCCAAGTTTTACTTTCAAGGAAGTTTACATTTAGCATTCACTTACAAAAGCCCTTTCTATCCACAATGACACAGTATTATGTAAGGCGGCTATGAACAAATGTTCATTATGATACTGTCTTCAAAAATGATTCTGCTTTACCTAAACTTAGAAGACACAGAACTAGAAACAATAGTAGTTTTGATCAGTCTGATTTCCTGAGTGGCTGAGACACATAACTGCTTCAGTTCATTTTAATTACTGGCTTTGTCTGCTAAGTAATTCTTTTCTGCACTACATAGATATGAAAGCATTCTTCTTTGTGTCCAAGGCTTATACTTGAAACTCTCTGGGAATAAATGTCATTCTTATGGCCTTATCTCATTTTCTCTGGTGTTGTAAAATTCCATTTTCCACACTTGAACCTTAAAATGACAGGAGATTCTGTTAAAGAATCGTCTTCTAGTGTTGGGTGATTAACTTTACTATGTACATCTAGCCTTCTAGAAAAATTAGATAATGCACTCAAGGTCAACATGGATCAACTTGAAAATCATCATTCTAACAAAAATTCTTATTAATATATTCATATATATTCAACATACATTTACTGATATTCTAACAAGCATCAGGCATTCATATTATGGATTTATTGAATCTTTCAATTAATTACTGTCCATGAGTCTGTCAAGTAATTGCACTGCTTGCAAAAATAACCCCTCACATGCCAGGCTAGTGTGGCTCGGTGGTTGAGTGCCTACCCATGAACCAAGAGGTAGCTGGTTTGATTCCTGGTCAAGGCACATGCCAAGGCTATGGGCTCAATCCCCAATAGGGGGCATGCAGAAGGCAGCTGATCAATGATTCTTTATCATCGTTGATGTTTCTATCTCTCCTCCCTCTTACTCCCTCTCTAAAAAATAAAATAACCTTGATAGATAATGACATTTTTGTCCTATCTTACTACTGGAAAGCAGAGCGGAAAGGGTAATTATAAATTATAAGAAATAGACATAGCGAACCTGGGGTCTCTCACTCACTAGCTGACACAACTCTCAAGGTCTTTATGGTCAGTTTCTACATCTATAAAACATGGGTGATATTTACTACTTAGAGACTGTTGTGGATAAGTGTACTGTGTTTATAACTTGTAGCAGAGTGTCTAACTGCTGTAGAGGTTCAACAACTGGTAACTATTGTTTTTGAATATGATTTTCATAAAAACCCTAGGCCCTGGCTGCAATTCCACCACTAAAATGACTTAAAAGTAGCCGTAGAATATGTCATTCCCTCCATGGACGTGCATAGCCTTTAGAAGTAGCACTAAAGAACCAGGGACAATCAGAATGACACTGGGGTTCCCATTCCCATTAATGCACGCCTCACTCCAAGAACAGTATGCAACTGTGAGATGGTGCCTTTGATGCAGTCAAATTCTAAAAGCACACGAGCTCCTTTTCGTATTCAAGCCTTGAAGCTGATATCAGATGGCACTGCCACTCTGAGTTGGTGAGGAGCCGACAGTCAAAACTCTAAATGTGTATTATACCATCTGAACCAAGTCAGGGGCTCTCAATACTGTCAGACTCAATACGCACTTGTGATAACAAATATTTTATAATGTCTCCTCTGCTATTTAGAAATGAAATTAACTCCCTCCAATAAATCAATGTACTGTGTTAATTGTCATATAAAAGAATAATAGAAAACTAATACATAAAAAATATGTATAGATATATATTTCATGCATTATAGTATGTTTATATGTATTTATATTTATATAGACTTACATGCATAATAATATGAAAATGGCCAGGAACAAGTATACTAGATGACATGGTTATATAAGTTTGGATTTAGGATATGTGCCAGTTACTGATTCATTGTCTCTCAGCTCCTAACTTACTCTCTCCCACGCTCTGATTCCTGATACTGGGCCTGGGACCCTGCAAACCCCATTTCTGCTTTGCCTAGCTTCTCCCTGTTCGCGTCTGCCACTAGGGGCACTGCAGACCTCAAAGCTGGGGGAGGAACAGGAAACTTGCTCCATCCCTCCACTTTCAAGGATCCTCCAGGCTGCTTCTGGCTTCTGTGCACCTCGCCCTGCAATGCTTCACCACCTTGGCAGCAACAGATCTTTTCCTGGCAGCACTTGAATACAGTTTGCGGTTTTGTCCAACACTTGGAAAAGCAGCTTTATCAGACTCTGCCTCCCCAGACACCAGCCAGCCACTGTTTCTCCTTCAGAGGCCTGGATCCCATTCAGGCCCCTCCTCTGAGCTCAGACATTAAGCACTAGGCACCTTGCCTTCCTCCCTAGAGGTCTGAGAGGCTGAGTTTGAGCTTCACAGGGTCTTGCCTCCAAGTTCCTAAGTGTTTCCCTTTGTTCCATCACCTCTGGCAGTGGTAGCAGCTGCTTCCTGAAGTTGCTATTTGCATGATATCTCAGGGTTTCTTTTTTACTTTTTTAAGTTCTAAACTGACAGCTGATTGCTAATTCAGAATTCTTTGTAATTTCTTTGTTCAAATTAGTGATGTCATTTCTCTATACTGACTCAACTCTGACATCTACTGAAGATAACTTTTTTTAAAAAATATATATTTTATTGATTTTTTACAGAGAGGAAGGGAGAGGGATAGAGAGTCAGAAACATCGATGAGAGAGAAACATCGATCAGCTGCCTTCTGCACACTCCCCACTGGGTATGTGCCCGCAACCAAGGTACATGCCCTTAACCAGAATCGAACTTGGGACCCCTGAGTCCACAGGCCGACGCTCTATCCACTGAGCCAAACTGGCTAGGGCAAGATAACTTTTTTATTTGAGCATTTAAAATAAGGAGTGAGACATATGTTTATAGCTACACAGAAAATGATCATAAATACAACTGCTGCTGATGCTGACATGAGGATGACACGTTGGTGATTGAAACACCACCAGAAGCGTTGCTACTGATGACACCACTTTCCAAACTGATGAGCCACTGAGCAAAACAAACTACGATCCCCCCTGATTTACAGTGCAGTTTATTCCTGGGACGTTCAGCACATTCGGTAAAATGGTGAGAGAATACTTTGTGCTTATATGTGAAACGCAGTCATCTGAGATGTGCACCAGTTGGCGGTGCAGGACAGCCACGCATTGCTGTATTTCTCACGACTCTGACTCCTGAACCCTGACCAGTGCACTTCTCCCCAAGCTGCCCACAACCTCTAAAAACACCTCTGGGAGTAACACCACATCTGTGGAAAACCAACAAAATGAAATAACAGGCAGGTGAGGCCACTTCCTTTACAGAGTGAACTGAGGGGCAAGCCACCCATTGGCTTTTCATGTGGATAGAACCTCCCCTCATATTTCTTTCCACTTGACAAAAGTCTGATTGAAATGAAGAATTTTTCTAGGAGAGATAAAATCGTAAAACAAATTATTTACTACCTACAAACATATTTTAAACTCAGTATGTCAATCAAAAAAGAAAAGAAAAACTAATACCTAATAGTAATATAACACTAATTTATGTTAATGCTATATTATAATACACAAATGCCTTGGCACAACTACATTGGATCCTGAGAGTGAATATGATAATCAGTCTAGTTGTACTGGGGGCCCTAACTCAGGACACCAGAAAGGTTATTATGGTTTGAGAAGAAAGAGGGAAAAGAAAGATGATAATAATAGTTCAAAATCGTGGCACAGATGTTATACAGCAAAAGTGTTATGAATAAGGGGTCAGCATGAAAGCATAAGGCTAAGTTGGGGAGCCCTAAAAATGCAGATGGAGTTGGGTAAGAGCTCAGTACATGTCTATTTTCACTCTGGAAATCTATTAATGTGGACATAAATATATATGGAGAGAGAGAGTGAACAAATTACACATATATTTCTACTTATTTGACATGAGTGAGACATTGTCTTTTTTGTATCATATTGAATTTTGTTAGAGTCTGGATACATCAGTTTGCATATCCAGTATATCAAATATAACAAAGAGGAGTTATTAGGGTAAATTAGAAATAACTGTGGATTTTAGCAAAAGTTAGTTCCAGAAATATCTGTAAATCTAGTAATGAATGACAAGTTATAGAGGAGTAGTTGTCAACTGAAAGAAACAAATGTATAAAAAGTTAAGCTTCTGTCCAGTTATCAGTAGAGATAACTAATGGTAAAGTTCTAACTTCATTTAGACACTAAGTGAAGATTAATGGTGAAGAATGATGATCAGTGGACTCGATAAGCGAAGAACAGTCCTGATTTATGCCTGTCATCCTGGTGTTCATTAATATTCATTCAAAAAGACAACCATCACCAAAACATAAAAATAAAAAAGACCTGGATGATGGTCACCTTGCTGAAAAACTTTAAAGAATTAAGTTTGATAAGGACACGTAATATTCATTAAAACCTAATAGGAGCAAGGGACTATACTCCCAGCTTTCCATCTGTGATTTTACTTACTCATTTGAATAACCAAGAATGGAGGTACATTTATCCTGTTTTACATCCCAGGACTCTGAGTGACTTGGAGGGACTCTGTATGTGACTTTTCCAAGGACATGCAGCTTCCAACTGTCAGAGGATTCCAACCCACAGCTATTTAGACTTTTAACTGCTACTTGACAAGCCTGAACTATTCCTTTTGAGCAAAGGGTGGGAGCAAAAGACAACTAACCAGAAAATACAGATTTCTTAGGCAGCCAAGAAGGAAAGAAACTGAACCAAGTATAAGCCAGGACCTTGTTTGAATAATGAGAAACTTTAAAAAACTAAGAAATCATCCATGAGATGCAGACTAAAATTTATGTCCACCACCAGTGTCTACAATGGCCTCTTTGTATAGAGGCAGTCACCTCTGAGTACATAGAGTCTGTTCTCCTAGAAACCCCATGCCTGTAGTAAATGGCATCTATCTGCCTCAGGCAAAAAACCAAAGGGCATCATTTTTTTAACTGACTATGGGACTGCGTCATAAGAACAACAAAAAAGCTATGTTCTTGAAAAGATTCCTCCCATGTGGCTAGTTGCCACAAAATGCCTTAGACTAACTTTTGTTGCTTTGCAATTCTGACCATGTTAAACTGCAGGTGGTCAGCTTATTCCTTTCACAATATAGTCATGTGTTGCTTGTTCTAAGCTGCATAAAGATTTAGCTCAGAAAGATTCAGAATTGAGCATTTTCCTAAATTTCCATAGATGGTTAGAGACTTAGAAACATACCAGCACTTGGTGCATCTGTCTAAGATGAATAACTTTCTAATATGCTGCTAGACAAATTTATGGTGAGTTTAATAAATACTTCTGTCTACTTCATCATAGTCTCAGAGCAGATATATTTATCATGTCTCCTTTGAATAAGCAGCAAAACAGACTTGGCTGACACTTTGTCATATTCTTTATGACCCAAGATATTAAGAACCCAATATCTCAGGCCAACCCAGTAGCACTCAGATGCCCAATGATAGCGCTGGAGCTGAGGGCCAAACTATTGACATCAAAAACTCCCTGTGGTATGTAAAATGATTGAAAGGGTTTACCATCTTCCATTTCCAAATCACCAACCGCGCCTCCTTCACAGGGAACTGCGTTTGTCTTAGAGCACATCTGTCAAACAACACTCCAAGGAGCGTTTGAAGCCACTCTGTGTGAACAGAGCAGCAGCGATGGGAGAATAACCACCACCTTGTGTGTAAAGCTCACTACTGACTGAGGTCTATGTCCCAACCGTGAGCTCAGAGCCCTGCTCCCCCATCACAATGAGCAGTCAGTCAACCAAAAGAAAACTGCTGAAGATTAGCCCAACTCTGGGGGACCAGCTACTACTTCCTTTAGGCAGCGGTTCTCAACCTTCCTAATGCCGCGACCCTTTAATACTTCATGCTGTGGTGACCCCCAACCATAAAATTATTTTCGTTGCTACTTCATCACTGTAATTTTGCTACTGTGATGAATCGTAATGTGAATATCTGATATGCAGGATGTATTTTCATTGTTCGCAACCTATAGGTTGAGAACCGCTGCTAGTGCGTTCCAAATTGCATCGTGGAGTCATGTGTTAACCCTCTGTCTTCAGGGCAAGGACTGACTCCCATCTCCAGCATTTCCTGTCCTTCCGAAAATGGACCTGCCCTAATTCTGCACACTTGATGAAACTGCCTTGCAACTCCACTAGCTGGCTCTGTGTGTCCTCATCAGCAGCAAATAAGGGCTTTCTTTCTGCATCACGCACCCAGGGTTCTGTATGCAGAAAGCAAGAGGACTGTTACCAATTTGCTTCTTTATTTAATAACCCATTTCTGGAAAGACACATCTCTGGACATTCAAACTTAAGAGTTATAATATGGCTGATATATCCAGATGTAACATCTAAATACAGGTTTCCCCTGCTATTTAACACTGGAGTGTTCCTGTGAAAACTTTCCTAAACCGAAGTGAAGAAGGAATCACCGAGGACATATCTTGCTGTGAATGCATGAATCTGGATAAAGCACAGATGCTCGTAGACACAGTTCAGAGATACAGTGGCTCGATGCTGAGATGGCTTCACAGGGAAGGAGCTTGGCAGGGCCACTCTCACTACTCCCGGGTGCCCGCTCCAAGGCCCTCTACAAACAAACACTGAATGCGATTTTTGCTTTTTTCATAAAAGTAAGATTCTTCTTGGAATTTCTTTCTGTTAGCAAAAACAGGTGCTAATGTAGGTCTTTTGTAAATTGAAGTTGCCTAAAGCAAACTTTAGAAAAGCTGGGTATACCTGTGATCTCCTAAACTTTGTTTCTTACAAAGAATCTATTGTGGTTAATCCTAACCCCACCCTGACCTGCTGGAGGAGAAGTTACATTTTCACAAGGTCTCCGCGTGGAAGCACTGCATTAGAAGACTTCTAGGTTCTTATCTGCCCCGCCATAGGTTCTTCCTCCCATTCTCAGCCACAGGACAACACAGATGTCACTGATCATCTCAGAATGAAAAATCATTAGCTCCTCAAAGTCCTTCTGCATTATCAGGATCCAGGGACTTTTGCCCAGGTCATCCAGCAAGTTAGTGACAAAGGCTGAGGTTCAATCTCATTTCTCCAGCTCCCTACTGCAGGGATCGTCCCATTTATCACGTTACCTTTGTTGTTTGCCATCCCTGCAGCTCCTCCTCACACTACGCCTCCTCCCCCAAAATAAAAGTCATCAAGCAGGGATGACCAAAGTGAACACTGTAGTATAATACATTTATCTTCAGTATACTCAAGCACTAGGCTCCTTTGGTTCCATTCTTTCCCCTAAAACAGTCATTGGCAGCATTATCAACATTCTACTCAGTGGTCGGCAAACTGCGGCCCCTTGAGTATGGCTCTTCCACAAAATACCACTGTGGGCGCGCACGTACAGTGCGATTGAAACTTTGTGGCCACACTCAAGGGGCCAAATGCCGCGTGTGGCTCGCGAGCCGCAGTTTGCCGACCACTGATTCTACTCACCAACAAAATTTCACCATGAGCTAAGATCTGGACTTGTACTGAGGTTGCAAAGGAGTTTCAATATAACAATGAAAGTATTTGCAACCAACATCTATTAAACAAGCAGTATTTGGCAGGCACTGAATTAAGCACCTTAACTATTTAATCCTCACAATATCTCCATAATCATAACTCATAATAGTAGTGAATTTTTTGTTCACTACAGTTCACAGGCAGGAAAACTGAAGGCAAAATGCTGCAGTAACTTGCCCTGGGTCACACAATAGCAGCACTGATTCAACTACCCCTGGCTTGAAGTGACATAATTTAAGAGTTCTATTTCCCAAAAGCGTTTGCATTCTAGCAACATTAAAAACCCTAAGATAAAGAATGCGGTTTCAGCGGCCACCAGCTTTGGCCCCAGAAAGCATAAGCCCTGCAACAGTGCCCTATTTACAAACTCAAAGGGATATTTAGGTATTAAGTCAAGAATTAAACACATTTCCAGAATCCAAATTAGGTTACAAGCAAGGATTGTGTCTAAAATCCAAGTCCAGGGTATGTGCAAGATATAATTTATGCAAGGAATATATCTATTTTCTAATGTAAGAAGGTCCTATTTCACCCAACTGTTACCATGCTGTTTTGATTGAGAGGACATTTGCTAAGCAACTTAGGAAAATAAGGCTAGTTGGCTCCTTTCTTAATGCCAATTAAGTAATGATTGTATCCCGAAGGTGCTGTGTTATGATATGCTGCTCAAGGTTAGAATTCCACATTTTAACTGAAAATAAAGTATTTTTCCATTGCTTCAGGCAAAGTCTTTATTTGTTTTTCCAAGAGAAAAGAATAAAATTTCTGCCACTATTAAATAGGTCTAGAGAAATAATTAGGTATTTTCCCCTGATCATTTAATTGACCATAGTTGACCTCTATGGGAGGCAATTAAATTTTTTTAAGGAGGAACCACTGACCTATTTTATGTCATTTACATGCCTCCCAATATTTGACAAGATGGTGAAAAAGAATCTAGTTTCATTATAGGTGTTTATAAATCCCTAATTGCTAAAAATTCTAAAACATTTACAGGCATTTTTATTACTGATAATAACTAGCTTCAATGGAGAGGTTTTCTGCATTATTGGAGAGTAGATTTCTTAAAGTATGAAATATTACAATGTTAAATACAGCTAACTGGGACATGAAGACTGTTTCATTTATTTTGTTTTTCCAACAGGGCTTGGCTGACAATGTTCTTGCAATATATTCAATGATCCAGAACCAGTAGTTTCTTAAATGGAAAATATTAAATGGGAACTGCTTGTCATTTTGTAAACTCAAACTCAATTTTCAGAGCATTTCAGTGCACTCAGCCAGATGAGTTAGGTAGTCAGAATATCATGAGAAACTGAATTAAACACAGATTGTGTTTAATTTTAAATGATCAATGTAATTATTTATTAATAATTGTGAGTGCCAACATATATTGCCACATATTATAATCAATATTTTGCTTATTCAATAAACATTCATTGAAGATTGGGATAAGTTCCAGACTATAGTAGGTACATTGATTACAGGGTCTCTACCTATAATATTTTACATTCAAACAGATGAACAGATTTTGACTTTGGATCACAAGATTACTGCTGAAAAGCAGCTCAAAAAATGGTTCAGGCCTGGCCAGCATGGCTCAGTGGTTGAATGTCGATGTATCAACCAGGAGGTCATGGTTTGATTCCCAGTCAGGGTACCTGCTTGGGTTGTGGGCTCGATCCCCAGTGCGGGACATGCAGGAGGCAGATGATCAATGATTCTCTCTCATCATTGGTGTTCACTCCTATTATCCATTACAGTTCTTCAAATTTCATTCTGTCCCTCTCCCTTCTTCTCTGACATCAGTACAAATATATTTTTTAAAAAGTTGTCCAGGTTCAAAAAAATACCTTTTAGAGAAATACAAATTCCTTTATAAGAAACATTTAACTGGAATATTTTTCTGTTCAGTGAACCAACTTTGTATGGAGTGACACCAGATAAATCAATTTGCATGTACCACTAAGATTGTAAAAGATCTAACATTAAATCACTCTTAATAACTGAAAAAGCTTTATCCCTAAAGAACACGATCACAAGGTAAATAGTTGTATGGAAACATTTCTATTTGTGTTCATAAATAGTAGCTTCACATATTTCCAACAGGACTGGTTTAAGAGAAAATACGCGCCTGTGCTTTCTTAACATACAGAAAGTATTTTATGGGTTTAGTTAATAAGTAAAACAGTTAATTGTGTACTGACTTCATCTTTATCTATACTAAAAACATATTCTGTTAAAGTAAATACCAGTCATGAGTGAGGCAAGTGAATCAGGTGGCCCAGGCCTGCACAGAGCCATTTCAAGAAGCTTATGATGTGGACTATTCCAGAGTGAAAGCAACACACATTAATGTCCTGTTAATTTTCTCTCTTGATTAAGCTCCGGTATGCCTTGTAATACATAATTTTGGAACTCTGGCAATTTTTATCCACTTCCGAACTTCAGTTTGGTGAAATGAAGCTTTTCAAAAAATTGGTTACTAGTCCAAAGCCTATAAGAGATTTGACAGAACAACGCGGCATTGCCTTGTAGCGCATGCAGCATAAAGTGATCTATGAATCAGGGGACGTGTACCCCTAGGCAAACACAAACACTTCCCAAGGTGCTCATGCATCAATGGTTTAAGCCTTTAAGGGAATCAGGTTCAACATCCTTAGCACCAAGGGGAACTCTTTTCTAAAATTCTTCTGCCTGAAACAGTACCTGTCTTGGCGGTCTCATTCACACTCCTAATCTGTTTGCCTGCCATTGCTTCCTCCAATTCAGAGGAAAAGCATACCTCTCACTGACCAGGAATCTTACAGTGGCGCATTGCCCAGCAGTGGAAAATCTGGTCAAGAGGCAATAAAGCCCAGCTGATGTGGCTCAGTGGTTGAGCGTCGAACTATGAACCAGGAGTCTGGTCACGCACGGTTCAATTCCCAGCGAGGGCACATGCCGGGTTGTAGGCTCGATCCCCAGTGTGGGGCATGTAGGAAGCAGGTGTGCAGGAGGCAGCCGATCAGTGATTCTCTCTCATCATTTATATTTCTGTATCTCTCTTTCTCCCTTCCTCTCTGAAATCAATAAAAAATAATTTTTAAGGCAGTTAAAAATAGTGGTGTTATCAAAGTCTCCTTTGCCCATTTCCTCCCCGCCCCCCCGCCCGCCCCGTCCATCTCAAGAATATATGGGTATCTAAAACATTTAGTTTTTCTATGTACCAAAAAATTCTATTTACCAATAAATACCAAAAATTTTGAAAATGGGATTCTATTTTGATTCATTGTTTACTAATACTACTTATAATGAGAACCAGTGCAGAGGAAAATTATAATCCTTTGAACCTTGCCAAACCCTCCCTCCCAGATTTTTAATTTAGTTTTAATTTGTAATCATATTCTGTTGCTGTGTACTATATGCTATAGGCTGTTGAATATTTGAGTAGAAATATTTGCTTATATTAATCTATACACTCTTGTATTTTTCTATGAAAATGTTCTTAAGTATATAAATGTATATACCCAAATACTCCTATAAAATTTAGGAGTATGTCTTTGAATTGAGAGTGGGAATATAAGGGAACCACTAACATAGCTAATAAAGTATAAATGCCACCTAGCTCCTAATTAAAGGTCCGTCTCTTCTGCATAAAGGCAAATAAAAATGAAATTCAAGATGTCTAACAAGTAAAATTATCAGTATAGCTTATTGGAGGTGGGGGGCATCTAAGAAATCTGTTTTCCGCCAAGGGAACTTTATTTTGTCACTTAAAAGTTATGATTCAATTGAATGATATCAAATGTAAATTGACGGAAACAAAATAAGAAACCATTATTGACTAAAATATTGTTTGTAATTGCAACCATTCCACAGCTAGATTAAAGTCATGAGTTTTGTTCTCCTGGGATATGTTTGCATTTAAAAGCAACAGATTAAAAAGCAATTTATTTCAATCACAAGCTCACCCAAGCAAAATCTCATCCAACAGACTGAGGACTTCTTACGTATTCTTAAGTTTTCTACTTTCCCCAAAGTATATCAATCAGGGTGTTATCTTTACACTCAGCCCACAAATGAATAACAGGACTGCTGATCCTGGTTGGTGTTCACTCCTATTATTCATTATGGCTCTTCAAACTTCGTTCATTCTCTTGAAAGTCTCACCACATCCCTTCCCTTGACCTTTTTTTCCTCTTAGATATTTCTGACAGTAAGCCCCTAGATCTCGTCTGTCTACATCCACTTTCTCCACTTTTACAGATATGATGATAGCAGGAGTATTTCACCTTATGTGGTAAATCTTTCCATATAGTCACTAGAAAAAGCCCTTTTTACCTTTTAACCGACTTTCCTTCAAGATTTCCAGCCTTTACTTTATTGTTAAATCCAATGAATATTTTTCAGTCCTTGTGAACCTTGACTATTTTTAGATAGCATGCTGAAAATCTAAGTAACTTTTTATAAGCATTTTGGTGATAATAGTTTTAGTTATATCCCCTCTGGCAAGAGATGAGCAACTTGGTTTTGGAAAGACCATTAAATTATTTTGAATTAAACCTTTTTAATAATAACAACAGCAAGTATGGATTAATCACTTAAATGCCCCAAGATCGCTTTTAAATATTTCATATTTATTAGTGGATCTGACCCCAAATAACTCTGTGAGATAGGTATTAATATATTTTTTTCAACTTACATAAGATAAAGTTTAATTAAATTGCTCAAGTCTATAGAGGCAGCAAGAGTTCAAACTCAGATTCCTTGACTCCAGAATCTATCCTACTACCCATCAAATGATGCTGAGTCACCCATAAAATTCACTTGACCAGAATGCTTCATGTCACCAAGTAATTGGGATTTGGTTCTAAAGTCTGAAGCATTTTTTAAATGTATATACAGAAAAAGATGATGATGATGATGAAGGTGAAGAAGGAGGAGGAGAAGAAAGAAGAAAGATGAAAAAAATAAAGAATGGAAGGAAGAAAGGAAGGGAGGGAGGGAGGGAGGGAGGGAGGGAGGGAGGGAGGGCAGGTAGGGGAGGGGAGGGGAGGGGAGGGGAGGGGAGGGGAGGTATAATGGGCAAGTCTGGTAAAAATAAACTAATTAAGAAGATACCTCCATGTCAAGTAGCTTACCAGTAAGTATACTGAGACCAAAGAACAGGAAGATTAAAGGACTTGTTGAAGATCAAAAAATCAGGTCTATAACAGTTTTCTAGGTCATATGCAGCCGACCATGCCTGCTACTAGATTGAGAAGAAGCTGCATTTTCCTTTTAAGCACTTTGCTAAGTAAAATTACAAAGATGGCAGGAGGAAGAATGAAAGGTTAATCAATAATAAAATAAAGGTAGAAAATGAAATTTTGTTTAAGAAAAAGATTAGAGAAAAGCATTAGAGCAATTCATTAAAATGTATATAATGCAGCTGATACAGGAATTTAGCCCAGAGAGGAAGATTAAGTAAAAATTGATTTTTCTTGAGAGACACCAATATTCAGAACATCAAGAAGTGAAGAAATGATAATAATTTTTTTAAACCCAGATGATCAAAGCTTTGCTCCTTTTCAAATTCAAACAATCTGAGCTTTCAAAGCCCTCCTATTTTTCCTCCACCCCCATTACTTTTCTGTGTTCATATCACTCCACATTTTTTATTGCTTAAAATATTACAAAGAGTAGTACATTTGTCTCCTTTTTTTTCCTCCTTGACCTTCCCCCAGCCTCCCTACCCCCCAGTGTCTTGTCTCCATTGGTTATGCTTATATGCATGCATACAAGTCCTTTGGTTGATCTCTATCACTCCACATTTTTAAGGAGTTTTTGAACTACATGCAGCTGATGTCAGCAACAGTTTTAAAGGTAAGTGGTTTTTGATAAATCTCATTCCCCCTCCCCACCCCCAACCAGATTTTAAACTCTTCGCATACTGAGACTTGGTGTTAGGTTTATTTTTAAAGAGCTCCTGCAAGTCTGTGCACATAAAAGGCATGAAGCAATAACAATAACAACAGTCATTTGTGTGGATTAAATATTTTAAAGTAGAAGTGTTTATGGACCTAAAAACATACTCATAAGTGACCTTAGTCAATAGAAATACTGCTCTGTTTATGATCATCCAACATTTCTCCAGGACACAAAGTACCTTCAAAGTTAGGCAGACTTGCATGTGGATAAAAGATACTCTCCGGCCAAATTCTCCAAAATCCAAGGAATAGCAGTGGAGTAGGAATAAGAAAAAATGGTGACATGAAAAGGATTTGAGGGTAAAAAGCAAGAATGAAAGCTGTTCATCTCAGGTAAATTCTAGGGAACAAGGTATGCATCATAAAAAAGAGGGAAGGACAGACAGTAGTATTAACAATCACTAAAAATTAAAATTGAAAGTATTAACAGGGTTACTAAAAAAGAAACCTGAAAAATTACTGTAGGCTATGAAATGAAGATCTGGGACAAAAGATGGTATAGGTAAAAGTAATTGATAGAGTGGAAAATTAGATGGAGTTTTTTAAAATAATATTAATTTTGACCACCAAGATGGAAATAATGTTAAGGTAGAGCCATATTGGGGTTCTGTTATAGCAAAAGTAGAAAACAATGGAACATTTATCTATTAAATTATGGGGGAAGCCGAAACCGGTTTGGCTCAGTGGATAGAGCATCGGACTGCGTACTGAAGGGTCCCAGGTTCAATTCCGGTCTGGGGCATGTGCCTGGGTTGCAGGCACATCCCCAGTGGGAGATGTGCGGGAGGCGGCTGGTCGGTGTTTCTCTCTCATCAATGTTTCTAATTCTCTCTATCTCTCTCCCTTCCTCTCTGTAAAAAATCAATAAAATATATTTTAAAAAAATTATGGGGGAAGACAATTTTCTACACTAATAATTGTTAGTTGAAATCGAAAAGATTTAAAGCAAAAAGGAAATCAGACTCCTCTTTTGCTTAGAACAGACCAGTATAAAATCGCATTAGAAGCACTCCGAGTTGGTCACCTGTTCAATCATCTGATCTGCTGGAAAGACTCTTGCCTCTTCTCATCCAAAAGTTGCAGGGCTAGCGCATACCTTACACCAATCCAAGCTTTCCAATATTTACCTTTTGTCCTTTTCTATTTTCTGTATTTATATGTGTTCATAAAAAAAATCTTTTAGCATCCATTTTAGCCAAGGAGGATTATGATGGTAAATAATATTACCTTTAGCCTCTTTTTCTCTACATATTTAAAAATAATAATTCCTTTACTCTTTACTCTTAGAAATACTATTCTATTTACTTTAGTATTCAGAACATGCCTCAGCTTGTCCAGGTTATCTTTTTGAAGTTTAGCAAACTACATAAAATCCCAATAATTCAAAGTAGAAAAAAATTGCAATATTTTCCATCAGATGTTGCAATTGTTTTTAGTTTACCTCTTTTTAAAATTTTAAACTGTTGACTGCTTCTTCTTTTGGTAAACTCAACCCTCAGATATTATTGTTTAATATATAATCTTGATCAAACTTACCCCATATTGCATTCCTAATAATTTATTTGCCAAGGTTGTCATGCTAGTTCTCCAGTTTATTAGTCAATTGATTTCTTTTTTCTAAAGACAGCAAAGCTTTACCAACTTTTCTTGTTATGTATGCATCATATTATGAAAATATCACATTCTCATTGTAAAAATGTTAGAAAAGCATAAGAAAGTCACAATTCCTCATCCTACAGATAGCCATTGTTATGGATCATTCTGTTATGGATCCTTATTTAGAATTGGAGCTCTACCTCTCAAAGAGTGATAGGTAAAACACTTCACTTGTGAAAACCTGTCATTGAATTGTTATAGGCAGAAAGAAAATGTTGGCTCATAATACTTGTTGATGTATGAGTGTCTCCATCAGCCACTGGGTACTAACCATTCTGCCTCTGGGATCTGCCCTAAAGATCTGTAGTTTGATACAACTTATCATAACATACCACCTTCAAGATACGTAGTTTGACGTAACTACCTCTGGGAAAGCTTCTCTGACCCCATGGCCTAGAGATCTGTGCTCTTGTTGCCCCTGACTCAATCTCTACTAGTGGTGACCTGACCATCTCTGCCCAGGACTGAGGCTGCTTGAGAACATGAACTGAGATTTTGTGCAGCATAGTGTTGTGCTCATTGTAGAAGCTTAATAAACATAAATAATAAATTAAAATTATGTCATTTGTATCCAATACAACTTTCATTATTAACCACAATCACAATCCATAATCAATCAGAAAGACTCATTTCAGTAGAATGCAAGAATTGCTCGTCCCTGTCTGGTCTGCTCACCTTCTCAGACATATGGTCAATTCATTCCCACTCTCATGATCTTGCTTATGCTATCTGGACTATAATTAGATTCTTTTCTCAAAACCATCACAATATCCAGATCCCAATTTCTAAATGAAACCTTGGTCAAATACTATAATACACATTAATCTCAGACTCCAAATTCCTATAGTATTTAGGCCACAGATTGCTAATTTATGTGTTGCTATTTTTTCTGATCTTAAAACATATTGTAATCCTACATCTTATTTTGTCTTTCTTCCAGTATTTAAAACAGACTTAAATTCTTAGCCTCACTAATAGTCACAGAAACATATATTACAACAAGAAAATAATAAAATAATACATTGGAACCATCAAAATGAGGGAATTTAGAAAGTTCAATATTATCAACTGTTAATAAAAATATCAGGCATCAAGAATTTTTATGTATGTGTGCATATAAATTCTGGATGTAAAATTAGCAGGATTTATGAAATTAAGAATTTTTTTTGCCTTAAGATATAGCAATCTTACCCCTGGATGTATATCCCAGATATAGTCTCACAAATTTCATCAGAGACATGAATGAAAATGTTTACCATGGCCTTTTATGTGGTAATAGGAACTTGTAGGTAGAACAGTAGAATATTCTGGAAGAACAGTAGAATATACTGGAAGCCCACTTTAGAACAGTAGGCGGCAGAGAGCAGCAACATGATAAGACTTTCAAAACAGAACATGAAAAATAAAGACAAAAATTTATAGCACAATACTACTTTAATAAATTTAAAACATATACACACAAAACATTACATATTGGTATATTTAAGAACAGTTGATGTGTATATTAGCGGAAAATAGTAACTAAATAGATGATAGGTAGATTAAATAAATTAGACAGATGCTAGATATATAAATTATATATATACTGTACTAGATAGGTATTAGATAGATGATAGATAGATAGATAGATAGATGATAGATAGATGACCTTACAAAGACTATTTTATAGAGCTATTAAATTTGAAGCCTGATGAACTCAATCTGAGATCCAAATCAAAGCTGATGATGAACAGATGTAGATACAAAAACTCTAAGACTTTATTTAAGAGATATAAGTAATTTTCTGTCCCTCAAGATGGTTTATTTTTTACTAAAAATAGCATTACTTGCCTTTATTTGAATTTAAAAATGACCAATGAAATGTTTTGTAAAATTGTTGGAAAAGACTTTCAGGTTTTTGTTGACCCAAATACATTTCCATTGGAGCAGTTGCATTTGTCCCTGAAAATATAGTCAGCAGGGAGCTTTGAAGCATCTGCTATCAAAACCATCAAAAGAGAAGGCCTTTCCTATTCCATGTCCTACAATTACATTGAAATGCATTGCTGACCATTCACTTTTACTCTCAACACATTTATTTTCATCAACAATTTCCCACAAGCATAGCACCATACTATTTAAATGGGAGTGTTATTTTTAAGTAATTGTTTTTATTTGTGATTTTATATCTGTACTGCTTTTAATCTGACAAACTATTCCAAACAGCTTTTTGTTCGAAGTTATTATATAAAATTTAGAATAACATGACCAGTTTGGAACTGTTTCTCCTAGTTAGTCAAGCATATATAGAAAAGTTTGTTTACACTTCAAAGAAAAAAAAGAATCAGATTTACAAGGTCTTACTAAAGTGGACTATAATTTAGACCATGCCAAATCAGTTTTCTTATATACATATTAAAGTATAACACACACACACACACACACACACACACACACACACACACACACACTGAGTGGCCAGATTATTATGACTGGCCAGATTATTATGACCACCCCATCAGAACAATGAAGTGAATTAATTATGCAAATAATAAAAAAACCTTGAGAGTATTTGCTTAGAAAGTTTTCAATATTCAGTATTTTTGGAAGTGTCGATGACGTACTGATGAGGTGGTCATAATAATCTGGCTGGTCATAATAATCTGGCCACTCAGTGTATATCCACTATACTATGGAAGACTATATATGACAATATATGGTATATATTACTCTTCTGTAGAGAAAAATATATAAAGTAAGAGACTTTAGAAATTGAGAAAGTAGCATTTCCCCAAAAGAGAGAAAAAAATAATTCTAATCTATCAATCATGATTCACTAAGTTGAAAATTTAGTTATAATAGTCCCATCATTTCTTGATCAACTAATTGTTAACCGACACTTGACTTAAAGGAGACAGGCTAATTAGTTAACAGTTTTATTGGGCCTCATTAAAAAAGCATGTGTTTAACTTCTGTATGTCATGAACACAGAACAGCCTGACACAGTGCAGAGGGAGTGGACTGTTTACATGTTTCCTTACTATCGATTATGGGATAGTGAACACAGCATGCTTTCCTTAATTTCTTTCTGAAAAATGCACAATTAGCAAATATCTGAAGCATCAAAAAATAAAAGCAATGAATGAATCAAGCTCTGGATTATTTCAGTCCTGTTTCCCATGCCACCTTACTCTTTCCAGTGGGAAAGAAGATCCCCAGCCAACATCACTTGACCAGACCTGTGAAATTTTCCTGAATGTGCTCAAGAGAAAGACACAAACATATATCTGCCACGTCCAGATAATCAAGTAAAGTATACAGAAAAGCAGTCCCTATGACTGGCATATGCACACAGGCACACATATATACTCCCAAGGAACTCAGTAATTAAAGTAATCAAGGGCATCAAATTTATTTAACCTGTCTTATGATTTATGCCTTTGCACATGACAGAGTTAACAGTCTTAATCACCTTGATGTAGAAATTGTGAGGACAAACTCACAGTGTAACCTGGCAAAGAGATTTCCTCTCCAATGACAAGTTGGTCTAATTAATAGTGGCTGTTTGGGGAACCATGCTGAAACGCAAGATAAAGTTCAGAATGTTCCTTAATAATGACTGAAATGGCATCTGAAATGGAAGTCAAAATTTATGATTTGTGGTTATCTTTTACAAAGTTGTTTAAGTTAAGGCTTTTTATTTTTTATCTTTTTTAATCTTTAATGTTGAATTATTACATATGTCCCCTTTTTTCTCCCATTAACCCCTCAACCCATCCCAGCTCCCTGCCCCGGGCTTTCACCACCTAATTGGCCGTGTCCATGGGTTATGTATATATACATACAAGGTCTTCGGCTGATTACCTTCCACCCACCCACCCTCCTTCGCCTTCCCTCTGATATTCCACACTCTGTTCCATTAAATCAAATGAAAAACCCTCCATTGGTACAAATATTTCCTAGATATATCTAAATTCTAAAATGCAAACCATTTCAATGAATCCATGGACCAAGTTTCTCTGAAATAACAATCACAGAAGGAATTTCTTAGAAACTCTTTCTACGCAGGCTAAAAGAATATGACAATTGTTTCCTCTTAGAATCTTTGCTTCTATCAGATTCAACGGAGATCTCGTATCAAGCCACTTATCTAAAACTAAGACCACTTGCACTATGAAAAAGCTCAATGGCATTTAGTTTCTACATGTCATATAGACAAATAGCAGGTTTGCAGGAAAGCAATTACAACAGAACTTTATCTGAGCTATATTCTTAATTTTCATTAAAAAATTCTTTAACTGGTTGGGTTTTTTTTATTATTAAGACTAGCATAAAGGGTAATATAAAATGGGTAAGATAGTAGGATTTTGGATGGCAGTTCCATAATGAAATCTATGATATTTACAAAACTTCCTGGAAACAGTACTTCTCTACATGTGGGATTTGAAGCTCGATTCCAGTGGAATTTTAAATAAGACTTTTGCTCTAGTTCTTTTCCTCTTATTTCAATGGATCTCAATGCATTTGTTTTGCAGAGCTGTGTTCCCTGAAAGAAGTAAAATCTCCAAAAGGGAAATATATCACATTATGACCCATATCTCTAGCCAACAATAGTCTTTTAATATTCCATTACATATCAGTTTACATCCAAACAATAAAAATAGTACTAATATCTGGAATGCAACTTATTTATTATGCACTTATTAGATCATGCAATCCTAACAGCAACCCTATGAAGTAGAAATTATTATAATCATCATTCCTATTTTATAGGTGTGGAAACTGAGTTACAGAAAGTTCAAATATCATGTCCAAGATCACATTAAGTGGCAGAGCTGAAGGCTGAAATCAGGTAGTCTCATTACAAGTTTGATCTCATGATTGTTACACTAACTAATCTGCCTCATTTATTAACCAACAACCCCCCCCCCACACACACACACACAGAATATAGTCAACTCCAATACACCCACTACATTGCCTTAAAAATGAGCCCTCTAATCCAAAAAACTTTAATTTCAAAAAGCACTATAGCAACCAGAATGGTCCTGCCGGAAGTAGTTCTCCTAGGATCAACACAGACAGCAAGCCTAGCTTTAAAGCAGCCCACAGATTAAATAAATACATTTTAAGTAAGAAAAAAAATAAACTGAGATTGAGCACATAAAATAATCCAATAAAAATGACTAATATTAATATGAAAATTTATTGTGTCCAGTTAGGGGGAAAAAAAGCCAAAAAAAGTAACATATCCTTCCTCATGATTATTACCTTAACTAGCTCATATCTATTTCGCTTATTCCTGATAAAAACAAAATAACGAATGCTAGCATGGTGCCATTGCTTCTCTGAGCTGTTATACAGCCGCATGATCATTCCTCCAGCACCCACTGTCTATCTGACACTCTTGAATAAACTAGATTTTTACATTGTTTTTCTGATGATCGCAATGTATTTATGTTGAAGCAGCCTCATTTCAGACTTCTCTCTCTCTTGGCAACCAAATCTAGATAAATGACAAAGGTTAAAAGTCAAAATTTATGACTAAACAGTGTTTTCTATCTTCACAAATTGTCATCATATCCTCTAGAGACACACTCTGGATAAACAAATTATTTGAGCAAGAATATATGGAGGCTGCATGCTCACAGATGTCTAGAATTTAGATTCCTGCATCATAATAAATAATACGCAACCAAGGTATTTGTTCATAGGCTTGGTGTGTCCTGGGTAAGTTCTTGGGAAGAAATGGACTTACGTTGGGTGTAACCCCACTTGTTCTGGACTGTCAACATCCCAAATTTGTAGGAGGATGCATACATACCAGTTGTTGTTCACTCTCCTGACATAGTTGTTAATAGCTCCTTATTCACTCCCAAATACCTTGATTTAGTGAATGAATTGCATAGTCATCATACATCAGTATCCTTCAAGTCTAATGACATAAACCTTGAAAACTGAACACATATTTTACTATGATGTATTGTCTTGTTAGGGCCATAGGTTGGGTACCACCCATCAGGTGGGTTGAGACTTTGAAAGGAATGGATGGTCTCATTGTCAGTCAATGAAAGGTGTGAGTTCTGGGATAAGACATGTTAACACAGGAGATTGGCTTTAAGCTAGGGTGACAAGGACAAAAAGTACTTAACCTGGGATTCATATTTCAGATTGACCCAGACAATGAAGTATTATTGAGATGTCATTATGGGGGAAAGTGAACTGTCCCTTGCCACATGGAGGAGAGTCCAAAGGTGAGAAAGGAGACATGATAAAACAAAACCTGTCCTCATTATCACAAGACATCTCCACAGTTTCTCATTACTAGTTGCAATGTGGGAATTCAGAACCTACATGTTCACTTGGCAAAAACAGTGGAGAGCTAGGTGCCTGCCATACAACACCAGTGTGGCAACAGCAGGAGTGGTCAAAGGTGGAGGGCTGGGTACTTTGTGAGGCATCAAACCCTCTAGTGTTTCATTACCTGAGGCAGCCCTCTAGTGGCCTGAGCAGGACCAAGGAGAAGACATTTGTCCCTGAATGGAGTAGTGGGACTTACTGAAATGGAAACTAATTTCTAGAAATCACGAGTATAAATCCAAGAATGGCTTGTGCCATTATATGAAGCATAGTTATTGTGAGCCATAGGAACTGTTCACAAATGGTAAGCAGCTTACATGAATGACTGTAATAGGTGGTGTTTTTCTACAGCTAAACCACTTTTTAATTTTTCAATTCTTACTTTGTAATTGTTCCAGGATCCATGATCAAATTTAAAACTCACAATCTTCCTGTATACCACATGCTTTTTAATTATTTATCACTACATACATTGTCAGACAAAAATCATGGTTCTATTGCCCTGTACTCTGTATAATTAATTCCCTTTGACAGCCTGGCTGTAAGCTCCATCTGTGTAATGCACTCAAATAACCCCTGTGGCCTTTTTTGAAGGCAAAGGCAGATACTACTATCAAGACAGAAAGTCCCTGAGGTCAACACACCTGAGTGTGAATCTTGGTTTTTCCAACTGGAACTTAGAGAAGTTCAAAAGCTTGTAACTCCTATGAGTCTCAGTTTCCTCATCTATAAAATGGGAAAAAACACCTACCTGGTAGAGTTAGTGTGAAGATTAGAGATGAAATATGTTAAGTGCTTAGTAAAGTCATTGAAAAATGGTAAGGTTATATTGCTAATCCAGACAAGTTGTCCCCATCATTACCTGCTATGTCCCAGAAGCTCTGCCCCGTGGATGACTGCTTGATTACTGTTAAGGGGAGGCAAAAGAATCCTAGTTAACGATGGAAGGATCAAACCAAGAACAGACTCTTAATTTACAGAGTCAGAGGGTACTTGGGCAGAGCAGTAAGACGATCGAAAGCAGTCAGTTACAGGAGGAAAGACCGGGAAGTCTCTGTGTCACAAATGTTTCCACAGAAGGTTGGTGCTCAGAACTGGCCAGCTATTGGAACTAATTCAGCCATCAGCCTCTCAGCCTGGTAGCCTGCTAACAACTGAGCCGTAGGTAAGGATGGCATACCTTCCAAGAATGTCTCATAAGCGTAATTGTTTCAATCTACTGTCACTGTCTTGTACTGAATTTAGTGGAGTGAAATTTTCACACAAATTTTATTATATGCATATCTTCAGCAACATCAGTTTTAAGGTGGTGGCTTTAGGCCAAAATCTTTAAGATCCTCTGAACTGATCACTTATCCAGGTTTGATGCTTTGGTAGAAAATTGTGACAGAGTAGAAATACTTATGAACAGTTCCGCTTCTTATTAGCTGTATGATCTTGGGCAAACTCTCTAACTTTGCTCATTTATAATAAGAATAATAATGGAGGCCTTGAAAAGTTGTAAAAATTAAAACTTATTATAGATAAAATGATTATATATCATCTGGCATATATACACAATAAACATTGCTAATGTTTCACTAAAACTTATCAATGTTCTATGTACTAGACATATACTTAGTGTTGGATCAGTTCAGAGGTAAAAGAAGTATGCCCTCAACCAACCCAAATATTTTTATACTTTTCCTCCTCTCCATTCCAAAATTACTTGAAAAAAAAAAAAGACAAAGTTTACCATTCCACAATTTTAGAAATAAAATGCTTAAAAATTACCTGGAAGAGGTAACATATTGTAACAAACGAACTCCAGTGTGCTTGTAATTTAGTATTGCATAGTCTTAGTAAGGGAGAGTGAGAAAGCAATACTACTATCGGTATTTAAATAAGAGGGTTGGGGTGCTTTTAATTAGGAGTGAAGAGGCAGAAATTGGACTTCGTAAACCTCTGTAATGAACATGCAACACATCGTAAGTTTGTGAGGGTCACTGCCTGCTACTTTAGCAGAAATTATGCCTCCAATTTCTCTCTCATTGATCAATCTATAAAATGGTATGTGAGAAAATTTGGGAAGAAAAATTTGACAGTATACCTTGTTGTATTATATTAGTTTGGTGAAAAGTTATAGAAACCAAACTTGAATTTAAATTTACCTAAGCACAATGAAGATTTTATTGGACTACAAAATCCAAGGACAGATTAAAAACAGGTACAAAAGTTATAGGGATATGAAAAGGGCAGATAGCTAGATCCCAGTAGAAGTAGAAATCAGGAATATATCTTTGACTTACCATCTGTTACTAAAATTTAGCAATTAATATGGCCACCATTGTTTCCGTATGTTTTAGTGTCTCCTATACTAGACATACACTAACGCTCTTTCTCAGTTCTAGTTTCGAAAACCCTAGGAGAGGATTCTTACTGGCTTGGTTTAAATAAAGAGTCCATTCCTATAATAACTTTGGGCATGTAAGAAAATAGATGTTTCAGATGAAGGCAGCGGCAATTTCAGGAAGAGGAAAAAGAACAGGGTATCAATCCAGTAGAAGTCTAGCAGAGCCATAATGCCAGTATCTATTTCTATATAGATAGATATTTTCTAAGAGGTCCACTCTTGCTATGTGAAACAAGAAAGTTTTTTTTTTTCCATGCAGTTCTTTCAAGATAATCATCAATACAAAAATAAGACACAGGTTATGGATTAATGCAACAACTTAGAAGAGTTTTTCATAAAGTGAATTCTTAGAAGAAAAAATGCATTTGGAAAATGTGCTTACTTTTCCTCAAAGAATCACAGAATTTTGCTGAACAAATGAACCATAAAAATCATGAGAAAATATACTTTTGTGAATTAAGATCTTTCTCTAGCTAAATGGTGGTTTATTTTTTCAATACATAATTTTGATGCATTTTGAAAATATATAAAACTCAATTACATAAGATTTTTTTCTCTAAGTGAGTGTATGGGTAACATTATTCAATTATTTAGATGCTGAATCATTATGTACTGAAAGAAAAAGTCAGCGTTCTCTAACTTACTGAGAAAATTTATGCATCTACCACTAGAGGGCACAAATAAGGCTGTTTTCTGCGGAAAGGGGTTTTGAAAATGACAAAATTCCATTTTTTTAGAACAGTGTCTGAATGAAGATATGTAGATATTGCATGTTTTCTTTAAATGTGAAAAGAAAAATCAAAATATACCCACATTTAACCATGAACCATTTTTTTCTGTTCTCTCCCCCTCCCCTACCCCCATCCCCAAAAATTCATATATGAGGAGAATAAGAAATATTTCTGGTTCATAAAATTTTAGACATACAAAGTTATGGAAGTTAAATTATTATCAAAGAATAAGCTAACATAAAAATACTGTTAACAGCAACATGGCAAAAAATGCCATAATTTGGCAAAACTATTTATAGTTGTTTAAACCACACTTAGAATCTTTGGAGTAATTCTCACCTAAAATCAGCACAGTCCACAAAACTGATTCTAAATCTTGTAACTATCAGGTATACATTGCATATCTTCTTAGCAAATGCAGCACTAATGCAGTAAATGCAGTAAAAATAGGATATGATTTGGTTGGTATCTTCACACAATAATATGCTTGAGTCAGACTTGTAGGATACTTTCATTCTTCACCAATTGTTTTACTCATTTAAAAAAAAAAAAAGTAAGAAAAACAACTTCCCCAGAAAAGGCAAATGCTCCCAAATCTTTTCACCCTGGGTGCTTCACAAATACTAATAAATATGGTTAGGTTTGATGCCTCCCATTACTTTGGGGTATTCTACAGGGAAGAAGAATATTCTAGAACTAATTATTCTACTAGAAATAAAAACAGAACAAACTGAGCACAAAGTTTGCTGAGATGTTTTTAAGGTAGAAAAAGGATAGCAAGGTAAATGGTCAAAATGATGTGAATTCAATGATGAAAAAAATGCCACAATGAATTGTATAAAAATAGCAGGTTGGTAGTTTCTATGCCTTTTACATCAAGATTTCCCCCCTGATATGTTTCAAATTGCTAATTTGAGAATCTCTCCAAGATAGATTGCCTTCATCTTATTGAAATTTATCTACAACACCAATTTTCAAGGTTATAAATGAGTTAGAGATTTTCATAGAATTGCTCAGTTTAGTCCCCTCTGATGTTTCCTTCTAAAATAGCATTGTTTTAATCTTCCATGCCACAAGCAACAAACCTTATACCTTGTGAAAACGTTTTCCACTACTCAAACCCTGTTTCCGTTTGCGCTCCAGATTTTGTCATTTTCCTCCTGATGCCAACCTGAAATTCCACCATGGCTCATTTCTATAACAGGGACAGGGCCACAGGAAATGTTGATTATGATACAGGTACACATTTATCCTCCCACTGACACTGACACGCATCCACATAGAACTAAGTATGCTTTTTCTGAAACAGCTTGTCTACAAATCAGAGCCCCAGGGTAGAGTTTCTTCCACCAAATACTTTCAAATGCTTTGTCCTATAGGATTTCTTGGTATTGATGAATTTAAGAGGTATGAGGAGAGGGGCACAACCTGCTGCTATGTGACAGAAGTACTCTTACTCTTCCTACAAAGACTTTGATATTTGCCATTTAATACACAAATATCACACACACACACACACACACACACATCTATAATGTTAATAATGATGCATTAGATATAAACAATATATGTTAATATATATTAGTAATTTATATGTAAATGTACGTATCTACTCTATCTATATTTATATCTCTATATGTATTTAACATCAACAAATCTTCAAGGAAACAGAGAGGGCATGGCAAACATTTTGAAACCTATCATGACCATCTACTAAAACATAACCAAGCCACCTCCCTCAAGAAAAAAACAACAGCACTCTTGTTTTTCATTTTACACATTAGTATTATAAGAAACTGACCCACTGAAGAGATAAAAGGCAGCTTATACAGGCCCAGTAGTTTCTGGATCTGAAAACCAATTTTAAGTAAATAGTTGAACTTTAACCCATGTTTCTACTAACCTGATATAGTCATATTGACTTCAAAATTATTTTTAAACCCCAAAGAAACTGTGTTTAAGAGATTCCCATCCCCAAAAAGCATGACAAAAATTGCTTCTCTTTTGGGTGCAATGGATTTCATGTGGAGGGAAAGGCTAAGTATTCATGTAATGGTGAAGTTTAGGAAGATTCTGGAAAAACAAGAGGAGGCAGGACTTAGTATCTAATTTCCCTAACAAGTCCCACAGCAAGGAGAAGAATGAGACATGAGGACTTCTGATAGCAGCAGAGATGGCCATGGAAAATCCAGCTGGCAGGGGTTAGCTTGATTCCTTCCAGAACCCTAGGTCAATACCAACTCTGTCTTGGCTGTCACACCTGCAGCATCCGAGTTTATAAATTTCATAGTATTATGTAGGTTCTCTAAGACAGCAATGTTTATTATTAGTTTCCTGCAAAGTGGAAGTGTTATAAATTATCATGGAAATGCCCTCAAGTCTTAAAACCCAAACATCATGCATCATGCAACTTACAATTAAGGAATAAAATAATATGAATGTATCATGTTACAACTTAGTCTCTGGTGGGTTCTATTGCATCCATCATTCTCCATGGTTTCTTTTTAAAATAGTTGATTACATGAGGATACATATTTTTCTGCCTTGAACTGGTTTTGTTTGTTTGTTATGATATGTAAAAGGATGAAAGTGGCATTTTTACTATAAATGTATTACATTTATACATCTTATGATAGCTATTGATAAAAAAAATGAGAAAAGGGTCCATATTTACAAAAAAAATTTTAAATACTTAGTCTTCCTTCTATCTCTCCAGTTTATTTCTGTCTTGTATCTTAGCTGTAGAGAATTAAAAAATCCTAAATCATTCAGGTAGTTGTAAATTGTAATAGCTTTTTTTTTCAAAGAGTTTGCCTTGTAAACAGTATAGTCTTCTATTATACTGATCCAGAAGCCTCTGAGAAGACTGATAGAAAAATTTTAATCTATAAATTGAATAATTATAGTATCTATCATTTGATATAATTCTTTATCATCTGCTATGGAACTGAACATTTGTGTCACCCCAAATTTTATATATTGAAGCCATAACCTCCAATGTTACAGTAGTTCAAGGCCTTTGGGAGGCAATTAGAGTTAGATGAAGTCATGAGGGTGATGCTATCATGATGAGATTAGTGTCTTTACAAAGAGGAACGCCAGAGAGTTAATATGTGTTTTCTCTCTCTCTCTCTCTCTCTCTCTCTCTCTCTCTCTCTCTATATATATATATATATATATATATATATATATATATATATATATATATGAGCTTCTGCCATGTGAGCTCACAGTGAGAAGTCAGCGATCAGCTCTGCAAGCCAAGAAGAGGACCCTCACCAGAATCCAACCATGTTAGATTCTGAGACTTTCAGCCACCAAAACTGTGAAAAAATTAATCTCGGTTATTTAAACCACTAAGTCTATGGCATGTGTTATAGAATCCCTAGTAGACTAATAAATCATCATAAAGAAAAAAGACAAGTATCTAAAACCATAAATATGCACCTGACCATCTAAATTACAATGATCTCATAATGTGTACATGGACTATGACACTAAGTGCTAAGGCCTGTCCAGCATTTGATTCAGCAACTTATACACATACTATAGTAGCAATTGTACCATATTACACATATAACATGGGTAAACCTAAGTCAAGGTAAGTGAGAGCAACATAGAATCACAACTTCTATAATTAACCACAGCCTATCAGAAAATCAATTATATGCTGTTATGTCTTGTGGGGAAGCATGGGACTTGGTTGGAATTCTGTAAGGAGGATTCTCCAAAAGGTCGGGGGCCTCTGGAGGGACGTTGCCAGAGGTGGCAGCCCCTACCTTGACTTTTCCAAACAAGTCCGGTGTTTTGCTAGAATCTCTATGTTTAGTCTTTAAGACCCAACCTTGTAGAAGCATGTGTTTTATCAAGGATATTTACCCTGATGATTGTATCTAGAGGTTAATTTTAGTTCAAGCTGTTGTTACAATAAAAGCCTAAGGAGGCAGGCAATCTATGCTATTTGCCCCTAAAGAAAAACAGCTCCTTAGCCTCTCTTTGACAGAAATGTGTGTCAGAGTAATCTATTCATCCGTCACTCAGGGTCTGCTGGTCAGCCCTGGCAATATCTGAAGTCATTTTTATGAGTTTTGCCCTCCAAAATGATTTCAGTATTAGCACAAGTTGGTAAGCTCCAATATGTTAACATAGGAGACTATTTGATATTAGTGTGATATTTATTATAGTTTTCAGTAGATTTTTAAGATATGCTTCAAAATAAATTAAAATATAGTAATAGCAGAATCTTTAAAGCATCTCTTCAGAATTATACTATTTCTTGAAGCACAATTTGAATACCCTTAGATGAAATGATAAATATTGCCTTTTATGATCAGTGGATGATCAATATGGGATGATACCAATTTCCATTTCTACTATTCTCTGGCCATCTAAGTATCCTAGCTAAGCCACATGTATTTGTAAGTGCAGCATTCTTCAACAAATCCCAATAATACTTTCTAATTTGAGTACAATTCTCAATTCATCACAGTTTACCCTCTATTCTTGATATTATGCAACTCAAAGCTTAAGTAACCAACATCAAAAGTAAAAGTATTTCAAACAATTCTCATCTAAATGAGCATCACACAAATATAAAAAAACACAGACTCTGAAAATAGCTAAATCAGAAAAACTAAATCATTTTGATGAGCATCGGTAACATCAATCTATCATCTATTTTAAGTAAAATGAATATGGATTATCAAGTAACTCTCCAATAAACACATGATACAAAAATTCCAGAATTAACATTTTCAGATTTTATGTTATTTGACTAGTGTGACAAATGATCTTGGTTGCCAACAGCCATTATTTCCTTTCTTCAATTCTAACAGAACCTCAATTATGTTCAAGGTATTGTGGGTAGAAGTATGAATTGCACCACCAGAGGAGAAGGAACCCTCACTAGTGCTACTATGTGAACCCTAATTAAGGTAAGACAACCTGATCATTGTTTTTCCTTGACAATGACTGATTTAGGAATATGCAAGAGATACAATTCTGGCCAACGCATTATATAAGTTCAACTGGGATTGTAGTGGGGGGGGGGTGGTAGTGCTTTGGACATTGCTGGGTGACATCTGGACCTGCTGCAGCCATCTTACCATCATGAGGCAAAAATGGTGGGAAAACGGTTGTGACAGCCATGGTGGCAGAGTGGAAAAATAAAAAAAATAGATCCTAGTTGAATGTTATTGAACTAGTGAATTTACCAATTTTAGAACTTCTGTACCTCCAGACTTATTTATATTTAAGTCAATTTTAGTTGGGTTTTCTGATTTTTCAGTTTAAAAATATTTTAAATAATATGACCCATGTATGTTCAAAAAAATACTCTTCAGTAGATCAGTTGTAACTCTTAATAACATTCTTTATACTTCAGAGTCACTGTAGTTTTTTCATGATATTCATGAATTGCAGAAGTGATATGCCTTCTCCTAAGAGCTAAATAAGGCTACAAACCACCTCTGGAGTCATTGGTACATTAATAAAATTAACCATTGTATTGGTTACGCTAATGCATTTTGGAACAAGAAATCCTGCCAAAAGGGAAAGAGAGTATTTAGAGACGTATATAAACATTATTTTACTTGAGTACAAGAGATATGAAATCCATTTAGAGTAAAAGAAACAAACCAGAAAACATCCTTGCAAAAAGCATTCCTATTTATTTTCTAATAATGTTCTACTTAGACTCCAAAGATTCTGCATTAGGAAAAAACAGTGAGTATATCATAAAACAGTAAGTACAACCTAGCACTCTGATAAGCAAAGCAAATTACTGAAATCAATTACTCAAGAACTCTCATACCCTCCAAGTCTTGTTGCTTTTTTTGTGAATCATAAAACATCCTGGTTGCTTATCCAAAGTTACTTCACATTGACTGTCAATGTCAATGGAGAAAGAGAGTGGGTTTTTTCTGTTTTATTTTACCCTTTACAGTAAAATGTGTAATTTACATGCAGTACATGGTTGGATTGATTTAGTAGCTCTTGATAGGGCTTTGAAGAATTAACTACCTAACAAAGGTGAGTGTTGATTTTGGTGGTTGCCCAGGCATTTTGTGGGCTGAGCACCAAAGTCATATTAATTCTAAGATAAACATAAATATGGCATAAGAGTACTACATGTCCATTGACTCATTCAGAAAGGTGGACCCTTTTTCTATGCTTGCTATAACCTAGAGCAGTGGTCGGCAAACCGCAGCTTGCAAGCCACATGCGGCTCTTTGGCCCCTTGAGTGTGGCTCTTCCACAAAATACCACGTGAGGGTGCGCACGTACAGTGCGATTAAAACTTCGTAGCCCATGCGCAGAAGTCGGTTTTCGGAAAGGAGACATATGAAACAAGTATACAAGACGAGTGTGGATGGGAGAGTTGGAAGGGGTCGACCTCAGCGAACGTACCTCAATCCGATTGAGGACGTTTTTAGCAAAGGCCAGTTTAGGAGTACCCTAATTAAGTTAATAACAATGTACCTACCTATATAGTTTAAGTTTAAAAAAATTGGCTCTCAAAAGAAATTTCAATTGTTGTACTGTTGATATTTGGCTCTGTTGACTAATGAGTTTGCCGACCACTGGCCTAGAGGATACAAATCCAGCAATATTTCATTAATTCCCAAATTCATCCAACAAATACTTTAGAGACTGCCTCTATGACAGAATTATAAGAGAATAAATATTGTAGCTAGAAAATACCTTTACTGAGCTCTTTATAAGTGAGAAAATGGAGGCCCAACGAGGTGAAGTAATTTACATCAGTACAGCATTTAGTGGCAACATCAGAACTCCATTCTAACCTTCTCACCTCCCAGGCCACTGCTCTTTCAACCACACCATGTTGCTTAAACTAGTACAATAATAAAAATCCTGCAAATCACTGCCTGTGTTCAACTTCACCAAGCAAGAGCATGTGCTTCACATTAAAAGAATGAAATATTTTTCCAAGCCAGTCCTAATGGTCTGACTCATTCATGAAGAACATTAATGAAAATGGACTGTGCAAAATGCAGCTAAGAACGTCACATAAAATAACAGCAGCCATGAAGGGAAAGAACAAAGTCCATTGTGCTGCTGAAACTTAATTATCAATCCTTGGCTTTCATTCTAGCTTTTGCCAGTGGTTGTGGCTTGAACTCTGACATCAAAAGTGTTACCAGTGGTGCATACGAACCAAAGCTGAACTGACAAATAAATAGCACCATAGCAACTCCCTAGAATGAATTATGGTATCAACTTAGTGGCCCTGTTTTGTTGAATTATTTTAGATCACGCTTAGGCAAGTATTTATTGGAAAAAAATGTACTTATGTCCAGTCAAGACTCTTTAATAGCAGATGGAGAAAATAACAATCAGAGTGATGAGACTGACCCAGTGTGAGCCAGGGAACAACCTACAGGACTTGAATTTGGATTTCTGAACTCTAGGTCATATTTTCTTCTACCCTATGTTTGTCCAGATAAGATTCACAGGCTTGCTGTGAAGGCAGACAGGCTTTGTGAGTATATGGGTGCATATACTTATTGTGCAAGCTATTTATTCAGTAGGTCCACTGGTGTGTTATATATATAAATAAATAAGACAGGGCCTGCTTTCAAGGAACTTTTGTGACAAATGGAGAAAGAAAAACACACAGACATTTCATTACTAAACAGACATTTCATTACCACCATAATATGTGGTAAGTACTATGACAATGCAGTAATTTGAAAGATTACCAACAGGACACCTTTTAAAAATCACTTCTCATTATCAAAAATATCACTCTTTTGTAATGATCATTGGTCTACCTACTGAAGACTTTTAAAATGTAAATATTCCAGCACAGTATCCTAGAGTCTTGGCACGGAGGGGGGCTCATCTGCATGGTTCCCTGAAAGCGCAGGGGTTGGAAAGAGGCTGAAAAGACTAAGAAGAAGGCAAACTTCACTGAATTTAGCTTTCTGTCAGTGATTTTGTGCTCACCCAGTAGGAAGATTTTGTGTGCCAAAACTGCTTCTCTTGTTGAATAGTGGAGAAACTGTGCATGTGTTAGTCTATTATGTATGCTAGACCACGCCTTTAGAGAACTGCTGTGGCACATACACAATATAAGTAATAATTATTCTTCAAAATTTGGCAAGTGCCCAACATGCAGCAATTTTGCCATACCTGGAAGGTATGTGGCTTTTAGTAAAATCTTTATTTAATAAATCTGAACTGAAATGTTTTTCCAAGCATAGAGCCTCCAAGGATAAAATGGATAATGTGTTAATGGTCCCTGAATCAAAAATGAAAGTTTTACTCTGTGTAAAAAGCTCATTTATCTTCTGTTCAGTTATTTTCTAAAATCTTATACATAAGGTCAACTTAATTTTGAGGGAAAAACAAATCATTTTAAAACTTCAAAGGGAGAATTTGATAGAGTAATAAATTATTTTTACAGGAAAAATATAAAATTAAATTCTCGTACTGATTGTAAACAGGAAGAATTTTTATCTGAATTTTATATTATATTATATAGTTTTTCAATGTAATTATAATTTTTGAATGAAAAATGAAAGAATCATAATAACATAGAGTGGGGGCTCAAGCTTGTGTTAGGAATAGAGTTTTAGAGAAAAGTTTCATAAGGCACAATTTGCTCTACGTGCTATACATTCTATTTTCATGACAATACGTTGAACAAATAAACACGTATTGATTATTTGGAATAGATTCTAAATTGAAATCTAGATGGTGAGGCTGTGTGCACTGACAGACATATACCTTAAAGGCACAGTAGTGTCACACATGCACAAACACACTTTTATATATATTAGGATGTGAATAAATTGATCATGGAGATACAGAAAAGTGCAGCTTATTATCAAAAATTTCTCAAATTTATTAAATAGCTATTATGGATCAGGATATGTGCTCAATGCTTTACCTGGATTATCTCACTGATTATAAAAATGTAATTTGGTCCAAAAAGAAGTGTCTAAAGTATCATGTCATTATTTTAAATAAATGATCTCCAAATATATGTTTTAAAGATTTATTGGTATAAAATAATGTCTCCTATGGTGGATTCTAAGAAACACTCGTTTTCTTTGACTACTAATAGGTATCATTTTTAAAAAATAGACACAATGATGATTAATTTTATCTATCAATTTGACTGGGCTAAGAGATGCCCAGATAGCCCTAACCAGTTTGGCTCAGTGGATAGAGCATCAGCCTGTGAACTCAAGGGTCCCAGGTTCGATTCCAGTCAAGGGCATGTACCTTGGTTGTGGGCACATCCCCAGTAGGGAGTGTGCAGGAGGCAGTTGATCGATGTTTCTCTCTCATCGATGTTTCTAACTCTCTAGCCCTCTCCCTTCCTCTCTGTAAAAACTCAATAAAATATTTTTTTTTTTTAAAAAAAAGAGATGCCCAGATAGCTGATAAAACATTATTTTGGGGTGTCTGTTTGAGGATGTTTCCAGAAGAGATTAGCATTTGAGTCAGTAGACAGAGCAAAGCATTCTGCTCTTACCAATATGGGATGCATCATCTAATCCATTGCAGGCCCTAAATAGAACAAATAGAAAAAGGAAGGGAGAATTCTCTCTCTCTCTCTCTCTCTCTCTCTCGCTCTCTCTCGCTCTCTCTCGCTCTCTCTCCCTCTCTCTCCCTCTCTCTCTCTTTGAGTTGGGACATCCTTCTTTTCCTACCTTTGGGACATCAGAGTTCCTGGTTCTTAGGCATTTGAACTCTAGGACTTATACCAGGGCTCCACCTACCCAACCTCTCCCCTTCCCCAACCCCACACCATTGCCTCCCTTGGTTCTCAGACCTTCAGTTTCAGACTTATTTATACCACTGCTTTCCTGCTTCTCCAGCTTGCAGATAATATATGGTGGGATTTCTCAGTCTTCAATTGCATGAGCCATTTCCCACAATAAATTTCCTCTTATACATCTACATATAGCCTAATGGTTCACCTCAAAAGAACACTAATACAGATGGCAAATAAGTTTAAGAAAGGATAAGGCAAAGCAAGTCAAACACGACTTTCATCATAGCACTTTTTTTTAATTGTTTTATTGCTTAAAGTATTACAAAGGGTATTACATACGTGTCCTTTTTTATTCCCTGCCCTTGACAATCCCCTGGCCTCCCCTACCCCCCAGTGTCTTATGTCCATTGGTTATGCTTATATGCATCATAGCACTTCTTAAAGCCTTTATTATTCAACTACCTGTGGAACTCTGCAAGAGAGACATTGCAGACCCTGACTCCATGCTCAGGCCAAAGTGTACCCTACATTGTAAAGCATCTCTCCAACACTCTGTTCTGCAGAGAACCCTGTGGGAAACATTAATACAGAAACTCAAAATGCAACGCATGTCAGTGTCAGGTGGGAGAGCCATGCTCCAGAAGGACATTAGATTTGAAATGTGTTTAAAAGGAGACTTTCAATTTGATTGATAGAGGGAGAGGAGAATGATGGGGGTGGGTGGAATGTCAAATTGCCTGGCAGCACAAGGTAAACAGATGGAGATAAGAAGGCAAAAGCAGGCCAGGTCCCATCAGGAAAGGCCTTGAAAATCAAGTGAAGGGATGGAGAAATAAAGGGAGCCCTACTCTGCTGTGTTTGCTCCTCTTCCCTTCACTGGGGATAACGGAAAATCACAGGCACCTGTCTACTGCCTCTGTTTAGTCATGATAAAAAGCATAGGCCTTTTACTTTACTAAAAAGAAGTTTGAAAACTGAGTCCGAGACAAAAATCATCAGAGTTACACACTTGTAAAAGAACTGGTCTCATTGAGATGTAAGCACTGGTACAGCTTAGAGTGTGAATTAAAGGGAAAAACTGCCCTGGATTAAGCAGCATAAGATGATGGAAAGATCAGTGAGTGACCAGGGAATAGAGAAATATATTCTAGTCCTAATTCAACCTTCTGGGTGACTGTAGATAAGTCCTTTAACATCACTGAACCTCACAGAGCTCATCAGTAAAAGGTCGATGTGGCTGGATGGTCTATTGTCTTATGGCATCCTTATAGTCTATGTCCTCTAGAGCTTAATGTTTCCTTGTTTTTCAAATAGCAGCAGTAAATACTGTGGTATGAAGGGTGGAAGATAATACCTATATGGAAGACATGCTACAATGTAAGTAATTAACAATACAATTCAAATTGTTCCATTATTTCGCTTACATAGAGCTACTTGTACACTGGCTTCTTCATGAGTCCACCATTCTCACCTGTAATCTTCCAAGTCACACTCTCCCTCCATGCTTTGTGGTCATACTTGCCCCATTACTCCCGATTCCTCTTGCCTCCCTTAAATATGACAAGTCAAGAAATAAGGCAGTAAGGAAGAGTGAAAGCTCTGAGTGGGGAGGAGAACTAAAGGGCTTTTTTTCCCCCCCTCATCTTGGCATCAGCCTGCTCATCTCATTTTTACATTCTTCTCGGAGAGTCCTAAAAGCATAATTTCCTTCATCTAGACCAATTGTTTTCAACTATGGGTAATTTTCCCCACCAGGGGACATTCTGCAATGTCTGGAGATATTTTTGGTTGTCACAGATGGAGGAAAGAGATACTACTGGCATCTTGTAGGTGGACCAGGGATGTTGCTAACCACCCTGCAAAGCACAGGATAGTCCCCACAACAAGTAATTATTCAGCCCCAAGTTTCAGTAGTGACAAGGCTGAGAAACTCTGCCTACCTGAGTTTGCTGTTTGCTGACTATAGGAAAAAGGGTGCATTAGCAGTAGGTAACAGAATTGTGGGTACTAACCTTTTTCTATTACTTGAGCTCTTTTGCATCTTAAAATATTTTTCAATGAATTTATATTACTTTTACTTTTTTCCCTACTATGTAGTAAAGAAGAGAAAGAAATGCTATTGAAAAAGTCCATTGCTTTTGAGGGCTTTTTAAAATAATAGAACACCGAGAGTCAGATGATCAGGAGGCTAATTTCCAAGATCTTTGATTCCTTTCCACTGTGCTGAGCTATAATTTATGGACCAATCTCTAAATCCAAATGGAAGTGGAAGCTGTGGGGTCATGTTGATTGTGTGCTTCTGGGGGCCCAATTCATCCAGAGCAAGGCTGTGAACCCCATTTTCTCACCTTTGCTGGGGACCCTCCCACCATCTTAAGCCTCATTTGAAAAGTCAATTAAAAAATGAGGAATTTAGCATCCATACTAATGTTAAATCATATGCCTAACATGAGCTGAGCTTAAAATGCCTCCAGTTCTACTTTTACCTTCAACGGAAGGGTCCACATATAATAATGACTCACACTGTTATATAACACTTATATAACGTTGACAATTATATAACTGCCATTTACACAGTGCTGTTTCCATAGCCATTAGCTCGCCTGTTTCTCACAACAATCTTATAATACATTATTAGCCCATTTTACCAGTGAGACAACATCCACAAAGTTTAAGTTCACACACCTCGCAGAGTCTTTAAACAAATCCCGATTCCCAAGTGGCTACTTGTTCACAATGCCCAACATAAATCATGAAAGTTCTGATAGTATTTACAATATTCTATCATACTCCATACTCAGGGTCACAAATGCTGGTTTTCTACCCCTAAAAATGAAAATGCGGGTTTTCTTCAGCAAAGCTAGGTTAGTGTTACTGCTGACAACCTTTCATCACTTCGTTGGAACTTTAAGATGTGGCCAAGCTCCTAAACACCATGGCCAAGGCTCTGGTCACTACTTGTCTTAGTTTGCTAGAGCTGCCATAACAAAGCACCACAGGCTTAAACAACAGAAGTTGATTTTCTTACAATCAAGAGGCTGAAAGTCCAAGATCAAGGTGTCTTCTTCTGAAGCTTGGAGTGGGTCATCTTCTCCCTGTGTCCTCACACTATCTCCGCTCTGCGTGTTGGTGTCCTAATCTGCTCTTATTAAGGACAGCAGTCATAACTGCATTAGGACCTGCCCTACTTGCCTCATTTTGACTTAATTTCTCTTTAAGGAAATTTCCTCCAAATACAGTCACACCCTGAAGCACTAGTGTTTAGGAATTCAACACATAAATTTTGGAGAAATGCAATTCAGCCCATAACACTGGTGCCAGGGAATTTTTTAGAGCTAAAAATATTCCACAAACTTATACATACCACAATATTTCAACCATTCGCCTATGAATAGCTAAAACCTCAGTTCCAAAATAGAGCTTTGCAGAGTTATGCCATGTTCTGCTTTCACCTATAATTGTTTTAATCGGTTAAAAAAAAAATACCTAAACAGTGCACTTCATTCTTAGAGCTTATCTTTGTGCAGTGATGTGGAAAATGTATTGACAAGTTAATCTACTAATGCTTCAAATTCTGCTGAACATTTAATTTAAAAGATGTGAGGGGGCTGTTCGAGAGGTCTGTTTTTGGCTGCTTGGGAAACCACCTTTTGCCTTTCTATGTGACTTCACTCTCCCTCCTACACCTGCACTGTTGCAGTCCCAAGTCCTTGCTAATATCAGCTTCAGAGGGCTTGCTGTGAGCAGTCCATGCTCTCCTTTCTTCTAGGTGCATTAACCTGAAGGTCTCCTATGTAATGAAGTGATTAACTGAATTTGGAATTATCTCAAATAAGACAAAGCCTTTCAAAATATACCTGACCTGACATTTTCTCAAATTCTGAGAGAGGCTGGAAGAGAGACAAAGGACAGTGTAGAAAAGGGAACTGCCAAGTAGTGCTGCTCTGTGAATAGAGAATGAAAAAGAACTAGAATTTTATCTGTAAATTCTCCCTGACATACATATCTGTTTTTCTCGGGGGGCGCGGGGTGGGGGGGGAGGAGGGGGCGATGTTGTCAATTGATATACACAACAACAACACATTACAGAAATAGAAGGAACTTGGTGCTTGGGTCATTAATCCGATTATATGGCCAAATCTGCCTATGCTTCTTGCATGCCCTTGGGCAAATTACTAACTTCTTTCATATTTACTTTTTCACATACAGAAGAGTGGTTAATCATCTCAGTACTGCTTATTTTATAGGCTTTCTGTGGAGCAACGAAGGTAGAGTGTGTGACGTCAATGTAAGCTATCACCATTTTGAAAAGAATTTTGACTAGTAATATATTTCAGCTAAGAGTTCATTTTCTATAACTTTCTACTTATTTTCTGGATGACAAATTCTATTCTAAGGAGTTAAACATATACCACAATATTTCAACCATTAGCCCAACTCCAAATGTGGCCTAAAGTTTAAGTGAAGGTTGTGTTTTCAAATAGAACGGTAGGTATATCTGATACTCTTTTAAGGAACAAATTTACCACTATGTAGATTAGGATTTTCAATCTTGTACTGGCTTCCATTTTTCTTCCCACTGAGGATACTGGGAAGGTGGGGGGCTGGGGGAGAGGGCATTAACACAACTTTGTACAGCAAAACACACAAAATAACCTATTTTTCCTTCCTTTAGTTAGAAATTCATCTAATCTCAGAGAATGATAAAGAAGAAAAAATCATAAATAATCTTACAAGGAACTATAACAACTAGTGCTTAATAACTTCTTACTATGTCCAGGCACTGTGTTAAACATTTATAAACATTGCCTTATTTAATCCCCAGAAAAATCCTTTGAGGTAGGCATTGTTCTTCTACCTGTTCTAGCTCCGAGGAAATAAAACTTATGTTTAAAGAGGTAACAATCAAAGGTGGGATTTGTCTTGACATCCTGCTTTTAGCTCTTGCATTATATGGTTTCCATGAAGAATAACAAGAATATGATTCTTATTATTAACAGTTAAATATTTGAGATCAAATAGTGGCTCCATTTCAAGAATTCTAAAATTGCTTTTGAGACTCTACAGATTGATTTATAATTTTTATATTGTGAATCAGTTAGTAGACTGGCAAATTACTGTAAATTATTTAATTTCAATCAAAATTGTATTATTTCCCATTATGAACAAAATTCATGGAGTTCACACATATGTTTCCATATGAACATATGAAAAACTAGCCATAATACGGAATAGAATATGGTAACTGTAATAATTTGTGATAAAAACAAATATTATCAAGGCATAAAATAAGGCATTAAATGAATGTAACATTGTCAAGGAAAACTTCATGGTGTTGGAATTTTAGCTGGGCCTCAAAGGAGAAATTGATTTTCTCCAAATGGGGAGAAGGGGTAGCAGGAAGAACATAACATCAGTATAGAGTACAGAACTGAGAGGTGGTTGATACGATTCCTTAGTAATTATAGTTTAGAAAGTTCCCAAAAGAAAATTACAATTCTCCTCCATTATTCTTGAATGGGTTCTCAAAAAACCAAGCTTAAAATGAAATAATGAAATTTTATATCTTCAGAAGACATATCAACAATACAATCAAAGATATTGCTCATTTTTCATTTCTCTCTTATAGCACCCATCAAATTTTAGCATACTGATATATTATTTCTTTATGAAATTTTAACTTATTTATCTTTGTACACCAAGGACCCTGCGTGGTACCTGACCCACAGTAGAATTTAATACACATTTGAGTAATTAAGTGCCAACTGCTCTGTACTGGCTAAATTTCTATTAAGGCTTCATTTCCTCTTTTAAATTTGTAATGTAAGAAATCTTACAATTAAAAGTTTTCTCTATCAGACACCAAGAAAATTACTAGTTGTCACCAGCTTATTGAACTGTCCCATCTCTTAAAAGATTTTATATTTTCTTCATCAACACTCCTAAAAATATGCTATGTCAAATCCTCCTTTCATATGGGGTAGAATATTTGGTTATTAAAACTTAGTCCAGGCCAATTTAAAACTTAAAGTCTCATCTCCAATCAAAGCTTTCCTTCTCCCTGCACAGAATGCTCTGCTCATGGCACACCCACTTCCTCATCACTCCTCTAGGCTCCAAAACTTGGGCTCCAAGAAGGGAAGGAAGAATAGGTACATATTTATTTTTCTCCTTATCAGTCCTTGCAGGCAACCGAGGGGAACACATGTGCAAGTCCTCTGAGAGGCGCCCCATGTACAGTTGCCTGATGTGGGAGTCCTGGTGCCTCCCAGTATCCTCCACTCTTCTTCAGATCATGCCACATATGGTTCACCCACTCTTCCTTGATGGTATCAGCTCTTCTTCCCAGGGCATCCCCTAGATACTGTCAGAGCAAGATGCTCAAGCTCAGCTAAGTGCCATACCACCAAGTTCACCCCAGGATAGTTAGCATGGAAATGAATGAATGAGTGAATGATATTGCTCACTCTGGATATTGATTTTTATTTCATTAAGAAAAAGCATAATCTTGCATTTATTTCTTCATGCTAAAGGTAAATTGTTGTGTTTCAAGAAACATTAGAAAGAAATATATGTATTAGAGAGAAAGGAAGGAAGTGGGAGAGAGATAGAAAAGCATCGATACGAGAAACACTGATTGGTTGCCTTCTGTACATGCCCCAACCAGGGACTGAACCCGCAACCCAGGTATATGTCCTGACCAGAAATCAAATGGCCACCTTTCAGTGCACAGGGTGACGCCCAACCAACCGAGCCACTCAGGCCAGGCTAAGAGCATTTCTGGTATTTTAATACTATCTATAACTTAGAATCTAAATGCAAAAGCAAAATGAAACACGGAAAATCCAATACCTCTAAGACATTTAGTTACAGGCAGCTTTAAGAATGTGATCTCTTGGCTTATAAGAGATACTAAGAGAAGGGACTAGAATCAGTTGCACGTTTCTTAACTAGGAGCTAAGCAAAAGCTAGTTAGTAGCACATTTTAGCTATTCAAACAGTGTTGTTTTAAATAGCAATTCAAGTTACAGCAAGCACAGAATCTCTTGGTCAGAGGCGAACAATGCCTGCTATTTGGGGCATTTCGCAATAAATTGTAAGAATGGGTCACAAAAATACATTTACTGGAAAGCAATTGAAGAAAAGTCTTTTAGAAAAACAGATTTTTGGTGAAAGCAGCCATAAGCTATTCTGGTCTTTGGCATTATGAAGCCCATAAAGCAAATTTCCAAAGCAATTAAAATAAATGAACATTATATTAAAAAATCAATTCTTTTATATGAAATCCAAGGAGAGGCTAATATCTAATCTTATGAATGAGCACTTTGCGTCATTAAAATTATCACAAAGGCTGAAACCGAAAGTGTCAATCAAGTATTAGTTATATTTCATGCACTACTGGACAGGTGCCCTGAGCTTGGACTATAACCAATAAAGTTTCTGGCATCTCCAAATGTAACATGAGACTTCATTATGTGTTCATTGAGAGTGAAGCTTAATTTAAAATGGAAATAATAGGGAGTAATTATCTGGGAAGCAATAGCTACAGTTCCTATGGAGGGATTCATAGAACTTTCCCTGAATAAATGAAACATTTTATTTTCTTTTTTTAAAAAGCTCACCAAACACACAGCCCAAACTCCCAATAATGTAAATACTTCTAAATGCTTTTCTGCCCCATGCCACAAATAACCTTTTACACATAAATTCGATCTGTGATGACAATCAAGAGCATACTGGGTAGTTTATGTGTATTATACCCATTCTGCTTTAACTTTATCAATTAGCCTCTAGCACAGAGCGCCAGAGAAGGAATTTTGCTATTCACCTTCCTTAGAGAAAGGCTACACCAGCCGTGGGCAAACTACGTACGGCCCGCGGGCCGGATCCGGCCCGTTTGAAATGAATAAAACTAAAAAAAAAAAAAAAAAAAGACCGTACCCTTTTATGTAATGATGTTCACTTTGAATTTATATTAGTTCACACAAACACTCCATCCATGCTTTTGTTCCAGCCCTCCGGTCCAGTTTAAGAACCCATTGTGGCCCTCGAGTCAAAAAGTTTGCCCACCCCTGGGCTACATTAAGCATGTGCTGTGAAGACACCACACTAGTAAAGATGAGGAGTGTCAAGGCTCTGAGGGACTTTAGAGCAAGTGGGCGGACAACTATGTAAACCCATGAACACTACCAGTTTAAGAAATGCTACCTAACAGGAAGTGTGTACCGTATCTTATGGAAGCACTGGCGAGGGTGCAAATCTCTCTGCAGGGCTGCTGGCCATAATTCTCAGAGGTCATTTCGGGCTAGCTCTCTGCAGGGTGGCTACCAGGGATAAGTATTCTAGTAGGTGACTGGCTGGTTCCAAAGACTGGGGATTTGGGGCGAAAAACCATAGGGTGCACCGTGGGAACATGACCAACACGGGGCTTGATTGTGAAGATTCGCAAACACTAGACTTTAGGATTTTCATATACAAAATAGGGAGCTTTCCAGGGCCTTCGCATACAACGAGGAAATGATCCGATTTGTGCCCCGGAAAACATTCTGGAGGCTACCTAAAAGATAGGCTGTAGCAGGGAGAAATGCAGAGAGATGGGTTAATGAAGCTATTCCGGGGGAAATGGTGGAAGCCTAGCGAACATCTGATGTCCCCCATGTAGAAGAATCATATGTTTCCTCCCTGTTGACCCCAGCAGTGGGCAGATGATTTGCTTTGTACAATAAAATGTTCCTTGTCACTGACAGGCAGACATTTCAAGAGACTGATGAGCAGCCGAAGCCCTGGATGGAGCCATGGAGTACAGAGCATGAACAAGAAGTAAGTCTGTCTCTGTATGCCGCTGAGATTTGTTCCTAGTCTAGCCTGGCTCCTCAACCCCAAAACAACAGACATTTTATTTCTCTTACACTTATGTCTTGCAAAGCACTGCTCATAATTGATCAATAAATATTTATTGGAACTCTACTTGAATGTTAGATACTGTGCTTACTGCCAATAAGTTTTCAACCTTAGAGAGTCTACAATCATGGTAGGAAGAACTGACTTTAAACAGAACAGTATCTTTGGGAATTCAGAAATCCCTACCACCAGGATGGGGTGGGTCATGAATGGCTGGTTTCCCTCAGGGTGGAATGTGAATAGGGAAAAATGAAGAGAGCAGGCAATAAACATCAGGATGGGGACCAGGAAGAGGGTAAAGTTATATGGTCAAAGGCAAGAAGGAGAAAATGTGTAAACCATCTTTGGGATAGAAGAAGCAGACCATTTCTAACAATTGATAATAATTGATATTGATTCCGTCCAATACGTTGGCTGGTGCTAGAGTCCAGCTATAATACTTTAACATTTCCTCAGTTGCACTAGCCATGATTCAAGCACTTTTTAGTCACATGTCACTAGTGCCATACCGACACAGTACATCCACCATCACTGAAAGTTATATTGGGCAGCTCTGGCCTAGGAGAAGTGAGATATAAAATAAAAATACAAAACGAGAGTCCTTAAATGCCAAGATAATGTTTAATTTAACTTCAAAAGTTTAAAATTTGAAAAGGGCAGTGACAATATAAAAATAAGTGAAAGAGTAGCAAGATGGGAGAATATATAGGAGACAAGGCTGGGGGGAGAGAGAGAGAGAGAGAGAGAGAGAGAGAGAGAGAGAGAGAGAGAGAGAGAGAGAGAGAGAGAGAGAGAGAGAAGGGGTTTTTGCAGCAATCTAGAAATGAATAACCAGGACCTAGAACATAATGTGAGGGTAAGAATAAAAACAAAAGAATACTATTCTTATTATTTGCCAATTCTGTATATGTGGATGTACTCACTCACTAAAATTATTTGTAACCCTCAACATCAATACTTTCTACACTTTCATGGTCACTGGGAGACATGTGCGGACTGGAGAAAAATAAGTCCGCCAATGGCTGTGCACATTCCAGCTGAGATTCAACTCCACTTTCTTGTTTCAGCTCATATTGTGAACAAGTGTCCTTTCTGTGGTCTATGTAGCCTCATGTTTCTGCATTTTTGTTCTTTTGTTGGTGATTCACTGCTGCAAATGGCCCCCAAGTGCAGTTCTGGAGTGCTGTCTAGTGTTCCTAAGTGAGAGAAAGCTGTAATGTACCTTACAGAGAAAACAGCTGTGTTAGATAAGCTTGGTTCAAGTGTAAGTTATAGCAGCAATTTTCAACCTTTTTCATCTCATGGCACACAGAAACTAATTACTAAAATTCTGCAGCACACCAAAATATATATATATTTTTTTGCTGATCTGAAAAAATAGGTGTAGTTTTGATTCATTCCCACTGCACAGCTACTGTTGTGCTGGCTGTTGTCATTTTTTAAAATTTGACAGTCGAAGGGAAAAGGGGTCAGTGTCCCTAACTAAATAGTCAGGCATGGCATGTTTTTAAAATTCTTGCCACAGCACACTGGGTGAAAATGGCTAGTTATAGTATTGTTGCCCATGATTGCAATGTTAATTAATCAATATTTATTAAATAAGGTATCTTTTTAAAAAAAAAAAAAAGCCACCCATAACTAAATTTCCCAGCATGCCTACTCAAACTACTTTCTTTAAATCTACTACTAGTGCTTTTTTTGCCCCAGGAAGCAAAATACAGATTTTAGTTACTAAAGAGGCTTACATGAACTAATGTATCAAAACAGTAAAGCAAATTGAGAAGATGATGCATGGTAGTCACTTAGAACTAAGAGGTGTGTTCCTATGTACCAGGCTGGAAGTACTCAAGATTCAAATTTGGGTTGCAACAATAATACACATTACCATATATCACGGGACATTGAAATCACATTCAAAATGCATGGTAGTCAGCAATTTAAGTCCCCAAAAGCTGAGGGTCTTGTGTATACCATACTTAGAAAGCAATTATCTATCCTTTATTCTACAAGAAGATTTCAATTGTAAGCAATTATCTATCCCTTATTCTACAAGAAGATTTCAATTGTAAGCAATTATCTATCCCTTATTCTACAAGAAGATTTCAATTGTATGTACCACATTTTCAAGTTTACAGAAGCTTATATTTTAAGATATAAACTATATTGACCTCTTACTCAGCTATTAGCACATACAATAAAGGTTAAGCTGGTCCACTTCACCTTCAATCACAATTCTCAGGGAACTGCCATTCATATGTTCTTACCTTTGACATTATTGCTAATTTTGACACAGCTTGGCTATGCTCTGAGTAAAGATAATGTGTGTGTTTTGTTCTTTTTTTATGTGACCCAATTTTCCACAGCATACTATTTTTCCTTTTGTGGAATTAGAGGCTTCAGCTCTAAAAATCAATGCTATTCTCTCCTATGAGAATTATATTGCACCCAAAGGAACTTGTGCAAAATCAAAGTGTTTATGGCAGTGGAAACATTCATAACTGAAAATCAAACTGAATAATGAAGAGCTACCACCCGACTGGGGCACTGAGATAACCCAGATCAGTGACAGAAAACACAGGAAATGAGATGTATTTGCTCTCGTTAGAAAAAGCATCTGCCTTCATTATTGGGCGGGGGGCGGGGGGGGGGGGGGAGGATGTAAAAGAGAACCAGAAACTGCTTTCATTTTATTATTTTTAGAAGCAATGAGCATATATTTGATAAGCCTTCCAAAGTGTGGGGGGTAATATAACATCAATGCAATTACAGCAATCCTTTTCTTGGGACTAAATGGCGGGTTTTAAAGTGCAGCTACCCTTTGATTAATGTGGCAAAACAGCCTGCAGAAAATGAAAAGTACTTTTACAAAGTTGTATGAATGCAATGCACATACCACGATAATAACTGAATTCCTTATTTTGGCCTTCTAATAAACCACAGACACAAAGATCATTTCTTTAAAACACACTGAGTGGAGGGGTCGACAGGGGCTCAAAGGGGGCACCTGTAATATTTTCAACAATAAAGATAAATTTTTCCCTCAGACCCAAGGCTGTCAGGATACTCTCCTTTCACTTCTGACAATGGCTGAGGGCATCAACAAAATCACCTATTTGCTTAAGACAGACCCTTGCTCTCCACAGCTGAGCCAGGGTAAGGAGGATTCAAGATGAACAAAGGGAGGTCAACCAAATCCAGTGAACGTATGTCAGAGAGCCTTTGGAGAGAAATGAAGGCGGTTCCCAGGAGAGAGTAACCCCTGGGCAAATGTCTACTCCCTTCCTGGACTGTTTGAGTCAACAACACACAAGAAAGATTTACTCTATGCTAAGGAAGATCCAGAGAAGTGTATGCTCTGATCCTTGAGCTTAAGCTACTAGAATATAGTTAGGAGAATAACAGAGATTCAGAGTCAGTTAGATGCTCAATTATACCTTGAACAATACAGAGAGGAGAAAAAATACATACTCACAGTTTACTCCCTTACCTCTCTGAGACTGAGAGTACTGCTCTATCATTCATTCCAGATCCTATCTTTGGGTTTCAGGAAGATGTGTAATCTTCAGGCAACTACATTACACAAGCAATGCATCTAAGCCAGCAAGCCTACTCTCATCACAGCTTGGCTCTTTCTCAACCTCATTTGTGGCGCTTCTTTGTCCTTATTTTTGCTTCACAGTATTTTCCTAATGTCTTCAGCCCAACAGCTCTCACTTCCTACTCTGTTTCCAGTCTCCCAATCACCCCTTCTATCCCACACTTGGTCACCCGGGGACACCTGTCCTGAGACACCTGTCCTTGGTCCGGCAGCGAGTTTCACTCAGGCCCCTGAGGAGAGAACTTGGACCAGATCATCCGACCAAGTTTTACATGTGTTTCTTAACTGAACCAAGTGCAAAAGAAATAATAAGCCCCAAATGGGAAGTTATGAAAAGAGAGCACTCGTCATTAAGCATCATCCCATTAGACATTCCAGAAAGCGAAAGTAATAACAACAAAAGCTCCTTTGCAGGGAAAAAGAGATAATTCAATTCTTTAAAGTTTTATTACCAAATTTAAAAATTCACACTGCTGCGCACAGATGTGCAAATAAAACGTATATATAATTACTAGTAAAATAAAACATAAAGATTAAATATATGTATTTCTAAACATGTATAGTTAAAATAAACTATATATAAAATACATTTTAAAATATATTTATTTTAAATACAAATAACTTTCTTGTTTTTATATAGTTAAAATAGTTTCCTTGTTTCCTATTAACTGATTTAACCCTGCTTTTCAAACCCTAATAAAAAGTAACCTAATGGTTTAAACTGTATCCCAGCCAAGAAGAGGAAGTCCTCTCAGATGCTCAGCTTCACTGTGGAAGCTTCCGAGGGGCCATGTCCAGTAGAACTCTGCAGTGATGGGTATGTTCCAGACTTGCATCATACAACACCATACCAATTAGATTCAATGTGGCTACTGAGCTCCTAAAGTGTGGCTCGTGAGACTAAGGAGTGGATTCTAATTTTAATTTAAATGTATTAGGCCACGTGTGGCTATTGACTGCTAAATGGAACAGCACAGCTATAGAACCTAAGTGTCCCTGTGGGTGTGTGGCTGATGCAATGTCATAAAGTTGGGGAGGAGGAAAATCCTTGTCCCCATTTATCCTACAACCGTGGGCTGGGGCGGAAGCAGGCTACGGCTTGCCAACACCCTTTCTTTGGCATATTCTCCTCTATCACCGAGCATTCCTTAATGCTCTATGATATAGTTGGCTCCTGGTAAGTTAAAAGAAGTGGTAAGGATATTTAGATCAGAATTTACTTTTTTGATAAACCCTGGATTTCATGTCTATTACCTTGATGAGGAAACAAAAATTCTATTATAAGAAATATTGGCTCATTTTTTGTCTTCTTCCCATTGTTGTTGTTGTTGTCTCCTTCCTCTCATTTTATAGCAATGCTACTATTTGTGCCCTCTACCCAAGCAAATGCGGTCATGGTCTACCTTGAGCATAAAGCCACTTACCGACAAATACAGCAGAAGCAGCACAGTATGAATTTTCTAAATATACCTTCTATCATAATAATATTCATTTTATAATCAGTTCAGTAACAGACCTACACTGACCAAAAACATAAGGCAGCCTCTGTTATCATTAAATTATAGGTGGACCAAGAAGTTCCTTAATAATTGTTTGGAAAACAAAACAAAGAACTTTCAGTGACATTCAGCTTCTTGGTATTATATTCTTCCACGCCATGGAAACCCAAGAGAGCCTTTTGGAATGGCAGGAAGTAATGGACTGTTACTCTTCCAAGCTCTTCATAGCTATTGCACATCTGCATCTTGTAATACTTGTTCTATTCTAACTTGTGGATTATCTGCATCTACATTATAAACAACTTCTGTTGAAAAAAAAAGCTTCATGTGTATAACTCACAGAGCATAGTGAATTACAAAAAAATTTTATTGAAATCAATAAATCAATACAAATGAACTGAACTAACAAGCAAAATAAAGACAGAAGACAGACTCATACATAGAGAGCAGGCTGACAGCTGTGTATGGGCTTGGGGTGGTAGCAAGCGCTGGGGGTGTGGAGGGATTGAGCAAAAAAGAAAAAAGAAAGAGAACTCATGGGCATGGACAACAGTGTGGTGATTGCAGGGAGGGGGGCAAGGTATAGGAGAGATAAATGGTGATGGAAATAAAGAAAACATTAACAATGAAAAACTTCAAATGCATGCAAGAATTTTAACAAATAATTGTTTTTCTTAAAGCTATTTTACTAAAATATAAAACTAGAGGATGCTATCAATTTACAGCATGCTATACCTTAAAAGTAAGCATAAACTGGGAATATAAATGTATAATATTTGAAGCAATGTGGACATGGGCACTTTTAAAAATACTTGCACAAAGATGTAATGTATTTCAGATCAGTGTTTTACACATACTGTCCCAGTAGCTGTCTTAAAAGAGGTAAAATCAGCTTTAAGACACTACTTCCCAAGAACAGCAATGGAACAATGATTGAGTTGATGAATAAATGATTGCATGGTGAAGCATTCGAGAAAGAGATCTGCTAATAGTGTCTTCAAGAAATCAGGCAATTAACCACTTAAATTCAGAAGAAATGACAAATAATAATATAGATTTTAATATTGGATTCTTCAGCTAGGAATAAAAGAAATTTTCTTCAAGTTAATTTTTCCTTATTTGAAAAATCTTTCCAGGGAGAGACCAAAAATCTAACCTTCATTTTTATCATACGAATAAGCAGAAGAATATTAAAACAGCAAACCTTAATATCTTTCATTTCTCATTTTAATCTTGCTGAAAAATATTTAACTATTTGTATAAAATGAATAAAATCATTTAAGCAACAAGTAGTTTTTCAAAAGTTGCTTACTTTATTCTGAAAATTATGTATTGCTGAATTTTAAAAATATCCATATTGAAAATAATTTATGTTGCCAGTTAGTGAAACATTTTAATGACAGTATTAAAAGCACCACAAGATATCACCATTTATTGATAACTAGACATTGTCAACCTTCCAATTACCTTCTAGTAAATAAAAACACAAACTCTGTTTTCTACTTTGGGTTTTTATTTTTGTTTGTTTTTTTGGTTTTTGCTGTACTGTATATTTCAAAAGATTTCAAAATAAATTTTGCAAAGAATTATCACTATATATTTACCTTTTTTACTTAAACATATATGTTTCTAAAACATTATGATAAAATACTTATATCAAATTTCAGGGGAAAAATGTAAATATTGAGTCAATTCTTATAACTTTGTTTTATTCAAATAACCTAGCCTCTCCCCAGCCTTTAGGAATGATCTTTCTTCAATACTGTTTTCATCAGGGTGCCCATGATTATAGACTCTTGGAAGGCTGTTGGAGGTTGGGGTAGGGTGGACGCAAGAATAGGAAGGTTATATTGTAAGAGATAAAATTGAGACATTTTGATAGAGAAAAAAAAAGAGGGAGATGAGGGTAGTGTAGTGTCTAGTCCAGTAACATGGTAACACAGATTCACACTCCCCTGGTACCTGAATTTGAATCAGCTGGAGAACTTCGGTCAGTTATTCTGAAAAACTGTTCTCTTGTTTAGTCTTCCTGACACTCTGCCCTTGAATCACCTCACGTCTTAAGGACGCTCTGCGGTGGCAGCCCTGCTAGCTCAGCATCTCTTCACACCTCTCTCACTGTGTTTAACCCTCACCGGAGAGTGTCAGTCTGACAGGCCCTTATTTGTTCACACAAAATAGACATTTTCTCCACCAATACACTTGTACTTTTTGCCTGGAGCTAGAGATCAGCTTGCAAATATGTAGCAAAATTAGAGAGGCACATCTAAGTGACTTAGCACATAATCTGGAAGTGCCATCAGGCAAGTTTCTTCTCCTAGTCAGGTCAGTTACCCAGCACAAGTGATACTTAACATATTTACCAACAGGTAGACACAGACATCAAACATCTTCTGCTGGCCGTGAAGTACCAGAACAGCCCAACAAGGGCAGATCAGCCACACATGAACCCTGGACAATATTTTATCAACTTGAATCTCCTTAATTCAGAGCATCCTACAACTCAAAAGAAAGCATAAATTGGGAATAAAAACATAATATTTGAGGCAACATAAACATGGGTTTTAAGTACTTGCACAAACCTACAATGTATTAATTGTCACCTCATTTTTAAATCAGTGCTTATCATGTGTTGTTTCTGTTTCAGTCTTAACAAAGGAAGAGTCAGCTATGAGAAGAACAGCAATGGAACAATACCTGAGTTGATGAGTGAGTGATTGCATGGTGAAGCATGGACAGGTACTTGGGTCTACTTAGCCCAAATCCAAAGCATGCCCATTGGTTCTTACTAAGGGGTGTGGTCCAGTGGGAAATATGTCTTTATGGAGCTTGGAGTTCAATAATAAAGCAAACTTATTTGAAAGATTCAAATTTTCCATAAAATGAATGCACTATCCATTCACTGACAGTATAAAGAGGATAGTGAGACCTTGAGTCTAGGTAACCGGCTCCCTCAGAAAGCCCCGCACTGTCTGATAGGACACTGAATGATGCCAAACGGCTTTAGTCCTTTGTCCTTTCTCCAGGTTCCTGGAGTGTCTGTCCTCCTCTAGACTGCAAGCTCCTCATTTTACTGAAAAATTAATACAATGTTCAATTCTTTTTCTGAAGGAAAGTCACTAGCTTTTTTAGTTAATATTTGCCACAGGGACTTGACTTTTCTGAAATATCATTATGTTTCTGCATTGCCTCTTCTTTCAAATTTTGCATCTGCTGATGTTTGTGCAGCAAATCTTTCCAAACCTGTTTTGTCAGCAAGTTATTTGCAGAAAAAAATGCAAAATTCTCAATGTCCGCTTGAGTGATTTCTCAAGAACCTGATGGTTCATTAATATCCCACATTCATGCCAAGGGGAGTCTATCACCAAGAGCTAGTCAAGGCAAGAATGAGAGAAGAAATTATAAAGAAAGAAAATTTCCATCTTAGAAAAAAAGATGCCATTCATTTAATAATTTCTACATGAAAGTTAGTATTATTATACTCCTTTAAATATGTTATTAGAGAAAATAGATAAATATTTAATAATATCCCCAATAAGCATATATGAAAATAACACAAACCAAGATATTGGTCCATCACTTACACCACCAACACTTGTCTCTCAGCTCATGCCCTGTGCTTCCCTTGACAGTACATATCATACATCACACGGACATCCTAGGTCAGCAATCGCTCAACATCGTACCTTTATCTCCAGCAAAATCATAGGGCCGAAGCGTCCTTGACCAGCTTCTCTGGCTTCCCTGGTATCTTGACTGACTCAGCCCCTCTCCTAGCACGGAGTCCTGACTTCTGGAACTCCCGAAGCCCAACGCCACAGTTCTGCTTAGGTTAATGAGAGAGCCAAGTGAGGATTGTGGAAAGGCAGCAACTGACAATGGGGATTACAGAGACACTACTGTGGATCAGAAGGTTGGAGAACCAAAATTCTGCAAACCAAATCATACTCCTCCCAGAGTGTAAACCATTGCCGCAATGGCTACTAAAAACTGACTTTGAGTCACCAATTCTAATGAAATCCCTACTTCTCCAGTGTAACTACTAAATACTCACCCATTACTTTTTAAACTTCAGTTTTAAAGTGCATTGGCCAATATCACTTAAATTCAAATGCAAATACTTTATCTAATTCACTTTTTGTAAACATAAAACTATGTATCCCTTGGGGACTTGTTATTTTGTCAACAACAAGCAGTGATGAGGAAGAAATACCAAGGAAACCATGTTAGAGAAGGATATTAAAAAAGAAATAGAGAAGAAAGGAAAGCTAAAAGAAATCCCAAATGTAGCCAAAGAATGAAATTCAGTAATGCAGCCTATGGCAACAATGCGACCACATGTCAAACAGCAGAGCAGAGGGGACGTAACATGAACGCCCCACTCTCTTCAGGTTTACAGCAAGTGGTAAAGAAATAGGAATACCCTGGACAAGTATCCAGTTTGCCTTGAGAATCTGTGCAGTCCCAGTGACTGCCTCCTCTGCCACCAGCATGCTTCTGATCCCCATAAAGGTGCTGATGATGGCCTACCCTCCCTCTCCAGCAGGCTTCCTTCAGTCCTGGTTCAGGTGTTTCTATGACAAGCCAGGGTCTCTCACCTATCTAATATATGCTTAATGATTAGAGGACTACCTAATCTTAAAATAGCTCTCGACTTCCACATTTCTTAACACATCTGTTTTTTAATAAGGGGCACTGTACTAGTATCACTACCATCACCACACTACTACTGTTACTACTCTCAAACTACCACAATTAATAATGATAATAATCAAGCACAGAGCACTTATATAATGTTTATTACATGCCAGGCACTCTCTTAAACACTATATACCCACATACTATCTCTATACCCATTTCATAGAGAAGTAAATCAAGTCTTAAAGAGGTTATGTGACCTGCTAGGCAATAGTAGATCACAGATTTAAACCCATGCAGTCTGGCTCCAAAGACCATGCTCTTTATCACTATTTTGTCATAACTCATAAAGCTAAATAATAAATTTAAAAGAGTCCAAATATAAAATTAAATTTTTGAAGAATATAATTCCTCACTCAAGAAAGACTTATGAATGGGATTAGTTCATTTCTTTGTCATATGGATTCTAAATCATATCCGCCCATTAACCTTGGTCAGATTTATAAATAAAATCATTTCATTTATTTACCTAATATTTCCCATCCAAATTAGACCTCCCTAACTTCACATTTTATTATTAATGCAAATTTAAAAAATATGTTTTTAGCAAAAGGTTACAGAATTTCCATGGAAATCTGTTGAGAGGAAGGCTTTATAATATTGACTTCCAAGGCAGAAGGGCTAGACAGCTAAATGTCAACAGATATAGTAATTTCCTTATTTGGAAAACACACTATTTGTAATTGATGATGTCTTCCCTTTGACAGTATGCATATTAATAAGGATTGCTTACCATCATTTCCATACTGTAATTCTGCTAAAATATTAAAGTTTTTGAACACCAAATAGAATGATCTATTTTATATAAGATATACACACTTTTATGAATTAGGTCGTTTTTTTTCCTAAGTGAACAGTCTAGTCATATTATCCTGCTTTCTAGTAAATGCCTATGAAGAATGTGTGTAATATATGAAATTCTGAATTATACATACTAGCCTGGAGAAATATAGGGGTTCATAAAGTAGGTTTACAGTTGTGAGTATGTGAAAGACAGTATGTTTATTCTTGTATTGTTATTCATTTAGTAATTATTCTATTTATTATTATTATTATTATTATTATTAACCTATTTGTGCCCCACCACTGTATTCACAGGTGTAGGATATTAGCATTCCTTTGAAATAAATCAATAATAAATATTAAGCATCCTAAATTTGAAAACTTTGCTCAAACTACTCAAAAGGGTCCGTTTTACTATGTGATCATTCCCACATATGTATCCTAGCCAGACTAGGACTAGAATTTCTAATATATTTTTAAAATCAAGTTTATCATTTCACTAAATGGAATTTTAGTAACACACTCATAGGTTTTGGTCTAAATAATATTTTGTTTATAGTAAGAGCAAATAGAGTCTGCTAACCAAGTGCATCTCTACCTGTTTTTATATGACTCATAGCTCAGAATGGTTTTTCCAGATTTACAACCAATTTGATGATGCAAAAGACTAATTTTAAATCCCAATCAAATCACATGTAATCTCCCAAGGAAAATAATTTTAATGTTCTTATCAGTAGGTGAGGCAGGAAGAATAATGGCCTCACAAAATGTCCATGCCCTAATTACAGAACCTATGAATATTTTTCTTTACAAAATAAACGGGATTTGGCAGATGTAAGTAAGGTAATGGACTGTTATGGGTTGAATCACATCCAGAAAAAGATAAGTTTAATCCCCATTACCTGTAAATGTGATCTTATTTGGAAATAGGGTCTTTGCAGATGTAATCAAGTTAAGATGTGGTCATTAGAGTGAGACCTAGTCCATAGAACTGGTGCCCTCATGACACAATAAAAGAGACAGAGATACACAGGGAGAACACCATCTGATAACAGAAGCAGATATGGAAATGATGCAGCTACAAAGCAAGGAGCACCAAGGACTGATGGTCACCACCAGAAGTTAGGAAGAGGCAAGGAAGGATTCTACGTAGAGGCTCAAAGGGAACATGACCCTGCTGACAACTTGATTTTGGAATTTTAGCCTCCAGTACTGTGAGAGAATAACGGTTTTCAACCACCCATTTGTGATACTTTGTTACAAGAACCCCAGGAAACCAACTCATGGACCTGGTATGAGAAGATGCATTATTCAGGTGGAACCAACATAATCATATGGATCCTTAAGAGTGGAAAACCATTCCAGGCTTTGGTAAGAAGAAAAAAATGTGACAACAGAAGCAGAGTTAGAGACATGCTATGCTGCTGGTGTTGGAGATGGAGGAAGGGGGCTATGAGCTAAAGAATGCAGGCAACTTCTAGAAGCTGGAAAAAGCAAGAAACGCCTACAGTAGAGCCTCCAGAAGGAACACAACCCTGCCAACACCTTGGTTTCAGCGCAGTGAGACCTGTGTTGGACTTCCGACTTCTAGAACAGTAGGATAATACATTTGTATTGCTTAAGCCACCAAGTTTTTGATAATTTGTTATGGTTGGAATAGAAAACTGATACAATAATATTATATTATAAAAATTATTTTACTCAATTATCATTATTACTGTTATTATTTGAACTTCATAAAGTTTTGTGAAACTTTGTGTTCTCTCTTGTTATGTAAGTACCTACATAATGTCTTCGATTTATCATTTTGGCCCACAAAGCCTAAAATATTCTCTATCTGGCTCTGTACAAAGTTTGCTGACCCCTAGTTTTCAGTGTTAGCAAGTTTCAAGTTTCTTAAAAGATGAATAAAATATAGATCTTACATTGTTCAATATTTCTTGCTAAGTAGTGTACTGAAGTTCAGATTAGAGATGCAGATTTATGGTATAGAGTTGCATAATTGTAGACCTCAAAAAGAATTAGAAGGGACATATTCCCTGTTACTATAAGATATTCTTTTTGTTGTTGTTAATCCTCACCCATGGATATTTTTTCCATTCACTTTTAGAGAGAGTGGAAGGGAAGGAGAAGGGGAAGAGAGAGAGAAAGAGAAAGAGAAAGAGAAAGAGAAAGAGAAAGAGAAAGAGAAAGAGAAAGAGAAAAAGAAAAAGAAAGAGAAAGAGAAAAAGAAAGAGAAAGAGAAAGAGAAAGAGAAAGAGAAAGAGAAAGAGAAAGAGAAAGAGAAATATTGATGTGAGAGAGACACATCTATTGGTTGCCTCCTGCACATGCCCCAAAAGGGCCATGGATCGAACCTGCAACCCAGGTAACATGCCCTTGACCGGAAATCAAAGCCATAACCTTTCAGTGCTCAGGCTAACACTCTAACCATTTAGCAGCACTGGCCAAGGCAACTATAGTTATTCATTTTTAAAATTCATTTGTGCAGTTTGTAATGTGCCACCATAGTGCAATTCGCACAGCAGGCATGTGAGTCAAAGGTCAGCATACCCATTTCTCTTTCCAGAGACACATGCCCATTTGACCAAGAGAAATGGACAGATAACACTATTCCTGCCCACACGTAGTTTTGTAGTAGCACTGGCGGGATGCAAACACTGTATAAAAGCCATGTGTTTCATAGGAATGTGCAAGATTGGGGGAGTAAATATTTTCCTCTTTGAATAATGAGGCTCAGCATTAATATGATCATAATTCTTTCCCCTAAGGATTGCTTCAGAATCCAGAAATTATGAGTTAGATAACCAGTAAATTTAAATAAAACACTATTTTTACTTATTACTCATCTATTCAGAGAGTTCACAACTTACTCATCTTAATCACATTATTTGGAACTCAATAGCCTCATTCTGAAGAACTGGAAGAAAGCATAAATAGATTGCTGAAGACAGGCCGAGTCATTAAGAGAGGGTCGATAAGCACTGTCAGTTTGTCCCTGCCCTACAGACTAGTGAACCCTGCTTTCATTTGAGAGAAGATAAGTTAAAGAAAACGCTTTTTTCATTCAGTAATAACAAATAGTTGTTAGTGCCCACCATGTGCTGGGAACAGGAAACACAGACTTGCCCCTGCCCCTCAATGAACTCAGCCATTTGCTGGCAGAACAGAAGGTGCATTTGACATTTACTTCCTCCCTCCTCACCTCATCCCACACAAACCCACCCCACATGGGTGGGTCTGAGTGCCACTTTAGCAGAGAACAGGCACAAGCGCGTATTTCCCCACCCATTACCAGATAGTTCAGGAAATACAGCAGAGAGGCCATGCATGGATTACAGATCAGTCAGACTCAGATTCAAATTCACTCTCCTTATTAGCTATGTGACAGTGAGAAAATGGCCCAACACAGGTGAGCCACAGTTTTCTAGAGCTCAGAGGTAAAATCACAGCAATCCACGGTGTTGCTTTCAGGACTGACTGAAAGCACATGGGAGCCCAGTTGGCTTAACATAGGTGTTCAGTAAAATCTAACCACCATGAACGTCTTTGAAGGAGCTAAAGTAAATATAAAAAAAAATAATAATAACAATGCTTCTTTCTCACTAACTAGGTTTCCGTCTCAAAGGGGCCCCTGCTGTATGCATAGGCACTTTATATGCACACATGCTAGAACTGTCCTGGATGGTGAAAACATGTAACGGAAAGGCAGAATGGCACTTTAGACAACCTGGAACAAAGGCAAAATATTGACGTCTATTTCCATAGCCTCATGTAAGCCTGCTAATCCCAGAATACCACCAGGCTGCCAAAGATTTTAAATTGAGGAGAGAACAAAATGGTGAGGAAAATGCATGGAAAAAAGAAAGGGAACAAGTAAAAAGGAAGGGTGAGAGGAGCAATAAAGACAGGTATGAAGCATGTAGGCACATGCTATTAATTACCCAAGAGATCGTGGTCCACTCCCTAAACTCACATGTATAATGTGGCTACACATCCAGCTAGACTCTTATGTATAGTGAGGAGTTGAATCATGCTCAATTAGGCTCCCAAGCTCTATGATTGAAATAATTCTATCTTTCTGAGGTAGATGGTGATAAAGGATGATGGAGAAGATGATTTACCAAGCATGTCAAACTCGTGACCCATAGGTCGCATGTGGCCCACAGTGAATATTTTTGCAACCCAGCCAATATAACGGTATATAAGAAACATTTCAATAAAAATTTTGTAACTTCATTTTTACAATATCCTGTTATACATAAATATTAATAATGAACTACAACGTTCACTAATGTCTGATTACTATAATCGTGTTGCATTCATTTCCCTTATGCGCAGGCACACCATTTATCTCCACTAATACTAGTTTAGCAGCCGATTGCCACATCATTGGTCTTGGACTGACTTGCTTGGTGTGCACAACAGGAATATTTCGCTGTTGGAGAACAAGAAAAATAGGTTTATTTGCATTATGCTTATTAATTTGTGCAGTTATTTAGTGTCTGGTAAGTTAATGTTCAAGAAAAAATATTAATTTTTATTAAAATGTTCTATTATTTTACGTTAACGATTACTCATTTATTTTAGCCCTTTGTATTCAGCATGTATTTATCGAAATAAACCTATGTTTCTATGAAAATTGAAGCTTTTGTTTTTTTGCAGCCCACATACTCTTAAGCTTTGTTTATTTGGCCTGTGTTAGCCTTTGAGTTTGATATGCTTGATTTAGACAGTATTCAAAAGGAGAAGAAAATGGCTAGTAAGTATGAGCAAAACAAATGGTCCAATTTTTTAATAATACAAATTAAATCAATGCAATACAATGTTTGCCTATCAAATGGACAAAGAATTATCACGAATATTAATGCAGATGAGAGCCAAGTGAATTAGATGCATTCAGACATTGATATCGGAAGTATAAATTGGTAAGAATCTAAAAAGCAATTGGTGATATTTATCAAAATAATTTAGAGTGTTTCTATCTTTTGACCTCCTTTTCTTAGAAACTACCATAAGGTAGTTATGAGAAGATAAGCCAAAGTGCCCACGAAAAGTTACGTACAGAAGTGTAGTACAATAGTGAAAAATTGAGTATCTCTCAAGTGCTCAATATTAGGATGCTTTATAAAGCCACATTACATCCATATGATGGAAAACTTTGTAGTCATTAACCAGTTAACTGCCACGCGTCCAAAATGGAAGCCATCCCCACACGCCATGATATTTTGAATTTAATTTAAAAAATCAATTTGCAATGAATATTATAAAAAATATATATATTACAATTTGGGTGTTCTTGAATATTTTCAGCTGAAAATTCTCACAAAAAATGATTTTAAAGTTGGTCAGGACTGCCACTTAGGGAAAACATTTTTTTTTATAGACGCGTTTGGTGTGTAGGGAAGGTCTACTGCTTGTGTCTACAGATGCTTATGGCGTACAATGGGTTAAAAATAAAGGCTTTTCAATAACATTAAAAATGCCAAGTAAAGAAAGCATATGTTCTCACATAAGCTAAAAATGTATTGATATAAAGACACCAAGAAATTATTATTGCTGGAATTATGAACACATATTTTCTGATTCTTCATATTTTTTCAAATTTTCTACAAGCATACACATTAGCTTTAAGCTCAGAAAAAAACACAAAGCTAAATTAATTACCATAATAAAAAAAGAAAGGAAACAATGAAAGATAAGAGTTTGACAATTTTTTGAAATCGTTAATATGGAGTTACCCATATGTCTTAACAATTCCACTCCAAGTTTACACCCAAGATTATTAAAAACATATGTCCACACAAAACTTGTATATAAATGGCTATAGCAGCATTATTAATGATAAAGTATAGAACATGGGGAAGATGGCGGCATAGGTAAATGCCTGTACTCGCCACCTCCCACAACCGCATCAAAATTACAACTAAATTACAAAACCATCATCCACAACCATTGGAAAGCTGGCTGAACGGAAGTCCTACAACTAGAGAAGTGAAGAAAAAGCACACTGAGTCTGCGAGGAGATGCAGAGGTGCGGAGGTTTGGAACGGGCTGGTCCAGCCCCCATGTGTTCCACTTTGTTAACAGGAGAGAGATCACTGCTGCAGAGGTCACCCAGAGGATGAAGGGGTCCCAGCCCCATACCAGAAGCCCAGTCCAGGGTTCCAGAGTCGGGAAAAGAAGACCCTAGGGAAATAAGAACTACAGGCTGTAAAAAGCAGTGTGGATTGGGGTTCAGTGACACAGAAGCTGCTGGAGACCCAGCTGTTCCTCTTAAAAGGCCAGCACCACGAACTGAACGTTCAAGGTCCTGCTTCCTCTGAACTCCAGCACCAGCGCAAGGCTTTGGGGAATACAGACACATATGAGGAGGAACTGGATTGTATGGCATCAGAACAGGAACTTGGGAGTGGCTTTCTCCCAGACTGAGGTGCTCACAGAGATCATTGTTCCTATGCTGGGACCTCCCCAGTTGCAGGACTAACTGGCAGCCATTTCTGTTTGCTCTGCCCTAAGACCCCAACTCATCCAATTTACAACCCCACCCAATATGTGAGCAGCAGCTTTTGCATATGAATGGCCTGTCCTTGCTCAGTCTAAAGCAGCCTTGGGCAAACTGCAGCCAGCCCGGCCCATTCGGCTGTTCTATCCAGCCCGCGGAGCCGAAAGAGCGGAGGGTTCTCTTGCTCTCCCCTCCGCTCCTTCACCAGCAGCAGTGTTAACATGTATTAGTTCACACCAACACTCCATCCATGCTTTTGTTCTGGCCCTCCGGTCCAGTTTAAGAACCCATTGTGGCCCTCAAGTCAAAAAGTTTGCCCACCCCTGGTCTAAAGTCTCTCAACCAAGCTGCAGCTGGATCAGGGAGCCCAAAATTTTTCAATAAAAGGCTCAGGACCCGGCACCAGCACCAGCCTGCCTTGCTTCATAGCTGGGCCTCGTCTGGGCACTTCCAAACCCAATACAAAGAGAAGGAATCTGCTTATCTCTCTGTAGCTCCTGCTGGGTGGCCCCAAGCAGTGGCTGACTTTGCAACTCCCTAAATACCCAAGAGCCAGTATACTCAGGGGTCAGTGTCAGACCATACTGGATTACAATTCTACACATCCATAAGCGCCACACTCAAAGGGCAGACTCAGTGAGCACCAAGGCCCACTGAAGTAAGTCCTGCTCCATAGGGGTGTCTCCTACACAGCATCTCTCCCACTGTAGTCTCAGCTGGTCCTCACAGCCAATTGGCCTGGCAGTCAATTCCTCCAATATCAATCAAGCCTCAACTACAAGAAGACTGTGTTCATAGCCCACAAAGGGGTGCACCTAGAGGGCCCAGTTTGGGTAACTGGGCCCTGTAGAACACCTACTACACAAGGCCACTCTACCAACTCAAGGAGACATAGCAGCTCTACCCAATACATAAAAACAAACATAGGGAAGAAGCTAAAATGCAGAGACAAAGAAACATGTCAGAAATGAAAGAAAGCAAATTACTGGATATAGAGTACAAAACCACAGTTATAAGGTTACTCAAGAATCTTTTAGAAACCTCCAAAAAAAATGAAAAAGGACCAGTCAGAAATTAAGCATATACTGACTGAAATAAAGAATAATATACAAGGATTCAACAGTAGTGTAGAGGATTCTGAGAATCAAATCAATGATTTTGAAATATGAGGAAGCAAAAAACACCCAACCAGAAGAGCAAAAGGAAAAAAAAAAATCCAAAAATATGAAGATCGTGTAAGGAGCCTCTGACACAACTTCAAGTGTACCAACACTCGAATTATGGGGGTGCCAGAAGAAGAGAGAGAGCAAGATATTGAAAACCTATTTGAAGAAATAATGACCAAAGACTTCCCCTACGTGGTGAAAGAAATAGACTTATAAGTCCAGGAAGTACAGAGATCCCCAAACAAAAGGATCACACCAAGACACATCATAATTAAAATGCCAAGAGCAAAAGACAAAGAGAGAATTTTCAAAGCAGCAAGAGAAAAACAGTTAGTACCTACACGGGAGTGCCCAAATGACTGTCAGCTGATTTCTCAACAGAAACTATGCAGGTCAGAAGGAGTGGCAAGAAATATTCAAAGCCATGAAAAGCAAGGACCTACAACCAAGATTACTTTACCCAGTAAAGCTATTATTTAGAATTGAAGGTCAGATAAAGAGCTTCACAGACAAGAGAAAGCTAAAGGAGTTAATCATCACCAAACAGTATTATATGAAATGTTGAAGGGTATTCTTTAGGAAGAGGAAGAAGAAAAAGATCAAAAATATGAACAAAATGGCAATAAATACATACCTATCAACAACTGACTCTAAAAATTAAAGAATAAGAAATCTAATGAACAGAATAAACTGTGAATAAAATAGAATCAGAGGCATGGAAAAGGAACAGACTGACGATTCTCAGAGGGAAGGGGATGGGGGGAGGTGGGAAGCAATTAAACAAAGAACTTAAATGCATATATGCATTACCTACAGACAATAAGGTGGTGAAGGCCTAGGGCAGGGAGGGAACCCGGTGGAGGGAGGGAATGTGGGGAAAAAAGAGGGACATCTGTAATAATCTCAACAATAAACATTTTTTAAAAAAGGATAAAATATAGAAAAAAACACAAATGTCCGTCAATTGAAGAATAGCTAAACAAAATATAGTATATCCATACAATGCAAAACTTCTCAGCCATTAAAGAAATAAAGTACTGATACATGCTACAATATGGATGAACTTGAAAACATTATGCAAAGTGGAAGAAAGCAAACAGAAAAGATCACATATTGCATGATTCCATTAACATGCAAGGTCTACTGTAGGCAAATGCAGAAGGTAGCATTCATTGTTGACATGGGCCTGGGGTTTGGGGGGGCGGGGGGGGGGGGGGAGACAAGGGAACAAAGAGTGACTGCTAATGCAGAAAGGGTTTCTTTTTTGGAATGACAAAAATGTATGGAATTGGGATGTTTGCATAACTGAATATAGTAAATGCCACTAAATCAAATGCTTTTAATAGGATGAATTTTATTATATGTAATTTATACATTATTAAAAAAATTGGGAGGAATTGAAAGACTGATTGATAAAAAGAAAAAGAAGTGATTTGTTTTGTTGGAAAAAAATGTGTTTTATAATGACTTTAGGAACATAAATATGAAATAATAATAGTAATGACCATAGTTAAAATTAGATAACCTTCACAAAAATCCTATGAAGCAGATACTATTTTTACCCCTGACTTTCAGATAAGAAAATCAAGTTTATGGTGACAAGGAAACCTGCAGAAAATTACCCCAACAGGGAAAAAAGCAGCAAAAAATAGAATTCAATCCCAGATTCTTTGGTTTCCTGGCCACCAGCAGGAATAACACCCCTGCTGAGACCACATTTTCCTGGTACAAACAGACAAGTAGACAAATAGTAGCCATCTAATAACAGAAGTCTCCATGGAGAGAGGTTTGGTAAAGGAAGGGGGACAACACAAAGGATAACGTCAAATTCCCCAGGCAGAAAGGATGAGAACATTCCTTTCAGATGACTAGCGGAACTGAAGTCCTACAACCAGGATTTCAGATATTTCTTGATGCCTTTTGACATCTGCTCTCCCTCTCTACTGCCTTAATTTCCTGCACCCTCCACACACACACACACACACACACACACACACACAGGAGCATGGCAAGGGCAATTTAGATACTAGCTGAGCTTCTCTCTATATATAAAAGCCTAAGCGACCGAATGACAGAACAACTGGTCGACTGGTCGCTATGATGCACACTGACCACCAGGGGGCAGACACTCAATGCAGGAGCTTCCCCTGGTGGTCAGTGTGCTCCCACAGCCAACCTCCCACGGGCCCTACCCCCAGCCGGCCAACCTCCTTCCGCCCCAATCAGCTGGGATTGCTGGCCAGGCCGAAGGACCCCACCCGTGCAAAAATTCATGCACTGGGCCTCTAGTAACTATAGATTTAGTTACTTCTAAGGTGACCTGGTTTGTTACTCAGATGGGTTTAAAGGCTGTGCTTATATACTTGAATACAAGCCTTTAGGTTCAAGTGTATCTCCTAAACATTGAACTCTTCAAGTTCTTGTTTGAAAAGAGTTCATTTAAATTCATTCTGCACACAATTATTAGTAGCCTATGCATTATACTACCATCCCTACCCTGAACAAAATATGTGTAAACAGCTGCTAATCAAATAAAGGAACAGCACCAAGAACATACAAAGGCCACTGTCTCGTACACAGAGAGAACAACATCACATTTGGATAATGATTTCTCTGATTAAATTTGTTGCAGACAGACAGAGAATGGAATTAGATCAGCAGTGAGTTCACAGTGTAGCATTAACAATGAGAAAAGAATTGAATCCACAAATGTCACTATGGAGAGAGGAAACAGGATGCATATGTCGTCTCTTAATAGATTAATTATGATAAACTAAATAACATGTTCAGAAAGTTTATGAGATTGGCAAGTAATGTTTTGGTAAGGTCATTATAAACCATTCAATGGCTATGATGATGATAATTTACAGCCGTGACAGTTGTCTAGACAAGAGAATTAAGACCTTACTGGTTCCAATTTTAATTCGAAGCAAAGCTAACCGTATCCTATTAAGTGTCCTGGTCTTGTGGCCTCCAGCCACTGGCTGCAAATGTTAAACTCATTTGCTGGTTTTGCCCAGAACAGCTCACAGGAGGGAGCAAGGGCAGGAAGAAAAAAAAAATGAGTCAATTGTGAAGAAACTTGGATTCAAGCAAAAAGATTTAGGAAAGGAAAAAGATCCTTTTCTGCACGGCAATGCTATCCAAACAGTGGAGTGCTCAGATTGCTGTGGTGGAGGACAGCCCATAATCAGCCTCTGGTTGGGTTGCGTAGGGGGTTACTCTGAAAAGAGTCCACAACTGAGCATACTCTGCTTCTCCTGCTCTTACAACATAAACACAAAATATACCACATGAATTTCTTCTAGAGAAGGTGGCCTAATCATTGTTCATAATTCGAAGAGAGGATATTTCAGGTATGTGGGCCTTTCTGCTTTCACCGACATTATATTCTATTGGCAGCTGCCTAGTCCTCAAATTGCCTTTGGGAAGCCATAGGAGAATGAACTGGAAAATGTAGCTGGGGTGGTAATTTTAGTTCCTCCCTCAGAAGACCAGAGAAGATTTCTGCTCCACCCGACAAATTCTATATCCTTTTGGACTTTTAAAATACTGCTACTGGAATTGACTGTCATTTAAATATTGAGAGGAAAATCTGTCACAGCGATTTGATTATTCAAGTTCTTTAAAAATCATTAAAATCCTGACCCTGTGGGAGGAGAGGAGCTTTCCTACTATTTGATGTTGTCCTCAGACAGTCGATGACACACCTAATAGACATCCTCAGCCTTCCCATAGGGCTTAAATGTTGATTTCATTGAGCAAGTGGAAAGCACTTCTTCTTTGCAAAACTTCTAATTTGAAGTCACCTCCATACAGGCCCAAATGATTCTCCTAAGTCTAAATGTTGCAACAGTGACAAATATCTTTTTATCTCAACTGAAGGAACTAGCTCGAAAACATGAAAAACTATTATCCTACAACAACGTACCTGTAAAGATGTGTACACTGTGTAGGTGGTTCTTAGTTTTATTATCTTTTTCATGAGTCACTAATATTGCAGCATGGGAGGAATAATCCATATAAATGAAAATAGATCTTGTCCACAGAGAAGGCAGGTATCGGTTGCTTATTAGTAAGAACAGCCTAGTGCCTTGGTTTGATAGAGCATTGTTCCTTGAAGGAATTCAAACATTCTCGTGCAAATGTCATTTTTAAAAATCTCACCTCTTACTCTGGCCAGGTCGCTCAGTTAGTTAGAGCATTGTCCCGATAAGCCAAGGCTGCAGGTTTGATCCCCACGGTTAGGGCACATACAAAAATCAACAATGAATGCATAAATAAGTGGAACAATAAATCTCTCTCTCTCTCTCTCTCTCTCTCTCTCTCTCTCTCTCTCTCTCTCTCTCTCTTTCTCTCTCTCTCTCTCTCTCCTTCTCTCTTTCTCTCTCTCTCTCCAAATACATATCTAACAGTTAATGAGTGTTTACTAAATGCTAGGTATGGGGTTGAGATTAGCCTTATGTGGACTATTTCAGTTATCATCAAAACAAACCAATCAAGCAGGAACAATTATGACTTGGGGAAGATAAACAACTTGTCCAGGTCACAAAACCAGGGGTTAAAGGGGTCCTTATCCAGCCTTTTTTTAGTCACCTTTTCTCATTGCTGCAAAAGTCCTATATCTCACCTCTCTGACTCCATTCCACATACAGTCCCCCCTAAATTTCCTAAGCGTTGGTTTCATCCTGCACTCTGTTACAGTCACTCACGTAGTCCAATCCTTCAGAAAAAAATCTAAACTCCATGTTCAGACTCCATGTACGGAAACAACAGATCATACTACTTCCATTCAAAACACTGAGTAAAATTCTTCTTTCACAATATGTCACCTTCCAAACTTTACTGCACACTCCTCTCCCTGTCTGAGGTTCCCTTTCCTTCTGAAATGTCCAAGGTTCTTTTCATGCCCCACTTTCTCCAGGTAAGCCTTCCACAGCATTTACCGGTTATACTATGTTTTGGGAACTCATCCTGGTTTAAGAAAAGAATTTATGCTTCAATAGAAAGGCCAGAGAGCTTAGAATCCAGAGACCTGTGCTGAAATTCTAGTTTTACTTGCAATTTTACTTAATATCATGTAGCCTCAGGGTTTACATCTATGATGTGGAGACATTACTCTGTATCACAGAGTTGCTATAAGGATTAAATAACATTATAAATACACACAAATACACATATGTGTATGTACAGACATACAAACAAATAAATATATGTATATGTTTATAGAGAAATAATTTCATACATGTATGTTTCATTTAATCCTTATACAATATTTATACACAAATATATGTACATGTAATTTTGTGCTCACATATAATAGCTTTGAAAACTATAAAATTATCTCAAGAGGTTAAAAAGCATTACTGTGTCTTAACTGGTATATATTTCCTCAAGTAGATTTTGGATTTCTAGAGAGTAGCAACTTTTTATTGATTTCCTTCTCAGGTTATAACATAGTACTATACAACATAAAGAATACTCAGCAAATACTTGAAGAAGAATTTTTCCAAAACCCCTAGGGAAAATCCATTATTCCCACACTATACATTAGAAAAATGTAAAGGATAGAGAAACGCATCAGTGAACAGCCAACTATTCTGCAGCAAATGCACAATTCCTAATTATCACTGGAGATATTTTCCTCAACCAGGCTGCTCTGTCAACGCTTTATTTGACGAATCGGACTTAATTTCTACTAATGACATTCAGAGAATATACTCACTGTTAGTGGTAAGCACCAAGTGGGTGGAGTGTCAACTACATTTGGATGGTGTTTCTGCAATTCAAAACAACACTGACAACTTGAAGTTGTGAGCAGATATAAACAACAGCATTGAGAAGACCACACATTTTTTTAAAAAAAGATCAATGTCTTCTTTATCAAGTTTAAAATGAAAATGCTGAAATTTAAGATCTGGTAACAATTTCTCCATGCTACTAAAAATTATTTAGGAACCTGTGAATCCATCTCTACTTTAAGATACCACGATTTGACAAGCATCGAGAACATAGAGAAGGTTAGGAGAGAATAAGAAACATACCTAATGGATTAGTAAACTCTATCAGCACACAGGAAAAAAAAATAACCTAATTATACCCCACAAAAGCAGCTACCATCTTTTTCATATCCTCCCCACAAAATTTACAAATTCCTTAAGAATACAGTTTGACGGAAAAAATTATCTGAGGCACACACTACGATCTTAATTCTTCTGCTGTATCACTGGAGACCCTTTACAGGGCAGACCACAGAATCTCTTTTGAACACATGCATCTGATTCTTGAGCAAGAGTTTATAGGATGTTAAATCTTGGGTGGTCCAGAGGTTCCATGATGAATGACTAAGCATGATTCATATGACAAAGTGGAAAAGATAGTAGTGAAAAATGTTTTAAAAATAATAAGCTGGCACAGCTGTGATCCTGAAGCTGAAGAGAATACTGGGGATGGGGTGGGGGTGGGGGGGGGAGGGACGACAAATTTCCAAAGAGAGGAAAAAATCAAAAACTGAAGAGCAGCATTTCCCTTTTCCTGTCACTGGTGACAGACAACAGCTGGGCCTCCCATAAGCCAGTGTATTGAGTAAAGTTATTATGGTCCCTGTAACATTCAGTTGGTCCAAAGAGCCTCTAAGTATGCAGACATTGACTAGTAAGGGCAGTGCTGAAGTTGACAGCACTTGTACTCGTTCACCTCCAAGAACAGGAGTGTTATTAGCAAAAAGCAAAATGATACCTCATACCATAGAGTTCTGGGATGAGCAACGGATGAGTGAGGATGATAGGCAGAGGGCAGAGGAGCAATTACAAGACTTCTTGAATCATCCCTAGTCTGTTGTTAATATTACAGGGAAAGCATTCTTTTTATGTCAGACTATATTCTGCTGTATTGGGAAAAAATCACTTTTAGCTGTTTTTCAGAATTAAACTTTATCATCCTAGCAACTTGGCTACTGCTGACTTTATAAGCTCCCTAGTGAAGGCAAACTCATCTTAGAAAAAGGTCTGACCCTGCTGTTTTTAGAGTTACTGTTTTACACTTTTAATTGCAGACCCACAAAAACATTTGCAGAGACATGCTATCCTTAAGCTGTAGACAATTTGGCAAAATCTCCATTTCTAAACTCATGTCATTACTCTGACCACCAGCAACAAAAGGGTTTAGAGTCAGAATACTGAAATGCTGATTTTTTGTTCATGCTTTGTCCAAAATCATGTGAGAGGTGAAGAATGGGGAAAGGAATTCACAGGTCTCTTTATCACAGCTGTGAAAGCAGTCCTGACCCAAATGTTATACCATGCCTACCCCACCCCACCCTTGAAATTCCTTCAATCTCCATATAGATAACTAACAAGCAGATAAGGATTTCCCTAAGTGAGTTCAAGACTGAGATAGAACAGGTAAGACAGGAGACCCTATTCCAGCATACTTATGAAGAGCTGTGACCAAAATAATCCAAAGCATGGGGCAAATTTTACTTCCCTTAGACATTATAATAGGGCTTGTATTTTTCCTTTGTTTTGAGAGCAGATTTGCCTTCTGAACTATACTTTGCTTAAGCGAATACTATAATCAATCAGTTTGCATTCTCCAAAAACATATCAACAGCTAATGCAGTGAGGTAGCTTCTCAAAGGGCTGAGGTGGTGACAATAGTTTGCTTTTTAAATATATACTTATAAATCTCAAATTGGATGAAATATGCAATGCAAAATTTTGGCATAGTTTTTATAAGGAAAAATTAAATCTTGAATAATTTTGAGAAAATATCAAAGCAACTCTGTCATTCCCTCTGGAGGGAAGCACTGCGTGGTTCTCTCTTTTCGTATACTCAAATAAAGTTTAGTAACAGTCACCTATTAAATCTTTGAAAATACATAACATAATTAACTGTTTTTCATAAAGAATGAGACCAATGTAAGAATATTAGTGGAGCCAAATTATATTATCATTTGAATCTAGAAGTATCAAATTTGGGATGCTGCTGTTTAAAAAGTAAAATTCTATTGAAACAGTTAATTTTAAACACTTTTCCGCTTTGCTTTTAAGTGAACTTCATGAAGTCTAATTTTCTCTTGTGGAAGTAGGTTGCAATTTTTTTTCCTCCCAATTAACAGAGTTTTGACACCAATTTGCAAATACAATTTAACTCAGTGAGACCATTTTCCCTTCCCCCACCATTAAAGTTTGACTGTGCAGTTGAAAACTGCTTTAATTTTTAGCTACTGTGCACTTTTCATTTAATTAGATAAGTGACTTCTGCAAGAACAACTAGCTTAACTATGCTCAGTGGAAAAGACCATATAGTCAGGTACTGTAAGTGGGTATAAGTTCTCCAGTCTTGCAGAACATGGATTTCCATAGTATGCACCTATTAAAACTTTTCAATTAGAGCAGGGAAAATTGAATCCAGGGCAGCAATAGCCAAAAGTGTAATGACTCAGCTTGCAAATTCAGTCAGGTTCCACAAGACCGAGGTAAAGCTGGGAGGTAGGTAGCTAGGCACTCTGCCCCTCGGACTTGCTTCAGCCAAGCTGTCACACTACCTCATGGTTGCCCAAAACCAGCTCTTCCTTAGCCCACTTAGTGCCATTTTCCCAGGAGACATGCCCCCTGCCCTCCTCACTCCCCTGCCTACCATCTCAAACATCTCATATGAACTGAGAAACCTCACTTCCACCACCTCTGTGTGCCACACCTCATTTTAGTGGTCAAGGAAGTATAGGAATATAGTAGGTTGATTTTGTACTTCAGAGAAAAACTGATGCAAATCAGATTGGAAGTATTTGCCTTCTCTGCAGACACTAACTCCAGGGCCCTCATGAAGACAGTAACCAAATAGCTTTCTTCCCTCCTGCTTATGGAGCCAGCAGATACTGAGAGAAGAAGGTCTTGGGCATGAGCCAATGGTGTATGTGTATGGATGTGTGCACACAAGTGTGTTAACTCGAGTGTGTTAACTCGAGTGAGTTATTTAACTTCTGTGAATCTTGTTTTTTCCAACTATACAATGGGGATTATTTCTAATAGCAACCGTACAGGATTGATGGAAGGACTAAATAAAATGGTGCATGTGAAGTGCTTGATAGGAAACAAGGCACACAAAAATAAAAATTCTCAATAGAAACTATTATCCCCAAAATGAGGGAGGTGGGTTCCAAGTTATTTTATTAACCACTCCACTCCACACCTAAAAAAAGAGAAAATCAAAATACCTGGAAAACATTTGGTCTTAAAAAAAAAAATGACATTTTAACAATTTTTACAAAATTGCTCCTTAAGAAAGAAAGGAGAGCCAGTTTTTATAAAGATTAGATAGTGTTTATGGACCTAGAAAGGCTCTCAAATGAATGTTTTGAAGGTGAAAATCAAGTATATAGCCCAGCCAGTGTGGCTCCGTGATTGAGCGTCAACTCATGAACCAGGGGGTCATGGTTCAAATCCCGGTCAGGGCACATGCACAGATTTTGGACTCGATCCCCAGGAGGGGGTGTGCAGGAGGCAGTTGATCAAATGATTATTTCTCATCATTGATGTGTGTCTCTCTCCCTCTCCCTAAAATCAATACAGATATATTTTTTTTAAATCAAGTATATATAAGATTCTTTAAAATGTTTTTGATGAAACAATGTTTGAAATCATCTAATCCAGCCGTGGACGCCGGATCCGGCCCGTTTGAAATGAATAAAACAAACAAAACAAAACAAAAAAAAAAGACCGTACCCTTTTATGTAATGATGTTTACTTTGAATTTATATTAGTTCACACAAACACTCCATCCATGCTTTTGTTCCTGCCCTCCGGTCCAGTTTAAGAACCCATTGTGGCCCTCCAGTCAGAAAGTTTGCCCACCCCTGATCTAATCCAACCTTGCATTTTTTAAATTACAATGGTGACATTCAAAGAGGTTAAATGACCTGCTCATAACCACATGGTGAATCGTAGTTTTTCTTACCCAGTGAAAGATGAAGCTGGTTGTTCTGTCAGGACTACTTTCCACTAACAGCACTGAATCGGAAAAGCTATAGATTACAGATTTAACAAAATTTTCTTGGGCGGGGGGGTGGGGGGGGTGGTACTTTTCTTGTGGGATTGTGCTTTTGGTTTATGAAGAAGAAAAATGTGTTTTTTGTGTTGTTTTCTCTTGGGACTCTCACTTTATTAAAACTTTAATTTCTAAGGTAAGTTCCAAGGTTAAAATAGCATTTGAAAAACAAAACAAAAAAAGTAATCCTTCCTCATTCAGCTGAGTCCACACACAGCCCTTGAGAAGCAGTGCTGGTGGGAAGTGGGCAGGGGAAGATGGGAGCCCCGCACTCAGATGGTTCTCCTTGGTCGTCTAGCATGCAGCCGGAAGCCAATGCTGGCAAATACTCTGAGACCCTGCAATGGGATAAGACCCAAATCAAATAATGTGTATTAAAAATAAAATCCCTGGTTGTTCAAAGGTGTCTGTGCTGTTTGTGCGGCTGTTTTATTTCCTAATTCTCGTATCCCTGGCATCAGAGCACATGCCATCATTCTTCCATAAAAACAGTAATTAAGGCTTTTAAAAATATACATATTAGCAGAGCACACACTCCTATCAGTTTATCTTGAGAATATCGTAAATATCATGTACACAACAGATGGAAATGGCATAAACAGCAAAATTCTGCATTATTCATGAACTGTAGTGAGCTTTTCCCTCGGCTCCACGCTGCTGAGGAATATGTGTATGTGTGTAAATGTTCCCCTGTTAAAAACCAAGTCTTTTAACAACAACAAAGTTTATATTGAGGCATTTTTAATTTGAGGATTATTAAATTTGAGTATGTTACCCTACCTCTCACACCAGAATGAAAACACATCATCTAAAAGGCATAGCCAAAATATTTTTTGGCTCATTAGGAAAATATAAAGGAGTCACATTTTCAACAGTATCTTCCACTGAACATCTCTCTATATAAAGAGCCACGGTCCATAACATCCAAAACGACCAGACAGATGACCAAACACCAGGCTAGGGAGCTGAGGGAGCGGGAGCTGTGGGCCCAAATGACCAAAGGACCAGTCCGGCTCTCACAGCGTGGTGGGGCAGGGCTGCGGAGGCTGAGGAGCCACGCGGCGGGGGAGGTGGGGGAGGTTGGGAGGGCTGTTAGCATGGGGCATGTGGGGCGGCTGAGGCCGAGGAGCCTCGCAGGGCAGGGGCTGTGAGCATGGAGGTTCACGGGGCAGGGGCCACGGAGATGGAGGAGTGACGCTGGGCAGTGGACATGGCCCTGATTACAGCTAGGCCTAGGGACCCCGCATGATTTAACCGTGAGCTGGGCCTCTAGTAGCTATATAATACCACAAATACCACAAAAAAAGATACCACCAAATATAATCACAGTTAGTGAAATAAGTTCGCTATATTATTTCCACCCAAAATAGAGTGATTTTTTTCTCCCTTCTGTAGAATCACAATTTGAAGTGCAAGTTAATGAATGGGTGTTTTCCCGTGGGTTTCCTGAGAACAGATTCAGAGGGAGAAAGGCAGATGGGGCTCAAGCCCCCAGGAATATACCTACAAGGATGTGAAAAAGCCAGGACTGGGAAGAATGAAAATCAAGACTCAACATAGATACTCTGGAAGCCTCCAGCCAATTCTACAGGGAGCTTTGGAGCTAGGATGACCCTGCAGATATGTCCCCAGCTGAAGCCAGGCTTTGCACCTCTGTACCAGCCAGACACTGCCTGAAACTCTGCAGGCTTAACCTTGGGCCAGGCAGTTCCCAGTAGCCGAGGGTAATTGCCAATGAGAGGTATAGTGGTGAGCTATCAGAGGCCCAGGTGGCCAGCATTTCTTGGGGTTGGTACTTCTGACCTCACAAAGGCACCTAAAAAGAAGAGTATAGCATTGTCTACAAAGTAGATTTTTCATTGTAGTAAGCACCATCAAGTCAAATTTCAAACCATAACAATATTGATTCAAACTTTAAGACCTATGATAGATTAAGGATGTCTAGTCAATGAAAAACAAGCATCTATCAAACAAGAGAGAATAAGCAATTTTTAAATTAAATAAAGGGAAGAGAGGAAAGATAGGTAAATCTTTTTATCAACCCATTTATATGTGTTCTCAGTACTTAAAACTAAAATTAAAATGGAATTTATACTGAACCTTTTCTCATTCTAGCAATAGTAATATTCACCCAAGATACATGAACTAATTAAGCTTTTTTAAAGGCTCATACATTTTATTCCCATGCATTTTAATATAATTTTAATGATGTTTAATGATCATCAAATCTATAAATTTTATTGTTTTGATCAATGATTCTTATGAGAACCCAATACACAAAAAAACTTTTTATATAAATATTTTTATTATAAGACATATAAAAGGATGATTAATAAAAGATTTTCAAGAATAGATATATTACTTTAAGTTCTGTGAGGAAAGTTAAATGGAAATAGGAGTCCCAGGAGGAAAGAAATTGATGGAAAATTTCCATATGTCAAAGAACTTTTCATGTACTTTTTAAATGGAAAGGGTGATTAACAAATAAATGTAGTTTCCCGATATGATGATTACCCTGAAAAAAGAAATGTTATTCTTTTTAAAAATATATATTGATTTCAGAGAGGAAGGGAGAGGGAGAGATAGAAACATCAAATGATGAGAGAGAATCATTGATTGGTTGCCTCCTGCATGCCCCACACTGGGGATCGAGCCCGAAACCCAGGCATGTGCCCTGACCAGGAATCAAACTGTTACCTCCTGGTTCATAGGTTGACGCTCAATCACTGAGCCACACCAGCCAGGTGAAATGCTTAACTTTTAACATGAAAATACTTAACATACATTAAAATGACCTATTTTGCAACTATGATATAAAATTTAGTTTTCATTGTAAAATGTGCAACTAACAGATTTTCAAACCTTTTTGTGGTGAGCAGTTTGAAAGCAATGGATTTTAAAGAGCATCTATTTTTTTTTTTTTTTTATTAGTTAAGGTATTACAAATGTGTCCTCATCCCCCCCATTAACCCCCAACCTCCCCCCCACACACACTCATGCTCCCATCCCCCTGTTGTCCATGTCCATTGGTATGGCTTATATACATGTATACAAGTCCTTCGGTTGATCTCTTCCCCTTACCCCCGCCCTCCCCTACTTTCCTTCTGGGGATTGATAGCCTGATTGCTGTTTCTCAGTCTTAGAGTCTGTCCCTTTTCATCAGTCTATGTTGTTCTCTATAATCCACAAATGAGTGAGATCATGTGGTATTTATCTTTCTCTGACTGGCTTATTTCACTAAGCATAATGAAGAGCATCTATTTTAAAGTCCCTCCTGACTCATAGCTACTCATAATTGTAAATTGTGTATTTCCCCAAGGTCCTGAAACTATTGCCCATGTAGCACCTCAGAACTACCAACAGAAACATGTTTAATTTAAGGTCAAGGAAGCATCTTAAGAAGCCTATTCGGCACAGTAAAAGATTGAAAACTGATCACATTTAAAACAATCTAGGGGAAACTGTCACTGGAAAATGAGGGCTTTGCAAGGTAGAGAAAAATCCAACTGGAAAAAATCAAAAAGGCGCAAATAGTCCATTGTGTTGAGCCAAAGCGATCATACTCAGCTTCTCGACCACACTGTACTCCCAATTCAGTGCTTTCTATTGTAGTCAGACAACTCTTGCCTTAGAAGGCAGAGAACTTCTTGGGACAGAAATTAAGACTCCTCTAAGTAATCTCACCATTGGTAAATGCAACCTCCCATCCTGGCTACCTTTGTTTATTTAATTTTCTCTTTTTTACTGTCCTTCCTTCTTTTTATCTTCTCCTCCTCCTCCCTCTTGCCCTGCTTCTCTTCCTCCTCTTCCCATTCTCTTCCTCTCGTCTTTTCTTTCTCTGTCTCTGTCTCTCTGTTTAAAGACCCCTATCTCAATAAAAAGAAAAAAATATGATTATAATGCAAAAGTGAGCAATGTGAACATCAGTCATTATTTTGCCAACAGGAAAGACAGACTGGCCAAAGTAACTTTATGAGAAGAAAGAGTAAATTAATAACATACCCTGATAAGTCTCTTAGATCCTTATATTTTCCTATTCCTCAAAAAAAAAAATAATTACATATAAACAATGTGCATGTGATTGACCATGCCCCCCAGGCTTACCTAATAAAACATTTTAAAGAATGCCTTGGCCTATTTATTGCAAACCTGCTTGTTTACCACATCCTAATCAGAATTTTTATGTTAATATGATGCCTTTAAATTTCCCATCCAAGATTATTTTGATGTCTGCTTTTTACCTTGAAACCAATCAGATTTTTTTCCCCTGCTTGGTACCTCTTTTGCCACTTGGATACAGCAAATCCAGGCTGGAACCCTGCATGTCAGGCACCTGCTGGGCCCAGGCATAGCATGCCTCAGAAGTACACTTTAAAATTTAATTTTGTTCAAGCATTTTTCAATGAAATGCCATTCCTCTTTTAAACTCTAATGCTAAAAGATTTTAAGATTGGCAACGTTACCGAGGACTTTATTCTTACCCCAGAATAATGTACCAAACGAAGCCGAGGACCTGGGAGAGAAGCATCTCAGGTGGCGAGCAGTGAGGGGTGCACTTTAGACTGATTTTCATAAAAAGGACTTAATACTGTTTCTTAGTTCAATTTGATGTGCATATAATTTTGTCCTATTTTACCTATTTCAAGCCTAAATTCCTGTTCTATTAATTAAGTCAAATGCTCTGGCTTAGTTAAATTTCCCTTTCACAATTGCTCAGATGTCTTCTACGAGAGCAGTGAGAGCCCTTTATTGACAGACTTTCTTTTATTAGAGGATATTCAGGAGTGAGAAGACAGTCCCAAGTCCAATCCCGTAACGGGTTCCATAATGAGCCTCCCAAAGGAGTCAGCTTTGTGTGCATTTTATTGCATATCGGTTTCCACTGACTTTCTTCTCAGCAATTTCAGGCCTCCTCCAAAACATTTGGTGGTGTTTATTTAACATCATGCATTTGTCCTAAACCTCTAATGTAGGCCAGAAGCAAATGGAGAGAGAGTCTCAGTCTCGAGCATGAGGCAAATTCATTGCACACAGTCAGTCTGGGATGCAATACCCCAGAAACTTACTAAAGGGAGCTTAAAGCATCCTTGAGCTTGGATCCTTCTACCCACTGCCCTACCCGCCCCGCGCGCCCCCCCCCCCAGCTATGCACTCCTTGGGGGGCACTCTTCACCTGATTTGAGGTTCTTTCAGCATGAGCCTTTCTCTACCACCAGATCTTTAAGCTTCCTGAGATCACAAGCCATATTTTTCTTCTCTTTCTCTTGACTAATTTATAGCTATAAGTGACTTACTCTGAGCACAGTTTTGAAAATATTCATTGAATGAAGAAAACTGGATGATTCTGCCATCCTTATCAGGTTAGCAAGAACTAATCACAAGATTGATCATTGGGGGGGGGGACTATCTTCCTCTTCAAAATGAGCAGATACCCTAAAAAGTATGGGTATCTCAATACCTATTAGTGTAGTTGAAGCATGATGGTCTTGCACTAGGTGCTGTGGAGCAAAGCTTTTTGCAAGCTCTGCTCAGGTAGGAGTCTTCATTATAACCAGGCAGTCTGCTGAGACTAAATCCAAATAAAGTCTGAAACTCCTCTTCCCCCCTGTGGTGTGAAACACCAGTAGCTTTCAACAAAAGGGACAGAAAGTAAGCTGAATGCTGCCAGCTGTCAAGCTTTCTTTATATGTATTGTTGCAACTGCCACTTTTAAAATTATTCAACACCTTGAAGGAAATAGTGACAAAGATGGAGATTTCTTAGAAAAGAGCTTGAAAGCAGCCTGCTAACTGGCAATTCATGCCTGCAGCCAGCGTTCACCCATTCTGTTCTGCAGTGTAAGGATCAGTGTACATTAAAGAAAGTGAACTACCCAAGGAATCCTGCCATTACCTTTTTATACAAATAGCATAAATATTAACAGAGTTTTAGTTCTTTTTAATTAAAGGGTACTATATGTTAATACAGTAATTGATACATGGAAGTGTTTAGAACCTTGTACTTAGAAAATATCATTATTCCCCCTAGACCATTACTTTCACTTGTAGATTTCAAAGCACTTTGCATTTCTCCAACTAGTGGCAGGGCTGAGAGTAGGATCAAAATATTTAAATAGTAGGTGAAAGAAATGTTCTGGAGCATATATGTCAAGGTGATATTTTAAGGGTATGTCAATAGATCCATCTATAGGTCTTTAAAGTTAAGAATATATTAGACTAAAGGTATGTCAATCTTTTTTATCTTTTCAAAGAACCAGCTCTTGGTTTCATTGATCTTTTGTATTTTTGTAGACTCTATTCTGTTTATGGCATATATCTAATTTTTATTATTTTCTTCTACTCGATTGGGGCTTTATTGTTCTTTTTCTAGTAACTTTAAGTGAAAAATTGGATTATTTGAGACTTTTCTTGTTTCTTGAGCTAGGCCTATAATGCTATGAATTTTGCTCTTAGCACTGCTTTCCCTGTGTCCCATAGGTTTTGGGTTGTTGTGTTCTCATTTTCATTTGTTTCAAGGTGTCTTTTGATTTTTTTTTTTTCCTTTTTCTCACTGTTAACCTTGAACTCACTGTTAACCCATGGATCAGGTGATATATTATAGAACTGTATACTTGAAACCTATATTTTATTAACCAATGTCACTATAATAAATTCAATAAAAAATTAATAATAAAAAGAATATATTGGAGTAGCTGCCGAGAAATCAAGGACCAAAGGAAAAAGTTCTTAAGAAACCCTGAAATATTGTACATTTTAATAATTAATGTTATTGTCAATGTTAAGGAAAAAAGCAATAAATTAGAAGGATGACATTTATGATTTAGAAGAAGTAGACTCAACAATTTAAATGGAATCATTTTTTAATCTCCTTTCTCAATAAGCAACTTAAACAGCATCTGTTTCTGACTGCCAGACAGTCAAACCAATGTGGAGAAACCTCCTCTCTCTACTCCAGGCACAAAATAAATCTTCAGGTAGTCAAGCTTCCTTAGACTGTACTAATGACTGTTCTTCCCATCTCTATAATTATAAGGGATTTCCATCATTGGTACCAATAGACATTGTTTAGAATGGCCGTGCCTCAGAAATGAGGGAATACTGATGCTGCCTTTTGCCGAAGAAAGCCTGCAGGTGAGATTTGAGATCATTACTCAAGAGTCAAGTCCTATGAAAGAAAATGGCCCTTCTCTGAAATGACTGACCAGTTGGGAAACAAACATTGAGTCCATACTGCAGAATTCTCTTTAGCCTTGACTTAGCCTTTGCTTTCCCTCTCTTGAACTACACTGAATAACTTGTAATTTTGACTTAATTGCCCTCAGCAATAGTAACAATATTGTCCTATCATTGTCTCCATGGGAAGACCCTTCCATTTTCTTCATTTGCTCATCAATTCCCTTTCTTTGCCATTAATTACTTATAATCAAATAATAAAGTGCCATCGTTAGAAAGGGGTCTGTTTATTTTGAAGCAATGCTTGTGAGTCATTTCACTGTCTTAATCTTTTTTAAAAATTATATTTTAAATTTATTTTAATAATAGTTAACATGAAATATTATATTAGTTTCAGGTATACAACATAGTGATTCATTTATATACCTTATGAAGTGATCACCATTAGTCTAGTAACCATCTGTCACCATACAGTTATTTATTATTGACTATATTCCTTATGCTGTACATTGCATCCCATGACTTACTTTGCAACTATAAATTTTTACTTCTTAATACTCTTTGTTTTTATTTTTAATGTGAGGGTTTGACCCACTACTTAAGATTCAGAAGCTTCAAAAATGTTACTTTTTCTTTTTTGGGATATGTCATTGGGTAACCCCAAGATGTATTCAGTCTTCTATGAAATATGGGAGCAAATTGGTCATCACACAGTAAACATGACAAAAACAGTCACGAAGTTAAGTAAGTTTACCCTCAGAGTCCCACTCCCTGAATATCATTTAGTTCCAGCCTTCAGCACTAAACTATGGAAGTCAGGTAATCATCTGGAATGGTCTCCTCACACCACATTGTTAATAAGTTCATTATTTACAGTTTACATTTCTAAATAAGAGGCTCTTAACTGGAAGTGTCCCTGCCTCCTTGCCCCCAGAGACTATCTGGCTACTGGTGGAGACACTTCTGATTGTCACAACTTGGGGGACTGCTAATGGCATAGGGCAGTGGTCGGCAAACCGCGGCTCGCGAGCCACATGCGGCTCTTTGGCCCCTTGAGTGTGGCTCTTCCACAAAATACCACGTGTGGGCGCGCAGGTACAGTGCGATTGAAACTTCGTGGCCCATGTGCAGAAGTCGGTTTTCGGAAAGGAGATAGATGAAACAAGTATACAACATGAGTGTGGATGGGAGAGTTGGAAGGGGTCGACCTCAGCGAACATCAGATTGAGGACGTTTTTAGCAAAGGCCAGCTTAGGAGTACCCTAATTAAGTTAATAACAATGTACCTACCTATATAGTTTAAGTTTAAAAAATTTGGCTCTCAAAAGAAATTTCAATCGTTGTACTGTTGATATTTGGCTCTGTTGACTAATGAGTTTGCCGACCACTGGCATAGAGGGTAGAGACTACAGATGCTGCTACACATCCTAGAGTGCACAAGACAGCCACCCCCCCCCCAAAAAAAAAATTATCTGGCCCAAAATATCAATAGCATCAAGGTTGAAAAAGCCTGTTTTAGATATATGCTCTTGAATGCCTTGTTCATATTTGGTGAGCAAAGACTTTTTATTCATCAGCCTAAAGCGTTCCCATAAGTCCTGAAAGAACAACTCACCTATAAATAAATGAGTGGGAAACAGATATACTCTTTTGGTAGAAAACGAATTTCACCACCCACATTCTGTGAAGGAAAAGCACATCACCATTCACTCTTCTAGGAACATTAAATTGAAATTTTCATAATTTACTTCTTTGGGGTTCATATGCAAATTATAATGCACTAAAAATGAAACACATTGACAGGCTCATTGTTCCTACTGCTCTGGTCCAGCTGCACAGAACTACTGCTGAGGAATCCCAGAGCAGGAAAGGGCATCAGACAGGGTCAGCCTGCTCTGTGCGCCTGGGTGCATCAAGCATCCCTTGAGTGTTGAGTTAGACAGACTGATACTATAACACATGTACTTGACATTTGCTGATTTGGTTTCAGCTTTTTAAAATAGTATTTCAAGAAGAAGCTAGCACTGCTTTTGCTCTTGTATTTTTCCTTTGTACTTCTTAAAAGTAAAATATAAATGCAACATGTATTTCAGGCACATTGGCTCAGAACTCTGAAAAGGTAGAAAGAACTCTGCTAGATAGCCAGTGTTCTCAAATACAAATCATTTCCAGTCCCCATGGCTGCATCAAGCCTTTCTAGTGTGTTATATTTTATTCTAACATCCAGATTAAACCACCTCACATTCCTATTAGCTCTGAGCCCTTTCCCCATGGCCAGCAACATATTTATCATCCATGCTACCATTTGTGCATTTATAGACCGTTTATATAATTCTGATTAGAAGATTTTGTATCGTTCTTGAGAGGATAAGCTTTTCAAAAGTGAACTGTGACTTTTTTCATCATCTCAAATTCGTTTTTTTCAAGCACGGGGTTATATATACAATACTCAACACATGTTGGTTGATAATTTCTATTGCTGAGTAGAAAGGGAATAGAGAGGTTATGTACATTATTTTAGCTACATGCCTCCTCTTCTTCAAGCACTGTTCTTATTCATGGTTTGAGTTAGAATTGACATTGTAATGTTTAAGTGCCTAAGACAGTTGGAAAGAGAGGAACACATGTCAGAAGTGGAGGTGTGGATCCCATGTAGGCCCAGATATGTGAACTTAGGCACAACAGAAGGTGAGCTGAGCAGAAGAATATTTACAGAAAGGAGCTAAGAGACTAAATGGATCATAAAGTTAAGTGGTAGGAGGAAGAAAAACCATAAAATCTATGCAAGCTTGACAGGAGGAAAAAGAGGTATTCACATCACTTGGAGACACAAAGTGTTCTCAGGTGCTATCAGGCCAATCTTTCATACAAAGCCTAAATCTATGACGTGCCTCATTCCAGGCTCTCAGCATAGCTTGGAGAGAAAGTATGATGCAGCTGAGGAAAACAACCATTGAACTTGACAAAATGGGCTGCTAGGACTACACCACCTGTCAGCTGGGTGACCTCAAACAAGTCACTTCGATCTCCTCATAACCTACTCCCTCATCTTTGAAATGGGGACAATCAGGATTACCTAACAGAGTTGAGGTAACATATATAAAGAATTGGATGCATTAGAAAATGTTATGTGAAAGGTTTTATCATCACATCATACAGAGAAAACATTTTAGCATTAACAATGCAAAACTGAATTATAAACATTCTTAATCCAATGGCAATTTAAAACTTCATGGGCTAACCACTAATTCCCAGAGGAGAAAACTTGTTGGTCTCTGAAGACAACTTTAGCGCACTACACTAAATTCTAAGATTAAAAAACAAACAAACAAAAACTGTTTTACTGCTATTTCTCCCCAGAGAAGAAACACAAAGTACTCTTAACACCTTCATAGCAGGACATTTCTGTTCTAAAGGAAACAGGAGTCCTTTACAGAATTTCCAAGCCCAACATCAGTGTTACATCCATTGTGCAGAGAATACCTCAATTGATTACTAGCCAAAATTATTTTATGTCTTAAAAAATATTTGCTTAAAACAGTGATGGCGAACCTTTTGAGCTCAGTGTGTCAGCATTTTGAAAAACCCTAACTTAACTCTGGTGCCGTGTCACATACAGAAATTTTTTGATATTTGCAACCATAGTAAAACAGACTTATTTTTGATATTTGTTTTATATATTTAAATACCATTTAACAAAGAAAAATCAACCAAAAAAATGAGTTCGTGTGTCACCTCTGACACGTGTGTCATAGGTTCACCATCACTGGCTTAAAATGAGGTAAGTAGACATTTCAATACTCGGGAAATAGCATTTCATTCTATCAGTATCAAACAAAAGCCTACTCTTTCTGTTGAAATGAGAATTTAAGTTCCTGGAATAGTGACAAACATGAAAATCAGGGAAAGAAAATATTGATTTAAGAAAATAAAGATAATTCATAAGTAAATCAAAAGTCAACTCCTCATTCCCCTCACACAGCTCCGCAGACAAAGCAACATGCAACCAGCCGCAGCGAGTTCAAGGTCCTTGCAAAGTCTTAGAAGTTGGGACAGCTTCAGATGAAGTGCCACAACTAGCGCCCTGCGGCTGGTGGGGATGGAGGACCATGCTCATTAGGGGAAGCTGTGAAACCAGGAGGCCTGAGGCTAAGGTTCAGGACCAGCCCAACCCAATCACGATTCTGAAGAGCTAGTCAATATTGCAGAATAAAAAATAATGTTTACAAATTAACACTTAACGTGGCTTAGAAAACTCTCCTCGGGATCAAAATTCTGACCCTGGTTCAACAAAGTCCTGTCTAACATTCACGTCTTCCACTTTTTCGTAGCACAGTCTCCTTTTGGACTTTTGTCAACTCCAGCTTTGACCAACTCTGCAAGTGCAGTATTGATTCCTAGAAGAAATCAATCCCAGCATGAAGTAAGGTCTTTCATCAAAACCCCATTTTTCTCCTCAATGCCAGAGCTCTGCTGGAATAAAATACACAGACCACAAACAGGAATTTCTTTCCTTCCAATCTGTTCAGCAAGTATAACTGAGAGTTAGAGCTCTGGCTACATCAGAATGGCCCTGGACCAAGGGAAAGGGGGCTACAAAGCCCACGCCTGACCTGAAGTGCTTGGTGGAGGATACTTGGGCATGTGAATTAGAATTAGAAGTGCAATTTTTGGTTTGGAATTTGTGACTGGAAAATGTATAAGTCCTGGTTGAATTTTAAAGAGTTTAGAATCGTTTGTGTAGTGCAAGAAAACTTAAAGGAAAGGAAATATGATATATTAAGGGGAAAATCCCATCACTCAGAGCTTACATTTACTTCTTTATTTAAAAGGCATCAAATTAAGCTAGAGTGCTAATTATCTTCCATTGTATCTTTTTCTTTCCCCCTGCATCCACAGCACAAACTACCTCCTTCCTTCCATCCAACAAAGCCATCTTTGTGTGTTTGCATAAAATAATATAATGGCATTAAACAAACATGAGTGTATACATGAGTATGCAGAAATATAAACATGTAGAATGTTTTGTATCTTTATTTAATAAAACTAAGGTTAGATCTTTTCAATTAAGAGCAAATTCATGATTAACTCATTTGTCATGCCTGCATAATATTCCAGTTTCTCTTCTGTTTTAAATTCTCCCTTGCTCAAAAGAGGTATACAGATTAAAGACCATTTTTCTTTACTGTGCTTGTTGTTCAGTATTGCTTTACAGACCGTCCATTCCCAGCACCTCAGCAGTCTTCTCATGGCCTATTTACATGGAGGCATATTCCCTCACAGGGACTCCTGGGGCTGCTCCCTCCACACAGTGGCTATACCAGAGACAGGAGGAGGAATTCTTAACTTAGACCCTATGCTAATCGTGCTTTCCTAGTTTTCTATAGTCAAGTGAGATTCTTCCATTTCAAATCTTGTAAAAGTTGCTTGTAGAGTTGAACCTTCTGAACTTGTTGTGGAAATTGGTTTGAAACTTGAATACATAATGTCTCCAATCATGAAAGAAAACATAATATGCTTCAGGTAAGAATTTATAATGTTTACTTTTTAACTTCCTCCTGGAACTGGAAGGCTGGATTAGCATTTGAGAGAGTTACAGTCAGCTGTTGAAATTGATACTAAAATGCCCTCAATTTATATATCTCAACCCCCAACTCACAACTCACAGCTCTGAAGTCTATAAAATATCTCCATCATACTGATCAGAATAAAGTCAATAATGGCAATTAAAAAGCAAAAGACTTCCATTTATCTAAATCTGAGCCAATTTTCAGATCTTCTCAATAAATATTTAGTCACCAAACCTAACCCTAGGGCAAAACTTGTACTTTATAGTTTGGGTATATCTCAATTTAATCTTGTTAACAATGGTATTAATATAAATAATAATCATATAAATGCATCACTTTGGGAAAGTTACCTACATTTTTCATTTTCCCTTCCATAAAATCTAAAAGTTGGGTGAGAATCAAATTTATAAATTTTCTTCATATTTAGTCTTTTTTAATTCTAAACTAAACTTCGAAGATCATATGACCCAACTCTGCATAAAGATGTTTATAACTGAGAAGAAGTACTTAATATTATTTTAGTAATTCGCCTAACAAAAATAAGTGGCTACACTTGTCATTGAGAAGATAGATAAAGGTGTTATACAATTTAGAGCCCAGATCAATTATAAATGAACCTCATTTTCAGTTATCAGCAATTAAAATCTAGATCCATACAAAAAATCCAACACTGGATATTTTAGGTAATCATTCCTAAAACAGATGTAGAAATTTAAGGGAGAGAGTTAATTATCCAGCATTTCAAGACATTAAATATATTTTTACTTATGCTATTTGCTAAAATACAATTCAAGTCCCTAGATATGGTTACCTAATGCACAAGAGTAAAACTTTTGATCATGTTCTTGTTCTAAAACACAGCAGAATTTTTCAAGTTATTATATACATTTTTCAAAAGCACATTTTGATGGTTGATGTAACTTGGCACCAAGAGGCACTTCACACAATGTTCGCAGCTAAGATTTACTAATGTGTTTCCCTATTGAATTCACGGCATGTGCACATTCCACAGCATGAGAATATACATGTTAACATCATGATTTATTCATGAAGAAAGAGCTCCAAGCTGAAACTTGCAAGCTGGTCTCAGCTCAGCCCCTCTTAAGCCAAATAATCTTGGACAAATCTCTTAATTTGCCTGACACTCCTCTCTCTGTCCCTCTATAAAATAAGGAAGTACATATGGGTACTGAGATAACAGCTGTAAAAATGAAGACATTTTATGAGTACTTTGTAAATGGGTTATGGCAACATAATACTAGAAGGAGAACAGACATACAGTTGATCATGTAAAAGAATTCTGTCCTATGAGTCTTTAGTCTCCGATGTCCAACTAACTCTAGATACACAAGTGGTGCAAAATAGTTAAACAACAGAATTTTTACAAACACATCCATATGATTTTTAGCAAATTGCATTATGGAGACAATTATTATTAGAAAAGAACTAGACTTGAAGATCAAGTAATTTTTGATGGAAATTTTATGAAATAAATCAGAACTTGCAATCATCTAATGAACCCAAACCTACCAATACACAGGAGGAATAGTAAACTCATGAAAACGTAGTTCTTTCAAGAACACTGAGAACAAGTAAGTTTGTTAAGAGGCCAACTCTAAACCTGTTACCTACCACTGCTCTAGGACTGAAGGAATCCTAAAGGAACAAGCTAGATCCTTGTCCTTAAGGAGCTAAAAATCTAACATACAAAACTCATAACATTGCTGATTTCCCAACTCGACTACAAGTTTCTTGAAGGTAGAATGTTTGTCCTTTGTTTTTATATCCACACTACTAATTAGAACATTTTTAATAAACAGCCGTTGGCTAATTGTCTATTCTAACCACTTAACTGTGTAGGCAATATGAATTTTTATTACTGATTTGGAATTAAATAAGAGCCAGGAATGATCTGTCTTTATCTTAAGCTATAACACTTCCAGTACTCAACAGCACTGGTACAATTACAAAGTTTATTTGTACACTGTCAAACCCTCCCCACTCTATACCAATAAGTCTTCAGAATAGGAAGCTGAGTTACACTTTGAGGATAGAACACAGTAAAATGCTTGTCAGTAACATGATAAGCGTGTAATATTTGCTGAATTCATTAAGTGCTATTCCCTGGATCCCCCTAGGACTTTTTCACTGTCATTACACCACTTATACCATATTATACTCAGTTTAGATATGTCATTTCTCCAATTAGATTGCTAGACCTGTTTGCAGGGTTTATGGTCTATTCAGCACCATATTTCATAGTTCCAGGGCAGTTTCTGGTACACATGATCAACAAATACTTGTTCAACAAAGCATACCACTTCAAAAGTAGAAAGCATTGTTTAAAAGCCTTCTGCCCACTTAAGAAAGTCTGACCAATGGTTTGCCAGCTCCAGCTTAAACACCCCCGGCAGCCATAACCTCCTGAGGCAGCCCGGGTAGTTCCACAGGAGATTGGCCCTAGTATTCACAAACTCTCCTCTAGGCTAAAAGCATTTTCCTTGTATGCTCTGCCTGTGGTTCTAACTCTTTATTCAGAGAAAGGTGGATAGCTTGTTCTACTACTTCTAGCCTATGTCCTTTTGGAATATAGGTCAGCAATCCTGTCTCAGTCAGAACGTTTCTTCCCTTCCCCAGGGTACGCGTCCTGTTTCCCTTGAGTAATCCTTGTGGTATGTGGTCTCTGGATCAATGACCAGCCTAATCATTCTCTCCAAACACTCCTCCAATTTATGTCCTTCTTGAGATTCAGCATCAGATAGGAACACAGTCCTCAAAGGGACTGATTACATACCAAGATCCATTACAGCTCACGTCCTCCATTAAGACAGCCCAAGACCCTCCTTAGGATACAAATGAAGGAAATAGAGTTAAACCACATTTGTGGAGACTATTTAGAAATCAGCTTTCAGTAGGCTTCTTTCATCATCTATTGGGGTGCTGTCTGGGTCAATTAAACTATCCTGGAATATGCCAGCTTCCACTTTGTTGAAAACCTCATTGTCTACTTTTCCAAATATAGCTTTCAAGTTTTCTAGAGGGGAAAAAAACACCCTAGAAAAATGTTAACACCGCACACTCACATCTGTGCCAAACTTTGGCATGGGTGATGGTAAGGGTGTTTGTAAGACCACTTTACTAAAAGTTGTAGTTTGTGATTCAGTGCAAGCACCATCAGTGACTAGATCCAGACAGGTATTTGGCTGGAAAAGAGGGCAGTACATAGAGATGGGAGCTTGTCAATGCAAGAGTGACAACTGTCATAGCTACTAGAAATACAAAAGGGACCCAAATTATCAGCAATTTTTATATCTTCCAAGTAAACCTACTTTCAGTGCTATCCCTGACACCAAGACACTCTTGATAGTTGTGTGGTTTAAACATTATTTCACAAAGACTAGAATTTTCTTAGAACCTCTCTTATCTAAATGTGATATGATAATTTTACTCTGCTTTTTTATCTGCACAGTGGCAGTCATCTATTATGGTCCACTGCTTTCAAAAGAGTTTTACCCTATTTTTTAAACATTTTTAAATCACCAGGCTTACCCTATCTTTTTAATCTACTGTCATAATTTATATGTATCCTGTTTCAATCTCCATAACATCTATCCTACATATTCTCCTATAGTTCACTAGCAAAACATCTAAAATGTACTACTTAAGAATACATTATATTAATTTTTTTATTTTTAATTCTGTTGTAAATGATGAAATAGCATAATGGCAATGAGAACTTGCATTGAGCTACAGCTGTTAGGACAGTGAGAGGTGAATTTCCACAGGCTCTGAAAGGGCACTTTGATTTTTATCACATGGCTTTTGTTTTCATATAAACAAATTAAAACTAATAAAATGTTATCAAAAATTATTTTCATCTTGTAAATTCCCCCATCAGAAAAAAATGGAATATATAATCTCTATTTCCCAAAATGTTTTCATGCATTAGTACACATTCAAGCATTCCTTAGTTTGAAAGATGCTCTGTCCTGTGTCATATTGTCAGACTCTAGACAGCTTGCTAAGAAAGTTCAGATTAAAGGTTATTAGTATTATGGAAATATTATTTCATAATCACTCCTATGATTGTATCTCTACAGCAAATCTCTTTTTCTAAATAAGAAATTATTGTAATTGTACTGTGTTGAGGGTTATCGAGGTACTAACTCTTTTGTGCAACATTATATGATACACATTGGTTGCTATGGTGAATTAATGGATTCCATTTATCATTTTTACAGGTTGTCCTAGAATAAAGAGAAGGCAGCATTCAGGGTCCTTTCCAACTGAAACTGAGACAATAATAACAATAATAATTTTTAAAGGCAGCATTTCTAGATAGTAACTTTGTATTATATATACCTAAATAGATTGTAAATTATTAGATAAGCTGCTTTCAGTGTCCTCACACCACTGAGTCGAACCATCAAATATGAGACGTGATACAACTACTCAAACGTTAGCTATAGTTTATCCCTTTGAGTAAATCCTTTGATGATCAATTATTATGGCTACCTTAGAAGATGCCATCGAGAGAAAATGTTTTAGCTCAATTTTGGCAGGTTTTCCATCTCCAAGTGATTATTTTTGGTGGTATGTTCTATGTCTTCCGTTGCTAAGAATTGATCATTTATAGGTACTATTGTTTCCCACTCTCCCAATGCCCATTTAAAGAAGTAAACATCTCTTTAAAGCATTTTCAACTAAGTTAGTGCTTTAGTACTTCAACTTGGTCCTTTATGCTGAGCAGCAAATATTTACTCTCTTACTGATTCCCTTTCTTCACAGAAATGTTTCAAACCTCTTCCTGCTCCCAAGTCTAAATTCAGATCCCAATGCCCAGCAGAATATCTGGCTCTTACCTCCCTGAGGACAAAGAAGCCCTTCTAAACATAACAGACTTTCCTCCACATTAGCACACTTCCCAACTCAACCTGCCTTTCCTCTTGACTTACAAAGCCTTCCTCAGCCCATGAATAAGCCTTCGACCCTAAGCAGCTTCCTTCAACTCTGCTTCCCCAAAGTCCCCAGTACTTCACTGTCCAGCAGTTCAAGGTTGTAATACTAGGTACAGCAACTGCTGCCTACATTTTTTACTATGCACTCATTCAAGGATAGATCAGATATGTGGGCACCCTGGACCAGCTAATAATTTCAAGCCCTGACAAATCATTATTTTACTTTTCTTTATTTTATGATCTTCAGAGATAATCGTTCTCTATTAATTCAAAGTGCATGCCTCTCTGTCAGTTCAAAATAAAAGATTTATTTCATGCACTAAATCTGCATTACTGTTAACTGATTTAGAATTGTCTTTCATTTTGCATGTTTTAAATTACCTCTATTTAGATGATATTAGTCTCTCTGGGTATACACTAAAGAGAGCGGTAAAATACTGATTAAAAACTGATTTCAAAAAATTTATCACTTTTTCCTTGCAGGTCAGCATTTGTTTGATTACAGAACTTACAAATTATGGCTAGCAAGTTGAGCAACTGTGACAGACAGACGTGTTTATCTACCTATCTTCAAGGGCAGATCTGCCAAGTCATTCTTCCATGTACTGCTCAAATGTCTAGCTTTCAGTAACCTCCCCTCCAGCCAGAAATAATTATTTGGGGTGTTTGCTATGTACTATATCTTTATACTGTGTCTTCCTCTACTACCTTGCAGTCAATCTTTGAGGGCAGAAATAATATCTTATATGTTTTCCTTTCTCCTGCCCTGCCACACCAATAGCTAGAACAATGTCAGACATGTAGTTGATACTAATTTTTGGCAAACACATCATAAATTTGTGTCCACCATAAAAACCAGTCTACATCACACAAATATATCCAAGGTCAGTCAGATATCTGCTTCTAAGACAAAAGTTTTACTAATCCTTGTCTATTTATAAAATTATTTATACTCTGCCTCCCCAAAAGGACTTACTCCAACCTAGAATAATAGATATAGGTATTTAAAAAACATAAAAGTCTACATACAGAGACTAGACTGATGGATGCCAGAGGGAAGAGGAGTTAGGTGGGTAAAAAGGTAAAGGTATTAGAAGTCCTGCTTTGTAGTTACAAAGTAGTCATAGGGATGTAAAATAAAGCACAGGGAATATAGTCAAGGACATTGGAATAACTACGTACAGTGCCAGCTGGGTACCTGAAATACCCGGGGACCACTTTGTAAAGTATATGATTGTCTAACCATTATGCTCTATATCTGAAACCAATACAAGACAATGTTAAATTCAAACTGTAATTGAAAAAAAAAAATTAAAAGAAAAGTAAGAGTCATGAGTGAAGGGGATGTGAGAATCTAGGACTCTGCCCATTGTGTTCTCAGAGAAACAGGTGGGGGCCTTCTCCTCTGAGTGCCATTCACTCAAACACACAAACCATCTGGCATCGGAGCCACGTGGACCACCCGCCTTTGTTTTACATCACATATAACATGCACCACATTTTTGACTCACAGACATTTCCAGATTTCTTTATTTGAAATATGTTCACAAGGGAAGCTTTGCATATGACACTCTCCATTGCTTATTGAGTAACAGCCAGCTTTTCTTATTGAGTGTTTATGTTGACCAACATTCATTTTCATATTTACTAACTGTAAAATGACAAAACGGAAACATACTTTTTTTGTTGTTTTCTCATGGCAGTTTTTCCTATTTTGATGATTTGTTTTCACTGGAAATGAGTGATGTTAACTTTATCCTACTATATTTATCCTCATGTATGTTGGACAAGTTTACTTCTTTACCAACACAAATGTGTTTTCTAGTTGTTCAACGGCAGCTTAAAAATTAAGATTCTAATCAATCAAAGGACTTGTATGCATGCTTATAAGCATAACCAATGGACACAGACACCAGGGCAGTGATGGCGAACCTTTTGAGCTCGGCGTGTCAGCGTTTTGAAAAACCCTAACTTAACTCTGGTGCCGTGTCACATATAGAAATTTTTTTATATTTGCAACCATAGTAAAACAAAGACTTATATTTTTGATATTTATTTTATATATTTAAATGCCATTTAACAAAGAAAAATCAACCAAAAAATGAGTGTCATAGGTTCGCCATCACTGCATTAGGAGGTGAGGGCACAAGCAGAGGGATGGGGGGCAATGAAGGGGTAAGGACACATATAATACCTTAATCAGTAAAGAAAAAAATACAAAAAAATTAAAATTCTAATCCATATGGCAGGGGGCACCATTTAGGAAATGGTGAAGGTAAAACAAATAGAATTCTAAACCACTCAGTCTAAATATCTTCCCTTCTACCCTGACACTGATGGTGGTTAAATTTATGCAGATGTATTTATTGAATGATTTATGTGATTAAAAAAAGTTAAGACTTGAGTTGCCTAATTAATACTTACTATTTTGCTGGGATTGCAGAGTATCTATCTATCTACCTACCTACCTACCTATCTATCTAACCTCCATTAATCCATTCATCATATTCTATCATCTTAACAATACCTATATTGATTGATCTTTCTTTATGCACCAGGTCCTCTGCTATGTTTTTTGCTAATGTGATTCAATTTCATCCTTAAATTAACTCAGTAATACGTTAGCTATTATAACTACCATCTTACAGATATGAAAACTAAGACTTAGACAAGAAAACTCTCATGACCGTACAATAAATATGTTCTAGTGCTGGGATTTTTGTTTAAGATTTTAGTTTGCACTCAACAGCTCTGTTCTGCTGCCTTCTAAACATAGCATACCTCTGTCCTATGCAAGCTGAATATTAAATTATAAAACCTCCTCCTCCGTCATTAAGTATATTTTTAAAAATAGTTTCAAATATATTTGGGTTGATTTAAAACTAATATTCTCAAAAACTTGATACTGAATTTTATCTCTCACTGACTTCCTTCTCATATTTCTTTTTTTAAATTAAATTCATTGGTTACATAAGATTATATAGGTTTCAAGTGCACACTTCTATGATACATGATCTGTATATTGCATTGTGGAAGAATCAACATTGTTAAAATGTTCAAATTACCTAAATAAATATACAGATTTAATGCACTCCCTATCAAAATCCCAATAACATTTTTTAAAGAAATAGAAAAAATGAAATTTGTATGGAACCACAAAATACCCCAAATAATCAAAGCAATCCTGAGAAAAAAGAACAAAGTCAGAAGTATCACACTCCCTGACTTCAAATTAAACTACAAAGCGAAGATAATCAAAACAGCATTGTATTGGCAGAAAAACAAGACACACAGACCAATGGAACAGAATTGAGAGCCAAAAAAAACAAAAACGCACATGTGTATGGGCAAATAATTTTTGACAAAGAAGCCAAAAATATATTGTGGGGGAAAGAAAAGCCTCTTAAATAAATGCTGCTGGGAAAACCGGAAAGCCACATGCAAAAGAATGAAACTAGAATACTGTTCGTCCCCACATATAAAAATTAACTCAAAATGGACCAAGACCTAATTATAAGACATGAAACAGTAGATTTCATAGAAGAAAACATATGTACTAAACTTATGGACCTTCATTTTAGAGACTATTTTATGAATTTGACCCCAAAGACAAGCGAAGTAAAACCAAAAATAAATGAATTGGACCATATAAAATTAAAAAGCTTCTGCACAGCAAAAGAAACCCCCAACAAAACAAAAAGGCACCAATCAAATGGGAGATGATATTTGCAAACAACAGCACCAACAAAGGGTAATATCCAAAATATATAACGAACTTACACAACTCAACACCAAACAAGCAAACAATTCAATTTAAAATATAGGCAAAGGACCTGAACAGGCACTTCTCCCAAGAAAACATACCAATGGCCAACAGATATATGTTCAACTTCATTGGCTATTATAGAAATGAAAATCAAAACTACAATGAGATACCACCTCACACCTTTTACAATGGCTATTACCAACAGATAAGTAATAATCGGTGCTGGAGAAGTTGTGGAGAAAAAGAAACCCTCACTTACTGCTGGTGGGAATGTAAACTGGTACAGCCACTATGGAAAACTGGGTGGAGGCTCCTCAAAAATGTAAGAATAGTTACGTATGATCTAGCAACCAGTCTTCTAGGTATCTTCCTGAAAAATTTGAAAACACTTATTCACAAAGATAGATGCATCCCTATGTTCTTTGAAGCATTATTCACGGTGCCCAAGCTAATGGGTCAAGACATGGAAACAACCAAAGCATACTTTCATAAATGATTGACTAAAGAAGATGCGTTACATATATATATATATGGTGAGGCAAAAGTACATTTACAATTATTCATATGAAAAATAACACAATAATTGATAGGTAATAATACAAGAATAAACTCTATGTTTCATGTACTCACAACTGTAAATCTACTTTTTCCCCACCCTGTACAATAGAATACTACTCAGCCATAAGAAGAGATGAAATACAGCCTTTTGGGACAACATGGATGGACCTTGAGAATATCATATGCTAAGCAAAATAACTCATATCCCTTTGTGTCTTAACCTTACTTCTATTTTTAGGGAGAAAAAAGCTTGCTTCTCTTGGTTCCACCTTGAATGGATATATATCCCAGATGAGGCTGCCAGAGATCAACTTGTCCCGAAGCCTAGAAGGCCAGGAACAGATGCTGCTTGCAAGTTCTCACTCCCAGCAAGCTTGATGGATTGTAAATATGAAAATGAATGTTGGTCAACATTCTTGAGCAAGCTTGGTGGATTTTATGGATATGCTTTGTTTGCTAGAGACAAAAATCTTACACGATGGTATCAAGTTCTATTTTACTTATTTCATTCAGATCACACAACCAACAACAGTATTAGTACCTGATGTTTAACACCTTCCTTATGCATGGCTCCACGCAGGGAATTTCACGTGACTTCTATACCTTCATCCCCAATGAGATACCACCTCACACCTTTTAGAATGGCTATTATCAACAGATAAGTAATAATCGGTGCTGGAGAAGTTGTGGAGAAAAAGAAACCCAAGACAAGCTAATGGGTCAGAAATGACTATTATCCTCATTTCATGGGTGAAGTGACGCTAAGAAAGGCAAAGAAAGGAGACGATGAAAGAGGATATCAGCTGCTATGTTTTTAATTCCTATGTAGTATTCCTTCCTCCCACTATATCTTGGTAATGGTAGGTATAAAAGATTCTAAAACTGACAGGCCACTGTCTTTTCCTGAAAATTCACTGCTCTCTTGGCTGGGAAGATACCATGCCCCAGTGCTCCTGTGCTCTCTTCGGTCATGCTTCTCAGAATCCTTTTCTGGATTCTCTTTCCCTATCCAACCTTAGGGTTTCTCAGGACATGGTGACGGTGTAATAAAAGAGGCTCTGCCCTTCCCTCACCTGCATGTGTCGGCTGCTAACAGCCATGATAGGAGACTTAGGGCTAAATAAAGAGGAGGATGTTGAATACTCAATTTGCAGATGAAAGTTGCGTTCTGACAGGGGATCAGTGGTAAGCCTGGGGTAACTTGATTGAATATGCTGTGAAGGGCTTTATCACAAGAGAAAAACACTGATTAGCTTTCAATTATCCAGTAAGTATTTGTTTATATAACGATTCCAAGAGTTGTACTAATCACCAATAAATCAAGATTATTGAAACATAACCTTTGTCTTTAAAAAAACTCACAGTCTAACAGAGGATAGAATCAAGTAAACACATAATTTACAAGTCAAAATAGAGTCTTAGAGTTCTTAGAAAGGTCTAATGGGGGCAGAAAGGAAAGAGTGGTTAATGCACATGGACTCCCTGGTCCCAGTCAGTCCAACCCCACACTGATGGGAAGTAGGTCTCAGGAAGCTCCATGGAGAAGACTCAAAGGGAGCTGGTAGGCAGTAACTGGTGGAAATGAAGAAGGGAGTGTACTTAGTTACTATTTATATTATTGTGTTAATTATTCCAAAAAGAAGTTATATTGGTTATTCCTGAAAGCATCTAACTTCTAAGTTATGAGTGAGCAGATGGAAGAATCAGTGCATTTATTTGCAATCTGCCATAATACTTATAGAGAGCACTGAAAATGCAATAATATAAGCTGAAGCTTATTAAATAAATGTATCGAGATAGCTGAAGCCAGATTTTATAAACATCTTACTAATATTCAAACCAAATGGGGGGGGTGGTTTAATTCTTAATCACCCAGTGAAGAAACATACTTAAAAAGTTAAAGTGACTTCCTCAAGATCTCAGAGGTCTTAAGTGATGAGGCTGAATCTGACCTTGGGCATCTTGGTTCAAAATATATTCTTTCCACTATTCTTTTCTTCTGCAATGTCATATTTTGATTTCTGCCAATCCGTTGAACCAAGTTGCCACTAAACATATTTGTCTCTTTCTTCCTTTCTCAGATACAGGTTTAATATATTGTAGAATGTAAGAATTTCAAGCCAGAGCAAAAGGCAGAGTTGGAGTTGGAGGGCGGGGTTGATATCTCCATAGACAGAAGTAAAGAACTGTAAGGAATGATGCTTGACATTTATAACACAGATATCCTAATTATGATGCTTTGCCATTATACTGTTTCTTAAAAATTCATTTAACAAGCCAGCCAAAGATAGCATTGTTATGTCCTTCTCCCTGCTACACTCAGTCTAAGAGCTATTTCATAACTCATGAGAACCTTCTAGAGAAAGAGTGTGGAATAAGAGTGCATCAATCCATTGAGGTTAATAAGACAGACTCTTAAGTTCAGTTACCGACTTCACCTCTTTCTGGCTGTAAGACACTGGGCAAACTACCTAACCTCTATCTACTCTATTTCTCCATCTGGCAGGTAGTAAGTATGACAATAATTGCTAACTCACAGAGTAAATAATTTCAAGAATTAAATAAAAGAATTCAGGAAAAAATACTGGCACATACCCAATAAACATTATTATGATTAGTTGTTACTAATTGTGATAGAAAAATAATGCCTTGAAATTAATGTGCAAACTATCTAACTGAAGTATGCTCTGGTTTACATAAGGATTACATTTATTGTTTCCTAATCCTTTCACCCACTCTCCTTGGTAATCAATCAAGAGAGGCAGACTACTTTCAATATGAGATTGAATAAATTAAGCCCATAATTTTTATAACTAAGTATCGAGAAGTCATGTATTACAACTAAATAGAATAAAGCTACCTACAGTTAACACTATTCACTTTTTCAATTACAGTTTATATGCAATATTACTTTTTATTAGTTTCAGGTGTGCATCACAGTGATTAGTCAATCAAAAAGTGTTACCCCTGATAAATCCAGTATCCACCTGACACCACACATAGTTATTATACTATTACTAGAGGCCCAATGCACGAAATTCATAAATGGGGGGCAGGTGTGGGGGGAGGTTAGAGGGGGCTGGAGGGTGTCCCTCAACCCATCCTGCACTCTCTTGCAATGTGGGACCCCCCGGGGATCCCTCTCGCAATCTGGGACCCCTCGCTCCTAACCACCCCCCTGCTCACTCCTTACCACCCACTTGCTCGCTCCTTACCTCTTGGCTTGCCGCTCCTTACCACCCGCCTGCTCACCACTTACTGCTTGGCTCACTGCTCCCTAGCACCTCTCCCGCCACTGCCACTGTGCTTGCCAGCTGTGAGCCCATTGAGTGTCTGCCCCCTAGCAGTCAGTGCACGTCATAGCAACTGGTCATTCTGGTCATTCCACTGTAACGGTTGCTGGGCTTTTATATAGAGAGAGATTGACTATATTTCCCATGCTGTACTTCCCATCCCCATGACTATTTTGTAACTACCAATCTGTACTTCTCAGTTAAAATGTAACCACTACATTATTTAAAACACAAAGAAATGATTACAGTGATGTTGAGCCACAAGTTGACTAGGAGCATAAAAATAAAAATAATATCTGCACATTCACATCAGTATCAACTTTACCTGAAAAGTAAGTTGCAATTTTATATACCCTATCAAAATATAATAGGAATTATAAAAGTTAATAACACTGGAAGGAGACTTAAAAGGATTTATATCCAATTAGGCTTTAAGAATAAAAACTACCACATCTACAATGTGTTATTTTCAGAAAAGTGCTTGCAAATATCAATCTAAATTTTTATTTTGACATATAGAAATAATAGAGCATAAAATTATGAATTATAAATAAATTGATTTTATATAAGAATTTTAAATTCCAAATCATAAGAGCAATTTTGAGCTACTTTTGATTCCCTAACACGTTCAATATATATTTTAACATTATTTAGTCACAAAAATGAACATAATACCATGTCCTTTTAAATTTTTTAATCACACTTCTCTTTTACAATCACTTCAAAGTTAAGCAATATGCAACACATTTTAGTTGGGAAAAAGTCAAAAATTGCCCTCACAGAAAGACAAATATAACATGATCTCACTTATTTGTGACATCTAATGAGCAAAATGAATTGGCCAATAAAATAAGACCTGAAACATGGAGGCATGGAACAGACTGACATACCTCAATCTGGGGGGGGGGGGGGGGGGGGGGAAGAGATTAACCAAAGAACTTATATACTTATAGGCAATAGGGTGGTGAAGACATGGGGGGGTGGCTGGAAGGATGGAGGGGAAGGGGAGATATCTGTAATACTATTAACAATAAAAGTTTATTTTAAAAATTGCCCTCATAAATAAATATTAAGAATCACTAAATAAAATGCCTACTTTTATATTTGACTAGAGGCCCAGTGCATAAAATTCATGGACTCGGAGGTGGGGGTCACCTCAGCCTGGATAGCAAGAGGGTGCAGTCCAGGCCTAAAGACCCCACTGGTGCTAGATCAAGACCGAGGAAGGACATGGGAGGTTGGCCAGCCAGAGGGACTGCAGGAGGGCTCCAGGGCATGTCCAGCCTGTCTTGCTCAGTCCTGATTGCCTGGACCCCAGCAGCAAGCTAATATACCGGTTGGAGCGTCTACTCCCTGGTGGTCAGTGCACGTCATAGTGACTGGTCAACTTGTTGACTGTCTGCCCCCTGGTGGTCAGTGCACATCATAGACAGTGGTTGAGCAGTTTTAGCATATCATTATCATATTACGCTTTGATTGGTTGAGTGGATGACCGGACGACCAGACACTTAGCATATTAGGCTTTTATTATATAGGATAGTAATAAAAATAGTTGTTTTATTTAAAAATGTGTCTATCATATGTTAAGTGAAATGAAGGAGGCTTTAATCCAATTATATATTAGAATCAAGGGGTCACTGGCTCAAAAAAACTTGAGGGATTCCATCTATGGTTCTTCCAGAGACACACCAGATTGGAGAGACAGACTTGTGTGCCTGCCTCTGCGAGTAAGGGATGCCATGCTCAGGACTCAGAACCCACTTTCTGAAGGTAACATGTGGAACTAAGCTATGATTATATCAGGAATGAAGTTAAAACACTCTTCAATTGGTACTACATGCCCCTATTCTCCTTCCTCACTTCCCTCTCATCCTCTGCTGACTCCTCTTCATCAACACACACTCCCTGCACCTCATTAAGTCCCAGTGCCCTAGAGCTCAATCCTTGACCACTTTTCTTTCTACTGACAAGTACTACCTTCTTAGTGATCGCTTCCAGTGGTGAAATACTGAAATACTCTTCAGACTTGATGCCAGTCTAGCTGTCTCCTGAAAACACCAGACCCATTCTCAGTACCAATTGCCTCGCCCTCATCTCTACCTGGATGACCAACAGGCTTATCAAGTTTAACAAAACTCTGGATCTTCCCTCTCATACCTGCTTTTCTGCAGCCTTCCCCATTTTTGTGACAGGTCTATCCTTCCAGTTGTTCAGGCCAAGAACTGCAGACTTATCCTTCCTAATCTTTAGGCAAACCCTGTTGTCTCTACCTTCCAACCACGGTTTGCCACTTCTCTTGCTACCACTCTGGTCCAAGCCACTGAATACTGATCAACTGAATTTCTGCAGCTGTCCCCTGACCATCACTTCTACTTCTGCTCTTGCTCCCTTCATCAATGAGGATGACTCCTCTAAAACAAATCAGATCAAGTCATTACTCTGCTAAAAGTCCTTCAGAGGCTTCCATCGCCTGTCAAACAGCCAAAGTCTGTATAATTGACTAAGAGGCCTACCTGCTCTGTCTGTCTGCCATCTCTCCAACCTCCTCACCTCCCACTTCCCCCCTCACTCTCAACTCTGACCAAAGTATTGTCCCTGGAGTGGACCAGGGTACCAGACCTCAAAGCTTTACCACCTGCTGTTCTCTGCAGGAGATACCACACGTCCCCGCCCACCTCCCTCCTCTCCCTAAAGTGTATCCTTCTCAGCTTCCCTAGTCCTACCTCACACCATTCCACTCCCTCTTTCCTGGTTAATTTTTTGCTAAAACATTCCTCATCACCTAACATATGATATAATTTTTTTTTTAATTTAGCTGGCTTTTTGACTAGCATCCCCCACTAGAATGAAAGTTCCAAGAGGGTAGGCATTTTGAATCTGTTCTTTTTACAGCTATAATCCCTGCATCAATAACGGAAGCTGGCAAAAGAAAAAACTCAAATTAAATTGCTGAACAAAAGAGCGAACTTGGAAGATCATCTCTGATTCAAACCCTTAATTTTGTAGATGAGATATCTGAGTTCTCGGTGGCTGAGGCAGAGCCAGACGTGCTATGACGGCATGCTGCTTCCATGCTTTAGCAGAAAGTCTAGCGACTTCAATACCACACTTAATGTTGCTGACACACAAATGAATGAAGTCCATGATAAATTGGGCTCTTGAATTCTTGAATCTGCATCATGCTGACTTTTAATGTGCCTCTAATTGATTTCCTATCAAGTTGTAAGCATCTATCTTCAACTATTAAATAAACTATGCTTTTCCATATTTGACTGCAAAGCTACCCAACTTTCCACTTATATGAGGTACCTAGAGTAGTCAAATTCAAAGAGAGAAAGTAGAATAGTAGTGGCCAGGGGCAGGGAAGAGGATGAATGGAGAGTTACTGTTTAATGAATACAGTGTTTCAGTTTTGCAAGATGAAAAAGTTCTGGAAATGGACGATGGTGATGATTTCAAAACAATGTGACTATAGTTAATACTATGGAACTATTAATTTTAAAATGCTTAAGGTGGTAAATTTTATGGTAGGTGAATTTTAACACAATTAAAAATAAAATAGCCCTGACTGGCTCTGTGGATAGAGCTTCGGCCTTTGGACTGAAGGGTCCCTGGTTCGATTCCAGTCAAGGATATATACTTTGGTTGTGGGCACATCCCCAGTAGAGGGTGTGCAGGAGGCAGCTGATCGATGTTTCTCTCTCATCGATGTTTCTAACTCTCTATCCCTCTCCCTTCCTCTCTGTAAAAAAAAAAAATCAATAAAAATATATTTTAAAAAGTAAAAATTTAAAAATTAGTAGGCAGTTTTCAACATATTTTTCTGAAATGCCTAGATATTATATCACTATCTTCAAAGAGTTCAGAATTATTGTCTCAAGCTCTATACATATTTTTGATATGTATACATATATGAGTACATATAATTCATAAATTATATCTGAGCTTATAAAACTTAAAGCTTTGCTATCTCCCCAGTGGTGTACATGAGTTATAATGCATAGGAATTTGGAACCCAACTTACTTTCTATAGATAGTCAAACAGTATGTAGAAACGATTTTAAGAGTTAGATGAAGCTTTAAAAAACGGTTTGAGTGGGAGAAATAAAATCTTTTGATTCTCAGAGAAGCATAAATTCTATTTCAGGTGTATCTATAGAAAAGATTTACAAATAGAAAATACTGTCCACATTCATACTAAAAGAGCCCCCAAAAGTGAGATCTCTCTTTTCTGGTCAAATCAATGTATTATTTGATAGTTATCTGATTCATAAATTTGTTTTTTTGACAAATACTATTGCATATATGCCCAGTAAATTTCTGAAACAGAAATCACAAAATCACTTTGTGGTACTTATTCCTTTGCAAATTACATTTGGGGATTTATTTATATTTTTCTGTAATGTTTAATAATACTCCTCAATAAGATTTGTTAATCATGTATGATAATATTAAAATTCCAGCATGTCCCTCAAGTTTTATAAATGAATAAATTAAAAATCATAAATAATTCAGAAATCTAATCACCACTCAACTAGCAATACAATCAAACATAATTATCCACTGAAAATTCTCTAAGACTTTGTTACTCAAAGTTTGGTCTGCAGGCCAGCAGCACCCAGGTGACCTGGAATCAATGTGCAGGATGTCAGGCTTCCCCGAGACCTTGTTTCACAAGAACCCCATAAGATCTGTGTGTACTTTAAAGCTTAAGAAGGACTTCCCTAGCGATATGTAAAGATATACAATAAAATCTGATTTTTAAATTGGTCTCTTTTCCAAATTTATGGTCACAGGTGAAACAAATCAAAGAAACATTTGCTATTTTTCTGATAATGTAAACTGTTATTTCTTATCTAGTAAAACATACTAAAGTGAACAACAAAATATTTTGACACAAGATCTCTGCATTTAAGCTTTGAGATAATCAGATCAGGGTAAAAAATAGGAAAAAGTAGTTAGAAATGGCTGTAAAATGCAGGCCTCTTCAGAAGGAAAATGCTGCAACAGCCTCAGGAAGAATTCTGCATACAGTAAATAACCCATCAATGCTTGCTGACCAGCTGACCAGTTACACTGACAACTCTCCCAGTAAATAATTTCTTTTCCCAGCCTCACAGTAAGTATACCAAAAAATAAAAATGAAAAACAGAAGAGTAACAATTTGTAGCAAGAAAACTACAAAATGCATGGCCTCGGGAAACCAAAGATAACTCAGAAAACGATAGAGTAAGTATAACTATATTGGGAGGGGGTGTGAAAAAAAGGCTCCATTTCTGGATACTGCCTGGGGTCCCCAACATTCACCCGTGGCGTCCATGGCAACCGTGTCATGTGTGTACCCTAGTGCTATTCGCCTTCTGAGTAAGAAACTCCATGACTAAGAGTTAGAAGTATGCCTGGGTGCAAAGGACATAACTGAGCAAAAAGTCCACAAGGAGAAGGGTATGAACATGTTCTTTCAGTTGGCTGTCACTGGGTGTGCAGTAAGTCAATGCGGAGATGGGATTTGGACCCGTGTTTGAACCACCAGCTTGGAGCAGGCCCTGGGACATTTCCTTCACTCATGCTGAACTGAGTCTATCAGAGAAATTAGAAGAGCCTGGGCTGGTGGGCACTGAGCACTCAGAGGGCCCTTCGCCACTTCCTTCCCCCCGCCCCCGCCTCCCCACCAAGCTCACTGGGCCTTCCTTCTGGAGGGACGCAAGGCAGGGTGAGGAGCACAGGTGGCCAGGGCTGGTGGCCTATGTTCCACCCCCTGCATTTGCTCCCATAATTGTGATTCTCCTGTCTGACCTCACCTCACAAATCTTCTTCCCAAACAAGGACTAAAGGAAGGGATGCTGCAGGGGGTAGGATGTCCTAGTGATGTCCTGTTGTTTGCTCAGACCACTAGGAGCAACATTTTTCTGGTCAAGCTGTGACTCATTCTCAGTTGCTCACCTGAGACCTTCCTGCACACATTTACCTATAGTTAAGACACCTGGAGACTCACGGTGTGCTTCCTCTGAGCCCATAAAAAAAGGGGGTGGGCCCCTCCATTCAAGGTGCTATAACATGGACAGGCATAGATTCCTTGTGGAGAAGTTGGAACTGGACCTGGCATGCATTTCTCAAGCACCAGGAAAAGCCCCAGGGAGACTCTGCCACTAAATCAGTCAAGGGAATAATGGCCTATGCAAGCTGGGCATGAGCAGGGCACAGCCATCCCCTTGAGAAGTGGAATATCCCAGTGTGACTTATGTTTGGGAGGGACAACCAGCCGCTGCAAACTCTATTCAGCAGGACCAGTATTTGCACTTGGTTTCTAACTCATCTGGCACGTTTCCCCTCTTAGAAAGAAGGGTTGTAGCCTGGCTCAAGTCAAGCAAAAACACAGTTTTAATATTATTGGGAATGTTTAAGTCAGCAATGCCTAAACTACATATATTTTTTAATTATCTTAAGGTTTTCAAGGTAAAAATTTGACAGTATAGAACACCTGAAAACCCTACTCTGCAAATTAACAAAAAAATTCAAATCTAAAATAACAAATCTAAAAGATATCTTAAAAGTAAAGTGTTGAATTAAATAACAAAATAATTTGACTCATAATTATAGATTCATATGCAGATTTTTGGACCACTTATATTGAAAAATCAGTGTTTTGGCATCCACTGTAAACTAGTATTAGAGACACAGATCACCTGAATAATTGTGTTTTTAAGATCTATGCAAATTTTAATTATGCAGCTATTTATACTCCTCCAAAATATAATTAATTATCATTCATATGCCCAGCTTGCACATAATAGGCAACATTTTACTTATCATCATTAAATTTTTCTCTTGACTAAATTGACATGCTTACTAAATGAAATAATTAGGACATAGGAAATTTATATTGTAAAAGCTGCACCAAGTCAAAATATTCTGCAATATATTAAAGAGCTTTAAGAGATGAGATAAGGTTAATTCAATGATTAACAAATGCCAAGAACAAGTCAAAATAAAACAGGATGCAGGCACCCTTTGAGAGACAAAAAAAATGTACAGAACATAAAGAAGGTTTCCATCTTCTGTATTATCATATATATCTTGTCTTTCTACCTCCACATAACTCACAGACATATTTTGATTCTGAGATGTGATTCTAAATTACAAGAGATATAGTACATTTCATCAGCATGCCTGGCACTCTATCTTTTTCAATGAAAACTCATTTACATATCTCATATCTAAATCAGATGCTATTTCAGAGAGAAGCTAAAACTCCCTTTCCCTTTCTTTATGATGTATTTATGGACACAGTTCATAACACTGTAAATATTTAAAATGTATCAGTGGATCAGAGCATCATATCTGCACCAGAAGTTTCCCCATAATATTATGGCCAGAAAGCCAGGTTAGAATAGAAACGGGCAATATAGCAGACAGCCAGGGTCACTGATTCATTTTTAGAACAAATTAGCAGTGTTTAGTTGGAAATTTATTAATGTGATTTAAACTATTAAAATAAGCTAAATAGTGCTTTTACACAGATTTCCTCTATCCCTAGTTCACTTATACATCTGTGTGTCTGGTTTGTCTCTGCCCTTAGAAAGGGAGTACATACAGAATAAAAGGCAACTCATTGAAAAGAATATACCTGTGAACTATTTTATCAGCTTATTGTAGTGGGAAACAGAGTGGAGTCAAAAGACAATGGAATTGAGAGTCAAAACACTTCATTTCAGCTGAGGTGGAGGAAAAGTTAAATAATTTTACTTATAACAAAACTGGTAAATCACAAAATCAGGATTCCAGCCCAGGTCTACCAGACTGCAAAGCCCTGAGCCAGTTCTTAGAATGAGTAAACTTCCATTAACTGGTTACGGTAGACATTTAACTTTCATTAACCAAGTTGGCCTTCTTTTCCCCTGCTCAAAGAAATATCTGATGTGGTATTTATCAGGTGAGCTAAAGAAAATAGAAATTTAGATACAAGCTATGTGTGCTCAGTTAATGTTGCAGAATAGTGCCTCTCAAACATTAACCTTCTAAAAGAATGCAGATTTTGATTCCCTAGGTCTGGGGGTGGGCACTGCTAGCAAGCTCCCAGATGATGCTGATGCTGCCGGGCCAAGGACCACACAGAGCAGCAAGGCTAAGGAAGACGACGGGCAATTTCTGCTTTAGGATCTGAATGGGGCTGACTAAACTTCGAAATTGGGTGTAGGCATTTACAGCATTAGCTACACATTTGTCTAATACAGCAATCACCTGCAAGCTTGAAAAACAGATGAAGATATGAAATAAGGTCCTTATCCAAAAGGGATTCCTTTAGCTTCTGGAAGCACAACAAATGAATGGAGCGGTTTTACTAGGTTCTAAAGCGTAGTCCTTCCTTTTCTTGCTGCAATCCCTCTAACATATTAATTATTTTCATTCTTTACTTACTCAGGCTAAGCTACTTTCCAAAAGCAGGAAAAGAAACTGTTCTCATCCAACACAATGTTTGAGGAAATGCACCTTTAAAAAATGTCAGTGGGAGCAGGAAAGTCTCCCAACAGCACATTTCATTAGGATCAAAAAGTCTAGACTGTAATTTCACAAGGAAAACACAAAGGATATATTAGTATGTTATTCTGATTAGAAAAAGATTATTTCTTTAAAAGAAACACTCCCAAAATATGCTATTTTGCAATGGAAACTTGAATACAATGAATTTACCACTTCTGAGCACAGCCTCTCTCAAGGATATTACTAAAAATGCTGGCTGTCCTTCTGCACCTGCATTATTATTTTTTAACAATATCACAGGGAGAAAATACTTCTTATAGATAACACACATAACTCTCTGAAAGATTACGAACAGGGGCTCAGAGATAAAATATCTCTATGTATAGCAATCTTAATTCAAGACGGAATAGAAAGCATATGGCCAACCAAATGCAGTCCTTCTGTTATCCCTGCTCCATTAAATCATGCTTTCCTGGCTTACACATCATATACTAAGGGCTTGCCTTCACTCTGAAAAACACACTTTTCCTTCCTACCTGTCCTGCAACATTGCCCAACTAGAATAAATCTTGTCAGTAAGTTTGAAAATGGATATTTGCAATTTTTTTTAGAAATAATAAACCTATGTTCTATGTTTCTCATGACATCTGGCTCCTTTACTCCCTTATATTCACAGAGTAGCAGGATGGAAACACATGGCTTTTAAATCTAGCAGCTGTAACCCCCCAGTTCTTCCCAAAAAGAAACCATTCAGTAAATGTCGCTGGGCTTTGGGGGCAGATGAGAAGGAAACGTAAACCCTTATCACAGGATAATATTTCTGAATTACAGAAGGACTGAAGATTCAAAAATCAGTGGAAAAATATATAAAATTAGAAGAAACAATACAAGACAATAATTTTACCCTCTTATTGAAGGAAATATTATAAAACATATAGTAGTGAAATGTTTAAAGTCTGTAACAGGAAAAACATTTCTACAAATCACTAATAACCCAATACAAAAATGGACAAGGGTTCTGAAAAGATAATTCCCAGGGAAAAAGAAAAAAATGCAAAGGTCCAGCAAACATGAGTAAAGATTTTCTTTCTTAACCATAATCAGGAAATATAAAAATTTGAGCCTATATTTCCCACCATATTGATAATAACATGGATATAAAGAAAGAGATATTCTTGCACACTGAGCTAAATGATTCTATCTGCCAGGCAATCCAATGCCTGTTCTTCAGCTGCGCATAAAAAGGACAGATTACATACATGTGTGAACTATTCCACACAAAAAAAGAAAGCATAATTCTAAATTCCATATACATTCACCCTAGTAAATACAAAACTATAGGGGTCACATGATACCGTAACTTTCCCAGGGCTGTCCTACACAGGGATTGTACCCATACAATCCATGTAGCCAAACATGACAGCCCTGTTTGTTTCTTTCCCCACCATGAAAAGATGCTTTAGAAGAAGCAACATTCAGGTTAAAAGATGTGCATTTCTTTGTTGAGTATCAGTCAAAAGGAAGTGGGACAACTAACAAACACAGCTGAGAATCCCCCTGGAGTTATGATATTAGAGAAAATATGACCTGTCCACCTGCTTTGCTAATTTGAGCTCAAGAATTTCAAACATATAGTCTATTTTTTCCCATTATTAAATTTTTTTCCATGAGTAGCAGCCAACACGTCCTCCCATTACCTACAGAACAATCCACTTAATGAAGAAGGAACGTATTTTGTTTAGAGTACAGTGAGGATAAGACAAACCACTGGAGACAAGCTTTTGCCAATGAGAAGCCCAAAAGCTCTGATCCAGCAAATAGCTCCTGCCAGGAAGTCTTATTTTTAGTTAGAAAATAATTTTATACAAGCCATGCAAGTTTTGCTTGCTTTGTATATAAGATTTAAAGAATCTTGGTTCCTGTAACCTACAAATAAGAAGTAAGCTAGATGCTTTCTTTCGGCTCTCAGACCCCCAAGTGAAGTAATGCAAGGCCTGGTGGTTTTTTATTATGAGAAACTAAACCCTTGCTCCTTCCTGTCATTGGCCTGAATTTTAAGTATAAAGCAATTATATAATAGCATTATCAGAATAACCTAGTTTGAGAAGCTAAAATAAAATAATATACCTATGAAAGATATATAAACTATATACATAAGTTTTGAACTCACAGAGTTTCTGGCCAATCCTACTCTCACTTCCTTTTTCTCTAGTATTCCTCAGGCAATAGGAAAAATATTACACTTAAATGTAATATTCACATTTTTATTTATATGTTCAACATATTTAATATTAAAATGCACTTAAATTTGTAATTTGGACAGAAATAATCTGACAGGAAGGAAGAGCCAAGCTCTAGCCATACCATGAAGTGACATGGTAGCGTCTCTTCTGGGCCTATCCCCTTGACATATTTAGCCTTTGACTTTTTCCCAGTATTTTATTTTGAAATTTATTTGTTCAAACAATCCTATCTTTTTTTAGTACTATTCCTTCCAATGTGTGGAATAGTACTGCTAGCTTTCCCTCAATTTTTTTCTCTACTACGTATTGCCCTCGGCACCTGGCTGCACAGCTAGAGACTCTATGTCCAGCTTTCTTTGCTGTGACTTAAGTTCTTGTCAGTGGAGGTGAGTAAAAATATATGCCACTTCCAAATCTTGACCATAAAACCCAGGGTATGCACTCCACCATTCTTTCTCTCATTTCTCACAAGCTCCAACAGTGACCAGTAAACCATGAAGATGAGGACAAGGCCCAAAGGAGACAGAGCAGAAACATGGAAAGAACCTGGGTCTCTGAATGACTTCCCAAAACAGAGCTAACCAGTCATACTAAATTGGTTAAACTGCTACATAATAGAAAAATAAATTTCTATCTTTAAGTGACTGTCATCTGGGGTCTCTTTGTCATAGGAGCTTAGCCTGTACCTCAACAGATACAGAAGAAATCAGTTTGTGCGATCAAAGTCTACTCTTTAGAAATGCTACATTTTTCCAACAGTAACTGCATATGAATATGGACTTCTGGCAATTAAAAAGTTCTAAGTCCAAAATAGATTAATTTTTATAAAACCAAGTCATATGTCTAGGCCTGACATGTATTTATAACAATACCTGATTGAATTATTTAACTAAAACTAATTAAGGGAGAAAAAGAACCAATTTCCAATTACTGCTATAAAATAAGTTGGGGTATCAGTGTGGAAAAAGTGTGGCAAAATGGAAGGGTGCCAGGCAGGCCATGGTTTACATTCAAAATCTCACAAACATTAGCAGTGGAACTTTTGATTTTACTTAATTTTTCTGAGCTCTAATATAAAGTAATGTAATGTAATGCCTGTTATAGGAGGCTAAAACAATTCAGCATATGAGATTATAATAAATCTTTACCCTGGAATGACAAATAGTAGGCATTCCCTACTAGCAGTAATTCTTTAATTACTGTAGCTACTAGCAATAATTCTTTAATTAATGAACATATTTATATACAACAGCTATAAAGAACAGCCCCTCTCACTAAAATACAAGTAAAACTCCTTTGACAACTATGTTAATGAGAACTCTTTCATTTCAAGTCCCATTCTGCTGCGGCTTCTTGGGTTGTCTACATTCAGCTGGTCCTCTCAAGTACCTCTTCTTATTCTCCTCCGGTATGTTTGCACTGGCATGTTTTCTTCTCTGAAGAAGATCCTCAACATTATATTTAGAAAATGCTAATTCTATATTTGCAATTGCTTCAGAGTTTCCCCTAAATTCTAAGTGTTTAACAAGAATACTGCTAAGGAGTTTTGCTTCCTTTGTGTGTCCTATAAAATTTAAACTGGCACTTATTACTCTGAGACTGAATTTTCTTGGGGTTTGTAGAGTACTGTAGATCTGCACTGGATCCAAATCCTTCTGCATTTTGGGATCTGTATTTGGTCCTGAGTTCTTCTTTTATTGAAAAATGTAACTTGAAAGTTGGGTTTGAGATGAAAATGAAAAGCTCATCCCCAGTGAACAGAAATCAGGAGGCAATAGCTCTTCCTATGCAGATCCCACATCCTCTCTGGTTTTTCAGAATTCTATTCTTTGCCAATTCACACTCACAATTGTGTAAGCTAAATAAAAAACAGAATTTTAGATGAAAAAAAAATCCCTCAAATTATAATATAATCAAACTAAAAAGGTTTTTTTGTGTTGTTGTTTTTTAAATAGGTTTTTATTGATTTTAGAGAGGAAGGCAGGGAGAGAGAGATAGAAACATCAATGATGAGAGAGAATCATTGATTGGCTGCCTCCTGCACACTGTCAGCCTACAACCCCGGCATGTGCCCTGACCAGGACCTCCTGGTTTATAGGTTGACACTCAACCACTGAGCCATGCCAGTCAGGCAAACTAAAAAGTTTTGAAGCCTTTTGTGGAACAACAGATGACAGAGCTATGTGTAAAAATATCAGGTGAATCTATACAAACTGCCTTGAGTCCTTTAGACTTTTCATGCGATGGTGTATATTTTAATCATGTGCAAATAAAGGTGTCATTTGATCACTCATTATTTGATCACAGCTGGTTTTGTAAAGCAAATATATCTTCTCAAATAAAGAATATTAAAAATAACAGTGAAATGTATCTGATCTGTTGCAGTGAAGAAGAATGCCTCAATCCCAACAGAAGCTGGGTAGAGTGGACCATTGTTATAAATATCCTAGATTCCCTTTCTAAGGAAGAAACATACATGCTTCTGTGAACACAAGTGCACAAGAAAAAAGATTTAATGTGTCTGAGCCAAAAAATGAAAAAACTTCACAATGATAGCCCTAGAAAACCAATTTGTTCTCATTGCACAAAATGTAGAAACTATTAACTGTCTCTAATCAATATCAAAAGGAAAGGAAAGAAAAGATGTTGCTCACCATTTAGGGAATGGCACCAGATATACTTATTTCATCTTCTCTTCAGAAATCTCAAATCAGCCTTGGGCATGTGCCCTTTCTTTAACTGATCTTTATGCCTTCTACTGCCTGCCTGAATGTGGGTGAGTTATAATCATGTCTATAAAACAGACATGATACTACTTGAACCATCTCTCTTAAAGGTTATTGTAATAATTACTCCAGAAGAGTAATGTAGGTATGTCTTGACAAGCTTACAGTGATATGTAAATATAAGTACTTCTATTAGACTCTGTTAGGAAGGACTTAATCATCTTGGTTAACTGAAATTTTATGTCCATTGAGTAGCAAGGAATCAATGGACAACATACCTATAGTCAACAATAATGTATTGTATATTTAAAAGATTTGTTAAGAGAGATCTCGTTAATATTCTTACCACAACAAAATAAAATTTAGAAGAATCTGTTAAAAAACATAGAGAACAATAATTGAAACTTTCTTTAAAGTCTTTCTAATGAGTATTTACACTAGGGATGGAACCATGTTGGTCTTATCCATATTTAGAGCAGTGCAGCTTATCAAAGTTCTGCCATATAATAGGCATTCAATAGAATGGTTACTAAATGAGGGAATAAATTAATTAAATAAGTAATAACATCTTAGAATTAGAAAAGTATTAACCATAATCTCTAAAAAATATAAAAATTATATTTTATATAATTTCTTCTGGCTTTTATAGGGCCCTCATGAAAAATAATTTTATAACATGGTAATAATAGCTAACATTTATTTTTTATTGAACACACTACCCATTATACTAAAAAAAAACACCTGATAGCATTAACGCATTTAAAAAACACAACTGCATTTTTAAAGGCTTCTTATATTTTCACGAAACAAATATGGGAATTGAGATATGGATTTAAAGTGTTATTTAATGCCTAAAATTTGGTTTTTGTTCAATATTCAAGGACAAACCCAAGTGCTATATGCCATCACTTTTTTCTTAACTACTTGAAAAATTTTACCTGCAACTGAAAACAATAACAATCATTACAAATATTTTGTCATCCTTTCTTTTTAAAACAGATTATGTAACAAGTGAACCATCATTTTCCTTTGTCTTAGGAAAGAAGGAAAGCACAGAAAGGTCAAGTAACTTGGCAACAATATCTAGCAGGCTAAAGGAAGATTTATTACCAGAATTCATCTCTCCTTAATTTCTAAACTACTACTTTTGTTACATGACCTCTCAAAAAGTTAATAACGACCATACTAAATATAAAAATTCAAAAAGTAAATGATTATCTACGTTAAGTTGTTACACTACTTTGCAGTTATGATAATGTTAAGATTTTTCAAATACCAATTAGTCTTCAAATGTTGAACTAGCAAAAGAAAGTTGCCCTGACTGGCTTGGCTCAATGGATAAAGCGTCGGCCTGCGGACTCAAGGGTCCCAGGTTCGATTCCAGTCAGGGGTATGTACCTTGGTTGCGGGCACATACCCAGTGGGGAGTGTGCAGGAGGCAGCTGATCGATGTTTCTCTCTCATCGATGTTTCTAACTCTCTATCCCTCTCCTTTCCCTCTCCCTTCTTCTCTGTAAAAAATCAATAAAATATATTTAAAAAAAAAAAAAAGAAAGCAATGCTACACAAAAGGTCAACTTTTTAAAATCAAGATGAGTTGGCAAATAATTTAATCCACTTATGTCAGAAGCACTTGAAAGAGTAGGAGTTGGTATTGGAAGAGAAGGCAAAGCAAATTTGGATACAGAAAAACACAAGTCCCAGTTATCCTGGGGGGAAAACTGAGGAAACTTAATATTCAGGCTTGTTAGACAATTTATGACTGGCTTTAATATGCCTCAATCAGTTAATATTAAACTAGTATATACTTCACTGGTAGGATTTATCATGGGATATATATAAAGAAGTAGAATATACTATGCCTGTTTTTTAGACTCTTAGAAAATATTAATGTGTAATTCTTTACCTACTAAAATAAAATGAGGAAACAGATAAACGAGGAAATGCTGCAGACACACATTATTACAGAAGTTTAGAGTATATATGTCTTCTTTAAGGTTTTCAAGACTCAAATGAGAGGAGAGGGGTGGGAAGTAGATTTAATATGTTCAATATAAGAACATGGAGGCCAGTCTGACTCAAGCATAGTGTCTACATAAAAGAATAAGTGGAGTGTAAAGGAGGAGAGGAAGGTCGGGGCCAGATTGCAGACCTTTAAATTCCAAGCTAGGATTAAAGTGTGAATTTGCAAGAAAATTGTTAGATTTCTGTTTTGAACCTGGAATTAAGATAATCAAAGCTATGTTTTAGGATGGCTTCAGGTAAAACATACAAAATACATGACATGCAGAAAGAAACCTGACAGCAGAGAAAACTGTGCAGGCCCGTCAGTCGTGATATAAAATAATGAGTGAACAAGACAGGTAATGAAAGAAAGGGAGAAAATCACTGAAAGGAAAGAACTGTTGAGACTTGATAACTGGTTTCATATAAAGCAAAGGAATAGAAATCAAACACCAAAATGTAAAATCTAAATGATCAGAAAAAAACAGTGCTAATTAAAAATTAAGGAAGCCCACAAAGAAATGTCCTGGGAAAGCAACAATTAATTTAGTTTGGGGCATATGGAGTTCTGGGAATAGCGGGCCATCTATGTAGAAATGGGTACTGTCCATGTAAATGGTGCCTGTAAATGAAAGCTAGGAGCACACGGCCCAGGAGGAAGATTTATTATCTATTGCAATGGAGGAAATTCCCAAGAATGGCAGGAAGACTGACAAAGGGCTGAGAGTGTGTCCTTGTGCTATTCCTTTAAGTGGGAGCAAGGAAAAGAAGAGACACTCTAGAGAACTAGTTAGAAAAATAGAGAGAACCATGATAGCATACTGGTGTTACAATCAAAAGAGCATGAATACTGAAAGATAAATGAATTAGATAGACATCAGGGGAAAAAACTGATGCTCTTACAGGTAGAAGTTTTGAATGATGGTGGCAGTAGCTGAAGCTGAAGAACACAGTAGACAGTAAGGAATGAAGGCTGAGCATGAAAAATCACCAACTATTAAGAAAATTAAAGTATGGTATGAGAACAGTGTATGTGGGGGGGGTGGGGATATCTTCTGTGGTGGAATAAATGACCCCAGGTGTTGGAGTCATTTTTACCTGAGTCTATTTCAACTAAGTCACTAACCCGGTATTGTTCAAATAACCACATGAGCAAGAAGGATAGAGTGCACCCTCCCTGTCCCTCAATTCCAAAGCAGTATTTAGGAAGAGAATCACCCTAGGAATCTTTTCCATTCTTCTTGAACTCTCTGGTGAGACTAAAGATACATAAAGGATTCCTTCAGAGTTAGAATGCAGTAGCATTTCCTTCTTCCACCTCATGAGAAACCTTAAGTGGATTCTAGAATCAATTACTGTGGGCTGGGAGAAGGGTCAACCATCCTTTTTAAAGACAGACCCAGGGTAACTGGAGCTCCCAAACTCATCAGGCCAAGGATGCACAAGTGCTTCTCTAAGGCCAGATCCGAACCAGAAAGGAGAGCAAACAGGCACTGGTCCCATCCATGTAAGTCTCTGGAACAAGAGGAGACCTCAGCAAAATGAAGCAGGAGGTACTGTGGTCTAGCATTTGGGAAGAGACCACCTCTGGCTATAAAAAAGCATGTGTTCCATGTCAATGAAATTGTGGGAGAAGACGCCTACGAAAGCACCATCAGGAGAAAAGGATGAGCTTTAACATGGGCCAAGATGAGAGAAAAGCAACAGAACTAGGCCACACCTGTCTTACCCACCCTCTTACCTACTCCCCACCATTTCAAGGAATTAAGTGGCAGATGCCAAAGGGAGGATATTTGTATTTGCTCTGGATCCTGGTCTTCCATTCCACTCCTTTCAAGCTCGAATTTTGCTCAAATTTAATCAGAAGAAATGGCCAGGGGACTTACAAATCATAAGGGAGTCATTTGCTTTCTCAGGAAGGCAGCGATGAAAGAGGGAAATTCAGAGGTGGCCTTCACTGTATTTCTTATTGAAAAGGATAAAATGATCCCCTTTTAATTGATGGAAACAGAGCACTGAGAACAATGACCAGGATAAAAGGGACAGAATGTGAACTCTTGTTTCAGAGCAAAAGTCATTTTGGAATCTAAAGTGATGGGATGAGCTACACTCAATTAAGCAAACACATAACAACAAAGAGAAATGAAATAAAGCAGGGTTAGAAGGGAACCAACCCATATAAGGAAGTAAATTAGAATTACAAAACAGGAAAGAAAACAGACTATCATGTACAGTCAATTGTCTCACTATTCATAGACAGAAATATCATCAGTAAGGTCTGTGATGAAAGAAGATTTACCCTTGCTAGTAAATGAGGCAAGATTACAAAGTAATGTAATTTCCTGGATATGTTTTAAATAATTATCTCATCAAGAAATTCAGCTTCTGGAGGATAATTAGATAAAGAAACACAGCCTTTCATCAGTCTCAGAAACTTCTGCTGGGAGACTCAAGACCACTACCAAGTGACTTAGTATATGTCTACTTGGATTTAAACCATACAACTGCAGAAAGGAAAACACTACCCACCATCACCAAATTTCTAAAGGGCTAATCTTCAGACTGAGTACCCTCATCTACAACTATAATTCTTGGTATGTCAATGCATGCTTCCTCGAACCTTTGCCACCCTTATAAGACATACCTGATGTGGGGAGGATTCTGATAGAGAAAGTAGGTTTTAGAAGATAAAATTGGAATTTGACAATGAAAAGAAAATATACTCATTGATGAGAAAGGTACCCAAGACCAATTGGTTGCCAACTGGGACTGGAGTTTGGGCAAGGCACTCACTCAAACACCAAATTATTACTGAGTGGTATTTTGATTTGAGAGCATGAAGAAATGGTATGAATTGCTAAAAGACAGGAAAAAAATGAAAAGAATATAAAAAACCCAGATCACACATATCCAAGAGTTCTTTTAAGAATAGGTAAAAGAAAAGGCCAAATAGAAGTGCCAGCAAGCCATCAAATTTTGCTGGATGGTTTTCCAAACTTAACTTGAGAACTAATGTATTAGATGCTCCAAAGAGTTAACACATCTCCTGAAATTTCTCACGTATTAAGGAAAACTTATTTTATCCATAGGATATGCTCTAAATTATTACATTTCTTGCTAGGAATTGCTCATGCTTGAACACAAGGGAAGCTTAATAAATGGGTGGCAATGCTTGATTTAATATTAAAAGTTGAACCCTGGCCAGTTGTTCAGTGGTTAGAGCATCCTCCTGTAGATAGAAGGGTTGCAAGTTTGATCCCCACCCCAATGATGGGCATGTTTGGGAGGCAACCAATCAGTGGGTGTCTCTCATGTTGATGTTTCTCTCTTTCTCCCCCACTCCACGTTTTCTAAAAATCAATGGAAAAAATATCCTCAGCTGAGGATTAATAAAAAATAAATTAAAGTAAAATTACAAGTTAATGCTGGTAATACAATAAAATTATTCTACAAAGAACATAATTTAATTGTAATTTATGTGTTACACAATACCAGGTTTATAAATTAAATTTTGGTTGCTTAAACTTAAAATTTGTTGAAAAGATAAATGTTATTTTTCCCAGTGAAATAACATTTATTTGCCTTAACTTTTTAAAAACAGGATCAATATGTCTCTAAATGAGTTTAGTGGTTTGTTTTGAACTTGTTTTCTGGTATATAAGGAAAAGGGAGGATTGGCTTATATAGTAATTGGCATAATAATAAATACAGTAAGATTATCGCAAAATTAAGCATTGACTGGCTTAAAATTGGCATATTTTTCATGACAATACTATCAGAGTACATGATGGTGGATATATACAATTTACCATTAGGAAAAAAATACTAACCACCAGATAGAAATTTATTATACCCAAGAGTAAGTCTTCAGAATAACATTTTTCTATAAGTAGATTATTTCGATAGTTAATGAACGTAGACTATTTCAATAGTTTACTGATGATTTTAATGCCATCTTCTTTATTCCTTTTCATGCATATCTAATCAATAGAGTCTCCAACTACCTATCTTGTGAAAATGTTTATTTTTTCCATCTATACTTGCATCTACATTATAAAAGGCCAGGGGCCTTCACGACCTAAACGACCAAACGACAGGTCACCAGGAAGTGTATGGAGCACCTCTCGGTCCCTCCCCCGCAGGCCACAGGCTCCTATCACAGCAAGGCTGCTGTCTGGCGGGTGGGCAGGGCAGCGGAGGGTGGGTGGGGCGAGGCAGGCACGGCGAGGGCTGGAGGCCTAGAGACCTGGTCACTGCCGTGGTGGCTGCAGATCAGGCCCAGAGAGAGGCCGGGAGAGAGCGGCAGGGCCTGATCAGCAGCCCCTGCAGCTGCTGGCGAGGCCCAGAGAGAAAGACAAAGCCTGATCAGCAGCTGCCAGGAGGCTGCGGGTCAGGCCCGGAGACAGACCCAGAGATAGGCCCGGAGACGCTGACTCGCATAGAAACCGACCAATCAGAACCTAATCTGGGTGAACTGCGAAGGCAGAACCTAAGGTGGGGGCTGAGGAGAGGTTTAAAGGGCATAGCTGTTTGGTGTAAGAAAGCAGTTCAATTTTTTAATGACCGGTTTGGCAGTATAGTGCATATGACTAGCTATCAGTCCAGATATAGGGATTATGTATTTTTGTCTGCCAAGAGCATCTCCTCCTGCTGAAAAAGGCTTCCCCTCCCCACCCCCCCATTTAAACAATCCTATCCTATATAATCTATCTGTACTAATAAAAGGGTAATATGCTAATTAGACTAGGTCAACCGGCCATCTTCCGGACATCCGACTTCCTTCCAGACAAAGCCATGATGGTGGGGGCCGAGGCAGAGGCAGTTAGGGGCAATCAGGCTGGCAGGGGAGGGAAGTTGGGGGCGAGATCAGGCCAGCAGGGAAGGGCAGTTGGGGGCAACCAGGCAAGCAGGAAAGCAGTTAGGGGTGATCAGGCAGGCAGGCAGAGGTGATTAGAGGCAATCAGGCAGGCAGGCAGAGTGGTTAGGGGCAATCAGGCCAGCAGGGGAGGGCAGTTAGGGGCGATCCGCCCGGTAGGGGATAGTAGTTGGGGGTAATCAGGCAGGCAGGCAGAGGTGATTAGGGGCAATCAGGCAGGCAGGCAGAGTGGTTAGGGGTGATCAGGCAGGCAGGCAGGTGAGTGATTAGGAGCCAGTGGTCCCAGATTGCGAGAGGGTGCAGGCTGGGCTGAGGGAAACCATCCCCACACACACACACATGAATTTGGTGCACTGGGCCTCTAGTTTTTTTATAATTGGTTCCCCTAGGCCACAAGGAAAGGTAGAGCTTCATTCAAGAAATAAAAATTTTTGATGAAGCTACTATTCTGCAGTTTCTGGATGGATCACTTTTAGTTTTCTCTTTTCTTTTTTTTCCTCCCAGCTCTTTAAGTTGGGTTCACCAATGTCCCTCCCTGCTCCAGTTCCCCAGCCGGTTATGCCTATAGGTAGGAGCACAGTGCAATTTCAGCCCACTGATGGCACAGGAAGGAGGTAACACATTTCTCTTGTACACACCCCAGAGTGGGGGCAGGAAGCAGGGCAGCTATGGATCCCACTTGCCTCTCACCCCTCCTGCTGATTGCTGCTTCCTTCCAATTGAGGCCATAGGGAATTTTTTTACAAATGAAGTTGTGCTAGATGAGCCTACAAAGATTCAATTTGTTAAAGTTATCTGGGTGGAAGAGGGGAAATTGTGAGCACAATTTCCCCTCTTCCTGGTGCCACTCTCATCTCAGCATTGTCTTAGCTCCCTTTTAGGACTGTACCCTTACCCTAAACATTGGCCTGCTAGCCTAGGACTCTAACAGGTTGCCTATTGCTTGTCAAACCTCTACTGAAGTAGCCATCTCTTGCTCTCTTGTACTCCTATCAGAGGACTGGGAATGTATGGGAAGAATATGGCAGCAAATGGTTGACTCCAGCATCCCCCGAGCCTGTGCCCCCAAAGTGACAGCTGTCTCAGTAAATTATTTATTCCACCCATTGTATGCTGTGGACAGTGTCAGAGAAACTGTACATGAACTTGTGAGGAATGTGCTCTTGGTTTCATTAACTGGATGGAGGATGTGAACGCTAACGTAAAAATTTCATGATCAATTAAGCAGGTTTGAGGAAAATCCTATTGAAGTAAAAGTAATAAAACTAAATATAAAATGATAATGCTAAAAGAGTTTAACCACCTGTAATCCATGGGTGAGCTTTATAGGTACCTCCTACAACCATATTGGTATAGTTTTAGCTGGAAATTTGTTTTTTCTGGAGATAATTTTAATATTCTCAAAACAGAACATGATCTGAAAATTAGAAACCATTTATTTTCCTCATTCATTTGCTCATTTAATAAATGTTGCCTCAAGGCATAAAGTGATTGTCATGAAGTGCAAATATCATTATCTCACTCCCCTATTGGAAAGATTTCAGTAGCTCCCTAACACTCTCCAGATAAAATTCAAAGCATGACATACTTCGCCTGCCTAGGATCTGGCCTTAGCCCACCTCCACGTTGATGCTACCACTCATCAACATGCAGACTCTGTCACACAGACTGAATACTCACAGTTCCTGAGGGCACCATACTTCCCTTTGTGAGCACAATTTCCCCACTTCCACCCAGATAACTTTAACAAATCGAATTGTTATAGGCTCATCTAGCACAACTTCATTTGTAAAAAATTCCCTATGGCCTCAATGCTCCAGTCTCTACTACATACACTCGTACTTGCTTTTGTAGCAACCTGTGTATACCTCTCTCATAGCACATATTCCATCCCACTATTAATGACCATTTGCTTATTTGCTTGTCTCTGGATGTATTGCTCCTACGGAAGCCCTATCCCCCAACCCAGCTATTTGAAGGTAAAACTTTTCTGTTTTCACAACCCCCAGACCCAACACAGCTCCCAGACATTCTAGGTTCTCCATAAATATTTATTACATGAGTGAATAAATGAATGAATAAATAAAATTTGAATTACAGAAGATAAAAGATAAAGCACTGGACATCTTATACAATGATGTTTCTATTGTGCCCACTGCATGTCTATGCTCTGAAAAAAAAAATCAGGAGCATTTTTTTCTGCATCTTTTAAAAACATAAATGTAATGCAGTGGCTGCTTCCTCAGACTTCACCAGGCAGAGGGAGCTGTTTCTCACCTTCTCTACGAGGATTACTCTGACCTTCCTTTTCTGGGGGCTCTGTAATTTACATGTTGGTTAAGTGTGAGTTCCTCACTAGAGAAGCCCTAGATCTTCCTTCGCTGGGGATGGGGGTGGAGGAAGAGGAGGAGAACCAGGAGGAGGAGGAGGAAAACAAGGAGGGAGAAGAAAGAAAAGGGGGAGGAGATGGAAGGAGAAGAAGAGGGGAGGAGGGTTGAGACGGAGGGAAAGAAGAAAGGGCAGGAAGAGGGGGAGAAAATTAAAAGAAGAAAGAGAGGGAAGAGTCAGGAGAGGAGAGGAAAGCAGAAGAGAGAATAATTTTAGGCAAATTATTTTTCAGGCACCAGTTGAAGCCTAATTACCTTTTGTATGGGTAATTGACACTCAAATCCTCAGTTATTTATATCTCAAGTAAAAACTAAATCTCAAGTACAAAATAAATTGGGTCACCATTGATTATGGTAACCCAACCACACATTCTGGAAAACAGAAAGTTTGAGTATCAAATGAAGATATTCAAGTGTAGGGCAAAGTGATATCCTAATAGGCACTACGATGGCCCGATGCCAGTTTGCTGGCCTGTCTTGAGCTACTTTGTGCTGAGCTCTAATGATATTCCCAAAGGGAGTATCACCAATACTGTATGTTTTCATTCCCACTGCAAACTTTCAGTTGTTTCTCTTCTCCAATTCACTGCAGCATACTAGGGCAAGTAAAAATAAAAATGTTGTTCCCCCTCTTTCACAGTGACTAATGCTCATTGCACTGACAGATGCCAAGAAGTAGAATGAACACCGGAATTGAGAGGTAAATAACTGGCCATATTTGAAGACATTCTGCAAATAGCCTGGCTCGTACCCAGCAGCCTGCAGTATCCCCAGTGCATCCTGTCCTTTCTCACTGTCTTATGTTTAGATGTGCTGATCCCTCTGCTTACAACGTTTTTCCTTGTCCCAGGCCCCATCTCTGAATGACACTTACTTTATTCCATGTCTCTACAGAGCAGTTACTTCCCCACGAAGCCTTTCCTAATTCCTCAAAAGAAGTGAGAGGCCCTCCTATAATTCCCTGTTTTTTAGGTCTCCCTCCCAATACATTGTCAGATACTCAGGGGCCAAGACTGTGTTCATAAGAGAAACTCAAAAATATCTGAAAAAAATTGACAATTTAGACTATTTTTACAAATAAAATTCAGGTAATTTTATTTTAGATCAGTATCTGAGGGAAATAGCATCAATCCCTCAGGAAAAGGACAAAGGGACCACCTATTGGGACAGTCTTACCAGTACAACAGGACATAAGTAAGCACCAAAAATGAAGCAAGAATCCTGCATGAGGCAATTAGAAGACTTTGTGAAATATTTAATGAGGTTTACCCTTAGTTTCCTGGCTGGTTTAACAACTTTTAATTCAGCTTGGCTGCAAGTTGTAGAAAAAAATCTTTGAAATATTTAAACCAATAGCAGTGTAACCAGTTATAAAGAAATGGGGGGGGGGGGGAGGGAATGAAAACCAAGATAAATGTAACATATTTAAAGAATAATAAATTAGCTGGAAACAGCATCCAAAAAGCAGTTCCCAAGATATCACTATGTAATTATAGCTCATCAGCATATGTCTCGCATATTCCAAAATTACCCATTTCACTACCCTCTTTCTCCCAAACTGGGAAAGGAAGATGACAGCAGGCTTCAAAAATGCAAACTAAATGGTTCTTTAATAAAAGAAAGCTTTGAATGTCCAATATTTTCTATAAGTACATCATACCTAAAAAAATCTGAAAGCGTATTCCTAGAATTCAAATTACACTTAGTCCATTTTCAAGGATTTTTATAATGCTTTGGAAAAAAAATAAACTTTCCTGTCAAACGTCAAAATAAAGAAGAGGTCATTCCCTAAATGTCAAGTGTAACTAACAGGTTTTGTTGAGTCCAGGACCTGGAGGAGTCTTTCTGCCCTTGGCTTCATTGGTGTGATCGTCCAACATGATGCGCTGATGACATGAACAGCTTCATTAGTGAGGGGTTCCAGGAGACATGGAGGGTTGATATCCATTCCTGTCCCCTGGTGATCAGCTGCCTAATTATCCCTAGAAGCAGGTGGCTCATGTGTTCCCTCAGTACTCGCTGTAGCTGAGGCTTGGGTAAATTTCGCTGGACAACTAGATTTGAACATTGTAAAGCAGATGCTAATCTTTAGTATCACAAAGTTGGGGAAAAACTGCTCCTCATAAAAGTGCAAAAAATACTTGCATTCTTTTTAATGTTTTAGATGCTTAAGATAAAATATTTTGAGGTTTATATATTAAACAATAAACAATTAAAATACTTAAGATGAAATATTTAGGTTAAACATACTAAAACTTTTCAGAAGCAGTCATTTGCCATCTAAAATAGAAACACACGTTCAAAATCGCTAATTACTACCTATTATTTCTTAGACATCCCTATCAAGTGATGAAACTCAAAGAAGTTTTACTTCTTATTCCTTGCTCATTCTGTCCCTTCAAAAATCTGTATGTAGGAAAATGGTGGTATAATCCCTGTTGCTAAGAACCTTTCAGCCTTACTGTCTCTGAATAGGTAGTTGTTCATTTAGATCACTTAGGTGGGGATTTTTTTTTCTGCCAAGGACCATTTGGATATTTATAACATCATTTGCAGGCCACACAAAATTATCAACTTAAAAGTTAGCCTGCTATATTTGGTCAAACATTTAATTAACACACCCCTAAATGCTTTGGCAGGGCCAGATCAAGGTATTTCATGGGCCTTATATGGTTCACAAGCCGGATGCTCCCCACCCCTGATTTAGATAGTCTTTGTAAAATTCCTAGCACAGGGGATTACTTATGATAGCTTTATGTAAATGTAGGTCTAAGAAAGCTTTATGCCTTCTTTTATTATATCAAGTAACAATGATCCAATATAGGTAATTATAGCAATTAAGAGGTAGGCATATATTAGGTATCAAGCACTTAGAAATAACACATTTCCATTGGTTTTTGGACTGTTTATGAGCCCTCAATGGTTCATATTTTTTTACTGTACTATATCTGTGTTTTCATTTCTCTTAGTTATCAGTTATTCATTTTTAAGTAGCAGATTTGATAGATATTCCTTTGAGATTATGTATGATGAACTTATCATCATTCTCAAGATAGGGCAATGAAGGATAACAGTGAAAAATTACAGAGTAGGATTTGATTTAAAAAACTAAGATTCTGTCCCAAGTGCTAAGGGTTTATATATCATGTTTTCTTTTTCACTTAAAAAAACTTAAGAGGCATTCACGATAAAGATAATATCTATTGTGCATAAAGATTATGGAGAGAGATTATGAGGTTAATAAATTCCAGTATTCTCATTTTATGTGAACTTTTACTAAAATATATGCAAACATCTTTTTTTTTTTACTTTATCAGTATTGATATGTTAGACCCCATATATTTCTATGGAATCTGAAATAGCATTCTGTTTTTAGATAATAAATATTAGTAGAGATAAAAATGTTTCCAGTGAAGTGCTTTTGGCTATAATATTGTCTTTAATTTATAAACTATTACTAAAATTCAGATTTTTTAATTCTAAACTCAGAAGAAACATTGCAATAAACACTCTTACATGGTGAAATAATTTACTCTGTAGTACATGGTTCTGCTTAAGGTAATAATATAAAGTTCAAATTTTAAAAAATAAAAATTCACTGTAATTTTAAAGCAGAATAAATCAGAAGCTTTGGCTCAGTCTTTCAAAACATGGCTGCATATCAGAATCACTCGGCCATTGGTTGCTTATAAAAACATCCATCTATGTACATATATACTTACAAGCTGTATGTGAAGTTATAAGCACATACATATGGTTATAAGAATATATATGTACATACATACATATAGTACTTATATATGTACTATTTATCTTATAAGAGTATATCCATATAACCCCAAAAGATTTTTCTAGCAGACCTGGGGTAATTCTGGCAATCTGGATTTTACAAAGAGCTTCCTATGTACTTCTGAGGTACAGCTGGTTAGGGGAACCAACTTTTGGTGTTTGAATCATAGCTCTGCCATTTACCAGTTCTAAGGCATTGGACTAGCAACTTAAGACTGTCTAACCTTCATTATACTCATCTATAAAATGAAGGAAAAATACCTTTCGTATGAGAGTCTTACTAGAATTACGTAGGATAATGAAATGTTGAGCACTGATATCAACACAAAATTGATGCTCAAAAAAGGTTTACATCCTTTCTTCTCTTTCCCTAAAACTAGCCTCTACAATTGACATGGAAGGAACACTTCCAGTTCTCTTACTTGATGAAATAATATTATGTAGGTTTCCATTTAAAGCATAAAAGCTGGCCAAAAATAATTTGCTGCCTATTGAATGATTGAGCTATATGGCCACCAGGCCATCTGTGTTTGTTTTAGGTGGATTTTAGACACTACAAAAATACTTACATAAACCAAATTAAGTCTAAGGCCTCCCATGGCCCCATATCATTCAGGGTTCCAGCAGAGAACTATACACTTACATTGGATAATTTGAGAAGGGGGTTTATAAAGGAATTGTTTATAAGAGTCTGGGTAGGAAGTACAGAAACCACAAGTGATGGTAACTACCCTGGAGCTAAAGATGTGGGGCAGGGAGCAACACACCTGAGTCAAAGGGGCAAGGTAGTGAATGATTATTTAAACCTGGAGTCAGAGGGATACCCTCACAGAACCTGTGACCTTGGTCAAGGGACACAGCTGGCCCACACTGAGCATTCAGGAAGACAGTGTGAGGAATAAGTCCCCAACCTCACTCTTCTCTCTCTTGCTAGCTGCTTGCTGATGCTCCCCATTAACCAAAGGTCAGTATCAGCCTCCCAGGGCAGGATGAAGAGGTGAGGGGAGATGGGAGGAGAAAAAGAAAAGGCATCCTGCATAAAACCTAAGTCATTCTTTTAGAATCACAAAAGAACATAGTCCCTCACATCAAAGTATTAAAAATAGTTCTAATATTTATTTGTATCTTTTGAAAACATTTAAAAAGCCAAATCCATAACCAAAAATAATTTTAAATAACTTTTATCTCTTCCCCTCCCATTCTCAAAGTCTCCCTGCAAAATGAAGTCTTCACCACTCTGTATTTCTCTATTATTTTTTTTCTGTTTAGTAAACATTGGCTCTTTCTGGTACAAACTCCTCAACCCCATTTCAGTTCCCTCCATCAGCATTTCTGCTTTGCAACTGTTAAGAAACAGAACTGGCAGGTTCATTATCTCTTTTAGCAAACACAGAGGAAGGTGAGGTAAAAGGGAGAAGAGTTGCAAGCACTAACATGTAAGTATGTTCTTCTGTTTATAATGCTTACTTTAAAAAATAGAAGCTCATCTGGAAACAATGCAAGCAAAAAGCAAACCTATTATTGTTGTCTGTAAGCTATGACCTGAATGTTTTCCATATATAAAATGGAAAAAGTTCCCATATATAATATAAATATTGACTGTATCTGATATATGCATTGCAAACGGTAGCATTCTAACTTTCACATGTCGTATTCTACTGGATTCTCACGAAATAGTCCTATAAGGTAAGTAGGAATTTTTTATCCTCTTAAGACTAAGAAAGTTAAATAAATAGAAGAACCATAGCTGGTAAGGAGAGAATCAAATAAGAATCCAGAAAATACACATTTGTAGATTTGTCTCTAAGAACTATATGTACTAGTATACACACACTACCATATTTACTTAGATCTAGTTGTTCATTTATATTGATTCAGCACTAATCTTTCATATAGAACATATTTTGATTTATCGCTTGTTTGGAAATATATAATACAAATACTTCAACTGCCTTTTCTAAAGAAAAACAATGAGGTTTCTTGGGAAATATACAAACAAAAACATTTGTTTACTCCCTGCATTGTCACTTACATTAAAAAAGTATTAAAAACAAAAATTGCAATCACAACAAAATTAGGAAACTATAGCAACCCTAAAAAACAGACTAAGAAGCCTATTGCAAAATACAACAGAATTGGGATAAAATGAGAAATAAATTGTGGGCAGTTCATATTTTTCTAGATCTTGATCAAGATGACAATTTCTTAAAAGTAAGTCATGCCCAAGCCGGTTTGGTTCGGTGGATAGAGCGTCAGCCTGCGGACTGACGGGTCCCAGGTTCGATTCCGGTCAAGGGCATGTACCTTGGTTGCAGGCACATCCCCAGCAGGGGGTATGCAGGAGGCAGCTGATCAATGTTTCTCTCTCATCGATGTTTCTGGCTCTCTATCCCTCTCCCTTCCTCTCTGTAAAAAATCAATAAAAAATATTTTTTTAAAAAACAAAAAAAAAAGTAAGTCATAATTTCAAAAAGTACTACTTAGTGATCCTTTACTTTAGAAGGACAAAGCTCAACCTCCACTCCCCAGAACAGCAGAAGGGGACGGACTAAAGAAGAATTACACACATTGGCCACTGAGGTTTTTCCCATTAAAACTCCTGACACCAAGAAACTGTTCAAGATAGAGTTGGGAGGGCAGAAGAGAGAGGGGTCACTCCTCCCAGTAGTCACTGACCAGATTCAGCAAATGAGTGATAAACAAACACTAAATTACAAAATAAAACTCATGTGATTTAAATGTTCAATAACAACAAGCCTAATGCTCTGTGTGGGTGATCTGCTCCTTTCAAAGAAAGAATGTAGGAGAGAGAGAGAGAGAGTATCAAAGATCACAGAACTGCCCCTAATAAGCAAAAGCAAATTTAAACCAGATGATATGTGATTCTTGGCAAAGAATTTTAAAAATAGATCAAAGAGATAAAAGGAAGATCAAAGGTAACAAACAAAGATAAAAAGTGAACAGACCAATTTTAGGAAAGAAAATTTGAAATATCAGTACTGCCATTTTTCAATAGAAATCTACAGCAAAGAGTAGAATACATAATGTTGAAACCAGTAAGAGACATAAAAGGACAGGCTTGAAAAGCAGATCACACAAAATAAAAATATGCATATATGCATAACCCATGGACACAGACTATAGGGTGGTGAAGGACTAAGGTGGGGGGGCGGGGGTGGGGTTGGAGAGGTCAATGCAGGGGAAAAGGGGACATGTAACATTTAAACAATAAAGATTTTAAAAAATAATAAGAATAAAATAACTTCAAAACGGGGAAAAAGCTAGATAAATACTATATATAAGTTATTATGGGTGATATTACATTACATATGCAATGTCGTTTATATAGGAAAATGTCTAGAATAATATATACGAATATATATAAAAATCTCAGTAGAGGTTCTTATGAAGGAGACAGAGGATGATGGCAGGAGGAGGAGAAGAATTTCATTCTTCATTTCTGACTTGTCATTCTAACATTTTTTGCAATTAACATGTTAATTTTATAATTTAATTCACTTAGGTTAAAAATAAATAAAGGCTACAAATGTAATCAGAAATTTTCTATCACTATTCCTGACATAACTTAAATATTTGGGAGACAACACACTATTTTTAATTAAGAAAAATCTTTACATCATAAGCCTGACTAATCCTTATAAGTGTAATGATAAACTCACCATAGTAACCAATTTTATCCCTTCATAAATAAGATGGTTTAAACAGTCACCAAAAAGATAGAGATAAACTTTATGCCGATGAGATAAGCTTCAGATTTTATGCCATATCACCTAATAGAGCAATCTGGAGGGATAGACCTTCTCATTAAATATCCAATAACATTAAACTGAGAAAAACATACTTCAATTGTAATGTTGACTCATACAGAAAAGGTGGTTTGAAGCAGTCAGTAGACAATTTGTTAGGCACAAATATGCCTAAAATTGAAAACAATTAATTAGAAAAAGAAAAAGCCCTAAAGTGCTAGGTAGAGTCCAACGAGATATATGTGAACTCAACAGTTAAGGCAATTTCCGTTAGTATACCACATACTACATGGATGAGCATGCAAACTACAAGTGTAAAATAAAATCCTTTTTATGAGCTCTAAAAATGTCTCCAGGTCAGCTAACATTTATTGAATGGCACTACACAGAAAGCACTATTCTAAATACTTCCTATGTGTTAACCCATTTACTTCACACAAAAGCACATACACACACAAAACCATGCAGAGGAAGAGGCGGTCATTATCATTATGCACATTTTAGAAATGTGAAAACTGAGGCACAGAAATGTTAAGTAACTAGCCCAATGTCACCCAGATATTTCGTGGTACAGCCAGAATTAGAATTATGTCACACAGACAGGGGGCCCCACTCTCTCAACCACTGTACTGTATGCATCTTATTTTAAAATAAAGGGGGAAAGTAATCTGAGATATTTTTATACTCTAGTTTTAAATCTATTTTGACCTAATAAAAATATATCTGAGTTCAAAGAAGTACATTTTTTAAAATAAAGCAGAGTAGCTTGTCACTGCAGAAATCATACCTTAGTACCTGTCAAGAGACAAATAAAAACCAGTGACATGGGAGCTAACCTTAGAAAAAGGCAGACTTTCTTTCCCCTTAGCTGAAGGAACTACATGGGACTTTACTGCATTGTATTACCTTGAAAAAAAATACTGGACATATGGTGTAGTTCAAACCCCTGCTGAGGAACTGTTGGACAGGAATACTATAAAATATACCTAACCTGGCTAATAATAGCAAACCACTGATCCTTCACTAACGGTGTTTATAGGAAATAGAATTCATGAGAAAAAGAAATAGCAGCATGAGACAGAATTAATCCACAACATGCAATTTCCTTCTCTGTGCATAGCCTTCACTGAGAGGAAATCTGAAGACTCACCACCTGTTCAGATGTGTCTTTCCTAAGATTCAGAATGGCCCTCCACCAAAATGACTACAGGCATCCATTTATGCCACATAATAAACATTGTGTTTGCTGAGAGGTAAATTTTGTTATCTAAGGAATGAAGTAAAAACTCGTTACTGCTGAAACCGGTTTGGCTCAGTGGATAGAGCATCGGCCTGCGGACTGAAAGGTCCCAGGTTCGATTCCAGTCAAGGGCATGTACCTTGGTTGCGGGCACATCCCCAGTAGGAAATGTGCAGGAGGCAGCTGAACGATGTTTCTCTCTCATTGATGTTTCTAACTCTCTATCTCTCTCCCTTCCTCTCTGTAAAAAATCAATAAAATATATATTTAAAAAAAAAAAAACTAGTTACATTCTCAATTCTCAGTCTCTTAATTTCAATAACAGGTATTTTGTGTGTACCAGTTTAGAACAGCTGAAATTTAATCTGCAAAAGTAGTGATTTTTAATACTTATAATCAATCTGTGTGTCGAATGCACAGTAAATGCTTTACTCATCTTAAAATTCTTCACCTTTCCCTTCTTTTGGTGCAGGTCCAGTTTAAACACCCCTTTCAACTAAATGTTTCTTTCTCTGCTCTTTTCCTCCCTTCTTGGTTCTCTCACTTATTCCTAATAACTCCATACTTTGCACAAAGATTAACTATTTTCTTCATGGTGTGACCTTATAGGTAAACTTTCTATGATATCTTGCAGAAGCCACTCATCTACCTCTTGACACATCTCTCTTTGGTAAGTCTTAAATTACAAATGGTTCATCTTTGATATTTTTAAATTAGGAAATATGCAAATATACTATCAAATGAAGAATTTAAATCATGATGTCTAGACTAGGTGCTTAATATTAAGGACTTGTTTTTTCACAATTTCTGAAAATGTTTCATTTAACACTGGATTTCTCCCCTAATGCTTACATTTAAAATAACATTTGAAATATTTGAAAAGTAAAGAAGATAAACATCAATTTGAGAATAATGAGCTAAACATTCACACGTGCAAGCATTCCATTGGAGTAACTGCCAATAATTCCAATGGCTTACGTGAATAGGTATTCCTTCGAAGAACACCAGATACAGATTTTCTGTCTTAGACTTTTGTGACTGATGAAGACCTAGGTTTTAAAACAAAAAATGGTACTTCTAAAGTCCTGTCTTATGATTTGAGTCCAAATTCTGGATCCTCAAATGAGAGTTCCCTTACCAATTTCCACCTCTGCTTAGCCCAGTAAACTACTCTGCCTCCAATTTTTAAAATCATCCCAAGACTCATAAAAAGGAAGAATTATTTTTAAAACATTTTATATATTAAATTTCAATTGTTCTAAATTCACTTTGCAAAGTGAATTGAACAGACATGATCCCAGCTGTGTGCCATTTGCAGTCTAACAGATAATAATGACCTGGACTAGGATAGTAAGAATGACAGAATGAGACCACTGATTGTTCATGTATAAAAGCAACATATTATCACCCTAGCCCAGCGGTTCTCAACCTGTGGGTCGCTACCCCTTTGGCGGTCAAATGACCCTTTCACAGGGGTTGCCTAATATATTTACATATCAGATATTTACATTACGATTCATAACAGTAGCAACATTACAGTTTTGAAGTAGCAACGAAAATAATTTTATGGTTGGGTCACAACATGAGGAACTGTATTTAAAGGGCCAAAAGGTTGAGAATCACTGCCTAGCCGGTTTGGCTCAGGAGATAGAGCATTAGCCTGAGGACTGAAGGGTCCCAGGTTCTAGTCCAGTCAAGGGCATAATCCCTACTGGGGATTGTGGGCTCAATCCCCAGTAGGGGGCGTGCAGGAGACAGCTGATCAATGATTCTCATCATTGATCTCTCTCTCTCTCTCTCTCTCTCTCTCTCTCTCTCTCTCTCTCTCTGCCTTCCCTTCCTCTCTGAAATCAACAAAAATATGTTTAAAAATTTTTTTAAAAAGCAACATATTATCAAATTGGATTGAAGAAAAATAAACAGTAAAAAAACAACTTGCATCATACATACTTCTTGAGCTACCATCTTACCACTGTACAAAGACAAAAGTGGAATATACTAATATTAAGAAGCAATATAGGATATAAAATGATAATGAACTTTGGAGTCAGTCTTCATAGAATTATTTCCAGCAAATTATTCAATCTGATTAATAGTTTCCATTGGTAACATGGAAACACCAGGTTGTCCTGAGGGTTGCATGGGATAATATAAGTGAACATCATTGCACAGATGAGGTCTCAATAATTGTGCTTTTGCCTTAACTACTGAGTCTTACTAACTAGGGCTTTCTGGTTATATGTACAGTTCATTGTCACTAAATCAGAAGCACTTCAGCAAAGAGCTCTTAGAATCTCCACCAAACTACTGACATATTTAGACTGTGGAGCCTTTCTTATAGTCTATTACATTTGCTGCAAGCCATCAAACAAAAATTCCGCGGCTCTGTGAATACTGTTTGTTCACTGTCAGTTCAAAGAATTCTTTATTCTTTGGAGAAGCATTTTAAAGCCTCTGGTACATCATGCAAGTTGCTTAAAAAACACATAACTGTTATGGCATATATAGTCAATTCTGCAAAGAAATCTATGTGTTTGGACGTTAGTAATTTTAGAAAAAAAAATGTCTTATATAAGCACCTAGAAACACATGATGTGTTTTGTTACTAACATGACATTTTAAAGTTGACAGTGAGTGATGCAAAGAATTAGCAGTTGCAAGACCTTAGTGTCACCATTAATAACAGGAGAATGTGACTTTGAATAATTTGGTGGCATGTTTATGGGTATCTGTGCTAATGACCACCCTTATAAAACTAATGGAGGTCAAGAAGTATTGATTATGAACCTAATGATGCTATCTAAAGAATATCAACCTGGAAAGATGATGCAAGGGTTAATACTTTGCCTGTCCTTTTTACTCATTTTTTAAAGTCAATTACTTTATCTGTAGTTATTTTTGTAGATTAATTTTATCAACTGCCACATTACCAGAATATGGCCCATTTACCAACCTTATTTTTAAACAGATGCTAGACAACAGAGAGATTGTAGCTGATGAAATTCTATTTTAGAATGACTGTCAAGAAAATCTATTTTAGAAATAATTACTGACTTTACACAACCTATTTTAAACAACCACGATGTCTATTTGCCTTAAATGTATACATTCCATTTTAATTCTAAAGTTGTGTTTAAGCTGAAAGTTATTTAAAACTTGGAAAAAATCAATGCACTCGTTATCACATAGGAGAGACTCCCCTGCCTCCTCTGAGGACTGTCCAATGGACATGGTGCCCCACATCACATGTGGGAGCATCATGCTGGTCCCAGGACGTGCCAGCTGGGGTTATTTAGAAGACTCCTCATAAATTGAACTCCCAGTCCAACATGTAGCCTGCAGGCTCACTCTTCCTTGTCCCAGGGGGAGGGACCAGGATGAACTCTATGGAGTATCAGGAGGCCAGCCCCAGGCTCTGCTCTACTGCCTCCCATTATTCTGCTGGAGAGCATCTCACATAGGAGAGGATCCCAGGAGACCTTTCATAACTGCAATCATTTACCAGATCTCACCCAGGGAAGACAGCCAAATGCTGAATTCCCCTTTTCACTAATTTTTCAGCTCTTCCACCTCTTCTCTGACACATATTTGCATCTGCTAATATGAACCCAGAGAAGTGATCCTGCACTCAGTGACTTCATAGCCTACGTATATAACTGGTCTAATTTAATGCATGTGTGTTTTTAAATTTACATCCTTACTATCCCTGTCGAGGTCATTATTATCTGATTGAAACTGCAAATGACACACAGCTGGGATCACATCTGCTCAATTCACTTTGCAAAGTGATTGGCCGGCAACCAAATGTGACCCTTAGAATAAATGCTCCTCTGGGGGCGAGAATGGTCTCTGAAGAGCCCTCTTAAGAACTTCAGTCAAGGTGGGAGCCCATCCATCATTCAGCTTAAGTGTCTCAGCCACCATATTCCATAAATAAATTCTAATGAAATAACACAAATGCAGCTGAAGTCCCGCTTAGATATACCACATCTGCAGCCCATTAAAAGAGGCTTCCTGGCCATGGGCTAAGGGTTCTGAAGAGCCTGATTTTTCAGAGAGGAAGAAATGAAGGCGTGAATGCTAAAACAGCTCGTGAAAAATTAGAGAGCTAATCGGCAGTCATCTTTTGAGTCTCAAGGGTTTGCCCTCAGAGAATGAGTAGTGGACAAGTTAAAAATTCTAGAAAGGTACAGTAAGATAAGAGTGAGCAAAACAGCAATATATATTGACATCAGTTACTAACCATTCCTAAAATTATTTTTTATAAGCTAATGGATTTCATCAGCAGACTGGGTGGTCTAAACAGGGGTTGGCTGAGCATAGGCTCAAAATACATCATTCCTTCAGAAAATAAAATCAAGATACTCTAAAATGAATTTTAGACATGAGACCTCAAAAGTAAACTGCACTTTACACATACTTAGTGTAAAAATATTTCTTTAAGCTCCAGTGTATGTATTACTCAGCAAATCCCTCTCTACTGCCATCATAATGTTCATTTGTTAATTTTAAGCTAAATGATTGAAAGCAAACAACAATTATAAAAGAAGGAATCGCATTCCGCCACATCGAGAAGGGCTGGTGCCATCTGTTCTAGGGAGTAATGATGGGAGGTGCCATGAGTCCCCACACAAACAGAGGGCACGTCTGAAGTCCCCCTCTGAGGAGACTTTGCACAAAGTATATAACAAGCAGAGATACTGTGATAATATCTATTCTATATTGTGAGGTTTATATACTGACTGGGTTAATTCTTCAATTGTATTTCAGTGGTATTTTATAACTATAAACTATTAGGAACTTGTTGAAGAAAATTGGGGGGAAAACTAAATTACCCATGATCACTTATCAAGAGATTATTATAGGTAGGTATCATATATCTGTACATGGCTCCAGTCCTTTATGTGTATATGTATGTATTGATAGATAAATAGATGATCCATAGACATATAGAGATAGTTTATTTATAAAATCTTTTAATATTTTTCCATATGTTACATTTATGTGGGAACATGTTATGGGGGAAACATGGTATTTTGTAGCTACCACCATATTTTGTAGCTTAACTGTTTCACTATTTCTCTAATGTTCAGGTTCCAGTTACCTCTATTTTGCTATTAAAATAATACCGCAATAGCGATATTTTAACAAAATATAAGTGCTATATTTAATCAGTTCAGTTGCCAGGTTTTCTTCTTAATGTTCCAACTGTGGATTATGTATTATATTATCTATTGCACCTCATCAACTTATAATACTAATAATACTAATACTAACAAACACTGATTCTTCACTGTGCACCACACACTGTTCTAATAGCTTCCCACATATTTACACATTTTTAAACTCTACAAGAACCTCATGAGATAGAATTTTATAATCTTTTATCACCTTTAAAGAGAAGAGGAAACTAAGACGATGAGAGAACCGTCTAATTTGCCAAAGTCACACGGATAACACAGCAAGAACTGGGCGTTTGAACCCAGGAGTCTGGGTGCCTGAGCTCTGTTCTGAATCACGGAAGGTAAGTACACCATCTTTCCAAAGAACAAGAGCACATGATTATTAAGCATACTATATTAATATATTTCTCATTTTTAAAAATAGCACATACGAACGGGAATATTGATGTATTTAGATAATGAACAGTTGTACAAGAAAAAAAATTATACAAAGGAAAATAGACATAGTGACTCATTCCTTTACTGAAACAGCTTTAATCTCCCCAGAAATGACATTTGTCTTACTCCTCTTGTGGAATTACAAAGTGTTGTGCTCATATTTTTTGAGAGAAAGGATGAAAATACAAAGAAGTTCAAGAAGTTAACGATGGATAATTGTGATTTTGATATTCATAACTATCATGGCAAGCAGGACCTGATTTGAATCCTTTTCTAATAAAACCACTGAAGAGATATTTACCTCTTTTAGTGCCACATTTCTATCCTTTAAATAAGAATGTTAACTTCTCAATATTATTGTGAGGCTGAAATCAAATGCCCCACATAAAGCAATTAGCACACTAGCCAATGTATGTCAAGCAATTTTTTTTCTTCCATCTGCCTTGTTTCCCTCAAAAAAAACAACGAATAAATCAAAATAAAACCCCTCTTGGAAACAACACAGCTTAAAAGTCTGAGCTTTTATAATATAATCACTAAAATCTTATTAAGAATAAAATCCTTTGGGAACTCTATTTGAAACGTTCCACTGAAAAATACCCGGCCATCCCTTCTCCCTGCTGAGCGCACAGGATGCCTTCAGCATCTGCTCCCACGCATTACCCTTATTGTTTGCAGTTGACATCTACTAGAAACACAGACTTGGGGACGTGGTGCAAAGGGCATGGGCCTAAAGCTGAACTCAGTGCTTGATTTAACTTGTCAGGGAGGAAGCTAGCTCTCTACATATTAAAATAACAAAACAGAGTTCATCTGAGTGTACTGTGGATGCAGCTCCATACATATGAAATAATTTTTATTATTTCCTTTATTCATTCTGTTCAAATAACAGTTCTGACTTGGGCAATGTGCAGGGAAATAAGCAATTATTTCAGCAGTATCCAGGCATGTCAGCCATTGAAGAATAAATAACACATTTATCTCTTTTTTTTTTAAATATATTTTATTGATTTTTTACAGAGAGGAAGGGAGAGAGATAGAGAGCCAGAAACATCGATGAGAGAGAAACATCGATCAGCTGCCTCCTGCACATCTCCCACTGGGGATGTGCCCGCAACCCAGGTACATGTCCTTGACCGGAATCGAACCTGGGACCCTTCAGTCCGCAGGCCGACGCTCTATCCACTGAGCCAAACCGGTTTCGGCAACACATTTATCTTTAAAAAATCATGTAGCAGGTTGAAAAACCACTGGCACCACAGTTCCTCTAAGGGAGAGAAGTGTTTTTATTTCAGAAAATACCTAGATATATTGCTTTAAGCAGGGAAGTGTGTCCCAAAGTACTGCTTTACGTGAAAACAGCAAAACCAAGTGATAGCAAGACTGCTCCATGAGGTGTTACTAGAAACTGGAGGGTAGAGGAAGCATCTAGAGAGGAGAGTGGGTAGGTAAGTAAGTCATCAGTGAGAGTGGAAGGCGCTGTGGACATCAGCATACGAGAAGGTTTGATCAGGTAGAAGAAGAAGTTGGTAAAAAAAAATTCAAGTGGCAGGGGATTTGAGGCATTCAGTTATTAACTAAATCAGAGTTTGGTTCTGTAAGTTAAAACTCCTTCATCCCTGAAAACCTTCAGTAAAGCCATTTTACACATCATTCAATGCCTTCTTTGAATAGTGGTTTTGGTTTAATTTTGGGGTATGCATGGCACACAGAAATTAGAATACCTCCAGGAGCTGAGATTAAAATGAGATGCAGAGCTCAAAAGAAATACGAAAACAGATTTAGGGTGAACATGAGCCCCTGGAATGTAACAGGATTTGGGGGAGGACACTGAGCTTCCTATAAAGTAGAGAGTAGAGAGTTTTAGTCAACTCTCTGTAAATTTCAAAGGTACCTAACATCAGGGTTACATGAATGAATAGAAGCAATCTACAGTCTACAAGCATAAAAGGAACAGGACAAAGAAGCCAGTTCCAAGGTGCTTGGAAACCTGAATTTAGATTCATCTTTTTCTGTTAGAGCTTTCTATTCTTTTTCCCAAAAGTTTGAGATGTCAAGAATAATATCTTCACAAAGGTAAATATAAATTGAAAAGCATTCTAAATAAAATCAAGTTATTGTTTTGATGAAAATTAAAGCAGTCCTATTATTGGCTATAAGTAGAATAGTATCCAAACTGAGTTTCCAAAACTGTAGGCTCAGTGTGTGCTCAGAAGACAGGAAGTGGTGCCCAATGGTTCTGCCACTCTTCCTGTAACACTTTATGGGTTTACAAAGGTCCAATGGCCCTCTCCCTGAAAACCCTACTCAGCATCCCAGCAAAGTGAGCATATTCCTAGACTATCCTCATCTCTTTCCTCCCAGTTATCCATTCTTCAAAACAGAGCAACCAAATCCTCACCCTTATAGTCCTCTGACATTACCTACCCCATCACAATCACCACCAACCTCCTAATTACCCAAACTATCAATATTCCCTTTGTCCCCATGCCATTCCTCTGTCCCTCAGTAACAGAACATTGAACATAGCCTTGTCATAAGACTATCCGCCCACCCTTAAAATCCTTGACTCTGTTTTTCCTATTCACCCCATTATTACTCTGATCCAAACTTCTCATTCAACAATTCTTCTTCCACAAGTGCCTCAGTTTGTGTTTCTAAGATCTTATCTTCTGTTTGTCTGTTTATTCTACAGACAGTCCATGCTTGAACTACCACTGAAAATGACCCCTAAACTTACTTATCCATGTTTCTCATCTCTCCCAGCTTCAAACCCATGAAGCGTGCTACACAGGTGCATCAAAATATCTTACCAAATATCTATCTGTATGTCTCAACCAGTGGAGGCAACAAGGGATAACCTGGTCAGGATTTATGCTTCTTTCATCAGGCACCTCTCACAGCTATACCAAAGAAAAAAATCATATATTTGCAATGTAAATGCAGTACCTTCTTCTAGATATATATTAACCAAAAGCCCCGCCCATACATAAATTCAGAAGACACCATGGACCCTAATCTTGCTCTTCCTCCTAACCCTTTCTCCTTAAAGATCATCACATAAGGACCTGAGCAACCTTTTATTAGGAAATTATTTCATCTGTCTTAATATCATAGTTAGCTGAATACCTGTAACTATAATTGATTTTCTTTTCCTTCCAAAGAAATGTATCTTTACCTCCACAATACTTAGAGCTCCTTAACAATATGTTGAATTGAATGGCTCTCTAGACCAAAACTTCCTTGTATGCACATCTACCCTCAATGTACCACTTTCAACATATATCTTACATTCAGCCACCTTTGTCTTTCTACTACTTGAGCATCCTTGAAATTCTCTTTAGTCATCTTGTTATTCCAAGCATCAGACACAATTCCTAGCACACTGTAGGCACTCAATAATCATTTGATCAATGAATAAATGAGACTCTTTTGAAGCTATACAAATGAACTGAAATCTTTTGAGGATAAATGATAAAAAAAAGTTTGCAACCGAGAATAAAGTCATCTTTGAAGTTGAATCTAAGAATCTAAAAATTCAAAGACTTTTCTACATTACTCTGGCATGTTATTATAGCATTTTGAAACAAGGATTTTATTTTATCTAGCTTTATTTCCTTCCATTATGATCAGAAAAGACTGCTAAAGTATTTGTGTTCATGTAAGCCTGAAAACTGGAGCCTATTGCAAACTCATGAAAACAATCTGTCATGATTATCCTTAATATTCTCAACAACTAACAGGAAAACTGATTCAAAGTTCAAAGCTCAATTCAAACTAATTCAGCTTTTTACTAACTTGAAAATGAAGATTGAGATATTTACTTACCTCTTTTACTATTCCATAATGATAAAGAATAAAAAAAGTGAACTACCAGAAAGAGAAACTAAGAAAACTTTCACATATATAATTATAATCAAAAAAAAGGTACCCAGGAATAAGTTTAACCAGGGAGGTAAAGGACCTGTACTCTGAAAATTATAGGCACTGAAGAAAGAAAATGAAGAAGATACAAATAAATGGAAGCATATATTGAGTTCACGGGTAGAAAAAGTTTTCATTAAAATATACATGCTACCCAAAGCAATCTACAGATTCAATGCAATGGCTATCAAAAACCAATGGCATATTTCACAGAACTCGAACAAATATTCCAAAAATTTATATGGAATCAAAAAATACCCCAGAGCGCCTCAGAAATCTTGAGAAAGAACAAACTTGGAGGTATCACACTATCTGATATAAAACTGTACTTCAAGGCCATAGTAATCAAGACAGCGTGGTACTGGCATAAAAACAGACCTATCCATATATTAATAGAACAGAATAGAGCCCAGAAATAAACCCACACCTTTATGGTCAATTAATATTTGATAAAGGAGTCAAGAACATACAATGGAGTAAAGACAGTGTATTCAAAAAGTGGTGTTGAAAAAACTGGACAGATACATACAAAAAAAATGAAACTAGACCACCAATTTAAACCATACACAAGAATAAGCTCAAAATAGATTAAAAACTTAAATGTAAGACTTAAAAACATAAAAATCCTAGAAGAAAACATAGGCAGTAAAATCTCAGACATTTCTCATATTTTTTTTCTAATATATCTCCCTGGGCCAGGGAAACAAAGAAATGGGACTATATCACACTAAAAAGTTTTTGCACAGCAAAGGAAACCATCAACCAAATGAAAACACAACCCACTGAATGGAACAACTTATTTGCCATGATATATCTGATAAAAGATTACTCTCCAAATTTTGTAAGGAACTCAACTCAACACAAAAACAAATAAATAATCTGATTAAAAATGAGCAAAGGAACTGAATAGACATTTCTCCAAAGAAGACATACAGATGGCCAATAGGCATATGAAAAGATGCTCAATATCACTAACCATCAGAAACATGCAAATTGAAACCACAATGAGATATCACCTCACACCTGTCAGAATGGCTGTCATCAATAGATCAACAAACAACAACAAGTGTTGATGAGGATGTGGAGAAAGGGTACCCTGTTGGTGGGAATGCAGACTGGTGCAGCCACTGTGAAAAACTGTATGGAGTTTCCTCAAAAAAATTAAAAATGGAACTGACTTATGACCCAGCAATTCCACTTCCAGGAATTTATCCAAAGAAACCCGAAACTCTAATTCAAAAGAATATATGCACCCCTATGTTCATTGCAGCATTACTTACAACAGCCAAGATTTGGAAGCAGCCCAAGTACCCATCAGTAGGTGAGTAAATAAAAAAGCTGTGGTACACTTATACCATGGGATACTACTCAGACATAAAAAAGAAGGGAATCTTACTCGGGACAGCATGGATGGACTTCAAGAGTATTATACTAAGTGAAATAACTCAGAGAAAGACAAGTACCATAGGATTTCACTTACATGAGGAATCTAACATACAAAACAAAAAAGCAACAGACACAGTCTCATAGATATAGAGAACAGAATGATAGCTGGTGGGAGGGTTGGGGTACTAGGTGAAGGAGTAAGCAAAAAATAAAAACTCATAAATATAGACATCAGTATGATGATTATCAAAGAGAAGAAGGGTGGGAGAGGGAGGAGAGGGTAAAGGGGGGATAAATGGTAATGAAGGAGATCAGACGGTGGGTGGTGAACACACAATAAATATACAGGTGGTGTATTTAAAAAATATGCCCTTAAAACCTATTTAATGAACCAATGTAACACAAATAAATTCAATAAATATTTTTTAAAAATTTGTTAAGTACTTTGAGCCCCTGGCCACGTACCTCAGTTAGTGAAAGCATCAACCCGATACACGAAGGTTGCAGGTTCGAGCTCTGGTCAGGGCACATACAAGAAGCAACCAATGAATGCATCAATAAACGGAACAAATCAATACTTCTCTCTCTCATATGTGCACTCTTTCTCCCTTCCTTCTCTCTCTCTAAAATCAATCAGTAAATAATTTTTTATTAAAGAAGTACTTTGAATCCCTCGGAAGAAAAGTGTTAGTCTCATAAATTTTAAAGTCAACTCATAACACAGAAATAAGAAATTTTTGCTTATTTCTGGAGTAAAGTATAATTCTATCATTTCATATATCTGTACAGGTGGTATCTTTTCTCACTTGTAAAAGTGTGTATCCTTCAACATTTTTTCCTGCACTCTGAATTTGTCACTTTTCTTTTTCAATTGCAGTACCAATAAGTACCAAGGTTAGCCAATAAAGCCTGAGCATCACGGGATGTTATTAAACTCATTTCTGGCCCTTTGGCCTTACAAATCTTCAACATCAGATTAGAAGAGATTCGGTGAAAAAAAAAAAAGGCCTGGGGTGGGGTTGGGTGGGAAGCAGGTGGAGGAGGGCAATGGGGACATCTACAATACTCTCAACAATCAAGATTTTTAAAAAACACCTACACACATAGTATTACTAGAATTACATTACCAATTACAATTTGTTCATCACTCCTTGAGTGTGTGTGGTCTCTTTTGAGCCTTATAAAGAATTACACATAAAGTGATGATGTTGAGCCTGCCTACCATCATTTCTACATCACATTATACGATATTCATGTATTTATGTACCCTTTTGACCCAGCACTCACCAGACACCTATATTAATGTTGTGATAATCTGCTTAATGTCTTTCTAGTCTATTATAAACCCACTGACAAACTTTTTGTTAGTTAGATATTAAATATTTTTATATATTTGTATTGATTTCTGAGAGGGAGAGGGAGATATAGAAACATCAGTGATGAGAGAGAATCATTGATCAGCCACCTCCTACATGCCTCACACTGGGGATCAATCTCGCAACCTGAGCATGTGCCCTGACCAGGAATCGAACCATGACCTCCTGGTTCATAGTTCAACACTCAACCACTGAGCTACGTCGGAAGGCAGATATTAAATATTTTAAACTTCATGGACCAAAAGCTCTCTAATTACTCAAGCTAGTCACTGTAATGTTAAAACTGCCACAAGCAATACATAAATGAATGAGTGTGACTACGTTCCAATAAACTTTATTTCACTATCCTTACACCTAAATTTGTATTTCACATAATTTTTCACATATCACAAAATATTAGTCATCTATTTATTTTTTTCAATCATAGCTTGTGAATGGTACAAAAACAGTTGGCAGTGGATTTGACCCATAGGTCATAGTTTGCTGACCCCTGCATTAGACTATAAAACCCATAAGAACAGATTCTATATCACCTTTCATTTGTCAACACAGGTTCAGGCTTTGAAAAGTTCTCTGCACACTGCAGGTGCTCAACATGTGTTTATTAGCCAAATCACTGCTGAATGATTTATGGTTCTCTTAACACCAGGGTTAACTTGTTTAGGCATAAGAGAATTTTTCTCTCTCTCTTTCTCTAGGACTCTAAGGAGGCCAAAATATGCTAGTATTAAAGGGTTAAATCATTTCCATTAAGTTCAGGAATATTTAGAAAGTGACTTAGTTGTCAAAGGAAAGTTCAGGTAAATAAGTAAAATTGGAATAGGCCACATGGCACGTTGTTAAAATTGTAACAGCTGCTCCCTTCCTAGCCCAGTCCTTGGATGCAATAGTCAACAACCCTTAAGTCTCAGAGGAGCATCTCATCTTTGGCTCTCTGGACTTGATCTACTTTGTTATGATGCCAACCACTAATTTCTCCATTAAATTATTGTGCTGCGCATGAGCCCAGCCTCGATGTAGCATCATGTCCCTCTGCATATACAAGACCTGGCTGTAGTCTTGAACTATGTCTGAGTGAGTGATTAGATACAACCTTGAGCTAGATCCAAGGCCATGTCACCCTTGTCTTGCAGTTTTACTGCCTTGTCCTTGCACATCCTTTTTTATATCACATAATTGTTTCACCCTGTGCAACTGTCATCAGCCCTTGCCAGAGAAACTCCACCCTAGAGATGGCATATCTGCAGCAAATAATAACCCTGTCTTGGTGAGAGCTAGATGCCCCACAGCCCTATGCAAACCTCTATAGTTGGTAATTGTCCTTTAGTGGAACATACAATGTTTCAGAAATCATATATGCTACATAACCAATAACATTCTAGAAAACAATGTTATTCTTTTACACTTTGTATAATTTTAACATAATTTTTTTAAAGTGAAACAAAGAGATCATTAAAATTAAGTAAAATTCTTATTTAAGCTGCATATTTCTTGTGCATGACTATAAAAACAAAAAGAAAAGATATTTTTCCTAAAAAGAGTATTAATACAGATTCTCTAACTTTTTAGCTACAAACTGTTGAAATTATTTAACTACCAAGTAACTCAAAATAACCTTCTGAATTCTCTTCATACCCATGTGAACTATCATTGACATTTAAAATTAAACATTTTCTTCTTTTCAAATTAACAAATTTTAAATCCCACCTTGGATATTTCATACACTGAGCTTGACCCTACCCTTCATAGGAGAGAAGCTGTATTTACAGTTCTCAGTAAATGCAGAGAAAGGAACTTGCTAACTTGTTCAGGTTTGGGAGAAAAAAGTCGGGAAGGTTGCACCGGGATGCTAAGAGTAGCATCACGGAGCTTATTTCTTCCCTGTCTCAAGGATTTGTTATTTATTCATAAATTAAAACAGATAGGTTGAGAAGTAAAACTTTTTAGGACCAGATAATCACCATGCACAAGCTAAGGGACCTGCATGATATCAAGCTACACTGGAGAAACTGAGGGCAGAATTTCAAGGACATAATCTGGATAAAATTCGATCCTATGAATGAGAATGGCAAAAAAGACAGAGCACAGAAAAAAAAATAGCAGTTATAGTGCACTTCAAAAGATTCAACAGGTCCCTGGGCAGTCTCCTCCCATACCCTGGTTTGGACTACCACGTAGGGGAGTGGAAGGCCCCAGGCCACCTCTCCTGCTTGCCTACATGAAGCCCACTCAGCCTTCTTTGATCACCACTTGGAAGCACTTAAAAGAGGAAGAAATGTTTCAGAGTGGCTCCAATGAGTCAGCACAGTAATGCTGACTCTACAGTTACATGATTTAGAGCCAGCCTGGCTTATTTGTTGACCCTGGGGCCCTTCTGCCCAATCTCAAATGCTGCAAAATGGCCAGCTGACCAGAGCCAGTGCAAATTTATTCCTCTGGCTTGCATTTAACTATTTACCATAAATCAGTGATCAATTCTAAGTTATCCCTCCCATTCTTAATTCTTTCCTCACACCAGAAATTTGTTAACAGACTTCTGAAAATGGCTTGATCATATTCCACTAATAGAAGCCCAAATTCTGTTGGACTTTGTTATTGTTAATAAAAGGGCTGCTTTTCGTGAATTTAAATGAATTGACAAAAACTCACAGGGTTTTAAAGAAGACAAATTTTTACCTGCCAAGCATTTTCTAATATAGACTCCAAAGCAAAATAAATATGGAAATTTCTAAGTATTTTCAAAGCAAGATATGTAAATGTATTATTCTTCTTGAGGGTAACTCTTTCATGTTATTATCTTCCAGAATTTCAAATATAACAGTAAAATGTGATATCAGTATCTTAAACAGTTTCCAGAGATAAGACTAGATTGTTATTTTTTAAAAGAGGCATGTATCAGCTTGTAGTGGTCTTTCATATATAAAGTACTTACTACAACATCAGACACCTATCAGGTACTCAATAAACATGAATTCTTTGCTTTCCTTTTAAGGCTTTGTAAGACTGTGATTCCCAACTCAAAAGTTAGCAGACAAAAAAAAAAAAAAATCATTCACCTGCAATGGGCTTGAGACTCAGTAGGATAAGAAATATCTCAATATGAATACATTTTTTCAAAATGTGGAGTTAACCCCTGTAATGAACAGCAGGGCGGGAAGAGGCAAGGGGTGGTTTGGGCATCTCTCCGAAACGCAGTAAACCATAACAGTGGCCCCAATTTCTTTACAGCTGATATGTGTGGCATTTGGCCCCTCGGTTAAACTGAAGTCATCATTCTGTGCAGGAAACACCGATTTAAGGAGCCCTTGACATGTACTCATCAAACTAAGATGAAAATTACCTTTGCCCAATTCCAACCCTTTGCCTGTGTTCTCTCTGTGGTCAGTAAAGAAGGGAAGTAAAATTATCACCCCCAGTTTTCAGGCAGTAGAAAAAGAATCAGAAAATTGCAGTCTTCTCGCTAATCCCACCTTCCCATCTCTGGTAGTCGCCCCTCCGTCTTTACCCCCAAATCAATAGGCTGTGTGTTTCCCTCTCCAGAAAGTGAGAGGTCAGGTTTCAAAATGTCACTGAAGGCTCTTCTTAGCCATGACATGTTTTGGCATCTCATCAGCTGGCTACCAAATCTCACTTTGTAAAATGAATTAACTTATGAGCATTTTGCTGATAGTTTCAGGCTCCACACTCTCAATATTAGAAAATGACAAATCTTATTTATTGAGTTTATTTTCTGTCTTCCTTTAGAAAAGAAGGCCTTCCCTTGTTGCTACCGTGAGTACTGCATTTGTCCTGACCAACATTTTAACATAAAGAGGCTATATCTAAGGCAAATGTAGGCTGCACATGTCATTTCATGGTTCTTTGCTGAGGGAATTACTTATTTCCAGATGTGAAACTAGTTTGCCCCTTAATGTAATCAAAGGCTGAAAAAAGATGACACTTGACAGCCATTTGGGAGAAGAGGAGAGGAGGGGAGCAAGGCCTCCGAGCTGTTATTTATAATGCAGTGCTGAATTTCACATGACCTTCAGAAACAAAGAATCGCATGTTAAACAACATTTTACCAAGCCATCATTTTCTAATAAATCTCCTTTTGTTTTGCATTCTCTTTGCCGTATAATGTGCAAAAAAGAAAAGAACAATGGCTGGAAACTCTGTCTCGGTGATTTAAAGTGCTCTCACTTGCATGCTGAGAAGTGTTACAATGAATATTTTTGGCCTCAGCTGCAGATAGCAGCTTGGTGTTAGCAGCATTTGATTCAAATGTCATCTGATACAGTAATACACAAATTGAGTGCACAGAGGGGGAAAATCATACAACCTGTCATAGGTACAGCAATTTTTCATGAGCATTCGGAGAGAAATATAGAAGGAGAAACCTAAAAACTGAAATATGAAAAAAAAAACAGTCCACAAATACCAGGAAAAGAAATTATTAACAAGTAGAAACAGCAATTTTTATGTTATCATAACACCAGTGGTTTCTTTAAGTCAAAATCTTAAGGCTTAAATCTATGAATGATCTGATGTAACTGAAGTACTTAACTCAATGAGAAAATATATTTGTTCAAATATGATCCAACAGTTCTCCTATTAATTTTTAACAATTACTTTTCTTAAAATAATAGTTATTTTTTCTACTGCTTAATCTTAGCCTTCCACTGGTCTTTCTTCAAAAGCAGATTTTTAAAAATCAATTCTATATCCTGAATATGATAACAGAACTGCCTTATCCAAAATACGTTTAAATATTAGCAATGAATTATCTAATATTTACTTTTAAAATAAATACATTGCAAATGTCAATTTCAAGGACATTTATTCAGTATCATGGCATTCCCTTGTCCTGATTTTACCAACTGTTTTTCACTATTTGAGTAGTTACTGGTACTGGATTGTCAAGTTGTGTTTGCCACTCCTCCTTTACATTTCTAATTGCCAAAGCAGCAGTTTTTCCCCTGACCCTATTAATGACACCTTCCCAATTTGGTTTTTATTTAATACTTATCATTAGACTGCCTTTTCCAATACCAGCTATATGAACTCAGCCACATCATTTCCTGTTTCTGTGCCTCAGTTTCCTTACCTGTCTCATAAGGCTAGTGTGAATATTAATGAGTTAGGGTGGCATTTAAAACAATGCCTGGCACACAGTGAGCTCTGCCTTAATGTTCTCATCTTGAAAACTGAAGTGATTTCAATAAGAACACATTATTATTCAAAATATTTTAAAATATCTATTTTTATTTGTTTCTTTCCACCATTAGTCTATGGATTACATCAATTTAAATAAATGATTATTTTTAGTTAACCATTCTTAGGATTTTAAATTCAGAAAGAACCCTAAAAATCTTGTTATCCAACTTCCAATTTCTATAGTGATTACTGCCATCAGGCATTTATTAAACAGATAATTGTACTTCTCATGTATTCTGATGCCACTGAAGTGCCTATGTAGTCTAAGTTTTGGGCTTGAAGATATTTTCAACATTATTGACAAATACACTCTCTTCTCCGTCCTTCGGAGCACAGATATTCACCACACCTGGCACTGTGATACCTAACAGCAAGTGCTGTAGGTAGAAAGGATTTCCCATAGACTTTTCCTTAACCCTTAGCAATTTTACATTCTTTCTTTTCCTTTGTCCATTACTGTCTAGCCCAGGGGTGGGCAAACTTTTTGACTCGAGGGCCACAATGGGTTCTTAAACTGGACCGGAGGGCCGGAACAAAAGCATGGATGGAGTGTTTGTGTTAACTAATATAAATTCAAAGTAAACATCATTACATAAAAGGGTACGGTCTTTTTTTTTTTTTTTTTTAGTTTTATTCATTTCAAACGGCCGGATCCGGCTGGCGGGCCCGTAGTTTGCTCACGGCTGGTCTAGCCTATAGACATTTGTACAATTATCATGCACCAGATCCTAAAGCAACTTTTCTAAAGATAGGCAAGGCAGCTATAATTGTCCATTCTTCCCCAGAAAACACAAATTAAAGGTGAGGATCTTTTTCAGGGTCAAAGAATTAGAAGTACCAGAGAGAACCAAAAAGGCCAGCTCCTAGGATTCCCCCTCCAAAGCTATGTTCACAGCACCATGCTGCTTTTTCCCAAAAATGTTTTGCTTCATACATATCATATGCTTATCATATCAGTGAAAGCAAATAGTCCAGCAGTGTGCGGAGAACCAAGAAAACCACGTAGAAACAGTAAGATTATGTCTGAATGGGCAGTCAGCTATTCACGTCATTCAGCAGCCCAAGGTTAAGTTCACACAGAAGCTTATCTACATGATGGGAATATAGAGGAAATGGATGCATGAATTCCATATTCAGCCAAGATGGAGTTGAAAATAATGGCCTTTGGGCTACAGAAGAGAAAATCTTGAAAAGAACTGGACCCAGTCGTGTTTTACATTCATACTGATAATGTAGGACTAAGTTTAAATGGCCAGGACCATTTAAATTAATGGCCAGGACAGTTTCTGTTCTTTTGTGAGGGTTAGGAAGCCACTGTTATTTAGGCAAGGTAAATGAATTTTCATTCTAAAATGAAATATTTTCACATTTTTGTCACAGAAACTTAGGTAAAAGGAAGTTTGTATAATATCCTCATGGTATCTCCAGGCCCCCAAAGGCAACAGATGGTCTCTGAGTTTTAGAGATCTCTTCGTGTTCTATTTTAAAATGTTTCCAATAGATTGACATAGTGTAGGAGTCTGACTCCTTATTAAAAGATTGTTTCTCAGGTTTTGTGCATCTTCTGTAAAGTATGAGATTTGAGCTGTTGTGGTTTGCAGGTTAGGTCAATGGCACAAAACGACTCTTTACACCAAACTGAAATCACTTTCCATCTTGGGCGTGATCTGCAACAAGGGCAATGAACTTGTCAATCAATCCTTAATTAGCCTTGGTCATCCACTGATATGCTGCTGCAAGGTGAATTGATTAGAAAGCACATTTTTGCTAAATGCACTCAAGAGTAGTAAGAAAAAAATTTAACTGCCATAAATGCTAACCACAGATTCAAATAAAACTGATCTAAGAAATTATATTTTACTCTTGAGCTTGAAATCCTGAATCATGCACTGCAGAAGCACAATTGTGCAACCATAGTGCTCCATTTTCCTGCCAAACCACTGCCAGAAAGCAGCTCTGGAGCCTGTGTTTCCTTCGGTTAGAATTCAGTGGTTCTCAACCTTCCTAATGCTGTGACCCTTTAATACAGTTCCTCATGTTTTGGTGACCACCAACCATAAAATTATTTCCGTTGCTACTTCATAACTGTAATTTTGCTAATGTTATGAATCGTAATGTAAATATCTGATATGCAGGATGTATGTTCAGGGGTCGCGACCCACAGGTTGAGAACCACTGGGTTAGATACTAACACTCAAGTAGCATGAAACAAGACAGCAAAACTGGAAATCAGGAGGCATGCAAAGATGACAGGCGGTACACTTCTTCCAGCTCTTCACAAACTATCTAATTCTATTATGAACATAATCAGGTTAAGAGAATTTACCTATCCGCACATATTCCCATTTTGCTGTAGTAAATAAACCATCTCTACTAATAAAAGGGTAATATGCTAATTAGACCAGAAATCTTCCGGACAACCATCTAAACGTCCTTCTGGACAAAGCCATGGTGGCGGGGTAGAGGCAGAGGCAGTGAGGGGCGATCAGGCCAGCAGGGGAGAGCAGTTAGGGGGATCAGGCCAGCAGGGGAGAGCAGTTAGGGCGATCAGGCCAGCAGGCAGATGAGTGGTTAGGAGCCAGCAGTACCAGATTGCAAGATGGAGAGGGTGCAGGCCGGTCTGAGGGGATCACCCCCTGCCCCCGTGCAAGAATTTCATGTACTGGTCCTCTAGTTCAAATATAAAAATCTAACAAATGCAGCAGAGGAGAAACCTGACTATACTACTTGGGCCAGGTAATCAAAGATAACTTGAACAGTGATAAGTCATGTTTATATTATTGATAGGTGCCCTTCATATGATGTGATAAAAATGGTGCTTTATCTCTGGACTCTCTCTCACAAAAACCTTTATCATCTCAGGCTAAACATGAGGGAAACATCAGACAAACCCAAACTAAGGAGCATTCTACAGAACACTACCAAGTGCTCCTCAGCCTGTCAGAGTCATCAAAAACAAGGAAAGTTTGCAACACTGTCAGTCTAGAGAAGCCTAAAGAGGTATGAATATTAAATATAACATGGTATCCTGGATGGGGTCCCAGAACAGAAGAACACCAGGTAAAAACTAATGATATCTTAATAAAGTGTGGGTTTTGATTAATAATAATGTAATAATATTAGTTCATTAATTGTAACAAATGAACCATACTAAGCTGAGATGCTAACTAAGGGAAAACCGGGTGAGATAGATAGATAGATAGATAGATAGATAGATAGATAGATATTCCCTGTACTATATTTGCAAATCTTCTATAAATCTAAAACTATTCTGAAGTAAACGTTTTCTTAAAACTAAAAAAGTTATTCCTTTTATTTTACGGCTATCTATGGATCAGAATAATTCAGTTAACCAACTATTTATTTGTTCTTCTGTTTCACAGAGGAATGCAATGAATGCCCATGGGAAGCTGTCGAAGTGACTGGGATGCCCTCACAGATTTTCCAGGCTGTGCAGTTTGGTTCTTACCAACACATGACTCCAATCTTGTTTATACAAGCTGTACTTGTTATTTTAATTATGTAATTTAATTATTTTCAAAATCACAAGTATAATTGCAAAGGAGAGTTATTATTTTCATTAAAAAAATAGATTGAACGATTTGAAAAAAACTTGATAAAGGCAAATGGCTAAAAATACTTCTTTGAATATGTGTTCTTGTACCATAAAAGATTGAGAGAAAATGTCATGAAAATCAAGAAGGATTCTGTACTAGATTGCTTACATTCTTCAAATTCTGCTCCACTGAAAGACACCAAAATTAGAAATCATAAACTATGGGTATGATTTCTGCAGGAACTCAAATCAGTTCAACCATAATCAAAGAAAACACAATGGGGCTATCTCAAAGCACTATAAATGAGCATGTATATATTTAATATGACATAAAATATATAAGGCACATGTGGTATCATTTTTAATAATTGCCATGTTACCGTCTTTATCATTACCTTATCTCTTCAGTTACCCAATTACTACTAATCTCAACTGACTAACCAAGATGTTCTATTAAAGACTATTTTTACTTTCATCTTTCATGCATTAATATTTCCTAATACCTTCGACTATCTTTCCTTTAACTGGTAAATTCAGGTTTTTATTTTGCACTATTTTATAATGAGCCCATTGTACAATTCTGTCACCTTCTTTCCCTGGTGGGCTCTAGACAGAATGGCGATTGCCTAATTATGCTGTGCTGCCCATAAGAAACAAATTTGTTCAACTGCCTTCATAGATGAACTGTGTAAAGCACATATGAAAGCTGGAGGGAAAATCCCCGAGAGGAAAAAAAAAGGCTTAAAATGTTTTTGTTTTAATTCAGGGTCTTAGGAAACATTATCGTTTTCTGAAAATTGAGTCTACCTTCAAAGAACTCTAAGTAGGAGTGAAAATGGGAACTGAATAAATGTGATGTGCTCCTCCCGTGCTTTCCGGGTAATAAATTCCACACCGGACGATTACACTAGATGTGAATCTGTTTCTTGTAGCATGCCGAAAGCAACATCACTAAGACATACATTACCTTTCCCAATAGAATCTATCTTTCTCAAAGATGGTGAAAAAGCTATTTCTTGTGCATTAGTAGAAAACACATTCTAATCCAAGTAAACCAAAGAGCAGCAAGATGCTGTAAGGATACAACAAATGAAATTAAATGCTTATTTACAAATTCAGCTATTCACCCCCCAAAAAAAAATCTTTTAGAAATTAGTGTTGTTTTTGTCTAGAATAGGCTTTGGAGGAATAATTTTTAAAATAGGGAATTTATAAAAATATACTTGTGAAAAAAATCGAAGAGAGTCAAAATGGATTCTAACTCTCCCTCCGGGATAGAAAGCAATGCAGAGGACCAGTGCTCCCCTAGGATTAAGCAATGTGCGGGTTTGAAGGTTAGGATTTCCGGCGTGCACACAGTTTGGCTGGACTTGTGATATTTCCCTTATGAGCACACCAATGCCAGCTATACCAGCTGGCAGTAGGCAAGAGATGGGGAGGAAAATCAAACAGGGAAAGAACTTCTAGGGCTGCCTGGATTGCTACCCAAGACCTCAGGATTGGCATTTTCCGACTCTCCCAGCTTAGGGAAGGAGGCTCACTGGAGGTGGGAAGTGAAGGCAAAGAGGAAAGTTGTGGAGGACTGAAGGGGGAGGCTCCAGAAAGCAAAGCCTCAGGAAGACAAAGGTTCCTAGTTTGTTTCTTCTTCGTTGCTTCCCACGAGAATTAACAGTGAGACTAAAAGTACAAGATGAGGAAAGTAGCAAACAAGATGACTTGGGCAGCACAGCAGGAATTCCCTAGGCCCAAGGAAAGCCAGATTTTGAGAATACACCAACATGGGTAACACAATGTGAGTATCCTCCAGTAATATTTTAGGAACATCAGGGAGAAAAACAAATACCTAAACCTAACACAAAAATCCAGCCCAGCTGGCATGGGTCAGGGGTGAGCAGCAATCTACGAACCAGAGGATCACAGTTTGATTCCCGGTCAGGACACATGCCCAAGTTGCGGGCTCGAGTAGAGCATGCAGGAGACAGCCGATCAATGATTCTCTCTCATCATTGATGTTTCTATCTTTCTCTCCCTCTCCTTTCCTCTCTGAAATCAATAAAAATATATTTTTAAATATCCAGCTAAACTTTAAAAGCTCACTTATCACTAAACAAACTTCTGTTTGGGCATGTACTGCATATCTCAAATATTTGAAATTAAATTTTATTTAACTGATATTTTTAAAGCTATCTAATATAATTTTCTTTCCTGCTACATTCTCATAGAATTGCAAATCTGCTGTGAGGGGAAAATACAAACCTCATATTCAAACACTAAAATTAACTACATACATAAGGCATACCAGCACTGCTTCCTTAATAAATGGAGCAACAATGAGCATCCTTCTCTTTATAAATTTCCTGTTGTTTCGTCAAATTTTGCCTCCCCTTCACCTAAAAACTATAACGCATCATGTAAATTTTCTCCCTTTTCACCTAATTCCCAGTGGACATTTCCATACAAATACTCGTATGGATCCTTCAACAAAGTACGAATCCTCTAAATAAGCATCTTTCCCCTGTCCTCTTGTAATCCCTATTAAAAACTGCCAACATCTTCTCAGGGTCAAGACTTCTGTATGATCTTCCATAACCCTCCCTCCCTCACCTCCCACAGTCAGTCAGTTACCAGAATCTGCCCATACTATATCCACAAGGATTCTAGTTTACAGCCCTGCTGGATTTTAAAACCCATGACCACAAGAATCTTATTTTTTTGTTTACCTGTTTTAATTACTGCAGCCCAGCACCTAGCATGGCACCACACACAAGAAGATACACCACACAAATTCACTGACTGAAGTCATACAGTACTACACACCTCAAGACAATACTTTCAGTTGTTAGTCTTTTATGTTAGGTCTATTCACACACAAAAGAATATTTTTAGAGGTCCTTTGCAAATCACTGACCACTGACCTAGTTTTTTTATATTCCATCTTCTCTTACCTGTCCTACCAACCCCCTATCAATAAACACACATGTGCTGATACATCTATAATCAAAAGTAGGCTTTGAATTCTGAGCTTCCCTCATCTTCTTCCTGCCCTCGCCTCTGGTCCTGCCCACTTAGATTTCATGGTGCATCATCATAATCAGCCCTCCCTACCTTACCACTCTTCACTTCTACTTACCAGCCAAAACCTACTCCACACCTGCACCCATGCGGCTGAATATGACTGGAGAGAAACACACAGTTTCCTTGGCACACTCCCCTTAAAATCCATGACTGCTAACCTCAAGTGGGTGGTTACTGCCGCAAGATAATTTTATAACATTCCCCAGAGAGTATTTTATACTTCCTTTCTTCTCAAAATGCCAGTGCTCTCCTCTACCTTTATTCTGGGCTGATGGCTTCACTTCAGATGTCTCTGAGAAAAAGGAAACTCAGAAGAAGACTACATGGTGCCACCACAATATCTTCCAACCACCTACATCCGTGCCGACAGGCGGTCTTCCTTCCTGTTACTTCTGCTTTTGTATAAAGCCTCCTTCACTTACACCCCAGGCCCTTCCTCATATTGACTATTCAAGAGCATTCCATAGTTTTACTCCTGAGTATTTTTTACTTTCTTGCCAGTTCATGGAGAATTCAAAAAGGTTTTAAAATATTATAGCCCACATTTTCACGGTTTTCTGCATAGGATCGAATGGAGTGACAATTCACCATGCTGCAGATAGAGTGATGGTTAATTCTCAGTTATTATCTTACTTGATATATTAGCGGTATCCAATATAATTGATCTTTCCCTCTTTCTTGAAACACTTTGTTCCTGTGGCTTCAGGAATCCTGCTTTCTTAGTCCTCGGAACAGAGGTTCTTCCTCAAATCTGTGTTCTATAAACACTGGTTCATCCTCACACATTCCTCTTCCCCATCTACACTGTTTTAAGGAACCAATCATTTACAACTCCCAAATTTAAGTCTCTAACTTGCCATCCTGCCCCCTGAATTCCAGACTCAGAGCTCCAACTCTCTACTAGCCATCTCCACTTAAATGTCTGTAAAAATGCTTCTCAACTTAGCATGTCTGAAACCAGATTCTGATCCCAGGACTCAGACATCCTCCCACAAACTCCCCATCCCAGATAAATAACTACATCTTTCCAGATGCTCAGGCCAAGAAACTTGGGAGTTCTCCTCAACACTGCTTTCAGTAATGCCCAGAATCAGAACCTCTTTTCTAACACCACCAACACTCCCCTAGTTCAAGCAACCATTATTATGTGCCTCGATCCTTTCCATAGCAATAGATTTTAACTCTGGCCTTGCAGTCTATTCCAAAACAACAGCTAGAGTGACCCGTATAAAATGTAAGTCAGATCATGTTTTTGCTCAAAACTCTCCAATGTCTTCCTATCCCCTGGGAGTTAAAGGCAAACTCCTCACTAGGACCCACAGAACCCTAAATGAGCTGACCACCCACTGCCTCTCTGCTGTCATCCCCTACCACACCCTCCCTTCCTCTGCTCCATCCCAGGTGGACTCTTTGATGTTCATCAACATGCCAGGCATGTCCCCACCTAAGGACCTTTGCACCTGTAGCTCCCTTTGCCTAGAATGCCTTCCCAGATACCTGCCTTATTCTTTCCCTCACTTCTTTCAGTCCTCTGGGCAAATGTCAGTGATGATTCCCTTGATAACTCTACATCAAATAGCATCCCATTCTCAAATACAGCACTTGCTTTCATCCCTCTCAGTTTTATTTTCCTTGCAGAATTTATCACCAACTTAAATACTTTGTTTTTGTGCCTCCGTTATGGTTATAAGCACACCAGGGGGATAAGGATCTTGACCCTTTTATTCATTTTTCTTCCTCAGATCCTAGATAAAAGGAAATCAATAAGTAAGTATTAAATAAATAAATGAATTAAATTTTGAGAAAGGATATTTATGTAAATAATAAGAGTTGACATTACTGAGTGTTCCCTGGCAGGCATAATAAGTGTTTTATGTGTATTGTCTTACTAACCTTCACCACAATCTCTGAAGGTTCTTTTAATCCTCAATTTTACAGATGAGGAAATTAAGTCTTAGAGAAGTCAAATAACTCACCAAAGTCCCAGAGCCAGTATGTGGTGGACTTTAGACGGATACTCAAGCTTGTTTCATGTCACAGCCCATTACTTTCCTAAATTGACTCTGAACATCTCTTAGCTGTGTTGCCAGGATAAACCTTGATAATGGCCTTAGTGTGCATTAAACACTTAATAAACATCAGCAATTAGTGTCATTAAAATCAAACTCCACACAGTAGGTAAAACACTAAATGATAACTTATCAGATTCTAAAAGCTATGTAGCTTGCTAGGCATCACATTTTCCCCACAGAGATTTTAGACATTTTGTATAACTTCATTTATCGCCTTGCTGAATGGAGGGACACCACTGCTCTAACCTTGGAATTAGCATATATTCAAATTAGCTACAAAAAGCTACAAGATCTTTCTTGGTTCAAGTTGTTAAAATCTATTTGTCAAGACACTGCTGAACCCAATTCACCATCATAATATCAATAGCAAGGTGTGTTTCTTGCCTTCCTCTCTGAAATCTGTTCCCCAGAGCCCTGTCTTCCTACGTCACCCCACAAACTCCCTTGATCAAGAGGCATTTTCCCTGGGATGTGCTTTGATTAATACCTACTCTTTTCTGGACTTGTCTTCCTGACCCAGATTCCCACTGCTACTCTGATTCTGAATTCAGCCCTACTATTTCAAATATTGGTAACCCTGTGTTTTACCTGACATGGGTTCTCTCTTCGAGCCTAAATAAAATTAAATTATATTTTCTAAGTATGCAGAATCAGCCGTTACACTGATAGTTAGGCTTAAAAAATAAAAAAGAGGAACATGTGTGTGATAACTTGTCTCCAAGAGGACTCCAGTGATTCTTGCCTCTGGGTATTCACGTTCTCATATGGCTGCCTCCTATAATGAACAGGCAGACCTACGTGGCTGAGGCTAGCCCTTAATGGACATTGTGGGATCTGCCCTATACTCTTCGATCATTCAAACTGTAGGAAGCCAGAGATCATGTCGTAAGAACATTAAAGCAACCCTATGGAGAAGCCCAGGTAGGAAGCAACTCGGGCCTCCTGCCAGCAGCCAGCACTCAGCTGCTATCCACGCATTTGGAAAAGGATTATCCAGCCCAGGCAGTCTTCAGATGACTGCACCCTCAATCAACATCTTAATCACAAACTCATGAAAGATCCTTGAGCTAGAACTATCAAGCTCAGACTCTCCTGAATTCCTGACCCACAGAAACTATGTGAAAAGATATATGTTTATTCTTGTTTGAAGCCACTGAGTTTTAGCATAATGTGTTATACTGTAAAAGATATGCATACGTACTAAACAACACGCATACAAAATCCATTTGTAAGAAAAGTAAACTTTAAAAGACATGAGCCCTCTAACAAGGAAAATTGTGCATAAATTCAATTCAGAATTAAAATATATGTGCCATACAAGAAAAATAAAGTATGGATTTGTCTTTTTATAGAACTTAAGAGTTTTGATTGTAGGTTTTTAAAAAGGCTATTAGCTGACTTTTCCTGACCTACCGTAGAGCCCTAAATGTCAGCATTTCAATAAATTTGTGTAATAGCACAAATAGGTTACATTACAGAATATAGAGTTCCAGGGACTTTGAACTTTAAACTCTGAACTCTGAGAAACATTAAGTTAACATAATTTTCTGCTGTTAATGTGCTAACCTGGATTTAAAATATAATAATAACCAATCAAATGTAGATTGTCTAGGACAGGCACAGAAGGTTAAAGTGCAATACAGAAGAGTAAAGACAATGCCAGGCCATGACTATGAAGAAAATATCAAGATCAGGAACAAGACAGAAACATTTGCCTCAAGGTTAAAAGCTTGGAGTTAATACTAGAATGACATTGTAGTTACATCTGTATACTTATTGTACTTTCTTATATAAATTTTCTCTAGGTAACTAATTAGAAATCTGAATATTAGTCATTCTCAACTGATCCTTCTGTTGGACTGATGTTAAAGAGAGCAACCAAATAAATTCAAATTGCCAATTGCAATCATCATAAGATATTAAATTAGGGGCATTTAATACTGCCATTATTTACCCTGGTCTTGATATATTAAACATTAAGGAAATAAAAATGTTATAAATATGAAATTGAAGATATAAAACTTGAAATAATATTTGGCCTCTGTTTTGAAGTTCTGAAAAGCATCTAGGAGACAAAAGTTAAATAATTCAATGACCTCTCTTGAGCTCAAATAAAGCTTTTAGCATTCATCTCTTCATGATATATGTACAGCTATTTTGTCAAAGATATACACTTTGATGCTTCCCTAGAAATTAGGCTACAAACCCCTAAGTTACTAGAATTGTGTCTATTTATGGCTCTGCCTCTGGTCCCAAGTTTTATATTCTGTGTTTGGCCATAGATAACAAGTGACAGATTAGACAAATGCTCCTCTTCTAATCAGCGCCCTGGAATACAACCATCAGGAATTGCTTATCTCTACCAGGCACTGTATTAGGTGCTAAGGATACAAAGCAGTTGAAGAAATAATGCTAGCTCTGAAGGAGCTCACAGTGCAGCAGGGGACCCAGGCAGGTGCACAGACAAACATAGGGCAAAGGAAACATGTCATGACTGAGAAAAGACAAATGATAGAGGGAAAGACAAAGAGAAGAATCATAAAGTCTGAAAAAAGTAGAGGACACAATGAATGAGGGGATCACTGAAGAAAAGGGCATGACAAAAACAATGGCCTTTGGCCTTTGAGCTTGATCTGTAAGTGGAAGGTTTTCTGATGGATGATTAGCTTTGGACAAGGCAAGAGTGAACACTATGCCACAAATCTGAAGCTTCTACAAAATAAGACACACTGTGTGCCAGAAATACTGCTAAAAGAATAATCACCAAATAAATGTATTTCTACAGTCCCATAAGACCAAAAGAATAAAGAGAGAAATCAACATGTTTTCTAGCAATGTATTCAGGCTTTTTCACCTTTTGAACAATGAAATTTGGAGCTCATACAGTAGTATATTTACTTTGAGCTACATACAATTAATAAGGTTCATAAGCCAGGGCCACTTTTTAAATTCTAACTGAAGAATACAAAATAATGCCTCCTCCCAAAGATGTCCGAATCCTGATCCCAAGAATCTGTGCATATGTGATCAAGATTAAGGACCATGAAGTTCAGGAGGATAGCCTGGATGATCCTGGTGGCTCCAATCTAATCACGTTTGTCCTTAAAGGCAGAGAACAGCCTTGCTGGCTGGGCTCAGTGATTGAACTCAGACCTAGGAACCAGGAGATCATGGTTCAATTCCCAGTCAGGGTACATGGCTGGGTAGCAGGCTCGATCCACAGTAGGTGGCATGCAGGAGGCAGCCAATCATTGATTCTCTCCCATCACTGATGTTTCTATCTTTCTCTCTCCTTTCCTCTCTGAAATCAATAAAAAATATATTTTTCTAAAAAGCAGAGAACATTTCCTGGCTGTGGTCATGGGATGGATTTGGTACCCTATAGATTATTCTGTAAGGTAGGGCTCTGCATGCAAATGCCAGAAAGAGGCCACTAGATGCTAATGGAGGCCCTAGGCTGGTGGTCAGTAAGGAAGTGGAGACCTGGATCCTACAACCACATGGAAATAAATTTTTCCAACATCTAAAGGAGCCTCCAGAAAGGAACGCAGTGGGCTGACACCATAATTTTAGTCATATGAGACCCATATGATATTTCTGACTAGTTGTAAGATAATAAATTTATGTATTTTTATATGACTAAATTTGTGGTACTGTTACAGCTGTAATAGAAAACTAACACACCAACACATTCTATTTTTAGCTTAAAATTGGAGTGATAGCCCAGCCTGCTCAGCTCAGTGGTTCAGCATTGACCAGGCACATGCCTGGATTGCGGCCTGATCCCCAGTAGGGTGCATGAAGGATTTGGCCAATCAATGATTCTCTCTTATCATTGATGTTTCTATCTCTCTCTCCCTCTCCTTTCCTCTCTGAAATCAATAAAAATATTTTTAATGAAGTTATAAAGTTAGGCTTATACTTGGTTTTATAAAAATAAATACTGTTCACCCTAGCTGGTTTGGCTCAGTGAATAGAGCGTCGGCCTGAAGGCTGAAGGGTTCCGGGTTCGATTCCAGTCAAGGCACGTCCCTTGGTTGCAGGCTCCTCCCTGACCCTGGCCCTGGCCCTGGCCCTGGTCAGGGTGTGTGGAAGAGGCAACCAATCAACGTGTTTCTCTTACATCAATATTTCTCCCTGTCTTTCCCTCTCCCACTCTCTCTGAAAATCACTGGAAAAATATCCTCTGGTGAGGATTTAAAAAATAATAAATAAATAAACAAACAAACAAACAAATAAATAAATACTGTTCAAGATCCAGAAATGTTGTTACAATGATACCACTTATTTTTATAGACCAGTTCTTCTAAAAGGAAAGAAAGGATAAATAATAACGAACTGCTGTTTACTTAATAGATACCATGTACTAGTTAGTGCATTAGATGATTTACATAGCAATTGTAATCTCTAATATTTTGTAGCATATGTATGTTAGTAGTTGATAGGCATTGTCCTAAGCACTTTATGTGCATTGATTCATGTAATCTTCACAACAACCTTATAAGGTAACTACTATTATCATCTCCAGACAAGAGAATTGAGACACAAAGAATGTGAGTAATGTGCTAAGGTCACACAGATAGTAATCATTTAATTCCCATAGCATCTGAGCGAGCACTTATCAGGAGCACACTGTGTTCCAGGTCCTGGGCCAAGCATTTCCCATTCATTTGAGCACTACTGTCCCAAGAGCACCTCATTTTACAGATGAGAAACCTATGATTTACAAAGGCTCAATAACTCATTCAGTGTCTCACAGAAAACAAAGAGCTACAGTTGGAAGTGACCCTAGAACTGACCCTCTTACCCATCCAGTGTGCTCTCAAGAAACCCAGGAAGGTGGGGCAGCAGCTACTTGAGGATGTCCTTTTCTGAACATTCTTCAACAAAGTATTTTAGTTAAATGCTCTCCAAACACTCAAATCAAGCCAGATCTCTTCCAAAGCACACTTGAGATCCTCCCTGTTTTTGGCCAAGGGTGGGCTTCACATATACCAAGTCAACATTTGGAAATATTTGTATTTAACAAATAAAAACTTCAGTCACCTTCCCACTTGATTACAAAGTGGTTAATTAACATCTACTGAGTACCTACTATATGCAAATCAAAATGGAGCATTAAGGAACATCCAAACAGGTGTAATTTACCTGAGTGTACTGATTTCTATCTTATAATTCAAGAGAAGTTAAAAGAGCTTCTGTGATCTGTTGCTTAACAACCATGACACTAAAGAAACTTATAGAACATATCGAGGGAACTTCAATCAATTTCTCATAATCTTCTAGAAAAATTAAATGCAATTATGTCAGGGGAAAAACAACAACACTGAACTACAAGTCAGCAGATCCAGGTTCTACCTGTGTGACCTTGAATAAATCATTTCATTTGTAACCTCCATGTCCTCATTTGTAAAATAAAAAAATTGGTCTACAAAATATCAAATAACTTTCTAGTTCTGATTTTTGTCTTTGTACAAGAAGAATGCCTAGATTCAGGAAGTGTGCTAAACAGCAGACGGGAGTACCTGGGATGGTACCAGGGACCGAAGATGGCAGATATCCAAACCTGAGAGCCACTTATTTATGAACTAGGCACGTTTCTTATATGTTTAAAAAAAGGACCCTGGAAAAAGAGCACTCCAAAGTATCAGCAAAAATGTAGTGAATTTTCCAAGACCTGAATAAAAATGAGACGCCAGAAATAGTAACCTTGCTAAGTAAGTAATCGCAGATGTACTTGACACTTGGTTAATGGGATTTAAAGAAAAGTAAACATGCACCCACACAAATGCATACATGCATATAATACACACACATCCCCTCACACAGAAATGAGTGCTTCCCACTCTCTCAAGTGGAGTGATGAGCCAATCCAAGTTTTACCATGGAGCTATTACACAAGCTTGCTGCACTGCACCAAACTCACTGAACACACGGCACTCCTGGAAACGCTACCACCGTTTCCTATGAGCACAAAGGAGGCCCTGGAACTCTTCCAAACCCTGATGCTTTTATCAGCTAGGCAAAAGCATTCACTTAACCAACTGAAAAGACAGGACCATCAACCTGTACTGGGCAACCCTAGGAATGGCGGTTTACAGCCCACTCTGCAGTACCAGAGGGGAAAGGAAGTCTTCCCGGATCCAGGTAGGAACGAATCAGAGAGAGGGAGAAAGCTGCATTTTAATATCCACAAGTAATTTTTCCTGTACAAAAAGATCATGCAGTTTGGGCATAAAGCATAGAATCATGAGAAAGTAAATTAAATAGTAAACTGCAGAAATAGGGAGAGCACTGAGAGGTTTCGTAAATAGAATGCTAAAATTGGTGTTGTCTATTGCAATAATGCAAAAGCTGCTGCAACTGCATAGTCATCTATTAAAGGGATTATAAAGATTCTGCAGAATTAAATAATAATCTTCTCTGAGCACATATCTCATCCATTCCCTGCTCTACATATATGATGTCAGGGTCCTCTTTGATTCTTCACCATGAATTGAGTTTAGTCTTTGAATCTAAGTAATTCTTGAACCACTTAAATTTGAATCTAGTATTCAATAGAAAACACTGATAAATCTCCATGACTTTTCATTTTTCACCCATGTGTAAGTATCTCTCACAAAACATAGAAAGTGCTCACTGCCCACAAGTTAGGACTCCTTTTCTTATCCTATAAAATGAGAAGTTTGCTTCCTTCTTGCTCGATGATTCTGAGATCAGTTTACCTTTAAATGGCATGGCTTTTAATTGGGAAACTTTGAAGAGATTTAACTCTAATAAGTCCAAAAGGTAAAAAGAAGGGTAAATGGGAACAGTTTTATTCTTGCCCAATTTGGTCTTGGTTAAAGTGAAACACACACACATACACACACACACGCACACCCTTTCCCCTTCCTTGGAGTCTTCTTTTGTGTCTATTCTACATTTGGATTGTCCTATATACTAAAATCCTAATATGCAAATCGAAGGAATGGCAGAACAACCAGAGGAACAACTGGTCGCTATGATGCGCACTGACCGCCAGGGGGCAGACGCTCAACACAGGAGTTGCCCCCAGTCCGCAGGCCCCGACCAGCAGTGGCAGCAGGGGGCGGGGCTGGTGAGCAGGCGGCTCCAGGCCAGCCAAGGCGGATGCCAGCAGGCGGCCCCAATCACCCCACGGGTTGCCCCACAGATCGTCCTGATCACCAGCCAGGCCTAGGGACCCTACCCATGCATGAATTTGTGCACCGGGCCTTTAGTTAACTATAAAAAAAACTAGAGACCTGACACACAAAATTCATGCACTGGGGGGAGGGTGGTGGGGGCTTCAGACCGGCCTGCACCCTCTCACAGTCCAGGACCCCTTGGGGGATGTCTGCCTGCCGGCTTAGGCCTGATGCCCCCTGGGATTGGGCTTAAGTCAGCAGTCAGACATCCCTCTTGCAGTCCAGGGCTCTCGCAGTCCAGTGCTCTCACAGTCCGAGACCCCTCGCTCCTTACTGCCCACCTGCAGTGGAGGCGGGAGAGGTTCCTGCCACTGCCGCTGCACTTGCCAGCCATGAGCCTGGCTTCTGACTGAGTGGCACTCCCCCTGTGGGAGTGCACTGACCACCAGGGGGCAGTTCCTGCATTGAGCGTCTACCCCCTGGTGGTCAGAGCGCATCATAGTGACTGGTTGTTCAGCTGGTCATTCCACCATTCAGTCAATTTGCATATTAGGGTTTTATTATATATGATAAGGAATTCTAACAGACAGAATCCTAGCATTCTAAAAATAGATGTGACCTTGAGGAGCACAAGGGTTGAATAAAGCTGATAAATATTAAAGGAGAAGAGAGTTTACGTTTTAAAAATTAGAATGGACTCTTTTCTCTTTAAGTATGAACTGTGCTCCATATGTCTCTTTGTTGCATCTACCCTCAGAGTTTGTGCCCACAGGGATAGAAAGGTATCTTTGGGGGCCAGGAGATAGTAAGGCAAGAAAGAAAACCTCTCTTCTTTGCTGTTGGTGAAGAAAGCTTGCCTTACACCAGGCCTGAGGTTCCTTCTCTCAGGAGTTAACCAATCATTTGAGGCCAGATGCTAGACCAGATTGTCCCCGCTTGGGGGCAGGAAGAGACTACCAGTGTCCCATCTTCAGGAGCTGAAAACTGCATCCAGGGCATGACCTAATTCAAGCCTATGTCCTTCCACTATGCCAGCATTATCTCTGTTGATATTACCAGCTGTGTCCCATATGGCCCACTTCTGTTCACTTGCACGCGCGTGCGCGCGCACACACACACACACACACACACACACACACACTTCAGAAAAGATTTGGTCAACCATTTAAAGAGGCTAGCTGCTCTAATTGCGTTTTCATTCAGTGTCTTCCATTCATTAGGTAGCGTGGTCCATGGGAAGAGGTTATTTCTTAAGGGTCTGAGGAGAGATGCATTTGAAAATGCACTCCTTAGGGAGAACTGAGGTGTTCTTTTTTAAGAAGGTCATGAACAGATCACTTTGCATTAGGAGTTTCTCTTGCCCTGGTTTCTGGGCCCTGGAGAGTTGAGCTTTATGATCTACTAGGTACAGTTATCTGATTAATGCTGAAGAAAACATCTTTTCTATGTGAGCTCTTTAAAGCAAAACTGAATTTTGTCAATCATTCTTCCCAGGAGGGAAAAAAAAAAGTGTTTTGAGCTACAATGCCCCTGCTGGCAAATGTCCATACCTTCCCAGAGCTGAATCCGGCCAATTTAAAAGTCACCTCATGAATTTGGGACAGGTTGGAGGTATGGAAAAACACCATCATTACAATTCAGAAGTACTGTTATACTACCAATAACCAAAAATAAAGCTTTAGAAAGGAGAGGGGAAAGGAAATGGTAAGCAAAAGAAACTCAGACATAGGCAAGGCAAAGCATTTTAAAAAGTGTATGATACAGGATATTTGAAATGAACAAAAACCTGGACCATTCTTAAGCACAACTACAAACACTATTCTCAAATATCTGTGATCAAAGATAAGATCAGAACAAGTTATCTCTTTTTCTTCCTATTTCTTAGAAATACACAGTATATATCACATTTCTAAAAATAAAAATAAGAATAACTAAAAATCATACTGGCATGATAAAAAGTTTCTTCCATGTATTGAGATAAACCAAACAGCAACAAATATTTAAATATTAATAGGAGCTGATATTTTTCAAGATTTGTTTAATACAGCTCACATACAAAAGCTTTCACTAAAAAAAATAGGAGGTGGGGGAAATTTTCACTTTTATATTTCAAAGTCTGAACTATATCTTACCATTTCATATTAATGGGTTAATAACATTTGAATTAGGAACCAAGTGACCTAAATTACAGTTCAGTTATGCTGCTAAGGGCTGTTTGGCTTTTCATAAGTTACAGCCTCTGAGTTTCTGTTCTTCATTCGTAAAAACAGTACTCCATTCCCTTTGAGGCTGCCTAGTGCTCCCCACATTTCCCTTGTATTATATAGCAAACAATGTAAAGTCAAGGTAAACTCAAATTGATCATTTAAATGAAAGAGAGAAAAAAAACTATCTTAAATGGCAGAGGACTTATAATTACAACCCACTAATAGTTTGTTTTCAAAGAGGCTTCATCGCCTCATTCAATTCTTACAACAAACTTTGGAGACTAATATTCATCACTGTTTACCGGTGGAGAAATTTAGTAGTTATCCAAAATTACCAAAGACATCTACACTAATAAAAGAGAAACATGCAAATTGGTGTCACTCCGCTATGCCCACCAGCCAACCAGATGAGTATGCAAATTAACCCAAAAAATATGGAGGTTAATTTGCATACACAGGCACGGTGCGAAGACTGAAGAGGCTTGGCTTCTCCACTGCGGCTGGAGCGAGCGGCCGGAGCGAAGGCCTGGGTCCTGGGTGCCGGAGGAAAACCAGTGCTGGCAGCCAGGGGAAGGGAAGGTGTATTGCATGAATCTCTTTGTGCAACGGGCCTCTAGTCTTATATAAAAGAATCTCTAAGGCTGAAACACAGCCCAATGATTTCAAATGTCTGTATATTCTTTAACAAATCAAATCCACCAGAAATTATATCTCCCACAAACACTTATTGCCTGCAGTATGTTATTTCACTATCAATCCCAGTACTGTTAGATATTCCAACTACTCCTGAATAGCTTAAACCAATAAAGACACTCAATGGTAGCCCTGAGTGTCTTTTATACTCAAAAGGGTATATTATCCCTTTCAGGCACAGGTGTGAAAGCTACCTACAGCAGGAAACTCTTGTTGATGTTTTTTGGTAACAATGTCCTCAGAAACATTTAGAGAATTAAAAAAAAACTAGCCCTTACATCAGCCGTGGGCAAACTGCGGCCCGCGGGCCAGATCCGACCCGTTTGAAATGAATAAAACTATTGAAAAAAAGACCGTACCCTTTTACGTAATGATGTTTACTTTGAACTTATATTAGTTCACACAAACACTCCATCCATGCTTTTGTTCTGGCCCTCCGGTCCAGTTTAAGAACTCATTGTGGCCCTCGAGTCAAAAAGTTTTCCCACCCCTGCCTTACATCAAAGCACTGATTCTGATCTCTGTCCACAGCACCTTGGTTAAAAAGAGGGTAGTTGGGTAGAGAGGAGATGAAACCTGAGAAAGACAAGGGAGTCCCTCTCCTCGGCCATATGACCAAGTGTAGACCAGCCTATCCCTTCCTGGGCCACAGCTACAAAAGCAAATTCAGATTTAATTCAAGGACAATAGAGCACCTTCAGAACATTGATACCCCTACGGTTCTTCAAGGAGAAAGGAGAAAGGAAGTACAAAGCAAGGCTCCATAGCAAGGCTCCAACTGATCTAGAAAGCAATACACCCAACAATGTATCAAACCTCAACTGTGAACAGGGCACTAAGCCTTGAAGGTATGACCCAGCATAAAACACAATCCTGAACATGAAAGAACACGGCCCATATAAACAAGGTTTACGTTTATGTGGGCCGCAAAAAAACAAAAGCTACAATTTTCATAGAAATGTAGGTTTATTTTGATAGAGACATGCTGAATACAAAGGGCTGAAATAAATGAGCAATCGTTAACATAAAATAATAGAACACTTTAATAAAAATTAGTGTTTTTCTTGAACATTAACTTACCAGACACTGAATAACTGCACAAATTAATAAGCGAAAAGCAAATAAACCTAATTTTCTTGTTCTCTGAAAGCGAAATATTTCCTGTTGTGCACACCAAACCAGTCAGTCCAAGACTAGTGACGTGGCAATCGGCTGCTAAAATATTCACTGTGGGTATTAGTGGAGAGAAATTGTGCGCCTGCGTGTAAGGCACGTAAGGGAAATGAATGCAACATGATTATAGTAATCAGACATTAGCGAACATTGTAGTTCGCTCTTCATAATTATGTATAACAGGATATTGTAAAATTAAGTTGTGAAATTTTTATGGAAACGTTTCTTACATACCATTATATTGGCTGGGCCGCAAAAATATTTGTTGTGGGCTGCATGCGGCCCGTGAGCCGCGAGTTTGACATGCTTGGTGTAGATAGTCAAATTACAGGTATGTGTTCAGTCTCTTTAAAATTACAACAGAAGCAGAGAACTCAGAAACCGTCTGAGACCTGGAAGGTAACATTTGAGCTTAATCTTGAAAGACCAATGGGAATTTATCATCAGAGTTGAGGGACAGGCATTACACTCACAGGAAAAGGTTTATGAGAATGAATATCGACATTTAAGAAAGAGCATTAGATTTAGAGAAATAATAAGTTCATGTTGAAATTGTAGTTAATGGTCCAAACAAGAAATTCTTTGGGAATTCTCTCAGAAATGCATCAGTCACATTTTAAAGGGGAGAAAGAGTCAAAATACTTCAAATTCTTAGTTTTAATTGATTTTTAAATTACTAACAGAATGATGTATGAAATGTTTATTTCCATTGTCAATTAAAGAATATATGCATCAAAACCTTTCAGATTAAATTATGAGAAATCATCCATAGCCATCAATCCTATGATTTCTTCAACAGTAAAAATGGAAGAGTAACAATATAGTACGGACACTTCCTAAATCCCTCCACAAAATATGATCATTCAAGGTAGAGAAATGAAATAAGCTTTGAAAGACAGTAATTAAACATCGCTGCTTAAGGATTTACTTAACGGCAATTCTTTTCTCTGAACTCACCAACCCTGGGCCCATCATCACTCAGGCAGGAGAAAGCAGCGATTACCTAACAGCTTTGCCAGACTGAGGCAGAAAGATTCGGCCAACATGCACATACCAAGATGTTTGTACCATCTGAGAAAATGTTCCATGTGACTGGCAAGCCACTCTCATGAAGCGCCACATATTAAAGAGAAATAAATGGCTCATCTTCGGAGAGGTCAATTGCGGGATGAGGGGGGCGGCAGGTGGGTAGGAGAAGAGTGAAATATCTTTCTGCTGCTTATACAATAATAGAAAATCTATCTTATGTCAACGTCATTTAACAGCATTACAGTTGGTCTGACATAGTGATCCTACAAATTGAAGTTATCAACATCTCCACTTGCCTATCATCAGGTTTTACTCAAATGAAACTGTCTCTCTTTTCACAGACTTTCCAAGATATGCATCACAGACAAAAATCAAGCAGTACATGTCATATACTGACCACTTATTAGTAATTTCTTCCCTGTATGTCCTTAATTGTGCCATAGCCATTTTCCTGAAATGAAGAGGCCATGTCCATAACTCTTCACAGTATAGATCATTTCAACCAAACACATCTTGAGTATTTCCATTTCCCAGATACTGTACTAGGATCAAAGATGCAACAATTAATAAGAAACCACTTCTTCCCTGAGAGAGTTTAATTTTCCCAGTAACTCACAAAGCCATTTTTCATAGTAAACACTTAAGAAATACTTGGTAAGTAAATGGGTGCATGAACATGAATGTAAATAAATGCCAGCCACTATTTCAAAAATGTTTACAACAACAGAGTTGCTGTTTTTACTCTGAAAAGTTCATTTCTGCTATCCAAAAAAAAATGGTCTCGAGTATACTGACTCTAAGAGATTTCCCACTCGACTCTGAAATCAAGCACTTGGCCACACCTGCCAGGACAGTTTGGTGTTTGTTGACATGAGAGTAACAATGTTTTGTTGATCTAGTTTCTACACAAACAGATATAAGAAGCCCCCATTGTCCACAGGGGATACATTCCAAACCCTCCCAGTGGATGCCTGAAACTACAAATAGTACTAAACCCTCTAATTACTTGTTTTTCATATACATTCCTATATATACATGCCTATGGTAAAGTCTGATTTTTAAATTAGACAGGGTAAGAGATGAATAACAATAACTAATAATAAAATAAAATAATTGCAACAATATACTATAACAAAAGAGATATGAATAAGGTCTCTTTCTCTTAAAATATTTTATTGTACTACACTCACCTTTTCACTTACAACAAGCACTTACGGCTTCTCTTTGACATATCTGAATTGTCAGCATCACTACTCTTGTGCCTTAGGGCCATTATTAAATAAAATAAGGGCTACTTAAACACAAGCACTGTGATACTGCTATGGTCAAGCTGATACTCAGATGGCTACTAAGTGAATAATGGTTGGTGCCAGAAGCCGGTCCATCCTTGCTGCTTGACACAGTCGCTGCAGGGAAGAAACATCTGCACAGCATATGTTTCAAGGGACCTGGCGTATATGGCATACTGTTCTTAATATGTTTGCTCCCCTTCTTGGAGCTATGTGTTTTAACCAAGGTTACCTCTCTGAGAAAGGTTGTTTCCCCAGGTAGAGATTTTTCCCTGAAGTTAGGGAGGGAATAAAACCCCTTAACTAAGTGCCAGGCGGGTAGTTAATCGCTTTAACTACGAACAATCACACTTAAGCTACATAATCTTTACTCCCTGGAATGGAGATAAGAAATGCCCTAACCTTTGGAATAGAAATTGACAGGATTAAAATCAACAGGTATAAATACAGATGTAACAAGACAATAAAACACAGAACCTGGCTGGAGAACCTAGCAAAAGAACATGGCAAGAGAACCTAGACAGAACCTGGCTGGAGATCCTGGATAGAACCAGGCGAGAGAACCCAACCATGCTGATCAACTGAACGCTGCCTCCGAGTCCTTCCTTCTTCGCCGACTCCGTCCACACCTTTGGGAACCCCTGGACCTGCTGGGGCTGGACCCCAACAGGTTGGGTAGCATCTGGAGTGGGATACACTGGACAAAGGGATGATTCACATCCCAGGCTAGATAGAGAGGGACAGCTCGAGATTTCATCATACTTCTCAGAACAGTGTGCAATTTAAAACAGATGAATTGCTTATTTCTGGAATTTTCTATTTAATATTTTCAAACAGTGGTTGACCAGGATTAACTGAAACCATGGAAAGCAAAACCACGAATATGGGGGGGGGGGGGGAGGGAGCTACTGTACTGTAAAGATATGCCTTCTATAATAAATAGGTCAAAGGAACCCGTGGTAAAGAGAGAATATCATAACACCTGCTATTTTCCTTTTTACAAATTTTCAGGATCTTTTCAAAAAAACATAGATTGCTCTGAAAGTCTGTCGCACTTACGTGGACATCAGAGAGCACACTTCCAGTGTGCCTCCCAGCCTGCACCTGACTGAGCAAAGAAGACTAGAGCAATCCTCTAAGTCTCACTTTGAGTTCAAGATCTGTCACTCCCATGAACCCTCCCCTGTAAGCAGAACCTGTAATATTTCACTGCCTACTTTGCAGGTCTGTTTTACTTGACCAAGCTCCCTGAAGGCTGGCACTGTGAACTGTTCATCTTTAAATGGCCCAATCCAGGTCAGACCCCCCCCCCCTCCCAGTGCAACAAAGAGGATTCAAGGGCATATATTGGTTTATTAAATTAAATTTAAAATGCATTTTCTTTTGAGATATTTTGTAATATCCCTTGAAATAGTTGAAGATCCTTCAGCATATCACAAATCCAGAGTTGGCTATGGCTGTCCCAAATATCATGCCTCTAAAATATATTAGCTTGGGTCCCATGTACCTTAGGGAGAACCCCAGGCCTGGAATAAGCTAAGTAAGACTTCAAATACAGCAAGGCAGTGAAGCTTTAATTCCCTCTTCTTATATTTCCAGCAAATTACTCCCTTTAATAATATCCCAGGATATTAAAAAAATGTTGTATATTACATTACACTCTTTCATGAATGTGAAAGAGCAGAAACTAGGACATAACCACTTTGATGCACAGTAAGTACTATGCAACCCCACAGTAACACTGCTTAGGGAAGAATAAAGCATTTGGTCAGTATGATATAATTAAGGGGGGAAATGCCCTGCCTGGATGCAAGACTCTAAACTAGAAGACGCTTTGGAGTTTCATAATAAACCCAGGGAATAGCAACTAGAAATTGAAAGAAGGGTAACCCTAGAGAAAAACTTAACTTTCTTAACTCCTAAGCTCCTGACCCTTCAGCCACAGTACTCAACAAAGTTTCCACTGGCATTCTATTATGGGCAATCAGTTGTGGTATCTTGCTATCAATAATAATTAAAATATTGAAGTTTGCAGATAATGTATTTTTAATAAATTAAAGCAGATTCAAAATTACCTCTCCAACATTATTACTGTCACCTGCATTCCAACAGGTTTTCTTGATGCAAAAGAGAGCAGAATACACCAAGAACTGAGCAGCCAAAGACTATGTCATGCACCATGCAAGTCCACTCTGAAATTAAATATACTTAAATATGGAGGAACACTTAGGAAAATTTAAACAACATATGTTCATAGATTGCCTGAAGTAGTTCTCATCTGTGTGTGTGTGTGTGTGTGTGTGTGTGTGTGTGAAATATTGTACATGTTGACACCCTGTTTTTCAGCCATGATACTATAGAACTTGATTTTTTGTTCAAAAAACTCAAGTAGACCTCTTTAATATTCAGAAAATATTTTAATTTAACTACTTTTATCTAAGTCTAATTAGTTAACCTCTAAGACATCTGAAAGATTATAGTAAAAACAATGTGATCCTCTCTCAAAGTAATCATTATAATCATCAGTAACATACACTGACATTGTTTGCATGACTGAAGTGTGGAAGATACCTCACCTGTGTGAAGCAGGTCCACAGCATTGTACTTCTTTAGGTCGGCTGGCTGCTTGTCATTGTTTTCGTGGGTCATTCCACAGTCCTTAATTCAACTGATTTTTCAGACATACAATATAGAGAGGACACCTCGCTGATATCACTATGCCTGTCTCTAGTAGAGATGCACTTTTCCTCCATTTGAGTGTTTTTCCTTTTTTCTGTATAGCTGTGAGATGTGCTAGTTTCTAAACCTTCCTTTCTTCCACGTACTTCCCAAAATGCTGGCCCAAATTTTCAACGTGCTTGGAAGGCTTGAACAAGCACAGGAAGCTGGAAATCTGCAGATAACTTCCCTGCTAGGCAAGACCTGCCCCTCATCACTGCTGGGGAGGGAGCATCCCACTCCATCTGCCCTCTACCCAATGCCTCTACTTGCCTGACTGGCCTTCACCCAGTGCCTGGTTCTAGTCCTACTCCCACACTCGGGCTGAGTGGCAGCCAGCTTCCAAATTCCAGTTTGACCAAGTGAAACCCTTGCTTAGCTCCTGCCAGGTCCTTTCAATAAATTGGCTTTTATAAAGTATCTTTCCTCAACTCAGATAAACCCTCCTTTCCACAATTTAGCTTCCTACAACAATTGCAAGACTGCAAATCCCTACAACGTAAAAGTCTAATGCTACTATGTGCCTTGGCCTTTACTCTAGATCCTTGAAAATCAAAATTGACCCCAATCATACTTTAATTTTTATTTTGGTGGCTTAAACTGGTCTCTCTCTTTTTTACCATCATGCCTCACATAAAAATCGATAATAGTATTTGACACACTCAGGAAATGGAAGAGGCGTGAGGCTCCAGCAACCCTAGGTCCTTCCCAGTCACCATGAGGACTGAGAGAATAAATACTTCAGCACTCCTATAGGCCTTCAAGGCACCAGAAGAAGGGGTGAGGATGGGAATTTGAGCTCCTGGAAGCATCCAAAATTCAATTTGGACTCTATCCACAGAGGGAGCTCTCTGGACAATGTGTGAGCTGCCAGGAGCAGAGGGTACTCAACTACATTAGTTTGCTAGGGCTGTGTAACAAAGAGCCATAAACTAGAGGGCTTAACCAACCAAAACTGACCGTCTCACAATCACTTCTGGAGGCCAGAAGTCCAAGATCAAGCTGTCAGCACGGTTCATTCCTTCAGTGGTTTATCAAGGAAAAACTGTCCCATGCAGCTCCCCTACTTTCTGGTGGTTTACTGGCCATCTTTGGCATTTCTTGGCTTGTAGCAGCATCACCTGATCTCTGCCTTCATCCTCACATGACATTCTCCCTGTGTGCATTCTCCCTGTGTGCATGTCTCCTTTGTATAAGGATGTCAGCCATAATGGATTAAGGTCACCTACCCCACTGCATATGGTCTCATCTCAATTAATTACATTTGCAACAACCCTATTTCCACCTAAGGTTCACATTCTAAGGTACTGGAAGTTTAGACCTCAGCATATGAATTTGGGGGGATAGAGTTCAACCCATAAAAACAACGATGATATTACCACTACCTGAGACAGGGCCTAGCACACAGAGGGTATGCAATACATGTGTGCTAAATAAATGAAGACATGAATGCACGATCCCTGCCTAGTGCAAAGATTCACTGAGTAGGGATTATTCATCTGCTTTGAGGAGATAAAGAAGTATCTGGCTTGAGGTGATGTGATTTTATGATCACTGAACGCAATGGAGAACGAAGCTGCTTCTGTGAAAAAGTTTCTGAGACTGTTTCCTGAAAAATGGAGGTACTCAGCTGTCTGATCACATAAGACTCTGAATTCGATGTTAGAGTGCTATAAACAGCAGCTAATATTATCCTTAAAAATGTCATATGGACTTACAAGATTTTAGTGCCAGATAAAAGTCTCTGAGTAATTCGACTTATAGGAAAAGGAGGCCAGAGAGAAATAACTATACTATAATTAATTACATATGCAAATGATAGACTAAATTTAGACGCACAATTACATGTCTAATCATAGCTGGCAAAGGTTGGAAATTGCCTGCTTGGACTAAGGAGCATGCCTTCCGCTCTGCTTAGGTGCTCAGATCCCATCAGTCACCTCACTCTAGATCATGCTGGCTTGGAATATGATCCTGGAAGTGCCCAGTCTCCAGCCTCAGGAGCCTTAGTGATGTCACTCGGTCCCTCTGGGGCTCTCCCAGCATACAGTGCAGATATTACACAGCATGGTCGGTCTGTGGTAAGGGCTGACCTGCAACTGCAGCTATCATGAAGTGAGGGGGAAGACAACTTTGTTGTCATTGCTACAAAGCAAACAGCTGTTACTGTGTGCAATTGCCACTTAAATATAAGCAATATCAGAAAAGTCCTTCTGGATGTATAGGAGCTTTCCGTGCACTCTAGTTAAAGTACAGTTTGCTGTGTCCTTCCATCAAGTCTGAAACAATTAGTTCTATAGTCTTATGCTGATGGCCATTGTGCATTTTTTTAAAGGACATTAGCTAAGGAGAGTGACTGATATATATAGATGTGTGTGTGTGTGTGTGTGTGTGTGTGTGTGTGTACAGAGAGCAGAGAGACAGACTGATGAAAGTCACATTGCTGATATCCCAAAATTGCCATTAAGCTATAGTTTCCAAGATTATGAAGCATATTATTGGTTTTTATTCTGATGATACCTACCAAACTGTATCTGTATCTGTGATCAGATACACACCTGTATGGTTTCCAGTGTCAAAATGTGTGTGTGTGTGTGTGTGTGTGTGTGTCTTCCCAAAGCAGCTGTAGGGTACTACAAAGAATAATGGTTTGGAAGTTAATCATAAGTCCTAAGTTTGAGTCCCAGTCCTACCATTAATGAAAAATGAAAATAATGATTTTTATTACTCAGACTGTGAGCATGAAATGAGGTTATGTGAAAGCCTTGTAAACTACAAAAAATAAAATAAAACAACACTAATGAGTCTCACAGATCAGCAACGATAAGAATGGTGTGGTGCAAGTTTCAGGCAACCTTGTATTCTTCAAGGTGGAGACATGAATGACCAAGTCTTCCTGACATTTCTGAATACATCACCAGGATGCATATCACTGGGGGTCGCACTGGAATGGCCACAGGATTTCATCCTGAGCCTCTGCATGGGACTAGAGTTATCCTAGGGACAGTGGGAACTAGGCCAAGTTTCTCTCCAATATCTATACTTAGCCTTTTCATGCCCATTCACTCTCTTGGGGAGACATTTTCTCATATAATCTGAGAGGAAAGAGATCGGTTTGCTTGTTCAAAATAAGAAGGTGGAGTCAATGCAGTATTCTTACTTGGTGCAAGCGCTCTTTGAAAGAGAAGGCCTGGCAAAGACAAACCTGGGAGCACAGGGAGAAGTGCTGACCAGCCTCTACCTACTCACGTACATGCCCCACACCTATGTAATCATGTTCCCTTGAATGGGGCTGAAATATGGAAAACAGCAATGTGACATATGATGGAGCCAGGATGTATGTTTATTATGAATCCCCTAAGGAATAAGACCTAATTTCCTATTCCCTTGGCACCTCCCACCAAATTCTTAGCCAACTCCACATTTAAAAATTCCCTCTAGAACCAGTATTACTGTACTCTACATAGTCTTTATCAAATATGACCTCAATTCATAACCTGGGTAGTTGATACAGTTCAAACACAGAGGAACTTTAGGCAATTCAAAGTGTTAAAATTTCTATTTCGGCTTGACAGGCTGGAGAGGAAGGGCACCAACTTGTAAGTCGGGAGGCCAGAGTGCATGACCTTGGAAAAGCCCCTTCATTACTACGGGTCCCATTTTTTCCTTGAGAAAATGACTGAATTGAAATTATAGCTCTACTATTCCTTGACTCAGTGTTAATAAGCAGATCCAGCAAACTCCTGTTGACTGCTTAATATATGTATGTATGTGTGTATGTACGTATTCATGTATAGAGAGTGTTCCCAAATATATACACACACTTTGAATAATTATGAAGGCAGTATTTATTAAAATGTATTTCATTTTCAAAATTGAGCTATCAGCTGTTAAAGTGAGTATACATTTTGAGGGGAATATAATACATATATAAATACAAATAAATATATATGTATAGATAGATAGATATGGCTGGAAATTCAAGTTATATGGACTATTTAATTTCCAAAGTATAGATAAGTGACCTAACATGCTGGTGGCAGCTCATAGTATGAATAAATGATAGGGTATAACATTTTGGTTAACTTGGAGTTACCATAGAACAATTAAAATTTTTCAAGGAATCATAAGGCAAAAAATATGTATTAACAATGTAACTACACAGAATATAATTACTTTCAATTTATAAAAGTGAATTTGAAATGTAAATACCTCCCAGGGTCATTATAATCATGCATTTTTATTACTAGTAAAAGTTGAAGTGCTAGTTAATGAAAATTTTATATAAATTCTTATTAGACTTTTTTAGACTTTATTTTTTAAAGTGTATGTGGGCATATGAGGTTATTACAGGTGAAGGTAACTGAACATTTGGACTTTTGCCAAAATGTGCTTTTATTTCACTAATTTTGATTGGAATTCGATGTGTTTTCTAAATTTGGCCAGGGTATGCTAAATACAAATACCACATCTGCTCCATTACAAGCAGCATTCCAGTAGTTTGTGATTCTGTAACTAATAATAAAAAATCATTGCTCATCCTTATTAATTGACTCAGATTAATTAACACCTCCTCCCTCTCCCCACCTTACATTTTAATTATCTTCAAACCCCAAAAGTTCAAAGTGACCTTAAATTTATTTTTTTAAAAAAATCAAACCAAACTGCCCTAAGAACAGACCAAATTTCCTCAGGCAGACCCAGGCCAGGATGGTCTGACCTAGACAGGGTTAGATTGAACCCAAAAATATAAGGATCTGAGAGAGGCACTAGGATCTGAGCGCTAGGACACAGGGTGGCTCACCAAGCACATTCCTGTCCAGCATTCATTCACCAGAATGAAAAGCCAATGGGCAGGAGATGTACCTTCTAGGAAGAGTGTAAGCATCGCTTTTCCCAACACACCTACAAATTGCTCTCTAAATGCCATGCCAAGATCCACAGAGTTTCGCCACGAACTATTTGAGCAGTTAATTCAGTGGCTGCTTAATATTTGCAATTTAACAAACTTAAACTATAATCACCTGAAACATGCTTTCCTACCAAGATTGAGGCATCACCATGTAATGGAGAAAATCAATTAAATATACCCTGGCCTGGAGTACAGGAACACATTTATTATGATTGGGAAAGACCTATTAGGCCTGTCCATCACATGCCAATATATAATGTATCCCTGAGGCTTTGTGGATCCCATAACTGCCATGATTTTAATGGTGGTGAGTCACAGGCATTTAGGAAGATGGAGTACTTCAGTGACTATCAATTGGACTCTTGAGATGCACATATTCTTTTAAAAGATTATCCAAAATGTCTCCTTCCCTGACTCGTACATGATTTCCCTTAGGTGAATTGTTATTATTTACTTGGCAAAAATAATGTGAAACAAAACCCACATGGAACTTTTGTAATTTCAGAAGATTAGTATGTTTGTTGCTTCATACTAAAACATATATAAAATCATTCCTACAACAGACATTGTAATGTGTTCTAATCCCACATACCTATTAAATAAATAAATATACATCCTTTCCCGTTCTGTCCAAACCCCACCACTCCCAGTTTATCTTCAAACTAAAAAAAAAAAAAAAAAAAAAATTCAACATGTGATATTAAAATCAAAACAAAATAAAAGTTAGTTAAAAATTCTACTTTGGCCCATCCGGGTGTGGCTCAGCAGTTGAGCATCAACCCAGGAACCAAGAGGTCACCGGTTCAGTTCCTGGTCGGGGCACATGCCTGGGTTGTGGGCTCGATCCCCGGTGGGGGGCCTACAGGAGGTAGCTGATCGGTGATTCTTTCTCATCATTGATGTTTCTGTCTCCTTCTCCCTTCTTCTCTGAAATTAATAAAAAATATTTTTAGCTGAAACCGGTTTGGCTCAGTGGATAGAGCGTCGGCCTGCGGACTGAGAGGTCCCAGGTTCGATTCCGGTCAAGGGCATGTACCTGGGTTGCGGGCACATCCCCAGTAGGGGGTGTGCAGGAGGCAGCTGATCGATGATTCTCTCTCATCGATGTTTCTAACTCTCTATCTCTCTCCCTTCCTCTCTGTAAAAAATCAATAAAATATATTTAAAAAAAAAAAATTCAACATGTGATATTAAAATCAAAACAAAATAAAAGTTAGTTAAAAATTCTACTTTGGCCCATCCGGGTGTGGCTCAGCAGTTGAGCATCAACCCAGGAACCAAGAGGTCACCGGTTCAGTTCCTGGTCGGGGCACATGCCTGGGTTGTGGGCTCGATCCCCGGTGGGGGGCCTACAGGAGGTAGCTGATCGGTGATTCTTTCTCATCATTGATGTTTCTGTCTCCTTCTCCCTTCTTCTCTGAAATTAATAAAAAATATTTTTAGCCGAAACCGGTTTGGCTCAGTGGATAGAGCGTCAGCCTGTGTACTGAAAGGTCCCAGGTTCGATTCCGGTCAAGGGCATGTACCTGGGTTGCGGGCACATCCCCAGTAGGGGGTGTGCAGGAGGCAGCTGGTCGATGTTTCTCTCTTATCGATGTTTCTAACTCTCTATCTCTCCCCCTTCCTCTCTGTAAAAAATCAATAAAATATATTTTTAAAAAAATATATTTTTAAAAAAATCCTACTTTGACCTCTTCTTACTTTTCTCTCAAGTTGATCCTTACGCCAGCATTTTTTAAACTGGCAAGCAGCATAAAGATGAAAAAAAATCCGGGTGGTTTCTGCCATAACATAAAGTTGGTTAGTATTGACTCCAGTTCCCCCCCCCCCCCCCCCCGCTTTTTTTGCCCAAGTGTAAAGTTTAAAGAGTTGCTTCAGGTCAATTTATAAATTATTATTAACACTGTGTCAGCATTTGACACATTTCAGTATGTAAGAAATACAGTGAAAAATAGCTACATGTCAGTTTGAGTCCTTTTAAACTGCATTATTCACAGATTTCTCTAATATCTGGAATTCTGAGTCTTTAAATGGAAGAAGAGTTATATGTAGTTAAAATTGAATTATATGTTTATGTTTTTATAGATCTTTAAACTGCCCCTTTTATTCTGTTTCTTGTCTTTATTATTGATGAGGTATGTAATCGGATGCCATTAGTCTTTTCATAAACTTTATATGAGTCATCTAACAAATAAATATAAAAAGATGGTTTTACTATTCAAAAGTATTGACATGACACTGGTAAAGGACAAAAACCTATCTCAGAATCAAAGTGAAATCATATTATTTTGTACAGTAATCCATGTTAAATTTAGCAAACATCTTTTTAAAAACTTCGTTGGCTCCTGTGTGAATATAAGCATTAAGGTCTTACCAGTCTCCCCTGTTTTTTTTAAGCTTTGAGCATTGAAAAAGATATGTGATCTAGAATAACTGACATCTGAGCAATCATTTTTTAAAAGTTTGTAATAAAATTACTTCAAAATATTTAATTCATAGTATCAATAAAATGTCTCCCCTGTAGGGAATTTAAATTCAGGTTTTAAGATTCATTAGCTGCTCTCTCATTTGCAACATACAACTGAGGGAAACAACTTTAGTCCAGATCAGTGATTCTTTCCCTGAGCCTCCAAACCATTGCCGAACAGGAATTTACAAGAATTATCTAGCATAGGAATATTCAGAGAATCCTGGTGTGCAGCCCCTGAGTGTCTGTATGTGTGTGTATGTATGTGTGTGTGTGTGTGTGTGTGTGTGTGTGTGTGTGTGTGTGTGTTCTGTGCCTCCATTGTATTTGAGCACATGCCCATTTGGAGGTATTACCATATTTATCTTTTGCTTATATTATTGGGGAAAGAAAGAAACATAGAGAAACATGATAATAATTTTACAGTCAAGAACAATAATCATAGCTATTAAATTCAGTGTTCCCAATACATGTCTTCATTTTAAAATGAAGACATGTATTAGGTACATGTCTCTTGCCTCCCTCTCTCTTGCCTTCATACAACATACATAAGAGCCTGCTGGTGTCATTATTAAGAGCTAGTATTAAGCTGGTCGGTCTGCCCAGGTTCAAATTCTGGCTCTACTATTTACTCAGTGTTTCCTTGGGTCATTTATATGTCAGTTTCTTCATCTACAAAATGGTCATTTCTTTTCATTCATTCAATACATGTATACAGTGTCTAATATATGCCCACAATTATTCTCTGTACCAGATAGACAATATTCACATTAGATTTGTGTCCTTGTGAAACTTTCATGCCAGTGGTCCTTGCGAGGATGAGATCAAACCATGGGTGCAAAGCCTTTAGCAAGGTAGCTGAAACAGAGAAGGCCTTCAATAAAAATGTCAGTTAATAGGATGATGATGATTATTATTATTATTGCTGTTATTATTATTACAGGCACTAGACACCATGCAAGACACTGCACACGTGATCTCTCATCTTCAAAACAACTGGGTAAAATAGTTATTAACCCTGTTTTACATGTGAGAAAACTGAGGCTAAGTGAAGTAAACTGTCTTACCCATTCACAGTTCCTTTTTTCCTCTTTTAAAGATAGACATTACACTTTTATGTGAGAAATCCTGTTGTGTAATCACATTACAAATATTAACATTTATATAACTTTTTAAAATCCACCATCTTCTCTTATTCTATCATATTGTCTGCTAAACATTAATTGATATTTATTTCTGTTGATAAATTTTAGAACTATTAAAGGTGATTTTTTAGAAACTTTACTGTAATTCTCAATCCATTATCATAAACACACATGCACACACACATATAAACAGCACAGTCGTATTTTTAAAATAAACATCTTTGAATTCAAAGTATATCAAAGAGAAAAATGTTCAAAGGAAATAGAAGGAACCCAACAAGAACTGATGGGACCAGATCTCCAGAAACAGCTCTCAAATATTACCCTACAAAAATAATGAATATAGGACATGAGGGAAAAATGAAAAGATTATACTGGTTATAATCTCATTATAATACTGATTATAAAGATTACTAGAGGCTTGGTGCACAAAAATTTGTGCACTCGGGGGGTAAGGGGGGGGGTCTCTCAGCCCGGCCTGCACCCATTTGCAGTCCAGGACCCCTTGGGGGATGTCCACCTGTCGACTTAGGCCCACTCCCCAAGGGGAACAGGCCTAAGCTTTCAGTCAGACATCCTTCTGGCAGCCAGGGAGCCCTCGGGGGATATCCAACTAAAGGCTTAGGCCCCCAAGGGAGCTGTGATGAGGAAGCTGGGGTGACAGAGGAGCCATGCTGTCCCGCCCCACCGCCCTGGATCGGGTTGCACACGGGACACCCGGACAACGGCCGGGCGGGCCAGCGGATCGCTGCTTCCCCGCCCGGCCGCCCCGGGTCGGGTCGCACATGGATGCCCGCTGCCCCCGGTCACAGATAGCAGGCCCGGATGGCGGCAGGACAGGTGGGATGGCGCTGTCCCGCCCCACCACCCCGGGTAGCAAACAGCAGGCCTGGATGGTGGCGGGGCAGGCAGGATGGCACTGACCCACCCTGCCTACAGTATGCAAATTAGCCACCATCTTTGTTGGCAGTTAATTTACATATCATGCTGATTAGCCCATGGGAAGCATAGCGAAGGTACGGTCAATTACCATGTTTGTCTATTATTAGATAGGATGATCATAGCTGGAATTATTTTTTCCAAAGAATTTTGAAAAGGAACAGAATAACCTTTAATCAGATCAAGGTTATCAACAGAAGAAAAAATTCTTAGATAAATATTACTATTAAATTATTTTTCTCTTTTTGTTGACAAGAAACAATATCAACAGTCCTTACAATACCACTCTGGGCCATTCTCAGATTATTCCCTTTGCTGAGCATTTCCTTAATGATCTTGTCTCCATCACACTCCCTCTTGTTCACATCATTCTGCCATTCTGGCACCCAGCAGTGTATGAATGTGCAATGAGACATTCTCAGGCTGTTTCCTCTGCCTGGAATTCTATGTTCCAGATAGTGTCATGATCAATGCCCTTACCTCTTTGAAGAGACCTACCCTGACCATACTATTTAAAATTTAAATGTGCATCTTCGCCTTCACCACAACATTCCTAATCCCACCCATCCAACTTTACATTTTCTCACAACACTACCATCTATACTAATAAAAGGGTAATATTCTAATTAGACAGGACATCTTCCAGATGTCCTTCCTGACAAAGCCAGGCCCAGGCGAAGCTGCCCACCACGCAGTCCCGGGTACCAGTGGCTGCGGCCTGGGAGAGGGAGAAGCCACCCACCCCTGGTCCCAGGTGCCTGAGGTGGTTAGGGACTATCAGGCAGACAGGCAGGCAGGCGAGCAGTTAGGAGCCAGCGGTCCCAGATTGCGAGAGGCATATCCAACTGCTGGTTTAGGCCCACAGGGATCAGGCCTACACTGGCAGTTGGACATCCTCCAATGGGTCCCGAATTGGAGAGGGTGGAGGGTGGTCTGAGGGACCCCCCCACATGCACAAATTTCATGCACCAGTCCTCTAGTCCTCTATAACACTGTATACTACACTTATCTACCCATGTTTGTTTTTTAGTTTGTCTATTTCCCCCCACCTATCACAAATTAAATATAAGTTCAATGAAGATACAGAATTTTTTTACTTTGTCCATCTGTTCACTGATGTATCGTGAGTGTATAGAAACAGTGCCCAGAATAAACAACCAAAAAGTATTAAATTTTAAATGCCAATTATTTTTTTCATATTGGCTCCAATGAACACAGGTGATGCATAAAAGCAAAACAAAACAGTCCTTGTACTTCTGGTTGGGCATTCTGGAGAGGAAAGGAAAACTTAGATTCTCTATTATTTAAGGGATTGAAATGTGAGATGAATCACAATCATTCTGAATATTCTTTAATTCAAGTTTTAAAGCATAATCGCAAATAACATCCAAATACAAAATGTAAAGAATAACCCAGAAGTCCAGGAATAATAATCAAAACTCCAAATGCAAATAACTAGAGAAAAGAAATTTCTCCACTAAAATAGACACTTCTTCAAAGATGGTCAATAGACACATGAAAAAAACTGTTCAATGTCACTAATCATCAGAGAGATACAAATTAGAACTATAATAAGATATCACCACACAGCTGCCAGAATGGCTACCATTAATAAAGCAATATATAAGTGCTGGTGAGGATGTGGAGTAAAGGGAATACTAGTACACTGTTGGTGAGAATGTGGAGTGGTGCAGCCACTATGGAAACCAGCCAAAATATTTTTTAAGGTCACTTAATATGCTAAAGTCACAAACTGCAAAATGCCAAGAAAAAAAAAAGAAAGAAAGAAAGAAAACCAACAACAACAACCCACAATCCATAGCTCATAGCTGAGCATTCTCATAAATGAAAAAATGAGTTTCTTAATATAAGCACCTATTATATATTAAGAGTGCAACCTACCACTGGTTATGTACTAGGAGTTAGAAGAGAATTACAGATATATTGGTGCTCCTGGTGAAACTGACACTCTCTAAGCCTCTACAACATCATTTGCAGGAATAGGAGAATCCCAACACCTTATCCGCTTTTGACAAACCTCTCTCCTTCCTGCCCACTCATCACACCCAGTCTCACCACCACCACCTGCCTAGAGACCATTGGGGTTAACATGATTTTCCACTCTAAAAAAGCCCAGGATTGTCAATTAATTCCTTCTCAGACTGCCATCCCATAAGGGCCTTAACATGCTCTTCTCTGACCCAATCCACCATGCCCCGAATCCTGAAATTCTTCCACTGTGTCCACCAAAGCTCATAATCATGAGTACAATCCCCTCCTTGCTCAACTCCTTCTCTTGACTCTCTTCCTTAGTTTCTTGCTCCAGACTGATACCTGGCTCTCCTTGGAGGACTCAGCTTCTTCTTCTTAGCTCTGTGAGTGAACGCTGCTTTCTTTTCCACATAACCCTAACGATCCTGCCAAAAACTAGGTTGGTGTCCTCCTCCTGTTTGCCAAATAATTCTCCTATCCTCTTCCTAAAAGACCCACAGCTCCTCAGGACTCATTATGAGCAGATCATTCTGCATCCTTTAAAACTTATCAATAACAACTTGCTCCTTCTTGCAATCATCACTGACCACTTGCTACAACCCTTTTCCTTTCAGAGTTCTTTAGCTTTTAACTCACCATCAATATCTAGAATAAAACCTGAAAAAATCGTGGTAATTTCTTTTTCCAGTTAACAATGTTCTTTAAGTTCCTTGTACCTTTCCTCCAATGATCTTGTACTCTGCCCCACTTCAGCTGCTCAGACCTATGTTTACACAAGAAGACTTAACCCCCTGAGTAACCTCATTATCAAGCATCCCACTCTCCGACCACCACCTCCTGTTTTCCATCTCCATCCCTCACTCTTGAACCCTAGCAAGACTTAAAATCCATTGAGCTCATCACCTAACCCATGTCCCTAACACCTCCATATGTCCTCATTTCCCACCTTCCCAACTTAAATTTTATAATTATCTCTTTATTACACTCTTATGGTAAAATGCTGACCACAATGAAACCCAACTTTCCACCTACTCTGTTGATCCTGACCTCATTTGAGAAGCATGCTCACTCCCCAGAAATTGAACTTACAACCACACTGATCATTCTCACTCTGAATACATGACCACTTACACCAAGTGGGCCTTTAAGGCTGGTGGACAATGAAACTGTGGAGGGGTGCTCTGGTCACTTCTGGAGGATAATTCTGCACTGCAGCTTCTCCCATTTACACCCTCTGCTCAAGATTTGAATTTTGCTTTTTCAATAAGAAAAAATGAACAATCAGAAGAGAATGCCTTCAACTCCCACATATCTTCACCAACCAGTACAATATGCCTATCCTCTGCCTTCACTCCTATCATTATGAACCATTTTCCTTGCTCCTAAGATCAAGCCCTCCACTTCTATATAAGGTCCTATTCCACCTAGTCTGGAACATTGCGGTAGCAATTCTCACATCTCTCTCCTGCATCATCAATCAATTTTCCATTTATACTAGACTCTTACCCCATATCACTTAATCATGCAGTATCTCAAATCTTTAAAAGAGCCCACATTCTCCTGATGTAGGACCAACCTTTTGACACGTGTCTCTAAAGAGCTGTCTCTACTCTTGCTCTCTCCTGTTCTTCTGTCTCCTCCCAGGTTCTCTTTAGCCTCTCCCACTTCAATTACGCCTTTGCTCACATCTTTGTTCCAGTCTGACCTTTTCAGCAAAATCCTCAAAACACAGTAAGCAACCAACAAATGAATGCCCACTTTTATATTATCCCAGATCAAAAGGTACAAAGCAATTTAATGCTTATGTTCTGAACTGCTCCATTTTCTAATATTCCAATATCCAAAGATCCCAAAAGATATTATTCCAGCTTATACAATTTAATATAGATATTAGTACAGACCAATACCTTTGGCTCAAAGTGGAAATGTTGTCCTACTCCATCATATGCATGTCTATCAGTTTTCATTTATTAGCTAAACTTTTGCCTCATTCTTATACATTCACATTTTGCTAGGCCCTGAGGGCAATAGCATATGATGCTGCTACTGTATGCCTACACACACCATCCAAAAAGGCATAGAAAATCACTGCAATGATACAAAGCCTGGCTTGTTCAAAACATGGGACCTGAGGCAAAATGTCATCATCTGTTTAAAACGCTTTGTTTGAGCACTGTTATCACCAAAGGGTATTACAGCATTACTTCTCATGCCATCCTTATGAACAAGGTGAAATATAAATAAATAAAATGGAATATGGCGAACACAAGCTACATAAAGTGCACAATGAAGGATGTTAAAAGTTCAAATGCATTTTCATTTGATTGACTAAAGAATGATAGAATCACAACAGTTTGGGGTTGGTGGTATAGCATTCTCATTTTATAAATGAGGAAACAGCAATGTACAGCACAGGGAATATAGACAATAATCCAATATAATAAAACCCTAATATGCAAATCAACCGAACGGCTGACCACCAGGGGGCAGATGCTCAATGCAGGAGCTGCCCCCTGGTGGTTACTGCGCTCCCACAGAGGGAGCGCCGCTCAGCCAGAAGCCAGGCTCACGGATGGCGAGCGCGGTGGCGGGAACCTCTCCTGCCTCCACTGCAGGTGGGAGGTAAGGAGCGAGAGTTCCCAGACTGCGAGAGTGATGTCTGACTGCCGGCTTCCGCCCAACCCCTGGGGGCATCGGGCCTAAGCCGGCAGGGGGACATCCCCCAAGAGGTTCCGGACTGCGAGAGGGTGTGTAGGTTGGGCTGAGGGACCCCCCTGAGCACACGAATTTCATGCACCAGGCCTCTGGTATCATAATAACTGTGTGTGGTGACAGATGGTTACAATGGTGATCACTTCGTAAGATATGTAAATGTTGAACCACTATGCTATACACCAAGCATGTCAAACTCGCAGCCAGCTGTGAGTATGACATGCTTGCTATACAACTAAAACTAATATAACACTGTATGTCAACTATAATTAACTATAATTAAAAAATAAATTTAAAAAAATAAATAAGGAGACTGAGGAGGTCTGCTAAGTTAGTATGAAGAGAATGGGCATGGCAAAAATGCTTCCCCATGGAAAGAAAAGTAACTTCTATAGAGCAAATCCCCTATAGCAGAGACAGGCAGGAAATACAATAAAATAGAAAGGGCACAAAAATAGCAACCAGCACAGAACTGAGGGCAATAAATATTTGTGCAAGAACTGAACTAAGAGTGAAATGACCTGAATTCTAGTTACAGCTCTGCCCAAACTCTCCTTAAATAAATTACTTTACTTCTTTAATCTTATTTTTCTCATCTTTGTACTTACATTACAGTTGGTAGGTTCCACTGACTTAAGGACCTGTTTGGGGGGCTGACTGTAATTTGCAGGGGCAGGAAAAAAAGAAGAAGAGAAAGTTTATTTTTTTATTGATACCTAGCGAGAGGAAGGGAGAAAGAGAGAGATTTGTTGTTCCACGTATTAATGCATTCATTGGTTGATTCCTGACCAGGGATCAAATCTGCAACCTTAGGGTATTGGGATGATGCTCTAACCAACTGAACTACCCAGCCAGGGCAAGAAGAGAAATTTTTCTGTACTAAGACTATAGGGCTGCTCTGTGATATGAAGGCCCAACAGTCACATTTTATTTCAATAAATAAAAAATGTACATTTGAACAAAAGGGTAAGAATAAACCAATAGTTGACTGCCCATTTTCCCAAAGAAAATGCACAAATAAGGCATTAGAAGTAAAATAGTCATTATTCTGAGACGCCATTATACATTAATATTTTAAATATATAAATTTAAGATAGCATTTTAATTATCACATATTTTATGTGTGTGTAAAAGATTAATGAGAATTTTTAAAAATGCATAATAGTGAGAATCCCTTCTGCCACATTTGTAAAGCTAAGGGAAAATTCCATTTTCCCAGAATTTGAGGATGCAATCCATGAGTTCTCCTGAAAGAGCTTTACCAACATATTTTTTTTATAAATTCAACTGCTGTGCATCATGTCCTTAAATACATCATCCACAGATGATGACTAACTCACAGGCAGACCTGTCTCCACTCAAGGGCTAGTTGAAGCCTTGCCATCCTTTTTGACAGTTCTAAGTATTTCAGTCATCAATAATAATCTTTACATATAAGTTTCTTAACATTTATAAAGCCCCCCCCCAAAAAATTTTGCAAGTCAGGCAGATTTTGCATATATATTTTTCAAGTAGAAATGAAGAGACATGATAAGTGCTATTTCTCAAGAAACAGCTCAGTTATAACCAAATCAAAAATAAGGGGAGCACTATCTCAATTCGTTCTGCTTCCCGGCATATGTCGACAGTTTGGCTCAAATAAACTCACAAAAATTCTTTACAGGTTTCAATGGTTTTTTTACGTTAACATAAGGAACAGCTAATGAAATGCTTTGTATTTTTTTAACACTGTTTTGCTATAAAGGATCATACTGCACCCTTGGTCTCTGCCACATTCTTCAAACCTTCCCAGAGGGGGAAGGTGCTGGCTGTGGTCAGCTGGCCAGCTTAATAAAGGCTCTTAAATTTAAAAAAAAAAAAAAATAAGGCCAGAAGTCTCACTTTTAATTCTCTGACCTAACTATCTCCAACTGCTTCTAACTAGTGAGATGACTTAAAGCAGATCACAACATAAAGGTCATATGAAGATGGTTCTATTTGTGGCATTTCTAGAAACATTACCAGTTCTATGTGTCAAGCTATGTAAAATTTGGGAACTAGATTATCATACTGCACTATGTAAATCTTGGGGTATCCAACATGCCACCCACAGGCCATATGAAGCTTTCAAAATTGAAAAGCTTCATACATATATAGCAGATTCATTCCAAAAAGTAAAACTTCCCTTCTACTTTAACCCAATGTGGCTCTGACATATGGGAAATGTCTACTGCTGAAAACACATCTAAGTCCATGATTTATAACCAGAAAATCAGTTGGCATCTGTGAGAACATGACTCATAGATTTGTAAGCAAGGTGGGGGAGGGAAGGTGTCTTTATTCCAAATAAAGAGAAACTGGGCCAAAAAAGAGCCTCGTTTAGGGTCCACTGGTTAATATATTAATGATTAGCAATTAATGCAATGACATATCAAATCTTAAAAAATAAAAGATCTCACACTCTCCTCATCCAGGACCAATTTTTTGACATGTTACTCTAAAAAGTGACCTTGCTCAGGGTCAACTTGTTAATATGTGAAGATTAAACGAGATTTAAAGATTATGTCTTCGGTCTAAAACGGAGTCCCTTGCTGTACAGTGTCCCTTGGACTCCATGAAGAATCAAAAATATGGATGTTACACAAGAAGAGGCCCCTCAGCTTTCAGTACAGTAAGAACACAAAGGCACTGCCAGAGATATTCAGCATGACTCCTGTTTATGATTTCCTGTGTTCTGATGATGGGAGATATAAACAGTTACCAACCAGTTACCAAAAATACTGAGCAGAGTCACAAAGGACACAAAGCGTCTGAGTGTGAATAAACAATGCCCCCTCCAAACCTGCTGCTGTCCATTCAGTGCCAACATTTGCTCCCTGACAAAAAAAATGTCTTTTCTGAGACACTACCTGGCCATTTGTTATGTTAATCTCCAGTATGTGAAGGGCTCTTCTTATCAGAGAAATCACCCAACAGTCACTACAGGATGTTTCTTATTTTGATGACTGAAAGGTACATGCTGGGTCTGAAAGAGGGAGCCATTGATTTATTTTCACCACTTTTCCCTGGCTGGCAGCAATTTGAAAGAGAAGGAACAAGCCAGATCACTCATCTGCCTACTTGGCATGCCTGGTAGTCATGGGAGCCTGTCTCAAGGCCATCTGTTAGGACCCAGCCTCTCCGAACATACACAGAAAGATGATGTCAAAAAGGGTGTGCTTGGGGACTCTTCCCTCTCCCCACGTGGGAGTCTGTGCTGTGAGATCTTTTCCCTTCCCCATGTGGGAGTCTGTACTTGTTCTTTAATAAATCTCCACCTTTGCTATACCAAAAAAAAAAAAAAAAAAAAAAAAAAAAGAAAGGAAGAAAGAAAAGGGTGTGCTCTAGTCCTGCTAATGAGCCACCAGAAGACCCAGGCTGAGCAACCCACACACTTCATTACTCCCTCAGCAGTCAGGTCCTATCAAGTCATAGATTTGGGCTGAAAGAATTACTTTTAAGTTGATTTGCCAAATAAATGTTCAGCTGATTGAAATATATCTGGCTTAGCCCTATCTCATAGACATGTAGGTAGGTAGATGCAGTGAATCAATAGAAATGCACCTTGCACACAACCTACAAAATGAAACCTGCCTTAGAGGACCTCATGCTCAGCACTTGCTTGATGGTGTGTTTCTGTACCGTCAAACTCAGCTCTCAGATGCCCCCTAAATTACTGCAGCCAGAAAGGCAGTCTGCAGCATGCAGATGATGGCTACTTTTCAGAAATAATGGTGTCATGTAGCTCTGCTTCAGTGAAATAAAAACAAACAAGATATTCTCTCTTGCCTCAACATCACCCTGTTGCAAAAGATTCATGATCTATTATAAAGAACTGCCAATCACTACACATCAGATTGAGATAAAAAGAATATACTGGTATTGGTTTTTTGGAATCAGATATCTAACTTCATGTTTAATGCACAGTATTTATGAACTCTACTGGAAATAATTTAGCCATCTAAGACATTTCAAATTTTACTTTTGTACCCTATAATGTGTCTTGTTTTTTAGTTATCTATGACATGATCACGTGAAAGATGTCCTAGATTTTTCAAAATAATTCATATGAAAACGAGTGAACTTCTGGGATCTAGGACCACTTAAGCAGTTGTGTTGGCGGCACCCCTTCAATGACAAGAAAGCACCCATTTTTAATCCACACTGACACCTAAAGCTACCAGGGAGGCCGAACCAGTTTGGCTCAGTGGATAGAGCGTTGGCCTGCGGACTCAGGGGTCCCGGGTTCGATTCCGGTCGAGGGCGTGTACCTTGGTTGTGGGCACATCCCCACTGCGGGGCGGGGGGGGGGGGGGCGTGCGGGAGGCAGCTGATCGATCTCTCTCATAGATGTTTCTGGCTCTCTATCCCTCTCCCTTCTTCTCTGTAAAAAATCAATAAAATATATTAAAAAAAAAAAAAAGCTACCAGGCAGCACCTGGAAGCCACAGTGTTAGAACCATCAACAAATCTTCTGCTTTTTTCCTCTTCATACCCCTTCTACCGAAACTACCTTCCCTTCTATGCTCATCCCCCATTCTTTCAGGGGCCTTCTTACTTTACATCTTTCAGTTTATATGTCTGCATTTTCAATTAGGCTCCCTGTTTTATAAAGTCCAGTCTCTAAAGCTATTGTGCAAAGAGAGAATAACATCATCACAGACAACACTAAAGTACCATAATGTTAGCCTTCATATCACCATTCTTTGATTTCCCATATAGATTATTTTGTTTGGTCCTTCCTGCTAAAAACTTCCATTGCTTAGATTTTGGACCTTGTGGGCTTTCTAAATTACTTCTAGTTGAATTCTCTCTATATCTACCAGTATATACCAGCCTATTCCATAAATAATGTAAGTCTTCTCAATAAGACCAATCTTTTGTTAAGATCAAGTAATTTTAGCGGACATACCCCAAACCCTATTCCCACCGAGAAATAAGATACAGCCAAATTTTAATAGAAACGAGTATCTACTAAAGTGAGACACCAATGAGATGCACTCCACCTTACCCTGCAGAACCTAGTAAAGGTTCAGAAGTTGGAAGCACCAGGTAGAATATAAAAGATAAAGGGGATGAATGGTGATAGATAGAGACTTGACTTGGGATGGTGACACACAATATGGTGTACATATGATGTGTTGTAGAATTGTGCACCTGAAACTTGTATAGTTTTGTTAACCAGTGTCACTCCAATAAATTCAATAAAAAGGTAAATAAACAAATACAAAATACTTTAGATTTCCCTAGTTCTATATTTGTACAAGTTATTTTATTATCTAACCTGAGCCAATTATAATACAAGCATACTGACAAGATTATTTAATATCTATTCTGAAGACTGAACTAAGAATTCATTTTATAAGTTAGACTAATTTAGAAAGGGAGAAAATATTTGCATAATAAAAACAATTTAAGCCGAAACCGGTTTGGCTCAGTGGATAGAGCGTCGGCCCGCGGACTGAAGGGTCCCGGGTTCGATTCCGGTCAAGGGCATGTACCTGGGTTGCGGGCATATCCCCAGTGGGGGATGTGCAGGAGGCAGCTGATTGATGTTTCTCTCTCATCGATGTTTCTAACTCTCTATCTCTCTCCCTCTCTGTAAAAAATCAATAAAAAAAATAAAATAAAATAAAAATTAAAAAAAAAATTTAAAAAGAGGGTTTGAAAATCGCTATAAGAAACATTTATTTCCCTGTGTCCCCACCTCCAACACAACCTATTACCTGCCTACCCATCCCTCAGTCCATAAGAGTATTGAGAAATATTCCACAGAGAAACTGAGCCTGAGAATCTTAGAACTCAGGACATCAGGGACAGTGGATGGTGGGGTGAGAAAACGGTGAGACATCCAACTCTTCCTTCTGATCAGCTCTAGAAAGTCAGTAGCCAGGTTTGTGCTTCCTTACAAAGAAATTAGAGGATCCTGCTCTAGAGAAACTAAGGAAAGATATACTGATTGTTAGTGGTCCCCCACTAAAAATGATCTGCCTGGTCACAGAAAAGCTGATCAATGAACAAACCCAACTATCTCACAAAGTTTGTATCAGTGTTCAAGCAGGAACATGAGAAGACAAGTAAGAATTCCCAAACATTAAGAAAGTCTCCAACTGAAACAAAAGATAGAGAATAAAAGAGGGGAGCGGGATAAATTTTCAAATTGGAAATTGGTATAAAATTTAGCATTATGAATTAAAAATAAGATGGCATAAATAAGAATTTTAAAAATCTGTTCTTTGAAATTAAAAATATGAAAGTAAAATATTTTAAATCCAATAAAGAGATTGTTCCTGGAGAGGAAGAAAAATACAAAGAAAGGGCTTATAAACAAACAAAAAAGAGAGGAGTAATTTAGAAAATCCATGTGGTCCAAAAATCTAATAGGAGTTTCAGCAGGAAAGACAAAAAAAAAAATCTATTTAAAGATTATCCAAGAAATAATAAAAGAACATTTCTCAGAACTAAATGATGTGGGGCTCCAAATTGATAAGTTCTTGAAAATGTCTAGTAAAATCAATACAGATCCACATCATATACCTAAAAATTCCAGGAAATGGATTGAGAGAGAAGATTCCTTGTAAAGAATTAGGACAAAGAGACAGCAGATTCTCAACATTAACATTGGAAACTAGCAGATAGTCGAGTTATGCCTTCACAATTCTAAGGAAAAATAATTTTCATTCTAAAAGTATGACCTTAGCAAAATTAACAGTCCAGTGTGATGGTATAATAAAGTCACTTTTAGACATACAATGTCACATATTTTTCCTTTCTCAAGAAGTCACCAGAGTGAGGGGTGATATAAGATTCTAGAGACAGAAGGTCCCACATAAAAAAAGGTTAAGAAAATTTCCAAAATGATAGCCTGGACTACATAACTCAAAGTAAACAAGAATAAAAAAGGAACACAACACATGAAGTATGTTGAGCATCTATTACATGTCATTTTCCTTTTTCACTAGTTTGGTAGAAGGCAATGGAGGTTAAAGTGGAGTTAATGACACACTAAATAAGAAAGTTGTCTACTTGGGTTTGAATAAAAGGTTAACAGAATTTCAAAGGCACTTTGATCAATTCAGCTTACCGAAAAAACAACAGTATCTTTAAATTTCTGGTAGGCTTACAAAAATTCAGCCAAATTCAGTTCATTTGCAATTTTGTCCAATGGAGCAGGGCTCTGAATTTCTTTCCACTTGTATTCTTCTTATATTCAAATTGATCCTGCCCCCATCTTTTTTGGCATTTTGACAAATCCCTTAGAGGGGATTCATAGTTTGGAATTAGAAGCAATTGTATTCCATATCAAAAAATATTTTATTTGTGAGAAACTGGGAATGGAAAGTATAACAGCAATACTAAGGATAGCCTTTATTCTCCTTCTAGTTACCTATAGGACTATTCTTTGCCCTCACATCCTTGCCTCAGAGCACACACACACATGCATGCACACACACACTCCAAAGAAGAGTGTTACTAATCAGTTCTAGGAGGTCCACAAAATTTGCAAGTCTTTTACCCTGAATTCTTGTTATGCATAACAAATACCTTTTCATTTACAACCATAGATACTGTTACTTGCCAGTCCTTTTGTCTATCAATCATGTTTCCTGATTCTGAAACAATAACTCATAACTAGGAAGGCCTTTAATATCTGGAAAGGAATACAGTAAAGTATCCAACATCAAACCTTAAAATCAATATATGGATCATGAAAACAGTAAAAATATGCAAAGGGTTTCTTAATAGCTAAAGCTCTTGCAAAAAGAAAAGGTGATAAATTAAATTATCATGATGAATGTACTACTGTAGATATTCAGAGTCCTTAATAAAATGACAATCAATTTATTCAAAAGAGTCAGAGTCCCCCATATATCTGTAATAGTTTAGTCAATTCAGAAGTATTTACTAATTACCTACTATGGGCTCAGCATCGAATCAGATGCTGGAATTTTTTAAAATAAAATGTATGCTATCACATTGCCCCATGTAATTATCATAAGAAAACTAAGCATCAAGTAGAGATAGGAATAAAGTAGAATAACCAAAAAGAAGCTTCAAGGAGGTGCTGCTGGAGCTGTACCTTGGAGACATCATTAAGATAGGGGGGGGGGGGGGGGGGCGGAGGGAGGGAAGAAAGGCTGGCCAAACCTGGAGAGAAAGATTTTTGCTTATGAGAACTGTGGACCAATTGTAGAGAAATCACGTATACTTATGTCTGGACAAATATTAAAAGATCATTTTGCCAGGTAGTATTATTGTTTCCATTTTAAATGAGGGGATATCCATCTTCAAAGAGTGTGAGCCATGCTGCAGAGAATTAAGAAGTAAATTGGGAGGGAGCAGTAAGTGGCATACCTTGGAGGTGCTGAGCGTCAAACAAGAAGAGGTGGTATGGCAGAGAGGAGGGTCCTTTTGAAGGTACAGACATGTGGAAAGCCAGAGAGATAATTAAGGGGTTGGATCCAAAGTAGAATGAGATGTAATCCAGAAAAAAAGTGGATAGCTTTATAGAGAAGGGAGTTATTTTTATATGAGACTAGAGAAGACTAAGAGGATAATGCTTTTATTTATGCAAATAAAAAGGAAGAAAACATGTTCCATTATGAGGAGACAAATTTATTTTAGAGATCCTGTGACATTAAAAAATGATAAAAAGTAGATGTAAAATATCCATCCATTTACCCATCCATCATCCATCCAATAAACCCATCCGCTCATTCTGCAAATGTAAGTGCAGATTTGGTGTTTAGTACAAGTGGAGGCTTTAGAAGATTTTTTAAAAAGTATAGTTCTTTTCTTTAAAGTATCCTTGATGTATAATTAGAGGCTCTTCGTTTCCCCCTCGCCCACCCCACTCACTGTCCCTATTATCAGCTCAAAGCAGGATTTGAAATTTTTTTCTATGACTGAAAGAGTTACCTTCCTGGAAGATTTCCAAGACAGGGCATTTTTCAAGAACGTTTTATGTCCTTCTTACTATGAATAAAAGGAAGGAAGCTGACAAAAAGCTATGGTATAACTTTTTTTTACGTGAAGTTGCAAAATGATTAAAGCCACCTAGCAACAATAGCTGACCTATTGAGGAAAAATGCCAGTTAGATGGAGATACATTTAGAAAGGACTCCCAAGACTATTTCTATTTGTTTCTGAAGCCCTTGACTCAGTTATTAACTAATCCATAGCTCCATGTTGCCACCCAAGCTACCCTGCTCAATATGAACTCTCATAACCCAAAGGGAAGCAATAGGCCCATTTGTTAACAGAAGTAATTACAACTTGAGATCATCACTCACTTAGTCAAAGTTTCTGCTAATTCAAGTAAAAAATCAATGTTTCAGATACTTTTAAGGTATCGCCTAAAAGTAAATACAGTGGGGCCTTGACTTACGAGTGTCCCGACTAACGAGTTTTTCGAGATACGAGCCATCTCTCGGCCAATTTTTTGCTTTGGGTTGCGAGCTAAAATTCGGGTTACGAGCCAGCTTCAGAGACCTCACCGCTAGTTGGCCCAGCGAACCTCATAGTGACACCACAACATCAGCCCAGCATCACGTGTCTCACTCGTTCACTTTAAGATTTGACATACAAGGAATTTTGAGTTATGAGCTCCGTCATGGAACGAATTAAACTCGTAAATCAAGGCCCCACTGTAGTCATTTGATAAAGCCAGAAGTTACAAAGCAGTTTTGTGCTTCAATCTCTTCTCTGAAGGACTAATTATTTGTGTAGCACTCTCCTTCAGGGAACAGTAAAAAAATCAATGGAAAGCAAGCTATAGTGTAACTCCCAGCTCCAAGCCTGGTACCTCCTGGATAGTTGCTGCACTGCAGTGCCACTGGAATGATTTTCAAATACAAAAGGCAGGGACTTGGAAATACTTTGTATATGGCTCAGTACTTCTCTGTGCCATGAAATCCAAAATAAGCCACTAAGATTCTGAGCTTATGCTTTCTCAACTTTAAAAATAAATGGAAGATGGACAAAATTAACTCAATATTCTATGATTCTACCTATGCCCAGTAATGATGTCTACTTTGGAATTTACTTTTAAGCCCGCAGACAATGGCAAGGACTAATTCTATGACTACCCATAATACCTGACATGCTAACCTATAATTTTACATAATTTAAATAACTCATACATAACAATAATCCAGTAATTAAGATTGGTAATATCTCAAGGAAAAAAAATAACATAGAATCTCTTTAAGTAGTCATAACATAGAATCACTCTAAATACGAATTTAACTAAAAATGGTGATAGCTTTCCCATATTTGCTCCCCACAATGTCCTAAACACCTGTAAGAGCAAAATGGGTCACAGAACACATTTTGGAAAACAATTTCCATGGCGGAAAAAGGAACGGTCAAAATTGAGAATTTTCTATTTGAATTAGAGTTGAAATTATAAAGCAAAGCTACTAATGTCTAATGTTTTCAACTACAATCTTAAAACAAAATCTCTAAGTGCAATAATAAAAGCTCCGGGAAATATCTCAAGCTGGAGACAACTTATCTTGAAATAGCAAAACTTCCATGAAATATACTGATTTTGAGAGTAGGCACATGCAAAGACCTCTCTCAGGTATCGGTGAATCCATTCATAAAGTGCCACGCGGAGATAATAAGAGCTTAGAGTCTAAGAGAGATGGGTAATTGCACACACAAAATTACCCATATCTTGAAAGTACAGTAGTGTAGAGGTGGATTATAAATGCGAAGGACGGAATGGTCAGTTCCCCTGGGAAAATGGACAGAGGTCACACATTCTAGGCAGAGATGGTTGCTGAAAAAGAAGTAGCCAATAGCTGAGATGTTCTGGGCACTAAGAGTTGCTCCTTGTAGTTTAAATATGGATTTCAAGGGCATTTACTGCAAGTCCTTTTGAGGAAGGACCTAGTCTTCTAAGCTAAGGTATCTAGATTCCACCACTAAAGGGCTTTATACAGATGAATCACATATTTACATTTGCTTTTAGAAAGATAACTGTACCAGCTGCATGAAGAATGGATTGGAGGGGTGTGATATGTGAGAGTGCTGGCTTTCAAACTAAATTTAAGCAACCCCTTTCTACAAATTCTATGGGTCTGACCTCATACTAAATATAGCTCTCATATTCTCATATATCCTCTAGAATCTAAAGATATTTTGAAAGTTAATATGTTTTTTAATATCCTGTTAGATTTCCTTAGCAGAAAAAAAAAGCTACTCAAGGCTGACATTAAGATACATTCCTTGAATGGCTATTTTGATCATTTTAACCCAGTCTTCCTCTACTATTCAAAATGACATGGTTAAGCTTCTGCAGGGGAAAAAAAATCTAAAAACCATATTCTCTGCCTTGTGTTTTTCATACTCTATCACAGAAAGAATATGAGGTGCTTTTTAAACTGGTTATGTAATATATGGAAATATATGTTCCATTCTTAGTTATAAGTAAAATTATTAAGTTAGGAGCTGCAATCCACATACTTTTTTTCTACTTTTATCAGAAAAGAGGGGATGAAAATTCACCATATAAAATGATCCTCTATGAATAAATTATCCTGTGGGTATGATGTTTTAAAATTCCCTCATGCCTATTAAAAACTAAATTAATCAAATCACTTGGGTGTCAGAATGGTTTAAAAAGGTAGATATTGTCAAAATTTCTGGTAAAGATTCCTCTAATCTCTTAAGAAATCTGAATTAAAACAGAACTGCTTTCTTAAAGAGCCTTACCAAACCCATTAGCCATTGAGATTGTAACACATGTTGCTTCTGGATAAAAAATACTCATGTTTGCCCACTTGGGCAAATCACTAATTAGATGTGTGACACAAACAATGGATATTGCTGGAATAATCATTTGAAAATCGTAATTTCAAAAATCAAACTGAATTTCTTTCTAAATAGAGTATGGTATAAGAGTATTCATTTGTTCATTAATTTAGATTTCTGCCATATCCTATTTGGTACAGCTGTTTTGTCAGTTTAGCCCATATTAGCATATCTGAGCACTCACTACATGTTAGGCTCTGGATGTGCAAAGAAATTATAGTAGAGTAGAGGAGAGACGCATAAAGAGATAGTTGCAATATCAAGTGCTAGGACAACCATGCATAAGCCCTATCTGGAAGTTGTGAGAAGGCTTCCGGAAGGAAAGGAGTTAAAATAAGAACACTGCAGGTAAAGAAAGGTGTGAAGGGCACTTTATTCAGATGAACCTATATGGCCCAAGACAAAAAGGCATGAAGTAGTATTGATATGAGAAAAACTACTAGCAATGGAGTTCCTGGAATAAGAGATATGGCATGAGGAGCTGTGGAGGTAAGGCTATGGAAGCAGGTGGGAACCAGCTCTTGATGTTCCTCCAGAAACAACTATTTGAGTTTGGCTCACTCCCAACAGAAGGAGAGGAAATTGTACTAAATTCCAGGTGAGGATCCTTCCAATATAACCTCTTATTTCTGGTCTTAATTCCACTAATTACTTACTTACTGTGACCCTCTGGGGAAAAATCACTTAGGCTTTCTAGCCCTCTTTTCCCTGTTGAGTGATATCCTACCAACCTACTGAGATATGCTGGAGAACTAAAATAAATAAATAAGAGAGCACTTAGAGAGCATAACCACAATATTATTTAAAAGTATTATGTTAGGCGGGCAAGAAGGCCACGCAGGCCTCCCAGGAGTACTGAGGCCGCCGCCGCCCCGCCACCACAAAGGCCCTTTTAAGGGCCACCAAAAAATAAAAAAATAAATAAAATAAATAAAAGTATTATGTTATTTTAATAATAATTATCACTATCACATCCACCCAGGTGGATAATAAATAGAAGACATAACATATACATTTTATAGTATGTTTGGGGAGCATTTATTTGTATGTATGTAATGCTACAATGACTTTATGAAACATGGTACTATGGAATGTCCTTTTTTTTAGATACACTATTATCCCATGGGGAAAATAATGAAGCAAATAAAAATTCTCTCCGTCTTCAAACCTACCTTTTTTCCCCTTTCTTTCCTCTCTGCCTCCAAAACATACCTTTCACCCCTTTCTAAGTAAAAAGCTGGAATGGATCTATCTCATATTTTTATGGATTTGTGGCTATAGATTTTTCCTTTTCCAGAAATACTGATATTTTAAATCATGCATCCATAGTATCTATATTATTAATGAAAAGTGTTAAAATTTCAAGGAGCTAGCATTGATTTAAGTAAAAATTCATCAGACAAACCTTATTTATTTTTATGAAACTCGTACTGGAGAGGTATAATGAAAATACTGCAATGATAATATATTCTTATTCAATCAGAGCTTCTGGCAGGATTTCTCTTGCCTTTCCTTGAGACCAGAGAGAGAAATTGATCAAGAATATAGCAATTAATTTAATTGATTCAACACTCAATAGCCTTAACCAAAGTCTGCTGGTTAGTGTATTACTATCTCTAGGACAATGGAGGGACGGGATGCTACTGTCTTCTATTATATATTTACTATGTTTAACATTCTTATCTATAAATTGGATTAAATATCTGATTATCAAATTTCTATATGATACAGAGATCCAAGATATAAAGATTAAAAAGTATTCTAAAATTATTACAAAGCCTGAAAAATTTGGTTGAAATCAACAAGACAAAATTTAGCAATGTAAAATCCAGCTTTAGAATTCAAAATCAAATTGTAGTATTAGGGGAGACCTAGTCTAAAGATGCTGTAAATTGGTATATCCATAAAATGTAATACTATATTAGCTATACAAATTATATAGCTATTATAAATATGGTATATAACTACTAGTACATAACTGAAATTTAGAAAAGATAAGTAACATACCCAAGGTCATAACAGCAAACTAGTGGTAGGGGATTGTAGAGCCCAGATCAATCTGAATTCAATTCCTGGATTCTTTTTTTTAATCCTCACCCAAGGATATGCTTTTATTGATTTTAGAGAGAAAGGAAGGGAGAGGGAGAAAAAGAAAGAGAAAAAGAAAAAGAAATATCAATCAGTTGCCTCCTGTAGGCACCCCAACTAGGGCTCGAACCTGCAACCAGGGTATGTGCCCTGACTGGAGATCAAACCTGAACCTTTTGGTGTACAGGACGACACTCCAACCAACCTAAGCCACACCAGCCAGTGCTCAATTTCTGGATTCTTAATCACTATGCACATTGCCTCCCAAGGCAAAACAAAACACAACTATATTTATTGACATGAAGAGACATCATAATAGAAAATGAAAATGAGCTTATAATACACACACAAACATATACATATATGCTCACATATATAAACATATGTGTATATATACCAATATATACCTATATACATGCATATATATGTACTTATATCAACATAAATAGCCCATGGGAAAAGTCTTTGAGGTGATAAAATTTTAACCCTGGATGTTCCTGAGTGACAGCATTATTTGGTGATTTTATATTATTGTTCTATTTCATCTGAACTTCCTAGTTTTTTATAGTGGTCATATATTGCTTGTATTGTGAAAATGCATCATGGGAATAGCTGAGGCATTGCAGTGACTAGAATTTTAGCATTAGCCAGCAGTGTGACTCAGGTGCTAAAAACATTAAAGCAGTGCTGATGTGTATTAGAGAAGGATCAAGCTCAAATAGAGGAAAAGAACACTTTCCTGTGTTCTGTAAGGATACCCAGAACACTATGTTCAACTGAACATCCAAAAGTGGGTAGTCAAGATGGCAGGAGGTCTGGAGACCACATCCTATGAAAAAAAGCTAAGGAGTTTAGCTCTCTAAGCAGAACTTAGAGAACAAAGAGGGAGAACAAAAGGAAGGCATGTGATCATTGACAGTCAAATGGGAACACTTAGAAGCAGGGTTCTTTTTTTTTTTTTTTTTTTTTTTTTTTTTTAGAGTTATGCCAAAGAGCAGACAGGATGAATAAACCCACTAGTCACTAAATAGAGAGGTACTTCTAGGCACCTGTTCCTAGGCACCAGGGATTTACAGTGACCCAAAACCCAGGCACAGTCCTTAGAAAACTCACAGGCAAGTGAGTTGTTCCTCATATTATTACAGATAGTTAAATAATTACACTGTGCGAAGTTTTATAAAAAGGAAGTACTGGTGCTCCAAAGCAAATGGCAGAGTGTATTAGCCTGGGTGTCATTCAAGACCCTTCTGAGGAGGGGGTGATGGTCATGCGCAAGCTGACACTTGAAGGTTGACCAGAAGTTAGCTTGGAAAAGAGCGGGCAGAAATCTGTAAACGTGGAAGGCAGCTTTGGAGCATGTAAAGAGCTGGGAGCAAAGAGGGCCTATTGCTGAAATCAAATCAAGTCTTCTATCACTGCTGCTTAAGGAGCAAACATTTCTAACGGTGCTTGCAATCCAAATTGCCCCAGCCATGAAACACACCTACAATAAGCATACTGCAAGATCCAGAGTGATGGCACTCGCAGCTCATGGTGGGTGATTCACTGGGGTCAGCTCTTTAAATTGAATCAAGTCTAGGAAAACCATGTGGTGCTAGAGAGGAAATAGTCTACTTCTGACCCAAAACTGGAATGGGATTGAATGGTAGCACAATATGCAACCCCAAAATATATGGCCTGGATATATTGATCATTTTGAGCTGTGGGTACTTGCAAAACAGTAAATGCAGGGAGTTTTCTACTAGGAGACAGATTTTCCTAAAGGAACTCAATTGTCATAAATCCCTTTCCCTGGAGTTTCACCAACCAGAGATGACTGACTCTAGTTAAAGACAGGAGACTAGAAGTCAATACTACACACAGGCAAACTTTATCACTGTTATACCTCCCAATATTCTTCTCAGGGCCCATTCATCTCTACTAAGAATCACTTAGTCTCCCCTAAGAGGCCTACATCCCTTTCCCTTTTTCCTATTAAAATAATGGTACCTAAGTCTGAATTCTAATCCACCTCGGGGAGTTACTCAATTTTCTCCGTCTCTAATGTGTACAGGAGAAATGCATGTCAATAAACTAGTTTGTTTTATTTTGTGAATCTGTCTTTTATTACAGGGGTCTCAGCTAAGAACTCAGAAGAATAGAGAAAAATAATTTTTCCTCTCCTACAGGGTCCTGGGATTCTCTTTGGTCATGGATAGAGAGCTCCTTATCAACATGCAGCAAAGGGAACTGATATAAAAATATAAACAGTGGTGGTCTCCCAAGGACCAATTGTCAGGGTCTCCCGCAGACTGCCCCAAAATACCCTGCAAGGGCTTATCGATCACTTTGAATTAAAGTTATTTGACAAGCAGCCACTGTGAGAAGGGCACGTTGACCCTCCAATGTCTCCTTGAATGCAGGAAATAAATAAATCTCCTCTGTGAAAGGTGCCCGCTCCCCTTGCTCAGAGGGCTGAAAGAGACAAACTTATCACCAGAATTCAGGAATCCAGGGTCAAAAAGCCTGTATAAACAAATGTTGCTACTCCTTTACTATTTTGCTACACCAGCCCAAACTTCACTTAGATTCTTCACTAATGCGCACCCAAATCTAAATTTCATCATCCTTTAATTCTTCATAAATTTATTGTTTCTTTTCCTGAGAAGTATAAGTAGTTGCCCACTTCAGTGATTTCTCTGAGCATCAGTTATGATCTGCTGTGTGCATTTATTAACTTGCTTTTTCTCCTGTTAATCTGGTTTTGTGTCAATTTTAATATCAGTCTAGCCATAAGAACTAACATGGAGTAGAACACAATCTTTACATTTTTTAAAAAACAAACCATTTTGATAACTGAGAAAGGGTAGGATATAGTAATAACTCTAAGAATGCACATGACAGTAATATTTAATGAGTAATCTCATAAGGATATTTAAGTGGGCAGGAAATTCACAGATAAGCTTTAACGTGGGGAAGTGTAAAATTATACATTTATGCAAAATAATTCAAAGGTCCCTTATAGAAAGATAAGTTCCAATAAATCATTTACAGCTTAAAAAGGATCTAAAAGTTAGATATTTCCTAAAAATGTGTTACTATATTCAAAATATCATCTTAAATGCGAAGACACCCCAGATTTTTACAACTGTGGAGCATATACATAATCCATCCTTAAGGCACAGATATCCTGAAAGATGGGCAACCTTAGGACAGTGGTCAGCAAACTGCAGCTCGCGAGCCACATGCGTCTCTTTGGCCCCTTGAGTGTGGCTCTTCCACCAAATACCACGTGTGGGCCGCACGTACAGTGCGATTGAAACTTCGTGGCCCATGCGCAGAAGTCGGTATTTTGTGGAAGAACCACACTTAAGGGGCCAAAGAGCTGCATGTGGCTCGCGAGCTGCAGTTTGTCGACCACTGCCTTAGGAGATGGTACAGGATGCAGCATGAGGAAATCTCGTATAATATGAACCAAAGAAAAATTGCCCAGTGAAAAAAACAAAAGAAAGATGAGGCATCTTCCCTTCACCCATTAGTACAAACTGTAAATTAAGGAAGACAATTAAAGGACCATGGGAAGTAAACAAGACAAGGATTAAATAGAAAGAGCAAATGTGAACAAGAAAATCTAAAGGTAGCAAGCCTGTGCACAAAATCTCAAAGGTAATCAAGGAAGATCTAACACCAGATAAAACCAAAGGCTGTTTATTCTAGAAAAGTGGTTCTCAAAATGGGGTCTCTTTGTGATGCCACAGCTTCATCTGGGAACCTGTTAGAAATGCAAAGCTTCTCTCAGGTTCTTAGATCCACTTACTGAGATCAATGAATCAGAAACTGGGGAGGCCAAATAATCTGTAATTTAATAAGCCCCCCATCTGATTCTGATGCACACTCAAATCTGTAAATCACTACTCTGGAAAGTAACAGTCATGAAGATACCACAATATTTAAAGAAAGGCCCCCAGGTCTGGGTAGCTACCTGGGAAGATGTGTTTGTAGGTGGCCTCATCAGTCAAAGGGCCTTTGACTTTCCTTTAGCACAAAAGGCAGTTCCTTCTCAGCAATCTCCTCTCTTTTTTTTAGTGTTTAAAGTATTACAAATAGTAGAACATGTCTCCTTTTTCCCCTATTGACTTCCCTCTCTCCTCCCCCACCCGCCACCCACCCTCACACATGCCCTCACCTCCTTAGTGTCTGTGTCCATTGGTTATGCTTATATGCATGCATACAAGTCATTTGGTTGATCTCTTACACCCCCCACCCCAGCCCCCACAACCCTCCCCTGCCTTCCTGAAGTTTGACAGTCTGTTCAACGCTTCTTTGTTTCTGTATCTATTTTTGTTCATCAGTTTATGATGTTCATTATATTCCACAAATGAGTGAGATCGTGTGATGTTTACTTTTCTCAGACTGGCTTATTTCGCTTAGCATATAATGCTCTCCAGTTCCATCCATGCTGTTGAAAATAGCAATCTCCTCTTAATTGCAACTTTAAACGTATACTAATACTATACTAATACAATACTTCTATACTAATACAATGCTTCCCATCGGCTTATCTACACCAATGGTTCTCAACTAGTCACTCTGACTCTCAGGGAACATATGGCAAAGTGAGAGACAGTTTTGTTGTCAAAAAAGGAGGGATTAGAGTAGTGCTACTGGCGTCTATGGGGTAAAGGTCAGGAATGCTGCTAAACATACTATAACACACAGAACAGCCGCCACAAAAAAAGAATTGCCCAAAACATTAGTACTGCTGTTGAGAAACTATGATGTAGGTCAGTTGACCAGGAACTAAATTCACACCAAACATCATCTAATTTGTTCCTCCATCCCTCCAATCCAAATTGGTTTCACTAAAACTTGTGCAGCCCTGGTACCATTTATATGGTCATCTCCCCTTTAGGCTCAAACTTTTTCACATCTGCCTTCCATCTACTTGTAGAATTAATCATACAAGGCTTTTCACAGGTGACACTCCCTCTCAGATACAGCCTCTGCGTCAACATTCAGTCTGTCACCTACAACTCCCCAAAGAGACCTGATGTCATGTTATTAGCTCTTTATCTTTTCTGACTTGAACATGTTGTATAAACATAAAAAAAATAGTTTCCTTAATGACACTTCATGGGGCAACATAAAATTCTGCAAATTTCCATTCTACAAAGATAATACAAAATGCCTATCTCTACAGAATCTGTTTTAAAAATAATACAAAATGCCTATCTCTACGGAACCTGTTTTAAATTTTTTTAAATAGATTTTTATTTATTTCAGAGAGGAGGGGAGAGAGAGCGAGAGATAGAAATATCAATGATGAGAGAGAATTATCAATTGGCTGTCTCCTGCATGCCCCTACTGGGAACCGAGCCCATAACCCAGGCATGTGCCCTGACCGGGAATCGAACCCTGACCTCCTAGTTCACAGGTCAATGCTCAATCATTTTACACCAGCTGGGCTGTTTTGTTTTTTTTATCAACAAAAACTCAAAAGCTAAGAAGCTCAGAGTTGAATTATTCTAGGAACAAAGTTAAAAAAAACTTGAACATATTTGGTTTCTTGGTTTTACCTAAATATACTAGTAAATATTATAAACTCACTGACTTGGGTCAAAATAGTATAAATTCTCAGTACTCTATGGAAAATCTTGATGCAATAAACCTATAAAGTATCTTATAAATCACCAATTCCATAAAAGTGTCAGATCCTATATTTCTCCTTCAGAATGAACATTAAGTGATAGGAAATATATGTGTGTGTGTGTGTGTGTGTGTGTGTGTGTGTGTGTGTATGTGTGTACACAAGTATACATATGTACATATTCCAAATTATGACCTGATGTTTTCAGATATAAATCTAAGAAGAGAATGGAGATAAGAATGAATATGGACTATGGGTGGCCTATTAAACTCATATGTTTGTGAAAATATCCATAGCAATGAATTAATACCATATTTACCAAAGCCCTGTGTGATAGCATGCAACAGAAAATTTAACGCTTCAGCAATCATTTTCATCTGAGCACAGAGACTGACCCAAAATACTCCCAGAATCATCTGCAAAAATTCACCTCTCTAAAGGGCTTAAAGAAAGAAGCTAAGGGCATTACAAAAATTATCCTTTGAGCTCATTTGGAGCAAGACAGATTCATCTCTCTACATTTCCAATCCATGTAGAAATTCTGATGTCTCTCATTTTAACCAACTCAATTTGCCTATATTGCATATTTAACTTAAACATCTTCCTTTGCAAATTGCAAAACTTATTAGGATGAGAAAGTTCTTTCAGTACCTGGCAAAAATTAAGCTGGCTTTTATACAGAACACATGAAAAGGGCAATCAACTGACAAATATTTATGGACATCAATCAAGGTGTTTAGGTATAAAACAATAATATGGAAATTCAAAGAAAGCTAGGTGGGATATCATACATTGAAATAAGGAGTGGTATAAGAACCAGCCATCTATATATATAAAAGCCCAAGCAACCAAATGACCAAATGACCAGTCAACTGGTGGCTATGTCATGCACTAACCACCAGGGGGCATTGCTCAACACAGGAACTGCCCCCTGGTCAGTGCATTCCTACAGCGGGAGCGCTGCTCAGAGAGCTTACCAGGTGATGGCAGCAGGCACAGCAGGTCTAGGATGAGCGGGAGCAGCGCCCCGCCTGGGCTCAGGCTCCTCCCCAACGTCCTGCCACTTCGCACACTACTACATCCCTTGGGGGATGTCAGAATGCTGATTTCGGCCCAATCCCCACAGGTCCCTCAGCCTGGCCTGAGGGGATTGGGCCAAAACCGGCTCTCTGATATCCCCCGAGGGGTCCAGGATTGAGAGAGGGTGCAGGCCAGGCTGAGGGACCCCACTGGTGCATGATTCTGTGCACGATTCTCTGCACTAGGCCTCTAATATTTCATACGCAAGGTTTCTATATATGAATGGTCAGTGGCTACCACCTCCATCTCACCACATTAAAATCAAGGTCTTTCCAACCTAACTTGCCTCAGGGAACAATGGATTTTCTTCTTATTAGGGTGGAAGTACTGCATTAATATAATATTTGTTGTTTTTTTCAAGTGAATTTGCATGCACTGTGTTCTCACTCTTCCCTTTTCAACACCAACAAATGGCTTCCACTTCTTTATCATATTTCTCTTCAACCCTCTTCTTCCTTCACATCTCTTCCAAATCTTCCTTTAGAAAAATCATATTTCCTCTCTCACTTCTCAGGCCCTCATTGTAACTCTTCAATATATGAGTATAAGAACAATTTTTTAAGATTTCATAAAAGTACAGTCATAAGTATAATAAAATTATATTCAATTTAAAAATAGGAAAGAGAAAACCAAGATGGCGGCATAGGTAAACGCCTGTACTTACTGCCTCCCACAACCACATCAAAATTACAAATAAAATACAGAACAACTATCATCAAGAACTGCATGAAATTTGGCTGAGTAGAAGTACTAGAATTAGAGAGGTAAAGAAGAAAATGCACTGAGACTCGTAGGAGGTGTAGAGGCCCCAAACAGGCTGGTCCAGCACCGAGGTGTGCCCCTTTTTTAATCAGGAGGAAGATCGCCACTTTGGAGGCCGCCTGGAGGAGCAAGGAGTCCAAGCCCCACACCAGACCCAGCCTAGGGTCCCAGAACTGGGGAAAGAAGTCCCTATGGGCAGTAAGAACTACAGACTGTAAAAACAAATGCAGATTGGGGCTGAGTGACACACAGGCTGCTGGAGACCCAGCTGCTCCTCTTAAAAGGCCAGCACCATGAACTGAATTTACAAGTTCCTGCTTGCTCTGAGCTCCAGTGCCGGGGGAGGCTCTGGGAGACCCAGACACATACGGGGAGAAACTGGACCGCTGGCATCAGGGCAGGAATGCAGGGGCATCTTTCTTTCAAACAGAGGTACTCACAGCAGTCATTGTTCCCATGCTGGGACGTCCCTGGTGGAGGGCTGACTGGCAGCCATTTCTGTTTGCTCTGCCCTGGAGATTCCCTGAGACCTTGCCCCACACAATTTACAATCCCATCCAATCTGTGCATAGTGACTTTTGCATATGTATGTCCTGTCCTTTCGCAGACTAAAACCTGTCAAACAAAGCTATCAATAAAAGGCCCAAGGCTGGCACCAGCACCAGCCTGCTTTGCTTCACAGCTGGGCTTCATCTGGGCACTTCCAAACCCAATACAAAGAGGAGGAATCTACAGATGTTCCTGTAGCTCCTGCTGGGTGGCCCAGGTAGTGGACTTTGCACCTCCTTGGAGATCCAAGAGCCAGTGTACCCAGTGGTCAGTGTGAGTCCATACCAGATTACAACTCTTCACATCCATAAGTGACACACTCACAGGACAGACTCAGTAAGCACCAAAGCCCCACTGAAGCAAGTCCTGCCCCATAAGGATGTCTCCTGCACAGCAGCTCTCCCACTGTAGTGGCAGCTGGTCCCCACAGTCAACTGGCCTGGAGGTCAATTCCTCACAGTGATACCAACAGCAATCAAGCTCAACTACAATAACACTATGCACACAGGGCACAAAGGGGTGCACCAAGAGTGTCCACCTCAGGTGATTGGGGAGGCTGAGCCACTGGGCCTATAGGACACCTACTACGCAAGGCCACTCTATCAACTCAAGGAGCCTTAGCAGCTACCCAATACATAGAAACAAACACAGGGAAGCAGCCAAAGAAATGGTCACAAATGAAAGAAATGTGTCACAAATGAAAGAAATGGAAGAAAGCAAACTACTGGATATAGAGTTCAAAACCGCAGTTATAAGGTTACTCAAGAATCTTCTAGGAACTTCCGAGGAACTTAAGAACCTTCAAGGATCTTAGTGAGAATGCCAAAAAAAAAAAATGGGAAAAGACCAGTCAGAAATTAAACATACACTGACTGAAATAAAGAATACAGTGGGGCCTTGACTTACGAGTTTAATTTGTTCCGTGACAGAGCGCATAACTCAAATTACTCGTATGTCAAATCATAAAGTGAACGAGTGAGACACGTGATGCTGCGCTGATGTTGTGGCATTCACTGTGACATTCGCTGCGCCAACTAGCGGTGGGGTATCTGAAGCTGGCTCGTAACCCGAATTTTAGCTCGAAACTCAAAGCAAAAAATCGGCCGAGAGACAGCTCGTATCTCGAAAAACTCGTTAGTCGGGACACTCGTAAATCAAGGCCCCACTGTAATATACAGGGATTCAACAGTAGACTAGAGGATCCCGAGAATCAAGTCAATGATTTGAAATATGAGGAAGCAAAAAACATACAACCAGAAGAGCAAGAAGAAAAAAGAATCCAAAAATATGAAGATAGTGTAAGGAGCCTCTGGGACAACTTCAAGCGTACCAACATCCAAATTATGGGGGTGCCAGAAGAAGAGAGAAAGCAAGATATTGAAAACCTATTTGAAGAAATAATGACAGAAAACTTCCCCTACCTGGTGAAAGAAAGAGACTTACAATTCCAAGAAGCACAGAGATCCCAAAACAAGAGGAATCCTAAGAGGACCACACCAAGACACATCATAACTAAAATGCCAAGAGCAAAAGACAAAGAGAGAATCTTAAAAGCAGCAAGAGAAAAACAGTTCGTTACCTACAAGCGAGTGCCCATACAACTGTCAGCTGATTTCTCAACAGAAACTATGCAGGCCAGAAGGGAGTGGCAAGAAATATTCAAAGTGATGAATAGCAAGAACCTACAACCAAGATTACTCTACCCAGCAAAGCTATCATTTAGAATTGAAGGTCAGATAAAGAGCTTCACAGATAAGAAAAAGCTAAAGGAGTTCATCACCACCAAACCAGTATTATATGAAATGCTGAAGGGTATTTAAGAAGAAGAAAAAGGAGGAAAAGGTAAAGATAAAAAATTATGAAAAACAAAGTCACAACAAATACATATGTATCAACAAGTGAATCTAAAAATCAAGTGAATAAAAAATCTGATGAACAGAATAAACTAGTGAATGGGATAGAATCAGAGGCATGGAAATGGAACAGACTGATGATTCTCAGAGGGAAGGGGGTGATTAGACAAAGATCTTATATGCATGTATGCATTACCTATGGACACAGATAATAGGGTGGCAAGGGCCTGGGGTGGGGTGGGAACCGGGTGGAAGGAAGCTATGGGGGGGAAAAAGAGGGACATCTGTAAAAATCTCAACAATAAAGACATAAAAAAAAAAATAGGAAAGAGCCACTGAAAGTTGCCAACATTCCATTTAGAATCTTAAAACAAAAAAGCCCATCTCCTTCCTCGTCATTCTCTAATGTGCTTCCCCTCTCCCCACAAAAATGTATTCAAATCATATTATTTATATAATGTCTCCTTTGCTTAAAATCAGATTTTGAAAGTGTTTCACTGGAAATCAGAGAATGTTTCAGCTGATTAAACAGGTTCTGATAGGTTTGTTAGTTATGGATAACGAATTAATATAAAATTTAGTAGCTTAAAATACAACCACTTATTATCTGACAGTTTTTGTGTGGAACAGGAGTCCAAGAGTGGCTTAGCTGGATAATACTGGCTCAGAGTATCTCACGAGTTTGTACTTGGATTACCAACCAGGACTGTGGTCATCTCAAGGCAAGACAGGAACTGGAGGGTCCATTTCCATGATGGAGCACTCACAGGCTGTTGGCAGAAGGCCCCTTTCCTCACTGTGTGGGCCTTTCTATAGACCCCCTGCACATCCAGAGGCAGCTGGCATCCCTCAGTGCCAGTAACTCAGGAGAAAGGGAGGAAAGGGAACTGGGTTGCCTATTATAATCTAGTCTCTCAAGTCACACTCTGTCACATCTGCTTTTTTCTCCTATTCCTTAAAGTAAGTCACTAACTCCAGCCTACACCGAAAGGAGAGGAATTAGACTCCAAGGTTGGAAGTGAGTATCAAAGAATTTCTGGACATATTTCAAACCACTTCTGTGGGCAAGGCTTGAATCCAAGTCCCACTTATGATATTATTTCCACTGGGGAAAACGTGCTGTAATCTACCTGCCAGCATCTGTTTACAACACAGCTTTTTTGTTATATGTTGTGTGACTATATGGTTAAGGAAGTTGCCAAATATTATAATGTGTCATGGAGACTTAAACTTGTTGTAAGCTATAAGGTTATAGTTTTTGCCATTATAAAATACCCCAAGCAATCAGAATATCTACATCTACACATACACACACATCTCCAACACTTTAATCCAACAATTTAATTTGAAAATTAAAACAACTAAGGAATACCAATAGGGTTCTATAGTAAATAACAGGATTAGATGACTCACTGATGAAAATATGGGGGAAATTTTAACTAAGGGGACAAGTTGTTTTAATAACTCATAAATCTTATCTACACTGATTCATACACTAGCACAAGTCCATTGATAGCCATCAGTGAGCACATAATCTAGGTAATCTTTTAAAATAGAGTTTGTAGCCGAAACCGGTTTGGCTCAGTGGATGGAGCGTCGGCCTGCAGACTGAGAGGTCCCGGGTTCGATTCCGGTCAAGGGCATGTACCTGGGTTGCGGGCATATCCCCAGTAGGAGATGTGCAGGAGGCAGCTGATCGATGATTCTCTCTCATCGATGTTTCTAACTCTCTATCTCTCTCCCTTCCTCTCTGTAAAAAATCAATAAAATATATTTTTAAAAAATAAATAAATAAAATAGAGTTTGTAAAAGAACAATATGTCTTTAGGAGATAAAAGCTTTCCTCTCAGAATATCCTCTTTTATAATACATTGTTCTAATTCCCACCTTCTTCCCACTCCCTTTTTCTATTTCTACTGTCCTAAAGGAAAGGAAGGTGTCTTGAACAGTCACCATGACTGTAGGTCCCTGGCTGTTGAAACCTTGTGTACTTATCTTTGCATTTCTGTTACAGGAAGGAAAAAATAAGAGAAGCCTAGAATAACAAAAACTGACAAAAGCCTGCCTGAACAAAGACGGCATTGAATCTGACTCTGGAGGACCTGAACCTCATTTGCATTTCGACACACTAGCTGGTCCTACTTGGGCCATGTAAGGGAGGGTGGGGGGGAGGGAAGGATGGCATCATCTAATGCCAAGTCCATATTCTAATTTTCTCCAATTGCTCCTACAATGTCTTTTATAGCAGGCTTGTTCAAACCAGGATCTAACCTAAGACCTCACATTGCATCTGGCTGCTATGTCTCTGAATTTTCCTTTAGTCCAGTGATTTTCAACTGGTGTGCCACAAGAATTTTTAAAACATGCAATGCCTGACCTCTTTTCCCTTAGATTGTAAAATTTTTTAAAATGACAACAGCCAACACAACAGTAGCCACCCCGGGTGAAAGAATCAAAAGTTTTTAGTGTGCTGCAGAATTTTAGTAATGTTTATGTGTGCCATGAGATGAAAAAAAGTTAAAAATAGCTGCTTTATTCTACAAAGTGTGATATTACACTATTTCTCTTTGCAGTCAAACCACTTCCTATTTACTCTATAGCAACTCATTATGATCTAGCTTCTACTCACCACCATTCAACTAAAAGTACTGCCTGCAAAATCAGTCATGTTCTCTAGTGACCTATTCTCAATCCTACTTCTCAAATACTCTGCAGCACTTGACACCAATGGCCACAAATTCCTTGAAATGTTGTTCTTTGCCTCCATAACCCTGATTGTTCTATCTCTGTACCTTCTGGGGTTACCTCTTGATTTGCCTTCCCTTTAAATGCTGATGTTCCCCCAGCATTTGGCTCTCTTCCCTTCCAGCTCTACACTTTCTTCTTTTGCAATCTTACTCCCATAGCTTCAATTATGAATGCAAGTGTAATTGACTTCCAAACTTTTTGCTTTGATTACTATTTTGAACTCTGGATGCTTGAAACAATTTCAGATTAAACATTTCCCAAACTGAGCCTACTGGTTATATCCCTTGTATTAACTTGCTTTAATTGATATAGACCTCAAATAGCATTAACTTAAACTCAATAGACATTTTTAAATATATCAAATAACAGTCCAAGTATAAGCAGACAAGGTTGTTAGTTTCATGGTGACAGGAGCTCAGGCTCCTTCAGGCTTGTCTCTAGAGTTTGTGTCCTCTTCTCCATTCCCATGGCCACTGCCTTAGCGCAGAACTTCATCATTTCTTATTTGGGCTATTGTTATGGCCTTCTTTCTTGCATCATTGCTTCAGGCAGCTTTCTCACTACTTCTAGAAACTGACCTGAATTGATTATTTCTAGAAGAGTGTAAATTAATTACCATGATAGTCAATGCCCTTCGTATTATGGCTAGGGTTTACTATTTCCCCTTCATTTCCAACCACTCCCTTGCACTAAATCACCATTTCCAAACGCTTCACAAACTTTCCCTCCTTCCAGATTTTGCCATAACTGAATTGCCCTCTTCACCTCTATTCTGTCTTTTTTCTGCTTCATCATTATTCCAGGTCCACTTTGAGTATTATCTCATTTGCTAAATATTATCTCCTCAATGAACTCTTCTGTCCCAACTTCTGTCCAGTCAACTAAATTCAATAAATATTTAATGATCATAAAGAAGAGAAAGAACTGGAGAATCTGAGATAAATAACCTTCTGCCCTCAGAGGTTAAATATTTAGTATATGAGATGGGAGCTTTACTCATTATAATAAAATATTATCAACAGGATAACTTCAATATAAACAGATTGATATGGGGGCACTTAATCTTGGGTGCAGGCAAAAGCTATTGTTCTGCATCTGTATGCAGTAGTACTTTGTTAATGTAGTACTTGTATGTTCAATAAATATGTTTATATCTGTCTTCTTCACCAAGTTATGAGTTTGTTAAGAACAGAAACCATACTACCCACACCACTATTTTATTCATCACCAAAAGAAATAAAAATGACTTCATCTTGACAAGGAAAAATGTCAAACTTCAAATAACTATATATTGCACTATAAAATTTTAAAAACCAGATTAAAATAACACTGAGTTATCTCTAGCCATATTATGAAGAGAAAAAACTTGCATGTGAACTAAATTCAAGTGGAAAGATTACTTTTTGAGGTATTGATAAAATAAATTATTAATCTTCCATGGGAAAATAAATAATTAAAAATAATAATCATGTTAAGAAACCTAAACCCTTAAGGCATAATACTTTTTATTCTAATATAAATTCATTTAATTTTTAAAATACTTTATTATCACATGAAATACAATAAAATGATTATTTTAAGAGATATATATACAGGTGAAAGGAAAACACTTAAATATCAGATATTGAGATGTAATTCCAAATCAACCTCTTCTAATCATATGTAAAATTAACATACTCAAAGCTCAAATTAAATGGGTAACTGACAACATTTAGATCAGTTGATTGTGACCTTCAGTTGATTGTGGTTGCTAATTTATTTATAGAGAAAACATCCTCTTATTATTTGAAAAAAAATCCACTTGTTTAGGATGGCATTAATTTCCTCATTGTGCAACAAAAAGAAAGTGATTCTGGGAGAGGTTTAGCAATTTTTGCATTTCACATGGTAGGTCATATGGGAAATCAGAACTAGAACTCCAGCCTATTAAATGAGATGATAAGTGTTTAAAAGAGCTTCAAAAACTGTAAAGAGCTATAAAAATGTAGGTTCTGTAATATTTAATTAAAACACTATGTGTTCAAATTCACCTCATCTAAATTACGCTACAAAAGACTCCTTTCCCCATCACATAATACTGCTATTAAGAGGAATGTTTATTGTTATTTGAAAAAGAAAAACAAAATCATTTCCTTGAACTGAAGAAAATAGATTTTATTTTTTGATGTGATGTCTCTATCATCAGCTTGTGACAGCTGTTGGGAGCCCTTTATTTGTCCTGTTGCCATTTTGAATAGTTTGATTTCCTTTCTATCCACCCCCACAAATATATTGCCAAGAGTCTTTACCCTCATAGTTAACATTGAACAGGGAGATAATTCAATTTTTCAGAGGAAAAGAACTTGATGTCCTGCAGCATTCTGACAATAGACTCTCTGTGGGTCTTTTCTTGAAGAAAGGTCTTAACTGTGAATATTTTAATAAGATATTTGAATATCTTATTCCCCAAACACATTTTCAGCTTCCTTGTCTCTACCTGAGATGGAAGCAGAACTACAAAAAAAAAATTTTTTTAAATCATGTGGATATCTGGGTTCATGGAAGTGAATCTGAAGGAAATTATGTTATTTTTATGTTTTTATTACAGAGAAGATGCTGTAAGTAGCAGCAGACTTTGCTCTAAGCTTTTAAATTAGCTGCCAACAGCACAAATGTGTGCATCCATATGAATGTGATAGTGTTGATTTCCTTAGTAAACACTCAAACGATCAAAAACAGTTGTACTGTAAACTATATTTCAGGGGGCCATGCTTGAGGTTAAGAGCAATCTGGGATGCTTTACCCTGACACTACTTCCCTGCCCATTTGCTCTTATGGCTGCGAATTTTATATAACAAGCTAAAACCTCATAGTGGACTCAATTCAACATCAGAAAGTTGCTGGCACATTTGCAGTAACAACAACTGAAGCATTCCTTTATCCATGCAGTTTCAGAGTTCTTCACTAGTTAACACTGAAAAATGCTCCTATTTACTACTTCTGCAGAAAAAGGAACTGTGGCAATTGAAGGACTTCTCAATAGACATTTCTATATATTGCCAATTTAACCTGAAATTTTACTAACGGAGTGTAAACAGATGCATTGGACTTTAGGTTATAAAATGGCAGAGACAGGCCCTTGATAACAAAATCTAAGCTTGTCTTTAACAAAAGGCACCCACCCCTCATTGGAGCCATCCACAGAACCACACAGACAGTAGTCAGAAACCACAGTCTCCCCAAACTTCCCCATTCAGTTCCCCTGCGGTTGATCATCAGCACGCAGCAGAGTGCAAAATTCACTGTCTACAGAAATGCCAGAAGAGATGAGAAACCCCATGCATATTGGTGAGTTGAAAGTAAGTCCTCTGCTCTGTGACAAAATCTATGTAGCCTAAATTCGTAAGTCCAACTTGATTTTCTAATTGGAATCCAGAGCTAGCCCAGCCTCAAAAAGCTTTTCTTTAGGAGGTCACTGAATTCCGACACTCTGGCTTTTCTCTCTTCATTCCACTCAGGACTCATCACACTAGGTCACTGAGGGCGAACCTATGACACGGGTGTCAGAGGTGACACGCGAACTCATTTTGGTGATTTTTCTTTGCTAAATGGCATTTAACTATATAAAATACATATCAAAATATAAATCTTTGTTGTACTATGGTTGCAAATATCAAAAAATTTCTATATGTGACACGGCACCAGAGTTAAGTTAGGGTTTTTCAAAATGCTGACACGCCGAGCTCAAAAGGTTCGCCATCACTGCACTAGGTGTCACTATTCTGGAAATGCATTTTTCCAGGCTCTAATTGTTAAGTAATCTCTCCTACTACATTATACTTTTAGTCACAGGGGCTAGGCAGTAACCAGGGAGAAACACAGTTCTTACACTCCGTTGAGTTGTGACCCCTTGGAGAACCTTAAAGTCTGGTTCCTCCAACCAAAAAAAAAAAAGTAAAACACTCAAGTATACATGACATTTTAGCGCTCCACTGACCCAGGCTGAGGAATATCTGGAAATGGAAAGATCCCTAAACATATTTAAAGACAGACCCCACATATACACACAGATTCAAATTCCAGTTTTATCCCTTACTAACTGTAAGACTTTAAGCAAGTCAATTAAAATTCTTTGAGCTGATGTTTTCTCATTTACAAAATGGTGACAATAATTCCTGCTATAATCACTTCTCTGGGTTCTATCAATAAAATGTGTTATGTACACCAAATACTGTAATTATATATCACTGTATAGGTTAAAGTATGTTAGTTAGAAATTTTGGAGTTATCTTTGAGTCTTTTTTTCATTTGTCTCCTAAAATCTGTTATCAGCGGTTCTCAACCTGTGGGTCGCAACCCCTTTGACGGTCAAACGACCCTTTCACAGGGGCCGCCTAAGACCATCCTGCATATCAGATAGTTACATTACGATTCATAACAGTAGCAACATTACAGTTATGAAGTAGCAACGAAAATAATTTTATGGTTGGGCCACAACATGAGGAACTGTATTTAAAGGGCCAGAAGGTTCAGAACCACTGTGTTAGATGTTCCTTGAATGTATCTCTAATCGACTCAAGCACCTTGGTCAAGACCTTATGTTTGGACCTCAATTTCTGCTTCACAGCTATTATTAATATGCACTGTTATATATGAGTAAACAAATACAAGTGTACAGATCTAATGTCTCTATCTATGTTTGTATATGTATACATTCAACATTTTATATGTAAATGTAATATATATTCACTTATCTCTCTGACTTGGCTATGTTTCTATGAGATACCCATGTTTCCACAATAATGTGTTGTTTTATCTAAACAATGTGCTCTATCATTTGCCCTCTGGCACAAAGTAAGCCAAGATAGAAAATTTAGACCATATATAGAGTATGTGCTAATGGAGGTGGAAATCAATGGGAATGAATAGCCAATGAAGAGGCTTTTGCTAAGAAAATTTCATCTCATCCAACAAAACAAAATTTTTGAGTAAGAGTTATTAAGAAATTGTTAAGTAGAATAGGATGGTAGCTTGTTGCCTTTTACAGGAGTTCACAGACTAAACCCCTGAACACTGGAGAGTAAAATATATGCAAATAAAATATTAGAAGCACAAAATAATGATACATGTCATACTGGTGTTTGAGGTTATATATTTCTGAAATCATTATATTTGTAAGAATAGCATGTTCCTTGATTAAATAATCTAAGTATCAATAATATATAATCACATAAAAATGTTAAGGTCTGAAATCCAGGATATTATTAAATCTGTGATTCACACTTGATCCATATTTGAATTTGGTGAACATTTTGGTTCATTGGTGCTGCCAGTGGCTTTCTGCCCTCCACTGTGGGATTCTGTTTTATGAGTCCTATCCTCCTTTTGCCCAAACAATACAGTATTGGCTGAAAACACCTTGCCAAGAAGCATGGAGTTAATTCTATATTGTTTTCCTCCCTACAAAAAAACATCGTTGGCTTGTTCTTTCTCACAACATCATAATATGATTTAAATATAAAATAATCTCACATAGGTAATAGCTTTAAAGCAAAAAAATATACATCTGTTGGAAAGTAAATTTCAAAAATTCTCTCTTCTGAACTAGCATGACATATCACTGCTTTAGTACAGATCTTTACACCAAATTTGCTTAGAACTACCACTGTCCATTTGATTCTTTACATTCCCCATCCTCCTTACAGTGAGGTGAATCATGTGACTAGTTCTAGCCAATAGACTATGAAAGAAAGTAGTATGTGTAACTTCCAGACGGAAGCCTTAAAAATTCATGCATGAGTTTCCTGTCACTTTTTCCCTGCCACAATATCCAAGGAGGTCCTTGCTCAGGGCAGTGAAACTGCAGGGTGATGGTGCTTCTCTCAGCCTCCACTGCTGTTCCAGAATATGTGTCAAGGAGGAATTGCCTTGGAAAATTAGCTGGCATCATAGTGAATGTGGTGTAAGCAAAAAATAACTTTACATTATTAGGCCACTGATACATGGGGTGTCTTTGATACCATGTATAATGTAGCCTATTTTAATTTACATATCTTGAACAATTAAACTGAAACAAAATTTAACATCTAATTTCTTCATCACCTCAACTCTGAGTCTGAGTCTGTTTCCTCATTAGCAAAAAAAAAAAAAAAAAAAAATGGAATATGTTCTCACACTATTGCTTTCACAATTAAAAGAAATAAAATACATGAAAAAATTTACCACACACAAATGAGATAATAAGCATTAAGCTGGTGTTTTTTCCCCTTCTTTCCTCTGAACTATCATCAGAGGTGATTTAGAAGGTCTTCTTCCTCCCATTAAACTTGCTTTCCTCACATTCAAAGCCTCAGAGTCCTTGGGAAGCTAACATACTGCATTTATTTCATAGTTTCAACAAAAATATCATGTTTTTTACTTAAGACATAAAATGTATGATAGAAATGTTAACAGTTTAAAAGATTTACCAATCCTGAAACAAATGGAATGACTTCATTTCAGAATTAGTCTAAATTAGTCATTATTTCTTAAAGAAAATGCAATTAACCTTTTTAAATGTTATTTAGGCCCATAAATGTCACCCTTCAGGACTTTTGTCCCACCGCGAGAGCTATGTAAGAAGGAACTTGACCTGTGTCATCTCTAAACTCAATAACATAAAAAGCTGAAGTATAATTGGAACCACTGAGCCTAAATAAATATGAGTAATAGGCAATCAGGAGAATAATTTTATTTAAGAGAATTTAGCCATTTGTGTGTTGACAGTCATTACACCGTTCACAGGATTTGTTCCAGAGAGATTTATCAAGAATACACTGTAAGCTCTCAATCAACAGACTAGTAGAACTCATCTGTTTCCTCATTAAAAACTAATCACATGTGTCTTTGTGATGTAAGCCATGTGATCAACGGTCCATCTCTTCCTTGTCCAAGTCAAACAGCCTAACACTGGAGTGCTGTGTCATTGGAATGTGGCTTTTCAAACACATGGAAGCTCCAGATGTTAGTGTAGGTAGCTAGCTAGTTATTAATAAAGGAAGGGAGCAAATGGAACCAGACATTAAGCCTAATAAACTAGGGAGCTTAATCAGCATTAAGCCTCATTCACTAGGAGCCATAGCATTCACAGGCTCCCCGGGGGACAGCCACATCCTCCACAGAGGAACTTCATGCCCAAAGCAGGCAGGAAGAATTGGCTACATGTCATTAGCTTGAGATTACTGAGGGAAGAATAAAAATGGTGGAAGAAAATTCTCTCCAGTAGAAGCCAAGATGGCACAGGAGGAAGTAAGTGCATGTGCAGTAGAAACCAGATGAGGAGGCAAAACTGTGAGGCATGCCCCAATAGGAGCCAAGATGGCAACCATAAATGGAAGGTGTCTAGCCTGGATTGGATGTGGGTATGAAACCCTGGGAGAAGTAGGAAAGGGATTGGACAGGGGGAGACCCAGCACAAGCCCAGGAAGGATTAGGAAAGAGATTGGAGAGCTTGAAAGAAAGCCTGCTTTTTTCCAAAAACCAAGAAAATACATGGAGAGTTATTAGGGATCTCAGAGCAGTTGCTACTAGAGCCTGCCCGCCCTCTACATCCCTGAGGGCATATTATTTTCCTTCATCCCAATAAATCTTGCCACTAACCTTAAACTTCTGCCACAGGTGTGCCCTTTGAAATTCCTTCCTCATGACACCACAAGAACCCATTTTCATCAACAAAGAGACACTTTGGTGTTTTTCTATCACTGTCCTTCACTGAGAGACTCCCAACAATAGTCAACATGCCCACTGCAGCACAAAAAAAGTAGAACAGCATGCATTCAGCTGCTCTCCCTCTCCTCAGCAGAAGTGAGAAAATAAATTGTCCAGATCCATTCTGCTCTCGTCTGTTGTAGCCAAAGATCCAGGGCAATGAGAGATGCACTGTTGAAATGCAGGTGCTGTGTCTCAAACTAATCTCCATCTGACAGACCAGCCTTGCTCCTCTGTGTGTTCCCTGTGCTGCAGAATCAATGTGTGAGTGAGCTGAGTCATGGTGACACAGTATCTTGCTAAAGACATTAACAAATGAGTTGTTACAAGGTCATACTCTCTCCCTACTGTGGCCATGAAGCTCTTTACCTGTTCAAGGTTAAGCATTGCTGCCTTAGAGTATAGGTGTTTAAAGACCTCACACAAGACCTCCTCAACTAGTATGCTTACCTTAATGCACGCATGTAAAACTAAATTTATCATCAAATAACATTAGATGTCATCTAAGTAAAAAAATTACACAGAAAAATAAAGTATAAGAATAACATGTAATAATATTTAAATAGCACAGTAATTGTTTGTGTGTATATACTAATACACTTCTTGGAACATGAAAGCCCTTCTATAAGCATCACTGATTGTTGCTTCTTTATCTCAGGATTGATTTACACATTGAGCTATAAAACAACCACAAATTCACACCCATAATTGGTTTGTCTCATACTTCCCTAGCACACTTCTTTAACTGTAAGATGGGAAGAACAATTCCATTGACACATGAAAAAAATTAAAAGGATTATAGACAACTAAAGGCCCAGTACACAAAATTCGTGCACTGGTAGGGACCCTCACGGCTTGCAGCGGCCAGCCAGGTACTCCCTCTCTTCCCCTGGCTGGTTCTGCCCCCTGGTCGAACTCCCGGAAGAACTCCCAGTCGAGGGGACAATTTGCATACTATGTTTTTATTATATAGAATTACATTTTAAAGTAAATGGTAACAATTACAAGGCAGAAGACATTATTCAACCCAGAGTTTAATTTTAATGAATTCATTATATTATCAAATACCTGGATTATTTTATTTAACTGAATTGGATGAATGAATTTTGCACTATGCATCCTAGGTTATTCCTATAATACTCAACAGATTTATAATAATAAAGTACAGATACACAAACATTCCCCATCTTATATATTTTGTGTTTCTTCTTTGAATGTAACAAGAATTTATTATGCATTGTTTAATGTGCTGTGGGGAACCCAAAATAAAAGTGTTAGAAGAGTGTCCCAACCTCTAATGACCTAAGGCCTAGGGGAAATAACACACACACACACATACACACACACACACACACACACACACACACTCGATTTATCCCTATAGTTTCCCTCAAACCTTTTGCCCCTACACCAAAAATAAATAAAAAATGGAAAACAGAATAATTGTTCAAATCCTAGTGATTCTGAAAAATGTTTCTCACTGAAGCTCTCTCAACTCCTGCAACTACTCTATTCCTATACCATCATGTCATTGCCCAGAAACTATTTGCAACAACTGGCCACCTATCTTTCCATATTCCAGGTATATGTCTGAAACATAAGCAATTAAGTGTTACTGATTTAAAACTTTAGGTAATTCCCTATTGACTAGACAATAAAATCAAAACTCATAACCTGATATGAAATGCTCTTTAGCAGCTGATCTTGCCTGTCTTCAAAAATAATCACAAACTTCATACATACTACCAAGTACTCCCTCCCCTTGCCATCTTCATCTTCTTACAATTAACAAGTTATGCTAGGTTCTCTCAAAGGCTAGATCGTTGGGGGGTTTCCTCTTCATCTTCTCTCTCTCCTCCCCCTTCCTTTCCCCCCTTAACTCTCCTTCTGGCCAACAAGCTTTTACTCATACTTAAAAACCCAATTTCAATGTCATCCATTTAGTGAAGCCCTCATCAAGCTACTTTTTGTGACTCCAGAAGCAATTAATTTCATTGTTATAACACTAGTCACATTGTATTATAATGTCAATTATTATCTCTCTCTTTCCAGAGCTATGCTGTGAGTTCCACATGGGCAGTGATTCTGCTTTGTTTATTTTTATAGCCCAGCACCAAGCACAGTTCTTCACAAATTGAAGATGCTTAGTCATATTGAATCAATGAATGAATGAATAAATACCAAACAAGTGCTTTAAAAGTTTACAGAAGGGAGAATTCAATTTGTTCTGGTGTGATCAGGAACTGCTACATTAAAACATATGCAAACAAAATTTTTGTACATTACATTTTACTTTTTTTAATCTTTATTCTTGAAAGTATTACATATACCCTCCTTTTTCCCCCAATGACCCTTTCTGGCCTGCCACTGCCCCAGGCCTTCACCACCTTATTGCACATTACTTATTTTAAATGTACTAGTAAAGTAGGGAATATTCAGAAGCATGAATAATCATTCTTCAACCCTTTTTAACTTCAAATGATACACTTATACTATCATAATGTTCTTTAACATGCTGTAAGTGTGTAGTTTGAAGAATTTTAGGTTCAAATTCATTTAAATTTTGTGGATTAGAGAAGTAGGAAGACATGTTCCTAACTGCATCATCATTCGCTAATTTTACTTATTAATACTAATCTGTAACAATTATATTTATAGTATTTCAACAAATGAAGCCATTTTAATGCTAAAAATTAGCCTTTTCACTTATTTAAGCAGTATTTCTCGCTTCTTCATTCAGAAATACTACCATTTTACTTTAGGATAAAACCCGCCTAATATTTAACCCAAAAAATTCTTACACGGCATGTAGGTAGGATTGCCAAATTAAAAAAAATAAAAATAAGAAACCTACAGGATGCCCACTTGAATTTGAATTTCAGGTAAATAATGAATAATTTTTAGTATAAATATGTCCCAGGCAATATTTGGGCATACTTATACTAAAATAAATAGTTATTTATCTGAAATTCAAATTTAAATGAGTGTCCTTTATTTTATCTAACATCTCCACATGTAGCAGACAAGCAGCCTAGGATCAAATTGATGAGAGGAGGGTCTTAGCTAACCCCCAAAATGACTAGCTTTCCTGGTTACCAGAGGAAACCCAAAGACCTCAACCATACCCTATGCTCTATGGCCTTAAAGAGACCCATCCTCACTCATGAATTGTAGTATTAGGGCTCTCAATAGGAAACCCAGTTTGGTGAAGGCACAATCTAAGATCATGTCTGAGGGTAGTTTTTTATAAAGTAGAATAAAGATAATGCTTTCTATAGAACTAGATTCATGAATTTGTTCTGCTGCTGTCTTAAAAGAACTTCTTTTACAAGTGTGATCTGCTCAGGTAATACTGATGATATACAAAAGGCCAAGAGGTATATGAAAAGGTACTCAATATCACTAATAATCAGGGAAATGCAAATCAAAAACACAATAAAATATAACTTCACACCTGTTAGGATGGCTGTTATTTAAAAAAAATAAAAGAACATATGGAGAAACAGGAACTCTGGTAACATGGATGGTGGGAATATAAATTGATATAACCATTATGCAAAACAATATGAAGATTCCTCCAAAATTTCAAAAATGAACTACCATGGGATCTAGCAACCCTACTTCTGGGAATTTATCTAAAGGAATTTAAATCAAGATTTTGAAGACATATCTGCATTCCCATGTTTATAGCATTATTCACAAGAGCCAATATATGGAAATAATCTAAATGTCCATCAATGGATGAATGTAAATTGAAAATATGGTGCACTAGTATACATACAAAAGAATATCATTCAACCTAAAAGAAAAAAATCCTACTATTTATGAAAACATGGATGAATCCAGAGGACATTATGCTAAATGAAATAAGCCAGACACAGAAAGACAAATACTACATGACATCCCTTATATGTGGAATCTAAAATAGTCAAACTCCATAAAAGCAGAAACAGAATAGTTATTGCCAGGGAAAAGGGGAGTGGAATAGGGAGATGATGGTCAAAGGGTACAAAGTTTCAATTATGCAAGATAAATAAGTTCTGAGATCTACCATACATACAGTGCCTATAGTTAACAATACCCTATTATATATTAAAAATTTTCTAAAACAGTAGATTTTATAAGTGTTCTTATAAATAATAATCATCATCATTATCAACATCATCATAATAGCTACAGGAAACTTTGGGAAGTGATGGATATGTCTATGGCCTTAATGGTTGTGATAACAGATATATATTTATCCCCAAACTCATTCAGTTGTAGACATTAAATACGTACAGCTTTATATGTCAATCATACCTCAATAAAGTGGTATAAAAGTTTAGCTAATGAGTACTTCCAATAACCTAAGGGCTATTGTGAGACTTTATATGCATTACTATTAGTCCTCATAACATCTCTATAGGATATGTGTCATTATCTTACAAATAGAGAGAGTGAGGCTGAAATAAAATAATATTTTGCCCTAGGCAACACAGTGAGACAGGATGGGAATGATACTCAAATCCATGTTTGTCTGACTCCAGAACTATTTGAATATTTAATAATGATATTATATATTGACTTTTAGGACACAGATTCTCCTAAAGGAAATGCAAAAGTGCTCAAATGAGTTTACATATAGGTAAACGGTCTCAGGGTAAATAAGTTCCTAAGCAAGAATACAAGGTGTCTGTTTCTCTCTGAATGGTCACACAGCTTTCGCTAAAAATTCTTCTCTAAAATCAGAGACTTACAAAACTAAATCTTTGCCATTCCCCTCTCAGTATATTTGAAGTTTCCTATGTGGTACATTACCATCCTAAGAAGATAGCATATTTCCAAAAGGGTCTGCCTAACTTTCAACTATAAACATTGTCTATTAAATCAGCAAGGTACAGGCAGGTAAATACAAAAATAATCTGCCCATCACTTCTGTTTCCCCAAGTACAAAAAAAATAAAATGATTATAATGCTCTAAAACAGGGCAGAATGTTCATCTGAGTCACACCAAATAATTTGATTACTGCTAAAGTAAAATTTAAAAATGATTGAAGTAATGATTATGATCAGCCTTTTGAAAGTCATTCCAAAGTGCTGCAATACTACTTCAAAGAAAATAATTCAAATTTAAATGTCACTATCTCTTTAGTGTTGTTTATCAACAGTAGAGTATTAAATTGGTGAGCCTGATTTATGTTATGTAATTTAAACACTCTTATAGAAGTCGCAATTTGATGGTGTATTTCACAGAACTAGAAGAAATATTCCAAAACTGTATATGGAACCACAAAAGACCCCAAATAGCAACAGCAATCTTGAGAAAGAACAAAGTTAAAGGAATCATGCTACCTAATATCAAACTGTACTACAAGGCCATACTAATCAAAATAGAATGGTATTGGCATATAAACAGACATATAGATCAATAAAGCAGAATAGAGAGCCCAGAAATAAACCCACACCTTTATAGTCAATATTTGACAAAGAAGGCAAGAACATAAGGTGGAGTAAAGGCAGTCTATTCAATAAATGCTGTTGGAAAAATTGTGCAAAAAAATGAAACTAGATCACCTTCTTACATGGTACACAAGAATACACTCAAAATGGATGGAAAGCTTAAATGTGAGACTCGAAATCATAAAAGTCCTAGAAGAAAACACAGGTAGTAAAATCTCAGAAATTTCTCATAGCAATACTTTTTATGATATACTAGAGGCCCGGTGCACAAATTGTGCATGGCTGGGGTCCGGCAGGCCCTAACTGATCGGGGTAGGGGGGCTGACTGGGGGCTGGGCCAGCTGGGGGGAGGGGGTTGCAGGAGGTTGGCCAGTCAGCCCCGCCCCCATCAAGCTGGTTGGCCAGCCACAGTGCGCATCATAGCGACCGGTCATTCCGGTCATTCTGGTGTTCCAGTCGTTTGGCTTTTATATATATAGATTTCCTCAGGCAAAAGAAACAGAAGAAAAAAATAAACAAATGGGACTTCATCAAACTAAAAATTTTTGGCACAGCAAATGAAACTATCAACAAAATGAAAAGTCTACCCAATAAATGGGAGAACATATTTGCCAATATATCTGTTAAAGACTTAGTATCCAAAATTTATAAAGAACTTACAAAACTCAAAACCAAAAAATCAAACAATCCAATTAAAAAATGAGTAAAGGACTTCAATAGACACTTCTCCAAAGAGGTAATACAGATGGCCAATCGACATATGAAAATATGTTCAACATCACTAATCTGTAGAGAAATGCAAATGAAAACCACAACGAGATTTCACCTCACACATGTCAGAACAACTATCATCAATAAATCAACAAATAACTGTTGGAAAAGATGTGGAAAAAAGAGTACCCTGTTGGTGGGAATTCAGACTGGTGCAGCCACTGTGGAAAACAGTATGGAGTTACCTCATAAATTTAAAAATGGATATGCCTTATGACTCACTGATTCCACTTCTGGGAATTTATCCAAAGAAACCCGAAACACTATTTCAAAGGAATGTATGTACTCTTATGTTCATTGCAGCATTATTTACAATAGCCAAGATTAGATGAGTGGATTAAAAAGCTGTAGTACATTTACACAGTGGAGTACTATTCAGCTATAGAAAAAAGAAGGAAATTTTACCCTTTGCGACAATATGGATGGACCTGGAGAACATTATGCTAAGTGAAATAATCCAGTCATATGATTTCACTCATACGTGGAATCTAATGAATTAATTAATAAGCAAAAAAGAGACAGACTCATAGATGGAGAGCAGGCTGACAGATGTGGGGGTCAAGTGGGGCTGGGGAAAAGTAGAGGGATTGAGCAAAAAAGAAAAAAGTGAAAGAACTCATCGACAAGGACAATAGTGTGGTGACTGCTGGGGGGTGGGGGTGACTGGAGGAGGATATGGGGGGATAAATGGTGATGTTAAAAAAATAATAAAATAAAGAAAATATATATAAATAGGAAGTCATTATTTGAATAAATGGGATAAACACAAGACAAATTTGATAGTGAGCTGCTCATCTCCAGAAGACTTCAATCAAAATGGAAAATATTTGTTAGTGATTTTGTAGAATATTGACTCTGAATCTTAACTGCACACTGGAATCACCTTTAGCTTTAAAAAAAATACTGATGCCTAAATCCAATCCACAAAGATTCTTATACACTAGGATTGAGAGGCTGGAGCACTGGGATTTTTAAAGCTCCTCACTTCATTCAAATAGGTGACAAGGCTGAAAACCACTGCTACAAAGGGAATTCAATTGCTGGATGGGAAGTTGGGATGGATGACATTTCAGGACCCTTCCAACACTAAGAGTCTAAATTTGATATGACTGATATATATATATTATTGATATGACCCATGCTATTAACATGGTTCTAGAGTAGACCTGAAGTTTCTTTGGACATACAAATTAGGAAAAAATTGTTTCAATAATATTGTTTCTTGGGTATGATTTCAAAATACAAAGAGGATGCTACTATCATTTACACCTCCTCTTACAGTATCCAATCTTCTCCAGGTTATACATTGAAGAGACATTAAAACAATAAGTCAATCAATTTAATTATTAAATAGCCACTGAGCATCTACTATCTGCAAGACTCTCCTCTACGTATTGAACATTCAATAATGAGTTAGCCAGAGTCTTGGATCTAATTGAAACTTACAATTTAATCAGTACAAATGGCTGAATTACAAAATTAAGGTATGTTTTAAGTATAAGTGCATCGTGGTTCATTTAAGAGATTACATCCCATTGTGAAGAAGAGGTAAAGCAGGCAGAAGTATTTTCTTATCAGCACAAAAAGCCATACCTTATATATTTTATTGAAAGAGAATAAATATCAAAGTAAAATTTAAAGTTGTAGGTCAGACTTTATGTATATCAATAAGCACATGTGTGAGGCTCTTTCGCCTCACTAAACATTTACTGAAAGGAATTGTTTTGCAAAATCAAATCAATCCCTTTGAGAGATCTTTTTCAATAAAGGGCTAAACAAAAATTTTCTAAGGTGACTCAAGACATATTGGTAATTTATGCAAATCTTAAATTCTCAATAAGTTGAAACAACTTCCTTAAAAGACTGGCTTGTTAGTGAATTATGCTGCTTCTACAGTATAAAGAATATTTTAGAGAAGAGAATGTCAATTAACATACATTGGCTAAATTTTATTTCAGACAACTAAACTTACACAAACCAGAGTTTAGAAAGGCAGAGCATTGTATCAGAGCAGAGATAAAGAAAACTTTTAACTAAATAAATCCTAACATCATTTCAGCAAACTGTACCCAAAAGGAACTGAAAAGTCAGAGTGGTAGAAAAGGTCACTTACTCTGATAAAAAGTAATGCATCTGCTACCATAATTACACCCCGGAAATGAAATTCACATCTATATGTGGTCTCAGTTAATCTTCACTACTGGATGCAGGACCAATCTAGGGGCAGGTGCTCAGCAGGAGCCAGGAGCAAACTGTGTTCCTTGTCCCCTAATTCCAGCAAAGTGTACGTATCACACCTGTGGTCAAATCAGAACTAGCAGATAGTGTGATACAAATAATAAGCTATGTTAGCTGAAGGTAGAAGACTTTGGAGTTTATAAATGATTGGAAAGTCAACTCTTTGACACAAATTATAATTCTTTAGTGATAATGATGTAAGACTAAGCAAGATTTAACAATTTTTAAAAATCCAAGTAGCCCAGCTGGCATGGTTCAGTGGTTGAGCATCAATCTATAAACCAGGAGGTCACAGTTCAATTCCTGGTCAGGGCACATGCCTGGGGTACAGGCTCGAACCCCAGTAGGGGGCATGTAGGAGGCATCCCATCAATGATTCCCTCTCATCATTGATGTTTCTATCTCTCTCTCTCCCTCTCCCTTCATCTCTGAAATCAATAAAAAAATATTATTTTTAAAAATCAAATTAAATCTTACCATATAAAACCCAAGTGCAGTCAGTTAAAGACATGAAGTTCAGAAGATAAGACTGCTTATGTGGGAAGTTGCATTTTGAAGTCTAAACTTTAGCTTCTATTTTAGGACTCTGTTCTCTAAATTGCAGTAATGAAAAACATTCATGCGAATTTTTTCCATACAAGAAACAATCCTTAGCTTAAAGAAAACCCAACCTCAATTCAACCTATAAAATACCAGTAGCAGTCCTTCACACTGTTTTTTTTTTAATCCTTCTCTTTAAAAAGATCAAAAACATATTTAAAACTATACACATAAAACCAAAAAAACATTTAAAAAAGAACAGGGTACCCTAACATATATTCTTTCTTTAAATGTATCTTCTTTTTTTATTGAGTTCAAATTTGACTGAAATGAAAAACTCTATTAATTCTGAAGCTACAGTATCTAGAGTCTATTTCTCACATTGATATTGAAATTTTAGTCAGTGGATTCTGCTGTGAATAAAAATGCCTGGCTAGCTTATTATTTCATTGAATATTGGAGTCTGTAAGAACCCTGCCTTCTCCTTCCACTCTTTGTCTCCTCTGTACCTTCGTTCATTCCTAAGTTTTTATTTATTATCTATACACTATATACCATATACCATATACTATATACTATATACTATATACTATATACTATATACTATATACTATATACTATATACTATATACTATATACTATATACTAATGATGCCAGCGTACCTTTATGCAACCCAGGCCTCTCTTTTGAGTGTCAGATACAATTGCCTAGAGTCTACAATGCTCTTCAAGATATATTTTCCTTACCCACCACCTCCCCAGGGAAGAAATCCGACTACTACATAATTCTAACTAAATAAAGTAACTAATATCAGAGAAAGTATAAAGTAACTTTAATGAAACTTCATTGTTCCTGGTACCATATTTTCAATAGGAAGTCAATTATATAGTTTATTGACGTTTTCAATCAAGTCATCTTCACTTCCTAGGTTCTATAAATGATATTTTCTCAGAAAATTTAGATTTTGTGTTTTCCAATGGTTTTACCAAGAAAAAGAGAAGTCTGTTATTCATTATCACTCCCACGAAATAAGTACCATCATAAGCCCAGTGGTGCCAAGTATTAGAAACGGGCACCAGGCACCTGAATCCTGAAATAAGATGAGTGCTCATTGGGTCCAATCTCTCCCACCCAAGCCAGGATTCTCATTTATGAAGCAGAGCATTTCCTATAAGGCCCTCGAAAAAGGCAAATTCAAGCTAGACTTTACTGTAAATATCTAGGTTATTTTTTTCTAAAGAAAATAAATGAATAACGGAGCCTAAAGTAGGAAGGTAGGAACAAAGGAAGAGCTAAAGTTTTCATGAATAATACAAAATTGACAGGATAGTCTATTTATAGTGTTCAGGGTATAAGCAGCATGGACAATAGCAAAACTAAGAATTAAATAAACAATGGGGATGGGAAGAGGAGTTGAAATAGTAAAAAGAAATAAAAGCCCAGTAGCAAAATAAAAAGCTCAAAGCTGTAAATGAGATTTTTAAATGCAAAGAAGTAAAAGAACAGTTAGGCAGAGAATCTCTTAGATAGAAGAACAATGATAGGAAAAGCTTGCTTTAAAATGTTCATTTATAACTAGGTCAAAAAACATCAGAGGAACAACCCTTAGAATTTACCTCAAAGTTTTTTTAGGTAATTATTGCTATATGTAAACAATTAAGGAAGATAATAAAAATGAAGTAAAATTTACATATTAGAAAAACTATAAAATATTTTATAATACTCATTTAAGTATATATAGATGATTAAGACAACTCTACAAGATATAAGGGAGAAACTAATTTGTAATATGCTAGCACAGATATCTGACAATGTAATTTAGCTCTAGAATGTATAAGGGCTTCAAAACTGTCTGTATGCAGCCAATCCCACTCTGGGCAAAGTACAAAATATTCCAGGCTCCTTTAGGCCCTGAAGGCTTACAAGTAAAGGACTAGTTTGGCCCATAAAGTACAAAAGGAGGCTTACAGAGAACATGGCTTCTAATAAGCCTTCCTTCAAGCTTTACTTGGATACTTTTAAAAATGTATGTATGTACCACAAAGCATTAGCTGTAGTTAAGTGCTTAAAAATATTATATTAATTAATAAAAAATAAGAATTGTATCATAGGTCACGCAGAGGAATATGTAAGAAAGAAACTAACATTGTATCTGACAAGGAAATAGGGAGGAAGGAACTAAAAAATAAATGTCTATGTGCTAGGTATTTTTAGGTACTTTACTTACATATTCTCTTTTAGTCAGTACAAATATATAAAGGAGGTATTCCCCTTCTTCCACCAAAAACAGAACAAGCTAACAAACAAAACAACTTGAGGTACAGAAAAATTACAGCTAGGATTCCAATCTTTATCTAACTCCAAAGTTCTCAAACTTATACTGCTGTCTTTATCAGTAAAAAAAAGAAAAGAAATTATTTTTTAAATATACAGCTACCTAACAGTAATTGTCAAAGAACGACAATAAGAACACAGAACAGAGAGACACTGAGTGGCCTTTAGACAGGGGTTACACAAAACTAGCCCCTCTAGATCAACAGGACTGGGGACATCTTGACCAGCACAAACCAAAGAAGATAAAAATCATCTGGCTTGAACATATTTCAGAAGATTATTCTATAATATGGAGAAAGACATAAAAGATCAAGGCTCTAGACTGTTTGGCTCAGTGGACAGAGCGCTGGCTCGCAGACCTAAATATAAGGGCTAAAACGTTTACAGTGGTTCTCAACCTATGGGTCGCAAACCCTTTTGGGGGGGTCGAATGACCCTTTCACAGGGGTCGCCTAAGACCATCGGAAAACACATATATAATTACATATTGTTTTTGTGATTAATCACTATGCTTTACTTATGTTCAATTTGTAACAATGAAATTGGGGGTCACCACAACATGAGGAACTATATTAAAGGGTCGCGGCATTAGGAAGGTTGAGAACCATTGGTTTAGGAGAAAACTTAGAACAAAATCTTCATTATGTTAAAATAGAAATGGTTTCTTAGACATGAAAGCAAATAAACAAATGACAAAAGAAAAAAATAAATTGGACTTCATCAAAATTTAAAACTTTGTGCTTCAAACAACACCATCAAGAAAGTGAAAACAACAACCCACAGAACAGACTAAAATATTTGTAAACCATATACTTGATAAAAGACTTGTGTCTAGAATATAAAAGAAACTCTTACTACTCAAAAATGAAAAGATAAATAACCCAATCAATAGCTTGTTACCAAACAATGAATTTAGTTCCAATGAGATCAAGGCCAAAATCAAAAACTTACTAGAAAAAAAACAAAAATGAACACGTAACAACCCAAAATCTATGGGACACAGCAAAAGCAGTCCTGAGAGGGATGTTCATAGCATTACAGGCCTACCTCAAGAAACAAGAAAAATCTAAAATAAACAATCTAACCCTACAACTAAGAATTAGAAGGAGAATGACAATAACAAAAAATGGGCAAATGATTTGAATAAATATTTCTCCAAAGAAGATATACTAGTAAAAATAGTGAGTAAGAAATGATACTCAATATTGTCAGTCATTAGAGAAATGCAAATCAAAACCACGATAACATATTTCACACTTTTTAAAGGATACAGAAAAATTTTAATAGCTTTCTTAAAAGGGAGACCAACCCTCAAAGGCTAAAATCTAAAATATTAATTCTCAATCATAGTGTCCCATCGCTCATATGCAAGTCTTTCTATGCAAAATATCACTCAAGAAATTTGTTGCTATTAAAGTACCAATGTTGCCCTGGGTGGTGTGGCTCAGTTGGGTGAGCACCATCCCGTGCACTGAAGGGTCATTGGTTCGATTATAAGTCAGAGCATATGCCCAGGTTGTGGGTTCGATGCCCAGTCAGGGATTTTACAGGAGGCAATCAATCAAGGTTCTCTCTCTCTCTTTCTTCTCTCCCTCTCAAATCAATTAAAAAAAAAATTAAGTACCAGTGTTTGTCAATGATTAACTTTTTATATAATTAAAATTATTCAAGGCTATTCTTAAAATAATGTCTTTGTTAAATTTTTCTAATGGTATTTCTTGAGAAATAAAGAGAAAAGTTACAACTAGTAGGCAGAGACAATTACTCATTAGAGTGTATTAAACATGAGGATATTATCAAACATAACTCAGTCAGGGTTTGATTCCTTCCAGAAAGCCCTCCATACTCTCTTTGTTGGCCCTATAGCACCATAACCAGAAAAATGAAAGATCATTCTCTATTACTATCCCCTATAATAGTAATCAGAAGAAATTAGTAAAATATTATCCCTGAAGATATGCACTACAAGTCTACCTATTTTGTTTGTTTTATTAAACTATCACTTCTGATCAAATTGAAGGTCAGGTCAAAAGTGATCACAGGTGATTAATTTTAACAGTCTTCTAATCAAAACTGTTATCTCCTCCCTCTTTACCAGGTACCTAAAGCAAGCATGTCAAACTGTCGGCCCACAGGCTGCATGCAGCCCACAATGAATATTTTTGCAGCCCAGCCAATATAACAGCATGTAAGAAATGTTTTCATAAAAATTTTGTAACTTTTTACAATATCCTATTATACATAATTATTAATAATGAACCACAATGTTTGCTAATGACTGATTACTATGATTGCGTTGCGTTCATTTCCCTTAAGAGCCTTATGCACAGGCGCACAATTTCTCTCCACTAATACCAGCAGCAAATATTTTAACAGCTGATTGCCACGTCATTAGTCTTGGACTTTGGTGTGTGCAACAGGAAATATTTCACTCTCGGAGAACAAGAAACATAGGTTTATTTGCATTACACTTATTAATTTGTTCAGTTATTCAATGTGTGGTAAGTTAATGTTCAAGAAAAATATTAATTTTTATTAAAATGTTCTATTATTTTATGTTAACAATTACTCATTTATTTCAGCCCTTTATATTCAACATGTCTCTATCACAATAAACCTACGTTTCTATGAAAATTGAAGCTTTTGTTTTTTTTGCAGCCTACATAAACTTAAACCTTGTTTATTTGGCTCATATTAGCCTTTGAATTTGACATGCTTGATCTAAAGGAAAACCAGAAACAAACAAAATCCTACTTAATAAAAGGATAATATGCAAATAGACCAAACGGCAGAACAACCTAACAACCTGTCACTATAACGTGCACTGACCACCAGGGGGTGTGTGCAGAACACGGTGGGTATCAGCAGCAGGCCACAGAGCGCAGAACATGGCGGGCATTGCCTGCAGAGGGATGTTGGAGCAGGTAAGCAGGGGCACCAGACCAAGGCGCGCCTCTGGTGGTTACCGAAAATTCTTTGCTTCTGTGCACTGCAGTCCCGCCCAGCGCTCACACCTGCTGCTGGTGCTGGCCCCACTCACACCCACTGCCAGCGCCCGGCACCAGCCCTGATTGCTCAACGCCATCAGCAGGTGCGAGCGGCAGCTGCTGGCCCCCATCGCCCCTCAGGGCTTCTCCATCTCCCCCTGCTCCTGAGGGGTGATCGGGGCCAGCAGTCGCCTCTCACACCTGCTGTCAGCACTGGCCCCGCTCACACCCACAGCCAGCACCAGAGCCACCGCTCACACCAGCTGCCAGTAACCGGCGCCAGTCCTGATCACTCGGCGCCGTCAGCAGGTGCAAGCTGCGGCTGCTGGCCCTGAATGCCCCTAAGGGCTTCTCCACCTCCCCCTGCTCCTAAGGGATGACTAGGGCAGCAGCCGCTACTCTCACCAGCTGATGGCGCTGGCCCCACTTGCACCCGCTGCTGGCGCTGGACCCAATCACTCCACACTGTCAGTGGGTGTGAGTGGGACTGGCACAGTCAGTATGTAGGAGCGGCAGCAGCGGAAGCAGGGCTGCCAGCAGACAGGGGACCGGGGGTCGTGGCAGGAGGGGCTGGGCGGAGGCGCAGAGGATGGGCCAAGACCCACCCCTGTGCGCACCACAGCCTCGCAGCCCACAGTTCCTTTCAAGGTACACGAATTCATGCACTGGGCCCCTAGTAAATAAATAATAGTGCATGGCAGCATCTAAAATCAAATAGCCAGGGATTTCCTGTTTTTTGTTCCTTTAGTCGGATGATTAATAAGGAAATATGGAAGAATCAAAGCACTCCTTAGATTTATAAAGTAAAAAACTACTGGCGCTTCTCATTAAGTATGTCTCACCACATACAATGGGAATCAATGATACTGGACATCTGAAAACCCTACCATGACCCGTATGGAGACAGTAGCCACTGAAGTTGTTTTAAGGGTATTTCATTTCCTCCCAGTTAATTTTTTTTAATATTTTTTATTGATTTTTCACAGAGAGGAAGGGAGAAGGATAGAGAGTTAGAAACATCAATGAGAGAGGAACATCGATCAGCTGCCTCCTGAACACCTCCTACTGGGGATGTGCCCGCAAGCAAGATACTTGCTCTTGGCTGGAATCGAACCCGGGACCCTTCAGTCCATAGGCCGATGCTCTATCCACTGAGCCAAACCAGCTAGGGCCCGCCCAGTTAATTTTAAATAGTCTAAAGCCCTATTGACAATATCTATTTGTTACTCCATGTCCTATTTTCTGATTTTTATCTAATACCTGTCAGTATACAGAAAAATCATGATAGCAAAACACTGAAAACTAAGGAAGAACCTAGAGTGCAACTTAAAATATACCATATATTGGGAGGTAACAACTCTGACTTCTATATGGCCTACTTGCCTGTAAGAAGTTTAAAAGGCTCGTTAGACTGTAGCAATCCTTCAAACCATATCAAGATATCTGACAAGTAAACCTGATGTAGGAGATAGATATACTTTTAAAATATTTTGTTCAGCCATTACATCCTATGCTGCCAATCTCAGCATTTAATTGTAAATCATCTCAACAAAAGCTATGAAATGGACTGATGTGCATATGAAATATTCAGTTCTGTTTTTACATTTCAAAATCCCAAGTTTAAAAACACAAAATATGTAATCTATTAATTATTTTTGTATTGATTCTACTTCCTGGCTATTTCTGTTCTCACATTTACTGTTAATATGAACCCTTCTTGATGGCTCTCATGGGTAAAAGATTCTAGTGACATACAGATCTGTAGGTGCACAAACATCCAGGATTTAGCCATGAACTAAATATCTAGCTACATCCATACCCGTAAATACATTCAACAGGCTTAGTGTTTGCTTGTCAAATTAGAAAAATTCAAAACACAATTTAGTTAAAGCAGTATTTTATTATTCAGCAGCTCAAAATATGCCCATTTTCCCCTAATGTAATATAGTAATTAGGAATTGCTATATTATGTCTGCTACCTGAAAAAAAAAGTATATTATCTAAAAATTTTATGTAAATTTTGAAGTTCCTTTCACCTATATTGCTATATTGATTAGCAGTACCAACTTCTAACATTTTCCTTAATTATCTTGTAAGTCTAAAGTGGAGAGAGATAAGAAAAGCTCCTAACAAAATATACACTAATACTTAAAAGTATTTCTACTAATTATAAATTTAAAAGGATACAAGAAAGAAAGACTCAAAGATCTGTCTTACACTTAAACTGTAACGGTGAAAGAAAGAGCATAGGCAAAAGCTGTTACCATGATTATAGAGATAATAGCTCCTTCTGCTTTAGATAATAAAAAGAGAGAAAGATTATGATTCACAGAGTTGAAGGACCCTAATTTCCTTTTCTCAAGGCTCTCACAAATACATGTTAGTGGGCACCAGAGAGACTGGGTTTAAAAGTATACATATCTATGCCAATCCATATGACACAGCTTGGATTGTGATTCTGAAGTGGAGTCTTTCTATGCAAAGGGTGTACATTTTAATTTTTTATTCAAAGCTATGCTAATGCAACACATTCAGACCCTCTACTTAACTCTGCAGTATTCAGGCCTTTCCTATTGTACAGCTGTCTATTGCCTTTACTCTAATTTGCAAAGTGTTTGATTAAATTGCTTTCTCACCCACTGAAATGACAGAATTCAGGTTTACGCTTCCAATTTGCTCCCAACACAGTGTGTCTACTACTGTTGTCACCACCTAAAATGAACCCCTTCTTCTTTTTGTATGAATTATGCTTGTGGCCCTACAAATATCAGTCTTATAAACTGAGATGTCTAATAAGAATCCTAGCTTTAAATTGAAGAAATGAAACTACTGCTTGTAAGGCATTATTAGTTACATTTTGTAAAGTTTGAACAGGCATTAATAATTTAATGTGTTTTTGTTTTAACAAAAATTATTTTTATAAATAAATTTTGTGGCCTCCTTAAACATTAAGACATCCAAGAGACAGATATTGACCACCTAAAAAATAATTTATATTTTATAGCAGAAAGAAGTTGAAATCAAAATCCAGTCCCAAAAGTTGTAGTTTTTAGCAAACTATTCCTTAATGAAACTCTCCACTAATCCTTGATCATGGTCATCAACAGTTACTAAAACATATGTCCCAACTAGAGCCAGAACAGCATAATAGGATTGCTATAGAAAAAAATGTGGTCTAAGTTGTTAAAGATCTAAATAGCTTGTGACATTTTTTAGCCCTTCCCAGTTGTGGAATTTCACAAGAAAACATCATCTTGCCGAGAAATAAATTGCTGCTACAAGTACCTATGTACCACAAAGATGTTTAGTACTCTATCTTAAAGCAAGTATTAAACACGATTCTCCCCTTATTTAGAAACCATTAGAACAACATAATTTGAACTATGAAGTGGCCTCAAATTATACATATATTACATATATTATATATACAATTTGGAAATTAAAAAATGATCCTGGGGTTTTGAGTAGACAATATTCAATGCTGTACATTGAAATTAACAGCTACTGGGAGATGTTTAAAACTTTCTGTAAATAATGTAATAGTAATATATATGCTCATCTATCAGTTAGATGTAACTATCAACAGTATACTAGTAGAGCCGCATTTCCTGTCACATTCTCAACAAATCATCTATAACTTCGAGTAGTAGATTGTAGCCACCCTTCCCATAAGCCTCCACAATGTACACCTTTCATTTACATTTACACCTTTTATGTCAGCCATCCTTCAAAACTCAGAGGAAGCAGGTCCCTTCCGGCTGCATGATTTCTCCACGTGCCTTTAGCTTATCCCTTCCCAACTGCTGGGCGATTTTTTGCCTGCCGGTATTCTGCCACACTCAGAAAAGCCATCCTTTCACCCCAGTCCCTGTTTTCCATCTCCAGCTAACGAAAGGACATTTTCACTTGATTGAGTTCTCATTAGGAAATCTCTCCAACCTCCCAGTACTGCACCTCCCACAATCAGTTACACCAGTTACACTTTCCAGTTGCAGTAGTAGAGCAGTTCTCAAACATTTCACTCCCATTTTGGAAATGTTCTCTAGTTCATTTTTACCACCTCTAGTCTAGCTCATCTGCCCTGCTTTTGGACTTCAAGTTTTGATTCCCCTAATCCTTCAAAATATGACTCCACTAACATTCTCACAAATCCCCAAGCATGTACCTTTCACAAGGCCTTTGACTTTCACTCACTTTACTTCCTTGCCAAAAATGTACTTATCTCTCTTGTCAACTGAAACATGCATTCAAGAGTCCACTCAGGTCACACTTCTCAGAAAGATTTTTCTTTCTTCCCCTTACATCCCAGAGGATTTACAGTGCTCCGGTTAGTCTTCAGTTGTTCTGGACTCTTTCTCATTTCTAGTATTCTCTGTACATTTAGCTTAAATACGTATGGTCTAAAAAACAAATCTTTACAGAATGTGTTAAACATCTCCCAGTAGCTGTTAAGTTTATCGTATAAAACTGTATATTGTCTATCTTCTCAAAACTTCAGGATCATTTTTAATTTCCAAATAACAGATATTTTCTCTATAGATTAAGTTCATCTTTGGAACAATAAGAATGTCAATCATGAGAAAAATAGAAAGGGAAGAAAGGGTTATTTTACAGAAACAGATTTAAGTGAAGACTTATCCATGGGATTTCTGCATGCCCTGTAACTGCTTTTGTCTCAGACTCTCTCTGCAAGGATATTGAAACCTTGGAATCTAGGGATAGAGCCTCCTTCCAAATTAGAGGACAAATTCATTTCCTGACCAAGATAGTGCCTCCCTCAAGATAATGCCTCCCTGCCGGGCAAAAGTTGGACAGCTTTGCAGAAACTCCTTAAAACGTGGGGATTGCCTAAGCTCAGAGTGCCTCAGCTGTGAAACAAACCCACTGTGGGCAAGCATCCACTTGGGCCAATTAAACACTGCCCCTAGTATTTGGGGACAATGAAAATGAAAAGCTCATGCTGCCTGCTGTGCCCTAAGTAATAAAGTCCTTTACCTCTGACCCAGAAGTCTCCTGTCGTTAGGCAGCATCGATGTAACTAAAGCAGGCTAACTTGTTAACCTGCAAGCTCAGGATCAACTCTCAAAATCTTTGTAGTTTAGGACAATTTCTGCATATTAAGTAAAAGTGAGTCTGTTCAATTAGGAATTTCTAGTTTACAAAAACAGAAACTATCGCATCAAATTCCATACATCTAACACACAATGACACGGCTGAATCTCAAAAACAATGTTAAGTGAATTCAAAAGTGTGAGGACTCCATGATTTAATGGTATGAGGTTCTACTACAGGTTAAGGTAGAGTGAGAGACCTCACAGTGGTGGTTGCTTCTTAGAGGAGGCACAGATGTGAGCTAAATGAAACCAAGAGGGAGTTTTCTGGAGTGATAGGAATGTTCTATATCTTGATTGGGGAGTTAGTTATAGAGATACACACAATATTCAAAAGACATCAAATGCCCCAATGAAGAACTATGTGTTTTGATGTATGTAAATCATGTTCAATAAGAAAGCATTACAAGTTCTGAATAGCTTAACAGTGACTATGTTACAATCCCTTTTAGTGTCAGGATATAATAAGCCACAGAAACACAAAGACAGTACTGGCCACTCTCACATACATTCTTTTAACATGTTCTTTCTTTTTTTTAAAAAATATATTTTATTGATTTTTTACAGAGAGGAAGGGAGAGAGATAGAGAGTTAGAAACATCGATGGGAGAGAAACATCGATCAGCCGCCTCCTGCACACCTCCTACTGGGGATGTGCCCGCAACCCAGGTACATGCCCTTGACCGGAATCGAACCTGGGACCTTTCAGTCCGCAGGCCGACGCTCTATCCACTGAGCCAAACCGGTTTCGGCTAACATGTTCTTTAGAGAGGTAGCCGCCATACAGGGATTTAAGAATGTGCACTACAGTTTGTACCCAGATATTTCCATTACTAGCAGAAGACCACCAGGCGACTTCCTTAACCTCTTCATGCCTGGGCTTCATCCTCTAAAACAGCGGTTCTCAACCTGTGGGTCGCGACCCTTTGGGGATCGACCAACCCTTTCACAGGGGTCGCCTAAGACCATCGGAAAACACATATATAATTACATATTGTTTTTGTGATTAATCACTATGCTTTAATTATGTTCAATTTGTAGCAATGAAATTGGGGTCACCACAACATGAGGAACTGTATTAAAGGGTCGCGGCATTAGGAAGGTTGAGAGCCACTGCTCTAAAATAAGTGTAACAAAAGTTCCTACCTGTGGCTTTGAGGATTCAAGTAGGTAAAGCACCTAGTACATAGACAGCGTTCTCTAAATATTGTTATTACTACTTATTTAGAGCACAGGTCATGATAAAACAAGATTCACAATAAATCAATGTTTCTGTTAAAGTAGAAGAGTAACATGCTTTTTAAAATCTAGTAAGTTCAATGTGCCCTCATTAGTAGGAATAGTAGGTGGAATATTTACTTATAATAATACTCCCAAATCATTTAATTAAAGCAATAGATTCACATCACAGTTTTTTACATGTTATTTGAAGCACAGGAAGAAATAAATGAAGTCGAATAAATGCTGCTCTGGGTAAAAGTCTCAAGTTCAGACAGATGTGCCTCATTTACTTTCTGATAACTATATTGTTAGCATTTCTTTTTGCCTTTTTCCCTAATGTAATGCATTTGAAAGTTGAAAATCCATTTGAATTCCAATCTCTGAAGAGTAAACTGATGACAAAACTTTTGGAACACACAAATAAAGGAAATATGTGAAAGGACAAAATCTGGAGTGTGACAGTTCAAAAACAAGGAGGGCAGGACAAAGGGGTGAATTCTCAGTGACGGAAAAGTTCTTGGCGAAAGCAAAAGGCAAGCGGTCAGAACAGAGCTGACCAGACTTCATGGCTCTGGCGATCAGGCGACACCCTATCTTTAGCATGTGTGCCCCTGGTTAGCGTCCCCATAAAAAGGCATGTGTACCACAGATGGACCAGGGTCACATCAGCACTGTGTTCTCTAAAATCATTCCCAAGATGTTAAAAGGAATATACTTAGAAATGCAATAATGATGCAAAATTTCTATCCTTTCTCATTTTTTTTTTGCTACTGCATCATTAAAATATTTCTAACATCTAGTATTTCCAATACTTTGTATCCATTATTATATGTCTGACAAATGAGGAATTTTATGTCACTTAATTTGCATGTCAGGAAACAATTTAAATGTAAAAGAAAAACTAATTACATTAATAAAAATATAAATTCCTAGGAAACAAGTCAAGTCATTGTATAATAAAGGAGGAACAAGCATACTGGGTCACTGTTTCAATCTGCCCCACTAGAAAATGTTGAGGCAAAGCGAAACTGACTCGGGCGACCTAGCAAAGTCCTTTCTTTGCTTAAGAATTACAACACCTGGTGTACAACAGTAACACAGTCAAAGAAGATGAGTTTCAGACTTTGAAATAAGTGGCTGTTTAAAAAAAATTAAACCCTACAATTGTTTTCGTCTTTAACCCTTCTTATTTTCATGTTTCTTCTTTTTTAAAGCACAACAATAGTATGCAGGGGTGGGCAAACTTTTTGACTCGAGGGCCACAATGGGTTCTTAAACTGGACCGGAGGGCCGGGACAAAAGCATGGATGGAGTGTTTGTGTGAACTAATATAAATTCAAAGTAAACATCATTACATAAAAGGGTACGGTCTTTTTTTTCAATAGTTTTATTCATTTCAAACAGGCCGGATCCGGCCCGCGGGGGCCGTAGTTTGCCCACGGCTGGATAGCATGTGCCCCACACAGGAGTTGGAAAGAATAGAGATTACAATCCCTCCCAAACTATACTTTATCTCAGAGGCAGCATTACAGAAGAGGGTACCACACACTTCAGGGACCCACTGTCACTGTGCAGACAACAAAATGTTATATAAGAAAAAGGCATTTTAATTACAACTACATTCAGTTCTATCTTAAACATGTAAATTCTTAAACATGTAAATTCAATTAAGGTCACGCTTCCTTTTCTTTTCTTCCCAGACATGAATAGTTCATCTGAAAACTTGGCTTTCAAGTGCACTACTTGAATTCTCAAACTGAACAAAGTATTCTGCACAAAAACATGCTATTGACAAAGAATTGTATATTATCATAAAAAGAACTTTTAGACTTTACTATAAAGCATATTTTCCTTTCCTAAGTACTTCCAGGTTTGAAGTCAAGAACATGAATTTTTTGTCCCAGAGCAACTCTCCTAGAACTGCCTATTTAAATCTTGATCTAGAAAAAAGAAACTTGTTCAAGTTTTCTATTTCCTATTAAAACCTACCACAACCCCTTAAATATGAGCAGTCTGGAGAGAGCCGAATTTGTAGTCCATGTTTCAAGGAGATGGGGATATTCTATTGGCAAATGGTCAGAGAATCAGGATCAACAGTTGTCCAAATAAAAAACCTGTGATCAGAACCACCGGTTCTTTCCTTCCTTCCCAAATTCAAACTAACCACTAAGACATTTGGACTCCCATTCCTCTCCAACCCCTGTCACCACTTTAGTTTGGATTTGACCACTTCTAGTTTGCTTCCTCTGTGACCTTTCTACCAGCAATCTTGTCCCACTCAAAGCAATGTTCCACACTAGCCATAATGAATGTCTAGGGTAAGCCTGAGCATGATCTGTTCTTGACTACTGAAAAGTTAGCTCATGCCTGATGAACCCACAGAATGTAGACCACCCCACTGGCCTGGCAGATGAAGGTACCACTGAGGCCTTTTAGTTGGCTGGCTCTTTGGGCCCTCTTAGATTCAGCTCTGCTTATTTTGGGCTCTGAGCCCTTCAAGTTTGTATGTCTTAATTCTTCCAGGTGAAAAACTGGGGTGTGAGAGACTCCAGATTTTCAGTGTGAGACGTAGTGAGCTACTTACAACATTTGGATTTGTGGCCAATTTCATCTATAAGGTAAACACCTTTGAGAGGTCCTTTCAAGCCTCAAGAATTGTGCACAGGCAGCCAGAAATTCAGTCTGGTTGAATTACGGAGGATTATTTCAAGGGACAATAATGGGTATTCCTAAATCTAAAAAAAAAAAAAAAAAAAATAGCTAAATGGCAGCTGTTAGGGGACTCACAAAGTCTCAAGGCTAGCCCACTGCATACACAGCTGGGGCACTTAGGGAAATAAAGACAAGAAACTCAGACTTTCCTGAGTTTCATCATCAAAATCTAAGTAGATACAAGTTGGATTATTAAAAGCCAAAAAGGCATCTCCCACTATAAGGAAGTCTTCTCATGAAAGGAACAGATCTATTGTTAATAAAAATCTCGGTAGCCAATGTCACAGAATTGGTGGGCACAAGGTTGAGACTTAAAAACTGTTAGAACGCTCGCCACCTAACTCTAAGACTAATAAGTTGGTCATGAAAGCAGTTTGCTGTAAAACACTACAAAATCCCCAACCCAGCAACATACCCCTCATAGGTATTAATTTCGCTCTGACAGACCCAAGGCTTAGTTTAATAAAACAGTATCCTTAAGTTTCAAGAATTACGCATGCTACCTGTTTAGTTTATGTCTGAGAACCATGGTCCTAGAAGCTGTATCTATCTACAAAAATGGCAAAATCTTACTAAGCCAACCTAGAATTACAATTAGACAAGATCATTTAATAAGTGCACTTGAAAGTAAGGATTCCCAAGTCAAACAAACAGAATAGGATATCTTTTTTTTTTTTTATGGTCATAAAACCCTCCAGAAAGCTTAGAGACGCCAAAATAGCTTCACTGAAAGATTTATTGCAAAAGGCTAAAGAAAAATTAAGGACATAAGAGGCACCTAAAACAAAGACTGTCAGACTGATGTGACTCCTACTACTCCCCTCTGTTTACCTCAGGACTCACAGAGTCTATTCATCCTCTTTCTGAACTGCCTTTCCACTCAAAGAGACGAGAAGACCGTAAACCAAAGTCTACCAAGTTAGTGGCCTTACAGATGCCCCAATATGTACCCTCAAAGGAGTGCCCCCACATAGGCCCCTCTCAGGATTGACAAGACTGTGGGATTCTCCAGTAAACCGCAATCCAAACACCCAAGAGGGAACTAAAACTACAATTAATGCAAAACCTTCCTAAACTCTCTACTTTAAACACCACTCATCCCAGAGCCTGTAAATGGGATCCTGAAAAAACTGGCAGAAGTGAGCAAAGGCTGAGAATTCTTACCAGTGTCAGTTCTCCTGGATCTCTGCCTGTCCTGAGTGCCCAATCGAGAGAGGAAGGTCGAATTTTATGTTGTCCCTTATTTTCCAAGTCCTGTTGGTTACCCATCCTTTCTTTCCCAGGGACAGCTAATGCTTTCTTCTTTGTCTCCTTTTGTGTCCTGAGAACTTGGTTAGGCAACTGTCAGGTTGGTGGCCCCCAAAATATGGCCAGAAAGAAGTGTGGGCTTCAATCCATTTCAGATAGATATGGCTGGACAGAAATATGGGTTGCACTCCATTTGGGGCTAGTGTCAGACCTCAGGGGAATTGTCTAAGTCTTCCTTTTGGCTGTCTTTGGGAGTGCCTCTCGATCTTGGGAGGGTGGAATCTTTTGCACCTTCTTTGGGGAAACCTTTTGCATTCAGCGAGTTGTTCAGTAATGCCACGAATATTTACAGATTGCCCCAACTGAAACCTGACAAGATATTTAAAAGGACCTTTTTTTTAAGTAGTTCTGTGGTTAGAAGTTGACCAATTTGGAAGCTGATATTCAGAGCCTGATGGGAACATTTTTTAGGCCTTCTCCCCTGAGTTAAATAAAACTATGTACACAGAGAGGAAGAAATCTAGAACACAGGAATCTTTTTATTTCCATCTTAGTGGAAGACCTTCTCCCTGATCTAGAGAAGCAAATAGAAGATAATAGAGTTGAATGGATGGTCAGTCCTTCGATGTAATATAGGTTGCAACCCAATTCTTTGAGGAATTAAAAACACGTTGTCTTAAAAATCTAGTCCCTACAAGAACAGAACTGCAGCTCTAGAAGCAATCCAAACCCTATCAATCCTTTTTTAGCAATTTCAACACCTCCCTATTCATCTATAAACACTTGTAAGTGTTGTCAAAATCTGGATTCTGGAAACAGAAGTCCTTCTCGGAGGAACTTGCATTCTTTCCCAGTGCCTTTGTGATGCAAATGTCTACCCAGTCTTTTCTAAATACTGAGGGCCATCTCTTTGAAATACTACAAACTTCAGGGAGGTAATTCTTATCAGAAGGAAAGGCTATTTGGAAACTAGGCCAATGGGGAAAAAAAAATCTTTTAAAAGTTGAAAGCTGCCCGTGCAGGTAACCTTAATTGATTCCATCTGCCAGAAACACAATTTAGATCCAGCTGTTCTTTAATAAACTAGTGAGTTTTGCACCTTTGTGCCCTCAAAACAATCTTTTCCCTTTCTAAATTTACAATGAAGTTGTTGTTGTGTTTAGACTTAAAATTCTTGTGAATTCCCCGGTCTTCCCCCCCCCCCCCCCAGCCCAAAGATGATAGAAGGAAATACAAGGTAAACTCCTCCCTCACAACATTTTAAAGATAGGGAAAGATCTGGGGGATAGAATGGATCGAAAGGAATGCCATCTGTTTCAGCACCAATTGCTCAACTCTCTACACTGCATGAAGAACTCTTGGTGGTGTCACCTGTAAAATACCACCTGCAGCTTCTTCCAAGGTCCAAAGCCGCTGTGTTTGTGTCTACAACTCAGAATCAGCTCTTGGGACAGTCACTCACTCCACTGTGAATGAGTCGACACGCCTCCACAAGGAGCAGGTCACGCACGAGCCGGGGGGCAGTCCTCCATCTCTGACAGTCTCTGATTTTGGAATGCAACTTACTTATACTCAACAAAGTCCAGGAGAGATACAGCGAAGCGGGGAGTTCACTTCCAGCCCAGACTGGGTGGAAAGTTACAGAAGCCTTGAACACGAGCGGCGGGGCCCACCTCAGGTCACTGTAATGAAAGCCACTGGACGGACGCCCACAGAATTCAGCAGCCAGCTGGGTCTTCCAGGGGCTGGTGGGGAAACTGTGCAAACCTGCTCACCCTCTCTGCCCTGAGCGCGGTGAGGACAGAGCCTTCCTGCAGCCCAGCCCACGCCCGTCTCCTCTCGGGCCCAGAGCGGACAGGAGGGCGGGCGCGTGGAGGCGGCCACCTGTGGGCCCCGGCGTGGATGTGGGGCTCGTGGACCCCACGCGTGCGCAGCGACGGAGGTGCCGGCTGGTCCGCGCGCAGGGTCTCGCCAGCACCAGGGCCCGCCACGTGGTCTCCATAGCAACAGCAGGGCTGGCGGCTAAGCTCTCTCGCGCCCAGAGGACCCTCAAGGTCAGAGGTCATCTCTGTGGCAACACAAACTTCCCGCGCTACGGCGGCTCGGGCGGGCCACTTCTGTCGCATTGCGCAGGGGAGCCCCCGGCACGCAGAGGCGAGGAGCGAGCGCGGTGGCCGGTCCCGGGGATCCTGGCCGCGGGTCACACCCCAAGGAAGACCGCGCCTCGCCTTCCTACCCCTCCTCTCAGGGCTCAGTGAGGCCGACTCGGAACCGGCGTGGGTCGGACCGCCGAGGGGCCCGGCTCCTGGAAGGAGATCCGCGCCGCAGAGGCGGCCGGCTCTGGGCTTGCAGAGAACAAATGATCACAGAGGCTCTGGGAGCGGGGCTCTGCCCCAAGCCGCGCTTCTGCTTCTGCCAGGCCTCGTCCTGCAAGCTCCGGTCTCCTGGCCCGAGGCCACAGGCCCAGCAACCTCGCCTTTGACAGTGGCTCCGGGCAGGAGCCCGCTGAAGAGCTGAGTGTGGTGGTGGGACGTGCGGGCAGCTACAAGTTCGAGGATGGCTGCTTCACAAAAACACGAGCTGCCGCGGGGGGGGGGGGGGGGGGGGAAGCACCTCCCTTCCAGCCTCCTGGAACCGGCAGCCTGGAGGTGCAGACCCTCGAGGACAAGAACATGCCCCCGGAAGGTCCCGGGTACCATCTTCAGAGAAGAGTTCGTAAAAGAAAGGAGGAACACGACCGTTTCTGTGGACCGTCTTCCTTTCTTAGGAGAAGAAAAGCAAAGACTAGGAAAGAAAATGACTGCTTTCTCCTCTGGCAGAGGGACACGAATGGTGCCCCTTCTGTTTAAAGGCCGCGGGTGCCAGAAGGGGAGAAGTTCACTTTCTCAGAGAACCCGATTTTTCACTGTTGATTCCGTTAATAAAAATGCATTAAAAACCTGCTGGGTTGTCATAACCAGAGCTTTGGTCAGGGGACAGTGATAAAGGCAATAGTGCCCAACAATTGTTGGGTGACTTTCTGAGACGTTGTTAGTAGATTAAATAAATAAGAACTGATGTGTTCCCTGTAAAACGTGTCTACATTGTACCTGTTTTTGCCTTTATGTTTAGGACGGCCCTAAGGATTCTTCCTTTCAACTTCCCTTGCCTTCATCATTCTGCCTTCTACATTCTGAGCAGAAAGTTAGTTTGTAGCCACGAGAGAAATACACACACACAAAATCATCAGGACAGACTTGGTCCTTAAAAAGCAGAAAATAAACTAGTATATCTTTTGAGGCAAATGGAGGAACTGAAAAGTCTCCCTCAGAAAACTCCCTGCCCTTCAGTGCTCAGGTTCGACGCATAACTAAATATAGTATGAAACCCTAAGAAACATCACAAACTGAAGCCCTAAGAAACATCACAAACTGAAGCCCTAAGAAACATCACAAACTGAAGCCCTAAGAAACATCACAAACTGAAGCCCTAAGAAACATCACAAACTGAAGCCCTAAGAAACATCACAAACTGAAGCCCTAAGAAACATCACAAACTGAAACCCTAAGAAACATCACAAACTGAAACCCTAAGAAACATCACAAACTGAAACCCTAAGAAACGTCACAAACTGAAACCCTAAGAAACGTCACAAACTGAAACCCTAAGAAACATCACAAACTGAAACCCTAAGAAACGTCACCCAGACTATGGAACTGGGCAGGTAGATGTGTCAGTAGGAATTTCCCTGACCCACCGCCCCTCCTGGAGATGGTACTAACTTGGGCTCGACGATGTTATTAATAATACAGGCGCAATGTAATGTTTCAAATATACCATTCAAACATCCCAACTGTTTCCGCTTAAGGCATAGGAAAGTATTTTGAATAAATGCTTCCATTTTCAGACATCTACACAGTATTTATAGAAAGCTTATGATTCAATGGAATGAGTTATGATGCCAAAATGTACAAAGGAGTGAAAACTTTGGTTGTTATTCTTGCTACCATATGTATAACAACACTTCACAAAAGTCCCCAATGTTTGTGTTGCTAAAACATGGAAGACTGGTTTTGAACGTTTTTAAAGGAATGATTCCCGGTAGGCAAAGCAAAATATGGTATAGAATTAGCTTTAGCACCTTCTCAAAGCAATGCATCATTTGAAAAAAAAAAATAGCAGTTATGGATGGAGTCTAAAGTGAGAAGAGGCTGGAATGGGGTCAGCCAAAGTCATCTTCATCTTTAAAGCCAAGTTTAAAGTTTAGATTATCATGCATTGGATTTCACACTCATTAACTTGGATATAAATTTCAAATAAGAAAAATCCACTCTCCCAATCAGTCAATACTATGAAGCCTAGCTAAAATGCCATACCTGAGTTCATGAAGTGACACTGCTCTGCAAAACCCATTTTGCGACTTCAGTAACTCAAACTTCCTGGATGCAGTTCAACCCAACTCATACTACACGAGATCCCACTCTAAAGACAAGCATGTGAGAAGGAGAACCCTTCACCTGAATGGTGTTCCAGTTATGCAGTCTGAGTTTAATGTCTCCATCTGATATAGGCTCAGTGTTTAGAAATTCAGATTTGTGGCCCATTTGTGGCTCGCCCAGCTCTAGAGGATGAGTCGGCAGGCTCAGAAGGAGGAGTGAAAAATGCTTACTCTTTTTTCCTCCCTCTCTCCCTATCTTCTTATTTCTAAACGCCATGACAGCCCTTGATGTAAAGGAAGTAGCTTTAAAAGAACCATGTGTATTGAAATGAGTAACAGTGCCATACCAGGTGTTTTGCCACCTAAAACAGCTTAGGGAAAGGCAAAAGCAGAGCTGAAAGACACCAAAACAAGAGGAAATAGAAAATGCCAATAAATTCTACGAAGCCCTACTTGTTTCATCTCCAAGTTACAGGGTAGAGAGGGAAACTGAGTTCAGAAAAGGACACACTCAGGGCCTCAAGTGTGTGGGATTTTCTAAATATGCTCTGCAAAAGTAGATCTAGGGCATCTGCTTCCTGCCCCCCCTTGCACTCAATAAAAATTAACTTCAATTACAATTCATCTAAAAATCTGTGCTTTCTAAGATCCTATCATTCCATGGAAGTTTGGGGGACTCATATGTATGGTTGAGTGGCTGTATGTATTCAAAGGTCTGTGGCTTCCTGTGCTTGTTGTATAGTATGTGTCTGAAAAGATAGTCATGACATGACCTTAGTATTTATCTTTATTGTGTACTTTTTTTCCAACCACATTTCTTTCCTTAGCAGGGTCAAAGTTCAATGACCTACATTATTTCTCAAACTGGTCTGTTCTGGCTAGTCTATATTATCATTACTGGTTTAAAGAGACATATCAAACCCTCCACTAGGCAAAACAAGTGCCTTGGACTTATTCCTATGTAATGTTTTGCCTACAATACAGTCATCTTGCATGACATACAGTGAAAACTGAAGCAGGTAACATTTATTCTAAACACTTAACAATTGCTGTGCTGGGAAAGTAGGACATTTAAATTGTGTGTGTGTGTGTGTGTGTGTGTGTGTGTGTGTGGTCTTGGATAATAGTTAGTTGTATTGTGAGATTTTGTTTATTTTTATTAAGATAGTAAATATATATCCAGGATTTCTAAGCTATTACCATTTATTTTTAAAAGCACATATTCTTCATGTTTTACGTAAAAACAACTACAAAAAAAACCTATTTCCTTAACACCTCTAATTTAAATACTAATTAATAACTTGGGTAAATGAATACCTTTGCCCTTAAGTTCATGGCTCTATTATCTGTTTATTTTCACACCAGCCTGATTATATAGCAGAACTCTGAAATTCCTCCCAGTACCTACACTTGTTGACAGTTTAAAGAATTGGCAAATTATTTTATAATTTGCAAAGATTAGGAAGGAAAATTAATCTCATAAGAAGTCTGCACCAAATTTATGATCCTAGTACTGGTATTTTGTGGTATTCTGCCAAGCTCCTTAGTTTGAATATAGTTAATTGTCTTCATTTTAGATTTAAGATAACATAATAGGTAGTAGTCAATCTGTTCTTTTTGGTTTTAACAGTCAAGAGGATTTTAGTCTTTGCTTTATTTTAATTACCCAATTAACTTCTTAGTTATACTGCTATCTTGGGATCAAAAACCTGCAAATGATTTTAGGCTTAGTGTTAATAGCAGAAAGAGAATGGAACTCGCCAACTACAATACTGAAAGGGAATGACTAGGCATGAGTATATTCCAGCTCAAATAACAAAAACTTTTAGAAGGTGGGATTGATAGTGTGACACATTAAAGTTCTATTATTAAAATAATTTACAAAAGACTCCAACTTCCAGGTCGGAAAGTTAACCCTTATCAATCCAAGACTAAACTAGAGTAGTTGGTGATGTTGTTAGCACACTTTGAGTTAACCCATCAAATCACACATGAACCTTTAGCATTCATAAGGTTCAAAATTGCTCTAAAAATAATTTATCATTTGTTTGACACCTTCCAAACCACTTTGGAAGAATAAAAGGGCATCTACTTTATCCCAGAGAGATGAAAATGGGGGAGGTGAGGGAGGTATAATGAAAAGATCTTGCATCTTGTGTTGGGGGAAATTAGTGTTTCCAGTGAAACTTTACCATATATAAAGGCCAGTAAGGAAACTTCCGAGTTGGTGCTGAATTATTTCCCACTCTCCAATACTATGGAGGGACAGAGTTCAAGGTCCCTAGACAAATGGCTGAGTCTTAAAAAACAACAACACTTTTGCAATATTCCTTTCTCTAAATCTTTTCAGAGGACGCAAGACGTCTTCAAAAACCACTATTTTTACTGTGTGAAGGAGTAACCCCTCCTCTCTAAGCCCTTGGCTAGTCCCACTTTGGGAAGTCTTGTAAAAAGGGTGTTCACATTCACTTGTGAGATAGTGTTTGGAATCTACGACCGACCGAGGCATCAACAAGTGTTGGGCTGGATGCTGGGCTTGGGGTACCCCTCGCCGCTGAACTGGAAATGCGGATGGTAAAGGGACAACACTGCTCTTTGCTTGGGTGATGCTCTGGATGCTGGTCTCACCTCCGAGCTGCTAAAGGCGGAGTCGAAAGAGAAGGGTAAAGGGCAGGGGAGGGAGGACTCGGAGGAGGCAGGAACCGATGGCACGGAGAGATACAGGTTAGAGCTGAAGCAGCACGGGGAGGAGGATCTCAGGACAGAGGCACAGAGCCCACTGCAGCACCGCGCCCGCGGGCCAGCGGCTACTCCCAGAGCCTCAACAGCCACCAAACTTCCTAGCTGGGGGCAGCTGCCCAGGCGTCCTCCGCTGCACCCGAGCAGCTATCTGCCCTTTTGGACCGTCTAACAACTCGCCGTTTCTCATCTGCGGCAGCAGCGGGGACTTCACCGGGTGCTCAGCCTCCACACCCACCGCCTCCACCCCGCCTACCCACACCTCCTCCTCTCCCTCCGCTCACACCCCGCACCCGCAGGCGCAGCACCCCTCGGAGCGCGCCGCCCCAGCTGCAAGGCTTTTGCAAGGCTCCGGGGGCCGGGAGGCAGCAGCCACTTGCTGCCCAGCGGCTGGGGACCCGGGTGCCCGCGCGGTCCCCGGCGGAGCTCAGGTTGTCAGGGAGGCCATGGGGAGCCATGATCTACTACACCGCAGTGCCAGCGTCAGGAGCTTCCAGGGCCCCGGCTGTCGCTGCAGGAGGGCCCGACCCTCACCCCCGCCCCCGAAAGCCGCCCCAGACACCAACACCCGGCCCCCTGGTCCCTCCCCACCCAGAACCGAGCCGCGTGACGACACACACCCCCTATGCCGGCGCGCACCGCTCCCAGACCCGCTGTGCCCAAGCTTCTCGCCAGTGTGCCGCCGCCTCCACCACGCAGCCCTCCAGCCTGGCCTCCCTGGGCTGCTCTCCCGCAGCTCCGCGGCCTCCCCGAAACACCTCAGACAGAAATACCAGACAGCGAACCCGGGTACCCAACTCCTCGAATCACCTGCATTTGCATTTCTTATGTAATGTACTGCAAGTTTCCCAGTTGGAGCCCTTTGGAATGGGGGCGCAAGATCACCGGAGGCTGAAACCGGGACTCACGGCCGCCCGGCTCCCACCCAGGGGTCGCCGACGTAGGGCTGTGATTCTGCTTTGTAAATGGGGGTTTAGTTACATACATTAGGGGGGACCGAACTAGTCTTCTCGGTCTGGAGTCCCCCCAGCCATAGAAGCCCTGCTCAAGTATTCCCAGTAGCAGGAGGTGCGGGAGGCAGACCCCGGAATGAGTTAATACTCCGGCACCGGGAGCGGGAGGGGGAGGGAGGCGGGGGCTGACGGAGGAGCGGGGCGCGAGGGAGGGGGCATCTTTTACTTTGAGTAGAGGTGATGGGGTGGCGAATATTGTGCAAGCTAATCAGAAAGTCTAGAGCAGGTTCCGGGCACCGAGCTACGTCCCTGAACCTGCAGCAGAAGTAAGGAGAGCTCGCGGTTCTTTTTTTCCTGGCAACTACGGAAGCTTCATCTGCCTCGGGCAGAACCTTGAGCCAAACCCCTTCCATTCCACCAAACATCGGCAACCAAATACATTTAAAAAAAAAAAAAAGTTTCCTCCTCCCTCCTCCTGATGGATGGTGTCACAGCCAAGAGAAGCTGATAATGGTGTTCTGGCTCACCGACCGATCCAGCTGTTACTTGTTTATCCATGCAACACCTCTACATGCAACACTGTCCTGGTTCCTTCTCTGCCTCCCTCGCCTTCCTGCATAGCAGAACTGCAGATCTAGCTCAGTGAGCAACAGACAGGTTATTATGAGGAAAAGCATAACACGATGCATGTTTTGCTTACCAGTTGGGTTCTTGTTTTTCTTAAGACTCTTGCCACAAAGACACTGCAGCATATGCGTTCCTTTGCTGAAAATGTTCCAAAGAAACCACATTGATTTGGGCGAAAAGCAATCCAGCAGCTTAGACACCCTGAGAAAGAAGAGATCCTTGTGGTTGCATAATAATAATTTGAAATCAGTTCTCCTGAAGAGGGGCACCGGTTTTACCATAGGAAAAACGATAATATTCCGAATCTTCTCCCAGTTTTTTCCCCTCACGTGGTATATTTCTTTGAGACTTCTCAGTGATTGTTTTTTTTCGGCCAGGATGAATGATTTATCTCTCTTGATCACCACTGGGTTATTACCAAAGGGTTGGGGGAAAAGTCCTTTTTCAGCATGAAGCCAAACAAAAAAGCCAAGAAATCCCAACTGAGCTCAGAACTAATCAGGGAGAACAGTGATGCACAAAAGATCGCCAAAGAGAAAACCATAGCCTTTACTTGATCGCTATGAGGATGGGTGGGTCTGCAGAAGGCGAAGCAGGATTCATCTCAGTGAGAGAAGACTGCCATTGTGTAGTCCCTAGGAGAGAAGGGGGGGAACCAAAGGAGAGAGAGAAAGAAAGGAAAAAGAAAGAAAAAAGAAAAAAACCACCGGTACACACACTCACACACCAATACCACCTCCGAGATTGAGAGTCTGACAGCCGAAGACACAGCCTCCCAGTGTCGATTTTTTTTGTTTTTATAATCAATCGCCAGTGCCCAGTGGGATCGGGTTGAACCTGCAGTTCTCAAATCACCACGAAGAAAAGATGCAAATCTAGGTGCCCCCTCCCCTGGTCAGGCCGGCAGCAGGTAGAGAGCGCCACAGATCCCCTTCCTCCTTCTTCTCACTCGCCCAGTTCCCAACCGCGGTGAGCATGAGGAAAACCTCCCCTCCGGATTCCTCGCCCAGTCTCGGCTGTGAGTTACTGGCATTAGAGGGAGGAGGAGGAGGAGTTGAAGTTTGCATTGAAAAGACTGGCTTTCCATGACGTAGCCACGTGCTCTCAGACCCGTCACCAGTGAGATGCTTCAACCCGCCCAGGGAGGGCAGTGTCACTGCAGTCTCTCCGCTAGTTCCCGTCCTGAAGTCCCCCAACCGCCCGCACCGCCCCAGCCTTGGACCCTCTCCCTCCTCTGCCCAGCATGAGTAGGCTTGCTGATGGCTCTAGGAGCCATCTAACAGACCTTTCTGTTAAAAGTGAATTTGGAAAAGAAAAATGAACAATTATAATAAGTAAACCTTAAAAAAATACATGGGGGGGGGGGGGGGGACTTAAAGAGAAACAGTAGTTTAATACCACTCTTCACAGCTTACATGAGTTCCACCTTATCTTTTCAAAAGCAGCATCTAAACCATTAAGGAAAACTCACGTTCCTTTAGTTCGTATTATTGGAATCCTACTTAACGTGCTGTTTGGAAAATATAAACTAGACATAGGACAAACAAATATGTACTTGCAGAAGCAGCCTGTTAAAAGGGCAACCACTAAAATCTAGGTGGTAAGATGTGTTTTGGTAGGGAGGGCCATATGTACATGGGAAATAGTATGCCTTTTCTAGACAATTAATTCATTATCATCATATAATTTTTTTAAACAGAAAGCACTCTGCTTAAATCACACCCTAATTCATTGCTTGTTTCTATAACCATTAATTGAACATTAAATTCACCCTTATTCACTTCTCATCTACGCTAATATACAACCTTGTTATCAGCCACCACAATCTAACCTAACAAAATGGGCAAACATAAACCAGCTCCCTACTTTCCCAGAAAAATAAAAAGATTTAGGGCTGTTGTTTTATTTTATCTTATTTGGGGGAAACAATGCTATGTACAAAAATAGCACAAACTGTTACAAAGAATAAATAACAAACCCCATGTACTCCCCACTCAATATTAGTACATGTTAACATTTCATCATATCTGTGAACTGGGGAGTTTGGGAAAGTAAAATTACCCACTCTCACTCTTGTTAGGTGAATGAAGTAAAGTTATTTCAGCTTATTTCCATTTCTATAGGAAAATTGACATAAAATTTTAAAATATATATGTAGAAGCTCCATTTTACTATCAAAATATTAAAAATGCTTCTACTCCATAGGATTTCAAACTATCTTATAAACAAATAGATGCAGACTTGTGTTGTTGAGAATAAATGGAAGAAATTGATTTTGAAGAAAATTAACGCCTCAGTTATCAAAAAAAGAAATTGTAGTCAATAACTTCCTCACTGCTATAGTTTTCTAATATTCATGAGACATTTTGAGATTCCAAAATGTGCATCCAATATCTGGAACCCTTTTGGGAAACATCAGTCAATTTTAGATAAGGTAGTAAGGGAATTTAAAACAAGTAAATTCTATTTAAGTAAAGGAACCAGAAAGCTAAATAGTGATGGCCTCAATGTACCAAAAGAATCATGTCATAGCTTAAAAGAATTACTATGATTAACTGGAATCTAAATAAAGTTTGGGAAGTAAAGAAAGAGGAAATACTAAGTGTTTATGAATTTAATGACAAATGACTTAGGAGAAGCAGGATGAAAAGAATAGAATTCTTTTTTTTTTTTTCTAAAGAGTAAAACTGGCATAGCATTGCCAAATAATTAGGATTATTTTTATATCAGTCCATCGGGGATAGATATCATATGCTGCTTCTATAAAATTTTGGTGTCCAGTTCGGGGGCGAGGGGTTCTGGAATATCCCAATCTATTACCACTGGATATATTCCAGAGAAACAAATGAATAAAAAATATTCTCCTTCTAGGTCTTTTGAACTCTCACATCTCTAAGTTTCCCTAAAAACTTGCTGAGTCCCCTGGGATATTTCACAAGTAAAATAAAATCTGGGGAGGTGTTCTGTAACTATTGGATCTTTTTATATGCTAAGTTTATGTAAAGAGAGTATTTCTCAAACCAGCTTCTCTTGCATTTCAAATTGAACTCTCTTTTCTACATTGTAACAGTGAATTTGATTCCTATTACAATAAAGAATGACTGTGAAAGCTATGGGATGTTTTACTATATATTGGTGGAAAGCTGATTACTTCTTTGTCCTAGTGACCAACATAAAAGGTAATTAACTGTGGCTACTACTTATTGAGATTCTATTATTCCAGGCTGTGCTAGTTCCTTCTCATCTTTTATGCTCTTTAAAGGAAGGAGAAATCTTTTATAATAATGTATGAAATTTCTATAATTCTTTTCCATACTTAGTTTACATAGGCTATTATTCACATTATTCAACAAACAAACAAATACCAAATTTTTTGTCTAGAAAAGATGGCCTAATACTGATTCAGGTTACCATTGATCCAAAGGATGAAGGGTGATCCAAGAGTCAACTCAGGTTTCTGGGGGCCTCTGGTTTAAGGGTGATCCTACGATATTTATACTGACCTGAGTTTAGACCATTATTTAAGTTGTGTGGGTTTGGGTTTTTTTTTGAAGATATCAAAATATTTACTTACCCTTTGCCACACTACATTCAAATCAATATTAGATGGCAAAAAAATGAAAATTATCAGAAAGTAAATGTAAGCATTAGAATGCATGTAAGTAAAGATAGAATAAGGAAAGCCTCATGGTAACTGTAAAAATGAACAGTAAAATCTGTACTATATATAGGTAGAAAAATCTTAAAACTATTTTCATAAGGTTGAAACAAGATAAACCCAGAACTCATAATCGAGTTCAGTTAAAATTGAAACTTACCTTCAGCTATATCATAGTAAACAGACCTAAAAATAAATGTAGTGGCCAGAATTCCAGGTCACAATAAAATATACATTTTAATTTAGGACATGTAAATGTCTATGAGATTATCAAAATCTTTGTGACTGTCTTAGCAGGCTCTTTCTAATTGTCCCCAATAGTTACTCTTCTATTTTATTCTTCCTTTTAATAATAAAACCCCACCCCACCACAGTTTTGAAAGGGCTCATGGGTACCCAGATAAAAAAAATATAATTCCCAGCCTCCATTGCAATTAAGTATGGTCATGTGACTATATTCTAACCAAAAAGATGAGAGCAAAAGTGACCCATTGAACTGCCTGGTCACATTCTTCAAAGGAAGTCTCTCTCTCTCTCTCTCTCTCTCTCTCTCTCTCTCTCTCTCTTTCTCTCTCTCTCTCTCATTAATAAATAAAAAGAAGTAATTTGAAAAATAAAAGTAATTTTTAAGGTATTATCACTTTAGTACCATTTGCTTCCTCTCCCTTGTTCCTATATTGACTCATGGCATAGAAAACCTCTGCTGCTTTCTCCTGGAGGCAACAGTCTGGAAAGGTAACTCCGGTTCTGCTCTCTGCCCCCTCCCAGGTTCTCAATGAAGAAGGAATGATTTAAGTGGTCTAGCCCCTTCTTTTCTCTGTCTCTTTGGATCTGCCTACATGCAAAATAAAAAAAAGTTTTCATGATCCTCTGCTTCAGTTCCCCTCTGCAAAGAGCATTGTGTGAGCCCTGGCCGGTGTGTCTCGGTTGAATCATCCTCCCATACACCAACAATTCGCGGGTCCGATTCCTGATCAGGGCATATACCTAGATTGCAGGTTCGATCCCCAGTTGGGATGCAAATGAGAAGCAACCAATCAATGTGTCTCTCTTCCTTCCTCTCTCTAAAAGTCAATGAACATGTCCTCAGGTAAGGTTTGGAAAAAAGCATTGGGTCAGCTTTGAACCTACAGTCTATCTTCTAGAAACAGGTGTGGACACCATTCTTTCTCTGAACTCATTATGGGAGACGTCATCAGTACTTCACATATATCCTTTTCATCCTGCCTTATCAGTGTGCTGTGGTTGGCTTCCAGCTTCCAGTGTCTCCATCTCTGAACCTGAGGGATCTTTGTCCAAACCGCGAAAGGCCCCTCTCTGTGCCCAGGCACTCACAGAGAAGCCTGAGAATGAACACTCCCTCAGAGAATGTTCCCATGACTAAACACCACAGCTTCCTTACCTTGTGGGAAGGATAATGATGAGGCATGTGTTTTATATCCTTTCCCAGATTTTCCTTGTGGAATAAGACAGTCTCCCACCAGGATAGCTTGTTTACCAGCACACCATTGGCCCTCTCCCCTTTCCTATATCCATTCCCCACTCATCTACTATATTCTCACCCTGAGAAACTACTTGTATTAGAACCTTTATCCTCCGTGGAAACTCAAACCAAGACAGGGTTGAAGAGAGAAGACAGTAGCACTGGGTAAAAAAAAGTTTTCAATGATTTTTGCAATTTCCAGATGTGGGAAAAGTATTTAGCGCAGTGGTTCTCAAACTTCCTAATGCCGCAACCCTTTAATACAGTTCCTCATGTTGTGGTGACCCCCAACCATAAAATAATTTTCGTTGCTACTTCATAACTGTAATTTTGCTACTGTTATGAATCGTAATGTAAATATCTGATATGCAGGATGTATTTTCATTGTTACAAATTGAACATAATTAAAGCATAGTGATTAATAACAAAAACAATATATGTGTTTTCCGATAGTCTTAGGCGACCCCTGTGAAAGGGTCTTTCGACCCCCAAAGGGGTTGAGACCCACAGGTTGGCGACCCACAAGTTGAGAACCGTTGACTTAGGGAGACCAATTCTATTTTTTTTTTTTTTGCAATTTTTTTTCTTTAGTGATTAAGGTATTACATATGTGTCCTTATCCCCCCATTGCCCACCCACCGCACCCCCACTCATGCCCTCATCCCCATGGTGTCTGTGGCCATTGGTTAGGCTTATATGCATGCATACAAGTCCTTTGGTTGATCTCTCCCCCTTACGCCCACCCTCCCCTACCTTCCCTCTGAGGTTTGATGGGTCTGATCAATGCTTTTTTGTCTTTGGATCTGTTTTTGTTTATCAATTTATGTTGTTCACTTTATTCCACAAATGAGTGATATCTATCTTTCATGTGATATTTATCTTTCTCTGACTGGCTTATTTCGCTTAGCATAATGCTCTCCAGTTCCATCCATGCTGTTGCAAATGGTAAGAATTCTTTCTTTTTTACCGCAGCGTAGTATTCCATTGTGTAGATGTAACACAGTTTCTAATCCACTCATCTGATGATCGTCACTTAGGCTGTTTCCAAATCTTAGCTATGGTAAATTGTGCTGCTATGAACATAGGGGTGCATATATCCTTTCTGATTGGTGTTTCTGGTTTCTTGGGATATATTCCTAGAAGTGGGATCACTGGGTCAAATGGGAGTTCCATTTTCAGTTTTTTGAGGAAACTCCATACTGTCTTCCATAGTGGCTGCACCAGTCTGCATTCCCACCAGCAGTGCACGAGGGTTCATTTTTCTCCACATCCTCTCCAGCACTTGTCGTTTGTTGATTTGTTGATGATAGCCAGTCTGACAGGTGTGAGATGGTACCGCATTGTTGTTTTGATTTGCATCTCTCAGATGATTAGTGACTTTGAGCATGTGTTCCTATGTCTGTTGGCTTTCTGAATGTCCTCTTTCGAAAAGTGTCTATCTAGGTCAGTTGCCCATTTTTTGATTGGGTTGTTTATCATCCTTTTGTTAAGTTGTATGAGTTCCCTGTAAATGTTGGAGATTAAACCCTTATCGGTGATAACATTGGCAAATATGTTCTCCCATGCAGTGGGCTTTCCTATTGTTTTATTGATGGTTTCTTTTGCTGTGCAGAAGCTTTTTATTTTGATGTAGTCCCATTTGTTTATTTTCCATTGCCCTAGGAGCTGTATCAGTGAAGATATTGCTATGGCATATGTCTGAGATTTTACTGCCTGTGGATTCCTCTATTTTTATGGTTTCCTGTCTTATGTTTAAGTCCTTTATCCATTTTGAGTTTATTTTTGTGTATGGTGTAAGTTGGTGGTCTAGCTTAATTTTTTTGCATGTATCTGTCCAATTTTCCCAGCACCATTTATTGAAGAGACTGTCTTGACTCCATTGTATGTTCTTGCCTCCTTTGTCAAATATTAATTGAGCATATTGGTTCGGGTCAATTTCTGGGTTCTCTATTCTATTGGTCTATATGTCTGTTCTTGTGCCAGTACTAGGCAGTTTTGAGAACAGTGGCTTTGTAATACAGCTTGATATCTGGTATTGAGACCCCTCCTACTTTGTTCTTCTTTCTCAGGATTGCTGCAGCTATTCGGGGTCTTTTTTTATTCCAGATGAATTTTTGGAGAGTTCGTTCTAGGTCTGTGAAATATTCCATTGGTATTTTAATGGGGATTGTGTTGAATCTATAGATTGCTTTGGGTAGTATGGACATTTTAATGATGTTGATTCTACCAATCCATAAACATGGTATGTTCTTCCATCTGTTTATGTCTTCCTCTATCTCTTTTTTCAGTGTCCTATAGTTTTCCAAGTACCTGGTACAGGTCTTTTATCTCCTTAGTTAAGTTTATTCCTAGGTGTCTTAATTTTTTTGGTGCAATGGTAAATGGTAGTGTTTTTTTAATCTCTCTTTCTGTAAGTACACTATTGATGTATAAAAATGCCATAGATTTCTTGGTGTTAATTTTGTATCCTGCTACATTGCCAAATTCATTTATTAAGTCTAATAATTTTTTGATGGAGTCTTTAGGGTTTTCTATGTACAGTATCATGTCATCTGTGAATAATGACAGTTTTATGTCTTCTTTTCTAATTTGGATACCTTTTATTTCTTCTTCTTGTCTAATTGCTATGGCTAGCACTTCCAGTACTATATCAAACAGGTGTGGTAAAAGTGGGCATCCCTGTCTCATTCTTGTTCTTAGGTGAAATGGTTTTAGTTTTGCCCATTGTGTATGATGTTGACTGTAGGTTTGTCATATAAGGCTTTTATTATGTTGAGGTATGATCCCTCAATTGCCATTTTGCTGAGGGTTTTTATCAAGAAAGGGTGTTGGATTTTTGTCAAATGCTTTTTCTGCATTAATTGATATGACTATGTGATTTTTATCTCTCAATTTGTTTATGTGATGTATCATATTTATTGATTTGTGGATATTGTACCATCCTTGCATCCCCGGGATAAATCTTACTTGGTCATGGTGTATGATCTTTCTGATGTACTGCTGTATCCAATTTGCTAGAATTTTGTTGAGGATTTTGACATCTATGTTCATGAGAAATATTGGCCTGTAATTCTTTTTCATTGTTCTTTATCTGGTTTTGGTATTTGGTGATGCTGGCTTCATAGAATGAGCTTGGAAGTGTTCTTCTTGAATTTTTCAGAATAGTCTGAGGAGGATAGGTTTTAGTTCTTCTTTGAATGTTTGGTAAAACTAGGGGAGGCCAATTCTTGGGCACATGTCAAATTTCATTCCCTAAAACAACCTTATCAGTAATAAAACTAATATTTTTATTTTTTCATTTTTTAACTCGTGTAGTCCTATTTCTTAATTGAATCTGAGCTCAGAAGTAGTGAGGGGAGAAGAGGCAGAATTATTATGTCTTAAGGCCCCAAATACTACAAAATAATACAAGAAAAAAAACCCTTTGTTCCTATTATGTCCAGCGAGTATTGTAATAAAACAGTGAGGAACCTGCCAAGAGATACAGGCAAAAATAGGTGAATTCCCCTGAGACCTCAGAAATATGAGCTTCTCTTGACAAAATGCCACAAGGCTTCCTTTCACACCTAAAGGAACTTTATCTCAGCCTATATAAATATGTCTGACAGTAGAGCCCCAACTCCCTCTACAGCTCCAATAAGAGTCCAGAGGACATTTATTTGCATCCTCTGAGGCAGGTAAGAGTTCATCATAAACAAGTAGGATAGGCTCTAAACAATTTGAGGACTTAATGCAGTGTAACCTATTTCAATGTCTCTAGACCTTTGAAATGCATGCCTCCTATTAATAAACATATTAAACCTTCTTTAATGTGATTTTAATATGAATTAAATATATTGGCTACAACCAAATGAAAGTAATGGTAACTTTTTATGGACTACTTCAAACTACACTCTACTTTTTTCCCTATTCATGCAAGATTTGTTATCCCTAATCCTAGGGAAGTATGCCCCCAGTGAAAAACATTGTTGTCCATGATTCGAAGTGTTCTAAAGGGAAACTACATTTCCTGTAAATAGAATTCTGATCTTTAATCTCTATAACTATTGAGTAGGACAGCTTTGGATATATCATTTTAAATTCATCATTTTAATTTACAGTGGAGAAATTTGTTCACTTCACTTTTTCAATATGGGGAGAGGCTTATATATTCAAAATTTTAGAATATCATTTATCCTGGAAAAAAAGAATATTCTTTATCCCAGACAATAGTTTATTTTCTAAAATTTGGATAACTGAGGAATAAGAATAACATTATTGAATATGTGCTTAAATATAAGAGATACATCCTTCTGTATAATATACTGCCTGTGGTCAAGTCAGCACCACCAGTGCCCCATTCCAAGCTGCCTGAAGAAGCCAGGAATACATGTCTCAAGGAACCTTCTCTCTGTGGTTCCAAGTTTGCACTCTCCAATGAGAGGCTCTCAGATAGATTTGGATGGAGAAGAGATGTAAAGGTCCATTCTCTGAAGGCAACTGTCGGTCAATGTGAGATTCGCAGTGGATTCCTAGTACATTTTTGAGAACGATAGGTCTCTGAAGAATCGTAGCAGCCAATCAACCTGACTTTCATTCCCAGCTTTTTGAGTAGTTCTAAGTCCCCAATTCCCATATTAAAACAACTTGAAACCAGGACACATCAAATGGCTTCAGTTTTCCTGACTTTTCCCTGATGAATACACGGTATTTTCTCTGACTAGGTTCCAAAACATTACAAGTTACCAGGTACATCACTGATAATTCCCTTTGAGTTTGTGATGGTTGACTTGATACCTAAATATCTGGTATGACGATTAGACTTTGAATCCAGTATCATATACTATTAGATGGATAAACAGAGATGATTTCCTCCTTATAAGTATTTGCTGGTTATTCCACCCAACACAGAATTCTAACAGGCCACTTTTAAAATTTATCTTTATTGTTGAAAATATTACAGATGTCCTCTTTTTTCCCCATTGACCCTCTCTACCCGACTCCCGCCCTCCCCCAGGCCTTCATTCCATAATTGTCTATCTATGGGTTATGCATATATGCATATAAATTCTTTGGTTAATCTCTTCCCACCCACCCAACCCCCGTTCCCTCTGAGATTTGTCAGTCTGTCCCATGTTTCCATGTCTCTGGATCTATTTTGTTCATTAGTTTCCACCTGTAAGTTAGATCATGTGATATTTGCCTTTCTCTGTCTGGCTTATTTTGCTTAGCATAATATTCTCCAGTCCCTTCATGCTGTCTCAAAGAGTAGGAGATCCTCCTTTTTTTCACAGCTGCAGTGTATTCCATTTTGTAAATATACCACAGCTTTTTTATGAGCACTTAAGCTGTTTCCAGATCTTAGCTATTGTAAATAACACTGCTGTGAACATAGGAGTGCATATATTCTTTCTGATTGGTGTTTCTGGTTTCTTAGGATATATTCCTAGAAGTGGGATCACTGGGTCAAATGGGAGTTCCAGTTTTAATTTCTTGAGGAAATTACTGTTTTTCATAGTGTCTGCACCAGTCTGCGTTCCCACCAGCAGTGCACGAGGTTTTCCTTTTCTCCACATCCTCACCAGCACTTATCATTTGTTGACTTGTTGATGATGGCCATTCTGGCTGGTGTGAGATGATACCTCATTGTCATTTTAATTTGCATCTTTCTGATGATTAGTGACTTTGAACATTTTTTTGTGTCTCTTGGCCATCTGTATGTCCTCCTTGGAGAATTGTCTATTTAGGTCCTTTGCCCATTTTTTAATTGGATTGTCTTCCTTTTGTTAAATTGTATGAGTTCTTTATATATTTTGGAAATTAATCCCTTATTAGATGTATCACTGGCAAATATGTTCTCCCATACAGTGGGATAAGTTGAACCTGCAGCACTTTCCACTTTGAATTGAATGAAAATGATTTGGTTGGGCTATTTCTTATACTTCCTCAGAAAAGAAGTTTATAAAATCAAATTCAATTCTAACATAAGAAAATGAATGGAGCCGAAACTGGTTTGGCTCAGTGGATAGAGCGTCGGCCTGCGGACTGAGGGGTCCCAGGTTCAATTCCGGTCAAGGGCATGTACCTGGGTTGCGGGCACATCCCCAGTGGGAGATGTGCAGGAGGCAGCTGATCGATGTTTCTCTCTCATCGATGTTTCTAACTCTCTAACTCTCTCCCTTCCTCTCTGTGAAAAATCAATAAAATATATTAAAAAAAAAAAAAAAAAGAAAATGAATGGAATTATTTTACATTTTAACCAAAATTCCTGTCATTAAGTTAAAATGTGTCACTCATAAAGAAATTTATCAAAATTAATGTAAAAATTACAATAAAAATGCATCTCATTTCTAACACTTAGGTTACAAACTAAATAAAGAAAAATGCCTGCCCTAGACGGTTTGGCTCGGAGGATAGAGCATCAGCCTGCGGACTGAAAGGTCCCAGGTTCGATTCCGGTCAAGGGCATGTACCTTGGTTGCGGGCACATCCCCAGTGGGGGGTGTGCAGGAAGCAGCTGATCAATGTTTCTCTCTCATCGATGTTTCTAACTCTCTATCTCTCTTCCTTCCTCTCTGTGAAAAATCAATAAAATATATTTAAAAAAAAAAAGAAAAAGAAAAATGCCAACTCAGAGACAATTTACATTCCAAAAACTAAATGGCACAAGTCTGTTGGACCATAACTTTCTAGAGGTCAAAAATTAAAGCTATTTCACTTGCTTAGTACATCACCCTAATAATCTTAGATGTACACATATTTAATTATTCATATCTTGAAATGTAATTTCCACATAAATTTAGATTTTGAAGATTACACTGTGAAGGGAAAAATCCCATTTATCAGCTCATATAAACATCCTAATGAGCATTTATAATATTGTAGATTTAAGTGCACATAATTGAATTGCTGTCCAGGCAAGTGTAAAAAATGTCTTAAATGTTGTTTTTGAACATTGATTTGGTGTAATATAATATTGGCATTTGGACAATAATGCACTTTCACTTTATTACTTGTCTTAATGAGGTAAACAATAGAATATACCTATATGTATAATGGCTCAAGATAATTATTATTTAGCATTAACTGTTTTTTATTTTATTTATTTTTTTATTGTCTAAAGTTTTACATATGTCTCCTTTTCCCCCAATTGACCTCCCCCCCAGCTATTCCTACCCCAGGCAAGCCCCCAGTGTCTGTGTCCATTGGTTATGCTAATATGCATGCATAAAGTCCTTTGGTTGGTCTCTAACCCCTCCCCACACTCCCCTACCATTTGTCTCTGGATCTATTCTTGTTGATCATTATATTCCACAAATGAGTGAGATCATGTGATATTTATCTTTCTCTGACTGGCTTATTTCGCTTAGCATAATGCTCTCCAGTTCCATCCATGCTGTTGCAAATGGTAAGAATTCTTTCTTTTTTACCGCAGCGTAGTATTCCATTGTGTAGATGTAACACAGTTTTTTAATCCACTCATCTGCTGATGGGCACTTAGGCTGTTTCCAAATCTTAGCTATGGTAAATTGTGCTGCTATGAACATAGGGGTGCATATATCCTTTCTAATTGGTGTTTCTGTTTTGTTGGGATATAGCAGTGGGATCACTGGGTCAAATGGGAGTTCCATTTTTAACTTTTTGAGGAAACTCCATACTGTCTTCCACAGTGGCTGCACCAGTTTGCATTCCTACCAGCAGTGCAGGAAGGTTCCCTTTTCTCCACATCCTCTCCAGCACTTGTCGTTTGTTGATTTGTTAATGATAGCCATTCTGACAGGTGTGAAATGGTATCTTGTTGTTTTGATTTGCATCTCTCAGATGATTAGTGACTTTTAGCATGTTTGCATATGTCTCTGGGCCTTCTGTATGTCCTCTTTCAAAAAGTGTCTATTTACAACAGATCCTTTGCCCATTTTTTGATTGGATTGTTTATCTTTCTTTTGTTAAGTTGTATGAGTTCTCTGTAAATTTTGGAGATTAAACCCTTATCGGAAATATCATTGGCAAATATGTTCTCCCATGCAGTGGGCTTTCTTGTTGTTTTGTTGATGGTTTCTTTTACTGTGCAGAAGCTTTTTATTTTGATGTAGTCCCATTTGTTTATTTTCTCCTTAGTCTCCATTGCCCTAGGACCTGTGTCTGTAAAGATATTGCTATGACATATGTCTGCTATTTTGCTGCCTATAGAGTCTTGTAAGATTTTTAAGGTTTCCCATCTTACATTTAAGTCCTTTTGCCATTTTGAGTTTGTTTTTGTGTGTGGTGTAAGTCGGTGATCTAGTTTCATTTTTTTGCATGTATCTGACCAAATTTCCCAGAACCATTTATTGAAGAAACTGTCTTGACTCCATTGTATGCTCTTGCCTCCTTTGTCAAATAGCATTAAGCATTGACTGTTCTTTAGAAGTAAACATGCCAATAAAGAATACATAATTAATCAAGCATATCCAGGCTAATATTTTGGGTTATATTTAAGAACTTTATAATTTGAATATAATTAAAATAAAAATATACCAAAAAAACATATTTTAACTTCACGATCAACCACTTTCTTTTAATTTAAAGCCATTACTCAGGCTCTGACACACATTAGGATATATGTTTTGTTTATATTTATTTTAACTTTCTGTAGGTGTTCCCAAGTTTTGGAAGTGTTCATTTTAAAGCTCCATTAGTAAATTGAGTTTGATGTTATTCATTAAAGAATCTTTTAATGCAAGATTTTCAAATATCATCAGGTGGTGGAAGGCAGGAAGTCATGGTATTCATGGTACACAGCTGTATGAAATATTGTTATAGTAAACAAATTTACTAAAAATACTTTTTTGATAATACTTCTACCACTTTTATTAGATTAGAACATGAACATTAGCAACAGGCACCAAAATCTCAAGTCAATTTTAGGAGGAAAATGAAAATTGAAAAAGAAATCAATAATGTTTCAGTTTTATTTCCTAAATATGGGGGAGAAACAAATCACTACTTTGCACCAAAACATGATCATTTAATTCTTGAACACTGAAACTTCAAAGGCAACTAACCAAGGGGGTGGAAGTCGGGACTGAAATGCAAGCTATGCCTCACTGAGCCAGTGTACTAGACTTGGAAGGGCATCTTCTTCTAATTGGTTCACCCTGGAACTGCCTTTTCCTCAAGGGTTCTCCAGAGGTACTGCCTTTTTCTAATTGGTCAGTGCAGAAGGCATGTTTTTTCTGATTTGCATATAGCACTGGATGCATGTCCTTCCTGCCTATGTACTGTAGACCAATGAGAAGTACCGGTGAGACCAAGGAGAACCATTTCAAGAAAAGAAAGTGTTCAGACACATAAGATTAATCAAAAAATATAGACTCAGGTTAGAAGGAATAGTAAATTTTAAATACAATACAAAGTTTAAAATTTAGATTGTGGCTCAGTTTCTATCTTTTTCTAATTGATCAGCCCAGAAAATAATGTGCCTGATGATATCCTGAAAAAATTACTTTTCATTCCTTAAAACCTGAGTGCTAATCACTGGACAAATTAAAATTCTTTGATCCATAGTCTATTCTCAAGCACCATATCTCTCCGACCTATTATATGTCAACTAGAGGCCCGGTGTATGAAATTCGTGTATGGGTAGGGTCCCTAGGCCTGGCCGGTGATCAGGGCCAATCTGGGCCTTCTGGCTGCCGGCCGCAGCCTTGCTTCATTCTGTGCTGCCGCCTGATGGTCAGCGCACGTCATACCTAGCGATCAAACTCCCAGTCTCCCTGTCAAACTCCAGAGGGGACACTGAATATTAGGCTTCTATATATATAGACTAGAGGCCCAGTGCACAAAAATTTGTGCACTCGGGGGGGAAGAGGGGGTACCTCAGCCCGGCCTGTGCCCTCTCGCAGTCTGGGACCCCTCGGGAGATAACGACCTGCTGGCTTAGGCCTGCTCCCAGGTGGCAGAGGGCAGGCCCAATCCCTAGGTGCAGCCTCTGGTCGGGCTCAGAGCAGGGCCCATTGGGGAGTTGGGGCGCCGTCCCCTGTCATGTACAGAGCAGGGCGGATCGGGAGGTTGTGATGCCACCCTCAGTCACGCTCAGGGTAGGGCCGATTGGGGGGTTGGGGCACCGCCCCCTGTCACACTCAAGGCAGGGTTGATGGGGAGGTTGCGGCCTCACCCCCTGTCACGCACAGAGCAGGGCCGATCAGGGGGTTGGGGCGCTGCCCCCTGTCACCCACAGAGCAGGGCCCATCAGGGGGTTGGGGCTCTGTACCCTGTCACACATAGAGCAGGGTCGATCAGGGGGTTGGGGAGCTCCCCCCTGTCACACACAGAGCAGGTCCCATCAGGGGGTTGAGGAACTCCCCCCTGTCACTCACAGAGTAGGGCCGATAGGGGAGTTGGGGCACCGCCCCCTGTCACACACAGAGCAGGGTGGATCAGGGGGTTGGGGCGCCGCACCTTGTCACACACAGAGCAGGGCCGATGAGGAGGTTATGGCTCTACCCCATCACACACAGAGCAGGGCCCGTGGGGGGGGGGGGGGTTGGGGTGGGGTTGGGGCGCCGCACCCTGTCACACACAAAGCAGGGCCAATCAGGGGATTGGGGCGCCGCCACTGTCACACTCAGGGCAGGGCCAATGGGGAGGTTATGGCTCTACCCCATCACACACAGAGCAGGGCCCGTGGGGCGGGGGGGGGGGGGGGGGGGTAGGGGCGCAGCACCCTGTCACACACAGAGCAGGGACGATCAGGGGGTTGGGGAGCTCCCCCCTATCAGGCACAGAGCAGGGCTGATCAGGGGGTTGGGGCGCCTTCCCCTGTCACGAACAGAGCAGGGTGGATAGGGAAGTTGTGGCCCCACCCCCTGTCACACACAAAGCCACAGGGCGATCAGGGGGTTTGGGTGCTGCCCCCGTCACACTGATCCCGGTGCCGGGAGGCCTCTCGGCTCCGCTGATTCTGGTGCTGGGAGGCATATTACCCTTTTACTATATAGGATAGAGGCCTGGTGCACGGGTGGTGGCCGGCTGGTTTGCCCTGAAGGGTGTCCTGGATCAGGGTGGGAGTCCCCACTGGGGTGCCTGGCCAGCCTGGGTGAGGGGCTGATGGCTGTTTGCAGTTGGTCACACCCCCTTCAGGGTGGGGGTCCTCACTGGGGTGCCTGGCCAGTCTGGGTGAGGGGCTGAGGGCTGCTTTCAGGCCGGCGGGTGACTGAAGCTCCCAACTGCTCCTTTTTTTCTTTTTTTTTTATTCTGGGCCAGCTTTAGCTCTGACTCCAGCTCTGGGGCCTCTGCTGCTGAAAGCAGGTATCTTGTTTGTTTGGGTTCTATAATCAAAACACTGTTTCAACTCCAGCTCTGAGATCCCTGCTGGCTGAAAGCAGGTTTCTGAGGTTTTGTTTAGCTTCTATATTTGTAACAATGTTTCAAACTGCAAGCTCAGAGGCCGGCAGAGGCAGGCGAGGAACATTGGCTTCCTCCATCACTGTAGCAAGCAAGCCTCATGTTCGCTTCAAGCTGTCTGGCTGCCGGCCGCCATCTTGGCTGGCAGTTAATTTGCATATTGCCCTGATTAGCCAATGGGAAGTGTAGCGGAGGTACGGCTAATTACCATGTTTCTCTTTTATTAGATAGGATTTCTGCACATGAATAATGTTTATCTCAAGCATATAAAAGTCAGCATTGAATGGCATTCAACCAAAAGCAAAGTGGACTGCTGGTCTGTATCTAATGTATTTGAGGATTAATAGGTCTATTTATTTAATAAATATTTGCAAATCTGCATCATGTATACCTGCCGGTTTTATCTCCATCATTTAGCCAGCCAATTCATTAGAAATTTGGCAAGCTTCTTAACTGTTAGAATAGCTGTTCTTGAAACTCTAGCATATTTCAGCTCTTTCCACGTTAGACCAACCACTGAAAGTTTAAAGATCCAGGCCATCTTTATTAATACTCTCCTCTCCCTCTCCTCTAACCTGTCTAATTCCTCTCTTATCCTCTCTCTCTCTCTCTCTCTCTCTCTCTCTCTCTCTCTCTCTCTCTCTCTCTCGTCACTTGCATGGGCACACACATAAACACAGCTATTTGAACTTAATTTTTCCTAAATTGACCACTGATCTTTGCAATGTTTAAGAAGAACTAAGAGCATGGTGCTGTCTGCAGAAAGGGCTTTTGTGGATGTTTCTTTTAAAATACTGGATTTAGGGACATACGGATACGGTATTGGTTTGAGCCATTTCCACGAAACAGAGCTGAGTATAATCATATAATTTTACTTTCAAAAACTTTTTCCAAGGCTAACACATTCTTACCTAAGTTAACCAACAAGTGATGAGCAAAATGCCTCGTTAATACTTTGCATTCTCCAATGTTACATTTGTATATCTAAAATTAGACTAATTTGTAGAAAAACATCAGAAAGTGTATTTTACTTTTAAACTGCTCTTCACAATAAATTATAATCTCAATCTTTTAATTATCCATTTAGTATCTTTCTGTCTTTGATTCCTATATTATTTTTGTTATTGTAATTCTCATTTAAAGGTGCTCTGAGAATATGGTGTGTTGAAACTTCCATAGAGCCTGGTACATGGTTAATTTCTACTGTCTGGGAACTCGAGATTTTTCTCCTATTGGTGTATCTATCTTTATTGAGCCTACATTCCAAACAGTGTATTCTCTCCTTCAATTCCAGAATTTTCAGTTATTATCTTTTGAAATGTTTATTCTTTGCCATTCTCTCCATTATCTTTCCCTGGAAATTCTAATACAGAAATATTGATCCCTCCTTTTTTTTTTAAAATATATTTTATTGATTTTTTACAGAGAGGAAGGGAGAAAGATAGAGAGTTAGAAACATCGATGAGAGAGAAACATCGATTAGCTGCCTCCTGCACATCTCCCACTGGGAATGTGCCCGCAACCAAGGTACATGCCCTTGACCGGAATCGAACCTGGGACCTTTCAGTCCGCAGGCCGATGCTCTATCCACTGAGCCAAACCGGTTTCGGCATGATCCCTTCTTACTTTATGTCTTAGGTTCATGATTTCTTGATCAAACTTGATGTAAGTTGTGTTTTTATTTCTCTTTTGAAGCATCTTAAAAATACATTAAAGTCTCTGTCATATTGTTTGATGCAAATGTAACATGAATTAAATTCACATTCTGATTGTTGATTCTGTTGGTGGTCTGTCTTAGCATGCAATTCAAAAGCATGTTAGAATTTTGGCTTTTCAGAAGGTGGGCAGGGAGATTTTTGTTTAGATATTTGTTTTTCTCTCCTCCCTGCTCTCTCTCACTCTGCCTAATTGTTGCTTCCATCCAACACTTCCCAGCCCACAGCCAGGCCAGAACTGATGGCATTGCTGGTACCAGCAAGGTTCAGCAATACTCAGCATACTATATATTAAATCCCCAAGACAGTACTTGACCATGAGGACTTGTCTTTATCCTGAGCTCATAACTGCGCAAATCTCAGGTGGTAGCAAGAACACTTATGTTTTAGAGCCCATTGAAAAGGCAGGGAATACCATCCCAGTCCCTGGCCTCCAGATCCCGTTGATCATCAATAACCAAACTCCCAGCTACTTCTGCACCATCTGGGGCTCACTGTGGCTTCAGTCTCCACCTCTGCTGGGAGTTTCTGTACAATTTCTGGTCCGTGAAAATACCAGTCTTGCCCTGGCCAGTGTCACTCACATGGTTGCACCACGTCTCACACACCAAGAGGTTGCTGGTTCTTTTTGCAAATTTGATCCCAGATCGGGATGGTATGCAGGAGGCAATGGATTGATGTTTCGCTTGCACATCAATGTTTCTCTCTCTCTTTTTCCCTCTCCTTTCCTCTCTCTAAAAAAATCAATTAAAAAATCTCTTTTTTAAAATGTCAAACTTGATTTTTGATCTTAGCTATGTAATTTGGTTTCTGGTTTTTATATTATTTTAGAGGCCCAGTGCATAAAATTTGTGCACAGAAGGGGAGTCCCCTCAGCCCAGCCTGCACCCTCTCCAATCCGGGACCCCCTCAGGGGATGTCCGACTGTCGGTTTAAGCCCGATCCCAGGGATCGGGCCTAAACCGGCAGTCGGACATCCCTCTCACAATCCTGGACCATTGGCTTCTAATCATTCTTTTTATTAACAAAGATTAAATGGAAGGAGCAGCAAGGGATGTGCATCTACTTTTTTCTGATTAATATGTGAGACATCAGTCCTTACTTCTCTACTACACACTTCTTTTAGTAATCTCTCTGACTTTATACCTTATTTTTCTAAGTCTCTAACATCTGTATGGCCAACTGCAGACTAGCCATTGCCACTAAGTTGTTTCACTTGAAACTACTATTTCATCTGAAATATTTCTTTTAGTATTTAAGATGTCTTTGGTTGTAAGTGACAGAAACACAGCTCTAACTATTGACTTCTTTAAGTATGAGAAGAGCAAAAAATTTACTGATCCTCAAGGCTGAAAGGAAAACAGGTTTTCTGTTCTATTGTCTCAATTTCTCTCAGTGTGTCAGCTTTATTCTATCAGAACAGCTTGTTCCTACAGTTTGGGAAGAATTACTCCTGGAAGCACCTTGGTCTTAACATCTTTCAGCCTCAGCACCAGAAGTTTGAGACTTGTTTTTTGGACCCAAGTTTAGAAATTCCAGGAAAATGTTCTGATTGATTCAGCTGAAGTCAGTTTACTATCTCTGCATCAGTTAAAGTGGTCATGAGTGTAGAGTATATAATAACATGGCAGCACTCATTCAAACCACATGGATAAAATGGGAAAGTGTTTTTGATCTTGTCAGACAAGAGAAAAGGTTTCCATCGTGGCTTTTATTTATTTTTGAAATTAATCTTTTATTCAACTTATTGGGATAAATAAGTTTAATTTAAAAATGGTTAATAAGATTACACTAGTATAAGTAAAGGAGACCAAATATATGGTGACAAGATAATTTGACATTGGGTGGTGGGCATACAATGCAATATACTGATCATGTATCATAGAAATGTACACTTGAAACCATCATGGCTTTTAAATAGGCATATAAGTATAGATTATATTTGAACTCGCAGGAAATAAAGATTGTATCAGTCAGAGTTTGATTCAGGAAAGAAATATCACTTCTTTCAATCACTCAAATCAACCAAGTCTCAATCAGATCAATGTGCTTAAGCTTCAAATTTGAATTACATTAAGAACGTAATATAGGCAATTAACTTTTTAAAAAGTCATTGGAACCAATGGAGGAAATGACATCAGCAGCACTGGTACTGAATTATAGACTCAGGGACAAAGTAGGACAATGAATTATAGAAATGTCAGGCTATCTAGACTAAAATGTCGGCAATAATTATATAGCTAGTGAGTCATTTCTTTAGGTTATGGGAAGATTAATAAGTGTTATCAGAAACTCCCTTATATTCTTTCAAAAAATTAAGAAGAAATGCAGATAGAGAATTAATTATTCAGATAAACAACACATTGAGTAAGGTCTGGAATATGATCAGTGACCTCGGAAATTTTCAGAGCTATATTCTACACGCTCAGCTCATTTGTGTGACTTAGAATCCTGCTCCCTCATGATAAAAGACTGCATTTTTATTTGTGCTTTGTGTTTTATGTGAATTATTTGTGCCTGCCTCTTTCCACATTGTATGTAACGAAGTCAGCCTATTAAAAGATACTTTCGAGAATATAGAGCAATAAATTAAGTAGATAATCACCCCAGGCTCAATCTGATCATTGTGTTCAAGCTTCCAAATTTGAATTCTCAGGCAGTCAGGACAAAAAGAAAAACATGATATATTAGAAATGTTTCGCTATTGTAAATAATGAAGCAAACCGAATCACCAAGGAAATAAAATGTAATCAGTACCTGAAAAACATAGTGAGTGCCTCCATGAAAACCTGGAAATACGGGAAATAAAAATTTACTATAGCTAATGCTAACAAAAGACTATTCATTCTAACACTCCAGCTTAAGACATATTCCTCTTAAAATAAAATAATAAATATAATATAATATAATTAATATAATAATATGAAATTACTATGCCAAGGTCTTGGATGCAAAAATCATGAAGAGACTTTAGTTCTGTCTATCCAAGGGGAATTTATCAAGTAGGAACTAACTAGCTGAATTATTCTTGGGACAATATTCCAGAGCTATGGCAGCAGCGGTCAGAGAGTCTTGAACCAACCAACGGCTGGATCCTAATGGGCTCTGCCCCAGAAAAAAGGGTGACTTCAAGGACTTTATGATAGAAGTTCAGCCTTAGGTCAACTGGGGAGACAGATAATCTCTGTTTTCTGGGAGTACCTCCCCAGCTTTTTGTTCTCCATGCTACTTGGTTCCGCTCTCTAGAGGTCTTCCTTTCCTCCATTATCCTCTACTAAAGAAATCCTTGTTGTTAGTGTCCCAGAAGGAAAAAAGAAATCTCTACAAAGGAAGATAACATTACCCTATCTTTCTAAATATGTTTACAAAGAATCTCATCACCTGTGTCTTCACTCAGAAGCTTAGTATGAGAGGGTAGCTGCTGACTGGAATATTTCCAGTATTGTGACAGTGCAAGAGAGAGCATGAAAAAGCATTCACTCATGTTTAAAACCTTCTTAAAAGTGACACACATCAATTCTGCTCATATTTCATCCTTTACTGCAATACATATGGCTACACCTCGGTTTGATAGAGTTGTGAATCCTGCTACAGAATGAGGGACCAGAAATTGTAATTAATAATAAAATTTTCAAGTCCTGTCCTACTAAAGATAAAACATTAGTTTCCCTCTCTTTTCTCAGTGCAGAGTACACTCAACCCATCCTCAAGGGAGATATCCAAAATTTCCATCCAATCTGTTCAAAGCCAGGATCTCTGAGTAATTCACAATAGTTTCTATGTCAAATCTAGATGTGGCTTTTGATCTGGAGACTCAGGAAATAAAAAAACAAGCTGCCCCTCAAACTCCCAAAATACAGTGGGAAAGCATAGTACCAGTACAGTCTCCTACACTAGAAGACCAATAACATGTGACATACCTGGTACAGAAGTCACTAGTAAATAGCAATTTCAAAAGCAAATGCCACAAGAGACTTTGTATTCTGGGGGTGGGATGTGCTTGTTTTCTAAGAGTACCTCCCCAACTCTTTTTTCTTCATGCTGCTTGGCTCAGCTCTCTAGAGGTCTTCCTTTTTTCCATTATCCTTGACCACAACTTGAAAGAGCATTGAAAAATACGCCTTTCTTGAGGGTTGAACTTCTTAGCCAACTTCCTTCTCATGGAAATATGGATGCTGTCATAGTCTGTCCAGGCTGCTATGACAGAACACTATAGACTGTATGACCTATAAACAACAGAAATTAATTTCTCACATTTCTGGAGACTGAAAGCCCAAGGTCAAGACACCAGCAGATTTCGTGTCTTGACAAGACAACTCACTTCCTGGTTCATAGATGGCTGTCTTATCACTGAATCATCATATGGCAGAAGGATCAGGGATCTCTCTGGAGTCTCTTTTACAAGAGCACTAATACCACTTATGAGGTCTCTGTCCCAATCACCTTCAAAAGCCTCCTCCACCCAATACCATCACATTGGGGATTAGGTTTGAACATATGAATTTTGGGAGGACACAAGCATTCAGTGTATAGCAAGCATCTAAGTGGCTTCCTTAGTATCAGTCACACTCTCATTAATTCCAAGCTGCTGGCTCTTTATGCAGTACAATTCTCTGAAAAATGTAAGCAGTTTATTCTCTTTTTTTTTTCAATCATTTTTTGTTGTTATTTCATGTCCCACAGCAGCATAAAGCAACTATCTTGTGTTTCTATTTCCCGGGAGTAAAGTATTTACTGGGAGTATCTTAGTCTATTCAAAAATGTTAACAATCGATGAGACAACCATACTCTTTATTTGATCCTTCCCTTAAGACCGATTTTTAATTACCTTTGACATTCGAAGAATTCATCAATTTGATCGTTTAATATTTGAGAAGCATTGTTTCAAACTACAAGTCCCTGAATTTATAGACTATCTCTATTCTTTTTCATTTTTGTTTGCATATCAGACAATATTGTTCTGCTCATAAACAACAGAAATTACAAGACTCTTTCTTGTAATAAACTTTCAAATGCAGCCAACACATGCTATTAAAAATCTGTTTTTCTATAAAACACAAAATTATTCGGTACATAATTTGCCTTCTAAGTTAACACAGGCAACAGTTTTGCTAAGTAATTTACCACTATATAACATGGTGACCATTCTTCTAGGCTCCATTATCAATTTCCTCGCAGACTAATGTCTAGCCCATAAACCAAAGCCACATTTTTTTAAATTGTTTGTTACAATAGCACTCCAATCCTGACTTCAATATCTATTTCAATCAGATAGTTCTGATTATATTGCAGTAATAAACAACACCAAAATTTCAGTACCTTAAACAATGAATGTTGTGTAATGTTTCACTCTCTGAAACATTACCAATAACCACAGCAAAAGGAAAGAAGAACATGGTGAAGCATGTACTGACTCTAAAAGCTCCTGCCTAAAAATGACACACCTCACTTCTGCTCCCATGTTCACACACACTTGAGTTCAATATGGTAGGTATGTATAACCCTAACACAGGAAGCAGAGCTAGATGTTGGTGGAAAATGTTAGAATCTATCATTACAATGTATCAAGTAAAAAGACTATACTTATTATTACTTAAGGAGAGAAAAGCCAAGCTTGAAAAATTCATTAGCAAACTGGAAAATATGAAAAGTAACACGGGAAATACAAATAGAAGTACATATGCAGAATTCTAGAATTAAAAATGCAACTGAAATTAACTAGAGGGACAGGTCTATGAGCACATCAAGCGAGGATTAAGACAGAATATGTGAACTGGAAAAAAATAATCTATGCAGCATGCTATGTAGAAAGACAAAGATATGGCTTAGAATCATAGAGAGTGTTGTGAATTCTCCATTCACAAAACTATATTAAAGGAAACAGTAAATAGTATTATTCAAGAAGAAATAAAATCATCACATAATGGGGCCTGTCTGGTGTGGCTCAGTGGTTGAGTGTCAACCTATAAACCAGGAGTTCACGGTTCAGTTCTGGTCAGGGCACATGCCAGGCTGGATCCCCAGTGTGGGGCATGCAGGAACCAGCCAATAAATGATTCTCTCTCATCACTGATGTTTCTATCTCTTTCTCCCTCTCCCTTCCTCTCTGAAATCAATAAGAAATATTTTTTAAAAATTATCACATAATGGAAGGTCAGAGATACAGGAATATATGAAAAGCAAATGAAATGAAAAGCAAAAAAGTTAATCTAAATAAATGTGGACTCTAAAACAGGAACAGTAATGCCTTATGTCTCTCTCTCTCTCTCTCTCTCTCTCTCTCTCAGAAGAGAAATAAATACATAATAGCCACAGTATTTGAGCAAGTAAGAGACAAGTAGAGAAAAAGTCTTCTTAGATCCTTACATTTCCTGTGAGGAGAAGAAAAATCTCAATTAACATTAGACTTTGATAAGTTAGGAATGCATGTTGTAATTTCCAGCCTAATCAGTCTGGCTCAGTAGATAGAGCATCAGCCTGTGGACTAAAAGGTCCTGGGTTAGATTCTGGTCAAGGGCACATGCCCAGGTTGTGGGCTTGATCCCCAGTAGGGGGCATGCAGGAAGCAGCCAATCATTGCTTCTCTCCCATCATTGATGTTGCTGTCTCTCTCTCTCCCTTCCTCTCTCTGAAGTCAATAAATAAATGTATATATTTTAAAAAGAGAAGAATTAATAAAAAATGATATAAAAATAAACTAACAATCAACAAGCTTTGAAAAACTGACAAAACAAACTAATTCTACTTCCAAATAAATAAATAAATAAATAAATAAATAAATAAATAAATTGAGGAGTTCATACACAGACTTAGTGTTAGTAATGAAGAAGGGGCTATCACTGCAGATATTGCAGATATTAAATGGATAAAAATTAAAAAATTATGAGCAACTTTGTATGAATAAGTTTTTAATGTTATTTACTTGCTTGACATGGCTTTGTGAATTATTACTGAGTACACAGACAAAGAAAAAGAACACACCAGCTCCCCACCCCAGGATTCCCCAGTGTGTCCAATACCAAGCATAGCTCTCTCCCTCCAAAGGAATTACTCACCTGGCTTTTATAGCACTCACTTCCTTGCAGATATTTCAAGAAAAGAGCCTGAGGAAAATCTTCCAATAAGATAGATTTATGGAGTGGAATGTAACAAGCCAAGACAAAAGACGTGAAGTAGAGAAATAAAGTGATAGTGGAAGCAAGGGTACAGTGCTCCAACTACTGTCAGATGGGAGGGGCCAAAGGTCATTAATACTTGTGTAGGAATGGTCCAAGTGAAAGAGAAACAAGTAAAGTCAGAGGGTGGAGAACTATCAGAGTGTGCAGAGGCTAAAAGGATTGGATGCAGAACTTGAATGAAGGAGATGGAGTCATTGAACTGTTATAAAATGAACTCCCTCCTTTTGGAGGCAAGAGGACATGGGTTTAGAATTAGATGCAGATAGGTTTCCAAACTTGAAAATGAGAAGATAAAGAAATTCCTAGCTGATATTTTCAATATGTAAGTGAAATGATAGTCACAGTTAAGAGTAGGGATCAAAATATAGGAAGGGAAAATGAGAAGTTTGTGCAGAAAGGAAAAGGAACAAAAAAGTTAACTCACGCAATGAGAGTGCAATTTATAAGATAAATTCAGTTGAGTTGTCAGTCAGGTTTGAGTGCCCCCTTGGAGTTTTATATGATTTATTTGAAGGGAAACCAATCTGCCTGGCTGGAATTCTTTCCTCCTACAACATTTATCTGTCTGTATGTAAGCACAGAACTCATGGTTGGATAATTGAGTCATCACAGACTGGGGTTATACCGGGCCGGGGGGGGGGGGGGGGGGGGGGGGGGGGGGGCGGAAATGGCAGAAGAGAGAGAAGAAAGTTAAGGAGATTGCAAGAAGCAATAATAGTGTTAAGCCCTGGACTCTGAGTTGCACAAGGAAGAATGTGAAAACAGGAGGGGATGCTAGATAGTAAGAAAATGTTGGGTTAGATTAATTGAAGAGAACTGATTGATAAGAAATTTTGTAGTAAGATTATTTGAGCCATGAGCTGTTAGGAAAAGAGGTAGTTGCAGAATTGGAATAAATTTCAAAGGCAGTGCAGTTTAAACAAGTGACAAGTTTCAGGTTGGGCTGTGGGAGTGGAAGTCTGAGGGGAAGGAGAGGAAAGAATATTGGAGAAATCTTGGTCAAGGAACCGAGAGGCCAGGATGTTGGTTGGGACATGTACCAGGATGTCCAAGTCAATGGGAAAAATGGCATGAGTTCGGAAGAAGGGAAAGCTTATACATCAGGGAAATTATTAATGAGTAAGGATGAGAGGCCTGAATACTTATTTCCCAGGTTGCATCAGGCTGACTGTGTACCTTGGCTAAAGGCGCTAATTGTTCAAGGCAGCCAATCCTACATGAGTCTCTCATTCTGGATTTTGATAACAACTCCCTCCTGCCTCCCTTGAGGTGCCCAGTGTTACTGGTTCCAGGATCCCGTAGTATTCCCTGTGGTTCCTCTACATTCTATTTGTACCTTTGTAAATGTTCCCTTTTCTAAACCCTCTTTGAATTTTCCTGCTTTGCGTGTGCCATCTGTTTCCTTGCTGAGATTCTGACTGATACCATGTTAAAATCTAATGGTGTGAGCATGAAGTTTTGAAGGAAAAAGAAAAAAAAAGAAAAAAGAAGCCTAATGATCCAGAAGTGAAGATGAGAATTTAAAAAATCACTACCCCACTATGTGGCTCAGAAGTCTGTCATGGATGAGAGAGAAAAGCATGCCTCCAATTGGAGGGGACAAGGAAAGTAATGTCCTCAGGGACATGCTAGGCATCTATTAGGGCCCATGAGTGTTAAGAAGGCAAAAAAAAATTTATGGATGGAAGGGAAGATGGAAATAAAGGAAGACTGTCAGATCCTATAGATCTATGACCATAGACCTATTCAGCTGCTAATGTGTACTATTCATCAAGACAATGGAAGAATGATCCCAGAGACAATTCAGAGATCTTCAGGACTACTCCTCAGCTTCAACAGGCAAGATGGAAGTCACCTGGGATTTGACCCACACCCAGCAGAATAGCAGAGGCAGGACCTCTGCCCCAGGGAATCTGAAAGACTGAACAATGAACCAAAGAGGATTCTTCTCGAGCTTTAAGATCTGATAATATTTACTTCCTCGGGACTCATCACCTTTCGCTGCTTTCCTATTTCTCCCTTTTGGGTTGGGAATATCTATCCCGTGTCTGTCTAATCATTGTATTTTGGAACTATTTGACTTACCTGGTTTCACAGTTCACAGCTGGAGATGAATTTTGCTTCAGGATGAGTCATAACTTGAGTCTTATCCATTTCTGATTTAGATCATAATTAGACTTTGGACTTTAAACTTCAGTGTTGATGCTGAAACAAGTTAAGACTTTTGAGACTCTTGGGATGAAATGAATGTATATTGCATGGGAAGATAACATAAATTTGGGGGCCCAGAAACAAAATGTATGAATTGAATGTTTGAGTCACTCCAAAATTCATTTGGAAGTCCTAATCCCCAATGTGATGGTATTTGGAGGTGCGGCCTTTGAGAGGTAATTAGGTTTAGGTGAGGTTATGAAGGTGGAGCCCCCATGACAGGATTAGTGTTCTTTAAGAGGAAGATACTGGAGCTCATTCTCTGCATTGTGAGGACACAGCAAGCAAGCAGCTATCCACAGCCAGGGAAAGAGCTCCCACCAGGAATAAGTCTTCCAGCACCTTGATCTTGGCCTTCCCAGCCTCCAGAACTGTAAGAAATCGGTGTTAGTTGTTTAAGCCACACAGTGTATGGTATTTTGTTATAACATCCTGAGCTGACTATGACAGAAGAGCTGTGGCCAATCATAGAGCAGGAATTCTAGAGGAAAATCACATGAATGGAGGGAAAGGTTGCAGTTGGGACAGATTAGTGGTCCACAGAGAACATAAAGGAGATTTCAGGTGATAGTAAATGTTTGCAAAGGTTTAGACTTGGGGGTAACTGGGAGTCAAGGCACATAGGTTTAGAAACAAATGGGTTTGAGGTTCTAGCATTGCATTATGGCCCCAAATATTTCAATTACTGATATTGCAATTGGTCACTAAGTCATAAGCAGACTTTTTTGGCAGGCAATAGGGCAAAGTCACTCTTGTAAACTTTGGTCAGTGGTCCAGCTTCATGAAGGATGCTATTCTCAGAATGCAAAGATTTGGCAAGTTGATACAAAGATTTGTTAAGATGGAAGATACTGGAATGTGTTTAAAAACTGATGAAACAGAGATCAAGACAAAGCAAGGGGTTGAAGACACAGAATAGAGTTATCAATGAAGAGAAGTCTCCTAAGGAGCTGGATCCTGAGAGTGGGTGTTGGAACTGGCCTCTTTCATTCTGACAGGAAAGAGGTATCTTGCTAAAATGCCAGCAGGATCTGCTGAGAATGGGATGTAATTTACTAAGCATACTAATTACTCACAATGAATTAATAATGATGCACTGAAATAACAAGCTCTGGGCTGGGCAGGTCTGTATCTTCCTCGGTCTATTACTAGTTCCCGGTTTGACTTGGAATGTCTGCTTCTTTCTTTTTGGCCACTAGGAATATTACCAGTGGTTCATACCTGTGAGCACAGAGCTGTGCAAGGCTGCATGTCTTTCATGTATGTGAACACTCGAGGTGAAAAATAGGGGTCAAAATTTTTTGGGCTGGAAGAAGAAAAAGATGGATAGAACTACCTACCAGATCACTCCCACTACTTGTCTACTTTCAAGAAAAAGCACTACTAATTAGTAGAGTTGAACCTAGATCACCAATATGTAGGGTCCAAGAGTCTGTGGGCTATATTTGCACACCTGAGGCAGGTAGTTCAAGTGCCTCTGTGTCACATCTGTATGTATAATGAATGATGGTGACTCAGCTCATTGGAAAGAAGTGTCTGAGTGGAGGAGCGAAGCCAGACAGCAGCCAGAGATTGCATCAGACTTCCAGGTAAGCAGGTCTTTCAGGGAGGAGAAGTTGCGGTTGGGAAGCTCAAGCCCAATTTTTGGAGACAAAGGAGACGGCATTAGGGTAGCTGGTCAGCCTGTGTTTCAACAGTGACACCATGTGGCAGCAACAGCTACAGGGCCAGCAGAGACCATGAGACTTCTGGTTTTCTCTCGGACACTATTTAGTATTGAATATCTAAAATGATTGACATTTCAACTGAGAAAACCCCTCATAGTCTCGCACCTATCCCATGTGTGCGTACGCATGCGGGCTCTGGGCAGGGGAGTTGATAGGAGTAAAATGCCAGGGGCAAGGAAGGAAGACCTTCAAAGATGGGAGAAGAATTATATTCCTCGTTTAATTTAATTTAAGGAATAAGAGCCATAATTACTTTTACTATTGGAGAAACAGGTTACTGCAGCTGTAAGACAGGACTTCCTTTGTAATATCCATGATACTCAGGAGCCCCTCTGGAGTTGCACAGTAAAATCGCATGAAGTCAGAACAAGTACAAACACTACAGAGAAAAAAGCGTGGATTTTGGTGAGGCTGACTTGGGTTCAAATCACAGTTCTTCTATTGATTAGCCGTGTGAACATGGACACATTTCTTAAATCATCTGAACTTCAGTTTCCATATCTACTAATGCAGATGAGGCATAGGGTCGGTGTGATCGTTGGCGTCATCATAAATTTCCAAATCTTTTCTCTCCTTCTCAGGACATTTTGATTTGATGTTTTGGCTGTCAGCATAAGAATAAATAACTATTCAAGATCAAAACTGGTCACATCTCTGAGTTAGTTATAATAATGATAAGTTTGGATTAAACCACATGAGAGAAAAATGACTAAATAAATATAAATTAACATTAGGAAATATTAGTCAGTCATTAAAAATGAAGTCTTCAGTGAATCTCAATGACATTAGAGACTGTTGACAGAATAACATCAAGTGAAAAAAAAGAGTACTAAAGCCTCATGTTATATGTAATTTAACCAGAATTATATTTTATATGTAGTAGTCACATATGCATATATGCATCACTGTGGAATTCATACAGGTATTGAAATAGATATGACGGAGATGCAAAAACTTTAACAATGCATCCTTCATGATTTTTATTTTATTTTCTTTCTTTTTTTATTTTATGCCCAATCCCTCCACTACCACACCATACCCTCAAGCTGTCTGCCTGCTCTTCATCTATGAGTCCATCTCTATTTTGGTTGGTAGTTCAGTTTGTTCATTAAATTCCACAAATACTACTTTGCCATAAAAAGAAATAAAATTTTACCCTTTGCAACAGCATAGATGAATGTGGAGAACATTATGCTAAGTGAAATAAACCAGTCAGATAAATAAAAATACCTCACAATTTTTTAAATTAGCTTGTAGGGGGCATATTCTGATTTTATCTTCATTAAGTACAGCCTTTTAAAAGTTAGATCAAGTAATAGCACTACTTTATGACTTTCTCGATGTAAATTCAGCTATCATCCTATGAGATTAGGGCTTCATCTTCTCTTTCTCATGCTCCAACTTTAGATAAATGTATGGAGGAAGAGGCTGAACCTATGAAAAGATGAAGGAAGGGAGGAGGGAGAGGAGGCAGGCTTTTCAGTCCTCTTGGCTACATTCTGGTTGTTCTTGGCATATTTTGGGGTGGCATATTCTGTTCCCCTTCAATGTAAAGAGTACTCTCCTATGACTCTACAATTGTGCTTGGATAATCTTGATTAACTCCTGGAGAAAATAAAGAAAATAAAAAATATTCTGAGAAATCATAATCTTTTATAGAGATATTGTAATAATCATTTGAATATAAACATTTATGCTAAATATAAAGTAGTGACACCATATTAATATAAATATCTATAATAATAAGAAAAACTACTACAAGTAAAATAAAGCACTTATTATACCATAAAATATTTCAAGGTCAAAATATGAGTCTGCAAACTATGGCCCAAGAACGAAATTTGGCAGACAGTCTGTTTTGTAGAGCCTACAAGCTAAGAATTATATATAGTAGTCATATATGCATCAATTTTATAGTTTTAAAATATTTTAAGGGGAAAAAAGGAAGAATATGAGACCATGTGTATCCTTCAAAGCCTAAAATATTCACTACCTGACCCTCTAAGCAAAAAGTTTGATGACCACCCTTAAAAAGGGTAATGTTACTAAGCAGCAATTATCTTCTAAAGCAAATGTTATATATTTCAGAAACATGGAGGGAGAGCTTAAATTTAGCTTGTTCGAAGTGGTTGCATTGGTAATGATCTTGTTTCTGTATTTTTAATTTGTTATTTCATGCTGTGAGAATCAAATAGTGAACTATTACATTAGTTCTTCAGAGGTAAGCATAATTTCTGAGAAAGAGGTATATACTCTAATTAAAAGAAATGTTATGTCGAGAAAAGAAAATATCTATAGTAATATCTAAAGTTAGTGTAACAATTATGCTCCAGTGGACTGTCTTACCAGTTCAGTGGGTTAATACTTATATATTGGGAATTTAACCATCTCCCAGAATATGTCGATATATGACAACAACTTGCACAGTTCAGCCTGCATGCTGACATCCGCAAGTCTCTGCTTCCCACAAGCTGCCCAAACAACTCTGCTCACCACCTCACTTAACCTTTTTGCAGTAGTCCACAATGTTGATCCCTTCCTCCTTCCCAAAATACTCTCTTGCTTTGTCATCACGACTCCACACAACCCTAGCTTTCCTCCTGTTTATCAGTCTTTCTCAGACCCTGTAGCCATGTTCTCTTCCTGTACTTGGCCTCCAAGCATTAGAATCCACCATCATCTGCTCCCTACCTGCTCTTCTTTCTTGTCCTGGGGGATCTGATCCAGCATATGCTGATGCCTCCCACCTCTCTGTCCTGGTCCAATCCATTCTTCTCAGCTTTGAATCTACTAACTCTGCTAACGCTCATATGTAGGTCAAATATGAGTCTGCTTGGTGTTTCTTTTTCTTAACAAGAAAGTAATAACAATCTCTTGGTTTTGGTTGATATCATATAATCCTGTCTTTCTTCATGACTAGTATTTTTTTTATTATATGTCCAACATTGTGTATAAATAAGTTCAGATGGTGTTATACTCTACCAGAGAAGATCCTCCTTTCCTATGTTAGGCATATTATAGGGCAAAACATTGATCACTTTAGTCCCATCAAGAATTAGGGTGGGTTGGAGCTGGATTTCAGTTTTGGTAAGACTCCAGATAGATTTGACTTCATCCAGATTTTATATGGTAGTCCTCCTAACTTTATGTTGAGAGCCAGTTCTGCACTCTAGAAGTTTTTAGGTCAGCTCTGTAGCCTCCCTCCACAGACTTCAAAAGTTGGAAGAGGTCTCTACCTGGACCAAGTCCAATCCTCAGCTCATACCCCCAAGCAACAAGAATCTACAGAGGAAAAAAGTCTCTGGCACATATTATCTAAACTTGCAATGGTTCTCCCTGCCTGATGCATTTAACAAATGCACTTGAAAACTTGGAAATATACTAGTTGCCATTTAAAGCATCCTATTGTTTCATATTATTTTAGGAAAACCATATTTTGTGAGTATGTTATGATAAATATAAAAATCATGGAGATATACATAAATAAATCAACAAACATGTTAGTGAGGATGTGCACTATTGTTGAAAACACAGATTGGTGCAACCACTATGGAAGTTCCTCAAAAATAAAAAATAGAACTGCCTTATGACCCAGCAATTCCACTTCTAGGTATATATCTGAAGAAACCCAAAATACTAATTTGAAAGGATATGTTCATTGCAGCATTTACAATAGCCAAGCTATGGAAGCAACCCAAGTTCCCATCAATAGACAAGTGGATAAAAAAGTTGTGGTGCATAAATACAATAGAATATTACTCAGCCATAAAAAAGAATTAAATCTTAGCATTTGCAACACCCTGGATGGACTTAGAGCAGTGATGGCGAACCTTTTGAGCTCGGCGTGTCAGCATTTTGAAAAACCCTAACTTAACTCTGGTGTCGTGTCACATATAGAAATTTTTTGATATTTGCAACCATAGTAAAACAAAGATTTATATTTTTGATATTTATTTTATATATTTAAATGCCATTTAACAAAGAAAAATCAACCAAAAAAATGAGTTTGCGTGTCACCTCTGACACGCGTGTCATAGGTTCACCATCACTGACTTAGAGGGTATTGTGCCAAATGAAATAAGTCAGACCGAGAAAAACAAATGTAATATAATTTCATTTAAATGTGGAATCTAAAGAACAAAATAAATGAACAAACAAAATTAAAATAGACTCATATATGCAAAGAACAGACTGATGGTTGCCAGAGGGGAGGGGGATGGAGGGCTGGGTGAAAAAGGTAAAGAGATTAAGAAGTACAAATTAGCAGCTACAAAATAGTCATGGGGATGTAAAGCAAAGCATAGGGAATATAGTCAATAATGTTGTAATAACTATGTATAGTGCCAAGTGGGTGCTGGAAATATCAGGGGGAACACTTGTAAAGTATATGATTGTCTAACCACCATAATGTACACCTGAAAGTAATATAAAATAATATTGAATATAAAATTTAAAAATAACATTTAAAAATATCATACAGATTTATACATTTCAATTCATCAACTCAAGATTTAATATGGCAAAGAAATATGAGGAAAGATTAGAATTGTTGTTTATATTTTTATGATAAAAGGTAAATGTTTTGATTTATATAATCTACCTTCATTTCTGTTGCACTATCATTTTCATCATTGATATTTCTCTCTCTCTCTCTTCTCCCTTCCTCTCTGAAATCAAACCTAATATATAAAAACCGTGGGTTCATCACATCCATAACGACGGGAGGCTTGACCTATCACCCAGGCTTTGATCGCAGCAGGCTCTGGTGGGTGGGGACTTGTGGCAGCAGAGATGGGGATGGGGGAGGCCCTGCTGGCACTCACACTCACTGACAACTGAGCACACGCACAGACACACACAGTGCCCAGCAGCTCACAGCCTTTTCTCCCTTTCTTTCCCTCCCTCCCAGCTTGCTCTTGGATCCTCTCTCTCAGAATGAGGAAACAAAACATACTGGGCCTGAAGAGGCCTGGATGGAAGGGAGGGTGGGCAGAGGGTGGAGCAGCCCCCACTGGCCCCGCCCCCTCCCAGCCAGGAAAGAGGAAGAGGGAGATAAGGAGGCAGGGAGGCCTGGAGGACTACTGAGAAAAACAGAGACACAGACTGGGCAAGATCAGGCCCGCAGGGGAGGGCAGGTGGGGGCAACCAGGCCAGCAGGGGAGGGCAGGTGGGGGTGAGATCAGGCTGGCAGTGGAGAGCAGTTAAGGGCAATCAGGCAGGAGAGAGCAACTAAGATGGCGGCATAGGTAAACACCGGGAAATTATTGCCTCACACAACAATTGAAAATTACCGCAAAGGACTGAGCAAACATCATCCAGAACAACAGGAAGGCTGGCTGAGTGTAAATTCCACAACTAGAAGGAAAGAAAAGCACGCTGAGAGCCAGAGGCGCTGCGGAGGTGAAGTGCAGAGGTACGGCGGCGCGCGCGCGCGCGCGAGGAAAGGGGGTGGCGCCTGAGGACGCGGCTGTCTTTTTGAATCACAAACTCCCGACGGCTCTGAACTCCGGTTCCGGGAAGTCTCTGGGGACCCAGGTCTCACACGGGGAGAAGCTGGTCTGTCCGGCAGCGAGCGAACTTGAGGGCGGCTTTCCCTCAGAGGTGCTTGCAGCCGTTACCGGAACACTGAGACGCGCGACTCCGGGCGGAGAATCGGCCATGGCCGCTTTCTCCGCCCTCTGACTCCCTGAGACCCCGCCCCACCCAGGCTGCCGCAGAGGCTTTTGCATGTGAATGTACCTAACTGCAGCCGAACCAGGCAGACCTGGAACTTCCAAGAGAAGGCCCAAGGCCCCGCAGCGGCTTGCATTGCTTCACAGCTGAGCCTCTTCGTGGCTCCTGCTGTGTGGCCTCAGGCAGAGGCTGAATTAGCACCTCCTTAGATCCAGGAGCCACTGTACCCAGTGGTCAGAGGGGGACCATCCAGACTGCAACTCCTCAGATCCATAAGGGACACACTCAGGGAGCAGACTCAGTGAGCACCAAAGCCCCACTGAAGCAAGTCTTGCCCCAGAAGGGTGTCTTCAGCACAGAAGTTCTCCCACTTTAGACACAGCTGATTCTCACAGCCAATTGGCCTGGAGGTCAATTCCTCCCAGTGATTCTACAACAACCAAGGCACCAAGAGTGCACCAAGAGTGTCCACCCCAGGTAACTGGGGAGGCTGAGCTACTGGGCCCTACAGGACACCTGGCGCACAGGGCCACTCTAGCAACACAGGGAAGCTGCCAAAATGCGGAGTCAAAGAAACAGGTCACAAATGGCAGAAATGGAGGAAAGCAAGCGATTGGATATAGAGTTCAAGGCCACGTTTATAAGGTTTTTCAAGAATTTTATGGAAACCGCCGATAAATTTAATGAATTCCTCAATAAGTATAGGGAGACCATGGAGGACATGAAAAAGGACCAACTAGAAATTAAGCATACACTGACTGAAATAAAGAATAATTTACAGAGATCCAGCAGCAGACAAGAGGATCCCAAGAATCAAGTCAAAGATTTGAAATACAAAGAAACAAAAAATACCCAACCGAAAAAGAAAAAAGAAAAGAGATTCCAAAAATATGAAGATAGTGTAAGGAACCTCTGGGACAACTTCAAGCGTACCAACATCAGAATTATAGGGGTACCAGAAGGAGAGAGAGGGCAAGATATTGAAAACCTTTTTGAGGAAATAATGACAGAAAACTTCCCCTACCTGGTGAAAGAAATGGACTTACAAGTCCAGGAAGCGCAGAGAACCCCAAACAAAAGGAATCCAAGGAGGACCACACCAAGACACATCATAATTAAAATGCCAAGAGCAAAAGATAAAGAGAGAATCTTAAAAGCAGCAAGAGAAAGACAGTCAGTTACCTACAAGGGAGTACCCATACGACTGTCAGCTGATTTCTCAACAGAAACCATGCAGGCCAGAAGAGACTGGCAAGAAATATTCAAAGTGATGAATAGCAAGAACCTGCAACCAAGATTACTTTATCCAGCAAAGCTATCATTCAGAATAGAAGGTCAGATAAAGAGCTTCACGGATAAGAAAAAGCTAAAGGAGTTCATCACCAACAAACCAGCATTATATGAAATGCTGAAAGGTATTCTTTAAGAAGAGGAAGAAGAAAAAGGAACTCTTACCATTTGCCACAGCATGGATGGAACTGGAGAGCGGATAAATACCACAGGATCTCACTCATTTGTGGAATATAATGAACAACATAAGCTGATGAACAAGGACTGATCCAGAGACGGAGAGGCATTGATTGGACTGTCGGGACTTGGAGGGAAGGTAGGGGAGGGTGGGGGTAAGGGGGAAAGATCAACCAAAGGACTTATATGCAAGCATATAGGCCTAACCAATGGACATGGACAACGGGGGGTTGAGGGCATGAGCGGGGGTGGGGGGGTGGGGGGTAGAGGGTAACGTGGGGACAAGGACACATATGTAATATCTTAATCAATAAAAAATATATTAAAAAAAAAAAAGGGCAATCAGGCAGGCAGGCAGAGAGGTTAGGGAGATCAGGCAGACAGGCAGAGGGGTCAGGGGCAATCAGGCAGTCTGGCAGAGGCAGTTAGGGGCAATCAGGCAGGCAGGCAGGTGAGCGATTAGGAGCCAGCAGTCCCAGATTGCAAGAGGGATGTCTGACTGCCATAGGGATCGGGTCTAAACCGGCAGCCAGACTTCCCCCATGAGGTCCCCAATTAAAGAGGGTGCAGGCTGGCTGAGGGAACCCCCTGCCCTGTGCATGAATTTCGTGCACTGGGCCTCTAGTTTTAAAAAATAGGAGAATGCTGGCCTTTATGGGCACAGCAGGTGGGCTGCATGGAGGAGGCAGCAGGCACAGCCCAGGCATTGTGGAATGGCAGCATCCATGTTTCCTTTCTGCTTCATAGAGAGGACCTGTCTGTCAGATTATATCTAGCCAAACTGTAAATCTGGTTTTATACAAGACCTTCCAGAAGGGTCCAGGAATGCATTGATTTCATTTCTGTCCAGCCCCCTTGAACCAGAGCAGACAACCATTTGAGTACATGGATCAGCACTGCTCAGGCTGCTTTTGCATCTTTGATGACAGCCTGAAGATGCCCACATCCCTGTCTGAAGTGCAGCCCCAAGAAGACAGGGATCCCAAGGACCCAGAGAGCCAGCTTGAGAGGGAGGCCTAGTCCCAACTCATACCATCCACTCCAAACTCAGCCTTCTGCAATAGCTTTCAAAGGATTTCTGCATCCACAATTCCCCTTTTATATCTAATCTATATTCTATACTTTCAACATAATAATTTTCTTAATCTTAACAATTCTGCCTAAAAATCTTTATTGCCTCTTCCTTACAGTATATGCTATATGCAGCAGAATAACACAAAAGCCATATGCTAAATATTCCTTTTGAGAAATTTCCTATGTGGATAGAATGGCTAAACCTTCAGACTTTGCATAGCAAATGCCGAAGGGAGAGTAGATTCTGCAGTAATTTAAAGTTGATGTTAGCCTTGATCACTAAGAAGTAGTAAATTGTAGTTTTGGTCATCACCAGAATATTTACCAATTTTCCCCTTCTGTCTATTGTGATAAATCTGTGGGTGCAGGATAAATTAGTTATATTTTGTCTGCCCTTGTAAACTGTGAAATTTCAGAGAGTAGTAATCATATTTTATATATCATTGTATTTCCAGAGTCTAACATGTCAGTGCCAAAGTACTTGAAAAATATAGCAAACCGATGAGTGAGTGAATAAATGAATGAATTGATGAATGTCACTCAGTATTATTAGTATCTCTTGGAAGAGAGGCAATAAAGTAAAATGGAGCAGGACTCCAAGGAAAGCATAAACTACCAACTGCAAGCATGGTTACTATTGGCAAACTGATAGATAGGAATGGCCAAAGGACAAAATCCAGAAACGCACTTCATTTTGCAAGCCAGGTCTGACCTGAGTTTAATAAGAACCTTATCTCACTAAGTGCATCCTCACATCCCACTGGAATAATCATGCTTAAATTTTCACAAACTGTATCAGAAAGATGCATTCTTCTAAGTTTAAATGTTTTCCTTTTTTCCACCAGTTTACTCTAGAAAATTGGATCTAGGCACCTATGAAGGTCAGCAGTGCTGTTCAGGAAGTGTTTTCAGTTCTGCCCTTTTTCTGGGCATCTAACTTGAAGTTAAGCATGATTGGGTGACTTGCTTTAGACAACGATGGGTGTGACTTGTAGTCAGAACCTTTAAGTACTACTATGCACTTGCCACAACTCTTTTGCCCACTGGCACAGTGATCAGCAATGTTCCATATAGTGACCAGGACCTGGAATGGGCATGATAAAGAGCAGAGCTCCCAGCCAAACCATGGTGGACATGTAAGTGATAATCTTTCTTATTTTAGACTGCTGAGATTTTGCAGTTGACTGTGGCATAGCTTAGACTCTCTTGATTAATGCCATACTAAAGAAAATGATAGCATTTTTTAAAGAAAAACATGGATTTTTCTTTTCTTTCTAGATAAGTCAACATTTTTGAGTCCAATAGCCCCTACTGGAATCAATTTCAAGTTTCACTATTCACTAGCTGGATGACCTAGGATAAGTTACTTAAACACTCTGTGCCTATTTCCACGATAATAGTAGCTAACTTCAAGAATTACCATGAAAATTAAGTGAGTTTAATGTTTATGTCATAGAGCAATACCTTATACAGCCTAAGTATGATATATATGAAAACGATTGTTATCATTTTTAGAATTAGTGGACTAAATATTCATCTGGAGTTTCATCATCTCAATTAATTTCAGAGATGTCCTGTCAAAGACCACATCTCAGCATATAACCCTGTGAATGACTTTACAATTAAGAGCTACAGAACATGGAAATACAAAATTAAACTAATAAACAAGTAACAAAACAACAAAACAAAAGCAAAAACTCTTGGGAGTCACAAGGAGATGGCAGGAGGAGAATTCACCAAGAAGCAACAACATTTAGAGGGAGAACCAAGATGGCGGCATAGGTTAACGCCGGAGTTTGCTGCTTTGAACAACTACTTCAAAAGTGAAACCAAAAAACGGAAGGGACATCACCCAGAACCACAGGAACGCTGGCTGAGTGGAAGTCCTACAACTAGGAGGAAAGAGAAACGCATACGGACACTCAGAGGAGGCGCAGTGCTGAAGTCAAATTCTGAGGTGCGGAGTGCGCAGAGCAGGCTGGCGGCGGAGGGCTCGGTTGGTGTTTTCAATCAGGAGGGAGTCGCAGAATCTGAGCTCCAGATACGGGCGAGTCTTTAGGGACCCAGACTCAAATGGGAGAAGCGGGACTGTCTGGCTTCGGTCAGAGCGAGTGCAGCTTTCTCTCTGAGCTTTACAGCGGGTGCTGGGACTCAGAGAGGCAGAGCCCCTGGGGACAGGACTGAGAGACGCCATAACTGCTCGCTCCGGCCCACCCTGTTGATCCTGTGCGACCTGCCCCGCCCAAGCCCTGCACACAGGCATTTGCCGGATAGCCTCAGGCAAAGGCTAGATTAGCACCTCCCTAGAGGACAGAAGTTCTCTCACTGCTGACACAGCTGATTCTCATAGCCACTTGGCCTGGAGGTCAAACCCTCCCTGGAATTAGCTACAACAATCAAGATTTAACTATAAGACTGCAAACAAAGACCACTAGGGGGTGCACCAAGGAAGCATAACAAAATGCGGAGACAAAGAAACAGGACAAAATTGTCAATGGAAGATATAGAGTTCAGAACCACACTTTTAAGGTCTCTCAAGAACTGTTTAGAAGCCGCCGATAAACTTAATGAGATCTACAAGAAAACTAATGAGACCCTCGATCTTATATTGGGGAACCAACTAGAAATTAAGCATACACGGACTGAAATAACGAATATTATACAGACTCCCAACAGCAGACCAGAGGAGCGCAAGAATCAAGTCAATGATTTGAAATGCGAGGAAGCAAAAAACACCCAACCGGAAAAGCAAAATGAAAAAAGAATCCAAAAATGCGAGGATAGTGTAAGGAGCCTCTGGGACAGCTTCAAGCGTACCAACATCAGAATTATAGGGGTGCCAGAAGATGAGAGAGAGCAAGATATTGAAAACCTATTTGAAGAAATAATGACAGAAAACTTCCCCCACCTGGTGAAAGAAATGGACTTACAGGTCCAAGAAGCGCGGAGAACCCCAAACAAAAGGAATCCAAAGAGGACCACACCAAGACACATCATAATTAAAATGCCAAGAGCAAAAGATAAAGAGAGAATCTTAAAAACAGCAAGAGAAAGAAACTCAGTTACCTACAAGGGAATACCCATACGACTGTCAGCTGATTTCTCAACAGAAACTTTGCAGGCCAGAAGGGAGTGGCAAGAAATATTCAAAGTGATGAATACCAAGCACCTACAACCAAGATTACTTTATCCAGCAAAGCTATCATTCAGAATTGAAGGTCAGATAAAGAGCTTCACAGATAAGGAAAAGCTAAAGGAGTTCATCACCACCAAACCAGGATTATGTGAAATGCTGAAAGGTATCCTTTAAGAAGAGGAAGAGGAAGAAAAAGGTAAAGATACAAATTATGAACAACAAATATGCATCTATCAACAAGTGAATCTAAGAATCAAGTGAATAAATAATCTGATGAGCAGAATGAACTGTTGATTATAATAGAATCAGGGACATAGAAAGGGAATGGACTGACTATTCCTGGGGGGGAAAGGGGTGTGGGAGATGCGGGAAGAGACTGGACAAAAATCGTGCACCTATGGATGAGGACAGTGGGTGGGGAGTGAGGGCAGAGGGTGGGGCAGGAACTGGGAGGAGGGGAGTTATGGGGGGAAAAAAAAGAGGAACAAATGTAATAATCTGAACAATAAAGATTTAATTAAAAAAAAAAAAGAAGCAACAACATTAAACATACAGTTTTTGGTATATTAGACTTACACACCTTCAACATTGAACAAAATATCTTAAGAATTCTTTATATATTGATTCTAACATTTTCTACCCACTTGGTAGTCTGGCCTTTTCTATAGCTGAAGCATTAATTAATACCCTCTTTGTAGGGGAAGAGATTGACCTTCTCGTAAATGGTCTTAAAATAGCTCCTGGGTGAGATTGAAAGTTGCAGAACTATATGTCCAAACTGGGATATTGGGGGGAACGCTAGACCTTTGCACAGAATTGTCACCTGTACAAGAAATTCCAAAACTCTGAATTTCACATTCCTTTTTTTAAAAAAACATTTAATCACCTCTATTTATTTATTTATTTATTTATTTATTTATTTATTTATTTATTTATTATGTGCTTGTTTTTGTTAATCCTCACCCAAGGATATTTTCCCATTGATTTTTAGAGAGAATGGAAGAGAGAAGGGGAGACAGAGAGAACATCAATGTGAGAGAAACACATCAATTGGTTGCTTCCTGTAGGAGCCCTGACCAGGGCCCCAGGCCGGGGAAGAGCCTGCAACCCAGGTACATGCCCTTGACCGGAATCAAATCTGGGACCCTTTGGTCCGCAGGTTGATGCTGTATCCACTGAGCTAAACCGGCTAGGGCTCACATTCCTTTTATGTAGGGGATAACATGACAAAAACAAATCTGGAGGGACGGGAAAGAAAGAATGCACTTAACTCCTAAGAATGGGGGATTAAGCTCATAAGTAGAGCAAGAATTAACAACAAACTCATAATTATTTATTTTAAGCATTCTTTTATTACTTTAAAATAAAAATAGACTTAGGAAACTATGTGGCCTTATAAGTTTAGATTAGCAACAGCTAGTATAGAAAAAAATTATTGTCAAATTGATACCTCCAGTGATGATAATTGGGTTATCAATTCTTTTCAGTATTCCAGAAATCCTATTGTCAATCATACATAAGCCATGGTAAGATTTCTGTCTGAGCAAGACAAGTCACTCCTTTGCTCTGAAATGGAATTAGGGCCCAAGACTTTGGAATAAGAAAGATCTTGGGTCAGAACCCAGTTTCACAATTTCTGTGTCACTTTGGGCAAGTTATATAATTTTTTTACCCGTAAAACTGGTTTAGTACTTACCTAATAAGGTTTTGGAAAAGATTAAAGGAGATAACATGTAAAGTGTTTAGTAGGTAATTCACTTTTGATCACATAGTAGGAAATTTTAGAATCTGTGGAGAAAATAATAATAAAGGATTCTGAGTGATAAAAATACTGGGAGTCATTCCGTTAGTTAAGTGCATCCCCAGAGTACTTGGAACTATCTCAGGAGCTTCTAGAGTCTGGACATGGAGAATGTGGGCCACACCTATGCCAGAGCAAAGCAACTAGGAAAGCTCTGCTTTTATCTGTCTTACATGCTCATGCAATGCATGTGGTTTATAGGATTTTCCTGAATATCAGTAAACAGTTCTGCTGCTACTGAAAAAATGTTTGACAGCCAAATATAAAATATATATTTGATGTCACCCAAAACTAGTTTTTTCATTTAATGATGTCACCTTGGCTTGGCATCATTTCACCACTTTCTTAATCTGCAGGTGGAAATATTTATTTGGGGATTTTGGAATCTTGCACGTAAAAGTCAAAAAACAAATACTTGTACCATCACAAAAAGGCATTTTTATTAATTCAGTATCACATTTGCATTTTCTCCCAAGGCTTTGTCACCATGAATTACTGAGTTCCCAATGTATTCCACCAAAGGTAATCTAATGACAATTATTGCATGGGAATCCTGATTGAATACGGTGATGGGAAAACCACCAGGATACCTTTGTCACTGGCTGACTATGCTGTAACAAAGAATTATCACCATGCCTATAAAGAACTTGATTTATTCTTAGCTAACTATTTTATAAATCGATACTGAGGTCTTGAGCAGAAACCACATACTATTTATTCTTGTTCAAGCCACATATCAGTCTTCACTAAGGATGAAACCAGATGTACCCTAAGAAGGGAGAAAAGAATTACACATGTTGGCTGTGGTTTCTAGGACGGGGCTTTATCAAGGGCTGTACATAAGACGATCCAGGAGTCAGCATTTTTTCTCTAGCATTATTTCTGTTTTGCTTTTTTTGTTTCTCTGGCTTACATTCTAGTGAGAAGTTCCCAAACTCAATAATGTGTATATATATATCTACACTAATAAAAGAGAAAAATGGTAATTGGCGTACGGCGCTACCCTTTTCATTGGCTAATCAGGGCTATATGCAAATTAACTGCCAACTAAGATGGCAGTTAACTGCCAACAAAGATGGCGGCTAATTTGCACATGTAATTGCACAATGCAGGGAGGCGAAAGGGAAAGCAGGAAGAAGCCCCCTGCCACTGACAGTGATTGGAAACCCAGGGGGGAGCTAAGAGGTGGGGGGCAGGGCAAAGGCGGCCCTGGGGCCGCCTTTGCCCTGCCCCCCAGCCATGATCGGAGAATCAGGCGCCTTTGCCACCCTGACCAGTGATAGCAGGAAGTAGGGGTGGAGCCAGCGATGGGAACTGGGCACAGTCAAAGCTGGCAGTCCTGGGAGCTAGGGGTCCCTTGCCTGGGCCTAAAGCGGAGCCCACGATCGCGGGACTGCTGCAGCTGCGGGTCCCCGCTGCCCGGGCCGGACGCCTCGGCCAGAGATGTTAGGCCTGGGCAGAGGCAGAGCAGGCGATCGCGGGGAGCTGGGCCAGAGGCGTTAGGCCTGGGCAGAGGCTGAGCCTACAACCGCAGGGAGCTGGGGATCCCCTGCCCAGGCCTGACACCTCTGCCGGAGGCCTCAGGCCTGGTCAAGGGGCCGATCCGGTGATTGGTGATCGGAGGGTGATGAGGGTCAACTCCTCTGGCCAAGGCATCAGGCCTGGGCGGGGGGCGGAGCCGGGGATTGGGGGCATATGATGGTCCCCTTGCCCAGGCCTGAAGCCTGGGTCAGAGGCGCCAGGCTTGGGTGGGGGGTGGAGCAAGCAATCAGAGGGAGATGGGGGTCCCCTGCCCAGGCTGATTCCTGGGCCAGAGGCCTCAGGCCTGGGCGGGGGTCAGAGCCAGTGATCGGGGGGAGATGGGGGTCCCCTGTCCAAGCCTGACACCTCTGGCGGAGGCGTCAGGCCTGGGCAAGGGGCCGATCAGGCGATCGGAGGGTGATGGGGGTCTACGCCTCTGGCCGAGGCATCAGGCCTGGACAAGGGGCAGAGCCAGCAATCAGAGGGGTCTGGGGGTCCCCTGCCCAGGCCTAACGCCTGGGCCAGAGGCATCAGGCCTGGGCTAGGGGCAGAACTAGTGATGGGGGGAAATGAGGGTCTCCTGTCAGAGGCATCAGGCCTGGGCAAGGGGCCGATCCTGCGATTGGAGGGTGATGGGGTCAATGCCTGAGGGCTCCCAGTATGTGAGAGGGGGCAGGCTGGGCTGAGGAATACTCCCCCCCCCCACACACACACACACACCAGTGCACGAATTTCGTGCACCGGGCCCCTAGTATATAAATAAACCTAAGCAACTGTTATGACTGGATGACCGGCCTGTAGTTATGACACACACTGACCACCAGGGGGCAGATGCTCAATGCAGGAGCTGCCCCCTGGTGGTCAGTGTGCTCCCACAGCCAACCTCCTTCAGCTGGCCAACCTCCTGAGATCCCTCCGCCCCGCTGGCCAGCCAACCCCAAACGGTCCCCATCGCTGGCCAGGCCGAGGGACCCACCCGTGCACAAATTTGTGCACCGGGCCTCTAGTAATACATAACAACCCTTGCTATTTTAAGTGACAGAATTCAAACCCAAGCTGTCTTGGCTTCAGAATCCATACACCTAACCATTACTCCTTACTGACTCAAGTGTCACTTTATAGGCAAAAAGGGAAAAAAGAAGAAATGTAGTTCTAATTCACAGGCTTATGACCAGCCCAAACAAAAGGGATTGTCACATTATCCAGGCAACCCTGAGGGAGTCATATACAGGGACTTACGGTCTAGTCTCAGACTAAAAGAAATGCCCCTTTCCTGGGCAAGTTTCTCTGCATGTATCTCATTCAAGAACCTCAAAGGAAAGAGTAATACATATAGGACAGACATGTATTCCTTTCCCTCCCAGCCTAATGCCGTCTTGAACTCATTCCACTCATTCTCTAGATAGATCCTGAGGTACAGGATATGAAAAGGTATAGGCAAGGGTCAGTCGACCTCCATGCCTAGTCCAGGAGATGGCAGCATGGGAAACAAAAGAAACACAGGCAAAGCAAAACCGGCTCAAAAGTAATAGGACCCCAAAGACTTGGACTTGGTTCTGAGTTCTGAGAGGAAGATCCTTTGCTGTGGGGGGAGTTGCGGAAGACAGGACAGAACGTGCATGAGTCCAGTCACCAACATATTGAAATCCGGTCTTCAAAGCTAACAGATGGCCTCAGCCAAAAGCCCTTGAGCGTGTGCTTGAAGCACACATTGTAAGGAGTGCTGGCAGATAAAATGTTTCCTGAGCACTGACAACATTCTATGTGGCAAGCCGCGCTCTGAAAGTCACTTGCTGAAAAGAAAGTTAAGGAAGGTGGTGAGACACTCCTACCTATCTGAGAGTTCCCTGGCAGAGAGTGGAAGACAAGCAAAAAAGAACTTGATTGGCTACATTTGAATAAAGGAGGTGCGCAAGTTGTGGAAATCAAAGAATTTGATACATACAAATACCAGAATTTGAAAGGTGGGGCCAAAAGAAACCCTATGTTTCTAACTATTCTCTTACTTTTAGGAAAGACTAGTGTTTTGTGGGGTTTTTTAATTGGTTTGTTTGTTTGTTTTATTTAGACTTGGAATTTTCCTGAGAAGACTTTCTGGTTTCTTTGTAAATGTGTCAGGGTTCCTCTCATCCTTGAACAGTCACCTGAGGGCTCAGAGGTTTTATCTTTGTTTATAGACCTGGTTGCACAAATTGCTGCATTAATCTGTATTTTTCTTTTGCCCAAAGTAAAACTCAACTACTGAAGTACACGCAGGAGATCATTGTATATGTAAATCAGAATTGTTGATGAGATAAATAATAATCCAGCACATGTTTGATATAAACTTTTTCACCATGAACTAAACACAGAATCCCATCACTCTAAACATGTGGAAAGGCATTAAGCTAATACGTCTTCTGTGTTGTCATTCCTTACACACTTCAGATGTCAGTGGAGGTCGCTTGACTCTGAGGTTTTGATTACTGCATCCCTCCCAGAGGTACTTAGTAGGAGTCCACTCAAATATTCACCTTTGACTGAAGTTCCTTCCCACCTGAACTTGCCTCTTGTGGCTGTTCTCTTATCCCTGTGCTGACCCACATATAAAACACAACCTCTTTTCTTTTACTTTCCCCCCAAAAAATCCAAGCAGTACTTTGTAGATGAAGTACTTTGCTAAAGAAGGAAGGGCAAACGAAGGGCTTATGGTGCAGGAATGCAATCAAGCTGAAATTGGATATGAAAATTCTTGTTGTCAAAGTTACCATCCTGTTCCTCAGCTTATGCATCAGCTACTTTCTGGGTAGGCTGGGCCTCCAACCAGGCTGTGGCTTCCTTCCCCCACTCTGACCACTTCCATCCCCATGCTACTCCTCTTTCTTTCTGTCTTCTGTGCTCCCTAACTTTTATACTAGTAAAATAAACCTTTTTATTTTCTAGTAATAACCAAAATCTCAAATAAATTTGGGAAATGCTGCCTTATCATTCTAAAATATTTTTAAAACTTTAAAACATTTCAAATACTTTCTGCTCCTCTTACCTGAAAATTCAAATGAAGTCATTCTTCACCAGCTATGAAACTCTGGGTCTACTCTCATATATCTTAAATGTTAATATTTCTACTGGGGGAAAAGGGGCTCTCTAACCTGAATCTCACCCAACAGCAATGTTGATGGCTAGTATTAAAAAACACAGAAAAGATTAATTATTGGAGAGAATGGCAAGAAATTGGAACCCTTGTGCACTGTTGGTAGGGATGTAAACTGTGCAAACACTGTGGAAAACAATATGGTGGCTTCTAAAAAATAATAATAGCACTACCAACCATATGGTTCAATTATCTCACTTCTCTGTTTATACCCATAAAAGTGTTAGAACTAATAAACAAATTCAGTAAACTTGCAGGCTACAAAATCAATATACAGAAATCAGTTGCATTCATATACACTAACAATGACTTGTGTGAAAAAAATAAACAAACTCACTTAGAACCAAAAACAATAAAATACTTTGGAATAAATGTAACCAAAGTGGTAAATGGATTAAAGGCAGAAGAATAAAAGTGATAGAGAATACTGTTAAAAAGCCAGTGAAGCGCTAACCTGTTTGGCTCAGTGGATAGAGCGTCGGCCTGCGGACTGGGGGGGGGGTCCCAGGTTCGATTCCAGTCAAGGGCATGTACCCTGGTTGAGGGCACATCCCCAGTGGGGGGTGTGCAGGAGGCAGCTGATCGATGTTTCTCTCTCATCGATGTTTCTAACTCTCTATCCTTCTCCCTTCCTCTCTGTAAAAAATCAATAAAATATTAAAAAAAAAAAAAAGCCAGTGAAATAAGGAAAACTTGAGGAAGGCTGAACCTGCTCAAACACATGAGAAAAAAGAAAGAAAAAAAGACTTAGAGATAACTATAAAGTAGAATCAGCAGCATTAATTGACAAATTGACACGAAAAAGAAAAGGAAATAGACTGCTGTAAGTAGATTCTCTTCTGGTGTTTTGTGTTTTTTTCTTAAGTTGAGCCTTATTAATTTCCATCCCTTCTTCTTTATGTATATAAAGAATTAATGATATAAATTTCCTTTTAAGTAGTGTTCTAACTGTATCACAGAAGTTTTTGTGTGTGGTGTATTTATTATCAGTTCTAAGCAAAAGAATGCAGACACAAAATAATTCATCATGTAGTTTTCCATTTAAATCAGGTTTTTTATTTTATAAGAGCAAAATTAATCTATGGTGTTCAAAATCAAGATAGTGGCCTGGCCAGTGTGGCTTAGTTGGTTAATCGTCGTCTCATGAAGGGTTCAATTCTCAGTCAAAGCACATGCCTGGGTTTCGGGCTTAATCCCCAGGAGGTAGCCAATGGATGTTTCTCTCTCATCATCAGTGTTTCCATTTCTCTCTCCCTCTGCCTTCCTCTCTTTGAAATAAATAAAAACATATATTTTTAAAAATAAGGACAATGTTTCCTCTTTGGAGGCCTAGTGATGGAAAGTGAGAACAATGTGGGCATTTAAGGTGCTGACAATATTCTATTCTTGATCTAGTTGCAGTTATGTTTGATTTGTCAAAGCTCACTAAGCTATATACTTTTTTCATGTGTACACTTTTCTGTATGAATATTAGATTTTAACAAAAAGTTCAGAAAGAAAAAATAATTAAATACTTAAGAATGAATCTAACCAGATATGTTCAAAACTTCAAAACAGAAATTTATAACATTTCTGAAAGAAATTGAAGAACAAAACAAATAGAGAGATAATGTCATGTTGTGACTCATAGGACAATTTTAGGTGTTAACGCTACCTAAATTGATATACAGATTCAATGCAATCCCAACCCAAACACTAACAGATTTTCTTTTCTTTTTTTTTGGAGGAGGGTGCCCTAAATTGATCATATAATTCTAATACTTTATAGAAATGCAAAGGACCGAGAATATATAAGGCAATCTTAAAGAGTAGAAATAAAATGGGAGAATTACATTGCTGGACATAAAGACATATATAAAACTTCAGTAATTAAAATGGAGTGGTATTGACATCAGGATAGATAAATATATCAGGGTAGCAGACTAGAGTCCAGCAACACATTCATGCATATATGAACTCTTGACTTTTATTTAATGTAGCATGACAGAACAGTAGGAAAAGACAATCTTGTTTTTCTCTTTTGTAAAGGAAAATCTTGTCTACAAATCATTTTGAGTCAATTGGATATTTATAGGAAAAAAGGTAAAACCTGTCTCTAACCTCAAACCACATATAAATATAAATTCTAAATCAATTTAGATGTAAATGTGAATAGCAAAACCATAAAACTTCAAGATCTTGGGGTAGGGAAAGTTTTCTTAAATGGAGCATGGAAAACATTACCAAATGGAAAGGATTGATCAATTGGACTCCATTAAAATAAAGAAAATGTCAATCAAAAGACAATATTAAGACAGTGCAAATACAAGGAATATAGAGGTAAAAGATATATGGTCCACAGAACTAATAAAGATTTCATATCCAGAATCTAAAAAGAACTCCTTCAAATTAATAAAGAAAAAAAAAACAGTCCAATAGAAATATCATGAAGAAACTTGAACATGCATTTCACCAAAGAGGATATTCTGTCAATAAACATATGAAAAGATGTTCAACCTCATTAATAATTACAGAATACAAATTAAAACCATAATAACCTAGCATACACACCGTGCTAAAAATAAAAGATCTGATAATCCCATGTGTTGGCAAGGTTGTGGAAATACACAATTAGTGTGAGGAGTGTAACTTGATACAAGCTCTTTGGAAAACTCTAACAAAATCTACTACTAAAATTGCCTTATACATACCCTTATGATTCAGCAATGGTGCACCTAGGTGTATATCCAATAGGAACACATACAGATGTACTACAACAGCTGTACAAAATGTTTATTGTAGCATCATTTGTATTCATCTCCAAACTGGAAACAATCCAAATATCCACCAACAATAGGAAGTATACATAAGTAAGTGTACATTCATATGACGGAAATTTTTGCATCGATGAAAAAGAATGAAATCCTGCTAAATACATCAATAGGATAGGTACTAAAATCATAATGTTGAGTGAAATAAGCCAGACATAAAAGAACGCATACTGTGTATTTCCATTTATATACATTTTAAAACCAGGCAAATATGGGAATAGTGGACAGGAGAAAGTTGATAATGATTGAAAGCGGTGGCAGGTTGGTGGTAGAGGGGGTGCTTTTGAAGTGTTGGCAATGTTCTATTATCTGACCTTGCTCATGGTTATATAGGTGTGGTCACTCATTAAAGTATATTTGTGTATTCTCTATGTGTGTAATATTTCAATTAAAAGCTTTTTAAAAAGTGCCTGGCTGGTGTGGCTCAGTGGTTGAGCATCAACCCATGAACCAGGAGGCCACGGTTCGATTCCCGTCAGGGTACATGCCTGGATTGTGGACTCGATCCCTAGTAAGGAGCATGCAGGAGGCAACTAATCAATGGTTCTCTCTCATCATTGATGTTTCTCTCTCTCGCTCGCTCTCCTTTCCTCTCTCTGAAATCAATAAAAACTTTTTTTTAAGTTTTTAAAAAGTAAGTGAATAAAAAAATAGAAACTTCAGCGCTTGAATGCTAGTCATGGCCCTGTGTATAAATCCCTGCCTTCTTCCTAATAGGTTGCTCATGTCCCATCACATTCCAGCATTCACCAGCTCTTAGCCTCTCATTTAACCTCCCACACTGAGATCTGCTCTCACCCTTTGATTGCAGCCGTTTTCGCTTAACCTTTAGCTTTCTTCTGGTCCACTTCCAGCAGCCCCAATGGGCTCAGGCCTCCTCAACAGTATGAGACACGGTAGCTGGCCCAGACACACTTATGAGGTCTGTCTTGCACACCCTGAACATGTCTGTCTCCCTCAGGAGATCATAAGATCCTCATCAAAATTATTTTACTCATGTTTGTATTCAGTAGAATACCTGGCACAGGGCCTGGCAAGCAATAGACATGCAATAAATGAGGCATGATGTTGGCTTGACAATTATTTGGCAAAAGGTTTGGGAGTGTTAAAAGAGACCAGGCTGGGGGAGAAAAGGATACTTTCATATTTCTCCTTCTTAACAAATTGATTTTGTTACATGCAAATATCTGAGAACCTTTAATGTTTTGTTTTGTTTCTTTTTATTTTGCTCAACCTTTTAAAATATGTTTTTATTGATTTTCAAGAGGGAGGAAGGGAAAGAGAGATAGAAACAGCAATGATGAGAATCATCCATTGGCTGCCTCCTACATGCCTCATACTAGAGATTGAGCCTGCAACCCCGGCATGTACCCTCACCAGGAACTGAACCTGGTACCACTTGGTTCATGGGTCAGCAATCAACCACTGAGCCACTCCTGCCAGGCTTGCCCTGCTTTGAATTCAAGTATTCCTCTGCTAATTTCTAACTATGAAACACTTTGCTATAATTACCTGATTACCAGAGAGATTAATAAACCTTTTCAACTTGGCTCATAAATCATAAATTTCTACAAGTGGGAGATTTTCAAATAAGAGGCAAAATCCATTGCTTAGTCAACTCGATTGTCTACTTGAATCAGTTTTAGAATCTAACAGCACTTCATGTTCACAGGCATATAAAAGTATTGACTTTGAGATAAACATTATGTTCTAATGACCAAAAGTGATAAATATTGTATCGAATGGAAGTAAGACAAGCCCAATATTTCAAAAGACTGTAAATCTTTATGTTCTTCCAAGCGAAAATACATTCCTGTTTTATTACAAGGGAACAATTTGAAAGATTTAAACTACAAAAGAGACTAAGTAATATTTTGTCTGGTAAAAGAACTTGGATATTATTGTACCCAGTAGGGTTTATGGCTTGGAGAAGTTGATATTAAAGAAACATTGAGTGGATACCAGATTTTGTTCGTGAGGAGAAACTATCAGGGGACACCCAAGGTAGCACCGGTTGGGAAATTCTAGGGAGGCTTCTAAGAGCGGTAAGCAAGGACTTTTTATTGAGACAGCAGGTGTGTTTGAAACACAGGAAGCATTGGCTGCTATTATTCAATTTTCTATTGTGTGAATCCTTTCCCAACAATCCAAGCTGAATGACATCCTATTTCCTACTCCTTAAACCACTTAGAAAGTTAAATTTAGCTAGTTCACCCCACAATTTCCTTCCCTACTCTTATACACTTTTGGTATTATTAAAGAAAATTCTGTAAGAATATGCATTGGGGCCTTTTTGAACCAATTATTTCTCATTTTAATTGGTGTCAATACAGGGCCAGTGGAGTGCTTAGTCAACTCCCTCTATCATTTCCTTTAGAGGCCTTTTCAAAATACATAATTAACTTTGCAGAAAGATGGCCATATCACTAACTTAAACTTTTGTGAAAAAAGAGGTAAAATGTAAAATATATCAGAATGACACCAAGAGAAGAGCAGGCTCACTTTCCATAGTCCCAATTCAAAAAAAAAAAAAAAGTCCCTGGGAAAACTCTAGCTTGGCTCACACACCCATCTTTGAGGACAAAAAGACTGAATACTATATGACCAGCAGATTCCACCATAACAAAACTTTCAAGTAGAGACAAGGAATAGTTTCTCCCCACAAAAGAAAGCATTTTATTCTCAGAAAAGACCAAAAAATAGATTTGTTCCATAACCGCATTTTACAAGGTTTGGGGGATATAATTAAATATACTTCTTGAACTATGTTTGAGTTTGGATCTGATTGCGACATAAATGCAAGTGTCTGATGAACAAAGATTAAATCACCTGTATTATTGTTAAAGCTTAATTGTAGGGAATAACTCAGATCTACAGCCAGTATTCCAATACCTTACACTTGTCTCCATGTCTAGATCTTATAGTTACGCACCCAACGGAGAATTTGGATCTTCAAAACAGATCCACTTATCAAAACAGCTTCCTCCCACTAACAAACCCTGCATTAAGAATAAAGATAAATATTTTATGTAATGATGTAATTATTGTGTGAGCAATCTGTGTATATAAAGAGGGATATTCATAAAGAAATATGTCATTCAGCTGAAACTGGTTTGGCTCAGTGGATAGAGCATCGGCCTGCAGACTGAAAGGTCCCAGGTTCAATTCCGGTCAAGGGCATGTACCTGGGTTGCAGGCACAACCTCAGTCGGAGATGTGCAGGAGGCAGCTGATCGATGTTTCTCTCTCATCGATGTTTCTAACTCTCTATCTATCTCCCTTCCGCTCTGTAAAAAATCAATAAAATATATTTAAAATAAAAGAAATATGTCATTCAATACACATCTAATGATTATCTCTGATGTGCCAGCCTTGGCAAACTTCAGCGAATTAATCGAAGATGCCTGCTCCTGTGGCACTTACCTTTTAGAGGTAAAACAGGAACTGATGGATATAAAAGAGAGAGGATTACTCAGTAGCAAAGAATACAGAAATATAGTAAAATGAACTTGTTAAAAATAAAACCATGAGTTTTTGAGTTAACAGTACAAAATAACTAATAAATCCTGGGTAAAGAAAGGGAAAAGAGAGTTTGACATCTACCAAACCACTACAAAAGAGAAAATTACAAGAAAGGGAACCAATAGCAAAAAGAAGCATATGAATTTTTGTGCTGGATATTGTATTATTCGGAGTTCAACCAGAGAATGCTGGAGGCTAAGACCAACAAGTAGTTAGCATAATTATGCAAGAAGTCCTTTAGAAGGCTAATGGACTTTGATATTCAGCAGGGCTGAAAATCAGCATAATATTGCCCTGTTCCTAACCTGATAATCTTTTTATTGTTTACCAAACTTTACCATTGATATGCCTGTTTGCTTTGCTAAAGGGCAAATGTGTATTCTAGTAAATAAAAGCAAAGGGGATGGAAGATTCAGAGAGCTTCTCTGCTATAGTGAATCCTCCACCTGACTCCCCCATGCCTTCTAAATTCATATTTCTTGTCTAGTATATCCGTTTGTGCACAGCCCCTTCTCCAGACCTTGAACCCTAGCCGCAAATGGATGTGGCGTTCACAAGAGAAGCAAAACCAGTAGAAGATACACATTTATTGAAAGGGATTGGCTTTTCCACTTACGGGAGCTAGATAGGCAAGTCCAAAATCCATGGGACAGGCTGTCAGGAATAGGAACCACAAAACTCACAAACCTATTGTTCACTTTATATAAACCACAGTGATTAACAGCCAATAGCAGTCCATTTTCTATATAAGCAGTAGTGTCTACTCACTGTTCTCACTGTTGCTATAAGTGATACATTTTTAACAATGATAAAGATTTGAACTCAAAACCTCAAAAAGCCTCTAAATAATTAATAGTAAGTCTCGTACCAACTCAAGAGTTACATTTAAACTCTCTTTTGGTTTGCAAAATGCCTTGCCTTCTTTTATGCAATATTAATGTTCCAATTGAATGATACAATTAATGTTTGGCCAACTTAAAGACAAAGAAAAGACTATGAAATAAAATGCTGCAAAATTAATTCAAAATAGTGACTCGTTTATATATTTAGAAACAAATACAACATGCCTCATAGAGAAAATTTGGTAGCTTTTCACCACATTATTGATACAGTGACAATATAGCAACTAATAAAATTTCTTTTTTTAATGTTTTTATTGATGAGAGAGAGAGAGAGAGAGAGAGAGAGAGAAACATTGATGAGAGAGAAACATCAATTAACTGCCTTCTGCATGCCCCCTACTGGGGATCAAGCCCACAACCCAGGCATGTGCCCGGCTGGAAATCAAACTAACAACCTATTGGTGCATGGGATGACACTCCACCAACTGAGCCATACCAGCTAGGGCAATAACATAATTTCTCATTAAAGTTAGCAGTAAATCCTAATTGAGTTTACTTTTTCATTTTCAATCATGCTTTTAATACTGACATTATTGCTAATGGAACAAGTTAGATTAATTTTTCAAAAGCAAAAAATGCTTGTATATCTAATATACTTAAAGATGGAAAATTAGAGAGAGAAAAAAGAGTAGCAGATGCCCTTCCAGAATAGCTTCCCTGTGGGACTCCACATGACCTGTTCATTATTTGATTCATTACTGGGACATATATATTTCCAGTCACTGTATATTTTTATTATGTTCTTGACTGTAAAAGTAATACATACACATTGCAGATTTAGAAAACATAACAAAGAATCAGTTTGCCTCTATGGCCAACTTTCTTTTCTGCTCCACCCCTAATTTTGCCCTCAGTCACACTTAAAGAGCTCTTTTTGCCCAAATACGTTTCCATCCCTTAACTAATCAAAATGCCTCTAAGTTTTAACCATGAAGTTAAGCAACTCTTTCCTGAAGGCTTGTTCAATGACAGGAATAACTTACTTCTACTCACAGCTACATTTAAAAGAGCCGGGCTCTACAGCCAACCCAGTGTTTCTCCAGTTGATTATTCAGGATGGTTTTTCTATATTTTAAATATATTTTTAAATTGATTTCAGAGAGGAAAGGGAGAAGGAGGGAGAGATAGAAGAAACATCAATGATGACAAAAAATCACTGATTGGCTGCCTCCTGCATATCCCATACTTGGGATCGAACCCACAACCTGGGCATTTGCCCTGACTAGGAATCGAACTGTGACCTCCTGGTTCATAGGTCAATGCTCAACTATTGAGCCATGCCAGCTGGGCAGTTTCTCTATATTTTAGCTGTAATTCCAGTTTGGTCCTGGGAGGGTGTCAGTGTAGCTTCCACTTAATCCACCGCCATTTTTTCATGGGCCCTAGTATTTCTCTTATCTTTCTCCCGCAGGCTCCCTCACCAGATGGAAAGCCACTCGACCCCACACTAGAGATATTTCTAGATTTAAATCCAGTTTATTTCATTCAACTTATATTAAACTCAATTTCTATTCACAGGCAAATCTTGATTAAGAAAACAAACTCAGAGAATTAAAAAAAAAAATACAATTAGTGGCAAGCAAAAGATGGGAGTCTGGCTGCTAAAAAGGGTGGGGCTTTCTGAGTTGGGCCCTTGGAGGGAAGAAGTGGCAGACAGGGGAGCCTTGCTGGAAGGGAGGGTGGTAGGAAAATGCCAAAATTGTGCTGTTGGGGCAGGGAAGAAGCTGCATGACATGATGAATGGGCGTGAGACTCTCCATTATTTGGCCGTCTGGGAATGGTCTGAAATGCCCTCATGCCCATACCTGACATCCCTACATTTTAGAACACAGAAATGGAAACCTTTATGAAAGAAGAGAATAAAAATGGTGCAACCTGGCAGATGGCCTTTTATAACTTGTCCCCTGGGGGAAACTCTTACTCACTGGGTCAGCAACCTGAGTCAGCCCTGAAGAAAACGTGGCCATCTGAAATGAACACCAGATTGAGAATAATTGCTCCCCTGGGGCCTCGCAGAATTTCAAAATGACTAGATGTTTGCATACCTCTAGTTTGGGGAAACAAGAATGGCATACAAAAAACTGAATGCTGAATTGCCATTAAGAACACTGATAATGATGGACTTCCTTAAAATTTTTTAAATTTTTATAATAATCACAATTAAAAATTCCAAGTACAAATTTTCCCCCTGCAGTATTTGAGAACCTGTTGCTGACCCTATTGCCAATGTATATTTAAGGTATTTTTTATTTTTTTTAAATATATTTTTATTGATTTTAGAGAGGAAGGGAGAGGAAAAGAGAAATAGAAACATTAATGATGAGAGAAAATCATTGATCGACTGCCTCCTGCAAAGCCCCTACTGGGGATTGAGCCTGAAACCTGGGCATGTGCCCTGACCAGGAATCAAACCATGACCTCCTGGTTCATAGGTCGATGCTCAACCACTGCGCCACATTGGCCAGGCTAAGGTATTTTTTAAAATGTAAAGAAGGATGTTTTCTTACAAAGCCACAATTCAGTTAGGAAATAAACATTGATACATTACTGCTTTGTTTTTTTAGGGCAGTTTTAGGTTCACAGCAAAAGTGGAAGAAGGTACAGCGTTCTCACACTCATGCACAGCCTCCCCTACAATCAGCATCGCCCACCAGAGTAGCACAGTTGTTACAATCCACAAACATACACTGGCACATCATTATCACTCTGAGTCCCTAGTTTATGTTAGGCCTCACTTTCGGTGGTGCACATTCTTTGGGTTTTGACAAGTGTATAATGACATGTACCTACCATTACAGTATTGTACAGGATGGTTTCACTGAACCAAAAATCCTTGGTGCTTTGCCCATTCTTCCTTCTTTTCTAACCACTAAAGACAACTGATTTTTTACTGTTTTCATTGTTTTGACTTCTGAAATTGCCACATGATTGGAATCATACAGTATGTGGCCTTTTCAGATTGGTTTCTTTCACTTGTGCATCTAAGTTTCCTTCCTATATTTTTATAACTTGATGGCTCATTTCCTTCTAGTGCTGAATAATATTCCCTTGCCCAGTTGTATCACAGTTTATTTGTCCATTCGCCTACTGAAGGACACCTTGGTTACTTCCCAGTTTGGGCAATTATAAATAAACTAGAGGCCCAGTGCACAAAAATTTGTGCACTTGTGGGGGGGGAGGGGGTCCCTCAGCCCATCCTGTGCCCTCTCGCAGTCTGGGACCCCTCGGGAGATAACAACCTGCTGGCTTAGGCCTGCTCCCAGGTGGCAGAGGGCAGGCCCAATTCCTAGGTGCAGCCCCTGGTCGGGCTCAGAACAGGACCAATTGGGGAGTTGGGGCGCCGCCCCCTGTCACACACAGAGCAGGGTTGATCAGGGGGTTGAGGATCTCCCCCTGTCACACACAGAGCAGGGCCGATCAGGGGGTTGGGGCGCTGCACACTGTCACACACAGAGCAGGGCCGATCAGGGGGTTAGGGCGCTGCACCCTGTCACACACAGAGCCGCAGGGCGATCAGGGGGTTTGGGCGCTGCCCCCTGTCACGCTGATCCTGGTGCCGGGAGGCCTCACAGCTCCGCTGATCCCGGTGCTGGGAGGCATATTACCCTTTTACTATATAGAATAGAGGCCTGGTGCACGGGTGGGGGCCGGCTGGTTTGCCCTGAAGGGTGTCCTGGATCAGGGTGGGGGTCCCCACTGGGGTGACTGGCCAGTCTGGCTGAGGGGCTGAGGGCCGTTTTCAGGCTGACGGGTGGCTGAAGCTCCCAACCGCTCCTTTTTTCTTTTTTTTTTCTTTTTTTATTCTGGGCCAGCTTTAGCTTTGAGGCCTCCGCTGCTGAAAACAGGTTTCTGGCCTTTCTTTACCATCTGTATTTGATACAATGTTGCGGTCCGGCTGGCTGAAGCCCGGCTGAGTAAAGCAGGTTTTGGGGTTTTTTTTAGCTTCTATATTTGCAACATATTTGCTTAGAGTTGCAGCTGAGAGGCCAGCAAGTCAGGCGGGGAACGTTGGAGTCCTCAGTCACTGAAGCAAGCAAGCCTCCCTGTTCACATCAGCTGCCTGGCTGCCGGCTGCCATCTTGGCTGGCAGTTAATTTGCATATCTCCCTGATTAGCCAATGGGAAGGGTAGCGGTCGTACGCTAATTACCATCTTTCTCTTTTATTAGAAAGGATTACTGTAAACATCTGTGCACAGGTGTTTGTATAGACTTAAGTTTTCAACTTACCAGGGAGTGTGATTGCTAGATCATATGGTAAGAGTATGTGTAGTTTTGTTAAGAAACCACCAAGATATAATATACATATGATCATTTTGAATAACCTCTGATTGGTTGTTTTTTTAAATGTTACCCTTCATTTTGTTAAACCTTTTATATATTGGTACTTTATATTCTGTATCTGATGATGTTGATATCTGAAATATTGGAGTCCTAATTCAATCTTGTTGTTTCTGTTGAATTTCATTCATGGTGATTTATTTCCTTGTGCGTTTGATGATTTTTTATTATGAGCTTATACTTGGTTTATCTTAATCTGTGGGGAAACTAAAGGCCATAGTTGAAGATTATTTCACTCAGGAAATATTTGCATGTGTTTTCTCCGGGGACCAGGGGTACTGCCTGCCTGGGGCTCTATTATCTCCTTCTGGTGTCCTCAGGGTAATTTTGGACTCAAATTTCGTCTCCCCAGATTATACTTATTTTACATCTCGGTCTTCTGATTAAAAGAAGATATTTATAGGACAAAGGTAAGCAGGAAGAATGAAAAGGGAAGAGTGGAGCAAAGACCTGAGTAGCTTGGGACTGTGGCACGGCACTGACAGAAGAGGCAGACCCAGAGGGGGTCCCCCTAAATGAGTATTGAACAGCATAGAAAGAGGCAGAATAAGAAAATAAGTATGAGGATGGAAAGAGTTCTATAAGACTTAGCTTGGGAATGAAAGAAAAGTTCCCAAAACAAACTAAATACCTTCTTTCAAATTTTATCTGAAAAAATGTCCTTTCTGTCAGCTTTCAGACATTTCTAAGATTCCTTTCCAACCTTATTAATATTAATAATATTTAAATAACAAGGTCTTGTTTTGCTAGAATCCCAGCCAGTCTAAACGGAGTCATGTCAGTTAAACAGTGACTTGGCTACTTTGAGCAGTAAAGCGTGTGAGTAGTATTTCCTAAGACCAAAAGGAACTAGAACATTCTCCGTTTATGAGGTTTGTAGCCCAACTTTTCCATGAGGTCACAGCTACTTATACTGATCTGTAACATATTTGCATGCACATATAGTTAGCTGCCAAACCTGGGCACTATAATAGGTGACCTATTTCCATGTCTATAACAATCCTTTTTGTTATATAAGTTATACTGAAGTATAAAGAATATGCCCTAACCGGTTTGGCTCAGTGGATAGATTGTCAGCCTGCGGAGTGAAGGGTTCCAGGTTCAATTCCGGCCAAGGGCATGTAGTTGCAGGCACACTAGGGGATGTGCAGGAGGCAGCTGATTGATGTTTCTCTCTCATCGATGTTTCTAACTCTCTATCCCTCTCCCTTCCTCTCTGTAAAAAAAAAAATCAATAAAATATTTTTTTAAAAAAAGAATATAATTGCTTGGTTATATATCCCTCAACCAGGGCAAGAGGCAGGTTGTTAATTCTTAGATTCTATCAATGTTTAAATATTTCTATTTTGAATATTTTTAAACACAATAAAAATGGAGAGAACAGCATAGTAAACCCCATTACCCACCAATCAGTTAAGAATTTATCAAGATTTTTATCATACTTAATTTAAGCTTTTTAAGGTTTTCTTGTTTGTTTTTTGCTGTCTTTTAAAATGGGATGTTTATTTGTAAGCTAAATAATTTTAAAGAAAAGCAAAAATGGGATTTTATTCAACAATAAATATTTCAATATTTATTACTAATAACACGGATATTATCTCACATAAGCACAATATCATTATTAGACCTAAAAAACTTAACATAGTGCAGACTACATAGTAAGAATTTTTCAGTTTTTTTAACCAGTCCTACATTGAGGATCATTTGGGTTATTTCCAAGTCTTTTGCTTTTATAAGGAATTATCAGACCTTCCATATTAAATAATTCCTCAAAAAATATAGAAATTTATTTTTTTAAATTTCATTAAATGTATTGGGGTGACATTGGTTAATAAGATTATATAACTTTCAAGTGTACAATTTAGTACATCATCTGTATATCATGTGTTCAATACCCCAAGTCAAGTCTCCTTCTGTTACCGTATATTTGACCTCCTTTGCCCTTTTCTGCTTCTCCCTACCCCCTTCCCTTCTGGTAACCACTATACTGTTTTCTGTATTTATGAGCTTTTTTGTTTGTTTTGTTTATTCATTTGTTGCTTTCTAGAAGTTTAATTTTGATTCGGGGCTTCTTCTGCCAATGTATGCATGTCGAAGATATGCAACCCCCCTATACATAGCCTGCTGTGAGTTTTGGCAGGAAGAGTAGAGAATATGTTTATTGAGAGTGTTTCTTGAAATATACTAATGCATTTTGGTTTCGTGAGGAGTAGATAACAAGTCAATGGCAGACACACAAATGTGGCATAAAACATGTAATTTATAAATAGAAAGCAAAGCCAGCCTCTGGCCACCCTAAAAGAAAATGTAATTTGAATAGCTTCCTGCTGATTTTAAAAAGAACAAATCTTGGAATTTTTCTCAATTTTCGTATAATCTAACAGTTATTTGCCTCCACCTCTATGAGTTCTTTTGAATCAAGTGAGGGTTTTGAATATATGAGTCAGTATTAGGTCAAGAGACAGATTTTTATATTCACCATTTGTTCAGTGAAATGGAACTTTAAAAGACAGTCAATAAATCACTCTGTCATTTGAAAAGTGAGCTAGAAAAGAGATAATGGGAGTGGTAAGAAAGATCATACAATGCCAAATATATTCAGTGCAATTCATTCATGAAACAGAAGAGAGCTGATTTCAATCTTTGAAGCATAATTCTAATATAACCTTTCTTTTGCTTCAGTCAAGGAGCTCTGAGAACCAACCTCAGCTCCAATGTTTCTAAATATAGAAAATCAGTTTGAGGAATATGGGGCTGTAAAATGTTAGTAGAATTTTTTTTTTAGCTGCTGCAGTCCCAGTTTTCAAATGTACACTCTGTTTCTAATATAAAAGACGAAAAACAAAGCTATATCATCAACTCCCATTTACCTAGGGCAGGGTCTCCTTCCTCTCCCTGCCCTGCTCTCCAACGTGTTCCATCAGAGCAGCAAACTAGCTCCTGGAAAAGCACAGGCCTGGTTGTCAGGCAGAGCGGCATCCCAGTCCTTGCTTTGACACTTACTAGCTGCATGACTTTAGATCATTTATTTAACTTCTTTATCTTACTTGTGCCACTATTAAAACTTGGACTCCTATACCTAACCTCTAAGGCAGTGGTTCTCAATCTTGGCTGCACATTAGAATCACCTGGGAATCTTTTTAAAATCCTGATTTCTGGGCCTCATCCTCCGGACATTCTGTTTCTTTATTATGGGGTAATTAGTAACAAAGAAACCTCCAATGTTGACTCAAGAGCAAAATCTACTGAGAGGCAATTGTTTAAAATCAATTTATCAATATCTGCCCAAGGAAGAAATAAAACAATGAGCACTAATGTCCAGATGGCTTTTATGATTAATAAATTGGATTAAATTATGTCTAAAATCTATGAGCTTCCTTCTTACATACCACGATTTTTAATTATTTTGGCTGATTATAATTCCAATTAATAAAGTAAACTTGACACAGCAGCCACTTGAAAGTGATTTCAGTGAGAAGAAAACTATCTGTAATTAGGTCTTTCAACTAAGATTAGAAAATATTTCATTCTTCACAATTTTCTAATAATCCTTAGTAGAAAGAAGTCAGAAGACTTGAATCCCAATTTTAGAAGCTCTCTGGCTTTAGAGACCACTTAATGTCTCCAAGCTTCAATTTCCTCATCTGTGTAAAATGGGGATGATAATACTTGTCTTGCCAAGTCATTTTGGAAAAAAAAAAAGTGATAATACTTATGAAAACACTTTGAAAAATACAAAACATTATGTACAAATATAAGATACTATTAGGTCAAATATTCTTTGATATTTCCATTCCATACTTTTCCCCTGGATCCTCCAGCTATTTTTCTGTCAATAAATGGACTAAAACTAAAATGTTCCTGTTATTACTAAGCTGCAATTTCACCATTTACACATTTAGAATTTAATGTGAAACTCCAAACCTAGATTCCAAGCACAATTCATCTCCGGAGTAATGATTAGGAGCATGGCCTCTAGACCAACTGCCTGGATTGGATTCCTGTTCAGCCTCCTCCTCACTGTGTAGCGTAGAATGCATCATTTAACCTCCCTGAGCTTCCATTTCCTCTACCATAAAATCAGGATAATAATGGCATCAGGGTTCTGATGAGCATGAAATGGTTTCATGCATGTTATGTATCTAGTGGCAGACACATACTAAGCCCTCAATATATCTGGTTGTTAGTAGTGCTATTACCCCCAGCCACTCTCCACCTTCCCACCAGCTTCTCCTCCAGTGCTGCCCTACTACCCAGCAGATTACCTGCTTCTGTGGGGATCTGAAGACTAGAAAATCCTGTTCTGCCATCTTGCTGATGCCATTTATTCATTCCTCAACTTCCAATAGCTTTATACTTCCTTTTCTTTACTTTTGTCTCCTCATCTTTAATTAAGATCTCTTGGTCCCATGTATTTTTCTTTTCCTTTTTTTAAAAATCTTTATTGTTGAGAATTACAGATGTTCCTCTCCCCCCCCCCCCACCCCATAGCTCCCCTCCACGCTGTTCCCACCCACCCCAGGCCCTCGCAACCCTATTGTCTGTGTCCATAGGTAATGCATACATGCATATAAGATCTTTGTCTAATCTCTTCCCGGACACCCCACCACCACCACCACACCCCCTTCCCTCTGAAAATCGTCAGTCTGTTCCATTTCCATGCCCCTGATTCTATCTCATTCACCAGTTTATTCTGTTCATCAGATTTTTTATTCACTTGATTTTTAGAATCACTTATTGATACATATGTATTTGTTGTCACTTTGTTGTTCATAATTTTTATCTTTACCTTTTTCTTCTACTTCCTCTTCTTAAAGAATACCCTTCAGCATTTCATATAACACTGGTTTGGTGGTGAGGAACTCTTTTAGCTTTTTTTTGTCTGTGAAGCTCTTTATCTGACCTTCAATTCTAAATAATAGGTTTGCTGGGTAGAGTAATCTTGGTTGTAGGTTCTTGCTATTCATCACGTTGAATATATCTTGCCACTCCCTTCTGGCCTGCATAGTTTCTGTTGAGAAATCAGCTGACAGTTGTATGGGCACTCCCTTGTAGGTAACAAACTGTTTTTCTCTTGCTGCTTTTAAGATTCTCTCTTTGTCTTTAGCCCTTGGCATTTTAATTATGATGTGTCTTGGTGTGGTCCTCTTAGGATTCCTCTTGTTTTGGGATCTCTGTGCTTCCTGGACTTGTAAGTCTATTTCTTTCACCAGGTAGGGGAAGTTTTCTGTCATTATTTCTTCAAATAGGTTTTCAATATCTTGCTCTCTCTCTTCTTCTGGCACCCCCATAATTCAGATGTTGGTATGCTTGAAGTTGTCCCAGAGGCTCCTTACACTATCTTCATATTTTTGGATTCTTTTTTGTTCTTGCTCTTCTGGTTGTATGTTTTTTGCTTCCTCGTATTTCAAATCATTGACTTGATTCTCGGGATCCTCTAGTCTACTGTTGAATCCCTGTATATTATTCTTTATTTCATTCAGTGTATGCTTAATTTCTGACTGGTCCTTTTCCATTTTGTTTTTTTTGGGGGGGGTTTTTTGGCATTCTCACTAAGATCCTTGAAGGTCTCACTAAGTTCCTCAGAGGTTTCTAGAAGATTCTTGAGTAACCTTATAACTGTGGTTTTGAACTCTATATCCAGTAGTTTGCTTTCTTCCATTTCTTTCATTTGTGACATATTTCTTTGTCTCTGCATTTTGGCTGCTTCCCTGTATTTGTTTCTATGTATTGGGTAGCTGCTAAGTCTCCTTGAGTTGGTAGAGTGGCCTTGTGTAGTAGGTGTCCTATAGGGCCCAGTGGCTCAGCCTCCCCAATCACCTGAGGTGGACACTCTTGGTGCACCCCTTTGTGGGCTATGTGCATAATCTTGTTGTAGTTGAGCTTTGATTGCTGTTGGTATCACTGGGAGGAATTGACTTCCAGGCCAATTGACTGTGCGGGGACCAGATGCGACTACAGTGGGAGAGCTACTGTGCAAGAGACCCCCTATGGAGCAGGACTTGCTTCAGTAGGCCTTTGGTGCGCACTGAGTCTGCCCCTTGAATGTGTCACTTATGGATGTGAAGAGTTGTAATCTGGTATAATCTAACACTGACCACTGGATACACTGGCTCTTGGGTCTCCAGGGAGGTGCAAAGTCAGCCACTGCCTGGGGCCACCCAGCAGGAGCTACAAAGAGGTCTGCAGATTCCTCCACTTTGTATCGGGTTTGGAAATGTCCATGCAAGGCCCAGCTGTGAAGCAAGGCAGGCTGGTGCTGGTGCTGGCCTTGGGCCTTTTATTGATAACTTTGGGGCTCCCTGACCCAGCTGCAGGTTGTTTGACAGGTTTTAGACTGAGAACAGATAGGCCATTCACATGCAAAAGTTGCTGTGCATAGCTTGGGTGGGGTTGTAAATTGGGTGAGGGAGTGGGGTCTCAAGAAATCACCAGGGCAGAGCAAACAGAAATGGCTGCCAATCAGCCCTGCACCAGGGAGATCCCAGCACGGAACAGTGACTGCTGCGAGCACCTCTGTCTGGAAGAAAGCTGCCCCTGAGTTCCTGCCCCAATGCCAGACAGTCCAGTTTCTCTCCATATTGTGTCTGGGTCCCCCCAAGCCTCACCTGGCACCGAAGCTCAGAGCAATTGGGAACTTGTAACTTCAGCTCGTGGTGCCGGCCTTTTAAAAGGAGCAGCTCCCTGGCTGGTGTGGCTCAGTTGGTTGGAGAGTTGTCCCGTGCACTGGAGGAGCAGCTGGGTCTCCAGCAGCCTGCGTATCACTTAGCCCCAATCCACACTGGTTTTCAGAGTCCATAGTTCTTATTGCCCACAGGGACTTCTTACCCCAGCTCTGGAACCCTGGGCTGCGTGTCTGGTGTGGGGGTGGGACCCCTTGCTCCTCTGGGCAGCCTCCTCAGAGGCAATCTCCCTCCTGATTAAAAAAGAGGCACACCCGAGTGCCAGGCCAGCACATTCCGTGCTTCCACACCTCCTACCAGTCTCATTGTGCTTTCTTCTCTACCCCTTTGTTGTAGTACTTCCACTCAGCCAGCTTTCCCGCGGTTCTGGATGATAGTTGTTCTGTATTATAGTTGTAATTTTGATGTGGGTGTGGGAGGCAGCAGGTACAGGCATTTACCTATGCCGCTATCTTGGTTCTATCTCTCTTATGTATTTTTCAATTTAACAATGTTTTGTAAAGATATCAGATACTTAGAGCTCACAAGAAAATATTGTTTGTCAAGTTCAGGTAATACTTTACAATTGATATGAAATGAAAGTAGTCAAATTTAAATTTTTTAACTCTTCCAATGTAGTCTCTTAATATTAGGAATTAATATCTAACTGAACAACAGGTTACTTAATGCTTAGCTAGACATTAATTATTTATTGGAAACATATTTTTTAAAACTCTTAGTTTCTTAATGGTTAATACAGAGATGTCTCTGTGTAACCAGAATACTCAGTAAATATTACATTAATAATGACACTTGCCAAAACCGGTTTGACTCAGTGGATAGAGCCTCGGCCTGCAGACTGAAGGGTCCCAGGTTCGATTCCGGTCAAGGGCATGTACCTTGGTTGCGGACACATCCCCAGTGGGGAGTGTGCAGGAGGCAGCTGGTCAATGTTTCTCTCTCATCGATGTTTCTAACTCTCTATCTCTCTCCTTTCCTCTCTGTAAAAACTCAATAAAATATATTTTTTTAAAAAATAATGACACTAAAACGAAGGCTAGCTATATTGTTGGCCAGGTCCAGTGCACAGTGAAAATTCAAGAGTCCCAACTGGATTGGGGAATTAATCTTCCCTTCCCACCAGACCACCTGCCCCAGCCCACAGTGGATCACCTACTCTAAGGGATTGCAACCTCCTCCCAGGACCTGTATTGGGGGTGCGAGGTGACTGGAAGGAGATGGGCCAGAGCACAGGTGCTGCTGGCTGCACTCTGAGACACCCAGTATGTGTCTGACATCACCCATCCAGGTGCCCTCAACCAGGCCCTCACCCAGGTAGTGAGTGGTGGCAGAATAGGGGCCTCCTCACAATCATACAACCAAGTCAGTTGTTTCCTAGACTAAGAGCTGCAGCGATGCAGAGCAGGGAGCCCCAGGCACCAGGTAGGCAAGAAACTGTACCAGGAAGAGGGAAAGTGGTAAGGGAGGCAAAACCACATGGGATACAGGCTCCTTTGTCCCATTGGACTTCACGTACAGAACACAAATTCAAAGTTAAAATTATTAAGAATCTCAAGACAGCAATTACAGAGCTTTTTATCCCAAGCACAAGGCTCTCTGAGTGCAAAGTCCAGTGCTCTGGCCACCTTCCTGTGAAGCCGACCCTTAGACTTATTCCTGTGTTAGTTCAGCTGAGGCAGTGTAGTTAAATGTCAATTAAAAAAAGAAAACAGACATTTCCAATCAAGGTAAAGGTTCTATCTCTTTATTCTTATCAGTCATCAACTAGTGTTTGCTCATTACCAACTTGTAATAATTTGATAATCACAGGAGCCATTAGAATCAACTAAGATTGCAGCATTTTAGAAAGACAGAATATAGCTACATATTTAATTGCATGAAATAGCCTGTCTTGAATAATATTAGATTATTAGTATATTAATGATGAAGAGAAGGAGGAACAGAAGAAGGAGGGGAAGAGAAAGATAGAAAATAGGGAGAAATAGGAGGGGAAGTAAGAGGAAGAGGAGTGAAAAAAGAGGGAAAGGAGAGGGGGACGAGAAAGAAGAGCAGCAAGAGAAAACAGAGCTCATATTTTTAGCAAATTCCAATAATTCCTACGGATTTTGTCTTACCTATTAAAAAAACACACACCAAAAAAACATGAGTTTTTGAGAAAAATTGATTTAAAAAACATGAAAATATGAGTTAGGCATGATTAGACAGAATTCAGATAGAATAAGGTCAGTTATTTCATGTCATTAGCCACATAACTAGTTGAACTTGCTATGAGTTTTCCTATAGAAAATAAACATAACACAATTTAGTAAGTGCTGACTGACAGCATTTACTAGATTTTAAGGGCACCAGGAGTTACTCCCTTTGTTTTCCAGGATATATTTATGCAATTTACTTTCATAGCGTGTCTAGGTTTTAAAAAAAATTACAATGATATTTGCTGCACATATTTTCATTTACTGGCTCATTTTGTTTAAAGTTTCATTTTGTTTACATCTCACTAAATTTCAAAAATTATACAATGACGTTCATAATCATTATCCCCCCCCCAAAAAAAAATGATTAGTTTTTTACTGCTATTATTATTTTTCAATTCCAATCAAGACAGAAAAATCTGTTAACCTAAATAAGCTAGAAATATATATTTTAATGATATCCAGTTTACACATTACTATTAATAATATTTTAAAATATTATTAAAGTATCAGTCCAGTACTGTGCTTTGCCTTTCCAGTTTTGATTTGGATTTATGATATATAAATAAGTTTTTAAAATATTTTGTCCTTATCCTAGGAAAAACTGACTTTTTGGATGTATGGAATGAGCTGTAATGACTACCCATTGAATGCCTACCATGAGCTACAGTACTTCTAATTATCATGTAATAATCTGATAGTCACAGGAGCCATTTGATATAAAGGCGACTCATCCACACAATTTCTTGTTTAACAAATGAAGAAACTAAATCAAGTAGATTAAGCAATTCAAGAAAGGATAAAACAACCACTAAATAGATGGAATCCACTTCTGAACAGCTCCCAAACTCTTGCTGTTTTCTAGCTGAGATGCTGCCTTTCTTCTCACAGGGGTAACCCTATAGTTTATCTTATGAGACCTTTGTCTTAAGGTTTCAATTTGAAAAGAGGTGAGGTAGAAATTTAATGAGCCAAAGTGTTTTCCAAAATAAGCTTCCTAGCATCTTTAATTACATATGTATATACTACCTTCTTTCATTGAGCTTAAACTTGGGAACTCTAATAACCAGTAGTCTCAACTCACAAACCACAGTAGTTTAAGCCTTTAAAATATTCTACTTCAGTTTTACTTGAGTCACAGTTGGGGGAGGTAAAGGGAGATGCTGATCTTGGCCCAGCATAGCCGTATTGTGATGAAGGGCCCTCAGAAGGGGAAGAACACCTGGGAAATGAGAGCACCCTGCTTTATCCCAAAGGGTTGGAAAATATAGGATTGCATAGGCAGTGCCACTTCCACACAGAACATTTGGATATTTTCTGTTTGTTATGTAAGTACCTGGGTATAAGTCTTCCAACCTACGGGAGCACGAGAATGGATTAAAGAGAACCAGAATAGGCTGTCTCTGATTCTTTTAGCAACTTAGGAGCTGTCTGGAATAGTGTCAGTTTCTTTATGTATAAAATGAGTAATTTGGACTATGATACCTCAACGTTTCACTAGTCTAGGTATACAGTGTCCAACAATACACTAGGAACTTGAATCTTGAACAACTAAGTGTCTGAGTCTCCCAATATTTTGAAATGGAGAAATTTTACTTCCTTATGACCATTTTTAAATATACTTTTTATTGTTGGTAGCATTACAGATATCTCCCCTTCCTCCCTGCCCCCCTTACCCTCATCTTTCCAGCCCCTACCCACCCCCATGTCTTCACTACCCTATTGCCCGTGTCCATGAGCTATGCCTATAAGCATATAAATTCTTTGGTTTATCTCTTCTTGTTCCCCCAACTCCACATTGAGGTATGTCAGTCTGTTCCATGCCTCCATGTTTAGGGTCTTATTTTGTTGGTTAATTCATTCTGCTCATTAGATTCCTTATGACCATTTGTAAATGTCAAAATTTATCAGTCTCTTCTACAAATGTCTATTCTACTAAAAAAAACTACCTTGGAAAAAATGTTTTTATTAAAATAAATAATATAGTGTATAGATTGACAAAATTTATTTTGAGGAAAATATGGCCATTCTTACATTCTTGGCAATGTTAATGACAGACAGAACCAGATAAGTTGCATATACACTCTGACAAATTTTTCAGCAATCTATCACTAATACAATTAAATAACAAGTAATCAAACATGAAATTGTGAATTCAAAATTATGAAATGTGCCCAGCTGGTGTGGCATTGTCTCATGAACCAAGAGGTCACCCGTTCTATTCTGCTCAGGGCACATGCCTGAGTTTGGGGCCTGATTCCCAGTAGGGGGTGTGTAAGAAGAAGCCATTTGATGTTTCTCTCTCATAGATGTTTCTATCTCTCTCCCTTCTCTCTCTTTAAAAAAAAAAAATCACTAAAAACATTTTTTAAAGAGAGTTGCTTTTTTAAAATTATGAAATGTATGTATTCAAACCCAGTCTATTTTATATTAACTATCTATCGAGCCATAAAACTCCAAATTCTGAACTATAATATTTCAGCATACATCATGAATTCACAGAGGTATTATAACTGCAAGAAGAAAAGTATGAAAATGTCCAACAATATTTTTTATTGTATAAGTTCAGTACAACATAGACTTTGAAGAAAGACACTTTTGCTTTATTAACAGGAAAACATATTTTTCTTAATTAAGATAATTCCTGTAAGCATCATTTAGTAAGTCTCAAGGCTTTTAAATACTATTCATCAATATATAAACTACATAATTTTTTGTTTAATACAGTGATTCATAATATTTTTTAAATCACAGATCCTTTAAGGGAGATGATGAAAACTCTGGATCCAATTTTCTTAAAAATACATATACAAAATTGTGCAGGTGGTTCATGAACTTCAAATTAACAATGTAGGAGTTTCTAGAACCTACTCAGATCTTTAAATATATGTATATTTATTATTATCATGTAACATATAATATAATATATATCTTCTACAACAGCTTGAGTTTGAGCCAAGTTTATAAGAGTAAATCACATTCCTATGTTATCATTTGTCATAGGATTAGATTTACACAAAGTAAAACCTACTTACATTTTATTATCTAACTTGTAAGGTTTCACTGATTTCTGCCAGGTAATGTAATAGTATAATTTTTAAAAAAACATTACATGAAGAAAATAATAATTTATTAATCAGCAAATTTATTATATATTAAGATTTGAGGAAATATTTTCATTTAGCATAATATATCAAATAACTATGAAGCAAGAGAACATAAAAACAAAGAAAAATTGTTTGCCTATTTAGCAACAATAATTCCAGGACAGACACTAGTTTTCAACCCTTTGCTTGATTGTGAAATTTGAACCTATCTAATCATAGGGACGAGGAACAATTTTTTTTATTCAGTTCTTTCCCTCTGTCAATAACGCCCCCTTATCTCCCAGGAAAACATGGCTGTCCAGGCTCAAAAGCTCTCTTCAAAACTCTACCTTGACCTTGGTACTATGTGCTGCTGCAAGGTAGGGTGGATTCCTTCTAAGAAGGGAAAGCTTTGAGAAAGGAGAATCATCATAACTGGCATATTTGTGGGTGGGAATACAGGTTCTTAAAGGAGCTGATTTATCTGATTCATCTTTCCATCTTTTCCCCATGACAACTCCATGGGTGAGTCATTCAGCAAGGAGGCTGACAAGAGAAACACACAACACACATTCACACACACACACACACACACACACACACACACACACACGCATAATAAATCAGAATGTCAGCCTTGAGCACAATGCACACTGCATATAATGGTCCACAGAAGTCCATGCTCTTACCGCAAAGAGCAGCTGCTCAGTGTTTATGCAGGGAAATGAAATTCTTTTCTTGTTGCTTTTTCCTCCCTGTCGCTAGAAGTAAACACTTGCCACCTGGACTCTTTCTGCTCTTCGGTTTCTGTTTGAATGCTGAAGCAAGCCTGGCAGGATGAAAAGTATGCTTTTGAGATTAGAAGTAAAAGTGAGCTGTGCGCATGCATGTTTTACTTGTATTGCTGAAGCAAGGCCTTGGCCAGGTTGTAGCGCTATGATTTAAGCACCACACTGTGGACTCAGTTCAAATCAGTGAGGACAGCCAAGCAAATTACCTAATTCTATATGCATATTTCCTTCTTTTGAATTCTTCCACTAATCATACATGTAGCATTAATAAGGTGCCCTGTAATGTTTTCATGTTTGTATTTGTGTGACTCAATTAACTGCAGTATATGACACTTTTATGCTCATAAAATTATATACATACTTCTTTCCTACCTCATCATACTAGGTCCTCAGGAATGTGTTGATGATCTTGAAATGGAAGTCAAGTACATGACTTTCTTTTAAACGAGTTTACAAAAAGCATATAGATCATAAACTGTTTAATTTCTCAAGTAGATTGTACAGAATTTAAAATATACAATCTATATTATAAAGTGGTAATATGCAAATTAGGCCAGGACTCTGTAACTGGTCACAACCAGACAGGAGGAGGTTGTGCACAGGTGAGGCCTGGAGCAAAGATGAGACAGAGGCAGGGGGGTCTTCCCGAGCCGGCATGGTGGCTCAGGCGGCCCCGGAGCAGACACAGGCAGAGGGGGCCAGGGAACTCTGCGAGTCAGGCGCGGATCCCAGCCCCCCATGGTGCGGGCCCAGCCTCCTGCAGCACCGTTCGGCCTGACTACCACAGCGCCAGTGCTGTGCGAGTCAGGCACGGGTCCCAGCCCCCTACGGCGCCATCCAGCCTGACTCCTGCAGCAGCCGGTGTTACACGAGTCAGGTGTGGGTCCCAGCCCCCCATGGGGTGCCTCCTCCCGCGCTGGACCTCTAGTTCTTTTATAAAGAGTAAATAAAAGTGTATGTAAAACACTTACTATAGTGTATGCAGGTACATGGCAAGGCCTCAGTTTTTTGTTGTTGTTGCCATATTCTCATCAAGCTCAGCTCTTTGTAAGTTATACGAGTTGAATAAATATTTGGGTAGGTGTGGCAATGGTTGAAGAGAGAGTTGTCTCAGCCTTGCAAATGGATATTTTAAAATAATACCATAAATTGCTTAATTAATGTCAATAAAGTTTGCTTGGGAACATTAATATCATAGCAAAAAATGATTTTATGGATTATATGCTTCACTCTATCTCTGATAGCTACATATCTTTTATAATACAAACTGGAGGCCTGGTGCACAAAAATTTGTGCACTCAGGGGGGACGGGGATCCCTCAGCCCGGCCTGTGCCCTCTCGCAGTTTGGGACCCCTCAGGAGATAATGACCTGCTGGCTTAGGCCTGCTCCCGGGTGGCAGAGGGCAGGCCCAATCCCTAGGTGCAGCCCCTGGTCGGGCTCAGAGCAGGGCTGATTGGGGAGTTGGGGCGCTGCCCCCTGTCATGCACACACAGAGCAGGGCGGATCGGGAGGTTGTGATGCCACCCTCAGTCACGCTCAGGGTAGGGCCGATTGGGGGGTTGGGGCACCGCCCCCTGTCACACTCAAGGCAGGGTCGATGGGGAGGTTGTGGCGCCACCCCCTGTCACTCACAGAGCAGGGTCGATCAGGGGGTTGGGGCTCCTTACCCTGTCATGCACAGAGCAGGGTCAATCAGGGGGTTGGGGAGCTCCCCCCTGTCACGCACAGAGCAGGGCCCATCAGGGGGTTGAGGAGCTCCCCCCTGTCACTCACAGAGTAGGGCAGATAGGGGAGTTGGGGCACTGCCCCCTGTCACACACAGAGCAGGGTGGATCAGGGGGTTGGGGTGCCACCCTCTATCACCCACAGAGCAGGGCCGATCAGGGGGTTCGGGCGCCACCACTCTCACACTCAGGGCAGGGCCAATGGGGAGGTTATGGCTCTACCCCGTCACAAACAGAGCAAGGCCCGTGGTGGGGGGGGAGGGGTTGGGGCACCTCACCCTGTCACACACAGAGCCACAGGGCAATCAGGGGGTTGGGGAGCTCCCCCCTATCAGGCACAGAGCAGAGCTGATCAGGGGGTTGGGGCGCCTTTCCCTGTCACTAACAGAGCAGGGCAGATAGGGAGGTTGTGGCCCCACCCCCTGTCACACACAGAGCCACAGGGTGATCAGGGGGTTTGGGCGCTGCCCCCTGTCATGCTGATCCCTGTGCCGGGAGGCCTCGCGGCTCCGCTGATCCCGGTGCTGGGAGGCATATTACCCTTTTACTATATAGGACAGAGGCCTGGTGCATGGGTGGGGGCTGGCTGGTTTGCCCTGAAGGGTGTCCTGGATCAGGGTGGGGGTCCCCACTGGGGTGTCTGGCCAGCCTGGATGAGGAGATGATGGCTGCTTGTAGCTGGTCACACCCCCTTCAGGGTGGGGGTCCCCACTGGGATGCCTGGCCAGTCTGGGTGAGGGGCTGAGGGCTGTTTTCAGGCTGGTGTGTGACTGAAGCTCCCAACCGCTCCTTTTTTTCTTTCTTTTTTTATTCTGGGCCAGCTTTAGCTCTGGCTCCAGCTCTGAGGCCTCTGCTGCTGAAAGCAGGTATCTGGTTTGTTTGGCTTCTATAATCGAGACACTGTATCAACTCCAGCTCTGAGATCCCGGCCGGCCGGCTGAAAGCGGGTTTCTGGGGTTTTGTTTAGCTTCTATATTTGTTACAATGTTTCAAACTGCATGCTCAGAGGCCGACAAGGCAGGCGGGGAACGTTGGAGTCCTCCGTCACTGAAGCAAGCAAGCCTCATGTTAGCTTCCAGCTGCCTGGCTGCCGGCCGCCATCTTGGCTGGCAGTTAATTTGCATATCACCCTGATTAGCCAATGAGAAGGGTAGCGGTCGTACACTAATTACCATGTTTCTCTTTTATTAGATAGGATACCTACCCTTTATAATTATCTATATATATAAATACTCAGGGTCTGTAATGTCCAAAACAACCAAAGGCTCGATCAAACACTGGAAGTCAGCCCTGCAGTCAGTGCTGCAAGCGCCTCAGCAACCCAGCACTGACTGCCACGGGGGCTGCAATCAGGCCCAGACAGAGGCCCGGAGAGAAAACCACGGTCTGATCGCAGCCCCTGTGGCAGTCAGTGTTGGGTCAGCGTGGCGAAAGTCAGTCCTGCAGTCAGTGAACATAGGGTCAATTAATATCTCTTTGAGAGGCGTTGAGAATATAAAGTACAGTGTATAGCAATTACTTATATTATTTCACATAAAACTCTTTTCAACTAAGATACTTTTCTTTATTTAAAATGTATCTTTATTGTTGAAAGTATTACAGATGTCCCTTTGTTTTAGGTTTTTTTTCCCCCATTGATCTTCTCCACCCTGCACCTGCCCCTTCCAGGTCTTCATCAGACTAATACATAAAAATCTAGAAAGATTTAGAGAAAATAAAAGATATGCCAGGTAAATATTGAACAGAAGAGCAGAAGTTGCTGCATGAATACAGGCTTGAAGGATACAGGCTTGAAGCCAAAGCACAACTCATGAGATAAAGTTAGTCATTGTAACATAACAAAAGGTTCCTTTCATTAAAGAGATAAGATGGTTCCCAATACTTATACCCATAATAGAATATAACAGTGTGGGGGTTCAGAATGAGCCTCACCAAGATATGTTTCAGTGGTATGCAGATTTTTGAGCTAAGGGCAATTTTAGCTTCAGGTTCAAGTGAAAATTCTGCCCCCCCCAACCCTTTAACTACCAAAAAAATTGAATTAGAGGCCTTGCCCATAATAAGACATTATCCTATATAATAAAAGGCTAATTTTCAAATCAACCAAACAGCAGAATGACTGGTCACTATGACACGCACTGACCACCAGGGGGCAGATGCTCACTGTAGGAGCTGTCCCCTGGTGGTCAGTGTGCTCCCACAGGGAAAGCACTGCTCAGCCAGAAGTTGGGCTCATTGCTGGCTAGCGCAGCAGTGGAGGTGGGAGCCTCTCCTGCCTCCATGGCAGCACTAAGGATGTCCAACTGATGGCCTAAGCCAGTGATGGCAAACCTTTTGAGTTCAGCATGTCAGCATTTTGAAAAACCCTAACTTAACGCTGGTGCCGTGTCACATATAGAAATTTTTTGATATTTGCAACCATAGTAAAACAAAGACTTATATTTTTGATATTTATTTTATATATTTAAATGCCATTTAACAAAGAAAAATCACCCAAAAAAATGAGTTTGCGTGTCACCTCTGACACGCGTGTTATAGGTTTGCCATCACTGGCCTAAGCCATCAGTTGGACATCCCCTGAGGGCTCCCGGACTCCGAGAGAGTGCAGTCCAGGCTGAGGGACCCCCCCCCCTTCCGAGTGCATGAATTTCGTGCACCGGGCCTCTAGTTAATTAATATTCCTAGGAGGCTTATTAGGATACGTGATCAATGAAAACTTTACAAAATTCAGAGGATCACAAAAAAATCTCATTTACTAAAGGTGGAGTGGGCTCGAGATTCCAGTTCACCATTTCCTTCAACTAACACAAAAACATAAATTTTAACATAAAAATACACAATATGCCTATGTCTACATTCACTTAAATGCAAGAAAAAGGAAATATAGACTATATTAAGTTAATATACAAAATAGGGAAATTTAAGTGTAAGATTATGATAAGGAATATATGCAGCCTGGGTTAACGTAGGCCATGACTAGAGACCAAGCAGTTGTTTAGAAGCACATTCAATAGTTAATTGCTATTATAAATAAATATTGTTAGTTTTATACCTCATTTGAGAAAGACAAACCTTTTACCTCAACTAAGGCCTTAAAACAATATTGAGTGGGCCTTGCTGCCTTAGAGTAAAGTATGTTTGCTTTTCATTTCTAAGTGAAACCATAGAGTATCCTTCATTTCCTGATGTATTTATTCAACCAATATTTACTGAGCGCCTACTTTGGGTGGGAGGAGAGATTATAACCAGCCCCTTGCAGTGTGGTTCTTGCTATGTGCTGTGGTTATTAAATTGGCAAGATCTTGTTATACTGTGTGGGCTGCAGCGTGGGCAGAAAGATGACCTGTACATTAATGGCAGGATTTCACAGAAAACAGAAAGTCATTCATTTTGTCACTAACATAAGAAAGGGATTCTTCTGAGCCCAGAAATCAGAACTAAACAGGAGATTTTAGTTGGACAGAATTCAGTATAAAATACTGTGCCCAGGGAACTGGAAGGGTCCCATGGGTAAATTATATTATAAGTCAATACAAAAGGAAAATCTACTTTCCTTGGGTGGTCCTGGTTCTACATCAGAAAGATTTCAAGTAAGGGTCTGGTATCGTTTATATATCTGTCTGCTTTGAGTCCTGAACTTATTAGCAATTATTATCAGCTAGTTGGCTATGAGAGGAGACAGTATCCCTCATACAATTTGGTAAGTTATATTAGAATGCTTCAGAAACTCAGAGGAAAGGGTAAGTAATACATTGGGTTAGGGATTTGAAGACTGAGAGAAAGGAAGGTCATTTTAGGAAGCAGGAACAACATAAGCAAAGGTACAGAGGTATAAAAACGTGTTTTATTCAGGGACTAAAAGTGACCCGTCTGATGTGGCTAGAAAACAAGAAGAGGTAATAGATTAGCAAAACAATTGTTAACGCCTTTAATGACACACACACAAAAAGCCTTACTTAAAAGTGTATAACTAGGCACTAATAAACAAAACAGGCAAAGGCTCTGCTCTGTGTTCAATCTGTGAAACAACAGAGAAATGTTAAGGAGCATAGAGATGTCTGAGATTTAGTTCTATCTCTGTCATTAATTAGATGTGGGACCTGAATGAGCACCCCAATCATTCTGTACCCCAGTCCTCAACTACAACAAAAACAAGGGAAGGTAGCCCTAGCCAGTTTGGCTAGGTGGATAAAGCATCAGCCTGTGAACTGAAGGGTCCCAGGTTTGATTCCCGTCAAGAGCACATGCCTGGGTTGCAGGCTCAATGGACCCTAATGTAATTTGGGGGATAGTGGTGTGTTGATTTAGGTTCATTTGGAGGGAAGATGATAGAAACTTCTATGCTGCTATTATGCTGCTATTTTGCTGACCTCACTCTGCCCAGAACCCTGCCGGGCAGTTTCTCAGAGTCACCCTAAAGCAACTAGCATTCCTTCCAGCACCCTCACTTCTGGAGTGGGACCTAGAAAAGTGCATTTTAAGCAAGTATCCCTATTTACTATGAGGCAAATAGTCCATAAGCCACACTGAAAAACATTTCAAATATAAAGGCTTTAGGTCTCACCTGCCTCTTCATTTTCATGTTTTTGCCTTTGGAATAGCAAATTCATTCCTGGATTAAAAACAAACACTGAATAACCAACCTATTCTGTATCTAAAGTACATTAGGACGTCCTGTCTTTGTGTAAGCCAAGTGTGCCTCCTCTGTTATTAACTATGATTGTTAAAGTTGAGTGCCCTCAATTAACCAAGAACAAGCTAAAGCCATTATCAATATTAAATTGCTAAAATTGTTAACATCACTGAGAATAGGAAAGAGAAATAAATGGGCCTCTTCAGGCAATGAATTAATAAGTGAAATGGTTTCACTTGCCAGGAAAATAAAAGCTATTCCTTATGTCAAAAGAGTCTTGGCAAAGAACCACTGAAGCCAAAGCTTGCCAGTGACAATTAGAAATGATCAGCTCTAACCGCTCACTATCTTCTGTCCTTCCGCTAGTGATAGAGTATAGAGTAGTTCTTAAAAATGTGGTTCTCAGACCAACAGTATGGGCATCACCTGGGTCCTTGCTAGAAAAACAACTTCTTGAATCCCTCCCAGACCTATTTATTGAATGAGAAATTCCAGGGGATTGAGCCTAGCAATCTTCACTTTAATAAGAATTTCCTGGTAAAGACAATGAGTGTTGGTGGGGATGTGGAGAAATTGGAACCCTTATACACTGATGGCGGTGCAACTGTTACCAAGCAAGGGATCACTGCCTGATGCACATAAAAACCAATACTATGGAATCGACTTTTGAGAAAAGAAAAGGCTTTATTGCAAAGTCAACGAGCAAGGTTATGGGAGGCCAGGCTCAAATCTGTCTCCCCTAGTGAGGGTTTGGGGCGGGATTTAAAGGATTAGAAGAGGATGGGCTGGTATATGAAAGCATTAGCCAGACAGGTTTCAACTGGAGGACTTTGGAATTTGACCATTTATGGCAAAAAAGGGTAAGGAGCTTCAACACTGATTCTTCCTGGACAAGGAACCTTCATTTCTGAAAAGATTCTGGTGTTCAAGCTCTGGTCATGTACCTGGTCCTTTCGTCCCATGATTGAGTGTGTGTTAGAGAGAGACTTTGGTTCCAGGTGTCAGTGAAGGTGAAAATTCTCTCCTGTGCCCCTGCTTCACTTACATGACTTGCGGATGTGGTCTGTTGTCTCTGAAAAGCAACTCAGTATCTTGTTAGAAACAGGATAGGGCCGGTTAGAGCTGGTTCTGTGTTTATACAGTCACTGAGGAAAATAGTCTGGAGGTCACTCAAACAATTAAAAGTACAACTACCAATTGATCCAGCAATTCCACTTCTGGGTATTATTTTAAAAAAAATAAATCAGGATCTCAAAAAGACATTTGCTCTCCCATGTACATTGCAGTATTATCCGTAATAGCCAAGATGTGGAAACAATCTACATTTCCATGGACAGATTAATGGATAAAGAAAATGTGGGCCCTAACCGGTTTGGCTCAATGGATAGAGCATCGGCCTGAGGACTCAAGGGTCCCAGGTTCGATTCCAGTCAAGGGCATGTACCTTGGTTGCGGGCATATACCCAGTGGGGAGTGTGCGGGAGGCGGCTGATCTATGTTTCTCTCTCATCGATGTTTCTGGCTCTCTATCCATCTCCCTTCTTCTCTGTAAAAAATCAATAAAATATTTTTTTTAAAAAAAGAAAATGTGGTGTATATATATATATATATATATACAATGGAATACTATTTAGTCTTTAAAAAGAAGGAAATTTAGCCAGTTCAGTGTGGTTCAGTGATTGATCATTGACCTATGAACCAGGAGGTTATGGTTCAATTCTCAGTCAGGACACATACCCAGGTTGCGGGCTCAATCCCGCGGAGGGGGGCATACAGGAGGCAGCTGATCAATGATTCTCTCTTATCATTAATGTTTCTATCTCTTTCTTGCTTTCCCTTCCTTTCTAAAATAAATAAAAATATTTTTAAAAAGAAGGAAATTTAATGGGAGACAAAGGGACATATGTAATATTTTCAAAAATAAAGACTTTTAAAAAAAGTAAAAATAAAAATATAATAATGATGATGATTTTTTAAAAAGTAGGAAGAAGAAGAAGAAGGAAATTTTGCAGTATGCAACAGCATGGATGAACCTTGAGGACATTACACTAAGTGAAATAAGCCAGTCACAGAAGGACAAATACTACATGATTCCACTTCCATGAGTCTCTAAAGTACTCAAAGTCATCCAAGCAAAGGATAGAATGGTGGTTTCCAGGGGCTGGAGGAGAAAGAAATGGAGAATTACTAATCAACAGGCATACCAGTGAACTTTCATTTAAGCAAAATGAATAAGCTCTAAAGGTCTGCTGTACAACATTGTTTCTATAATCAATAACATATTGCATTGTACACTTAAAAATTTGTTGAGAATAGATCTCATGTTGTGTACTTATTAAGATAAAATAAAATTTAAAGTCTCCTGGTGACACTGATACAGGCTAAAGTTTAAACCCTCTAGTGTAGAGAAAAGTCAGGAGCAAGCTATATCTGTATCATGAAATGACTCGAAAGTAAAACAAGGAAAGCCAAAGCAGTTATAGGAAAGGATGAAAGAAGCACTAAGGAAAAAATCTTCAACACAAACCAGATTTACATTCAGGAATCTGGTTCCTTTCAGACAACTGAATCAGCTGCTCTAACCTTTTATGGCATCCTATTCCCATCCTTGGTCTATGTGTTCCTCCCACTGGAAAAAAAAATTCTTAGGCTCAATTTACTTAGCATTACCGTGTACAGTATGTTCATTCAAGTTATCTCATTTGAACCTCATAGCGATGCATTGTATATACAAACTTTTCTGAATGTTATTTAGTTTGTATGTTGAATATATAAACTAAATAACTGATAGAGTGGGGGTATCCTATATAATAAAAGGGTAATATGCAAATTCACCTTAATGGCAGAATGACCAGTCACTATGACACACACTGACCACCAGGGAAGAGATGCTCAATGCAGGAACTGGCCCCTGGTGGTCAGTGCACTCCCACAAGGGGAGCTCCACTCAGCCACAAGCTGGGCTGACGGCTGCAAGCGCAGCAGTGGTGGTGGGAGCCTCTCCAGCCTCCTCAGGAGCGCTAAGGAGCACTAAGGACGTCCGACTGTCTGACATCCCCCGAGGGCTCCCGGGCTGCCAGAGGAATGTCTGACTGCCAACTTAGGCCCACTCCCTGGGGAATCGGGCCTAGGCCAGCAGGTGGACATCCCAAAATGGGTCCCAGACTGCAAGAGTGGTGCAGGCCAGGCTGAGGGACCCCCCAAGTGCACGAATTTGTGTGCACTGGAACTCGAGTCCTATCCTATATAATAAGAGAGGAATATGCTAATTATCTGTAATGCCCTGAGGCATAATGGCCAAGAGCATCACGACCAGACATGGATCAGCAGGAGGGTGGGCCAGGGAGGTACAAGCAGGCTGCAAGAGCTACAGGAGGGGGCAGGGCAGCAAACTATGAGGGAAGGGATGGGGGAGGAGGACAGGGGGAGCTACAGGCAGGAGGCAGTGACCTAATTGATTCATGTGTAGGGCTACTAGTCTGTAAATAAAAGAATGTTACTTTTCCTTTTCATATGTACTATTTTTAAATTAAAAATATAAAGGCTATAGCTAAGATTCAAAGTAGAGAATATCATAAGTTAACAGAATCCTTAAGATTTTATCTTATTTAGAACAAAATTTGCTTTAGAATTGAGTCTAGATGATTTTCTGGTTCAATTTTGTCTGAAGAACTGATTTACTAGATTTATTCAAATAGGCACACTGGCAACCTAATATTTATTTCCCTGTTTAAATATAGCTTCACACTTTTTTTTTCTTCCTCTATACATTTTTTTTTAAGTGATATGCAGTGGGCCAATCACCTGTCCATAGAATTTGAAATATTTTGAACTTTTTGTGAAATAATTTAATGAAGAAAGTTGCATATTTCTTTCACATTAATAGAGAAAGTGATGTTTGTGTAATGTGACTACAAATTATTTTACTTTGATGGTGCTAATTGAAATATAACAAATATATTTCTGTTGCATACCTTCCTTTTTGGATCAACTTTAACATTTTAAAAACTAAGCATTCATATTTTAGCAACCAATAATTATGTAATTATAGTCTGTATATTTTTAAGTGATTAAATGGCTAATGGCATAGGATAAATGTCTTATAATTAACTAAATGTTTTATATAGAAAAATGGTAAAATGACTCAAGTTACTTTACTTCAGTTAACTAGGATATAAGTGTGAAATGGGTAATTCATTAAAATGTTCTACGGCTTATTCACATGATAGAAGAGCTTTCTTTGCCAATATAGGTAATGAGCAGATTGATCTTCAGGATAAAGGTTTGTGTGTGTGTGTGTGTGTGTGTGTGTGTGTGTGTGTGTGTGTGTGTGTGTGTGTGGTTCTTTTTCAGGCAAAATTTATTTTCAACATAGATTTCATCCATTTTTCTTCTTCTTCACAGTGTCCATCTTTACATGCCTAGCGATTCCAAGTCTGCATCAATTCTACCATCAACTAGAACTAGATGGTTCACCACAGAGATCTGATACTCTGGCATGCACTGGAGGCTAGCTTTCCAAAACAAAGAGGTACATTTTCATTGCAGTCTTTAATGGTCTGCACTAAAGGAAGCCCTTCAAGTCCCAGATCCCTTGGCTCTCTGTGCCATTGTGGATGCAGACCAAAGCCTCCAAACACTTCGGAGGGCCAAAGAGACTCCTGAATCCCTGCTATTAGAGGCTTCCAATAATACGTATCATGAAGACCAGACCAGTCTCACCGCCATTATTTTCACATAAATTGTTCTACTGCTTTTTTTCCCTCCTGAAATACCGGTTGCAGGGTTCTCCCCTTATCCCTTCACCAAGTAACCAATTGGTTTGTTATCATTTAGTGAAAGAACGTGAATTTAGTCCCCTGAAACTCATCAATCAGGAAAGGGAACCTGAAGACAATTATCTGGGTGACACAAGCCAATGCTTCAGTTGTATAACAGAAATGAAATCGGACTTGGAGATTATTTGATAAGAAAATAAATTATAGTAAGAAACCTGGGCATTTATTATATTTCACAAAGTAGATTTATTTTGAATTAGCCATGTGTGCTCTCTATTCAATCTAAACTAAACAAATAATGTTTAATCTACATCTCCCACAACAGCTTGAATGCACTCAGACTCCACTGTCTGAATATCTGAGGGAAATCTGTTTCTGTCTTAAGCCATCTACACAATTCCCTTGTTTGTCTACTTCCCACTGGGATTGTAGACTGCCTGAGAGAGGCCTTTTATCCCATCTCCTTCCCAACATAGGAAGTCAACAACAAAAAAGGAGCTATTTACATTGTTAGCACTTACTAAAGTAACATGGAAACATTTCAAAGACAACCATGGGAATTTTTTAAAGGAAAACTGAATTGGAAAAGGTAAGTCATGCCTTCCCTTATTTTGTTTCCTCGGCACAAGTATTGAACACCATGTGCACAAACTGTGCCCATGATGATGGACGCAAAAGTGAGTAGGGTATAGCCTTTGCCTTCAAGCACTTCATGCTCTAGTACAAAAGACAGATAAGTAAAATCAATCCTTGTAGATGACTATACCTACAAATGCTCTTAACTGCTTTAAGAGCAGAGGTGGAGGTCTTTATACTGCTCTGGGCAGGGCCTGGTTGAGGGAGTTGGGTCTGAGTAGAAAAGTGGGGAAAGATCTCAGAAGATCAATGGCATGTACAGAAGCTGTATAATTAGCCTTGAGGCTTTCATGGTCATGATTATGGAAGGTTGTCCAGTTAGGTATCAACATAACGAATTCACTTTAAAAAGGGAAAGTACGCATAAAGAACTTAAAGACAGCCTTGAACCTGAGGGGTGTTTAAACACGTTAATTTTACCCTTTTCATATTTAAAGCCCAAGTCAGTCTTGTTAAGTGTCACGCTTCTGTGTTTATGAATCTCCCAAGGTTGTTTATATTAAACACCTTAGTTTTGAAATAACTGATATTTTCTGTTTAAGTCTCTTAGCCTCCAAAGAGCTTTTTCCTTTTATGTATCAGTTTTCTACATTTCTTTGCTCCCTGAGGTTAATAATAATGAGTCAATGTGAAGCCTTCACAAAACACATTAAATTGCCCTGGAAATAAAAATCTCAATTATTGTGATTAAATAATCCCTCTACAGAAAAATGGAGGGTAATTTGTGCCTGCTAACAAATTTAAACAAAAACAGTATCCCAAAATATGGTTTCTTCTATGTCTCTTCAATTCCCATTAATATTTCTTGGCATTTTAACATTATTTTTCTGAGTGAAATATACCACCTCCTTTGTCTTTTTTTTTAATAATAAATAGAGCAACAAGAACCATATCAGCCTTGGGATATAGTCCAAAAGGAGCAAGCCTTGGGATAGAGACAAATAGGACCAGAAGGACTAGGAGGAACAATTCCAGAGAAATTCACAAAGTGGAAACCGTATTGCCCATCATATGAAAGAATAAATACTTTGTGAAAGAATAAATACTATTTTATCAACATGCGAACATAGAGTCCTGTGGACATTCTGGTGGAACTACAGTGATATATACATACATATACAAATACACAATATTCTCTGTATATATAAATATATATAATTATATATGCCTACATACACACACATATATATTATGTATGTATATACACCTACACATACTATATATATTGTATATATAGGTATCTATTTATATGTATAAAGTACATATATATTATACATCTTTTATATCTACTAGAGGCCCAGCACATGAAATTCGTGCATGGGTGTGGTCCCTAGGTCTAGCCTGAGATCAAAGCACGAGAATCTGGTGTGGAAGGGCAGGTCCCAGCTAACCTCTGAGACCTGGGCAGCACCTGGGCCTCTGAGCCCCTGCGTGCCCCCCTCCACTTGAGTCATCGGGCCCCTGCCCGGCTCCCTCACCTGCCTTAGCCTGGTGCCACCCGCTCAACTGCTCCACCATCCCGCCACGGTCCTGCTCTCATCAGGGCCCATTGGGACCGGCAGCGCCTCCGCTGCCACCCGCTGCCAGAGCCATGTTGCCAACTCCTGCCGTGTTCCCCATGCCGCCCCCTGGTGGTCAGCACACATCACAGCGAGCGGTCAAACTCCTGGTTGAACTCCTGGTTGGGGGGACAATTTGCATATTAGGCTTTTATTATATAGGATTATATATTCATATACATACACATATATATACTAATGGCCCGTTGCACGAAGATTCATGCAATAGACCTTCCTTCCCCTGGCTGCTGGCACTGGTTTCCCTCCGGCACCCGGGACCCAGGCCTTTGGTCCGGCTGCAGCAGCAAGGCTTGGCTTCTCCACTGTGGCCTCAGAAGCAAGGCTTGGCTTCTCCCCCAGTGACCCAGGCCCCCAGGCACTCCTTGAGCAGAGTCCTGGGCCAGCGGGAAACTTGGCTTCTTCTGTCGCTGGGAGCAACCCAAGCCTCCTGCTTGCTCCAGCTCTGTGACCGCCGCCATCTTCAGTCATCTTCAGTCTTCGCTCCGTGCCTGCGTATGCAAATTAACCTCCACCTTTGTTGGGTTAATTTGCATAGTCACTCTGATTGGCTGGTGGGTGTAGTGGAGTGGCAGAGTGATGGAGTGATGGTTAATTTGCATGTTTCTCTTTTATTATATAGGATATGTTTATGTATATCACTATCATGCCACATGTCAGTTGTACAGAGAAAAGTTTACAGATTTTTAAATTCAACAGTGGGGTTCTTTTATGCCATGGCTACCAAAGCTTGGTGATGACATTAATAAGATATTGACTCGATAAGCTCTTAGATATTTTTTAATCACCTTTTCTCATAAAACATTTTATAATACATCTCAACCCAAAGAATTTATTTACATTTTTTGAAAATATGGTTGTGTTTTTTCACTAAAAAAACTTGAAGATTAAAAATTTGGCTTCAGAGGTTATATGCCTAGCCATTTGTAAATGTCTAAGTAGAAATATTTCCTTTTTTGACATGTGGATGCTGTCCTGGGCAAAGCTTCAAGCAGTTTCCAGAGGCATTCAGTTTGGCAGGGAAGGGGGGTTGGGGGGAGACAGCCAGGGGCCACGGAGGCAGCTAACTCCACCCCTAATGCAGTATAATCTCATTCTTCTTGCCAGTGATTGGCTCAGGACTCTAACTTTTGGGGGACTCAGGGGAGGGGTGTCTGCAGCAACCATCAGTCTGGCTAACACCAACAATTCAAGAGCTACTGTGCCAAATCCTGAAAGCCACCATGCTGCTGGACCCTCTGTTAGGCTCAGGTCGTATATTTCCATATGGCTTGAGTAGGAATTTCTGTTATTTGAAGCTGAAAGAGTCCTAAAAGATACAGAAATTATTAGGGTTTCATTTAAACTATGTCCAAACTATTCTGTTCCATTAAATGTGTTTTTGTAAGTGAAACTACTATCTTAAGCCATTAATAAAATCATAGTAAGGAGGTGCTATAGACTGAAGGAGTCACCCCAAAATTCGTATGTTGAAACCTAATCCCAATGTGGCGGTATTAGGAGGTGGGGCCTTTGGGAGGTGTTTTGGTTATGATGGCGGCATCTTTATAAAAGAGACCTTAGAGAGGTCCTTTCCTGTCCCTCCTGCCATACAAGGGCACAGCAAATATATATATATATATATATATATATATATATATATATATATATCCATTTATGAATCAGGAAATGAATCCTCACCAGACACCAATTCAGCTGGTGCCTTGACATTGGACTTCCAGCCTCCAGAAGTGTGAAAAAATAAGTTTTTTTGTTTCTAAGTGCCCAGATCATGGGATTTTGTTATAGCAGCCAAAACAAAGTGAGACAGGAAGATATAACTTCCCTGAAACAATTTGTAACTTTTCCATTGATCAAGAGCTTAAAATGTTTAATTTTCATAGTTAATAGAAAGAGGAAAAAAGAAAAGAGGAAGTGACAGCTCAAAAGCATACCACAGCTACAGGTTATTTGAGTTCCTGAAAAGATAAGTCTAAATGGAATTTTAATAAATTAAACCCTATTTTGAATGCATGGCAGACAGGATGAGGGCTACTTAATACACTAGGGGGTGACTCCTCCAGTGATTGTATTTGAACATTTATTGAAGGGCTACTCCTCACCAGACACTGGGTTAAGTACTTTGACATGTGTCCTTGCAAAATCTTCACAAAATATCTGTAAGGCAAGAATAAATATGGCCTACTTTGTAGATGAAGACCTGCAGCTTGGTGGGATTTAATAACTTGGATAAATCTACACAGAGAGTAAATAACAGAGCCAGGAGCCTGACCCTCAAGCCCATACTATACCTCCTGAGCTGGATAATAATAAAATTTTTAATATTTATAGCTTCCTGTTGCTACTATAACAAATTAGCACAAATGGAAGTTTAGTATAATATATTTATTATCTAACATTGCTTTTTCTGCTTCTAGAGGCTACCTGCATTCCTTGGCTTGTGGCGCCTTCCTCACCAAAGTTCATCACTCCAACTCCCTTCCATAAGCACATCACCTTCTGGCTGATTCTGACTCTTCTTTCATCCAAAGCATAAGAACCCTGTGATTACACTGTCCCTTAGAGACAATCCAGGATAATCCCCCATCTCGAGATTCTTAATCACATCTGAAAACTCCCTTTTGTCGTGTAAAGTAACATTCCCAGGTTCCAGGGATTAGGTGGCTATCTTCGGAAGGCCATTACTCAGCATACCACAAAAGGACAATCAAAATAAAGATAAAAGAGAGGTAATAAACCATAGAGAATGAAAGACGATAAATGGGTAAGAAGCTTACTACAAACAAACGTACATATATTGGTGACTTAGCAGCAGTTAAGGGCTGAAGGAAATAGGATATACAGTATTACATGAGCTGCAAAAACATGCCAGAAAGCTCAACAATTTCAGAAGCAGAATTAATTTGCTCATTTCCAGTTGCTATAGTCAGCAGTACCACCTAAATTAAAGCCTAGCATAGGAGTTGTAGACACACATCAAATGCCTGTACCCCATTCCTCCTAAAGCCAGGTGTGAGCCCCTTCCCTGACTGACCTAAACCAGGCACTCCTGGGGTTTCCCAGGCCTGTGTAACTGCAGGAGAGGTGGGAGGACCCAGCTGCAGAGCATGAGGAAAAGTTGAGCCTGTGCGCATCCCTATTTTCTGGAAAGCCTCCGTTTCCCCCAGGGTCACAGTCTGGCAGATCACGTAGGGCCTTGTGGGCCATTCTAACCAAGTAGGGTTTTACTGAGAAAGCACAGGCTGTAAGCGGAAAAGTGCTGTGCTCTGCTATGAAGTGTTGTGGTTAACCTGAAACTGGAGAGAGAGCAAGGACAGAGCATGCAGAGCTAAGAGAAGCCTCCTGGTGCTACAGCCTGTTCCTCCAACATCTCTCTCTGAACCACAGCAATGATCATCTAGTCCAGGCCACACATCCCTTCCAACTCTGGACAGTCTCCCGTGTGCCTCCAGCTGTCTCACACACAGGCCAAACTCTATCCATGTGCTTTGTATCATAAAACCCTAACTCTCTTCATTGTCGTAGAAGTCTGTTCCCCATCTATGCCCTGGCCTCATTGCTCACCACTCTGTCCTTCAGCCCATACCTCTACCACACTGAATCCCTGAGTGTACCAGGCTTTCTCATGACTATGCTTCTTAATGTTTTCATTTGTCTCGAAGAAGAATAATCATGCCCAGCCAGTGTGACTCAGTGGTTGAGTGTTCACCTGTGATCCAGAAGGTCACATTTTGATTCCCGGTCAGGGCACATGCCCGGGTTGCCGGCTCAATCCCCAGTGTGGGTATGCAGAAGGCAAATGATCAATGATTCTTTCTCATCATTGATGTTTCTATCTCTCTCTCTCCCCCTCCCTTTCTCTCTGAAATCAATAAAAACATATTTTTAAAAAAGAAAGAAAATACATAAATGTGTGTATTTGATTGTGTCTGCATGAAGAAACACTAACAGGACACATGGAATTAATAATGATCGATGACTGGAGATTGATTAGACTTGTAGGAGAATGGGCAGAGATGGAAGTAAGAGCTACACTTCTCAATATATATCTCAACACATTGTTTTAATTTGAAAATGTGTCTCTATTACCTATTCAAAAAAATAGGTAATTCAAATCTTTAAAAAAAGGCACATGAGATTATTGAGAATAAAGGGATTACATGTTATTTATCTTTGTGTCCTAATTATCTGGCATTATGATTTCTCCAAAATAAATACTTAAATATTTATTACGGGAATTTTATTCTTTTTTTTTTTTTTTTTTTTTTTTTTGTTTTTTAACTGTTTTATTTATTTATTATTTTTTTTATTTTTTTTTATTGCTTAAAGTATTACAAAGAGTATTACATATGTCTCCTTTTTTCCCCCCCGTCCTTGACAATCCCCTGGCCTCCCCTACCCCCCAGTGTCTTATGTCCATTGGTTATGCTTATATGCATGCATACAAGTCCTTCGGTTGATCTCTTACCCACCCCCCTCCTGCCCTCCCACCCTCCCCGGCCTTCCTGCTATAGTTTGACAGTCTGTTCAAGGCAGCTCTGTATCTATTTTTGTTCATAAGTTTATAATGGTCTTTATTATCCAGAAATGAGTGAGATCATGTGGTATTTTTCCTTCATTGACTGGCTTATTTCACTTAGCATAATGCTCTCCAGTTCCATCCATGCTGTTGCAAATGGTAAGAGTTCCTTCTTTTTTACAGTAGCATAGTATTCCATCGTGTAGATGTACCACAGTTTTCTAATCCATTCATCTACAGATGGGCACTTAGGCTGTTTCCAGATCTTAGCTATGGTGAATTGTGCTGCTATGAACATAGGGGTGCATATAGCCTTTCTGACTGGTGTTTCTGGTTTCTTGGGATATATTCCTAGAAGTGGGATCACAGGGTCAAATGGGAGTTCCATTTGTAGTTTTTTGAGGAAACTCCATACTGTCTTCCATAGTGGCTGCACCAGTCTGCATTCCCACCAGCAGTGCACGAGTGTTCCTTTTTCTCCACATCCTCTCCAGCACTTGTCATTTGTTGATTTGTTGATGATAGCCAGTCTGACAGGTGTGAGATGGTACCTCATTGTTGTTTTGATTTGCATCTCTCGGATGATTAGTGACTTTGAGCATGTTTTCATATGTCTCTTGGCTTTCTGAATGTCCTCTTTTGAAAGGTGTCTATTTAGATCCTTTGCCCATTTTTTGATTGGATTGCTTATCTTCCTTTTGTTAAGTTGTATGAGTTCCCTATAAATTTTGGAGGTTAGGCCCTTATCAGACATGACATTGGCAAATATGTTTTCCCACGCAGTGGGTTTTCTTGGGAATTTTATTCAATTCAATAGCTTTCCCATTATTAAGTACCTACCTAACTACATTCATAAGGGCTAGGCTAGTTAAAAAATAAGTGAAACATATAACTTGTAGCCTTTGACATTATGGAAGTTATAGTCAGGTATGGAAGCAAACATATAAAACAGTTAAAGAACAATCCAATTATTTGGGTGATGTACAGATTTCCAGAAAAAGGAAAGTGAGCTAAATTAAGCTGTGAGCCAATTTATCAGCTGCTTCTTTCACTGAACATGCAAATTTGTCCTCTGTTAATTTCCAAAGACATCTAACTTTCATTTAATTGGTTTACTATTTTAGTTAGTGCAATGAAGCATGGAACTGAAACAGTGACATCATAACACACTCTAAAAGAGAAGATGAAACAACTAAACCAACATGGATTCACTTAAAATAATTTAACATCATTCCATCTGGAATAATGTCATTAAGTACTGAGGGATTGCTGCCCCCAAGAGGTAAATCAATAAACTCCAATATAAAAAAGGATGACTCATTTAATTTCAAGAGCCAAGCAATTAAGAAGATAGGAGAGGCCTTGTTTTATGAGTGAAACCCACACTCACTAATTCTGGTGGGGGTGTGGGAAGGGGTGTAGGAAGATAAGGTTATCTGGAACTCCTACGAGTGGAGAAGGACATCATAGGCAACTTTGTAGTGAACATCATAGGCAACTTTTCCAGAGAATAATTATTACTTATAAGTTTTTACCTTTTTATTGCTTCTGTCCCATATTTCTCCGTAGATGCTAGTGGTTGACAACCATTAAGCATATTAGAGGGCTCTGTGCCCTTAAGAAGGAAGACTCCTAGTAGAACTATCTACTGAATGAACCTCAAACCCATGTTGTGTCCAATGGACTCCAGTACATCTCTCTTGAGAAAGTAGGAGAAAAAATAATGTAAGACTAATGCCTTTTCTTGATGACTCTGCTTTGTTCTTCCTTCTCCCAACAAGGCCTACACCTTATGAAGTGGCATTGTGTAATTCATTCTAAGCTCTGCTGTATGATAGTGACAGCCAATGTAGGACACTAACCGGCCTAAGAATAAATAACACAAACTAGTCACTTGGCAACTAGTACAGTCACCTTACTGTAGATTTCAAAAAGAAAGAAGGTAGCTATTCTCCTGAATCTCTGAACTTAACTGGGGTACATAAAGCAAATACAAAGAGTAAGGGTTATGGCTTCTTTTTAAAAATATATATATATTTTATTGATTTTTTACAGAGAGGAAGGGAGAGAGATAGAGAGAAACATCGATGAGAGAGAAACATTGATCAGCTCCCTCCTGCACATCTCCTACTGGGGATGTGCCCGCACCCCAGGTACATGCCCTTGACCGGAATCGAACCTGGGACCTTTCAGTCCGCAGGCCGACGCTCTATCCACTGAGCCAAACCGGTTTCGGCAGGGCTATGGCTTCTTACAGAAATAAAATTTTCATGACAGATGTGGAACATCAATTTCTATAATTTTCAACCACATAGTATTTGAAAATCTTAAGAATGTATTTGCATGTCATCATTGATATGAAAACAAATCTTGTTCAATTTAGCAAAAATCTTTAACATCTAGTATGCACTATGACTTTGGTAAGAACAAGAAAAAAATAGAACTTAGAATTCAGTGAAAATAAAATAAGGGTCACTCAGAAAGCAATAACAAAAAGGAATTGACTTCCTATCTCATGACTAGGTAGAATGGTCCTACTCCTAGTTCAGATCTATTTCTGGGAGCTGACAATGTCCATTCAACTGCTCTATGTCCTTGTGACCCCACCTATCTGACCACAGCTGAATCATACCAGGATGCATTTGTGAGCTAACTTGGTCAATGGGATTTCCTTGGGATTCTTGACTCCCTGACCCAGAAATCCAAATAAACCACCGCCCTCCGGCATTAGAATATGAAAGACTTGGAACTTGATACTTGAGAGAGCTAAAGGGCATTCTTTCTTTAGTGGCTGAAACCGTGAGATGTAAAACAGGAAGTCAGCAATTGTGTGTCCCATCAAGTACAAGGAGTGTGTGAAATAAGAGTCACCGAAGCCAAATACTGAGTAAAGCAGAATCAAGAACTGAAGAAAGGAAAGGCCTCTGGTGGTATTTGAGTCCCTGGTTCCAGCTGGTCCTCAGGCTCCGCTGCATTGCTTCTCTTCCAGGGTCTTGTGTGGCTCACACTTCCTGAGACTCCTTCGGGGCCTGAAGCTCTCAAATAACTAATAGAAAGCCATCTTTAATCTAATAGATTCCTAAGGAACACAGAGTCCTGTTGTGACACCCCCAGGAGAGATGGGGAAAATCAGCAATTGTCAAAAGCACTGCTGCAAAGGTTGTTTGTGCTCTGATGCATCCATATCAGACAAGTTAGCTTGCCTCTGATGATTTTATCCCACAGACTCTAGCCACTGCTTCTCCTCACCTCAACACACTCTCCCTCCCCTACACATAGCATTCTGGTTCTTGCCCTGCACCCTTCCTTTACTGCTGTAAATGATCCCTTTACCTCAACTCATCTGGTAGTGAGGGAACATAGCTAGCCAATAGTGAAAAATCATAACTGTCCCAAATCTGGCACAAACCCCAAACATGAGTAAAACCACCTACCGCATTATGAAATGTAAGTCAGTCTGTCAGTATGTTCTCATGATAGCAAAAAATAGAGGACTATCGTTGCTATCTTAGAGATATCTTCCACTATCAAGACATCCATGATAGATAAAGAACATTATAAACTGTTAAACAAAAATAGATAGAGGCAAAGCTCGAACAGACTGTCAAACTACAGCGGGAAGGTAGGGGAGGGTTGGGGGGGGTAAGAGATCAACCAAAGGACTTGTATGCACGCATATAAGCACAACCAACAGACTCAAGACACTGGGGGGAGGGGGTCGGTGAAGGCAAGTGGGGGGGGAGGGGCTGGGGGGAGGTCAATGGGGGGAAAAAAGGAGACATATGTACTACTATTTGTAATACCTTAAACAATAAAAAAAGAGAGACATCCATATATCCATGATTCCAACACTACGATTTTAGCCACCATTTACATCTATGTTGTCACCATTTACTAGGTAACATACACTCATCTTGTCACACAGAACAGCTCTCATCTAGCACTAAACTCCAGCATTACTATTACAGATACAAATTAGGAGTAAATTCTCAGATATCCCTACAGTGACCTGGTAATACTCCCTTATCTCAGCAGTGTTACATGTGCAAAGTAAATAAGTGAATTAGTTACTTTATTAAGACATGAAGAGCTTGAATCATTCTTCATTGCCTAGAAGTACATTTTCAGCTCATTGCCAAAGCCAGCTATGAAAACCCTCTTTTGGGGGTAAACTTTGTTAGATGGCACATTTTTGTCTTGGTATGGGACTAATATATCCCTGTATATTCATAATTTTTATCTCAGGAGCAAATTTTTTTCAAATGTTGAGTTAAGAAATCTCTCTTCTCTATTCACTTTACATTACAATGAAAACAGTTGCTACATTTAGCTAGCAAAACCATGTCCTCACCTTCACATTTAAGTTAACTTAAGCAATATGTAAATTTCTGGGTTCCTCCAGAAGTAGATTATAAATCTGAAACACTTTACTAAAGAAGAAATGTAAGAAACGTCTATTTGGGAGTGTACAGTTTTCCAATGAGCTGGTTCAATGCCAAAGTGAAGACATTTTTAGCATGCTTTCCCAACTGAGACCAAACAGATGCCTTCCATTTGAGGGGGTGTCACTGGGAATCGTCTGAGCAGTCGTCACATATGTACGCTCAACAGAATTCAGCATAAACAATGGGGAAATTGCAGTCTGGTAGGGAATGTATTATATTTGACTGTTTCCTTAGGTATATTCGTACTTAGAAATGCAGGGCTGGCTTGTTTTTGCAGAACTGCCATTTCTCCAGCCAAAATGGTGGGCTGCAAAGATGGCATCCATACTGCAAATCCTAGAAACCAGTAGTCATAAATATTTATGAAGTACCTATTGTACTCTAGGCATTTTGCTAAAAAAAAAAAAAAGACAAAAAAAACACCTAAGAGTCTGTTACATCAAATACTTCTTTCAACACATGGGAGCTTTTCCTCAGTGCATGGCTTTGCCTAACAGTGAGGAAGAGCCTTTACTGTGCCGGACATCTGCCGGGGAAGACATGCCTCCCAGTGTGGGCACCTTCTGCAATCTGCAAGTAAGGGAGCTGAATTCAGTAACATGGTCACATTTAAAGGACACGGAGGACCAGACATAAGAACTGTGGATGACAGTCCACAAAAAAAGCATGTGCAAAAGTTAGACCTGCAAATCTCACTGCATGACTGTCCTGTGGTTCAAGGACTGCTCCCTCCCAGCTGTTCCTGATACTGCGTGCCTCCCCTCTACCCACCCTGCACTCTGCTGATGGCCCCACCTCCAGTGCCCCCTCCACCCAGGCAACATCATACTTGTTAAATACTGAATTGAAAAAGATAGAGTCCCTCTCCATGCTGCTTCCGTTACTTCTCCACCTGAGCCCCTCCCTGTGTACCTGCTTTACAAGCGACTGTCTTATTTTTTAAAGGGAAAAGAATATTCCTGCAAATAACACTTTGTCAGTCTATTTACTGCATCAGAAGAAAGTATCTTCCCCAATTCTGCCCCCCATTGAGCCTTGGAGCTAATTTCTTCTGAAGTATTACCCATTCATTTCTCCCTGACAGTCTGCAAAAGAATCACTATACACTTACAGTATTTTTGTATTCAATCTAAAGATATCAAACAGTATTCAAAGTAAGGAACTCTTACTGTAGACTGCATGGATGCCGCAGTTCCATGAGATTCTACCACTGAGTCTCCAAAGATGGTGTATTGAAAGTCCTTGCTAAAATTAAATTGCATTTTCAGGAGGCTTTGAGATGCCGCATCTCTGGAGTGTCTGCCAATTGGCAGAATGAATGCAAATATAAGTAGTGACTTTTGAGAACATTTAAAGCAGGTTAATATAGAAAATAAATTCAGGCAAACTCCATGGCTGGCTGCAAAGAGGAATTTGAGTGCAGGTATAGATATCAAAATTGGTATTTCTCTGCTGCTGTCTTTGGCAGAAGACAGGATTGTGGAAAGTGGGGGAGAAGCAAGATGCCATTGCGACAGCCAGAGCCAGAGTGCAGAATCCAACAGCAGAGGTGGAGATGAAACCCAACCAACAGGGGCCACAATGCCTTGGGGGTCCTGCAAAAAACCACAGGTAGGATGGTTCATTTTCCTGGTCAGAAAATTGTGGATTATATGAATTGGCACCATTTGTTTGTAGGAAATAGTGAAGAAAATATTGGCAGAAGTAATATTTGAGGATAACATAGCCAGGTGGGGAAATCAGATTTGCAGTGACAGAAAGGAATCCAATTTAGTGATGTGGAACATTTGGAACAGGCCATAGTGGCATGCACGCCCAGGACTAGCTTCACTTTTAAGATAAAGCGTATAGAGAGATTTTATTTCAAGCAGAAACGCACTTATTTAAGTATGCTCAAGTTGAGCATCTGGGAAGCTATAAATTGAGAGTAATAAAGATTGATCAACCTTAGCTAGAGAAAACTCCTACAGATCTTGAAATACTTTTGTGTAGGAGATGAATAATGCAGATGACTAATGATCCCACAAGTCCAAATATAGCAGGTGAAGGGGGGGGGGGCAGTCTATAGGTGCTTCCTTGTTTGGAACACTGCTCAGGTCCTTTGTTCTTTGAGGAAAATCTATCTTTGTGAGCAGCCAGGTCTGGTCTGTCAAATCTGCTTTCAATTTTGGTAATTGATTGATGTCCAGGTAACATTAACAGTTTTTGCAAGTGATTATATAAATAGATGTGCGTGCCCTAACCGGTTTGGCTCAGTGGATAGAGCATCGGCCTGCAGACTCAAGGGTCCCAGGTTCGATTCCGGTCAAGGGCATGTACCTTGGTTGCGGGCACATACACAGTAGGAAGTGTGCAGGAGGCAGCTGATCGATGTTTCTCTCTCATCGATGTTTCTAACTCTCTATCCCTCTCCCTTCCTCTCTGTAAAAAAGCAATAAAATATATTTTTTAAAAATAGATGTGCGTGGTTCAAGGGCTTTGCATGCCATTGGATTTAGAGAAGGAATAAAAAGAAACAATCACATATGTACTACTATTTGTAATACTTTAAACAATAAAATAAAATTTTAAAAAAAGAAGCAATCATATCAATCGTATATAATAAAAGGCTAATATGCTAAGTGTCCAGTCATCTGGTCAGCCATTCAACCAATCAAAGCGTAATATGCTAATGATATGCTAAGGCTGCTCAACTGCTTGCTATGCCATGCACTGACCATGAGGGGGCAGATGCTTCAACCAGTAGGTTAGCTTGCTGCTGGGGTCCAGCCAATCAGAACTGAGCTAGATGGGCTGGACATGCCCTGGAACCCTCTGCAGTCCCTCTCTGGCCCTGATTGTACACCGGTAAGGTTCCATGGCCTGGCCTTCGCCCTCTTGCAATCCAGGACTCCTCGGGGGATGTTGCAGAGCTGGTTTCAGCCTGATCCCTCAGGCCAGGCCAAGGGACCCCACTGGTGCACAAATTCTTGCACCGAGCCTCTAGTTTCTTATTATTCACATATATCAATTCATGACTAAATTTTGGTTTGTGTACCTCAAATGAGATCAAGAGGCCCTTAAGTCTGTTGAAAAGTTTGACAAGTTTAGAAACCAAATAATAATAATACTGTTAGTGGCCTCAGCTTAGGGAGGTTTTACTTTATGTACATTTTGAAAGGTTGAATAAATGAGAATAGTGCACCTATAGTCATTGAATTTCGGGACATTTAAATGGGGAATTCTCAATCCAAGAGTCTCAATTTTTTTTTTTTTAAATATATTTTATTGATTTTTTACAGAGAGGAAGGGAGAGAGATAGAGAGTTAGAAACTTCGATGAGAGAGAAACATCGATCAGCTGCCTCCTGCACATCTCCTACTGGGGATATGCCCGCAACCCAGGTACATGCCCTTGACCGGAATCGAACCTGGGACCTCTCAGTCCGCAGGCCGACGCTCTATCCACTGAGCCAAACCGGTTTCGGCCCAAGAGTCTCAATTTAAGTTGCATTGATCACTTGTGGGATTTATTTCAAGTAAATTGTTGCTACTAAAAAAAAAGTACCGCTTTTTTTTTTGTTAGCTAGGAGCAATTGAAAGGTGGGGATTTTCTTATCCTTATCCTGAGACTGGACCCATGAAGCAGTATAGGAGGAAGTCCTTGAGCTTTATACACTAATTCAAGGGTTTTCTTATAACAAAGAGACTCACTCATGTCTACAAGTTTCTCTGAGTGAGAAAGTGAACAAAGGAGACGGGGAACTGTGTATATCATGTTCTTTAGGAATCAGTAATTTTAACTGTTGAATCTGAATAGTTCTGTTGAATACAAATTACTATAATGCATTATTTTTACCAATATAAAAGTAGGAGATTTTATTAAAGTCTGGGTATGTTGAGGCAGTTGTCTCAAATTTTAACTTTCATACTTAAAAGATAAAAAGGTGAGGGGGCTGAGGTATAGCTTTATATTAACTAAATATTAATTTGGCAACATTCAAATGTTTATATGAAAGCTAAGCAAGCGTCTCTAGTGGCCAACAAGACTCATCTAGGTGGTTCCTGACTAATTTACAACCCAGCTTTTAAGAGAGAGAGAGTGTGTGTGTTGGACACAATAATTTAGTTTGTAACTCTTTTAGTTCACTTGTATCTTTCCAGAGGGAAATTGGTCAATCAGGAGCAAAGAAGCATTCTGAGTTTAGACACATTATTGGTTTGTTTATACGCTTGGTGCAACTTCTTAGTTCTCTTTTGTGTTTCCTGGATTCTGTACGCTTGTTTGTTTGTTTTTTAATCTCTAGCACCTGTCTGGCCATCATCTTTAGGGGCAGTCTGCTGGGATTGATTTACCACGGCCTACTAACAAAATATCCCACAAAATCGCAATTTACCTAGCAGGGAGGTATGGGTCTGGACATACTGGCTTGTAAAGGCAAGCTCAAACCAGAAGGTGGCACTGTTGCAAAACCAATGCTGGGATAAAAACCTAAAGTGCTTTTCATATATCCACATTTTCTAGGATTTACTCACGCACACACATAGATATTAAATCCAAGTTTATGTAGATAAAAGAATTTAGAAAGTTTTACTCCTGTTAAAGATATTTATCATGGGATTATAATGTTAAAACTGAACACATTTTAAGTTTGTGGCCACACTGTCATAGGCAGTCAGACATGAGCAAAGTGAGGATGATGGGCCAGGTACAGAAACTCACCTGGGCAAAGAAAGCCCCAGGTGCCTAGCAAGGAGCAGGACCGGGAAAACAAGGACCTCACCCCCAGGGTAACCTTTCCGCCCTTAGCATATCGCTTGTTGGTCATGTGGTTTCAACCCCCCGACCTTTTCCTCTCTAACGATAACATCTAGGCCTCAGTTGTGCTTCAGCTCCAGGCCCAGAAAAGCAGCCAAACCAGACAAATGATGCCATGGCTGCCCCAGGACCGGCTGTACTGACTAAGGACCCCCTGCCCTGGCTCTGACTAATCAGTGGAGACCATGACCCGAAAGAGCACACCTGGAAAGCTGATGAATATTCTATTGAGACCCTCCCCTGAGATTTCCACCTGCAAGAGAGAGATAACTACCCTCAGGATGAAGGACCCAGTGAGCACTCTTTCCCAGGGGAGCACACCCTTGACATTCCCTTCCCCTTCTTCCCTCTAAGGGTCCCCAGGAGACTTGCAACCAGGGAACAATGGGCAGCAGCAGCTCATCCTGGGCTGACCCCCTGAACCTGTTGCCAAGGCCCCCTTTCTCTGACTTTTCAGTGAGCCAATGCAGCCCGCCTAGACTCTCCTGTTAATTCTTCTATGCCCCTCCTTGTTTCACTGTCCTAAGTATATTTTTGCTGTAACCAATAAATTCTGACTTGCTTGGCTATACGTTGTCTCTTGATTGAAACCTTTCTTTCAAGAAGACAAGAACTGCCTGCCTGGCTCAGTGGTTGAGCATCGCCCATAAAGGAGGAGGTCATGGTTCCATTCCCAGTCAGAGCACATGCCAGGTTGCAGGCTCGATCCCCAGCAGGGGGCGTGCAGGAGGCAGCCAACCCATGATTTTCTCTCATCATTGATGTTTCTCTCTCTCTCCCTCTCCCTTCCTCTCTGAAATCAACACAAGAACGGAGGTCTCGTCATCTTGCCGGTAACAACACCAGCATGCTTTTTCTTGCCACATTCACATTCACACTTTACTTCCCACTGTAACCATTGTAAATATTAGAACCATTTAAGCAAAACAGCAAACACTTTCCTGTCCCTCACCCTGTGTCAAGAATAGTTCTAAGCATTTTACAAAGTCAGTTCATCCTTGGGATTGACCAAGGCTGAGAATACTTCTTTCAGAGCCCTTGAATGGGAACCCTCTCTGGCTGTTTTCTACCAAGTGCTCCATTCTCTATCTGCTGAGCTATAATCTAGTATCTGAAAATGTCCTTGGTCCATCTGCCTTGAAATTCTCTCAAAAAGCTGGCCACCAAGGTTCTATAGAGAAAGTCTGTTTGCTTACGTATTTATTTCTTGTCAATTCATTTATTTTCCACAAGTTCAAGTTTTCAAAATTCAAATCTGAATTTTTTTATGCATTATGATTAAAAATATTAAAAATGTTCATGCACTTTGAAAAATTCCAAACTTCTGGGAATTTTTCCAAAGGAATAATCAGAGATGCAATCAAGATTTTGGTTTAGTAAGGATGTTTGCTACAGCATTACTTATCAAGGCAAAACCTTAGAAATAATTTAAATGTTCAAAGATTGGAAATGGTTCAAAATATTTGATGCATCCATTAATTTTTAAACACCGAAAATGTGAATGATGTTAAATGAAAAGTTTATATATAGAATTGGTTATTGTTCTCTATTTCAGAGCAGTGGAACTAGGATGTTTTTAGTTGTAATCAAAATCACAATGATGTATCACCTCACACCTGTTAGGATGGCTATTTTTTTTTAGGTGTTGGCAAGGATGTGGAAAATAGGAACCGTATACACTCTTGCTGGGAATGTTAAATGACGTAGCTGCTATGGAAAACAGTACGGGGGGTCATTCAAAAAATTAAAAATAGAACTGCATATACTCCAGCAATCCCACTTCTGGGTATATATCCAGGAGAATTGAAATCGGGATTTCCAAGAGCTATCTGCACTCCCATGTTCATTGCAGCATTACTCATAATAGCCAAGATATGGAAATAACCCAAATGTCCATCAACAGATCAATGAACAAGGACATTTTACTATATACATAAAATGGAAAAATATTCAGCCTTAAAAAAAATAAGGAAATTCTACATTTTTTACAACATGGATGGACCTGAAAGATACTATGCTAAGAGAAATAAGTCAGCCACAGAAAGACAAATACTGCATGAGTTATTAGGCATCTAAAATATCAAAGGCATAGATGTAAACAACAAAATGGTGGTTACCAGAGGACAAGGGGAGGAAACATGAGGAGTTGTTCAATGGGTATAAAGTTACAATTATACGAGATGAATTGCCGGGGTCCAACCCCAGCAGGTCCAGGGGTCCCCAAAGGTGTGGATGGAGTCGGTGAAGAAGGAAGGACACGGAGACGGAGTTCAGTTGATCAGCAGCCTAGCCAGGATCTCTAGCCAGGATCTCCAGCCAAGTTCTGGTCTGGATCTCCAGAGAGGTTCTGCTTCGGATCTCCAGCCAGGTTCTGTGTCCATGTTCTCTTGCTAGGTTCTCCAGCCAGGTTCTGTAGCCATGTTCCCTCGCTAGGTTCTCCAGCCAGGTTCGGTCCAGGTTCTCCAGCTGGGTTCAGTCACCAGGTTCTAGTCAGGTTCTCTTGCCAATTTCTGTAGTCAGGTTCAGTCCAGGATCTTTTGCCATGTTCTCTCGCTAGGTTCTGTCTCTAGGTTCTGAGGCCAGTTTCTGTCCAGGATCTTTTGCCATGTTCTCTCCAGCGAAGTTCTTCTGTCTCTAGAGAACGTTCTGTGTAGGTTCTGTGCCTAGGTTCTGTCTCTCTTCGTTCTGTATTCTTAGTTCTGTGTACTAAGTTCTGAGTTCTAAGTTCTGTGTTCTAAATTCTGTGTTCTAAGTTCTGTGTTCTAAGTTCTGTGTTCTAAGTTCTGTCTCTTGCTGTCTTATTACATCTGTATTTATACCAGTTGATTCAATCCTACCAATCTCTATTACAAAGGTTAGGGCGTTTCTTATCTTCATTCCAGGGAGTAAAGATTATGTAGCTTAAGCACGATTGTTCGTAGTTAAAGTGATTAATTACCCGCCTGGCACTTAGTTAAGAGGTTTTATTCCCTCCCTAACTTCAGGGGAAAATCCCTACCTGGGGAAACACCCTTTCTCAGAGACCTTGGTTAAAACACATAGTGCCAAGAAGGTGAGCAAACATATTAAGAACAGTATGCCATATATGCCAGGTCCCTTGAAACAGCAAGCATGGACCGGCTCCCGGCAATGAATAAGTTCTAGAGAACTACTGTGCAACACAGTGCCCATACTTAACAATAAGTTCCTGTGGACTTACAAATTTGTTAAGAGGGTAGATCTCACGTTAGTGTTCTTAATACCCGCCTACACACAAAGGACACAAGGCAATTTTTGGAGGTAATAGGTATGTTTATTACCTGTATTGTGGTGATGGTAACATAAGTGTATAAATATTTCTAAACCCATCCAAATTATATACATTAATTACTAGTATATGCAGTTTTTTGTACACCAATATTATACCTCCATACAGCTGGGAAAAATAGAATTTAAGGTATGAAATACTCAATATAACTCATAATCTGGTGTGATACCAACCAAAGAGGAAATACAAAGATCTAGTCTGTCTTTTAATTGAGGTATAATTGACACAAACATTTTATTAGTTTCAGGTGTACAACATAATGACTCAATATTTGCATATGTTGCAAAATGATCACCACAGTACATCTAGTTAGTATGTCAATATACATGGTTACAAAATATTTTCCTTCTGATGAGAATTTTTAAGCTCTACTCTCTTAGCAGGTTTCAAAATAAGCAGTACAGTATTATTAACCATAACTTTCCGTCTCTCTCTTGCAGCCTGTAAGATTCTCTCTTTGTCCTGAACATTTGCCATGGTTAATTATGATGTGTCTTGGTGTGGGTCTTTTCGGGTTCACCTTGTTTGGGACTCTCTGGGCTTGTGTGACTTTTTTCTTCCCCACCTCAGGGAAGTTTTCTGATATTATTTCTTCTAATAGGTTTTCTAATCCTTGTTCATCCTTCTGTTGTTCTGGTACCCCTATTATTTGTATGTTGTTTCGTTTCATGTTGTCCCAAAGCTCCCTTAGGCTCTCCTCCTGTCTTTTCATTTTTTTCTCCAATTGCAGTACATTTTGGGTGTGTTTTGCTTCCTTGTCTTCTGATTCACTAATTCGGTCCTCCGCTTCTCCTAGTCTACTGTTGATACTTTCAATGGAGTTTTTCATTGCAGCTATATCACTCCTCATTTCTTCTTGGGTCTTACTTAAGTTGTTGATTTTTTCATCTGTTTCTTCTAGCTTCTTCCATATGTTATCGATTTTTTCATCTGTTTCTTCTTGCTTCTTGCAGAGGTTGTCGATTTTTTCCTCCATCCGGTTTATGCACTCTAGGACCCTTATTCTGAACTCTTTTTCTGTGATGTTGCATGCCTCTGTATTACTTAGCTGCTTTTCTGGAGAGTCCTCCTTCTCTTTCCTTTGGGGGTTTCTTTGTCTACCCATGTTTGATCTCACTGACATATCTAGACGTTGAGTTGTTCAGTGGTTGCTCCCTTGGTGGCAGTGACTCCTTGGTCTGTGGTTGCTCTTCGGGCGGTTGCGGTAGCAGCTGCTCTTCAGTTGGCAGCAGCTCCTCTGGTGGGTGCTGTTCACAGCTGTGGTGGCTCTTCTGGCTGGTGGGGCGAGGTTTCATGTACAGCTGCTGTTCCTCAGCAGAGGGTGTGGTGCTCAGGAGGTTGCTGTTGCTTGGATCTGCTTTCCAGGGGAGTTCTGCTCTTCCCGGCTGCAAACCATGTCACCAGCTGAGCAATTTCGCCAATTCGGGGTGGATGTTACTAGTTTCAGCTGCTCACTCCATTTGCTCCGGGACAAGACCTGGGACGTGTCTGCCTATACCGCTGCCATCTTCCGTCTCCCCGCAAACTCAGATTAATTATTGTTTCAGTAACCAATTAGGCATCTGAGGCTGGAGAAAAGGTGTAGGAGGGAAAGGAGCAGGCCCTGCAGCCTCTTCTAGGAATGCAGTTTCCAGGCCACCCATTATTAACCATAATCACCATACTGTACATTACAGTCCTATGATTTAACTTATTTTATAACTAGAGGCCGGGTGCACAAAAATTTGTGCACTCGGGGGGGAGGGGGGGCCCCTCAGCCTGGCCTGTGCCCTCTCACAGTCTGGGACCCCTCGGGAGATAACGACCTGCTGGCTTAGGCCTGCTCCCGGGTGGCAGAGGGCAGGCCCAATCCCTAGGTGCAGCCCCTGGTCGGGCTCAGAGCAGGGCCGATTGGGGAGTTGGGGCGCCACCCCGTCATGCACAGAGCCGGGCAGATTGGGAGGTTGTGATGCCACCCTCAGTCACGCTCAGGGTAGGGCCAATTGGGGGGTTGGGGCACCGTCCCCTGTCACACTCAAGGCAGGGTCGATGGGGAGGTTGCAGCGCCACCCCCTGTCACGCACAGAGCAGGGCCAATCAGGGGGTTGGGGCACCGCCCTCTATCACCCACAGAGTAGGGCCGATCAGGGGGTTGGGGTGCCGCCACTCTCACACTCAGGGCAGGGCCGATGGGGAGGTTATGGCTCTACCCCATCACAAACAGAGCAAGGCCCGTGGGGGGGGGGGGGTTGGGGAGCTTCCCCCTATCAGGCACAGAGCAGGGCTGCTCAGGGGGTTGGGGCCCCGCCCCCTATCACACACAGAGCCACAGGGCAATCAGGGGGTTTGGGCGCTGCCCCCTGTCATGCTGATCCCGGTGCTGGGAGGCATATTACCCTTTTACTATACAGGGTAGAGGCCTGGTGCATGGGTGGGGCCAGCTGGTTTGCCCTGAAGGGTGTCCTGGATCAGGGTGGGGGTCCCCACTGGGGTCCTGGCCAGTCTGGGTGAGGGGCTGAGGGCTGTTTTCAGGCTGGGAGTGACTGAAGTTCCCAACCGCTCCTTTTTTTCTTTTTTTTTCTTTTTTATTCTGGGCCAGCTTTACCTTGAGGCTTGGCTCCAGCTCCTAGGCCTCCGCGGCTGAATGTAGGTTTCTGGCCTTTGCTTACAATGTTGCGAATCTGCTGGCTGAAGTCTGGTGGTATTTGTTACAATGTTTCTTAAACTGCCTGCTCAGAGGCCTGCAGCCGCAGGCGGGGAACGTTGGTTTCCTCCAACGATCCTCCGTCACTGAGGCAAGCAAGCCTCGTTAGTTTCAAGCTGCCTGGCTGCCGGCCGCCATCTTGGCTGACAGTTAATTTGCATATCTCGCTGATTAGCCAATGAAAAGGGTAGCGGTCGTACGCCAATTACCATGTTTCTCTTTTATTAGTGTAGATTGGAAGTTTATACCACAAAAGTCTACTCTTAATTATTTGCTTAAAAAATGTTGTTATTCTATAACTTTTTTTATTGTGAGAGTATCATTTTTATACCTAGTAAATTCTATTGCAAATGGAATAAAATATATTTTATTGAGGAATAGAACAAGGAAAAGATATATTTTACAACTTTTTCACTTGGCCATCTATCCCCAAATAAGCAATTTTTGGAGGAATTTTTGTAGCTAATGCTTAGTTTTTGGTAGGGATACTGGACATTCTAAAATAGTTGTTGAAAGGTCACACAGCTCTAAATGGGATGTTCAGGATGGCCCACAATGAAGTGATAATAGAAAAAAACTAAGAATCTAGGTTTCAGTCCAACGTTGTTAGTAATACCTATCATTTTCTGAGTCCTTACTACATACCATGCCCTTACTTTATGTGCAGCACCTTAGTTAGGGGAAAGCATTTTCTGCAGGTGGAGGAATGCCCTGTTAGAGGAGGGTAACACTGGCCTGGCTGTAGTGACACAGTCTCTTCTCTATGTGCTCTAAGCATCAAATAAGTATGACATCACTGCTCTGGCTTTGAAACCATTGCTATTACAAAAGTTATCCTTTTGCCATCCAGTCTATGGTATTTTGGTATTTTGTTACAGCGTGCTGAACAGACTGAGACAGAAGGTCACTGTGACGACACCATAGTTTAGCCTATCCTGACAGAAGAAGCTATGTATTTTATAATCTCTCTTTCTGAAAGTTCACTATTGGTGTATAGAAATGCCTCAGATTTCTTGGGGTTAATTTTGTATCCTGCTACATTGCCAAATTCATGTATTAAGTCTAGTAGCTTTTTGATGGAGTCTCTAGGGTTTTGTATGTATAATATCATGTCGTCTGCAAATAAGGACAGTTTTACTTCCTCTTTTCCAATTTGGATGCCTTTTATTTCTTCTTCTTGCCGAATTGCAATGGCTAACACTTCCAGTACTATGTTGAACAGGAGTGGTGAGAGGGGGCATCCCTGTCTTAGAAGAAGCTATGTAGAATCCACACAACACATCATGTTGGCTTGGTGAAAGAGTTAGCAGTGGAGTTTACGAGAAGTGATGGATTCTGGGTATATTTTGACGACAGAACAAATAGGTTTTTCAAATGAGTTGGACTAATGATAAAAGAGTGAGGAAACAGGAGGATTCCAAGATTTTGGGCCTAAATAACTAGAAACATGAAGTTTCCAGTAACTGAGAAGGGGATCACTGGAAGAAGAATAGGTTTGGGGAAGATCAGCAATTGAGTTTTGAACCATGTAAATTTGATATTCCTGTTAGGTAACTAAGTAGATATCAGATATTAGATATCAAACAGGCAGGTGGATTTTGGAAAGAGAGACAAGCTGGAGATTTCAAATTTTGAAATCTTTAGAATGCAGATGACCCTAAAGGCCATGTACCAAGATTTCATCATTGAGGGAGTTAAGTGTAGATAGAAAAGAGAAGTCCAAGAACTGAGTCATATGGTATGCTACAATTCACAGGTCAGGAGAAAAGGAGGAACCAGAAAAGGAAACAGAAGCAGGGAAACAGGAAGACGGGGAGGAGAAGACCAAAGGTTTTTGTTTGAAATTCAAAGAAAGTCTATCAAGGAGGAAACAGCATTCAACTGTGTCAAACATGACTGGTCAAGTGAAATATAATGGTCAAGTGCAAACATGAGAATAGCCTTCCGATTTACCAGTGTGGAGGTCCTCGAAAAAACAGCTTCAAAGGTGGAGAAGAAAGACTACTTCTAGTGGATTTTTAAGAAAATGGGAGGAGTTAAATTGGAGACACTATAGAAAACTGGCAAAGCTTAAGTGTGCCATCTTGGCAAGGAGGACATATTTATAAGGTCCAGCTCCAGTATCAAAGCAGGGCAGAGAAGGGAGCTTTTGAACCTGAGAAGCAATACAGTGGTAACTGGCACCCTATCCCATGGAATCTATAGTAATAAAAGCATAATATGCTAATTAGACCGAAAGTCTTTCCGAATGTCCTTCCAGACGACCTTCCAGATGAAGCCAGGGCTGCGAGGGAAGCCTGGGTCCCAGGTGCCAGAGGGAAGCCGGTGCTGGCAGCCCGGGAAGGAAGGCCTACTCTTGCACAAATTACGTGCATTGGGCCTCTAGTCTATATATATAAAAGCCTAAGCAACCATCCAACCTGTTGATATGATGTGCACTGATCAGCAGGGGGCAGATGCTCAATGCAGGAGCTGCTGAGCTGGGGTCACTCAGCAGCTGTGGTTCTCGGGTGACACACCCAGAACCAAAGAGGAGGGAGCCTGATTCCGGGGTACCCAAGAACTGCCCTCTCGCCATCTGGGACCCTTTGGGGGATGTTTGAGAGCCAGTTTTGACCCGAGGGACCAGGTCAGGCCGAGGGACCCCACTGGTGCATGTTTCCATGCACTGGCCCTCTAGTAAAAAATATTAAAGAAACCTTTTCATTTTAATTCTCTGCTCTGCATCACTATTTAGAATGGGGTACAGCAAATCAGTCCCGTTGAGCAGTTTTCCAAACTTCCTGATGAGAAGAATCACCTAGATCTTCGTTTAAAATACAGATTCTCATAAACCTCCCCTAAAGATTCTAAATCATCAGGTCAGAAGGAGAGCCCCAGGTAATCTATTTTTAACAAGAGCAGGTGATTCAGACCACTGGGCTATTTTTAACAAGAGCACGAGGTGATTCAGTCCACTGGTTGAAGAAATATTTCCCTCAGTATTCAAGTGATAACTGATTCTTGATTCTCAATGTGGTATACTTGTATGTGCATGCGTGTGCATGTGTGTATTATACATATACACACACATAATGTAATTTTTGTTAAAATGTTCATTTACAATTAACAAATATGTATTTAAAAACTCAGACTTTATTATAAAGACTTTATTTTATTGAAGTCTTTTCTCTTTCCTACCTGCTTTCTCCTTAATGCCTTATACATTCCTGAACCCACCCCAGAACACCCCCCAAAAAACTTTCTGAATTTATGGAAATTGTTTTTTTCTAAGTAAATACTTAGTTTCAGAAGACTTCAAAATTCTGTTTGCCACTCCAAATGCTACTACCCCCCTCTCTCTCTCTTTCTCTCTTTCTCTCTCTCTCTCTCTCTCTCTCTCTCTCTCTCTCTCTCTCTCTCTCACACACACACACACACACACACACACACACACACACGTGATTTTTATAACCTGTCCTCCACTTGTCATCCTTTCATTAAAGGAAAAAAGAATAGTTCTATGAGAATGGAGATGTATTTTGTTTTTAAAAATTAAGTTCTAAAAATAGTAAAAACTTATCTGTCCATATTATGTTTCACAAATTATGGAGTAAATTGTTTGACCTACTTACCTCAGGGAAACAGATTTATAAGGTATCATGACTATATACCTAAATTGATTTCATGCAAACTAAAAAAAATTTGTTTTAAACGTTTTAATTGGTTTGCCTACTTTATCTAAGTCCTAACTTTAGGTAGCCCACTACCTTATGCCAGGTGATATGACCAGCCTTAGCACATTGAAGTTCTAGTACCTACCAGACACATTATAGTAATACCAATTATGTATTACCGCTGTGGAAGGTACCTTTTATCATTTAACTCTGATAAAACCTTCAGATTTGGAATTGAGGACACTGAGGTCTTGTTTAATGTCATGAAGCTAATTAGTGTCAGAACTAGTCCTAGAAGACAAGATCCCCTTAACTTGTAAGTGCTTTTATTAGCATGTTCTATGCTTCTTAGTTCAAGTCAAGGTATTCAGGATCATCATTAGAATTAGCCTCTAATTGGAATCCTAAGCCTAACATGTTTTTTTTCTGGCAATCCAAGTTCAGGCAGATGGATGGGACTTATGAAATCCTAACCAGATGCTGGAGATAATAACAGTCTGGCTAATCCAGGCCTGCACTGGTCCAAAGACCCATGACTCTATTGCAGTGAAGTAATAGCAAGCAGGAACTACTCCCTGAACAATTCCTGCATTGCACCATTTAATTCATGTATGTCAATGTAAACATGATTTACTCTCCTAGAATTCAGTGGGAGTATGTTTGGTTAACTAATGTATATCAGCAATTGGGGTGGAACAAAATAATTATGGTATATGTGCTACATTCTTCCTGCCCACTTAGCAGGAACTGAGGGCTAAATTCCTCTAAGGATGGAAGTGAGACTAATATAAGCTATATATGGAAAGCTGACTTTGTCAGAACTAAAGTAAATGAAGCGTTTTGTAGCCAGAAAGGTTTATGTTTTGGAAACAACTACACTTGAAGGGAAGTACCCATTTCCAACTTCACAAAGAAGAGATTTTTAGTCTTGGCCAGTGTGGCTCAGTTGGTTGGAGCTTTGTCCTGTACAACAAAGTTCCCAGGTTCAATTCCTGATCAGGGCACATATGAGAGACAGCAGATTGGATCTTTCTTTCTCTCTCTCTCAAATCAATAAACATATCCTCGGGTGAAGATTAACAAAAAAAAGAAAGAAAAAAAAAAGAAGAGATTTTAAAACAAACTCACATGGCTAAGTAAATGATGATATGCCCAAATAAATAGTATGCAGGTACTAAAAAGAAAGAGGAATAATTCTATGCACTAATACACAGCATTTCTGGAAGGATGGACAATTCAAAGAAGACTAGAGGATTTCACACTCTTCAAGTTGAGATGTTTCTTGGGCATTCCTATTTATCTATGGTAGTAAATAAAACTATTCAAATATCCTGGTTATTGTTCCCTCTGGCACATGACAGAACTGTCGTTTCTCTGCCCCCTTGAATCTGGGACTTGCTGCAGCCGATGAAGTGTGAGCAGAAGTGATGGAAGCTTTAAGAGCCAATACATGTTTCCCCATGTTCTCATTTCCCTGCCCTGGTGACCAGCAACATTCCAGTTAGTGCTTGCTCCTTCAACCTGGATCCAAGAGTGAGAACTTGGAGCAGGACCAAGCATAAGAAAAAAATGTCTTTTATATCACTGAAATTTGGGCTTCCATGTTGTCTGTCACAGCACAGCCTGGTCTATACTGACCAAAAATCAGCTTCTAAGCAGTTCTTCACTGAAGATTCCAGTGACTGTTCCTGGAGAAGGCTACAGAAATGGACACAGAATTAGGCCTTGTGCCCAGGACTGAACTCTCTTATCTGTTTGTGCTATGCATGGAGGGAAGCCTCACTGCCTAAGTGCTTCCCAAGTTTTTCCCCGGATATACCATCCCACCCTACACAAATAACCAAGCCCAATCCACCACATACTTCTCGTTTGTCTGTAAGTCTATAGGCCTCAATGTTCTCTGCAAGTCAATGCATTTACTGTTCTGGCCAGTTTTTACTGGTTCTGCAGAGGGAAGAGGTGGGCCTCTGGTCCCAATGACAGCTGGTCAGAGCTGTCAGAAAGGGAGACAGGGCAGCTCTGGTCCCACAGGTGAGAGGAAAACTATGAGAGAATTTCACTGAGGTTTGTGGCTTGTTTACTTCTAATTTAAACACAGTTAACCACTCCAAATATTAATTTCCTTCCAATGCCACCTATATTTCCTATGTGAAAATTCCGTATTTCCACTATTTATATAACATTCACTCTATTTTTTGTGTGTGAATTGACACCACTAGCCTTATTACACTAAGAGTACATGGCCTCTCTCTGCCTTAAGGGACATTTTTAAAACTTTCTTACATTAACTGTAACTGGCAATAAAGTGCATTGTTCTGACATTGATTCAAATTCCACCACCACGCCCCCCACTACCCCCACAGCTATAAAGAAAAGAGGCTCCATTTACTCTTTCCCCTACAAATGAGGGAACTGAGAACCCAGATAGATTCACTGTCTTTTGATCAAAAGCCAAGACAGAGCTGGGACAAAACCTCAGGTCTTTAGATTCCTAAAGCTAGTTCCCATCCACCTCCAAATGTCAACTTCTATACAGAGTTAGACATTGATGGCCACCGGACATTGCCTCACCCATTGGCCCATGCCCTTACCATTCTAATTTTTCAGGAATTTCTTCCTATTTCCCTTATAATTTTGTATAGCTGTCTGGCCACTCAGCTGGAAACTCTCTCATCACAAAGAAGACAGCAGTGATGTTATAGCTGAACTCATATAAACTAGTTGACATATATTCTCATGCGCACGATTGGCTTAGATCCCAATGGGTAAAAAGTGAAAACTTCAGCTATGAAGAGATAATAGAGGGACCCCAGAAAGAATATTTATGATACTAATTTGATCAAAAAGTGATAGCTTTTAGATAAATTTTCTTAATGACAAAACTATATCTAATTCTTTTCCTGTCTAAAGTGATTATCATGTAGGGAGGGTATGATAAAACTAGTGACTCAGTGCACGGATTTGTGCACATTGAAAGGAAATTAATTAAAAGGTGGCTGGTAGGGCGGGACTCGGCGAGAAGGGCAGGACAGGCCCTGGAGCCAACCTCCTGCAGCCCCTCCCCCTCCCCGGCCAGCCACACCTGGGGTGGCTCTATGGGTCAAAGGGCATCTGTGGAGTAAGCGGGGGTCCGTCCTGCAGGTGGGGTCCCTCGGCCTGGCCTGCGGAGATCAGGCCAAAACTGGCTCTCTGAAATCCCCTGAGGGGTCCCGGGGTGTGAGAGGGCACTCTGCAAAGTTGCTGTTGTACAGGGTGTGGAACACAAACGCAAGTGTGCAGTAAACCAGATTCGGGGCGACAGTGTCCCAGCAACAACATAACCCACGGCTGAAGGTGGAATTGCGTGGCCCCTCGAGGAATTGGGCTCCCTCCTCTCTGGTTTCGGGTTGCGTCACCTGAGAACTGCCACTGTCAAGTCACTGCAGCTCGGCAGCTCCTGTGTTGAACGACTGCCCTCTGGTGGTCAGTGTGCATCATAGTGGCCGGTTGGATGGAGGGAGGGACACTTAGCATATTAGCCTTTTATATATATATATACTAGAGGCCCAGTGCACAAAAATTTGTGCACTCCGGGGGGGTGAGGGAGGGTCCCTCAGCCCGGCCTGTGCCCTCTCGCAGTCTGGGACCCCTCAGATGACCACCTCCTGGCTTAGGCCCGCTCCCCGGGGGATTGGGCTTAAGATGGCAATCAGACATCCCTCTGGCAGCCCGGCAGCCCTCTGGGGATGTCCACTTGCCAGCGGGGAGCAGGCCTAAAATGCAGTCAGACATCCTTAGAGCTGCTGAGGAGGCAGGAGAGGCTCCCATCACCACCACTGTACTGGCAGCCATCAGCCTGCCATGTGAGAGCTCCTCCCATGTGAGAGCGCCCTGACCACCAGAGGGCAGCTCTTGCCTTGAGTGTCTGACCCCTGGTGGTCAGTGTGTGTCATAGTGACCAGTCATTCCCAGTTCTTCTGCTGTTAGGGTCAGTTTGCATATTACCCTTTTACTTTATAGGATAGAGGCCTGGTGCACGGGTGGGGGCCAGCTGGTTTGCCCTGAAGGGTGTCCCGGATCAGGGTGGGGTCCCGCTTGGGAGCCTGGCCAGCCTGGATGAGGGAATGATGGCTGTTTGCAGCTGGTCACACACCCTTCAGGGTGGGGGTCCCCACTGGGGTGCCTGGCCAGTCTGGGTGAGGGGCTGAGGGCCGTTTTCAGGCTGGCAGGTGACTGAAGCTCCCAACCTCTCCTTTTTTTCTTTCTTTATTTTTATTCTGGGATTTATTTACCTTCTATGGCTGTCACTGGAACTGAGAGCCAGCTTTAGCTCTGAGGCTCGACTGCTAAAGCAGGTATCTGGGTTTGTTTGGCTTCTATAATTGAAACACTGTTGCAGCTCCAGCTCCAAGGCTGGCTGACTGAAAGCAGGTTTCTGGGGTTTGTTTAGCTTCTGTAATTGCAACATTGTTTCTTAGAGTGCAGCTCAGAGGCCGGCAGCGGCAGGCGGGGAACCTTGGCTTCCTCCATCACTGGAGCAAGCAAGCCTCCTGTTTGCTTCAGCTGCCTGGCTGCCGGCCGCCATCTTGGTTGGCAGTTAATTTGCATATCACCCTGATTAGCCAATGGGAAGTGTGTCGGAGGTACGGTTAATTACATGTTTCTCTATTATTAGATAGGATAGATATGTGCTCCTGAAAAGATAGATGCAACCAGATCTAATATTTTCATACCCTATTTCAGAGTTTTGCAACCTTTCAGACATCATCGCACTAACAGAAAAAGTATTTGTATGAAACATTGAAGAAAATGTGAGAGGCTGCTCACAGTCTATGGCAACCAACCCTGGGGGCTCAATAGCCAAATCCTACCTGTCCTGCTCTGAGGCCTCAGAGGATAAATATGATTGGGAAGCTTTATTCTGTGGTGGCTAGTGATTTCTTAAATATAATTTCATATACACTGAGTGGCCAGATTATTATGACTACCTGACATTTGTAGGCAAATTAGCTGTACACTGCATTGTATGGGATATGGAAGCCAAAGGCCTGTTCGAACACCTTTGCTGTCTGCAGTTATCAAGATAAAATGTCTCCAATATGCACAGAACACAAGGATTGGATAGTTGAGCATTGGAAAAAAGTCATGTGGTCCAATGAATCACATTTCCAGTTGCATCATGCAGATGGCAGAGTGAGAATTTGGTGGAAACAGCATGAAAGCATGCACCCCATATGCATGAGTACAACCCTTCAAGTTGGTGGGGCCAGTGTTATGATTTGGGCCCTTTAATTCGTGTGGAACAACGTCTGAATAGCACAACATACCTAAGTATCGTTGCTGATCATGTTCATCCTATCATCTTGATGGCGTATCCCAATGGAGATGGCTTCTTCCAACAAGACAATGCGCCATGCCACGGTGCTCGTATTGTGCAGGAGTGGTTTCAAGAACATGAGGGAGACTTTACCTGGCTTAGGTGGCCCCCACAATCACCAGATCTCAATCCAATTGAGCATTTGTGGGACGAAGTTAAAAAAGCCATCAGGCAGCTGTTTCCACAACCATCAAATCTCACAGAACTGGGCAGTGCTATTCATCAGGCCTGGTGTCAGATTCCTCGCATCACCTTTCCACATCTTCTGGAGTCAATGCCAAGAAGAATCACCATAGTATTGAGGCAAAAGGTGGCCCAACGAAGTACTGGTGGGGTGGTCATAATAATCTGGCCACTCACGTTCAAATATATCCCACGTTCAAAGGCTGTTAAATTGCGTTGTTTACCCATATCTTCAGAAAAAAAATCACTTCTACTGTGGTAAACAACCTGCTTCCCTATTTATAATGGTCTGGCCCTCTAGCAACTTCAGCGCGAAATTATAGCTAATTTGCCTACAAACATCAGGTGGTCATAATAATCTGGCCACTCAGTGTATATATATATATATACACACACACACATATTCGTTCATGTATACAGATACACAATTATCTTAAATATCATGTATATTATCATATCATATATATACCTAAGTAAAGATATATAAGTGTGTATATAAACATTCGTAAGGGTCCACAAAAGGCTGGGAAAGCCATCAGGCCGCTCGCTAAGTCTGACCCTGAGTAAAGAAGACAGAAGCAAATGTTAGGTGAAAACGTCCTAGACTAACATGTGGAGTCTAGTAAAGGCTTTTAGCAAAGCAGGTGGGGAATCCTTCAGCCTAAATCAGCTGTCAAAGAAGTTCCCCATCTCCCAGGAATTGATCAGCCCTAGTGTTCCTACTTCACTCAATGACTGCCTGGGAGCCGCCCGTGGGAGGAGTGGCCTCGCGGCAAATGCTGCGCAGGATTTCACAGTCTCTGCAGTGGACTATTTTCCATACACACAACTCAAAGGCTAACATGGGCCAAATAAACAAGGCATGCGGCCTGTGGGCCACAAGTCTGACATGCTTGCCACGGTTTTAGAGCTTGATTAAAAAATATTCTCACCCTGGCCAATGTGGCTCAGTGGTCAGAGCGTCAGACCTTACACTGAAAGGTCCGGTCCTGAGTTCCTTTCCTGCCCAGGCCTGGACACCTGCAACCAATCCACATGTCTCACATCTCTCTCCCTCCCCCTCCACCTCCGCCTGCCCCCGGACTCTGTCTAAAAATCAATGGAAAAAATATCCTCGGGTGAGGATAACACCAATTTCTCTAAATGATATGGTGCAGCAATAGTTACAAAGAAGGTGACTCATGGGATGCTTTGGCCTCTCCCTAACACTGCATTGGCTTGCAGCCTCAGCTGGCAGGTGATGGCAAAGGGAGGTGGGCATCAAGAACACCTGCCCCGCATTTCCTGCTTTGCACAATGCAAGGTGGGAGGTTCTTGAGTGTCTTGCCTATTACTGTAGCCCAGATAGGGTGACTGACCTGTTGTGTCCTGTCCTCCCCTTCCTCCTCCTCCCATTCCTAAGCCCTTGTTTTATTTATCTCTGTCTTATTTGTTTACTCCAAATATCCTCTACTTGTTCCCTTCCAATAGCCAATGAACTGTCAGGGTGTTTGTCAATTTGCACAGGTAAAAGCATTGAAAGACTTCCCTTAGCTGAGCATGCCATTACATCAAAGAAGAGGTGTAAACTCATAATGTGGAGAATACTGGGTTTTGAAGACAAGAACAGAGGACTGAATATATAGTTTAAGTGATTTCAGGGGGTTATATAAAATGTGTGTGTCATGTGCCCTTGAGGCAGCTCAACTCCTGGCGACCCCAAGAATGACTGATGTCTACAGTGTACAGTCCCTAATAACCCTGCTTAGCACCTGTAGACTCATATCTAGCACTTCTTTTATGGAGTCAATCCAGAACTTTTCTAAAACAGTTTTATGGATCCATAAAAAAATTTTTTTTTTGAACAACACTGTTATAGGAGTCTAATGATTTACTAATGAACAGTTCCTCATCCGCACAACTGGCGTGGTAGAAAATATTGGGGGTAAAATCGTGAGAACAGAAATGCAGATCTTTCAATAACCCATTTTGTAACCTATGGCAGTCAGTTAACCTGTCTAGCTTTGCCTTCTCATCCGTAAAATGAAGTGATTGGACTATGGCTAATTTGAAATTGGGAGCTATTCTATTCTGTCAGTGTAAGTTCTCTTTGAATGTCTCCTAAGAGTTTGTCTTTCTCTTTTCTCGCCTGTTAGTTTGAAGTTCTTTTCTAGAGGTAACACACACTGTTGGGAATAGAAAGGACAACATTAACTACTGCATTTTCCTTTTCCTCTCCACTAAAGAGAACATGATTCTCTGAGACTTATAAAATGAATAAATTGTCAAGTAATCAATTAAAACTATTGCTCAGCCATATCAGTAATTTTTGAGACTTCATGGAGGATCTCCTAGATCCCATGGGTTGGAAAAAGGCGTACACAGGCCTTCCCTTTACACCTAGGATCCATGATAGAATCCAAGGGGTTCAAAAACTTGTGTAGCAAAAAATATGTATTTCTTTTCACTAACCTCTTAATTACTTTCCTTCAACTAGGAATATAGGCAGTAGCCAGAGTAGTACTAGCAGTTACTGTTTGTTACTTGGTCACCAATAAAAATCAGTGTCTTATAGCACGATTGTTACAGATGTTTCAAAATGTAATTTATGCTCTTTACTATTTTTAAGTTGTGGAAGCTTATTAGATTTGGTTCTAGCTACTGGTATTTGAAGCACACATACAACTATATACACATATATAAAACAATCGCTATTTAACAAAGGTGGTTTTAATATATTTGATGACTATATTTCAACATAATTTCTTTGTAATCATCTATTTAATTTTATGTGTTTAAAAACATTGCTCTGAAAAGGAACCCGTAAACCTCGCGGGGTTGCCAAAGAAGTCTTGGAGACGCATGCACACACACACACACACACACACACACAGACATTATCCTGGCATAAATACAGACATAAAGATCATTAAAGGGCTACTAGTGCATCATGGAACAATTGGTAGCCGCCACCGTAAATCTGAAAAACTGCCAATTATGACTCTATAATTGAGTGGATGGAGAACCTTAAGGAGCAACCAAGAACTGCAATTTAAAGAGAAGAAAAAAAAATGTTTTTCAGAAGCAATGAGGATAGGAAGGATCCACTTCAGTTTCACCTTTTGCTACCGGCCAGGAGGACTGAAGGCACAGCTCACTTCCTGTTGACGGCAGCTGGGACCTCACCCCCATTCCTCCCGGCCCGGGCACAGGGGCACACGCCAGGCAGGCGGGGGAACGCACGCCACGGAATCAAAGAACTCTCTTTAGCATGCCCGGAGTTTTGCTGATGCCCAGCGACTTCTAGTGGGTTCACGTGTGTGAGTTGACTCCCTTTTCTGTCAACTGTTGTAGAAGCGCAAACTGACCGGAGAAAAGTTTCGTCCACAACCTCAAGTTCGGAAACCATCGCTCGCCAGCGCGGGAGCCTGGGGGTGGGTGGGTCGGGGGGACGTCCCCATACTCCAGAATGTTGGCCCATTTCCCACCCCGTCCCTACAGGAGTGGTTCCGCCCGAGACACACGGACCCTTGGGTTGGAAGCCAGCCCGCTCCAGCCAGTTCCGCGTGCCAGTCCCTTTAAGGCCCAGGTTCCAGCCCGAATCCCCCAGCCAGTTCCCAGACTCCGCCTCCTCCTCTGCGGCGCGGGCCGCACTCCGCAGCGTTCCTGAGTGCGCGCCGTTAGCTGACGTTCCGCTCCTGATTGGCCGCCGCACCCTGGCGAGCCGGGATTGGCGGGCGGCTGGTCCCGCCCCTCGCCCTCGCCAAGGCCCGCGGCCGCCCGGGTGTCCTCGCGCCTGTCTTCCGCGCGCAGCCTGGCAGTTTGCCTTTTCCTCGTCTTCCAGCCTGCGTCCATGGCCGCCGCCGCCGCCGAGGAGCCCTTCCCCTTCCATGGCCTGCTGCCCAAGAAAGAGACCGGGGCCGCCTCCTTCCTCTGTCGCTACCCGGAGTATGACGGGCGGGGGGTGCTCATCGCCGTCCTGGACACGGGGGTTGACCCCGGGGCCCCGGGCATGCAGGTGCGGGAGCCGCCGAGGCCGGGCGTGGGGGCGCGGGGCGCGGTCGGCCGGGGGCCGGGGACGCGGAGGGGCGCAGCCTTGGCGCCCGGAGGCCGAGCGGGAGCCGGGCACTGGAGGGAAGCCGAGGACACCGAGTGCGCGGTGTCCGGGCGGGGGGCCAGGGGCCCGGCGGCCCGATGACCCCGGCTGCTCGGGGATCCCGGCCCAGACAAAAGCGGCGCGGCCGGTCGGGTGCCGGGGGCCGCCTTGGCCCCGGGAAGCCCCTTCCTGCCCAGATGCTGCCAGGCCCTGGCCCTCGGGCTCCCGCCCATCACTCTCCCTTCCTCCGCAGGTCCCTCGTGCCCCCGCCAGTGTCTCTTTTCAAATGAGGATTTTTACAGTTCTTGTTATTTGTTGGGGGGCGGGGGGGCGCGGAGAAAGGGGGCAAATGACCTACCCGAACTCATTTTTATTGCTGAGTTTGGGAGGTTGGTTTTGGTAAGAATTGTTTATCTTGAAACACGAAAGCCGGGTTTCACGGAGATAATGCGGTCAACTTCCGGAATTGTTTCCTCTGGTACTTTTCTGTGTTCTATTTTAACCCATCTTCTGCAACCCACTGGTTTAGGGTCACGGAGACGCGTGGCTTACTTAGTCTTTATTTGACATAAGAACAACTTTAATTTAGTTTGGCTTTGGAGAACTTCAGACTTGATTAAATTATACTTAGGTATATTTTTAGCCTCCAAATATAAGACAACATACTTTTATAAAAACTTAACCATGACTTAGTTTTGCCTTAGGCAGCTTTATAATCATGAGACCAGGGTGCCATACTGAGGGGTAATTTTAAAGGATGTGTCTCTGGATTAAACGTATTCTGCTTAAAGTTTCCAAAGTTTGACTTATGTAAGTTTAGTCTTAGCCTGTTATTGAAATCCAGTAATAAACAATTTCACTGATCTTGTTCAAGATCCATCTCCCTAAAAGTCTGGATAATCCTAGTGTGTGCTGATCTCTCCCTTATTTCAGTTCTTCATCTGTGTATCTTAATCCTCTTTTCTACACTAAACGCTGAAATTAAATAAATCTCTTCTTCCTCCCATGCCTCTCCCTCCTCTGGACTGTGCTTTCTAATAATTGAGGTAGCGTTTTGGAGGCTAGGATGTAATACAGGAGGAAAAGGGAACCTCTGGTTCCTCCTGTTAATTCTTCAGCAGCACTCTGGACAATAACACAAACCGGGCAGCTTGGTGAATCAGAAGAGCAGGTACTGAGCCCCCTCCTGGTAGCCCTAGTGGTACAATTAGTTGTTCTAGTATAACTCTGAAGACTTAAGACAATGACAGCTCTAACCTCATTGAGGCTTTATTACCGAGCAGTAATGGTTTCCATTCTGTTGTGGTATAGTATGTTCACTTTTTTCTTTATTGTTTTTTAGAGGAAGGGAGGGAGGGAGGGAAGGAGAGAGAGAGAGAGAGAGAGAGAGAGAGAGAGAGAGAGAGAGAGAGAGAGAGAGAGAGAGAGAAAGAAAGAAAGAAAAACATCAGGGTGAGAAAACATTGATTGATTGCCTCCCCATGCACCTGCTGGGGCATCCAACCGGAAACCTGGGTGTGTGCCCTGACCTGGAATGGAACTCGCCACCTTTTTGGTGTAGGAGAGGACTCTTCCAACCAACTGAGCCGCACCCGTCAGGGCAATATGTATACTTTTTATAGGGGTAAGTGGGAAGGGTACAGCTGGGGTAAATGGTTCACTGGTTCTTTGTCAGGATAACAACAGGATCAGATGAGTTTAGATGAGTACCATCTCAGTAAAATTACTTCAATAGAATTTCCCATGTCTGCTTACCAAATTATTCCATTACTCTCTGTACAATAACAGTAATTCTCATCCCCCAGTGTCACTATGAAGTTGATTGAGGTTAATTACATGTAACTTTTTAAAGTGCTCAAGTGTTAAACACTACTTTTTTTAAGCGAGGATATTTAGTTAAAGGAGTTTAATACTGGGTCTTAAATCACCCAACTATCTGGAAGATAAATATGCATTAGATGTTTCCATGTAATGGCCCAGCTGGTGTGGCTCAGTTGGTTGAGTGTAGTCCCGTGTTGCCAGTTGGATCCTGGTCAGGGCACATGTGTGCAGCGACATGCAGGAGGTAGCTGATCAGTGTTTCACTCTCACATCAATGTTTTTCCCTCTCCCTCTCTTTTCCTCTCTCTATAAAAATCAAATCATAGCAATTTGTTCATATCTCCATATGGCACTGAGGATGTTTCATTACAGTATTTATTCTGTTTACATACCTTTTTCCTGGTTATGTTAAAATTCCCCGAAAGCATATGTCTAATTTTATTCAGAATCACATGTGTGGCATTGACTATTTTTGCTGAATGGATAAAATGTATCATGGAGATAAATAATTTTATCATGGAGATAAAATGGGGAAAGAGGTTCCATGTAGTCCTAAAAAAGTCTATTTTTATTTACTAAAATATAATAAAAATATCATTATATATAATTGGTTACTAATGGGTGCTATATAATTCATTTTGATTTTTATTCTTCTTCAGTTAACCTTTCCTTATTCCCCCAAACTGGGTTTTGTGTTCTTAAATGCTTTTATAGATTCTGTCTTTACCTTTGTTATTCATTGTCCTACACAGCAGCTATCTCTTTAATCATCTGTTTTTTTAACTGGATTGTAAGCTTTTCAAAAGCAAAGCCTGATTTGTTCATTACGTTTTCAGAATGATAGTCATTTAATAGTATTTATTTATAAGCTATCTTTCCTTGCTTAAGACAATATTGTCAGTATCTTCCATGAAATTTCAAGTAAATATTTATACATTCATGTTGTTTTGTTTGTGATAATTTGTGAGCCCTCCCCGCCTTTTGTTTTGGTCTTCTACAAATGTTTAATGGATGCTTCCCAAGCCTTACCAACTCCTCTACCATAACTATTTCAGTGGAGATAAAAAGGAACTTAGATTCTTGACTTTTGGGGAAAACCTTTGGACATTTTATGTTTTGTGCAGCGAGCTTGATGGGCCAGTAAGCATTTCTCAGTCTCCCACCCAAAGTACACAGGGTTGATTACTTTAGCTCTACTCAAAATAACTGTCCCTGTCTTCTTCAGTCCCTCCTTCTCCTGTGACAGCTCCCTCTCCTGAAAGATGAGGGATATAGTTCTAATGTCAGCAGTTCAATTTCCTTCTCCCAGAACTCCATTGCAAAATTCTCATCGGGTTTGCTGTTTTAAAACTTCTCATTCCTAATTCTAAATTCCCTTTTTTGACTGATTATCTCCAGTGCAGTGGTTGCTTTCGTCTAATGGTGAAATAAGAAGTACATGGATAGAAAATAGCAAATATAAGACATTTTTGAATGAGAGAGAGATCCTAGTAAGTAAAGCCCTGTCAATAGTAGGTGTTGCCCTAGCTGGTTTGGCTCAGTGTCAGCCTGCGGACTGAAGGGCCCCAGGTTTGATTCTGGTCAAGGGCACATGCCTCGGTTGTGGGCTTGATCCCCAGTAGGGGACGGTTGTGGGCTTGATCCCCAGTAGGGGACGTGCAGGAGACAGCCAATCAATGATTCTCTCTCATCATTGATGTTTCTGTCTCTCTTTCCCTCTGGCTTCCTCTCTGAAATAAAGTTTTTTTAAAAATAGTTGGTGTTAAGCCAATAAATCGCATTAGGCTTTCTTCCTTTGCTCACATGCTGATAATGAGGTTTCTAATGAGAGAGATCTGTGTCTGACTGTTAGTGATCTCTTGTGATTACTTGATCTCAAGTTGTTTACTCATTAAATGAGAAAGGTGATTTGTATTCTTAGTACTATAGTGGGGCCTTGACTTACGAGCGTTGCGACTAACGAGTTTTTCAAGATACGAGCTGTCTCTCGGCCGATTTTTTGCTTTGAGTTGCGAGCTAAAATTCGGGTTACGAGCCAGTTTCAGATACCCCACCAGATACTGAACGTCACAGTGAACGCCACATCAGCCCAGCATCACGTGTCTCGTTCACTTTAAGATTTGACATACGAGTAATTTGATTTACGAGCTCCATCATGGAACGAATTGTAAGTCAAGGCCCCACTGTATTAAAATACTTGTATAGACAGCTCCCAATGAATAAACATCTAGATTGAGAACTACCATACATAAAAATCACAGCTGTGCAGCCCCTAGCAAAGCTATCAGCCCCTGGTTTTCCATGGCAACATGATTGGAGTGAGATTTGGAGTCCACCAGCCACTCCCTTGCTTTGCCTTATAAGGAAAAAATGTGTGCCTAGTGACTTTTCCTCTCCTTTCAGGTATACCTTAACTACAGAGCATTTAAAATTAAAATTTATTTTTTATTATTTTATTTTATGGTTGATAGTATTGCAGAGTATTACATATGTTTCCATTAGCCTGGCCTTTGCCCCCATCCAACCAGCTTCTGCCCTCCCCAGATCTTTACCACACTATTTATTGTCTGTGTCCATTGTCTATGCATATATGCATATCTGTTCTTTGGTTAATCTCTTCCCTTTCTTCCCACCACCATCCTTTTGGAGCCTGTCAGTCTGTTCCATGCATCCATGCCTCTGGACCTATTTTGTTAGTCAGTTTATTTTGTTCATTAGATTCCACAAATAAGTGAGATCATGTGCTATTTGTCTCTGTCTTATTTCACTTAGCATAATAATCTCCAAGTCCATCCAGGCTGTCACAAAGGGTAAGAAATCCTTCTTTCTTTTCAGTACCCTGTATTCCATTGTGTAAATGTACCACAGCTTTTTTATCCACTCATCTACTGGTGGGCAATTGGGCTATTTCCACTTCTTAATTATTCTATATAATAAAAGCCTAATATGCGAATCGACCTAATGGCGGAACTACCAGCAGAACAACTAGTTGCTATGACCTGCACTGACCACCAGGATTCAGACGCTCAATGCAGGAGCTACCCCCTGGTGGTCAGTGTACTCAGCCAGAAGCAGGGCTCATGGCTGGTGAGCGCAGCTGCAGTGGCGGGAGCTTCTCCCATTTCCGCGGCAGCGCTAAGGAGCAGCAAGCCAAGTAGTAAGGAGCAAGGGGTCCCGGACTGTGAGAGGGCACAGGCCAGGCTGAGGGACCCTTCCCCACAGGGTCTCTCCCCCCCTACCCCCCCAGTGCACAAATATTGTGCACTGGGCCTCTAGTTATAAATAACACTGCTGTGATCAGGGGCGTGCATACATTCTTTCTGATTGGTGTTTCAGGATTCTTAAGATATATTCCCAGAAGTAGGATTGCTGGTCAAACTGCAGTTCCATTTTTAATTATTTTAGGAAACTCCATACTGTTTCCACAGTGGCTGCATCAGTCTGCATTCCCACCAGCAGTGTACTAGGGTTTCCTTTTCTCCACATCCTGGCCAGCATTTTTGTTTGTTGGTTTTTTGATAGTAACCATTCTATCAGGTGTGCAGTGATACCTCATTGTAGTTTTAATTTGCATATCTCTGATAATTTGTAACTTTGAGCATTTTTTCATATGTCTCTTGGCCATCTGTCCTCTTTGGAGAAGTGTCTATTTAGGTCCCTTGCCCATCTTTTAGTTGGATTTTTTTTGTTTTCCTTTTGTTAAGTTGTATGAGTTCTTTACATATTTTGGAAATTAACCCCTTATTAGATGTATCATTGGTAAATAATGTTCTTCCATAAAGTGGGTTCCCTATTCATTTTGTTGATGGTTTCTTTTGCTTTGTAGAAGCATTTTAGTGTGATGTATTCCCATTTGTTTATTTGTTTCTCTTGCCCTAGGAGATGTATCAGTGAAAATACTGCTATGTGAGACATCTGAAATTTTGCTGCCTATCTTCTAGGATTTTTTGCTTTTGTGACTTAATTTAAATATTTTATCCATTTTGAGTTTATTCTCGTGTGTGATGCAAATTGATAGTCTAGTTTCATTTTTGCATGTACCTGTCCAATTTTCTCAACCTTATTTATTAAAGAGAATATCATATCCTTACTCCATTGTATGCTCTTGCCTCTTTTGTCAAATATTAATTGGGCATAATGACTTGGGCTGATTCCTGGGTTCTCTGTTCTGTTTCGTTGGTCTATATGCCTGTTCTTGTGCCAGTACCAGGCTGTTTTGATTACAACGGCATTGTAGTATAGTTTGACTTAAATTGTGATCCCACCCATTTTGTTCTTCCTCAAGATTGCTGAGGCTATTCAGAGCCTTCTCTGGTTCCATATACATTTTTGGAATATTTGTTCTAGACCTGTGAAATATGCCATTTGTATTTTAATTGGGATTGCATTAAATCTATAGATTGTTTTAGGTAGTATGGACATTTTAATGATGTTAATTCTTCCAATCTATGAATATGGTATATGTTTCTACTTGTTTGTATCTTTCTCTATTTTTTTCCTATGTCTTACAATTTTTTGAGTACAAATTTTTGTTTCTCTGAGGTTAAGTTTACTAGTATTCTTAGGTTTTTGTTGCAATGGTAAATAAGATTGGTTGTTTTTTTTTTAGTTTCTCTTTTTGAGTGGTATATAAAAAATGCCATCCATTTCTGGATGTTAATTTTATATCCTGCTACTTTGTGGAATTCATTTATTAAATTTAGCAGGGTTGCCCTTGCTGATTTGGCTCAGTGTATAGAGCGTCGGCCTGCGGACTGAAGAGTCCTGGGCTCGATTCCGGTCAAGGGCACATGCCCAGGTTGCGGGTTTGTTAGTCCCTAGTAGGGGGTATGCAGGAGGCTGTGGTCGATGATTCTCTCTCATCATTGATGTTTCTATCTCTCTCTCTCCTTCTCCTTTCCTCTCTGAAATTGAATAAAAATATATTTTAAAAAATTTGGGGGGGTGTTTTGGTGGAGTCTTTAGGGTTTTCTATGTGCAATAAAATTTCATCTGCGATAATGACAGTTTTACTTCCTCCTTTCCAGTTTGGTTGCCCCCTTTTTTTTTTTGTGAAAATATTTTATTTTATTTTATTATTTTTTTAATTAAATCTTTATTGTTCAGATTATTACATTTGTTCCTCTTTTTTCCCCCCCATAACTCCCCTCCTCCCAGTTCCCGCCCCACCCTCCGCCCTCACTCCCCACCCACTGTCCTCATCCATAGGTGCACGATTTTTGTCTAGTCTCTTCCCGCATCTCCCACACCCCTTTCCCCCCCAAGAATAGTCAGTCCATTCCCTTTCTATGTCCCTGATTCTATTATAATCACCAGTTCATTCTGTTCATCAGATTATTTTTTTTTAATATATTTTTTATTGATTAAGATATTACATATGTGTCCTTGTCTCCACGTTACCCTCTACCCCCCCACCCCACCCCGCTCATGCCCTCACCCCCCCGTTGTCCATGTCCATTGATTAGGCCTATATGCTTGCATATAAGTCCTTTGGTTGATCTTTCCCCCTTACCCCCACCCTCCCCTACCTTCCCTCCAAGTCCCGACAGTCCAATCAATGCCTCTCCATCTCTGGATCAGTCCTTGTTCATCAGCTTATGTTGTTCATTATATTCCACAAATGAGTGAGATCATGTGGTATTTATCCGCTCTCCAGTTCCATCCATGCTGTGGCAAATGGTAAGAGTTCCTTTTTCTTCTTCCTCTTCTTAAAGAATACCTTTCAGCATTTCATATAATGCTGGTTTGGTGGTGATGAACTCCTTTAGCTTTTTCTTATCCGTGAAGCTCTTTATCTGACCTTCTATTCTGAATGATAGCTTTGCTGGATAAAGTAATCTTGGTTGCAGGTTCTTGCTATTCATCACTTTGAATATTTCTTGCCAGTCTCTTCTGGCCTGCATGGTTTCTGTTGAGAAATCAGCTGACAGTCGTATGGGTACTCCCTTGTAGGTAACTGACTGTCTTTCTCTTGCTGCTTTTAAGATTCTCTCTTTATCTTTTGCTCTTGGCATTTTAATTATGATGTGTCTTGGTGTGGTCCTCTTTGGATTCCTTTTGTTTGGGGTTCTCTGCGCTTCCTGGACTTGTAAGTCCATTTCTTTCACCAGGTAGGGGACGTTTTCTGTCATTATTTCTTCAAAAAGGTTTTCAATATCTTGCCCTCTCTCTCCTTCTGGTACCCCTATAATTCTGATGTTGGTACACTTGAAGTTGTCCCAGAGGTTCCTTACACTATCTTCATATTTTTGGAATCTCTTTTCTTTTTTCTTTTTCGGTTGGGTATTTTTTGTTTCTTTGTATTTCAAATCTTTGACTTGATTCTTGGGATCCTCTTGTCTGCTGCTGGATCTCTGTAAATTATTCTTTATTTCAGTCAGTGTATGCTTAATTTCTAGTTGGTCCTTTTTCATGTCCTCCATGGTCTCACTATACTTATTGAGGAATTCATTAAATTTATCGGCGGTTTCCATAAAATTCTTGAAAAACCTTATAAACGTGGCCTTGAACTCTATATCCAATCATTTGCTTTCCTCCATTTCTGCCATTTGTGACCTGTTTCTTTGACTCCGCATTTTGGCAGCTTCCCTGTGTTGATAGAGTGGCCCTGTGCGCCAGGTGTCCTGTAGGGCCCAGTAGCTCAGCCTCCCCAGTTACCTGGGGTGGACACTCTTGGTGCACTCTTGGTGCCTTGGTTGTTGTAGGATCACTGGGAGGAATTGACCTCCAGGCCAATTGGCTGTGAGAATCAGCTGTGTCTAAAGTGGGAGAACTTCTGTGCTGAAGACACCCTTCTGGGGCAAGACTTGCTTCAGTGGGGCTTTGGTGCTCACTGAGTCTGCTCCCTGAGTGTGTCCCTTATGGATCTGAGGAGTTGCAGTCTGGATGGTCCCCCTCTGACCACTGGGTACAGTGGCTCCTGGATCTAAGGAGGTGCTAATTCAGCCTCTGCCTGAGGCCACACAGCAGGAGCCACGAAGAGGCTCAGCTGTGAAGCAATGCAAGCGCTGCGGGGCCTTGGGCCTTCTCTTGGAAGTTCCGGGTCTGCCTGGCTCGGCTGCAGTTAGGTACATTCACATGCAAAAGCGTCTGCCGCAGCCTGGGTGGGGCGGGGTCTCAGGGAATCCAAGGGCGGATCAAGGAGCTATGGCTGATTCTCCGCCCGGAGTCGTGGGTCTCAGTGACCCGCTAATTGCTGCAAGCACCTCTGAGGGAAAGCCGCCTTCAAGTTCGCCCGCTGCCGGACAGACCAGCTTCTCCCCGTATGAGTCCTGGGTCCCCAGAGACTTCCCGGAACCAGAGTTCAGAGCAGTCGGGAGCTTGTGATTCAAAAAGACAGCCGCGTCCGTCCTCAGGTGCCACCCCCTTTCCTCGCGCGCGCGAGCCGCCGTACCTCTGCACTTCACCTCCGCAGCGCCTCTGGCTCTCAGCGTGCTTTTCTTTCCTTCTAGTTGTAGAATTTACACTCAGCCAGCCTTTCTGTTGTTCTGGATGATGTTTGCTCAGTCCTTTGCGGTAATTTTCAATTGTTGTGTGAGGCGACAATTTCCCGGTGTTTACCTATGCCGCCATCTTAGTTCATATCCCTGTTCATCAGATTATTTATTCACTTGATTCTTAGATTCACTTGTTGATAGATGCATATTTGTTGTTCATAATTTGTATCTTTACCTTTTTCTTCCTCTTCCTCTTCTTAAAGGATACCTTTCAGCATTTCATATAATCCTGGTTTGGTGGTGATGAACTCCTTTAGCTTTTCCTTATCTGTGAAGCTCTTTATCTGACCTTCAATTCTGAATGATAGCTTTGCTGGATAAAGTAATCTTGGTTGTAGGTTCTTGGTATTCATCACTTTGAATATTTCTTGCCACTCCCTTCTGGCCTGCAAAGTTTCTGTTGAGAAATCAGCTGACAGTCGTATGGGTATTCCCTTGTAGGTAACTGAGTTTCTTTCTCTTGCTGTTTTTAAGATTCTCTCTTTATCTTTTGCTCTTGGCATTTTAATTATGATGTGTCTTGGTGTGGTCCTCTTTGGATTCCTTTTGTTTGGAGTTCTCCGCGCTTCTTGGACCTGTAAGTCCATTTCTTTCACCAGGTGGGGGAAGTTTTCTGTCATTATTTCTTCAAATAGGTTTTCAATATCTTGCTCTCTTTCATCTTCTGGCACCCCTATAATTCTGATGTTGGTACGCTTGAAGCTGTCTCAGAGGCTCCTTACACTATCCTCGCATTTTTGGATTCTTTTTTCATTTTGCTTTTCCGGTTGGGTGTTTTTTGCTTCCTCGCATTTCAAATCATTGACTTGATTCTTGCGCTCCTCTGGTCTGCTGTCGGGAGTCTGTATAATATTCGTTATTTCAGTCCGTGTATGCTTAATTTCTAGTTGGTTCCCCAATATAACATCGAGGGTCTCATTAGTTTTCTTGTAGATCTCATTAAGTTTATCAGTGGCTTCTAGACAGTTCTTGAGAGACCTTAAAAGTGTGGTTCTGAACTCTATATCTTCCATTGACAATTTTGTCCTGTTTCTTTGTCTCCGCATTTTGTTATGCTTCCTTGGTGCACCCCCTAGTGGTCTTTGTGCGCAGTCTTATACTTAAACCTTGATTGTTGTAGCTAATACCAGGGAGGGTTTGACCTCCAGGCCAAGTGGCTATGAGAATCAGCTGTGTCTGCAGTGAGAGAACTTCTGTCCTCTATGGAGGTGCTAATCTAGCCTTTGCCTGAGGCTATCCGGCAAATGCCTCTGTGCAGGGCTTGAGCGGGGCGGGTCGCACAGGATCAACAGGGTGGGTCGGAGAGAGCAGTTATGGCGTCTCTCAGTCCTGTCCCCAGGGGCTCCGCCTCTCTGAGTCCCAGCACCCGCTGCAAAGCTCGGAGAGAAAGCTGCACTCGCTCTGACCGAAGCCAGACAGTCCCGCTTCTCCCGTTTGAGTCTGGGTCCCCAAAGACTCGCCTGTATCTGGAGCTCAGAGTCTGCGACTCCCTCCCGATTGAAAACACCAACCGCACCCTCCGCCTGCGACTCCCTCCCGATTGAAAACGCCAACCGCACCCTCGCCGCCAGCCTGCTCCGCGCACTCCGCACCTCAGAATTTGACTTCAGCACTGCGCCTCCTCTGAGTGTCCGTATGCGTTTCTCTTTCCTCCTAGTTGTAGGACTTCCACTCAGCCAGCGTTCCTGTGGTTCTGGGTGATGTCCGTTCCGTTTTTTAGTTTCACTTTTGAAGTAGTTGTTCAAGGCAGCAAACTCCGGCGTTAACCTATGCCGCCATCTTGGTTCTCCTCTGGTTGCCTCTTTTATTTTTTCTTGTCTGATTGCTGTGGCTAGGACTTTCAGTACTATGATGAGTAATAGTGGTGAAAGAAGACAGCCCTGTCTTGTTCCTGTTCTTTAGGGAAACACATTTAGTTTTTTCCCATTGAATATAATGTTGGCTGTAAGTTTGTTATACATAGTGATAGTTATATTAAGGTATGATCCCTCTGTTCCCACTTTCCTGAAAGTCTTTATAATAAATGGATGATCGATTTTGTTGAATGCTTTTGTTTCTATTGATAATCATGTGTTTTTATCCTTCATTTTGTTTATGTGATTAATCATGTTTATTGATTTGCATATATTGTAACAGTCTTGCTTCCCTGGAATAAATCCCACTTGGTCATGGTGTCTGAGCTTTTTAATGTATTGCTCATCTGATTTGTAATAACTTGTTGAGGATTTTAGCATCTATGTTTGACAGGGTTATTGGCTTGTAATTTTCTTTGTGATATCTTTATCTGGTTTTGGAATTAGGATAATGCTGGTCTCATAAAGAGAGCTTGGATGTCTTCACTCCTCTAGAATTTTTGGAATAGTTTGAGGCGGCTAGATGTTACCTCTTATTTGAATGTTTGGTAAAACTCACCTGTGAAGCCATACAGACTTAAGGACTTTTGTTTGCTGGGAGTTTTTTGATTACTGCTTCATTTGTTCTTATAATAGGTCTATTTAGGTTTTCTGAGTCTTCTTGATTGAGTTTTGGAAGATTTTATATTTTTAGGAATTTGTCCATTTTACCCAGGTTGTTCAAATTATTGGCATATAGTTGTTTGTAGTATTTTCTTACAATCCTTTGTATTTTTGTGATGTCAGTTGTTACTTCAGCTCTTTCATTTCTCATTTTATTTGGGTTCTCTCTCTTTGTTTCTTGATGGGCCTGGCCAGCAGTTCATCAATCCTGTTTATCTTTTCAAATAACGAACTCTTTATTTTTTTGATATTTTGTTGTGTGTTTTTTTAGCCTCTATGTCATTTTTTTCTGCTCAGATATTTAATATTTTCTTCCTTCAACTTACTCTGGGCTTTTGTTGTTCTCTTTCTAATTCTTATAGTTGACCTTTTTCGTCTGAGAGATCTTCCCAGTGGCTGTGAGTGGGGTGTTAAAGTCCCCTACTATACCTGTATTGCTGTCAGTCCCTCCCTTAAAGTTTTCTAAGAGGTGTTGTTGTTTTAAATTATTATTATTAAATATATTTAGGTGCACCTATATTGGGTGCATATATGTTTACAAAGGTTATATGTTCTTGTTGGATCGATATCTTTAAATATTATGTAATGACCTTCTTTGGCTTTTAGTTTGAAGTTTATTTTGTCAAATAGGAGTATTGTTACCCTAGCTTTTTTCATTTCCATTTGCATGCAATATATTTTTCTACCCATTCACTTTTAGTCTGTGTGAATCTTTTGCTCTGAGGTGGGATCTCTTGAGGGGTCACATATGGCAAAGGCTTTTTATATTGATCACACAGTGAATCCATAGCAGGGTGTTCAGTGGAGGACTGGCATAATACAGTTTGTTTGGCTATTAATTTCTGTGGGGGCCAAGAATAGACACTGGGAGACACTGGCATTTTAGTATGAAGGCAAGAGAGCATGGTTAGTGGAGGGTACTGATAGTGAAAATCCAGAGAAGAGGGTGGATTTGAATTATATTTTAGAAGTAGAATTAAGAGGACTTCCTGACAGATTTGATGTGGGGAATAAACTAAAGAGCCAGAGAAGGACTTTTAAGTTTCTGGCTTGTGTGTTGATTTCCTGAGATGGCAAAGCGTGATGAGAAACAAGTTTTAGTGTTAAGTTTGAATTTGGATATTTATGAAGTTTGAGTGCTTATTATGGCATCCAATAATGACATGTTATTAAACATTTTCCTCCTAAAGTTTTGGGCTTGTGTAGCTCCAAGCTCACCTTCAGATCTTTTTTCAAGTGTTACCTCTTCAGTGATACCTTTTTTGACCATCTTGATTAAAATAAAAACTCCCATACTTCCTGTGCCCTTTTCCTGCTTAACTTGTCTCCATAGTAGTTATCACCAACTGATGTGTTATATTTTTTACTTGTTTAGTGACTGTTTAATATAAGATATGTGAGGTCAGGGATTTTTGTGTATTGATCATTATTATATTCCCAACCCTAAAACAGAGCGTGGTCTATAGTAAATGCTCAATATATATTTATTAACCAAGTATGTGAAACCACTTGAAGGATTCTGTGGTGTTTTCTAGGAGTAAATTTTCTTTTTAGAATTATCAGACTTTTGGCTTAAAACAGTTCAGTTCTTTTTATAACAAATGCAGATTTTTATAGGATGTTTTATATATGTGTACCTATGGGCGCTCGTGTGCGCACACACACACGAGGATTGACGTTTTTTTAAGGAAAAAAACTTAAAACTATAACTCATATTTTAATTCTTTTTAATTTTTAGGTTACATCTGATGGAAAACCAAAGCTTGTTGATATCATTGACACAACAGGAAGTGGTGATGTGAATACTGCTATAGTAGTAGAGCCAAAAGATGGTGAAATTATTGGCCTCTCAGGAAGAGTACTTCAGGTTGGAGCTTTTATCTTTGTATGGATTTTTTTCTTTTCATTTTTTGTATTGTCATCTCAAACTAATAATTTTAGCTTATATTTGATGGTATGGTGAGTATTAGATAGCTATTACTGTATAACAAATTACTCTAAAACTTCATGATTATAACAATAAATATTTGTTATCTCAGTGTCTGTGAGTCAGGAATCTGGATGTGACTTAGCTGGGTGCCTCTCATTCGAGATCTCTTCTGAGCTTGTTGTTGGTCAGGGCTGCAGTTTCATCTGAAGGCTCCACTTGTTGGGGAAGGGATTCAGTTTCCAAGCTTGCTCAAGTGGTTATTGGCAGACTTATTCTTTGCTACTTAGACCTCTCCATGAGTCTCCTTCACAACAAGTAGCTCTCTGCCCCCTGGGAAGGACTCCCAAGAAAGAATCCCCAAGATGGAGGCCATGGTCTTTTTATAAATTAATCTTGGAAGTGACACTTGACCATGTTCTTTTCATTAGAAGTGAGTCATTAATTCCAGCACGCACTTAAGGGGAGGGGATTTTACAATGGCATCAATAGCAGGAGGGTGGGGGTTCATAGGGACCATCTTTGAGGAAGTCATTGTTTTGTTGTTTGATAGCAGGCTTAGAATGGGGGTGTGTGTTTCCTAATGTGATTGCCAGATTCTTAAACTTTCAAGTTTTGAACAGAAAAATGGGAAAAGTGACCAGATGACAGTTTTGCCTTCATCTTTTCCTAGCCCTTCTGGGAACTTGAACATGAAATATTTAGGCTTTAATAATTATAGACTTAAGTGATTAGCTTTGTCTTATCTAACCATATAATAAAACCCTAATATGCGTACTGATGGAATGGTGGAACAACTGGTCGCTATGATGTGCACTGACCACCAAGGGCCAGACGCTCAATGCATGAGCTGCCTCCTGGTGGTCAGAGCACTCCCACAGCAGGAGCACCACTCAGCCAGAACCTGGGCTCATGGCTGGCGAGTGCAGTGATGGTGGTGGGAGTCTCTCTCACCTCCGCTGCAGGCAGGTGGTAAGGAGCAAGGGGTCCCAGACTGTGAGAGCCCTGGACTGCAAGAGGGATGTCTGACTGCTCCCCCAGGGATCAGGCCTAAGTTGACAGATATCCCCTGTGGGGTCCCAGACTGTGAGAGGGCACAGGCTGGACCAAGGGGACCCCCCATCCCCACCCCCGTGCACGAATTTTGTGCACCAGGTTTAGTTCCTTATAATTGGTAGAAAGACTGGAATAAGCAAAAAATATGAAAAATTATTAGAAAACAAACATAGACCAGTTCATGAAGCATTAGCTAATGAGTTTGTTAGATGGCAAGAATTTGATTTTTATTCAGTACTCATCTTTTAAACCAATAAGCAGAATTAGTTTGGGAAATAAGTTTGTGGTTATTTATGTGTGTAAAGAGCTATATTTAACTTTTTCCATTCTTTACCATCTGTCTGAATTATGTTTGAGCATTATCTACTAAAAAAGTTTGTTGTGGCAATGGGTTAGTTTTCTGTGCTGCATAACAAAGTAACAAAAAATTAGCAGCTTAAAATCATATACATTCCTACATTTATCTTACTGTTTCCATGGGTCAGATGTCCAGGCATGGCTCTTTGCTCATGGTCTCAGAAGACTACAGTCAAGTGTTGGTGGGGACAGTGGCCTCATCTGAGACTCCTCTTCTAAGTTCACATGGTTGTTGACACAGTATATTTTGTCCTGATAGCTTGCTTATTGAAGGCCAACAGAAGAATCTCTCTGACCTCAGGAATGGCCTCAGTCTCTCTTTTAAAGAGCTCACCATTAGGTCACACCCACAAAGCTAATCTCCCTTTTGATTAACACAGTCACTTGATTAGGGACCACAATTGTACCTGCAATATCCTTCATCTTTGCCATATTACTTACCATAACATAATCACAGGAGTGATATTCATAGATCCTGCCTTCACCAAGCGGAGAATACTATACAAGGGCATGGGTCATCTTAGAATCTGCCTATCACAGGCAGATAGCAGGCAATAATATTTTGCTTCCTTTTTCATGTGTTACAGATCGAATGTTTGTGTGCCCCCAAAATTCATATGTTGAAGTCCTAACACCCAAAGTGATGATGTTTGGAGGCAAAAAAGACCTCTTTAATAGGATTTCACTGCATGGAACATTAACACTAAGGATGACACTTGACTCATAAGAAAATATTCATTTTGTTAGGCATCTTTAAAAGACCTAGGGAAAAGAGATGTAATGCCTAATTTAAGAGATTCTGTTTCTTGTGTGACAATCAGTCTTATTATGTTATAGTGATCATGTATTTAAAACCATTTTAAAGATACCAACTTAAAATGGTCAAAATATAAAGTTTTGATTTTTAAAGAGACTGAAAATGTCTTCATTTGTAAAGAATACTCAAATAGGTAAAATGACGTTTTCCATAATTGCCTCATAAAGAATGGTTAGCTTTATTCTAACTTGGTTAAGGTTAGATATCAGAACCATAATTTCTGATTTTTTTTTTTTAGTTTAATTTTTGTGGCAAAGTATTCTATGAGGAAAGGCCCTGGCTGGTTTGGCTCACTGGATAGAGCGTCAGCCTGCGGACTCAAGGGTCCCAGGTTCGATTCCGGTTAAGGTCAAGTACCTTGGTTGCAGGCACATCCCCAGTAGGGGTTGTGCAGGAGGCAGCTGATCCATGCTTCTTTCTCATCGATGTTTTTAACTCTCTATCCCTCTCCCTTCCTCTGTGTAAAAAAATCAATAAAATCTATTTTTTTAAAAAAAGAAAGAAAAATATCTGGTTGCTGTCTTGGCTGGGTGGCTCATTTGGTTGTAGCTTCATCTTCATCCCATACACCAAAAGGTTGTGTGTTTGATTCCTGGTCAGGGCACATACAAGAGGCAACCAATGTTTCTCACATCAATGTTTGTTTTTCTTTCTCTCCCCCCCATCCTCTCTCTAAAGTCAGTAAACATATCTTCCAGTGAGGTTTAAAAAAAATAAAATAAAATAAAAAAGAAAGCTTTTAAGAACAAAAGTATCTGGTTGCAGGGAACATGCAGATTTTGGTTTTTTAAAATAAATATAAGTTATATCTATCAGATTATTTTTATTGTATTACATATACTTTATTTTTAAAATTAAATATAATTTTTTAATGCTCACTAGAGGATATATTTTACTGATTTTAGAGAGAGGAGAAGGGTGTGTGTGTGTGAGAGGGGGGGGGGAGGGAGGGAGGAGAGGGGGGAGGGGAGAGAGAAAGAGAGAGAGAAAGATATGAGAAACATTGAGAGAGAGAGAGAGAGAGAGAGAGAGAGAGATGAGAGAAACATCGATTGGTTGCCTCCCATATGCGCCTTCACTGTGGATCAAACCTAAGTATGTGCCCTGATGGGGAATCAAACCCACAACCTTTCAGTGCACAGGATGTTGCTCCAACCACCTGAACCACACTGGCCAGGGCTGTATTACATATATTTTAAGTAATTGTAATTAAATAAACAGCTGTTGATTTCACAGTTCTTGTAATTATTCTAATATCAGGGGTGGGGAACATCTGGCCTGAGGTCCATATAAGGCCCAAGAAATTATTTGGTCTGGCCCTGACAAGCCATTAAGGCAGTGGTTCTCAACCTTCCTAATTCTGCGACCCTTTAATACAGTTCCTCATGTTGTGGTAACCCCCAACCATAAAATAATTTTCGTTGCTACTTCATAACTGAAATTTTGCTACTGTTATGAATCGTAATGTAAATATCTGATATGCAGGATGTATTTTCATTGTTACAAATTAAACATAATTAAAGCATAGTGATTAATCACAAAAACAATATGTAATTATTTATTTAATATGTGTTTTCCGATGGTCTTAGGCCACCCCTGTAAAAGGGTCGTTCGACCCCCAAAGGGGTCACGACTCATAGGTTGAGAACTGCTGCATTAAGGGGTGATTTAATTAAATGTTTGACCAAATATAGCAGGTTAATTTTTTTAAAATATGTTTTTATTAATTTTTAGAGAGAGAGAGAGAGAGAGAGAAAAACATTGATGAGAGAGAGAGAGAAACATTGATGAGAGAGACACATCGACCAGCTACCTCCTGTATGCTCCCTAATGAGGACAGAGCCTGCAATCCTGGCACGTACCCTGACCTGGAATCAAACTGGTGACCTCTTGGTTCATAGGTTGACATTCAACTACTGAGCCACATCATCCTGGCTAGCAAGCTAGTTTTTAGGTTGATAACTTTGTGTGGTCCAAGAATGATGTTATTAAATAACCAAATAGCCCGTGGCAGAAAAAAGTTCCCACCCATGCATTAAATCCTTTGATAGTTCAGGGCTTTTTGTAATCTCTTAGTAAAAGAAGTTGCCACTAACCTAGGGTTACAAAGTCCATTGTGTAGTAACACGCCTGTGATTAAATATTCTTTGAATTTGCCAACTAGTGACTACTTAACGTTTTGTTGTTGCAACACTTTATTATTATTGTTACATCATCGGCTATTGCAAGAACATTAGAGCTTAGAATTCCTATTGTCTAAAGAAGGTTCAGTTTTGAATGAAAAGTGCTAGTTTATATGCCAACATAGTTCAAATGTCTCATAATCCAGACAGTCCAATTCATTCAGAAATGATTACTGATATGCAGGCTTTTAAAAGGTCAGTATATCTTTTAATTTTTGTGAGTGATTCTTTTTTCTTATTTAGTTGTGAGAAAATTTCATCCCAAAATTTCTTATCTGGGGAACACTTTGATGAGAGATGTGGGGATGAGTTGGCTAAGGATATTGCATAAATGAGAATTGATGAGTGAACCAACTCTGAGTGGTTGAGAATTTGACCTTATAATTTATACACATTTAAAAGCTGTTTTTAGTGATTATAGGTCCTATGATTACAAAGAGTCTGAATCCTCCGCATTTTCCTTATTGACATTTCAACTTGGTTGATGTTCAGTGCATTTTGTTATTCATGAGAATCATAAGGTAGGGATTATTTTCTTCCTTTAAACATGAGGAGCTAGAAGCCTGTGGTTCCCACCTAGTTAAGAGGTTGGATTCATAGCCAGGTTTATATGACTGTAAATTGCATACTCTGAATTTTATGCTGAATATTTTGGTTTTCATAATAGAACCATATTCCAGTTTCTTTCCTACTTTTCTGTTCGGGCAAGCAATTTAATTTCTTTTTGCTTCTTTGCTTTCTCCATTTGTAAAACTGGCCATACTGCTTACATCATTCTGTTAGTTAAAAGCTTTAATATTATTTTTAAATACTTTGAGATAATTGAAAAGACTATTATAAAATCTATACTAATAAAAGGGTAATATGCTAATTAGACTGGACATCTTCCGGACAAAGCCGCAGCAGCTGCGAGGGCCAAGGCCCAGTGGCGCAAGAGAGGCAACAGTGTCAAGGGCCCAGGCCAGTCCCACGCACGCCGGGTGGCCCCTCCATCTGCAGATGCGGCACTGGGAGAGGCGGGCTGGTTCCACCGGCTGCCACGTGGCCCTTCCATCTGCAGAGGCGGGGCGGCCTGCGGTCCTGGAGCCTCCACAGAGGCTGGACAGGGTGCGACCCAGGTGCCTCAACCTCCCACAGCCCCTCCCCCAGCCAGCCTGGCCCCAGTTGCTCCCCCCCACACACACAAGTGGGCAGGAGGCGGGGCCAGCGCTAAGAAGCCAGGGCAGAGGGTCAGTAGCCCCCGAGACGGCAGCCGGCTTTGGCAGCAGCAGTGGAATGATGGGGGCAGCACCTTCTCCTGATCTTCCTGGTCATTTCTCGCCGAGTGAGGCCAGACTGTAGCTTAGGACATCCCCGAGGGATCCCAAGGGGCAGGCCAGGCTGAGGGAACTGCCCTCCAGTGCACGAATTTTCGTGCACCAGGCCTCTAGTGTTATATATAATTAAAATGATCTGATAGAACTTTTTTCTTACTAACGCAAAGAGCTCTTACTTAGTTTCTAGACATTATCTCTGTTATATCTTAGAGCCCAATGAAGCTCTTGTTATTAATGAGAAATCGAAGATTAAGAGGCTCTGTAAATTGCTTCCCCTCCCAACTATTTGGTGGGCAATAGAATGATGAAGGGAGAGGTGAGGTGTCATTGATACTTAAGAACTAAAGATCTTAGTGGTTTAATAAGGTTGCACATGTTGAAAGCACTTTATTAACTATGAAGCATTGTGTAAATGAAGGCTATTCTAGTTGAACCATCTTATTTATGGCTGAGATAAAAGGCGCCAGAGAGAGATTTAAGTGGCACTTTAGAATATTAAAAATAGTGCTCTAGTATGTGAGCCTAATCATCCAAGATGAGCCATTAGGATAGAAGTGAAATACATTTTTCTCCATTAAGTAAGTTGTTGGAATTGGGAAGCATTTAGTGCATCAATAATTTACTTTTTTTTTTTTCTATAGATTCCTGCAAGCTGGACAAATCCCTCAGGCAGATATCATATTGGCATAAAAAATGGCTACGACTTCTATCCAAAGGCTCTCAAGGAAAGGATACAGGTGATGTTCAATCTAGTATCACTGACTTATCTTCTTTCTCAAATTTTATTCCTACTGAAAAAAAAAATTATTAATTCTCACTAACTTTTAATTATTTTGGATGATGGGAGACTTTCAAACAATGACTTCTTAAAGAAAGATTCTGTTCAATGGAATTTTACCTATTAAAGTCACTGTTCTTAATATTGAACACATGCATAAGCTTAGGGAAACTGGATACACTGAAATTATATTAAATGTTTGTGCATTTGCGTTTTTCTGGGAAATGGCATATAGCGTTCATTGGATTTTTGAAAGACTTTTTTTTTTTTTTAACCTCAAAACGATTAAAGACAGTTGATTTAAAATCCATACTTTTTAGCATTTATGACCATTTGTCCTATTTTTCCATAGATTAGCCTTGATTCCAGTTAGTTATCATTCAGTATTAAGGAAAGTGTTACTCAAACCTAAAGCAGCTGCAGTATAGGAAGCACAAATCTGTCATTAGAAAAGTAGAGCTGTGACTAGAGGGATAAGGAGTCTGCTTTAAAGCAGCACTAGTCAGTAGACCTTTCAGTGATGATGGAAATGTTCAAAATGTTCAATATCTGTCCATTATGGTAGTCACTAGCCACAGGTAGCTATTGTGAACTTGAAATGTGACTAGTATGACTAAGGAATTGAAATTTTAATTGATGTAATATTTTAGAATTTCATTTTAAAAAACACCATGTGGCTAGTGGCTCCTGTATTTGACAGTGCCACTGTAGAAGATGGCTATGATACTAGTTACTGATGTAGACAGGGTTCAGGGCTTCAACTGTAAAATGAGATGTAAACCTTGAAAATGAGTCTGAAGGGTAAGACCTCTGGGTCCTTTTATCTAATCATAATATCATTATCTGCTTCTCCAGGGGTCTATGGACCATAAGAAGATATATTACATTTATAATAATCAATACTTGTTAGATTCCAATCATTATTATAAAAATAATGCACTTAACTTTTATTTGGTACTATTTTATTTTAAAATTTCAGGCTGAAGTACACATATGCAGCACAATGTTTTTATGCACTGTATTAAATTTAATCAACTGTGTTGATTAGGTATAAATTAACATACAAAAATAGAGTGATAAAGTTAAAGCTGAACCCCGCACTCCTTAGCTCAGTCAAGTTGCTTATTTTACTGGAAAGGACTTTTCCTTTGGGAGGCACCATGGGTTAAAGACAATGGAAATTAAGGTAAGACCAATTTTAGTAAAAAATAAACCTATCAAGTCAAAGAGGATCAGAAATTAATATGCCAGAGAGGGGGGGAAATTAAGGAAGCCTGCATGTCCATCAAATTCAGCTGCAATCTTCCTCCTGGATCCTATGCTTCTAGTTATCTTGAGACATTTCTCAGTTCTGTAAGGTCCCAAAATACAGGTTTGTTTGTTTTTTTACTTTCATTGACTGGGAATTCAGTTATCTGACATTGTATTATTTACTCTTTGAAGGATTTAAATTGTGGCATATAATGCATAAAAATACATTTAGGTGTGTCTAGATAAGCTTCTCTCAAAACCTGGATGCAGTGAATGAAATCATTTTTTAATAATCCATTCATTGCTTTATCAACTTGATTATAAATGATTTTTTTATCCTCCTTATGAGAATCATGTAGCATCACAGCTGATAACTAGGTCCACATATGAATGAATGCCTAGGTTTACCTGAATATCTGTCAACCTCATTGGGAGGTAATTTTTCTGTATTTACAGAAAGAACGGAAGGAAAAAATCTGGGACCCTGTTCACAGAATGGCCCTGGCAGAAGCTTGTAGAAAACAAGAAGAATTTGATGTTGCCAACAATTGCCCTTCTCAAGTTGGTGCTCGTCATTTTTATTTAAACATTACTATATGACCCTGTACCATAGAGTTCTTAGAGAATTATTAATAGACTGTTTTTTCCCACAAGTTTTAAGTTGTTTAGTTTTACTCATTTTTTCTTTAGTGTTTATCTGAAATCAGTTCACATATGTACTAATTTTTAAAAACTTATTGAGCATATAAGAACATGTAAAGTGCTTAAATTTAAGTGTGTAGTCATGAATTACCACAAAATGAACATCGCATATTAGCAGCAGCATCTCATGCATCTTCCTAGTTATTGCTTTCTTGTTCCTTCTTAAAGGCAACCACCATCCTAACTTCTTTTTTTTTTTTAAATATATTTTTATTGATTTCAGAGAGGAAGGAAGAGGGAGAGAGAGAGAAACATCCATGATGAGAGAGAATCATGGTGGATCGGCTGCCTCCTGCAAGTCCCCCACTGGGGATCGAGCCCACAACCTGGGCATGTGCCCTTGACTGGAATCGAACCCGGGACCCCTCAGTTCGCAGGCTGACACTGAGCCAAACCGGCCAGGGCTTAACTTCTAAAACTATTGAATGATTTTGCCTATTTTGAAGTTTGTAAACTGGAATCATGCAGTGTGCGTTCTTTCATGTGTAGCTGATCTCATGCAGTATATTTGTGAGATTCATCCGTATTTGGGGTGTTGAAATAGTTTGTTCACTTCCCTTGATATTTGTTGGATACAGCACAAATGTATATATCCATTCTACATATTGTTATTTTCTTTGTTTTCAGTTTTTGGCTATTATGAAAAATACTATTTTGAATATTCTTTGTTTAGATTCTATATGTAAGTGAAACCTTTGGTATTTGTCTTTCTCTGTCTGACTTAGTTCACTGAGCATAATACCTTCCCATTCATGCTATCACAAATGGCAGGATTTCATTCTTTTTTATTGCTGAGTAATAGTTCATTGTATATATCTGTCACATCTTTTTTTATCCAGTTACCGATTGATGGATGCCTAATTTGCTTTCATATCTTGGCTGTTGTAAATAATGCTGCAATGAACATAGGGGTGTAGATATCTTAAAATTTTTGGAATTTATAAAAATTAAATTTTTACTCACTAGAACCATTCAGGTGAATGTACAGCAGTCTAATGTAGTATGTAGTTAAAACATACTTAGGTTGAAGCATATGAAATTCTCATTATTGTAGATCAAAATGGTTAAATAGCTTATATGTACATGATAATGTATATAGTATATACTTAACGTAGTATAATCTAAAAGAGATAAGATAGTTTATGGTTCCTATTATTGGGTTCTTAAGAAACAGATTTTAAATGGAAACAGTCCCAATATAAAAATGTAAAAGTTGATAACCTATTTATAGCAATTTTATAATTACTTTTGAAAATGAGTAATGTAGATAAAGGATATGTAACGAAAACATGTTTTGGCCAAATGATATCACCAACATAAAACATAGTGTCCTTCTCAAAGTGGGTGGAGTGAGTGAATGAATGAAAGATTGAGTAAAGGAAGTATTATTTTTTAAATGTTTAATATGTTAATTGATGCCTGCATCATTAAATTGAATGACAAGTTGCATAGATATAAAAAGAAAAATTTCTTAAAATTTTCCAGGGCAAAATAACTACTGTTAGGTCACAATGTCTTTTGTTATATGTTAATACAACTTTTCAAGAGTACAAAATATACTAATATTAATGTATTTTCCCATTGATTAGGTAAATAAACTAATCAAAGAGGAGCTTCAAAGTCAAGTGGAATTGCTAAATTCTTTTGAGAAAAAATATAGTGATCCTGGCCCTGTATATGACTGCTTGGTATGGCACGATGGTGAAGTCTGGAGGTAAACTTCATGTATTTTACTAGAGGCCCAGTGCACGGATTCATGCACTGGTGGGGTCCCTTGGCATGGCCTGTGTGGATTGGGCCAAAACCAGCAGTGCAGTGTTGCCTGTCGCTCTTGCCTGCCACTCCAGCTCATCCCAGCCCCGCTGCGCCTGCATGAGCCCTGCATCTGGCGCCCGTTGGTCAGCTGAGCAGCGCTCCCACTATGGGAGCACACTGATCACCAGGGGGCAGTTCCTGCGTTGAGTGTCTGGTGGTCAGTGCGCGTCATAGCGACCAGCCATTCTGGTTGCTTGGGTTACTCCAGGCGCTTAGGCATTTATATATTAGTATACAATAGATAGCTCTTCATGTCAAAATATTTTTTGTCTACCCTGAAGGACATTAAACCCTCAAAACTGCCAGAGATTTGGTTTATTATTACATTAATATCACTAAGCAAAACTATTTGAAAGCCAAATTGGCTTTTGGGTAGTTTTGGATAAGCCTTTTGAACTTCTTAGTACTTTAGACACTAAACCTGACTCTTTTTCGTTTAAAGTTTATTTCACTAACCAGATAGTTATCAGTAACCAGAATTTATCAGTTTAATAATTGATGTATATAAAAGTGTTCCTGATTGAAGTTGGGCAATTTGGAGAGTAACTTCAAGAGAATATTCAAAGCATCTACTTTGGGCAAGCAAGGAAAGTTGAATGAAGATATCTAAATTGAGACAAGGTAGCTAAGTTGAAGTGAGGCATTATAATACAGGTGGTATGATACAGATTTCTAAGATGGAATCCTAGCTGTTTGACCTTGAATATCTCTAATCTTGTTTTCTCATCTGTTGATTGAGATAATAATACTTTCCTAGAGGATTTTGTAAAAATTAATTTTGTTTCTAGACACAGTATGCACTCAATAAATGTAAGCTTTTGCTGCTGTTACTAATAATAGTAATATTGATGATTTATACTAAGTTACCTATCCTACACATTTTCAGTTTTTTTCTTAGTAGAATTGTATACTACAGATACATTTCTTGGAGTTGGTAGTATGACTTCTTGAAAACTATCTGCATGGAAATAGGAATGTGTTCTTAATACAGATATATAGGCATATGTGTATTTTAGGGTACCAGCAGTAAACCAGAGGCTTTCCTTAAAACTCCTTTTTTTGTTTCTTTTGCTTTGGATAGAATTATATTTTAATTTTTTTAAACCCCTAAAGCTTGAAATCAAATATAGTTTTGTAGTTTGAGTCCCTGTTCATATGCAGAGAATCATTTCCCAAGATACAGGACAAGATATGATGACTTGATTACTTTTCTCAGATTGTTTACTTTACAATGTACCCTTCTTAAAGGAGGTATTTCCTCCTATGGATGTCAGTACTATCTCATCTCTGACAATGGGTATAAATTTTTAATTGAATGAGAAATTCCTGCTCCATTTGCATTTTTCATTCAGATGATATTAAATATTAACATAGTTTTTGCATGTATTCAGTTACGTTGTATGGGTGTGTGAATACATGTGAGTGTACACACATTTGTGAACATTTTTTTTCCCTACAAAGCTATGCAGAAAGCTTTGATCATAGTGATTGTAACATAAAAAGTGTTCAAAGGTATGGTTTAGCAAAATTTTGTATATCCTCTACATAGTGTAACATGAGACAGTCATTCCTAGTGATAAGGCTTAGGTGAATTTTATTGTGGGAGAGGAGTCAAGGTTAAATGTGAGGAAAATACTAGATACAAAACTGAGTATATGTGGGGGAAATGTACTACAAAAGGACTGAAAGAAATACTATAAAATTAGTAGGGATTGCATAGTGGGGCAATAGATGGTTTCAATTACAGTATTTTACATGACTGAGAACTGCAGGCTACTTTGTTCTCAGGGAAGGGAATTTAGAATCACGAGGTCCAGGGTGCCAGTGTATGTTTCCAGAAGGTTTACTTGGTCGTTAAGGCAGTTGACAGAGTAAGTGATAAATTATAACAGGTTGTTAACAGTATTCTAAGACACCTTTAGAATTTTTCTGTTGGAAATGATGTTTAATCAAACATTAAATGAAATGCAATCTGAAGTCACTAGAGTAACTTTTAGAAAATATTATGAGTGAGGAATGTAGCAGAATTATGCTTCAAGTGCTACTGGGAATACCTTTTTTTAAAGCATCATAATATATCACTTAGGGCTTTAATCTCCCCACCTCATTTCAGAGTTAGATCCAGAATTTTTTTTCGGAGAATCTTAAAAACTCCACATCACCTAAGGCCAACTTAGGCACAGCCATTTCTGAGGGAGAGTAAAGTGACCTTAAGTATCATGTGTTTGTTTTGTTTTTGTTTCACAAAGAATGCCAAGTCTATCCTCCCCCTGCCACATTTCCAGTAATTGTTAAACCCACATCTCTGCACTTAGTAGATAACCTAATATAACTATACTCTTAAGCAGGGGTCCTCAAACTTTTTAAACAGGGGGCCAGTTCACTGTCCCTCAGACCGTTGGAGGGCCGGACTATAGTTTAAAAAAAAACTATGAACAAATTCCTATGCACACTGCACATATCTTATTTTGAAGTAAAAAAACAAAACGGGAACAAATACAATATTTGTATTTGCATGTGGCCCGCGGGCCGTAGTTTGAGGACCCCTGCTCAGGAGGTATGGTGTCAAACTCACTATATCCTTATGGAGCAAAAAACTGGTTGAGAGAAATAGTATGTATTTATAGAGGATTACATAAAGGAAAGACCATTCATTTGTTTGTTTTCAATAGTTTTTTATTTTGCTATCTCAGGTTTTTTGTTTTGTTTTGGGATTTTTTTTTTTAGATTTGATGAAAGCTGTGGATTTTTTCCATAGAAAATTAAACAAATGTATTCAAAATGTTTAGGAATTTATAAACCCTAAATCCCTAATTTTTTCCATGAACCTCATTTTCATATTCCCTTTCTCTGTATTCTGACAACTGTTCCTTGAATTAAGCCAACCAGATCTTCAGAAAGTTATAACCTTGCACCACATTCATGGAGTTATTATTGAAGTTACTAATATTTATGTTTATTTTGATAGCATGTTTGAATTGTTGAGTCACTTTATATTGATGGTGGTTATAAGAAACTGATCTGTGAAATGCATCACTGTATTTGCTGTGATAATTTTTAAAATCATTTTTTATTTTCCAATTACAGTTGACATACAATATTATATTAGTTTCAGGTGTACAACTGAATCAAAATTGGGCATTATATAACTTACTAAGTGATCATCCTGATAAATCTTGTACCCATCTGACACCACACATATTATTAGAATATTGTTGACTGCATTTCCTGTGCTGTACTTTACATCCCTGTGAATATTCTCTAACTACCAATTTGTACTTCCCAACCCCTTCACCTTTTTCACCCATCCCCATTCACAACCATCAAAATGTTCTCTGTATCTGTGAGTCTGTTTCTGTTCTGTTTATTTTGTTTTTTTTAGATTCAATTTTTCTTTTCTTTTTCTTCTTAAAGAAGACCCTTTAACATTTCACGTATTACTGGTTTGGTGGTGATGAACTCCTTAGCTTTTTTTCTTCTCTGGGAATCTTTTATATGTCCTTCCATTCTAAAAGATAGCTTTGCTGGGTAGAGTAATCTTGGTTGTAGATCCTGGCTTTTTGTCACTGAATATTTCTTGCCAATCCCTTCTGGTCTATAAAATTTCTATTGAGAAATCAGCTTACAGTCTTATGGGTGCTCCCTTGTAGGTAACTAATTACTTTTCTCTTGCTGCTTTTTATATTCTCTCTTTGTCTTTATCTTCGGCATTTTAATTATGATGTGTCTTGATGTGGGTCACTTTGGGTTCATCTTATTGGGACTCTCTGCACTTCCTGGATTTGTATGCCTTTTCCTTTACCATGTTAGGGAAGTTTTCTGTCATTATTTTTCAAATAGGTTTTCAGTTTCTTGTGTTATCTCTCTTTCTTTTTCTTCTGGCACCCCCATGATTCAAATGTTGGTACACTTGAAGTCAACTTAGAGGCTCCTTACAATATCCTACATTTGTTTTACACATTTTTCTTTTGCTGTTGTGCCTGGGTGTTTTTTTACTTTCTTATTATCCAAATCACTGATTTGATTCTCAGCTTCATCTACCCTACTGTTGATTCCCTGTAAATTCTTCGTTTCAGTTAATGTATCATTCATTTCTGACTTTCTTTTTTATGGTTTCTATGTCCTTATTTTAAGCTGTTGACGCTCTCACTAAGTTCAGCTACTCTTTGCTGGAGTTCATTGAGCATCCTTATAATTAGTGTTTTGAACTCTGCATCTAATAGATTGCTTGTCTCCATCTGGTTAGCTCTTTTTCTGGAGTTTTATTCTACTATTGGTCTGGTGCACAGATTCGTGTACATTGAAAGGAAATTAATTAGAAGAAATATTAGCAAACAGTGCCCCAACAACAAGATAACCCACGGCCGAAGATGGAATAACATGGACCCGTGAGGAATCGGACTCCCTTCTCTCTGGTTCTGGGGTGCGTCACTCAAGAGCCGCTGCTGCCGAGTCACTGCAGCTCGGCACTAAACCAGATTTGGAGCCGACAGTGCCCCAGCAACAATGTATCCCACGGCCGGAGGTGGAATTGCGCAGCCCTGTGAGGCATTGGGCTCCCTCCTCTCTGGTTCCGGGTGCATCACCCAAGAACCGCTGCTGCCAAGTTACCGGAGTTTGGCACTCCTGCATTGAGCGTCTGCCCCCTGGTGGTCAGTGCGTGTCATATGTACTGGCCAGTCGGACAGTTGGTTGGTCACTTATATATATAGGTCTCTTTCAGTTGGGACATGTTTCTTTGTCTCCTCGTTTTGGCAGTCTCTCTGTTTTTGTTTCTATGTATTAGATAGAGCTGCTGTATCTCCCAAGCTTGGTAGGGTTGCCTAATGTAATGTCCTGTAGGGTTCAGTGCCACAGCCTCCCCGTTCATCTGATCTGGGCACTCCAGGTGCACTCCCCCCTCCAATCCCCTGTTTGGGCTGTGTACACCTTTTATAGTTGAACCTTAATTGCTGTGGGCACCTCATTGGGAGGGGTTTACTCTCAAGCCAGTCAGCTGCAAGAACTGGTTGCAACCAGCATGGTGGATCAACTGTGTAGGGGCCCACCCCACAGAGTAGGGCTTAACTTCAGGAGGGCTCTGATGTCCACTGAGCCTGGCCCTTGAGTGTGTGCTTGTGGAGGTGGTTGGATGCTGCTTCTGTATGGCCTGAAGCTATCCACCCGGTGCACTGGCTCTGGGGCCTCCTGGGAGGTGCAGGCCAAGTCAGCCACATGGCATGAGCTATAAAACAATCTGCAGGTGGCTGCTATTTGTGCTGGGCTTGGAGGTGCAGAGGCCACGTTGTGAACCAAAGCCAGCTGCCACTAGTGCCAGGCCTGGGGCCATTTCTTGAGCAGCATGTGGCACACCCATGAGATTCTGCTTGTTTGAAAGATTTTAGGAAAATCTGAAGCATGATCCAAGACAGGTCATTCGTATGGAAAATGCATTGGAAACAGCTGGGTGGGCCTGCTAGTTGGGTGGAATGGAGTCTCAGGGAATAACCAGGGTGGGGTGAATGGTGTTAGCCATGTTTTTTTTTTTTTTTTAAATATATTTTATTGATTTCTTACAGAGAGGAAGGGAGAGGGACAGAGAGCCAGAAACATCAATGAGAGAGAAACATCGATCAGCCGCCTTCTGCACATCTCCCACTGGGGATGTGCCCGCAACCCAGGCACGTGCCCCCGACCGGAATCGAACCCGGGACCCTTCAGTCCGCAGGCCGACGCTCTATCCACTGAGCCAAACCGGCTTTGGCGGTGTTAGCCATGTTGATGGAGACTCAGACATGGTGCCTACCTGCCAGTTCAGGAGGGGGAGGGTCTACAGGGGGCTCATCAAAGGAACAATGGCCTTTGCCAGCACTTTTGCCTGTGAGAAAACCATCACCCCTGCTCTTGCCCTGATGCCAGACAATTTAGTTCCTTCCCATATGTCCTTGGTGCCTTTTGAGTTGCTTCTCCAGCGCTGAAGCTCAGAATGAGTGAGTCTGAGTACGTTTGTGTGCTGGCTCTTTAAAGGAACACCTAGGACTCTAGCCTCCCTCCATTTCACTTAGCAACAATCCTTGCTGAGCTTTATAGCCAGAAATTATGGGGAGTTCTCTTCCTGGCACTGGAACTCTGGCTGGGGGGCTGGTGGAGGGCTGGGACACCCCTCACCTCCCCACCCCAACTCCTCAGGGTGTTCTCTGTAGCTGAGGTAGCCCTCCTGATTTTTATCCACCATACATGGGTGTGGGACCAGCTCGTTTTCATCTCCTCCCCTCCAACCAGTCTCCATGTGGCTTCTTTATATCCTTAGTTGTAGGACTATGTTCAGCTAGATTTCAGGCAGTTCTGAACGATAGTTCTATAGTTAAGTTGTAATTTTGCTGTGGTTGTGGGAGGATGTCAGTACCCCATTTACCTACACTACCATCTTGACTGCCCTTGCTGTGAGAATGTTGTTAAAAGTGTTGATTCATCCGTTATTTCATCATTTGGCAAATATTTGAGTAGCTTCATTGAGGAGGTGGACTCTCTAGAAGCTACTCCATGGAGCCTAGACCCTGTGGAATCAAGTATTGGGGTCATCTGAACCCATCTAGGAATCATCAAGAAAGGCTTCATTGAAGGATTAGCAGAAGTTAGCTAAGCAAAGAGGGTAGAAAAGGGGGGGTGAAGGTTAGAGGGGGAAGATCCAGAGGACAACAAAGAGCTGGTAGAAATTTACAATGTATTATAGGCTACACAAAAGAAAGGGAGGGCTTAGAAGTGATTTCCAGGAGGGATTCTAACCATCTATTTTGGAACCAAAAGTGCTTCTCTGTCTTGCAAATACGGAGGATTTGATGGAATACATTTTACCTTTTAACTTCAGTTCTACCTCCATTTGACATGCTACTTGTTTTCTCTTGTCCTAATTTTTCTCGTAAGTGTTCAATCTTATATATGTTGCTATATTGTATGTTTTTTTTGAAATGTTGTACATCATTTTGGCTACACATTGATTGAAGTCTATATATAAACACAAACTGACAGTTTTAGAGATCCTTCTTTCCAAATTGTTGTAGTTTGTTCATAGAATATACATGCCTTAGTGTTTATAATAAACTAGTGGCCCCGTGCACGAATTCATGCACATTGAAAGGAAATTAATTAGAAAAAATATTTTAATATTGCTATTTGCCCTTTCTCTATAATAGAAGTGTCAAACAAATTCACAATCGACAATGACAGATCGAAACACATGGGTGCGTTGGGTGCTAGCGAGAGCTTTATATGTATAGCGCATGTGTGAGTCAACTTAGCCTTTTAGATATATAGAATAAACTTGCTTAATTAGACCTGCTTTCTGATTTAGATAAACTTTTTCCATCCCAGTGAAGCACCCCAACTTCTCTTTCAGGTAATTGTCAGCAACACAGCAGTAAATATCAACATGAATCAGATTATTATTGTAGATCACACAGGGAGAACAAAGGGTAAAATATTTAACTGCAGCAGTGTTTGACTGTATTCTGCGCAGTGAGAAAACCTGAAGTCATTTTCAAACGCCACCATTTCTTCTTTTTAGTCGAGTCAAGTTTCTGAACTTTCTAAATCTTTGTTTTCTCGCTAATGAAAATAGGATTCCACCAAGTCTCCTATCTACCTACTCCAGGATTTCTGTGAGGATCAAATGAGATGAGGCACAAGAAAACGCTTTACAGACATTTATTTAAAGTGTGAAATGCCCTGACCAGTTTGGCTCAGTGGGTAGAGCGTCGGCCTGCAGACTTAAGGGTCCTGGGTTTGATTCCAGTCAAGGGCATGTACCTTGGTTGTGGGCACATCCCCAGTAGGGAGTATGCAGGAGGCAGCTGATTGATGTTTCTCTTTCATTGGTGTTTCTCTCTATTCCTCCCCCTTCTTCTCTGTAAAAAATCAATACAATATATTTAAAAAATAAATAAAAAAAATAATAAAGTGTGAAATGTTTGCACCTGGCTATAAAGCAAGTCGGGTTCCTGGGTTGAAGAAACTGCAAGGAGGCTAGGTGTTGCCAAGGAGAGGAAGCCGGGCGTTTCCGGGTTGGGCTGAACTGTGGGCCGCATTTTTGGCCATGGGGTCTCAGCAGCGTTGGCTGCGATTTGGTGGGATATTGCTCCAGGATGGTGGTGGGGCCTGTGTCCCACTTGGGGGAAGCCAAGTGTTGGTTGTCGACACCAGATCCGTGGTGTTGGCCAGTGCACATCATGGCAGCTCCTGCGTTGAGTGTCTGGCACCTGCTGATGGCACCAAGCGATCGGGACTGGCACCAGGCACCGGCAGCAGGTGCAGGAGGTGGCTCTGGCGCTGGCTGCAGGTGCGAGCAGGGCTGTTGCCAGCAGTGGGTGCAAGAGGTGGCTGCCAGCCCCAGTTGCCTCTCAGGAGCAGGGGGAGGTGGAGAAGCCCTGAGGGGTGATCGGGGCTGGTGCCAGGTGATGACAGCAAATGTGAGTGGGACTGGCACCGGCAGCAGGTGCAAGCGCTGGGTGGGACCATGGTACGTGGGAGCAAAGAATTTTCAGTAACCACCAAAGGCTCGCCCCGATGACAGTGACTGGCGCCCTGCATTGGTCTGGTGCCCATGCTCACCTGCTTCACCATCCCACCGTGGCTATCGCCTGCCTTGTTCTGTGCTCTGCTGCCTGCTGCCGACACCTGCCATGTTCCACGTGTACCCCCTGGTGGTCATCACACATCATAGCAACTGGTTGTTTGGTGTTCGACTGTTTTGTCTATTTGCATATTAGGGTTTTATATATATAGATTAGAGACCTGCTACACAAAAACTTGTGCAATGGGGCAGTGTCCCTCAGCCTGGCCTTCCTCGTCTCACAGTTTGGGAGCCCTCAGGATGTCCTACTAACAGCTTAGGCCCACTTCCCGGGGAGCGGGCCTAAGCCGAAGTCTGGCCTTTCTCTGTTGGAGGTGACTGGGCTGATCATGGGAAGGTGCCTCCCCCATCCCCCCACTGCTACTGCCACTGCCGGCCGCCGGCCCTCCTTGGCCCTTGTAGCCGCTGCAGCTTTGTCTGGAGGGACGTCCGGAAGACGTCTGGTCTATCTGGCCTAATCAGATTATTACCCTTTTATTAGTATAGATAGATGGCTTCTATACAATTAAAAAGTTAAACTGGGAAAGGGCAGATAGGACAACCATAAACTATGTAGAAAATGCTTTTTGTTAAATATGTTTGCCTAAGGCTGTTACAACTGTGGGATGGTGGCTCAACAATAGAACCTGCTTTAAGGAGCTTGCATACACAGTGGGTCCAGCAGCCAGTTCTAGAAGAAGCAGGAAGTAAGGCCTAGGCTATATGTGAAAATCATCCTAAAAATATTCTTAGCTCTAGGCTAAGCTTTGTTCTAATTTCTTAAGTGGGCTGTAAGGCTTCCTGCCTGGAATTTTGTGACACTACCTTACCTAATCTTTGCTGATGACTGTGAAACAGAGAAATTTAAACAAGGCAGTTACTGTGTTTGCTGTGGTTGAAACAGATAGGGTAGTAAGAATATACCTGAGAAGCAACATTATGTAGTTTTCTGGAAGATAAGACAATAGATTTCATTATCTATTCTATATTCTGAATTTACAGAGCCTGCATTGATTCGAATGAAGACGGGGACTTGAGTAAATCTACTGTATTGAGAAACTACAAAGAAGCCCAAGAATATAGTTCTTTTGGCACAGCTGAGATGTTGAATTACTCCGTTAATATATATGATGATGGAAACTTGCTCTCTATTGTGACCAGTGGAGGTATTCTGTTTCAGATATGCTAATTAGAGTTAAATTTACAAAGTGCAAGATGATAAATTTCTATAGCCAAAAGCAGCCTCATAGAGAATTTAGAGATTGCAACTGAAGAACTAGGTCTGGAATAATAGATGTAATTTGGTTCCTTGGCAAAGTGTTGTTCCTTAAAATCATAGTCATGTAGGATCCCTTCCAAGAATATAAAGTCTGGCCTTTCTCTGTTGGAGGTGACCAACACAGAAAAAATGTGGTGGTCCAACCACAGAAAAAATCCATCAGCATAATTCATCTAAAGAACAGTAATTTCACTTCCAAATATTAATCTGAGAGAAATTCAAACTGTTTTTTAAATGACACCGAATGCTATAGTAAAGGTCTTTTTACCTGATTGTACTGTCAGGTGAAACAATCTAAATACCCATCAACAAAAGAATAGTTTTTAAAAAATTGTGTTATTCATACTGTGGAATATTATACAGCAATCAAAACAAATTTTTATATACCTGTATCTCAGATATATAAATTTTAAATATATTAATGATAAAACGTGTGTAAAATATGCTATATACTACACAGTGTTCATGGATATGTGTGTGTATATGGTAACAATATAGATGTAAGTAAATGCACACTAGCTTCTGGATAGTGGTTATTCCTGGTGAAGGAGCAAAGGGAATGAGGTCAGAAGACTTTAATTATTTTTTTTTAATTTAAATTTCATTTTTTAGCTACAGTTTACATTTATTATTTTGCATTAGTTTCAGGTACACAGTATAGGTTAGACAATCATATACTTTCCAAAGTGTGAAAGACAACTCTTTATCACCCCCTTCCCCAACTTAAGACATAGCTGAGTAGCTAAAGCACAATATATACTGTGTGTGCGCGCACACACAATTTGATAAGTTTTGAAAGATGCACACTCCCAGGAAACATCACCACAGTCAAGATAATGAACATTTCCATCACACTTACAGTTTGCTTGTCTTCTTGTATAATCCAGCCCTGTCTCCACCCACAACCCCAGCTAGCCACAGAACTGCTTTCTGTCACTCTAGATTAGTTTACATTTTCTAGAATTTTATGTAAGTGGAATAAGAATATGTTTTTTGGGGTGTTTGTGTGTGTGTGTGTGTGTGTGTGTGTGTGTGTGTGTTTGGTTTTTTTTTTTTTTTGGCCAGCCTTATTTCAGGGTAATGGTTTGAAATTTATTTATATTATGATTATAAATAGCTTATTCCTTATTTAGGAGTAGTATTTCATGATGTGAGTACATCATGGTTTGTTTATCCATTCACCTTCTGGTAGACATTTGCATTGTTTCAACATTTGTGTACAAGTCTCTGTGTGGAAATATGTTTTTGTTTAACTTGGAATGATATCTAGGAGAACTGGTTAGTTACAGTAGGCATATATTTAACTTAAGAAACTCCAGGCTGTTTTTCTGCAGTGGCTGTACACTCTGCATTCCACCAGCAGAGCATGAGTGCTCCAGAAGCTCCACATTCTTGTCCCCACACAGTGTGGCCAGTAAACTTAATTTTAGCCATTCTAACTGATAGGTGGTGGTGGTGGCAAAGTTTTTTGGGGGCTTGGTTGCGGAGATTACATTAAAATCCAACTTTCCTATTTTTTATTTTTGTTTTGTTAATCCTCACCTGATGATATTTTTTTCCATTGATTGATTTTTTGAGAGAGAGTGGAAGGGAGGGAGAAAGAAAAAAACATTAATATAAGAGAGATACATCTATTGGTTGCCTCTGTCATGCACTCCAACAGGGGCTGGGCATCGGACCTGCAACCCAGGTACATGCCCTTGACAGGGAATTAAACCCATGATCCTTCTGTGCACAGGTGGAGTGGACACTAACCATTGAGAACACTGACCAGGGCTCCAGCTTTTTTGTTTTTATTGGAAAAAAATAAGACAGGAAGAATTGTAATGTTGGATCCATATTCATACAAAACAACAGTTGTCTAGAGTAGAGGAGTCTCAGCATAGCAGCAGACCCAGTTGGAAGAGTCTTACTCTCTCATTTCTCCTGGAGCTCCAAATATTCCAGTGTCACTCAAACATTAAGGCCCAGTGCCAGTTGTAATTTATCATTATGTTTGTTTTACTGTTTATCTAACAGTAGTGTGACATTTCTCTCTACCCAAGTCTTTTAAAAAACTTTTCAATTAAAAAAAGGCCCAATTTTTTTGTTTTTGTTTATTTCATTGGTATATGACATTTATAGAGAAAAGTATACAAATCACAAATTGTATATGCATTGAATTATCACAGGTGAATACGCTGTCTAACTACCACCCAACTCAAGAAATAAAAACATTGGCACGGCTCCCATTATGTCTCTTCCTAACTACTAACACACCCTCCCTCCCAAAGTTAACTATTGTCCTTATTTCTATTAGCACATTAGATTGAACCATCTGGTATTGCTGTTTATGGATCAGAAATGATTAAATAGTGGTAATTGCACATGGTTCAATGTTATTATGGTGATATTTCCATTTATATAAGTGGATTATTCATTATATACCCTTTTGTGTATGACTTAAATAAGCCTTATTTTTGTGTCCCTCATCCTATAGTGAATAGAATTTCATATTTATTGCTGTATAATCTATAATTCTGTAAATACAACATATATTCATTCAAGTTTTTTAATTTTATAAGCAATGCTGCCATGAGCAATTTTGCATTTGTTTTTTACTGTGCACACATTTCTGTTGGGTACATAGCTAGAGGTGGAATTGCGAAGTCATAGGGTATGCCTGTGTGCAGCTTTCCAAAATGCTAGTCTGCTCTTCCACTAGCATTGTGTGAGTGCACATCCCCATCCATGGTTGCTGTTGTCAGTCAGCCTTACAGTTGTAGCCATTCTGAAAGGTATGTGGCTTTGATTTGTATTTCTCAGACAGACTAATGAAGTTGAACATATTTTCATATATTTATGAGTCATTTGAATTCCTCTTTTGTGAAATGCTTTTTAAGTGTTTCACCCATTTTTCTTTCACATTCCTTCTTTTCCTTTGGATTTGAAGGTTACATTCTGGATATAAGTTTTTTGTCAATTATATATATTGCAAACACTTCCTCATCCGTGTGAATTGCATTTTTGCTCTCAATGAGCAGGGTAGTAGAATAGTGTATGGAATTCAAAGAGTTTTCATTTTTTTGTGAATTATTGATAAAATTAAGGGAATATATTATTAAATATTAAGGTGAGGGTATATTCTTATTAAATTATTTTTATCATGATTAATATAAAAATTGAATGGTTAGAACTTTGAATCTGTGAGAATATTTTGTCATGTTTTCCTCTTTTTGCCTCTAGGAGCTCATGGAACTCATGTAGCTAGTATAGCTGCTGGGCATTTTCCAGAAGAACCTGAACGGAATGGTGTGGCTCCTGGTGCCCAAATTCTTTCAATCAAGATTGGTGATACAAGACTGAGCACAATGGAAACAGGCACAGGCCTTATAAGAGCTGTGAGTTTTTGTGAGGTGTTGATTGAGAAGATTAATAATTGATGATCTGCGATGTTTTTAGGTTTATAAAGTGCTTTGGGCTTACCAAGAGTATTTTTCAGTTGTTTTGTTAAAATTATTAGGATAAAGTTTCTTGGAAAATATACAAATATTATTCATATTATACTTCTCATTTCTACTAAATCTCCTAACAAGCTATTTTGAGGTACTTTAAAACAACCAAAAAGGCCTCTTTACCATCTTACTCCATTAGCCTAAGAAGAATTTAACTAATACTCTACATTTTATTTTAATATGAATCATATTTTAATTTAATTTTGGTAAGAACCATTCCATTTTCTCTTCCTCTCCCCTATTCCGATCTGCAAATGCTAGTTTTGTTTTGTGTGTGGGTTTTTGTTTGTTTGTTTTTGTAATTTTAAAAATCCCTACCTAGGGACATACTTTTATTGATTTGAGGGAGACAGAGGGGGAGAGGGAGAGGGAGAGAGAGAGAAAACCATTGATGTGAGAGAGAAATATTGATTGGTTGCTTCCTTACAGATCCCGATTGGATATCAAACCCAAAACCTAGTATGTGCCCTGACCAGGAATTGAACCCACAAACTTTTGGTGTATGCGACTATGTACCAATTGAGCCTCACTGGCCAGGTCTCTAGTTTTGGTTTTTATAGATATTTACTATACGCTGTCTCCCCCTACCTTTTTAAAAGTTTATTAACCATTTGCTTAGAAGTAACATATATTTGGATTTAAGTTATAATATGATTAAGAAACTGTGGGATTCTATGCCTTTATTTTACTGGCATGTCTGTTTCTGTGCATTGCTTCCTAAATTAGATTATTCATCTTTTTAATAGATGATAGAAGTTATAAACCATAAGTGTGATCTTGTCAACTACAGCTATGGAGAAGCAACTCACTGGCCAAATTCTGGGTGAGTGTTCTTTGTCTCCTGTTACCTATAGATACTTAGCAGAATAAGAATATGAAATGCTTTTCATAACTGGGTTGAAAATTATAATTGAAAAATGCAGTCATTATGTTTCCTAGATCTGGCCCTCCTTCCATGGTCGTATTCTTGATGTCCTTATTTCCCCTACCCAGGGATATCCCACATCCCATCTGTCACTAGAATTCCTTATCCATAATCAGCCTCAACTCTTCCAGGTGTAATTACCTGACCAAACTCCATATTGTGGAAACCCTGGCATTCCCTTCAGTGATCCCATACCTGCACTGCCAGACTTTTCAGGAGAAACACACCGACAACCCACTTCAGGTTTAAGACCACAGATATGAGATTGTTCATACAGCATTGTCTGATCACATTGCATTTACCCTTTCCCTCCTGTATGACCATTTTATACCTCTTAAAGACCTTCGGTGACCTTCCCTCTCTTTCCTGAGTAAAGTTCTCCCCTCTTCTTTTCCCAGAGAGAACAAAAGCACTAAGCAGGGGACTTTGTGCCCTTCCTGTGACCTCCTCTAACCCCACCTTCTCTGCCTTCCCTGTTGTGTAATGAAAGAAGTGCCAGGATCAAGTCACTCAAGCCTCTGAGATCTGTATCTCATTTCCTCTCTCCTTTACTGCATTATTATACAGATATGCTCTAGAGTCGCCAGCCTTAAAACAGACACAAAACCTCTTCATTTCATACTGCTTTCATTCACTTTTCCAGGAAAACTTAGTGTGTATGTTCACATTCTACGTCTTTTCCCAACCCTTCCTCCCTGTGTCATCAGTATCTTCCTGCTGCCAAATCTAGTAGTTTAGTCTTGACTTCATGCTACCTTACCTTTTTTCTTCATAATAGTAACTTTGACATTACCTTACTTAGAGTATTATCATACTGATCATTTTCTCCCTCCCACCACCAGGCCATTCATATATACCTATCATTCAGTGTCTGAGGTTCTTTAATAAAATACTGCCAAAGTCCAAATTTTACCAAGCCCAGACCTTGTAGTTTGCTATTTTCAAATAACTTACTGTTTCCAGAAAGCTAGTACTACTAAGTTTCTATGACACATCCTTTTCTTGTCCTTTTAACAAGCACCCTGTCATCCTCAGACATTTTATTTGTGAATGCAATCTTCTCCCTTCTTTTTGCTTCAGTATCTTATTTACCTACGTGTATTTCTTTCTCTCCTTTGATATTCATCCATTTAAAGTCGTTTCCCCTGATACCCTTCTTTTGTACTTTGGAGTGTCCTTAGCCCTATACCTTTGTTATGTTGACTCCATTTTCTTCATGGTCTAACTTCATCTCTTTTAATTAATACCAGTACATTTTTCTTGTTTGTATCAAGCTCTAACCAGATTTCTTATATTTTAAATCATTCTCTTAAGTTCTCCCTAGTGCTTTATTTCCCCTTCACTTTTGTCACTAATTACAAATATATCTAGGAATTCCCCAAGAGTTGTTTCTGAATATGTTACTTTAAGTGGAATGGGACTGAAAGCACCAGTTGCCCCACTACTTAGTCACAGCTAATCATTCAGTATCCTTTTGTAGTTTTCCCATATGTATTCAATTTTGTATCTAGCATTTCTCCACATTTAACCTGGCCTCATAACTGCTTCCCAACTCTAAAATCTAACTAGGGTGCATCACCTGGATTGGCTGTATCATGTTCCACCAATGGTGGCACCAAAAGTTACTTAACCACTCATTTGAACAATATTTTGCTATTATATATACTTTTGGAATAGAGGCTAAGCATTTATTGTTTAAGAATGTCCCGATCTCCATTTCACCTAAGAACAGGAACAAGACAGATGCCCTCTTTCACCACTACTGTTTAACATAGTACTGGAAGTGCTAGCCATAGTGATTAGACAAGAAGAAGAAATAAAAGGCATCCAAACTGGAAAAGAAGTAAAACTTAATATTTGCAAATGACATGATATTATACATAGAAAACCCTAAAGACTCCATCAAAAAATTATTATACTTAATAACTGAATTTGGCAATGTAGCAGGATACAAAATTAATACCCAGAAATCTATGGCATTTTTATACAACAATAGTGAACTTACAGAAAGAGAGATTTAAAAAACAATCCCATTTACCATTGCACCAACAAAATTAAGATATCTAGGAATAAATTAAGTAAGGAGGTAAAAAACCTCTACTTGGAAAACTAGACGACATTGAAAAAAGACATAGTGGAAGACATAAACAAATGGAATAATATACCGTGTTCATGGATTGGTAGAATCAACATCATTAAAATGTCCATACTACCCAAAGTAATCTATAGATTCAGTGCATTCCCCATTAAAATACCAACGGCATATTTCACAGATAAACTCTCCTAAAATTCATATGGAATAAAAAAACAGACCCCGAATAGCCACAGCAATCCTGAGAAAAAAGAACAAAGTAGGAGGGATATCAATACCTCAGATATCAAGCAATATTACAAAGCCACTGTCCTCAAAACTGCCTGGTACTGGCACAAGAACAGACATATAGACAAATGGAACAGAACATAGAACCCAGAAATAGACCCAAGCCGTTACGCTCAATTAATACTTGACAAAGGAGGCAAGAGCATACAATGGAATCAAGACAGTCTCTTCAGTAAATGGTGTTGGGAAAATTGGACAGATACATGCAAAATAATGAAATTAGACCACCAACTTACACCATACACAAAACTAAACTCAAAATGAATAAAGGACTTAAATGTAAGATGGGAAACCATAAAATCATAGTGGAATCCACAGGCAGCAAAATATCAGACATATGTCATAGCAGTATCCTTACTGATACTGTTCCTAGGGCAATGGAAACTAAGAAGAAAATAAATAAATGGACTACATTAAAATAAAAAGCTTCAGCATAGCAAAAGAAACCATCAACAAAACAATAAAGCCCACTGCATGGGAGAACATATTTGCAGTGTTATTTCCAGTAAGGGTTTAATCTCCAAAATTTATAGGGAACTCATACAACTTAACAAAAGGAAGATAAACAGTCCAATAAAAAAATGAGCAATGGACCTAAATAGACATTTTTCGAAAGAGGATGTACAGAAGGCCAAGATACATATGAAAATATGCTCAAAGTAATCATCCGAGAAATGCAAATCAAAACGACAATGCGGTACCACCTCACACCTGTCAGAATGGCTATCATTAACAAAGCAACAAACGACAAGTGCTGGCGAGGATGTGGAGGAAAAGGAACCCTCGTGCACTGCTGGTGGGAATGCAGACTGGTGCTGCCACTGTGGAGAACACTGGAGTTTCCTCAAAAAATTAAAAATGGAACTCCCATTTGACCCAGTAATCCCACTTCTAGGAATATATCCCAAGAAATCAGAAATACAGTCAGAAAAGATATATGCACCTCTATTTTCATAGTAGCACAGTTTATAATAGCTAAGATTTGGAAACAGCCTAAGTGCCCATCAGCAGATGAGTGGATTAAAAAACTATGGTACATCTACACAGTGGAATACTATGTTGCTGTAAAAAAGAAGGAACTTCTACCACTTGCAACAGCATGGATGGAACTGGAGAGCATTATGCTGAGTGAAATAAGCCAGTCGGAGAAAGATAAATCACATGAACTCACTCATTTGTGGAAAATAATGAACTACATAAACTGATGAACAAAAATAGATCCAGAGATAGGGAAGCATCAAGGGGTGGGGAGGGTAGAGATCAACAAAAGGACTTTTATACATGCATATAAGCATAACCAGTGGACACAGACAGTAGGGGGGGAGGGTGAGGGAATGTGTTGAGGGGCATGGGAGGGGGAGTGGCTGGGGTGAGGCCAATGGGGGAAAAAGGAGACATGTAATACTTTAATAATCAATAAAGAAAAAAATAAAGAATGTCCCAATCTGAGTGATTCTAATGCACATTTCCTTATATATAGCCATTGTTTTAGTTCTGTTACTTGAATCCATATTTTAATCTTTTTTTAAATATATAAGCCATATTTGCAGATATTTTCATGTAATATAGATTTTGAAAAGTGGGACAATTTTTTACGTTTAAAGGAATTCTCTCTCTCTTTCAGGAGAATTTGTGAAGTCATTAATGAAGCAGTGTGGAAGCATAATATAATTTATATTTCCAGTGCTGGAAACAATGGTCCATGCCTTTCTACAGTTGGTTGTCCTGGTGGAACTACATCAAGTGTAATAGGTGAGTTTCCTATTTTAGAAATGGACTTGTTTAAAAAATCAGCAAACAAAAAACACTTCAGTTAATCCAATGTTAATTGGATCTCTTCTATGCAAGACACCATAAACCGTAAATACAACCTCGGGAAACTGAAATCTAGTTAGAGGTCTGCTGATCTGGAGTTGACTCTGAAGTAGACTGGAGTAAGTGGTTGAATGAAGGTACAGATAAAATGCTGTGGGATTACAAAAGTGGCTACTTCTGATTTGAGAATTTAGGTAAGAATGGGGGAATTAAGGATTTCCACCAGTAGAAATGATCAAGGAAAGGGCTTTCCAGACTACGTGAACAATGTAAAGACACTTTCTTTACTTTTTTTTTCCCCCCAATATATTTTTATTGATTTCAGAGGGGACATGAAAGGGGGAGAGAAACATCAATAATGAGAGAAAATCATTGATTGTTTGCCTCGTACACTCCCCACATTGGGGGTCGAGCCCACAGCCCAGGCATATGGCCTGACCGGGAATTGAACCATGACCTCCTGGTTCATAGATTGACACTCAACTACTAAGCCACGCTGGCAGAGCCACTTCCTTTACTTTTTATTTATAGTGTATGACTACTTAGTTCATAGTATAGTTTTCTCCTTTCATTTCTCTTAGAACATGCAGAAAGAACCAGATGTTGAAGAAGAAAGCTCTATTAATGAGAAGCACAGTTGCAACACATTTGTTCCATGAACGTGGCTTTTTTCCATTCTTTGATCTTTAGATATGCTGCAGTGTTGTCCTTTTCATTGTACTCTAATGGGAAAAAAATGCCTATCTACAAGAGCTATGGGAAATCAAAATTAGTTACAGTCATAGTATGAAAATAAGACAGCTTGCATTATAGTACTAGCTGCTAACTTATGCAGAAAAACCCACAAAATATAAAACCCACACCCCGTTCTTTTTAAATATTTAGCATGAATAAGAAGGATGAATTGAAAGAAATGATGCCTAAAATTTATTTGTTTATTTTTATTTGAGATCAAAATAAGGCTTCTGCTTTTTGACATTTGTGATTGTATACATGACTATAAAAACTATTGTGTCCCAAATACTTTTTCTGAAGTATATATCAATAATTGCATAGATACATGCATATTATAGGTGTTACTAGTATGTAGATTCTAAAGATGTATATATAATATTTGGGTATCAAAGCTTCAAAATTGCTCCTTTTAAAAAGATTTTTATCTTAAAATAAGTGATCTTATAAATATAAGATAAATATAAATGTAAGACTTACTTTTATTTATAGCTTCTACAGTTTAAGGTATATTTTACTTTATGTAATTTAAAACCTCTTGTTTAAGTATTTTGTTAAATCATGTGTTAAGACAACAGGGCCTACCAGTGATACATACATTGTGTATTTCAATTATATAGATACTAGAGGCCCGGTGCATGAAATTCATGCACTGGGAGGGGGAGGGGGGAGATCCTTCAGCCCAGCCTGCACCCTCGCAGTACAGGACTGCTCGGGGGATGTGAATTGGGCCTAAACCAGCAGTCTGACATCCCTCTCGCCATCCAGGATCCTTCGCTCCTTACCGCCAGCCTGCTTGCTCCTTACCACTCAGTTCACTACTCCTTAGCAGCAGGCTCCTTACCGCTTGACTTGCTGCTCCTTAGCACTGCCGCGGAGGTGGGAGAGTCTCCCACCACCACTGCTGCACTCACGAGCCATGAGCCTGGCTTCGGGCTGAGTGGTGCTCCCCCTGTGGTAGCGCCCTGGCTACCTGGGGGCAGCTCCTGCTTTGAGCGTTTGCCTCCTGGTGGTCAGTGCACATCATAGTGACCGGTCGTTCTGGTCATTGTGCCATAATAGTCACTTAAGGTTTTATTATATAGAATAGAGGCTCGGTGCATGATATTCGTGCGCGGATATGGTCCCTAGGCCTGGCCTGTGATCAGGGTTATTTTCCCTGGCTGCCTGCAGCCAGCCCCACCACCACACCCCCCCAGTTTCCCGTTGGCCATTGGGCAATCAGAGCCCGCCGGCCGGGGAAAGAAACCAAGAGGTGGTCAGTGCACCTCATAGTGACTGATCAAGTGGTCATTCTGGTTGTTCCGCTGTTAGGGCAATTTGCATATTACCCTTTTATTATATAGGATAAGATAGAGGCCCGGTGAGGACAGCCTGCCCTGATGGGAGTCCCAGATCGGGGTGGTGGTTCCCGCTGAGGGGTGGGGCCGGCTGGTGCGAAGGGCGGTGGTTGTTTTGGTCTCTGGTCGTTCCACTGTTTCCATCGCTGGGCTTTTATTATATAGGAGGATTATAAGCATCTAATCTAATAAAAGAGAAATGTGCAAATTGACCTCACCTCTGCTATGTCCCAAGCCACGCCTACCAGCCAGTCAGAGCGACTATATGTAAATTAACCCAACCAAGATGGCGGCCAGCAGCCATGGAGCTGGAGCAAGTAGGAGGCTTGGTTGCCCCGGCGATGGAGGAAGCCAAGCTTCCCGCCTGCCAGCTGTGGCCTCCACTCAAGGCAACAAAGTTTCAATTACAGAAGATAAATAAATCCCAGATACCTGCTTCCAGCCAGCCTCTACTGAGAGCTTGGGTGCCTGGGGGCTGTGGCCAGCCTGCAGCCATCAGCCCCTCACCCAGGCTGGCCACACCCTCATGGGGTGAGGGTCCCCGCTGGGGGGCTTGGCCAGCCTGCAAACAGCCATCAGCCCCTTACCCAGGCTGGCGAGGCACCCCAGCAGGACCCCCCCCTCCCTGAAGGGGGTGTGGCCAGCCTGAAAACGGCCCTCAGCTCCTCACCCAGGCTGGCCAGGCACCCCAGCGGGACCCCCACCCTGATCCGGGACACCCTTCAGGGCAAACCAGTCAGCCCCCACCCGTGTACCAGGCCTCTATCCTATATAATAAAGGGGTAATATGCAAATTGACCCTAACAGCAGAAAGACTGGGAATAGCTTGTCACTATGACACACACTGACCACCAGGGGCAGATGCTCAATGCAGGAGCTGCCCCCTGGTGGCCAGTGCGCTCCCACAGGGGGCGCTCTGCTCAGCCACAAGCCAGGCTGATGGCTGCCAGTACAGCAGTGGTGGTGGGAGCCTCTCCCGCCTCAGCAGCGCTAAGGATGTCCGACTGCAGCTTAGACCTGCTCCCCGTTGGCAAGGGGACATCCCCTGAGGGCTCCCGGGCTGCTAGAGGGATGTCTGCCAGCTTAGGCCCAATCCCCTGGGGAGTGGGCCTAAGCCAGCAGGCGGACATTCCCTGAAGGGTCCCAGACTGCGAGAGGGCACAGGCCAGGCTGAGGGACCCCCCGAGTGCACAAATTTTTGTGTACCGGGCCTCTAGTATGAAAATGAAACCAAAAATAGATCTGAAAGAGGTACCTAAAGATCAAGTTTATTGCTCTGCTCTAATACTCAGTGTTTTTTTGTTTTCTTATCCCCATATTCACTGAAAATTTTAAATTTTGTAAAATAATTGCAGTTTTATGTGGTAGCATTGTTAACCTAAATCCTCTTAACTCACAAATGTTTTATCTAGTCTTCTACTCTGAATGTGTATATGTTGTGAAGAGGAATTACTAGTAGATGCTGGTATACCTAGATTCTAAATCTTTTCTCTGCCAGTCATTAATGTGTATTTTGTATATTTTTTTCAATTTCTGTAGGTCATGTTTCCCTAATTTCTGAAATGAAAGAACCAAGTTTGATCTCTATATTGTGTTTCAGAGTATAACGAGGCTTCATTTTCATATGTATCTACAAGACTGGCATGTTCTGTCTTTGTTGTTTTGCTCATTATTATAGCCACTTTTGAGCAGAAGGATACTGCCAATATTATCCGTGGCATTTTCAATAGAATGGTCATTCATTCAAAAATGCCAGTCAACTAACTCCTTTATTCCTCTAATGTTATATTTTATAGTTTAAAACACATTTCTTTTTCTTTTACATCTAAATACACTTTCAGGTACATTATTTGTAATCCACATAATAATCTTAATGGATATTTTTATACTCAATGACAAGTCCGCATAGTATAATGTTTGGTACATAGTAAATTTTCCTTGGTTAAGTTTTTTTATCTTTTCATTTTATGACAAAGCTGTAGCGTAGGGACATCAAACAATTTACCCAAGGTCACGTAGCCGAGTGAATAGTGGATTAGAGTTAACATGCATATTTTGTGTCCTTTTGTTAATTATGAAATCTAATCCCACAGGTGTTGGTGCTTATGTTTCACCTGATATGATGGTTGCTGAATATTCTCTGAGAGAGAAATTACCTGCCAATCAATATACGTGGTCTTCTAGAGGGCCCAGGTAGGTGGAGGTAGGACAGGTAGACTATTACAAATATTTGGCTATATTTTACATGGTAGGTGAGGCAGAGTTTTGGTAATTTTACTGATCCTTTCTAATAGTTTTTACTTTTCAGCATTTTCATTTTGATTGAGAATTTATCTCAAGGAAACTGATAATTAAAGAAGTAAAATGCAGCCATTTCATTGTTAGTTGTATTCTGAGTGTAAATTCTTAGGCCTGTTCCCCAAATCCTTTATTTATGGGGATCTGAATGCAAAGTAAGGGCTAGATTATCTTTAGAAAGTAGTGAAGGCCTTTTTTTGCAGTACTTTGGATGTTTAACTTAGGTGAAACAAAGGACCAAGCTTTTGTTTGGTCAGTTATAGGCCTGCAGTCCCTGTGTTTATGTGTTTGAAGTTATAATGTATTGAGCAATTTTGGGTTCAATACATAGTAGGCAAGTTTCTGTTTGATAAATGAATTCATCTATTTTGGTTTCTTGAAGCCCCTCTGTGAAGTATATTTCTCTGATTCCAGGAACTGATTATCTTTCTCAAGAGGTATAGTAAGCCCACATTTATATAATCCCTCATTATGACATCAGGTACAAGTACCTTCTGGAAAATAAAGCCTATTTTAATTCATCTTTTTACCTCTTTGGAATTATTTTTTTAAAAAGAGAATCAACTTTGAATTTAATTCAGCAAATACCTTACTGCCTTCAGTAATAAATGAATAGGTTGTCATCTAAGTTCACAATTTCATTTTAGGACATTATATAGGTGGGAGTATAACTTCCTTTTGAGTGGAACCCTTCAAAGAGGTGATGGTATTAGAGTGGGCCTTAAAAGATGGATAGGACCCTCGCTGGTTTGGCTCAGTGGATAGAGTGTCAGCCTTCGGACTGAGGGGTCCTGGATTTGATTCTGGTCAAGGGCATATGCCAGAGTTTCGGGCTTGATCCCCAGTGGGGGGTGTGCAGGAGGCAGTCGATCAATGATTCTTTCTCATCATTGATGTTTCTGTCTCTCCCTCTCTCTTCCTCTCTGAACTTAATAAAATAAAAATTTTTTTTAAAAAAAAGATGGATAGGATTTTGAGATAGAAGTAAGGAATTTTATACGGCAGGAATAGCATGAACCCAAAGATGAGCAGGTTTTAGTGCAAAGATTTGGGGGAAATAAGTAGTAATTGGGTTTGTTAAATGTATAAAACATATCAAAGGGACTATTGGAAGACAAGATTAGAAAAATTGGTTGGGATCAGATCAAATATGATAATGCTAAATTTAATCCTCTGAGTTACAGGTATCTTCCTAACTTTCTCTAGGTAATTTCTTTTTTAAAAAATAAAATTTATTTTAGTAGTTTTTTATAACTGTCATTGAAAGCAATCAGGCTGTGGGTCTGCATGTGGTTGAAGAAGCTTTGCCTATATTTTCACCTATGTCATAGACTGCCCTCATTAGCCCAACTAACTGGCCTAAAACTACACATCATTGAGTAAGAGTGGCTAGAAATAGGATAAGAGTCAAAGTCAGCAAATGTTTATATCTTTTATGTTTAGTTAATAAATGCATTAATTATTAAACTTGTTCTTTTCTAAAATTGATTTTTAAATATTGTTTTATCTTATAGTCAGGATAAACAGCAAAGTATTAGAGAATGTTTAAACTAGCTTTTGTTAGTCTTATTTTTATATAGAACTTTTAAATAATTAATTATTTATTTATTTATTTTAAATATCCTCACTCGGGTTTTTTTTGTTTGTTTGTTTTTATTTCTTTATTGATTTAAGAGATAAGAGAGGAAGGGAGAAGGAGGAAGAGATAGAAACATCAATGATGAGAGAGTCATTGATCCGCTGCCTTCTGCACGGCCCCCACCGGGGACCAAACCCGCAGCCCGGGCATGTGCCCTTGGCCGGAATCGAGCCTGGGACCCTTCAGTCCACAGGCCAACGCTCCATCCACTGCGCCAAACTGGCCAGGGCTAAATAATTATTTTAAGAAAATGAGTTTATGAACTGTGGGGGAAGCTCTGATTAAGCAGATAGTGGTTCACAAACCAGTTTTCCTAAGAATTGAGAGAATTAGTTTCATGTTTACAGTACTATAAACTTGAATATTATTGAAAAGACTTGGTTTTTAATTATTAGACAGGGTGTGAATATAAAACATTGACTAATGATCACTAAATGAATATATTCTGTAGGCCTTTTTTAAAAATCCTCTTCATCAGGAAAGACTGCCAGACAAAGAAGTTACTTGTATTCTTGATGTTTGCAAGTATGGCATATATCTTAAAGGCAGATTACCAAGTAATAGCTACAGAAACATGTTTTGAATTTTATTACATGTTGTATTTTAGAAGAAAATAAAAGTTTTTTATTTTAGGGAAATTTTAATATAATGTTTGCATAAGGTTTTTATAAGAAATATGTAAGGTTTATATTAGAAATTTTTAATTTTTATTTTAATGCAATTTTTATTTACATTTTATAGAACCCATTTTTAGAACACAGATTAAGTGCTTTCCTATTAGCCACTTTAACAGATTAGTGGAAAATTAATACAGGAAGTAAGTCTGTTAGAATTGATGACTCTTCCAAGTTATTTTTTTAATAATAAGATACCAAATACTCATTATGAACATTGGTAGACAATATAGATGATGCCAAGAAGTAAGCAAAAATTACCCTAAATCTCATCTGTAGTATATTTGGGTAACAACCTTTTAGTCATTCTGTGCATAAATGGAAGATTACACTATTCAGGCACTTTTGTCACTTGATAATACTATAGGTCAACAGATATTTACTTCACAATATTTGTTTTAAGATAATTATTAAAGGGGAATGCCACCCATTTCATGAGGAAGATATGATTTGCATGCTTTCAGATCTCTGTAAAAATATGAAACCAAATTGCACTAGTATCCCTTCCAAGAATAAAAAAAATTTAGTCAGCTGGGGAAGAATAGTACAAAGGAGAGGACAGCATCGTCTGTGGGGGATTTATGGCCACTCTTCCAGGTGGAAAGAAGTGTAGTGTGCCTTTATTCTTCCTTTACTTGGGGCAGAGGGCAGAGCTTGTGTTTGGGGACAATGCGATAATGAACTCTACGGACTTTAACTCATTAATTTAGAGCCAAAGCCCTAAACCAGGCAGCACTGTTGATTTTAGTTGTCCAATATGTCAGCCACTAATCCCATGAAGTTAGTCTGAATTAAGATGTGCTGTAAGTGCTAACTTTACAAATACTTTCCAGTACAAAAAAATATAAATTAACTCACATTTTTCTATCAGTTACATATTGAAATTATATTTTGGATATGTTGAATTAAAAAGTACATCATTAAAATTAACTTCAAATTCTTGTCACGTTTTTTTAAATGAAGCTTTTAGAAAATTTATAATGACATGTGTCCCACATATTTCTATTGGACAGTGCTATATTAATTCAGACAAAAGCAAAGCTTATACTCATGGACAAGAGAAGTATATTCATCAAGGAGTCTGAGCAATGGCAAAATTTATTTTAAAGAATTTATTTAAATTTTTTTTCATAAACATACCCGATAACCTTTTACACCTAAGTCTGTTACACACACACACACACACACACACACACACACAGATTTTGATCCTTTACAAAGGAAAAAACTGCTCAATGGGGAAACAGTTGTGCTGGGTATTTTTTCCATTGATTCCAATGATTTCAAGTAGTCCACGGGATTATACTGTAAATTACTTGAACACCCATATTTATCCAGTTATTGTCATTGTAAGCAAACTAATGGCCTTTTATTCAGTGCTGATGGGGCCCTTGGAGTGAGTATCAGTGCACCAGGAGGAGCCATTGCTTCTGTTCCTAACTGGACATTAAGAGGAACTCAACTAATGAATGGGACATCCATGTCTTCTCCCAATGCATGTGGAGGTATCGCCCTGATACTTTCAGGTAAGGACATTTCTTACTGCTCTACTTGGTACTATTTCCAATAAAGCGATGGTGAATTTTTAGCTATTGTACATATATTTTAAACAGCTTAATTTCCTCCCTCCCTCCCTCCCTCCCTCCCTCCCTCCCTCCCTCCCTCCCTCCCTCCCTTCCTTCCTTCCTTTCTTCCTTCCTTTTTTTGTTAATTCTCACCCAGGGATATTTTTCCCCTTGATTTTTAGAGAGTGAAAGGAGGGGAGGGAGGGAGGGAGAGAAAGAGACATCAACGTGAGAGAGACACATCATTTGGTTGCCTCTTTCATGCAGGATAGAACTTGCAACTCAGGTACCTGTCCTTGACTGGGAATCCAACCCAAGACCCTTCAGTGTGCGGTCCTATGCGCTAACAACTGGTTCACAATGGCCAGGGCTAATTACTTTTCTTAACGAGATAGACATGGCATATAAAATGGATTTTAAATGTATTATTTTATAATTTACCTTAGTCCTGCTACTGAAATGTATTGTTTATTTATAAGATTAGGTCAGTAGGTATTAAGTATCTAGACAATTTTATGTTTATAGCATAATATTTAGGTAATAGACGTAAAAAACTAGAGGCCTGACGCACGAAATTCCTGCAAGTGGCTCAGCCCTCGTGCCCCCCGCTGCCTCTCCAGCTGCCTCTCCGCCCTGCCCCTCACCCACTGGTCCTTCCGGAAGGTCATTTCGCTGTCCAGTCTAATTAGCATATTAGCTCTTTATTATAGAGGATTATTGAATAAGTTTATCTTACCTTATTGCAGACAGTTGTTTTCATTTTCTGAAATTCTTACGGTGAGAAAATGTGATAGAATTGATAATGTTCTGGGACTCAAACTAAGTTTAAGGTGAGAATAATTTATGTGATGATAATGATTTGACTGTGTATTCATTATTCATTCAACAAATAGATTTATTTATTGGCTATTAATGACTATCAAGCATTCTTTTAGCTCAGGGGCTAAATTAGTGAACAAAACATCAAAAATGTCTGTCCATGTGGAGCTTATATTATGGTTGGAGGAGACAACCTATGAAAAAAAATACTAAATAGTTATCACCCAGGCTGGTGTGGCTCGGTTGGTAGGAGCCTCGTCCTGTACACCAAGAGGTGGCATGTTTGATTCCCAATTAGGGCACATACCCAGGTTGCAAGTTCAGAAAGACATGCAGGAGGCAACCAGTCAATGTTTCTTTCCACCACACCCCCGCCCCCTCCACTGCCCCACTTCCTCTCTCTCAAATCTATTTTTTAAAAATTATTTTTTAAAAAAGTAATAGTCTGTATTCGTTATTGGAAGGTAATGAATATTTCTGTGGAGCAAAGTGAAGTGGAAAGGGACGTAGGAATTTCTAGTGTGCTGTGCAGGAGGCTTATATCATGAAATAGGGTGGCATTGACATTGACTAGCACTCAAAGTTAGGGTACCCAGACTGTGGTGACAGTTCCACCTCAGAAGTGTCCCTCTGATATAATTTCCAGGACTCCCCTTATGATTAGTCCTGTTCAACCTCTCCAAGTATTTCAAGTTTGCGCATGCGTCCTGCCTTTGGTCATACTGCTCTCTGCCTAGAATTCCTTTCTCCCATTTTTTAGACTTGCAAACTCCTGTGCATGTATTTGTCCCTCTGATAGAGCTTCACCTTATTTGCTCTTACAGCAACATGATGTTTCCATGTTTGTTTTGCTCATTTCTTACAATATCATAAGAATTTACACGTTTATTGAGCTCTGGAGAGGGCAGGAATACTATATTACTTATCTTTGATCCTTAACAGCAGGCATTAATGCAGGGTTTACAGATTGGTGACCTCCATATCCTTCCTGTAGAACAGTCATTCCCAGCCTGGGTGCTCCCTAGCATTACCCTGGAAGTCTTTAATTCATATTTGTGCCTGGGATCTAGTCTCAAAGATGCTACATTAATTGGTCTGTGGTGAGGCCTCAGCATCTTTTCTGCTTGTTTAAGTTCTCCTGGTATTTTTATTACATGCAGTCAGGTTGAAAACTACTGCCAGCAACTATACAGTAGGAGCAAAAGTAGTTTTACAGTTGTTCATATGGAAGATAATAGAATGATCAGTAAATACTAATATAAGAATAAACTGTTTTGTATACTCACAACTGTAAGCCTACTTTTGCTCAACCCTGTATTGTTTGACCAGCAGTGTTTTTTTTTGTTTTGTTTTGTTTTTTTGCTGGGGGTGGGGATGGTGCTCTGTACATCTAAAGCCTGTCCCCAGGCACCACAAGGTGAGTTCTGCCCCATGGTGTGGCTCAGGCCCCTTGCAGTCCACCTGGCTCCATATTCTTCTCAGCAGCTACTGGTAAGTACTCCAGGTCCAAAACTTCTTTCTTCTCCAAAGGCTCAAATTCTTTTTTTTTTTTTTTAAATTTAATTATTAATTTCAGAGAAGAAGGGAAGGGGGAGAGAGAGAGAGAGAGAGAGAGAGAGAGAGAGAGAGAGAGAGAGAGAGAATATCATCGATTGGCTGCCTCCTACATGCCTCCTACTGGGGATCGAGCCTGCAACTCAGGCATGTGCCCTGACCAAGAATCGAATCCTGACCTCCTGGCTCAGAGGTCAAAACTCAAGCACTGAGCCATGCCGGCCAGGCTCAAATAGTTCAAATTCTGTTACATTTTCCTGTCACCTCCAACTTATCTTTCCAGAAGCTGTGTCATGTTTGTTAAAACCTATTAAGTTCTCAGAAAGTTCTCTATCATCTTTTTGAAATCCTCAGAAATCCCATGTACCACCAGCAGCTGTTTTTATTGAAGGTACGGGAGGAGCTGAGGCTGGTTGATGTGAGACAGAAGGGGATACGGTGCCATGTGCTTCCTCTGCACAACAGACCAGGGCTGTGTCCCACCGTCCCCCTGCTCGGCCTATCTTTCCCTGCAATGACCTTTCTGACTCTTTGACAGAGTTTCAACGCCTTGTACGTGCAAAGTGCATGATGTAACTTTTGTCTGCTTTAACTTGTTCTAATTAGCTCTTGGTTCCATCTTTGGGACCAGCAGTGTTTTAAAGCAAATGTCATTGGAATGCCTTTAGGTATATGCTTCTTACATTTACATTATCTCTGCATAGCCTGTTTTCATGCCCTTGCATAATGGAAACACAGTCATTTTTCTTATATAAGTCTTTGTGTGATGTCAGCAGTTTTGGTTAGATTGTTTAGTGGGTTTTTTGTTTTTGTTTTTTTAAGGTTTAAAAGTGAGTGTTGAAGCACAAGACATGAAAACCAGGGAATGAACATGTTGTCTGTACTGGTGAAGGGGGAAACGTTTCAAAGTAGTGAGTTCTCTAACACTTTTTTCTTTTTAAATTTTAGGTCTGAAAGCTAATAATGTTAACTACACAGTTCATTCAGTTAGAAGAGCTCTAGAAAACACTGCAGTGAAGGCTGACAATATAGAAGTATTTGCCCAAGGACATGGTATTATTCAGGTATTGTTGTTTGTATGGAAACTGTGTTGTAAGTCATTGAGAAAATATTTTAGCTTTGTTAGATAGTATTTTCTGTTATAAGGATGATTGAGTATATCTAATTCTAGATTTTATCATCATAGTGGTCTCTGAACTGTAAGCAAAGAGGATATTAAAACAAATTTTTTAGTTAAGACAAAATTTGTTGCAGTAAGATAGAGAAATATAATACATGTAGAACATATAGAAGGTAGAAATTCAAAGCAAACAGATCAAGGGCAAAAACTGGTAAATTATACTGGCATATGGGAGAGTTCCTCACTTTGGTCAGTTGGGAATAATAATGTAAATGAAAGTAGGGTAGGTGAGTCCAGTAGTTAGACTGTAATTTGTCTATGAAGGTATCCTTGTTCTCTTAATTTTAGAGAGCTGAATATATATAGAAATTAACTTTTTGCTTGTACTTTACCACAAGTGAAATCAAATTGGTAACTTGCAACAAAATATTTTCTTGACCTAACCATTTATATCTTACTCTTTGTGTTCTTATAATTAGGTTGATAAAGCCTATGACTACCTCGTTCAGAATACATCATTTGCTAATAAATTAGGTTTCACTGTTACCGTTGGAAATAACCGTGGCATCTACCTCAGAGATCCTGTTCAGGTTATGGCACCTTCAGATCATGGTGTTGGCATTGAACCTGTATTTCCAGAAAAAACTGGTAAGTACTAAATGTATGGTAAGCTAAAGTGCTCACATTTATTATTTAAGTGAATAGTATCATAATAGAGAAATGCTGTTTGGGCTAATGTTCTAAAGAGAAAACATAAATTGACAATATTGTCATTATTACTCTTATTATTATTATTATTATTATTATTATTATTATTTTGTTAAATCCTCACCCAAGGATATGTTTTCATTGATTTTGAGAGAGAGAGAAAGAGAAACATCAGGGTGAGAGAGAAACATCAAACAGTTGCCTCCTGTACATGCCGGATTAGCAATCAAACCTGTAACCTAACAATGTGCCCTGATCAGGGATCAAACCCGCAACCTTTTGGTGTATGGGACGACTGACGCTCCAACCAGTTGAGCCACACAGCCAGGGGCAGTGTATTATTTTAAATATTATAGATTTTAGAGAAAAAATGATGGCACTTAGGGATTCCAATACTATGGCAATTCAGTTAGCATTCTGACTACCCAGGAAAATACGCAAAATGGGTCTTCAGTGACCTATGTTTTTTATTAAATTGTGGATAAATGATCAAATACCTTTTCTTTTCCACTTTTGCTACTTGGGTATAAGGCAGAGTAGGAAGTGGAAGCAGCCAAGAGTGCCTCTGCTCAATGAGGTAAACAAAAGAGTCCTCACTGTATATTTGACAGTCTTCATGTTGATCAAATATCATTTCCACATGCAGTAATGAAAAATATCCACCCAAACTCCTTATATTAATTTAAGGCTGTAGCAGTGTTGAGTGAATGTGTGAATAGATTATAAGTGAACTAAAGCTTGAGGAAGATTCTGTGATTTTTATTTAAGCTGTGTTTTGCCTAGTGCCTTTTACAAATTTGCTAAATTTTTTTGAGAAGATTGAACTTTTTAAATGAAAGAGAAAGTACTAATCTTTAATTTTTGTTTTTCTTTAATCCAGAAAACTCTGAAAAAATATCCCTTCAGCTTCATTTAGCTTTAACTTCAAACTCATCTTGGGTTCAGTGTCCTAGCCATTTGGAACTCATGAATCAATGTAGACATATAAACATACGTGTGGATCCCCGGGGCTTAAGAGAAGGATTACATTATACAGAGGTATTGGTGTAACTTCATTTATTTTAAACTTTCTTTACTTTTAAAATGTTTAAAAGTACTTTAGGTGGTATTCCTTTTCCCCATTAGTGTGAATTAGACAAGGGTTGTCCTGCATGTATTTATTTAGGCTATTTGCCATTAATCATGTGACCTGACAGCAGAAAATTAATCAACTTGTGCTTAAGACCTTTAAATTTTCATATTAGATTAATTTATTCTATGAGTAGATTACACTTTTTCCTTTTTTTCTTTGTTTAATTTAATTTATGGATATCGAAACGTTAACATGCTGTTTTTTAGGTATGTGGCTATGATATAGCATCCCCTAATGCAGGTCCTCTGTTCAGAGTTCCAGTCACCGCAGTTATAGCATCAAAGTAAGTAACATGTTACCCGTACAGTAACAACTGACCCTTGAACAACACAGTTTTAACTGTGTGCGTTCACTTACTTGTGAATTTTTTCAATAAATGCCTGTACTTACACTGTTTTTGATTCGTAGTTGGGAGTCCACAGGTGTGGGAGGCTGACTCTGCTCTAATCTACACCATTTTATACAGAGGCTTAAGCATCTGCAGATTTTGGTACCCATGGGTTGTCCTGGAACCAATCCCCTGTGGCTACTGAGGGACAACTAAGTTTTGGGGGAATCAAAAATTATACATGGATTTTTGGCTGCTTACAGGGTCAACGCCCTTAATCCCCATGTTGTTCAAGGGTCAACAAATTTTTTTAATGGTTACTTATGACAACAATGTGAACTTCTAAAGGGTTAATAGGCAAGAACTAGATAACCAGGCTTTAGTTCTGCTCCTTGCTCAAAGTTCAAGTGGCACATAGTCAACCATGTTATTCCTTGTTCACTGTGAGAATAAGTGATGACATCTGTTCTGTGTCTCTGCATTGAAACTGCCTTCCACCAGGATGCCCGATTCAGAGGACCTCTTAGTCTTCATCTTGCCCAATCCCTCTGCAATATTAATATATGACTTCATCCTCTTCTGGTCCCACTCCATTTTGATCCCCTTGTTTCTGGGATTACTATTTTCTCCTGGTTCTTCCACTTTTCCAGTCACCTGCTATTTCCAGACTCTTCGCTTTTCATCTTGTCGTCCACCTGAAGCCAAGGAATTCAAGGCTGATCATTTTGCTTCCCATTTAAATATATCAGTGGCATGTTCAAGGACCAAGTTGTGCTCCTTAAAATAGCAAACAAGGATCCTTTATAAACCAGTGTTTCCTGTCATCTTTACATTCACCATATTCCATGAGGTTACAGATGCTGACACTCCGGGCTTCCTCGGGACTGGGTTGATTTCTGTGCTTCGGTTTCCTGTCTCAACCACCAAGCGTGTTCCTGGTCATCCCCAGGGGAAGGGAGGCCCTTCTTGCTGCTTCCTAATGCTTTTTACATGCCTGTAACACAGACTTCAGCGAATATATTGTCATTTTTTTATTTAATTTACCCACTTACCCATTTGACTGTGAGCCCACTGAAAAAAACACAGGAACTGTATCTTACATGTTCAATATGGAGCCCATTTTACAGTATTTATATAAAACAAATTGTTGAGTAGAATAAGGACAGGATTGAGATTATGTGAGTATTGGAAACAGTAGAAAGTTCTAAGTTAACAGTTTTTATATAGTATTAGTTACCTTGTAAATATTAAATGTGTAATAGTCTCAGCCTATAGGAAACATAGCATGGAATTGAGGAGGTAAAAAGTGACGTACACATGGAAAATTCCAGGACAGCTAAGTTCTCAACCTAATGTTTTCTAGAAGTCCAGCAGGAGCCTAGATAAAGTAATGTATAAGATTCAGGCATCAGCTGAGACATTATCTCCTTCAGGAAGCTTTCCCTGGTCCCTTTGCATGGACCAAATCTCTTCTTTTTTTTTTTTTTTTTTTTTTTTTTTTTTTTTTTTTTTTATTAGTTAAGGTATTACAAATGTGTCCTCAACCAAATCTCTTCTAACACTTCCTGTCTACCAAGAACGTGTTGCATTAAATGTCTCAGGTGGTTTTTCTGTCCCCTCTAGATTGTTTGTGGCAAAGGACTCCTAATAACAGTGCCTTATATATAGTAGGCTATCATTAAATTTTTGTCACACTGACTAGAATTTGTCCTTAGTGTGTACTTTAGGTTTTCATAGTGGGTAATATACATTAGACCTTTATGCTTCATTGACTTCTTACAAAAATGTTATGAAAGTAGATTTTTTCTTTACTGTGTCATTATGCTTTGTAAACATTTTGAAACTACAAAAGGGGGTTTATTTAATAGTAGTCTTAGAGCTACAATCAGTACCAATGACATGAAAAATTACCTTTGGTTGTAATATTTAGAGCTCTCTAAGAGCCCAAATTCTGATAATTGGAAAAATTCTGTGAATGAAGCACAATTTCTTTAGTGTAAAAAGTGAACTTGCTTAGTGTGTGTGTGTGTGTGTGTGTGTGTGTGTATGTGTATCTTATAGATTATAAAGCAGACAGGTAAAAAGTAGAAAAATCATTTATACTGGCCTAGCCAGAGTTTATCTCTGCTAATATGTTGCAAAAATGAGATTGTATTATGCGCACTGTTTCGTAACCAGCCTTTAAGTATTAATTTCTAATGAACTATTAAAATCTAGAGTACTAGTGGGCTTATAATTAATATAAAGCCTTTTTTTATGAGAGTATCACATTTAATCAATAATTTATATTAATTTTCAGAGTAAATGAATCCTCACACTATGATCTAGCCTTTACAGATGTACATTTTAAACCTGGTCAAATTCGAAGGCATTTTATTGAGGTTCCTGAGGGTGCAACATGGGCTGGTAAGTAAAACTAAAGTCTATCTTGAGCACTTATCTTTTTGTACATTCTATCTCTTTTATGATTATGACTATATAAAGTTCATGTATTTGTAATGCATATTTTCCTCATAACAATATACACTGAGTGGCCAGATTATTATGACCACCTGACGTTTGTAGGCAAATTAGCTATAATTTCCCGCTGAAGTTACTAAGAGGGCCAGATCATTATAAACGTCTGAATAGCACAACATATCTAAGTATCAGTATCGTTGCTGATCAAGTTCATCCTATCATCTTGATGGCGTATCCCAATGGAGATGGCTTCTTCCAACAAGACAATGCGCCATGCCACGGTGCTCGTATTGTGCAGCAGTGGTTTCAAGAACATGAGGGAGACTTTACCTGGCGTAGGTGGCCCCCACAATCATCAGATCTCAATCCAATTGAGCATTTGTGGGACGAAGTTAAAAGAGCCATCAGGCAGCTGGTTCCACAACCATCAAATCTCACAGAATTGGACAGTGCTATTCATCAGGCATGGTGTCAGATTCCTCGCATTACCTTTCAACATCTAGCGAAGTCAATGCCAAGAAGAATTGCTATAGTATTGAAGGCAAAAGGTGGCCCAACGAAGTACTGATGGGGTGGTCGTGATAATCTGGCCGGTCATAATAATCTGGCCACTCAGTGTATATCTGGCACTCTAGATTTACTAGTAGATTTTAAACTTTTTAAAGATCTGTTACTATTTATCATTGGCTCATACATCAGATCATCTAGGCCATCTTAATGTTTTAATATTCAAGATTCTAACTTAGTTTAGCATAATGCCTTACCTGTTAGTGATTGGAGTAAGAGTTGCATTGTTGAACGACTCTGGCTGCCATGCGTGTACACAGAGCCCCTTGCAGATATATAACGTTAGGCTCTGATGAAATGTACACTAATCATTTTAAAGAATAAAAATCTACAGGTAATACTGATTCTGAAATCTTTTTGATGGTAGATGTTAGTAATTATAATGCCCTAATTGTGACTTGTTTAGGCTGGTGTTGAAAATAATTAGTTGTGTTGTGTGTGTTTTTAAAATAAAAAGTTATCAGATGATTCAGAACGGAAAGAGATCAGAGCATTTAACCGTCTCAGATTAGAAATGTACTCCAGAGGGTGGAGGAAATGGGGAGATGTTGGCTGAAGGTACAAACTTTCAGCCATGAATAAATTCAAGAGATTTAATGGTGACTGTAGTTAACAATACTGAATTGTATACTTGAAGTTTGCTAAGAGAGCAGATTTTAAATGTTCTTACTACCGAGAAAATTGGTAACTGTATTGTGTGTTAACTAACCTTATTGTGGTAAACATTTCATAGTGTTTAAGTACATCAAATCCTCAGGTTGCATGCCTTAAACTTAATGTTATTTGTCAATTTGATCTCAGGCAGGGATGGGGCTGGGGCTAGGGCTAGGGCAGTGGTCGGCAAACTGGGGCTTGCGAGCCACATGTGGCTGTTTGGCCCCTTGAGTGTGGCTCTTCCACAAAATACCACATGTGGGCGCGCACGTACAGTGCGATTGAAACTTCGTGGCCCATGCGCAGAAGTTGGTATTTTGTGGAAGAGCCACACTCAAGGGGCCAAAGAGCCGCATGTGGCTCGCGAGCCACAATTTGCCGGCCACTGGGCTAGGGGGTGTCAAAAAGAAAAAAAAGTACTACAGATGATTCCTATTTTAAATAAAACTTACTGTTAATAACATCAGGTTTTGTATTATTAGCAATTGATTAGGTTCACAGAGCTCTGTGCCAACTTGACCTTGTGAACCAGAGAATTAAGCCCTGCTTAGTTTCCTGTATTGGAGTGGATATTCAGTAGATAAGCTGCTTCACAGTGATTTGGGCTTACCTCCACCTCTGCCTCGGAATAAAGCTGAGCATATGTAGTTCTGACATTATCCCTTCTAGAAGCAAATAGAATACAAATAAGCCAAGAGGGAGAGACTAGGAAAAAATATTAATGAAGTTGAATAGATACTAATGGAATTTAAGCATGATGACAAAATAGAGGTTTCTAAAATTAAAATCCTCTATCAGGAATTACTTGGCTTTCTACTAAAAGAGGAGGAAAGGTTGAGCTTACCAGAGGGGAGAGGAATTTTAAAAGGTGCCTGATTAGAATAATTGTGTGTCCACCTATGGAAAGCTTGCTGTTTCCTGGTATTTGCAGCATAGTGGTTGTTTATTTTAATCCTGATTTATTTATTTTCCATAGCTGAATCTTCTGCCCTTTCAGCTTTATTAATACTCTATTGAGTCTTTGTTTTTAAGAAAATATGCAAATTTCATTTGAATATATAATTTGATTATTGATATATTATTTCCTAATAAGTGGGCATTCTTAAAATCATTTTATGTCCATTTTGAATCTTACCAGTATAAAATTTTGCTTCTTTTTTATTTTAGAAGTTACAGTGTGTTCTTGTTCTACTGAGGTGTTGGCCAAGTTTGTTCTTCATGCAGTACAACTTGTGAAGCAAAGAGCATATCGAAGCCATGAATTCTATAAGTTTTGTTCCCTTCCAGAAAAAGGAACACTGACTGAAGCTTTTCCTGTCTTAGTAAGTTTTAATTAATAGTTCGAAATCCTGAAATAATTTCTCTTCCCTTTCGGTGTGGATAAGTATTTGAATTTGAATTTATAGTTTATATTCAGAGTTTTTTTGGGCTCTTTATTTTGTTAATGCCAAATAAATGAAGTAGGAAGAGAAGTAATCTAATTTGGATACTTGAGATCGAGTCTGAGGTAAATATTAATTAATCTCTTTTTAACTCTTAAATAATTTAGTCAAAGAAAGTGCTGGTATGACAGATACTCTTGCCTTGCATTGGGACCCTGACTGATAGTGTGTCTTTATCCCACTGTAGATTATTTCCTTAAGACGGTTCTATGCATCACTTAAGTTATTTTATTACTATCCATGAGGTTAATTTGCTTTCTAGGTGAAACTGCTACTGCTTCTTACAGAAACTACTTCAAATATGGCAGGTCTTCATTCTTACCCATAGTGTTAGAAATAATGACTAGACCAGTGATGGCGAACCTATGACACGCGTGTCAGAGGTGACACGCGAACTCATTTTTTTGGTTGATTTTTCTTTGTTAAATGGCATTTAAATATATAAAATAAATATCAAAAATATAAGTCTTTGTTTTACTATGGTTGCAAATATCAAAATATTTCTATATGTGACACGGTACCAGAGTTAAGTTAGTGTTTTTCAAAATGCTGACACGCCGAGCTCAAAAGGTTCGCCATCACTGGACTAGACCTTCCTCCATTGAAGGTGAATGTACTGACGTTCTGTCTTGAACCTGCTCCGTAGTTGGTCATATGATCTTGCCTATATCTTACTTTTCTGATTGCTTTCACTTGTGTTCATGTATGTATCAGTGTCATGATTCATCTTTAAACTTTTTAATGTACTGATTTCTTAGAAAACGTAATTTAAAACTCAGCACTGGGAAGTTTTTGTTTTTCATTATTTTAATAGGGGGGAAAATGTAAGTAATCATAATTTCATTTTGTTTTGGTTGTCAGGCAGCTTGGAGCCTGAAATTCATCTGTGGCTATTGAATATGCCTTATAAAGCTGTAATACCCTTTCTCCTATCATTGTTTTTCCTTTGGTCCTAGGTTTTTATTCCAGTTTGTTTTCACCATTATTTTATTGTATATGTTTTCAAAAGCTGCCTCAGATCTTTTATGACAAGCAGTGTAGGATTATGAGTAAATAACTATGTATTTAAATGCCTGCACTATACCCCTGCAACTGTAATTTCCATAACTCCAAGCACAGTTAAAAGTTATTGTGTTCTCTTGCTTTACAAGTAGGAAAAGTTTGAAGGCATAGAATTGCTTTGAAACATCTACCATTTATATTCTATAATTTGAAATAAAATGAGAACATTGAGCATATGTAGTTCTGACATTATCTGAGATTATTTATACATTTGTAATTATTTTTCTTTGCAGAGTGGGAAAGCAATTGAATTCTGCATTGCCCGTTGGTGGGCTAGTCTTAGTGATGTCAATATTGATTACACCATTTCTTTCCATGGGATAGTGTGTACCGCTCCTCAGTTAAACATTGTGAGTTCCACATTTTCATTATTTTTAAAGTCAGCTGTTTGTGTTATTGAAAAATAATCTCACTGGTTGAATTTATACTTCATTGGGGACATTACCAGTAGTTCTTAAAATAAACACAGGTAATTTAAAAGTAGTCCTGTTTATGGGTGCTTACCAACTTTGCATTAGACATTTATTTTAGGTCTTAATATTGTTATAAAATAGAGTTTATTTTCAGTGAAGTTTGAGAAACTAATTTGATAAATATCCTTCATAGCATGCATCAGAAGGAATCAACCGTTTTGATGTTCAGTCCTCCTTGAAATATGAAGATCTGGCTCCCTGCATAACTTTGAAGAGCTGGGTCCAAACACTACGGTATCATTAAATGTTTTAGGGCTAAGGATGTTGAATATTAATGTGGTGGGGGGCAGGAGGATCTTACACTCTTTGAAGAGATAGTAATTTTCTTAAATCCATCTGAATGTTGGAAATGAAAATTCAGTTTATGACACTCTAGCCTCAATCCTGGCAGGTCTCTGAGGCAACCCCAGCAGTAGCTTCTAGCATTGTATAGCATGTATGTAAAATTTTCAGTGCACCCAGCAGGACCTATCCTGTGAGGAGTGAGCACCACCTGCAGTCAAAACCTGTTCTTCAACACTGTTAGTGATTGCCATTCTAGCACCTAACATTGGGATCTGATTATACTAAGGACTATTAGTTGTCATTTGAAAATGTTTTTATTGTGAAAAGATTATCTTTATAATGTTGCAAAACTTATAATATGTATTGCTATGGCTCAGTCAATAAAGAATTAGGTAAGTTATTGATTAAAATACTATAAAGTATACTGAAAAGGGTAGTATTTAGGAATGTGTATTTGTAATATGTTATTGATTTTGTTGATTATAGTTTTGTCTCATTAAATGAATTCTTGAATCAAATAATTATTTATTGTCTAATTACAGCCCACTGAGTGCAAAAACAAAACCTTTAGGATCAAGAGATGTTTTGCCAAATAATCGTCAACTTTATGAAATGATCCTTACCTATAACTTTCATCAAGTAAGTATCTTTATAATAAAGTAGACTTTTACAGTGCACTTTTGTGTTTTGTTAATGAATCAGAATTTAAAACAGGAGGATGATAAATTTAGTCTATGTAAATATGAAATAGAATCAAGTAATTAACAGTGCTTAATTTGGAATTATTCTTAGGGAAATTATGATTTGTAATAATCTAAGTACCATTCAAGTCTGAAGTCACAAATTCTAGTTTGTGGGGACCTGGCCTTTGAGCCTTAGTTTTTGTAATCACTGAATCTATTCAGTGGTACCTGGACAGTTTTACCTGTCTAGTGGTTAGGTGTCTCATCAATGCCAGATGCCTTCAGAGTATGGTAGTAGGTGGCCTGTTTGCTTTCTGTGAAGCAGGCTTTGGAGCAGTGAGACATTAGAATAATTCCTAGGTTGAATGAGTGGTAAGGGTATTTGAGGCCTGTACAAATGTTGGATAAAAGAGTTTATGTAGGATCCATAGATTTCAGTAAAACTCTTATTGAAACATAATATTTGAATTGGGAGATTGATTTTAGTGAATATAAAATTTCAGTTTTATAAAGAAAATATATGTTAATTTATTAATACAAATGGCTAGGTTTGTATTTTTAAAAGAGAAGTACCTGTTATTAGTGCCAAAATACCGGATGTTCTACATTTAAAAAATTGGCTATCACAAGAAAAAAATTTAATACTTTTGTTGTAAAAGTCTCATCAGTAACAGTATTACAGATCTTCATTAGAAATCATGTGAACCATGTCAAGTAATAATTCTTTATTTTTATAGCCCAAAAGTGGGGAAGTAACTCCAAGCTGCCCACTACTTTGTGAATTATTATATGAATCAGAGTTTGACAGCCAACTGTGGATCATCTTTGACCAGAATAAAAGACAGATGGGTTCAGGCGATGCCTATCCACATCAGGTATGAAATTTGCAGTGGTTTTAAAATTAACAAATTCCTGATTTCTCGTTATGGTAATATTTGTGTTGTGTATTTTTGAAGCTCAGTTGTCTGTTGGAGAACAGAATGGGACTATCTTTCAGCTGTGTAGTTTAGCTGATTAAGTTTGGGGGTAGAGGAAGGCAAGGATGACATAGGCACTACTGGCCAGCATAGTTTTTTTTGTGTGTTTTTTTTTTCTGCTTTCTACCCACTGCTTCCACCCATCTGAAGGTTAAAGGCAAATCTTCTGATATACTAGTAAGTGAGCACCTGGAAATGATCTTAGATTTTAGCTGGATAAAGAGTGCTATAGCAGTCCTAGAACTTTCAAATTTATCTTTTCATTAGACAGCTGTGTATTGAGCACTTTCTGTATGCCTAGCACTCTGCTTGCACTATTGTATTGAAGAAAAAAACCTTTTAATCATAAATTAAAGAAATTTTATCCCTGATTGAAATATTTCTACAAGGAAATAAGGTAAATCCTCTAACATTTATAATTTTATACTAAATAATGACAGTAACTTATGCAGGTGGGTTTTTTTGTTAGTCATTCAAGGAATGATTTCCTTTTGTTCTCAAAGCAAGCCCCAGTCATATCTCTCCCAGTACAGACTGGATTGTTGCAGAGCCATTACTTTGGTTGCTTTTAAAATCTCATCAGAATACAGGTTAACTAGGTGGAGCATAGTAAATTTTATTCCTTAATCTCTGATTGCTGCGTCTATCAGCAATAAAGGGATGGGGCATTTTAGTTATAATAGAAAGATTACCAGTCATATGTATACACATGTGTGTGTATGTGTCTTAGGTATTATATGGCATCTCAATTTTGCTAATTTTGCGTGTTGTTTTATAAATTCTTGAGTAACCATGAACTAGAAAATAATAGCTTTTCTCAGCCTGGAATAGTCTGATGTAGCTGAGACTATGAGAGTAACCTGTAGTTGGAAGAATGAGGGCTTGGGAGTCAGACCTGCCGTCAGCTCCCTTGTCCTTTACTCTATATGTGACCTTGCACATTTCACTCATGTCCCTGGTCCTGCTTGCTCACGTGCAAGATTGAGATTTTTTGCGTATGTAAAGGTGTATGTAGTAACTTGTGCTGTACCTCATCTGCTGTTAAGCACTCTAAGTTGGAACTGTTCCTATTTATCCTCTTTCTATAATTTCTGTTTACTTGGCTAAACTTTACTTTTTCTAAATGTTGTTTTTCTTTTTTTAGTATTCGATGAAATTGGAGAAAGGAGATTATACAATTCGTCTACAGATTCGTCATGAGCAGATCAGTGATTTGGAACGTCTTAAAGATCTTCCATTTATTGTTTCTCATAGGTTGTCTAATACCTTGAGCTTAGATATTCATGAAAATCATAGCCTTGCACTTCTAGGAAAGAAGAAATCGAGTAATTTGACACTACCACCCAAATATAACCAGCCATTCTTTGTTACTTCCTTACCTGATGACAAGTAAGTGAGGTCGTTGCTTATACTTAATGCCCACCTTGCACACTATATTCTATTAATGTTAGTTCATTACCTTAGTAAAATAGTATGTTGTGATTTACCATTTTATACTAAGGTTATTTGTCCCTTTGATTTTTGAAATCTTAGCTATGGAAATTATTTCAGAATGTAATGATTTTGTCCCCTTTTCCCCCACTCCTAATTATCTTTGTGAAATGTTCTCTTTTTCTCTCTCTCTTTTGAATCTTCTTGTTAGAATACCTAAAGGGGCAGGACCTGGATGCTACCTTTCAGGATCCTTAACATTGTCAAAGACTGAACTTGGAAAGAAAGCGGTAAGTACTAGTTTTGTTTTGTTTTTTACACTGAAGTTACCTATTCTAAAATTTCCCTTTCTTTAAAGATGGGGATTAATTCCACATTTCAGAATGGGTAAAAGAGAAGATCTCCCTGGCCAGAATATGTATAGTTTCCACGCCCCCCCCCCCCTTCCCTGCTCCAAGTTACTAATAGAGATCAATTAATATTCTGTTGTATTTTAAAATATTTAGTATTCTTGTTCCCAAGTATAAGTTACTCTGGCCCTGAATCTGTCCTACCTTGCATGGCTAATATACTTGAATTTTCCATTAAGTCAAACTTACATCTAATTTAAACTTTGCTTAAATGAACGGGTGGCTTCTAAAAACTAGTCAGAACAATTATTGCTAATTAACGATATTTTTCACACTGTACAGACCTTTCTCTTGTTCAAATTTTATATGATTATGTTGATAATTATAAGGTGTTTCTTTTGGCATTGCCTTTTATTTTAGAGTTTCAAAATTATGGGATTTTTTTTTGTTAAAAACGTTTTTCTGGTTGTTAGAGAAATATTATAGTTCAATAAGTAACTCTTAGCTTTTCTATCTTTTCATTACACATTTATTATGAGAAAAGTTTATATAGCTCTGTCACCTTTTGTGATATCATTTTAGCTCAGTGCTAGTAAAAGTTGTCATTCTTAAAGTTTTGTATTTCTCTTTAGCGTTAATTAGTTCTTACAAGCTAAGCCTACTATCTAATGCTGGAATCTAGAAATGCTGTTATCAAATGAATAGATCTCATACATATTAACAAGCACACTTATTTCTTGTCACTATTGAGCCAAAGGTCATTTATTTGCTGTCATAGAGGCATAACTTGGGAATTTTGTGCTTAGAAAAAGTTGTTTTCCCTGACATTTCTTGAGTCTCATTTCAGTTTATACTGTGTATTTATATATTCTTTAGTATGATTTGAAGTGAATGAGTTGCTAATTGTACTGGAATTCATGGATGCACTGATTTAAGAACCAGTAGTCTTTTCTTGTAGACATCATTTCCTGGGTAGCGTGGCCACTTCCTCCATGGGGCTTCAACAGTGAGGCTTCAGTGATGATGTTCACACCCAGATAACTCTTCTGAAGTGTCCACTTCCTTGTGATGAGTATGACAGAAGAGCATTGTTATTAAATGTATGCTTTTTAGCAATTCAGAGATAGTTACTACTTCCTGGCTGCAGTTGTGAAATTATAAACATCTGGGATTAACTGTAGTTATCACTTATCAGGGTAGATTTTCTTGAGAGCAAAAAACTAACACTATAAGTTAATTATATTTCCTAGCACATTATTTATTAGTTACTCTTCCCTCAGTAGTTTTGCATTTTTTATGATTTTTGGTAGTTGGGAAGGTTCATTTTACTTCTCTTTGACTTGAATGATGCTTTTTCTATGAGAGCATGGGTGTATGTGATTGTTGTGATGTCCTTAAAAATCAGACTCTGTAGACTATCAGCTAAATTTAATATTTCCAAAAGTGTTTTGATAACTAATGGGTTTTGCTCTACTGAATTTTTGAAATAAGTTGAAAAACACTCACCCTTAAGAATATCACTTCAGTGCATTTTTATTTTTAAAAAATCAAAGTGGCAATGTTGCTTTATTTAAAAGCATGCCATCTTGATCACAGACAAGACCCTTCTAAGTATGTGACACATACAGGTGGAAAGTAAACTGGGAGAATATTATACAGAGGTGGTGTCTCCATCCTGTGTAGATGCATGTTTTCTTACAGAATGTTGTTCTAACTCCCAGGGGCAGTCTGCAGCAAAACGACAAAGAAAATTTAAAAAGGTACTGATTGTCAGTTCTTTAAAAAGATGTCTTAAAGCCTTATTTGCATATTAGTTAAACTTTTTTTCTGTCACTATTATAAATCCTTTAAAAACAATCTCTCCCTTAATCTTTCTTTAAGTTCTGCAGTATAGTGCCTTTAGCTTATCAGTGTTGACATACTGCTTTCCTAAAGTCACTTTTCTATCATAAATTGCTAGAGGACCCCTGTTTTATATGTATATAGCAAAAAATAATGCTATTTATGTCTTACTACAGATAAATAATAGTATTTTAAATTTTGCATATCTAAAATCTTATGTAGAGAGAAATGAAACTTTTCGGCTATATAGGCCAAACAATTATTTTTAAAGTCTAAAAAACATTCTTAAATTGGATGATTTGATTAAAAATATTAAGATTTTTCAAGTGAAGTTGATTCCTTGCTCTTGCATCTTCTTAGTTCTTAAAGGGCAGAGACAAACAGAGCAATGGACAAAGCAGGAACAGAAATAAGGACTGTTGACCCAAAATTAAAACTTATACTAAGAGCATAAGCAGATTTTCAGGCCATAACTAGTAAGTAATCTGATCAACTTTTCTGCAACTTACTTGACAATCTCTGATTGACTACTAGAGCCAAAGTTAACTCAAAAAAGAAAAATTCTACTTCAGGTGTACGTTAGAGAAAGGGAAACATATTCAATGAGCTCGCTGGTGAAAACCTGCTGACATCTTTTAGCATTTAGTGATTTTTCCCATTCAAGCTGGAAGCATTGCAGTGGGAGAATTAGTACTTTAAGGTATGAACAAAAGACACCTTTTATTTCTTAATTCAGAGTGATAGGAAATGGGCTCACCATTTTATAACAGGTTAAATTCCTTTATAAAAAAGACCTCTGAAATGTCCGTATTATTATGTAACAATAAATACTTTGTTCAAACAGAGTACACTACTGGTAATCACCTTTCCAGGTTTAAAGAAAAAAAAAGTGCTTCTCCATTGACCAGTACTTCTTAACTGAGATTCTTGATTCATTTGTAGGCTATATTATTCATTTAATGAAACATCACCAGCATTAAAATAGAAACAGAATAAAGTAGGAAATGTCAGTTCATCAGACTGATGAAACTAATTTCATGTTATCTATAGATTGTTTATCTTTGGGTCAGTGTGAAAATAGCTTGCCAGCCACTGTTTTAGAGAATGAGGAAATGGTATTCTAGGAGCCCATTAAAAATAGAAGATACATATCACAAAGGCAAAGATTTTTTTTCTTCTACCTGTTGTATATTTTGGTTGAGTTTTGGGGGAGTTTTGGTGGGATTTTGTTTGGATTAGGATATGAATAGAAAACTATCAAATGAATAGAAAGTTTATTATTATTATTACTTGATGGTTAGTAAAGCTTTATATAAAGAACTTTACAGCTAGAGTTACCTCTTCCCATTTCTCTCTTCAGTGCAAGTATACAGGAAGCTCTGATTTTAAAAATAATTAGTATTATAGTTTTATAGTCACAATACCAAAATATATTATTAACTTATTGCCTGAAAAAAATACCAACTAGGTTTTTCTGTGGACTTTTTCTTTGGGTTTCAGTGACTTTTGACTTAAAATGTGTTACACTTTTTTAAGCTCATTGTAATATGAAAGAATATAGTTACTTTTAACAGATCATAAATAGCATTGAAATACACTAATCTTTAAAATAGCTAATTAGTTGTGTGAAGGTATTACAATTTTGAAGTTAGTTAATAATTTAAGAACTAAGGAAATTAGTTTTTTACTCCAAATTTTAATGATGGTATGTTTTATCGACCAAAAAATAGTTAGTTACTGATTATATGGGTATGTTTTACTTTCTCAATACTGTTCAGTTCAAACACTGTTGAAATACTTTGTGAGCAGAATAGTAAATAAACCCAAAAACTTACTGTTAAGTATCCACAGTAGAGCACTTTAGCATTTCTGCTCTGAAGATTCTTTTTGACTATGTTTTAAAATCATAATACTTCTCAAGGTTTACTGGTACAGAATCATTTTTATTAAATTGACCCCATGCTAGGTCCTTAGAAGCAAGTTGTGAAAATACTGTCAAAAAGAACAGATGACCGTGATAAAGCAAATGAAAAATAACCTCATTTTTCTTTTGATTAAGAATTAAAACTACCATGTTCATAATTCTTAGTAATAAACATTCTTGTCCTGATATACTTTATAGGATTATATATTAACATTTATAATTTATAATTTGATATATTTAAAAATATAAAAGGCTGATTACAAAATCTTGATCTTCTCCCCTCTCTTCCCCCCAAATCACTCATCATAAACTTTCCCTGTCTCTTTTGTGCTTTTAGTGATAGTGTATGGTTGTTGTGATAAAGGGTTTCTTCCTATTTGTAGATCTTTGTTAAGTTTATTGTTAATCATAAATTAACTTTAATGGATTGCTCATTTTAAATTGAGTTCTATTTTCTTTCTTCTGTACTAAAACAAATACATTTCCTCTGAGCTTCAGAGGAGGAATTGGCTCGCAACAGAGGCTGCCCCTCTGGAAGTTTATGTCTCCCTAATCAGGCGAAGAGGAAGGAAAATGAAGGGAGCTCACGTTAGGTTAGAGTGACTGTGGACTGCCTCTGCAGAACCATGACCTCAGAGAGAATAGGAGAGGAATGGTTGGAAGCCATCTATAACTTCAATCCTTAGGTTTGTTGTCTTTGTTATACAGATGACACTAACATCTGTTTGGGTAAGAACTTGGTGCTAAATCATCAACTCAACTTTTTCAGACACTTTAACTTGGCCTTGCCCAGGGCAGTGCCCACCAAGGAAAATAAACCTCAAGAAGGAGAAAAGGGTGGGGGGGGGGCAGGGTCCAGAAGGAGGCAGCCCCAACAAAATACCTGCTTTGTTTTCCCTACCTCACACTTCACATGCAGGCTTGGGGGGGGGGGGGGGGGTGAGGAGAGAGAGAGAGAAAGAGAGAGATGGATGGATGGTTATTTTCCATCATTGGTTTTCTGGCCTTAAAATTAGTCATATTGAAATAGTAATTATTTTATGGTGGAATACTATTAGAACAACTATAATAATAGTTCCTTATAATTATATCCCAAAATAAAGCTTAATTGTGAAACATTTAAAATGGCCACATTTATGTAGTATTTACAGCTAAAAATCCTATTTGGGGGAAGGTGGGGGCTTGCAATACTATTTTTTTAACTCAATCTATCTAAAGCTTTTTCTGGTGACTGTGATTACAGCAGTAAAAGTCTGTTTGGTAATATAACTTTTTTTCATTTTACAAGTTTTAAAAATTAAAACATATAAGAGTTTATTTTAATTTAGTGTTATTTTTAATGTGAACCTGAAGACAGAATTTGAGAAATTGACTTAATAAATAATGGGGATAATGAAAATAAGTAAATAATGATTCAATTAAGGACACCTAGTTATTGTGCTAAAAACCGAACTAGTAAATACAAGAAAAGATTTCCCAGATAATGCAATACTTTTCATAAGTAGAGACTTATGTGCTTTAATAAAATAGATGGAAATACATGTAATTGGATATAATTACCCCATTTCTCTGCTCTCTACAAAGAAGACCTTTTCAAAAGACCTATCATACTTCTTACTTGATTTCTCTTTATCTTTCTTGGTCAGCCTTTACTGTCCACTGAAACTGGACTTGTCATGTTCATCAGTAGCCACTGGCACCAGGCTTTCCAGTTATTTCATTCTCCTATCTTACATTACCTCTCAGCTATAGTCTTCAGTTGACCTCTCCCTCTTTCTTCACACTGGCTATTCTCAGGGCTGCCATACCTCAGATTATCTCTGTGTCCTGTCTCTGTTTTTCTTTCTTTTATAGCCTGTTTTTTTCATTCAAGGCAGTGTTGTGATGCCTAGGTTTGCTTACTAACTTGCTTTTCCTTTTTTCTACTTTTGCCCTCTATTGTCCAAAACAAAAACTTTTAATTTATACAGGATTCAGTTATTAAGCAAAAAGCAAAAATCTTTAATCATTTCATCACCTTGCATAAAACTCGTCTGGTAGACTTCCTCTTGCACTTAGAATAAAGTCTGGATGTTCCTTTTTTTCTCCCACATTTTATCAACTCTATTTAATATGGTCACTGCCCATTTGCTCAGTACATATAGCTGTGCTCCCCAGATACCAAGCTCTGGTTTTTGCACATGCTCATCTTCTACCTTCAAACACTTTCCCTCTCCTCATTTATTTGAGGTTCTTTTTTTAGGTCATTTAGGTTCAGTTAGATTGGATGACAGCTCTTTGTAGTGGCCTTCCATAACCACTTTGTCTACAGTGGTTCCCCCACCTTACCTAGCAGTCTTATTTTCTTCATATCATGTGAAAATCTGATATGTATTTACTTATATGTTTGTTGTCTGGTCTCCCACTAGAATATATGCTTCCTGAGGGCAAGAAAGGGCCTTGTCTGCTTTGTTCTTCAGCACTCAGAGCATTCACTGGCACCTTAAAGGGCTCCATAAGTCCTGTTAACTGAATGAAGAAATACATTTTTCTTTAAATTTACTTACAGAAAAAGGAGGATCTTTTTTGTTGTTGTTCTAACTTATTTTCTCCCCTTCTCAGATAGAATATGTGCAAGACTCACTATACTTTTGTAATTAGTCTATCAAGTAAAACTAAGAATACCAAATACATTCATATAGAGAAAAATTTATTCTTACCTCCCTTGTTTAAAGGAGATAGTAGAAGCGTTGGTACTTTAAAGTTGGGGAGAAAATTACTTTGATCGCAGATTGGAATTTTTTATCTATTACATGATGCATTAGAGCAAGCGTGTCAAACCCAAAGGCTAACACAGGCCAGATAAACAAGGAAAGTTTATATGGGCTGCAAGAAAATAAAACTTCAGTTTTCATAGAAACATAGGTTTATTTTGATAGAGACATGCTGAATACAAAGGGCTGAAATAAATGAGTAATCTTTAACACAAAATAATAGAACATTTTAATAAAAATTAGTATTTTTTTCTTGAATATTAACTTATCAGACACTGAATAACTGCACAAATTAATAAGCATAATGCAAATAAACCCATTTTTCTTGTTCTCCGAAAGCGAAATATTTCCTGTTGCGCACACTAAACAATTCAGTCCAAGACTAATGATGTGGCAATCGGCTGCTAAAATATTTGCTGCTGATATTAGTGGAGAGAAAGGGTGCGCCTGCGCATAAGGCTCTTAAGGGAAATGAATGCAACACAATTATAGTAATCAATCATTAGCGAACATTGTAGTTCGTTATTAGTAATTATGTGTAACAGGATATTATAAAAATTAAGTTACAAAATTTTTATTAAAATGTTTCTTACATACTGTTTTATTGGCTGGGCCGTAAAAATATCCACTGTGGGCTGCATGGGGCCCATGGGCCGCAAGTTTGACATGCTTGCATTAGAGTCTGGAATACTGTGGTACAACTCCATGATATGTAATATTTAGCTATTAAATGTGATTTTAAAATATGTAAAATTGCGCATGTTAATTTAAAACTCTCTCTCCACACTCATAGGATGTAATCCCTGTTCATTACTATCTAATATCTCCACCAACAAAGACTAAGAATGGCAGCAAAGATAAAGAAAAAGATTTAGAAAAAGAGAAAGATTTTAAAGAAGAGTTTACTGAAGCATTACGAGATCTTAAAATTCAATGGATGACAAAGTAAGTTTTTTAATGTATTTTAATCCTCAAAGAGTTTACTTTTATTTTCCCCTTTACAATAATATTATGTGTATATGCTATATTCAAAAAATGTTAGCAGTAGATAGTAGGATTACAGGTAATTTTAAATTTTCTTATATTTATTATAGAATTCTCTTTTGTGATAAGAATCTTTTAAATTTTTATGTTAGTTTCTTATTCTGATTTACTCTTAGAAGAGAATTTTATTGGAAGGTATAAAAAGAAAATAAAAGCATGGAACAGACAGATCTAACAGGAAGTGGGGAGGGGACAGGAAGAGGTTAACAAAAGAATTTATATGTATATATGCATAACCCAAGGGTATAGACAATAGTGCAGTGAAGGCCTGGGGTGGGGCGAGAGCCAGGTGGAGGGGTGAAGGGAGGGATGGGAGACATCTATAGTACTCCCAACAGTAAAAAAGAAAAATCACTTTGCCCATTCTCCAAAGATCATCAATGTGCTAGTGTTATTTACCTCTGTATTTACATGTAGCAGTGTAAATGATATTGATGTATCCTAGTTTTCTAATTACTGTATTATATGACTATTTCCTATGTCATTTAATAGTCCTTTAAAATGCCATTTTTATTTTTTTAAATTTTTTCTGGTTTAAGTAAAAATAAAAGTTTATCCATTTCTCCCACTCCCACCCTCTGCCTCTGGCAAACACCAACTGTCCTCTATATTTATGTGCTTAATTTTGTTTTCTTTGGATAAATAAAAAGAAGTGGAATTGCTGGATCATATGGTAGTTCTATTTTCAATTTTTGAGAAACCTCCATACTGTTTATTGTAGTGCACAAGGATTCCCTTTTCTCCACATTCTTGCCAACAATGTTTTTTCTAGTCCTTTTGATAATAGCCATTCTAGCAGATATGAAGTGATATCTCATTGTGATTTTGACTAGGGCATTTCCCTGGTAATGAAGATGCTGAGCATCTTCTCATGTACCTATTGGCCAACTATATGTCTTCTTTGGAAAAATGTCTATTCAGATTTTTTACATTAAATTCTTTGGGATAACATTGGTTGATAGGATTATATAGGTTTCAAGCGTGTGCATTTCTATAATATATGATCTGCATATTATATTGTGTGCCCCACTCAAAGTCATATTTTCCATCACCATATACTTGGCCCCTTTAGCCTTTACCATTCCTCCACCCCATTCCCTCTGATAACCATGATACTATTGTTTCTGTCTGTGAATTTCAGTTTTATATTCCACATATGAGTGAAATCATATGGTTCTTAGTTTTTTCTGACTGACTTATTTCGCTTAGTACAATATTCTCAAGGTCCATTCATGTTGTCACAAATGGCAGTATTTCAACTGTTCTAATAGCTGAGTAGTATTCCATTGTATATATGTACTACATCTTTATCCAACCCTCTTTTGAGGGCACTTTGTCTCCGTGTCTTATCCACTGTGAGTAATGCTACAACGAACATAGGAGTTCATATATCTTTGCAAATAAATGTTTTCAAAATTTTCCAGTAGATACCCAGAGAGGCATTTCTGGGTTATATGATAATTCTATTCTTAATTTTTTGAGGAAATCACCGTACTGTTTTCCTTAGTGGTTGCACCAGTTTACATTCCCACCACCAGTGAATGAGGGTTCCTTTTTCTCCACAGCCTCTCCAACACCTGCTGTTATTCCGTCTTGTAGATGATAGCTATTCTAAGATGAATGAGGTGGTATCTCATTGTAGTTTTGATTTGCTTTTCCCTAAAAGCTAATGAAGTTGAACATCTTTTCAAATGTTGGTTGGTCATTTGTATGTTTCCTCAGGAGAGGTGTCACTACAGGGCCTCTGTCCATTTTATAATTGGATTGTTTGTTTGGTGTTGAGTTGTGTAAGTTTTTTATATATTTTGGATATTAAGCCCATGTTGGAGATGTCTTCCATTCAGTTGATTGCCTTTTTGCATTGTTGTCTTTTTTTTTTTTTTTGCTGTGCAGAAACTTTTTAGTTTGATATAGCCCCATTTATTTATTTTCGCATTTCCTTGCCTTTGGGTTCAAATTCATAAAATGTTCTTTAAGACCAAGGTCCATAAGTAGTACTTATTTTTTCTTCTATGTAATTTGCTAGAGGCCCAGTACATGAAATTCATGCACGGGTAGGGTCCCCAGGCCTGGCCAGTGATCAGGGCTGATCAGGTTCCCCACCTCTCCACCTCCTCCTTCCCTCGCTCCCTCAGTGCTCCGTTGCCACTGCTGGTCATCCACCATGTTCTGCACCACCCCCTGGTACACGTCATAGCAAGCGATCAAACTCCTGAGGGTACAATTTGTATATTAGCCTTTTATTATATAAGATTGTTTCAGATCTTATATTTAGATCTTTGATCAACTAATATATCTTAATAAAAGCCTAATATGCTAAGTGTTTGGTCGTCTGTTCAACCAATCAAAGGGTAATATGCTAATGATATGCTAAGGCCACTCAACCACTCTCTATGACATGCACTGACCACCAGGGGGCAGATGCTCCGACCGGTAGGTTAGCTTGCTGCTGGGGTCCAGCCGATTGGGACTGAGCGAGATGGGCTGGACATGCTCTGGAACCCTCCCACGGTCACTCCCTGGCCCCGATCGTGCATTTTTTTAGTAGCTATTAAATTTGAGCTTTTTAAATGTTATTCATTCGTTGTATAACTTCTGTCAGTTGAACCATGTTCTTTGCCTGTTTTTCTATTGGCACATCAGATTTTTCTTTTAACATAGATATATTAATGCTCTATTGTACTTGTCACAGAATTTTTCCCCAGCTTATCATTTGACTTTTAGCTTACATTTTACATAAGAGTGTATTCTATGTAGTAAAATTGATTGCTTTTTCCATTTGTGATATGCAGTACAGTGGGGCCTTGACTTACGAGTGTCCTGACTAACGAGTTTTTTGAGATACCAACTGTCTCTCAGCCGATTTTTTGCATTGAGTTGACAGAGTGATTTGAGTTAACGAGCTCCTTAATGAGCTCCTTAATGAGCTTGGTCTCAGAACGAATTAAACTTGTAAGTCAAGGCCCCACTGTATTTTTTACTACTGATTTTCTATTGGAGTCCTCATAGCTGATTATGTGTGTATCCCTGCAGTCATGGGGTCTTACAGAGAACAGACATCAGATTATGAAAATGATTCCCATTATAATGTCAGTCCACATTCAAAAGTATCTTTCCATTTAAAACTAGGTTGTATCTATCAGAAATCAAAGTCTTTAGCTTAGCCTCTGGCTGATTGTAGGATGTTATAAACAGTTGAAAATGTGATGTAAATCACTCAAAAGTGAGATTGACTTCTGGCATGATAGTGATGCAGACATTTTATGCCAGGCTGGTTCTCCTCAGCTCTAGGTCACAGGAATTTTCTGGGAGGAGCAGGATTTTGGAATTTCTCATATAGCCCAGCTGCCTATTGTTGAGGCTAATTTTCAGGCAAATGTGGTCAGAAGTACGGGCTCTTTTTTTCTGCTCAGCTGCTACTTTTCTGCCTTGGGTTTGAGGCTCCAGTCACCTCACCCCAGCTCAGGATGCAGTGGTTCCATTTCAGGCAAGTCAAACCGAGAAGACTACAGGCTACTGCTTCCCACTCCATGTAATCAGGAAGAACTGGCCTAGTTTTATTCATTTTCCCCATCTGGGAACATGGAATGTCTCTTTATTCAATCAAGACTTTAGATTTTTCAGAAAGAGTTACATTTTTCTTTTGATCCCGGACATTTCTAAATCTTTATTTTTTCTTGCTATTTGTGAATGTTTTTCCCCTCCCTTTTTTTTTAAAAAAATAAAACGTTGTTGTCATTTGTCATTAATAATTTTTTAAAAATATAGTTCTATTGATTTCAGAGAGAAAGGGAGAGGGAGAGAGAGACAGAAACATCAACAATGAGAGAGAATCATTGACCAGCTGCCTGCCACATGCCCCTAACTGGGGACCGAGCCCACAACCCAGGCATGCGCCCTGATGGGAATAGAACTGCAACCCCCTGGTTCACAGGTCGATGCTCAACCATTGAGCCACACTGGTCGGGCTTTTTCCTCTATTTGGGAAAGCTGTCGATGCTTATTTTTATCTTCCATCCTATTGAACTCTTAATTGAAATGATTTTCATTTTTTTATTTCATTGATTTTTTAGGTAAGCATATTTATACCACCTGCAAATAATGATAATCCTTGTCATTAGGTATACTTATATTTCAAATTGAAGCCTTATATTATTGACTGGAACTTTAAAACAATGTTAAAAAATAGGAAATATGGAAATTTTCTTTCTAAAATAAATGAAATAATGATTTTTCTTTCTTTTGTATATAGGCTGGATTCTAGTGATATTTATAATGAATTGAAAGAAACATACCCTAATTATCTTCCTCTATATGTTGCACGACTTCATCAGTTGGATGCTGAAAAGGTTGAGCCTGTTCATTTTTAATATGAGTATCTTATTTTGTTTGTAATATTAAATAAGGTTTGTGTTTTGAATTAAAAGACAAACTTATATTTGTCTTTTATTCTTACTGAAAATGTGTTTCCTCAAGTTGACTGTTCCATTAAGCTGTTTTCATTTAAGCTAAGTAAAGAACCTGACCATTACTATAAGTTTAGGATTCTTGCTCTTTGATCACTGGGAGTAGTAATAGTAGTTAAGATACTCTAAGGATTGCTTTTCTGGCGTTAACCTACAGGGCAAGGAACAGAAGGCAGTGGTCCTAGCCTGTGCAAATCCTATCATCTTCAGCAAAAGAAGCACCCCTTACTTTGCATTAAGTTTGTTTACAGTTCTTGCTTTTAAGAAATAGCTATAATTTCATACTTTATTAACATGGCCAGCTCTCATTAGTAATCATGGTAGTAGGAATAAGCTAGCCATAATTATTTAAAAATTATCAAGGGTTTAGAGTGAACTAGAAAGTGTTGAAAGGAGACCTAAAAGACTTGAACAGGAGAAGCAGATTGCTAAGAACACCATGAATAATCGTAGACTTGTTTCATCAGCTAGTGCTTTTTTTACTTCTGTTTTTATGTGGCAGGTGGCATGGGACTGAGATAAATAGCCAATCTCTAAAATATTTTCTTAAGATACCCAGAAAAGGAGTTGCCTTTGTAGAAAACACTTTACATTTTTATGAAATTTATCTTTTGCTTACTCTCACCACTTAAGGCCAATGGGGAGTGTAAATTAGGTATTTTCTTGTCTAAGCTCAGCTTTTGAAGAGATGCTGACAGTTACAAAGATCTTGGTAGGAGTGCAGAGCCCCCTGGGCTGCAAGTGGACTATATAGTCCCCTCACACTGGAGTTGAGAAAACAGACATGAAAATGCTTCAATATACTCATTGGTAACATGCTTTCTTTTCCCTTCCTTTTACCTTTTTTTCCTCTCCAGGAACGAATGAAAAGACTTAATGAAATTGTTGAAGCTGCAGATGCTGTTATTTCTCATATAGATCAAACGGCCCTAGCAATTTATATTGCTATGAAGACTGACCCCAGGCCTGATGCAGCTACTATAAAAAAGTACCTAACCAGTAAATAATCTTTCTTGCATCTCATTTCTTAGTTACCTTTTTAAAAATAGGGATTGATATTATTGAGAATATTTTTCCTTCTTGGTATTTGTTATATCCTTATAACTAATGAGTTGTCAAGATTTAGATACTCCCTCCTTAGATACTTTGTAATAATTTTCTTTAATCATTTTAAGATGAAGCAGAAGAAAAGCAGTTTGCTTTCTTTACCATTAGATGCAGTCCTGGTAGAGATTTGTTACATCAGAAGAAGATAAAGATACCTGCCCTGGAGCAAGGCAGTTTACCTTAGTGATTAAGAGTAGGGATTCCAGCCGAAGCCGGTTTGGCTCAGTGGATAGAGCGTTGGCTTGCAGACTGAGGGGTCCCGGGTTCGATTCCGGTCGGGGGCATGTGCCTGGGTTGCGGGCACATCCCCAGTGGGAGATGTGCAGGAGGCAGCTGATCGATGTTTCTCTCTCATCGATGTTTCTAACTCTCTATCTCACTCCCTTCCTCTCTGTAAAAAATCAATAAAATATATTAAAAAAAAAGAGAGTAGGGATTCCAGAAAAAGACTAAGTAGCTTAGAATGCTGGATCTGCCACTTCCTAATTGTAGGACCTTGAACAAATGCTTAATCTCTTTGTGCCTCAGTTTTTCCCTTTGCAAAATGAAGGTAATTAATAGTATCTTACTTATAGAATTGTTTTGAGTATAAAATGGTAAAAGAGTTCCTGGCACAGAGTAAGCATTTTATTTGTTTTCTGATGGCATTCTTTTTCAACCAAGTCCATCTGTTCTAACCCATTTAACCTGTGTAAAAATAGTGGCTCATTGGATGTTTATTAGAAGTTTTATTTGATGTACAATACAAATGTATATACATAGCTACTTAATAACATCTCTGCATTGTAAATATTAAGCAAAAAAAATGCATGGGTTTGATTCAGATAAGGCTGTACTTTTAAAGAAATTTTACTTATCTGTGAAATGTATTTTGATTTGGTGTGCAGTGACATGGACAAACAAAAATCCACCCTCGTAGATGCCCTGTGTAGAAAAGGATGTGCCCTGGCTGACCATCTTCTTCAAGCACAGGATCAAGATGGAGCTGTTTCAAGTGATGCAGAAGGAAGAGAAGAAGGAGAAAGTACTTTGGATTCTCTGACGGAAACTTTTTGGGAAACTACAAAATGGACTGATCTTTTTGACAATAAGGTAACCTTTCTGCTTCTTTTTTGTGCAGTTTTTGGTTACATCACAGATTTATCTTGTGCCCCATTGCCTAGTGTTTACTATTTCCCAGTTACTGGCCAGAAGAAGAAGAGAATAAATGTAGTGAATGTAAGCTTGGCTCTGAAGAAGACGTGTTTAGCAGTACCTATTTGTCATATCTGTTTTAAAACAATTTTTACCGTTATTTTATCTGTCTGCAAAGTGGCTATTCAACGATAATTTGAAAACAGTTTGAGAATGTATGTAGTATTGGTTTGGTTAATCTAGCTAGTTATGTATGAAGCTAAAATTAAAAATATCTTCTAGAAAGTGTCTTCATCGTGTCCCAAAAATGTATACACACACTTTGTATAATTATAAAGGCAGTATTTAATTAAAATACATTTCATTTTCAAAGTTGAGCTATCAGCTGTTATGTATACATTTTTTGGGACACCCTGTATTTATGTGCTAATTTGTCAGGGATTGGGGAGTGAGATGGTATCCTGGTTAATTTAGATATTTTTCTCAAAACTCTTAAACTTCTAAATAATTATCATCTTGATTTATAGCTGATCAAATTTTTGACCAGTTTAGTAAAAATAACATTGACAAATGTTTGGGTTTTGGTTATAAAAATGTGTTTAAGTCCTTTTAGCTCTCTACTATAACTCTTATAGTAGACATATAACTATAATTTTTTGTCAACCTTTTTTCCCCCTGGAGATAAAATAATAAAATGAAATCAGTGGAATTCTCCTTGCTTAGCACAAAAATTGTTTTGTTTTAGTAGACAGATGTTTATTTTCAAAATGAACTATGGTAATTCATAGTTGGAAAGACCGTTGGAAGTAGGTGGAAACTTCTTCCTGTATGCTTCAGGTTTCCCCCCACTGCACAGTAGTGCATATGTAGGAAGAACTCAGTTATATTCAGAAAACTGCACCAGAGGTTAAGAATTTGGATTTGAGCCCGGCCAGTGTAGCTCAGTGGTTGAGCGTCAACCTATGAACCAAGAGGTTGCGGTTCGATTCCCGGTCAGGGCACATGCCCAGGTTGCAGGCTCGATCCCCAGTGGGGGCATGCAAAAGGCAGCCAATCAGTGATTCTCTCTCTCATCATTGATGTTTCTATCTCTCTTTCCCTCTCCTTTCCTCTCTAAAATCAATAAAAATATATTAAAAAAAAAAAAGAATTTGGATCTGAAATCAGACCGCTGGAGTTTGAATCCTGCTTCTTCTACTTTTATCTGTGTGATCTTATTCTGATGTCTCAGTTTCTTATCTTTTGAGTGAGGATAGTGAATGACAGTACCTACCATAGGTTTTTATGAATGAGTATTAAGTACACAGGAGGACCTGTCACATATCTATGCCAAACTTTATGTGTTACTTTATGCCAAACACTGAAAAAAGATTTCTGCTGGAAAAAGACAAATAAGATATGGGTCCAACAGAAAGTTGATGAACATCATAATAAAATTGTTATAAATAATTATATTTCTTCTATAATACTACTGTATTAGGGGCCGTGCATTATATTACCTGCCTATTTACATTCAGAGTTAAACAATTATTTTACATTTTACTTGGCTCTAGAATACAAATAAATGTGACAGGATTTCTTTATTTGAGAATGTTCTTACATTCTAAAAGTAGAGACCAAAAAAGTAAATAAATGGTTACAAGTATATTTGACAGATATGATAGTTAAAGGTACAAAACTTGTATAAAAGTATGTAGTGGAAAGTTTATATAATTAATACATTTCTTTTATCTTTTATAATTTTGATCATTTATAATAACTATACTTTTGTACTTCTGTCATAATTTGCATTTTTGCAATCATTTAGGTTAGCCCTGCTTTCTTTTTCATGAAGAGGTATTTTGGTATGGATTTCAACAGCTAGTGAATTTATTATAAAAAATTTCTTCCTTAAGATAAATTACCTGTTCTGTGGGATACCCTCCTTTTTTGAAGACATTGTTCTTTTATTTTTATTATTATTTTTTTAAATATATTTTTATTGATTTCAAAGAGGAAGGGAAAGGGAGAGATAGAAACAGCAATGATGAGAGAGAATCACTAATTGGCTGCCTCCTGCATGCCCCCACTGGGGATCGAACCCACAACCCAGACATGTGTCCTTGACGGATTTGAAGCTGGGACCCAGTTCACAGACTGGCGCTCTATCCACTGAGCCAAACCAGCCAGGGCGACATTGTTCTTTTAAAAAAAATTTTTTTTTTTTTTTTTTGAAATTTACATGATATAGAACATGTTCATTTTAAAAGCTATACTTCTGTAAAAGCCTTAATTTTTCATTAAAGCTATATGCCTTAAGATATTAAATATTTCATAGATAAGCTTTATCTAATTTTACATTACAGGTTTTGACATTTGCATACAAGCATGCATTAGTAAATAAAATGTATGGGAGAGGCCTTAAATTTGCAACTAAACTTGTGGAAGAAAAACCAACAAAAGAAAACTGGAAAAATTGTATTCAAGTAAGTGATATTTCAGTTGTCACCATAAGGGTCACTTCAATACTGCATAGTGACAAGATACCTAAAAAGCCTCATGGTAGTGATATAACAGTACTGACTTTATCATGAATAATATTTAATCAATGTAATTTGAACAATAAAATAAATACATAAAGAGGCAGTCAAAAGCCATTTAGATTTTTTACTCCTGTCCAGAAAACTTGTATTTAGCTTCAGGTGTTTTTAATATACACACAATGCATTATGAATTTTGTACAGGTAGAAGACAAAGTTTTCTTTTATGAAGGAAATAATTTCATTAAATACATATTGGCTTAATTCTAAAATGGTTGAATTTTTAGAGTTTTATATTTGATTTTCTTCATTTGAGATAGGCCATTATGTTATTTTATTGTTATTTTTATTAATCCACACTCAATGATATTTTTCCTATTGATTTTTAGAGAGAGTAGAAGGGTGGGGGGAGCCAGAGAAAGAAAGGAAGGAACAGAGAAACATCGAGATGAGAGAGACACATTGATTGGTTGCCTCTTGCTCGTGCTCGAATGGGCTGGGGATTGAACCTATAACCCTTTGGTGGGCCAGTGCTCTAATCACTGAAAAACACAGGCCAGGGCTTATTACATTTTTGTATCCTCACCTGAGGATATGTTTTTACTGATTGAGAAAGAGAACAAGGGTAGGGGAGAGAAAAAAACAGCAATGTGAGAGAGCAATATTGATCGGTGCCTCTTGTATATCCTTGACCACAGTCAAACCCACAATCTGGGTGTGTCCTGACTGGGATTCCAACCCATGACCTTTCAGTGTATGGGATAACACACCAACCAACAACCACACCAGCCAGGGCAGCCATGATATTATTTTATCACATATTGTACTATATTGAGTGAAATTCTGTGGTTGTCCTTTTTGCAGAAGTTAATTGTCAAGTATAAAAACTTACTGAATTCCACAGATATTACTTATTATTGACCTTGTCTTTGTGATGCATAATTGGTTTATGCCTAAAGGGAGGTTGGGGAATGTTGGTTATGCGGTCAAGGGTCTGCTCTTTATATTTAAGGTATTCTTTGGGTGTAAAACTAACCAGTAGGTTCCTATGGAAATTTTTTATTAAACTATATGTTATCTTTACTCTTAGACCCTTTTTTGCATACCTTTACCAGTTAAAATTGTATGACATTTTAAATTCCTTCAGATCTCTGAATAGGTTAAGAGAACTCTTTCTGGAATTTATTGTTAATAAGTCCAGTCTCATCATGTAGGCTGTACTCTGCAAACTTGTACATTTGTGAAGCCAGTGATCCACCCAGACATTGATTTCAGGGGTGTTTTGTAACTTGTCTCCCCTCCACTCTGCTTCCCTATCTGTTTTTCAACTAGCAACCAGAAACATTGGCTTTGACACCTACTGGTGAATCTCCATTACATTTACAATAAAATCCAAACTCCTCACTGTGGCCTATAAGGCCTCATGTAATCTGGCTCCTGCCTTCCTTTCTAGCCATATCTCAGATCCCACTTCCCCTGTTCACTCTGCTTCTGCCACACTAGCCTCCTTTCTGCTTGGGTAAAATCCTTGGCCATACCCTGTCCACAGGGGACCGAACTATTCGAGCTGTGCAGAAAGCTTTTCCTCAGATTGACACAGTACATTCAGGCTTCAACTTAAATGTTACCTCCTAAGAGATCTCTTTCTTGACCATGTAACTTCCCAGTCACTCTGTATTGTATAGTTTTATTTTTACTGTATACCTGATTTTATATGTATATATATTTACTTATTTATTCATGTATTAACTTGCTGTTTTATTATTTGGTTTTCCTGAATTGAACATAAGTTTCTAAAAATGGGAAGTCAGTTTGTTCAGTGTTGTTTTCCCAATGCCTAATTTGACTTCTAGTGGGCACTCAGAAATGAATGAAAGGAAACTAGATTGGTAGGAAGGGAGCAAATAAGTTAATTGGTAAGGAAAGCAAAGGTTAGTAGGAAAGAGGGAAAGAAGGGAGGTTGGTTCGGATGAGAATAATTACTAGGGTAGGTTAGCTGGTAGGAAAGTTTATAATTGGTAGTAAGGAACTTTGGTTCATAGAAAGGACGGTGGGTGGGTTGATGCTAGGTTGGATGGAAGGAGAGTTCTACATACTACCACATTATTACTAAATTTTTAATGCAGAATTTGCCTTAAACATTAAACTTGAAAATCTGTTCTTTAATAATATATCACTGTGTTTTGTTATAGCTGATGAAGTTACTTGGATGGACCCATTGTGCATCTTTTACTGAAAACTGGCTCCCCATCATGTATCCTCCTGATTATTGTGTATTCTAAACTGAGAACCAAGACTTTAAATTTTAAAAAAGAAAATTTTATAGTGGATGGACATAAAAACAAATTTGTGGCATTTTTAGTCTAATGCATGTTTTCATCTGCTATCAGATATTATTAAAATGATGTGTATTTATCAGAGACTTTGCTGGCGTGTGGCTTAATACATGTAAATCTAGACCTCTGACATCATGGTGTGTTCTTACTGCCTCACATTGCTGGCAATGGGCTGTGCCCTGACTGCCAGCACCAAGGACTTTCATTTGGGTTGCAGCTACTACATGCATGATAAGTTTTGAAGAGTAACTTTTAACTGCAAACCTGTAAAATTCTATTTTTTATTTTATAAAAGAACAGGGTTTTAACATGTTGGACTTTAATTTTTCTCAATTGTATGAAGGCCTTAAAAAAGCTACATTAAGCGTAGCTAAAATTATTTATTGGACTAAAAAGTAACAGAATTTCACTTTCAGATATTTTTTTGGTTTGTCTTTTTTTTTTAACCTTTACATTCAATTAAGGGGGGAAATTTAAAGGGGCACAAATAAATAATGTGGCAATTGCTGGGGCAGAACTGCTTCTATAAATCTTCATCTTGGAGTAATTTCAGGCCAATCATTTTTAACATCCTTTTGATGTGCAGAGCATCTGAATGAACCAATAATACATGTATAAGTGCCAGATAGCTAAATCTTTATCAGGTATTGTAAAGACACACATATGGTATGTTTATTAAAGTTGAAATAATGTAAACACATGAATAAATGTGCAAAACCAAGATCACAGTACACCATATACACTGATACCTTAATTTTTTAATAAATAATAAACGTGAATATTGAAGCTTCTTAAAGTTGGTCTTAATTTTTCATAATTAAAATTTTGGATTAGAACAAAAGTAATATTAAATTCATAGACAAAAAACTTGAGGTAATTTATTTTATAATGTTTCTGATAGACTTGCAATTATTTGAATGTTTCCAATCTTACTGTGATTAGATTTTATGTATGTTTAACTTATTTTATCTTTCTATTATACTTGCTTCTCTTATCCTTTCTCCATAAAATAAACAGACACACATAGACAATATTAAAAGCCTCTCCTGACTTATAGCAAGTGTGTGTGTGTGCGCACGCACGTATGTGTGTGATTTTTAAATCTTATTTCCTTAGAATTTACTACTACATATAGAAGTTCGGTTACACTGCTGGGAGAACAGCAGCCAGAAGCTGGCTGGCATCCTGGGCCTGGTTCCTGCCAACTCTGTTGTTAACTATACCAGGATGCCCGCATAATTTAAAAAAAAAAAAAGTTCTACCAGTAATCTTGTCTAATTGTTCATAACTGGTTTCTGGTAATTGATTCCTTTATTTGATTAATACATTAGAGCTTTATGAAAAAAATAGAAATATGCATGCCAACATTTTGCATACAATTTCTGAACCATCTAGAGCAGCCGTGGGCAAACTACGGCCCGCGGGCCGGATACAGCCCGTTTGAAATGAATAAAACTAAAAAAAAAAAAGACCGTATCCTTTTATGTAATGATGTTTACTTTGAATTTATATTAGTTCACACAAACACTCCATCCATGCTTTTGTTCTGGCCCTCCGGTCCAGTTTAAGAGCCCATTGTGTTGTCAAACCGGTTTGGCTCAGTGGATAGACCGTCAGCCTGCGGACTGAAAGGTCCCAGGTTCGATTCCGGTCAAGGGCATGTACCTTGGTTGCGGGCACATCCCCAGTGGGAGGTGTGCAGGAGGCAGCTGGTCGATGTTTCTAACTCTCTATCCCTCTCCCTTCCTCCCTGTAAAAAATCAATAAAATACATATTTTTTTTTTTTAAAAAAGAACCCATTGTGGCCCTCGAGTCAAAAAGTTTGCCCACCCCTGATCTAGAGTCTGAAGTTCATCAATGACCAGGTACATGCCTGTTCCCTCACAAACTCTTTCATCTACATACATACAGGTTTCCCCATAAACACAGGTTCAGTCCAATAAAAAAATTGAGAAACTCAGAAAAGATAGGTTACTTCCTAAGGTCATGCTGCTGATTATTAATTACAGAACCTGTTTTATAATCTAGGTTTTGCCATATTTGGTAAGTACCACCTGCTTGCACAGAGCTTCTTGGTCAGCCAGAGGTGAGAGCTTGGGTCCTTCTCAAGTCTTTCCTAAGGATGTGTACTGTGTGCGTGCCCTTCTAGGTGCTCAGGAGTTTGTCAGAGCTTTCAAAGCCCCTATGAACATATTTCCTTTTAAGCTTTTTGATTAGCCCAACAGTTATCCACCATTTCAGGCAGCCACAAAATTACACAATTGCCTATAATTATCTGGACAGCCACTGGAAAAGGCCTCGGCCTGAGAGAGATGTGGCTTTTCAGATAGGACTGCATTTCCAGTCGTGTAAACGAAATTCTTTCTAGAATCTGACTAAACCTGTCTAATAAAGACTGATTTGCACTTGGGGGTATTCTAGAAAACAACCAGATAAGTTAAATAATGACAATTCTCTGGAAATGGAAGTTTGGAGGAGCTCCCAACCCTATGTGGCTCCCTCCAATGACTGCCAGGCTGCTTTTCAGGACTATCATGGAGCTGGAGATGGAATGGGGATTGGGCGAATTAAAACATCACGAAATACACACACTGCTCTGAGATTCAGCCATTTTAATTGCACAAACATGCCTCAGATTGCTACATGCCTTTGGTTAATTTTAGGAATTCTGAAAAAGTTGCTTTTGATAATTTTTGCTTGTTTCCCCATAGCTTAATGGAGAGAATTTTCAGAGGTGCTTCTGCATTGATGAAATGGTCCACATTGCAGTGACATATTTTTCTTTTTAGCACAAGAATTTAGTAACCAATTTTAATGGAATTTTAAAATTAGAAACTTCCTGATTATTTATTTTGAAGTACTACTTTCTGAGTGACATCAAGATACAATAAATTCTAGGATCCTTCAAATAAGACTTATTTTTGCACAAAATCATCATCATTCCAGGGCTCCTAAATATTGACTTTATCCTTCAGGTTTTGATTTTTTTTTTTTTTTTTTTTTTTTTTTTTTTTAACGTGGAAGAGTTTTGGATATACGCTTTAAGAAAGGTATGGTTCTGTAGGTGCAATTAGTGGTTGGGCCCTCCTGACAGGCTGGTCAGTGCAGCCTGAACATCTATGATGCAAAACAGTCTTGACTACTGCACAGCAGAGAGTTGGCTGTACCCTTCTAGGGCAATGTATTGTTTTAGTATCATATTGCTCCTGCTTTGGGGAGAGGATTTCAAAGAAGCATGTGTTTAAGCTCTGTCCTCTCAAGGTTCTGATGTGAAAAACCACAATTCCAATATCAAGGCCAGATGTCACTGTTTTCACTAGGTGACATCTAGTGACTTCTAAGATAGGACTGCATTTCTAGAATCTGATATGCCAGTCATATCCAAAATGTGAATAGAATGCATATTAACTGGAAATATATCATTTTCATTTTATGTAGGATTTTAAAAGTTATTAACATGTCTCAATGATTCTGTGTACCAAGGTACCTCAAAACTCATTGGTTTTAACAATAATCATTACTTTTCCTCATGAGTGTAACTTGGCTGGAGTTTAAACTGGACTTAGCTTATATGGTTCCAAGCCTGTCATTAAAATGTACAATTTACAGGAAGAAGAGAAGATAGAGGGACTATTAAAAGATACCTTGGTAATGCAGTGGGCATAATGCAGCAAGTAAAAATGCTATAGAACAGACTACCCAACTGCAACAAAGAAAGGCAAGATGGAGAATCTGGAGATTTGATTTGGGGTGATGAATATAAAGATTATGTATTACAGAAGTGTACACTTTATATAATTTTATTAGCCAATGTAACCCAATAAATTTAATTTTTAAAAATCAAAAAAAGGGACATGCCAATCAAGCAATTAATCAAAGATGTGGACCTTATTTGGGTCCTTATTCAAACTCAAAATGTCATAACATGAGAAAATTGGAAATGGGAACTGATTTAATTTTTAATATATTAATAGTATTAATATAAAAATTATATATAAAATGTTTTTTAAATGTGATATGGTTATGTGTCATATAGATATGAATAGAATATACAGAAGAATGGATGTCTTCAAATTTATATAGGAGCAAAGAAGTGGGTGGAAATTTAGATGAAATAAGATTTGCCATGAGTTGAATAAAAATTTATGGGGGTGAGTTTTCATAATACTTTTGTCTATTTAAACAGCATTATTGCGTTATAGTTGCCATATAATAAACTACATACTTAAAGTATACAACTTATCTGTTTTATACACTGAATGGCCAGATTATTATGACCACCTGATGTTTGTAGGCAAATTAGCCATACACTGCATCATATGGGATATGGAAGCCAAAGGCCTGTTCGAACACCATTGCTGTCTGCAGTTACCAAGATAAAACGTCTCCAATTCACACAGGAACACAAGGATTGGACACTCAAGCATTGGAAAAAAGTCATGTGGCCCAATAAACACGTTTCCAGTTGCATTATGCTGATGGCAGAGTGAGAATTTGGCAGAAACAGCATGAAAGCATGCACCCCATATGCATGAGTACAACCCTTCAAGCTGGTGGGGGCAGTGGTATGGTTTGGGGCATGTTTTCCTGGCATGATTTGGGCCCTTTAATTCGTGTGGAACAACGTCTGAATAGCACAACATACCTAAGTATCATTGCTGATCAAGTTCATCCTATCATGTTGATGGCATATCCCAATGGAGATGGCTTCTTCCAACAAGACAATGCGCCATGCCACGGTGCTCATATTGTGCTGGAGTGGTTTCAAGAACATGAGGGAGACTTTACCCTGCTTAGGTGGCCCCAAAATCACCAGATCTCAATCCAATTGAGCATTTGTGGGACGAAGTTAAAAGAGCCATCAGGCAGCTGGTTCCACAACCATCAAATCTCACAGAACTGGGCAGTGCTATTCATCAGGCCTGGTCTCAGATTCCTTGCATCACCTTTCAACATCTCATGGAGTCAAAGCCAAGAAGAATTGCCGCAGTATTGAAGGCAAAAGTTGGCCCAAAGAAGTACTGATGGGATGGTCATAATAATCTGGCCACTCAGTGTATATTCACTAGGGGCCTGGCACACGAAATTCGTGTGCAGGTATGGTCCCTAGTCCCGGCCTGCAATCAGGGCCATCTTCCCCAGCTGCCTGCAGTGGGCCCTGCCCCCCCGCCACCACGCCACCACCCATCCCAGGTTCCCCATTCTCCATCAGGCGATTGGAGCCTGATGGCCAGGGGGAGAGGGGCCAAGAGGTCAGCCGTTCTGCCTGCTCCCTGGCCCCATCCCCTGCCGCCACTCACCCCAGTTCCCCATTTGCCATTGGGTGATTGGAGCCTGCTGGCCAGGGAAAGGGACCGAGAGGTGGTCAGTGCGCCTCATAGTGACTGGTCCAGGGGTCATTCTGGTTGTTCTGCCATTAGGGTCAAGTTGCATATTACCCTTTTGTTATATAGGATAGAGGCCCAGTGCATGGGTGGGGGCTGGCCAGCTTGCCCTGATGGGAGCCCCGGATCAGGGTGGGGGTCCCCACTGGGGGGTGGGACCATCCGTGGTCGTTCTCGTCTCTGGTCGTTCTGGTTGTTCCGTCATTTCAGTCACTGGGCTTTTATTATATAGGATATTTTCCTATAATAAAAGTTTAAAGACAAAAATTCTATATAACTAATCAATCTCTCTTTACTAAAAGGGTAGACTTCTATCCCTTTAGAAAATAAGAAAATAAAGATGATCATCATATACCTTTGTCCTGGGAATGTGAAAGATAACTATTTGAAAGTTTGAGACTTAGAGGGCAGGTCCCATTACTATACTAGTAACTTTCTCACATTTCTCTATATCGTGGGCTTAAAGAGGAGATTTGAAAGCAAATTTGCATATTTTATTGGATTTATTGGGATGACATTAATAAAATTCTATAGGTTTTAGATAATTCTACAATACATCATTTGTATATTGTGTGTTCACCACCCACTCCAAGTCAGTTCTTCCATCATCATTTATCCCCCCTTAACCCTCATCTACCTTACCTCATCCCCCTTTCTCTCTGGTAATCTTGACACTGTTGCCTGTGTCTATTTCATCCTTTTTTTTTGTTTAATCCCTTCACTTTTTCAGCCAAGCTCCCCCGCAACCCTCTCCTCTCTGACAGCTGTCAGTCTGTTCTCTATATAAATTTGTTTCTATTTTGTTTACTAGAGGCCCGATGCACGAAATTCATTCAAGAGTAGGCCTTTTTCCCCCGGCCCGGCTTCCTTCACAGCCCTGGCTTCGCCTGGAAGGTCATCCGGTCTAATTAGCATATTAGGCTTTTATTATTATAGACTAGAGGCCCGGTGCACAAAACTTTGTGCACTCGGTGGGAGGGGAGGTCCCTCAGCCCGGCCTGTGCCCTCTCGCAGTCTGGGACCCCTCGGGAGATAACAACCTGCTGGCTTAGGCCTGCTCCCGAGTGGCAGAGGGCAGGCCCAATCCCTAGGTGCAGTCCCTGGTCGGGCTCAGAGCAGGGCCGATTGGGGAGTTGGGGCGCCGCCCCGTCATGCACAGAGCAGGGCTGCCGGGGTCCAACCCCAGCAGGTCCAGGGGTTCCCCATAGGTGTGGACTGAGTTGGCGAAGAAGGAATGACACAGAGGCAGCGTTCAGGTGATCATCATAGCCGGGTTCTCTTGTCAGGGTCTCCAGCCAAGTTCTGTTCAGGATCTCCAGAGAGGTTCTGCTTAGGATCTCCAACCAGGTTCTGTGTCCATGTTCTCTTGCTAGGTTCTCCAGGCAGGTTCAGTAGCCATGTTCCCTCGCTAGGTTCTCCAAGTCCTCCAGCCAGGTTCTGTCCAGGTTATCCAGCCAGGTTCAGTCACCAGGTTCTAGTCAGGTTCTCTTGCCCATTTCTGTAGTCAGGTTCAGTCCAGGATCTTTTGCCATGTTTTCTCGCTAGGTTCTGAGGCCAGTTTCTGTCCAGTATCTTTTGCCATGTTCTCTCCAGCGAAGTTCTTCTGTCTCTAGAGAACGTTCTGTGTAGGTTCTGTGCCTAGGTCCCGTCTCTCTTGGTTCCGTATTCTAAGTTCTGTCTCTTGCTGTCTTATTACATCTGTATTTATACCAGTTGATTCAATCCTATCAATCTCTATTACAAAGGTTAGGGCGTTTCTTATCTCCATTCCAGGGAGTAAAGATTATGTAGCTTAAGCATGATTGTTCATAGTTAAAGTGATTAATTACCCACCTGGCACTAGTTAAGAGGTTTTATTCCCTCCCTAACTTCAGGGGAAAATCCCTACCTGGGGAAACAACCTTTCTCAGAGACCTTGGTTAAAACAAATAGTGCCAAGAAGGTGAGCAAACATATTAAGAACAGTATGCCATATATGCCAGGTCCCTTGAAACAGCAAGCATGGACCGGCTCCCGGCACAGGGCGGATTGGGAGGTTGCGATGCCACCCTCAGTCACACTCAGGGTAGGGCCGATTGGGGGGTTGGGGCACCGCCCCCTGTCACACTCAAGGCAGGGTTAATGGGGAGGTTGCGGCGCCACCCCCTGTCACGCACAGAGCAGGGCCAATCAGGGGGTTGGGGCGCTGCCCCCTGTCACGCACAGAGCAGGGCCCATCAGGGGGGTTGGGGCTCTGTACCCTGTCACGCACAGAGCAGGGCCGATCAGGGGGTTGGGGAGCTCCCCCCGTCACGCACAGAGCAGGGCCGATCAGGTGGTTGAGGAGCTCCCCCCTGTCACAGAGTAGGGCCGATAGGGGAGTTGGGGCATTGCCCCGTCACACACAGAGCAGGGCGGATCAGGGCGTTGGGGCGCCGCCCTCTATCACCCACAGAGCAGGGCCGATCAGGGGGTTGGGGTGCCGCCACTCTCACACTCAGGGCAGGGCTGATGGGGAGGTTATGGCTCTACCCCGTCACACAGAGCAGGGCCGATCAGGGGGTTGGGGCGCCGCACTCTGTCACACACAGAGCCGCAGGGTGATCAGGGGGTTGGGGAGCTCCCCCCTATCAGGCACAGAGCAGGGCTGATCAGGGGGTTGGGGCCCCTTCCCCTGTCACAAATAGAGCAGGGCAAATAGGGGGGTTGTGGCCCCGCCCCCTGTCACACTGATCCCGGTGCCGGGAGGCCTCTCGGCTCTGCTGATCCTGGTGCTGGGAGGCATATTACCCTTTTACTATATAGGATAGAGGCCTGGTGAATGGGTAGGGGCCTGCTGGTTTGCCCTGGTGTCCTGGATCAGGGTGGGGGTCCCCACTGGGGTGCCTGGCCAGCCTGGTTGAGGGGATGATGGCTGTTTGCAGCTGGTCACACACCCTTCAGGGTGGGGGTCCCCACTGGGGTGCCTGGCCAGTCTGGGTGAGGGGCTGAGGGCTGTTTTCAGGCTGGCGGGTGACTGAAGCTCCCAACCGCTCCTTTTTCTTTTTTCTTTTTTTATTCTGGGCCAGCTTTAGCTCTGAGGCTTGGTTCCAGGTCTTAGGCCTCCCCTGCTGAAAGCAGGTGTCTGGCCTTTGTTTACCTTCTGTATTTGAAACAATGTTGCAATCCTGCTGGCTGAAGCCTGGCTACTAAAGCAGGTGTCTGGGGTTTTGTTTAGCTTCTATATTTGTAACATATTGCTTAGCGTTGCAGCTCAGAGGCCGGCAGCAGCAGGCGGGGAACATTGGAGTCCTCTGTCACTGAAGCAAGTAAGCCTCATGTTCGCTTCCAGCTGCCTGGCTGCTGGACGCCATCTTGGGTGGCAGTTAATTTGCATATCTCCCTGATTAGCCAATGGGAAGGGTAGTGGTCGTACGCTAAATACCATGTTTCTCTTTTATTAGATAGGATTTTGTTCATTAGATCCCACAGATAAGTGAAATCATATGGTACTTCTCTTTCTCTGACTTATTTCACTTAGCATAATACTCTCCAGGTCCATCCATGCTCTCACACAGGGTAAGATTTCCTTTTTACCTCTGAGTAGTATTCCATTACGATAATGTACCACAGCTTTTTTGTCCACTCCTCTACTGATAGGCACTTGGCTGTTTCCAAATCTTGGCTGTTGTAAATAATACTGCAATGAACATAAGTGTGACTATATTCTTTTGAATTAGTGTTTCAGTTTTTTTGGATAAATTTCCAGAATTGGAATTGCTGGATCAAAAGGCAGTTCTAATTTGAATTTTTTGAAGTGTCTCCATATTGATTTCCACAGTGGCTGCACCAATCTGCACGAGGGTTCCTTTTTCTCCACATCCTACCCAATAATTGTTATTTATTGATAGCCATTCTGACAGGTGTGAGGTGCTACTTCATTGTGGTTTTAATTTGCATTTCTCAGATGATCAGTGAAATTTAGTCTCTCTTCATTTGTCTATTGGCCATTTGTATGTCCTCTTTGGAGAAGTGTCTATTCAGGTTCTTTGCCCATTTTTTTAATTGAAGTGTTGTTTTTGGTGTTGAGTTTTATAATTTTGCCCTGGCTGGTGTGGCTCAGTTAGTTGAACGTCATCCTGTGCACTGAAAGGTCGCTGGTTCAATTCCAAGTCAGGGCACATACCCAAGTTGTGGGCTTAATACCCAGTGGGAGGCTTGCAGGAGGCAACTGATCAATGTTTCCCTCTCACATTGATGTTTCTCTCTCCTTTCTCCCTTCCTCTCTCTACAAATCAGTAAAAACATAGTTAAAAAGGGAGATAATAAAATGTTAGAATAATCCCAATATCAAAGTTCCATAATTTAATGTTACCTGTATGTGACACTGAAAAATAGGAGAGAAGGAAATCAACCATTTTTTTTTTTCTTACCTTCTGGGCATCTGAACTACCCTTTTCTGGAAGTGCAAACTTTTTCTGAAACCAAGTCAAATCTTTATGAGCACGATCTCAAAAATAACTCCTAGGAAAATTAAAATAAAGAAAATTGGCATCCAGTGATTTTGAGAAGTCCAGGACTCTAGAAGGTCCTGTAAGTTCAAAATGTATTATCTTCCAATCCACTCATCACAGCTTTTAAAATTAAAAAAATTGCTGACATTTTTAAATATGTGAAATAAATTATCACTCTGAAGTCCTCCTCATCTCATAACCACATGCAGCACTCTGCCAGAAAAAAAATTTCTAGGGCTTCTCAGTATCTTATTATCAAGGGCAGCAGTGATTAAATAAAGTTAGGTATGTGTCAGAGTGGGTGTTTAACTGAGTTCATAGCAATTTACTTTAGCAATAATGTGTGGTGCTATAGAATTTTTACTTAAAAAATTTTTGTTGTTGTTAATCCTCTCTCGAGGATATTTTTCCATTGATTTTTTAGAGAGAGTGGAAGAGAGAGGGAAAGACAGAAATATTGATTGCCTCCGGCACATGCCCTGACCAGGGCAGGCCTGGGGAGGAGCCTGCAACCACGGTACATGGGCTTGCCTGCAATCGAACCTGGGACCTTTTGGTTGGCAGGCCAACGCTCTATCCACTGAGCAAAACCAGCTAGGGCTAAAAATTTTAAAATAATCCTCTATTAGTTTCACAAAAAGAAACACAATTCTAAGGGTAGTATAGGTGAGTTATCACTGCCCCATAATTCAAATGTAGAACAAAATTGACTGGACACACCATTTCCTATTACCACCAGGAATAGTACATTTTATGCTTTTTTTCTAAACAAGAAAATAAAAATGTAAGGTTGCCAGATTTAGAAAAAAACAAAGCTAGATGACCTAGTTTAAATTTAAGATAAATGCCAAATAATTTTTTATTATTAGTACACCTCATTGTTATGTAGGACATGACAGCTTGTCTCTAATGGGTCTGCGGATTATTTTTTAACTTTAAAGCACCTACTTTTATATTTCTTTTTACTGGATGGGTCTGTTGTTCCTCTTCAACAATCTACCATTATGCTGAAAACCAAAGTTAGATTTTACCATGGTCTCCTGGCAAATTTCCTTTTCACCCTGGCGGGTGATTCCAAGAAGTAGCTACTACTTGTGATGCGTCCTTGTTGTCAGAAATAAGGTGGGGCAGAGCCAGATTTAAGTCCTGATCACTTTTTTTCCTCAAAGTTCAGTCACAAAGTAGTGACAGTATGGACTATTAATGAAAATGTTAACACTACCTTGGATTTAGAGTACCTTCCCTTTGAAGATATAATTCTTAGTTTTCACTTATTCAAGATGAGTTGAGGAAAGAAATACTACTCTTTATAAATAGTGTTCAGGCCTCTTTGGTCACATAAGTTTGAGTGCAAGGAAGATATTTGGGGCTCTTACTGTCCCAGAGTATGAAAGACAGTAAGATCAAAGGCACATTTTAAATGTCAGAGTTTACAGTCTTTCAGTCTACTGGACCATAGCCTCCAGGAGTTACATGCTTAATTTAGGTTTAACTGTTATCTTGGGGTTTATCTTTGCAAAGAATGTCTTTGTAGAATACATGGTAGGCATTCATTACTTCTAGATAAAACTTCAGCAATTCCTCTGGATTTCAGGGTAAAGTACACCCTCCTCTCTGACTCTCCACCTACATAGAATGATTTTTAAAATTTTTTCCTATGAAATAATAATGCAACTGGCAAACAATCTCTTGCCTAAGGCAGGCATTCTCTAATTCATTTAATGTAACTACCTTAAAGGGGATTCAATGTTTTAACACTTTACTCTCTAGTTCCTTAGATTTTTCAGAGCTTACGGCACTGAACCTTTATTAGTATACCACTGAATAGCTCTTATAAAAACTGAAAAAGAACTTCTGTGTAACTCTCATGCTGATGCTTAAGTTTGCAGAGGTAAAAGGTTTCCCCTCCAGGGCTCTGTCATTCATATTTGTTACTTAATTTCCTTGCCTACTAATAAAAGTACAATTACCTAGTTTTCAGCACAAACAAAACACTTCTGTCCTTTGCACTGGAGACCTCTCATGTCAGTCTCAAGTGAGAAGAATTAAAAGTAAATGCTAATCCTGGCTGGTGTGGTTCAGTTGGAGTATTATCCTGTACACCAAAAGATGGTGAATTCAATTCCAAGTCAGGGCACATACCCAGATTGTGGGTTCAATCCCTGGTTGAAGTATGAGCAGGAGGCAACTGATCGATGTTTCTCTCATCCTCTCTCTAAAATCAATAAAAAAATTTAGGTTATTAAAAAATAAATGTTAAGCTAAATTTATTTTAAAAAATCATAGACAATAAAAAATAACGAACACCAGAGAAATCACATTACTAACTAACTAACAGTAATAGATACTACAGGAAAACACTCAGGAAAAAAATTGAAGTTTTAAAAAATCTAGATTGATTAATGTCACATTCTTTGAGCTATTTAAACATTGTGAACTAGGTTTTTATTCTTTATGTACCAGGAAAAAAGTCCCAATTATAGGCTTGTGAATAACAATATAAAATCAGGATTGCTCATAACGGTTAGAAATTCTGTGAATATCATATAGGTCACTACAACAAATATTTACTGAATAATGAAAGCATAAGTCATTCAATAAGTAACTAAAAACTGCTTTATAGATACAAAGGTGAGTAAAAACTATTCCCTGACTTAAAGGAGTATGTAATTTAAGTGGTATGGATTAGATATGTTAATAACCTACTGAGAAGACAAAGTGTGATTAACATCAAAGAGCAAGCTATTATGTGGGTTCCAAGGAGAGATATTTGTGTAGTCCATGTTACCGAGTACTGTGTACAGCAAGCATGTCAAACTCACTGCTGACAGGCCGCACGCCTCATTTATTTATAAACGAGGTGTATAGGTTTAGAGAATGGGGAAAATAAGGCTAAAATGTTGATAAGCCCTATTTTGCAGGGCCTTAAATTAAGGACTTTAACCTTAATAATCACCTTTGAACATCTTCCAAGTTTTTGAGTTGGAGGTATCAAGTGGCTTACTGAAGCAAGGAGACAATGAAATAGGAAAATCAATTAGGTTTCTGCAATTATACAGATGAGATTGTTGAGGGCCTGAATTAGTGACTGAATTTACTATAGTAAAATGAGTGTTGCTTTTCTGTTTTAAAGATGACACTCCTCTGCAAAATTACTTTCTCAACTGCAAAGAAATGACAAAAGTTCCACTGTAACAAAATTCAAATGTTTAATTTTTTCAAACTTAACTATATTAATAAAAATAAATTATATTTAGACTGTCTTCAACATTTGTGCATCATCTTTATAGAACTATGCTTTCAAAACACATTTTGTAAAATACATCAATTTCACAATTAAAACATGTTTTATAAATGGGGGAACATTAAAGAACATTAAGTTAGTTGAAAATATACCTCATAATGCTGAGAGTTATGCTGTTCTTTATCAAATTAACTGTATTTGTATTCAAAATAACATGGCTTTTAACTAAAGACAATTATTTCTTGTCCCTTTCAGTGATTTCCTGAATCCAAAACAAAATTTGTGTATTTATTTCTTTGAAAACATCATTCGTTGACCGTCCTTTCACTGCCATGGAATGATTTGCCTTCTCAATCCAGTGGATTTTATTAGGAGCTTGCATTTTCTGTGCGACTTTCTCCAACAAGTTCTAAAGGAAAAAAGAAGAGGATACTAGACTAATGATCTACTTGTGTCTAATAAAAATTCTCTCTTCTGCCCCACCTATACTAGCATCCATTCACTAAATATTCATTAAATACCTACTCTACGAACAACATTTAAGGCAAAGGAATGTGCAAGGAAATGTCTACTGAAGTGGCCGGAAGTCCCCCATCTCTCAGAAACAGCAATTCTACAGAACAGATCAAGCATTTAATGTTGATGATAAAAATTAAATTATAGAGCCAAAAAAATCTCCTAAAAATATTTTCCCCAAAGAAATTATATGCTCTAGGCTAGGAAATACACTGATATTTACTAATATGTACAAGTTACTATTTTTTTCTCAAGAATCAATTTTATAAAAAATTGGAGAATCTGCTTGAAAGTTGAAATGATAAACCAAATGTAGTCTAGTAATCCCCAACTCATAAGATTCAGATTAGTCATTTCCCAAGTAAAAAGTTAATACATTTACCAATTCTCATAGGGAGATTAATTTTGTCATTATGCTTATTTTAGGTTCTCCAAAGCAACAGGGCAACTAATGCACAAAACTCGAATTAGTCAAATCAGCATCTCTTTACCAGTAAAAAGACTGGCTGCTGCAGGTAATATATTGTTCCCAACATATCTGTCTTTCTTTCTCTCTCATGCACAAAAATATCAAGTTGTAATTCACCTTTTCACACATTTCATCTGCTGAGCCTGACACAAATAGTACAGGATCTTTTATACGAAAGAGATCTTCATCTCTAAGTTTATGCTGCTGTTTAGGATGGTGCAGTGGATAAGAAATACAAACGAGACCTCGAACAAAATCATTAGCATCAGCTGGCTCAATATGACACATTACAGAAGCAGCTGCTCTTGAGCCCATTGAGCGACCTAAAAAACAATTAAAATTAAGTTGTTTGAAGTATAAACATTCACAAAGTAGTGGGGATAATGTGGCAAATTAAATTTCATTTAGTTTATCCATCGTATTTGTAAATCAACAAATTAACTCTAAAAGGTGGCAAATAGCAAGTCATAATGGAAACTTATAAACTGTGAAGAGGTAAAAATTAATCCTAAATCAATTTAAAAGAAAGGAATTACTTTTCTGAAGGATTGTGAAAATCCTCATGAAGGAATCATATGAGAGGTGAACCAGATGTATAAATAAAAGGAGAAATCTTTGGGCTATAATACATATATATGAGGTTTAAATTTGCTATAAATATATAAAGTACTTTGATGTCATACAAGTGACTTTCCAGAACAAAACAAAAAATTCCTTAAATTAGCTTCCTGTAATCTATTTTAATTCTCAATGACCTAGTCCTATATTTAAAAACAAGTATTGTAACTTACCTCCAAGGAAAACACCTGCAAGTTTGTATTCTGAGGTCTTGAGGTAACTCTAAAAAAAAAAATTTTTTTTCAACAAAAAATTATCAATACTTCTATAAAACATTCCATTGGGAAAATCAACATATATTTCTCATCATTACTGAAATGTATGAAAATCTTTGCAAAGACAACCACAAATTCTTAAAGAGATTCTTCTTGAAAGAGGTAACTAATTCTTTGCTCTTCTGGTGATGCCTTCACTGTCAAATTATGTTGAGTAATACAGGCAAATATATAAAGCAAAAAACCCATTTTACCAGTCTAAAGAAGTCCAACATTAAAATACCTTTACAGAACAAGATATATATATAGATGGAAAGATATACACAGATATGCCAGTAAAAGCTTCCAACTAATACAAAATTTGATAATAATACTAACATCTTAATTTAAAGCTCTGAAAAACGTAGCAAGCTTAGAGTAATTTGGATTAAAAGAAATTTCAGCCCTGGCAAAGTAGCACAGTTGGTTAGAGCATCGTCCCCATACACCAAGACTGCGGGTTTGATCCCTAGTAGGAGACATTTGAGAATCAACCAATGAATACATAAATAAGTGGGACACATATCTGTCAAAACCAATAAAAAATAAAATTTCAGATTTACGTTATACAGGGATTTTATTTTATTTTAAATATATTTTTTATTGATTTTTTACAGAGAGGAAGGGAGAGAGATAGAGAGTTAGAAACATCGATGAGAGAGAAACATCAATCAGCTGCCTCCTGCACATCTCCTACTGGGGATATGCCCGCAACCCAGGTACATGCCCTTGACCGGAATCGAACCTGGGACCTTTCAGTCCGCAGGCCGACGCTCTATCCACTGAGCCAAACCGGTTTCGGCGATACAGGGATTTTATAGTTTCCAAATAACATATATAGAAAACCATGCTAAATGTGTACATTCATATTATAGTGGGCAAAATATAACTGTATTCTAAAGTTATATAATTCCAGTAAGAAAATTACATCATAAGTAGCCTCACTGGCAGTATCACGGAGTGATGTGAGCACTAATCTCCATGGAAACTTCAGACACTGCTGAGTTTCTAAGAAAACTCATTTAAAGATATTTAAATTAAATCAAATGACTGCTAACAAAATTTGTCTTAAATTTATTAAGAATTTTAACAGAATTTTGTTATAAGTAAATATAAAGAAAATTTCTTACCAAAACTGATTTATATGCCTTAATTCTATGTACAATATTAAGGCCTTTACAGGTAAACCTCAGGCAAAAAAAACCATGAGATGCAAGATGGGACGCCAGTGACATCAAATGAGGAAGATTCATATCTCCTGAAGCTCCGTGTGTAAGAATTATTCCATATGTTAAGCTCTTGTTAGGTACCAAACAAACAGCATCTAGTAATTTATTCCCAAAAGGTATTTTCAATTTAACCTGGAATTCAAAAGAATAAAGAGATCAGAAATTATTTCCTTGCCTATTCAGACAACTGAATAACTAAATGTTCTTCAAGATCCATGATTCATGTAACAGTCTCTGATTTAAAAGCAATGCTATTAATAATAGCTAATAGTTAAATACTTATTGTGTGTCAGGTACTATTTTAAGTTTTTTATAGTTATTAACACATTTAACCTTCCTAATAATACTATGAGGCAAATACTATTATTATCTCAATTTTACAGATGAGGAAACTGAGGCACAGTAGCTTAAGTAACATGCCCAAGATTATATATAGACACTAGTTGGATTCAAACTTAGGCAGTCTGCTCTAAAGTCCTTATTCTTAACCATTAGTGCTATACTGTTGCTCACAATACAAGCTGAAAATAAGAAAATTACTCTGGAACCGTATGACTACCAAACAACATCAAAGAATCTTGAAGATGCAGAACATATGAAAATATGTATTACCTCTGTATGACTCATTTTCACTGTTGAATAACAAATTTAAAGTGCATTACATCTGAGGAGCAAAGGACATCTCCCTGAAAAGAAGATCCTATTGTGAAAGGTGGGTTGGCAAACATGGATATGACACAAGAACTATAAATGAACACATTCAGTAGCTGAAATAAACACATTTAAAACTACTTCTCTAAAAACTGGTATCTTTACATATGCATTAATTATTTTCAATAATTAAGTTCCTATGGGCACTCAGAATAGGTTATAGGGCCAGGTGTGGGGCTGACAGATGTCATATAATACAAAGCCAATGTGTTACCTTAACATGGAAGCCCTGAGAAAATTCTTATCAAAAGAGGATGCTGTATATTGATATATATATAGATATATTCTAAGCATATTTATTTTCAACTATCTTTAACTTAATTTCACAGCATATTTCTATTAACCCATTTCCTTCACCATTGTTCTCACCTCTCCCTCTCACCATGCAAAAGTATATACCCACACCATCTGTTATGTGACTTTGCAGAACTTCCCAATAGGAAGGGTGTATATCAACCCTATTGACTTTGGGATTGGCTATGGAGCTTGCTTTAACAGAATATATGTAAAGGGTTCAATGTGCCATTTATGAGCAGGAGAAGGGCAAATTTCCAGAAACTCTCTTAACTCTCACCCTCAGCCATGAGAAAAGCATGCTCCAGGTACTTTTGTCTTTAAGCCTGGGCCCCTGAATGAAGACACATGGAGCAGATATGAACCCAAAACGAAAGCCTGGAGTGCGGCCTAATCAGATCTAAACCACTGAACAACCATGACATGTTGGAAGCCATTGAGAGTTTAGGGTTGTTACCCAGCACTCCTACTACTGTAAAAAACCTTTTATTGTTCAGGATATTATCAACATCAGGAACTCCATTATTCACCTTTTCTTTCCATTAACATTTTTAATTCACTGGATATGTTCAAAAGATACCAAAAATAATCAGTGGTTTCCCTCATTCTACTGTTGTCTTGCCACCAAGATCTCCTCTCCAAAGGCACCACAATATTATCCATTTCTTACATATTTTTCTAGATACTTTATATGTACACATACCCCTCCTTTTTCTTTTTATAAACTGGTGATATTTTTCTTTGACCCCCACCACACACACTTTATAACTTGATTATTCTTTTCTTTATATAATAAGCATCTTTCGTTGTATGTTATGGCTGCAGAATATTCCAAGGAAGGGTTAAACATAATTTATTTCACCATCTGTTGATGAATTTTGAGACTGTTTCTAATCTCTTGCTAAAATAGTATTGCAATGAGTAGCATTGTACTTTTATTTTCACGTGTGTAAATATGTCTATAATATAAATTATGACAGAGGAACTGCTGTGTCAAAGGGTATATTCATTTGTGACTAATTTTGTAAAGAAAGCATTTTATTTTCAAATGGGTAACACATGCACATGTACAAACTTTTAAAAGAACAATTATGTATACAGTTGTTTCCTCACATTCTTTCCCACCAGTCACCATGTTCTTTTCTCTTCCCATAAGCAACCACTGTGTCCAACTTACTATTTTCCCTTCTATGTGTAGGTGTGTGTAGAAAAATGTTCTTATTTGAGCCTGAAGGGTATTAGTCTGACTGCAAAAGTTCTGGGATTTGAGCGGGAGAAGGGTGAAGCAGTGTCCGTTTTCATAAATGTAACCCCATCATTAACTGTGCCAGAAGTCCTCTGTTTTATTCTCAAGATAATGGGAGAAAGGTGTGAATGGGAAAAGAAATCCAGATCTAACTCGTTTTCAAATAGATGTTACCCAAGTCTTTACCTAAGCCCTCTACATCCATCCTCAGCACCATTACTTTCACGGCCAGCTTCTGTGCAATCTTAAGATGTTTGTGCTTTACATACAACTAGAGGCCAAATGCACAAAATTCGTGCCAGGGGCTCGGCCCTCGCAGCCCTGGCTTCAGCTGGAGGGTCCTCCAGCTGCCCGGTCCAATTAGCATGTTGTGCTTTCATTATTATAGAAGATGGCTCCACAGTATTCCCGCTGCTGGTTCAGAACTAAGCTAAGATGCGCTAAGACATTTCCTTTCTAGTGCCCAGTATTTGATCGCTTTGTTTCCTTTCCCCTTCTCACCATCCTTGTGGATTTGTCTTTTTAAAAAAAATATATATTTTATTGATTTTTTACAGAGAGGAATAGTCAGAAACATCCATCAGCCGCCTCCCGCACATCCCCCACCGGGGATGTGCCCGACACCAAGGTACATGCCCTTGACCAGAATCGAACCCAGGGCCCCTCAGGCCGCAGGCTGACGCTCTATCCACTGAGCCAAACTGTTGAGGCTGGATTTGTCTTTTTTAAAAAAATCCCTTTACTGTAACTCTAGTGAGATTTCAGGAGGGAGGAGAGTCAGATACGTGTGCTCAACCCACTATGCTAACCCAGAACGCTCCACCATTCCTCGACAACTTGGGCTTTCGCTTTCAGGAAAACTCTGCTCCCTTCCAGTAGATGGGCGGTCGGTCTGTTGTCCAGAACTGGAGCACAGGTTCTGGAGCACAGGTTCTGGAGCACTCGGGAAACACTGCACGGTCCCAGGACAGCCCCACCACACCCCGGTCGAGGCAGGCTGGGTGATGGTGTCCGGCTCTGGGTCCCCACGGGGCGGGTGGAAACCCTCGCTCAGTTTCGGCCTCTTGGGCCGCAAGCGGAGCAAACCCCGCCGACCTCGCCGAGGCGCCGCGCCGAGAGCGGACCTTCTCCGCACGCACCGCCTGCAGCGTCCCCACGGCGTCGGCGTTCACGAGAGACTTTTCTGACTAACGCGCAGGACGCGGGAAGGGGTCCCATCTCAGGCTAAAGCATCGAACACGCCACGACCACTGTCACGTCCCGCTGGGAAAACGGGCCCCGCGGGCCGGGCCGGCAGGTGCCGCTCAGTGGTTGACCGCGGAGCCAGGAGCCCGGAGGCAGGGCTGCAGGCCGACTCCCTGCGGGGGGCGGGCAGGAGGCAGCCCGCAGCTGATGTCTCTCATCCATGTTTCTCTCTCTCTCCCTCTCCCTTCCTCTCTGAAATCAGTAAAAATAAAACACGTAAAAAAAAGAGAAAAAACGTGTGCTATTAAGTCGACAGCAGTGCGCTCGCTGGAAGTCATGGGTCAACGGCAACGTCGGGAGTTCAAGTCTCCGGGGCGGAGTGGGGGGCGGGGCGGGGGCCGAGAGCCGGCCGCCGGGTCTGAGCGAAGCCCGCGACGCCGGAGGCGGCACTGGACGCGGGGTCTCGGGAGCTGAGGGGTCAAAGGCGCCTGAGCAACGGCTTCTCCTCCCAACCACCGCGCGGGCGCCGGGCGGTGCGGCGGCCGCGACGAGGACCCGGGCGACCCCCAAAGCCCCAGGGGCAGCTTCAAGTTCTTGGCCGGGGACCGCGCTGCCTCCGCCTGGCTCTGCCCGCCCGCACCGTCCCCCACACTCCGGCCTCCTCACCCGCCAGGCGGATGGAGCCCGGGCGGCCGGAGCCCGCGGGCGCCGAACTTAAACCGACCGCCTCACGGAGCCGACAAATAGCCCCCGAGAGGCGACAGCCGCGAGGCGACAGCCGCGAGCCGAAGCGCTTCAGGCGAGGCGCCAGGCACTCTAGCTCTCCGGGGAGAGACCGTCCCCGGCCCAGGAGCGCCCGCCGCCGCCGCACTTACCGGGGCCGGGAGCGTGGCCGGGAGCACCTAACCGCCCTTACCCGCCTCCGAGAGCAACTCTCACGCCCGCAGGGACCGGCTCGCTGCAACCGCCAGCGCGTTCCGTCGCGGCGCATGCGCGCGCAGGCCCCGCCCCCGGGCGCGCGGGAGGGCGCGCGGGGCACGCTGGGAGCGGGAGTTTTTCCCGCCGCCGCCCGCCGGGACCGAGCCACGTGTGCACGCGAACGCGTAGGTGGCTGACGGGCAGCCTCGGGCCACTGCCCACCGCCACCTTGTCCCACCGCCACCTTGTCTCACCCTGCACCCTTCCCCAGCCCCGCTACGCCATTAGGAGTTACGCAGGTCAAAACAGCGCGGTGGCACCTCTCGCTCCCCACCATTCGTGGGTCCAGTTGGCTCTGTTTGCCAATATAGACAGAATCCAACCCCTTCTCACACTTCATACCAGACCGGTCGGAGCTCCAACCATCGTTTTAGCCTGGGCTATTGAAACAGCCGGATGACGGCTTGTTCCCACGCTCCCTCCACCTCGTCCCTAGGTTATCAGCTCTGAGGCCAACTACACCCGGTTGAAATGTCAGCGCCTGGGCTCAAAACCTTCCGAAGGCTTCTCACCTGGCCCGTCATCAAAGGCGTCACAGTGAGCGCCAACGTCCCCTCACCGCTTATTCTTCTGCTTCCTACCAATTTTTTTAAAAAAATATATTGACTTTTTACAGAGAGGAAGGGAGAAGGATAGAGAGTCAGAAACATCGACCAGCTGCCTCCAGCACACCTCCTACTGGGGATGTGCCCGCAACCCAGGTACATGCCCTTGACCGGAATCGAACCTGGCACCTTTCAGTCTGCAGCCCAACGCTCTACCCACTGAGCCAAACCGGTTAGGGCAAATCAATACTTCTTGAATGAATGAATCTTCCTCAAGCCCAGTGTGGTTGGTAACTGTCCTCTTTTCTGCCACAGAACATGTAAGGAAATAAAATCCAGAAAACCACTTGTCATTGATCTCAAGCATTTTCCTCAATTACAAATCTTTTTTTTAAAGTTACCTTTATTGTTGAAAGTATTACAGATGTCCCCCCCACCCCCACCCCCCGCCCATTAAACCCCTCTACCCTAGTCTCTTCCACTCCCTGGGCCTTCCCTGCACCATTGTGTGCCCACGACTGTGCATATATGCATGTAAGTTCATTGGTTAACCTCTTCCTGTTCACACTCCCCCCGGCCCCCCACCTCCAACTTTTCTCTGAAATAGTCTATTGCATGCTTCAATGTTTCTGGAGCTTTTTTGGTTCATCTGTTTATTTTGTTCATTAGATTCCACATGTAAGTGAGATCATGTGATACTTGTCTTTCTCTGACTGGCTTATTTGGCTTAGCATAATACTCTCCAGGTCCCTCCATGCTGTCTCAGAGGGTAAGAGATCCTGCACTACTTACAATAGCTAAGTTCTGGAAACAGCCCAAGTGCTCATCAGTAGACGAGTGGATTAAACAACTGTGGTACTTTTACACAGTGGAATACTATGCAGCTGTAAAAAAGGATCTGAATTACAAATCTTAATCAACATTTCTTGACTCCTAATTTTCTAGCTATGCTTTTAAAAACAACTTTATTTACATGCCATAAAATCCACTCTAAGAGTTCAATTCAATGATTTTCAGTAAATTTAAGACCAAATGCACTAGAGGATGGAAGATTCTTGCTAAAAGGACTAACCAAGGTTCTTGCTGAAACTGGATTTTATAAGGAAGTGCACTTATGCACCTAGAAGGTTCAGGAGTCTGACTAGTTTGTCAAGAAAAGAATCTTTTTAGTAGTTACATGGGTGTTTTCTTATAATTATTATTTTAAAAAATATATTTGTTTCAGAGAGGAGAGGAGAGGGAGAGATAGAAACATCAATAATGAGAGAGAATCATTGATTGGCTGACTCCTGCAAGCCCCACACTGGGAATCAAGCCTGCAACCCAGGCATGTGCCCTGACCATGACCTTCTGGTTTATAAGTCGATTCTCAACCACTGAGCCACGCCAGCCGGGCTTCTTATAATTCTTTTTAAGCTGCAGACACATGTTATGTTTATGTACATAAGACACAACACAATTTCTCACAGACTATTTAACTGTAAGGTGGATGGAAGGGAACTATTAGATAAAGGAATCTGTAAAATATTGTATTATGGTTCAGTGTTAGATTTCAAGTTCCTTTTTAATTAATCACATTTCAAAGTGATTTTCATTCGGTCAGTCGTCATTTATTTAATATTTATTGAGCCTTTCTAGTTGGAGGTACTTTATTAAATAGAAGAAGAGCATGGTCCCTGTGGTCAAGCTGCTTACAATCTGGTAAGGGAAAGAGACAACCAACTAGATCACTACCACATAGCATGGTAAATGCAGGTGGAAGATTCAGAGGGGTGATTCCCGAAATGAGCATTGAAGGCTATCTAAGCCAGAGGAAGAAGAGAGGGTCATGGCATTGCCGACCAAGGGGAAAGCATACACAAGCAAGGTAAGAAGCCATTGAAAGAAGGTAAGGGATTTATTTTTCTGGGTTACAGAGTACACCATTAGGAAGTCATGAGGGATTTGATTAAAGATGTAGGCAGAGACCAGATTATGAAAGGCCTTGTAAGATGTATTTATTAGGTTGGCTGTGAGTAACTTAAATCCAAAATAATAGTGTAAACAAGATAGAGGTTTATTGCTTTGTCATGCAAACCACATTTCTGGGTTGCTGGTGGCTGCTGTCATGTTCCACACTGAGTCCAGGACCCAGACTCCCCCTCTTTTTATTGATCCAAACACAGTTAATAACTAGCATATCACAGGCCTTTAAAATAAAAGTGGTTTTATTATAAAATTCTAAAAATGTGCTTTAAAAGACAGTCATGGAAATACTGCATAATAAGAAGAAATATATCTTCATGACCCAGACAATCACATAGCATATTTTATATTGTCCATAGAATTAATATTTTTAAAAAACATTCTTCTTTTCAGTTAAGAAGAGTCTTCAGAGCACCATTATTTGAAGAGAAGGTATTCTGCATATCAGAGTTCATCTTTGGTCTGAAATGAAGAAGCAAAATATTTAGAGCCATCAAGAAGTCATACATGAGTTTGGAAGACTTATATTAGTCTATTAATTGTTTTCCCTTAAAGATGAAAGAAGGGAAAAAAAGCCAAGTTACTGATATAGACTTAGAGGGTCTAGAACTGTTTTTGGAATCACCCACAGGTAGAGTTTCATAGGACTACTGATGCAGCACCCAAACATCTAAGGGTGTGTATAACTGTAAAGGGCCTTGCGTTATGAATGGTCAGTGACAGGGTATGGTACACAATGAAGAAGAAATAAACAAAGCTGTCATTCCAGGCCCCCTAACTTCTACAAATACGTAGAATCATTTGACAGCCCTTAATACACTTAGACAAATATAAAAAAATTTAAAAAAGGGAGTGGAGAGAGGAAGCTGCCCAGTTTCATTTGGAGTCCACAAAGTGTTCTGACACCAAATCACTAACTTTGTGAGAGGGTACCTTTCAATTCTGGCAATTGGTTTTGTCTCTGGATTTAACTAATTTTATGGTTTTTCAGCATTGACAAGAGTTAACATTGGTTGATGATATACCACTTTCAAGGGCTATTTGGTAGCAAATAAGTTCTCAAAAGAAAACCAATACAACAAAAACTCTATAATTATGATGTTGCTTAAAAATGTCAATATATAGCCCTGACCGGTTTGGCTCAGTGAATAGAGCATCAGCCTGCGGACTGAAGAGTCTGGGTTTGATTCCAGTCAAGGGCATGTACCTTGGTTGCAGGCACATCCCCAGTGGGGGGTGTGCAGGAGGCAGCTGATCGATGTTTCTCTCTCATCGATGTTTCTAACTCTCTATCCCTCTCCCTTCCTCTCTGTAAAAAATCAATAAAATATATTTTAAAAAAATGTCAATATATATTATACTAGAGGCCTGGTACACAAAATTTGTGCACTCGGGGTTGGGGGTGGGTTCCCTCAGCCCAGCCTGCACCCTCTGGTAGTCTGGGACCCTTCGCTCCTTACTGCCTGCCTGCTTGTTGCTCCTTACTGCTTGGCTCACTGCTCCTTAGCACTGCTGGAGGTGGGAGAGGCTCCTGCCACCGCTGCTGCTGTGCTCGCCAGCCTTGAGCCTGGATTCTGGCTGAGCGGCGCTCCCCCTGTGGGAGTGCTCTGACCTAGTCAAGTGCTCCTGCATTGAGCGTCTGCCCCCTAGTGGTCAGTGAGCATCATAACGACCAGTCATTCCGCTGTTTGGTCGATTTGCATATTAGCCTTTTATTATATAGGATTATAGCTATAAATCAGAATTTTATACAATATACATTCCTTTAAACAAACAAATAACTATAATCAAAACAACCCTCCCCTACCACACTGTCTTTATACACAACCATGCACACAATTTGAAAATGAGAGACTAGTTTTTTGGTCCTTGCTTTCCTGTAATGCAGCTAGCTGATTCTGAACTAACTTCTTCTTTGGGATCAGTTTGGTTAATCACTAAATGAAAGCATTTACTGGATGACCTCTGAGGTCCTTTTTAGCCTGACAAGTCCCTATGTGAATCTGCCTTTTTTAAAAAATATTTTTTATTGATTGCAGAGAAGAAGGGAGAGGGAGAGAGAGATAGAAACATCAATGATGAGAGAGAATCATTGATTGGCTGCCTCCTGCAGGCCCCCCCTCCTAAGGATTGAGCCTGCAACCCTGGCATTTGCCCTTGAACTTGGGACCTTTCAGTTCTCAGGCTGATGCTCTATCCACTGAGCCAAACCAGCTAGGGCTGAATCTGCCTTTTATAAACAAAATCAGTATGTGGTGGTACCAACAGTGATTGCTTTTCATGGATAATTTGCTAAGATGAATAATCATGGTTATATATATTTTTATCTCTAAATTCAAATGCCATACGATGTGAATTCTCACATTAAAAAAAGACCTCTGTCCACTTTGCTGGGAGCTCCTACATCTTCTCACTCAACTGTATCTCAGCACCCTTTCTTTTGCCTTGTTATTATCTATTTTATCTATCTCTCTGGTAGAACAAATTGCTGGGAGGCTGCAGGAGAAACGCAAATTATTATTGCCTGACTGAATAAAGACTTGGATCAAAGTTAGTTGTTACTCTGACATTGGCTAGTTCTGGTTACCTTTTTCCTGTGGCATGTGCAAGGAAAGAGGTCATCCTCGGTCTGTGGTTCTACCCTCTTCATGCCCTCTCGGATTTGGGGCTCACTCACTTGTAAATTGGCATATTCCTGTATAAGCAACAATACAAAAGCATTCCTTACATGATGCTTAGAGTATATTTACCAAATTAGATGTGCTAAAACTTGCTAGAATATGGTTCCATTAAACTCACACGTGTCAAGTGACAATATGCAGGGTCCACCATACTCCCCTTAAACATTCCACAAGAGTTTTTGAGGCAACCGTCCTTTGGACACTGGCTGCCTATTTCTAGGGGATCTCTTCTTATTCATCTTTTATTTATATGACTTGATTTTTAACTTATTTTGTACTGCCTTTGCATTGCAGCGGGAAAAAAACCTGCGCACATAATCTTCCTTAGACTGAGAATTTGAGGACAGAGACTATTTTTGTCTTACCTACCATGGCTTATACAGAATCAGTTACCATCTTCACTCATTATGTGCTCCTTCTGTGACAGGCTCTGGACTAGGTGCTTATGCACTAGTATATGTGAGTTGAGTATATGTGGGTTGCAGGGCATTATCCACTACTGCCCTGTAGATCTTCAGGAATTTAGATAGTAAATCCCCCACTCCTTCAGTTTACACCTCCACCCTCTCCATCCCTTCACCACCCTCTAGAAGTAATAAAGGGGAAGAGGCCAGTGCAGACCAGAAAAAAGTCTGACTTTGTCTTGTAGCAGAGCCCAAGATATGGGGCTCAATATCTGCAATTCTGTGATTTTTTAAAAAAAAGCTTAATTTATATCTAGTATAATTGTTAGCAAATTACTTGCTTACTACTGCTTTTTTTAAAAAAAGAAGCTTTCAAATTCAGATATGCTTTAATTATGATACCTAAATGCTAAGGTCCGTGAAAATGATTTCTCAGAGAAATCATGGCTCACATGGAGTCAGCACAACAGTTCTAAACATGCCTTGCACTGTGTAGACAAAGAAATGGTAAGGCAGCAAGCAGTAATATTGTACAAAGAGAAAATATGAATCCATGCATAGTAATTCTGCAGAATCAGATGCCAGTTTCCTAACCAAATACCACATAATTCTAACATTATTACCTTTCCTTTAATGTTGTAGCATTATCCAATAGCTAATCTTTGGTTTTCTTCTTTTTTCAATATTATTTAATGTTTGTCCTTGATTTTCACCCACAGAGGTACATTTATCTCCTTATATAATATACTTTCAGACATTGTTAAGTGAAATGATATTATAAATATTATTTATATAAATATTAATATATATACACATATTATATAAGTAATACACACAATATTATTTCACTTAACTACTAATATGATCAATTACAAGTTAGATGTCATTTTCTTAGAAAATACTGACCTGGAAAAGTTTAAAGTAATAACAGAATATGTCATCACCCATGAGATTATTTCTTGCAAATTCTTGTCCTGTTTTTGCTATCTTCTTTGCCTACGGGACCAACAACAAAAAAAATCCTTTCATGAAACATTTTTTTCCCCATGCAGACATAGGAAAACTGATCTTCAGAGTACATTTAAGTGGGAAAAATATCTTTGGGGTTAGTCTTTCCTGGTACAGGGAACAGTTAACAGAGTATGTTTGTTTTAATTAAAAGGAGTTTTTAAGACTTGAGAGTTTGAGAAGTCATATTAAACCTTCTAGCATTAAGTCTCTCTTGGAGAGAAAGGGTTTACATTAAATGAAGTAATAATGACTTTGTAAAGTAAATGCAGGATTAAGCTTAATGCACTGCCTTATTTTTCAGAAATGATTTCAAAGTTTATTTCATGCAATCCCTAATTTTTTAAGCTTTATTTTATTTAAAAAAATCTTTATTGTTGAAAGTATTACATATGTCTTCTTTTTCCTCCCATTGACCCCCTCCAGCCCACTCCCGCCACCTTCCTGCCCCAGGCCTTCCCACCCCACTAACTGCATCCATGGGTCTTTGGTTGATTACCTTCCACCCACCCACACTCCCCTTCTTTCCCTCTGAGATTCTACACTCTGTTCTATGCTTCCATGTCTCTGGATCCACTCCATTCATCAGTTTATTTTGTTACTTAGATTCCATATATGAGTGAAATCATGTGTACTTGTCTTTCTCTGACTAACTTATTTCACTTAGCATGATACTCTCCAGGTTCCTCCATGCTGTCTCAAAGGGTAAGAGATTATGCTTTTTTACCAGTGCATAGTATTCCATGGTGTAAATGTACCACAGCTTTTTTATCCACTCATCTACGAATGGGCAATGGGCTGTTTCCAGATCTTAGCTATTGTAAATTGTGTTGCTATGAACATAGGGTTGCATACATTCTTTATGATTTGGTGTTTCGGGTTTCTTAGGATATATATACCTAGAAGTAGGTTCACTGGGTCAAATGGCAGTTCCATATTTAATTTTTTGAGGAAACTCCATAATGGCTGCACCAGTCTGCATTCCCACCAGCAATGTACTAGGGTTCCTTTTTTTCCACATCCTCTAATCCCTCATTTTAATCCATAGCACAGTTAGTTTTCCCTCTATCAGGCTAGCTTTCTTATGTTCCTAGCAGAAGTGAGGGAGTGCTAGAGGCTCAGATCAACTTGACTAAAAGAGAAAGCATAGTCAAAGCCAAGGTTTAGCTTTTTGTTTCATGTGCAGACTAGACAGTTAAACCAAGCCACAATACCTGTGTTCATCCTTAATGGAACTGGGTTACCCATGGGGCTTCCTATTTATAGGTAAAGGTCTATTCCGAGCCGACTGAGCAGACATTTAAAATGAAGCCATGAGCCCGGCCAGCATGGCTCAGTGGTTGAGCATTGACCTATAAACCAGGAGGTCACAGTTTGATTTCCAGTCAGGGCACATGCCCGGGTTGCGGGCTCGATCCCCATTGTGGGGCTTGCAGGAGGCAGCCAATCAATGATTCTCTCTCATCACTGATGTTTCTATCTCTCTCTCCCTCTCTGAAATCAATAAAAATATATTTTAAAAATAAATAAAGGAGGCTATGATATTGGGGTACAAGGAGAACTGACCTTACCTCTTCATCGTGATCTTTTGCCCAGTTAAGTTTTTCTAAAAGATCGCTCAGGTTGCTTTTGACAGGAATGTAATGTCTCCAGGGCTGCAGCTCATTGTAAAAGTGTTCATAGTAGATGGAGTCCTGCTTCAGCACAACACTGTCGCCGACTAGAAGATATGGCAGGCGATATGCTGCGACAGTGCCATCAATGTTTATTTGATACTTGTGCTGTGAAACAGCAGTAAAATGTAAGACCCTCTATTAAATTTCTTTTTTTTCTACTATCATTATTCTCCTCCCCTTTCACACAAAGAGCCTCACTGTCTTCAGATATAAACTGGCCAGATTTTGCCCACTGCTTTCACCATGTAGTAACTGCTGTTATATAACGTACAGATCTAGAGTTGAAGGCTTATTTTGATGCTCTCCTAAGTTTCACAGACCACAAGTCTAATGTTGAAGCAGCCAATAAAATAATAAATAACTGTTGTACTCAGGCTACAACCTAAAGAAAGATCGATTTATGGTGACTGTAATTTCCCTACTACTTAATTAATCACATGTGAGCACCTGCTGATGGCACATTCTATACCATGTTAACCATACCTTTTACACATTAGGTGGCCACACACAAGTTTTAAGGAAATTAACAAGCTCTGAGGCAAGTACATCTCTGAATAAAAATATTCATAGCATTGTGCTAATCAATAGTTCTTAGCTCTAGCAAATTCAATAGCTAGGAATAAAGCAAAGGCATGACAGAATACCCTGAGGATGGATGGCTGGTATTAGCTCTCTTTGGTTTTAACCATATTTCAAAAATCTCTTATGATATGCGTATGGAAACAATGACAACTCAACTTAGGGAATTCTTTAGGTCTACCTGCTGCCATGTGACCCATCAACAACAAAAAACAAACTTGGCCATATACAGCATAGACAGAGCTCACTAATCACTTGCCTTACCCACCTTTCTCACCACCACATGGGACTTCAAAAACAACTCATTGGTCTAGAGAACAGGGCAGTGTCCTACTGCGTGAAAAGTGGAGTTGCTGGAAAAAGGATCCCTGCCTGGGAAACATGAGCAGTACACCTTCTAGCTACAGAAAGAATTCCCACGCAGACCATTTGGATGGATTTCAAGTCATTTCCCCACCAGAGGCCTATTTAGAGACACCTGGTTTACATCTTTTTTAGTCTGTTGTCAAGCTGTGGCTCTGGGAAGAAGTATTTGTAAAACCACTTACATGTATCTATTAATAAAAAAGATTTTTGAGCTGAAATGTATTATCTTGGGGGTCAACTGGGGTGAAAAATTATAGCTCTCCCCCGGCCCCAAGCTCCCTGATACGTATTTAATGTCAGGGTTGGGTACTGAGTACAGACCCAGGCTGCCAAACCAGTCCCTGGGGTCCCATGCCCTGAGAGTCCCTGAGTTTAATGCTCATCTCTCCCGTCCCTGTAAGTTATAGGCCTCAATTTCTCTCCCCGAAATGAAGATACAGTATTCCCTTGAACAACATGGGGTTTAGGGACACGGACTCCCCCCCTATCTCCAGCACTGTCAAAATCATGCCTATAACTTCTTCTTTTTCCTTCTTCTTTTTTTCTTTCTAACTTTTGATTTCCCCCAAACAGTTGTCCCTTTGTATCCATGGAGGATTGGTTCCAGGACCCCCACAGATACCAAAATCCAAGGTGATCAAGTTCCTTATATAAAATGGCAAAGATCAATGCACATAGCTGGCCATCCGCATCCATAGATTCCCACCCTCACGTAAAAATACTGTTTTTGATCTGCAGTTGACTGCATCCATGGATTCAAAAGCTGGAGAAATAGAGGGCTGACTGTATATTGAGAAAAACCAGCCTGTACATGGGTCTGTGCCATTCAATCCCATGTCGTTCAAGGGTCAACTGTATTTGGAAAAACAAAAAAGGATTGGTCACAGATGAGGCCATACCTTGAAGAAATCAAAAAAGGAAATGTGTTTCACAATGGGACCATAGAGGCTTTCATCGTGTTTAAAGAAGAAAAAGTTGGTGAAGGCAGCATCTATGAGCTCTGGGTGTTTTCTGCTGAGTTTAACCAGCTCAAGTCTCTCTTTTCGGCTGTCTCGGCCTCTCCAGACAGCTGTGGAGTTTTTGCTTTCCCAGGGAGGACCCGTGTTAGCTTGCACAGACATCATATCCAGACTTACTCTGGAAGACAGAAAGTACAACACATTTGCCCTCCAAACCATCACATCACAAAGGTTGTTGGGAAAGAACTCACCAAAGGGGGAAAAAACCAAGGCTCTGGGTCATCTGTGACCCGTCTCTCACCGGCCCATGGTTTCTAGAACAGAGTCCGTCAGGTCGTAGGTGGGCATCACGATATCCTTGGAGTCTGTGGAGCCACACCAGGAAAAGATCGGATGAATGTGTGGACTGGATTTCTTTTTTTCCAAAGGCCAATCTCCCAAATTAACAAAAAACTCCACATCAGGCATCCTCACCTAGGACAAAGAAAAGAGCTTACTAACACGTCTGGCATTGAATAATGCCTTCTACTGATCAATGTGCGTCCTTGTGAAAAGAGGTGAGGACATACAGGGACCATGGCTTGTGAGGAGAGAGACTAGAGCGATGCAGCTGCAAACCAAGGAATGCCAAGCATTGCTGGGCACCACCAGAAGTCAGGAAGAGCCGAGAAGGGTTCTCCTCTGTAGGTTTCAGAGGGAGCACAGCCCTGCTGGCACCTTGATTTTGGACGTCTAGTCTCCAGAACTGTGAAAGAATAAATTTCTGTTGTTTAAAGCTGCCCAGTTTGGAGTAGTTTAGTACAGCAGCCCTAGGAAATTCACACAAGCACCCCACAAGACATAAAACTTCAGAACAGTATTATAATAAGGCCCATATAGGGCACCTCTGATGTAATTATTATTTTTAGTTTGAAAAATTATATTTTAAAACCTGGGCTTAGTTAGAGGGCTGACTGTATATTGAGAAAAAAATGTTATATTTTATATAAGAGAAATACTTACTTTTCTAGTCAAAGAAAGTAGTATGGCATCCATGAAAATTCTAAAACCTACATGTTCGCCATGAGTCTTGATATAAACCTGAAAGGTAATTGAATGTTTATCACATTAGTCTAAAAGTATTGGCAGGCTTCACTGAGATAAAGGTTATCAGAATGAGCCTCAGGATGATTTTTAGTAAAGCTAGCTGTAGCCAAATGGTCAAAATAAAAAATCACTAAGACAGACAAGCAAACCTCAAGCACAAATTGTACCTTGTTATCCTTCACGGTATAGTGACACAAGCTCTGCCTTTGTCCAAATCTCTTTGGGATTTCTTCGGCAATCTTTTCTGGATCAACAGTAGGGAAATGCACCAGATCTCTCTGAATCTGAGCGATGGTTTCTGGGCAGTTCATCTCCTGTAGCCAGGCTGCACTATCTTCCAAAGGACAGTCACAATTCTCGTGGTAAACCGGCCCTAATTACACACAAGCAACAAATTATACCGTAATAATTTCACTCAGCATTTGAAACACGTAACAAATATCCATTACATGACTTCACAGATTTTGCCGAGGTTATTAGGAAGGGTATTTTGTCTTCTGTTCTGACAGCTCTTCACAGTAAGGTCGTGATATTTTCACAGTCAGGCCTGCTTTGCACGAGTTCTAAAGAAAGCCAATAGTAACTAATTTTTGCTCACAGGCTATTATAGTCCATTATTTTTTATGTTTTGTTACTTAAAACTAAGCAAACATTGGTAAAAATATATCAAAGGAGTATGTCTTTTTTGATGAAAGACAAAAGTGATATAAAATTAATATTTCAATGATCTCTTATAAAAACAGTTTCTTAAAGTGTCTAAGGTATTTTCCTCAATGAGTAAATCATCATCAATAACAATATAAGTAAACAAAGAACCATTACTATGTTTGTTTTAAGAATTATACAAAAACAAGAGCAATCTTCAAAACAGTTCATTCAGCCCAGCTGGTGTGGTTAAGTGGTTGAGCATCTATGAACCAGAAGGTCATTGTTTGATTCCCATTCAGGCTCAGTTGCAGGCTCAGTGCCCTGTAGAGGACATGCTGGAGGCAGCAGATCAATGATTCTCTCTCATCCTTTATGAAAAAAAAAGTTTATTCATATTGTAATTAATTAATTATATGTTTATAGAAATAATACTAACAAAATATAGCAGAATCTGAATTGAGATTTTACTGTCATTCCTTTCTATAATTTTCAGATTCCCACCTGACCCAGGCAGTAGTCAACAATGGAATGTTTTTTAAGGTTTATATTGTACCATGTGGTCCTGGTGGAATGTGGGAAATAATTTTAAAACATTTGCCTTTATTGGAGGTGGGGAACAAGAAGAATTTGTGTCTCTGTATATACACTGCTTTTCCACTGTGTTAGGGTACTATCTCCATTGCTATGGAAAGATATGGCTCTAGGTAATGCAGCTGCAATATCTATATATCTATATATCTATATATCTATATATCTATATATCTATCTATCTATCTATCTATCTATCTATCTATATATATATATATATCTAATTTCTCCAGAAAAATACTATTGGAACAAAGAAAAAACAACAACAGTTAACTTCTCCCCTTTGCTTCAAGCCCTTTCTCTTCCTGAAGTGGTCAAATTTCAATAGTGCTTATCAGTTACTGTCACATACCTCCAATTAAATAAGTGTAATCTATGACCATATTGTATATAGCTTGATTATTCTTGTTAATGTGTGTCTTCAGGAAACAAATTCTCTATTAGTGTGTTCTTCCCTTTTTAGTGAATTATAATTTCCCTTCAAATCTTGCATTTCCTCAGGACTTTAAATTTAGCTTTCAAGGAGAAAATGTCTATTTTTTTCTTTTAGTGAAAAAATATCATGCTAATTTTTTTTTTAAATTAAAGTACAGGTATCATTGTATTCAAATTGTTGTTTTAAAGTTATGTTCCAAATTACCTTTTAAAATATATGGGGATTTGGCCACATGTTGACCTTGGAATTTAACTTCAACCTTCAGATTCTTGTAGCTTGCATACATTCTGTATCTGACTATGAAGGACCCATCCTTGCGGTCTAAAACCTGGACGCCAACTCTAGTGAATTGCTCATCTGGTGCCGAGATTTTAATCTGGAATATCTTTTCACCTGGAGAAGTTGTGAACCTGTGATGGGTAGAAGAATAATATAGAGAGATTATTTTAAGGAACAAATGCACAAAGATTATGCTGTCCAGTCTGTGAATCTTACTCTTCTCCTTCATGTTCTCCCCCTAACATACACTGTCTTCTCTGTTATGCTTTGAGTATCAGAATGAATCTGATGGATCAGAGATTTTAAAAAGGAGAGGATGCCAATAGCCAAGATAACATAAAACAGTTTCATTAGAAAACTGCAAGGGAATATGTTACTAAAACTAATCGATGTAAACATAGAATGTACTTACGCATTTCATATATAAAAATATTCCTGTCAACCTACTATTTATTTTATGTCCATCACATGTGGAAATTTGTGATCAAATAGTGCCTCTAAAAATATTTTGAAAAATCTCTCTCAATGATTCTTTTAAAAATTAGTATTATAGCCAAGGTCAGTGTTTGTCAGTGGTTAGTCAAACCATGAACAGAAAGGTTGCAGGTTCAATTCCCAGTCAAGGGCACTTACCTGGGTTGCAGATTCCAGCATTCAGAGGGCTCCCTTACATCTCTCTCCCCCTCCCTCCCTTTTATTCTCTCTCTCAAAAAAAAAAAAAAAAAAAAATCATTGGAAAAAATATCCTCAACTGAGGATTAACAACAAAAATTATAAATCATGCCCAGCATGGGCAAAAGCCAGTAGGTAGTGTATCATCTAAGTGACACCGTATGAAAGGTTTTTTTTGAGTGAGTGCTCTTGCTCTTAAGATTATACTTAGTTTCTCCAATTATACTATTTAATATCTTTTATTTGCTTTGGAAAACGTATTCCCAAGGTTTTTTTTCTTTCCTACAAAATATACATGGTGAGCAATTAAAAAAAGACAATCATTTCAGAAGTATGTGAATTCTAGACATAAGTTTTGAGTATAATTTCAATTGTCGAGTTCAATGGAGTGAAACAAACGTTTGTTGCGAACACATATACTTTCCCTCTAAACGCTAAGGTTTCAAATAGTGCTTGATTATTCTTTTTGAGGTGCAAAGCACGTTTACCTGCAGATGTGCACCTGGAAACGGAGGGCAGCACCAAGGAAAAATGAAACCAAGTTTCTAACAACTGGATCCAAATTCCTTATTACAGGTTATGCAAAAGTAGTTGTCTCTCCAGTTACGTGGGAATCCCTATGAAAATAGCTAGGAGAAGAGCTCATTCGGAATTATTTCGAAAGCTCTGAGAAAGATTGGTTGGAACGGAGAAAGACAGTTACAACCAGATGTGGATAGCACCCAAATATCCTGAAATTTAAACTGCTATGGAGAAAGGAGTTCGTGGGCGGATAAAACGGGAAAGAAGTAGCAGTAAGCTTTATCTGCAGTCCAAAAATAGTTAGGCAGCTGTTTCTCAACTTACTTATTTCCGGATGCATCCACCGCCTGGATATAGAAATAGCGCGCAGGAAGAACAACAGCTGCTTTTAGTCCTGGTCCCCATACTTCACTCTTCTCTGGGCTCAGTCGCCTCTCTCCGCCGGTCTCAGCAAATGCTGGAACTGTCCCCAGAAAGAAGTAGTAAAGCAGCAAAATGCTAAACATTTACGAGACGGACTATCAAATAATCCACGAATAAATGAGGTATCGAAGACGGACAGAACGAGCTGCGGTTTGGGTAAGGGCACGTTGGCCGATCGCAGCAGCAAAAACGGCTCCCAGAGGTGTGGCTTGCTGTGCAGGGCAAGGCGCGCGGGTCTCCACGTTCCCCAGGAAAATCACAACCGGAGCGCGGGCTTGTGCAGCTGAAGGACAGTCGTTCTGCTGAAACGGGCAAGAACCGCACTGCTCCTCTTTCTCGGGACAATGATAAACTTGCTTTGCTCCTGCAACTGGAGCATCATTGGGGGCGAATCCGTCTCAGGTTCCAGTCCAAGGTGCCCGGCGAGGGGATTGGCCGCGCGCGTCGGGCCGCTGAGTAAGGCTTTCTCTAAGTGGATGGTGGATGGACACGCGTCCCGGCGCCGTGGCTTCCTGGGACGTGTAGTTCGCGCTGGGACCAGCGGAAATCCTGCCAGGTTTCCCCATCTCTCACTCATTTATTTGTTTTGCGGTCAGGGCTTCCAGGGAACAGATAAATACTACATCTCCAATAGAAGGGCACGCGGGCCTGGAGGCACAGCTAATATTTTTTTTCTTTGAATTGTCACCATATCCTCCGCACCTGCAGAGGTCAGGTGTAAAACACGATGAAAGGAAGGTTTGTCAATGATAGCTCAGGATATCATTGATATCTGATAGTGGTCTCCGGGCACAGCCATCCAGGGCGCTGTCCCCCAGCTGCCCGATGGGACGAGAGACGCCAGCCCCAGGGTAACCCGAGGAGCGTCGCAGGCCGCGCGCGGGAATCGGTGATTGGGATCCGTAGCGACCCAACCCCACCGGCCAGACTGAAGGTACCCGGGGCTATGGGCAGAACCAAAGCGGTTGTCCGCGGCGGTGCGCCCTGCGCGCGGGGGTCTTGTGCCAGGAACCCGGGCGCCGCGGGCTGGGCCTGGCGCGGTCCGCCTGTTCTAGGTGCCGCCAACGCCGCCGGGCGGCCAAGGGCCGTGGGCTCTCCGGACCCCGGGAGCGGTCCAAGTGGAGGTCACTGCGTCGGTACTCGTTCTCCTCGGAAAAAGTGGAGTGACGAGCGGGGCCGCAGGATGGAGGGAAGCGCCACGAGTGCTCTCGGGAACAAAGCCTGATTTGGAGCGGCTCCCGGGTATACCGGTGGCTAATGCCAGGAGCCCGCCTGTCTCCCAGCCACGCTCTGTAGGGCCGGGTCGGGAGCGCGCGGTGGCCATCCCTTCGCCCCTGTGCGGGGCCGAGGTGGTCTCCAGGAGCCTCCCCCTCGTCCTCCCTCCCGCTCTTGACCTTGCCAGCTGCCCCGATAACCCACACGGGCAGGCGGCTCCGACAAAGTGGGCCTGGGCGGGGGGTTCCTTTTCTGCTTTCGTTTTGGTATTTGTCATTAGTAATGATCTAAACTCGTGCATTCCAAAGCTCGAATCCGGGATCTCTTCGCCCGGGTACAACTGCTCGAGTTCCCCCAGCCCAAGCACCTAGAGCACCCGGAGCGTCCTGGGGCGGGTAGGAGACTCCCCCTGGCGGTGAACTCCGGCTTCCGGCCGAGGTAGCAGCGCGGGAGGAGGGCCCCGGAGGCCTGGCCGAGAGCGCGCGGGCCCGGGAGACAGGCGGAGGGGCGCGGACAGGGGGCGCAGCCACGCTTTTCCTCTTGGCCGGCGCCGTGTCCGCCCAAACCCGCTCAGCGCTGCGGGCATCGGGCTGCGCGAATGTCTTCTCTGACCCGGAGGCCTCCAAGCCCCACTGCGCTGCTAGCTTTGCCGAGGAGGGCGGTCGGAACACCGCTCGCCTCCCGGGGAGCCTGAACTCGACCCTGGCCAGTACGCGGGAGGACCCCCGGTATCCGTCATAGGCCGGCCCTCTGTCGGGCGAGTGGTTCAGGTCTGATGGAGGAAGAGGGGTTTGGGGTCGTGGGGAAGGATGCGAGTGGGGAGGGGGCGGTAAGGGGGTGGGGGAAGGAGACCAGAAGCACGGGGGCTTAGCGTGTGTGTGTGTGTGTGTGTGTGTGTGTGTGTGTGTGTGTGTGTGTGTGTGTCTGGTCGGGCCCTCCAGCATTCCACCCTTTGTAAGGCATTTACCTATGCCTGTGTCTCAGTGGCCTTCCTTAGAGAATATAGATCATTATAGTTGTCATATCTGGGAAGCTTTTCTGAAGACTTAAGGTGTTAAGTTCTCTAAGCAAACTTGATCCTTAAAATACTGATTTAAAATATAACTGGAAAAGAATGCAACTTAGGCAGTGAGTATTCTTAGAAATGGAACGTTTAGTTTGCAAAACAGTTCAAATCGTTATTTTAGTGGTGCATTCATGGCTGGCCATTTTATGATAACATTTTGTTTGCATACAGTTAAACAGTAACTTTTGTTGCTTGTGCCATGATCTTATGAATAAATCATAACTTGATTTAAATCATTACATACTGCAATCATTAGTAAATCTTAATATAGCATCGTCTCGCTTAGATCAGGGAACTTCAATTTCACATGTGAGAAGTAGGGAGAAGAAGAAGAGGCCCGTTAGCTAAAACTCCAGTTCTTAATTACTAAGACCACTCCTGGTGAGCCCTCCTGGAATCTGGGCTCTTAAGCCTGTGTTTGCAATAATGCCTGACATGAGGTAGGCATTTAAGAATAAGTATTTGTAGAAGACACTTCTATAAATGCTGGACTTGGGAATTCAATAGTCAGGAAAACCAGACTTACAAGAGGCAAACATTCATCATATAAGCACACACATGTATAAAAGTAATGTCGCACCTGGTTAAAGCCTGTGAAAGAAAGGTGCCTGAGCATATAGCATATACAGGGTGACAGGGACTATTTTGATGAGCAATGAAAGCATCTACCCTGCCCCTGAAAGTGACATTTGAAGGATATCTGAAGGATAAATGGAAAGTAATTATATAAAGAGGGTGAGTGGGAGTAAACAACATTCAGAGACTGGAAATATGGTCAGTGTGGAGGGAGTGCAGAGAGAGGAAGGGGACGAGGGAGGATGAGGAGGGTCTAGATTAGGAGTGGGCTTTTGTTTCTAACAGCAGAGGGTTTTAGGCAGAGGAGTTCTATGATGCAGGCTTTTCTTTCTAATATCTATGCACAGGTCAGGTTTGAAATGTCAACTCAGGGGGAGTAGGGGGGCTAGGAGTGGGAATGGAATTGGGAATGGTCTACAAAAGCTGATACAAGGTCTGAGAAAACCGAGAGCTGTGGGCTATGGAGTGGAGGGACAAACTACCTCTCTGTACCTCACTACTACTGAGGCTATAATTACAGTAGAATACAATAATTTGCCTCTATAATGTCTGTCATCAGTAATAATTTGTGCTTACTTCACTTGTAAGAAAGCCCGAGGACACAATAATACTAGCACCCTTGGTCTCTTGGAGATCTCACTGAAGTGAAGAGGAAAGGCAGGAGCAGACAGATAAGGAAAGAAAGTAATATTATAGCAGTGTTTGGGTCGTGGGATTTGGATAATTTTTACTTACTCTGTAATATCTTTTGGTATTTTGTAATATTTTTCTGTAATTTGTTTTACTTATGTGGTAAAATTTATAAATATTACAGGTTTTCAAAGACAAATGTCCATAAACAGTGGTTTAATAAGAAAGTTTGCAAACTGCTTTACATTTACTCTTGGCCTTTTTTGACAATATAAAATATGCTTTTATGGTGATAATCTTTTTATTTTATCTTATTTTGGTAAAAGTATAACCAAAGCCATCATTTTGATCACTGACCACTATTTAAAAACAATCAAATCCAAAACACAAACCCATAACAATGGATTCAGACTGTTAAATGCTTTATTAATCAATTGTTATGTTCTTTCTTATCTTTAGCTTCCAGAAGCTCAGCCCCTTTTCTGTGCAAATGCAGTAATTTCCCTTTGCATATGTTTTTGATCAGAACATTCTCCTATATACGGTTCCAAATCAGCATCTTTCATAAAATCCCCACACTGCTACACAGGGAACTGGTCCCGCAGGTAAAATTCCATTCAGTCTGAGAAAGAAAGCTCTGGCAAAGTGGAAGCTAAGCTTGAAATGAAGAGATAACAAAGGCGGCACCAGGAATATTTCTGTCTTCCCCACCAGACTAACTTCTGTACCCTTTGCTAATTGCCCTTAACCATGACCATATTCATGCCTCGTTCTACTACAACCCACCCAAACAACCCCAATGCTACAAATAATTACCTCTATCCATACTATGGGTTTTAGAGAAAGGCGAGAGGATAACAGATAAAAAGTAGAAAAATGTTCCTCTAAGACATCTGCTAAACGTCAGAAAAGCAGAGTGTGGTCTGCACACACTCAGGTACTCAGCTTCTCTTGCATCTTCCTCCACTGTCACCATCATGCCAGGAGATGAGGAAGAAGGAGAAAGCATAACAGATTCCTATTTAGGGATCCACTATACCTACTCCTAGGATTTCTTGGCTATAAAAACAAACAAACAAACAAACAAACAAACAAAGAATGTTTCAAAACCATCAGAGATTCCATCTTTGTTGGTGAAGCTCCTGCCAAACAGAACCTCCTGCAAAATAACTATAAACTCTGGAAAAATCACATGAAGGTTTGAAGAGAGGGCATTTAAACATTCCTTAAAAATAAAGAAAATGGAATCTTTTCTAGGATATGTGGAGTCCTCCTGGTATGGAAGTCTGTTTCCTGAAATTGCATGAAGGACATTCAGTACCTTCAGTAATTTCTCCTCAGACTCAGGGGAATCATCTGTTATTTCTTATCGTGTTAGTCATAGGTTTTGTCATTCAGTATTTTGATGATGGATTTTATATAATCATTTTCCTGTAATTGGTGAAAGTTATTCTCATTTCTAATTTTTTAAGTAAGCAAACGGGCAGAGATATTAAAGGTAAATGTCAAAATGGCCACCCAGAGTGGGTTGAATTTAAAATGCTGCTCCATCACTAAAGCCCTGCAAAGTGCTCTGCTCTGGCACATGCATTTGATTGCCTCCTACACCACCTGTAATGGTTTTATTCACCCAGGTCTTCCTATTTGAAGAAGAAGGAGGAGGAGGAGAAGGAAGAGAAAAGAAGGAGAAACAGAGGAACATAGAATAAAATAGCATTAAATACTTTCCTATCAATAATCAGTTTAAATGTAAATGGCTTAAATGCTCCAATAAAAAAACACACAAGGTAGCTGAATGGATAAGAAAACAAGACCTATATATATGCTTTCTACAAGAGACCCACCTCAGAATGAAAAATACTGACAGACTAAAGGAAAGGCATGGGCAAAGATATTTCATGAAAATGGAAAGGGGGGGAAAAGCTGGGTTAGCAATACTTATATCAGACAAAATAAACTTTAAAACAAAGGCTATAGTAGAAGACAAAGAAGGACACTACATACTGATACTAAAGGGAGCAATGCTACAGGAGGGTATAACTTTGTAAACATTATGGACCCAGCATAGGAGCACCTAAATATATAAAGCAAATCTTGATGGACAGAGGGAGAGTAGTACAGTCATAGTATTAACACTCTATTGATATCAATGGATAAGTCTTGCAGACAGAAAATCAAAAAGGAAACAGCAGCCTTAAATGACACGCTAGATCAGCTAGATTTAATCTTTAGATATCCGAAAGCAACAAAATACACATTATTTTCATGTGCACATTAAACATTTTCTAGGATAGGCCATATTAGGCCACAAAACAAGTCTCAATAAATTAAAGAAGATTTAAATCATATCAAACTTCTTCTCCAAACACAATGATGCTAGAAGTCAATCACAAGAAAAACAACTGAAAAACACACAAAGACCTGGAAGCTAAATAGCATGTTAGTAAACAATGAATGGGTTACTAATGAGATCAAGGAGGAAATCAAAAGATACCTTGAAACAAATGAAAATGACAGCATGACGATCCAAATTATACGGGACACAGCAAAAGCAGTCCTAAGGGAAATTCCTAGCATTAGAGGCCTATGTAAAAAAAACAAGAAAAATCTGCCCTGGCAGGTTTGGCTCAGTGGATAGAGTGTCGGCCTGCGGACTGAAGGGTCACAGGTTTGATTCCGGTCAAGGGCATGTACCTTGGTTGTGGGCACAGCCCCAGTAGGGGGTGTGTGGGAGGCAGCTGATCGATGTTTCTCTCTCATCGATGTTTCTAACTCTCTATCCGTCTCCCTTCCTCTCTGTGAAAAACCAATAAATATATCAAAAAAAACACACACAAGAAAAATCTCAAATAATTAACATTACACTTAAAGGAGCTGCACAAAGAACAACAAACAAAATCTAAAGCAAGTATAAGAAAGGACATAATAAAAATCAGCAGAAATAAACAAAATAGAGTCTTAAAAAACTACCCCCAAAAATCAATGAAACCCAGAGTTGACTTTTTTGAAAAGATAAACAAGATTGACAAACCTTTAACCAGACTCGTCATGAAAAAGTGAGAAAGGACCCAAATAAATAGAATCAGAAAGAGGAGAAGGAACAACTGATACCACAGAAATACAAAGGATTGTAAGAAAATATAATGAGTAACTGTATCCGAACAAACTGGACCAATCTGGACAAAATGAATAAATTCTTAGAAACATTCAATCTTCCAAAACTAAATCAGGAAGAATCAGAAAATCTGAATAGACAGTTTAAAATTAATGAAATAAAAGCAGTAATGTAAAAACTACCAACAAACCAAAATCCTGTACCAGATTGCTTCACAGGTAAATTTTACCAAACATTCAAAGATGAACTAACACCTATCCTTCTCAGACTATTCCAAATAACTTCAGAGGAGGGAAGACTCCCAAGCTATTTATGAGGTCAGCATTATCCTGATTCTAAAGCCATATAAAGACATCACAAGGAAGAATATTATAGGCCAATATCTCTGATGAACATAGATGTTAAAATCCTCAACAAAACATTAGCAAACCAGATCCAGCAATACATTAAAAAAGATCATGCACCATGATCAAGTGGAATTTATTCTGGGGATGCAAGTTTGGTACACTGTCCATAAATCGTAAATGTGATGTACTACACAAACAAAATGAAGGATGAAAATTACATGATCATATCAATAGGTGCAAAAAAAGAATCTGATAAAATCTATCACCCATCTATATATATAAAAGCCCAGTGACCATTCTGGCGGAATGACCAGAACAACCAGAACAACTGGTGGCTATGATGCACACTGTGGCAGCCAACCAGCCTGATTGGCACCTCACACACCCCCGACCCGCCTGGCCCAATCGGCCCCCAACACCCCGATCAGGGGCGGGGTCAGCTGGCCAACTGCCTGTGCCTCCTCCCCCTGATCACCGCCCCCAACACCCCTAAATCACTGCCTGGCTCCCTGGTGCATGTACATTTAGTGAAAACACAAGAAAATAATTATCAGTCCCTCCTGTCCCCGACCAGAGTCTCCAGAGGGCTCTGCTAATACTGCAGCCAAGGTGTGGAATTCTCCCTCCACAGGCTGCAGCCCTTTGCTGAGGAATGTAGAGAGGCTGGGTGGGGATTTTGTGAAATTGCAGTGCCTCGCAGATTAGATGAGCTTTCAATCTCTCTTTAAAAGGGGCGGCGAAGAGGACCCACAGGCTGCCAGGAGCAGCAACAAAGGGTAGGCACATTCAAAAACAAAAACCTTTAAAGAAACAGACATGAAGATCATATTGGGAAACTGAGGGCAGAGCCCCGGGAAGATCGCAAAAATCATTAAAGGGCCATCATTTATCTTGATATATGTTTGCAAACAACACATAAACAACTTCATCTCATGGCACGTGAAATGCAAAACAGTTCTGTTGTGGGTTTTCTTTTGGCCATCCTTAAAATATAATTAGATCCAGCTGGGAGAAAGCTAAACCTTCCAGAATCCCAAAGCTGACCCCGCTTGATGGGCCCCCATCAGGGCGGGCCGGCTGGACCACACCCATGCACGAATTTGTGCACCGAGCTTCTAGTTTATGATAAAACCTCTCAGCAAAGTGGAAATAGAAGTAACATATCTGAACGTAATAAGGGCCATATATGGCAAACCCACAGCCAACATCATAGTCAATGGGAAAAAACTACAAGTGTTTTCCTTAAGATCAGGAACAAGACAGGGATGTCCACTTTCACCACTTTTATTCAACATGGTACTAGAAGTCATAGCCAGAGCAATCGGACAAAAAGAAGATATGAAGGTTATTCAAATTTGAAAGGAAAAAGTAAAACTCCTTTGTAGATGATATGATACGGTGTATAGAGCACCCTAAAGATTCCACCAAAAAACTACTAGAACTGATAAATGAATTTGGTAAAGTAGCAGAATATAACATAATTATAATTATCCAGAAATCAGTTGCATTTTTATACACCAATAGTGAACTATGAGAAAGGGAAACAAAGAAAACAATCCCATTTACAATTGCATAAAAATTATAAGACACTAGAGAAAGAAACTGAAGAAGATAGAAATAAGTGGAAGTATACCTGGTATACCATGTTCATGGATAAGAAGAATTACATTATTAAAATGTCCAAACTACCCAAAGCAATCTATAGAATCAAAGCAATTCCTATTAAGAATCATACACTATCTGATCCTTTGTGACTGGCTTTATTTACTTAGCATAATGCTTTCAAGGTTCATGTTTTAGCATGGTTCAGTACTTTATTTAGTTTTATTGCCGAATAATATTCCATAGTATGGATGATACCACATTCTTTTATTCATTCATTAATTGATGGATGTTTGAATTGTTCCCATTTTTTGTCTATTATGAATAATGCTGCTGTGAACATTTGTGTAGACATGTTTTCACTTTTCTTGGATATATAGGAGTGAAATTGCTGGATCAGATGGTAACTCTATATAAATGTTTCAGGAACTGTTTTCCAAAGTGACTGGACCATTTTGCACTTCCATTAGCAGTGTATGAGGGTTCCAATTTCTCCACATCCTTGACAATCCTTATTATTAACTGTTTTATTATCGTCATACTGGTGGGTGTCAGGTGGTACCGCATTATGGTTTTGATTTGCATTTCTGTGCTTAATGATTGTTCTTAATTTTCATGTGTTTATTGGCCATTTCTATTTCATCTTTGGAGAAATGATTCATATATGTTGCCCTGTTTGCCTTTTTTATTCTAATGCATTATTTCAAAATAATTTTAATAGGACAGATGGTTAATGATCATTACTCTAGGCATATAGTAGTTGCAAAATAAATACTTATTGACTTAGGCATAGTACATTTGGTACATTTTTTAGGGCTCTTTGCAGTGTCTGGTGGATTGTTGATCTCTCTCCTCTCTCTTTTCTTAGGAGCCCATTTTGCAGCTCTCCAGTTTTTGTAGAATGCTGTAAACAGTTGTCACAGTTTTTCAAGAAACAAAAAGAGTTGCAACTTCCTCCTCCCAATAGAGCTTTTACAGTTGCATTCAATGCCTAACGATGCAGAAGCAGAAAGGGCAAATGATTCTGGAAATCATGAGCACAAATCTGAGAGAAAGTCTCCTGAAGAGAACCTACAAGACGCTGTACAGTCCTTCTGCACACGTGCCTCGGGAGCACCCTTGGCTGCCAAAGGAGACGGCCATTATCCGTGGAGCTGTCCAGTGACCCATACTCGGGAGAAAATTTATGCCATCTGTTCGGACTACGCCTTTCTCAACCAGGCAACCTCAATCTATAAAACTCCAAATCCATCCCGCACTTCTTGCCTCCCTGATAGTACCTCTTTATCTGCTGGAAATAATTCATCAAGATACATTGGCATCCCAACTAGTACATCAGAAATCATCTACAATGATGAAAATAGCTTGGAAAACTTATCCAATAGCCTGGGCAAGCTACCTCTCGCATGGGAAATTGATAAATCTGAATTTGATGGGGTGACCACAAATTTGAAACACAAATCAGGTAAGGAAGGAGACATGAAGTTCACATGTGAAAATAATAAGAAGACACTATCTTGTTTAATCTTTCCATTAAACATGGTTTTCCTTTTTAAAAAAAATACTGGTAGGGAACATTGCTATCATCTTATCTATCATTGTAGTTAAAAGATAACTTTGGCCATGGGACTTTTGGTTAATTAATATGTTGCCATTGGAAACTTCAAACATTACCCTTGCATTTTTAGAACTCTGAAAAATCTAGGATGCTCTAGAATACAGGTTTACAGATAAGTACATTGTGACCCAGAAGTAGTTAATAAAGTGGTTAAAATAACAGACAACTATTTTGTAGTTTTGCAGGGAAACGAATTCATCTTTCTCAAATATCTAGTTTTATTTTCTGTCATATAACATTGAGATTTTTTTGTTACAATTTGTTGAGTACCCCACAAGGTCTCCAGGTACCCTTTAGTAGGTTGTGCACTGTCCAGTTTGGCTGCTCTTCACCTAGGGCACTGGTCAGCAAACTCATTAGTCAACAGAGCCAAATATCAACAGTACAACGACTGAAATTTCTTTTGAGAGCCAAATTTTTTAAACTTAAACTATATAAGTAGGTACATTGTTATTAACTTAATTAGGGTACTCCTAAGCTGGCCTTTGCTAAAAACGTCCTCAATCTGATTGAGGTACGTTCGCTGAGTTCGACCCCTTCCAACTCTCCCATCCACACTTGTCTTGTATACTTGTTTCATCTATCTCCTTTCGTTCATCCTCTCTATATGTCCAAACCATCTCAATATACCTTTCTCAATCCTCGACACTACATCTTCTTTCACTCCACAACGTTCCCTAAAATTAACTTAATAAACTTTACTTAAAGTTTTAAGTCAACTTCGCACTGTACGTGTGTGCCCGCACGTGGTATTTTGTGGAAGAGCCACACTCAAGGGGCCAAAGAGCTTCATGTGGCTCGCGAGCCGTGGTTTGCCGACCACTGACCTAGGGAGTTCACCTAGGGTGCAGTGCACAACCTTCACAATTGCGTTGTGGTGGACCTCTGGCAGATACCTCTTTCTTTTTGAACTCACAGTAACACAGGAATTTTATGAGGTAGGCACTGTTACCCCTTTTCAGTGGTGAAGAAATTGAGCCATAGTGGGGATAAATTGCCTGCCCAAATTTGAACAGCTAGTAAGAAGTAGTAGAGCTAGGGTTTGTACTTTACTTCTAGACTTCTCTGATTATTTTGTAAAAAACCACCATGTTTACTTGTTCATTTGCAAAATCAACTAGTTTCACAGAATGTTCTGTAAATTTGTAATTTTAAGGGTGTCAGGGATTTTAATTTGTGTCTCTATGAGTGATGGGCCTATAATTTTTTTATATTGTCTTTTTCAGGTGTTGGAATTAGGGCTATGCAGGACTCCTAAGTCAAGTCGGAAAGTGTTTCCTCCTGTTTTCTTTTTTTTAAATTATTGTTTAAAGTATTACAAGTAGTAATACATATGTCTTCTTTTTTCCCCATTGACCTCCCCCCACCTTCCCCCACCCTCTTGCACATGCTCTCACCCCCTTAGAGTCTGTGTCCATTGGTTATGCTTATACACATGCATGTAAGTCCTTTGGTTGATCTCTTACCTCCTCCCACAGGCCTCCCCTGCCTTCCTGCTGAAGTCTGACAGTCTGTTCGTTGCTTCTTTGTCTCTGTATCTATTTTTGTTCATCAGTTTATGATGTTCTTATATTCCACAAATGAGTGAGATCATGTGATATTTATCTTTCTCTGATTGGCTTATTTTGCTTAGCATAATGCTCTCCAGTTCCATCCATGCTATTGCAAATGGTAAGAATTCCTTCCGTTTTTTTTTTTATACCAGTGTAGTATTCCATTGTGTAGATGGATATACCAGTTTTCTAATCCACTCATCTGTTGATGGGCACTTAGGCTGTTTCCAAATCTTAGCTATGGTAAATTGTGCTGCTATGAACATAGAGGTGCATATATCCTTTCTGATTGGTATTTCTGTTTTCTTGGGATATACTCCTAGAAGTAGGATTGCTGGGTCAAATGGCAGTCCCATTTTTAATTTTTTGAGGAAACTCCATACTGTTTTCCACAGTGGCTGCACTAGTATGCATTCCCACCAGCAGTGCAAGAGGGTTCTTTTTTCTCTGCATCCTCTCCAGCACTTGTTTGTTGATGATAGCCATTCTGACAGGTGTGAGATGGTACCTCATTGTTGTTTTGATTTGCATCTCTCAGATGATTAGTGACTTTGAGCGTGTTTTCATATGTCTCTCAGCCTTCTGTATGTCCTCTTTCAAAAAGTGTCTATTTAGATTCATTGCCCATTTTTTTATTGGATTGTTTATCTTCCTTTTGTTAAGTTGTATGAGTTCCCTGTGAATTTTGGAGATTAAACCCTTATCGGAGATAACATTGGCAAGTTTATTCTTCCAGGCAGTGGGCTTTCTTGTTTTGTTGATGGTTTCTTTTGCTGTGCAGGAGATTTTTATTTTGATATAGTCCCATTTATTTATTCTCTCTTTAGTTTCCATTGCCCCTGGAGTTATATCGGTAAATATATTACTAAGACAGATGTCTGCTATTTTGCTGCCTATGGCTTCTTCTAAGATTCTTTGGTTTCCCGTCTTATGTTTAAGTCCTATATCCATTTTGAGTTTATTTTTGTGTATGGTGTAAGTTGGTGGTCTAGTGTCATTTTTTTGCATGCATCTGTCCAATTTTCCCAACACCATTTATTGAAGAGACTGTCTTGACTCCATTGTATGTTCTTGCCTCCTTTGTCAAATACTAACTGAGCATAATGACTTGAGTCTATTTTGGGGTTCTCTGTTTTGTTCCATTGGTCTATATGTCTGTTCTTGTGCCAGTACCAGGCAGTTTTGAGAACAGTGGCTTTGTAGTATAGTTTGATATCTGGTATTGTGATCCCTCCAACTTTGTTCTTCTTTCTCAAGGTTGCTGCAGCTATTCAGGGTCTTTTTTTTATTTCAGATGAATTTTTGAAGAGTTTGTTCTAGGTCTTTGAAGTATGCTGTTGGTATTTTAATGGGGATTGCATTGAATCTATAGATTGCTTTGGGTAGTATGGATATTTTAATGATGTTGATTCTATCAATCCATGAACGTGGTATATTCTTCCATTTGTTTATGTCTTCCTCTATCTCTTTTTTCAGTGTCCTGTAATTTTCTGAGTACAGATCCTTTACCTCCTTGGTTAAACTTATTCCTAGGTATCTTAATTTTTTTGTTGCAGTGGTAAATGGGATTGTTTTTTCAGTTTCTCTTTCTGTGAGTTCATTATTGGTGTATAAAAAAAGCCATAGATTTCTGGGTGTTAATTTTGTATCCTGCTACTTTGCCGAATTCATTTAGTAAGTCTAGTAGTTTTTTGATGGAGTTTTTAGTGTTTTCAATGTACAATATCATGTCATCTGCGAATAATGACAATTGTACTTCTTCTTTTCCAATTTGGATGTCTTTTATTTCTTCTTCTTGTCTGATCACCATGGCTAGTACTTCTAGTATTATGTTGAATAGGAGTGGTGAGAGTGGGCATCCCTGTCTTATTCCTGTTCTTAGGGGAAATGCTTTTAGTTTTTGCCCATTGAGTATGATGTTGACTATAGGTTTGTCATAGATGGCTTTTATGATGTTGAGGCATGATCCTTCTATTCCACCTTGCTGAGAAATGCTTTGTCAAATGCTTTTTTTGCATCTATTTATATGATTATACGGTTTTTATCTCTCAAGTTGTTTATGTGGTGTATCACCTTTATTGATTTGTGGATATTGTACCATCCTTGCGTGCCCAGAATAAATCCTACTTGGTCATGGTGTATGATCTTTCTAACGTAATGCTGGATCTGATATGCTAGAATTTCGTTGAGAATTTTGGCATCCATGTTCACGAGGGATATTGGCCTGTATTGTCTTTATCTGTGGTTTTGGGATTAGAGTAATGCTGGCTTCGTAGAAAGAGCTTGTAAGTATTCCTTCCTCTTGAATTTTTTGGAATAGTCTGAGGAGGATAGGTTTTAGTTTTTTGAATGTTTGATAAAACTCCCCTGTGAAGCTGTCTGGTCCAGGGCTTTTGTTTGTTGGAAGTTTTTTGATTACTGCTTCAATTTCCACCATAGTTATCGGCCTATTCAGATTTTTTTATTCTTCCTGATTGAGTTTTGGAAGGTCATATTTTTCTAGGACTATGTCCATTTCTTCTAGGTTAACCAGTTTGTTGGAATAGAGTTGCTCATAGTATTTTTTTACGATTCTGTGTATATCTGTGGGGTCTGTTGTTATTTTGCCTCTTTAATTTCTGATTTTGTTTATAAAGGTCCTCTCTCTTTGCTTCTTGGTGAGCCTGGCTAGAGGTTCATCAAACTTGTTTATCCTTTCAAAGAACCAGCTCTTGGTTTCATTGATCTTTTGTATTGTTTTTTTTTGTTGTTGTTGTTGTTTTTTGTCTCTATGTCATTTATTTCTGCTCTGATTTTTATTATTCCCTTCCTTCTGGTCACTCTGGGCTTTTCTTGTTGCTCTCTTTCTAATTCTTCAAGTTGCAGAGTTAGATGGTTTATTACCAGTTTTTTAAAAAATATATTTTATTGATTTTTTACAGAGAGGAAGGGAGAGGGATAGAAAGTTAGAAACATCGATCAGCTGCCTCCTGCACCCCCCCTACTAGAGATGTGCCTGCAACCAAGGTACATGCCCTTGACTGGAATCGAACCTGGGACACTTCAGTCCGCAGGCCAACGCTCTATCCACTGAGCCAAACTGGTCAGGGCTGTTTAGTAATTTTGGATTGTATACTAAATATTGGAAATGTTATCTTATGGTGACTTATGATTATGGTATATCCTCAACAGTGTTTTTTTTTTAAAAAATTAATTAATTGATAGATTTACTTAGCAGCAGTTAATTTGGTTGGGCCCAATCAACTCTGTCTCTTGAGGACATCTCAAATCTTAATTCAATTCCTTTAACCTTAGTTTTGCTGTTTGAGGTCTGCTCTGTGCATGCATAGTTCAAGGGTCAGCCTAGGATTTAGGCCAAATTCATATACTTAATTAAATCTCCACTTATCTGGCTCTCTTCTTCCTGGGGTCTGCCTACCTCACTTTTTAGTTACTGTGATTGTTCAGAACTTTCTCCTGTGGTTCTTCTAATAAAAACGATGGTGTGCATTCTATTTTTATCCACTATCCTTATCCGTTTATCTAAAAGCCAGTGTGGTGAATAGAGGTCTGTATATATGTATATTTGGTGTTGGGCTCTATGGATGTGTTGAAGCATGGAAGAAGGAATATGGAAATGACAAGGGGCAATGGGCAAAGGTTACTGGAGTTGATGAGATGAGGGAGACAGTATTTTCAGGTGTCACTCTTTTATGCTCCCCTCTCAAACTTAGGTTCGACTTTAACAGAGCTTTCTTCCTCAAATTGAATGGAGTTTTGTTTTAGGACCAATTCTCTGTGTGGCAGTGTGAGATGATATAAAGGATGCTCATTTGGAACATATATCCATATTTATCCCTAAGGGCCTTATGGGAGTAAGCTCAAGACAGAGAAGAACAGAGAGCAGGCTTAGATAAGCATTAGAGGACAGTGTGTGGGTATATAGACCATGGTTAATGTCACAGATTACCATGCTTCATTAGCCTCTAAAATTCTAAGTGGCTGGGTAAACTTCTTAGGGAATCAAGGCATTATTGGGCAGTGAAAGCATCTCAAGAAATGGTGGAAAGTAGATTTTCCATTTTCTGGATCTCTTAAGATTTAATTATTATTAAAGGAAATTTGTCATAATGAGATTCTTTCTCATTTTTTCAAGCTCATGTTTGCCAATGCTTATTTAGCTCTGTGAGAAATTTTGTGTTCTCTAAAGGCTTAGAAAGAATAACTAGAGGGAAAGGGGGAAACTTGTTTCTGGATATTATAGCATTTGTTATTATGTCATTTTAGAAAAATTAGAGAAATTTCCTGTATACCAATAGTTTCTAAGTTCCAGCTGGTTTTGAGTATCAGGTGATTTCCTTGTACAGCATCTTAAATGAATAAAATGGACCCTTTTCCATGTTTGTTCTCTGGGCATATGTTTATATAATGTACATATCATAATTGATGAATAGCTATAAAAATAAAATGCTAGCTTTTATTTAATTTTTATAACAGATTTATTTCATTTAACATATAATATGTGTGACATTATTAAAGTATTTCAGCATAGCTATCTGAAATGTTAATGGCATTTTAGTGAAATGAGGCTCAGATGTTATTAATATTTTAATTGATGTAATTTTTTACTGAATAATACATTAGCATGGCTCAGAAATGAAAAGCATAAAAATTAAACACTTAAAGTCTAACTCTCATTTTTGTCTTACTTTTGTCTAGCTCCCAATTCCCTTCCCCTCATAGGTAATCACTATTATTTATCTTATGTGTCTTTTGGAGAGAGAGAGAAACACGCATACACACACACACACACTCACACAGAAAAGAGACTGTTTTCCACTCTAGTTCCTGGTGGTGCTAAAGTTGCATTTTAATAACACACATGGGTGCATCATTTTTAATCCATTTCGTGGGCTCTGTAGGCCTGGAGATATTTTTAAATATCACATCATTGCATTAGTGGATCTAATGTTTTTACTTTTTAACAGAATTACATTAATGTGGTTTTATTGTTTTATAGAAAGGATTCATTTTCTGGAAAGTGCTCTAGTTAAATATTTTATAGTTGGTAATTTGATTTTCTAAATTAAAAGATTTTGTGATTGATTCATGTACTAGCTAAGTGACCAGCTTAGGAATTGGCATATATTAGTACAAATCTGATAGGAAATAACATTCATGGTTGTTTAAATCTGTTTTTATTTTCTCTCTGTAAGGTAGGAGAGAATTTATGAGGATACATTTATTTATTCAATATGTTTACATATATCATTTTTGTTTACATATATCATTTGTAAAATGATATTTTACAAATATTATTTTTAGAACTAGTGGCAGCTACTTTTTAATTTTGTTTAACAATTAGTATCATTGTCTTGGCAGTTTACTTCATATTAAGCATTTTGCTTATTTTATACTCGTATATTCTAGGCAATGCAAAGAAACAAATTTCCAAGAAAAAAACTTCAGATAAAAAAGGAAGACATCAAAGGGAGTGGCCTCAGCATTCTCCTCTTGAAGATATTAAGCAGCGGAAAGTATTAGACCTCAGACGATGGTAAGCTCAAAAAATTGATTTTTTTCTTCCTTAACCACAGTACCAGTGTTACACCTATTAACGTTAGCAATATTTCCTTAGTATCTAATTCCTAGGCTAAATGTAGATTTCTCAGATGGCTCTGAAAATGTCTTCCCGCCTGGTTGTTCAGTGTGGGACCCAGCTGTGAGCCATTCTTTGTATTAGCTTGTGGCAGCTCATATGTCTCTCTTAAACTAGAATGGTCTCTGCCTCGTTTTCATTCTGGGAGATTGACTTACTGAAGAGACTTGGCCAGAGATATCTTGTGGAATGTGCTACCTTCTGGATTTGTTTGATTTTTTTCATATTAATTTTTCTAAATTATTTGTATATCCTCAATATTTCCTGAAAATTAGATGTTAGATATAAAGACTTAATGAGGTCCTGCTTGAACATTTTACACAAGAATACTGCCTTGCCGAAGCCGGTTTGGCTCAGTGGATGGAGCGTTGGCCTGCGGACTGAAGGGTCCCAGGTTCGATTCCGGTCAAGGGCATGTACCTTGGTTCCTACTGGAGATGTGCAGGAGGCAGCTGATCGATGTTTCTTTCTCATCGATGTTTCTGGCTCTCTATCCCTCTCCCTTCCTCTCTGTAAAAAATCAATAAAATATATTTTAAAAAAAATAAAAAATAAAACCTTTAAAAAAAAAAAAAGAAAGAATACTGCCTAAACGATCCTGTGTCCTTCGTATTATATTACATCAGGAAGTTCATAGACCCTGGTGATCCAATATTAGAAATTCTAAAAGTGATTACAGGATTTAGAAGGTGACAACCTTAGTCTACATTCTCAAGTTATTTTCCCCCTTCTGCAGCCATGAAGTAATCAGTGGGATGACAATGGCATTAGGCTAAGAGCCTGTTCCTATCAACTTTTCATCTAATGGTCTTAGTCAAATCTATTGACGATCCTTGCCTGAATCCTTGTTGTGAAATGGTGATATCTCAAAATTCTATCTTTTTTTTCTGCCTTTGTTAGCTGGCATTCTTCTAATAAGAAGAGCTTTCCTTTATCAACTAGTATCTGGTCACCTTAAAATAAAGTTCCTGTTCTCAAGAAAAGAAGGTTTAATTCATGATAGCTATAAAATTGCTGATCTCTGATTTGAGGTTTTTAAAATTCTTTTGTTTGAGGTTTTAGAAATATTAAATATTTTCACTTATTTAATAACTATTGGATATGGCTGAGACTACAAGATACATAAAACATAGTCTTTGTTCTTTTAAGGTTTGAAATCTACTTGAGAAGAGAGGACTAAGCAGGAAATGTAAAATATTTCAAGCAGTTTGTCAGATGATGGGTATGAATAAAGAAAAATATGAGAGGAAGAAATGAACATCAGAAGGCTTCCCTGAAGAGTTGGGTCTAAAGAGAGGAAATCTGAGGGGATGGAGGGTTTTAGGTCTTTGAATGGATGGTAAGAAAGTGTCTGGCATGTTGGTAATGAAGGGTAAACCAGCTTGTCTGGAGTGAGACTCAGAGAAGCTAAGAAAATTGCACAACCTCGGCCAGTTTGCTTGGTGGTGCAGCTGTGGGCAAACTACGGCTCGCGAGCTGGATCTGGCTCGTTTGAAATGAATAAAACTAAAAAAAAAGAGACCGTACCCTTTTATGTAATGATGTTTACTTTGATTTATATTAGTTCACACAAACACTCCATCCATGCTTTTGTTCCGGCCCTCCGGTCCAGTTTAAGAACCCATTGTGGCCCTCGAGTCAAAAAGTTTGCCCACCCCTGGGTTAGAGCGTCAGCCTGTGGACTGAAGGTTGCTGTTTCAATTCTAGTCAAGGACAGGTACTTGATTACCTGCCTGTGTGTGTGTGTGTGTGTGTGTGTGTGTGTGTGTGAACCAATTGGTATGTCTCTCTCACATCAATGTTTCTCTCTCTCTGTCTTTCCCCCTCTCTTCCATTCTAAAAATCAATGGAAAAAAACATATCCTCAGGTGAGGATTAACAAACAAAAAAATTGCCCAACATCACATGATGAGTAAGTAGATCATATATTGGAACTGAAAAAAGCCAGACTCCAAATTCTGTTTTATTTATTTTTGTTATTCCTCATCCAAGGATATTTTTTCCATTGATTTTTTTAGAGAGAATAGAAGGGAAGAGAGAGAGAGAGAGAGAGAGAGAGAGAGAGAGAGAGAGAGAGAAACATTGATGTGAGAGAGACACATCGATTGGTTGCCTCCCACACATGCCTGGACTGGGGTCAGGGATTGAACCTGCATCCCAGGTATATAACCTTGACTGGAATTGAACCCTTGACCCTTCCGTGCCCAGGTGATACTCTAACCACTGAGAAACACCAGCCAGGACAACTCTGTGATTTTAAAAAATATATATATTTTATTGATTTTTTACAGAGAAGAAGGGAGAGGGAATAGAGAGTTAGAAACATCGATGAGAGAGAAACATCGATCAGCTGCCTCCTGCACACCCCCTACTGGGGATGTGCCCGCAACCAAGGTACATGCCCTTGACTGGAATCGAATCCGGGACCCTTCAGTCTGCAGGCCGATGCTCTATCCACTGAGTCTTACTGGTTAGGGCAACTCTGTGATATTTTATAACACCTTTTATGATCTATTTCTTGGATATTGGGCTAAGGATTTAGATTTTTTTTTCCTGGGGCATAAATAAGCCATTGGTGATTTCTTAATATAAGGATATTTACAAAGATAAATTGGTAGTAGTTAGTATGAAAAGTGTACTGGGAAAGAAACATTAGAATAAAAAACATTAATGTTAGTTTCTTTGGAGCAAATCTTTACCCATTTTTGCTTCTAATTCCTAGGACTTAAGATTTGTTTTAACAACAAATATGAATAGTCATATGAATATGAATAATTTAATAGTATAGCATGTGAGGCCATAAAGACTTGGATGGGATAGGACAGATGGGAGAAATAACCTGAAGGGAAAAATTACCAGGACAACAACATTATTTCCCACTAAGAATGTTACAGAGAATTAGGGTTGTAATGGAAAAACCCTTAGAAGATAGAAGTAAAAGTGTTAAGCTGATCATGAACAAGACCAATAAATAAGTTTGAATAGATGAAGAAATACAAAAAAAATCTTAAGGATGCCTAGGCTAATCCTAAGGCTTTGTGAAGAATTGTTTAAATTAGAAGGGAGAGATTTAAATATGATAGAATATGTGTTTTGTTTTGTTTTGTTTTTTTTTTACTTCACTACTTTCCTCAAACCCATGAAATCAATAACAAGATGGAAAATTGTCTGTGTTGAAACAAGGAAATATCGAAGTCTCCAAACCATACTTGTCCAGTTCTGTGTATTAACTGCTGGCATAAAACAATGCAGATTTCCCTAAAGTTCACATGATGGTCTTAAAACCATCCAGTGACCCTTTGGTTAGATCTAGGTGTCTGAGAAGTCGCATCAGTGCTGAAGCATTGGAGTTCTTCGTGGAAATCTAGGTCAAGGCAACAGCATTGCAGGGAGGGTCGCAGAAGGAGACATCATGCTGATCGCCACTTGATTATCTTACTCCCCAACTTCCAGCTGCAGACACTGCCTCTGGATAACGGCTGGGGAGGTGGTGATTGCAAGAGTTGAATACAGGCCACATACTTCCTGATTTCAAAACATATAACAAATATACAGTAATTAAAACAGTGTGCTACTGGAGTAGACAGACATATAGACCAATGGAATAGAATAGAGATTCCAGAAATAAACCTTCATGTAAATGAATAAAAAATCTTTGGCAAGGGTGCCATGACCATGGAATAGAGAAAGGATAGTCTCTTCAGGAAATGGTGCTGGCGAAAGTGGATATCCACATAAAAAAGAATGAAGTTGGACCCTTATTTCACAGCATACACAAAAATTAACCCAAAATGGATTAAAGACATAAGTGTATGACCTAAAATGATAAAACTCACAGAAGAAAACATAGGGGACAAGTTTTATGACCTTGGATTTAGAAGTGATTTCTGGGCTATGACACTAAAACCACAGGTAACAAAAGCAAAAATAGACAAAAGGGGACTACATCAAACTTAAAAACTTATCCGGGTCAAAGAAAACAATCAACAAAGTGAAAAGGCAGCATACAAAGTGGGAAAAAATATTTGTAGATCATGTATCTGATCTACAGCTCAACTAGAAATTTGCACTGAAATTTTTGTAGTTGGTGTCTACATTTATATACCATTATTTTCCCCCATTGGTTTAGATAACATCTACTTTAACTAGTAGTAGTCATACTTAGCTATCTTTATTAAAATGAATGATTTATTGTTTATGCATTTATGATACATTTAATAAATGTAAAAATATTTTAAGTGAATAAAGATTTTATATTGGTTTAAGTGATCAAAATTTTCACTATGTTAAAACACTTTTAGTTGCCATGAGAGCTGCATATTTATATGCCTATTTTGTATTCATTCAAGTAAAGAAAAATCTTTGTTTTCCCAGGTACTGCATAAGCCGACCACAATATAAGACTTCTTGTGGTATCTCTTCATTAGTTTCTTGTTGGAATTTCTTATATAGCACAGTGGGAGCTGGAAAGTGAGTATGTTAATTTGTTGGTATCTAAACTCCCATGCTATTTGGTGTTGCTTTTTCTTTTTTTTTTTTTTCTTGATCTTTCTTCAAAGCCTTTTGTAGAGGGCTGACTTTCAATAGATGGTAGCGAGGGAGCTGCTCTGCTGCGTAGGAAACCCCGACCCAGAAGCAGGTCGCCTACGATTGGTTCAGCACCAGGTTCCCCACGAACGTGCGTTGCGTGAAGGGCGAGGGGGCGCCCCCTTTCCAGCTGCACCCCGTTTCTCAGGGCTTTTTCTCTAATGGAAGGTTTTTAAGGATAGGTTTTTCGTAAATTGAGGAAAAACTACTTCATTTTGTTTTAAGTCTTTTAGCTAAGATACGTGTATGCATTATTGTTGATAAAATAAAAATTAAAAATATTACCAAAATTCTTTGCAAATCAGACAGACATATTAACATTAACATGAGGCAGGTTATATTTGCATATGGTTGGAATTGTAAAATGAAAAGCAGTGTTTCTTTTGTAGTCTTCCACCGATTACCCAAGAAGAAGCATTACATATTTTGGGCTTTCAACCCCCGTTTGAAGATATTAGGTTTGGCCCTTTCACTGGAAACACAACACTCATGAGGTATGAAGCCCTTGCTTGGAGACATATTTTATTTCTAGTTCTATAAAATAATAATGCTGCAGATGCATGTTGATAGTAAACCATGTGTGCAGCTGCCAGGCCCCAACCTGCAGTAGATACACCAAACTTGGGCTCTGCCTGAATTTCTCTAGAATTGGAATAGTGCCATCTTTATTATGGAACTGTTTCTATGAGCAAATCTTCTTGTTATTTTCAGATGGTTTAGACAAATTAATGACCACTTCCATGTAAAAGGATGCTCGTATGTTCTATATAAACCTCATGGGAAGAATAAAACCGCTGGAGAAACTGGTAGGTAAACATATAGAAGATTAATACACATGTACATGCATGTGTATTCATACATGTTTAAACCACCTCAAAGATTAGCTGTTTTGACTATGTAAACACTAAACACAGTCTGTTACTTTTATGTCTTTTTATCTGAGGGAGAAATTATAATAGTAACCTGTAGGGCACTTTTCAATATACAGTTTAATATTTTTCTTTAAAAATGTTTTATTAACTTTTAAGGAGAGAGGAGGGGAGAGGGAGAAAGAGAGAGAAACATTGATGTGAGAGTGAGATATCAATTGGCTGCCTCCTGCACATCCCCTACCAGGGATTGAGCCCGCAACCAGGGTCTGTGCCCTCATCAGGAGTCCAACAGGCACTGTTTTGGTGCACGGGACAACACTCAACCACCTGGCCATACGGTTAGGGCGACAGTTCAATATGTTTAGCTCTTCTCATCTTTACATGTAGAGCTCTTAGACTTGTAAAGTATGCAATAAATACTGCTTTAATACATTATATTGTTTGGGTCCAGGGGGTGTGTGAGTGAATGTATGTGTGTGTGTATTTACGCACACATATGTGTTGGTAAAACTCAGAAAGCAGCATGGAATTTGCAGTTCCTTTTCCTAAAAAGGAATGTAAGGATTTTAGAGTATTTGATGTTATACCTGCATAACAACAGGAAAATGGACTGTGAAAATGACGAAGTTCTATTATGGAATAGTCTTGTACATAACAGAGTAATGGAGTTGATTTTAAGGATTGTTTTAGGTCAGTGATGGCGAACCTTTTGAGCTCGGCGTGTCAGCATTTTGAAAAGCCCTAACTTAACTCTGGTGCCGTGTCACATATAGAAATTTTTTGATATTTGCAACCATAGTAAAGCAAAGATTTATATTTTTGATATTTATTTTATATATTTAAATGCCATTTAACAAAGAAAAATCAACCAAAAAAATGTCATAGGTTCGCCATCACTGTTTTAGGTGCTAATTAAATTTGCATTATTTTACCGTCTCACACCTGTCAGAATGGCTATCATCAACAAATCAACAAATGACACGTGCTGGTGAGGGTGCGGAGAAAAATGAACCCTCGTGCACTGCTGGTGGGAATGCAGACTGGTGCAGCCACTGTGGAGAACAGTATGGAGTTTCCTCAAAAAACTAAAAATGGAACTCCCATTTGACTCAGTGATCCCACTTCTAGGAATATATCCCAAGAAACTAGAAACACCGATCAGAAAGGATATATGCACCCCTATGTTCATAGCAGCACAATTCACCATAGCTAAGATTTGGAAACAGCCTAAGTGCCCACCAGTAGATTTTAATGCTGTATTTTCCCAGTTTTATTCCTATCGTCATTTTCCTATTGCAATATTTGACTCCTCACTGTTTCTTTCTCTATGTCTATTTTCTGAAGGATGATTGATTTCCCTCCCCCCTCTGGGAATGTTCTTATCTTCCTCTTCAGTAATCACTGGTCCTGTGCAAGCCCTGCTTTATCTCTGAAGCTTTTCCTGCCACTTTAGAAGCCGATTCCTCTTAATTCCAATAGTAATGATTGTTTGTGTCTGTCTTGTGGCATTTGGCACATTAGCCCTTATATCATGTTGTATCTTTTTAATGAGTCTGCTCCTAGATCACAGACTGCCCCTAGTAACCCTATGATTCCTTATGTTGCCCTGTGACCTCACACAGGTTACCCTAGAACAGTGGTTCTCAACCTGTGGGTCGCGACCCCTCTGGCGGTCGAACGACCCTTTCACAGGGGTCGCCTAAGACCATCCTACATATCAGATACTTACATTACGATTCATAACAGTAGCAACATTACAGTTATGCAGTAGCGACGAAAATAATTTTATGGTTGGGTCACAACATGAGGAACTGTATTTAAAGGGCCAAAAGGTTGAGAACCACTGCCCTAGAACTTCTGATTGTATTCAGAGGAGTGGTACGTGTGTCAAGCAAAAGTCTTTTCTGTTCTCTCATTATGGAAGAAAGAGTTGCAGAATTAGGCTTTTCTTATTTGTCTCTGGGATATGCATTAGCGAAAACCATTGTCAGTTGTTGCTGCTCATTTAAAAAGTACCTTGAGCCGAAACCGGTTTGGCTCAGTGGATAGAGCGTCGGCCTGTGGACTGAAAGGTCCTAGGTTCGATTCCGGTCAGGGGCATGTACCTGGGTTGCGGGCACATCCCCAGTGGGAGATGTGCAGGAGGCGGCTGATCGATGTTTCTCTCTCATCGATGTTTCTGGCTCTCTATCTGTCTCCCTTCCTCTCTGTAAAAAATCAATAAAATATATTTTTTAAAAAAAAAAAGGTACCTTGAAATGTATCTCCTCTTTTTGTTTCAGTTATTTTTTAAGGACCATTAGGCCTGGTTTCCACAGTAGACTTTATGTTTTCTGGGGGACTATGTTTCTTTGATTTTATAACACCCCCATTCTTGCTGACATGTTCATTTCCTCAGCTCACTCATGGAATAAAAGTAAAATCCAGGGATTTTGACAAAATTAACAGATCTTGCTGTTAATATGCATTGAAGTATGTTTTCCAGAGATGCAATTACTTACAATAACAGTTTGTGTTAGAAGTTGTCAACATTAGTTTCAAACTATTGGCTCCCTTCTTATTTTTTACTTATTATTACTATTACTATTATTATTATTATTATTCACTTATTATTATTCAGGCAGCTTTAAACTGTTGGTTCACTTAGCTACCAACATTTGTGCCACAGAAGTCTAGATTCATTTTTAATCAGCTAGCTTAAAAATTATGCTAATGTTTGTGCATTTTTATTCTTCCAGTAGGTATTGTAACTCATTGTTTTTGCTTCACAGAGAATAGCTACCTCTGCCCAACCCCCAAATAATTCATGCATCTCCTCATAGGGCCACGGCTGCCAGCTTCCTGCAGTGCATTAGCGCACCTCAGGTGGACTTCGCATTAAGTTTTCACATTCCCCATCCACTGGTTTTCCCCAATTCATAATAGACACAAGGCCAGATAAATCTTTTTAATGTGCAGAGCTAATAGATCTCTTTCTTTTTAAAGAGCTCTCCAGTGCTTGCTTAAAACATAAATACTTTAGCATCATTCAAAGCCAATATAGGTTGGCCTTCCCCTGCTGTCCTCCATTTCCCAGTTGTATTTAAAATATTTTCAAGGGAATAAGAGCCTTGCAGGAAATTATGTTGGTGGATTATAAAATCTGGTTCTTGTCTTTCAAGGTGTAAAAATATACTCTAATAAGTTGTTCTAGAGTTCTTTATAGTCCTTCTATAGATGATCAAGCTCTACAGAAGAAACTCATACTAAACTCAGTGAATATCAGAATGTTGGTATATTAACTTAGAGTGATAAACGTAATATCAGAGATACCAGAATTCTCTTGTTGGCTGATTAGGACATATACTGCAGGCCAGCTAACTCTAGATGTGTTTTTGGCCTTTCTTTATACCATACAAATTAGGGCTGTACATTTTGTAGTGGCTGCTTTGTTGCTTAAATTTCAGATTTTTTAGATATACTCTGGTCTGGAGTGAACATTGTTCTGAATTTAGTTTACATATGTAACACATTTATATGTCTTGTCCTAAATGGAATTATTTTATTGGATGACCATTTGAATGCATTAAATACTGTATTTACTATCTTTTATTTCAAAGGATGATCTTTTTATGACTTTGCCCTGAAATTCTGGGGGTGCCTCTCTATACTGTCATACTCTGTATTTTAAACTAGACTACTTGATGTTCTCTGGTTATATCCCTCCCCTCCAGTGATTTTGGTTTTCTCCTCATGCTCTTTCTTCTGCCTGGATTGTTGAAATCCTTCCACTTCAATCATTCCATCTTGGATGCCACCCCTTCTTGATTCCATAGACCTGATGTGCACTTTCATCTTTGAATTGCAAACCTTTATTGTGGCACTGTCTTATTCTGCCCTATATTAAAGTTACTTGTTTTATCCTTCCTATGAGGACAGCTTCACATATTGTGTTATTATTTGTTTTTTGTTTCCTGTAGTTCCTGATATAGTTAGTAGGTGCTCATAAATTGCGTACTGAATTAAGTTAAATAAGATTTCCTCTTAACTCTAGACTGGTGGCTCTCAAAATATGGTCCCTAGACCAACATCAGCATCACCTGGTACCTTACTGGACATGCAAATTCTTGGTCCCCATCGCAAACTGACTAGGCCAAGCACGATTGATCTGATGTTTAACAAGCCTTGCAAGCCCAAATTTGAAAACTGCTGTAGTCTTTCTAAAAGGTGTTATCTTTATCAAGAGCTTGGAAATCTGGAATACATTCCAAGACATTAAACTAATTGCTAATCCAGTGCCTACTGCAAGTACCTACTTCACAAGACTATGAGGGACTTCAGAATGAGACAGTGTCTGTGAAAGATACAATATGGTTGTTGTTTACTTCTGGATTGTTCTGTCCCCTAGATTTCACTTCCCCCATATCCTTCTCATCTTTTATGTTTCAGCTTAAATGCCATCACCTCCAAGGAGCCATCACTGAATATTAAAGTCTGATGCTTGAGCCTTCTTTTAAGCCAGCACCCTATTTATTTCACTTCAATCACAAATTTCCATCCATAATTATTTTATGGTTGGTGTCCTCCACTGGACAGTCAGCTCCATGAGGCCAGGAACCCAGCCTGTTCCCTCCAGTCTTACCAGTGCCTCACACATGGGAGGACTCAATAAATATTTGTCAAAAAAATAATTGCTAACCATAGTCACAATAAAGAAGTGAGCTGTTTTGTATTACATCTGACTTAAGGAAGGTGTGAAACATAGATTTCCATTGAAAAGTTATATACAAGTCCTTTCATTACAATTTTAGTCATTTGGGAAAATTTTTTATTTGGCATTTCCACAATTTTTAAAATATCTCGAGTTTTTTCCTAAACTGGTTATGTGCATAAACATTTTTTGGATTTATTGAATTTATGAATAGTCTAAATCTATGTACTTAAATTTGCTCACTATCCTAGAACCTATCTGCAAATCAAGTTCAGCTATGGAAATGAAATATTGAGTATCTTCTGAATTTTAGTTATTATTTTTCATTTAGAGCTTCTCTTGGGTGTCAAGTTTTAAATTGCCAGGAGAACCCCAAAAGAAAGATGTGTTTATCATTATGAAATAGAGATTTTAAGCAGAAAAGACCGCCTTGCCATGCATGTATGTTCTGATGGTGGGCCATGAGGCAAAAATCTATGGGAAAGATGGATGAAACCTTAGAGAAGAGTTTAAGACAGAAAAGTTATTGTATCTGTGGAACTCATAACTTGTGTGCATTGACCTGCAGTTCTTAGAGTTCTTTAGCTACTTTAGTGGCTAGAAAGTCAATCAGAGAAAAACCATGATTTGCAAGCTTTCATCTACTTCAACTATTTTTAGGATTTCCAGTTTCAATAGGCTATTTGTTAATGAATAATTTAGTTTCTTCTAGGGGATGCAGGATACTGAAATCTCAGTTAATGGCTTTAAATGTTCAGTGCTGGTAAAAAGTTGTTGCTTATGGTAATTCTTTTGAAATTAGCTCACAAATAATATAGCCATGGGATGTATACAAGGAGGAACAATTATGAGAGGACGCCCTGGTACTTACTACCTGTCTGCCTCTACTGATATTCTTATCTTGTGAAAGCTGCTCCTCCAGTCCGTATAACTTTTGGAGAAAGAATAAACTGTATGTTAGTGAGAGGAAGTTTCCATATTTGGAACTTTATCATCTGGAATCTATATTCATATATCTCAGTGGTCATCAAACTGGGATGTACACACTGTAGAGCTGACCATTGTGGTAAGGAAAGAACATACTAGAATGTCTATATTTTAATCTAATTTAAAATTCATACTTTTTTTATATCTTTAAAAAAACACGTAATAGTACAGTAGTATATGCACAGAGTTTATAAACAAAAATGCTTGTAATGGGCATGTTTATTCAGAAATGTCTAGTGACAGATGTACTCAACCAGAAAAGTTGAGACCATTACTATATGCACTAGGTATATATGATAATTAAATTTCATAGACAAGTGTGTGTGTTATTAGAAGGTTTTGGTAAGCAAGGCATATTCAGTTCTTTAGTTTGCTATTCTGTTTTCCTGTATTTCAGTGTGAAGGGTGAAGCTGAAAATAAATTCATTAATATTTTTTTGGTATCATCAGTAGCTTCTCATTTCCCCCCAGCCATGTCAGTGTGTTCCCAGTAATGTCTTCGCTGTCTTTCAGTCGTTAACTCGTCCTTTGAATAAAGCATGGATAGTGCTTCATGGTCCTTCTGTCTTTGTTTTTATTGCAGCTTCAGGGGCCTTGTCGAAGTTAACTCGTGGATTAAAAGATGAATCCATGGCTTATATTTATCATTGCCAGAATCATTACTTTTGTCCGATTGGCTTTGAAGCAACCCCTGTTAAAGCCAATAAAGCATTCAGGTAAGCATTTCTGTATGTTACGTGGATACCTGGCCATAAAATGTGTTGTAGAAAGCATTTAAGAAATATTTAGTGCTTAGAAATTGGAAGACTTAGTGATTTGCTTTCCTTATATGAAATAATATTATTCTGTAAACATTTGCGCTTATTCTTTTGCAGAATTGCATTTGATTGAATTCTGTTTATTTCTTTGACAAAATTATTTATTTAAAAAATTAATTTATTAAGCCGACTGAATTTTAGTACTCTTTCCCCTCCTTAGCAAGTTTTCTTCATGCTTGGTTGATATAATGCCAGGATAGTAAAAAGCAAAGGAAGAAGAGTCCTATTTGAGAATGGTGAAAACAGAGGCCATGAATACTTTTAGTAAAAGCATTGCTAGGCATGGTTTTCTTCACCCAGCTAAGGTTCTGTTTTCGTTCTGTTTATTTTTTGCATACTTGAAGAGGAAGAAGAGGTAGCACTCTCCTCTCAGAGAGGACTGAAACTCAGGCTGGGAGAATGTGGCTTGGTCATCAGGGGATAGGATGGGTTCTTTGAGACTGGACGCCATGTGAACTTTGTATCCCACTCAAGGCATTTGGAGTTGGGCAAGAGTGGAGGGTTGTGGGGGGATCCTGAGACAGGCAGGATTGAGCTGGGAGAAGCAGGATGTTGGACATAGAATTTTGTGAATGTTGGGTAAGAGGAAAACTATTTGGTTTCTCCAAATCCTGAAATGTTTTATTCATCTCTCTGGAGGTGAGGAATGTTGTTTCTTATGTGGTTTCACCCTGCAATGTCACCTTATTCCAGACATCTATCACATGCAAAACATGAAAAACTAGGTACTTCTACTTTGTACCCTATGGAGGAGCATTTTCCACCCCTACCTGATCTAGTAATCACCTGAGATGCTCTTCAAATTGTGAAAATCCTTGCCTGTGCTCCACTCTTTTTTATTTTTTTAATATATTTTTATTGATTTCAGAGAGGAAGGGAGAGGGAGAGAGAGATAGAAACATCAAGGATGAGAGAGTTTCATTGATCGGCTGCCTCCTGCACGCCCCCTACTGGTGATCGAGCCCCCAACCTGGGCGTGTGCCCTTGACCGGAATTGAACCCGGGATGCTTCAGTCCACAGGCTGACGCTTTATCCACTGAGCCAAACCAGCTAGGGCTGTGCTCCACTCTTGACCTATCTGAATTAGAATTTCCCAGGGCAGGATTAGGGCATCAGTATGTTTAAAAGTTCCACAGGAGAATCGCTGCTTTAGGGTTTTATTTTTAGGATGCCTTTTGAGACTTTTTAAATGCCTAGTAAAAGAAGAGTAGCTGAAGAATTCTCAGAGCATGCTAGGATTTCCCCCCCTGTTTAGATGCTGAGAGGTAGTATATGTCAACTTTTTTAGCCCTAGATTTTATAGAAGTCAAGACCAACATTTAATTTATGCTTTTTCTTTGTGTTCAGACATTTGCTCAATCCCAAACTCCAATATCTATAAACTTTAATATGTCTTTTATTAATATGTAATTGAAGCACTATTTTCAAGTGAGTAAATGACCTTTATTAAACATACTGTGAATGTATTTTAAATCTAGCAGGGGTCCCCTCTCACCACAAGAAGTAGAATATTGGATCTTAATTGGAGAATCAAGTAGGAAACATCCTGCTATTCACTGTAAAAAGTATGTTAACTTCTTTTTTTCAATTTCTGCTGAAAAGCCTGTTGGAATATTGATTGGTATACAATCCATAGAATCCATAGTTTAGTTTGCAGAAAATTACATCATAACAATATGGAGTCTTCTAATTTGTGAATATAGACCAGTGATGGCGAACCTTTTGAGCTCGGCGTGTTAGCATTTTGAAAATCCCTAACTTAACTCTGGTGCCGTGTCACATATAGAAATTTTTTGATATTTGCAACCATAGTAAAACAAAGGTTTATATTTTTGATATTTATTTTATATATTTAAATGCCATTTAACAAAGAAAAATCAACCAAAAAAATGTCATAGGTTCGCCATCACTGATATAGACTATACTTCCATGCAATTAGAGTTTTAACTTCTCTCCTGCAATATTTTGTATTTTTCAATATAGATTTTATGTATATTTTGTTAAAATTTTCTCCTAAGTGTATTTTCTGATGCTATTGTAAATTGATTCCCCCCCCCCCTTTCTGTTATTTTCTGACTGTGTACAGAAATATAATTGGTTTTTCTGTATAGGCCTTAAATCTTGCCTCTTTGTCAAATTCACTTATTAGTTCTATTAATAGTTTTGCAATACAAAGCAGTTTGTAATTACTTTGGATTTTCCACACAGTCATATTGTTTGTAAATAAAGGCATGTCAATTTTAAGTGTTTTGGAAGTGCATTTGACTCTAATTAAGAAGAAAATGTAGACTGTTTCTACTTTAGCCTGCAGGATATTGTCTAATAGGTTGATATATATTTATTTCATAGGGAGACTAACCATTTTTAAACTGAGAACATTGACAATAGTTGCATATACAGAATTGTCATAAAAACAAGAGTTTATTAGAACTTGAACAATCCTGAGATAAACAACTTATTGCCACAGTAATATTGTAGACTATTGCTCATGTGAAAAGTTTTTCTGCTGAAAAGCCTGTTGGAATATTGATTGGTATACAATCCATAGAATCCATAGTTTAGTTTGCAGAAAATTACATCATAACAATATGGAGTCTTCTAATTTGTGAATATAGACCAGTGATGGCGAACCTTTTGAACCTTTTGAACCATTACAGTGGTATTTTGTTACTAAAAAGAAAATTGTGCTTTATATTCTTCCTTCTTAACTATAGGTGGGCAGATATTGTTACTGATCTGAATACTCAAAATCCAGAATTTCTAGATATCCGGCACTTGGAGAGGGGACTGCAGTATCGAAAAACCAAGAAGGTAAGAACACCATTGTATGTGAAGGCATTTCCCAACTGGCCAAAATGCAATATTTTACTCTAGATTATAAACAATAGAAACCCAGTTTAGAACATTTTCGACAGAAAAGTGAAAATTATTTTAAGAACACATGGGTATGTTAAAAACAAAAGGGCAAGGAGTGTAGCCTGGATTCATAAGGGCCTGGTACCAGGTAAAAGAATGTCAACAGAGACCAAGTAGATAGTCTGTAATTCTTTTGGAAGTTATATGTTGTTGGCTTTTTGTCTGATTACTTACTTCCTGATGATGATGATCATCATCTTTATGTCTCTCTTTGAGATGTGCAGTCTATACTGAGATTGGCCTGCCTCAGGCCTAGTTCCGTAGTCTTGGCGCAGCTTGGCCCTACACATGGCCAGGGAATTGCCAAATCTGAGGTGTTCACTCCTGAGCCCTATTAACTGTGGCCTTGGGGAAGAGCCATGTATATAAACAAGACTGCTGTGGGTATTTCTCAGAGAAAGGTAGATTCTATGGATTACAGCCCATTGATATAATCCTACTAACAGAGGAAGAGTGTGTAAGAGGAAGAGGAATGATGGTGTTTAGGCAGAAGGGGAGGCTATCGTGTATGTGAGTGGCATATGAGGGCAAGGTGTTTTGGCTCCTTTGTTTCCTGATTAACTGTCCAAGGATTCTCAATAAAGAGGCAAAAGAGAAAAGACTCAAGAAACTAATCCTTTCTGTTGGTGCAAATGGGTGACTTAATGCATTGATTCAGGATATTCTTGACTTTCTTGACTTAGTATGTTACTATCAAATATTGACAAGGCTGTGGGCATTGTTATAGTTCTGTAATGACAGCTGGTCAGGGAAAATGCAGGACAATGTGATCTGATAATGTCTGAAAGAATATGTACTGTTCTGGGCAGATGAAGGGGGAACATATAAGGGAATTCATAGGAAATTCATTTCCCATCATTTTCTTCACCCAACTTTTTTTCCTTCTCAGGTTGGGGGAAATTTGCATTGTATTATAGCATTCCAGAGACTTAACTGGCAAAGGTTTGGCCTTTGGAACTTTCCATTTGGAACCATTAGACAAGAGTCACAACCTCTAACACATGGCCAGGGAATTGCCAAATCTGAGAGTGAAGACAATATCTCCAAGAAGCATCATGGGCGCCTGGGCCGGTCTTTCAGTGCTAGTTTCCATCAGGACTCAGCGTGGAAAAAGATGTCCAGTATCCATGAGAGAAGGAACAGTGGCTACCAGGGTTACAGTGATTATGGTGGGAATGATTGACTATGCTTGGGTACTGAAAAACTCCTCATGTTACACAATGGTCTGTACAGGACTGTATTAAGACAGTAGAAGATTTTATTAAGTCAACTTAAAATAGGAACAGATCTGGTGGTACAAAACATAACCTTGTAGTTCTCCAGTAAATAAGCTTGTATATGATTCTAATGGGTGATTTCAGCTATATAAGCAGATAAGCACAGACTATTGACATTTTACATTTTAAGGGTATATAAACATGCTGGACAATTTAACAAACTCCAATACAATTACGTATACACAAATACAAATTTACTTAATAACATCACAATTTGAAATAGCTAAGCTTGACAGGATTTATTATGACTTGATCCCAAGACTTTTGTTGCAGATAGTTTGATTCCTAAGGTACCATCTGCCCTTAAAAAAAATGGGGCTATTGATTTCTAGTTTTCTGTCATGGTTAAAGCTCATTTAAAATTATTCAGTGAATTTAGTAATTCTTTCCCTTATAGCAGTATCTTGCCTGCCTCATTTGTTTCCTGGTTAACTTTCTCAGGATTTTCAATAAAGAGGCGAAAGAGAAAAAGACTCAAGAAACTAATCCTTTCTATTGGTGCAAATGGGTGACCTAATACATTGTTTCAGGATATTCTTGACTTTCTTGACTTGCTATGTTACTATCAAATATTGACAAGAACTTTAGGTCTTGAAAGACTTCTGAGGTCTACAATCTGCTTTAGGCATTGAGTAAAAGAACAAGTGGCATCCGTAGTTTCTATATCCATGGTAATCTGTGAAATGAGATCTGGTATTTGATTAGTCCTTCAATATGGAGTCATATATTGATAACAGCATTAAAAATGCATTCAGAGGGCAACTATCCATATTCCACACTCTGAACTGTTTTCTTTTTTAAAACATTAGTTGTTTGAAGCGAGTGTTAAATAGCTCAGAAAGTGTGGATTTCATATATTTGAGCTCCTCTGTACTTACTGTCAATTTTTCTTGTGAAATCAACCCGTGACTCACAAAGGATTAGGATCTCTTGTTCTTTCATTTCAGAGGCTGTTCCAGAACTCAAATCAGTAACTTGATTATTACAAGATGCTGAATATGTTGGTAACCATATTGCAATACATCTCAAGGAGAAGGCTCAGATTTTTATTTTTTAAATATTTTTATTTTCTCTTTTGAATTTTATATCCATTTGTCCACTCAGACATGTGTAAGCCTACAAAAGAGGATATATATTATGAAATGGTCATTTTTCTGAAGGGAATATTTTGCTTGAAACGCAGTGGACTGAAAGAGATTTGTAGGTTGTTGATTTTGTTACTTCATACTGGAACTTTTTCGAAGTTTTCATCAAATAAAGTTTTGTTTTCTACTTTTATTCATGTGAATGTTTTAACCTTTGTTTTAGGGTGTTTTCTAATTTTGTTTGAAGTACATAATTTGTCAATTCTGTCTAAGTAGTGTGTTAAAAGAAACCATCTCGTATATGACTTTTTAATTAATGGAATAATATGCATTGACTATAATTTTAGATTTCTATAAGACTTTATGATAAGAAATTAGAAACTTAATTCTTATTAGCTTGAAACAAATGAAGTTGTCAATTTTGTATGTCAAACGTGGTTGAATATCAGCAATTTAAATTAGTTTGAGTATTTCAGAGATGAGAAAGAGCCAAGAGGAAATGAGACAAATGCAACATAAAATAATGAATACAGTGACACTAATAAGTTTGAGTTATCAAGAGCACACTGAAGTTTACAGAGACATTTCCAGAAACAATCTGCACGTTACTCCACGCTTCTCTTTCAGTATTAGTAACATTCCTGTCATATTTATTTTTTTGGCCAAGTCCTCTTAGGAGTGTCCACAGAAGCATTAAGGGTTCAAATACTGGCTCTGCATTTACTACCTGTATCATCTTGGGGAAAATTAAGATTACTTTTTATGTGCTTGTTTCCTCATTGGTAAAATTGGGATAATAGTATCTATATTATAAATTGTTTTGAATAATTACGTTAGTACATATAAAGTGTTCAGAACAGTGCTGTATAGGTAGGAATTGCTATTTAAGTGCTTGCTATTACTCTAGAAGATGTGTATTTTGCTGTTCGGAAACTTGAGAGCCCATTAAACAGCATCTCAAGGAGCTAATGGCTTATAAAACAGATAGACACCCCTTAGTTGCTAATCCTTCAAAATAATATTTTGTGTTTGAAGAAATGTGCTCTGGTTTTAAAAACAGTGATAGTATTCACATGCCCACAATAGCTTATTCCGCGCCCCCCCCCCAACCCCGCCCAGCTCTCAGTAAAAAAAAACATGTTCATTTACATAAAACCCTGAAACTTTCTTTTCCCAGTACTAGTCCCCATCCTTAGGCCAAGCTGGTGCAGTAGCTATGACACTTTCCAACTTGCCTTCTGGATGCTGGCAGGGCTCAGGCAAGGTGCTCTAGGATGTGATGACATTCCGTATCTCAATTTTACCCATAGCATTGTCTCCCTTAGCCATTCACTTAACAAACTGGGCCCTATTATCCACTGGTTGTTTCATGTTAAATCACTGACCTCGGAACAACCCCAAGAAGATGGTGGCATCTCCATTTTATTCACAGACTCTCACTGGTGAAGAAACTTGCCTAAGATTATAGCAGTGGTCGGCAAACCGACTTCTGCACATGGGCCACAAAGTTTCAATCGCACTGTATGTGCGTGCCCGCACGTGGTATTTTGTGGAAGAGCCACACTCAAGGGGCCAAAGAGCTGCATGTGGCTCGCAGCATGGTTTGCTGACCACGGTAGCAGGGGATCTCAGTTTGCTAGGGCTGCCACAACGAAACACCACAACCTGGGTGGCTTAAACAGCAGAGATTGGTTTTCTCACAGTCCTGGAAGCTGGAAGCCCAAGATCAAGGTGTTGACAGGTTTGCTTCCCCCTGAGCCTTTCTCCTTGGCACACAGATGGCTGCCTTCTCGGGTGTCCTCACGTGGCGTTTTCTCTGTGGACGTTCCCCTGGAGTCTCTCTGCTTCAGACACTGGTCAGATTGGGTCAGTCTCACCCAACGGGCCTTATTTGAACTTCATCCACTTTGGAAAGTCTCTATCTCCAAATCCAGTCACATTCTGAGTTCCTGCGGGTTAGGACTTCACCATAACTTTGGAGGGGAACACAGTTCAGCCCATTATCGCAGGGCTGTTATGTAGCTTGGGTGGGATCGGGACGGTGTCTTCCTGCCTTGGGAGGAAATTCATCCCGCTGGGTGCAAGGGGCGCTGCAGAGCTTCAGGGGAAGCTGAAGAGGTTTTTTTTAGAAAATAAGATGGAATCCCTGCTAAGTGTCAGGAGTGGGGATATAACAGTCAACAAAACAGTGCTTGGCCTCAATAAGTTCACAGTCTACTGTAGAGGGAGACAAAAATCGAATAGGCAATTATATTAATCTCTGTAAAATACAACGAAGGCTGATTTCTAGGGATTATCTGCCGTTTGATTCTGAATCTGATTGCAACAGTTCAATTCTGAACCAGTAGGGATAAGCTATCGTTTATTTTTTTAAAATATATTTTATTGATTTTTTTTTTTTTTTACAGAGAGGAAGGGAGAGGGATAGAGAGTTAGAAACATTGATGAGAAACATCGATCAGCTGCCTCCTGCACACCCCCCACTGGGGATGTGCCGGCAACCAAGGTACATGCCCTTGACCGGAATCGAACCCGGGACCCTTCAGTCCACAGGTCAACGCTCTATCCACTGAGCCAAACCGGCCAGGGCAAGCGATCGTTTATTGAGTATCTACTAGTGTAAGCACTTGGCATACAGTCAGCTCTGGTCCCAGCTAAGATCGCCTGCAGGCCTGGCGTTATCCCAGCTACAGGTGAAGAAACAGAATTTCTGAACTGTTCCCGGGACTATAATGGGGTGTGGTCGGCTCTGAATCCTGGCCTGAGGTCTCCAGAGGCATTGACTTCCCGGGAACGCACTTGGCAATTCATTTCTCCTCATTTCTGACTTACAAGCGGCGGAATACTAAATCTTAAATGCCAGAGAAAAATAAACTATATTTCCAGGGTTAAGGCTTTCAATCTTATTACCAGTTATCTAGTGACTACAAGGTTATCCAACAAATGTTAACTTAAAAACGCCAGCAAAGCATCCACCTTTCTGTTGTTGCTTCGAGTGAAACATTCTCAGCATTAAGCGTGTTCACAAGTCCCTGGCCGGGTGGTTCAGTGGGCAGGGGCGTCCAGCCTATAGTCCAAGGTTGCGGGCTGCATCGCCCTCAGGGCACAGACAAGCAGCAACCAAGGAATGCACCAATCAGCGGAGCAACAAATCCACGTTCCTCTGTCTCTCCCTCTCTCTAAAGTCAATTTAAAAAAAGTTTTCCAAAGTGGCAGAGAACTGATGCCGAGAAAGCACGTAGAAAGCAGTGGTCACCTTAGCAAGTAGACACTTGGTGCATTGTCTTAAGTTACCCTGTGGGTCGCGACCCCTGAAAATACATCCTATCAGCTATTTACATTACGATTCATCACAGTAGCAAAATGAGTTATGAAGTAGCAACGAAAATAATTTTATGGTTGGGGGTCACCACAACATGAGGAACTGTATTAAAGGGTGGGGCATTAGGAAGGTTGAGAACCACTTAAGATTTCACTCCGACAGGACGCCAGCGAGAAGGAAGCAAAGCGCGGACTGGACCAACCAGGCGCCAACGGAGCCCTCACTTCCGGCGCGCGGGGCGCGTCAATTTAGCGTGAGCGTGGTGGAGCGCAACTTCCGGTTCTGCGCGCGCAGCCCATCCTATGGCGTCCGAGAAGCCCTATTTCGCAGGGGTTTCCGCACCAACTGGGGAGATCGGTGGAGTCGGAGGGGCGCCTTCAGGCTGATTGTCTCGCCTGCGCAGCCCCCTCCCCCGGGTCGTGCGTTGAGAGTGCAACCATCGGAGACAGAACGCTGGGGACCCTGCCGTCGGCCGTCCTCTGGGTCCTTCTCTCTTCTGGGCAGCGGAGTCAGTCGCTGCGAACCGCGGATTATTTCCCATCTTTCCTGAGTTGCAGCAGGGCCGCTCATCCTGTGCTCTGGGCGGTGAGGCCGCCGGCGGTAGAAGACTTAGAATAAAAGGTCTCCCGCGACCCCACCGCCGCGCTGCGCTCCGAGACGTGCCGGCCTCATGGGAGTCCAGGGCCTCTGGAAGCTGCTGGAGTGCTCGGGCCGGCAGGTCAGCCCGGAGACGCTGGAAGGGAAGATCCTGGCCGTGGGTATCCTTAACGAGGCGCCGGGGCGGGTGCAGATGGGCGTCGGGGTGGTGCTCCCTCCGGGACGTCTCCCCCCGAGCCCCCCAGCTTGGGGATTGCACCCCCTCTGACTGGACTTCGGGGTTCATCACAGAGGCGCGGTGCTTTCCGCTTCCAGTGCTTTCGTTGTCTCCCCAGGAAGGCGGGGGGACGGTATCCGCACAGAGGGTGGGGTGAGGAGCCAGGGGCGATTTGAATGGGGGGGCTCAGCTTCGTGTCTGGCGCTGCTAATACCGCTCGGTGTTCCCCCGGCGGGGAGGTCGGCATGGAGAACGTGAGGTGGGCTTCCTACCCCTAGTTTTGCCTGCTGTTTTGAGCCCTCAGTTTATGTTAGACTTAGAGGAAGGATAGTGTGATCAAGTGTTTGACGTTTTATTTTTATTTTATTTTTTTAGAATAGGAAATTTATATGGTACCACACTGCTCGAAAAAATAAAAAAGATATACGGTGAATTATGTTGCTCCCAAGACTTTTTCAGGACTGTTAAAAAGTCTTGGCTGTTTTTATTGTGTGTGTGTATCTGTCTGTCTGTCTGTCTTTGGAATGAAATATGTTTTTCTTCATTACCAAAACATGTGAACTGCTCTTTCTGAAATTGCCATTTTTTTTTTTTACTTGCTAAGCATTTTTTTTTTTTTAAAGAGTCTTTTATGTTCTCTAGAAGCTCGTGGTAACTTACACCAGTTCCCTAAATGGGAACCTGTCATTACTAGTAATGTAATTATTATTATACTACTTTTTTGCAGTGTGAATCTCGGAATACATCTGTAATGGATTTGCGCTTACAAGTTGTTATGCAGAGCACCTTGGGGGAAAGGGAAGGTTGTGGTGGTGGGTGTGGTGTGTGTGTGTGTGTGTGTGTGTGTGTGTGTGTGTATAAACATAGGTCTTACTGCTGCCCTCTAATGGTTTCTCAAATCACTGCTTCCTAAAGATTTTCTTCATAGAACTACATGAGAATGAAAGCAGTTTTGTCGCAGGATCCCTTAATGCTGCAGTAAAGATTTAGGCCATTTTACATTACAGCCCATATGAAGATTTCATTATTTGTAAATTCATTGCGATGACACACGAAGTTCAACATTCCAATTTTTTAGGAAGTTGTCCAATGTAAGGAAAGGCAAAGCATTTAATTTAGATTATCTATTCTCAGAAGTTTTAGCTCTTTTCGGACATGAAATGGTTTTCATGGGGTTTTGGAGCTTTTTATTTTTGAAAGAATGAATCATTTAAAAGGAATGTCACAAGTTGTTCTCCAAAAGAGTTGTGCAAATTTACTACAATTCCATAGAGATTATTAGATTTTTTAAAGTAGCATTTTGTTTTGAAATTAGACTTCTTAAAAGGATACATATGTCTATGTAAGATTTTAGAATTCAGTGTGTGAATAGTAGACATAAAGTTAATTGGTTTTAGGTAGATTTCTTCAGGGCTAACCATTTTTCAGTTTTGAATGAATTGTGATGAGTCCTTAGTTTCATCTTTTGGATGGTATCAGTGATTAGGAATTTGAAATTGGGAGATTGAGGAAAAAGATTCCAAAATGTTTTCATTAACAGTTCTTTTAGATATTAGCATTTGGTTAAACCAAGCACTTAAAGGAGTCCGAGATCGCCATGGGAACGCAATAGCAAATGCTCATCTTCTCACTTTGTTTCATCGACTCTGCAAACTCTTATTTTTTCGAATTCGTCCTATTTTTGTATTTGATGGGGATGCTCCGCTACTGAAGAAACAGACTTTGGTAAGAATCATCGATTTTATTTTTCTTTCCACATTCTTAGAAAGAAAAGTTCAGATAAAATTTTAACTTTTGCTTTAGAATTTTGGAAACCAAGACTTATTTTGACATATGTACAATTTAATTTAAATTTTCTTGAACAAATAAACACTTTTTCTTTGAAAAAAAAAAGTGCATATATGGGACTATATCATGGTTGCAATGATAAAATTTAACTTTTAATAAAAAGACTGAAATTGTTAAAATTGAGACCTTATCCTTTAGAGTGTTTTCTTTTTAAAAAAATTTTTTAAAAAAATATATTTCTTTATTGATTTCAGAGAGGAAGGAAGAGGGAGAGAGAGAGATAGAAACATCAATGATGAGAGAGAATCACTGATCGGCTCCTCCTGCACGCCCCCTACTGGGGATTGAGCCCGCAACTCAGGCATGTGCCCTTGGCCGGAATGGAACCTGGGACCATCCAGTCGGCAGGCTGACGCTCTATCCACTGAGCCAAACAGGCTAAGGCTAGAGTGTTTTCTTAAGTGTTCTGCATTTGTTCCGGTTATGTTGCTACTGCTCAAATGGCTCCCTGAGTCTGAGATTGAGGGTCATCCATGATGGTGAGCCTTCTTTTAAAGGTGAATTGAATTTTAGGAGTGAGCGATGTTATGTGTTGCCAAGTTTGACTAAATGGATATAAAAGAATGAGAATAAGTTTCTTTATTCTGAAATTAGTTTAAAAAGTGTTTGAACAATGTTGTGAACTTTGAAGTAATTGGATATATGACCTTTATATGTTGAAAATGTCAGCTCATGACCTTGTAATCGAACCAGACAGATACTAAATGAGGGCATAGGGTAAAAGCAAGGATCTGTAAATGCTTGGGGACATTTGTTGCCTCAGTAAAGGACCTAGCCTTGAATGTTGCAGTTGTTAATTATACTCTATATCAGGTAGTCTTTGGAAGGATTAGAATGAAAGAGAACTCCAGAACTTATTTACCTACTGGCTGTAAGTTTGTATGGACCCATACACAACGAATTTCCAATTTCCCACTCCTGATAGAGTAGTTAGCTCTACCTTAGCAATCATATTGCAACATATGAGTGTATCAAACCAGCACATTGTACACCTTCAACTATGTTATATGTCAAATTTCGATTTCAAAAAAGGAAAAGGATGTTTTGGTATTTCTGCCTTATATTCAACCATAAGCATGGAGACTTTCATTTTTCCCTACTTGGACATTCCTTACAAGGTATTCTAATACATTTGGGATTTCTTATGATATAATCATGAGTATTAAAGGACAGAGTTACATATAAGTAATGTATTTTTTATAAAAACCAATGTCAGAAATTGGTTTTGGCATCGCAGTGGCATTTCAAAGAAGAAGTTAATACAATCCCTTTTTGGGAAGCATTTACTTAATTATATGTCATTAAGTTTTAGGCTTCTTGAGGACTGTTAAAAGAAACTGAAAGTGAATTAAAATGTATAATATCCAGTCTATTAAGTAGTAGCTAAATGGAGACTAGGCTTTCTTTACATGTGAGAAACCTGAAGATAGCCACTGATATGGCAATTATAGGACATACTAAAATCACAAGTGTCTGAAACAGCGGTTCTCAACCTGTGGGTCGCGACCCCTTTGGGAGTCGAACGACCCTTTCACAGGGTCACCTAAGACCATTGGAAAACACATATATAATTACATATTGTCTTTGTGATTAATCACTATGCTTTAATTATGTTCCATTTGTAAATGAAATTGGGGGTCACCACAACATGAGGAACTGTATTAAAGGGTCGCGGCATTAGGAAGGTTGAGAACCACTGGTCTAAAAGCTCAGAAAACCAAATTCTATGGGGAAAAAAATCACAGAAATGTTGTTAACATACTAATACTCTGAGGTAAAATCTTGTGTGCATTCTTTTCACAGGCTAAGAGAAGGCAGAAAAAAGACTTGGCCACCAGTGACTCCAAAAAAACTACAGAGAAGCTTTTGAAAACATTTTTGAAAAGACAAGCTATCAAAACTGCCTTAAGAAGCAAAAGGTAAGAGGGAAATCACATTAATTTCAAAGATTAATTTAAGCCTTTAAAATTTTTGCATTGGATATCTGTGTCTGCCTTTTCCTAATTTTAACTCACAGCAGGAGAGAGAGTAAAATGAGAGGAATAAGTGGGATGTCCCTTTGACCTAATAATTTGAAGTTTTGGAAATTCTCTGTTCGTGTGAATTAGCTTTGATGAGAGAGAAAAGCTGTAGTGTTGCCCTGCGTGCACGTTTTACCTTTATAAGGTTCTTTTTCGTGCCTACACTTCATGCTGTGACCCAGGCTCTGAGGCACGGCAGTAAGTTTCCTCTTTCTCTGGGCTGCACTTATTTTTCACAGCAGTGGCCGGGGCAGCCGTTGCCCCTGTGTTTCCCCTTTCGCGGCTCCTCAGCATGGTTTTTGTGATCAGTGGGCGAGTACTATTGATTCAAAGTGCTATTTCCTGTCATCTCTGTTTAAGCCTGTGTGTACTTTGCAGAGATGAAGCACTACCCAGTCTTACTCAAGTTAAACGAGAAGATGACATCTATGCTTTGCCACCTTTACAAGAGGAAGAAAAAAATAGGTAAATGTTTATTTTAAAATATTTATTATCACTGTATTCAGACAGACTTAACCCTTTATGTTTAATCTACATGTTAAGGCATGAGGAAATTAATTCATCTAAAATATGCATTCTTGACATGGTTTAGAATATTTTTCAAAACTAAATTTTTTATTGGTAACTAGTCTTTGTGTTTTGGTGGTTTATGATGGTTTCTTTTTCTTTCTGTAGAGCCTGTACTAGGACTATTGTTTTATAATTCACGAAACATGGATTTTGGTTTTTCTTACATTTTGATTATACTTGCTGTCTCTCCCGGTTTCTCAGCCTCATGTCTTCTCTCTCACATCACCATGCAAAAGACCACATACAACAACGTTCTTGCTAAGTCCAGTAGATGCTTTGCAGGTCTCAGTGTAACATGGTGCCTGCTGAGAACCTCTCTGGCCACTCTTTCTCAGGCTTTTTTGTGGATTCTTTCTGGCTGGCTATGAATTGTCAGCGGCTTCTGTGGTTGAAGTGCAGGTAGAGGACCAGTTTGACTATGTCCTCCACCCGTCCTCATTTCTTTCTATAGGGGCCTCTCTTTCTGAGAGGCCAGGTAACTTCTGAATCAGCCCAGTTCTCTTTATCTTCATCACTGCCACTGTAATCTTGTCTCTAGGTTTCTATACTGGCTTCCAAATCTCTTTCTGTCTCTAGTCTTACTCCTTTGTAGCAACCCCTCCCTGCGAAGCCCAGTCTCTGCATTGTAGTGTAGAATAGAATCTATTAAATCCCAAATCTGATATTGTCGTTTCCTTGCTTAAAACACTTCCTAGCTTCTAATTTTGTTTTTTAAGGATAAAACTTCAACCCTTTAACCACATGCTTTTCTAAACAGTATAATTGCAGAAAGCTTTCATGGCATCCCAGATTGGGGTGAGGTGACTTTTATCATACTCTGGCCAACCTGCTCTTCCCTTGTGATGGAAGTTCTTAGGTCATATTGTGATTGTCCTCACCAGACTGTGAAACAGTGACGGGACATATCTTGCCATCTTATTCACCATTGTAGCCCCTACAGGTAGCAGTACCTTGAGCTCAAGAAATATTAATCACACATTAAATATTTCATTCAATCATTACATCGCACATATTGTAAATGTATGTTTGACTTTCAGTTCAGAAGAGGAAGATGAAAAAGAATGGCAAGAAAGAATGAATCAAAAACAAGCATTACAGGTATTTAAATAATTTTCGAATTCAGAATTTATGCTGTTATTTGAAATGAATGGCTTTAAAATGAATAATTTTAATGAGGTAGTATGAATTTTGAAAAGTGTCTTAAAAATAATGAAGATAAATGCCTTTTTATTGTGTATGTATGTGTATACATGTGTATATATGTATATATAAAATACATGCATACACATATATATGGAATTATGCATAACTAGATATCCAAAATAAGCTGTTTTTCTTTTACAACCTATCAACCAATAAATAAAATAGAAATAGTTATATATGCTCATGTAAAATACAGCCACATACCACCCACAAATAACTTCTAGTAATACTTTGGCATATACTAATCCATTCCCTATCCCTCGTATGGTTGGGTGTGTGTGTATTGATTATACGTATGCATATATATGTAAATGTATGTCTTTGTATTGTATGCTCCAGTTATCTATTGCTGTGTAACTTAGTGGCATGAAAACAGTCATTTATTATCATCTTTCACTGTTCAGCGGGTTGATGAACTCAGTGGGGCAGTTCCCTCTCAGTGCAGTCAGATCGTAGCTGGGGCTGGAGTCTCCTCAAAGGCCTCCTCCCTTGCACGCTTAAATTCATAAGGTTCATCCCTGCCTTAGGGCCTTTGCACTTGTTATTCTCTCTGGCTGGAATGCTCTGTCCTTTAGCAGGCTTTTGGTTATTTTTCAGATCCCTGTTCAGGATCATTTTTTAGTGGGCTCTTCTCTATTTTTCTCTTTTACTTTTTTTTAATCTTCACCTGAGGTTATGTTTTTATTGATTTTAGAGAGAGAGGAAGGGAGAGTAAAACATTGATTGGTTGTCTCTGTTACGTGCCCTGAATGGGAATCAAACCCGCAACCTGAATATGTGTGCTGATTGGGAATCGAACCCTACTACCTTTGGTATATGGTACAACACTCCAACTAACTGAGCCAGGGCACTCTCTTTCTATTCTTCTAATCAACTCCCTTAGTAGAATAGCCTGCTTTATTTTCTCATTGTATCTTGTTTATGTATTTGTTTATTATATATCTTCCTTCACTCCTAAGAGTACGGACCTTATCTGGCATGATCTCCATAGTACTCTAGCTCCTGGAACAGTGCTTGTCACATTAGAGGTGCCTGGTAAGTAATTTTTCTTTTGAATGAATGAATGAGTGAATTAATATATTCCCTAATGTGCCATTCACTTTTATGCCTATTGCAGATTATGTACAACTGTGTTTAGCCTATTGTAGATTATGTAGAACTGTTTCTGATATAAGCACAAGATAAGTCTGTCATGGTGAATAGCATTAAGTGTATGAAATGTTAATTTTATGGTGTTATGTTTTATTCCTTACAGGAAGAGTTCTTTCAGAATCCTCATGCAATAGATATTGAGTCTGAAGACTTCAGCAGCCTGCCCCCTGAAATAAAGCATGAAATCTTGACTGATATGAAAGAATTTACCAAGAGAAGAAGAACATTATTTGAAGCAATGCCAGAGGTAATATATATATAATAGCACATTAATGCATAGAATTGAGAACTGCAGAAACATTTTTCATTAGAAAAAAAAAAATTGATAAGCACTGTTTATACAATGTTTCCAGTAAACAGCATTTGTGAAGCATCATATACAGGGTGTCCCCCCAAAATGTATACACTTTAACAGCTGATAGCTCAATTGATGTTTCTTTCTTTTCAGATTTAACCCAATGGAATTAATAATTATTCAAAGTGTGTATACATTTTATTTTAATTCTCAACTTTTTTATTTCATAGGTATTATATATATGTAATCCACATACATATTAGATGGACATTTTGTTTTTTATGTATAAATACTCCACCCAGGTCAAGATATAGGGCATTTTCAGAACTTCAGCGAACATGGGATAAATACGTAAACAAATGCTCATAAGCAGAAGCCTACCTCTCTAGCCTCCACTGCCTTTTTTTTTTCTTTCTTTTTTTTTTTTTCATTGTCTCCCCATTCACAATACAGACCAGGCAAAGAGCCTGAGCTGAGGTGTCTATGGGGTAAGTTTACTGCCTCCTATTTCTGTACAGTCAGTGTAAGAACACAGCCTGTCCACTGCCTTTTCTATAAACAATACACCTGAGCATAGAATTCTTCTATTTCTCTCTCTCTCTCTCTCTCTCTCTCTCTCTCCCTCCCTCCCTCTCCCTCTCTCCCTCCCCCCCCCCCCCCCCAACACACACACACACACAGACAGATACACACATGCAAGACAGAGAGAGAGCGCGAGTGCGCGAGCAGGGCTTGGATCGTACCACCAAGAACTCCTGCTTTGTGAGAAAGTCCCACCAGTGAGCAGCTGGATATAGAAACCAGGAAAAGGTTTCCAGTGACCCATGACCTTGAAATCTCACCTACATGAGTCATTCATTTAAAATAACTGCCGTGTTAACTCAATGGCTGCAGTTACAAACTCCAATATCTTTATTTAGACACTAAATCTAAGTGATCCAGGTACCTGCTCGCACAGTCGCACAATCCCTTATGGTATAGGTTAAAATGGCATGGGATTTTTCTATCCATGAAGTGCTAAGTTTTACACACAATCTCTTACACACAATTTCCAAGGGCCTGGCTCTTTCAGAAGGACCAGCCTTTCTTGGGAGCGCAGAATAAGCTACAATGTAGTTATGAGAAAAAATGACTATGAGAGATCCTACTGGGAAAACACACATACACTAACAAGCTGCTTGCATATTCATGTTTTCTCAGGAAGTAATGAAGTCCAACTCACTTCCTAAGTACAAGTCCAAAAGTTATTCTGCACGTTTAGTTTGCACAGTAAGGACCTTTCCAGTGGGTATTTAAATAGAAGACAATAATGTCCTGAACAGGCCAACTTCATTTTTTTTTTTTTTGTATACCTGATTCAACACATGAACTTCCATCATGGTAATGCTTTGTATAAATTTTCTGTGAAAAAACAAAACAGCTGCTCTTGACGGAATAAAGTCTCTACCAAAAAATTTTTAGAGAAAGATGTTTTTTGAGAGGAGAGGTTGATGATAAGATCCTACTCTTTAACTTGCTCATTTTTTTTAACTTTCACACCCTGTATTTATAAGTTTGAATTTGCAAATACTTACTCAAAGAAAGGTTTCTTGATTTTCCACCCAAGATCAGATCTTGTCTCCTGTTTGTATTTTCATAGTATCCTATAATTTCCTTTCATATTTTTTAGCACCCAGATATGCCTATCTTGCTCACTTCTGTATTTTCAACACCTAGCTTAGTATCTTTCACATAGTCAATGCCCATTATATGCTTAGTGGTTCATTTCTTAGATCATAAAAGTTATTTTAACCCATAATATTCATTGTAGAATACGATTAGTAATATAGAACCTAATCACATTGGAAAGTTTGTTCTAACTGGAAATTCCACATACTTCTTCCTCTGTTACAAGGCTGGAAATGCAGTTGTATCTCCATGTTCCCTCTTCTTCTTTCAGAACATTGGTAATAGGGAATTTAGTGGTAAATTCGTTAAATTAAAGCATTTGATAGTGGCTCCACAGCCACAGAAACCCCCAGCAGGGTGGTGTATGGAGTTGGGTTTTATTGAGCATATCTCCTGATAATGCTACAACGTTAATTCTTACTATCTTTAGTTGTTGAGTTTTCTTTTCCTTTCTGCTACCACCTATTATTTCTAACATTGTTCTCCTTTAATTCACTGTAGGTCAGAATGTAAATTTTTGTAGCACTATTATTCCTCATGAATGGATTTGGCATTCTTTTTTCTGCAGACTTTTGACCATTTTTTAAATTGATAATAAAATATGAAAAAGGCAGGAGAGACTTCTTTTCCCTCACTCCTTTCTTTTTTTCCATGAAGAATGTGAACACAGGAAATAGCTAAGGTATACAGAAGTGGTATGCAAAGCACAGAAGTAAATTTATTTTTATTTCAGGGGAAAAATCCAGGCTCAGTCTACCAATCAAGCATTTTGTTTCTTGCGTGTGAAAGGATCTTTGTGGAAATAGAATTTGGGTTATGTAAACGACAGTGGGAAAGGGAGAAAGAGACAGTCACTCATGACTTGCTCCACTTGCTTTTCTTTGCCACCACACAGCCTCTGGGATCTGTAGACTAGGGCAGTACAGCGCAACCGCTCATTGGATGTGTAATTCGCACAGCTAAGGGAAGTTGTAAGTGATCCAGGTTGGGTCGTTGTGTCATCTCTACAGTGGGCAAATACAATTCGTGCACTGGGCCTCTAGTATAGTATAAGGGTTAATCAAAAGATCTGCTTTTGATCCCAGATCTATCACTTACTAGCTATGTGCTTCTAGGAAGGGTACTTAACCTATTTAAGTCTTAGTTTTTTCACTTTTAGATAGATTGGACATAATGATATTTGTCTCATCGGTGGTTGAGAATAAAATGGGATAATATATATAAAAGTACTTAGAAGAATGCCTTATACAGGAAATGCTTTGCAAATGTTTACTATTAATAACTGTGGTTGCTATGATTTATTGTTTATCTTTTGTGGGCCAGAGACTATGCTGGGCACTTGACTTGCCTATTTATTGACATTCTAGAAAGTTGTCTCATCTGTTAAGCCATAATAAAAATGTCACAGTGCCTGGCATGCATCACATGCTCAAGCCATGTATTTTTAATGAGTGATTAAATCATAAACAGTAACCATGGTTTCTTTTGTTTTGCTCAATTCCTTTTGTTTTAAAGATTATGTTATTGTTTTGTTCTAAGTATTCAAATTTTACTTTTATAATATGAAAATACCACCAATGAAAAAAATTAATTGCTCTTTGTTAACCTTTTGGGAAAAGATGGATATGTGGTAATATCTGTATTTAATATAAATTCATTTTGCTTGTTTGCTTTAGGAGTCCAATGACTTTTCACAATACCAGCTCAGAGGCTTACTTAAAAAAAACTATCTCAACCAACACATAGAAAATGTCCAAAAGGAAATGAATCAGCAACATTCAGGACAAATCCAAAGGCAATATGAAGATGAAGGGGGCTTTTTGAAAGAGGTGGAGTCAAGAAGAGTGGTCTCTGAAGACACTTCACATTACATCTTGATAAAAGGTATTGGGCACCATCATTTATTTGATAGTTAAAAACCGAAAATGTGTTGTGTCTCTGAACTCTATAAACTACCAACCCTGGATAATATTAATGAAACCTACTTATATAATAATAATTGTGTAAGTTATTAATGGATTACCTATTTTAATAGGTTGTACCAACCCACTTTAATATTAACTAATGAGTTAACTTTTTAATTGCTGATTAAATGAAAATGTATAACTCCGTATATGAGAATCAGTATACTCTTGTTCATGTTACAGAAGTATTATACTGTAAATCTACATAGTTTTACTTTTTCTTAAGGTATACAAGCTAAGAAAGTTGCAGATATGGATTCAGAGTCTTTTCCATCTTCCAGCAAAATGCACAACACGTCTTTTGACATAAAGTCATCTCCATGTGAAAAACTGAAGCCAGAGAAAGAGCCTGATGCCACCCCTCCTTCTCCAAGAACTGTACTGGCCATGCAAGCTGCCATGTTGGGAAGTAGCTCCGAAGAGGAGCTGGAGAGTGAGAATCAAAGGCAGCACAATAAGAGGAATGCATTTACTGCTGGAGATGAGGGCTCCATATCACCACTGACTCTCTTGGCTATTCAAAAAGCTCTGGGTGATGATGAAGACGTGAAAGTGCATGCTGGGAATGGTGTGCAGACTGGAGGGTCAGAAGCCAAAAAACTGGTTATGAGCAGTTCTGATGAGGAAACTGATGAAGGACTTCAAACAAGAGATAGAAAAGGAATGCTGTTGACAACAGTGCCTCATTCAACCAGTGTGAACTTAGTAGAAGAGCGTGTAACCTGCACTAATAATGAAAAAGAGGTAGCCGACTCACCTCTTTTGTCAAGTACTGTCTTTTTTGAAGGCAGTGAATCTAACATTCCAAAAGAACAAATGTCATTTAGTCACAGGGTTAACAAAGCCTTTCAGACAAGTGATGAGCCTATGGTTAATGATAGGAAAGATTCAGTTTCTTTAGAAAACACAGTGGTTATACACGTGAATGCACCTGGGCTCCCGAGTGGAGAACTGACATCAGCACCTCCTGTAAATCCAAGGTCTGTATCAGAGAATGAAACATACACCAAAGTGCTTGAGATACAACAAGTTCTTTGTCCATCTGAGGTTAAATTTGATTCTTCTGTTCTTTCAAGTAATGATGAATGTGAAAAAAATCCTGCTTCTAAAGTTACGCCTGTCAGTTTACAAGAAACAAGTAACGCACTAAGTGTCCCATCAGAGGCAATAAGTAACTTAGAAAATGCTAAAGAGCATGAGAATTTCCTGAAAACCATCCAAGAATGTGAGACAATGGAGTCCTCAGGCCAGGATTTAATTTCAGCTCCAAAGTCTATGGAACCAATGGAAATCAACTCTGAGGAAAGTGAATCTGATGGTAGGTGCTTATTCTATTCTCCTTTAGAGATAAGAATGGTGGTACTTCACATTTGTGGGAACTGAGTGATCCTTTATTGTGGTCCAGTTGCCACTCTGTTCAGTTGATGACCTAGAGACCCCATTATTTATAGATTCCCTATTTGCAGAATTTATTTGTAACCCCAGAATCAGTGCTCCCCACACTGTTTGTGGTCATTGTTGGACATGCATAGAGCAACTAAAAATGTGAGTTGCCACACTATTCCCAGCTGAGCTTGAGCAAGTTGACACTCTGCCTTTTTGTTTCAGCTCTCCTACACAGACCAGAGGGTGGAGATGGGAGAGCAATGCAGTGTAGATCAAGAAGCTTTGGCTCTAGGGCCAGTTGGACAGGTTTGACTCTCACCTCTGGCACTAGGTAGTAGGGTGGCCTCAGGCAAGTCTTTTAACACCCCTGAACTTAGTTTTCTTGTTTGTAAAATAAAGAAAACAGAATTTACCAAGATGGGTTGCTTTTAGGATTTAGAATTATAAATATATTTCCTCGAGGTACAAAGTTTCAGTATTCATGTATTTAGTGTTCTCAGTGACTTTGTTTACAGAACATAAATGCTGCAAATAAGAAGAAATGACTGTGCAGCTCCCTCAACTCCCCCCCGCCTCCCCTATTCACACACCTGGTAATTTATTTTCCTAGTTTCTGCCAGGTTACTCTATTTGAAAGTTGGTATTTCCCCTTTGTAATGAGGAAGTATTTTATGGAAAGGAGTATTGGGGGCTACATAAATATGCTGTTACTAAACAAACCTTCACCCACTCTTTTTAGCATCCATTGATAATTTTTACCTGAATAAATTATGCTATCGTAGTTGCCAAATGGGGGTTTTAAACTCTGTTTCTTATATATTGTTGGCATCCTACGATAAGGAAGATCTTTCCCTTCTCCCATTTATTATTTTTGGTATCAGTCTAAACTCATGGACTCCTGTTTTATCTAGAAGTTATGGTACTACCATACTTTACTTTGTTGTTTGAATTGTCTCAGCTTTGGCCAGTAGTAGTTTGTCCCTTCAAGTTGGCTCCTGTGACTTTTGACAATTACCCATTATATTTTGAGCATTTCTTTATTTCCTGGCCAAGATATTCCAGGTTTATCTTGTACTTTCCCTCCCCTTCCCTGAAACCAGCCATTTTGCCAAAGAGCCCTGGTTCCTTGTAATGGCATGGTGTTTAGAAACCAAGATCTGTTATTGGAGTATCATTGCTTTAGGCCCCCTTAGCAGCAGAGCCAGGACATATATTTGTACATGCACACGTGCACGCACACATCTAATTTATCCCTATCTATGTATTAAAATCCATAAAGTCACACTGATATCGGCACTTCCAGTCCAACATCCCAGATTTCATTCTGGTGTTAACCTTCTTTGAAATTTCCCTAACAGTGAGGACCCTTGCTCCCATTATCTTCAACATGGGTACTTATTTGCTTATTGTCTTTATAACCATTTCCTGATCCCAGTGGCCTCCTCCTAGGCTTAGGCTGTCTCCTCACCCCAGGCCTCGGGCCCTGAGAGCCCTGCCCCCTCCATCCTGATTGTGCCCTCATACCCCAGCCCACTGTGCATGAGGGATGGAAGGGAATCACCATGCTTTTTAAAGAAAAGACCAGAGGGGAGGAAAAGAAAGTAGAAAAGAAAGAGCTGTTTCTCTTGAGTACTTACCCAGGATTTTTTCCCCACTATGTCATAGCTTTATTCTTTGCTATTGAGTCGGGTTGTTTTCCAGAGCAGGATTCAAGGGTGATTTCTCTTCCTGGGTTCTTGTCCAGGTGGATTCGAAGAATGAAACCATGGACAAAAGGTGGTAGATGAAAAAGGTGGAAATTTACTGGAAGCAAGTATAGACTGCCACATAGGAAGGGGGTGCCAAGGGGGTAACCCACCAAGCTCGTTTTTGCTAAGGTTTATAAAGGTGCAGGTCTTTGTCTCTTCATACTCCCTTCTAAATGGTCACTCTTGCAGAATATCCACTTCAAAGCCCAAACCCACATATGTCTCCCTTCTTCTCTCCCTCTTCAGTGGTAGAATTCTCTATCTCTTGTGAAATCTGTTTTCCTCTTTCTCCCATATGTCCATTTCTCTATCCTCTGAAAGTTTCCTCTTTCTCCCCATACCCTGTGACTTTTCCCTATCTTCTGTGAATGGATGTCTTCCTCTCTCCCCGTATCCTGTGGCACCTCTTTTTTTCTCTTCTCTGTGAATGTATGCCTTCTGGCAGCTCCAGGCTCCCACCTATGCCTTCCTCCCCCATGGATTTCTTTATTCCTAAAACTCCTTTCACTGTGTTCATAGTGAAATTGCATAAAACTTTAACAACCTCTGTGATTGTTTATATATCCAGTAATTCTTCTTTTTGAATTTTAAAACAATAATAGTTAATTTAAAGAACATATTTGTATAAAGTTAATATGCAAATATTTGAAAGCTTGGTTCCTAATTAAAGATAGTGCCAGTTTATTTCATTGAAAAGGCTTATTTTGAAGTTATAGGCATCTCTCATTAAATTTATTTAATAGTAATATGCTACTGTCACCTGTTTTCTATTACATTTAGGTATTTTCTTTTTAGGGTAAACGGTTTTTCAGAATACTTTGGAAAGCCATTGATGATTTCAGGATAATGTTAATGTTTCAGTTGTAGATAAAGTGACCTTATTATTTTGATACAGGAAGTTTCATTGAAGTACAGAGTGTAATTAGTGATGACGAACCTCAAACTGAGTTAGCAGAAGCTTCCAAACCTTCCTCTGGACAAGGTGAAGAGGAACTGATAGGAACTAAGAAAGAAGAAGTCACTGGTGACTCTGAGAGCCTCCTAAGAGACAACTCTGAAAGTGAGCCCTTGGGTATTGAGCCACATGAAGAAACTGAAAATGATGCAGATGATTCGCTCAATGAATGGCAAGATATTAATTTGGTAATAATGTTATGTCACGCTTTAACTTATTGTTAAGGAAGTCATCTTAAGTAGCTTTTGAGTTTTAAGGAGTTACTAGATGAATATATTTTAGCTATTTGCATGCAGTTTTTTGTTCCTCTTATATGTAGGTTATTGTCTGGGAAAGTCTCCACTTTCACTGTGATTTAGTGACTTGTTCAGAAATCCAAGTCATCTTCATAAGGGGAGAACTTATTTGTAATTTCAGATTAAGTGCAGGTTTTTGTAACAAATGAATTGAATTGGATTATTAATATGATTATCTACAAATGAAATTATTTTGTAGGAGGAGCTGGAAACTCTGGAGAACAACCTTTTAACACAACAGAATTCTTTGAAAGCTCAAAAACAGCAGCAAGAACGGATCGCTGCTACTGTTACAGGACAGATGTTTTTGGAAAGCCAGGTAGGTTTACCAACTTGGCCCTCTTTTTAAAAAAAAAATATTTTTCTTGCTTTTAGAGAGGGAGGGAGAGAGAGATAGAGATAGAAACATCAGTGATGAGAGAGAATCATTGATTGGTTCCTGCATGCCCCACACTGAGGATCGAGCCTGCAACCTGGGCATGTGCCCTGACTGGGAATCGAACCCTGACCTCCTGTTCATAGGTAGGTGCTCAACCACTGAGCCACGCCGGCTGGGCTCCAACTGGGGCCTCTTTGAATAATATCTATTGATGTTTTTACTCATTCAGATTCCTTGAGGGAATGCATTAAATAAAATGTGTAAGCACTCCTTCCATTTCTGGGTCAAGGAAGGTACTGCATTTCAGTAGTGTCATTGTTTATCTGTACCTCTTTAGGAACTTCTTCGCCTGTTTGGAATTCCATACATTGAGGCTCCCATGGAAGCAGAGGCTCAGTGTGCCATTCTGGACCTGACTGATCAAACTTCCGGAACAATCACTGATGATAGTGATATTTGGCTGTTTGGAGCACGGCATGTGTATAAAAACTTCTTTAATAAAAATAAGTTTGTAGAATATTACCAATATGTGGACTTTCACAATCAGTTAGGTAAGACTTCAGAGTATGATTACTTTTCTGAAATTTACCTTTAGAATTTGTATTGTACTTTTTTCTTTCTAAGGAACTAATTTGATGCATTAATAGAAATGATAGGTCTGTACAGTTTTCATATAAGTGATCTTTTGCTGATTAGAGGAATAGGATTTTTAAATTAGGTTTAAGAAATTAAAATCCTAGTATGATTCAGTGTTTTTGCAATGTAATCATCTGACCTGTTTAAACTTTGGTTACCTTAGATCTTGAGAGTGAACCAAAGGTGGTAGTGAGAGAAGTCAGGTGGGAGTCTCTCCTGCTGGACTCATGAACCTCATGGCCCTGTACTGGGGTTTCTGGAAGTCTTTCTCCCATTTATCCAACAAGTATATATTTTATATTTAGTGATTTGTATGTGCCAGTTGTTTTTGGCAATGAGGAAACAGCAAGAATAAAACCGTCTTGCCCTAACCGGTTTGGCTCAGTGGATCGAGCGTTGGCCTGTGGATTGAAGGGTCCCAGGTTCGATTCTGGTCAAGGGCATGTACCTTGGTTGCGGGCACATCCCCAGTAGGGGGTGTGCAGGAGGCAGCTGATCAATGTTTCTAACTCTCTATCCCTCTCCCTTCCTCTCTGTAAAAAAATCAATAAAATATATTTTTTAAAAAACCTGTCTAATAGAAACATGCTAAAAAGCAAAACATAATTGCACAGTTAGTGGTATGTGCTGTATAGAAAAATAAAGAAGTGAAAGAGAGGAGAGAGTCACAGGAAGTGCATGTACTGTTTTATGTACAGCTGTCGTTAGGAGAGGCTTTACTAATAAGTAACTTTTGGGCTGGGACCTAAAGGAAAGCAAAAAACTAGAATTTTAGATATTTTGGAGATAAGCATGTCAGACAAGGGGATTAGCATGTGCAAAGGCCCTCAGGCACAAGGCTCAAGTTTGGTTGGTGTGTTCTGTAGAATCAAGAGGTTGTTATGTATTGAATTATGTTCCCTCAAAATTCATATGTTGTAGGCTTAACCCCCAGCACCTTAGAATGTGGCTGTATTTGGAGATAGTGTTTAAAGAGGTAATTATTAAATTAGGTCATTAGTGTGGGCCTACTCCAATCTGACTTGTGTCCTTATATGTAAAGGAGGTTGGAATATAGAGGAAAGAGGGAAGACCATGTGAAGACATGGAGAAGACAGCCATCTATCTGTAAGTTAAGGAGGGAGGCCTTCAGGAGAAACTAATCCTGCCAACACCTTGATTTAAGACTTCTAACCTCCTAAACTGAGGAAATAAATTCCTGTTGTTAAGCCACTCTGTCTGGTCACTTGTTACAGCCTGAGCAAACTAAGAAAGAGAGGCCTGTGTGAGTGAATGAGGGGGAGAATGGCAAGAGTTAATATCAGAGAGGAAGGAGGAGATCAAAAACCAAGTACGCTCTGTCATGCTATAGAAAGGATTTGTGAGTGGATTGGTTATGAAATTTGAGAGAAGGAGAATAGTCAAGGATGGCTTCCCATCCTGAGCAGTTGGTAGAATGGATTCGCCATGAATGAGATGAAAACTGGGGAAAGAACAGTTGGAGCAAGAGAGAGAGAAAGATCCAGGTTTGGATCTGCCATATCTGAGATGCCCATTACATACCCAAATGGAGATGTTAAGGTGAAAGTTAAATATGTGTCTGGGTGACAGGAGAAATCCAGGCTGGGTAGCTAAATTTGTGAGTCAGAGTATAGGTGGTGTTTAATAGATGGTATTAAAAGCTGAGGATGGATGAAACTTTAAAATTCTTAATAGATGGCCATTAAAAAATAATCAATTTTCCAATAGTAAATAAGAAATATCTTTGGCTATTGTTCATATAATAAAATGTCTATAAATGTTATGTGTAATGTTTATAAAATAAAATTAAAAATATAAAAATATATAATAATTTTTACTCTTACAGGATTGGACCGGAACAAATTAATAAATTTGGCCTATTTGCTTGGAAGTGATTACACAGAAGGAATAGCAACTGTAGGTTGTGTTACAGCTATGGAAATTCTCAATGAATTCCCTGGACATGGCTTGGAACCTCTCCTAAAGTTTTCGTAAGTTCTTCCTTAATTTCTTTAATCCAGATGTTCATATAAATACCCAGATTAACAAACAGAACTATTATTTACACCATGAATGGTTATAAATCATTGTTCGTGAAGAAAATAGGAGTTACTGGTTGGAATTACTAACGTGTGTTTTCCCTATTCTAGAATTCCAATGAAATTAGAGACCCTGTTTTTTAGTGTTGCCCAGGCTTATCCTAATTCAGGGATACAAAGCCAGTCCTGTGGGATTTCCTAGGTGTACAGAAATTGCTGCTTTATTCATTCAAATATTTATTTAGACACTGTGCTAGGCTGGGATAGAAAAGATGACTAAGTGATGGACCATTACAGACCATACCCTCAAGCAGTTGCCATGCTCTTGGGGATGACAGAGAAACAAACCATACTTGTACTGCTGTTTGTTGAGTGTTCTGAAAGAGGTTGGCCAGAGAGGGGAATGGAAATATAATGCCAGGAACTTTATATTAGGCACTTCTGTCCTTTTTCTCACTGCATGTATACTGTGATGTATTTAGTGGTGAGGTGCATTCCACATAGAACCTAGAGTTGGCCTATACTTGAGGCACACTCAATTTTGGAGATTCTGAGATGGTAGTAGTTATGAGTATGTCTGTGAAAGTAGTTCTTTCATAAGGTTATCCCTTGATGACATCTTTAAAAAATTGCACTATAATTCACATACTGTAAATTTCATTTTTTTAAAGTGTACAATTCAGTGACTTTTAGGATATTCATGAGATTGTGATGGCATATTCTAACCATCATTTTGTCATGAAATACTATTTGGCAGCAGATGATTTAATGAATTTTTTTTTTTAGCGTTCTCTCTAGTCTCTCCTGTGTTTGAAAAATTCTGGGTTGTTCTGGTCTGAAGAATCAGTGATGAGAATTAAAACTTAAATACAAAATTGTTTTAATGACTGCTGTCCACCAGCTTTAACACACACAAATGTATTTTTCTTTATGCTTTTTATCTCTTTTCATATTTTATTATTGTTGAGGAAATATATACTGGAGGTAAGTTATTAGGTAGCTTGTAGGTCATGGCATTTTAACACATTTTGTACTGCTCAGGAGTTTTCTCGTGTTTTGCTCACCATCTATTAAGGACCGCTCACGAGTGTTCTCGTTTTTCACGCTCATGGAAAAAGGAGCGAATCTAGATACTTATGTAAATTTTGTTTGGCCCCTCTTCATAGAGGAAAATGTTTTACGCAGTACCATACGTTAAAAAAGTACTAGGAACTTTGTTTTTGTAAATAAAAATGTTATAATTATTGAAAAACAACACCTAAAGTGCATTATGATGATTTAAATAACGTGCAGTTTGCCCAAAACCATGCGGTCCCTGGCATATGTCTTAGAGATTTCTATGCGGTATGCAATGTGTTGATAACTTGAAAAGCTACAAATCACTTTTTTATACAAATAATAAATACATAATAGGAAAACTATAAAACATGTATTAAAAAGATTACAGTTGACATTTTGGTTTATGTCATTTCAGACTTTACACAGTATACTTATACATTTAATATATATACATTTGACACTTGAACAACACAGATTTGACAGCATGAGTCTACTTACATGTGGATTTTTTCAATAACTATACAGTATTACAGGCTTTGTATTTGGATTCAATCAACCATAGATTGAAAATAGCATTTTCAATCTGTGTTTGGGAGTTGGTAGATGCAGAGGGCCAACTATATGCATTGGGTCTTGGGCATCCACAGATTTTTATATCCATGGAGGATCCTGGAACCAGTTCCTCTTGTATATTGAGTGATGACTATATTTAATTTTTGGGGAGTCAATGATCAACTGTATACTCACAAGTAAACATATATATTCACGTAAGTGTGTTATTTTTTTTTACAAGAATCATATACTTTTTATGTTACCCATAACTCATTTGGTGATAGAACAAGGCATACATCAGTGTATAGATTTCTATCTTTGTTTTCAATGAGCCCATAATAGTCTTTTGAGGTGTAATGATTTATTTATTCAAATGCCTATTGTTATTTTTTGAAGTATACACAAATACTGATTTGAGTGTTCTTATCTTTGGGTTCTTATCTGATTAGTATTTTAGATAAATGAAAATGATATGCACCTTTTCATTTTGGTGTCCTAATTATTAGTGAGAGTGATTTATTTTCATGTTTATTGACAATTTCCATCTCTGATTTAGTGCCTAACCTGTTTGTGCCATTTTTCTTTTCTTTCAACAGTTTTTGCTTGTTTGTTGCCAGTTGAATGGTCTACATTTTCAGTTAGCTTTAGCAGTTTATGCTTTTGGTCTTCCAGCTCGTCATTGACAAATAAGGGCAGCCTATGCAGTGCATGGGTCAGGAGGGTTAGGATGAATGAAGACGGAAAGAGCAAGAGAAGGGTGGAAGACCAGTAGAACTGAGAATGCTGCTTTGATTTCTTCTCTGCTTTCTCCTTCTCCCAACCAGACTCTGGCGAGTCACTCCCCCATTACAGCAGTGCTTCTCTGGGCCTGCAGGCTGAATTCAGTCCAGGTGTTCTTGATTTGGCCTGTACTGTGTGCTCTTCTGTAATTTTGATTTGGCTATCGACATTTAAGTTTGGGGAGATTTCACCGAAAATTGTAACATTTTTAGGAGGGAAAGGAGATCTGAAAATACTGGCCCCAAGTCCCAAATGAGCCCCCAAACAGCTGGGGTGGAGAATAGCTGTTCCACACTGACTTGGACAAGGCACAAATATTTCAATTTTATCACCGTTGCTACAACTCCCTATTGTGTTCCCCACACCTAAGCTGATTGGCAGTTGCCATCTTGCATCTTTTGTTAAATGCTTGGCTCTCTTGCTTGAAAGAGGGGTGATCCTTTTGGTTTGAGGGGCTCACCCCATGTTGTGCTGATTCTTCTAGCTAACGATTATGATGACTGTTTCAGAGACGAAATTCAAACAGAGTAGGGAGATGTATAGGTATCTTATTTCTCAGTGCACCCTTGGAAACAATATTGTAAAACTGATGAAGAAAGATATTTTTCCTTTTGCCATTTTTTCCCCTTTTGCATTTTGATCCTACAATAAAAATCTGTAGTTACCCTTTTTAGCGCTAGATGGCACTCCTGCATCAGTGAAGTGAAACTGGCTGAGCCAATAAATCTGAGTTGCTAATAGGAATACATATGTGAAGCAGTGGAACGTGAGATGTAGGGTTTCTTTCTTTTTTTTTTTTTTTTTTTTAGGTTCTATTGAATATATAGACTGGTGAAGGTTATATTTATGTTTTAACTTTAATACCATTTAAAAAAACTATAAATTCTTCTGGTTATCTGTTCTGCATATAAACCACCTTCAAACAGCAACTGTCATTAGTTTTGGTCATGAATCCTCACTGGTCAGGCTATGTCTGTGTGTGTCATCTCTGCTCCATGTTAGGGGACTAGAGCATTCACTTGAGATGACTCACCTACATGGGTGGCAGTAGTGCTGTCACCTAGGAGCTCGGGCATAACTGGGCTGTTAGCCTTGGACCCTCTCTATCTGGACCTCTTTACAAGCTGGGCCTTCCTTTGAGCATGTTGGCTGCTTCCAAGGCAAATTACCTAAGAGACAGGATGTGGAAAGTAGTCGCTGAGGGCTTGGGACTACTTTAGTCACAGAGCCCACCTGGCTCAAGGGGAGGGGATGTGGATTCCACCTCTTGAAGGAAGAGGAGTCAAAGAATATGTGGCTATCTTTAACTTGCCATAATAATTGATGTTCAAAATGGAAAAATTGAAAAATGAATAAAATATAAAGAAAATGGACTGCTGTATTCTTGCTTATAGCATTGCTTAGCATGTAGTGAAATAATATTGCTTAAATATTTCTGTTTACTTTTTCTCTCGTTCTCCACTTTATACATTTTTTTTTCCAAAATTGGGTTTATATAATATATGTAGAATTATGTCCTGCATTTTTAAAATGTCACATGTTCTTGGCATTTTTTTACATTTTATGAAATACTCTTGGGTCTATTGTAGTTAATGCAAGGTAAAATATACAGGTAGGTATATTACTTCCATTTTACCTGAGACCCAAAAAAGTTGACTTTTTTAAGAGTTTGGGCTCTGGAGGGAGATTGTCAGGGTCTGATTGTATCAACCCCAGCTGTGAAATCTTGAGTAAGTGACTTCTCTTTGAGTTCACTTTCCTTGTCTGTGAGTTGAGGACAATAATAGGTCTGTGCTTATGTGATCGTTGGGCGTGTAGAACAGTTAACACAGTGCCAAACAGAGTAATCTTTAATCAGTGTTTGCCATCATTATATATTGTGGTTAATAGCACTAAAAATAATAACACTTGTATTCTGTAGGTCATAGGATTTGTTTTGAAGTTCAGAATTGAGTTTTTGTTTTCTAACTTTAAGTTGAGCTCTTCATCTCTAGTGCATCTACTATAATGTCTTACTGTTTTATAAAGACTTGTTCCTTTGCCTTACAGAGAATGGTGGCATGAAGCTCAAAAAAACAAGAAGATAAGACCTAACCCTTATGACACCAAAGTGAAAAAAAAGTTACGGAAGTTGCAACTCACACCTGGCTTTCCTAACCCAGCTGTTGCAGATGCTTACCTCAAACCTGTGGTGGATGACTCCAAGGGATCATTTCTGTGGGGGAAACCTGATCTTGAGAAAATTAGAGAATATCCTTTTACTTAAAACATAAAGGAACATTGAGCCAAATTTGTGCTTTGGTTTAAAACTCATGGAACATGAACTTGGATTTCTAAATATTTCATTTTTCTAAGACACTCCTTTTAGATCCTTTCTCTCTTTTTTTTCCATGGTAAAATGCATATAAAATTTATATTCTTACCCATTTTAGGTGTATAGTTCAGTGGTATTAAAACATTCACATTGTTGTACAACCATCAGAGTCATCCATCTCAACTCTTTTCATCTTTTACAACTGAAACTCTATACCCATTAAACAGTAATTCCCCACTCCCTCAGGCCTGTCCTTAACCATTACCATTCTACATTCTGTCTATGATTTTGACTATTTCAAGTACTGCATATAGGTGGAACATACAGGATTTGTCTTTTGTGACTGGCTTATTTCACTAAGCACAATGTCCTCAAGATTTACCCATTTGTAGCATGTATCAGAATCTCCTTTCTTTTAATTCTATTGTATGGATATACCACATTTGGACACTTGGGTAACTTCCACATTTTAGCTATTGTGAAAATATCGTTAGTGTTAAAGAGGATTTTATTTGAAATAAGTAGTGATAGAATTCACGGATTTAACAACATACTTAAGTATGCTGAAAGAATAGAAAGAGATTTAGTTTTTTTATTTTTATTACTGATGTTCCTTTCTGCATTTTGGATAATCATTTGATTAGATGTTTTAAAGTTTGCAATAGAATTAATCTAAGTACAGTTTTTTTCTTTCAAAGAAATTCGTATATCTGCAAATTGTTTTTGTTTTTTTAAAATATATTTTTATTAATTTCAGAGAGGAAGAGAGAGGGAGAGAGAGAAATAGAAGCATCAATGATGAGAGAGAATCATTGTTCAACTGCATCCTGCATGCCCCTTACTGGGGATTGAGCCCACAATCCGGGCATGTGCCCTCACAGAATTGAACCATGACCTCCTGGTTGATGCTCAACCATTTAGCCACACTGGCTGGGCGGCAAGTTGTTTTTATTGTATGTTCACCTGTTTTCATAGTCACGAGTGTTTGATGTCCTAAAATGAGAATTGGTATGTTTTATCTTGGAGGAGATTGAAAGAACATAGTGCCAAATGATTATGGGGTAATTTGGTTTGTTACTTCTTTTTCTACTTTTAATCTTATATATGTGAACATCTTTGGAGATATGGAAAGTGGAATCAAGGATGGGTTTTTGGACCTTTTTATATATTACTTATTTAAGTATCTTTAGAAATGTGTATAAACCTTAACTGCCTGCATATTTTGTCAGCGGTATTTTGGCTGGAACAGGACAAAGACAGATGAGTCTTTGTTTCCGGTATTAAAACAACTGAGTGCCCAGCAGGTAATCATTGTGGCTCTTTTCCCAAGTTCAGGATAAAGAGTATTCTTTTATTTTAGGGCTGTAACATACATTTTTAAATATTTAAATGAGAACAGAGGAAACAAAAGAAAAATTGGACTTTGTCTTCATTTTCTAGTGTCACCATTAGGGCTGGACTTTGTGCTTTCGATTCATTCTGACTTTAATTGTATACTGAGGTGTTTATAATAAAATACTTTATACTTTTAGAGCAATTTTTTTATTTTTTATTTTTTTTATTTTTTTTTAGAGCTATTTTTATTTTTAACAGGTCTAGTAAGTGTCCAGTCCAAAGCAATTCTTTTTTAAAAAATATATTTTATTGATTTTTTACAGAGAAGAGAGGGATAGAGAGTTAGAAACATCGATCAGCTGCCTCCAGCACACCTCCTACTTGGGATGTGCCTGCAACCAAGGTACATGCCCTTGACTGGAATCGAACGTGGGACCTTTTGGTCCACAGGCTGACGCTCTATTCTCTGAGCCAAACCTGTTAGGGCCAGTCCAAAGCAATTCTGACCATTAATGTCTTAATGCTCTTTAATTCTATGGAGGAATCATGAAAGGTAGAAGTTCAGTCATTATTATATATCAGCAGGAAAGATTTTTGAGGAGAAAAGAGGCCTTTGTATGGTCCCCAGTTGCCCTATGTAGGTAACTGCATCTTGTTTATACGTGAGTATGTTCATACCCAGACAGAAACCTTCTCCCACCCCAGAGAAAACCCACAAAACATACATACAAGTAAACCATGCAGGTAGAAATGAGCCATATCCTGTAAGATATATGTTTAAATCCTTTTTCATTAGGATCAGTTAATTTTGAAAAAAACACCATAAAACTTAGACAGCATTTCCAAAAACCAATTCCTGTTGTTTGATTACTTTCTGTACAGCTTCATTGTTCACCAGCAGACAAAAAGGCTAGTTGTTTTAGTGACTGATTACTACTCCTAATTTAAGATAACTTTTCTTGTAATGTTTTTCTCTTTTCATTATAGAAGTTAATAAAAGTTTATAGCTCCAAATTTAAAAAGTAAAGAATTAAAATTATTTGTTATATACATTTTCTAATAGAGATGTTAACATTTAGTTTTTTTACGTTTCCTCTTTTTCCTACATATATTTAATATACATATATCTAACCCCCCTCCTATTACTGTACTTTTTTTATGTCTTGCACATTTAAAATTTTATAATTTTAAATGACCAGATTACATTTTATCAGAGATTTAACTTTATTGGTTCAGTTCACTTAGTGGACATTTAATTGTCAGGTTTTTAGAATGATGTGATGCACACATTAGGCATAACTTTCCCAAATGTAACTATTTTTAAAGAATGTCTTCCTAAAAGTGACATTCTGATCACGTTGACATTTTGATCGTGCTGATCAAAAGGCATGAATATTTTTATGCCTTTTAATATATAATACTGTGAATTTGCCTCCTAAAAGTTTTGTGTGATAATAATATTTTTAAAAGAAGGAGATAGCAGAATTTAGATCCCATGAAATTTTGTTCCTGCATAAGAAGAGGATCTATTTGGCTATTGTAAAATATTTAACTTCCTTTGAGTGCCTAGGAGGGGATTTCTTATTTGATATGTGGACAGAGGAATTAGTTGATAGAGGTAATGCACATCCTACATTAAGTATGATCTAGAAAGTAAAATTTACTATTAGTGATTCATTTGGGAGAAAACTGGCTTTTGAGAGAGAATGAATTAATATTCTCTGAAGGGTCATTTAATGCTAGTGATCAAGGTGGAACTCTCAGATATGCATTAGAAACTTTACTTATTTGTCTGATTTATTTTTATATTGTATTTTTTAGACCCAGCTCCGAATTGATTCTTTCTTTAGAGTAGCTCAACAAGAGAAACAAGATGCTAAGGCTATTAAGAGCCAGAGACTTAACAGAGCTGTGACGTGTATGCTGAGAAAAGAAAGAGAAGAAGCAGTTTCTGTTGCCATGGAGAAAGAATTTGAGTTCCCTGATAAGGTAAAAGGTAAGACCCAGAAGAGAAGCATAGCAAATAAATGGAAAGAGTCGCCAAGTCTGAAAAGAACAAGGCTTTCGGATGCTAAACGAGAGAGTAAATGTGGTGGGTTTTTGGGGGAAGACTATATCTCGCAATCATCTGATGCATCCTCAAATGAGGATGCAGAGTGTTTATCTTTAATGAACATGCAGCAGGGAAAAGCAGCTGGAGAGGCAAACATCAGCTCTTCAGATTTGCAGAACACAGTGAAACCTGATTCTGTAAGGGACGAAGGTGCCACTACAAGCAGCTCTAGTGAAGATGATGGAGAGAAAACAAAACCAGTCCTGGTAACTGCCAGATCTGTGTTTGGGAAGAAAAAGAGGAAACTGGGAAGCACAAGAAGGAGAAAAAAAACCCTAGTTTAAACGTGTATTCTCTGTAATTGGATACAACTTAACATTCATTGTGAGGGAATAATAAAAGTAAATATCTGTACAGTCTTTGCATTTTAAAAATATGGATGCTTGCCCTAGATGGTTTGGCTCAATGGATAGAGCATCCGCCTGGGGATTGAAGAGTGTACTGGGTTCAACTTCAGTCAGGGGCATATACCTTGGTTGCAGGCTCAATCCCTGGCCCCAGGTCGGGGTGTGTGTGGGAGGAAACCAATTGATGTGACAGCATTGTTTCTCTCAGTCTCTTTCCCTTCCTTCTACTACCTCTAAAAATAAACAATAAATTAAAAATAAATTAAAAAAATTAAAAATTAACTTGGCACGTATTTATTTTTCAATGTGTTACATTTTTCTAGTGTTTTTTTTTTTTTTTTTTTTTTTTTAACTTCATTGAATATTTCCTTGTACTCACAGGCTTTGTTCATATTGTTATCATACAATGCCTGATGCTTTCTGACAACATTAGAAAAAAGGAAAAAGGATTTATATTGATCAATATTCACTCTTAATACACATCCCTCTGACTTTCCAACCTAGATGAGGAGAAAAATATCCTTATTTCTCATTTCACAGCAGTGGCAGTTATATTCAACTACACCAGCGATTCTCAACCTGTGGGTCGCGACACCTTTGGCGGTCGAACGACCCTTTCACATGGGTCACCTAAGACCATCCTGCATATCAGATATTTACATTACGATTCATAACAGTAGCAACATTACAGTTATGAAGTAGCAACGAAAGTAATTTTATGGTTGGGTCACAACATGAGGAACTGTATTTAAAGGGCCAGAAGGTTGAGAACCACTGAACTACACAGTCTTGTCACCCACTGCTTCCCATTTCCCTCAGGGTCCACTTAAAAGGACAGCCAGACAGAACCTCACTGCTGCAGCATACTTGAAGAGTATATCTGCTGTGATTAGGAGATGTTAATGGGGTGGATGATTCCACCTGTGAGCATTACCTTTATGGTAACCTCTGTACTGTGATGTTCTCCTTTTAATGTTCTTCAGTTGTTCTAAGCTGAAGAAGGTGGCCGGGGCGGGGGTTGGGGTTCAGGGCTGTAGTTGAACAGGTGTAGGTGGGTTAACTTTATAAGTGGCTTCTAGAGGTTGATTATTGTTAACCAAGTGGCCCAGCCAAGGTAAGTTTGTGATTACTGTGCCTTTTCTGGCATTTTGGTATTTCCATCTTTATTTCCATCCCTAAGTCTTTAAATAGTTGAAAATCTTCAATAATGGAAGCTAAATACAAATAATACCTTTTAACAATCTTTGACCCCTGGATGCTTTTTGTAGGCTCTCACTTATATTTACTTTTCAGCCCAACTCCCCAAATACTTGGACTACAGCTGCTGTTTTTCTTTGCTTACTATTTATCCCTTTCTAATTTGAAATATGTCTTCTGCTTCTGTCAGTCTTCTCTAGCAGCCTTCTTCTAAAGTCAAAAATAACATCCATACAAATAAACTTGTCTTAATGCTTCTTTTCTGTGGAGGTATTTGAAGCAGAACAGTTTTGGGAGTGAGGGGCAAATTGACTATGTTTTTCTCATTTCTCAAAACTACTTATAATGGGGAGTTTTCCACATACGTGTTTGTAGGTAGCATAATAATCATCCTGCTAAAGAAATTAATTTTGTTGCCTTTGATTAATTTACATTTGTTTTGCCCTGTAATAGCTGGCATGAAGGCTAAGCTGCTGTAACAGAGATGTTCATATACAATGGCCTGAACAAGCTGGAACATTATTTACCTCCTACTCAGTGGTCTGGCCCCTCTGAGCTGGTTATGCAGTTGTGTACCATGAGGTCTCAGGTTCAGCCATTACCTAGTCTTACTTGAGTGGCCAACTGGGTCACACTACATCTGCATTTCTACCTGATGGAAGAGGAAAGAACCAAAGTCCAGGGCAAGCAGAATGTCTTATGTTAAAGGTGACTAGAAAAATCACTTTCACTTCCATTCTGTTGACCGAATTGAGCATCATAGTGAGAATCTATTAGAAATACTCAAAAATGTCATGTACCCAAGAAGAGGGAGAAAAGCGATATTCAGGACTATTAGTAGCTTATGCCATAGGTATAGTATTTCTAGGACAGTTTGATATATCCTTTTTTCCTCAAAACTTGTGACCAAGGTATATCCTTTTATAAGGGAAGCACCTATTTATTTTTTAATATGTTTTGATTTCAGAGAGGAAGGGAGAAGGAAGAGAGCTAGGAACATCAATGATGAGAGAGAATCATTGATTGGCTGCCTCCTGCATCCCCACCTGTACCCCCCACTGGGGACTGAGCCCACAACCTGGACATGTGCCCTGACTGGGAATCAAACCGTGACCTCCTGGTTCCTAGGTCGATGCTCAACCACTGAGCCATGTCAGCCGAGTGGAAGACCCTCGTAGAGATGTTAACCAGTTTTACCAAATTCACCCATCTAGTATGAAAATGTAGCCTGAACTAAAATCTAATTTGAAATTCAAGGTGCTGTTTTACTTATAAAATAGCCTACTTAAAACAAACATCAGCAAAGCAGATTTATTGTTATTCAAAGCAAGTTGGTATACCTATAACTTATTTAGGATGATTACCATTGTCTACAGTTTTTTTCAAAATTATCTTTCAGCTCAATATTTTCATTAGCTTTCTCTGCATTGAGCATTATATTGCTTATATTTTTAGTTCTATTTGGCTCATTTTTATAGATTCCAGTTCTCTGGTGTAATTCTTGTCATCAATTTTTGAACATTTTAATCACCATTACGTTGAAGTCTTTATAAAACAACTACAGTATCTGGGTTACTTCTGGGTTTCTATTGTCTCTTTCTTGGTATGGCTAATAAATTTTGTCTGAATGCTGGACATTGTTCAGTAAAACTTGTAGTTGGCCTAGAGCAGTGATGGCAAACCTTTTGAGCTCGGCGTCAGCATTTTGAAAAACTCTTAACTCTGGTGCCCTGTCACATATAGAAATTTTTTGATATTTGCAACCATAGTAAAACAAAGATTTATATTTTTGATATTTATTTTATATATTTAAATGCCATTTACAAAGAAAAATCAACCAAAAAAACGAGTTCGCGTGTCACCTCTGACACGCGTGTCATAGGTTCGCCATCACTGGCCTAGATCTTCCTCTAGAGAGGATTCCAGAAGGTGTTCTGGCAGGTAGCAGATGGTATGATCACCTCATTTGAATATGAACTGAGTGAATTCGTATTCTTTGTAAGACTACATCTTCTAGTCTCCCCCCCCCCCCCCAACTCCCCATTTCCTAAAAAGTAATTTTTGAAAGGTACCACTGACAGCCAGGTGTTCTCTTTTGAGCTTTGCTTTGCTTTTATCCACTTTATGCCTAGAAAATTAGCCTCTTGCTCTAAGCATCTTACTGAGCAAAATATCTTGAGTGTCATGTTAGGCTTTCTTCTCTGTCCCTTTCTGGGGACTTGGACTCACAATTCCTGGTTACCTTGCCAGCTCAAACATTATTCTTTTGTCTTCCCAGTTTTGTGTGATTGCCTTTAACTCTTTTGGCATCCTTCCTTGACCTCTCTTTGACTTCTTAGCCTCTTTGCACCAATAATCAGCAAAAGTATGGAATTCTTATCTGTCTTAGCAGCTCTCTGATGTCTTCTGATTTATGTGTGTGTGTGTGTGTGTGTGTGTGTGTGTGTGTGTGTTTGAGAGAGATAGGGAGAGTTTAAAATCTGCTTTTCTAATTCTCAATATAAGCAGAGCCATAAGCTACATAGAGCTGGAGGCAGAAGTCTCTATGTCTTTTTTAGGGGGTAAGGGGGAGAGATCAACCAAAGGACTTACATGCAAGCATATAGGCCTAACCAATGGACATGGACAATGGGGGGGTGAGGGCATGAGCGGGGGCGGGGGTAGGGGATAACGTGGGGATAAGGACACATATGTAATATCTTAATCAATAAAAAATATATATTTTTAAAAAAGATAATCATTGTCATGTCAATTTAGATCACAGATTTTCAACTGGTGTGCTGCAAGAATTTTTAAAACATTGATACCTGACCTCTCTCTTCTTAGATTGTAAAAAAAAAATAAAATAAAATAAAAAAGACAATAGGCAACACAATAACCATTCAGTGTGAATGAATTAAAATTATACCTATTTTGCCCGGCTGGTGTGGGTCAGTGGTTGAGTGTCAACCTATGAACCAGGAGGTCATGGTTTGATTCCTGGTCAGGGCACATGCCCAGGTTGCGGGCTCGATCTCCAGTAGGGGCCATGCAAGAGGCAGCCAATCAATGATTCTATCTCATCATTGATGTTTCTATCTTGCCCTCTCTGAAATCAATAAAAAAAGATATTAAAAAATTATACCTATGTTTTATCAGACCAGTAAAAAAAATATATATATATATATATATATATATATATATATATATATAATTTTTTTTTTTTTGGTGTGTTGCAGAATTTTAGAAATTAGCTTATGTGTGCCATACGATGAAAAATGAAAAGCACTGCTTTAGATGATTTAAGAATTCTGCTTCTTAGGAAATCCATCAATGAGGTTTCATAACCTTTAAAATAGATCCTTGAAAAAGGTGATGTTTATTCACTAAATGAGTCTTTATTCTTGTTTTTAAAAGAGCCATAAAGAGAGAATGCCCTCTGCCTAGAATTAACTGCCTATGAATAAGTTTAAATTGTTTAGAAATTTGCAGTTTCCAGAATGTTTTTCAGCTATTACACTCATCCAACAAATATATTGTGTGTTATTTATAATCCTGTTTTATAGATAAGGAAGCCAAGAAACACATTACAATAATGCCTAAAAATCACAAGCTGATTATTGACAGGAATAACTAAAATTGGGCTCCCAGACCACTAGTCCTGTCCTATATATTAACTTGACCTCAATTCAACTTTGTGTACATTATGGTACGTAAAGTACGTATTCCTTAGGACCTGCATTCACACTCCTGAGTTTATTGAACTTTACAACATTGGTTTTGTTACCCATAGTAACTTACTATTAAGGATATTTTCATTAAGAATCCTATCTAATAAAATAGAAACATGGTAATTAGCATACGACTGCTACCCTTCCCATTGGCTAATCAGGGCGATATGCAAATTAACTGCCAGCCAAGATGGCGGCCGGCAGCCAGGCAGCTTAAACTGAACATGAGGCTTGCTTGCTTCAGTGACGGAGAACTCCAACATTCCCCACCTGCCTTGCTGGCCTCTGAGCCTGCAGTTTAAGAAACATTGTAACAAATATAGAAGCTAAACAAAACCCCAGAAACCAGCTTTCAGTGAGCTGGGGTCTCAGAGCTGGAGTTGATACAGAGTTTCGATTATAGAATGGAAACAAACCAGATACCTGCTTTCAGCAGCTGAGGCCTAAGAGCTGGAGCCTCAGAGCTAAAGCTGGCCCAGAAAAAAAAAAAAAAAAAAGAAAGAAAGGAGCAGTTGGGAGCTTCAGTCCCAGCCTGAAAACAGCCCTCAGCCCCTCACCCAGACTGGCCAGGCACCCCAGTGGGGACCCCCACCCTGAAGGGTGTGTGACCAGCTGTAAACAGCCATCATCCCCTCATCCAGGCTGGCCAGGCACCCCAGTGGGGACCCCCACCCTGAAGGGTGTGTGACCAGCTGTAAACAGCCATCATCCCCTCATCCAGGCTGGCCAGGCACCCCAGTGGGGACCCCCACCCTGAAGGGTGTGTGACCAGCTGCACTGAAGGGTGTGTGACCAGCTGAAAACAGCCATCATCCCCTCGTCCAGGCTGGCCAGGCACCCCAGTGGGGACCCCCACCCTGATCCAGGACACCCTTCAGGGCAAACCAGCCAGCCCCCACCCATGCACCAGGCCTCTATCCTATATAGTAAAAGGGTAATATGCCTCCCGGCACCGGGATCAGTGTGACAGGGGCAGCGCCCAAACCCCCTGATCGCCCTGTGGCTCTGTGTGTGACAGGGGGCGGGGCCACAACCTCCCTATCTGCCCTGCTCTGTTCCCCGCAGGGGAAGGCGCTCCAACCCCCTGATCGGCCCTACTCTGTGTGTGACAGGGTGCGGCGCCCCAACCCCCCCACCCCACGGGCCCTGCTCTGTGTGTGACGGGGTAGAGCCATAACCTCCCCATCGGCCCTGCCCTGAGTGTGAGAGTGGCGGTGCCCCAATCCCCTGATCGGCACTGCTCTGTGGGTGATAGAGGGCAGCGCCCCAACCCCCACCCCCCCACGGGCCCTTCTCTGTGTGTAATGGGTTAGAGCCATAACCTCCCCATCGGCCCTGCCCTGAGTGTGAGAGTGGCGGTGCCCCAACCCCCTGATCGGCCCTGCTCTGTGGGTGATAGAGGGTGGTGCCCCAACCCCCCCGACCCCCATGGGCCCTGCTCTGTGTGTGATGGGTTAGAGCCATAACCTCCCCATCGGCTCTGCCCTGGGTGTGACAGTGGCGGCGCCCCAACCCCCTGATCTGTCCTGCTCTGTGTGTGACAGGGGGCGGTGCCCCAACTCCCCTACCGGCCTTACCTGTGAGTGACAGGGGGGAGCTCCTCAACCCCCTGATGGGCCCTGCTCTGTGCGTGACAGGGGGGAGCTCCCCAACCCCCTGATCGACCCTGCTCTGTGCGTGACAGGGGGCAGCGCCCCAACCCCCTGATTGGCCCTGCTTTGTGCGTGACAGGGGGTGGCACCGCAACCTCCCCATCGACCCTGCCTTGAGTGTGACAGGGGACGGTGCCCCAACCCCCCAATCGGCCCTACCCTGAGCGTGACTGAGGGTGGCATCGCAACCTCCCAATCCACCCTGCTCTGTGCATGACAGGGGGTGGCGCCCCAACTCCCCAATTGGCCCTGCTCTGAGCCCCACCAGCGGCTGCACCTAGGGATTGGGCCTGCTCTCTGCCACCCGGGAGCAGGCCTAAGCCAGCAGGTCATTATCTTCCGAGGGGTCCCAGACTGAGAGAGGGCACAGGCCGGGCTGAGGTACCCCCCTTCCCCCCGAGTGCACAAATTTTTGTGCACTGGGCCTCTAGTAGAATATAATGATGAAACCCCTATGTTGAAAACTGCCGTATGATGAAATAAATTAGATGGAAGAGGACAAAAATGTATTTCACTTATGTGGAATATAAAACAAAAAGTAACAAATGAGCCCTAACCGGTTTGGCTCAGTGCATAGAGCATTGGCCTGCGGACTCAAGGGTTCCATCTTCGATTCCAGTCAAGGGCATGTACCTTGGGTGCGGGTACATACCCAGTAGGGAGTTTGCAGGAGGCAGCTGATCGATGTTTCTCTCTCATTGATGTTTCTAATTCTCTATCCCTCTACCTTTCTCTCTGTAAAAAATCAATAAAATATATTTTTAAAAAACAGTAACACATGAACTAACAAACTCGTAGAGACAACAGAATGGTGGTTACCAGAGAGAAAAGGGGGTTGGGTGGGCAGAGCGAAGTGAGTAAAGGGGTCAAATATATCGTAACAGAAGGAAACAACTTCAGGTAGTGAGCATGCAATAGAGTGCACAGATGTTCAATTATAATTTACACCTGAAAATTATTAACCAGTTATCCCAATTAATTTAATTTTAGAAATATGTTTTCAGTGAACAGGGATGTTTATATGTACTCTTAAATGCTACTCTGCATGCAAATGTGCAGGTGAACGGGTGGACACAACCCTTAGCCTTCCTATTCTGAGTAGGAAGGAATCCTGGTAATTTGATTCCTGCGTCCAGAGCACAACAGCACGCATTCAAAAACATTCTGATGCTAAGAACGATGCTTGCACCCAGACAGGTGACATGAAAAATACGTAGCCTCGGTTTCTTAGAATGTCGTAACTGAAGAGTCTTAAATAACTCTTGGCATCAAATTAAAAGATGGATCGCTTTGCCCAAATAATCTTCAGTCACTTGCAAGAGTGATTTATATTCACCTATTTAACCTTAGCTGTATTCATGAGACACTTACATGGAATATTTCTACTGTTCTTCAGGCCCCTTATTCATGGGCGTTCCCCGACCTCATTGCTATATAACCAGAGGCTCTGAGCTGCAGCTGTCAGGATCCTAATCCCTTCTGCAAGGACTCGAGGAATTGCTGCCAGTGTGTACAGTAGCAAACTGCGTGCTCGCCTTTCGGGCACCATCAGAGGTCTCAACAGCAAAACAAAAGTTGTGGATGATTCTTTTTAACCTTCCAGAATTTCAGCTAACTCATTTAGGTATGTCCAGACTTAACATTTAGTAAATGTTGACCTTCAGGCAGACATGTATAATAAAGAATGCTCTCTTTAATGGAAGAGAAACTAAAGTGGGAACAAGATGTGTGACCTCTCTTGCTATAGTTTAGCCATGTAACCTCAGGCATGTAATTTAACCTTTGGTTTTTCCTTATTTGTAAACTGTAGGGGAAATAATTTGTCTTCTAACTTACTGTAAAGAAAATGCGATGGCTATGAAAAATGTTTTGGGATCCTTGGAAGAAAGGAGTGCTATATAAATTAATGATAGTATTATAGTGATTATTATATGACTTAAAACAGATACAAGATCAAATCATTGCTTTCCAAAGTTGGAATAACAGTTCGTTTAAGCTAATGCACATGATATGCTCTATTTGAGAGGCATAAAATACTTTAATCTCTTCAGTTTTAAATATATTTGCTGAGATGGTATGGATTCTTTAAATTAGAAGCTACTCAGAAGACCATTTGTCAGGAGGGCTATTTGACATTGGGTATGTGCTAATGACACATTGATGGGAACCATGTGAACTTTGAATTTATTACTATGTAGGAAGCTTTATTTTAGATGAATACTATGGTTTTTACTACACTGAATGAAACCAATTTTGTCCCAATGCTTTAATTACTTCTTTTAAGATTGCTATGTAACTAGTCAATATAAATATGATGTCTTAACCAAAGGACTTGTATGCATACATATAAGCCAAACCAATGGACACAGACAACAGGGGAATAAGAGCATGAGGGGATGGGGGAGGTTGGGGGTTAATGGGGGGGATGAAGACACATTTGCAATACCTTAACCAATAAAGAAATTAAAGATAAAGATGATGTCTTTCTTGTGATAGCTGAGTTAGTCTCTGGTGAGGAATGTTTTATTTCTCCAGTTGCTTCTAAAATTTCTGACTCTGAAGCCTTTGTTTGAATTTTTTTATTTGTACTAGATAGATTGTGTTTCCATGGTATTCCTTAAAGCATGATGTATTAATATATGTGATTTTAATATGTTTCTGCTATATTTGAAGTTAAGCTTTATTTTGTAAATATAAAAGCATTCAGCACATTTTGAATTAATTGCTACTATTTGACATGTTAATGTATTATTTGCCTAGTTTTCAAGCAGTGATCAGGAAAACATCAATATATGGTCATCCATTAGTTCATCAATTAATGGATCCAGAAGCTCAAAAAGGTAAATTATTTTATGTTTCTGTATGTAATTTGACTAATTGGAAGATGGTAAACAACTAACAGAATACAAAACCTTACCTTTTCAGTGTTCATTAGTGTCTTAAATAGAGCTAGGACTTTTATCAATTACATATTATATCTTGGCTTGTGTTTGCTAACCCGTAAATATCTCTAATAGTGTTCAGTGTTTACTGATATCCCTACAGTCCTGATGATATGTTAAAGGTAATTTTTGAAGACAATAAATTAAATATATAGTCTTGCTAAATATCTTTTTTTTTTTAATCTGCAAAAATGGAATAATTCTTTTCCCAAGTGCTTTACATATGATTGTGATCTCTGAGTTACTTTATTTCAGATAAGAAGATTGTAAGGGAGATAAGAAGTCTTATGTAAAACTACATGTTTTTACTCATGCTTGGATGAAAGATGATTTTATACTCTGAAAACATTTCTCACCTTTGTTTATGGTCTCTCTGATGTATTAGTTAAAGGCAAATACATACAGAATGTAATTGACCTCTTGGTGAAAGGAGAATTTAAATTTGAATTCTACTACCAGTGTAGTTATTTGAAATGGACCCACCATTTTTATATCATCTTAAATAGCATGGCTTTGCTGGATTATGTCATATAATTATCCCCATTATTTTGAGATAAAAAGTGCAGACATACACTCTTGCCATAGACTAGAAGAATTATTACCATGCTTTTGTATCATACATTTTATTATTTTGGCTTCTTTCTCTATCTCCTTAATCTATACACTGTGGATGTTTTCTAAGAACTATAGTCCTATTTTTTCCTTTTTTTAGGCATGCCAAGTGGCCTCTACCTTGGTGAGCATATTTCTAGGCCACAAGAGGAGGGTGTATGCCCAGTGTTGGCAGCCTATGTGGCTTAAACACTAATGGTTTTCCTGTAGTGGTTTTTGTAAATCTAAACATGTAAAGTTGTAATCACTTAGAGAATCCAGCCATTTAGGTGATTTGAATGAAGAAACAATTTCTGTGCAGTTTACGAATACAATTACATCATTATCAACGATGCTTGGTATCATCTGTGTGTTCCATAATTTGGCACATTATGAAGGAAACGAAAGAAGTTCAAGGTAAGGTTGAGACAGAACTAGTATTAAAATATTTTACAACATGAATAATAAAAAAAATTCAAATCTTGCCACATTTGCCTTATTTTAAAATTATTCACTGCCTCTTTAATTTTTATAGGGTAAAATCAAGACTTAGCATGACATAAAGTGTTTTATTTCATGTTACTATCACGACTTACTATGGCCTCCTGGTTCATGGGTCAATGCTCAATCACTGAGCCACACCACAGGGCAATTATATTGCTATTTAAGAAACATATCAAACTATAATTGGAAGCAATATGTTCAATATACCAGTTAGAGTACCATCACACATATAATTACTAAAGATTCATTCATCAACACATTTTACGTGAAGTAAACTGAATAAATATATGCTAAATAAGACTAATAAATTTCCCACATATTGAATAAAAATAACTTAAATATAACAGTCTGTATCTTCCAAAGGAAGGTTTAAATGTCAAGTTTGAATGTCAATTGTTGCCCTTAGGGATGATCTGCTACTACTTCAAAAGCTCACAAATTCATACTTGACTCCAAGACCCAACGCTGCTCCTTAGTTCAGACTCTTTCCCATCTTTTGTCTAGATTATTGTATGTCTTCTAATGAGCTTCTAATTTAGCCTTCAGTTGCTGCTGCCAGAGGTAACTTTTTTTTGTTTTATTTTGTTTTTTCTTATTTAAAAAATCTGCCCTTTATTTTTTAAAAAATTTATCTTTATTGTTGAAAGTATTACAGATGTTCCCCCTTTGGCTCCCTCCTCCCTACTTCCTCAACCTCCCCAGGTCTTCACAGCACCATTGTCTGTGTCCATGGGTTATGCATATATACATTGTAGAGGCCCGGTGCATGAATTTGTGCACAGTGGGGGTCTCTCAGTCTGGCCTGTGGGATCAGGCCAAAACCGGCTCTCTGACATCCCCCAAGGGGTCCCAGATTGTGAGAGGGTGCAGGCCAGGTCGAGGGACCCCACTGGTGCACAATCGGAGCCAGGGAGGGATGCAGGAGGTTGGTCAGCTGGGGAGGGACTGCAGGAGGGCTCTAGGGCATGTCCGGCTTGTCTTGCTCAGTCCTGATTGTCTGGAGCCCAGCAGCAAGCAAACCTACTGATTGGAGGGTCTGCTGGTTAGTGAACATCATAGTGACTGGTTGACCGGTCGACTGTCTGCCCCCTGGTGGTCAGTGCACGTCATCGTGAGTGGTTGAGTGGCTTTAGCATATCATTAGCATATTACACTTTGATTGGTTGAACAGCCGACCAGACATTTAGCATATTAGTCTTTTATTATATAGGACTAGAGGCCCGGTGCACAAAAATTTGTGCACTCGGGGGGGAGGGGAGGTCCCTCAGCCCGGCCTGTACCCTCTCGCAGTCTGGGACCCCTCGGGAGATAACGACCTGCTGGCTTAGGCCTGCTCCCAGGTGGCAGAGGGCAGGCCCAATCCCTGGGTGCAGCCGCTGGTAGGGCTCAGAGCAGGGCAGATTGGAGAGTTGGGGCGCCGCCCCCTGTCATGCACAGAGCAGGGTGGATCGGGAGGTTGCGATGCCACCCCTAGTCATGCTCAGGGTAGGGCTGAATGGGGGGTTGGGGCACCGCCCCCGTCACACCCAAGGCAGGGTCAATGGGGAGGTTGCGGCGCCACCCCCTGTCACGCACAGAGCAGGGCCCATCAGGGGGGTTGGGGCTCCGTACCCTGTCACACACAGAGCAGGGCCCATCAGGGGGTTGGGGAGCTCCCCCCTGTCATGCACAGAGCAGGGCCAATAGGGGGTTAAGGAGCTCCCCCCTGTCACTCACAGAGTAGGGCCGATAGGGGAGTTGGGGCACCGCCCCCTGTCACACACAGAGCAGGGCGGATCAGGGGGTTCGGGCGCCACACCCTGTCACACACAGAGCCGCACGGCAATCAGGGGGTTAGGGTGCTCCCCCCTATCAGGCACAGAGCAAGGGCTGATCAGGGGGTTGGGGCACCTTCCCCTGTCACGAACAGAGCAGGGCAGATAGGGAGGTTGTGGCCCCCCCCCCCCCCCCCCCGTCACACACAGAGCCACAGGGCGATCAGGGGGTTTGGGCGCTGCTCCCTGTCACGCTGATCCCGGTGCCGGGAGGCCTCGTGGCTCCACTGATCCCAGTGTTGGGAGGCATATTACCCTTTTACTATAAAGGATAGAGGCCTGGTGCACGGGTGGGGGCCGGCTGGTTTGCCCTGAAGGGTGTCCTGGATCAGGGTGGGGGTCCCGCTTGGGTGCCTGGCCAGCCTGGGTGAGGGGCTGAGGACTGTTTTCAGGCTGGTGGGTGACTGAAGCTCCCAACCGCTCCTTTTTTTTTTTTTTTAATTCTGGGCCACCTTTAGCTCTGAGGCTTGGCTCCAGCTCTGAAGCCTCGGCTGCTGAAAGCAGGTATATGGTTTGTTTGGGTTCTATAATCGAGACACTGTTTCAGCTCCAGCTCTGAGATCCCAGCTGGCTGAAAGCAGGTTTCTGGGGTTTTGTTTAGCTTCTATATTGTAACAATGTTTCAAACTGCAAGCTCAGAGGCCGGCAAGGCAGGCAGGGAACGTTAGCTTCCTCCATCACTGAAGCAAGCAAGCCTCATGTTTGCTTCAAGCTGCCTGGCTGCTGGCTGCCATCTTGGCTGGCAGTTAATTTGCATATCGCCCTGATTAGCCAATGGGAAGGGTAGTGGAGATACGGCTAATTACCATGTTTCTCTTTTATTGGATAGGATAAGTTCTTTGGTTAATCTTTCCCACCCCTTTCCTCTGAGAATCCTCAGTCTGTTACATGCTTCCATGTCTCTGGATCTATTTTGTTTGTTCATTTTGTTTGTTCATTAGATTCCACATATAAGTGGGATCAGAGGTAAGCTTTTAAATATCAAATTTGATCATGTTATTTTTTGTTCTAATGATCTTTATTGACTCCACCTCACCATATAGAACAAAGGTCAGCATTGCCCACAGATCTGATCTCACCTGCTTTTTCAGGCTTATTTTCTATAACACCCCAACATGCATACGTTCCCCAGATATATGATGACTCTCCAGGCCTGTTTCCAGCCTTGGTGGATGTTTCCTCTTCCTTGACTTTACTTCCTTCCTTTTCTGCCTGGCAGCCTTCCCCATCCCTCCAACTTAGCTCAAATGTCTCCTTGAGAATGCTTCTCTAATCTGACCAACCAGTGAAATTTACCATAGCAATTTGGAAATATTTCTTTTATTGCACTTATTATACTTCACTGGCATTTGTTTATTTGTCTCTTCCCACTGTCATCCCAGCAGCAGACTTTGAGTCTAACTATTTTTTTCCCCCCAATGCATCCTGAGGAGTCTCAGTAAAAGATGAATTTTTTTCTTCTTAAATGTAGTATCACTTAATCCACTTGATTAAAGTTACAGCCTCTGTAAATTCTTGAAATTAAGTAGACATGTAGACAAAAAGTATGTTTGTGAAATCTCAGGAGTTAGTTTCAACATCAGGACAATATCTTGACATTACCTAGGCATTCAGAATTCTATCAGGGTAGCTTGTGACCATTTACTAATCTGAAAATATCTTTAACATATTTCTTCTTTTTAATCTCTAGATATTTCTTAAGAAGAATGACATTCAAGTTTGAATAGAAGATTCAACTGAGACAGTCTCTTTCATTTAGTTGAGGGTTTTTTACTTTAAAATTTCTGACAGGTTTTCATGACAGCCTGCTAATGGAAGCTTAAATTCACTTGTCATAGCTGTTAAGGACGTGTGTGTGTGTGTGTGTGTGTGTGTGTGTGTATTTCTGTGATCTGACCCTTCCATTTATTATTGTTGATACTGACCTTAAAAGTATAAAAAAGAATATGGATGAGCCTTTATTTTTGAAGGCTTGCTGCAATTCAGTCTTGGAAGTCAAATCTCTGTAGGACTTTCCTCTTAAGAAAATCATCATCATAATGTGGCAAAATCTTGCTAATTTTCACTTCATAATTAATTCTCAGGAGAACAAGAGCACCTGGTAGATTTTATTCACTATCAGCAAAGATTTTGTAGCAGGAAATGGTGATAAGATTTTTTTTATTTCAAAAAGCATTAAAATAGATAAGCTCAAGATAGCAACATAGTAATACTATCTTGATTATGTTTTATTTACAATCTGTTTTAATATTTATGTTTCAATATTAAATTCATTAATAAAATAATACACTAAGATTATAGTAGATAGCATTTATCGAGAGGTACAGATATGAAGTTTTCTGCTTTTCACAGAAGAAAGCCAAGATTCATCATTTTGTGTAATGTTATCCAGTTTTAGTTATTTGTCCTGGGGCCTGAGTGCTAGGTAACAAGGAGAGAATATGTATGTAAAAATTATTATTCAGAATTGTAAATTAAATTTCATTGCATGATAATGCTATTAATATTTTGAGACAATTCCTCTTCAAACCTACTCATTTATTAATCATCTCAAGATCCAATCCCATATTCAACAAATAACTACATGTGCACTTTGAGAGACATGATTTTTGTGTATTACATTGGGAGCATAGATTTCTCCCTTTTATTGCAACAAGGCTACTTTAAGGATATCCTCACAATGTGCAGCTCTTTTTATTAGATTCCAGTTCAGAGGTTCTTATCCTCAGCCTTAAATGGGTGATGATATTGTTATAATTTAATATCAAGCATGTCTTTTGGTTTAAATAAATAACTAATATTAAAATTATTACCTCAAAATCTTTAAATAGAAGTTAATGCTTAAAAACAGCAGTCAAAGTTTTAAGGTGGAAATAATTGTATGTGTGTCTATATTTTCTTTTAAAATCTCACATATCTAGACAAATTATGTTAAGTAGCCAAGTTTAGTATATTTTGGTTTCTTTGTATAAATTATGCTAATTTTTACCTGTTACTTCTTGTGGAATGACTGTAGTATTCAATAGCATTTAAGTACAAAAGAGAATATTGATATAAAACATTGTCAATTTAATTTTATTCAACATGATAATGTTTTATATATTATATGTGGTCATTATAGGCATGTAACTAATTTTGAATTACCATTTCTAGTAGGTAGAATTGTGATCTTTTAGAATGGATATGCAATTATTAGTAGTTATTGTTGTTTAATGAAATCTCTTTGAAGATCCTTTATTTTGGGGTATAAGTAATTTTCGTTTATAATATACTCACATATATATTTCAAGTCTCACTTCCTTATAAAGATAAAGATGTGGTCATTCTTAAAAAGAAATAACTAACTATTTTAGGAAGACAGTAAAAAAATAGAAATTATTTGTTGACACACTGTACTTTTTAGAACAAAAACACTAATCTGGTCAACTAACCTTTAAAAGAAAGTGCAAAGTCAGAGATGTCACTTCGTTGCAGTAAATATTCACTGGCAAAGTTTTTATATCAAAGATTGGAACTTTAGGAGATGCTCCTGGGATTTAGTGTACTCAAAAATCTATTAAACCCTGATACCTTAGGTGACTTGTCAAAGAAGTGCTGCATTTACAAGGAGGCCCAAGAGGGTATATTCAGCTAAAGGTCAAGGAAGCAATTAATGTTCTCTGCTTTTCCCTAAAGAACTTCCACAGCAAACATTGCACTCCCCCCGCCCCCCCTCATCTTAGCAAGGCAAGTGAATATAGTGAAATGAAAGTTAAAAGTTAAAATAAAACATATTACTAATATTATTTGGTTCTTATAACTCTTCCTGAATGTGAATGTGAATGCGAAATATATTAGAAGAGGGGCTCTTGCTGAAGAATATCAATTTTTCATCTCTCTGTTTTCTCTGCTCTCTGCCAAGAGTCCATCGATGTTTGTGGTCCTGGTGGAGTGGGATGGTAGATTGGGCCCTTCCTGTGGCGTGTAGTGAAGTTGGAATTCTTTGGGGGAATATCTGATTTTGTTTGGGTCCTAAGCAGGACTCTATTAAGGGGTTACATAATTTAGAACAGGAAATCATCTATGTCTTTCACAGGTTGACATGGTGTTCCTTCTTCTGTGTTTCATTGTGTTTTCCTTTCACCTCCATTTTAACAGTTGCCATATGACATTGCATTGTCCATTTGTCTGTTTCTGCACATCTGTCAGGTTCACCAGCACAAGGACTGTATCCTTGAATTTTTTCATTTTCAGTCACTAGACAGTGTGTAGGGTTTAGTGAATACTTGTTGAATGAATAAATGAATGCATATCTTAGCCTGTCATTTGAAACACTTCTCTCCAGTCTACTGAGGAATCTTACTCCCCGTTCCTTCCCTTCTCTTCCAAAGTCTGATATTTCTTTCTCTCCATTACTGGCTTCCTTTTGACTACTTTTATTTACTTTCTCTCCTACATTTCCTTAGCACATTTTATCTCTATGATAGCACTTCTCCACATGATGTCATGTAGTTATTTTATGGAGTCATAGAAATTTAGTTGTGCAGTGGCCTAGTCCAACTAGACCAAACATCAACCTGGTCTATCCCTAATATCTAGGAAGAATAGTCTTCTGGTTTCTGTTCGATAGCTTCTGGGGACTAATTACTTACTATGTTTTGAGGCGAGCCCTTTTGTTTTAGAAAAGGTTTGATTGTTAGAAAAATGTTAAAAATCTGCTTTATTGTAATTATTTCCCTTGGCTTCATATTCTGCTCTCTGAGAACATCACACACACACACACACACACACACACACACACACACACACACACACACACACACTCCAATCTCTTCTATTTGCTGCGCCTTCAAATTTGTGATAACTCCTGTGTTCCCTCGATTGTTTCTTCTTTCTGATGAAAATGCTGATCTTCCAAAACTGCCTTCATATGGCTGAGGGTCAACAGTCCTCACCTCCCAGTTGCTGCAGTTTTCAGTGCCCTCTAAACTGGGGCTTTCCAAACTGAATGTGCGGCTACAAATATGACCAGAGCACTTTCAAGTAGAGTTCTATACATCCCTTGTTTTAAAATTATATTGTTAACAAGGTCTGGTTATTTAGCTTTGTTGATAGTTGTATTTTCATTTTTGTCTCATATTGAGCTTGTGGTCAATTAAATGTGTATATCTTTTGCCCTCCACAAATAAGTCATCCTGAATGTGGACTTTATATTTGTCTTTATCAAATTTCATATGAAGTCCAATCCACTGCTATAGCCCATCAAGATATTTTGTTTCACATTCAGTTTTCTACTATAATTCCTCATTACACATATCATTTGAATATTTGATCACACTGTTATCATCAGTCAAACCAGTAACAAAAATGTCAATCAGAGCAAAGCTGCAAACACCCATTTATTAGAAAGGTGGGAGCCAAAGCCAAGTACTTAAGGGGTATTGTGGAAAAACGAACTTATATCCAATTCTTCATGGGGTTGGCATGAGGTACCTCATGTATTACTGAAGTTCAGACAGTTGTGTCTATGAATCTGTACTTTTTCCCGAGGGCAGAACCATGTCTGTCTGGCTAACAGCTGTCTTCCATCATCTAGCTCAGTGCCTGGCACATAGCAGGCCTTCAATACATATGGTTTTGTTGAAAAAGTAAATGGAACAACCAAGGAACAAATGTTCTGGCTTAAAGTTTTGTTTGTTTGTTTTTTGAGGCTTAGGTTTTTAAAATGAATCTTTTCTGCCCATCTCTTTCTCTTTTAAAGAACTACAAACTTTTTCCTTTCCTTTGTTTCCTTAGTCTTTATTTGCCACCTTCTCTTCTGTGGAGAATTAAGCCTGGATTCATTAGTGTTGAGGTTGGGGAAGTGGCAAAGAACAAAGACAAGACTTGAAGGATCAGGAATTGGTGTAAGAAAGAAATAGTTTCTCTATTAATTCAAATCTTATGTTAGATAGGTTAAACCTAAGACACACTTCCTTTATGAAGCCATCCCTGAGTAACCTCCATCATAGTGATTTCCCCTTTTTTATTTAACTGTAGAATCCACCCCCTGAGCATTATGCGGTATAATTGTATGAATTTAAGATGTACAACTTGTTTTACACATTGTGAAATGAATACCATAATCAAACTAGCATATCCATCACCTCACATAGTTAACATTTTCTTGTGTGTGTGTGTGTGTGTGTGTGTGTGTGTGTGTGTGTGTGTGTGTGTGTGGTGAGAATACTAAAGGTCTACTCTCAGTAAATTTTAAGTATGTAATACATTATTATTTTTTTAATATATTTTATTGATTTTTTGCAGAGAGGAATGGAGGGGGATAGAGAGTTAGGAACATTAATGAGAGAGAAACATCGATCAGCCACCCCCTACACACCTCCCACTGGGGATGTGCCCGCAACCAAGGTACATGCCCTTGACTGGAATCGAACCTGGGACCCTTCAGTCCGCAGGCCGATGCTCTATCCACTGAGCCAAACCGGTTAGGGCTGTAATACATTATTATTAACTGTAGTTACCATGCTATACATTAGATATCCAGGACTTATTCATCTTGTGTAACCAAAATTTTATACCCTTTGATCAGCATCTCTTCATTTCCCCCACCTCCCAGTCCCTGCCCATTCTACTCTCTGCTTCTATGAGTGACTGTAGAATTTTCAGTTGTACAATTCAATATTGCACAATCAATTATTTTTTATTATATGCTGATCTTACTTTATCATTTAGTTTTATAACCAAAATATCATTAAAGTTATAACAACAATAATAATAACAATAATATGTTGAGCCACATGTAATTGTAGACAAGGTGCTAAGTGCTTTGCATGCATCATCTTATTTCCAATCTCCCAACACTTTTTGATGTATGTTTTTCTATATTTCCCATTTTACAAATAAGAAATTGGAGGCTTAGAGAGGGATGTATATCTTGGTCCATAAATAGTTTGTAAATTCTTTGGGACTATTAAGTTCTTTTTAAATTACATCTTTTTAGTAGTTTAGTTTGGAACAACCAAAAAAGGAGCTCCTTTTTGGCTCCTTTATTTACAGGTTGTATGACTCTCTGAATCCTGGTTTTTTATCTGTAAAAGTGCAAAGAATAATGCATATCTTATAAGGTTTGTTGCAAAAATTACATGAAATACAATATACAATGTATTTAACATGGGCTGACATGTGAAAAAAGTGCTCAGTAATTGGTAGTTAATGTTGCTAATTAACTTCATGTAATGTTGATGTTATAGTACCATGAGTTATGCCCCCCAAAATAACATAAACATAAGTAATAATAAAATAGTACAAGAGTATATTGTTGGATGGTGTTAAATATTTTTTATCCTAATAAAGGCAAGTCATAAAGGATATGCATTACTGAAATAACTGAAACTGCATTATACAGCCAATGTGAATAGTTGGGTTCTTATATTCCATCACCAATATTTCTTTTGTCCTAGTTGAACATATTGAGTTGCCTTAAAATATATTGCTTTTAAAAACTATATTAACATTTGTTTCACATAATTTTGCAGAAATGGACAGTGGTGATTTCAACTTCAGTGAAATCAGAAAGATGTTGTCATCCTGATGTATGGAATGTTAGCTTACATCATGAGTCATTTTCAAATAGTTTGTTTACCTTACTAGTACATTGCACCTAAAGTCAGTGAATATTCAAAAGTAACTTAGAATAAGTAGAAACATTGCATTTCCATCAGGCTTTCCTTTTTCATTATCTTACTAACACAACTGTAACAATTGCCTTTTTCTTTTCCTTTCAGGAGACAGAGAAGACAATGATGACAAGAAAGTGGTTGCAGAGATCATGGCAAGGTGTTTTTTTCCCGCTCTAGTAACAACTATCCCCTGGGAAGGATTTCATTTTGTTGGTCATGAGATTCGAATTACTGAAGCCATGGATTGTTATGGTGCTGTTGTTTGGCCATCGGTATAATTTCATACAAAATTTGTTACATTTCAGTTATTTTCAGTCAGTTTTGTTCATTATTATGTACTATTTGGAAAAAGAAAATAGGTTTCATAGTTCTATTTTTTGACCTCAAACAACACTAAAACTTAGAAATCATGAAATTGGGAAAATGCTTCCACCAATTAATTCTACTTCTGACATGTAGGATTAATAAAATGTTGTTTGCATCTTGAGAGTTTTGTGACCCTAAGGGTTTAGAATTGTGAACATTTTATTTCTCATTTAACTGGCGCATTTGAGTTAACCAATTATAATGAAATGTGTATCAATGTCAACATGGAGAATAGTCTAAAATATTCTCCTTTACTAATTGTCCCATGAAGGGTTCAGACCCCTCACTGCTATTTGCTCCAATCTCACACATTCTTTGAAATGATTATTATTAGTAATTGCTTTCTTTAAAGATAATCAACCTAAGCAACTGAACTCCATATTTTCAGTTGTCTCTTTTCTCCTCAACAATTCCCAAAGACTCTTTCTAACCTAAATGTTGAGTCTTTGGAGGATGTACTTCTGTTGATAATTTTCTGTAGTTTTATCGATGTAGATACACACACATACATATCAAAGCATTAGTGGGATATTTATTTAGTAGGGTTTAATTATACATCAGTTATTACTGGCCAAGTACTATGTACTTTTTCTTTTTAACTTTCATAGGCCCTTGTTCTATGCTATTTTCTGGAGACAAATGTAAAGCAGTATAATATGGTTGACAAAAATGTGATTGAAATTGGAGCTGGAACAGGGCTTATTTCCATTGTGGCAAGTTTACTAGGTAAGTAGGTATATTTTTTATTATTTATTTATTTATTTATTTTGCTGCAAAAAGCTTTATTGTTTCATTTGGTCCGATGCACGGGAGAGGGCTTCAGGGTGGTCAAAAGAATGGATAGTAATTTCATGGAGAGGCTCAGGTAAAAGCCAGACACCAGGGGAATGCAGACGGGCCCCTCAAAGGCCTCTGGGCTCCAAAGGCTCCTAGTCGTGCTTGAGGGTGAGCCTTTCTAAGGGATACTTGCCCAGCCCAGTCTTTGGGCCAGCTGTTAGTCAGGTGTCGCCCATCTTCTTGATGAATTTCACCTCCTCATCCAGGAAGTGGTTCTCCAGGAAGTCACAGAGCTGAGGGTCTGCATGTTAGAACCCAAGGCATCCAGCTCTAAAACGGCCTGGTTCAGGTTCCTCTCCAAGGTCAGGGCAGCTTCCATGGCATCCTGAGTTTTGCCCACTCATCTTGGGAAAGCTTCAGCACATCCTGGAAGAGAATGCGGCCGCCACGCTTGTTTTGCAACTTTAAGAGATGCTCAGTGCCCTTTCGCTTCTTCTCTGCCAACTCGCACCCTCTGCCTCAAGAGCCACATCTTCCGGGTTGAAATAGAAGCCCAGAGAGAGGTAGGTGTAGGAGGCCCGCAGATACAGGTTGGCCAGACGGTTGACTGCAGCCTCCACCTCGGTGGAATAATTCTAACAAATTTGGCAGCTCACAGTTGTTCAGCAATAAGGAGTTAAGGTAGGAAAAAAAACTGGTGTGTTGGCTGGTCCTGGAGGTGGTTCTGAGGGTGGTGACTGGATAAGATGCAGGAGAGTGGCCGGAGGCTGGAGAAGGGGCATCCCTGGTTCTGTTCTGTCCAAAAACCATTGAAGCAAGAGACAGATCCAGGACTGCCGAGGGCACTGCCTAGGACTAGGTATTTTTGATTGAATAGTGTTTAAAGAATTTAATGATCAAATATCATTATCTGCTTTAACTATTCAATGTACTATGACCTTGGCCTATTTTTAATTCCTTAATTGTTTGAATGAGCTTCATCAAGACACTACAAATTTTAAAGTCACCTTACTGGTTTCTTTTAGAATTTTCTGTGAAGTTGTATTAATTCTTCTCAGGGAATGCTAAGTCACAAATGTATTCTAATTTTGAGGTGCACTTAAGCATCCTGGCTGGCTGCTAGAGGAGATGCGTGAAATACTAAGTATAGGCAAAATCGACTCCTGCTGACTCTCATATTCTGTATCTAAATTTTAGCCCATTTTAACATTTCCATGTAGCCATATATTTCTTTTGGGTTTTGAAGTCCTCTGCTTTTATGAAAAAGCCCTGTTAGAATCGAGAAGGAATATTAGAAATCATGTCTGCTTTTAATTTTATGTATTTGCCCTTGGCTTTATTTTCGCAGTCAGTTTCATTCTTCTTTTGCAACCTCTTGTTCTCTCACCAGAATCTTATTTTCCAGTTAAATGTGTGATGGTCTCTATGCATGCTTCAGCCTGCTCTAGTTAAGTCTTTTCGTTGTTGTTGTTACAGATTGATTGTCTTGATTTAGCTGCCTTTTCTGATATGTGCTACCCAAATCTTAATTTCCTTGATCTTCAGAAGTGCACACTCGCCACTCTAAAATCTTGAGAAGAACTCAAGATTTAGCAATTTATAACTTTCTAAAAACTGGGAAAATATAGGACCCTTGAAGTCCTCCTCAAATATATATAATTTCTCTGTCCTGATATTGCTTTCCAAAGTCATCATTCCATTTTGTATGGATAGAGTCTAAGGCCCTATTGAAGGTTTCCCTATCTAGGAGCAGAATTTGTGTTTGGGCTGTCATTTGTTTCATTAAAAAGAATTATTCTTTCAGTGTGCTTGTCTATCTAGACAAAAATATCAAAAGATTGAAGCTTTCTTTAGTCAGTATTCAAAAAATGGTGGTGTTCACTTCTCTAGACATAATGATATTAATAGTTAGATATTTTACACTCACTGTAAGTAAGGGTGAATTTCTTTTCTTGGGGTTTAAAAAATATTTGTAGAAAATGACAGAGCACCCACATTAGAGTTGAAGATTCATATTTCTGTGATTCTATCAATGATGTGCATATTTCCCTCCCATTTTAGTATTTTCCACAAAATACAATTAATGGCCAGAGGAACTTACCATTGGGACTAAGGAATGGATTCTAAACTGGTCTGGGCTGAACTAGACTTCTCTTCCAGTTCTGCTTTCCCATTGCTTACTGAGTCTGTTTTTGTCTGATGATGTGGAATTGACCAATCCTAGATTTATTTACACATTATTTTCAGGCTCTACTGCTGCTCAAAGTTTACTTTAAGGGCCAAATTTTATCGATTATTGGACCTTCCAATTTCCTCCTGAAAATGACCACCAATATTCACTTTTAACTAGGAAATGGTTTATGTTGTCTTCATCTGAGCATTCTGTTCTGCATCTGTGATCTTTGGCTGCATGAACACTATATGCAGCTTGACTTAAAATTAGGTCAAGCTGAAAATTTGGGCATAAACATGAATGTCATGATACTGTCAATGTAATGCCATTGAAAAGTCTTTCCTCCCCCCATTTCTCATATTTTACTACTTGCTATTCAATGATAGGATGCCCAATGTTGTATACACTTGTTCAGCCTCACAGGACTGGGGCTCAGAATTCTTTTAGGGAAGAAACTGGTCATCTTTCAACAATGACTTTTGATTGTTCCAGCAAGGATACCAAATCTTTTTAATTTCCTTTTCTCTTGATTAGTTTTTCCTAGCATTTAGTAGATAAATAGAAAATAACAGCAGCAACAACAAAGCAAAGAAGAAAACATTGGAACAGAAAAATGGAGTGCAAAAGTACCATGGGAATCGAATTTTGTTAAGGGGAGGAATAAAACTGCCCTAGCATCATTTTTGAAAGGGATTTCTCTGCTGTGTGTACTGACCATTTTTTTCCTTGGAACTAGCAGTTGTGCAGAATTGCAATATGCATGTAGGTTTGAAGCTGGATTGTTTATCCCATGAGGGTTACTTTTCTACTGCCCTTTGCTTCACAGGTGCACATGTGACTGCCACAGATTTACCTGAATTACTTGGAAACCTGCAATATAATATATCCCGAAACACCAAAATGAAATGTAAGCATTTGCCTCAGGTTAAAGAACTCTCCTGGGGCATAGCTTTAGACAAGAACTTCCCCAGGTCTTCCAACAATTTTGATTATATCCTGGCGGCTGATGTTGTCTATGCTCATCCTTTCCTGGAAGAACTCCTCATTACCTTTGACCATCTGTGCAAAGAAGCTACCATCATCCTCTGGGTCATGAAATTTAGGTTAGAGAAAGAAAATAAATTTGTAGATAGATTTAAGGAGTTGTTTGACCTAGAGGAGATTTCTAGTTTCCCTAGCTTGAATATTAAGCTGTATAAAGCTATGAAGAAAAATCGAAGGAGTGCATGATATCCTCAAAGGAGGACTTGGAAAGCAAAGGCAATTTCTAGTAGATGATGACTTTAAAGAAGACCCTGGATAAGATGATGCAGCACTGACTTTCTCAAGGGGGAACACATGCGCGCGTGCACGCACACACACTTAAACACACACACTTACACACTTGCTATATCCAAGATAGCAATTTTCCAATTTATAGCACATGGGTTTGGAGGATGGAAAAATCATACTATGTGGTTAGGACATTGGTTAGGACAATGTCTGCTTTTTTAAATTCCTACTTCCATAGAACGCTTTATTATTATGATCATTGTAATAAATAGTGCAATTATTGTTATTTTTAATGGGTAACTGTAGAATGGTGGTTTTCAATAATGATATCTAAAAAAAACTTACATTATTCTCTCGTTAAAAGTAAAGAAATAAACTATAGTGGGATATGCAAATAAATCTGAATGGTAATAAATATACCATTACCATAATATAATGGTAAATGTTAGATTATTGTGGTTTTCGTTAGTGCCAGCCTATAGGCAGTCTATCATCTCTGGTTGGCAGGGTGGGCCTTCAGCACAACCTTTGAAATCAATCAAGCTTGTGGATTTGAGGTTATAGGCAAGGACATTTCACTCTGGTAAATGAAAAATGAATGGAAGCAAACATAAAACAGTTGGGATTTTGGAGGAGTTATTGCTTTATTTTTAAGCCAAGTACAGTTATTTTTCTTTATCACAAAAATAGAAATACATATAAAAACTTTGGATAGAAAATACACATAAAAAGATATAGGCTCTAATCTCAAATAACCAGACAAATGGCTGTTTAAAGTTTAAAGCTCTTCTGATGAACATATAGATCGAGATATTTGAAATCCTATGTGATTTTTTTTTCACCTGGGCCTTAAGAGATTAGAAGTCTGGAGTAATTAAAGTCAGTGAAAGGAGAGCAAAAAATTAGAATTTTGTTCCATGTAACAAGAGTGCATTGGTTGGTAACTACTCTTCAGTGTCCCCAGGAATGTTTGCTAGGCTACCACAGTGCCCTTGGTAGCCTCGCAAGGCTTGCTCTCCTAAACCCAGCTCTTTTGGCTTTGCTGGAAGTTCTCAGTTCACTCAGGATGAGTAGAGCTAAAAGGATTATTTCCTAGGACCCTGATCTGTAAGCCAGATGCAAGTATGTTGCCAGTGGATTCTTTGATATGTACAGTTCATAGGGCCATTTCTCACATAGTTTTCACAGCCTGTTGCATACATAATCCTTTAATCCTCACAGCCATTCTAAGAAGTGTAAGTAATGTCATTATCCCTACTTCACAGATAAAGAAAGTGAGTCTGGGAGCTGTGAAGCCACTTGCCCCAGGCTATGCAGCTGCAGAGTAGCAGTGATGGGCTCTCACGCCCTGGCTTGTTTGAGCACAGAGCCTGTGTTCTTCTTACTTCCTGCCTTTGTGTATAAAAACCAGTAATTTTTACTCTTTTTTAAAATGAGTAATTTCTTCAAAATGAAATACCCAGAAAGGTAAGCGAATACATTAAGGAGGACGAGAACTGTTCCTCCTTAAATCTTTATCTCTTTTCTTGCTTTAAGCGGATGGTCAGGGTAGTCCCCTTTGGAAGGTGACAGTTAAGCAAAGCTGGAAATTGGTGAGAAAAGTAGCAGTGTAGATATCTGTAGAAGTGTGTAGAGGGGGCTGGATTGTGTCAGTCTCTGCTGCAGTCTGGGTTCTCTGGAAGAAGACCCAGAGGTAGAATTTGATGTGCAGGTCATTTATTAGAGACTGCCTTTGGGATCAAGACCTGTGGGAAGGAGCAGAAGCATGTAGGACAAAAGTAGAGGTCAAGCTACACTGCTGGCCCAACTACAGCCACAGCTGACCTCCACATAGAATGCTGGACCCAGAGTGGCCTTTCAGAGGTGTTCCAGATTGGGTTGAAATGGCTGGGCCTTGATAGCCCCTTGTCATTCAGTCACTGCTGCCCTGAGAAGGCTCTGTGAACTTGGGTAAGGTGACTCTCTTCAGCAGACCTTGACAGCTGCAGACCATCTGCCATCAGCACTTCCAGCAGCAAGGTGATAAGTCATCCTGCAGGGTATCTGGGCAGTACATCAGTGTTCACCACAGCCTTTAAGGTCATTGAAAGAACTTTGGCTTTTCTTCTGGTGCCAAAGGAACACTGAATGCTTTGGAGTAGAGGAGTGAAAGCATATCATTGTATGTAAGGACCATTTCAAGAACATTTAGGAAGGGGCAAAGAGACCTGTTAGGAGGCTGTGGCAGCCATCCAGGCAAGAGGGGATGGCAATCTGCAGCAGGGAATGTGCCATGGAAGTGGTGAAAATGGTCAGGTTTATTACTTTTTTAAAAATATATTTTATTGATTTTTTACAGAGAGGAAGGGATAGGGATAGAGAGTTAGAAACATTGATCAGCTACCTCCTGCACACCCCCTACTGGGGATGTACCGGCAACCAAGGTACATGCCCTTGACCGGAATCGAACCTGGGACCCTTTAGTCCGCAGGCTGAGGCTCTATCCACTGAGCCAAACCAGTTAGGGCTGAAAATGGTCAGGTTTAGATGTGTTTGGAAGCTAGAGCCAATAGAACTTCCCATCATATTGAATATGTGTGTGAGCAGAGAGAGGACACAAGGCTGAATCTGAAGTGTTTGGTCCAAGCTACTGGGCATGAAATTGGAGCATCAACTTAGAAATGGTGTGTAAAGCCCATTCAGGGAGCAAGAGTGAAGAAAGCAAGGACTGATTCCTGAGATTGAGCAACATTAAAAAATTAGACATAACTGTAGTCGAGATTTTTTTTCAAGATTCTGCTTGGACCCCAAAAAAGTTACATTAGTATCTGTTAACTCTGAGATATGTATTTTCTACCACGGTGATTTTGGACTGGTCCCTAGAGGTCCAAGATCCCTCAAAGTTACCTCAGGTGTCTCTAGGAGTATTTTAAGTGCAGCAGCAGGAATCTAGGGATAACAAGAGAAAAAATGGCTCCTTTCCTAAAAATGCTTGAATATCTCTACTAAGCTATTTTTAGGTAGGATAAAGTGTCCTTACTTCAAAGACTGTGTTAGGACCATATGGTTCATAACAGCTCCTCTTTCTCTAAGTGTCAATCTGTCAAACATGGTGTTCAATATCCATTGTTCTATTCTGTTTATAGCCTTCATTTGCAAAGTTTAACGCCCACCCACACACATTGTGCCCCTCCTGTTTCACTTCATTCTGTGTGTTTGTCTACTTTTACCTTTTTGCTGTAGTTTCTCCACACTTTTCTATATTCAATTTTATAATAATTTAATTTTAAAAATATAATTTGAATAGACTTTTTCTAACTCATAGTTTTACTTTTATAGCTAGGAATTAAATTTGTCAACTTTAACCCAAGAGAATTATGCTGTGAACTTTGTCTTTACCTGACTTCTTTTGAGAAATTAAACTATATTAATGAAAACCTCATTCAATTCTTACAGTAACTTTCTGGGTTTCTAAAAAAATAAATATACCAATTATCAAGGTTTAAATAAAGGTTATCATGGTATAGTTATTGCTTAAAATTTACATGTTATGTACATGTAATACCCAGTGTTGTGCTCCAGAGTGCATCAACTGACTTTAGGAAACTAAGTGCTATCTTAGAATAAAATTCTTCTGTCTTAGAATTTTCTGACATATCCTATTTTATTTGTACCAATATTTTACCTACTATAACTTTAAAAAAATGGTTTTCATTCTTTATTTATATTCAGTTCTCTTTTTGGATAAAGAATTGTGGCATTGGGTGACTTCCTGACAGATTTGGAGCCAACTGTGTACACTTGCTATTTTGAAAGAAAAAAATGAGGAAAAACAATAGAATGGACTCTCCTCCACCCCCCACCTTAAATCCTTAGATTCCAGGAGCTTGGTTCTTTCTGTGAATGCCTGGTCTTTATAGACAGAGAATATGCCCAATTTGTTTTAAGCAGTGCTATTGGCATGTGAGCTGATACATGGTTTCTGAATACTTTTGGAAATAGAACATGTCCCCTGGATAGGATTTTGGTGTACTAATTTTAAAAACAAGCTGGAACCTTGGGTTCTAGAAATAAAAGACAAAGTCAACCATAAGTAGATCAGCTAGGCAATAAAATTGATAAGCTTAGGAGAAAATTAATATGCTGTACCTCTTCATTTAACTCCATTTTAGCTTAGTTTTCATGGAAATCTGCATGTGGAGAAAGTAAAAATTGTCAAATATTGCATTTTCCACACCGTATTATCCTATATAATTAAAAGCTAATATGCAAATCAACCAAACAGTGGAACAACTGGTCACTATGTGTGTACTGACCACCAGGGGGCAGACGCTCAATGCAGTACTCCAAAGCAGTACTAAGGATGTCTGACTGATGGCTTAGGCCAGTGGTCGGCAAACTGCGGCTCGCAAGCCACATGCGGCTCTTTGGCCCCTTGAGTGTGGCTCCTCCACAAAATACCAACTTCTGCGCATGGGCCAAGAAGTTTCAATCGCACTGTACATGTTCGCCCACACGTGGTATTTTGTGGTAGAGCCACACTCAAGGGGCCAAAGAGCCGCATGTGGCTCGTGAGCCGAAGTTTGTCAACCACTGGCTTAGGCCCACTCCCCACAAGCCATCAGTTGGACATCCCCCGGAGACTCCGGGACTGCAAGAGGGCGCGGGCTGGGGTGAGGGACCCCCTCCCCCAAGTGCACGAATTTCATGCACCGGGCCTCTAGTAATAATAATAAGAAACAAAATTGAGAATGGAGCAGGAAAATAATTTTACAAAATGTAGGGGAATATGGCAAAGCAAAATTTAAAAACCATAGGCATTTGTGAGTGTTTGTGTGTGGAACTCTTTTTTAAAAAAATCCTTATTATTGAAAATATTACATATGTCCTTTCCCCCCCCATTGACCCCTTCTGGAACTCATTCTTTATATCTCCTTTATGAAGCCAGGAAATAGTTCACAAATGATTTCCCCATCCAGGTTTTGGCGTTTTTAAGTTTCTCATGTGAAATTAAGTCTAGAATATTGACTTGCAAGCTCAATTTCAATATTTGCTCTGCTTCCACACAAGATCCACACAAGATCAAAGACAGTGTTCTGCATAATTATGTGGTCATATTAATGGGACAGTTATGTCTTTGGTGGCTTAGTTAGCATCAGTTAATTCTGTAGTCATATTAACTCCTTTTATTAAGAGTTCCTGAGCTGGACATTCGTGTTTACTCAGATTATGGATAGCTATGTAGTATTTAGATTTCTGAGCACACACCATTGACTGCCTATTCTACTGAGTTAACCTGTGGCCTCTATCATGAACAGTGCTTTTATTGGCAAAGCTCAAAGGCTTGAGTGTTTTTTTTCTCTTAATTTCTTTGTTTCTAAGGCAATTGTCTTTCCTTGAAATCCATTCAAGTTTTAGTTGGCACTCAACCATCAAGGAATTTAAAAGTATCATTAAAAATGAAAACAGATGTTCAGGTTAATTTTGTTATAAATGGAATTAATAAAAAAATAGAAAAATATTGGATATCTGCTGCTAACCGCTAACACTTTACCATACCAAAAAATATCATTTGGTTTTCCAAACAAAAGTACAATCTAAGTATGACTTAAACAAGGCATTTAAAATATATTATAGTAGCCAGCCATTATTTAATAATGCCATAAATTCAGGGCATAAGGCTTCTGAAAATTACTTGGTAAATGCTAGATTTTGTAGTTTAGGTTTTGAAAATTTTTGTATTTTCATTGTCTACAGTCCATATATTTATACACTTCTTTGTTTTAATTTAAAATTATGAGTCAGCCTCTTACCTTTACTGCCTTTTAAAATTTATTTTTTGTGTCGTGATTTAATTTGGGTTTTCTTATCTAGTGTCATGATTTAATTTGGGTTTCTTATCGCTTTCTGTATTTTCTTTGTTGGAACAGTATAAATCATAATGGCAAAGGTTGTCTCTTTGTCACAAACCATCATAAATAAGCCCAAAGAACAAGCCATAAAAATGTAAGAAATTCTTAGATTAAAAACTATGAGTAATGTTTTTTACTTACCTGGTGTTCAGAGGTAAAAGTGCAGACTGCAACTAGTAAATTATTAACACTTTTCTACCAAGGATTTCCTCCTTCCTTAGGATCTCTGTGACTAATAGGTAGTCAATTTAAGAATTAGAAGGGTGTCAAACATGATAAACATTTTATAATCATATATTAAAAACAGGAATTGAGGAACAACTATAAGATTATAATTTATGCTATAATTCTTATAATAAACATGGCAGATCATAAGAATGTGTAGCATTCTTGGGGTGAGGGAGCCCCCAAAGTACTAGAGCTGTTGGGTACGGGTGTCATATGAAGGTAATTCAGAGAGACTTAAAGGCAATTATTAAAATGCAAAAGAACTAATTTAACTGCCTTTTACTTTCCTTGGATTATATTTTTCTTCTTCAGGAAATCATTTCATGGTTGTCATCCATGCATGCATGTATCCATCCATCCATCCATTCATCCAACATTTATTGAAAATCCACAATATGCCAAGCAGGGGCTACAGACACACAGTAAATAAGGTAGATGGGCCAGTCCTCCTGGAGACAAAGCTTAGTGCAAATGGTCAGATGCAAGAAAGTCAATGCATGGACACTTTTACTGTGTGTTGGGTGAATGATAGGAAGGAACCTAAACTACAACCAGGGATTCAGTGAGAGCTTCCTGGAGAACTGACCTGTAAAGAGATAAAGAGGGGAGAGAGAGGACATATTCTGGGCAGAAGGGACAATGTGTAAGACACTTTAGAGACAGCCAAGACGGACGTTTTATAAACTACTCACATAGCTTTTATTAACCCTTGCTGAAATAATAACTCCGTTATGGAATAGTCACTGCTCTCAGCACTGTTTTAGACATTTCACATGTAGTGGCTCTGAATTCTGTTGGCTATCCTAGAGGTATTAGCGTAACTTACATATGAAGTAACTGAGGCTCAGTAGGAGTGAGTGAGTCACATGTTTATGTACATGGTGTGTAGAGTGAGATGGGAACCTCAGTCCATGGTATCAAAACTGTGCTCTTTTCAGGGTACTGCCTCGTGTCCATTTTCCACTCTGAGCCCTGCAAAAAAATTCTAAATGTTATATTTGTTCTAGCTAATTTGGAGCAATCCAGTTTAGTGAATATTGTCTTTATTTGCCCCCTGAGCACAAACTTGTGTAAGTGGGATACTGTCGAGATGAACCTGCATGAACTCCTTTTCACAATATATCATGAAGAGTATGATTTTATGAATGTATGTATATATCCAGAAAATACTTAAATACATTTTTCTTTGCAAGGAATATTGGGTAATTATTAGGTTAATTAGTTTAAAGATATGTAGTGATCTTAAAATAGCCAGTGTGGGGTAAAAAAGGGTTTTCTTGTGCAAAGGGTACTGAGGTGGAAGGAAAAGTTGGTCTTTTTCTTGCAAGATGGCTCAGGCAGAATGAAGCAAAGGAAGTGTAGGATGTCCTCAGGTGACTTTTCAGCAAAAAAGGCCAAGGGGTGGGGTTGAACTTTAAAACATCATCCGATCAGTCAATGATGGTAGTGTTTATAAGCTTGTTACTAGGTGGCAAGCTCACTGCATCAGCACAAAGGTAAGCCCTGGGTGATGTGAGCACACCAGTTCCCGGAAACCACCTTTCAGCAACCTTTCAAAGAGAGGGCAGTGTTGACTCAGGCAGCCCAGCCTTCCGAAGCCAAAGAGGAGCGCCATGGGTCTCCGACCAGGAGATTGGAGGAACACCAGCATGTCTGCAGCAAAGTGCTTGGCTAAGTGCAAATGGCCTTCAGCCTCTGTTAGCCTGAGGTTCTTCAGATGACTGACACCTCGATTCTGGGAGGTTGATATTGCTGATTAAGCCCTCAGACCTTGGCCGGAGGCCTGGACAGGTGACAGGATGTAAACCGACGCCAGTGTGGGCGGCTCAGCCTGCTTCCATGATGTCAGAGGAGGACAAGCTGTCAGAGCTGTCATGTGAGGGCCAAGCTCAGAGGACTGACTATGCCATTTGCCTCTGAAGAGCGATGTGAGCCAAGAGTAGCCACGGAATGTTCCAGAATCGAGAGAAGGGGGAAAAGGATGTATCTAAAATTACTGGTGGGACACGGCTACCCTGGGCAAGTTCAAAGGCAGGAGGGTAGGAATGGAAATTCTAGGGAGAAACCACAAGGTTATTGAGAAAGAGAAATCACAAGATAAGTTCCTCTAATAGTCTTTTTATTGTATATATTACTGGTCGATGTTACGTTCACCAGCAGTATGTGAAGCCTGCTGCCTGATATCTCTGCTAAGCCAGTGACTGAATATGGAGTGTGATAAGGGCCAAAGTGGAAGCCAACATCTGAGGAAAATTCAGCTTGGTTGCCGATATAATCTACCTCAGATAAAAAGCTTGCTTTGATTCTGTCATATGCTTCTACCATCTAGGTGAGAAAAGCTGAGGATTTGGATACCCTTCCCCCAAAGCTCCTGGAATAAAATCTGAGTCTGAAATTACCCATTATTGCCACTGGGGGGCCCCTGTGATCTGTAAAATAAACTTTTCCTTCTGAATATATAAGTGAAAATAAAAGAAATGATTTAAACAAATGGATTGAATTATGAAAGATTATATGCAAATGTATCAAAAGCGGTAAGGGGTAAATACACAACAGTATAATGTGATAAGTAGGTGGTGCTGTCCTCCTTAATTAGGGATTAGTTAAATTCTATCTCTTGCCTCAGCGCTGTGCACGCTTTATGAAATAAATTCTCCAAGAAAAGGAAAAATAAGGGCTGGTTTCCAGTTTTTTTTAATGCTATACAGGTGTTCATTGGTTGCAAGTGTGTGTGTGTGTGTGTGTGTGTGTGTGTACCTGTGTGAGAGGTGGATGGGAGGGGAAGGAAGAGGAGAAGACTGTTAAGAGGACGATGAGAGGTAGCCAGAAGAGACTATACTGGGTGGGATAGGAAGAGAAGTTTTGATTCTTATAGCCTGAGAGGGAAATATCTGGCCACACTCCAATTTCTTGTATTAGAGTGGCTCTCACACGTGGGTGTGCTTCCTGGGAGGGCTTGCTAAGCTGGGCCGCATCCCAGAGTTTCTGATTGAGTAGATTTGGAGGGGGGCATTTCTAACAGGTCTCCAGGTGATGTGCTCCTGGTCCGGGGGCCACACTTTACACTTCAGTGTTAATCATTTGAGACTGGGGTATTTGGCACATAAGGGAGATGCCTCCATCTGTTTATTATGTCTCCTCTATTTATTTCCTCTATTGTATCTGATAATCCACATCTTAAAATGTACCCTCTTCCTGGAATGAACACTTTTCCCCATGAGACCTTCCATGAACCCCCTCGATAAATTCCTGCAGGCTTCATCTCTTCTAAGTTGTTGGGAAGACAACTTTATTCAACAGTGCGTGATACAGACTAACCTTTTGGCTTGCACTTTTTTAATGTTTATGTCCACTTTTAGTTTAACACTTTGAGCACACTTATAAATAGTCTATGAAGTGAAGACAGTGAGAAAAATTGTGTAGAGATTATTTCACAAAGATTAAAGGGATATTTCTTAGCATTCTAGATTGGAGACTCTGAATATAAATGCTTGTAACTTATTAAAGAATAGACAGTGACAATGCTTAATTTTATTGCTATAGCATGTAATTGCTCCATATTCAGACAGGCTCTTAATTAAAAAATGCATTGATATTCCTAGTAGCAGAGATGACTCCAAACCCTTACATTGTCTTTAGAGGCAAAGTTCTGATATACACAAACTAGAGGTCTGGTGCACGAAATTTGTGCAGGGAGGGGGGGTTGTCCCTTAGCACAGCCTGCATCCTCTCCAATCTGGGACCCCGCGGGGGGACTACCGGTATCGGGTCTAGATGGGCAGTTGGACATCCCTCTCACAATCCGGGACCGCTGGCTCCTAACCGCTTGCCTGCTTGTCAGGCTGATCGCCCCCTAACTGCTCCCCTGCTGGCCTGATTTATGCCTAACTGCTCCCTTGCCAGCCTGATCACCCACAACTGCCCTCCCTTGCTGACCTGATTGCCCCCAACTGCCCTCCCCTGCTGGCCTGATCACCCACAACTGCCCTCCCCTGCTGGCCTGATTGCCCCCAACTGCCCTCCCCTGCTGTGACCTGCCTCCTCTGCGCGAGGTGGAAGAGACACTGGGACCGGCCTCCTCTGCGCCGCACAGAGCCGCAGGACCCCCAACCCTCACCACGAGGAGCAGCCACTGGGCCCCGCCTCCACTGTGCGCGCAGCCATCTTGTGACAGCCATCTTGTTATGATGTGAGGGCATGACACCACCTAGGCTATTATTAGTATAAATAGATAATGACAGCAGCATTTGGGGTAGAATTTCTGGTGGTCCAAGGGAGTTTGTCAGGCCTGGGGTGGGAGCAGTGGAAGCTTAGCTGAGGATAGTTTTTGATTCCATCAATGCTAGATAAGTTAGAAGATGCTGGCATTAGTGAGATTTTTTTTCTTTTTAGCACAAGTGAAGTATTCTGGCAATGGTGTATAATATTTGTTTTCTTTTAAATTTTTAATGGATTTTTTTTTTTTGAGAGAGAAACATTGATTTGTTGTTCCACTTTATTTATGCATTCATTGGTTTCTCCTTATATGTGCCCTGACTGGGAATCGAACCTACAACCTTGGCTATCAGGATGATGCTCTACCAGTGGTTGCCAACCGTGGTCCGCGGATCATTGGTGGTCCGTGAGGTCCGAAAGGTTGGCGACTGGTACATGAGCTATCCTGCCAGGGCCTCATTGGTTAATTCTTGTATGTATCCTGACCAGCGATTGACCTTGCAACCTTGGCATATTGGGATGATGCTCTAACCAACTGAACTACCCATCCAGGGCCTCCTGTCAAATTTGTGATGAATTAGAGTCATATTCTTTCATGAAATTGACATACTAATACCTCCAACTAGACAATTTAAAGAACTGGAATTCATCATCATCATTACAAGAAATAATTTTAAAATAAAAGCAATTAGAAAATTCTGGAACTGGGGGTGGAGAGAGGTATTGCTTTTCTTAAGCTCACAGTCATCTTGTTGAAATATGCTGGCTCAGAGCAGTAGTTCTCAATCTTGGCTGTCAATCAGAACCTCTGTGAAGCTTTAGAGCAAGCATGTTAAACTCAAAGGCTAACACAGGCCAAATAAACAAGGTTTAAGTTTATGTGGGCTGCAAAAGCTTCAATTTTCATAGAAACATAGGTTTATTTCGATAGAGACATGCTGAATACAAAGGGCTGAAATAAATGAGTAATTGTTAACATAAAATAATGGAACATTTTAATAAAAATATTTTTTCTTGAACATTAACTTACCAGACACTGAATAACTGCACAAATCAATAAGCATAATGCAAATAAACCTATTTTTCTTGTTCTCCAAAAGCGAAATATTGCCTGTTGTGCACACCAAACAAGTCAGTCCAAGACTAATGATGTGGCAATCGACTGCTCAAATATTCGCTGCTAGTATTAGTGGAGAGAAATGGTGCACCTGTGCATAAGACTCTTAAGGGGAATGAATGCAACACGATTATAGTAATCAGTCATTAGCGAATGTTGTAGTTCGTTATTAATAATTATAACAGAATATTGTAAAAATTAAGGTATGAAATTTTTATGAAAATGTTTCTTGCATAGCGTTATATTGGCTGGGCCACAAAAATATTCATTGTGGGCCACATGTGGCCCGCAGGCCGTGAGTTTGACATGCTTGCTTTAGAGAGATGCTGTTTCCCTGGCCCTGTTTCAACTTACTGAATTAGAACCCAGGGGTTGGATGGGTACATTCTGGTGCAGAAACCTGTTGACTGTCATTTTTGGGGAAGTATTGGTTTGGCGTATAGGACTAATCATGTTCAGAGTGTCTCTTTTTGACTCTTTTTGCACTCTTCATAGCTCGAGACTTACTGAATCACTTATGAATTCCAAGTTTTCTCCTTGCATGCAATTGCCAAGTAGAGAATTTTCCACATGAAAGCATCCAATTGTATTGAAACCAACCTCAGACATAGCCTAGGATGCATTTCCCTGGAGCTCAGTCAATACCGATTAATTGTTTTTGGAAGAAAGAAAACATACTACCTCACATCAGCACTGGAATATTAATTGATCTAATCAATATAAATTGGACTGTTGCCATGTTAGATACAAACTAACAAGCTCAACAAGCCACTACTCCATTTTTCAAGAATCCCAGGAGTTCAGCATCCCAGGAGGGGACTCCTGCTTTTCACAAAGCAGTGGGCAGGTGTGATTTAGAAAGGAGCACTCAGTAGGGAGGGAGATGTGTCAAGCCAGTTTGGCTCAGTGGATAGAGCGTCGGCCTGCGGACTCAAGGGTCCCAGGTTCGATTCCTGCCAAGGGCATGTACCTTGGTTGTGGGCACATACCCAGCAGGGAGTGTGCAGGAGGCGGCTGATTGATGTTTCTCATCGATGTTTCTGATTCTCTCTATCCCTCTCCCTTCCTGACTGTAAAAAAATCACTAAAATATATTTAAAAAACAAAACAAAATAAAAAAAAAACCACACCGAGTGATAGCATCTCATCAAGTGTTTTTGGCGTATTGGGCTGCTTTTGAAGAAATTAATGGCTCCAGAAGTGATTCAGAATTTTTATGCAAAAATTCTTTTAAATACAATGTGTTATGAAGTACCCAAAAGTATAGATTATTAGGAACCTGAAATTTAAAGCTACCTTACAGCTTTAGGAGTTCGACCACTTATTTAGTGCAAAATTGTCTTCTAAGGTATTGCTAATAGATGGTGAATGGGCATTCTTTCACAGACCCTCTTACAAGGCAGTATATTCTAATTATGAGAAAGTGTGTCCTTATATGGAGCAGAAATCTGCTTGCCTCTTATCTCCAACAAAAGATCATTCTTTCCTACACAAAACAGATCTTTTCTACACAATTACAATGAGAGAAGAGTGACAGTCTGTCTTTTTCAGGCTAAACATCTCCAGTTCTTTTTTCAATCATAGATTATATCCTCTGGACATACTCTAATTCCTCAATATCTCCTCTTCAATTCTAGTCTCCAAAACTGGAAGCAGTGTGCAGAAGTGGTCTGACCCATATGGAGTGAACTTTTTCTGAATGGACTTAGTACTTTAGCAATAGAATACAGGCAGTGTGACTCTACTTCCTTCTTGATCTGGAAGGAATCAAGAAGTGTTGCTTCTAGGACTCTGACTTTAGTTGGTCTGTAGGAAATGGAGTACCGGAATGCATCAGCATACATGGCTGGATCCACCCAGGGAGACTATGATACAATGGAATTCTTGTGGAAATTCCTACCCTCTATAAACTCAAAGAATTATTTGCTTTGCAAGATCAGAGTCCACTGTTTCCCTTTTAGTAACGGATGAAATTCCTCAAACCCAGGCAAGGGTTGAGCAATGTGTAAGAGGGAGTGGTCATCCACCAGGAGCAACTGGGAAATTGTAGGTACCTATCTGAACTTGGCTCCCAGATTAAGGGCCAAGAAGGGATATGAGTTTTATATTTGGCATTAGGCATCTTTCCTACATATAGGTTCATATAGGGAATTTAAAGCCAAATATAAAGATCATATTTTTTTAAAAAAAACCATTTGAGTTTTTTTTTAGAAAGCTCAAGTTAAGTCATAGTAATAAACCTACTTTTGAACTTTCCTTTTAAAAAGAAATCCACTTACCATTTAACACAGTTTGAGTATTTCAAAATAGTTTGGAGACAAAGATAGCCATATTGACCACTAGAGTTGGCATGTTTATGTCCACTTTTTATTTGGAGTGAATTTTCAAGGTCTGTTTATATTTTACTATTGCAGACATAAACCACAATATTGGTGTAAAAATATATACTTCTCACTAAAAAAAAGAGAATATTATATTGGTCTTATTATGGCTCTACTTTTTGGACTTGCTTGGCTTTAAGAAACTGAGGATTCTTAATCCAAGGCAGTTGATGTTATTACTATTAAGCAAGTAGTGCTCTTTCATTTTCTGTAGGACTGTGATTCTTCCGATGGACCACAGAAGTGACTGATTTTCCTAGGGAGTCACTGAAACCCTCGACAGTGTTCACAGAGGCCTGTTTTTCATGTCCAGCTCCTTGCTCGTACCCAACATAGCTCTTTTCTATTGACAATGTAGCTTTCAAAGGGGAGCACAGGACTCTACAATGTCATTGGGGGAAGATTTTAATTTGCTAAGTTTAATTCCCTCTAGAAAAATTATTTCTCTTGATAGGTCATCCTAAATACTATCTTGTTTTAAACTATTTCAAGTCTTTTGGATAAGCACAAAACATGTGTAACCTTAGATTTAGTTAACTTTTTACAATGCTATGGGTCATCAAATGAAAATGGCCACTCAGGTGAAAAAATCTTTAAGAGACATAATTTCTCTCTTTTGTCTTGGTCAATATTTATACACAGGACATTTTGTTTTTTTGTTAGGAGAAAGGTTGTTGCTACATTCAACGACTCAATATTTTTTTGTTTTTCTTTCCTTTGGTAGCAATTTAAATTCCTCAGATTTGTGTGCATTATCATTTTGATGGTTTCCAGCTCTATTACTAACTTAAAATGAGAGTTCTGTTAGAATTTTTGTTTTTATTCATTGAAGAATACTCAAAGACATTAATAAACTGATTTGGAATTTTAATAGACTATCAGCAATACAGCCAGGCAGCTATAGTTGGATGTCAAGAAATCTGTTGCTTTGGGAGCTGGATCCTTAAAATGTTTTGTGCAGGAAGAGGGAATTGTTTGCACTGACACATCTGGTCCAGATAGAACCGAGTGGGAGGATGGCATCAATGGTCTTCTGGTAGAGAGGCATTCTACAGGATGCTCTGTTTGCACATTTTCATTTCTGTTTTCTTCAAACTCACTATAAGAGAGTTCATCTAAAAAAGCCCTTTTTGAATACAAAGGCAAAATACAAATGTCAGGCACAATTCATATGGAATTTAAATTCACTCATGCTTCAGATCATCTTTAGTATGTTTCAGATGGTAAATTGAAGAGAAAGAAGATTTGGCTTTGTGGAGACAGAGTAAAATATGAATTAGTCTATTTGATTAGCTGTCCTGATAGATGTTACCAAGAAATACAATAAGAAAAATTAAACTCTTCACTGTGAGCAGTTTAGTTAAAACAACTTAGTAATTCACTTTATTGGGTTTTCAAATGTAAGTCAACAAAAGCAAAAATAAAGACTTGCTTTGCAGAGATTTACCCGCACACATCCATTCCTCAGTAAACTATATATTTTAAAAAAAGAACAACTATATATGATTTTGCATGAGAACAACATGAATGGATTAAAATAACTTTGGGAACCTTATTAAAATTCTTTCTGACTTCCTTGGGTTTACATTTGTAACATAAGCATTAATACATATTTTATCCTTGGTTTCCTGGGATTGTGAGAGAAAACAGAATAAGAACATAAAATGAAATCTTTGTGAGAGCCGGTTAGGAAGTAATAATAATTTTATTGTGTAGTTTTGATATATATTAACAACCAAATGAAATAGCTTATTGTGCAGAATCATACTTAAGCAGCTTATAACTTTTTAAAAATATCTTCTCTTGGAATTGAGTAAAACTTCTGTATAGTGAAGTCCCTGTTAACTTAAGTATAATTTGAAAAATTTACCTGGATTTGAGTATTTAAAATGGCTGAGAGGAAGCTTGGGAAAATGTGATTTTCAGGTACATTTTGCAATGGAAAGAGACTGTTTGCATAGTAATGTCCATCCATCAGTCCATGTATTTGAAAGTGTGTGCTCTGGATGCCAAAGGCAAAATGAATAATGTACAGGCCTGGATCCCCAAAGGCCTGGGCCAGAGGAGGCAAATGTCTGCGAGACTGTGGGAGGGGTGGAGGGGCCCACCCCTAGTCCAGACGGGCTGCCATCGTTGTCTGTCTTATGTTCATGTGAAATGTGGTTCACCTTTCTGTCATTCTTCATTGTTTCTGGACCTTGATTAGATGCTCAGGTTTTTGAGCTCCTACTTCAATAAGAAAACTAATGCACACTCTCCTAAGGGGCGATAAAATTGAGATTGCATTTAAGATCAGGAAGTTAGGAGTGAATTAACCTGGGGCTTTATCACTGAAATGCATTTTCATCCTTATTTCCAAATGTCACATTTGCTTTCTCATACACCATAGACACAGAAAACCTAAACCACACCTTTGCTAACTTATGATATTTTAAGATAACACTTTCCTTGATCTCTGTGAAGCTCATCAGGATTACAGCATTGCTTTCTGTTTTCTGGCACAGCTAGGAAACATGCCATTTGCTCATGCCTTTCAGCACATAATAGTTCAATGACAATGAACATTTTGAGGGCCAGGTACCTCTTCTTTGGAGTTAAAAATTGAGGTTCTAGTCTTCTTCCAATAAACATTTCTTCAAACATTCAGCTGCCCATCTTCTCTCAAGGATTATCAATTTTGTTTCCTAAATATTGCCCTTAAAATAGCCATTTAACAGTCTCTCTGACTTTATTTTCTTCTACTCCAACCTATTTTATACAGTAATTTTTTTTAGAAATAGCTTCTTTATTTTTTATTTTTAATGTATTTTATTGATTTTTTACAGAGAGAAAGAAATAAGGATAGAGTTAGGAACATTGATGAGAGAGAAACATCGATCAGCTGCCTGCACACCCCCTACTGGGGATGTGCCTGAAACCAAGGTACAAGCCCTTGACTGGAATCAAACCTGAGACCCTTCAATCTGTAGGCCGATGCTCTATCCACTGAGCCAAACCGGTTAGGGCTACAGTATTGTTTTTTAAAAACAGAATCTTAAGGGACCTTTCTGCAAACATTTATTCATTCAAAGCTTCCAGAAGGAAGGACACTCAGTAGTGAATGAGGGACAAAATGAACACCGACTTAGCTGACCACACCAGGTGAATTGTCCTCCAACTGATCCAATCAGGTCACTTCCCTACTTAAAATTCTTCTGTGGTACCCTGTTGCCTATAGACTAAAGTTCAAACTTGTTTCTAGATAGCAGATAGGCCCCTGCCAAACTTCCTTATCCGGGCTTCCTTAGCCTCTGTCACTTTTCTTTCCCTCTCTCTTTTCAACTGTCTGCCTCTTTCTTCACTCCATTCCATTTCCCTTACAAAGTTGCTACTCAACTACTCACTCTTCCCAAGGTCACAGTGCTCTCTCTCAGGCCCTTCCTGCTCTTCTCTCTGCTCTCTCAGCCTGGAACCCCGCTCCCATTTTTGTTTTCTGCTCACTTTACAAAGACCCAACTCAAATGACCCTCCTCTCTAAACTTCTCTCTCCTGAGGTAGCCTGGGATAGCTGTTTCACATTGCTTTGTCATTATTAGTTCTCATCTCTACCCTCTCAACTAAACTCAACTCTTGCCGAGGGAGAGTTTATGCTTTGTTGTTGTTTTCTTTAATCCTTACCTGAGTATATGTTTTGATTGATTTCTAGAGAGAGAGAGGAAGGGAGGGAGCTAGAGAGAGAGAAACATCAATCAGTTGCCTCCCTTGTGTGCCCCAACCGGGAACAAACCCACAACCTAGTCATGTGCCCTGACAGGGAATGGAACCCACAACCTTTTGGTGTATGGGATGATGCTCCAACCATCTGAGCCACCTGTCCAGGGCAAGAGTCTATGCTTTTTATTTTTGTGCCCAATTGCCTGGCACAGGGTCTGACACATCATAGATGTCAATAAATGTTTGTTGATCGAGTAAATGAAAGAATGTCACCTCCCTAGCTAGTGTTACACATTTTTCAATTTGCTCCAGGCACTTTAATTTTGGACTTTAGCCAAGAGCATCAGTTTGGCTGCATGGAATGAACTCAATTACTTGCTGTAAATTCTATTTCTTTACTAGCCTTTAAGTAACCATTCAGTTATTTATCCTTTGTCATATTGCAAACAGTGTTGAACATTTGCTATTGTCAGGGGGTTTTGCCAGTCATTGAGAATAACAAGATGTCCAGGCCAGATACCTCATTGCCTTCATTTGAATTCCTTCTAGGAAGGGAAGTGGAGATTGAGCAGGACAAATTTATCTTCTTACACACTTCTTCTGGCAGTTTTGGTTCTGGGCTAATCTTTCAATTCCAATAAAAACTTGAGTAAGGTGAGGGCAGGACCATTTGACATATTGATCTGGTTATAAATGGCCCTGAAAGGTCCCTCTTGGCTTTGGCTAATGTCTGAGCTCAGGCCGCTCTGCAAGGCTGTATTATTTCTAGGTCAACCATTTCTTGGTTCTTTTCTCCCAAGCGAATGCTTAAAAACTCACATAAAAAGTATTTTCTAAGTAACGCAAAGGTGGAAAGTGAACAGTTTTTGTTTAGCTTCCAACTTACTGTTCTTAGGAAGACAGAAGGGCATTACCTTATATGCTGATGCTCTAGTTTATTTGTTATGATTTTGTTTATCAAATGCCCACTCCCTTTTTTATTCCTCTCTGCTCAGCCTTCAGAAAAGTGCTGGCATCTGAGTTACGTGAGAGGGAGGAGCAAGTTTTGTAAGATGGCAGTATGCCAACATTCTTTTACCTTCTGTTGTCTTGTGAGTGATGCCAAGTCATCTGGTGGCTACTTGTAGCAGAGGAAGGGATTATTAATTGTTCCCTGACAATTCTGTCAAGGATTTCTCAAACCACTGACTTAAGTAGCTATGGTAAAGATGTTAGAATGACACACACATGGGCACTTAGTAGAATAAATATTCTAAAAAATAAAAGTTTTGCACAGGTCTTATTTTCCTTATTTTCACACCATCCCCCTCATCTCTCATGAAGTAGGCAGGATGAATATATAGAGAAGCAAAGCTAAGACAAATGACAGCATCTCTTCCCAGCCACTGAGTGACCTGGTTACACAGTAATGAGTATAAACAGCGTGGACTCTGTGGCAAGGGAGAGAAAAATGCTGACAGAGCACTTGCTTTGATTGGATTTATAATATTATAGGAAGAAACTGAAAGTGAGAGGGAGCGGTAGGAAGGGGTGAGGTAATATGGGGTGAAGATGGGGAGACCTATTTATGGCTGTTCAGTGTCATAACTCAGCAGCTTTGTTTTGCCCACGCAGGGAACTGACCTTCCCCAATACTCTTGTTTGACAGCCTTAGAGAATAAATTCCCCCTTAATCCACCTCCCAGGCCCAGCAGAGGCAGCAGGAACAGAGCAGCTCCATGCAGAACCAATAAGTTCACTTCCAGAGGCGAAAGGGTAATTCGTTCTGCCTGCTCACTCCATCACTGACCTTTCTGTCCCACTGCTGCCCAGGGTACCAATTAGTGCTAATTGCTGGTGGTGAAAGATTCTGTGACAAGTCTCTGCTAAGAAAAGGGCTAAGACCCCTAACTCATTTCATGTAGAGTATGCCCATGAGAGGAGGTACTTTGGGATAATTCAGCAATAAGTCTGGGCTGGGAAAAAGAAGATCATTACCAAGAGCACGGTGGTTTTTCAACAGGCCTGTCTCATTATACTCCACTAACGGCTACTGAAAAATCACACTTTAATTAATTTTCTCAGAAAGAAGAATTTTGCTACCTCTTATCCAGATCTTACTTTGACGTGGATGGACCAAATCTATCCCCAAGTTACGAGTCAATCTAATTATGTCTCTGGTATAAATTCACTGCTTCAACTCCATCTGGAAGTGGCAGGAGATCTTTATGCCCAGCAAATAAATTTTTAACAGTCTTGCTGTCATCTGTCAGTTTCCCCAAATAAAGTTGACTAAGCATTGCTTTTAAGATCTTTCCATTTGACTGACAAGAAAATATCAGTGTAGTGAAGTAGGTATCCTTCTATCATTGCAATTAGCCACGTTATTGCAAGTGGAAAATCCTCTCAAAGGGGATTGGTAGCCCTGTGTCATATTTTAAAATTAATATAAAAGAGCTGCTTTGTATTAGTCAAGGAAAAGTTAAGAGTTTTCTCATTTGACCACAATATTGTTAAAAAAGCCAGTGTGTGTATGTGATATATATATATATATATATATATATATATATATATATTTTTTTTTTTAGAGGCTTAGTGCACTGGTGGTGGTGGTGGTGGTGGTGGTGGGGGTTCCTCAGTCCAGCCTGTGCCCTTTCACAGTCCAGGAACCCTTGAGGGATGTCCAACTGACAGCTTAGGCACACTCTAAGCTGGCAGTTGGACATCCTTAGCGCTGCCGCAGAGGCGGGAGAGGCTAATGCCACCACCACTGTGCTTGCCAGCCTTGAGCTGGCTTCTGGCTGAGTGGCACTCCCTCTGTAGGAGCACACTGACCACCAGGGGGCAGCTCCTACATTGAGCATCTGCCCCCCGTGGTCAGTGCGCATCATAGCTGTTCAGTCAATTTGCATATTACCTTTTTATTATATAGGATATGTGTGTGTGTTTGTGTGTATATAGCTAAAGCTAGCTTCAACTATTGCCAATTGCCAGTTATAAATAGCTTTCTCATTTGAAACAAAGCCTCATCTTTCAAATTGCTACTTTCTTATGTAAAGAAAAAAAAAGTGAACTTCTTTCAGCACATACCAGCTGTTCCAGATGTTATGATTCCACATCTAGCACCACATTCTGAACTAAAAATATATTCAGGAGATTGACTTCCAACCTCCTTGGAAAAGTAACATAATAAATTATCTTATTTAACCCTTAGTTATGTTGTAGAAGTGTTTGTAAGTGGTTTGTAAGGACAGGGTTATTTGATGCTCATTTTTCCCTAAAACACATTATGATTGATAATAAATTTCACTAAGAAGAATGAATGCTTTTGATTTTGTTTTACTTACAGTGAAAAGCAACATAAGAGCTGATTGCTCTCATATTTACGAAAAACAAAAAGAAAATAAAGCAAATAACAGTAAAAGTGGGGCTTGGAAAAATTTGATTAGAGACAAAGAAGTTACAGGACTACAGGGGATTTTCTAGAATCTGGGTATTTTCAGAGGCCATAGGATCAAACAGTTCTTATATTGACCACCAGATGGCCGTATGAGACCAGAGCTTTGTGTGTAGGCAAATGGGTTGTGGTGGTAAGTGGTGGTAAGGGCCGTTTTCAGTAAATTGGAGATTAGTCAGAAAGTACGCAACTGCCCAGCTTTCGTTTTTACTGCATCTCTTCAAATAGATCGCCTTCAAAACATCCATCCACCAGTGTGATATTTTAGAAATGGAATTCAGATGACTATAATTTCTTGCTCAGAACTCTCTAACGGCTTCAGAGCACTGGTAGAATAAACTCCAGACTTCTTATCCTGGTTTACAAAACCCTCATGACCTGGCCCATGTCTGCTTCTCTGAACTTATAACATTCTCCCCATAATCTGACTGCATTCTAAACACACTAGCCTCTGTGCTTTTTAAAAGAACAATGCTTGCTCCCATTCATTGTCCCATTTGCCTAGATGCTCTTATTCACATCTTCAAATGGCTGATTCCTTCTTATCCTTCAGGTCTCAGCTCAAGGTCACTATAGATTAAGTCCATTCAATGTAAAGTATTAACCTAACTATTTCCCAACACATCACTTTAGTTTAATTCTCTGACTAAGCCTTAATCATGATACATTTCCTTTCCTCTTCCTCCCTCCCTCCCTTCCTTCCTTCCTTCCTTCCTTCCTTCCTTCCTTCCTTCCTTCCTTCCTTCGTCAACCATCATCATGTTTGTTATGATCTATTTGTTATCAGTTCCTCCCCACTGGAATGCAAATCCACGAGGGCTGGAACTTTGTATTATTCATTGCCATGTATCTCATTACTAGACTAGTGGCCATTCTTGTATAGAGAATGAATGAAGGAAGGCTTTAGATATTTATAAGCTAGATGTTTATAGCTCAAGAAGTACTAGTATTTGGATAATTATATAGAAAACTTGCCACAACTGATTTAACTTTCAGGTGTTTTTTTTTTTGTTTGTTTGTTTTTTTTAAATCTACGTCTTTTAAAAAATCAAACATTTACTGAGCAGCAATTAAGTGCCAGGCATTGTTATAGGTACCAGAGAGAATCCTGAGCTGAATGTTAGTAACAAAAGTTATATTTTTGGAGCTGAGTCTAAATGATAAGGGTTTTATACATATTACACCATTTAATACTTGCAATGATACTCTTGGGCAGGTGCTTCAATCCCTGATTTCATTTTACAGGCTAGAAAGCTAAATTTAGTTAAGTAATTTACCTAAAATAGCATGTGTATTTAATTATGGAACTGGGACTCAAACCTGTTAGAAAACAATCAAGCCTGAAGAAGTCATCAAAGAAGATGAACAATGAACTTAGGCTCCAGGCATGCCAGATAATATAAGTATCAGACAGTGAGTACAACATGATTAAAGGTTTAAAGTGAGAAATTAAGTATCAAAATGAGAACAAGACTATCATAGTGGTCCAGATATATTTGACAAAGAACCAAGTAGAATTTCTAAAAATAAAAATATAGTCATTGAAATAAAAATCTCAGTGAGTAAGACAAAGTCCATGTAGAGGTAAACAGAGTTAGTGAACAGATAAATAGAGAATTAGTGAACTGGAAGATCAATCTAAGGAAATTATCAAGAATACAGGACAGAAAAAGATTAAGGGATGGAAATATAGTAAAGAGAAGTTTAGAGATGTAGAGGACAGAATTAGAAGGTCCAACATATTTCTAGTAGAAGTTTTAGAATGAAATAAGAGAAAGTAGGGGGAGGGAAATATTCAGAGTTTATTGCTGAAATTTTGAAAAAATTGATTCATCACATATATCTCCAGATTAGAAATTTCAACATACCCTGAGCTGAATAAATAAAATAAATCCACATCTAAATACATCCTGATGAAACTTCAAAACATCACAGGCAAACAGATCTTAAAACTAAGCAGAGAAAAAGATGTAGCTCATCTACAAAAGAATGACTATTAAACTGACAGAATACTTATCAAGCAAAATAAATGCTCGAATATACTGGAATTATATTTTCAAAGTGCCAAGGAAAAAATGGTTAGCAAAAATTCTATGCTCAGTTAAACTATATTTCAAGAGGCAGTGTAAATTAATGACATTTAGAGATAAAAGGAGACTGAATAGTTTACCACCAACAAAACTCTTGATTAAAAACGTCGGTATAAGTTTTTCTCAGGAAGAAAGAAATTGAACCCAGAGAAAGGAGTGAGATGTAAGGAAGAATGGTAAGCATGGGGGTAAATATGAATAAGCATTAACTGCATAAAACAACAATAATGGCAATGAATTGGGTGGTAAAACAAGATGGAATGAAATTACTGCACAATCATCCTATATAATAAAACCCTAATATGCAAATCAACCAAATGGCAGAACAACCAACCGAACGACCGGTTGCTATGACATGCACTGACCCCCAGGGGGCAGATGCTCAATGCCCCTGGTTGGGGGCAGATCCTATGTTGAGCATCTGCCTCCCGAGAGGGAGGCAACTGGCGGCAGCAATCAGGGAGGGCAATTGGGGGCAATGGAAATTGGGGGCCGGGGCCAACCAGCAGGTGATGCCAGGCCACCAGCCAAAGTGGGTGCCAGTGGGCCCCCCCAATTGCCCTGCCCACCGGTTGCCCTGCAGAGGGAGGTGACTGGTGGCGGCGGGGGGCGGGACTGGCTGGTGGGTGCCAGTGGTGGCCCCCCGATCGCCCCACCTGCCAGTTGCCCCACAGATGGTCCTGATAGCCAGCCAGGCCTAGGGGCCCTACCCTATATATTGGGAACAGTCTCTTAGATTTAAAAATTAAAACCTGGCAAGACTAACACTGAAAAAACAGGATGATGCAGCGATGACCTGCAACCTAGGTACATCCCCATGAGGAGCGGGCCTAAGCTGCAGTCTGGCCTCCCTCTGCAGGAGGTGACCGGGCTGATCAGGGGAAGGCGTCACCCCCCTCACCCTGCTGCTGCTGCCACTGCACAATCATCCTATATAATAAAACCCTAATGGTCTTAGAATGGGTCAAGTTCAGACACCCCCCTCTATCTATCTATCCATCTATCTATCTATCGAGGTAATGTGCAAATTAGCCTGGACGCCGTAACAGTCATGACTGCTCAGGAGGAGGCTGCACGTGCAGGTGGGTGGCAGGGGACTGTGTGCACGGTGAGGCAAGCCACGGGTGGCTCAGGCACAGAGCAGATACACACAGGTGTTTTTATCAACACAGACTCCAGTCCCTTCACCACAAAAAAATGACAACTTTCTTTAGGCATTTTCAAGATGTCTCTTTCATAGGATATGACATTTCTTTCTTCCTTTTTTTTTTTTTTTTATTCACACCTGAGGATATTTTCCCATTGATTTTTAGAGAGTGTGGAAGAGAGAGGGAAAGACAGAAATATCAATGTGAGAGGGACACTTCGATTGGTTGCCTCCTGCATGAGCCCTGACCTGGGCCCAGGTCAGGGAGGAGCCTGAAACCTAGGTACATGCCCTTGATCAGAATCAAACCCGGACCCTGCGGTCCGCAGGCTGAGGCCCTATCCACTGAGCCAAACTGGCTAGGGCAGGATATGACATTTCTTAGCCCCTCCAGCAGTGAACCTTTGTTTTTTCCTCCAGGAGTGAGGTAGAAAAACCCTAGGTCACCTTCTTGGATTCTTATTAGGCAAGATACCAAGAACACTGCGAGTGGTGGTGTACAGGGAGCTTAGCCAATGAGATGTCAGAATAGGTGTTCCCTCCGCAGCTCATGCGCAGAGGCAGGACTGCTGGTGCATTGCGGTGGCTTGGGCAGGCCCCCCTGTGTGTGTGTCTGCTCCGGCCTGCGCCATCCGTGGCTTGCCCCATCGTGCACGCAGTCCTCTGCCACCCACCCGCGCGCACAGCCTCCTCCTGAGCAGTCGTGACTGTTACAGCATCCAGGCTAATTTGCACATTACCTCTTTATATATATAGGTAGGGAGGGGTGTCTGAACTTAACCCATTCTAAGACCATCTAAGGTTAGATATACCTGATTATCTTTGTATCTTAAGTATGCTTTTGACTATGCTGAGGTAATGCATAAATCCTGACAGGGTGACTCTCTTTGAGGTAATGGCTCAGAAATGCAGGCTTCTTCTCTTCTGGGACACCACTGATTATAGACATGGCTTCTACACACACTGTGGAAGAGGAGGTGAGTAAAGCATCCCACAGGATGGGGACAGCCAGACTTGGAAGTGGAATGTCTGGCTTCTGCCCTCATTCTTTGCCTAGATACCATTCCCATCACCCAACTTACCTGCCCTATTTTGTGTACCCAGAAATGGGGACAGTTTGTCAAAATACTAAAATGCTAAACACAAAAAGAATAGGAATAGAACTTAAAACTTCCAAATAAATAGAGAAGGCAAAAAGGAATAAACAAGACTTGATGAAATCAATAGAAAGCAGGAAATAAGGAAAAATGTAGAAAAAAGATGAAAAAAAGCATACAGTAAAATGGCAGATGTAAGCACAATAAATATAATTACATTAAACTTACCACTTATTATCCAGAGATTATACAAATAGGTTAAAAATTCTTTACAGGCAAAAATGAAAACACCAAGCTAGCTGTATGTAATTTATAAGGGACATATTTAAAATGCAATGACACAACACTTGAAAATTAATGGGCAGAGAACAGTATACAAGCTAAATACTAACAAAAAGAAAGCTATAGTCTAGATATATTAATGCTAAGCAGCATAAGCCTTAAGGCAAAAAAGCATGTTAAGGCTAAAGAGGATTACTACATTTTGATAAAAGAAATAATCGTAGGAGGAAAACATAAGAATATAACAACTCTAAACTTATAAATCACCTAATAATGCAGCAAAAATTGACACTGTTATAAGGCAAAATTGACAAATCCACCATCATAGTGGGAAATTTGTAGCACACTCTTTTTAGTAATTGTGGATCATGCAAAATAAGAATTTGTAAAGCTAGAGTGGGTTTGAGCAACACAGCTTAAAAGCCTAATCTAATTTACCTGTAGACAGCCAGCTCCCCATATAAAGAACACACACTGAGGAGGATTCTACTATCATTTCTTCAAGAGATGAAGACAGTTTAGACAAAAACAGTACTGATGGTTTTAAATGAAAGTGGTAGGATTTACTACTTATTGAACTACTTATTGAGTTGGGGGAAGGGAAAGTGGAGTTGAGAATGATGAAAGCCAGCCAGGTGAATAGTAATGCTATGGTGGCAAGAACAACAAAGCATGAAGGAAAGTTTGGGTAGAACAGTGGGTGGTGAGTTCTGGTGGGGTCTCTCAAGTTTAAAGTGCAATTCCAGTGGAAGCTGAACTTCAGATCCCACTCTTGTGTCCTTTGTGTAATCTCCTGGCACATCTGGCACATCCCTATATCCTTGTTCAATAATAATATTGCCGATTCATCTTTATTTAATAGACATCTGTTAGTGGAAATGCTACTTGATCAGTCAGATAATATTTAGGGCCTTATGATGAAGCAGCTGATTTTATTAGACACTGTTTACTAGGAATTGATCAAGGTACTTCAGTAGGTAAGAGCTTTCCTTTTCAAGTGGATTATTGAAGTAAATATTGATTCCTCAATGGTGATCTATATCTCAAATCAGACCCCATAATAACAACCATAATTTGTAAACACTTAAGAACTTATGAACTCTTCCACATATGTTCTCTCTTGTGATTTTCACAGTAATTCCAGGATGTAGATAGAATAGGATTTTATTATTATACCCACTTTTCAGATGAGGAAATTGAAGCTGAAGTGATATGACTGTATCTTCTGACCTTGAAGTCCCCTGATGGTTTTATAATTCAGTCTTTGCAGAGTGGCTTGTACGCTGGAAAAGGCTGACATGAAAGAATAGCCACATTCTGTATTCCTTTGGAGCTCAATGCAGAATGCTGTGTTCCCCATCTTTTCTCTCAACTCAGGCTGGCTTTAAAAAAATTATTTTTATTGATTTCAGAGAGATAGGGAGGAGGAGAGAGAGATAGAGACATCAGAGAGAGATACAAATTGATCCACAGCCTCCTGCACTGCCCCCACCGGGGACTGAGACTGCAAGCCAGACACATGCCCTGATCAGGAGTTGAACCCAGGACCTCTTGGTCCATGGGACAATGATCAATCCACTGAGCTACATATATCAGCTGAGTGCAGGCTGGCCTTTTTAAAAAATATATATTTTATTGATTTTTTACAGAGAGGAAGGGATAGGGATAGAGAGTTAGAAACATCGATGAGAGAGAAACATTGATCAGCTGCCTCCTGCACAACTCCTACTGGGATGTGCCCACAACCAAGGTACATGCCCTTGACCGGAATCGAATCTGGGACCCTTCAGCCCGCAGGCCGACGCTCTATCCACTGAGCCAAACCGGTTAAGGCCAGGCTGGCTTTTTTAACATCTCTATATCTGTGGGGAAGTTTTGAGCCTTGAACCCATTTACATGTGTGCAGACATTTTTGTGCTTGCTTTCTGTTTGCCTCTTCTATGCTTTTTTACCCCCTTCCCTCCTTCCAGTGTGCCTTCCCATATTGTAATGGGTGGAAAGATAAAACTACAAGTCCCAAATGGATTCAGTTTTTTGGATTAAACTTTGACCAATCGTGCATGTGTACAGTTTTCTGGAGAAGGGGTCCACAACTTTTGTCAATTCTCAAGAGTCCAAAACCTACCAAAATTAAGAACCACTGTAGACAGGGAATGGGATTGTAGGGAAACGTGTTTTAAGCAATTATTAGATTCCTCTTTTGCATTTCCACTCTTCCTTTGCACCCCATTCCACCCCCCCCTCCCCTCCCCTTGTAGAGGCCATGAGGTCAGTGAAGAAGTTATTATGGGACTTGATGAAATAGCAAAAGTCAGGAAGAGAAGTTTCCAATGTCACAACCTATTTATTCAGGAGCAAACAATAGGTTAGTATTAAGTCTCTATGATCAACCAAAACAAAAATCACCCTAATATCCTATATTGTTTTTGATATCTCAGGAATAAAATACAGATTGTACAATTCAGTTTCCAAAAATTAAAGTAATTATAATATTTGTTACATTTGTTCATTTAAAAAATTGTTTTTCAAAAGTCATTTACATCCACTGGAATTAGCACAGAAAGGTAGCCTAGAAGACTTTGAAGTGCCTCTCTGCTCCTTTTTACCTCTAGGCCTTAATTCTCTCTCTTTCCTCTATTTGAAATTTTCTCCTCTCATATTCCACTTGGCAAACTTAGTCTTATCTTCAAGACTTAGCTCAAATGTCCTTCCTCTGGGAAGATAGCTCTCAACCCATCTCTAGTCAGATGTAATCACTTTCCAGTCTCCCTACCTAGATTGCGCTCTCCTTGAACACAAGAACCATGTCTTTTCATCTTTAAAAAAATCCTCTTTAGCATCTAGCAGAGTTTCTAGCACAAAAGAAAATTAACGTGTCTTATTTTTTTCAAGTAGTGTGTAATACTTAAAAGTCTTTTCACTCAAAGATTTCTGAGAAAGCATGCAGGAAAAAAATGAGTGAATCACTGAAAGGAAAAATGAACAATTTTGTTATCTTAGAGATTTGGTTGTGTTGTGACAATGGGGAGTCCCAATATGCTCTCTTAGATCACAGTTTTGGAAAACAGTCTCAGTAGCCTGCCTCACAGATCTTCTGGCCTTAAAATTTTCTTTCCAAATAAGACCTGAACACAGGAAACTCTTGTTGACAATAAAAATTCACTTATTACTCACCAACACTCAATCAACAAATATTTATTGAGTGCTGCTTGGGTGCCAGGCATGGTTGTAGGCACTAGAACTAAAGAAAAAAAAAAAGAAGAAAAATCCCTCTTCTCATTGAGTTTATATTTTAGTGTGACAGAATCAAAATTTAACATTGAATACAATAAATAAATAAGTAGACGATATACCAAAGTGATAAGTGTCATAAAAGAAACAGAACAGTGTCAGGGGCACTGGGACTTCTGAGAGAGTAGTTGCCTCAGTTTTAAGTGGAGTGGTCAGGAAACGCCCAGCTGAGAAGGTGACAATTGAAGGAAGATGGGTGAGTGAGCTATGAGGGTATCTTGAGGGAAAGCATTCCTGGCAGAAAGAACAGTTTAAACCAGTGGTCTCAACCTTCCTAATGCCGCGGCCCTTTAATACAGTTCCTCATGTTGTGGTGACCCCCAATTTCATTGTTATAAATTGAACATAATTAAAGCATAGTGATTAATCACAAAAACAATATGTAATTATATTTGTGTTTTCCGATGGTCTTAGGCGACCCCTGTGAAAGGGTCGTCCGACCCCCAAAGAGGTCTCGACCCACAGGTTGAGAACCGCTGGTTTAAACAAAGGCCCTGGGGAAGGACTATTCTGGGAGTTTAGAAGGAATAGCAGACAGTGGGGCTGGAGCAAGCAAAGGGGAGGGTCATAAAAGATGAAGATAGAAGGATTAGGATGGGGGTGGATCTGTAGAAACTTGCAGGCCATTTTGAGAACTTTGTTTTTTTTCCATGAGTGAAAGAGGAACTGCTGGAGGGTTTTAAGCAGAGGATAAATGTAACTTGGCTGAGAGATTTTAAAGGATCCCTCTGGCTGTTGTGTTGAGAACAGGTGAGGTGTGAGCAGTGGTTGATGAAGGGAGAAGATGCTGCAGTAGCCATGTGTGGTTGAAGTGGGTAGTAGCAGAGATGGTGAGAAGTGGCTTGACACAGACATTACCCCAAGCTTGGATCAGAGATGTGTGGTGAATGGTGCTTTACTAATCTTATTAAACATGACCTTGAATTTAAGACTCAGGGTGTGAGAGCAGAATATTGATTGGCTGCCTCCTGAAAAACCCTCTACTGGGGACTGAGCCCACAACCCAGGCATGTGCCTTGACTGGGAATCTAACCAGCAACCTTTTGGTGCATGGGAAGATGCCTAACCAATTCAGCCATGCTGACCAGGGTTCAGGAATGTTTTGAAAGAGCTTCTATGGGAGTATTAGTATGGATCGTAATTTGGAAGGTTTTTGGCTACTGACAACGCATAAGTTTCATTTCCAGTGGTTCTCAACCTGGGTTGCACATTAGAATCACCTGGGAATCTTTTCAAAATCCTGATTTCTGGGCCTCATCCTCCGGAAATTCTGTTTCTTTGTTATTAATGTTGTGGCCCCACCCCATAACAAAGAAACAGAATTTCCGGAGGATGAGGCCCAGAAATCAGGATTTTAAAAAGACTTCCAGGTGATTCTAATGTGCAGCCAAGGTTGAGAACCACTGATTTAGACTAAAACCTTGCATTGTTTTGTATGAGCCTTCTTCCTATAAAAGAACTACTATAGATTTATCATCCATACTAGGAACAAAGTTCCTCAGTACCTATCTTCTATTGCATTCCTTTATCAAGTCCATTTTTTTTTTTTCTGATAGGAGAAGTCAAGCATGCTTTATCTGATGCTTCCTTTTTCCTTCTGTTGCTCTTAATGTGTTTCAGACCTTCCCACCTTATGACTGAAGGGCTGCATCTTCCTTAGGTGACAGCGTCTCTATGGGAAAGTGGGTCAGGGGCACTGTAGCCACTGAAAACCCAGTGCTAGAGAGACAAACTAAAGTCAAACAAGCTGAGGTCAGCACAGGTCTCCTTGGAAAGAGGGTTAGAATGAGACTGACTGGTAAGTCTGATGTAACATTAGGCAGCATTCTGGACCTGAAACTTGACAGGCAGGTGGGAGAAAACATTAGTAGGACTAGGTTTAGCATGAAGAATCCTCAGAAAGATTAGTTGCTTTGATAAGGAGCCTCTGTAGACTGAGGCCTTTTATGCAGGGCAATTCAGATATGTTTAGTTGGCCCTGTCCCAGGTGGAAATGTACTAATCTTGAAGGGCCCTTATCAGGTAAGCAGAATCCAGTTCCCTTAAAAGGAAAGGCTTCTGCTTATCTAAGTCTATGTCTCTGGTAAGTGACTAAGAGAGGAGGAGCACTAAGCTGGACTTGGGATTCTCCCCAGGTGCTTGTTCTGGGGGATGGGCTGGGACAGCGTGGGGGAGTGGGAGAGAGTGAGACTTAGATGAGAGAAATTGTTTATTTTTCCCTGCCTTGCATTTCTCTCTGAAATTGTCAACATATAGAGCTAAATGGAGAGGTTTGGCCTAGGGCATATTGCTATTTCCCATTTCCCAGTTTCCAACAACTCATCCTGTCCCTCCAAATCTCTTTTGCACATCGTCATCATATCAGCCTTCCTGAAATGTGTTTTTTATGACCTCAAAAGCCTTTAATGACTTCTCCTTTCTGTGTGACAAATTCCAGTTCTCTTAGGTTGATATTCAAGAACCTTTAGTATCTGGCCCAACCGACCTCGTTATCTCCAACACAGATTTTCCACACAGTGAAGCAGGTGTGCTCTCTGTTCCTTGAATACTTCACAGCAAATCCCGTCTTTATGATTTGTTCATCCTCCTATCATCCACTTAGATTGCTTTCCTGCTCTCCTCTGTACTTATGCCAAATCCCAAAGATAAATGCCCATGTCCTGCCTGTTCCATACAGCCTTCTCTGATCACTCTTGACTTCTCTCAGACCTATTGGATCGTTGGCTTTCTTTCTATTTACCTAACTGAATTTGGTGATTTCTGGTGAGGTTGAAAATACAAAGGAACAAATGTGAAAAAATTGTACTTTATAAAAGAAAGCAGTCTAAACTTTCTCCAGGAAATGAACACCTTTAAGACATGCACCTTTTGCTTTGCTCTTTTGAGTATCAAATGCTTTCCCCTGTCAACATGGCACTTATTCAAGATCCACTGGGGATATTTTTGCATTACTGACTTTGAACAGACTTCAGGGGCTCATGTGGCAGAACATTCTGAGGGCATGCCCAGGGTGTTGAGTCCAGGACATTCTCAGTGACTTGCAGCTATCAGTTTTCTTTCTAAGTATGCCGACGCTATTTATTCTGGTCTAAAGGTGTTTCCAGGACACTTGATTATCAGTGGGAAAGCACATCTGAGAGTAGGATAGCTAGGAGAAAAGTTATAGTGCTCCATACTTTAAACTCTGAAATTGTTAGTTTGAGAGAGACCTAAGACAGAGGTTCTTGGGGCTGTGGGCCAGGAAAGTGGGTTGGCTTGGTGGTAGAAAGTCTTCATGAAAACACAAAGACACAGTTTAGATCTCCAAGGCATATTGGCAAAGCACACTCTATATATGCAGATCCCATATGTGAATAACGGGAATTGACTAACTTTTCAAAATCTTAGACAGATGGATTTTCATCTAGTGGGATCAGAAGCATCCAAACAGTTCTGAAGGCATTGTGTAAATGCGTGCCTTAATGCAGCAAATGTTCTGTGGATAATATCTTCCTACATCAAATGGAAAAGAGTTACATCAAATGGAAATCGAGCTGTGTATTTTCTTAGTATCTTAGGCCACGATGCTCTGAGTGTTTAACTCAAAACTCTTTAAGCTATAATGGAGCATCCTTAATGGACCATTTGGCATATGTGGTGATGCTTACATGAAACAAACTTCTAAAAAATTTAAACTGAGCCTTTTAGAAGTCCCCACTGGGGAGCACAGTTACACTGAAAGGTTATATAATGTGTGACATCAGAAGCCTTTTGTTAGTCTCTTTTATAAAGGATTCTTCTTTTTATTTTCCTGACTTCTTTTTTTTTCTTTTCTTCAAAAAACAATTTAGTATTTAACTAAATGAAAGATTTTCTGATACATCTATTTTTTTCCAGAAATCATATATAAAGGTAATAGACTTTCACGGTTTCCGTCTAGCCCAAGTTACATACAAGGTATATTTTATCTACATTTTTTCACCCATTATTTTTATAGGTAAAGTTATATTTAGGCAGGGGTGATGATTGATATGAGAGATGTATACTGACACATTCAGATTAATTTGCATTTTAAAGAAATGTTTTAGTGTCTAGGTTGTAAACATTTGAAAAAGATTTTTATTCTAAAATTAGTAACTATAATTATTAATTTTTAATAAACATTGGTCCTGACATGTTGTTAATTAGTAAAATTTAATTTAAAAGATAGTGATTTCTGTTGCATATGTGTATATATACATTTATTTTATGATGATGAAATTGCCATATTTTCTTTTTAATTATTTTGAGTAGAGGTCAGTAGTTTGCAATGTAAATCTAAAAAAATTTGTCAAGCACTATCCCACGTGACCCTGTATTTCTACTTGTATAAATGAGATTTGATGACCCTTACTAGTATATCACACAGGCTTAAGTCGAAGACAAAGTGCAGTACAGATGGTTCCTGTAAAATTTTTAATGTTCCTGCAATTATAGGGAACATTATAATTCATTTTTCATTTGTTCATATATATACAGCAATTTATTTTATATGCAATACTCAGTAATTATGAGACAGTTACCCCCAAATATCTTGGCTATGTGAATTGAAAAGTATTCTTAGTAACCTTGTATTTCTTTCTGGAGAACCTATAAAAAGAAATAATTGCTTTTTAGAGAGCCCTGAGGGAAAAAAAATCTCTTGGCTCCACTTGAGAATCATGTCTGCTGCCTTTCTCCTCACCTGTCCACTAGAGCAAACCAGGAGGCTCACACTCAATTTCTGTTGGAGAGCCTGATACCCCAAAATTTGTCCAGTTAATACCTGGATCAAGACTGGAATTCTTCCTTCGAGCAAGTTATTGGGTTAAGATTCTAGAGTCAGAGACTTCAGTCATCCTTTGAGTATCTTTCTGTAAAAAATGGGTCCCTTCAAGCCTGGAATCCAGAATAAGTTTCTTTTTGTCTGTTTGTTGTGTGTGTGTGTGTGTGTGTGTGTGTGTGTGTGTGTGTATGTATGTGTGTAAAGAGCTGGTGCTTTAATTGCTGCAACCACTATTTTATTAACCAAGCATTTAGGTAGTGCTGACTCTTTGCCAGATTCATGCAAAATACCTTACAAATAATGTACTCAATCTCACAGTGTCTCTAAAATAGATAATATGAATAGATAATGTGACTATTCCCATTTTACAGATGGGTAAGTAGCATGCCTAAGGTCAGAAAGCTGGAAAGGGGCAGAGCTAGGATGTGAACCTTGGCAGTCTCCTCCAGATTCTGAGCCACAATCTGGGCTGACATAGCATTCTGCTCTCCTAAGTCACCCTTCAGAACCTTCCGGTCACCTGCTCTGGCTAGTACCTCTAAGCCAGTCCTGGAGGATGTTCCTCCAGAATCATTCAGCCCTCTCAGAAGAAACGCCACAATTTTACAAACATTACAACCCCCTTCCCCACCTTGCATGTTACAGTCCAGCCACAGTGAACATCACTGTCCCTTAACTGAGAGGGCTTTCTCAGACCTAACTGCCTGAACAGTTCTCCTCACTCCTCTCCTCTGGGATGCTTTTCCCTCCTTATTCATAAGACATCTTTCTAGTCACTTTTCAAGGTGTAGCTCAGTTGTCACCTCTTCTGACCTTTTCCACCTCTGGGCAGATCTGGACACAGATGCTGTACACACACACACACACACACACACACACACACACACACACACACACTCAACGTTTCTCATTTGATCATGGCCCTTTTATGACTGCTTTCAGTCTTATTTGAATCCCTCTGGCTGACTCTAGATTTGCAGTCTGGATCATTAGGCTCTGGAGCCTGATAATTCTAGGTGTCAAGTGGGGGGATCAAATTCCACCTCCTCCCCTAATGAAATCCTAGAGAATTTCTGAAAAGCTGGCCATTACCTGGAGTAATGGTCTATTAGCATTCTATGGCCACATACTCCTTCTTGGGTGGGTCAGCCATCTGCTGAAATAACGCTCCTAACCATACTGGTTCTGGAATGCAATCTTCCAAACACAGATATATCACAAGAAAGACCTAAATGTGCTAACTTGAAAGGCATTGGTGTTTATGGGAATCTGACCAAAATGCTAAAAACAAAACAAAACCAAAAAACTTTTAGTCCACTGAGAAAGTGTTAACCTCATACTAAACATACCTATCATGTCCTCATGCATATACAAGTAATATTAGTATTTCCATATGGGCTGGAAATAGTAAATGGTTAATAGCTTCCTCAGCAATTTGTTTTTTGTTATGAGTTCTCCAGTAATCTGTTATAGTTTTGGCAAAGTGCAATAGTAATATATTCCTATAATCATAAAAATCTACAGTGGTTCTTTATTTAGCCTGGTTTTGATATTTGGAAAACAGAGATATTAATTTCACATGCAAAGCGAGGATAAGAAAATGTCAAAAAACCAGTTTATAAGTCAAATATGTATTATAAAAAGTTGTTAAGTTTTATTTATTTATATTTTATTTTTTATTGATTTTTAGAGAGAGAGGAAGAGGGAGAGATAGAGAGATGGAAACATCAATGAGTTGCCTCCTGCTTGCCCCCTCCTGGGGATTGAGCCCACCACCCAGGCATGTGCCCTGACATCGAACTAGTGACCTCTTGGTTCCTGAGTCAATGCTCAACCATTGAGCCACATTGGCTGGGCAAAGTTGTTATATTTTAAACGATTCTTTTAGTAAGTATACTTAAGTATACCTAGTGTTACTAATTCCTGACTTTTTAAAATTGAGATATAATTGACATAAAAGATTATATTAGTTTCAGATGTACAACAATGCTTTGATATTTGTATATTTGCTAATGATCACCACAAGCATAGTTAACATCTGTCACCATGTAGTAGTTACAAAAACTTTTTTCTTGTTATGAGAACTTTTAAGATCTACGCTTTAGCCTCTTTAAAATATGCAATACAGAATTTTATTATCTAATAAAGAGGAAATATGCAAATTTACTGTCATGCCATAATGGTCAAGATGACTTCACCCACAGCAGAGACAGAGATTCTGTAACACAAGATGGCTGCACCCACAACAGAGGCTAAATTCCCCTAAGGAGCCTTAATGAGCAATTAGCAGGGACCTGAGTCTGGGCCAGGGGACCTCAGGCCATGCCCCCTGCCACAGCACCGGGCCAGGGGACCTAAGGCTGCACCCCCCGCCCGGCGGGGCTTGACAGGAGACCTCAGGCCATGCCCCCCGCCCTGGTACCGGGCCAGCCGACCAGTGCTTGATGGGGGTGGGGCCAGCCGGGTCTGGGTCTAGTGCAATTTTGAGGCTCATGTGCGTGAACGGGGACTTGACTCTGGTTCCCGTGGCATGCCCCAGACTCTGACAGGAGGAAGATTTTCATATACATTTTACTAATTTTCTTTCATCTCTGACACTTTTATTATCGAGAAAGGGCAAATTGCAATATTAAAATATTTTCTCTAATTAATTCCCTTTTAATGTGCAGGAATTTTGTGCACTGAGTCACTAGTTAACTATAGTTGCTATACTGCAAATTATATCCCCATGATTTATTTATTTTGTAACTGGAAGTTTGTACCTTTTGACCACCATGGCCTATTTTGCTCACTCCCCATCTCTGCCTCTAGCAACCACCAATCTGTTCTCTGTATCTATGAGTTTGTTTTCTATTTGTTTGATTAGATTTCACATATAAATGAGATCTTACAGTATTTGTCTTTCTCTGCCTGACTTATTTCACTAAGCATAATGCCTTGAACTTCTAACCATGTTGTCACAATGGCAAGATTTCCTTCTTTTTTCATGGCTGAATACTATTCCATTGTGTGTGTGTATATGTTATAATACACACACACACACACACACACACACACAGGGTGGGGCAAAAGTAGGTTTACAGTTGTATGTAAAATACAGAGTTTAATCTTGTATTATTATTTATTAATTATGGTATTATTTTCCACATGAATAACTATCTGTACATACCACATTTTTAAAATTCATTTATATATCAATGGGCACTTAGGTTACTTCCATGTCTTGGCTATTGTAAACAATGCTGAAGTGAACATGGGGGTGCTAATTCCTGACTCTTTAATATGTTATAGTTACCTTTTACTTCATTGGAAAATAACATTTCTTTTTTTAAAAAATATATTTTATTGATTTTTTACAGAGAGGAAGGGAGAGGGAGAGAGAGTTAGAAACATCAATGAGAGAGAAACATTGATCAGCTGCCTCCTGCACCCCCCACCGGGGATGCGCCCGCAACCGAGGTACATGCCCTTGAGCGGAATCGAACCCGGGACCCTTCGGTCTGCAGGCCGACGGTCCATCCACTGAGCCAAACCAGTTAGGGCAGGAAATAACATTTCTTAATTATAAGAAAATGGAAGGAAATAACAAGTTTTGGGTCAAATAAGCTACCACTTTGGGAAATCTTGTCTTAAGTGAAACCTGAATTCTAAATCATTCATAGGATGATTTCAGAAGCAACGGAAAAGACATGAAATTTTCTCTTTTCTGTCACCCACAGACAGTGGGGGCTGTTGTTTGCGAAAAAACAAACAAACAAACAAACAAACAAAACCAAAGAGAATAAATAAGTGACCAACTGCAAATTTTTAAAGGAATGTTTGGATGTTGTCTTTCAAAAAGTTACCTTTCACTGAAGAGATTTGGATTTTATTCTTTACCACTTTTTAAGTAGTATTAAGCAGTTATTTTATGTCTTTTCTGTTGTTACTAGCAAGTGTTTACTTGTAGATTCTGGTGATTTTGATAAGGTGAGGTTTTTAAAGTAATTTGAAAAGTGCAATGAATGCATTACTACAAAATGAAGTACACAGTTACTAAGGATGGTTAACTTTTAACTTTTACCTTGCATCACTTCTCTATTGAATTGAACATAAACTTCTTTTGTCAACAGATGAAATAAAGTGAAAGGCATCTGTAAAGCACATGTTTCTTCCCAGGGAGAAAGAAACACTTTTACTGGTAATCAATGTACTCAGAGGGGTTCATGCCTTATATTCCATTTATTACAGTTTTTGAAAATTGTTTAAAAGCCTTTGTAAATATTCCTCTTTTATATGATAAAGGCTTTCTGTGCAAATTCATAAGTTGCTGTAGAAGAGAGGTCTAAATCTATTTCTGGCTCTCGTAAATTAGAAATTTTGCACGTATAATAAGTGCAGCCATGCAAGAAACAACCATGGATCTTGACTTGAATTATTTCATCCATCTTCCTACCTGGAAGGTTTCTTCTTTTTCAGTGCAATTAATTAAGCAAACAGCACCAACGTTGGTACTTTTGACAGATTATAAGAACAAAGGCTTTTGCATTAGGGCTTTCATCGTCCCCTAAGTAGACAGTTCTCATAAATCCTGCATAGCAGATCTTTTGATTCTTCCTCAAAAGCTTTATCCTATTCCAATTGGTACTCATCACCACAGGAGGCTTGCTACTTGCAAATTTCTCTGTTGCTGTTTTCATTTCCTCTTCAGTAATGGAGGCAATCAGGTTCTCATTATCCAGAAGATCCAGTTTTGGCATTTTAATTTCAGCCCAAATTTTCATAATTTTTCTATTATCAGCTGCTAACTCAGATGCAAATATCAGTTTGGAGAACAAAAAAGAAAAAAGGGAAACATTTTACATCACTGCTATCTCATGATAAAATATAGAACCTATTGAAATAAAAAAGTGTGGTTTTTCTGATTCTGATTCTTACTAATGTACTGGTTATTCTTGACATTGGCATGCTTTTAAGTGAAATTTGATAAGGATTTATTTAGAGAATTGTAACATATGACAGTGTTGACCTTTAACTGTCATTGCATTTCTACTTTGAGTATGGAACCACATTCGGTGTAATCAGGATTAGGCCCGAGTGGAAAAATGTTAGTACCTTTCATTAAGGGAGGAATTTTACTGATCTGCAGTATAGTTGGGCCCCAACTATGAGCATGGTCTCTAGTAATTTTGTGTCAATCTGCACCCCCAGCACCACATCTCATCATTGGCCTTGTGTGTATTGAAGAACAAGAAGAATGACTATTTAAAAGAAGAGATAATAGCCCAGCCAGAGTGGCTCAGCAGTTGTGTTGACCTGTGAACCAGGAGGTCATGGTTTGATTCCAGGTGGGGGCACATGCCAGGTTGAGGGCTCGATCCCCAGTGTGGGGCATGCAGGAGGCAGCCGATCAACGATTCTCTCTCATCATTAATATTTCTATCTCTCTCCCTCTCCCTTCCTCTGTCTGAAATAAAAAAAAAAATATTTAAAAAATAAGAGATAATATATCTTAAAAAAACAAAAACAAGGGGAAACTCCTGGGTTCTATAATTCATTTTTAGACAAATTGTACAAAAATAAATAAATGGCTTTATTATGATAAAATATGGAATTCTTAAAAAAGAACTTTGGAAAATCATCTGTGAATGTAGCTTTCAATATTCATTTGATGTTCAGTGGTCAGGGTCCAACTTTAAGTTTACTTTTTATTTATTTATTTTATTATTTTTTAATTTAAATTCTTTATTGTTTAAAGTATTACATAAGTCTCCTTTTCCCCCCATTGACCTCTCCCCAACTGCTCTCACACCCCCAGCACATGTGCTCACCCCTCTACTGTCTATGTTCATTGGTTATGCTCGTATGCATGCATGCAAGTACTTTGGTTGATCTCTTAACCTCCCCCACTTCCTTCTCCCCCGCGTTTCCTCCCAGCCTTTCCTCTTAGGTTGGATGGTCTGTTTGTTGCTTCTATAACTCTAGCTCTATTTTTGTTTATCAGTTTATGTTGTTCATTATATTCCACAAATAAGTGAGATCATGTGATATTTATCTTTCCCTGACTGACTTATTTCACTTAACATAATGCTCTCCAGCTCCATCCATGCTGTTCCAAATGGTAAGAGTTCCTTCTTTTTTACAGCAGCATAGTATTCCATTGTGTAGATGTACCACAGTTTTCTAATCCACTCATCTACTGATGGGCACTTAGGCTGTTTTCAAATCTTAGCTATTGTAAATTGTGCTGCTATGAATATAGGGGTGCATATATCTTTTCTGATTGGTGTTTCTGGTTTTTTGGGATATATTCCTAGAAGTTGGATTACTATGTCAAATGGGAGTTCCATTTTTAACTTTTTGAGGAAATTTCATACTGTTTTCCACAGTGGCTGCACCAGTCTGCATTCCCACCATCAGTGCACGAGGGTTCCTTTTTCTCCACATCCTTGCCAGTACTTGTTGTTTGTTGATGATAGCCATTCTGATAGGCGGGAGATGGTACCTCATTGTTGTTTTGATTTGCATCTCTCTGATGATTAGTGACTTTGAGCATGTTTTCATATGTCTCTTGGCCTTCTGTATGTCCTCTTTCAAAAAGTGTCTATTTAGGTCCTTTGCCCATTTTTTAATTGGATTGTTTATCTTCCTTTTGTTAAGTTGTATGAGTTCCATGTTAATTTTGGAGATTAAACCCTTATCTGAGATAGCATTGGCAAATATGTTCTCCCACACAGTGGGCTTTCTTGTTGTTTTGTTGATGGTTTCTTTTGCTGTGCAGAAACTTTTTATTTTGATGTAGTCCCATTTGTTTATTTTCTCTTTAGTTTCCATTTCCCTAGGAGCGGTATCGGTAAAGATATTGCTACGACATATGTCTGATATTTTCCTGCCTATGGATTCTGCTAAGATTTTTATGGTTTCCTGTCTTATGTTTAAGTCCTTTATCTACTTGAGTTTATTTTTGTGTATTGTGTAAGTTGGTGGTCTAGTGTCATTTTTTTTTTTTGCATGTATCTATCCAATTTTCCCCACACCATTTATTAAGGAGACTGTCTTAACTACTTGGTATGCTCTTCCCTCCTTTGTCAAATATTAATTGAGCATAATGGCTTGGGTTGATTTCTGGGTTCTCTGTTCTGTTCCATTGGTCTATGTGTCTGTTCTTGTGCTAGCACCAGGAAGTTTTGAGAATAGTGGTTTTGTAGTATAGCTTGACATCTGGTATTGTCATCCCTCCAACTTTGTTCTTTCTCAGGATAGCTGTGGCTTTTCGAGGTCTTTTTTTTTTTTGAGGTCTTTTTTAATTCCATATGAATTTTTGGAGAGTTTGTTCTAGGTCTGTGAAATATGCCATTGGTATTTTAATGGGGATTGCATTGAATCTATAGATTGCTTTGGGTAGTATGAACATTTTAATGATGTTGATCCTACCAATCCATGAACATGGTATATTCTTCCATTTGTTTATATCTTCCTCTTTCTCTTTTTTCAATGTCCTGCAGTTTTCTGAGTCTAGGTCTTTTACCTCCTTAGTTAAGTTTATTCCTAGGTATCTTTATTTTTTTGTTGCAATGGTAAATGGGATTTTTATTTTTAGTTTTTCTTTCTGTGAGTTCATTATTGTGTATAAAAAAGCCATAGATTTCTGGGTGTTAATTTTGTATCCTGCTACATTGCAGAATTCATTTATTAAGCCTAGTAGTTTTTTGATGGAGTCTTTAGGTTTTTGTTGTACCATATCATGTCATCTGAGAATAATAATAGATTTACTTCTTTTCCAATGTGTATGCCTTTTATTTCTTAAGCTCACTTTTTAATACCAATGTGTGTGAACATGTCTGAGTTTCTGTTTGATTGATTTGAGAAAATTTATTTTATAATTTCCTCTTATTAATTTGGGTTCTAAGTGATTTATTATTTATTTTTTGCACCTCTGTTTTTAATGATTTCTTTACCTATTTTGGGGGAGCATTTCATAGACTATGAGAGTCATGAAGAGACCCCATCCTTTGGGCTTGGGACTGGGTTAGGGGCACTCTCTTGCTGTCTATTGGAATCTGTAACTGATTAGTCAGAGAGGAAGCAATGAGGTGCTATTGTTATTAGGAAAAGCAGTTTTCCTTGTCCCATGGATGGCTGCAGTTACTCCAACTTCAGTCAGTGGGATGTAACAATGACACAAAGATACATTTACACTAATAAAAGAGAAACATGCAAATTTGTGTCACTCTGCTATGCCCACCAGCCAATCAGAGAAACTATGCAAATTAACCCAACAAAGATGGCGGTTAATTTGCATATGCAGGCATGGAGTGAAGACTGAAGGCTCTGGCCTATTAAAGACTGAAGACTGAAGACTGAAGACTGAAGAGGCTTGGCTTCTCCGCTGAAGCCGCAGTGGAGAAGCCAAGCCTCGCTGTGGCCAGACCAAAGGTCTGGGTCCTAGGTGCTGGAGGAAAACCGGTGCCAGCAGCCAGGGGAAGGAAGGCCTGTTGCGCAAATCTTCATGGAACAGGCTTCTAGTAATTACATAAGCAGAGAGAGACAGTTACCAGTAGGGTTGCCTCCTGTGTTTCTGCCTGTGGCTAAGCTAAGGTGTCAATTCTTTTCTAATTCTGCTGAATCCTGCTGCAGAGAGTCCTGGATGATCTCAGCTGGAGGAAGTAGGACACAGTCATCTTTGACACAAGGTTCTAATGGAGGAGGATGATGGTGGTGCTTGAGAGGAGTGTAAGGGGGGCCCCAGGAATATGGTCCAGAAGGATGGGAGAGTCATTGAATGGAAGCATCCAGCATACATTTATTGAGTACCGCCATGTGAAAGGTATTGTTGGAATCATGGAGGACACAGGTGGGTGGCAGATTGCCTCATACATGAGAGACTCTTCTTGTGGAAATCAGTGCTATAAAGGAAGAGTGCTGCTTTTGGGAGTCAGAGAAAGCTTTGAGAAGAAGTAACCTTTGAGGTGAGGTTTCTGGAATGGGGGGTTCATCAAGCGAGGAAACATAGGGAGGGGATAACATGAGCATTCCTGCCAGAGCTCCCAGGACCTCCAAAGGCATAAAGTTCTTAGAATCCAGAATGCATTTTTTGAAATGCAATGGCAACCTGCTGTGACTGGGACATAGGTGTATCAGAGGAAGGGACAGGGAAGGAAAGTAGAAATGTGGATTTGGTTCAGAACCTTCTATCCATGCTAGTAGGTATGCATTCTATCTGAAGGGAGTGGGAAAATTTTAAGCAGGGGTTGCCATGTTCAAATTCATGTTTGGAGAAGCTAACTTTGGTGACCTGGAGGATGGATGGAAACTGGAGAGAAACTGGAGGCAAGGTGAATTATAAAAACATGTGGATGCTATATGCTAGCAACCTGGACAAAGACAGTGTTATTGAATTGAGAGACTGGATTTGAGATAAAAGTGATGAATTAAAAGCAATTTGTTTTAGAAAATGGGGGAGAAAAAGGAGAGGCTGACTTTGAAGTATTGAACTTAGGGAGCCGGGAGATGGTTGTGCCCTGAACAAAAGGGAATGCAGGAATGAATTGGGTTGGATTAGTGGAGACGTGATTCAAAATTGTGTAGCCATACTCCACTCAACTCAGGTACAGAAACATCTACTTCTGGAATCTGAACCTCCCCAGCATGACCACTATGACTGATAGAGACTCAGAAAACATCAGCCTTTTCTGTGCAATGGATAAAAAGGCAGTTTTTAGCAAGGTTCAAATTTTTCCCCCAATAGAAACTTAATTTTAGAACAATTTTAGATTTACAGACAACTGGGAAGACAATTCAATGTATTTTCATGCACTTACCACCCAGTTTCTCCAATTATTAACATCTTAAATTAGTATGATGCATTTTTTTACAATTAATGAAATATCGATGATACCTTATTATCACTAGATTCCACAGTGTATTCAGATCTCTTTAGTTTTAACCCAATGTCCTTTTTCTGTGCCAGGATTTCACACAGGATGTCACAGCGTATTTCATTGTCATGTCTCCTTGGGTTCCTCTTGGTTGTGACAATTTTTCAGACTGTTTTTGATGAACTGGAGAGTTTTGAGGAGTTCTTGTCATGTGCTCATATTTCAATTAGGATTTACATGACGCTTTTCTCCTGATTAGACTGAGGTTATGGATTTTTGGGAGGATGATCATAGAAGTGAAGTGCTATTTTCATCACATCATATCAAGATTACATGCTATCTCCCAGCTGGCTTAGCTCAGTGGTTGAGTGTAAACCTATGAACCAGGAGGTCATGGTTCAATTCCCGGTCAGGGCACATGCCTGGGTTTCAGGCTCGATCCCCAGGAGGCAGCCAGTCAATGATTCTCTCTCATAATTTATGTTTCTCTCTCTCTCTCCCTCACCCTTCTTCTCTGAAATCATTAAAAATTTATTTTAAAAAAGATTACATGCTATCAACATGACATAACTATTGATGTTGACCTTGATCACTTGGCTGAGGTAGTGACTGTCAAGTTTCTCCATTTCCATAATGTACTCTTATTTTTTTATTTTACTGTTTAAAGTATTACAAATAGTAGCACATATGCCTCCTTTTTTTCCCCATTGACATTCCTCCGGCCTCTCCTACTCCCCGCCACCCCCCCACACATGCCCTCAATCCCCCTCCTCCCAAGTGCCTTGAGCCCACGGATTATGCTTATATGCATGCATACAAGTCCTTCGGTTGATCTCTTCCCCTCTAACCCTTCCCAGCCTTCCAGCTGTAGTTTGACTCTTTGGAAGGAAGTCACTACACACAGCCCACAGTTAATGAGTAGGGAGTTATGCTCTACTTCTTGAGAGGGAATATTTGGATATATGTCTCTTCTTCTCCATTTATTAATTCATTTAATTATTTATTTATATCTATACAGACTCATCAACATTTATTTTACAATCTGAATTACAATCCAATACTACTTTCTTCATTTTGTTTCTCAGATAGCTTTAGGTTTGACCACTGGGAGTTATTTCAGTTGGCTCCTCTCCTGTTCCAGCACATAAATATATAGTTGCAAATACATACTACATGTTAGTGTTCTGTGCTAGCATGAGGATTAGGAGGCTGCCATACCTGTCTGGGAAGGAGTGGGGCATGGGTAGCAGAGGTTAAGAGGTTCCAGAGTTCTGAATGCTCAGCTGGAAACTTGGGTTACTTTGTTTAATGATTGAAAGGTCCTATATGTTCTTTTATTTTTTTTAATTTGGTCAAACATTTTTTTAAAAATTTAAACTCTTTAGTGTTTAAAGTATTACATATTTCTCCTTTTCTCCCCCATTGACCTCTCCCTGGCTGTTCCCACCCCCCAGCACATGCCCTTACCCCCCTACTGTCTGTGTCCATGGATTATGCGTATATGCATGCATACAAGTACTTTGGTTGATCTCTTATTCGCCCCCACCCACTGCCGTCCCTCTAAGGTTGGATAGTCTGTTCTATGCTTCTATGTCTCTGGATCTATTTTTGTTAACCAGCTTATGTTGTTTATTATATTCTGCAAATGTGTGAGATCATGTGATATGTATCTTTCTCTGACTGGCTTATTTCGCTTAGTATATACATTCTTAAATATGAGCGACATGATGAATACTGTATTGGAAGATTACTTTGACATCACCACGGATTGCATAGGTTCACTCATTCATTAATTTAACAAATGCTAATGGAAACGCTATTCTGCCACCTTGCAAATGCTTGGAAGTGAGGGTAGAACATGATGGGTAAAGAAAACTAACCTTTACTGAGCAGCTGCGTGGTACATGACATTTTATACAATGGATTTCATTTATTATTCACAACAACCCAACGAGATAGATATTGTTTTCAACATTTTACAGATAAGAATACTGAATTTTAGAATGGTTAAGTAACTGGCTTGATGTTACACAGTAAGTGGCAAAGCTGGGATTTAAACCCAGATTTGTCTCACTCCATACGAGGTGGGTTAAGAAGGCCACCAATTTTTTTGCTACTTCTTTCATTGAGACATAAAGTCAAATTTGCCTTCCTTGGAATCTGGATTAGTGTTTTTGACTTAATTAAACTTATATGAATTCAGTAGAAGTAACATTCTAGAACTTACAAGGCTAGATAAAAAAAAGTCAAAAGCCTTCTCCCAAGTCTCTTGTTTTCAGGGCCTGGCTGGAGCTAAGTGCTTGTAGACAAGGAGAAGAGGCAGAACTGGAGCTATCTTAACAGAATAACTTGCATTAAAATACAGTAGAATTGCATCAGAGTTTGTAGAGGGAAAAGAGGGTAAGTTTGATATCAGATTATCCTGAACTGGTGATTCTCTCTTCCAAGATGTTTGACTTTGGGCAAATTACTTTAACTCCCTGAGCCTCAGCTTCTTTATCTTTAAAGTTCAGATGACCTGATGATAATACTATCAGACACAATGAAGTAATAGCAGGTACTCAATGCATGTGTTCCCATAGTTTTATAAGCATACCTCTTTTATAGCACCTACATCTCTGCTTTGGAATTGTTCATTTTCTAGTCTGTCTCCCAAATAGACTTTAAGTTTCTTAGGAAAATTAGGTTATATTGTATACTAGAGGCCCGGTGCATGGATTCATGCACCAGTGGGGCCCCTCTGCCTGGTCTGTGTCCTCTCGCAATCCAGGACCCCTCGGATGTCGAAGAGCTGGTTTTGGCCTGATCCCTGCAGGCCAGCCCGAGGAACCCCACTGGTGCACGAATCTGTGAACCAGGCCTCTAGTATGCATATAAGATCTTTGGTTAATCTCTTCCTGCCTTCCCCCCTCTCCCCTTCCCTCTGAGATTCATCAGTCTGTTCCATGTTTCCATGCCTGTGGTTTCTGCTCCTGCACTGAGCGTCTGCCTCCTGGTAGTCAGCGCATGTTATAGCCACTGGCTGGTCGGCCAGTCGGCTGGTCACTTAAGCTTTTATATATATAGACTAGAGGCCCGGTGCGATCCCTTGGCCTGGCCTGTGGTGATCAGGCTGAAACTAACTCTCCAACATCCCCTGAGGGGTCCTGGATTGTGAGAAGGCACAGGCCAGGCTGAGGGACCCCACCCGTGCATGATTGGGTGCATGATTGGGGCTGGGTGGGTGTCCAACCATCTCGCCCAGTCCCGATCAGGGCCATCGGGGCTGATCAGGGCTGGCTGACTGGGGAAGGACTGCGGGAGGGCTCCAGGGCGTGTCTGGCCTGTCTTGCCTAGTCCTGATTGGCCAGACCCCAGCAGCAAGCTAACCTACTGGTCAGAACGTCTGCCCCCTGGTGGTCAGTGCATGTCATAGTGAGTGGTCGAACGGTCTAACGGTTGGACACTTACTAGTAGCATATTAGGTTTTTATTATATAGGTTTTTTGTATTCCTGGTGGCTAGTATAATAAACAGAATAGATATTGAAATAGTTGTGGAATGAAAGAATTACTTGATGTCAATGAGTAGAGCCTCACTGTGGCAGAGGAATGAAGGAAGGGTATCTAGCTTATTTGGTTTGGAGATCAGAGGTAACATTGATTAACAAGGAAAAACAAGGCAGAGTGAATATTAAGAACAGTAGGGAGTTGATTAGTAGAAACAAATGCAATGCTAAGTTAAGAGTGTTAATAAGGTCCAGGTCAGATGTTTCAGGAAGAAATGAGTACTGAAGAACAGAGGCAGCTTAGGACTTGGCAAGTCCATAGAGATACATATACCCATATGCACAGTGTATGCACAGAGGAAGGTAGTTTATATAATTCTTAAAGAACTCTTATCTACTCATTCAATGATTACATGTTTATGACTCATCTAGTTTACTTCAGAACTGTATGAGGAACATTGCAATGATCCAAACTGTATGAGGCATGAAGAATTTGTAATGACCCAAAGAGGTAAAATGTTTCTCCCTCATTAAACTTATAGTCAAAAGAGAGACAAGCATTGAACAAATCATGATCTAAAACAACATGTAATTACCAATTGAAATAAGTTCAGTGAAAAGAAAGTTATAGAGACTGCTTGTTTTTATTTTTTTATTTATTTTTTTTTTACCAGTGTCCACTCTGCCTGTCTTTAATAATAGGATGTGTGAGTTTTGGTTGGGAATACGACCACAAACCTATCATATCTTATATCATCTCTTGTCCAAATGACTAAGTTCTGTCTAATGGGCTATGAACAGAACTGATTTTTACCAATTATGGGAGGTGTACAAAAAGTAATTATTCCCTACCCTTTCTCTCTTCCTGCTGGCTGGAAGATGCTGAGAACTGAAATAGCAGCCTTGGATACCAAGATGGAGGCTGCAGTTTGAAGATGGAAAAATCCCCCTTACAGCTTTGAATTCATGGATTATAATGTGACAGAGAAATGAGCGTCTATCTCACTTAAGCCATTATTTCTTTAGGTTTCTCTGTTAATGCAGCTTAGCACATGCCCTAACTCAGTGGTCAGCAAACTGCAGCTGGTGAGCCACATGCGGCTCTGTGGGCCCTTGAGTGTGGCTCTTCCACAAAATACCATGTGCAGGCGTGCATGTATGGTGCGATTGAAACTTTGTGGCCCATGTGCAGAAGTTGGTATTTTGTGGAAGAGCCACACTCAAGGGGCCAAAGAGCCGCATGTGGCTCCCAAGCCACAGTTTGCCAACCACTGTGGCCTAACTAATACAGAAGACTATGAAAGAGGGGAACCCAGTTTGAATGTGTGTGTGTGGGGGGAGGGGCAAGGAAATATCCAGTGAGGCAGTGTCTATGAAGTGGAATGATGAAAGAGTAGGAGTGCTCCAGGCAGAAGAACAGCACACACGAACCCTGCAGTAGAAAAGGACTTGATAAGGAGCAAGCAAGAATGTGTAAGGAATGTGGGAGACAGTAGGGGAGAAGTGATCAGGGCTAATCCTAAATGAAATAGAAAGTCACTGAAAGGTTTTAAGTACTGAGGTAATCCAGCCTGATTTTTATTTCCAAAAGATCCCTCTGACTCTATCAGAAGGACTGGGCGGATGAGGGAGATCACTAAGCCTCAGCTAAAGAGGATGGCAATTAGTATTAGAGGTGGAGATGATGATGATGCAGAGAAGTGATGGGTTTGAGTAACATTTTGAAGGTAGAATTATCAGGTCTTTCTGATACATAGGATGCGTGTCACTGAGAGAAAAAGTGCCTTCCAACCAATCCCCACATTTTGAAAAGAAAGACTGAAGGAAGGAAAGAATTGGCAGAGGAAATACACATGGTCAGTTTCTTTTGAATGCTGTATCTTGAAAGAGACAAAACCAGCATTCAAATCCCATCATTGACAATTATCAGCTGTGTGTGACTTTGGGAATGTTATAATTTTACAGATAAAAGAAATAAGGTTTAGAGGTTAAGAAACATAAACTCAGCATCTGAACTTAAAATTAATGAAGTAACATGCAATATATGTAAGAAACTGAACGTCTAAACATTGCAGTGCTTGCTGGTAGGAAACGAAAATGTACTGGGGTTGGGGAGCATTTCTAGTCAGGCAACTACAAAGTGTTCTACTCTGGAAATGACAAAAAGAAACAGAATGACTTTAATACTGAGGCAAGATGTAGCACAGGCAATTAGGGGCTGTAATGCAAGGTCTGATCAAATAATATCAATCAGACTTCTAGGAAAACCTATTAACATAACCATCATTCAAGTCTATGCTCCAACCCATAAAGGCTGAAGAAGAGGAACTTGAAAGCTTTTATGCAACTATCCAAGAAGAAATTGATCACACATCAAAACAAGACATGCTGATAATTATAGGTGACTTGAACACTAAAGTAGGAATTAAAACGGAATCAAATGTCATTGGAAACTTTGGAGTAGGGGTCAGAAATAAAGCAGGAGATCAGCTCATGGATTTCTGCAAAGTCAACTTGTCCATCACAAACACATGCTTCAGACAACCAGATGACTATCTCCAAGTGCATTACCAGACAGCCAATGTAGAAATCAAATAGACTATGTAATTGGAAGCAGGAGATGGAGAAGCTGTATTCCCTCTCCCAAAACAAGACCAGGAGCAGATTGTGGTACTGACCATGGATTGTTAATATCAAACATGAGAGTAAAGCTGAAGAAGAGCACCAAAAGAATCATAGTACCAACATGTAACATAAATAACAAACCTGATGGGTTTAAATTCCACATATTTGCATTGTTAAATTTAATTTCCACAACCAGAAGAACTGTGAAGTGAAACTAGAAATATTAGGGAAGAATGCAAATAGATAATGCCAGAAGCAAAAAGGAAAGAAAAATTGAGAGGGAGGGATAGTCCTGATGGACAGGAAGCCAGTGTCAGGACAGAATATGTATGGAGAGACAGGATAGTTTCCTGTAAGCCAGGGTCTCAGACAAGGATGCATTTTATCTCCCTATTGTTTAATCTGTATGCAGAATCTATCATACAAAAAACTGGGCTAGACTCAGAGGAAGGAAGAGTGAAAGTCGGTGGGAGAAATACCACTGGTAGAAACTAACAATGTTTTGAAACTACTTCTGATGAAAGTGAAAGAAGAAAGTGCCAAAGCAGGACAGTATTTCAATATCAAGAGGACAAAAATCATGATTATAGAAGAAATACGCAATTTTAATATAGACAATGAAGACTTCAAAATTGTTAAAGATTTACCTTGGCCTACTCATCAGTTCAAATGGAGACTGCAGTCAAGAAATCAGGCTGAGACTTGGAAGGGTAGTAATGGAACAATGAGGAAAGATCACCAAAACCAAAGATGTGTCATTAGAGAACAAGCTAAGATTATCCTCATATTCCCAATTACTGTGTATGGATGTGAAAACTGGATAGTGCAGAAGACTGATGGGAAAACGCATTGATTCATTTGAAATATGATGTTGGAGGAGAGCTCTATGGGACTGCCAGAAAGATAAACAAGTCGGTCCTCGAACAAAGCAAGCCCAAAACATCACTGGAGGCAAATGACAAACCTGAAGCTGTCCTACTTCAGACACATCATGAGAAAGCAGGGTTCCTTGAAAAATGCAATAATGCTGGGAAAAATGAAAGACAGCAGGAAAAGAGGACCAAATATAAGATGAATTGACTCCATAAAAGAAGTCATAGGCATGAGTCTGCAGGAGCCGAGCTGGGCTGTTGAGGACAGAACATTGTGGACATCACTCATTCATAGGGTCACCAGGAGTTGGAGCTGAGTCAGTGGCATGCAATACACACCAAGTACCATAGTAAAAAGATAATGGGCTCTGGAGACAGATGCTCAGTTATATTACTTCCTTATTGAGTGACCTTCACAAAGTCACTTAAATTCTCAGAAACTAAGATTTCTCATGCAAAAAAAAAAACAAAACAAAAAACCCCAAAAAACAATTAGAAGGAAGTTTTTAAGCCCTTGTCATAGGGATTAAAAAATGGTCATTTTTATAAGACACCCAGAAATGTTTCTGGCAAAAGAAATGATGCATAAAGGTATGCTCTCTTTATATTTCTCCAAGTTGTTTTTTAGTTGAACCTTACAGTGGGTGTTTGATTTGTGTAGACATCAGATAATTGAGTTCTATATTTTTATATCAAAACTCAGAAAGAAAGGAGGCTGAAAGACAAATCCAGGCTGCTTTGCCTGGACTACTGCAGTCATGTAATGACTCTTGTTCTTCCTGGGTTCGAATGCTCAGACTGGGAGGTGAGTCCCCAAAGAACATTGAACTTGGACCCTGTGACTCATTGGTTAGCATGCTCTATTTTGCACTTTTCCAGAAGGTAAACATGACCTTCTGGAAAAGTTATTATCAAGCTCTACTAGTGAGATCTGAATGCAACTTCAACAGATGTCATCATTTTTTAGATTTTTCATTTATAGATACTCTACCTAGCCTCCTGGAACCTGAGGACATTTACTCACTGTACTGTGGAGAAGTGTTCTGGGCCTAAAGCAAGAATACTACTTTCAAAGTAAAAGGACTAAATAATTAACAAGAGGACCCACTCAAAGGTGAAATTTGGCCAAGGTATTAGGACTAGTATGCAGTGAAATGCCTAAGGTATATCATGGATATTTGATGAAAGTACTTGGTCATCACTGTGATTTAAAAATTCATCCAGTGACCTAGAAATGCAGAAGGATGGTTTTTAAAAAAGATTTTTTTGGTCATCTCAGAGTATATTGGATTGTGTAGAATAGATTCCTTCTGCAGAATTATCCACAGGGGATGTCCTTCATCTTAGTGTGACATGGGAAGTGGGATTGGACACTGGGGTAGCTGGACATTGATCTGGAGCTTTGTAAGACAGCCTGTTTCTTTTGCACTTTAAAACAATGAGGGGATGATGTGCAGTTCAGAATGAAACTTTTAGAAGCTCAACGCAGGAGCTGTCATGGTGGGAATCTGCCTATATAATGGTGTAATTAGATTCTATTGGGAAACAGGTACTTGCCTTTTAGAGAGTTTTGTCTCTATTAGTTTATTATAATGAGTTCCTTCAACTTCTGGGACATTATTCTTGCAACTCTAGATGATGGGGGTTGGGTTTTCAGTATGCCAGGTACCACTCTTATGTCTCCTTTCTGGTACTGGATTTTAGCAATTGTCAAGATGGCCTGGAAGTCTATACCCACATCTATACCTAGTTACTGAGGAGGGTGATATAAGGAGAAGAAACTTTGCTATTTGTTATTTTTATTTTTAAAAAAAGTAGTTGAGCAAACTGAGAAAAATAGGAATGAAACTAAATTGTGCTGAAGAGAAATTCTATTCTTTTACCTTTTAGATTTATTATTTTGTACAAGTAGATCATCTATAGGTTAAAATAATTACGAAACTTGGAATTTATCCAGTTCTGTAGTGGGTAATTACAAAATTGCTTTGTTTAATTATGTGGTATTTTATAGGACGGCATTTTTAACCTTTGTGACTAGCGCCAAATGGAAGGAGACACAGCTCTTCATAATAAGTATCATAATTTTAATTGCACCTAAAGTTTATTTAGAAGCTATTCATTTTTAAAGACATGCTCTAATTTGTGTAATTTTTTAGTAGGTAAAAATTGCTGAAGTAAATTGGTTTGTGATAACAAAAGTCAAACAAGAATAACTGCGTATTAATAGTCTGCCCTACTATTCAGATTTCTTGAGTCCAGCTTTGACTAACATAGACACTGCCAATTCATTTTGAAACATGAGGCAAAGCCTTATGTAATCAAGTGGCTCATTAGAGAAGATCAGAGTATTTTAAAATACACTTAAAAAGCAGAACTAATATTTTGTATTTTAAAATGAGATCAAAGTGGACTCCATATCCAGAAGACCCTTTGCATATATTATCCTTCTGTGTTATCAGAAGTGACTTTCATTGACATTCACTGTAAGTCCATGTACATACTAATGACAGATTAAACAGTTAAACCACCACATTTATTCACTCAATATGATTATCGAATGACTTATGTGCAAGGCAATGAAAACCCAACACTGCACATAGTGTCTTTTTTGATACTTTTGTCTTTAAAATGCAACTACACAGATGACACTTTAATTTATTTATTTGAATTTATTGGGGTTACTTGGTTAATAAAATTATGTAGGTTTAAGATGCACAGTTCTATAATACATCATCTATCTATTACATTATGTGTTTACCACCCTGAGTCATGTCTCTCTGCATCACCATTTATCCCCCCTTTTTTCTCTCCTGCCTCCCCTAACCCCCATTTCCCTCTAATAATGACCATGTTGTCTATGAGGTTTTCCCCCTTTAATCCCTTTACTTTTTCACCCAGCCCCACTACCCCCTCCCCTCTGACAGCTATGAGTCTGTTTTTATTTTGTTAGTTAATTTTGTTCATTAGATTCTACTTATAAGTGAAATCATACAGTATTTTTTCTCTGACTGGCTTATTTTACTTAGCATAATACTCTCCAGGTCCATCCATGCTGTCGCAAAAAGTAAGATCTCTTTTTATGGCTGAGTAATATTCCGTCATGTAATTGTACCACAACTTTTTTATACACTCGCCTACTGATGGGCACTTGGGCTGGTTCAAATATTGGCTATTGTAAATAACAATGAACATAGGGGAGCATATATTCTTTGGAATTAGTGTTTCAGGTTTCTTCGTATGTATTCCCAGAAGTGGAATCACTGGGTCATAAGCAGTTCCATTTTTAGTTTTTTTGAGGTAACTCCATACTGCTTTCCACAGTGGCTGCACCAATCTGCACTCCCACCAAGAGTGCATGAGGGATCCCTTTTCTCCACATCCTCACCAACACTTGTTATTTGTTGATTTATTGAGAATAGCCATTCTGACAGGTGTGAGGTGATATCTTATTGTGGTTTTAATTTGTATTTCTCTGATGACCAGAGACGATGATCTTTTCATGTCTATTGGCCATCTGTATGTCCTCTTTGAGAAGTGTCTATTCAGGTCCTTTGTCCATTTTTTAATTGCTTTTTTTTTTTTTTGGTGTTGAATAAATTCTTTATAAATTTTGGAAATTAACTCCTTATCAGATGTATCATTCATAAATATGTTTTCCCATTCAGTGGGTTATCTTTTTATTTTGTTGATGGTTTTCTTAGCTGTGTGAAAACTTTTTAGTTTTACATAGTCCCATTTGTTTATATTTTTGTTTGTTTCCCTTGCCTGAGGAGATATGTCAGAAAAAATATTGCTATGGGAAGTGTGTGAGATATTACTGCCCATTTTCTTTTAGAATTTTTATGGTTTTGAGTCTAACACAGGGGTGGGCAAACTTTTTGACTTGAGGGCCGCAATGGGTTCTTAAACTGGACCGGAGGGCCGGAACAAAAGCATGGATGGAGTGTTTGTGTGAACTAATATAAATTCAAAGTGAACATCATTACATAAAAGGGTACGGTCTTTTTTTTTTTTTTTTTTTTTTTTTTTAGTTTTATTCATTTCAAACGGCCGGATCTGGCCCTAACATTTAAGTCCTTGATCTATTTTGAGTTTATTCATGTATATGGTGTAAGAAGGTGGTCCAGTTACATTTTTTGCACATATCTGTCCAATTTTTCCAATACCATTTATTGAATAAGTGATCTTTACCCTACTGTATGCTCATGCCTCCTCTGTCAAGTATTAATTGACAATGAAGGTGCGGGTTTATTTCTGGGCTCTCTACTCTGTTTCCATTTCTAAAAGTTTATCAAATTAATTTCTGGCTGCATTGTCAGAACAAAGTAGTTTATTTTGCAACTATAGAAAATCTTCAGATGTCTCAAGGACTTAAAGCAATAAAATCAAATGTTTCTTAACATCCTGGTGTAACTTGTTTTGGGGAGATGGCAGTGAGGAAGGGGGGATGGGAGCTTTGCTGTAGGGTAACTTTCAGACACTTCATCTGTTATCCTTAACATATGGTGCCCAATTTCACCACGGAAGGGAGAAGAGACTGTAGGAGAGGATCTTTTAGTGATCAGACCTGAACATAAACTAAATCTGTCCACATTATTGGCAAAATTCTCATGGCTCCACCTAGATGTCAGGGGCTTAGAAATCAAGACTTTGATGTGCCCAGGAGGAAAATAAAGTTTTGAGGGAACACACAACAATGTTGTGTGAATCTCTAGTGTTATTATAAAGATACTATATTTGAAAAGTTAGGGCAATGTATATAAAATAATATATGTGAAATGGCTGGGGTAATTTAAATCACTCCTCAATATGTTGATTTTTTAAGACTGGAAAGATAGATTGGGGCCAAGATATCAAGGCCCTTAAATAATTGCCAGTTAAGGAAGTTATAATTCACTCCATAGGTTATGGGGTGCAACCAAAAGCTTTTGAAGAGGGGAATTATTTCAATAAATTTGTTCATTAGGAAGAATGAACAACTGTCTGTAGGCTGGAGATTCTTGAAAAACTGTAGACAATGGTTTTTTTTGGTTGTTGAAGAACTATAGGGCCTCCACTAGGGCAGGGTCAGAGGTAATATACAAGAATAAGAAGCACTATATTTTACTAGTCTTTGAATCAGTGATAGCTTTTGCAGAACCTGTATCATAATATGTTAAATGTTGCTGAACTCAATGAATGGATAAGTATATGAATTCCATTCTGTAGATCAGTTAATTTTGTATATGGCTGTCTCATCTAGATCAAAAACTTGTTAAGGTTAAGAATTGTTTTCATCTTTCTGTAGGAAAGGTCATGATGACAGCCTAATAAGCATAAATAATTTAGGAATATGTGTGGCAGTGACTCTTCATACATGCAGATTGGTGAACAGGATTTTGCTGCTGAGAATTACCCTGGCTACACTGAAATTAACACCTACACAGTGAAGGAACAAAGCTCATGAACCAGGGAGACATGGAAGTCTTTTGGAAATAGGGATAGAAAATATGTGGTTTAAAAGCTTTTATTGATTTTTAGCCTAAGTTTTGAGCTCCTCAGCATTACATTTTAATTAAGTATTTATTTGTGAAAGTTTAGAGGAGTAAATGAAATAAACACAACTTCCTATAAGAAGCTCAAAGAGTTAAAATAAAGGAATATTGTTAAACTATCAATGATTTTACTAAAGAAAAACTATAATGGCAATGTGTTTTCAATTTAAATGGGAAATCTAATAAACAGAACACTGTGTTTACTATATTGTTTTAACTAATGTTTAAATATAATTATCAGGATTTCCATGATTTAGTAGTTGCTTCTGATAAACTATTTAAACACTTATTTAGCATTTCTCTGTTTCTCTAATCAACTTTTTTTATCCATATAAATGAAATTGATTGGTAATAGAGAATTCCATAGAAATGAGCGAATGTACTTAAAATTGTATGATATAGTTATGTCAATTACAAGGTGAAAAATTCATTTATTGATACAATAAATATTTATCAGCTTTCTTCCATATGATAACTCTGCACTAGGGGTAAGGAATCCAATGGTGAATTTGCAGCCAGCAGAGGGCCAGCACATTGAATCTTTGCCCTTCAGTAGACTGAAAGAGATGATAACAAAAATTTCCAAATATTTTTTGGCCAAGAGAGCTTTTCTTAGGAATATTTCATGGAAAATATCATTTTTCTATAATTTTAAGAAAACAATATTTACATTTATATTGTAGTGTGTGCTTGTAATATTGATTGAACCATTGTTACAGCTATAAGGGGCTAAGAATCAAAGGGCTATCAACTTCATCTTACCTTGTTTCCTAATCCTTTTAGTTTTAGAGTTGAAAGAACTCTAAGGTGTTTTCAAATGTATGGCATATATGCGCACACATATAATACACATAGTATTATATGCATTATATACCTATCCACACTGAAATAAGTATGCCATGATCCATTTTCAATAACTGAGAATGTAATAAAACTCTAAGCACATTCTTTGGCAAAGTAAATAATGTCTGAATTATACTGGCAAATCTCAAACCTGCTGGGCTCTTTTGTTATATATATATTTGTGTAAATTAATATTGGAAAAGTTTAGCCAACTAGAAATGAGAATGTATGACAAATGCTTAAATATTCCTGTGCAATTAATAGAATGACTTATTAATTGGAGCAGAGAAGAGATGCACATTAGCTTGTATGGAATTTCACTTTTTGTAGGTCATGAAGGTTTAGGACCACAGAATCCTAGCCTCATAGACACATTGTAAAAGCAAATCCAACTAAAGATCAATTTTATTCTATTATAATTGTATTTGTTGTTTTATAATGCCATAGTAATTTTAAACAGATTAGACAAACATTACTCATATCAACAGGAGCAGAACAATGATTCTGGGAAATGTTGTTCATGGATCCCCAAACAAAGGATATCTGATATGATTGGCTTGAGCTAGGCTGTGTGCTAAATTTCTCTTTGGTGATTCAAAATATTTATTGCTATATTAAAGTACTGAGAAGGGCTTCAGTGAAAAAAAAAACAACCTATTGAACTTTGTTTGAAGTTAACAAACCAATTTAATTGTGCAAGCAAAGGCTATTTTTCTTTGCACACCAATTAACACTACACAGAAGAGTTTTTCTTTAACATCAATTTGGGAAGTACTGCATTAACTAATTCAAAGGCCATGGTTTATATTATTAAAAACTGTAACTCAAAACGAACCCTAAGCCGAACTGAATACAGCAGGTCCTCAAATTTAGTTTTGTTACAACGTTGATGAGAAAAAGAGTCGATTACTGGTGAGGCAACTGTCTCTGTGGAGTTTGCACTGCTCCTCACGTCTGGGCTGGTTTTCTCCAGAGCCTCTGGTTTCCTCCCACTCCCAAAGATGTGCATGTGAAGTGAATTATGTCTAAACTGTCTCAGTCTGAGTGAGTGTGGGTAAGTACACTCTGAGATGGAAGGGTGTCCTGTCTAGGGTGGATTCTTGTCTTGTGGCCTGAGATGCCAGGATGGGTGCCTGCCACCCGTGACTCTGAACTGGAATACATGGGTTGAAAAAGAATTATCTTACTTGTCTGTATTAATATTTTTTAAATGTATGTCTAGCTCATATTTATTTCAGTGTTTAATATTGGACATGTTCTAGGTCTTTTTAAAGAAGTTTTGTGATGTTTTTATGACCAGAAATGTGCTGTTCGTTCTTAACTCTTTTTTTAAAACAATGTATTTTTATTGATTTCAGAGAGGAAGGGAGAAAGAGAAAGAGATAGAAACATCAATGATGAGAAATAATCATTGATTGGCTGCCTACTGCATGCCCCACACTGGGGATTGAGCCCGCAATCCGGGCATGTGCCCTGACTGAGAATCAAACCAATGACCTCCTGATTCATAGGTTGATGCTCAACCACTGAGCCATGCCAGCTGGGCAGAACTTAATTCTTTAACTCTTGTTTATATCAGTTAGCCTATGATAAAAATGGGTTCATTATACATTGTTTTGCTTAAAGTCCTAGTTTCCAAGAACTTATAAACAACTTTAATGAGGACTTACTGTACATTGATTTAGTTTCATGACAGTGTGCAAAAGGCTTGATGGGGATCTGGTCAACCTGTTCTACTTGAATTTTCGTAAATGCATTGTGTGGTCATGGCTTCTTGCCCTCCTGTGTGCTCTTCACTTCATCTTGTAGAGTGCCCTGTGGCTAACTTACTCAAAGGAGGCATGCTTCAGCTCAAGTGGGTGTCAGGACTCATGAAACGCTTCCCTGGCCCCATCTAAATGTCATGAGCTGGGAAGGTTCTTAGATTTTACCCTCCTTCAAGCTAATCCTTTAGCCCATCACAATTTCATGGGTGCTGGTAAAAGATACAACACTTCTGAGTAACACACAAAGGATTTGGTTACTTCCTGCAGAGCAAGCAGCATGCGCTTCATGCTTGTGTCAGTTCCTTTTGTCCCCTAACCCCCCTCCCCAAGTACCATGTGGGCAAAACAGAAGGTCTTGGGTGCTGTACATGTCCTGTGTTTGCTTCACAGCCGAGAAACCTTGAGCTTAGGAAACCTCAAACTTTTGTAATAAATGGGCTGAAAGAAAACCTGACCAATTTCTGCCCTGGGGAGTGGGGGGTAGGGGAGCGGGGGAAGATAATATTTTTGTTACACTGCACAACAAACATCTCTTCCCTCTGCTCCAGGAGATATATTTCTATCTTTCAAGGCTGCTCACTTTATAAACATCCTTAAAGAGAGAGAAAAGGGTGTTTGTGACTACGTACGGAAATAAGAAAGATCCATGCCGAACTTTCTTCCAGCACTAAAATCTATGTCACCAGGTGTGTGCTATTCCTTGAATTACTACAACCACCTGTGTATATGATTGTAGCATTTCTTGAACTGCTTTTCTGCAGGGGCTGTGCCTTTGCTTCTGTATTTACCACATCCAAGTGGGTACCAGGTACAGAATAGGCATTTGGCAAAGTTTTTAAGATACAGGCTCTTGTCCTTTAAATATTTTCTGGATCAGTCTTCAGGTTTATTGCCTCAGCTAACCTAGGAGAGCAAATAGAAATATTGAATAAGCAGGCTTTCACTAAAAATCTCAAGTGGCTTTTGTAGCTCAGTGGGGAAATTTCCCTTTAGTTTATAAGCACTGGAACTATAGCAGCTTTGGTAGAGGTAGCAGGATCGAGCATTCAATAGCGATTAAGACAGAGAGGAACCGTGGCAACTGGAGTGCTGGCAGCCAAACAAGTGCTGGGCCTTGGTGACAGTCAACCACAGGGTCAGAGGCAGAGCCACACCCAGGACCAAGCAGCAGATACGCAAGAGTTTTAGGCCATGCAACACCCAAATAGGATCTTAAAATATATTTAGAAGTTTTCTGGTCACAAAAATGGGAAGGGGAAAGAGAATAGCATGTGGGAAATAAATGAATAGAAATGTTGTACATTGGGGGAACGTCAAAGTAATATACACAGAGGTGGGCAAAAGTAGGTTTACAGTTGTTCCTATGGAAAAAGACATGCAGGTTATGATTAATACAATGGCTTTATTAACTGTGTTTCACATACTCAAAACTGTAAACCGACTTTTTCCCACTTCAAAGAGATGGGGGAAGGGGTTAGGGCAGCAGGGGATTCAATAAGAAACTAGCCAGAGCCTAAGTAATAGGACCGTCCATGGCAGATGGGCAGACATGCAGCAGCCATGCAGCGGTGGAGATGGAAAGAGGCCTACACTGACTCTTTTTTTTTTTTTAATATATTTTTTATTGATTAAGATATTACATATGTGTCCTTGTCCCCACGTTACCCTCTACCCCCCCCCCCACCCCCGCTCATGCCCTCACCCCCCCGTTGTCCATGTCCATTGATTAGGCCTATATGCTTGCATATAAGTCCTTTGGTTGATCTTTCCCCCTTACCCCCACCCTCCCCTACCTTCCCTCCAAGTCCCGACAGTCCAATCAATGCCTCTCCGTCTCTGGATCAGTCCTTGTTCATCAGCTTATGTTGTTCATTATATTCCACAAATGAGTGAGATCATGTGGTATTTATCCGCTCTCCAGTTCCATCCATGCTGTGGCAAATGGTAAGAGTTCCTTTTTCTTCTTCCTCTTCTTAAAGAATACCTTTCAGCATTTCATATAATGCTGGTTTGGTGGTGATGAACTCCTTTAGCTTTTTCTTATCCGTGAAGCTCTTTATCTGACCTTCTATTCTGAATGATAGCTTTGCTGGATAAAGTAATCTTGGTTGCAGGTTCTTGCTATTCATCACTTTGAATATTTCTTGCCACTCTCTTCTGGCCTGCATGGTTTCTGTTGAGAAATCAGCTGACAGTCGTATGGGTACTCCCTTGTAGGTAACTGACTGTCTTTCTCTTGCTGCTTTTAAGATTCTCTCTTTATCTTTTGCTCTTGGCATTTTAATTATGATGTGTCTTGGTGTGGTCCTCCTTGGATTCCTTTTGTTTGGGGTTCTCTGCGCTTCCTGGACTTGTAAGTCCATTTCTTTCACCAGGTAGGGGAAGTTTTCTGTCATTATTTCTTCAAAAAGGTTTTCAATATCTTGCCCTCTCTCTCCTTCTGGTACCCCTATAATTCTGATGTTGGTACGCTTGAAGTTGTCCCAGAGGTTCCTTACACTATCTTCATATTTTTGGAATCTCTTTTCTTTTTTCTTTTTCGGTTGGGTATTTTTTGTTTCTTTGTATTTCAAATCTTTGACTTGATTCTTGGGATCCTCTTTTCTGCTGCTGGATCTCTGTAAATTATTCTTTATTTCAGTCAGTGTATGCTTAATTTCTAGTTGATCCTTTTTCATATCCTCGAGAATCTCACTAGATTTATCGAGGGTCTCACTAAATTTATCGGCGGTTTCCATAAAATTCTTGAAAAACCTTATAAACGTGGCCTTGAACTCTATATCCAATTGTTTGCTTTCCTCCATTTCTGCCATTTGTGACCTGTTTCTTTGTCTCCGCATTTTGGCAGTTTCCCTGTGTTGATAGAGTGGCCCTGTGCGCCAGGTGTCCTGTAGGGCCCAGTAGCTCAGCCTCCCCAGTTACCTGGGGTGGACACTCTTGGTGCACTCTTGGTGCCTTGGTTGTTGTAGAATCACTGGGAGGAATTGACCTCCAGGCCAATTGGCTGTGAGAATCAGCTGTGTCTAAGGTGGGAGAACTTCTGTGCTGAAGACACCCTTCTGGGGCAAGACTTGCTTCAGTGGGGCTTTGGTGCTCACTGAGTCTGCTCCCTGAGTGTGTCCCTTATGGATCTAAGGAGTTGCAGTCTGGATGGACCCCCTCTGACCACTGGGTACAGTGGCTCCTGGATCTAAGGAGGTGCTAATTCAGCCTCTGCCTGAGGCCACACAGCAGGAGCCACGAAGAGGCTCAGCTGTGAAGCAATGCAAGCCGCTGTGGGGACTTGGGCCTTCTCTTGGAAGTTCCAGGTCTGCCTGGCTCGGCTGCAGTTAGGTACATTCACATGCAAAAGCCTCTGCCGCAGCCTGGGTGGGGCGGGGTCTCAGGGAGTCAAAGGGCGGAGAAAGCAGCCATGGCCAATTCTCCGCCCGGAGTCGCGCGTCTCAGTGTCCCGGTAACGGCTGCAAGCACCTCTGAGGGAAAGCCGCCCTCAAGTTCGCTCGCTGCCGGACAGACCAGCCTCTCCCCGTATGAGTCCTGGGTCCCCAGAGACTTCCCGGAACCGGAGTTCAGAGCAGTCAGGAGCTTGTGACTCAAAAAGTCAGCCGCGTCCTCAGGTGCCACCCCCTTTCCTCGCGCACGCGAGCCGCCGTGCCTCTGCACTTCACCTCCGCAGCGCCTCTGGCTCTCAGCGTGCTTTTCTTTCCTTCTAGTTGTAGAATTTACACTCAGCCAGCCTTCCTGTTGTTCTGGATGATGTTTGCTCAGTCCTTTGCGGTAATTTTCAATTGTTGTGTGAGGCGACAATTTCCCGGTGTTTACCTATGCCGCCATCTTAGTTGCTCTCTACACTGCCTCTTAAGTACAAATAGTTTGGGAAGAAAAAGGTAGTCAGGCTTTTTGTAGGAAATGGTAGATGGGGTTTTGCACTTGCACTGATTTCTCTGATGGCAGAGAAGGATGGGTTCTTTGAGGAGGTGATGATAGTCCCTGGATTTAAGTTCAATGGTGATGGCACCTTTGCCCTAGGCCTTGCTTGGCAAACTGTGGCTCTCGAGCCACACGTGGCTCTTCCTAAGCCTTAGGAGTACCCTAATTAAGTTAATAACAATGTACCTACCTATATAGTTTAAGTTTAAAAAATTTGGCTCTCAAAAGAAATTTTAATTGTTGTACTGTTGATATTTGGCTCTGTTGACTAATGAGTTTGCTGACCACTGCTAGAGGTGTGGTGAGAACCAGGACTGAGGGACAGCAGGCAGAGATGGCGAGAAAAGGAAAGATTCCAGGGTGTAATAGAACAGCTAACCCTTATGAAAGCTTTCGTTAGGCACCAGGCACAGTCCAAGAACCTTTTGCATATTATCTCATTTTGTTCTGCAGGCAGCACTGATATGATCACTCCCATTTCACAGATGAGGAAACTGAGACAGAGATTAAGGAACTTTTCTAGGGTCACACAGGTAACAAGTGGTAGAGATGAAACTTGAATCCAGATAGTCCAGCTCAGGCACTGGTTTATACTACCAGGCAAAATGAAGGAGACTTGGTGGTGAACTCTCTGAGCAAAGTGGATGAACACACTGCTAAGGAGAGCTCAGGGTCTGATCTGACTCATCTATTGTTGGTGCTGACAGGACCAATGCAGGGGATCAAGAAGGAACCTTTTCAAAATTAAAAACATTACAGAGGACACTGATATATGCACTTGGCTAAGTGCTTCAACTTAATTCTTCACAACCCATTAGGTGGCCAGGTTGAATGTAAATCGGCAAAGGAAAAGGAAAACTTGAAAATGACCACAATGTTTCCACAGCCTGGATAAATGGGGGCATTTCAAGAGAGAAATTCTACAATGGGAGTGGGTTTTGCTAGGGAAGGGCTCTGGTAGCCCATTTCAGGCCACTGAGGTCCCCTTTTATTCCTGATTCTTGTAGATTCTCACTTTGCCCCAGCTAATGACTCTAGGACTGAACTAACTGGAAGGAAAGGGGAAGAGGATGAGCAGTTACACTGATGAACAGCTGAAAAGAATGGGCGAATGGTGACCTCCACTGCAGTGAAACCTGCACACAAAGGTCCAGAAGAGGCTTATTAACCAGTAGCAGCATTTGGAATAGCAATATATGAAACAAGTGCAGACATTGTATTTCAGGCTCATAAGAAGATATACGCCATAGACTAGCCTTTCATTAAAAGGAATTAGAATATTACCCAAAGCTCGAATACAGGGAAAAATTATCTGAGGTTTATTGGCTGCATGCCGACCCCTGACTACTGCCCATTGGGTCAAGGATCCAGGGAAGGGTCATCTTGTGTCTCTCCAGTGACCCCAGAGAGATCCCATCTTTGATTTAAACTCTCTCCCACTTCTCTTCATACTGCCAATAAACAGAGATCCAAAAGAACACTGGCACATAAACTATTTTGTCAGGCAATTTTCAAAAGTAAACACTTTCAGATTTCAGGAAACTTTTATTTATTTTTTTATTTGTAAATGCTAATTGAGATAAATAACTTTCAGAAATGGAGATGGGGGGATGACATTAATCAGGGAGGTGGGAATTTTTTTCCCTTCAAGAGTTGCTGGGGGTGGTTATCTTCTCTTTGACTTTTGTCCCATATGCTGTCTGAATAGCCATTGTTTTATCGATTCATTGTTGTTATAATTAATTGCCCTGTGCTTTCAGGTACCTCATTAAACATCTCTGGGTTGCTAACATCCTTATCAATACACAACACTTTTTTTGTTATTGAGTACGCACAGAGAATTTGGTAATGGTTTGGAGGATTGTGTTCAGTATTGGAACTCTGTCTCACCAAAGAGAAACAAGTGTGAGGGTGTAGGGAATGTGCTGGGAACAAGAGGTGATTTATATGATTCTTTGTGCTGATTTAAGCAAAAAGTATGGGCCTATCTTACCTGGAGTCTGGTGCACTAAACAAAGAAATAATAGCCCTAGCTGATTTGGCTCAGTGTATAGAGCGCTGGACTGTGGACTGAAGTGTCCTGGGTTTGATTCCAGTCAAGGGCATATGCCCGGGTTGTGGGCTCGATCCCCAGTGTATGGCATGCAGGAGGCAGCCAATCAATGATTTTCTCTCATCATTGATGTTTCTCTCTCTCTCTCCCTGTCCCTTCCTCTCTGAAATCAATAAAAATATATTAAAAAAAGAAATAATCTAGTGTGTGTGTGTGTGTGTGTGTGTGTGTGTGTGTGAGTTTACTTAATAGCACTCATATGTTCTCATTTTTACTTCCAAACATCCTTCTATTTTTGTTTGTTCCCTTTATCTCACCTTAAATTAAGAAAAACCAGGAGAGTTTGAAATAATTTTCAGGTAATGACTACATCTTGAAACATACTCTACTTTTCTCTGGATGTTTAATGATTAAGTTTCAGTAATTACATTTAGGCATTTTTAAGCTGAAGGAGGAAGTTAGCTGTGTGTTTAGTCACAGGCTGTCTACATCATTCTGAAGTCTCCTTCAATATACTCTAACTGTAGTCACTATCCTCTAATGGTAACTCACAGAAAACCAATAACATCCTCAATAAAAGGGTTAATGATATTTCCTTCTCCTCTGAGGCCCTTCGATTTTGCTGAATCTCTTTCCAGGACTGAGGAAATCGTATTAATGGAAAATAAAAGTAGAGTATGCTGCACCTGTAAACACTCACCCTGTCTGTGGTCAGTACTGAACCCATCTGAATGTCATTGAAAATCTATTCCCATTAAACCGTGGATGTGACTAAAGGAGGGATGTTTCTGTCAAGCCTGCCCATGACTCGGGTCCAACCTGAAGTACTTCAGGTTGCCAAACATTTCCAGGGTTGAGTTCACATATTCCCCCTTTTTTGAATTAAAATTGGGAGTAAGGGTGAGCAAATAAAACCACCCTGAGAGAAAGTGCAGGAATTTTTACAAGTGAAACTGCAGTGGTTCTCAACCTTGGCTGCACATTAGAATCACCTGGGAATCTTTTTAAAATCCTGATTTCTGGGCCTCATCCTCCGGAAATTCTGTTTCTTTGTTATGGGGTGGGGCCACAACATTAGTAACAAAGAAACAGAATTTCCGGAGGATGAGGCCCAGAAATCAGGATTTTAAAAAGATTCCCAGGTGATTCTAATGTGCAGCCAAGGTTGAGAACCACTGCTTTATAGGAAAGATACCTCCCTCCATTCCTGACAAGAAAAAGAAAAGGGCAACACCTGGACAAAGGAGGCGCTGTCTCTTTTCCTAAGGTGTTGAGAATAAATAAGACATATACTTTATTTTTTCCCCATTTTTTCACTGCCCTGGAGCAATCCTTCTCAAATTTTAATGTGCACACAAATTACCTGGGGATCTTGTTAAACTGCAGCTTCTATCCACCAAGTCTGAAATGAGACCTGAGATTCTGCATTTCTAACAAGCTTCTAGGTGATGCTGGTACCATGGATCACACTTAGGGTGGAAGCTGGAGCAGGGATTCTCAACGTGTGGTACCTAGATCAGCAGCATCACCTAAAAACTTGTTAGAAATGGAGATTCTGGGGCCCAAGCCTAGAATATTATAAATGGAATACCCCCCTCCAAAGATGTCTACCCTCTAACCCAGTGGTTCTCAACCTTCCTAATGCCGTGACCCTTTAATACAGTTCCTCATGTTGTGGTGACCCCCAACCATAAAATTATTTTCGTTGCTACTTCATAACTGTAATTTTGCTACTGTTATGAATTATAATGTAAATATCTGATATGCAGGATGTATTTTCATTGTTACAAATTGAACATAATTAAAGCATAGTGATTAATCACAAAAACAATATGTAATTATATATGTATTTTCCAATGGTCTTAGGCGACCCCTGTGAAAGGGTCGTTCGACCCCCAAAGGGGTCGCGACCCACAGGTTGAGAACCGCTGACCTAGACTTTTATTAGGATAGTCACAGGATCCATGGATTAGAGCAGCGGTTCTCAACCTGTGGGTCGCGACCCCTTTGGGAGTCGAATGACCCTTTCACAGGGGTCGCCTAAATACATCCTGCACATCAGATATTTACATTACGATTCATAACAGTAGCAAAATTACAGTTATGAAGTAGCAACGAAAATAATTTTATGGTTGGGGGTCACCACAACATGAGGGACTGTATTAAAGGGTCACAGCAGTAGGAAGGTTGAGAACCACTGCTCTAGGTGGTTGTCATGCCATCACGCCGTGATGCCCTCACACCATCACAATCCACCACCAGGAGACTGTGTGGGCAGCGGGCACAAGTGGGTGGGTAGGAACTTGACACTGCGTGCACAGTACAGAGGAGGCAGGGCCTGGTGGCTCCGAGCCACGAGGCCTGGGGGTCTGCGGCTCTGGCCTACCTCTTTGGGGCAATTCATCAAGGAGCCCCAGATGGGTGGGTGGGTCCTACCTCTTTGGGGCAATTGATCTCAGGGCTCCTGCACTGTGAGAAGGTACAGGCCAGGCTAGGGGGAAACCCCCCCCCCCTCCCCAGTACACGAATTTCATGCACTGGGCCTCTAGTATTACATAGAAAAGAAACTTTGCAGATGTGATTGAGATTTATGTACTTTTAAGATTATTCTGGGTTATCCAGTGGGTCCAATCTAATCACAAGGAGATAACTTAAGGACTCAAAAGGAGATAACTTTCTCTGCACGGAGTCAGAGAGATAGACAAAAGGAAAAGTCAGAGAGGCGGAAAGTGTTAGAGGGATGACCTTGTGGAGGGGGCCGCATGGAAAACATGGGAAGTAATCCAAGCAGCCTTTAGGAGGAAAGCCCAACCCATGACTGACAGCCAGCAAGGGAGTGGTGACTTCAGGGAACTGAATTTGGTCTACAACCTGTATGAGCTCAGAAGAAGATTCTTCCCTCAAGGCTCCAAGAAGGAATGCAACCCTGTCGGCACCTTGATTTCAGTCCTGTGAGACTCTAAGCAGGGACCCACTTGAGCTATGCTGTATCTGAACTTCTGACCCACAGAGTGAGCAGTGAGATAACAAAATTGTTTGGAAGCCACCAAATTTGTGAAAATTTGTTTTAGTAGCAACAGGAAATGTATAGATTGACTGAATCAGGAACTCTGAGTGTGGAGCCCAACAAATTTTTTTTAACAAGCTCTGCAGGCCATTCTGATACCTGCTGTAAGATGATCATGCTTTAGAGCATGTTCAGAGCCTGACATGGATGGGGTTCTGCCACCTAATAGCTGTTTCAGCATTGGCCAGTCTTCCTAACATCCCTAATCTCTACTTTTCTCATTTGTAAAATAAGGTTAATAAACCAAAGGGTTGATGTGAGAACTTTGATCAGAATCGTTGGTAAAAATATTTAAGTTCTTATTACAACCAGTCCTCAAATGATACCTTCTTTCCTTCCTTCCATTTCCTTCCATAGGTACAATGATGTAAATAGTACTGATGGTGCTGATGTCAGCTTTCTGAGGCTTAGGGCTTGGAACTTGACCTTTTCTGTCATTGTCAATATGAGCTAGAAAGGAAAAACTGAATTACAGGAAGAAGATGCAGGTCTAATTCATAAGAAATTGTTATGCTTAGCTTAATTGCTACTCTTCAAAAAGAGAAAAAAATCAGCACTATTCAAATCTGGATATAGAACATTGGGTTCTAAATGTGACCTTTTAATGGTGGCAAGAGTGTAAGTCGATTATTTGCATCATGCAGTCTTTGCAGTGGGACCATAGCAGCTAAAATAGGTTTATATTCTGTACATTGTTAAGAATGCAACATACTAATTCAATTTGCTAGTCTACTGGAGTGCTCTAATGCTCATTAATTTTAAAAAATTTCAAGTGTATTTCCTTTCATTTGTGTCCACCTCTGAGCTGAAAATATTTGCTAATTCTTTCTCCCTTATCCACTCTGCATGGTGATCTGCTTCCTTGGATGATTACATATTCTTCTTCTCCATGATCATCAATCACAGTGTGATGAAATTTGTTGATCAGGTTTATTTTGCAAATGATGCAGTTTGCAAAGTCCCAGGTTCATAGTCATTTTCCATTGCTGTCTAGAGGAGGCTAAAACTCTCAATCAATCAACACTTCTAGATTAATTTTTCCCTCTCTGTGAAATAAAAAAAAGGAATTAAGAGTTAAATTAGGCTTCCTGGCTTATGTATTTATTAATCAATCAACCTTCCACATTCTACTAAATTAATGTTTATGGTACAATATCCGCATACCGATTTCTGTGTCTGCCAGCTCCAAAATAGTGCTGTGCTGAATGAAGCAAGATTCTATCTGCTGTGAACATTTGTATAATGAGCTACAGCCCTGGAAACATTGAAACCCACTTAAAGAGTGACCAGAATAATCTCTCAGAGAAAAGTAAACAGGTGAAGGATCATGAATAAGAAGTAAATATATATTTAAATAGCATTAAGATGACATCTATTTTTTACGGCACAGTTCCTGGTTTTATTAATATAAAAGTGCATCTGGGTAACTTGGAGATAGAGTTGGAGGGATTCTATGACTTAGAGATCTTCCTCCTTTAAATATACATATAACCTAAATCTCCCACAATTCACTGCATTTCTTATTATTAGGTGTAGTAAATGTGTTTAGTGCCCAGAGAATGTTGCTAAATATCCGTTTATGCCACAACATGTTGATTTTCTCTGACAATGGGGGTAAGAAGCAGAGGTTAGTTACCTAAACTGTGCTCCTTCCATCGGAAACATCACCAGCTGGGAACTTGTTAGAACTGCTGACTCTCAGATTCCAGATCTTCTGAAACAGAATCTGCATTAGGACAGAACCCTAGGCAATTTGCATGTACATTAAAGGGTGAGAACTGCTGGGGTAAAAAAGTGGTTGGGAGGTGGGGATGTAGAGGACATGAAGAATGTGAAGGTAGAGGTGGTGAAAGACAACATTGGACAGAAGTGTGCTTCCTACCTACTTGCCCTCAAGTCATGAAGGGTTCGTGACGAATCGCTTGTGCTGTTTTGCCTTTTTATTCTAGTGTTCAGTAGAATGCATGTGTTTAACGCTTGACTAGATTTGAGGGAGTAGTTTATAATTATGCACTCACAGAGCAAAGCTATATGGCTTGATTCTATTTTCTAATGTAGCATCTTTTGAATTTTAGCATGGCTTTGAAAAGTGCTGTGGATAGTAGAAAACCCAAGGGTTTTGGCTACACTGAATTGGGTTTTAACTCTAATCCTGATAATGTTCTTAATTGTATCAAAAGTTGTTATGTAAAGAGTTTAGATATATTTAGTGCCATCACAGATGGATTACATGAAATGATGATGCATAGGAAGTTTGAAGTTTAGAGACCAAAACCAGGTAGCTATCTAACAAATGCGTCTTTGCTTCTTCTTTCCTACCAATCATTCACTGGTCCATCCTATACATCCCCATTGTCATGTAGATATAAATATATGTGTTCAAATCTAACACCTGTCTATCTACTCAACTAACCACTCATCTATATATCTGTCATCTATTTATCTAAACGTTGTTCTTCCTTTCTACCTGTCTTTTCTTCTGTCTTCTGATATAAGTATTCATGTCTCATCTTATTAGACATGCCACTTTCACTACCTACACTCCCTTTTCTACCTATGCAAGTGAAGATATGCAGGCAAGTCAGGTACTTGGGAAGAAATGCTCCAAACAGCTGAGCTTGCAAGGTATCGATTGCTATTGTATTGATATTATGTATGCATTATATACAGCTTTGTGGATCACTACTTTCTTTCCTCCTAGAAGATAATTGGCACTTCCCAGAGTCCATCTTACCCCTTCCAACCTGTTCTTAGGGGTCTGATGGCTGAATAGAATGGGCATAAATCTAGATTTGACATTGCCATGCACATTTCTCCCCCAGCTGGCTCCCCATTTCCTTCATACTTCTGTAACTGTGTGGGGTGCACTCAGAAATACTGATGAGGAGGGTGAGACTCAGTTTATTTAGGTTTTTGTTGACACTTTGGTTCTGAACACAACCTGGGTAATATTGGACTCTAAGACACCCCCCCCCCCACATCCTTTCTACTCTGAGGGTTTAGGGAGGAATGAGAACACCTACTCTGTGCTTTTGTCCTCACAGGGAAGGCTCTTAAGCTCAGATGTCTTCAGGTAATTGGTATCAGAATCCTGACATCGAGAGAACAAGATTTTGATACTGAAACTGATCTTTCAATATGAACTGGAATTATTCCCCACTGAGCCAAACTGCTCATTTATCTTATATGTGACAAAAATCTGCTCCAGCATATGGTTTCACCTTTGATAAGGAAAAAAGTCATTTTAATTGCTAGTTAAGACTGCTGAGTTACTTTAATTTGCAGGCTCTTTATTAACTGTGATCTATTTCATTTAAAGCAGCAATAAATGAGATTTGGTGTTAGTCTCGCAGTTATTAAATTTCACAAGCACTGTTAGAAGATTTGAGGTCACTCTTTTGAGACTGCACCATTTACATTTAAGACCTTAGCATACTTGAAGTGTAGGCAGAGTTCTCACACATAGTAGATTCTTAATAAATGTTTAAAACCTTGAAAGGGAAGGTGTGTATACTCTCACCTCCCATTTCCTTTAATGCTCTTGTTCTTATAGGTGGTGGTGGGGGGGTAGCACATCACTTCCCATTAAATCTCTCAAATTGAAACATGTGGCAGCAATTGCTTAAAATAGCTATGTCAGGCACTGAAAGCTGTACATTTACTTATAATGAGTTAATGCAATCAATCTCCTTATTCTCTTTTTTACTTAGGTAAAGGCAAGCAGGACCAGTAGCTACTTCAAATAGTATACCTGTTGTGAAATAGAAAATGATAGCTTTTAGCCTGTGGGGCATAAGTTCTTAGAAAAAAGAGCATATTTTGATGAAAGACTATATATAGTACTAGAGTCTTTGAGGCCTGAGTTCTTGTCTCATTTCTACTCATCACTGAATTGTGACCTTGAACATGTCATTATCTCTCAAGATCTCAATTCGTTTACCTGCAGAAGGTGAGGTTGGAGATGAAAATCTTGTTTAGGTTCCACTGAGTTCTTAAGGTCTATCATTCCCTTTCATATCCCAGTCAGGTCTCAGAACCTGGGTTCTCATTTGGGTTTTATTACGAACTTGCTGTTGAACTCAGGCCAGACATTCTAGGTCTTCATTTGCAGATGTGTCACTCCAGTTTTGTGAGGGATATTCCTGGGTTTTAGCCTTTAACTTGTTAGTTGAACACATTTTTAAATAAATTATGAGAATCTTAAATGTGACGTATTTGTATGTTGCCTAGGTTACCAGAAGAAACAGAATGTAACATGCCTCCCTTATAATGACTCACAGTCAAACACTGCACTGATGTGTTTTGACACCGTGTGTCCTAAGGGTCATGGAGGTGCCTCAGCCCATCACCTCAGTCAAGGACATGGAATTGTTACAGTGTTTAGTATCTCGGTCTTGTCCCCCTTCCTGTCAGTTGTCACTTCTTATTCTGTTGGTTTCCAGGGGAATGCAGATCACTAAACTTAACTTTAATGGCCTGAAATTAATACATCATACTAAGCCTGCGGCTTCTTGAGGGAGACTCCCTTTCTTTTTCTTAATAGCAAAGTACATGGACTTATTGACAACAGATTCCTTTGCAACTTATTGGCTTTTTAAACAGATTTATTTGGTTGATAACAGCGACTTGAATGTCTAGAGTTGCCAGAAGTAGAAGTTGGGGGTGAGTTCTCATGTACAACTGTGTGCAAATATATATTCAGTAATATATCATATTCAATATAAAAAAGTACCATATTTTAAATCCCACACAGCACTTAGCACAGTGTCCTGTATGTAGCAGACAGCTAATAAAGTTTCTGAAAATGCAATCTAAACTTGATCATGTGGGTTATAGATCCCAATTCACACATATCTAATGGTCATTTAATTTTTTAAAATGTATTATGAGGGGATATATATATATATATATATATATATATATATATATATAATATATATAATTTTTTTAATCCTGATATTCCTTAGGCCTCCCTGGGTTAACAGGAATGACCCAAATTTCACTCTTCCCTAGATGCAGACATAGGATTTTGAATACTTTGGAAATTCCCCGGATGTGCTTATAAGTGTGTCTATTACTGCCAGATGCTAACACCACCTTTCAGTTTTAACAAGGCAGCCTCTGGGCTTTGCTATATTTGCAGATCTGAGCCCAAGGTGGGGTGGGAAAGAGAGAAACTGATTACATTTTTATCATGAATTAGAGAATGACTGTTGCTCTCTCACTTGTGTCTCACTCTTCCCCTCATCTTTATCATCATCATTATCATTATCATCATTTTTGGTAGGAGGAAGAGGGGTGTTTTCCTAAGTAGTGTGGTTTTACTGAAATAGTTTCTCTGTTGGGTTGCCCTCCCTGGACCCACAATCATCTCTTTCTACAGGCCTTGGTCAGGTGCTCAGTGTGGGATGAGTCAGGAGACACAGCCAAGTAAGAGAACTTGTGCTGAAAAGGCTCCAATACCGAGGCTTTCCTCCAGCTGTGCGCAGTCTGCCTGCCTCCTCTTCCCTTTGATGAGATCTCTCTTCCAAATAGGCTCCTGAGGAGCTCACCCTGCCAATTCACTGGACACGCCCCCCTATGTGTGACTATCAGCTTAGGTTCTTGCTGGGATCCAAAGTATATGGAATCTCTGACGTGCTGGATATTGTACACTTCATGTAGGAGCTCATCCAGGAGGTGGCAGATCCACAATATGGGTAGCTTTTGACAACACGGGCTTTGAGGAACTGTTTATGTGTTATGCAGACCTTTATTTTACCTTCGTTATACTTTGAATACTTTGGTACCTGTCATGGTGCCTGTCTCATGGTGAGTTCATGCTTTTTTAAACTACTTCACCAACAGATGAGCAGAAACAGAGAGACAAAGCAGTTTAAACTATCATTTTAGTAAGGTGTATGGTGAAGGAGGAAAGTAAGATGATTACATGAAATGAAATGTTTGAAATCGGTGGCAGATCCCAATTATCCATTGACCCCTAGTTTCCTCTGAGCACAGGGCCAACAACAGATGGAATATCTAAGCACTTATATGTTCACATAAACACCAGTTGACAAATAGAGCATTTTCTTTTCATTCCACCTGGAATATGACAGAAAGATGAAAGACAAACTCCTGTTGCCTTTTCAGTTCTCAATAGCTGTTGAGAAACTGTCTCTGTTATGTTTCCATTTTGTGGAATAGACATTGTAAACTTTCAAAAGTAAAGACAAAATGTTAGTGGAAAAGATCTATATAAGTTTGTGTGCGTTCTGTTTTCCACAGCTGTCATCTGCTTTGTAATGATGTTCTTAAAAGATGCAGACAAATCCAAGGCATTACCCATGATACACTTAGGCACTTAGCCTTGAGCCAAACTCAGAATGACCTTCTCAAATCCAATAAACAGTAGCTCTATGACTATTTTATTACATGCTGTGATGCTCACAGTCATAAGTGGTTACCTTGAACTTTGTCCCCTTTTTGGTTTTCAAAGTTATGAATCAATGAACTTGAAGTGACGTATGTAGAAGAACGTTGCCCTACCTTTTCCCTAATGTTTTACCTTTGTACACTGTCTTGAACAGAAATAAAACTGTATTCCACAAAATAGATATATTGCTGTTGTAAATAGCAGAGAAGAAAAGGGAGGATAGACGAATAAAATTCAGAGGAATCATAATTCAAATAAACACCTTTGGTTCCTCATAAAAATACTAGGTTTTATGATGGTGAGGTAGCTCCTTAGAAATGCTACTCTGAAAACATCTGCTTTTTATAGAACTTTATCAATCAACCAACCTATCAATAAGTAAGTATGTTTGAGCTCTTATTATATGTTTAGGATTATTAGATTTTATTGATGAATGAATACATTTATTTATCAGATGAATATTTATTGACTGCCTTCTTTATATTAATAAGGCATAAATTACTTGCCAATACAACAGGACACAGACACTACCCTCAAGAGGCTCCTAGTTTATTGAACCATGAATGCATAGCTTAAATAGGATAAGTGTAGTTATAGAAATATTTTCAGGGTATCGTGAAATTCATTCACTCATTTGTTCATTTATTTATTTTTGATTTTTAATATATTTTATTGATTTTTTTACAGAGAGGAAGGGAGAGGGATAGAGCGTTAGAAACATCGATGAGAGAGAAACATCGATCAGCTGCCTCCTGCACACTCCCTACTGGGGATGTGCCTGCAACCAACGTACATGCCCTTGACCAGAATTGAACCTGGGACCCTTGAGTCCGCAGGCTGACGCTCTATCCACTGAGCCAAACCGGTTAGGGCTGTTCATTTATTTAACTTCTGCAAAGTTCTAGCCATTGTGCTGGTGTCCCAAAATAACAAGACAAATTATCAATGGTGCTCATGGAATTGATATATTCATGGGGTAGAAAGGCCTTAAACAAACTAACAAATAAATAAATGCATTTAAGTAAATAAAAAATAAGTATAGCAAAAGTGTGCTAGGTACCAGGAAGGAAAGCATGAGGATTTACGAGAATGTACAAGAAAGGTCCCTACAGGTACTCATGCCAAGGGATGTATTCTGCTATGAGTGAGGTCATCAAAATCGTAAAGAAAATCAAGGCCCATTGCAGTGCCAAGGTGTGACTGCACACAACTGGAATATGTAGTGAGAAGGGTGCTAAGAATTAGTTGATGTGGTCTATGGTCTTGGCTTAGATACTAATGACTTAATGACATCTTTTAACATTTCTGGATCTCAGGTTTTTTACTTGTAGTCTGAAAACTACAGTAGACTGAAAGCGTTGGACTGGGTCATCTGCAAAGCCCTATCTAACCATAAAATCTAACATTCCCAGTAGGATAAGTAATTTCCTACTTCTCTGCAGATGGGCCAACTTCAAAATATGAAATTTTGAAAAATTTCATATTTTGAAAAATTTCATATTTTGGTGACAAATATGTGCATGTGCTTGGTAAAGCTTAAAGCACTATACAATGTGATTGCTGAAGGAATTAGGCTAGACAGATTAATATGCACATGCTCAGACATTGTATTTATAGGGTTTGGAACCAGGCACAGTTCACCTAAGGAACCTCTGCTCCAAAGACCACCTGCCTTATATGGTTCATAGGCCTGTTCACTTCCTAAAGGTTTGATGGAGGAACCACTTGTGTTATCTCTCATATTAATGCATTTTCCAAAATTGGGGGAAATGGCAATGGACATCTCAGAGTGGAGTGGGAAAAAACAGAAGAAATGCATAAAGGATATTCAAGGTGTGGTGAATTGAGCACTGGACCACGAATTTGAATGCTTGGGTTCCAGTCTAGGTTTTGCCACTTTCCAGCCTTGACTCATTGGTCAAGATCCTAAATCTTGTGCCAGTACCATCCGTATATAAGTAAAAGGTGGAAATTTCCATGAATTACTGGTATTCCAACTTCACATTCAGCATCGGATCATTCATGAAACTCCAGCAGGCCTATTGGATAAGAGTGAAGTCACACTGGTTGAGGGAAAGGATTGAAGGCTTGTAGCACCCTAACTGGGCCTTTCTCTCTCATCCCTAAAGCAGCTGAGGCAGGAAGCCATGGCTTCTGGAAATCCAGTTTGGAAGCCACTGGACTAAAGTATGTGTGTTGCATTGATGTCAGGCTGGTGATATCATGCATAGCCCTTTTGAATTTCTCACCATTGCCAACACACATGCTAACTTTGCCCTTGTTTGTACTAACTTATTAAGTAAAAGGACATTGGTGAATACAAGAGTATTTCTTTCTTGGATGATTTCTGAGTTCCGGTGGCTTTGAGTGTGGAGAGATTGACCGTAGTTCTATGCCTCACTTCTTCCATATTCCAGCCACTCTTCTCTAAGTGAATGCTGGCTGGCATTTAGGGCAATCTGGATGGTTAATTACAACCCACACCAGCAATTTAGTCCTGCATTTGGTAAAGACGCTGTACAGACTGTGGAACACTTGACTTATGCAAATATGACCTTACACAGATTGTTCTATGAGGCCCATAATAACATCTTAGAGATGGAAATTTTTATTATGCCCTGTGTGGCCAATTGCCATGAAGCCAGGGTGCTGGGGAGACAGCAGCCACCACAAAGCCAGGACCTTCATACTTTGCCTTTGTGTTGCTCTGTTTTCCCCATGGATTTTTGCTCTGACAGCATGTGTTATTTCAGTATTATTTGTGTTATTACCTCTTTTATGACATTCTAACTGTGACTGAATTGAATGTACTGCAAGGGGTACATTAGAAGGAAAAAAGAGAAAGTTTAAAGAGGCTTAAAAGTGTCAAAGTCTTTATTCCATTTTGTGTAGATTTCTCTTGGCTACCTTCACATTGAAAAGTATTTTGCACAAAGGCACATGCATAAAGGAGCATGTAAAATTTTCTGCATGTGGTGTAATACTTAAGAGTCTAGGTCTTGGATCTAGACAGATGGGTTCTAAATTTTGTTTCTTCTTAGCAGTGTGGCCTTTGTCAATAACTTAATGTCTTCTAGCCTCAATTTCTCATCTGTAAATGGGTGTGATGACACCAGCTCCTCATAAGATTGTCCTAAAGATTAAATGAGATAATACATGTAAAGTGCTTCCCTTTCTGCCAGGTGCTTCAAAAGTCCTACAATTCACTACTAAATTTCATTCTTTAGCCACATTATTCTTAACATTTCCATTTAATAAATAGCTTCTGCTTTGGTATTACTATGGATTTTTTTTAGTACTTACAAAAGCAGACTCTAAATGGAAAAGTTAGCAATAAATGCAGATGAAGGATGAACTTTAAAAATCTATGGGATACATCACAGGGATGTAAAGGATATAGGGAATATAATCAATAATTTTGTAATAGCTGTATGGTATCAGATAGGTACTAGACTTACAGAGGTGATCACTTCATAAGTTATACTATGATGTACACTTGGAAGTAATATAACATTGTACTGTAATTGAAAAATTAAAAAATATATGGGATACATTCAAATGATGATTAAAACAAAGGATTGTTGTACATTGGTGTAAAGGGAAAGTGCAAGATTTTTAATACAATGCTGTGATTAGCCATGGCTCAATAAATTTAAAATTTGTACCAATGTTTAAAATGTAAAAGTGAGAGGTTGGGAAGGCTCGTGTCATTATAACAGCAATAAAAACTATCCTAAGATGTTATGAATAATTATAAGGGGCTAATGGCATTGCATATAACACATTTTTATTGTAAATAAAATTGGGCTCTTTTAATGAATAATACAAAAGAATGTTTTAAAAACGGAAAACATTGTCAGTACTAAGATCACAAAAGCTAGTCATAATTTTTTTTCTTAAGGCTTAATATGTTAGCTAAAGCTGAAATTAACATTTGCTTATCATTTAGAACATCCACATGTAGGTGAAGGTCTTGGCAAGGCTGCATATGTATATGATTTTGAGCCAAATGTGCATCACTGGATAGCCTCAGAGTAGAATGAGTGTGAGAAATGGATGTGAGTGTGGATCAATATGATTAAACCTAGGACAGGGTTGCAAGACAGTGTTTTCATCTTTTGAGATCTTTGAGAATTAAACACCTTCAGTTCTAACGGCTTAGTGTTGCCTGGGGCTCTCTTTCCATTCTGTAAATTTATATTTTTACTAGAGGCCCAATGCATGAAATTCGTGCAAGAGTAGGCCTTCCTTCCCCCGGCTCTGGCACCCGGGACCCAGGCTTCCCTTGCAGCCACGGCTTTGTCTGGAAGGTCGTCTGGAACGATGTCTGGTCTAATTAGCATATTCGGCTTTTATTATTATAGATTTTCCTGACTTTCAGATGCTTATGGGTTCTTCTAAATTGACTGCACACATGATTATTTGGCTCTTATTTACTTGGAGTACACCTGGATCCTTTCCTATAATGAAAGCTTTATTTATTTAAATTTTGTTAAAATAAACCATTTCTGTCTAGAAGTTGGGTCTGGCAAGACCTCTGAAGTTGTAAGTTGATACTTCTTGGTCTGGTCTTCAGTCTCAGAACCCCATTGACCACAGTTAATCTTGCACCTGCACGGCTCTGTCTCATCACCAGGAAATTCATTCCCCCTGCCTTGTCCAGTGCGTAGACCTTAAAAGGAAGTCAACAAAAACTCTTTCAATGAATGGAAAAAAGGATTATGGCCAAATGTACATCTTTTTCAATAATATCCTTCTGTGGCTAAATACTAACGGGTGAAAAATGATAGTTGTGAGAGTAATTACAGCAGCATTCATTTGTGGAGAGTTTACTGCATGCTAGGCATGGTGCATGTTAAGGTTTATGCTCATTTAATCCCCACAACAATGCTAGTAGGTAGATGAATAACAGTATTTTAATTTGAAAAATAGCCAGAAAGGTAACCATGATTGTTGCTGCTGAGCTTGTGCAATAGAAATTACTGAATGATTTAGTAACTAAAATTCTACTTCCTCCATTGCCACTGGACCTGATGATGGAGGAGCAGATCACCACAGTCACTACCTGGGCAAGCTTTTCTTTCAGAGTATAGGTACATTTGCACTCATTTTTGGCCTTTCTACTTTGGGTGACATAGTTATTTTAGATATTTTCTATTTTAAATTATAAACCCCAAATAGGTTTTTCCCCTCAAAATTATGTTAGTTTACCCAGACACATTCCTGCTTCTTAGTGTTTTTTCCTTGTTCAAGTTCAACTATTACAAGCTGATATGAACTTGGATGAATCAACTGTTCTCTTGGAGTAAGAATTTTTCCTATTGTTCCTCAAACAATGCCCTTGAGTACCCTGTGAGACATAAATAGCCAAAATGTATCCTGGCATCCTGGAATAATATTTAGAGGTAGGGAGGCAAGACTAATCTAGAATAATTTCAGAGGGATTGTCTCTTTCTTATTTTCTCTCTCTCTCTCCACTATGTATTTGGGAGCACCAATCTCATTATCAATGATAAAATCAATTACTGAAAATAATTGGGGTCAGCATAACTCTAGGGAACAATTCTTTAAGAAGTGTCACTGCATGTCAAAACACAGATTTCACGAATGGGGCAGTAGTTTACTCCTATAGTATTGAATCTGCCTCATACCCTTCAGCAGCATATAAATAGAAAGTCCTTTTCCTCCTAATTTTAAAATCAGAAGTTGTTATTAAAAGTTAACAAAAATCAGCTCAAGCTTATTTTCTGCCAGTAATTTGAAACAGATTTAAAAAATATATTTTTTTTATTGATTTCAGAGAGGAAGGGAGAGGGAGAGAGAGATAGAAACATCAATGATGAGAGAGAATCATTGATTGGACACCTCCTGCACACTGGGGATCGAGCCCGCACCCAGGCATGTACCCTGACCAGAATCAACCCGGAACACCTCAATCTGCAGGCCAACACTCTATCCACTGAGCCAAACCAGCTAGGGCTTGAAGCAGATTTTTAATGCTTTATAAAAAAGGTACTGAAGTATTGGCCTATGAAGAAAATTCATGAACAGATGTTCTGGGTAAGTTCAGAGACATTAAGCTCCTAAAAAACGTGTTTCAAACAGTTGGCTCAGGCATAGGCACACCTTTTAATTACGGTGAACTTATGATAGGTCAACATTTCAGGGTTTATCTGAATTATGAGTTACCTTGAGCACTGTCATCAACTAAAGGCAATCATTGACCTTGAAAGAAGAGAGTTAATCATGAAAAGCAATTCAGCAATTGGCCATGTCATTAAATAACTGAGGAGGAGAGAGAAAGAGACAGAAAGGGAGGGAGATTGAGAGAGAGAGAGAGGGATCATGGTGTAAAAATGTGAAGTTAGTGATTTTGCATAGGTAATCCCCGAGTTTTATGCTTCTTTAAGGTGGGATGGGTGTGCACCGAGCCATTTGCATTTTCTTTTCAGTTTTCCTTGGGCTGTATTTAGCAACTCTGTATGTGACCGTATCTTCAGTGTGTGGAGTAAACTGGCTTATATGGAAACGGAGCCTGCCAGCATTGTGCCTCATGCACATAAGTGAGCAAATGAATGTTGAACTGATTTAACTCTAATTTCATTGGGTTCGTGCTCCAGAGAAATGTATGTTGGTTGCATCACAACTCAGAATCTCAACTGCACATAAAGACTCATGATATGACTTTTCCTGTTTTTAATTTCTTTAAAAAAATCAGCCTTAGTATCTCTTTGATGAGGAAATAATTCTTAATGTGGAAAGAGAATAGTCTCACATTTTTTTAAGGCACAAAATTATTTTTTTCATTATCTTCCAAGGATTGAGAAGTACTCCTTGATAAAACTATAGATTATACAAATGGGTCCTTACATAATGTATAAAGTATTGTCTTGGGAGAGTGCATCTCCCTGCATGTCCTGAGGGGGCAGGCAGAGAAGGCATAGATCACCTGCACGCCACAGGTGAGCTTTGCTTCTCCTCATACTGTCCCCACATACTGTCCACTAAAAAGTGCCACGGAGAGCTTGCTCAATCCCAACCTCACCTCTCTGACAAGGCATCTGTGAAGACAGACTAGTCAGAATTCCTGCCAAGTAAGCTACAGAATGTAAAGTGGTGTATGAATATGTAATAGCAGCCATTATCCATTGATGCCCCTGTCTTTGGAAAGAATCATTTCATTCACTGTGGAGAGAATGAGGGGCAATTTGAAATGGCCTGAGGTAAATGGCATTTCATATATTGCCAATCAAATTAACCTTGAACCTTTCTCTTATTCTTTTTCTTTTTTCTCCATCACTGAAAATTAAGACGATGTGTATAAAACCCCTTTTCGCTCTATAGTATTGCATTTTATCCTCCTTTCCCTCCCTGGGGAGGAGAGAGATGAATGGCTCTGTGTGTCAATCAAACTGATTGAGACTTAGAGTGGGGGAAAGTGAGACTGTCACCAAGTCCAGAAGACACTACGGTATCTTGGCTTCAGTATAGCAATTGCTTCCACTGTCCTCCGCTGCCCTCCAGCATTTGGTCAGCAAATGCAGCCTGATCTGAGATCGGAAGCAGATCCTGATCAGAGCTGCTGGAAGTAAACATGAAATTCTACAGGAGCGTGGGCCTGGGGCTATTCTGTCTCCTGATTCTCACACAGAGAGTTTGAATCTTTGCCAGGGAGTAAACCTCTTTGGAGCTCCTGGTTGATTTTACCTGAGCAGAAAGCAGCATTGTGTGAATGTAAGCAGCAGTGGACTATTCAATCCCTGCATTTTGCAAATGAGCACTTAACAATCATCTTTTCAATAAAATGCTGTGAACATACATATTTTCATTTCTCAATCTGATCTCCCTAGATATAATAAGCATACCATTTTCAGACAAGATAAGTCTTACCCCTAGAAACATCATTCTGCTAGTTTGAATTCTGTTTTATCCCAATTATACTCTCTAATTTCCAACCCCTCCCTATATCTTTATGCTGTTCCCACTAGACATCTCTCTGTCTCAACACCTCTGCCATTATCTAACCTCATTCTATAACCTTAAAACTCATTCTATAACCTTAAAACTCATTCCACTATCTAACCTCATTATATAACCTTAAAACTCATTACACTAATTCTTTTGTCTTATCCACACTTCCCCCCTCAATGTAAGTGATTTCTTCCTTCAAAAGAAATAACACATTGTTTCTGCATTTTTATATCATATTCTCTACTATAGCTCTATGGTTTCTATCTTCCTCATTCTTCTAAATCTAAGGTCCATAAGACAGAGCCATCTTTGATTATATATGAGTTTCCCACATTGTGGCAGAAAGATTTAAAAAGACTTATAAGGAATATGTAGCAAAACAAACAAACACAAAAACCAACAACACACAATATAAAGATGTTAAAAATAGATGGGAAAAATGAGGCCAAGGAATTTTCTTTGTAACTTGACAGTATCTAGAACTCTCCCTTCAGGCAAAGGGCTGAGACCTCATGAGCCCCAGAAGTGTAGTGGAGATACTGGCCAAGAGCCAGAATTTTCTCAAGCATACCAGGGCTCGGGCAATGCATTCTGTCACTGATATTCAATCTCGTGTACAGCTATTTATGACCAAACCAATGTAATAAACGTCAAATAATGTACTTTTCCCTCTAAGATCTGCCTCCTGTGAGATATGATATGGGATCAGTAAGACAAAGTGAGTGAGTCTTGATCTTGGTATTGGATAAAATGATATGCTGATTGGCAGAAAAGAACCAGGTCTTATTTGGGGAATAGTTTCGGCAAATATGTAAAGGCAGTACCAAAAAATGTGTGTGTGTCTTAGCTGGATTAGAAGGTCAGATTGAAGGTTGCTGAGAAGAAGTATATTTATTGGATACTCTTATCAAGACTAAGGAATACCAGAATGAGGGAGATAGATGAGATGATTTTAAGATTTTATGTGTATTTATGTCATTATTTTTTCTCTAAATTTTTAGTGGATTCACTACAATTCAGGATGAACAAATTATTTGTTTTCCAAACTGGTGCATTTTCGAGAGCAAAAGGTGACATTGTTATTATTCAGGACCACAGGCATGATCCCCGGCAGGCCAGCATATGCAGTTTCCTTCTGATAGTGACTGATCTGCCTGTGCAGCAATCAGCAGACCAATGTAATACTGATTTCCTCTTATAATGAAAATATTTTAGGCTTACCTTTAATTGTTTTTGAAAAATCTGATTGAAAAAAATGTAGCCCTTCACAGAATCACCTCTGGTCAGTATCTGTTACTCCATACATTAGGTACACACACTCACATGAGCTGTTTTCCAAACACCCAAAGGAGTGCTGAATTAACTCACTGAGTTCTTATGGGACTTCCTCTGTGACTTTTTCTCTTGACTTTCTTCAGAATAGTAGTTCTGTGATTGTTTTTCTGTTGTTCTGATTCTTCCTATTTCTACTTCAGGAAAGGTGTATTATGACAAATCTTGCTTTAAGCTATGGCTGTGCTTTTGATGACTTTCTTTGGCCAGTTAAAATTCCATAGGGCTTGAGGTAAAAACTGATTAAAATAACCAAGGGACTGAGTCTATTTTCACTGCCCATTAGGAGAATTAATAACAACAGCGCATTCAAGTTCATTAGTTTGGTTTGGATAGAATATGCTGCTCTGAGAGTGGCAATTTGAATGACAGGTACGTCTGATGAAAAAAAAGTAAAGTTTCCCCACCAAAATTTGTCCATACTGACAAAAGAGAAATATAGAGTTATTTATCTAGAAAGTCTAGGCTGAAAACTTTTAATATCAAGCACTAAAATTATACTGTCTTGAATCACCTATATTGATAGCTAACATTGATTAAATCTCCTGAATTATTGCCCAAAGCTTGATTTCATTTTTCTAGTGTAGAAAACAATGCAGAGGTGCTCTATAATCTAATGCTAGGCAGTGTGAATATTACTACTCAAAGGGCTTTCAGTCTCTTAAAGTTTTCCCCCATTTTGGGAGCAAAGAGTGGGAACCGTAATAGTCAAAAAATCTAAGGGAGCAGTTTGGAAACTAAGAATGTAACACTTTTTTATTTACTTTATTAGAATTTTGAATTAAAAAAAAGCTTATCTTAACATTTGAGAGAAAGCCGGAAACAGCTGGAACTCAGGAGCTCATTGTTTTTTGTTGTCACTGTTGCTTAGGAAAGGGGAGCCATCTGAATTGATGTCTCACATGTCAAGAGTGCATCATAGTCCACACATAAACAGCGTATTAGTTGTTTTACAGTATATAATAACCTGTAAATGGATACTGATTTACTATAAAAACAATTATCCCTGTACAAAATGTCTCAATGGGTTTATTGTGGTTGCTTTAGATCAAGGATCAAATCTGATTGCATAAGAGACAGGGATGATTTGCCTACCTAGGATATTACTGCCCGACTCTGAGCTTCCCTGATGGTCGAACATTGGCTGATAGTAGATACTTGAGAAATATGTCAGAAGAAGCAGAAAGATGGGCTCTGACAGCATGTCCTCTTATCACAGGCAAAGACAAGGGCTGGAAGAGGAAGCATTCCTTTTATGTAATTATATTTGGGGAGCTCCAGGAAAGCATAGTCATTTTTGTGCTTTCATTTTTAAAAGCCAAATACTCTGAACAATTCATACTCAGTTCATAATCAGTTTTTACATTTTCCATTACTCAGAGGAAATGGGAAGCCTGGATTTTAAATGCAAACAATCAAAAATGGTTATTCACTTTTCATATGTTGCTGTTGATTCTTAGTTAATATTGTATAAAACAAATTGGAGGCCACAGGAAGGAGGGTGCAAGTGGTTTAGGGGATGATGTCAGCTCAAAAACAATGTGAAAGAGAAGAGTTTCTGTCTTCAATTGGAAGAAAAATTGGTGAGAACTTGGGCAGGAATATAGTCACCTTTAGATCCCCATACCTCTGAATTCATCCCTGTTATCAGTTTTGGACAGGAACTAATATAAAAATTGTATGTTTTTATTCCACTCGCCTAGTCTGCTTGGTAAATTTGAACATGCTAATTACTTTTTCTCTGAGAAATTTTCCTCTTTGTAAAAGTTATGAAGAAATTAAATACTTCTTATATTTTGTATTGCTTCTTCAGTTATACATAACTGAAAATCACAATAAACACAAATAGATTTTCAAGCAAGGAAAGAAACTTTAGTTTAGAATCCAGCTGCTCATTCTCTCAACAAATATTGACCTTATCATTTTTTTTAATGCACCTAACTTCTGTGATGAGATAAGAAGAAAAATTTGGAACTAGATCCTCAAGCAGCTTAATATATAATAAGGGAGAAAAATGTGCAAGTTGTACTTGTCACTATAGTAGAGATAGGATATTCTATTGGAGAGGTACAAATCCAACCTTATCTGATTTTAGATGCTATTTCTATCCAGATAGGCCAGGAGAGATTTGTGGAGAAGGAGGCATTTAATCTGGGGTACATTCAAGAAATATATTTAGATTTTAGACACTTGGAAATGGGTCAGTTACCTAATAGTTATATATTATTTATTAATTACTATTAGATATTATTATTATTTGTTATTTATCTACTAGAGGCCCTGTACATGAAATTTATGCATGGGGGTGGGGGAAGGGCCCCCTCCATCTGGCCTGCATCCTCTCGCAATCCAGGACCTTTGGCTCCTAACAGTGTGCCTGCCTGCCTGCCTGATCACCCCTAACCACTCGCCTGCCTGCCTGATTGCCCCTAACTGCTCGTCTGCCTGCCTGATCGCCCCTAACTGCCTCTGCCTTGACCCCCGCCACTGTGGCTTCGTCCAGAAGGACATCCAGAAGGTTGTTTGGCTGTCAAGTCTAATTAAGCATATTATGCTTTTATTATTATAGATTGCTGCATAATAAATTACTTCAAAAATTTAGTGGCTGAAAATAGCAGACATTATTTTCCACAGTTTCTGTAGGTCAGGAATTGGGAGCAGCTTAATTGGGTATTCTTCTCAGTGTCTTCATGGTCTGCAGTCAATCTGAATGCTTGACAGGGGCTGGAGGGGCTGCTTCCAAGATGGCTCATTCTCATAGCTGTTGGCAGGAGGCCTCAGTTCTCACCATGTGGGCCTATCCATAGAACTGCCTGAGGGTCCTATTGACATGGCACCTGACTTCTACCAGAGCCAGAACTCTGAGAGACTTTGAAAGAGAGACATTGATGTGTGTGTGTGTGTGTGTGTGTGTGTGTGTGTGTGTGTGTGGCCCTTTTATGACATAGTTTTGAGGGTGATTATCATCACTTCCACTTCATTCTATTTGTTATAAGTTAGTCACTAAGTGTATCCCGAATTTAAAAAGATAGAAATTAGGTTCTACCTCTCAAAGGTGGACTGTAAAAAATTTGTGAATATATTTCTAAAAACTTCACAATGGGGTTGGCAAATAAAAAGGGGACAACATCTGACTTAGGGGAGGGAACAGATCATGGTAAAAATCAGTACTTGGAAATACATGCAAGGAACTTGAGATACTGCAGTTTGGAGAGCTTTAAACTAAGATTATAGTGGGAAATAAGGCAGGGTAGAGCTGTAATTATAGCCATGCTTTAGGGAGATTAGTCTAGCAGCAGTATAAATGAAGAGAGAATGAATGGGGAGACTAGTTAGGAAACCATTTCAGTCATGCAGAGGAATGGGCCTGGAAGAAGATAGTTGGACCATGGTTCCAAAACGAATGCTGCTGTTTGCTGCTATTTTTCTTCTTGTAGACTCTACACCGTACAAATAACTCTAAAGATTAATCCATTTTTATGTGTCTGATCCAACTGTTAATGGAATCTGTCTGTATTTTAGATGGTGTTTCTTATGGAGCTTTTACTGGGTTAGTGAATTGAGCTGTAAGCTTGATGCACAGTAGCAATTCTTTCTGTGCTGATTGAGTACAGTTTGTCCCAAGGATGGCAACTGCACTTAATGCCCACAGGGCACATTCCTAATTGAGTCTGTCTCTTAACTGTAGGGAGAGCCTGATGTTATTGCTAGACTAAAACCATCCTAAATTGGAATTCTTCATGGCAAAATTGCTATTCTTTCTCCCTTAGTTACCAACATCTCCATTACCAAGTATCACATTATTCTTCCATAAGCACTTAAAGTGTTCACTTACCCAGCTTGTATATTCATTTACTTCCATTTACCATATAGAAGTTGCCTGGGCTTTTTGATGATGTCCATTCTCATCACATAGGCAACTCGGGCACTAAAAGCCAGGCACATGGCCAGAGTCCGAATTCCCACACTAATGCTTTGACTTACTCCATTGTTCTTTAGGAAATCCAATAATTCCAGACTATGGGAATCTTTTTCTTTCTCTTTCTTGATTTAATTGAATTTATGAATCTCTAAGAATTTAGCAATTAATAATGTCTCTAATTGTGGGTTGACCGTTAATTTATTTTTTTCACCAACTTGACTGCAAGCTCACAGAATGTATGGACCAGTATTTTGTACATTCTTTTAACTGGAAGTGAAGTGTTTGTGGGTGTTTACTAAATTTAATTGAAGAAGACTACTTAGATGAGACTGGTATCCTTTATTTTATCTTCTCAACATATGCATCCTTTATACAGTACTTTATTTTCTCCCTTTTTACTTCTAAATCCCAACAACAGTTTATAGCAAGGGTTGTAATTTATAGCACCTGTTCACCCCTTCCTATTTTAGCTGCCTTTTTTTACTTTATGTAATACTAGGTGAAATCTTGAAGTGACCTTTAATTTTTCCAACATTCATTTATATATGGATTAATCTAAATGGTGATAATGTCCTATTTTGAAAATATCTGTGGTTCTGAATATTCAGTTGCTTCTCTGCATTGTTAATTGTTAATGTTATCCAGGAGGTAATGCAATGCAACTCATTGATCATTAAGTAGAGCTTCCAATATTATTTTATACTAGAGGCCTGGTGCATGAAATTTCGTGCATTGAGGTGGGGGGTTCCTCAGCCTGGCCTACCCTCTCTAACAGTTCAGGAGCCCTCAGGGGATATGATGGCTTAGGTGGGCCTAAGCAACAGTCTGGCCTCCCTCTGTGTGAGGTCACCAGCTGATCAGGGAAAGGTGCCGCCCCCTCACCCCACTGCTGCTGCCACTACCGTGGCTGCTGGCCCTCCTCAACCCTTGCAGCTATTATGGCTTTGTCCCGAAGGATGTCTGGAATACTTCTGATCTATCAGGTCTAATTAGCATATTACTCTTTTATTAGTATAGATGGTCCTTAGGATGTTTACAAAGGTTCAATGGAACAAAACTCTTTTTTCATGCTGATTTGTTTTTGTTTTTGTTACTGTTTTATCACTAGTGCAGGCTTAGAAGATCTTCCAATTCCTGGAATATCAGTATACAAACTGAAGGTCGAGGAGATTATGATTTAGACATACCTTTCTGCCCAAGTCATTACATAGGTAAATTGTACAGTTTGTAAAACCATGAATAACATATTCTGAGGGGGATCAGAGAACCTTATAGCATAACCCTTTCATTTTATATGTGAAAAGAATTGAATTGTAGTGATATGGAGTGGTTTCTCAAAGGTGCCAAGTTCTAGCAGGTAATCCATGATTTAAATCAAATTTTCTGGATTCTGTGTTTGATCTGATAAAAAATAATCAAATAACAGGCTTTACCTCTCAAAAAAAAAATCCCTCCAACCCTTTCTCCCTAAATTCAACACCAACTGAACCCAAGACAAGAAATCTTCCCTTGCTAGTTTTTTCTTTTTCTTTTGAAGAGTGTCTTTTATCTTCCAAATCCTCAACTTCCATAGAAGTGGTAGAAGAGGCAGGCAGACAGGTGTCCTCTTCTACCCCCATGTCCTGTTTCTTACCTTTCACTGTTAAAGTAATAAATATCAATTACCATTTACTAAGTAATCTTACTAGTAGGAAATTATCTATACTAATACAGATGGAGTAATTAACATAAGCACTTAAATTACTATCAGAAACTTGGGATTTTTTCAAGGTATAAAAACAAATATATTTTAAAAATATAAGTATTTTTGAGTGTGCTGATGTCATATTAACTCTGGTTTAAAAAATAATTCTAAGGGTAGTGAGAAAACTTTATAGAGAATTTGAACTTTCAGAATGTTCTTTAAGAAGGAGAAGGAGGAAAAGAGGAGGGGGAAGGAGAAGAAGGAGAAGGAGAAGGAGAAGGAGAAGAAGAAGAAAAGAAGAAGAAGAAGAAGAAGAAGGAGGAAGAGGAGGAGGAGGAGAAAAGAGAAGAATACAAGGATGAGGAGGAGGAGAAAGAGAAAGGGGAGAAGAAAGAAAAAAAATGTGCTTGAATAATGCAAAAGTGGCAAGCAAGTATTTTTCTATATCCCCAGCCACTAGTAGATGGGCATGTCCTTAGTGTTATTAGGGTCAATTATAAATTTTATCTTAAAATAAGATGTGTTATTCTATCATTTTGCCACTGTGATCTTGATCACAGTGGTAAAAAGTTGGAGTGAGAATATCTGAGAAGGTGAGCAGCAAGTTGGATGTTATACACAGAGGATTGAGAATGGCTATGCTGGTTGTTAGAATGGGAAATTTTGAAATGAAAACTAATAAGTTAGACCACTGTTGTTTGAGGAGGGGTGGTCAGGTGATGTACGTGTGCTAACCCTTGCAAGCTAGAGGGATATGAGTTACTTGGTATCTGTGGCAGGGAAGGAAGACATCCCCAGTGTTATGTAGGAACACAGCATAGACTTGAAACATGAAAAATTGAATATTGGTGAAGTAATGGTTCTAATAGTTTGACAAGGGATGAAAAGACCTGCTGGTTTCTAATTAACCTCTCTAGTACATAAAAAAGTACCTGGCTCATAATAGGTGCTCAAAAATATTTAAAGAATACATAGATAGACTAGGAATTTGTTCTAGCATTATGGAGAGCCAGAGAGAGGTAATATTATGGAGGAGGAAGAGCAAAATTTTCAAATAGGAACAGTATACAAAGTTAGAAGAGAGTCTTAATTTGAAGGTTGCCAAGAAAATGGATTTAACTGTATTTCCTCAAGAGCTGATTATATTTGAGGGCAACTGTGTTGGAGGTGGGTTGGAAAATATCTGGGGATCTGTAAAGTAAAGTACTTCTAGCAATCATGTTTCTTTCTAGCATCAGTTCTGGAACTCATTTAGATATTTAGACATATCTGTGCTTTAGCAGAGTCTTAGAACCAAAGACCTTGAAGTCTTTTAAGGATTCCTTTCCTATGATGTGGTAACCTCTAACACAGTGTTTAAGTTCCAAGAAATGCTTAATATTTAACATGCTGTTGATTCCCTTAATCATCTTTCAATATCAGAATCCTGTGCTTTATCAGATAAGCCTTTTAAGCTCATGGCAGGTGATCTTGTTTAATCCAATCACAAAGCATCCATCTCTGGTGATGTTGTCATTAATGCTGATTCAGGATCTTTCAACAAATCAAATGCCTGTCCCTCGCCCAGGAAGGAAGTTAGAAAAGTTACAAGGTGAAAACTGATTTGCTATCTCATCCGAGATTCAGTGTCTGATAGAGTAGGTGTGGATTGTGTCCTATGGTTGGTTATAGAATGTTGTGGAATGGCTGTGTGCAGATATTTTCAGGCTTCTTTTAAAAAAAACTCATGAAATACTGCACTTAAAAATGATTCTAAGTAATGTGCAAACAGACATCACTACTGTATATCTGAGCCTTACTCTGCTACTGAGTCTATCTCTGGGGGTAGGGATCCAGGACTGGGTCAGGGCGGGAGTGAAGTTCCATTTCTGTTATTCATGTTACTGAATAAAAACATTATGCTTTTAATATTTTGTCAAGTCCATTTTTATGCAACTGCATTCAGAAACAATGAAATGCGTATGTCAAATTGTCCAGTGTCCTGCTTTATCTCTAGATAAAGAGAGATAGAGACTTTAAAAAAGAGCCTCTTACCTTCCTTAGGACGTGAACTCTTGCTAGAGCTGACTTGATTACCAGGATGTCTCGTGTCACTGATAGGAAGCTGATATACTACCCCCTTAGCATCACTCTCTCTATTTCTGGTTTTAAACTGAAGAGCCATACCATATTAGCAGCGAAGTATATCCTGTGTCTTACTGGGATTGGTCTATATGTAAGAATAAATAACAGCACTTTATGACATGTCTACATTATTGGTAGTACGTCTACCAATATTATTTCTTTTAATGTAGAATGAGTGGCTCTGGAGAAGATAATAAGATCTCTTCACTGGAAAATTTGTGAGATCCCGATCATCTCCTGATGAAATAAATCAAGTTTAATAATGTACTCAGGAGAACTCATATTTTGTGTATACAGCTTTTGAGGAATTACTCAATGTTGGGATTTCATTCTCAATAAATAAATTGTTTATCCAAAATATAGCTTATCCTGGCATACAAGTTAGTACACTTCTTATCCTGTCAAATTACAGACTCATTTTTATTGGGCATTTCACTTTAATAGAGTGCTAGCTGCCAGTTTAAAACCTACAAGTCTGGTTTTTTTGGGTCAGTGCTTTTCATGAGGAATTTGTAGACGAGATATGTTGATTCTATCTTAATCCACCATGATCCTCTTCACTCCTTTGGAAAACAATAATCTGGAATCGATGACAGATATATATGTCTTTTTATTGATTTTTCCTCAGGCTTTTATTTTATTTTTTCAGACTTTGATTTTGTAGGTTTTGGCGTTGGACTAAGCTGCATGAACTGCATGAATATAAACCCATAGTTATGTTCAAACAGGCTAAGGAATCCTGCCAGATGGAAATATAAATTTTTTTAATGTGTTAAATAAAGATGCTTTCTGGTATCTTTAAAATTAATTTCTTAAAGAGCTTATGTTACTTTGAATGGGTTGGTTAACTTTTTTCTCCTTTAGAAGACAGAAAGCCTTTCATGGTGTTAGGCTTTATTATCTTGAAATGAGAGTGCCCAGAAAAGGATACATAATGACCCTAAGAATTAATTATTAACAAAAGAAGGGCCACAGATCCATATTCTAAACCAAAGTTACTATTGTGAGTACTTGTCCTCCAACATTTAATTGGATCACAAAAAAATAATCCAACAAGAATCTCACATACTGGACTGTTCACTTCATAGCTTGTTTAGGAGGGTGCTTCTCGTTGCTCTAAGGAAGGTATTGTATGGCTGAATTGTTGACGTTTTTCTTTGGGCATGGTGAATTATATTTGCATCCACTTTTAAAGTTCTCTGATGAAATGTTGTGAGCATGAGAGAGGAGTAGAACTTTCGGTTCTGGTGCGCTCATTTATTTTTATGATTCATAATAACACTTTAAGGAGACTTTTGGTCCTGCCTGCAGTTATGCTTTGGCTCATCTTCTCAGAAGTAATGGTTTTCCCGTCAAGCATGAATCCTTGTTAAGCTCCACAGTTTTCAGAAGAGCTGTCAGCTTCACCCCCAGTGTGATTGGTAAAGCATATAGGTTTGTGCCTAATGAACAATACAGACTGCCTGCCTTGGAATAGGTTTTATACAGTATTTTTTTAGAAACTCAGTTGGGGGGATATTTGAAGACTATGCAGTCCATCTGTTCTGTCTGATATTCTAAAATCCACCAGGTTAAGTCACATCAGAAGAAAGCTGGGCGCCCAGACCTCCTAGTACTGGCCATCTGCAGAATTGCTTTACTATAATTTTGGTATGATAATCTTAGCCTATAATGATGGTCAAAATAAAAAGAGAGCCATTTGAAACTTACAGTTATGTCAACTGTAAGAATGTAGCTGAATATCTTGCTCAATATAACACAAAGCTTTTCCCATCTCTCCTATGATTTTTCCAGTACCCCACTGCCAAAATTATTCCCTAATTTCTAATGAGATGGAAGAGATTCCAGGCTACAATCTCCAGTCCTCTAATTCTATTAATTTAAATATTGTTTTCCTCTGAGATTCTCTCTTCCACTACTTATTTTATTTTATTTTTTTAAATATATTTTATTGATTTTTTACAGAGAGGAAGGGAGAGAGATAGAGAGTTAGAAACATCGATGAGAGAGAAACATCGATCAGCTGCTCCTGCACATCTCCCACTGGGGATGTGCCCGCAACCCAGGTACATGCCCTTGACCGGAATCGAACCCGGGACCCTTCAGTCCGCAGGCCAACGCTGTATCCACTGAGCCAAACCGGTTTCGGCTCTTCAACTACTTATTAATGTATATTTTTTTCATCCCATTTTGTTTCTGTACTTGGAAAGAGGGGTGGTAACTTTTTCTTTTTCTCACTTCTAAACTTTATATAAGAAAGATTGTATTTTCTCAGTTATAATTGAAAATGTCTTGACTAAATTGGTAAATTAAATTTTGTTGTCTCAATTTTTATTTCTTTGACTAATTACTGAAGTAATTTTTATTTTATTTTTTTATTGTCTAAAGTTTTACATATGTCTCCTTTTCCCCCAATTGACCCCCCCTTTTTAAAAATATTTATGAACATATTTACATTAGTGGCCCAGTGCACTAAATTCATGCACATTAAAAGGGGATTAATTAGAGGAAATATTTTGATATTGCTATTTGCCCTTTCTTTATAATAGAAGTGTCAGAGATACAGAAAATTAGTAAAATCTATATGAAAGTCTTCCTCCTGTCAGAGTCTGGGGTGCACCACAGGACCCAGAGTCAAGTCCCCGCCCACCCACGTGTGCCTCAAAATAGTGTGAGACCTAGACCCAGCCTGCCCCCCCCACCCCCCCCCCCCCCCCCCCCCCCCATTGAGCTAGATCCAGGCCCGGCCAGTCCCACCCTTGTCAAGCCCCGCCAGGTGGGGTGTGTGGCCTGAGGTCCCCCATCAATCCCTGCCAGGTGGGGGGCTCAGCCTCAGGTCCCCTGTCAAGCCCCACCAGGAGGGTGGCACAGCCTCAGGTCCCTCGTAAAGCCCCACTGGGTGGGGGGGTGCGGCCTGAGGTCCCCCGGCCCAGCACTGGAGCGGGGGGGGGGGGGGGAGGGAGCACCTTGAGGTTCCCTGTCAAGCCCCGCCGGGCAGGGGGCGCGGCCTCAGGTCCACTGGCCTGGTGCTGGGGCATGGCCTGAGGTCCCCCAGGCAAGTGCCGGGGTGGGGGGCACAGCCTGAGGTCCCCCATCAAGCCCTGCTGGGAAGGGGGTGTGGCCTCAGGTCCCCTGGCCTGGTGCTGGGGGTTGGCCTGAGGTCCCCCGGTCTAGTCCCAGCACAGGGGGTGCGGCCTGAGGTCCCCTGTCAAGTCCTGCCGGGTCGGGGAGCACAGCCTGAGGTCCTGCAGCCTGAGGTCTCCCAGCCTGGTGCCTGGCTGGGGGGCACAGCTTTAGGCCCCCAGTCAAGACACACGGGAGTGAAGGTGGAGTGCAGCCTCAGGTCCCTGCTGATTGCTCATTAAGGCTCATTATGGGAACTTGGCCCCTGCTGTGGGTGCAGCCATCTTGTGTTACGGAAACCCCATCTCTGCTGTGGGTGCAGCCACCTTGTGTTACAGAAACCCCTGCCTCCACTGTGGGTGCTGCCATCTTTCTGGTGGAGTGACAGTCAATTTGCATAGTCCCTCTTTATTATATAGGATGTCCTCATTTATGAATGTCCTGTTCTTGGACCATTTATCTACTGGGATCTTATCATATTACATAATCTCATCATATTTTAAAGAACTTATCTTTGATGAAACATAATTCTATATATTTTTCACATTGTTGCTTATCATCTGATAAGCTTGTATTTTGAGAAATAGGTTTACTTTTCTATGCAGTCAAATTAATCTATCTTTTCCTTTATGATTTATTCTATTGCTTTTATGTTATCTTTTCATGCAAATTTTACTCCTTGAGGGTTTGGATATGGTGCTATACAATTTTTATTATGTTTGTTTCATCAACAGGCCTACTATAGTACTTAGGACACAAAAATGTGCAATCAATATTTGTTGATATATTGATAAATTATACTTGCTTAATCTATGGAGTTTACATTTCCTGCATTGTTACATTGCAAATCTTTAACAGAAACACCAATATACATTTGCATCAGCATTTCCTTTTGGACACTTAGAGATAAATAAAGTCATGCTTTTGGGCAACATAAGCAGAAAACTGTTGCCTTGTCAACACTTTTGGTTGAATAGAGGAAGAACTCGTATCATATTATATCTTTCTATTTTTCTGATTTATCAGAGATCACATCTCACTGTGTTGAGGTTTTTGATTCCAGTTTTACCATGGAAGCACCTGGCAGGAAAGTGGGAACTGATTAAATTGTGACATGATTCGATATCTAGTGAATAGATTTCTATCAATTTTTGTGCATGACTCTGATATTGTTGAGCCAGTTAGTGCTACATTTGGAGGTCCCAGAAGACTAACTCCTGGAGAGTGGAGAAATCCTAAAGTTAGAAAGAAAACTCAAGTCTTAACAGAATTATGATTCACTGGGTGGGGGTGGGGCAGGAAGGAACCCAACACTGAGAATCTAGAAGTAGAGAAGTATTTTGCAGTGAAAAGTAATCATATCATTATTTCTTTTCCTCACTTCAGAGTACTAGTTAAATGTGAAGAATGGCCATTTTTCAGAAATCAGGGGTACTACTTCTTGCCACATCTTAATAAGAAATGTAGGCAGAAATGTTTGCCTACATTTCTTATTATTTATTAACTAGAGGCCCGGTGCACAAAAATTTGTGCACTCGGGGGGGGGGTCCCTCAGCCCAGCCTATGCCCTCTCGCAGTCTGGGACCCCTCGGGAGATAACGACCTGCTGGCTTAGGCCTGCTCCTGGGTGGCAGAGGGCAGGCCCAATCCCTAGGTGCAGCCCCTGGTTGGTCTCAGAGCAGGGCCGATTGGGGAGTTGGGGCACCGCCCCCTGTCATACACAGAGCAGGGCGATCGGGAGGTTGTGATTCCACCCTCAGTCACGCTCAGGGTAGGGCCGATTGGGGGGTTGGGGCACCATCCCCTGTCACACTCAAGCTAGGGTCGATGGGGAGGTTGCGGCGCCACCCCCTGTCATGCACAGAACAGGGCCAATCAGGGGGTTGGGGCATTTCCCTCAGTCACTCACAGAGCAGGGCCCATCAGGGGGGTTGGGGCTCTGTACCCTGTCACGCACAGAGCAGGGCCAATCAGGGGGTTGGGGCGCAGCCTCCTGTCACGCACAGAGCAGGGCCGATCAGGGGGTTGGGGTGCTGCCACTCTCACACTCAGGGCAGGGCCGATGGGGAGGTTATGGCTCTACCCCATCACACACAGAGCAGGGCCCGTGGGGGTGGTGGTTTTGGGGCGCTGCACCCTGTCACACACAGAGCCGCAGGGCGATCAGGGGGTTTGGGCGCTGCCCCCTGTCACGCTGATCCCAGTGCCGGGAGGCCTCGCGGCTCCGCTGATCCCGGTGCTGGGAGGCATATTACCCTTTTACTATATAGGGTAGAGGCCTGGTGCACGGGTGAGTGCCGGCTGGTTTGCCCTGGAGGGTGTCCTGGATCAGGGTGGGGGTCCCCACTGGGGTGCCTTGCCAGCCTGGATGAGGGCATGATGGCTGTTTGCAGCTGGTCACACACCCTTCAGGGTGGAGGTCCCCACTGGGGTGCCTGGCCAGCCTGGGTGAGGAGCTGAGGGCTGTTTTCAGGCTGAGGGTGACTGAAGCTCCCAACCGCTCCTTTTTTTCTTTTTTCTTTTTATTCTGGGCCAGCTTTAGCTTTGAGGCTTGGCTTCAGCTCTTAGGCGTCTGCTGCTGAAAGTAGGTTTCTGGCCTTTGCTTACAATGTTGCGATCCTGCTGGCTGAAGCCCGGCAGGTTTCTGGGGTTTTGTTTAGCTTCTATGTTTGTTACATAGTTGCTTGCAGCTCAGAGGCCTGCAGCGGCAGGTGGGAAATGTTGGAGTCCTCCGTCACTGAAGCAAGCAAGCCTCATGTTAGTTTCAAGCTGCCTGGCTGCTGGCCGCCATCTTGGCTGGCAGTTAATTTGCATATTGCCCTGATTAGCCAATGGGAAGGGTAGCGGTCATACGCCAATTACCATGTTTCTCTTTTATTAGATAGGATAAGAAATTAGGCAAAATATGTATGTAAGCCAACATATATATTTTGATAAATATGTGTAGATGACAAAATCAATACATCATTCCCCCTACTACCGATTAGTTGATCATAATAACCTCTAAGTTTGAGAAATGACTCCACTATAAAATTAAGACAAGTTCTTAAATCTTGCCATTGGTTTCTCCATAGGTGTCTGATTCTGTGCCTCCTATCAGCTCCTCACGCTAGGTCAGTGCTACAGCGAGAAAGGGCATCTTCTCTGGTTTAGTTTGTTGTCCCCAATGGTGTTAAGTTCTACAAGTGCCTTACATTATGAATTTGGTCCTTACACTTTTCCTAGCTTTTGAATAACTTTGCACTTCCAGAGGCCACCCTAAGTGAGATCTAGCCTTTAGTCTTCCTTTGCAGTCTCAGGACCATCCTATCGACTCCCTGAGTTCCTTCCTGCCCACTTGATAGAAATCTATTCATTAGATATTGAATCATGTTACAATTTAATCAGTTCCCACATTCCTGCCAGGTGCTTACATGGTAAAGCTGGACTCAAGTTCAGACCTTACCTTGGGTTTGAATCTCAGTGTCCAAGGCAACAGGGAAGGGAGGCAGGGTTTTCTCAATGCCTTATGATTGTCCTAGGGCCCCAGAGAAGTGCCCTCAGGCAGCCTCTGCTCCTATGTGGTCCTATAACTCTGACTTTCATTCCCAATTAGGGGCTGGATGCAAATTGTTCAAGGACAAAGGAGACATCCAGAGTTTCCATCTGAGCTTGATCCACCTACCCTTTGCTCCAGTGTCCTGTAGTGGCTAGTTGCAAAACAGGGGTAGCTTCCAGTGCAGACCTGATCTTGGCCCCTTTCTTGCTTATTCATTCCAAATGCCTGACCCCTGGGGGTGTCATATGTCTTCAGCTGGAGGAGCTGCTATCAATCAGGACCCAGTAGGATTTGCATTGACAGACAGACTGCAGGCCCCATTCTCCTGCATCTATTCTCTTGGAAATGAGTTTGTGTCAATCCATATGACGGACCAGATTTGCAGTGCAATGAGCAGCAGTTAGGGTTCCTTTTTTGAACTGGACCTTTGGAAGAGATCTGGGATGTGGCAGCTAGGGAGTGGCTGGAGCTGGAATAGAATGACCAGCTCTGTGGTCTCAGTCCCATGAATTACTAAAGGCCATTCTGTGAAATAAATGGATGTGAGCTTCTTTTTGAATTTTAAAAATATTCCTAATTTTCTTATTCAGATTGTTTTTAAGATACACAATGTGATGATTTGATATACTTATGTATAATGTTATGGAAGGAGTATCACAATCAAGTTAATTAATATGTCTATCACCTTACATAGTTACCTTGATTTTTTTTTTGGTGGTGAAAATACAAGATTTACTCTCTTAGCAAATTTTAAATACACAATACAATTTTATTAACTATACAGTATATTGGATCCCCAGAACATATTCATTGTATAACTGAAAGTTTGAGCTTCTGAGTCCAAACCTTATTCCATCTCCCAACCACTGGAGGACAGAGTTGTGGCTGTCAGCACATATTTGTTGGAGGGCTTTTACTAAGTAATTTTCCCATCTATCAGGAAAGGTTGGGAGGGAGGATTAGTGGCTCATCAACCCTAGTCTAAAAATCCTAAACTGCTGTATTAATTTCTCCCAAAATGTAACTCCATAAACAGAAGAGAATTGTTCACTGTCAAGGCTGCATTTGGAAGATAGAGACAGTACAAGGACACTTGACATCCAGTGACAGTGCATGTAGACTATTGCAGCCCCGGGTGGCCATAGCAAGCTGGACAATACAGCTCAGAACAAAAGGAAGAACCTTTCCTATTGCTTTGAGTTTCCAAACTCTGTACTGGTTGAAGAGTGTTCTCTCGAACTCATGGCTATCTGGAATGAGTGAATATGATCCTATTTGGAAATAGAGTCTTTGCAGATGTAATCAAGGTAAGATGAGATCGTAATTGGATTAGGGTGAACCCTAAATCCAATATGACTGGTGTCCTTATAGGAAGAGGGAAATTTAGACACACAGATGTAGACACACAAGGAGAATGCCACATGCAGTGAAGGCAGAGATTGGAAGTGATGCATCTACAAGCCAATGAACATCAAAGATGTCTGGAAACCACCAGAAGCTAGAAGAGGCAGGGAAGGAATTTTTCTAGAAACTTCAGAGGGGGTATGGTCACACTGATAGCTTAATTTCAGGTTTTCGGCCTCCAGTCTATGAAGAATAAATTTCTGTCTTATAGAGCCACTCAGTTTGTGGCAATTTGTTAAGGCGGCCCTAAGAAATTAATATAATCTCTCTCAGCAATGCTCATCTGGAAAAATATGGTATCTTAATTCAGCTGCAGATAGTGAAACCGCCCATGTAGTTGGCACAATCAACTCTAAGGTCACACAGGCAGCCCCTAGAGAGGGACAGAATGCTGGTAAGTCCTGCGTGGTGAGCTTTGCATTTAAAACCTGGCTGGTTACTGTGGTCCATTCAAGATCATTGGATATTCATGGTCATGTAGAGTTCTTTTGGCCTCATATTCTTTTGGCAAGTCAGGGATGTTGCATCCAAATAAAGGGCCTCTCATGAGGAAATCTGACTTCCTAAGCATCTCTGAAGTATTGCTAATCTGAATTTTTTTCTCTGGTCTATCCCTTTTATATATATACAGAGGCCCAGTGCACAAATTCATGCACAGGTGGGGTCCGGCTGGCCTGGCCCCAATCAGGGCGGATCAGGGCCAAGCCTTTTGGGAGGAGGAGATGGCGGAAGGTTGGCCAGCTGGCCCTCCCTGATGGGGGCCAATCAAGGCTGGGATGGCTGGGGGGAGGAGCCATGGGTGATTGGCTGGTGGGCCCCACCCCTGATTGGGGTGGGGGGCAATCGGGGGTCAGTGGCCAGGGGAAGGGGTTGCAGGCTGATTGGGGTGATGGGGGCCAATCAGGGGTGGGGTTGGCTCGGGGGAGGAGCCATGGGAGGTTGGCTGCCGGCCCCACCCTCAGATAGGGCTGGTTCGCTGGCTGCAGTGGATGTCCTAGAGACTGGTTGTTCTGGTTGTTACAGCGTTCTGGTCACTGGCTTTTTATATATATAGATATAGAATATTAGTTTATTTATTTTCCCCCAGAAGGTTTCCCTGCCCACACACCCTAACACAGAGTTTGTCTACCTTTGTGTTTCTTGTCCCAGGAAGATTTTGTGGCAGAATCTGTCCATAAAACTTCCTGACTTTTTGTTTCCAAAAGCTGAAGTCCCAAGGGGAGTGAATGTGTTATAGAAATTAGCAGAGTGGCTTGGAACATATATACCAGAGAAGAGTTTCCCCCAATCAAAAGAAGTTCCCAGCCCTAACCGGTTTGGCTCAGCGGATAGAGCGTTGGCCTGTGGACTCAAAGGTCCCAGGTTCGATTCCGGTCAAGGGCATGTACCTTGGTTGCAGGCACATACCCAGTAGGGAGTGTGCAGGAGGCAGCTGATTAATGTTTCTCTTTCATCGATGTTTCTAACTCTCTATACCTCTCCCCTCCTCTCTGTAAAAAATCAATAAAATATATTAAAAAAAAAAAAGAAGTTCCCAAAGCTGGTGGATGACAAGGGTGAGAAAAACAGCAGGCACTTCCATGATTTCCCACAGTAGCACCAGGGAGACCACATGGTGAGTCTCCTCATGTGGAATGGCTGCCCAGTGCATCCTGGCACTGAGAATTCATAAAGAGCTTCCTGAAATGTGCCACCTCCTCCCCCTCAACCTTAGGCAGACACAGGAGCTGCAGAACTCTGTTGGAGAATCATGCAGAAATGAAGGGAACATCTCAGCTGGATTCCCATGTAAATCATGCATAGCCCTGGATTGGCCAGGGGGACCTTAGGAATGATTGGGGTTTCCTGAAAGTATCGAAGATACTAGGCTCACATTTGTAATTAAATTGATTTAGATAAAGTAGATATGTGCCATTTCTTTTTTGTTGTTTTGTTAATCCCCACCTGAGAATATTTTCCCATTGATTTTTAGAGAGAGTGGAGCGGGGGGCGGGGGGGTGGGGGGGGCGAAGAGGAGACACACAGAGAGAGAAGCATCAATGTGAGAGGGACACATTGCCTGATTACCTCCCGCATGCACCCCTATCAGGGCCAGGATACAGCCTGCAACCAAGGTACATGCCCTTGACAAGAATCAAACCCAGATCTTTTCAGTTTGAGGGCCAATGTTCTATCCATTGAGCCAAACCAGTTAGGATGATATGTGCCATTTCTTGCATATTTGATGTGGACTGAAATTCATACTCCATATGGCATTTTTTTTCTAGTAGAAGTTGATACCTACCAAGAAGGAACACTTCATTTGCAGTATACATCAGTCATAGCAGGTCTGTTTTCCCAAGAGCTCGTCTACATCACTGGGCTGTATCACCAGGTTTCCAACAGCAGACCCCATTAATCTCTTGATGGTGAATGGTACTCTTTGAGACCCCCCACATTTACATGTATTGTTCACTACCTACCACCTACAAACCAATGGTCAAAAAAAGCACATAAAATGGGTACTTGACAAATTCCTGCTATGGTTACACCCTTTAACCACTTAAAGTACAAATTAACATTTTAGCCGGCATCTCATCCACATAGAATGCTGTTTTGGCATTATATACTGGTCATTCTGGAAGACAGCCAGGATCTGAGTATTTTTAAGTTCCTAAAGGAAAGATCCAATATACAGAGAAGGCAAAGTCATAGAAGCATGTTTGCTTCTCTCTTTGATAAATCAACTGCACCTGCCTATGCCAATCATTTTAGAATGTTCTCTGAGACCCCCTCAGGTGAAAGGAGGTCATCTAATATGGCCTGTAGATTTCAACTGCCCTTCCTCTTGGTGACTCCATCTTGCTTTCTCTGATACACCAAGTTCTTGCCATTCACTTTGACTCTGATGATTGGCTGGATGAGAGAGAACAAGTAAGGTGTATGAGAGGTACTATAGCGTGGGAAGTCCACCAGGAAGAGTGCTTCTCATGGAAGGAATTAGAAGTCCACAAAGTTCACCCCCCAGTGGTTTATAGAAACCCAGACCTTGTTTTTTTATGTAATCGTGCAATGGGGTGGGTGGTGGTGAAGGCATTTGAACCAATAGTCCCTAACAGCAGCTTCTCTTACTCCAGCCTTCATCCAGTCTTCATTGAGGGCACGTAACTCAAGGGTAATTTTGTTTTATTTTATATTCTGAACACATGCAATTGCTGCTACTGTCTGAATAACCACATTTTGGATCTGATGCCTATTATGCACCAGGTACTCTTCCAGGTCATGAGGAAGCATTAGTAAAACATATCAATGTTGCCTTAATCTCTTCCTCATGAATTAGACATATTTGAACAATTTCTTACTTTCCGAGGCCACCTTACCCAGATTTGCCTTTCCTCTTCCTCTATGTGAAGACAGATACAGATGCTGAAACCTCAGCCTGGGCTAGAGTCTCAGGTCTTCCCTTGGTTGAGAAGAAATGCTCTACAGGTTCTAAAGCATATTCAGACAAATTGCACTGGAATGTATTCATAAAGCATGTTTTTTGCTCTGGTTTTGGTATGAATCTAGAGTCAAATAGTGTTAATTTTTTTTTATATTTTTTATTGATTAAGATATTACATATGTGTCCTTATCCCCACGTTACCCTCTACCCCCACACCCCCCGCTCATGCCCTCACCCCCCCCTGTTGTCCGTGTCCATTGGTTAGGCCTATATGCTTGGATATAAGTCCTTTGGTTGGTCTTTCCCCCTTACCCCCACCCTCCCCTACCTTCCCTCCAAGGCCCGACAGTCCAATCAATGCCTCTCCATCTCTGGATCAGTCCTTGTTCATCAGTTTATGTTGTTCATTATATTCCACAAATGAGTGAGATCCTGTGGTATTTATCCGCTCTCCAGTTCCATCCATGCTGTGACAAATGGTAAGAGTTCCTTTTTCTTCTTCCTCTTCTTAAAGAATACCTTTCAGCATTTCATATGCTGGTTTGGTGGTAATGAACTCCTTTAGCATTTTCTTATCTGTGAAGCTCTTTATCTGACCTTCTATTCTGAATGATAGCTTTGCTGGATAAAGTAATCTTGGTTGTAGGTTCTTGGCATTCATCACTTTGAATATTTCTTGCCACTCTCTTCTGGCTTGCATGGTTTCTGTTGAGAAATCAGCTGACAGTCATATGGGTACTCCCTTATAGGTAACTGACTGTCTTTCTCTTGCTGCTTTTAAGATTCTCTCTTTGTCTTTTGCTCTTGGCATTTTAATTATGATGTGTCTTGGTGTGGTCCTCTTTGGGTTCCTTTTGTTTGGGGTTCTCTGCGCTTCCTGGACTTGTAAGTCTATTTCTTTGACCAAGTAGGGGAAGTTTTCTGTCATTATTTCTTCAAATAGGTTTTCAATATCTTGCCCTCTCTCTTCTTCTGGTACCCCTATAATTCTGATGTTGGTACCTTGAAGTTGTCCCAGAGGCTCCTTACACTATCTTCATATTTTTGGAATCTTTTTTCTTTTTACTTTTTCGGTTGGGTCTTTTTCGTTTCTTTGTATTTCAAATCTTTGACTTGATTCTTGGGATCCTCTTTTCTGCTGTTGGATCTCTGTATATTATTCTTTATTTCAGTCAGTGTATGCTTAATTTCTAATTGGTCCTTTTTCATATCCTCGAGAGTCTCACTAGATTTATCGAGGGTCTCACTAAATTTATCGGCGGTTTCCATAAAATTCTTGAAAAACCTTATAAATGTGGCCTTGAACTCTATATCCAGTCATTTGCTTTCCTCCATTTCTGTCATTTGTGACCTGTTTCTTTGTCTCCGCATTTTTTATGCTTCCCTGTGTTGGTAGAGTGGTTTTGTGTGCTAGGTGTCCTGTAGGGCCCAGTGGCTCAGCCTCCCCGGTTACCTGAGGTGGACACTCTTGGTGTACCCCCTTGTGGGCTTTTTGCACAGTCTTATTGTAGTTATGCCTTGATTGTTGTAGGATCACTGGGAGGAATTGACCTCCAGGCCAATTTGCAGTGAGAATCAGCTGTGTCTGCAGTGGGAGAACTTCTGTGCTGAAGACACCCTTCTGGGGCAAGACTTGCTTCAGTGGGGTTTTGGTGCTCACTTAGTCTGCACCCTGAGTGTGTCCCTTATGGATCTGAGGAGTTGTAATCTGGATGGTCCCCCTCTGACCACTGGGTACACTGGCTCTTGGATCTAAGGAGGTGCTAATTTAGCCTCTGCCTGAGGTTACACAGCAGTAGCTACGAAGAGAACTGCAGATTCCCCTTCCTTTTTTGGAGTTTGGAGGTACCCTGATGAGGCCCAGCTGAGAAGCAATGCAAGCCACTGTGGGGCCTTGGGCCTTCTCTTGGAAGTTCTGGGTCTGTCTGGCCCAGCTGTAGTTAGGTAATTTTCAGGTTGCAAAGGGCCGGGGAATTCATATGCAAAAGCCTCTGCTGCAGCCTGGGTGGGGCGGGGTCTCAGGGAATCAAAGGGCGGAGCAAGCCCCTATGGCGGATTCTCAGCCCTGCCCTAAGGGGCCCCGCATCTCAGTGTCCGGGTAATTGCTGCACCTCTGAGGGAAAGCCGACCTCAAGTTCCGAGTTCTGCCCTCTGCCAGACAGTCCAGTTTCTCCCCATATGAGTCCTGGGTCCCCAGAGACTTCCCGGAACCGGAGTTCAGAGCAGTCAGGAGCTTGTGACTCCCTCCTGATTCAAAAAGACAGCCGTGTCCTCAGGTACCAGCCCCTTTCCGTGCTCGAGCCTCCATACCTCTGCACTTTACTTCCGCAGCTCCTGACTCTCAGTGTGCTTTTCTCTTTCCTTCTAGTTGTAGAATTTCCACTCAGCCAGCCTTCCTGTAGTTCTGGGTGATGTCCGTTTTGTCTTTATGTTGTTTTTTTTTGAAGTTGTTGTGGGAGGCAGCAATTTCCCGGTGTTTTCTATGCCGCCATCTTAGTTTCTCCCGTTAATTTATTTTTTTGGAAAAGAGTGCTTAAGAGTAAAACGATGACTTACAGAGGAATCCTCACTGAAAGTTAACAAAGGTTTCCTTCAGTTAAAGCTTGAGAGCCAAAAACATGAATTCTATTCTCCTCAGTACGTCTGTTACCTTAGCACTTAGCTGATTTATGTAAATGCTTTTTGTTGTTTCTCATAATATCACAGAACTTTAAACCCAAAAAGAAAAAGGGAAAGAATAACAAGGATATTTCTTGGTGAGATGGCGAGAACACCCAGCCTGCCGCCTCAGCCTTCACCCAAATGAGATTTTTTTTTCTTTTTAATAAAGGGTATGTACTTTCCCAGTCTTTCAACAGAAAAGAAAATATGGGCATTCCCTTGGGTAAAGTTTCTGTTAGGAAAGCAAATAACTGAAGGAGGCCTGTGATCGAGAAAAGATTTTGTAAATACTTCCCAAAATGACATGCCTTACTGAGGAGAGAGAATTAAATGTGAAATTTTGAGGTGAAGGAAAGCATTGTTTGGCTGCTGAGTGTTCTCACAGAACCATCTGTCTCATCTCAGTCTGTGTTCAGCATCTCTTCTCTACTCTGTGAAGTAGGGGATCTAAACATGACTTGGGATTAGGGGTAGGCTTGTCTATACCTTTTCTCCATCATTCCTAGGATCTAAATTTTGCCTGATGAGTCCATTTTACTTTTACTCAGTAATTAGTTACTGAGCAGTTGCAGTGTTTCAGGCTTAGTACAGTTGTTAATGTCCAATTTAAGGCTATATCCTCATTGTAATTTTGGGAAATATATAAAATGAGTGTCAAAAGAGGGCAGATGTTTTTTAAAAAAAATATATTTTATTGATTTTTTTCAGAGGGGAAGAGAGAGGGATAGAGAGATAGAAACATATGATGAGAGAGAAACATTGATCAGCTGCCTCCTGCACCCCGCCCCCTCCCGCCCCCACCGGGGATGTGCCCATAACCAAGGTACATGTCCTTGACCGGAATCGAACCCGGGACCCTTCAGTCTGCAGGCCAATGCTGTATCCACTGAGCCAAACTGGTTAGGGCAAGGGCAGATGTTTATAACTGAATTATCAAATCTGAGATAAAAGGTCACTAAGTAACAGATGGTCACTTTGTTCAATGGCCTGCCAAAATTCTCAGATGAAGTATATGAATAAATTTAAATGCTATTATACACCAAATAAATAACATTGGATCAAATAGAGACAAAACAATTGATCTTGGAATAATAGTATACCCACACTTTCCTAAGAAGCCAGTAGTCAACATCTCTAGTACTGTGGTGGGCATTTTCTAAAGTATTTGTTTAAGGTATGTGAAAAGGCCACAAGCATTTTTATTTTATAATGAGTGCATTGTGAGCATTTAATTTTTGGGTGGCCACATGGAAACAGTCTACTTTAAGCTAGGTGTCATGATTAAGTTTAAATATTGCTGAAGAAGTCACTTGTTGATTTGTTCATGTCTGTTTTAATTGTGTGAAAGTCTTCTTATGAGGAGGAGATAGTGACAGATCTTTTTTAAAAAAAAATATATTTTATTGATTTCTTACAGAGAAGAAGGGAGAGGGATAGAGAGTTAGAAACATCGATGAGAGAGAAACATCGATCAGCCGCCTCCTGCACACCCTCCACTGGGGATGTGCCCGCAACCAAGGTATATGCCCTTGACCAGAATTGAACCTGGGACCCCTGAGTCTGCAGGCCGATGCTCTATCCACTGAGCCAGACCGGTTAGGGCGATAGTGACAGATCTTGAATATGAAGAAGATGAAGCATTTATCAACGATGGGAACACACAGGTTGTATGAGAGACATTTTCTTAGCCTTTTCTACCCACTGTAGACTGGTATCAGGAGTTCTTGGTCTAAAGGAATCCCATCCAGCAAGGTTCATTCTTTAGTCCTCTGCTGAAGCTGATTGAAGAGTTCTGGGAAGTTCCCAAACTGCAGAAAATCTTGAGGGGGCAGAGAACGAGGTGTAGAATTTGGGAGTAAATTCTCACTCTTCTCAGACTTCCTTACTTATTTGTCTTAGAGATAAGCCCATAGAATGACAGGAAGTATCTAGTTTCTTCCCCTTTCCTTATGAAATGATAGTCTAAAGAGAGATTCTTACTATATGAGTCATGTTGGCCATTGCTCTTTAGTCGAAAAGATGATGACTTGATAAGCAGGCAACTAATTGTTCAGGTTGGACTTCCTTTTCATATTTAGGATCATGTGAGCAAATGATCAACTAGTGTTCTTTTCTAAGATGAAATGTGTAATAGTAAGTGCTTATGGGATGAAATGTGTGGGAAGTGACTTAAATGATGGAGCCCAAAGCTATGGATCAGAAACCACAACACTTACCTCTTCCTCTTCCTGCTGTTCTCCTGTTCAGGGCCTCTTGACAGTGATGAGAAAGGGGTAGGATGATTTTGTCAGTGGAAAGTAGCTAAACTAGAAGTGATTTGACTGATGAGAAATACCAGAGTCAGCATCTGCTTTACAACAAGAAAAACACTTCATGCAACTGAAGGTCTTCACTGAAGTTTCAGAGTTTACAAGACATTCCTTATTCCATTACTCTGTTACCTGCTGAAGAATTACATATGGTTACATAAAAAAGAGAAAAATGGGTGTGGTAGAAAAACCTGAAGATGGGGAATACAAAAAAGTCTGGGTTTTAATCTCACTTTTGTCACTTACTGATTGTATATTCTTGGGCAAGTCCCATCACCCTATTATAGAGCCCCAGTTTTCTCTCTGTGAAATGAAGATATTAGTAGCATTCATTTCACAAAATTTTTGTAAGCGTTAAATATATGTGTGTGGTGCTTTGTAAAATGGAATGGTCTCTAAAATCTTATCTATTCGTATTCTTAATAATAATGATGATGATGATGAAACCTGACCAAGAGAGTCTTTGAGATGGACCTTGTCTTGTTGAGCAATGGAAAGGTCTGTTGTATTAGGTTATGTTTGTTTAGAGCAAACATAAACACAAGCTTTCACTTCTTGAGAAGTTTAATCTTTTGCACTTGTCAGCCTTGTGCAAAGCTCAATTTAATATTGATGTCATACTAGTTGTGTGCAGTGAGCACAAGAGCAGGGTTTTAAGGAAGCCATGGTATAACCACAAGTATTCGTCTTGATCAGCAGCAGACAAAAATATTCACATGAAAACCAGTACAAATCAGTTATAGGACTGAAAAAATACCCTCAATTTGGAAGCTGAAATACCTAATATGGTGTCCAGATAAATTACTGGGTGAAACCAAGTCCCAGAACTGCTCACAAGTATATATAATTCTAAGGCAGCAGTTCTCAACCTGTGGGTTGCTAACCTGTGGGTCATGACCCCTTTGGGGGTTGAACGACCCTTTCACAGGGGTCGCCTAAGACCATCGGAAAACACATATATAATTACATATTGTTTTTGTGATTAATCACTATGCTTTAATTATGTTCAATTTGTAATAATGTAAATACATCCTGCATATCAGATATTTACATTATGATTCATAACAGTAGCAAAAATACAGTTTTGAAGTAGCAACAAAAATAATTTTATGGTTGGGGGTCACCACAACATGAGGAATTGTATTAAAGGGTCACGGCATTAGGAAGGTTGAGAACCACTGTTCTAAGGCAAGAGTTGTTCTCTGCCTGGTTTGGATGAGTCCTCAGGTGGTTGGCATTAAAGTTTTAGGTAAATTGGAGGATATGGTATTTCAACAATTGTGTTTCACAACATCAGTTTTCATGCAGTACACCTAGTCTACTTAAACAAGAAACATTTAAACAAGAAACATTTTCAATGTCATTAGATACACCCAAGTATATTTCATGTTTATAAGGATCATATCAGCATCCTCAGCAACTGGTTGTGATCCATCTTTTAGTAAATAAGACAAATAAAGAAAACTCAATTTTCATGTATATGAGATCTTGGTACACGTACAAATGATCAGGTAGATTTTAGGAGCAGCATAAGAATTTATTTTTACATCCCTGGATTCAGTGTGAATAACCATGGTGGAAAACACCCGAGAACCAAGGTTAATTTTTTCAAATGTTAATGTATCACTTAATTCCATCATTTACCATTCATGTCCCATCCTTTTACTTCCATGGAGTAATCTATTAATAAGAACATACCAGGTCTTAGGAGGGGTTAAAATATTTTGCCCTTGACATAAATGCCTGACTCAATAATTTAATAACTTTCTTCTGTTAACACATGGAGCTAATTGTGCGTCTTCTTGAGAGAAAGTTTGTTTTCCTTAGCCAGGCTTCTGTGTTTGGCTTTAGCATTTCTCTCACCAGCAGCCCCACCACCACTATTAAGCAGAAACCCTAGCCACCACACTCAACAAAGAGGTGGCAAGCTTCCAAGAAATATATTTCCCACTAATACACAGCTGAGAACATTAAAAATTGGGTAGGTCTGGTTTATGTTTGGTTCACCTCTGAATGTCTCACATATAACTTCTCAGTTGAATGAACCAGTGACAATTCAGCAAAATCACTCAAGAACTCTGGAGTTACTCTTTTCTGACATCCACCACTTTAGCCTTTGTCTCACGTGACAGCTTAGGGTTTGCTGACAGAGTACATCAAAGAACGGGGACCAGGTTGGGGACAGTTTGCACTGTCTTTAATCATTTGGTGAAAGCTCAGGAGGATCTGTTCGAATTCAGCTAAGTAAAAACCTCCACTTCAGCACCTCGTTCAGACAATATGAGAACCAGATGGGTGTCCACACGCTGCCTGATTGCTACTGTCTGATGGAGACAATCGGAATTCTGCACATCTGTGCTGTGACATCGCGGAATGCCGCAGCCCTTTATTTTGCCCAGTAGACCACACTAGAGCATTTATTTTCTAATTCGTGGAGAAGTGAAAGCCATCATTCAAAAGGCACCTTGTCCTGGCCATTTGTAAATTAATTTGTTAATGAAACATTACATCAGGGTAGCACTTTACAGTTTACAAAGTGCTTTCATTTCCTCATTTAATCCTTAAAATAACCTTGTGAAATAGGCAGGGCTGTTGAAAGAGGTTAAGCAGTTGAGGAGAAAATCCAATATGCTACTATTCCTGTTTTTAAATGTTTGGTGTTAACTTATATATGGATTAACATTGAATTATAGCAAAGTATAAAATATGTATGACCTCCTAGAATATGTTTCTTCCTAAGGGGATTATTCTTTTTCCTACATAATTTATGGAGCACTTGATTCTCAGGCATTCCCATTGATGCACCCATAACTGTATAGAAAAAAAGACTTTGTCCCCTGGGGGTGGGGGTTGGGAGCGGGTGTTTGGGAGAAAAGTTTGAGTTGCAGGTTACAACACTATGTTTTGAAGTCACACTTTTTAAAATCTTAAACTATCATACTGATTTTTAAAAATATCTACATATTTATTTTTGTCACAATTTTGAGCAAAATTGACACATCGGGAATATATATCATACTTGGATGCTACTGTGTATCCTAGTTGAGAAACTTAGATTATTTAGCTCATCATATTTGCTCATACAAGAATAATCTCCTTTTCCTATTTTACAAGTGGCCAGTGCTAACAATATTAGAATAGCATTGGGATAGATTTTTTTGTTAGATTGTTTGGGTCTTCATTTTGCCCTTGTAGTTAAGATGACCATGATGATAATATGGCTCTTGAAATAATAGTTAGCTGGAATTTCCATGGAGAAAAAAAAGCACATATGCTTCAGGCTCTGATGATTTGGATGCAGTTTTCTTGAGTCAAGGGCCTGAGCTAGGCCTCTCAACAACTCCTCACAAGCAATTATGGTTACAGTGCACCTCTTCTCACAATTCTTAGCCTATAGAATCAAATCCAAGTTTCTTAGCAAGGAAAATAAGGCCTTTCATCATCTGACCCCAATCCATTTGTCTATTTTAATCTCCTGCCACTGTACTTTCCTCTTTTCCAATACTGGAATTCTTATACTCTTTGAATACATGAGAATTTTCATGTTTTCCTATTTTTCTCTTTAAGTTACAGAATATATTATTAATTTTGAAAATTATAATCTAGAATATAAGTTCTTAGAAAGTGATGCAACTGTGCTTTGGGGATTACTAGAAGCCATATTTTGATGAAATACCATCTATAATAATAAAAGGATAATATGCTAATTAGAACAGACGTCATTCACATCATTCCAGACGAAGCCAGGGAGGAGGGAAGCCCGGGTCCTGGGTGCCAGAGGGAAGCTGGTGCCAGCAGCTGGGGCAAGGAAGGCCTACTCTTGCACGGATTTCATGCATCAGGCCTCTAGTATAAGAATAAAGGATGGTAAATGTCCTTACAAAACACTGGTATAACAAATAATAATATGCTCAGTAATTTATCAATTAAGTGATTTTGTTGATGATAGCATTTATAGGTTAAGATAGAGTAGGAGTGGTAAAGTTGTGGTAAATATAGAGTCATATGATTTTGGCTTGTTTTACCAAAATTATGACTTCACTTTGGTATTCTTGGTCAGGATGTACCTTTGTTGTTAACTACTTTTTCCTCAGTTCTTCTAAGATATATTATGAACTCAATGACTTATTTCAGGTTTTGCTGTATGGCTACATTATCACAACCAAGAAAGCAGGATAAATAGGAGGCCAGAGCTATGGAAGAAGGGCAGGAGTCTAAGTCTATGACTCTCTCTATAATTTTAGTTATTAATCATAGAGGATATTTCAGCTCTTGTTTATATGTAACTCCAGAGTTAGGATATTATCAGTTAGGCTGGTCAGATGAGCTTCTTCAATCTTGCTCTTTTTCTTCCTCTCTCTTAGAGAATTATTTAGAGTACCATTTAGAGTACTTTAAATCCCTTGCCCATTTTCAACTTGGCAATCTTAAATGAAAATAGTAAGATGATTATGGACAGGGCATATTTATAGGATTGTCTAGGAGTCACATACACACATGTATATAGTATGCATACAAAGCATGTCAGTGGAACCATGTTCTCCAGCGAAATAGTTCTAATCCTTATTATTATATGAAATGATAATGTATGTGATATTGAAATCCTCCCTCTTTCTACCTCTTTCTATGTTTTTGATCAATAGAAGCATTTTTTTTTACATGGCACCAAATCTTCAAAAATGGCCCCAATGAACTATGCCTCAGGGTATTCACATCTGTGTAGTCTTCTACAGTAAGTCTGGGTTGGTCATATTTACCATGGAATGCAATGGGAGTGACACTGTGCTAGTTCCAGGCCTACCTTTCAAGAGAATGGCAACTTCTATGTTTTTTTTTCCCCCCTCCTGGAACTCTCACTTTTTGTGTCCCCTGAACCACCATGTAAGAAGTCTGGTTATCTTGCTAAAGAAATCATGAGGAGAGGCCCTGAACCTGAAAGGAGAGGGGAGGGGCTCAGTCTCGCAGCATCCCAGTCAAGCCTCCAGATGACTTCAATCCCAGCAAACACCTGATTACAACCTCATGAAAGAATCGCAGAGAGCCCTGACCAGTTTGGCTCAGTGACTAGAGCGTCGGCCTGTGGACTGAAGAGTCCCGGGTTCGATTCCGGTCAAGGGCATGTACCTTGGCTGCGGCCACATCCCTGGTAGGGGTGTGCAGGAGGCAGCTGATCGATATTTCTCTCTCATCGATGTTTCTGACTATCCCTTTCCCTTCCTCTTTGTAAAAAATCAATGAAATATATTTAAAAAAAAAAAAAAGAATCACAGAGAGCGCAGCTGGAGTGGCTCAGTGGTTGAGCATCGACCTATGAACCAGGAGGTCATGGCTCGAGTCCCTGTCAGGACATATGTCTGGGTTGTGGGCTTAATCCACAGTGTGGAGCATGCAGGAGGCAGCCGATCAATGATTCTCTCTCATCATTGATGCTTCTATCTCTCTCTCCTTTCCCTTCCTCTCTGAAATCAATAATTATATATATACTAGAGGCCCAGTGCACAAAAATTTGTGCACTCGGGGGGGGGGGGTCTTTCAGCCCAGCCTGTGCCCTCTTGCAGTCTGGAATCCCTTGGGAGATAACGCCCTGCTGGCTTAGGCCTGCTCCCAGGTGGCAGAGGGCAGGCCCAATCCCTAGGTGCAGTCCCTGGTCGGGTTCAGAGCAGGGCCGATTGGGGAGTTGGGGCACCGTACCCTGTCAAACTCAAGGCAGGGTCGATGGGGAGGTTGTGGCGCCACCCCCTGTCATGCACAGAGCAGGGCTAATCCGGGGGTTGGGGCGCTGCCTCCTGTCATGCACAGAGCAGGGCCCATTAGTGGGGTTGGGGCTCCATACCCTGTCACACACGGAGCAGGGTCGATCAGGGGGTTGGGGAGCTCCCCCCTGTCACGCACAGAGCAGGGCCCATCAGGGGGTTGGGGAGCTCCCCCCTGTCATGCACAGAGCAGGGCCCGTGGGGGCGGGGTGGGGGGGGGTTGGGGCACCGCACCCTGTCACACACAGAGCCGCAGGGCGATCAGAGGTTGGGGAACTTCCCCGTATCAGGCACAGAGCGGGGCTGATCAGGGGGTTGGGGCGCCTTCCCCTGTCATGAACAGAGCAGGGTGGATAGGGAGGTTGTGGCCCCACCCCCTGTCACACACAGAGCTGCAGGGCGATCAGGGGGTTTGGGCGCTGTCCCCTGTCATGCTGATCCCGGTGCTGGGAGGCATATTACCCTTTTACTATATAGAATAGAGGCCTGGTGCACGGGTGGGGGCCGGCTGGTTTGCCCTAAAGGGTGTCCTGGATCAGGGTGGGGGTCCCCACTGGGGTGCCTGGCCAGTCTGGGTGAGGGGCTGAGGGCTGTTTTCAGGCTGGCAGGTGACGGAAGCTCCCAACCGCTCCTTTTTTTCTTTTCTTTTCTTATTTTAATTCTGGGCCAGCTTTAGCTCTGAGGCTCCAGCTCTTAGGCCTCCGCTGCTGAAAGTAGGTATCTGGTTTGTTTTGGTTCGAAACAATGTATAACTCCAGCTCTGACTCCAGCTCTGAGATCCCAGCTCGCTGAAAGCTGGTTTCTGGTTTTTTTTTTTTTTAGCTTCTATGTTTGTTACAATGTTCAAACTGTAGGCTCAGAGGCCTGCAAGGCAGGTGGGGAACGTTGGTTTCCTCCATCACTGAAGCAAGCAAGCCTCATGTTCGCTTCAAGCTGCCTGGCTGCCGGCCGCCATCTTGGCTGACAGTTAATTTGCATATCGCCCTGATTAGCCAATGGGAAGGGTAGCGGTTGTACGCTAATTACCATGTTTCTCTTTTATTAGTGTAGATATATATATATATATTCACAGAGAGACCATCAGAGCAATTTGTTATATTAAAAATAAATGACCAAAACATCAAAATCACATTATGAAGTCTCTGGTATAAAACTCTACATTAGGCAATGATCGGTTTTTTGCTTTCCAAGTTGGCTCAAAAGGCTGTTGGGCAGGCTTAGGCTGTTGGAAGCCTGGTTCAACTCTGATTTAAGGAGTATCATGTATTGAAAAGATCCAATAACTTAGTTGCAAGGGTCATAAGAACTGGAAGATGACCCATCTATCAGACATAATGGATGGTTTCAGAGATTCTGTTCTCACCCCCAAAGAAGGCTAGGCTCAGAAATCAAAATTCTTCTCAACACCATTTTGTGTTCCCTAACCCTCAACTTGCAATCAAATTCTTCTTAATTTGTTCTAATATTTATTGTTTTAGTTTCTGTCAGAAGTAAAAAGAATAGAGAGAAGAATAAGATATACGAAGATTGTGATTTTGTAAAAAGATCAAACCTGCAAAGAACTAGGGTTGCATAGATGGGTAAAAAAGGAAGAAAGGAAAAAAGAAAAAAAAACATAATTAAAAGATTTAGCTCTTTCTTAAATCTCAGATCTTTTATTTTTTATAATTTGAGAATACTTTATACTTTTCAAAACCTTTTTCACTTACAACAGATCATTTACTTCTTTTTTTAAAATTTAAATTCTTTATTGCTTAAAGTATTACATAAGTCTTCTTTTCACCCCAGTGACCTCTCCTCAGTGGCCGCCAATTCCCAGGATGTGACTTCCCCCCCACCCGACCCCACCGTCTGTGTCCATTGGTTTTGCTCATATGCATGCATACACATTCTTTCGTTGATCTCTTACCCCCTCCTTCCCTCATAGGTTGGACAGTCTGTTCGATGCTTCTATGATTCTGGCTCTTTTTTGGTTCTTCAGTTTATGTTGTTCATTATAGTCCACAAATGAGTGAGATCATGTGATATTTATCTTTCTCTGACTGGCTTATTTCGCTTAGCATAATTCTCTCCAGTTCCATCCATGCTGTTGCAAATGGTAAGAATTCCTTCTTTTTTACAGCAGCATAGTAGTCCATTGTGTAGATGTACCACTGGTTTTTAATCCACTCATCCTCTGATGGGCACTTAGGCTGTTTCCAAATCTTAGCTATTGTGAATTGTACTGTTATAAACATAGGAGTGTATATATCCTTTCTGATTGGTATTTCTGTTTTCTTGGGATATATTCCTAGGAGTGGGATTACTGGGTCAAATGGGAGTTCCATTTTTAACTTTTTGAGGAAACTCCATACTGTCTTCCATAGTGGCTTCATCAGTCTGCATTCCCACCAGCAGTGCACGAGGGTTCCTTTTTCCTCTGCATTCTCTTCAGCACTAGATCATTTAATTCTTTAAACAATCCAGTGAAGTAAGCAGGTATTATTCCTCTTAGTATAGGAATAGGCTTAAAATTATTTTAAGGAGTGGGAGCCCCATTTTGGTAAATTCTCATAGGGTAGCAATAAATAAAAGTAAAGCCAATAGAGCTATTCTGGTTCCACTTTGGGATTGAGGGGATAGGTTGGAGCTCTCCTCCTTGGCCTCTTCTCAGCTTCCTTTTTTCATCCTTCAGTGAACACTGGGGTACCTTTGCAGAACTAGAGCAATACTCAACCATTCATTTTAATTTAGCTCTAAACTTGTTGAAATAAATACGCTTTGCTTGCCTGAAGATTGCTTCCTCAAACACTTCTTTCTTTCTTTCTTTCTTTCTTTCTTTCTTTCTTTCTTTCTTTCTTTCTTTCTTTCTTTCTTTCTTTCTTTCTTTCGAGTGGTTAAGTGGAATATTTATTTTTTTAGATTAAAACATTGTCATTGTGGTAAAATACAATAAACATTGTATTGGTAAAACACCATTTAATCATATGGTCATGCAACCATCACCACTATCCATTTCCAGAACTTTTCATCATCCTAAACAGAAATCTATACCCATTAAAGACCAACTTCCATTCTCCCCTCTTCCCACCTCATGGTCACCATAATTTTACTTTTTTAAAATCTATGAATTTGATTATTCTAGGTCCCACACAGCAGGCCAAAAGTAGGCTTACAGTTGAGTATGCAAAACACAGTTTATTCTTGTATTATTTATGAATTATTGTATTATTTTTCATATAACTAATTGTAAATCTATTTTTGCCTGTATAAGTGGAATCTTACAATATTTTTTATTTTTGTGAATGGCTTATTTCACATAGCATAATATTCTCAAGTTTCACCCATGTTATAGTATGAGTTAGAATCTGCTTCCTTTCTAAGGCTGAATAATATTCCACTGTATGTGTAGACCACATTTTATTTATCCATTCATCATCCATCAATGGACATGGGGTTGATTCCACTCTATTGTAAATAATGTTTCTATGAACATGGGCATACAAATATATGTTCAAGTTCCAGCTTTTAATTCCTCTGGGCTCAGAAGTGGAATTGCTGGATCATATGAAAGTCCTGTTTAACTTTTTTTTTTTTTTTTTAATATATTTTATTGATTTTTTACAGAGAGGAAGGGAGAGAGATAGAGAGCTAGAAACATCGATGAGAGAGAAACATCGATCAGCTGCCTCCTGCACACCTCCCACTGGGGATGTGCCCGCAACCCAGGTACATGCCCTTGACCGGAATCGAACCTGGGACCTTTCAGTCCGCAGGCTGACGCTCTAGCCACTGAGCCAAACCGGTTTCGGCATGTTTAACTTTTTAAGGAATTATCCTGCTGTTTTCCAGAGTAGTTGCACCATTCTACATCCCCACCAACAATGCACCAGGGTTCCATGGAATCTACATCCTTATCAGTAGTTGTTGATTTCCATTTTTTGAAAGTATTTAAAGATGGAACTGTGATAATGCTCAGAATTGAACTTATTCTATGAGCCTGTGTAGATAAGAAGAAAATTGTTGCGATCATGAAACATTAAAACCAGAAGATCTGGCCTAAAATAGTCCTTCGTGTGTCCTGGGCAGCATCATGCTTTTACAGACTCCTACTCTTTCAAATCCATCTCAGCACCAGGATGGAAATGTCTGTTCAGGAGCCACTGGCCACTGGTTACCCACAAGTCAGAATGTGCCAGCCTCTGTCCCTCTCCCCTCCTGGGAAAACACTACTTATTTCTAATCTAACTTAGTTCTTCTTTGTCTCTGTGGATTTTCTGTTTGTCCAGCTGATGTTCCCACTGGATGTCATTGAGATTCTTCCACTGTGTAGACTCATTTGTGGCATTAAATGACATCTTGGGTAATAATCAGCAGTACCATCCATCCATTTATCAACCCACTCATCTACCTACCATCTACCTTTCCATTCATTCACTACTCATCTATCTATCCATTCTTCCATCCGTCCACTTACATAGCCTACATCCATTCACTCACCTCTTTATCTATCCATCCATTCATCCATTTTTTGTCAGATATAAAAAATTTGGAGGGCCAAAACCGGTTTGGCTCAGTGGATAGAGCGTCGGCCTGCGGACTGAAAGGTCCCAGGTTCGATTCCGGTCAAGGGCATGTACCTGGGTTGCGGGCATATCCCCAGTAGGAGATGTGCAGGAGGCAGCTGATCGATGTTTCTCTCTCATCGATGTTTCTGGCTCTCTTTCTCTCTCCCTTCCTCTCTGTAAAAAGTCAATAAAATATATATATAAAAAAAAAATTTGGAGGAAAGGATAAGATATACCAAAATTATGTGAAAAAAAAAAAAATCTACACACACACACACACACTCTAGAGGCCCAGTGCATGAAATTCGTGCACAGGTACAGTCCCTAGGCCTAACCTGTGATCAGGGCCATCTTCCCCAGCTGCTGGCAGCTGGCTCCGCTCCTGCCGCCACCCACCCAGGTTCCCAGTTTGCTATCAGGCAATTGGAGCCTGATGGCCGGGAGGGAGGGAGTGAGAGATGGGCAGGTCCCACCCGCTCATGGCCCCACCCCGCTGCAGGTCGCCCTCTGTGTGTCAGGCAACTGGCAGGGCGGGGGCCTTGGCCTGGCACTGCCCACATCCCTCGCCAACCACCCCTGGGTCCCCATTCACCATTGGGTGATTGGAGCCTGCCAGCCGGGGGGAGGAACCAAGAAGTCGGCTGTTGCCGCCCGCTGCCACCCACCCTAGTTCCCTGTTCACCATTGGGCAATCGAAGCCTGAAAGCCAGGGGGAGGGACCAAGAGGTCAGCCGTTCCACCTGCTCATAGGCCCCACCCCTGCCAGAGGTCACCCTCTGTGTGTGGGACAACCAGCGGGGCAGGGGCCTTGGCCTGGTGCTGCCCACATCCCCTGCCACCCATCTTTGTGTCCCCATTCACCATCAGGCGATGGGAGCCTGCCAGCCAGGGAAAGGGATCGAGAGGTGGTCAGTGCGCCTCATAGTGACTGGTCGAGCGGTCGTTCTGGTTTTTCTGCCGTTATGGTCACTAGGCTTTTATTATATAGGATATATACATTATCCATCCATCTATTCACCCAGTAAAAAATACAAAACATCTGCCCACATAAAGCCTAAATATCAGGAATAGATTATGACTCTGAATTGATTAAGTTGACATATTATTTTACTGGGTAGGATGATATACATATTTTAAAAAGTAAATTAATCGTAGTGCTACTTCTATTTTGCAAGGCTTCTGTGAGGATTCAGGAGATAAGATGCCAGTGGGAACAAACACCACAATTAATGCTTCCAGTAACTAATAATTATGTCCCTAAAGCAAAAACCAAAGCTGATTATTCAAATCCAGAGTACTAACATTCCATAACGATCCTCTAGAGAGGGAGAAATGGAAGCAAAGTTGTGCCCAAAATGATTTAGTCTAAATAAAAAAAAGATTATTTTTGGCTGTGATAATTTTCCTCTGTCTGTCCTAAGAATGGGGATGGTTGGCCATCATGGGTTGACAGAAACTGAAGAAAGCTGCTGAATTTACAAGTCACTTTAAAAAATAAGTTTTACAGGGTGATGGAAGGAGACTTGACTTGGGGTGGTGAGCACACAAAACAATATACAGATGATGTATTATATAATTGTACACCTGAAACCTATATAATTTTATTAACCAATATCACCCCAATAAAATCAATAAAAATAAAATAAAATAAAATATAAGTTTTACAGCACAGGGAATTGGAGTAGTTTGTCTACTGCTCACAATCACTGTTGAAACTTGGATACTTACAAATGCTGGGAAAAGGTGAGGAAATGAAGTAGTATTTTAGGCTCAGATTCAGGAAAGAAACTTATCCAGACTTTGGATGTAATGTCTGATAGGAAACAGTATATTCCCTTGCTACTTGTGGAAATGCCACTTGATAATGAGTTTTGACCCAATTTCTTTCCTTATGGCAGCATAATAATTTCAACCACTGGGGACACATTCTGAAACCTTTTTAAAAAAGTTATTCTCCTCGATTAAACAAAAATGGCCCCCTTAATCCAACCTAATCTTACACAGCATCCCATTCTCATAGTACATTTTACTCATGATTATAATAGTCTTGGCCCCAAAATTATTAACCTTTAGATCAATCGTGGCTTGGGGTTTTCTGGGGCTTATTCTCAGATATGTTACATAGTCATGAAAAGTCTATTTGTATATTATTTGCAGAACATTTATATATGCTCACCTAGATTAATCCCCTGCCTAGGTTACTTCAAGTAAAAAATGTAAGCAATGGTATTCTTAAGGCTCTTATTTTCTCACTGAAATTTGGTGATGTTTTCATTCATTCATTCAGTTTCTTTTTCTTTTTTTTTTTTTTTGTCTTTTTCTAGGTGCAGCGGGGGATAGGACAGAAATACTGAGCATTCACAGAGTGAGAACACTTAAAAATCATCACTGATTTGTATTTTTAAAAATTTTTATAAACTGCTTCTCAGAATGATGCTCAGCTATGTTAAGACTGCAAGGTCAAAATTAGAAAACAGCCTCTGGTTTTAATTTGTATTCGTTAGAAAGAAAGAATTTGAAAGGACAAAAGCAGTACAAATAGGGAATGTTATCAGAACTGTGGGATGTAGTAGAACATGAGTGGATTTTAAGTCAGGTAAGAGTTTAATCCTAGTGCTCTAAAACCTGTGTGAGTAGCCAAGTCTCAACCTCATGGAGCTTTTTTTTTTATCTGTAAAAGGAAAGTGACAATTAAATGGGTCAGAAAGACCACAAAAATGTTTTCCAACTTGCAAGTAAATGAGGCTAATGAATCAGGTTGCTTTCACATCGGTTTGCTACCACACCAGCAAAAAAGCAGAAAAAAGGATCTATGTGATGTACTCAGGACACAACTCAATGGAACTGTGTCTCCAATGTGTGGCCTTGTTCCATAGGAAAACTAGAGATCTCAGTTACCTAGGCTGAGGAATTCCCTCTTTCACTTAGGGTGGCAGTGTGAGAGTATCACTTCCGTAACCCTGTTCTTACCTTGGTTATCTCGCTCTCTTTTGGACTGCTTCTCAGCTGCTTTGTTTTTACTCTTTGCTACCTGCCTACTCTATGTCATTACCTAGAGTTCCTTCTGCATCTTTTTTTTGCTTGCCCCTCCCCCACCTTCTACATGCTCTCCTTTGAACAATCTCACACCATCTGACAAACTCAGCCTTTCCATGGCTTTCACTGCCAGCCACATCCACTCAATTTTATCTCTAGCCTGTATCTATAGTCTTGATGTCCTACTGAACACCTCTGCTGGCATATCTCAGAGGAAATCTAAATTCATTTATTCCAAACTCAATCACTAAACCCAATCTTCTTGAAGCATAGTCTTTTTTAATGAATGGAACCAACATTTCATTTTTTGAAGCTAGGAGTTTGGAAATCCCCATGCATTTCTCACTGCTCCATCCTGGTTTGGGCTCCCTCTATTTCTAGCTCTTACCCAAATTCTTCCTCTATTGTGGCTGCAGTCATTTTTTATAATATTCAAATTAAATTATTTGATTTCTTTGTCTCAAATGCTGCTATGGCTCTGCACTACCCTAAGGATAAAGTCCAGATTTCTTTGTAGGACATATCAGACCTTCTATCACTGGACTGCTGTCTCTTGTCTTATTGTTCCCAACTCCCCTGTGTGCAGCAAATGCTCTGCTGGTGGCCAATTAACCCAGTTCCATGGACTCAGCATTTTTTCTCTCACTTCTGAATACTCCCCCACCCCTTTATTCCCTCCTGCTCTCTCTGCCTTAAATGCTTTTCTCTCTTTTATCCCCACGGGCGAACTTCGTGTTTTTAGAGCTTACCTGAGGCCCCTTTCTTGTTTACTAAATCCTACTTGGCTGGAATTTCTGTTTTCCTCTGGCACTCTTGAAATACTTCTTTCATAGCATTTGTCCCACTATCCTGTAAGTTCTCTCTCTCCCTAGACCTTCAGTGAGAGCCTTGACAGCAAGACTCTTTTTTCATCTATTCTTCCCTGGCTCCAAACAAGTGGCCTGGAACATGATGTTAGCTAAATAATGATTTTGAAAAAAGTAAATTTATTTAATAAAATATCATCCTGAGACATTCCTCGCATGGTTATTTTGCAACTGTGTTTTTAATAACATTTTGTTTTTGATAAGGTTGTGTGCTCAACTCTACCGAAAGTCCATGTGAGAAATAACTGGGGGTTGTGATTCTTCACATGTTTTCATCATCATCAAACCAGGCCCTCAATTTTTTTTTATGAATGAATAAATGAATGTTAGGTGACTGAGTAGGACTCAAGTAGATAATATCACTAGCTGATCTGAGGTTTCAACAAGCTCTTGTCAGTCTCCTCCTCCATTGATGCTGCAAATGAGGCTACCCGAGAAGAAATATTATCTCTATGTATTTCCCAACTCATCTGCTGCTGAAGATACAGAAGTAGATGCAGGAGTAGATGGAGTACCTGATGGGCTACAATGGTAGGCAATATATATAGAAGGAGGAGAAACAAAAGGTTAGTATAGGCTTTGGTTAATCCAGCATTGATTATAAAGAAAACTTTTGAAGCAATATCATTTCCAAAGAAGTGGTTGAGCATAAAGAGAGGGAGACAGGTCTTCCTGAGGCATGTCCATCAGGCTTTACTTGGCTTAGTTTGGGCGAGTTATTGAGAGGACTCTGATGGTGAGAGAAAAGGCTGCCTATTGGGCTGAGTCTGCAGGAAGCTGTGGGAGTCCTTACCCCGAGCAAAGACAACACAGATAATTCACATAGTAGGAACTGTGTCCACATATCTTTTCAAATACAATAAGGTGGCTCTGAAATAGAATTTTTAGTTCTTATAACACCTTGATGTCAGAAAACCATGAATAAATAAAATTACAAAGTCAAAACAAAATTCAAAAGGAATACATGTGGTAATGCCTTTTTCAATAAACACTGCAGAAAGAAAACCGTGTGATAAACCATATCGTTGCAATTTTCTTCTCAGGGATTTTATATCCATATGCTTTTATGTAGAAGTATGTGATTTACAAAAAGCTGTGCCACTATGACCACTGAATCCCTAGTAGGTGTTCACAGTGGGACAAGGCGTGGAGGACTGCAGGGGACCTGTGCTAGGCTGGCTGTGATTTTCTGATGACATTTCCTGGGGTTGGAAAGGCTGCACCACTCCCTGCTCCCTCAAGGGTCTGTCAGTTGCCCGAGATTCTTCCTCCAGAAATTGTTCCATTGGGTTAAACCAGCCGTGGGCAAACTACGGCCCGCGGGCCGGATACGGCCCGTTTGAAATGAATAAAACTATTGAAAAAAAAGACCATACCCTTTTATGTAATGATGTTTACTTTGAATTTATATTAGTTCACACAAACACTCCATCCATGCTTTTGTTCCGGCCCTCCGGTCCAGTTTAAGAACCCACTGTGGCCCTCGAGTCAAAAAGTTTGCCCACCCCTGGGTTAAAGTCTATTTCTAGAAGTTCAAGTTAAATTATAAAATGCTATCAGGGATGAGCAATGCATTAATCCAACCACAGGCACAAAGTGATTAATGCAAATTTTTCTAAAATGCATTTTACAGAATATTATTTCTGAGAAATATATGTAAATTAAAGGATCTATGGTAAGATAAGCTTGGCAAACAATGGGTTAAACAGAAACAAATTTCCCCCCACCTCCTCCATTTCTTGGTTGTTCTTTTTCTTTTTAGGCATGAATTTCCCAAAGGCTTTAGAATGAATTTCCAAGAAGGAACTATAATCAAAAGTTTTTATTGATTGATTGATTGATTGATTTTTGGTTCATCTTCATCTGAGAATATTTTCTCCATTGATTTGTAGAGAGACTGAAAAGGATGGAGAAGGGGAAGAGAGAGAGAGAGAGAGAGAGAAAGAGGAGAGACACACACATACACACTGATGTGAGAGAGACACATCAATTGGTTGCCTCCCACACAAGGATGGAACCTGTAACGTGCAAACTTTGACTGGGAATTGAACCTGCAACACTTCAATGCATGGGCTGATCCTCTTTCCATTGAGCAACACAAGCCAGGGCTCAACAAGTCACTTCAATGCATGGGCTGATCCTCTTTCCATTGAGCAACACAAGCCAGGGCTCAACAAGTCACTTCAATGCATGGGCTGATCCTCTTTCCATTGAGCAACACAAGCCAGGGCTCAACAGTTTTTACAACTTATTTGAACTCGAAAAGCTTTTCATTTGTGTGTCCAGAGAAACACAGTTTGGAAAATTCTGTCTTTGTAACAATGAGGTTGTCATACTTAGGAGATGTGGGGAACTAAGGTTCTGAATTCGAGTGAGGTGGGGCCTGTACACATGGGAGTTGCAGAGGGTAGACATGAACAATTTACAACAATAAGGCACTGGGCACTTGGGAGCGGGCACATAGGACAGTTCAGAGGGCAAAGAAGACAAGCTTTTCTTAGCTCCCAGTTTATATCCTTCTGAGAAAAGTAAAAGAAAGGGGAAGGTAGGAGGAAACAGGAGTTAAGTAATTGTTAGGGACTTCTATTTCATATCTGGCTTTGAGCTCAACTCAGTAGCTGTATGAAGAATCTGATCAGAGAAGAACTGATGTAGGGATGAGTTTGGATCATCTCCAAAACTGGCCCTTTTGGAGAGCTGATAGGCTTTATGTTTCTTGGTTTTTCATAGGCCCAGGGTGGTCCACCTTGTTCTCCTGCGATGGCTTTGGGATCGTAATATGGTCTCTGGGAAGAAGACAGGCAAAAAGCATGACAAAAAGAGCAGATAAAGAACTTGGGCCTTAGAAAGGACAGGTTCTGAGTCCCAGACACATGATTAGTCTGAGCTCTGCCACTTACCAAGAGATGACCTTGCTAAATTACTTTAACTCTCTTGTTCCAATTCTTTTCTTAGGTGAAATGTGAATATATAAGATAAGGTCTCAAGGTTTGACCTGTTAAATAAAAGCACTACATTAGATGACCTGTAAAATTATTTCTAGTTCAAATGTTCTGAGTTAGATTTTATATATCTATATCATCTATATCTATATACATATATGTATATAGCTTATGTACATGTGTGTATATGTATATACATCTATACTAATAAAAGGGGAAATATGCTAATTAGACTGGATAGACCCAACGTCTTCTGGACGTCATTCTGGACATCCTTCCTGACAAAGCTAAGGGCATGGCTGGCCTGAAACCACCCCCCCAGGGCCCTTAACCCAAGCCAGCCCCGCCCACAGTGGGGACCCCCACCCTGATCCAGGGCCCCCTTTAGGGAAGGCCAGCTGGCCCCCACTTATGCACCAGACTTCTATGCTATATGATAAAAAGGTACTATGCAAATTGACTCTAAAGGCAGAACGACCAGAATGACTGCTGGACCAATCACTATGAGGCACACTGACCACCTCTCGGTCCCTTTCCCCAACTGGCAGGCTCTGATTGCCTGATGGCCACCCACAGTGGGGGCAGGGCAGGCGAGCAGGCAGGAACAGTCGACCTCTTGGTCCCTTCCCCGGCAGTCATGCACCGATCACCTGATGGTGAATGGGGAACCCGGGGTGGGTGGTGGCGGGGGATGGGGCTGGCTGAGGGCAGCTGGGGAAGATGGCCCTGATTGCAGGCCAGGCCTAGGGACAGTACGCACACATGGATTTCGTGTGCTGGGTCTCTAGTATATAAATAATTCATTAAGCAATATTTTAGTAATAAATATATTTTAAATAACTATAACAAAAACACTGACTCGCAGAAAGAAAGAAGGTAATATCTATGAAATGATTTAATTAAGTAAGGAACATTTAGGGTTTAAGTATCTAAATTATAAGTTTATTATTTAATATATGGCTCAATAACAAAATTCTGAGTTATAACTTCTGAAGTTTTTGATAAAAAACATTTAATTTTTAAGGTTAGTTGTTAGTATTCATAATGATGGTTTTGTGTCTCAGCATACTAATTTTTTCAGGGCTCTAATTATTTAAGCATGCTGTCTCATTCATTTACAAATAAACTTATGAGATAAAGAAGGGAGTATTTGGCTTTTTCTATTTTGCTAGATGTGAAAGCAAGAGTATGTAGCAGCAACTCCCTTGGAAACTTTGAAGTGAGAGATAGACTTGGAATTAAGCTAAACAGCATAATTCTTCTAGCTTTCTAATCTTTGATTGGCTAACTCATGAATAAAGGTATAGGTCTCCATATTAATAATGAAGAAAATGATGATTATAAAAATAATGCTTGAGTTCCTTACTTTGATCAGTTCAACCTGCTCACTTTACGCTCCTCATCCATTTTAAAAAACAAAGATGAGAGCCTAATTCAGGAGTTAGGCCAACTCTTCCCTTCCTTTTATTCCCATTCACTTGATACTGTTGTATAAATTTTAGAAACGCTCCTTAGGTTCACTCTCTCTTCTCTCATTGCTATTTGTCCAGTCATTATTTTCACCACACTTTACATGGATTGTAGAAACAGCTCCTTAGTTTTCATTTCTACTTTCATCCTCATTCCTTTCCATTTTACCCTGCATACCATTACCAAAATAATATTCCAAGGCACTCCTTTCATTTGGCCACTCCTCTCAAGAAGTTCAGCCTAATCCCTCTGTTTGATTTTTTTTTTTTATATTTTATTGATTTTTTTTACAGAGAGGAAGGGAGAGGGATAGAGAATTAGAAACATCAATCAGCTGCCTCCTGCACACTCCCTACTGGGAATGTGCCCGCAACCAAGGTACATGCCCTTGGCCGGAATCGAACCTGGGACCCTTGAGTCCGTAGGCTGGCGCTCTATCCACTGGTTAAACTGGTTAGGGCCCTCTGTTTGATTTTTGAGACTCTTCATATTTGGAGCTTGTTTTAGTCAGCCTGGGCTGCCATAACAAAATATCATAGACTGGGTGGCTTAAACAACAGGAGTGTATTTCTCACAGCCTGGAGGCTGGAAAGTCTAGGATCAATGTGCCAGCATGGTAGGATTTATTCTGAGGTCACTTCTTGGGTTGTAGGTGGCAATATCTCTCTGAGTGCTCACATGATCTCTTTGTAGGGGGACAGCAAGGTCTCTTCTTTTAAAGACACTCATCCTATCAGACCAGGGCCTCACCCTCATTACCCCATCTAACCATAATTACCTCCCAAAGACTCCATCTCCAAATACCAACACATTGAAAGTTAGGGATTCAACATATAAATTTTGGGAGGACACAAAAGTCAATCTATAACAGGATTCCTTCCATGTCTTCTCTCTCATTTCTGTTACTCCTGGGTGTGTACCCCCATCTCCAGTTTTCTCACTACCAGTAACCCTCCCCCATACACTGATTTTTACCTTTATGCTTTTGCATTTCATTCCCAAAAGCCCTCTACTCCCCCCAATTCTTTCCTACTCTTCTCATCTAGAAAACCTTCTTCATCTTTTGTACTTTATCAAATTGGACATATTCTTCAAGGTCCATCCCAAATTGCACCTGTTCCAAAGGAAACCTTAGAATCTTCTCCAATTTATACTAATATCCTCTTTCTATGAACTTGTACTATAGTCACACAATAATTTAGCACTTGATTATTCTCTAATTCTTTTATAATATAAGTGAAATGTCTTATTGCGATACTCTACCGGCTACTTTCATATCTATAGTCTCATGTGATTCTCTCAAAAACACTGTGATCTAGAAATTATTATAATATCTATTTTGCACATAAGAAAGTCGAAGCTCAGTGAGGTTAAATGACTTACCATAGTTATCAAGCTAGTAAATCAGATTCCAAAGCTGGTTTCTGACTCTAAGATTCATGGTCCATCTACTCCACCTTATGAATTTTTACACGTTTTCTCCTTTCTCCTCTTGTTCTAATTTAGGTCATCTTGTATTTTATGCATCATTATAGGCTAAATTTAATTCTTTTGTGCATGTTGGGGGAGGAAGGGAGGGAAAACAAATACAATGAATTTCCTTAAAGAAATTCAGTGTTTATTTCAATGAGCTTCTTCCCATTAAATCATAAAGTAGGTAATTATGTGCTAAATCTTAGTGCCTCCTAATAAATGAAGAGAATGATAGAAACAAGGACTTAATTTCTGCATTTTATCTCATAGATTAGACAATTGCTCTCTATTTTTTTTCCAAATAAAACAATGTTAATGAGAAGCTCTTGGCAAAGATAACATATTTATTTTAAAAAAACAACATATTTTAGTTTTGTTTAATTGCAATGCATAGACCTAACTTCTGCAGTGCCTGATCTCAGTATATTTTGGCCTCCCACACAGAAGATGAACTCTGAGGTTACAGTCATTAGGCTGGGGTGAAGGAGTGTGAAATAATTTAATAGTGGAAACCCACCAATCACACCTGACCCCAATCTGTCCAGACATAAGTGCAAAGAAACCACTTACAAATTCTTTTAGAGTGATACCAAATCAGAAACACTTAATGTGCACTGAAAAAGCCAAGTTAAGAATCAAATTCAGACATGTAGAGGTGTGATATCTACCACGAGAGCCAAGTCAGAAAAGGGTTAGCCCTTAAAATGGCCAAATTAAACAAGACACAATTGAGAGTAACTCATCCCTCTAGGCACCTATAAACCTACACGTGGGAACTTTTGAAAATGAAGTTAGCACCGATTGTGTCTTATTTTGCTTGGCCATTTAATGGCCTAACCCTTTAGGAATTTGGCTCTGACTGGAGATATCGCACTTTTATGTAGTCTGACCTCCCTCCTCAACTCTCCTCTTTGTACGTATATATAGAATTTAAAAAATCAGATATGGTGTTACATTGTTAGATTTAATCAGAGTGAAAGATAAAATCAAAATATGGAAAAGAACAGAATGTGTTGAAATAACAATGTAATTAGACTACCAAGGACACACTGCTTTCTTTCTGGTCTATTTCACAGTGAAGGGCTGAGTTGTGTAGTTCTGGTTAAGATCAACAATGAAGCTACTTGAGGGAATTCTTAAACTCAAGCTCACCAATTTATTGCCTACACACACAGAAGCAGGCATGCTGAAAAGGGAGAGCTGAGTATGTGGGCACAAGAAGGCATATGTTGAGGGTCACACAGAAGACAGGTAAATGTATTTAAATACAAAGATGGCTCCTGTCCAATTTCTTCAGTGTTTGAAACTACAGTGGGGCCTTGACTTACGAATGTCCCGACTAACGAGTTTTTTGAGATACCAGCTGTCTCTTGGCGGATTTTTTGCATTGAGTTGATAGAGTAATTTGAGTTAACAAGCTCCTTAACGAGCTCAGTCTTGGAACGAATTAAACTCGTAAGTCAAGGCCCCGCTGTAATATATTGTGTTGTTACTGAAGAGTTTGCAGTTCCCGGGGCTGTGCATAGGTGAGAAAGAGGATCTTGAGAACATTATGAAAAAAAAGTTTTCAAGGGTGTTTTCCTAGTAAGATGTTCTGAGTATACCTGTCAGCAAACTTCCCCTGCTTTGAAGGTGTAAATTTAAACATCTACTTGCCAATACAGTGCTGACTGCATAGATTATCAGGGAAAAATTTCACAGTATTTGATTAACTTGTAAATTTTTATTACAGTGCAACAGAGAAGGCATATCCACTGAAATCCCTTACACACCCAATTCTGAGCCATAATCCCAAGTGACCTCATATTGAGATACATTTATATAAAGAAACTATACTTTATTTGGGGGCCATAACCAAGTAATGATACTATATCATTCATTTAACAAGGTATTAAGTTGAAAGGAACATAAAGTTTAATATATATATATATATATATATATATATATATATATATATTCTTATGTTTTCTGGATTTAGGTTCTGCAAATTGCTATTTTCCCTTTTAACATTTGTTTCTCAGCACTCCTCTGCCTATGTGAGAAATAGTCTCAATTACTTTTCCTGGTCTTATTTAAGGTCTTATCCTGGGGTTGATTCTGACACAAAACTGGTGAAATGATATTTTCTACTGTCAGACATTAGGCAAGATTTAATGCACTAAGCTCAGGAGAGGGCATTATATAAACGTGCATTTTAATTCACACTCAGTCTTCTGACTGTTGTGTAGCTAAGGGTATTTCTCTTAAAAATTTATTGGCACTTTGTTTTAGCAGTTTAGTGCTGAGGTAAATGTTGGCAAATGAACAAACAGCTTCTGTTCCAGCTTCTCTATGGTTCTGTTCCAGGTCAATCCCAGGATTCTTGCATAATCTGAGAAGTTCCTGCTGGTCTCCACCATTTCTGGTCAAGGAGGCCTCTGGGAGGCCAGCTTAGAACTCTGCTAAACCCATGTTCATTGGATGACTAACTTGGCAATCTATTTTCCTCTGTGTAAATTTCCTGGCTGTGTCTATTACTGAAATTCCTAGACAAAGACACCATTTTATTATTTGACCAGTCATTGTTTCTTTGAGTATGTATGTGTCTTTTCTTTGAAAACTGGGGCTGGTTTTGCTAAGTATCTGTTCTGTTAGTCTTTGTTTGTATTCCCCAGGACTCACTCCTAAAAATCAAAGACTCCTTTGAAATGGCTCATTCTATTAAATTACTAAACCTTTACTTTTCTCTTCCTCCGAATCTCCCACATATTTTCTAGTATTGCTAACGGTCTTTATAACTTTGTAATTGGTTTCTCTTCATAACAAATTAGTGGTTTGCCAAAAATGTACACTGATAGAGAATTATAGTATACTAGAGGCCCGGTGCACAAAATTTGTGCACAGATGGGGGGGTCTCCTCAGCCCAGCCTGCACCCTCTTGCAATACGGGCACTCTCTTGCAATCCGGGACCGCTGGCTCCTAACCGCTCACCTCCCTTCCTGATTGCCCCTAACTGCTCACTTGCCTGCCTGATCACCCCTAACCGCCTCTGCCTGCCTGCTTCATCGTGCCTAACCACTCTTCATGCCTGCCTGATCACCTCTAACTGCTCGCCTGCCTGCCTGATTGCCCTTAATCTCCTTTGCCTTGGCCCCTGCCATCACGGTTTCATCCTAAAGGACCTCTGGAAGGACATCCAGAAGGTCGTTTAGCTCTCTGGTCTAATTAGCATATTACGCTTTTATTATTATAGATTGGAAACACTCCTCATGCAGAGAGATGAGAAGCTAAAGGAAAGCTTATGCATTCATCAGTTATTAATTATACAGCTGCTCTGTGAAAGATGCATAGTAGATGCATATTTACATTTATATTTTATAATAATCTAGATATTGCATGCAATTGATTAGAATGTGCCTTATTTGAGAAAACATCGTGATTTAACCTAACTGTAAAAGGATTTCCTAGGAGAAATGAATCTATTGCTTGAATTTGAGAAAAGCAGTTTTGATTTAGTGGAGATGGTGGAAAGAATATTTTCCAAGGATGAACAGGATGGCAAAAAATAGTGAAATAGAAGTTTAAAAGGGCTAAATCAAGTATGTATTTATGGCATAGAAGTTAAAATAATTGAGTTTATCTAAGATAATATATTTGATGTCTTGAAAAATGGGGAGAATTAGATAATGATGTTGGAGAGGTGCTCTTATGGAAGAACTTTAAAGACTATGGCTAGGAAGTTAATTTGACCATATCAAATTGTTGAGAGGATATTTATTTATTGAGAGGAGAGAGAGAGAGAGAGAGAGAGAGAGAGAGAGAGAGAGAGAGAGAGAGAGAGAGAGAGGAAGAGAGTTGTTTTTCCACTTATTTATGTATTCATTGGTTGATTCTTATATGTGGCCCGACTGGGGACCAAACCACAACCTTGGAACATCAGGGCGACACTCTAAGCAACTGAGCTACCCAGGCAGGGCTCTGAGAGGTTGATTTTAAACTCATGTTCAGACCAATCTTCTGGAGTGGCAATTGTTTCTCTCTTTGATTTGCTAGTCAGGTCGTCTTAAGTAAAGATTGCAAATATTACAGTATTTTAAAGAAAGGCAAGTAATATACTCCCAATGCCTAACACGATGCCTAGAATAGAATGTTTGCTCAATAAATAAGTAATGTTCAGAAGAATGAGAAGTCTAGAGCAAGTTTACCTACTGGGCATGAGAAGTTTTGCATACTTGTAGTTGACCAGCTATTCCTCTTTCACTGAATAATTACTGCTCTTCATATTTTGAAATTTCACTCTTAATCAGTTTATAGAAACTTTTCTTAATAGAAACACTCCATCTGAACAGTGGTAAACAAGATGTTAGAGTCCGCATAATGGAAGACAAATTATGCATAGGAACTGTGTGCATTGACTTAGAAAGGGAAAAAAATGACAATTTTTAACCCACTCCTGCTTCTTTAATTGTTTTGGCATGTGAGAATCAGAGAGGCACTCAGGCATGCAAATTTTAGCATCCCCAGAAGGCTGCCACTTGGCTGTTCAGATCCCTTTATGGTATACCTCCATGCTGCAGAAAAGATTCCAATAGCACAAAGCAAACAAATGTTTGAAATGACTAAAGATGGTTTTGAACTTTTTCACTGAAACCCATGTCATGGGTTAAAGACTTCAACCAAGACTGCAACGAACCATAAAATCGTCTCCAGAACCTAGCAGATTGTTCATAACTGGGATTGGATACCCATCAAGAATTACAAAGTGATATTTGACAGTAAAGATTTTTGCAGTATCATTTGTTTGGGTCTTTAAGACTGAACATACATATTATAAATGTTTCCTTTCTTTGGTTTTTACTGCCTTCCCATACTTTTCTTTTATGAGTCTGGAAGAAAAACTTCAGAAAAATACAGTGATAAGAGTCAGTAAATTTTCTGCAGAAAGTTTAATGGGACAGTTACAATTTCTGAAATAAAGAATTGTTTCTTGCCACAGACATGGCTATTCTTTCAGTGATGGATGGAAGGAGAGCACGAACAACACCACAACCCTGACAACACCAGAACAATACTGAAAGTAGATGATGATGCCCACATTTTGCAGATGCAGCACTTGAGGCTGGTGGAGGAGAAACAACAAAGCCAAGGTCACACTGCTACGGCTAGTAAGTGGCAAAGCCATACTTTGATTCCGGGTCCTCTGGCTCTAGACCATTATATTGCATTTATTAAATAGATATTTACAGAGGTCCCAATTATTTTCTAGTACATATATGAAACTGTTCCTCCTCTTGGTGGATGAGTCACAGTCATACAATCAAAGACAAGCCCTACTCTTAAGAAGCTTGTCAGGGAGGTAAGAAATGTTTAAACAAAAACTAACCAAAATAGAAGGCAGAAAATAAGAAGTGAATACTTAACAGAAACTCTACACAAGAAAATGGAGGGGAGAGTTAAAGGAATGGGTAGGCATTTTAAAAAGGTAAGCTCATGTTTTTGGCCCAAATCACTTGTCTTTTGAAATATAGAATATGGTATCATCCTAACAGGACAGGCAGACCTACTTGAGGAGAGAAGACATAGCATTTGCCTGACTGTTACAGCTGTTCAGTGTTTTCAAAGACTCTTGATGTGATCAGGGAGGGCTCTACAGAAAGGTGGGACTTGAGTGGGACCTTAAAGGATGGGTGAAATTTGGATAGGTGAAGAGGTGAAAGGAAGATGTTGCAGATTACTGAAAGGTTCCCATTAAGGTGTAGAGTCAAGAACATTTGTGGCGTTACTAAAATGTTGAGTGGATTGGCCTTTCTGGAGAATAAGTTTTCTGGGAAAGTGATATGAAATAAGACTAGACATTTATGAGGACCCACAGTGAACACCCGACAGGATGAGGGCAGCAGCATTCAGAAGATACACCATTTACCTCACAGGATGGTCTGGGGCGGCTCTGTTCACAAACTAGTGTTTTTGTCTGGGATTGTTCCTTAAAAACTCTTATGTTATTATTAAGCACCAAAGCCAAATGAATGCTGAAATAATTACAAAAACAAAAACAAGCAACCAAACAAACAGCAAAACCCCCCACAAAAACCACAGGATAAAGATTGGAGAATTATTGCGATCAGCAGCAGAGTATTTCCTGAGGCTAAAAAATGTGAGTTATTTCCTTTATTACTTTTAATACTTTACTAAATGCCTGCTAGTCTTTGGAGGGTCAAAAATAAACTCTTATCTTTAGTCATTCTTATCTTTGAAACTTATCTGATAAGAGCATTTCCAAGTTTTGAGTTGCAGGAGCAATTATCCTTAATAAAACTATATGGTACTTTCTTTAATATCTGATTTTTAACTGCTATTTTCTTTCTTTTGATATTACTATTACTGGATTCTTTTAAAACATAGGTTGTGAAGATTTCTTATTCTTAAGTATAAAGAAAACCATAAAATTAAATACATTTCTCCACATATTTATTATATAAAAACAGGAGTAAGTGTATATATACTTTTTCCATTTCAATTGACTGCGAATAAACATAGCTAGTAAATCAATACTTCAGGAAGCAATAATAAAAAAGTATAATATTCTGTTTCTAATTCTAACTTTTAAAACTTTTTCCTATCTCATGGCTATAAATATAAGTTAGAAAGCTCTACTTCTAAAGGTCTTCTTGAGTTATATGCTTTATGTTAATCAGTTGGTGTAGAACATGGGTTTTCTCTCCTTTCAGAAGCCTGTTATGTGTAGATTTGTTCTACCTTAAAATTTGTTTCCTTTTTATTCTTCACAGGAAGTATACTAGTACAAAGGTAAAATAAAGTATGCAGAGCACTAAAGAAATACCTAGTCCTTGACATTGTTGTAGTCAGTCAAAGACCTTAAGACATAGTGTCTGTCTTCTAGGATTATGTAAATCTTGCTGAGGGAAGAAGATATATGTGCAGGAAACAGTGAAGTGACATTGCAGATTAGAATGCCAAAATGTATTATGGTTGTATAAGAAATGTTATAGGAATTCAGAGAAAATGGACAGCTAATGAGGGGTATATAATTTTAGACGTTTATTCATAGAGGTAACAGGGCAAATTTTTCATATGTGAAAAGCGGGGGGTAGTTTTCAGAGTTAGAAAAACTTGATTCTGGGCCACTTAGAAAAAGCTACCTGGGATAGTGGGGTGGTTTGGAAAGAGTGGACTAAAGTTGGAATCAGATTTGAAGTCTGAGTTGAGACGTATTGGGACAGGAGTGACTATTACAAACTATTTATCCAAGGCACATTATAATAATGTTTTAATACATCCATCCATCCATCCATCCATCCATCCATCCATCCATCCATCCATCTATCCATCCAACAAATAATTTTTGACAAATATCCTAATATTTGTTGGATATGCTGTAGTGTTGGGTATAAAGGATTTGGGAAGATAAACTGGAGGAAGGGAAACCCAGAGGCTAATCTAGTTGTTCAAATATGCAAAAAATGAGGGCCAGTATAAAAATATGATGATGGAAACAAAGGGGAAAGGCTGGGTTTAGGAGGTTTTTTCAATTAATGTTAAACTGGGCATTTTAGTTGGTTGGTAGGAAATTTAAAAAAGAGATGAGTAGGAGATACCTCCAGATTTTCAAACTGGGCTGACTTAGAGAATGCTATTGATAGAAAGAATGGAATTAGGTAAAAGGATACAACTTTGGTATAAAGAGGACAGATATTATTACTTCATAGTAGTAGTTTCCTATATACAGTTAGAGGTATAAGGCTAGAGGTTAAATGAGAGATCAGGGTTGAAAATATAGACATTAGAGTCATTAACAGTGTAACGGTAAAGCCATTTAATCTAATTTAATGACACAAATTAGATATTTACTGTAGTTGAAGATCATAGAGCCAAAAATAAATATTGGAGCCCATCACAGCTGGTATAGGGGATCATGGAAAGATGAAGAAAAGATTTATCAGGAGTAAAGTGTGTGGAGGAAAATGGGAGAAGTGAAATGTTTCACATGTTGTTCTTTTCGACAATAGAATCTCATAGACTTTTATTTAACAAATATTATTGATCACCTATTATGAGCTAGGCACTATTTTAGACACTAAGGTTATAGGATTGAGGATAAAAGTCCCTGACCTCATGGAGGTTATATTTTGGTGGGGGGAATGCAAGAAAGGTTGAAATACTCTAATGTCATGTGATACAACACAGAGATTTTTTAATAAATAAATATCCAGTATATTATGAAGATTCAAAATATGGGTTTAACTTTGAAATAGTAGAAAAGATATTTTTAAATGGGATAATTTTTCCCCTTGTCTTATGATTCAGTAATCCCAATGACAATAAAACAAAAGTAATAAAAAAAGAGATAAGATGGAGTGTGGAATGAACAGAACTTTAGGTGTATGACTGATGTCATCATCATCATCATCACATATAGTACAGTTTCTTTACAAGTCTATAAAATGCTCAAGTCCTTGAAAAAGGGAGTTGTAGAAGAGGTGGGGCAGGGACTAGGTACTTAGAGCAGATTGCCTTGGGAAAAGAAGCTGCTGAGTGGATTTTAACAACTACACATGGCCTTTTCTGAATTTTCAGGAGTGCAATAAACAAAGGCAAGCAAGCTTTAGTAACACAGACAACTCATACCAAAGTCAAAATCAAACGCCCTCTCCTTTGCAGCTTGCCTTTGCAAGGATAGTGTTGTTTCTCATGGCAAACATCTTCCCCATAAATATCAGGATCCTACTGGTAACAATTAGACACACACATAGGCATCATTATACAATTCTCCCTTTGGTAACTGCTGTCATTACTTGTGGGTCTTTCTAAGGATTGTATGAGCCCACGAGAAATGCTTATGCTTATTCATTTCTACAGGAAACGTTTGGTATAAATAAGAAAATATAACTGTTAAGTGGGCTGTTAGTACTTATGGGTGAAGCCAATGCATATTTTGTTAGTTATGAAATATGTTATAGAGCTAATAAATTTTTGAAACACAAGTATAAGAAACCTGTGGCCAGGTTGCACGGAAAAGGAATAAAGCCACTTTGAATCTTTTAAAGATCTATCATACGTTAATATAGTCATGCACTCTTTAATGAAGGGGATGCATTCTAAGAAATCAGTCCATAAGAGATTTTACTGTTGTGTGAGCATCTTAAAGTGTACTTATACAAACCTAAATGGTACAGCCTACTACACACGTGGGCTATGGGGTACCCATAGGCTATAAACCTGTACAGCATGTCACTGTACCGAATCCTTTAGGCAACTGTAACCCAGTGGTAAGAATCTGTGTAGCTAAATATAGAAAAGGAACAATAAAAATACGGTATAAAAGGTTTAAAATGATACACCTGTATAAGGCACTTACCATGAATGAAGATTGCAGTACTGAAAGCTGCCTGAGGTGAGTCAGTGAATGAGGGGTGAGTGAATGTGAAGGCATAGCACATTTCTGTACACTACTGTAAGACTTTATAAATAGTGTTATACTTAGGCTATATTAAAGTTAAAAAACAGTATGAGATTAAAGAGGATGATGCAAATAGGAAACCTAGTAAACACAAGATGTATGAGGCTGCTGCTGGTGTAACATGGCATACTATTTCACAGAAAACTTTTTCATTTTTATAAATAGAGTACATCTTAAAATGATAAAGGGTCTAGTATAGTAAAAACATAAATCAGTAACATAATCCTTTCTTATCATTATCAAGTATTATGTACTGTACAGAATTATCTGTGCTATACTTTTATACAACTGGCAGAATAGGTTTGTTTACCACCAGCATCACCACAAACACACAAGTGATGTGTTGAACTAGGAAATTATGACAGCTCTGACATCACTAGGCAATAGGAATTTTTCAGCTCCCTTTTAATCTTGTGGGACCACCATCATATATAGTCTGTCACTGACCAAAATGTCATTATGTATTACATGACTGTATATCTATTATTCTACAACTAGAGGCCTGATGCACAAAATTCGTGCAAGAGTAGGCCTTCCTTCCCCCGGCTGCCAGCACCGGCTTCCCTCCGGCCACTGGCTTCATCCGGAAGGTCACCCAGAAGGACATCCAGTCTAATTAGCATATTATGTTTTTATTATTATAGACTAGAGGCCCGGTGCACAAAAATTTGTGCACTGGCGGCGGGAGGGGGTGTGTGTCCCTCAGCCCCACTTGTGCCATCTCACAGTCTGGGACCCCTCGGGAGATAAGGACCTGCTGGCTTAGGCCCGCTCCCGGGTGGCAGAGGGCAGGCCCAATCCCTAGGTGCAGCCCCTGGTCGGGCTCAGAGCAGGGCTGATTGGGGAGTTGAGGCGCCACCCCCTGTCATGCACAGAGCAGGGCAGATCAGGAGGTTGTGATGCCACCCCCAGTCACACTCAGGGTAGGGCCGATTGGGGGGTTGGGGCACCACCCCCTGTCACACTCAAGGCAGGTTTGATGGGGAGGTTGCGGCGCCACCCCGTGTCACGCACAGAGCAGGGCCAATCAGGGGGTTGGGGCACTACCCCTGTCACGTACAGAGCAGGGCCCATCATGGGGGTTGGGGCTCCGTACCCTGTCATGCATAGAGCAGGGTCGATCAGGGGGTTGGGGAGCTCCCCCCTGTCACGCACAGAGTAGGGCTGATAGGGGAGTTGGGGCACCGCCCCCTGTCACACACAGAGCAGGGTGGATCAGGGGGTTGTGGCCCTGCACCCTGTCACACACAGAACTGCAGGGCGATCAGGAGGTTTGGGCGCTGCCCCCTGTCACGCTGCTCCAGGGGCCAGGAGGCCTTGCAGCTCCGCTGATCCTGGTGCTGGGAGGCATATTACCCATTTACTATATAGGATAGAGGCCCGGTGCACGGGTGGGAGCGGGCTGGTTTGCCCTGAAGGGTGTTCCGGATCAGGGTGGGGGTCCCGCTTGGGTGCCTGGCCAGCCTGGATGAGGGGCTGATGGCTGTTTGCAGCTGCTCACACCCCCTTCAGGGTGGGGGTCCCCACTGGGGTGCCTGGCCAGCCTGGGTGAGAGGCTGAGGGCCGTTTTCAGGCTGGTGGGTAACTGAAGCTCCCAACCTCTCCTTTTTTTCTTTTTCTTTTCTTTTTTTTATTCTGGGATTTATTTACCTTCTATGGCTGTCACTGGAACTGAGAGCCAGCTTTAGCTGTGAGGCTCGGCTCCAGCTCTGAGACCTCAGCTGCTGATCTGTGTTTGTTTGGGTTCTATAATTGTAACACTGTTGCAACTCCAGCTCTGAGATCCCGGTTGGCTGAAAGCAAGTTTTGGGGATTGTTTAGGTTCTATAATTGCAACATTGTTTCTTAGAGTTGCAGCTCAGAGGCCGGCAGTGAACCTTGGCTTCCTCCATCACTGGAGCAAGCAAGCCTCCTGTTCGCTTCAGCTGCCTGGCTGCTGGCTGCCATCTTGGTTGGCAGTTAATTTGCATATTGCCCTGATTAGCCAATGGGAAGGGTAGCGAAGTTATGGTTAATTACCATGTTTCTCTATTATTAGATAGGATATTCCTCATACCTTAACTATATAAGGGTTGGAGAAAGAGAAAGAAAACTAACCAAACAAGTCTTCAGGAAGTGCCAGATGACAGTGAGGATAATAAAAACTGTGGGAGCAGAGAATGAGATAACCAAATCTGAAAATTAAATAATTTTCAGTCTCTCAGTCAATGTGGTATGTGTTATGTGAGACAAAATGATTCCTTTAGAGATATCAATTAAATGCTGGACATCTGATTTTCTCCTCACCTCCTCAGGCTCTAAGTAGATGGAGGATTTTCTGATGGGAAATTGGATTTAGGAGCAGCTCAAGCAGAGGACCTTGTCTAATGGCTAGGGGGAGGCATCAGTGTTTGGTTTGAGGAAATTTCTCAGGTTCAACAGTAGAAGCTCAAATGAAAAAGAAAGATCAAGTTTCTAGTTGTGAACACAGAGGTGTGGGCTGGAAGTGTGGGAAGACAATGTATGGGGAGTTTAGAGACCAAATGTAGCAAAACTCTTTATAATGTTGGTGATTCATTCATGGCCCTTTATGTCATGGAATTAGCACTTGGCTTATAAAATTAATCATATTATATCACCTAAGTACTTTGGAGATCACTGACACAGTCCATTAAGAATTCCTGGCATAATAAACATATTACTTCGGGATTCTAGTGAGATCTAATGAATAAATATAACATTTAAGCACATTCCTAAGAACTTAGTCTAGATTTACTTGATAAGCTCACTGCTAATAGGTTTGCTCTGTAAGGCTGAGTTAATAATGAGAGCTTAAAATCACACCTGATGCATATTTACTCAATATTCAAAGAATAGTCTTACTGATGACTTTTCGTGTAGTTGGAAACCCAATATAAAAAAAGTGTATTTGAAAACTTTAAAAACTATTCCTGCACATTAGAATTATATAATTTTAATTCTTATTTCTGTCCTTTTAGTGTCTCCTGATCACTGTTTGGCAGACTTCATTTCCATTACAGCAAATGAATAGTGTAATTATCCTTTAAAGATATATATGGTCTGGAGAGAATTAATAAAATTATAATTGTGCTGTGTACAGAGTGAAATATTCCAACACATAGCTTGGCAGTAACTATTTGGAAATAAAAAAATCCATTCCCTATATATGCAACTTCTGTGCTTATGAACTTTTTATCAGTGGCCTATCTTAAAACATTTTTTAATCCCCACCCAAGGATATGTTTATTGATTTTAGAGAGAGAGGAAGGGAGAGAGAGAGAGAGAGAGAGAGAGGTGAGAGAGAAACAACCTTTTTGGTGTACAGAAAGACACTCCAACCAACTGAGCCACCTGGCCAGAGGTATCTTAAAACTTTTTTTTTTAAATATATTTTATTGATTTTTTACAGAGAGGAAGGGAGAGGGATAGAGAGTTAGAAACATTGATGAGCAAGAAACATCGATCAGCTTTCTTCTGCACACTTCCTACTGGGGATGTGCCCGCAACCAAGGTACATGCCCTTGATCGGAATCGAACCTGGGGCCCTTGAGTCTGCAGGCCGATGCTCTATCCACTGAGCCAAGCCGGTTAGGGCTATCTTAAAACTTTTTAATGCAAGAGTTGGCAACTTGATGGGAACCTCTTTCAGCTTTTTTTGAAAACAAAAAATTGGAAATACCTATTTTTAAAAATGTTTCTGAAACTTGAACTATATAGATTCATTTTCTAGGATGTATACTATAAAAGGCTTTATTAGACTTATCAACTAGCTCTTAGAGCCTGTAACTCTTTCACTTTAACTCAATATTCTCAGAGAGGATTGGGAAAAATGGAATAAATTTTCTTGCTGCTCCTTGACCAATAAAATTTTAAATCAGCTTTATTAACAGTATAATATACATTCAATATAATTCAGCAATTTTAAGCTCATAGTTTTATGTATTTTGACAAATGCTTAAAGTTGTGTAACCACCACCAAAATCATGTTATAGAACACTTCCATCACCCCCAAAATGTTTTCTCATGCCTGTTGCAGTTAATTCCTTCTGTAGATTTCTGGCCCCTGACCTTTCTGTTACTATGTTTTATTTCTGGTAGCTGAGTAAATACCTAGGAATGAAATTATTAAGTTATATGATTAGTGTGTGTTTAACTTTATAAGAAATATCAAACTTTTTTGAAAGTAGCTGTACTACCAGTAATCTATGAGGTACAAGTTGATAGCCTCAGCAATACTTGCTAACGGCAGTAATTTTGTCATTTTAGCTATTTTATTAGGCATGCAGTGGTATACATTGTAGTTTTAACTTGCACTTATCTAACTATTGATAGTGTTGAGCATATTTTCATATATTTATTTGCCATTGCCATGTGCTTAATTTGCTTCAGTAGCCATTTTTTTTTGCTGAAGTTTGTTCAAAGTTTTTTTTGCTCATTTAAAAAATTGAGTTACTTACCTTCTTATTACCTTCTTATTGGATTGTTATATATTCTAGATCAATTATTTTTATAATGTGATTTTGATATTTTCACATATTTAAAAGAAACCTGGAGCTGCAGATTTAGCTCATCTAATTTATGGAGCATGACCTTCATACTTCCTAACTCGCCCAGCAAAGGCCCTTTCAAACTAATCAGTCAAATCAGATTTTCTGGCCCTAGCCATTTGGCTCAGTGGGTAGAGAGTCGGCCTGCAGATCGAAGGGTCCCAGGTTCAGTTCCGGTCAGTGGCATGTACCTTGGTTGCAGGCTCCTCCCTGGCCTGGGCCCTGGTCAGAGCTCATGCAGGAGGCATCCAATCAATGTGCTTCTCCCACATCAATATTTCTCTCTGTCTTTCCCTCTCTCTTCCACTCTCTCTAAAAAAATCAAGAAAAGTATCCTCAGGTGAGGATTAAAATCAAATTTTCTGTCAGGGAAAAAAAATCTGACTTCGTTTTTCTATTCTAAACAATACATCAATATGTGTCACTATGTCAGTCCCCTCACATCTGAATTCCAATTCTAAGATAAGCAAAGTTTAGACATTTGACACAAGTTTGTCAATCCTTTGATTAAAAAAAAAAAATTGTGCTCTTTCAATGTTTCAAACCAATACTCCTTTGTTGGTGCCCACAGGATTATGCGCAAGAGTAATATACTCAAGATACATTTTTTGGGTAAATAGTTGAGGATGGAATTACTAGCATGTTAATGGAGAATTGTCTTTATTCCCATCCACTTTATGGTATTTTTATATTCAAAATATTCCAACACAGTTAAAATACCTCATTTTGAACTTCTTAAAGAAGTATGTATACAATGAAGAAAGATAAGAAGCCTTTCTTTTGTTTTTTATTTTATTTTATTTTTTTTTATTTTATTTTATTTTATTTTTTTTATTGCTTAAAGTATTACAAAGGGTATTACATATGTGTCCATTTTTCTTAATCACCAGTATTATTGATTGTTCTTGTAGTTGTTGTGCAAAGTCTTTCCATCCTGAACCAATAAACCATAGTAAGAGTAGGGATGGTGAGAGTAAGGTATTCCTTTCTTAAGAGAGAGTTTCTTAGATGGAAAACAGTGATGTCTTTGAGTAGTCAAATGGGGTTCATAACCTGAATTTCTTCAAGTCTTGTTGATGAGAAATTTTAATGTACTGGCACCGTAACTGAAGTCTCTCTCTCTCTCTCTCTCTCTCTCTCTCTCTCTCTCTCTCTCTCTCCTCTCTGTCTCCGTCTCTTTCTCTCCTCTTTCCATTTTTTTTTAAATTCTCACCCGAGGATATTTTTCCCATTTATTTTTAGAGAGAGTGGAAGGGAAAGGGAGAGGCAGAGAGAAACACTGATGTGAGAGAGATACATCGATTGGTTGCCTCCAGCATGCCCCCGACCAGGGCTGGGAGCCTGCAACCAAGGTACGTACCCTTGACTGAAATTGAACCTGGGACCATTCAATGCTCTATCTACTGAACCAAACTGGCTAGGGCTCTCTCTTTCTCCATTTTTTAAATAGGAGATGCTGGTAGTCTTATTTGTAAGTACATATAATACTTTTATTTTAAATCAGCTATCCTCATCACTCCATTTTTAAGTCTTTGATTAATGGTCCTCTAGTATGGTTTTCTTGGGGGACAACCTCAATCTGTATCAGCGGAATATCTAATTATTAGAGTGTTTAATTAAGAGTTTCTTTTAGGTACTTTTCAAAGAACAATTTAATATTTGAGAAACTTTACCTTATTTATATCTCTAGAATTGATAGAATAGTGAAGAAATCTTGACAGTTGTCACAAAGACTCAGAGACCAAACATTACAAAAATTATTTTCATTTATTCATCCTTTCAAATAAAATATTCATTTAATATGATACTCACAGAGGCAATAAAATACATAATTTATTCAGCTTTTCAAAGTCATTTAAAAATAGAGAGCTGTCATTTTAAAAAGCTCAGCTATTTTTCTTCCCTCCAGCACATTAGGGAAAAAAAGCACAACTCAAGACACCACATCATGTAAGAAAGCCAAGTTCTGTCACACTCACATATCTTGATCAACAGGGAGGAAAAACCTGCTTGCTGCAGCTGCTGGCATCCAGGCCCTGGACTATGGGTGTGTGGGAATTATGATATGAATTCACAGTGTGTCTTTAGTGCACCTGCCTGTTGTCTATTTGATGAGAGAAGTGTAGAAGGTACTTCACAGATAGACTGAAAGTCTTCTTTTTGCACTTTTGGAAGCACCTTCTTTGATACTCCCTTATAAGAAAATCTGTACCACCTTTTCCTTACTATCTATAATAATAAAAGCGCAATATGCTAATTAGACTGGACATCCTTCCAGACATCCTTCCGGAAGACCTTCCGGATGAAGCCAGGGCTGTGAGGGAAGCCTGGGTCCCGAGTGCGAGAGGGAAGCCAGTGCCGGCAGCCAAGGGGAAGGAAGGCCTACTCTTGCACAAATTTCATGCATCGGGCCTCTACTCCTTTAATAAGAGTTCCTAGTCCCTTGAGATTGTCTAATGATGGAAAAATATACAGGTCTTATTCATTTGGAAATGTGCATCTTGTATAAAAAGGTAGAAACATTACAAGATTACCAAGCAGAATCCCCCCCCCCCATTGAAAAGCAAATTAAGAGTTAATATCCATGTGCCTATAATACTGAGGTGCACCAGCATATCTGAACTCACAGTATCTAAATGCAAAAGGCCCTTTGGATCCAAAACATTTGAAAGGGAGTCAATGAGGCAGCAAAAAATGTCTAAATGGAAAATAGAACTGAGTTAAGAATGTGCCCGCATCTTGCTGCTGAATGAGGGAAATTAAATTAGACACTATAATTGAGAACCCAACATTCAGCCAGGGTTTCCCTCTTGCCATAATAGCCTGCTGCCCTTGAGCAAATCCTCCTGGCTTCCTCACGTTACACCACTCACGGCATTCAAGGTACTCACCGGGCAATGCCCTTCCTACTTCTGGGCCTTGGGCATGTCCTCTTTTTCTCTCAAATACTGTTTAGTACTCACTTCCCCCATGGCCCACCGACTTCATTATTCTTATTGCTATTTCCTTCTGCACATATACTTGGCTCTAGTTATGCCTTCAAATGGGTTTCTGTTATTTGTGCTTTTCCATGTATTAGCCATTATCTCCCATTGAATTGAATTTACCCACTGGAGTGGTGATGTTTCTTCCAATATTTCTACTGTCTTTGTGCATCTTGCCACCTCCCCGCTCCCTGATGCCTACTGTGGAGCTTCGTAAAATCAAATAGCTGTCATATTAGCCAATGTGGACCTGCCTCATGCAGGCAAACCTTGAAGAAGTCCTTCTCCAGGGCTTACAGAATACTTTGCTAAATTCAAGCCATTTTTAAGGAAAATGTCTAATGGGTGTACAATATCACTGATGAGTATGGTCATGATTCTAATTTGGTTACTGAATTCTATTTAGTAACTCATTTCTCTTACTTTTGATTTTGTATTGTCACTTAGAAAAGTGACAATCTCTTTATTTTTAAATACAGGAAGTGAGATATTTGCCCATGTTACAATGCACAGTTATAAAAATAGGTTGCAACATTTTTCAAAATAATAATATGTCAGTGGAAGATGTTCATTTCAATCTTTTTACAATCATAAATACTGGAGAAAATCTTAATCACCATAGTAATAATTCGGTGGATCTGTTATAACATACAAAAAGTCAGGTGCTCATCTCTGAGTTATGAGATTCTGGGTAAGAATTCAGTTCAGGAGTTATGAGGTTCTCAGTGTTATCAGGTTTAGCCGAGGTTTGAAGATATTGTTTTTGGCATATTTCAAAGACACAAAATATTTATTTACATATAAATATTTGTCACATTAAAGATTTGGACCACCAGTTACTTGGTACCCAAACCAATAAATATATAGATTCAGTTGAAATTAAAATTTTCACTTTTTTTCTTGCCAAATGTCCCAGCGAAACAAATATTTTAAAATATTGTTATAGTTCTTTAGAATTCTTCTTTTTTGTCCATATGGTGTCTACTTTTCATGTGCTTGAAATCCTTCATTCACCTTATAGAGCGATGACTCGGAGACTGTTTCATTGCTTTTGCTCTCGGAAAATTCCTGACGGTTTTTCCCATAACATTTCTTATATGTCAAATAAACTAGAAAAAACACATGGGAGGTTAAGAAAATTTTATAATAATTAGCTACAAACTTACTTTGGATTATAAGCTATGACTCAAAAAGCAGTTTGCACATTCTGTAGGCTGGAGGCTACTTAGAGAGCAAGCACCATTCTAGTTCCATGGATGCTCATAGTAAGAGGAAGGACTGCACTTCAGGCAGACCTAGCATACAATTGTACAGGGTACTTGCTCATGACTTATAAGGTGGTACTCACCAACAACAATAGCAGAAAACATTGATTCCGTACCTACCATCTCCCAGTTATTGTGCTAGTCCTCAATAATTATGTTACATGCAAAGGGGTAATGTCCAAGACCTTGATCTCATGGTTTGTGTGGGACTTGAGCTGGAATAACATTCCATCTCTCCCAGCCTTCATTCATTCCTTCCCATAGGAGGGGGTGGCTGATTGGTGATCAGCCTTCCTATCTTCCACGGAGCTGTTAGTCCCTGGTGATAGCCATTTCTCAGCATATTTTTGAGATCTGTTTCACTTGGACAGACTGCCTTGCAAGAGGACACCTGCAGTTTATGTGTGTTATGGCACATGTGTGAGGCAGTGGAAAGGGGCAGTATAAACAAGCCCATTTGATCACAGTTTTGAGCCATATTTTCTAATTGTTTTATCTGTAATAAAAGTGCTATTTTATTATCTAAATATCTGATTTTTTTCTACATCTTAATTGGTTTCAAAGTTCACAGGGGAAGAGAAGGTTTTATTTACTTTCAAATTCCAGTACCTCATACTTATAAGTGGTATAACAATATTGTCTACTTGATAGGGCAATTGTGAACATTAAATGGGATAGAATAGTAAAGTGCCTTCCATGGCCCTAGGACAGTGGCTGGCAAACTGTGGCTTGTGAGCTACATGCGGCTCTTTGGCACCTTGAGTGTGGCTCTTCCACAAAATACCATGTGCGGGTATGCACGTACAGTGCGATTGAAACTTCATGGCCCATGTGCAGAAGTCGGTATTTTGTGGAAGAGCCACACTCAATGGGCCAAAGAACCGCATGTGGCTCGCGAGCCGCAGTATGCCGACCACTGCTAGGAGAATAGTAAGTGCTCAGTAAACATTAACCACTGTTATGATACACAGCTAAGAGAGACAATGTCCTGCTTCAAAGATCTTATTATGTCAATATCAATATCTCCTTAGGTTGGTCCTGAACTTTTCTGATAAATATCCTATATTTACAAAGCATATAAAGACATGCTTCCAGTCCAGGGTTCCTGGAAGCATGTAGACAGGGACACAATAAAATTGTTCTAACAGGTTGACATGCCTCCCTAGCTACTGAGGAAAAGACTCAATGGAGAGCATCGATCTCCATTACTTTACACTTCAAAATAATCCTTACCAGAACCTTTGGGTAAAATTACAATTATTTCATCAGCAGTTGGGAAGTCCTGATAATATTATGACTGGCTTTCCCCACCCATTCTCTTTTTCACTACCAGGAAAGAAGGTGTTTAATTTAATTTATATAGTTCATTGCCAGAAAAAGGTTATTTTAAAAAATGCTATATGAGTAACTCCAGGATTTCTTAATGAATATCTGAATGAAACGTGATTAACATTATTGCTTACCTCCCAAGAATATTGCTGCAAAGACGAGCTGGAAGATGCTGTAGATGAGTGGGAAGGTAAACACCTGGTTGAGCTCCTCAAAGGTGAAGGAGAGCTGGACCACGGTAGAACACAGCTGAGTGTTCTGCATCCCTGTTTCCAAAGCAACTGTGCGGCATCTGAAAGAACGGTAGGAGAATATATGTTTCTATTCTTCTGTTTTGCTTTGCTTTGTTGTCATATTACATTACAAACAAATATAATGAGAATAAGTACATATATATGTATATATGTCTGCTTTGCTTGGAGAATAAGGATGCAAGACAATGGAAGAGCTCAACCTGCATGGTCCAGGGCATGGCCCAGAAGAATTTCAGTAAAAGAGAGGCAGTCAGTATTTTCTTTTTGGGAGACTTGCATAATTTAGGAATGAATGAATCAATTTAGAATGAAAAATTTAGAAATAGGGTAAATGTTATTAAAAGTGAAAAATTTTGAATTTGTCATCCATATTTATAGCTGTCACAGGTTGAATTGTATTCTCTCAAATGTGACCTTATTTGGAAATCAGGTCATTGTAGATATAATTAGTTAAGATAAGGTGATTAGGGTGCACCCTAATCCAATGGGACTGGTGTCCTTATGAAAGGGGGAAATTTGGACACAGAGACATGCATTGAAGGAAGACCATGCGAGGAGAAACGGGAGAAGATGGCAATCCACAAGCCAAGAGGAAAATGTCTGGGATCGATCCCCCCTCACATCCCTCAGAAGGAACTAAGGCTGCCACACATTTTTTTTTTTTTTATTTCTAGCCTCCAGACTGTAAGACAATGCATTTCTGTTGTTTAATCGAGTCTAATTGGGGTACTTAGTTATAGCCACACTAGCAAACTAATACAAAAGCTATTACAGAAAAAATACCCCAGTTAGCTTTACCAAAATACCATACCTGTGCCAGGGCTGACCAGCTATCCTAGCCAGAAAAAACCCTAGTGAGTAACCGGCCACAGGAAATATTGTTCCTACAATCCACAGTTTGGGAGCGATGATCCAGGCAGATTGGTACAGTATTCCTCCCACCACAGCTATGAGCACGATAAGGACTGCACCTGTGATGGATCCAATCTGGAAGAAAGACACAAACAGACCCATCAACTGTGATAATGAAGTTACCTCTCAGTGTCTCCTCACCTGATGGCCATGGTCAGCCCACCAAGAATGTTGGTGCTTGTCCCACATTTTAATTTTTGGAAAATAAAAATTTTTGGAAAATAAAGCGTCCATGCTTGGTTAGCCTGAGGAAGATGTACTAGCTTGCAAATTATCCCTGTCAGAGATGAGGAAAACACACTCAATAAAAAGTAGAAGACTTGGCTTCTAGAGTCCACTCTTCCTGCTCTCATTGTTTTGATAAGTCATGAAACCTCTCTGAGTCTTAGTTTCTTTATCTGTAATTGAGGATAAAATTTTGCCCTGATTACGTTTTATTATTGTTACAATAATAAGAAAATGGATATAAAACTCTATAAAAGTTAAAGGCATATAATTAAAGGCATATGTAAACAAAAGCCACTGTTGTTATTGTTTTTCCCCTTTCACATTGATAAAAGTGGATTTTAGAACTTTTTTTGACCAGAGAAGCAAAGAATACCAACTAACTTATTATGCTTTCTGATCAATGGGCTATGGCTTTGTCTATATCTATGTTTATATATCTATGTCATCTATACCTATATCTATAGCATCTTTATCTTATCCATATCCATATCATCTAGCTAGAATATAGTTGGTGTAGGGAAATGAATGGTTACAAATTAGTATCACCTACTAATTACCAGGCACAAAACTACCATATGGATACAGAGATAAGAAAGATATGATTTATATTTTAAGACCACAGTATAGATATATTTTATAAAACAAATCCACATAAGAGAGATAAGAGCAAAGTGCTGTGGGAGTACAGAGTATAGTAAAACCAAGAGATGATGTTTGAGTTGATTATTCCAAAGGGTGAATAAAAATTTGCCCCATGGATAGAGTGGAGAAGGACATTCTAGAAGAGTGGACTGCATGGCTAATAATGTTAATGCTTGTCCCTCTAGGATTAGGTTTATACTATAATGAGAAACCCATTGTATAGCTGGAAAGACCTATCATTTCAACTGTGGAGCAATTGACTGTGCAGCCTATAGCATGGGCCACTTACCTTAAGTATGATCTTGGCTTTCTGGGGCCATTTGTGATTAACAAACATTCCAATGGAAACAGGAACAACAAGAGCCACCAAAGACGTACCTGAAAATGACAGAAGAGCAATTTGATCAACAGGACAGAGCACAAGGAAAGAGGAAAACAAAAGAGTAAGTAGCCTGTAAAAAGCTTGGGTAATATATGACTCTCCTTCTTGAGAACACAAAGCAGAAAAAACAAACACACACTCCTTCCTTATTCACATCAGTACCTAATTTAATATTACTGAAAAGAATGGATAATATTGATATAAATCCTTTCCCTAAATCTCAGGTTAATTTTTAAGCGTTCCTTATACTTCCAATCACTATATTTTGGTTTCAGTTGGTCAGAATCTTGCCTTATTTGATGTTTGGATCCTTATATTCTGGGAAAATACCTTTTCAGTGTGTGTGTGTGTGTGTGTGTGTGTGTGTGTGTGTGTGTGTGTGTGTTCTCAGAGAGACATAGATCATGTTTTATATCTGTCTGTTCCTTCATGGTAGTAGAAATAAAAGGAAAAGCTCAAACTTCTCCAGGCCTTCGGTGGGCTAATGACTTCTGGTTAAGGCTGACTTTGGTTATTCAAATCTATAGACGAGAGGTGAGAGAATAGATTGAAAAGCATGCTTTAACTTTTCTGTGAGATAATGTATTTGGTCACCTCTCAAACAATTATATTCTTTGCAGGAACATGCTCACCCAGCCAAATAAAAGAGTCATACTTCATATTCACCGTGTTAAATTCACTGCTGTTCTCGTGACATGTGGTTGTTTCTCCATATTATTTAACACTCATTTATTCAATAGCTGCTTTTATATAATAGAGCATCAACAATTTCTAACTTCTCATGGGCTGTTTCTTTTTTAAACATCCTTTTAAATCAGTAAGAGAAAGCGGAATTGAATAATGAAATTCTGAAAGTAGATGTTGCTTAGTACTAACATAGATTGAACTAGGACTGAAAAACAAATTCTACATTCCAGGTCTGTAAATATGACTTTAAAATGAATATAATAATGATAAAATCATAATTTTTATAGCCTTTGGTGGCCAAAGATACCAAGAGCAGGACAAAAAAAATAAGATGACAAGGAGGGTAAGGAAAAAATGATGGAACAATAGATATGTAAAAAGGATCATTTATAGTTATACTAGTAAGAACCCTCAGAAAAATCCCCATCAGGGATCCTTTCATCCTGCTATTTTGGGCGGAACCTTCCTCTCCTGTCTTGGGTCTCCAGACTATTCCCTAAATTGTGTGAAGTTTGTAGGCCTTGAATTAAAACATCTTAATATGTATTCTTTGTACTGTGGTAGCTTAAAACTAGGTGCAAATACTGTGCTTAGAATGTGTGTGGTTAGGTCTTGGTAATGTATTTCGTGTGTCAGATCTGTGCAAAGGCAGCCCACTCCTGTATTTGAGCCCTCTTTATCTCTCTGGGACCACCTGCCGAAATCCAAGACAGACTTCCTCTCCTGACCATCCAAAGCCAGGATAAAATTTTTGCAGGATTTGAAGGTGATTGGAAAAGGCACTCTTAGCCTTTCACACTGAGAGTGTGTGGCTCCTACTTGCAGAGGTGGGTTGTCCCAACTCTTTACTCCTCAGCGTACTATAGCTCCTTCTATTTTCTTCTCCCATTCTCTGTTTATTTTCCTTATTCCTCATATGCTTGTGCTTTCTGTCAAATGTCTGTCTATTCATTGGCTTACAGCTACCCTCTTAGAACCATAACTTGGTCTTTAATCAGTTTACACAGCAGATACAGGAGGAAGGAGAGGTAGAAAGAAAAAAGAGAATGGTAGATGGAGGCATGTGGTGCAACTTGGACCCGTATAGTCTCAGAGGTGAGCCTTATTTGCAAATTGTGGCAACTGTGAAAATCAATAAGCCCTCCGAACCGTGGTTCCCCTGTTTGCGAAATGGGTAAAACGTTGTCTGTCTCACACTGTATTGTGAGAATTGGGTGGTGAAATAGATGTACAGTTCACGGTACTGGATACTCTCAAATGTAGGGGAGAGAGGAGTAGAATGACAACTTTTACTGCAGTGTGTTTTCAGTGGAATCAGCTGTACGAGCTGCCTCCTCCTCCACCCAGATGTCATCATCTGAAGGGGCTCAGCGGGTGCTTATTGAATTCCTCAAAGCATCGTGAGCACCGTGAGGGAGCACTGCAAGGAGCCTGTGGGAATCAACCTTGCCCACAGAGCAGAGTGGAGAGCAGACCAGGGGGCTATTTCCAGCTCCCTGGTCACCTTGGACAAATGAAACAGTTACCATGAACCTTAACGTCCTCATCTAAAAAGTAGCAATAACATCTTTTGAAGGAATTAGGTTGTTTGTTTTCTACATTAAAGGATTAGAAAAACCAATATCAAGAAGGTTAGGTTGGAAATAGGCTTAGCAGAATGGAGAGTAGGCAGAGTTAGTATCTGCTTTTCAAACTCTCATTTAAAATTTTTTCTCTTTTTTCTTCTATTTTCTATATTCTTCCTTTTTTTTCATTTTACTTCTTCTTTGATGAAGTAAATAACTACTCACTCTTTCTTACTTTCTCTTCCTTTCAAAATGTACTCACATTAAAGGATGTGATATACGTCATTCACACCATAGTTAGAATTACGCACATTGCTATAGGGCAGTGATGGTGAACCTATGACACGCGTGTCAGAGGTGGCACACGAACTCATTTTTTTGGTTGATTTTTCTTTGTTAAATGGCATTTAAATATATAAAATAAATATCAAAAATATAAGTCTTTGTTTTACTATGGTTGCAAATATCAAAAAATTTCTATATGTGACATGGCACCAGAGTTAAGCTAGGGTTTTTCAAAATGCTGACTCGCCGAGCTCAAAATATTCGCCATCACTGCTATAGGGCATTTTCCAGGAAATTCATACTAAGAAAATATTTTAAAGCTTAATTTTTTTCTTAAATAATGAGTTATAGGATTAAAGCTCTTCATTTCACAGACAAACCCTTTGAGAGGCCTACAATGTATACCACTCAAGCAAACTGCATTCTTTAATTTTAAAGAAGGTGAACTCTAAGGGAGCAGGCTGAGCTCAGCAGCATGAGCATAGATAGGTGGCTATAGAGGGTCATTCTAAAACCTATTGCAACAGGATATGATGTCTGATATGGAGGAATTCCCAAGGGGTCACTAGAAGGACCTTGTAGGGAAATCCTATACTGAACATGGTGTGTCAAGGCGGACTACTTTTTAAAATAAAAAAATCCTTTTTCTTTTCTAATGGCCATGGTAAAAGTGGAGAGAGAAGAGACTATCTGAAAATATTATAATACATATTGTTCCCAATTATAGTTTCAAAATTTATCCCAAATCACTTGTGTAGAGCTTTAAATCATGGTTTATCACAGAAAACAATCTTCCTTAGAAATGGAAGGGATTTTAGGTGCCATCCAGTCCAGCTTTCCATGCCAATAGGAATCCTTTTTACAAACATCCTGGTGTGTCACTATTTAGCCTTTGTTTACATGCTCCCTTCAATGGGACACCTATGTACCTCTTTGAGGCAGCCCATCAGGGAGACATTTGTCTCCAAGGTCAGCTGAAAATAGACTAGCATGCAATGTACCTGGTGACTGATACCAATGTACTATTTCCCCTACATCTCATCTTCTATGATGATAGTTCTATGGGAAATGCCCCGTGTTGGTGGACCAGGAACCATCTTGTTCTTGATACCATGTTACATCAAAAACTTAGCCTTCCACCATCATTTATTGTCCCCAAAACAGAAAAAATAGCTCCATTGAGATGAGGGTGAATATCTAGGAGTTGAAATGAGTGGAGACAGAAGATTTAACTTCTTGGGGCATGACACACAGACTGTGCCAGTAAATCAACTTTTGAATCAACATGTGGCTCACAGTTAAGTGTTATAAATAATATGTTTTATCTGGTAGTTTCCTATTGCCACACTTGTGATTGCTTACTAGGTGCCCTATTTTTAAATCATTGGTGGAATGATTTTTGTATTTCTTCAGTCTAAGTGTCTGGGAGCAAACGCTTGTCACGAGCTAGTTGTGTTGTGAGTTAAGGAAAGTATAGCAACTTGGCCTCCTCAGGCCCAGACAGCTGTGCCAGAGGACCCTTTAAATTGGCCCCTCTCCCTGTGATTTCAATGGAGGAACAAGCGAGTTTCTCCCATGGTGCCATGGTTTGGAATTTAGATTCTGCCACTCTAATTCAAAAGCAGGGGTGGCTTGCAATGAAATCCTAAATGGTCACAAACTGCTGTTGGTGCCAGAGGCAAACACCAGCTGGGTCTGAGCCTGGCCTGAGAACCCAGCCAGGGGTAAGCAGAAAGGAGGAGAAAAATATTCAGAGATCTTGCAGAGCAATGACTTACCTATGTTATCATAGGGAATTATGATCGTCCCCGAGTCGACCCACATTTTGGTATAGATTAAGAGGCACAGCGGCATCATTCCCAGGGCCAGCAGCGTGGAGCATGTGGTCATGCTGACGCTGAAAGGAAACGGGCAGGTTGATATGTCCACCTGAGTTTTCCAGGGGAGAGGTTGTTTCATGCTTAGATAGTCCTACAAAAGATTGTCTCAACCAGCGCACCATTCAGTCTGATGGAGAGAAATACACACCGCCCCAGCAATTGCAGGGTTCAGCCTCAGGCAAAACGGTGAGATCCGTAATTGGTGTCTTCCTCCTTTGTCTTGTGCCATTCCTCCCTCCCTGTTGGTTCTCAAGAACCAGACAAGATAGTTAATGGCCACTCATTATTAAATTCATTATTAAACAAGATCCAAGGTGCTAGGCCATGCCACCCTTGAACCTCCAATCAGAGAACAGCAAACACACTTTTATATGGAAGAGACATTAGGGGCTCCTCCATGTCTGTCTGTGTTGGGATGAGATGGGGTTCCCTGGGCCCTTAGGGCAGAATGCATGTCCAAGAGAGGTAGTTCCTTAGAGAAAATTATTGCTCTAAATGCTCAAATCTTGAGTAAAGAAGAGAAGCTGACCCCCCCTCCCCAAACAAAACAAAACAAAACAAAACAAAACAAAACAAAACAAAACAAAACAAAACCCCAAAACAAAGAAACATACAAGCAGACAGGGGAGGCCTGGATTCTATTTCTGCTAAGAAATTACCAAATGTGTATTGAGAAGAACAAGCACCTGGTACACTCCTCCTGACAGCATGTGTTTGAGTGAGTGGAACTGGCTAAGTGAGCAGATTTTGGCTTTTGACCTGGAAGGATTAATGTGGAGAGATGTAATTTTCAGCACTGTGACGGTTGGTGGAAAAGAGGCTTTTGGGGAATGGGTCTTCCTGCTCCCATTAAAGTGCCCTTGTATATAGGGGTACATTTTTTTGCTCAGGGAACAGTGCCTTAAATAGCTGGGCCAGACACTAAAGACAGACACTGCCTGGTTTAGAAGCAGGCATGGCCACTTACTATGTGAGTTTGGATCATTTACTTCTCTTTGACCATTTTCTTTTTGTAAAATGAAAATCCTAATCACTGCCACCTCACAGACTATGAGAATTGACTGAGCCAGTGAATCCAATACTTAGAATAATGCAAGGTGCTCATTAAAAGCTAGATGGTGTTATTATATATCTAGTCATAGTGTGTGCTATGTTGTAGCATAATTCCAAGTCAGAAAATCAGAGAGATTTTTCTGATAGGCTCTTTCTACAATAATTGTAGCATTGAGGCTATCAGAACAATAAATTCTTAAAACTATATATGTGTACTTGGAGGAAGATGCTAAATTATTTACACCACCTGCCTCCCCCTCCAAAAGAACAACAGATACAAACCACCCTACACAATGCTAAGGAAAACAGCTGAAGATGAGGAATTTAGTTTCAATGCATCTAACTTAGCACAGTTTTGGCAAAATAAAGGGTGGGGACAACATTTACCAGGGTACTTAACTTCTTTAATAATCATTAAAAAAAAAAATAAAAGACCAGGAATGACCTCACTTAAACAGTGTTTTAAAGAATTTAGGAAAATCCCAATAAACCCATATGCATATATGCATAACCCATAGACACAGACAATAGGGTGGTGAAGACTTGGGGTGACGGGGGGGGGCGAGAAATAGAGGGAAGAGGGAAATGGAGGAAAAGAGGGACATATGTAATACTTTCAACAATAAAGATTTATTTAAAAAAAGAATTTAGGCAAAAATACTTGTCTTAGTAGAGCTAAAATAGTGCAACAATAATCAATACTAGAGTATATGTGAACTATTTCTAAGAAGTTCAATTGATTATTGTGACAAGTTAATTTAGATACAGAATATGATGCAAAGGCAGTGGCCTACAGCACACTAACTGAATTTGTTATAAATTGTACTTTGTCCTATTTAGAATTAAAGTACTGGGGTTGTTATTTTCCCCTCTCTCCCAACCTTCCTCACTTTTTATGCCATTCTCTTTTTATCTTCTATTTTTAAAAATCAGTTAGAATGGATTTAAGACTATCCCATAAGTAACTTTGATTCCAGTGTATCCGTGTGCTTTCTCTCAAGGAGAGGACAGAAATGTGGAGGTGGAGCTGGGCAGTGCTCACTACCTGGATCACCGTGAAGAGAAGCCTGAGGAGTTTTTGTTTTAAACAGAGAATGACTTTTAGAAGGAAGTTTGTTTCTCTCCTTGTTTTTCTTTTAAATTTCCCTGTGAAAGCTTTAGTTCTAAGTTTTTCCTAAGACAACATATGAAGTTGTATCATGGTTGTGAGTTTGGCGAGAGCAGTTTCTTAAAGGCCACAGGAGGGATAGGACAGGAGCTGGAAAAGGACATGGTTTAGCTTTCATGGGACATCTTGGCAGTGAGGTGTGGGAGGAGACGAGAGAAGAGGTAGCTGCAAGTCGATACCATTTGAACTCATATGAGAACACCATCAAACCACTCAAAATGAGGTGAAAGAAGCAATATAGGGGGAATTCATTAGTAAAAGAAAAATATCATTTCATAAGAAAAATATGTGAAGTCCTATAAAGAGCATAGTTGTCAACAATAGAAATAATACCATGAACTTATGTTGGAATGAGAGAAAATGTAAGAAAAAAAAATTGCTTGTCTTTAATTCGTGGCTTTAGCTCTATTCACCACCAGGGAGAATTATTATTATTATTATTATTATTATTATTATTGCAAATAAGAGCAATAAATGAGAATTCAGTGAATGTTGAGGAATTTGGTGAAGTCAGTGATTAGAATGCAAAATATTTTAATCATATTAGAAGTAAAACACCAAGTTTTAAAGATCAAAGAGTGTGTGTATAGGTAGTGCTAGAAAATGGAGATGTCGTAAGTTATAGAAATAATGTCGAGCAAAGGATAAGAATCTGGACAGGGGTAAGTGGACAGGTCTGGATTAAAATTTTGACTCTGACATGCACTGACTCTGTGACCTTGATCAAAGGTATGAGCCTTAATTTTGTCATCTATCACATGCAGAAGATAGTAGTACTGACCTCAGAGGAATATTTTGAGGATTAAATACAACAATGTATGTAGAGTACGTATGCTGCATGTGCCTAGCAAATATTAGCTAGTAAAATAGAATTAGATGCTAAATGAGAGGAACAAAGCTTGGTTACTTTGAGGAAAAATAAAGGAAAAAAGAAACAGTGTTGGATTAGTTCTTAGGAGCTGGACATTTATGCAGTTGAAATGGGAGTTAAATTTATGATAAACTGAAGGGAAAGGGATCTTGAACAACTACAATAGGAGAAAGATGAACAATGGAACAATATTTGGCCATAAAACCAAGGATGTGGTAGGAAAATCTAGAAACTAAAATCTAGGAAATAATAAAAAGGAGTGTAGAAAGTACATGGCAGCTGAAAATTGGGGGAAACTGAAGAAAGGATATGAAAGGAAAGTGATAAGGGAAAGTCCTTGCATGGTGTAGTGAGACCATTGCTAAGAAAGGAGAGATTTGAAAGTGGGGACTCTCTGAGGATAGAGCAGACACAGAAGGTGGGATGTCTTGGTGGCCCTTGAACTGTGGGCCTGGGACTCAGCAGATACACCTGAAATGTCACCTTTATTTCTCCCTGAAACTATTTGTGCATAATACACCCACTGGACAGGTAGAACAGGTGAAAATACCTGTGCACTGATCAGATTCCCACAACTTTCAAGGCTGGAGAAGGAGTCAGAGAAGGAGATGAAATATCGCTTGCTATACTTCAATGAGCAAGGATATAATGAGCAAAGTCTGTTATTTTTGATATTTTGTGTATGTGTGTATTTTGTGGTTGTTGTGTGTTGTTTTTCTTTCCTTATTTTTGTCACTAGAAATTTCAAAATACAACGGTCGCCCAGGTTTGGAAGAGATGATAGGGTGTGGGAAAGATCTGGTTTTTCCTCCAGGCAACCACATCCAGGAAAGGGAAAGCCAGGTGGGGGTGTTTTGCTGGACTGTGTGGTATCTGTCCAACCAGTGCAGAGACCTGTTGGTGTAAACACTCATATGGCTGCCCTTGCTAGAGTTCAGGTGGAAATGGAGTTGGTAAAGTTCCAAGAGAACAGAATTAGAAATATAAATGGTAGATAGGATTGTATCTAAATGAATTATCAGAAGACTTTAGTGACCCAGTGCTCACTTCAGAAGAATGAAAAGTGCTGGAAAACTGTTTCCCAATCGCGGACTATCATTCTCTTAATTGACTTTAAAGAAACATTTGAACAGTGTTCCCCTAACATATGCAATGTATAATGTCATCATCTTACATAGCAACATACCTTCTTGTAATGATAATGGGTCATAGTGAGGAACATTTGTGCTCCGCTAAAATGCATGTCTTGTATGTGATTGTGTTTGTCTCTAAAATAAGCCATGCAGAGGCTGCTGTGCATAGTGAGGTATCCTCTTTCCTCTGGAGGCATGCTGGTTTTTTCTCTTGAGGTCAAACTTTCCGGGCCACCTGCTGCTGTGGGATTCAGGCCTGCCAGTCTATGCCCCCCTCCCTACATCTTGTTTCTCATCTTCTGGGCTTGGAAATAGCACGCTGGAGTGTTAGGAGAGGAAGTAGGTTCTGTGTGAGAAATGTTTATGAGATTAAGTGGGATTTGTTTTGGGTGTGCAAAATTTTTTACTGGGTCTTGCTTGCGTTCTATACGGGTGAAATTGCTAGAGAGGTTGCTATGGGACTGGAGAAGTGTTGGTATTATTTTGAAGATGGGGAGGGGGGATCTGTGGAGTGCACACTTTCTAGAATGAAAATGAAAATTTTCAGTGCCATCCCTCTCACTTTAAAGATTATGCTAACTTGCTGAAGGATAAGGTTTCAAATTCTGCTCTTGGTTCTTATTTCTTAATATTATTGCTTCTTATTGGAATTGTTATGCAGTGTAGACTAGATTATAAGTCATCTCCTGTATCAAGAGAAATAAGATTTCCTTAAATCACAGAAAAGTGTAACTTGGAGTTTTTAGTTTAGGGTCTTATAGTTTTAGCCAGTAGAAGAGACTACCTATCTTACAAAATGATCACCTGTGTGGAATTATGTTGAGGTAAAAGACTCTTCTATTTTGTTAAAAAGTTATAAATATACTGACCCTTGAACAACTGCTAGTTTTAGGGGCACTGAAACAGCAGAAAATCCACTAATAGCTTTTGACTTACAAAAAAACTTAACTTCCAATAGACACAAGCTAACTACACTGTTGACCCGAAGCCTCACTGATAGCAAAAACAGTCAATTAACACATATTTTGTCTGTTATATGTATAATAGTGTATTTTTACAATAAAGTAAGCTAAAGGAAAATGTTACTAAGAAAATAATAAAAGAGAGAAAATACATTTACAGTATTTACTGAAAAGAATCCACGTGCAAGTGGATCTGCACAGTTCAAACCTCTGTTCTTCAAGGGCCAGCAACTTTATGTCAAAGCTGTTTAGTGGACGTCAAAGCCCATATTCAATTTAGTTCACTTGCATCAACTGCCTTTTGGAATTCTCACCTATTTGCCTATGTCCAGGTCAGATCAAACTGAAGTCTAAAAAACCTTATTGCTATATGGTGGAACAGCACTTGCCATCCTTTGTTTTTTACAGGGCTTTCCTTAATAAAACTCTATTGCAGGGAAGATACAGTATTTCCTTGTGTGAAGAATATGTATTGTGAAGGTATATAATTTGGTATATAATGGTTTCTCTAAAGCTCATGGCAAAATTAGCTCTAGCTGAGATGTGATGGCTGTTCCCAGTTGCTCACTAGACACTGGATCAATCTGGAATTGTTTTACATTTTGCATTTCTACACCTTGAGCTTCTCTCTTCTGAGTATGGTATGTGGTGATTACCAGAGCTGATTGCTAGTGTACAGTGTTTAATAAGCACACATTACGTTAACACCTGGCTGGTTTGCAGAAATGCATACCTTTCACAGGAAATAAGGGATTGTGAGGTAAGGAAAAAGACATTTGCCTATTCGACTTGTAGCATTAAGATTTTCAGTCTCATCACATTAATGCTTCATCTTATTTCTATTAGTTTTTTTTCCCTAGTGCTAGTTCAGACTAGTGCAGGATGAATTGGGAAAACATTGCAATGTAGATTACTCTCTGGGAAGCAGAGAGACCATTTTCTTTTTATTTTATAGTAAGGTAAGCATAATATTTAAAAAAAGAAGCTGTTGTAGGTTTTTTAAACTACCAGTAGAAGTAAAACAAATGTACAAACTATTTCTTGGTCTTTATATGAAGAAAAAGCTTGTCCAAAGAACTAGCTGTGTTTGGTGGAGTTAACTATTGTCTCATCATAGGTCCTAATGTTTAATGAACAATCTGATTTCACAGTCACACCTAGAGCTCCTCATTGCCACAAATAAAGATGGTTTTTGTCATTTTCCTTTTTGATACTGACAAGGAAAACATTCTTAGCTGCCGCTTGTAGGGCTTGGAAAAGATTTCTTTTCTTGAAAAACTTTGAATCTTTCCCAAAGATAAACATCAATTATCCAATGCCTTGTTAACTGAGTTAGATTGAAAAAACAAAACAGAAAATGTAACCCATAAAGTACAATATGTAATCTCAGCTGTTCAGGAAGGTGAATACATGCATTTATTCTCTTCTGTTAATTCCCCCAGTTGCGCCTTAATTTAGTGGCAGAACAGATGGATACTCACGCTGCCATAGGTTCCTGAAAGACTAATTCAATGTGACTGCAGTAGGTGGAGGTTTAGATAGCTTACCTCAGGTCCATGTCGCCATCGACCCAATAGGCCAAGATATTGGAAGCAGTTCCTCCGGGGCAGCATCCCATGATCAGCACCACTACGGCCTGGATGGGGAGGATGTCAAAGGCCACCGACAGGATGAATCCCACGAGGGGCATGATTCCAAACTGACAGAGGAAGCCAATACATATGCCCCACGGCCGCCTTATGTGCCCCAGGAATTTCTTGATGTCTACATTGCATCCCATGGAGAACATCACCATAGCCAATAGGATGGTCAAGACGGTGCTCAGGACCACACTTAGAATGGCATTGAAATTGCTGGCAGGTACCACACAGGACGAACCGTTGCAAACTGTTGCTGTGGCCAAACATCTCGTTGAATTATTCATCGCTGGGTTTTGGCTCAAATGGTCACAGACATCCACAGAAACACCAATCCTCTGCTCCTCGCTGGGTAAGTAGTGCCTACTGCAAGCACGTCAAACTTTTAAACCCTTTCTAAACGTGTCATTTGGTGTCTCTTTCTAAAGCCACCTCAGAGAGGCAATAAAAAACAATAAATGCCAGTATGTCAGTTTCGAGAGGTAACATTACAACACAGCACATATTATGAATCATAAAAGTCCTGCCAAATTATTGGCCCAGACAGAGAATTATAATTAATCATTTATCGGCATGGTAATGAACCGTGCCATATAAAAAGAGCTGTGTTAATGTTTAATGCTGGGAAGGTTTGTTAAATAATTTCAGTTATGTGACACTCGGATATTACAGAACATTGGAGGGGTTAAGCCATGGGAAGGCATGTTATCCACTCATTTCCTTTTAGGAAAGGGGGTGGGCGGTGGATCCTAAAACGTCCAGCACCCTGTGCCAAGTTAAATTACAAAATAGCGTCAGTGTCAGACCCTGAACGGAAACTTGAGACCTACAACTTCCTCCCCCAATAGTTTTCTTAGTATATCAATGTCTGCTCCTACTGGTCTGTAGTGTTCATGAAGAATATGTAAGGTCAAGAAACTTTCAGGGCCTTGATGCAAACCTAAGGGAGAGTAGCATGTGGGAGGAATGTTTTCTGTATTGTCTGGTGGGAGGGCAGCTGACCAGGAGAGCCGCCTTCAATTACTCACACACCCAATTATGTATGCATTGCCATAGTAACAAAGTGCTTTAGAGATAGTGACAACACAATTATTTAGAGGGATGAACCTCAGAGGATTAGGTCAAAGTGACAGGAGCTCTTAGTGCTTGGAGTCGGGAATTGAAATTAGAATTGTTTTTTGAAGAGGGGAGGCAGTTGGAGATTCCAAGGGAAGTTGATTTTTGTAAATGTCAAATAGTCTACCTCATTATGGGCAGAACACTGCATTTGGTGTATAAAGAAGATAAAAAAGAGATAGAGGAGGAGTTTCTGTTCTTAGGTGTTTATGGTATAATCAGTTAGTGAGGATGCAACATAAGAATAAAACAATATTTTAATCATGATTCACAATTTATAGGAAAAATTCCAATTTATTAGTCGATTGAATCATCTTAAATTTAGTAGGATTAGCATCCTTCTTTTACAGATGAGGACTTAAGGGTTGAAGAAATATATTCTTTTACTCATGATTACCCAGCTGATAACTGGAAATGCTGAAACTCAGTTTGGCTTAGTGGAGATTTAGAGAAATACCTTAGAATAGAGTTTCCCAAAACTCTGTGCACACAAATCCCCTGGGGGTCTTGTTAAAATGCAGATTCTGATGCTGGAGGTCTGGGGTGGGCCCCAGATGTCTGCATTTCTGACAAGCTCAGAGTTGAGGGTGATAATGCTAATCTAGGGACCACACTTTGAGTATCAAGGCTTTAGAATACCGATGTCAAGGTGATGACAACTATCCAAGCTGGTGGCAACTGAATTTACTGGTCACAAGTGAAAGCAGCATTTACAGAACAATTTAACACAGAAAATTAACCTTCTGCACAACTGGAGTAGGCATGAGCTGTAGGCAGCGGAGTGGGCCGCCAAGCAGAGGCATGGGTGGAGTCAAATGTCCCAGCTGCTGGGGGCCCAGGGATGATGTCCCTCTAATGTGGGATTGAGCTGCTGGGAAAACCCTGAACCATCCGTTCTCTTAGAGGTGACAGTGATTGACACTCACTGTTGGTGCAGTTTCTGTCCCAGGAGTGCTCTTTCTCAGCTGTCAGACTCTACCGCCTGCCTTATCTTGTGTGGGTGGGCTGCCATTAGCTCTGCCTGGCTGGCTGCCAGTTCCTGGAGGATCCTCCTGTCTCTCGCATCACCCTTTCCACTCCCACAGCTATATGATTAGCTAGGTAATTCCCAGAAGGGTTCCCCTCCCACTTTTGGGTGTGGAATGACTTGGCCCTGTCCTGCTGGCCCCCTCCCAGAATCTCCTGGGACTGACCTCTGGCTCACTTCTTGGCTCAGGTGCCAGTGGGCCTGGGGTCAATGAGCCAAAAGCGCCCCCTGCTGCTTCACCTGGGTATCTGTAGGTGCTGGCTTTTTTCCCCCAAAGCGTAGAGGAGGTTGAATGGAAAAACTGCAGAATCCAGAGCCTGATACATGTATAGGGTTGATCAGCTTTCAAAGCAGCTGCCCCGCTCTAACCTCAAACATTACTGAGAGTCCAAAGCTGGCCCAGGACCTACCCACAAACATGCCAGGTCCGGTTTGCAAAGGGAAATTTGAGTCGTGTAGGTTGGAGGGAGCAATTCAAATTTTTCCCAGGGTGGGCTTCAGGCTCTGGCCATGCTTGGGGTTGCCAGGTGAAATCTGTACTTAGCCTTTTGTCCACAAGGCTGGCAGCAGAGAAGAGAAAGCAGGTTAAGAACAAAGCTCTCAAATTTCAGAAGACTTGCTAAGGAGATTTGAGGCTCCCAGGGGCAGAATGCTTTGCATATAGACAACTTGCAAATGAGCAGTCTGTTTGACTAGACAAAGTGCTACAGTTCTGCTTAAAAAAATGTGCCAATGCAGTTCTAATTTTCACATTGTTTTTACATAAATTTGCACATTAGGCTCCAGCGGCCTTCTATTCAAGTATTGGAGTGATTCACAATTAGCTAGTACCCTTAACTTCAACTGCATGAAAATTCAGGCGTCAGACCAGGCTAAACGGAAAATATCTGAATATGTTAAAACCATTCTCTTTAATTATAACACAATCAGGGAACAGATGCACACCTGAGTGGGCAGGAGCTGGAGCTTGATTTCTATTGTCATCTTTCTCAATCTTTTCTGCTCAGTTTCTTCATGCACTGGACTCAGCTACAGGCCATCTTCAAGAAACCAACAGCAAAGTCTTGCTCCTGGTCTCCTGGGTAGAGACACAGCAGGTTGTGGGTCAACTTGACCTATAGGCTTCCTTTTGGTTTCTTAGTATCACTTTGAAGAAGCAAGGGTTTAATAGCTTTTCAAAGTGTTTGCCCTGAAGCTCATATGATAAAAGAAGAGCTTTCTCTTTCCTATTTTGTTTCATTGGGCATCCTTCCATTTAATCGGCAGTCATTTGGGATTTCAGTGATTTTACTGAATAGTTCCCTGTGACTGAAATGATCTCTTTCCTCTTTCCTATTCTGTCCTATGGACTGAACTTTTATGGAAACTGAAAGTACCACAATTAGAGTTATTATTTGACGTCTTCACTGACCCTCTTTGAGGCAAAAATACCCGGGGAGAATAACCTATGAATGACTAGCTGTCCATTCACCTGAGTGGCATTAAAGGAAGAAGGCAGAAAAGTATTGGCGAGAGAAAAAGTAGTGTTTAAAAGGGCTTAAATTTTACTGAATGCAGAAAGCACTGGACTTGGAATCAGAAGATATGAGTTATAGGTCTGCTTCATTTGAAAATATTTTGCTGTTTAGGCTTTTATCAATGAACTAGAGCCCTGGTGCACAAAAATTTGTGCACTGGGCGGGGGAAGAGGGGGGGGTTGTCCCTCAGCCTGGCCTGTGCCCTCTCACAGTCTGGGACCCCTTGGGGTATGACCACCTGCTGGTTTAGGCCCACTCTCTGGGGCATTGGGCCTAAGCTGGCAGTCAGACATCACTCTGGCAGCCCGGGAGCCCTTGGAGGATGTCCACTTGCCAGTGGGGGGGCAGGCCTAAGCTGCAGTCGGACATCCTTACTACTGCTGAGGAGGCAGGAGAGGCTCCCACCACCACCGCTGTACTGGCAGCCATCAGCCTGGCTTGTGGCTGAGCAGAGCTCTCCCATGTGGGAGCAAACTGACCACCAGGGGGCAGCTCCTGCATTGAGCGTCTGCCCCCTGGTGGACAGTGTGTGTCATAGTGACCAGTCATTCCCAGTCCTTCTGCTGTTAGGGTCAGTTTGCATATTACCCTTTTATTATATAGGATAGAGACCTGGTGCATGGGTGGGGGCTGGCTGGTTTGCCCTGAAGGGTGTCCTGGATCAGGGTGGGGGTCCTGCTTGGGTGCCTGGCCAGCCTGGGTGAGGGGCTGATGGCTGTTTGCAGGCTGGTCACACCCCCTTCAGGGTGAAGGTCCCCACTGGGGTGCCTTGCCAGCCTGGGTGAGGGGCTGATGATTGTTTGCAGCTGGTCACACCCCCTTCAGGCTGGGGGTCCCCTCTGGGGTGCCTGTCCAGTCTGGGTGAGGGGCTGATGGCTGTTTGTAGGCTGGTCAAGCCCCTCCCCCCCCCAGTGGGGACCCTCACCCCATGGAGGTTTGGCCAGCCTGGGTGAGGTGCTGATGGCTGTTTTCAGGCTGGCTGCACCCCCTTTAGGATGGGGGGTCCTTACTGGGGTGCCTGGCCAGTCTAGGTGAGGGGCTGAGGGCCATTTTCAGGCTGGCCAACCCCCCCGGCGACAGAAGCTCCCAGCCTCTCCTTTTTTCTTTCTTTTTTTTTATTCTGGGGTTTATTTACCGGCTATAATTGAAACTTTGCTGCCTTCAGTGGAGCTCAGAGCCAGCCGGGAAGCTTGGCTTCCTCCATCACTGGAGCAACGAAGCTTCCTGCTTGCTCCAGCTCCGTGGCTGCCGGCCGCCATCTTGGTTGGGTTAATTTGCATATAGTTGCTCTGATTGGCTGGTGGGCATGGCTTAAGGTATAGCGAAGGTACGGTCAATTTGCATGTTTGTCTTTTATTAGATTAGATATGAAGCCGTAGAAAGTCTGGAGAATGGCACAACCACTTTCAAAAACTATTACAGCTAAACCTATATATGTCCTATATACTAAGTCATTCTAGTACTAAGTAAAGATCTGAACAAATTCATAAATTGAGTTTCCAGAAAACACAACCTAGAATGGTCATAGTGTTAACAGCAAACAGCACCAGATGTTAGGTCCTTGAGTTTGGCTAAGGAAAGAATTCAGAGTGAAGAAACTCAAATACAAGTGGAAGTTTATTTAGAAAGTCACAGGAGTAGAAGTGAGCTGTGGAAGAAGTGAGACAGCTGGCTGTTTGGACTCAGGAAACAAGTTACAGAGGCAATAAAAAGGGGGCCTTGGATCTTAGGAGGAAAAACATGAAAAGAAAAGGAGCCTGAGGGAAGGAGAGGGAGAAGGGCATGGTGTGCTCCAGAGAGAGCAAGCCTGGAGAAAGAAGTGGGCGGGAAAAGCAAAGGCATGATTTATAGAGAGAGCTTGCCAGTGTGCACTGGGCCCTTTGTCTTAAGGGCTTTTATCTGGAGGTGCCAGGGGAAGATCCCAATAGAATATACATCAGATTTCCAGGTGGGCCATCTTAGGGTCATGGTCTCCACTGATTGTTTTGTGCCAGGCAGGGGATCATTAGTCATCACAGCTGGTCCTGATGTTAGCCATGGTGTTGTCCTCACTGGCCTTGCTGTTTTTCTGAGCCTAAAGCTGAAACACAATTGAAGCCTAGATGTTATCATTAGTTTGACAAAAACTCGTGGTCAATAGACCCTAGGTTTTGTTCCTAATATTATTTGATAAGGGTCATAACCTCATTGCCTTGAGGGCTTAATTCTTAAGGGAGTGGTCATGCAAGGGCTTGTATGGAAGGCATGTAAAGCTTTTCTCTGGCTCCCTTGTTCCTCCTCTAAGGAGGTCTACTGCATGACTAGTGACATGACTAGAGGAAAGGTCAGGGGAGAATCTGAACCGCAGGACCAGCAATATGCTAGGGGTGGAAAGATTACGTTAGGGGTTAGGTCCTACCCTATTATACTTGTCCTCCCAGTTCTGCCCATTCCTAGGAACCAGGGGCTTTCCACCATGTGACCTTCTGTACCTGGTTTATCATTTATATTCTGCTTATGTCTGTCTAAGTGCCTACTTTATCAATAATAACCCCATTCATGATAGGGCTAGACTGGAAACTGTCCAAATGTCGATCAATAGTAGAATGGGTAAATATATTATGATCTATTCACATAGTGTAATTCTATCCATCAATTAGGATGAATGATCTACCATGACAAAGTTTATGTTGAATGAAAGAAACCAGACACACAAGAGCACATACAAAAACAGACAAAGCTAATCTATGGCCTTGGAAGTAAGGATGGTCTTTATTCATGGAGTGTAGGGGAGCAGAGAATGAAAGGTATATATCCTGGCCTAGGGAAGGCAAGAGACAGAAAGATAACATTAGACTTGAGAAGATATCATGGGATAAGTAGTAGGAGGTAGAAGTGGGGGGTGTGAGTGGAGTGTGGGAGAGGAATATTTTAACTTCATCATTTTTTACAAGGATTGGCTCTATTACCCATCCTATGGCTTAGTAATTCTGTTGTAAATTAAATGTTTTAAAATGTCTCAAAACATTAATTCCTGTAAATCTTTAATAAGGTACATTTTGGTTAATCATCTCTAGGTAAAAGTTCAAGCAAACCTTCCTTACAAAAGCCAATGTTTGTGTCCTTTTTAGTTCATTAGTAACTCGTAAACTTAAAAAAGGAAAATTGATTTATATGTTTTGCTAGCATCTCCTGCTGTCCATTGTAAACTTGATTAATTTTAGTTACATTTTTGAGTTTCCATTTAGAATCTTGATGAGGAAAAAAAGAAAAGTCCAGTCTTTCTTTTATTTTTTGGGTTATATGTTGAATGAGAGTTACTTTTGGGACATTTAGGTAGAGATATCTCATTAAGCAGTAAGTAATTTATATTTTAAATTTAACTTTTTAATTTTTACAACTGATACATATTTATTATAAAGGATTTAATTAATTTCTAGGAATTCCTGACATACCTTATGTATTGTATTATTGCTCTTGATTTAATTGCTTCCTACTTTTCTGTGATGGGACTGTTACAGACACCTGTTGAAATTAACTTGCAGTTCTTCCCTGATGAAGGGGCATTCCTTAAGTATGGATGTCAAAGCCATGAGAATTTCTTTGGTCAAGTAAATGTTAGTGGCACTTCTGAGCAGAAACTCTTAAGAGTCATTGTGTATTTGTACCCCATTACACCCTTTTTTTCTTTTTGCCAGGGAATGGCATGTCTTAGGTAAGAGCTAATCCTTCATCTGTTTCTGGAATGAAAAGACACATGGAGCAGAGCAACAGCTGCCCATAGCCAGTATTAAAAGATAGAATATAGGGGGGCAGGAGTCGGGGTAAGAGATCAACCAAAGGACTTATATGCATGCATATAAGCGTAACCAATGGACATAAGACACTGGGGGGTAGGGGAGGCCAGGGGATTGTCAAGGGCGGGGGGGAAAAGGAGACATATGTAATACCTTTTGTAATATTTGAAGCAATAAAAAAAAATTAAAAAAAATAAAAAAGGGGGAAAAAAGAGATAGAATAATAGTCTGTGATATGGTGAGGAAGGTATTAGCACCCCTGTTTTACAGATGAAGTAACTAAGGCTTGGAGGAATTGAGTCATTCGTCCAAGATCACACAAGCAGTATATGAAAGGAGTACCATCTCCTTTTTGGGAGTGTGTGTGTGTGTGTGTGTGTGTGTGTGCGCGCTCGCGCGGGGGGTGGGGGGGGTGGGGTTGCAGATTCTCCTCAGAGCCTTGAATCAATTTGGCACTAAACAAACACTAAGTGACTTATAGCACACTGTCTTGCCAACTTCCTATTGTCAGCAAGAAGAGGGGCTGTGCAGGCATTTATTCTTATTTAGTGTGTGCATTTCCCATTTCCCCCATATACTGACCATGTCTCCTCACAAAATTCTCATGGCTTGGCAGCAAAGAAAAAACTTTTTTTTTTTTTTATTGATTAAGGTATTGCATATGTGTCCTTATCCCTCTCCTGCCCCCCCTCTCCCACTTCATGCCCTCACCCCCCTGGTGTCTGTGTCCATTGGTTATGCTTATATGCATGCATACAAGTCCTTTGGTTGATTTCTCCCTCTAACCTGCACCCTCCCCTACCTTCCCTCTGAGGTTTGAGCATCTGATCGATGCTTCTCTGACTCTTGATCTGTTTTTGTTCATCAGTCTATGTTGTTCATTATAATCCACAAATGAGTGAGATTATGTGACTTTATCTTTCCCTGACTGACTTATTTCACTTAGCATAATGCTCTCCAGCTCCATCTATGCTGCTGCAAATGGTAGGAGTTCCTTCCTTTTTACAGCAGCACAGTATTCCACTGTGTAGATGTACCACAGTTTTCTAATCCACTCATCTACTGATGGGCTCTTAGGCTGTTTCCAAATCTTAGCTATGGTGAATTGTGCTGCTATGAACATAGGGGTGCATATATCATTTCTGATTGGTGTTTCTAGTTTCCTGGGGTATATTCCTAGAAGTGGGATCACTGGGTCAAATGGGAGTTCCATTTTTAGTTTTTTTTTTAATTTATTTTTATTTATTTTTAATTTTATTGCTTAAAGTATTACAAAGGGTATTACGTATGTGTCCATTTTTCCCCCCTGCCCTAGACAGTCCCCTAGCCTCCCCTATCCCCCAGTGTCTTATGTCCATTGGTTATGCTTATATGCATGCATACAAGTCCTTTGGTTGATCTCTTACCCCCCTACCTCCTGCCCCCCAACCTTCCCCGGCCTTCCCGCTGCAGTTTGACAATCTGTTTGAGGCAGCTCTGCCTCTGTATCTATTATTGTTCAAAAGTTTATAATGGTCTCTATTATCCATGAATGAGTGAGATCATGTGGTATTTTTCCTTCATTGACTGGCTTATTTCACTTAGCATAATGCTCTCCAGTTCCATCCATGACGTTGCAAATGGTAAGAGTTCCTTCCTTTTTAGAGCAGCATAGTATTCCATCGTGTAGATGTACCACAGTTTTCTAATCCATTCATCTACTGATGGGCACTTAGGCTGTTTCCAGATCTTAGCTATGGTGAATTGTGCTGCTATGAACATAGAGGTGCATATATCCTTTCTGATTGGTGTTTCTGGTTTCTTGGGATATATTCCTAGAAGTGGGATCACAGGGTCAAATGGGAGTTCCATTTTCAGTTTTTTGAGGAAACTCCATACTGTCTTCCATAGTGGCTGCACCAGTCTGCATTCCCACCAGCAGTTTACGAGTGTTCCCTTTTCTCCGCATTCTCACCAGCACTTGTCATTTGTTGATTTGTTGATGATAGCCATTCTGACAGGTGTGAAATGGTACCTCATTGTCATTTTGCTTTGCATCTCTCAGATGATTAGTGACTTTGAATATGTTTTCTTATGTCTCTTGGCCTTCCTTATGTCCTCTTTAGAAAAGTATCTATTTAGGTCCGTTGCCCATTTTTTGATTGGATTGTTTATCTTCCTTTTGTTAAGTTGTATGAGTTCCCTATAAATGCTGGAGATTAAAACCTTATCGGTGATAACATTGGCAAATATGTTCTCGCATGCAGTGGGCGTTCTTGTTGTTTTATTGATGGTTTCTTTTGCTGTACAGAAGCTTTTTATTTTGATGTAGTCCCATTTGTTTATTGTCTCTTTAGTTTCCATTGCCCTAGGAGCTGTATCAGTGAAGATATTGTTGTGGTATCTGTCTGAGATTTTGCTGCCTGTGGATTCCTCTAAGATTTTTATCATTTCCTGTCTTATGTTTAAGTCTTTTATCTATTTTGAGTTTATTTTTGTGTATGGTGTAAGTTGGTGATTTAGTTTTATTGCTTTGCATGTGTCTGTCCAATTTTCTCAACACCATTTATTGAAGAGACTGTCTTGATTTCATTGTATGCTCTTGCCTCCTTTGTCAAGTATTAATTGAGCATATTGGTTTGGGTTGATTTTTTGGTTCTCTATTCTATTCCATTGGTCTAGATGTCTGTCCTTGTGCCAGTACCAGGCAGTTTTGAGAACAATGGCCTTGTAATACAGCTGATATCTGGTATTGAGATCCCTCCTACTTTGTTCTTCTTTCTCAGGATTGCTGCAGCTATTCGGGTTTTATTTTTTTATTTTTATTCCAGATGAATTTTTGGAGAGTTTGTTCTAGGTCTGTGAAATATGCAGTTGGTATTTTAATGGGGATTGCATTGAATCTATAGATTGCTTTGGGTAGTATGGACATTTTAATGATGTTGATTCTACCATTCAATGAACACGGTATGTTCTTCCATCTGTTTATATATTCCTCTATTTCTTTTTTCAGTGTCCTGTAGTTTTCTGAGTAAAGGTCTTTTACCTCCTTAGTTTAATTTATTCTTAAGTATCTTAATTTTTTTGGTGCAATGGTAAATGGGATTTTTTTTTTAAATCTCTCTTTCTGTAAGTTCACTATTGGTGTATAAAAATGCCATAGATTTCTTGGCATTAATTTTGTATCCTGCTATATTACCGAATTCATTTATTAAGTCTAATAGTTTTTTGATGGAGTCGTTAGAGCTTTCTATGTACAGTATCATGTCATCTGTGAATAATGACAATTTTACTTCTTTTCCAATTTGGATGCCTTTTATTTTTTCTTCTTGTTTGATCACTGTGGCTAACACTTCTAGTACTATGTTGAACAAGAGTGGTGAAAGCAGGCATCCTTCTCTTGTTCCTGTTCTTAGGGGAAATTGTTTTAGTTTTTGCCCATTGAGTATGATGTTGGCTGTAGATTTGTCATATAAGGCTTTTATTATGTTAAGGTATGATCCATCTATTCCCATTTTGCTGAGTGTTTTCATCAGAAAAGGGTGCTGGACTTTGTCAAATGCCTTTTCTACATCAATTGATATAATTACATGATTTTTGTCTCTCAATTTGTTTATGTGATGTATCACATTTATTGATTTGTGGATATTGTACCAGCCTTGCATCCCTGGAATAAATCCCACTTGGTCATGGTGTATGATCTTTCTGATGTAATGCTGGATCCGGTTTGCTAGAATTTTGTTGAGGATTTTAGCATCTATGTTCATCAGGGATATTGGTCTGTAATTCTCTTTCTTTGTTGCGTCTTTATCTGTTTTGGGGATTAGGGTAATGCTGACTCCATAGAAAGAGCTTGGAAGTGTGCCTTAACTTAAATTTTTTGGAGTAGTTTGGGAAGGATTGATTTTAGTTCTTCTTTGAATGTTCGGTAAAACTCCCCTGTGAAGCCATCTAGGGCTTTTTTTTGATGGAAGCTTTTTGATTACTGTTTCAATTTCATCAGTAGTTATTGGCCTATTCAGGTTTTTTTTTGATTCTTCCTGATTTAATTTTGGAAGTTTGTAATTTTCTAGGAATATGTCCATTTTATTGAGGTTGTCCAGTTTGTTGGAGTAGAGTTGTTCACAGCATTTTTAAAAATCCTTTGTATATCTGTGGGGTCAGTTGTTACTTCACCTCTTTCATTTCTGATTTTGTTTATTTGGGTCCTCTCTCTTTGTTTCTTGGTGAGCCTGGCTAGAGGTTCATCAACCTTGTTTATCCTTTCAAAGAACCAGCTCTTGGTTTCATTGACCTTTTGTATTGTGTTTTTTTTTTTTTTAATCTCTATTTTGTTTATTTCTGCTCTGATCTTTATTATTTCCTTCCTTCTGCTTATGCTGGGCTTTTCTTGTTGCTCTCTTTATAATTCTTTAAGTTGCAAGGTTAGATAATTTATTACCATATTTTTGTTTGTTTTTTGAGGTAGGCCTGTAGAGTTATGAACTTCCCTCTTAAGACTGCTTTCATTGTGTCCCATAGATTTTGGATTGTTGTGTTTTCATTGTCATTTGTTTCCAGGATGCTTTTTATTTCTTCTTTTATCTCTTTGGTAACCCAATCATTGTTTAATAGCATGCTATTTAGCCTACAAGTATTTTATTTTTTTTTCATTGTTTTTATTGTAGTTGATTTCTAATTTTATGCCATTGTGATCTGAGAAGATGCTTGTTATGATTTCTATCTTCTTGAATTTGAAGAGACTTTGCCTATGTCCTAATATGTCGTCTATCTTTGAAAATATCCCATGTGCACTTGAGAAGAATATATATTCTGTAGCTTTGGAGTGAAATGTTTTGAAGATGTCAATTAAGTCCATCTGATCTAGTGAGTCATTTAGGATTGCTGTTTCTTTGCTGATTTTTTGTTTAGAGGATTTATCCAGTGGTGTCAGTGGGGTATTAAAATCCCCTACTATGATTGTATTGCTGTCAGCCTCTCCCTTAATATCTTCCATAAGTTGTTTTATGTATTTGGGTGCTCCTATTGGGTGCATATATGTTTACCAGAGTTATATCCTCTTGTTGAATGGCTCCCTTTAGTATTATGAAGTGGCCCTCCTTATCTCTTGTGATGCCCTTTACTTTGAGGTCTATTTTGTCAGATATAAGTATTGCAACCCCAGCTTTTTTCTCATTTCCATTTGTGTGAAAAAAAATTTTCCATCCCTTCACTATCAGTCTGTGTGAATCCTTTGTTCTGAGGTGGGTCTCTTGCAGACAGCAAATATATGGGTCATGTTTTCTTAACCATTCAGCTACTCTATGTCTTTTGATTGGAGCATGAATCCATTTACATTTAATGTTATTATTGATAAGTACTTGTTTGTCACCATTTTTATTCTTTATGCTTGTGTTCCTTCTTGCCTTTCTGTTTCTTCTTTTTACAGCAGTCCCTTTAGCATTTCTTGCATTGCTGGCTTGGTGGTAATAAAGTCCCTTAGCTCTTTATTGTCTGTGAAGCTCCTGATTCCACCTTCAATTTGAATGATAGCCTTGCTGGGTATAGTATTCTTGGATTCAGTCCCTTGCTTTGCATTACTTTGTATATTTCATTCCATTCCCTTTTGGCCTGGTGTGTTTCTATTGAGAAATCAGTTGATATTCTAATGGATATCCCTTGTAGGTAACTTTCTGTCTCTCTCTGGCAGCCTTTAAGGTTCTTACTTTATTGTTGATGTTTGCCAATTTAATTATGATGTGTCTTGATGTTGGTCTTTTTGGGTTTATCTTGTTTGGGACTCTTTGTGCTTCTTGGACTTGTGTGGCTTTTTTCTTGCCAGCATCAGGGAAATTTTCTGTCATTATTTCTTCAAACCGGTTTTTTATTCCTTGCTCTACTTCCTTTATTTCTGGTACCCCTATTATGTGGATGTTGTTTCATTTTGTGTTGTCCCAAAGCTCCCTTAGGCTCCCCTCCTTCTTTTTAAGATTTCTTTAAAATTGCTGCTGTGTTTGTGTGTTTTTTTCCTACCTTGTCTTCTAATTCACTGACGTGGTTCTCAGCCTCTTCTAGTCCACTGCTTAACCCTTCCGTTGTGTTCTTTATTACAACTATGTCATTCTTCATTTCCTCTTGGTTCCTTTTCATGTTGGTGACATGCTTATTCAGTTCCTTATAATTCTCATTGAATTGTGTGTATTTGTCATCCAGCCATTTGAGCATCCTTATATTCATTACTCTGAATTCTTTTTCTGACATGTTACTTGCCTCCATTTCATTTAATTCCCTTTCTGGTGATTTCTTTTTTTTCCTTTGGGAAATGTTTTTTTGCTGTAGGAAAACACTTTTAAGGTTGTAAGAGGGGTACTGAGGCTGGGGAAAGTTAGTGACTGAGCTAGGAAACTAAGGTAAGGACAGACTCTCAGATATTTGAGTGATGTGTGAAAGAATTTGGACTTCTTCCTACATAGGGTTTGTATCACTGCAATGAAATTGAGAAACAGAAATGAATTTGAGATACTAATTAAAACTAGAAACAAAAAATAGTTGATAAATAGTTGCCTTGTTAAGACAGGAGTCAAAGATAGATTTAAATTTTAAGTTGCAGTTTTATAAGCCTGCCTTATTTTTGATGAAGCACAAGAAAACCAGCTTGGAGGAAAAAAGATAAGGTCAGTCATATATTTTTTCTTTTTGGGGGTTATATATTGAATATTATCTACTTTTGTGACGTTTAGGTAGAGATAGCTCATTAAGCAGTAAGTAATTTATATTTTAAATTTGACTTTTTAATATTTACAGCTGATACATATTTATTATAAAGTATTTAATTAAAATTTCAAAGATGGAAGTAAAAATATTTTCAAATCCCAGACCCCATAAATAACCTTTGTTAATTTTGAATATCACTCTACATATGTTTCTGTGCAGATAAACAGAGGGAAGGATAAGATCTTTCTGTTTGCATAGAAAGAGATAAGCTTACAAAAATGGAATTATGTGTGCATACACTTCTAAAAATGAGGTATGTTAAAATTATTTCACATGAGTTTAACAGAAAAATATCAAATAAAGGAATTATAGAACTTCCAATAAATATTGAGAAGGTATTATGGAAAGCATTAAATGTTGAATGAATTTTAAAACACCTTGACTTTTATGCATTGTTGACTTTATAGCATAAAATATAGGAAAATCAGCATTCTCACATGTCCCTCTGTCTGACTTTCAGTGTCCTGATTGTATTAATTCCTATATGCTGAGCACCAATTTATCAGTAGGAACGGCTATCACCTTGGCTCCTGCAAAGCAATGCAGTCCCTCTCCCCCTTCCTGAATTATAGGACTCCAAATAGTGGCCACCTGCTTGGAGTAAAGACATAATTCTTATAATAAAAGCCCCAAAATTTCATATCTCAAAAATTATTCGGCCACCTACGCACCAAAATTTCAAAATGCTCTCCTCCATAATTCTCAAATGTTAGGATAATTCTCAGTGAAACAGATGGAATAGATTATACTTAAAACATTTAGCCCTAACTGGTTTGGCTCAGTGGATAGAACGTTGGCCTGTGGACTCAAGGGTCCCAGGTTCGATTCCGGTCAACGGCATGTACCTTGGTTGTGGGCACATCCCCAGAAGGAAGTGTGCAGGAGGCACCTGATCGATGTTTCTCACTCATCGATGTTTCTAACTCTTTATCCCTCTCCCTTCCTCTCTGTAAAAAATCAATAAAATGTATTTTTAAAAAAAATTTAATTTACTGGGGCTGCAGCAACTTTCCAACCAGTCCAGAATTCCAGAGTACTTCTCCTCAAGATGCTGCACAGATTTTTGAGTTCTTACCACATCTGAGAAGCTCTGCTCTTTCTTTTAGGTCCTCAGTAGCAGGGAAGGGCATTCTGATAATGACTTCCAAATCAATGAGATTTTCTGTTTGTGGAAACAATATATGACATCCTATATAATAAAAACCTAAAATGAAAATCGACTGAACGGCGGAACGACCGGTCGGCGGGGCTGGGGCCAGTGAGTGCGTGGCATCAGGCCAGCCAAGGCAGGTGCCAGTGGGCAGAGGGAGGGGATGGCAGTTGGGGGGGGGGTGGCGGTAACCAGCAGTGGCAGAGGAGTGATGGGGGTTAGGGCCGGCCACTTGCCAGGGCTGTCCCCTGATCGGCCCATGGGTCACCTCCTGCAGAGGGAAGCCAGACTTTGGTTTAGGTTTAAGTGCCAGTTGGACATCCCAGAGGGCTCCTGGTCTTCAAGAGTGCACAGGCTAGGTTGAGGGACACACCCTACCCGCAGAGTGCACGAATTTTCATGCACTGGGCCTCTAGTACGAAAATCAAGCCCATGTGTGAGTAAATTGCCTCCACCACTTTTTATGGGAATTGACATCCATTGATTTTTGAAAGTATATATTTTATCAGAACTCAGGAATTAAAAATTTTTTTTTTAAATTGATTTCAGTGAGGAAGGGAGAGGAAGAGATAGAAACATCAATGATGAGAGGGAATAATTGATTGGCTGCCTCCTGCATGCCCCCTACTGGGAATGTGCCCTGACCAGGAATTGAACCATGACCTCCAGGTTCATAGGTTGATGCTCAACTACTGAGCCACTTCAGCTGGGCTCAGGAATGTTTTAAACAAAGCTTTTCTCACACAGTATTGTCAGCTTCTAGTCACTCTATAATTAGATTTAATTTATATGTCCCAAATGCTAGAGAGGTTGGTGATAGTGACATTCAGTGCAGTTAATACATAAAAATTAAAATGATTGCTTTCCATAGCATTAAGTTACATATCATATTCCTCTTTACTGCTCTAATATCTCTTCTTAGGAAACTTGAGAATTAAATTTTCTGTGGTGGGGCATATATATCAACATATTTTAAAGGCAAATTTACTGCTGTGTGACAGTATAAAGACAGTATAACCAACACATAATAGAAGTGAGAAGTTTCATAATAAAAGTGAGAAGTGGAAAACATAGGCTAAACTACTGGGTGATATTCTACAATCACCCATACTTAAGCTAGCACCTCCCAAATATGGGAGAAGATACCAGAGGATATATCAAATCTTGGGATGAATAAACTTGATAACCTTTAAAGTTCTTTCAATTTCTGAGATTTTATTATTTCCCCAAATCTATTTATTTTTTATTGTTACGAACACAGGCTTTTGTGACATGTTTACTCAAAATGTCTCTGTTGACATATTATATTTTTCTAAATGTCATATTATTATCAATAATATATGAATTTCATAATAATTTATATATTGGACAATTTATCCAAAATAAGAGAATTTTGTATATTTTTGAGATTTGGAAATTTTTTATTTACATTAGTATTAAGCAAAATCTTCCATGATAACTTCCAATTTCTGCACTTTCTTGTGACTCTCAAAGTGAAAGAGGCCATAGGCGATATTTTACAGTGAACAGACTTAAAAAAAAAAAAAGTATTACTGGAGGCATAGATTTGGTGTCAGTATGCCACCTAGGGACAGACAGCTCATTCCAACAATCTTATTTATTTTAACACCATAATTTGCTAGCCAAGATTATACTAAGCTAACCTTCCCCTGATATTCTGCACCACACTCAGTGGAACATAAAGACTTGGACCAGACTACAATAGCCTCTCTTACTCATGAAGATGATTTCCCAAAGATAAAAATCTTCTCGTGAGCATGGTTAGTTCTTCATCTCTTTCCATAATATAAATGTTTTTCTTTTTTAATCCAGTTCCTATTGGTATCCCAGTCATGATGAATTTAAATCATGATGAATTTGCTAGAAATCCCAGCCATCAAGTAGTGGCAATAAGCAGTACACTCTTCAGAGAATAAGGACTTAGAGTGCTTCCAAATCAATCCCTTATGTTGTAAGTATCTGCATTCTATGAAAATGGAAAAAATATATTTTTAATATTTACCAAGTAGCTTTCTACAGGTCATATTTGGGAAGTCACTGAGACTATAAAGCACTCAGCATATTTTTTTTTAAAATATATTTTATTGATTTTTTACAGAGAGGAAGGGAGAGGGATAGAGAGTCAGAAACATCGATGAGAGAGAAACATCGATCAGCCGCCTCCTGCACATCTCCCACTGGGGATGTGCCCGCAACCCAGGTACATGCCCTTGACCGGAATCGAACCCGGGACCCTTCAGTCCGCAGGCCGACGCTCTATCCACTGAGCCAAACCGGTTTCGGCGGCATATTTAAGTTTGTACTTTTATGAATCAGGTAATAAGGTTATAACACTCAATAATAACTACATTTCTCTGTATCATGCTTGGTTTTCTCTAAATTTTCTACCAAATGCCTAAGGATGCTTTTACTTCTTAATCTACATGATAACTAGCCTTGAGTTAAACAGTTACTTGGAAAAGATTTCGTGACTCTGCTTCCTCCGGTCAATCAGGTCTGCTTGTCCAGGGCTGTGCGCAGGGTTTGCCTCTGGCCCCAGGCCCTAGAATGTAGCACAGACCAGAGGACTGGCGCAGTCAGTCATGCAGGGAAAGGCGATGAGCTAACATATAGCTTCCTTCTTCTTAAAGTTTCTTCCCTTGAATTGTGTTGAGCCACTATGGCTCATTTTTGGATCAATAGAAACATAAAAATGATTGCTTTCAGATAAAAGAACGTATGAAGAGTGCAGAAAATTTTAGAAGCTTATTTAAGTTTAATTTTTAAAATCCCTTTCATTATGGAGTGGCAACATAGCACTTTGGTGTCAGACTCTTGGGTGTGACTCTCAGCTCCACCTTTATTATTCAATTGATTTGGAGCAAATTACTGAACCATATCATGTCTTGGTTTCCTCTCCTGTAAAATGATATGTAAACAGCACTAGTTTATTGAGACAGTGCGAGGATTAAATGACTATGTAAAGCACACAGAGTGATGCCTGTCACATTTAGTACAATTGGAAAAGGCACAATTTCTCACACTTTGGTTAAAGTGAAACTAGTCAACCCCAGTCCTCTGGTATTTTTCTAATAACTCCGATGAAGAGTAAATGAATGAAAGGAGGAAGGGCTTCATTACACTAAAACAAATATAAGCACCTACTATGAGCACAATACTATGCAAAGAAGAGGCCAAGAAATAAAAGATACAGCTCCAAATGTTGATAAAGACACAGTTAGGTAGGAGATAAGAAGAATGGATAGACAGCGTTCCTATGAGGAGACTTATTTGGGAATTTTCCATGGTACCTTGAGCTTATCTCTCTCATGCACTTATTCCCTGGATCATTATTACCTGCCTTCAAGGTCATCCTCTGCCCTTCAGCTGGGGACTCTCTTGTTTTATCTCTGGTGCATAACACAGTTCTTGGAGGAAAATCAGTGTTCCATACACATTTGTTGATTAGGGGAGGAGGTGACAAATAAATGCATGAATTCCTTTGAAATAAGATAGATATGGAAGCCTTCATTGAATGCGATTTTACCTGGGCTTTAATGATGGGAGAGTTTATATAAGAGCAGAGTTGCCAGACAAAATACAGGAGGTCCAGTTCAGTTTGAACTTCAGATAAACAACAAATAATTTTTCAATATTTGCTCTTTTAATTTACTTATAACCAGACAGATTGTGCTGTTTCCCAATGTTACCATTTTTCTTCTCTCTCTCTCTCTCTCTCTCTCTCTCTCTCTCTCTCTCTCTCTCTCTCTCTCTCTCTCTCTCTCTCTCTCTCTCTCTCTCTCTCTCTCTCTCTCTCTCTCTCTCTCTCTCTCTCTCTCTCTCCAGTTCAGTGATTTAATGCCTGTTGAAGAATCTGGAAACAAAAAATATAATGACACTTTTTATCAATTTTTTATATAGTCTCTTAAATATCTTGTGTTCATCATAATATTCTAGGCTATGACAGGCCTTATAAAATATATTTAAACAAAAATAGTACATTTTTCCAGGTGCTCCTGTTGAAAATCAAGATGAGCCATTTGAGGTATCTCTTGAGTTAACATTATTCTGCTTTGTACTTAAAATACAGACTACAAAGTCACAGTCCCCAGTTGTCCTCATTAACAGTAATTCTTCTCATCTTTTCCACCTTTCAACTTTTAGATCTTAAGGCACTTAAGAGGCGCAGAGTCAGAAAGAAGACACCTCAGAGATGAAGGAGCAAAGCACAGGGAGGATAAAGAGATAGAATTTATTTTCTATCAGCATTCATAACTTTTTATTATTAAACTTAATTTCATTTTTCTGCATTTGTGATTGTTTACAAAGAAAAAAGGGAGAGAACACTAAATTTCATGGGAATGAAAGACTCTTTAGAGATAAACCAGAGAATAATTGAGAAGTATGGTCTCAAAGAATAATAATAGAACCTTGCTTTTCAAACTTTATTTTATTTTATTTCAGTGGAGCCATAGCCTAGTATATTATCTAGGTTATCTGTGAGTGTGAAGTGCTGCTGGAAATATGAAACATGAAGATTAAATTTAAGGCTTTATTCTCTATTTTCTCTATCTTATTTTTTGGCTTTCAGTATACACACAGTCTATTGAGAATATTATTCATTGTCTGTAACAGGAACAAAAGGAAAAATATAAACATTATGTTGACATATTCAGTAATATTTGCAAAATATAACAAAATACATTTAAATAAATATAAAGTAAATCAAAAGGTATTTATCCACAATGCAATCTTTAATTCAACTTGCAAAATATTTACTCAGTGCTTTCAGTGTGCCAAACGCTGTTTTAAGCATGGTAGGAGATACTGTGATAGGGTCTCTACCCTTAAGGTGAATATGGTTTGATGGTGGCAAGAGAAAACTATTCAGTATGCAAATGATTATAATATAGAGCAGAATGGAATAGGGACCCAAGGAGAGGCTTGCCCACAGTCCTAAGAAAGGTTTGATGGAGTGAAAAATCAAATAGAGAAATAAATAGGAATTAGAATAGGTTTATCAGATTGGCCTTTAAGCTACATAGCTCTATATCTGAAGGAAGCAGAGGCAATGATGAGAAAACAAGGTTGATAAAAAAGAAAATTAAGTCAGCCTGCCAGTCACATCTGGAAAACTAGAGGCTAGAGTCAGGAGTAAAAAAGAAATCACATATACCAATTCAGCAAATACTTCATGCCAATGCTCATTACATACCAGACATTTTGCTAGATTCAGAGTCTACAATGTAAAAGACAAAAAAGTTCTTGATATCAATGTGGCCTAGTGGGCTGTTAAAGATTAATTAAAATTTGTATTTTTATTTTTTGGACTTGTATCTTTATTTTTAATTACAGTTTACATTCAATTTTATTTTATATTATTTTTTGGTGTAGAGCATAGTGGTTAGATGATCATATACTTTATAAAATGTTTCTTTCCATATTTACAATATGAGGATTAATTTTTTAAATGGCTATAATTTAATGAAAAGATGTATAATAGGTGTGTGTCGAAGTGTATAGGGACTTCAACCATGAGAGAATAACTAATATGGGAGTCACTTTTCTTTGTCATCAACTAAATATGGTCGATATGTAGGAAACACTATTTTCAGATATTTGGCAACTGGCAGCATATCCCTCTGATGTCTGAAGAAGGGAAACTACCAATGAAAGTCCTATAGTTCCTCAGATTCCTGCCTGAAAGAACTTTCTGGAGCAGGGAGAGGGAACACAAGTGCAGCACATGGGTTGCACTGAGCTGAGAAGACAGAGGATGAGGAAGCTGGACTTTGCAGGGCAGAGTGCTGGAGAGGAGGGAGTTAGCTGCAGAAATCTGCAGGAGATGCCCTTGTCTTTCACTGACTATTAATTCTCATATACACAGGATGAAACTCCACAAGGCTGGGCAAAGGATAACTGCTCCCAGAGCTAACACAGCACTGGGAGACATCTAATTTTTGGCAAGTCAGACAGACCTTGCTGAATACCTTGGGCATTCAGTTGAGATACCAGTGGTCTTGTCTTAGCAGAAATTCCAAAAGTTCATGCCTTAAGAGTAAAGCTAAAGTAGCCCCCAAATAAAGGCTACTCTAGACCAACCTAAAACAGGTATTTAAAGGATCAAGCTTATATCCAACTTCAATACCTGCCAGAACAAACACAACACTCTAAGGAAAATTAAAAACAAAATCAAAAACCCAATAACATAACATTCACAAATCCATCATTTAATGAAGAAATATTAGACATAAAAAGAAGTGAACAAAATGGGACCCATAATTAGGGTAGAATTAAGTCAATGGAACTAGGCCCAGAAATGACAGCAATGATAGAACAGACAAGGACTTTAAACTGCTAATATAAATATGCTCAAAGATTTAAAAGAAAATATGAATATAAGGAAAACAGAAAGTAAAGATATAAGAAGAACCAAATGTAATTATAAAGCTAACAAGCACAGTATCACACATAAAAGAATTAACCAGACGGGTTTACCAGCTCATTAGACTGCAGAAATAAAGGTCAAAGAACAGCAGTATGAGCTATTCAAACTGAAGCACAGAAGATAGTGATTTCAGTCATTATCACTAATCTATGAGATACATATCAACATTAAACCCATTTTATAGGTGAGGAAACTGAGGCATGGAGACTTGCTGAAGGTCACACAGCAATAAGGATGTGGAAAGAAATGTATTGGGCCATACAGGTGGGAGAGAGAGAGAGAGTGCTGAGACTTAGGAGAAATTACAGAGAGGAAGTAATTGTTAATGCCCTGGGGCTTAAAGTTTGCCCCACAGGGAATCGGGGACAGCCTTCAGGCTGAAGGAATAAGAACAGAGGGAGAGAGGAATGGGAATGCTGGAGAGCTTTTTTCTCATATTTCAGTTTCTTCAGAGGTCCTTGGTTCATCAGAAGACTATGTAGATTTAATAGAGAACTAGGCACTTTTTTTTTTTCCAATTTGAAAAACGTGCCCTTCATTCTTCCTCACTCTCTGTGTGACACGAACCTTAAAATATCCTCCTTGGCTCCCAGACTCCTTCAGTGACAAGGCCCGGTGCAGCACAAGCAGAAAGTATGGGGGAACCTGCTCCGTCTGCCCCAGTCTCCGCTACAGGTTCTGGAGTGTTCATGGTGTTGTATTTTGAGCTGCATAACCCAAACCTTAACTTGTACATTTTCACACAGTGATCAGAAGATGAATTGCCATGCTTAGCCTGGCTCCCCTTGAACTATCTGGAGAAGAAATAAGTTTTACATGTGATTTTTTTTTCTCAACTCAGAATTTTTATTTTTCTCACTTCAAAAATTATAAAATTTGTAAATCAGAGGTAAGGCCATAGTTTTTATCACATTATTTCAAATTGTTCAGAATACATACATCTGTTACCACTTCCTATGGAATGAATTGTGTCCCCTAAAGCTCTAACTCTGTAATGTGACTGTATTTGGAGATAGGGCATATAAACAAGGTAATTAAGGTTAAATGAGGTCATGGGGTAGGGGTCCTGACCTGATGGGATTAGTGGGATTAGTGTCCTTTTAAGAAGTGACACCAGAGAGCTTGCCCTCTCTCTTTCCACCTCTTTCTCCCCCAGTCTCTCTTCTCTCTCTCTCTCTCTTTCTCTCTCTCTCTCTCTCTCTCTCTCTCTCTCTCTCTCTCTCTCTCTCTCCCCCCCCCCCCCTAGGAAAATGGAGATCCCTCCACCATTTTCTATAAGCAGAAAATGATTATCAGGGTGGTTCAGTAACTAGTTCTAAAGGACAAATAAATGGCAGAGGGAGGCCTATTGGAATCCCCAGCCTGTGCTTTAAGCCATCATACTACACTGAATCATAACTATGAATCCAAATTTTGGAAGCAATTTTTCACTTTCTGCTATTTATTTGCAGATGCCGCCCCAGGATATCTCTTCTATTATGCTTTGTGTTTGCACGTTTGGTGTAACACTTGGAGGCCTTCTGAGACGGACGCTGTTGATGCATGTCATCTCCTCTGAGCGCCAGTGGGCCAAGCTTCCTCGGATGTGGAGGACACACAGGCAGCCAATGACAGTCCCGTGACAGAGCGGTGAGTAGTGTGAGACAGCCATTTCTTTTGAAGCTGATTTTAGTGCCACAAATGCTATGTCATCTGTGTGAAACCAGTGCTACTGTTTAAATCAGACTGTCATTTATTTAAGGGCAGGATGTTGAGACACACACCTCCTACTGCAGTTACTGTTAATTTCAGTGATGATTTTCCTAACAAGTGTTCTCTGGTCAGCACCAAAAACAGTATAGACCAAAATGAAACAAAGAAATGCCAACCTGGAGAGAAAAGGGAAGGAGATGAGACATGTGGCTCTTGAAAATATTTTCAAGAGTAGAGACTCCTAAATTAACTAGGGCCTATGATCTTCTAAAAATCACATGCGGACTTTTGTGTGTGTTTACTTATGTACCAATTTTTTTGATTCTTAAAGCTGTCTGTAACTCATAAAAGGTAAAGAACTGCTTCAGGGAATCTTCGCTTGACACATCTGAATTCAGACTTCACTTGCCAAACTAAAGCAGGCGGGCAACACTCGCTAGTCCCAGTGACAGGCAGTTAGACAGATGCAGGCTTGATTTCTATTGGAACCATAAAAGGCTAAAAATTGAAGACTAGAATCAGTGACCCCTATGAGCCTACATGGTTCCTGCCCTTGAAGAGTTTCCATTCTGTTGTGCCATAGGTCTCATGGAGCAAAATTTGAGATCCATTTCAAGACTCTGCCTTTAATCTATCTACATATCTATAGATAGAGGTAATATGAAAATTAGGCCGGGACGCCATAATGTCACAACCAGCTCAGGAGGAGGGGCCTGGCGCGAGCCCAGAACCTGATAAAAGAACAGACAGGGCGGCTCCGGAGTGGACACAGGCAGGGGGCAGGGGGCGCCTGGGGTGGAAGTCAGGCCCGGTCCCAGCTCTCCGTGGCGCCAGGCAGGCCCTGACTGACTCCCGGAGTCAATGACTGGGTCCTGGCTGCCCATGGGTCCTGGCCACCCGCGGTGCCAGGCAGGACTTGACTCCCGTGGCAGCCTGAGAAGTAGGCAGAGGACAGACCACTGAGGGTCTTATATACCATAGCAGGGAGCTTAGATTTTATTACACAGAAGGAGGAAAAGTGAAGAATGTCAAGCATGGGAGCATCCTGGTCTTGCTTTCATTTTAAGTGAACCATTCTGGGGGCTGTGGGAAGGATCAATTTAGACAGCTGCAGTGTTTTGGGGCCCAAGAAAAAGACTGATGTTGGGAACTAGGACTAGACAGAGGCACAATGGATCAGAGATATATTTATGAGGAAACCTGATGGAACTATTTGGCTGATTACACAGGCATGAAAGCAAACAAAGCAAATGGTATTAGCCCAGGTTTTCCAGTTTGGGCAACTTTGTTGAATGGGTGATTCTAATAATTGGGAGAAGGTATCGAGGAAAGGGAACAGTGTAAGGGAGCTTGCTTAGTTCAGCAATAGCCAAACAGGACTTAGTGCTCTTTCTTTGCTGCAACGTTTGTTTTTCTGCCTTCAGCCACCACCACGTAAGGCTAATGTGCCATCTTTTTTCCTAATCTAGGATATTATCTATCTACTACACATTCCTATCACCTAAATTAACTTTCCTGCATGATCCCTTAAAAATACTTATCAAAGTCATTCAATGCTCTGTGAGTATGGGGACTCTCAAGATGAGGAAACATTATGAGCCTATATAGATTAATAAAGAGATACTGGGTGCATAAATTTTAACTTTAAAAATCAGATTCTGAATATGGCCATGCCAGAGGCATAATTTTAATGAGCCAATGTCTCTTTACTGAAGTGTCACACTTCAAAAGAGATCCTCTCAAATAATACAATGCATAACACTCATCTGGGTTGCCCGTTAAAGTGTAGGACCACACCTTGAAAAACACTCTTTCTAGAGCTCACTTTGGTGGATAAATCTCCCTCTAAATAAAGCAATCCTATATAATAAAAGTGTAATATGCAAATTGACCTAACACCAGAACAACCGGACAAGCAGGGGGCCGGGCCAGCGAGCAGGTGTCGCCAGGCCGGCCAAGGCGCATGCCAGCAGACAGAGGGAGCAGACAGTGATGGGGTGGGAGGGTCATCAGCAACCAGCAGTGGCAGGGTGATGGGGGCTGGTGCCATCCCCTGATTGTGCACCTCGTCGCCTCCTGTGGAGGGAGGCCATGGGCAACAGCAGCAGTGGGGTGATTCGGGGCAGGGCCACCCAGCACCATCCCCAGATAGGCCTGCTGGGGTTGCCTCCCACAGAGGGAGGCAACCAGTGGCTGTGATACAATTGGGGGCAGGGCTGACCACTTGCTGCCCGTGCCATCCTGATGGGACTGCCAGTCACCTCCCGCAGAGGGAGGCCAGACTGTGGCTTAGGCCCACTCTCTGCTCCCCTAAGCTGTCAGTAGGACATCCCCCATGGGGTCCCCAATTAGAGAGGGTGCAGGGCTGGGCTGAGGGAACCCACCCCCATGCATGAATTTCATGCACCAGGCCACTAGTCTACACTAATAAAAGAGAAACATGCAAATTGATGTCACTCCGCCACGCTCACCAGCCAATCGGATGAGTATGCACATTAACCCAACAAAGATGGCAGTTAATTTGCATACATAGGCGCCCAGCAGCCTGGGTCCCGGGAACATCATTGGCACCCAGGTCACTCTGAGGTAGGGCCCGTGTGGGCCCTGAGCAGCGTAGGAAGGGCCTGAGCCAGGGGACTCCTGGGCAGGGGCGGAGCCAGCCATCGGAGCTGCGGGGGCCCATGCCCAAGCCTAAAGCCTCAGCTGGAGGCGTTAGGCCTGGGCGGGAGGTGGAGCCAGCGATTGCGGGGGGGGGGGGGGGGATGGGGGTCCCCTGGCCAGGCCTGAAGCCTGGGCCAGAGGCGTCAGGCCTGGGTGGGGGCTGAGCCGGCGATTGGAGGGGTCTGGGGGTCCCCTGCCCAGCACACTGGCCAGGGCTTGAGAACATATGTTTTAACTAAATGTTCATGTGAATCTACTAAGATTTTTATTGCTATCCTTATTGCTATTTAGAGATTAATGAGTTTACAATTGGATTGGTCAGTTCTGTTTGAGATTCTGATTAATTGCCATCTGAAGTCCTATGTGAGATTCATAAATCTTGCATATAGGGTCAGTGTAGACAAGATAGGTAAAGGCTCTGATCACAGCAGGTCAGAGCAGGGAGTTTGTATATGTCCAGGCTGAGCTGGCTATTGGAGGGGTCTGGGAGGCATCAGGCCTGGGTGGGGGGTGAAGCCAGCGATTGGAGGGTGATGGGGGTTGATGCCTCAGGCCCAGGTGTCAGGCCTGGGCGGGGGGCTGAGCTGAAGATCAGTGCGAACTACAGAGGAAACACCTTTTCTGACCGCTCATTGGCTAAGCTCCCTGTATGCCACTGTTAATATTCTTAGTAACTTGGGTCATAAGAATTCAAAAAGATGATCTAGGGTTTTTCACCACACTCCTGGCAAAAAAAACAAAGGTCCGCTGCTGGAGAGCTAAGAAATGTCATATCCTGCCCTAGCCGGATTGGCTCAGTGGATAATGCCTCGGCCTGCTGACCACAGGGTCTGGGTTCAATTCTGACCAAGGGCATGTACCTAGGTTGCAGGCTCCTCCCTGGCTGGGGCCCAGGTCAGGGCTCATGCAGGAGGCAACCAATCAAAGTGTTCCTCTCACTTTGATGTTTCTCTCTGTCTTTCCCTTTCTCTTCCATATTCTCTAAAAATCAATGGAAACATATCCTCAGGTGAGGATAAAAATAAATAATAAAGAAATGTCATATCCTATGAAAGACACATCTTGAAAATGCCTAAAGAAAGTTGTCATTTTTTCATGGTGAAGGGACTGGAGTCCGTGTTGATGAAAAAACCTTGCTGGCTGCGGTGACTGGCAGTGGCTGCAGCAGTGGGGTGATGGGGCTGGTGCCTCCCCCTGATCAGCCAGGTTGCCTCCCACAAAGGGAGGCCAGACTGCGGCTTAGGCCCGCTCCCCAAGGGGAGCAGGGAGCGGGCCTAAGCCATCAGTAGGACATCCCCTGAGGGCTCCCAGTATGTGAGAGGGGGCAGGCTGGGCTGAGAGACCCCCCCCCCCCAGTGCACGAATTTCGTGCACTGGGCCCCTAGTAATATATATAAAGAGGTAATGTGCTAATTGGTCCTAATGGTGTCACAGTCACAACTGCTAAGGAGGAGGCTGCCTGCGTGTGTGCGACAGGGCATTGCTCCTGGAGACAAGGTGGAAGCAGGGAGGCGCCGGAGGAGGCCTGTGCCTGGGAGGCAGTGGTGAGAGCCCGTAGTGCCCCCCTCACCAGTCCTTTGCCACCCACCGCTCACACTCAGAGCGCCCTGCCACTCACCTGCCTAGGGAAGAAGCACAGCACAACAGGCGGAAGGTTTCCACACTCTCCTCTGGTGCCAGGATGGGGTGGAGCCCAGAGAAGGCAGGACCAGCCCAAGGCAACTCGAGGGATGGGCTTGAAGTGGCCAGAGAAGGCCAGGGGGTTTGGGGGGCTGGGCCAGGCACACTGGAGCTCTGCATGGAGAGGTTTGGATGTCAATGCAGGGCAGTGGGTGGGTGGGCTGGCCATGTGATTTCGCACGCTGGGTTCCTAGTTTCTATATGACTATATATCCACTTTTGCAGGGGTGGGCAAAAGTAGATTTACAATTGTGAGTATACAAAACAGTTTATTACTGTGCTATTTATTATTGTTTTTTTTTCCACATGAACAACTGCAAAACTACTTTGCCCACTGCCATATATATATATATATATATATATATATATATATACACAAGTCCTAAGAATGTGTGCGTGACACACACACTCATATATACACTTAAAAATTACGATTCTACAGAGTCTTTTTTCCTTCTTCTATAGGTTTCAAAACTGCAAAAATTTTTAGGGAACTCTACATCCCACCTTATGAAACTGGTGGTTAGGTGAATTGACTACTGCAGCGGTTGCCAACCTTTCAGACCTCACAGACCACCAGTGGTCTGAGGACCACTGGTTGGCGACTGCTGGTTGGCAAAGGACAAAATGTGAAATAACCAGTTCAAAGTCACCTCTCAGGTTTGGGATAGAGCCTCAGCTGCCTCTGTCAATGAAATTCTTTACTTAGGAGCCAGGGTCAGCTCTCTTAGAGTTGGGCATTTCAAGGGACAAAGGTGAAATGACACAATGACTGCACTTCAGCCCTGTTGGTTCATGGGCACACGTTACACATAGCATGAGAAGTTATTTCTCCTAAGGACCATCTTTAACTTAAGCAAAATGTCCTGAAGATGTCTTACAAGGGCAATCAGGTCCTAGTCAGGGGACTAAGTGGGAGGAAGTTATAATGTACAAGGTGAGTCTTTGGAGACTCTGAAAAACCCATTAACGGAGAAGTTATTAATGTCTTTTTTTATGCAGCTATAGTGCAGAGGCAGACCCCAAAGAAACCCATCCACATTATAAAACACTTTACAGAAATCCAATTTTGAAAATAGGAGAACACTACAAATGAAATCTTGAGGTAGAGACTGAATACGTGCCTAGCCTCGTGGGCCAGTGGCAGATTTTCTAGAGAATAAAGGGAACTTCTCATTAGCCTTTTCTTTGAGACAAAGAAAAAGAACAAAATCTCCTACTGTAAAATTTGATTTATTGTTCTACTGTTCTTATATTTAATTTTCTTCTGTTTTAGTTTTATTGTTCTTATATTTAATTTTCTTCTTTGTTGTCTTGTATTACCCTTGCCCAACCCTAACATCTTTGGGCCTCTGTTCACTTGAATTTAACTTTTTAAAATATAGCATTATTAAAACTTCATTAGGCGTGGATATGATACACAGTTAAATGAGTTACTCTAAGAATAGTAGAATATTCTTACACTGGTAGAATATAATGATATTCTTCCATGAATACCATGTCTCTGGACTATTATCAGAGGGAATTAACTTAAAATATTTTTTTCCATAGAAGGGATAGATTTGCATTAATTTTCATTAGACAAGGAGATTTTGTAAACAGGATCTGTGACATTCATTTTTATATCTCTTCCTGATAGCACAGACCTGGTACACAGTAGATCAGCGGTTCTGAACCTGTGGGTCGCGACCCCTTTGGGGGTCAAACGACCCTTTTACAGGGGTCGCCTAAGACCATCGGAAAACACATATATAATTAAATATTGTTTTTGTGATTAATCACTATGCTTTAATTATGTTCAGTTTGTAACAATGAAATTGAGGGTCACCACAACATGAGGAACTGTATTAAAGGGTCGCGGCATTAGGAAGGTTGAGAACCACTGCAGTAGATGAACAATAAATGCTTGTCAGATGAATAAATTCTAAGTCCATTAAATCTTCAATCATTACATAGAGACTTCCTTCTACCTGTCAGACTCTCTGCCTTCAGAGATGAATAGGATGTCATTTTTGCCTTTAACAACCTTAGAATCTGGTGAGGTCATAGAGAAAAAGAGGGCCATTTCTACCAGTGATGAGGTGAGGGAGAAAGAGGAAATACAAACAGGGCCTCCCCAGATAGACAAAGGAGGAAGGGCATTTCAGAGAGAGAGGGAGCAGCAGGACCAAAGACAGGGAGGAGTGAGGCTGCAACCCAGGGTGTTTAGATTCTTGACTGGTTAACATTGCTCCTGACCTTGAGAAAAGCCTGCCAAAGACTAATGTTGCCAACTGTATGTGGGGATCACAGTGAAGGACCTGAGGATCCTTGGCCCCGACACTCCAGCAATGTTCTAATCAGGTAATGTAACACTCTCGAAGAACAAAAACAATAATCTCTGAAGAAGTGCATGAAACAACTGAATCAGCATTAAGCAAACACAAAAAAATTTTCTGAATCCAATTCTCTTAATTCTTGGGGCATAGTGATAGGTAGAAAGAAAAGTGGTAAAACCAAAAGGAAATCACCAAATACAACTTTAAAAATCTTCACTTGAATTTGTTCAATGCTAGTCCCATGGCCACTGCATGCTTTCGTGCACCATAACAGCTTCAAGGGCAAGCCCAGGGTGGTACATCTTCTCCAGAAGCCTGTCAGTGAGCCAGCAGATGCTGCCAGCGCCTTTGTGTAATGGCTCCTCATTGCCCACTCACCCTGCACAGTTTTCTGCTGCTGGTTTTAAGATACAAGGAGGAGTGATCAGGCAAAAGTTTAGCTGTATGGTCTTTGATAAATCCCTAATTGTTTTTATTTGTTAAAACAGAGTTTGGAATAAGTGACCCTTTTAGCCCTCAAATTCTCAGACTGTAGCAATTTCTTATTTAACCTTCATTTCCATAAAAGAAAAATCAAAAAAAAAAAAAAAAAGAAACACCATCGGATTGACCGGAATTAAAACTGTGAACAGTATACTCTTCATTTAAAAAAAAAAAAAAAAAAAAATAGGAAAATCTTTACCTTTTATCTTTATCTAGCTTGTTAATTTGTTCTATACTCTAATTTTTGTTTTCTTCCTCTTTGTTTCTTTGTTTCTCCTTTTTTTCCCCCTTTAAATTTTTTGTTTGGTTACAACTGAAGTTGAAATATAGATTCTTTATTTTTAATTTTATTTAATTTTTGCTATCACCATTTATCCCCTCTATGCCTTCTTCCACCTCCACACACCTCCCTCCCCAAATTATTTTTAATAGTTTGAGCTGTGCTGGAGAGTTTAAAGAGGATATTTCATAATTGAATTTGAAACCTTACTAAGATGGGTTTTAAATTTTTATTGAGAAGCTGATGAAAGCTGTTTCCATCTCCACTCACCTCCCACGATTTCGCATCTAATCACAGGAAGTGATCTCTTCTCGCAAAAACCACCTGGGGACCTCAGGTTAGGGACCTTTTGCATGTCCGGGAATCAAAGGTGGTCCATGGGTGGGAGGTTGTCTATACACAAGTCCAGTTCATTTTAGGCATAATCTGCATTTCTTTTTTTCTCTTTTCCTAACTCCCTTCCACAACCTCCAGTCTTCGCATGGGGACAATTCACAGTTTTGTCAGGTGGCTGGTTAGAAACAGCAAGTGTGCTGTGCTTGGAGAAGGGCCATAGCCCCCGCCTCGGGCCACTCAGCTGGGAAAGGCCTCCTGAAGATTTGAAGTTGCAGGGGAAATGCAAACCAGGTTTCTGGGCTCCAAGGGAGGAATGGAATCAGTGGAATCGTAATAAAATATGGCTGGGAGTGCAGCTGTGGGCAAGTCACCCCATTTAAAATGTTTTTTATTTTATGAGCTATCCTACATTGCCTGCTCAGCATTTCATAGGAAATTTCAGGTTCTACCTACTGTGTGGAAAAGATGGGAACAACTAAAGTGGATGTGTTGGTTGTTTTAGCATAGCAGTGATTCTTCACACAGGAGTGAGTGTTCTGGGTAGATAAAGTTTGCCACCTGTGGATTTAGATAGGGAGGGTTAAGATGCCGCCTGTGTTGGAGTGATGTGGCACGATGGAAGTGTGCTTGTGCGCACATGTGTGTGCCTTACTCATGAGCTCCTTTCTGCCAGCTGCTAAGGAAACTTAGTGGGTCCTTTTGCTCCTTCATTTCTAAACCTTCAAGTAAAAAAAAAATAGAGAAGTTAAGACATTAAAATAACATGCAATATTACTGAAACATTGGGCTCATCAGGGTGACTTTGAGGAGATAAAGATTTCTTTCTTAGGAACTAAAAGGTTTCATTTTGCAACTTAAAAATGTTAGCAATCAGCATTATACTTGCATTGTACCTCCTGATGCTCAAAATAATGAGAACAGGAAAATAAAGTCATTTCTATTAAAAGAACATCCTTGAAAATACTACATGGCTTGAAGTTTAGGGTACTCCTGAAGGGCTTCACAATATTATGATTGAGGGGACATTCTTTTTCCAATTTCACCCTGAGGAATGATGTGATTTGTACTTGTTCTGTAAGTTTTACTTTTTGATTTTGAAATCAAACAAGAGTTCCCACACGCAGACATGTATTAGAAGCCAAGTGCACTCCTGTTGGTTGGGTTATCCAGGGGACCCTGTAATGATGGTCTGGGCTCAGAGGAATTTAAAATGGTTCTTTGGACTTTGCTGCTATGTCACCTGGAACTTTGGGTGGAGGGATCACTGACTTGATTGATCAAAGATTCTCATCTCGATGACCTTCAATCTCCAATTGTCACCACCTTTGCTATGAGTGCTGCCATACCAGCAATGTGATGGTAATTATAGTTGAACTAGAGACCTGGTGCACAAATTTGTGCACAGGTGGGGTCCGGCTCCCTGGTTAAACTCCCGGTCGAACTCCTGGTCGAACTCCCAGTGTAGGGGACAATTTGCATATTAGCCTTTTATTATATAGAATGGGAAACAATGTTATTATCTTATGCTCCTGCTTTGTTCATTCTCCCAAGATGTCTTTGGATAATAAGCTGCTTTAGCTGGGCTAGGCAGATGTATTAGTTTCCTACTGCTGCTGTAACAAAGTGGGGTCACATAAAAAACAAGTCTAGACTTAGGTGAGGAGTCACTTTATTCAAAAGGATTATTGCAAGAGGAGTGGAGGGGTTATTGTAACAGGGATAACTGTGAGATTTGCAAGCAGCTCCAAAGTCAAGCAGAAAAAGGCTTCTCTTCTTTGAGGAGTGAACAAAGCTGGCGAGAATTAGGTGAGTGAGAAGGGTGGCATGGTCAATCACAGAATACTTCACACTGAGGTCAGCCTATTCTTAGGAGAGGACATTAAGGAGGGGCTGTATGCTGGCTCTACTTGAAGTTAGGTCAAAGTTCAGGATCCTAGAGGAAGTACAGAAACTTAACTGATGTTTGGTTAACATGGATTTTGTTTCAATCAGTAACGTGGATAAAATAATTCAACTAATCATTTATGAGGCAAAGAACAGGGACTTGAAGGGCCTGTGGCTAGTATTGTTTTAGGTAAACAAGGGGAGCATCCTTGAGTCTTATCTAAGTCATACAGGGAAGAGGGGTTCTTTGTAGTGAGCCATTCCTAGAGCACAAAAAGGTAGCGTGATTCCTTAAGATTGGCTGTTTCTCAGGATTGCAGGGCTCAGGTGAAATTCAAAGTTACCAGTGGCTTAACAAAACACAACTTTATTATCTTACACTTCTGGAAGTCAGAAATCTCGCATGGGTATCACAGGTTAAAGACAGTGTCGGCAGGACTGGGTTTCTTTCTGAGGCTCCAGGGGAGGATCTGTTCTCTGGTGTTTTCCAGCTTGTAGAGGCTGCTGTATTCCTTGGCTTGTGGCCCCTCGCAGTCTTCAAAACCAGCAATGGGTGGCAGAGTTTTCCTCACATTGCTTCACTGACACTGACCCTCCTGCCTCGCTTTTTCATCTGGACGATCTAGGACCGTGGTCGGCAAACTCATTAGTCAACAGAGCCAGATATCAACAGTACAACGATTGAAATTTCTTTTGAGAGCCAAATTTTTTAAACTTAAACTATATAGGTAGGTACATTGTTATTAAGTTAATTAGGGTACTCCTAAGGCTTAGGAAGAGCCACACTCAAGGGGCCAAAGAGCCGCATGTGGCTTGCGAGCCGCAGTTTGCTGACCACAGATCTAGGATAATATATTTTTTTTAATATATTTTATTGATTTTTTACAGAGAGGAAGGGAGAGAGATAGAGAGCCAGAAACATCGACGAGAGAGAAACATCGATCAGCTGCCTCCTGCACACCTCTCACTGGGGATGTGCCTGCAACCAAGGTACATGCCTTTGACCAAAATCAAACCTGGGACCTTTCAGTCCACAGGCTGACGTTCTATCCACTGAGCCAAACCTGTTAGGGCTAGGATAATATTTTTATGTTAAAATCAGCTGATTAGCAACACCAATTCCATTTACAACCTCAATCCTCCTTTGCCACACATGGTAACATATTTCCAGGTTCTGGGATGTAATAACTTAGACATCTTTGGGGGTCATATTGTTTGCTAGCATTATACATCTCTTGAATAATGCATGGAAGGTACAAAAAAGACCTATCTTACCAAATATGACTTTTTTGAGTAATTGCACTTTTTTTGTCTATTTTTTTGAGTATTTTTTTTGAGTTAATGCAGCAGTTCTCAAACTTTTTCATCTTGTGTCCTTTCTACACTATTAAAATTTCTTAAGAACCCCAAAGACCTATAGTTTATGTGGGTTATATCTATTGATATTTGCTGCATTAGAAATTAAAACTGAGAAAATTAAACACATTTATTTATTAATTCATTTTAAATGTCCATAATAAACACATTAAATGCTAATATAAGTAAGATTTTAATTAAAAATAAACATATTTTATAAAACAAAATTTTTGTGAGAAAAGTGGCATTGGCTCACATTTTTGCAAATCTCTTTCTGGTTTAATGTCTGGTTTGATAGAAGACAGCTGAGTCTTACATTTGATTCTGCATTCAATCTGTTGCAATATGTTGTTTGGGTTAAAGTATATGAAGACCATCCAGCTTCACACAGATATGTAGGTGGAAAATGGGGGAGTATTTCAACAGCCTTTGTAGATTATTGTGGATATATTTCTTTGATATTACACTAAAATTTGACAACTGGGGCAAATGTTAAATTTTAAAATGTTAATTGCAATGTGGAATATGAAAATACATCAATGAGGTTTTTGTAGTCTATTACTGTAGAATCCAGTGGCCTTGAACTTTGAACAGATCTTTTACTCAGCCATGATTTTAGTATACCATTCACCAATAATTTGGAAAATTTGAATTTGCAGAGTTATGAAGATCTTCCAATTGTCAAATTTTAAGACATCAAAAAATCATATTTGTGAATATCATTACTAGTTTCATCAGAAAATACTAAGTTTCAGGAAGCTCACATTGACAATACAAGTTTTCTAAATTTTTCTTTTTCTTTTGAAAGGTAAATTTTGTCACTGCCAGCACATCTGCCTTTTCCCCTGTGTTGACTTTTGTGCTAATGGTGCTAAAGCAACAATGAGTAAAACTGCAGATGCCTGAGCTGAATCATGGCAGTGACAGCAAACTGGACTGACATGACATTCTTTACCACACACAGTAAAAGCAAAGCAACAAAAACCAGTTTTACTTAAATAGGTTCATGATGAAGTGATACAAATAATTAATTTTATTAAATCTCAACCTTTTAGTATATGTTTTAAAAAATATTAGTAATGAAATGGCAAGTGTGTATATTGACTTCTGCTACCTACCAAGATATGGTGTCATCTTCAAGGAATGACCTTGTGCTGTTTGGTTGAGTTGATTTTTTTTTATACAACGATATTTTTACTTGAAAGAATTGTGGACAGAAACTATGATTTCTGAGACTTGGGTGTTTGGCAGACATACATATTTTTAAATAACCAAATGGGCCAGTCATTTCAAGGAAAATAACCAACAGCGAAAAAGCAAAAGCAAATGATAACTGAGCATTATTATGCCAATGGTTTGGCTGTATGGCCCGATGAAAGTTCTTGGAGACTCCAGGATTGTTGTGGAATATTCTTGGAGAACCTTTATATTGTTATCTGCAGAAGGAGATGAAGAATATTACCTTTGCTTACATTAGTGGAGGCTTCCTGACATTATTTCTGATCAGTGACTCTCAATCAAGTTTTTAGCAAGCTGGAAAAAAACACACACAAAACCTTCAAACCCCGTTTCACTCACAGTGTGATATCTACCCATTGGGTGCATCAGTAGTTGACTGTATGTTGGAGGGGCTGTCGTGGCTGACTTGCTGCTGGGGTCCTGCTTTTGACACCCTGGTTGCTCTGCTGATCTGTCTTGAGCCAACAGTGGTGAGGCAGTCAGTCCTAGGGTCCGACTAGGTGAAGGCTCTTGACCAGTTGTCATGACACCATGAATTTAAGAGGGGTCAAAGGGTCATCTCCCTGGATGGAAAGGAGAAGGGCTGCTTAGGCACACTCCTTCCTGCAAGTGTGTTTGAATGCCTTGCTGGCCATGGCTCTGCACTGAAGCGCCTCTGGAAGTTTGGAGTTTCTCAATCAAAATAACTCCTGGACACAGGGGACCTTTTCTTTTTTGAACTTTCGCTGATGTCCACATAGCAGCCCGACAATGCTGCAGTGCACTCACTGCTGGACATCCCCAGGCTTAGCCACACTGTTGCTCTGCTCCGGCCAGTCCACGCAGAAGTCAAATGCTACCCGCTTCAAGCAGTAAATACAACGCCGCCCCGAGAGAGTTTATTTATTCCGGCAGTCAGGTGTGTGTGCCTCACTGCCTCTTCATGAACCGGAAAAAGAGAATTTTCCTATTTGTCTCTCTTCAACTAAATGAAATTCTTCAGGCATTATCTGCAACTGCTGACTCTTAATTCTTCCTTTCAAACTTCAATCAGCTCCACAAGGCAGATGTGCTTGTCTCCTGTGACTTTCTTGTCATTTGTAAGTGCCACTTTGTAGTTTTAATATCATCTCAAATGTCAGGGCTCTGGCATGCTTCTAATTTTAGTCCCTCTCGATCTTTCCTCCATTGTTTATAGAAATGGCAGAAAACACCCCCTGCTCAGTAAGGCTATGCTAAGCATTTTGTCACATGTGGCTTAAAGTTCTGAATTCATCTGGTTCCTTAAAGACTTTATTTTTTTCAATCACAAGGGGGATTACATTATCAACAAGAAGTATTTGGTTCCCATGAGCAGATGTACAGGATATACTCTGTTGTCCAGGTTTTTTTTTGCACTTTCCAATTCCTCAGCATTGCAGAGTCATGAAGGATTATTAAGCTGTAAGTAATGAGTTGTTCAGTTTATTAAATGTGATAGTCTGCCTCTAATTTGGCTTAATCAAATAGTGCTTTATTTCCTCTTATAGCACAAAGTCCAGGATGGTCTGGTGGGTCTGTGACGTCCCATGTCCCAGCCCCCTCCTGTCATTTGTCCTCCCATACTTACCTTAGGGCTTTTGTCTTCCCACTCATCACCTCATGGTTACAAGGTGGCTCCAGGGCTGCCTGCCTTGTGTTTTGGCTCCAGGCTGGAGGAAGGGGAGGAGCCAGCAGCCCATCTCCTTCAGAGGCTTTTGTCTGTTCTTATTTGGGAGAGGATGGCATCTCCAGAGATGTTTGCCTAAATCAAGGGGCCAGAACTATCTCATGACCTTGTTCTCCACCTCTGCACCTCATGCTCATGCAAGGGAGGCTGTGAGGCTGAATGTTTCTAGTAGGATTTGCTGCTGCCCTGAAAAAAATTGAAATTCTTTGGGAAACAATAGGGGGAATATTTCGTGTACAATCAGAGACACCCATCTTAATTCTCTTCTGAGTCTAATGATCAATCTTTCTAGTTTCTGATCCATGCTTCTCTAGATGCTGAATGTTTTTCTGATTAACCTTATGCCATTTCTCACTTAGAGTCCTTGGCAGGTTGCATGTATCTTGGTTAGAAAAAACACCAAAAATACCTCAAGTATCTTGACTCCTCTTAAAGGGTATGTGTTGCATCCTTAGACCTTCATTTTGGAAAATGAGACACACTCGGGTCTTATCTCATAGCCATGAGTCTCCTAGTTTTCTAATCTGTGTGCCCTTATTGAACCTCAGTATCTGGATTTTTATGAGATTTATTCCCTTAGATTCAAAGCACTTTACCACCCATTCTGAAATCAGTTTTGCCTTTTAGACCATCGGAAAGCTATACATACGGTGACCCATAAATACCTCTGAGAAAGTCTCGAAAGCTTTAAACAGCGATCTTCCCTCAATAGGACAAAAGGAGGAATTTGTGCCTCATAATGCAGCTGTTTTCTGTATTATGTACGTAAACCCTGAGTGCACTCTAACCACATTCCCTGAACTTAATGTATTTGAATTGTCAGGAGGATCAGGGAGAGGCTCTGATTGAGGATTTTCCCTCTGGTATTGCTGCTTTTCTGGTCAGGGGAGGATTGATGCAATTATTTGGACAGGAAATCTGAATTCATAATTTTCTTTCCAAGTAGGACGAATGCTGGGTAGAAACCTAGGATTCTGGAGCTAATAGGGGACCTGAGCACCTCTGGTCAAATGCCTGTATTTCATAGTCCAGGGCACCTTGCTTCGGGGAAAGTGAGTTATTAGAAGTCATGTTTGTAAACAGGGCATATCTAGGCTTAGAATCCAAGTTTTTTCATGCCTGGCCATAGGGTTTTGTCCTAGATTAATTTTTAGGGGTAAGATTTTATCTTACTTTGCTATTCTCCTTCACTTAGGAAGGCTTGAACCATCAAAAAGCCTGACCAGCTAGAGGAACAGTGGGTACCTCTGGGACACCCAGCTACCTGGTACCAACGGGTAGAACTGAAACAGTTTTTGTAAGGGCATTAAAGGATTTCCACCAAATCTTCTTGTATTTTCTATTATGTTGAGCACCTTAGTTTTCCCTCCTGCACTTAAAAAGTGTGTTGTTACCACACATTATATCATTGCAATTGGATTATAAGTGTTGAATTTCAAAGAAAAGTCAGAAATTTATTTAATTCACCTTAGTGACATACCTTATTTAGTGCAGAAGTCTTCCATATACAGGAAGATCAATCACATCACAGATTTTCTTAATTGCACTTCACTCTTGAGTGCAATTAAAAGCATCCGTACTGCACTGCTTAATGCTTATAGTTTAAGACTTCTAAGTCTAATGTAGGAGGTGCTTTTAAAAGATACAGAGACCTGGGTTCCACTTCCCTGTTCTATCCCCTCCAGGTTCTGGATTAATTGGTCTCAGGTGTGTGCTGGACATTGGAATTATTAGAAGAAAATGAAGCAAATCACATCAAATTCCTCAGGTGATGCTAACGTATAGTCAGGGAGGAGATAAACATTTTTATGTGTTTACCAAAACATTACATTTAAGTAATCAGTTTTCGTGAACTTTAATATACATTTTATTTTGCTGTGTGAAATGTTACACATAGGTCTTTTAGTCTGATTTATTTGAATACATAGTATATACTTAGGATATATAGGGTGTCCCAAAAATGTATACACATATTTGAATAATTATAAAGGCAGTGTTTATTAAAATACATTTCATTTACAAAATTGAGCTATGGGCTATGAAAGTGTGTGTACAGTTTTGGGGACACCCTGTGTAATAAATATTGATAGTGTGCTCAATGATATCTCTTCTACAACTGTGATTTTGTTGTAACTGCCTTTAAAGGCATAGTAATCAATCAGGCCCTATTGAGGGGGAGCTGGACTGAGCATAAGGAGAGGTGGTCAGGTTTTATGTGTCGTTAAATGATTCAAATCATTACTTAACGAAAATAATTAGTTCTTTGGCACATAATGATAGTTTTCCTCAATATCCATTCTTCTTTCTTCTTTAATCATGGAACTTCCAAATGCTAGCTGGGCACATAATTTCCCAGGATAAAAACGAAATTCCCCAATCTTTTTCACAGCTGGTGTGGCCATATAATTAAATTCTTGCTGAGGTGATGTGAGCAGAATTGGTATAGGAACCCTTCAGGAAGGATCCTTATGGGAGGGACCGTGTACTTTTGCCCATTCCTCTTCCCTCTAGCTCATTCTTTCTGGATACGTGGCCCAAGCAGGGGCAGCCTTCTTGATTAATAAGGTTGCTGCCATGTGGTAGGAATGGCCGAGGTCCTACTGATTGTGGAGCATTATACTTGCCTACATAAGAGAGGAAAATTATTTCTAGCTTCAGCCACAGTTAGTTTGTGTTTTCTGTCTCATTAAGCAGAACTGGATGTATAGTTCATTCTGACTGATAGTTGGATGTGTTGATACTAAGTGGAGGTGGAGCACAGTGAAAAGAGGGTCTGGCTAAGTCTGGAAATGTACTGAAAATAGCAGAGCCTAAGAAAGCCCATTTGAAGCTGTTGGTACTTTTTCAGAGTACCTATTTTTTATCCACACCCCAGTTTGTTTTAATTATATTTTGGCTTTTTTAGTTGTCTTAATATTTTCTGTTTTCATTTTGATGCATTATGATCAAAGTTAGCAAAACCAAGAGGCAGAATGAATCAGAAAACTTGCTGCCTCAAGAAAATAAATTGCTTTATGAAGAACCTCAGATAGCACTTCCTCAAGGCCCACACCTGTCATATGGATTCTGAGCACAGTAGGTCTCAAGAATAAAGTTATTAATCAAATGGATTAAACTTGAAGATGAACAGAAATTATTTTTCACAGTAGATCCAGAATTTGAGTCCCACATGCAAGTAAACCACTGATATTTTGTTTCATGATATCAGCTATTCTACAGTGGGTTTGATACATTTTTAAAAATGTGTATTGAAACCACAAGTACCTACATGGACCAATATCAAACTCAGTTAAAGGATATTGAAATTATCTAAAAATAGTGGAAAGAAAATAGTGAAATCACAGTTCATTGTTGGATCAGAACTAGTCACTCACTATCATTGCACGGATATCTAAAGGCTTGATATGGGAATAGATGCACCAAACAGCAGGAGAGAGAAGTGGTCTTTAGCACCATTCAGGTAGTTATTCAAACTACTTGCCTATTAATCTCCACTGGCCACCATGGAACTTATGACATGTCATACACTCAATTTGTATAGAAATACTAGATAAATTAAAGTATTACAGAAAATGTTTGTCCCAGAATTTATATAAAAAAGATTGAAGTCAGCAGGGAGTGTTCAACATGAGCAAAAAAGTGTGTTAAGGTGTAAAAAGAATGGGTTATATAAGAAATCATGGCTCGGTGGTTGAGTGTCAACCCATGAACCAGGAGTTCACGGTTTGATTCTAGGTCAGGGCTCATGTCCTGGATGTGGGCTCCATCCCCAGTAGAGGGTGTGCAGGAGGAAGCATTGACAAGTTGACATGAAAGCCTGAACAAAATAGTATGAATTAGTATGCATTTCAGATTTCTTTATTTTTATGGAATAAAATAAATTGGAAGACTGCACATGGTAAAAGAAACAAATAAGAAAAGGATTTTACTATGAATTGAATTTTAAAATTTAAAGTGATTAAATTATTTTGACAATGAATGAGTCACAATATTTTGATTGATTCAAACCAGTGTCTGATGTAAATAGTTTATTATAGAGAATGGTTAGAAGACAGCAGAAACTATATCATTGAATCAACTAGATATGTCCAGTTCAAGTTTTACAAATACATGGAAAACTAAAAGTTCTTCTAATTTTTAGGTTCTGAGAATCAGAGTAATGATTAATTAGATTGGGAATTTGTCTCTGTAGTAAAAGATGATCTTGACAATAGAGGGAAATAATGGAGTTTCTATTCTAAGAAACATTCTCCCCAAAGTAATCTTGCCTTTATTGGGACCAGATAACCAAAGTTTGAGAATTATTCCCTTTAGATTCCCAAAGAATAGTGAACTTGTGAAAATGAAGAAATCTTAGTTTTATACTCTCAAATAAGGAAGAGATAAGGGTAATGGGCTGAATGAAATGTAAACCCATCAATTGCACCTTCAATTTTATTTTACTGAAGTGAGCAAAAAGATTTTATACCTATGTCTACCAAGGCACAGAGATTTAAATAGTTAATTATTTAAGTCATATATATTTGAAAGCCTGTTTTGGGGCCATAATTGAATTTGATTGCCATTCAGATGTTCGGCATACTTTTTCTTTTTAATTTTTTTCTCTCTGTATAATTGAAGACTATATACAATGACAACAAACTGATTTATTTCTTCTCCAAAAGAGGCAAAAACCAATAATCATGTTCTGCTATAATAGATGTGAATTGAGGAATCAGGTGGTTAATTTGCTCCACATGAAGCATTGAATGGAAAACAACATCTTAGCACTTCCCTTTCTTTTTAAAAAGCAAATGATATGTCTTTCTCAAATCTAAACAAATTAGAGATACTACTGTCCCCTGATCCTTGCCCTTTTAACTCGAACAATATGGGTCGCTCAACTCATCATTATACATTGCTCATAGAGTCAGGCTAATACAAAAACTTTCTTTTACAGGTATTTCAAACTTATTTGTTAAAGATAACTTGTAAGCCTTGCTTTCCTAATTGAAGAATTTAAGTAATCTGTAGAATTTTCAAATATGTCCTAAGCAATGAATTGTTTCCATTTTTAAATATCTCAATACTTTTAGAATAAGCAGGGTAATTTCTTCATAGTCTACTTTACTAAAAGAAGAAAAGTAAAAATATGCCATCAAGCTTGTCTAAAAACATAGAAATTTAAAATTCATGGTAGGTCATTAAGAGTCTTAAAAACAATTTAAATGCATATGGTCCCTCTGTACTTAGACAATAACTGGAAATCACTTAGAAATTATTTATTTTGACCCTTCCTTCTATTTTTAGATTAATTAAAAGTAATATTTATATTATTATATCTTAATTTACATTATTAAATGCTCATTATAGAAAATCTTAGAGTGCAGAAAAGTATAAAATCTCACAGAATCTCACCACCATGAGATGCTACAAGTATTTTTAATATTTCTTTCTATCTCTTTGTCTCTCTTCCTCCTCTATTCATTGTATTTCCAAATCACAATCCAAAAAGTTATTGCAATCCCACTGGTAATAAAATGTTTTGTCACACTTCTATCAATATTATTTGTAGTACATTTGAAAATGTAAAGGTGTGAGTAGTATTTCATAGTTGGAAAAACATTTTTTAAACTACTGGTCATGATGCATTTAATTTTTCAAATATTTAGACCCTTAAATCTTCTCTTTCATGAAGTTTTGGTCATGTTTTTCCTTCAATTGCCTGATGGGATCTTAGTATTTTTGTAATTAAATTTGTAATTTCTCATATTTATTGCACCTATTTTGCTAAAATTGAAAACAGTTGATACTATATTTCATTGTCTTAGCAATCATCTTCTTTCATTGTTGTGTTGAAAGAACAAAATTTGCCAGTCTTAGCAATTGTGAATTTGTATGCTTTCAAATTTTTGTATTCTTAAAATCATTCTAAGTTCCAAACTTAAGATTTTAATTGGAATTATGTTTAACCTACAAATTGAGTTACAAGAAATTGACAACTTCTTTCTCTGCAACTAGAAAACATGGATGTTCCTGAAGATTGATTTATTTACATCATTTAGAACATATTGTAGAAAAAAATGTCTTTTCACAAGAAAGTAACTAGAAAAAAGGCAACAGTTTTCAATGCTTTTGTAAAAACTACAAGTTTTTCTGCAAGGTTATTGTTGGTATAATGAAAAATTGTTTGATTTTTGTGTATTTATCTTGTGTGTTTCTACTCTACTGAACTTTCTTATAAATTGGAGGTTGTCTTTCTTATAAATTTTCTAGATATACAGCCACATCAGTCATTAATAATGATACTATTATCTTTCTCTAATTATTGTCATCTGTTTTTAGTTTCACTGTAACATCCAGAATAATGCTAAAATGGAATGATGATTATAATCTTCTTTAATGTGATTGACTCTCCTCCACTTAATAATGGCAATGACTTTTGGTATGAGATTATGTCTCATGTTTTATTACCAGATTTTTAAAAAGCTTATAAAATCAAGAATGGTGATTAAATTTTATAAAATATATTTTTAACCAAAAAATTGGGCAACTGCAAGGTTTTCGTTTGTTAGTTTGATGCTAAAATCCTTATTATTAAAGCATCCAACATTCATTCTTGATTTTAGTGAATTATAAATGTGCTGATATTTTAGTTGGGGGTTTTATATATACATACAGAAATACATGAAGTTGATCTGTATTTTGTTTTGTTCATTATCAAATTTTGATTATGAGGATTTGGGTGCATTTATAAGATAAATTGCTCAGCTTATCTTTTTCCTAGGTGTTGAAAGACATATAAGTATCTGAAATGTAGTAAGTTAACAGTTAAAATAATTCACCCATGTACCTAGGGACTTTTTTGGAAGTGGTCTTTCCCCCATTCATTCTTTGTTTATAGATAAATTCATGCTTTCTGCTCTTTTGTTTGAGCTTGGCTGTTTTATATTGCTCTAGGGCAGTGATGGTGAACCTTTTGAGCTCTGCGTGTCAGCATTTTGAAAAACCCTAACTTAACTCTGGTGCCGTGTCACATATAGAAATTTTTTGATATTTGCAACCATAGCAAAACAAAGACTTCTATTTTTTGATATTTCTTTTATATATTTAAATGCCATTTAACAAAGAAAAATCAACCAAAAAAAATGGGTTCATGTGTCACCTCTGAGATGCATGTCATAAGTTCGCCATCACTGCTCTAGGGCATCTACCTGCTTCCTTCCTTCCTTCCTTCCTTCCTTCCTTCCTTCCTTCCTTCCTTCCTTCCTTCCTTTCTCTCTCTCTCTCTCTCTCTCTCTCTCTTTCTTTCTTTCTCTCTTTGCATTTTGCCTCTAAACTTGTGTATCTTTTTAATTATTTACTTTCACTTTTTTTGCATCATTTATTTCAGGTTTAGAAATAAATAATGGGGAGAAAAGTAAATATAAAAATTCAAATCCATACATCATTTTACTTTAATGTAAGAGTTTAAAGTCTCTGGTAAACTGGTATGTTTGATAGCTCATTCTGCTTCCTGCTTCTTTTTATGTTCTTACCTATCTTGCAGAGCTGTTAACAGGGTAACTGAATTAATGGCATGGTTTCTGGCATAGCATAAACTCTCATTGAACATATAGGGGGAAATAACATATTCTTGTGGTTCATTAGCTCTGAAGCCCAGCTTTCTGCGTTAAAATACCAGTTCTGACACTTACTAGCTATTTGTCATTGAATAAATCACTGAATATATGATCCTCAATTTCATTTCCTAAGAAATGGGAAAAATAAATGAACTAAATAGTTGTCAGGAATAAATTTAAAAAAATAAAGCAAACGTACAACACCTGGCATAGAGTGAGAGTTAAATAAATATTAGCTATTCTTATTCTTTGCAGATCTTTGAATCTTCCTTTTTTTGTTCTGTAATGATTTGGAAAACAGGTGTGCATCCTGTTTATAATTCCAGTGATGATTAACTTTTAAGTTTCTAAAAAAATACACAATCTAATCTAAATTTTTTCTAATTGATGAACTGCAATATAATAACTTCTTACTTTGCCCTATGTAAGGCTAAATGCAGCACACTTTTAGCAAACTTTTACATTTTTATCTTTTTGTTAATACATCTAAATTTTATTGGCATATATTAGTAACTACAGAATTTTTGTCTACTGCCTTATTTCATAAAAGATAATTTAAAATTTTATATTAATTTATCTCAGTCACAGACAAATGCTTAGATATATAATTATGTACTTGCTTAATTTTATTCAATGGTCAGTCTTGGGTTTTTCTGTTTTAAAAATTTTTTAAAAAATTGATTTCAGAGAGGAAGGGAGAGGGAGAGAGAGATAGAAACATCAAAACGATGAGAGAAAATCATTGATCAGCTGCCTTCTGCACGCCCCACACTGGAGACTGAGCCTGCAACCCAGGTATGTACCCAGACTGGGAATTGAACCGTCACTTCCTGGTTTATAGGTTGATGCTCAACCACTGACCCATGCCGGCCAGGCTGTCTTGGGTTTTTCTTTATGCTGTTCTACATATTTTTGGCATTTAATTGTTATGAAATTCTTGGTCATCTGAAGTATATTTTGAAATATGTTTTACAGGCAACCTACATGAAAACTATTTTTCAGTTTCCTTATCATGCCTGAAAAAAAATCTTTCCATCTCATTTGTGAATAAACAGTTATTTTGATAGAGGAAATTCTCTAATTTCTTAACTAATTCTATGAACATCATTTTCTTTTCTTTTGGAATTTAGTCTGATAGAAGAGAAATATAAAGATATTATGATGTCTCTTTAATTGTTGAAAACCAGGATTTTTGTTTTTTCTTGATCTAACATATTTGTCAAATTTTACATTCTGTTTCTGGGATGAAGAAAATATTTTTTATCTAAAGATGAAGTTACTTTTTTCAGTTCAAAGTATTTATTTTTAATTTCTAATATATATAATATACACTTATATATTACTATATATAATATATATCATTATATATATTAATTTCTTTTTTCTCTTTGTTACTTTTCCCTCCATTTGATAATCTACTCTTAATCATTTTTCTTTTTAAAAAATATAGTTTTATTGATTTCAGAGAGGAAGGGAGAGGGAGAGAGAGATAGAAGCATCAATGATGAGAGAGAATCATTAATCGGCTGCCTCCTGGACACCCCCTACTAGAGATCCAGCCCACAATCCTGGCATGTGCCTTGAATGCAAAACCTCTTGGTTCCTAAAACAATGCTCACCTGGGCTGGGCTTAATCTTTTTTCTTTTTCTTTTGTATTCTGTGGTAGACTAGGAGCTAATTATGTGGGAATTCTTTCTTTTAAAGATGTTTATTCTACTTTAATCTTACTCTTGCAGTTTTTGAGACGACCTCAGGTTTTTCCTTATCTCAGATTACATTTCAACTTTTTCTATTACCTTTATGCCTTACCTTGATCTCTTTTTAGAGCAACATATTTTATATAAATTTTTTTTCAATGAAGTCTCTGATTTCTTGCATATCTTTCAGAAAAATGAAATCTCTTTTCCTAAAAATTATTCTTTAACTTACAACAAATAGTTTTCAGAGATAATTCCTTGAAGTCTTTAAGACAATTGATATTTCCTTCTTTATACCATAGAAAAATCATTCACAAGGAAAATGAAGATTTATTACTTCTTTATCTTTGATTGAAGAGGCATTGTTCTAGCTTTAGTGTTTGCCAACAGATAGAAAATAAAGTCTTTCTTTGGCTGCGCTCAATATCCACTTAGGTGCTTGTTGGAAACCTGTCTCCGACCAATATCAGAGTTGTGAATTTAAAAGTAGAATTTATTCAGTACAGTTCTCCTAGACTTAGATCAACCTTTCTCCTGCCCTGCAACTCAAGAGCTTTGACTCTGGGATTGAGAAACTCTACCTCAAGTCACCTGTGGCAGTTCATGGTTCTTTTCAGAAGCATTTATGTGAACAATTAGAATGTTGGACATATTCTGAAAACAGAGTTCCCCTGTCTCTCTTTCTACATGCACATCCTAAAATGTTATAAATTTGAGTCTGAATATATAAATAGGGATTTGTAGCAACCAGCCCAGGAAACTAACCCCTCATCCACAGTAACCAGTCCAGGAAGCCAGCCTTCTTTATATGTCAGACCTAAAGGAAGTCTCATTCCTACCTCTAGCAATCAGTCCAAGAAGACAAACAATAACTACAATCAGCCCCAAATGATCATGACTTGATTAATAATTGACAGCTTCCCTATTTTTCACCCATGCTTCCACTTTAGCACCAACCAGAGAAAGCCAAACATACACCCCTAACCAATCATATGGAACACCCAGCTCCAAGCTTCTCCAGGCCAACAGACTCCAATCAGGGCCTACCTGGAGACTTCCCTTTTGCTGCTATGAAACTATCCCACTCCTCTGCCTGCCTTTAAGTCTTTGTGAAATGCAAGTGATGGTGACTACCTTCAGGTTTTGAGTAAGTAGCCTTTGCCTGATCTCATTTAGTTTATTTCCAAAAATGAGATACTCTGGGCATTATGTTTTTGAAGTTCTAGGTCTTTTAGAATGCCTGTTAAAGGAGTATACCAAAGCATGTTTGGGGGATATAGTGGTGTGGTGGCCACATGGGGGATGTAACTTTTACAACCTATAAGAGAGTGCCTGCATGGTAGGGTGAAGCAAGGTGGGTGGGGGATGGATGCACTTTTTTTTTTTTTTTGACTCTCTAACTTCAAGCTCTTGAAAGACAGTGGGATGATGGACAGTGGCTACAAGGTTTGGCATTTTTTTTTTTCAGTTATTTAATCGGGTTGTTATAAGAAATTTAGAACACCAGTTTGTGAGGATAAAGCCCATTGGTGAAAGCGAACAGAGAGCGGAGGCAGCCCTGGAGCTGAGGAACAGCTTTGATTTTTGGCAGAATTTGTGAGCCCACCCACAGCTTTCTGGTCAACCTTGCACTGTTCTGTAATCTCGTATTTCTCTTTCTCTCTGTCGAAGATCTCACCCTCCTGGTGTCTGGACTTGCGCAGCTTCTTCTTCTTGAAGTAAGCATCAGTGAGATGTTTGGGGATTTTCACACCGCTGATAGCAATTTTGGTGGAGGTGGCGAGGACAAATTTCTAGTGTGTTCTACGAAGAGGGACAGAGGTCCAGTCACAAGTGGCAAGCCACTGCCCAGCTGCTTCAGGAAAACCACCCTCTTGCCTCTGTGGCGCCCAGTGAGGATGATCAGAATGGTTCAGGAGTGATGCTGGCCCGCAGTCTCCTCACATGCTGACTGGAGGGTTTCTTGCTCTGACTCAGCAGCTTTCGAGGCACATCTTCAGGAGGATAATATCTAGGCATTTGCGGAGTTTAACCACTCGGGTACCACCGTTCTTGTCGCCACCAACTGGTTTTGTGACAGTAGCAAGAACTTTCTCCTTTCTTTTTCTTTTCAATCCTGGATTTAGAGGCCGAATACTTCCTTTTGTACATGGCCTTTCGCGAATACATAGCTGACCGGGAATATCTGCCAGTTCCTCTGATGAGGACGGGGTTTCGGCTGCAGTGGGGTTTCCCCTTCTTAGGGGCCTTAACCTTGCCGCCAGCATCAGCCTTCCTCTTGGCTTCAGGTTTCTTCTCCTTAGTATCAGGGGTCTTCTCCTTAGTGTCCGGCTTCTCAGTTTTCTTTTCACCCGCCATCTTACAAGATGGGAAAAAAGGTTTGACGTTTTTTACCAACATCTAAGCAGCACATACTGTTCTGTTTTAGAGAACAAGTCATATCCAGTCCAGCAGTTTTATTGATTAGTTTACCTCCATCCATTTTCTACTAGAAGTTCCTCCAAAACTATACAAATGATTCACTATTATCCTTCATTTCCTTCAGTATTGTACATTTAAAATTTGTCCAGGTCCGTACACCTATTCCAAAAGGGGAAATTTGGAGATTACCAGGAATTGCTACAGAAATGCGATCTTAACCTGGAACTCAATCTATCCATTTTTGAAATCTATAAACCTGGGCTTAGATCTCTTGATTTCCTGTCTCTTAGATCATCTGCTGTTTGCTTTTACTAATATTTCCATAGCTCATCGGAGTCCTTAGCCAACTCTTTGGAATGAATTTGGAAAAGTTACTCCCCACAATAACAGCTGTAGAATTTTGAACAAGTAACTTAATCTTCTTAAGCCTTAATTTTGTGATAAAAAAGGTGGATAATAGGATTGTCAAGGCATTGAATATTTTAGGTACTTTTCATGCATCATTATGTATTATTGTTAATCCTCTCAGAAACCCTATGGGACAGAGACTATTGGCATTCCAATCTACAGATGAGAAAACTAAGGTTCACTAAGGTTCAATGTGCCCAAGATCATATATCAAGTGAGTGGTAGAGCCAGATTTGAAACCAGGCAGTCTTAATCAGGATTCTTTTTATAAACTACAACACCGTTTTAATTTAATTTTTATTGAATTTATTGGGGTGACATTGGTTAATAAAATTATATAGGTTTCAGGTGTACAATTTAGAATACATGATATGTATATAGTATTGTGTGTTCACTATTCCAAGTCAAGGCTTCTTTCATGACAATTTATCCCCCCTTCACCCTCTCCTTCCTTCCCCACCCCCTTTCTCTCTGGTAATCACCATACTGTTGTCTGCATCTATGATTGTGCTGTTTTTTAAATTAATCCCTTCATCTTTTTCACCTAGTACCCCAAACCCCTCTTCCATCTGACAGTTGATAATCTATTATCTGTGACTATGAGTGTATTTCTATTTTGTTTGTTAGTTTATTTTGTTCTTTAGATTCCACTTGTAAGTGAAATCATATGGTACTTGTCTTTCTCTAACTGGCTAATTTCACTTAGCCTAATACACTCAACATCCATCCATGCTGTCCCAAATGGTAAGATTTCCTTTTTATGGCCAAGTGGTATTACATTGTGTAAATGTACTACTCAGCTTTTTTATCCACTCATCTACTGATGAGCACTTAGGCTGCTTCCAAATCTTGGCTGCTGTAAACAGTGCTGCAATGAATATAGGGGTACATATACGCTTTCAAATTAGTGTTTCGGGTTTCTTCGGCATATTCCCAGAAGTGGGATCACTGGGTCAAACGGCAGTTCCATTTTTAATTTTTTGAAGTAACTTCCTACTCCTTTCCATGATGGCTGCATCAGTCTGCATTCCCACCAACAGTGCATGAGGCTTTCCCTTTTCTCCGTATCATCGCCCACACTTGTTGTTTGTTCATTTATTGATGATAGCCATTCTGACAGGTGTGAGGTGATATCTTATTTGTGGTTTTAATCTGTATTTATCTGATAATTAATGATGTTAAGCATCTTTTCATATGTCTATTGATCATCTGTATTTCCTCTTTGGAGAAGCGTCTATTCAGGTCTTTTACGCATTTTTAATTGAAATGTGTGTGGGTTTTTTTGCATGTGTTGAGCTCTATAAGTTCTTCATATATTCTGGATATTAACCCCTTATCAGATATATCATTGATGAATATACAAGACAGTTTTTAAATCTACATTGTCACAATTAGATTTAAAAGCTGTGTTGTATAAACTTAGCTACACCTAAATTTAAAAGATTATGTGAAAAGAGGATAGGTAGGTGCAAATGACAGGGACTTTATTGTACACTGAGCTCCCCAGAATTGCAAGTGTTGAAGATTCCTGCAGGGCATGTGTCCATGACAAGGGCACAGGTCAGCAGCATGGCCTAATGGAAACATTTAGAGACACAGATTTGAATGGTGTCATAACCTTGGGGTATATTTAGTTCTGCAATTTCCTTTGGAACTCATTCCAAAAGAACTCTATGGTTTGGGACATTTCCAACCACTCTGGGGAGGAATCTGGGAGGTCTGGGAATTTGAAATTTCATCAGATCCAACATAGACAATCTTAGGGGCAAGATAGGTTTAGGAAGCAATTTATGCTTTCCACAGAAATCCCTGGACTTCTGCAACTTTCTGGAGTTTGGGGATGTGGTGAGGAGGGCCTTATGGGACTGTCTGTGTAGTACTTGGAGGCCACAGTAAGTGGCATAAAGTGAAACAATGCAGCAGTGAACAGTTATTATTCATTTAGCTGTCCAGGATTTGATTTCCTGTCTGTGCGAAGGGAATTCCCCATCTTATGAGTATTTGTGGAGAGTCAGCTTCCCATTATAGAAGAAAAAAAATGCTAAACACACACTTTCCCAATCCTTTTGTAGATAGGAGCACTGAATCGGAACTTCACTGTGTACAAAGTCAGAACCATGAAGGGTCCTTTTAGGTATGCAGTGGTTGGAGCAAGATCAGGTTTTCTGGGCAGAAGTGGCATCAGGGCACATATTCCCCTCTGCTGACAGGACCCACTTCTCCTAGCTACTGTGCTGTGTGCCGTGGGAGCCAGAGGATGTTAATGATCATCCAAAGCCTGAACTGAAGACATGGTCTACCTGGATCTCCTCCCAACCTTAGTGTTTGTCTCCCCCCCCCCATGTCTGTTTCACAGTTTTGAGGTATCCTCATTTAGTTCATGACTATAATCCTTTGTCTTAAATCTTTTTCATTGTTCCCTGTTTTATAGCTACCTCTCAAATTTCCTTTCATCTGTAAATCTAGGCAACTGAGCATGTAAAAATTATTTGGCCATTAACTTTCCTTAGAATTCTTTAGGTACTTTTCATTTCAGACCTTTTGTCCATCACTAATTTTTCAAGCCCAACTCTCCCAAGCATGGTCTTCTGTGGGAATAGGAGAAGCCTGACTCCTATCCATCCTTCAGGAACAGGATGATAAGGAGAGGCGTTTATTAAAATTAAGATCATAAATTTGAGAACTAGAAACATTTTGGCTTCTAGGCTCATGTGTTTTAGTGGCAGCATGGGCCAATAATCTCCAAGGCTTAGTCTCCTGATTTTAGCAATCCACCCTGAGTGTCGCTGTCTGATCTAAATATGGTGGCATGGGAAGTGCTCACCCCAGTCAGTGCTGAGCACAGGCCCTGTTGGAATGCTTGTCCTTGGGTCTCTAATTTGTGAGGCCGAGGTACTGCTCTTGGTTTGGAAGAGTCCATGGTTATGCTTCTCTCGCTGGTTACCAAGCAGAAATCAGGGTCTTCATGGGTAGGTACTTAATTCACTTACTTTACATTTTGATGCTTGGAAACACAGATTTTTTAATCTGTTCACTCCCACCCACCCCTTTAATTTTAAGGCAGAAGCCCTCTAGCTTGGTATTTTAGCCCATTGCTTTCAGTGTCAACTATTAACGGCAATTCTACAGTGTACCTAAGCCAATACACTCAAGAGATAATTAACATTCATAAGATTCAAATAGGAATGTAATACATACACACGAGCAAAAATGACGATAACTTGTATAAACTGACACTTACACCAAGGGGAGCCATCGAAGGACAGCTGGGGTTGAGATGCTGGAACTGTGTTCTCTAATGATACTCATAACTCTCCAATTAAGAGATCGATTATCACCGTGTCAAAGTAAAATCCCTACCCTCACCTACTAATTTTTCTCTAGTTCCTCCCTCTTCTCTTTCTCATCTTCTTTTATGCATTATATATTTCTCCAAACATCCCCAAAATGGGCTGAAGAGGACTTTTGGAGAATGGAGCCTCTGGGAGTCACTTTAAGTTATATGCATCTGCACCATATTGGAAAGATGTCCCTTCACTTATTTTTGTATGTACCTTCACTCTTCCCTGCCCCCCTCAACTCACAAAACTCACAAAGTATGAGCCCAAGGGAGATGGGAGTTCTGGGAAGGGAGGGCAAACATTTATTGAGGTAGTGTCGGCCAAGCACTGTGCTAGTCAATTTACTTAAATTATCTGATTTTAATTTCACTGTACCTAATGAAAAAAGTATTATATCACTGTTTTTCAAATGAGAAAACTGAAGCTCAGGGAGATCATGTAATTTGCTTAAGGTCAAATAGTCAATAAAGTATTAGTAATCAAACTCAAATTATTCTGACTCCAAATGAAATCATTTCTCTACCCCATCCGATCTCTTGCACTTCTAATAATCTCTATTTAAGAGCCCCTATTAAGAGTCTCTAAGTTTCTAGTTGTGCCCAATGCAATAGCAAGACAATTGGGAAGGGATTAAAGTATATATACTTAAATAGGAAGGTTCTAGAATACAAATCATTGTCTATCACTTCTCTTTTTAAAAAATCAGTTTTATTGATATATAATTACATATCATAAAGCCTAAAATGCACTCTTCATTGGTTTTAAGTATACTTATAGAGTTCTGCATTCATCACCATAATCTAACTTGAGAACTATACTTTTTATCAGGGGTAGTTGTTCAAGTCTACCCCTGTGTTCACTACATAAATCTAGGAGGTCCTTCCTCCCTTGTCTGAGGTGGTAGAGCATGGTGTTCCACTGCAGGAGTGAAATGATGAGATTAAACTATTATCAGGCGAAACCACCTGCAGTCCAATTTCAAAATATTTCTGTTTTCAAATGACTTCTCTGGAGGAAAGGGGCTATAAATCCCCTAAATAAATAATGATAAATATTCTGGTCTGTATATGTATCATAGGGATATTACTTTGGCGTGCTGGCACTTAGCAAATGAGAAATGTCAAAACACATAAACTGCTTAATCCATATTGGATCATGACAAATTGATTTGGAAATCCTGTTTTCTCCTATCAGGTGCTGCTTCTGGGATGGATTGTTTCACATTTTTTATACTGGCTTGGAGGCCTTTGACTTCTGTTATTGAGAATAGAAAGGCAATTTAGCAGTTCTGGGAGGTATCTGACAGAATGCTTTAAAATAAGTTTTTATCATCCTTTCCTGAATTGATATTTTATGTCACCCCTGTACAGAGTCATGGTTCCATCAACTTTTTTATGCTTGGAAAAATACTCTAAGTATCTATAACCATTTCCATCACCTTCCATTTATTATTTTATTCTGAATATCTATGAAGAAAGTACCTGCTTTAAAATTATGTAGAATCCTAATGACTTTGGTAGCTATCATCATTCAATTCATAACAAACTATTGTATGTAAAACTTGTAAGAAGCAATTTCCTACCTTATCAAAAGAAGATTTTTAAGTTAATATTTATGGCCACATTTTTAGTTACTTTTTTACATTATTATTAATCAGTCACTTTTTTGTAAACTTATTAATAATAATAGATAGCACATAAAACATTTCTTTTGTGTCATAAAATCCTTACCTAAAACTCACAACAACTCTTTAAGGTAGATGCTATTACCTGCCTATTAGAGACGAGGAAACTGATACACAAGTTCAGTAACTTACCCGAAGGTCATTCATTGGTGATGGGTGACAAGTGCTTGGATTTGTTAGTAAGGAGTTCATGACATATTCCTTTAATAAAGAAAGAAAAGAAGCTCTATTCTCTTTTCTGAATGAAAGTACAGTATTCTTTTTTACTTTACTTGGCATTTTTAACATAAACTTAGAGCATTACAAATACCTGGAATATGTATTTCTCAAGCATATATTGTTATTTCTTAGTAATATTGTTACTTCAAGGGCACACAAGAAAGTCACTAAATCAAGTCATACAGTAACACAGCTAGTGATAGACAATGTCAATCAATGGGTTTGAGCATTACTGACTAAGGAGTTTGGGGTTCTACTCCAGTCCTCCTCCTCACCCCCAGATAATTGATTATGAAATGCCAGCAATCATGTCAGTCTATTATACTTCTACTCTAACTTCAGCTAAGGCTTACCTCAGTCTGTTGTATTCCTAACAATAGAAGCAGTCCCAGGGTGGGTCACATGGTGAAGCCCTCACATCAACATCATGTGGGAAGACAGGCCTACTACTGACAATGTGAAGGATCATAAGAAGAATGCTCTATGCCAGAGATTATAAACTGGTGAAGGCAAGCCAAATATGGCACAAATGTGTTTAGTTTGGCCAGATAAGTGCATTACTTTTTTAAAATTAGCTGCCAATGTTTAAAAAGTGGAAGATTTCACACACATTCAGATTTTTCTTCTCATGAAACATCAAAAGAGCTGGAAACACTGGGTTTTTATCTGCAATGCCAGCAACAGATTGGACCTAAAGATAGCTGCCCTGTTTGATGAATCATTCATTGTCTAATTCACCCCAGTGCCCAGCATGCACCCTTTTCTTACCTCATTCACTTATTTTGTGTATTAAGGGGACAATCATTGTCATTCAAGTTTATGATCCTGCCTAAGCACATTTGTTATTCTCAATTCTTCTGATGACTAAATCTGTCATGTGATTGAAGAATTCAGTTGTTTCTTGGCAGTTTCAGACAAAAAGGAGCTATAAAGTTTTTTTCTATTGACAAATAAATCATAGAAGCTCATTCAAAGGCAAACTTTAACCTTGAACTAGATGCCAATGGGCAAGTATAGAAGTCCATCTATCTGGCTCACTGAATGTAGTTACATAAACGTACTGCATGTTGTGTTCCTGACGAAGTGGACTCTAAGAAGGAGGTTAGGGTGCAGAAAGTTCATATGGATGTGTTCCTGGGACTATCACCTATAGACGGCAGGGAGAGAAGTAGGGTTGGGCAAGGAGAGAAATCAGACTGCGATGTTGTCTTAGTGAGGCCTCAGGCAACGAGGAGCTCTGAAACTGAGAAGACCCTTCAGAGTTGTCTTGAGTTGGAAGAAGGGGCCTGGGTCACCCTGGGAAGGAGGCATATTTTTGGCAAAAGTACTTTCTTGAGCCAAAGCAATTCCTAAAGAGGGCTGACACCTAAGGCTACCTGTCAGCAGCAGCCCCAGACTGCAGGAAAAGTCCTACATTCCTGAAGAGGCCACTGGGCTTCCCATAACAGCCTCCAGGAAAAAACCATAATCTCCTCAAATATAGTTCTGCAAAATAAAACAGAAACCTATAAGCTTCTTTAGATGAGCCGTGTTTAAATGCTGGATGATTATACCATACTGTGAGGTGGTTCTAGCTGCCCTGTGGTGAACCTGAGAGTCTCCTACAGCCTTTAGGCAAGTCTGGCACCTTCAAAAGCAGGAACTCTTGCAATACTGATCTTCATTTCTTTATGACAGTAATCACTCCACCTCCCCACTATTATAATTATTTAAATAGTTGTCAGTTTCTTCCTTCCCTCCCAACTAGATTGTAATTCCATAGGGTCTGGAATTCTTGTTTTAAATCATCTTTTATTGCTTAGAAATCATAACATGGGGCTGAACACAAAGTCAAGGTTCAATAAGGTAAAGTGAATAAATGGGTGATAAGAGTATTGAGGATAATGTAAAAATAACCTAAATTAACATCAAGAAATAATTTTGTCTCTACCTTCAAAATATATCTTAAATGCTGAATAATTCTCATTGCCTTCCATGCTACTACCTGACCCAAGCCACTATCATCTCTCCTGGTTTACTTCCCAAGAATTCCCTGCTTCTTTTAATACTTTTGGTCCCCTCAGTGTTCTCCACAGAGCAGTGAGAATGACCTATTGAAATGTAAGTCTGCCAATATGATTGGGTGGTTGAGCATTGACCCATGAACCAGGATGCCACGGTTTGATTTCCGGTCAGGACACATGCCCTGGTTGTGGGCTCAATCCTCAGTAGGGAGCGTGCAGGAGGAAGCCAATTGATGATTCTCTCATCCTTATGTTTCTATCTCTCTCTCTTTCTCTCTCTAAAATCAATAAAAAACATATAGAAAAAAAGAAAAGAAATATAAGTCAGGCAACATTGCTCACCTAGAGAACACTTCTGATGGTTCCTGATTTCTTTCAGAGCAAAAGATAATATCCTTACAATGGCCAACAAGGCCTTATACAATCAGTCCCCCTTCCTCTCTGACCTTGACTTCATCACTCTCCCCACTCTTAATCAGCCTGGCTACACTGGCCTCCTTGCTCTCTCCACCTCAGGGCTTCCACGTTGGATGTTTCATATGCCTGGAATGCTTGCCCCTACATATCCACAGCTCCCTCCTCACTTCCTTAAAATCTATTCTCCTTTGAGAAAAGTCTACTTGTTTCAATGTTTAAAATTGCAAGGCTTTCCCTAACACATCTGATTCTGATCCTACACTATATTTACCATAACTGGTACCAGCTATATTATTTACTTTTTATATTCTCTGACTTATTTTTAAATTTAATTTAATTTTTAATCCTCACTCGATGTGTTTTTATTGGTTTTAGAGAGAGAGGAAGGGAGAGAGAGAAACATTGATAAGTTGCCTCCCATTTGTGCCTTGACTGAGGATCGAACCCACGACCTAGGTATGTTCCCTGACCAGGAATCAAACCTGGCCACCGTTTGCTGTATGGAATGATGCTCCAACCAATAGAGCCACCCAACTAGGGCTCTGATTTATTCTTAATCAGTTCTCATTAGAATGTAAGTCCTATAAAAGTCAGATTTTGTTGTTTAGTTTTGTTTAGTGCCTAGAATAGTGCTTGATTCAACAAATTCTGATGAAGGAAGAAAGAGGACTTTCTGCAGATTTCTGCTTGATTGTGAAATAGGAGGAATATTTGACCTTCTGGGGGAGGGGATATTCCCTGGCAAGCTTGTCCATGAAGACAATGGTTTGAAACCTGAGACCCTGTGTATCTATTTGCCGCACACTATCTTATCTACAAAGTGGCTCTCTTTGCTTTTACATTTGGTGAGTGGAAAATGCTCCCTGCTCTGACCCAAAAAGTCCTTTACTTGAAGTCCTGAGCAAAGTGGCTGTTAGCTATACCCACATGTCATAAATCCTGGCCTCCAAAAATAATGCAAATTTTCTCTCTTGTTTCCAAATGCCTACCCTCTGGGAGAGACCCTGGTTGCTCCTGCTTGGATCACCTGTCCTACTCTCTAACGGAGAGGGGAAATAAAGTCCCCAGGCTGCCTGAGGCAGCTCCTATGGTCATGTGCACCTGGCCAGTAGCACTGTGTATGAAATAGAATCACTCTTTGGCCTTGAACCGCAGGGAGTGCCATCTCCTTAGCAGCCACTTTCTTCAGATTCCTAGGTGCATTTTGCTTCTGTTGCCTTTGTCACCCAGGGCATTTCTTCCTGATTCCTCCCTTCAGTTCCCCCCCCCCTTTTTTTTTCTGACGACACCTACACTGTTCTTTGTTCTTGGTAAGAATAACAAGAAGCTCAGGCAATGCTAGTTCATTGTTTCTAGGGCACAGGGAACGCATTGGAAAAGGGCCCACTAGGCACTGCCTTTCAGTCTCCTTGGTGTGAAATAGGCCTTCTCACATTGTGAGGCTGATTGAGGCCATGAGTCCTTCTTGGTTGTCTGGACAATTTTCACTCTGTCTCTTATACAGCAAGTTAACCACGTGGGGGCATTTCTCTCTGCAGCAGACAGGCTAAGGAGCCTGCTGGGAATGAGGCTGGCACTGTCAGCTCCTTAGCTTTCCTGATCAAAGCAGACAGGGGAGCAGTAAGCAGCAATCAAGTTCCTTTAAGACCTGCCTTACTGAGAGAAAGGTTGGTTTGTTCTGGTTTGCACTCGGCTGGCAGGGACTAAAGTAATGATATTCTATTGTACTTTGTCCAAAGCAACCTTAGGAAATAATTTACGACCACTTGTTATTTTTCCCTCAAAATTAAACTGGTGGATGAGTAGCATTGTTAGGCTTTAGCTAAGCCTGCCTTGCTGACGTTTTTTTTTCTTCAGACTTGGAAACTCAAAAGATAATGTAAATTTGTTGCTTGTAAGTCTTGAATATCTTCTCACAGGGACAGGGCAGGCTTGGATGAAAGATGACAACCAAGGTCCAGGTTATTTTTTGAGCTCTTGTGCAGACTGGATTTTTTGCTCCTTTTTTAGGAAATGTCCTCCAATGCTGAGCTGCCTGTGGGAAGAGGGGCAATTCTACGTGGGGCAGGTAGGAGCCATTCTGATGAGCTGCGGAGGGAAAAGGGGCATCCTGACACTTGTTGGGCTGTGCGGATCACCTACCAAGCTGTCTCCATGGGCTGACCTTTGGTATAAAAAATAGATAAAGCGATGCATGCTGGCAGAGTGAAAAGCACCATTAAGTGTAAACCAAGGACCATCAGCTGAACTGAAAGATGAAGAAATGCAAAAATTAATAGATGGTGCCCTGGGTGCATGTGCAACTGAACTGCTTTATCTGGAGGCTAGGATGTCAGTGGATGGGGCCCCACAAGGAGACGAGGAGATGCCAAGGGTCTGGCTGAGATTTCTGGCTGATGGTGACAGGCAGACCTGCCAGAGCCATGAGCTGGCAGGGCTGAGGGGACTGGGTCTGGGGAGGAAGAGAAGAAAACGTGCCAATTATGAGGAGGGTTCATGAACCAATCCCTCTCCCTCTCTCTGACAATTGAAGGGAAATGAAAAACAACAAGAAATTGACTATCACCTATGTGTTTCATCCTTAACTTGTAGCTGTTTCATCTTCAACTTGTAGCTGTGAAAATATTTTTTGCTACTTGCTTTTACTGTGGATAGTCCTGTACCAATTGCATGCCCATGATGTTATCAAATAATGAGAGGCTCAGTGCATGAGATTTGTGCACTGGGGGGTGGAGGCAGGGGGATCCCTCAGCCCGGCCTGCGCCTTCTTGCAGTCCGGGAGCCCTCGGGGAATATCCAACTGATGGCTTAGTCCCGCTCCCCGGAAATCTTTAGCACTGCTGCCTGCACTGCTGCACTTGCCTGTCATGAGCCTGGCTCCTGTGTTGAGCATCTGCCCCCCCAGGGTGGTCCATGTGCATCAGAGCAACTGGTCATTCTGCCATTCAGTCAATTTGCATATTAGCCTTTTATTATATAAGATGCTTCTTGCTTTATTCCTGGATGGGGCTCAGTTTTCTCTACAGAATGTTAGAAGACTTGAAACAGGACTGGAGAAGTGCTCTTTCTTTCATGTCTGAAGTTTCTGCTCAATGATTTGAATCTCTGCTTTAATGCAATTTCAACAATTTAAAACCTAGAGAACTGCCAGCACAGATGTTAGTTTATTTTGTATGTCTCTAAATGAAAACTGAAATCTCATATTGGAGGAAAGTCAAGCACCCCTCCACTCCCCTGCCAATGGATCTGTAACTTATTTATCAAGCAACCTCAGCTCAATGGAATGAGGAAAAGTAGAGAAAGACAGAAATGCTATCTGCTGCAAGTCTATCATACTCTGTGAGTCTGTGTCAGTGGATTTGAAACTGTGGTCCACGGAGCTCTCGCTTTTGATGAGATGGTGTCCTGGGGACACTCCAAGCACCAAGCAGATGGTCTCCTACCCTCTGAAGTTCCACTGGATCCATTGTATCTTGTGATTTTCTGTCATATTGGCTTTAAAAATGGTTACTCTTAGGTAAACATAAATTTGAAAATTGTTTCAATATAATACTAAGTCTTCATAACATTCCTGTGGGTTCACTATCATTTTCATTTTATAGATGAAGTAATTAAGGCCACAGGCACAGAGGTTGGTAAATGGCCTCACTCAGTCACTTTTTCTCCAAAGTCTTTCTGCTGAACCATTCAGAAGTAAGAAAACAAGTCTCTGGAGAATTTTTAAAAGTTTATATACTACAGCTCATAAAGGAGTCCCAACTTTCACTCATGTCTGTATTTATCACTAGGGTGGTAGCTATGATGACCAGATTTCTAGCCATTCACTCAACAACATTCAACAAATATTTATTGAATCAGGAGTCAACTAGAAGTCAGCTTAGACCCAAAGCTAGGCTGTGAGGGTATACAGTGAGAGGGAGTAAATGACAAACCGTACATTTATGTTCAATTTTACGAAGCACAGACCTTATATAGATAAGCAGTATTAACTCTGATGGGACAAAATAGCTGCCCAAAGAAGATTCGCTGAGAGATAATGGCCCAACCGCAAAGGTGGAGGCAGAAGAAATACTAGTATAGAAAGGAGACACAAAAGCTATGGATTTAGCTCTTTTGTGTGATGATAATATCAACTATCTTCTATTAAGTTCTTATTATGGTTTATTAATATTATTTAATTCTTCCAGCAGCCCTTTGAATAAATAGTGACCATGAACATCTATTTACAAATGAGAAAGTCATGTAACTCCCTGAAGTTCAAGACCAATGAGCAGGCAACTGCATGTTGAAGGGTCTGCTATGCTCTGGCTCCACTCAGCCAATAACACCAGATAGAGCAGTTTGGGGAAATCACAGTCTTTTTATTTTACTGCAAATCCAGTTTCTATTGCTTGTTAGTCCCAAATTGGATCCCCATGCTCCTTTTTTTCTTGCTGGGGGCCTTAGTGATTCTCACAGTTCCTTTCCTCTATAAAACTCAAAGCATCCCCATAAGCCTCGTCAGCTCCCCACCTGGCTCTCTGCAACTGGCTCCCCTAAGACCAGTGTAGGACCTTTGTATCCTAAGAGTTCTAATCACTGTGGGGAATACAGGCAGGAAGAGACTCACAAACAAACCTGGGCAGCTCTCGAGCTTGGGAACCTTAGTGGTCAGGATGCCGGACTAATGATGATGACCTTGCTCTGAAGACAACTTCCGCTAGGGTACATCTCACATGTCTTTTATTGTCTCAGTTTGTGGGCCTGGAGATACAATGGGGTCATAATAGGAGACAGCAACTAATGGCCACCTAGGTGCTCACTCCTCTCTTGTGGGCAGTTGTAAGTTTTAAAAGTTTTCAGGGTCCTCGTCTCACTCTGGAATGTTTTCCTTTGGGTGGTTTCCACAAATCTGTTTTCCTAGTTTAAAAATGAAATTAGACTATTTTTAACATCCTTTATGCACTCTTCACTATAAAACAATAATCAGGCCTTACTGGTATGGCTCAGTGGTTGACCCACGAATCAGGAGGTCATGGTTTGTTTCCTATTTGGGGCACATGCCCAACTTGTGGGCTTGATCCCCAGTGGAGGGTATGCAGGAGGTAGCTGATCAGTGATTCTCTCTCATCGTTGATGTTTCTCTCTCTCTCTCCCTCTCCCTTCCTCTCTGAAATCAATAAAAACATATTTTTAAAATATCACAATAATCAGGAATGCTTAAAATTCTAAAAAAATTTTTTAATGTCATTGGGAGAAGTCACAAGTAAAATTTTTTTACACAGCCTTGTATGGATTCCATGTCAAAATAAATCCCTTTAGGCTTCATATCCACCCTTACACTTCTAAGTCAGAGGTTTTCAAGTGACTCCAGCCAGGTTGGTTTTCAACATTTAAGGGAGAAAACTACTATCCCCCTAATTGTGATTTTGATTTATCAGGAAATGCAGAATCAAAGCCAGACAGCATTTATCCCCTGTTTATCATTGATTTATTATTTATCAAGCATTTCATATATGCCAGGCACTGGGGAGATCCAGAGTGAGTCAAACAGACAGGAGACCTGGCTTCATTGAATTTATATTCCAGCGGAGAGAGACAAATAACAATGTAAAAATGAAATAAAAAGAAAGCTAATTTCAGATAGTGAAAAGTGAGATGAAGGAAACAGGTTCATGTGATAGAGACCCAACTTATAGCTGGGGGAGAGGAGACTAGATTAGGGAAGGCTGTGGATAGTGGACACTTTTCAGCAGAATAGGAGCCTAGAGGGAGAAGTGTTCCAGGCAGATGAACTATAAGTGCAAAGGCCCTGAGGTTGGAATTAGCTTCTTTCAAGGAGCAGAAGGACTCATGTGGCTAAGTGATGCAGGGCGAGTAGAGCAAATTCTGGAAAAGCTGAAGTAGAAGAGAAGGCTGGGCCCAGATACAAGGCCTTGATATGGAGTTTGGATTTTTATTTATTTATTTATTTATTTATTTATTTATTTAAAATACATTTTATTGATTTTTTACAGAGAGGGAGAGGGATAGAGAGCTAGAAACATCGATGAGAGAGAAACATCGATCGGCTGCCTCCTGCACAGGATGTGCCCACAACCAAGGTACATGCCCTTGACTGGAATTGAACCCGGGACTTTTCAGTCCAAAGGCCGATGCTCTATCCACTGAGCAAAACCGGTTAGGGCTGGAGTTTGGATTTTATTCTGTGTGAAGTGGGAAGCCATTGAAGAGTTTTATTCAGGAAATGAATATAAATTGAAAAATGTTAAAAATGGTCTGTCTGGATTGTAGAGAAGTGAAAGTACAAGCAGAGAGCTTGTCAGGTAGTTAGAAAAGTCCAGGCAGGTTGGGATGGTCTTGGGGCCAGGTAGGATGCAGTAGAGGTAGGCAGCAGTGGGGAACTTTTAGGTATATTCAGAGGCTGACAGGACTTGGTGGTGGGTTGTATGTAGGGAGTGAAGGGAAGGGCGGGAGGCAGCAAGGGTGATTCACAGGCTTTTGGCTTGAGCAACAATGTGAATGGTTGGTGGTGCCATTTACTGAAATGGAGAATACCGAGAGAAGATTTAGGGTGTAAGTCACAAATCTGCTTTGTATGTTGAGTGCGAGATTCATAATACTCATCAAAGTGGAGATCCTGGGAGGAGGAGGAGAAATGAACAAAGGGAAGATGAGAAGGTGCAGTTGGTGAGATGAGTGGGAAACTACAGAGAGTTGTCATAGAAATCAACAGAAGAAAGTGCTCCAAGAAGGGAGGGTTGGCCAACTCAATCATGTTTGCAGAATCATGATAGCTGAAGAGGGATCACTGGATATTCCGACATGCGGTTCACCTATAACCTTGATTTCGTCGGTTTATAGAGAGAACAGAAATCCAATAGAACTCTATTGTAATATAAGAAATCTGATTCTAATTCTATTGCAAAATTGGAAATTGAATTGCAACATCAGTTGTGGTGAATGAGAGGTGAAAAGTAGAGGTACCAGAATAGCACTTAGTTGAGGTCATGCTGTAAAGAGGAGTGTAGACCTTGGCTGGCCAAGGTATTGTATGCTAATTGTAAGGTGGGAAATTTATGCTATACTTTTATTTTAAAGGGAAAGTTCTAGTAGTGAGGGGGAATGTAAGTATGGAGAAGAGAGGGGAGATGAGATCCTTTCTGATAATAGTCAGGTGAAGTCTTTGTGAAGGTAAGTAAGGATGGGATTCGGAGCACTGAAGGAGGACTAGATTTTGGTACAATCTGAGGCACTTGATCCAGGGTATAAAGAGAGAAGGCAGAGAATAGATATAGATATGACAAAGCTGGTAAATTTGGTGGTGAGAATATAAGGGTCTTCTGTTTTTTCACTATAACATAATTAGAAACAAATCAAAAAACATTTGCAGACATGTTTTAGGGAAAATTCATTTAAAAATGTAAAGGGGTGTGGGAAGCAGGTTGGTTGCTTAATGTGGTGGCTCATCAAGCTATCCAGAATGAGTTGTGTCCGTGGGGTTTTGCATAAATGAGATCTTAAGCAAAGGTGTCTTGTTAGACATCAGCACCTACTGGTAAAGTCTGGACACTGCAGTCCAGAGCTGCTGAATATTAGCAGTGCAGAGCTGCCTACTTCACCGAGAATAAAATTCAAATTCCATCTTAATGCCCATATTTAGACCCAACATCCTTGCTACTTTAGCTTTTCCAGAGGGTTCTAGGCAGAAATCTTTAGCATCAGAAGATAGCTAAATGGAAACCCTGAATATGAGAAAGATGCCAAAGGAAACATGATTAATAATTAATACCCTTCGTGCTGATTTCTTAGAAAAGTGGATTCTTTGGGAATAAAGTTCTCATTTTGTAATTAAAGTTTGTGAGATGGTGGAACTTTTCAGAACTATAGTTAAATGCAAGAATTCTGGGTCCATTAATAGTTCTATTCTTCCTTTGTTTTCAAGGTTTGCTCAGCTGGCCCTTGTTACTCAACAAATGTATGGAGTCCCTCCATCTTACAGAGGAAAGCTCTACACTCCTCTTTCTTAGGCAGCCCTTTAGACATCTATGTTCCTGAGGACTTGTTTGTCATTTTGCTCTCCACACTATGTACTTTTCCTGGACAATATCATCCACACTAAGGGCTTCTCCTATCAATTATGTCCCCTGATGACCCAGATATCTGTGCTTAGACCTGTCTCCCCAACTGGAGATTGGGTCTGGTGGCCACCACCTCACAGAAATCTCTTGTGAGTATCCCATCATCAACAGCCCAAATCAAAATCAAACTGGATTGTCATCTTCCCCACTTTCAAAACCTGTCCCACCTGTGGTCTGAAGGTTGGTAAATGCAATCTTCTTCATAGTTGCCCAAGGAAGAGAAAAAGGAACTAAGATCTCTGTCCCTTACCTCTCACATCTATTTGGTTCTCAGTGTCTCTTGAATCTGTCCTCTCTTTTCTTTCCTCTTTCTCTTTTTTGCCTGGACTTTTGCAAGAGCAGCACTAGCTGGTTCTTCTATATCTAGTCACTCTCTTCCCATTCCTTTTCCATGACCCACTTCTCTACTCCCTTTTCTTGTTCTTCCTCCACAAGTACAAGTTTCTGCTTCACCAATCTACTTACCACTATGAATAGGCCAAACTCTCATCTCCATGACTGGTACATGCTTCAAAATACTTTCTATTTATAAATAATTGATTAATCATCAATTAACTCTTTAATTAATTAACTCATCCACCTTTTAAAATTTTTTTTTTACTTTGTTATTCATTGACTTTTCAGCACCAAGGCACTGAGATGGAGCCATTTTCCTTTAAGATTCAACTCAGTATGGCAGTGTCAGTGATGCCCCATGACACTCATCTGACCTAGACCCAGTTGGGTGCCCCTCTCTGTGCTTCCACATCACTATTGAAAATGTCATCTCTGACACTACTCTGCACAGAATGTTATTGTTCACTTGCTTATCTGAGAAACCTAGAAAATGAGATTCATGGGTCTGTTCTTCATCTCTCTGTCCCAACCAGACCCCTGTTTGTGGCTCAATAATAAATACTGATTTTGTGAAGACAGAAATGAATGAAGGGATGTTTGAACAATCTCTGCCGCCCCCCCCCCCCGCGGGCCCCCCCCCCCCCCCACACACACATCTCTTTTTAGAAGCTCGAACACTACCGTGTTTATACTGGCCCAGTTATATAGGTTTCCTGATAGCTTGCTATAAAAGCACTACTATTTGATCAAGGGATCAGGGGGGCAGATTAGATAGTCTGTTAAAAGTTCCTCTCAATTCCTTCCTGGTAACGTATCCATGGATATGAAGGGTTACCCAATGTGACAAGGCTGACAAAAGATCTAGTGCAATCCTAGGATGCATAAATAGGAGAATGGTATCCCATTCACAGAAGATAATAAGCTCCCTGCATTCAGCACCAGGTGAATTGTGATTAATTCTAGGTTCCTATTGAAGTAGGAGAGCCTCTCTCTGACATCTATGAAGAGAGGTCAGTGGGTAATGAACCTTATCTTATATAAGCAATGGGTCAAGGTGCTGTGGATGTCCTGTGGGGAAAAGAGACATCATCACAGAAATGAGCCTTCATGTATTTAAGGGCTGTTATGTGGAAGGGAAATTAAAATTATTCCATTAAGCTTTCAGAGCTAGGCTTTTCTGGCAGAAATTACCCACAGAGTAGATTTCAGCTAATTATAAGAAAGAATATTTTAACAATTGAAAATGGGCTGCCTTTTATATTACTGAGTTTCTCAATGCTAGTGATGTGCAAGAAGAATAATTACGACTCGGTAGGTACATAGTCTTTTCAGTCTCTTCTATATCTAAGACTCTATTGTTCAAAGATGGCAACCTTGCTCTCCTCATCTCCAAAAAGGATTCAAGAAGAGATGGAATTTAAGTATATTGGGACAATTTAGGTAGCAAGGGAAATCATTTCTGGAAGACAATGGTATTTATGAATAGATCCATATGAAGATTTAGGAAATCTCAATTGCAGATTAACTTGAACAAAAGTCTGGATAGTCATTTTATTAAAATGATTTAACTTGTTCAAAATTAAGAGGAAGCAAATAGGCAGGCTTTGAATACCTCCAACTTATAGTTTAGTTTGACCTACATAATGTCTTCCCCCTTGCCAGGAACTTTTGAGCATGGGGATATTTTAAATAAGAAAAACAACAATAAATAAAAACAGAAAAGGCAGAGGGGAGATTAGTTATCACTTCATCAACTGTATTGCTTACTACATTCAGCAACTTGATTGTAACATCTTACAGAATCCAAAATGATTGTTTTAAAAAAATTACTCTTGTGAAAAATTCCAGGTATTTATTTATTTTTTATCTTAACTATTGCCAAACATTTATGTATTTTTAGATGTCTGAAGATTTTTTTCTTGCAACTAATTTTTTTCTTATGTGGCATTTATGCAGATAGTTTTATTTTAACAAATCAATAAATATATATTTTATTTTAATATTAAGGTGTGAAATTCCAATCACTATTATATTTTACAGTTTATGTATACTATCTTTCCTTACTATATGTATATAACTTCCACTATCATTAATAAGAGTTATAAAATGAAAGCACATACTCATTAGTGTCTACTGCACTTCTCAAGGTTATCCTAAGGTTCAGGAAGGAGTTTAATGAGTACCTAATGAGAACTCTTATACCACTGATTAAGAATATTTATCATGTTTGTGATATGGATATCACAATCTAACACTGGGAAGTTAGTAAAAAATATTGAGCTCCAAATACCCTCTTTTGTTATTAATCACATATGTGAAAGGCACTTTGCGTTGACAAAGTTATGCCCTTTAATTGAGTTCATTAGTACTTGAAATCTGCTAATCTCATAAGGAATTCATCACAATTTAAATTTCATGCAGTATATGACACTTCTGTAATAATTAATATTATAGGAGATAGGAAAAGAGATGGGTCATGTTTTAAAATAGAACTTTCACCAATTAAAATAAAACTGCCTGTTTAAAATTGAGTTGAATTTGTTGCTACTGCTTTGAAGAATAATCTGTGAATATCATGTGTGTGTAGTCAGTCTAAATAATTCGGTCAACTTTATTATCTGTCCATTAACATGGGTTCTTCACTGTACATCGTAAAGAAGAGAAAAACATGCCTAAGATATTCTGAAAACCCCAACTAACAATTTGATTTGAATCTTTTAATCTGTTTTACTTGCTAGGTTTAAAATTCCAGGTAAAATATAAAATGAAATTATTTATACAGGCTCTTCAGCAACTTTATTCATTTTTAGTTAGTTTTCAGGACAGTTTCAAAAGTTTTGACATTTTCATTGTTTTTGACTTTGTACTACAAGTTAACTTCTTTTGTAAGCACTTACCGAAAAGCTTCTTTCCGTGGAATTGATAGGTTAATGAGAGGCCTAAGTTATGGAATGGTGCTTGTAATGATCAAATGAGGCAATATATGTAAAATTGCTTTATAGTATAAAAGGCTGTACCTGTATGTAATTTGTTTTCATTGGATATCCATGAAAATGGTTTGTAAAGTCAGTAGAATCTGAATGGAAATTTGGAAGGTTGTAATAAATATGTGGAATGCTCAGTGTCCAAGAAGCAGGTTTTTGGTGCTCTCTCTCTCTCTCTCTCTCTCTCTCTCTCTCTCTCTCTCTCGTCTCTATATTTCTGTATCTGCCTTTCTCTCTTTCTCACACACACACATGCACCCACACATATATTTCAATGGGTTGTCTTTTTATCTATACTTCCTGTAAACAGACTACTATTACATTTCACACAGACTGAATTCCTTGATGAGAAAAATATATATATTTATATACTGTCATTCAAATTGATACTTAGTAGACTTCTTAAACCATAATGATCAAGAGACACATGTAGGACCATATAACAAGTGTCCCAGGAGGTGGAATTTGGGAAAGAAGACCAAAAATTAGTCAGTGACTATCATGGTAAGAACTGGGTAGCTTTGCTATAACACTTCTAGAGCAAAAAGAGGACAAGTAAGGTGTGGGGGGAGTGGGGTGGGCAGGGAGAGTACTTTGGTACAGCCTCCTGGTTAGGAAAAAGAGAAAATCTAGAGTCACTGACAGAAATCCAAATATGAAAGCATTATTAATAATTCTATACAGATATTATTTTACTTATGAATATTTCTCAAGTGTCATCCAAATGAGTGGTCACTAGAACCAATAAAATCCAATTGATAATCACCAAATTTCCCTTTGGAAAATGCCATTTTACCTTCTTTATAATAAGAGTAGAGGCCCGGTGCACAAAAATTCATGCACTTGGAGGGAGGGGGACGTCCCTCAGTCTGGCCTGCACCCTCTCACAGTCTGGGACCCCTCAGGTAGGGTCTTTAGGCCTGGCCTGAGATCAGGGCCTATTGGGGTTTCCTTCCCCTGGCTGAGGGCAGCTGACCCCACCCCTGCCACTGCTTGCCATCTATGCAGCACTGCCCCCCACTCCCCTGCCACCTGTGGCCTCCCTCTGCAGGCGACAGGCTGGGATGCGATGGCTTGGCTGGCCTGGGCCTCCCTCTTTCTTTGCTGGTGGGAGGGCAGCCCTGTGAGGGGCCTTCTGCCTACCTGATCACCCCTAACCACTTGCCTGCTACCTGGTAACCCTTAACTGCTTGCTGGGGGACGGGGCCTGACTGGCAAGGGGCCATCTGCTTACCTGATCTCCCCTAACTGCTGGCCTGCCTACCTGATCACCCATAACCACTTGCCTGCCTATCTGATCACCCCTAACCACTCTGCCTGCCTGCCTGATTGCCCCTAACCGCTTGCTTGGGGGTGGGGGGAAGCCCAGCGAGGGGCCGTCTGCCTACCTGATCTCCCCTAACCACTGGTCGTCCTACCTAATCACCCCTAACTACTTGTCTGCCTACCTGATCACCCCTAACTACTTCTCTGCCTACCTGATCACCCCTAACCACTTGCCTGCTACCTGATCACCCTTAACTGCTTGCTGGGGGGTGGGGCCTGCCTGGCAAGGGGCCATCTGCTTACCTGATCTCCCCTAACTGCTGGCCTGTCTACCTGATCACCCCTAACAACTCTGCATGCCTGCCTGATTGCCCCTAACCACCAGCCCACGAAGGGGCTGTGGTGGTCTGGTCTCTGGTCGTATCGATCATGACACCTCTAGCCTTTTATTATACAGGATGTTTTAGTGCATCCATAATGGTAGCAAAACATTAGGTTACTTTGATCCCATTTTTTCTTCTCTTTTCCACCCTCTGAAAGAGTATATACTAAGTAGCAAATAGTTGAGAGAGAGAGAGAGAGAGAGAGAGAGAGAGAGAGAGAGAGAGAGGAACAAGATGCCTAAGTGAATAGTGATAAGATCATTATTGCCTGCAATGAATTTGATATGAATTTCAATACATACAGGATTCAATATATCTCTCAGCTTGATGTGTTCATGAAACATTTATATCTCTAGCCTATTTCTTAACATCTCTTCAATTATGTGGATGGAAAAAACCTAGATGATGTTATAACTTTGTAAAGCTAAGTGTGTTGGAGAAATAAAGTTACTGCTGAGCCTCAGATCAATTTCACTTATTAAAAATAACGTTAAAATGCTTTTTTGGTTAGAATTTACATATGAAAAGCATAGGAAGCATGATTATATGGCTCGATAAATGTTCACAAAATGTACCCACTACTTAAGTGGGGAAGTAGCAGCCCTGAGGAGCATACAGAGAGGCAGTGATGCCTTAACTGAAATGTCATGGGATTTCTTTTACCACATCAAGGTTAGTGCCAATCTTTTTTCCATTCAAATAGCATTGTGATTCCTTTTTAAATCAAAGGATAATCAGATTATAAAAGCTGACCCAGATAAGTTCATAGCTGAAGAAATGCACGAGTTAACAGTGAAACTTCCATTTGACGACTTTCATAGCTGATAACATTTGCTGCATGTCTTCTTGGTCGTTTACCCTGTCTTTAATAGTTCTAAGCATTTGGCATTCTGCCTTCAAAATGTTGCAGAAATCATATCCAGATTTTTTAAAGCAAAGTTGTCAGGATCAGCATTTTGCTGAAAAGGTCTTGAAGAAATGACTCAGTTACAATTTTAAAAGTTAATGTGTTGGGGGTGGTGCGGGCTTTGAAAACACTCATTTGTAGATCTAGTGCAGTGTGATATCTTCTGCAAGGTAAGAAGCGTAGGTCAAAATTTCAACCTTTATGACTTGGGGGGCGGGTATTCCTATGTGTACAAAATTGTGTGGTCCAAACTGAGAGAAATCTTAAGGTGATAGAGCTAAGATGAAAAATCTAAGCTTTTTCAGGAATTTTTTTTTGGTTTCCTGTTAAACTCAGTGAAATGAGAAAATTGTGACATTCATGGAGGATAAGTGGCACAGAGAGGATAGTGAAAACAGTTATAACCATTTCTTAATTCTTTGCAGCTATTCCTCCCTACACCACAGCAAGATCCTGTTTAATTTAACACATGAAAATATTTTCTTTCCTAACCCACTGCCAGAACTACAGGTTTTCTCTTTAGTGACAATCAAATGAAAATTGAAAAACATGGTCAATTGACATTTTTGCTTTTAACTTTGTTTCTTCTTTTGCTTATTGACTTAAAGAAATAATAGCTGAACTGGATAATCCTTTAGGAAATTTGTCAATGTTCAACACTTAGCTGATTTACCCTTTTCGTGTATTTAGATAACTTCTTAAAAATTTTTCAGCTGCAAAACATATACAATATAAAATAACAAACCATAAGTAGAAAGATTATATTAGAGAAAAACAAAGGTGGACGAGTAAAATAAATTTACAGTGGAGCTTGCAGTGGAGCTTGTACTTATTAAAGTTGGGCTAAAAGCTCCAAGTTTCTTTAAAAATAAAATTAAACAGAAAATACTCTCAGTTACAAGATTTTTTTCTGTCCTAAGTCCATCTGGCTAATGACAGACATTACCAGCTAGTGTCCAGTGAGGGCCCTAATATATATGAATAGCTTCTTGAACTTCTGTTTTATCCAGGTGTTTTAATATGTTCTTTCAATAATCACAATAATTTTCAAAGAAGCTATTATCATTTCCTTTATTTGGATGAGGAAATGGAACCTCAGAGAGCTTTTGTAACTTACACAAAGTCACAGAAGCAATAAGCTGAGGACCAGAGAATTGAACCCAAGTTTCTCTGAGATTAAAGTACATGCTTTGCCCTCTGCATAATTCTGCTTTCAATACAGTTTTTAAAAAAACCATCTTAACCATTTTTTTTAACTGAACAACTGTATAGTTCAGTGGCATAAAATGCATTCATAATGTTATATACCCATCATTACCACCCATCTTCATAACTCTTTTTATCTTGTAACACTGAAACTCTGTATCCATTAAACCAGGGGTCCTCAAACTTTTTAAACAGGGGGCCAGTTCACTGTCCCTCAGACCATTGGAGGGCCGGACTATAGTTTAAAAAAAAACTATGAACAAATTCCTATGCACACTGCACATATCTTATTTTGAAGTAAAAAAACCAAAACGGGAACAAATACAATATTTGTATTTGCATGTGGCCTGCGGGCTGTAGTTTGAGGACCCCTGCATTAAACAGTAACCCTCCATTCCCCCCACCCCACCCAATTCCCTGGCAGCTACAAATCTACTTTATTTCTCTATGATTTTGACGACTATGGGTACCTCATACAGTGGAATTATATAGTGTTTGTCTTTTCGTGAGTGGCTTATTTCACTTAGCACAATGTCCTCAAGATTCATCCATGTTGTAGCACATGTCAGAATTTTTTTCTTTTTTATTTATTTACTAGAGGCCCGGTGCACAAAAATTTGTGCACTCGGGGGGAAGGGGGGGTCCCTCAGCCCGGCCTGTGCCCTCTCGCAGTCTGGGACCCCTCGGAAGATAACAACCTGCTGGCTTAGGCCTGCTCCTGGGTGGCAGAGGGCAGGCCCAATCCCTAGGTGCAGCCCCTGGTTGGGCTCAGAGCAGGGCTGATTGGGGAATTGGGGCACCGCCCCCTGTCATGCACAGAGCAGGGCGGATTGGGAGGTTGCGGCGCCACCCCCTGTCACGCACAGAGCAGGGCCCATCAGGGGGTTGGGGAGCTCCCCCCTGTCATGCACAGAGCAGGGCCCATCAGGGGGTTGAGGAGCTCCCCCCCCCCCCCCCCCGGTCACTCACAGAGTAGGGCCGATAGGGGAGTTGGGGCACCGCCCCCAATCACACACAGAGCAGAGCGGATCAGGGGGTTGGGGCGCCGCCACTGTCACACTCAGGGTTGGGCCGATGGGGAGGTTATGGCTCTATCCCATCACACACAGAGCAGGGCCCGTGGGGAGAGGGGGGTTGGGGCGCCACCCTCTATCACCCACAGAGCAGGGCCAAACAGGGGGTTGGGGCGCCGCCACTCTCACACTCAGGGCAGGGCCGATGGGGAGGTTATGGCTCTACCCTGTCACACACAGAGCAGGGCTGATCAGGGGGTTGGGGCGCCGCACCCTGTCACACACAGAGCCGCAGGACGATCAGGGGGTTGGGGAGCTCCCCTGTATCAGGCACAGAGCAGGGCTGATCAGGAGGTTGGGGTGCCTTCCCCTGTCACAAACAGAGCAGGGCAGATAGGGAGGTTGTGGCCCCGCCCCCTGTCACACACAGAGCCGCAGGGCGATCAGGGGGTTTGGGCGCTGCCCCCTGTCACGCTGATCCCGGTGCCAGGAGGCCTCTCGGCTCCGCTGATCCTGGTGCCGGGAGGCCTCGCGGCTCTGCTGATCCCGGTGCTGGGAGGCATATTACCCTTTTACTATATAGGATAGAGGCCTGGTGCATGGGTGGGGCTGGCTGGTTTGCCCTGAAGGGTGTCCTGGATCAGGTGGGGGTCCCCACTGGGGTGCCTGGCCTGCCTAGGTGAGGGGATGATTGTTTGCAGCTGGTCACACCCCCTTCAGGGTGGGGGTCCCCACTGGGGTGCCTGGCCAGTATGGGTGAGGGGCTGAGGGCTGAAGCTCCCAACTGCTCCTTTTTTTCTTTTTCTTTTTTTATTCTGGGCCAGCTTTAGCTCTGAGGCTGCTGAAAGCAGGTATCTGGTTCGTTTGGGTTCTATAATCGAAACAATGTATAACTCCAGCTCTGAGATCCCGGCTAGCTGAAAGCAGGTTTCTGGGGTTTTGTTTAGCTTCTATATTTGTTACAATGTTTCAAACTCCAGGCTCAGAGGCCTGCAAGGCAGGCGGGGGAACATTGGTTTCCTCCGTCACTGAAGCAAGCAAGCCTCATGTTAGTTTCAAGCTGCCTGGCTGCCGGCCGCCATCTTGGCTGGCAGTTAATTTGTATATCGCCCTGATTAGCCAATGGGAAGGGTAGGGGTCGTACACTAATTACCATGATTCTCTTTTATTAGATAGGATTTATTTATTTATTTATTTATTTATTTATTTATTTATTTATTGTCTAAAGTTTTACATATGTCTCCTTTTCCCCCAATTGACCCCCCTGCCCCATTCATTCCCGCCCTGGGCAAGCCCCCACCACCTTAGTGTCTGTGTCCATTGGTTATGCTAATATCATGCATACTAGTCCTTTGGTTGCTCTCTAACTCCCCCTCCCCTACCATTTGTCTCTAGATCAATCTATTCTTGTTCATCAAATTATGTTGATCATTCTATCCCACATATGAGTGAGATCATGTGATATTTATCTTTCTCCAACTGGCTTATTTTGCTTAGCATAATGTTCTCCAGTTCCATCCATGTTATTGCAAATGGTAAACGTTCCTTTTTTTTATAGCAGCATAGTATTCCATTGTGTAGATGTACCACGATTTTTAAACCACTCATCTGCTGATGGGCAGTTAGGTTGTTTCCAAATCTTAGCTATTGTAAATTGTGCTGCTATGAACATAAGGGTGCATATATCCTTTCTGATTGGTGTTTCAGAATTTTCTTTCTTTTTATAAGACTAAACTAGAGGCCCAGTACACAAAATGTGTGCACAGGTGGGGTCTGTAGGCCTGGGCAGTGATTAGGGCTGGGCCGATCAGGACCTGAAGGCCCCAGTGGTGTTGGAAGAGGAGGCGACAGTCACTGGGCCAGGGGTGGAAGGAATGGATGCCCGATGCTGATGCCGCCGTCGGCGCCCCACCACTGCGTGGCTCCCCGCTCCCCTCTCTTCTCCTTCCCTTGCCACCATGCTGCCACAGGGGCTTTCCTTTTGGGGAGAGGGATGGGGAGGGGCCATGGGAGGTTGACCACTGGCCCTGAGTAGGGAGCTGGCTCTTGGCCCCCCTGGGAAAGGGGCTGCATCTGCTGCCACTCACCCCTGGTTTCCCGTCCCAGCCTGGGGCCTGCTGGCTGCGGGGAGAGACCGCAGGAGGTTGGCTGGCCAGGGGAGGTTGGCTATGGAAGTGCACTGACCACTAGGGGGCATCTCCTGCATTGAGTGTCTGCCCCTTGGTGGTTAGTGCACATTACAGTGACCAGTCATTCTGGTCGTTCCGGTTGTTCCAGTTGTTTGGTTGTATGGTCACTTAGGCTTTTATATATATAGATAATATTCCATTGATTGCATGCGCCACCTTGCTTATCCTTTCATCTATTGCTGAACACTTGACTTGCTTTCACATTTTAGCTATTATGACTATAGCTGCTCCAGGGATACATTCACAGTTGTCTGCCATGGGGGATGGGTAGCTACTACTGTGGTAAGTGCTGAAATTGACCAAAATTAACAATTTCCCATCGAAACCTTACCTTGGGAATTTTAAGCCTTCAATAGACTCCAAAGTTTAATAGTTACATTAGACAGATTCTGCCAGTGCAATTGTTGTGTAGGTATGAAGACTGCTTCCTGATGCTTCCTGTTATCATCCCAGAATTCTCTTCAATCAACAGCTTTTGTAACTTCAATTGTATGAAAATTGTGATTATCTTTATAAGTTGACTTATTCAGGTCTGAGTAAATATTCTTTTGGAAGAATATTTGTTTTGGCATCAGTATCTTTTATTAGTTAATTGTGAACTTTTCTCCAACAATGCACCCAAAATCAAGAAATCTGATCATCATATTTTCAGGAGAGTCTGCAATATTCCAAACATAGGCACTGATACCTGGGCACCTATATTGAGGGAAAGGGATTGAATGGCTATTAAATATTTAGTCTTTAATCTTATAATGCTTAAAAATTCAGTTAAATAAATCTTAAACATGGAGAAATGTAATAATAAATTATTAAAATAACACTTTAGTGCAAAAACTAGAAGAGCTATCAAAAAGCAGTATAAAATAAATTGACAAATGAGTAATACAGGCAATAATTGCTAAAAGATTTTAAAGGAAGGAGAAATCACTTTTATGTAACTGACTGAAAAGGCTTTATGAGGGTAGCAGCATTTTTAAACTTCCATCTCTAATTAAATTTGCCAATTTGAATTTTTTTTTCACTTATATAAGTTTGACAGAAAACTCTGTGATCAATTCCAGACCTCAAGAAATGATATTCAGGATATTGGACTATGCACTCCAATGACTTTTTAGGAGATTTTTTGAAACAAGGATACATTGATATATGTGTGTGTGTGTGTGCACACCTTGGAATCCTATATAATAAAAGGGTAATGTGCAAATTGACCCTAACGGCAGAACAATTGGGAATGACTGGTTGCTATGATGTGCACTGACCACCAAGGGGCAGACGCTCAATGCAGGAGCTGCCCCCTGGTGGTCAGTGCACTCCCACAGGGGGAGCTCCGCTCAGCCACAAGCTGGGTTAATGGCTGTGAGCCTCTCCCGCCTCCTCCAAAGTGCTAAGGATGTCTGATGGCAGCTTAGGCCCACTCCCCAGGGGATCGGGCCTAAGCTAGCAGGTGGACATTCTCCGAGGTTCTCCCAGGCTGCCAGAGGGATGTCTGACTGCAAGGAATTGGGCCTAAGCCAACAGGTGGACATCCCCTGGACTGCAAGAGGGCATGGGATAGGCTGAGTGATCCCCCCCTCCCCCCGAGTGCACGAATTTTCATACACTGGGTCTCTAGTTTGCAAATAATTGTTTTGAGGTCTATAGACACATAGTAGAGCAAGCCATAATATTTAGCAATTGGCAGACATGAACAATTCCAAAAGATTCCCCTTGGGAAACACTGCAAAGGAATTTTCCTCAATGACTAGCTGAGGAAATTGAAGAATAGAAACAGCCATCAACTGCCCATGTACTATATATCGATGAAAGCTAAATAAGTCAGTTTGAAAATTTAGTTTCTGATTTAGAATCTTGAACTTGAAAAGGACTGAACAATTTAATAGGCATGTTGTCCTTATAAAACCAACTTCAGTCATTCTTTAGTTGTATTTTGGTATGATGTAGTTCATATTTCTGTTATAACGAGAGTAGCACATTTTGATTCTTTGTTTAATAAAATAATTTCATAGGTTAATTCCCATGTTGTTAACACCTCATAAATTAATGTATATTTTGGATGAGATCACCTGGCTTGATTAGTTCTCACCTTTTCCCCCAAACCATGCTTGAACACCTTTATCAGACAGGCGTCTGAACTTTCGCCGTTTCGCATTCTTCAAGTTTCTGCTATTATAAGCTGGTAGCAGACTGAGGCCACCATGGATTTTTAAAAAAATTTAATCAGACATTTAAATACTTTTTCAGAAGTTTTTCTTTCACATGGAGCCATATGTGACTAGCTTGGTTATACTTTCTCTCTCTTTTTTATTTTCAGAATAAAATGAAGAAAGCTAGAAAGCCAGTGAACTGGCCAGATGAATTCAGTGGGATCCAAGAAGATGCTCTGATGAGAGAAAATGGCCAGAAATAGAAGATTCATTTGAATAGAAGTCTGAGTAGAAGATTTGTTCTTCTTTTAATGTTCTCAGAAGTATTAGAAATGCCTAAAATCAGATGGCTAGCATGTTTATTTATTTTCCTTCAGGTGAGATCAATCTCATTTCTTTTAAGATCTGTGCAATGCTATCCTATGTCATGACACTTTCTTTTTTTAAAAAAAATATTTTATTGGCTTTTTTTTTACAGAGAGGAAGGGAGAGGGATAGAGAGTTAGAAACATCAATCAGCTGTCTCCTACACACCCCCTACTGGGGATATGCCCTCAACCAAGGTACATGCCCTTGACTGGAATCGAACCTGGGACCCTTGAGTCCGCAGGCTGAAGCTCTATCCACTGAGCCAAACTGGTTAGGGCTGTCATGACACTTTCTAATAATACTTCAGCTCATATTTGCTTCAGGCCAGCACAGTTGGCTTTTGCTGCCCTTGTCGCACATGCACATCTCTCTCTATCTCTATCTTATTTCCCACGTCTCTCCTTCCCACTCATTCCTGCCCCACTGCCCTTCTTGCTGCTCCTCAAATTTGCTAACATCATTGTCACCTCAGGGACACTGCATGTGCTTTCCTCTTTGCTGGGTGAGTTCTTCTCTTTTTCATTTTTAGTTCTCTACTCAAATGTCAAAGTATTAGAAATATTTCCTGACTATTCCAAATAAATCACAGTCAATCCCCATTTCCAGCATTTCTTATGCTTTTTGCATTCATAGCATAACCTAGTAAATTAAATATTTATCCATTTACTTTTGTCTCCTTCCACTAGAATGTTAGCTTCATGAGAGTAGTGTGTGTATTTTTTATTCACAGCTGTAGTTCAATGCTGAGAACAATTGTCAGGTACATAGTAGGAGTGCAATGATATTTGCTGTGAATACATGATTGTGCATATCCTTACTTTTTGAATTGTATTAGCATTACTATCGGTATGACTTAACTTTATAATTGATTTTAAGACTTGGACATTCATAAAGTTACTCTGCATCATGTTTTCTCTTGCTTCACTTCTGAAATTCACTTCGTTAGTCTGTTACTTATCTCAGTAACACAAGAGGGCTAGAGTGAGAGCCTGATATTTTGGGTCCATGAAGCTCTCTGGATGCTTTTCTCTGAATATCAAGGATCTACACTGTAATGATGTGTTCAGTCATTATCATTCTTGTTGTTTTAATTCATAATTGAATTGTAAGTTCGGTAAGGGCAGTAACCGTATTATATACGCTTTGTGTGTGTGTGTTCCTACAGTGTCTTTAACACAGAGTGGTGAGCCACAGTTTCTGTTTAAGGATTATTTATGGTACAAGTATGCGAGTCAATGTTATTTTAGAGCAACAGCATGTTTTTAATTCTGCAAAATAAGTAAATACTTGGAGAGTTGCAAATGCCTGCAGTTTCTAAAACTTTTGATTTGAATTTTTCAGATCCACATTTTAACACGGTATTTCACACAGAATAATGCAGAGACAACGTCCTACAAATAATGGAATCTGTGGTAGTATTAGAGTTGAAATTCTGTAACATATTTTTGCTTATTCTGCTGACCTTTTTGATTACAATGCAGTAACAAGAAAATAGGAGATTTTCTCAATTTAAATTGCCTTTGGTTTTCCGATATTCACTGTGAAAAACCAAAATTATGCATTTATTTAATGTTTAAATAGGGATATTATGGTAATAGCATCATACTCAGCAAACTCATAGTCAAAGACTTTTAGTTTCTTCCTGATTTAATAAAATAGTCATTTTCATAGAACGTGTTTTGAATTTACTAAGATGCAGATTTCTCTGTTCATGCTATTTTTTATTTTAGAAATGGAAACCTATACTTTTATCAATGACTTTACCAGATGGGAGTGTCTTACATTTTTAGGTCTCCTTCTCTTCCACAGCTTTTGTATGGACAGCTCAAATTGCATTACAAATAGTTCACTCATTTGTGAAGTATTTCTGTACATTTGCGAAGGGTGACATTTTGTGGCTTACATTTTTAAAAAGGGGAACTCTGATGCAGTTGGATCAACTGGGTGCTCAAGTCCCCAGATATGCTGAACAGAATGTACTGAGACATGAGACACCTTCTTAAAGCTTAGCTAACTCCAGCGCAGACCTCTACTTCTCCATTGGATCTTACCTTTGGGTTAAAGGGGGAACTTTTACCATTCCCCGTTATAATATACAAATATTTCTGGGGAGAGTGACTAAGCCATAACAGTTTGTTGTGGGTTTTGGGGGGTCAAATTGAGAATTTTAGAATATTAAAAAGCCAAGAGGTGAAATGTAGCATTACACCTAGATCAAAATCCCTTCATATGAACTTGTTTTGAGTATACTTGACAAATTGTATCATTTGCATTTTCCAGTAATATGTGCAACCTACTCATTCCAGAAAGACTGATGTAGTGTAGGTGCAATGATCCTTAAATAGGTATCTGTAGGAAATGAAAGTGTCCTGTGGTCAAATTAATTTTAAAATGTTGGAATGAATAAAATCAAATAAGGTCATTTCTTATAGGTCCTTGGGCAATTCTAGGATAGTCAAAAAGATATGACACTGGGGGAAAACCTATATGAAATTAATCGTAGTGTCCAGGACATAGTGAGTGCTTCAGAATATTGTTTTTCTCCTTCCTATATTTTTCTCCTTTTGCTCTTTGGAAAATCAAGAACTCCAGGCCAGCACTAAATAGAAATTAATATTCTATAATTTTGACTTTATTGTTTTTGTTTATTTTATTTATTATCTGAAGTTTTATAAATGTCTCCTTTTTTCCTGACTGCCCTCCCCCCAGCCATTCCCACTCCGGGCAAGCCCTCACTGCCCCAGTGTCTGTGTCCATTGGTTATGCTAATATGCATGCATACAAGTCCTTTGGTTGCTCTCTAACCTCTAATCCCCTGCCATTTGTCTCTGGATCTATTCTTGTTCATAAAATTATGTTGATCATTATACCCCACATATGAGTAAGATCATGTGATATTTATCTTTCTCCGACTGGCTTATTTTGCTTAGCATAATGCTCTCCCGTTCCATCCATGCTGTTGCAAATGGTAAAGTTCCATCTTCTTTATAGCCACATAGTATTCCATTGTGTAGATGTACCACAATTTTTAATCCACTCATCTGCTGATGGGCACTTAGGTTGTTTCCAGATCTTAGCTATTGTAAATTGTGCTGCTATGAACATAAGGGTGCATATATCCTTGCTGATTGGTGTTTCTGGTTTCTTGAGATATAGTCCTAGAAGTGGGATTACTGGATCAAATGAGAGTTCCATTTTGAATTTTTTGAGGAAACTCCATACTTTCTTCCACAGTGGCTGCACCAGTCTGCATTCCCACTCCACATCTTTGCCTGCACTTGTTTGTTGATTTGTTGATGATAGCCATTCTGACAAGTATGAAATGGTATCCCATTGTTGTTTTGATTTGCATTTCTCAGATGATTAGTGACTTTGAGCATGTTTTTATATGTCTCTCGGCCTTCTGTATGTCCTCTTTTGAAAAGTGTCTATTTAGGTCCTTTGCCCATTTTTTGATTGGGTTGTTTATTTCCTTTTGTTAAGTTGTATGAGTTCTCTGTAATTTTGGAGATTAAACCCTTATTTAAAATATCATTGGCAAATATGTTCTCCCATGCATTGGGCTTTCTTGTTGTTTTGTTGATGGTTTCTTTTGTTGTGCTTCTTATTTTGATGTAGTCCCATTTGTTTATTTTATCCTTAGTCTCCATAATTTTGACTTTTTATCTATTGGCCTACAGATGTTTCCAAATAATTTCTGTTAGAATTATGTAAGTACAAAGTATTTTAGTTTCTTCTTACCACACACTTTATTAGTATAATGCTTCTATACATTCCCTTTAAGGTGTTTTTATATGAACACTGGAGGCCCAGTGCACAAATTTGTGCATGGATCAGGTCCGGCCGGCCTGGCCCCAATCAAGCCAGATTGGGGCCTGGCCTGTTGAGAGGAGGAGATAGCGGGAGGTTGGCTGGCTGGCCTGCCCTGATTGGGGCCTGATCAGGGCCAGGCTGGCTGGGTGGAGGGGCCGTGGACAATTGGCTGGCAGGCCCCATCCCCGATTAGGGTGGTGGGGGCTGATCAGGGGTGGGGCCGCCTGTGGGGTGGGGCTGTGGGTGGTGAACCAGCCAGCCCTGCTCCTGATTGGAGTAGGGGACCCAATCAGGGGCAAAGCTGGCTAGGGGAGGGGCCGTGGGCTGATTGGGGTGGGAGAGGCCAATACTGAGGGGGGCAGGCTGGGGAGAGGGGACACGGGAGGTTGGCCACCTGGCCCCACCCCCAGATTGGGCCAGTTCGCTGGCTACAGTGGGTGTCATAGCAACCAGTCGTTCTGGTTGTTACAGCATTCTGGTTGCTGGCTTTCCATATATATAGATATTTGTGTGAATATTAATTTCTAAATAATATAGTAATCTTTTTATAGAAAAGTGTATGGTAGATTTGAAGTGCTTTAAGATGATTATTATTTGTCTTAATGTTAATTATTTGGATCATATGCAAATTTGAAATAGAATGTTAAAATCTGATATTTAATTTATGTTGTAGGTTATCCTAAGTTGAATATAATTTTCCTCTTGTTTCAAATTAATTTATTTTGCAAGAAGCTTTAAAATTTTGATAGGTTTTGTCTGGTCATCTGAAGTAAAAACAAGGTTCTCGAAGCGTGCTATGTGTGTTTCTTAAAACTTATTTTTAAAAGAAAAGTGTGGTCAATGATTATAAAAAGTGACATTCATGAACATTTGATGAAAGCTAAGAAACTTTCTAAAATAACAATTTTAAAGTTATTGAAAAAGACAGTACAGCAATAATAAAAATTATAAACTTTTTGAAACAGCACATTTTTTATTTTAGTGTAATTTTTTTAGGATATCCCTGGATTATTATGGCATTTTCTGGTGGTTCAAACTAAATAGAAACCCAGGTAAACAGATTTTGAAAGATGATGGCACTTTACATGTGCTCTGGCCTTATTAATTACCCCTTCATTTTTAATTGATTTATAGAGATGTCATTTCTAACTGTATTTTATTGTTGTTCCAGCCATGATAAAGGAACAAAACCCTTTTAAATGCTCTTAAAGACAGCACTGCAAGAAGTTTGGCAGAGATTCAGAATAACTAGATGTGGATGCTCTTTTGATAAAGAGAGCAGTTTTCAGAAACATTTCTCAGTTCATTGTGCAAAATTGTTGACATTTTTGCCATTGTAATCCTTTTAAAGTTGTAGCCCTTTGAAATTTGTGTAAAGGCTTTTCTTCACATAAAAAAGATGAGACTATAAGGAGCAACCAAAAATAAAATCTCTTAAAGTGTACCTATTACTGTAGGGATTTATGATGGTATCACAACATCTATGGATCAGTGAACACAAATTTGTTACCAAAAAAAAAAAAAAAAGACATAGTTAGATAGTTCCAGAGAGACTGCCTAAAGCATGATAAAACACAACCCACTAGTGGAACATACTAGATTTGAACTAAATACCACAATCTGTGGGGTTTATTAAATTTGCTGTTGGGTTTAGCTCTTTAAGGACATGTCAACATGAGACAGAATGAAATCCAAGCCCTAAGAAACGCTTCCATCTGATGTGGTCAGTTGTCCTGTACATAACTGTCAGAGAACTATGGGGCAGGCCCCAAACTGCCATATGTAAATGAAGAATCTAGAAAAAAGCTCTTGACATGACACTCATAGGATACTCATGCTGTAATTTCTAGTTCTCCATCTAGGTGAATTGATAAGTTTGGGTTAATTCTTACCTTTTGGCCTTCTTCTATAGAGGAAATTGCTTCTCCAACCATGCAAATAAACCCTTAATCTAAGGATTCCAAACTTGGTTCTTATTTGACAGGGGGACTGTGCACCTTTTATCTTTGCAGCCAGTTATCAATTAAGGCGATTTTTAATTCAAATAACCTCTCTTCTCCCTGGTAGCCTATCTTATATGACTTATACATACCCCTCACTCTAAACTGCTTGCATACCTTACTTTCAAAGAAATCTCAAACGTCCAATGCAATCTTGGGACTAATAAGGATTATGTAGAGGACAGAGTATGATGGATTACTCTATCTATTCCCATGCCTTTGTCTCTTTTCTCTCAGAATATACCTGTATACTAATATTCCCATACTATGCTCATGACTTGGTTTGTCATTTCCTCGTCATGTCATCCCCCAATACTTAATATCGACCCTTCTACCAAAAGCTGAGTTCATTTCACTCTTCAACAGTGATTTTATTTCTCAGTCTACACCATGGTTTCTCGATCTCAGCATCAGACATTTGGGAGAAATCTTTGGTGTAGGAGGCAGTCCTGTGCATTGTTCAATGCTTAGCAGCATTGGTGGCCTTTATCCTCTTGATGTCAGGAGCACCTGCCCCCAGTGTGACAAGAGTCTCCAGACATTGCCAAATGTTCCCCGGAGGACAAAATCACCACTGCTGAGAACCCCTGGTCTACCTGGAACTCTGTGGTTATCTCCATCTTCATTTTTTGCTTTGCGGAGCTGTTCCTTTGATCAGTCTCCATATCCCTCTTACTGGCCATACCATCTCTCTAGGAACTCCCCTCATCTGAGTCAGGAAAACTCTCAAGGCAGCAATTGTGAAGTTGCCCTTTGCCCCCACTCATCACAGGACCTGTGAGAAGTTTTCACTGCCTGGGATCCCCTGGCTTTAACTTGTAGCATCCTTGAGCCTTGTGGGTGGTGCCTTGAACAATTATCATGTTTCATGTCCCTACTTGTGTGGGTTTCTGTGAGCACAGAAGGTGATCAAATATAACTCTGGACAGAACATGTGGAGGAAAAAGACTAGAGAGAATCTGGATTCAATTTAATTTCTTGGCTAAAGAATAAATTTTATTATATATTCATGTTACATCTTCTTGAGCTGGCTAAAAGTTTTCCTACATGGATAACATTGATTTCAATTGGAATTTAATAGATCCAATAGCATGAGGGTCAAACTCTGTGAAATATATTCTCCCTCTTCTTTCACTTCTTTCATTATGCACCCTGGGGGGATTTTTGCTCTATATCTTCTCTGTTATATGGCAGTTATTTCACTGCCCTTTTAATTATATTCTGAAGTCTTTTATAGTTTCTTATTTACCTTTTTTTTTCTAGCTTGGGTATAGCCAAGGAATATATTTTCCACCTGTATTTTTCTGTTTGCTTTTGCCACTTAAAATATTTGTTGTGCCCTGATTATTTTTCAAGATCCCCTGGCCCCCATGAGACAGGCTTTCTGCTGTCTGTTGTTTAGGTGACTGTGCCTGTAACTCTTCTGCTGTTTCTTTTGTCTCTTTGACAAATTTAGAGCAGCAGTTTGAAATATTTAGTGCTTTGTTTCTCTCACTGAAGTTAAAAAGAAAATGTCTCTGTGAACCTTCCTTCTAAGGTTCATGGTGTATCAGCGTTTTCTAAACAGGTTCTCTCCTGGGTAGAGGCAGCCATGGGTGGTGCCCCACTTTCTTTGAGATAAAAATGTCTTTGAGAGGCTTGTTAATTCTCTGCTCATTTCCCCCTGATACCATTTCTTCAGTGGGCTTGAGAGATTTTAGCACTGCTCTTTAAACACACACACACACACACACACACACACACACACACGCACACGCACACGCACACGCACACATGCACATATGCACACACATACAGTATGACATAGCAATGGTATGCCCATAAACAGATGCCCTCATTTTGACTGTTTCCAGCCAGCACCTGAAGATAGAGCCTCTGTCTCCAGGCCTCGGTGGGAGGGTAGGAGCCTAACCCAGATGGTTTTCACATGGACCAAAACCTCTTTCCCACCTTTTGTAACTTTTTACTTCCCTAACTCTTGTCAAGCTCATACTGTTCTCCCTCCCTGCCCCCCCCTCCGCCCCCACCGCCCTGCTTCTCCCTTTAAAATGCCCACTCACCTCTGCACAGACTGAAGCTGAGTTCTCACTGGACTACTTTTCCTATTGCAACAGTATATCACTGATTAAAACCTCTTCTTACCACCTTAGCTAGTGTCCAGCTTTGTTTGTCTTTGACAATGGTTATGTAGACCCTATGTCCTTATGTGCCTCTGAGGCCTTCAGTTTTGTGTCTAGGTAGACAATGAAAACAAAAGGAAACACAGCTTTTGAAAGCAGCATATCCAAACACCACAGGTAGATAGGACCCAATCTACAGTGGCTAGTTGTGTCATCCCGCCAATTACCAGCTCCAAGCCGCCCAGCCTCTTTGGAGCTTGCCATGTGATGTCATAGCTCATCTCCCATTCTAAATGCCAACCCTAAACCTTCTCACAGGAGTTTTAATTTTCAAGCAAGCAATAGACTATTCTATCTTCCACTTTCAAGTTAGGTTCTATGCCAGTGACCTAGAAATGACAGAAATATCCTTGTCATATGTTTTACAAAATCCAGTTTAAAAGAATATTCTAATTCAGGAGATATATACCCAAGAGCTGCAGTTTTTGGCTGAAGGAACTCCATATTTTTTTTTTACCCAGCTCTACTGACCTGGAATTGACGAAAATTGTATGTATTTAAGGTAGACAGCATGATGTTTTGATATATGTCTATATTGCAAAATCATTACCACAATCAATCTAATCAACATATTCATCATCTCATATAGTTACCATTTTTGTGTGTGATGAGAACACTTGAAATCTAAGCAAATTTTAACAATATTATTGTATTTATTATATCTGTAATACTATGCATATTATAATACAACTAGAGGCCCGATGCACGAAATTCGTGCATGTTGTTGGGAGGACCATAGCCAAGCCTGCAATGATGCCAGCATCCCTCACCAGGGACTCTGGCCCGAGGGCCCTCCCCTCCCTTCCTTCGGCATGGACGCTGCCTTGCATCACAGTAAGCAGAGTGTTCCTCCCCTTGGACTCTGGCCCAAAGCCCCTGCCTTCCCTTTCCTCCACCTGGCCAGAGTGCAAACACTGGGCTTGCGTCGCTATAAGCCCAGCCCTCCTTGCTGCAGACTTCAGCCCAAGGCCCCTCTCCTTCCCTCCCTCCATTGGCTGGGGCGCGGACGCTGGGCAACCTACGAGCCCAGAGAGTTTTTCTCACTGCAGATTCCAGCCCCTCCCCTCCCCTTCCTCCACCCGGCTGGGGCACGGACCCTGAACATTCCTGGAGGAGGACTCTGGGAGCCCAGCATCCCTCGCCACAGATTCCAGCCTGAGGCCCCTCCCCTTCCCTCCCTCCACCCAGCTGGGGTGTGGACGCTGGACATCCCTGGAGGCAGATTCCATGAGCCCAGCTTTCCTCCCTGCAAACTCCGGCCCAAGACCCCTGCCTTCCCTTTCCTCCACCCGGCCGATGAGCAGATGTTGGGCTCATGTCGCTGCAAGCCCAGCGTTCTTCACTGTGAACTCCAGCCCGAGGCCTCTCCTTTCCCCTCCCTCTGCCCGGCCAGGGCGCGGACTCTGGCCTGAGGCCCTTCCCCTCCCCTCCTTCGGCAGGGACACTAGGCTTATGATGTCACTGCGAGCCCAGGGTTCCTTCCTGCGGACTCCGGCCCAAGGCCCCTCCCCTTCCCTCCCTCTGCACAGCCAAGCCGGATGCTGAGCTCAAGTTGCCCAGCTTCTGGGTCTTCCGGGGCTGGTCTGCCTCACCACCCGGGGCCAGATTGGGTCCCGGGTGGCAAGGCAGCCTGGCCTCTGGGTCTTCTGGGGTGGGCCTGCCCTGGATGGTGGCTCGCTGGCAGCGCATGCTGTTCCATCCTGCCTATAGTATGCAAATTAGCCGCCATCTTTGTTGGCGGTTAATTTGCATATCGTGCTGATTAGCCAATGGGAGGCATAGCAAAGGTATGGTCAATTACCATGTTTGTCTATTATTAGATAGGATGTTTAGTATTGTTAACTACAGACACCATGCTATACGTTAGGTCTCCAGAACTTACGCATCTTTGCAAGTTTTTACCCTTTGGCCAACATCTCAGTTCCCTTTCCTCAACCCCTGCTAACAACCATTCTGCATTCTGCTGCTATAAATTTGACGTTTTTAGATTCCACAGGTAAGTAAGATTATGCAGTGATTGTCTTTCTGTGTCTGGCTTATTACATTGAGCATAATGTCCCAGGTTCACCCATGTTGTCACAAATGGCAGGATTTCCTTCTCCTTTAAGGCTGAAGGAGCTCTATTATCTTTCTTTTTTTTAAGATATGTTTTTATTGATTTGAGAGAGGAAGGGAGAGGGAGAGAGAGATGGAAACATCATTGATGAGAGAGAATCATCAAAGGGCTGCCTCCAGCATGCTCCTTACTGGGGATGGAGTCTGAAACCCGGGCATGTGCCCTGATCTGGAATTGAACCATGACCTCCTGGTTAATGGGTCAACACTCAACCACTGAACCACACTGACCTGGCTCTGTTATCTTTAAAATTAGAATTTGAGTATTCTAAGAGAGTAAGAACTAAAATTGTGAAAAAGTTATCTCCTCAAATTTTAGTCCATTGCTTGACCGAAATCAAACCCGGAACCTTACAGTATGCAAGCTGATGCTCTATCCACTGAGCCAAACCAGCTAAAGCTTTTGGTTAATTTTTTTTTTAAAAAAACTGCTAATTGATTTAGTGATGTGTGCAAAATTTACTATACTCTTTATTTCTCTATGCTACTGATCCTCAAAACTTGAGTGTGCTTCAAAATCAACTGGAGGGATTGTTAAAACACAGACTGCTAGGATCTATCCTCATAATTCCTGATTTCTAGGCCTAGAATGGGGCTAGGAATGTACCTTTCTAACAATTTCTCAGGTAACCTGGATGATGCTGGATCAGGGGCTACACCAAGAACCACTGCTCTGCATAGATCTTGAAGAAGGCTATATTTTAAAAATTGTATTTTTGGGGGAAGGCTTAACTGAGATGTGAACATGTAGAGCAAGGGAAGTAATTGAGACAATTGGATCTCAGGGTGAGAAGCTGTGAGACTTGAACCTGGCTATGAGAGTGGGGATCTGCAGGTCTGACTAAAGCTTGAACACTCTGGCCTCACGGAAGTAAACTCATGGGGATGTGGGTGGGTAAGGGCTCCTTCCCAACTGCTTTTATGTGTGAGTGTTTTAAGGGGACTCACGAGTCTCAGGCATCAAATCTGCCAATTTAGAAGTTCTAGGCCAGTGTTTGAAATCCTGGCTGTACTTTAGAATCACTTGGAAACTTTAAAGTTATCTATGCCCACGCCTATCCCAAAGCAATTAAACCAACTTTGGAGGCTGCAGTGTGGGCAGTGGAAGTTTTTAAAAGCAAATCTCTCTGAGGATGACCAGGCCCTACTTCAGAGATTCTGGTTTAATTGGTCAGAGGAGTATTTTGAATAGCATCTACTCTCTGCCATTTTTGAAGGTGACATTGGTGAATCTAATGCTCACTGAGGTTAGAGGACAATGGTGTGGGGGTGAACTCTATGAGACCAAGGAGTTTCAGTCTCTGCTGTATGTATTAGTGTCGAGCACTTTACTTGGCTCAGAGAAAATCCTGCACGCTCCCTACTGGGGATTGAGCCCAAAACCCAGGCATGTGCCCTGATCAGGAATCGAACCCTGACTTCCTGGTTCATAGGTCGCCATTCAATCACTGAGCCACACAGGCCAGGTGAATCATCTCAATTTTTGAGACTATTTCAGACACTTTAGAAATGCTTCTAATCTCTTGTCTTCCCCAACACTGTTTTTGGAAAATTTCAGTTCCACCCAATTGCCTGCTTTGCCTTCATTTCCGTCTCCTTATAAACTATCCTTCACATAGTCTTTAGGATGTCTTCTATAGAAGCAAATTCCAGCAGCTACCTAAAAACTTTAATGTTATGGTGTACTGAAATGAATGGAAAGGCTGTTCATGGTTTCGTGCCAGGGGGGTGAGATAGTATCTGGACACACATGTAACCAATGCATATCATTGAGAAGCTAGGACTAAGATGGCCTTAATGTTCCCCTTTAGAACGTTATTTTTCTTTCTGATTTTTGTGCTCCTTACCTTTTTCTTAGACCATTTACTTTAGAAATTTGTAATTGCAAGCTTTTTTCTCTGCCCTTTTGAGATATAAATCTTCTACAACTCAGCGCTGTTTTTCTCAAGGACTTGAGAGCCATCCCTTTGAAACGTAATAATGAAGAAAGATAACACCCTCCTCTTCCAGTCTGCGGATGGGTAGTGGATAGGAACCTCAGCAAACACAGGCGGCCTCATCATATTGACCAACTTCCCTGCTAACATCTCCTATTAATGCTCCACTAGCTCACCCCAGCTCTTAAAATTTCCCATGTTTTGTTTCAGTGGAGTTTAGTTTAATCTCTCTCCTCTGCTGTTATAATCTTGAAACCATTAGTTTTGACTGAAGTCTACCTCACCCGTTTAACTGTCCAGTGTAATTTTTCTTTGACATTGATTGCCTGGTGTTGTGGGTTGAATTTTCTCCATAAAAGGTGTGTTGACGTCCTAACTCGTTGTACTTGTGAGTGTGACCTTATTTGGGAATAAGGAAATTTTTGGCTCTTTGTAGATGTTATGAAGATGAAAGTTAAGATGAGGTCGACTAGAGTAGAGTGGAGCATTATCCAATATGAGTGTTTAGCTAAGTCCTATTTGTCCTTCAAGGCGCAGTATAAATATCACCTCTTTGGGATCTCTTCACCCATCCCCCAGGCAGAGTTTGTTGCCTCATCCTCTGGGCCCCTGTGTGACATGGTTACTCATGTACACATTTCCCCTTGTATTAGGATTTATTTGTGGTTGTGACTCTCTTTTCTAGATTCCAGAGGGTAGGAGTCTTTTCTCATTTATTTTAGGAGAGGTGGTACTGCCTTCCCAGTGGACTCTTAGAAAATATTCAGTGAATGAATGAAGTTGGAGCTGGAGAGGGCCACAAAGAAATGTCTTCTTTTTCTCCTCTTCATAGTATGGTGAAACCACAGTGCCTTTTTAATCCTATTGGACTTAATTTCTCTGACGATGAGAGGGGAGTATGGGAGGGCAGATTATCCATCGGATACCACTTTTAAAAATACACAATCAGCATTTTAACAACAAAAGAGTGTTGAATATTTAAGAAAAGTACATGGAGTGCCATCTATTGCAATAAAAATATCCTATACTTCTATCTTATTTGCTAAAGAACTATAAAGTGGATATGTTATCAGAGAACTGCATGGCTGGCCTTTCTCCATGGCTAGTGGGAGTGGGGCTCTTGGTGTACTGGAATAAGCATTTCCAGAGACCCCATGGGATGATTAGATGTGGTAGAAAGCTTGATTTGCATGGAATTACATCCCTCAGTTTGCAAAGTCACATTACCCCTTACCCAATCCTGGAAAATGTGCAACTGGGAAAACTTTGGATTCTGGCTACAGACAAAGCCAGAACCCAAAGTTTCCATCCCATGGCAAAGCTGGATCTAGTTTAACATTTCACCCAGACATGACTGGGCATGCACCTAGCTTTCTGGCCAAGCTTCACAATGGCATGCCCATAATAGTTGGCCTTCCCTTTGCTCCTTTCCAGTTATTAATAACTGGGTTCATTGCAACAGCATCAGATATATAGGCTGCCAGTAGATTTTAAATTTTTATTAAAAGGCTAAAAGAACTAAAATAAAATTGGGTTTGTTTTGGTAGCGGCTTGTTTAATTTGTACCTAGAGAACAGGAGAAACGATTCCTGAAAGGAGTCTGTGCTGGTCCTCCAGGTTTCCAGCATTCCAGCCTCAGTCCCTCCACTACCCCAAGGCCTCCATTCTTTCATTTTCCCTTTTGGAACTGAAGAGGAAGAGGCAACATAAAGAGTAACTCCTCTGTGTTGAAGGTCTTTGTTCAAGCCCTCACATGCTCAATAGTACAGTGTGTCTGCTCAAGATCCCGTCTTTGCCTCTCCAAACTCCCAAAGGAATTCCATACCTCTGTCCGGAGGTGAGGCTGCAGGCCTATGGTGTTAGAATCTATGTTGACATTTCCTGATCTTGTCCACCCAACGTTCCTTCCTGCTCAGCTCCTGCTAATAACATTGTCTTCCTTTGCGGAGCTGCCCGTTTCCCACTTGGTATAATCTTAACAGGGCTGTCAATCGCAGCGTGGTTTATCCTCTACTTCCCACCTTTGAGGTGGGACCCTAAACTCAGATGACCACACTCAAGAGAACATCCAGGCCTCTCCTCCTCATGCCTCAAGGACAAACATCACCATAATAAGCTAGAGCAAGGCCAATACACAGGGGAAAGGGTTCTAAAGGTGTAAGAGCTATCGAACAACATCACTTAAGTTTCTGCCATTCCTGAGGCCTGGGCTTCTCAGATATGAAATGCAATCACCCCCTTTCTTGCTTTGTCAAGAAGAACTTGGGTTGTGTTTGCTTGTGTCCACAGGGACCAGAATTCAACAGGGTTCCAGGGAGGGCTGTCCTATGCTTGGGCCTCTCACGTTCCACTGAAACTTGAAATCATGGCCTAATGAAACCCGGCAGCCACAGAGATGCCCTGAAATGTTTTTGTTGTAGTGGTTATTTACATCTTCTTGAGGTTTCATTTTGTATTTTCTTCCCTCAGGGTGACATGCACAAATAAATCATGTCTGTACTTCCCTTTATTTATATCTTAATATAACATCAGTAGTGTGATTAGATAATTTGAAATTTAATAGAACTTTCCTGTGTGAATCAGCTAAGATATATCACAGTGAAATCTCAGAGCTGGAAGGAGCAGGGTGTTCATACACACGACTGAGTCAGCACATAATATCAATTTTCTGTGTCCTCATAATAGATACTTGAGAATAATTACTGACAGCCTATGGAGAATTCATCAACCTCAGGTACCAAATAACAAGTTACACTATCATGGTAACTGTGTGAATTAAGTTAGAAATTCAAAGAATACTGATGATGTCTCATTACGCCCCCCCCCCCCCCCTCCAGAAAAGCCAATCTGCATAATTGATGCTATAGGTAGAAAAAGTTTTTTTATAGTTATATTCTAAATCAAAGAGTCTTTAATAAATGAGAAGTACACGATCCTTGGGAAGTATTGGTGTCCATGTGGGACAGTAAAATCAGCATCCATAATTCGTGTGCTATTTAAAAAAAATGCTGTTTATTTTCTAAACCTCAGCATGCCATGCTCCAAACAGCACTCTCAATGGACTGAAAGAGATGGACTGGGGAAGTTCAATGTTTAGAGAAAAAGACTATTAATGAGTTACTACATGGGCATAGGCAGGCTGCCCAAAGAGTGTCCGGGCCTTGGAACAGGGAACTCTGGCACTAAGAGCCTGACTTTTTAATTCATAAAGGCTGAATGGGGTCTCTGTAACTCATGGTGGGAAAAAAATGTTCAGGACCTATTGTTTTGGTGATTACTAATCAAGGAATAGAATTTCTGCCTGGTGATAATCTGTTGCTTTTTAGAGTAAATTCTATTCTGGGTGTTAATATTATTTATAACAGATGCCTAAAGTAAGTTATATATATTTTTTTTGATGAGCAGATGATTAATAAATAAAATAAGTTTTGTTTTTTCTGTTGTTGCTTTTCCTTGCCTTTCGTTTATTCCCCGTCCTCTTTACTGCCCCCCCCCCCATTTCTATCTTTAAGTTCTGCTCTATAAGTTACCCATTTAAAAAGGTACATTTTTCAATATTAAGAAGTTATGTTTTTTGGGTCACTTTTTAAGGATTTTTGGTGATTTGTTGTCAAAGGTGAAATTATCTAGCAGGTGTCTACTTATAGGTCTTGATGTAGTTCTTCTGCAGACCTGTATCTGATCTCTCCCGAGCAGAAGCCTGTCCTGCTCATATTTGCAGGACCAGAAGCTTGCAACCTGCTTGGTACAAAGGAATTTTAAAGGGAAATTGCACCAGGCAAGTTACTCAAGGATGATATTTTTTTTTCACGATTAATGGGATCAAGACTATTACAACAGGGGAGAGAGTTTGAACTCAAACCCACTGAAACAAAAGGTGGGAGACTAAGTGCTGGGGTGAGCTAGTGGAAAAGTCATGGAAGATGTTAGGGAGAGGGTGGTCAGTGTGGTGAGGCTACCAGTGTTTGCTGACTGGCACTCATGGGTGTTAGGCTCCTACCTTCTAGCAGAGGCTGGACAGTGGGGGTGCATTATCTCCTGATTACATATCAAAGAGATGGATCCCAGGTCCTGGAGAAAGACTTTGCTGGCCTGTAGATTACCTCTCAAAGGGGCCAGGAAGAAATCACAACTACAAGTTTTCCAAAGGAAATGCTTAAAGAAAGGAGGGCAGGGGCCTGTAGTCAAAGGGAAGCTGTGTAAACTTAAGCCAAGCTGAGAGGAACATTAAGGCCCTCTTGGTCAGAATGTATTTGGGATCTTGATAGTATTTTGGTGTTTGTAGGGCCACTTTATTATACAGGCAGGTAACAATCATAGAAACATAAAAATCTGTGTGTGAATGTTGGGGGGTGGGGGGTGGGCAGGTTGGTTGTAGTTTCATTTCTTAGACCAAATATGTCTAGACATAATTTTAAAACTGCTGTACTGGAGAGAAGATGTTAAGTCTTTGCATTTTTCCTAAGAAGAGAGGTGTACTCTAGGAGATCTAGCACTGTGCCTATCTGCCGGGAGCCGGTCCATCCTTGATGTTTCAAGGGACCTGGCATATATGGCATACTGTTCTTACTATGTTTGCTCACCTTTTTGGCACTATGTGTTTTAACCAAGGTCACCTCTCTGAGAAAGGTTGTTTCCCCAGGTAGGGATTTTCCCCTGAAGTTAGGGAGGGAATAAAACCCCTTAACTAAGTGCCAGGGGGATAATTAATCACTTTAACTACGAACAATCATGCTTAAGCTACATAATCTTTACTCCCTGGAATGGAGATAAGAAACGCCCTAACCTTTGGAATAGAGATTGATAGGATTGGAATCAACTGGTATAAATACAGATGTAACAAGACAACAGGACACAGAACCTAGACAGAACCTAGACACAGAACCTATACAGAACCTAGAGACAGAAGAACTTCGCTGGAGAGAATATGGCAAAAGATCCTGGACAGAAACTGGCCACAGAACCTAGAGACAGAACCTAGCGAGAGAATATGGCAAAAGATCCTGGACAGAAACTGGCCACAGAACCTAGAGACAGAACCTAGCGAGAGAACATGGCAAAAGATCCTGGACAGAAACTGGCCACAGAACCTAGAGACAGAACCTAGAGACAAAACCTAGAGACAGAACCTGGATGAAGAACCTAGAGATAGAACCTGGCTATAGAACCTGGATAGAACATGGCAAGAGAACTTGACTAGAACCTGGTGACTGAACCTGGCAAAAGATCCTGGACAGGACCTGGCTACAGAAATTGGTTGGAGAACCTAGCCAGAACCTGGATGAAGAACCTGGCTACAGAATCTGGCGACCCAACCTGGCTGGGGAACCTGGGGAACCTGGCTGGAGAACCTAGCAAGAGAACATGGACACAGAACCTGGCTGGAGATCCTAACCAGAACTTCGCTGGAGATCCTGACCAGAACTTGGCTAGAGATCCTGGCTAGGCTGCTGATCAACTGAACGTTGTCTCCGTGTCATTCCTTCTTCGCCGACTCTGTCCACACCTTTGGGGACCCCTGGACCTGCTGGGGTTGGACCCCAGCACCTATCTTCCCTGCCACATTAGCATTCACCTAGTCCTAGGCAGTGGTCAGCAAACTGCGGCTCAGCAAACCACGGCTCGCGAGGCACATGTGGCTCTTTGGCCCCTTCAGTGTGGCTCTTCCACAAAATACCGACTTCTGCGCATGGGCCACGAAGTTTCAATCGCACTGTATGTGCGTGCCCGCACGTGGTATTTTGTGGAAGAGCCACAATGAAGGGGCCAAAGAGCCGCATGTGGCTCGCGAGCCACGGTTTGCCAACCACAGACCTAGCACAGTGTTGTCAACACAGCTGATGCTCACTGAAAGTTTGTTTTCGCCCTTCAATGAGCAAATATGTCCCCATTCCATAGACCCATGCAACCAGTGCAGGTTAGTTTAGAATTTAATTGTCACCTCCTGGGAAACACTTGGGTCTCCAGGCAGGCAGTCTGTGGTGGAATTCTGGTTGTAACTTCATAATTATATGAACTTGGGCAAGTTACATAAACTCTGAGTCTCTTTGTTTAATGTAAAATGAAACTCAATATCCATTTCAGAGAGATTGCTGTGAATGAAATGAGATGTTGCCTATCAATGCAGGACAGAGATGTGGCATACTGTTGTTTCTGAATCATTGTCGGTTTTCCTGTCTGCACGGTTGCTTTATAAAGGCAGCCATAGAGAGCCCCGTGTGTGCCTCTTGGCCTTTTGATTTGTAATAATGAACCCTTGTTATGTTTTTGTATAAACTTGTTCTGCTTGAATACTTTATTGGTGCCTTTATTTCTGCTTAATTGTTTTATTTTTCATGACACTGGCTTGATTTAGAGAGAGGCATTTCTTTGTTTATCTAATTCTTCAATTAAGTCTCTATAGTGTGGTTCAAGCCAATACCTCTGGGTGCTAAATCAGAGAAGCCAACCACAACTGCAAGGCCCAAGGCAGAGCCTGCTTTAGGTAAGAAATGGATTTTATGGCCCTGGCCAGGTAGTTCAGTTGGTTAGAGCATCATCCAGATACGCCAAGGTTGTAGGTTCAATCCCCGATAAGGATAAACACAACAATCAACCAATGAATACATAAGTAAGTGGAAAAACAAATTGATGTGTATCTCTTTCTTTCTCACATCAATAATTTTTAAAAGAGTTGTTTCTACCGCTGATGTGGATGCTACTTTTGGGAATCAGCTAGAATTTGTAGCGTGCACCTTGAATGGGCCAAGTATCTGGATGTGCCTCTATGGCTGGTGAGAATAAAGCTTTCGATTTCCTTCCTCTTTTAACAAGTGTCCTGCTTCTATCTCCTTTCCCTTTCTCCTTGAAGATCATACTTTCCATTAAAATGGAACTTTATATATTATTTAGGGGTTTAGTCTTTTCAAAGTGCTTTTACAGCCATCATTTTTTACCTTCTTAAAATCTGGGATGAGGTAAATGTCAACATCAATGTCTTTGGATGAAGAAATGGGAAGGGCTTGTCCAAGACCAATCAGCTGAAAACCAGTGGAGGCAGGATTAGAGCTCAGCTCCCCCAGAAACCAGCTTAGAGGCCTGCCCTTGCCACCACAGGGGATGTGTAAATAAGAATAGAAGAACCACCTTTTGTAACTTTCTGGGGGCTTGGCCTATTAATCATACTGTCATTGCTGAACAAGTGATGTATAGTCCTAACTCTAAATAAGCACATGCTATCAGTCATTTGCTATTACTTCCTCTCCTCCAATTTTGTATATGAATCCTCTACATTTGGGGCAGTTATCAGTGAACTTATGGTGTTTACTATTGTCAGGTTTCTATTCACATTTGTTTGGGTGGCTATTCTGTCCGTCAATATATACTAAGTGAATAGTCTATGCCCTAGGTAGGCATTGAGGGAAATTAAAAACAAAATTAAAAATAAAAGGAGTTGACTAAAATGTAGTTCTTTCTTTCAAGAGGTATGGCATCAAGAAGTGGTATGGGAACATCAATTTAGAACCTCAGTGCCTCTTGACTACATTCTTCAAATAATCTGCTACTTCTACCTGCTCCATGCATGTGTAATTCCAAACTCTAAGCTGAGACATTAAAAACTCTGCTCAATTTGACCTATGTGCACCCTTTCTTTCAAAGCTTATCATGTGTCATGTGAGCTGTATGCTGGTCTGCCTGGTCCCCCTGCCATGTCTTGAACATTTCTTGTTCTCAAACTCTTTCTTCCATCTTGGAACCCCTTTCCTCATATCTACACTAATAAAAGAGAAACATTCAAATTGCTGTCACCCCGCTACAACCACCAGCCAACCAGAGCAACTATGCAAATTAACCCAAAAAGATGGCGGTTAATTTGCATATGCAGGCACGGAGCAAAGACTGAAGGCTCCCGCCAGAGTGAAGACTGAAGACTGAAGACTGAAGACTGAAGAGGCTTGGCCTCACTGCAGCTGCATAGGAGAAGCCTCGCATTGAGGCTTGGCTTCTCCTCTGTGGCCGGACCAAAGGCCTGGGTCCCCGATGCCAGAGAAAAACCAGTGCCAGCAGCCAGGGGAAGGAAGGCCTACTGCGTGAATCTTTGTGCAACGGGCTTCTAGTTTACTTATAAAACTCATCCCCTTCTTCATTGATTATTTTTCTCAAATATGCTTCAGTAGCTCAGTATTTCCAGAGCTCAGACCTTTTATCATGCCATATGTAAAACCTATCTCTAATCAGTTATTTGAGTATATGCTTGTCACATTCACTAGGTTGAAAGCTGCTGGGAAGGACCGAGGAGGAGGGAATGTGTCTATTTCTCTTACTACCCAATACAGCAGCTTGTGCATGGTAGAGGTGCCAAATGAAACTGTATGTGCTCACTATACCCCGCTGTAATTTGTTTCTTCATGGGTATATAGGAAAACGACAGTTTCAGCCTCCCTTGCAGTAAGGTTGAGGCCATGGGATTGGATGTGGCAAAGTGCTATATATCACTTTCAGGCTGGGCTAATGACCATCTACTCTCTCTTCCTCTTTCTTTTAGACCCTGAAGGCCACATGTTTAAGATGGTGGCATGGAAAAATGGAAGGAATCTGGTTCTATGTGTTACCACTGTGATCTATGTGTTACTGCTAGATCCTAATGTGAATGAGAAATACATCTTGGTTTTGTTAAATGACTGAGACTTCAAAGTTTACTTATTGTGCAGCCTAGACTAAACTATCCTGATAAACAGCCTAAAGCTCTCTGAGGGCAGGGACACTGTCTCTCTGTCCCAGTGCTGTGTCCTATCACCCAGTATAAGAGTCCTCCCGGCCATCTCCGTCCCATCCTTTGTGACAATTATGGCTTTCTTATCTTAGTCTTTCCTCCCTCTGCATACCTGTGCTTGTTCACTCCCAGATGTTTGGACAGGCCTCAAGTTGTAGGTCTTGAATTACCTCTTGGGCCAGATAACAGATTCAGTATCTGCTGTTGGACTCTCCCCACTCACCCTCTGACATGGGTGTGTGATAACCGGAAGGTCCATTTTAAATAAATGCCATTCTTGGGCCTGAGTCTACTTGGCTGGCAATCTTCTGGGGTCATTTCCAATCTCATCCCCAAGACAGGATCAGACAACACCTAATTAATTAATGTACTAATCAAACAAGTTATGTATTATTAGGTGCATTGGAGAGAAAAGAAGAGAAGCCACAATCCCTGTCATTAGGATACATGGAGTCTAGTGAAAGCATGGAAACCCATTACACTTAAAGAATTTTTACAGGTGCCCTAGCCAGTTTGGCTCAGTGGATAGAGCATTGGCCTGTGGATTGAAGGGTCCTGGGTTAGAGTCTGGTCAAGGGCACATGCCCGGGTTGTGGGCTCGATCCTCAGTGTGGGGTGTGCAGGAGGCAGCCGATCAATTGTTCTCTCTTATCATTGATTTGTGTGCTTCTTGCTGCTGTTTGCAGTGTCGGAGGGTAGACACATTTACTCTGATAATAGGGTTAAAAAGGATTCATTTGGCAAAAATCCAAGTGTTACCTTGATATAGGCTCGGTGATGTACAAAGATTCTGGGAAAACCTGATATGTCCAACACTTACACTGTGCAGTTTTTTAATTAAGTTATGTTTTGTTTCTGTGGATTTTTATTTTCAAAGAGCTGAGAGGAAGAGAGTGGGATTTTGAGGCTGCTACCATGATTATAATTGCTATTACAGGGATGTTAATGTTCTTGCAGATTCTTTTATTTTCTCTAAGGAAGATAAAGAGGAGGGGGCAGGTGACTGACGTTTTTTTAAGGCTAAAAGGGAGCTTGGCTTCCATCTTTTAGTCTATTGCCTTTATGTTTTTCACTTTCCTTTTCTGCCTGCCCCCATATTAACATCTGCTGTCCCTTCTCATGCATGAAGTTATTTGTTAGTATTGGCAGGGTGTTTTTTTGGTTTTTTTTTTTTTTAGACTAATTCTACCTGTATTTTGATGGAGAGGGAGAGTTTTTAATTATGTTGCTTATGGATGCTGTGCTGTTTGATGAGCGGTGTGGGAATGTCGATGCTGTCACCAGCAACATTTCTAGAACACAGAAAAATACCTGATTGAGAAAAAAAGCCTAGTTCTTGGGCTATTTGCAGCCTTATGCTAATTACACAATGATCTAGGGGACACTAACATGTTAGTTCTATTTCAGCTTCATTCTTTTCAATTAGAAAATAATTGCTCTTTTTGTTGACTAAAGGATTTTAAAAGCTACAGTGAGAAGGCTGCTTTTGTTTCATATTAACCGGTGTGTCAGCTCTTCCTACCTGACTCTGGGCCTGATGTCTCAAGTCTGACACATTTTCAGTGAATCCAGTCATTGGGTTTATATCCTCCCTTTTACTTTTAATGAAAGAATCTTCTGTTTCTTTAAATCTAACTGGGTGGTTCTCAAACTATAGGGTGAATCAGTGGCCTGGGGAGCTTATGAAAAATGGAGATTTATAGAAATGGTTATTCAGCAGATCAAGGTGAGGTCCAGGAATTAGCACTGGTGATTCTAAAGCCAACAGTCCTTACATCCCACTTGGAGAAATCTCTTTTGAGAACATTGGTCCTCAAACTTGAGCCTACATTAGGATTACCTGGGACTTATTAAACTCAAATTGCTGGTCTCTACCCACAAAGTTTCTGATTCAGTAGGTCTGGGGTGGGGTCTGATAGTTCACCTGACTCTTAAGTTCCCAGGCAATGCTGATGCTGCTCTTTGGGGACCCCACTTTGAGAACCGCTGCTCCTGGGTATTCCAGTTATGGCCTGTTGTTGGTCAGAAAAGAGCTAGACTTTGACAAATCCCAACTATTCTGAGGAATATGAGGACTGCATACTTCAGCCCATAGTTTTTTGAAGGACAATTCACATAAGACATAGGCTCCTTTTTAGGTAATGCATTACTTTTGCTCACAACAGAACTTCAAATTAGACCCTAATTGAACAAATTGTTAATTTTCAAGGTACAGACATAGGCCAGTGGTCAGCAAACTGCGGCTCGCGAGCCACACGCGGCTCTTTGGCCCCTTGAGTGTGGCCACGAAGTTTCAATCGCACTGTACGTGTGCGTCCGCACGTGGTATTTTGTGGAAGAGCCACACTCAATGGGCCACAGTTTGCCGACCACTGACGTAAGCTATCTAAAACTGACATTAACATGACATTGTGCCATAAATACCATCCAAGTATCTTGAATGTCACAAACAGTCCATGACTTTACTAGGCCCATCAAGGACTGCTTTTGTAAACAGCAATTATTGGTTGGGTTGAAAATAGAGCTATTTATATTGGTGGAGTTAATAAATCTATAAATAGATTTTAGTCAATTTATTGGCTATTAACCTTAATATTATAATTATTCTTTATAAATGAATTATTTTCTCTATGCAAGGATTTCAGCTGGTGTTCTCACTACTACATAAATCAGATAGCTTCATATTAATCCAAATTATTTGGTTTAGGTCTACTCTTACAAGTGACCAAGAGAGTTATTTTTTCCTAGTCACCAGACTAAGAAAATTTTGTCTTACTTAAAATGATAATATTTACAAAATTTTGATGCTATTCATGTGACATGCACTTTCTCCTTCATGAATAACAGTAACTTTTAAACAAAAATAATTTGATATTTCTTTAAGTAGAATAATAAAAAACTAAAATATATGCTCACTTTTCCCACTTTTTATTTTCCTCAGCAAGTTTATAGTAGAGTGGATGGGAGTTTGGAAGGCTGATAACAGAAAACACAAAAAGTTTGAATAATTTGCAATGCCAGAAAAAGTGGAGGAAGAGAAGGTTACCAAATTGTAAAAGACATCTTTCTAATAGAAAAAACTAAAATGCTGAAACAAAAAACACAGATACTTTCTTATAAAATTGGGTGTCACCTACCCTTAATGTTGATGAGGCTGACAAGTCCATGGAGCTTTTTCACCCATAAGCATACCATAAGCATACCTGCACCCCCCCACCCCCACCCCGACTCTACTTTGCATCTCTAGAGGAAGAGGAAACGAAATGTATGTCGTTATGTTAATCTCTGAAAAATCTTTTCAGTAAAATTTTAACCTCTGCGATAGGCCAAGTGCAATAAATACCTTGCTTTTGTGTTGGGTATACATATTAAAATCCCAACCTGCTTTTTAATGAGTCCTACATCTAAATTGCAGTTTTAGGATAATCACACTATTACACCAGATTAAAAAGAGGGAAAAAAACACCACCACAAAGAATTGATGGTAATTGGACCTGGTCTAGGTTGGAATAGGGCAATTATCATTTCTGGCTGCTTCTCCTTTTTTAATGTGAAGTTCGCTTGGATGACCTTTGGCCATTTTTCACCCAATGACATAGAGTGCCCTGTTCTTGGCCTGAAAACACTCTAGTTAGTCTTACTGTTAGAGAAGAATTTCAGCAGATCAAGGGTTTGCAGCTAAAATCAGAGAGTGGTGAATATGCAGGTAGAATTCTGTTTACTATCCAGCAAAGAGGGTTATTTATTTGTCCCATTTGTCCCAAGTCAAAATTTAAAGATTTGATATTGACTTTTCCAAAAAGTCAAAATAATTCACATACAGGTGGAAACTGCACTTCAGTCATTTTCTTTAAAATAGGTATCATATTTTAAAGTGAAGTCATTGTGCTTAAAAACTAGATATGAGAAGGAGCATACTTGGTTATTGATAAGAGTAGGTCTTTAAGAGTTTTCCTACTATGATTTAAGTGCCCTCTACACCCATAGTAGAGGTGGAATTGGATGTGGAAGTGAGTGGAACCTGCAAGAGTTCCTCTTAGACAGAAAAGAAAATAGTTAATTTTAGCTTTTAGATGTTGGCCGCCCTTCATTGTAGGGAACAACAGTCTGGTGTTGCCAAAAACTAAGGGTAATGGTTCCTATTATATAAAATATAACCGTATACTAGTATGTATATACCTTAACACCCTTCTTACCTGAGTTATTCTGGTGAAAGTTCTATTTTAATCCAAATTACCTGCTTTGGGAACAAGGATGCTTTTCTCCGGGGGTAATTACCAGTGTAATCGAATTACCATCTGCTTGCCTTATGTTCTGTAGATGGCTCAAAGGAGATAGTTTTAGAAAAGACCTGGAAATGAAACATTTCAGGAGGGAGGAAATAAAGATAACTAAAAAGGGAGTAATAACTAGGAGTTTAAAGAGGAAAAGCATATGGTATTGAGCATATAACTTAAAAACCAGCATCCGAAACCCCTGGTCCAACTGAGGATTCCTCGGGAGTAAGAACTGATAGAAATCCAAGGCTAGAACAGAGTGACCAATAGGCCTAAAGGGAATCTCCAACGGGGCCCAGTGGAGAGGAGCAGCAGATGGTATTCATTTGTGATTTTGTGGTGAAAGAGCAGCCTTAGGCTAGGTGTAACCATCAGAGGCTTGCTTTCCATATTCTGAGACAAAACTTTAAAAGGAAGCTTGAGTCCCCTGGAGAATTTCCTTGCAGTCATCATTCATTTTAAACATATATTGAACACCTCCAAAGCAGGATGCCTTTCATGAGGCTCTTAGAGCAGATATGCTGATGCTAGTTACCGGTCCTGCCCTTGGAGATTGCATAATGCAGTAGGGAAGCAGGGGAGATAAGGTGTGTGCATGTCCAGATAACCAGGGCACTCGAGTGCCGCATTAGGGAGACAGAGTGCTCTGGGGTTTCACAGTGGTGAGAGGCAGTCTCCTTAGGGCTGGGGGGGGGGGGGGGGGCGGGGGGAGGGGGGAGGGCTTTCTGGAGGATGTGGATTTGAACTGGGTCTGTGTGGGTGGAGAGGGTTGGCTAAGCAGTGAAGGGCTACCTAATATGGAGGTGGAAGTCAACACAGAAAGTCAGGGACCTTAAGTAGAGTGTTCAGGATTTTAATATTTATCCTCTAATTATATAAATGTTTTTCACATTTGAAATACATCTGAAATGTGATTCTGCATTCTTGGGCGATTAAGCTGCACTTGAAAAGATGTGCACAATCAACCTTCAGTAGTTTTAGCTTTAGCATATGTTAATTCTGCAGCTGTGACCCCAGAAATAGAATCTGAGCAAGAATAATTTTTGTTGTCATTAATTTTTTAGCTTTGGCAAACAAAAGGGGAATGGCTTGAATTGTAAAAGCCACCGATCCTGTCAGAGTCTCTTACACGTAAAGCCAGGTTGAGGTCCTGTTGGAGGAATCAGAATTTCTATTGTCACCCTGGTCCCTTTACTGCACATAAATTGGTCCCTGTCTCTTTCACTTGGTGTCAGTGGTTGAATCGTTATAATGGGCACACTTGCATCACTCATACTTCTACTGTCATGAAATAACATATTTTCCTAATTTTGAAACTGTAAAAAATAACTTTGGGATACATGATTTTTTTTTCACAGACAAGTTGTTTAGCTACTTTTTAAAAAGATAGTGAAAACATTGACCTCACCACCCTAAGTATAGTAAACCATATTTATTCATGGCATGTTCCTTTTAGTGTATTTTCTTTCCTTCCTTAATTTTGATCAGTTTTTATAAGTTGCACATCCTCCCCCTCCAACCCCATCCACACATAAGTCCTCTCTGCACACTTGCTCCCTGACAGCCTTCAAGTCTGTCAGCAGCAGAAACCTGGACTTTCTGCAGATCTGGTTCCATCAACTGAGGTGTGAATCATGTTTAATTAAAACCTGTCACTTAGAAGTAAGTGAAAGAGCATTTAACCTCTGTTCATTCCACCTCAGCAACTCCATGCCCACCAGAGTGCCTGCTGCTTGTGGCTAGAGTGGAAGACCGGTGCCCTTCTGGGTCCCTGAGCTGCCTGAGGGCACACTCACACTGCAGGTTCAATGATGCAAAATAGTCTCTGCTCCCTGTTCATCCTCATCTCGTGCAAACATCCAAGGTGTGGAAAGACACCAGGTACATGAGCTTCCCTGCTCTCCCTTCCTCAAAGGCTCCTTCCTCTACTAGTCACCTGGGGTCCTGCAGGATGAGAAGGCACACTTCACTGCTGCCGCCACTGTGGTGGTAACTGAGGATGACTGTCATGAGATCTCCCACCTTCTCAGAACTCTCAACTCCAATCTTCACTTGGCCATCCTTTTAACACCGCAGATTCCCTCTGAGCCCAGCCATCCAGTTGTGGCAACCCCTTGGATCTGCTGTGTCCCGTGGATGATTCTATCAGGAAAGCCCTGGTGATAACTTGCTGGGGCTGAGCTGAAGGTCCATTGCTCAAGAGCAGTGTGAAGTCAGTGGACAGGCAACATGGAAGGCGTGAGCCACTGGTGAATGGGATGGTGGAAAGCCAACCATGAGTTAGAAAGGCTGGCTGCTAGGAAGTCAGAATAATTCGATTATTTGCACAGAAGTATGACTGGTCTGCATGACTTGGTCTGAATTCATTGCATTATAAGCAGCTTTACCATGAGATGAACTATCAGTAAAAACAGTGCCTGCTCCAGGAATAGGTTAGGTGGGAGACCATGTCAAGGTATTGATAGGGCAAATGTTGCTTTAGAATTAATATAAATAATATTTACCTAACACAGGTTTCTTCTATAGATAACGAGTGGCCCGGTGCATGAAATTCATGCACAGGAGGTGGAGGGTTCCCTCAGCGCAGCCTGCACCCTCTCCAATCAGGGACCCCTTGGGGGACGTCCGACTGCCGGTTTAGGCCTGATCCCACAGGTATCGGGCCTAAACCGGCAGTCAGACATCCCTCTCGCAATTGGGGACCTCTGGCTCCTAACCGCTCACCTGCCTGCCTGCCTGATTGCCCCTAACCCCTCTGCCTGCCTGCCTGATCACCCTTGACTGCCTCTGCCTGCCTGCCTGATTGCCCCTAACTGCCCTCCCCTGCCAGCCTGATCTCGCCCCCAACTATCCTCTCCGCCTCAGCCCCTACCACCATGGCTTTGTTCGGAAGGAAGTTGGACGTCCGGAAGATGGCTGGTCAACCTGGTCTAATTAGCATATTACCCTTTTATTAGTATAGATAGATTTTATAGAATAGGATTGCTTAAATAGGGGTGGGGAAAGCCTTTTTCAGCAGGAGATGCTCTTGGCAGACAAAAACATATAATTCCTATATCTGAACTGATAGCCAGCCATATGCACTATTCTGCCAAACTGGTCATTAAAAATTTGAACCGCTTTCTTATACCTTACACCAAATAGCTGTTGCCCTTAAAACCCCTTCTCAGCCCCCACCTTAGGTTCTGCCTTCACAGTTCCCCCAGATTAGGTTCTGATTGGTCAGTTTCTATGCCAGTCAGTGTCAAAAGCTCTGCCTCCTAGGCAGCCATTGGCTCCTCGCACTTCACCCAGATTTGGTTCTGATTGGTCGGTTTCTATGCCAGTCAGCATCTCTGGGCCTATCTTTGGGCCTGATCAGAGAGGCGAGCCTGATCAGCAGCCCCTTCAGAGGCCCAGAGAGAAACAGAGGCGTGGCTGCTGGCGAAGCCCCAAGAGAGAGAGGCAACGGCTGATCAACAGCTGCCACAGAGGCTGCAGATCAGACCCTGCCTCTCTCTTCAGGCCTCTCTCCGGGCCTGATCTTCAGCCCCCTCGGCACTCAGTGCTGGGTTGCTACAGCAACCCAGCACTGACTGCAGGACTGACTTCTGGTTGGTTGAGCCTTCGGTAGTTACAGACCCTGAGTTTTTATATATTAGGATTTGGTACACCGTGCTGGGTTGGGGAAATACAACTAAAATTTTCAGAAATACTACACAAATTTGTATGTCTGTACATGAACTTACTATCTTTTGTTTCCTTCTGTTGTGTTGCCTATGAATGGCATTGTGATTCTCCCAGCTACACAAGGCTCTGTGAGTCCTTCCCCTCTGCTTCTCCCTCCTATCCATTTGATTGAGTTCTATTAGTTCTGTCTCTGAGGTATCCCTCCCACCCTTTGGCTTTTTCCCTTTCTCTCTCTGTGGCCTTTGCAGTACCTTCTTTATTGGTCTTGTCTCCAGCTGTGCTCTACTACACTTTTTACTCACAGCTGGTAATCTTCCCGAAGCAACCTTTGATTATTTACTCACATGCTCCAAACCTTTTGGAGCTTTCCCATTCCTTTTAGAATAAAGAGCAATTTCTCAGCTGGCATGCTAGGCTCTCTTTGATCTGATTTCAACGTGTTCTAACAAGTATGCTTCACATCACTCCCCTTCTTCCTGAGCCATTGCTGCAGGCAAATTCGGGGGAACACTGCTCTCTACTCCAGTACTTCACATTTTCTCACCTTTTTAGGTGCCCTTCCCCTGCTATGACATTCCCCTTCCACCCCTACCTCTACACCGCCAAATGATCAAATCCTACCTATTCTTCCCCAGTTCAAATGCCACATCCTCTATGAAATCTACTGTCATCTTAACAGCTAGGTTGGAATTAATCTTTACCTCCTCTAAACTGCAAGCCATTTTATTTATACTTGTTTTAGTTTACTTTTTCTGTTGTGTTTATGTTTTATCATTTCTTGTAGCACTGAAATATAATGAAGGCTAAGACTATATTCAGTTCAGTTTTGTAGCCACCCAGTTCTTAACACAGTGCTTTGATCACAGATGGTGTATAATTAATGTTATTTGAGTGAATTAATGAATGAGTGAAATAAAGCATAACTATCCATTCCTGTAAATACATGTGCTAGAAATCTTTTATGCATGTTGCAGTGGTCAGAGGTTTTCAGTGAATGTAGCTTATTGCAGGATGCTTGAGTTAGGTTTAGTGGGAGCTGACAGGAAAGCTGAACTTATACTTCTAAATAGTTTGATTTGAGAGGAAGTTATTTGTTAAAATGGCTTCTGGAAAGGTAAATGATAGCATGATGATTCATACAGAGATGAATGCAGGCACAGAGTGTATTATTTTGGAAACATTATTTCAGGGGGTTGGGCCAGCAAGCATACATTCTGTCTGTAATTCCATAAGGCTGCAAGTTTTGTCCTTACTATTGCCTTTTGATTTTGCTTACCCACTTATCCATTTCACCAGGAAAGTGTCTTCCCTGACTCCTAAATGAAAATACTGAAATTTGCTCAGAAGGCAAAAAATAGCATTCTTTATGTATATTTCATACTTCCCTGCAATTTCCCGGCATCACTATCAAAGCACAGAATTCTATCTTCTTTTCTTATTGACACCAGCAAAGTGTAGGCTGTCTAATACTTTGTTGAGAGGAGCAGGCAGTGTGATGTGAGCCCTATGATATCCTTTCTGGATTGGGGGCTTGGAGAACTTAAAAGGGAAAGAACAAATTCTAGATGAAAGTTAGTTTATATAAGTAACAAATCAGAAGCAATATTTCCTTTAATCAGAATGCAGATGTTTCTTCAAATCTTACATATTGATGTAAAGAAGAGGATTTCACAGTTGGTGTCCAAATAGGATGTTTTGGGAAGCTGTATTCATTCAAGTAACACAAGCTTACTAGGAATGTGTGGCAGTTCAAGGGCATTCTGAAATGAATGGATGGGAAGAATCTAACTTGGAAAATATTTAATTTATGAAGGACAAAGCTAGTTCTGCTGAAGACAGACACTCTTGGCACTTCCTGTGATAGAACCACTCTAAGCTGAACAAGACTGCTGAAGATAATGCTGGCCTCCCAAGTTGAAGTGGCTGAGTTTGTAAGATATGCAGGGATGTACTGGAGAAGAGACACTTCTATCACAGAGAAGGGGGTGGTCCATGCTGAGGGAGGAATAGGGAAACAGCATGATCAGGGTTAATGAAATATAGGAATAACCCAGTGGGGAACTGATGGAGGAGAGAGTAAGGAGATCTGTGCTGGGTTCTTACCTACCCAGTGAGGTCTTCTAGTCCACTGGGGAATACAAAAGAGGATATAAGTATTTGGAAAGGGCAGCCCAGCCAAAGGAAGAAAAGAGGGTTATTTGGGAGAATGGAATCATGCTCTCTAGGCAAACTTTATTCTCAGCTAAAAGAGTCTATTACAGTGCCAGCTGGAGTGATGGCTAGCTTAGCATGGGTGGTTATCACAATGTGGTCAAGCGTACCCACACAGGTAACTGCTTTCTACTTTGGGCATGACTTGGTAGAGTCATGAGGTCTTTTGCTGTCTAGCAGCTCATTCACAGGTGTGTACAGAGCTCAGAAGATATGTTTCTGTTCTGTAAGTCGAGCTCAGAATAAAGGTGGTGTGGAGAGTTCTATTAAACTCTCATGTTACCTTTATTAAACTCTCTGCATGGTTCTCACCTGCAAGTCTGTATGTAGGGGTACGTGTGTGCATGCATTATGTGTGTGCAAGTGGGAGTCTAGGTGTGTATATGTGTAGGTGTGTACGAAGGAATGTATATTAAGCGAATATAGATGTGTGTGAATACGTGTACATGGAATTTTTCTGTGTTTGTTTCCATGTGTATATAGGGCTGGAGATCCTTAAAGGGAGAAATGGGAGGGAGTCATTCATATTTGAATTGTCATTTATTGGAAGAAGGTAAGTGTATATAGATGATTCAGTCTTAATAAAGTTTTCTACTTATGCACTTATGCATTCTTTGTTTGGAGTGGATTATATTTTCCTATAATCCAAAATTCTGCATGGATTACTACTATATATATATATATATATATATATAATCTGTATATATATAAAAGGCTAATATGCTAAGTGTCTGACCAGTCATTATGACTGCACTGATCACCAGCGGGCAGGCGCTCAATGCAGGAGCTGCCGAGCTGCAGTGACTTGGCAGCAGTGGTTCTCAGATGATGCGCACACCCTGAAACCAGAGAGGAGGGAGCCTGATTCCTCGCAGGGCTGTGAGATTCCACCTTCGGCCATGGGTTATGTTGTTGCTGGGGCACTGTCGGCCCCAGATCTGGTTTACTGCACACTTGTGTTTGAGTTCCACACCCTGTATGACAGCAACTTTGCAGAGTGCCCTCTCACACTCGGGGGATGTCAGAGAGCTGCTTTGGCCCGATTCCCCACAGGCCAGGCTGAGGGAGCCCACCTACCAGAGGGACCCCACTCACTCTGCAGACACCTTTTGAGCCACAGCACCACCCCAGATGTGGCTGGCTGGGGTTGGTCCATGGGAGGTTGGCTCCAGGGTGTGCCTGGCCCATCACACCCAGTCCTGCCCTGCTGGCCACCTTCTAATTAATTTCCTTTCAATGTGCATGAATCTGTGCACTGGGTCACTAGTATATGTGTAAATGGAGTGAGGGACAGGAATAATGATAATAACATTGTACCCTGTAGCTGATTCTAACAATATTGTGTTAAGTACAAATCTGGGCTATTTTCTTTTAAGCAAAGTTTAGTGTAAGTTGCAAATATTACAAATGATTCAGAAAGTTAAAAATAAGTTATTTCAAAGGCAAAATACTGTTGAGTTTTAGAAGTGTAATGTTGGAGTTTGGCTTGCTCGCTGCTCCTGAGTAAGTTCCACTGTGGCATTACACATCATTTCCATATATCTTCACTTTATGATCTTTATTTGGATGATGTGATGGTTCAGAGGTGTGGTAATAGATATGAATTTTATTTTGACATGTGGAAAAAGGCATTTATATGCGGGTGCGTGTGCACTCCAAAATGATTAGAAATTATTATGGGGTAGAAAATTTGTGATTGAGTTTGAATGATTGACTCTATTTTAAAATGTGCAGAGCTGTTAGCTTTCAAAATAATTTGTGCAGTCAAAAGAAATCAAAATTTATTTCAGTTATTCATATTTTATTTTTGAAATAAGCCATAGTTATTTTATTATTTTTTAAAGGAATGGTTTAACTGCAACACTGATTCTACCTTCTGGGGTCATGAAGAGGAAAAATCCAGAAGCTAGATGGTAAAATAAGAGATGAAGGCCAGTGTCCAGGGACTGAGGGGGAGAAGCCTGACATTTCAAAGAACTATACAAATTTGAGAAGTTCATTTTAATTTATTCTTTTCATATTGTTCATTGCATTAGTTTTTTTTCCTATTTAGTTATGGGTTCCTTTACATAACACATGTAGGGAACAACTGTGACAGTTATATCTATAAAACCCTACAGGGAGAGTTTGATGAGTGTTTGGGGAAGAAAGAGGCAACCCTTCAGGATTTTGGACTGATTGTTAGGATACACCCATTTGCTTTCTTGTTTTTCTTTTTACTCAGATCAGTAAGTCATTTTTATTTTTTTTATTTTTATTTTTTTAAATTAAATATTTATTGTTCAGATTATTACATTTGTTCCTCTTCCCCCCCCCCCCGCCCATAACTCCCCTCCTCCCAGTTCCCACCCCACCCTCCGCCCTCACTCCCCACCCACTGTCCTCATCTATAGGTGCACGATTTTTGTCCAGTCTCTTCCCTCATCTCCCACACCCCTTTCGCCCCCCAAGAATAGTCAGTCCATTCCCTTTCTATGTCCCTGATTCTATTATAATCACCAGTTAATTCTGTTCATCAGATTATTTATTCACTTGATTCTTAGATTCACTTGTTGATAGATTCGTATTTGTTGTTCATAATTTGTATCTTTACCTTTTTCTTCTTCTTCCTCTTCTTAAAGGATACCTTTCAGCATTTCATATAATACTGGTTTGGTGGTGATGAACAGGTTTAGCTTTTCCTGATCTGTGAAGCTCTTTATCTGACCTTCAATTCTGAATGATAGCTTTGCTGGATAAAGTAATCTTGGTTGTAGGTTCTTGGTATTCATCACTTTGAATATTTCTTGCCACTCCCTTCTGGCCTGCAAAGTTTCTGTTGAGAAATCAGCTGACAGTCGTATGGGTACTCCCTTGTAGGTAACTGACTGACTTTCTCTTGCTGCTTTTAAGATTCTCTCTTTGTCTTTTGCTCTTGGCATTTTAATTATGATGTGCCTTGGTGTGGTCCTCTTTGGATTCCTTTTGTTTGGGGTTCTCTGCACTTCCTGGACTTGTAAGTCTATTTCTTTCACCAGGTAGGGGAAGTTTTCTGTCATTATTTCTTCAAATAGGTTTTCAATATCTTGCTCTCTCTCATCTTCTGGCACCCCTATAATTCGGATGTTGGTATGCTTGAAGCTGTCCCAGAGGCTCCTTACACTATCTTCATATTTTCGGATTCTTTTTTCATTTTGCTTTTCCGGTTGGGTGTTTTTTGCTTCTTTGCACTTCAAATCTTTGACTTGATTCTTGCGCTCCTCTGGTCTGATGTTGGGAGCCTGTATAATATTCTTTATTTCAGTTAGTGTGTGCTTAATTTCTAGTTGGTTCTTTATCACAACATTGAGGGTCTCATTAGATTTCTTGAGGATCTCACTATATTTATCAGCAGTCTCACCAGTCTTTTCGAGGGCCTTACTAAATTTATCGGTGGCTTCTAGACAGTTCTTGAAAGACCTTAAAAGTGTGGTTTTGAACTTTATATCCTCCATTTCTGACATTTCTGTCCTGTTTCTTTGTCTCCGCATTTTTTATGCTTTCTTGGTGCACCCCTTAGTGGTCTTTGTGCACAGTCTTGTTGTAGTTAAGCATTGATTGTTATAGATAACACTGGGGGAGATTTGACCTCCAGGCCAACTGGCTGTGAGAATCAGCTGTGTCTGCAGTGGGAGAACGCCTGTCCTCTAGGGAGGTGCTAGTCTAGCCTTTGCCTGAGGCTAACCAGCAAATGCCTCTGTGCAGGGCTTGGGTGGAGCGCGTCCCAGGGGATCAACCGGGCAGGCAGAGCTAGCAGTTATGGCTGCTCTCAGTCCCATCCCCAGATGCTCTGCCTCTCAGTGTCCCAGCAACCGCTGCAAACCTCCGAGAGAAAGCTGCCCTCGAGTTCCGACCACTGCCAGACAGTCCCGCTTCTCCCGTTTGCGTCTGGGTTCCTAGAGACTCGCCAGGATCTGGAGCTCAGAGTCTGAGACTCCCTCCCGATTGAAACAGGTAACTGCGCCCTCAGCTGCCAGCCCGCTCCGCGAGCACCTCTGCACCTTAGTATTTTACTTCTGCACTGAGGCTCCTCTGAGTCTTGGTATGCTTTTCTCTTTCCTTCTAGTTGTAGAATTTCCCCTCAGCCAGCCTTCCTGTGGTTCTGGGTGATATCCGTTCCATCTTTTAGTTGTATTTTTGAAGTGGTTGTGCGAGGCAGCAATCTCCGGTGTTTACCTATGCCGCCATCTTGGTTTCCCCCTGCTTTCTTGTTTTTCTAATTATAATCCATGTTTTTAGTGACACACAAACATTCAGTTGCAGATCCAATGAAACTATGAGTTTTAAGTATTGTTTCCAGCATGGTGGAAAAGAACATGAAATGAGCAAAACATAGGAAGAGAAAATGTCTGAAGCCTCAAAGAAGCAACAAATTAATTCATTTATCCATTGTACCTTCAGTGACTTAGTAAACAAGACAAGTGAAGCACTAATATTCAAGTCTTGCAACCCCCAAACTTCTCCCTCCTAATGTGTTTTCTGTAGTTGCTCTCTCAGAGCAGTGGAGGGTGACACCTTCTTTTCTGCTGGCTGCTGGACATGATGGCACAGCTGCATGTCTCAGTCATCTTTTCACCTTCCCACGATCTCCCAGGAGTGTCTTCCCACAGACATTTATTCTAGATATCTTTAGTCCATAAAACATACCTATTTGTGGTCATAAAAGTTTTGGATGACCATTTCAGTAATTTGAAATAGCCTTTAAAACTTTTTACCCTAAAGCTCAGGAAGTCTGCCTTTATTATTTTCTTCTTTACAATTAGAACACATAATTGGATATTACTTTTGATTTTTTTGGCTTAAATATGTTTATACATATTATTAATTTGTTACCTATGCTATTCACCTGTTAGGTGGATGAGTAGTAACTTACAAGACAGATACACAGTACCACTATTAGAACACAGAAATTTAATAGTATCACAAAAGCAGCAATAACATCAACTGACATTTATTTTGCTGTTTTTTATTTGTAGGCGCTGTACATCTACTAATCCACTAAATCTTTTCAATAACCCTTTTTAGCAGACACCATTCTTATTTTTACTTTATTTATAAGGAAAATAAAATTTGGAGCAGCTATTTACCATGCTTAAGGTCTATAATGAAGGAAAGCAGGAAACCAATATTTTTTGAGCAGTTACTATGTGTCAGGCACTGCATGACACTTCACTCAAGGAATGAAGAAGGTATTTGCACCAGAATTCCTGCATTAAAAAAATATCACCATAATAGACAAAGTTTTGCACTAAATTTTATGGAAAAGCAAACAAAAGAAAACATGATGTTACATCAATGTTATTATTTCATCTGAAAAGGCAAGCTTTTCATTGTTTCTTCAAGCCTACTTTCTAAAAAAGTTGTGCATACATATAAAATGAGTTCTATGAATCACCTATGCACTAATTAAACATAAGATCAGTTGATTAATTGATTTTTTGGAGATTTGGAATTGGATCCTCAAGGTTACTTTTAGCCGGTATGGCTACAGGCCCTTGGAAAAGAACCACGTCAGCTGAACTGTGGACAGAAGGTGGAGGGCCGGGAATGTGAGCTCTGGCGCTAAGCTGAAGCACAGGTATGTGTGTTGTTGACTATCAGTGTCTGGTAGGTGTGTTTAGAGAGCAGAAAAGCAGATGGCTCTGTCAGTATATTCTTAGGAGGATTAATGAAGACTTTACTCTTTTGTGTGTGGAGATTCCTCCCCCCTCTATTTGCAGGGAGGCTAATAAAGCTCTTCTCAGGAACCATTTGGGGTGTGAGAACATTCTTAAAGTCCATTTTTGGTTGAAGCCATAAGAGTTCTGTATCCTAAATTCTAGATAATAGTCCTGGAAGATTCTGAAGACAGACATGAACTACAAAATTTCCCTGTGTTTACAGATAACTAAATCAGCTGACCTACATAACGATATTGTAACTATTCCACATGTACTAATAAATTTATTTTAACCACACTCATGGGTGTGTAAGTGATTTGACTTAATGGCATTGCATCATGTTAGTTTCCTTTTTTCTTAAAATCAAACCAGTGAACATTAAGGAGATACCTATGCAGACAAATCAGGAGGAAAAAGACAGGGAAAACTCATATTATTGATTTTCTCTTTACAAGTTGTCTAGCCAGTCAACTCCCTACAGGGTGGAGTGAGACGGGGAGATACATTTTTGAGACAGTGCTGATCTTTTGATGCTTTCAAAATTGGTTTACAACTGAACCTTACTTCTTCCGTAGCTAGATACAGGGCAGGATTGGCAATGAGCTGAGTTTATTCAGACTTCAGTTAAACCTGGGACATTTACTTTCTGAGTGTCCCGCTTCCAGCTCTTACTACTGTGGGGGAGGGGTGGGCTTATTAACCTTGGCTTGGTGACATGCACACTCGTTTGCTAGGAAATTTGTTGGCAGATGCTCATTTTGTACAGGTCGCAGAAAAGTCAGCTCAGAGATTCGGCACTTGCTATTTACAGAGCAGGTAATTTTTCTGTGCAAGCATCTCTGGTGCCCATAACTGAAGTGAATGTCTTAGCCCTAAGAGGTTCAAGACCCTTCTCAGGCATCATATGAAATGAAACCTTTGAAATTCTGCCCTCTCCCTGCCCCCACCAGGATGCCATTTACCGGGAAGGGATAGTTGCTGTACTAGAGCAGATGTTTGCAATTCGGGTTTCAAAGACTCTTCTCAGAGATAATCACGCTCCTCTGTCTCACCTGGCTAGCTCTGTCTCCGCATGAAAGGCATTGGGATGGAGGAAGAACACTAAGCATGAAAGGAATCCAAGCAATGCCCGCCCTGGTGAAATGTGGAACTCTCTGTACATTGAAGTCAAGGGCCACGGGCGGCAAATGGGGGTCTGATCACAGCTGTCTGCTTGGTGCCTTTGGAGCGCAGAACTGGTCGTGGTATCAAGCTAAGAACTGGCCTTTGAAGGCATTCAGTATCCGAGGGGAGCGCGGGAAAAGCAAAGGTCCCTTCTCTTCATGGGTGTCCTTCCCTGTCCCCGTGAGCCATTCCCCCCTGGATGGGAGTCTACGAGGACATTTTCTTCACCGTGGAAGTGACCTGTCATTTGAAAGATTGAGGTCACTGAGTCAAATGCTCCGTGGTGCTTATGACTGAGAAGCTGTCTGCAAAGGTCCCTGACACCCAGGAGGGAATGGCTGCTGGTTTGAAAGACCTAAAGAGGCATGAAAAGTCAGAGAGGGATGTCCCAGCGGCATACCTTGAAAAGAATGACCTCCGTTTTGTTTGAGGGCCCGCCAGCCTTATTACCAACCTCACAATCACTGGGGTGTGATGAAAAAAGAATGTTGGTCTAAGGAGAACGTAAACCAATGCGTGAATTTTGTGATTAGCTATATTTGTTTAAAAAATGTACAGAGGTCTTGAACCCTGGAAACTAGAAAGCATACCCAAGAAATAGTGGTGGTCATCATCCTAATAAGAGAGGACGTTAATAATGTATTGCTGGAGGGAAAATTGTGAAAACGGGATCCTGAGGCCCCACGTGCTCCAGGCTGAAGAATATTTCTGAAGAAAGCGGCATGTGTGCCTTAAAAAGTAAAGATATTATTGAAATACCTTTCCTCCTGGAATTATGTTTTGGTGCCCGAGAAGTCATGACTAATATTTAAAAGTAGAAAACATACCTCCTTTTTCATCTTTACAAATCCAGTTGAATATTAAGCTCCCCTTAAGCTCTGTTTACAAAAAACTCCACCAGTTTTCAACCTGATATGGTGAATTTACTTTTACTGTGCAATGGGAAAATAGACTTTTGCATTACTGAGGGTTTTCATTTCTTTCTTTCTTTTTTCCCCCCTACAGATTGGATTTCTAAAATTCATTATTTTTCAATAAAATGAATAAATAATAATATTAAAGCTTTTATACTCCATTTTACTGCATTTGATTTTTGCTTGAGGTAGATATGGGTCTGTGAGCTGACTTATAGGGAAAAATCAATCAGAAAATACTTTAAAATTGGAATTCCTAGGCTGCCAGGCTTACATTTTCCAGTAGGGGGCAAGAAAGTTCTACATATAAAATTCAGAGATCTCTCTTTTTTTTTTTTTTTCCCCTTGTACCTTTGCAAACCAATTAAGCTCCTGAATTGTGAAAGGTTGAGCATGACAGGGAAAAGGATATTTAAATTCATTAAATATAATCTTTTCCTTCTATCAGAGGGCTATTACGCACGATCTTAATAGTGAATCTCTTCAGGAAAGAGTGAAATGAGTTTGGGAATTTGGGAAAAGTTGAGAGAATGGGATGTAACACTTTGGCCAAGGTGTGTTGTCAGCACTCCAGCAAACATACCACTAGGGCTTAGCGGTGATACCCAACCCCCTCCCCACACTGAAAAAACACAAAAACCTGACCTGGTAAAAGGCTGGATATCTTGTAAGACACTTCACTGTACTGACACACATATGCATAGTCATTCAAGTGGCCCTGTCTCAGTAGCTGCTTTTAGTCAGAATAGAGACAGACATCATTCTATTTATGTTATGGCTAATGAGTTCACACACATGTTGGCCAATGCAACTGAGAATCAATTACTCATAATTGATCCAAGCTGTAAACCTTTTAGTTATGGTGCAAGCACTCTAAAATCATCTATATAGTTCTTAGAGAACGAATTCCTAAATCCAACCTAGTCTTTCTTACTAGACATTTAAAATAGTTTTTTTAATTTTTAAAAAATTGTACTTCTTTTCATTTTATTTATTTATTATTTAAAAAATATATTTTATTGATTTTTTTTACGGAGAGGAAGGGAGAGGGATAGAGAGCCAGACATCGATGAGAGAGGAACATCTATCATCTTCCTCCTGCACACTCCCCACTGGAGATGTGCCCGCAGCCAAGGTACATGCCCTTGACTGGAATCAAACCTGGGACCCTTGAGGCCGCAGGCCAACGCTCTATCCACTGAGCCAAACCGGCCAGGGCAGTACTTCTTTTTAAATTGAATTTAGTGGGATGTAATTGGTTACTAAAACCATACAGGTTTCAAGTGTACAACTCAATAAAGCATCATCTGCATACTGCATTGTACGCTCACCACCCAAAGTCAAGTCTCTTTCCTTTCCCATTTATTCCCCCTTTATCCACCTCCACCACCTCTGCCCTTCTTTCTCTCTGGTTATCACCACACTGTTGTCCCTGTCCATGTGTCATATATATGTGTGTATATATATATATATATATATGATATTTTTAAGACTACTAATTCTAATGCATTTCCGTGTGTGTGTGTGTGTGTGTGTGTGTGTGTGTGTGTGTGTGTTTGCAGCCCCTAAGTTCTTTTTTTAAAATACATTTTTATTGATTTCAGAGAGGAAGGGAAAGAAAGATTTAGAGATAGATAGAAACATCAATGATGAGAGAGAATCATTGATCAGCTGCCTCCTGCACGCCCCCTAATGGGGATTGAGCCCACAACCTGGGCATGTGCCCTTGACTGGAACCAGTTAGGGCAAAGTTCTTAATTTTGACGGAGTGCTTTTCCCCTTACTCTAGTTTTTTTATGGGAGAAATCATCTTTAAAATCAAATCAATTTACCATATGGTGCATTTGGTATACATACATACATACATACATACATATATATATTATATGTTGTCAATATATATATGTTGTTAAAAATATTACTTTGGAAAACAATTGTGTTGTTTAAAGAATGGTATTGGCAATTATTTTGGTATATTATAATACATCTAAAATAATGCCCTAACCAGTTTGGCTCAGTGGATTGAGCGTCAGCCTGCGGACTCAAGGGTCCCAGGTTCGATTCCAGTCAAGGGCATGTACTTTGGTTGCAGGCATATCCCCAGTAGGGAGTGTGCAGGAGGCAGCTGATTGATGTTTCTCTCTCATCGATGTTTCTAACTCTCTATCCCTCTCCCTTCCTCTCTGTAAAAAATCAATAAAATGTATTTTAAAAAATAAAATAAAATAAAACAATGCCATTTGTCATAAACTTACCATTGTTCTTTGCTTTGTATAATATTTATTAGCTATATAAGTCAATAGCTTCCACATGATCAGTTATGTTCACTGGTTACTTGAAAAACAGATGGTTATTTGAATGTAAACTAAGGTACTTAGGGGAAGATATTTAAGGTCCAATGATATAAAGACTACGGGAAAGTTGTCTGAATCAGGTAAGTGGCTTCCCAAAGGACATTGTCATATTTTATAATCTCTTTCTTGGGAATAAATTTGCGTTGTTTACAATACATTGTATTGTGTATGATTTACACAGCCATTAAAATGGAATACTAAACTCAACTTCCTTTTAGAAATAAATTACAACTTTAGGTATGCTTGTTTTATTAGTGATAGAAACTTGGAAGATCCAATTTATTAAAAAATATCTGGCATATGGGAGTAATGGTTAATATCTCTTATGTTGTAAGCAAGCAAGACCCTCAGATGAAAAAAGGAATTGGTTTATGTGTGCTTGAGGGTTTATTGGATTTTTATGGAAACTCATTTCCTTACTTTTGCCATGTTTGTTATAATTTTATTTCTGAGCATTTGTTTTACATATTTTCCCTTTTCTAGACCAGGTTTTGATCTGCTCTCAGTAACTCATCTGTACCAGGGTCATATCAAAATACTTCTGATCAGGTGTACCAGTACATTTTTTCCTGGACTTATAATTCTGAAACTTTTTTTTGCCAGTTAGAAAAATAGGATATGTCAGTGTAGGGAAGGCACACAAGAACTGTTCCATTTATTTCAGTTAAAATACTACTTATGTAAAAAGGGGAATTGAGTGGTTTCTCACAGTCTTAAGAAGATGGTAAGTTAGTTTTACTCACGTCTTGTCTCTAAGTTTGAATTAGCTTCCTCACCAAAAAAAAAAATAAAAAAATAAAAAAATAACAAATAAAAAGAATAAAGGAAAATGTTTTAAAGCAGAAGATAAATTGCATTTTAACCACCCTTTTTTTTTTCCCATTTCTCCTTTATAGAGTGTATTCTATATATAAATCAAACTGAATCATAACTATTTCCTCATGATAATTAAGGTCTTAATTACTCCAGAGGGAAACTACCCTGAAAAACTACTGTATTATCCTATTAATTTGAAAATCTCCCAAATATATGAATTAATACAACACATTAAAAATAGTTACCTTCATCTCATCTTTTCCTGCCCACAGTGTTAGAAAAGGGGGGACCATGAATTCAGGAAAATGTTTTATGTTTGTTTTGTTCAGTATTTTTGAAGCAACTGGGCCAAAGTGTTGTATGAATTCAAGAAAATTAAATTGTCACCTTTAGCCACAAATTTAATTTTTTGCTAGATGAACCTGACATGCTTCAGTGTAAAAAGGAGTGAAATTGTGTCATTCTGGTTGTCATGCTTCTGCAAAGTGTAAGAGTGTTCAGACCAACATTGAAAGTGTGCTGTCTCTCCAATGCAGAGGTTTTCATTCACACCATGCTTGGAATCTGAATAGAATAGGACTCATGCTACCTCTTAGGAAGGAAACTCCCAGCCCTAGCCGGTTTGGCTCAGAGTGTCTGCCTGGGGACTAAAGGATCCCGGGTTCGATTCCCGCCAAGTGCACCTGCCTAGGTTGTGGGCTCGATCCCCAGTAGGGGGCGTGCAGGAGGCAGCTAATCAATGATTCTCTCTCATCATTGATGATTCTATCTTTCGTTCCCTCTCCCTTCCTCTCTGAAATCAATAAAGATATTAAGAGAGAGAGAGAGAGAGAGAGAGAGAGAGAGAGAGAGAGAGAGAGAGACTCCCAGGAGCTGGTGGATATCCCCAGGTGGAGTGAAATAGAGATTAAGTGCCATTACCTGGAGAAGCTGCAGAAACTGTTTCTTCTACTCAGTTGTGCAACTTTTTCTTTCTTTACTGAGAGAGTCTGTAGAGAAATGGGATCTATAATGCCAAGTTTCTGTAGTGAGCAATATGAATTTCAAGGAAAAGAGGCACATAGGAATGCTTGCCTTTAAACAACTGGTTTCACTTGGTGTCTGAATCAGTAGACAGAGATAGCCTCTTGTGTGCATTCTCTAATGCGCCTTTCTAATCTGTCACAGTTCTATTTCAGCATTTGTTCTAGAAAGGGCGGTTCACTCTTTATGACATGCAGAATGCATTAATGTTTATCACTCTTCTGAATCCTTTCATCACTAGCAAAAGATATTACAGGGCAAAAATTTTGCAACTGTCATGTGTATCATTTTGCAGTAGTTTACTGACTATGACACTTTTTATAAATAGGGCATATGTTAATAGTTTAGACATTGGAAAATAGGCCTTTAATTGGTTATGCGCCCCACCCTTCTTTCTGTGCACTTCCCTGAGTGCAAACAGAAGCTCATTTTCAATGGTTTCTGTTAATTTTCTATTTAGCTAATATATGTGCTTATTTTGGTTTGACCATATGTTGAGAAGAAAAAGTCATCTGAGATGGTTCTGAGATATTGCTTATTCAAGTCATAGAACAAGGGGCTTTTCTGTTCAAACCAAGGACTGGAGAGTGTTTTGTTATGTATGGTCAGCACTTAGAGCAAAGTTATTTTGGTGTTTCATAAGTTTAGAACTATAAATTGAAAATTCTAATTTTCTGGTGGAATCCGGCATTTTTTCATTTTTTCAACAATGGCCCTTTAACAATAAAATGCCTAGATATATTCTATTTATATTTTGAAAATACACCCTTATTGAATAATAATAATAATAATAATAATAATAATAATAATAAAAGCAAACAGAAATGGGTTCCTCGGCTTCAAAATAACCCCCAAATCCCTGGTTTAGATAAGAATGAAATGAAAAACTGTCTTTTAGCTTGGGTTCATTTGGAGACAGAAGTAACAATCATTTATGAGACTGATTATTTTCACATTAACTTTGACTTGACTAGAAAGAGGAAGGCAGTCTAAACCTTCACACAAAATAAGTTTCCAAGGAACTGGACCTAAGGAGCAGAATTAGATCCAGTGACTACCACAGCATTTAGAGTCCAAGTAAGGAAGAAAAGACATTTGAACTCAATAAAAAGAATATTTATCTCTTCAGCGAGCTTCCTTAGGGGATATAAAGTTTCTTGTCCCTGGCAGACGATCACCCGGGAAGCATGTGTTAGGAGGGATGCAAACATTAGCTCTGAGTTGTATTTCAGCTCAAGGGTCCTTTCACCGTTAGAGTCAAAGATTCTGTAGTTCTGCCTGTGGGAATAAGCAGGATCTTCCGTGAAGCTCAGGTATTTCCTGTGTCCTGCTCAGATGGGGTTAGAAACCATGCAGACAGCCTGTTAAATATTAACAACCAGGACTACGGGATCTACAACCATTCCTCTTTTTCCTCTTTCCCTTTGCCTCCATTCTCCTTTTTCTCCATTCAAATTCTTCTCTCCTAATACTAAGAAGTCAGTATTATTTCTCACCAGGGACAAAGTAGGTCAATCACTTTTCCAGTAGTTTCTCTGATTCATTAATGTCTGTGCTATAGGGGAAAAGTAATTAAAGGAGGAAAGAATCCCACACAACCTACATCCCAAACTGTGAAGCACAGTGATAGGGAGAGCCAATTCTGTGAAGTAACCTAAATCTCAAGTGCTGCCAACCTGGCTGGTCTTCAATACTAAATTCCTAAAAATTTAAAAGGGAAAAATACCCAACTTGCCAAGTATCACTATATTGTCAATAAAATAAAGTGAACTTCTTTTTTTTTTTCTGAATATTGACCCCCAAGGAGAAGAGTGTGTTGATTATTTTAAACTTATCATATATTATCTTAAAATGCTTATTTATTCCAGGTATTTTTTTTTTTTACTCTTTAAATATTTTATTAAGAATGATCAAGCATATTCTATTAAAAAGTTAACTGTTGGGTTAAATTAATCATTAATATTTTCAACTATATAGATGATGACAACTTCTTTGGAAAAGTGTGTTTTTCTCCCCCTTGCATGCCTAAAGGCCTAGTAAAAGTGAATTGGAATATTATATGTGTTAGTGCTATTTTATTGGAATACAATTTTTTCTACTTTTGGATTTTGATGTAATGTTTATGTATTTTCCAAGAAGCATTTGCATAAAACTCTATTTGGAATGTTGACAAAGAAAATAAAATGAAAAAAAATAAAATCTCAACTTTCATATGAAAAGAAATCAAAGTATGATTATCAGTGAAAAATTGTAAGTACTATGAAAAGGCAAAAGGGATCAGAATACAAGCTATCTTCCAAAACATACAGTGGAGAAGGTGTTTCTAATGGGCATTTAATGAGGAATAAGTTGCTGAAACTCCAGTTATTGCAGTGCTAGCTGGAAGGAAATGAAAATGTGGTACTAAAAGTAAAACATCTTTTGATTAACTACAACTTCAAAATCAAATTAAAAACTGAAACTGATTATAAGCAGAATGGGTAAAAGTCCAAGGGATCTTTGAGACTCCGTATGCACGACAAGTGGTCACATGTGAAAGGAAGGTGTGAGGGTGTCTCATGTCCCTCTGGGCACGGTTGGTTATTTTGGATCCTTCTCCAGATGACCAAGGCGAATCCCAGCGCGTACAGGTTGCTTTGTAAATGACCTCATCTGAAGTGAAACTGTTGTTATGGTGGTTCTCAAAGCAAATTGTGTGGCTCTCAATGTATAGACCTTTCTTGAATTACAATTTGCTGTACAAAATCTGTGGTTACAAGTATTTAAGATTACATTAGAGTCATTGAAATAGCAACGTTTTTGAAAGTTCATACATTCATCACTTATTTCTTGTACTTTAAATAGTAAGCTCTTTTGATTGACTTTGGGAATGAACTAAGAGTAGACAGTGGGGAAACCTAAGCACTTGGGGTTAACAGCTGATCAATAATTTCTAAACTAGTTCACATCCAATGCATTCATTGACTCATTCACTTATTCTTCCACGCACTGGCCCCAGATCATCACAGATGTGTCACTAGAGGCTGTGACTCTAAGGTGGTAGAGAAGTAAGAAGGCACTTCTCATCATGAACTTGTTTTAGTCTCAGAGATGCATTATATACATCCAAAATGGAGTGAGAATTTGGGGATTCTTAGTTAATAAAGGACTCCTAAGGAACACAATTTTCACAGAGCGATTCATGCTTTTTGATGGAGGCATTGGGATGTTTGAGAATATAAGGGAAAACATTTTTCAAATATAAGTGTGGGAGATTACTGCAGAAGTAAATATTATTAACTCTTTATATATGAGAGAAGCATGGCTGGAAGCATCTACATGTAAAAAAAAGAAAGATGAGAATGGGGGTTCATGTTTAAACATTTAATGCCCTGTGACCTTGGAATATATATATATATATATATATATATATATATATATATATATTTCTCAAGAGGATATTTTTCCATTGATTTTTAGAGAGAGTGGAAGAGAGAGGGAAAGACAGAGAGAAATATTGATGTGAGAAAAGCACATCTATGGTTGCCTCCTGACCAGGGGCCCGGGCTGGGGAGGAACCTGCAACTGAGGTACGTGCCCTTGGCTGGAATTAAACCCGGACCCTTTAGTCAGCAGGCTGAAGCTCTATCCACTGAGCAAAACTGGCTAGAGCATGACCTTGGTTATATTAATCCATGACTCTGATCTTTGGTGTCCTCTTCTATAAAATGCAACAATAATATAGGCCAAGCATGATGTTTGTGAACATTAGAAATTAGGCATGTCAAACAGACACATTATTTTATTTTCCTTTCATATGTGTGTGTAGCTATGTGTATGTGCCTATACACCATATATTTTTACTCTTTTTGCCTCTAGCATAGCCAATGGAGTTTTTAGGTCCTTTATTACTGTGTAACATAAGTATTGAGCATTAATAATATTGCACAGATGTTGACCTCTTTTAAGACAGCTAAATTGGATAATGGCAGAAAGTCGTGTCCTCATTCCCATCATAATCATATTTATTACAGCTTACAAATGTTTGTATTCAGGATCTCTTTACTTGAGTTCACTTAGTTCCCCCATGAACCCTATGGAGGAGGTATTATCTCATTTTGCAGCTAAAGAAATGGCTCAAGGAAGCTAGACTGATTTTCTAGGGGTTAGTAAATAGAGTGGGGACTGGAACACCGAAGAACTCCAGAACCCCATGGCTACATGTGCCACTACACTGTGTCCCCTACACACTGGACTCCATCACACATGCACAGTGAAGCCAGGTAAGGAATTGCTGTTTTATTGGGACAACAGTGTTCCTGCATGAGGTGACATTCTACTATATTCGGAGGTTTAACTATACTATTGCTAATTTAGCTACACTATTACTAGGTTTCCTTTTTTCCCTTTGGAGCCTTAAATTTTATTTTATTTTTTATTTTTTTAATATATTTTATTGATTTTTTACAGAGAGGAAGGGAGAGAGATAGAGAGTTAGAAACATCGATGAGAGAGAAACATCGATCAGCTGCCTCCTGCACATCTCCTACTGGGGATATGCCCGCAACCCAGGTACATGCCCTTGACCGGAATCGACCCTGGGACCTTTCAGTCCGCAGGCCGATGCTCTATCCACTGAGCCAAACCGGTTTCGGCGAGCCTTAAATTTTAAAAAAAATGATTAAAATGTTTTATCTCTCTCCAAATATATCAGCAAATTTATGCCTTTTTCTAATCTAAAGATTCAAAGACAGAACTTTCTTCTTCTTTTCTTTCTTTCCTTTTCTGCTTCTTCCCTTTCTTCTCCTTCTCCTCCTCCCCCTCCTCCTCATCCCCCTCCCCTTTCCCTTCTTCCCCTTCCCCTTCCCCTCCTCCTCCTCCTCCTCCTTCTCCTTCTCCTCCTTCTCCTTCTCCTACTTTCTCTTTATTGTGTTGATGTGTCCTCAGAGCTTAGAACAATGTCTAGCATATAGTAGGTGCCAAAAAAATATTTTTGGCTGAACATGGTCAAAGATGTGGAATATAATTTTGGTTTTATTACAAAATAGTATTGCTTTGAGAATTCCAACAAGTTAACCCAGACTACAGTCCACCCTTCACCTAAGGCAGCATACATTCCTCTCCAGTCAGAGAGAATCAGGTTTGTATCCAAACTCCATGGTTTAATTGTTTGGTGCAAGCATGATCAGAATCTGAGTTCTTTTCTTTCTTTTTAAAAACCTTCCTCTGTTTGTATCTAGGATTGTACCTGGAAGTGTAGTTGACTCAATTTAATAAGATTAGAGCGAGAACACTTAGCTTAGTGCCTGGAATACAGTGGTGAGAAATAGTATTTGTTACTTTTCTTCTTAATGACTTAATGACATGTCAACATATAATGTGTCACTGTTGATATTTGCAAGATTTCTGAACTAGGAGAGTGTAATGTCAGTGAGATGGAAAAATTTCTCATCTCCTTTAACAAAATGCATTACCCCTAAATGAAATGGCATAATGGATTTTCCATTAGCAAATAAGGCATTTATATCCCAACCTGGAAGACAAGTAGCTATACCTTTGTTCTAAGACTTTATAAAATGTGTTATTTTTGTCTTTATTTTGTTTGACTTCAGCTAAGAGATGGTTTGAACATAAATAAGAAAACCGCTGCTTTTTTTCCCTTTAAATCATGTGTAACCATCAACGTCTGAGAGTACTAAAATCTCCTGGTCTAAATACTTAATATTTCCATTTATTGCAGGCTTTTTTTCCTTGTCATTCCGTCTACACGATTGGAAATGACCACCGTGCATACGTAAATCTCTTCTGGGAGCTTCTCACTGTTGATCCCATATTGTGTTACAATTGCTTTTGGCATCTAGAGGCAAAATTTACCTCTCAACCCAGACTTAATATTTTTTATCCTCTGATTTTGAGACAACATATTGGCAGATTGTTTGTTCTTATCTGAGGTTCTGGGAGGTCCCTGGAGTTATAAAATGTACTTTTTCTCATAAGCTTCATGTGGAAGTTACTGTTTGTTTCATCTCTCCCACATGTTTTTTTGCTTTCTGCTTCAGAATGAATTACCCACGTACTGCTGCAGGCCTTCCAGTAACTCCAGTCTGTAAGCAGTTCTTGTCATTGTCTATTATAACAGGATCAAACTTCCTCTCGCTCTAATCCTGTTAACATCTGTAACCTAAGGAAGATGGGGGAAGGCTTGGGCTTTGTCCATGGAAATGGCACAAGGATTCAGTGTTGGGTTATAGATAAACAACTGGAGGATTGATTTTTTCACATATTACCTTAGTGCTGGAGAATCTGCTAGACCTGGGCTTAGTGTGTTGAATAGTGTCAGGATTGAGAGCCAGGATTCAGACCTCAAGGACTATAGAGTGTGTCAGGGTTGGGAGGGGGGCTATAAGCTGAGAAACAGGAGTTTGATGCAGGCAGGCTCTGTGATCAAATATTAACAAACAGACCTTTAGAAAAGTGCTATGGGAGCCAGTTGCACTAGCAAGGTGCTCCTACTTACTTATTTACTGCCTCTTGCTTACTGCCCTCAGTGTGAAATGGTAGACTGGAGTTTTTTTTTAAAGTCTATGTTATTTGCAGTGTACTTTTGGTAAATTACTGAAGACAAATGCCAGTTGTAGCACTCTCAGGAAAAAATTTGAGCTTCAGTGGAAAGCTATGATTGTCTATAGCTCATGATTCTATTCTTTGGGTGCTGTTTTACAACTTTGGAGATGTAGTTAAGTGATAGCAAGGCAAAAACACTTCTTGTCTGTAGACATACCAATTCTGTCCAGTGGAGGTTTGTTTCAATTGACTTCCCTCTCTTGACTGTGGAAGGAGCCAGTTTTCTCTCCATTGCACATTCATTTCAATATTCCTAATCTCTATGTAGGCCTTTTTTTCACCTTTGAATTGGTGGTACCACCTCACCACTTTCTTAATTCATGAGTTAAATAAAATCTTAAATGTGCTCATTTTTATATTTACACTAGAGGCCCAATGAATGAAAATTTATGCACTCGGGGGGGGGGGCGGGGAGGGGCCCTCAGCCTGGCCAGCGCCCTCTCAGGGGATGTCCACCTGCTGGCTTAGGCCTGATCCCCAGATGATTGGGCCTAAGCTGGCAGTCAGACATCCCTCTGGCAGCCTGGGAGCCCTTAGACGTCCTTAGCACTGCTGAGTAGGCAGGAGAGGCTTTCGCCACCGCCGCTGCACTGGCAGCCATCAGCCCAGCTTGTGGCTGAGCGGAGCTCCCCCACTGGGAGCACAGTGACCACCAGGGGGCAACTCCTGCATTAAACGTCTGCCCCCTGGTGGTCAGTGCATGTCATAGCGACCAGTTATTCCTGGTCGTTCTGATGTTAGAGCCAATTTGCATATGACCCTTTTATTATATAGGATTAGAGACCTGTTGCATGAAGATTCGTGCAATAGGCCTTCTTTCCCTTGGTTGCCAGCACCAGTTTTCCTCTGGCACCCGGGACCCAGACCTTCACTCTGGCCACCACCTTCCATCTTCCCTCTGGACACAGTCTTCGCTACGGCTGGAGCCTTCAGTCTTTGCTCCTCACTCCAGCCGGAGTCTTTAGTCTCCGGCCAGAGCTGCTCCTGTAGCTCCTTCCACCCCCCACCTTCCCCTCATAGCTTGATCACTGCTTTGCCTGTAGACCTTGCCAATGGGTTCCTGGGTCCCAGGGGGCCGCCTTGCCTGTGGTCCAGTTTTCCAATCATGATCACGATCACGGGTGGCAGGCAAGGCAGCTCCTGGGTCCCGGGGTGCTGCCTTGCCTGTGGCCTGGATTTCCAGCGGCTCCTGGGGTCACACATGGGGGCCTGGATGGCAGCTCCTGGTGTCCAGCCCTGCCTGAAATAGGCAAATGAGCCGCCATCTTTGTTGGCGGTTAATTTGCATATCGTGCTGATCAGCCAATGGCGATGGTAGCGAAGGTACGGCTAATTACCATGTTTGTCTATTGCCGGGAGCCGGTCCATCCTTGCTGTTTCAAGGGACTTGGCATATATGGCATATTGTTCTTAATATGTTTGCTCACCTTCTTGGCACTATGTGTTTTAACCAAGGTCTCCTCTCTGAGAAAGGTTGTTTCCCCAGGTAGGGATTTTCCCCTGAAGTTAGGGAGGGAATAAAACCTCTTAACAAGTGCCAGGCGGGTAATTAATCACTTTAACTATGAACAATCATGCTTAAGCTACATAATCTTTACTCCCTGGAATGGAGATAAGAAACGCCCTAACCTTTGTAATAGAGATTGATAGGATTGAATCAACTGGTATAAATACAGATGTAATAAGACAGCAAGACACAGAACTTAGAATACGGAACCAAGAGAGACGGAACCTAGGCACAGAACCTACACAGAATGTTCTCTAGAGACAGAAGAACTTCGCTGGAGAGAACATGGCAAAAGATACTGGACAGAAACTGGCCTCAGAACCTAGAGACAGAACCTAGCGAGAGAACATGGCAAAAGATCCTGGACTGAACCTGACTACAGAAATTGGCAAGAGAACCTGACTAGAACCTGGTGACTGAACCTGGCTGGAGAACCTGGACAGAACCTGGCTGAAGAACCTAGCGAGGGAACATGGCTACAGAACCTGGCTGGAGAACCTGGAGAACCTAGCAAGAGAACATGGACACAGAACCTGGCTGGAGATCCAGACCAGAACTTGGCTGGAGATCCTGGCTAGAGATCCTGGCTAGGCTGCTGATCAACTGAACGCTGTCTCTGTGTCATTCCTTCTTCGCCAACTCCATCCACACCTTTGGGGACCCCTGGACCCGCTGGGGTTCGACCCCAGCAGTCTATTATTAGATATGATGAGAGTCATAATTTTATACTCTTTATGAAAATAATCCTATCTAATAAAAGAGAAACATGGTAATTGGTGTACGACCGCTACCCTTCCCATTGGCTAATCAGGGTGATATGCAAATTAACTGCCAGCCAAGATGGCGGCCGGCAGCCAGGCAGCTTGAAACTAACATGAGGCTTGCTTGCTTCAGTGACGGAGGACTCCAACGTTCCCCGCCTGCCTTGCTGGCCTCTGAGCCTGCAGTTTAAGAAACATTGTAACAAATATAGAAGCTAAACAAAACCCCAGAAACCAGCTTTCAGCGAGCTGGGATCTCAGAGCTGGAGTTGATACAGTGTTTCGATTATAGAACACAAACAAACCAGATACCTTCTTTCAGCAGCAGAGGCCTCAGAGCTGGAGCCAGAGCTAAAGCTGGCCCAGAATAAAAAAAGAAAGAAAAAAAGGAGCAGTTGGGAGCTTCAGTCCCAGCCTGAAAACAGCCATCAGCCCCTCACCCAGACTGGCCAGGCACCCCAGTGGGGACCCCCACCCTGAAGGGTGTGTGACCAGCTGTAAACAGCCATCATCCCCTCATCCAGGCTGGCCAGGCACCCCAGTGGGCACCCCTACCCTGATCCAGGACACCCTTCAGGGCAAACCAGCCAGCCCCCACCATGCACCAGGCCTCTATTCTATATAGTAAAAGGGTAATATGCCTCCCAGCACCAGGATCAACGGAGCCGCGAGGCCTCCAGGCACCGGGATCAGCGTGACAGGGGGCAGCGCCCAAACCCCCTGATCGCCCTGTGGCTCTGTGTGTGACAGGGGGTGGGGCCACAACCTCCCTATTGGCCCTGCTCTGTTCCTGACAGGGGAAGGTGCCCCAACCACCTGATCGGCCCTGCTTTGTGCCTGATAGGGGGGAGCTCCCCAATCCCCTGATCACCCTGCGGCTCTGTGTGTGACAGGGTGCGGCGCTCCAACCCCCCCACCCCACGGGCCCTGCTCTGTGTGTGATGGGGTGTGGCACCCCAACCCCCGCCCTGCCCCCATGGGCCCTGCTTTGTGTGTGACAGGGTAGAGCCATAACCTCCCCATTGGCCCTGCCCTGAGTGTGACAGTGGCGGCGCCCCAACCCCCTGATCAGCCCTGCTCTGTGGGTGATAGAGGGTGGTGCCCCAACCCCCTGCTTGGCCCTGCTCTGTGTGTGACAAGGGGCGGTGCCCCAACTTCCCTATCGGCCCTACTCTGTGTGTGACAGGAGCAGCTCCTCAACCCCCTGATGAGCCCTGCTCTGTGCATGACAGGGGGGAGCTCCCCAAACCCCTGATGGGCCCTGCTCTGTGCATGACAGGGGGGAGCTCCCCAACCCCCTGATGGGCCCTGCTCTGTGCGTGACAGGGGGCAGCGCCCCAACCCCCTGATTGGTCCTGCTCTGTGCATGACAGGGGATGGTGCCGCAACCTCCCCATCGACCCTGCCTTGAGTGTGACAGGGGGCGGTGCCCCAACCCCCCAATCGGCCCTACCCTGAGCGTGACTGAGGGTGGCATCGCAACCTCCCAATCCGCCCTGCTCTGTGCATGACAGGGGGCGGTGCCCCAACTCCCCAATTGGCCCTGCTCTGAGCCCGACCAGGGGCTGCACCTAGGGATTAGGCCTGCCCTCTGCCACCCGGGAGCAGGCCTAAGCCAGCAGGTCGTTATCTTCCGAGGGGTTCCAGACTTTGAGAGGGCACAGGCCGGACTGAGGGACCCCCCCCCCGGTTCCCCCCGAGGGCACAAATTTTTGTGCACCGGGCCTCTAGTATTTTATATAAAACTATAGCCTATAGTTTTGGTTTGCCAGTTTGTTCAAAGTACTTGTTCTTGTTCTTTTCAATTCCTGCTCCTTGTGGAATTTATTTGCACATATAGAAAGGTTTTGTTGACATGTCCAGGTTTTCTTGTTGATACTGTGGGGACATTCCCACCATATTTCTTGCTTATGAAAGCCCAGCTCCACATGAGTGGTAGCATGTAGGGGCCCTGCTTCTCCCCATTCCTGCTCCACAGGTAGTGTCTCCATTTTCCTCAGGACCTGATATGCACACATGTTCTGCCTGTCCTCCAGCCTTCATTCACTCAGTTTTCCAGGAGGGCCCCAGGTTATCCTAAGTGAGGAGCCTCCCAATGGAGCAGAATCTCAATCCTCCACATTGACTCAGAGTAAATCATGGTTCTGAGGTATTTGTGGGCTTGAGTGAGTGTTAATTTTCAACATGTAGATAGGGCTGGTTGCATGTGCTCATCCCACTTCTTACTCTCATGTACATTTCTATTTCTCATATGCTTGATTCCAAAAGTAGCAATATTAGTTTGTTTGCATTATTACAACAGTTTCCCAACAGGTTTCTGTTGAATTTTGGTCTTTTGAGTTTCTCAAATTTTCTCTCGTTACTAGCTACAATGATTTTTTTAAAACACAAATGTGATTAGTATCTCTTCTCCCGATAAAAGATTGTAAGAAATCCATCTGGCAAAGAAATAAAAGACACTTCATGCGTTGGTCTCTCTGTACTCTAAACCCAAAAGTTGTATAAGAATGTTCTTATGGTAAGTCACATCCTGCATTTATATTATCTATATTTCATTTAGAATTCTCCCAGGAGAACAGAGTAAGAGTTAGGCATAAAACTTCTTCTCTATTAGGGTAGTTTTGTCTTTAGTTCAATCTGAGCTCTCATTCCTAGGCCATATCCTGTCTTCTAACTTGCTCTCCTCTCACTTTGCCTGACGTTGGCTGACCTTCACTCATGTCTTCGAACAATTGCTGCTGTACAATTGTTTCTTTCTGTTTTGTTTTGTTTTTAATTTTTATATTTGTATTTCCACTATGGAGTAAGGTAGTACCTCTATATTTCAAAAATAATTTCTTAAGATGAAACATATGTAGATAGGTTGACTTGCATATACTCTTTCACTTCTTTCTCTCATGTTTATTTCCATTTCTTATATGCTTGATTACAAAAGTAACCAAACTAGTTTGTATTATTACATTAGTTTCTCAACTGGTTTCTATTGACTTTTTGTCTTTTTAGTTTTTTTATTTTTTTCTCCACACTGAAGCCATAATGATTTTTCTAAAACACAAACATAACCAGTGTCTCTTGTTCAATTAAAACATTGCAAGAAATCCATGTGGCGATGAGGATAAAAGGCACCTCATGTGTTGGCCTTTGCTTAGCTCAGAAACGCACCTCTCTCACTGCTATTTTCAATCCCCATGATTACCAACCTCCCATGCCCTATACCACATTGTGCCCTCCTCTAGAATGCTCTTCTTTTTGTCTACTTCCCATTTATTTTTAGGCCTCCATTTGGAGTTGATTTTCTCTAAAAAGTATTCTCTCATGCATAAATTCATCCAAAGTACCCCTCATGTGGTAACAGAACTTCCTGCAGTATTATCAAAGGTATATATATCTAAATATATTAAAATGTTATGGTTAAGTTTCAGTCTGATATGTTCATCATAGCAGCCCCAGGATTTCATAAAAGCATTAATTAAATCATTGCACAACTTCCTTTTATCAAGCATTTTACCACATATGAGTGCTTCACAGACATTTTTATTAGATGAGGCAAACTTTATCTTAAGAAATTCATACTATAATCTATGGGGTAGGTATTCTTTTTATTTAATAGATGATGAAGTTGAGGCTTGTTGTGGTTAAATAACTTACTCATCTTGTATTGAATGGTACCAATTAGAATTTGAATCTAGTTTGTCTAATTCTAAAGATTATCATCTTAACCATTGTAGTAAATAGAGCATTTTCTTTAGATACGAGGTCACAAAATCCCATTTCTTTAAGTCTAATCCAATTTAATTATAAAGCAGTTTTACTTGCATGCATGCTGTATTAGTTTCCTAGTGCTTCTCTAACAAATTGCCACTATAAGTAACTTAAGACAACACAACCTTATTATCTTTAGTAAGTTAGAAGTCCATCATGGATCTTACTGGGCTATAACCAAGGTGGTGGCAGGGCTGCTTGCGTTCCTTCTGCCAGCTCTTGGGGAGAATCTGTTTCCTGGCTTTTTTTCAGCCCCTAGAGGACACCCACATTTCTTGGCTCTTGGCTTCTTCCTCCATCTTCAAAGCTAACAAGGTAGCATCTTTCTGACCCTCAACACATCTCCCTCTGACTCTCTTCTTCTGCCTCCAGGCTAAGGGCTAAGAAGGTGAACATCTTGGAAGGGAGCATTATTTCACTTACCATACATGCACATAGCATGAATAGGTTTTGGCTCTCTAGGCTTTGCTAAAGTTAAAGAATAATATCGCAAAGATGGGAGAGGCCAAGTGGGCTGGTGGTGACTCAGACAAAGTTCATGGAAGAACAAATACCTTAGTGAAAACCTCAATTTGAGTTTTTAGTGCCCAAGATTTAATCAACCTATAGAGACGGACACTAACATCATTTACCAAAAAACTAATGAATGCACTGTAATCTAAATTCATTATTTTCCAATGGTAAGCTTGGCAAATTGATATTTTCATCCACACTCCAGGGATCCTCTCCCAAGAGAGCAAAATTAAAGAAGCTAACTGGAGATGAAATATAAGCTAGGGAGGTAGGTAATCTTAAGCATGCTTCTTCCTGGCCAGGATGCTTAAATTAAATGCTCCTTGCCCTTTAGAATTGCAGTATGTTGCCCTAATGGACAAAGGCTCTGCACCTTCCTTTGACCTGTATGTTATGAAATCTGCCGAGATCTCAGAATGCTTCTTTTCTTTGTCACATGAAATAACATTACTTCTGCTTTTATGTTCTTTCTTCTATTGGATTATTACCATTAATGAAGTTTTGCTTTCTTAGATATTACTCTAAAATCCATCTTTAGAAGACCAGGATTCCCTGATTTTAAAATTTTTTGCTACCTTTTAAGATAAAGAAAGCTTCTCCATGAAGACTTCATCATATGGATACCATCATCTGGAATTTGACATGTCTGGTTTCACTTTCAGAGAGAGAATTACCTTTCTGGTTCCCGGGGCCATTTCCTATATTGAATACTTCCTTTGACCCCTAACTGGCTATAGGGATTATGTGCTTTTTATAACTTCTTTCCATCGAACACCTATGCCATCTCACATTCAGAACACCATCATAGCTTTTGTTTTTTACTTTATCAAGAAAGCCTATTATTTCCCCCTAAATCTGCCTAGAGCATTCACTGGTGACTGATCCCTTACCTTTTCTCACTATATTCTTAAGATTAGTATGAATTCCTGTCTCATTCTCTACGTTTTTCTCATCTGAGATACTGGATTTTTCACCTACAGACCTCCTCAGGAAAACTTTTTCTGCATATTTCCCCAAATGTAAATCACATCACTTTAGACCCCTATGACAGTTTTCACCGCCTTATTTCATACTTCATAGATTTATGTGAATTTATATTCTCCTCACTAAAGAATATGTCTTAAAAATCTAGCAGAAGACCAAGCAAATGGAAGATGTACACAGCATACAAGATTTGTGGATGCTACGAGGGTATTTCCATGTGTACCTCTGTCTCCTTCTTGGCATAAATCATACATTTGTGCCTAGAAGCCTTTTATTGTACTTCAAAACAAAGAATTTCACAGATAAGGGAAATAATTAAAAACTGTCATCTTTTAAAATCCACCTTCTGTCTTCATTCTCAAAGAAAGTGAGGAATATTAATTGGCATTTTAATATCAGTGACCTATCAAAATTGCAATTTTATGAGCTCTTTTATTGTAGCTTATTTAAAAATCAAAACAGTGTCACAGAGACAAAATTTGTAGTGTCAGACTTAGCAGGACAGCCAGACCTTGTGAAAAAGCAGAAAGATTTTGGGGAAGGGCATCTTTGTATCACTTGAATGTGAGAAATACTGCAAAAGATATCACTTTCTGTGTTGGTACACAATAGTGCTTTCTGCACTGACTATTTTACCATGGCAATAAATAATGTTTCAAAATATTGTAGGGTCTGGAGAAATGGAAGAATTTATACTAAATAAGGACATTCGCATTTGGCATACTCCAGCCTCTGAATTATTATACATGTTTTAAGGGAAGTTTGGTTCTTGCTAAGGTATATAATAAACATCCAGGTAACTAACTCAGGGCCACTGTTTCAAAAAACACACACAAAACACACGTTTAAATCAGTGGTGCTTTGATTTTCACTTTCAGTAGTTTAATATTAATTTTCTTGGTCCTAATACAACTGCATCAAAGTGAACGTTAGAGTAATAAAATTAGAGAAAGGAAAATAAATGATGGAAGTTTATAAGGAAATAAGGGTGTTAATGTAACTCAGTTGAGAGTCAAAATCTGTCTCTTTTCATGTAATTTATATGTTAATTTTGCAAGTGTTGATCTTTCAACTTGAATTCTTGATGAAAACAAATGCTCAGTTTCTGAAACATTGAGGATCTGTTTTCCAAGGAAAGTTTCTACAATGAAATGTTTTTAGAAAAAAAATTCCCTTACTGGAAAGAGCAATTGTTTCAGAGGATAAAAGAACTTTAAATTCAGATTCTCTGTGAGAGACGTGTTCACTCTGCATCAGACCTCCTTGTTGGAGGAATTCAGTGAACAATGGCAAAAGGGAAAGAATCAGGATCTTTGGCCTCATTGTCAGCTCCTTTGCCACAAAGCTATGGTTATTCAAGTTAGTTCAAGCCACAGATGTGTTCAGTGAGCACAGACGTGTTCTCAGTTAGCAACTTATAAACACATGGAGAGTTAACAAGGGAGCTGATTAAGTGAATATTTCTGGAGCTGGTCATCACCATATTGATTCTAGTTCCTCTGGATCTAAGGGTCTATGGTTCAAATCTCAGCAGGAGCGAATTTCTCAAGCAAAGGAGAGGCATTTATTGGATTAGTTACTAGCATGGTGTGAATTACTAGTGTTCTGGGGGGGGGGGGGGGCGGTTTCATAAACTTGTTATTGAGAACCAGAGGTAAGAGCCCAAGGACTGGGCTCTAGGGGCCCTTTGTTCCTGGAGCTCCCCTGTGGCTGCTGTGGCATAATCAGAACCAGGGCTTATTCTGTGCCCCTGAAATTGCTTTCACAAGGCCAGGTTATGGGCTATTTCCCTTGTAGCAACTCTTGAGCTTTCCATTTCTTGGACTTATAGAGGTGTCTTCAAAAGGAATGTTTGGTGGAAGGTATAAGTAGTTGATATTTTGTACTAGGGATGACAGATTCTTTCTTCCTTCTTCCATTCCTTCCTTTTTTTCTTTCATTTCATTTCATTCTCTCTGAAATTTTTTACTCTTTTCTGCTTTCATTGTATGCCCTCATAGTTTTTTTGTTTGAGAGTATTCATAGAATCGTAGACTTTTCTTCACATATAAACGAATCTCAAGTTCTCAAATGTCACTGAGCTCAACCCTGTACTCAATGAATGAGTCAGTTCTACTTTACCCTTGTTTATCTATCTCCCTTTAAAATGCTTTCAAAGGTAGGGATTTATTACCTCATAAAGCAGTCTGCTCTTTTTGGGGGGATAGTAACATATCTCCATTATTTCCCTAGTACTTATTCCTATCTTCTGGCTTCTATTTTTGTTTTTCTACCTTTCTGACAATAGCCTGTGCTGGAATCATGTGTTGTTCTTTTTATCACTAAGCTTTTTGCTCCTTATCTCTTACCATCTACAGATACAGATCACTTTGTATATTGCCAGAGTTCTCCCCTTTATTTCCTTTTTCTGCCAGTCTCTGTGACTCATATTACCACCTCCCCCCCTTTTTAAAGCTATATATTTCCTTCTTCAGTTCTCCTAACTAAAGTTAATCTTTCTTTCTGGGAATTTCAATTCCTGGGGGTCTTTTAAAGAAAATAAAATTAATTTAATTTAATTTAAGAAATAAATGAAGCCTTTCTTTGCAAAGTAATTTTGTGTTCTCTTGGCAACTAAACAATTTATTGCCCTCCTCTGGCCTTGAGTGGTTCCCTGATAGTGTGAATACTTCTCTGGAATAGAGGGGAGATCATTGTATACATTCATCAGGTACTTATTCAGTATAAATATATTCAAAATACAAACATCTCTGGGAATATTCTTCCTGAATATATTCAGTCATTCACTCTTTCATTCTCCAAAAATTTATTAGTATCTTTTAGCCACAAGAACAATACTCTCAGTTCCAGAAAGCTATTTTCGGTTGTTGATAAACCAGGGTTAATTTTATGAATCCTGAATATGCTTAATATCTTGCACATTAAACTATTAGCTCCCTAAAATAGAAGGCATTTTTTATTCATGCTCATTGCCTCCAGTATGTAATGCAGTAGCTGACACCAATAAACAATTGTTGAATATGAATGACTGAGATAATGGTCCTCAAGATGTGCTTGATTAAATGAACTGAATCACTCTTGTATAGCTAAGGGCCAAGATGACAGCTAAATGGAAGTATTGATGATAAATATCAGTTAGTTTGGGAAATTTGATATTTGGTATTATAAATAGGCAAAAAGCCAACATGTTGTATTTTCTTAGTCTCAGATTCCCCTCCAATCTATGTGATGCCTGCTTTTCTATTTCTTTCTATGGAGGGGGTCAGTTTGAGTGACAAATCTTTTTTTTAAATTGATTTCAGAGAGGAAGGGAGAGGGAGAGAGAGCTAGAAACATCAATGATGAGAGAGAATCACTGATTGGCTTCCTCCTACATGCTCCCCCCCCCCCCCCCAATTGGGGATGGAGCTCACAACCTGGGCACATGCCCTTAACCGGAATCAAACTCAGGACCCTTCAGTCTGCAGGCCAGTGCTCTATCCACTGAACCAAACCAGCTAGAGCTTGAGTAAATTTTTATTAATGCTTTGGGTGGGGATGGGGGCCGTGAGGATGCATCACCCAAGTGTGCTACCTGGTGTTGCCATAGGTAACTACTCAACTGCTTCAGAAATAGGCAGAGCCTGGCCTCACTTCTTTGTGCTGAATGAGTTTTTTTGTGTGTCAAGTTTTCAAAAAAAAATTATTAATATGTCCCACATTCATGTATAAAACATAATGATAGCCAATAATATGGAAGAATAAAATGTATTGAATTATTTACTAAACAAAGATGAGATGGATTATTTCTATATGCAATGAAGAATAGTTTGAATTATATTTCTGACTTTGAAATATAATGGACTCAAAGCATAAGTGTAGCCTTTAGAGCCCAGGAGAGGGAAAAGAGAAAGAGAAGATAGGGTTGGAGAGGTACTTTGGAGGAAAGATATATCTCACAATAATTTTTTGGTTTTAGATTATTAAAAGTGACATCATTGTTTTCAGGAAAATGTTCATTTATCATTAATGCTTTGTAGAGTTATATCTCTTCATTGAGAAAACTAGGTAGAAGGAGGTAATGCTGATAAATATGTACATATAATATACAACACATATATATTAGATGTTAGATATTGTATTATATATGTTAGGGCCTTAAAATAGATATAGTTATAGGCATGGATTGAGGTTGGATTTAGAGGCTAGCTGTATCTCTACAAAAGTGTGTGTCTATGTTTATGTATATATACACACACATTATTATATATGTAAAAGTAATATTTTGAACAGTTTTAAAATACAAAAAATATTATAAGAAAAAGATAATTATAACTCATATTCTACCACATGGTGATTATTACTGTTAATGTATTAGCACATTTCATCAATATATGCATTGAGAGATGGTATGATATATTGATAAAGAGTATGTAATCTCTAATCTCAGTTATGCCACTTAAAAGGTTTCAGTGTTAAGTTAATATATTAATATTTTCTATATTAATTTAAAATTTATATAGTTGATATCTCAGAGCTACCATTTTTGGAGTTACTTTACTTTATGCCAGGCACTGTCTTAAGGACTTCATACATATTTTGTTAAAGCTTCCCAACAACTCTGAAAAATAGCTGCTATTATTAGCTTATATTACATCATTCTATATAGATGAATAAGTTGAGCATAGAGAAATTTTTAAAAAATTGCTTCAGTTGAGGTTCACAATTTAGAAGTATTAGAACCCATAATCTTGACTTCAGAACTCATGCTCAAAACCACAACAGAAAGACACAGATATAAAAACAGAAGAATATGTTCTCCCATGCAGTGGGCTATCTTGTTGTTTTGTTGATGGTTTCTTTTGCTGTGCAGAAACTTTTTATTTTGATGTAGTCCCATTTGTTTATTTTCTCCTTAGTTTCCATTGTCCTAGGATATGTATCAGTAAAGATATTGCTATGAGATATGTCTGATATTTTGCTGCCTATGGATTATTCTAAAACTTTTATGGTTTCCAGTCTTATGTTTAAACGTTTTTTCCATTTTGAGTTAATTTTTGTGTATGGTGTAAGTTGGTGGTCTAGTTTCATTTTTTTTTTTTTGCATGTATCTGTCCAATTTTCCCAACACCATTTATTGAAGAGACTGTCTTGATTCCAGTGTATGCTCTCTTGCCTCCTTTGTCAAATATTTGCCTGCCTGAGGTTAAAACCAACAGTAGTTAACATATTAATGCAAAAAGACCCATTGGAAGGCTGTGAACTTTGATATTCAACAGGGCTGAAAATCAGCATAATATTGCCCTGCTGTGGGCTCAATGGCTCAAGGCAATCCCCTAACCTGATAATCCTTTTACTGTTTACCAAACTTTACCTTTGTTATGCCTGTATGCATTGCTAAAGGGCAAATGTGTATTCAGGTAAATAAAAAGCAGATTGGCCAGAAGTTGATGTGCCTCTCCAAGAGAGAGATCTCCACATGTTCCCCCCCCATCTTCTAGATTCATATTTCTTGTATAGTATTTTCATTTGTATGTCGGCCCCTCCTTCAGATCCTGAACCCCACTGCAAAGGTTGCGGCATTTGCCAATGTTATAGCAGATAAGGGTTTAATCTCCAAAATTTATAGGAGCTCCTACAACTTAACAAAAGGAAGATAAGCCATCCAATCAAAAATGGGCAAAGGACCTAAATAGACACTTTTCGAAAGTGGACATACAGAAGGCCAAGAGGCATATGAAAAAATGCTCAAAGTCACTAATCATTCCAGAGATGCAAATCGAAATGACAATGAGGTACCATCTCACACCTGTCAGAATGGCTATCATCAACAAATCAACAAAGGACAAGTGCTGATCAGGATGTGGAGAAAAAGGAACCCTCCTGTACTGCTGGTGGGAATGCAGACTGGTGCAGCCACTGTGGAAAACAGTTTGGAGTTTCCTCAAAAAACTAAAAATAGAACTCCCCTTTGACTCAGTGATCCCACTTCTAGGAATATATCTCAAGAAATCAGAAACATCAATCAGAAGGAATATATGCACCTCTATGTTCATAGCAGCACAATTTACAATAACTAAAATTTGGAAACAGTCTAAATGCCCATCAACAGATGAGTGGATTAAAAAAACTGTGGGAGGGGAGAGGTTAATGGGGGTAAAAGGAGACATATGTAATACTTCCAGCAATAAATAATTTAAAAAAAAACCAGAATAAAATGTAGAAAGACACATGTTATTTTTGGATATATCAATGATGCTTGTTGAGGAGATGACCTAGTAGAGTGAAGAGAGCACTAGTCTATGAATCAAGAAACGAATGTACAGAAGTCCTTTTGTACAGGCTTACAAAGGACAATTGGTAACTATTTGGGAATTTTGCAAGCTGGTTGTTTAATCATTGGTAGCTTGAAATTGACCATACTGGGCCATATTGGACCACAATTATTGAAAAAAGTGACATGTCAGGGTTTTTTCTTTTTTTTCTTTTTCCCTCTGTTGAGGGTCACTTTACCAGCTCACCAGCCCTGCAATTTTTAGTTATGTCACTGGCTGTTGGACTGCACCTTTGGCAAATCATGCAATGGCTCTGAAGTATGACCTACTTATGAGTAGAATCATAATAGTGTTTGTCAGTGTTTTAAGATCTATAGTGTCAGGTAAACATTTTATGACATTTTCTTCTTTTACATGTAACTGTGTAAAATATAAAGTGCTATGTAATTACTATCTAATATTAAATCATTTGCTATCCTAGAAAATTATTCTTAAAACCAAAGTATTTGAAAGTAATTTATTTTAAAAATTAGAATACCAATGTTATTTGTAATTTCAATGATTCTTGGAGAATTATATCACTCTTTTCCCCATTCAGAGAAAAAATACACACATATAAAATAGAATTAAATATAAAAAGGAAATTTGATTTTCTCCATGGGTTTCAAATAGTAGATGATTTATGAAGATACTATATGTTGTAATTAAGGACTGCAGCTGTTTCATCTCAAAGCCAAAACTATCAATGTTTCTAAAGTTAAGAAAAAATGTGATTATTATTTATAAGGAACTTCTATGTGCCAAGCACCTGTTATACATTTTATCAAAAATCTCACACAACCCTACCTGATTATTATTATTTCCATTTTACAGTTGAGTAAATTGAGTCTTAGATAAAATACCATATCCAGCTCAACATAACTAGACCATGACGTTTTGTAGGTTCATATAATTTGGAATCTTGGTTTGGTAGCATATATATATATATATATATATATATATATATATATATATATATATATGCCTAAGCCACTGGTCAACTGCTCGACCACTCAACGGCTCAACCGGTTGTTATGATGCGCACTGACCACCAGGGGGAAGACGCTCAATGCAGGAGCTGCCCCCTGGTGGTCTGTGCGTGCCCACAGTAGGAGTGCTGCTCAGCTGACCAAGGGCACCAGATGCCGGGCTCATGGCTGGTGAGCGCAGCTGCCCTGGCATGAGCCTCTTCCACTTCCGCAGCAGCACTACTGAGCGCAGCGGCGGCAGGTGCAGTGGGGCTGGGATGAGCGCGAGTGGCAGGTGCCCAACCTGGGCTCGGGCTCCTCCTCAGCTGCCTGCCGCTTCGTGTCCTACTACATCCCTCAGGGGATGTTGGACTGCCAGTTTCAGTGCGGGGATCCGGCCCAAACCAGCGTCTGACATCCCCCAGGGATCCCGGATTGTGAGAGGGCAGAGGCCAGGCTGAATCCATGCACTGGGCCTCTAGTTAATAAATTAAATTCGAACTAACTAGTATATAAAATATAGAGAGCACAAAAGTAGGATTTGAATCACTCATGGCAATAAAGAGGACATTTTTACTTTCACCTTATTAACTGAAGGGGTCGTTCCCATTTCCTAGAAAGAGTAAACAAACTTATTAAGGACTTGTAGGCATAATTTATATGTTTCAATACTTAGGAAAATCAAATCCCCCCTACTGAAAGATTTCAAAAATTTGAATTTATTATAAGTAATAACAATGTTGATGAAATTTTCATATATCTCTTTCAGTACTAAATGATATAGATACTATTGTATTGTTCAAAATTCATAAGGAAGGAAACCTGATTTTTTAAAATATGTTCCTGCAGGAAACAAATATTTCCACTCCACAAAAATCCTCAACATTCTGTCTCACTCTCTATGTTCTAATTCGAGGATGTAAAATTCAGTGTCATTAACAAAAATAGACTTGAATTGATGATTTACAAAAATTTTACAATGCTTTTATATGCACCTTATCACATAAAATGATTATGTTCCTGAAAATTGAAGTTCCTGAAATATCCTTTTTATTTTTCTCATACTGTGTCTCCACAAGATGACCATCAGAGGTTAGATTGACCACAGCCATTGGCTGGTTACACGTTCTAGAAATGAAAGATTCCCTACCAAAATCAAATCACATACTCAGAGAGTTTTTTTCTGCTTAGTTTGTCTGAAACTTAAGAATTTTGGTCAATTAAGTACAAATACTTAGTTAATATGAATAGAAAACTTAAAATTGGTGTATGTTGTTGGAGGCACTGTGTTGTCTCATTGACCTAATGGATTTAGGGTCCCAAATTCAATGCCCACTTCTTCCCTAACAATATAAATTTGGGTATATGAAAGTACTTGATATTTTGGTCATTTTATGAAGCATTCTTTTAATCTTAGTGTTAGCAAAGTTTGTGTTAGGGCTCTGATAGAATCACATGTGATCTTGATCCCCTCAGCACTATTTTATGTCATTGTTGTGAATTAAGTTGCTAAAATGAAGAGGGATATAATCTTCAGCAATAAAGAAGAACATTACATACTTTCTTGGAAGTTATGTAATGTACTCTAAAAGGCTAAAATTCCAGGGGCAAAAAATTGTCCCATTGGGAATCAGAAGTATATACATTGAGAGTTAAATGTATGCCAGACAGTGTGCTGACCATGTTACACGCCTTACTCCTTTCAACAGCTTCACGCAATGCGCACTCCTACCTCACATTCTAGGGAGCTCATAGAAGGTAAGCAGCTACTCAAGCTCACAGCTATCACCCATAGCAGAACTAGAATTCCAGCTCAGGGTGGGTTGTCTTCCAAATCAGGGGTGTTTAACCAGAACCTACACTTCCTCAGGGAGTCTGTGGAAAGAATTTAGGAATTCCATGAACTTGGATGGGGAAAAATTTGCATGTTTATTTTCATTTACCTCCAACTGAAATTGAACATTTTCATTAATTATGAATGCAGACAACCACAGAAGTATCTGCAATATCCAAATTTTATCACCTATAAAAAGCACAGATGTTTTTGTATCACAATTCAGTTGTTGCAGATATCTCAAAATAGCATTTACTTACCATTATTGAGAAATCACAGTAGCTTATTTATAATCTATTGATATGTACATTTCAATATAATTTGTTTTCTTTGTAGTCCTCAGAGCTTTAATTTTTATATCTTATACTTATTTTATATATCTATTAAGTTCATATTTATAATAAATATTTTAATGTTTACTATATATATATATGTTTATTATATGTATATATTTTACACATTTAAAAGCATTTTTCTGAAATAGGTTCATTGGAATGCCAAAAATACCCATGGCCAACAACCTTGAAGACCTGTTCTGGGCTTTTATTTCTTATCCATTACAGTCTTCCTATATTTTGTTCTTATGCCATACCTGCATAAAGAGCAGAAATAGAATGATTCACACACTGAGCTCTAGTATTATTCAGTCGAATGGCAGAGAAGGAAAAGCAAATGAAACATTTAGAGCATTTAACACATCTATTACTTCTAAACACGTGTATCTGCAGAACATTGAAAGGGATTATGTTTTCATTTCCTACCAGTCAAAATCCCCAGATACCCATTTATTTTACATAGGCCAGTACCAATTGGCTGAAAGTTACGTTTTTCTTTTACCTCTGGTTTTGAGTTGTGTTCAAATTATTAATGATGCTTAGTTTTCGTTGATTCCTGAATGTAAACATCTCAGTCAGCATTCCAGTCCTGCTGATCCTATACTTGGATCTGGGCTTTCTCAGCTAAGTTGAGTAACCCACCAGCCTTTGGCTAAAGTCATAATGGTTTCAGCAAATTAGTGTGTAGACCTATTTTCTTTTATTTGTAGATTTATTACTTAATGAATGAACACAAATGAGAGGTTCATTCAATAAAACTACTAAATGCCAGGCATACTTTTAGGCAGTGGAGACATAGAGAAGATGCCCCAAAGAAGATTTTGAGGAACACTTTATTTAATAGTGTTGGTTTATTTATTATTGTTTATATTATACTAGAGGCCCGGTGCACAAAAATTTGTGCTCTCGGGGGGGAGGGAGGGTTCCTCAGCCCGGCCTGTGCCCTCTCGCAGTCTGGGACCCCTCGGGAAATAACGACCTGCTGGCTTAGGCCTGCTCCCGGGTGGCAGAGGGCAGGCCCAATCCCTAGGTGTAGCCCCTGGTCGGGCTCAGAGCAGGGCTGATTGGGAGGTTGTGATGCCACCCTCAGTCACATTCAGGGTAGGGTCGATTGGGGGGTTGGGGCACCGCCCCCTGTCACACTCAAGGCAGGGTCAATGGGGAGGTTGTGGCGCCACCCCCTGTCAAGCACAGAGCAGGGCCCATCAGAGGGTTGGGGAGCTCCCCCCTGCCACTCACAGAGTAGGGCCAATATGGGAGCTGGCGCACCGCCCCCTGTCACACACAGAGCAGGGCTGATCAGGGGGTTGGGGCGCCGCCACTTTCACACTCAGGGCAGGGCCGATGGGGAGGTTATGGCTCTACCCCATCACACACAGAGCAGGGCCCGTGGGGGGGGGGGGTTGGGGCTCCGCACCCTGTCACACACAGAACAGGGCCGATCAGGAAGTTGGGGCGCCACACACTGTCACACACAGAGCCGCAGGGCGATCAGGGGGTTGGGGTGCTCCCCCCTATCAGGCACAGAGCAGGGCTGATCAGGAGGTTGGGGCGCCTTCCCCTGTTAGGAACAGAGCAGGGCAGATAGGGAGGTTGTGGCCCCGCCCCCTGTCACACACAGAGCCTCAGGGTGATCAGGGGGCTGGGGCACCGCCCCCTGTCACACACAGAGCCGCAGGGCAATCAGGGGGTTGGGGAGCTCCCCCCTATCAGGCACAGAGCAGGGCTGATCAGGGGGTTGGGGCGCCTTCCCCTGTCACGAACAGAGCAGGGCAGATAGGGAGGTTGTGGCCCCGCCCCCTGTCACACACAGAGCCACAGGGCGATCAGGGGGCTGGAGCACCGCCCCCTGTCACACACAGAGCAGGGCCCGTGGGGGTGGGGGGTTGGGGCGCCGCACCCTGTCACACACAGAGCAGGGCCGATCAGGGGCTGGGGCACCCCACCCTGTCACACACAGAGCCACAGGGCGATCAGGGGTTTGGGGAGCTCCCCCCTATCAGGTACAGAGCAGGGCTGATCAGGGGGTTGGAGCGCCTTCCCCTGTCACGAACAGAGCAGGGCAGATCGGGAGGTTGGGGCGCCTTCCCCTGTCAGGAACAGAGCAGGGCAGATAGGGAGGTTGTGGCCCCGCCCCCTGTCACACACAGAGCCGCAGGGAGATCAGGGGGTTTGGGCGCTGCCCCCTGTCGGGAGGCCTCGAAGCTCTGCTGATCCTGGTGCTGGGAGGCATATTACCCTTTTACTATATAGGATAGAGGCCTGGTGCATGGGTGGGTACTGGCTGGTTTGCCCTGAAGGGTGTCCTGGATCAGGGTGGGGGTCCCCATTGGGGTGCCTGTCCAGCTTGGGTGAGGGGATGATGGCTGTTTGCAGCTGGTCACACCCCCTTCAGGGTGGGGTCCCCACTGGGGTGCCTGGCCAGTCTGGGTGAGGGGCTGAGGGCTGTTTTCAGGCTGGCGGGTGACTGAAGCTCCCAACTGCTCCTTTTTTTCTTTTCTTTTTTTATTCTGTGCCAGCTTTAGCTCTGACTCCAGTTCTGAGGCCTCTGCTGCTGAAAGCAGGTATCTGGTTTGTTTGTGTTCTATAATCGAAACACTGTATCAACTCCAGCTCTAAGATCCTGGCTCGCTGAAAGCAGGTTTCTGGGGTTTTATTTAGCTTCTATATTTGTAACTATGTTTCAAACTGCAAGCTCAGAGGCCGGCAAAGCAGGCGGGGAATGTTGGTTTCCTCCGTCACTGAAGCAAGCAAGCCTCATGTTAGTTTCAAGCTGCCTGGCTGCCGGCCGCCATCTTGGCTGGCCGTTAATTTGCATATCGCCCTGATTAGCCAATGGGAGGGTAGCAGACGTATGCTGATTAACCATGTTTCTCTTTTATTAGATAGGATTATTATTATTCATTCTTTTACCTATTATCTGGATGGTTGGATAACTTTGTAATTGTATGCCCAGATTCTGAGGTGTTCCCACAGACACAATGGGACTAATGGATCTTATAAGCTCAAGTCCTCTTGATAATTATCCAGGAAGATGTCTATATTTTAGTATTTAATAACAGTGAGAATATATCAAGGTTAACAGATTGATGTCCATTCTGCTTCAGGGCAGACTTAGCCCATTTGGCTTAACAGGTCAGATAATTGTCTTGTCTCAGAAAAGTATGGACCTGGAACAATGAAAGGGCCTGTATAGCATGTATTTTCTTCTCAGTAGACTAACAGAATTGGGTCCAGGTGTGTGTATCTTCAACGGTATCATTGCAGCAGACTCTTTGAGGAGAGAAGGACATGCAGATTGGCTGGGATGTTTAATTCCCAATCTGCTTCTAACCACTTTTGTGACCTGGAGAACGTTAAGTGACATCTCTTGCTCTCAGACTTCATTTTGTAAATGATAGGATTGGGTTATGAATCTCAAATATATCTTCCAGCTCTAAAAGTTCATTTATGTGTTTGACACATCACACATAGAGTAAGGCTTTAATTTTGCTTTTTATTGATGTTGAGAAAATTAAGCTCCATTTTATAAACATCTGCTCCATGGAGCATCACCTCCGATGTTTACATCATAATTAAAAAGTGTGATTTAAAATGTTCTGTTAAAGTAAGAGGATTGGTTAATACCAACAAATCAAAAGTGCTAGGTTTTTTATAACTTAAATTATATATGAATGTGTTAGTCAAGCTAAAGAGAATGGTCTGAAAAGATATTTGCTAAATTTTTTACAATATATTTATGTTCCATATATTTCTAAATGCAGGTGTTTTTAATAATATTGTGTTAAATATCAACTGTAGGATGAAAGTTTTTGAATTGATTCTGAAGTTTGACATAATATATGTGTTTAGACATGTACAATAGTAAATGTTAGCTATTCTCCATCGTTGGGTAATGGACACATTCTTTCCCACAGTTAGTTATTAGGATACTGTATTAATATTGACTACTGAGATTAATAAATGACATTACATGAAGTCAAATAAAAATGAATGGTTTTGATGGGAATTAAATGTTGAAATTCCAATCTGTTGACAAGATAGTTTTTATCAGAGTCCTTTCTGGAATGTCATTGAGAAAGTTTGTTGGAAAGGCAGTGCATAAACTCTGGCTATGCATTTGTCCGGAGGCCTCGGTGATATAAATCTAAAAAAATATATAAACGTATGTGTGAAAGTTGTACTGTCACTTTTGGATAAAGTCTACAAATGGGGTCTATTGGTAGACAGTAATTCAATATGGGGTAGCATCAGGTAAAGATAACTTTCTATAGCATGGTGAGACACATGATTTGAGTTTGTTTTCTAATCAAATGTCATTGAAGTTTATGATTGAAATGAGTAAGAGACTGTGAAAATCTTCAAACACGTTTTCATTTCCTATGTAAAATTTGGATGACTGATATAACAACGACAATTATACCCCATTCATTCTTGGAGGTACTATCCACATCAAAACTTTAATAGATTCATTTTATAAACTTTATCTTGACTTTTCTTTTTCCTCTTTCAGTAGACTTTATGGTGGGGTGAAACCGTGGAGTAGTCCAGCACTTAATAGGGAGAATAGTAAAGAGGGGACTAGGCTTTTTTCAGGAGTTACATTAATTCAGTTTGTAAATGCACCTTGAGAGCCTGCTGGAAGGCAGTTTTACAGCTGCTAACTTCTATATAACCTGGTAGCTTTTAAAACTGTAAACAGCTGAGAGAAATTCCAAAGGCTTAAACTTGATATTGAGTTTTTGGTCTGCACATTGAAATGAGATGAACTTCAGGGAGATGGAAGCCTTTGCCCCAAGTTTCTATGTAAGGTCAAGCAAAACCTGTATGTTTAGAGAAACCTTGAAGAAAATTGATATTCAAATCATATCCGAGGTCCAAAACCAAAAACACACCTCCTAAACTTATGCCAATGCATTTTTCTATGGAGTCAATGCATTTTCCTATGGACCTCATATTCACATGGGCATTTTCTTTCCAGTTTGCTGTAATCAAACAAACCACCCCGGGTTTATCTCCCTTTTCCTTCATTCTCCTAAAAGACTTGGTCAGAGTTCTCATCTTTGTGACAAGAAAGGGTCACAAGTGGGGATTTCCACTTTGGAATTTCTTTCCCAACTGTCAGCTGTTTGTGGATTTAATGACAACGTTCTTTCATCGCAGTAAATACACAGTGTGTCCGCCAAATCAGCAGAGACATAAACCCATTCTAACAATGTTTTTGGAAATTGCTATGGAATGTGAGGGTGGCCTGTGGCAGAGGAAGATGAAGGCTGTGCGGAGTGCTGGCTGTTCTAAACTGTGAGCCTGCCAGTCAAATTGTTAGCCTGCTTTCAGGATAACTCATTTGCTTATTTATTTAGTAAATGCGTCCATCCTGGCGCCATAGGGCCCCCCTTTCCATGCTCAGGAAGCTTACAGCATTAGTGCACACGCATCGATGTCGCAATGCATAGCAATCAGGTGTGTGGACAGAAGACATGGCCAAGTCTGGGCAAAGAGGAATGGACCTGAAGGAATCTGTCTTCTTAACAAAGGATTTGCAATAAACAATCACGCAGAAGAAACAAGTAATCAGCTTGATTGATTGTTGTCAGGTCAAGAAAATCACCCTTGTTATTTTTTATGACCTTTGTTCCGAAATTTTCTGTCTCTGAAAAGACATAGCACAGGACAACACTGTGGAACCTCTCAGATAATTTTTTAAAAACTTGAGGATAGAGCAACAAGAGTCAGAATTTAGGTTAGAAAAGCATTCTACACATTCAGCATTTCAAGTAAAAATGTATGTCTCAAATAAAAACAAGTGAAGTTCTAACTATACACATCTACTTCATTAAATACTGGAACAGAGGTAGTGAGCTGTAAATATTGAATCCTATGTTCAGTGCTCTGGATCTATTGAATTTTTATTCCTTTTCTTAAAAGTCATTTCATTCTTGGGTTATGTTTTAAGAAGTAGAAATATTTGATACATTATTTTTAACTGATACTCTCAGTACCTGCTTATTAAAAAGATAATGTATTCAATGATCTTTCCTGCATGCCATATGCAATGATTGCTTCCAAACTTCTGAAAAGGGTTACTTGTGCATGAAACCATCAAAGCCGACAGTATTTCAATATTTGATTTTTATTAGCTAACAAGTTCAGTCGCAAAATGGTGTTTTTCCACTGTTGAGTCTGCAGTTCAACAGATTCAAATGGAAATTTTATATGCTGTGAGCACTTTAAATGATACTACAGGTAATCCATTGACATTTAACTGGCTAGTCAACTAATGCATGGTATGCTGTATTGCCTGGGTCCAACCCCAGCAGGTCCAGGGGTCCCCAAAGGTGTAGACGGAGTCAGCGAAGAAGGAGGGACACGGAGACAGTGTTCAGTTGATCAGCAGCCTAGCCAGGATCTCTAGCCAGGATCTCCAGCCAAGTTCTGGTCTGGATCTTCAGCGAAGTTCTGGTTAGGATCTCCTGCCAGGTTCTGTGTCCATGTTCTCTTGCTAGGTTCTCCAGCCAGGTTCTCCAGGTTCTCCAGCCAGGTTCAGTCACCAGGTTCTAGTCAGGTTCTCTTGCCCATTTCTGTAGTCAGGTTCAGTCCAGGATCTTTTGTCATGTTCTCTCCAGCGAAGTTCTTCTGTCTCTAGTTCTGTGTAGGTTCTGTGTGTAGGTTCTGTGTGTAGGTTCTGTGTGTAGGTTCTGTCTCTCTTGGTTCTGTCTCCTAAGTTCTGTGTCCTAAGTTCTGTGTTCTAAGTTCTGTCTCTTGCTGTCTTATTACATCTGTATTTATACCAGTTGATTCAATCCTATCAATCTCTATTACAAAGGTTAGGGCGTTTCTTATCTTCATTCCAGGGAGTAAAGATTATGTAGCTTAAGCATGATTGTTCGTAGTTAAAGTGATTAATTACCCACCTGGCACTAGTTAAGAGGTTTTATTCCCTCCCTAACTTCAGGGGAAAATCCCTACCTGGGGAAACAACCTTTCTCAGAGACCTTGGTTAAAACACATAGTGCCAAGAAGGTGAGCAAACATATTAAGAACAGTATGCCATATATGCCAGGTCCTTTGAAACAGCAAGGATGGACCGGCTCCCGGCACTGTATATTCATTCAGTGGCAGCCTTTGATTTTCACTCACAGGTGAGGGAACATGTTGAACTGGGAAACTTTTGTTGGTTGTTTTCTCATGCTGATCTTTTAGACATCTTTTTTTTTAAAAATATATTTTTATTGAATTTTTACAGAGAGAAAAGGAGAGGGATAGAGAGTTAGAAACATTGATGAGAGAGAAATATCGATCTGCTGCCTCCTGCACACCCCCTACTGGGGATGTGCCCGCAACCAAGGTACATGCCCTTGACCGGAATCAAACCTGGGACCCTTCAGTCCGCAGGCCAATGCCCTATCCACTGAGCCAAACCGGTTAGGGCTCTTTTAGACATCTTGATGCCTGTGATACCACATGAAATTCCAATAAGCTCTGAAAAGACTTCTCATCAAGCAAGTCAACCACAAAACAACACCAGGTGTTGTCAACCTTGTAAAGCAGGTGATTGGCACATCAAGGAATGGCTGCTGAGGACAGGTGACCCCACAGATGTGACCTGGATGAGCCACAGGGCTGGCCATTTTCTAGATCTCTAGTAGGAAGGTACTTCTTGAACTTCCATGTACATAAGGGTCACCTGGACAGCTTGTCAATTTACAGATTTTGACTGAAGATGTCTGGGAGGAGCCTGACATCCTGCATTTCTAACACGTTCCCAAGTGATGTTGATGCTGTTTGTTCATAGATCACACCTGGAGAAGCGAGGTATGAGAGTGCTATTTAAGAATTTTTGGTGGGGGAAATTCTATAGTGGGGCGACTGTATTCATTAACCAGGTCCACATACATAGGAGAGCAAATGGAGGTGACATACAGTTTAAGAAACTTACCTTACTTCTTTCTAATCTCACTTTCCATTCTAGGCTATTCCTATGAAGACAAGAAAAACATATGAGAAGTAAAAAAAAAGAAAAAATCAAAAGTTACTCATTTGGGCATAGCTTATAATTTGGGCATTTAATTTTCACCTAATTGTCTATTTTCACAAAACTGTCCTGTTCCACAAAGTGATTACCATTTAAATGCAGATTTGTAGGAAAACATTTAGGTAATGCCATTCAAAAATTGATTAGTTAATGAAGTTCTGTACATACATCATTCCTAATCCATTCTTTCTTTCCTTGCTTTTGTTTTTTTCATCTTCAATTTCCCATTGGATCCCTTTGAGCTCAATGAGTTTTATATACGTTGGCATTGCAGCCATATAACAGAAGAGAATTAAACTGGGCCACAGGAATCAGATGGTGTCCTTGGTCTCATTAGCACAATGCTCTGCTCACCTGAGCCAGCAGCCCTTGCGTTTGTAGCTGCCTAGGCTAAAGAAGATGAATGTCTCTTCCTTCTTTCTCCAGTTTCTGAAGATGTTTCAAATGGTCCCACTGGACTATTGAGATGCATTTGCTTCAGTATCTGCCAGGCTAGTACAGACTTTGCTATTTATTGGTGAATTCTGTCAAACTACAGGCCTATTCTGGTAAATCAATGAAGCTTTTTGGACAGTATCCCTAGTAGGCAAGGTAATTAGAGATTAAAATATTGGGAGAGTCATGATACAGCTTAGAAACATCTTTGTAAAATGTAAAAAATTATGTCCCATCCTCTGAATGCTACAACCTCGATTAAATCATTTTTTAAAAATGTGAGTATGCCAAAAACATAATTTTCTCACTACCAAATCATCTACATGCAGCAAGATCTGAAAAGATATTTGACAAAGGAAGCCACATTCATTTGCTTTTCCCAGTTAACCTAGTGAAGCTACCTGAAGATTAAGACTAAAACCTTAATTTTCCAGTTTGCTGCAATGGCAGGGATATCTATTTGGGAGTGAATAAGCATGGCGTTTTATCATCTTGATCAATAGTTTTGGATCCAGTAATTCTCAGGTTCACCAAGTGAAATCACTTGCCAGAGCATATTTTGACACTTTGTAGCAGGAATTTCATTAAAAATTAATGTTTTATTCTCTTCATCATTTTTCTCTCATGCCAGACCTCACTAATCCTGCTTATGAGATAAAAACGAGTATTTAATAATCATGTTTTAGAACTCATTGTTTTAAAAAAAGCATCAAATTGAACATTCAAAATGCCATTGTGTACATGTGGTATTATTTTGTGAAGAAAAGACTTCTAAAATGCAATACATAGTTTTAATTAAAATAATCACAGGGTATAAAACCAAGTGGAATAAGTCTGAAGTAATGTAAGTCAACCAAAACAGCGTTAATGCTGTTTCTCTCATTTCCCTCTGCTTCATTCCCTGAAGAGTATAAAATTCTTACGAGTGTATTAACGGTGTGCGGAGTGGCCCCCTGAGAATACCTAAGCAATTCCCTCAAGCAACTGGTGTAATTGGTGTGGACTCTTCATGCTGTTGGCTTTCTCTCTTCCATGCCTTTGTTTGTGCTATTCTCCTTTTGAGACATGTATCATCTCTTTCTCTAAATAGGGTTTTTCAACCATGGCACTGTTAATATTTTGGACTGAATAACTGTCTGGTGTCAGTGGCTGTCCTGTGTACAGTAGAATGCTTAGCACACATTACTAGGACAATGTGTAAGTGTCACTACTCACTAGATGCCAATATAGACCCTGCCTCTTGTCATAACCAGCAATGCCTCCAGACATCATCAAACGCCCTTGGGAGGCAAATTTGCCCCTAGTTGAGACACTTTTCTAGCTATTATTCCTAAAGCCAAACATAACTTACACTATGAAGCTGTTCTTGGTCATATACATTTGTCCATGATAACTTTTTTATTGAAATAGCCTAAACCATATACACTTATGGAAAACAACAAAACACTGTAGGGAATAAGGGAATTATGGCCCGCATTTGTCTCTTTCCTGACTCTCCTCTTTAGAGAAAACCACTATTAAAGCAGGAACCTTTCCAGACTGTTTAAAACCATCTGAAGGTTGAAAAATGCTATTTCATTGTTTTAATTTGCTTCCCTTTCCTTGTGAATAAGTTTTAGCATGTTTCATATGTTCTATGAACACTTTTGTTTTCTCTTTTCATATTGCTTGGTAATTTCTTTAGTCCATTTTCCCAATTTAATATTTTTCATATTAAATTGTATTAAAATCCACATTTACATTGTAGTTATAGATCATTTTATTGTTTTATATATTGTAAATTTTCTTCCAGGCTGTATGTGTTGCTATATTTTTATATAGGCAAAAATGTCAAACTTTTCCTTTACGACTACTGGGTTTTATATCCTACTTAGGTCTTTTATTACTCATATACATTTTAAAATATCCCATTTTAATGTTTTAATACTCCGTCTTACTCCTTAATTAATTAATTGACAGTGCAAAGTAAGGATTTAACTTTCTTCCCCTTCTGTACTAAATGAATATCTCTATCGTTCAGTTTAGGCTAGTTTAAACTGCAGTAACAATTTCAGATCTCAGTGGCTTAAAACTTCTCAGGTAAGGCTCTGAGTCTGTGTCTTTTTCACTTTAGACCCTTAAAGATCAGGCTTTATCTGTGACATGCCAACAGAGGAGAAAGAGAGATGGTAGAACTGCACCTTGATTATTAAAGCTTCTCCTCAGATGTGGCCCAATAGCTTCCACTCACATTTTATAAGACAATGTAAATCATATGACCATCACTGACAACTGTGAGTGAGAAGTATTATCCTTCCTCAGAGATAGGCCTGGTAGATATGGGTTCAATAAGGAAGTCTGGTTAGTATCTCAACAATAATAAAATCTCCCCAAAGAACCAACTCTTCTAAAACCATTCATGGAATATTTCCTTTATTTCCACTGATCTGCTATACCACTTACCCGAAATTGGCAGATGCCATTTTGTATTATTTTCATCCTTTTATGAATCTATTTTCTACCCCACAACTAAGTAAGTTTTTTTAAGAGCAGGGACTCTTATTAGTATTTAACTCAGTCATTCACTGAATGTCCAGTAAGTTGGAGATGGCCTAAACATTTATTACTAGGGCAATGTGTAAGTAAATACTGAAGAAGCACAATGAATTCAACTTACTATGCAGTCCAGACATAATGGTTTAGATGTACACATTTTTTTTCTGCTATAAAATGATATTTGAAGTCTGAAAATCTTATGTTCAGCAAAATCATGCCCTAAAGTTGATGGAACATATGGGGGGAATAGGGCCGGAAAAAGTCACTCCAAAGTTATGTGCTATCACTATAAAAATACTGAAAAGAACAAAAATTATTCTGATAGATGCACTAACAATTGAAAAGAAACACCAGATTTCTAATGCATAAAAATACTAAAGTAGATATAAGGCTTTACCATAATAATTTGAATGTAGAATGATGGAAGATAGTGTAAAAAATATTTATCCTGCTGAATTTGGAGAGAAGAGCCAAAGGTGCAAAGATTGAAGAGAAACACATTTAAAGGCTTCTAAGTGGGTAGATGGTCAAGCCAAGATAAGAGGCGGTGGGGTAAATGTTGTTTTTTTTTAATTTGTGAATGAAAGTTTATTATTTAAAATCTGTCAAAACATGTAACAGTAAAATGGTGTGATTTAATAGCTAATAAAGATTATATTCAATTATAATCTAGTAATGGCAGTAATCACCACATATAAATACTCAGCTGTGTAATCACAATTTCCCACACTCTTTAGCCAAAGTACATGGGATGAAGACTTGTGCTTCCTAATTCATTGCCATCTATGAACCTTGCTTTTCATGCCTTTAAGTTTGTCTCAGAATGATGAGCCTCTCTCCCTCTCTATCCCTCCACATCATACAAATGTTGGTTTGGTGTTGATCTCAAGGAGATCCAGAAATGGAAGGAGGCTTGCCTTTGGGTGGTGAACACACAATACAATACACAGATGATGTATTACAGGATTGCATGCATGAAACCTACATAATCTACCAACCAAGGTCACCCTAATAAATTTTGAACACTGCTGTAGTCCTCCATGCTGGCTGCATTCAGCTGGATCTGTGTACTTTGTGATCAGTGGCTCTTATTCGTAAACATTAAAAAGCTGGGAAAAGAGCTTATGAAGCAATGTAACTTCTTTGTTATCCTGACATCATTTCCCTCCTTAGCATTTGTATATGAACTAATTTGCATTATAGTGACAGACTGTACATTCAGCGACATGAATGGATTTTAAAAACATAATGCTGAGATGAAAAGGTAGGAAACAGCAGGGAATTTATTGCCCAAGACTTCTTATGTAAATTAGCAGCACAAACAGAACGCTATGAATTTTACAAGGATACATGCACATTTAAGGATCTATCTCAGACACATTAGAGGAGGTAGGTGTCTATTCAGAGGAAGCGGAATTGGGACAAGGACACAAACAAGAGAGAAAACAAAGTGAAACAGGAGATGGATCTTGCAACCACTGATGAACAGAGTGCACTGTGTACTGTGGAGCACAATTAACTGAGCCGCTGTACCTGAGAACACCACCGTCACAGTATGTCTGTTGTTAACAAGTACTGAGGAAGGAAATTGACATGTCATCTAGCTAAAGCACTCATCTCCTGCTTGTGTTGTGGCTATCATTACTAGGAGTTTTCTACTCCATTCAAACCAGTTCAAGATTTCATTGTCTCCCTGTGCTAAACTCTGTGCTAGGAATTCCACTAAAAGGCTTTAAAATTAAATTATTGATGCTTCTGGGATGCATTTTCCTTCCATGTGAGATTCTGGGCCCAATGATGTTGTAGCGTCTTGGAGGTCAAGGTCTACAACAGCGACATGGCGAGTTCTTCCTGGATGCAAGGTATTCTCTTCCTGGAGGTTTGTGTGGCAGCCTCATCCACAATATCCTCTTGCCAGCCTGGTCCAGCACTTAGTGACATCAGGGTCATCAAACAGCTGTAATGCCCTCCCTGAGTTCCCAGTTCACTAGAGTTTGGCTTTGGGAATTGACAGTGACCAAAGGTGGGGCCATACGCACCTCTATTGTGGGCTTGGAGGATACCTGCCACTATCCAAGACTTGAGCTCCTGTTTATTCTTTGGTTCTTTATGTATATCCTCTCCTCTACCTTCCGCATCTTCTTTGTTTAGGCCACAGAGAGGCTTGAATTTCTCTCATCCTTAAAAATCTTCCCCTTCATTATGCCTCCCTAGTCAAGCAATAGTCTTATTCTCTTTTCTGCTTCTCATGATGAATTTTCTGGAAGGATATTCTCCCCATAAGTATGTAAGAAAAAGGAGGCTTAATTTGTCCACTGCAATATCCCCAGTGTCTTGAACAGTGCTTGGCATAGTAATAATAAGTGACCAATAAATATCTATGTAATGACTGAATAAATAAATGAATCAATAGTAGTCATTCTTTCGACTACTTTCATTCACTATCTAGCATGTTACAGTCAATTCCCTCTGATCCTCCAAAATACAAAAACTACCTTACTAAAATAAACATCACTATCTGTCAAATTGTATGCTGCTCTTTGGATTACACTCTTCTGAACCCCCCCACCCCCCAGCATTTGACCCAATTGATCACCTCCTATTTTTAAAAATACACTTCTCAGAAGGAGTCAATGGGGGGAGGGGAAGGGGAGCTATGTAATACTTTCAACTATAAAGATTTAAATCACAATACATACATACATACATACATACATACATACATACATACATAAATACCCACTTTTCTGTTGCCTTCTAGCCCAGCTGGTGTGGCTCAGAGGTTGAGCATCGACCCATGAATCAGGAGGTCTCAGTTCAATTCCCAGTCAGGGCACATGCCCGGGTTGTGAGCTTGATCCCCAGTAGGGGATGTACAGGAGGCAGCCAATCCATAATTCTCTCTTATTATTGATGTTTCTATTTCTCTCTCCCTCTCCGTTCCTCTTTGAAATCAATTTAAAAATATATTTTTAAAAAGAATAATAGCCATCTTGATTCTTATAAATTTTTTTGTCCTTTTTCTGGATCTTTTTTCTTCACCAATATTTTAAATATTATTGACCCCTTCTCTCTTTCCCCATTCTTCAGCCTATTGACTTTGTAGGTGCCTCATAAATATACAACCTCTCTCTGGAATGACAGCCTTATGCTTCCAGGAATTTATAAGACATTTATTTTCTTGACTATTTCATAGCTACTTTATAATATTAGCATTTTGTAAGTCATACTAAGTCCCAACACCAGCTAAATTGCTCTTTCTCCTGAATTCACAGTTGATGATCTCACCTTATATCCAGTATCCCAAGCTGGAAATGCTAGTCTTTGCTGACTCCTTCCCCTCCTCCACCCCCTTTCTTTAATTATCCTTCAGGGCCTACCCATTGGACTTAAGAAATGTCCCTCAAGCCTGGCTTCTGTTCTCCATTCCTACAGCTCTCCTCTATGTATTTCCTATTAGATTTTTTTTCCTGTATCTCCACTAAAATTATTTTCTCAAAATGCAGAGATGATTGTCCATTACAAGCCCCTATTTCTACAGATTGTCTGTATTATAAAGTTTAACTTAGCTCTACAAAGGACTTAACAATTCAGGCCCATCCTCAGCCTCCAAATGAATTTGCTGTCTTTCCTCAGTTTGTTTTTGTTTTCAGTGCCATTCTCCTGTGCTTTTGATGGTAATTCTTTATCAGCTAAATTTCTTGATCAAGAAGGGTCTCTTCTATCAAAGACCTAAAGGTGTAAGATTATCCCTCAAGAGAAAAGGTTTCTATTTTCATCTAATAGCTGTTATTTCAGTGCTCACCTCTGAAAAAAAGGGTCTGGCATTTATTTTTTACTTAATACAGTTTTCTCATAATCTCTCTTGCACATATGGGGTACCCATCCATCTGTTGATCCATTCAACTGTCCATCCATGTCTGCCATAAATCCTATATAGTTTAATGCCAACTGGAGAAATCTAAATGTGTGTACAAAGTATGAAATTTTATTCTCCATCAAAAGCTACAAAATTATATCCAGAAGATTTTAAGCATAAATGTTACTTATTAGAAAAATTATTTGAACCCAATTCAATTTCTTTCCTGCCTGGGGCCTGTGCCCCTATAATAATTTTCAGATCTGATAGTCATAGTCCTTGTGCATTTAGAACTTAACAGTTTGGAGTCAGGGGTGTTTATGCCCTTTGGAGAGGCTAAGCACATGGGCATTCTCACGGAGCCCTCAATGCACAGAAGGCTTTTTAGAAGTAAAGGCACCAACTAGGATGTCACAGCAGTCCTGTTGACAGAGTTGAGTGCATGTAAAGACATGCTCTGGGCTTTTTAGAAAAATCATAAAATGGGAAGTTTACTCACACTTTATCTCCATATGTTCAAACACATCAGACACCCTACCCTGGATTGCTTTACCCCTTCTCTCTCTCAATGTTCTACATTCATGCATCTAAAGAATGAGACAGGAAACTAATTTACAAAATTCCAATGGGGGTTTCCTACCTTTATAGTTTTCTCTTAGGTATCATTGTCTAATCAATAAAGCTGGAAACACTGATTTTTTAAAATGAAATTTTAATTAGGTTCTCACATATCATGTATTTTATAGAACCTATTTTCCTGAGGTAGACTTAAACTTAGAGTCCTCATAGAAGCCAATAGTAAATGGGTTTTAAGAAAAAATAATCAGTATTAATATTTGCATATTTAGCTTAAACAAAAGAATATAGTAAGGTGTTTTTTTTTGTGTTTTTTTTTTTTTTGAGTGATGGGCATCTCAAAACATGGACATTTATTTTCTTTCTAGCTTTTTATACTAGTTAAATTGGCTTGAAGAAATATTTTCCCTTTTCATAAAAAACAGATAAAATACACTCAGTATTTCACAAAAAAAGAATAAAATAGAAAGGTTTGTTTTTTCAGTGGAAATATTGAAAAACTACTAAATGGCTTTTAGACAAAAGCATTTACCTTGATCTCAGAGAAGGGTGATGCCATTCAGCAGCTCTTCTTTATGTCAGTTTGCATCCCACTCTGAGCATTGCCATGGGTCCCTACTGCTGCCTGAAGGAGGGAGGGAAATCTTCCCAGGAGGTTTACATCTTCCTCAGAGCTGTCTCCTGGAGTTGCCTGTGGTGAGGCAACAGGGATTCACAAGGAAAGCTTTGATCAATGCCACCCATGCACCCAAACCCACACACATACAGCTCAAATCATGTGTAGCCAGCATGGCGCTGCTGCTAATTACTCCTATTACCCTAATAAGTGGAGAGCACTAGAATAATACATTTTCAGTTGTGAATTGAAAATGGCAATATATTAACTTTGATGCTGTCATAATGAAATCTGCATTACCTACACTTCGTGAGCCAGAAGATTAATTATATTTGTATAACCTTTTTTTTTTCTTAACCAATCACTAACAAATTGTAAGAGTACATGGACTCTTAGTTGGGAAATAATTTAGGTTATTATCTCAAATGGAGTGCTGTTAATTGTGTTGGTCCAGTAAATGTGCTGATGGCTATAGTTCTTAATTCTACTTTATCTCTCAGAGATGGCATCATATTAAAATCTTTGAGAGTAAAACCACACAATATTTAACTGCTAGATTAACCTTCACTGAGTCAACGGGATTCCTAGTGAATAAATCTATTGCATTTATTTGATTTGACTTTATAAAAACAATATCAGAGCTAATTGACAATATAATGAAAGTTGTACCAGAACTACCTTAGAGGGTCCCCCTCCCTCTTCTTTCTTTTCTTTTCAGAATTACAGTGTGGCACAGTTTCTGCATAATCTTTACTTTAGGCCTCTACTCAAGGTGCTGGGCCAGAACTGGACAGCCCCGAGCTATTAAGAAGGAGGTTCTCTCAGGCAATTGGCCAAAATTGACTGTAGTGGTATCAATTGTAGGTATATTATTGTATTCATTTTACTAAAGGGCATGTCACATTTTTTTTCCTCCAGGAATTTTTAACAAGTGGTTAAAAATAACCTTTAAGAAAGGTTATATTACTGCTGAGGCCTAGCCAAACCTTTTGGGTGGAAATCTGCATCCATCATACTCAGATCTGTCAAAGTAAGTCGAGTGAGTAGTTCAGTAGACATGAGGTTGAATTCAAATGTCACTGCACCACGTTTTCTGAAAAAGTAGCTGGCCGAGATGACCTTTGCGTGCCAATGTTCCATTTTGTAGTTTGAAAGGCAGGGAGAAGCTCGTCCACAAAATATGCAGAATTGGGACCCAACTTGAGAGCAAGGACAGACTCAAATTTTAATTCTGAAACTATCAGCTTTTGCTGAGGATGAACATGAATCTAATCATCTTTTTTTTTGTTTTCGTTCAACCTCATCTTGAAAATATTTTTAGGAACAAATAATGTACAGTGCTGGTCAAGAAGGTATGGCGTTAGCAATTACAGACAAACCTGGTTAAATAACTTTTCATTAAACACTTGTTTCTTTAAAACATACTTCATATCCTATAATTTTGAGCCATGGCAATTAACTTCCTGAAAGTTAACACCTACTCGCAGAGAACATCACCAAAAGAAAAAAAAAAGTTAACAAGTTATCATTAACAATAAGTGATAATGAAGTGTTCACTTGGGGGAAAAAAAAAAGAAATCACAATAAGGAATCTAAATGGAAATTACTCAAAGACTACATTGCTAATTTTTATACAGTTGCAAAAATATGCAAGAAAGAATTGAATCAATTCCCATAGTACCAGGGGGGAAAATGGTAGTGTTCTCATTCAGTGAGCATTTATTATGCATGTTGTGTGCACAGCTATTTATAGATAGATTGTAATTGTGTGAGCTACAAAAAACAAATAATTTCCTTAACTGGTTACATTATATCTAGATTAACCAAAACTCTTTTGAAATAGGTCACTCTAAACAGTAGTTGTCTTCATTCAGCTTTCTTAAACATTGTATGTGCGTGTGTGTGTGTGTGCGTGTGTGTGGGGGGGAGTGGATTTAGATAAGCAAACGTTGGATTATTTTGCTCCTACCTTTCCTTTACCCAGTACCTCTTTTAGAACATATTCTAGGGACATATGGACCAGTTGAACATTTCCTAATTTTTGGGAGGAAGCCGTTGCCCCATGGCTATCTCACTGTATTCTAAATAACCTCGTGCATGGTGGGACCAAGAACAGAGCACTCACATGTTCTGCCAAGATTGTCCTTATGACTATTATTCTTCTGCTTCCCCTCTTATGTCCCCCTCCTGGGTACTTTTATCTACTATTTGGGTTAAAACTATCATCTATATGCTTACAATTCTCAACATTATACATTTAGTCATGCCTCTATTCTAAACACTGTAATATGCATCTACCTAGTGCACATCTTCACCACGATCTGCCACAGGGTCCTTGTGTGCATTCTCTCCTCCAAAAAAAATGTGATCTTCAAATATTTCAAATTTTGGTACAATTTTAGGTCCTTGAGCAACATATGGGAAGTTATTGATGTTGTAGTAAATTATAAATGTATATCTACCACTTCAGATATATTGCTTATGTTTTTCACCAGATCTGTTATATTTAAAACCTGGGGTGATTTTGAAATGTATCTTCTCCCTGATACTATGATAACTGGTCAATAAGTCTCATTAATTTTACCCTCTGAGGATTTTAAAAGCAGAATAAATAAAGCTGTACATTAATGATTATTGATACTTAAAAGAATGTTAGATGTTCTAGGATTGAGATGGATATATGAGTCTGTAGATTAAAACATGAGAATGGATTAAATTGCAAGGACTCAAACAGGATGAAAAAGGAACAGATAGCCATGAGGATAGAATCTCAGGGCACACAGGTGCTGTGTATCCCAGGCCTTTCAATGGTCCTAGTTCAACTATTTGGTGTAGGAGTCCTAGAATAGGTAATGTGTGTTATGACAACAACCTACAACCTCCAGCTTATGGTCTGATTTTGCCCTACTCATTTGTTTGTGTAGGTTTCCCTATCCTGGTTCTTCTCTTAGGGCTTTCATTAGGGTGGCCTCAAAGACAGACAGACCTCTGGGTCCTCATATGGACCCATGTCTCTGCTTTGAGTCTTGGCATTTTCCCATAGGCAATGTGCTTTTCCTCTGGCCCTAGTCATTTGTGGCTGCAGATAAAAGGAGGTCCTGACGTAACTAGACCTTGTCCACCCTTGCTACCAGTCAAGACAGCACCAATCCTGTAAAGGTTGACAGGGAAGAGAATGGAGGAGGCTTGAAAAAGTGGAGAGACAGGTAAGGTGAGAAACAGAAGAGGGCGCTCTCCAAGACACCAGGAGGGTGTGGTCAGCTGTGCCTTGGGCATTGACTAGAAGGAGGACTGAGAGGAAGGAATGTGGCCTTGGAAGTTCTCTGCAGTGAAGAGATGACCTGACTTTTACAAGCTTGAAAATGAGTTTACAAGTCTTTTTAGTCTAATAATCAGGTAACCCGCATGCCGGAAGGTAACATGCTTTCAGTCCAGACATCCTTTATCCTTTCTCTACAAAGATGATGTCTAAGATGAATCACTTTGTCCCAATAAATTTTTGTTGTATTTATTAAAGTCTAACTATATATGTAGCACAAGAACAAAATACAGTATATAGTATCTTATCTAACAAAAACTTGCATAAATATTTCTAATAGTCTTTTTTTTCTTAAGATCTCAGAGTGTCTGTATTTTTTTTTAATTTTTAATTTTTATTTTTAAAATATATTTTTATTGATTTTAGAGAGGAAGGGAGAGGGATAGAGAGATAGAAACATCAATGATGAGAGAATCATCGGTAGGTTGCCTCCTGCATGCTCCCTACTGGGGATCAAGCCCGCAACCCAGGCATATGCCCTTGGCCAGAATCAAACCTGCGACCTGTTAGTCAGCAGGCCAATGCTCTATCCACTGAGCCAAACCGGCTAGGGCTCAGAGTGTCTTTAAATCTAAATATATTCATCTCCACAGTGCTTCCTGAGGTAAGTAAGGTTCTGTGTGTCTAAAGGAGGCCACTTCCATCAAGACGAAGTGGAGTTTTAAGACTTTACTCTTCCCTACACAAATCACTAGATAAAGTTTTGCATATTTAAAAAAATGTTCTCAAAAATCCCAATATTTAATAGACGAGGCTGCCCAGTGGGAGGGCGTTGTCACCTATAGACACTATATTGAGCCCTATCTCTGTGATTAATTCCTGTCCCAAGGGACCTATAAAGAAGCCCGTGAACCCTTGATATCTGGAAACACAGTTTGAAAATTGCTGCCCTGGACCCTGAAGATGTGTATTTTAACCACTGACTACTTCAGAGAACCGTTTTGAAATAGAGTGAGCTTGTTTCTTCCTCTTCAGAAATGTAGTAGCATTGATACATGGTCTGAATTAAAGACAGACTGTTCTGTAAACTAATTTTCACTTTCAGTCATGTGAACACTTCCAAGGAGAGGCGAGCAAGTCCAATGCTGTAGGCAGCCTGAATCCATCTTCAGGGATTCAATAGCCCCTTAAGGGAGTGACAAATGAGGATTCCTGATCTTCACGGTTGCTTGTGAGCACCCATGGTAGTGTCCCATTATAGTCCCCACAGTACACATTGAGTGGGATTTTAATCTTATTAGCTAGCTCCATGAATGGGCACTTGATGCTTCAGAGAGAGAAACTTGGCTTATAAGCAATATTTCCCACTCAAGTGGAAACTAGTTTATTATCTATCTATCTATCTCTATCTATCATCTATTTATTTATCTAAGTTTTCTTGTCTCCCTCTGTGTTTGTGACTAAGTGATAAGAACACTTAACATGAGATCTAACTCTTAACAAAAGTTTGAGTGCAACATAGTACTGTCACCAATAGGCACTATTATTGTATAGCAGATTTCCAGAATTTATTCATCCTGTAAGGAACCCCCAAGAAGCTTTTGCCTAGCACACGAGGCATTGCTGTCCTGATATTTTCCAACAGCTCTTCCACAGATCTTGCACAGATCCTGGATAGGAACAGCTTTCCTTAGGAGTCTTGACTCCATTTCTCTGTAGGTCAGGAGAGAAAGGCAGAACTCTCCCTCCACTCTCTGAATGACACTCCACGAAGTTTCCCAGAGTAAGGCCATATGGGGCAACATGGTTTTGTCTGATTATTTTTATTGGAAGGCAATAAACTCTAAATACTATCATTATGAGCCTTCTCCTGGCCTCTTTTCAAGCTTTCCTGATTACTCCACAGCAGCCTCTACAATTGTACTTGTCAACACTGTAATGAGAACCCTGCAACCTGTTGGTGGGCTCAACAAATTTGGTGTTTGTTGTGTGAATACTGATGTTTTTGAACGCTCTGTCCTGTCATTCAGAATGACATTTCATTCTGCTTATTATGAGTAGTTTTTTGCAATGGAGTTTTACAAGTGTAATTGCTTTTGTAGTCTGAGAAAGAAATGGGCACTAAGCTACAAATATATATATATTATATAATAAAAGGCTAATATGCAAATTTTCCCCTCAGGAGTTTGACTGCTTGCTATGATGTGCACTGACCACCACATCATATATATATAAAATAAAAGGCCAGCAGAAGTAATGACCAGAACGACCGGTCGACCAGTCGCTATGAGGTGCATTGACCACCTCTCGGTCCCTCCCCCAAGCCCGCAGGCTCCGATTGCTGGATGGCCAACAGGGAACCATGGGGAACCAGACTGGGTGGCGGTGGGGCAGGACTGGGGACTGGTGAGCAGGCGGAAGGCAGACCTCTTGGTCCCTCCCCCATCCCGCAGGCTCTGATTGATCCTCAGTTTCTTCCAAAAGGAACATGGAGCCTCCACTGTGCAGCCTCCTGGGACGCGGACTCACCGCTGTGAGAGGCTCCCGAGCGAGGACTTCACCTAGGACGTCAGCACCTGCAGCGACCCTCAGCCTTCACTGCTGGAGGTGGATGGAGAACATCAGCTTTAAAGCACAAACACCCTCCTCAGGAAGAACCTGCCACCTCCCTACTCCACAGCTGCTTCTGGGTCGGCAAGAAACCGTAATGCTCCTCCCCCTAAATGGGCGGGGCCAGAGCCTGAGCTGAGTGGTTCCGCGATTGGGGAGGGGCCAAGCCAGGCGCAGGGCCAGTGCAGGGACAGAGAGAGGGAGGGCGGTGCTGGAGCAAGCGCGCAGCCCTGGTTCCCTGCACCTCCTCCCACAGGCATAGCCCTTCCTGGTTGAGTTTCCCAGGCCATTGTTAGGGTTTTGGCTGGTGACGATGGCTGTGAAAGGACTCACAAGGGAGAGAAGAGACAGGTGCAGAGAGAGGGCGTTTATTTTACTTCTTTAAAGGGAGTAAAGGGCCAGGTGCCCTTTGATGGCGCAAGGCTGTTCTTTTGATCACTGGAGGAACCAGGGTGGGTGGCGGTGGTGGGGCTGGACTGGGGACTGGCGAGCGGGGGGGGGGGGGGGGGGGGGGGGGGGGGGGAGATAGCCCTGATCACAGGCTAGGCCTCGGACCTTACCCGCACATGATTTTGTGTGCTGGGCCTTTAGTGTATATATAATTGTTAAGTAGATTTAGGAGGTTAAAAAAGTGTAATTTTGAAAAGAGACAGTATATCAATTTAAATAGATAAATTTGTTTTCTTCAAACCTTTGCCAAAAAGGTTTGCAACAGTGTAGATAATAAAGTGGAATTTAAAGTGATTTCAAAAGGCAATGGAGAGAGTTCAAGGGAACCAGGGTGCTCATCATTGGTTGCAGGGGAAACTGGAGATAGTGGATTCAACTATTTAGACACGGAGTGAATAATTCAGGGGATAAGTAGAGTAATACAATTGAAGGTTGATGGTGCATTTATATTAAATACTGTAGCCACATATAGCTGCTATTAGGACGTCTAATAAACTAATAGACTATACATTAAAATAATAATGTTATATGAAAGCTCCAAGAAATATGCTCAGTATTGGTCAGGCCCTTATCCCAAATGACTAATTTTCTTTATAGCAAAGAAAAAATGTAGAAAGAGCATCAGAATATATCTACTATATTCATTCATTAATTCGTTCCAAAATCTTTATTCTGCACAGACTATACACAAGTCACTGGTCGTAGACAGTTGGTGAGCAGCTATGAACAACACAGATGTTTTATGATACCCATAGTCTAGAGAAGGAGATGAGCAGTAAGCAAACTGAGCAATAGTGTGCATGTAATTCAATTTCATGTAGTGATATGTTCCATGTGTATAAAAAAAGAGTCAGAAGTTAGGGAGTGACTAGGGGACAGTATTTAATGTAATGTGTATGCACGGCACTTTATTTTATTATTATTTATTATTATAATTCTTTAAAATATATTTTATTGATTTTCTACAGAGAGGAAGGGAGAGGAATAGAGAGTTAGAAACATCGATGAGAGAGAAACATCGATCAGCTGCCTCCTGCACACCCCCTACTGGGGATGTGCCCGCAACCGAGGTACATGCTCTTGACTGGAATTGAACCTGGGACCCTTCAGTCTGCAGGCCGATGCTCTATCCACTGAGCCAAACCAGTTAGGGCTGCACAGCACTTTAAAGGTATACTAGACAGAAGAAGAATCTTGGTAGCTAAAGATCTACTTAGAACAGCTTTTGTTGCTGTTGTTGTTAATCTTCACCCGAGGACAGTTTTCCATTGATTTTTAGAGTGAGTGGAAAGGGCGGGGAGAGACAGAGAGAGAAACATCAATGTGAGAGAGACATCTCGATTGGTTGCCTGTAGCATGAACTCCATCAGGGCTGGGGATTGAGCCTGCAACTGAGGTATTTGCCCTTTACTGGAATCGAACCCTTATGTCCACAAGCGGGCACTATATCTACTGAGCCAAACTGGCTAGGGCTAGAACAGCTTTTTTTTTTTTTTTTTTTTTTTTTTAATGCTGATGGGGAAGATCTAAAAGAGAGGGACAAGCTGATGATCCATGAGTGGGGATAATTACAGAAGCAAGGTCTCTCGGTGAATGAAGGGAGATGGAAGCCGGAGTGGGGAGGGGTTGTTTCTCAATTAGGGTATAGATTGGTCATCCCTTACAATGGGGTGAAATCTTTGCTGGCTTGAGCTGAGGTTGGTCACTCTCTTTGTTGTTGTTTTTAAGAGCCCTCTCTTGCTTCAGTGTTCACACTAGAGTATGTGTGCTGGTATATGTGTTGGGGTAAGAATATATTGAGCAGGAAGGCTTTTGAAGAAGCCACTGCACTGTTACAGGTGGAAGATGGTAGAGACTTGAATGAGGATGATAGGAACTTGAATGGAATTTGGGAGCAGTGGTGAGATTCGAAAAATATCTAGATGGTAGAGCTGACCAGCTATGCTGATAGATTGGAAGTGTAGTGTGAGAAAAAGAGAGGATTCAGGTATAACTCTCAAGTTTTTAGCCTGAGCAACTGAAAGATTTATATACCACTCACAGAGGTGAGAAAAATTATGGGAGAAGTAAGTGGTGAGAGGAATTAAAAAAAAAAGAAAAGCTTGTTTCTAGGATATTTTGAAGTTGAGATGCCTAATAGAGTAAAAGTATAAGGGCTCTGAAAAAATGATTCTTAGAGTCAACATACTGTAATGTTTAAGGGTATAGAGACTCTGAAGCCAGAAAACCTGGGTCCAGGCAGCTCAGATGGCTCATCTGTAAAATAACAATTATAATAGTACCCACCTCGTTAAGTTGCTGTAAGGATTAAATGATGAATACCTGTAAGCCTTAGAATATTGTCTAGGATATACTAAGCACCTAATACATATTATAAATATTTCAGTGAGAATGTTGTTTATATTACCAAGAAGTTTTTGGTTTGACTCTGTGAGGTAGCTTTTATGCAGACAGGAAGTAGACCAATTTCAACACAGAAGTGTCAACTATAAGCCCATTAAAATTAAAATTCCTATTGTGGTTTCCATAATCACGTTATTAATTAGCTGGCAAGAAAATAATTTACAAGGCACTAACTCTTTGTTCTGTAGGCATTTTGGAGTAGTTTTGCTGTGATGAGGAGGCCTTTGGACTTGCTGAATGTGAGGTGACCCTTGTGCTTCACTGGCATGGTACTAATCAAAATCACTTGAAACTATGACAGTTTATGAACTGCCTTTTCATTGATTTTGAGTAGCATTTTCTCCCTAGATGGTGAACCTTTTCTCTTGTAGAATTTACATGCTTCATCCTTGAATCTGTGAGCAGAGTCATAGTCCATTAACAGCCTGTTTTTGGTGCTGTGTATCTTACTGCTGTGCATTGGGGCTTTTAGGTTGAATGGATTCTTTGAGAAAGAATTACTGGCTCAATATTAATGAATCTTTGTTTTAGAAGCTGACCCTTTAAGTTTTCTGATATAAAGTTAAGCAGTGTCATACACTAGGACCTTTTTTGCCGGAGTCCAACCCCAGCAGGTCCAGGGGTCCCCAAAGGTGTAGACGGAGTCGGCGAAGAAGGAAGGACACGGAGACAGTGTTCAGTTGATCAGCAGTCTAGCCAGGATCTCCAGCCAGGATCTCCAGCCAAGTTCTGGTCTGGATCTCCAGCGAAGTTCTGCTTAGGATCTCCAGCTAGGTTCTGTGTCCATGTTCTCTTGCTAGGTTCTCCAGGTTCTCCAGCCAGGTTCTGTAGCCATGTTCCCTCGCTAGGTTCTCCAGCCAGGTTCTGTCCAGGTTCTCCAGCCAGGTTCAGTCACCAGGTTCTAGTCAGGTTCTCTTGCCAATTTCTGTAGTCAGGTTCAGTCCAGGATCTTTTGCCATGTTCTCTCCAGTGAAGTTCTTCTGTCTCTAGGTTCTGTGTAGGTTCTGTCTTCTGAGTTCTGTGTTCTAAGCTCTGTATTCTAAGTTCTGTGTCTTGCTGTCTTATTACATCTGTATTTATACCAGTTGATTCAATCCTGTCAATCTCTATTACAAAGGTTAGGGCATTTCTTATCTCCATTCCAGGGAGTAAAGATTATGTAGCTTAAGCATGATTGTTCATAGTTAAAGTGATTAATTACCCGCCTGGCACTTAGTGAAGAGGTTCTATTCCCTCCCTAACTTCAGGGTAAAATCCCTACCTGGGGAAACAACCTTTCTCAGAGACCTTGGTTAAAACACATAGTGCCAAGAAGGTGAGCAAACATATTAAGAACAGTATGCCATATATGCCAGGTCCCTTGAAACAGCAAGTATGGACCGGCTCCCGGCACTTTCTTAGGTTATTTCTTATAAAAGTAACATTTTGTGGGGTAAAGAGTGCTACTGAAGGGTTTCCTTTTAAGGTTTATTTGTAAGAGTTGCTAGAATATTTCAACTAAAATGTCCCACCATTTCAGGGCCCTGTGAATTTATTTAGTTGCTCATAATTGGTTCTTTTTATGAATTTTAAATATTGGATATAGTAAAATATTTTCCAAGTGTCCTAGAAATAGAAGAATTGGTAAAGAACTTATTATAGAAAGTATTTTGCCTTCAAAATGGTCTTATGTCCAGTGTTCTGGTTATAGCTTGTTATCTTATTTGCTTCAAACTTGAATGAGAGCCTATTGTCAAAGGAATTAATCAAAACATAATGACAGTTAGATAAATGCCACGACCTGCATGGCGGGTTCAGGTTGACTTGATGGAGGGCCGAGACACACAATGAGTATACTATACAAGAAATATGAATTTTGAAGGCATTGGGGGGCCAGATGGAAACCTCTTGCATGAAGAGGAACACCGAGTCTGTGGCCTGCCCGCTTTTATTCACCTTGAATACACATTTGCCCTTTAGCAATGCATACAGGCAGATCAAAGGTAAAGTTTGATAAACAATGTAGGGATTATCAGGTCAGGAAATTGCCTGAAGCCATTGTAATCACAGCAGGAGCAATCTTGTGCTAATTTCAGCCCTGCTGAATATCAAGGTCCATTGGCCTTCCAATGTCTCTTTTGCACTTTCATGCAAATTCTTGTTATGCTTTGGCCTCTGGCAAATAAACTCATCAGCATCACCCAGAGAAAAATCTAAGATTCTGAATATAGTTTGACTAAATTCATCTGATTATTAACAGTATTTAAAAATGATTTATGGCCTGACCAGTGTGGCTCAATGATTGAGCATCAAAATATAAATCAGGAAGTTGTGGTTCGATTCCTGGTCAGGGCACATGCCTGGGTTATGGGCTTGATCCTCAGGAGGCAGGAGGCAGCCAATTAATAATTCTCTCTCATCATTGATGTTTCTATCTCTCTCTCTCCTTCCCCTTTCCTCTCTGAAATCAATACTAAAAATATATATTTAAAAATGGATTTATGATACCTGTTAGGAGCCCTCTCTTGCTGCTTTGTTTGGACTAGAATATAGGTGCTTCTATGTGTTGTGGGCGGGGAGGGGTTGTGGAGTAGAGAGGCTTTAAAAGAAGTCATTGCAACAGTCCAGGTGAGAGATATTGTTATGGGTTGAGTTGTATTTTCCAAAAAGATACATTGTGGACCTAACTCCCAGTATCTCAGAGCATGATTTTATTTAAAAACTAGAGGCCCAGTGCACAAAATTTGTGCATGGGGGCGCGTTTCCCTCAGCCTGGCCTGCACCCTCTCCAATCTGGGACCCCTTGCAGGGATCAGGCCTAAACCAGCAGTCAGACATCCCTCTCACAATCAAGGACTGCTGGCTCCTAACTGCTTGCCTGCCTGCCTGCCTAATCACCCCCTAATTGCTCCCCTGCCAGCCTGATCGCCTCCAACTACCCTCCCCTGTTGACCTGATCGCCCACAACTACCCTCCCCTTCCAAGACCTGCCTCCTCCACGTGAGGTGCAGAGACACCGGGACCCACAGGCCTCACCATGTGGAGCAGTCGCCAGTTCCCTCCTCCACTGTGCACATGGCCATCTTGTGACGACGTTGCGTACGAGGGTGCGAGGACCAGCTAGGCTTTTATTGGTGTAGATTTTTTTGAAGATGTAATTATTTGTATGGAGATGAGATCACAGGAGAGTAGAGTGGGCTCCTGATCCAATATGACTGGTGTCTTTATAATAAGAAGAGAAGACACAGAGACACAGACACAGGTAGAGTGCCATGTGATGGAGACAAAGATTGGAATGATGCAGCTATGAGCCAAGGATGGCTGGCAGTGCCAGAAGAAGGATTCTCCCCAGAGTCCCAGAGGGAACAAACCTGGCATGACACCTTGATTTCAGACTTCTTACCTTCGGAACTGTGAGAGACTGGATTCTCTTTTTAGCCCCTCACTTTTATGGTACTTTGTTATCTCAGCCTTGGGAAGCTAATACAGATATTAGATTAGTGCTAATAAAGGCAGCCCTGCAACATCCACTCTTTACTGAGAGCAGCTGCCTTTCTAGACAAACCTTCACCTCTCACTGTTGTGTACACAAAAGGAATTAGACATACAATGACCCAGAGCAGCCATGGCAATCTATAATCTTAAGCAACTTTCTTTTTTTATTTTTTTAAAAAAATATTTCATTAATTTTTTACAGAGAGGAAAGGAGAGGGATAGAGAGTTAGAAACATCAATGAGAGAGAAACATCGATCAGCTGCCTCCTGCACACTTCCTACTGGGGATGTGCCCGCAACCAAGGTACATGCCCTTGACTGGAATTGAACCTGGGACTTTTCAGTCCACAGGCCGACGTTCTATCCACTGAGCCAAACCAGTTAGGGCTAAGCAACTTTCTTATTAATATCAATGACTTATGTGCCAGACACTATGCTAGCTTTTATGTTATCTTAATTTTTCCTTTCACCAGTACCCCAAGGGCTCTACAATTACTCCTTTTTACAAATGAGGGACCTGAGGGTTAGAGAGGTTAAAAATCTTGCTCTTCCACCCCCAGGAAGGGCCAGTAGGGAAACGGGCTACAACTCTTTGGAACAGATACCAATTTGCCCTTAATTTCATCTATTTTATTGGGAAAACAATTCATTTAAAACAGTCTAATACAATAATTCTCTTAATTAGAATATTTTTCACAAGACAATTCTGGGGAAAGAAATCTTTCCATCATATTTTAAAGGGAGTTTATAGAGTTTTATGAATTTTATGGTTTCTCTTTGAAATAAATCATTTGCTGGCAACATCTATAATCACTTGTATGTATTTTAGGGTACCTATGTTTAGTGATTCCTTTGGTTGTCACTCAAATCCATTTTATTGACTTAATATGGCACCTTTATAATGTTGTATAATATATTAATACCTTGTTGTGACAGTAGATGATGGTAACCTATAAAGCTTTTTATTATTTGAAATCATGGCCCAATGTGATGGGGAAAAAGGAAACACAATAGTATGTAGAATAGATTCAAGGATTAAGCTGAATAAAATGGCTATTCAAATAATTGATATATTTTAATATTATAAAATGAAAGAACTTCAGACATGGAAATTATCTTTATGATCATTTGATAGACCTAACATGTTGATATCAAGAACCCCCTATTTAAAAATAAAGTTATGAAAGCTTAGGGAGCTAAGGTGACTTGTTCAAGGTCACACTGGCAATTTTAATCTCTGCAACACTAGTAAGAATGACTTCATTTAACAATTGGCTAATAGAAAAACAATCAAATATTAAAAGTAGATTTTGATTTTATTGCCCACTGGTTAGAGATACATTAATCTAGGCTTAAATCTTTCTCTGCCATTTTGGGCAATTTATTTGACTGCTTTGGGCAATTTATTTGACTGTCTTAGTTTCCTCACATGTAAAATGTGATTGACTACCTGCCTCATTGGGCTTATAAAAAAAATCTGAAATCTAGTATAAATCTTTTTTTTTTATTCTATATTGTCTTTTGAACTGGTTTGTCTGAAGACACATATTTGTAGCTCAAAAGATGGCATTTTCAAGGATTTTAAAAATAAAGGTCACATTTCCATTGGCAATATGACTATTCCTTAGATGAAATGTGCAGTCTACAATTACCACCGTATCGTATTTCAATAACATCTTGTGGTTTAGTATAGCCATAGATACTTAAAAAAAATCAAACCATATTTATTATGTCCAACTTATTAATTAAGTGATAGAGTGTCCCCATAGATATAAAGTTTTGGCACACTTAAAAAAACTTTTCAATACATACATTCAGTTATATATGATATCTACTTAAAAGAGAAACAGTGATCATATTTTTTCAGCCTCCATACCTCCCCTTTTAAACAACTGAAATAATTGTTTCCAGAAGTTGCTACACTGTGAAGCCTGAGTTGTCATCCTTTGATGTGTCTCTCCCATGGTAAGATCAAATAGTTTCTATAATTGCATTTGGTAATTTTAGAGTCATTATTTTTGTTGTTAAGATTTTCTGTACTCAAAAAAAGTCCTGTAATGAAAAAACAAAGTAGCAGCATGATAAAAAGTGGGGAAGGAGTGAGAATGTGTTAAATTACCTTTAGTTCTATATAGATGTTGTGAGCCTATATGCACAGTCTCAGTAAGATACGTTGGAAATGATCACTTTATGTGTGTGCTAAAGGAACCATTTTATAAACTGCGTCTAATCGAAGTGGATAATCTCAGTGGTCGTGCGGACTTTAGAGAACAATGACTTGGGGGAACAGCTCTAATATACACTTAAAATACTTTATGGAAATATGAGAAATGCACTTGAGCTTGAGTTAGTTAGTAACAGGGATTTCCAAGGTATTGAGAAACACTTTGCTAACAATATTTCCAGGTGTTTAGGACTCTCTTTTTTAAGTATGTGAGTGCCATACAAAGCAAAAGCTTGCAGTTAGATGTTGTGTTCCCAAATATGCTTCAATAGTATTTAGGACACTTAAGTGTTATTTGATTTGCATAATGTCTTTTAATTCATTGCAGGGTCCTCTACAGTTCCTTACAGGAGAGCATTTTACAGGGTATATGTCCTGTTCAGTAAATTTAAATGCAGTCTTGTTGGAAAGCAGGCGGATGAAATAGATGATGTTCTCTGGTTCCTGGCAGCCTGTGGATTGTAGGGTGACACTGACATTGCAGTTAGAGTTCATTGTTTGTGGCAGTTGCTGAAACAAACCACTGCTCATATGCCACTGTAGTCATTTTTGTGGTGGGACAGTACTACACACCCCATAATTACTTCTATTTGGTCCCTGGTGAACCTAACTAGGATTTTCCCCACCTGACCCATTTTATTTGACACCTAATACATATATATTATATATCTTTGTAACAAACATGTCTTAATAACTTAGGTTTAGGTTCTTCCTATGGAGCAAGAGGAGAGAAAACTAGATCTTTTTTTTTCTTCCAGTTGTAAGTCTACCCTTAGGAAAGCAAATAGTTGTCAGCTTTGAGTAATGCAAATTGTTTCTGTGTGTGGGGCCTTAGCTGGCTCTAGAGAATTGTACAGTGACGGGATTAAAATTCAGCAAATTTGTACTCTTTGACCATCGTTTTAACATCTAGGTATTTATCCAAAAGATTAATTATGAATATGCACAAAGATTTAACCACAAACATGTTCACGGCATTGTCAGTTTTAATAGAAAAAAATGGAGAAAAACTAAATATCTATTCATTCACTTATTCATTCGAAGGGTATATTAAGCCTTTGCTCTGAGCCACTCACTGTTCTCCTTGCTAACCAATGAGAACTGAATAAAAAGAATAATGATAGTTCATGTAATGGAATACTATCAGCCATTAACAGTGTTGTAGAAGAACATTCAATGACATGGCAAGATGCTGACAATATATGAGTAAAAAAGTAAGTAATATAGTTAGATGTGCCTTCGAAAGTTTGTATTTTTCAAATGTACTGTAATGAATAGGTATTACTTTTCTAATAGAAAACCAAAATCATAGACTTTATTTTCAAACAACTGATTAAAAAAAATCCATCAAACTGGAAAAATTTTGTACGTCAGTTGATGATGATGGATCTTTTAGAGGCAAGGACTAATTCAACAAGTATTTGTTGGGCACCTGTGTGTTGCCTGTGTTGCCTTGTGCGGGATGCTGAGAGGCAATGAGAATGCCTTCAAAGAGCTTCAGGCGTGGCCAGTTGTTCAGATATGTGATCAGCTCGGTGACTGCTGTAAAGATTCCTCCATGCATAGCACCAAGAGCCCTGGGCTCTAAGAGAAAGGACAGTGTACTGCCCCAATCCATTTCATGAAAAAAATATCTGATTGTCCTGGATAGGATGCCATTATTTTGGGACATCTTTTCTTCCATCCTTCATTCTGCTTGAACTAGATTTCATGGTTGTAAATATTTTGCTGGTGTGGAGTTGTTTGAAACTCTGTCTTGTTCAAGTTTCCACACCTTGATAGCTTTGATTGCGGTGAGGCATTTACAATAGCCACAAGTGATACTGACAGCAACACATGCTGACAGTCAAAAGAGAGTTAGCGATGGGGAAGGAAAAACAACAAAGCCCAAGCATAAGCTTTGAGAGGTTGGCAATCAAAAGTTAAGAACAAGAGTCTGGCTCATTCTGTATGTGTCCAGGTAGGCATCACTGCATAAAAAAATGGAGAGGGTCCTAGCTGGAAGAAGCTGATCAAGGATGACTTTGGACATATGGGCAATAATGATCATCTGCAGCATGAGCGTTTATCAAAAGCATGGCTTCTTAAAGGGCAAGGGAGATGTGAATCAATAACACATCCATGGGAGAGCTTGATTCTGCCTGTCTCTATGTATGAGTATTGTGAGTCACCAGGAAGGTTATATTTAATAAACAATTGAATTTACTTGACTCCTCTGATATTTTCTGCGATGTGATCACTATATAATCAGTCTGCTTACATGAAAGGTGAGAAAAAAAATCCTTTACTTGGAAATTTAACTGAAGAAGAAGTGATTCTCTGGATTCCATGCAATCAATTTTAGAACACACCATACTAGGTTTTTCTTGAACCATCTTATAATTTTGTAGAAAAAATACTAACCTCAAGAGAGTGTAGGAAGTTCAAATTAATTTCTTCTCATGGAGTGGAGGACACTTTCTCTGATTTTGTTACTCTCATCTACGTTAGCACACCTCTGCTCATTTTCCCTTGCATTCCGAACCACTGAGTGATTACCTCAAGCTCTTCCTGCCCATAGCAGGTAAAGCTGACAAATGTGTTTGAGACTTTGGAGTAAAACAAGCACAAGCAAATAAAAGCGAATATACCAATGTATGCAATGTAATTAGATTAATCTACAGTCCAGTTTATGAAGGAAAGCTAATTATGAATCAGATATACTGTTTTCAGGATACTTTTATGCAAGGCATGCTGTCCATCCCTAGTGTAATAAATTGCAGTAGAGTGTGCAACACACACACACAAACACATATAGTATTTGAGGCCCCTGAGTGTTATGTTTTTACATTAGATTTAATTTGCCTCCAATTTTGAAAGCTTTGCAGGTATTAAGTTATAGAGGTCGGGCTGCCATGACTTGAGTTGGTTTTTGGAGCTCATTGCCTACAATTAGAATAACCATTAGAAGGACTTTGTTTGTACAAAGGCAAAATGAGGTATAAAGTTGAGCAATGATTGATGAATTTGATCAATTTAAATAGTCAAGCAAAATAATTTAGGCCAAAGCAGAGATTATTTTTCATTCATTAAAAGTTTTCAAGAGTCTGAGTTTCCTGAATAATAGTTTTAGCTGTTTTTTTAGCCTGTGTCTGTATAAGTACCACTTCTAGTTACATACAATTTGAAAAATTCTCTTCAAAAATTTCTGTATTGATTATATTATGCTTAAAGACCTGATTGGTATTTAAAATCAATATCCTTTTTAATGCTAAAATTTACTCAAATCATACTGAACTGGCATACTGATTTACTTTTTAAGTTCAGGGCAAGTAACCTAGTTTCTATCACTTTTTTCTCTGCTCCAAATCTACAACCCTGAAGAAAAATATTCACCTGACTTCAACATTCAGAGTGCTTAGCATCAAATCCACCCTGTTTTGTATTGGGCTAGGCTCTGACTTTCCACTGGTTCTAATTACTTGATTTCTGCTTTGTTGCCAATAAGATCTGCCAGCTCAGGCTAAGTTTCCCTCTTTGTTGCCTTAAAACTAAATCCCTGACTTTGATTGCTCCAGGCTGGGGATTCTGCCTTCCTGTACTAATAGAAACATAGTCTTGTGACTTGTTTTCATTATCTGTAATGCCATCACCTTTCTGGTCTGTGGGTGAAATTTGCATCTAGAATCTTACCAACCATGCAGTGCTTGCTCACCTCAGGATGTCTCTCCTTCCAGGTTGGCCTCCCTGACATCAGCTCTCTATTGATACTTGCCCCCATAGACTGATTGGACAACTCCTCTTGCTCTTGCCTGGGGGTTTTCACCCACCTATCAAGCACCATATGACAGAGTTACAGTACTTTCAAGTTTTAGTTTCTTGCTGTCTGTCCTGAATCACTACATCACAAATAGGAAATATGTAAAAGTTCCTAATAAAGCAACCCCAAATGGCATCAATTTATCCTCTCTTATGACACACTGTAAAAAATCATATAAGTTAGCCAGCATCAAGCAGGACCTTGTTGGACTAAGACTTAGCACTGGTTAGTTTTGGTGAAAGAAAGACTGAGCATAAGGTCCTTGTTAGTTTTCCAAGGCTGCAATGATGCTGCATAACAAACAACAAAATTATAGTTGATTCAATGGGAATCAACCATAAACACTTATTTTGCTCTATTGGTTGGTAGATGGCTTTGTTGATCTTATCTGGCCTCTTTCACATGTATGGCCTCAGCTAGAGCAACAGAGACACGTGTCTTCTCCATGTGTCTTCTCTTTCAATAGGGCAGCCCAAGTGCGATGCGATGTAAAGATAGAGGTCAAAAAGCAAAAGAGAAGCCCCAAACATGTGTGACTCTGCTTGTATCAAGTTTGCTGTGTCCCATTGGCTAAAGCAAGCTACACTTTACATGGTCAAGTCCAGGATTAGCAGAGCACTGCAAAAGAGAAGTGTGCAACATTGAGGCCATGAGTGCAGCTGGTCTGCACTGGATAAGGCCATTGTGCAAGGGGGCTTCAATGGATGGCCTGATGTACTAGAAAGGGGCCTGGGAAGAGGTATTGATTCGATGCTAAAAGGAATTGTGCAGTCTTTTAACAGCATTCCTCAAGTCAAATCATTTGATCCTTTTTAATAATCTTCCAGAATTATAATTCTTACGATATACAAGAGACAACCATAGCTTTTCACAGAAGTGTTTGCTAAGAAGAAAAACCCCCAAATACTTTGATCATTATAGAGAGATTATGGTATTTTTGCAATTCAGGCAGATGATTTCCACTATTGACATGACACTCCAATGTCTTACAAAAATAACAATAAATATTTACTTTTAAGAGCTCTGTTGAAAGTACTATTTGTCTTTTCCACACATTGGTCTTGGGGATTGTTCTGTTTAGAAAACCAAAATAGTTTGAGTGAAGCCAGCATCTGTTGCCTAGAAATCAGTCACCGGGACATACTCCATTTGCCACCAGTGCATGGCTGGTTCGAAGCTACATGAAATGTTTGCCATTTCGAAGCTTTATCTTACTCCTAGCATTGATCCTCCCTCCTATTCTAGCAGCCTCCTAGGGTTTCCTTGTGGCCCCTTATACCTTTTTCCTGAACATTCTTCCACAGTACCTTTCCTGAAATTACTTTCCCCTCCAAAGTCATTGTGCTCAGGTTATTATTTCACCATTTCCTCACTCATCAATAGTTACTAGTCTGTCGTATAGTCTCATAACTGGATGTTTATGCTTTTTGCTGAGGTGTTAGTAACTAAAATGGCTACCATATAGCAGTTATGTTTGAAAGGAGGTCGTTAGTGATATAAGATGGCTTACATTATTTTGAGCTTTATGACACTGGTGAGAAAGAGACTTTGGATTGACTCATATTTAAATATATTTTTCTGATTTTAAAATATTGTGGATTAGTTTTAGGCAATTAAGAGTAAAAACACTCTAAAGAAAAGAATACAACTCATATTCACACAAAATAAAAATCAAGTACCCATTTTTTCCCCCTAATTTTAGAATGGGAAGCCAGAGGCTAGTTGTCTGAGGAGAAGTTGATACAAACATCAATAGCTCTTAAAGAAGTGGCTGTTCTCAGAGTCCAGAGCTGGTTTTAATAGCTTTGGAGAACAAAAAGTGTATACCAGATACAGTGTTTTATATTCATTATTTTATTTGTTCCTCACAATAGTTTTATGAGCTAGATAACTATTCTTATACCCACTTACAGTTAGAGAAACTGACTCTTAAAGAAGTTAAGAAACTTACAGAACATTTTGGCTGTTAAACATTAATCTCCCAGTTCAAGTATGTGATATTGTTATTCCTTTCTTTACCAGAAAGTGGAGAGAGGCTGATGAAACCAGGCTTTGGCTAAGCTTCTGGGAATACTGGGGAGCTCTGAGATTGGCTATTGTGATTTCATTATGGAGTTAGAAGCTCACATGTACGATGGAGAGTTATGATGACAAAAGATGTCAGAGGTATAATGAAGTATGCATTCTGGCTATTTATCGAATATTTAGACACCATCCTATTTCATTGGGCAAAGACCTGGAGATATGTTTTTGATTAGAAGACCAATATATGAGGGAAAAGAGCAAATAGTATTTGCTATAATACAAGTTAATAATGGCAAATGCCAAATTTGTTAGTGAGTGTGTGTGTAGTTGTGCATTCTCACACTCAGCTTTTGAAGCAAAATCATTATAGCATGGAGAATAAATTATAGAATATCGGTGCATGAAGGGACCTTAGAGATGATCTAATATCCCCCTTCAATTTAGAGTTGCACAAATTGATGCCTGAAGAGATTGACTGTTCAAGGTCTTTCAGTCAGTTCTACTCACTAACGCATTGATATAAAATAGTAATTTTATACTGAGTGAATGACTTCAGTAAATTAAAATATTTGAATTTTCTGGACAATGTCCTTTTTGAAATCTACTTTGCTGTTGACTCCAAATCTATTGATGTGTTCTAAACACTCTTTTAGTACCATATTTCACCCTCAGAAGTGTTGCAAAGGTTCTTTGTGGTTATTTGTCCCAACAGTTTTTGGTATGGAAAATATGTTCACTAAAACCATGATTTAAGTGTGCTTGTCTCCAGAACCATAGAGAAAGTAAATCATGATTCTTCTTTCTCAAAGTGTTTTTGCTATTTTCATGGCACCTTTAATCTTGCTGTCTTTGGCTTCTTCTTCCTTGCTTTCTCTGCCTTTGCACTTTTTCTACTAGAGAGACTTTGCTGATGTCTAGTGAAGTGATGGCCAGAAATTGGGTTGGTCCTGGAGAAATTGTCAGATATGCCAAGATCTACATGGTAGGTTGTGGGGTTAACAGCAGGACTGTGACACCACATCTTTTTATTTTTTTAAAGATTTTTTTATTGGTTTTCAGAGAGAGACGAAAGGAGAGGGAGAGAGAGAAACATAGATGTGATAGTGGAACATGGATCAGCTGCCTCCTGCACACCCCTTACCATGGATAAAGCCCAAAACCCAGGCACGTGCTCTGACCAAGAATTGAATCGGCAACGTTTCAGTGCCTGGGACAATACCCAACCAACTGAGCCATGCCAGCCAGGGCTGTGGCACCATATCTTTGACTTCCTTCCCTTGTCTTACTTCCTCAGAAAAATCACCTTCCACAAAGAAAAAAGCAGCAGGGGAGAGGCATGCTGTTTCAGGAAGTGGTCAGAGCAGCTTCCCCCAGGATGAATGGGGCATCTGAGAGGATCCATCACTACTGTATTGAACTTTTTCTTCATTAGAGCTGAGCCAGTGGCAGACGGTGCTTTTCCAATGACACAGTCGCAGGGTTGCAGAATAGGTTTTCTGTAAGAATGAGAGACTTGTAATCAAGGACATCGTTTATCTTTCTTCCTCCCAAGAAGCTCTGTACCATTTACTTACAGGCATGGTAGTTTATCTTGGGTGATTCTCATTCCTTCCTCACAGAACAGCTTAATCCAGGATCGTTTTCACAACTTCCAGGCTATGGCAGGCTCTTGAGAGTTTGCACAACGGGCCTAAGTTGTATGTGAATGAAATTTCTTGGCTGATGTCCTATTAATGAGACCCAGTAGTATACAGTTCCTAAACCACTAAAGCTAATAATCACATTTCTCTTGTTCCTACAAGACCAGTCAGCCAACCTTGCCAGCTGTAAATTAAGGAGACAAGGAAGATCATATATCTTGTCACATTGAAGACAAAAATATAATGTCAACTTCAATAGAGGAAATGGAAAGCAGGGGATTGAGGTTACCATTCTATCGGGAAGACGGAATGTATGGAGGAGGGCGCAAACCATTGCCTCAGTGTTACTCCTCTAATCAGAAACATCTTACTATGGCTAAGCGCTGGGAAGAATGAGGTCAAGATCAGTAAGATGAACCTTAGGTGACCCAGTTTGCAGATCTGCCTTTACCCAGCTTGTCAAAAATGTTGCCAACCAACTTAAGGGAGAGCCTGGATAGTGGGCATGAAAGGACCTGAAAAAGTCTAGCTCTCACATTAGAAAAGCATCCAAAGCAACTGTTTTACCAAAAGCTGCTCTGACAGGGTCAACTGTCACCTAAAAGACAGCCCACATTTTGCTCTGGGGCTAGTCAAACCTATGTGAGAGGAATGTTGCCCTCCATAGTTCATAGTCTGGGTTTTTATTCACCAATCTGTCCTTTTTGGCACTGGGAAACTGAGTAAGCCACTTGAAGTCTTAGAGCTGCCATCTTTTCATTTGAAATATGGGGACCATTAAGCGAGATAAGTGTATGGAAATTACTTAGTGCATTCTTTTTTTGGTACATAGAAGCTCTTAGATACCTAACTTACAAACTTGTCAGGGGGACTGATTGAACTGCTATGCTTTCACATCTTTTATAATAGTAAATCCCTACACATATGTAAGCTATTAACACTGTTATCTTCTCATTGTATGTGTGTGCTCATATGCAGGTGTGTGCACATGCATATGTATGAGAGAGGGAGACGGTATGTGCTACTCTACGCATTTGTCTACTAGTCTCTAGCTCCATGTATGGGGGTGCTTAATGCAATGTGAAAAAGCCAGCAATGCCATATCTAATATTTTAAAATAATCAATTCCATTTAAACCACAAAGTCGCAGGAGAATTACATCAGCCTCCTGGAGGCTGCAATGTGGCTCTGGGTGAGATTGGATCTGCCACTCTCAACCTCCAAGCTGAGTGAATGTACGCGAGTGTTTTAATGGGTTTCCATGGTGGGTTGACCTTTCCAGTACATAGGTGAGACGACTTGAGTTCCTGGATCTGAAACCTTCTGAGGCACACATGGCCCGGAGGGTAGAAGGTATTTTCTAATCAATAACACTTCAAGTCAGCAAAAACTTACATAAGCTCAATTTTGCAAAATCTTATAACACTTTGTGACAAAGTCATTTATGAATGTTCTTTAGCATTTAAAAGGCTCTTTGTATACTCTGTCAGAATTCCAAGCAATGAATTTTGCTTGATTTTAAAAGGGGAGAAAAGTCTTCCATTTAATTTTTAAGGGAGTGCATGAATACATTTCATTCGGCTTTAGTTGGCAACATCTGTTGTTTATTTCAGAGTTGGAATCATGAAATGTTAGATCTACCAGGGGCCTCAGAGACTTTTGAGTCCAGTGGTTTTTGAACTGGGCTTTGCAGAGCCCTCGGCATCTATGCGGGGGCCTCTGGGATCCCCAGAGGCAGGGACAAAAGGGTTTACTGATAGGCAGGACTCCAAGAACACCAGTCTATTCTACAAGGCAGCATCATTTTTAAATGAGTCACATATCTCAGCCCATTATATAATTTTGTTTTAAAATTTTTATTTCATTTAGAAAGTTGGAAAACCACCAATCTATTCCAAATCCTTCATTTCATAATTAAGGCTTCAAGTGAGTTGCTATTTGATTAAGATTACAAATTTAATAGATAGATAGGTAGAGTCTGGTTCTAGTTATTCTTACTTCAGTGCTACCTCAAATAAGTGGGAAAGTGTTGGGGGAAAGGAGAGCCAATGTGCTTAGCTTTCTTTTAAAGGTAGGGAAAGTCCTGTTGGATGGGCACTTATGTATTCTGTATTGACTTACTCATTTATCCATTCATCTAGCAAACTCCTGAGATGCCCTAGGATAAGAGGATATCAGAAGATCCCAATTCTGACTTTGAGAAAGCAGTAGTATCAGAGACAAACACAGAAGCAATTACTTATTAGACACAGGACAAGGAAATGAAACTTCAAGTTCAACACCAGTTCAAGTGCGTTTAATATCAGAGATGTTCTTCCACTATGAAGCAGAATTGTTCACCTTTCTCATCTTACCAGTCCTGAAGGGAGACTGGACCGCCACATATTCAGGGCCCTGGAGGGAAACTGTGGGGCAGGAGAGTGAGGTAGGGAGGGAGTGGCAGCAGATGAAGTGAGTTGGAGGCAGGGCCAAATTTAAGGGCACATGATAAAATGCAATGAGGTGTTTCTGATCTAATTTTAAGAGTAGTCAAAGGGTCATGAGCAAGGGGAGGACATGGCTTCTCTCTCTCTTTTTTAAAGTAAAATCTGTCTAGCTACTTGTATGGAGAATAGATTATGGAGGTCAGTGGTGGAAACAAGGACCTTAAAATAGTGTATGTGAGATGTAGGCCTGATGAAATACAGTGGATTGATGTAACTTAGAGAAGGTGCATAGATTCAAGATATGATTTGAAATAAAAGAAATAAAATTTGATAATTATTAGATATCAAAAGGGAGGGATCAAAGGTGGACTGGAGTTTTGGGGTTTTAGTACCTGCGTGATTGGTTGCAACTTGGGGACATGATAAATACTAAAGGAAAACCAATTTTGGTCATGATAGCTTATATATTTTTATTGATTTTAGAGAGATAAGGGAAAGGGATAGAGAGATAGAAACATCAATGGGAGAGAAACATTGATTGGATGCCTCCTGCATGCCCCCCACCAGGAGTTGAGCCTGTATCCCTAGTATGTGCCCTGTCAGAGAATCGAACCTATGACCTCCTGGTTTGTGGGTGGAAGCTTAACCACTGAGCCACAGCAGCCAGGCTGGTCATGATAATTCTGAGATGTCCACTGGATATTCAGATGGAGGTAACATTTTAAGAAGTTATATTTCAGAGTCTGATTTAAAGGGCAGGAAGATATACATTTTGGGGCTATGTTGCCAGGGTATGTCATATTTAAAGTTATGGATCTTGATGTAAATCATCTATGGCAAGAGAAGAATAGGGAAGAGGGCCTAGGACAGATCCCTAACTATTAAACATTTAGAAGTCAATTAAAATAAATGAACAGCAATAAGTGGGAAGGAGGAAAATTAGGACACTGTGGTATCATGAAAATTTAAGGTCAATGTTTGTCAATAAATCAACTCTAAAGTGTCTTCTACAGTGCTTGGCACCTAGTTGATATTCTACTAGTAGCATGATAATAGGTAAAATATTTAAAATAAGTGATAAGAAGAAACTACCATTTTTGAAGGAATACCAAATAAACTCAAAGGTTGTGAACATACAGCATCTAGATCTCATCAACTGTTAGGAAATCCAATTTCTCCATTAATAGAACTCAGATATACAGAAATTTAGGTCTGTATACTTTCTGTTCAGTCACAAGAATTTTTAGCTTTAGTATGCATGAATTTTAAGATGAGATATGCCGAAGAAAATAATGTGAAAACAAGAAAACTGGGTGCGGTGTGTTTCAGAAGAAAGTAAAACAGAGAGTGGTGTAAAAGTGGAGGAGCTTGCAGAGCAAACTTGGATAACCAAAGGATGCTGGATACTGAGGCACAGTAAATCTGGGCCGTGACGCTACTGGGAGGAGGGAGAGACTGACAGATGTGTAGGAGCCACCAACATGACTTGGGCTGAGACCTATGCTCTGTGTTGATGTTCCATGGTGTGAAGTTCTAAGAACTGGTAGTTTCAATAAAGGTACCTCCCCCCATTTTTCCATCTCAAACATTTAAGTGGTTTGTACCTGAAACTATAATAGGGTACAAGAAGTATAAGAAACAATTCTAGAACACCTAAATTCAGGAAGACATTGGCAATTTAAAGGGAGGCCTGGAGAAAAGAATATATGCCAATATAAATGATCTGGAATAGAAGCCAAATGGATAAAAAATACTAAAAAAATGTCTAGCAAATAAGAGGTGATGCCTAGAAAGGAATTCTACTGTATTTGTTAATATATATATACTATTGGCCCGGTGCACAAAATTCGTGCACTGGGGATGGGGTTCCCTCAGCCAAGCCTGCCCCTCAGTCCGGGAGCCCTCAGTGGATGTCCTACTGTTGGCCACAGTCTGGCAGCAGAGGCTCGGTGCAGGAGTCCAGTGTGTGTGTGTGTGTGTGTGTGTGTGTGTGTGTGTCTGCTGGGGGCCTGCCCACAGCCACACCTTGGAGGCTTGGAGCAGGAGCCCCTCTCTGTTGATCTCTCAGGCTCCTGGCCTCCACTGCATGTTGTACTCTTCCTTGAGCTGTGGCCAGGGTGGGGCACCCTATCCTGCTGTGGGATCGCATCCTCGATTTCATGGGCAGGCAGGTGCACACAGGGGCTGGCTGCCGGCTGCCCTTTCCGCTCTGGGATCGCAGCAGCGCCCAGGGGCAGGTGCACACAGGGACTGGCTGCAGGCTGCCCTATCCTGCTGTGGGATCGCATCAGCAATCCCATGGGCAGTCAGGCGCACACAGGGGCTGGCTGCAGGCCCACCTTTCCTGCTCCATGATCTCCGGGGCGATCCCACGGGCAGGCGCACACAGGGGCTGGCTAGAGGCCACTCTTTCCTGCTGTGGGATCCCATCCAGGATCCCATGGGCAGTCAGGTGCACAGGGGGGCTGGCTGCAGGCTGCCCTTTCCTGCTGGGGGATCTCCGGTTGCTCATCCCTGGCAGGGGCCGCCAGGGAAGAGGCGGGCGCCTGCCTCTTCCCTGCCCCCCTCCGGCTTCTCCGATCACCCACAGCGGGTCGGGCAAAGCCAGCCAGTTCTCCGATCCAGGACCAGGGGCAGTGCCTCCCGCTCTTGCCTGCCTCCTGTGTTTCCAATCACCGTCCTTCCCCTATGGTCTCCCATCATTGCCCCTATGTATGCAAATTAACCGCCATCTTTGTTGGCAGTTAATTTGCATAACGCCCTGATTATCCAATGGGAAGGGTAGCAGTCGTATGCTAATTACCATGTTTCTCTTTTATTAGATAGGATATATATATATATATATATATATATATATATATATATATATATGCTTAAGCTACCGTTACAACTGGTTGACTGAAAGACCAGTCGAGTGGTCACTATGACATGCACTGACCACCAGGGGGCAGATGCTCAATGCAGGAGCTGCCCCCTGGTGGTCAGTGCGCTCCCACAGCCAAACTCCCTGGCTGGCCAACCATCTGCCAGCCCCGATTGGCCCCGATTGCTGGCCAGGCCGAGGGACCGCACCTGTGCACAAATTCATGTACAGGGCCTCTAGTTTTTAAGAATGTCCAATTAATTGCCCATGTGATTTAGAGACTGTGCTTTACATAAATATATAATGGTGACCAAGTCCTACGAACTCTTTGTCCTCATGGATGTTGCCTGTAGTAGGAGAGACATGATTAAATAACTCACACACAAATGTTTTATAAAAATTGAAATTTGTGATAATGCTATAAAGGATCATTATAGAGAACTAAGAAGACATAATGGGACAAACAATTTAGATTGGATGGGTTAGAGAAGAAATGTCATTTGAGATAAGAATTGTCAAACTTTGGCCCCATTGGCATGGCTCAGTGGTTGAGTGTAGACCTGTGAACTAGAAGGTCACTGCTCCATTCCTGGTCAGGGCACATGCCCAGGTTGCAGGCTAGAACTCCAGTGTGGGGTGTGTAGGAGGCAGCCTATCAATGATTCTCCTTCATCATTGATCTCTCTCTCTCTCCCTTCATTTCTGAAATCAATTAAAAATTAATTGGCAAACTTCGGATTTTGTGCATGCATCCTCCTAGGTGCCCATATAGTGTGAGGCAAATAGTAGAAGGGGATAAAATGTCTCCCTCTCCTGGCCTCTCATGGAATCAAGCTACCATCCATCTGCTCTGAAATTGTCTCCATTGAAATCCCTCTGTTGGCAAATAGAGCTCCCTAGCCCATGGCAATGCTCAGTGAGGATGGTTGAGAAAATAAATGAATCAATGAATGAATGGTATTCTTCAAGAAACTGCTGTTTGAAAGCGCTCAGTAGCCTGGAACTGCTGTGAGTGTCTGCGATCACATGTAGCCCTCTTCCAAGCACACATTAGCACCCAATAACTCCTCTTACTAATTTATCAGATCACCTAATTTTCACTGGGCCACTTACTCACCATTACCATGACCCATTCATTACCTGGTGGAGACAGTAAGCAACATCACCCCAGTTTGTTATTTGTATTGTCTACTGGTTAGTAGCTTAAGCGCTTTTAGAATTTCTTCTAGCCAATATTTGCATATCTATAAAATTAACATAAATGTTTTTCTTATAAATAACAAAGGAGAAAAGTAATGTAGATTCAGATGTAACTTGGGAATAATATGATTTCCTTATTTAACACACAAGCCTTCTCTAGCATTTTAAATACAAGCAATTTTTCAATGAAAACATAATTTTCCAATATGTTTGTTCAGGGTAGATTGAGACAAGTATTCCTGTGAGGTATACAAACTTTTATATTTTCATACTCTTAAGAACTTTCTGGCCTCATTTTCCCCCCCTAGCAGGAATTAATTTCCTCTGAGTTTTCAGACACTGCTAAAATGTTTTATTTACTTTTTTATAATGACTTCAGTGAGTGAGTCATACATCAAACTTAATCATCGGGTCTCAGAACATGGACAAGAACTGAAAAACACATACGACAGGAATGACTTGACCTCCCTAATTATGAGGAGGAAGCTCAGTGCAGGTGTCTTCCTGAAGTCAACGGCAATCCTCCCGAGAACCTGCGTGCACTGCGAGTTACAATGTGTTTCTACTCAAAAGACAGTTCGTGGAAAGTGAAAACACCCCGTGCACAGCTCAGAACCTGTGCGAAAGCGTAGTTGGCTGTTTATAATCACCTCCATGTTGAGATAGTGCATGTTGTGTTTGATGCTGGCGTAGGCAGTTTAATTGGCCTCTGCAGAATTTAAGCTACAGGGGAGGAGAAGAGCAAATATGGGGCTTAGCAGCAGTACTCATCGGGATGGAATGCTGAGTATTCGCTTTCCTAGGATCAAAGCAGCTCTGGTTTGGAAACGAAAAACACACACATGTACACACACTCACATATAAGCACAAAAATAAACATCTAATTTTTTAAAAGGCCTAATAATAATAATAATAATAAAAACACAAAGGAACTTGCTCAAAAGAGAACAAAAATCTGCAACTAGAAAGATTGAACTTTCCCAAGTCAGCTATATTTGTGGTATTGATAACTGGGATAAAATCCAAGGCCCAGGAGATATGGGACACGTTACCCAAATGGCCATTAAATGTTCGTGCTCCTTAGTCCACAGAGGCTGGAGGAGTCAGCATCAGACCGACATCCAATGCGAGTTCTCAGTTCAGGTCTTACCCCAGCAACAGCATCTGACCCTGTTCATCATGCCTCCTTTTTGGAACTCATTCTTCTAGGAACATCGACTCTCCTGGTTTTCCTCCTCTATGACTGGCTCTTTCTTTGTCTCCTTTGCTGAGACTTCCACATCTTTCTTTTCTCTAAATCGGGCATGTCTCAGTATTCAGTCCCTGGGTTTCTTTTCTTCACTACGTAGACTCATTCTTTGGGTGAACTCACTCAGTCTCATGGATTTAAATAATCCAGGTGGTGAAGGCTCCTTGATTTCTCGGTCCAGTCTGGGGAATTCTGACTCATATACTAGCTGCCCATCTAACATCTGCACTTTTCTAACAGGCGACTCAAACTTTATTTCTAAACTAAATTAATTAAACTTTTGACTTTCCTTTTCTATCCCACTCTATCTAGTTGCTGAGACTAGAAACTCAGTGGTATCTTTATCCCTTTTGTTCACACTTAATTTGTCATCAAACTTTATCAACTTTACCTTGGAAATATATCCACAATCTAACTACTTTAAAAACTTACTCCTATTGCCTGATCTATGCTACCCTCCTTTCTAGATGAGATTATTACAATATAATTAAATATAATTTATCTAAGTGGCCTCCCTTCTTTCACACTATTTCCAATAGTTATCTTGAACATACTGCCAGAGTGACCTTTTTGTTTATTTTTTAAAAATTTTATTAAATTTATTGGAGTGACATTGGTTAATAAAATTATATAGGTTTTTTTTTTTTAATATATTTTATTGATTTTTTACAGAGAGGAAGGGAGAGAGATAGAGAGTTAGAAACATCAATGAGAGAGAAACATCGATCAGCTGCCTCCTGCACATCTCCTACTGGGGATGTGCCCGCAACTCAGGTACATGCCCTTGACCGGAATTGAACCTGGGACCTTTCAGTCCGCAGGCCGACGCTCTATCCACTGAGCCAAACCGGTTTCGGCAAAATTATATAGGTTTTAAGTATTCAATTCTATGATACATCGTAATACATTATATACATTATATTGTATTGATATGGTTCTTGACTTTTTCTATCTGACTCATTTCATTCAGCATGATATATTATCAAGATCCATTCATTTAAAAAAACTAGTCCTACTGTGACAATACTCCATTCAAAACTTTCCAATGGTCTCCATGTTTCTCTCACTAAAATACAAAGTCCTTACAAAGTCCTACAAAGCCAGAAGCAGCCCTGTGGTTCATTCTGATATCATGCCTTATAATAGTCCTCCTTGGCAAAGATACAGTGATCTCTTTAATCTCATAAATAAACCAAACCTGTCCTTCGCGTCTGCTCTTCTATCGGTCTGGAACAGCCAAAACCTTCAGGTTTTCCCTCAAAGTTACCTTCTCATTGTTCCCTCTGTAACCACGCTCTATAAAATGGTAACCTCAACTCTTCACAAAAATGAATGGTTTTGTTACCTCCTTCCTGGCTTTTTCCTGCTGTGGCAATTATCATCACTGTGAAGCCTTCATTTCTGTCTCCCCACCACTGGAGTTCAGGCCTGCTCTATTGCTTACTAGCTAGAAGAGCACCTGGCATATTTTAGAAGCCCAAATGTATTTTAAATAACTCTGTTTGATGTGCTTATTATTAATTTATTTATTCATATATTTATCCTGTTATCTTGGAAAGAAACCTCAGTGAGAAGCCTCAGTCCTCTCACTTAACAAAATGGGAATAGTAGTGGGATCCATATCCCCTGGCATTAATTTAAGAATTACATTTTAAAACAAATTAAAACACTTAGATATATAGTAAGATCTCAAACAGTGTCCGTGATGATTACAATGGTGGCAGAAGATTATGGCAGTTATTTAGTTGCTGTTATAAACTGGCAACTGTAAGAAATAACAGGCATGTATTCTTCTCATAGGGAGCTAATAGGAGAAATACGTGATTCCCCATATAAAGTAAAAAGTAAGTGTTTTAGAGAGGTAGATGAAGTATTCATGAAATCTAGGTAAGTCAGAGTTTTCCTAGGACTTTTGAGGCAAGGGACAATAGGTAACATTGCCGTTCTGCTTTGCGTTAGCTTTTTGAACTTGGACAATTTACTTGACCTTTGTAATTTATAGAATAGGAATGTTGATGATGGTGATGATGATGATGATGACAATAATTTTTCACAGAGTTGTTGAAAAGATTAAATGAGAAAGGATGTGCAAAGCATTTACTATAGAGCTTGCTCATTCCACTGTCCCAAATAGAATCTTACCACAGCAAAAGAAATTTATGTGTCTAGAGGAAAATCCTGTGGAGACTATTTTTCTTAATATTTTTTACATGAGGTAAAGGGGTTAGTGTATATATATACTTTTTTTAAATGAGGAGAAATGTGTAATTTAGGCAAAGAAAATTGAGAGTTAATTTTTTGAATTTTGGCTGAGCTTGACTTTTTGCAGCAACCACACTGCTGTATGTCTTCCATATAGCCTAGGAAGGCTGTTTTTTATGTATATTTTTGATGAATGGGCTAATATACTGAGTAGAAAAAAAATTAAGTCAAGTTTATCATTTATAAAATGGTTTGACTGTGAATATTCCTTAGCCAATGACAGGACAATTTCTAAGGACATTGTCTACAAAAAGTAGGTCAGAATTGTGTAGATTTGAGTAAAAAACCAAACTGAGCTCCTTCTCTGCTGCAAATTTGGCACTTTTCCATCAACCACTGAAACAATGCAAATGCCTCCTTTTCTAACTAGAAAATAGAGAATGACCTCAGTACTGTGCAAAAATTTTTTTTTTTCAGATTTCCTAATGTGGATAATTTTTGCTGAGTCTTGCTGAATTCCATCAACCAGGACCCACAGGCATGTTCTTTCTATTTTCTCTTGACACATCTCTACTTTTGACCATACTGGGGTTCATTCTTGATTTTCAGATATTAAGTCTTCCTTTAAAGATTGTAAAATAGACACTTTATGCATTTACACAATGGAATACTACTTGGCTGAAAAAAGGAGTAACTCTTACCATTTGCAACAGCATGGATGAACCTGGAGAGTATTATGCTAAGTGAAATAATCCCGTCAAAGAAAGATAAGTATCACATGATCTCACTCATATGTGAATCTGATGAACAAAATATATCCAGAGACATAGAAGCATGGAACAGACTGATGAATTTTAGAGAGAAAGTGGGGGTGGGTGGAGAGAGATTAATTGGGGAATTTATATGCCTATATGCATAGCCCAGGATGCAGACAATATTATGGTGAAGGCCTGGGAGGGGCCAGTGTGGGCTGAAGGGGATCAATAGAAAAAAAACAAACAAACAACAAACAAACAAAAAAAAGGGGACATCTGTAATACTTTCAACAATGAAAATAAATAATAAAAAAATATACTGACTTTTAAATACTTCCTGCTTATAAGAGAAGTGTGTTAAATAATTGTTTTAAATGTTAACATTTCTTTTACACTAAATTCTTTTGGTGAAAAAAGTAAAGTATGGCATTACACTTGGATGCAACTTCAGAACAAAATGCACCAAATATGTAGCTTTGCTGACATTACTGACATTACTGATCTGCTCAGTGATGGCGAACCTATGACACGTGTGTCAAAGGTGACATGCGAACTCATTGTTTTGGTTGATTTTTCTTTGTTAAATGGCATTTAAATATATAAAATAAATATAAAATTTTAAGTCTTTGTTTTACTACGGTTGCAAATATCAAAAAATTTCTGTATGTGACACGGCACCAGAGTTAAGTTAGGGTTTTTCAAAATGCTGACACGCCGAGCTCAAAAGGTTCGCCATCACTGTGCTATATCAAAGAATATACAAATGCTTATTTAAATAATAAGATCTCTCAGTGTTTTTAAGTTACAACCTGGAGTCACAATCCCTCTTGAATGTAGGCCCTTTTCCTTGGCAGCACTCACTACAATATACATTATTTGGTATTTCTTTACTAGTTTAATGTCTCAGGAGCTTCATTAGAAAGTAGGCCTCACCTGGCTGGTGTTGGTCAATGGTTGAGCATCAACCTGGTCAGGGCACATGCCCAGGTTTCGGGCTCAATCCGCAGGAGGCAGCTGATCAATGATTCTCTGTCATCATTAATGCTTCTATCTCTCTCTCCTCTCTTAATTCAATAAAAATTTATTTAAAAAGAAAAAGAATGGAAGCCTCATGAGAGCAGGAACTCTGTCCTGTTCTTAGCTATAATTTCATCATAAAAAAAGAATTTCTGATGTCTAAGAGGGACTTAACAAATACTTATTTGGTGACTTGAAGGTGGTTGAATTTAGTTTTAAAAATTGGAAGTCTGTATAAATGCATCACTGAATAGCTTATAACCTTGGGGTACCATATTGATTGACATCTTATAATGTAGATATTTTAAATGTCAGTCAAACAAGGCTAGTGTGAGCCAGGAGAATATGTGATGGGATCAGGTAAGTGGATGCCTGGCTAATGTCAATGATGTTCTAGAACAGTGGTTCTCAACCTTGGCTGCACCTTAGAATCACCTGGGAATCTTGTTAAAATCCTGATTTCTGGGCCTCATCATTAGTAACAAAGAAACAGAATTTCCGGAGGATGAGGCCCAGAAATCAGGATTTTAACAAGATTCCCAGGTGGTCCTAATGTACAGCCAAGGTTGAGAACCACTGTTCTAGAAGATCATTTCAGGATGTCTTAGGAGGGAGCTGAACCTAGACTAGGTAAATTGCTGCTTCTGTTTCCCTGCCAAAGTTATAGCAAGAGAATTAATCTGTGTTGACAGCTTAAGTTCTGTATGTTAGTATGTCTATTATTATTCACTTCACAATAGTGTTTGTTGCTGATTTTTAACCATCCAAACATTACTCCCATCTGCCCAAACAAAATTTGGTCTCGAACTTGGAAAGGCTTTTCACAAATTTTTAATTTGTAGCCTAAAAATAGTCAACTGAAAGGAAATAATAAAGAATTTCCGAAGTGAAATCCTGTTTACAAAGAAGATTTTGAGAGAACAATGAAAATTTACATTCTAGCCAGCTTTCCAGAAGCTCACGCAGAAGAGGGGGTTGTTAAGGGCGGGCTGTGGAGCATGCAGCCTGCAGTGCAAGAGCCTCACAGGCTTCCTACTGTAGGAACCCCATGCAGGGGTCACTCTGCCTTATCTGACTTGTCTGGGAACCTTGGGCGTTGCTAACCTCTCACCTCAAATCCTCCCACACAGCTTTTGCTCACTTTTCTCTTGGACTTGTGCACCTGTGTTCTCACTCAGCCAGGAAAAGCACAAACTGCGGAGCAGTGACCACGATACAGCGAGAACAAAGGTTTCTAAGAGGGAGGAAAACCAGCTTGTCATTTTAACACTACAGACCAACTGTTACATTGTCACTCCTATACATATATATGTATACTTGTTGCATTCATTTGGCTTACATTGGTTAATTATATAGGTTTCAAATACAAATTTATAACACATCATCTGTATATTGTATTGTGTGTTTGCCACCCAAAGTCTAGTCTCCTCCCATCACCATTTACCACCCTTTACCCGTCTCTACCTCCCCTCCGCATTTTCCTTCCCTCTGGTAATCACCATACTGTTGTCTGTGTCTGAGTTTTTTGTTTGTTTGTTTGGCTTCATCCCTTCACCTGTTTCACCCAGCCACCCCATCCCCCACCCCCACAACTGCCAGCCTGTTCTCTATATCCATGAGTCTGTTTCTATTTTGTTTGTTTGTTTTGTTCATTAGAGTCTACATATAAATGAAATCTTACGGTATTTTCTTTCTCTAGCTGGCTTATTTCACTTAGCATCATACCCTCTAGGTCCATTCATACTGTCACAAAAGGTAAGATTTCCTTCTTCTTAGGGCTGAGGAGTATTCCATTGTGTAAATGTACCACAGCGTTTTTATCTGCTCATTTAGCGATAGGCACTTGGCCTGCTTCCAAATCTTGGCTATTGTAGGTAGCAATGCAGTAAACATAGGGGTGTGTGAATTCTTTCAAATTAGTGTTTAGTGTTTCTTCATATATATTCCCAGAATCCCTTCACTGTACTACCTAGATTGGTCTTTGAATAATTTTTAATTTGTTGAGAAAACTCCATACTGCTTTCTACAGTGGCTGCACCAGTCTGCATTCCCACCAACAGTGCACAAGGGTATCGTTTTCTCCACGTCCTCACCAACACTTATTTTGTTGATTTCTTTTTTTCTGAGCATGATCTGCTAAATGGTAATTCCAGTTCACTATGTGCATCATCTCCTTAGTCTTTACAATGAATAACCGTATGTGATGCCTTCTGATGAGTCACCTTGACTAGGATTCCATCCTATGTCACCCAGGACTCCCTTGCTGGTGTGTTCTGATTAGGCCCAGAGTTGCAGGGCAAAAAAAGATAGGGACTATTATGTAGCACAAAGACATTCTTGTAGTTATTCAAAGACCAATCTAGGTAGTACAGTGAAGTGATTTGCAGATGTGATTAAAGTGGCTAATCAGTTGACTTTAATCTAAAAGGGAGATCATCTAGTTAGGCCCGATTTCATCAGCTGGAAGGCCTTTAATAAAAGGGGGGTTAGGCCTTCTTCCTTGAGCTCAGAGATTGCAAACAGCTGCTGGGTCTATAATTGCTCTTCTCTCCACCAAATAGTCCTTGGACGCCTGCCTGTGGGTGGACAGCTTGCTTTAGCTCTTGCCTGCAGTGTTCCAGTCTACTGGTTTCCTTCTTCCCAACCTGTACCCTAGAGACTTGGATTGACTTAGCCACCTCTACAATGCTATAAGCCAATTCCTGTAATAAATCCCTTTAGTTTGAACCATGACTGCTATACCCCGTCCTAGATGGAAATTTTCAACACTATCATGAATATAATGAAGCTTGAAGAATTAACTATGCTACTCTGTGTCCTGCAGTTAAACTCCAGAGCTTGGGGTTTGAAACATTAGGCTACATTGCCCGAGGCTCACAGTGGATGCCAAACTGTCTTGGAAAGATTTTAAAAGATCAAAGAGGAAAATAGAGCAGATCCCTGAAGGCAGGCATCTTGAAGCCTGAAGGTATTCATCTTGCTTATCATTACTATTTTGGGGGAGTCGTCTGGTGGTGGTCTTTGTTATTGAATGAATGACTAAATGAAAAGAATAAAATACTAATCACGTGTAGGTGTTATCACCAATAATATTTCAAGTTGCTTGAGATCTTACAAGATCAGACTTAGTCCCAGCTCTTTTGCTGCTTGAGAGAGGACCCCTCCCATCCTTTATTTTTCTTTGGATCAGAAATATGGATGGAAAACCAAAGAGTCACAATCTTGTCTCAGCTTGACCACTTGCTTCTTCTTGGTTAATCTATTTAAGAAGACTGAATCAAGTTTTAAGAATATAAGTAACAAGCCCAATAGCATTCTCTCTGTGTGTCACAAGAATGTCATTTAGGATGATGAGATAATACCCAAATGCCTGGGATGTTTATCATGGGTTTTGAGCAGTCATGGTGATCTGGCTTTGTATTTGGCATTGAGAGAGATCCAAAGAAGCTGAGGTCCTGAACTTGAGGAATTCACAGTTGGGGTGAGACAGGACAGTATACCTGAAATGAACAGAGACACGATCAAAGGCCAGTGTGTATTCCTTTTGTATATATATATATATATATATATATATATATATATATATATATATATATATATATCTGGATGTGCTTTGTGCACCTTAAATGAAGCAATTAGGTGTTGAGAGATTAAAATGGTGAATCTTTCTCTAAGAAGACAGGGATTTTGCTTTTTAAAGGTACCCCTGGATCTCCAACTTCTAAGACAATGCCTGATTGTAAGCGCTCCTTAAATAATTAGTTTAAATAGATGGATTTTAGGCTAGTTTACATTTGCAGAAAAAGCACAAGTTTATCAGAGTTAAGGGCAGCATCACTCTGGATAGAGAGTGAGGTGAGGAAAAGTACTAAATCTTCAGATGTCCTTGACTGGTGCTAACATTTCTCTGTTGTGTGATATTAGATTTGACGGTGTTTAAAGTTATATTCTGATTCTGAAATATATCACTTCCCAAAGAAAGAGAATTTTAGCCTTGGGCTGTGACGTTCAAGCTACTTTACCAAAGAGCTTTTTCTGAAGTCTAACATGAATGTCTCATATAACTCTAAAAACAGACACAATTTTGAGGCTGACTTTAGGGATTTTTTTCACTTCTTTTTTTCCAGCTTGACTTCTTCTCGCAAGGCCATAATTACTGAGTAAGTTTTCAAGCCCTTTCTGGGGAATTGAAGATCATTGGGGATTTGAAAACAGCTCTAATGGCAGAGATAGGAGTGGGGCACTAGGGTGCCCTGGATAGAGAATTTCTGTGGAAAGTTGTTTTATTGATCCTTCCTAATGAAGCATCATTCCTCTGTGGTCCCCTGGTTCTGGCCCAGACCCTGATTCTATATGAGCAAGGGTAGGAGCCCATCAGTATGAGGTAGTGCTGCTGGTCCGGGCAGAGCACTTGGGGATTTTTATTTCATTTTGTCTTGACAGCCAGATCCATCTTACAACCTTCCTGTTCTTTGTTTTCATTCCCAGTCTTAGGGCATTAATTAAAGCCTCCCTCTCACCTGATTCACAGAGAAAGTTCAGGCTGTCAGCAGAAATATGTCCTCGCATAGCACCAGCGTGATCCTGGGAAAAATACAAATAAGCACATTAAACAAAAGATGAGTTAAGAGGCAATAAGACAAATTTCCCAGATATGGGCCGTTTCACGGCAAATCCACTTTAATATCTCTCCAGTTACACCTGCCTTGTGCATATAAAGCATGTGGAAAGAAGAACTGAGATCTAATAATTCAGGGAGCAAGAATGAAATGTGACATTTTCATGATTGAAAAAGAAAAAGAAATCAATTGTTTGTTCTTTGGGTTAAGAGAATAAATTGGGTTACCAACACTTTAATTTAGCCAGGAAGACACATATTTTCTTAAAAAAAATAAGTGACTTTGTTTATCAATTATTTCTGAGGGCTCAAATCGTAAGATGCAAAGAAAGATGAATGCTCTTAGAGTCCTGGCTTAGAGGCTGCAAAGGAAAGCATTGGGTAGTTTCAAGCAAGCTACTAGTATTTAACCTTTCTTTGACTCAAATTCTCCATACTTTGAAATGGCAAACCTATTATCATTAAAAGCATTTATTGAGTGTCCAACCTTTAATGGTGCTGGGATTTGAAAAAGAAAGGAATTTCTAGAATATATGCTAAAAGAGATACCAGTGTAACTGAAGTCAGTATATAGTTTTAAAAATCACACAGGTGTGCATTAACAAAAAATATTTCATTTAGTTTTGTTCAGACATTATACATATAATATATATAAGTATATACATTATTATTTAATATATGTATAATCTATGTCATTTTATGTATGTATATATATATATCACATATGTATAAAAATTTTTAATTTACTCTAATATTTGGTAAAGGTATTTGCTAAAGAAAGAAACACAACTAAGATTCACCAAGTGCCTTCTCCATGTTAATTGCTGTAGACACTTCATATTTGTTGCTTTATTTAATCCCCAAAATGACTATATGAGGAAGCCTTTATGAGATGCTTTTGTAGTCTTGAGTGCAGAGAAATTACAGAGCAGGGCCAAATTCCGTGTGGTAGAAATCAGTTTCAACCCAGGTGTGACAATGCCACTCCTTGAACTCCTTTTATCATCCCATCTTCTGTCTTCTGGAAAAGGTGGAGTTCCACAGTGGTATCAACAACCGGAGGGCAGATGAGTAAGGAGGGAGCTGTGAGGAGAGCTTGCAAATCTCACTCCCGGGCTGGTTGACCTGAAAAACTGCAAGTTTCAGCTGGTGTCAGAAGTTCATCCTAGCTTGGTCACTTTTTACTTGTGTCTTGAGTGAGAACAGAAATGGCAAGCCCGTGCTTTCATTGGTAAATCAATGAAAGAAACTGAGGTCATCATCTGACAGAAATAACATTTTGTAAAGAAAGTGGTTTCCCTGGGAGTGGGACTAAGTTTTTCCAGCTTGCCTGTTTATACTGATGAAAAGCCCTTCATAAAAATGTGCCCTTCAGGTGTATGTCAGACAACCGTACAGAATTAACTTGTGTGATGTCATCATAATGAACTGTCCCCATGAGGAAGAGTAGGGCATTTATAAACCCCAGTGCTGCAGAACTTTGCTAACCCATGGGCAGACCCATTTTTATTCAGATCATCCTTTCTTTATTGACTGCTATAATGCATCGCTTTCTACTTAGCTGTAGAAATCCAAGTGCACAGAGATAAAAATTCCTTCATCCTCCTTGCTAAAGCTGATGGGTTAGTGGGGGGACATATTCAGTGAAAGGGCAGATAAGACTACTGAAGTGACCTTCCCTCATTCTTCTGTGGTTTTCATAATTCAGCTTTCAAAATCTTGAGAGAAAAAATGAATGTGAGAAGGTTTATCAGTTAACTAAATCCACAGCCCCCATGGCTTGGAGTCAGTAAATAATGTCTAAGTAGAAATAATAGTATATTACATACATTTATGAATTTGAAAAATAACACCAGGAAAACACACACACACACACACACACACACACACACACACACACACCATTAAAAGTGATTGGCTCTCAGGGGTGGAGATGAATAAGAAGGATAATCTAGTCAATTAAAATGACATGGATCATGATATTTGAGTATTGTGGAAGATAAGTCAATCAATGTAGTCATAAATGAGCAAAAGCAAGAAGTTTCCATAAAGAGAAGAAAAAAAAAAGCTTAAACTTTAGTTCATGTGCTTTAGGCCAGGCTAATGGTTTAATTTTTGCAAGTGTCATTAAAGAATTGTATTAATAATATTCTAATAATAGCTTGATAGCTGGCATTATGATCCCTCCAACTTTGTTCTTCTTTCTCAGGATTGCTGTGGCTATTTTGTATTCCATGTGAATTTTTGGAGAGTTTGTTCTAGATCTTTGAAATATGCTGTGGTATTTTAACGGGGATTGCATTGAATCTATAGATAGCTTTGGGTAGAATGGACATTTTAATGATGTTGATTCTACCAATCCATGAACATGGTATATTCTTCCATTTGTTTATGTCTTCCTCTATCTCTTTTTTCAATGTCTTGTAATTTTCTGAGTACAGGTCTTTTACCTCCTTAGTTAAGTTTATTCCTAGGTATTTTAATTTTTTGTTGTGATGATAAATAGGATTGTTTTTTCAGTTTCTCTTTCTGTGAGTTCATTATTGGTATATAAAAAGCCATAGATTTCTGGATGTTAATTTTGTATCTTGCCGGATTCACTTATTAAGTCTAGTGGTTTTTTTGATGGAGTCTTTAGGGTTTTCTATGTACAATATCATGTCATCTGCGAATAATGACAGTTTTACTTCTTCTTTTCCAACTTGGATGCCTTATATTCCTTCTTCTTGTCTGATCACTATGGCTAGCACTTCCAGTACTATGTTGAACAGGAGTGGTGAAAGTGGGCATCTCTGTCTTGTTACTGTTCTTAGGGGAAATGGTTTTAGTTTTTGCCCATTGAGTAGGATGTTGGCTGTAGGTTTGTCATATATGGCTTTTATTATTTGAGGTATGATCCCTCTATTCCCACCTTGCTTAGAGTTTTTTTTTTAATCAAGAAAAGGTGTGAGATTTTGCCTAATGCTTTTTCTGCATCAAGTGATATAATTATGTGATTTTTGTCTCAATTTATTTATGTGATGTATAACATTTATTGATTTATAGATATTGTACCACACTTGCATCCCTGAATAAATCCCACTTGGTCATGGTGTATGATCTTTCTAATGTAATTCGGGCTCCAATTTGCTAGAATTTTGTTGAGGATTTTAGCATCTATGTTCATCAGGCATATTGGCCTATAATTCTCTTTCTTTGTAGTGTCTTTATCTGGTTTTGGGATTAGGGTGATGCTGGTTTCATAGAAAGAGCTTGAAAGTGTGCCTTCTAAAAAAAAAAAAGAATAATATTCCAAGTTTTAATAAACTCAAAGGTATCATCTTTTCAATGGCTATAAAGGACTCTGTTTTTAAAATGTTTTAATCTAAAAATGACTTCTTACTTTATCACACAAAAGTTTTGATAAGAGATAAAGAGTGTATGTATTTAACAACTATCATATCAAACTCTGAGATGTCTTCATTTAATTGTCTCACACAACATAGCTTGAGACCTTAGGAGCCAGTAATGAACTTCTGTCTTCAATTCTTTGCTTCTAGCTACTTGAGCCATTCTTTTCAGCTCTGCCTATGATTCCCATTGTCCGTCCTAATCTTGAATCTTGATAGCTTCCTGTAGTCTCCACGTGTCACAACTATCCAGATTGATGAGCCTGCAACACACATTTACTACATGACTAAAGGAGGACCATTTCTTTTCATATACAACTTGAAATTTGTGCACAGGAGGTGGAGGTCCCTCAGCCCAACCTGCACCCTTTCTAATCTGGAACCCCTTGGAGGATGTCTGACTGCCCATTTAGGCCCAATCCTGCAGGCCTAAACCAGCAGTCGGACATCCTTCTTGCAATCCGGGACCGCTGTCTCCTAACTGCTCACCTGCCTGCCTGCCTGATCACCCCAACTGCCTTTGCCTGCCTGCTTGCCTGATCGCCCCTAACTGCCCTCCCCTGCTGGCCTGATTGCCCCTAACTGCCCTTCCCTGCCAGCCTGATTGCTCCTAACTGCTCTCTCCTGCCAGCCTGATCACCCCTAACTGCCTCTGTCTCAGCCTTCACCATCGGGGCTTTGTCCGGAAGATGTCCGGTCTAATTAGCATATTACTGTTTTATTAGTATAGATAGTGTAACAGTAGTAATAGCTACAGACATTATTGAATACCCAGTATGTGCTAACTACTTTATTTATGTGCAGTAACTATTACATATTTTTAATCTGATCAATTTGATAAAGAAATGAAATCTCTCACCCTAGCTGGTTTGGCTCAGTGGATAGAGTGTTGGCCTGCAGACTGAAAGGTCCCTGGTTCGATTCCAGTCAAGGGCACATGCCAGGGTTGCAGGCTCAGTCCCCAGTAGGCGGCTTGCAGGAGGCAGCCAATCAATGATTCTCTCTCATCATTGATGTTTCTCTCTCTCCCTCTCCCTTCTTCTCTGAAATCAATGAAAAAAAGAGAAAGAAATGGAACCTCTCAATGGGTGTTTTATTCAAAGTCACATAATTGGTCAGGGGAAGGGTTAAAATTTGAATGCAGAAATTCTACCTCTGGGTCAAATGTTTTCTCCACTATATCATAGCTATCTTTCTGGGTGTATTCAAGGCTCTATGTGTATGAATGTTTGCTTATTTCTTTGTGTTGACCATTATATGCATGAATGAGGAAGGGATATTTGTGAAGTTTACATCTCTCAGTCACAAAGTTAGAATTATTTTAGAAAATAAAGCCAATTCATGTTGCAAAGACCAAGCAATTCATGCTTGCACTTTTATGTAGGTATGCAGTTTGATGCACTGGAAATTCACACCTTTGAGATACTTCTGTTTCTGAACCTCAATGTGCTGACCTCTAAAACAGGAATCTAAAGTTGGTATGCAAATCCTCCTAGATCATGGACATTCCACGAGTGTTGCCCTCTCCTTGTCTATGCTTCGCCTGACCTCCCCTAGTGAGTCATTTTTGTCTTCCAAAAGTGAAATGTCTAGTTCTCCCACACCTAATTTGAGTTCTACCTTGAGCTATTCTGCTTTTAATTACTTCCCCTTCTACTGCCCAGTTTCCTGTATAGTTGAAATAGTTCTAGCTGCCTTTTCCCTGATTGTTTCTTGTATACTGTTATACCTAGTAATGCCTGAATTGAGCCTGTATAGCCCATGAATAATCCGGGCTGGCTCACCCCCTCCTCTCCTCCAACTCCTATCTAAGACAAGTCTGCATGTTCTCGCACACCTGGCAGCCTGTGGTGACATGAGCGAGTGCTTCTGTACACCATCTCTCTGCTTATCACCTGACAGCCTCGGCTGCCCCATCACTCTTCCTGTCTTTCCAGTTCTAGTGAGCAAACACGTGGTAACCTTGACCGTGTCTCTCACAGTGGTAGCCATTGTGAGAGCATCCTTCAGCCTCTGCAAAGCTGGCTCTGCCCAGAAATTAAACAAGCTTATATCCAAATCAACATGGTAAAATTAAACCAGAAAATGTGGAACAGTGGATTTATTTTAACAATATACAGCAAGAGCTGTCTTTTGGGAAGCTTTTTCCATGTAGAATTTTTTCATGCTGAAATAAGTTAAGAAGGAATATTGAATCACAGTTGTATTTCATGAATGGCAACATCTCAAAATAGGTGAATTTTAAAATGATTTCTGAAGAACTCGTAATGTTTTCTGTAACAAGGTGGTCATAGGGAGATGTAGATAAATGCACTAGCAGCAGTATATTTTGGGCCGACCAGAGCAGACTGTGGAGTAAGAATAATAGTAACAAAACATACAGTCTACCCACAGAATTGCTCCCAAATGGAAACACACAGGAGGCGACTTGAGAAGCTCACATTCACATATAATTCAGCATATTCTTATTAAGTGACTGCTGGACATTTTTCTGGGCACTGGGAAACATAAGCAAACAAAACAGATAAATTCCCTGCACTCGCATTCTCTAAGGGAGACTAATGAGCAAGCAAACAATTCATGATGTACAGTGCTAATTGCTGTGAAGAAAAAGAAGTCTACCAGTTTTCCAGAGCCACTGTAACAAATTACCACAAACTTGGTGGCTTAAAGCAACACACATGTATTCTCTCACAGTTCTGGAGGCCAGAGTCCAAAATCAAGATGAAGGCAAGGCCATGCTCTCTCCAAAGGGTCTGGGGAAGACTCCTACCTTGCCTCTTCCAGTGTCTGTAGGTCCAGGTGATTCTCAGTTTGTGACAACATAACTCGAATCTCTTGTCCTCACACAGACTTCTTATTTACATCTGCAAAGACCCTTTTCCCAAATAAATTCTTATTTAGAGATCCTAGGATAAACATGTATATATTTTTGGAGGACCCCACTACAGTAGGGAAGTAGAGAGTGGAGAGAATGGTGGGGCCTGGGAAGCTGTTAAACATATTGACCAGGGGAAGCCTTTCTGAAGATCTGATGAATGAGCAGAAACATTAACTGTGGGAACAAATCATATGTCTATATGAGGAAAGAGCACATGCCAATCAGAACGAATGGTGAGTACATATGGCCTAAAATGAACATGAGGTGGGCCTTTATACAAACAGAAAGGTGAAGTGGAGTCTCTTGGGGGTGGGGGGATGGAAAGAGATGAGGCTGAAGAAGTCCTCAGTGGCCGGAGCACACAGGTTTGTGTGTGGCCAGGCACTGGGACATTTGGAGGTTGACACGTGCTTATTAACCTGCTCATGGTTAGTTCCTGGTACCCTTTTCTTACTGCCCCGATCACTGTCTTGATTCTTGATGGTTTCTGACTACCAAGATGTGCTCAATACCATGTCACTGTCCCTGCTCCTGGCTTCAGGAATGTCTTTGCACCTGGGTATCCACTCGGTCCTCCATTAGGTGCCTGGTTGGGGGAGGAAGCAGGGAGCTCCCACTTCCCCACCTGTCTCTTCTAGATACCCTGTGGTCTGGATCCAGGGTGCTCACCAAACTGCTTTCAGTTTTCTAAGGTTTTTCATCATTTTGTGATTATATTAGCTTTTCTTCTTGAGTACAGGTAGGGCTTTTAGGGAGAAGCCTACTAGGTTTCCATATATTTCCAATTTTATTAGTAACTACAGATCATGGGGAAAGGCAGTGCTACCTTTTGAAACTTGCTGGCTTATTTTCATGGTTTCTTAGATTGGATACTACTTTCATCATTTATCTGTAACTTCCACCTGTAACCTGCAGTGAGATTCCGGGGCTTGCAGTGAGATTCATTTCGTTCGATGTAGTAGAGAACTTCAAAGGCTAAAGTTGGGGATCACTTGGCTTTGTGGGAGTGCAGAGAGTTGAAAGCCCAGTCAGACCACACAGGCTGTTTCTCTGTTTTCCACTGCACAGTTAACACGGAGGATGTGCCTTGGCTGAAGAAGAAAGAGTCTGCTAGGCGACACTCTATCACTCATTATAATACCCACGGCTCCCGTGAGCATAGAAGGAAGAGGTGAGAAAATGTAACATTCATCATATGTTTGGGATGTTAAATGGAGTAGCTTTGACTTTCTAGTGTCAAAATGTATCTACCATCCTAATTAAAAATCACGCTGCATATTAGATTAAATTGAAGTAAATAACTGGAATAAATTTATTTTATGTTTTTATAATCAACTATTGGCCCAGTGCATGAGTTCAGGGTGGCCTGCGGGGATCGGTCCCAGCTTGCAGTCCCAGCTCACACCCCCAGCCTCTCAGCCCCACAGCCCAGCCTGGCACCCTGCCATGGCCTGGTGCTGCCTGCTTACCTGCTCCACCATCCCGCTGAGGTCCTGCTCTCGTCGGGGCCCATCGGGGCCTGCAGCACCTCCACTGCTGCCTGCTGCCAGCGCTGTGTCACCGACGATCTCCATGTTCCGCGCTGTTCCCTAGTGGTCAGCGCACATCATAGCGAATGGTCAAACTCTGGTTTGAACAATTTGAATATTAGGCTTTTATTACATAGGATTTTGTCTAGTAATAAAGTAAATGACTCTCCCCATAACTCCCTCCTCACACATATTTTTTTCTTTGGTTTGGATCCTGAGCTAATTCTTATCACCCAGGTAATTGGAAGTGAATAGAATTAATAATTTCTTTTAATTTTTGCACTTAGTTTTCCTCTCCTCTAAGAATGTGGGTGAAAAGATAATAATTATCAGGTCAAGATAAATCTTCTCCCAAGCCTTCAATAAAAGCAATAAAACAATTTTCTCTTTAATGTATTATGGAATATCATCAAGGAAAGGATGTTCAGATGTGACTTCATAAGAGAAAAATATACTCTGGGTAATGACTGTTGTGACCTTTGGAAAGATTTTCTGAAAATGTACTTAGATTGCTTCTGTTTAGGCAGCAGAACCACATCTGTTCTCGGTCCTGTAACTACTGACCGAGTCCCTCAGCGGCAGCTTCTCATGACAGCACAATTGAGTGTAAGTCCTGGCCTCTGCCTGGGGTGCCACCAGGAGACAGGTTTTTGACACATCAGCTCAACCGTAGGTCATAGGTGAATAGTCCTGAAACATTTCTGGAGCCACTCGGGTAAAACAGCCTTTGGAAATCGTACCCTGTCATTTTGATAGTGGTATCCTACAAAAGAAAAATAATTGAACAGGTAACCCGATTCAGACACTTCTCTCCAAGTCAAACTTCAACATTCCATCACCAAGTCACTTTCTCTTTCCTTCAGGAGAATAGGGCAGGGCTATTTCAAAGTTGAAGTACAGATTATGTGATCGTTTTTTTGCTTCTTCCCATGAAAAAGACAATCAGACTCATTTTCTTATTAAACTCCAAATGGGGACCTTTCCTGTAACTCTGCATGAAAACGTAGCAGAGGCAAGTCGCAGCCATTGGGAATGTAGAGACAACAATCTTCTAGCGCGGCCCACCCCAGTCCCTGCCCTCACCCAGCCTGTATAATTTGGAAGTAATGCAGGTCTCAGCTGGTGCAGGGAACATTCTCCTCCATTGAGCAGCAGGGGGAGGACCTGAAATTTTCCATGTTATTTTGGCAGAATTTAACAAGTCAAAGCATTAATTGAAAGGAAAAATATGTTTTTTCTCCAGAAATGTCACATGCAGTTATAGTATCGATCCTTCTCACAGGAAAGCAGGTCATCATTAAAACAGAGTAAATCAACATAAAAGAACAACATCTAATTGGCACAATCTTATGCAACTGATGTTATTATGATTTTTTAACAGTTGAAACATGTTGCATATCTTTAAAAACCATGTATTTACAAATTAGAAGGCATTGGTTGGTAAACATTATGTAGCAAGTTCCTCTGCAAGGATTTAAAAGGTCACCGAAAATACCAAAATCATTACAGATTGCTGCAAAGTTTGCCGTGAAGGCTGGTCTGAAAGGCCTGGAACCATTTCCATCTGTTCAGGGCACACTTGAAGGGAGCCTGGGAGTCTCAGCAGCAGTGGGAGGTTCCCCGTGATGACACTGTCTTTCTTGTGAGAGCTGTTTAATTTGAAATGTGCTTTTTGGGATAAAAAAAAAGTTTTTTATAAATATTTAATAGATTTTTTTCTGGTTGAGATACACACACACACACACACACATACATATGACAGTTGGCCATTAAAATCTATTTTCAATTCTATTTGGAATTCAACTGAACTATCAGGTACACTTTGGTCTGATGTGCATAGTAACACTGAGATGAGAAATTTGAAGAGACATGGGTTCTGAGCTGGAAATTTTTTCAGCAGCGGCGACTTACCAGCATGTTCTTTAAAAACCACCGAAGGGAAGAAAATGAAAATGTGTTCTAAGGTGTGTAACTGCCAAGAAGGTGCCACACATATTTGAAAAATCACTGCTTGTGTGCTCAGGTGCCATTGTCTAGAAAACTCTAATAGCCTACAGTTTGCACTTTTGTTTTCATACTTTAATTGCATGGTTTTTGCAGCTGTGAGACAAAATTTCCATTGCGTGTTGTTCCTATTTGGTAGTGTAGCAAGGATCAGGAACTTAAGGAAAAAGTGCTTCAGGTTCCTCTGGAAACCATCTCTTGCCTTATCTTTCTCTGTTTTCCTGAGCATGCATGGAAATCAAAGATCCACACATTATGCTGCCTAGCAGAGATGCTTGCTTAGGAAGGAGTGTCTTCTGACTTTCTCTAGGAATAGATTAATAGACAAAGTGGCAGCAAAATATCAAGTAAGCTTTGCTAAGTGCTGTCAATGCTGTTAGAACTCATTTGGAATCATTGCAAATTTGAAAACATGGCTACAGGACTTTAAATGAATGCTCTCTGGGGAAATATGCATAGATAGGGAAAAGATTCTACCTTGCGGTGATCAATCACCTTTCCAATTCCTAATGACAAAACACAATTTCTCTTTTGCATAACTTTTGACTTGGGAAAAAATGTTTGCTTCTCAGAGGCTGACTGTTTTTAGGGAAAGTAGAATAAATTAGCGTTGCACAAACATGGAGTTACTGTTGGAGTCATTGGGGTGGGAGTTAAAGTTTCTAGAAGACTTTGAGGTCACTGATTGTAAACTTATTCTTCCAGTAGAAAATAAAAGAAATAGAAAAGGCTTAAGATTATAAATATTTGCTAAAAATGTGTTACTTAAGTGAATATTTATTGTGGGGATTTGACAAGCAGAAAAAAACTGGACAGACTGCTTATAGCTTCATAATAAAAAAAAATTAAGAAAGAAAATATATATACCTTTTCATACCTCTTCTTTTTGTTTTGAAATTGCAATTTCCTTCAAGAAAAAGGAAGTAGTTTTCTGTTGTTGTTAATGATGGATAGAAGTGTACATACCTTTGCAAGGAAGTTAAAACATAGATGTCAGACAAATGTGAAGTTATAGATGATCAATGGAATGAGAGAAGCTAATGGATGTCCTTGTCTAATATGCATCATTGTTGTCATTATTGAATGAATTATTCAATAAGTTGGTTTCAAATCAAACTGGAATTAGCTTAAATGAAAATGGGGAAGTATTGACTGAGAATCAACACTTATGGCAGATGACACTAGGGTCAAGAACACCAGGAGGATTTATTTTCCATCTTCTCTCCTTTGGCTGCTCTCTACATGTTCGCCTCTTTTTATTTTTTTTTTCCAGACTGGCCTTCTCTGTGCTATGCAGAAACATGGCTGCTGGATATTCCCCAAGTCTATCACCAGACAGAATGGAAATCCTAGTTTTTATTTCCAAGTTCGTTGGAAGGGTTGCTTATCTGACATTGGGTCAAGTGTCCTAAAGCAATCAAAATTTTTACCAGTTTTTTGTTGTCAGCTCTGTGGCACCAGTGGCTGACTTTTGAATCAACTTCAGCAGCCAGGAGAAAGAGGTGCTGGGGCTGACCAGCAGACCCTGAGCGATGGATGAACAGATTAACAGATTGCTCTAACACACGTTTCTATGAAAGAGAGGCCTAAGGAACTACTTGGCTATTGCCAACAAGTAGCCCTGTTCTCCTGCCTCCTTTGGCGTTTATTGTCCTAACAGCTTGAACTAAAATTAACCTCTTGATACAATCAGCAAGGTAAGCATCCTTGAGAAAGTATATGCTTCTACAAGGTCCGGTCTTTAATGACTAAAAATTGAGATTCTAGCAAAACACCCCGGGGGATCGGAATTGTTTGGAAAAGTCAAGGCAGGGGCTGCCACCTTCGGCAAGGTCCCCTCAGAGGCCCTGACCTTTCAGAGAATCCTCCTTACAGACATTCCAACCAAGTCCCATGCTTCCCCACAAAGAGGTTTTAATGATGCAACTCCCAACCAAAACAGGCGGTTAAAGAAGGGGGGGGGGGGAGAGATGGCCCAGAAGAAGGAGTGCTGTTCTGAGTAGACAAAATTAGCATAATGTACATTCACTGCGTGCAGGTAGCTGAGCATGTTTTCTGAGACTAATAGACTTAATCTTGATTCTTCAGGCTTTATCACTCCTAAATGCAAAGCTTTTTCTTATGGAAGAATATTGTTTATTGGTAATATATATTTTAAAAATAAAGAACATACACAAAGGAAATAATTGAGAAAAGGCCATGCTATAGTTTCAAAACTAAAGCAAGAGATGATTAAAGAATATAAACTGATCTAAGGAAGACATAAAGTAGCCAAATAGAAAGTTAAACTTTCTCTTCTCACAATACTTGTATGATCTGGACTTCATTTGCCAGGATACTGAGTGACTGGTTGTAGGCATGAGGCAGCTGATATTTACAGGTGGTTTGGAGCTGTTATCTCATTGCTCTGGGACTGAGACAGTCAGAACTGTTTCAAAGCAGATGACCAAGAGTGAATAGTAATGGTTGTTTTGGAGTCAAAACGGTAGGACAGCTTTTCAAAACTTCTCAGAATGATGTTATCTATGACTTCACTGTGGAAGGAAGACTTGAAGTTGATTGATGAAATGTTTTTGATGAAGTAGACCATGCTTTCAACTTAGTCGCTAAACATTCAAAATTATGCCTCTAAATAGAGAAAAAAGTTCTTTTGACCATTTTTAAGTGTGGAGTCTACATAAAAAATTAAGACATTATTTTAACAAAAGCCTTGTTGGTGTTTTGACCAAAATAAGTACCTTTTAAAATAGATTCTCCCTCCCCACTAGATATATGGATTAAAATCTTCACAATTAGAATATTAAATGCACATAAAACTCAAGCATGTTGACATGTCCATGAAGAAACAGTTCTCAAATAGACGGGTCTTATCTAATCAACAGGTTAGAGAGAAATGGAAGAAGTCTCATCAGGAAACCATATTTCTGTCTGGAATGTACATTTAGTTATTCAACAGATATTAATCAGGCGCCCACAAGTGCCAGGGGCTGCGTTAAAGCTGTACGCAGGAAAAGGACTCTCTGATGTGAAGGAGCGACTATTTTAGTGGTGCACACATATTTCAGTAGGACGGTACAGCAGGCCACATGCTGTAATGCAGCTTACAGAGTGTGCTGTGGAATACAGAAAGAGAGCAAAGTAGTAACTGCTGAAAGCTGTTGTGTTCTTCAGTATTTAAAGCGATGCATACCTCCAACTCAAGATTAAAAATGGTGGGGAAATGAGAACACTGGTCAGAATTACAATTCAGCATACCTTCAATAATATAACCAAGTGGAAATCTCAGTGAGTGTAACCAGGGAAAGCACGGAACTTAGAAATTTAGATACATTTTAAAGTTTTACATTCCTGAAGGTTAACAAAATTTTCCCCGTGTTCTTGGAAAGTGAATTGTCACACTGTGCCTCAAACTTAATGAGATATTTAATAGTTTCAGACTAATGATAAAGTATTTCTGGTACAGGGACACCACAGATAATGTCAGTGAATCCAGAGCTTCCTTCTGGTTTTAAGTTTTTTTCTTTTTCCCATTTGAGACCATATTGCATTCCCCCCCTTATTATTATTATGGATCATGGAAATGGCTGTGTAGATGACTGTGATGACAGAGCCCTGTCTCGGCAGCTGCCTCTAGAAATAGTACCCCCACGGGGTAGCTGCTGTCACAAGAGTGGCCACTTCTTGCTCTCAAGATAGTGTCTTCCTCTTGAGGGAGTGGCAGCCTCTCATGATAGTGCCAAGCCAGGAAGCTGTATCTGGTGACAGTAGCTGCCTGTTTTGTAACCCATCCAGCAGCTGCCTGTCATGATATTGTCTGGCCCCGAGGCTGCATGCTATGAGATTTAAGGGACTCTAAAGGATTATGTGTGGTTTTTGTTTGTTTTATTATTTTATTGAGATTATAATGGTTAATAAAATTATATAGGTTTAAGGTGTACAGGTCTATGACACATCATCTGTATATTGTATTGTGTGTTCATCACTTTAAGTCATGTCTCTTTCCATCACCATTTATCCCCCCATTTACTTTCTCCTCCCCTCTCAAACCCCTTTCCCTCTGGTAATGATCATATCTTTGTCTGTCTATGAGGGTTCTATTTTTTTTTTTTTTGGTTAATCACTTTATTTTTTCACCCAGTTCCCCAACCCTCACCCTTCTGACAGCTATAAGTGGTTCCTGTTTTGTTTTTTAGTTTATTCTGTTCATCAGACTCCACATATAAGTGAAATCACATGGCACCTGTCCCCCTCTGACTGGCCCACTACACCCAGCACAATGCTCTCCAGGTCCATCCACACCTCCCCAAAAGGCAAGACTTCCTTCCCTTCCACAGTGTAGCATTCCATTGTACAAGAAGGAACCACGGCTTTGTTATCCACTCATCTGCTGATGGGCATTTGAGCTGTTTCCAGAACTTAGCTGTTGTAAATAGCGCTGCTATGAATATAGAGATGCATATATATTTTTCAAATTAGTTTTTTGGGTATCTTTGGATATATTCCCAGAAGTGGAATCCTGGGTCATATAGCAGTTCTATTTTTTTTATTTTCTTGAGGAAACTCCATACTGTTTTCCACAGTGGCTGCACCAATCTGCATTCCCACCTACAATGCAGGAGGGTTCCCTTTTCTCCACATACTCACCAACACTTGTTGATATATTGGGGATAGCCATTCTGACAGGCGTGAGTTGATGTTTCATTGTGGTTTTAATTTACATTTCTCTGATGATTAGTGACATTGAGCATCTTTTCATATATCTGTTTGTCTTCTTTAGAGAAGTGTTCATTTTTCTAAAATTGGATTTGTGTGTCTGTGTTGTGTTCTGTAATTTCTTTATAAATTTTAGATACTAAGCCCCTATCAGATGTATTGGCAAATATGTTCTCCCACTCAGTAGGTTGTCTTTTCATTTTGTTGATGGTTTCCTTTGTTGTGCAAAACCTTTTTAATTTGATGTAGCCCCATTTGCTTATTTTTTCTTTTGTTTCCCTTGCCTGAGGAGATATATCAGAAAAAATATATCTCATTAATGCTTCCATCTAGCCATTTGTGGTCGAAGAGGTGAAGCTATAACAGAGATTTTCCTCATGTTATCTGGCCAGTGTTGAAAACATATCAAGTAACTTTCAAGATTTATTCATTTTGAAAAGATTTCTTTCTAATTAAGGGTAAAGGTGGAAAAAAATTAATCAGAAATATTTGATAACATTGGTAAGCATACATCTAAAATTACTTTATTTGTTCAATTTTTTTCTTCTTTATTAATCTTTCATTTAGGAAAAAGCAGTCTGTGAATAGGCATTTATAATCATATTTAAAATATGATAATATAGAAAAACTAAATGAAAACTGGTAAAAAGATAAGGCCTTTTCAGGCCTCTAATAAATTATTTGTGCAAGGGGAAAAAGGAAATCCTTAGAAAAAAATTTTGGGAGACCTAGAACCATTCTTGGATGCAATGTCAGTTGTTCAATGGTCATACAAACCTACATATTCAGTCTGGCCAGTGTGGTTAAGTGATTGAGCATCAACCCAGGAATCAAGAGTTTACCTGTTCGAATTTCTGGTCCCTGCACAAGCCTGGGTTGCAGGCTTAATCCCCAGTAGGGGGGCTGCAGGAGGCAGCCAATCAATGAGGTTTCTCATTGATGTTTCTATCTCTCCCCCTTCCTCTCTCTCTAAACATCAATAGAAATATTTAGAAAACAAACAAAAAAAAACTACATATTAATTCAGGACACTCCAATATCAAATTATGTGTAGATAATGATGGCAACAAGGTTGCCAATGTTTTACTTTTAAAATTTTTTAGTAATTGCATTTGCAGTAATCCTATATAATAAAAGCCTAGGTGGTGTCGTGCGATGTCGTCACAAGATGGCCACCACAAGATGGTCACCACAAGATGGCCAGCAGGGAGGGCAGTTGGGGGCCATCAGGCCAGCAGGGGAGGGTAGGTGAGCAGTTAGGAGCCAGCAGTCCTGGACTGTGAGAGGGATGTCTGACTGCCAGGTTAGGATTGGGCCTAAACTGGCAGTTGGACATCCCCCAAGAGGTCCCAGATTGGAGAGGGTGCAGGCTGGGCTTAGGGACACCCCCCCCCACCTCCTGTGCACGAATTTCGTGCACTAAACCTCTAGTGTGTACTATAATTGATATAAGCAGAAAAATATGTGAATAAACATAAAATAAGTAAATACAGAAAAATAAGAATTTATAACACCAGTTGAGCATGTTGGTTGTTGTTGAAGGACTATTGTATGCATTGTATGACATTATATATTGTGTTATCCTATATAATAAAGAGCTAATATGCTAATTAGACTGGATGGTGGAACGACCCTTCCAGAATGACCAGTGGGCGGGGCCACAAGGGCCGAGATGTTTAGAGAGAGAGGAAGGGAGAGAGATAGAGGCTGCGAGTGCCGAGCTCTTTGCACGAATTTTGTGCATTGGGCCTCTAGTATTATACATAAAAGAATGGAGCACCATGTGCTATTAGTGAAAATGAAAAAAAAAATTGTGGGATGCAATTTTTTTCCTTTATGGGCTGTTCCCATGTGGAAGAGAGGCACTGAACCACCTGCTCTGGCTGGTATATGTTAAGATATTAGATATATATGTTGTCTTATTTTTCTTTTGCACAATAAAAGATAATAGTTTATTTGTAGAGTTGGTAAACAAACAAACAAAAATTTAAAAGAGGTTGGTTGGAGAGAGAGAAATGAAGCAATAATAATGGTGTTAGGAGGCATGGGCTCACCGGTGGGATACTCAAGGCAATCGAGAGAAAACATCCCGAAGCTCACATAATGTGGAGCTTAATTTCATGTGTCAGTTTGATAGGGCCACAAGGTACCCAGCCATTTGGTTAAGCATTATTCAGGGTGTGTCTGTGATGGTGTTTCTGGTTGAGATTAGCATTTGAATCAGTAGATTAGGTAAAGCAGATTGCCCTCCTCAATGTGGTTGGCTCTCACCCAATCCTTAGAGGCCTGAACAGAGCTATTGATGGGGTAAAGGAGAACTTGCCCTCTGCCTGACTGCTGAGCTGGACATCCATCCTCACCTGCCCCTGGAGTGGGACTCACACATCTGTGCTCTTGGTCCTCAGGCCAGCAGACTTGGGCTGGAGTGACACCATTGGATTTCCTGGGTCTCCAATTTACAGATGGCATACACGGGACTTCTCAGCTTCCATAATTCATGTGAGCCAATTCCCTATTTTTATATATAAAATATATTTTCTAGAGAACCTTGACTAATACACAGGGCCAATACTGAGGGGCAGGATGTAATGGATTAGAGATGTTTGCAGCAGTGGGTTTTCTGTGGTATGTAGCAGTACTTGAATTCCAAGGCATGTCCTCTGACTCTCTGTACTTCCTTGGAATGTTTACTTTCTTACTGGCATGAACAAGAGAGCTCAACTTCCACTAAATCCACGAGGTACCTACTCCCCAGAGACAATGGAAGTCCTTGCAATAGGCAAAGTGCTTCAATTTTATTCTTTGACCTTCAAATTTAACCCTCAATATAATTAATTTGTCTCAAATATGTGAACCAATTTAACAATGAAAGCAGATCCTTTTATTTAGTAATAACTCAGTTTCATTTTAGATCTCAATGGCCTGTCACAAAGGCCTGATTGCAGTCATCACTCAATGAGTATGGTGGTGTCCCCCTATTTGTCTAGTTCAGATTTAATAAATGACACGTCATGTAATTTCTTATTTTATGTTTTAGACCCACAATCATCTTCTTCGACACTCAGTTATTCCCTTTAATATAGAATCTTAGGGTCTATATAGTGATTTATCTAATAGAGTGATTATAGTCCATTTGTTATGCTGGTGATTTCTAAACAATACATACCTATTACATTTGAGATGCAAAAGACTAGAGAATTTGAATTGGACTTTCTCCCTTATCTGTGGGGAAAGCCTGCATTTGGCATAAGTTCTAGCCAATAATTTACCATTTTCACTCTGATCAAAGTGCCATTGAAATTTTTATTTCAATTCAACCTTTGTGACTAAGGCCAGATTTAGGCTGAAACAGATAGGTCCTCAATAGACAGGATACACATGCATTTTCCTTCTGATTATGGGGATCAACAGCTGGTCAATAATGGAAGGAGAACTCTGGTTACCAATTTTCTGCTTTTGGAGATTTTACATTTTTAACTATTAATAAGTTGAGCTATGAGGTAATAAATATGTTTAATTTTAAACATGTGTGGAGGACTGAAATACAGTGAAAAAAACCTTTTAAAATAACAATTTATTTGACTTTTTTCTACTAAAGCAAAGACATACCAATTATATAGTCAACTTTGGTTAGGGAATTATTACCTGTACAACTTCCAGGAAATGTCGACGACCTCTCATGCACTGGAAGGTGGTTTAAGTGCCCTCCGTTCAGTTTGTTGTTTAGCACAAAAACTAGGCAAATCCAACATGAGGGAGATTAATTTGATTCACTACTTTCGTAGTCTATAAACAGAAAGTGACACTGTTACAAGGTTGAATGCTGTGAAGCGCCGAGCTTAGTCTCCATGCAGTCTGTATTTCCTGTGAGTCAGGCACTTTGTCACTTGATGGGGGTAAGGGTGAATTAGAAATATTTACGCGCAGAAGGGAATTGTTTTGTCAGGGACTTGGAACTAGCACAGCAGTCTCTCCTGAAAAAGAGAGTGAAGGTGCCAGACGTGACAGGATGAGGGACACCCGTGGGGGAGCACCCAAAGAGGGGCGGAGTGCTCTCCGGAGGAGGAAACCTGGGCCTCACCTTAAAGCTGAGAAATCAGGAAGAGAGCACAATGGCGAAGGCACACAGCCAAGGACCATGGCGCCCGGCTCCTGGTGGACATTGCTCTTCGCGGTTCCCTCGTGAGAAGGGGGTGCTAGATGAGGCTGGACCAACGGGTGAGGTCAGGCTGGAGAAGTCTTGTGTACCATCTGGGAGCCATTGATGAAATCCATGGAGGAGCATGACATGATTTAATTTGCATTTTGGAAAAGCAAATATGCCTGGGGGTTTTATGAAAGCTGAATTTTAAAGGGAAAAAAACTATAGTTAGGATCCAAGCGAAAAAGGCTTGGATTTCAGAAGTACAGGGAGGGAAGAAGTAATATATTTTATTCAAAAAATTAGGTGGTAAAATCAGCAGTTTGGTAATTGACTAGGTTTTGGGTAACAGAGAATAATAATAATTCCAATAACGATATCTAATATTAATTGTAGTTTCCTATAAACTTTAACGTAAGTGGGATGAGAGAATGCATTTGTCCATTTATTCATTTACTTATTTATCTCTTTATTTGTCCGGTCCTTTAGAACTTAATGACATAAGGAGGGAGACAGATAATGAGTCAATGATTACTATGTATTTTATATTATAATGCATTTTTACTAAGGACTGAAAGATCTCAGGGAAGTTACCCGTACATAACAGATATTTTAAAATATTCTACCTACTATCGCAACCTCATTTAATAAGTCAACATTATTATATCATGGCGATTGGCACTTGCTTAAGCAAATAACATACACAGCTGTCATTATGTAAGCAGAAAAGAATTAAATGTTGATAGCAGTTGAAATAAACGTTCATCTAGAGGTGACTTATATGCTAAAGTTTCAAACTTACCTACTTTTTCTCAACTCACACAAACGCCTGCCTGCACACATGCCTACGAGATTTATCTTTGTCACCAATGTCCCATCAGACATTTGAGGAATTTCATCAATGTCAGCCAAGAACCATTTGTAGCATTGAATGAGTACAACTTGGAGGCTATACCTCATGTAATTCAGTTTCGGGCGAGCTGGAAATGTGCCCAGGATAGATGGCAGAGCTCTATTATGGGATGAACAGGGTAACCGCAAACAGGGCAGGAGAGAGAAACTCTCTAAGGACATCTGGAAGCCAATTGCCTGCATTGCAGTGCAGCCCTCGGCTATGAAACAAACCAGGCGAACAGATCAACCTGCGGTACAGCAATCAGATGGGCAATAGGGAGGTGGCTATGAGGTGAAGAACTAGAAAGCAAAATAAAGTCACAACTGAGCTTGAGTAAACCTCTTGATAATGGTTATGGTAATGGCACAAGAGAGTTACATCTATTTAAATCACTGTTTTGAAATGTTGCTCAAGTTCTCTGACAAGTGTTCTGTTTGTAGGATGTAAAGAATTTCTTTAACTATGTTTGCAGTTAAAGCAGGATTCAAAGTACTGTAGTTCCTTCGAGACATTTGGAGTCCTGAGCTAATTCTCATAATTATAATTTTGCAGTATTGTACGCGATAAAAAATAAGACCGGGACAGAGATGGAGAAGGCAGGAAAGAATAGCATTTTTTTTCTCTGACGTTTTTTGGGATATCTTTGTTTGGTTAGAATATATGAGAAAAATTAAAGAAATAAAACAGGCCAAAAAAGTGCTGGCTGGAGCTACTTGTCCGATGTGATTTCATGGCAGCATGAAATGAGTTTTCAAAATCCCATTGAGTCTCCTCCACCAGGTCCTTTTGTCAGGACCCAACGATGTGCCCGTAGCAATTCATTGCAGCCTCTAGGGTTCAGTTTTTCCATCTGTAAAATGGGTATGCCAGACATACCACTTATTGGTGTGTGGTGAGGTTTACATGAGTTAACTTATGTGCCCCCCACATCATAAACACTAGATAAGTGTTGGTTATTGTTACGCTATATAAAATGAAGAGGGTTAATAATTTTCACTGTTCCATCCAGCTCTGAAACTGAGCAGTGTTATATAGAACAGTTTTAGTTTGTACTATTTGCAAACAGCAGAACATTTCATTTTGTGACAGAATGACTGCATATATTTAAATAAGTGATCTAGATAAGATTAAAATCTCATAAACTAATAAACAAGGTAGAGACTTATAAGGCTACTATTAAGACTGTGAATTTTTTGAAGGCTGTAAAGGGGCTCTATTTGTTTGCTTTGTTTGATACAAACCTCCCCTTTGTGTAAACAGAAAATGAATTACACTTACAAATTTCAGTGTAAGATGAAAGCATTTTAGTTTTATAAAATTGTAAAGTGATCAGTTTTAAGATACAGCTTATACTTTTTTTCAATAACTAAAAATTCCTTGGCAGAGATGCAAATGTGCTTTTTTATTTTTAATTTTACCACTTGGTAAAATATACTGCCAATACAATCACAGAACATTTTAATAAAAGCAAAGAAAAACAAAGAGTGGATTAAGCTATCCATTAACATTGTGTCTGTGTCCACTCATTTTTTTTCTCCTGAAAACAAACACTTCATTTTAGAGCCTGCAGCTACCTGGTCAAAGGGATTCATTATCCCATGATTATTATGGGAATCTGGACAGTTCCATAAATCCAGATACTGAAATGTGTCATAACATGAAAGTGATTTCAGGAGTAAGAGATTACTTTTCTGTATGCAATGTCTGACTTTTATTTCTAAAACAGGCATTTAAAATAGTCAGTTAGGAATGTATATCTTCATTGGTGATGTCTATAAAGAAAATGAAAAGGAATTCTGTTATCACTCACTGTTTTCAGTGAGCAAAGTTATTAAAATGATGTTTTCTGTTTATACCTTACTTTTCTGTCTCCACTTTTATGATTTTTGGTAGAGAGGACCATATTTGAACAAGTAAGCAAAATACATTTGGACTTGCTTTTAGCTTTCATTACAAAAAGAGTCTTTAGACTGAATGCTGAGCATTCACAAGGTTTTCTTTATCCATTTTAGATTGCACATTATTCTGATAAACTGCAGTTTCAGCTAGTATAATAAGTGCATTCTGATTTTTCAGCATTGAAGTAAAAGGATAACTTTGTGTGTGTGCTTCTAAAAAAAGAGATTTTTTTAGAAAACAAAGGGAATTGTTTTTGTTTATTATAAGGAAATATTTCATACAGTTCTAAACTTCAGACTCCGAATGAAGCTGTAGTTCTTTCTCATTACCCTTGGATAGACATCTACCCTGGATAGAGGCTATCATTGACTATTAGAATATTGTCTACCTCATGCATGTCTAAACCAGAATCCCTACTATCCCCACCTGTTAGACACTACCATGGAACCACATAGGTCTCATTTGTGGCAATTATCACAGTTGCAAATTCATTTTTGTTATTATGCTATTAATACACAAGAGCTCATTGGAATGCAAAAATCTTTAAGTAGAGAGATGTGGTTCATTTTGCTAAGCACTGTAGCCTGGCACCGAGAGAGAGAGAGAGAGAGAGAGAGAGAGAGAGAGAGAGAGAGAGAGAGAGAGAGATCTGGCATATCTTCTTATAAGAACACTAATCCTATCAAATCAAGGCCCCACAGTTATGACCTCAGTTAACCTTAATTACTTCCTTAGAGAATCCATCTCCAGATACCCTGAGAATTTGGGCTTCAACATATTAATTTTGGGTTGACAGCAATTAAGTCCATAACAGATGGTATAGGCCAGTGGTTCTCAACCTTCCTAATGCCACGACCCTTTAATACAGTTCCTCATGTTGTGGTGACCCCCAACCATAAAATTATTTTTGTTGCTACTTCGTAACTATAATTTAGCTACTGTTATGAATCATAATGTAAATATCTGATATGCAGGATGTATTTTCATTGTTACGAATTGAACATAATTAAAGCATAGTGATTTTTTTTTTTTTTTAGTGGTCTAGTTAGAGTTTTTTTTTTAATTAAATCTTTATTGTTCAGATTATTACAGTTGTTCCTCTACTTTTCCCCCCATAGCTCCCCTCCACCTGGTTCCCACCCCACCCTCTGCCCTTACCCCCCCCCCCCCCCCACTGTCCTCATCCATAGGTGTACGATTTTTGTCCAGTCTCTTCCTGTATCCCCCACACTCCTTTCCCCCCAGAGAATAGTCAGTCCACTCCCTTTCTATGCCCCTGATTCTATTATAATCACCAGTTAATTCTGTTCATCAGATTATTTATTCACTTGATTCTTAGATTCACTTGTTGATGGATGTGTATTCGTTGTTCATAATTTGTATCTTTACCTTTTTCTTCTTCTTCCTCTTCTTAAAGGATACCTTTCAGCATTTCATATAATCCTGGTTTGGTGGTGATGAACTCCTTTAGCTTTTCCTTATCTGTGAAGCTCTTTATCTGACCTTCAATTCTGAATGATAGCTTTGCTGGATAAAGTAATCTTGGTTGTAGGTTCTTGCTATTCATCACTTTGAATATTTCTTGCCACTCTCTTCTGGCCTGCAAAGTTTCTGTTGAGAAATCAGCTGACAGTCGTATGGGTACTCCCTTGTAGGTAACTGACTGTCTTTCTCTTGCTGCTTTTAAGATTCTCTCTTTGTCTTTTGCTCTTGGCATTTTAATTATGATGTGCCTTGGTGTGCTCCTCTTTGGATTCCTTTTGCTTGGGGTTCTCTGCGCTTCCTGGACTTGTAAGTCTATTTCTTTCACCAGGTAGGGGAAGTTTTCTGTCATTATTTCTTCAAATAGGTTTTCAATATCTTGCTCTCTCTCTTCTTCTGGCACCCCTATAATTCGGATGTTGGTACTCTTGAAGCTGTCCCAGAGGCTCCTTACACTATCTTTGTATTTTTGGATTCTTTTTTCTTCTAGCTTTTCCGGTTGGGTGTTTTTTGCTTCTTCGTATTTCATATCTTTGACTTGATTCTTGCAATCCTCTAGTCTGCTGTTGGGAGTCTGTATAATATTCTTTATTTCAGTCAGTGTATGCTTAATTTCTAGTTGGTCCTTTTTCACAACCTCAGGGGTCTCACTAGATTACTTGAGGGTCTCATTAAGTTTATTGGCGGTCTCACTAGACTTATTGAAGGTCTCACTAAATTTATCGGCGGTTTCTAGAAAGTTCTTGAAAAACCTTAAAAGTGTGGTTTTGAACTCTATATCCAGTCCTTTGCTTTCCTCCATTTCTGTCATTTGTGTCCTGTTTCTTTGTCTCCGCATTTTTTTAAAAAATATATTTTATTGATTTTTTTACAGAGAGGAATGGAGAGAGATAGAGAGTTAGAAACATCGTTGAGAGAGAAACATCGATCAGCTGCCTCTTGCACATCTCCTACTGGGGATATGCCCGCAACCCAGGTACATGCCCTTGACAGGAATAGAACCTGGGACCTTTCAGTCCGCAGGCTGACACTCTATCCACTGAGCCAAACCGGTTTCAGCTGTCTCCGCATTTTTTATGCTTCCCTGTGTTGATAGAGTGGCTTTCTGTGCTAGGTGTCCTATAGGGCCCAGTGGCTCAGCCTCCCCAATTACCTGAGGTGGACATTCTTGTTGCACCCCCTTGTGGGCTTTGTGCACAGTCTTGTTGTAGTTAAGCCTTGATTGTTGTAGGTATCACTGGGAGGAATTGACCTCCAGGCCAATTGGCTGTGAGAATCAGCTGTGTCTGCAGTGGGAGAACTTCTGTGCTGGAGACACCCTTATGGGGCAAGACTTGCTTCAGTGGGGCTTTGGTGCTCACTGAGTCTGCCCCCTGAGTGTGTCCCTTATGGATCCAAGGAGCTGCAATCTGAATGGTCCCACTCTGACCACCGGGTAAAGCATAGTGATTAATCACAAAAACAATATGTAATTATATATGTGTTTTCTGATGGTCTTAGGTGATCCCTGTGAAAGGGTCATTTGACCCCCAAAGGGGTTGCAACCCACAGGTTGAGAACCGCTGGTATAGGCAAAGCCTTAAGAGGAAAGCTTTTTAGGAAGCAAGGAGTAGTCAGCTGTTTCGGCTTCTATTTGCATGTAGCAGAATGAATAAAGCCTGTTGGGTTTTGACACATGTAGGTAATGGATGACCTTGGTACAGTCCCTTCAGTGGAGTGGTAAGGGGGAAAGACAGACTGAAGTGAGCAGAGTAGTAGTGGAAATTGTAGATCAGAGATAATAAGCAGGCAACATAAAAGCTTGGCCCTTAGGAGGAGCAGAGAAATGTGAGAATCTGGAGGTCAAAAACTAAATCAAGAGAATTTCCTCCTTTTTAGTTTTATTTATGGCAGACACTGGAGGTTGTTTGTGGGAAGGAAAAGATCCAGTAACAACAGAGATGAACTACTCAGGAGAGAGAAGGGGTCACTCCAGGAAAGCCTTTGAGAGGCTGCAATGGGAAAATTCTTCATTGGATAGGAAAAAAGGTAGTGTCTCTATTTTCACAAGAGGAAGCAAAAATAAGGTCTGGGTTACAAAGCAGGAAATAAGATCAGATATTGTCTAAGGATTGTCTCAGTGAAGTACTAGGTACTGTGCTTAGCAGAAAAAAGGAAGAGTTTGAGGAGTGAGGAAAAAGACAATGAGATAGTTTCCAAGGTGTGGAGTAAGTTTCATCACAGAAAAGGAATTGTTGAAGCAGCGTTATAAATGTAACCAGTAGAAGGAACAAACTATGCACACTTTTCTAAATACCAAGGATGTGTCAAAGGGTTCTCTCTCTCTCTCTCTCTCTCTCTCTCTCTCTCTCTCTCTCTCTCTCACACACACACACACACACACACACACACCTTGAAGGAGGGAGGGAGAGAGAGAGAAAGAGAGAGAGGTGATTTTATTAGATGAATTTGGACTCTTGGCTTGTGATGAATCACCTTTTGTGTGATTTTATTCAGCAATTCTCAGCCATATGAGTATGGACATGAAGAGGTCAGATGATCATAAAATTAATGTCTGCTTTATATTTTCTAAGTGACTATGATTGAGGGATAAAGAGAAACAATGAGTATCTTTATGAGAGATAGATGTAATGGTGGGCCATGAATTCCAACCTGAAGAAGAAAAGAAATAAAGAGAAGAAAGGAGGAGATAATGGAACAGGATTGGAGGTCATCAGTTTACGAGTTGTTTTCCTGGGAAGGCATGTACAAAATGTTTTAAGAATAAAAACTAGTGAGACAATCTAGTCTTTGATTTTGAGAGTAAAGCAGTTTTACTGCAGGACAAATATCAAATTTTATTTATATAGCCCATGAAATAACAGTCTATAATCTTGGGGTAGAAGATGCCTGACCTTCCTGAAGATAAAATGAAGTAAACCCTGAGTCTACATGCCTGTGGAGGTAATCAAGTTTCCTGAAGAAGCAAATCACATTTTCAAAGTATTTTTTCTCTCGGCTTAAAATATTTAAATCTATGTTATAGCAGACTCTAATGAGGCCCCACCCGTAAAGTAATTGCTACGTATAAAAATGGTAGTTGTTGATCTTTATTTGAAGAACTGGTTTCTAGACCTCCACCACTAAGTTCAACAGATTGATTTATCAAATAACCATTTCCCCCAAAATGTACTCATTATAGAACCTACCAGCTTGGCTGAAGTTCTCCTTCAGGGTTGGAAAAACTTATAATAAACTTAACTTTCAAAAGATCTTAGATGGACACTTTTAAATTTTGTTTTACATGGCACCTTACTAATCTTGTTAAAAATTTGTTGGCTGAATATTCAACAAGTCAAACTAGGTGTTGGGGAAATTTCTGTCTGTGTTTGCAATTTAAAGGCGATTATAAGCTAGTCTCAATCTGCTGCTGGGGAAAAAGGGAGGGGAATTCATGCTTGAGGCATATGAGGCAGTTCAAAAAGTTAGCCAAATGAGGTCCCCAGAGAAGCTCAATTTTTTTTTTTTCTCTTTTGTTTTTTCTCTTTTGCTGTCCTTGTTTTACAGATTCACCTTTGACTATCTTAGAAGTTAGCTCCAACTCATCCTAGGTCGCTTGAATCAGAGAGTTCGTAGATACACCTGATGTTTTAGGAATGTCTTACTTTGGATTAGAAGAAATTGCCTGGTAGATGCTAAATGTGCCACAAGGTAAATGCCACCTTCTGGAAGACACACTTAACAGCAAAGTTAATGGATGTCTATTTTTAGAGCTGGCAGGTTTTTTTTAAAAAATAATATACTCTGAAATGTCTCCTTTTCTGGCTCAAGAGGCACCAAAGTTAAGGATCATAATGCTGGATAACCTTGTAAAAATGTTTTAAATGTTTAGCCTTTGAAAAATCAGGATGTTGTTACAAACATTTGTGTATATTCAGAACTGTTTGCTTTTCTTCTTTGTACTCTCTTACTTGAGTAGAAGCAAAAGTAGATTTCTCACCTTTATCTTTGCTAGCCTTTGGGAAACTCTCCTGAGCTGTCTGGTGTAAGTGGGAGGAATTGCTTCTTGATAGATTTGATTCCATCTCCTGACAAGTGGGATGTGGCTCATCTTAATGCCTATCCTCCTCTTGCTAAGGTGCATGGCATATTTCAGTACGTGATCTCAGTTCTCTGGCCTTTTAAACTCAATATGGTCTATCTACTCCACAGCAAAACTAATTTTTGTGGAGAACTGAACTACAAAATGTATAGCAATCTCATAAAATTCCAAGAGGAGCTGCTGAAGAGTGAATGGATACTCTCCTCTCAGAATTTAATATTAGAAATAGACACAAAAGAATTACAAAACTATCAAAATCCCACTTACACACATATTATGACAGTATTACATTGTATTGGGTGTAATGAGTTAGGAAATACTTGTAGCTACCTCTCTATTCTTTGAGCCAGCACTATACTAGAAGATAACATTGTACATATACCGTAGCTCAATGTGTCCTACCATTCTTAGAATTTAGGATCTAGGAAAAATAACCATTTATTTCTTGGTTTAACCCTGGAAGTAAGTGACCCAGTGCTGGCCAACCCACATTATTAGATTATGGAAATAAGAACTATGCAAGTCAATGGAAGGAAGATGAAGTGTGAAGGGGAGGCAGCATCCAGACCAACCTTTTCAAATGGTTAAAGGGAATCTTGTTTTCTAAAACTAGATAAACACTGAGAGAAATATTTGTGGTGAGCACATTCATTTAGGAATAGAAAGAGTTCCACCCCTGGAGTTGTACTCAACACAGTAAGAAAAGCAGTAAGAAGAGAAGGAGCTGGAGGAAAGGCATTGAATTAAGGGTTTATTTAAATTGCACTAAACACTGCATTTTGACCATTTCATAAATTGGAGGTTCTCCTTTCTTCAGGATATTATCTGATTCTCTTCTCAAAGGCAGTGAGTTATTAATTCACCCAGTATCTGTTATCTTCCTATTTCCAAAACGTTCTACTAAAGAGTAGGGGCCATAACTTCTGACAACGAGGAAGGGTCTTTCATTTTAACTCTAGAAGTCTTCTCATCTGAATCTTGATGATTTCCCAAGTAAAAGATCTGGAAGATCAAAGGAAATTTTTAGAACGTAGAGAACTGACCCTGTGACAAATATATTCAGAGTCCTGTTTCTGACAATATGGTAAGACCAAACGTTCTGAATATACTTTCCATACTGAATATTCAGAAATATTGGATAAAATACAGAAACATAAGAGCATATTCAAGTTCACTGAGTATGTAAACACATAAATACAATAAGGGATCTTTCTAGAGGCCAAAAATTAAGACAGAGTTGATCAGGAGGAGGGAAAAGATAACACCTTTCTATTTCTATTATCCACACCCTGAGCCAGCCGAATCTGATCAACAATGCCATCAATAACTAGTTTACTAATAGGCTAGTCGAGGTAGAGGCCATTTGGATTATAAAATTCTATCTCAGAGATGACTTCAGGATGCAATGAGAAAAAAATTGGTATTTTCTATATCTTGAAACAGAAGGTACTTAAACATTTTGTTTTGTTTTTCTTTCCTCTCTATTTTCGTCCCTTCTATCCAAATCAATAGCTTACCTGAACAGTACAGAAATAATTAGTTTTGGGCTTGATGTGGAAAATCCAGAGGAAAATATATTTTCTTAATTAAGGATGCATCTTTCAGAGGTCATAATCCTTTGGTCCATTATTCACCATGTTAGGGAGTAGAAGTAGACGCTAATAATGTAGTCAGATGGCATTATTTATTTATTTTTTTTGGGGGGGGGGGACATTAATTAAGTTAGATATGGAGAAAGTTTAAAAGATAAGTTTTACATTATCAAGATTTATAGAGTTTTATAAAGGGATGGTGGTGTGTAGGAAAAAACCTGAACCTATCAAGAGTAGAGCAATAAAATAAAACATATTTTTTAAAAATATAACACAGACCTCTTCCCAATAGGTGAGCTAATAGAATCTTGCCACATGTAAAAGGAAAAAAATGAGAGACACCTAATCCCATTAATCTTCTTGTTCCATCAGTGGAGACGAAGTTGGACGGGAGGAAACATTTTCAGGGAAGCACTCAGAATAATGGCACAGCTCTGGGCGACGTGCTGAATGGTGATCTGATCCAATTACTTAGACTAAAAACCATGAAAAGAATTTCACACTTTGTCTGGCTAAGAAAACAGTTTTATCAAGTGCATGATCCTAAATGTGCTGAAATTTCTCTTTTTCTTTTCTCTTTTCACTGTCCTGCTTCAGTGGGTATGCTACCTGGAAAAATGAAAGGCATTGTTGATGACAGTTCTTTAAGTAGAGAGAGAACAATACATGGTATTAAGGTGTTGAGTGCTGAGTCTGGGAAGATACTGAAAAATCTGAGCTTTTAAAAGGGTTGGTGTGTTTAAAAAATATGTATTTCTATTCTTTCCCATGATGGTTTTCATTTTCATAATTTTATTCTTTCTTTTTTGTGGCTGTTAAAACCAGAGGTCTGAAATCAATGTTCATAAGTAGACACTATGCATTCCTGGAAAGGCTTTGAAATTATATGCAAAAGTTGTAATTGCAAGTGCATATTTTTCCTCCAGGGACAGAGAAAATAATATTTTTCAGATTTTTCAAAGTATTTTTATGACTAAAAATATTTTAAACACAGTATGAGGTGTGTTGTCCTTTGCTGCAGTTTGGTCGAAAGCCAAGCCTTTCTGCCTCCTGCCCTCTGCTCCCCTGGGTCAAACCCATGCATGTCCTTTCTCTCCACCGCTAGTGTAGCTACTGGAGGATACATCTATTCACAATGTCTAAGAGGGGAGTTCCAGATAAGAAAAAATTCCTTCCGATTAGCAAATCAGGTCTTTGCTGGCAAAAAGACCTGGGAGTTGGCTGAACCCTGTCTGACCTTGGCATTCAAAAGGAGCTTTCGCTTCATCCCACTCAAAGACACACTTTCGTGGTGCCAAGAAAAGGATGAAGTCTTACACCATACCCAAGAAAAAGCCATCTAAGAGGAGTAAGGTTAGGATTTTTTCTTCTGAAATACTGTGAGAATGGCAAAATGTGTCCCCTTCATTGGGTATTCCTTCCTGGGAATGGGGCGGGGGAGGTTTGAAATCTTCATGGCCAGTCACTTTCACAATCAGGAGTGAAGTGGTGTCAGATCCACCGTTTCCACAAACTGGTGTAGTGAAGGGTACTAATTCCCCAAAGACACGCAAAAGCCTCACAAACCAACCAACCACACGAGACTGCTTCCCAAGCGTCATAATGACAAAAGCGAGAATGGTCACTGAAAAAGCATAAAGTAGCAAAACCCTCTTCAGAGTAACAACCAAACAAAACATGTTTTCTAAGTAATACTACTCTTTTCCAAACACCCCCCACCTCGCCTGCCTCCCTCAACCAGAGGAAGACGAAAAAGACCAGAGAGAGTTGAGGCTAAAGATTTCTCCTTCTTATAAAATTAGTCACCCTGTGCAAATCAACAGATCCTCAGAATGGAAATCTATTTTTTCTAATGTCTGTTTGAGTTTTATCTGTCTTTGACTTATGACCTGTATTTTTTTCAGTATCATTCAGTTTTAAATATTTTAATTTGTATTGACATTCACTGTTTGACTCATGTGTTAGCTACACATGCATTGCTTGATTTCTAATATGTTTGTGGTGTGGTTTTTTTCTTCTTCTACTTTTTGTTGTTATTTATTCCTAGCTTAATTCCACTATAGTTCAGTTTTTAAAATGTTGTTGAGACTAGCTTTATTGCCTTGCATATGTTTAATTTTGGTATGTGTTTCTCCTGCAACTGCAAGTTATATGTAGAATGCACTTTTCATGTGCAGCGTTCCATATAAATCGACTGGATTCATCATGTTGTTTAAGTATTTTATCTCTTTATGAATTGATTTTTGTTTGGTTAATTAGCAGTTAAAGAATTATGTTAAAAGATCCCATTATGATAAAGGATTTCTCTATTTTTTTCTTTTACATTCAACCATTACTTAACTATTTAAAACTTATATTTAGTTGCATAACATTTATAAGCTTTCTATCTTCCTGGTTGATTCACTTTCTTATAATTATTTTTGTTCACCTTTATTTTTAGTAATGTTTCTTGCCTTAAAGTCTAATTTGATACTAGCATAGCTACACCAGCTTTCTTTTGTGTTAAAGAATGTTAAATGTTTTTAACATTTGCATGGCATATCTTTTCTCATCCATTTACTGAAAACTTTTTGTATCCTTAAATTCAAGACCTGCTTTTTTTGTATGCAGTACATATTTGAAGTTTGTTTTGTGTCAGTGTGATAATATTTCAATACTTTTAATTTTAAAAATGTAATGTGGTTCCTGACATATTTGGATTTAAATTTACCATTTTACTATTTACTTTTTGGTTTTCTCACATCTTCTACATTCTTATTTTCATCTTTTATATTAATCAAGATTTCTTTTTAATTCCATTTTATTTATAAATACATATTTATAGCCTTCATTTTTGATAAATATTTTCAAAGGTAGGCATTTACGTTTTCCTGAAATTTCAAGTAAATTATTCTATTTTTTTATTACTCCCTCTCTCCTTTGTTTCCTTGTGAAAAAACTCACCTTCAGCATGATTTTTCTTCCTTTGAAGATAGCCTTTTTTGTTCCTGCTTCTTTAGTATTTTTGTTTATCTTTGCTCTTTAAATATTTGCAATGAAATGTCTGTGTAGTTTTCTTTATATTTACTCTGCTTGAGATTTGTTGGGTTTCTTGAATCCATGAATTGAAATCTTTCATAAATGTTGGCAAAGTCTCATTCGTTATCTCTTTAAGTATTGCTTCTGCCTCTTTTCTTCGTCTTTGACTCCAATGACCATTTTTTTAAACCTTTGTTTCTAAGATTCTTTTCTGAATTTTATATCCTTTTATCTCTTTGGCCATCAGCCTTTGACCTATAATTCAGTTTATCAATCCACCATTTAGCTGTTTCTAATGAACCCTCTATATTGAGTTTTTAGTTTCAGTTCCTGTACTTTCAATAATAGAAGTATACATTGATCTCTTTTCAAATACTTTAGATCCTGGTGAACATGTTCATTTTCCCTTTTATCTTATTAAATACTAGAGGCCCAGTGCATGAAATTCATGCACAGGTAGCGTCCCTAGGCCTGGCCGGCGATAAGGGCTGATCTGTGGGGCAACCGGCGGGACAATGATTGGGGGCCCTGCTGGCACCTGCCTTGGTTGGCTTGGGGCCTGCGGGCTGGGGGCAGCTTCTGCATTGAGCATCTGCCCCCTGGTGGTCAGTGTGCGTAACAGCAACCAGTCGTTCCCTGGGTGGTTCCACCATTTGGTCAATTTGCATATTAGGCTTTTATTATATAGGATAGTGTTCACAGTTATTTTAAAGTTCATGTCTGATAACTCCAATAGCCGTACAACCTGTTGGTTGTATTTCTTTTTTTTTTAAAGTGTAACTTTTATAAAGACTCTCCAGGTTGAATGTGCTTTTGTACATTTTCTGACAGAGAAAGCAACACCAGAATGTCTGGTGTGGATCTAGGGACATCCAGCAAGGCCCAGGGTGTGCGGCATGGATTCGGGTGTCAGTCATGAACATCGGTGTCTGATGTGGACTCTAGAGCAGCCAGTGTAAATTGCGGCATCTGGCATGGAGCGAGGGTGTCCCACGTGGACCAGACATCTGATGTGTTTCCAAGGAGCCCACTGTAGACTGGGTGTGGTTCTCTTGGTTCTCTGCCTTGATTAATAATGTTTTATTATTGGTATAAATCATGTATTTAAAAATTGTCAAAGTTCTGGATGATGTTATCCTACTTCATGAATGATTTCCTTTAGCTTCTGGTAGGCAGGCAATAGTAGGAAATAATTATTCTAATTACAACATGGGTGATCTGTTTTAAGGGTGTTTTTCAATATTTTTAAGATCTGCTCTATTTCCTGTTAGCTTTTAATTCTAAGGTATAATATTTTAGTTGAAACCCTGGAATGTTTCCCAGATCTCCTCCACCTTTGTTTGCCTTAAACCCTAATATTTGTTTTCTCACTGCCTGGAAACAGATAATTCTCAGCTTCTTAGCCTGACAGCAGGGAGTTTCTGCACTCCTGGATCTTAGCCTTTCATATCCTGGCTACCCTTACAACTTGCTCATGCTATCAAATGAAACACTTTAAAAAATTCTGTGCAGTTTTCCAGTTTTTAGAAGGAGGATCCGTCTCCTATTGACATTAGACCTTGGAGATAGAGCTTGTACTTACGATTTAAATATATGTGTATATGACGGTCTAGAATTAATTAGTATAAACTCCCCACCTTAATATATTTGTACTCTTCTGCCACTTCCCATAATTTATTGAAATAATATAGCAATTGGTTTTAAAATATTGCCTTTCTTTTTCACTATTATACTTTTCTCCCCCCTCAGGTTTTTATTTTAAGGTTTCTTGAAGCTTCAGGACATATTTATATGCTGACACATTTATTCCTCCTTACATTGCTCATAATCTTTTCTTATTTACATTACTGGAGGCCTGGTGTATGAAATTCTTGAACGGGTAGGGTCCCTAGGCCTGGCCAGTGATCAGAGCCAATCTGTTGGGTGACCGGTGGGGTGATCAGGGGGCCCCCAACGGCACCCGCCTTGGCCGACCTGGCAAAGCCTGTTCAGAAGGAGGCGGGTCACCTCCTTCAGTGAGGAGACTGGTGGGGCAATCAGGGGGACTCCCCCCCCCCCCACACACACACACCTGCCTTGGCTGGCCTGGGGCCTGCAAGCTGAGGGCAACTCCTGCATTGAACATCTGCCCTCTGGTGGTCAGTGCATGTCATAGCAACTGGTCGTTCTGCTGGTCATTCTGCAGTTTGGTTGATTTGTATATTAGGCTTTTATTATATAGGATGTTTCCCTTTCTTTGATTTACTTTTATTTCCCTGGAATATTATTTTCTAGAAATGGTTATGGATGAAAAATTTCCTGTTCTTTGTAAACCCAAGAATATTTTAAGATTGTCCTACTTTGATTGAGTATACAACTATCTTGTTCAAAATATTTTTTCCTCAGAAGTATGAAAATATTATTTATTTTCTTCTAGTATTGATGTTGCTGATGAGAAGTATAAGGTCAATTTGACTTTTTTGTAGGCATTAGTTTTTGTTGTTAAGATGTTTAAAATGTTAAAAAATTGAGATATAATTCATATAGCATAAAATTCCTTTAAAAATATACAATTAAGTGTTTGAGTGCTTTTAGTATATATATGTATGTGTGTATAAAACATCTTTAGAATTTTTAAAGAATATTTAGTACATTCAGAAGGTTATGCAATCACTCTATTATCAGAATATTTCCATCTCTCCAAAAAAAAAAAAAAAAAAAACAACTCCTATACCCATTGGCAGTCACTCCCTATTCCCCTCTCCCTCAAGCCCCTGGAAACCCTAATGTACTTTCTATCTCTATAGATTTGCCTATACTGTGTATGCCATGTGATGGAAACATATGCTATGTGGATGCTTATGTCTCGCTTCTTTCACTTAGCATAATGTTTTCAAGGCTCATCTATGATATAGCAATATGTCAGTGCTTCATACTTTTCGGTGCCTAAATAATATTCCATTGTATGGCTTTACTATATTTTGTTTATCCATTCATTATTTGATGGACATTTGGATTGTTTAAATTTTTAATTATTATAAAAATACTACTATAAATTTTTATGTATAAATTTAGTGTAGAGATATGTTTTCAGTACTTAGAAGCAGAATAGCTCTATGTATCAGTGTCTTCTGGTACACAAATACTTTTTATTTTTATGAAGTTCAATTTATTTTTATACTTTTTATTTTTATGAAGATCAATTTATTTTTCCTCTCTTTGCTTGTACTTTTGCTGTCATATATAAGAAATCATTGATGAATCTAAGGTCATGGATATTTAACTCCATTTTTTTTTCTAAGAATTTTATACTTTTGGCTCTTAAATTTAGATCTTTTATCTATTTGGGGTTAATTTTGGTTATAGTGTGAGGCAAGAGTCCAATTTCACTCTTTGGCCTGTGGCTGACTGGTTGTCTCAGCATCATATGATAAAAGACAATTCTCCCATTGTTTTGGCACCCTTATTGAAAACTCAATTGATCATCAATATCAGAATTTATTTCTGGAATCTAAATTTTATTTCATTTATTCTATGCCAGCACCACATTTTTTTATAATTATGTGCTTTATTTTTATTTACTATACCAACATTTTCAGGAGACTTTACATTCAGTTTTATAATTCATTTTACAAGCAAATTCTAACATACAGTATTTACTTTGAACTGGTTTTTAAAAAATCAATAGGAAAAACAATACTACAGATATTAAAGATTGGTGTGTTTTTGTTTTTAGTTAGTAATGACTTAGAGACTTTAAATTCTTTAGGTCAGTGTTTTTTGTTATTGCAATGCTTTACTAAGGAGAAAATGGATAGCTTTTCCTCAACGATTAAAACAAATAATGTATCTTTAATTAATAGCATAGTTGTAGATAACACCACATATTTTTATGTTAAGTTTTAAAATCAGGGAGTATGAGTCCTCTAACTTTATACTTTTTTTCAAGATTCTTTTAGCTATTCTAGGTTCCTTGATCTTGAATTTTCATATGAATTTTGGAACCAGCTTGGCAATGTATGCAAAAAAAAAAAAAAAAAAAAAAAAGAGGCAGCTGTTATTTTGATAGAAATTACATTGAATCTGCAGGTCAATTTGGGGACTGTTATTATTTTAACATGAATAAGTATTTCAATCCATGAGCCTGGGATGTATTTCCATTTATTTAGTTTTGCTGAATTTACTCCAACATATTTAAAAGCTATTGTAAATAGAATTGTTTTCTTAATTTCATCTCCAGTTTGTTTATTGTTATCGTGTATAATGTTATTGATTTTTGTGCATTGATTTTTGTATCCTATAGCACTGCTGAACTTGTTTATTAAGTCCAATAGTATTTTTGTGGATTCATTAGGATTTTCTATAAACAAGGTCATATCATCTGCAAATATAGTTTTATTTATTTTATTTCAATCTGGATGCCTCTTATTTCTTTTTCTTATCTAATTGCCCAGGCTAATTGGGACATTTTAAAGGAATTTTTCTTTTTTCTTTAGAGCACTAGCAATTTACCTGCAGTGGTTTAAATGTGGAGTGTGTATGTGTGTGTTCACCTGTGTGTGTTAAAATCAAGCTTCTTTCACCCAGTGTGTCCTTGGACCTAGCAAGGCTTGAGCATTTCATTAGCTCTCAGATATTTTCCTCTTCTTTCTATCATGGGGTATTACATTTCTTTGTTTTTATTCTCTTCTTATATTTCTTTAGTTTTTAAAAATATTTTGCATCTCTTTACCCTATGATCCTGCTTCTACTTCAGTGTTTGATCATGAACTCTAAGTTACTATTCTATTCATCTATTAATTTTTTATTTGGTCAGTTGTAGTTTATATTACCAATAGCGCTGAGTTTGTTCTTTCCACAGTTTTCAGTGGTTTTTAGGCCCTTTGAAATTTGTCTGAGGATATTAATTATAATCATGTTGAAGTTTTCTTCTGTTCTTTACGTTATAATTTTTAGATCTGTTATGTAGATTTTTTCAATGTTTTGTTTTCTTGTTTTGATCACATTGTAAGAGAGTCTGTTTTAAACAAAATTAATGAAAGTGAGTGTATTTTCCCAGACTAAATGATAATTACATTTGCCTGACAGTCCAAGGGGCTTTGGATTACAGATGTTTCTTCCTTGTGATTACTCGGGGTTTGTAGGGCTTGTGACCAAGTGGAGTTTTTCCCCAGTTTGTTTTCTAGAGAAGGTGGTTTCCACCCCTGCACATTGTAGTCAGGTCCCTCAAGCATTGACTTCAGCATTTTACTTAGAGAAAAGTTACAGTCATTGGTACAGAGAGTGATGGTGTTGGCTCATTGGTCACGCCCTTCAGTTAACTCCCATTTCATTGCTGATTAACCACTCCTTGTAGTTTCATTACCCTGATTTGGGATTATTCCAAGATCTTGCTCAGAAAAGCCTTTTTTGGGGGGACAACGTTTCTGTTTCCTCCAAGGAGTATGTACAGTCTTCAGTTGACTCATGTCTCATTGTCGATCTGCTCCCATTTGCTTTACGCCTTTCAAAAACTATTTACATTTGTGGGATGCTGGTAGAATAATCCTTGTTTTCCCCAACACGTTCATGAATTTACCTTTGCGTTTATTTTTAAACATTATTTTCTGTCATGATAGAGTTTTTAGCTGGGGAAGCAGAAAGCAGTATTTTCCAGTCAGCCATCTTGAATGAGGTGGTGGTGTCATTCCTTTTTAAGTGAACTTTTCCTCCGTCTGCTACAAAGGCACAGCTGCATGGAAACACTAACCCTGCAGGTCTGTAATTTATTTCCAATTTAAAAATCATTTCTTACATTACAAAATAAAGGTTTATTTGCAGATGACATTGAAATATTCCCAGCAGCAAGCCCTAAATCATAATATCGAAGTCTGTGGATTTTCACAAACCTGAAGAAACAAGTGCCTCGTTAAGTTTTTCAAATACACAAGCTCAATGGTGAAGACTTTTTTTCAGTGCCAGTCCTCATTTACTGATTTTATATTCAGAAAAAATATTTAAAAAATTTATATTATAATTCCAATTATATTTTCTGCTATAACTAATTACAATTTGAAAATATTGTTTATACGAGAGAACAAAATTGGGTTCCACTTAGAGCTGCCAAATAGTAACCAAAAACAGAAGTCAAATTGAAAAGGGGAATATAGCAGCTTTAAGGTGCCAACCTACATTAAACCTTTATAAAACTTCTCTTCTTTCTTCCCAGAGTTATATATAGTCTTAGTCATCATCCTTCCCATTGGCATCAAATGAAGTAGTTTGAGGAACCATTCCCACAATTCAAAGTCAATGTGAAGTCCTGTTTTCCTCACTTCTTTTCAGGGTCATCCTCTTCTAGTATATTGGGAAGGAGAAATTTCGCCTCACCTGCCCTCCTGAGTTAGTATATTCAATAGTGTTGTTTTCCCCCCAATGTTACCCCAATGTTTGCTGTAGACTCTTATGGCCAATTAATCTTTTCAGCATCATTTCACTCCTGCCCCTAGAACCCTTGCTATAAAGTGCATGAATACTAGGCTATATTAGTGCAGCAACATTTCCTAAAGATAGGAGTACTGGGGGAGACTACCACATAAAAAAAACAACAACAACAAGAATTTGATCTTTCCTGGAACTGAATGGAAAAAACAAACATTCCCCCCCCGCTTGTTTTAGTTTATTTATTTTTGTCTTTATTCGTGGCACAGTCCAGTTTCTTTCTTTCTTGTATAAATGTTCAAGATGTCTCCTACCATCTTTTTTTCTTCTTCAACTAATAGTAGATACTCCTTTCATTACCTCTTGGGACATTGGATGTGGGAGCTTTTAGCTGTATGTAACTGGTCTGTTGTGAAGCCATCCGAGGATAACTCTGATGGCACTGCTCACTCATCAACACATACAAGCATATATACATACAAACATGCTTCTAGAGATGATGTCACGGAGCCCCAGATGTCCCACCTCTAAGCTGTTCGAGTTTTCCCAGCTCAGGCTCCAGGGATGTGAGTGAAGGAGGCTTTGAGTTGACCCCAGCCCAGCTACCATCTGACTCCAACTGCTCGAGAGACTTCTAGGGAGAGCTAACTGCCTTGCTGAGCTCAGTCAACCACACATTTGTAAACAAAATACATGATTATTAATTTTTCAGTTATTGTTTTGAGTGATTTGTTATGTTGCAATAGATAAGCGGAACACTTAATCATGCAAACACATGCAATTATTTGAGATTGCTTATAGATCATACAAATGTCTTTTTCTGTCATCATGTCGCAAAAGATTTGGTAGAAGAATGTCTTTATTAGCCTTGGATTAACTTGGATGCTGAAGCAGGAGCACCGGTCTCCCGTGTGCTTTGATTTTAGTTTTTATTATCATCACATAGGATGAGTCATATCTGAGAATAACTCTGGTTGCACTTTTAAACTCAAGTGAAAAACACTTTCCTCTCTTAAATTACAGTGATAAGAAAGTATGGGAACAAGGGAACAAGTAAAATAGTGACTCGTGGTTGAGTATTTGAAAAAAATCTTAGGGGACCTCACTGTACTGCTCACTTTTGTAAATGTCAATTGGTTGGCTCTTGCTTTGGTGAAGTGGACCTAGACATTAACCTGGCTGAACCTATGAGAGCTTTTTCAGCCTGTAAGGTCATTTTATCATCTGTGTCCTTGAACATTACCTGTCATTACAAGCATCCTCCTCTCAGTACTAAAAAATAGCCGTGTAGTTACCTGAGGAGGAAAATCAATGCCTCTTCACTCTAGGGATTTCGATCAGTGACTCTTCTCATGATATCCCAATTCTTAGTCACATCCCCTTCCCTTTTACAAAAAGGAAAACAAAATCATAGAAATAAAAATGGAAATTCTCAGCTGAGCTATCTATTATCTCCTCTTAAGAATTTGTCCGTTCTAATTCTCTCCTTGCTTTGCTTAATAATAAATAATGTTTCTTCTGCTAAAAGCTTTTTTTTCTTCATATTTGCTTCATTACTGTTTTCACATTTATGGCTTTGAGAAATAAAATTTGCACAGGACTGCCTAACAAAAATAAACTCTCTTTTATTCCTGAAGTTGTCATAGATTCTTAATGTCTACAAATCCCACCCCACAGCACTACAATGACATACTTGCAAAAAATTGGTGAGTAGGATTCTTATCCTGACCCAAGTTCCTCTTAAACAATGAGAATAATAAAGTGAATTAATGAAGACTGACCTTGTAAAATTATTATAGTAGATGCTCTCCTTTGCAAATAAATTGCTTACACAATCCTAAATCTTTTATATAGTAATCCAGGAAGAATAGAGGGAATTCCCCATTTGTTTTCATCCTTACATAACTTTTTGTGTGTGCATTTAAGCTGTAGGATGTGTATCAATATCCCAGATGCATCACATTTTCTCTGTCTCCTTGCATAGAAGCTGCCACCAGCAATGTATAGGTTTGCAGTCACATGTGCTATCTTATGATGAAAGGAAGGAGTGAGTCACAAGACATGTGTCTAGGCTTTGTGATGATTGCTCTCAACTGTCTTGTAAAAATGTTAACCTGGCTAGTGCCGATATCAGTTAAGCTTGAGATTTGGAAATTCAAATTTTAAGTATCTGTTTGGGTGAAGTTTCCACATTTTCCCTGTGATTATTATGTTCGTTCATCAGGAAAGAATTAGAAGCAACCCCCAATGCTTGTTAGAGAGAGAGAGAGAGAGAGAGAGAGAGAGAGAGAGAGAGAGAGAGATGGAATTTTATAAAATTGTTTCATGCAATTGGAGTTGGCAATTGTTAAATTTGTACAGTAACCTGGCAGTCTAGAAAGTCGGGAAAGAGTTGATATTGCAGTCTTGAGTCAAAATTCCTCAGGGAAGCAGACCGGAAACTCAGGCAGGGCTTCTCTGGTGCAGTCTTGAGAAGAATTCCTCCTCCATCTGATAAACTCAGACTTTTTCTTAAGACCTTCAATGGATTTGATGAGGTCACCAACATTACGGAGGGCGATCTGCTGTACTCAAAGTGTAGTGATCTAAATGCTAATCACATCTAAAAACTACCTTCACAGCAACATCTAAACTGCTGTTTCACCAAACTACTGGGCACCATAGTCTAAGCCAAATTGACACATACAATTAACCATCACTCAATGCTCTATATAGAGCTATGCTGAAAGTACCCTATCATAGGCTTTCTTGAATTTCAAATTAAATTTTAAAATCCCTCTATTAAATCACCTACCTAGTTAACTTATTTATTTACTTTTATATTTTTATCTTTATATTTTTCTAAAGTTTAATTTTTAAATCCTTGCACTATCTCAAGTAGAAATAGATAATAAATACCTTATCTAACTCCTATTAAATTAATATACTTCATATAAGCAACTTTTAAAATAATCCTCTAGAACATAAAATTCCAGCCTGGTCTCATGTTCCTGACTCAGTTACTAAACCTACTCCTGTGGTAGCTACCTGTGATATGTTAATTAAATTATAATTTAACTACTTAAATTATAATTATATAACTAATTTATCTATTTTTAACTACTTATAATTAGTTTCTAACATAAAAAATTGTCACTCAATTACTTATTTTCCTTGAAATTATCTTATTTCCTCCATACTATCTTGCTTTGTGTTAGTTGTTTATCCTATATAATAAAAGCCCAGCAACCATAACAGCAGAATGACCAGAACGACCGCTCGACCAGTCACTATGAGGAACACTGACCCCCCTCTTGGTTCTTTTCCCCAGTCGGCAGGCTCTGATTGCCAATGGCGAACAGGGACCCGGGGTGGGTGGTGGAGGATGCGGGCTGCGCCAGGCCAAGGCCCCTGCTCCGCTGGTTGCCCCACACACAGAGAGCAACCGGCAGCAGGGGAGGGGCTGGCGAGTGGGCGGGAATGGCTGACCTCTCGTTCCCTCCCCCAGCCGTTAGGCTCCCATCACTGGATGGCGAATGGGAAACCGGGGTGGGTGGGGCCAGCTGCCAGCAGCCGGGGAAGATGTCCCTGATCTCAGGCTAGGCCTGGGGACTGTACCTGCACACAATTTCATATATATATATATATATATATATATATATAAAATGCAAAAGTGATTGTCAACATTTATTGTTTAAATCTGAGTTGTATCTATAATTATTTGCTTAGGATGCAAAAAAATAGTAATTTTCTTAACTGATACTCAGAAAAAGAAGTTTTTCATAATCATGCAGCAATCTCTTCCTATTATGTATAGATTTTTAAATACAAAATATGGCACTATGAGTATAACTAATAAGTATACAACTAGTGCTTTACTACTGTGCAAAGTACATGAAAGATACTTATTAGATTATGTATATACTAGAGGCCTGGCCTGCACCCTCTCGCAATCTGGGACCCCCCAGGGGATGTCTGACTGCTGGTTTCAGTCTCATCCCCACAAACCAGGCTGAGGGACCCCACCAGTGCACAAATCCATGCACCCATCAGTTTCGGCCTGATCCCTGCAGGCCAGGCTGAGGGACCCCACTGGTTCACGAGCACGTATACTGGGCCTCTAGTATGCATATAAGATCTTTGGTTAATCTCTTCCCGCCCTCCTCCTTCCCCACTTCCTTCTGGGATTCATCAGTCTGTTCCATGTTTCCATGCCTGTGCACTGAGCATCTGCCCCTTGGTGGTCAGTGCACATCATAGCTACTGGTTGAATGGTTGCTTAGGCTTTTATATCTATAGATACATATATGTCATATGTACATATGTATGGTATGTATATTTTGAAATTTATTTCTCTACAGTCAACTCATTGTTTTTAAAAAAGGATGCATATATAAACTATAGTCACATACTAATAATTTTCTTATACATTACTATCTAGAAACTTTATTTCACATATAACTATATTATATCAGCCCGCCAATACCATGAACATAAATATTCATGACATGACTATGAGGTCACATCATATTGGTGATACCCAATGTCTGGGATATTACTAGGAGAGTGGGCTAGAGGTTGTGAATGTTTTGTACATTGATAATTGTGCTTAGTAACATTGCTTACCTTTTCCTTATAAAGTAATAATTAAACACCTTCTATGCAACAGTGGACTAATAGGATACCGATTAATTATCCTAAAATCTTTGTTCATTTTTGCATTATGTCACTTATCCCTAAGTGCCTAAATTGTCCCAGTCTCTATACATGGTGTTGGGAACCCTTGCTGAACTGAGAGAGCCTGATATCATAAAACTTACGTTTAAACAAATAGATGCAAAGTTACAAGTGCTATAAGTGCTGGGAGGGAAAAGCATGCAGAAAGGACTCTAACACATTCTGACATTAGGGGACTGAGTGTTGTTTGTTTTATTTTATTTTTAAAATGTTACCTGCTGGTACAGTGAAACAACAATTTTCTTCTTCAGCATTCTATTGACAAAGGTCTAGTCAAATATCTTGGCATTCCTCCCTTGACTGACATGGCAAAGATTTCATTTTCTTGCCAGGAGAATAGAGCAGAGCAGAGATAGACAGCGGGTGGGAAAGGCTTTTCACCACTTATCCAGGTGGGAGCACCTGAACCGCAATTATTGATAAGAGAGTCAGAGTTGCTTCATGGTGGGCTGTTCCCTCACGGGAGGCGCAGATTTGGTTCTCAGTAATCAGCTCCGGAGCATGTCTTTGGACCCAGCAAAGGGGTCATCTGTGCCTCGGTTGGCTTCAAGGAAGGAGGGGCCACAGGGCCTTTCTGAGGATCTTAGGAGTGTGGAGAGTATCTGGTCTGCCCTGCTGCTCTGAGTTTGGACCAACTCCTTTTGTTTAAAAAATTTTAATATCATATATGAAACACAAAGTAGCATATGAAATGCATATTGTTTGCAAAGATTAATAATAGATTATATGCTTTTCATCTCTCTACCAACATACCCACCAAAACAGTTATTTTCAACCTTTTCATCTCATGGCACACATAAGCTAATTATTCAAATTCTGCAGCACACTGAACATATATGTTTTTTGCTGATCTAATGAAAAAAACAGGTATAACTTTGACTCATTCACACCAGATGGCTATTGTTGTGTTGACTGTTGTCATTTCTTAATTTGACAACCTAAGGGAAAAGAGGTCTGTACTCCTTACTCTAAAGAGTCAGGTATTGCCTGTTTTAAAAATTCTTATGGCTAACCAGTTGAAAATAGCTGCCCTAAAACAATACAAAATGTTGGATCTATCTAATCTTTCATTTCTGATCACATCTTTCTGCCTTTTCCCAAAGGTAACCACCTCTTCTTTTTAAAAAAATTCTTACCTGAGAATATCCGCCCCCCATTGATTTTTAGAGAGAGTGGGAGAGACAGAGAGAGAAACATCGATGAGAGAGACACATAGATTGGCTGCCTCTACATCCTAACTGGAGCCCGGGATTAAGCCTGTAACCTAGGTACGTGCCCTTGACTGGAACTGAACCAATGATCAGACCACAGGCCGATGTTCTAACTGAGGGAAACTGGCTAGGGCACCACATTTTGTTTTTAGTCACCTATTGCTTAAGTTGTTTATCACTACATAGGATTCCCCCTAAAAATCTTGCTTTGCCCTCTGCTTTTGTGTGCGTCTCCTGCAGGTTGCTTCATTCGCTGAAAACTTGTCACACTGTCACTCTCAGGGAACTTTCAGAAAACAGAAGCCGAGTCTTAAATGAGGGGGCAGCATGGTTTAGAAAAGGGAAACTGTGAGAACCAGATCAACATTCTACGTGAATAGAGAAGATAGAATAGTGTAAAAGTTGACAAACCAAGTATAAGGGACAAGAGAGCATAAACTTTAGTATTTCATATTTGGCCAATAAGACAATAAAATAGATAAGCAGAATAGTATGGTGGAAAATGGTTAAGGCTCCAGAACGAGGCAGGCCTGGGTTTGAATCTCAGCTTTTTCAATTAGGAGCTGGTGGCTTGAGAATTCAATCTTTCTAAACCTCTGCTTCCTTAGTGTCAAATGGGTTGAGAATGACTCTCTTGCAGATTGTGAAGACCTTGCACCTAGTAAGTCTTCAATAAATGTTAGTTTCTTTCCTCTGTACAACACCCAGTTAAGTACAAAATTCCAACCATTGCCTCTCTCTTTGCCCATCTTGTTTCTTGAATATTATGATTTTTGTCTTGAATTTGTCATGCTTGACTATTTGCACTGACAGACCCCAGTATTGTTATTTTATACAATTCTATTTTTTTTGAGCAAAATTTGACTCTGAATCTTGAGTTTTTAGACCTTGCATCTTAGCTTAGTCTTTTTGGCATTTTTGCTGTTTCTAAAAATTTTCAGTTTTCTCTTATGTCATAATTAACTGACAACAACAATAGAGTCTATAGAAAGGCAGACTAGCACAGAATCAGGAAGGATAACAGGGTCAACATCCGAATATTCTCCTAGGACCAAGAGCTGATGGGGGACGTGATCCTACCTTGGTCACTCACCGCAGTTTCTGGGCTGCTGTGAACTTGACCTATGGAAACTCTTTGGCTGCATCTCATTGTGTAGGTTTTATAGCAACCTTGGATTTGGATCTCTGCCTTCTGCACCTCTCTTACACAGATTTGCATGCGGTGAGTTGATGTACTGGCCTGGTGGGTGACTGAACAATGTGAGTATTTGAGATTCAGAGGAGGATGCAAATCTGACACAAAGAATGATTATCATTTCCTGCAACAAGAGCTGCATTAGCAAGAAAGAGGTGATAACATGGTGACGTGTCAGAAAAATGTTGGCAAGAACCTTGGAGAATAAAGTTCTTCTAGATATGTTTTCTTGTATGTAATTGCACCTGTATCAGCAAATTCTTTTTTAAAAAAATCGGTAGATGACACATTTGGTAGGTCAAATGTCAATACTGAGCAGAATGTTAGAAAGTACAATACTCTTCCAGGACACATGCTATTGATTTATTTTATTGAGCTTCTACAGGTCTATTGGGGCCATGCCTTGGTGGTTGTTTTCTTTCTTTTTTTTATATCTGAAAGCACAATTAAAATCCATTTATAATATCTGCTCAAATAAAACATCTGCAGATAACAGCCACAGAGTTTCCTCCTCCCAGCCAGCTTTTGATAAAGAACATATAATTTTGTATGTGCACATGTGCAACTTGCCTCACTTAGCCACCTGGGAGATAGTTGAAAATGAGTTGCCAAGTGTAGGGGGTAGGAGGGAGGGTGGTGGGCTTTCAAGTAAAGGTCAGATGAAGTTGTTTTGGAAGCCTTAGAGATTTTTAAAAGTAGTTCTGTAAGACAGAAGGTTCCTTCCTGTAGGTGGCCCAGGGCTTATTGAAGATTATAGGACCCCGAAGGAAGTCACACTCACATTAACTTGCTTTGTTTATTCAAGGAGTGTGTTGCTTTGAGAGTAAGTGCACCATAGATTGCAAAAACCTGGACATGCAGGAACCTAGAAAATGAAATATTCAAATCAGCAATTAATTTATGGCCACATTCAAGTTGCTTGTATATGATGTAAGAAGTTTATATATCACACTTGCCTCATGAATGTGCTTCATGTGATGTGATGTAATGTATTCATTCTTCTTCTGGGCCCCAATCTATGCGTTACCTTCATGACAATTCTACACTACATCAATGAATGTCCTTGAATATGTAATTGGTAAACAAAGTTCATAGGAAGTTAAGAAGTTTGGGAAAATATGAACTGAATCAATAAAGGAGAAAGTAGAAATTAGTATCTGCAAAAGGGCTTGGCACGGATGGAGTATTTATTCCTTTTAAAAGCACTGACAAATGACGAAGTAGGTGATCGATGATCAAGCATGATGCAATTTTTCTTTTTTATTCTCTATTGATGTTGGTGCAAGAGACACAGCCTAAGACCAGAAGCCAGACAAATTAAGTTCTAGTCTTAGCCCTTCCTCTTTTAAATGTCTTGCTTTCCTCATTTTTCTCTCCTGTCATATGAAAATTAAAATACATAATTTAATATTTTCATTATAAAAATAATATGTTAAACATTACTGAAAAGTTACATATCTCCAGGCTGGTGAATGACACTAACATGAAATAAATTTTTCTCTGTCAAGTGTCTTGCTGATTAATTAGATGGTGGGCCCATGTCCAAATCATGAATCAAAGCCATGGCTCTTATAGGCCCAGGGAGTGAGAGAGAAAACAGTGGCTCAGGTCATTTCCCAGGACTTCATAAACATAAACCTGTCCAATATGTTCACAATTTGATTTCTGGCTGTAAAGTTCAAATACTAGACTATATGGTAGAAAAAACAGTCTCTAGAATTTGTCAGAAGGAGGAAAAAAAAGACCCTGTTAATGGTCTCCAGCTTCCAATTTATTTCCATATGCAAATTGAGGTAAATATTTTCTAAAGGTTAGAAAGATGATGAATTGTAATAGGAAGTTTAAAATATGACTGATGATACTAATATATTTAACAGTTGACATCATCTTTTTTATGAGGTTTTAGAGTTCTTTTTTATATTTTTTAATTCTTAGAATATAAAACTTATAACCTTGGGGTTGCCTTTCACTCTTACCCATTCTCTTATGTATCATGTCATGTTTCAAGTCCCATGATTTATTTACTGCTCTTCTGCCCTATTCTCTTCAGTCTATTGTCTCCTACTTAAAGCCTTCCTCATTTCAGGCTCAAACAGCATGTCATGTTATTTTATCAGGACCATATGGTCTTAGGTGACAAGTGATTTTAACATTTAAATGGAGGAATTACCTTCTGAAAGCTGCTTTTTAAAAATGAATTTCAAGGAAGTTTACTATGTTGCTTGACTAAGTCATTGACTAAATAGGATTTAAATTTTATTCACCTTCAATTACTATACTTATGAATTGATACAGTTAAATTGGAATTTCCCTTCCTTGCCTGGACTCAGTATTGAATGGTGAGCCAGTTATTATGATACATTAAATTTGAGGCAGATGCAGCATTATCACCATTTACACATTCATTTTTAAATCATGGAATTTTGTACATAGTAGTTTTTTCTTTGCCTCATGTATTTATCTTTCTAAAGATAGTAGAGGCTCAGTGCACAAATTCATGTATGGGTGGGATCTGGCCAGCCTGCCCCTGATTGGGGCTGATTGGGGCCGGGCTGGTGGGGAGAGGGAATATGCTAATTGACTGCCCTGCCCTCAAAGATGGCGGTGCCCAGTCCCCTCAGCCCTGCCTGCCTCTGGAGTCCCCCAGTTCCCTCAGCCCCCCAGCCTCCCAGGGCCAGCCCAAGGTGCAGGCAAGCCTCAGATGGTGGCTGCCCAGCCACCCAGGGCTGCCGAGGCTTGTGCTGCTGGCAGTGGCAACAGAAGAGGTGTGATGGGGCATCACCTTCCCCTGATCACCGGGTTGCCTCCCACCCCTGAGGGCTCCCAGACTGTGAGAGGGGGCAGGCCGGGCTGAGGGACCCCCTCTCCAGTGCATGAATTTTCATGCACCGGGCCACTAGTCCTAATATATATAAAAACCCTGGGTCCATCACGACTGCACAGATGACCAGTCCATCCCCCGGCCCTCAGGCTCCATTGATCAGGTGATGGCTAACAGGGGAACCGGGTCCCTCAGGCTCCAATGAATCTGTGGCAGCAGTGACTGGTGAGCGGGCGGAAGGCAGACCACTTGGTCCCTCCCGCAGGCTCCCATTGATCAGGGGACGGCTAACAGGGAACCGGAGTGAGCACACCGGTTCCCTGTTAGTCATCCCCTGATCACTGGAACCAGAGTGAGAGGCGCGGAACTGGCGAGCAGCTGGAAGGCAGGCCTCTTGGTCCCTTCTCCCGGCCCTCAGACTCCAATCAATTGGTGGCAGAGGCGGGGCGGAACTGGGGACTGGCTTCCTTAGTAGTACTACAGGTACAATCTCCAGAGGACAGGCCAGGAACCAATGGATCAGCGGCACCTGCACGATCCTGATAGTGCTGCCTCCTGGAACTCGGCCTTGGGCACTGCAGCCGCTTCCCCTCCCTAGACACTTCACAAGGAAGAAAGGCTATCGCCAGCAGCGCCATCTAGCACTGCTACTGCTCTACAGCGCCAGCGGTTACCGCTCTCCCTGTGCTTCCTCCCGGTTGCCTGCCCGGCTCCAGATGAAGTGTGCGCACTGCACACGGAAGGAGACGTGAGTAGATAGCACACAGGCAATTAATTTCAAAAGATTTTGGACCAATCGTTTCCCTCATTGGCCTGTTGGTTTGTTCCTCTCTAAGTATTTCCTCAACAACCTCACAAAAGGAGCAGATACTAATAGGAATAGTCCATTAAGGCTAATTAAAGCCATTAAACTTAATTTTGTTTGGAGATTTATTTGGAAATTTGGGACTCCCATTGAGACCATTGATGCACGCTGGGGAGCCCCTGAAATGACTGCTGTTGGGGGCTGTGTCACAGTGGCTGCCCCCTTACCCCCTGCCCTGCAGGCCTGGCACCAGCTCTGAGGGGCTCTAGCACTCTCACTGCTCAGCTCATCATCACAGCTGCACCTCCAACCCCTTCAGGTTGTGAGAGGAGAATAAGAGGGTGTGAACCGTGAAGTCCAAACTGGGAGACATTTCACAAGAAGGTGGACCCAGCTGTCATTTTATGATGTGGTTTGTGAACCATTGAATGTCCCCCCTTAAAATATATCTTCAGGGCGTACCCAGTGCCCGGGAGCCCATTGCTATAAGCATTCTGTGCATTTCAGGGTCTCCTGAGGGTGTATGTCCCCTGGAGGGTGAACCCCAGGCTTCAGGGAGGCCTCAGACCATTGTTTGAACTTACAGCTCTCACAGTGTGTGAAGGCAGGAAAACCTGTCGTGAAACTTGCATCCCATCCCCAGGTAAGACAGGGCGACACACAAAGCTAAACGGATGGAATTGGGATGGCACCTCAGCTGACTGAGGCAGGAGAGTGCCCTGACTCCCTGGGCCTCTGTGATCGATTGCGGGAGTCCTCGCACAGGCCGAGGGAGGCAGAAGGAGGGCCTGAGGAAGTGTGAGGGCTCCGCTGCTATTGCTGAAGGAAGAGGCTGGATGCGGAGCCAGTGGTTCTCCGAGCCCCTGGGCAGAGCCGCGCCTGCCACACCCAGTGCTGCCGCTGTGTCCCCACCGACAGAACTGCCAGTCCCTCAGCTGCGCTGCTGTCAGCCCATGTGTGTGGTCCTTCCTTACAGGAGGATGGAAACTGGCCCCGAGGGAGATGGGGTCAGAGGCTCTGTGGCCAATGAGCGAGCAAATGGAGAGTAAGTGGAGGGAGGGTGAGGCCAGCACTTCAGAAAACGAGGTGCACTCAGGAATGCAAGGGGGGACACTGAGTGGTGCAGGAACACAGGAGCTGGGCAGGCAGACAGCGGTGCTGCACGAGAGGGGATGTGGTGGCAAAGGGTTGTGGCAAAGGGTTGTGGCAAGGATAGCGGGGTCTCACAGGTCCTGTGATCAGAGTGTGGCAGCTTAGCGGACCCTCTGCTCCAGCTCTCACACGCTGTGCAAGGCTGCGGCCCACGCTCATCTGGACACTGGCAGAACCCGTCCTGAGGATGTCTGACTAGAGGCCCAGCTGCGTGCTGGCTGTGGACAGATACCCCCTCAGGTCCTAGAGGCCACCCTGCTCCTTGCCAAGGCTTCTCCAATCCCCAAGGGGGCCTCCCCCCCGCAGCTGCCACGACAGAGCAGGACAGGCCCAGGGAGCCGCGGAAGCCATATCCCAGCTTCCTGGCTGGGCTGTTAGGAGCAGCCACAGCCTCTCCCACACTTGAGAGGAAATGTTCACACGAGGCAGGACACCGGGGCCACTGGGGCCTGCCCACCACGGACACCAGTCACCCTGGACCCTGTCACAGTGTTGCCTGGATCCTAAATGTTGGGAAACGTGTGACTCCCGCCAACTGTTTGTCCGAGGAGATGATGGGTCCATTCTCCATGGTCCCCAGGGGCAGTTGTCAGATCTCCCAGGAGGCCTTGCAGAGGCCATCTTGCTTGGGGGATTAGAGACTCAGATCTTTTTGTCAATGTGAAATGGTCCAAGTCTAGCATGTCAGACATAGATTCCACTGTAAAAAATGTACAAATGAACAAAACAGAACAAATCTGAGAGTTAGATAAGCCAGTGCAGTGTCTGTTGGCATTGTCTCCTCAGAGGGGCCATCGGGGATCATTGGTAGAAATTCCATCACCTGGGAACCCACAGAAAGACTGCTCAGGGCCAGAGAAAGCGCTGGAGATGTTCCCCAAATTAGTGTGTGACAATATGGTCCCCAATTTCTTTAATAGAAGGGACGTCTTAGGCCTTACCATGTAGCCTCTGTTATGATATATTTACATCATCCTATATAATAAAAGCCTAATATGCTAAGTGTCCAGTCGTCCGGTCAGCCATTCAACCAATCAAAGCATAATATGCTAATGATATGCTAAGGCCGCTCAACTGCTTACTATGACATGCACTGACCACCAGGGGCAGATGCTCTGACCAATAAGTTAGCTTGCTGCTAGGGTCAAGCAGATCAGGACTGAGCGAGATGGGCCAGACATGCCCTGGAGCCCTCCCTCAGTCCCGACCCACCAGGGGGCAGACAGTGAGCCCAGCAATAAGGAGCAGCGAGCAGGTGGGCAGTAAGGAGTGAGGAAGCGGAATCCTGGACTGTAAGAGGCTGCAGGCTGGGCTGAGGGAACCCCACCCCCACCCCAGGGCACAAACTTTGTGCACCAGGCCTCTAGTATAGGATAGTTGCTCAAAGACTGAATATAAGTTAAATAAAATCTTGTTTCAATACAACCAAGTATGAAGACCATTTCTAATCAAGTTTCATTTAAAGCTATGTATTATAATGATATTCATTTAAAGGAGAAAAATTACAGTAATGATTATATTGAAAGTTAACAATTGTTGAGAATTCCAAACTGATCAGGAACTTCATGCTGTTCACCTTTTCTAAAGCACATAGCACAGTGAAGTGGGCATTTGTTACTATCCTTATTTTCAGTTGAGGATTTGAGGCTTGGTAAGTTAAGAAACTGGCGCAGGATCACACAAGTAGTAAGGGAGAGAGAAAAAATTTAAACCAGTTGCCCAGACCACATGTTCTGAAATTAGTACTCAACTCTTCCTCCTCAAACGTTGATTCCAGAACCAACATCAGCAGAACCACCTGGTGCCCGACAGAGGCACAGAATCCCAGGTAGAGTGAGAGATTCATAGTGCTGTGCTCAACTTGTTCCCAGTTTTAGTTGTGAAGTTCCCCTGTCTCAAGAAACCTTTTAGTCTTGGGAAAATCCAAATGGTTTGTGATCCTAATCTGAGTCCCTGCCCCTAAACCAATGAATCAGAATCTGCATTTTAACTATTCCCTTGTCACTAAGATGCACATAGTAGTGGGAAGCATTGCTTTAAAAGTTTCATTCATTTAATGACTGTTTTCTAAAAAGATTTCTAAAGAAACTGAATCTTAGAACCAGCTTTCATTCTTAGCATTGAGAATAGCACAACTGACCCAGCCATACACAGTGCTCATATGGATTAAAATTCTGATTTATCTGTCTCCAGAAATTCACTTCTCCTGAAGGAAGTTGTTCCACTCCAAAGAAGAGACATTAAATGCCTCAGACTTAAGATGATTTGAGCTCACAGTGCTGCAAAAACCGTTTAAAAATTGAAAACAAAATAGGAGAGAAAAGACTGTGGGATCATTCCCACTGATTGTAGCAAGAATGATGTAGGTTGTCAAAAAATTGTAATTTTATCTAAAAAAGTGTCATAGAAATGTATTGATATAGTACAGAACATGCCTGACATCTAGTCTTGGTTTGTATTCTCCCTGGATTAGGAAGCTGCATCACTTTATTAGCGAAGGCACACTTGTCATACCTCGGTTTAAATGGTATGGCTTGTTTAATAAGCCTTTCATATTTCACTTATACGCTTTTATGTCTAGGATTTTGCAGATAAAATTCTCCCAGCATGTGAAATCTCAGGGGACAAAGCTAGAATACTGAGAAAGTTGGCAGTGACTATTACTATCTTAGAGCATAGATTAAAAACAGTTAGACATGGAAGAGACCTTGGGGAAAATATAGCCCATTTATTTTATGAATTAGGAAATTGAGACCTATCAGAGTTAAATGACTTCCTATGGCCATCCAGCCAGTTCGTAGTGCAAACAGGCCCAGAATTGAGAGTGGTTGAGAACAGATTGAACATTATTAGGTTTGCCTTGAGTGTTCCTCATGTTATTTGAAATATAAATTAACAACCTACACTGAAAGAAAAGTTTAGGCTCTTACTGAAAAATTATATTATTGCAGATATCCATTTAAGTCAAGGTGGAATATGACATTGCAGAGAGCAATGATGATTTCTTCCTTTTCCACTCATGATCAAGGCAGTGTGAAGTCAGTCAGCAACAAGGAGTTTGAGCCTCAGAGAATTATGTTCCACATTCGATTTAATTTTAATCTAGGAAAATTAATTAACTGTTCTGTATTTTACTTTTATTATCTGTAAAGTAGTCTCCAAAGCAGTTCCTTTCCTGACTAAAAATGATCACTGGAAGGAAGACATGACTAACGTATGGCACTACAAAAGGGGCATAGAGAGGGGGCTTTCTCATCATTATGCAAATGTTCCTGCTACAGAGGAGAATGGGGGGAGTGTAAGAGGGGGAGTCTGAGGCATGAGGGAGATCATCAGCAGCAAGATAAAGGAAAGGAAAAAGAAACTATAATCAAAATTTAAAAGCCTTCATTTTAAACTCAGAAAGAGAGCAGAATAAGACAAAGCATTGAGAAAAGGAGCAAAAGTAGTAAAGGTTTTGAATTTTAAAGAAAAGAAACTGCAAACTTGATCAGGAAAGTAGGACACCTTTAATTCTCTGCAGCAAGATTGAACTCCTTTTATTTTTTAAAGAAACGTTGATCTTTAGGAAGGTTTGGTACAATTGTGTGCAAGGAGCTATCCAGAAAGTACTTTTTCTCAGGAAAATCTTGATTAGAATGCCAATGAAGATGACACGGGTGACCCTGGAAGTCAGAGATGCCAGGCATGAAAGCATGTGATGTCATTTCTAGGAGTGGACATTCTATGATTTATTTGTGAAGGAAATTTCTGGAGAAGAAAATGAACACTGCTGCAAGAACTTTACCAAAATGCCATGAAGCAGCAGCACGATAAGACTGCTTACATATTATTTACAAATGAAATGCTTGCTAGAGGAGACATATACCTATAATGAAAAGGCATCAGAAGATTTTGTCTACTGAGTATGAAACTGGGTTGTCCTTAGGTGTAGACAAGGGTATATAAGTAAGAGGGAACATTTTGGGCTTAGGGCCACTAGAATAAAAGATCTACTTGGCAACTTATCTCTGTGAGTGCCTGAAGACAGACTGGGCAGCCATGCATTGGCCATAAATGCAGGCCCATGTTCGATTTAAGGATGAGGGTTCCTTCTTCCCTCAATGCTGGAGGTGAGAAGCAAGCGGGCACAGAAGCATACAACAATTTGTATAACAATTTGCGAACTCTGTGCTAGCAAGGGGTTTGGGGGGAGATTTACTCCAACGGTTTACACTCAGACTAGGATTTAAAACATATTCAGGAAGCCACCTGGAAGAAAGGGAAGTATGGAAGGAATAGCACCCAAATAGATTTATCCAGAATTTTGCATACTAATAATAATAGTCATTAATGTTCAATAAATGCCTATTATTAGTATTGAAGTAAAGTTTGCCGGAAGTTACAAAGTGCTTAAGGTCATTTAATAAGTAAATTCTAGCTGTGGCTATCTTACTTTCCAAGGTTGAGAGAGCAAAGCAAGTTTAAGGTGCAATGAATCACTTGCTTCCTGCTAACTTATTATCCAACAGACAGGCTTTGGCCATTTAATGAAAATTACATTGGTTCCTCACATGGCCACTCCCCCAAATCTGTTCCCGGTAACTTTATACCTGACTTCTTCAGCAGATGCCTGCCTCCTCCTGCAGACACCCACCACTCACTCTGCTCTTTGACTTATATCCCAAACGCTGCTCTGATTCTGCCATTTCCCCCTAAAAATTCTCCAAGTCTTTCTAACGCTGCTAAAATAAAGTCCCAAATACCCAAATTGGCTTGTTCCAGTCAGGACTTACGTAATTTGCCTTTCCCACCATATTTCTTATGAGTTCCCCACATAAACTCCTAGTCCTGAGGACCCAGCCGGTCAGTGTGTTGACTGATCCCTGAACAAGGCTTGAGCAATCCTATTTATGTTCCCTGAACACATGTCCATACCCCGCAGTGTTTTCTTGACCACATCCACAGCATCCTGCTATGAAGCCTCTCAACCTGATAGAGCTTACAATCTTGAATGTTTGGAATTTACAAAAGAAGGCCAGCTGTGTTTAATTCTGTATGGTCATATCTTATATCTTCAGATATAATAATAACCCCTTGGGGCATGAAGACAGTATTTCTTTGTCTGTAGGGATTGAACATGAATAAATAAATTCCACAAGAAAGACTGGGGAAGGGGAATAAAGAAGAATGGTGAAAACTAATGAAAAATAAAAACTAAACATGTGAGATAAGCAGAGGAAAAATTAAAAAATCACCAAGACTTACATAACTTGTTAAAACACATGGTTGACTCAAGAAAGCCCATCTAAGGGACTGAAGATGATTAGTAATTATAGGGAGATTTCCATTCTCTTGCTAGCAGACCCAGAGTAGATACGACCAAGGAGATACTGAATATATGCTAAAAACTCTGAGTTTTAGGAACGGTGAAAGTAATCCGTGTAACTTTTATGGGAACCACAGAGAAGGGTGAATTGGAGTAAATGCACAATGAAAAAGAGACTCACTGTTCCTGGCGTGGATTACTAATTCTGTGAATGGTGGAGGTTTACCAGTTAGCACAGAAATGATGTCAATGGGAGTGACCAAGGGCAGTCAGTCTTTGAGTTGGCTTCACTTCTTTGGGCTGCGAGGCTAAGTCACATTGATGTTTATTTTTTTTCCCGCTCGCTTTTCCCATTCCATGGTAACATAAAGGCCACAGGCATCTCTGGCTACAGCCAGCTCGTGAACCTACAATCTTTCTTCCCACCATTAGGCTGGTGTGTGACTTGTGTTTCCCCTTAAAGATTATCATGAAAAGAAATAAGACGATAGTGAGCTCTGTGAAGTCTGTGGTGCACCACGCATATATGTGCACATAAGAAATATGTCTCACTGTGATCTCCATTTCTGGGTACTACATGACTAATGGTCTGAAGGGACATTTACTGCATTATAGAAAAAACTGCCCCAGCAGGGATTGACAAAATAAAAATTACATATGACACAAAGTATTGGAGTCTTTCTGTAGAAGGGAGAGATAATATCCATACCATATGCCACGGAAATTCACTTACAGGAGAAAATATACAGCAAACAGAATTGGGGAATTATTATTCCCCACCAAGAAAAGAATTGTTGGTATCATGGCATGGGAATGAAAGAGTTTCGTAGATGTGGCATTTTGTCTTGGAAAGGAGAAAATCTAAAGACGGATGAAGAAACCCAAGGGCGGGGTGGGTGATTAAATGGTGAGGAGAACACTCCGTGGGAGAAATATTTTTAAAAGGCAGAGAAAAGTCAGTAAGAGAGGAAAATAAAGCAAGGCAATTTAGAAAAGAAATAGGTCTTTTGTACTGGGAAAATATCTTTATAGACACACAAGGGAAAGAGAAATTACCTGAATAACAGATTTAAAAACAAATGAGAAAAACCTGCCTTAGAGCACCAGGGTAATGGGAAAAGAAGCTGAAGATAAACCTGAGGAATGGCCAGTGCCCAGAGAGATGCCTCAGGTTGCACTGCTGCTGGGCTTCCTTCTCTCTCTCTCTTCTCTCTCTCTCTCTCTCTCTCTCTCTCTCTCTCTTTCTCTCTCTCTCTCTCTCTCTCTCTCTCTCTCTCTCTCTCTCTCTCAATGGGAGTGATCAAGGGCAGTAAGGCTTTGAGTTGGCTTCACTTATTTGGGCGGTGAGGTTAAGTCACATTGATGTTTATTTTCTCTCTCTCTCTCTCAAGCACACACACATATGTTTAAAATAAGTCACTAGGAATGTTTTGTATTATAATTTGCAAGGAGATATGTGGTCAACTGACTCTACAAGATACTTGAGGGATTTGCCAAATCAATTACTGCTAGTGTTCTCGTTTTATTTTTTAAAATATATGTGTTTAAACAAACATGTCCAGTTGCAAGCAAAAAGAAAAACCAAAGAAGTGTGGCGGAGATCTGGGTAGAATGATGATGCATGTCTTAATCATCTCTTCACACCCAGGCTCTGTCTGGCAGATGGTGACTGCTCAGAAAGTTCTTCTCCCACGAACAGACTGGTAGGAGTTTTGTAATTCTACCTTCAGTAACATCATGAAAAGGTAATGAAAAGAGGTAAAGAAAAGATGTGTGAGCTATATGCTGCACATCCACAATAGAGGAAATATTTTTTTTGATCTTCATTTTTCTTTTTGTTTTTAAGGAAAAGGCACATGGACCATGGTGTAACTCCATTTACCTTGACATTCGTCCAAAATTCAGATTTCCTTTCTCTCATCCATCAGTTCCACAACAATGATTGCACTCTCACTTTATTCAAAGCACAATTGTGAGCACATTTTACTGAGCCTGACCTCATTGTTACATATAATGGGAGAAAAATGAATTGAGACATTAAAGGCTCTTATCCTGTCGACAGACCATAAAGCTGGTGATTGTCCTTTGGTGGAGACTGCAGACAGAAGTGAGAGCAGACAAAAATGGAGGGAGGACCTGTTGAAACTGAAAAAGCCCACAAGGGAAGCTGATGTTTGGTGCCCCCACATCTCTTTTTTGTGGCTTCCTTTTCTGGAAAGTTCTGCTATACTCTTCCATGCTGCCCCTTGTTACTCACACCCTTGAGTAGCCTTCTATAAGGCATCTTCGATGATTACCTTCCACCTCTCCCTGTTCTAGTCTGCCCTTCCAGAGTTTTACCTTATTATCGGTGCTTTCCCTTCTGTAAGGGAATAAACTGTGGTAAGCCAAGGATGATACACATTGATGCTGATAGTATATTTTATGACATATAGTTTGAAAATCATTTTTACACATTTGTTCTTTGGTGTTCACAAGAATCTGGATAATTTCAGGCAGTCACTGCTATCCTCATTTTGTTGAGGTGTAGATCATGAAAGTGAGATGTTTAACATTAACCACATGCATAGAAAGAGGTAAAGTTTGGAGCTGAACCCAAGTTATTTGATTGCAAGTTGACATATCTTAAGCCTCCCAGTAATAATTCATCTGAAAAAATCTTGCTTAACCACTTAGATAGTCATCCAGAATGGTGATTTCAAGCTAGCTAGCTAGTATCATCATTTTGTGGTTGTGGAGTACTACCAATTATGAAAACTGAGTTTATAAGACCCTAAATTTTGGAAGGGAAATAAGCATAGAAAATAATATGGTAGATAGAGTTCTTAAAATATCCAAATCAGGAAATCTTTGGACAGGGCAGAATATGTGGTTTCTAAATGTATACTAATTTGATTTGATAAAAAGGTAGGCTGCCTGACAAGTCTATGAAACATGGGCCAATATGATTATTATTTAACTGAAATAGTAAAATAAAAAATGTGGTATAGTCATATAAGTGAGGCAACAAACTATTAACAAATACAAAAGTAATAAATCTGAAGGAAGATACAAGAAGAATAAACATATTATCATTAAAATAAGTAATGATTGGACTAGGGATGACAGAGAATGAGGTAAATTTCTGTTTTCAAGGTCATGATGAAAACTTAGAGCATTTAGAGTTCAATATCAATAACTATATAAGGGGAATAATTTGTTTGAAAAAGAAAAAATAGAATGGGAAATGAATCATTAATATCCTAGCCATGGTGCATGTAAAAAAATGAAACTAGACCACCAACTTACACCATACACAAGATTAAACTCAAGATGGATAAAAGACTTAAACATAAGTTTTGAAACCATAAAAATCTTAGAAGAAACCATAGGCAGCAAAATCTCAAATATATCTCATAGCAATATATTTGCCAATACATAGCTTAGGGCAAAGAAAACTAAGGAGAAAATAAACAAATGAGACTACATCAAAATAAAAAGCTTCTGCACAGCAAAATAAACTATCAACAAAATGAAAGAGAGCCCACTGCATGGGAGGACATATTTGCCCATGATACATTCGATAAGGGGTTAATTTCAAAATATATAGGAAACTCATACAACTTAACAAAAAGAAGATAAACAATCCAGTTAAAAAATGGGCAAAATACCTAAATAGACATTTCTCCAAAGTGGACATACAGAAGGCCAAGAGACATATAAATATGCTTAAGTCACTAATCATCCTAGAGGTGCAAATAAAAATGACAATGAGGTATCACCACATACTTGTCAGAGTGGCTATCATCAACAAATTCACAAATGACAAGTGCTGGTGAGGATGTGGAGAAAAGGAAACTCTAGTATACTGCTGGTGGGAATGCAGACAGTATAGCCACTGTGGAAAACAGTATGGAGTTTCCTCAAAAAATTAAAAATGGAACTCCCATTGGACCCAATGATCCCACTTCTAGGAATATATCCTAAGAAAACAGAAAGACCAATCAGAAAGGATATACGCACCCCTATGTTCATAGCAGCACAATTTACAATAGCTAAGATTTGGAAACAGCCAAGTGCCCATCAGCAGATGAGTGGATACAAAAGCTGTGGTATATTTACACAATGGAATACTATGGCAATAAAAAAGAAAGAACTCTTAACTATTTGCAACAGGATGGATGGACCTGGAGAGCATTATGCTAAGTGCAATAAGCCAGTCAGTGAAAGGTATCACATGATCTCTCGCATATGTGGAATCTACTGAACAAAATAAACTGATGAACAAAATAGATCCAGAGACATTAAAGCATAGAACAGACTGATGAATCTTAGAGGGAAGGTGAGAGAGAATGGATGGGTGGGAAAAGATCAACCAAAGAACTTGTATGCATATATGCATAACCCATGGTCACAGATGAAAGCCGGGTGCCTGGGGTTGGGGGCAGGGGTGGGCTAGAAGAGGTCAGTGGGGAGGGGGGGGAAGGGGACATATGTCATACTTCCAACAAGTGCCGGGGTCCAACCCCAGCGGGTCCAGGGGTCCCCAAAGGTGTGCACGGAGTCGGCAAAGAAGGAATGACACGGAGACAGCGTTCAGTTGATCAGCAGCCTAGCCAGGATCTCCATCCAGGATCTCCAGCCAAATTCTGGTCTGGATCTCCAGAGAGGTTCTGCCTCAGATCTCCAGCCAGGTTAACAAGATTATGTTCTCTTGCTAGGTCCATGTTCTCTTGCTAGGTTCTCCAGGTTCTCCAGCCAGGTTCTGTAGCCATGTTCCCTCGCTAGGTTCTCCAGCCAGGTTCTGTCCAGGTTCTCCAGCCAGGTTCAGTCACCAGGTTCTAGTCAGGTTCTCTTGCCCATTTCTGTAGTCAGGTTCAGTCCAGGATCTTTTGCCATGTTCTCTCCAGCGAAGTTCTTCTGTCTCTAGTTCTGTGTAGGTTCTGTCTTCTTAGTTCTGTGTTCTAAGCTCTGTATTCTAAGTTCTGTGTTCTAAGTTCTGTGTCTTGCTGTCTTATTACATCTGTATTTATACCAGTTGATTCAATCCTATCAATTTCTATTACAAAGGTTAGGGCATTTCTTATCTCCATTCCAGGGAGTAAAGATTATGTAGCTTAAGCATGATTGTTCATAGTTAAAGTGATTAATTACCCACCTGGCACTAGTTAAGAGGTTTTATTCCCTCCCTAACTTCAGGGGAAAATCCCTACCTGGGGAAACAACCTTTCTCAGAGACCTTGGTTAAAACACATAGTGCCAAGAAGGTGAGCAAACATATTAAGAACAGTATGCCATATATGCCAGGTCCCTTGAAACAGCAAGCATGGACAGGCTCCTGGCAAACAAGAAAGATTAAAATATAATAAAAAATAAAATCCATATTTAGAGTAGATCACAAAGAAAGAATAATACAATAACCTGGACAGAAAACATTTTTTTTTAAAATCTATAAAGAAATGTAAAGGAAGGACAATTGCTCTCTCTTTGAAGCAAAAATAACATGATTACATTTAACTAGCGATTCTGTTACTGTGTGAGAATGGCGGGCTTTGGGGAGTAAACTGAAGGCATGGCTGGGAAACCATGCAATCTGCTTCATCCCCTCTTCAGGCTAGAGACTTGGGAGGGACAAGCCATTGCTTGACAACAAGCAGTCTTTCATGCTTTGAAAGCAGGTGGCTGTGTGCGAAACTCAGAGCCTTGCATAGTCCCTTTCATGAAGGTCAAGTTCAATGGTTCCTGTGCACAGAAACGTCACGAGCCTGTAATAAAGCCTCTCCCCTTGACCCTGCTCCATGAAGACTTCTGGATTTCTACACACCCTGTACTCCTCTGAGCTCATCTTCCCTCCCGCTCTCAATGGGGGAGAAGATTGGGCTCACTCGTAAACTTGAAAACTCAGCTCATTTCTAATAAGTTCACGTTTTATGATTTAAAAATCTTTTATCAGTAAATAAAGGTCAACCATCTGGCAGCAATGTGTCTATTTGGCTCCACTTTGGTTTTCTACACTATGTTATAAAAATATTACAGTCTAGTATGACATTAGCAAAGTGTGACATCTGGGCTTATACAAAATATAAGAGTTGGCAGGGGGACTAATTTCCCTTCTGAAAAATTGCCATGGCACAAAGGGACTGAGGACAACTGTACAGCTGAGAATACAGCCCTGGACATTGCTGTAATTCAGCCAGCAGCATCCTCCAGAACGTCTGCCTGGAAGGCGGAAGGGGCCTAATTACCCCAGAGGATCACCGTGATGGATTGCCCTGAGCCTTTGAGAATGGAGGCTATTTTAACGAAAGAGGATTTTTTCCCTTCCTACAATGCTAGGTGGTCATGCATTCAAGAATTAAATGAGACTGCTTCAAGAAAAAAAATACTGTATGTATGGCAATAATAAAGCTGGGCAGCTTTTCAGTGGCTTTAGATGTTAGAGCATTTACTTTGAGGGTTAAAAATGTATAATTAAATTTTGGCATCGTTTTTAGGTGGTAATAATTTTTATTAAATTTCTTTTTTGTTGACCCCTTTTATGAGTTCAAGACAAATGGCACATTTATTTTTTCCCCTTAGGCTCTCTGGGTACATTGTAATGCACAGTAATCTAAAAGATATCGAGTCCCTGACAAAATGAATACATTGCATCTGGACAGGATGGTTGTGCAATTTCACTTAGAAGCTAATTTGTTTTTTGTTAAGAAAAGAGAGAGGACCAAATTTAAAGAAAATTTTTCACCTCACCTCTGACACTCTATTTTTGTGGATATTCAGGTACCTTTAATGGCTCGTGGTACTCATCAGTGGGAAATGATAATAGCAATTTTTCACAGGGGTTAAAAAAAATCCCTAAATTTTTAAGAAGTTTGGATAGCTAAAGCTATAATGCCTCTTTAGGGAAAACTAGGATGAAAAATGATCAGCCAGAAACCCCAATTATTGAAACTATAAAAATTAAAAGATTTTCTTAAAAGAGAGAGAGAGAGAGAGAGAGAGAGAGAGAGAGAGAGAGAGAGAGAGAGAACAGTCTAGGTATGTGCCCTGACTGGGAATATAACCCACCACCTTTTGATGTAGGGGAAGATGATCCAACCATAGGAGCCACACCTGTGAACACCTTTCTCCAGGGACCACATCTAGGAGAAAGAGAACAAAGGGTGTCCTTCCCTCCACAAGCCCAGGCACTTTCGGAGCCCATCTGAGAATGAAGGAGAGGGGAGTTTTAGCATTTCCAGTTTCCACCTGAGGAACTCAGCTTGGAGATGTCCCTTGGCCAATGAGGCAGTAATGGGCAACCAAGCCTGGAGGGCAGGCCCTGGGCTCCTCCAGTTCAGCTCTTCTCAGCTAATTACCACTATCCAGACCAGGGGGCTTTATCATTTGTTACTTTCACACCCACAAACCTCATAACCTCCCATCATTTCATAATTATAAAGATGCAACACATTTTTTTTTTTTTAAATCTGGGGAACCTGTGAGATGCAATGAGCACCTTTTGCAGTGAGATTTTCCTGCCCTCAATTAGACGAGACAGATTTTTCTTGTTCTCCTACACTTAATATTTTCCTTCTTTCCTCAAAGGATTCTCAAGATAGAAGAACATCCTGGGATAACTCCCAGGGGTTGAAGGTTACGGGTGTTCCCAGCTCACCCAGTGCACTTGGAGACTCGATGGGAAATGACCTGAGCTGCCCTTGAGAGAATACACATGTCCCATCTTGACGTTCTCCCACCTTATTCTCTGGCTCCTGGCAGCTGTCTCTGTTGCTGCTCTGCTGGCAGGTAAGCTCCAGGCTCTGCCTCAGTGCCTGTCAGTCAAGGGCAGGCTTCAATGAAGAGCCCCTCCTCCAACCTCTTCTAAGACTGAGGGTTCACACGTGAGATACATAATCAGACTGGGAATCAAGGCAGTGGTTTATGCCAGCACTGCATGCTACCAGGAACACATTTTCAAATCAGAACTCTCCCTTCCCCTTTCTTTTTATTAATATCTAATTTGCATACCATAAAATTCATAGTTTCGGAGTATGAAATTCACCAGTTCTAGAGCATTTTCACCACCTCAAAAGTAAAACCCTAACCATAAAGCATTGCTCCCATTCCCTTTTATTCCTTTCTGATGGCAACCACTAATCTACATTTTATCTTGATGGGTTTTCCTCTTTTGGACATTACATATAAGTGGAACCATACAATATGGAGCCTTTGTACCTGGCTTCACTCACTCAGCATAACGCTTTCAAAGTTCATGCAGGTTGTAGCAAGTGTCAGAATTTTCTTTTTAAGGCTAAATAATAGTCTATTGTATGTGTAGAACACAATTCACTTATCCATTCATCCACTATGGACTGTGGACACAGCTGAGTGGTTTCCACTTTTGACTATTAAAATAATGCTGCAGGAAATAATTTTTGTACAAGTTTTTGTGTGACTGTATGTTTTCAATTTTCTTTTATGGTTAAGGGAACAGAACAAGATCCCTGCCTTTTAATCTTTGTTTTTCTTTTTCTATTTTAAAAAATATATTTTTATTGATTTCAGAGAGGAAAGGAGAGGGAGAGAGAGAGATAGAAACATCAATGATGAAAGAGAATCATTGATTGGCTGACTCCTGCATGCCCACAACCTGGGCATGTGCCTGGAACAGGAATAGAACTGTGACCTCTTATGGGTCAACACTCAACCATTGAGCCATGCCAGCTGGGCCTTTTTATTTTTTTAAGGGAGCAGGTGTGTAGTAGAAAGAATATGGATTTGGGAAGGGGCATGAAAAATTGGCTACAATTTTCATCTCTGTTATCTCATCTTTCAATCTCATTTTCTTCATCTGCAAAATGAAAATTTCAAAAGGATAATGTGGTTTTAGGTGAGATGTTAATCCTTTATAGAGTGAATATATCCTGATTCTTTAACCTTAACCTTAGTTTCTACCAGTTAACCACTAAAAATTCTAGCTTACTTTTGCCCAAACATAGCCAAGAGACTAGAGGTCCTACCATTTGCTTTGTCATACAAATTATACCACTCCTTTGAGATCCGCTGCTTAGTTGACCTCCATTTTTTGAGGATGGTCTGAGTTATTTTCTGAATTGAATCCCTTGGGGCCCACCATTGTGTGAATGAAGGCTAATCCTGACAGTGGTATGGCCTCCATTTCTCAGGTACCAGCTGTCCCCCAGGATCCAGCCCAGAAGCAGGGGACATTCCCCAGGCCTGGACTCTGTATATTCTATGTTTACACCCACCCCTCTTCTAATGACATAGTAATGATTTGAGCAACCTGATTGTGCCTTGTATTTCAAACCTTACTTAAGAGATAATGAAAGAAAGAAGGAAGAAATGAATATATCTTGGAAGACTTTTGTGGGGAGGGAGACTGGAACTATACTGAATGTACTGAAAATATTGTCAAATTTAATCCTCACAACAGTCCTATAAGATAGGCACCTTTTTTTTCAAGATGGGAAGAATTGAGATCAGAGATGTCAATTAATTTGTTGAAGTTCATAAAGCTAGTAAGTGGCAGATTTGAGGTCTAATCTTAGATAAGTCTGATTTGAAGGCTCTTATTCTTTCCATAAAACTGTGGACTGAAGGGTCATAAGCAACATCTCACTTTACAACAATGTTATGTAAAATGTGACATTTTCCTCAACTTTTTCTAGGTTATGCTGTAGTTGATGGGAAATCCCCAAATCTCAGGGGCTTATAGAAACAAAGGTTTATTCTTCCTCACATTGGGTATAGATCTACTCTTCATGTCTTCTTCATTTGGGGTTTATGAAGTAGGTGAAGCCCTACTGGGATGTGCCTTTCTTGTCACTGAATGCAAAGAGCACTGGCAGAACCATGCCACAGCAGTCTTATGTCAATGTTGTATAAAGAATATTCCTCGCACAGGGAGAGCCACTCTCGAGCAGTGATTGATAGAAAATGCAGTAAACGTTTGAACAATGCAATCTTCTATGTGTGACTTCCATGCACCATGCATAGCGTAGGAAAAGTAGAAATTTTGATACCATGCTTTCCTGGACTTTTCCCTACCTTGATGGCTCTTCTTATACCATTTTCTCTTGTTGGTTCTTCCTCTTCCTCTATCTAGCCTGAGTGTGTATCCTAGGATGCTTTCCAGGCTCTCCTCTCTCTCTACACTCAAACTCCAGATGACCTCATCCTGCATGGCTTTAATTACTCTCAACTTGCTGATAACTCTCTAATTTATCTTTCAAGTCCTGCCCTCTCTCCAGACTCCAACTGCCTTATGTTATCTCTACTTGGAGAGATGTACAGCTAACGTACAGCTCAAATGTAATACATCCAAAATGGAACTTCTGATTACTATCCATCCCCACCCTGGTTGGCAATCTTCCCTATTGTAGTAAATGGTACCATCCTCCCTCCAGTTACTTAAAGGAGAAATCTAGGGCCCCTCCCTTTCCCTCACTCCCAAGTCAAATTCATCAGTAACACGCGCTATTTACATCTCTCAGACAGTTCTCCAAAATGTCCGCATCCCTCAGTTATAAATGCCAACACGAACTCAAACCACAATTACCACTCACCTTGATTATTGCAATAATCAACCAATTAGCTTTTGTACTCTTCTTCTCTTCTGCCAAACACTCTTTCTTCACAAATTAGCCAGAAAGTATAAATTGGGTTTTATCTATTTCCTTCTGCCTAAAACCTTCTAAAGATTTAACATTATCTTTAGACTGCTACAACAGCAACACATTTACTGTCATGGGTTACAAGGCCCTGTGTGATCTAGCAATTGCCCACTGTATGGGTTGAATAGTCTCCCTTCAATATTCATGTACACTTGGAACCTCAGAATGTGGCTTCATTTGGAAATATATTTGCAGATGTGTATGTTAAGATGAGGTCATGATAGAAGAGCCTGGCTCTGAATCTAAGCCCGGTATCATCACAAGAAAAGAGACACAGAGACATTAAGGAGACACATAGAGATGAAGAGCATGTGAAGATGGAGGCAGATAGTGGAGGAATGCAGTTATAAAGCAAGGACACCAAGGATGGCTGTCGGCCTTGAGCAGCTAGGAGAGGGGCATGGAACAGATTTTCCCTCAAAAGCCTTCAGAATGAAACAAATCCTGCTGACACCTTGAAATGAGTTTCTGACCTTCTGAACTGTGGGAGGATACATTTCTCTTATTTTAAACCACCCAGTTTATGGGAAGTTGTTAGAGCAGTCATAGGAAACTAACATGATTACCTCTTCTTGCCTCATTTTACCCTTGCCCTCATGCAGTGATGCCACACTGGCCTTCATTTTATCCCAAACCCTAGTCTCATCTCAGGGACTTTGCACTTGCTCTCCTCATTGTGTCCCAAAGCTATTGCCAGGACTAGCTCCTTTATAGCAAATATGCCTCTGCTTACACTACAATAACCTCTGATGTTAGTTCTACATGTCTAGAGTAATATCTTGACTTGGATGTATTCAGAAAGCCTTCATAAATTTATTTATTTAGTGTCACCTATTTATATACTTAAGAAATTCAAAGCTTGGGATGCACATATGAGTGAGGCATCTTTTAACAGTAGATTCATTTGTTTCTAAGTGTGGATCAGATAAGATGGGCATAGAGGTAAGGATAGGAGGATATTACTCAGTACATGAAATTCATAAAACTTCAGGATGAACTGATCCTTTGGGATAGGTTTTCATCTCTTTAAAAACCAGCGGCAGTAAATTCCCTCCTACTGTGGTGATGTCACAGAAATAAAGTACATCCATGTCACAGAGCCACAGAGGAGATTTTCAGGGTGAAGGCAATCAGAACTTTCAGAACATATACGTTGGAAGAAAGCAAATTTTTGAATTAAAAAGATAGATTTCATATCATTTCTAAACTCTAAAAAATGGCTGGTGGAGAATCAAAAAAGTCTCTAATTTGGATTAAAATCCAGATATGAGATCATTTTGATTCCAGGACAGAGATGGCAGGGCCTCAAGGTGAGCTTGTAAATACAAATTACGTAGAATTCTGATGATAAAGAAGAAAGTTTACGTGGTGTGGAATATTGGTTCTCCTTCTTCTGGCTTGGTCACACCAGGCTATAGCATTTGTTTGTTCCCAGTGAGAAAAAAAAGTGGAAATAAACATATGAACCAAACTGTAGCTTATTTTTGTAGCTTGAATGTGTATTTGTATAATTAAGCTTAACTATCCAATCAAACTGAGTAGACTTCTCATTTCATTGGTCTGCGTGGTTATTCTTTCAGAACACTTTATAAATTCTTAAATCAAAGAACCCATTCAAGTAGCATATAAATACCAAAACTGAGTTACCACTGATTGTTATAGGTTAATATCTGGTGCTCCTATCAAACCAATAAATCAATAGCATTGGTAATAGGGAAAGAATCCTAACAACTTCACTACCCATTTTAGGAAACAAAACATAGCCCCTGTTCAGTGGGGTAAGTGTTTTATGGCTCACATACCTATAACCTCTCCCAACAATGGCTCACCACAGAAGTGTTACTTATTCTGGAAAGTTTTCTGTGGCTACACGGCAGCCCTTTAGCTCTGTAACTTTACCATAATATCAGTTCTTACCCTGGGTTCTACCTATGTAATGGGGATGCATTTCAGAACCAGGAGGGTCTTTGTGAGCACCTCGGTGAAATTGCCCAGGTGGGGGGAGCAACTAAGATGGCGGCATAGGTAAACACCGGGAAATTATTGCCTCACACAACAATTGAAAATTACCCCAAAGGACTGAGCAAACCTCATCCAGAACAACAGGAAGGCTGGCTGAGTGTAAAGTCCACAACTAGAAGGAAAGAAAAGCACGCTGAGAGCCAGAGGCGCTGCGGAGGTGAAGTGCAGAGGTACGGCGGCGCGCGCGCAAGAGGAAAGGGGGTGGCGCCTGAGGACGCGGCTGTCTTTTTGAATCACAAACTCCCGACGGCTCTGAACTCCGGTTCCGGGAAGTCTCTGGGGACCCAGGTCTCACACGGGGAGAAGCTGGTCTGTCCGGCAGCGAGCGAACTTGAGGGCGGCTTTCCCTCAGAGGTGCTTGCAGCCGTTACCAGAACACTGAGACGCGCGACTCCGGGCGGAGAATCGGCCATGGCCGCTTTCTCCGCCCTCTGACTCCCTGAGACCCCGCCCCACCCAGGCTGCGGCAGAGGCTTTTGCATGTGAATGTACCTAACTGCAGGCGAACCAGGCAGACCTGGAACTTCCAAGAGAAGGCCCAAGGCCCCGCAGCGGCTTGCATTGCTTCACAGCTGAGCCTCTTCATGGCTCCTGCTGTGTGGCCTCAGGCAGAGGCTGAATTAGCACCTCCTTAGATCCAGGAGCCACTGTACCCAGTGGTCAGAGGGGGTCCATCCAGACTGCAACTCCTCAGATCCATAAGGGACGCACTCAGGGAGCAGACTCAGTGAGCACCAAAGCCCCACTGAAGCAAGTCTTGCCCCAGAAGGGTGTCTTCAGCACAGAAGTTCTCCCACTTTAGACACAGCTGATTCTCACAGCCAATTGGCCTGGAGGTCAATTCCTCCCAGTGATTCTACAACAACCAAGGCACCAAGAGTGCACCAAGAGTGTCCACCCCAGGTAACTGGGGAGGCTGAGCTACTGGGCCCTACAGGACACCTGGCGCACAGGGCCACTCTATCAACACAGGGAAGCTGCCAAAATGCGGAGACAAAGAAACAGGTCACAAATGGCAGAAATGGAGGAAAGCAAACGATTGGATATAGAGTTTAAGGCCACGGTTATAAGGTTTTTCAAGAATTTTATGGAAACCGCCGATAAATTTAATGAATCCCTCAATAAGTATAGGGAGACCATGGAGGACATGAAAAAGGACCAACTAGAAATTAAGCATACACTGACTGAAATAAAGAATAATTTACAGAGATCCAGCAGCAGAAAAGAGGATCCCAAGAATCAAGTCAAAGATTTGAAATACAAAGAAACAAAAAATACCCAACCGAAAAAGAAAAAAGAAAAGAGATTCCAAAAATATGAAGATAGTGTAAGGAACCTCTGGGACAACTTCAAGCGTACCAACATCAGAATTATAGGGGTACCAGAAGGAGAGAGAGGGCAAGATATTGAAAACCTTTTTGAAGAAATAATGACAGAAAACTTCCCCTACCTGGTGAAAGAAATGGACTTACAAGTCCAGGAAGCGCAGAGAACCCCAAACAAAAGGAATCCAAGGAGGACCACACCAAGACACATCATAATTAAAATGCCAAGAGCAAAAGATAAAGAGAGAATCTTAAAAGCAGCAAGAGAAAGACAGTCAGTTACCTACAAGGGAGTACCCATACGACTGTCAGCTGATTTCTCAACAGAAACCATGCAGGCCAGAAGAGACTGGCAAGAAATATTCAAAGTGATGAATAGCAAGAACCTGCAACCAAGATTACTTTATCCAGCAAAGCTATCATTCAGAATAGAAGGTCAGATAAAGAGCTTCACGGATAAGAAAAAGCTAAAGGAGTTCATCACCACCAAACCAGCATTATATGAAATGCTGAAAGGTATTCTTTAAGAAGAGGAAGAAGAAAAAGGAACTCTTACCATTTGCCACAGCATGGATGGAACTTGAGAGCGGATAAATACCACAGGATCTCACTCATTTGTGGAATATAATGAACAACATAAGCTGATGAACAAGGACTGATCCAGAGACGGAGAGGCATTGATTGGACTGTCGGGACTTGGAGGGAAGGTAGGGGAGGGTGGGGGTAAGGGGGAAAGATCAACCAAAGGACTTATATGCAAGCATATAGGCCTAACCAATGGACATGGACAACGGGGGGGTGAGGGCATGAGCGGGGGTGGGGGGGGGGTGGGGGGTAGAGGGTAACGTGGGGACAAGGACACATATGTAATATTTTAATCAATAAAAAATATATTAACAAAAAAAAAAAAAAAAAGAAATTGCCCAGGTGATTCACTCAGTAATGTTTCCGTTCTCCCAAGTTCAAACTCTTGATATAATACATGGCACCAATGTGGTCATGCTCATGCTTATATCAGAACTGAGCTTTTTAAACTTTCATAAACATGCTATCAACCTTTTTACTTAATTTGTTTTCCACAAAAATTGGGCAGGAATTTTTACTCTCTTCAGTTGATGGAACTAGGGATTCCTTATGGCTGACTTTCTACTGGGGCATAAATGCCTTGGACTCAGGTTAATTTTAGATTAGTCCTGAATATGGAGACTGTGTAGAACTTCAGACAACTAGCACTATAATAGACTGAAAAGTGCACATTAATAACAAATTGTATGGACCTACTGTAGACATAATCCTGGGGAGGGTTGACCATATTAATGCAACCCTATAGGGTTAGGTAAACTCTGATGCGCATTTTTGAGATGAAACATCTGAAGCATAAAGACATTAAGAACCTTGCCTGAGTGTGCACAGACCTAGTAAATACTAGAGTGAAGCCAAGTAGAAGAATTCCTATCAGATGAATAGATGAAACTATACATAAATTTCTAGGTTCACTTGTCTCGCTGCCCAAAACCATGGGCCCAGTGTCTGCAGGTGCTGGTCTGTTCATGGTTGCATCTAAATTCACATGCTCTAAAATCTCTAAGAGAAGAAGCCAAGAGAAAAGTGAGGTTCTTTTCACTGTGTATAGGAGAGCAGGTTGCTAATGGCCTGGAATATACAGAGAGGAACAATAAAAATAAAAGAAGGAAAAATTTAGGATTTCAATGAAGAAAAGCTATTGGAAACAACCAGGTGCAATAACAAATTCCTTGTGAAAAATAATCTGCTTCACCAGATTTTAAGACTGGAACATGTGAAAATGCAGAATTATTTTTATTATAAATCTGCTACCTCTGGGGGCCCGCTTGGAGGAAGCCATGCAGCATTGATGCTCTTCGGAGTGTGATAGATACGCTACACTGTGAAAGTATATTACCCATTCTGGAGTAGAAAACAGCCCTTCAGGCACAGGTCTCCAGAGGGCAAATTGTCTTTGCCTTCCATCACTACATTCTGTTTCCCTTACCAATTTGCTTGTTAATTTTTTTCTGAGCTTTACTTAAAGAATGAGCTAAAGCAAACAAATCATGCAGCTAAATTAAAATAATGTTATATTCTCAAAAGCTTTTAATTTAAACTTTTTTTCTCCTATTTTTGAGAAATACTAAACTAAGTCAAAGGCCTCCCTTTTATAATTATAATTTCAGCCCATTGATTTGTTGTTTTCCTTTTCCAGTTGCTAGCGGGTGTATTATATATATCTCATTGAACCAATGCTTTTATATTTTAGGTAAACACAGAATGCCGTATTTGATTGAACTGTGAGTCAAATAGTCCTCAAGCCACACACACATTTCAACATTCCTTTATGCTTAAATCATTCTAAATGCTCAGAGTAGATCACAACAAACATTGACATAAAAATACAAGTGAATTTTTATTAATTAATTTTAGTGCTACATATTTCTTCTCTTTCAGGATAATTTGAGTATCCTTTTCTGCTATTGTTTTAGAAAATTAAAACCCCAAATAAGAATCTGAAATAAGAATTTGGTTTACCTTTATCTTACTCCATACATAAAAATAAACTCATAATAGCCCTGGCCAGGTGCCTCAGTTAGTTGTAGACTCATCCACACACCAAAAGGTTCTGAGTTTGATTCCTGGTCAGGGCATATACCTAGGTTGTGGGTTCAATGTCTGATTGGAGAATGTACAGGGGGCAACTGATCAATGTCTCTCTCTCTCTCTCTCTCTCTCCCTGTTCCCCTCTTTCTAAAAAAAAAATCAATTTAGTCATATCTGCGGGTGAGGATTAAATAAAACTCCAACTCAAAAATAGATTAAAAACTTCAACATAAGACCTGAAACTGAAAACTCCTAAAGAAAACAAAGGGAAATCTTTAGGATGTTGGTCTTGGCAATGATTTCTTGGATATTCCACCAAAAGCATAGGCAACAAAAACAAAAATGGGCAAGTAGGATTACATCAAACTAAAAATGCTCTCCTCGCCGAAACCGGTTTGGCTCAGTGGATAGAGCGTCGGCCTGCAGACTGAAGGGTCCCAGGTTCGATTCCGGTCAAGGGCATGTACCTGGGTTGCAGGTATATCCCCAGTAGGAGATGTGCAGGAGGCAGCTGATCGATGTTTCTCTCTCATCGATGTTTCTAACTCTCTATCCCTCTCCCTTCCTCTCTGTAAAAAAATCAATAAAATATATTTAAAAATAAAATAAAAAATAAAATAAAAATGCTCTCCTAAACAAAAAAGAAAACAACAGAATGAAAAGGAACCTATGAAATGGGAGAAAATATTTACAAATCATATTTATCTGATAAGGGGTTAATATCCAAAATCTATTAAGACTTCCTACAACTTAATAGTGAAATAAAAGTTAACCTGATTTTAAAAATGGCAAAGAATTTAAAATAGATATTTCTCCAAGAAGATACACAAATGGGAAACAGGTATATGAAAAGATGCTCAACATCACTCATCATCAGGGGAATGCAAATTAAAATCATATGAGCGATCACCTCTCACCTATTAGGATGGCTTTTATATATTAAAAAAGAACAGGTGCTGGTGAAGATGTAGAGAAATTGGAAGCCTTGTACACTATTGGTAGGAGTGGGAAATAGTTTAGCTGCTATGTAAAGCAGTAAGAATTGGTCCTCAAAAAATTAAAACTAGAACTACCATATGATTCAGCAACCCTATGTCTGGGTATATATTAAAAATAATTGAGATCAATATATTAAAGACATATATGCAGTCCCAGGTTCATTGGAACATTAGTCAAAATAGCCAAGATATAAAAATAGCCTAAATGTTTATTTATGGATGAGTGGATAGAGAAAATGTAATATATATGCACACACAGACACAATCACAAACTGAGATACATATACAAATGCAATGAGGTATAATTTAGCTTTACAGAAGAAGAAAAAAGGAATTTGTTGATCACTAAGAACTTTTCTGAAAGGAAGGAAGGAAGGTGGCTTGAGGATGATTACACCAACCTAAACATATCAATGTCATGGACTTCCTTTACATAAGTCTACTTTTGAATAACAAAATTTCTTTATACTTATGTTCAAATGAAGGCCCTTTGAGAACTGCCTTTAGTCAGCAGAACAGAAGGAAACTCTGGGTACTCAGGCAGAGAGAGATCTTTGGCTCTGCAGCAGTGGAGGAGGGAGGGCTTTTGTTGCCTGAAGTTAGCAAATAAAGTAGGTTGCTGGGGCTAACAACATACATTTGAAAGGAATCACAATATTTGTCCAACTATGATAACAATTCAGGGCCTTAAATTTTTTGAAGGCTTTGACTTTCTTTCTCTTAACTATTAGCATGTATTGTTGTCTTATTATTTTTCAATCTTATATGTGGTTATTTCTGTGGCTATATCTGGTTTCAGAAAAGTTATATCTCCTTTGTCATTATGACTAATGACCTTAATAGAAAAGTATTATTCCAGTATCAAAGCTAAAGAGATGATGATAGTGACAAAGAGAATGAAAATGATGTTAATGCTGAAAACTATGAAGATATTTTAATTTCACTGTGGACCCCCAAGTAATTGTTTTGGGTCTTATACTTGCGCGTGCACACACACACACACACACACACACACGAAAGGAACCTACCTAAAATGTGAGTAGGTAAATCTGAGGACCCCCACATTGACAGTATCAGTGTTTAGTGCCACAGCCCTTATGTGACAGAGAGAACCAATATCTCTGGGGTCAAAGTGATGACAGTCCCCAAATCATGGTATTTCTTAGTAACATACAAGGTGATATAAGTGTAACTCTATTAGTTCCTCATTTTGTCATCATATCCTTGTCTCTCACTCTTTGTCTATTTTATTTTCCTAACTTTGTACAGTGATTTTCAAATAACTCTAGTATATAATCCCATATGATCTCAACCAACCTGAGTATTTGGGCTAAGTTCACACAATTCTAACCTCTAATGGTCAGTTGGTTGGAGCATCATCCCATACACTGAATGGTGGTGGGTTCCATTCCCTGTCAGAGCACATAACCAGATTGCTGGTTTGATCCTTGGTCAGGGTGCATATGGGAATCAACTGATCAATGTTTCTTTCTCTCTCTCTCTCTCTCTCTCTCTCTCTCTCTCTCTCTCTCTCTCTCTCTCTCTCTCTCTCCCTTCTTCTATCTAAAATCATTTGAAAAACACATCCTTGGGTGAGTATTAAAAAAAAATCAAATTGTAATTCAAACCCATAATTGTTCACACTTTACCATAGCAGACTCCTCAGCTTTGAACTGGATAAGCAACATATTTCACATTTGTTTACATCTGGTTTCACATTTGTTTAGGTGGCCACCTTAAACTATCTAATACCTAATTTGTTGTTCTTTCTCCTGTGCAATGGTATTAATCTAGACTTTTGCATACACAAACACTTATTGAATTGAGATGTGTTTTTGGTTGTAAATTAATCTCTTCACTTTCATGTATAAATTTCATATATGCATCAGTTGTAAATTAAATGAAACATTTATAAAAATGAAGAAAAATCAAAATCATTTTCCCTGAAGAAATTAAAATATCACCAACTGAACTTCTCGACCTACTCATAAACCATACTTAACCCCATTAATTCTACTTCTCATTTTATGGACTCCCTAGAGATTGTCTCTTTCCCAAACCCGTTGTAAATGGGGAAGTCCCCAGGGTCCTTTTGAACACCCTTCTCATGCTTTGGAAGCATGATTCATGTTGCTAAATTTCAAATTGGTTTTTCATCATGTGTCTCACACTATATTACGTTATCCTGATGACTCACTATTGTCAGTTGGAGGTTACCTCAGATTTCAATTATTTCATGCTGGCAGTATGTGCATGAGGCTTTTGCTTTCGTAATTTTTCTCAATTTACTCCAGCAGTTTAGAAAGGTCCAGATGGAAATGAACATATTGAATGCTTAAAAAGAAGTGTTTGTGTTGTGTATGCAAGAAGTAAGACTCATTTCTTAATACTTCTTCTCTTTCTATTAGAAGTTACAAATGAAATAAAATCTTGGACCTCTGCATTCTCCTGCAGTAGTTAAGCTGATACAGCAGATACGTTGGTCTTAATTATTTATGGATGAGCCATGTGAAATGCCTGCCAAAGGTAGCAAAGGGAAAATAATGGCTGGTATTATGCAACTGACCTTGAATCCAGCTCTAATTGAAATTAATTACCCAAAGTTTTAAAATTTCAGCTTCTTATATTGGTGGCAATGTCCTTCTCTGGTGATAATGAATAGCCCCATTGTCTTACCATGAACTTTGCTTATCGCAAGCATTTATTTCAGAGAATTTGATACATATGATCCTTGCAGGAAAAACATTATTAATTGACTTGATTTCCCCTCTAATTCCTACATATTATGTTGACCTAACATTTACCCATTGACATTCCAGTAAGGCCAGCTGTTATTTTGTAGAATGATTATACAATTTAGCTCAATTTTGGGTTGGCCTCTGGAATATTTTGCCACTCAGAAGGAACAAACAGATTGTCTCATTTCCTTTACTTGTGTTTTGGGGAACACAAGAAATGAGCAACTGGATAGGGAAGATTATTATTTCTGTTAATTCTCATAAGCTGTCAGTCTTCCAAGGGCGGATAGTTGGTCAGAATGGGAATGATGCTAACTCATGAATCTACTCTTTGGAAAACATTTGCTTTGACATATTTCAGAGGGAAGGGGGTGGGGTGGCAAGAGATTAACCAAAGAATTTATATGCATATACACATAACCCATGGTCACAAACAATAGTGGGGTGAAGGCCTCGGGAGGAAACAGGAGTGGGGTGGAAATGCAGGGAAAAACAGGGACATCTGTAATACTTTCAACAATAAAGGTAGGTTGAAAAAAAAAGAAAGAAAACATTTGCTTTGAAGGTACAGTGCCTTCTTCTATCTTTTCAGGGTCTGTTTAGTTTTTATATATGTGAGTATTGACAAAGACAGTTGCCTCCAGGATTCCAGGTGCTATTCCCCGCAGTCTTCTGATCAGTGCATGCTTGGGATCATATCCTTGGTAGCTTGGGGCAAAGGTTCCACCAGAGGAAACCTCACTGACAGAAAAATGAAAAGTGCCACACTGGAATGCTGAGAGAATTCATTTATAATAAACAGTAATTAAACAGGGATTATTAGGGTGGCACATTTACGATGTGAAAGTAGAAGTTGTGTCAACACCTTATAAAGTCCTGAAAGTAATTCAGCTGAAACATTTGCACTGGGCTGAAGAACAAGGTTCTGTTCTAGGGAAGATGTAGGTTTGCTGTTTGTTGTATTGAAGAATTCTTCATAATAGCCTTTCTGTTTTAAGCATTTAACAAAGCTGTTTCAGGGTTTATTATCTAGCATTACGGAGTCTAAGAGACCATTGCTTACCATTGGGTTTTCCTCATAACCAATTCTGTTCCCTTTTGAAATATATTATTAAAATATATACACAGGCCCTAGCCAGTTTTGCTCAGTGGATAGAGTGTCGGCCCATGGACTGAAGGGTCCTGCATTCAATTCCAGTCAAGGGCATGTACCTTGGTTGCAAGTTCCCTAGCCCTGGTCAGGCTGTGTGCAGGAGGCAACCAATCAATGTGTTTCTCTCACATCAATGCTTCTCTTTGTCTCTCCCTTTCCCTTCCATTCTCTCTAAAAATCAATGGAAAAATATCCTTGGGTGAGGATTAGCAGACGCAACCACACACACACACACACACACACACACACACACACACACACACACACATATATATATATCTATATAGATATATATATGGATATAGATCTATATCTATATCTATATCTATATCTATATCTATATCTATATCTATATCTATATCTATATCTATATCTATATCTATATCTATATCTATATCTATCTATATCTATATCTATATCATCTATATCTATCTATCTATATATATATATTTAAGTTTTTTTTGGATTTAAATCTCAGGCAAGATAGCTGCCCCTAAAAGCCCTTATCAGAGAGGTCTGGGTCTCCCCTTTTCTGCCATTATCTCTGCCTTTTTGCTTCATCCTCCCAACCTACTGGCCTCACCTATCACTTGAGCTGGTAACAGTCACCTCAAACAAAGGCAATTAGGCTTCTCCTGATGCTCGGTGCTTGTTTCACTACTCCCTCTTCTCCAAGAACCTTATTGAAACTAAACTCTTTCACATTTTAGTTTGATGAATGAATGAGTGTTCTTGATGTGTTCATAGAGAACAGATAGGAAGACAGCTTCCTTTTTAATGGTTTGCCATTTATTCGGCCACCTGGGGACATTTCTGATGAATAAATAAGAATCTCTAATAATAAGAGTTTCAATTAGGTAAGGAAGGGAGATCAGCACAATGGTTGTTCAGCCAGGGCTAGTTGGAAGGTGGCGTTAAACAGGGCTTGTTCACCTCTTTCAAATTATGCTGTCTAGGTGGGTGAATACAATATACCCTACACACATTAGACTTACCCTATGGAGATGGTATAAGATTTCAGTTCAAATGATTTAAAAAAGAAAATATGAGGGCGTAAGAGAAAAGGACCACATCTGACTTCAAAGCATCCACACCAACCTTCTAGACTTTCATTTGGAACCAGTAAAAATCTTTTCCTCCCTTATTGTTAAATACCAGTGACTTAAAGGAACTAAGAGCCATGGATGAGTTTAAATTTCATTTAATTCATATTTATTTTTCATCTCCTATAGTTCAGGCATTTTTTAACTATTGGTAAAATAAAGGAAATAAAACAGCAAATTCATTTTCAAAAAGATTTTTAGCTAGGATTTTTAGCTAGGAAAGCCAACTACTAGATTTATTATTTTAAAACCCCATATTATGCCCTATTAAGTAAATCAGGTGTCCGTTAGTATACAGAAACAGACCATCCATCCTAAAGAAAAATCCTGTGCACAGGTAATCCATGATGACTATTGGACTCTCGGTTTCTCTGTGGTCTTTCCTTGGTTTGAAAAATGGTCACTTTTTAAAAGAGAAAATTCCAGAGAAACAAAAGGCTCTCCCATGTAGAAGATGTGGTAACCTCTCTCTATCCCATCTCTCAAATAGGGCATGGATGTGAGGGCGATCTGGCTGCGACATCTGTCACCCCATTGATCGCCAGGGTTGATTCGGCTGATCTGGCTGGCTATGCGGGTGTCCCCCTCCTCCCTCACCGATCCATGTGCGTCCCTCCCGAAGCTGCGTGTCAGTGGAAGAGGATGACCTTTCCCCCAGAGGAGAGGATCTGTCTTCGGTCAAGGGTATACGAGTAGCTACGCTCCCCTCCTAGAACCTCCAAACAAGCTCTCAAATAGGGCATTTAAGTTTACAAGTTCTATTGAGTAGCAATTTAATCCAGGGCAATTGATTGTGCCTGAAACAGAAAAGAAGCTCAACAGGCAAATTTAGAAAGAATAGAGATTTAGTTTTTCCTCCAATTTTATGGAAAGAGAACGTGATTTCTAATGGATAGAACATTGCCAGGAAGAAATAGATAGGCTCTCAAGGTCACAGGTTACTCCAGGGAAAAGATCTAGGGAAGCTAAGAAGGGAATAGCTTGTAAATGACAAATGAAGGACACGTCAGGGGATAGATGTCTAAAGATCCTAAATCAGAGGACATTTGAGAGTAGAGAGATTGGCCAAGGTAGATACAGAGGAAAAATGAGCTTAGGAATTAGAGAATTCCATATATATATATATATTTACTTAATTTCAGAGAGACAGGGAGAGGGATGGAAACATCAATGATGAGAGAGAATCATTGATTAGCCACCTCCTGCACATTCCTCACTGGGGATCAAGCCTGCAACCCAAGCATGTACCCCGACTGGGAACCAAACCGTGACCTCCTCATTCTTAGGTTGATGCTCAACCACTGAGCAACACCACCCAGACCTTTTTTAAAAAAAAATTGGAGTAACATTTGTGAAGCACATATCAATGGTAGGAGGCTCTGCCTCTAAATTCATATTGATATCAAGTTTTCTGATTAGTTTTCCAATCTTTAAACTGTTTCCCTAAAATATTCTTTCTAAGTGTATTACTATGGGATAGCCAAGAAAAATTAATTTGCTCAAGGATTCTTAGTTGGAACCTGAGAGACACAGGAGAAACAGGATTTTGACATCATTCCTTGTCAACTCTACTGCAAATAAAATTACCCAGGATTCTTCATGAGAAGATCATTTTTAACAGAAGAATTGCATCCATGTGATGCTTGTTAATGAGTGTAGAAGTCACAGTATAATACAGTGGAAATTGTCTAAGTATGGGAGTCAGAAAGATCTCAGTTCAAAGCTACGTTCAATACATTACTAATTGTGTGGCTTTCACAAATTGCCATAATGACATATTTTTGTTACTTCCAGTCCATTTTTCCTTGGCAAACTAAAAATAACAGCATGATTTCCTTCCCTATGACACTAGATTGCCCTTTCCTCCAATTTACCTGAGCCAATGTTTATGTAGACTTCTTGCTCTGAAAAACTGCAGTCAGTGAATTAATTCAGTTACTGTTCAGAATAAATCTAGAGTTCTACTCTGTCAATTTCACAATTTATCAGAAAACCCCAAGGGATTAACTAGGATTGATCCTGAATTCATCATATTGCTCCCCAGACTCAGAATCATTGTTTATTTCCTCAGGAAGCAATGCCTACTGGTGTGTAAAGGGATTTAAGAAACTTTCTACTTACATATAAGTTTCCTATTTATTAACAATCTCATATTGATAACAATACCTCTTAGTATAATTCATATTCCATATTACATCATTCTTTATGCTTAGATAGATTATACTGGGTTCTACTACAATATTCTTTGTTCTTACCTACCTTTATTTACTTTCTATACTTAAAGTTTTCTGAATAACATGTCAAGGGAGGAGTATATATTAAGTAAAGGGTGAAGACTAAACATAAAATACTTACTTTGCTAATTACACTATTTTATATATCATGTATTGTGTATAATATGTACCTTCTGTATGCCTAAAATGCAAAAGAAAGAGGGATATCATAAACAATGAGTAGAAATATCATTTTTATGTGAACCTAGATCTTACAAGCCCAAATTTCTCAAACAACAAATACAAATAAGAAGCCAAAACCATATTAAAAGTTGCAAAACTCATGAGCGGCTTTAAAGCACAAATTAAACAAAGAACAATTAGTATGCATTTGTCCTCCATTTGTAATTAACAGCTCATTTGTGTGTGTTTATGAGCCTGAGACGGAAAATTAGTTAACTGTAGGATTCCTTGTTCAAATTGAACTACATTGCTTCTCAGATTGTCATTTTAAATACATTAGCTTTCATGAATTCTGTTTTAAGTGAGATTTGAAGTATATCCCTAATTCTTCCCCTTATAATTTCATCAGAAGGAAAAGCAATAGAAAATACAATGTAAATGGTTAATAGTATTATGACCTGAAGATAATATGAAAGTTTAAAGAAACACTCTTTAAGATTTAAATTGACAATCAAAATTTTTCTTTTCTGTATTTTAAGTAACAGAGATCTATTCAGGTTAAAATATCACAGCTTTCCAGTTGTGTCAAATAGGTGCAAATATCTTCAAGGTAGATTATAGATCATACTCTACATATGCAGTCATCATGGTAACAAAAATGCTGTTACATGATTTGTAGTCTGAAGAAACTTACTCTTATTAGGAAGAATATTGATGTCTCAGTTGTCTTAATCTAAAATATATTGTACGCTGAAGTTATAATACCCTTCCATATATGAATTTAGTCATCTCTTTTATCCATCCATCTATTCATCTACCCATTCACCTCTCCATCTTATCTATCCACCCATATTTTTATTTCTCCATTTACAAAACAACTATCTATTGAGTGGCTACTGTATGTTGGGAAATGAACCAGGGACTGGTAATGGAAAAGGAATAAAATAAAATTCCTAATTTCAAGTTAAGACCTTATATAAAAAAGCAGACATGCAAATCAATCATTACAACTCCAGATGTCAAGTGCTGTCCTCGAGAAAGACTTTGGAAAGAGTACCTACATTTATATGGCTGATTTGAGTTGAAGGTGAAAGAAATGAAAAAGAATCAAAATGTAGTTGACATGTTAGATAGAATTTGAATTAAACCAATGACTATAGAGAGTGAGGGACCATAGGAACAGAGAAATAAAAAAATGCAAAGCATGAAAAAGCACGGATCATTTAGACAAAGTACGCTTTATGAAATGGTTGAACTATAAGGTACATTTAGCAGTGGGAGATGAAGGTGGTTGGATCATGGAGGAACTTGGTAACATACTGAGGCATTTGATTTTGTACACTAGCATTTCTTAAAGTTGAATATGAATGCTGTTTAAAGCTGAATAGCTTTTAATATTTTTGTTATTCACTTCAATTTTTCTCATAATCTTACTTACGTATGCATACATATAAAACAAAGTATAACTTCTTTGTATATAAATGTTTTTCATAACCAAAAATAATTTTAAGTTAAAAATAAATAGAATTATAAGACAAATATAATTCAAAGTTGGAGGGATGTTACTTCTTTCTTTACTTAAAACACTGCTCTGATGTGAACATAGTTTTGAATGCTTTCGTGCAAGTGTCTTTACTTTGGCATGCCTATGCTTTGGCTCATTATGCTCACACTGTCTCTCTCTATAAACTATATGGAAACTTTGGTTTGTTTATATGCCACGCTGATGCCATTGGGGTTTAAGATAAGTTAGCATATGTCCTTTTTTATTTCCTTAGCCACAAAAATAATCCTAGTGTCTCTGGTTGCTGATGAGACTGTTCACACAGCAATGCAGGCGCAGAAATCTTATGGAACAATTACATCATTTTTATCGTCTGGAATATTTTTATATTTATGTTTCGGATTATCATTGGAAAATGCACAACTTTTAAATTAATAAAGAAGTCTAGGACTCCTGAGACCATGGACATAAAAATATCTTTGCAAAATACAGCCTGAGACAAGGAAGGGGCCACAAAAGGGTCATGAGCAAGACAGAAATGTGGATGATTTTCTTTTGGAAAGCTCACTCTGTGAAGAGTTAGAACACTTGAAACAACCTAGCAAAAGATGATGAAGAATTTGTAGCAGCCATGGGAATAGGGAGGAAAAGACAGATTTGAGAGTGAGAGGAATATAATTGACTAGGTCTCATATTGGATGTGGGAGGTAAGGAAATTGAAAATCCAAAAATGTTTCTCATATTTCTATCGTGGTTGCCTGGATAGTAGGGAATACCATTGCTGAATAGGGAGAATTTTAGAGACAGAGTAGGTTGTAGGTAGAAAACAGTGAGACTGGCTTTGGATATATTCCATTTTAAATGCAACAGCTGTGATGGAGTAGACAATCTGAAATATGAGACTGAGGCTTAGGGGGAGGAACTGGGCTTTGATGGAAGTTTGGTCATTATCGGTATACCTGTGTTCATCATGGCTTTGGGCTTTTATGAGATTTCTATGGGGAAAGGATAAGGAGTTAGAAGAAAGCCAAAGATGGCCTCCCAGGGCGTAGTGATACTCCAGGATGGCCAGATGGAAGAGGACAGCTCCAAAGAAAGAGTGATGAGGGCCAGAGAGACAAGATCTAGGAGAGTGGGGTATTATTGATGACCATTGAAGATGATGCTATGTTTTGCTTGAATTACTGCAGCAGGCTCCTAAATTAGGTTTGTTTCGAGTATTGGTGTCATCAAATCCATTTGTGAATATTTTAAGCCTAAATTGTTCTTTCAACTTCCTAATCCCATACGTTTATTGGACATTCATGCCTTTTTCACTAATGTTTAACTTGTGCTCCCCTGTTAATGTTACATTTTCTGCCATGTGTACATTTGAAAACGACGTGATTAAAGCAGGATACAGTACATATTTACATGGTAGATTCTCCTAACATAAGCACAGCTTCCCCTACCTTCTATCTGATTCCATTTTTTGAGTGTCCTAGGAATCAGTCCTCTCTTCTTTTATTAAATTTATTTCCCATGGTAACATATATGTTACTGACTTCTAAACATCTCCTGCGCTTTTCCTCTCTCTCTCTCTTTCTCATATTTATATCTATCTATCTATCTATCTATCTATCTATCTATCTATCTATCTATCATCTATCTATCTATCTATCTATCTATCTATCTATCTATCTATCTATCTTTCTATATTATCCCTCTATCTATCCTTTTATTTATCGTTCTGAGCTTTAAATTTATACCCAACAATCTACTTGCACTCTCCACTTGGCTCTCCACTAGAAAATCAACTTTGAACGTCTCCAATCTCTAAACTTGTTTATTCCCAAGTTGTGCCATCTGAACAAAAAAAAAGGCAATAATCTTTCCTCCTACTCTCATTTCCAACATTAAAACATCCAATAATTCTTAACAGTATATTTCACATCCAAATATTTATTTATTCTAAGATCCCATTAAATTTCACTGACATGCTCTCCCATTCCTCTGTGCTCACTTCCCTGAAAGCTATTTTTACACAGCCATCTGAATATTAGAAAAAACAATTAACTCAGGTCATATCACTCCCTAACCTGAAAACCTCTAATAACTTCCATTGCTCTTCATAAAATCCAAGCTCCTTACCAGGATGTATAGGATGCTACAAGATCTAACATCATTGGATGCTCTGTTCTCTTGCTCATTTGCTTCATTCTGTTCTGTAGTGAGTGATCTTCTGTGTGCTCCTCAAGCAGGCAAAGCTCTTTACTGCCATATTGCTAGTTCTACCTCATCTTTCAAAGGTATTTTTTTTTGACTCTTCAGAATGTTCATTACATGGATCACAAATTATCTAAAGGACAATTTATATATATGAATTAAAAAAAATTATCTTTAGCAGAATTGTTTTCTTTTCATCATCCTAATTTCAGCCCAAATAAGTCCTCCTTGGTATGTCTAGCATCATTTTGGCCTCACTCTAATCACTTGGTCATGCTACCTTGAGAATCTGAGTACCATGAAAGGTTTTTCTGCCAAGGGCTATTTGGATATTTATAACCTCATTCATGGGCCATACATAATTATCAACTTCCACATTAGCCTGCTATATTTGGACACATATTTAATTAACTCACCCATAATTCCTTGTCTGGGCCAGACCAAATTATTTTGTGGGCCTTATACGGCCCTCAGGCTGGATGTTCCCCACCTCTGGGTTAGAGGAAGGAATATTTTCAGTGTTTTGGCAGTGTGGAGAGCAATGGGCAGGTGTGACAAATATGGGTTTGAAACCTATTGCTTTTTGCCAATATGGCTAGTTTCTGAACATTTCTGAATTTTAGTTTTCTTATATGAAACAGGAAAATGAATTAGTTCACAGTTATAATGAGTATTAAGTGAAAGCACATCTGAATAGCATATAACATGACTCAGATTTTAACACATAATAGTTGCTTATAAAATAGAATTCCTTGTCTATAACCTTCATCCCTACTCCCCCCCTCCACCCCCTCCCCCTTGAACTGTTGAGTGTATAATATGTTAGATAGCACAAAGATTGTGGCTAATATCAGAATTTATCTTATTCTCCAATTGTTTATTACCTAAAACTTATCTGGAAAGTTGGTCATCCAGGTCATGGAGGAAGGTTCTTAACAAGACTCACTGAACCTTGTCCAGGTTATCTTATTGAAAACCTCTGTCAGCCCTGGACAAGCAATGCCAGCAGTCATGAATGTGTAGCTATTAGAGGAAATATTTGAGGAACCTTTGCCAGGTTCCACAGAGTCCTGTTGCATTAATCATTTGATTTTAATCCTAACCTTGACTTTGAAGCTTTCTATCCTAAATCACCGATGAACTGGTCTTTGGTCTTTTGATTCTAGATTGAGTAGGCTTAAAGACCACTATTGTATGTTAAACCAGAGGTCATCAAACCATAGTCCATATGCCAAGTTTGGCCCTTGGCCTTTTTATGTAAATAAAATTTACTAAAACACAGCCACATTCATTAATTTACATATTGTCTAAGGTTTCTTTCACATTATAAGAGCAGAGTCAAGTAGTTGCAACAGAGACTACATGACCCACAAAGTATAAAATATATACTATTTGGCCCTTTATAGTAAACTAGAGGCCCAGTGCACAAAATTCATGCATGGAGGGGAGGTCCCTCAGTCTGGCCTGCAACAACACAAGCATTCTGTGCCTGGCCTGGCCAGAGACCCTTTGCGGCCAGGCACAGAATACTTGCCTCGTCGCTGCAAGTGACAAAGCAAGCATTCCGTCAGGCCACTCATGCTGCCTGTTCTCGGCGGCCATCCCCCTGGGACTGGGGGACTCCAGTGGGGCTGAGAGGACTGGGTGCTACCATGTTGTGGCTATGGGTGCCACCATCTTTGTGACGGAGTGACAGTTAATTTGCATATTATCCTTTTATTAGATAGGAAGTTCCAGAATCTGTTTTTATACTGTCTAACTCCTCATATTGCCATCTTTTTAGCACAAAACATGTGTTGGGTACTTACTGGATGTCTATTTCTGGACCTGATACTGAGAGTAGAACAGGGAACTAAGCATTCTCTATCCTCAAAAAGCACAAAAAAGTCATGTGGTCCAATGTGTCACATTTCCAGTTGCATCATGCAGATGGCAGAGTGAGAATTTGGTGGAAACAGCATGAAAGCATGCACCCCACATGCATGAGTACAACCCTTCAAGCTGGTGGAGGCAGTGTTATGGTTTGGTGCATGTTTTCCTGGCATGATTTGAGCCCTTTAATTTGTGTGGAACAACGTCTGAATAGCACAACATACCTAAGTACCATTGCTGATCAAGTTCATCCTATCATGTTGATGGCGTATCCCAATGGAAATGGCTTCTTCCAACAAGACAATGTGCCATGCCACGGTGCTCGTATTGTGCAGGAGTGGTTTCAAGAACATGAGGGAGACTTTACCTTGCTTAGGTGGCCCCCACAATCACCAGATCTCAGTCCAATTGAGCATTTGTGGGACTAAGTTAAAAGAGCCATCAGGCAGCTGGTTCCACAACCATCAAATCTCACAGAACTGAACAGTGCTATTCATCAGGCCTGGTGTCAGGTTCCTCGCATCACCTTTCAACATCTCGTGGAGTCAATGCCAAGAAGAATCGCTGCAGTATTGAAGGCAAAAGGTGGCCCAACAAAGTACTGATGGGGTAGTCATAATAACCTGGCCACTCAGTGCGTGTGTGTGTGTGTGTGTGTGTGTGTGTGTGTGTGTGTGTGTGCGTGTGTGTGTATGTATAAGAAGAGATATGCTTATCTACTTCCTCTCATTTGTCTCTTTTCAGAGGATAACATTAAGAAAAGTAACAGTAAACATAAAGATGTTTTATACACCAGATGTTTCCCACACACACCTGAAGTTTGTTCTGATTCAAGTCTCCCTGTCATGGAAGTATTAATGGTGGGGAAGGAAAAATAGCCTTCTTTTCTTTCCCCAGATTCTTGGCTTAGCACAACTCTGCAATATGGGCTAGGTTAGGCTTTGAGGTTTCAAAGCCATTTTTGCTTTGTTTGTTTAAGACAATTTGTCTATTAAAATAAAAAAATTTTCTTCTTTTCATGAAACCTTTCATGTTTCATTAAAAAGTCTCTAGGTTATGTTATGCATCAAATGTTGCTTTATAAGCTCTTTGAAATATGTAAAGTATTCTCTTTTGTTCAACTATAATAGTAGCATATTGGAGATTACAAGGGAGCATAAGCAGCTGAGATCAAATAAAGCTTTTCCTTAGATAACAAAATGTGTGTGAATTTGAAATATTATGCAAATGGGGCTCAGGTTTGTGGGCATATTTGTTCTTGTATTTACAATAAAAAGTCACAGCAAAAGAGGATGTGTTGATAGATCAAATCCTCCCTCAAGAAAATGAATAATGAATATGCTTTGAAGTAATTCAATTTGTGACAAAAACTAACAAATAAACAAAAAGAACAGTGACATAATAACTTGGTATTTTCAAACTTTCCATGGTTCCTTACATCTTGAGTTGTATATCAACAAGTAAAATTTTTTTCCAACTTGATATATTATCATGACTGTATTGGTGAGTTAAATTTTTGGTGCAAATAGAAAAAATTGGAGAAAACATGAGAGGCCAATGAAGTTATAATCAAAACAGTGCATTTTACATATTTACTTATTAAAAGTGAGTTTTTTTCAGAAATTAAATATTTGAGGATATTATCTAATTCTAACTTCTTATATTTTTCTCAGACTTATACATGATCTTTTCTTTTGTTTCCTTTACCAGAAAATTAGTGATTTTGTACTTGTTTTCAATTTCACCTTGAAATATTTTGTTATTTTTACATTCATAATTAAAGTTTTTATACCTAAAAAATGGAGTTAACATTATGATTTCTCTTTGTTCCAGTGTTTTACAGTCAAAGGGAAAAAAACTAAGTTTTGCACAAATTTAAAAAAGAGGATGGGGCAATGAAGTCAGAGTGAAAACGTATTTTCTACCTTCTTTCCACCTTGTGCTCCCACCACATCCTCAGTCTGCTTCTGACCTCTCAGAACTCAGATGTGTCCCTTTCTCACTTTCCTTCTTCAGCTCTACCTTGAACCAGTCTTTCCAGAACCTGTATCAATGACATGTAAAGCTTCATGAACAGCAAGCTGTCCTCTCCTCTGCTCCAGAGTTCACCTTCCTCCAGGCCTTTACCTATCTCTTTAAGCCCACCCTCTCACTGCAGCAATAGTGCTATACTCTTCCCTGAAAATTCAGAGCTTTTCTCTGTGGCCCCCTTTCCATTCATATGTCCATTTTCTATTGTTTCCTGCATTGTTGACTGAGGATTAATGATTATGATGATGCTAATAATAACTATGGCAGCTGTAACTATTGTCTAGTGAGTGTGTACTATGCCCCAGGTCCTGTGATGAAAAACTGACATTCAGAAATTTCTTTTAATTTCACAAATTCCCATTAGGCCAAATTTAGAGTTAAGAAAACTATGGCTTAGAAAAGTGTTATTCTAAACTTGCCCATGAAGCTGAGTTCAGAACCTATGTCTGTATAATTCTAGCCATGTGCTACATTTCTTCACTTCCCTACTTCAACTTCTTCCTTCAACTCCTTCATAAACACTCTGAATTTGAAACTTGCCCCTGTTATCTGATTTCTACATCTATTTCCTTTGTCTGGAAAAATCTGTGTCCCCTGTTCATGGTTTCCTTTGCTTTTCTATAAAACACCCCATTGAAGGCTGCATTGTTACTTCATGTGTATTTGTGGTCCTTTTCAACTACTATCCTTAGTGAATCATTATTATAGATCTTTTTGGCGACTCAGTAGTGTTGGTGTGAATGGATATTTAAAGTAATGCAAAATATTTCTCCATCTCTGGTTGGGGAGATAAGAACTTCACATAAAATATAAACTAACTACGTAAAGGAATATTTGCTCTAAGATGCTTGGCAATTTACTAATCTGAAATAAAGTTATTTTCTTAGCTTTCAAACCCCCCCCCCTTAAATTCTCTACTTTATTTAATTACTAGTTACCTGGTGTATAGATTCGTGCACATTGAAAGAAAATTAATTAGAAGGTAGCCGGCAGGGAGGACTGGGCAAGACCAGCCGGACATGCCCTGGAGCCAACTTCCCTTGGAACCTCCCTGATGTCTGTGGAGTGAACAGGGTCCCTCTGGCAGGTGGGGTCCCTCGTCCTGGCCTGTGGGGATTGGGGCAAAACCAGCTGTCTGACATCCCCCGAGGGGTCCTGGAGTGCTAGAGGGCACTCTGCAAAGTTGATGTCATACAGGGTGTGGCACACAAACGCCAGTGTGCAGTAAACCAGATTCAGGACGGACAGTGCCCCAGCAACAACATAACCCACAGCCGAAGGTGGAATTGCACAGCCCCATGAGGAATCAGGCTCCTTCCTCTGTGGTTTCAGGGTGCAACACTGGAGAACCGTTGCTGCCAAGTCCCTGCAGCTTGGCAGCTCCTGGGTTGAGCGTCTGCCCCCTAGTGACCAGTGTGGGTCATAGCAACCGGTTGGATATTAGGAGGGACACTTAACATATTAGCCTTATATATATATATATGGTTCTCTTCTAACCTTTTCCCTCTTTATTTACTCCTCTGACTCTATTTCCTCCCTTCTGATTATTCATCTTGACTGTTTAGCTCTCTGAAAGCTTTGTTCTGAGACATTTTCTCTTCCTTTTCACTGTTTTTCTTTGTTATGTTACTACTTCTAAGTAGTTTACATCAATTACCCTTAATCCTAAAAAAAAAAAAAAAAACAAATTTTTTTTTTTGGTGTGGATAAGCTTTTATAAAATAATTTAGAAACTTCCTTATAGTGGTCTCAGTGTAAAAATTGGTGGAGCTGGGATTCAATCTAACCTGTGATGCTTCCTCATCACCACCTTGGTGCTTAAATTTTTTTTTTTTTATTACTAATTATTTTGTTTGACTTCCTGACATTATCAAAGTATTTCAAACAAATTATATTTGAAGCAATTTGATTCAGCTTAGTTTGACAATTTCATTTGAAGAGAAGGAGAACACTGCTGGACCAGAAGCCAATAACAAGGTGGTGGTGAAACTGCGGGAGTGTTACTCCAAACAAATAAAGGACTGTCTTCATTTTCAGAGTACCTAGGACCTATGGTTGTGGCCTCCACCTGAGCCTCCCAACTGTTATTAACAATTAATTTCCTAAGTTTGCTTTAAAGTAGTGGATAATGGATATTTTCATTTAAACTCCTCCTGGTACAGCTCCAGTGGTATCAAAACAAAGTCTAGAAGAAGATGGAAGGACGAGTCACATGTGCAATTATTTTTTTTTTTTTTTCATGTCAGAGTAAGATCATGGCCAGCTAGATAATTCCTTCACTCTGTTCTCTGGTTCACTTGGCAGTTAGCAACCTCATGGGGTGGGTGGGGGAAACAAGAGCAGGAGGAAAAATGCTTTGTCCCTTCTTTCTATAAATTTAAGCCCATTTCCTCTTGTCCTTTCTCAGGGGTGTGCTTATATTTCCATTTTAAATATGAGTTCCCAAAAGGCATTAACCATGCCATTTTTACTTAACTGCATTTTATTTTCTCCAGTATGATGCTGTGCTCACATAACTGATCTACAGTCACAGGAAGAAAATGACGAAAGCTGCATTCCAGTGACTATAAGCTAATATTTTATGGACTCCTGTAATGAAAGTTTTGACCACTATTATAAATCATACCTAGAACATACATATCTCATAGTCTGTATTGACAATACTGTGACTATGTCATGCAAGATTAAGCAATTGATTTGAAGTGTCCTAATTGGGGGTTGGTGATAATTAGGCAGAGCAGGATAACAATTCCCTCTGCCCTCTGTACAAATGAGGACATTTATAGCCAAGAAATTGATCATGTAAACAAAGGCATAGGGTCATGTTTCACTTCTTTCTGCAAACATTTTTATATAAATGGACTGTATTGTTGAGAAATCATGCTAATGACTAGATAGATAGATAGATAGATAGATATACTAGAGGCCCGGTGCACAAAATCATAGTATTTATAATACATGGAAGTCTTTAAAATTTATTTCTTTTTCAATTACCTCTTATAAAAATACTAATTTAAAATCACTTTGCTATGATTTAGTGCAAGTTAGTAACAGCAAACATATTCTTTCTCATTTTTTTCCTTTTTTCTTTCATTTCTTTTTGGTTCTTTTTTTTTTTTCTTATTTGTAAAAGGCATTACAAAGTAGATATATCTTAATATATCAGATGGTTTCCTTTGGCAAAGTTTTCAAACTAGATGATAGGGCAGTTTGGGCATGTATCTACATGAAAAAATCTTCTCTGTTTGAAAGTATCTTCCCTTATTTCTTTTACTATTAACTTTCATATGAAAGGGCAACTCATTTTGGTTTTACAGCATAGCTCAGTGGAAGACATTTGTTGTTCTGGCTTAGGGCTCTTTGTTTTCCAAGCCCTGGGAGTTAAAAAATTTACCTTCACTGATTAACAGAGAGATGAGTAATTGAGCAATGTGCCTGGAGAGATCGGGTGGTAGAGGTATGTACATTTTAAATGAATTTTGATTTTATTAAATGCATTTGCATAATTTGAAGAATGCATGTTGGTTGCATAAAAGTACTGAGGTTGCTCATCTTCATAATTTCTGCAATTTTGTGTCTATGAATGTTAATAAGTTTCCCCCAACCCCCTTTTAATTGATGGTTCTAACTCATTTTACTAAGTTATGCCTTCAGAGATAAAAATAGCAGGGAAGGCCCAGACATCCTTCTCTGGGAAGATTCTTAATGGAAACTCAACTGCTTTTGAGGAAAATGCCTGTTTTCTCCTTGCACGGCACCAGTGATGTCCTTATTGTGTATTTTCCAAGGAAGGTCAGCCCAGCCCCACACTTACTGCAATGACTAATGGGGAATGGGCATCCTGAGGTCCTATTATGGCACAGCATTTCTATGAGGCTGGAGTGTGCTGTAAACAAGGTAGACAACTAACCCCTTTATATTTTGCTTCTTTCTGACCAAATCCTGTACTTGTCTAACTATAATATTATATTTATGTCAACTAAGAAATTTGGGCTGCTGCACAGAGGATTGCCCTACACAACCAAAAGCTCTAGAAGAAAATAGGCAGCAGAAGTAAACAGGAGGCTGCAGAAAACTGGTGCTGATTGAGATGTACTAATGAGGCCCAACTGGACCCTTGATCTTTGTGTCAAACCACAAGGCAGTTTTCTGTTTCCACACCCACTATCCCTTAGGAAGCCCCTAAGCAGCCGAATTATTTTGATTGCTTACTCTCTGCAATGGACTGAATGTTTGTGTCCCGCCAAAATTCATTTGCTGAAACCCTAATCTCAGCATAATGGTCTTTGGAAGTGGGGCCTTTGGGAGTTAAGTAGGTCATGAGGTGAAGCCTTCATAAATAGATGAATGCTCTTATAAGACAATGTCTGAGGCCTAGCTAGTCTTGGCCATTGAGAAGACTGCCATCTACAAACCAGGAAGAAGCCCCTCACCAGACGCTGGATCATCTGGGACTTTTCAGCCTCCAGAACTGTGAGGAAAACTGTCATTTAAGCCACTCAGTCTGTGGTATGTTATAGCAGCGAGTGCTGACTAAGACACTTGCCTTGTAATGTGCATTATTCTCCAACTGAACATCATGGGAATAGTGCTAGAATCTGGATACTGGTTAAACTAATGTATATGGTTATTTAAAAAAATAAGTGATGGTTTATAAAGGGTTGTAGACAGTGCACAGGTGTTGAAGTTGGGAATGTCTCACCTAATCTAAGGCCTTATCATCTACTGGTGTTGGGCTCTGGCAGGTCATTTGGTGCCTTATTTATTCATATGGCGGAGGTGTTAATAATAGCAATAATATTAGTCACAACAACAAAAGCAACAACCATTTATAAAATCTGTTGACCGCTCTACTAGACTCTTTATTGGCATTACCTCTAATCCTCAGCATCACCTGTGGAATGATATTGCCATTTTAAACATGATGAACTAAGGCTCAATAATGTGCTCATAACCTCGCAACTACTGGACAGCATCACTATCGGCACTGATATGTGTAATTTATGGGACCACATTTGTGGAAGCGTCGTGCACAGAGTTTGGCTCATAGTGTTTGTTGAAATGGCTAAAACCAGCAAGAGAGTACGTAATTCTCTGGAGGAGAGGAAGAAAGATCATGTCCAGGTTTCTGGATTCTTCCTTGTCTCTCCCTAGTTTCTGAATTCCATCCAGGATTGCTGAAATGATAATTTAATTTTGCACTTTATGGCCCTTTTCACATTTCCTCCCCATTAGAAAGTAATGCATCTATGGCTCTTGCAATCAAAGATTTTATCTCTCATATCACCTCTAGTCCTATGGAACAGGGAAAAGAATCAGTGGTATTTAGAGATTTATTTCCAAAAGAACTGTGTAGTTTTGGGACTTATTTGTGACAGACCCTTCCCTCCCCCCACAAAAACAAAAACAAAAACAAAAACAAAAAACACAACAGGGAAGGAATCCATTTCCTAATTCCCACAGCCTAGTTAAAGCAACTCCAGATTTTCTGAGTCTCTCTGAAATTTCAACAGTGCTTTTCAAAGAAATCCAGTGACTGCCTGTCCTAGAATTGGCAAAGTTTATTCAAAATGCAGATTCTAGAGCCCTTCTGTAGCCCTATTCTAGCAAAATCTCCAGGAGCCCTAAGGCTGCCTTTTAATAAGATTCTCTAGTAAATTCTTCTTTCTCTCCCATTTGAGACCCACCACTTACGGTCCTGATTTGCTAGTGGGAAGGCTCACCTGTTCATGGGGAGAGGTTGACTGGACAACTTGACAAGAAGTTCAACCCCTTTTAAGTCTGAACTTGACTTTTTTTGTGTGGAGGTTCCAACAATTTTGCAGTCAGATTTCATTTCTGAAGGAGTTGAAGAGATGGCATTTTCTCTATGTAGTTGTCTATAGTTTCAGTCCCTTAAAGCTATGACATGTGCCTGTGATAGTTGCATGTTCTGTTCCTTTCTGCCTTCTACTCGTCTATCACTTATTTAACTGTTATTGGATGATAGCGATGGCTGCAAGTTGTTTACAAAAATCTAGTCTGAGTTTTGATGTAGATATTTTCTTGCTCACTTGAAAACTCACAATTATTGCTAAAAGAATAAGAACATAGCAAAAAGTGTTATTAAATCCTTTTGAAATGAAATCACTGCCAAAAAATCCTGTGAGGTTGACCTGACTATCAGTCAAACAAATGCACCAAGCTTCTTTTTTATTGTTGTTTCTGCTTTTGATATTTGTAGTTGTTCTTTGATTATTCTGTAAAAGGGCATATCTGATAAGATTCAGGTTGGACTTCCTATTTGCCTCTGTCACTGATAAATGAGAAGTTCTGTCCTTTGTACTCAGAATTGCATTGTATATTCATAAAACCATTCTGGTTTCATTTAGCACCTATTTGAATATATTTAAGTTATCACCCCCAAAATACATTCCTTAGGAACAGACCTTTTACATTGGTGGATCCTTTGGGTTCTATTTAAGATCTTATTTTATAAAGGCACATGCTTTTTATCTCTAGTTCTATATATATTTTTTATGGTATATAGTGTCAGTGGACTCTCTCTCTCCCTCTCTCTCTCTCTCTGTATCTCTCTCTCTCTCTCTCTCTCTCTCTCTCTCTCTCTCTCTCTCTGTATCTCTCTCTCTCTCTCTCTCTCTCTCTCTCTATATATATATATATATATATATATATATATATATATATATATTCTACACACACACACACACACACACACACACACACACACACACACACCCTGGAGGCATTTTCAATACTAGAGAGAGATTTTATTTCTAATATTAAAATTTTTATTGTTTTCATACTGGTTTAAAAGTTACTATTGATTTCTATGAAATTTTAAAATAATTTGTGATACTTCAAATATATTCTATACATTTCTCTTTGTGCTTAATTTTATTGTAGTCATTTAAATTGGATAAAGTTTCAGACAAGGAATACTCTTTTTTTTCTAAATTTTTCCTAAGTTTTCCCAAACTCTGATATTTTCAAAAGCAAACCTTTTAAAGTAAATTCTGAAGGTGACTCTGAAGGGAACACGGCAACATGAATATAAACTTCCTACCTCTACTACTCATTCTGGAGCCATTTGCCTTTTCGGACAAGTGGCTGCTGTGGCAAGGGGCTACTACTAGGTTGGTGAAATCTTAGGAGATGAAGGAAAAAGCTGTTTCTGGTTGGCAGGGCTCTGTGCTTGTCCTGAGAGAAGGTAAACTTTGACCTCACATGACTTTTCTGAGTTGTTCAACCTCACAAAGGCCAAGGCCAAGGCCAAGATGGATTGAATTTGAAGGATGAGGTTTTCATGTCTCTGTGGGGGACACTGTGAGTCTATCTTATGCCCAGTCTATAGGGACAGGGATAATTTTAAAAGGTTTCACCTAAATTGAAGGATGTATATATAAATTTATTTTACACCCCTCCCCATAATAGGATACATCCTTCTCAGATAAAAACAAGTTTTACAAACTTCTAGACTAGTGGTTCTCAAATGGAAAAATTTGTTCCCCAGAGGACATTTGGCGATATCCGGAAACATTTTTGGTTGTCACAGCTCAGGGGGAATGGATGGTGGTACTGGCATCTAGTGAGTGGAGGGTAGGGATGCTGCTAGACATTCTACAATTCACAGGACAGCTCTCACAGCAAAACTTTATCCAACTCAACATACCAATGCTGCCAAGGTTGAAAGAGCCTGTGTTAGACAAAAGAACAAGTTCCCACAAAAGGAAAAAAACCCCACAAAACACCATGTGTATCAGACTGACATTAGATTATTCATCTATAAGACTAGAAACTACAAGAAGTGATATCGAATCTGTAATTTAAGAGCAAAAGACTGCAAAGGAAAAACTTTATTTTTCACCAAAATTTGTTACCCTAATACTTAATTTGAGAAGAAGATTAAAAAACAAAAGACATAAGTATACAACAAATTTACCAGAGACCTCAAGATAATATCTTCATTTATCATATTTTTCCATGTATAAGATGCTATTTTTTTCTACAATTGTTAGACTGAAAATTGAGGGGTGTCTTATATATGAAAGTCAGCCAAGAAAGGAGCCCTGCAGGTAATTAGCTGCTCATACCTTGTCAAACAAGCTTCCTCCGTCAGGAGCCTTATTGTTACTGACGTCAGCTGATGCCATAATTGGAGGTGGAGGTGGAGAGTGCACAGATGCAACAGGGACCGGAGCATTCTGAGCCCATACGATGTCAAAAAATAAAAAGATAAACACCAGTAAGCGATTGTCTTACTCTGCAAAATTCAAACTGAATGTAATCAGTTATGCAAAAGAGCATGGAAATAGAGCTGCAGAGAGACCAGTTGGACCTCCTCCCACTGAAGGTATGATCAGACAGTGGAGAAAACAGGAAGAACAACTCCTTAAGAAGCCAAAGAAGAAGAAGGCCTTAAGAGGAAAACCAGCAAAATGTTTAAAACATTGATTTCTTAATTTTGGGTTGGAAAAGTGGGGGGCGTCTTATACATGGGGGCATCTTATACATGGAAAAATATGGCATTCATGATACAGTTAAAACATAAAAGCTAAGGATAGACTCATAATTTTAAATAAAATAATTCTTGCATGAAAATGCTGATAATTTCTGAAAAGTTTTTTATCAAAATCTAGAAGTAAGATGAAGCAGTGATAAGGAAGAGATAAAGGCATGGAGAAAAAGAAGGGAAAAGGAAAGAAGACTGGGAGAAGGAGAAAGTAAAAAATTTCAGAAGTTCTTATCATATGAGATATCATATGAGGGAGGGGTGGTAGAGAAGTTAATAATTTATAGAGCCATTTTGGGGGAAATACAGGTTATCTTGTTCACAATCAATCTCACTGACAGCTACGTATGGTACAGCAACCATTAGTAGAATTGAAACGTGTAGTAATAGTTTCAGATTAATGAGGAAAAAATGGAATGAATATTAGTCTTATTCAACCCATAAAAGAAAAAGGGGAAAAAGCACCCATCAAGGTGATGAAATAAAAGATAGAAAGGTAGCATACAATCACATGTATATCAGTGATTACTCTATATCACAGTGAATGGGCTGAATTCTGTTTTTAAAAGAAAGAAACTCTTCAATTATAACAAGTTGTGAAACTTACTGCATTTCTTCCTGGGCATACAACTAGGTTGTGTCTGAAGCTTCTTTGAAGCTGAATGTGTTCCTGAGACTGAGTTCTGCCGAATAGAGTATGTGAGCAAGTGTGGTCGGTCAGCCATTTCTTCTGTTGACTATGACAACCTCCCCCGTAGGATTCTCTCTTCCTGTGAGGGCTAGACACATGCAGAGGATCCACCCAAGGCTGTGAAGGCCCTCCTGGATGGAGGCATTACAAGAAGGAAAGATATTTAGAGTCTGAAATCTCTGAACAACTGTGGGCTGGCTGTTCGCCCAAAACATGCACTGAATTGGCGTGCTAACAACAGAAACTTTTCTTATGTGAAGTCACTGAGATTTTTGTATTTTTGTTTTAGCAGTTAATTTATTTGACTAATACAAGTATACAACCGATTGTCCTTCTGAAGACACGTGGTCAGGATCCTCCTGGTTGTGGTGAACTACCCTATGAGAATCATTTAAAATAATTAAGATGCCTGTAGTTGGTGGGGATGATTGAAAAGGGGCACTGATGAACTGCTCTGGGGAGTAAATTTTACACCTTTTAGAAATCATTGGCATCCAAACATCAACAGACTAAATAATGTCTATTTCCTGTGAGCCAGCAAGTCTACTTCTAGAAATTTATCCTAAAGAAATACCCAGTAATTTTAAAGAAGACGTATTGATGTATGACTTTCATAAGTTTTAATAAGATTGTAAAATATTAACTTTTAAAAGTAGGAGATTGTTAAATAGTTTTCTGTGTTCTTAAGATGTAGTAATTAAGAGTCATTAAAATCACATTGAATATGGATATGACTAATAGAAAATTTTCAAGTTATATTGTCTGAAAAGTGTCAAGATAGAAAGTAATATGTATAATACATTATCATATTGGAAATAGATGTATAAAATGCTAATGATTTTGATTATGTGTCTGGGTAAGCTTATTGTGATTTCTGAGCTTTCAAAGATGAGCAGATATTGATTTGTGATTTAAAAAACACACATTTAACCAGTCCTTTTAGATTATTCAGAAAATATATTGTAGCTTTAAGGAGCTGCATATTAAGCCTTCCCTCTTTGGGCTAGGAATTCAGTTTAAGCCCAGACCATAATAAAGCAGCCATATGACAGCATTGGACCTTTCCATAATGGAGCTCACCTTTCAGTTTAAAATTAGCACTTCAAGAAAAAATGCATATAGATAAAATTAGCATCAAAGATCCCTTAAGAAGGTGTCATATAGAAGGCCTTACCAGTGTTTCCACCTCTCCCCACCAATTACATCAAATCTCCATTCTTCAGTTAAGTGTTTGCCTTGTGTTTAGGGACCTTTGGGTGGCCAGCTGATCACAATTTAAAGGCAAAGAGAAAGGTTCCACTCTGGAATCCACAGGTTCAATTTTGGTCTCCCTTTCACTCAAAACAGGCACTAGATTGGGTTGCAGGCTCGATCCCCAGTAAGGGGCATGTAGGAGGCAGCCAATCAATGATTCTCATCACTGATGTTTCTATCTTTCTCTCCATCTCTGAAATAAGTAAAAATATATTTAAAACAACAATAACAATAGAAAGGAAAACAGGTACTTACTGAGCAGAATAGTGGGAAGAATCACCAGCATCATTTCCATTCACCTTCTCTCTCTGACCAAGCACATACAGCAGAATCATCAAAGTTTACACTCACATTTGCTTTAACTCACATCGTGCTATTTTAACAGTCTAAGCTCCATTTAAAAAACACATACAACAAAAACAATCACATATTAATTTGACTATATATTTAGCCCTTGTCTGTTTTGTGAAAAAAATGTGTTGAGCTGGCCTCTGCTACTTGAGAACATATATTTTAAAGGGATATTATGACCTTTTGTCAGAAAAAGTGACTACTTTTGGAATTCAAGACTAAAAGCAGTAGCACACTCTAGCTAAAACATTTAGTATTAGGGATATTTACTGTGCTCTAAAATCTTTCATCTTAACCCCATAATTCATTTTTCTATTGTCTAATGCAGCCTCTAGCTAAAAAGACTAAAGTTAGGAGATATTGTATACAAATACCTATCATAATATTTTAAGATCATGTGTAGAAGCATTCAAATTCATGCATGCGGTCTGCTTTTTAAAAATAGGAGAATGCATTGAAAAGTGTTTAATGAGGTGCCAGAACTGGAGACTTAATACAGCCTTCTGTAATTTCACACCCATATTGCATGCATTTTGTGTGGAGAAAATTAAAGTTTCCAGCTGCTATAGCAAAAGATGCAGAAGTCCCCAATACACTTATAAATGTTATTTCCCTCCACATGGAAGAGATTAGGGCCACATCTGCTACAGTTTAGTTGATGAACATGGAGTAGATGGTGTCAAGAATCATGCAGCACGGGAGTCTAGTAAGAGAACAGGAGGCCACCACCCATGGAGGGACAAGGTTCTTAGGGGACACCATTTAGTTAGGTTGGCTGAGTTCATTCAACAAGATGAAACATTGTAAAGTACTCAGTACAAACTCATTCATGATGTTTGCCTCCACATGACAGTTGGATCTACTCCATTCTAGAAACATTTTACTCATAGGTGTGATGAAAGCCATCAGTTGTGATGTGTCTCCATGATAATGAGATGTTATCAAAGATACAGAAGCATTACTATTGGTCACTGTAGGCAAAATGGCACAGCGACAGATAAGCTCAAGATAAAGTAATGGTTGGGATGTGTATATGTGAATTACCATGAGACCTCAGCAAAGAGAAGAGGGGGTGTTGTTTCTAAGTTGAATTCAATATTAGAGTGAAACTGTCATGTTAGTTACAAAAAAAGGACACATATAACAGGAATGCAGTCTTTCGTTTCAAGGAATGTTTATCTAAACACAACAGCAAAAGGCATGAGCATAATTATTATGTCGTTTTGACATTCTAAATGACATTCTGCACTTGCTTTTATAGAATGATCCTCTGTAACTTTTTTTTAAACAGCAGTGGTTCTAATTATTACTAGTTTCATTGTTCTTAGCCCTTGACACAGCGATTTCTTTTATTACAATTTGAGGCTTTCTTTTTCAAAACCATCGAATCCCCTTGAAATGTGCTTAGAGGGCAGAGTTTGTTATGCACCATAAACCTGAATTGATTGAGGTTTCCAATGATGAAAAGTCTGGTGTCATCTGAGGTTTCATATTTTTGTTAAGATCTTTTGTTTACTTTAATTGTCATTTTTCTGGTTATAACTTTGCATATTACATTTCTTTTAGTCTAGAGGCCTACCATTTGGTGACTCAGAGCTCTAGTGGCTTCTCTTCCTGCATATCAAACGGAGAGCCCTGGAGTGGCCTGGACCCTGAGTCTCTATCTTCTGAGTAATGAAGATGATTATCATCGGTGATAAATCTACTTCAGGGATGTTCACTTGATCTTTATTTTCTACCCGGAAAATGCTTTTGATTATAAGTTTATAAGCAAAGATTGTGATGAGTTTCTCTGACTTCTTCAAAAAGCCCTAGGGTAACATTTGACTCAAAACTCTTTTACCTTAATTAGTTTGCTGAAACATTAATCCATGTATTCAGTGCTAGAGGACTCAACTTCTGTAATTGTTTATAGGCCTTTGAGCCATCTGTAGAACTGAGAGTTAATGTAGACTCTAGCCACTAGATTAATTTAAGAAATATAATGTATAACGAGAAAGCACTCAGTAAAACAGGCATTGTACTTTATGATTCAGAAAAGAAGCATTTGAGTTAACGGAACATGGGATATACATTGCATTGACCACTATTAACTAGTTGCTGAGACCAGGCCTTTTATTCTTATTGTATTGAAAACCTACTCACTCTGTCTCCTTTCTGTCACTACTTGCTGCTCTATACTGGTCCCAGGTATTTCAAGTCTGGACTATTGACCTCTATTCGAGGATTTTTAAACTTCTTTTCCTTCTGTGAAAAGTTATACATAAGGCAATAAAAGATGTTCTTTTAAAACATTCCTCCAGTTTTACACTACAGATGAGAACATGTTTCATGCCACTCAATATAGCCATTTTTATGGTCCTGAACAAGTAATCCTCACCTTCCTGTAGGCATCCTGGTGATAACATAACGCAGGCAGGCCCTCAGCCTGCACGAACCCCCTTCTCTTTCTTCCTCGGCTTCCTCTTATTGTGCACAAAGGGCTTCAGGCACAGGTGTGTAACCTCACACCCCACACTTTCAATCTCATTCCATTACTCTCTCTCATGTGCTGTTCATAGCAGATCCCAGGCTGCTCCTTGTTGCTAGAGGTATTGCAAGCAGAGGCATGATTCTACTCTCTGAATGGACAATGGCTGGGGGAGGACCTAGTAGCAGGCGCTGGGTCATATGGGCAAGTTTTCATTTGAATTCCTTGCTCTATGGTCAGGGCTAAGAGAGCAGGTGGGCCAGGCTGGATCCCCTGCAGTATGGGAAGCCAGGGCAAGACTAATGCTGATTCTGCTTCTACTTAGAGGCATACACAGGTAACATGTGACATTTAAACAGACTAGAAAGAGAAAGACTAGTTATATATGGAGGAGGACTGAGGGTTGCAAAGAGATTGAGATGAATGGCTACCACAAAATGAAAATAGAAATTTGTTTTTGTCCAGGAAGTTATTAACTTGAAGTCTAATGTGACAGGGACATCTTCATGTAGACACCGATGCAGCCTGGGATCAGAGCCAGAGAAAGGGTGTGGAGGAAGACTGTGAGCCATGCGGAAGGGGCATCACTGGATGGGAGGGAGTGTCTTGGAAGTCCTGAGACCTCAGCAATGAGCCTGCACTCTGGAGACTGGGAGAGTGGCAGAGCAAGGGGACCATAAGTTAAAACACACAAAAAAAACAACACAAAACAAAAAAACAAACAAAAACCAGAAAATTCTATAGAATAAGTACAATGGGATAAAAAGCACAGGAGATTAAGGGACAGGAACTCTGCTCCTACTTCCTGACATCAGGGCAAGAATAAAGACTTCTACTTGAGAGTATTGAAAGGAACCATTATCTTTGGAGAAGAAAGGCTTATTTTTTATTTATTTATTTTCTGCTTTTCTCTTTTGTTAATCCTCACCCAAGGATATTTTTTCAATTTGATTTTCAGAGACCTTGGAAAGAAGGGAGAGAGGGACTTCCAGCCATTAGTGCTTGGGCCAATGCTCTAACCACTTAGCCACACCAGCCAGGGCAAGCAAAGACTTTTTAAAAAATATATATTTTTATTGATTTTAGAGAGATGAAAGGAGAGGGAGAGCAAGATAGAAACATCAATAATGAGAGAGAATCATTGACCAGCTGCCTCCTGCACACCCCCTACTGGGGATCAAGTCTGAATCGGGCATATGCCCTGATGGGGAATCCAACCGTGACCTCTTGATTCATAGGTCAACACTCAACCACTGAGCCATGCTAGCCAGGCTGAATAAAAGCTTTTAGATGAAAAGGGGAAAGGAGGGAATATTATGAAGATCAAAGATGTTGCCATGTAGCTCATCACCAAGTTCAACTTTCAGATGACACTGTGCAAATGTTGAGGAGGGAGGGGAGAAATATGGGGTTGTAGAGAGCAATACAGGGGTAAATATAAGGGACAGGAGAGATGAGGTCTTTTGTCTCTTGGAAGGAGCTGCTAGCTGGCCTAACAGGTAATCTCTGCCAGGAGAGGGAGGCTCGGTTGTACAGTATGTGTCCCTTTTCCTCGGTCCCATTTATGGCAGCTGTGGTAGGTGCCTCAGTGGCCCTGGTTCCCACCCTGCATGCACTGGAGGGTGTGGGGATGGAGGGTCACTGATTTATTTATTTATTTATTTTTATATATTTTATTGTTTTTTTACAGAGAAGAAGGGAGAGGGATAGAGAGTTAGAAACATCGATGAGAGAGAAACATCGATCAGCTGCCTCCTGCACACTCCCTACTGGGTATGTGCCCGCAACCAAGGTACATGCCCTTGACCAGAATCGAACCTGGGACTCTTGAGTCTGCAGGCCCACGTTGTATCCACTGAGCCAAACCGGTTAGGGCAAGGGGGTCACTGATTTATGGTTTTTTTCCTGCTCTGCATAAGTCAATCCACGTGTGTTCCTGTGTCTCATGATCCTGAGAGCCTTCTGCAGTTGGGAAAGGGAGTTCTGGATATTTGGCTAGTGAACAAAGTCCACCAAGTTTTTCTCACTAGTAATACAGTTAATCCTTAAACAATGTGGGAGTTAGGGTCACTGATCCCCACGTACAGTACAAAATCCACATGCAACTTTTGACTCCTCAAAAACTTAACTAAGTCATCCTGGTATCTGCGAGGGAATGATTTCTGGTTGATTCTAGGTTGGCTGAACTCAGGGATAAGAAACCTGGGGATACAGAGGGCCAACTGTACACTGATTGACAAAAATCCACATATAAGTAGATCTGTGCAGTTCAAACCCGTGTCACTCAAGAGTTAACTGTATTGGCTTTTTCACTTTATATTGTCTTAAAAGCATTTTTTTGAAAAGATGAAATTCCTGTTATACATAGATACTCAAAATATTTTTCAGCAACGTCTTTCTAAATGGGTAGTTTACAGGTTGCTTCAGGTAGCTGTATTAAAGAGCCAGGCTCTGTGACCTAGAGCTCACATTTGGAAGCAGATTTGATGGGAGTTTTAAAGAGAGTCCTTAGCTAGTTCCTGCACTTACCCTTTTTCTACTAAATTACAATCCCTCCTTTATTTGACCTGCCTCATCTCCAGAAAGTTTATCCTGCTTTTCCATTCTCCAGTAGGATTTCTACAATCTTTGATTTACTTTTCCAGTTAACACAACTTTTCCAAGGACCTGATACTTGCAGAGGAAGGAAAACAGAACACATTCCTGTTGAAAAAAAAATGCTTATTTTGACTTAGTGACCTTTTAAACTGTAAGTTCCTGGGATGTGGGACTGTGTTCTGATGTCATGGGTGATAAAGAACAATGGCTTTGAAAATTGAGTTGAGTATTGTGCATCACAGTGTTGTGGAAACTCAGGAGCCATTGGCTGGGTGAGCACTCCATGCATATTTTTAGTTGTTCTTGCTATAACTTGCTGGTTCCTTAACTTTACTTAAGATTCCTATTATGCGTTTCCATGACCAGGGACTCTCTGCTGAAGAGAGTAAATACCAGAGACCATTGTGTTCACTGTCATGGCTACAGGTCTTTGAAGGAAGCCGTTTCTACTCTACCTATGAAACATTTGTTTGGATTGAAACCCAGTTTTAAAGCGTCTCCTGTGTAAATTATGAGCACAAACTTTTGGCACTGTCCTGTCGTGTGCCTACTATCTAGATTTACTCTCTGATCTTGGATATATTTCAATGAAATGAGACTGTTAATAGTGGAGGAAAAGATATTTGTGAAACAATATAACGGTGATAGTAGTTATTATGGAAACAAGAAGCACCATAAAAATGCCTTATATAGTAAAAATTATAAGACTTAATTTGGAGTGGCTTTTCCTTATTTGACCAATACATTCTATGTAAGTTATTTGCTATGGCATTAAACTTCCAAGGGAAGTTATGCATGGTCTCCACCTGTTTTAAACACTGTGTGTCTCAATTACAAACGTGCCCTTGTGAAACACTAGAGCCTCACAATCCATGTTAAAGCTAATGTGTAACTGGAAAACACATCAGTGAAGTTTATCTTTTAGATTTTATGTAAAACCCATGCATGCTGGCACTTTGCATGCCATTAATGGAGACTGAAATCCTATTCTTTTTTAAAAGTTCATTTTCTTTTTCAGGACCATGAAATACCAAACTGAACTTGACCCTAAACAGACTCTCCATTTCAAACTGGGTATGAAAACCATTTAAGAATCATGTGTGAGTCCATTTCATGCAAAGGGAAGGACCACTTAAAATTTCTAAGCCCTCTCAGAATTCTTATATGCATATTTAACAATTCATTGATGCTGCTCTGGATATACAAAGACCTGGAGTAATTGTTGTAGCCATACAGTGAACATAGCTGCTTGCATCAGTTCTGCATTTCCCGCCCTCACACACTGGCCTGCACAACTACATTCACAATTACATTTACTGCCAAATATATTGTCAAGTGGACAAATAGGTCACTGCCTCTCCACAGGTGTGTCCATATTCCTGAACCAGTCACAAGTCACAAAGAAATAGAAAAGCTTGGCTGTGATTCTGGAATGAGCACACTAAGCTATAAAAGTACAGTTATGCTTGCAATATAAAATATGTCCTAGTAACAAAATAAATAGTAGGTGAAGTGGGGTAGGGGGTAGGTAGGCACTTGCAAGTAAGCATGTGACAAGATTGCACCTGTCTGGGACATGGGGGGAAGGAAGGTAGTTGGCCTCAGCACTTGTCTGCAGCAATAATAGAGACAAAGAGGAAGCCTTCTGTGACCCTAAACTAAGAATGGAGTTTAACTTTGAGAAAGTCTTGTCTGCCAGGGCAGAAGCAACATGTCATAGAATTTTTATGAATACTAATTTATCTCAGATTATTGTACTATAAAGTAGACTGAATGGACCATAAATAAATTTATTTCTTCAGGTCTTTATAAAAACAGAATGATGTCTCCCTCGTTCAATATTTTTAGCTATTTTGGAGGATATCACAGAAATATCATTGCATAGTTAGAAGACTGTGGAGTTCTACAGACTTGTGTAGGACTCTCACCTTTAAATTTCTTAACTGTGGGTGAGTTATTTTATATCTTTCAGTCAAGCTACCATATCTGCCATTGGTCTGTTGTAAGGATTAAAAGAGATCATTTAGATAAAGTACCAAGGTTATCAGCTGATTCATAAACACCACTCTTTCATGTTTAGGCTTAAGACTCCCTTCAGTGAAGGGTGAGAAAGGAGAACATGTAAAAAGGGTTATTTCCTAACTCCTTTGTTCATGGCCTGTGTTAATTTAGTGTTTTGATTGTTTGTTTGTTTTGTTGTTGTTGTCATTGTCTTATCTTTAAAATGGGGTGGTTGAAGTGGATGCTTTTGAAAATGTTTTATTGCTATGATATCTCCTTTTTTTAAAATCCTCATCTGATGATATTTTTCCATTTATTTTTTAGAGAGAGTAGAAGAGAGAGGGAAAGACAGAGAGAAATATCGATGTGAGAGAAACACATTAATTGGTTGTCTCCTACACACTCCCTGACCAGGACCCGGGCCAGGGAGGAGCCTGCAACCTAGGTATGTGCCCTGGACTGGAATCGAACCCAGGACCTTTCCACCCATAGACTAATGCTCTATCCATGGGGCCAAATAGACTAAGGCTATTTCCTTCCTTTTTGCTCACTCTGAGAAACAGTTTATAAGGATGATAAAAAACAGAAGGGAGAAAAAGTTAATATACCAAAGCAAATTTTAAAAATTCAGACAATAAAATAAAAATAGAACTTTAGAAGAGATTAACATTGATTATAATCACATCCTTTTTTTTCTGTGCAAAGAACAAGATACTTGAGACAGAACCAAGGTGGTGGCATAGGTAAACACCTGTACTTGCTGCCTCCCACAACCACATCAAAATTACAACTAAAATACAAACAACTGTCATCCAGAACGGCGGGAAAGCTGGCTGAGTGGAAGTACTACAACTAGGGAGGTTAAGAAGAAAGTGCATTGAGACTGGTAGGAGGTGTGGAGGCTGGCACTCAGGTGTGCCACTTTTTTAATCAGGAGGGAAATACAAGCTCCTGCTTGCTCTGAGCTCCACTGCTGGGTGAGACATAGGGGAACCCAGGCACATATGGGGAGAAATTGGACTGTCTGGTATCAGGCAGGAACATGGGGCGGCTTTCTTCCAAACAGAGGTGCTTGCAGTAGTCATTGTTCCTGTGCTGGGACCTCCTCACTGCAGGGCTGACTGGCAGCTATTGCTGTTGACTCCGCCCTGGAGATTCCATGAGACCTCGCCCTACCCAATTTACAACCCCACCCAAGCTGTGCACAGCGGCTTTTGCATATGAATGGCCTGTCCTTTCACAGCCCAAAACTTGTCAAATAAGCTACAGCTGGGTAAGGGAGCCCCAAAGCTATCCAAAGAAGGCCCAAGGCTGCACCAGCACCAGCCTGCCTTGGTTCACAGCTGGGCTTCATCTGGGCACTTCCAAACCTGATACAAAGAGGAGAAATCTGCATATCTCTCTGTAGCTCCTATTGGGTGGCCCCAGGCAGTGGCTGACTTTGCACCTCCCTGGAGATCCAAGCTAGTGTACCCAGTGGTCAGTGTGAGATCATACCAGGTTACAACTCTTCACATCTATAAGTGACACACTCAAGGGGCAGACTCAGTGAGCACCAAAACTCCACTGAAGCAAGTCCTGCCCCATAAGGGTGTCTCCTGCACAGCAGATCTTCCATTGTAGACACAGCTGGTCCTCACAGCCAATTAGTGTGGAGGTCAATTCCTCCTAGTGATACCAACAGCAATCAAGGCTCAACTACAACAAGATTGTGCACACAGCCCACAAAGGGGTGCACCAAGAGTGTGCACCTCAGGTGATTGGGGAGGCTGAGCAGCCATTGGCTCCTCACAGTTGACCCAGATTTGGTTCTGATTGGTTGGTTTCTATGCCAGTCAGCATCTCTGGGGCTATCAACGGGGCCTGATCAGAAAGGCCGGGCTGATCAGCAACCCCCATGGAGGCCTGGAGAGAAATGGAGGCCCTGCTGCTGGCCCTGCAGTGAGAGAAAGAGAGAGGCAAGTGCTTATCAACAGTTGCCACACAGGCTACGAATCAGACCCTGCTTCTCTCTTCAGGCCTCTCTTTGGGCCTGATTCGCAGCCCCCTCAACAGTCATTGCTGGGTCACCACGCCTGCAGCTGCAGCAGTCAGCGCTGGGTCCCCACGGCAACCCAGCACTGACTGTAGGACTGACTTCCAGTTGGTGGAGCCTCCAGTCTTGATGGACCCAGGGTTTTATATATTAGGATTCTGATAGTTATTTCATATGAAATTGTTGCTGGTAGAAATAGGATTCTTCCACAGAGTTGCAGGGAAAGCATTTTGGGGACCCACACATTGGAGAATGTGAGCAATGGTGGCCTGATTTATTAGAGCAACAGCAAAGGACTGGCCCAGGTGCCCCATGTCTCATCCTTGACCAGTGGCCCAGCTCCATCTGACTGCAAGAGAAGTTATGGGCTTGGTGAGCTCAAGTACCCACCAGGAGGGTCAGGATCCAGAACCGTAATGCCATCTCTGGGCTTTGGCAGTCCAGCATGCTGCTCCTTGCTGTGCTCTGGCCCTATGGGATCCATGCTTTAGCCTGAGCCTGGGCCCACATGGCTGCTACACTGAGAGAGCATTACAAACAATGAGGGAATGAACCTCGGCCTTTGTTAAGCTTTTCTTATATTTCCTTGGGTTTGGGAAGGAGTATGCTATCTTTTAAACTAACAAATCTGCTTCCTAATCCTTTGCAGGCTCGTTCTGGGCCCTCCCCCTATCCAGTCCTTTTCCTGGATCGTCTGGGGTTCTGTACCCTTATCCTATCCGATCCTTTTCCAAGGCTAGACTTCTCCCCTTTATGGTTGCCATTTTGGCTTCTACTGCACATGCCTCACAGTAGAACACCCCCCACTTCCACTCCCCACTATCTTGTCTTCCACTATAGATGTGCTCAGCAAAGGAATTTGCCCTACTGTTTTCTCTCTTCCCGGTGAAAGGGGTTAAAGCAGAATTAGGTAAATAGCGTAAGGGGTGGAAAAAGGAGGAATCATGGAGCTAGCTGAAACCACAAAATGTTTTGCAGAAAAACAGAGTGTGTTGAAACAAGGATGTTTTTCCTGCAGGTGCAAAATAAAATGTTGCAAAAAGGCCAAGAACTGATTAGAGAGCGGCACAGATAGACAAAGAACGGACCTTTAGCAGATATAACAGGAAGAGCAGAATGCTTCAGCGGTAACCCATTTGGATCCCCTCCCTGAGTGGGGATTCTGTGTTTGCTAGCAATAAATTCCTGCCTTGCTTGAACTTCTCTGGTCCACAGCTTCATTCTTCGATTCTGTGAGACATGTCCCTGGGAAGAATTCCTGCTCTCCAGTTCCGGTATCACTGGGAAGATCAGAAAGCCATTCTTTTCTGTCCGCTCTGCGGTACTGGGAAGAAAGGATGCTAATACCTTTGAAGGGCAATGGGGCTATCCCTTGCAGTGTCTGGAGCTGTAGCTTATAGACTTAATCCACCTTAGCCAGATTTCTCCCTTCTCTTTTGTTAATACCTAACTAGCTGCCTATTGTAAGAACACAAACAAAAACCTATAAAAATCAGAAAAATATGTGTTACATTTAAAATTAATTCATTTTGTAGAGCAAAAGAAACTCAGGTCTCTCAACTTCTAATTGAAATATTTTTCAATTTATGATTAAAATTAAAATCTACAAATGGTAAGAATTCCTTCTTTTTTACAGCAGCGTAGTATAGGAATTCTTATCATTTGCCACAGCATGGATGGAACTGGAGAGCATTATGCTTAGTGAAATAAGCCAGTCAGAGAATGATAAATACCACATGATCTCACTCATTTGTGGAATATAATGAACAACATAAACTGATGAACAAGGACAGATCCAGAGACGGAGAGGCATGATTGGACTGTCGGGCCCTGGAGGGAAGGTAGGGGAGGGTGGTGGTAAGGGGGAGAGATCAACCAAAGGACTTATATGCAAGCATATAGGCCTAACCAATGGACACGGACAACGAGGGGGGGGGGTGAGGGCATGAGCGGGGGCATAGGGGGTAACTTGGGGATAAGGACACATATGTAATATCTTAATCAATAAAAATATATATATAAAAATTAAAAGCTACAACCTAGTAGAGGTTGTACAATACAATATACAAACAGCAGGGAAACTCCAGGGAAATATAGACATATCTCTGCCGAGGTAGACAGAGAAATTAATTAGGTGTTAGCATTCATTCATTCATGCACCTTACTGATGAGTCCTACTAGGATCCAGATCTTGGGAGAACACAGAAGAATCTGACAGGGGCCCTGCTCTAAAATAGCCACAATCCTTCAGGGAGGCAGGTCAGTACTGATTTAATGGTGAGAAGCATAGGGCATTGGGGTGCACACAGGAAGAACCCTGATTTTTAAGGAAGGACAGGGAAGTTTCTGGAAAGACATAGTGGCTGGACCTTATAGGATAAAGGGTTTATTGAGGTGAAGAGAAGGGCACAGTTGGCAGAGGAAGCAGAGCGTGCAAAGACACAGAGAAAGAGCATGGTTACACAACAATTTCAATGCACTTAATACTACTTAACTGTATACTTAAGAATGGTGAAGATGGCATATTTTTTGTTTTATGCTTTTTTGCACAATTAGAAGTTTAAAAAGAATGTCAATACAGCACACAGAAGTTCTTAAATGTTGGCACAGTGTTAGAAGCTTGTGCAATAACACAAAGCACCTGGTTGTAGCTGAATCCTGTGTCTGACTAAGCTTCCCTCCCAGTGAAGCCCATGACCTGCCAATCACAAGCAAGATGGCCCTTGTTAAACTGGCTTTTTGGGCCAGCCATATAGAAAGGTCTTAACAAGTATTATTTCTTCTTTTGCTAAATTAAGTAGGCTAATATATCTTTGGATCAAATCAAGTGAAAGAGATTGCCTTTTTACTCTCTGTAGCCCAAACCCAAGTCTAAGCTTTTAAGGGAATATTGAATTATGCATGTCCTTTAGCACTGGAGGAAATAAGTCTAGAAAGAGAGCGAGAGGAAAACACAAGTAGAAAAATGGTGGGAAATTGGTGTAAAAAGAGATTGTTTGCCTACGTTACCCAGACCCCCACCTTGCAGACTAGGCCAAGACCAAATGCCAAAAGAAGTCAGATTTGTTAGATACTCAGGGTTTTACAAAAATTCAGCTCTCTCAGGAGGTAGATTTCATTATTCATATTTTTTAAATATTTTATTTTGTTGTTTAAAGTATTACAGATAGTAGTATATATGTCTCCTTCCCTCCCTCCTCCCCCCCATTGACCTTTCCCAGGCCTCCCCTACCCCCCGGCACATGCCCTCATCTCAACCCCCATTGTCTTGTGTCCCTTGGTTATGCTTATATACATGTATACAAGTCCTTCGGTTGATCTCTTACTCCCCCCCCCTCAATACTTCCCAGCCTTCCCACTGTAATTTGACAGTCTGTTCGATGCTTCTCTGCCTCTGTATCTATCTTTTTGTTCATCAGGTTGTAATGTTCTTTATTATCCATAAATGAGTGAGATCATGTGGCATTTTTCTTTCACTTCCTGGCTTATTTCACTTAGCATCATGCTCTCTAGTTCCACCAATGCTGCTGCAAATGGTAAGAATTCCTTCTTTTTATAGCAGCGTAGTATTCCATTGTATAGATGTACCATAGTTTTCTAATCCACTCATCTGTTGATGGGCATTTAGGCTGTTTCCAAATCTTGGCTATTGTAAATTGAGCTGCTATGAACATAGGGGTACATATATCCTTTCTGATTGGTCATTATTTATATTTTATAACTAAGGAAACAGATTAAAATTTTTCTCAAGACCATGTAGCTAGTAATTTGCATAGTACATATTCAAATTATAATTTTTTTATTACAATACTTGTAATCTTAAACTGTACATTAAATGCTTGTGTGTGCATGTATGTGTATACATTTGTTATATAAGGAAAAATACACAATATGAAAATGCATCTGCATAATAACCTAAGATGATTATGTTGTTTATCTCATTTGTCTGTAAAATTAAAATAATGACATTTGAAGGATCACATTTAATTGGTTCCAAATTCTGTCATCAAATGTTATTTAAAATACTAGTGTGAGTTTTATTTTAACCTCATTCAAATCTTTGATAAAAACTATTGAAGTGTTTCATTCAATTATTTATTATAGTTTCCATTTTATAATTACTGTGCACTGCTTGGTGGAATAATAAAGTGAATAGATTTTTACCTATTTAAAATCCAGTTCCCCATAGATTCTATATGTAATTTTTTATCTTCATGTAAAAGTTGTTATAAATTATGTTTATTAAAAAATGCTATGTAGCATTGGATTTTAAAACTTTTTTACAAAGCACTAAGACAATAACTTCTATATATTATAGTCTAGACTTTATGCAAATAGTTATTCATAAGCAAATACAAATTAAATTACTATATACATTTTACTCTCAAAGACTCATTTGGAATAGGTATCTTTTTAACTCAAGCAGTAGAATCTGCTAAGGATCTGATATAATGTGTCTAACTTTATTTAAAATTTAATGATTACCATAATAAAGATATTATTACAAAATGATAATGCAAATGGTAATTAGCATTTCTATTTTGTTGCTTCAAGGTCAACATGGTGGCAGAGCTGCCTGTTCCTTCCTTTGCTTTGTGACATTCCATTTCACTATGCTAAACCTTCACAGCATAGATTGTTATGGCTTTTGGCCTCTCTCTCTGAGCTGGATCTGAATCTTGGTGTTGGAGGCAGGAAAATTAATGAGTCCACCACTCCGCCTCATTCTCTGCTCCCCTTTTTAAGTGGTATAGTGACACCATTTATGCTATTATGGCTAAGCATTCCCATTGGAAATCCAGCCTTTCTTCTGAGATTAATACATTACCTATAAAAACAGTCTACAGATTTAAAATACACCAAAAATATATATAAACCAATAAAATTGAAATTGTAAGCTTGAGGGCAAAATTGAGACAAAGTAAAAACAGGGCTGCCACGTAATATAGCACAGATTGTTTACTGAACGATTCCAGGGAATGCCACTCACAAAGAACTGTACACCAACTGTTGCACAGTTCCAAATTAGTTAGAACAACTGAAGTAGTGGAGGAAAGAACTATATCTGCAATAAGCTAAAAGTTAATCTATGAATAAGTGCTTAAAAATACTGCATACAATTGTAGATGGCAGGCAAAGTCTTAAAGAAAATTTGTCCATGGTGCTGCACACCAAATGGGACAGAGAAGCTGGGAGAAAACCTACTAAAGGTGATATTATAAGAACTGGTGCTAAAGGAGTGAAAGTTCCTGTTGCATCCTCTGGGAATGGGAGTTTACCGGAGAGCTTTCCCCTGTGCTGTAGCTCCTCTGTTTGTAACCAGGAGCTGGGCAGCTGGCAGGGCCCATGAAGTGCTCCGAGCTGTTGGAATGAACTAGCTGTGTTTATTTAGAGATTAGTTCTTCTATCATGACAGATGGTTCCCCAAATATGGCGTAGTCTGTTTTTTTAAAGCATACTTTCTGAGCTTCCAGTTTTTATTTAGGCCATGATACCAGGTGCCCAGAAATTCCACACTGTAGTAGTAGTGTGGGATTCATTTTAAACATTTTCATTTTTTGTAATTGGAGGCAATTTCACTGAACCATGAAATAAAGGCTCCATGCCAGTGCATAGCCAATCACTCGGGGATCTTCTCAAAGCGCAGAGTCGGATTCAGCAGGTCCGGGGTGGGACCTGGGCGTCTGCTGTTCTAATATGCCCTAGGTGATTCTGATGTGCCTGTGGACTGGACTTCGAGTATCCAGACTATGGAGAAAAATGCCACATTCAGAGAAACGTCAATCATCTGTGGTGTCCAGAGTACTGTTTTCAAAGTGGTGGCGTGTTCACCAGGTTACATGAAGTTAGGGGTGGGCAGAAAGTACTACAGCTTCTTGTCCACTTCTGAAAATTTCTATTTTTATATTTAATACACGTAATTTATTAAAGCAATAATGCATGCACAAGATATGCAAATGTAAATGCATATATTTGAGAACATGCTCAATTTCTTACTAATAGAGGTTAGTATTTAAGGAGCAAAGTGATGTGTTTAGACAGGACTGGTGCAGTGCACAGGAAAAGGCAAGACATAGACAATCTCATTTTTCAGACAAAGACACTGAGCCTCTGAGATGTCAAGTGATGCGCCCAGCTTTGCAAAGCTGAGGCCCCGGCGCAGACCTTCTGACTCCCAGTCTGGTGCTCCTTCCTCTCCTCTGTGCCTCGGGCACTTAGCTAGAGAACAAACTCATAAAGTAAGTCAGAGCACCAAGGGGAACCTCACCTACAAACGCACTTTCCTCTGACCTCTAATAAAACACAAGCAGGAAAGAAAAGTTGCAAAAGCCAGATTGTCTTACATAAGCATCTCATTTGAGATAAAACTTTCCCTGCTGGTATCATTAATCACCTTACCTCTTGGCTTGCCCTAGGAATCCCTGGTGACAGAGCAACTACAAGCTGTTTTGTGTCTAAATTGCAGCCATCTCAAGAACAATTAGTATTTTTCACGGTGTTGTCTTGTAGAACTACAATAGGGGATGTGGACAAAGTCAACTGTTGTGAGGCAAAGGTGCATAGTTAGTTGTCTCTGCGTCTGTGGGGCCACTGAAATGTCTATCGCATCTAATGGTGTCAGCCTGAGCCTTGAATATGGCCATTTATGACTCTGTTGTAACAGAAGAATGAACCCAGAACCTGGGGAGGGGTAGAAGGGAAAGGCAGAGGTTGAGTATTACCCACAGAAGTACTTGCTTTCTTAGCCATTTTGCAAATGAAATAAATTCCATTTTAACATTGCAGAAGACCTTTAGCAAGTCATCCCTCCAGCGGCCATGGCAGAGACCCAGGAGTCAGGCCCTGCAGATGTACTGGGCTTTCCTGCCCAGTACACGGAGAGTAAAACATGTAACATTAAAAAACAATTAAGAAGTCTATTTAGAACGTGTATGCTCCTTTGCCCCTGTCTCCAGCACTCCCTCCTTTGCTATTTTTGTTACCACTGCACGTCCTGCAGGCATTGGAGGTGAAGACTGGAGGATTGGGCTCTTTCCAAGTGCTGACAGGGCATTCTTGACTGGAGACTTTCAGAGGCTAGGGACTCTCAGAAGCCCTTTACCATTTTTCACATTTCACTCATTCTTAAATACTTCATCATCATGATTATGAAACAGGTCTAAGGTATTTATTTCTGTTAATTCATTGACTCGTCCATTCCTTCTTTCACTTAGATATGCAATTAACTTCAGCAAGCAAGCCGTACCTTGTGCCTGCTAAGTACTGGGCACTGTGGAAGTCGTAGGGGAAACAGAACAAACATCATCTTCACCCCTCAAGTGCCACCAGTCAAGGGGAGGGCAGATAGACAAGTAACCATTGTCCAATGGGACCAGGGCTGGCTTGGAATAGAACCAGTGAGGGGGAACTGTTTTCTAGTTCCATCCAGATCCCGCACTTGCTAATGGTGGAAGGAAATGCCTTTGAAGGGCCTGGCTATCTTTGGAGCAAATCTAATAACGGAGGTAGGGGTGTGAGGGAAGGGGCATTTTCTGAGTATGGGCTAGCTCTATCTATCATCTATCTATCTATCTATCTATCTATCTATCTATCTATCTATCTATCATCTATCTATCATCTTTGACCTTTGCATGTATGTACCTATGCCGTATTCCCATATATATATATATACACATAAGCATATATATACACAATATACACACAGTATATACACATATATGTATGTATGCATATATACATATTAGCATATTACACAAGTGTATATATACAGATATATAAGTGTATATCTGTGTATATAAACTAGAGGCCTGATGCAAGAAATTCATGCAAGGGGCTCAGCCCTCGCAGCCCCTCGCAGCCTCAGCCGGCCCTCGCAGCCCCGGCTTCTTCCAGAAGGTCATCCGGATGGTCATTCTGCTATTCGGTCTAATTAGCACATTGGCTCTTTATTATATAGGATACATTCTTTCATTTTTCCTCAGAACTACCCTAAGATATTAATATTTCCAATTTAAAGCAAATTAAATTAAAATTTAGGGCTTATAAAGAATTTGCCAAAGTTACTCTGAATCTACACAGTTCTGGCTCCAAAGTCAACACTGTTTCTGAAAACATATCCTGAGAAGGCAGATGCGACACCTAGTTCTTCCCACCTTACCATAAATGCTTTGATTGAGTATACAGAAAAGAAGCACAGTTGCTTTTTCACATTATTTTTGGTTATGAGAGCTATTCACATTTTTTTTTTATGCTCAGATTCTTCCATATATTCTGGGTCACTACAGCAACATGATGCAGCTCTAATTCCTTTCCCAGGAGCTAATCTCTCAATAAAGAACTCCCCAGCCGTGCCAAGGAGTGGCCACCTAGGTAACAAATGTTTTCATGTTAACAATTCCTTTTTAGAGTGCTTGGGTCTTAGTCAATACACTCTCTAGGGTTCAGAAATCTTATTTCAAGATTTCAAGAGGGAATATCTTGTATTAGGCCATAAAATTGAATCTGATATCTTAAAAAATATTTTCATGCACAGCAATAGAAACAAAGAGAAGTTTCAGCCTCATATGCATGACATTTTTCTGGGTTTTACATATCCAGTGTATGTACTCACAGGTCTGAGATTTGAGAAACCCACTTAAGTGAGAGAAAAGAGTAGTGGGGCACCGCGAGGCATCACAGCTCTTTCCATCTTCCCAGCATACGGAGAGTACAGGTTGTTCCATAACCTGTAGACCGTAAGCCTGCATCTCAGACTGGTTTAATCCAGCCTCTCAAAACTTTCCCCACTGTCTTCAAAGTGAAAATGTGGGTAAGTAGTCACCACCCTATGAGGTACCCCACTTATTTGGTGTCTTAGTTAGCTCTGGCTGCCATAACAAAATACCACAGACTGAGTGGCTTATATTATAGAAATTATTTTCTCACACTTCTGCAAGGCTGGGAAGTCTAAGATCAAGGTGCTGTCTGATTCAATTGCCCGGTGAGAGCTCTCTCATTTTTTTCATAGCAAAGGTGAAAATTTATTAAAGAATAAGTACAGATTCCCACGTAGGGAAGGGGAAAGAATCTCACAGCACAGACTTCCACATGGGGAAGGGAAAACAGTCCCACAAAACGGAGTCCCAATTGGGGAGAAGGAAAGAGTCCCACCGACTTCCTGTTTCCTGATAAAGGCTGCATGGTCCTGTGTCCTGATATCCCTTCTGATTGGTCAATATTCCCTTTTGAGTTGGTTACTATAGTAACTCCCAGAGGCCCTCCTCCCTCATTTTCCTCCTATTCCTTCTGGGATTTCTTCCTCCTTGTTTATTTTGTAAATAAGACCTTTTGGCTACTCCCAGTTCCCTTATCTTATGTAAATGTAACTGTTGCCTCTCACTTGTCTTATGGAAATGTCATTGTTGCTGCTCCTTTGTCTAATGGAAATGTAACTTACTGAGTTGCATATGGTTGTGTCCTCCTCGCTGTGTCCTCTCATTTCCTCTTCTTATTAAACCACTAATCGCATCATTACCTCTGGGCCCTCATGAACTCATCTGACCCTGATTACCTCACAAAGACTCCATCTTCTAATGCCATCCCATTGTGGGTATGGCTTCAACAGTTATATTTGGGCGAGAAACACAATTAAATCCTCAACATCCGTCTTGGAACAAAGCCTTGAGATGTAAACCAGTGTTACTTCTAGTGGGCAGTTACAAGAGAGATGCCATAAGCTGCCACAGAAATTACGAGAGTTTCCTGAACCTTCAGAGCAGCAGTGGAAGGCTCCTGGGACCAAGGAGGAGGCTCTGTTCCCATGGGGCTCCTGAGCATTTAAATAGTGGTCGTCTTTTCCTGGGACTCAGCATGACTGTCTTTCAAAGCTAATTTCTCTGATTTATCTCCCAGTTCCTGCTCCACATTCACATAAATCCTTACAGTCCCTCATCATCCTTCCTCCCCCAAGAGCCACTTCCTTCCTTGGACCTTCTTCTTCTCCATATGTTCTTTCATAATAACTTTTGATGATCCAAATTTTCAACAACTGCAGTAAGAGTTAGTTTTTCCTGGATAGCAGAAATATGATCAGGAGTTTGGACAATGGGAAGGGAGAGAAGCATTTAAACTCATATTTCTTTTATTCTTATTTTATTTATTTGTATAATAATGAAAGAAAAAAAGTAATGCAAGTGTTGCATTGCCTTTTAAAAATATTCTTTGCAATATATTTCTTAAAGAAAACCTAACTCTAAAAGAACCTGCCTTGAAACATAACGGTAAATTAGAAACAAACAAACAAAACCTCATTTCTTGGAAAGGCCATTCAGATACATGCCATCATTGTTGTCACACCGTGCAGACCTCTCTGACCCTAGTAGATAAAATTGAACATTTCTTCCTGGCTGTGGCCACTGTACCTATCACATCCTTCTAGTTTATCATCTATCATATTCTCCTATAACTACATATTTTCATATATATTTTCCACCCTAGTCTTTTGTTGTTTTTCCCATGGTATATTTAATGTTGAGCAAGATAACAGAGACATTGCAGAGTTTAATAAAGTTTATTCACTGACAAAGTCCTTTGAAGACCATGCAAACACTTCAGTTCATTCAAAGGTTATTGGGTATTTAAGATGTCTGGAGTAGGTGTAGAAGAAGTTATATCATTTCCAAAACTGAGCAACTTAGAAAATTCTTGACATCGAATCAACTCTTCATCTTTTTCTTTGCATAAAACAACTATTCTGAGGCTTATTTCTGTCCTGTTTTTATTCCAGTTAACCCTGTGCATTGTTTTCTTTTTTTAAAAAATTAAATTCATTGGGGTGACATTGGTCAACATGAATATATAGGTTTCAGGTGTAAGTTTCTAAATTACAAAATCTGTATATAGCATCATGTGTCCACCACCCAAAATCAAATCTCCTGTTACTTCATAGTAGGACTCCCTTCTCCTCCCAACTGGAAACTACACACTACTGTTTGTGTTCATAAGTTTCAGTTTTATATCCCATATATGAGTGAAATCGTATGGTTCTTAGCTTTTTCTGTCTGACTTATTTCACTTAGCATAATGTTCTCAAGGTCCATTCATGCTGTTGTAAATCACTCTATTTCATCTGTTCTTATGTCTGAGTAGTGTTCCAGTGTGTATTGTACTACACCTTCTTTTTTTAAAAAAAAATATATTTTATTGATTTTTTACAGAGAGGAAGGGAGAGAGATAGAGAGTTAGAAACATCGATGAGAGAGAAACATCCATCAGCTGCCTCCTGCACATCTCCTACTGGGGATATGCCCGCAACCCAGGTACATGCCCTTGACCGGAATCGAACCTGAGACCTTTCAGTCCACAGGCCGACGCACTATCCACTGAGCCAAACCGGTTTCGGCTGTACTACGCCTTCTTTATCCAGTCCTCTATCTCAGGGCACTTTGTTTGTCCCTTTGTCTTGGCCACTATAAATAATGCTACAATGAACATAGGGGTGCATATATCTTTGTGTATAAATGATTTTGAGTTTTTCGGGTATATATCCAGGAGTGGGGTTGCTGGGTCATATGGTAGCTCTATTCTTAATTTTTTGAGGATTCGCCAGACTGCTTTCCATAGTGGCTGTACCAGTCTACATTCCCACCAGCAGTGAAGGACAGAGTTTCCTTTTTTCCACAACCTCTCCAGCACTTGTTATTGCTTGTGTTATTGATAATGGCCACTCTAACAGATGTAAGATGGTACCTCATTGTAGTCTTAACTTGCATTTCCCTAATTGCCAGTGAGTCCTGTTTTAATAATAATAAAAGACCCAGATTGAAGTTACAATTGCCATTCATTAGCTAAGTGAACTTCAGCAACTTGTGTAACCTATGTGCTCTGTGTCCCCTTCTGAGACTAGTGGATTACACAGGATGATGTCTTGGTTCACTTATAACACCAAAATTTTCTTCTTTCATATGTAACATTAGTGCGAAGATGTTATAAGAATAGAAATATTGAATATAAAATTACACCAAAGAGGTTTGTGGTAACAGCAATTACATATAATTATAGAATTTGCCATAACTTTACAAGATGAACCTCTTTTATTCTTTCTCTTATTTTTTATAAGTATTTGACTTAGAGAGCACATACCAACTGAGACAAAGCAGAATAGTACTAAAAACAACCCCTAAATTGAGCAGGCTCTAAGAGGCAAATACCTATTGTGAGATTCAGTGAGGATTTTTTGCTGTTATTTTGGGGAGAAGAAATTGGAAAATTACTGTGAGCGGACAAAGGAGAAATGTAAGAGTGTGTCTTAGCCATTAATGTACTACCAAATGGCCGTATCCATTGCATAAGGTTCAGTACCTCTCCTCCTAAAAGCTGGGCTTGCTTTTTGAAAAAAAGAATCTGCAAAAACAATAATATATGGGCTCAGAGTTTGCATCTCAATGATACATTTGCAGGCACATTCCTGTCACATTAATGAGGCCTTTGCCACTGCGTGGCCTCAGTGACAGTTGGATACACAAACAGCAGTTCATCAATTGATTGCAGGTGTTTCCCCTTGGAAAATAAAAACTGCATGTACAGACCACAAGGTGAGGGAAAATCGATTTTCAACAGCCACACAATCTGGTGAGTTCTGAAATACAGCTTTGGGAAACCAATTCTCTTGCTGCTATTTTCATATATAAATATATTTCATTTGTAAACTATAGGACCAAAGACATCAATAGTAATAAGGATTCATAAATTAAAAATTAAATACAATATACCTAGTAAGGCATAAAAACTTTTTTTCATAATTAATAGAAAATAAAATCTCCTCTGAAGGTGAAACCATCCTAGTTGAGAACCACTGGTCCAGAGCCTTTATTTTATTTTATTTTTTTTTTTATTGCTTAAAGTATTACAAAGGGTATTACATATGTGTCCATTTTATCCCCCCGCCCTAGACAGTCCCCTAGCCTCCCCTATCCCCCAATGTCTTATGTCCACTGGTTATGCTTCTATGCATGCATACAAGTCCTTTAGTTGATCTCTTACCCCCCTACCTCCTGCCCCGCAACCCTCCCCGGCCTTCCTGCTGCAGTTTGACAATCTGTTTGAGGCAGCTCCAGAGCCTTTATTGGGAAAATATTTTACTTCCCTCTCTCTGCACCTATATTACAGAAATTGGAAGTAGGAAATCAAGTAATAGTTCAGTTCTTCCTCTTAAATTTTAAGGATTGTGACAATTTGGAGAGATCACTCTGAGTTTAAAGCAGGAGGCACAGATTTCAGTTGCTTGTTTTTTCATTATGTCTCTGATTTTGAAAGCTTCTTAAATTCTGGAGACTGTTTTCCTCATTTACAAATAGGCGTAGTGAGGGAATAGAAAGTCCTATGTTCTTTAGTATGCAGAGATTTTATGCCACCTACTTTGCACACTGATTTTAAGAATAAATGGAGGTACCATTATCAATGGCCATTGAGTGGCCATTATCAATAACAAGCAATAATCAAATGGGAATAATCAAAACGTTAAACTTAAAAGATCTGTAGAAATGTAAGTACTACCTGTTCAGGTCATTCCTGGTGTCTGCCAATCATGCCTTTCATCCCCTCTGTAAATTTAATTTAAAATTCACTCTTTCCAGAAGCCCTTTCCTGATTAACTGGAGCCTAAATACAACCAGTGTAACTCTTCCTTTGGCATTTTCTTCAAAGTCAGTTTATGAGTCATTCAAGGAAATAAGTCTTATTACTTTGTAATCATACCTCGTTTGGGACTCCAAATAGAATTACATAGCCTGATCACTCACTTCATTCACTAGATTTGGCTCCAAAAGACTTTTGCTGTTCCCAAAACAAAATAAAAAGTTGATATTTCAACTCTGCATATACTGGAAAGATTGTGTTGCAAATTCTGACGACAATTGCAAAAGAAAGGTTTCATAAGGTTTTGTGGCATAGAAACATGGGATTAAATAAATTGTTAACAAAAGAGTGAATGTGGATAATTATCATTTGAGTCTATTTTATGTTAGTTTAAGGAAATATATCCTACAAATTTTTACACATCATATATGTTTGTATAAGGTTATTTATACACACACACACACACACACACACACACACACACACACATATCCCCTATTTTGCTATATGATTTTGTTGCTTCTCTTATCAACTTTCTTGCCCCTTTCTTACTCTGTGTTTCTTTGGATTACCCATAACCTTAGTTAAATCAATTCTATTCTTATCCTGTGCTCTTATGCAGTTTAATATGACCAAAGTAAAGGCCTATCCTCTTGACTAGTCTAATTTTAGATCCCTAACCATGAACCCCAAATCAACATTCAATTCTTCTGGACAATCTTACTCTATTTCCCTAATTTATAGAATCAGCTTTCTACTGATCTAGACTATTTTTTCTTATCTTCTCTTTTAAACCTCTATTGCCTCTTCCCTCGCTATCACTCTCAGTTGATGACCTTGACTTTTACCATACTGAGAAAAATTAAGTAATATAGGAAAGGACTTCTATAGACCAGATCACTACTGAGCCCACCCACCAGCCCTAGTTCCCCTGTCGTCTTTGCCTCTCCTTGCCCCCACACAGAGCAGATCCCTGCACTTCTACATGTGAGCCCATCTCCCTTTGCCTGTTCAAGGGCACTGTTCCAGGACTTCCACCTCCTCCCTTTCTTATTCTTTTCCTTGTTACTGGATCATTCCCATCAGCATAAGGATGTCTTAAAAATAGTTGTCCCTTGACCCTTTCCTTTCATTTTCCTTCTCATTTCCCTGTCCTTTATTTAGCAAACCATCTTGAAATAGTACTCTCTCCATCTCCTCTCTGACATTCACTACAGCCGTGCTTGTGCCTTCACGACACCACCCAAACTGCTCTTGTCAAGGCACTGATTGGCCTCCTTAGCTGCATGCAACGATAACACTTCACTCTTTATGTTACTCGGCTAATTGACTGAATGTGACCCATCGCTTCCTCCTCTTTGAAGTATTTTCTTCATCTGGCTTCTGGAGATCCCTCTCTTCTTACTTTTCTCCCTCTTTTGCTTTTGTTTTTGGTTTGTGTGTGTGTTTTAACGTTAATATATCTTTATTTAATTGTGTTTTCCCAAAATCCATATTTTATTTTATTAAAAAAACTTTATTGTTGAAAGTGTTACCTATGTCCCCTTTTTTCTGCCATTGACCCCTTATAGCCCACCCTCGCCCCCCGCCTCAGGCCTCCACCACCCTATTGCCTGTATCCATGGGTTATGCACATGTGCATACAAGTTCTTTGGCTGATTTCTCCCCACCCACCGGCCCCCCACCTTCTCTCTGAGTTTTGACTTTACTCGCTGCTCCTTCTTAATCTCTTGCTTGTTCCTTCTCTTCTCCCTGATCTTTCAATGTCAAAGTGTCCAAGGCTTACACTTCCTCATTTTCTCTTCTATAACTATATTTACTCCTAGGATGATTTTATCCAGTTTCATTGCTTTCAATAGCATCTATATTCTGGTGATTCCAAAATGTGTATCTGTAGCCCAAACCTCAGTTCTGAGTTCTACACTATGCTGCTGTCCCTATACTATCTCCCGCTAATAGATATTACAAACTCAGTAAGTCCAAGATGAACTTCTGATGTGCCCTATTAGTCTGCTTTGCTAGTGGTTTTTCTCACAGACTTGACTCTTTTCTCTCACACTCAACATTCAATTCCCAAGAGCTTTTGTGAAATCTATCTATGCTACATGTCCAGTATCTGAACCCCTTCTCACCACTTTCATTACTACCATCCTGGCCCAAATAACACAGATTTCTTCTGAATTAGTTGAACAACCTCATAACTGGGCTTCCTAATTTTATTCTTGTTCCCTGATGGTCTGCCATTAAGACAGCATTCACAGAGATTTCTTTAAGAATCTCTTTATACTATTTCCCTTCTCTGTTCAAACCACAATTTTATTTTGTTCTTATTTCTCTCAGAGTAAATGTGTAAGTCTTTGCAATGGCTTATAAGGACCTACAAGACTTGGCCTCACCTCTGTTTCTCACCAACTTTTTTTTCTATGACAATAATTTACTCACTGCAATTCAGAGTACTGGCTTTGCTGCTCACCAAACATTCTGGGAACAGATTTGCCCTTGGACCATCTCATCTGTTTCCTCAGTGTGGAGTCACATAACTAACCCCCTCAAGGTCCTTCAGGGTCAATATTTCACCAAGGGTGTCCCTTACCACCCTATTTAAAACTACCTCATGCCCCACCACACCACAGCCTGTACTCTCTTCCTCTTGCCTCAACTCCCAATGCTCTATTCCTCATTACAACCATTTTTCATGTCACTTATCTAATTTATTATATAATCTAAATAATGTTATCATTTTGGTATTTATTTCCTCTTGCGTATTTTCCCCAGGACAATATGGGCTCTATGGCAGAAGAGAGCTTTTTAAATTTTCTTGTTTTATTTACTAATGTATCCTAAGGGTCTAGAATTGTTTTTAGCCTGTAATGAGCTCAGTGAATAATTTTGAACCAAACAGCTATTACATTTTAAGAAAGAGTTGCCTCTCAGATATCAGTGAATTTAAATATGCTGAGGTCAGGGGTTGGCCTTCTTTGCTCATAACCTTTATAGTACATTTAGGACATATGCATAGAGAAGGATTTCAATAAATGCTTCCAAGATGATGAACATTTACAAATATAATCTTTTCAAAGATCATTTCAGTGTGGAGTTAGTCTATAAGTACACCATTTTCAGAACATTGAGTACAAATGAAATAGACTTCTACACATGGCACAATGATCTTGGATAATGTAATGTTTTCTGTTTCCTTTACTGACTAGCAATTATAACAATGGATATGTCTTGTGACAATATGTATGATTGGTAGACAGAAACAGTGGTGCAAAAGTTTGAAATTATAAACATTTTCTAGATAATTATTTGACAACTTTCTCTGTGTAGACAACAATAACTGAATTACATTCATAAGCAAGTGGTGAAAATTAGGGAATTGATGCAACAAAACTTAATTTTTCTTAGAAAAGTGGAAAAAAAATGGGTGACAACTGTGTAAAATTTGCATAAATTCTAGTAATAAAAGAGGCAATTGGGGATGGAGAACTTATACAAACTTTGCTAGTTGATTATACTCCAAGTCAGTTGAGCTATGATAACTAAAACAGGTCAGATACAAAATTTCTTAATTCCAGTGAGGATGGGTAGAAACAGACACTATCACAGTTCAGTTTCAATATTTTTTGCTTTTAATTGAAAAAAATATTTTTAAAAATTACTCAGGCAGTATATGAACAGCATTTTCTTTCCCTCTATCTAATTATTCTCCAATCCCTCTCTTCAGTTCCTCTTTCATATCCAGTGGAAACTACTTTTTATCATTTAGAGTATAACTTCCAATCAATTTTCCATATATTTACACACACATATATATGTGTGTACATACATGTACATGCACACACACAAATACACATAAATGGTATTAATTTGTGATATATATTTTTCCTAATTCTATGTTTTGGAGATTTACATATGTCATTAACTATACATCTATTCTAGCTCATTCTTGATAATGGTTAAATAATATCCCATAAAAGTAACACAACACAGTTTTTAAAAAATATGTTTTTATTGACTATAGAGAGGAAGGGAGAGGGGTAGAGATAGAGAAACATTGATGGGAGAGAAACATTGATCAACTGCCTCCTGCATATCCCTGGAATCAAGCCCACAACCCAGGCATGTGCCCTGACTGGGAATCAAACCAGTAACCTCTTGGTTCAAGGGTCCATGTTCAATAGCTGAGCCACACTGGTTGGTCAACACCCCAGAATTTACTTGAGTATTCTTTTTGTATTTGCATTCATAAATTTAATATATTTATCAGGAACAGTAATGTTTCTGTAACAATACACATTTTTTTTATTTTCTTTATTGATTAAGGTATTGCATATGTGTCCTTATCTCCCCATTGCCCCCCACCCACCCACACCTGCTCATGTCCTCATTCCCCTGATGTCTGTGTCCATTGGTTATGCTTATATGCATGCATATAAGTCCTTTGGTTGATCTTTCTCCCTTACCCCCACCCTCCCCTGCCTTTCTTCTGAAGTTTGACAGTCTGATCAATGCTTCTCTGTCTCTGGGTCTGTTTTTGTTCATCAATTTATATTGTTCATTATATTCCACAAATAAGTGAGATCATGTGATATTTATCTTTCTCCAACTGACTTTGTATCTAAACGTAAAAAGCTAAAGCAACTCAAACATCTATTAATAGATACTTGAGTTGCTTTAGCTTTTTACATTTAGATACAACATGAAAGTGAATATTTTACACACATATTTGTGTGTGCATGCATGCTGGTATTTCTGTAGAATACACTCTTCAGAAGCAGGCTTGAGGTAACAAAGAGCATATGGATTCCATTTGATCAAAGCAGCTAAATTGTCTCCACAAAGTTTTTATCAATTTATGTTCTCACCAATAGTGCCTGAGTTTCTAGTTCCTCATTTCCTCCACAGCACTAGGTATAATTCTGTCTTTTAAAACTCCTAATTTTATAGGTAGGAAGGGACAATTTCTGGTTACGTTTTCCATTCTTTGACATTGGATGAGTTTATGGGTTTTCTTTTTGTATTAGTAGGTGCTCACTGTTTTCTCTTTATCATTTACCATTTTTTATTTTACCTTTTCCCCTTCTTTTTCTTCTATTTGAGATACTGTCAAGACAGGAAGTCATTCAGGATTAGGGAAAAGTCAGGGGGAAAAAAAGAACTCAGTTCTTTATCCACTAGCCCCACTGTACTTCCCTTTACTTCTTGGCATGTTTAGGAAACAGAGGAAACAATGTATAAGCAGAGATGCTAGATCAGTGATGGAGAGTTTTGACTAGATATTAGGATTACTGAAGCCTTTCGGGTTTATTTAGTTGTGTGTTAGTAATGATGCCTGGAAATACCCCAAATATGTTAATATAATTGTTCTGGGGTGGAGCAACAGAAAAACATTTCCCCCTTATTTCTCCTGTGCAGCTAATGTTGAGAACCATATTTTAGGAAGTCTATTTATTTTCTGGTTTCTGCTCAACCCCTTGGTGAATTTTTCAGGACACGGGGCTGGGGAATTGGCATAGATATACCACAGACATATGCATCGGCAGGTGACTTGCTGCTGTTTTCAAGGTGTGGTTCAAGTTCTCTTGTCTGACTAGATTATCTAACCTATGACACAGATCATCTGTATTTAGTTTTTAGGCATAAAAGAAAATGTAGTAATTTTATTTTGGACCTTTCTCTCTCAACTCTTATATACACGCATATGCATTGTTATATATAAACAATATGTGAAATCCAGTACTGTGGTCAAGTTAGGTTCAAGTTCAGGAGTTTCAGGTTCCACTACAGGACCATGAATGCTTACGTAGGCCAAATCTATGCCAAAATATGTCCTAGGCTTTCCCATGGCATTCTACGATATAACTGCTCAGTGCACCTGTTGGTTTTTATAAATGTTCCAAATATCTATTGCTGGGTAACAAGTTATCCCAAAACTCACATTTAAAGCAACAGCGTTAATTCGGTTTTCTCATTAATATATATATATATATATATATATATATATATATATATATATATATATATTTGTCAGGGTGTATTAGGGACAGCTCACCTGTGTTCCACAAGGTGTCAGGGCAGGTAGCTCAGTGGAAGGGGGATCCGTATCCACAATGGCTCCTTTATATGGCTGGCAAGTGGGTGCTACTGTCAGGCCCCCTCTATGTGGGGCTTTTCCCAGGGCTTCTCCTTACGCATGGCGCTGGTTGTGTCGAAGAGCTACCATTGTCGTAAGGCCTGGGCGTAGAAGCCAGCACAGCGTCACTTCCGCTATATTCTGTTGCTCAAGTCATCCCAGGGCCCGATTCAAGAGGAGGGAATATACACCACTTCTTGATGGGAAGACATTTACATCAATTCAAATCATTTTTAAAGTGCTGCATAAAACAAAATCTCCCACACATTCACATAAAATTCCCCATGTATTCCTATAAAATGGACCCTGGTGTGTTTTTTAAAACTTTTCACCTTAAACTGTTTTTTGTTTTTTTTCCCTCATAAAAATAAGGGCAGGTTCAGGGTAAGGTACTTCTGTGAACAGAATGGGCAAATGGTTACTGTTATTGAAATTTATCTACATCTCCAAAAACAATCTTTATTTCCATTGAGTGCTACAGCACATCTGAGGAAATAAAAATCACATTCATTGGATGCATTTTTTAAAAAAAACATACCTTCACTACATGTACTTATGATTTATTTCACTGGTCTGTTAAAGTTTTCAGAGCAAATGAAGTGATATATTTCTGGTCAGTTAGTGACATCCTCTTAAAATAATGAGCAGAAGATTTTATTAGTTACTTGCACCTTAAATTGCTTTTATTTATTCGGTGTACATTACAGAGATTTCACCGGGGGAATTGGGTGGCGAATTTATCAAGCAAAGTAAACATTAAAGCTTATCAGTTTGAAAGCAGGTCTTCTACAAAAACACATATAATGACATGCTTTTAGTCAATTAGAAGGCTTCAGTGGGTCCTAAATTTTTTGACTTTTTTATTAGTTGAGCCTATGTAATAAATATCATAAAGTGCAAATATATTTGTGAGCTAATATTAAAACTCACTCCATTCTTTCAAGAAATTTGTCTCAGGAGCTACTATATGCTTCTTGAGCTGTTTTAATATAACAAAGCAAATGTCCTCCTTTTCTTGGTAGCAGGGCTTACCTCTAAAATATGCTGACCACCTGAGAAATATAATGCTCAGAAGACATGACTAAAGATTATAAATGGCATTTTCAATTATTTTCTGACTGCATTAGCACATTTTACCTGGATAGTGAATGCAGGTAGCTTAAAAGAATCTACCGAATGGGTAGATCTTTTGTATATGATAATGATGCCATCAATTTTTCCAAATATGACAAAATATATTAACATTAAGAAGCCAACCTAGCATACAAGAAACTCATCACTTTGATAGTCTGACATCTTCAGTCTCAATAGAACTAGCTCTTCCTTTGATTTTTAGACATGTCTTTGATTTTAGAAACTTTTATCCTTTTATCCTAATTTTTGATCATAATGCTTATTCTTCTCTTTAAACTTTCTTATAGAATAATTCACGTAGTCTTTATAAACAGGATAGTATCTCAAGTCAATTGATGAAACCACATAACAATATGGCTACTTGCTGTACACAAACATGCCCATTTGCATAAAGTCAGCAGTAGCTGGACACACAGAACAGCTCTGCTGCTCTCAGTGCCAGAATATATCTAAGCGGCCTGTGGTGGGTAAAGGCAGAGGGTCTGGAGTCAGATTGATGTATATTCTAATCCATATTCCATTATTAACTAACTAATTGTCTTCTTTCAAGCATGGCACAACACCCCACTGATGCTCTTCTTTAAAATGAAGCTAAAAAGACGTTATAGTGAAGAATAAGTGAGAGAGTCCTTGCAAAAGTAGCTGGCACAGCAGCTGGATAAATGTACATTTTCCCTCAGTCTCCTAACTTTGCTAAAAATAATACATTTTCCTTTGTATTAATCAGGGTTCTCCAGAGAAATAGAACCAATATTTGTGTATATACATATATCTGTCCTATCTAATAATAGACAAAGATGCAAATTGACCATACCTTCGCTATACCCACCATTGGCTAATCAGAGCAATATGCAAATTAACCTCCAACAAAGATGGTGACTAATTTGCATATACCGCTGGGAGCAAAGACTGAAGACACCTTAGAAGGAAGCCAAGCAATGGAGTCAAGGTAGCGGAGACAGGAGGCAAAGAAGCGGCAGAGAAGTGTGGGGTAGGAGCAGCAGAGAAGGGCAGGGTAGGAGCTACAGAGAAGGGTGGGGTAGGAGTGGCAGAGAGGGGCAGGAGAGAAGTGGCAGAGACGGGCAGGGTAGGAGCTTCAGAGAAGGGAGCGAAGCCCTATTCTTGCAGGAATCTTCCTGCAAATGGGCCTCTAGTATCTCTCTCTCTCTCTCTCTCTCTCTCTCTCTCTCTCTCTCTCTCTCTCTTTCTCTCTCTCTCTCTCTCTCTATATATATATACACACTAGAGGCCTGGTGCAAAAAATTTGTGCACTCATGGGGGAGGGGGGGGTCCCTCAGCCCGGCCTGTGCCTCTCGCAGTCTGGGACCCCTTGGGAGATAACGACTGCTGGCTTAGGCCTGCTCCCGGGTGGCAGAGGGCAGGCCCAATCCCTAGGTGCAGCCCCTGGTTGGGCTCAGAGCAGGGCTGATTGGGGAGTTGGGGCGCCGCCCCTGTCATGCACAGAGCAGGGCAGATCGGGAGGTTGCGATGCCACACTCAGTCACTCTCAGGGTAGGACCGATTGGAGGGTTGGGGCACTGTCCCCTGTCACACTCAAGGCAGGGTTGATGGGGAGGTTGCGGCGCAACCCCCTGTCACGCATAGAGCAGGGCCCAGCAGGGGGGTTGGGGCTCCGTACCCTGTCGCACACAGAGCAGGGTCACTCAGGGGGTTGGGGCGCCGCCACTGTCACACTCAGGGCAGGGCCGATGGGGAGGTTATGGCTCTAGCCTGTCACACACAGAGCAGGGCCGATCAGGGGGTTGGGGCACCACACCCTGTCACACACAGAGCCGCAGGGCGATCAGGGGGTTGGGGAGCTTCCCTCTATCAGGCACAGAGCAGGGCTGATCAGGGGGTTGGCGTGCCTTCCCCTGTCACGAACAGAGCAGGGCAGATAGGGAGGTTGTGGCCCCGCCCACTGTCACACACAGAGCCGCAAGGCAATCAGGGGGTTTGGGAGCTGCCGCCATCACACTGATCCCGGTGCCAGGAGGCCTCGCAGCTACACTGATTCTGGTGCTGGGAGGCATATTACCCTTTTACTATATAGGATAGAGGCCTGGTGCATGGGTGGGGGTCAGCTGGTTTGCCTTGAAGGGTGTCCCGTATCAGGGTGGGGGACCCCACTGGGGTGCCTGGCCACTCTGGGTGAGGGGATGATGGCTGTTTGCAGTTGGTCACACACCCTTCAGGGCGGGGGTCCCCACTGTGGTGCCTGGCCAGTCTGGGTGAGGGGTTGAGGGCTGTTTTCAGGCTGGCGGGTGACTGAAGCTCCCAACCTGTCCTTTTTTTTCTTTTTTTTAATTCTGGGCCAGCTTTAGCTCTGAGGCTTGGCTGCAGCTCTTAGGTCTCAGCTGCTGAAAGCAGGTATCTGGTTTGTTTTGGTTCTATAATCAAAACACTGTTTCAACTCCAGCTCTGAGATCCCGGCTGGCTGAAAGCAGGTTTCTGGGTTTTTGTTTAGCTTCTATATTTGTAACAATGTTCCAAACTGCAAGCTCAGAGGCCAGCAGCAGCAGGCGAGGAACGTTGGAGTCCTCCGTCACTGAAGCAAGCAAGCAAGCCTCATGTTCGCTTCAAGCTTCCTGGCTTCTGGCCGCTATCTTGGCTGGTAGTTAATTTGCATATCGCCCTGATTAGCCAATGGGAAGGGTACCATGTTTCTCTTTTATTAGATAGGACTAGAAGCCTGGTGCACAAAAATTTGTGCACTGGGGGGTTGGGAGGGAGGGTACCTCAGCCTGGCCTGTGCCCTCTTGCAGTCTGGGACCCCTCAGGAGATAAGGACCTGCTGGCTTAGGCCTGCTCCCTGGTGGCAGAGGGCAGGCCCAATCCCTAGGTGCAGCCCTTGGTCAGGCTCAGAGCAGGGCCGATTAGGGAGTTGGGGCGGCGCCCGCTGTCATGCACAGAGCAGGGTGGATCGGGAGGTTGCGATGCCACCCTCAGTCACGCTCAGGGTAGGGCCGATTGGGGGGTTGGGACACCGCTCCGTCACACTCAAGGCAGGGTCGATGGGGAGGTTGCAGCACCACCCCTTGTCATGCACAGAGCAGGGCCCATCAGGGGGTTGGGGAGCTCCCCCCGTCATGCACAGAGCAGGGCCCATCAGGGGGTTGAGAGCTCCCCCCGTCACTCACAGAGTAGGGCCGATAGGGGAGTTGGGGCACCCCCCCGTCACACACAGAGCAGGGCGGATCAGGGGGTTGGGGCGCCGCCACTGTCACACTCAGTGCAGGGCTGATGGGGAGGTTATCGCCCTACCCCATCACACACAGAGCAGGACCTGTGGGGGGGTGGGCAGGGCGCCACACCCTGTCACACACAGAGCAAGGCCAATCAGGGGGTTGTGGCCCCGCCCCCTATCACACACAGAGCCGCAGTGTGATCAGGGGGTTGGGCAGCTCCCCTGTATCAGGCACAGAGCAGGGCTGATCAGGTGGTTGGGGTGCCTTCCCCTGTCATGAACAGAGCAGGGCGGATAGGGAGGTTGTGGCCCCACCTCCTGTCACACACAGAGCCGCAGGGCGATCAGGGGTTTTGGGCGCTGCCCCCTGTCATGCTGATCCCGGTGCTGGGAGGCCTCACGGCTTCGCTGATCCCGGTGCTGGGAGGTATATTACCCTTTTATATATAGGATAGAGGTCTGGTGCATGGGTGGGGGCTGGCTTGTTTGCCCTGAAGGGTGTCCTGGATCAGGATGGGGGACCCCACTGGGGTGCCTGGCCAGCCTGGGTGAGGGGATGATGGCTGTTTGCAGCTGGTCACATACCCTTCAGGGTAGGAGTCCCCACTGGGGTGCCTGGCCAGCCTGGATGAGGGGATGATGGCTGTTTGCAGCTGGTCACACACCGTTCAGGGTGGGGGTCCCCACTGTGGTGCCTGGCCAGTCTGGGTGAGGGGTTGAGGGCTGTTTTCAGGCTGGCGGGTGACTGAAGCTCCCAACTGTCCCTTTTTCTTTTTTTTTTGTTCTGTGCCAGCTTTACCTCTGGCTCCAGCTCTGAGGCCTCTTCTGCTGAAAGCAGGTATCTGGTTTGTTTGGGTTCTATAATTGAAATACTGTATCAACTCCAGCTCTGAGATCCCGGCTGGCTGAAAGCAGGTTTCTGGGTTTTTGTTTAGCTTCTATATTTGTAACAATATTTCAAACTGCAAGCTCAGAGGTCGGCAAGGCAGGCGGGGAACGTTGCATGAAGAGATTTGTGCAATAGGCCTTCCCTTCCCCTGGCTGCCGGCACCGGTTTTCCTCCAGCACCCGGGACCCAGGCCCTCACTGCTCTGGCTGGAGCCTTCAGTCTTTGCTCTGCCATTTCATGCCTACATATGCAAATTAACCGCCATCTTTGTTGGGTTAATTTGGCTGTGAGAGTAGCAGAGGGATGGTCAATTTACATGTTTGTCTATTTTTAGTTAGGATATGTATATATAAATTATATATATATTTATATGTATATAATATATAATACATATATATAATTTATCATAAGGAATTGGTTCACACAATTATGGAGGCTAAAATTAGACGATCGGCTGTCTGCAAACTGGAGACCCAGGAAAGCCTGTGGTATAATTCAGTCTGAGTTTGAAGCTAATAAATCCAAGTTCAAGGGTAGGACAAGGTGAGATGAGGCATCCAGCTCACGTTGTGAGACAGAAAAAAGAACCAAATAACTTTTTTCTCTGCCTTTTGCTCTTTCTGTACAGGCCCTCAGGATTAGATGATGTCCATATATCAGGGAAGGCAATCTACTTTACTCAGTCTACAGATCCAAATACTAATCTCATACAGAAGCACCCTCACAGACATATCCAGAAGTAACATTTAATTTGGTCACCCCATGGCCACCCAAGTTGACATAAAATTAGCTATCATATCTTCTTATTTTCCATTTCTATTGTCTCTGAGTTCCCAAGCTACCTCATTAAATGTTTCTTAAGCATCAGTGTCTTTTTTAAAATGTATTTTTATTTATTTCATAGAGAAAGGAGAGGGAGAGAGAGATAGAAACATCAATTATGAGAGAGAATCATGGATCAGCTGCCTCCTGTATGCCCCACCTTGGGGATCTAGTCCGCAACCCAGGCATGTGCCCTGATTGGGAATCAAGCTGTGACCTCCTAGTTCATAGGTTGACACTCAACCACTGAGCCATGTCAGTTGGGCAGCATCAGTTTCTGTTTATCTTGTCATGGAGCTGCCTCCAAATCCGTATCAGTGGAAAGTAAATTAAAAAATAAGATTAGAGTTTTTGCTTAATTTATTTTGTAACTGAGGCATAGAAAGTCACACAGGACAAAAATTTACTTATCTACGTCTTTCTGAATCTAAAGTTTGTGTTCTAACTATTAGTTTCCACCACCTCTTAATAACTGAAGCTGAGAAAGTTTATTTTGCTTATTTTTAATAATGTCACTGTAGCAATAGCAACACATCTTTGAATAGCTGATCTGTGATATTCACTTGTAAGACATTTTTTTCTGCCATCTTTTCATTCTCGAAGCAATGTTTATTGAGCACCAACTTTTATGGTTCTGGTGTTGAAGTATGTACTTGGAATTCAGTTATATTCAATGATTAAAAAGACAGAATCTGTGCTCTTAAGGAGTTGTTAGGAGAGATGGAGATGGGATATAAAAGTAAGCTGCCATTGCCATAAGTGCTTTTTTAGAGGAAATGAGGCAGGGGACAAATCATGAGGAACTTGTTCACTATTCCATGACTTTATTCCTTGGAGGATGTGGCATCAGCAAAGGGTTTTTAATTACAGAAGTGAAATGAAGAGATGGGCACTTTGGAAAGATGACTAGCTGTGTGCATCATGGAATTAATATGTTAGTGTGGTCTAGAGAGGCAAGTTTTGCAGCTGTTGCAGTAATAATCTGGGTGAGAGATGATTGAGGTCTGAATTGAGAGATGGTGGGGAGATGAGAAAAGGGACAGATTCCAAAGATGTCATGGAGGGAGAAATCATAAAATTTGATGTTGCAGTTGAAAAAGAAGGAAGAAGAGGTTAACCCCCAAGCCTATGAAATGAACAACTTGATGGATAATTATACTTTTTTTTTTTTAAAAAAAGAAAGAACAGCATATTTTGAGGAAAGACCATTGTCTTTCTATTTAGTAAATATGTACCTATATTTTAGCAAGGTAGACTGTCCAGTAGAAACTTGAATATAAGAATTTGATCTATAAGAAAAGATGGATTGACCAGATAGACTTGAGGTCCAAATGTAATTAATGAAATGGTGAGCTCAGATGACTTAACTTTAATTGCATGGTGTGTAATGGTGGGGAGGAGGGAAGAAGAGAGGTTTTGAAGTTTGGGAACTTTTCTTTCTAATTCTTTTCCTCTTGATGTTCCTTTCTTTTTTATTTTTAAATATATTTTTATTGATTTCAGAGAGGAAGGGCGAGGGAGAGAGAGATGACCAGTTGCCTCCCGCATGCCCCCTACTGGGGATCGAGCCCGCAACCCAGGCATGTGCCCTGACCAGGGATTTAGCCTGAAGTTAATTGTCTGTGCAGTTGTGATAGTGATCAAAATGAGACAAAATAAAAGCAAGTTATTTAGTTTAAAGAAAAGCAAAATTGTTGTCTACTGCATAGTGTGTCACACTAAAAGGATTCCCAAATTGCCAAGTGCTCTTTTCATCTGCTGCCTGCTGTCATTCTAACTTACCCTCTATGTACTGGGGATTTCCAGATGGCATCTGCACTGACGTCTAGATTGATAATTGCAGAAAACTCACTACATTTCTTTCTTCTTTTTAAGACATTATATCTTTCCCCTGCCTCAAATTAGAGATAAAGTCTTGGTTTAAATCGAAATTCTGACAGAAGTTTAAAAGCTCATGGGGCAGTCTGAACGCGCCCTCTCTCCAACGCCAGGGAGACCCTCAGTCCCTCACCCTGAAGCTCCCCATGACCATCAACAAGTTCTTCCAGCCAACAGAGATGGCGGCCCAGGACTTCTTCCAGCGCTGGAGGCAGCTGAGCCTCCCCCACCAGGAGGCGCAGAAAATCTTCAAAGCCAACCACCCCATGGATGCTGAAGTCACGAAGGCCAAGCTCCTGGGGTTTGGCTCTGCTCTCCTGGACAGCGGGGGCCCCAGCCCTGAGAACTTCGTGGGGACTGGGATCATCCAGACTAAAGCCCTGCAGGTGGGCTGTCTGCTCCAGCTGGAGCCCAATGCCCAGGCTCAAATGTATCCGCTGACCCTGCACACCATCAAGGAGCCTGTCTCCATTCAACTGTGTGAGCTGCTGGCCCAGCAGTTCTGAGCCCTGGACCCTGCCCCCGGCTCCAGGAAGCCCCTAGGACTGAGGGAGCTTTGGTGGATTGGAGCAGTGAGGGGACCTCCACTGGTGACAGGGAAGACCCCACGGTAGGGGGATGCCTGGGACTTTCCTCTGGGAAGTCTCCTTCCTCGCTTCCCCAACCCAAGCACAGAGGGGAGAGGGGCCAGGGAAGCAGGGGCCTCCTCCCCTCCCTTCCACCCTGTTGTGGCCCCTCCTGCCCCCCCCCCGCCCCCATCTAGGGGCTGTATATTATTGTGATCCAATAAACAGAAAGACCCAAAAAGAAAAGCTTATGGGGCAATAAAATGCAGTTAAAAAAAGAATGAAAAAGAAAAGAACAAAATTTAAAATGTCTTATCTATGTAAAGAATTAGCAGTGCATACAATATGTGGTTACTGAGTTTTAGAATCATGCTTATGCACTTGTGTGATATTTTCTGCTAAATATTTATTGATTAATGTGCACTCCAGCCAACTTAAGAGTTAAGATTGGGAAATCAGGGTCAATTACTGATTTGTGAAAATAAGCAGTGAGCAGCTAGCATCCAATGATGATAATGGTTTTTTAAGATTTAACCATGCTCTTGGGTACATGGCTTCTCCCACATGGAGTCTCTAGGATTCTATTTTTGCTCTATCTTGAGCTTAGGATGACGATCATGATGAATTGTATCATATTGTAAGGTGGTTTGTGATGAAAAAAATTTCCACCAGGGACTGTAGCACAACTTCAAAACTCACGCTCTGATAAAACACCTAGAAATGTACAATTGTCTCCTCTTCCTTCCCTCTTCCCTTGCTTTTGTTAAAGGCAAAAACAACATAACAGAGAACTAAAATGTGGGTTGGTAACAATAATCTTTTTCTAGGTAGATGTTAAAGTTTCAATGATTTTATCTGTCTATACCTATTTTTTATATATTTATCATCTATCAATCTCATTTTTAAAAATTATTCAGTTTAAAATTGGAAAAAAGTGGGAAATAGGGATTTGAAAATTAGGGATAGGGTAAATTGTCGAGATATGAAAGCTACAGACTTCTTAAAAAATAAATGTCAGTTTTCCTTTCAAAATGGACAACTATACACTAAGACTAAGTTCTCTGTAGATACAGCACAGTGGTTGGCATATTGGTAGATTGCCTTCATCAGCATGGCTAACTTATTTAGCTACTTGAAGACACAGTCATTTTGGGATCAAATGGATCACCTGCCCGTTTGCACATTAAGTCTATTACGTGGTCAAAGGGAACAAAATTGGTCCTCCGAAAGGAAGGAATCAATGACCTGCCATTTTTATTATTAAATCTCTTGCTTTCAACCATTTCAACTATGTGGTATTCTTGCCTTTCTTTTCCTCGGAGTCTACTCAAGACTTTGGTAGATTACTTCTCTGAAATATCTCCACAGTTCTGGAGGAACACTCATAGAGCTCTGGAAACATTGGAAAGCCTCCAGATGCATTTCAGGCTTCTCTATAGATGAATATGGGTCTCCAGGCTATTGTTCAAATGGAAGATACTCCAGTTATATGGCTCTAAAGAGCCTTCAAGAAGGCAGCATGATTATTTTGTATGCCTTTAGAAGAAACAATTTTATATTAGCTGTTGCTTTCTGAATCTTGTTTATTTATTCATTGATTCATTTTTTCTTACAATAGTCATTTACTATGCCTTTTCTGTAATGTATGAACACTGTGTGGATTTACATAGATTTGCATCTCACTCTCCAGGAATTTACAGTCTTATTCTTTCTATCATGCATTTTTATACAAGATCCTAGCCTGTTCTATCCAAATCAGGTACTTGGATTATGAATTTCCTCTATTGGATCAAGTTTAAAACATGTCTGAATAACTAAATATATACCAAAAATTAAATACATATAAAAAATGAGGAGAGAAAGTTACATAACATAGATGTTTATGAAGAGAAGTTATCTGTTAAGGGCTGAATTGTGTCCCTCACAAAATTCAAACATTGAAGTCCTAATGCCTAGTACTTTATAATGTGACCATATATGGAAACAGGTTCTTTTACAGAAGTAATTAAGTTAAAATGAGGTCATTAGGGTTGGCCTCAATCTAATATGACTGGTGTCCTTATTAGAAGAGAGTATTTGGACACACACACACACACACACACACACGATAGTTGTGAAGATATAGGGAAAAGATGGTCATCTATGAACCAAGGGGCCAGGCCTCAGGAAAAACCAACCCTGCCAGTCCCTTGATTTTGGACTTCCAGCCTCCAGAAGTGTGAGAAAATAAATATCTATTGTTAAAGCCACCCAGTCTGTGATACTTTGTTACAGAAATCCTAGCAAACTAATACAGCATGATACTTGGAAAGTCAAAATTAATTATTGAGCAAATGTTGTGTATAAGTCATTACAATAAATGTTGTATAGTAAATATTAATTTAGGCCTTAAGTTGCTTGGAATTTATTTCTCAGATAAGTACAATTCCATATTTGTTTCCTGAAGAACACACACACACTCACACACACACACACACACACACACACACACACGAACCTACAGTCAAGTAGAGAATAGCTTTTATGATTGGAAATACAAATGGAAAAAGTTCAATAATTGTAATGACAATAGCAGCTCTTTATATTTTGTGTCTTCTCTGTTCTGCCGGCTGGGCCATAACACCTATTTTTATCAGTTAGTTTTATTTCTGTTATAGTTAAAGACCTGAGACTCAAAAAATTATCTTTTAATCACCCAAGATCTCATAGCTAGAAGCTCTCATGGCTAAAGGGACAGAATTGGCACTTTCTACTCTTTGAAGGTGTAGCAAATGCTTTCAAAGATCTTCCTGCCCCAAGAAAAGTCTGCTCTGCTTCCCAGGGTTCATTAATGCTGCTGAGTAGACTGGCTCTTTTTATGGTTAACAAGAGCTCTGATATCCATAGTAGCCCGTCAACGCTGGGAGCTGTCATGGAAGAGTTTTCTTCCTCTGGCCTCTCCTAAGTATTTCAGGTCATTAGGAAGTTACCCTTCTTCCTTCCTAATCCTCACTCAGTCACTTGGAGAACAACCCACAACCTACCTCTCCTTTGCCTAACTGCTCTAAAACATTAGGTAGGAATTGTTGCTGAGGTCTTTATAAGGTCACAGCAAGATATGTGAAATAGGCAGGAGGGCCACATATAAATTTGCATAAAATATGCCTTTAATTTGCATTTAAATGCACTGTGATTTGCATAAAAGTCTATTATTATGCCTTTAGAGTATAAATTTTATAATTGTCCTTTTTTAAAGCTGTCACTTATTTTTCATGCCCCCTTTTTCAATTCTTCCCAAGATTTCTGCATTCTTGAGGATGCCTCCCTTCATGACCCAATAAGGACATAATGGAGGTTTCTGGTGCTTTTGCATAAAGAACTCACACAGAGAAATGCTGGCACAATCCTCATTTTCTTTTTCTCACCAGAAAATCCACTGTCACATTTCTCTTCTCATTTTGTGTCTAGTATCTGACTTCATTATAGACTATTAAGCCCATCACTATCAATGAGAAATTGTATGAGGTAGAGTTAAGCAGGAGAAGAAGAGTTTATTTAAGACTATTGCAATGGACGTCAAGATTATTACAATAGAGAGTGAGATAGAATTTTGGTGAAACAAGAGATGGGAGAGTGTTTAAGCCTTGCGGTGAGCCAGTGTAAAACTGCTGGAGGATTTTGATTGTTCAAAGAGATTAGGCATCTTTTAGGTGTTTGCTAACTGGTGCACAGAGACTGGGGAATAGAGGCTCTCTCTTTCCTGATTACATTTTAAAGGGATGGCTCCCAGTTCCTTGAGAAAGACATTCCTGGTTTTAAAATTTGCAAGAGGCAGGAGATTTACATCTCAAATGGGCAGAGAAGGAATTTAAAAGTATGAAGTTTTTAAAGTAATTGTTCTTAGAAAAGGAGGTCAGGGCCCACAGTCAGAAGGACGCCTGTCTAAAGTTTAGCCAAGCTGAGGAGAACCTTAAAGCTCTCTTGGCTGGCACAGACACCTATAAATTCAATCAATTCTTGCATAGGCATCCATTCAGTCCCTTCCCCATCTCTGGACTTACTGCCTCCTCTCATTAGCACCTCTGATGTGTAGAACTTGCCAGTTTTTTAAAAATTTTTTGTTAATGTGGATGGAGGGAAAAGTCACAGCATGAAGCATAGATCTGGAAACTCAAAGCAAATAGGGACTCTTCAAAACCATGATAAACAGTTTGCTTTACAAGGGCCCGTCACCTACCCATTAAGAGCAATCAAGGAAGTTTAGACAATTAGGAAGGGCATTGGTCCTTCCTTCCTTCTTTAGTCCACCACAGAGATTTCTAATGTTCATAGTGATATCAACCAGCATTGAGCCACTATCAGCAGAAATCAATGGTTTTTGACCCATAAATAAGTTTCTGTCCTATTGTACAGAAGAGCAAAGTGAGATAACAAGATGTGTAGACTTTCCTAGAGTCACCAAGCTAGTGATACTTGGGGAAAATTATATATTTCATAATTTATCTTTGTGACACTATCTTTGTGACTTAGGCCAAGTTATTCAACTTCTCTGTATGTGATTTCCCTCACCTATAAAAAGAGAATAATAAGTAATAGGGTGGTTGGATGAATTTATTGAGAAAATAATCTATTTACAGCCTACAGAAGATCCCTGGGGATATAGGAAACGATTGATAAACTTCAGCAATTGTGATTTGCTGGCTAAAATATAGGTTCTGCCTGATTCTAAAACTTATGCTTTTTTAGTAAGCTGTGATGTTATCTATTTTGTTGTCACTTCATAAATCTTGTGGAGTACTTGAATTAAATTTTTCTGTTAAGCATAAAATTCTAAGGGCATAAAAGGATGCATAATGGTTACATATGTTACCAAGTTTTTTCTTTCTGATTCTCTTTTCCAGATAAATTTCACTTCTCTCAATATCAAATTCTTTCAGAATCTAGCATCTTTTATTCCAGTTATCCAGGTATTAAACTAACTTTTGTAGTTTTGATTGATGTCTGGGTTGATTGTTTTATGATGTTCATAATAACAAGAAAAAATAAACTTTTATTCATTTTATTTCTGGAGCTCAGATCATGATGACAATATTATATCTCCAGCTTTTATCCTCATTGAATTCATGACTCTTTACTCTTTGCCTCTTGTTTGAATTACATCCTTTCATTTACCCAATTTGTTGTTCTCTTTTCTAAATTGTTCTTAAGATCTTCCTTAAATCTAACTCACCTTTTGAATTAATAGTTCTAATATGTACTCCAGGGTGTAATGTTACAAGATCTTTCTCCATCCTTAATCATCTGGACATTGGAGGCATCTATTTCTAAACTGTTGGAAGTATCTAACTATCAAAACTGAATTATATTATTTTATCAATAACTTAAATAGTACTAACTCTATTTCTTGACTCCCCCAAAGTCTGTTTTAGATTGTAATCTTTAAATGGAATAGATTGACTAGATGTTGTATTTATCATGAATACAACCAGCTCAAAATATTTAAAATAAAACAGGTTTACACCTCAAACAATGGAGTGATTCTGAGATACTTTGTTTAATTTTGAATATGTGGTATTGTTAATTCCTCTTAGTGAAATGAAACACAAACTCATAGAGGGTTATCAGGGGCTAACTGCTGTCATTCAGCGTCAGTGTGGATGTTTTGGGCATTGTTCCAGTAGATCATAATCTGAGAGATAATGACTCTAGTTCTGTTTTTCCCAGCTGTTCTTACTCAGGGGAACAGCTGCCATTGTTACACTTGTAAACTATATGCCTGGCAGAACTTGTGATGGAGTCTGAAAATGCATTTTTGTTTGTGGGTTTATTTTCCTGCATGGTAAGGTTATGTTCAGACTTAAAACAAGAATAATACAACATATCTAGTTGACAATTACAGTGCCTAGGAGACATCAGAGGAATTCAATTGCAGGTACGCATCACCTTGAATTTTTCCTTTCTTCTGATTTAGTGAGTCATTTGTGACATACTTATTTGAATAATCTTATCTTACATAGAAAAAAAACACCCTCAAGGGCAAGTATAGGTGACTAGAGCCCACAGTCTGTCATGTTGTGAGATGTAAGATTAACTGGGTTAGAAATTTCTGGTACTTTTTGTGGAAGATAATTCCTCATCAGGAATTCACCTTCTCTCACCTGGGTACCTTTGTGCCCAATGACAAACTTGGAAGACAGCTGGACTTGATTAGAAGTGCATACAAAAAAGCTTTCCCTGTGTGAGACCTGTCAGTCGTATAGGGATTGAACCAGCAACTTTGGCCTCATTAGCATCATGTTCTACCAGCTGGCTCTAGGAAGAATTAATATTCAACATGAAATGATTTCTCTGAATGATCAAACATAAAAGAAAATAGATTTGAATCAAAGTATCTTTTTAACCTCAGTAATACTGTATCCAAAGAACCTTCAAATTCCCTACATCATAAATCATAAAATGGCACCAGACATCTCACCAGATGTCAGACATGCAACTTCAGAAATATGTCATGGGCTGTACTTATCTTACAGTGAAGTTTTACTTTTTATTATCTATGCTAATAAAGGGGTAATATGCTAATTAGACCAGACATCATCTGGATGACCTTCTGGACATCCTTCTGGACAAAGCCTCGGTGGCAGGACTGAGACAGAGGCAGTTAGGGCAATCAGGCTGGCAGGGGAGAACAGTTAGGGGCAAACAGGTCAGCAGGGGAACAGTTAGGGTGATCAGGCAGGCAGGCAGGTGAGCGGTTAGGAGCCAGCAGTCCTGGATTGCGAGAGGGATGTCCGACTGCCAGGTTAGGTGGGATCGGACCTAAACCGTCAGTCGGACATCCCCTAAGTAGTCTCAGATTGGAGAGGGTGCAAGTCAGGCTGAGGGACACCCCCACATGCACTAATTTTGTGCACTGGACCTCTAGTTATTATTATAAAAAGCTAGAAGTTTTTCCAGAGAGTTTCAAGACTTTTTGAGCTATACCAAAAAATACTTCAATCTTACCTTTACTGAGACTACTTTTCAAAAACAGAATATTGAAGGGAAACTTTTGATACGAGAAAATGTCTGAAACACAATAAATGTGGACATTGTTCATGATTACTTCTAGGTTCCCTTCTCTTTTTGCTTTCTCCCTTAGACTTACCAACTCAAAAAACACTCAAAATCCAGTTTTGGAATTTTTTCTAAATGTCAATCTCTGCTCCCTGCTGGAATTTTTAATTTACACAAATTCTTTCTTTCATTAAATTGTAGAGCATCGCCTATCAATGATGTTATGTCTTAAAGCTTCTCTCCCTCTTGACTTTTGTTGCTACTGGTGCAGCTTCCTTTCCTCAATCACTGAAGATTTAAATGTAGGTCATGATTGCTTGTCAGCTTCTTTCATTCTACTGTATGCTGCTTAAATACTGGAATTGTCATTCTTCATTCTCCATTGCCTGGTGTAGTCCTTGCCACACTGTAGTTGTTGAATAAACATGTTTAGAATAAATGAATTTTTATATATATTAACCTTTGCTTGCTCTGGCACTCTTCTTCTGATTAAAAAAATGAATAGATAATCAAAGAATTTGAATGTAAAAATAAAAAGTTTTGAAATGTATAGAAGGAAAAGTATCTCGTTCATTCTTATCCTCCATCTGCACAGCCTTCCCACCCGCAACCACACATATACACACGGGGGTAATCATGATCATCAGTTTTTTATGCTTCCTTCCAGAGTTCCTTTTGCACTTATAAACATATACAGATCTATATTCATATATTCATATAAATATAAATATATTTTATACATTCTTATGGTATGTGCAGTACACCAAACTCATTCCTCTCTATCTTGTTCTTCACTTGAAGTATCTTAGAAATATTTCCACATTTGAATACAATTTTTATCATTCTTTTTCTTTAAGTTATATACCATCCTATATAATAATAGGGTAATATGCAAATAGACCGAATGGCAGAATAACCAAACAACCAATCAAAGCATAATATGCTAATGATATGCTAAGGCTGCTCAACCACTTGCTATGACATGCACTGACCAAGAGTGGGCAGATGCTCCAACTGGTAGGTTAGCTTGCTGCTGGGGTCCAGCTGATCGGGACTGAGTGAGATGGGCCGGACATGCCCTGGAGCCCTCCTGCGGTCCCTCCCCAGCCCAGTTGTGCACCAGTGGGGTCCCTCAGACTGGCCAGCACTCTCTTGCAATCTGGGACCCCTCAGGGGATGACGAAGAGTTGGTTTCAGCCCAATCCCACAGGCCACTTCCCTTGGGAGGGTGCCAGATGCAGGGCTCATGGTTGGCGAGCGCTGCTGCAGCAGCGTGAGGCTCTCTTGATCAGGACTGATTGGCGTGAGCCCCCGGTAGGCAAAGTGGATCTGGGATGAGCGGGAGCAGCAGGTAGGAGCTGCAGATGGTGTTGGACTGTGGTTTTGGCCTGATCCCTGCAGGCCACACAGAGGGACCCCACCTCTGCACGAATTCGTGCACCGGGACTCTAGTTCCATTATAAGGAGGTAACTGTAGGGGGCATTTCCTATCGATGGAGTTTTTGCATCCTGTGCCCATATAAAAGATACTTGAGTAAATAACCTTGTGTGATTTCACATTTGTGCCAGTAAATTCCCATAATATAATTGCTGGGTCAAACTTGATAGTGATGACATAACTGAATCACCCCCAAGAAGGATGGTGATAACTTAATGCAGCAATGTATAAAAATGCCTATTTTCCTGTTGTCTCATTACAGGGTGAGTTATCAAAATATAAATTTTTTCCTTAAATGTCTGTAGAAGAATTATATTTCAATAAAATTTTAGTAGGCATTTTCACTCAATATATGTGAAGCCAAACATCATTTTATGTGTTTAATAATTATTTGTATTTTGTTTTCTTTGTGAACTATCTACTTATATTCTTTTTTCTAAATTGTTTTCTTATCTTTTAATTTTCTAAATGTACAAACCATATTCTGTGTTTAAAATTTTATTTGTTTTTAGAGTTTGAGGAAGTAAGAAGGAAAGAGAGAAACATGGATATGAAAGCAAAACATCGACAGGCTGCCTCCTACATGCCCATTACTAGAGATTGAGCCCACAACCCAGGCTTGGAAATCAAACTGGCAAACTTTTGGTGCATGAGACAATGCCCAATAAATCTACCACATCAGCCAGGGCTGGGTTGGTTTCTTAATCAAACTACCCAAGCTTGGTCATTGTGGTAAGTTTGAATACTGCTTCCTATTTCCCCCCACTTCCTTTCAAAAAAAAGTTATTTTGAGTATACTTCATGTATTATAGAAGTATTGATTTTTATGTTAAATTTATCAAACTCTTCACTTATTGCTTTTGGGTTTTGACTTTTAAATTTAAAAGATGTTTCCCACTTCAATATTATAATGTGATTCATCTATATTTTCTTCTAAGAGCTTCATGGCTTACTTATTTCATATGTAAATCTTTAGTCATTTAAAATATATTATGGTGAATAGTCATATGGGATATAGCTCCAAATTTATATTTTCTCCAAATGTCTACCTAGTTATTCTGACCACTTATTAAATAGTCTCTTTTTTCCATGGTTTTAGAAGGTTAGAAGCAAACTACATTATACTAAGTTCCTTTATTGTTTAAGATTTAAAACAAATTCTAAATTCTGAATTCTGTTTGATGGTCTATTTTTGTCCCATCTTTGATTTTATGATTGCTATTATTAATGCTTTATGTTTTAATATCTGACAGGGCCAATGATTTTCCTGGCTCTTTTTATTAAAATATTTATTCACTATGTTTATTTCCTCATATTAACACTTTGCCTGGAGAAGCCGGAGGGATGTGTGGCATCAGTGTTTCATGTGGTGATAGATCCAGAGGGTGTCAGTTGGGCTGTCTTAGCTGGGTGATCACAGCAACCTCTCTAGGAGCAGAGCTGAGAGGTGCATTTCCATGGCTTCTGCAATATTACTAGTATGCTTCTAATTAATTGCTGGATTCTGCTTGTTTTAAAATGGGGAATATTTGCATTTTCTCTCTCAAGATATGATAGAATATACTTGAGTGAAAAGGGGCCTCCATAGCCTTTCATGTCTTAGACAACCCTCATGTTCGTGTTTAACAGAAGTTGGTGGGCACGTTCCTAGACCACTCTGCACACTTAAAAGATAAAATATAAAATAGATGTTTACAGTAGGAATTTTTAAAGCTAAAGATATTGAATTCAGGAGCGTTATTCATTCTGTCTTCTTTAGTAACTCAGGATTAAAAAGAGGAGAAAAAAGTACAATGATTTTGAGAGTGGTAGAAATACAAATCTTTTACAACATGAGAACCAGGAACTATTCAAATTTTGGAGTCAGATATACCTGGGTCCAAATCCTTGTCATTACCACAAATTATGTAATTCTCAGAGCTCAAGGTGTTCCTTCTTTGAAGGCATGGGTGGAAAATATTTCCCAGCATCCCTTGTACTAGGTAAGGTCATGTGACTAAGTTCTTTACAGAAGAATTCCAGTGGAAGTGATGTTTGCTACTTCTAGACTTGGCCATGAACAGCTTTACTATGAGATCCTCCTCTCTTCTAATTGATTCAAATGATAATGAAGCAGTAGGGGACTGCAGAACCTCAAGATAGAAGAAGCACTCCCTAAATGGTAGCCTGGAGGAGAGCTTCCACTCTGTTCTAAACATCCATCTGGCACTCTGACATAAGCAAGAAATGAGCATGCCTTATGAGGTAGCTATTCAATCATTACGTTCATTTGTCACTTAAAAAACACTGATACATGATAAAGTGAGAATTTAATGCTAATGCATAATATTTAATTCATAGCAGATGCTCAATTAATCTTTGCCCTTGACTGGGGCATGACCATTAAGTACTTGAAAATGTATAGTTTTAAAATAATAGAAATAAAATTTAAATAATCCAAATCTAGGATATTTTTAGGGTGTGTACACATCATAATCAAGTTCTTATTAATTTATTATTTTATAGCACATTACTGCCTATAGAACAACAGTAGCACAGAGACTGTAGCACTGGAATGTTTTCTGCAGCTCATTGGATATGGGAGAATATCACTCATTCACCTATGGACAATATTTGAGGAAAATCAATGACACTGTTTTTGGGTACTAGACAATGTCTATATACTAGTATTAGGAAATTTAACTGTATTCAAAACAATATATTTTTTAACAACTTTAATGTGTCAGTCACTGTTAGAGGCCTTTAAGGTCTATCTTACATGCCACTCACAAGGGATACATAGTAATTGTATATTCTAATTATTAATGGGAGAAAATAAAGATTTCTTAATCCTCAGCTATAATACAAAACCTAACTCTGTTTCTAATATTAACTCCAAATCGAATCCTAACCTTGTCCATCTGGGACTGAAGATTTGTGCATAAATACACAAAACAATAGAATAGTGTTTATGGAAATGCTGGCCGAAAGCCTTTTACACACATAATCTCACATAAGCCTCACATTAGCCCTTTGAAATAGGTATTTCCCACTGTTTACAGAAGGCATAGCTGCAGTTCCATGAAGGTAAATAAATATGGGGAATAGGGTCCAAGAATGCAATGCTAAGCCTAAATTTGATTATAAGCCTGACTGTGCCCAAACCCATATTGCCTCCATCAGACAACACTAATTTCCCATGAATTATCTATGTATGCTTGAGTGTCCTCCTCAAATAACTGAGGTTTACTGGTTGAAAACTTGAATTTTTAAAGATTAAATTATATGGAAAGTTTTCTAAAACCCCACCTTTCTTAAGATGGGTTGGTGTTATGCATATCTCTTGCAACATTACACCAATAATGCTATTATCAAGGGCTTTTACTAACTATAGGATTTTGTTAATTTTACTTTCTCTGGTTTTTACTTTCCATATACAGGAAATGCATATGTTAGTACCTCTCTCACAGGATTGTATGTCATTTAGTAAGCTACAGAAAATGCTTTGAAATCTAAAGACTGCTCTCTAAATATTAGTTAATATTTTTGCCACTAAAATATAACGTTTCAGCATTAATAACTTCTTCAGATAGTCTGAACAACAGCTCACATTATCTATTGCATATGTGTAAACTTAAAGCATAGTATCCTACTATTTGTCTGATTTGGACAGGAAGAGATATGTATTGCTGTTATGTGTGATTATGTGTCATTATGTGTGATTGCGTGTTTTTGTTTGTGTTTGTGGTATGTGGCATCTTTATATTTCTTTTTTATTTACATATATGTAATTGTAGGGTACTCTTTTGCTTTCCTTTTAAACACAATAAATAATTATTTCTTAAAACTGTTAGCTTTAGCTATCTCTCCAATCATTTATCTATCTTCTTCTCTGTGTATCTAGAGGATTGCATTGATTCCACATGTTCCCCTCCAGCTGTAAAACTCTCTGATTCCGTCCTATCTGAACTGTCTCCAAGTTCTCCCTGTGCCTTTGAAGTGTATGTTCACAGATGACTGAATTAAGCTACAAAAGTGATGAAGGCTGACCCAGGATTATATCCTGTTTTCAAAGAGTTGATCATGGCTGTTTCATCATGAAAGTTAGAAATAAATTCTATATTGAAGTTAAATGATACTCTTTATTTAAAAAAATAAAAATTGCTTCAAAAGTCTATAATTACCTGAGAAATTTGGTAATAGGTATTTAGGGCACATAGGAGATAATTATAAAATCTCTCCTAAAAAACATGAAATACTAAGAAGAGAGGGGTTGGGGAGGCTTCTATGAACACAAATGCGTTGTGAATAATGTTATGATCAAATGCTCATGTTTATGATGTTTATGGAAGTTCTCCTGATGGCCAGATGGATAAACCATTGGCTATAAATAAATGAAAAACTGTGGGATAAAAAATAACAACTGGTTAGGGTTTGTCTGAAATGTATGTATGTACATACTCATATACCAACATATAAAATATATATACACACAAACATATTAGGGACAAATACTATCCTGTACAGTGGGGCCTTGACTTACGAGTGTCCCGACTAATGAGTTTTTCAAGATACGAGCCGTATCTCAGCCGATATTTTGCTTTGAGTTGCGAGCTAAAATTCGGGTTACGAGCCAGCTTCAGATACCCCACGGCTAGTTGGCGCAGTGAACGTCACAGTGAATGCCACATCAGCCCAGCATCACGTGTCTCACTCGTTCACTTTAAGATTTGACATGCAAGTAATTTGAGTTATGAGCTCCGTCACGGAACGAATTAATCTCGTAAGTCAAGGCCCCACTGTATAATAAAAGTCTAATATGCAAATTGTCCCCTCAACCAGGTGTTCAACCAAGGGAAGGGGCCGGCTGGCTTCTCCCCCTGCCTGGCCCCACCCCTGCCAGGGGCAGCAGCAGGCTGCAAGGGGAAGGGAGGCTCCAGCCAGCAGCCAGCAGCCCCTCGGGATCCTACCCATGCACGCATTTCAGGCACTGGGCCTCTAGTTCATTATATTCATCTAAGCACCCTGAAATACCAATAAAGATATTTATTTAGTCAGTACTTGTGCTCCAATGATGTTTTGGTTTCATTCTAACTTTTGAAAAGTTCATGAGGGAATAGCCTCTTCTTATAGAATTTCTATTTCAGACGGATCAGGGCTGGCTAGTTGGCATCAGCGTTTGAAGGGCAGCTCATCAGGCTCTTCATGCTGGCACTCCTGCTGCTACAGCTTCTGTCCCCCAAAAATCTGCTTTGAGGGCCGCTTGTGTAGGTGCCAAAGCATCTGCTTCAGTTGTGGGTCAGAGGGCATGTTTTGCTTATTCATGTGCCAACATCAAAATCCTCAATATTAATTTCCCAAAGACTGAACTGAATCCAGAGTGGCCTCCTGACAATCCAGCAAGGGAGATTGAGAGAGAAAAAATCATATGTAGGAAAGCTTTTTAAAATTAGTCATTTCTAATTATTACATTCTTTGAGAGGGATAAGGAACTATAGCATCCGGACAAGAATGCTGGAAAAGTTATGACTTACATGTGCACAGTTTGCCAATAATCATTTTATCATTAAATTCAAGCAGCAAGTTAATGATTATTATTTTTCCATCTCTTACAACAGTGAGCTGAGCCAAATTTAAAATTTGCTTCTCCTACTTTTTGCATTGTAATCAGTAAAATAGAGATTTTGCACCGACATTTATAAAATATCCGATTTTAAAATCAGGTTATAGTTTGATTAATTTTTTAAAAATAAAATAGCTCAAATGTCATTATAAAATACTAAAAATGTCATGTTTTCTAGTAAATTAAGTAACAAAAAGCAACTGTCTTTTAAGGAAACACTAAATTATTTGTCCACATTTAGGGTATGTATGCAGAAGATATTTGAAATTATTGGAACTTGAAATTTAACGTCAATGAATTACTTTTCTCATTAAAAGAGTGTAGATAGACAGTAGTGAGTTTTGTAAATGGGCCCTGATTAGGTTCCAAATCATGAATTTTAGGGTATCAGACCTTCACAAAAAGACAGTTGGCTGTCTGAAGTGAACCTTTTATGTCTACTCAGAGTTGCTAGACATTCATCCAAAGTGGCTTTTACTGTTTGTAGGGTTTGGGAAAGCTTTGTTCCATATTTTTATTTGTCCCAAGCATGCATTTATTTGTTTTTCTTACTTTCTGTCTGGAAGAAAAAGTTGGAACTTCCTCTACTGGTGATGCCGTCCAACCCAAAACATTAGCATAATACTCTCCAGGTTTGAAATTTTTTGTTTTAATCACTGTTTTGGACTGGATCTAACATAACAGATGCACTATTTTTTTAAAAAAAAATTGCCACAATTTATACTAGTTTTGTGATCCTTTGTAGCTGTAACATGTTTGTAAATTCTTACTTGTAAACCATTAATATATGCTGAGTATTCACAATGCTAATTATCCATGAGAACATTAAATTATAAATAACAGTTTTCACAGAACCTGTGGTGGCAAATATTATAAGCCCACCTGATTGCCTTTTTCATTTTGATTACTAAAAAATCAGTCATTTCCTGGCAGTTAATCAAATGCCACAAAGATCTTCATTTTGGTTTCACTAATCCTGTTTATTCCATTTGTTTTTTGATTTATAAAAATTATCACCATAACAATATTTCAGATTTGATTACTGGTGAAGTTAACAAACTCATTTTTAGTCACATACCCTTTTATTATAAACAGGCCGTTAGCTATCAGATGGTTAAAATGTTATTTCATTAATTAAGGATATTATGGATTCATATAGCCTGTAATTTATTACCACCCAAGAATATTGCATATAAATTTCATTAAACAAATGTGTATGTTAATTATAATATCACAAAATAGAGAAATCAAGCTTTTATGTGCAAAAGCAACACCATTTGCCTCAGAAAAGTAGTATTGAATCTTTGATTTTCAGCAATACTCAGATCAATAGACATTTACTATTATTATTTTTTCCTTGGTCTTAACACCTTTTTCTTTTTTTCAATTACTCCCACTTCTCTGACCAGTTTATTCTTAGTCCCTTTAACTGACTTTATATATGTGTCCTATTTAAATGTGTTCTTGTTGTGTGTGCTTTCACTAGCAATATTTTTGACCCTTGATTCTGCATATTTCTCTTGGCACTTACTCTCTTGGTGTCAATTGCATCTATGAATAGTCATAGACACAAATAAAAAACTATCTTAAAATGTACATCTATATGTATAATATTTATGTATCTACACAATTATCTATTAAACAACTTAAATACATGCTTTTCATCTTCCTAAATAAACCTCTAAAATGAACTTGCTTGCCCCCAAGAGCAATTATCTTTTATTTAATCTCAATCTGAGCTAATGATGCCATCATCTATTAGCTGCTCAACAGAGAAAACCCAAGCTATAAGCAGTTTGCCATTACCTCTAGCCAGTCTACATCTAAAGGAAAAATCAGTTTTCTCTTTCTCTTGTAGTTTAGTACATTTTACATTTCATTTGATGACGGGACAATGAATGAATCACAAGTGACTAATGACAGGTTACTTCGAATGGCTATTGCTTTTAATTTTCCAGGTTAATAGAATATATTTGTTTTTCCAATATCTGACTCACTACTCCTGGTGAAAAAGTGATAGATAAAACATAAATTTAGATATTTGCAATTGGGCATGAGATGAAAAGATATCTAATATGGATGGATACTGAATATCTTAAATAGCAAGAGCTAATATGTATATAAAAATATGAGACAAAGTTACAGCAGAACATTGTCTCACCAGATGAGATACTCTACTTTTCTCTTTTTCCTTGTTCATCTCTTTATTATCTCATAGATGCTTATAGAAAAAACTGGGGAAGGTATTTTCATACCCATAAAACATTTTCCAAAACACATTAGCTGAATCAAGAACTAAATGTAACTTCTAATTTATAGACTAACACAATGGCAAACATTCTTATGAATAGTTTCTATTTCAAAATGTCTCCCTAAGGTTATTAAAAGCCTTCTATTCTTATTACCACTTACTGTTTCAAGTCTTTCTCTTTTTCATCTGGATTTCTGTAATTATCTATGTTCTTGCTTTCAGTTTATTTCCTCCTTCTAAGCCATCTTGCATTTATATCCAGCCTGATTTTCTCTGAAGAAAAATCTGGTAATTTCTCTTCTTGATATAAAATCTGTTAAGCGCTATATTTCCAAAGTAATGCAAATTCTTTAGCATGACATCTGACATAAAACATGACTCTTCTCACCATAATGTTGGACCAACTATTTTCTTGTAAACCAGACAATCCATATTTCTCACTGTTCATATAATGGACAAAGGTATTCTCTATATTTCTTCCTGTTTATTATTGCTTGTTCTCTAGTGGTACTCCCTTTAGCATCTTCTTTACATTGTAAACTTAAACTCAGTCTTGAAAATCCAAATCAAAAGATACTTTCTCATTGAACCATCTAGAGATCCACTGTGGAGTCAGATATTCTTTTCTGTGTGCCCATACCAATTGAGTATAACTGTAAATTCACTCTTTGTCTTTATATATATATAAAGACATTTATATATTCATTTAGGAATTTCTTATCAAATTGAGTGAAACCCTTAGGGCAGGCTCTTATAGATATTTTTATTCATACCAGAATATAACATTGTGTAGAACATAAAATAGATTGTCAGAAAACATCATGTGTACACATAAATCAATGAAGAACAGTGTTTACAAATCAGCTGTCAGCTATATTTACAAAAAACAATTATATGCATGAAATTTTTCTAGCAAAAGCAACTTTGCCCATTCTTTAAATCCTGATATAGTCAGTATCATAGGTAAAAGACAATGTCCTTATTTTTATTTTCTAGAGCTAACATGAGTCCTGAAAGAAATTAGAACACTTTGAAACATAAAATAAAACTTTTCATTTGGAAATAAAGTATTTGTAAAATTTAAAACACTTTGAGACTCTAATGATTAATAATTCAAAGAGAAAAAGATAATTTTACGCTTAGTGTTTAAAAGAAAATAAATTTTAGGAAAGAAACTCAGAAGCATCAATAGAACAATATCAATAGAACTTGTGTACTATTTTTAAGTGTTTAGAAACCTCTCCTCCCTAGGTTTATAAAACTCAGTTCTTTAAAATAACTTATGAAATGAAGTTCCAACAAAGCTTTACTTCATTTTCAACATCATTTCTCTAGATCACAAATTTCCAAAGAGGAATCTTTAAATATAAAGGAATATTGTGAAGTGATTTGTAACATTTGTGGTTTTGAAATATATAAATTGAACTTTGATATATAAGACTACATTATCAATATTCTAAGAAAAATATCTAATTTAAAATATCAACATGAATTATATAATGTGGTAAAGAATACTATAATATTTTTATTGCCGCTATTTAACTGTTCAATAGACACAGTTCATGGAAATTGGGCTCTCTGGAATAGAGGCACATTATAAAACTCTTTGCCCGAAGATATATTAACAATCTATTTTTCTCATAATGGTATGGCCAGTTAATGAAGAGATGCAAATAAAAGGGAGATTTTTTGTGTGTGAACTCTTACATAGTATTTAAATATAATAAATTAATTTTTTTCCTAAATTGAAATTTTTGCAAAATAGAAAAAAATATATAGATGCTGACTATCCTATCTAATAAAAGATAAACATGGTAATTAGCAGTACGACCGCTACCCTTCCCATTGGCTAATCAGGGCGATATGCAAATTAACTGCCAGCCAAGATGGCGGCCGGCAGCCAGGCTATTGACACCAACAGGAGGCTTGCTTGCTTCAGTGACAGAGGACTCCAACGTTCCCTGCCTGCCGCTGCTGGGCTCTGAGCTGCTAAGAAACATTGTTACAAATATAGAAGCTAAACAAAACCCCAGAAACCTGTTTTCAGTCAGCTGGGATCTCAGAGCTGGAGTCACAACAAGTTTCAAATACAGAAAGTAAACAAAGCCAGAAACCTGCTTTCAGCAGCGAGGTCTCACAGCTAAAGCCAGCTCTCACCTCCAGTGACAGCCATAAATCTAAGAATAAAAAACAAAAAAGGAAAAAAGGAGCGGTTGGGAGCTTCAGTCACCCGCCAGCCTGAAAACGGCCCTCAGCACCTCAACCAGACTGGCCAGGCACCCCAGTGGGGACCCCCACCCTGAAGGGGGTGTGACCAGCTGCAAACAGCCATCGGCCCCTCACCCAGGCTGGCCAGGCACCCAAGCGGGAACCTCTCCCTGATCCAGGACACCCTTCAGGGCAAACCAGCCGGCCCCCACCTGTGCACTAGACCTCTATCCTATATAGTAAAAGGGTAATATGCCTCCCAGCACCAGGATCAGTGGAGCAGAGAGGCCTCCCGACACTGGGATCAGCGTGATTGGGGGCAGCGCCCAAACCCCCTGATTGCCCTGTGGCTCTGTGTGTGACAGGGGCGGGTCCACAACCTCCCTATCCACCCTGCTCTGTTCATGACAGGGAGGAGCTCCCCAACCCCCTGATCGGCCCTGCTCTGTGTGTGACAGGTTGCGGCCCCCCAAGACCCCCCATGGGCCCTGCTCTGTGTGTGACAGGGTGGAGCCGCAACCTCCCCATCAGCCCTGCCCTGAGTGTGATAGGGGGACTGCCCCGACCCCCTGATCGGCCCTGCTCTGTGTGTGACGGGGTGGCGTCCCAACCTCCCCATCGACCATGCCTTGAGTGTGACAGGGGGCGGCGTCCCAACCCCCCAATTGGCCCTACCCTGAGTGTGACTGAGGGTGGCATCACAACCTCCTGATCGGCCCTGCTCTGTGCATGACAGGGTATGGAGCCCCAACCCCCCTGATGGGCCCTGCAGTGTGTGACAGTACGGAACCCCAACCCCCCTGATGGGCCCTGCTCTGTGCATGTCAGGGGGCAGTGCCCCAACCCCCTGATTGGCCGGCTCTGTATATGTGACAGGGGGTGGTGCTGCAACCTCCCTATTGACCCTGCTCTGTGCGTGACAGGGTACGGAGCCCTAACCCCCCTGATGGGCCCTGCTCTGTGTGTGACAGGGGGCAGTGCCCCAACCCCCTGATTGGTCCTGCTCTGTGCGTGACAGGGGGCTGCGCCCCAACCCCCCAATCGGCCCTCCTCTGAGCCCGACCAGGGGCTGCGGGGCAGGCACCTAGGGATTGGGCTTGCCCTCTGCCACCTGGGAGTGGGCCTAAGCCAGCAGGTCGTTATTTCCCAAGGGGTCTCAGACTGTGAGAGGGCACAGGCCGGGCTGAGGGACCTCCCATCCCCCCCCCCGAGTGCACAAATTTTTGCGCACCAGGCCTCTAGTATATTGTATAATCATTGAAAATAAAACACACAGCCAGATAGTATACATTTTGTCCAATGTATCATAACATCTGCAATTACAGAGCTACAATTTGTGTTCATACTGATGACTTTTTAACACTTGAGAATCTGAAGTGACTATAGGAACTTTGCTGTTAATTGTATTGCAATTCCATAATTTGATAAGTTTCTTATTCTCTGATAATCTTTGCTTGAATTATGTGTTAACTTTCAGAGAATGAGTATATTCAATTCACCAGAATTAGTAAAAATGATGATTTCTATACATCGGGCTTCACATGTCTTGTGATTTAAAGTTTCCTCAGCCCTAGCCAGTTTGGCTCAGTGGATAGAGCATCAGCCTGCAGACTGTAGAGTCCTGGGTTTGATTCAGGTCAAGGGCACATACTTCGGTTGCAAGCTCCTTCTGGGCCCAGGCCTTGGTGCTTGCAGGAGGTAACCAATCGATGTGTTTCTCTCACATCAATATTTCTGTCTTTTCCTCTCCCACTCTCTCTAAAAATCAATGGAAAAATATCCCTGCATGAAGATTAAAAAAATAAGTTTCTTTCAGAATAATAATAAAATAGAAATAAAAAATATTCTCTCTCCTAATAAAGGGAGCCATACTGTTCAGAAAAATATTAAGAATAATGAATTGTAATCTAACAGCTGTGAGTCTACATTTCAAAAGCAAATTTATAAAGCAACTAAGTTACTAGTAAAGAAATATAAAGCTTATCTGCAGTTCTTCTGTAACTTCATAACTATCTAGTATTTATATTTTAGCAATAGTGGTAAACGAGAAGGCTATTTCCCAACGTATCTGATATAAAAAGAGCTTTATTCTTTGAAAATTGTGTCTACATTTTTGTTTAAAACTTTTTTTTTGTTGATTTTTAAGCATATAAAATTATGATGGTGTGAATAAAAGTTGTAATTTTAATAACTGTAAATGAAATTTTCTCATAAGCCAAAAATAAGAAAGTTGACTTGTATCAGTTTTATAGGATGAAAAGGCTTATAGTGAATTCATTAAGGCATAGAATGATTAGAGGCATTCATAGTGTAAAATTTTGGCTTTCTTAATGTTTGCTAAATATAATTAAGTAAGACTAACAATAACACTATCAGAAATGTATCAAGATATTTCTAAATTTTATTAATTCCAATAAAATAGATTTGTGGATAAAAATGGGAAAAGTCTATATTTGTAGTATTTTTTCATAAAAATATTGTCTTTACCCACATAAGTTTATTTTTCAAGAAGACATTTCATTGCAGCATTTATAGACTGGTTCATTTATCCATCATATTTTCCATTTGAATGAAAAAAAAATCACCAGGATTATAGAATTTTAATTAACCAGAAAAGGTTGTATGTTTTAAGTCAAAACATTTTATAAAATTACCAGGAAATATTAGTCAAAGCAATATATTTTCCTGAGTTTTATCTAAACAGAGAATTAATATATATGTAGAGGCTGATAGCCAAATATTCATTTTTCCCCAACTAAAACTATTATTTATAACAATTTTAAAAATTTTATGCATAATTATGTATTAATTGGTGATAGATATTTGGGAAATAGCTGTAAATGTATTATCATATACAATAACCTTGAAGCCAAAAAGGATTTTTTTTCTTATATAAAAGCTAGGACAATCTATAATAATAAAAACTTAATATGCTAACTAGACCAGATGTCCTTTTGGACATCCTTCTGGACGACCTTCTGGACGAAGCCAGGCTGTGAGGGAAGCCCGGGTCCCGGGTGCCAGAGGGAAGCCGGTGCTGGCAGCTGGGGGAAGGAAAGCCTACTCTTGCACGAATTTCCATTTGAATGAAAGAGGCTTTGGGCCTCTAGTACATTAAGAAAATAGTTATATGTGTTGCTGTAATAAACATGTTAGAGAGCGAACTCTGCACAATGTCAGAATTCCAGAATTCTTAAAGGACAGTGTAACAGTGAAAAGCCTACTGAGCCATTGGATGAAGTTTCAGTAGAAGTCATGTAAATCTAAAAATTGAAAGGCATATTACGTTTCTTAAAATATTTTCAGAAATTCCTTAGTAGAAATATATAGCCTTCTTAAGTTGAAAAAACACTAGAAAGCTTTAAAAATGGCAAATGTAATAAGAAAACTTAGTTAGGATTAATAACTTCCACAAATGGTTAGGTCAGAAGGAGATGGAAATACCTTTATTTATAGTTAAAATAAATGTACATCTCTAAATGGCAATTAGCAGGCCCCCATTGACTCTTGATGATTCATTCTTTAATGAAATCATAAATGTTTCTGTGGAGTGATCCTGCACATCTCCCCCGAGGGCAGCAAAAGTATCAGGAGCTACATCTTGGACGCCTGCCATGGCCCACCTGCTGCAGGAGGAGCTCTGATTTCTTCCAGCAACAGTGTCCAGGTGGAGGCACGAACACACAGGCACCCGGCTTACACATCATGTATTATGTACATCTGGAGCTATGTCAAAGCCATAATTAACACGGGAACATATTCTTTTATTATATTGCGGAGCACCAAAATCTCCAGGGTAGAACATATCACCATTTTCCTCTGAAATAGCTCTTGGATGCTCAAGACAATGTCGAGTTAAAGGACAACTGTTACAATTGTTGTCTTCCCTCCAGATCAATAGAATCCAATAAATAATGAGCACTTACATTTAGACATGATTTATATATTATGTTATTTAAAAAGTAAATATTTTGAGTACATTTTAAAGATTAAAGATGATATTGTTGCTCTGCCGGCATGGCTCAGTGGATGAGCGTCAACCTATGAACCAGGAGGTCACAGTTCAATTCCTAATCAGGCCACATGCTCAGGTTGTGGGTTTGATCCCCAGGGTGGGCAAGAGGCAGCCAATCAATGATTCTCTCTCAACGTTGATGTTTCTGTCACTCTCTTCCTCTCCCTCCCTCCCTGAAATCAATAAAAATATATTTTAAAAAATAAAGATATTGTTGATCATATGCTTAAGCAAATAATTTCAGAATTAAGAAAACAAACTCAGTGAGAGAAAATGTTACCAAAATAAAGCTGATTTCAGGAAAGAAAATCTAAGACACATCGACTACAACAATATCTTTTAAAAAATGAAGGAATTTATCAAACCTGATTTTTTCTAACATGATTTTCCTTTTATAAAATACATGACAGTTACATTATCTTTATACTGTTTTATAAAAAAGTAATTATGCTCTAAAATTGTCACTTAGGGCTCTAATGCAAGGATCTTATCTTTCATAGCATTTTGTTGTAACAATAAATTCAAAAATACCTACTAAAAAATAGTACTCCAATTTTGTTGGCAGACTCCTTCCATAAAGTTAGTTCATCAACACTAACCTTATCAGTTCTTTTTTTGGTTTAGAGTACTTATAATAAAATATCAACAAGATTTTTCAATAAAGAACATTTTCACATAAATTTTAGTAGTTGCTCCAGGGAATAAAGGAAAGATTAAAGAGAAATGAACTCAAATCATTTTCACAAGGACTATAAGATAAATGTGTTTCATATGTTGAATTTCTCAAACCTTTTAAGGAAATTTATAAAATATTTAGTGTTCTTGCAAAGTTATTTGACAATTTAAAATAGCTTCCCACATAAAATGTTTCCAATTCAAATTAAATATAGTACAATGAGAAAATAAAATTCAAATAATATTCAACCAAAGAAAAGAAAACACTGAAAGATTTCTATTTCAAACAGAAAAGTGAAGCATATTTACTTTAAGGCCCCTCATGGCCATACTGAAAGCCACACACACACACACACACACAAAGTAAAAGAAGTTAGTAAGGATCCTGTGTATAAGTAGAGAGGAAAATGTAAAAGGAGAACAGAAACATTAGCAGACACTTTCTGAATAACTTACATAAGAAAATAAATTTTCAATGAAACATACCTTTTTAAAAAATTGTTCTCCATTCTATTAGAAAAGTTTTCAACAATTCATCTTTAAAAGAGAGAGAAAATGATCAACAGTATGGTGATTGTGTAGGTGGAGCAGTGGGTGGAGGTGGAAGAGGGAATAGAGATAGAGGGGATAAATGATGATGAGAAAAATAAAGTACAATAAATAAATAAAAATTTGAGAAGTGTAGAAAAGTAAAATTGTAATAAATACGAAGGCTTAAGTAGAGATTTATAAGCAAACAGAATGAGATGACAGGTAAGCTGACAGATCTCAGGTAATAAAAGAAAGAAATTATCGATACCAAAAAAAAAAACATATGTAAGAAGCAATAAAAAGAACTAATTACATGCATTGTGAAGAGGGTGGAGGAAAGGAGACTGGAAAGTAAAAACAACAAGTATATGATATAAGATGATAGATATAAAATGAAAACATAAGAGAGCCAACAAATCAATTGCATTTGTTCCTTACAAATGTGACAGAACAAACAAAAAAGAAGCATCTTCTATATATATAAAAGCCTAAGCAACCATCTGACCATCTAAGCGGTAGTTATGACATGCACTGGCCACCAGGGGGCAGATGCTCAACGCAGGAGCTGCCAAGTGACAGCAACTTTGCAGAGTGCCCTCTTGCACTCCAGGACCCCGTGGGGGATGTTGGACTGTGGGTTTCGGCCAGATACCCACAGGCCAGGCCGAGGGACACCACCTGCCGGAGGGACCCTGCTCACTCCACAGATGCCCTTCGAGCCCTGGCACCACCCCAGATGTGGCCGGCCGGGGGCTGGGGGGCACAGGAGGTTGCCTCCAGGGCATGTTTGGCCCGTCTTACCCAGTCCTGCCCCGCCAGCCACCTTCTATTTAATTTTTTTTCAATGTGCACAAATCTGTGCACAGGGTCTCTAGTTCGAAAATAAAATAGAAAAAAAAAAATACCTGGAGTTCAGAGACATGTGAAATTACAGATTGAAATAACCCTAAAGATCCTAGGAAAAACTGACAATAAACAACTCCAAAATAGATTCTGAAAAAGGAAGTGAATTCAATGGATTAAAACAAATATCTAAAGTATTTAGGGAGGAAATGTCACTAAATAGGAAAAAATATCAAGCTGCCCTTGTAATTCATACTATAATATTCAAGACCAGATAATATGATAATAGGAGAAGTTTGTCTAAAGTAATTCTAGGATACATTATAATCCCCAAATTTTATACTGTCTTTAAATAAAAAGAAAAATTAATGGTAGTTTCCAAATCTGAAAATCCTTACATGTATGCAATCTAGAAGATTAAAAAAAAATAGAACATGCAAAAATTCAACCAACTAAGAGATATAGCCAAAAGAACAGAAAGGAACCAGGTAAAGTGGCTAATAGTTATCTTGGAATCCATCTAGCTTTAGAATTGACATTTATTCTCTATGTATATTATAATTAATAAGCAATGTAAGTATTACTAAATTGACATTATAACACTATGCCTGAAAAGCAAATATCAGGAAATGGGGTGAGGGTAATAGTAATAATTTCTTATTTGGGAGATGCAATATTTAAGAGATAATTTCTAAGATTGAATTAGATATGTATTTCAATAAGAACTCAAGTGTATAAACTTATGTTTTATTTTTTTATTGAATTAACTTAAATTGTATTGTATCTTCCAGAAAAGAACATTCATCTGATCATCTCTTTTAATTTTCATTAAGTATTAAATTAATATATAAATGTATTTGATATATATATGTTATATTAAATTTAAAATAAATATAAAATTAAATCACCCAGCAATAAAACTAGATGAAATAAACTACAGATAGGTAAATAAATAAAACAAAATCTTAACATCTGATAAGAAAAGGGGAATAGCCTTATTGCATAAACTTTTAAAAATAAAGAACAGAAAGAAATAAAGACTCTAGGTCTACGTGGGGTGGGGGCGGGGTAGGGGGCGGGGGTGGTCTAATGAACTTCTTATATCTGACTAATCCTTTCCCAACCCACCAGTCTCCACCACTGAAATTATTCAGAGAAAACGAGTTAATACAATTCTGAGATTCCTCATTATATTCTCCAATTAGGAAGAAGCAGTCTGCGAGGTAGGTAAGTGGACCCTGGGTGGAGGTAAGGAAAAGTGCTGAACTGTGAAAGATTCCACATACCACTCTGATATTTGACCCTAGGCAGCAAGGCGCTTTTCCTTCTCGCAAAGCAGGAGCTAAATTGGGTCAACAAAACTTTTCCAGAAGCATGGAAGACACAATGCCTGTGTGAAGGAGGCCTGCCTGCAGGAGACTTTCCATCATCTCAGAAGAGAGCCAACCTCAAATCCCACTGAGCATGTCATCATGTCATATTAACCCTACTGGGATGGAAAAGATCAAGTCACTTCTAACTCAAATTGTAGTCCAGGGGGAAATGATTCAACCATCAAATACAAAGGTCTGGACAGAGCCGTTACTATTAAATATAAGTAGGATAAGAAAAAATGGGACAAAAATGATGCAAGGTACTACAGTAGAAAAAAAAGAATTAGGAAGAATAGTTTGTAAAACATTGTGAATGAAAAAAAGCTTGAGAAACAAGATTGTGCATTCGTGCTGTGCATTATATAAACATCTGAATTAAAAATAAAAATGCAGAGATGTAAACACGAAAAGGCAGAAAGAGAGGAAAAGATAAAACAATAGGCAATAAATACAAAACCCAAACTGTACCATTACAGATATATACATGAATTTGAATCAGCAGAAATAGGATAGAAACAGTTGTCATGTTAATTCATGGCAGAACAAGTTGAAATTCTGAAGAAGTGACCAAATGTAAAATGAATAAAGAACTGGGTATGATCATTGAAGGGGCACACTAGATATCATGGAATTACAAATACAGGGAGGTCAAAAGAAACGTATCCAGAATAAGGTAAAGAACTGCAGGGATAAAGCAAGAGGGCAACTAGGGGGGAAACTTACCTAGAGTACAAGACACCAGGCCCCCAGATGTCTCTAGAACTAGGAGACAAGACTATAGAAAAGCCTACATTATTCTCAGGGAATGGAAGTGTGACTCCAAAACCTTATACACAGGCAAGCTGTTGTCCTAGTATCGAGTATAAAGATATTTTCAAACATAAAATTATTTATATGCCAATTAACTTCGCAACCCCATACGCAATCCATAAAGGAATCAAACTCAAGAAGTATGCAAAGAGAAGATGTGGTAAAATGACTGAGGTTGAGAATTAAACTCATCTACATAAAGCAACCCAATTATATATCTGAACAGGATGCAAATGCAATCAAACATGACAGGGAAGAAATAATACAGGCAATAAAAACAGGCCAGTGGGGATGAGGGGGGGGGGGGGGGAGAAGGAAATAGAGCACTACTAAAAATCTCATTTATATAGCATGGAATCAGTCTTATAGTACTTAAACTGTAATGATGTGGGTGAAATGAAACCACAATGACTTCAAACTCAATGCAGATATCAGAATCTCTTCTGTCAATCTTAAAGAGATTTTTTAAAAGAAACAATACCTCCTCTAATAAAGAAACATCTATATGAAATCTCAAAACCCCTTCAGTATCAGTTGAGTTTATATTTCTTTTCTTAAATTCAATTATACTTTAATGTGTTTTTCAGCATGTTTAATGTAATTTTAGCATTTTAAAATTATTGAGTTCACTAGCTCTCATTCTCCTCATTCATTATCAATATGAGTCCCTACCCACACATGTGCCTGTTTATGGGAACACGGATACCTGGTCACCATGCAGGCAATTGCTAGGTGGCTAGGTTTTATTGCTTTCTTTGTTGTCTCCTTTTTCATCAGTCTGATATTTTTAAAGAGTATGTATTATTTCAATAAGTTAACACTCTTTTCAAAATGTATGAAAAAACACATCCAGTAGATAAATGAGGAAAAGAAAGAAAGAGATAAAGAAGAAATGTGGATTCACAAGTAATTAATGAAAATAAGGGGGTGGTGTGTGAGGTTTAAATTCATGAATAACTGACTAATCAACTAACTAAATAAATGAATAGAATTTAAAAAGGAGAGGGAAATAATATTTTCCCTTTACAAAATATATACAAAAGGAGCACCATGGGGCAAAAGCAGGTTTACAGTTGTTCATATAGAAAATAATATAATAGTTAATAAATAATAATAATACAAGAATAAACTCTGTGTTTGATGTATTCACAACTATAAACCTACTTTTGCCCCACCTTGTAGTCATGAATACCTGTGAAGACAAAGTCAGATGAGTACTGGGAATGCAAAGTATATGCATTTTTAAGAACAGTCTTGGAGATATGAATACTGACATGTGGGGTTAGTTTATGTCTTTTATGCAATTCATGTTTGGAAACAACCTACAGAAATAGCATAAAAAGTAGACTAAAAATTGATGCTTGTAGAGACTCATCCTTGCATTGCTTATGAAATAAAGAGTAGATGCTATCTATTATCTGCCCAAGAAAATGTTTTAAATAAATTATTATGCATTCATGATGTACTACCATACAGATGTTAGAATTAATGTTTTAAAGAATTTTTGAGCAGTTGAAAATATTGCAATATTAGATGAAATGTGTTTTAAAACTGTCAGTATAATTCTAAAATATATACCTTATAATATATATGTTAAAATACATGTGTAGATGTGGACCTGGAATTTAATGTGCAGATATAATGGTTTATTCTGGATTGTTGGATTATGAAAAGTGATTTTTATGCTGTCTGTAATGATAAATATCATTATGTAATTTTTTGGTGTTTTTCAAACTTTTCACCATCAACTTTATTATAGTAATAATCAACAATTAAAGGTATAGCTGGAGAATATCTGATATATTTTAATATTTTTACATGCCATATGAATGCTTATGCAGTTTATTTATTTTTTAAAACATATATTTACTGACTTCAGAGAGAAAAAGAGAGGGAGAGGGAGCTGGAAACATCAATGAAGAGAGAGAATTATTGATCGGCTGCCTCCTGCACGCCTCACATTGGGGATCAAGCCCGCAACCTGAGCATGTGCCCTAACCAGGAATCAAACTGTGACCTCCTGGTTCATAGGTTGACACTAATCACTGCGCCACACCTGCTGGGCAATGCCATTTATTTTTAGATGAAAAATTATATGTGTAGTGAGGTAAAATGTCTTATTTCTTGGAATATTCTTTTACTTATATTCACTTATGATAATATACTATTTACATGATGCACCCTTTTAGGTCTTTTTAATTTACAACAGTTTTGCTTAGTGATAAATCTTATGATGGCAATTTAAATATTCTTATTAAATATCATTAAAAATGAAGACTGTAAACTTAGTGGGACATAGATGGATTTTTTAGTGAGACATTGCTTAATGAGTTAATGATTAAAATGATTTGAAACTAATCTTGAAGTTTATAAAGTAGCAGTCCAGTACATAGAAATACTATACTCAATGTCAAAAGGTACTACTTTTCATTTTCATGTATATGAAACTGTGAAATTTCCCACTATTTTCATTTATAAAGTGGTTATTATAGTTTTTTTCACTTACCTACCTTGCAGGGCTGCTGTGAGGATTAATGAGATCATACCTATAAAGAAGTTGAGTTCCTTGGAGATAGGAGATATAAAAATGTTATTATTATCCTGTCATTCACGTATTAGCTTGCTCACTCTTTCAAGACCTCAAGGTAGAATCAAAAAGAAACAAATTCTGATCCACAGTGAGAAATATTTAATGAGATTTTAAAAAACTTTTTTTTTCCATGTTTAGTACTCGAGGTTCCTAGGGCTTGATATATTAAATTCATTTCAAAGACCTTTTTGCATACCAACTTGATGCATTTTGTGTATAAACCTGAGTTGCTTTCTGTTAAGTTTAAAGTGGAATCAGATGTGCATTATTTTCATTTGTTTGAACTGAAGTCCACTACTTTTGGTTGAATGAATGTACCTTAAAATTTATAAGATTAAGGTATCACATTATCCTGTTAAACATACTGGCCCACTGCTTAATCAAATTATGAGTTCACTTTTTTGTTTTTTAGTACAGTCATTATTTCTTTTGTGAAATTTCCCTTTAATTTTATATATTCAGTCCTAGCAATTGGATTGTCTGTCAGCTTTAAGTACTAAAATATGTCTTTCTAATAAAGCCAAAAATATTAAAACCTACATTAGAGGTCTTTTGTTGAAGTAAAACTATATTTTTTTCTAAGTATTTATTACCATTTCATAATTTCTAAGGAGATATATATATATATATATATAATGACCAATGTGTTAACATTGTCTTTTGAAGAGCAAATTTAAAAATTTTAAAGAAGTCCAATTGCTAAATTTTCTTTCTGCTTTGGGTATTCTATCTGCAAAATCATTGCCCTTCTCAAGTTCACAATTATTTACTTCTTTATTTTAAGCTATAGCAGTGATGTTTAAGTCTATCACCTATATCAACTTATTTTTTTATATGGCATGAAAATGCGGTTGAGATTTATTTTATTTCCTTATTTCTTATGGATGGGCGTTGGTAGCCTCTGGTATTCTTGGTTTTCCTCTTCTGATGTGGAACTCTGAACCTACCAGGGAACAGGGATGAGGGTGATAAGGCTCCAGTGTTCTTGCCTTGCTGCATGTCGGGTAGGGCTGGGTGGAGGGAGGGAGCTACATTCATCTGGAATATGATCACTGCAACATGGAGTTCAGGGGATGAAAAATGCTGGTTGAGTACCTCTCCTGGAGAAAGACTACAACTTTGGGCTGAGAGCTGGAGGGAGAGCAGCTCACATATTTTTTGCCAAAACTGTTCAGACTGGAGCTTCCATCAGGCTCAACTTGGGGTGCTGAGTGGAGTCTTGCTCCAGCACCAGAGAAGCTCGCGCTTCTCAAATTTAACAGATTGTCTAGAATATTTTAAAACATTTGTTCTATGGCCGTAGGACAATTTCCAGAAACGTTAATTAAAAAATAATTATAACTAGTTATGGTTATTTCACTGGGGAGAGGTTCTTATGGAGCTTTTTATTATACAGTTCCAGAAGTTATCCCTAATAGATTTATTTTAAATTATTATTATTGATTTGTTGGAGTTTTGGGGGGTTGCAACCCAATCAACAACCCCCAAACATTAATTAATGGTCTGTCTTTTACATCTTTTTATGGTCCCCTTTTTACTAAAATGAAAACCATTTTGTTCTAATGTGCTTTGCAAATAGCATTTAAAAGGTCATCCATACTTCAAAATCATAATTACACTTTTCATATTTATATATTTAATCTGCTTGGGTTTTATATTTTTATTATGTCAGAAGTTACTTAAATTTAATATTTTCCCTACAGATGAATGATTGCCTCTTTAATTTGTATTAAACTAGAGGCCCAGGTCCCGCCGCACGGCCTGCAGGGATTGGCTGAAACCTGCAGTCCAACAACCCCCGAGGGATGTAGTAGTGCGCAAAGCAGAGGTAGCCTGGGGAGGAACCAGAACCTGGGCCGGGGACCACACTGCTCCCGCCATCCAGGCCCCACTGTGCCTGCTGCTGATCAACCGGTTGACCGGTTGCTTAGGCTTTTATATATAGAGATAATATATCATTCTCCCTACCAATTTGCAATTTATGCTATCATAAATCAAGTTTCCTTCATATTTTTTACAGTTTCTGGACTCTTTTACTCCATCCCCAGTGCCATTTTAAAATTATTCAACTGTTTTTATTTTCTACTTAAGTCTTGATGTTTGGAAAGGTAAATTCCACCAAATAATTGGTGTTTTTCTCTATTTTTCTTCCTCCTCTCCCCTTCAGCTCCTGGTCTCCTCCTCTTCCTCTTTCTTTTTCTCTTTCACTCCTCCTCCTTGTTCTCCAGTGTCATTACTTATTTAATAACATTAATAACATTACTTATATCTCTTTCTCCATCTTTTATATCTGTATATTATTAGCTTGTCAGAGATTTGTATTTTAAAGAACCAACATTTGACTTTATTGGAGCTTACAATGTTTTCTATTTCATTTGCTATTTAATTATTTTAACTTTTCATTTATTTCTGCCTTTATTTTTATTTTCTATCTTTTCTAATTTTTCTAGATTTATTTCTATAATCATTTTTTTATTTTATAATGTAAATGAATAGCTCACTGATTTTGAGGTTTAGTTCTTCTAAAAAGTGAACTACTAATCTCTTTTAACTGCATTCTAAATTTTTGATGTATAATATTTCCTTTATCTGTTCATTCTAAATATTATTTTAATATTTTATTGTATTATTTATCTAAATATTTTAAAATTTCTTTATAATTTTCTATTTGACTCATGAACATTATAAAAATATTTTTTTCTAGTTTTCAAATCCGTAAACTTTTGTTACTATATTTTAAGAAATAATTAATGTTAGAGCCAAAAATAAGTGTGTCCCCCTTGGGAGCAGTTTTCTACATGTGGTCACCCAGATCAGGATGATTGATTCTTGTGTCAGACAAAATTGCTTCTTTATTCCAAATCCACCCTGTGGAACTCCCCTGTGACCATACAGCATTGTTCTCCTACCAAATTTTATGGTGTTAAGCTACATTGGTAGAATCATGGAAAGATCTGGATCTTAGGGTGGGGTGGTAGGGAGGTGGTTTCAGAATTTTTTCTTCTATAGGTATTCCATCTCAGCCCTAGAGGTAGAAGGTGCTCTTATATCTGATATTATTATTTTCATTTTACCCATAGCCACCTTTCAGTTATAATTCATTCTATCTAATAAAGAGGGAATATGCTAATTGACCCCCATGCTGTCGCAAAGATGGCAGTGCACACAGCCAATAAGGAGGGAATATGCTAATTGACTGCCCACCCACAGCATAGAAAGCCTTGGCTGTTGGCTGCCAAGACGCCCAGGGCCAGCCCAAGGCACAGGAAAGCCATGGATGGCTGCTGCCCAGCTGCCCAGGGCTGCCCGAGGCTCAGGTAACCAGTACCGGCCAAGGCTTGCACTGCTGGCAGTGGCAGCAGCAGCAGCAGCAGAGGTGTGATGGGGGCATTGCCTTCCCCTGATTGCCGGGTCACCTCCTGCCCTGAGGGCTCCTAGACTGTGAGAGGGGGCAGGCCGGGCTGAGGGACCCCCCGCTCCAGTGCATGAATTTTCATGCACCAGGCCTCTAGTAATTAATAATATTGAAATGTCCTTGTTCAAATTGCCATGTATTTTGGGCTCTTGATTGGACCTTGACTAATAAAACTATGCTATAATTCATAGTATTTTTTAATGGTCTACCTGTTATATCTTAGAGAGAGAGGTCAATGACAGTTTCCTACTGTGATGGCAGATGTACTATCTTTGTAATTCTTTCAATTCTTGAAAAATATATCTTTGGGTAATAATATTGAAAGTGTATAAGTTTAAATAACATAATTTTATTAAAAGATTTTATCATTATATAGACACACCTTATTTCTACTATAATTTTACTTCTGATTTGTTATTAATACAGCTGCATCATCTGACACTTATTTAACATATACCTGGTAGATATTTTTCTACCCTTTATTTTTAAAACTTTCCATACCTTAATTTTTCAGAGAACTTTGATCTATCAGGTCTGACTATATTTTTCTTTCTTTGGTTAATTAGGAATTTTTACAAATAATCTCTAATTTTAGTGGGCCCCTTTGATATTATTATGTACTCACATAATAAGTTAGATTAATGTAATCTAAAGTGAATTAATGACTCTACTCAATTTCAAAACAATAAAAGGATCTTAGTTTTAATTTTAATTATTTTTCTCAGATTCCAAACTATTATCAACTATTTTGTGTTTATGCTATTTTTTGTATTATATGCACAAATTAAACAATGTTATTATTATATACAATCAGTTTTTAATATTATGTACATGTTTATAAGTAGTCTCATAAGGACCTCTAGTTATTCATCATTGCATTTGTCTTTCTCTTTAATCTTTTTATTGATTTTAAAGAGAGGAGACTGAGAGAGACAGAGACAGAGAGAGAGAGAGAGAGAGAGAGAGAGAGAGAGAGAGAGAAAGAGAGAGAGAGAAAGAGAGAGAGAGAGGTGAGAGAGAAACACATATTGGTTGCCTCTAGTACATACCCTGACCAGGGATCAAACCCACAACCTGGGCATGTGCCCTGACTGGGATTTAAACCCAAGATCTTTTGGTTCAGGGGATGACATTCAACCAACTGAGCCACACCAGCCAGGGTTCACTGGCTCATCTTTAATCTTGTGGTTACTGGGGACACACTGCAGGGATTTAAAACATAATTGGCATAATCAGAGTTTGTTCTTAAAATTGCACAACATTAAGACCACTGTGGGTATATATATATAGAGCTGAAGTCAGAAAGACCAATTTACAGGCTATTGCTGGAGACTAAGGTAAAAAATGAGTCCTTAAACTAATGGCATGTTGATAATTTTAAATAGGATGGGATAAAAGTGAGAGATATGTGAGAGCTAAAATGATTTCCCAAAGTGTATTTTGAAGGAGGGTTTATAATAGGTGGCCTGGAAAAAGAAAAGAATTGAGGATTATTTCCAAGGTACTCACTCTTTTACCTGCACAGGGATTGGTATAGAGAATAGATTTTAATCTTATAAACATCCAGTTCATTTCTCTGCATGTGTGTGGGTGCCTTCAGACATGTACACTAGGGAATTATAAAAACAAGCAGAAGGAGCCATGAAGCCTGGAGGTAAAGATTGGGAATCATTCATTCAGAAGTGGATGAGCTCACACTCGCACAGGCGTGAAGCCTGGAGAGGCTGATCAAATTGTGTATGCAAGCATTGGTGCCCTACTTCGAATGAGTGCAAGGACCTCAGAAAAGCTTATCTTCAGGTGGACCCTTCAATTCTGGCATTAAGAGTGCTGTTAACTTAGCCATTCTGTTTTAAAGTTTTGAAAGTTAAGGAAATCTAGCTTCGGGGACATACATTCCTGTTAAGTGTGCTTTTCTTATGATCTTCTTTTCTCCACTCCTATTGGTTTGACGCTCAATATGCTAAAAGTTGTAAAATACGAATTTTCTGTATATTTTGTAGCATTTTATAAAGAAACAGTCTACATGAGTGAGCAAAAGATTTCAAAAGATTTTTTTGAAAAATAAATATAAAATGATAGTGATTTTAGACGCATTTAAGTTCTGAGTGCTGTAAAGAAAACTGTAAAATTCAAAATGAAGAAATCAGATATTCAGATCTTTTGACTGTAGTAATTTTTCACCTTTCACTTACTCAAAAAGCTTCCTGTAATTTTAAGTTTTTGCCAAGTACACGTCTTTCAACTATAAACTTTCACACCTTCAATATAATCCAGATGGAAGATTTATGCCTTTTGAATACTGAAGCAAATCTATACCATGTCACACAGTAAAGGCATTCAAGACAACATTTAGTTTGATATGAAACTGATGAATGTAACAGCATTCTTCCACGTCCTTCCCATACTTTAGTCCTGAAACAAAACTGGCCAGGACCTGAGCTAGTTTATTTGTTCTTTGGGGGATTTATAGCATCATGTTTTTCTCAATATTGTTTGGAAGGGATATTTTCTTTTTTTAAAAATATATTTTATTGATTTTTTACAGAGAGGAAGGGAGAGAGATAGAGAGTTAGAAACATCGATGAGAGAGAAACATCGATCAGCTGCCTCCTGCACATCTCCTACTGGGGATGTGCCCGCAACCCAGGTACATGCCCTTGACCGGAATCGAACCTGGGACCTTTCAGTCCGCAGGCCAAGGCTCTATCCACTGAGCCAAACCGGTTTCAGCAGAAGGGATACTTTCTTGAAGACTGACCCTTTCATTAGTGAAAATCACTAGTTTACTAACTACAGGAGTTAAAAATTTATAAAGTAGGCATATGCTGGGGTATTAACATGAATTGTTGCTTCCACAACTGATACCATTTTTCTATAATTAAAAACAAAATCTGAATGTGCCCCTTCCTTTTCTGTTGCTCTGGTAGCTTTTATCTAGAAAGATTTGTAGCATTATACTTTGTAGGTTGAAAACTATGGTTGCAAGTTATATTGTTTTCTCCAAATCAATTCTGTGTTAGAAATGATTCATTGTTATTTGCCTTTCATTTGCATCTCTTTTTGTAGAGCCTTTTTTTGTTTAGTTTTCTTTCTTTTTTTTTTCTGGCGCCAGAGTTTAGGACTTTTAATTTGTCCTGTAGCTGCTGAAGCAAAATTATGATGAAACATTCTGCTTCCCTTTATACCCCAACACACACACACACACACACACACACACACACACACACACACACATACACACACATACACACACACACAAACTATTTGTAGGAAAAAAATGGTTTGGTACATGGGAAGAAACAATATAAATTCAAAACTTACAGATAAGGGTTCACTTTATCACTCATCTCTTTAAAAAGTTTTTACGAATATCCAGTCAAAACCAACAGGGTATCTCCTTTGAAATGTTATCTAAATCAGTGGTTCTCAACCTTCCTAATGCCGCGACCCTTTAATACAGTTCCTCACATTGTGGTGACCCCCAACCATAAAATTATTTTCGTTGCTACTTCATAACTGTAATTTTGCTATTGTTATGAATCATAATGTAAATATCAGGATGTATTTTCATTGTTCGCGACCCACAGGTTGAGAACTGCTGAAATGGATTTCCAAGTAGACACAGGGCTGTATACTGTCTTGGAATGTCCTTAGAAGGCTCTGTCATTGATCAGGTAACAGAGTGAAAACACCAGAGCCCTTCCTTTTTCAAACGGAAGAGGGAAAGACAGGGATAGAAGAAACTATTCAAACTTCGTCTTCTTTCCTTGTGGCTTACGGCCTCCTCCTCCTCCTCTGCCTCCTCTGAAGCCTCCTCGACCTCCAAAACCTCCCCAGACTCTGCCACCAAATCCACCTCGGCCTCCTCTGCCACCACCTCTGCCTCCAAAGCCACCTCTGCCTCAACCATGTCCTCTGAAGCCACCGTCACCCTTAGGCTTGGCCCAGCCCAAAGTAACTTTGTTTCCATCAATTTCACCATCTTCCACGGCCTCCTTGGCAGCTTTGGCATCTTCCTCACTGTTGAAATCTCCAAAACCAAAGCCTTTGGAAGAGCCCGTCTCCAGGCCAGTGACTGTCCTTGCCCAGACAGAGCCATCAAATGACTCCTTCAATGTCTCTTCCGCAGTCTCCTCAGACAGACCTTTGACAGAGTTTTGGATGGCTGGCTTCTTGCATTAGGCGATCCTCTGGGTCCTTGCAATCCCAGCCTGATTGCTTTGCCCTCAATTTCTCTGTTATTACAGGATTTTAAAACTTCTTTAGCATCTTCAAATGAAGCAAATTCTATAAATGCATACCCTTTAGATGTGCCATTTTGGTTCTGAGGCACTTTGATAAAAGTTGCCTTCTGAAATACTTCCTGAAGAATTTCTTCTGTTGCACTGTAGGAAAGATTGCTTAAAACCAGAGTTTTTGATTCACCACTCCAAGTGCTGTTCTTTCCACCTCCATGGTCTTGATTTTGACCTTTCTCTCCAGTATAGTATGGAGAAATGGATCGTTTATCATTTCTGTTCCCTGCTTTTCTTCCAAGGTTTTCTCTGCATCAGCTTCTGTCTTACATTCAACATAAGCAATCCCTTTACTCTTTCCTTCCTTGCTGACTAATCTGGTCTGCATAACATCTTCAAATACTTCTTTTAATTCCTCCTGAGTAACTTTATAAGCAGATTTTTTGCCTATAGTGTTCTTGCATCTCGATCTTTTTTACTGTCTTCTCCCTTTGTTTTTCCTTGTTTAATTTCATTGCCAAAGACTTTTAAACCAGGGAGTTCTGAGGCTTTTTCCAAGTCCTCAGCAGATTCAAAATCCACATAGCCAAACTTCCTGGACACACCAATTCTGACATTCACAACAGCAAGATCATTTTTAGCAAAAACATCACTGATACCCATTTTTAATTCAGGAGCAGACTTGCTGAAGTTCAAGTTTCCAACAAAGAGATTGAAAGTCATAGTTGGTTCTGTGACTTCCACGTTCTGTTTCCTGGCCTCAGGAGCAGCTTTCTGTTTGGCCATTTTCTTCTTTCGATTTCCAGATTTCCAGGTGCTTCTTTGACAGGCTCTTCTTCCTCCTCCTCTTCCTCATCATCATCCTCTTCTTCATCGTCATCATCATCCTCTTCATCTTCCTCCTCTTCATCCTCATCCTCAGCTGTGCTCTTGGCTTTCACAAGAGCAGCTTTTATGGGAGCTTTCTTGCCTTTGGCTGGTGCAATCTCCATAGGTTCTTCAGAGTCATCTTCTTCTTCATCATCCTCATCTTCATCACCATCCTCATCATCTGAGGCAGGAGCAGCAGCAGTAGCTTTCATCACTGCTGGCTCAAATCATCCTCATCTTCATCCTCATCCTCCTCCTCATCATCCTCTTCACTGTCGTCATCATCTTCCTCATCACTATTTTCCTTCTTGGCATTCTTACCATTCTTTGCTCCCTTGACTGAGGTGGCTGCTCCCTTCTTACCAGAGGTTGCTACCAATGCTTTGCCTGGTGTGCCTCCCTTCTTACCAGGTGTGTCTAAAGCTTTGGCTGGTGTAACTCCTGTCTTTTTGCCAGAGGTTGGCATAGCCACTGCCTTTTTGCCAGGGGTGACAACTGCTATTTTGCCTGGTGTGGCAACTGCAATCTTTTTTGTTGGGGAAACAATGCCTTCTTTCCTGGAATTGTGGTAGCCTTCGTGCCTTTTTTTCTGAGGAATGATAATCTCTTCTCCACCGCTTTCATCCTCTTCATCTGACATTTCCTCATCTTCACTATCTTCTTCTACCTCCTTTGGAGGAGGAGCCATTTTCTTGTGGTCACCTTGATTTTTACCAGCCTTTGCGAGCTTCACCATGACTGCGGCTTATGACTGTGGCGTGTGTGGCGCAGATGTGCCCAGAGGAATCAAACGACTTCCATGACAGCCACTGGTACTGAAGAACCAGAGCGTGTACGTTTCGCTATCAGGTAGAGCTCGAGACTCTAAATATTTTTGAAAATGGATTTGAATGATAAAAATGAAGTTTATCAGGTGGTATTAAAAAAAGTCACAGAGACAGGATAAGATTCAATAAGAAGGCATTCACAATGAGCTGCTACCTATTTCTGGAACAGGACAATGGTGGAATTTAAATGGTGGTTTATGAGAACTATTTGAACAAGGATAGATGGATTGGATTATGTCATTTCATCCAAAATATTTAATTCTCACCTTGGCCAGGAATTCTGCTTTCATACAGAAGTTCTGACCCTAGAAGAACTGAAGATTAGGCTCTGGGAAATGTTGTTCTCAGATTTCCAAAGACAAAGGTGCTTGTGTAAATAAATATAATAAGAGCTAGGCAGTATCTATCATCTATCTATCTATCTATCTATCTATCTATCTATCTATCTATCTATCTATGGCTAAGTGACTGAATGTCCATCCATCCAACCATTCAACTGACTGACAGTTGGTACGTATGATGCGCACTGGCAATTTAAAAATAAATGTTGACTAGAGCATGTGCAATACATATAAAGCTCTTGCTAGTGCCAACTGCATGCGTGTGTTTCTTGAAGCTGAAGTATTAACAGGATCTGTGGAAAGAGAGGTTGTTCTGATTCCAAGAATTGATTTGTCCCTGTCTGACACTGGCCTCCCCTTTAAATTAATTCGAAGACAGTTTCCTGTGATGCAAGCATTTGCAATGACTATTAATAAATCACAAGGACAAACTCTAGACAGAGTAGGAATATTCCTACCTGAACCCGTTTTCGGACATGGTCAGTTATATGTTGCTTTCTCTCAAGTTCGAAGAGCATGTGATGTTAAAGTTAAAGTTGTAAGTACTTCAGCACAAGGAAAATTAGTCAAGCACTCTGAAAGTGTTTTTACTCTTAATGTGGTATACAGGGAGATATTAGAATAAGTTTAATCAATTTCTCAGTCATTGTTTTTATCACTGTTGTTTTTATATCATGTCTTTGTTGTTATATCATGTTGTTATTGTTTATTTATTAATCAATTTGTATATTATTTCCATGTACATTTTACTATTTTTCTTTCATCTCTGACACTTCTATTATAGAGAAAGGGCAAATAGTGATATTAAAATATTTCTTTTAATTAATTTCCTTTCAATGTGCATGCATCCATGCACCGGGGCACTAGTTACAAATAATTTAAATGATCTAGAGGAATAACCCAATGATTTATTTTAGAAAGAGCAAAAAGATGAAGAAATGAAAATTAAGAGAGAAAAATATTAAGATATATTGTATATAGCTTTGGCATAATTAATGCCTCAGTAATACAAACTCTAGAATTAGAAAAATAAATGTATAACAGAAAACTCATAATTAGACAAATAAAGAAAATTTTTACTGAGCTTAATTAAGTCTGGTATAAAGGGTTCAAAACAACAAGTCAGGAATATAGAGTTATAAATAGATAGATAAATACATAAATAGACTGATATTATCACATTTTTTTCTTTGAAAATTTAACATATTCCTCGACACCCCTGTGAGTTAACTGCAGCATGCCAGGGACCCCAGGCACACTTTTTGGGAACCATAACCTCATATAATTGCAGGCTGAGTCATCTGGATTTAATATCCATGTTGGGATTAAATTTTTAAAAACACTACCAGTGCCATTGTACTCATTGTGGACAAGTTATATAACAATGCTTATATGTTTGGGGACTGGGTGAAAAAGTAAGGGGATTAAACAAGAAAAGAAAAACCGCAAAAAAAATCTTTTAGACACAGATAACAGTATGGGGATTACCAGAGGAAAAGGGTGGGGACAGGAGGTACAAGAAGGTATAGAGGTCATGGAAAGAGACTTGACTTGGGGTAGTGAACACACAATACAATATTCAGATGATGTGTTATGGAATTGTACACCTGTATCCTATGTCATTTTATTAGCCAATGTCACAGAATAAATTCAGTAAAAAAGAAAGAAAAAATGCTCATATGTCACCCAAAGAAGACACTCTGGAATGATGCATAGTCTCCATACAAACACTCTGATATCTTCAAGATGCAGGTGGAGCAATGTGCCAGGATGACCAGAGCCTTCTACAATAATGTTTTGCCTTGTGAATATATTTGAGGCAAAACTCAAATAAATAAATAGTCTAAGATTAAAGATCAAAACAGAATCAATCTCCCAAAGCCTAACCAGTTAGACATAAAAAAATTTCCCTTTGATATAAGTCACTTGAATCATAATTTTGTTCAAAGATAACTAAATCCAACTCAAATTGCTAACCAGGTAGGGGTATTGGGAAGTTTGGAAGCTAACAGACATATGTGAGTTATTAATCTGCTTAGAGGTAGGGGAAGACATGAGAGTAAAGCTCATGCTAAAGCAGAAGTAGGCAAACTATGGCTTTGGGGTAAAATCTGAGCTTCTGTCCACTTATTAAAGCCCACCCCTGCCCCTTCATTGACATATTTTTTATGCCTTTTTTTTAATTGCAACAACAGACCTGAGTAGTTATAAGAGAACCATATGGTCTGTAAAGGTCCAAATATTTATTATATTGATCTTTACATAAAGACTCTAAACTAAAGTGTATGCTTTTCAAAGCCCTTGCATTAATGATGGTACCAATGGCTAATACTAGCATCATTTTTTCTTTAGAATGTATCTGGTACTAATATTCAGATGCAGATTTTTCCAATTCTCTGTAAATTCACTTCAAACAGGATATTTTCTTTCATTATGAATTTTTTAAATTTTTATTTTTCAATTAGAGTTGACATAAAATATTGTATTACCTTCAGGTACACAACCCAGTTATTAGGCATTATATAACTTACTAAGTGATCATCTCAATAAATCTAGTACCCATCTGACACCATAGATAGTTATTACAATATTAGAGGCCCAGTGCATGAAATTCGTGCATGGGTATGGTCCCTAGGCCTGGCCGGCAGTCAGGGCTGATGTGTGGGGCAAATGGTGGGGCGATCAGGGAGCCTCTGCTGGCACCCGCCTTGGCTGGCTTGGGGCCTGCAGGCTGAGGGCAGCTTCTCTGTTGAGTGTCTGCCCCCTGGTGGTCAGTGCACCTTATAGTGACCAGTTGTTCCACCAGTCATTCTGCGGTTCGGTCTGTTTGCATATTAGGCTTTTATTCTATAGGATTATTGACTATACTCCCTATACTATACTTTATATCCCAGTGACTATTCTGTAACTACAAATTTGTACTTTGTTAACATTAATGCCTCATGGTGGAGATATATTAGGAAGAGATTTTAATAAAAACCCTGAAGTTCTACATTTTTATATCTACCACACATCTCTGAGTGAAGACTCTTCCCCTGAAGCTGAGAATGGACAGGGTTGCATTACAGTGTCAACATACACACAGCAAACTGCTGGCTCCAATCCCTCACTGCACCCTACAGAGTGTCTAGCATTTTAAGTCCAGTAGATATATAGAGGCAAAGAAAAGATGAAGCTAGTTTGAAAAGACATCAGTAATAATTTTGGAGACTTGGTGTGATTGATATGAATGCCTAAGATTTAAGTTCCCAACACTGAGTGATCGCCTTTTGGGTGTCAAAGGAGTCAGGCTGCATACTGGATAGAAGAAATTATTCTCATTGTAGTTGATTCAAGATTAATAACTCCTTTCCTGGTTCAAGATTTCTGTTATAATTTCTGGTAGCAATTTCCATATTGGGAGAGAGTTCTGTCTCAGACTTTGGGAGAACATCTTTCAAAAGAAATCTATATTTAGAATTCATAAGAAGTGGGTAGAATCTTAATACCCTAAACCAGGTCAACAAGAATATTACTATATTTTACTCCTAACTCAAGTTAATTTCCAAATTATAAACTAAATCATATGTACTGACCACTTTGGCAGAATATCATATAGAAGTCTTGGGGTGGGGGAGGGAACTGTTCCTTTTAGGGGAATCCTTACTTACCTAGGGTTTTACAATGGTTATTGCACTTTAGGTAAAAAAAAAAAAAGTTACTTGTGGAGGAATTCTGGTGATCTTCTTAACACTGTACAAATAAAATTTCCTCTATAATTTTTCTTTATAGCTCCTTCATTCCCAGCAGGGCTCCTGTTTAAAACCAATATTCAAAAACCAATAGATAGTCAGCATTTAAAATGTAATCTTCAGTTAGTGCTCAATGTGTCCAGAATTTCAGTTGGAAAAGATGAAAAAAGTTCTGGAGATGGATGGTAATGTTTGCACACCATTGTGCATGTAATTAATACTATGGAACTGTACACTTAAAAATAGTTGAAATGTTAAATTTTATTTTATAAACTTTACTTCAATTTCTAAAAATGTTGATCTTTGAAATAATAAAGAATTGTTTTCACAGTAAATTATTTTACACATTTAAGATATGCACTGTTTCTATCAAATAGGCTTTTCCAGATTAGTAAAAAGGGGAAAACTATTCTAAGTTTATCTCAGAAATCCACTAGATACGTGATACCAAAACAGATGAGGTATCTAAAAAAATTACATGGTGCTCTTATTCACTAACATAGATGTAAAAAGCTGAAACAAATACTGTATTAACAATCAAAATCTGGCAGTACATAAAACATATCTTCATGAATAATTTAAGTTAATCCACAGGCTCAAGAATGGATTAACATTAGAAAGCCCAGAATGTATTCTACCACATTTATAAATCAAAAGATAAAAACATTTCATCTGATCAATAGATTCCATAAAATTTGTCACATATATGGTTTATAAAAGATCAAAAGAAATCTGAACTAACTAGGAATTAAAAGAATATTTCTTAAACGGATAACCAACACCTATCTGGAACCAATAGCTAACATGATGCTTAAAGTTGAAACATTGAAAATATTCTAAAATCAAATAAGAATGCCTGGCATTACCATTTCTCTTCAATATTGTCCTTCAATTTCCCACAAGAGCACGGTTCAGGGAGTGACCACAAAATAAGTATACGTCTATCAACATCTTCCTTTACCCTTTGCTTTTGGTGTGTGTCTTTTCGGGCGACAAATCCACTTCTGAGAGACTACTTACTGGGTGTGCATCAGGCTTTCTAGAAGTCTTTTAATTAGAAGTAAAAACCTACTCAATAAATGAAGACTTTGGTTCTCCTGTTTGGGAAATCTCCTTGATTTTGGAGCACTAATGGTTGGGAGGGGGGGTGGGCAGTGTGTGAATATAGATAGGAAATGAGAGGGCAGAGACATGAAGTGTAGACATTCATTTAAAAATTGGCACACAACAGGAACGGAAGGATTCTTTCTAAGATATTTAGCCGAAGTAGAAATGACTGCAGATATACTACTCCCGATTTCTGTTTTCCCAAGGAGAGGGAGCGAAAGACATGGAATAAAGAAAGGGAAGGAGGGAGGAAGAAGAGAAGAAAGGAGGGGAAAGGAAGTGTTTCTGCCGGGATATAAACTATACTGCATCTCTCAGGGAATTTTTATGAATAAATGATAATAATATTGACTTTACAGATTAGAAAACTGAGGCTCATAGAGATAAGGTCCATTTGCAAAGGTCTGAATCAGGCAAGAGATAAAATATTGGAACAGAGAATAGCTCAACTTAGAGCACTTATTCTATATCATTGCATGATAACAGTGTCCCCATGTGGGATATGTCCCCAAGTAAGGATTTAATTACATTCCACTTCAGACAGTACTGTTTTGTGTATGTTTGTATTATCAATTAAAAAATTGTTTCTTAAGAGTAGATATCCTCAAATAGTAAAAAAAATACTGAGCTACTTAGTACATTTTTAACATATGCTTAATAGATGAATTAATATTACCTAACATGTGATTTTTAATTTTACTGATTACTTCAGAAGAAAAAAATATGATCTATCTTGGTTATGTGTATTATGATAATTTGTCATTGTAAGAGAACATCCAAGTTTTAGGAAATTTTTTTTCATCTGTGAAGGATTACTTTCTTAGAACTTTGACCTTTTACTTGGAATGGCTGTCATTTTTGAAAAGATGAAGAACCTTGCACCTCAATGAAGAGATACTTTTTCTTTTGCGACATGACTCTGAAGGATACATGACATTTATTATCAGCTGGTAAAAGAAAAGGTCTGAGAAATAGCAGACGAAGTTCAGTGATAAATCTAAATATCTTTTCACCACATCTTTGGACTGTTTTTCTTTAGTTATTTTTGTTAGCCTTGCAGCTAGCAAAGCAAAATTATTTCTAACACCATTAAAATGTTCTTCACACTTCAAGTGCAAATGCTTATTTGTTCTTAGTGTTTCTCTGAAGAGAACAATTGTCTGAAAATAACGTCTGGCATATCTTTTCAGAGAAAGGTTAACAGAGAATAGACTCAAAGTGCAGACACACAAAACTCTGCTCACTGCATTCTTCACTTTGGAACACAGTTTTCAGTAGTTGAATTACTTATAAGAAGCACATGGCAACAAAACTTCTCTTAGTGTATTTCGCTTCTTGAAGTTTGTTTATTCAGTTATGGCATTACTGAATGATGGTATTTTTTTTCTTAAAGCACAGAAAGAAGTGTACTCTTCCAGAACAAAAATATTCTTTAGCTTTTGAACTATTTATTCTTCAGTAACTGTCATACTTTTTGGTGACAGTCACAGATTATTTCTTCCTTGCATTCACATGGAGCCACACTTCTTTAAAATTTTGGGGAAATTTAGCCTAATTATATCAATGAATTGTTACACAGTAAAGAGCTTTTTCCATTCTGTTTAATGCCTAAAGTTGCATTTAGAGACACATAATATTTATTATCTCATCAGCAACAGCCAGGCTCTGGTGGACAAGAGTACAAATATAGAGAAGCTGCAGCTTAGAAATATTTCAAATTAATTTACAATGATAGAGGATGACATACACATCCTAGAGTATGGCAACTCATTGCTAGACTTTTTTATGGATTTTAAATAAAGAGTGTGTGCTAAAAACATCTTCGTTTTACTAATTGTTGATCCCTTTCTTAATTTTAAAACAGTAATTATTAAAAGTAGAGATGTTTGTCACCTCTTATTCTCATTGAAAAATATCAATGTTATGAAATATATGTAGATGATGTCATTGGACATGCCGATGCTTCAAAGCAAGATTCTTCATGTAGCTTAAAAATTTCAGAGGCTTTTTTTGTGTTACACTATTGGACGGTAAGCTGATTTGACATCCACTTCTTCCCTCTTATATTCAACTAGAGGTCCGGTGCACAAAATTCATGCATGGGTAGGGTCCCTAGGCTTGGCTGGCAATCAGGGTTGGTCAGAGCCTTCTGGTTCCTGGCCGGGCCTTCCTTCTTCCGTGCTGCCTCCTGGTGGTCAGCATATGTCATAGCGAATGATTGAACTCCTGGTCTCCCAGTCGAACTCCAGTGGGGACACTTTGCATATTAGCTTTATATATATATATTTTCCTTGAGAGTCAAATATGTTTTGATTCTAAAAAAAAATTCTAAAAGCAACTTAACTATGTCTTTTGCTACCAGAAACAGATCTAGAGCTAGTTAGAACCTAAGGAATAATCACAAAAGAAGAAAACTGCATAGTTCCAAGATGAACCGTGTGTGTATACATGCACATGTGATTAGTGTGTGTTTTGAATAACTTAAATAAAATTTTACATATTTAGTATTTTCCCACTCATGAACATTTTATAAGGGCCATCACTTGGTGATTTTATTATTATGCATTTACTAAAATAATTTATTTGTGCCGAAAGTATGGGAACAACCAGGAAAAAAGAAATAAAAAATAATAATACTAATTTATTATTTTATTTCAAATTCCATAATATTACAGTTAGACACCAAATTTTGATATCTGCTACAAACAGCTCCATGTGCAGCCAGAGAGAAAGGAGGGCTTTCCTAGGTTCTGTTTGGCTGAACTCCTCCATGGTCAGTTGGTTGGACCATTGCAGGATAAGGCGCTTTCACCACTGTGGGTTATGATGGCCACCGCTGTAGGAGATGACAGTTCACACACATTATATGTTGTATGGAAATGTTATTTGCTTCAATAACCTATTTGACAAAGTGTAGTGCAACAGATTCTTTAAAAAAATGCCTAGAAAGATGCTTTCCCATAAACATTTTTTAAAAAGCCTAAACACAAGGGCATCTATCTAGAAATTACACTTGTATGACCCTTCAATAAGGATTGTTCCAGAAGACCGACAAGGGTAATTCCTGAGAGTCAGTGAAGTGCCAGCATAAGTTCAAACTCAGTAAGAGAAAATAAAAAACACAACACATTATTTGATTTTGCTTTGCCTCCAAACTGATGAATTAAAAAACCCCAAATAAGGAAGGTTTTCCCCTGGTAATTAATTTACTCAGACCTTAAATGTTTTTTATATTTAGCTATGCTAGTCACATACATAATTTTGTTAACATTATTCATTAATTCAAAATAGCCTTCATTCTTACTCTTTTTATATTGCTATACATAGGGTAGAGTACTTAGCAAACAGCATAATACTAAAACAAATATATTGAATGCTTCTACAATAGTTTTCATTTATATGTGTGTGTAAATCTGTTTGTATAGTTAATGTGCTAGCATAAATCAATGAATCAAGGTAAAATGTAGAAATAACACCACGCTTGCTGTGATAGCTCCTATGGAAGAAAAGCAGAGAAATGCATAGGTGGAAGAAGAGTATTATGTAAACTAATCTTTGAAGAGGAATGATACCATAGGGGCTCCACTGAATATCACTACATTAATCGTATCAGGCAATCAAAAGAATTACTTAGTCATTGCTTTGTGTCTCCTAGTCTTCTAGACACTATGAATAGTATAAAATGAAGGGGGAGATTGAATTTCCCACTGCAAGAATACTTTATACCAGTGGTCAGCAAACCGCTGCTTGCAAACCACATGCGGTTTTTTGGCCCCTTGAGTGTGGCTCTTCCACAAAATACCACGGGTGGGTGTGCATGTACAGTGTGATTGAAACTTCGTGGCCCATGTGCAGAAGTCAGTTTTCGGCCTGGGCTAGTCTATTTTGAAGAAGTGGAGTTAGAAGAAGTGGGGGGTGTCCGTCGGTCGGGCAACAGGAGATACAGAGCAGGCGGCCCCGGGATACGCAGCTTGAGGGAAGCGCGCTCCATTCATGCAGGAGTTGAGTGAGCCGGTCAGTGAGCAGTCTCATGTGCAGTGGTTAGTGCTAGTCACGTCTGCAAATCGCGTCGGGGTGACAAAAGTACCTACTCAAAGCATAAAGTTACCTGTATTTTTCCAACCAGCTTCAAATCCTACAGGTATTTTTGTCATCAATTTAAGAATTGTAATTATTTTGTGATGGTGGCTTTATTATTATAAAATGAAACATTTTTTAGATATGTTGAGATGGTTTGGACATATAGAGAGGATGAATGAAAGGAGATAGACGAAACAAGTATACAAGACGAGTGTGGATGGGAGAGTTGGAAGGGGTCGACCTCAGCGAACGTACCTCAATCAGATTGAGGACATTTTTAGCAAAGGCCTGCTTAGGAGTTCCCTAATTAAGTTAATAACAATGTACCTACCTATATAGTTTAAGTTTAAAAAATTTGGCTCTCAAACGAAATTTCAATCGTTGTACTGTTGATATTTGCCTCTATTGACTAATGAGTTTGCCGACCACTGCTTTATACAATAGAGTGCTAAAATGTGGAATAAATGATTAGTGCACTAAGAGTGGAGAAATTGAAGAGATCAATATTCTAGATATTTTTAAATTTTAGGAAACTAGTATCATATGGACACAGTCACCATTGATATTATGAAGTTATGAGTGTATCTATGTATTCTCTTTTCACTTATTTTTTTAATAATTCATGTACTTTAAAATATGATTTTTCTTACAGGAGTAAATCTGTACAATAAAGTAGAAGATCAATAATGAAATTTTAGAAGTCAGATTAAAGTAATAGTATAAATGTGGCTCAAAACGTTAACAAGAAAACGCATGCTATATGGTTCTACACAATTATTAAATCTGGGGTATGGAAGTAGTTAAATAACAGAACCATGTCTTGCATGGTGACAAGTAAAAGCATATCATGAGTATCAGCAGGGCTCCCATTCTTCTATTGTAAAAGGAACTCTATTTTTAAACAAATACAAAATAAATAAAACTATAATGAGAAAATGTTTTAAACCCTTTCACCATGTCTATTGGTTGTTTAATATATGGCATATATCCTCCTGTGAATTATTCTGTGAATACGAGGTGAAGTGTATACACTGTGGAGTGTGAAAGAAATTTCCGCACTTCACACTTAAAAACAAATTTCACCGAAAAATGAAATGGAATCTTTCCAAGGTGACAAATTGTGAGATCCCTTTTTTAGCAAGTAGGAACCATTTTCTTTTACTCCTGAGATTTTCCTGAAGTGCTTACACATCATTTTGTGGTTTGGGACAAATAATGTGCCAAATGTTTGAGAAATTCTGCTGTCACACATCCTTTATAGCTATTAATTCCTCTTTTCAAAGTTGGAGGTCTTGGGAACAGTCATATCTTTTACAAATTCCTATCCTGGCTCCTCTGGGTCAGTTTTAGCTCTGACCACCACTAGTGTCTTCTGTCTTTTTACTGGGATTTAAGACATCATTAAGTAATTGTTTCAGTACATGGATATGTGTGTATGCCAAATATATACACAGACTGTATAATCCTATAAAACATATAGAATTAAAATTCCATCTTAAATGCAAACTAGCTTATTGTCCTAATAATGCAGTTAGACTTTTTGCTGGTTTGCACTTTACAATTTATAGCCTGACAGTTCATATGCAAAATAAAATATGTAAGTATATTTTAATCCTTTAAGAAGAACAATCTTACTATTTAAATATGACAGATATTTATAATTTTTATTCTAATGTGGATATTTTCAATTTTATAAGATATTTTAGCATCATTGTTTTAACACTGTTATCGTTTATATAGCATGTTTGTATGATAGTTACATATGCTCAGGTAAATATTTGTACCTACACATTAGAACTATGGAGAAGTGTTTGACTTTGAAAGTGTTTTGAAGCATTTGCATGTCATAGTTGGTTTTTTTTTTAAAGCAACTACCAATGGGTCTTATGTTTGCCATTTATATTAACAACTAGAAGCAAAAGTTTTTGAAAACTAAGAAGTCTTAAATAGATTTATTTCATTTTCTAAACCCAAACATTTTTCAACTGATGCAAATTTTGTTCAAAATGTATTGGTCCTCAAAATAATAACACATTTACTATTTTTTGCTTATAACTCCATTCCACAAAGAACTGATTTTGTGGATGAGTTAAATGTCTCACTAAATCTTAAATTTCTTACATCCTCTGATCAAAGAGGCTGAAAGTAAAGTTAATGAACTATGGCTATTACTGGTCCATAGATGAATTTATGCCGTTTTAGTTCATGTATTTCTGCCTATGATTCTACACGATTCAAATTTCCAGTTGGTCTTTTGAGGTAAAACTTAAATTTATGTTATTCATTTTTATTTTAACATTTCTATCATGTTTTATCCTTGTAATATAACTCAAAGTAATTTTAGTGTCTTGCTTACTTATAAAAAAATTTAACCATGGAAATTGCATGTCCAAATATAAATGAAAGTTTAACAAACCAAAGCATCAAAACATCATATTAAAATAAAAATTGAAGGCCACAATCCATAGCGAGGTACATGTTACGGAGTGGGCATACTGTTGTAAATTAGCAAAGACAGGAATAAGAATTTTGACCTGTTGTTTGAATGTGGAAAGGGTCATTGGTAAATTGATGGAACAAGAGGGTGTATGTGTAGCGGGTTAGGAGTACACTAACTGCATGGACAGCTTGTCCCGCGTAGTTTCGCTCTGTCAGCTGTGGTCACTGACACCTTTATCTCATTTTCAGTTTGCTTCACTGAGACACCTGAGGTAGCGAAAGGCCAGTGATTCGTACAGGGGTAGAACAAAGCACTTACAGATGGGAACTATCATCCAAAACGTGTTAGATTAATTTAATATGCATCTGGGGGCTTATGTTAATTAGCCCTACAAAGACATTTGAACAGTGACTGTATGTTTTCAAGCTCAAGTTCCTTTCTAGAGCATCACCAGGAGGACGCTGGTGCTCTTTGGTAAAAACAAAACAAAACAAAAAAAAAAAAAAAAAAAAAAAAAAAAAAAAAAAAAAAAAACTCATCTTAAAGGGAACTCACAAGTCATCAGCGATGGTCCCCTTATTGGGAGTTCTCGAGAAAATCTTGCAGGAGAAGCATTTGAAAAACACAGACGCTGTAATGACCTTATTCGTGAGGTTACTCTAATTGGGTAATTCTGAGGGAAAAAGATGTCCACAAAACAGTAAAAAATGAAAACAACCAAAAAACAGCTCACGGAACTATAAAAGTGTCTCTTCAGCTTATGCTTCAAAGAAGCAGGTGTTAGAACTACTAGTAAATATATAGCATAAACAAGTGTGAACATGATGCCATAAATAAAACTGTTTAAGATAAAAAAGAAGAAAACAAAGTAATCTTCCTATAGAAGAGTAAGGCTTCAGTTATCACCCAAGATATTGTCTACTTTGAGTTATTTTTATCTTAGTAATAAAGGCTTGTTTAAAAGGACTCAAATGTAAATGTAAATGATGGCCTTTAAGGCTCTTTAACAAAATGATCTAACTTTACATGTTAAAATTGTCAGAACTCTGAGGTTCCCAAATGGAACTCAGATTAGATAAATTATAAATATCTACCAGATAAAGGACTCAGAGAAGAAAATAAAATATCTTGTGTTTTTATAGCATGAACTATAAAAAACAGATTCAATCTCTCTTAGTAAACTTAGGTGATTTGCAATAGTCTCTCAACACAGGCACATATGCACCTTGTGGGCCCGTGCCCTGAGGAGGAGGAGGGTGTGATAAGAGAAAATAATTGAGTTATCAGAGAATAGCCCCATTATACAGGGGAAACCTTTCTAAAAAACTCCATCAAAAGATATTTATTAAGAAGAAGTAGGAGGAGGAGGGCGAGGGGGCAGGGTAGGAAGAGGAAAACAGGTGGAAATGGAGAAGAGCATCAGAGAAGTTTGGTCCAGGCACTATTTGCAGTAGCCACAGACAATATCTTTTTTACTGCAACACGGAAGCACACTTCCTCTGGTTCACTGTTGTATCTTCAGGTGCCACTACACTAAGTTCGTAATAAGTAGTTGCTTGATACATGTTTGTGGAATTAATTAATAGATTCCTGGAAGTTGTTATATTGTGCACACCTCTGAAAGATGGCCTTGATAAAGAATATTATTTCCCCCGGAACTGGTTTTAAGATTTTAATTATAATTACATCTCAATATTGAGTATTGTTTGACCTCTATTAAAACCTAATCTTTGTTGTAAATCTATTAGCCTGGAGATTAAAAAAAATATAGTTGTTAAATTCTGAAAATTTGAATATGCCTTTCATTCTATGAAAAATACCTAGTGCCGAAACCGGTTTGGCTCAGTGGATAGAGCGTTGGCCTGCGGACTGAGGGGTCCCAGGTTCGATTCCGGTCAGGGCATGTACCTGGGTTGTGGGCACATCCCCAGTAGGAGATGTGCAGGAGGCAGCTGATCGATGTTTCTCTCTCATCAATGTTTCTAACTCTCTATCTCTCTCCCTTCCTCTCTGTAAAAAATCAATAAAATATATTTAAAAAAAAAAGAAAGAAAAATACTTAGTAGAAAAATATGTAAACCTAATATTCAATATGCACAATATACATTTGTATATTTTATTTTTTATTAATTTATACTATGATTGATTGCTGGAAGCTAAAGCAAACATCAGTTAGCATCAAAGAAAGACATTGGAAGGCCAATGGACTTTGAAATTCAGGAGGGCTGAATATCAGCACAAGTTTTGCTCCTACTGTGATTGCAATGGCTTGAGGCAATTTCTGGACCTGATAATCGTTACATTGTTTACCAAACTTTACCTTTGATCTGCCTGTATTCATTGCTAAAAGGCAAATGTGTATTCAGAGTGAATATAAAGCAAACTGGACCCACTATCGGCTGTGTCTCTTCAAGAAAGAGGATCCACCTGTTCCCCAATGCCTTCTAAATTCATATTTCTTGTATAGTATTTTTGCTGGGGACCAGCCCCAGCGGGTCCAGGGGTCCCCAAAGGTGTGGACGGAGTCGGCGAAGAAGGAATGACACGGAGACAGCGTTCAGTTGATCAGCAGCCTAGCCAGGATCTCTAGCCAGGATCTCCAGCCAAGTTCTGGTCTGGATCTCCAGCGAAGTTCTGCTGTTTATTGTCTTGTTACATCCGTATTTATACCAGTTGATTTTAATCCTGTCAATTTCTATTACAAAGGTTAGGGCATTTCTTATCTCCATTCCAGGGAGTAAAGATTATGTAGCTTAAGCATGATTGTTTGTAGTTAAAGTGATTAACTACCCACCTGGCACTTAGTTAAGGCGTTTCATCCCCTCCCTGACTTCAGGGAAAAATCCCTACCTGGGGAAACAACCTTTCTCGGAGAGGTGACCTTGGTTAAAACACAGAGCGCTAAGGGGAGCAAACATATTAAGAACAGTATGCTGTATACGCCAGGTCCCTTGAAACATATGCTGTGCAGATGTTTCTTTCCTGCAACGACTGTGTCAAGCAGCAAGGATGGACCGGCTTCCGGCATATTTTTATTTGTGTGTCAACCCCTCCTTCAGATCCTGAACCCCACCACGAAGGTCGTGGCAATTGATTTTATTTTCTTTCTTCTGATTATTTTGGGTTTAATGTAATCTCTTTCATTTCTTTAAGAGGAAGCTGAGGTCATTTATTTGAAATATTTCTTCTCTCCTAACTTTAGATAATTTTAAAATAGGGTGATTATTCTAGTTTATATGGGGTTGGGGTGCTCATTTTAATCATATGTGCTTTTAAAAGCCAGAAAAGGAGGCAGAAGAATAGATCATAGATAGGGACGTTACATGAACTTGACACACCATTGTTAGATTTGAAGATGAAGGAAGAGGCTGTGAACTAAGAAATGAGAGCAGCTTCTAGAAATTGAAAAAGGCAAAACAAACAAATAAAAAACAATTAAAAAATAGATTCTTCTCAAGAACCGTCAGAAGAAAAGCGGTCCATCCAATACCTTGATTTATAAGATAATGGATGTGTGTGTTTAATAAGCACAAATTACTGTCTGCAGTAATTTGTTACAACAGCAATCAAAGCGAGTCATCATGTACACTAATCTTTTCCTCTGTCATGTTTAATCTGCCATCAATCCTATCCACTGTGTTTTTCCTCCCAGACATTGTAATTTCTAGCTCAGAAGTTCAATCAGAAAAAGCAAAATACCATAGGCTTCACTCATATGTGATATATAAAACCGAAATTCATAGACACAGACAACAATGGTATGGTGGTTACCAGAGGGAAAAGGGTTAAGGGATAAGGGCAGCCTAATGCACTCAGTGGCCAGATTATTATGACCACCCCATCAGTACTTCATTGGCACTTCCAAAAATACTGAATATTGAAAACTTCCTAAGCAAATACTCTCAAGGTTTTATTATTATTGTTATTATTATTATTTGCATATTTAATTCACTTCATTGTACTGATGGGGTAGTCATAATAATCTGGCCACTCAGTGTATATGGTTTGACTTTGGGTGGTAGACATATAATGCAATATACAGATCTTGTATCATAGAAATGAACACTTGAAGACTATGTAATCCTATTAACCAATGTGCCCCAATAAATTTAATAGAAAAAAGAAACTTATGGAATCTACAAAAATGTTTAATTTGGGTCCTTTTATGTCTTCATGACTCTATTGAAGTTATTCTTTCCTCTATTTTATTTAAATTTTTTTTATTGATTTCATAGTGGAAGGGAGAGGGAGAAAGAGATAGAAACATCAATGATAAGAGAGAATCATTGATTGGCTGCCTCCTGCATGCCCCAAACTGGGGATTGAGCCCACAACCAGGGCATGTGCCCTTGACTGGACTCAAATCTGGAACCCTTCAGTCCACAGGCCGATGCTCTATCTACTGAGCCAAACCAGCTATCTTCCTGAACATATGGAATAACGTAGTAAACACTATGAAATGTTCTTGTCTCCTAATTGTTATGTCTATTGTTGTTGGATCTGTTTCAACTGACTGATTTTAATGGTCCCTCAGGTCCTGGCTCTGACTGGGTTTTCCTTCCTTATCCTGTGGCCTGGAAGCTTTCCCTAAGCAGTAAGTAGGAACAATCTTAGGACTCACCTTGTTCACTTCCCAATTTCTAGTTTCTTAGAAATCAGTACTTTCTAGTATCTTGTACTTGAAGCTTCCCACCCCCGACCCAAGTATTTTGTTTTAATATTTAATTGTTTTGTCTGTCCTTTTACTCAATCTTGATTGGGAGCAATAGTCTCACTTGCTCTTCTGATGTACATCCTCTTAGTCTTTCTTCTACATGTTTACACTTACACATACACATTTTTCTTTTTCAGATCACATTACACATGAAATATAATCAGCACATTTTCTATTCTTTTAAAGCTCCTTATATTACTCTCTCTACCTTTTGAAGATGAATATCTATTCCTACTCTTTTTGTACATGTCTAATTATTCTCATAGGATAAATTGTGACCAAGTTAATATTTTTAATACAATTGGTAAATATGGTTAAATTAGCCCCTTCAAAAATATGTCTCTTTTACACCAATTGTGATTATTTGAATTAAAATATATGTCTATTTCAGAGACAAAAATTAATTTTAGTTTTAAAAAATATTGAGATGAAATTTAACAGAAATATGTTCATGTATAAATTGTCTATTTCTTTTCTCACTTGCTTTTCTAATTGTATACTTGTTTTCTTGGTGGTTTATCAAATTCCTTTTTATTTGAAACATAATACCCTGGGTAATATTCATTAAAATGATGTACCAAATTTAATTTTTAATTCTTACATTTTAAACAAGTTTATATGTTGTTTAAATTATTAACATTATCAACTTTCTCTTTATATTAAGACTTTTGCTCAGAATATCCTTTAATGATATTTCTCATCAGTAAGTAGATATGCACTTACTCCTTTACTTGCATTTAATTACAATTTTACCCTTACTGATATAATTCATTGAAATTTGTTTCTTGATATATAATGTAGGGTGAAGATAACTTTACATTTTTCTGTGTGGTTAATCACACTATTCCTCTAGATTTTAATATGTTCAATTATATTTATTGTGTCTAATATGGTTAAATATACATACCTATTTATGATTTTTTAAATTGTATATGATATATATCTACACTAATAAAAGACAAACATGCAAATTGACCGTACCTTCGCTATGCCGTAAGCCACACCCACCAGCCGATCAGAGCAACTATATACAAATTAACCCAACCAAGATGGCGGCCTGCAGCCACGGAGCTGGAGCAAGCAGGAGGGTTGGTTGCCCCAGTGATGGAGGAAACCAAGCTTCCTGCCTGCCACAGCCGGCTCTGAGCTCCACTCAAAGCAATAAAGTTTCAATTATAGAAGGTAAATAAACCCCAGATAACTGCTTTCAGCCGGCCGTGGCCACAGAGCTGGAGCGAGCAGGAGGCTTGGTTGCCCCTGGCGATGGAGGAAGCCAAGCTTCCTTCCCATCTGCCCTGGTCAGCTCTGAGCTCCTCTCAAAGCTACAAAGTTTCAATTATAGAAGGTGAATAAATCCTAGAATAAAGAAAAAAAAGAGAAGCTGGGAGCTTCTGTTGCTGGGGGGCTTGGCCAGCCTGAAAATGGCCCTTAGCCCCTCACCCAGGCTGGCCAGGCACCCCCGTGGGAACCCCCACCCTGAAGGGGGTGTGACCAGCCTGCAAACACCCATCAGCCCCTCACCCAGGCTGGCCAGGCACCCCCGTGGGAACCCCCACCCTGAAGGGGGTGTGACCAGCCTGCAAACACCCATCAGCCCCTCACCCAGGCTGGCCAGGCACCCCCGTGGGACCCCCACACTGATCTGGGACACCCTTCAGGGCAAGCCAGCTGGCCCCCACCCATGTGCCAGGCCTCTATCCTATATAATAAAAGGGTAATATGCAAACTGACCCTAACAGCAGAACGACTGGGAATGACTGGTCACTATGACACACACTGACCACCAGGGGGCAGACTCTCAATGCAGGAGCTTTCCCTTGGTGGTCAGTGCGCTCCCACAGGGAGAGCTCTGCTCAGCCACAAGCCAGGCTGATGCCTGCCAGTACAGTGGTGGTGGTGGGAGCCTCTCCTGTCTCCTCAGCAGCGCTAAGGATGTCCGACTGCAGCTTAGGCCTGCTTCCCACTGGCAAGTGGACATCCCCTGAGGGCTCACCGGCTGCCAGAGGGATGTCTGATTGCCAGCTTAGGCCCAATCCCCCAGGGAGCAGGCCTACACTGGCAGGTGGTCATCCCCCAAGGGGTCCCAGGCTGCTAGAGGGCACAGGCTGTGCTGAGAGACCACCTCCCCATCCCCCCCACTCCCGCCATCCCCCACCCCCAGTGCACAAATTTTTGTGCTCTAATATCCTATATAATAAAAGGCTAATATGCAAATTGTCCCCTCAACCCAGAGTTTGACCTGGAGTTTGAGCAGGAGGCGGGGCCAGCAAGCCAACTGCCCACGGCCCCTCCCCCTGGCCTGCCTGGCTCAATTGGCCATGATCAGGACAGGCTGGCTGGACCCCACCTGTGCATGAATTCATGTACTGGGCCTCTAGTATATATATATTAGAGAAATATGCTAATTAGGCCAGGACACCATCAGGACCAAACAGGAGGAGGTTGTGCACACAGCATTGGGAGTGGGGCAGAACTGGGGACTGGCTTCCTTAGTAGTCCTGCAGATTGAATCTGAAGAGGACAGGCCAGGCACCAATGGACCAGCGCTGCCGGCACTTGAATGTTAGCAGACAGAAGGAAAAAAGACCTTCAAGGCCTGTCCAAGGTGGGTTTGCATTTAAAACCAAGTGGGGTGGTCCGAGCTGTGCGGCACTGACAACCATGGCAGTCTCCCAGTCGGCTGTGGCTCACAGTGTGAGGAGTGAAGGCCATGCAAGCCAGAGGCTTTGGCTGCAAAGGGTCAGCTAATTTCAGCTCCGAGGCAGGCTCAATCAGGGAAGCCAGTGGGACCTTCACAAAAAAAAAGAGAAGGCTGAAGAGGAAGGATACTTTCCAGAGCGAACTAAAGAACAGCTGGCAGCCTTGAAGAAACAACATGAAGAAGAGATCACACATCATAAAAAGGAGATTGAGCGTCTGCAGAACCAAATTGAGCGGCACAAGCAGAACATCAAGAAACTGAAAGATCATGATACTGCAGCGGTGTCAGGAAGAGGGGCAGCCATATTTCATATTTGCTGGTGTGGTCCAAGCTGTCAACAACAAAAAGTGCACGGGAGCTCGGCGGCGCACGCCTGGGGGAATGTCTTACAAACTGAACTTGACCGCACATGCCCGCCGCCACCCTCAATGCCGCTGGGAGCGTCCACCCGCCTTCCACCGGCATGGCGACGTCCTCCCGGTACTCCCAGTTGCTGAGTGACTAGGACCACCATCTCTAGGCTTCACGCAGGGAACAGGGAACAGCCAGGTGTCCCAGAGCAAATATGCTGAGCTGCTGGCCATCATGGAAGAGCTGGGGAAGGAGATCTGACCCAGGTACATGGGCAGCAAGAGCGCGATGGAGAGACTGAAACGAAGCATCATCCACGGGAGAGGGCTGGTTCGGGAGTGCTTGGCCGAGAGGGAGCGGAATGCCAGGTCCTAGCCTCCGAGTCAGCGTGAAAGGCTTTCCATCTTCTTCCAAGAAGTGACAGCTTATTGCCCCCCTCCCACCCCGCCCCCTTCAGAGGAAACTTGGTTTCAAAATGATAACAGCTTGGTTTCTCCTCCCTGTGCTTCTCCCATGGTTCGTCAGGCTCCGAACTTCCTGTCGCTGAGATGGAGAAGAGATTTTTGCAGTTATTAGGTTTACATATTAGTTAGGAACTACCCAGGGCGTTTTGTGTGTGTGTGTGTGTGTGTGTGTGTGTGTGTGTGTGTGTGTGTTTAAAGCATTGATTTATATGATGCACATCAGTTACCTATCACAGCAAACCGTAGTTGGCCTCCCAGATACCGTGTTTCTCTTCTGGATACATTTCTGTTCCTCACATGGTTCTTTATGTTTCTCTTCTGAGCTGATCCAACTCTGAGGGTTTGTTTCAGCAAGTCCTGAGGGAGCGTTTTAGTAGACAGTGCCTGTTCGCCACACAGTATAAATTCTGCTCAATGTAACTTTTTTTTTTTTTGCTTAATAATATGCATGAATATTAGTACTTTGAAGTCAATCTTTAAAACGCACAAATTATAAATACAGAAGAAAGAGCAACTTATCAAACCTTGCCTGACAAGGACCCCTGAAATTTCCCCTAAGGATGTATGTATATTTCAGTTCCGCCTTTCCCATCAGTGGATCCAAACATCTGGAAGAAAGTGACTAATAGTGTTTGCATCTTTGCATGTATTCATTACTTGATGTAATAAAGCTTACTTTCATTAACAAAAACAAAAAAGAAACTGAAAGATCATGCTGATGATTAAGTGCACACAGTTCCCCATAGAATGGCTACATACTGTCCACTTCTATAAAGACATAGTTCTGGTAACTGATATCTGTCGATGCTGCCAACAGGTTATAATAAATTGTGATCAGTGGAAAAAAAACACCAAGTGGGATGACATCGGAATTACCCAAGCGTGCTCCCAACCCCTTCACCTGCCCAGAAGCCTAGGGTCCCTTTACAGCTGGGCTGAGCCCAGTGCTGCCCAGTGGCCTGGACACCAGGCCTGACCACCTCTCTGGTTTGGCCCAAACATCTGAAGTTCGCATTAGTTGCCAACTTAAGAAATTGGAGCGTTCACGTAAAATCAGGATTCCCCACTTCTTTTTCCAAAGTGGCCGATTGGGCTACCAACCAAGGGTGGTCGGAGTCACTTCAACCCTAAGAGGAACCCCCAGCTTGGGGGTGTGGTGAGGAGGAAGCTATCCGTGCAGACAGTTCAGTGTGTAAACTCCCGCTGACTGTGGCACAGCCCAACAGTGTGGCCGCTCAACTGGGAGGCAGCACAGCCATGAAACTGTGAAGCTGTTAAATGAGGCCCCTCTCCAGCCTTCAGGGGGCTCCACTTGCTCCAACCCAGTGCACCCCACTCTGCCCTGAACTGCCCAGTGGACCCCACTCTGCCCCAGTGAGACAGCTTCAGTGTTTCAGCTCCAGCAGACAGAACATGTCCCAGCGGAAAGGGAAAGTGTAGCCATGGCTGGTGTTGCTCAGTGGATAGGGCCTCTGCCTGAGGACTGAAGGGCCTGGAGTTCAGTGCCCGGTCAGGGCACATACATGGGTTGTGGGCTTGATCCCCAGTGTGGGGTGTGCAAGAGGCAGCCAATCAATGATTCTCTCTCATCATTGATGTTTCTATCTCCCTCACTCTCTGAAATTAATATATACTAATAAAAGGGTAATATGCTAATTAGACCAAACAATTCATAATAGTAAAAATAATAGTATATAGAGCATGTAGATAAAAGCATACAGAGTTTTCCTTATTTCACATAGATGCATTACTCTATTTACAGTTACGCCAGCACATCATATAAGCCATGCACTGAAAAATTGTGTATAGTTATTTATAATTGGAAATAGTATGCTACTGTTTTCTTTAAAATCTTTTAGAATTTGTGCTTTTGACCAATGTAGTCTCTGAGCCCATAATCAGGTGCCTGAGGGCATCAAAACACAAATTTAGTTAGCAGGGTTAGAATGAATCTAAGATTCAATTGAATAAAGACAGGTATGCAGACCAGTAGGGCTTTGATACATGTTAACAAGACATTCAGACATTGTCATGACTTATTATTTCAATGAAAACTCCCCATATTGAATCAATGATGCAGATAGGCAAATCACCTCATTTTAATACTTCATATGTATTACAAATAAAATGAAATCTTACACTCAATGAGCAAGGTTGTTCTTCATTAAAATGATTTTTACCTTGTACCAAAGGTACCTAGTTTAAGGCAAAGAACAATGCTGCAATATAATTGATTTATGTTTCCCTGTATATTATTTTATGCATTAAAATTCTGAGATGAGGTTCATAGTATTCACCAGAGTGCCAAAGGAATCTATGGTGTAAAAAGTGATGGTAAACCTTGGGAGATATAGATATTTAAAATATATTTTACCATATATTTTATTCATTAAACAATAATATTTTGTTTTGGTTTCAGGTGTACAGCATAGTGGCTAGACAATCATATAATTTTTGGTATCCCCCCCCCCGATATTTCCAGAGCCCACTTGGTACCATACATAGTTATTGCAATATTATTGTCTACTAGAAGCCCAGTGCACAAAATTTGTGCACAGGTAGTGTCCCTAGGCCAGGCCAGTGATCAGGACCGGTCTGTGGGGCAACTGGCGAGGCAATTGGGGAACCCCACTGGCACCCACCTTGGCCTGGCTGGGCGCCACCCACTCACTGGCCCTGCCCCCTACTGGCACCTGCTTTGGCTGGCCTGGGTCCTGTGGGCTGGGGGCAGCTCCTGTGCTGAGAACCTGCTCCCTGGTGATCAGTGTGCATCATTGTGACCCGTCGTTCAGCAGTTTGGTCGATTTGCATATTAGGCTTTTATTATATAGGATTCCTTATACTGTACTGTACATCCATGTGACTATTTTGTGACTACCGATTAGTACTTCCTAATCCCTTTGCCTAGTCGCCCAGCTTCCCTCCCCTTAATTCTCTTTCTCCTCCCTTCTTGCATATACCTTTCGCCTTTTCTTACTCCTTTCCGCATGCTGGCTAATAACACCGTGTGATACTGTGCACTGGTGTTTCATTTGACTCTTATGTGTCAGTGGTTATTCACTCCTAGCCTTCTCAATAGGTAGAAATTTTATGGTTAACTTTGCAAATGGTGTCAAATTCTTTGCAATTTTTGTATGGATACATTTGTAATTTTTGTTTTTCTACTGCCTGCTTGAAGACTAAAGTTGATTTTTTTTTTATTTTGCCCATTCTGAAGCCTTTTTTACATATGACAAAATGTAGTGAAATCATTATGATGAATTGTGTAATTACACTGACTGTTTATAGATCTTTTTTTTATGAGCACAGAACCACACTTTTTTAAGTAGACTATTTTTTTCCACCCTTTTACTTTGTGCAATTGTCACAATCTGTTGTTAAATATTTCAATGACTTATTCATCCATTTATTTTCTTCAACAAATATTTCTATATTGTCTACTATAAACTAGATGCTCTATAAGATGCTGGGCATTAATTGATAAATAAGAAACATATCTTGTACTTTGGAAACATAATGCCTTTTCTGGGAGACAAATATACAAAGCAGGTATGGGATTATGACACATCATTACTTATAATATGATATAAATTGGTATAGAGATGTATTGGCTACTCAATATGGGTATTAAGCTCTTTCTTATGGGGTCCTGAGGGCTTGCTTGAAGAGACGACATCAGGTAGTTGAATAAGGACAAGCAGGGCTATGGGCAAGTCATTTCATGGTGAGAAAGAAGTTTGTACAAAGACACAGAGAAGAGAGATCACGGTACCCCAGGAGATCACTAGCTGGTGACTGACTGAGAGGATGGAGAAAGGTCAGTACCTATATTAGCTAGTTACACAGAGGGCAAGAGCATGAAGGACACCCCTTTAAGCCATTTAAAGGGGTTTGCACTTTATTTGCATAGCAATGAATTTTAAGGGTTGATCAATGGAAGGGATCAATGTTGGTGCAACTGAACCAAGCAGGGGGTTGTGATAACAAGGGAAGAAAGGATGGTGAAGCAGCAGTGCCAATGAAGTTCTCTGTTGCTATTGATTTAGAGCATCATTTTCTGTGACCTAAATATCTCCTTACTATTCCAGTTCATTCTACTGTGCTGAAACCATCATAATTTTTCGCAAATAGCAAGTAGATTACATTAATGTCTCACTTACAAAAACTTGTATTTCTTATATAAGTTTGTGTGGCAGAGTTCCCATTGCTGTGTTGAATAATTTGCATGTATTAAATCATTAAAAAATTATAATATAAGAGGTATATGCTATCAATATTATCATTCACATTTTAAAGCTGAGGAAAATGAAACTTTGAAAGATTAACCTACCCAAAGTTACCTAACTAGTAAGTGTCTAAGATTCAAATAAAATATGGCTTTTTGGGTTTCAGAACCTGACCTTCTACCACTATATTGCTTCTGAAGCTTTTTTCTCAGGTGTGTAATTTTCTTCCAGACTGTATTCAATTGAAACTGACTATATTTTTTAAAAAATTTAAGTTACACATCATTATACCCCAGGTCTATCTTGTTTACTTCTTTAACTGTTGACTCTAACAGTAAACACAATGCCAGTTCATTGAAGTGACTCGACATATACTCATTGAACAAGTAATTGATGGCCACTGCAGCAAATTCTTACCTGATGCCTCAGACGGAGCTACTGGCTTTTTCCTTTTTGTTCCCCAATCACTTCGATCTTCTCTCTATAATGTGCCTGCCACATTTCATTAGTATCTGTCCTTCTTCATCAGACTGTGGTTTTGACAAGAGTGGAGATCATTTCTCATTCATGTTTGTATATTCAAGAACATGACATCAATTAACTGCATTCAAGTAAAATAATTGCATTAGAAAAACTTATTGAAATGTAACATTCTATAGGCTTATATTAGTACTCACTCAAATATAGTTTTTCTCTATTATTGCAATGTTCTATGTCTTTGCCCATTCAGTTTATTTTTTATTTTTATTCATACGCCTGTCTTCCCTACGAGACTACATTTCTTGGGGAGAAGATTCATATTTTATTATTGTATGTTCTCAATAATCAACTAATTATTATATTGGATGTAATTAAGTAATCTAATGGGAAAATTAGAATATTTGGTTCAGAATTTTGTTACAGATGTGGCAAAGCTATTGAGATGACAAGGTATCTGGTGAGGCTAGATGCTTGTGGGTGTAGTATGGGATAGGCTGGACTGGACTGGAATGGAATAAGAATAGAACAGAAGAATAGAACAGAACAGAACAGAACAGAACAGAATAGAATAGAGGCTCAAGTGCAATAAGTCACAGGACTGATCTTAATAGATTGTGTTGGCCAGTTTTCCTCACTGACTCTCAAATTAAATTAAGGAACTGATCACACTCGTCATTTTCTTCTCTGTACATTTTACAGAGCTTCCAACAACAGAAGATGTTCAATACATGCTCAAAAAGAATTTAGTAAAAGCATTTAGTACAATTTTTTCATTTCTCCCATTCCCAAGGAAGTTAAGTGACTTCTCCAATGCCACAGAGCTGCTCATTAGGAGAGTGGTGATAAGGGCCACAACCTTCTGAGAGACAATGCGTGCAGACAGTCAGTGCCAAAACAGGAGTTTTGGACTGTGAATTCAACCAGGGCAGCAGTATGTGAAGTCATGTTTTGGAAAATAAAATGAGCATATCATGTATATTTTATTAATATATTTTTTTTCTTTACTAAAGAGACAGAAAAAATAGAATTAAATCAGGAACATGGAAATACCACCCAATCATTTGGGATATCATGTGAATGTGTGTTTCTCTTTTATTGAACTTACTAGAGGCCCAATGCATAAAATTCCTGTGCAAGGGGCTCATCCCTCATATCCCTGGCTTTGTCTGGAAGGCTGTCCAGAAAGTTGTCTGGACAGTTGTTCTGTGGTTTGGTCTAATTAGCATATTAGCTCTTTATTATATAGAATTCCCAAATCTTGGTTTTATCAGTACTTGTCTACATGGAGCTCAATTGATTTAAAAGTAGTCATAGAGTGGTGAAGCACTAAAGTCTTTCTTTCTTTTTTTGAATGCACGATTGTATTTTTAATTTTTTAAACAATGAGATAGAGAAACCTGTGTAGAGGAACTGGGCACCAGGAGCTCAGGGAAAAGCAAAGGAAGCAATCTCTTTGTTCTTCTAAGTGGAACTAAAGTACCATGTGCCCTGGATTGCTGACCCAGTGTATGGAGGTCTTTTGTGGATAAGGGTACAGGTGCACCACCAATCATGATCTGTGTGCCAACCTTTCCCTTGTCTACCTTTGCATACAATGTGTATCTTTTTAAAAATTAAAAAACATACATATTTTTATTAATTTCAGAGAAGAAGGGAGAGGGAGAGAGAGAGATAGAAACATCAATGATGAGAGAGAATCATGGATCCATGCCCCACACTGGGGATCGAGCCCACAACCCAGGTATGTGGTCTCATTGGGAATCAAACCCTGACCTCCTGGTTCATAGGTTTACAGCTCAACCACAGAGCCACACCGGAGGGGCACAGTACATATCTTTTAACAAGATCTCAGCTATTAGAAATCCTTTTAGGTTCTATGAAGGTTTATCTTTTTGGGGTATTTTCCTTTTTTGATTATTTTGGCTCCTATCAGCATATTGAGTTCTAGGTGTTACACAGGATAACTCACAGTTAGCAGTTATCATAATGCAGGGTTCTGGAAAGAGAGCAATGAAAACTCCTTAGCAGTCCATACAATTTGGGTTGTCAAGAGAAAGAAAAGGTAGAGAAATTAGAATGTCAGGTAAATAATAAGGGAAATGAAGGAATGCTATTTTTAATCCTTCTGCAAACAATATAAATTGACTAAAGATTGTAATATTTACATTAATATGCAAAAATTTGGTTTTTTTTACTTGTGTAGCGTGGCGAACTTAAGGTAGAAAAATTAGCCTCATTTTATATCACAAATATGCGTTCTCTTTTCCTTTTACTATTATCATTAAGTACTTAATATCTATTAAGTCCTTTTTATTTTTAAAGATAAACTGAGGAATAGTAAACATTTTAAGAGAGTATTGGAGCAAAAATCAGTTGGAATCAGGGAGTGCCGAACTGGAAGTGGTTAGGATTCTTTGCCACAGAGGCCAGAGGAAAGACTTATAGAGAAAGTGCAGAAGCAAAGTAAGGAAATTACTGATTGGCTATATGTTGAGCATTTAATAAGTTCCTGGTATTTGTCTGAAAAGAACAGCAAAATTTAGAACTTTTATATCTTTCCATTGCAGGGTATAATTCAGGGATGGAAATCTTGTTTATTAAAGGCTGGCAATGAGCTGCTTGCTGAGGGAGGGAGGAAGGGAGAGAGAGATTAGAGAAGAAAGGGGAGAGGGGATTGGAGAGGGGAGACAGGAGAAGAGAGAAAAGAGAACAGAGAAGAGAGACCAAGCACTGAAGCTTTGAGTTGTTAGAGAACGGTTAATAGTAATAGTTAAGGATTTCTGTATTGAAAAAAAAAGGGCTGTTTGACCCTCAACACTGCATATAAGCCATCTGTGTATTCTAGGTAAATCTTCAAACCCAGGAAAAGACAGATAAGGACATCATTCAACAAAGCACCTGAATGTTAAAATAAGACTTCCTTTGTTTATTTATTTTTGTAAAATTTATGTTTGTTGTTACATGTATCTTATGGATGATATTTATTACAATGCATATTTAAAATTTTTTTACTTTGTATTGAAACAGACTGAAATGCAATGAATCTCAAACCCTTCATATGCACTTGGACAAAAACCTGGACATCTGTCCCACTACGCCAATAAAGTTTCCCTGCCTAGTCATAGCCATTCAGCCTGCAGGCATAGATTTAAAGCCATGATCCTAAAGCTCAGGGGAGTGTCAGGATCACGCAGAAAGCTAGATCAAATTACCAGTGCCCTGAACTCAGTCAATTTTAACCCATCTCTACGTTGCGGCTAGGCATCAGTAGTTTGAAGGAGCACACAGGTCATCGTAAAACACACTAAATTTGAGGACCACTTTGCTAAAGAAAAAATGTGACAAGGAGTAGAGAGAATGGACCTATACTTGCATACCTAGAGCTTCTGACCCAGCAGGTCTGGAGCTCAGATCAGGAATTGGCAATGTTTGGCAACTCCCTGTCTACCACCGATCCCCAAGGCATGTAGTTCTTGGCCTAATAATAAAACTTTGAGAAATGATCTGGAAATGAGATACATTATGGCTGATGTTGGTCAAAGATAATAGATAAATATGAAATATCTTTAATAAAAGTTTTGTGAAGATTGTTTTCATTATATTAGTAATTTTAACTGACTTAGTGACTGCATTGGGAGTCATGGTGAGTTAAGGGGGACTGTTTTATATTGTATGTAGATGTAACCTGTTCTAGGGTCTAGCTCTTGTCTTTTCCTTTTCTTTCTTGCCAGGCTGGGTTTGTGACTATGGGAGGGAGAGAGAAAATGACTAAAATTGTAATATAAGTTTATAACCAGGAGAGTCAGGATAAGGAAGTAGAGAAAAATACCCTGGGTTCTCTCCAGAGACTTTTAAGCATTTCTCAAAAAAAAAAATTAATCATATTAGATCTATTTATTTGACCAAGAGAAAAAAAATGCTTTAATTTACATACTTTACGTACTTCACCCCCAAGGAGCTTTACAATGCATTCTTCTCTGAACAGCCCACCCCAGTAGGTAACAAAATTTGCCAATGTAGAACTGCTGCTTTGTTTGCTTGTTGTTTTTGCTAATGACAATCAGGCACCGTCTTAATTACAAATATATTGGTAAACATAATTTCCTATTGTTGAGCAGTGATATAGAAATTGGGCAGTTTTTCATGCTTTGGAGAAATGAACAGTTTGGGGGAAAAATGTAGTTAGCTAATTTTTAAATCACCAGAACCTGAAGGTTATATATCAAAATCAATTAAATATAGAAATATTTCCAATTTTATTTTGAACCAAAATAGTTTGATGCTCCCCCACATGCATGCGCACACACACACATACAAGTGTGAGTTTTGATCTCCATGGATTTCCATTAATAAAACATTGCTCCTACTGTCAGCAATGACTTTGCAGTGTTTGGGTGGCAGTGATAAGGTGATTAGTTATTTCAGGGCCCAATCTATTATGAGGGGAGATTAGTTTTCATAAAAAGGCTTTGTTCTATTATACAAACTTTGTCATGAATTTGATTTTTATTAAAATGTCAAATAATACTGTTGGAAAACCTGTCTATATAAGAATATAGAACTACAAAAAATCCTTTGAGAAGCCATCCATTTTATCAGTCTTTTACTGTGAAGATTTTATCAGCCTTTCACACATAATACCACACATGAAATATGTTCTGTCAGTGAATATCTTTCTCTGCAGCCTGTCCCTGGTGCATAAGGCTTTTGAACCCAGACTTCTTCAGTTTTATTGGGATTGCATGCCTCATCTGGCATTTTTGCCAAACAGCCCGTGATTTATTATACATCCAGGGGTTGAGCTTGCTGAGCACAATCATTGGCCCCAGAAGGCTCTGGAAGATCTTCTGAGCCTTAGCATTTTACGTATGATCAGATTTGAGAGTTTAACATTAGCTTCCAAACTTCTTATGATTTAAGCATTTCTCAACACATTTAACTATACTAGATTTGACTACCCCAGGTTGACTTTATTCAACATGACTCTATGACTTGGGTAAATAGAAAAAACTAATAAGTTACTGCTATAACCACACCATGACCAAAATTTCACCATGGGTTACAAGATCCAAGTAGCTACATTTGCTTCATGGTTGTCCATGGTCAATTCTATTGATAATGCAACACAGCTTATTTTTAATATTATGTGGCACAGAACATGGACTATTGAGGGAAAAAGGATCCTGAGTCCAATAAGTTTGAGAAATGCTGTGTAACCTGCATCCAGCAGCATTTGCCTCCAAAACCTGGAGGTGGGTTTGATCATAACTCATGCTCTCAAGCACTTAAAACTGATTACATTATATTTAACATTTGATTGTTTAAATTTCCTCAATTACAATTTTTTTCACATATAGTCTCTTCAAATCAAGCTGAACTCTTACCACTGGGACATAATTTTAGAAATGTTAGTATAAAAAACCATTTGAGAATTTGATATGTCTGATGTGCAATCCCAATATTGTTTCCTGCAAATGACTATTATCTTAAAGGATGTGTTTACTAGGGAAGTTGGTATTTTGTAGTCTGTGATCCCAGAAGGCACTATGCAGTAAGAATCAAAGTGGAAAACGGAAGATATATGTAATACTTTCAACAATAAATATTTTTTTCAAAAAAGATAGCTGGATATATTTTGAAAGACAGAATATGAGTGTGTGCCATCTAGCTCAAGACATAACACAGTCCATAGAGCTGTGTTTGGTTTTAACACTCCTTCAACCAGGAACCCTGTACAAGCCATCTGGGCCACATTCTGCTTCATGAGCAATTTAATTAATATAACTCATGAGCCATGCTTAAACTTAATGGCAAGCCAGAGACTGCAAAAAGCAGATGTGAGATTACAGCCTGGATGAAAGAATTGCCCAGTGTTGCCTCTACACAGTTCTGTTGTTAATAGATAGAAAAGTTCTTTCTAGGAATCCCAATGAAATGTCTGTAAGTGGCTATCCACTGGATAGATAAAAAAGAAAGATAGCTAATGGCACAATTCGGCAAAATTGTAGGCAAAAGTTCTAGAAATGAAGGTTGGGGAATGATGAGAAATAATATACAGATAAAAGACAAATATTTCATCTTAAGAGACATTGTGGTAAAATTGTTTCTCAGTAAGGATTGGAATTATATTATTTATATATATAAATATCTGAGGTAGGCTAGTGCTGTTAAGGTAGTGCTGTTCAATAACCTTTTAGGGTTCCAGGCTACTACCTAGTCACTACTCTGCCATCGCTACAGAGGGCCCTCCAATTCGTGGTCAAAGGTAGCCACGATCAGATTGTATTTCTGGTGGTGAAATGGAGAAATGGATAATGAAGATACAAGTAAAAGGAACATGTCAATTATCTTTTAAGGAATTTTTCCAGGAAAAAATGCCTCCATCCTTTTGGGCAGGGCTTAGTCATATGGACAAATTGAATGGCGAGAAAGACAAAGTAATGTAACCTTTTTGTGGGAAGTCAGAATCCAGGTCAAATTTTACCATTTGACAATCCATTTGGCTACTATGCTCCCTCTCCTTATTGCATTCAGTTGAAATTCCAAGATACCTAAATAATGTACATTTCTTGGTTAAGACAGTGTATGGGGACTTCATCTTATTAAATTACCTATAAATGCAAAGTCAAGTCATCTGCTATCACCACTCCTCATATACATGTATAGAGTAGGAACAGGATAGCCACACTTAAGAACTTTCACTTGGAAAAGTAGTCACTGCTCTTTTGCAGGTATCTGATCCTCTAGAGATGGACTAGTGAACACTTCATTTTTGGCAGTGGAACAACTTATTGGTGACCTTCTGACTGCTTCTGCTGCTGTGACCTTCACGTTTGCCCTCTGTGAGCACCTGGTTCAGCATTCAGGGTGATTGTTCTCCATTGTCCCGCATGGCCTGTCACATCTAATGTATACATGGGAACTTAACTCTTCTTTTTTTGGAGATGACCAGCTTTCCCAGAATGTGGGTTGAAAACCCAAGGGTGTTTTGATGCGAACAAACACAGGTATTTGTATATCAGGCTTGCAGATTGTTGGAAAGTATAATTTCTTCAGGAACTTAGTAAACTTCTCAGTGATTTGCTCCTGGTCAATTCCCTGAGCAAGTAACCATACCCCATAGCTTTCAAGCCACATAATTTACCAACTGGTTTCTATATATATGTTTTTAATTTCTCATTCTTCTTTCTCCTTCTGCCTCAGCAACAAAATGGAAGGACAACTGTAGAGTTCTCTACATGCTGGGACCTGCACAGTCATCTTGTTATAATCTGCTGCTCCACCTCATCATTGCCAATCTACTGATTACCCTCTTCAGCGTGAGGCAGTGACTAGACCTGCATTACTCTCCTGCCTGCACCGTGAACTCCAAGCTTGAAGTCAAGCTCCTCAGGTTGCAGCCTGCTGGTGCTTTTCCCTTCCTGAGTGCTTATCCTATGGCTTTGAGCTTGCTCAGCTACCCCTTTCAATTGTATAATGTCTTGTGATAAGTAAATAAATCATTTATGTCTATGTATCAATATATTTCCATATATCTACAAATATACAATCTCTGATTGCTGCTTCTCTGGTCTAGGCATTTAAGGATTTCCCAAACAAGGGTCTTGAGTAGGAAGGCACTGCCTTTACTCTGAGTTTGCTATTGCACTGGTCCCCACTGACTGGTAAAGAACTCTTAATGGAAAGTCCTCGAAAAATCTCTGGGAATCCGTCAGTCTCCTACTGAGCGGGCTGTTTAAGAGCCATGGAAGCTAAATGCCTTAGGGAAGAATTTTACCTTTTCAGATCCACAAGGCCCCAGCAGGTAGACTCTCAATCTGTTTCCAGTGCTGCCCATGAACAGAGAGTGCCTCGCTGGTGTCCTCCCATTGCAATATGCGGAGAAAGGCGAGCTTAGGCAATGTGCAGCTCTCCGGTGTTTGCTAAAAGTAGCAAGAAGCAGCCAGCAAAAAAATAAAAAATTGGAGTTTAAAAAAAACATCTCTTAGTATTTTCCCTAATGCTACTGTAGGAGTTAACATGTGATCAGTCTTCTGAGAAACAGCAGGGCATACTTTTACCAGTGTTTTGTCTAGGTATATTTAGCTCTCAGGTGACAATAGCTCAATCATGAAACACCCTGACCTACCAGTTCCACTAAGCCAGCGGTTCTCAACCTGTGGGTCGCGACCCCTTTGGGGGTCGAATGACCCTTTCACAGAGGTCGCCTAAGACCATCGGAAAACACACATATAATTACATATTGTTTTTGTGATTAATCACTATGCTTTAATTATGTTCAATTTGTAACAATGAAAATACATCCTGCATGTCAGATATGTACATTACGATTCATAACAGTAGCAAAATTACAGTTATGAAGTAGCAATGAAAATAATTTTATGGTTAGGGGTCACCACAACATGAGGAACTGCATAAAAGGGTCGCGGCATTAGGAAGGTTGAGAACCACTGCACTAAGCAAATGCTATGAGTTTAGGTCCTGTACCTGTAGCCCTCTGTTTCTAGGTACCAAATCTATATTAGTTGGGATTAGGTTTACCTGTGGTTGTTAGTAACAGCTATAGCACGTAACCAATTAAAAGTGGCTTGAACAAGACCCAGCGTTTTTGCTCCTATGCTCAAGATATTTAGAGTTGACTATGGGGTATGTTTTACCATGGGGTCAGAGAATTCAGGCTCTCTCTATCCTAGTTCTCCGTGACTTGCCCTCCCAGGGTCATTTCATTGTCTAACATGGAAGCTGGCTCTAGCCATTCAATCACATTCCAGCCAGCAGAATTAGAGAGGCCAAAGGAAGAACGCAACTCTCTCTTTAAAGACACTTGGTAGAAGTAGTGTAATTACTTCCCCTAACATTCTCGGTGGAGAAGCATTAACTTTTTCTGCCACTTCAGTGTCATGTGTTCTGTAAAGTAATGAGCTGGGGAGATAAACAAAAGCAAACTCTAGATTCCACACACAGCAGCCGATCCAGCTGTAGAACAAATGCAATCCTGCTCTTTCAGGGGGAGGCGGAGTTCTTTTATAGCTTCACCCATTTCAGCACATCTGAACCTGACAGAAACACAGAATGTTTTATGAACTCATATTCAACTCTAGGTAGTTGCTTCTATATGTTCATTCCAAAGTTGGTGATGTTTAAGAAAAAAAAAAAGTTACAATTGGCTTTCCCTTTGTATGTTGACACCATGGTTATTTTGTTAAGCTGAAGATTTAAAAATAAATAAAAAGGAAATTTAGATTTTAATATTACTCTGAGGTTCAGTTGTGAGAAGGAAAAAGAGAAAAGGTTATTTATATAAAGGACTGTTTAGGTTTAACTTTCTATGGGAAAGCTCTGAGCCAGACAAGGTAATGATTAGACCAAATTGGAACTTAATATTAATGTTTCTTGTTAAGCTGAAAAATATCTAATTTGGGTTGTCTGGAGGCCACTGAGAATTCCTTCCGTGTATTGCTAAACAGCATTTTCTAAAAGGTCACATTAACTAGGTTGAATTGACACTTTTCAAACTTCCCTGGCCTTGGTAAATAGAAACAAACATGGCTTCGTTTTGAAGATGGACACCAGCTAAATGGCACTATAGAATACACCTGGACACAGAGAACCAAACTCTATAACATGATAGGAAATTTAGTTTTCATTGCTTACTGAATTAGTAAAGCCTAGTGTGCTTTTATTGTTTTCTTCAATGCCATGAATTATCAATATAAAATAGATTTAGAATATTCAATTTCTCATAATATGGTGAATTCAATATCCAGAAATTCCACCTAATACAAAATACTAAAATATACTAGAGAAAATAACTATGTCAGAAAATCTTCAAGAGAGAAAAAAAAGTGAGAAAGCACTTATCCACAGAAGTTAAGTACAGTTAAGATTAGTGGATGGTATGGAGCTAATATAATTCCTAGTGTCTGGAATGTCTATATTAATAAGGATCCTTTAGGGCCTTGAGAACTAACCTCGTTAGGCAGGTCTAATTAAGATCCCTGTATAAAGCTTAAATGATTACAAACTTGGTGAAAATTTATAACACAAAATAGTAAGGATACTTCCTTATGTTGGTTTTGGACCACAGCATAAAGAATAGCATTTCTTATGAATTCTTGGCTGTGCACCAGAGAAAAGCTGTCATGTAGGTAACCACCTACGAGATGAAAAAACTGTCAAAGGATCATTTATTTTAAAGTGATATCCATTAGAAAGTGCCTTTGGCTTCTTGGGAGAGGGCAACACATGTTCCCTTGGTAGGGATGCACCTTCAACCCACACTCTAAAGAATTCTCACTAGTCTGAAGTTGTTTAAAAAAAAAAAAACACAACAGGATAAAACATATCATTCAAACACTCAGAATAAACAACTAAAAGCTAAAATAAATTTCAGAAACATCAGACGTTCAAATAATGGATATTGGAATTTTGGGCTATAAATTATAAAATACAAGATTTAGTAATGCTTAAGTAAATAAAAATATTTTATAATCTGCTATAGAAAATGAAACACAAACATATCCAGTTATATTTGATATTAAGAACTTAGAATTCTGGAAATGAAACATACAATAATTAAAGTTAAGATAGAATGAAAAGTTCAGAGAAAACTGCAAGTAAACTGGGATATAGCACAGAAATCCAGAGAAAGAAAATATGAAGTTAAATAGGTAGTGAAAATAACAGATATTTTATTGAATTTAAAATTACAAAAAGGAAACTTTTGAAATGAATATTGATGGAAATTTTCCAAAATGGATAAAAGGAACCAATCTTTAGAGTCACAAATTACAACAACTCATAAGATAAATAATAATAAACCTATACCAAAACATACTGTAGTGAAATCAAGGCATACACTGGACATCTTGAAACTTTAAAGCAAAATAAAAAAATGAGAGATATCTTAATAGCAGGTCAAAGAAAAAAAACAAAGGCAGATTACCTACAAAAAAAATGTCCATTAGGCAAAATAACTGATTTATCAATAGTAACCATGGAAGCCAAAAAATAATGGAAGCATTTCTCCAAAGTGATCACATAAAATAACTATTAATCCAGAATTATATGCTCAGAAAAGTATCTGTGAAAAAGAAAAAAAAGAATCAAGTCAAATGCTTTTCAGACAAGTTAAAGGAGACTATTTATTATTTGGAATGTCTAAGTACTGCACTATAGGAGAAAGAAAAATAATTTCTTAAGAAAAATCTGAGATGTGAAAAAGAATGGTGAGTAAAGTGAATTGCAAATATATGAACAATTGTGATAAAATACTGCCTCTATACACAATATTAAAATGTCTAATTTATGTCATAAAAAATAAGAGAGAAAATCATGAGTTAAAATATTTTAGTACCTTTATGTGTTTAGGAGGAGCAGAAGATATGAAACAAATTGGTATTTTGTGAAGTGAAACATCTTTGATTAAATATTAAGAAAAATACTTAAAAGAAATAGGATATATCTTCCAAAATGATAGAAAAGTTGAATTTCAGGGGAAATCACCTTAATCAATACAAAATAAATTAAGGTATCAGAACATACTAGTAATTCCTAAATTAGATGAATAAACAGGCTATAACAGATTTGAACAATGCACACATTTCTTTTTAACTTTAGCAAATGTTTTTTCCCCCCAAGTATCCAAAGAATGTCATGAAAACTGATCAAATGTTAATAGCTATCAAAGAATCATTTTCATACAACTCACTAACCCAATTAGCCAGAAATAATTGCCCATGTATTTGGAGATTAAAAATAAGACAGAAAAATATAAAAAGTAAGCATATAGAAATTTAAGTAAAAATTTAGTGTCTTTTATATTTAGATAAATACATACTTAATATCAATTGAATGATATTAACACAATTTAAATATATGAGTTATCTTATAAAGTTCATAGCAGCACCTTTTAAATATGCATCAGTACTTCCCTGTTGAAGATAAATCAACAGAGGCTCTTCACTCATTGGATGCAATGATTAGCATAGGAATAGGATTTAAACTTCTTGATTTTCTATATTGTGTTCTGTATCATAAAAACCTCTTTTACCCTCACTTCTCCTCACATACTCAGAAAAATCTCATCTGTTCTTCTTCATCGATCTCAGAAATCCTTTGCTTTTTGCAAATGTAGCCATTAATTTAGGCTGATTGAAATAAATCTTCACATCTCTATTCACACATCAACAGCTGGGCTTAGCAGGGAGTGTGTGGGTCCTGAGACAGGCAGAGCAGGTCCCAATTCAAGCTCTGCTGGCTTTCTTGAACATGGACAAGTTATTCACATGTTACATAAGAAATGTCCAAACCTGTAGAGAATTTTCATGAGTTTATTTGAGCCAAACCGATGACATTACCAGAGAACAAGATCTCAGATGCTCTGAAGAATAACAGTTTTGTAGCTTCTTTCATGCATTTGAAATTAAGGAGGGAAAGTAAGCAAGATTAGATTGATGTGGGACACAGTAAGGTGGGGGTTGAATTATAAGACAGTTAACAAGTTTATGTAATCTCTTGAGTGTCAATACCCACTTTGAGGGCCATTACTTTGTGTACGTCAAAAGTGTGTTACCCTAAATGCACAAGAATAATAGACAGGCTGGCTTAAAACCTTTACGTAAAGAAGCTATATGCCTGAGGAGTGACTACCCACCATGACCTGACAGGTTAGAAATTTAGTTTCTCCATTATGTAAGAGAAACATTAACACTTACTTTGCAGGGTTTTTGGAGATTAAAATTGTGTAATTAGAGCACCAGATTCATAGTAGGATCCTGTTAAATATTTCATATTATGAAAAGTTAAAAATCACAAAGGGGATCTAATCTTAAATTTGATGTCATTTCTGATTGGATATGTCACACTTGCAATTACCTAAATTTCTAAACCCAAGTGTTCTTTATTTCTAAAATAAGAATATTACTCTGACTGTTGTGATAAGGATAAATGAGATACTATGCAGGACAAATTGCAGTCAGTATTGCTGTTGCTTTATTTTGTGTTATTTTCATTAGTTAAAAAAGGACTTGACAATCAAACTGATGAAAACTTGTATTGATAAAATTGCAGGAGTTGTGATGATTGAAAAAGGTAATAAATTTATTTCTATTTAGGAAAACAATAACTTGTAAAACCAGCTCATTGTGCATGGAACCATTAGACTAAATTAATGGGAGAAAATCTATCTTTTTTAATGAACTTGAACATGGATAACTTGAAGTGTTGCTCATCACTCCTTCTCAGTACAGTCATTCAGCATGAATTGATAATTTCCAGACATAAGCCATTGCACCAGAAAAACACTTTTTAAATGTATCAGTGTAAGTGCTTTTAAACTGCCTATATTAATTACTATAAACACAAGAATGCAACTCTAAATGCCCTCAAAATAATACTTATAGATTTGATAGAATATCCTGGAATATCTATTATCTTTTTGATCAATCCTAATTAATTTTATTTGGTTCAAGAGCTTATTTGGGTGGAAGCGTCTCTTTTAAAAACAACAGACTCTAACAGTAATTTGGGGCTAAATTCATGGGCCAAATCTGTCTGTGTGCATGATTTTGTAAATAACGTTTTTTAAAATAAAATTTTATTGAAGCACAGTTATAGCTCTTTGCTTAATTATTGTTCGTGGCTGCCTTTGTGCTAAAGCAACTGATAGAACTGTTTCACTCTCTGGTACTACTAGTAATTATATTGACTATCTTGCCTTTCACAGAAAGAGTTTTCCCACCCCTGCCCCAAGATTAAAATGAGTGAAAAGATGTATTATTATAAGGTTTAAAAAAAAATATGTTTACTTTCTCCCCTCTCTACTACACCTAGAAGAATATTTGAAATAAATTTGATGATGTTATCTACTCGTATTATATAATTTATAAGTTTTTAAACTATAAAGAGGCATTGTTTTCTACTTTGTTTAAGTAGAATTTTTTCACAGAAAAAAAGAACACATTTAAAAAATGTCACTCTTCCTTTTAATTGAGAGGATATTCTGTGAATTTTTTTCTTTCTGTTGTATACTATCATACATTTCTTTTTTTCTAAATTCATGTTTATTGTTGAAAGTATTATAGCTGACCCGCTCTTATCCTCCATGGGCCCCCTCCACTCCACTCCTGCTCCTTCCCCAGGCCTTCGCCATACTATTCTGTGTCAATGGGTTATACAAACCTATATAATAAAAGCCTAATATGCAAATCGACAAAATGGTGGAACAACTGGTGGAACAACCGGTCACTATGACGTGCACTGACCACCAGGATGGTGAAATATTGGTAAAACCAATTAAATGGTGGTACAAAATGATGTCATGCATTCTGTCTGGATTAGCACATTTCATATATCACTCACAAAAATGAAAGAGTACAGATTTGTTGCTTAATGCAAGCTCTTGTTGGGAACGCACTATAAAATTAAACACTGTAGTCAATTACTTTCAGTTTCACAAACAATCTTATTTATACTTCTATGTACTGTATTTGAACATAAAAAAGTCAGGGAAATGCCCAGCCAGTGTTGCTCAGGGTTGAGCATCGAACCGTGAACCAGGAGGTCACAGTTTATTCCCAGTCAGGGCGTGTGCCTGGGTTTCAGTCCCAATCCCCAGCAGGGGGCATGAGGGAGGCAGCTGTCAGTGTGTTTCTCATTGATTTTCTATCTATCCCTCTCCCTCTCTTTCTAAAATGAATAAAAAAACCCATATTTTTAAAAAGGAAAATATAATAATTTTGCATTTTAACAAGTAATTCATTAAAACAAAGAATATCCAGCCTGAGTGGACAATACAAGTCTAAATTGTGTGAGTTGAATGATCGCATTTCATGGCTCATTTATTAGGAAACGCAGGTTATGGTTTCACAGGCCTTCTAGGCTATGTTACTAATGAAGCAATTTGCTCTACGTCCAGTCCCATTTCATTTGCTGTCATCAAAGATTAGAGAATGCCGTGGAAGGGTCACTCTGGATTAGCACCTTGTCTTTGCAGAGATCCCCACTTAACGGAGAAGGAGTTTAATGTGTGTTCTGGGCGATGCCACAGGTAAAAGGTGTTCAACGGGAGTAGTATTGTCTAAATGTTTCATTAAGCAGCTATCATTGAAGAAGACAAATGTGGAAACATCCCCCAAGTGAAACAATCTATTTATGTGGCTCTCAAAGTTACTTAACACAGGACTAGAAATACCTCAAAGCAATCTCCAGAGAGGAGGAAAGCAAATCAAGCAAACAAATAGAAAATAATAATAAGCAACAAGTAAACCTGGGAGTTTTAAAGGAACATTTAATATTTAAGGAAAAAGAGCTGTGGTATATCAACTCATCTGTTTCCCACAGCTTCACCGGAGGAGTCCTTTTTAGCTGAGACAAAGTAATGGCAAAAACCTCTTATATATCTTCCTCTTCTTGCCTGTTTTATATAACCCAATATCTATTTTATATGTCTCTTTTAGAGTGAGATACTAAAAACAGATAATAAATCACACAATGGCACCCACTTTGTAAAATGAGGCATTACCAACAACTGTCAGAAGCATGAAACATTTTTTTAAATATATATTTTTATTGATTTCAGAGAGGGAGAAAGAGATAGAAACATCAATAATGAGAGAGAGCCATCAATTGACTGCCTGCTACACACACCCTACTGGGGATTGAGCCCCCAACCGGGACATGTGCCCTGACTGGGAATCAAACTGTCATCTCCTGGCCCATAGGTCGTCGCTCAACCACTGAGCCATGCCGGCTGGGCATGAAGCATTTTTTTTTTTAATGAAAGTTCTATTAAGTCATATTTTTGCCAGATAAATTCTTGGGGCTCTTAGGGTACCGTTGAAATAAGCATTTTCAGAAGCCTCCACAGGAGAAGGAGATGTGGTAAAAGGCCTTTTTGTGTGTGGAGTTGCATTCCTCGGGTTCCAAAGTCTCATTCCCTTAGTCCAGTTCCAAAAAGGATGCAACTGGGGTTCCAGGAGAGCCAAAAGCAGGGCCAGTGTCCAGAGCTTCATTCCATGTTGCAGCCAGTCCAGTTCAGCATCAGGCTAAAGTCAATTACTCCATTGTGTGTAGTCCCTGTGGTGAATCTGTGTGGTGAATGCAAGGGAGTGAGCCCCCTGCTATAGGAGTCAGGCATGAAGAGCTAGGGAGAGAGCGAAGAGAGCTTGCTCCTTTGCCCAGGAGTTCAAATATTCAGGTTTTTCGCCCTTGCAGTGGCCACCCCGATTATGGCCACTACTTGTTCTCAGGTGTGACTAACATATTAGCACCTTTTCATGTCACCCAGACCTTACTGGGCATGCATCTATTATCTAGTCTTTCCTTCACTCCTTTCCTGTTAAATAATAAGCAGATTATTACAATAGTATCAGTGATTAACCTCTTCTTTAAAATAAATTTAGTATTGTGTATATTATGTATAGTCTCCTGAACAAAGAAGTGTATGTGTGTGTGTGTGTGTGTATAATGTGTGTATGTATATATATATATATATATATATATATATATATATATATATATATCACTGTTTTTAAAAATTAAAAGATAATATACTTGATGATGTTATTGGTGTTTCCTTCCACATTTTCAATTGACTCATTTTTTCAGCCTTATGAGAAATTTCACTTTAGAGCAATCTAATGCCACCAGTTCTTGAGCCATTCTGGTATTCAATGGTGAGAATAGGCTTACTTCTGGATTTCTTTTGGAAATTTATGGCCAACACCTATGCAAGTTTTAGGTTTAACTTTCTCTATCTCACTAAGTTAGATTGCAATATCCAAAATTTTGTGGTTGTTGCTTTTTATTCTATGTGTCTTTGAAAGTCTGTGCCTTAAAAAAACACACACACTGTAATTCTATTTTTAGCAAAGTTTTTATATTATATTACCTATCTTGGTAGCAGGTACAGATAATAAACACAACAAACTGCAAAATAAATTCCTCATTTGCCTCCTTTCAAATAAAACTAGACAAAAGAGAAGAGAGAAATTGAGACCTAAGAAAAATAGATTCATTTCTGTGTGACAAATATATTACAGTTTTGACCCTGAATAATTTCTTATTCATATTGGTGTTTCTATATAATTTTGTAGTCAAATAATGTAAACATATGAGAATGCTGGATGAATTGAAATGCTGACCTAAATAGAGTGCAAAGGCAGAAACTTGAACTCTCACAATGCTGAATCAACACCATCTGGTGTGCTGGGCCAGATCAAGAAATATCAAAATGGGGAATCCATGCAGGCTTAAGAGAATAGCCTCATAAAAGTTTGTAAGCAGAACAATAGCTACTGGGGAAGGAGGTTAAACAATGAGTGGAGATCACGGCAAGAAGTTTAGTGGGGCCCACTGGTGAACTGTAAGAGGCTGTTCTGAGAAAGGCTGGTATATGGAATCAGGGGTTCCAATAATGGTTATAGGCAGATCCTCACCTTGGATGTATAATTCAGAATCTACAATTAAGGAAAGCTGCTGATTTTAGCATGGACTGGAAGCAAATGCTAGGAACATAAGCGTTTGGAAATCTAATACTAGGGAACAGCTCCCATTCCGAAAAGGGAATAAAAAGATAAGGCACATTCTAATCCTGCGTCAATGTGGGTCCATGCAGATTGGCCCAAAGGGACTGAGGTAATCAACTCAGGGATGCAGGCACTAAGGATGCAATAGAAAAATTAGGTGAGAAAAATAACAAAGTAAACACCCAGTGACAAGACAGCACAGGTATCCATTCAAAGACTATTGATAAGGTCTAATTTAATGCTAAACTACTGAGCTGCTGGCCTGAGCTGCTTAAAGACCGGGCTCATGACCAGCCAAAGAGACTCAGTTGGTTGAGCATCATTCTGTGCACTGAAAAGTTACTGGTTCGATTCCTGGCCAGGGCACATACCTGGGTTGTGGGTTTTATATCCCGGATTGGGGCACATATAGAAGGCAACCAATTGGTGTTTCTCTCTCACATTGATGTTTCCTCTCTCTCTCTCTCTCTCTCTCTCTCTCTCTCTCTCTCATTCTCGCTTTGCTCTTATTCTCTCTTGCTCTCTCTCCCCTCTTCTCTGTAAGCATGTCCTTGGGTGAGGATTAAAAAAAAATGCTAAAAAAACAAAACAACGTTCATCTTGGATTTTAAGGGGCTTAGTTAGTAGATATTACATAGAGTCAGTGGTGAAAATCATAGGAAAACTGAAGGTTAGATTAATGGAAATGATATATTTTTATTTACCTTGAAACATTTCTTATCTGTCCCTTTACCTACAATGTGTCACCTTAGTCATTATTATTTTTTAATTTTTATTGATATCAGAGAGGGAAGGAGAGGGAGGGAGAGATAGAAACATCAATAATGAGAGAGAATCATTGATCAACTGCCTCCTGCATGCTTCCTACTGAGCCGGCAACCTGGGCGTGTGCCCTGGCCGAGAATCAAACATGACCTCCCAGTTCATATGTTGATGCTCAACTACTGAGCCACACCAGCTGGGCACCTCAGTCATTATTATCCAAAGTTCCAAGAGAAAAAGAACCATATATTTGAGCTTTTAATTACATTGTTCTCTGTCCCTTTCTACAAAATATAGGGCAGTAAGGTCTCAGAATCAGCAGGAGAAGCCCTAAACATGGACTGTCTCAGTTCTCAGAGAGCAAACAATTTTCAAAAGCAACCAGAAGTTTTGTGAGAAAATCAGATAACAAGGGGTAGAGAAGGGTTTCATCCTACTATCTTTTTAGGAAGAATGAAATAGGCTCAGTATATTCTTCTTCTTTTTTCTATGTATCAAACTAGCTACCAAGTCTGTTTGTTTCTATCTTGAAAATGTACTTAATTACAGCCCTTCATTTCCATTTCTATTGTCATTTTCTTAATACCACCTTAGCATCTTTCTTACTTGTTATTTCAAGTAACTTGTCTTATCTCAGTATCTCTAATTCATCCTCACTCTGGCATGAGAGCTATCTGTCTGAAAGTTAAATATAGCTGTGTTGTTATTGCAATGCTAAAGATATTTCAGGGGCTTACAGCACAATAAATCTAAATTCCACTGCAGGACATATGGGATATTTTAAAATCTGTTTCATATCTACCTTTCTAAACTTCCCCAACACCCTCTAGCTCTTTATCTCTAAAGTTCCACGACTGTCCCTTGCTCTTGAAAACCTGCAAGGCTTTTCATCTTCTAGCTCCTCTGTTTTATGCTTTTGCCATCACTTGCCATCAAGAATCAGAAAACATACTTTCTTCTAAAGGGAAGAGTTGGGAGGGAAGAGAAGGGAACCCTTCTACTTAATACACTCTGGTGAGAAGAAGCATTTGTTTTGCTTTGTATTATTGTTGTTGATTTTGTGTCTGCTTTTGTTTATTGTTATGATGATGATGATGATGATGATGATCATCATCATCATCATCATCATCATCATCTTTACTTTTGCCAGCAAAACTCTTCAAAAAGGAAAGATGTCCTAAACTCTGGGAAAGGTGCCTTTTAAATGTGTCTCTTTTACAATGAAGTCATTCAATATTTTACCAGATTCTTCCATTTAAAACTCTATTTTTTTTAAATCATAGCAGTTTAAAATAAAAACTTAGATAAAATATGGCACACATAAAATCTAAAACAGAATGTCACCAGGGTCTAAATTCCCTACACCCCATTCAGATAGATGGTTGAATAAAAAATTACTGCAATGAATAAACTCAAAGTAAAACCAATGACATAAAAGTATATTGAGTTAATTAGTAATCCCTGGGGAAACAAGAGAATTATGTTGAAGCGGAAGGATGAAAGATGAGCATAGACATGTTGTTATGCAAACAATGACCTTTATTGATCTACAAGCTAAGATACGCATAATATATTATATATTTTATGTAGTACATAAAGAAAGGAAACAGATATATTTGAAAGGAACTATCTAGAGACAGGATTTTAAGCACAGCTGTCTGGATGAGAAAAACATCTCTGATTAATTTCATTGGCTGTGTGGCTCTTTGCCTATGAAGACATAACTTAGTCCCAGAAAGGAATATAAATATAAGAGCCCCTGAGCCACAACAGTGCCTATAAGCAGTGGGGACCCCTGAACACTAGGCTTGTCCCTTGGTCAGGTCAAAGAGCAAATATGCTGGTTTTCCTAGAGCCCATGATTGGGTTGGGGTGGTGGACCCAGATAATTCTACATTACCCCTGTTCCTTTTCTAACTAGCTCATTATACTAGAATGATGAAATGCCTTTATTACATTTATTTTCCAAATGATGTCCCTCAAGGGGTGTAGGATGCAGGGCAACTCAGCAAGATCCACTCAGGCTAATCTTATTTGAAAGGAAACCTCATCATTGGCATCTTTCATTGCCACTTTGTGATATTGTTAAAGGCAAATATTTTAAAACTGAATGTTAATGCTGTTCATTAAAGTTCTTAACCATACGCAGCATGTACATCCCTTTTCTTCTCAGTAAAATATTTATCCTTGATTAATTTGAATAACTGTACAGTTGATGCATTGTAATCTAACAAAATTAAATACATTTATAAAATAGAAATAGCACAGTGACTAAGAGGCAGTCTTAAATGTCATACACACCTGAGTTCAAATTCCAACTATGATGCTTATTATCTATGTCACTTGGGGAACATTATATTTATGTAAACTTTTAGAGTCATATGTAATAAAACATTTCTATTGTTATATGAAATTGAAACTGGATCCAGTTAACTTAAGGAAAATGTGTGGATTTTTTTTATTACAGTTTACTTTTAATATTGTTTTGTATAAATTTAAGGTGTATAACACAGTGTCAGACCATCAGGCACTTCACAAAGTGCTCCACCCAGAATTTCCAGTATTCACCTGGCACCATATTAGTTATTACAATATTATCACTATATTCCCTATGCTGAACTTTACATGTTCATGAATATTTTGTAACTACCATTTTTTACTTCTTAATCCCTTCACCCAGTCCTTCAAACCTCCCTCCATTCCCCTTCCCCCCAGCAACCATCAATCTATTAGCTGTATCTATAAGTCTGTTTCTGTTTTGTTTTATTCATTAGATTCAACATATAAGTGAAATCATAGGATATTTGTCTTTCTCTGACTTATTTCACTTAGCATAATACCCTCAAGGTTCATCCATGCTGTCACAAATGGTAAGACTTTTTTTTTATTACCAAGTAATATTCCAGTGTGTATGTGTACCACAGCTTTTTTTTTGGTCCATTCTTCTATTGATAGGCCTTGGGTTACTTCCACCTCTTGCCTATTATAAATAACATTGCAAAAAAGATAAGGGAGCTCATATTCTTTTGAATTAGTGTTTTGGGTTTCTTTGGATATATGAGAAGTAGAACTGCTGGGTCATAAGGTAATTCCATTTTTAATTTTTTAGGACCTTCCATACTGTCAGGAAAATGAGAATTCACTACTTGGATGCTAGGAATACCTCAGGAAGGAATAGAAGGTTGATGAGCAAGACTTGTAGCAAGTGTCACATAGGCAGCTCTAGAAGATCCGGAGGCAGCTGAACCATCTTGGAAGTTTCCTGGAAGGACACCTGGGAATCAGTGAACTCCCTTGAGAAAAGATTCTGACAATGTGTTAGGTTAAAGACCATGTCTTCATTAGGGAGCACTGACAAAAATGATCAGAGGAGAGTAGGCTTTATGAACCATTCTTCTTCTGTAGAATGAGGCAGACTCCTGAATTTAGCCTCCTGCCAAGGCTGGAAATTTAGCCTTCCTTTCCATGGAAGCTGGAAAGAAAAAAAAATTAAATAATATTAACTGCATCAAAGGGTCAAAAGATTGCTTAGTAAGATGACATACAATTTTGCATATGTACTTAGATAGAATGGTATATTTTAGTTGCATCAGAATTGTAAAATAGGCTCATCAGTTGAGGTGTAATCTGGGATAGTTTCTTCGCATTCTAAGAAGATCCTCCTTTAGGACTTACATGAAGGTTAAGGGTGACCATCATGCAGAGAATGGTGTTGAAGCCCTGTTCAGGTCCAGCCCTCAGTTGTGAGAGTCAGCTGCTATCTGCTCATGGCTACCCCTTCTTCTCCAGACAATACCCCTCAAACAACTGGGACCAACTTCCTGGGAGGTTGTTACCTGTCCTGCTGCCTACTCCACCATCATTCACTCCTGCCCATGGAGGTACATGAAGACAAGAATGGATGGACTGATAAGGGGTTCAAAAGATGAATCTCTTTTCTTCCAGGAAGAGGCAATGTTGCATTGTGACTTACCCGCCCAGCACTTCTATGGATTAGGCCTATTTCTTGCACTCAATACGTTTTGTGCTCCCAAATCTGCTTTTAAAGGCAGAACCTGAGGCACATTTTCCTCCCAGTTTATATGCAGAAGGAGAAGTCATCAATGATATTGCCCATATAAAATATTAAGGACAGATTTACTCCCACCTTTCTGCATTTCTGCTTTGGAAACAGATTCAATAAAAAAAAAACACAAAAAAACCAAGAGTCAACTAGGAAATTTGTAACAAGACATGAATGAGCAGATGAACTTATATCAAGAGACCTGGGATTTCAGAAGTAAATCAAGATCTACACAAAAGAATAGGAAAAGACCTAAAATGTACTCTGAAGTCTAAAAGCCCTTAAACAGGGTATTCAAAACATGAGGAGCTGTTTCAACTTAGCAAGGATGGTCAGGCCCCGACTAATTTAGTGTAGCTGAGAAAGGAGTCACAATGAGTCCCCAAGAAGCAGCCTAGAATCTATTGAGAAGCATGTGTTTAAAGCTGCACATACAAATTAGAAAGTCTTCTCGAAGACTTGGGCAGTTGTTCTAAAAATTTGGCCAGTGTGAACGGCGTTCAGAGAGAATTGCCAGCAAGATTAAACAGAATACTCAAATAGCTGTTGGATGACTTTTAAGATGACCCAGTTCATACGAGTGGGGATGTGAGTGTCCCTGGAGAACATGTCTGAGAGATTTATGGAATTAGGTCTCTGGGAAGGCACAAGGAGGATAAGACACATTAAAAATGAACCTGTCACCTGTATAGTATTTCTGTCCAAAGTGTTTAATTTGTAGCCAACCACGAAGAAACAAATAAACAATAAATAAATAAATAAATAAAAGACAAAAAGGCCTGAAAACCCCACTAGATTAAAAGCAACTAGGGAGACGTGACAATGAAATGCAAGGTTTGATCCTTGACTGGATCCTGAATTGACAACACAAATAAACAAACAAAAGTGACAGCTCTAAAGGATACTCTTGGGGCATATGAAGAACATTGAATGCGATGTATGTTAGATGATAGTATAAAATAAATATTCATTCTAATATGGATTTTTGAAGTTCTTTTTTCCTGAAAGACAAATATTGAAGTATTTAGATGTAAAGTCCCATTATGCTTGCAAATAACACTCAAACATATCAGCAAAGAACAGCAACACAAACATACATATAGAAAGAAAAGAAAAAACCAAGTAGCAAAATGCCAACAATTGCTGAACATAGGAAAAAAAATATAGGGATCTTTATTGTTCAATTCTTGTTATATCTTGCAGGTTTCAAACCTAGCAATATTAAATGAGTGAAAATGCATTGGTTATAAGAGGTGGTCTGAGGGGAGGATAGCTTCAGAGGTCTGTTTTCCATTCCGAAGGGAAAGGTGAAAAGGGCTGACATGAACCATGGTTGCTTCTGCCAGTCCAAGAACATTGTGATTTCATGTATTTTACTATGGGAGACACCTAGGAAGATGTTAGCAAAAGAAAGGTCTGGGCCAGGAAACAAACAAAAAATTAATATAAAGAATGGACATTCAAATACAACAAATGGCACTAGCCCATTATGAGGTACAGCCAGAAAAGAGCAACAGTCGATTCTTTCTTAAAAGATCAGAAAAAAAAAGGAAGCTGATAGAAATAGATCCCAGTGGCACAGGAGGTGATGGGTGCAGACACGGGTCTTGGGCAGAGTTCAGGCTAATTTATTAGACCTCACTAGGCCCCTAGTATTACAGTTTTCAGAAAACATGAGAACAGCTTCAGTTCTTGAATCTAAGACTGTGAATCCTTCAGTTACAGGAACATGAATGTGGGCAAACAGGGATCTCTGGGCTAGGAGGCAATGGCAGTGGCAGAGAGAGTGCAGGACACAATTGTCATCCTTCAAGAGGGAGTGTTCTATGGAAATTGAGCATCATGAGAAATTTAGGACAGATGATGTTTGACCTTTATTTACTCTCTTTGGACTTTAATGTGGGTATTTCAAACATTTTTAAAAAAATTTAACTTATAAGGAAAATCCTATCTAATAAAAGAGTAATATGCAAATTGACCATCACTCCAACACACAAGATGGCCTCCCCCATGTGGACACAAGATGGCCTGAAGGGGAGGGCAGTTGTAGGTGATCAGGCCAGCAGGGGAGGGCAGTTGGGAGGGACTAGGCCTGCAGGAGAGGGCAGTTGGGGGGATCAGAACTGTAGGGAAGGGCAATTGGGGGGGACTGGGCCAGCAGAGGAATGCAGTTAGGGGTGACCAGGCCAGCAGGGGAGGGCAGTTAGGGGTGACCATACTGGCAGGGGAGGGAAGTTAGGGGCAATTGGGCCAGCAGGGGAGCAGTTAGGCCTTGATCAGACTGGCAATGGAGTGGTTAGGGGGTGATCAGGCTGGCAGGCAGAAGTGGTTAGAGGCAATCAGGCAGGCAGCAGAGCTGTTGGGAACGAGCAGTCCTGGATTGTGAGAATGTCTGACTGCCCTCAAGGGGTCCCAGATTGGAGAGGGTACAGGCTGGGCTGTGTAACACACCCCTGCCCATGCACGAATTTTGTATACCGGGTTTCTCACAGGAAATAATTTGGAGAACTATCATTTCTTCTTTGGAATTATTAACAGTAGAGCTTTATTTTTAATTTAAGACACCTATATGTTACATTGGTTGATATCTATATAATCATTTTGCCTAATCTGGTGAAATATATGGGACAAACAGATTGGGTATCCTCTATGACAGAAAGAAGAATGGAGAGTAGATATTTAATCTTCAGGTAAAGTATGGCTGTGGAATTTATGAATGTCCTGCTCTGTCCAAGTTCAGGGCTTCATTAGCAAAGTAACAGGCTGCTGCTGGTCACTGGAGCATACCCACATGGGAGCATGTTGTAATTAGGGGAGATTTTTTTTCCTATACAAAATCTTTAATATTTAAAAGAAAGAAACATGTACTATATTAATTCCAACAGCTTTATCAGACGTGCCCACCAAATAAGTTGCACACACACTTGAGTACTTGAAAGGTTATTGCTCAGCTTTTGAACTGATCAAGTCAAGACAAAATGATCACTTTTCCTGCAAATGGACTCATGTTTAATATCCACAAGCATGCTTATGTGGCACAGGCTGTGCAGGTGCTGTAGTTGAACCTTGACTCACTATTAGAAAGCCAGTAAAACTGAAATGACTCTTATGGCCACTTTCACTTCACAAAGTTGTGTTCATTGAATTGGAGCTTTCTGAACGGGCAGGCTGAACTACCCCTCCACTGCCACCCCTGGCCTCCACTCACTTAAAAAAAATTGAAGGCAACCTGGAGAGTATTATGTTAAGCAAAATAAGCCAATCAGAGAAAGACTAATATCACATGATCTCGCTCATATGTGGAATCTAATGAACTGATGAACAAAATAGATCCAGAGACATGGAAGCATGGAACAGATTGATGAATCTCATAGGGAAGGGGTTTGGGGGAGAGATTAACCAAAGAACATATGTGCATATATGCATAACCCATGGGCACAGACAATAATGCAGTGAAGGCTTGGTGGGGGTGGTGGGAGCAGGTCAGAGAGGATCAATGCGGGGAAAAAAAGGGGTCATCTACAATACTTTTAACTATAAAAATAAATTTTAACAATATGAAGGCAGTCGGTCAGTAGTAAAATAAATGCCAGTAGCTTGTTCCTGCCAGATTATACAGAAGTTCTGTCTCAGGGGTTTTCCACTTGTAAGATTCTTAAGATTCTTTTGCTTCTTTTGGCTGCTTGCTTTTGATGAATTTGCTGTGATCGTAGGGTGTTCAAATATTTCTCCCAGCATCAGCCGTGGGCTGGATTATGCTTCAACAGTCTTGAAATTAGGTCCTTGGCCCCCTCGTTTGCACGGTCACATCTTCCATGATATTTTGTAGAAATCTGTAAGCAACCCAAACTTTCTGATCATAATCACACTGGCCTCAGAACTTTGCCTGCATTTTTATAGGTTTTTATTTTGTTCTTGCTTGCAGTTTGTAAAATTTCACCAAATGATCTCTGATGTTATGAAAATAGCTGAGTCATAGTGGAAAAGAAAGTGACATGAGCCCTCAAAACCAGCATGGCAGAGAAAACACCGTGCAGCCCTGGTGAGAGACTAGCTTTATAGCAGAAGGGCTTTTCATCCCGTTTTTCTTCCGAATTAAAATTTTGGCATACTCATATCACAGTTAGGTAGTAGATTTTTATTCTGTCTAGAGTGAGAGAGCAGAGATCATGGGGAAACAACAGGGTTCAGATTAATAGGAGGTGACAACTTGGCCAAACAGGAGGTGGCGGCCCTGCCCGCTCCAGGGCTCAGCGGCCGGGACAGGCAGTTACATCAGAGCGGACCAGACGTAATGGGGGGCAGCAGCCACTCACGGAGTGCTTCCTGGCCCCGCCATGGCTCCCATCATTCACAGTGTTTGCAGAGACAAATAAACTCAAGCGTGTTTTTTAAATGAATGAAGTTATGCTAGAAAAAAATGTCATGATACCGGGGAAAATAGCAGTTCTAATGGGAAACAATGAAAACATTCTCCCCAACTCACAGCAGAGTAGAGCAAATGACACATGTTAAGCAATTTTAACAGCAGATTTTAATTTTTTTGCACGGTGTCATAGAATTTGAAGTGAGTTTTAGAAGTCACTTGACATATCCAGCATAGAAAACATTGCTCACTCTTCTGTACACTCAGCAATGAGACTATTTTTTCCCCTCTGGAGTTTTGCCTACTCATTTCTACCCTGATATAAAGGTAAAAAAATAGAAAATATATACCGATAAAATAATTCTTTACTAATATATCAATTTAATTTTTAAAATATAAAGCTGTTTCTAAGTAGATAGATAAACTGACTATTGTAGCTATAGTTGTAATCACCTGCATAAATTTAACTGCATAACAGTTAATATTAATTCTTACACATACTCTCTTCCAGAATGTCTGTGTACTCATGTTCACAAAGTGGAGAATGAATTTAATAAGACAGTTGTTTAGCAGCTCATCCTCCAAATAATTTACTATTTTACCCCATACACATGGACACATACCATCTTCAAACCACATACTCTCAATTGCAAACTTACATCAACCTCTTTAAATTAAATACTGAATGCTTGAATAATATTCAGAAATTTAAATATTGTGAACATACACATAATTAGAATATAGCAATGGAAAATAAAGACTGTCATGTAATACCAGTAGCTGGCTTTATCACTTGATCACTTGAACTGAAATATAAGAAAAAAATAGTCTCAAAATGCTATGCATACAACATGAAAAGTAGACAATGTTAAGATGCAAAAGCATTAGACATGTGCATTCAGAACTGATCCACTAGCACGTGTCACCATTCCAAATTTTTGTGGCTTTGAAGCAGATGTTTCTGAATATTCATTTATCTAGACATTTAATATAATAAAGTGAGAATACAGAAACATGTACTTGAATTGCATCTATCTTCAAACGTGCAACTTTATGGTAAAAAAGCACTTAAATAATTCTACCCAAATTTATTTTGCTAAATGAATATTATTATGAGAGTATGGGATTTGGAATTTAAGTTTGTCAATTTAGAAAATGCCCATATCGTTGAAACCGGTTTGGGTCAGTGGATAGAGCGTCGGCCTGCGGACTGAAAGGTCCCAGGTTCGATTCCGGTCAAGGGCATGTACCTGGGTTGGAGGCGGCTGATTGATGTTTCTCTCTCATCGATGTTTCTAACTCTCTCTATCTCTCTCCCTTCCTCTCTGTAAACAATCAATAAAATATATTTTAAAAAAAAAGAAAAAAAAAAGAAAATGCCCATATTATTACTTCACAGTCACAATTACTTTTTAATCAGAGTTTATTTATTTGACAATTTGAGCACTCCTGTCATCATCAAAATAGATTTCAATTCATTTTCAAGTGCTTTCAGAGAATGAACATAAAGCACTTTTAAAGATATTGAAAAGACTGCATAAAAGTTTTTTAATACTATTTTAAAAGTGAAAATCCAAACAAAAATATTTTGAATCATGACACTAACATGATTATAATATGTTTTTGATTGTTTTAATACACATTCAAATGTACACATAACCATTAAACCTAAATTATTTTGTGTATTAGGGATACTTCTCCTCAAACAAGAGACAAAAGATAAACAAACAAACAAATAAATAAAATGGGCTCTCCCCACCTGGAGAGCTCAGTTTAATAAAATAAATGAAATCTAAGAAAATATCTGAGAGAATCAAGGAATATTTATAGTACATAGTAAATATAAATGGAGGGTAATTGAAAATCATTTGGCAAAATTTAAGGGACACAGGAGGTCTATAGCGGCTTTTGTTGGAATGAATTTTCCACATCTTGATGAACCTGAGCATCAGTTAGTTTTCAGTTTCCTGAATTATAGGAGACAGAGGTAAAAGCTTACAGTCCATTCAAGGTAGAGTCTTTTAGGGAACTTGCTGATATTAATCTAGGAATCCTAAAAGTACCTCATGGTAAGAATGAAAACACTCAAAAAAGAGAAGACTGCAGGAACCACTGTCTTGATGCTGACTCAGCAGTAGAAAGATTAAAAAAGCAAGCTGAGAGAAAATCCATAAAAAAGCCTCTGGATTTAGACACCGTAACCACAATACCTAGATGTTCCCAAATAACTTAAGCCATGCATTTAGTTTAAATGAGTCTGGACTCAGCACAAGCAAATGCAGATATTCTTTTGAGGAATTCTCACTCTCATACATTTCAAAGATTAAAATAAGTAATTATCCAAGGATTATTATTATTATACATGAAATTTAAAAAACTAAGAAGCCTAAGAAATAACATTCTCATGAGAATGAACCAGCAGGAAAAACATCAGATCTGCAAACATTTTCAGTGTGAAAATGTAATGCAACAATTATAAAATATTCTGATGCTATCCTATCAAATAATAGACAAGCATGGTAATTGACCATACCTTCACTACACCTCCCATTGGTTAATCAGTGTGACATGCAAATTAACTGCCAACAAAGATGGCGGCTAATTTGCATACTGCAGGCAGGGCAGGACAGCACAAGCTGCCAGCGCCAGCTGCCATCCAGGCCCCTGTGTGAGACCCCAGAAGCCACCTGGCAATCCAATTCCGGGCCACTGGCTGCCCCCAGAAGCCCCAGAAGCTGCCTGATATGGCAGTAACTCTATCAGTAAGCATTCTGAAAGTCAGTGGCATAAATGAACCAATTAAAAGACAGATTATGAGGGTAAATAAAAAAAAAAACCTACTTTAAATATAAAGACACATATAGATTAAAAGTAAATGAATTAAGCTGCAGCCTGTTTGCTCAGTGGATAGAGCATTAGCCCGTGGACTGAAGGGTCCCAGGTTCGATTCCAGCCAAGGGCATGTACCTCAGTTGCTGGCTTGATCCCCAGTCCCCATCAGAGCATGTACAAGAGGCAACCAATCAATGTGTCTCTCCCTTTCCCTTCACGCTCTCTAAAATTCAATGGAAAAATATCCTTGAGTGAAGATTAACAAAAACAAAGTAAATGGATTAAGTAACATTAAAGAGATTATAAGAAAAATATATTCCAAATTTTGTTAGTTGTATAATGGTTATGTTTAAATTATTAACACCTAAGAAATTGGGTGAAGGGTACATATAATATGCTGTAGTATTTTATAGTTTTTTTACATGTATGAGATTATTTCAAATTAAAATATTAAATAATTAAAAATTAATAAAATATTAATTGAAATGTATCTGCATTACATGAAAAATCTGCTAATTGCTTCTAGCATAATTTATTAAATTGTGCTAAAATTTATAAGGGTTCAATTAAATAATATCTTAATTCTAAATGATATAATAGAAAATAAGTGCAGTTATAAGCACTTATCTGTAAATAAAAATTTAAAGAAGTGAATTTAAAGAAGGGATTAGCCAAAGAAAATATATGCACAAACCATGGACACAGACAACAGTATGGTGATGGCCAGAGAGAGGTGGGGGGGCAAGAGCTGGGTAGAGGAGGCAAAAGGGGGTAAATAGGGACATCCTATATAATAATAATAAAAGGCTAATATGCAAATTGACTAAATGGCAGAATGGCCGGTTGCTGTGATGCCCACTGGTCACCAGGGGGCAGACGCTCAATGCAGGAGCTGCCCCCTGGTGGTCAGTGCATTTCCACATGGGGAGTGCCACTCAGCCAGAAGCTGGCTCATGGCTGGCCAGCACAGAGGTGGTGGCAGGAGCCTCTCCCACCTCTGTGGCAGCACTAAGAATGTCCAACTCATGATTTAGGCCCTATCCCTTGGGGGCCTAAGCCTTTAGTTGTACATCCCTCAAGGGCTCCCTGGCTGCCAGAAGGATGTCTGACTGAAAGCTTAGGCCTGATCCCCCGGGGAGTGGGCCTAAGTCAACAGATGGACATCCCCCAAGGGGTCCTGGACTGCAAATGGGCGCAGGCTGGGTTGAGGCCCCTCCCCAAGTGCACAAATCTTTGTGCACCGGGCCTCTAGTATAATAATAAGAAAGGCTGAGTTCTAAAATCTTTTAGGAAAAAATAAATTATTAGAGGATGAAGACAAACAAACAAAGGTACTTAGCAGGTTGGGTAAAAAACAAAATAAATTATCCAGTAATTAAAACAATTTATTTTAAATATAAATTTCAAAAATTAATATTGAAATTGAATAATTGATTTCAGAATCAACATAGACACAGCAAAAGAGAGAAACAGTAAACTTAGAAGCCAGGTGAGAAGACATTGTACAGAATGTATTACAGAAAGAAAAACATAGACAGAGTCTATGAGAGATTAAAAGACAAGAGCAGTAGTGGGAGACTGTTCAGCAAACATTTAATTTGAGTTCTAGAAGTATAATAAGAGGTGAATAGGAGAGGTAATATTTGAAGAGAAAAAGGCTTAGAATTTTCCTTACTGATTAAAAACAATCTACAGATTTAAATAATTCAGTGAATCCCAAGCTGAATAAAGAACTATAAAAACAAACGTAGATACACTTTCAGTGAAATTGTATAAAACTATAGTCAAGAAGAAAATATCTAAACAGAGGGGGGAAAAAAACCCCACAATTATCTTCAAAGACTGCTGTTTAACATACATAGAAAATAGAAGAGTGTGGAAATTATATTTTTAACATCCTGAAAAAGAATAATGACCAATCTAGATTTTTAAAGCGAAAATCATTTTTTGAGAAGCAGAGTGAAACAGTTATATCCAGGTAACCAGGAAACTATAATCATAGTAATTAATAACACTTGCATACACACACAGACGGTCCCTGGCTTATGAAAATTTACCTAACAACTTAAAAAATTTATGATGGTGTAAAAATAATATGCATGCAGTAGGAAGTGGCTAGGCTAAGCTATGATTTTAGATAGGTTACCCCAATGTAAATTTAGGGCCATCTGTATACAAATCTATCACAATACCTCACAATGATACTATGAGTAGCTACTTTAATCATCCACAGTTTTCTAGATGTGGAACCAGAGCAAAAACTGTTCACTAATTTGTGAAAAGCCACGTTATTAGTACAAGTCAGGATGGGATTTGACTCCACGCTGGCTTTGGAGTCTCTTAGCCTAACCAGTGAGGAAAACACAATGTCCTAGGCAGTCAGGCAGAAAGTTCTTTCTCTCTGGAGAAAATGTCAGGCCTTTGCTCATTTAAGCCTTCGATGGATTGGACGGGGCCCACCCACAGTAAAGAGGGTGATCTGCTTCACTTAATCTATTGATTCAAATAGCAATCTCACCTAGAAACACCCTCACAGACACACCCCAAATAATGCTAGATCAAATATTTGAGCACCTCATGGCCCATTCAAACTGACACATAAAGAACTATCACAGGTCCCAAGTTACAATTATTTTCTCCCTAAAGCCTTCCTCGACTTCCCCAAACCAACTTAGGCATTTCTTACATGTTTTTATGGCATCCCCTTAATGCCCTTAATTTAAAGCACTTGCATGTCTGGTATGAAACAACTTTGCATCTTGGACATTTACCACAGAATCTGGCACATAAGAGACACTATTAAATGTTACTTGAGCACTAACTGGTTTGGCTCAGTGGATAGAGCATCGGCCTGCGGACTGAAGGATCCCAGGTTTGATTCCGGTCAAGGGCATGTACCTTGGTTGCGGGCACATCCCCAGTAGGAGGTGTGCAGGAGAGAGCTGATCGATGTTTCTAACTCTCTATCCCTCTCCCTTCCTCTCTGTAAAAAATCAATAAAGTATATTTTTAAAAAATGCTACTTGAATATATGCATGAATTACAGTGTATATAGTGCATATAATTAAAGTAAACCGTTGGAATTGAGAGGTCTGCCTTCTGTCATTAATGTTATATTAAATAATGCCATTTGTCTTTCTGCCTATGTAAAGTTGAAAAATGAAATATTTATATTCAAGCTATAATAGTTTAGGGATAGCACTGGCCTTCAATTGTTGCTTAATTTGACAATAGCTTCTGATGTCAGTTAGCAGTGGTATAGGGATAATATTAGGTTAAACTTATAAATAAAGATTACATTGTTAATAAGGCCAATTTCAATTCAAAATACTACTTGGAAACTATTCTTAAAAAATGACAATAACACAATCACCTAGGATTGCACTAATGACAAAAAGAAAATTGTTTAAAAAGCAATTTAAAAGTGCTATTATATTGATAGCACATGTAATTGTATTAGTTTACTAATGCTGCCATAAAAAATTACAACACAGTAGGTTACTTAAAAAAACCATAAATTTATTCTCAAATATTCTAGGAGCCCAGGTCTCTGAAATAAAGGTGTTGTCATGGTTATTTTTTCTGAAATTTTTGAGTGAGAAACTGTTCCAGAACTGTTTCCTACCTTCTGGCGACTACAGTCAATCCTTACCTGTTCTTGGCTTGTAGATGCTTCATTCCAATCTCTGCTGCCATTTTCACATCTCCTTTTCTATGTCTCTGTGTCCTCTCCTCTTTTTATAAGGGCACCAATCATTGAATTTTGGCCCTATTTTAAATATAGAATAATTTCATTTCACAATCTAGAGCTAATTACATCTGTGAAGACTCTTTTCCACATAAGGTTACATTCTGATGTTCCTAAAGGATATGAAATCTTGAGGGACAATATGCAACCCATTATAGCCATAATATTTAATTGTGCATAATTTTGAAATTTTTATATATGAACGTATATTTTTAATATCCTGAAGTAACAGGAATAATCATATATTTTTGAATAAAGCTCAAATAATGTATATATTTTGGTGGCTGCAATAGTGAACACATTTTTTTAAATAACCATTTGTGAAATATTATTTCATATTTTATTAATATTTCATATTTATTAATATTGCATAGTATGAGGAAAATATTGACCACATATATAACCTGCAATTAATATATGTAGTTAAATAAAAATGATAGATTGTCAATTACAGTTTCACATTAAGGCTGAGTTCAAGAAACCTTTAAGTATAATATTACCAGAATTAAGATTGAGGTGCAAATGGATTAACTTCATCCTATTTATATGTACCTATAATAGGTTTTTTTTCCTGTTGAGTTAGGTATTTATAAATATGTCAAATTTATTTCTACTTCCAAAAAAGTAAATAGCCAATAACAAATTTAAAAACTGTACCAGTAAGAGTGTATAAAATAACACATGTTCTAAGATGTGTTTATCTGTGCACACCTGGGTATAGTGGTGAGTACAACATGAGTAGATGACACAGAAATGTTAAGTAAGAGATATTTTCCTAGAAATACAGACTTAGATTATGTATTTTTGTCTTTGAATAAGTCACACTGCTTCTGTTATTAATCTCCTATCTCACATGTGTACGTTTGTAAAAATCATAATACTGTGCTTTCTTATTTATGCTCATTGAAAGGAAGTGTTGGAAAATATTATCTTCAGTCTTTTCAACATAGTGTTATTCACATTTGAAGCCTTTGCATCACTTGAAAAAATGACTTTTATTTCTAATAACAACAATAATAAAAAAATTTGGGAAGGCAGAAAGGAAGGAAATTATTTCTTTTGATTTATAGATGCCATAATAAGCCAATTAAAATATAATAAAATATTATGCTAATGCTATAAATATTTCCAGATATTTTGCAAGGCATTTAAATTAATTAAATTAATTCAAAGTTAATTAACAATTTAACTTTTAAATTTTCTTGTTTTACTGCTAATGAAAGATAATTCCCATAAATATTCTGGAAGAGGGTTGGTACTGAAAATAGTGAGTAGTAAAATCAAATACAAATTTGTAAGTTAACTTCACTTTCTAGAATGTATTCACCCTGTCAGTAATTTATTGAACAATGTAGACACATCTGGGGTTCCATAAAATAAATAGCTCTTTAATGGACTGCATATAACCACTTTCTAAACATGATTACAACAATTAGTACAGATTTTTTTTCATTGAGAGATATTTTTAATCTAAATGTATTTCTTTCTTTTTTTTTTAATTTATTGCTTAAAGTATTACAAAGGGTATTACATATGTGTCCATTTTATCCCCCCGCCCTAGACAGTCCTCTAGCCTCCCCTATCCCCCAGTGTCTTATGTCCATTGGTTATGCTTCAATGCATGCATACAAGTCCTTTAGTTGATCTCTTACCCCCCTACCTCCTGCCCCCCAACCCTCCCCGGCCTTCCCGCTGCAGTTTGACAATCTGTTTGAGGCAGCTCTGCCTCTGTATTATTGTTCAAAAGTTTATAATGGTCTCTATTATCCATGAATGAGTGAGATCATGTGGTATTTTTCCTTCATTGACTGGCTTATTTCACTTAGCATAATGCTCTCCAGTTCCATCCATGACGTTGCAAATGGTAAGAGTTCCTTCTTTTTTAGAGCAGCATAGTATTCCATCGTGTAGATGTACCACAGTTTTCTAATCCATTCATCTACTGATGGGCACTTAGGCTGTTTCCAGATCTTAGCTATGGTGAATTGTGCTGCTATGAACATAGGGGTGCATATATCCTTTCTGATTGGTGTTTCTGGTTTCTTGGGATATGAAAACATGCTCAAAGTCACTAATCATCCGAGAGATGCAAATCAAAACAACAATGAGGTACCATCTCACACCTGTCAGACTGGCTATCATCAACAAATCAACAAACGACAAGTGCTGGAGAGGATGTGGAGAAAAAGGAACACTTGTGCACTGCTGGTGGGAATGCAGACTGGTGCAGCCACTATGGAAGACAGTATGGAGTTTCCTTAAAAAACTGAAAATGGAACTCCCATTTGACCCTGTGATCCCACTTCTAGGAATATAATCTAAATGTATTTCAAATCAGTGAAATCACTCAAAATATGTTCTTCAAGTAAAGTGGAATAAAAATAGAAATCAATATCAGAAGGAAATTTCAGAAATTTACAAGTATGTTGAAATTAAACAATACACTCCAAAGTAACCAATGGGTCAAAGAAAAAAAACTAGAAAGTATTTGAGATGAATGAATGAATAGTATAATACATATTTGGACCAAAGAAGAGTCCTTTCCATAGATGTATACATGAATTTTGAGGATATTGTGCCTACAAGATAGCTATGAAAGATACTTGGGGGGAAAAAATCACAAAATTTGAGGATGGTCAGCCTTCTTGGAGACAAATAATAAAGGAGATAATGTTTTCCAATGAAACATAAATTGTGTATTAAAATAAAAAGAAATTTAAAAGAATATTTTCATATTAACAGTGAGATTAAAAGGGCAAGCAAGTAATAAATATTGTAATTCAAGGACATGCAGACATTTAAAAAACAAATAAAAAATCAAGAAAAAATTAGTACATCTGTAAATTTTGAAATAAAATTTTTTAAAAATGTGTTATCAATACTATTTATTGGACACACAAATAAACAGTATTGCATAGTATACTGATCAAATAAAAATATTCATAATACAACAGAGAATCCTATATAATAAAAGCCCAGTGACCGAATAGTGGAACAACCAGAAAAACTGGTTGACCAGTCACTATGACTCACATTGACCACCAGAGGGCAGATGCTCAATACAGGAGCTGCCCCTTGGTGGTCAGTGCACTACCACAGCCAACCTGTTACGGCCAGCCAACCTCCCACAGTCCCTCCCTCCGGTGGCCAACCTCCTGGGGTCACTCCCCCAGCCAACCCCCCATCAGCCTCGATCGGGGGCGGGTGGGGCAGCTGGCCAACCCCCCACAGTCCATCTCCCCGGCCGACCCGCCAACCTCCCGCAGTCCCTTCACCTGCTGGCTGGCCATGATCACTCTGATCGACCACCAGGTGAAAAAAAAAACTCACCTGTGCACAAATTCATGCACCGGGTATAGTGATTCTAAAAAACATACCTACAACAACTTACCCTGTAAATATGAATTGAAAATGAAGTCTCAAAGAATATACCAATAATATAAGAATAGGTTGCAGATAAAGGTATAGGACATTTCTGCCTCTAATGAGCAAACCATGAAAACAGTCATATGTTTTACAGAATTGAAAATCTTAATTTCATATCCTAAGCCAATGGAGAGAGATATAAGAATGGAAGTAGAAAACAGAATTAAAAGAAAACTGGGATGTAAATATTGCTAGAAAACATAGGATGCTTGATCCTCCATTTTCAGGAGAAAAGAGAAGCAGATATATAATACATTCTAATAGTAAGTAAATAAGTTTAAGTGATGGTGGCTTCTGGGTACTGGTAACACAATGTTTGTTATTTTCCTCATTTATTCCTCTATCTTAATGTTTGCAAAAGTCATATGTAAAAAGAGACTTAAATAAATATTAAAACTAATGTGGAATCTGTCTTTTTCTCTTATAAAGGCACTTGACATTGGATTTAAGGTCCACCTGAATAATCCAGGATGATTTTATCTCATAATTCTTAACTTAATTACACTGCAAGACCCAGTGTCCAAAAAAAGTTTATATTCAAAGGTTTGGAGGTGTGAATGAATATTTTGTTTGGGGGTCGGGGGAGGGTGGAGCATTATTCAATTCACTACAGTTATCAACAGCTCCTCCATCATATAATAACTAGAGGCCCGGTGTACAAAATTCATGCATGGGGAGTGTCCCTCAACCCAGCCTGTACCCTCTCCAATTTGGGACCCCTTGAGGGATGTCCAACTGCCTGTTTAGGCCCGATCCTGGTGGGCAGACATCCCTCTCACAATCCAGGACTGCTGGCTCCCAACTGCTCGCCTGACTGCCTGCCTGATTGTCCCTAACTACTTCTGCCTGCCAACCTTATCACCCCCTAAACACTCCCCTGCCAGCCTGATCGACACCTAACTGCTCCCCTGCTGGCCCTATTGGCCCTAACTGTCCTCCCCTGCAGGCCTAGTTCCCCCCAACTGCCCTCCCCTGCAGGCCTGGTTGCCCCTAACTGCCCTCCCCTGCAGGCCTGGGTTACCCCTAACTGCCCTCCCCTGCTGGCCACCTTGTGTCCAATGGCGGCGGCTATCTTTGACCACATGGTGGCCATCTTGTGTGTTGGAGTGATGGTCAATTTGCATATTACCTTTTATTTTATAGGATCATAATTGATCTGTTTCTTTAAGTGCAATTGACCAGGCTTCCCAATCCTAACAAAGGTTATGTAAGCCAGGACTGTCCCATCACCTGATTTCACCCTTTTGGCCACAGTGATTGATGTGGCTTAAATCAGTCTCTATTTAGGGTTGCATTTCTATATCATAAATAGCAAAAGGAGCTAATGCCTGAAAGGGTTAAAAAAAAGTAAAAAAAAAAATTAATCCATTAAGTATTCCCAGTGTGTAGGCCTAGTTCCAAAACTCATTGCTGGTTTAAATAAACAGCTTTGCTTTGCCAATATTTTTTTTACTGAAATTTATTTTTAAGTTTTATAACATAGACATGCTCAATCTTTACTTATTATTATGATTAATGTATTAAATATACATAGCTGGACTTTTATATATGAATGAGTGTCAGCATGGTTATAAAATTTGCAAATTGTTTTCTGCTTTAGGCAATAGTCTTTGATATTCAATTTAAAAATAAATGCTTTAGCTATTTCAACATAGGAACAATCTTATAAAAATAGAGTTTGATGGAACAAAAGGAAAAAGTTAAAGTAAATCAATATCACCACTGGAAAATGATCTATAGCATATGATTTAACTAAAACCATGGCATTTACCTTCACATTAGAATTTATATAAATACAATTAAAGATAGAACAGAATAACAGATTATATAGTAAGCAGTAAAATAAAATAAGTCCATTTGCCTTTATGGTTTTTCTGTGACTTATTGGTTGAAACTCATTGGAATCAAGGGGGTGGGGAAGAAATACCAGTCTAGGTATATGAAAATGATTCAATTGGAATATTTATTAGAATTAAAATAAATCTGAAGCCTAAGGAAATGTCATCGGATGAAATAACAGTAACTGCCTGTGGAATAGAGCATGTTTCACTCTGAAATACATATTTTGTAAGTTTCTCTTATTTAAAAGGAAGTTAGCAAGAAATGTAAAGAACGAGAAAAGCTGGGAAGCATATATACTTACATCACTGTTCTTTCGAGTCTCCCATCAAGGAAAGTTAACTGTCATTGCGGTGGGAGCATGGATTAATGTGTAACTTACTGTAACCTGACAGTCCCATCTATCTTCTACTGTCCTGCAAGCATGAGGCATGGGGAATGGAAGATTGCTTAGAAATGATGCAACTCACTCATGCCACAAAGAACTTATCCATATAGCATTTGACCAAAGCCCCAGGGCTTTTCTGGATTTAAGTTGGGGGAGAAAAATTAAATAAACTGGAGGATGACAAAGTGAAAGGCATGGGAATGAGAGGCCATATTTGATTTTGTGAGTTTTCCTTGTTGTTTCCATTTGATTAATCATGTTGACATTTGCCACCTCACTCTTTGGTATGTTTTAAAGAGAAAACAAAATTTATAAGCATAAAACCTAGAACTGAAGAGGAATTTATTTTTAAAGCTTTATTTATTTATTTATTTATTTATTTATTTATTTATTTATTTATTTTCTGGTGAGTCTAGTTAGCATTGAATGATAGGCTGAAAGGTGGTTTTTGCTTTTGTTTTTTTTGTTGTTGTTCATATTTGATGCTCATTTTTTCTCATCTGCTCTAGAAGATACTATTTTAAAAAATAGTGTGAAGTAAGTTTCCTGGGCATAGGGATCTCAAAGCAGACACTGCACTGGTGGTGGAAATAGAGACCTGGGTTTGCATTTTAACAAAACTGCACTTTTCAGGTGCGTAAGGATCTGGCTCCTGATCTCCCTTGAACGTTTTAGATTTGAAAGGGCTACAGCCTTTCCGTAACCCTGGGACACTTAGTAAACAAATGTACTCAACACTGGTTCTGCTAGATTGAGTCATTCCCAGAAAGATTCTTGATGCAATCAATTCATTCCACAAGGACTTACTTCATTGAGACTATGTTTATTATATGGACTAGCCACAGTGGGAACAATAGAACAAAATGAAAAAGCAGAACAGAATGGACTTCTTTTGAGAAGCCAAGACTGATTGGAATTATGGAATTTGGGTACAGGCCAGAGACTTCAAGGTGATCTTCATCAGCATATTTATCATATATGTGAGACAATTGAATTTGACAGATATCAAAGCACATGCTCAGCATCATATGGTAAATTCTCTAAAACAAGAAGGTAAGTTTCTAAATCTCATCAGTACTCTTCATGTTACTCCATAGATAACAGAGTAATAACAAGAATGAAGGTGAGAGGAGGAAGAGAAAAACATAGAAAAGCATAAATTACACATATACAACCAAAGGAAGTATTCTTGGAGCTGAGAACTACGTTTTAAGAGGATGCATGACATGAACTGATCAATAGCAATTGGAATGTAATTCATAACATGAGATATTCATAGACTTTACTACAGCGATGGAAACAAAAATGATATATTTAGGAAATAGGAAAGAGACCTGTACAACCACAGCAGGTTTTAACCTACATGTGTAAGATGGGTTGATAATAAAGAGGAAGGAAGCCAAACTGTACACAAAAGATCTCGGGAGGTAATTGGACAACATATCTTAATAATACAATTTAATAGATTGAAATTAAAATAAATAACATTAGAGTTCAAGCTAATACAATTGACTTTATTTTTGAAAACCAATGAAATATATGAATGCTTTTAGGTTAACTTTATTGAATGTGAGTAAGGACCAAATTGATGATGAAATTTTAGTAAATAGGTGACCTACCATATACACAAAATGTTTACATTGTATTTTAAAACTATTGTAAATTTTAAGTCAAACATTATCTTGTGCTTATGCATACTCTATCTGCCAATTTACCACTAGCTAGTCTGTAGGTTGGCATGTTTCTGCCTGTCATATAGCACTAACACAATTAAAATATTTAAAACAAAACATGTAAAATGTTTTGACATTTAAAAACTTTCCAGATAAATATATACAAAAATGATTTTTATATCTCTTGATAATTCTTGGCAAATTCAATATGATCATTGAATTTTGGTCAAAATGGAAAACTATTATTTGTGGCTTTTGGAATACTTTAAACAAGGAGAGCTTATAAATAAAAATAATTTAGAATGACAGTGCATATATAGGTACTCAGCAATTTAATGTTAAAAAATAAACTAGGATTAAAAGGTATAGAGTTATATAGTAGCCCAAATTCAGGAGATGGGTGGATTTTTTTAAACAAAGAATGTATAAGTTTGGATATGAAATTGTCTTATATGTACATTTCTAAACACACGCTAAATAAGAACAATTCATTTTTCTTAGGTTATATATTATAATAGTTAAATTGAAGAAATTGTTCATAAGTTATTTATAAATATTCATTTTTTTGCTTATTCATTCATATTATCCATTAGTTGGAGGTGCCTTTAAAAAGTACAAGTAAAGCTAAAATTATTCTGCATAAATCTAATCTTACAACATCAAGCTATGTGATTTGTACTCACTAAAATTCTCATTCAATCAAGAAATTATTATTTTCTTTACTTCATATTTTGCTATAAATCCCCAAATTAGATTTGCCTCTCTTAAAAGGAATTGTTAATATATAATTAAAACTGGGAAAATATTTCCCCATATATTTTGCTTTAATTCAGAAGATAATTAATAAAGTACAGCTTTTATAATGTTAAACTTAATACAAAATCAATGCTGGATATAAATATACAAAGGAATGTTGCATGACTACAGAAAGTATATCTATATTTAAGATGAACAAAAATGGGAAAAAAAGTAATTCCCTTACATGGTTTACACATAGTTTTCCCTGAAGAAAGAGAAATGGGCAAAATGCAATTTGGAAGTCAGTTTAATTCTTTTCAATCTACAATTATGTATATTGTAAGTGATGGTGTGACAATTGTATTGATTGTGGACAGGAAATCACATGCCTTCTGAACATAGGTGAATTTTCTTTATAATCATTAGAGCCTAGGGTTTAAAAGAGTGTAGGCAAGTAGGATATAGCCTTTCAAATGAAAAATCTTTACATGATTGTTATTGCTGTCTTCTATATGTCATATTTGGCTATAAGGAAGCACGATATTTGGCATTAAAAAGCAAAGTAAACATGTACACTTGGTATTTTCATTGCAAAGAATAATACACTTGTTCTTTATTGCATATTAATTTAGCTGTTATCTGTAAACAAGTGTACATGGTGGAGTGAATAATTATCATCTAACACAATAAACATTCCCCCCAGAATCTGCTCTTTCCCTTCTTAAGCATTAATTCCTTTTCTGCTCTAAAAATATCACCTATCTTTTAATTTCCTTGTATGAAATACCTTACTGCCTTCTCCAGTCTTTAATCCCATATTTCTAAGAAATGAGAGTCTCTTTCATTCCTTTACAAAGTATTTCAGTCCAGACATGGGTAAACTCTTTTGGAATCATAGTCCCACTAATATTACTTCATGCAGTCTATGATTGACACAGATAACCAGAACTCTGTGCTGTTTTCTTTCATATTTATAATGCTAGTGTACAGTCCTTATTTTATGATCAAGCTTTTATTCACATGCTCAATTGTATAAATTGTATATCGCCCCAGATATTTTATTTGATATCATATTGGAAATAGCTAATGCAATTTTTGCTGCATATTCCTCTGCAGCTACTTTTCATGCTTATACATGTTAATAAGTAGGTAACATAAGGAAAAGGGCAATGCTTTTAATATATGCATTTATACTTTACATATGCACATAGAAATATACATGTATACCTAGAGAAAGAGACAGAATTCTCTAGATCTTATCTATAATAATAAAAGAATAATACGCTAATTAGACCAGATGTGCTTCTGGACGAAGCCAGGGCTGCGAGGGAAGCTCGGGTCCAGGTGCCGGGTGCCAGCAGCTGGGGAAAGGAAGGCTGACATTTGTAAGGATTTCGTGCATGAGGCCTCTAGTCTCTAAATAAAGCCCAAAGCAAAAGTGACTTTTTTCAGATAGTTGGAAAACAATTCAATCACCAAGAGGTTTTCTCTTTCAGTTGCATTCTTTCAAGTGGGAAACTTATGAGAGCATAAATATTAAGGAAGCAAGGAAATGAAAGCTTTGATCCCTGGATGAGCAGGATGACAGAGCAAGGTTACTTTTGCCCAAATAGAAGGAAAAAGATCCCTTTAGATTCAAATTGTTGATTGAGCCATCTCCTGGTTCTCTAACGTGCTCAGAGACAAAGTCTTGAGACTTTATCATAATTATTATGAGCTGCTCTGCGAATATGGAGATGGAATGAGCAAGTGGAATTACTCATCTATTAAGATGGATGATGCTGTCCGTCCAGTCCAAGGATTTCATTAGGTCCATATTTCTCCCGAAGAAATTGAATGTTGCATGTGCAATCAAGGATAAAAGCACCAAGTAGGAGGCCTCACTGATGTCCTTAGAGTGGCATATGCATTTCATATGGCACTTAAATCTTCATTACACACACTATTTTTTATATGACAAAATTTAAAATAAACAGAATCAGCAGTTTGCTAAACTGAGACCCTGTGCCCCACATAAGACACACACATTGAAACTTACTTAGAAACTAGAGGCCTGGTGCATGACTGGGGCCTGGCTGGTGATTGGGGCCAATTGGGGCTGGCTGGGGGGGTGAGGGGAGGGAAGGGACCATGGAAGGTTGGCTATGGGAGTACACTGACCACCAGGAGGGCAGCTCCATTATTAGGCATTTGCCCCCTGGTGGTCAGTGCACATCAGAGCTACCGGCCAGTCATTCGGTTGTAAAGGTCACTAAGGCTTTTATATTATATACTAGGGGCCCCTCAGTATGGCCTTCACCCTCTCCAATCTGAGACCCCTCAGGGAATGTCCAACTGCCTGTTTGTGCCCACACTTTTAACAGATAACAGCTCCATTGTTGTTTCTTTCTCATGCTTAAAACCATTGGAATTAGTAGGTATTCAAAGTGTGTATACACTGCGAATATGGGAACAGAGCATCACCACTCCGCCCTCTCACTGTCATCTCACAGGTGCCCACCCTTAGCACCCAGAACACCCAGACACTCTCCAAAGGACATGAGTGCATCAGAGGGGATGTGTGCACATCCTGTGGGGGTGTTAGGCATGCTGGGTTGATGGAAGTGTGGTGGAGAGGCGGGGGGAACATGTACACGCCTTGGTTTGCAACTGTTGCAGGTGTGGGAGGGTGACAGTGTGCTGGGGGATGTTCGCACTCCAGGGGGGATGTGCACACCGGAGGCTTCTGGCTTTGCAGATTCACAAACCCCCGTGGTGCGGCCAAGAGGACATCAGTCTGGCCCGCCACAGTGGCTTTCCCTGCGATTCTGCACCTTCTGGGCCAGGAGGCAGATCTTGCACAGCCACTCTTGGGCGCTGATGGCCTGCAGGCACTACTTCAGCTCAGCCTGCAGGCTCTGCTTGGCGTGCTCACAGCTGTCACCACCGCCATGTGGGGAGTATAGGCCACCCTCCGCCGGCCTGCCTCCCCTGTCCAGAGGCTCTCTGCACTTCTCACCTGCCCAGAGTGACTGGGGCCAGGCTCCCTGCCCTGCCCAACCCTGGCCGATCCGCCCCTGTGCGAGCTGCCACCCCGCCGGGAAGGGTAACGGATCCAGGTCCCGGGACCACAGACAGCCTCAAGCACTGCCCCCAGCCTGGCAGGGTCACAGATCCAGGTCCCAGACCGCAGACAGCCTCAAGCACTGCCCCCCGCTCAGCAGGGTCACAGATTTGGGTTCCAGGACCACGGACAGCCTCAAGCGCTGCCGCCTCGCCTGCCAGGTCACAGATCCGGGTCCTAGACCGTGGACAGCCTCAAGCACTGCCCCTCGCCCAGCAGGGTAACAGATCCGGTCCCAGTCCATGGACAGCCTTGCCCACTGCTGCCCACCTTCAGTATGCAAATTAGCCACCATCTTGTTGCTTCAGGGTGGGGTTCCCCACTGGGGTGCCTGGCCAGCCTGGATGAGGGGATCATGGCTGTTTGCAGCTGGTCACACCCCCTTCAGGGTGGGGGTCCCCACTAGGGTGCCTGGCCAGCCTGGATGAGGGGATGATGGCTGTTTGCAGTTGGTCACACCCCCTTCAGGGTGGGGGTCCCCACTAGGGTGCCTGGCCAATCTGGATGAGGAGCTGAGGGCCGTTTTCAGGCTGGCGGGTGACTGAAGCTCCCAACCTCTCCTGCTTTCTCTTTTTTTAAATTCTGGGATTTATTTACCTTCTATGGCTGTCACTGGAGCTGAGAGCCAGCTTTAGCTCTGAGGCCCGGCTGCAGCTCTGAGACCTTGGCTGCTGAAAGCAGGGATCTGGGTTTGTTCTATAATTGAAACAATGTTGCGGTCCTGCTGGCTGAAGCCCAGCTGGCTGAAAGCAGGTTTCTGGAGCTTGTTTAGCTTCTATACTTGCAACAATGTTTCTTAGAGTTGCAGCTCAGAGGCTAGCAGTGGCAGGCGGGGAACCTTGACTTCCTCCGTCACTGGAGCAAGCAAGCCTCCTGTTCGCATCAGCTGCGTGGCTGCCGGCAGCCATCTTGGTTGGCAGTTAATTTGCATATCCTGCTGATTAGCTCATGGGAAGGGTGTCGGGGTTATGGTCAATTTGCATGTTTCTCTTTTATTAGATAGGATAGATATCCTCACAAAAGGAATTCAGGAAGAATTTGTGTGCAGATGATTTTTGGACTGGGAGGAGTTCCTACATGATAACTTAGATATAATGGGTCAATGTAATGCAGCTAATACTAGATCATGCAAATATTTTGTGACATAGTGAAATCTTTTACTAACTTTTAAATATTTTTGCTTTATTCTGAAATTTCAACAGTAATCCCGAGACATGTTTTTTAGTTTGCTCTATAATAGAGTACTTCAACTTATTTAATGTGTGAGGACACTAGTTTCCACAACTACTTATTCTTTTAAATGGTCTATCAAAGAATAAGTTGTGACAGAACAGGGATATAATCATATTTGTGCTGACAAAGTAATGGTGTCTGTTATATTCAGTGATGGGGTATGAAGAGTCCTTACTATTGACTGTAGCTACTCTTAATGGCTGTGAGGTCCTATTTTTCTAGAGAAGCAGAAGGATAAAGACACACATGTAATTATCACTGGGACATGAAAAAATGCCCTATTCTAGTAATGACATCAAATGCAGTGTTTTTAGACTGGGCACAAAAGTAGCTTAACATCAAAATGCCACACAATCAGTATAAGGGCTCAAAGTCATTCTCCTTGTGGTAGGGTTTTCGTGTGGCAACTGCAGAATCAATGCATCAGATAAAAATGGAGTTAAAATAAAATTATAGAGGAAGAAAATCATTGTAAACTTTGTCAGCAATCATATTTTTTAGAGATCAAGGAAGTAGCCCAAATCCCATTCCTGACATAGGAATTTGTTTTAGATCTGACATTTTCAAAAAGTCACCATCCACTGAAAAAGAGTAAAATTTTGTTATTCCTTCTTTAGAATATACCTTTCGTTTATTAAATGAGTTGAGACAATATTCGTCATTTAGAAAGCACAGATTTCTATTTACAAAGTACAATATTTAACAAAATAAACACTCACTCTTTAGATATTTGAAAATGTAACAGCCAAGAACATTTAAGCCAGTCAAGTTACTGTGTCTAAAAAATTAAATCTTTTTTTTACTTATATACTACATTTAACTTCTACTTAGCTCTACTTTCTCTGAACAGATGCATTCCTATTCTAAGTGATCAGTTGGTTACTTATTGCAATTAAAATAATTGACAATATTAAAATTTGCCCAATTTCTATTTTAAATTATGAAATATATAAAATAAATATTATTTCCCTTTTCTAAAGAAATATGAAGATAAAACTTTCAGTTTTCAGAGACATTTAGATTAATTTATTGTTTTTTCTTTTTAATAAATAAGAAAATTCTATAATATCAAATATAAGCAGTGTCATTGTTCAATATTTCTGTTATCTACTGTTTTATAGGTGATTTCATGTGAATAGCAAATCTTTTAATATTAATATAATTCTGTTATTCATGCTTTAAGAAACTTGCTTTATTGTTTTTCTCTTCTGACTGTTCCAAGTATATTATGAATTTTTTTCCAGCTCTGGATGATTTCGTTAACTAGGAAAATGCTACAGTAGTGGCTGATCTTATTATATGTGACTGTTTCAATATTGCTTCCATCTAAATGAATGTTCACTGTAATATATGTCAGATTCCTTAGCTTATGGGTTCATTGTCTCAAATTACACTGCTATTATAATGAGCCATACTAATTAAATATGTTTTTATTAAATTTCCAAAATTCAAATTAACTCAGAATATTTGTAATAAATGTGTGTTGTTAGTGTTGCAGTTAAGAAACATATCACTTTATCTATGTCAATATCTACTAAAAAGATACTTCATTATGTATAATTTTTTGGGAAAGTAAATAAATATGTAGAGCAGGAATATGGCAGACATAATAAGGTGTACTTGTAGATTTAAAATAGTATTTCATATTTAAAAGCTTATTTTTGGCTGAACATTTTAAAACTATACTTATCTCTCCAAATTTTATAAAAAATGAAAATGAGTATCAACAAAGCATGATTATATAATGATTAATTTTAAAAATTATTTCCATGATGTATTTTACCACAATAATTTTTTAATAATTTCTCATTAATTTTTACTTCCTCTTTAGATAAATAGAATACTGTATTATAGAGTGAAAAGTGGACCTAAACTGCAAAGTAGTTGCCCCCTTTTTCAGAATTTAGTCATTTGTGTAAATTACTAAGATGTAGGTTTTCCCATTGTGTAGGAAATCACTTTGATGTGGTGATATCCTCCAACTAATGTACCAACTAAATTATCCCAGATACTTGAAGATAAAGCTCATGCATCAAATGAATATGCTCAGATAACATGACATTAAATCAATTCCAAACGGAGTGAAAAATGAAGTAATAGAGATGTGTAAGCCTACTCTTGGATAGGGTAGGAAGAGAGACTACACTACTGAATCTGAGTTACAGAATTCTGAGTTTTATGTACATCAGCCTCTCTCAAATCACGGTCATGATAGGAGGACTAGAGTTAAGATTTAAACAAGGGGGCTCAAAAAGATAAACAGCCTCAGAAAGCCAGCGTTGTTTAACAAAAAATAATTTATTCTCCTTTCACAATGTTCCATAATTACTAGGCTGGTGTGTCAGGAGGGGGGCAGCAGCAGCAGCACAATTCACTTAGGTTCCCTTAAGTTATTTGATTGAAAGTCCTTGGTAACCTTGTGGCAAAGGAGAACAATATGGACTACATTATAGTACACGTTGGTTTATTTGTAATACAGAATGCCTGTACATGCACAAAAAATGTTGATAAAACAACAACCTTTAAGGTTGTTAAATTTCAGCAATTTTATTAAATGACAAATAGTACAGAGACTATGTATCGTCTTTGCTGATGGCATAATCTCAATGAGTTAGTGTGTAAATTTTGCAGGCTAAATGACAACACAATATTCACAGCTGGTCATTAGGTAAGAAACAGGACTTTGAAATGTGTGTTTCATTTTGGAGATGTATCCAAGAACACATGTCCTTCAAGTTGTTGAAGCGGACAAGAAGTAAAAGCAGTGACTGTGAGACTGTCTTTAACAATGGTCTTGTTTTTTCTCCTCTCTGAAATCTCTGGTTTTTAATTCCAGTATTTAGACAATTTATCTATTGTGTCATTTATATAGAGATAGCAATAATCTACTATTACTATTTACCATCTTTATAACTGCTTTTTTCTTATTGCATTTGCTCATTTTTTTTCATTTTTTTCTCCTCTTTCTCTGATTTTTTTTTTAATGAACTATTTTTTATAATTTCATTCAATCTCCTCTTTTCCTAGATCATTTACTCTTTTGAAAAACATATTTAGTGGTGTCCCTGGAGTTTACAACATACATTTTTAAATAATCTGAGTCCACTTTGAAATAAATTATACTACCTACAATAGTATAACATTATTTCTTCTTTCTTACATTGCTATTATTCATTTCACTTATCCACCAACTATAATCATCTGATACATTGCCATTATTTTTGCTTTACAAAAGGAATTATTTTTTAAGCCCATTGAAATAAGAAAAATAAGGATTATTTACCTTCATTTATTTCTTCCCCTAAGCTCTTCTTTTCTCTATGCAGATACAAGTTTCTCATCTATAACATTTTCTTCAACCCAAAGGAACTTCCTTGAACATTTCTTGCATAGCAGTTCTACTAGCAATGAATTCTCTCAATGTTTATGTGAGAAAGTCTTTATTCTTCTTCACTTTTGAAGTATACTTTTACTGGATATAGAATTCTAGAATGTTGGCTTTTTTTTTTCTTTTTCTTTCAACACTTTAAAATTATTTCTTCGCTCACTTCTTGTTAACTTGGTTTCTAATGAGAAGTCCATTGTATTTATTATTCTTGTTCCTCTATAGGTTTTTTTTTTTCCCCTCCCTATTTTGTTTAAAAGTTTCTCTGTCTTTAAGTTTCTGTAGTTCGAACATGATACTGGTATACGTGGGTGTGCAATGTTGTTGTTATTCCTGCTTGGTGTCTCTATGCTCCCTGTATCAGAAATTTGGTGTGTGTCATTGTTTTTCGGAAAGCTCTTGGCCATTATAACTTTCAGTATTTCTTCTGTTCTTTTCTCTTTCTTTCCCTTTGGTATTCTAATTGCATTCTACTTATAAATTTATTTTAGTTTGGAAAATTTCCATTGACCTATTGTCAAAATTAAGGGTTTTTTCTTTAGCTATGCTGAGACTACTGATGATCCCTTTGAAGACATTGTTTATTTCTGTAACTGTGTTTCTTATTTTTAGCATTTCCTTTTGATTCTATCTTATAAGTTTTCATTTCTCTGTTCATTACTCATGTCTTAAAATATTGTCTAACTTTTTCATTAGAGCCCTTAACATATTAATCACTGTAATTTTAAGTTTTCTGTCTGATACTACAAATACCTACATTGTAAATACCATATCTACATTGCATTTTGGTGATTGCTTTGACTTTTTCAGATTGAAAGGTATGTATGTATATTTGTATGTATGAATACAATATATGTATTTATGTCTTTCAGCATATCTTGAAAATTTTTGTTGAAAGTCAGCCCTGTTATTTTGGATCATAGATATTGATGTAAATAGGCATTTTTTCATGAGGATTTAGGTTAATGTGGCTAGAAGTTGGGTTATGTTCAATGTTTGCTCTAGTTCATACCAGTGGTTTCAAATTCCAATTCGGTCCTTGTTTTTGCCTGCTCTCTAAGATTTGAGGCTTTCTGTGTACGGATTCTCAGAGAGAGTGTGCAGCTCACAGGTCTTTCAGTGGTAATCCACTATTTATCTGGAGCCTTGTTGGGTGTGGTGAACAGAAAACATTTTATAATCTTCTGATTAAGTCTTAGTCTTTTAGTGGGCCTATATCTTAATCCTTTGGCCTTTAGAGATATTTGTTTCTCTTCCAGTGGTATAACTTTTCCCCTTTATTCTTTCCCTATCTGTAGCATTCCAAATTTATTTCTGTAAAACCCTGTCCCTCCCCTGCCACCCCCCAACTATGGTTTTTATGTCTTAATATCTCTCTTACTTGATAGAGGAAGGATTGAGATGGCTGAAGTAAAGGAAAATTCCCTTTCTCTAGCTGAGACAAAATTTCAAAATTTTGCTCCAGTAAAAGTCCTTTAACCTTTTTTATGGCTAAGTCTCTGGTTTTACTATACTGACACTTCCCTTCCTTTGACAGAGTCAAAGGGAATCTTTCTGGGATTTTTAGCAGGAGAAACTGGTGAGTTCTTCAGGTAAAGAAAGTGTAGTAGCTCCTAAGACAGTGGCCCCAGGATTTTCTTAGTTTCCACATGCAGTCCCAAGCAATTTCTCAAAATTACCATTTAAGTGTCCCTAGAATTTTGTGGCTTTAAGAACTTTGGCTCCATGTAAGCAGACCATGGTTACTATGTCTCTCAACAGGGAGTATTGATTATTTTGGAGTGAAATCTTGAGAAATAAGATTGTATTATCAATTACACATTGCAGCCAAAGTGCCTTCAACTAAATTAAACACCCTTTAAGTGCTGGAAACACACATTATTCATCTTTATACCATTCAAAACACTTCATACTGAATCTTTAATAAGTTTTCAATATATATTTGATTGATTTGCTTGCTCAAGTCAATCTTTGAAGATAACCAAGATTTCTGTTTAAAGGGGTCAGGTAGTAGTCACACAGGCAAGACTAAATACTAATATCATCTTGTCATAATAGCTTATTGCTATGAGATTCATCAGTCTGTTCCATGTTTCCATGCCTGTGCATTGAGAGTCTGCCCACTGGTGGTCAGTGAGCATCATAGCTACTGGTCCAATGGTCCAATGGTTGAATGGTTGGACAGTTACTTAGGCTTTTATATATATACTAGAGGCCCGATGCACAAAAATTTGTGCACTCAGGGGGGAGAGAGGGGTCCACCAGCCCAGCCTGTGCCCTCTCACAGTCTGGAATGACCACCTGTGGGCTTAGGCCCGCTCCCCGGTGTAAGTTGGCAGTCAGATATCCCTCTGGCAGCCCAGGAGCCCTTGGGGGGATGTCCACTTGCCAGCAGGGAGCAGGCCTAAGCTGCAGTCGGACATCCTTAGTGCTGCTGAGGAGACAGGAGAGGCTCCCACCACCACCACTGTACTGGCAGCCATCAGCCTGGCTTGTGGCTGAGCAGAGCTCCCGCTGTGGGAGCGCACTGACCAATGGGGGGCAGCTCCTGCATTGAGCGTCTGCCCCCTGGTGGTCAGTGTGTGTTATAGTGACCAATCATTCCCAGTCGTTCTGCTGTTAGGGTCAATTTGCATGTTACCCTTTTATTATATAGGATAGAGGCCTGGTGCATGGGTGAGGGCTGGCTGGTTTGCCCTGGAGGGTGTCCCAGATCAGGGTGGGGGTCCCACTGGGGTGCCTGGCCAGCCTGGATGAGGGGCTGAGGGCCGTTTTCAGGCTGGCTACACCCCCTTCAGAGTGGGGATCCTTGCTGTGGTGCCTGGCCAGCCTGGGTGAAGAGGCTGATGGCTGTTTGTAGGCTGGCCATGGCCCCCAGCCACCCAAGCTCCCAGTGGAGGCTGGCTGGAAGCAGGTATCTGGGATTTATTTATCTTCTATAATTGAAACTTTGTTGCCTTAAGTGGAGGCCACAGCTGGCCAGGGCAGGTGGGAAGCTTGGCTTCCTCCATCGCCGGGGGAACCAACCCTCCTGCTTGCTCTGGCTCCGTGGCTGCCAGCCGCCATCTTTGTTGGGTTAATTTGCATATAGTCACACTGATTGGCTGGTGGGCATGGCTTAGGGTGTAGCAGAGGTGCAGTCAATTTGCATGTTTCTCTTTTATTAGATTAGATAGATTTTTTTCTATTATTTTAGTTCCATGATTATTGCTTTATAGATATTTGAAAGTAACATTACATCTAACAATCCAATACTGTCCACTTATAATTTGACTATAGTCCTGGTGCATGGAAATTTGTGCACGGGGGTGGGAAAAGGGTACCTCAGCCCAGACTGCACCTTCTCACAATCCTTCAGGGGATGTCCGACTGCCGAGACATCCCTCTCACAATCCAGGACAGCTGGCTCCTAACTGCTCGCCTGCCTGCCTGCCTCATCACCCCTAACTGCCCCTGCCTCAGCTCCTGCCACCTAGGCTTTGTCTGGAAGGATGTCTGGAATGACATCCAAAAGGTTGTTCGGCTGTATGGTCTAATTAGCCTATTACACTTTTATTATTATACATGAATTCCAAAGCAATCTCTTGCAATCATAGTTAAAGCACATTTTAAAGGAAGAAGCTTAGCTGAAGCCTTACTAACAATAAACTAGAACATATGATAGGTCCTGGAAGATTTCAACATTTTACTCTAAAGACCAGGTTTTTAGAACAGATTAGCATCTGTGATTACAGAAAATATTACAAAATTAATAGGATATTCATGTGAATTTTAAGTAATTTTAGACAAATTTTAAGATGCCGTTATTTTATTTTGCATTCTTATTGGTCATTTTAAGTAATCTCTACTATATACTACACAGAGTACTCACAAATTTTTTGTAAGACCCAAAACAAAAATATATTTCTATTTTATTTTTTCTATTCTGTGCAATTTATAAGAAGTATTTTCTTAAGCAGTGCTTTAATGCTCTTTTTGTTATGCAATTTAGTTTAGTCATAAGCATTATAAAGACAAGCAAAAATGTTAAGAGTCCATTGATATTTATTAATCCAAAATTTCTATCATTCCAGTATATAACTCAATTTGTAATGGGAGAAGCCTTAAGATTGCTCATAATCCAGATGCATATATTTAAACATAAGATAGAGTATTCTATTACATTTTGATATTTCTTCCAGTTTTGCTAGTTTAAATGTCATGTAATAATAATGATAACAGTAATGCATCTGTAATGAAGTCCAAATTCAGCTTCTATATTAAAAATGAATCAGAAATCACACTTATGGCATTTGCATGTTGAAAAACAAAATAAAACAACACACACAAAAGAACACGGACAGTCCCAAATTCCTTCTTGTTATAAAATTGTTTTACACTGATGACCTCAAGAAGTATCCTATGTAGTAAAAGGCTAATATGCAAATTATCCCCTCAGGAGTTTGACCAACTGGGAGTTCGACTGCTCACTATGACGTGCTCTGACCACCGTGCTCTGATGACAGTGAATTTTGGCAACCTGTGTAATTACCTTCTAGAGTTTCTTCAACATAAAGAATTAAATAAAGATGAATTATTATTAGTAGTAGTATTGTTTTACATTATACATTACCTGTAAAATGTGGACCAGCAGGCATTAGGAATTGTCAATGATATCCATTTATAATTTCTTTTTACTGCAATCTGTCTCTAGAGAAGGTTTTACATTGAATTTCAGATTAATTGCTATTGTACACAGTGTCTTGAGAGAGGTTTAAGAGAAGATTAGACTACATTTCCTATTTCCCCTAAACATGACTTGAAATTATTTCAAAACCATTTAAAAAAAATGTTCAGAATCCTAAACTTATGTTATATTATATTTAACCTTGAAAACAAAAAAAAATAATATTTTAAAGATGACCTCAAAGCCTTTCTTGTGTTAGGGCCCAAGTTCAGGTCCCATGGAGCGTGTGTTTCCACAGCTGCAGATGGTGGCATCACTCACACTTCATCAGCATCCAGATCTGTTCAACGCACGTTCACCTATAGCATTGACAGCAGCCCTAGGAAGGAAATGGAAAATCCAAATATTTTTACAATGAAGATTGTATTTTTTTCCCCAGAAATATAAATTCCTTAATATTTTATTTCAATAAATGAAATTTTACAATAATTATTCTACACATATAGGGTAAAAGCAGTCTATATTATCTCTAAGGAGAAATTTGGGGTGTAATTTATAAACAAAACGGAGACTATAAATAATCTTAAGGTAGAGTAGATTTCATGGTTAAACTTTATTTTGAAAAATAGCTCACAGTGCCCTGGATCTGTAGCTTGGTTGGAGAATTATTGGATGAGCCAGGGTTGTGGGTTCTACCCTTGATAGTGGCACATACAAGAATTGACCAGTGAATGTAAGATGGGTGGAACAAAAATCAAAATTTTTCTCTAGCTCTTAAAAAAAAAAATAAAAAAAATAAAAAATAAATAGCTCACAGTCATTGGAATATGCACATTTTTACATTTGCACAAGGTCTAAGATTCCCCTCTTTAATAAACTTAAGACAATCTTCTTAGGAAATACTAAACAAAAACATTTATTCTTATTTTTATTTATAAATACCAATAGAGTAATATCTAATATGAAAATGTGTATATATAGTACCTTTATATTTACTATGTGTATATATATTACCTTTATATTTACTAGGTATTTATAAATCTAATTAATTTTAATACACGTTGTGCATTAAATACAAGTATTTTATTTGATTATAATACGTAAATAAAAAATCAATTTTATTATTGCTATTTGTTAATTTGAAACATTCAAAGAGTAAATCTAATCCTATATAATGGAAGCCTAATATGCAAATTGTGCCTTCAGGCAGTCGTTTGACCAAGAGTTTGACCAAAAGACTGGGAGTTCGACTGCTTGCTATGACGCGTGCTGACCACCAGGGGATGGCATGGAACATGGCAGGCATCAATGATGCACTGCAACCTCTTACCAGATACCTGGGGGCGGGGGTGACAGGGACGGAGGTGCAGTGAGAATGTGGAATGTCTGCTGAGCTCGCTCTCACTCCCCCTGCTACCCTCCCCTGGGACACCCGGGCTCATGTGCCGAGGAAGCCCATGTGCTCTGGTGCCAGGCGCCCACTTGGAGCCTGCTCAGCACCCAAGCAGCCTCTTCCAGGTGAGCCAGGCCACAGCCACTGGGACCGTAGGGGCTGGTCGGAACCACCGCAGGTTTGTGTAGGAGCCAGTCTACGAGGCCAGTGGGGAGAGAGTGTGCTGCCCGCCTGGTGTCCGTGCAGCGCCACTGGGCAGCCTGGAGGCCCATGCTGTGCCCCAGCCTGTGGCATCTGGCCACACTCACCACATCTCCATGTGGTGACTCGAGTGCCGTGATTCAGGGAGAGGGGGCCACATGAGGGCCCAGTGGCCTAAGTGCTGCCCAGGGCTCAGAGGTCAGCTAGGACCTGCCCTTACATGCCAGAGGCTTGCACTTCGATCACCAGCCAGGCCTAGGGACTGCACCCATACACAAATTTTGTGCACCGGGCCTCTAGTATATCTATAAGATTTAAAACATGCTAGCTAAATTACTGATTTTCATCTTTGATTATAGAATAACTGTTAGAAATGTATCAGGAATAATAAAGAATTAGAAAAATCCAAAAGCTTAGATATGGATAATTGCCCTGGTTTCCAAAAAGGGAGAAAATAATATTTTAGAAGATAGAGACAAATCTGGTTATAACATTAAATTTTTTTTCTAAACAGATTCTGTACAGACTGTTATTTATTAAACATTTTATTTATATAACAGAAGCCATTAATGATAAATCAGATAAACTAAGATCTCTCTTATATAATTTGAGAGTAGAGTGACTGTGGACCCTCTCTGACAAAAGATGAACAAAGAATTTCACAATTTCCTTACAGACAAGCGGGACAAATGTGGACCTGCTGGTAGTGGATTTGGATAAAGTTACTGCTAGATGAATAAATAAATAAATACACTAGGAAGATTTTACAAAGCTTGGTATTAATTATATTGGCTAATATTTTTATCAGTCATGTGGATTCTAATAAATAGGAAGGCATAATTTTAAATTAACAAGTCATACAAATAAAAGAGTTTTAATTTATATTTTATAATAGATGTTTGATAAAGAAATACACCAACATTAATGGGATATAATTTTAGAAAGTCTAATGTAATTTTTTGCAGTTAGATTACCATGGTAGGTTGAATAATGATGCCTTTCTAATAGATGGCCAAGTGATACATAACCTCTGGAAGTTGTGAATATAATACTTTACATGGGAAAAGGACTTGGCAGTTGTGATAAATGAGTATCTTCAAATGAGGAGATTTTCCTGGATTATTTTGGGTGGGTCCAATGCAATCTCAAGGGTCCTTATATAAGGGAGGTGGGAAAGTCAGAGTTATAGAGGGAAGATTTGCGGATGAAAGCAGAATTCAGAGAGGAGACAAGATGCCATGCTGCTGGCTTTTACAATGTGAGAACAGGCCCTGAGACAAGGAGTGTAGGCGACCTCCAGAAGCTGGAAAAACATGCACGCAGAATGTCGCCTGGGGCCTCCAGAAGAACACAGTGCAGTGGGCCCATTGGAGACTTCTTACCTCCAGAACTGTAAGAAGAATAAATTTGTATTGTTTGAAGACACCAAATCCATGGCAAATTGTTCCATAAGCAATAGGAAATTGCAAGTCAAATGAGTGAGTATTAAATGGGGCCCATACTTAAGCTGTTCATATGGAAAAGTTCTAAGTTCAATAATCATTCATTAAACATAGTATTCTAAGTATTTGACAATGAGGATAAAAAGGTAAACTAAGGATCTGCCTTCAAGGATCTAACAACCAACAGCAGTTACTTCTAGTGTGGTGAGTATGGTGGAATTACAGGGTCAGGGGAAAGACAGAAAACCCAGGTGGTAGACAGGAAGTGGTCAGTTGTGCAGGAGGTACTAGGTTCTGGGGAATACATAAGTAACAATACAGAGAGAAGGGTTTTTCAGGCTAAGAGACTAGCATGGATAAAGATTCCAAGATATGAAACAGCTCTGAGTATGTAAGGAAAATACGCAGTCTGCCATTCCTTGAGCATAAATTATTTGTGAGTAGTGGCCTGAAATGAGGCTGAAAAACATGTCAAAAGTATGTGCAGGTTGCCTGAATTCTATGTTACAGATGATGGAAGTGACCAAAGATTTTAAAGAGGTGAGGATCAAATGTCTGTTTTATATATTAGAGAAGGAACCCCAGTAGTGGAGAATGCTTGAAATTGGGAGACCCAAATTGAAGGCTATAGCAATTGTGCAAGTCAGGAATGATAAAGCCCTACCTTAAAGCAGTGATAGTAATAACAAGGGTAAGGAACAGTTTTGAGAATAAACAGGTAAAACTGAGGAAACCAGTGATTAATTAGATTTGGATGAATGTTCTTTATTATAGGATAACTCTGAGTTTTCTAACTATTCAACAGATCATACATAAATTTGGGAAGAGTGTAGAAGAGAAATAATATTAATGAATTCATATTCTGAGGGAAATAGGATATATTCAGTTTTTGAAATAAAAATTTTAGATGTCCACTGGATACCCAAGTGAAATGTTTGGTGAGAAGATTTATACCTGTACTTGAATTTTTGTGGATATAACACAAAGATTGTGGATGGAAATTTTAATGTAACATAAGTAAGGGGATGGATATAATTGCCAAAATAAACAAAGCTATGGATAAGAAAAAAAGAGGGAAAATAAGATAAACCAAAGAATTCCAACATTCATTGTGAGGAGAATAAAGAAAACCAGTAAGGTAGAAAATTTCAGAAAAGAGGAATGTAATGAATGTAATAAAAATCAAAGATTTTGAAACTTTAATAATATAATGAATAGTAAAAAGCATTAAACAATTTTAGTAAATTAAAAATTCTCAGATTCAAGGACATGGATTATTTAGCTTATGATGATTTTAATAGCTTCATATGAATGGAAGTCATGAGGCAAAAGTGGCTCAGAATTGAGGGAATTTTTAACAGTGAATGTAGTCCATTCTGTGGAGAATTGTGGCTGAGCATGAAAAGAAAGAGATAGAGTGATATTGATGATGAGAAGCAATCAAGGGGGTGTTTTCCCCTTTTATTTACAGAATAAAAGATATATATTTTTATTATGGGGAAGACAAATAAATTAATATGAAATAATCAGTAGAAAAGGGAAATTTAAAAATAGAAAGTGAAAAAACGAATTCCCCAGAAGAGGAATAAATGTAGGTATGAAAGGATTGATATTGACTGGAATGAGAGTGAAAATGAACCTGACAATGAAGATAATGAGAAGGAATAATGATTCTGATGGGTGATGGTGGGAAATGAAGATAGTTCATGTGTCAGTTCTTTAACTCTCTATAGGAGTGAGATCCCTACTCTTTAAAGGGGGAAGTTAGATCATCTCTGTAGATAAAAGCTGTTAGTAAAACACAGTAGCCACTAAAGATAAATGGAAATTTAGCTGGAAGAAAAGACAAAGGGATTGACAATAACAATAGTGTTTCATAAGGTTGGGAATGAAAGTGTTGTGAGTACCTCACCAGTGACTGAATTGTAGGAAGCATCAGATAAGAGAGAAAGAAATCATGGAATTGGTTCAGAGTAGCAGTCTTACAGAATGGTCGTATCAGGGTTAAATTTAACTGCACATAACTGGAAAATATCAAGTAAGTGACAAAACTATTAGGATTCAGAGCACTAGGTGATCTGAAATTTTTGACTGGAACTTTAATGCCAACACGGTGCCTGGAGACAAGCTTTAGGCCATCTGAGAGGATTCTTCTCAGAAGTTGCTTCTTGTCGGGATTCTTGGAAATGTGGCCTGTGAAAAACTACATCATTGACTTGACAAGAAGTTCAAACATCTTAGGTGGCAGCCAGAAAAATGAATACTATTTTAGCCCACACTAGTAGGGATTGAGTCTGTAAAAATATACTATGAAAAAGAAAATACTTAGCAAGACCATGTTGAAATTTTGTACTCATTTTTAGACATCACATTTTGAAATAGGAGGCTGGCTGATCAGGAACTATCTGAATAAGAGTGGCTGTAATGATGAGAGATCTGGGAAGAAAAGGCTAGGACTACTGAGTATAGAATAAGAAAATAAATGGGGAAAATGATTAGCTACTCTTCCATATTGAAGTGATAACACATACACTTGATTAGATATATTTGCTGTAGCTCCAAAGGAAAGATTCAGAACCACTGTATGGAAATTATGTTGATTCAGGTTTAAGCATAAAGATAAAACTTCTGGCAATAGTACAGTTCCCGTATTGAATAGCTTTATTTATGAGGCTGTGAGCTTTTTAGCACAGAAATATTTGAAGTAGAGGCTTGTGCATGTCAGTCAATAATGTAGTGTGTGGTAGACAAATTCCTGAAATGGACAGGAAGTTAAATTAGAGTTCCATCAAAAATATTTTCTACCTACCTCTTATATTCTTAGATACCATCTTTCTCCACAAAAAGCTTTTTAGAATTAGTTGCATATATTAATATCTCTAAATATGTGCTATTGAAATATGACAGACTGAACATTCAGAGATATGAGTTATACTGCTGATTTTGATTTAGCAAATGAAATCTGAGAAAGTTATTTAAACATTCTGCATCGCATTTCTTGTATTCCTATGAATCTACAGTATATTAGTTTAGTAAAAACAAGCATTTTAAGAAATTGTTACTTTATGTTGTATTGATATAATAGAATATCAAAACAAAACTATACACATGCACATGGGTGCACACATCCACATACATATTTACTTGTATGCCTATTTCTTCCTTCGGACTATAAAGCTCTCAAGGATTAAAGAGGGATCTTATTCATATTTTGTTCTAATAGCACTTACTACAGTACCTTATGTATAGTAGATCCTAAATAAATGTTTCTTAACTTAATGTGACTGATGCCTTATCCCACAGACGCCACATGCAGGTGGGGTTCTTAGTAAAATAAATTCAGTTAAAGAACATTCCTGCAGAACTGGTTTGGCTCAGTGGATGGGGCATTGGCCTGCGGACTGGAGGGTCCCAGGTTCGATTTCAGTCGGGGGCATGTGCTTGGTTGAGGGCGCATCCCCCCGGGGGGGAGGGGTGGCGTGCAGGAGGCAGCTGATTGATTTCTCTCATTGATGTTTCTAGTTCTCTGTCCCTCTCCCTTCTTCTCTGTGGAAAATCGATAGGATGTGAAGAAAAAAAAAAAGAACATTCCATATTTTACTTTGTTTGGGGAAAAAGTAAGAAGAAACTCCTAATGGAATGCAAACTGATATATGAATAGAACATTTTCTATGAAGATGATTTCAGTGAGCTACTTGGCCATGTGAGATGGTTCACATCTCTATTGGAATAGGTTTGCTAGCTACTCTTAGGTTAAGTATATTTATTTGTATGTTTATATACTATTCAAAGTGGATGCCTGTCTTCTGTTTCAGCCTGTTCCCTAAACTCCACCCTAAAACTTGGAAGGACACTTGGTTTTTCTTCTTCATCATTACTGGAAGGCAGAGTTGAATATTGAAAAAAATTGCTGTGTTTTGAGTGAGATAATCATAGATTCTACCCAACATCCCTCACTTTCCAAGTGTGATTTTAAACAAAGCAATAGAATTCTGTAGAACCACTTTCCTTGTCTACTCAGTGACCACAATGACATAGCCCTCCTAGTATTTTTCTTAGAATAAAATGAGACATTGAATATAAAACCAACCAGTCCAGTACCCGCCACAATCCATGTTTTCTGGGGACAATGGGGGAAAATGACAAAGTTTAACTCACACAATTTAAGGTTCAGAGGGTGATTCTCAGATCCCTGCCTTGCTAGAAAATGTGGACTACTCTGCAAATGGTTTGAAGTGCAGGTGTATTTTGGAATACAAACCTGTACTTAAAAAATTTATGATTTATTTTCTCTCTTCCTGTAATATACATGTTTTTTTTCTGGTTTTATTGAACAATTTGCTCTCAATTTTGCAACATAGATTACATTTTCCCTTAAGGCCATTAACTGAGAAAAATGTTATGAATTCTTTATAAGCAACTTATCGTTTCCTTTTTAGTGCCTTAATACATTTTTTCTATCAATAGAGTCAGTTTATCTACTTTAGCAGTTATTTAATCATTTTTCTTGCACATATTTTTTTTCAGATTTACTTGAATTATCATTGGCAAGTTTCCTTAGAATATTTGTAATTTTCATTCTCTACTAGATGTCTAAAATGAAGTCTTTTGAAAAAATTGGCCATTCCTAAGCTCTCAACATTTTTCTGTTTGGATTATGGGTGCTAAATGCCATTGTTATTTAATTGCACGATATATCATGCTTTGCACAATTCATTCTCAAAATTTTCATAGTGTGATTTTTCTTAAGGCTGGTGTCATAGCCTTCACAGATCTATTTTACACTTTAGGACACTATAAAACCACTCCTTATCCTTAATTGGTGAACATGCTTTGAGAACCTCTCTTGTTTCCACTTGATTAGGCAACAAAGTGAACAGAAGGGCGATCTTAACTGTGTCTCTTTCAGAAAAAATGACATTTCTGGTACTGTGAAAAATGGATTATTCTCCTTTATGGACTAAGTGTTCCAAGTATTTCTTCTATCTGGAATAAAAATACATTTCTGTCAAAATTTTCACATATATCGGTTTTGTATGCACAAAATAAGATGGATTTGCTAAATTAAACAATTCATCTTAAAATTTAATGAAGTGCTGATGAGAGCTGTTCAAATGATAATCTGCTCATGCATCAAGCCTCTGATTATATATTAAAGCGCAGATTTTTATATTCATATTTGCGAAAAATTCTACTTTTTTACATATTACAGGTTTTATAAAACAGTTTACTTCTCAAAGGTTGATACATTTGATTCAGATATGATTTTACTAGTACACATATGAGATAATCTCAACTATATAATAAACTAACATGTTAAAGTCCATAGTTCTTGAACTCTTATCTTTATTGAATTGATGGATAATGGTTTTGCTATTCCCCAGAATAAATACTTTTCTTATGTATCTCTATAAAACACGGATGGAATTTACAATTCAAATTTTAATACAGTTCTTTATTTTAAAGGCAAGTTCTAATCAATCCTGAAAAAAAATTATTTAGCATTTCCCAAAAATCATGCATTAGTCTACTCAAATTATCTTTTTCCTGTCTACCTACAGTAGCTGAGAGCCTGCCTGATTATATTAAGTTAATTTAAAATTCTGTTCATTCTCTTCATAATTATTTCTACAAACATTTTTTAATCTACATTCAGAAGAGGAGAGAGGAATATGCTTTTCATACAATTGATTTCCTGCATTTGATTTGAAAAGAAACAATGAAATTTATTCTTCACTAATTTTTTAAACATGTTGTTCTGCCTGGAATTATTCAAAAGAGGGCTGTGTATTCAAAGAAGTATCAATAGGAATGCAGTAATACACTGCTTTTCTAACTGATTTTAATAGTTGTAGTCACCTGATGTGGAACAGCCATATAAAAATAAAATGAGGCTCTAATACATACTTCAGTGGGCACTCTAATAGCTAAAAAAGAAAATGCATGTAGAACTCCTATGTACTCAAGAATACAACATTTAACAGTCACATTAGCATTCTATAAACTACTGATATAGATTAGAAGACAGAGTTATTAAAATATTTAATGAATTTGCAGAAACTTTTAACTGGCCTGGGAAAGCCAGTGAAAGCCTTAAGTATAAAGCAGCCAGTGCATTTGCATAAAATATGCAAAGTTCTTGTGGTGGACTGAAGAATGGCACCAAAGATAGCTAGATCTTCACCCTAAGAAACCGTGGATATGTAAATTTGCATGGTAAAAGGGATTTTACATATGTTAGAACCTGTACATTAGGAATCCTGAAGTGAGCAGGTTATTCTAGATTAGCCCGGTTAGGCCTGATGTAATCTGGAGAGTCCTTATAAGATGGAGACAGAATGGTCAGATCAGTTAGTAACAGTAGATCTGATTATGGAGCAGTATGAGGAAGGGGTCATGCATCAAGGCATGCATCAAAGAATGCTTCTAAGGAACCAGCCCTACTGGTGACTTTAATAGCCCAATCAAGACTAACTTTGGACTTCCACTCTTCAGAACTGTCTGATAACAAGTCTATATTGTTTTTAAAACATTAACTGCATGGTAATTTCTTTCAGCAGTAACAGAAAACAAATAGAGCTCTTTTAAAATATCTTCTTGCCCTAACCCGTTTGCCTCAGTGGATAGAGCGTCAGCCTGCAGACTCAAGGGCCCCAGATTTGATTCCAGGCAAGGCCAGGTACCTTGGTTGTGGGCACATCCCCAATAGGGGGTGTGCAGGAGGCAGCTGGTCGATGTTTCTGACTCTCTATCCCTCTCCCTTCCTCTCTGTAAAAAAATTAATAAAATATATTTTAAAAAAATACCTTCTTACTGCAATAGGGAAGGTTTAGGACCAGTTCTTTCAAAAAAGTACAATATACCAAAATTGTTTTCCATACTCATTTAGTGATTTCATGTCAACTACTGGTTGCACATACACACAAACATGCTCACGTGCACACATGGAGGAACCCAGGTGTTTCAGCTTTCTTTTGGTTTGTGAATCAGCAAACTATGGCCTGCAATTCAAATCTGCACAACCAACTGCTTTTTACAGCAGTGAGCTAAGAATGTTTTCACATATAAACATTTGTAATCTACATGAATATAGGCAACACCAACTTTAAACACCATCTAAGTGAAATATTATCCCCTTAAAATGAGTTTATTCATTTCATTGGTAGATTTGTTTTATAGAAAAAATTTTTACTTAATTATTTTTATTTTATCTTGAATTTTCTCAAAGGAGACATTGTGAAACTATGTTTTATTCTATAAGTACTTATGTAATATTTTTGATTTTGCTTCTTGGCTTGCAAGGCCTCATGAATCTTCAGAGAAAAAGTTTGTTGGCACTTGAGCCAGCTAATAGATCCACATTAAGGCAAGATATTCACAGCATGTAGAGCCTCTTTTCTTGTTTCAGCATATGATGGTATTACATGCAATTCCTAAACGTGTGCTAACGGAGAAATCAAAAAAAAAAAAATAATACCAGCCAGTATTCTAAGAAAGCATTATAATATATTCTTGGGGTGACTGAAATAAGAGATCCTGTTGAAAAGCTTGCTTTTAGAAGGATTGTAGAGAATGAAGGTTCTTAAGTGATAAGTAATGAGTTTAGATTCAGGGGTGAGTCACTGAGAGGCAATTTTGAACACCAATGAATTTGAGCATAACTCCTTTCCGATGGCAATAGTTGAAGCTGCATATTTCAGGGACCATGTTTAATGAAAAGGTTCTTCGTTTTGAGACTACAGGTAAAAGAGGAACGGTGTCACAAACCTGCTACCACTCTAAATCCCTTTCAATGCTTTCTTAAAAGGCTGTCCTCAAACTGGCTATAGACTGAGTAATGCTGACTGAGGAAGCAATTCCAGAGGTAGAAAGAAGTGCGTTAGAAATCAATTTGCTTTTTAAAAGTATTCAATGAGCACTGAGGAAAGTTTTAGGAGTTACTGGTAGGAGATTAAATATTGAGTGATCTCTGTCTGCATGTCATTAACCATCTTGTCTGGGCCAAGATCATTGAACTAGTGATATTTTATAGAAATAGGCCATATTCCTAGGGGCTCGGCAATGCAGCCTATATACAGGAAGCTACAGAATATAATACCTTAAAGAATGTAAATTTAATAAAAAAAATAGTCATTGAAGATTTGGGGAGCATTTGATTGTTATATAATTTGTAAATTTCTATTACCTGGTAACTTTTCAGCACAGGGCTACAGATATAGAGACAACACTTTGTTATTTGTTCTCTCTGTTTCTAAACCAGCACTGGCAACCTGGCTATTGAGCACATGAAATGTAGCTATCTAAATTGATATGTCTTGAAAATGGAAAATATACCTGAGTTCAGGCTTAGGATAAAAAAGGCAATAAAAGCACTTTATTAATTTATATTGACCACATATAGGTGTGTAATATAGACCACACATCATGCAGATATTAGGATTGGTGCCATATGTATACCCTGAGCCTTTTGTGATTGCAGTGCATGTAAGTTTGTCATCTCTGCTTGCTTAATTTCACTATTTAGCTGTCATTTATTATTCATCTTTTAGATTTGTACTATTTATCTTATTATATGTGTCTATATTGCATTGTAAAGCCTTTTTGAAATGAGGCATAGTATAGACATAGTATACACAAACATAAGATAATGAATACATTTTGAAAGTACATAAGCATTGGGTGCTACTATTGAAATTGTGTGTGTGTTGTCTGTTTAAAATAAAAAGCAATAATTTATTTGCATTTGCAGGTAACTCATCTCTAGTGGAAAATATTGCCTAGTACCGGGAGGAGAAATGTGAACATTAGAGCTAAACATTTTAAAAATTTCTAGATGCTAACTTCAGGTTATTGAGCATACTACCAGCCACACATTCATATTGTTTTAGTTGAAAAAGGCAATCTCAAATTCAATCAGGGATAGAAAAGTGGCCTCTTTGTGAGATCAATTACTTTAGTCATCTAAAAGGTCAATGGCATCTGCCCTTTAGCAAACCACTTATGAAGCACGAGGGGCAGAACATCTGTGGACATATCTTCCTGGCATTTCTATAAATAAATCATCTTGTTAAGAGGCATGGGAAGCAATGAATTTTTATGTTAGCAAAGCAAAGATGATTTAGAACATTGTAAAAAAGTAAAGTGAGTCATTTCTAATTTGAGGAGTAATCAAAATGGCATACAGTCAGAAGGATTACTGAGCTTAAGTTTTCAAATAATTAATTCTAAAAATATTTTTTTCATTTCTTTCACCATTGCAATACAGAAAGTGTTTAATTTCAGAGAGATGATGCATCTTTATTTTGATAGTCAATATAAATGTGGATGATTATAAAATTAAAAATTTATAATTTTGAATGTTTTCCTTTTTTAAAAAAATGTGTGCTATTAGAAAAATGTAGAAGTAATATAAAAAATAGCTTGTTTGTAAATATAGCATCCTTTGCATGATTAGAAACTATTTTAAAGTTGTTTAAAAATTTATATTGTATAAAAATTTTAGGTATGCACATGCCAAAAGTTAAAAGGTAAAAGTTTCTATACTTCTTGTCATACATAATGTCATTTAATATTCTAACAATTTGAAAATATCCGTCAGTTGTAGTTGAGTAATTTCCTGACTTAACGAATGTAATCTTGGCTTGAATTTCCTCCATATCATGTTATCTTGAAAAATAAGAACATATTGTTATAGTTTCTTTTTAATGTAAATATATCCACATTTATTAAAAGTCAAGGTTACACTAGGAATATACAAACATCCTATTCATGTTCTTACTTTCAAAGATGAATATTACAGGCTTATCTTTTCTGTTATTATTGGAAATTTGATCTGATGACCTCCTATCAAGGCATTGTATATAGAGAGTTTTCTATGCATGTTTAAAAGTATTCATTCTCTACAAAACAAATGCGCAGTAATTGCTATTATGAATGCAGCACTATAAAAATAACATTATTGAGCCCAGCTGGAGTGGCTCAGAGGTTGAGCATTGACCTATGAACCAGGGGTCACAGTTAGGTTCCTGGTCAGGACACATGCCTGGGTTTTGGGCTTGATTCCTAGTAAGGGGCATCGAGGAGGCAGCAGATCAATGATTCTCTCTCATCCTTGATGTTTCTATCTCTCTCTCCCTCTCTGAAATCAATAAAAATATATTTAAAAAATAAAAATAAAATGAAATTTATATAAACCCAGAAGCAATCAAATGTTTTTCAGCATCTACACTGTTTAACTTTCTAAGTTGCCATGTGTGCTGTTCTGCTGACATTGTTACAAAAGGAAGAGTCTCCCATATGTGTGAAATATGAAAGATACATTGTGCAATTAGCACACTGGTAAGTACTGAAGACACCTCCTATCCTGCTCAGAAGCAGCAAGGCTTCACACCGATTTCATCTTTGACCTTTTAACTTGGCCATTCTTTGGGGGATTCTGTGTTCTGACACCTGTTATCTTAGACCTCCACCAAGACTATAGGTCCCCTTCCATGGCTGTCAATTGAACATCAGATTGTAGCAATTTTTAGCTACTATTAACTGAGTCTTGATTTAAATGTTTTACCCGTGGGTCAGAGGTCTATTACTCATCCCTGGAGCAGTTCAGTCTCCTAGTTATTATGTGTCATTTAGTAGGCTTGATTCGTGCACATATCTCTTAGCAGCATCAGTAGAAATTCTATGTGGGGATCAAGAGTGATGAAGGGCTCAAATTTTACTGCAGATATACAATAGAAAAGCTGGATTAGTTCACATTGATTAAGAAGAGGGATCTATGTTCATATAAAAACCAATATAGTCATAGCACCAACTACACATGATACAAACACATAGTTTTATAGGAGTATAGAACATGAGAAATTTTTCTTGCTCTCTAACATAACCATTATGTTTATGTATGTGATCTATGCCACTTTTAATTTTAATTTTCTAGAAAAAGTATCTCTATTTCAACAGGCTTTTTACTAAAACATGATTATTACAGGAATTGCTTTTGCAGCAAAGATATTATTTATTCAGGTAAAATAATGCAGTATATTATAAAGCTTTGAGACAATATTTTTGAGCAATAAGCATTACTAGTTATATGGATAGTTTGGGGAAATGCATTCTATTAGATTAGTTTTGTGTATGAGGAATAAAGCCACAGAGTTTATTAAAAAGTAGAAATACAACATTTAAGAGGCATAGAGAATACATTAATTTATATTCAGGGCTGTATCAGACAGCAATAATATGAACAAAATGTTTCTCTTTTTATTGAGGGGACATAGTGTAGCTTTGGTAAAACCGAAGTAAGTTAGATCTAAGAATATGTTAAAGAAAATGATGGTTAATTGCTAGCTAATAAATAATGGTAATAATAACAGCCTGCATTTATTCAGGGCTGATGATGAGCTAGATATTATTCAAAGCACTTAGCATGCATTAACCCACTTGAAATTCAAAAGGCACAACAGAACAAACATGAAGCAGTTACCATTGTTTGCCCCAATCTTAAAGATGAGACAGGTGCCTCATGGATAAGATAAATCATTTGCCCAGGATTATATTGCTGGTCAATCGTGGAGCCCAGATTTGAATGCAGGCAGTTAGCTGCCAGGGTCTAAACCAGCCATGGGCAAACTACGGCCCGCGGGCAGGATCCGGCCAGTTTGAAATGAATAAAACTAAAAAAAAAAAAAAAAGACTGTACCCTTTTATGTAATGATGTTTACTTTGAATTTATATTAGTTCACACAAACACTCCATCCATGCTTTTGTTCCGGCCCTCTGGTCCAGTTTAAGAACCCATTGTGGCCCTCGAGTCAAAAAGTTTGCCCACCCCTTGTCTAAACTCTTAACTTCTACTTCAGACAGTTCTGCATTCTTTAGACTATAACAGAGTTACCATACCTAAAAATCAGTCTCATAATTTCTTCCAAACCAATTTCCTAATCCTGATTTTCCAATTTATATTATCTATATATTAGAGGTCCGATGTAAGAAATTTGTGCAAGAGTAGGCCTTCCTTCCCCCGGCTGCCGGCACTGTCTTCCCTCAGCACCCGGGACCTGGGCTTCCCTCGCAAAGGGAGGCCCCACCCACCCACTGCAGCCTGCTGGTCAGTGACCTGGGCCTCCCTCTGCAGGGTGATCATGGGGCGATGGCCCCAGCCAATTGCATCACACCCACCTTGGCTGGCCTGGCACCAGTGGGTGTCATAGCGTGGTCCTGGATGGTCATCCAGATGGTCGTCTGGATGGTTGTTCCACTGTTCAGCTCTTTGATCGATTTGCATATTACGCCTTTAATATCTATACTAGTGGCCCAGTGCACGAAATTCATGCACAGGTGTGGGGGGTGTCCCTCAGCCTGACCTGGACCCTCTCCAATCTGGGATCCCTTGGGGGATGTCTGACTACCTGTGGGATCAGGCCTAAACTGGCATTCGGACATCCCTCTCACAATCCAGCGCCACTGGCTCCTAACCATTCACTTGCCTGCCTGCCTGATCACTCCTAACCACTCTGCCTGCCAGCCTGCTCGCCTCCAATTGCCCCCCTACTGACCTTCTTGCCCTCAACTGCCCCTCCTTGCTGGCCTGGTCTCCCCCAACTGCCCTCCTGCCAGCTTCATGGGCCCAAACTGCCCTCCCTGGACGGCCTGCTCGCCCCCAACTGCCCCTGCTACTGGCTTGCTCGCCACCCACTGCCTCCTCTCCTGGCCTGATCTCCCCTAACTGCCTCTGCCTCAGCCCCACCACCATGGCTTTGTCCAGAAGGTCTCCCGGTATAATTAGCATATTACCCTTTTATTCATATAGATATATGAATATATATGAATATATGAATATATATATATATATATATATATATATATATATATATGAATAAAAGGAGATTTCAGAGAGGAAAGGAGAGGGGGAGAGAGAAACATCAATGATAGAGAATCATGGATTGGCTGCCTCCTGCATGCCCCCTACTGGGGATCGAGCCTACAACCCAGCATGTGCCCTTGACCAGAATTGAACTCAGAACCCTGCAATCTTCAGGCTGATGCTCTATCCACTGAGCCAAACCAGCCAGGGCACCACCAGTCACTTTTAGGATGTTATATTACTTCTAGAAGAAATCCCATGCCACCTTCCCCATCTAGCTGCCTGGCCCACTGCTGTTTCAGACATTTAGTGGGAACGGGACCATACATAATGGGCGTTTTGTGACCGGCTGCCTCACTTGGGTGCATACCTCAGAGTGGCGGGTTGCAGGGTCCTATGTGACTGATATTAATCATTTGAGGAGCGGCCACACCATTTCCATTCCGACAGCAGAGTGTGAGGGCTCGCATTTGTCCACATCCTCACCAACACTTGCTACCATGTAACTTTTGGCTCTAGCCTCCAAGGTGATCTTGGGGTCCCACAGAAGCATTGCTCTCTAGAGCAATAATCTATGCTTTTCAATTCAGTTTTAAAAGTGGAAGCTGTTTAAAATGTCTGCACAAACATCCCTATTGGTAAGTTCTCGCGGCTCAGTATCCGCTGTGACACAGCTTGCAGGGGCTAAGTCTGCCCCAGACCAACCTCACCCCTCTGCTGCCTGATCCTGTATGGTACTGGGGAGGGTGCTGGGGGCACCAGCCAACCCTCTGTGGGGCTGACCACAGGCTGTGTTGGGCTTTGGATGCTGAGAGAAGAAGAGCGAGGTTCAGGAGCAGCTTTAGGGCCGTGCCTGTTGTGGTGACTGTGCTGCTCCCCACAGGCCGAGGTGAGCAGTGCGGGGGGAGGGGTGGGAGGGGAGAGCGCCTTCTCTGAATGAAGCCCATGGAGTTGAGGAGCTCCTGGATGCCCATCTGCGGGCTCCACTGTGCCCACCGTCCTGGCTTCTACGCCTCAGAAGGCAAAGGTCTGATCAGCAAAAATGAAAACTTTAAAGAGGTGATGAGGGCTCCACCTCAGAGTGGCTCAGACATGGTTCATGGGACTACAGACACCAGTGGGTGTGGGCAGTGGCCATGTGGACTTGAGTGTAGAGAGGAGCCATAACGTCATTGGGAGAAAAAGTCCACGGGGCTGAAGGCTCCCTCTTCAATGGTCATGGCCTGGCCCCCAACTCCCATCCACGGGGCCCTCCTCATGGAGTAAAGGGAGCCAGGCGAGGCCTTTTCCTGCCTGTCCCCACAGACCCATTGGCTCTCCTGAGTCTGTGGGGGTAGATTGTGGGGCTCCCCGCTGGGCAGTGCAGCCACATCTGCAGCCCCGAGGCAAGGCTCTGGGCTCAGAGCTAGGGTGCCCAGTGTTGCAGTCCCTCTGATCTGCAGCACCCCCTACCACAGCCCCCTGCTCTGCAGTCCCCTTGATCTGCCGTGTGTCCCATCTACAGCCCCCCTGGTCCACAGGCCCCCTGGTCCATAGCCCCCCTGACCTGCAATCCCCCAATTTCAGCCCACCTGATCTGCAGCCCCCTGATCTGCAGCTTCCTCAAGTCTGCAGCCCCCCATCCACAGTCCCCCTGATCTGCAACCCCCTGTGCAGTGACTCTGGGCTGGTTGTGACTGAGTCATTATTCCAGGCCCAAGTGTGTGCTGGCACTTGTGGGGCTTGCGGTGCTGGGAGCTTGCGTCTGCTCAGGTCCCTGCTGTTCGGTCATTGCGTTACGATGTCTGGGCTAATTTGCATATTTCTCTATTTTATGTACCTATATATAGCTACACTAATAAAAGAGAAACATGCAAATTAGTGTCACTCCACTATGCCCACCAGCCAATCAGAGTGACTATGCAAATTAACGCAACAAAGATGGCAGTTAATTTGCATATGCAGGAGTGGAGTGAAGACTGAAGACTCCGGCTGGAGTAAAGAATGAAGAGTGAAGAGTGAAGAGTGAAGACAAGACTGAAGACTGAAGACTGAAGACTGAAGAGGCTTGGCTTCTCTGCTATGGCCAGACCAAAGGCCTGGGTCCCAGGTGCCGGAGGAAAACCAGTACCAGCAGCCAGGGGAAGGAAGGCCTATGGTGCAAATCTTTGTGCACCGGGCCTCTAGTAAATATATAAAAGCCTAAGCAACCGTTTGACTGTTAGCTATGACATGCACTAGCCACCAGGGAACAGACACTCAATGGACAGGCAGGGAAACATGGAACAGACTGATGAATCTCAGAGGGAAGGGAGTCAGGGGAAGGGCAGGAAGAAATTAACCAAAGATCTTATATGCATATTAGAGGCTGGGTGCATGGATTAGTGCACCAGTGGGGACCTTCGGCCTGGCCTGCAGGATGGGGCCAAATCTGTGCACCGAGCCTCTGATATCCCCCGAGGGGTCCTGGATTGCAAGAGGGTGCAGGCCACCAGGGGGCAGACGCTCCTACCAGTAGGTTAGCTTGCTGCTGGGGTCTCGTGATCGGGACTGGGTGAGAAAGGCTGGACACGCCCTGGAGCCAACCTCCTACAGTTCATCCCAGGCCTCTAAAATATTTCTTTAACTAATTTTCTTTCAATGTGCACGAATCCATGCACCGGGCTTCTGGTTGGATAATAATTTAATTTTCCTTATCCTGTAAATTTGATTCTCAGGCATCTTTGAGTCCTTCTCATCCTCCATGCCTTTTAATCATTCATAAAGTCCTGTGTTTGACACCTGGTATGTCTATTCCTTCTCTTATTTCCTCATGCTTCCTCTTGAAGCTAGGTCTTCATTACATTTCTCCTGAAAGATTGCCAAATACTCTTAGGTTCTCGGCTCTCCTGGCCCAAGATGAATCATTTTAAGGCTCAATTATGTTTATGTCACTTCTCTTCTCTTCTTCAACAAATACTTTATTGTCAATTGAGTGAAGAATTAAAAATTCAGCTTAGCCTGAAATTTAGTGTCCTCTGTGACCTATTCCCATCTTCCTCTAGTCTTCCACATAATTTGATGGGCATTTTTTTTTAACAAAACTGGGTTATTTACACATTTAATGTGTGCTCCAGAGTTTCTACCTCTGCTCTTTCACTAGTGCCTTTCTTTCAAGGGAAACGTAGATGACCCGATGTGACCTACCTCTATGCGTTTCAGTGGTGCCCTGACCAACCTCAGTGATCCCATGTGACTGTTTTACTTTTTGGCCTTCAAATGTTCAGTGTTATAATTGTCTTATGCTATTATCTACCTTTTCCCATCTTCTGTGGTCTCTTAACAGAACCATTAATGCTAGAGGAGAATTAATGGATTATTAAGTACTTTTCTCAGACTAACCTGTGCACTTAACTAAAATTTCTGATGCCATGTACTATCCAACATATCTTGAATGTGAATGTCATCTCCAAGTCAGACATCCCAGCAGGGCCGTATCTTTCCAAAAGGGTGCCTGCCTCTATTTCACACAAAGGACAGCAACAATCATGGGGACTCATCATTATTTTATTTGGCAGTTGTTCAGAGTCCCTTCCTCCCCTTTAATTCTCAACCTGGTTCACTGATTGAATCACTCTTGTGACAGGATGGGAAATAAAACCAGATGGAGTACGTTTCCACTTCATGTGTTAATTTACTGCATGACATATCGCAGAACATCTAATGGGTTTCCTATTTGAGAAGTGTAGTTAATGAGTCATATTTTCTTTTCCTACCACTCCCTCCACTCCCAATGTCCTTACTAGTGAAATCACATTTAGTATCCGGACACCAAAGTGGACCCAGAAAAAGAATATTGTGTTGTTGTTTTTTCCATCCAAGCCCAGAGAGTGTTCCTGGTTATGGTTAAGATTTCACATTTAACCTCTCACTCACAAATCCACAAACATGGTGTGTCCTATATGTCCCTGAGGCAAAGTATTTTCTTTGGGTTTGTGTATGGAAGTCTTCCAGATGCTGAGATTTAATGTAGAAAGCCAATGTAATTATGTATCATAACTTGTTGAGGGGTTCATGTCTTGGACTCTCATATATGCTAACACAGTATGCATACCTAATAGTTTCCTGATTCAAGTAAAAATCCGTTTGCCTATTATGTGAGAATGGTTACTATCACAGGACTTTGGTGAAGCTCAGTTCATTTTTTCTTCACTCTAGAATTAAAAAATAGAAACTTGCCAAAACCGGTTTGGCTCAGTGGATAGAGCGTCGGCCTGCGGACTGAAAGGTCCCAGGTTCGATTCCGGTCAAGGGCATGTACCTGGGTTGCGGGCACATCCCCAGTGGGAGATGTGCAGGAGGCAGCTGATCGATGTTTCTCTCTCATCGATGTTTCTAACTCTCTATCTCTCTCCTTTCCTCTCTGTAAAAAAGCAATAAAATATATTTAAAAAAAAAAAAAAAAATAGAAACTTTATTCTACTTAGGACATCCACAAAAGCCTTATATGCTCTGCTCAACTTACCCATAACTCACTGAGAATAACAAACCAGACTTCTTAGCAATTAAGTAAACAGATAATGATAACTGGTTTAATGTATCCTGCTGTAGGAAGGATGAAAGGTAACAATATTGGTAGTTGAGTGATTTCAAAAGTGTTTACTTCAGAGCTGTCTTCCGACAGATATAATTTTCTGTTTATGTGCAATTCATTTCATCTTATCATTTTGATTTTCATTAGTTTACAAAATAAATATACTTGCAGTTTCAGATACCTCAGTTGATTGTATATTCTTAAAAATGAATACATTATTGGCTTTATTTAAAAACAACAAACACACTTGCATCCAAAAATGCTTTTATATAGAACATTTTTTTTAGTAAACATAGAATGTTCCAGGAATACTGAATCTTTTAGTTATGAAAGTTAATGAAAGAGGCTCCAGTTAGCAGTTGAAAGAGAACCTAACATGTTTTCTTCATTATTGATACTGAGCTAATGGAAAGCTAATGGCGAAAGCAAAGGAGTAAAAAATATTTGCCCCCATAAAAATAATCAGTCAGGGATTAAGTGAACTTCTTTCAACTTCTTAGTAGACTTCAGCTGCACTAGGTAATTAGAGTGATTGACAAGTTATAACTTTATTTGCATCCTATACAGTGACACCTTACACAATTAAAATAGGACTTATCTGGAGCATTGTCACTAAAAACAAAAAAGTTCCTTTTCTTTCATCAGGTTGGGATTTTGTATGGACTCATTATATTTGTTTTTATCTCATGATTTATTACTTTTATTCAATTGAACGTATTCACACTGTAAATTAATATATTATTTCTAAAAGTATCTATATAAAGAGCAAGGGGCCATCGCAACCGAACGGACAACTGAACGGATGACTGAACAGACTGAGTTGGGGCAACAAGGCTGGCAGGGGGGCAGTGAGGGGCGACCAAATGACCAAACAGCAGGCTGTGTGGGGCTGCCAGGCCATCAGGGGTGGCAGTGAGGGGTGATCAGGCCGGCAGAGGGGGTCAGTGAGGGGCAACCAAGCTGGCAGGGGGGGGGCAGTTGGGGGTGACCAGGTCAGCAGAAGGGGGTAGAGGGGCAACCAGGCCAGAAGTGCAGTGCAGTTAAGGGCAACTAGGCCAGCAGAGAGGGGCAGGGAGGGGCAACCAGGCTGGCAGGGGGCAGTTGGGGGCAAGCAGGCCAGTGGGGGGGGGGGCAGTTGGAGGTTACCAGGCCTGCAGGGGGCAGTAAGGGGTGATCAGGCCAGCTGAGGGGGGAAGTAAGGGGCAACCAGGCCGGCAAGCGGGGCAGTTGGAGGTGACCAGACCAGTGGGGGGGGGGCAGTTGGAGGCAACCATGCCTGCAAGGGGGGCAGTAAGGGGTGACCAGGCTGGCGGGGGGGTGGTAGAGGGGCAACCAGGCTGGCAGAGGGGGGAAGAGAAGGGCAACCAGGCCAGCAGGGGGGGCCAGTTGGAGGCGACCAGGTTGTAATGGGGGCATTTGGGGGTGACCAGGCCAGCAGGCAGAGGTGGTTAGGAGTGCAGGGGGACCAGTGGAGGAGATCAGGCAGGAGGCAGGTGAGCAGTTAGGAGCCAGGTGTCCCAGATTGGAGAGGGTGCAGGCTGGGCTGAGGGGACCCCTGCCCCCCATCCCGCCGCCGTGCACGAATTTTGTGCACCAGGCCTCTAGTAATAAATATTATTAGCACCCTGTAATTCAATGGCTTATGAGTTTAGTAGCAGTTACAGTATTTGTTCATAAGCAATACCGTTGCCCATGTGAAGCATTAAATAGTATGTTTTCCTGTATAGCTATGGTTTAAGAATATCTTGTCTTACTATTTTTTAAAAAATCTCCCATTAACTAGACTTTTATCTTACCTATGTTTCTTTTTATTTAACAAATAAAGCCACAAAATTTTCTCCACATAGCCTCAGAGTATAAATAAATATACAAACATATAATGCCTATTGATAGAACAAAATAAGAACATCAGAAAGGAGCATTAACTAAAACACAGCATGAATAACAGTGACTATATTTTAAGACCAGAGGAAAAAAACAGTTTCAACCAGTATAACATGACAAAAATTTATAATAATATCACATCTTTCCTTAAGAAATGATATTCATTAAATTACATTTAACTATTACATAATTGTTATTCATATAGTTAGTAGTTCCATCTGTTAGTAAATTATTTAGTTAACAGTATATAAAATAGGTTGAGAATAACATGCAATATATTAATATATTATGAACTTCAAGTAAGTCTTTGTAACATTATGTAATTCTATTTTTAACTAAATTGTAAGTTTTTTATTCTCTTAGATAACTATATATGATTTTTTAACTTAACATGGTTGTCATCTCAATGCAGTGTCATCACAAAATAGCGATATATAATACTTTCATAATAGTAGAAAGGCACACTAATATTAAAATTGACTATAATAATGAGTCAAAGTATGACAAATTGAGTAATGTGAAATCTAAATTTCTGCATTTACAGAAAAAAGTCAACTGCAAAGTTCAATATGGTAATATTGCATATAATCTGGATTAATAGGGGTATACATTTTAAATAAAAAAGTTAAAGGAGTTCAGAGGATTTTTTTTTTAAACTTTAGCTACACTATATACGTACTAGTAGAGTGTGAAGGACTATCCAAGTAATGATAGTGGTTTAGTCCATATTAACAGGGGTGGAGAACATATATCAAAGAGTAAACCAATCTTATGTGCTCCACTATTAAGACCACACTTAGGGCCAGTGACTCATTTTGAAGACTACTGAAAACTCTGCGAGCAGAGACTGAGTTTAAGAATGACAGGAGATTTAGAAACAAGGTAAACGAGGGACAACTGAGGAAAGCAGGGTGTGGAAATATGGAAAAAAAAATGAGATGGGGTAAATATACTGACTGTTCTAAAAGATTTATGTTTTTCAGGTAAAAGAGGTTATGCTTACTCAGTGAAGATATTAAAATTAATTGCATAAGTAGAAATTATATGAAGACAGACTTTTGTTGATCCAACCTAAGAACTTTATAACTTTATTCAAACTCCAGCAATACGAATGTGGAATGGGCTGTCTTGAGATGGCTGAGCTCCTTATTTCTCCATGAGCCAACAGTCTTAAATACTTCAGATGATTTCTTTTCTTTTTAATTGGAAAGGAAGCTAGAGTTAACTTCTAAGGGAACTTTACTTCTGGTCTACCTTTGCTTTCCTCTATCTTTCTGTTTATTCTTTGTTGTTGTTGACACACACAACAATTCTGGGAGGTAGTTTATTCTTGGTAAAATTTGTGCTTTTCTCACTTTCATGCTACTAAACGAATGGTAGCTTGTAAATTAGAATTCTCCTTTAGATTTTTCTAAAGGATTCATTTACCCTTCTACTGCAGGTCTTATAGATGTATGCTATTTAGCATTTTTCATATAAACAACATGTTGATTGAGAGGTAGGCAAAGAGTATTCGAGATGAGCAGAGCAGAGCAATTGGAAGGTTTGCTTCTATGATTACCAATTTTTCCTCTTGTTTACATGTGCTCCATTTCTCAAAGGGATGATGGATGAAAATGTGTACGGATTTATCAAACCTGCCCCGGTACTTTATATCCTTTGATTGTCTTAAAAGCTCCTGGTGCGATTAGCTCTCAGAGCAGCATCTCTGCTACTTCTTCCGTTTCCAGGACACCTGCTATTCTTCACTTTGTTTAACCAATATCATTACTGACACTCACGCTTCCAGCAGCTCTGGCAATTTTATCCTAAGCAAGTTCACATGGTTTCAGTAACATGACTTAAAGTGATCCTTAAAATTAATTTTCCATGCAACCTTTGCTGAAGTGATTTCGGGCTGAACTGATTTCTATCAAAGTGCTGAACCCAATGCTAGTCTCACTTATGGTTCATTTAATTGCAGTCATGTACCCAGGAAGCAGACTAGAGGGGTAGAGCTTTTAAATGTTAGGATATTGTTTGATGGTGACAAGATATAGAATTTCGTAAAGTATTTCCTTCTCTACTTTCATAGAAAGCCCTCTTTTATATTCAATCAATTTAAACACATATTATTTTAAATGGACCGCCATTTCATTAGTGGCCAATGTAATGATGTACCTAAGTGCAACTATTTAAATATAAATAAACTGGCATAATTTAAATAGTTAAATATAATTGTGGAAATTTATTTTTGGCACTGTACTATTAATAAAAGCTCTCCTTTGAAATGAAAACACAAATGATTCATAGAGATACAAGATTTGGGAACAATTTAAATTTCCCCCAAGTCAAGTTTCAAGATAGTGCTAAGATAATCCTTTTCCCCCTTGATTGTTGATTGTACAAAAACAAAATACCGTCTTAAATAATTATTTTCAGCGGTGAATGTAAATATTTCACAAGTGACTAGAAAGCTACTTGAATAAAAGAAAGCATTTCTGTTGTTAAGCAGAACTGGCAAAATTATTCATTCCAGTTGTCCTAGACCAGGACAGGGAAAGGGTTGCTCCATTATTCAGGGGGAGAAAGGCCAAATGAAAGGGTTCCCAGAAGAATGTCTTGAATGACATCACACAATCTAAAAACAAGTGCCATCATGGAAAATTGGAGACAATATAAACTTGAGAGTGATACAGGAAGTGAGAAATCTGGAAAACTGACTCATTGGAAACACAAAACTGGAAGAATTGGAGTTGTGGACATTTAGAGAAACGATGCCAGAAAAGAATAAGAGGCGGCAAGATGGTATTGAGTTGTGACCAGGTCAAGGGTCAATTCCTAAATTCCGAGGGCTGGCTGTACCTCCCTTCTTGTGGACAATGGTTTAAAAGCCACTAAGTCTCATCACCCAGTACACACTTGTGGGGGGTTTTTTTTGTTTGTTTTTTATCTCTCACATGAAGCTGCTTGGATTTTGTAGTGTATGTCTTTGCTCAGTAGAAATTTGACACACTGCTTACTCCATTTCCAGTAGTATTTTGAAATGCACTTTGCAGTTCTTTAGATCTCATTTGAGTTCTGGTTGTCCTTTATTTTAACATCAGTTCATGCATGCAACAGTGATTCTCAGTGGTAAAGCTCATGTTTAATCAATTTAAAAGTTCTGCTGTTGTTAGGTATCCAAACAAATACATTCCTATTGTGAGGTTAACTTCCCTTTCCTCAAATGCAAAGAAAAAAGATACTCATCGAACACCGTAGAGTGTTCCTCAAATCCCAATATTCAGAAGTGAACAGGCTGTGTGGCTGTTTTATATGCTTTGCAGTGATTGAAGAAACTGAAAAGTTGTCTAAAGGGACCCTGTATTTTTCTCTTTGATGACATTATCTTTAGAATTTTAGGCTCAGAGTTGACAAGATGTTTTGACAAAGTTGCTCTTAATAATAATAATAATAATAATAATAATAATAATAATAAATCAAATGTAGAGAGAAGCTATTCTTTGACACAAGCATAAATGTGAACTCAGTGGCAGTGAACAGGTATTCTGACCCTTCTTCTATTCCACAAAGGAAAAAGGGAAAAAGGCAGAAAAATTTTACAATGCAAATAGCTGTATCAAATTTATTCATTTTTATCTTTGTCTTATTAACTAAATATTTGCTGTGAAAAATGCTGAAGAACGTTTTTTTAGCTACTTCTCTGTGTGTATGTCATAAAGAGAAATTATATATAAAACACCTTAATTTCTTTGACTTAGGATAATTTCATTTAAAAAGCATGTTGTAAAAATCATAAATATCAGTTAATCTCCTTTTAATAAATAAGCAAGAAGACAATAGTTCAGAAAAGACGCTAGGTTTATTTGATATTTATGCATATACTCTTTCTTTGATCAAAATATATCAGTTTTAAAGTCAAGTATACATTCTGTTATCTATGTCTGTTTTCACGGCATCTTCTTGGCAAGTGACAGGAGGAAGGATAAACCCCATGGCTTTGACTTGTGACAGGTTTCATTAAAAATGAAAAACTCTTTGAGAAAAAGAGCAAAACAGGGGAAAATGGGACAAGGGAAGTAAATAGCCTCTTCTGAAATTCAGATAACTTTCTTTCTAATAACTCTGTTTTCCTGATGGGACCTAGGTTGTTTGTTTGCTATGTAAAGACCCAGTGTTTCAAACGAGGTAACCTCATGGAATTACTCTCCTCCTAGGCATCCGTGGCAATGAATAGTAATATATACGTGTATGAAGAAGTAAATGGTGTGCTCAAAATGGCCTTTTAAATCATGGCCTAGAGTTATTGTAAAATAATTGACTTTCTTGCAGCAATAAATTCACTTTTCGGGTTCTCAGCCACCATTTGAATGCCAATTTGAGGTAAATGAAGAAGTGACCCTCTCTGATTGGCATTCTCCTCCCTGCTGCCAGCTGCTGGCTCACTTGCTGGGCACCCACACATCCATGCCATTGATTTGTATGCAGTGCTAAATCCCTCTATTTACCAGCTAGCTCTGCGACAGATGTATTTGACCACGGCCTCTGATAGTTTTCAGTAAGTAATTTCGTGTTAAACTGTTTACTCAAGTGCTTGACTTAAAAAAAAAATATATTGAATTTACTGGGGTGACATTGGTTAATAAAATTATATAGACTTCAGGTGTACAATTCTACAATACACCATCTGTATATTGTATTGTGTGTTCACCCCAAGTGAAATTTCCTTCTGTTATCGGTGGACGTGCTCCTCGTCCTCACCAGTTGCTGGTGTGAGTGGGGTTCCTGAGATGCTGCTGGAATAAAAATTTCCAGAGGCCCCCCACTGTGAGTATGAGGTATTTTGAAATCTTTATTTCCGTGGTGTAACACCCCTGAGTCTCCACAGTCCCATTTCCCTTTGTCCCGCCAAAGCAGAAGTCCCATTTTGCCTTCAGCAGGGCTAAGATCAAAGCCGGTGTCCAGAGTTTTCCTGCCATGTTGGAGCAGTCCAATATAGCATCCGGCAAACTTAATTCGTGTTCCCAGGTGCAATCCATCAGTCCATTGCCTGTGGGGCCCACAAGGCCACATGGCAGTGAAGGGAACACAAGCAGGAACCAAACAACAGAGTCAAGTGCATCAAGCCAAGAGAGCAAACCCTTTAGTCGAGGGCCGTGGTCGGCAAACCGTGGCTCGCGAGCCACATGCAGCTCTTTGGCCCCTTGAGTGTGGCTCTTCCACAAAATACCACATGTGGGCACACACGTACAGTGTGATTGAAACTTTGTGGCCACACTCAAGGGGCCAAAGAGCCGCATGGGGCTCTCGAGTCGCAGTTTGCTGACCACAGGACTAGGGGGTTATATATTCCCAAATATTCACCGGCTTGCAGTGGCCCTTTCCCATCTAGCCCATGATCTCTGCTCTTAGGTTTGATTGACAAGCACTGAGGCACCTTCCTGTGTCACCCTGATTTTATTGTGCATGTGTCCATCTTCCTCTTTGTCCAGTCCCTTCCCCCAGTAATCTGCAGAGAATGGGCAAGTAGTTCCCTGGGGAGTACAAAGTTGCAGCTTCCCAATGAAGCTGCCCAAATGTCCATGCTTATAATGTCTAGCCTCCCTTTTGCTCCTTTCCGATCTTACCAAATAATAGACTAACATGTAAATTGACCGTCCCTCTGCTGTGCTCACCAGCCAATCAGGGGAGTTTGCAAATTAACCCAACAAAGATGGCGGTTAATTTGCATACGTAGGCTGAAGTGGCGGAGCAAAGACTGAAGGCTCCGGCCAGAGCAGCGAAGGCCTGGGTCCCGGGTGCCGGAGGAAAACCGGTGCCGGCAGCCAGGGGAAGGGAAGGTTTATTGCATGAATCTCTTCATGCAACGGGCCTCTAGTTATTAATAACTAGCTAATAACAACAGTATCACTTCATCACCATTTATTCTCCCTTTCCCCTCAATGACCTCCCCTTACCCTCTTTTTCTCTAATAATCACCCTACTATTGTCTGTGTCTATGAGTTTTTTTTTTCTCCTTTCCTTATTCTTTCACCTTTTCCACCTAGCCCCCAACTCCTAACCCCTCTGTCAGCCTGTCAATCTGTTCCCTGTATCTATGAGTCTATTTCTATTTAGTTTGTCAGTTTACTTTGTTCATTAGATTCCACATAGAAGTGAAATCATATGGTGCTTATTTTTCTATGACTTGCTTATTTCATTTAGCATAATATTCTCCAGGTCGATCCATGCTGTTGCAAAAGGTAAGGTTTCCTTCTTTTTTACAGCCCAGTAGTTGCATTCCATTGTGTTATGCCACAATTATCAAGTGCTTGACTTTTTGACTCTGTTTGCTTATGGCTCTGCAAACCGAGGCTTTAAAATCCACCAAAGCCATTCCTCTTTCTTAATTTTCCATTAAAATTCCTCAGGCTTGTTATGGACAATTAGTTTTTCATTCTCTAAGAGACATGGGTTTGATGTTTCAAATTTTTTTCAATAACACATGAACACAAAGATAGTTTACATTTTTTAAAACCACCATCCTTTGTATTGTTTAAAGTTTCTACAGTTTGTGAAGATCATTCTGATTTTACCGAAACATTGACAATAAACAAAGAGAGAGATATAACAATTTATTCTTGATCTTTATGTGTAGTATTTTTAGCATGTGCCCATAAAATGTGTAATATGGAAATAATAAAGATACATAGACGTATAAAATTATGGTCTTTTAAACATTGAAAAATCTGAGAATAGACCACATAGGTGAAAGTAATAGTGAGTGCTGAAGATGGTTTTTCGGTGAAATGCATAAGTCCACAATCACAGTTTATTTTAACATCCCTCTCTAAGCAAGTGATAAAATGCCTAGACAAAATAATTTGAAAAATAGGAAACTTAATTGATATGTACAGAGCACTGCACTCAATGACTATGGAATAAACATTCTTTCAAGCACACTTTGGTGTATTCACCAAGACTATGTTTTGGGCCAGTGAACGAGCTCTCACTCTTTTCAGGCCTAGATGAGTTCTAATGAGAGTTCCACAGGCATTCAAATGATTGTTCACTTCTAGATACTGTGTTTTTTTTTACTCTGGATTCTTTCAAAATATTCTCTTTATTTTTGCTTTTCATAAATTTGACTATGATATGCCTAGGTGTAGTTTCCTTCACATTAAGGTTTGGGTTTCAGAGAGCTTCTTGAATCCATGCAATTGTGTCTGACAGTGTTGAAAATTTTACCCATTTTATTTTCAAAGACTCTGCTGATCCATTCTCTCTCTTCTCTCCATTGAAATACCAAATTACCCATAGTTTAATCTATTGACATTACTAATAGTGCCCCTGAGATCCTAACTAATTTTGTTCAATCTTTTTGTTTTTGTTTTTCAATTTAGATCATGTATGTTGAACTAGCTTCAAGTTCACTGACTCTGCTTTGTCATCTTCATCATTGTATTAATCAATTCAATGACTTTCTTATTTTCTTCTGCATATTTCAGTAAATGCTATCTTTACCAAAAGACACAAAGTGAGGTACACATGACCCAGGTTGGATCACTCAGTGCAGTCACTTTCCATCCTCTTCCCTGGACCCAATGATTAGTTTTGAAAAAGGTAGATGAAATAAGTCAGGTGGTTTAGTGACCTCAAACCTTACTTTCCAGAATTTATGTTAAGTTCTCTGTGAAAGGACACTCTCCAATTTTGGCCTCAGAGTTGTGATTATTTTATCCCAAATCTCAAAAGTGGTGTTCCCTTTAAAATATGTATTAGTCATGCCACATCTCTGCTCACAACACTGTGGTAGTTTCTGGTCTCATTGAGAGTGAAAGCAAGCATTCTTCTTATGACCTAAAGGGCCACAGATTACTTCATTACCTGAACTACCGTTCTGGTATCATTCCCTGCCGCTCTCCTCACTGCTCACTCTACCTTAGCCACACTGGCTTCTTCGGGGTTCCTCAGCACGTCAGCCACTCTCCAGCTTCAGAATCTTTTCTTGGCTTCCCTCTGCTTGCAAGGCTCTTCACTGAGATGTCCTCCCACCTCCTTTCTTGACTGCATTTCAGTATCAGCTCCAACACTTTCTTCTCAGAGGCTTTTGTTCCTTGACACACCAATAAATAATTTTTCTCATCACTTTCTGCCTCTAATTATTTTCTTTTCACTGTACACACACACATGCACACACATACACACACATGCACATACACATGCACATACTACCTGACTACCTGGTATACAATATGCACTCAAAAGATATTCACTGAGTTAAGCCAACAGATACTACCACTTGGAGTTTGAAATTAAAGCCAACTGGAGATTATAAAGCAAAAGATAACAACTGAGAATGTCATTTAAGGCCTGAATTAAGCTATGCCTAAAGCCAGATCAATTCATTTTGTTTTCTTTTCAACTTTTGAGCCAATACATTTCTTATTAATTCTTAATTTTTAAAAATTTCTTTAATGACTTTGGATTAAGTTTTCTGTCACTTCCAGAAAAATGCTAAACAATATTTCTTATTCTTGTTATTAACATAACTTTTACTTCTTATTATATTAATGCATTGAAAATTTGTATTATATAATACAAATTATTATATAAGACTATTATATAAGTCTATTATATAAGACTAGAGGCCCGGTACACGACATTCATGCACTGGATGTGTGTGGGGGTTGTCCCTCAGCCTAGCCTGTGCCTTCTCACAGTCTGGGACCCCTCAGGGGATGTCCACCTGTGGCTTAGCTGGCAGGCAGACATCCCCTGAGGGGACCTCAGCGCTCCCACAGAGGCAGGAGAGGCTCCTGCCACCGCCACTGCGCTTGACAGCCATGAGCCCTCTGGTGAGCCCGGCTTCTGGCTCAGCAGAGCTCCCCCAGCGGCAGCGTACTGACCACCAGGGGGCAGCTCCTGCATTGAGCATCTGCCCCCTGGTGGTCTGTGCATGTCATTGCGACTGGTAGTTCCGTAGTTTGGTCAATTTGCATATTAGCCTTTTATTATGTAGGACTAGAGGCCCGGTGCACAAAAATTTGTGCACTCAGGGGGAGAAGGGGGGGTCCCTCAGCCTGGCCTGTGCCCTCTTGCAGTCTGGGACCCCTCGGGAGATAACGACCTGCTGCCTTAGGCCTGCTCCCTGGTGGCAGAGGGCAGGCCCAATCCCTAGGTGCAGCCCCTGGTCGGGCTCAGAGCAGGGCCAGTTGGGGAGTTGGGGTGCCGCCCCATGTCATGCACAGAGCAGGGCGGATGAGGAGGTTGCAATGCCACCCTCAGTCATGCTCAGGGTAGGGCCGATCAGGGGGTTGGTGAGTTCCCGCCTGTCATGCACAGAGCAAGGTAGATCAGGGGGTTGGGGAGCTCCACCCTGTCATGCACAGAACAGGGCCCATCAGGGGGTTGGGGAGCTCCCCCCTGTCACTCACAAAGTAGGGGTGATAGGGGAGTTGGGGCACCGCCCCCTGTCACACACAGAGCAGGGCGGATCAGGGGGTTGGGGCGCCGCCCTCTATCACCCATAGAGCAGGGCCGATCAAGGGGTTGGGGCGCTGCCACTGTCACACTCAGGGCAGGGCTGATGGGGAGGTTATGGCTCTACCCTGTCACACGGAGTAGGGCCCATGCGGGGGTGAGGTTGGGGCGCGCCCTCTATCACCCACAGAGCAGGGCCCGTGGGGGGGGGGAGGAGGGGTTGGGGCGCCGCACCCTATCACACAAGAAAGCCGCAGGGCGATCAGGGGGTTGGGGAGCTCCCCCGTATCAGGCACAGAGCAGGGCTGATCAGGAGGTTGGGGCGCCTTCCCCTGTCCCAAACAGAGCAGGGCCGATAGGGAGGTTGTGTCCCCACCCCCTGTCACACACAGAGCCACAGGGCGATCAGGGGGTTTGGGCGCTGCCCCCTGTCACGCTGATCGTGGTGCCAGGAGGCCTCACAGCTCCGCTGATCCCAGTGCTGGGAGGCATATTACCCTTTTACTATATAGGATAGAGGCCTGGTGCATGTGTGGGGGCTGGCTGGTTTGCCCTGAAGGGTGTCCTGGATCAGGGTGGGGGTCCCCACTGGGATGCCTGGCCAGCCTGAGTGAGGGGCTGAGGGCTGTTTGCAGCTGGTCACACACCCTTCAAGTTGGGGGTCCCCACTGTGGTGCCTGACCAGCCTGGGTGAGGGGCTGAGGGCTGTTTGCAGCTGGTCACACACCTTTCAGGGTGGGGGTCCCCACTGGGGTGCCTGGCCAGTCTGGGTGAGGGGCTGAGGGCTGTTTTCGGTCTGGCGGGTGACGGTAGCTCCCAAACGCTCCTTTTTTTCTTTTTTTTTTTTTTTATTCTGAGCCAGCTTTAGCTCTGAGGCTCCAGCTCTTAGGCCTCCGCTCCTGAAAGCAGGTATCTGGTTTGTTTCGGTTCTATAATCGAAACTCTGTATCAACTCCAGCTCTGAGATCCTGGCTCGCTGAAAGCAGGTTTCTGGGGTTTTGTTTAGCTTCTATATTTGTTACAATGTTTCTTAAACTGCAGGCTCAGAGGCTGGCAAGGCAGGCGGGGAACGTTGGAGTCCTCCATCACTGAAGCAAGCAAGCCTCATGTTAGTTTCAAGCTGCCTGGCTGCCGGCCCCCATCTTGGCTGGCAGTTAATTTGCATATCTTGCTGATTAGCCAATGGGAAGGGTAGCGGTTGTACGCCAATTACCATGTTTCTCTTTTATTAGATAGGATAAGCAATATTAGGAGGATCACATTTTTATTATCACTACCAACAAATTGGCATTTGAAGTTGTCGGAAAATTGTCATGTCTACTTAGTACTAATTAAAGTAAAAAAGAAATGTTATTTGGTAAATATAAGTTAGTTTTATTGTTGTTTTTTATCGTTAGTTAACTGTTTAGGGAGGTGGGATAAATATAACAACTTATTTCTATTAATGTGTATGTAGTTTATTCTCTAAGTGCAAGGAGATTTGTGCTTTGTTTGTAAGCCTGAGAGGAAGTGTATGGAAGGACAAAAAAAAGCACTTTATGAAGTTTCAAATTTGAGCTCTATAACTTAGTTCTTCACCAAAAAGAAAAAAAAATGCCATCTACAAGCAAATATAATAACTGAAAAAAGTGATAAGCTGTATAACTAAAATTAAACAGAAGATAAGATCCAGGAGGAAATGCTACATTTTCTGAAACCTTTAGAGATAAGTAGATTTCCAAGAGGTGAAGATAAAAAATGAGTAAACTTGGAGAGAATAAAAAACAAGAAACAGCAGGCTCTATTCAAGAGCTACAGTATAGCTTCCCATGTGATTTAGCAGGCAATGAATGATACTTTGGAGTGTTAGAAAGCCTTGCCAGCCATGCAAGGAAGTTAAACTATGTTTTTCAGATAATGTGGGGCACTCAGATGGTTGAAAACAAGAGAAGGTGCACTCTAATACACATTACAGAGCATATTATAACTGGAAATACATAAAATAGCAGATAGAGTGTACAGAAGCCTACTATTAAACAAGTATTTGATTATGTGCATCTGACCTAGAACTTTAGGACTAAGATTGGAAGAAAAGAGATAGTTTCTAGGTTCATTTTCCTAATGAACACATCATGTGTTGGCCATTCAGGGTATTTACAATCCCTAATTTTGCCTTTTTCTTTTTTTCATACAACCTCACACTCAGCTATTTATATACTTTTTAAAACATTAGGAAAAACTCTTTTCTTCTGTACACCTTGGAAACTTCTGTTTATTATTTGACAGAGCAGAGTTGTCTCCTTGGTGAAAGCATTCTCTCTCCGCTCTGTACTATTAGATACACTTCTTCGCTTCCTAGGAAAGAACACAGAACAAACAAATGTAATTTGAATTTAATTTCCAAAGATAACCAATATGATTCAGATACAGAACCACACTGTAATTCACGCAGGCAACTCATTTAGAAAGATTATATTGCTGAAGTTAATTGGAAAGTTCAATAGAATATAGATTCTGTGAAAAGAGCATTTTACTATTCATTATATAAGAAAAACAGAAGGATGAACAGTTCTGATCTACAAATGATTGCCAACATCATCAGAGTTTTTGCACCTTATTATTTTTTACCCCTTTAAAGTGTCTACTACCACATTCTGTCAATTCTTTTTTTTAAGATGTATTTTGGCTTTTTTATTATTGTTTTTTAGGCCACTGCCTTGGCCCCAATATATATCACGTTATTTCTAAATGTTTACTACAGTTTCATTTTGTTATATTATCTTGCTCCTCAATCAATTGTATATATCTGATTGACCTTTCTGAAGAAATGATTTCAGCATGCCCCTTTGATATTTATAATCATTCATTTCTTCTATAATATTGTTAAACTCCAATTAAAGTGTGTAATTTGTAAGTACTTAGACAATCTGGACAATTCATTAACCTGATTTCCTATTTCTTTAGTCTAATCCCTTTTCTTAATGCATGCATCGTACTTACTCACTGATGACCATATATAAATATATATTCACTAGAGGCCCAGTGCAAAAATTCAAGCACAGGTGGGGTCCCTTGGCCTGGCCAGCAATCGGGATGGATCAGGGCCAACTTGCCCAGTCCTGATTGGGGATGATCGGGGCCGGCCTGCAGGCGGCAGGGATCAATGGAGGTTGGCCGGCATGGGGGAGGGACTGTGGGAGGTTGGCTGGCCATGGGAGGTTGGCTGTAGGAGTGCATTGACCTCCTGGGGGCAGCTCCTGCATTGAGCGCCTGCCCCCTGGTAGTCAGTGCATGTCATAGCGACCAGCTGACCAGTTGTAATAGTCACTTAGGCTTTTATATCTATAGATATTATTACTATCACATGAATTGCCCTAGGTCTTCCTCGTTTCAGCGAGAGCTAAGTTTAAACTTTTATAAGAGACCAAAAACACAGTGGCTTAAAGAAGGTTAATTCAGTTACATGTACCTCCCTTGGGTGACTGATTAGCAGGGAGCCTCTGGTCTATATGAGTATCAGTGGTTCAATTTTCTTCAATACTGTAGCTTTACAAACACTAGGTCCTTATGTACATCTGCATGACCAAAGCTTAGGTATAGGCACATCGATGCTGTTGTGGTCATAAAGAGGAAATCATGGAAGGCCATGAAAGCAATTTTCTTTTGGGGCAAATAAGATAGAAGCTATACACATCAATCCTTTCCAAATCCATTGGTGAAGACTTAACTACATGGTTGTATAAATACTCATAGAGGAAAACCGGAAATGCATACTTTAGATAGAAGGCCTTCTTTCTTGCTTAAACTCCATTATCATGGCAAATATACAGATGAATTCTGTGGCAATCTAGCAGTCTCTGATACTCCTTTTTGCATATTAAACTAGACTTATCTTTAACATTTTCTAAATGAACTTCTCACATTTTAAAGCATTTATTGGTCATCTGACAAAGAACTTTGGGAAATAGGTCTATCTTTTTCTTTTTTTAAAAAAAATTGACTTTATTAAGGTATAATTTAACACAATAAATAATTACATTTTATTTATTTATTTATTTATTTTTTACTGAGATACTTTTTTTACAATATATTTTATTGATTTTTTACAGAGAGGAAGGGAGAGAGATAGAGAGTTAGAAACATCGATGAGAGAGAAACATCGATCAGCTGCCTCCTGCACACCTCCTACTGGGGATGTGCCTGCAACCCAGGTACATGCCCTCGACCAGAATCAAACCTGGGACCTTTCAGTCCACAGGCCGACACTCTATCCACTGAGCCAAACTGGTTTCGGCAAAATAATTACATTTTAAAGAAAGACTTTGATGAGCTCTGGCAAATGTAAAATTCATGTAATTCCTGCTATAGTAAAATGTTAAAACATTTCCATCACCCCTAATTTCTGGGATTGAATCAATCCCAGGCTCAAGTGACCCCTGTTCTGCTTTCTATAACTAAATTATTAATGATACATAGAATCATCCGGTGTAAATCATTATATCTGACAATTTTGGGTTAGGAAAATGATTGAGATATATTTATAACACATGCTGTCTATAAATAAATTAGAGTTGGTTATAATTTATTACATTTTTTCAGTAAAATTTTATTAAATATCTACCTTTTATAAGATACTGTGTTGGCTACAAACTTAAAGACATCTGATAGTTTTATGAAATCACCAGAAAGACATAAATAATCAATAAACTCCTGACTATTCCAAGCCTCTTTTAGATATTTATATTCAATTGTTTTGAAATATTGGGTTCTTTTTTTTTTTTAATATATTTTATTGAGTTTTTACAGAGAGGAAAGGAGAGAGATGGAGAGTTAGAAACATCGATGAGAGAGAAACATCAATCAGCTGCCTCCTGCACACTCCCCACTGGGGATGTGCCCGCAACCAAGGTACATGCCCTTGACCGGAATCGAACCTGGGACCTTTCAGTCTGTAGGCCGACGCTCTATCCACTGAGCCAAACCGGTTTCGGCGAAATACTGGGTTCTTAATACTAAAATCTCCACATCATGCAGAAGAATCTAAAATAATTTATGAAAATATTTGCTCTCACTGAGGTGAGCCACATAAGTCACCATCTTAACCAGATGATCAAAGTTAACATCATAACTGATAATAAAGAAATCAAGTGAATTTATAAAATTTTGGAGCACTTGTTCCATTAGTTTTCTTTATAATCTTTCCAATTAAACTCCACTGAAATTTTCAATCAAATTTTACTATGACATTATTTGACCTTCACTTTTGGCGTGATACTTCCCTTTCAGACTAAGTCCTCCTTTATTCCTAACTTTACTGTTGAGGAAAAGCAATGTAGTATAACTTATGCTGATGAGACTATTAATACAAACAATTATAAATCACAGAACAGAGTGCCACATCTCAGAGGGAAGGGGTCGGGCGTGGGAAGAGATTAACTAAAGAATTTAAAAACATATCCCCTGGAAACAGACAATAGTGTGGTGAAAGGCCTGGGGTGGGGGGCAAATTAGCTAGAAGGCATCAATGGAGGTGGGTAGGAAGGACATCTGTAATACTTTCAATAATAAGGTAAATTTAAATTTTAAAAGTAAAAACAAATAAGGCCACTGACATGAGAGTGCCCATGTTTGGTCAAAAATGTGTATTTTGAATGGCCAGGCATTTATTTTTATTATTTTTAACATAGTTACTGAAAGTATAAAAGCCATTACATTTTAAATCTTATAGAGAAACCTGAGACCCAGAAACATATATCTACAAATTTCAATGTAGAAATATTGCTAGAGAACATACCATGGTCATTTCCAGGTAGGCACTGTACCCGCAATGAGTTTATTGCCTAATAAAAAACATATGTAACAAGTGATGGCTCTCTAACTTTAAGTGCACTGCACTGTAGAAAGCTTTGAAAGGACATGTACCACTAAACCTGCAAAAGTAGTCAGGACACAGGTCATTCATTTTTAATGAATCAATAAGGATTCACTAAAGAGTGTTGGTGAAAAAACTAGAGATATGAAGATCAGGCAAAAGAACAAATTAATTTCATGTATGGTAGGATAGGAAATCACACTAGGTAAGTGAAGTAGCAAGGTAAATAGAAACAAGCAACACATCCTGGCAACTAATTGAAGAAAAGAATGTTAATATTAAGATTTCACATCAGGATGATTGGGAGGATGATTGAATATTGTATTGGCTTTCTATTGCTGCTCTAAAAAGTAGCATAAACCTAAAAGGCTTGAAACAACAACAGTTTATCTCACAGATTCCGTAGGTCAGAAGTCTAGGCACTGCGTGGTTAAGCTCTCTGCTCAGGGTCTCACTGGGCTAACATGCAGATATTAACCACAGCTCTGGTGTTCATCTGGGCTCAGGATCCTCTTCCAAGTTCACTAGTTATGCCAGAATTCCTTTCCTTGTGTTGTACGATTAAGGTCCCCATTTTCTTTCAAGCTGTCTTAAGGGACCACTATCAACTGCCCAGAGTTCTTTGTCAAGTGGCCCAGAAGGCAGTTCACAAAAGGGATCTTTGCTGTCCATACCAGTGGAATGCGATATCCGACACCTCTTTTGTGACCTGCTGGAGAAAATTCTCTGCATTACAAGAGGTTCTGGGATTAGATCAGACCCACCTCAATAATCCTCCTGCTTTGAAAATCCTGATTTGAGATTTTAATTATATCTGCAAAATTCCTTCACTGCAGTACCTAGATTAGTGTTTGAATGAGTAACTATAGGAGATGTGTGTAATCCAGGGCCTGCGGATCTTGGATTTGGGGACATGGGGGGTGGGTGGCATTTTAGGATTCTGCCTATCACAAATACTATTCGGGAAATATGAAATTCAAATGAATGAACAGACATACCCAAATAGTAGTTATAATTTTAAAAAGTATACCCAGATTCACGTAATTACAGAGGTTGCATGGGTAACCTAAATAAATAAAGCTGACTGAGTGTTAGGAAAATGTAACAAAGTTTGAGCAATAGGGAAAGGATGGAATCACAGTGAACTGAGTGCTGGGAAATTGTCCACATAAGAATCAGAGCTGCCATGAGAGAAAGAGTGCCCAGTTTGCCAGATTTTCAGTCTTTTTTAAAAGAAGCCAGAAACTCGGGTTTTTATATATCTCCCAATTTTTAAATGTTGGCAATTATTTCAAAAGTTTTACAACTGTGGACAGGCCAAAATTTTGTGGGCCAAACAAAACATACCTGAGGGCAAAAACTCTGGCTTGTAGACTGCCAGTTTTTGACCTGAGCTCTACAGTAACAAGATTGATTTTTTTAAATTGCTTATTAAATCACTCATTTATGTGTAGTCATACCTCTGGCTGGAATAACTCAGACTGTTTTTGAACAAACTGAGTGACCTGAAAATTACATTTTAAACTTCCCTAAGTTAATTTAAAGTGTCCTAATTATAGGCATTTCGTAAGGTTGTTGCTGTAGAAAACTGAAATTTGAATCTTGCTATTTTTAGAAATTATGAAGAGGTTTCTGGAAATTTATTTTGATTGGTATTGCTAATAGATGTTGATGAAAATAGAACTGTGAATTTTTCAGGCAGTTTAATTCAGATTTGTGAATAGATGGGCCAAGTGGAAGACACAGGACAAACTCACCCTATAGCTGGATATTTTGCTTTGTTTTAGAACATTACTCTATAACAGAGCTTGCACGGGCTTACTAATACCTGCAATGAGGCACATTGCATATTGTTAATAGCATTTATGCAGTCAAGTATAAACATAGGTATACACATGTGTATTTAAACAGTTATGCACATTAGAATGCACACTACCATATTATAGTGCCTAGGAATAAGGTATTTGTGTCAGATTCAATAAATTCACCACCTCTCATCCTGATTTTGAGCAGTATCATTAAATTAAGATTCACTTACTCATCTGTCAAATGGGGCTAATAATATTACCTGTCTTTTATGGCTTAAACACAATATCATACATATAAAGCACTTGTCACATTGCAACACTTAATAAATACTAGGTAATATAATTGTGCATAAGCATGTGTATTCTTACATGTGTTGCATTTATAGAGATGTTAATTCTAATAAAGTATTATTTAATATATTTAGCAGCTCCAGAGAAAACAATTTGACTTCAATGTCTGATTTATAATATTTTTGCTATTTTTTCAGATTAACATAAATGAAATTATGTTAGGTCATTTGATTAATGACCAGTGCTAGAAAAAGACTATTTGAAGGAGAAAGAGTATTTTCAAGGTCATTATGAGTGATATTTATTGGAAAACTAGTGCCAAGGGCATCATTCAATTATGTAGAGTACAAAACAGGAAATTGCATGCAGCATATGTGGACGAGATCCCTGCAGACAATGACATCAGCTGACAAAATACAGCTGCAGAGAAAGCTCTTGGTGTATCAAAATCACAAATTAAGAACTGCCATTACTGATTATCACATTGACTAAGTAATTAGAAAAGATGTAATTCTTAAGTGTCAATAACTAGGCATTTAGATATTTGCTTTCCCAGCCAGCGTCAATAAGTCACTGTATTTGCCCTAGAAAGGGAGCAGGTTGCTTGGCACACAGTGAAATAAAAGACTCTCTAAGATAGATGACCTGGGTCTTTGACCCAGTTCTCAGGCTCTTTCAGGCCAGGGTTTTGTGGTAAAAATATCAAGCTCAGAAAGCCCTTCCTTGTTGGACTTTCCATTAGTCCTACTATGTATGATTCTTCTAAATGAGTCATGTCACTTGTGTTATTCTAAGATTTTTTGTTTGTTTGTTTGTTTTGCTTTGTTAATCCTCCCCTGAGGTTATTTTCTCATTGATTTTTAGGGTGAGTGGAAGAGAGAGGGAAAGACAGAGAGAAACATTGATGTGAGAGAAACACATCAATTGATTGCCTCCTGCACATGCCCTGGTCTGATCAAGGCCTGTGCTGGGGAGGAGCCTCCAACCAAGTATGTGCCCTTGCCCGGGACCCTTTGATCCTGTTCTCCATCACGCTTATTAGTTCTTTATTGTCAATAATACCATCTAAAGTCAAATTGCAGTGAAGCCCTTTTTCCATTTTTACTGTATTCCCACCCTATCTTGGCATGGACTTATTTGGGTTCGTCCTGTTTGATGTTCACTCAGAATCCTGAATTCATCCTGAAGCTTTCTGGCCCTTTGGCTTTTGATATTCGCTTTATCAGCTTAGGATACACTCATAATTCATGATGTACTTTTTCTAGAAAGCCTATACTTGCCAAAACCTATGTCATATGAAAGGTACTTCTTATAAATAATCTTATGATTAATAACTACAAAAATAATCTATCACTTTGTGGACTGCTAAGTGTCACTTTTGGCTGAATGCTTCATATTAATCGTCTTTATTTGGCTTCACAACCCTTCGATGGGGATACATTATTTTTATCCTCATAATGTCAATGAGGACACTGAACTTCGGAGATTAATAACCTATCCAATGACATAAGTGGCAGTGCCCAGACTTACCTCCAGGTGTTTACAGTAAGGTTCTTGCAGCTCCCACAGAAATTTGTTTTTGCATTTATCAATATGTTTTGCCTCATCGTGTTGCCTTTATAAAATGTGTGCTGGAATGTCTCTTAAATTAACTATTTACCCTAACCATAGAGACTTCCATCTTTGTTCCTCCCATACCTAGTAAAATTGTGCTCACTATTTAAACCAATAAACTGAACAATGCACAGCTCTATATATTCCTATAAACAAATAAAAATATGTAATCTGAAAAATCTACTTTTTACGTTATCCTTTGTGATCCTCATTGTGAGATAAGCAACAAATATTATCAACACATTTAATAGATGAATGTTCATATAGATAGTAAGTAACTGAACAAGGATTTGAACATAAATATTTTATTTCCTAATAGAATGTTCCATCATCGATCTTGGACTTTCTTTTATTGACATATCAAGGTTATATAAATTTGAAATAATCTATATATCAGAATAAACATTTTGGCTCTGCTGAATCTATTTGGCAACATTTAAGGTTGAAAAGGAGAATAGTTTTGCACCTTGGCACTATAACAGAAAACAATTCAATCAAGAGCCACAAGTTTTTTAAAAAATAAAAATTTCAGTACCTATTTGTTCACTTGTTTATTTGTTTAGGAAGATAGTTCTTTTTCTTTTGAGAATGTTGTGCCACTTCCTCTAGCTTTCATTTCTGCTGAGAAATATACTGGGGTTTTTTTGCATTGTTTATCTGCTAAAGGTAAGATATTTCTTTATCACCTCTTTCAAAATATTTTTCTTTGTTTTAGTTTTCAGAGGTTTGATTATGATATATCTTGGCATGGATTTATTTGGGTTTGTCCTGTTTGACATTCCCTCAGCTTTATAAGTATGTCGGTTTATGTCTTTTTTCCCATATTTGTAAAGTTTTCAGCCATTAGTTATTGGAATACATATTCAGCCCTACTCTCTTTCTCCATTCCTCTTAAGACTCAGACGACATGAAATGTTAGACCTTGTATTATAGTCCTACAAGTTCCTGAGTCTCTGTTCATTTTTCTTTACTCTATTTCTTTGTTCAGATTGGATGATTTTTCTGTTCTGTTTTTCAGTTAACTGATTCTTTCCTGTGCCATCTCCATTCTCCTGTTGGAATCATTCACAGAACGTGTTTTTATTTGAGTTTTTGTATTTTTCAGTTCTAAGACTTCTATGTGGTTCTTCTTTATGTTTTCTTTGGTGATACTTTCTATTTCTTTGATGAGGCTTTATACTTCTTCATTTCCTTCAATATGTTCATAGTTGCTGATTGAAGTATATCTTTAGGATGACTGCTTTAAAATCCTTGTCAGATCATCCCAACATCTTTATATCAGAGTGTTGATGTCTGTTAATTTTGTTTCTAAGGTCCTTGGTGATATTTTCTCTTTTTTTAAGCTTAATAAGTAATTTTTTAATGTATCTTTGACATTTTGGATAGTATGTCATGAGAATCTCAATTTTATTTGTCTTCTGTGTTAACGGTCCTCCTCTGGTACCATGCCAACAAAGAAACATAACAGCATTGTTGCTGGGTAGGATGACAATTCATGCTTCCAAGCAGGCCTCTGAACAGGTCATTTTAATTCTTATAGACGTGGAGGGGAATCTCACTACTGCTCTTCATGTAGCCTCCACTGGCACCCTGGGTGTGTGTAGGGAGATTCCTTAATGCCAAGGGAGGATGAAGTCCCAGGTCCCCATTTGGTTTTCTTTGAAACCAACCAGTGAGGAAAAAGGGAACCTCATGACAGGCTAAACTGGAAATCTGGTTTTCTCTGCTAACAGTGGTGAGAGTGGGGAATGGTTTCATTCATGGTGTTTGTCTGAAAGATTTTCTTTTGTTAGGATGCTCCTGTCCTGGCCCTTTGCCAGGGGGAGAACAGCTTGCTTTGGCTTTTTTTGGTCTGTACCCATTGATGTTTCCAGGTGGAAGTTTTCTTCAGCTCCCAGCCAGTACTATATTAAGAGAAAGGGTAACCTGGAGAATACACAACTGTGTTGTTCCTTGGGTCTTTCGGTTACTTAAAGGCCTATCTTTTTCTCTCCATCTTTCAGTGTCTTCTCTTTGATTTATATATAACTAGAGGCCCGGTGCATGAAAATTCATGCACTGGATGGGGGGTCCCTCAGCCTGGCCTGGCCCCTCTCACAGTCCAGGAGCCCTCAAGGGCAGGAGGCAACCTGGCAATCAGGGGAAGGCGATGCCCCCATCACACCTCTGCTGCTGCCACTGTTGGCAGTACAAGCCTCAGCTGTCCCTGGTTACCTGAATCTCGGGCGGCCCTGGGTGGCTGGGAAGCTGCCATATGAGGCTTGCCTGAGCAGCTGGGCAGCCACCATCCAAAGCTTGCCTGCACCTCAGGTGTTGGCTGGGCAGCTGCCATCCGAGGCTTGCCTGAACCTCGGGCTGGCCCTGGGTGGCTAGGCAGCCACCATCTGAGGCTTGACTGTGCCTTGAGCCAACCCTGGGCAACTGGGGGGCTGAGGAGACTGCGGGACTCTGAAGGCAGGCACGCGGCAAGTCTGCCCCGTGGGGGCTGAGGGGACTGGGTGCTGCCAACCTGTGGCTGTGGGTGCCACCATCTTTGAGGATGTGGCAGTCAATTAGCATATTCCCTCCTTATTGGCTGTGGGTGCCTCCATCTTTGTGATGGTGTGAGGGTCAATTAGCATATTCCCTCTTTGTTAGATAGGATTATTAGATAGGATGTCCAGGGTTTTTAGTTGTACTTAATAGGAGATATATGGAAAAATACATCTACTCTATTTCATTCTTAAGACTAGAAGTCATATATAAATACTAGCAACTTTGACAAATTGATTTTATTTAAAGTCCTTCAGTTGAATAAGATAGAGTCCATGTAATTAGAATAGACTAGAGGGCTGGATCCAAACTTAGAGTTCCATAATAATTAAAACTTGGGAAGAAGAGAAGAAACCAGTGAATAAAAATGAATACATATCTCTGGAGGGGGAAAGGATGAAACCAGAAAGATATGGCATCATGTAAACCAAGATACATATGTTTTTCAAGTATATGGATATGAGCAATTTTTAATGATGAAATATTGAACTAGATTGAGCACCATTAATTGACCATTGTATTTTGCTTGACAAAATTATTAGTGATCCCAGTAGAAGTAGTTGTGGAATAGTTGGATTAAAACATTTAAATAAGTCTAGCCAGTTTGGCTCAGTGGATAGAGCATTGGTCTGCAGACTTAAGGGTTCCAAGTTTGATTCTGGTCAAGGGTAGATGCATGGGTTGCAGGCTCAATTCCCAGTGGGGGGGCATGCAGGAAGCAGCCAATCAATGATTCTCTCATCACTGATGTTTCTCTCTCTCCCTCTCCTTTTCTCTCTGAAATGAATAAAAGTATATACATTTTTAAAAAATATATTTTATTGATTTTTTTACAAAGAGGAAGGGAGAGGAATAGAGAGTTAGAAACATCAATGAGAGAGAAACATCTATCAGCCACCTCCTGCACACTCCCCACTGGGTATGTGCCTGCAACCAAGGTACATGCTTGACTGGAATCGAACCTGGGACCCTTCAGTCCGCAGGCTGATGCTCTATCCACTGAGCCAAACCGGTTAGGGCTAAAAGTATATTTTTTTAAAAAATAAATAAAAACATTTAAATGATTTTAAAAGTAATATTGAAGACAAAACCATGGAGTCACTAAAAATACCAGTGATTTCCAAGGGTTAAGGGGGTAGGAGGGACAAATAGTACAAGCACACAGGATTTTTAGGGCAGTGAAGTCATTTTTTTATGATACTATAATGGTGGCTATATGACATTCTATATTTACCAAAACCTATAATATATAAAACATCAAGAGTGAACTCTAGTACTTTTTTTTTTTTTCTTTTTTTTTTTTTAATGTAAACTATGGACTTTGAGTGATAATGATGTGTCAAAGTAGGTTCATCAATTGTAGTAAATGTTTCACTATGATACTAGGTGTTGATAGTGGGGGAGACTCTATGTGTGAGAGGGGAAAGGAAAATGTGGAAATCTCTGTATTTTCTGTTCAATTTTCCTGTGAACTTAAAACTTCTCTGGAGCCCTAGCCAGTTTGGCTCAGTGGATAGAGCATCTGCCTGTGGACCAAGGGTCCTGGGTCAAGAGGACATATCTTGGTTGCGGGCTCCTCCTCAGCCCGGGCCCTGGTCAGGGCCCCTGCAGGAGGCAACTAATTAATGTGTTTCTCTCACATTGATGTTTCTCTCTGTCTTTCCCTCTCTCTTCCACTTTCCCTAAAAATCAATGGAAAAATATCCTCGGGTGAGGATTAACAGCAACAACAACAAAAAACTGCTCTGGAAAATGAAGTCTCTTAATAAAAACAAGTGAGCAAATTGATAAATACAGCATTTTAAAAGAAAAAAAAGTATATACTATTGAGGAATTTGGTAAAAAACAAACACCGATAATACATTTTTTATTTTTCAAAAAAGACCAATAAGAGATTTTTCAAAAAAATTGCTCTGAATATGAGCAGAAAATGAAATGGTAGCCAGAAAAAGTGGAATCAAAGGAACTTTTTATTTTTTTTAAGATGATATCTATTAAAGCAGGATGTTTAATGGGGGGTGGGGGGCGGGAATGGAAAGTGTGTGAAAGGGAGAACAATTTCAAAGTAGAAAATCTTAAGCAAAAAGGAGTAAGATTTACTGGTAGATACATGAGAGAGAAGGCTAACTTTAGAGAAAGAACCTTAGATAGAGAGATTTAGATAGTAATTCAGAGAGTCATAGTAAGTAGACCAACACAAGAGGAGAACCTTATTGGAGAAATATTTGTGTCATTTATCCCTTAAGTTATTGACATTCAAGATCAGTTTAGTGTTTTCATTTTATAAGTACAGGTGCTATTAAATTGCCCTGGAGGGGTCACATAAAATAAAGTAGGAAAACTGCTTCTTTTCCAAAGTCAAAATCTAAATCAAGTTCAGTGTGGTTTTTTTTTGTCATAAAAATAGGACAATGCCAAAATAACACAAGTTGATATCCAGGAAATAAATTTTCTCAGATAATACAGATAGGTTTGGACTTTACAATACACTATAAATGACAAAATTCAATAGGCATGTTTACTTCCTTTGAATGTCCCAAAGGATAAAAAAATAGATAATTATTTTTAAAAATCCTTTTTATTGAATAATTGGGGTGACCCACAAAATTATATAGGTTTCAGGTGCACAATTCTACAACACATCATTTGTACACTATAGTGTGTGTCCACCACTCCAAGTCTAATGTCGGTCTAAGGTCTATCACCATGAATTCTCCTCCACCTTTACCATCCCCCACCCTGGCAATCACCACACTGTTTTGCTCATTTATAGCCATTTAGCATATTTAGCATTTGGTAGGCCAACAATAATTAGCTGTTTTTCTTTCTTGCCATTTTTAATTTTGTGAAACATGGGAGTTTATATGTATTAACTACCAAATTATTACTTTTCTTAAAAGAATTTTCTCTATTTCTTTCTTTTTTTTTTTTTTTGTTTTTTTTGGCTCTACAGTTTTGGTCAAATGAATAAACCACATTAAATGCCAGAACAATAGACAATATTATTGGTTATTTCAATGGCAGATAAGTTAGTCACTTTAAAGGAATGAAATGCCAGTTCAGCTGTGAAGTGGTGTGATGTGATGCTGGAAGCTTCTGACCATATTTTATGCTTGACAGTAATAATATTGAATTAATATGTCCCTGTAAGGCTTAGAAAATCTGGTTCAAATTTAGCCCAATTTATCAAGGTTTGGCAGAGTTATAAGAATTAACAAATCATGCTGTGACTTAAAATTAGCATTATGAATATTTAGGAGCTGTTAAAACTGTGGGCTAAATATATAAAATGTCACTGTCATCATATAAAAGCACAGTTTCACACATAGGAGAGGAAGGCACATTACACAGTTCAGTATGGTACAAAGTACAATGTTTGCTTTTGCTTTTGAGATCAACATCTTTATAAATGTTTTCTTTTGGTAATAAAAAGTCCTCCACATCTGCTGCAAAGATGTCATGGCCTCCAATCTGATCTTTTCATCACAACACATAGGAAATATATAGTGACACTCCATCCTTTTTTTAAAATTTATCTTTATTGCTAAAAGTATTACAGATGTCCCCATTTTTCCCCATTGACTCCTCCTCCCTACCCCTCCCCCCTCCCTAGGCCTTCACTATTGTTTGTGTCCATGGTTTATTCATATCCTATCTAATAAAAGAGAAACATGGTAATTAGCCATACCTCCGCTACCCTTCCCATTGGCTAATCAGGGCGATATGCAAATTAACTGCCAGCCAAGATGGTGGCCAGAAGCCAGGCAGCTTGAAACGAACATGAGGCTTGCTTACTTCAGTGACGGAGGAAGCCAACCTTCCCCACCTGCCGCAGCTGGCCTCTGAGCTTGCAGTTTGAACATTGTTACAAATATAGAATCTAAACAAACTCCAGAAACCTGCTTTCAGCCAGCCGGGATCTCAGAGCTGGAGTTGAAACAATGTTTCATTATAGAACCCAAACAAACCAGATACCTGCTTTCAGCAGCCAAGGCCTCAGAGTTGGAGCCAAGCCTCAGAGTTAAAGCTGGCCCAGAATAAAAAAGAAAAAAGAAAAAAATGAGCAGTTGGGAGCTTCAGTCACCCGCCAGTCTGAAAACAGCCCTTAGCCCCACACCCAGACTGGCCAGGTACCCCAGTGGGGACCCCCACCCTGAAGGGGGTGTGACCAGCTGCAAACAGCCATCAGCCCCTCACCCAGGCTGGCCAGGCACCCAAGCTGGACCCCCACCCTGACCCAGGACACCCTTCAGGGCAAACCAGCTGGGCCCCACCCGTGCACCAGGCCTCTATCCTATATAGTAAAAGGGTAATATGCCTCCTAGCACCAGGATCAGCGGAGCCACGAGGCCTCCCGGCACTGGGACCAGCGTGACAGGGGGCAGCGCCCAAACCCCCTGATCGCCCTGTGGCTCTGTGTGTGACGGGGGGGAGGGGGAGGGCACAACTTCCCTATCCGCCCTGCTCTGTTCATGACAGGGGAAGGTGCCCCAACACCTTGAGCAGCCCTGCTCTGTGCCTGATAGGGGGGAGTTCCCCAATGCCCTGATCGCCCTGTGGCTCTGTGTGTGACAGGGTGCGGTGCCCCAACCCCCTGATCGGCCCTGCTCTGTGTGTGACAGGGTGCGGCGCCCCCAACAGCCCCCCCCCCCCCACAGGCCCTGCTCTGTGTGTGATGGGGTAGAGCCATAACCTCCCCATCAGCCCTGCCCTGAGTGTGACAGTTGGCGGCGCCTGAACCTCCTGATCAGCCCTGCTCTGTGGGTGATTGAAGGTGGCCCCCTAACCCCCCCTAACAGCCGTGCTCTGTGTGTGACGGGGTAGAGCCATAACCTCACCATCGGCCCTGCCCTGAGTGTGACAGGGTGCGGTGCCCCAACCCCCTGATCCGCCCCTGCTCTGTGTGTGACTGGGGGCGGTGCCCCAACTCCCCTATTGGCCCTACTCTGTGAGTGACAGGGGGGAGCTCCTCAACCCCCTGATCAGCCCTGCCCTGAGTGTGACAGGGTGCGGTGCCCCAACCCCCTGATTGACCCTGCTCTGTGCGTGACAAGGTACGGAGCCCCAACCCCCATGATGGGCGCTGCTCTGTGAGTGACAGGGAGCAGCGCCTCAACCCCCTGATTGGCTCTGCTCTGTGCGTGACAGGGGCCAGCGCCCCAACTCCCCTATCAGCCCTGCTCTGTGAGTGACAGAGGGGAGCTCCTCAACCTCCTGTTCGGCCCTGCTCTGTGCATGACAGGGGGTGGCACCGCAACCTCCCCATCGACCCTGCCTTGAGTGTGACTGGGGGCGGTGCCCCAACCCCCCAATTGGCCCTAACCTGAGCATGACTGAGGGTGGCATTGCAACCTCCCAATCTGCCCTGCTCTGTGCATGACAGGGGGCAGTGCCCCAACTCCCCAATCAGCCTTGCTCTGACCCCGACAAGGGGCTGCACCTAGGGATTGAGCCTGCCCTCTGCCACCCAGGATTAGGCCTAAGATAGCAGGTCGTTATCTCCCGAGGGGTCCCAGACTGTGAGAGGGCACAGGCTTGGCTGAGGAACCCCCCCCTCCCGAGTGCACAAATTTTTGTGCAGTGGGCCTTTAGTCCTATACAATAATAACCTAATATGCTAAGTGTCCGGTCATCTGGTTGGCAATTCAACCAATCAAAGCATAATATGCTAATGATATGCTAAGGCCACTTAATCACTTGCCATGATGTGCACTGACCACCAGGGGTCAGACCCTCCAACCAGTATGTTAGCTTGCTGCTGGGGTCCGGCAATTGGGACTGAGTGAGACAGGCCAGACATGCCCTGGAGCCCTCCTGTGGTCCCTCCCTGGATGGCCAACCTCCTGAGTCCCTCCCCAGCCCTGACCCCACTGGTACACAAATTCATGCACCAGGCCTCTAGTATGTGCATAAGTTCTTTAGTTAATCTCCTCCCTTAGCCTTCCTTATGAGAATTGTCAGTCTGTTGCATGCTTCATGTCTCTGGACACTCTTTTCTTTTGATAAGCAGGAGAGAGCCCTTCCAGAGAGCGTTTCTCCTTTGTCTCGTGTAGAATCTCTGGGGAATCTGAAGGTTATGTGCAGTTGTTTTAACCACAATTGAATAACAGTGGAAAATGTAATTATAAATTCTTGTAAATTCATTATCTACTCTATATATAAAGCAAATTGTAGAACTTTAGTTTTCATTTAATGTTTTTGGTTTGGAATTAAAAATAAAAAAATGAACCCAAATACAACAAATGATTATCTGATAAGCAAAATGAGGTCAAATAAATTGAATAGAGTGATATGTATGTAGTTATATCCATAGAGAGCTTGTTCAAAGTTTACTTAAGATAGATAATTGGAATTGAGGACACTGTGGACAGCTGATAACTTCATTTTCACAGAAAATACAATTTGTTTCTGTATTATGTATGCAGGAATAAAGACTGGAAAATGGCATTACCGATTACCTCCAGAGCAGTGGTTCTTAATGGGAGTAATTTGGACCATAGGGGGTACATACAATGTCTGGTGAGACTTTTATATTGGGGTATAATTGACATATGACATTATATTAGTTTCAGGTGTACAACATAATAATCAAGTATTTGTATATATTGCAAAATGATCACCATAATAAGTCTAGTCAACATCTGTCACCATATATAGTCATAACCATTTTGTGTGATGATAACTTTTAAGATTTACTCTCTTAGTAACTTTTAAATATGCAACACAATATTATTAACTATAGTCACCATGCTGTGCATTACAGCCCTATGACATATTCATCTTATAAATAGAAGTTTGTATATTTTGATCCCCCTTCAACCATTTTGCCTACTCCCAATCCTCTGACAACCACCAATCTGTCCTCTGGTCTATTTTTTATGGAAAAATACTTCTAAGTAAGTTCTAATAAACTATATTTGTTTATTAATAAAGAGAAAAGTGATAATATTAGAAGTTTTAATAACTTTCTGATTGCCAAACCATTTCAGATAAAGCTTTCTTTTTTTATTCTCAATCCAATTTGAATGATCTTGATAATTTAAGGTTTGTTTTATATTTCACTCATAACTTAAGTATTGTCTAAATTAAGACATGATGTTTTCATGCATATGAAGAAAACACCTATGTATATTTCAAACTTTGGAATTTGTGGGTGTCAACAATTGATCATGAATCTTTGGAAATTCTGCTTCCGTTGGAAACACAATTGATCAATCTTTGCTTGTTAAAAAAGATCAAAACTAGGGAAAATAAAGTTAGACAAAATTAGAAATTGTCGAGTAAGACTCCCTCCACGTTCTGCGTGGAGTAGGGTTCAGTATCTGAAAGAGGAGCCGCACAACAAATGAGAGAAAAAGATACGAGGTAATTTTGCAATATTGGGGGACCAGGCGGGCAAGTCCCGAAGGACTTCCACCACTGCTCAGGCTGCTCCAATCTTTTATTGATCTGGAGTAGCCCTTAGGGTAAGGAGGTTTCAATGACACACAGATCAGCAAACAATTTCCAGGAATAGACAAAGTATCTGATTAGCTCATCAGTAGATTTCTGGGAGTAGGCAGAGTATCTGATTAACAATAATCAACAAGGATCTACATAAGTATCTAAGGAATTAAGGGAACTAAGGTGGGGATGCTTCAACTATTATTACCTAAATTAACTGGGTGGTGCACAGTTCTGACCTTTGCTAGAACTTCAAAGGTTACTAGCTTTTGGGGGGTCTCTGTCTAAACTCAGCTAGTGAAGACAATGAATGGACTCCGGCAAGAAATAATACACTATTAGAAATGTAGTTTTGAAAAAAATGTAGCATGAACTAATACTAATTGTACAAAAAAATCAAATATTTTCTCTGAGATTATTAAAAGGTAATGATGCATAAAATTCAGTGCTAATGAGTGCATTGTAATGATGTAAAAACAAAATAAACTAAAAAGCATTTTATAATCATTATATATAATAACCAAAACAGTTCCGCCACATTTTTATTTATTTTATTTATTTTTTTTATTTTTAAGAATAAAAATTGATATTTATTCAGTTTAACTACCACTCAGGAAAGATTATGTAAAATATATTTTCCCCAGCAATAAAACAATTAAAAAAATATATTTTCCCCTTTATTGATTAAGATATTACAAATGTGTCCTTCTCCCTCCAATGTCCCCTCATCCCCCCAATCCTGCCCTCACCCTCACCCTCTGTTGTCCACATCCATCGTTTATGCTTATATGCATGCATACAAGTCCTTTAGTTGATCTCTCCCCCTCACCCCCACCCTCCCCTACCTTCCCTCTTAGTTTTGAGCATCTGATTGATGCTTCTCTGTGTCTACATCTGTTTTTGTTCATCAGTTTATGTTGTTCATTATAATCCACAAATGAGTGAGAACATGTGATATTTATCTTTCTCTGACTGACTTATTTCACTTAGCATAATGCTTTCCAGCTCCATCCATGCTGTTGCAAATGGTAGGAGTTCCTTCCTTTTTATAGCAGCATAGTATTCCATTGTGTAGATGTGCCAAGTTTTTTAATCCATTCATCTGCTGATGGGCACTTAGGCTGATTCCAGATCTTAGCTATTGTAATGAAAAGCCTGTATGTTGTATTGTTGTGGAGTAGCCCACATGTGATGCCATATTTGACCAAGAAAAGGCTTAGGATACCTTGGGAAAGCCCTGATAATTTAAGGAAAAAAAGGGTAATATCTTTGGAACCCTAGTCCTTGTACTAATAAAAGGAATGAAAAATGGATAATTGTTTTCTAGACTCTTCTAATTCCTGAGGTGATGGAGAGAGAGGACACAGTGGTAGGGACTTGCATTGTCCTAGGAAAGAGATTTCTCTCTAATTGTCCTGGACTGAGGTATGTCATAACATGGAAGTGGAGAAGAATATTCAATTACATTAAACCTGAAATCTATATAGTATTATAAACCAATATTACCTCAATTTTAAAAAAGTAGAGTCAATTTTGTAAAAAAAACACAAAAAACAAAAAACAAAATGACACCAGAACTCCAGTGGTGACTGGGTCTCCGTTTCACAAGTGTGTCCCCTGTCCCAAAGTCTCTGAGTACTGAAGGGTAAACCTCAGTAAGTCATGGCAGTCTCCTAGTTCTATAGGCAGAGCGAACAGAGAGGGAGGGAGGTGTGGCGGAAACTCAGATGCAATGTTTACAGTGTGACCTTGATTAAAGTGGAAAACAGATTGTGTCTTGCACAGAGAGGAGTGATTATTTAGTTACACTGACATGTACTGTATGAACGTCTTGTCAGGCACTCTGGGACTGTCATCTGCTACAGATCTTGGGATAACGAGAGGTTCCTGATATTGTCCTCCTAGGAGCTTAAACCCTAAGCAGATTGATTGTTAACGAGCCATTGCTTATGGTCAGCAGTCCTTGATTTTATTCTTCTAAGGTGGGTGTTGTTTAATGAAAGTTTTTTAAAATATATAAGCCTGTATTTGCTGAAGGTTAACCTACACATTTCTTTAGGTTGTGTGCTAGTTTGGATGATTTAGATTGGAACGTAAGTGATGGAAAAGCGGCATCAGCAAAAGGGTAGACAAAGAAGCCTCAGACCTTTCTGCTTCCAATTTCAGTCATGCAGAATAAAAAATGTCTAGAGCTTTGATTTAGAATATCATACCTATAGAATACTGTACTGTTCACTTAAAAAATGGTTATGAGGGCAGATCTCATGTTTTGTGTTTCAGTCGTTGCAGAACTTTTGGTCCTGTCCAGAATGTCCACAGAGACATTTGGTCCATGTCAAAAGCTCCTTGAAATTTGTTTTTGTCCATAATGTTCATAGAGACATTTGATTTACCTCAAAAGGTCCTTTAATGTGGTCCTGTTGAAAATGTCCATGAGTATGTTCGGTCTACGCCAAATGGTACTTGATATTTTACCCTGCCCCAAACACCCACGCTTTGAAAATGTCCCTGGGTTCAAAGAGCCTTTATTGGTACCTTTGTCTTATAGAGTTAATACATAAGAAATGTTATCATGTTTATTGGTTCAATAATTGTATTGTGGCTACATTGCAAATAATGACCCTTCTTGCCTCAGGAGCCTGGCTGGTCATGGCACTTAGGGTTAGGTGGATGGGTAAGCTGGAACAAATGTCACACATGCACAAAAGATAATGGTGGGAAATTTGCCTGTGTATTATTTAAAAACATAATTATAATTGCTAAGATTTTATATCTATTTTGACTTCTAAATAAACTGTGATCCTGTGTGTCGGGGAGTCTATGCCTAATTCACACACACAAAAATGTCATACCAAACCTGGCATGGTAAACAAGGAGATAGTTTTAGAATTGGGGAGAAAGAACTAGTTGTTGGGACCCAGAAGCAGTGCTAATGTTATAGGTCTTCTCAAAGTTCTAATAGGATGCAGTCAAAGTAAGTGGGTGATGGCACACATTTCCACCTTCACTATACAAGGCTGAGTTTTAAATTTGCATACATGTGAATCATAGCCTTTAGAATAACTGCTTCCACTATATTTTAATGTTGTTTTAAATCTGGTTTTCTAAACTTTTTGAATCGGTCTTGAAAATGATGCCATAAAGAATGAAAAATAATAAACTCTCAAAGGTGTAAAATTGCCTTAAGTATATCTTCTTGTCCAACCCAATTGCTCATCAGCATATTTGAGAACACTAGAATTGTCCTTCTTGTGCAAAATGCAAAGGCAGAGTTGTCATTGGGTTGGTTCTTGAGAGTTCCCATGTTGCCTTGCTTTGGGGTGGTGATGGCTGGAAGGGTTTCCTGCTATAATGAAAGACTATTGCTGAGGAACCACTTATTCTGTTAGTGTCCAATACTACCTAGCACTCCATGTTCTATGTAGCCTTTCCTGATAAATCCTAGCTTTTAATTATTTTACAATTGCTTTTTTTAAAAAAGGCCCTCTTTATTTTCTTGTTGAAAGGTCAGAATTGTGCCAGTTTACTTAAGAAATGTTTAGCATTTTATACAATCTTGGCAAAGAGAAAACTTCTTGAAAAAGAACTACTTGCCCTTATTTAAATTATTGCCAATAGTTTATGCTACATATTTACATTTTATTCCATGGCTTCCTCTGAAAAAGAAATGTGGTTGTGCAATTGCACAGCTTGCAAATTCAACATTAGATTTCTCTGTGGAAGCCTGCAGACACACAGAAATTAAATGCAGAATTATGTAGGAAATGAATGATCTGTAAATTCATTTGAAATACCCATAGGTACCCCCTTCCAAACTGGGGTGCTTTAAGCGATATGCTGCATTGATTTTCTTGTATGTCACATTACATTGGGTTTGTATGTCTCATTATGTGATGTTATCACTTTATGGTGCAGTGGCTTTTGTGGTGACACTGAACATAATGCAATGTGATGTGCCATGGCTGTGAAATACCATTAAACTATGATCCTCTACAGCAGTGGTTCTCAACTTTCCTAATGCCGCGACCCTTTAATACAGTTCTTCATGTTGTGGAGACCCCCAACCATAAAATTATTTTCGTAGCTACTTCATAACTGTAATTTTGCTACTGTTATGAATCGTAATGTAAATATCTGATATGCAGGGTGTATTTTTATTGTTACAAATTGAACATAAAGCATAGTGATTAATCACAAAAACAATATGTAATTATATATGTGTTTTCCGATGGTCTTAGGCAACCCCTGTGAAAGGATCATTCGGCTCTCAAAGGGGTCTTGACCCACAGGTTGAGAAACGCTGCTCTAGAGAGTCCGTGAATTATGCCCTTTCACTATGGCAGCTCCAGGAGGCAGAGAGAACTGCAGAAGGCACATGTCTTGTAGGATTATCTGAATTTGTTTATGGACCTCATTTGAGTCTTGCATAGTTATATCTTGATAGAATTACTAATACTAATAATGTCACAACAATTTGAATTTGATACAAGGAAACCCACCTGTTCCTAAAGTGAGTTGTTGTGACACCCTTTCATTTCTGCAATTATGGAGCAATAATAAAAGAAAGTATATTGTGTCATTGACCAAATATTTTTCTCATATTGTGCAAAGAAGGGAGAGAACTGTTTTTCTCAAACATGGCGCTTGCCCTGAAAGAATTGGCCAGAATGTTAAGGGTATGTGACTGCTATTGATTTCAGAGAGGAAGGGAGAGGGATAGATAGAAACATCAATGAGAGAATCATTGATTGGCTGCTTCCTGCACCCCTCCCCCCCCCCCCCCCACACACACACACTGGGGATTGAGCCCACATCCCTGGCATTGCTCTGGGTGGAAATTGAACCATGACCAGCTAGGTTGACACTCAACCACTGAGACACGCCAGCCAGGCAAGGTTTTGTATTTTTTTCCTTTTGGATGTTTAAAGGATAAACTCCTTTAAAACCAATTTTTATTGAAATCCTTTCAAAATAAAGTTTACTGTGAAAATTCTCTGGTGGTTACTATTTGCATAAAAGTAAATGATTGGCTGTGGTTTGATTTAGAGACTGAGAACTTAAGACCAGCAATGACAAGGTTACAAGAATTCTATTACATTTGTTAAGACATCATAATTTTGTAAACATTTAATTTAATTCTCATTATTATGTATGTATTATTATTGTATTTTATAGTCAAGGAAACCATAATTCATCCACAGTTCCTTATTCCCTCATGCTTCTTCTCAATCCTGTTCCAGGACCAAAGCCTTATTTCTGTTGTTACTTCATCCTGTCAAAAACATTTTATGGAGGTTATACTATTGAATTATTTCTTTGTGCATGTGTTTTAATTGCAATAGCAAAAAAGGTATTCGCCACATTATCAAACATTAGCTCAGTACATTTTTATAAAACAGGCCAATTTATGTAAATGTGGCCTCAAGTCACATTTTTATTAGCTGAAATACGAATTCAGAGCTCTTAGACAAGTGACATTGTCAGAGTTCATTTAAAAATTCTCCTTGGACTTGAATGTGATGAAGGGATGTATGTAAAAACCTGAGCAGGTTCAGAGGGAAGATATGGCCCTCTGTGAGTCCTCTCCTCATCAGACAAGTGTCATCTTTCATTTTGCCCCCAATTTTCTCTTCCACATATAGCCTATATTTACTATGTACAGAAATGTAATGATGCTTCATGCTTTTATCTTCTGTTGATTATTAGGTTAATGAATTTCTTTTAGGCTTATATATAATTCCATAAATGATATGTTTCCTGAATTAATTAAAATACCCCTTCCATGCCACTGAAGAAAATGTAGGGTGCAATGTAGCATGCACTCCTTTAAAACTTGACCTTGACTTCAGCATCATTCAATTGCAAGAAGGTTGTTCCTAAGACCATTTGATTCAGTATTATGCTTTGTCAATGAATAAATGCATCCTAATTTTTCATGTTGACTTTCATGTGCTTACAATATTTACTATGACATTAATAACTTTGAAATATGCATATAGTGCTCCAGATTACTGGCATGATCATATGCTGTAGGAGTATTGCTAATTTTAAAAGTTCCTGTTAATAAATTGGCTTCATTAGCTCTCGTTAATCTCTGTATGATATAGAATCCTTGCATAAAAACACAGACTTTGTAGATCCAGTTGCAAACTTTTAGTGAAATTATTATAAAAATATTTTCATAGCTTGATTGGTTTTTTCTTTTGTAAACCACTATGTGTGTGTGCATGTGTGTTTGTGTGAATGTGTCTATGTTTAAATCAGATAATGAGATAATAAAATAAGACTATCATGCCTAACTAGTATGGATCCATGATCCATGAGACCCTTTCATGTCTTAGTTGTATTTATAATTCTTTATACCTTAAACTAGAGGCCTGAAGCACAAAATTCATGCACAGGCAGGGTCCCTAGGTCTGGCCAGTGATCAGGGCCAATCTGTGGGGAAACTGGTGGGGCAATTGGGGGCCCTTCCACTGGCACCCTCCTAGGCTGGCCTGGGGCCTGCAGGCTGGGGGAAGCTTCTGCATTGAGCGTCTGCTTCCTGGTGGTCAGTGCATGTCATAGTGATTGGTCGTTCGGCTGTTCGGTTTTGCATATTGGACTTTTATTATATAGGATCACCAAGCTTTTACTTCCGCTTTAAGGACATTATTTATGTTATTGGCCAGTCCCTCTATATTAGTTTACTATTGATACGTACCAAATGACCACAAACATAGTGTTAATACAACATACATTTATTATTTCCATTGGTCAGAAGTCCAGGCAAGGCTTAACTGAAGTCAAGGTGTTGCTTAGGCTGTGTGGTCATTTGGAGGTTTAACTAGGGAAGAATCCAATTCAAAATCATTCCGGGTGTTGGAAGAATTCATTTCCCTTTGGCTGTATAACCAAGGTTCTCAGTTTCTGACTGGCAGCTGGCTGGAAGTCACCCTAAGGTTCTAGAAGTTGCATATAGACCCCTGTCACATGTCCCTCTCCATAGGCAGGTCACAACATGGATCTCTGTTTCTTCATAGCCAGAAAGAGAATCTTTCTATCCAGACTGTTAAAATGGAGCCTTCCATAATGTGATATAGCCACGGGAGTGACATGTGACCTTTGCCATACTCTACTGATTAGATGTAAGTCACATTTTGACCTCCATTCAAGGGGAAGGAATTATAGAAGTGGGATTTATTGGGATTCACTCTAGGGTTTGTACATGACATGAAACTCCCCCACTGGACCAAGTATTTCTATTAGTTTAAAATATGTCAAGTGCCTATTAAATCAGTATTTTCCTGTGTTTCATATGGGATACAAGTTGCCTTAGACAGTTTGCCTTGCTGCTATATCAAGGGAACTTTCTGAAAGAAATCAACTCAGCTGGAAATTTTTGAGGCTTGAGAACAACAACGCTTTTTGATCATTCTTTTCTTCTTGGTATCTTCCACTAGAAAATGATTGGCATTTGTTACACTTTTTTTCCAATGTTAATTGTATAGGACTAGAGTGACTTATTCCGTATAAAATAGTGATAACAACAATAATAATACCAATTGCTATTATTTGCTCTGTGTGATCCTTCTAATTATTGACATTTACTCTTTATAGCATTGCTGAAACTGAAGTATCACAATGTCCGTTTTCAGAAATGAAAACTAGAATTAGAGAGTTTTGTGCATCTGCCAAAGCAAAAAGCTTATAATTAGGAAAAACAAATTTTTAAATGAGGTGTGGCTGAAACCAAAGCACTCATACTCATTAGAGGTGTTTTGATTGAGAATATTATGTGAATGTTCTTGAGAAGGAAATTATCTTTCTTTTATATTGAAAAAACTTTTTTTCCCCCTGAACATACCCATAATATAGTATTTTTTTTTCTTTTTGGATTTGTAATTATAATGAAATGTATAATTCTGGAATTCTGCAACTATTCATAAGAGATTGCTCAATCTTGTACTGACATTATGTGTTGGATAATATTTGTTTTGAGGGGTCATTCTTTGCATTGTAAGATGTTAATAGCACCTTGGACTCTATTCAGTTGTGCCAAGCACAAATGCTTTCAGACATTGCCAAAAATCTGGAGGACTGGGAAGTGGGAGGTGTCAAACTGACCTTAGTTGGGAATCAATGATCTATAGTAAATTCTACTTCTTTTACAGCTCCTGACTTTAGCTTTGAAACCTTCCCCCTAGAAATAATTTTAAGATTCTATTTATCTAAATGTGACATTATATCTTCCATTTTCCTTAAATTTACACCTTTCAAAATCTCTATTTTCTACCATTACCAGTGCTAACTTATTTAACTTATTGCATATTTCTTTTATCAGATGTTAAAGCAGTGGTTTGAACATTGAATGACTTTAAGATTCAAAGGGCCTCCATGTGAGAGCAAAGTCCTGAGCCTTCAAAAAGAACTTTCTTAGTCAGATTGTTATTCTAACAATCATACCGAATATGCCCCAAACAATTTTTTAATCCTTACCATTTTGGATGTAACAATTCTTGCTATTTAAATCCCATGACTGACTTAGTCTCAAAAACCATTTTTGTTTTACCAACTGAATTGGGTGCTTGCTCTCTTGTGCTTGTTCTGCAAATAACTTCAGTCCCAACCTCTTTTTTTTTTTTGTTTTGTTAATATCCTCTTTTCTGTTGACTTTTATATTGAACTTGATTTGCTGTATGACTAAAGAGTAGATTGATATCATTTAATGTAAAAGAGCTGTTTTCCCAGATTAAGCACATAAATAGGTACCTTCATCATTAGTGTGGGCTTTAATAGTTTTTTTACTCTATTTAAACTAGAAAATAAATCCCATAATTGTGGGTAAATGTCTTTATACAGGTTAGGCTTTTAATATGAAATTTAAACAGACAAAAATAAGTGCTTCAAAGGGAACAGTGCAATTCACTAGCTTGGAACTTTTTCACTGGTCTCCTTTTGAAGCATGTATTATATCAGAATGACAAATAAGATTTTGTTTGAGTTTTTTTAATATTCAGAGATATGTGTATTTGTTCTTTTCTTTGTTTCCTTTATCTAGGACATTTCCTTAATCAAAACAATATATAGTTTCTTTATTTCCTAATTCCTGAGATCATGTTTGTCTCACTCCTTTTTTAATTAAAGTACATGTTCTTTTATTTTCCTTCTTTGGTATGCTTATTTATTTTTTTAAAAAAATGTTAGCTGAGAAACTTATCTATTTAGAAAAATAAAGTTAGATTCTTCACCTTTTTCACCTGCTTAAAGAAATAAAAATTGGAAAATTCTGAAAAGATAGATACAAATTTGCTTTTGTATTATCATTGAAAACCTGAGAACTGATAAGGAAATAATTTAAATTAGAATAAATTGGGAATATTTACTTTCTAAGGAGTGTGCTTGTAGAGATTACAGAAGGACTGGTTTATTTATGTGAATGAGTAGGTAAAAGTCTTAAAAGTTTATATTATCTGTGGACCTAGGTTTCAACTTGTCCAAGAGAGTTTCCTGTTTATCATCTCTATTTTCATAGAGTTGCTAAAATTAATATTTTGATAGAGTTGATAAAGTTAACATGATAAATCCAATTACAATTAAAAAGTTTTAATATTGTCAACATTTTTCCAATTGAGAAGGACCTTCTCTCAATATGTATTGCTTGGTTTTCTGTATATGAATATAGATTTTAAGTACATGTACTTAGAGAGTAGAAGAGTGAATGAACCATGTATTGTGGTTCTTACTCTTATGATTTCAGTATGCATGCCAATCGAATTAAAACCTACATTATAATCAATGTCATTATTTAACCTCCAAACACATGTTAATGTTGCATTTAGATTTATCATTGTATATTTGCAGTGAGATCCTATTGTTATGTAGCTCTGGCTCTTATATTTTATCCAAAATCTTAGTTATAAGAAAGCATATTTCTCGTTTCTTTGTGTCATATCAGCCTCTTTTCCTCCTTCTTATTCTCCCTTTCTAGCATATCCATGGTTTGGTAGAACATGATAGGAAAGTGAGCTTCAGGGTAGTCTCAGTTATACTAGGGTAAAAACAATAATTTCCCAATCTCAGTGGCTTAAAGCAACACATATTTTATTCTTGTTCTCACTGTGTATAGCAGGGGTCACTGGGGATTCTCTTCTGTATCACCACCACTCTGGGTCCTGTGCTGATGGGATGGATAGCCACTACCTGGAACTGTGTGGCAGAGAGAGAGAGACTGGTGAATTGCACACTGGCTCTTTATTCTACCAAGAGTAATTCTTACATTTCCACTTATATTTCAGTGGCCAAAGAAGTTAACTGGCCTCTCCTTACTTCCAGGGTACAGAGAGCATGATTATTTAACTGACCTGGAAAGTTAGTATTTGTGGGCAACACCAACACAATATTTGACTATCACCATCTACCTTTTAGGTCATAAAATATTAAGTTCACTCTCCTTTCTAAATGCAGAACACACTTAGTGGGACTGCAAAAAGTCTAATCCAGTCACTGGGTCCAACTCAAAGCCCAGACCTTTTAGCTTATGCCCAGTTCACAGGTACTGAGACTTGTGAACTAAGGAGACACGGAATCTGTCTGTACTCTTCTCTCTATTCACCCCATGCACAGTGATGGGGTAGGCATGATGTCCACAATAAGTGCTCTCATTCAGAAAGGGGGAGCGGTGGGAAACAGATACCAGTTGCTGGACTATAGCATCCTGGAGGCTCCCTAAGCCAGCATTGTTTAGTTCCCCTACCCAAAGGACGGGGAACATTCTTCAAGCTTTAGTTGCTCTTTGAGGGTCCATTGTTTCTCAAGGCTCTTCCTCTTCCATTATCCTGCTGGACTACATCTGAAATGGAGAACACGCCCTCCTTGAAGATGAGCAGCTTCCTCAGTCTGCTCCCTGATTGTAAACCAGCTGGGGAGCCAAGTGTTATTTTATGTCTCAAAGGGTCACCGTCTCTTTTAAGCTTGGAATTTGTGGTTTTTGACAGTAAAACCCTCTCAGAACGAAGTCAGCTTCTTACAGATTACCTTCCAGTTCAGCTCCAAATAACAATGCACACACCATTGATTCTTTCTAGATGTAATTTCTATATTTGCTTATCTGTGCCCTTTCTTTCCCCTATGTCTCTCTCAAGGTCTTTGTATTTAACTTATGTAACGAAGCCTGTGAGTCTTTTTTTTTTTCAATTTAAATTCTTTATTGTTGAAAGTATTACATAAATCTCCCTTTTCCCCCATTGACCTCTCCCCTCCAGCTCTTATCCCCCAGCACTGCCCACATGCCTTGCCCCCACCCCACTACTGTCTGTGTCCATTGGTTATGCTTACAAGCCCTTTGGTTGATGTCTTAACCCTACCCCCACCCCTGCCTTCCCTCTGAGGTTTGACGGTCTGTTCCATGCTTCTCTGTCTCTGGATCTATTTTTGGTCATAAGTTTATGGTGTTCATTATATTCCACAAATGAGTGAGATCATGTGATATTTATCTTTCTCCAACTGGCTTATTTTGCTTAGCATAATGCTCTCCAGGTCCATCCATGCTGTTGTGAATGGTAAGAATTCTTTCATTTTTACAGCAGCATAGTATTGCATTGTGTAGATCTACCACAGTTTTTTAATCCACTCATCTGCTGATTTGTACTTTGGCTGTTTCCAAATCTTAGCTATTGTAAATTGTGCTGCTATGAACATAAGGGTGCATATGTCCTTTCTAATTGGTGTTTCTGATTTTTTGGGATATAATCCTAGAAGTGAGATTACTGGGTCAAATGGGAATTCCATTTTTAATTTTTTAAAAAAACTCCTTACTGTTTTCCACAGGGGCTGCACCAGTCTGCATTCCCACCAGCAGTGTAACAAGGGTCAGAGAGGCAGGGAGAGGAAGAGAGTGATAGAAACCTCAATGATGAGAGAATAATTGATGCCTTCTGCATGCCCCAAACAGCGGATCGAGCCCACAACCTGGACATGTACCCTGACCAGGAATTGAACTGTGACCTCATAGGTTGACATTCAACTACTAAGCCATGCTGGCTAGACAAGCCTGTCAGTCTTTGGAGAGAGAGAGAGAGTCACACATTTGTCTCTTTTCTCTGGGATATTTTGTCCAGTTGAAATGAGTTATTGGTTGCTTCTCTATAGTTTTACCTTTACTCATTGTGCCTCTATTCTTTGAAGCTTATTGCACCTACTTGGAATTTTATTTTAATGGCTGCAAACTGGCATGAAAGGATGTATTAGTCAGAGTTTTTGGTTGCCAGGAACAAGACCTTAATCTGGCTGATTAAGAAGGAATAATGTCTATTAAAAGAATATTGGGTAGCTCACAAATTTTTGGCATGAGAGACCCAAGTGTCAGGCTAAGTTTCCAAGAATAACACCAAAAGCTTTCCTGAGACGTTCACCTGATGAGGCAACCACCCCTTAGAGCAATATTGGAAGGCTTCATGACTGCCATTGCCTGATTGACGGTGGGCCCGTGCCAGGAACTTTTTATCACTGCTGCCCTTGTAATTTTATGACTCAGCCACTACTACCCTTGGGAACAAAATGAAATTTGGATGGGCTTACTTTCTAAAGTTTTTCATTTTTTAATTCAAGTTCTTGAGAAGTTTTCTGGATTCCACCTTGGAGAGGCAACTCGTAAATCTGGAAATTAATCAAATTAGCAAAGATGTTCAAAAAGTACTGGGTAGGGGAAGTAAATGACATCCACCATCTCTTCTTGTTTTCTGCCATCACATTGAAGGTTTAGTGGATCTCTCCTAGCACTGAGAAATTTTCCAAAATCTTGCACGTAGGTTCTGGGATTTCACAACAATTCCATTTATTAAATAAACACTATGCCTGAAAATTTCAACTTAGAATCATTCCTAATCTGTATCAATAGCTGAGTGTGGTATCATGTTACTAATAATGACATTCACAGGCAGAAAACTTATTAAAATCCACTTTCTCATTCCATCTTTACTACAGATTTTTGGTGTTAGTGTTATTACTTTCACTTAACAGAATAGGAAATAAATGTAGAGAGGCTTTGTGACTTGGCTCAGAGTTTATTTCTACTACATAACAGAGCTGAGAATTGAATCTAAACTTTGGGTTCTAACACTTGTGTAAAACAGACAAACTTGGAATTATGCATTCACACTATGAAAAGAGTGAGCTGAAAGGGAATGCATCAGAGGGGGACAAAGCTTTTATATATGTGCTGGTGGGTGGGAGGGAGGATTAAAATGAGATAGAAAGATATGAGACATAGATTCTTTGTGTCATGATGAGTGTTGACACCTGTAACAAATGTAGTGAAAGTCTACAGGAAAAAAAAAGGCATGTGTAGGGAGATCAAATAAATTAATGTTATGTACCTCATAGTTAGCTGAAGACTCTGACTACTGTTTTCTAGAATATCATGTTTTCCTGAAATCTGATGCCATAAAATATTACATTCAATCAGCTTCCTAGAAGACATGCTGGCTGTTTTCTCCAAATTCAGTTCACTTCCCTACAATGTTATTGAGATGTCAAAATATTAGCATTGTCTAAGAGTGGCATTTGTCTGTAGTTTTAAGACTTATTTGTGTTCCTTATTCAGTTGAAAACATGGTTTTAAACTTCTTTTACATTATTGTAGACATCCTTTGCCCAGAAGCACTCTTGATTTTGTTCTTGTTTTGTAGCTCTATTCACCAACTACTGTTGCAGTGTAATAATATTCCCTAAACAAATATTTGCTGTTTATAAAACATATATAATATTTCTTTTAAAATGAAGTAAAAGCCGAAACCGGTTTGGCTCAGTGGATAGAGCGTCAGCCTGCAGACTGAAAGGTCCCAGGTTCGATTCCGGTAAAGGGCATGCACCAGGGTTGCTGGCACATCCCCAGTAGGAGATGTGCAGGAGGCAGCTGATCGATGTTTCTCTCTCATCGATGTTTCTAACTCTCTATCTCTCTCTCTTCCTCTCTGTAAAAAATCAATAAAATATATATATAAAAAAATGAAGTAAAAGATGATGAAAAAAATAGCTACAATGTAAATTCATCTCTCAGAATGCACTGAGCCGAAGTTCGACCAGTTGAATTTATTTTCTGGACAAAAAAAATTGTGAATATTAGCACTTGGCCACCTCTGACCGTTGTCCTCTTTTCTTGTGACATTGAATCATCCATTGATTCTGACCTGCCTGTTTCAGGCTATACAGCATATACTGAAATGTCTATAGTGGCTTTCATTTCCAAAAGAGTACAAGAGTAGCAGCACAAAACCACTATCAAACTGTACTTCCAGTGGCTTATGTGGTAACTCATAAGAGGTCCTGCAGCTTTTTAGAGCATTCACATTACCACTTTATCAGTCGGTAGAGATTGTGGCTGTTACTTATGCTTTCAATAATGCAAGAGTCTTCTTGTCTTCAGAAAATTAATCAGATTCCTGCTCTTTTTCAAACCCAACCTGTTTTAAACAAAGATATTACTTCACATTATGGTATGATAGTTCCAATTTATGTGTCGTATTTTTATTCCTTAAATTAAATTCTTCGAGACTTTGGGATCAGGTGTATTAAATTATGATTTAAATGGCAAATTTAATTTGTTCCTAAAAGATTTATTGTCTGAAAAAGGTTATTATGCCTATTATGTTGACCTTTTCACTGTATATTTGTAATTGTTATATTTGTTTATCCCTTAACTGTAATTTTATGCTCAAGGTGTCTTGCCATTTTCAAGGAATTGGTTGAAGCACATAATTGTGTGCATGTGAGACTTCTGTGATGAGATTTTATATTACTTTATAATCATATAGCTTTTGTTTTTTTAGCTTTCCTGTATTCTCTAGTCTTATTGATCTGACCTAGGAATGCTTTTTCCCAGTATCTATGCTTCATTTGGTTATCTTATTTACCATGATGATGCATTGTCTTCTTTATGCAGATGATATACTGATTTATCTCTTTCAGTGAACTTTTCTGCAGCAATTTCAAAGCTGTCAGGCTGGAAGACTAAGATTAAAGACTAAAAGAACCCAGCATTTCCACAACAAAGTACATGTAAACACAACTGCCAGCTAGAGCTCTTCCCTTGATTTAACAATGTTTGGGTTGTAACTCTTTTGCGAGGGAACAGGCTCTTTTGTAGAAAGCCAAGGTCATGGAGGAACGGACTCAGAGAGGTATTCTAGGGGGATATTACTCACTGGTTGCTTAAATGTTTTATTTATCTTTTAAGGAACATTTATCAACCATGACCATTGTTCTTTGGACTGATTTACAGAAATTCCCTTAGAACATCACATTACTGAATTAAATATCAGGGAATGAGTGGGAAAACTGTTGATAGAAAGAAGAAAAACGAGAACATTCTATGGCCAGAAATACTTCCCCTACCGTCTTCTAAATGTTGGAGTTAGTAGGGGCTTGACTTTTGACTTCTTAAAAGTTCTCTTTCTGCCTCTTCCCTCTAAGTCATCAAATTCATTCTTGTTGATTTAAATGCCATCAATATTTCTGACACATAAACTTACATCCTCAGCCCTCTTGTGTTTTCTGGAATGAATGCTTGTATAATGACTTATTTAAACATTACATGGACATGTCATAGTTATCTTTTATGTGACATGTCATAAGATAGCTTGTGACTAGTCTAGTGTTTCTCATCTTCAGTAAAAGCCACATCTATTCAGCTAACTGATCAAACAAGTCAACTAGCTATTGTCCTTGATTTGACCTTCTAAGTCTGGCCTAATTCAGCCTCTGCTTTTCTTTTTCATCTAGCTGTATACCATTATTTTTATTACTAAAATTCAGCCCTGTTGGCTTTCCTTTAGTAATACTGTATAATTATTTATTTAACTAGTGGCCTGGTGCACAGATTTGTGCACATTGAAAGGAATTAATTAGAAGAAATATTTTAATATCACTATTTTCTCTTTATAATAGAACTGTCAAAGATGAAAGAAAATTAGTAAAATGTATATGAAAATAATATATAAATTTATTAATAAATAAACAATAACAACAACAAAGACATGATATAAAAAACAACAAAATGGTATAAGAACATCATTGATAAAAACAATGACTGATAAATTGATTAAACTTATTCTAATATATTCCTGCATACCACATTAAGAGTAAAAACACTTTTAGAGTGCTTGGCTAATTTCTCTTGTGATGAAGTATATACAACATTAACTTTAATGTCATACACTCTTTGAACTCAAGAGAAATCAACATGTAACTGACCATATCCGAAAATGGGTTCAGGTAGGAATATTTCTACTCTGTCTAGAGATTGTCCTTGTGTTTTATTAATAGTTATCACAAATGCTGGCACCACGGGAAACTGTCTTCGAATTAATTTAAATGGGAGGTCAGTGTCAGATGAGGACAAATCAATTCTTGGAATGAGAACAACCTCTTCTTCTGCAGATCCTGTTAATACTTCAGCTTTGATTATGTTAGGTCACAATCTTATGATAATAAATCTAGGACCATTACAAAGATCCCATTTACTATTTTACTATTAAGATTTCTCAGCATGATGATTGCACATACTTTCAATTTTAATTTATGACATGGCATTCCCAAAGGAGTAATACTATTAAGAAATTCTATGGGAAAATTTTCCTTTTCGGCATCATCCATTGAATTGATGGAATCATCACTCAAAGTGTGTTAACATTTATTTTCAAACTAGAGGCCTGGTGCACAAAACTTTTGCACTGGGGGGGTGTCCCTCAGCCCAGCCTGCACCTTCTCACATCTGGGAACCCTCAGGGTATGTACGACTGCTGGTAGTTGGACATCCTTCTCACAATCTGGGACTGCTGGCTCCCAACTGCTCGCCTGCCTGCCTGCCTGATTGCCCCTAACTGCTTCTGACTGCCAGCCTGATCACCCCCTAACCACTCCCCTGCCAGCCTGATCAATGCCTAACTGCTCCCCTGCCAGCCCGATTACTCCCAACTGCCCTCCCCTGCAGGCCTGATCACTCACAACTGCCCTCCCCTACTGGCCATCTTGTGGTGGCCATCTTTAACCACATGGGGACATCCATCTTGTGTGAGGGCATCACGGCCAATTTGCATATTACCTCTTTATTATATAGGATTGCCAGTGCACATCATATGTACTGGCTGGTCAGTCAGTCAGATGTTGGGATGGAGGTATGGTCAGTCACTTAACCTTTTATATATATATATAGATTGTTTTCATGAACCATCTTCTTTTCCATTTTCCTGCCAATAAGGCTCAGGTTAAATATCATGATTCCACAGAAACCTGGCTGCTGCAACTCTGTGACTGTCACTGCCCTTGAACCAGAACAAGGATAGCCAGATGGTATGTTGACATTCTCTTACTTATCTTGGCCCCTATTTCTACGTCTATGTCCAGGAATTCAAGGCTCCTCCAAGTTTTTGCTGCTCATGTAATCCTGCTGGGGTCTCACCCCCAGGTCACAGGCAGGAGAGGAAGTAGAAAAAAGCAAACAAAAACCCTGCCGGTCCCTCCACAGGAGTAGCTTCTGCAAGGTTTGACTTCACTCTCAATTGCCTCAATTTTTCTAGTTTCTTCTTCTATTTACCCAACATTTGAAGTATCCTGGACTTACTCTAGCTTTGCCAACCCCCAAAATTCATGAAATTCATTCCTAAATTCAAAGACTAAATTATTTTATCAGAAGTTATCCAATGGACTTTGTAACTAGATAATATTTATAAAGTTAGCACATTTGATTCCAAAGTATATAAAGGTTTTAGTCTTCAAACCTCTCCTTTTTACAAAAACAGTCTCATCTACGATAACTCTCAGCAGATACAGCCACAACAATAGTAGAAAAAACTGGGCACAACTGTCAATGTCAGAGAGTTTTAGAACTTCTCTTCCCTTGGATATCTTTAATGACATGAAGATATTATTATATTGTACAAGTGGAAACCTGTATATTAAATATAAATAAGGCATTTCTCCTAATATTTAAGGATAAAAATAATGACAATAATATTTGTTTTCTTCAATCCAATGGATCATCCTGAACACTCCTTGAAATGTACTCATCTGTGGATATCACTGGTTAAAAATACATACTTTAAAATAAAAAAGAACTCAGATAGAATCCCAGCATAGCATTTATTATCTATTGCCGGGAGCCGGTCCATGCTTGCTGTTTCTAGGGACCTGGCATATATGGCATACTGTTCTTAATATGTTTGCTCACCTTCTTGGCACTGTGTTTTAACCAAGGTCTCCTCTCTGAGAAAGGTTGTTTCCCCAGGTAGGGATCTTCCCCTGAAGTTAGGGAGGGAATAAAACCCCTCAACTAAGTGCCAGGTGGGTAATTAATCACTTTAACTATGAACAATCATGCTTAAGCTACATAATCTTTACTCCCTGGAATGGAGATAAGAAACGCCCTAACCTTTGTAATAGAGATTGATAGGATTGAATCAACTAGTATAAATACAGATGTAACAAGACAGCAACAGACAGAACTCAGAAGACAGAACGAAGAGAGACGGAACCTAGGCACAGAACCTACACAGAACGTTCTCTAGAGACAGAAGAACTTCGCTGGAGAGAACATGGCAAAAGATCCTGGACAGAAACTGGCCTCAGAACCTAGAGACAGAACCTAGCGAGAGAACATGGCAAAAGATCCTGGACTGAACCTGACTACAGAAACTGGCAAGAGAACCTGACTAGAACCTAGTGACTGAACCTGGCTGGAGAACCTAGCGAGGGAACATGGCTACAGAACCTGGCTGGAGAACCTGGAGATCCGAACCAGAACTTCGCTGGAGATCCTGGCTGGAGATCCTGGCTAGGCTGCTGATCAACTGAACACTGTCTCCGTGTCCTTCCTTCTTCGCCGACTCCATCCACACCTTTGGGGACCCCTGGACCCGCTGGGGTTGGACTCCGGCAATCTATGTAACCAGAGACAAATTTTCTACTCTGAATTTCAGTTACTTCTACTGTAATATGAGAATTGTGGTAATGATTAAATGAGATAAAAACATATCCATTATATTGCACAAAACCTCTCACAAAGTTTTCTATATATACACATATATTTATATAAAACATACCATATATTATATACAGTATAATTTGCCACTCAAAGTCATTAAGTCTTTATGAACTGTAATTACCCATATTTAAAATAAGATTGGTTAATATTGCTGAGCTTTTATCACTGGCTGGTTGTATCTTGTCAACTCAGCATCGCTGCCATACCCTTTAGCTTTTGGCTTTACACCACAAGGGGAGGCCTGGAATTACATCACCCTAAAATTCCTAGGCTCTTAAATACCAACAATGAGAGGCACTGAAGAACTCTCTGGTCAGGTAGCTTAGATCAGTGATGGCGAACCTATGACACGCGTATCAGAGATGACACGCGAACTCATTTTTTTGGTTAATTTTTCTTTGTTAAATGGCATTTAAATATATAAAATAAATATCAAAAATATGTCTTTGTTTTACTATGGTTGCAAATATCAAACAATTTCTATATGTGACATGGCACCAGAGTTAAGTTAGGGTTTTTCAAAATGCTGACACGTTGAGCTCAAAAGGTTTGCCATCACTGGCTTAGATCATCAGTGGTGACTTTCTTTTGACTTTGCAATTTCTCCTGAACTACTTTGGTGATGCGGTTACTTTGGATTATCAGATGCAGCTCCCTGGAATATCTGATATCCTGAAAGCAGTAGCTGTCCTTCCCTCCCTCAACTCTCCCAACTGTAAATCTTTGGTTACTTATATTAAACTAGAGGCCCGGTGCATAACATTGATGCACTAGGGGGTGGGGGTCCCTCAGTCCAGCCTGTACCCTCTTGCAGTCTGGGACTCCTCGAGGGAGGTCCAACTGCCAGCTTAGGCCCGCTCCCAGGGTGGTAGACATCCCCTGAGGGGTCCTTAGCACTGCTGCAGAGTTGGGAGAGGCTCCCGCCATTGCTGCTGCACTCTCAAGCCATGAGCCCAGCTTTTGGCTGAGTGGCACTTCCCCTGTGGGAGCGCACTGACCACCAGGGGGCAGCTCCTGCATTGATCATCTGCCCCCTGATGGTCAGTGTGCATTGTAGTGACCGGTCGTTCCTTAGTTCGGTTAATTTGCCTATTAGGGTTTAATTATATAGGATCTGTTTCTAACAAACAAACAAACAAACAAATAAAAGACACCTAGAGTAACTTTGAATTTGTCAATGTTATTTTGACTGATATGTGCTCAAAAGCCATAATGCCCATAAAGTTTCTATTAGATAAGACAAAATGTTATACAACTATTAGATGTTTTATCTTTCCTCTTTCTTTTTTTCTGAGGGATAATAATTTCTCCTTTGGATTACCATGCATTTTTTTATTTGTATTGTCTTTTTAAGACATGGTTAAGCAATGGGAAAAATAAATTTTGAATACAAAGTTGTATAATTTATATAGTGTAGTTATACCAGGTTTTATGATTACTAACTTAAATATAAGGAGGGAGGTTTTTTGTGAGTAAAATAGAGTGTAGATTTGCTATTGTTTATTTTTTGTAATGCTCTTTTGAAAAGTGCTTTTAAAGTAGGCATGCTTCTATAATGATAGACTTGTTAAGAAATTGTTGATTAAAAACGTCAAACTTCCTCATTCACAAAATAGTATAAAGTACGTACAGGACAGCTCTGCTATCTGACTGAACTGCAGCAGATCTCATCACTAAGGGATCCTAGTGAAATGGAAAATGGAGCTTATTCTGATGAAACTACCAAAGAATCTCTAGCAGAGAATGCCAAACATAAAGGCCCAGAATGTCACTCAGAGAGGATGGGACAGAATGTGCTATCATTTGAAAGGTTTTAATGAAAAGAATTCTAATGAGGAATATGGATAACGAAAAAACACACAATTTAATGTAAGAATTACGACCTCTAGGGAAAAGTATGCCAAGTACCAGATTAACCTCATGACTTTTATTGCAAACCAGGGTCACTTTTCCTAGAGGAAGCCATTAAGGCTGCCTTAGGCTTCAATGAGACAAGCTATCTGATTCCCAGAGAAGCTGAAGACTGGGGCAATGATAATAAAATTTCTAATATTTATTGCCTGGGGAAATATATTCAAAGATGGCATGATGCCAAAAATAAATTAATTTTTAAACAAATCCCTGAACCTTTGCTCTTTGTGGCTTCCCTTTGGTGTCTTGTCAAATGTCTCCAGTCTGGTAGCTCAGTTCATATTGAAATTGGCGTATCCATAATTTATCTTAAGCCTGGCAGAGAAAACGCTTCCTTTTGAATCCCATTCAAAAATTTTCTAAGTTACAACAGCAATGCTATTGTCAATATCTAGGCCAGAAACTAATTAGCATGCATATTTATTTTTGCCTAAAATTCTATCACTGAGAAAAATAAAAATAGCACTGAATAAAGTATTAAAAAATATATAGTGATTGTTTCTTTCCTCTCCTAAAATATATAAACTGGATAATATTGAATATATGCTAAATAAAATTCTTGTATAGACTAGTTATTCCAGGGTATATTTGGGTAAGTTCTTTTATTTACTAGTTTGAGCCTAATAAATGTCTGATACATATATCATAAAGTTGTGTCTTAGTTTCAACGTATCTCAAGTCATATCAAATAAACTGCAAATATAAAACATCAGTTTGTCACAAAATAAAATTTAAATTTATATGGAATATTTTTACATGCATATTCTACTTTAAACAAAATTCATATTATGCAAGGAAGTGACTTGTAATTCTTTTTAAAAATATATGTATTTTTATTGATTTCAGAGAGAAAGGGAGAGGGAGAGAAAAATCAATGATGAGATAGAATCATTGATAGGCTACTTCCTGCATCCCTCCCCACTACTGGGGATCAAGCCTGCAACCCTGGCGTGTGCCCTGACTGGGAATCAAACATGACCTCCTGGTTCATAGGTTGATGCTCAACCACTAAGCCACATGGGCAGGGCAACTTGTAATTCTTAATAGTTATGAAACCAGTGACACAAGACTATATCACTTGCCAACACAAAATGGCATAAAACAAAATATTCACGCCATTACCCAGTATCAAGATGAAGTTACCTGCATCCAGGAAAGAGAAGAAAAAAAGAATCAAATGGAATATTTTAGCAAAAAATATAAATAAATCAGTCTTCATTTGAGTTACATAAGACTACCTCTAATTGCAGGTATTTGTAAAGATCTCCATTTTTTTCTGCTTTATGTAGAATTTGATTAGATATGACAAAAAAAAGTATATGATGATAATGCCTTACAAATAATGAAAAAAACATTTCTATAAAAAAGTCTTATACACAAATTATTAATCAAGAGTGGTGGAAGAATAGAGGTGTTTCCAGACATTCAAAGATACATAAAATTAGTGTCCTGTCCTTTTAATTCTTTCTTAGAGAGTAATCTAAGGTGATACTTTCACAAAATGAGAAGATACAAGCAGCAAGAGAGTCGGATGACTCAGGAAATTATTGAAGGCAGGTCCACAAACATCATCTCACAGTGTAGCTTCGAGTAGCAGGCCTGGGTTCTCCGGAACAAGGTAATAATAAAGGGGAAACTTTCTGTATAAATCCAAAATTCATATGAAACATCCCATAAAATTAAAACAGGGAATTATTTAATTAAACATAAATAACATCAAATAAATAAATTAAAACTATAAACTTCAGAAATAAACAAACAGCTCCCAAAATGTTAGCGTAGAAATTTAAAGCACACTAAAATATAGCTACATTTTGAGCAACTCATTGAATGTCATTATGAGACTCAGTTTATCTTGATCATGTAAGTGGCATAGCAGAAGTGATATTAAAAGCATTATAATCATAGCATCTCATGGTATAAATCCACGTGGATTTACAGTGTCCAATATTTGTATAGTTTAATTTCCTGAAAAATGTTTACTATTTTTTATCTTTTGGAATCACAATGAACATATCAGAAACTATTTAAATAAGGTTAAAGAACATGAAGTAAATGTTAGAAGCCTTACCAATATAAAAATACATGTACAATTTACAGAGATTGGAGGAAAGAAGGAAAGGAAGAGAGGTATAAAGGAGAGTCAGAGTCCTTATCTTTTAAAGTGAGCATTTGGAATGTTCTTTATCTCTTAGAGAAACAAGAAGTAGAAAATTAAGTATGATTTTCAAACTTCCATAGTTGAGTAGCAGCTGAACTAAGAAGTTTGATATAACTAAGGTTGAAAGAAGAGAGGTAAGAGAAGTATAGTGTTGTAAATCTGCTTATACTAACAAAAAGTGGTCTTTGAACTTTTCAAAATTAAAATATTTGCTTTTGAGGGTTGGAACTGGGTGTGAAGCAGGGTAACTTGGGACTCATGTTTTTTATTAAGTTAATCTGTGTTATTAGATTATTTAAAACTATGTGTGCCTATGTTTTCTTTAGTCAAATTGTAAAGCAATTTGAAAACAAAAATTTCATGTAAAAGGATATGTACAGAATAGCAAAAGTACTAAAGAATGGAAAGCATAATAAATTTAGAAGTGCTATTTTGCAATTCTTTATCATTTGTTAATTCCCTATCAAATTCCCCAAAGATCAGTTATTTAACCTCAATTTACCACATTTTGATTCTCAACTTCTAAGAAAACTCTTTGTCTCATCCTATATGATAAAAGCCTAATATGCTAAGAGTCTGATGGTTCCACCACTCGACCATAGTGCAGATGCTCCTACTGGTAGGTTAGCTTGCTTCTGGGGTCTGGCCGATCAGGACTGGGTGAGACAGGCCGGACATGACCTGGAGACCTCATGTGGTCTCTCCTTGGCTCCGATTGTGCTCCGGTGAGGTCCCTCAGCCTGGCCTGTGGGGGTCAGCTGAAACTGGCTCTCCAACATCCCTTGAGGGGTCCTGGATTGTGAGAGGTCACAGGCCAGGCCAAGGGACCCCACCAGTATACAAATCCATGCACCAGGCCTCTAGTTTTTTCTGTAATTCTTTACCATTTGTTAATTCCATATCAAATTCCCCAAAGTGTCTTTTCTAAAGATCAGTGATTTAATCTGAACTTTCCACATTTTGATTCTCAACTTCTAAGAGAACTCTTTATGTCTATATGTAAAAAAACCTAAGCGACCATCATGACCGGATGACTGAGTGACCGGCTAGTAGCTATGACATAAACTAACCCCCAGGGGGCAGGCACTCAATGCAGGAGCTGCCCCCTGGTGGTCAGTGCACTCCCACAGTCAACCTCCCACAACTGGCCAACCTACCATGGTCCCTCCTCCTGGACTGGGTGAGGTGGCCCCGATCAGCCCCAATCACCAGCCAGGCTGAGGGACCCTACCAATGCATGAATTTGTGCACTGGGGCCTCTAGTTATTATATAAAAAATAAAAAGGTTCGTGCAAGAATATGCCTTCCTTCACCCAGCTGCTGGCACCTGCTTCCTTCTGGCACCCAGGACCCAGGCTTCCCTCCTCCAGCCACTGGCAGGCACCCAGGGCCTGGGATGGCTTCCCCCAGGCTGCCCGCAGGCACCTATGATCAGGCTGGCTTCCCTCCAGCCCTGGCTTCGTTAGGAAGGATGTCTGGAATGATGTCCGGAAAACATTCTGTCTAATTAGCATATTATCCTTTTTTTATTATAGATAATTTTTATTGTTGACAATATTACATATGTCTCCCATTTTCTCCCATTTTGCTGCCCTCCACCCAACCCCCACCTCAATCAGGTTTTCCCCATGCTATTATCTGTGTCCATGGGTTATACATATGTACATATACTTTCTTTGGTTAATATCTTCCTGCCCCCTCCCACCTCCCACCTCCCACTGAGATATGCTATTCTGTTTCATGCATCCACACCTCTGGACCTATTTTGGTCCTCAGTTTATTTTGTCCAAGTGACTTTTTAAATATGGCTTTTGTTACCATTGTTTGCTCCTCTTTCTCTTTAGATCTTAAATGATGTCACTCTAAAAGTTTTTTTTGAAAGATCTTTTCCCTGTATTTATGTTCTCATTATTTGTAATTTCATACATGCCACAAAGCTGCTTCTTTACACATGCCTTTATAGTTACAATGCTACATTAGAAACCAAAGCCACACTTCAATTCATCTTATCTATTATTCAACTCATTACTTTTCACTGCCAACCCATTTCTACTCCTGGCTGTTTATCTCTTGTTACTCTTTCCATTACTAAGCTTAAAACCTCAGGGAGCCAATCTCATCTTCTTTGTCCTCCTCATTGCAAACATGCATCCGAATGACTAGTTCCAAGTTCATGTCCTCAAAGTTAGTTGTGCATTTATCCTCTATTTTATATTCTCACTGCCTCTTTTGTCAGCTTCCACATTTTTTTTACTTTATTTTTCACACATATTCACCATTCAATCCTAGTTCTTAAAGCAATCCAGACTGATTTAAGATATGTTTCAATAACTTCAGCCTCACAATTTGACAGGGCTTGAATATAAGTCATGAGTCCATGATTTATGAGGTTGGCAGCTAGCCTATATTTCTGGGCTCAGTTTTGCATTAACATATTTTCCTTTTTTCTAGCAAGCAGACACGTCCCAAGAACCCACAAAGCTACAAAATTCAGAACTCTCTTTGTCTCTTGGACCTGGCTCAATCCTCTGGATTTGGTTTCAGAGTTAGTTAACATCTCTCTACTATCTCCCCAGATTGCCAACCAGGAAGAACATTCCCCTACAGGATCTCACACTAAACCACAGCTTAAGTCTGGGGCACTTCTCTATTCAATTTCCATAGTATGTGATCCACTCCTTATCTATCCCCATTTTCCAGTCAAAGTCCTGCTGTAGTTTGGCAGGGCTACCACTCAATAGGCTTCTGATTTTAATAGTAAAAAATATGCTTTCCTAATGCTGTTATTTTACCACTCAGTATCAATGGAGCTCCAAGTTGTGCCTGAGATTGATGCATTTTAAATATTATTTTGCAACCAGCCTTTATAACTTGCTTATTTCCTTTTTTCCCACCTTACCTTAGTGACATATAACCCAAGGTAGGCTTTAGATACTTTCCCTTCCCATTGTCCCAACTGCTGTAATCCCATAGTCCAGTGGTCGGCAAACTCATTAGTCAACAGAGCCAAATATCAACAGTACGATTGAAATTTCTTTTCCGAGCCACATTTTTTAAACTGAAACTATATAGGTAAGTACATTCAACTTTAAATTCACGGTTTTCGTCTTCCGTTTTTCTTTGCTTCTTCTTTGTAGCCATCTCAAACAGGGCACCTAAAAAATGTTTCATTTTATAATAATAAAGCCACCAGCACAAAAGAATTACAATTCTTAAATTGATGACAAAAATACCTGTAGGATTTGCAGCTGGTTGGAAAAATACAGGTAACTTTATGCTTCGAGTAGGTACTTTTGTCACCCGCGCGCGATTTGCGGACGCGACTAGCACTAACCACTGCACATGAGACTGCTGGCTGACCGGCTCACTCAACTCCTGCATGAATCACGCGCGCCTATCCCCTTGTGTATCCCACCCCCCACCTGCACCGTGTCTCCCGTCGCCCAACTGACCAACACCCCCACTTCTTCTAACACCACTTCTTCAAAATAGACTCGCCCAGGCCGAATACCGACTTCTGTGCATGGGCCACGAAGTTTCAATTGCACTGTACGTGCACACCCGCATGTGGAATTTTGTGGAAGAGCCACACTCAAGGGGCTAAAGAGCCGCATGTGGCTTGTGAGCCACGGTTTGCCAACCACCGCCCTAGTCCAAACATAAATACTGCTACTATCCTGATTCAAGTCCTTTACTATCTCTCCAATAGCAATAGGTCTTTATTAATATTTATTACTTATAGTTACTCTTCTAATTTTCGTGTATGTATATTAGATTGCTTTCCTTAAGAGTGAGGACTATGCATTTATAGAGATTATTATTTCCTATTTTAATTTATTAGTTCATCAATCCAACATACATGGGAGAGCAAAAGTCGGTTTATAATTGTGAGCACACAAAATAGAGTTTATTCTTGTATTATTATTTTTTAATTATTGTATCATTTGTTATTAACTTACGTTTGCCAATTCTACATACAGATTCATATATCAATTAAATATACTGTTATTAATATAAATAGACTAAACATATTGTATATTCTCTTTTTTCAAAGGCCTTCAATGGCTCTCAATTTTTCTGCAAAATAAAATACAAACCCAATTGTTTTAAAATATTTTAATTGTATTAACATCTTTACATACAACCTATATTTTAAATAAACTGCATTTCTCATGTTTCCATAGTAATTCTACACATCTAGCTATAACGTTTCTTCCATAGGATTCGCCTTCCTACCCTCCAATATATCAAAACCTTATCCTGTATTTTCGATTCAAATCTAATTCCAAAAGGAAACTTTACCAGGTATTTGACTATGGGAGTAAGGGAAATCACTCACTTCCTAAAGATTTTATTTCCCTGCTCTCTAATCCTACAGTTTTAATATCTCAGAAAAATAGTAGAATAATTCATATGAAGTTGCTACTTGTTATGTTTCAAAAGTGGGGAATTATTAAAAAAAATTAGTATCTTAATTCTCAGTATATGTCAGATTTTGCTATTAATGTATAATGAACATGCAGTAGAATTTGATTGTGCCTAGTTAGCATCCTTCAGAAGAGTCTATGTTATTATGACAAAAGATATCTTATTGATATTGGTTAAATATTAAAAATTATTTAAAATTCATTAAAAACATACATTTAGATATGGTATACTTAGCCTTTTGGTACTCTATTTACCAAAAGTGTTAAAATGGAAATATTGATCATAAAGATAATAAACACATATAAATATACTAGAGGCCCGGTGCACAAAAATTTGTGCACTCGGGGGGAGGGGGTGCCCTCAGCCTAGCCTGTGCCCTCTTGCAGTCTGGGACCCCTCAGGAGATAACGGCCTGTTGACTTAGGCCTGCTCTTGGGTGGCAGAGGGCAGGCCCAATCCCTAGGTGCAGCCCCTGGTCGGGCTCAGAGCAGGGATGATTGGGGAGTTGGGGCGCTGCCCCCTGTCATGCACAGAGCAGGGCGGATCAGGAGGTTGCGATGCCACCCTCAATCATGCTCAGGGTAGGGCCAATTGGGGTGTTGGGGCACTGCCCCCTGTCACACTCAAGGCAGGGTCGATGGGGAGGTTGCGGCGCCACACCCTGTCACTCACAGAGCAGGGCCCATCAGGGGGGTTGGGGCGCTGCCCCCTGTCACTCACAGAGCAGGGCCCATCAGGGGGGTTGGGGAGCTCCCCCCTATCAGGCACAGAGCAGGGCTGATCAGGGGTTTGGGGAGCTCCCCCCTGTCATGCACAGAGCAGGGTCAATCAGGGGGTTGGGGAGCTCCCCCCTATCACTCACAGAGTAGGGCTGATAGGGGAGTTGTGACCCCGCCCCCTGTCACACACAGAGCCGCAGGGTGATCAGGGGGTTTGGGCGCTGCCCCCTGTCACGCTTATCCCAGTGCCGGGAGGCCTCGTGGCTCCGCTGATCCCGGTGCTGGGAGGCATATTACCCTTTTACTATATAGGATAGAGGCCTGGTGCATGGGTGGGGGCCTGCTGGTTTGCCCTGAAGGGTGTCCTGGATCAGGGTGGGGGTCCCCACTGGGGTTCCTGGCCAGCCTGTGTGAAGGGCTGATGGCTGTTTGCAGCTGGTCACACCCCTTCCTGGTGGGGGTCCCCACTGGGGTGCCTGGCCAGTCTGGGTGAGGGGCTGAGGGCTGTGTTCATGCTGGTGGGTGACTGAAACTCCCAACTGCTCTTTTTTTTCTTTTATTCTGGGTCAGCTTTAGCTCTGAGGCTTGGCTCCAGCTCTTAGGCCTCTGTTGCTGAAAGCAGGTATCTGGTTTGTTTGGGTTCTATAATTGAAACACTGTTTCAGCTCCAGCTCTGAGATCCCGGCTGGCGGAAAGCAGGCTTCTGGGGTTTTGTTTAGCTTCTATATTTGTAATAGTGTTTCAAACTGCAAGCTCAGAGGCCGGCAGCGGCAGGTGGGGAATGTTGGCTTGCTCCGTCACTGTAGCAAGCAAGCCTCATGTTTGCTTCAAGCTGCCTGGCTGCCTGCCGCCATCTTGGCTGGCAGTTAATTTGCATATTGCCCTTATTAGCCAATGGGAAGGGTAGCGGATGTATGGCTTATTACCATGTTTCTCTTTTATTAGATAGGATATGGTCACTACAAAAAAATGATAAGTCTATACAGTTGATTGGCTTGCTCTAAATAATATAAAGACAACCACCTTATAAAATTATTTCATGTTTTTATTGATAAAGAATAAAATATAATTATCTTACTTTAACTTGCAGTTAGTCACCACTAAAGCATGGAGCACAACTTCAAATCACATTCCAGTTACGAACCTGCCTATATTATGTATGTGCCATATGATTTTCTGAAAATATATGTAAACACTTTTATTCTTAAAAAAAGTGATAAAAGTTTGATAGGAGTGTTTTCAAGATACAAGGCAAGAAAGTATAATATATTTAAAACTCATTAATAAAATGAATACATGGAAATATATAGGAAAGAGAGGAGTTTTTGTTTTTTGTTTTTTTTTAATATATTTCTTTATTGTTTTCAGAGAGGAAGGGAGAAGAAAAGAGAGATAGAAACATCAATGATGAGAGAGAATCATTGATCGGCTGCCTCCTGCACACCCCCCACTGGGGATCGATCCCACAACCCAGGCATGTGCCCTTAGCCGGAATTGAACCCGGGACCCCTCAGTCTGCAGGCCGACACTCTATCCACTGAGCCAAGCCGGCCGGACAAGAGAAGGTGTTTTTAAATTATTTTTCATTCAACAAATATAAGTGGAATACAAAGATAGAATAGTTAACAGAAGATTCCTGCTTTCATAACATTAATGTTTTTCTTTAGTTGGGTAAAACAAATAATAAGCTTTTAAATAAATAAACATGGTACTATTATATAGAATAACAAATATGAAGAAAATAGAGTAGCCTAATATAAAAGTGAAAGGGCCAAGGAGTGAGTTACTTCTGAGTGATCAAACACAATCCATTCAATGTCAAATTGGAGCTGAGAATAAAATAGCAAGAATGTGTCAATTAACAAAATATTATAGACAACAATAGCAAGTGCAAAGGCTCACAGGTGGGACTGAGAGTTAGTTTCTAAAGGGCACAGAAAGAAAGCCAGTGCAATTTAATAAAAATAAATGAAGAGAAAATGGCATGAAATTAGTTCAGAAAGTGATGAGTTTATGCAGAATTGTGTAGGCTATGTGAAGGTGTTTCAATCTTGTTCTAATATTTTAGGAAGACATTATCTTCCTAAAGCTAAGGGTAATGTCCAACTGGCCTTTGACTGTCAAGGTCTATTTCTGCATAATATAAAGCAAATATATTTCAAAAAACACGGACACCCTTTTCTTACTCTTTATTCATTATGTCTTTAACATATACCAGTATATTATGTGTGCATATATATACTTTTATTGTATGGATTTTTTTTTTGCCATTTCAGAGTCAAACACTGTCTAAGATTTTAATTATACCTACATCTTACAATATTTTCTTTAGAAAACAGGTGAAGATATTTTCATACAAGGCTAATGTTGTTGAATAAACCATTGTGTCTGCTAAATTAACTGTGTCATACTCATAACTGCTTAGGTAAATCATTTTCAAGAACCAAATAGAATGTGTCAGTTTGAGGTGCAGAGAATTCCATTTTCCTCTGAGATGTGGCCTCTAGTACCATTGGTGGAAAGAAAGAATGGAATTGCATCTGCTCATGCCAATCAGTATAAATATAATTTAACTTGTTGATCTGGACTTATTTTCCTCACTTGCTGAACTTTTAAAAACACTACGGGGTTAGACTTACAATGTATAAAATGTTTGGTGCACTATTACTATTCATCATATGAGTGAAAAAATTAAAGCAGCCAATTTTTATGTCACCCATTGCTTAGCATGTCTCTCTAAGCTATGACACACATGGCCAACCTTGAAGATTTCACTCACACAGCAAAGGAGAGATTGACCACGTTACTTGTACCAAAAATACGCCTTTTTAAAAATTTATAAAATTGGATATATCTGCAAAAATGACAGTTTTAGTTTTTGTTATATCACTCTGGCATATAAGGATTTTTTAAAATGAACAAAGAAAGAAAAACATGTATAAATAGTTTTCAATTTTAGTTCAGTATACATTTGATAACTTCCTTATATGTACTCTTTATTTGTTTGCGTTTATAGTCACATGCAACACCATACATAGTTCATTACCTCACTTTGGCCAAATTCAGCAAATCTGATGAATTACCTAGGATAGAAGCTTCAGATTGCCAATATTTTGGAATTTTTCTTTCTTTTTATTTTTTAGTATAAAATCATTTTTAAAATGTTAACAAACTGTATTATGCAAATTTTAATACAGATATACTAAATCACAAGTCATATGGGTATTAAATGACTTGGGCAGTTATTTTACTTCATTGTTTAAAGATATTTATCTAAGAAGAGGAGAGCCTATGATAAGAAAAGAGAACAATAAGGCTTAAAATATCCCAGTGGCCTGAAAAAAATAAAGGCTCATTTCTTTCTCCCACTAGACATCTGCTACATACTGTAGCATTAAATGTCTTCATGATTTTTCACAAACTGTTTTTTTATGCCTGAAATTTTCTTCTTTTCTTCTTCTCCTTCCTGGTCTCAGAATTATTCTTTAAAACATAAGTCAGATTATGCTCGGCTGGTGTGGCTCAGTGGTTGAATGGTTACCTATGCACCCAGGGGTTGATTACAGTCAGGGCACATGCCGGGATTGCGGGTTCAATTCCCAGAAGGGGATGTGCAGGAGGCAGCTAATCAATACTTCTCTCTCGTCCATGATTCTATCTTTTTCTCCCTCTCCCATCCTCTCTCTCTAAAAATCAATAATAGCACTGAAAACAAATAAACAAAATGAAACAAAAACTAAGTCAGGTTTTAACTTTTCTGAGAATCCTCTCAAGTCTGCCAGGTCAACGCAGTTGCTTTATTCAGAGGAGTCACAGTCCATGTAAAAATATTTAATTATTTTAAGTTTTTCATCTAGAATTTAAGTTCTATGACATAAATTCAATTATTAATATTTAATATAGAGCAAAAACTTGATGATAAAATAGATTTACTAAATTGTAAGATGCTATTACTTGACACATGCATCATCTTTCCATTCCCTCTGAATGAATTACATACAGATAGCTTCACTTGTCCATGAAATCCAACTATAGGTCAGGAGTTGGCAAAATTCTACCCATAAGCCAAATCCAATATGCTTCCTGTTTAACACAAAGTTGTATTAGAATACAGCCATATTTGTTTATGTATTATGTATAGATGTTTTTGTGCTACAACATATTTATTGTCTGAGTGCAATGGACTGAATATTGTGTCCATCGAAATTCTTTTATTGAAATCCTAACATCCAATCTGATGCTATAAAGAAGTGGGGCCTTTAGGAGGTGATTAGGTCCTGAGGCTAGAACCCACATGAATGGGATCAGTGCCCTTATAAAAGGGACCCCAGAAAGTTTTTCCCTCTTTTCAGTAATCTGTAACCCAGAACAGGTTCCTCATGGAAACTGATCTCAAACTTTCAGATTCCAGAACTCTAAGAAATAAATTACTGTTGTTTACAAACTCTCTGGTCTGTGGTGTTCTATTATAACAACCTGAACTAAGCCTTAGGGACACTGAGCCTTTACAAGAAGTTTGTGAAACCCCTAATATAAATAAATAAAAATGTGACCTTCACAGTACATAAAGGGGAGGAAGAAATTAAATATTTGTTAAGCAACTTTTTCTATCAGGCATTATCCTATACTTTTTAATCTTTGTTATATCTTTTAGCTCATATAATAGACATATATTGTTACATTAGCTCCCTTTTTTTCTGCGTAAACTGATTATACTTTTATTAGGGTAAATGTCTCCAAATTTTTTACCTAGATTTGAGATTAAAATTTATAATTGACAATATTTCTTGTTTTTCTACTTTATTACTTTATTTATGGTGTTCTTACATGAATGACTATTTATAATCTATAATAATAAAAGCATAATATGCCAGTTAGACTGGAGGACCTTCCAGACGAAGCCGTGGTGGCGGGGGCTGAGCCCCTTGTACGAATTTTGTGCATCGGGCCTCAAGTAATTATATAATAGAATCAATGATATTTTGAAATGCATATGAAGGACAAGCAATATTCTGAATATCATGAGCAATATAGAAAAATAACTTGTCCTAGTTCATTTGGCTCAGTGGATAGAGCATTGCCCAGCGGACCAAAGGGTCCCGGGTTTGATTCCCATCAAGGGCATGTACCTTGGTTACAGGCTCCTTCCCAGCCCGGGCCCTGGCTGGGGTGCATGCAGGAAGCAACCAATTGATGTGTGTATCTCACATCAATGTTTCTCTCTGTCTTTCCTTCTCACTTCCACTTACCCCCAAAAGACAATGGAAAGGCTAACAAAAACAAAAAGAAACAAACAAAAGAATAACTGAATCCTCCAATTCAAAAAAATCATCCACACATTTGAATTCTCCATTCATTATTATCACCATCAATATCCTTAACACACAACATTATATCTATTAAGTACCTTGAACCTAAACTTATCATTTATTTTACTTGCCACAACCAAACATTTTTGGTCAGGCCCATTTTACATATTGCCTGAGCCATTACAACCACTTCCTAATTTTCCTCCCTCAAAACTCTTTACTCTACAATTCTAAGATTAACTTTATCACTCACTCTGTTTCCGATCTTAAATGATAATATAAGGACCCCTCATTCAAAACCAATTTAATCTTCTAATAAAAAACTAATAAAAACAATCATGCCAACCTAATTAATTTACATATATATAATTTAACCAAATATGACATTTTATACTGTACTCTAAACTAATGGGATGGTAAGTTAAGGTCAAACATGATGAATGGTGCTCACATATATGGGAGCGCATGTACTAAAACTGGAACCATACAGAGAAGATTGGCATGGCCCCTGCACAAGGATGTCACGCAAACTCTTTAAGCATTCTCTCTCTATATATATTTTTAAAAAATAATGGTCAGCAAGATCATGTGTCTTCCATTGTTCCATTCACCTGGATTTTATTTTGCCTCAAGTTCATGTTTCATGCCCCTTACCTTGACTTAAAGTTTGTAATAAAGCTAGTATTTTCTCTTAAATGCTTCTCTGATGCAAATGATACAGTTGGGAATGTATGTAGTACTATTTATATCTCAAATGAAAATGATCACATCTTGCTCATTAATAAAGTGATTTGTATAATCATTTTCTTTTATGCATTAGTTTGGTCTAATGTACCAACTATGGATTTATAGGTCCAATAGACCGTGGTGCAAATTCCAGATCTTGCACTTACTACCTGCCCCATAAGAACTTGGGCAAATCATCTCATTTTTAAGTGGTCAGTTTCTTCATTTGTATTAATTGGAATTATAAAACGTTTCCAGATTGCAGATAGGAAGTGATAAACGATCATTATAATTACAAAGATGTTAAATGTGTGTAAGTTAAATAACTTTTAATCATTTCTTTATTATAGCAATGAAAATATAATGCTTTTTATATTCTGCCTTCAATAAACACTTGAAATTGAATAGTATTTGTTATTATTCCTTTATGGATCCAGTCATAATAAATATTAGTTATGAAGCTTGTTCCTTGGAGTAGTTGTGGGAAACCTTATCTATCTATCATCTATCTATCTATCTATCTATCTATCTATCTATCTATCTATCTATCTATCTATCTATCTATCATCTATCTATCTATCTATCTATTATCTATCTATCATCTATCTATCATCTATCTACCTATCTATCTACTCATCTGTCTAGTTTAATTTAGGATAAAGCAAAGCGACTGGACATATAAAAAATGGCTCTTTCTCTGAAATAGCAGTAATGTGAATGTGAATGGTAAACCACAAATTAAATGTGTTGCTTCTTGCCCTAAAGCTCTAACAATGAGAATGTTATTAAAAGATGGCTATAAAAGAGAACATAAATAAGAGTCCATTATTTCCCAAATGTTTGTTTTATCCTAGTGTCATTTTGCTCAGAAATTGATATTACCAACTCAATCCATGTGAGTAAGTATAAATTTCCTAGTGTATTGAAATGAGAGAACAAAGGAACAGCATTAACAGGAATATAGCATGAGCACAAGGCTAGTTTAGTTCAATTTTTGAGTTCAGGCTAATCATTTTGGTTATTAGCCAGTGTAGTTTAGATGGTCAGCAAGCTTACAAACAAAATATGACCATGAGGCCTTGATCCTTTGTTATGTTAATAACATTAAGGTTCCTTAGAGAATTGGCTGACAAAGTTTTAGTAACTAAAATGATATTTCAGCTTTGATAAAAGGATTCAAAGGCAAAAAAGAAATGTGAATAGTTTAGTTTATCCCAGAAATTACTAGCCAGAAATGAAATTCACACAGGAATTGAGCTGATGACAGTAAAATAGTGGCTTTGATTAGAACATTGCTGATGAAACTTAAAATATAGAAACAATAAAATTCAAATTCAAATACCTGTGTAATGGGTAGGATATTCTAATTGACTAGACGTTTTAAAATAAAAAAAAATCAAATTATACTTAAGTGTTAAAAGGTAAATCATTTATCAAATGTTCCATTAATAAGATATCATTTTAAGTTTGTTTATCCTTATGTATAGTTTCTAAAGCTAAACACGAAATTTTTAACTTCTCTTTTCACCATACTACTTGTATGGAATTGCTTTTTAAAAATTCAACGCAAAAGCATTGATTTTGTACTTAGTCTTTTTTTTCTCTTGATATTTTATCCTTTGTTAGACTTTAAGTCTACAATTTGCAAAATCAATACAAACACAGCTTTCCTCAAGAAAGAAAAGAACTCCAGAGGTTTACCTGAGAGCGTCTCAGGCGAGATTTTTGTGACCTTGAACCATTTGTAAAGGACCAGCGGCGACTTTTCAGAGTGTCACATCAAAATTGGTTTTCAGTCTCCAAGGAAGGTTCAGCGTGTAATGTCAGGAACAGCTGGGGTAAAGGCAACAATTATATGTCAGCTCCGTTTTCTTTTCAGAAAGAGCGTTTTCCCAGGCTGACACATGACTATGGAGGAAAAGGACATATACAAAAGTTTGTTTTCATTTTCAATTATTTTTGGAGATATTGAGCCTGTGACAAGCCAGTAATAGTAAACAAAAATGACAAGACTTGACACTGATGATGGAAAGACATAGAAGCTACTGTGGTTAGTACACATTTGGGTTGGCCTCTTTCAATTTTACAAGTTTGAAGAAGAGGAAGGAAAGAAATCCAGAAAGTCATGCCCATTTAATAAGATTTTTCTAACTATAAAAATATACACTCCCTCATGCCTTTGAAACTCCCATCATTTAAGGAATATAGAAATAATTGCTCAGCATGAAATCATTGCAAAACAGTTTAAGATTGACCTAACCAAGCATCCTTGTCCTTTCTGAAGCCCAAAGCCATGCCATTGTTCACACATTATAGGAACTTATTTGTGTTGTTTGAGAACTAGCTGTAAGAAATTCACTCTAAAGGGAAAATGTTGCAACTCACCTACAACTAATTAATGTTTAATCTACACTTTATAAAATGTAAAAAAAAGGAAGAAAAGAAAACGGTTTCATTTATTGGAAACAGTTGTGTGGGCTTGCTAGCAGAGGGAATGGCTATGTTATGTTATGAAATAATCAGAGGAAAAACCCTCTAATGCGCTTTTCATAACACTTAAAAGAGGTATTCTAATATCACAGAAACCTTAGGGAAAGGTTGCAGACAAAAAGCAACATAATTAAATTTCAGTGAAAGGCCTGCCAGAAAGGGATTAAATCAATGGTCCTGTTATTCTTGGTAGACTTCACAGTGGGGACTCAACCAACAGGGTAAACACCAATCATGAGAAGTTGTCTTGGTTGAGGTTTTCTTGATCAGAATTTTCAACTATGCATTTTCACAATTTATTATAGATTTAAATGTAAGGGTAAAATGCTCTTGTTTTACTGGTGAAAATCCAATGACATTTTTAACTGAATGACATTTATTGGAATGTTTGTTGTCTTACACACTTAATGAAATAAGTAGGTAGAGAAAATAAAATATTTAAATTCTAGTCATCCTTGGTTTGTGATTTATTTCAAGTTGTCATTTATACGGGGGCATACCCAGGTTTGTTTGTTTGGTTTTAACCTTTCCCATCTTAGCTCTTTGCCCCAAGCAATAATTCAGTTTTTGGAAATAACTTAGGGAGGAATAGGTGAACATTTAACCCAAGGAAGTGCCTAGTAGGAGACCTGCATAAAGTATGGGCAAATACAAATGTTTAGCAACGTCAGTCATTTGTAGGCAAACATTAAGACCCATAACTACAAAACTTTCTTTTTCTTCCATAGGATGGAAAACTGCTGGGGTCCTGCCCCAGCAGGTCCAGGGGTCCCCAAAGGTGTGGACGGAGTCGGCGAAGAAGGAATGACACGGAGACAGCGTTCAGTTGATCAGCAGCCTTGCCAGGATCTCTAGCCACAATCTCCAGCCAAGTTCTGTCTAGGCTCTCCAGCGAAGTTCTGGTTAGGATCTCCAGTGAAGGTTCTGTGTCCATGTTCTCTTGCTAGGTTCTCCAGCCAGGTTCTCCAGGTTCTCCAACCAGGTTCTGTAGCCATGTTCCCTTGCTAGGTTCTTCAGCCAGGTTCTGTCCAGGTTCTCCAGCCAGGTTCAGTCACCAGGTTCTAGTCAAGTTCTCTTGCCAATTTCTGTAGTCAGGTTCAGTCCAGGATCTTTTGCCATGTTCTCTCCAGCGAAGTTCTTCTGTCTGTAGGTTCTGTGTAGGTTCTGTCTTCTAAGTTCTGTGTGTAGGTTCTGTCTTCTAAGTTCTGTGTGTAGGTTCTGTCTTCTAAGTTCTGTCTTGTTACATCTGTATTTATACTAGTTGATTCCAATCCTATCAATCTCTATTCCAAAGGTTAGGACGTTTCTTATCTCCATTCCAGGGAGTAAAGATTATGTAGCTTAAGCATGATTTTTCATAGTTAAAGTGATTAATTACCAGCCTGGCACTTAGTTAAGAGGTTTTATTCCCTCCCTAACTTCAGAGGAAAATCCCTACCTAGGGAAACAACCTTTCTCAGAGACCTTGGTTAAAACACATAGTGCCAAGAAGGTGAGCAAACATATTAAGAACAGTATGCCATATATGCCAGGTCGCTTGAAACAGCAAGCATGGACCGGCTCCCGGTAAATTCCCCCTTTTTTATTTTTTAAAAGCAGGCATTAAAATGAAAAACCCCAAATGCTCTCTTGTATCCATTTTAAGAGTAGGATTGGCGCTTTCCGCTATTACCTGAGTCCTGATCTATCACCACAGGGAGAGCTTGCCAATCCTGCACTTTCCCGGGGTGGAAAGGCTGCAGTGGGGTTAAGGATAAGGCTCCTTGGGCCTACCTCCTCCCATGCCTTTACATTTACCTTTCCTTCCTCAGAAAATCATGAAACGTTCTGTCTGACTGGGAGTAACCTTAATTCCTCTGCTAGCAAGCATATGAGTTAAAAGATCAATACAGAGTCTTCTTTCTTTGGACTCAGTATGGCACATCTTGTCAATCTAAGTTCTGTACTATCCACCTTCTTACCCTACTTATCCTCTATAGGGGGGTCTGAAGTACCCTGGTGGAGTCCTATCCGTCCCGAATGTGGTGGTTCTCAATGTGGGGGGGCTTACCTAGGGGAATCCTGTTCCAGGGGTTCCCAAAGGTGTGGACGGACTCGGCGAAACTATCCACCCTCTTCCTACGGTGGAGTCCTATCCATCCTGAGTGCAGAGGGGCTTACCTAAGGGGTCCCTGTTCGGGCGCCATATGCCGGGGTCCAACCCCAGCAGGTCCAGGGGTCCCCAAAGGCGTAGACGGAGTCGGCAAAGAAGGAAGGACACGGAGACAGCGTTCAGTTGATCAGCAGCCTAGCCAGGATCTCCAGCCAGGATCTCCAGCCAAGTTCTGTGTCCATGTTCTCTTGCTAGGTTCTCCAGCCAGGTTCAGTCACCAGGTTCTAGTCAGGTTCTCTTGCCATGTTCTATCCAGGTTCTGTAGCCAGGTTCTGTCTCTAGGTTCTTCAGCCAGGTTCTCTCACTAGGTTCTGTCTCTAGGTTCTGTTGCCAGGTTCTGTCCAGGATCTTTTGCCATGTTCTCTCACTAGGTTCTGTCTCTAGGTTCTGTGGCCAGTTTCTGGACAAAACATAACAAAAAGCCAGGTGAACCTGGAGTACATTTTGCTAAATTAAATAAGGCCGTTGTAAGCACAAGTATTGCATGATTCCACTTACATGATGTTTCCTAATGGTTAACCTCATAGAAGCAGAGTAGAATGATTGTTGCCAGGGGTTGGGGGAAGGGTGCAATGGGGGGTGTTGTGCAATGAGTATAGAATTTTAGGTATGGAAGGTGAATGAAGTCTAGAGATCACTGTACAGCATTGTGCCTATAGCTAACAATACTGTATTGTTCACTTAAATTTTGGTTATGAAGGTGGACCCCATGCTAAATGTTCTTACCAAAATTTTAAAATGTGGGGGGGAAAAAGAACCAAGTTGTCCCTGACAATTCTGAATGAAAGAAGCAGAACCCTTGCTTGAATGAGCTATGAGCAATTGGACATGAAGTTCTTAAATACTTGCAGTACTTTGGGTGGGTGGAAGAAAAAAGATTAATAAGGACACAATCATGAAAACAGTGCTTTTGCTTACTAGGATAGAGCTTTCAAAGAGAAAACTAGCTTGGCAGTTTTTCTTTGCTTATCTAAAGCCACAGAACTCTAAAAGTTCTGCCACCTCAGCTGCAGACAGGAATTCATGGAAATTTTGAGCCAGACATTTTTCTGGAGGGCATTTAGAAAACATCTCCAGCAGTGGTCACATTTAAAAATACTCAAGCAAACAAAAGAAAAGAGAAGTAAATGTCCTTGCACATTGCAAACATTGTGATGAACTATGTGTGCTCAAATTTAACTTGGGAGTATTTTAACTATTGAGCCCGTGAAACCTTGTAATAATGTATGTGAGCTGGAGAGAATGTCTGGACACTAAGGGAGGAGATTAAATCAATGATGGGTATAGAAGCAGATCAGAGTGGCCCAAAACAAGAAGGTCAAAATAGGAGAAGACTGGCCTGGGCCCAAATTCCTTACCACACTTGGCTAGAGACATTACAACATTCTAGTGTGTTGGGATTCATATTTAATATTAGGCACATAAAGTTGCAATGTAATTGTTAAAAATGATGTACATGTACTTATGTATATCTATATATATAAAAGCCTAAGTGACCGTTACTACCAGTCAACTAGTCACTATGATGTACACTGACAATCAGGGGGCAGACATTCAACGCAGGAGCTTCCCCCTACTGGTCAGTGCACTCCCACAGCCAACCTCCCATGGCTGGCCAACTTCCCATGGTCCCTACCCTTGGCTGGCTGGCCCTGATCGGCCCCGATTGCCAGGCCAAGGGACCCCACCTGTGCATGAATTCATGCACTGGGCCTCTAATATATATATATATATATTTTTTTTCTTACATTTTACATATAAATGTGTCCTTAAAGATTTTAATATTTTCCATAAATTATTTTATTGCTTTAAAAATCCAGAGTAAAGAACTTGTCCAAAAATGCATAGCTCAGGTAAACCTAGCTCCTTAGAAGCTGCCCAGGGTGACTGACATTGACATTAAAGTCTGGTTTTCCAGCTTTCTGTAGATACTGCTCTTTGTGTTCCCGTATGAAATTCAGAACCCACCTAACTCCTTTGCTCTGTGTAGGTGCCATTAACAATCCCGAAGAAACAATTCACTTTACAACTAAATTAAATAAAATCTAAAATGAAACAAAACAACAACCCAAAAAACCCGGGGAAATTTAGAAAATCACATTAGCTCTGATCTTTTTTCTTTTCTTTTCTTCCTTTTTGGAATACCAAACAAAAGGTATTGATGTGCACTGTACAAAAAAGAAAGAGGAAGATGAGTTTAGATGAGTTATTCGAGCCACTGACTTCATATACCAAGAAGTGGCACCACAGGTCATTTGAGATATGGGAGAAAAGGGTTGAAATAATTTAAGTGTCATGAAAAAATAAAATCTCAGACATATTTGTAAAATTAACATTGCCACATAAATGAAGATCTGGCTGTATATCTCAATGCTTGCTTGCTCAGGTTTACAAATAATTTATGCTAGCATTTAAGTTTCACATTTTTGTGGAGCCTAATAATAATCCTTATAATAAAGAGCTAACATGCTAATTAGACCGAACAGCAGAACAGCCATCCAGACAACCTTCCGGACGACCGTCCAGATGACCTTTTGGACAAAGCTGGGGCTGTGAGGGCCAGCGGAGGCTGAAGGGGCAGCGAGGGGCTGTGAGGGACTGTGAGGGGCTGCAAGGGCCAAGATTCTTGTATGAATTTTGTACATCAGGCCTCTAGTTATCTAAATAATCAGCTAAACTGTTTTATGCACTTGGTGTGTGCCAGCTATTATCCAGAATGTTTTACATGTGTTGTCTATTTTATTTTTACAATGACCCTATGAAGTAAGAAGCATTATTTCTTCACAATTAATTATATTGTCACAAATCTACTAATGGTGGTGCCAGGACTAATCAAAACTCAGTCTTTCTCCAGGGTCTGGGCTGTAAAATGCTCTAATATTCACTTCTCATTTTTGTCCAATGTTACATGATTTAAATAAGGAGCAAGAAGCAACTTTTGCAATTGTTGGATTTGACACTGCTATACCCTCTATGATAATGAATAATACTAAAAATATTCCTCTAGGTTTTCTTTTAAAATTTTGGTCAAAATAAAACTACCTTAATTCAAAGTTTGATGCAACAATAGTGAATTGTTTTATAAGTAGGTTCATTAAACAACTTTAAAGTAATTGCAACCATATATTTATAAATATTTCTTGTCAAGTGCTGAGATTCTTTTGGAGTCAGATATTATCAGATTTAGACTCCTTCAAAATCAGATCCTCCTGATTTTTATTGAATATTTATTATGTACAGGTGTTATCATGGAAATGGAGTTCTTGCGGGTGCTGAGAGGAAAGTAACTTCCTGAGGCCCTCAGAAGGAAGGGGTTTTGTGGAAAGCTTTATTGATGATGTAAAATTAAGGAGTTCCCCTAAAAGGTCCTGTCTCTGCCCATCCCACCAGGGAAGAAGTTGAATCTTGCCTGCAGCAGGGCCAGAATTAAGGCCACTGCCCAGAATTTCTGTTTCATATTAAAGTACAGTCAGGTCTAGCATCTGGCTAGCTTAGCTTGTGTTCTCAGCTTCAGTCCATTATGTGTGGGGTTTGCATGGCCACATGGCTATGGAGAAAGATCAGGCAAATGCACAGGCAGTTGCAGGCTATGGTGAAAGAGAGTGCAAGGGTGAGCCAGCAAGCAAGTAAGAGCTACTTTATTCATCTGGGATTATGTATTCTCAGACTTCGGAGGAACCAGAAGCTTATTAAAAATAACTAGTCAGCTCCCCAAAATTTCACAGGCTTGTAATGGGTTCCAGCTCCTCTAGCCAATCCCAGGCTGGACATACAGGAAAGCACTTTCCATATGTCAACCAGAATTCACTGTGTATTCACCCATCTCCCTCTTTGTTTGATTCCTTCCCCCAGTGACCTTCAGGGAATGGACCAGTGTTCCCTGGGGCATGTGAAACTGTGGCTTCCTGATGAAGTTGCACGGACAGCCATGCTTCTAATATCTGGCCTCCCCATTGCTCTCTTTCTATTATTAATAGTAATAGTTGTGAGGGTGACAGGCTAATTATGAGGGTGACAGGCATGTGCTAGATTCTTAAATATTAAGAAAATATTTGCTAAAGCTCACATACCATAAAATATTTATATCACACATATATGAAGAATGATTCCTCTTAGTAATAAGGCAAACTATCTGATAAGTAATGTTCAAGTTTTTTAAACAGACTCTTTGCCAAAGATACACAAATGGCAAATAAGCACATGAAAACATTTTCAACACCTCTAATGAAATGTAAATGATAACCACAATTGAATATTCTGATTCCCCCAAATTATCTATTTTTTAACCAACTGTTGTTGAGGATTGAACAACTGAAAGGCTCTGATATTTCTAGTAGAAACTCAGAATTACATATCTACTTTGGAAAAATAGCTTGGCAGTTACTTATAAAGGTAAAATACACTTATGAAAACCAGCATTCCCACTTGTTATTTAACCAAGAGAAATTAAAACATGTCCATAGGAAGACTTATAACTGATGCCAACTGCAGCTTCTTTATAAATACCTTCAAATGGGAAAGTCTTCAGCTATTAAGAATCAATCAATAAATTGTTGTATATCCATACAATATAATGCTCAGCAATACAAAAGCAGTCAATCAAACAAACCAACCTAAGAACCCCAAACCAATAGGATATATACAACAACAATATCAAAAAAAAAATGACAAAAGCCAGACACCATACATTATATATGATGACTCCATTTAAATGAAATTTTAGAACAGACACAACCAGAGTGATGGAAAGCAGATCAGTAGTTGCCTGGAGCTGGGCTTGGGGACAGGTGATCCACAGCACAAGGGCAAGAGGGAAATTTTGGAATGATGGAAATGTTCTTTATTGTTGTATCAGTATTATATGCTGGGATGTATTTATTAATACTCGTTAACTATATACTTAAAATTGGTAAATTTTATTGTAAGTATTAAACTTTAATAAAGCTGCTTAAAAACAATCTCATTTTACTCCCACTCTCTGCCAATAATAGTCAGTGATAATTCAATTGTATAGAAAAACAAATGAAGTAAATTACCCAAACTTATGCAATTAGTAAGTGATAAAATAAGCCTTGGAATCAAGTATTTGAAATAGGAAATTGAAAGCTCTTGCTATTGCATGAAGCTTCCTCAGTATCCTTACCTCATACCTACTTTTGATCTGAAGCCTAACTCTCAGGACCCTTGCTCATTTCTACTATAGATTCACATGTCACAGACTCAATCTCTAGTGTTTCATATCCTCTTCTCTCAGTCCCCCTTTTTTTATTTACATAGCACATCCTTCCAATGGTCTTATAGAATGAGTTAGACAAGAGGATCCTAAAATGAGTGCAAAACCATTGAACTAAGTTATATATAATACATTTTTAATTCCATGTTTTTATTATTATTTTTTTTCAAGAAGGCATATTAAATGAATTCAGCTCTAAAAATAATCTATGTTTTGCCACTAGGAAGAGACAACAGACATCCCCCTGCCCCAACAACGCTTACATCAGGGGTTTTAGGGAAAACATATGTTTAATTATGAATACAGTAACCAAGCCCTTACATAAGTAATAGTTTCTGTGCTATTTCTAGATAGCAAATGGAAGTCTAATGTACACAGATTAAGATTTAAATTTGGTATTTCTTTGAAGAGTTTATTGGGAGTGAGGCTTGCAATAAAAACTACAAATAAAATTTGGAATTATGGTGGACCTAAAAAATCTGACTAAAGTAGTGTTGTCTTTCCAAGTTTCAGCAGTCACCTGTTGGGAGAAATATAACCCATGTTTTTTCATTGAATGATGGAAGCTACTCTAGTAATAAACTGAGATGAAATGATAGTACTTGAGAAAGAACTCAAAAATACATATTGTATGGGTCAAAATATAGAGAATAAGTAAGGCTGACTTGATCTGATATGTTTTAAGCTAAAAAGAGATTTAAGTATCTACCTTCACTGTTTTGTTTTTTTGTTTGTTTGTTTTGGTGTGTGTGTGTGTGTGTGTGTGTGTGTGCGCATGAGCAGAACTCTGTAATATAAGTGGTGGCTGAATTCTCTGAATAAACCAAAAGAATGCTTCAACTATCAAATATATTGGTCCATAAAACTAATTAAATAATTTCTTGGTATATATTCCCTTCAAGTTTGTAAATTAAATGTTTTTATAATTGCCCAGCCAGCATGGCTCAGTGGTTGAGCGTCCTCCTATGAACCAGGATGTCACCATTCAATTCCTGGTCAGGTCACATGCCTGTGTTGCAGGCTCCCTCCCCAGTGTTGGGGCATGCAGGAGGCAGCTAATCAATGATTCTCTCTCATTATTGATGTCTCTATCTCTCTCTCCCTCTTCTTTCCTCTATGAAATCAATTAAAAATATATTTGAAAAAATGAAAATACAGCATACCAAAACTTATGTGATGCAGCAAAAGCGGTACTAAAAGGAAGATTTATAGCAATAAACACCTAAAGTAAGAAAGTAGAAAAATTCAAATAATCAACCTACTTTACACCTTAACAAGCTAGAAAATGAAGACTTAACCAAGCCAATAGTTAGCAAAGGAAGAAAATAATAATGATTAGAGCAGACATAATTCAAATAGAGACTAGAAAAGCAATTTTAAAGATCAAAGTAAGTTTTGTGGAAAGAGCAGCAAAATTGATAATTCTTTAAGTAGATTAAGAAAAAGGAGAAAGGTTAACGAAGGAATAAAATTAAAAATGAAAGAGGAGACTTTATAATTTGTGTCACAAAAATATGAATAAGTATGGGAATATTATGAACATTTATGGACCAATACATTGGATAACATAGATGACATGGAAAAATTTATAAGAACATACAACCTACCAATACTGAATCATGAAAAAATAAAAAACTTGAATAGACCTTTAATTAGTAAGAAAATTGAATCAAAAATCCCTCGATCTAGGAAAGTCCAGGACCACATGGCTTCATTGTTTAATGTTACCAAACACTCATAGAAGAATTAATGCCAACCTTTTCAAACTGTTCTACAGAATTGAAAAATGGTGTACTTCTAAACTTCTATATATAATTAAGCCTAAGCGACCATTAAGACGGAATGACTGGAATGACCGAAACAACTGCTTGACCTGTCGCTATGATGCACACTGTCTACCAGGGGGCAGACACTCAAGGAAGGACCTGCCTCCTGGTGGTCAGTGTGCTCCCACAGGGGGAGCGCCGCTCAGCCAGAAGCTGAGATAAGGTTGGTGAGCGCAGTGGGCCAGGATGAGCGTGAGCAGTGCAGCGCCCAGCCGTGGTTCTGGCTCCTCTTTAGCCACCTACAGCTTGGTGCACTGCTACTCCTTCAGGGGATGTCCGACTGCTGGTTTAGGCCCGATCCTTGAGGAGATTGGCCTAACCCGCAGTCCAACATCCCCCAAGAGGTCCTGGAATGTGAGAGGATGCAGTCTGAGCTGAGGGACACCCCCTGCCAGTGCACGAATTTTGTGTACTGGGCCTCTAGTATTATATAAGGCCAGAATTACCCTGATACCTAAGCCAGACAAAGGCACTATAAGACAAACAAACTACTAGCCAATATTTCTGATGAAAATATCCTCAACAAAATTCTAGGAAACTGAATTCAACAGTACATTAAAATGATCATACATGATGATCAAGTGGGATTTATCCCTGGGATGCAAGGATGAAAGACAAAAATATGTAGTCTTCTCAACTGCAAAAAAAAGAAGAAGAAAAAAAAAGGGGCAATTGCCAAAATTCCATACTTTCCTAATAGAAAATGGTTAATAAATTAACTATAGGAGAAATGTACTACAACATGTTTCAACATATTTTCAAATCCATAGCTATCATAATACTTAATGGTAAGAAGTTGAAAGCTTTTTCTTTAGGATTAGAAATAAGACAAGAATGTCTATCTCACCACTTCTATTCAACACAGTATAGAAAGTCCTAGCTAAAGCAATTAAGAAAAAGAAATAAAGACATTCAAATTGCTTCTGTTTTCAGATGACATGATCTTGTACATACAAAACCCTAGTGTCTCCACCAAAAAAACTGTTAAAACTAATAAATGAATTCAGCGAAGTTTCAAGATACAAAATCAACAAACAGGCATGTGTTTTTTATCAAAGTGCTTGCTGTGTTGGAAAAAAGTCTGAGTGAAGTGTGAGTGCAGAGGTGTTTTCTGGATCCCGCTCCCCCCACCAAAGAAAAAGTAATATTTGAAACTTTAAAATTTAATACATAGAAGAAAAAAAATGTTTCCTAAATATAAGAAGCAGAAACATGTTTGATTATATTATTGACATCTATTTTAATTGTCATTATGTTAACAGAATTAAAGTTTTACCTTAATAACAATAATTTCTCCCATGTAAAAAGTAGCTCTTAAAACTTAAGAAAAAAAGAAGTGATATAATGAACATTGAAAGTGAGATTTGATACATCTAGTTTTCATGGCTTGTCTTTTTTTACTTCTTTTCTTTATCATAGGACAAGATGTGCCATATTTCTATGCTTAATTTTCTTATCTAAGAATAAAAAACAGGTGATTCCTTTTATAGTATGACTAGAGGCCCGGTGCACAGAAATTTGTGCACTCAGGGGCGGGGGGTGGGGGAGAGGGGGCGTACCTCATCCTGGCCTGTGCCCTCTCACAGTCTGGGACCCCTCGGGAGATAATGACCTGCTGGCTTAGGCCTGCTCCCGGGTGGCAGAGGGCAGGCCCAATCCCTAGGTACAGCCCCTGGTCAGGCTCAGAGCAGGGCCGATTGAGGAGTTGGGGCGCCGCCCCCTATCATGCACAGAGCAGGGCGGATTGGGAGGTTGTGATGCCACCCTCAGTCACGGCTCAGGGTAGGACCAATTGGGGGGATGGGGCACCGCCCCCTGTCACACTCAAGGCAGGGTCGATGGGGAGGTTGCGGTGCCACCCCCTGTCAAGCACAGAGCAGGGCCAATCAGGGGGTTGGGGCACTGCCCCCTGTCATGCACAAAGCACTCCCATCAGGGGGTTGGGGAGCTCCTCCCTGTCACTCACAGAGAAGGGCCGATAGGGGAGTTGGGGCACCGCCCCCTGTCACACACAGAGCAGGGCAGATCAGAGGGTTGGGACACCGCCCTCTATCACCCACAGAGTAGGGCTGATAGGGGAGTTGGGGCACCGCCCTTTATCACCCACAGAGCAGGGTCGATCAGGGGGTTGGGGTGCTGCCACTCTCACACTGAGGGCAGGGCCGGTGGGGAGGTTATGGCTCTACCCCGTCACACACAGAGCAGGGCCTCGTGGTTGGGGTGCCGCATCCTGTCACACACAGAGCAGGGCCGATCAGGGGGTTGGGGCGCAGCACGCTGTCACACACAGAGCCGCAGGGCAATCAGGAAGTTGGGAAGCTCCCCCCTATCAGGCACAGAGCAGGGCTGATCAAGGGGTAGGGGCGCCTTACCCTGTCACGAACAGAGCAGGGCAGATAGGGAGGTTGTGGCCCTGGCCCCTGTCACACACAGAGCAGCAGGGTGATCAGGCAGTTTGGGTGCTGCCCCCTGTCACGCTGATCCCGGTGCTGGGAGGCATATTACCCTTTTACTATATAGGATAGAGGCCTGGTGCATGGGTGGGGGTGGGCTGGTTTGCCCTGAAGGGCATCCTGGATCAGGGTGGGGGTCCCCACTGGGGTGCCTGGCCAGTCTGTGTGAGGGTCTGAGGGCTGTTTTCAGGCTGGCGGGTGACTGAAGCTCCCAACCGCTTCTTTTTTTCTTTTTTTTTTTTTTTTTATTCTGGGCCCGCTTTAGCTCTGAGGCTCCAGCTCTGAGGCCTCTGCTGCTGAAAGCAGGTATCTGGTTTGTTTTTGTTCTATAATCTCGAAACACTGTATCAATCTAGCTCTGAGATCCCGGAGGGCTGAAAGCAGGTTTCTGGGGTTTTGTTTAGCTTCTATATTTGTTACAATGTTTCAAACTGCAAGCTCAGAGGCCGGCAAGGCAGGCGGGGAACGTTGGAGTCCTCTGTCACTGAAGCAAGCAAGCCTCATGTTCGCTTCCAGCTGCCTGGCTGCCGGCCACCATCTTGGCTGGCAGTTAATTTGCATATCACCCTGATTAGCCAATGGGAAGGGTAGCGGTCGTACACTAATTACCATGTTTCTCTTTTATTAGATAGGATTTTTTTTAACATTACTCTGGCAAAGACAGGAAAAAATATAAGAAAATATGTAAAAATTAATTGAAAATTACTTAAAAGTGAATTATGTATCGTATGAAACTGCATGGAATAGAGATGCAGAATTGGGAGCTTAGGAATTCAGAGTGGAACTATCAATATAGGTGAAGGGAAGATACAAAAAGTAGGGTAATAAGCTCATGACTAGGGCCTTGATTTTCAGAGACTTCTTATTGGTTGAACACAGAAACCCACACATCCCACAGAAAGAGGTGTTAAAAGTTGTAAGCAAAGCAAGGTTAAAGGTATTTTCAATGCTTTGGAGTCCAGAAATTTCTTATAGGCAAGCTACCTACTAAGTGCTTATGAGATTTCAAAGAAATTTATTTGGGTTTTGATTGCACATTACATTCATGCATCTCACATTTCAGAAAGTGTAAGTAAGCATTTTATATTTTGTGCTATTTTAAGTATCCGTCTATATTCTGTATAGCTACTGTGTCACCTCCTGTAAATAATTAGCATTGGCAATTCCTTGTGATCTTTTTCCAAATATTTTATTCATGTGCAAAAAAACATGATTCTGTATAAACTTTTGTTTATATTCCTACTTTTTTCTTTTAATTCTGTTACCTTCATTTTTATTTACATGACTGTCATGTTATCTCTTCAGAGCCGTTGCCTTTCTGCTTTTCACTCTTTCTCCAATTAAAAAAGGATACACTCCTGGAAATATTTTTGGTTACTGTTCTTATCTTTCTGTGGCAAGACTGTGTGTTGAAAACACTTAATGCCATCATTGTTTTTATGTATTATATTTGCATAGAGGCTTTGTTGATTCCCTTTGTCATTATATATCACTGAAAAGAGATGGTTTTACCATCCCCTCAACCCCAGCAGCTACTTGCAAGTGGTTTGTTTTGGGAGTTGCTTGGACATGTTCCAAGCTAATTGGAATTGTGAGTGTTCTTGTTCATTTGTTTTCTTAAATCCACCTTTCTTTGTCTGAATTTGATAATGCTTTTCTTCTTCCTACTTAAACAAGATAAACAGCTCACTGTGAAAAACCAAATGCAAAAAATCCTTCTCGTCTACTGTCATTGAGACAGTATACATTCTGTAAAAATGACTCCACCCCCCAAACCCAAACCCTCACTTAAGTCTGCCTTCTTGGTTTCTTAGAACCAGCCTCCTCAATGATAGCCTAGTATCTTTGTAAATAAGAGTGTATTTCTCAGCTTCTGAGAGCTGTGCTTTCTCTTTGTGTGGCGTCCATCAGAACTGACTCTTCTCTATGGATGTCTTAGCTCCACTTTTCCCTGTGTGCCAGCTTCACCTACAGCCTTCCTGGTAGCCACTCCATCTGTTTTGGTGTCTGGCTTCCCAGCTGTCTCATTTCACAGAAAATGGATTTTTATTTTTTTTTTACTTACAATTTTTTTCAATGACCTCCAAGATGAGATAACAGAAAATCAAATTTTACCTTTATGTTAAAATTAGAAACAACTCATTCTAATTCTTTAACTACATTTACTGAGTAATTTAAGTTCCTCTATTTTAGAACAGTCTAAGAATAAGGTTTAGCAATATATCTTACAATTAATTGCATGGAGAATTTTTATAAGAAATCTGTCTGGGTGGATGAATCTATGTGAATTTCATTTTACTATTTTTATATGTTTATACCATATGTTATCACAAAGTAACATAGTGATGTGAATGCTCTGGTAACCTTCAAAGATGACACCTTTGCAATGTGATATGATAATGGGCCAGGTATTTTGATATGGTCATTAAAATATTCAGGCATGCAATTTATTATTTTCAATATATGATAAACCAGAAAAAAAATCACAAGGTTTCAAATGAGCCAGCCACCTTTGACACTATCTTTTAAAAGCAAAAAGATAAAATTGATTGAAAAAGTCAAAACAAGTAACCAGTATCCATTATTATCATATTTCTGGTTAACTTGTCTTTCATAGATGTAGCTCACAATGCATGCTTAGATCTTAATTATGCTTAATTTTTCCCACTTAACAATTAGCATACATTTTCGACAAATATTACTTAAAATGACTTATATGATGTGAATCATTTCATGTGGTGAACATTGCTGCTATTGTAGGGAGGGAACATTAACCCCCCATTTTCCTCTTAGTTTTTCTGATTGGTTTTTATATTTTAATTGACATTAGACAGATTAATAGGAAAAATCACCATATTTAATTATGTGTGTACAAATGGGTGTTCCATAATAATATGGGGCTGAGGGCAAATGGGGCAGTTGAGGCTTATATGGCATTTTGAGATAAGAAGACATGTTGTGGGGATAATGGCTTTAGACTTCAAAGGGCAGGAAGGCAATTCACATGGAGAATGAAAAGCAAATGTTTGGCCATAAATGTTTGCTGGACCATCTTGAACAATAGGACACAGCAAGGACATTGATCAAACAGTCCTTGCTAGAGTCCTCCCTGTCTAGCACATGAGAACTATAGTTATCTATGATGATAGCTCCCTTCCTGGAGCAGTTCTTATGTCTAAATTCTTTTAGGTAATCAGAGGAAGGTCAAAGATTATTCCTTAGTCTTTTGTTTCTTAAAAATAACCAGTTTAAAACAATCTAGATCACCAAATTGGCATATTTTGGGGTGGAAAACTCTGCTCCTCCAAATTATTGTTAAAAATAACAAATAAATAAATGAATATATAAAAGTGGCAAACAGAAAAAAAAAGCTTTTGAAGGTGTAGCACAACTGTGCATAGAATCTAGAGATGATAATAAATAAATAGCGTGGGGCACATGGTAGACATGACACTGATTTGAGACAAGAAAGAAAGACATGGGCTTAAATCTTCAAAATTCTCAGAGAAAGAATGAGGGCATAGACCTGCAATGAAACTTATAGAGCAGATATTCTTTTTAAAATCTTTTCTATGCAGAACTCCAGGGGTCCCACAGGAATTTCTCGATGATCTTGAAGAAGACCAGGGGGACAGATCAGCTGAGCTTTTCACCAGAGATGCTACAAAACAAAATTATTTTTAAAATATAAATTATACTGTGTAAATCTGTAAAATAACACTTAAATAAAGGAACCTGAGGTTTATAAATGTTTGGATAGCACTCTTTGATATTATATTAAATGATCAGAATATGAAACATGTTCAGCAGCATTGTACTTGAGCTGTGTTGGGTAGACATGGAATGCAACAATTTCTATGAACACCTTAGTTGTGCTTCACCATTGCTCACCTACTTACATGAATGAGAGCACTTGGCTGCTCACAATGAAAATAAGGTCTCTTCCTCAGTGTCTAGTATCTGTTGCCACACAAGTGTTACCCTGGGCCTTGAGACCATGCTTTTAGAACAATAGTGGACATAAGTAAATAATTCAGTGGTTATGGCTGCTTTTTGGAAATTCAATGGCTTTCAATTCCTTTTGCTCTGTTTTATTATTTATTCCTCCTTCTTCTGTGGCCAATTTGAAGTTTGAAGACAAATTTTTCCCAAGCAGAATTTAAACATGAAAATAAACTGTGCTTTTTGACACAGAATGATGATCATAATTGCACTATCACAATTAATAAAAATGCTTAACATAGAGCAAAAAATGTGCTCAACAGTGACTAGCAGAAACCTGGAACATTTGTTTTTAAATAAAATAGGATTTAATTGTATTTAATGAGTGTATTAGTCAGGCTTTTCCAGAGAAACAGGACCAATAGTCTCTCTCTCTCTCTCTCTCTCTCTCTCTCTCTCTCTCTCTCTCTCTCTGTGTGTGTGTGTGTGTGTGTGTGTGTGAGCCTAAGCGACAGAAAGACCAAATGACTGGTCGCTATGATGAGCACTTACCACCAGGGGCCAGATGCTCAATGCAGGAGCTGCCCCCTGGTGGTTAGTGTGCTCCCATAGCCAATTTCCCATGGTCCTCCCCCTACCTCCCCACCCCTGAACCCTTGGCCAGCCAGTTCTGATTGGCCTGATCACCAGCCAGGCTGAGGTAGCCCACCTAGGCACAAATTAGTGCACCAGGCCTCTAGTTTTAAATAATTGAGATGAGTTTGTATAGGCCAGCAGGCTTAAGTCCAGGGAAGAGAAGAGATGGGATTGGAGTCTGAAGGCAGTCTACTGGCAGAATTCCCTCTTCTTTGGGGAGCTCTTTTTCTAGTAAGGATTTAATTTAATTTGGTAAGGCCTACCCACATTATGAAGGACAATCTGCTTTATTCAAAGTCTACTGACTTAAGTGTTAATCTCATCCTAAAATATCTTCACAGAAACATCTAGGATAATATTTGACCAAATATCTAGGTACTATAGACTAGCCAATTTGACACATAAAATTAACTATCATCGGTGGGCAACCAAGAATTGTTTTTGGTAGCTACATGCTGTCATCAGGGGCCTAAAAGTTTTCAATATTTGTGCATCATATTTAGCACATGACTTTCATCTTCCAGGTTAATTCTTGGTTACAATTCCAGGTAGGAAGAAAGGATACAAACAAAATTGTTTCCTTGATGCCACACTCACAAATTTCATGGCACCTCCTTGGTCATCTGTTTTATGTGGTCACTTTTATTTGTAGAATAGATTGGAAAACACAGTTTTTAGTGGGCATAATCAACTCCCCAAAATACTGTGATTTGTTAATACAAAAAAAGAGAGAATATATGTGTTGGCTAGGCAACTGGCAGCCTTTGCCACAGCAGCTGACATTTAAGAAGCACTTATTATGTACCAGGTTCTGTGCTGAGCATTCTTTATACATTACCTCATGTAGTCTTCACAACAACCCTATGAAATAGAAATAATTATAATCATCCCCAATTAGAGGAGAAAAGTATAAGCTTAAAAACTTTAAGCAACTGAGTTCAGGTCAAACACATAGCAAGAGGCACACCTGGAAACTGACTGTGGGACCTTCTGACAGCCCCGCTTTGTTTTATGGCTCTCATTTCTCCTCAGTCAATTGATAATTTCTCTTCACCTCCTGTGGTTTTGAGTTAGTAGGATCATGTGCCCTTTGTTCTTAAACTCAAAACCACAAGGTCGAAAGAACCATTCTCCAACTTCTAATTGCATGTAAAATATTAAACTTAGCAATTGTGCTCTAAATATTCACTTACATTAAGCATATGATGTTAAACGTCTTCTGTTCATTATCTCAAATTATTTCAATTGAATAAAGATTAGTCCAACGATAGTACTTATACATGACTTTATAATAAATAGATTGTTTTTATTCATGGAATTTACCTGCTTAACTTTCCATTTCCAACCCATATGTAAACTACTGCTCATTTTGAGCCTGTGTGTGTAAGCAATACTTTCCCAAGTGATTAGAGCCACTGAGGAAATCAATGGCTCGGTTTTTAATCACAAAGTCGTTAGCCTACAGCCATTCTTAGCTTCTTCTTTGCTTTTATCATTAGCTCAACAAATCCTCTTGCCCCCTCCCAGTATCTTCTATGTTCTAGCCTGAGTTGGCTCCCCTCTGTGATAATGTGTGAGCGAGAAGGGCCCTCATTGTGTGCTTCAGCTCACTGATTCCAGAGGGCCCACAGTAAAGTTTCTATATCCATCCCAGAAGACCATTTAGGTGCTGCTGTATATTTTGAAATGGATAATCGATTTTATTATTTTAATTAAACTTGTTGCAGATTTTGTTTTTCTACTCGACTGACACTATGGCCTCTGGCCTTGATTCTTCTTCCATCAATGCAACTGATCCTAATTTGACTTCGCTGCTTTGCTTCTACCAGGGTCTAACAACGAATGCCACCCATGAAAAGAGACCTCCAACCATGCAGTTTTAACAAGTATCAATGCTGTGGCCTACTGAAAATCAATTATTTCCAAAGGACATAAAATTAATTCCCCATTGATTTTCCCTAGAGACTTCTAAGGCTTTTTAAAATTAACCTCTAAATGGCTATGTCTTAAACTAGTCCTCTTCTCATATTGAGTTCCTGATTTCCAAGGAAAACCTGTCTTTAATACACACCACACCTTCCTCCCAGATGGTCAGCATCGAGCTCAACACTTTTCATACGACAGCACCAGCTACTCAGCCCTCTCCATACATAAGCAGTTTAACAGTCATCATTGCTATTCCTATGTCATTGGTGGAAAATGGCAGAGGTGACTAGAATTCTGAGATCATGTGTTCTTTTCCAGGTAGTAAAACTGTCACACATTCAAAGGGAGATATACAGACGGGACACTTCCAATTAAATATACACTCTCTTTAACACTAGAGGACTTGTCTCAAACTCTGACCTTAGCACATGGGGCTGAAAGAGATAAAGGAAATAAAGTCTTTATTTGCCCCTAACTTTGATACCATTGAAATTAACTAGGTATATAAAATAGAAAATGAGCAAAGAGAAGGCCAGATACTATAGGCATGTCATTTGGGCAGCTTCACTAGGAAGCTGCAATATCACACTCCCCAGGGAACCACCTGTCCATTCCCTGCAGATTACTGGGGGAAAGGTCTGGATAAAGGGAAAGATGGGTGTATGTGCAGTGAGTGCAGTGAGTTGGGGTGACATAGGGAAGGTACTTGCCTGTCAGTAAAACCAGGGAATAGAGGCCACTGGCCAGAGTGGCAGGGCCACTGCATGCCCATGAAAATATGCCGGGAGCCGGTCCATCCTTGCTGTTTCAAAGGACCTGGCATATATGGCATACTGTTCTTAATATGTTTGCTCACCTTGGCACTATGTGTTTTAACCAAGGTCTCCTCTCTGAGAAAGGTTGTTTCCCCAGGTAGGGATTTTCCCCTGAAGTTAGGGAGGGAATAAAACCCCTCAACTAAGTGCCAGGCAGGTAATTAATCACTTTAACTATGAACAATCATGCTTAAGCTACATAATCTTTACTCCCTGGAATGGAGATAAGAAACGCCCTAACCTTTGTAATAGAGATTGATAGGATTGAATCAACTGGTATAAATACAGATGTAACAAGACAGCAAGACACAGAACTTAGAACACAGAACTTAGATTGAGAGAACATGGCAAAAGATCCTGGGCTGAACCTGACTACAGAAATTGGCAAGAGAACCTAAGTAGAACCTGGTGACTGAACCTGGCTGGAGAACATGGATACAGAACCTGGCTGGAGAGAGAACCTAGAGAGGGAACATGGCCACTGAACCTGCCTGGAGAACCTAGCAAGAGAACATGGACACAGAACCTGGCTGGAGAACCTGGAGAACCTGGCTGGAGAACCTAGCAAGACAACTGGCCACAGAACCTGGCTGGAGATCCTAAGCAGAACTTCGCTGGAGATCCAGACCAGAACTTGGCTGGAGATCCTGGCTAGGCTGCTGATCAACTGAACGCTGTCTCCGTGTCCTTCCTTCTTCGTCGACTCCGTCTATGCCTCTGGGGACCCCTGGACCTGCTGGGGTTGGACCCCGGCAAAAATATGGGAATACATAATCCCCTAGAGTCTAGGCAAACTCATTAGTCAACAGAGCCAAATATCAACAGTACAACGATTGAAATTTCTTTTGAGAGCCAAATGTTTTAAATTTAAACTATATAGGTAGGTGCATTGTTATTAACTTAATTAGGGTACTCCTAAAGCTTAGGAAGAGCCACACTCAAGGGGCCAAAGAGCCGCATGTGGCTCGCGAGCCGCAGTTTGCCGACCACGGCCCTAGATAAAGGAGCTCCTTCTCTTGGCTCTCTTGGCTCTTGGCTCATGGGGGTCTCTTGTTCCTGCTTCTTTTTCTCCTGCCCTTGTCCTCTCCATAGTCATGTGGCTCTGTAGACCCCACATGCAATAGACTGATGGACTGCAGTGGGGAACACAAGCTAATGATGCTGGACTGGACCTTTGCTCCGAACATGGAGCAGAAACTGTGGACACTGGCTTTGATCTTAGCCCTACTGAAAATAAAATGGGACTTTTTTCTTGGTGGGACAAAGGGAAATGAGACCTTGGAAACACAGAGATGGGATTCCACAGAAATAAAACTTTCTACAACATCTCATCCTCCCATGGGGACCTCCAGAAATTCTTATTCCAATGGTACCCCAAGAAACCCACTTTCCCTAGTACCCAGTAGGGAAGAAGAGTTCCCAATGATAACAACTTGACCTTTTTTCTTAGTTTTACATTCTAATCCTAGCAAGAGAGAGATTAATCCCAGGGCAACCTCATCAAAGTACCGGCGAATTTCCATTTTTCCAAAGCAGAATTCTCCTAGCAGCCTAACCTGGGATTTTTTTCCATAGCAGGAGGGTTCTCTCAAATGGTAGACTGAACAAGGCCAATCTTTCCACGCAAGCTGCACAGAAAAAAAAAGAGATAGGAAGATAACTCACAAGAAAGGAATAACAGCACTGACATCAACAAGGGCCACTGCTTTCTCTGTACCCCCCACACAGATCCTTTTCCTTAGCAGCTCGGTCTGATAATAACCGTGTGCCCTTGCATTTGACACGCACACATCACTCGAATGCTCAGGACCAGAACAGGTGCTGTGGCTGAGGTAGGGAGTGTCTAATGTGCTTATTCTCCATCAGTGGACCGTACTTTTGGGGCCAGGAAATGCTTTAAACATTGAATATAGCTTTAGCTTTTACCCCCAGAAAAATGTTCTCCTGCTTTCCACCAGCAACCTGGGCTTTTATTTTGGAGAACCAATACACCCAAAAAGCTCACCCACAGCCTTTTAATTGAGAATTTTTGCCTGATGGGTACAGTGTGCCACTGACAATAAGATATGTCAGTTCTCTGCTCCTGGTTCTATTGTCAGCTTAAACGGACACAGCAATTTTCCCAGAAACACAGTCCAGCTAGATAGAGTTGATAGCGTCCCACTAACTCCATCAATGCAATGGTAGCTATAACTAGGGTTGTGTGATAAAGTCAATTATGAGCTCATTTAAGAAACAATGTTTTAGTAAACTTTAAGGGACATAGGGAATTTCTTTGACCGAGTTTTTTTAGGACACAGAAGTGCAAGGCTGTTTGAAAGCCATAGAATCCTGCAGAAAACAGATGCTATAGGAGAGAGAGTGTTGCTGTAGGGCTCTCTAAGAGAGGGCACGCTGGATGCAGAAGACCAAGCACCCAAGCATTGCATCTGGCTTTTAGATTCTTTTGAATTTCAGTTCTGGGCCTCTTTATTCTCATATGTAACATCAGGATAGTAATTCTTAGTCCAAGTAACTGTAGTGAGCCATCAAATTAATACACCTGTTATAAAAAAAAAAGGCACTTCATGACTGGGTGAATTATTGGTTCAGAGTACACGCTGTGTCCTCCTACTTTGTAGGTACTCAGTAAATGTTTATAGCACAATCACTATACACTATGTGAGATATACCTTCATTATAAAGTCTTCATCTTATAATCACTGGGAGGTGGTGCAGGGAAAAGGGTGAGAGACATGGGATAATTACTGTGTGTGCTTCTGAGAGAGAGAGAGAGAGAGAGAGAGAGAGAGAGAGAGAGAACTTTATTATAAGATTCCCCTCTTTTTTGTGGGGGAAATAGGTGGAATGTGTAAAAGGAATATAGACCACACTGGTCAGGGATACCTAAGTCTCCTTCTATAAATGAAGACATCCCAAAAATCATCCCTCTTACTTCCCCATAAATTCATTTATTGATGCCTGTAAAATGCAAGCTTCCCTTCTCATAATATTTCTGCAAAAGAATAGAGTGTCTACCTGTTCTGGAAGTAATCTGAATCAGCATTTCCCAAAATCAGATCCTTATGACACTAGTCAATATGTTAATTTGACAAATATTCACACTAAAAATCAAACTCTTGACAGTTTGGAAAATTCTAATTTTTATAATTGGATAGGTTATCTTTACTAAGGTGCTAATTAACACTGTGATAGGTGCAGTATCATTTCACAAAATGTAGCTCCGTGGGAGGAGATGTCAGCCCTGACAGTCTACCATCTTATTTTTACCAAGTGAATGTACAATGTCCTTTGTTTGCAATTAGAGGTGGCACAGCTGACTGCTTAAGCACTCAGACCCTCAAGCAAGACTGCCTGGGTTTAAATCTCAGCCTCACCACTTTCTAGCTGTGATATCTTCACCAATAATTTAATCTATCTTTTAGCCATAATTCAATTTCTCTCTCTCTCTCTCTCTCTCTCTCTCTCTCTCTCTCTCTCTCTCTCTCTCTCTCTTTTCATATCTGTAAAATGGGATTGAAAATACTACCAATCTCATGGGGTAGCTATGAAAACCACATGAGGTAAAGTTTGCAAAGCACTTAGAATAATGTCTGACACCCAATAAATGCTACATAAGCTATAGTCTTACATATAAAGATAAATAACATGGAGAAAGATCTGTATAAAATACAAGTTGCCTAAGCACAGTTTTCCCCTTTACTCCAGGTGCATCCATACTGCTGCAAATGGTAAGAGTTCTTTCTTTATTGTAGTAGTGTAGTATTCCATTGTGGAAATATACCACGATTTTTTAATCCACTCATTTGCTGATGGGCACTTAGGCTGTTTCCAAATCTTAGCTATGGCAAATTATGCTGCTATGAACATAGGGATGCATATATCCTTTCTGACTGGTGTTTCTTATTTCTTGGGAGGCAAAATACTTTATATCTTAGAGAAATGATGGCATGTTTCAGATAGACAACACTGAATATACACTCACAGATGGGCTTAGAGCAGCCACAGTTCCATGTGCAACTTCTACATAGAGATATGAGGTAGGCAATATTCTCTTAAGTACTTTAAAGGTGATCAATTTGAAAAAGAGAGAAGTTGGGTAATCTGTCTGAACACATACTTCAATTATTTGGCAAAGCTGAGATTTGAACTCTGGCATTCTTGCTCTGGAATTCACTCTTTAACCATTACATTTTTAGTTTTGCCTTGCAAAATCTCAAAGTAACTGGTTTTAACTACACAGGTTGGCAATGAAAAACTCATTGGCACAGATGAAATACTGCCCTAAAAACTCTGAAATCTGGAAATATTTTTTGTTTTACTCTTCTTATATCTCCTTTCCCCTTAAAAAACAATAATTCTTTGCAGCTGGTCATAAAAATTCAAGTGTAGACTTCACAATGTATACTTGATTTTGGCACACATGTTTTGTAGCAAAAGTTTGTAATAGTCTCATTGGAACGTAGATTATAAACTGCTGTTTGTCATATTTAATTGATATTTGGGTTGCTTCTACATTGTTTGAATGTGAGGGTGATGCAATGGTATTCTTGGGTGTTCTCACTCTTCCCTAAAACGATAGCAAGATGTTGATAGTGAGAGCAATTTTTTGAGGTGCTGAAATATTTTCAGTGGAAAGATATATCAGGCCTCAGATATTGAAGAAATTTTTGAAATTCCATTCATATACTTGACTGATATATATATATTTTTTATATGTTAGTACTCAAATTGCTCTATGTTGATATGTGAGAACATGGAAGTGGACTTCTATTCTTTTAGCAGTCCAGATTTCTCAAGGGGAATAAAAATGGGCTTGGGGGGAGGGAAGTCCTTATGTTACATTTTATTTGTCCACACACTTTCCTTCAGGAGCAGATTCCTAATTGATGACCTCAAGTCCAATTTCTTTTCTGGTGATTCCTAATGTTATAGCTTCACCCCTTACCTATGGACACACTGAGGTCATGTGTCCAACTGCCTATTCTATATCACCACATGCATGCCATGTAACCATCTCTGACTTAACTTGCTCAAAGGCAAGTAACTGATTTCTCCCCATATTCACTAAGAGTTGTTATTCTCCAGCCTCTGCATTTCAGCAAACGATGTTGTCATCTACTGAGGTGCTTAGGCCAGAATCCCAGGACATATCCTTCATGTGTTCCTTTCTTAAAGCTAAAATCTCATTAATTTGTAAATACTGCCAAAGCTACTCCACAATATAGCAGGAATCCACCCCCCTCTTGTCATTTTTATTGCTACTACCTTAATCCAAACCATCACCATCCAACAATAGATTCTCATCTAGATGTTTGCATCTCATTGACTTAACCTCCTTGCTTCTACTTTCTTACCTGATCATTAGTTCTTCACATAGTAGCCAGGATGATATGTAGCTTGGAGATAACAATTCACCATTAATAAAAGGCCATAGAAGCTTATACACCTACTGTTTTGACCATTGCTATGCAGGAGTAACATACATTATTTAGAAAGAGTTCCGAGGGGGCAAGAAGAATTCTTCTAGAATGAGGCTTTTTCTACACGGAGAGCACAAGGATCCTAGTTAATTGGGTTCAAGCTTTAAAAACTTTGAAAGGAAAGAAGGAACCAATTTAAGTATGTTTATCACACATGACACCCTAACCCCATACCTACTTAATGTAGTCAACACAAGCCTACAGCTCACTTATCCTGTATACTCTTACTTTACAGTGGGAAAGTAAATAAATTAGAATCAACAACTGGATCCACTACTCTCTGAAGGCCATGAGTCACACTTGAGAATCTCCATTTTATAAATTGTTAAAATGACACTCTATTCCATTGCCCATTCTACCTCAAGGGAGGAAATGTCTTGCCAGAGGTCAAGGGCAAAGTGGAGTTTTCTATTCCACAGAGAAGCAACAGAGCAAGGCATCTGATCTTTTTGTGTGTGGGATAAATTATTAAATATAGATCATAATAGGAACAATATTATTTTCTATATGTAACACCTCCCTTAAAACTCATGTAGCTAGTGTGGAAAAATGAAACTAGAATTTATCCTAGACTGTGCAGTGCTTTGCAGTGTGCAGGGTAGAAATACGGTAAGATCATTGCTAGTGAAAAAATAGCATATCCTACCTAAGACTTTCCATACTCTGCTCTTTCTGCCTCCATTGGGAAAGGGGAACACTACAGTTATGTGTAATCTGGGTTTACAAACCAGGATATGAAACCAGGTAGGCACTGGGGGAAATGCATCTCCTTTTAGTGATTAAAAAGCATCTTCTAACTAATAGCCCCTTACTTGAACATTTAGCAAGATAATGATGTCTGTAGATTTAGATTACAGATTGTAGATTCTGTGCTTTACTAAGAGTCATGACTAAGGGTTTATTTTCTCTTTTTAAAATTGGAATACACTTTCTAAATACTTGTATTCAAATGTTCAGGTTTTGAAAGGTAAAAAGCACCAACATTCAGTTTTCAGTGCCACACCGCCTTCATCAGATACATACCTGAATGATCACTACTCTCTCTATCAACAGAAAAAAGATAGATCGTGTGACTAACAGAATGAACAAAATTATAGGAAAGAGGGAAAAATGTACTTCATTGCCACATGTTGAGTTATGGTATTTATTACCCAAGGTATATGATTTCAAATGAACATTTTTATGCTATGATCTGTTAAGTGTACTGAGCCATTCTTCATGAGATTAAAAATGAAGGAATAAGAAAATCAGGCTGACATCGTGTTATATAGGATTAATAGTTTTTTATCAAAGATTAGCTGGCTGTGTTCCATTATCCAACATGCCTGAATTCTCCCAATCCAGTGCTTTGTAAGGCAGAATGACAAAATTCAAATTTCAAATGCAGCCAGAGAATGAATAAAGAATGGAGAAGACTCAGCCTGGAGAAAATATGACTGTTGGAGTATTACGTAAAACAAGTTTCACCTTCCAAGCTGTCAGCACAAATAACTAGAACTAGTAGGAAGGGCCATGGGGAGAAGAGGAATTTAAATGAGTATGGAGTTCTCAATCTTTCAACTGGTTATAAAGGAAGTACAAGAAAACCTTTGTGAAGAAAAAAGAGAATCCTTATATATTTAAATTTATAGGACTGATGTAATTTTCATCTGAAAATTGAAATAGGAGATTGCATGAATAAATGGCAGCCTTTGGAAACCACCTGGTCAGGATATTATGGGATAGTTATATTAGAGCTGTACCTGGCCAAGTCTCTAATAGGCAATCTATTGACGCACGCGCGCGCGCGCGCGCGCGCACACACACACACGCACACACACACACACACACACACACAAATATTCCTTTACTTAATAATGCATTCTATTTATTTATACGCTATTTTCTAAAGGTTTTTTAAATATTAAATCCATGAAAATAAAACACTGGGATAATTCTGGAATGAAATATATGGGCTACTGTTGTGTGTGTTTCAAAGAAGAATATAATAATGATATGAGCAATTACATGACTAGGATTGTCTGCTATCGATCATGAACCATCATGCTAGTGATTTTTCTATTTAATAAGCAAAGAGCAGGTCCTGAAAGATCAGCGAGTATAAGCTTTGAGATTCTTTTTATTATAGTAAATATGTATATTTAAAAGAAAATTTTAAAACAGAATCTTTAATTCAAGTGCCCAATATATTGGTTAGCTATTGAGTGTAAGCTGCAGGTACGAACCTGCCAATTTTATATTTAAAGCAGCATAAATATAATGAGTCTGAAGGGCAGAATTTGGAGCAGCTATTTACTGTACTGCATCAACTCTGTATAGACTCAGTTATCTTCAAAGCAGCTTCAAGTAACAAGGGCAATGAAAGCTGTCATTAGAGTTCACAGCCTCTCACTGGTGGGTGGCAGCATGCATTATACATTTTCCACCATCAGGGAATCTAAGCACTCACACAATGAGTTTTTTCTGTTTTAGTTGTTCTATACAACAATATTTAGGAGTCGTCTTTATTTATATTGATAATGTGTCCTTTCTAGTTTATGGGAAAGTTCTGGTACCAAGAATCAGAGAACTGCATTTAGAAAATGGAAGCTCTTCCACAGGACACATGATTTTGGAGGATACACTTAGGGGTGATTAGTGGCAATGACCTTCACTCTAATATTTCTTGGTATAGATTTGGGGGTTCTCCCATCCTCACACTATGGTCAAAGCGGAGAGAATAGTTTTACTGACTTCACATGTTCCACTTGAAGTCAGGTCATAAATCTTCAGATTGGAGGGATTGTAGTCATATCCTCTGAACTGTCAAAATGAACTCCTTTGTCACTATTTCTTATAGAAAATTTGAATTTCAAACATATATTTTACGTTATGCATATTTTTCCATTGAGTTTTCTCTCAGACATTTCAGAGTTTATACTTATTTACATTTATCTTTTTAATGTCTTTCAGTAAAATTTTGTGAATTTTCACCAAAATTTTTGAATTTTGAATACATTTGAGTAGGTTTATTATCTAGGTGACTTTATAGTTTCTGTTTCTCTTTTGGGTGGATTTTCTATTTTTATTTTTATTTTATATAGTTATTATTGTTGAAAGTTTCTAATATCTTAAAATGTAGCTGTAGTCTTATAAACCTGATCAATTTTACTTAACCAATTCTCTTGAGTGTTTAATGTTCACAATTATGTCTTCTAGAATATCTATATACTAGAGGCCCAGTGCACAGAATTCATGCATAGGGGAGTGTGGTCCCTCAGCCCAGCCAGCCTACACCATCTCCAATCCGGGGCCCCTTGGGGGATGTCCAACTGCTGGGATTGGGCCTAAACTGGCTCCTAATTGCTCACCTGCCTCCTGGTTGCCCCTAACTGCCCCCCCCCCCCCCCGCCAGCGTGATCAACCCTCACTGCCTCTGCATGCTGGCCTAATCGCTCCCAACTGCCCCCACCCCTGCTGGCCTGTTCGCCCCTAACTGCCCCTCTGCTGGCCTGGTTGCCTCTTACTGCCCTTCCTGCCAGCCTGGCTGCCCATGTAGCCTGCTGTTTAGTTGTTTGGTCATCCCTCACTAATCCCACTGCTGGCCTGGTCACCCCATGCAGCCCGTTTGTTCTGTCATTTGGTTGTTCCTCACTAATCCTACTGCCAGCCTGGTTGTAGGCAGCCATCTTGTGAGGGTGTGAGGGTAAATTTGCATATTACCTTTTTATTATATAGGATATAATAGCCTAATATGCAATTGTCCCCTTAGGAGTTTCACCAGGAGATCTGGAGTTTGATTGCTCACTATGATGTGCACTGACCTCCAGGGAGCAGTGTGGAATGAAGGAAAGGCTCGGCCAGCAGTCAAGGAAGGGATGCCTGATCAGCAGCCAGCTGCCAAGAAAGGGAGGACCTGGCTGTCAGCTGACAGCTGGAAGAAAGGTTCTGGCAAGCAGCCAGAAGACCCTGATAAGCCCTGATCGCCAGTCAGGCCTAGAGACCTTCCTTACCCGTGCATGAATTTTGTGCACCAGGCCTCTAGTCTATTATAATGCTCTAGGTAGTAATTTTAACAGATATGCTTGTTTTTCACCTCTGAAGGTAATGGAATGCATAGTTTCACAATTAAAATTTCTTTTAATCTAATACCATTTGTTAGGTTAATAACTATCATGTCTAAAGCCAGTCTGCTAAGTTTTTATTTATTTTAATGTTTTACTTTTGTAAAATATATTTTGCATATATTAAGATGATCACTTTTAAAATTTTATGTATTAATGACATACATTATATTATTTAATATTCTAGAATCAAACAATCTTGTACTTCTAGAATATGACTTTTTGGTGAGGATATATTTTTAAAAGTACTGCTAAATTAAATATAGTTATATTTTTAGTTGGAACTTTTACTCTTTTTGATTTTGGAATCTTTGTGAAATAAGTTAGGATCTTATTACATTTATTTTATTTTCAAGAAGAAAATGAATAATATTGATGAAGAGTTTGCTTAAGATTGCAGTTGCTATTTCGTGAAATTTAGAAAGCATATGCCTGAAATGCTGTGCCTTTAATGTCTATATTTTCTGGAGAGGGTTAAGTTATTTACAAGGGAATGTTTTACTATGTATTGGACTAGTAAGCTGCGTGTGTGTGTGTGTGTGTGTGTGTGTGTTTAGAGAAACTTTACTGTAGTATATGAACTTTTCTAGTCACTTGTCCATTTAACTTAGACTTTAGATGCAAACATGAATTAGAGTAAAAATGTCCCTCATAGAATTTTAGTCATTTTTTCCCTCAGGCAATAATATTCTCCTTTTATTTTTACTATTTTTTCCCCTTCTTTGTCTATTTTACTGCATTTTTAAAAAATAAGACTTCATTTTTTTATGGTTTCTGAAAAATATTTTACTTACATTCATTTTTTCATTTCATGTATTGAACATATTTTCCCTTCATTTTACTAGGATTTACTGTAATTTTTTCTTATTCTTCAAGGTAAGCACCAACTTAATTTTTTTCAATATATCTTATCCTATACAAAAAAGCATTTAAGGCTTTTATTTTTACTTAAGTACAGCTAAAGTTTTATTTGACCACATTTTATATATATTGCTTTTGCTATCATTTGATTCTAAGTATTTTGTGATTTTCATTAGGACACTATTCTTTGACCTACGCATGATGAAAAAATGGTTTTGGTGGTGTGTGTTTCTCAACATTTGGGAGGTTGAAATATTTTATAGATTGGTTACCAAAGAAGTTATACATGCACTAGATAATTTTTTAAGTACAAGAGGTAATGTAAATGTTTGTCCTCTTTCTTCCAGCCTAGCTAGCCCCAAACCCTTCCTGGATGCATTCACCATTCTTGGGTTTTATTCCAGTTATTTCTCTGCCTTTCAAGCATTATATAAGGATTCTACTTTTCTACACAAATAGAGACATGCTAAAGGATTTGATTTTTATTTTAACTGTACATATTCAGTATAAAAGTGTAAGGTACTTTGTTATATAAATGCCGCATAATCTATCTAACTTGTCCCATATTGGCAGACGCATAGGTAGTTTAGCTGTAATACACAACGGCATAATGAATGTCCTTATGCATGCAGCACTTTACAAATATGTAGGATAAATGCCCAGAAAAAAAGGAATGGCTGAGTCACAGAGTATGTGCATTGCATTTTGATAATTATTGTCAAATTACCTTCCATAAGGGTTATAAAATGTATATTCCCATCAGCAGTGTATATTTTCAAGAAATATTTATATTTTTTCAAGAAATATATATATATATACTGTGATCTTTTTGGTGGTGTTTTCTTTTTTCTTTTGATTTTCAAAAGTATTTATATATTGAGAAAAATTTCCTGCTGTATAAATTGTAACTTAAAAAAATTTTTCAGCCAAAACCTGTTTGGCTCAGTGTATAGAGCATCGGCCTGCGGACTGAAAGGTCCCAGGTTCGATTCCGGTCAGGGGCATGTGCCTTGGTTGCGGGCACATCCCCAGTAGGAGGTGTGCAGGAGGCAGTTGATGGATGTTTCTCTCTCATCGATGTTTCTGGCTCTCTATCTCTCTCCCTTCCTCTCTGTAAAAAAATCAATAAAATATATTTTTAAAAAAATCATTAAAAAAAAATTTTCCAAATAACATTATTCTTTGACATTATGAAATTTTCTTCAAAAAAACCTTAAAATGTGTATGCATTGAAATGTATTACCACTTTATTTGTTGTATTTTTTTTGTTTTGTTTTGTACTTAGAAATGCGATGTCCGCCATATCATTTTAAAACCAAATCTCCTTCTCATGCTTTTTTTTTTTTTTTTGTACTTTCCCAATTTTTACCAGTTGTTTCGATCATTGATCCCTCTGGACTTATTTTAAAGGATTATGTGAAGTAAAATTTCAAATGATTATTGTTTTTCATATGATCACTCAGTTTTTCCAATTGTTGAAAAATGCATCTTTTTCATTGATTTGAAAATTTATCTTTAATTTTTCTGAATACAGGAGTACTCCCTTCTCCTCAAACCTTTAAACCTACTTTTTGGGCAACTATGTCTTTGCTTCCATGATCCTAAGTCTTTCAAAAACAGTATCTCTTGACTTTCCATCAAGACAAGGAAAAATCTGGCTTCTAGACATAAATCCCTGCTTATCTCCCCTGTTGTGGGCAAAATACTTGTCATTCTTTCCTAACCAACCTAGAGAAAAACAGGTATGATCAATTGCTTTATCAAATTCTCTTATGAAAGATGGGATAGATAGAGCAATAAATACAAGCGGAGTAACTGTATCTAAAAGCACTTACTCCTCATTAAATTTTTTATCTTATAAATTATTGTTGTAAAGGAAGATTGCTTAAATTGCATGATGATATTTTAATCAAATATAATTGTGCAACCCTCTCCCAACCTTCTTTCTCTGAGGAAGTCAGGCATTATTTTTTAACTTATGAATCACTGTTCAAGATTTTGGGGTCTGTGAAGAGGATTCTGTGGATTGTGCACATATGACTGGGCACTTAGTCACATTTGTACATCTTTCAGAGCTGCTGCAGTTGCACCTGTTTTATTTAATGGAGTTTTTATTTTTAATAAAATGTTATTTGAAAGAAGTTTCTGTTGTTAAAAAAATTTGAAGATAGTAAAGTGCACTATATTTTTTTCTTGGATAAAGACTACAATTTGTATATTTTTAAAAATATTTAAAATAAGCATCAGAATAGGCTTTAATCCATTTAGAAGCCATCTCTAAGTATTCTATAGTTAATTATATGATCTTTTCTCCATAATCTCATAATACCCCCCTGTAAACTTCTTTAGCAGTTAAAGTTCTCCAGAGACTTGGAACTAATAGGATATAATATATATTTATTCTTAGTAATTGGCTCATGTAATTATGGAGGTGGATATATCCTGAGCCCTGCAGCCTGCAAACCTGAGACTCAAGAGAGGTGATGGTGTAAGTCCAGTGAGAAGGCTGGCAGTCTTGAGAACCAGAAAAGCTAATGTTTTAGCTCAAGTTCAAAGGCAGGAAAAAAAACTGATATCCCGTTTGAAGGCACTCAGACAGAAGGAGTTCCCTTTTATTCCAAAGAAGGGCAGCTTTTGTTCTAGTCAGACTTTCAGCTGACTGGCTAAGGCCCACACATAGTAGAGAACACAATCGGTTTTACTCTATATACATAAATGTTACTTTCATACAAAAACACTCTCACAGAGTAATATTTGACCAAATATCTGGAGACCCTACCCAGTCAAGTTAATATATAAAATTCACCATAATAACCTCCATCAATGAACTGAACATGTATATTTTACATCTACAACTCCATACAGAGACCAAATCTCTGAGCCTATATATTTTGAGTATGAAGCACTCTGTTTGATCTGTAATAGCTTCAAAGAATCCTGAGTAAACTAATAAATTAACATTAATAAAACTGTATATGTTGAATTAAGGATAATAAACATTTGTGCAGGAATTTAAATTTCCTTTTAATAAAAAATGTGAATGACTTCTCTTAGTTGCAGATATATTAGACCATGTTTTTAATTAACTGAACATTGTTTTTTAGAATAAAAAATTGGCTGACTTCCTTATAAAAGCTGGTCCTTGAATCCCTAAATTAATGAGTTAACCATTACTCAACTGATAGAGTGTTGTTTAGACATATCTGTAAAATGTCTCTAATAAAATATATATATATATATATATTCAATAGAACATTAAAATCTTATTACTTCAAATGTAAAAAATTTGAATTTTATGGTATTATTAGTGACTTTAATATATGCAGATTTGTCTTTTAGTAACTTTCATAATTAATTTTTGTGAGTCTTTTGCTTTTCCTTTTTGCCCCAAACATAGGCTCCACAAGGTAAAATGGCACATACTTAAAAAGCATACTTCCTTTTAATGCCTGACTTTGAAATCCTTGGATCTCAAAAAAAAAAATAGGGGTAGAATAAGGGAGACCCTTAGATAATTCGCCTACTGCTGAACCTTGTGTTAATCTTCAGTTCTTTCTGTTATAAGACTTAAGACCAGTGATGTTAGAAATTCAAAATGTGAAAGGTAATGTCTATGTACAATCTACAGTTTTTCCCCTAAAGCAATGAGAAGCAATGCAAAGCTGACTAACATGGATTCTTAAATTGTTAAATGTATGTAGCCTAGTCTTCACTGGGTGATTTGATTTAACACAAGGCTACCTCCTTCACTATAAACTTTTGTTTTTGTGTTGGAAAATTAGTTTGGTCTTACCTTTTCTTCTGTGAATAATAAAACTGTCTTTGGTGCCTTGATTCATAAGCAAATTCTCCTTAGAAAAACATTACTTGAATTTGAAATATTTGTAAAACCATTGCTCTTGGAGACTACTAGATTCTGACCTCTTAATTCTCATAATTACCCTAAGGTCATAAATGTACCTAATCATTGCCTACTAGACAGACCATTTAGTGGCTCGCTTAATTCTCAAAATTTATGCTTTTTTTATCCTGGATAAAAAACCTCTAGGGTTGGAGTCTTCCTATATTGTTAATTCAATTCACAGATGCTCATCACCTGATGTCCCGACACCTGCTCTCAAAGTGCTTTTGCTATGGGAGACTCAGGCCTGAGCTCAGCTTCCTAAGCCTAGGTGACCACATCTGAGTGTTGACGTAATGTTATATCCCTTTTATCCAGTTATTTTTTTTTTAATAAGAAGAGGAAGCTACCAACATAATATGATGGCACTAAAACTGTCATAAGTTTATATTGGCACTTCTTAAAAAGTAGAAAAAGTAGGCTTTTAAATTACTTGCAGTGTAGGTGAAACTAACAAGTTCAAGAAAAACAGTTTTAGCAATATATTTAATAATATTTATTTCAAAGGGAAAATAGGGGTAAATGAGAATAGCTTGCAGAAAAATACTATCATATATACTGACCTAAAATTCTATGTTAATTAAATGTTTTGAAACCTTGTTCACTATTCTATCTCCAAATGACCAAAGAAAACCCCAAAACAAACAAAACAACAACAAAAACAAAACCTGTAAGAAAACTAAGATTATTAGACATGTAACAGAAGAAGAAAACTACATTATCTTCTAAGATATAGTCTTAGGAGATTCTTTAAGTAAGGTAATTATGTAAATACTAGAGGCCTGGTGCATGAAATTTGTGCAGGGGTGTGGTCCCTATGCCTGACCAGCAATCAGGGTCAGTTGGGGCCTCTGGCTGCCTGCCTGGGCCTTCCTTCCCCAGCTGCTGGCTGCTGGCCGGAGCCTTCTTTCATTCCTCACCACCCCCTCGTGGTCAGCTTACATCACAGTGAGCGATTGACTCCCAGTCTCCTGGTTGAACTCCCAAGGGGACACTTTGCATATTAGCCTTTTATGTATAGACTAGAGGCCTGGTGCACAAAAATTTGTGCACTCAGTGGTAGGAGGTCCCTCAGCCCGGCCTGTGCCCTCTCACAGTCTGGGACCCCTGGGGGGTGACCACTTGCTGGCTGAGGCCTGCTCCCCGAGGGGTTGGGCCTAAGCTGGCAATCAGACATCCCTCTGGCAGCCCGGCAGCCCTCAAGGGATGCCCACTTGCCAGCAGGGAGCAGACCTAAGCTGCAGTCAGACATCCTTAGCGCTGCTGAGGAGGCAGGAGAGGCTCCCACCACCACTGCTGTACTGGCAGCCATCATCCTGGCTTGTAGCTGAGCAGAGCTCCTCCCATGTGAGAGTGCCCTGACCACCAGAGGGCAGCTCCTGCATTGAGCATCTGCCCCCTGGTGGTCAGTGTGTGTCATAGTGACCAGTCATTCCCAGTCGTTCTGCTGTTAGGGTCAGTTTGCATATTACCCTTTTATTATATAGGATAGAGGCCTGGTGCATGAGTGGGGGCCAGCTGGTTTGCCCTGAAGGCTGTCCCGGATCAGGGTGGGGGTCCCGTTGGGATGCCTGGTCAGCGTGGATGAGGGTATGATGGCTGTTTGCAGCTGGTAACACCCCCTTTAGGGTGCCGGTCCCCACTTGGGTGCCTGGCCAGTCTGGGTGAGGGGCTGAGGGCCATTTTCAGGCTGGCAGGTGACTGAAGCTCCCAACCTCTATTTACCTTCTATGGCTGTCACTGGAACTGAGAGCCGGCTTTAGCTCTGAGGCTCAGCTCCAGCTCTGAGACCTTTGCTGCTGAAAGCAGGTATCTGGGTTTGTTTGGCTTCTATAATTGAAACACTGTTGCAGCTCCAGCTCTGAGGCCCGGCTGGCTGAAAGCAGGTTTCTGGGGTTTGTTTAGCTTCTATGATTGCAACATTGTTTCTTAGAGTGCAGCTCAGAGGCTGGCAGTGGCAGGCGGGGAACCTTGGCTTCCTCCATCACTGGAGCAAGCAAGCCTCCTGTTCGCTTCAGCTGCCTGGCTGATGGCCACCATCTTGGTTGGCAGTTAATTTGCATATTGCCCTGATTAGCCAATGGGAAGCATGTTGGAGGTATGGTTAATTACCATGTTTGTCTATTATTAGATAGGATATCTACAGAGGTTTTAGAGCCTAGGATATATGATTTTTGTGTGTGCTATTTATTTATGTATATATTGTTAGGCATGAACTTTTTTCTTTTTAAATTCTATTTCAATTATAGTTGCCATTCAATAATTTATTAGTTTCAGGTATATGGCATAGGGTTAGACATTTATAAATTTACAGAGTGATCTCCCCATCAGTCTAGTACCCATTTTGCATTACATAATAATTATGTAATAATTAATTCATAGTTCCTACATTATTGACTGTATTCCATAAGCTGTACTTCACATGGGACAGGTGATTTTAAGGTGAGTACCTAAAGTGTGGAGCTGGTTGGAATTAGGCAAAGTTTATAGTACAATAGTGTTAATTTTACAGGCACAAAATGTGAATATCTTGAAGAAAATCTAAATGAGTAAACTTAATCTGGTAAGTAAGCAGTTTAGTTGTTTTATGTCTTATGTTCCAAGAGCAAGTAATTACTGGAGCAAAACATAAGATATTTTTGCTTGATCTTTACATAAGAAAGCATAGTACAGTATGCCACTATTGTTTAACTACAAGTCAGAAATTATGCTGGTTTAAGTTCTTGGTCTTCAGTTGGTCTAAAATAGTATCCTGTATGTTTTTAGAGAGAAATATAAAACTATTTTAGGTACTTTTTCTCAGCTACCTACTAGCATGCACATCCAAACCCAATCACATATTCATAGATGCAAGAAACTACCATAGTCAATATTTACTATAGCACTCCTCTTTTGAGAGGAACCATGAATGGGCTTGGAGCTTAGCTTTCTGAGTATTTTCTGAAGTGTGCTGTTTGAATATTTGTGTGACTCATGTTTATTTTGAAAGGCATTCTGGAAAAAGATTATTTTCTGTTTCTCTTTACTTTCAATAAGGTGAAGAGATCCTTATGTGTATCCTGATATTTGAATCTTTTTACAGTCCATCCCTGATGGGTATTTGAACAATATGTCTGGGTCTATCCTAACGTCAGGTTATTGAAACACTGAAAATAATTACCTCGTAAAGGTTATCCATTATGTCTTAGCCAAAAAATCCTTAGAGAAAGACTCAGGAAAATTGTATGTCTTTGCTTTTGCTCAATATTTAACTTCAGGAACATTTTTCTTATTGGCATATTCTTGAAAAGGAAACACCATACTTGACATAAAATAATAATTCCTTCTATGTATAAGGGTCTTTGAATACCACAAAAAAAATTCATATGCCAAATCTCATTTTGCTGATGCAAGAAACTCTTATGGCAGATGGGGGGCAATTTTTCAACAGTTAGGTGCAGACATGTCCAAGGTCATTCCTCTAGGAAGTGAGCGAGTTGTAAGTGGAAAACAGTCCTCTGACAATTCGTTTAGTGTTCTTTCAATTACACTCTACTGCTTTGAATATATGAGTGTGACTGTAAGACCTGGGCATAATGAGGACAACATCTTTCTTTATAAAGGTAATTATCTTTATACCGGGTATGCCTTCTGAGACAATCTGGACCAGTTTGGATTTGAACAAACAGAGTTAAATTTATTACTAGTCACCAACTCTCTTCAGCCACGTCTCTGTGGGATGGTTGGGTAAGAAAGAGATTTGGCCAAAGGCCCTATTGTGCTGTGCATTTAATTGTGGTTCTTCTCCATATTTATAAGAATATCTGAGATAAAAAATTAATGTAGTTTTTAAAATTTCAATGTAGCATAACTATCCTATATAATAAAAGGCTAATATGCAAATCAACTGAAGGGTGTAACAACTAGTTGCTGTGATGCACACTGACCACCAGGGGGCAGACATTCAACGCAGGAGCTTCCCCCTGGTGTCAGTGCACTCCCACAGGAGGAACGCCATTTAGCCAGAAGCCCTGAGCCAGGCTCAAGGCTGGCGAGCACAGCAGTGGAGGCAGGAGCCTCTCCCGCCTTCGTGACAATGCTAAGGATGTCCGACTGCTGGCTTAGGCCCATGGGGAGCAGGCCTAAGCCATCAGCCTGACATCCCCTGAAGGCTCCCAGACTGCGAGAGGGCACAGGCCGGGTTGAGGGGACCCCCCCCCCCTCCCGAGAGCACGAATTTCATGCACCAGGACTCTAGTGCTTTTATAAAATCCAATAAAATTGTTAGAATTGAAAGAAGGGGGAAAGCATACAACACACAAACCCAGAGTTTTTAATTAGAGCATTAGCTATACATAATATTATACATAATAATATACATAAGTTATTTAAAGCTTTCAAGCTTTTATTCACACTTTCTGTATGTATCTCATCATGGATCTAACAGAACAGCACTGGTCCAGGCCACACCTTGAGAAGAACTGCTTTAAATATAAACTAGCAGTACAAATGCTGATGTATTTGAAGATGCTAAGATCTTTAGACAGTCAGAATTCCACAGGGGAGAGGAAAAATCCTCCCTGTTGAACCATGACTATTAGCCAGTGAGTCTCCTTAACAAAGACACTCATCTTTCTCTTTGCATTTTATTCCTGTTTCTTCTAGCACTTATTATTTTTTTTTATTTTCAGTTTATATTATTTTATGCTTGTTTTCTTTCTGCTTCTAAAATATAAGCTCTTTTAAAATAAATCTATATATAACTTACATGTATGCCCTTGAGGACCCAGCCCAGCTACTTGCCTGTAGGAAATCAATAAATATATTCTGATTCAATGAATTTACCCAACTTCATAAATATAATAATTTAATATAAAACAAATTATCATCTAAACTGAATTGCTGATTATAAAGTACAGCCAGCTTATCCTTAAATTGTAGAAGGCTCAAAATCCTGCTAGAGATAAAATTATCAGTTAGTATTTTTTTAAATTTTTTTTATTTCAGCACTGTGGGTATTATGGGTTGAATAATGTCCCCCTAAAAGATATGTTGATTCCTAACCATAGACCTATAGATATGACCTTATTTGGAAATAGAGACTTTGTAGATATAATTAGTTAAGATGAGATCATTAAAGTGGACCCTAATATAGCATGCCTGAAATCCTTACAGGAAGAGAAGAGACACATAAGAAGGAGGTCATATGAAGACATAGACAGAGATTGTAGTCATGCAGCTACTAGCAATAACAAAACAAAACAAGCAAGCAAACAAACAAACAAAAACAGTGCCCATCCTAAGCTGCCAGAGACATGGCAGGGTCCTATGAAGACGGTTTTGAGGGATCATGGCCCTGCCAATCCTTTGATTTTGTACTCCTAGCTTCCAAAATTGAGGTAAGTTTGTTGCACTTTACTACAATAGGCTAGGAAAACAATATATCAGGGAACTCTAAAATAATTAGAACAGTGCATTTCAAGTAGAACTTCCCCAACACCTAGAAAACAGACCGAAAATCTTAGAAATTCAGTCCTTGGCCTGAGGTTTTGGACCAGGGCTCACTGATTCTGTGATTACAAAGAAGATGCATACACCTTCTCTTGCAAGTGTCCAGTTTTAAAAGCCAAACAAACTGCCTTAGGGCCAGAGACGAAAATACCAGGCAGAGGAGTGGCCTTGCTCCCAGTGCCTGGCACACTAGCTGTCCCTTTCTGTAGGCATGAAGGAGAGGCGTAATCTCCAGTATTAACACTATAGCTGTGCCAGCACGTCTTGTGCTATTTTAAACTCCTTTTTTCCTGATCATCACTATTTTCTGGAAGAACGGTAGCACATTTGTAAAGAACCATCTCATTGTCAACCTTTTTACTCTAACTGTAATTTTTCTCTAATAATTGCTTGTTCATGGTATCCTTTAAAAATTATGAAAAATTATTTTACAAGATTAGAATTAAAATGCCTATAAAAATAACACAGAAATGTGAAACTGGATTCAAAGAGCATATAATTTCTTGAAATTTGAAGACATAGATCAACCCTGTGTTAATTCAAACAGTTTACAAACTTGTTGGGTGTGTTTTAGCAGTAATACCTTAAGTGCAGAATGATGCACTTAAAATCCATAGGATCAAGTATGTGGTCACTAGTACGTGTCCATAAAGTACAACATACCACTTATACAATTTAAAAAATCAAATATGTAAAGCTGGTACTATGTTAATATTAATTCTCAATTCTAGATTTATTTAACCATAACTTCTTAAAAGAGCTTCAATTCAAAGAAAATAAAAAACTTGGAGAAAATATGAAGAAACACTCAAGTGGAAATAACAGGTAGAGATGGATGATTAGATTAAATATAAGGTAATACAACAAAAGCACTCTATTAAAATATCAACTCCCCTTAGAAGTGAAAACGAGATCTTAAAATTGAACTTGAGTATAATTTTTAAATGCTATTATTCCTGAAAAAGGAAAAGCAGTTATCTGCAATATTTTTTAAGATTGAGGATATATTCAGAAATAGGTCAGTAAGAAGGAGAGTGTCAAGGAACCATGCATGTCTTTGCAAAGGGGTCTTCCACCTCAGCTGCCTGCCAACCCTCTGTGGTGACAGGTAAGGAGCAGAGCTACAGTGGCTTTGAGCAGTCGGGACTACGATCAGTGAAGGTGCCATCAACATTTCACTGGTGCAAAAGACTCAGCAAATCTAGGAAAAGGTTTCTAGTCCGCAAAGTCAAGTGAATGAAAACAAAATGAATGGAAAACATGGACACTCTTTTGGAGTAAAACTAAAAAGTGAAACATAAGCTTCTTTAATCATGTGATTTTCACCTCTCCTTAGAGAGCATTGTAATTAGAAAAGTCAATCACTCCAGCATATTCTGAATATGAGAAAATAGTCAAGCAAATGAAGACATGGTAACTGAAAGCAAATAAAACATGAGAGACACTGACTTATTTAATATTTGCCATGGGGCAGGTGGTTCTCTATGTGTGCTATATATACTATTATTAAATCATTTAATTTTCAAATTACTTCATAAGTTGGCACCCTTTTAGAAATGAAGAAACTGAGGCACAGAGGAGTTAATTTACTTGGCAAGATGACACAGCTGGTAGGAGCTGGAAGTTGGGTACAGATTTGGGCTGCTTGTCTCAAGGTCAGTGGCCACTCCTTGTCATTAAATAATATTGACACTCTAGTACTTGCATAGTTTTAGGCTGTAGCCTTTCCACAGCTGTTGTATGTTTATATCAAACGTTTCAATTTGCTTCTCAATCTGTTTTGTTTTTAAATAAAGTGGTTCAATTTATTTCTTAACCAATTCTATTTTTGTATAAAGAGTTTCAATTTGCTACTCACAGAGACGTTTTAAAGATTTCATTGTAATTTCACTTCAACATGGAAAGCTAGGAATGCATGTCTTTATATGATACAAAACAAATTGAGAAGTAGGTAAATATATTAGCAGTTGTAATAATAAGGTCCTTAATCCCTTTATGCTTTGTGAACTTTTTTTCTTTTCCTATTTCAAAGCAGAAAAACAGGACACCTCCAGTTAACAACATATATATATATATATATATATATATATATATATATATATATATATTAGGGGTTTTAGTTAACAACATATTGTGTGCATTCAATGCAGTGATACTATTTTCCATGACTCATGTACTAGCTTCAATATCAACTCCAGAGGGGAACTGCAAAAATGTTCTGTTCAAGAAAAACATGCTAAAGTAAGTCTATAGCTTCCTAGTGTGACAATGCTTATTTCAAAAGCAAATAGAGATTATGCTTGTTCAGATACTAGATGTATGATTTAGAGTACAGTCTAAGTGCTCTTTTTATTCATTAATTTCTATCTATTTATCAGCAAATCAATTTATTTTTGAAAGCCAAAGATAAGTACTACACATGTAGAAATATTGATTTTAGAGGTAGTTGCTATTACCAGATACTCCAGCTAAATTTTATTGATTAAATAAAGGCAAATGTGAGTTAAACTGTAAGATCCAAGGCGACAGTGTAAAGTATATCCTTTACACTTTGATACTCCAAGAAGCTTGCATATTGACCTCATTGAAATTAGTAAATAATCATACAAAGAGGGGATATTTTGAAGCTGATTCAAAATAATAATGGGATATGTGAAATAAATTAAGTTTTGAACTTAGTGTCCATAAAGTTAACTCATCATTATCGATATTAGAGTGAAACATAACTTTGAAGGGTACCCCTCAAAATGTATAAACACTCTAGCAGCTTATTCTATTATATTTTTAAAATGAAATGTATTTTAATAAACACTGCATTTATAGTTATTCAAAATGTGTATACATTTTGGGGGACACTCTGTATAGTGGGTTGATCACATATAATTACCAGTGTTTTTATTGATAAGCCACTAGGATTATTATTGCTTCTGGGTGGTCTTGTTCTAGGCTTTTGCTAGGCAGAACTTGCAAATGTTTTAAAGAAGTATGAGTATTTTGGTATTAATATTTCTAATTATAAGTTAAAGTTGTAGAACTTTTTATTTAACTACTTCAAATTTATATTTGTATCACTTTCTTCCACTGCATATTTTGACTACATAATTGCTTTCACTATCCTCTATCTCTCTATATGTCATCTCATAATTGGGAGATAAAATACTATTAATGAAAGAGTATAAGATTTTTTTTTTGCGTTCATTGTTGTTTAGGGGACATATCTCACCATATATATAGTTAAATTACTGTGTTTTGAAATTATTTGATTTGATTAGGCCACTAGTGCAAGAAAAAGTTAGATTGTTATTTTGCTTTTGATACTTAAGGATATTTTTACCTCGTTGAAGCTTGTTTTATAATTATGTAAAACATGTGCCTGTTTCTAAAGATAAAAATACAAGTATATAATATTCAGAGAAGTAACACTTTCATCCCAGCTCCCTACTCTCCTCTTGAGTAACAATTTTTATTGATTATTAATTTTTCTTACCTGGTAGTGGGGTGAGGAATGAGGGCAAAGATTGTGTATCCTTTCATGTTTGTTTTGTAGTTTTGCCATGGAGGCCATATGAAGACATAGACAGAGATTGGAGTCAGGTATCACTTCACACCTGTCAGAATGGCTATCATCAACAAATCAACAAATACTAAGTGTGGGCAAGGATGTGGAGAAAAGGGAAGCTTAGTACACTGTTGGTGCGAAACTTAGTACACTGCACCAGTCTTGGTGCAGCCATTATGGAAAACAGTATGGAATTTCCTCAAAAAGTTAAAAGTGGAATTCCTGTTTTACCCAGTGATCCCACTTCTAGGAATATATCCTAAGAAACCAGAAACACCAATCAGAAAGAATATGTGCACCCCTATATTGATAGCAGAGCAATTTACAATAGCTAAGATTTGGAAACAACCCAAGTGCCCATCAGGAGATGAGTGGATAAAAAATATGTGGTACATTTACACAATGGGACACTATGCAGCTGTAAAAAGCAAAGAACTCTTACCATTTGCAAAAGCATGGATGAACCTGGAGAGTATTATGTTAAGCAAAAAAAGTCAGTCAGAGAAAAGTGTCACATGATCTCACTCATATGTGAAATTTAATGAATAAAATAAACTGATGAGCAAAATAGATCCAGAGACACAGAGGCATGGATCAGACTGATGAATTTCAGAGGGAAGGCAAGAATGGGTGGGTGGGTAGTGATTAACCAGGGAATTTATATGTATACTAGAGGCCTGGTGCATGAAATTCATGCATGGGGGGCTGGGGCGGTGTCCCTTAGCCCAGCCTGCACCCTCTCCAATCTGGGACGCCTCAGGGATGTCTGACTCTGGGATCGGGCCTAAACCAGCAGTCAGAAATCCCTCTCACAATCCGGGATGGTTGGCTCCCAACCGCTCACCTGCCTGCCTGCCTGATTGCCCCTAACTGCTTCTGCCTGTCAACCTGATAACCCCCTAACCACTCTCCTACCAGCCTGATCAAAGCCTAAATGCTCCCTTGTTGGCCCGATCGCCCCCAACTACACTCCCCTGTGCTCCCGGTTACCCCAACTGCCCTATCCTGCAGGCCTGATTGCCCCCAACTGTCCTACCCTGCCAGCCTGGTCACCCCTAACTGCCCTCTCCAGCAGGCCGGTTGACCCCAACTGCCTGATCCCCCCCAACTGCCCTCCCCTGCCAGCCTTGTCACCCCTAACTGCCATCCCCTGAAGGCCTGGTCCCCCCAACTGCCTTCCCCTGCAGGTCCGGTCACCCCTAACTACCCTCCCCTGCAGTCCTGGTCCCCCCCAACTGCCCTCCCCTGCCAGCCTGGTCACCCCTAACTGCCCTCTCCAGCAGGCCGGTTGCCCCCAACTGCCTGATCCCCCCCAACTGCCCTCCCCTGCCAGCCTTGTCACCCCTAACTGCCATCCCCTGAAGGCCTGGTCCCCCCAACTGCCTTCCCCTGCAGGTCCGGTCACCCCTAACTACCCTCCCCTGCAGTCCTGGTCCCCCCCAACTGCCCTCCCCTGCCAGCCTGTCACCCCTACCTTCCCTCTGAGGTTTGACAGTCTGAACGATGCTTCTCTGCCTCTGGATCTGTTTTTGTTCATCAGTTTATGTTGTTCATTATATTCCATAAATGAGTGAGATTATGTGATATTTATCTTTCTCTGACTGGCTTGTTTCGCTTAGCATAATGCTATCCAGTTCCATCCATGCTGTTGCAAATGGTAAGAATTCCTTCTTTTTTACCTCAGTGTAGTATTCCATTGTGTAGATGTGCCACAGTTTTTTTAATCCACTCATCTACTGATGGGCACTTAGGCTGTTTCCAAATCTTAACTATGGTGAATTGTACTGCTATGCACCTAATTCTGCACCTTTCTGATTGGTGTTCTAGTTTCTTGGCGAGGATGCGGAGATAAAGGAATCCTTATGCACTGCTGGTGGGAATGCAGACTGGTGCAGCCACTGTGGAGAATAGTATGGAGTTTCCTCAAAACAAAACAAACAAAAAAAACCTAAAAATATAAGGAAATTTTTATCTGATGGGCAAATGTTGAAGATTCTTAAAACCTTGAGTTCAAGGACTCTACCTTTTCTCTTAGTTATCTCCATGAAATTTTAGCTGAGACCTATCTGTGTTCATGTCACAGTTTCCTGGAATAAATCTGGAGTTGGAAGCTCAGAACTGTGAAGAATACTCAGAACAAGTAGAGATGGTTAAATTCATATAGAGAATAGAGAGGGAAAGAGAAGGTTTGCATAGCTGTTTTTAAATCATCCAAAGAATTATTTTAAGAATGGTTGTATTTCTTTAATACGTAAAGCCAATATACAACTTATAGAAAAGAGTGTTCCATATTTGCTTTGGAAAGAACCGTAGACACCATCTAGCACTGGGCTGGGGCTCTTGCCCTGGACAGGGGTCTCTCCCACAGCCGCTCTCACAGACACTCCCAATCTCTGCTTGAACACTGTGAGTCAGCTCTGTTAGTCAGACACCTAACATTGGTGTGTTATGAACTGGGTAACAGACTTATCCTTGTTTACTCTGCCTTCCCTGGTAACTATCCATACTGACCTCTCCCTTTCCCTCCAACATCTTTGGTCTTTAGCTGAAAATGGTATTTAAAATGATGGCTTGGGCCATTTTGGGGAGTTACTTAGTTTTCCTGGGTCTCTTCCATGTATAGAGGAGGAATACATGTTATTAAACTTTTATTGGTTTTTCTCTTATTAATATGTCTTTTAATACAGGGCGTGTCTCTTCCAAGAACCTGAAGAGTAGTAGGGAAATGATATTTCCTCTCCTACAGCATCCTTCTTTATTGAAATGGAAAGAATAGGGGCTTTCCATGTAGGACTGAGCTGTCCATTTTAATGAAGTAGGAGACAGGGATCTTAGTTAATCACTAACTAGATGACACTGAGAAACGCCTTTATACATCTGGCTTCATAAAACAATAAAATGAGGGCAATAATTCCTATCTTAGATTGTTGTAAGTTTTACATTGAAAGGAGACATTGAAGGCAGTTGAAATACTAGCACATAACTGTTCCATAAATATTTTGTTCCTTTTATCTGGATACAAACAAAATGGTCATAGAGAAGAAAACCTTTGATCTTATGTATTTAATATTTTATTTCCGGGGTGTTACTTTACCTCTCACATTGAATTTTTTGTATATAGTGTTGATAAAATTGCTCTATTTAAGATTTTCAGTATCTGATATAAGTTGATCAATGCAAAAGACTTTACAATCTATAAAAATGTCATAAAAACTAACCTTGCAAAAAAGAAGGGTACATAGAGATAGATTTTCTTTATAATAATGTAATTTGATGAGGATTGCAATATTCATTTCCTTTCTTATTTATTGATTTATTTGTTCACTCATTTTTCATTTATTGATTCATTCTCTTGGAAGAATTTGTTGACATTTGCTATGGACCAGAGTTTACACATATGTCTTATTCATAAATAATATTTTGATATTATACTACTAATGTAAATGCTTCATGTTTTTGTTGATAGAGCAGAATTTTAATTGACTGTTTCTTTCAACTGTCATCATTTTTTATGGTGCATTTTTTAAAAACTCCAACAGTGGAATTCAGATGGACTACCATAATTTCTTATATTATTAAGAGAACTCAATTTGATATTTGATCTTGGAATGTTGTCCTTTGTAACACAATTCTGAATGAGGCATGATTTAAAGAAGACTTTATAAGATATATATGAATGATGTGAAATATTAAACCTGTTTCTGTTTTTAATTTAATTTTATATTGATTTCGGGTATATAGCTTAATGGTTAGGCAATTATATACTTTACACAGTGTTCCCCTCAATATCTCCATCATATCTAGTTATTGCAATATTATTGACTATACTTCCTATGCTTTACTTATTTCCCTGTAACTGTTTTGTAACTACAAATGTGTTCTTCTTGGGCTCTTAACCTTTCCACCCAGTCCCCCAACTCTCCTGCATTCTAGCAACCACCAGTTCTCTATCTGTATCTATGAGTTTGTTTCAATTTTATTTGTTTGTTTATTTTGTCCTTTAAGTTCCACATACCAGGGTATAAATAAAATCATATAACATTTGTCTTTGATTGACTTATTTTAATGCTATTTCTCCGCTTTGCTTATGTATAGCAGGGGCTTAGCAGTAAACTTTTAAAAGAATAAGATATGGAAGTAAACAACTGAGATGATTCATGCAGAAAGTTGCTTATTTTAAAATTCTTTTTATAAACTAGATCTTTATTTAAAGTTCACTTATAACCCTAACCAGTTTGGCTCAGTGGATAGAGCATCGGCCTGTGGACTGAAGGGTCCCGGGTTCGATTCTGGTCAAGGCACAAACATGTACCTTGTTTGTGGGCACATCCCTAGTAGGGGGTGTGCAGGAGGCAGCTGATAGATGTTGCTCTCTCATCAATGTTTCTAGTTTTCTGTCCCTCTCCCTTCCTCCCTGTAAAAAAATTAATAAAATATATTTTTTAAAGTTCACTTATAACAAATTAATTTCACAATTTTGTACCACATTTTATAAATAATTCCTTCTGAACAAGCTATTGAGGCTAGCTTGTTCAGAAGGCATTATTTAGTTCTCATATTTTATTAAGTCGTGCAATTCAAAGGCACCTACAATACTTCTCTACATTATTTTTTCAATATATGAAATAAACTGTTTTTGATGTTTGATAATAGTATTAATGACTTTTACAATTATGTCATAATAAAAGTTCACTGCTCTTTGTTCTTAAGAATGAAGATAAGGTAATAGTAAAAATGGCTGGTGTAAAACTATAACGATAAACTAAAATTTGATCATAAAAGCACTTGACATCCAGACTTTTAAAACTAAGAGTTTAAAGGCAAAATAACTAACATTTGAAAGGACAAATGGACAAAAATGTTCCCCTCAAAAGGAAAATTTTCTACCATAAATCCATTGGTAATTGTAGCATTATAATTGTTAATATCCCTCAATGTCTCAAATTATTTATTATTATAAACTATAAATCCTAAAATAGTGTCAAACATATTTTGTTGAATAAATGTAAAATCATCTATATAAATATTCTCAATTGTATGTATATATGAATACATAAATATTCATGGACTTTCTTTCTCTTGAAGCTAATGAATATCCAGACTGATGTCAATTATAACAGTATAATATTAAATTCAATTTTGCCAAAATACTTTTATTAAATATACTTTAAGCATTAATGTAGGCTTTTAATGAATTATGCAGAATGTTGACAAATCAACCCAAGTAAACATTGCATTTTATTATGTGATATTAAGAAATATAAGAGTTGGTAAATACACTGAGGTATTAATTTTTCTCGCTAATAAAACTTTAGAAATTTAAAAATAAAAATAAATCAATTAACTTTAGGGTACAATGGTAAAGTACTTAAAATGCTTTTATCAAATAGTAATTTAGATTTAGCCACCTTGTAAAAAAAGGAAATAAATGCTAGTTTACTAAGTCCTTTTTTAGTGTGCACACATTTTTTTTTTGACAATTTAACCAAGTAGACCCTGGGAACCACTAGAGTGTGCATGTTTGATGGAGGGTGCAATCCCACACAGGAAATGAAAGCCTTCAATTTTCATAACTTGTTAAAATCAACAGTATTTTTTACCTAAGGTCATGTCAGGCCAATCTATGGTGAATGAAAAGAACAAGCCAGGGTCAGTGGAAATTCTCTAAGGAGAAGGCTGATGGAGATTCATTTTTGAGGAAGATAAATGGACCAAAGCAGAAAAAAAATGACCATAAAAGATTAAGATCTATGGTTTAGAAACTGTCATTTTAGTTGAAGGGTGCTTTTACCATGATCCTTTATGCATCGTGTTTAGCTTAATTATTATTGGGTGTTAGTAGGTCAGCAATTATGTCTGGGTTTATTTGAACTTAAAATATTAATTATGACACCCTAATGCTAATACATAGCAGTAAAATAAGCAAGAGACATCTGGGCCAAAATTGGATCTTCCAATGTAATATTGCTATTGCATCCCACTGGCAATTAATAATAATTAAGACTACATTGTAGTGTGACCGTGTGAGTATTATGATATTATATTATCATTGTTAATTTATTTTTGTGTGTGGTGCTAGCTATTCAGAGAGACTTGCAGGGGTTATTTTGTCTCAGATCATAAATCTTGGTCAAGAAAGTTATAAAACAGGTTGAATTTACTGTGTAGGACCTTGAAGCAGGGCAGGGGCTTAAAGACAGCACACATCAGGTCCTAGAAACACTGCCATGAAAGATGATCAGCCAGTGGTCAACACCCATGACCTAAGCTCCCTGTAGGACTTCAGACTTATTGAAATACTGAAAATCCAGATATCCACATAGTAATGCTTTAAGGTAGAATTAGTGTATTCACTCATTGAACAGATATATATTGAGTTCATTCTATGTTCTAGGGACTATTCTACACACCCATGCTGTGGGGCCCTGAGACAGCTGGAGAAGCATGACAACACTCTCCATTAACAATAAAACTGTGTTCTTATTACCAGAAACAAATCATAGACACATTTAAGGTCCAGAATTTACTTTCCCACCAGGTCACATTTCAGACGTGGTGAGTTAGACAGACATCTGGCTGTACACCATTTCTGCAGTCTTTCTTTCTCTGTCCTTATCTACCCTTTTCTTCTCCTCCACCAAGTCTTCCCCAGTGTCATGTATGGTAATCATTATTCTTGACTATTATAGGATGCCACAGGCAGGTCCTCAAATGTGATGGTGCCTTGAGGTTTTGTGTTTACAAAAGGAATCTTATTCTCAGAATCTTGAGCATCTGTAATGCAGCTGCATCTTTCTCTTGCCAGTAATGATTGCTTTCATAGCAATATACAGATCATGTATCATAGAAATGTATACTTCAAACCTAAATGATCTTATTAACTACTGTCACCCTAATTGATTTAATTTTTTTTTAAATGTTAGTCTACTACTCTTGATCCACATAATCTTGGTTTTCTTTTTCATTAAAATCAATTGTCTCTATACAATTACCCTAAGGGCTATTTTATATCAAGTGATTCCAAATGCATGCTTCTCATTCCAGCCTGTTAAACTATTTTTTTGAGGGACTCATAATAATTTGAGGGCAGGGAGTTTTTACTAGGTATTACCAAAGACACTACACATCTTTTAGTAGAACAGTGAATACAAGTTATGGAAAGAAATAACATTGGATAGGCAATGGCAGCTATGTCACTAATAGCAGATGCCATGAATGTTTTGTACACAGGAGAGAATGGGATAGAAAAAGTGGAATAATATTTGCATATTTTTTATAAAAATTGGCCTTGCATCTCTTAAGTTTCAACACAGACAGTAACCTCTCAATATTGGCAGTCATCAGCAGCTTTATAACTTGATTTAATATAAACTTGAAAATTCAAAGGAACCAGATTAGACATCATAGAATTACAAAGAGTCTTTCCTTGAAAATGTTGTAGTTATTTATTTTTTATTTATTTTTTATTGAGGTTGAGATATTTTGCAATGGTTACAATAAAATAAAAATAAATAATTATTTAGTCAAAACTGTCTATATGGCCTGAGAGCAAAATGTCCTCCTGGATCTCTTTCTAGAATCCTGCCTTTTGATTATGACAATGAATTTTAGGATATAGTGCTCTAACTAAAACATTCAATGTATAACAGGTAACCAGTTATTCTTAATTGTGTGTATAAGTTTATATTAATGATACTACTTGAGTAAAGAATTTAGAAGATATGGTATGGATTTGGCTACTCATATAATCCATCAAATTGGTGAAGAATTTTTCAGATCATAGAGTGATTAATATAATTGAAAGGAACCAAGATCTAGGGAAATATCATCAGCCTGGGACACATCAGTAAAAAGCACATCTTGATTCAGCACTAGTTGCACATGACAGTACACAGCAAGGCTAAAACACAGCCTCTGGTTCTACCACTACAAATCATGACCTTGTACGAGCTATTTAAACTTTCTTTACTATAGTTTTCTAACTGATAAAATGGGAGGGATACTATTTGATATGTTTTACCTAATTTATGCTTTGAATAATATAAAAAATAACTATATATGCAAAAGAGATAACAATCTTCTAAAAACTTACATATTTCGCTTATTTTTATATGCAGTTATTTGTAATTAAATAATACAGATAAGGAAAGCCATTTTTGTGATCATTTCTAAATAACTTGTTATTTACAAATTTCTTTATTCAGCTTTTCGGAAACCTTATTTTCAGATAGATATTACACTGACAAAATCAAGATCTTTCAAGGACATTATTGCAACTTTTTTTTCAATCTATAAATTTTGAAGACAAACTCCAAATTCATTACTGAAAGAGTAAACTTTATAAATGGCATTAAAGCATTAAAATCTTCATAACACTTTAAGGCATATTAATGTTAAATTTAGCTAACTCCAATTCAAAATGTTTTAAACAATTTGAATCAAGTAAATTTACTTTACACAATAACCTTTAAAATCAAGTGAAAATTGACAGGTAATAGCAGTAACCCATTGCAAAGTGGTTCAAATGAATCCAATTTTCATAAGAAAAAAATATAAAATAAAATTATTTTTCTTTTGATGGCAGTGCATTTATAGTCATAGTATTGAGGTCATTTAAACTAACAGTAGCTAAGAGAAAAGTAAGAGAGTACAATTCTTTAAACTAACAGGAAAAGATGGCATTGCATTTTGTACTAAGAATTCTTAGCTAAAGTTCACTTTGAAGGTAATGGAGGATAAACTAATTTCCCATCAAGGACTGACTATGTGAAATCATAACATGTAAAAGTACCAATTTTAAATTTACTGGAGCACAACCAGGGAGTGTAATTTCAAATCTAAGCGCAATTGAGATCAGCAAAGAGAGAGAGTGAGCAAAGCAAGAGTAGGATGATAGAAGGCTCTATAAATAGGATGGGACGTGAGAAAATACCACCCTGCTTGACACTGAAATGATGCCTCTTTATTAATTTTCAGCCCCGTGATTTTGGTAAATGTTCTCAAAAATAATTGAGAAGCAAGAATTCAATAGAAGTCAAGCTGTAGCTGTTAACGTCATCTCAAAATAACAGCACATGTTTTTCTTGCTTTTTACAGGGCATTGTCATTGCTAAAATGCTACCACATGCTACTAAGAGTGTTTTTTTAAAAAGTTCCCAATTATTAGAAATGAATCATATTTCTCACTTTTATATTTCAGAACAATGGAACAAAAACATTTTAATGTTTACTATTTCAGTTCCAAGAGAAAATGAAGAGGTTTGGGGAAAAAAAGTAATTATACCACTATTAAAAGTATTATTTGGAAGATTATAAATGTTATGATACTAGTATATCTACCATTAACAATATTAACAAAGATTCATATTTTTTTTACTAATTTTTAATGTATAGAAACAATTTCACTATAATATTTTATTAAATTGGTTACAATAATAGTAACACAAGAATAACTGGCATTTATTGGTGATATATAAGGGATGAACAAAACTTTTGACATGTAGTACTTCATTGAACCTTCACTTTTACACTATGAGAAAAGAATCATTGCCACCATTTCTTTTTTTTAGTATAATTTTTTATTGATTTCAGAGAGGAAAGGAGAGGGAAAGAGAGATAGAAACATCGATGATGAAAGAGAATCATTGATCAGCTGCCTTCTGCATGACCCCTACTGGGGATGGAGCCCACAACCCAGGCATTTGCCCTTGACTGGAATCGAACCAGGGATCCTTCAGTCTGTAGGCTGATGCTCTACTTACTGGCTAAGCCAAACCGGCTAGGCAATTGCCATCATTTCTTATGGGCCCATCAAGTTTAGAATATTAAAGGAAATCATCAACTAGATCTGTTTTTCAGAAAATTAGCTACCAAACAAACAAATGTTAGTGCAAGATAAAAACTCCAAGTTTAAAAATATACTCATAGATGGGACTCCTTGATGTTAGATTGTCCCTCCCAGAGTTTCATCCTAAGTTAAGTGGTCAAGGTGGTCTTTAAGGAATGGTAACCATCCAGGACAGAACTTCAAGGGCTGCTGCCGGGAGCCGGTCCATCCTTGCTGTTTCAAGGGACCTGGCATATATGGCATACTGTTCTTAATATGTTTGCTCACCTTCTTGGAACTATGTGTTTTAACCAAGGTCACCTCTCTGAGAAAGGTTGTTTCCCCAGGTAGGGATTTTCCCCTGAAGTTAGGGAGGGAATAAAACCCCTTAACTAAGTGCCAGGTGGGTAATTAATCACTTTAACTACGAACAATCATGCTTAAGCTATATAATCTTTACTCCCTGGAATGGAGATAAAAAACGCCTTAACCTTTGGAATAGAGATTGATAGGATTGGAATCAACTGGTATAAATACAGATGTAACAAGACAACAGGACACACAGAAACTGGAGAACAGAACCTAGGCACAGAACCTAGGCACAGAACCTAGACACAGAACCTACACAGAACCTAGAGACAGAAGAACTTCGCTGGAGAGGACATGGCAAAAGATCCTGGACAGAAACTGGCCACAGAACCTAGCGAGAGAAACTGACTAGAACCTGGTGACTGAACCTGGCTGAAGAACCTAGAGACAGAACCTGGCTACAGAACCTGGATAGAACATGGCAAGAGAACCTGACTAGAACCTGGTGACTGAACCTGGCTGGAGAACCTAGCGAGGGAACATGGCTACAGAACCTGGTTGGAGAACCTGGAGAACCTGGCTGGAGAACCTAGCAAGAGAACATGGACACAGAACCTGGCTGGAGATCCTAACCAGAACTTCGCTGGAGATCCTGGACAGAACTTGGCTAGAGATCCTGGCTAGGCTGCTGATCAACTGAACGCTGTCTCCATGTCATTCCTTCTTCGCCGACTCCGTCCACACCTTTGGGGACCCCTGGACCTGCTGGGGTTGGACCTCAACAGGCTGCTGGAGAAGCCACGTCCACACTCACGGGCATGGCCTATTATAAGGACATCCTTATTGGGTCAGAAATTTACTTTACTTTTCTCTTTTTAATTTATTATTATTATTATTATTATTATTATTATTATTATTATTATTCTTTGCTACCTTATTGAGTTTACTAGTACAGCAGTCTCATCATCCTTGTCCTGGCACAAAGAGGTTAAGTAATTTGTTAAGCAGTTTGATACCAACCATCATCTGAGAGGGGATTTGAATTAGTATCTGGTTGGCTTCTAATTCCTCACTCCTGCTCGATTGACTCCAAGCTTATGTCTTTTCCCTTGTTTTCTGCATTTATTTAAATTCCAATTTTAAAAAATCCAGGAAAACTAATGTTACCAAAAGTAATCCAAATATATTCTTATTTATTGTGTAAAATATAAGATATAAAATACAAGATATTAGAAATACCAACATTAATCAAATCTGCAATCTTAATGGTGTTGTCATGTCAATAATATTTTTTTTCATTGCAAACTGTACTTTATTGTTGTCAGACTGAATGTTAGTCTTTAGAAGAAAGAAAAATCGCACAGAGGCCCAAAGCTAAAGTACAGTGCAAAATCTATTAAACTTCCCTGACGTAGTCTTTTTGTCTGAACGCACTTTTTTATCAGACCATTTAAAAAATGTACTTCCTCAATGTTATTGTCACACATTCTTTCTCTGCTTCTGTTTTCTGAGTAGCACTGCACTTACAGAATTAAGGTTTTAGACTAAAAAACAGCCTTCTACAATTCTTTTTATCTTCCACAAGGTGTATTTGTTTAGTAAATTAAGAGAAATATTTGGGATACCTTAAGATGCAAAAGATTCAAAAAGCTCAGAGTTAATAATGCAAACAAGAAAATAACTCAAATAATACTATAATATACATGTGATAACATTTGACAGAGATATAGACATACACAAGTGGGTAGATGTAGGTACCTGTAATGGTGAACTTCATAGAAGATTATAGGTAGTTTTAAGTGTCCTGTAGATAAAATGGCTTAAAATCATCTATTGAATTCCTGTTCTATATAAAACCAAAGCGGACCGCAAATTGTTTCTTTTTGAAGACATCCTAGTTTATCTATGGAAGATAAAATCTCTAGGAAATATGAGACCAATCACAAAACGAAACGGCTGACATATAAGATTTGATAGAGTCTCAGTCACTGGAATCGAAAGGCAAGGTTATATCTGTCTGGGTAACATTCCAGACACATTGGTCAATACATGTAATCGTTTCCTTGGCAAGCTCAGGATGAAATATGGAAGCACTTGGAGATTAGCAGTAAAATTCTCCTTCTAATACACACTTCTTTCAAAATGATGTTCAAAATCCTTCTTATGCAGAATGCTTCTCTACAGTTGTGGCAGGGAGACTCCTCTTTCCTTCATCCAATGTTGCTGTTAATAAATATAATTTCTTTTTAAATTAATATAAAATCTCACAAAAAGTAGTGAATGAATCAATATTAACAAGAAAACACACAATTACCATGAAATTACTTATGTATTAACATGGGTGTGTATATCCATCCATGAACCTCCTAGACAATTATGTATAAACGTGGTTTACTTTTTACATTTACACCATAAGCATTGGAAGGGTTGTGATGGGCAGGAGAATGTGTCCACATAGTATCATATTGAGAAGGCTTTTTAGCCTTCTCAAGGGCTAATTCAAAAGTAATCCTGATATTTTGGGGGCTAGCAATTGGAATCCATGCCAGCAAGCTAACCTATAATTAAGTCATTACCTCCTTCCCAGAAACTGGTCTTTCAGAACCTGTTACAGAGGCCATAAACCTGTGAACAGTGCACTGCCCGGAGGGAGGGTTGTTAGTGCTGGTGCCAGGCCAGGCCATCAGATATGGCCTGGAGACCCCCAACACCTGAGGGCCTTCTTGCAAAGCCTGCGAAAAGGACTGGAAACATAATCCGTATTTGCAGGACAAAGGCCACAGGGAGATATAAAATTAAGGCCCTGCATGTTTCGGCACTCTGATTTGGAAATTATTTCCGGAGTGCGCAGGTGTAATTAAAACAGTGCTCCTTCACTTCTTCAAAGCGTTGCTTGGTTTTTCTGGGGTCTTCTGCAACATTATTGGCATAACAGAAGTCTATTTCATTAAGGGGGGAAGAGATTAGAACCTCACTTTGATAAATCTTAGTGAAGCAGGAATTTTGGGGAAACATGGGCAGGCTTAGGGATTTTTTTAGAATTGGGGTCCATGGAAAAGCACAGGGCTACAGACTAGGAGAAGGCACATTTCCATAACACAAGGAAGCCAGGTGCCGTTACACCTCCATAAGACAAGGGAGCAGCAAGAGTTGCATTTAAATAAGATAAGGGAACTGGAAGTAGCCAAGAAATGTCTATATTTACAAAATAAAGAGAAGGAAGCCCTTCATCCAGAAGGAGAAGAAGAAAGCCCAAAGGGAATAGGGGAACAATGGGAAAGAAGAGGAGAGAACCTCACATGTCTCCTGTGAGGTTCAACCTTTGAGCCCAGGAGTTACTCTAGTAACCAACTCAAAGGAGAATATTGACCAATCAGAGGGGATACCAGGACACAGGAACTGCAGTCTTTATAAGCCATGGGGAAAAAGAACTCAGCGGGACCCTTTCTCCCTCCCTACACGGGACTTCATTCTGTGGGACTCTTCCCGCTTCCTATGTGGGAGTCTGTACTTGTTCTTCAATAAATCTCCATCCTTGCAATACCACTTTCTGTCCGTGGACTCATTCTTCTATTCTGGAGGACAAAGAATTGGGGTTCCAGTCCAAAAATTCGGTGTCGTTAGTAAATACTAGTATGTTAAGTGCATGTAATTCTGGCTTCACTCATCGGTGTTAACAAAACATCAGGGTTTTTCTGATTAAGTAGAAGTGATATCTCCTAGCCACTCATAGTTTATCCTGATGTGGGGCAAGGTTCACAGAGGTGGTGAACTCAACTAAAGCTAATTTGGTAAAGGACTTGGAAAAAGTATTTGATTCAAGACTTGGCTCAATGGAGTGTAGTGTCTTCTTGGGAATCAAGACTTCTTTTCAACAAACTCACAGAAAAGAGACATCTTGTCAGGACACTTCAAAATATAAGTTTGCTATTTTAGGTTGAGAGGTCAGGAAAAACATTGGTGATAAAATGGCATTTGAGAAGTCCTGTAGGAGATGCAGGAACAGCCATTGGAACAACTGATCACTAAAAGGGAAGGCTTTCAGGCAGAGAGAGTAGAACTACTAAAATAATTATCAATAATTAGAGTGTCTCTGCCTTCCAGTGTTCTTCAGTGAAACAAATAAGTATATGCCTAACTGACAGAAATAACTTCAGCATCCTGATAAAGGAAGGAATTAAAATAATCTGTGTTTATAAATGAAATGTCAAAAATGTTAATATTTTTACAAGTGGAATGTGGTGGGGAAAGCATTGGATTCTCTTATATCTTTCAAGGCAATAAATGTGCTACCTCTTTAAAGGCGAATAAATGGATATCTTTCTACTTAAAAGCACTTAAGTTACAATTGAAAAGACTAATCAATTTGAAAAAACCCTTTTAAAGAGTCATCATTGATCATCTTCTTGATCTTGAATGGTCCTTCTCATATAATTGCTTTTGCCTGATTGAACTGAAAAGAAAACACACCTAAGATTGCTATCTAGCACATTCAGAAAAGGCTAGTGAACTAAAGGAAGTGGATGAAATTTTAAGACTCAAGCTGAGTATGTATGCAAAAATGAAGGGTGGGGGAGGGGCCGCTAGCAGGGGTTAATGGGGGGGGATATCTGTAATATTGTCAACAATAAAGATAAATTTAAAAATACAACACATAATAGAAGGTTTAAATAGGCACAGTTCACAGAAGTTTAAAAAAAGGAATAACTATAAAGCACTGTTCAAAACTTCTTCATAATAAAACATTTGTTCTCCTGTTCTTTGATTTTTGCAGAACATATTTTGAAATTCTACCCTAAAATAATGTTTCATTCCTCTATGGAATTCTGATTTATGTTCTAAATTTGTCTTCTAGTATCTTTTCATTTGAAGGTGACAAAAAATTAATTTTTTTCTATTTTACCAGTATTTTATTTTCAGAGACTGTATCTATTAAAGTCCTCTGATTTTTACATACGTACTTATTTTTGGTCTTTAAAATACCAGCCACTTGCTTTATATTGAATTCAATAAACTAGTTATGCTTGCCCTCAGGAAAGATCCTTATATACATGAGTGCCTTTAATACTGTGTAGATGGTTTCTGTAAGCCACTTAGAACACATCAGTGCTTCAATTGTTTCTGGTGATAAACTTACTCTATGTCTCTAATAGTGAGCTCAACTTCAAAATTTTATGATCTTATATGTCATAACTGGCTCAAAGGCACCGATGTTCCCTGAAAAATTAGAAATTGTTACATCAAAAAGCAAAAATAGTAAAATTAAAATGTAAATAAGCAATATTTAACTTTTTACTGAAAAAACAAATTTAAATTATAACAGAACTGAAATGAGAATAAAACTAGTGCAGTGTTGTGTGTTTATAGCTGGGGGGGTCTTTTTAAGCTAGGATGAAAATAAGTAGAAATAGAGTTTGATTTTCAGGGGATTCTGGGATTGGGGTTATACACAAATAGACGGGAACTGGGAAGTGTAGAGAATGGTCAGTATTTGTGTAGTGCTGAGCCCTTTTTTGGTTCTGCACAGAGTAGCTACTGGGAGCAGATCCAAGCAGTGGAAGCAGAGATAACAACTGGAAAATGTTTTTGCCATTTAAAAGAACACTCCCGGCCACCAGTGCAGAGAAGAAAAATCAGTCCTGGCTCTCCAATATGGTAATAATGTCTACCTTGAGCTTCTTCCTAGTTTGTCCAATGGGGATTGTCTAATTGGATAGTTAGGTTTTTGTATATATCACCTGTATTATTCCCATGCGCACCCTTTAAATGTCATAGGAAATTATTAAACTTCCTCTCTGTCCACAAGTTTATTACAGAGAATAAGTGGTATTTTGACCCGCTGAATGGCAGTGGCAGCATGAATGGGAATACCAAGCACCAGTAGATGTAAGGTGAACGCATCCTGGTTACATAGAGTTAATTATTTTTATAGACACTTGTTCAGCAAATGCTCACATTGTTTACAACATCTCCTATCTCATCTCTGCTTAGCTCCTTAATAAACATAGCTAATGAGTAGATAGCACCTTTAAATTGGGATGCACATAACTCAGGGTTCAAAAAAATAGACATAGCCCTAGCCGGTATGGCTCAATGGATAGAACATAGGCCTGCAGATTGAAGGGTCCTGGGTTCGATTCCAGTCAAGGGCACATGCTGGGTTTGTGGGCTCCATCCCCAGTGTGGGACATGCAGAAGGCAGCCAATCAATGTTTCTCTCTCATCATTGATGTTTCTCTCTCCCTCTCCCTTCTTCTCTGAAATCAATAAAAAATATATTTATAAAAAAAGAAAATAGAGATAGTTGTAAAAAAAAGTTTAAAATGTTATGTAAACTTTTTTATGTTTTTTTATATGTTTTATAATGTTCAAATAGATTTAGATAACAAAACATGATCATAATTTACAGAGTAATAACTGTACAAATATTAGTAGGGACATGCTTATTTATTTTGTGTATTTGTGTGATCACAAAAAGTTAAGGGATTAACTGCAATACTCAAAAGTCAAATTTCTTAAAAAAAATAAAATTAGATTTAAGTGAACTCTGTTGGAATAGTAGAAGAGAAAAAGGATACAAATGGAGCACATAAGTAGAATTTTATTGTTACATTGCCTAGTAATCCCAGTATCTCATTTGAAGCATGAAATTCTTAGAGCAACTCTTAGTCCTCACTTGGTAAGAATCATACGAGAAAATACTGACTACATTTAATTTGATGGTGCTGATGCCCCTATATTTCTATTTTTGTTAAAATAGAATAATTAAAAATATATACTTGAGGGGGAAAAACAGGAAATAAAGAACTCCTTTTCTTCTTGTGGTGTTTTTCCTCAATGGCTTTTAAAAATTCTTCCAAAGATATGTATCTATGAAGAGCTCTATTCCAAAAATTCTACATTCATCTTAAGTGGCGGGAGGTGGAGGAAGCCTGTATGAATTGGCTCCGAACAATGCCGGCATGCTCTCAGATCTCAGGATGTGGTGCTTCTGAACAAGATATTATCGTCATTACTGTGTCACCATTTGTACACCTTTTGTGAGGTGACGACCTCATCAAATCAGTCCTTTGCTCTGCACTATGACTTTGTGCTCTCAATTTTTGTGCTCTTTCAGATATCATTTCTATACTTGTGCATGTCCAAGAATTCAAGTCTGTCATTATTTAATAAGTGCAGCAAAGACATTCTTATATTGCACCCTCCAGATTTAAGTGTCTTTTCTGATACTGTATAGGTCCAGCTGCTACTTGGCCCTCCCTACACATATTTTGCATGGAAAATGGATTTGCATTTTAAGAGTCATCTGTTATTTTGATTTTTTCTTCCACAGCAATTTGTTTGATTTCTTGTCTAGTAAAATCATTCTCATCAGAGTTCTTTCTCTTCCAGTTCCTGCATTATTTTACTAGCAATGAAAATGTGCTATTGAGACATCTTGTCACCCTTAGGACAAAAAATGGCTGTAGATATTTAGGCAGCAGCAGATCAATCATTCTTCCATTTACCAGCATGGAAACCAATTTGCCAGAGATGTAAAGTGAGAATATGCCTTGGCTGTTTGAGTTATTGGGCATAATGCCATGTGTAACTGATGTTATTTTCTACATAACAAATTATTTTTATACATTTCTACAATTTATATAAGTTAATAAATCATGGCATTAGCATAGATAAAAATGAATTTTATTTATCTTAAATAAAAAAGGAGGAAAGAGGGATGAAAACAGTGAATACAGAAAGAAAAATAAAAATTAAAAGTATATAGGGGTTGGCAAAAGTAGATTTACAGTTGTGAGTACATGAAACAGAGTTTATTCTTGTATTATTCATTTATTTATTATTTGTCATATTATTATTGCTATTATTTTGTATTCTTACTTATGACTTATCCTTTAGATAATAATGGCTGGTAATTTAACCTACTTTCACTCATCCCTGTATAATAAAAGAAGCAATGAAATTGTTGCTGCACAACTTTTATGGTTGGCATTTTCATTATTCCTCTGAGTCAAGAAAATATGTTCATGGGTTCATTTTGGGACCAGATATAGAGTATATAATTGTGTGTAAAGTTACAAATCTTATTTACATTACATATATATATATTGAAAACTAATGAAGAAAATAATACATACTTAAATATCAAACTTCTATCTGTTGGAACTTGTTTTCTATTTTAGATTGTACTGTAGATTTAATAACTATAGTACATTTTGACAAAAATTTTTTGATTATTTTAAATATTTTTCTATATTCAGACATATATATGTATCTTGTATTTTAAAAACATATCTAAAAATTAATTTCCCTAAATAAATATATTTGATGGGATAATCTGAAACATAATAACTGCTTCCTCTTCACTAATGACTGATTTGGTGACTGAGATATTGTCTATCTGTGTGAGACTTGGCTTCTTCCTTATAATAATATATATATTGAGAGAAATGAAATTTAAAAATGACATAATTAGAGAACTGTTATTGTGAAGTAGTACTCATCCTGAGTTTATTAAACAGATCTAAGTAATCATCATCACCATAGTGGAATTCTTAGGCACTCACATAAATTCAAGCATTTCACATGAATTTTCTCATGTAACCCATGTTTAATCCCCAATGAGTTTGAAATTATTCTCTTAATTTTATTTTAAGGAATCTGATATATATATATATATATAAACTATATATATATATATATAGTTATAAACTATATATATATAGTTTAAATAACTTAAAATTTTATAAAAGATCAAATATTAATTTATTGTTAATGATTGAAACTGTCCAAATTAAAAGATAGAGTATAAAAAGTAAGGTATGTGTTGTTTAAAAGAAATACACAGTAAATATAAACATACAAATAAATTAAATAAAAGGTGATCAGTTATATAGTAAAATTAAGCATGAAACCAAGGGCATGGGTTATATGGATATTAGAAAATAGAGTTTGTGATGTCATTACTAGAAAAAAAAGGAATTAGGATAATTATTTCAAACGGAGAACATAAACACTCTAAATGTGTATGTACCTCTTACTAGAACTTCAAAATACACTAAAAGAAAATCAATCAGAAGTAAATGGAGAAACAGATAAATCCACTACAAACAGTTGGAGATTTCAATATGCCACCTTTAGTAGCTGATGAAGTAACTAGAAAACAAATAAGGATACTATAAAATCACTATCAAAGATTGACTATGATAGACTCATGCTTGGCCACAAAATATGTCTAATAAATTTCAATGTCTTTAAATAATACATAGGTTTTCTGACAATAATGAAATTAAATTGAAAGCTAATACTAACTATCTAAAATCTCAAACTAATAATTATAAGAAAAAGGGAATGAAATAAACCTAAAACAAATATGAAGTGGAAAATAATCAAAATAAATGTTAAAGTAAAGGATGATGAAGGAAGAAAAATAATCAAAAAGTGGAAATTAGATTTTATAAAAGAAATAAAATTGATAAGCTCTTAGCAACACTGATCAAGTGGAAGAGCAAGAGAATATAAATTGCCAGTATCTAGAATAAAAGGGGCAAATCATTCCAAATCCTACAGAAATTAAGATAATTTTATGGTACTATTATAATCTACTTATAAATTTGAGAATTTAGAAGATAAAATAAATTTCCTAAATTTTATATTACTGCAGTTATTTAAGTTGACATTATAGAAAATGTAAGATCTTAAAAAATTAAGCCTTTTAAAGAAATTGCGTACATCATAAAATATCTTCCTCCAAAGGAAACATCTTATGTGCCTCACAGGTGAATTCTATTAAACATTTTAGGAAGAAGTAATACAAAACTCACACAAACATTTTTAGAAAATATAAGATAAGGGAGCATAGCTCAAATTGTATGATGAAGCCACAATAATGCTGATCCCAATACCACAAAAGGATATTACAAGAAAAGAAAATTGTTGAATAATACCCCTCACTGATTTAACAACAGCAACAACAACAACTGACAGACTAGTACCAACTGAATTTAGCACCATGTTATAAAGAGTAACTGAGCATGACCAAGAAGGGTTAAATTAAGTAAGCTTGATTTAACACTAAAAGATTCAACAATGCAGTTGACCACATGAGCAAAAAAAGGAGAACTTTATATGACTATATGACTATCGAAAGAAATATGAAAAAGGCATTTTAAACAAATATCAGCATCCATTCATTTATTTTTAAAAAGAGTGAAAATGACCTTGTGACTTATTCTGCTTCTCTCCATATTGGTATGAGGTGAACCTACTGTTTTTAACCCCTCATGCTAGATTTTTCTTATCTAGCTGCTGTCCAGCTATTTGGGTGTGTGTTTGTGGAGAGCAGGATGCACATTCTGAGAGAGCTCATTGCTGAATCTTTTCTAATTTTTCCTTGCTCCTTGCTTTCTGCCCAGAGGAATCCATGTCTCTGATAGGTTCCCAATAAGATCTCACTCTTCTTCTTTAGTGTCTATCAGTAAGAAGCCCATCCTATCTAATAATAGACAAACATGGTAATTGACCGTACCTTCGCTATGCCTCCCATTGGCTAATCAGAGAGATATGCAAATTAACTGCCAACAAAGATGGTGGTTAATTTGCATACATAGGCGCAAAGCAGTGGAGTGAAGACTGAAGGCGGCTCCGGCCGGAGCAGTGAGGGCTGTGAAGACGGCTCCAGCCAGAGTGAAGGCCTGGGTCCCGGGTGCCTGAGGAAAACCAGTGCTGGCAGCCAGGGGAAGGGAAGGCCTATTGCACGAATCTTTTCATGAAACAGGCCTCTAGTCCTATCTAATAATAGACAAACATGGTAATTAACCATACCTCTGACACACTTCCCATTGGCTAATCAGGACGATATGCAAATTAACTGCCAACCAAGATGGCGGCCAGCAGCCAGGAGGCTGAAGCAAACAGGAGGCTTGCTTGCTCCAGTGATGGAGGAAGCCAATGTTCCCCGCCTGCCACTGCCAGCCTCTGAGCTGCACTCTAAGAAACAATGTTGCAATTATAGAAGCTAAACAATCCCCAGAAACCTGCTTTCAGCCAGCCGGCCTTCAGAGCTGGAGCTGAAACAATGTTTCAATTATAGAAGCCAAACAAACTCAGTTAACTGCTTTCAGCAGCCGAAGTCTCAGAGCTGGAGCCAAGCCTCAGAACTAAAGCTGGCTCTCAGTTCCAGTGACAGCCATAGAAGGCCAATCAATCCCAGAATAAAAAAAAAAAAAAAAAAAAAACAGAAAAAAAGGAGAGGTTGGGAGCTTCAGTAACCCACCAGCCTGAAAACGGCCCTCAGCCCCTCACCCAGACTGGCCAGGCACCCCAGTGGGGACCCCCACCCTGAAGGGGGTGTGACCAATTGCAAACATCCATCATACCCTCATCTGGGCTGGCCAGGCACCAAGCAGGACCCCCACCCTGATCCGGGACACCCTTCAGGGCAAACCAGCCGGCCCCCACCCGTGCACCAGGCCTCTATCCTATATAGTAGACGGGTAATATGCAAACTGACCCTAACAGCAGAAGGACTGGGAATGATTGATCACTATGACACACACTGACCACCAGAGGGCAGATGCTCAATGCAGGAACTGCCCTCTGGTGGTCAGGGTGCTCTCACATGGGAGGAGCTCTGCTCAGCCACAAGCCAGGCTGATGGCTGCCAGTACAGTGGTGGTGGTGGGAGCCTCTCCTGCCTCCTCAGCAGCACTAAGGACGTCCAACTGCAGTTTAGGCCTGCTCCCCACTGGTAAGTGGACATTCCCCCGAGGGCTGCCGGGATGCCAGAGGGATGTCTGATTGCCATCTTAGGCCCCATCCCCTGGGGAGCGGGCTTAAGGCAGCAGGTGGTCATCCCCTGAGGGGTCTCAGACTGCGAGAGGGCACAGGCTGGGCTGAGGGACCCCCACCTCTTCCCCAAGTGCACAAATTGTTGTGAACTGGGCCTCTAGTCTATCTAATAATAGACAAACAGGGTAATTGACCGTACCTTTACTATGCCTCCCATTGGCTACTCAGCATGATATGCAAATTATCCACCAACAAAGATGGCAGTTTTTTGCATACTGCAGGCAGATCCCACTGCATCGCCCCTCCTGGGGCTGGTGGCAGCATGATCCTGAGCCGCCAGCCTGCCCCAGCATGGGATCCGGGCCTGCAGTGTGCAGTCGGAGCCGTGGCCTCCCTCAAGGTGACCCGAAACCCCCACCCACACCAGGCAGGCCGCAGGGCCTATGTGCAGAGGACTCACCTCCAAGCCCAGCTGGTGGCCCTGCTGCAGCCATGGCACTACTGGGTGCAGGCCCCAGTGGGACGTGGGGTGGTGGCAGGGGAGCCATGAGTCCTGGGCTCCTTGCCTGCCTTCCGTGGCCTCCTCCTGCTTCAGGGCCTCGCCCTCCGCCGCCTCCTTCTCCCCAGCACCCAGAGCAACAGACCCACTGAGGGCGCTCCTCGCTGGCCAGGGGGTGACTGGAGCGGCAGGGACTCCCGGGTGTAGGGTCGCCCTGGGGAGGAGTCCCAACACCTCCAGGCCCACTCCTGGAGTGCTGCCCAGGCCCTGAGCACAGCGTGGAGCTGCGCATGCCTGGAGGGTGAGGGCAGGGGTGGGTGTACGTGTGCCTGGAGCAGTGGGACTTGCTAGGGAGCCGCCTGCTTTCCCGGGCAGGCCTCAGGCCCTTCACCCAATGCTGAAGGGCTGCAGTGCGGCCACCGGGCCCTGAAGGCTGCCCTGAAAGCCACACAAAGACACCCTGCTGCTGGAGGGCAGGCATGCGGTGCTCCAGGAAGATGCCGGAGGTAGGGAAGGAAAGTCATGGAAGGGAACAATTGCAAGAGGAGATCCCAAAGTCTCTGAAAGCAGAGGACCAGCTCCTTGCAGACCTGAACTCTGTGCGGGCATCTTTTTCAGCCCTGTGGAAGCTGTGCGAGACACAGGAGGAGGTGATGGACAGGGGCTGCGCCCAAGGAAGACTCGGAGGAAGCAACGTGTGGACAGGGCCAGGCGGAGAAGGCAGGCCCGTGCAGATCCCGCTGGAGCACAGCCAGACCCCAAGGCGACCACCAAGCCAGGCCCCAGGGAGAAGCGAGCAGATGCCACTCCACTCGCTGGAGAAGACCATTGAGCAGAAAACTAAAGAAACCGATTTTAAGAAGACTAAATAAAGTTTCCCTTAAGTTATTTAGGCAGTGCTGGGGCTGCTGGGGTCTGGATCAGAGACACAAACCCACGGGGGGGGGGGGGGGGGCGCGGTACCCAGCAGCCCCAAGGTCCACCACCTCCCAGCAGCCGAAGGTCCTGAGAGCCCTGCACAGGACGGGTGCTCTACTCCAGGCGAAGTGCTTTCCCTCAGACCCTGCTCTCCCTAGGAGTCTGGCACGGAGGGCGCTTTCCCTGGGAACCTGGAAATCTGCCTCTGGGGCAACTGCGCAGCAGCCACGCCTGGCGAGCCACGGAGAGGGTGACTTACCCATGCGGATGTGTACGCTGGCGGAGGCCACGCAGCTGCCATAGTTGAAGTCGTCCTTGATGTAGGAGCGGGGATAGCGGGAATCAGAGTCGGCCAGGTTGGCAATGGAACCCCCGCTCCCCCACAAATGGCTAGAGCACACGGTCCTCAGTCACTTCCTGAGCAGCAGTCAGCCCCGACCGGAGATCAAACCCGAAACCTAAGTAGGTGCCCTGGCAGAATGGAACCCAAACCTTTGCTGTGGCAGAGGAGCTCTGAGCCACAGCAGGGGCCAGGGCAGCTGGCGAGTGCAGCGGTGGTGGCAGGAGCCTTCGGCAGCACTAAGGAGGAGCAAGCTGTTGGGTAGGAAGCAGCAAGCAGGTGGGCGGTAAGGAGGGAGGGGTCCGGGACTGCGAGAGGGCACAGGCCGGGCTAAGGGACCCCCCAACCCTTCCCCAGAGCAGATTATACACCATCTGTATGTTTCATTGTGCCCACCACCCAAAGTCAAATCTTCTTCTGTTACCATATATTGGTTCTCCTTTACCCTTCTGTTAGTAGTATTAAAAATATTTTTATTTGATTTTAGAGAGAGGAAGAGAGAAGGAAAGAGAGAAAGACTGATGTGAGAGAGAAGCATCAACTGGCTGCCTCCTGCACACCCGCTATGGAGGATCGAGCCCGCAGTTGGGCATGTGAACTGACTGTCAATCCAAACGGCGATTGGATGACACTCAACCAACTGAGCCACACTGACCAGGGCTTTAGTTTTTAATTAATATATTTTTCCTGTAGTGATTGCTCTCATAGTTTCAATTACTGATGACTCTCAAACTATACCTTTAATATAAATCTCTCTAAAGATTTTCAAGTATACATATTTAAATATTCATTTGACATCTATAGGCATATCCAAAGGCCAAAGTTGAACTCATAATCTTTATCCTCAACATGTTCTTGGCACAGTACTTAGGTAAATAGTATCATGTTTTATACATAGTTCCATTTTTTTAAATATATTTTTTAAAATATATTTTTATTGATTTTAGAGAGGAAGGGAGAGGGAGAAAGAGACAGAAACATCAATGATGAGAGAGAATCATTGATCAGTTGCCTCCTGCACAGACCTGCAACCTGGTCATGTGCCCTGACCTGAAATTGAGCCATGTCCTCCTGGTTCATAGATTGACATTTAACCACTGAGCACACTGTCTGAGCTCCCTGCTTTTATATAGCTTATTAGACTTGGCCTGTGGCTGTTCAATAAATATATTAGTAGTGATTATTACAAATTAAATAAAAATAACCTTTGCCATAGTAATTGATCTGTGGTAAAAGATAAGTAAATTATCTTAATAACATTTAGATATTAGTTCTTCTAATTTGCATAATTTGCTTTCATATTTTAAATTCACTTAGCAAAGCATTTTGCTCATTAGGTATTATTCAAGCAAAGAACAGATATACCACAACAGAAAATGCTTTAATTGGTGTTTAATTACTTGGCCATGAAGACAAGTCTACATGTACAAAATGAAGTGGAAAACTGATTCAATTTTCCACATTATTAGAGAAAACGTATATGCTCTAATTAGATGGATAGCATATCATTGTCAAATGTAATCTCTTTAAAGAACAGTGTTGGCATAAATTGGGCTTTAGGACATATTGAGGTGTAGACTTCACAAGCAAATCACACTGAAATCTGCATGTCATGATCACAGTGCTCACACTTTGTCTAACTCTTACTCTGAGATTATAAAAATGCAGAAATTGGAAAATAAGTAACATTTTTCAGTTCTATCCTATAAAAGAATTTAATTATGAATTCACTTTTTAAAAAGCATAATTTGTAAGTAGCCCTGGCTAACTCTGACACTAATCTATGTTCTTATCAGCAAACTTTAATCTGTAATATGTAGAACATTGGTTTTGAGAGTATTTATTCAGTAGTTTCTACCCAAATAGCTTCTTCTTCTCATTCTGTTTTTATGGTGTCAAGTCCTGCTGTAGAAAATGGCTAACATAATCACGGCCGTATTCCACATGTATGATCTCAAGCTGCTTGAAAATATGTCTGCTGGTCCTTCCTTTGTCCCTTTTCTCATTCCCCAGGGTAGCTATTTTCACTTTGGCAGTTCTATCCATGGATTTAGATTGGTGGCTTTCCATTCCCGGATCCAGATTCTTGCAGGGCCCTAAAATGAGTGGGGCAGACTTCTTCTTGCTAAAATCACTTATCCTCTTTTTGCATCATTTTTCTCACCTGTTAAATGTGATAATAGTAATACCCATATTATAAAGTTGTTTTGGATGAGGATTAAATAAACCAATATGAAGTGCCTAGCACATTGTGTAAAAAATATTGAGTACCCAATAAGTGTAACATTACTATTTTTATCACCATCATCATTAGTAGTAGTAACATTAGTTTTAGGCTTCATGAGCTCAAAGAACATTTACCTTACATTATTTGGTACTTATCTCTTTATAAATCAAAGTTCAGGTGTGTGCTCTTATTACTAATTGCACAATGAAATCTCCATGTGGATTTATTCTAATATTATTAGCATAAATGCAAGTATGTGTTTTTGAAATGTCATAAATTTGCTTTCATATTTTAAATTCACTTAGCAAAGCATTTTGCTCATTAGGTATTATTCTAAGTTTAAAGGATTTCCAAATTATTTGCCCATTTGTAATACTGTCAAAACATTTCTAATACTGTCAAAAATTTAAAAAAATATATTAAAAACTAGAGGCCCGGTGCACAAATTCATGCACCACTGGGATCCCAGTGGGATCGGGCCAAAACCAGTTCTCTGACATCTCCGGAGGGGTCCCGGATTGTGACAGAGTGTAGGCCAGGGTGAGGGACCCCTCCTATGTACTATCGGGGCCAGAGAGGGACATGGGAGGTTGGCCAGATGGGGAGGGACTGCGGGAGGGCTCCAGAGCATGTCCGGTCCATCTCGCTCAGTCCCAATCAGCCAGACCCCTGTAGCAAGTTAACCTAACAGTGAGAGCGTCTACCCCCTGGTGGTCAGTGCACGTCATAGTGAGCAGTTGAGCGACTTTAGCATATCATTAGCAAATTATGCTTTGATTGGTTAAATGGATGACCGGATGACTGGACACTTAGCATATTAAGCTTTTATTACATAGGATGACATCAATAGCCTGTACAGTTTGCAGATATTGTATCCTACATCCAAGCTTTCATTCTTAGACTTAAAACATCTCTGTTCAAATCGTACCTATACATAAGTATTTCTAAATTGTAAAATAATCTGTATTCTGTACTTCTTACCCTGTGTGATTAGGAATAAGGATTTTTCCCTAGGCTGCTCATTTCAAAAATGTCTTGTGCTGATCTCCAGTCAATTCAGTTGTGTCAAAGATAGTGGGTTCACTTGGTACAAATTATGATGTGTTAATAGGATAAGTCTGAATAGCTATAAAAAGCAAGACTCAAAATTCAATAGTTCAGACAAAAATCTAAGGTAATTTCTTTATATGGTAACAATGCAGAATGGGTAGGACTCTATTCTTGGAAGTATTTCAGGAAACTGGGCAGATCTGCCTTCTTCAACGTGTAGCTTTTGAGATTAACCTAGTTGTCACTATTCATATTCCACTAGCCAGAACGTAGAGTCATAACCACATCTAAAACCACAGGAGGCTTAAAGTATAACTAGCTGTGCATCCAGTGTTTAGGAGGAGGACAAGAGTAGTCTTGGGGGACAGATGGCAGTCTCTAAAGCATCATGACCCAGGCTTGCAGATACTATGGTCTCCATAGAGTACAAACAAAATTGTACGCATTTTAGGTACACAAAGCATTAGATTTACCCAGGGCCAGGTGTGTGTGAGAGCAAGTATAGTGTGGGCATAACAAAGGGGCACAATATTGGAGATGCCACTAAAAAACAAACTAACAAAGTACCAAAAACAAACAAAAAACCTCTGGGAGATCTTTTTTTTTTATTATTTGTTTAACACACTTCTGACATTCATTGCAAGAGATTCTTCTCTAACCACCATGATGATTTTGTTGAGAAAACAATTCAGCAAGCAGGACTGGGGGTAGATGACATGAACTTGGGTAGCATCAGCAATTTCTGAAGCCACTGTCAATGTACATTTTGTTTAATGGTAGAGATAAGAGCCGATTGCCCACCAGGTGGCAGGGATCTGATCTGAAGATGGCAGCAGAAAGCAGAAGTCAGAACACACCTGTAACCCGACACCAACGTTTTATGCTGAAATGAGCAGTATTAATGTACTTGTCATCTAATCAGTTATTTAAAAGTCAAAGACTGATTGCTTTTCTATTGTTATTATTGAGGTTTTTTTTCTTTAATAATATTGCTTTTATTTCTTGTGGACTGAAATGGGAGTGGTAAGAAGTTATGCTGGCAACAGTTAGTGAGTATTGAAAAGGAAAAAAAAAATAGGGTGAAAGTTCATCATGGAAAACTACTGAAATTCTAAGCATGAGTTTCTCTTTAGAGCAGTGGTTCTCAACCTTCCTAATGACACGACCTTTTAATACAGTTCCTCATGTTGTAGTGACCGCTAACCATAAAATTATTTTTGTTGCTACTTCATAACTGTAATTTTGCTACTGTTATGAATCATAATGTAAATATCTGATATGCAGGATGTATTTTCATTGTTACAAATTGAACATAATTGAAGCATAGTGATTAATCACAAAAACAATATGTAGTTATATATGTGTTTTCCGATGAACTTAGGCGACCCCTGTGACAGGGTCTTTCGACCCCCAAAGGCATCTCGACCCACAGGTTGAGAACCGCTGCTTTAGAGTAAGATAAATGTTAGGGAACTTTCCCATCACAGATAGAAAACTTTTCTTTGAGCCAATTAAGTTTACTCTCCCTACAAGATCTCCAAAATGTTGGAATCCAAAATTTACAGTTAGGTTCCTCAAAAATATACACTAGGGTACTGGTCGGCAAACTGCGACCAGTCTAGTGGTCGGCAAACTGCGGCTCGTGAGCCACATGTGGCTCTTTGGCCCCTTGAGTGTGGCTCTTCCACAAAATACCGACTTCAGCGCATGGGCCACGAAGTTTCAATCGCACTGTACATGCGTGCCCACACGTGGTGTTTTGTTGAAGAGCCACACTCAAGGGGCCAAAGAGCCGCATGTGGCTCGTGAGCCGCAGTTTGCTGACCACTGCACTAGGGTCATGGGCACCAGCTAAGAAAGTGACAATTAATCAACACTAGTTCATGATTATGCAGTGGAAGCCATTGAAATACCATTCTTCACCAAATTTGGGTAGATAAGGAACTGCGTCCCTGCCTTGAAAGACCAGCATGTTCACCGTGGCCAGTGTGGCTCAATTGGTTGAGTGTTGTCCCATGCACCAAGATGTCACAGTTTGATTTCTGGTCAGGGGACTGTCCAGGTTTGGGCTGCATCTCTGGTAGGGGGTATGCAGGAGGCAGCCAATCAACATCTTTCTCTCCCTCCCTCTCTAAAAAAAGTCAATAAGACATATTAAAAAGAAAGACAGAACAACATATTCTACCCGTGTCTGCTGAACAGCACACTTTCTTTAATGGACCAACTCTTTTTCACTTGTTGACTTTGTTTTATAGCTCAATGCCTTTACCTCAGACATTAGGAAGTTTACAATTATTTCACAATTTACTTTTCCTGGTGGGGTTAACTTTGACATGGTTTTCCCTATACATTATTCTGGAAAGATAAAACCTTCCTGTGAAATGTCTGTCCACTAACCCCTTGTCCCACATAGTCAATCATAGATCAAGTGCTACATAGTAGATATCCTTAGCCCAACTGAGGAAGACAAGTGCCCTGAGCACTTCCACCTCTAGCCAGCTGCTGTTCTGGCCTTTGGCCTTCATTTTCTTCAGGGACTTGAAGCCTGGGGATGTGTAAGCTTTCTAAAATGTTTTAAACATAAACTACTGATGACAAGACCTTTTTTATATCAAAAACACAGCTGCATCAGATTTTTTTTTGCTCTAAGCATTCTGGTACACTTCAGTTTTTAGTCTGGAATTTCAAGCAATAGGGACATGACCATAATTCCTCAAGGACTGAGCAACGTGACCTCTTCATTCCACTGTATTAACACATGGAATTAATTTGAGAATTAAAATGACATTTGAATAAGAAGCATTGGAGTATAAAAAAGCACAGGGTTTTATGATTTTTTATGAGTATATTGAAGGACAAGATTTATTATAGAGCCTTTGATTCTCCCCTTTGAGCCAGAAATTTAGTCATATATATATAGGGTGTCCCAAAATTCATGCAAGATTTGCAATTGAATTGAGTTGCAAATATATTTAAATATATATTTAAATAATATATATTATTTAAAGGGGGAAAGCCCTGATTTTGACACTCTTCTCTATTAATGTATTAAACAAACAAACAAAAATTGTGTCCTTTTATACAAGAGGTTACAATCTAATTCAGCCCAAAAAGATAGCCAACACACACACACACACCCCACCACCACATACACATCACAATTTATATTTGATCAATACGCAAATGACAGAATGAACTCAAGGAATAGTTATAAGTATTCAGGGACACACAGAGGAATAAGGACTAATAAGCAAGGACTAACCCTTGCTCTCAAACTTCTATACTATACAGGAAGGGGAGATACTTATATGGTAATAGTAAGTTGGACAAAGACAAAAGCAATTATCAACTATAGACTACTGTAAGTAGTACAGCAGCAGTGCTAAAAGGGGTAAGGATACTTGATAGAAGACTTATAGAAGAGATAATATTTTAATTAGGTCTTGATGAGGGGCAATTTCTGCAAAGAGTAAAGAGGGTGAAAAAAATAAAGAAGGAAGAATATATAACATTAGAAAAGTTAGTTTTGAGAACATGGCAATTGAGGATATGGAAAAAATATTCTGCAACTCAGGACTTTTGTATCTGTTTAGTAAGGATATGAGTTGTAGTAAGTATCAAAGCCATACATTTTGAATATTGAAACTTTGCTATTTAAAGGCTAAAACTATTCTATCTCCTAGGTTAGGAGCTGAGAGAGGTATCAACCGGGGTCTTGCTGGGCTATACATGGCTGATAGATCCTGACAGCTTGGTTAAGTGTAAGGTTCCCAATAGGAAATCAGCAAGGATTCAGGAGTCTACATTAGGACCAGATGTACTAGTTTAGCAGCAGAGTTCGAAATTTCAGCATTGATGGGAAGGAGGAGGGGCTTTTAGGAGTCTAAGTAGGTAAGCCAAATGGAAATCTGAAATACGATGCCTGCTGCCCTACACAATCTAAGACTCATTTAATGCCATTGTTTCCTCTGATTTTTTCCGTAACTATGCACCTACCATATATTTCACCTGAGAATGGAACACTCTATTGTCTCCTTAGGGTATTTAAAAATGTTTTTCAATTTAATAGGGTTCCTTAACCTGTCTTTTGCTTTCATCAAAACATGAATCTTTGAGAGCATTAGCATGCCTTGTTCAGCATTGTCTTCATTGTCTTAAGTCACTCAGCTTACAAAAAAAAAAGGTGTCTAATGGATTCTTAGGAAATGTCTAAATGACAGGTTGAAAGAATTCGAGCAGAACCTGGAGCCCGTCTCTAAAATGACTTTGAATTGTGAACCAGATAAAGGTCAGCATTTAGATACACTTGAGTCCATACTGGGGGACAATTAGGAAGGAAGTGGAGGGGAGGAATGCTGAAGAAAGCTGCAGTCATTCCCTGTCAGGATTTCAAAAGCTTAATGCACACTTTTAGTATGTTGAGACTAGGCCCTAGTGATGGCAAACCTATGTGATAGCGAACCTATGACACACGTGTCAGAGGTGACACGCGAACTCATTTTTTTGGTTGATTTTTCTTTGTTAAATGGCATTTAAATATATAAAATAAATATCAAAAATATGTCTTTGTTTTACTATGGTTACAAATATCAAAAAATTTATATATGTCACACGTTACCAGAGTTAAGTTAGGGTTTTTCAAAATGCTGACATGCCGAGCTCAAAAGGTTCGCCATCACTGGACTAAGGGTATAATATGAGATAATTACTGAACCAATCCTAATTAGCTATCAAAATGCATCACAAAAAATTTTAGTTGTAAAACAGTTAGAAATAGTAGTATTGTATTTGGGAACATTGTGAGTGTTTTTTTTTTTTAAATTTATTTATAGTGGAACTTAAAGAAGCTTAATGTGATGAATTGAGATTATGATTAATCATCGACAAAGTAAAATATACACTATTATACAATTCACCAGTATTAGTGAAATTTAATTGATTAGATAATTTCTTAGAATATGTTTTTTTATCTTGTATTTACTATAAAATAGCAAGCATATCTCTTTAATTTATGCTGTATGTGTCTGTGTATTATTTGGTAGTTGTAAGTTGCTTTCATATTTATTAGCTCCCTGACCCTTAAAAACTAGGAGTAATAACAGACTAAGCGGGTGAGCTACAAGAAGCACCATGTATTTAACCTTGAGGGGTCAGGTAGAGAAGGAGCTAATGAAATCTTGGGTGAGAGTAGGAATGAACATTCAAAAGTGAGGCCTTATCAGCAATTCAGAGTGCAGTACCTTTGGTGAAAGAAGGCTGGACACAATAGCCACCCCATGAGGAATCAGAAACTCTAATTCAAGAGTAATGGTCATGTCAGCTCCAGAAGGAAGAGACATTTAGTTACACATATAAGCACTGGCTTCAGAAAGAAGGTAGTTATTAAAAGGCATTTTCTTCTTCATACAGTGTATTTGTTTGCTATAGCACACACTTTATAAGGTGTCATTCTTAGAGCACACAAGGGTCTTTTCGCCAACATTGGAAATATCTATGTAGTATATTTATTAGGCTAAAGTTAACCAATGTAAAAATAAAAGACTTCATTTTAGCTCTAAATATTTCATGTTTTGTAGTTCTCTTGTATAAAATATTCAACCTTTACTGAAAATACAGGTGCCCAAACTTCACTGAGTAGCGCTACTATTGTCATACTTATTTTTTCTTTTACACATACATGAATTTCTGTTCACATTGCTCTTTGATATGAGTGAATGAGTATTCCATCTTGATAGAAAATCATCCTAAATATGGAAGCTGAGTTAAGGATTTGACACAAGAGAAATAGAAATCGTCAACCATAAGTAGTTTCAAAAGTTCACAATTCTACTCCACGCTGTGCACCTTATTTTCAATCCCAAACCAAATTTATTTTTTTCTTCAAATCTTTTTCCACTCCTAATTTAATCATCACCAATGTTCCCACAAAATATATAAGCTTCTGTTATCCTCACCTACTCTGTCTTCCAATTTTTTATGCCTTCAAACATTGGTCACCATGCTTTATCAAGTAAATTCTTCAATATATTTTATATTTGCTTTCTTATCTCTATACCTACTATTTACTGCCTCAGTTCTATATTCATTATTGATGGCTTGTTTCAGGTCTGTATCAACTTATTCCTTGATAAATTTGAAATTCCTTAAAATGTATATTGAATAAATTTGTATACAGTGGTGGTTGTACAGATAAATAAATTAGAGCTTATAAATAGGAGATAAAAATAGGATATATAATTCATCCTCTAGAAAATAAAGTTAATTTTATTATCCATGCAATCAATTTTAAGAACAAATGTGGATTTGTTTTGCAATAAATTAATCTCAAAGTTGTGAACATTATACTTGGTTGAGCAACAAGGTCATGGAAGATTGATCTAGCTTGAATTAAATCAATACCATTTTGTTATACGTTATCCTAAGCCCCAAAGACCATATAAAAATCAACAATATATTGATGTAACTAAATCTTCCTCAGTGAGATTTATGAGATATCCTGATAAGAGAAAAATATGTTGGCTCAGCATTAACCAGGGGCATGAAATCATCATTTTATTTTTTAAAGAGCATCATTTGTATGTGTTTTCTTTATTAAAAATTCAAACATGTAAACCATCACTACATAATGTTATTTAATATTATAAAGTTTTTACATCCAATTAAAATTTTAGTAATTTTACATGCCACATAATTGATGCTATTTTTTTCTTGCAAATTTAGGTGTAATCCAAAGTTAATTTTACAGGCACCACAAATGCATATATATATATATATATATATATATATATATATATATATATGAATGACTGAGTATACATAGACAAATATGTGAAACTGTCTTATTAGAGGAAAAATAACTGACTAAGACTATGTTATAATTGTTATTAAAGTTTTTCCATCCAAATCTACTTTTGTTCTGTAAGAAATGAATTACTTATTAGGAATATATAAATTTGAATTTTAGGAGAGTTTTATATATGATACTACAGAAATTTGATTAGAGAGTTCTAAAATATTAGCTAAATTCGTGGTTGATTTTATTTCTTTTCATGGACATTGGACTTGTAGAATAAAAATACAAATTCTTACTGATTTTATGAATATTTAAAGCCACTTTTTAGAATTATCATTTGTTAATCAAAGTGCATTATTTGTTCTAAAACTTCACTATTTGCTTATATTGAGCAGAAACTGACTTTTTTTTTTGATGTTTGTTTGTTTGGGCATTTATTTATTTTGAACAAGACTGAGAAGCTTGATCATTATTACCCCGTCAATTATAAGTTGAATATCCTTCGTTGAAGTCTTGTGGTAATCATTAGGTGGGAGCCTCAGATTTGATGCAGGTGAGTAATTGTACTATAATTATCTCTAAATGCATTGCAGGTAAAAGGCTGACAGAGGTAGACATGATTGCTACTTAGGATTCCATGTTTTGGGGTGATGTTATTCAATGCAAATTCAGTAATTTGCACACATTAGTTCCCATACGATATGCATTGAATAATTTTCATTTTTTCCTTTAGCCTAAAAGCTCTTTATATTTCTATTATAAGTCTATTGTTGTATTCATTATAAGAAGGGTAGCCATATACTTTTTCCCAAAACAGGGACATTTTTGAGTCTGAGGCATTTCGTTCTGATAGACAGCATAGGAGTGATTCATAAATATATGTAAGTTCTCTGGGTGGAAAAAATAAAACCAGTAGGAGGTTAGGCTTCACAAACAGTGTGTAAGAATATTCAAATTTAAAGTAGAGTTGTCGCCCTAACTGGTTTGGCTCAGTGGATAGAGCATCGGCCTGCGGACTGAAAGGTCCCAGGTTCGATTCCGGTCAAGGGCATGTACCTTGGTTGTGGGCACATCCCCAATTTGGGGTGTGCAGGAAACAGCTGATCGATGTTTCTCTCTCATCGGTGTTTCTAACTCTCTATTCCTCTCCCTTCCTCTCTGTAAAAAAAAAATCAATAAAATATATTTTAAAAAAATAAAGTAGAGTTGTCATTAAAAATGAAATGCTTGAGTTAGGGCTTGAAGGAGATGAGGAAGTTGACCATGTGGATTTTGGGGGAGGAGTATGGCAGGTTAAGAGTACAAATAGAAGACCCTCTACTTTCTAATATCTAAAACACAAAGCAAGGCAACATTATTTTTATTGCTGGAAAAATCTCATACATGGATGATCATGAAGGTATCTGAGGTGTAGATTTTGTTATTTCTTATGGATTTTCAAATTATTTTTATTAATGACAAACCTTAGTACCAGGTCTCCTAAGGCTGTATTCTGGATAAGAAAATGATAGTCTAATGTTATTATATATGGCGATTTTACAGGTGTTTTTTTATTTCTCTGTGAATTACAGTTAATTCATTATATTTCAGTGAGAAGTACAACATGTTAATCAACATGCAATAATGTGCATCAGTAAAAATAGACACTGTACAGGTGTCACTGTCAAAGTCTGGAGGCCTACTAAGAGGGCCGGTGTCAGGGTTGTCAGTTTCCCTGCTGTGTGTCCTGTCTATCTCTTTAATCTTTGCTAATTTGAGAAATACTGTTCATCAGATTATATATTTGATCTGGCAAGAAGCAGCATGACATATTAAACTCATCCTATTTGCTCTTGAAGATGTCCATTTACCAATTATCTTTCTCTCTCTTGTCAATCTATCAGAAAACAAACCTGTCTCGTACCTGCCATTTTTAATGAAACGATGATTTTTCATTTGAGTATATCCTATTCCATTTCCTAACATAGGACCTGAATTTTATTCCATTTAGATAATGTTACATTTAGCATGAACTTGAGAAATCTGAGTTATTGCATGTAGCAATCAATAATAAAAAATAATAGCATTCTAAATAATAATATTAAGTCTGACTTCAACCCTGGGAACTTACAATAATTGTCATACAGAAATAAAAATTATAGAAATCTAAATTAGTTTATGGAATCAGTAAGAGTCTAAAGAGCATCTTTAGTTTGAGCATGTTGTACAAATTCTAAGGGAAGAGCAGGCCACCGATGATGGCCCAACATGAGGTGTCTGTGGTTCAGATTACATATTTGTGGACAGTAGTTAGGCTGCTGGTAAGAATTCTTAGTATTTAGAGTCAAATTCAGAACAAAGAAATTCAGGAATTCAATTTCATGGAAGATGGGATGGGTAAATAAAAATATATCACACATTTTAGATTAATTTATGATAGAATAGAATAATAATAATAGCTTCTTAACAGTAAATTGTGAAGTTAGTCAATAAAAAAGTTTTCTTTCAGCCATTATCTGTGACCTATAATATAAATTTCAAGGAAATATAAATATTATTATTAAAATATACATAGGTTATATTCCATAGTAAATCTTTTGTTTATTTGTTTGTTTTTGTTAATTCTCACTTGAGAATATTTTTGCATTGAGTTTTAGACAGAGTGGAAGGGAAGGGGGAGAGAGAGAGAGAGAGAAACTTCGATGTGAGAGAGATACATTGATTGGTTGCCTTCCACATGTGCTCCAACCCCCCAGGGCCAGGGATCCAACCAGCAAATCAAGGAGAGTCTTATACACAGAAGTCAGCCCAGGAGGGCGCAGTGTAGATTCATAGCTGCCCATTCCTTGTCAGTCTTCCTCCAATCACAAGCCTTATTGTTACTGATGTCAGCTGATGCCATAGTTGGAGGTGGAGGTGGAGAGCGCACAGATGCAACAGGGACCAGAGCATTCTGAGCCCATAAGATGTCAAAAAGTAAAAAGATAAACACCAGTAAGCAATTGTCTTACTCTGCAAAATTCAAACTGAATGTAATCAGCTATGCCAAAGAGCATGGAAATAGAGCTGCAGAGAGACCATTTGGACCTCCTCCCACTGAGTGTATGATCAGACAGTTGAGAAAGCAGGAAGAACAACTCCTTGAGATGCCAAAAAGGAAGAAGGTCTTAAGAGGAAAACCAGTAAAATGTTTAATATTGATTTCTTAATTTTGGGTTGGAAAAGTGGGGGGCATCTTATACATAGGGACTTCTTATACATGGAAAAACGAGATATGCACCCTTGAACAAAATTGAACCCTTCAGTCCACGGGTCTGCCGATGCTTCAACCACTGAGCCAAATTAGCTAGGTGAGAAATGATACTGTGTTTGCTGAGGCTGATTTGTCTTTCTAGCATTTGCAAAGTAAATATTAACAGAGAGGGAACATAAAGCACAGTCAGCATTTTGATAGAGGGCTGCAATTTAATCCAAGGCATCTGTTGACATCACAAATAACAATAGCACATTAAGAGCAGTGTGTGTGCAAGAGGTAGTCACTGGGTTTGAATTACAGTATTACTATTATATTACAGAGCATGCTTGTCATTCTGGACACAGCTAAGGAGATTGTTACATAAAACTTAATCAATATGCTTTTAAAGTAGAAAACCATTAACTCAATGAAGTGGGAGATAGTTATAGCACAGGAAATGTAATGACAAAAAGAAAACTAGGGAGAACACATGTCTGGAAGAAATAGATGGAAAGCTATATTAACTCTACTTTTCTTAGTACAGCATAAGTTACTTTTTACTGTATTGAAATTATGGCATTGTGGGACATTGAATTGGAAAAAAAATTGTGACCAAAATGATCAACAGTTGGGTATGGCTGCAGTGAATAAATAGGGATAGAACCAAGATCTTTAAAAAGACACTGCTAAAACAGCATCATGGATCCTTCTATTATCAACATGATATTAAAATTAATGATATGGACAGAAGACTCAGAATGACGGCCATCATGAAGGTCTGCTTCAAGATAATTTTATCCCTCTCACCAAGCTCCTGACCCCCCTATCTGTTTGAAGCAGGAGATGTTAATTTGCTCATACTAGCATTCTGTCTGCTGAAAAAAAAATGCATGCTTCAGTTGTGTATAGTAAAGACATGAACAGATGTAACCTAAATACTTATAACACATCTCTTATATATAAAAATGTCAGAAGAAAACACTGGGAATACGAATACTCACTGATGAATTGGCAAAGGATTATTTGTGTATATCAGTTGGGAATGTATTCCACAACCAGCTATAGAATCTCTGACTAGCAGTAAGTTAAAATATCTGGGATTATTTATCTCTTCAAACTAGAAAATCTGAACAAGGCAGACCAAGGGAGGTGCAGCTAGTTAATGTCATCCCAGAGCCAGACTCCTGCTGTCATCCTGTGCTCATCCTTTTGTTTCCTCCCAAATCTCGGGGATTATCCCTGAGTAACTGATAGAGTGGGTGTGGACTTTCTATCTGGAAATGGAAGTTCCTCCCCCAAGAAACTTTCAATTAAATCTATGGCCAGCAATGCCTGTAGTGTGGCTAGAATGGTACTTAGCTTCTAGGTTTTAAGTAGTGGAAGGCCTGCAAAAAGCCACTTGAGAATAGATACTGTGTAAGGAAACTTGCACCATCTGCTTATATTTGAATATGATTTTTTAAAAATATATTTTATTGATTTTTTACAGAGAGAAAGGGAGAGAGATAGAGAGTTAGAAACATCGATGAGAGAGAAACATCGATCAGCTGCCTTCTGCACATCTCCTACTGGGGATGTGCCCGCAACCCAGGTACATGCCCTTGACCGGAATTGAACCTGGGACCTTTCAGTCCGCAGGCCGACGCTCTATCCACTGAGCCAAACCGGTTTCGGCTGAATATGATTTTTTAAATGCCAGACTAAGTTAACAACTTTTAGCAAACTATTTTGGTATACAATATATTAATTATCTCAAAATATAAGCTCTTCAGACTATGCCATGACAAAGATAGCAATGTGAGCTAAAATACTTCTTTTCTAAGTTAATCGTTTAAAATGTAATACTTTTATCACAATTCTTCTTTTGTGTCCCTGCTTTCCCAGTTGTAGGGGATATTTATATAGTCAGTTAACATACATTTTGAAAAACAATGGTGGTGCTAGAGATAACAAATGAAAAAATACTGGTGGACTTGAAGTCGGAAAGCAAAACTAGTAGTATATATTGATATAGAAAGGGTAAGCATAAAGAATAACAATTTATATTCCTAAATATGATTGCTTCTAAAATGAAGCTGTTACCAACTCTCATAAAATGGCCTTAGATTTTAAGTTTCTGAAAAGGTATGCATTTACATTATTTATTGGTCCTGGTTAATACATGAATATGATTGGCATCTATCTATCTATCTATCTATCTATCTATCTATCTATCTATCTATCATCTACCTAGCTACTTATAAAATAGTTATTCCAGATCTATGTTTGGAGATATATTGTAAATTGTATTATTCATTATAACAAAACTAGAAGAAAAAATGCAGGCTTACAAATCCATCATGACTCGCAAGGTCACTGGTCATTTTTTTTTAACTAGTGATAAGACTCACAGAGAGATTAGAGCAAGATGGTCCATCCCACTACAACCTACCAAGAGTTTGTCAATCTCCTTTGGACTCTCCATGAACAGAGCACAGACAAGGAAGATGCGTACAGGCTATACTTGGCTCTGGTCTCCTGGCACTTAGCTATTCCTGCTAAGCCACTTTGGACCCTAGTTCACAGTGTGCCAGTTACAGCTCTAGTATCCTTGGCAGAGTTCAACTTCTCTAAATTTCAAGTCTCTTTTCTATAAAACTTACTTGTTTTTGCAAGTAGTTTTGAGGATAGTGCCAACCTGGAACTAGTAAAATTCCAAGTCAATGTAACATAAGCAAAGATACTGATAATACTTAGGTAACAAAAACAAAGCGAACACTTTTCCTCTAAGAAATCCATTGCATATTGGAGTTGAAAAATGATTACCTTTCAGATCTTTGTAACTTACTATTTTGGGAAAGGCTACTTTCAAAAGCAGTTATCGTAATGGATTCCTGCATTTCAAATAAAATTCTGAAGACACAATCCATGTTTAATTATTCTAGCACTTAGAATAATGCATTTACTGGGCTGTCTGTGGAGTGTTATTTTATTTTAAAAATTGAAGTAATTTAGGGAACTGTTGTATCATCATCAAATGATTTTTTTTTCTTTCATCATCATCACGCTAGTTTGAGTTGCCCTCTATGAAGGAGATTGATTTATTTCCAATCCAGTTGTCAAAAGGTCAAAGAGCATGTGAGGACAGTCACGGTAAAGAAGGCCCTTTAGAAGAGGCATATTTTGGCATGCCAGGGTAAGCTTCCCATTGCACCCTTAGATCCAATTTTGACTGTGCTACAAGGCCTATAACTGTGTACACCTGCACCAATTATATTTCTATACAGAAAACAATAGGAAACAGGAGGAGACATTTTCATTGAATTTACAGTCTGAGAAAATGGCTTTTGGTTTTATTGCATTTACTGTAGGTGGATTCTTCTCATATGTGACCTAACCTATACAATGTTCTTGTGATATATGGGATCTATCCCCATAAACATTAGAGAAACAGAAACTGATATTTAAAAATTAATACTGGATTTATTTTAGCTGTAAACTTTTAAAGTTTTATAATATGAATTTATATTTTTATTGGAAACTATCACAAACATATACAAAAGCACAGAAAATAGTATAACAGATGCTTGCACAGTTCTAGCTTAGATAAAATAATGGCATAATTTGTGAGGCAATTATCTCAGTGTTTTTATGCAGTTAATATTTTACGGTTCATTCTCTTCAAATCTACTGCTGCCTTTCCTAGATGTAGGTTCTATCCTTGAGTTGATTTTGTCTTTGCCCATATTGGTTATTGGTATTTATAAAAATATAAAGTATTTTTTAAAGTGTTATATAAATACTGTCATATCTCTTTTGCAACTTTTGCAATCAACATTGTTTTCAAAAGTTTTCACTTGACTATAAGATCAAATGAACTCATTTTAATTGCTTTCCTTTGTATAAACTTATTATATACGACTTATTAACTCCCCTAAAGAGATACAATATAGAATTTCCAAGTTTTCAGTATTGCAAATTCTACTGCAGAGAAAACAGTTATATATTTCTCATTCTGCATATGTGTCATTGCTTTTCAAGAATATATATCTAAAACTGGTATTATTGGATCTTTGACTTTCTCAAAAATTGTCAAATATCTTTCCAAAATGATTTTAGCAAATTATACTTGATTATATTAGCAATAGATGAGTTTCTTCCAGCATCTTTGTCCCTGCATTTCCATTTACACCTGGAAGCATCAACCTTAACATTCTATCCATCAGAGAGTCTCACAGTGCTGTTTAAGGCACACTTGTCTGGTTATCAGTGAGGTTTCATCATATAATAATCTTATATTCTCTGGAAAAGTAAAGTTGTATATGTGCCTTTCATACAAATGTGCTAGGGACTTTAAAATTTAAATGTGTATTACTTTGATTATGAAGGCATCTTACATATGAATGACAATATGTATATATTGCAGAACATTTGGAAATAAAATATTTTTAATATTGTTAAGGAAGTTAAATTTCCCATTATATTACCACACAGAAGGATTGCTTTAAACAGGTTGATGTATTTTTTACACCTACATGCATGGTTTTACAATGTTGAGACCACATTATTGTTAGTTTAATTTCCACTAAACTTTATATAATGAGTATTTTAAAATGTCATGTATGTTTCTTAAGCATTGACTTGGATGGCTACATAATATTTCATTAAAAAAGTGTAATTCTAAACCATTCACCTATGTAATTCTAAACCATTCACCTATGGTTGAATAAGGGTTAATCTAGGTTTTAATATTAAAATGTTTATTTCTGACACAGTTATGGTTATTTTCACCTTATTTTTTTATAAAGGAAGAAAACATAAACAAAGCAAAACAGGTATGCAGAGAGTAATTTATGCTTGAAATTAAGTTTTGGCTTCTTATTTTACCACAAGTATTTGTGTGTGTTGTGTGTGTGTGTGTGTGTATGTATCTGTTTGTCTTTAGTCTTTACTTTAGAGCCTTCCTAAATCAGAATAGCCAGCAATATTTTGTTTCTTCCAGTTATTTCCAAAGTCTAGGTTGACTCATTGTCATCTTTCATAATTAAAACATTAATTTTAAAAATATATATTTTTATGTATTTGAGAGAGATAGGGAGGAGAAGAAGAGATAGAAACATCCATGTGAAAGAAATATCAATAGGCTGCCTCCTGCATGCCCTCCCACTGCAGGTTGAGCCTGCAATCCAGGTATCTGCCCTGACCAGGAATCGTACCAGCGACCTCTTGGTTCATGGGTTGACACTCAATCATTGAGCCACACAGGCCATGACAAAGCATTGATATTATTATTTTACTAGAGGCCCGATGCACAAAATTCATGCAAGAGTAGGCCCTGGCAGCCCCAGCTGCCTGGGTCCCTCCCAGCCCTGGCTTCATTTGGAAGGTTGTCTGGAAGGTTGTTCCACTATTTGGCCGTTTGGTCAATTTGCATATTATGCTTTTATTATTATAGATTTCCATCACTAATGACTATAGATAATAGCTGCATGAAGTTCTTCTTAACCTCTCATAATTTACTTTGGTTCAATTTTGAGGAACTATGAAGGACAAAAGTTCTTATTAATTAGACTAAATTCCCAAGATAAACAACAAATTGTGAGGAAAGAAATGTAAATAACCAAAGGGAATAAGCAAGATTAGATACCATTTTACTAAATTGTATCAATGATGTCTGCTTCTTGAGTGACTGAGGATAAAGTAAGAGAGTTGACACAGGGAGTGATTGTGCCGTATTAACTAGCTGATATCACAGTCACACTACTGTGAATTCCAACTATTGACAATGTCATTTATGGCTGAAAATGTGTATGATCCTTTTGGCATTCCAAGTGTCTTTACAGTCAGCATGTTATTTGAACGCTTGTTTTTTTTTTTTTATCTCTTCTTTTTTCTGTTGCCATTTGATAACATATATAAGACACATTATAGGTGCAAATGGAATATCTCTCTTATAGCTTTTCTTGGGAAGCATAAGTTCCATTTCCCACACAGAGAGCAACATTATAAAATATATTGTCTTCTCCAAAGACATGTCCATTTTGACATATGATTGAAGCACTAAAGACATCTTTTTGATATAGTCTATAATTTGGCAATATTGGTCTGATTAAGATTAGGATTAAAACTTTTAAATATATTTAGGCTTCACTGTTTAGGCATGATCCATTTTTTAATTCCTTGTCAGTTTTTATTTTTTAATGTAAAAGAAGGCAAAATAACTGATATAGTAGCTTATATGCATGTGAACAAAGACAAAGTGTTCAGAGTTTAAGGTCTAGCCTATTGATAAGGATACTGAAGGTCCTTTGGGCTGAGAGAACTATAAAAATAGTAGGCCCCTAGCCCCACCAGACTGCGAATAGATTTCTTTGCAGAAAGTCCAGGGAGGTGACCTTCAATGGTATCTTTTATCTGTAGGCAGAGGCACCTTGGGAAAGCAGTCCAACCTCAACTTATCCTTGGGTCTGCCTGAGAGACAAATAAAGGTATTCACAGCAAGTGGTTACAGACTGACAAAAAGCTGATTCCTTTAAACAAATCTACTTGTCAGTTCTGCCCTTACAATCACTTTCAAAACTGTCATGCAATCCGAAAACAATTCTGGCAAATTGAGTCCCTTTAAAAGTCTCATATTTCCTTAAATCAGCAAGAATTATCTGGCTTTATCTACTCAAGTCCTAAGTTTCTTTGCATCTTGATTTTACATAGCATTTATTTATACAATGGTTGCCAAGGACACTGAGAAATTATCGTTTCATATTTTATGTACTTAAGTACTTAGAAAATAATGCACAGCTATGCTTAAGTATAAGAGTCATACACTACAATGCTCACTTCTTTATGCTTTCCACTGTGCCGCTCACACTCAAGGAAGCAGTGAGCAATGTTATGATAAATTATTTTGCATGGGCCAACACTGTATTTGCCTCCTCACTGGGCTGTTAAGTCCCCTCTGATTATCAGTATTTAGGTTACTTAAAGTTTTATTTGGATATTTCCTCTTTCTATTTTGTTCCTTGATACTAGAAAACTGTTTTTCTAACTGTGGATTCTGACTATTGTGGGATGGTGAAAACAATTTCATGAGTTGTGATTAGCATTATTTTTAATATGAGAGAGAATAATACAGAATTCAAACTAAGAGTACATGACACATGGAAAGGTAAATATTATGTCAAGAGACATTTGTTTAATATTTATATATACTTATTTGTATACTGGTGTCTTAAGTATTTCTGGAAAATGTTTATCTGTTATGGATAACAGAAAGCAGTTTTTAATATACTACTCTACACCGTGTTAACCTCTATATGAGAATAAAGACATTTTCTTCACATAAAATGCATTAACATGGTAGTATTTGACAACTCAGTATTTCTTTGTGTTCCCCCCATGGAGATCTTCCACAATACCAACATTTCAATAGCAATCATTTGACATCAAAATGTCATTATCAGTGCTCATTCTTCCAATTTTGTTTGAAGAGTCCTCTCTTTCATAGCTTTTACATTCCGTTGGCTCTTTCTTCCGCTTCCCTACAATTCCTTTTCTAAGTGTCATTTTTGTCTACTGTTCAAGAATGGGTCAAGTGTAGAATGAAGGGAGTTTATTTAGGATTCATTCTAATTGGCAATAAATAGCCTGGGGACTTAGCGGCCACAGCTGCCCCTTATTAGATCATAGTGCAGGTCATCAAATTAAAATAAGCTGTCCTAAATTCCGCACTGTACAAGGGAAGAAAGAAAAAGCATTAGGCCCTCTCAGAGAGCCCTTTAGAGTGAATTATGTTGATGGTTTGTGTAGAAAATGGGCCAGATGACAGCCAAGTAGAGCGGCCTGTCACTGCAGCTAATGCTCACATGTCAGCTTCTAGACTGGAGCTCAACGGAAGGCTTACAATTGACTGGTCGTCAGCTTTGGTTCAAAAGGTCAAGGTGCACAGGGTGAGGCTCTTGCCAAGCTTTCAGCTTGCTGCTCAGCTTGGAGCCTTCTGTTCTCAAAGTCTGGGTTTGGTAAATTATGGGATGTTGTAAGTTTGTGTGTAGAGTTTTAAATCACCATCTGGTTTGGAAGTTTTGCTAGAAACATGTTTACTTTTACCCAAATTTTTCTACGTGGTTGACTTGAGAGACAACTAAACTAACTGACTATTGATTCAGAAATACAGTTAGGCAATTGCATATAAGGTTGCATACTAATGGTGAAAATTAATTTCTTAGCTGCCATTTTCCCAGTAAATTTATATTTTTCTCTTAAAAGTACTGTAGAATGGTACTCTGGTATGTACTTTTAAAATGAGCTAAATGTGTTTCCCTTCTCATGTTTTCAATTCTAAATACCGTCTAAAAAATAAGACCATAAAGACCTAGACTTTGATGGGGTTGGGATGGGGGTACAGGGATGAGCTTAAAATCATGTTCAGTTTGTTTGTTTGTTTTTGTCTTTTTCTTTAAGGTGACCAATAATAAATGATTGTAGAGATGAGAAGAACATGTAAGCTTACTCAAAGAATTAAAGTCTGCTAAAATAGTTCATAAGCAATAGCGTTTGCATTGCCTGTAATGTTCTGGATGTAGTTAAAATGCACAAGCCCATGTCAGATGGTACTTCATTGCCCTTTTGATTTGCATCTTTTGGATGCTTAGTGACTTTGAGCAATTTTCATGTCTCTTGGCCATCTGTATGTCCTCTTTAGAGAAGTTTCTATTTAAGTCTTTTGCCCATTTTTTAATTGGATTGTTTGTCTTCTTTTTTTAAGTTATATGAGTTCCTTATATATTTTGGGTGTTAACCCTTTATTAGATGTATCATTGCCAAACATGCTCTCTACAGCAGGCTCTCTTTTTGTTTTGTTGATGGTTTCTTTTGATACGCAGAAGCTTTTTATTTTGATGTAGTCCCATTTGTTTATTTTCTCCTTAGTTTCCTTTGCCTTAAGAGATGTATCTGTAAATATATCAGAATGGCTCCTATCAACAAATCAACAAATGACAAGTGCTGGTGAAGATGTGGAGAAAAGGGAACCCTAGTACACTGCTGGTGGGAATGCAGATTGGTGCAACCATTATGGAAAACAGTATGGAGTTTCCTCAAAAAATTAAATATGTATCTGCCATTTGACATAGTGATCATATTTCTAGGAATATAGCCTAAGAAACCTGAAGCACCAATCAGAAAGAATGTAAGCATTCCTATGTTCATAGCAGCACAATTTACAATAGCTAAGATCTGGAAACAGATCAAGTGCCCATCAGTAGATGAATGGATTAAAAAACTGTGGTACATTTATACCATGGAATATTATGCAGCAGTAAAAAAAAACAAGAATCTCTTACCCTTTGCGATAGCATGGAATGACCTTGAGAGTGTCATGCTAAATGAAATAAGTCAGTCAGAGGAACACAAGTATTACATAATCATGATAGCGTGCAAATGTGAAATCTAAGTAACAAAGTAACTGATGAACATAGTGGATCCAGAGACTTGAAGCACTGAACAGAGTGTGAAATCTCAGAGGGAAGATAGGGGAGGCTGGGAGGGTGAGTGGTATTCAACCAAAAACCTGTATGCATATATACATACCCCAAGGAAATAGACAATAGGGTGCTGAAAGGCCTGGGGCAGGGGCAGGCAGCTGGAGGGGGCCAATGGGGGAGAAAAAGGGGACATATGTAATACTTTCAAAACAATTATTTATTAAAAATTAAAAAAAAAAATTAAAAAAATGCACAGGCTCTCCATAGGAAATGAAATGAAGTTATGCAATGGGCTGAGCTGAGTTTCTGACGACTGCCAAACTTTCTCTATGGGAGAAGGCCTTCTCTATGGGAATATCTAACGCCTATTACAATAAAGGACACAGCCTACCATATCCGTATAACCTGGAACTGGCTTATAGTCCAAACCCTTTAAGTGTAAAACAAACCTTAATTTGCTCAGCTTCAGATAGGCCATTTTTGTTGTTGTTGTTAATCCACACCTGAGCATATTTTTCTATTGATTTTTTTTTTTTTTAGAAAGAGTGGAAAGGAGGTAGAGAGACACAGAGAAAGAAACATCAATGTGAGAGAGACACATCCACCAGTTGCTTGGGATTGAGCCTGCAACTAAGGTACATGCTCTTAACTGGAATCAAACCTGGAACCCTTCAGTCCATGGGCCTACACTCAGCCAAACCTGCCAGGGCAGGATAATGAAGAACAATAGAAGCCATGTGAAATATTGAGATTGATTTTTATGTTGTTTCAATTTTCTGGCTGTTTAGGAAACCACAGAAAAATTGTCATTTTATTTTTTGTGTGGAAAATGACAACAAACTAATCTTTATAGAATGCTAGTGGCCCAGTGCATGAATTTAGGCACATTGAAAAAAAATTAATTAGAAGAAATCTAATCTAATAAAAGAGAAACATGGCAATTGGTGTACGACCGCTACCCTTCCCATTGGCTAATCAGCGAGATATGCAAATTAACTGCCAGCCAAGATGGCGGCCGGCAGCCAGGCAGCTTGAAACTAACATGAGGCTTGCTTGCCTCAGTGACGGAGGAAACCAACGTTCCCCGCCTGCTTTGCCGGCCTCTGAGCCTGCAGTTTAAGAAACATTGTAACAAATACAGAAGCTAAACAAAACCCCAGAAACCTGCTTTCAGTGAGCTGGGATCTCAGAGCTGGAGTTATACAGTGTTTCGATTATATAACTTGATTAATTAGACCTGCTTTCTGATTTAGCTAAGTTTTTTCAAGCCCAGTGAAGCACCGCAACTTCTCTTTCAGGTAATTGTCAGCAACACAGCAGTAAATATGAACATGAAGCAGATTGTTATTGCAGATCATGCAGGGGGAACAAAGGGTGAAATATATAACTTCAGCAGTGTTTGAATATATTCTGTGCACGGAGAAAACCTGAAGTCATATTCAAGGTCAACCATTTCTTCTTTTCAGTTGGGTCAAGTTTCTAAGATTTCTAAATTTCTGTTTTCTGGCTAATGAAAAGAAAATAGGATTCCTCCAAGTCTCCTATTTACATATTCCAGGACTTCTGTGAGGAACAAATGAGACGAGGCGTGGGAAAATGTTTCACGGACATTTGTTTAAAGTGTAAAATGTTTCCACCTGGCTGTAAAACAAGTTGTGTTCCTGGGCTGAAGAAACTGAAAGGAGGCTAGTTGCTAGGGAGATGAAGCTGGGTGTTTCTCCATGATGTCATTACCTAGATGAACACTTAGCATATTAGCTTTTTATAAATATAGATATACTATGTATGACCATTTTTATTAGTAAGTATGTACGTGTTATTTCATGTAAGAGGTAAATAATAATATTTAGAGAATCTCAAAATATTTTAGTAAACTACTTAAGATTACACAATAAAAAATCATGGGCATAAGATTTTTTTCTCTCTATTTACTCAATGCAACACTGGGCATGTGACATTTTGTATAATTTGAGCCTGATTGGCTGTGCCAAGCTTAAAATCTAATTTCTAAAATATCATGGTTAAATTATCTCTCAATATTTAATACATATTTTCATATAAACTCCACTTAATATAAGATAGCAACAAGAGAACACGTAAAACTATTTGTAGTTTGGAAAATGATGCTTTTGATAATATTAAAATATAACTTCATCTTCTCACCTCACGACTTGAATACATTATTCTTTTAGTAGTTTTTCCTTGGAATATAACTTAGGTAAATAAATTGCATAGAGAACTCAAAAATAACAGCATTACATCAGCATTGAATATTAGTAGTATCAATATAGCACATTCCATTTGCTCCAATTATTAATATATTTTCTTTAAAATCAATGATAAAATTAATGCTAAAGGAAAAATTTTAACCAAACTACTACTTTTTATTTTATTGTGTTCTTTAGTTGCCTGTTTTTGAGTGCCTTAATTGGAAAAACATAATTTCATGTTGAATCAGAAATATTATTTTCTAAGACCACCAAATATAATGCAAAATCAAAGCATGTTACTTATTAATCAACCCTGTTTTAAGGTAATTTGAGCCTGTTAGATTACAGTCTAAGAATGTATGTTGAGCATGAATTTCCTTTATACATTATGAGATTCTGAAGAGAATTTCCATTTGTATAAGAGAGACAAAGCTTAGATTGACATGTTAGAAACAATAAAGCCACTGACCATGGAGCTGCAGCTCACACTACAGTGAAGAATAATTGACATAATTATATTTGAACCAATTTGACTGAATTTATTATAGCTTTCATATTCCCTGAAATGTTATACTCAATCTTTCAAATAATTATTACACACATAATATTTTTAGTTCTTATTTCACATTACTGGATTTTTTTTTCAAAATATAAAAGACCTTCTCTTTTACCACTGTTTTTAATCTAGTGGGGGAGTGAGCCAGCCTGCATTTGAACTCTAAATAACCCCCTCTCTTTATATTTCCATGAGGTGCTGCTAATATTTAGGCATAGGCCTGAGCTTTATCTCCACTTGTTAAAATATTTGTTAGTAGGCAGCAAAAGGAGAACTAAAAGTACAGTGCCAGTTTTATTAATATTGGGATCTATACCATTTCTGTCTCAGTAAGTGGCAATTGCCTTTTTATTTGATACAAAAATGTTATATATTTAAACAAAAATGTTATATATAGTGAGGAGAAGAGTGTTCTAAGAATTTTAAAGCATGGGAACAAATGTTTCATTTTTATATGAGGGAAGAGTATATATTTATTTAATTTGCAAAGCCCATATGACCCAAAAATAGATTCTATAGGATTTTAAAATATGCCATTGTCACTTGTATTCTAACAGATTTTTGTATGATCAGAAAATCATTCCTCATGCTTCTGGTATATTTTAAAACACTAATATATCTGCAGTAGCAGTGGTTATTTGGGGAAGGGTTATGGAATTTTTGTTAATAATTTTGTATTTATTTATTTTATTTTTTTAAATTTGTCTTTATTGTTGAAAGTTTTGCAGATATCCCATTTTTTAACCCATTAACCCTTGCTAGTCTACATCCACCCCAGGCCTTCACCACACTATTTTCTGTGTCCATGGGTTATGCATATATGCATATAAGTTCTTTGTTTAATCTCTCCCCACACATCCATCCACCTTCCCTCTGAGATTTGACAGTGTGTTTTATGTTCCTATGTCTCTGGATCAGTGGTTATTTTTAATTGCTAAGATTATAAAAATGTTTCTTCCACCACTGCCTCTGACCACACAGCACTTCATTAGGAGAGGGTAGTGGAGAACTCAGCCTCACCAAATTTAATGGTATGTCTTTCAATGTCAACCTAATGTGTGGAAATGAAACCACCTTTTTAATCATTTCCTCAGAAGTTTTATACTTTAAATTTCAAGGATAGAATTATTTTTTTTCCTGAATAGCCCTAAGTGCAAGATAGAGAGAATCAAATATTTAAAAAAAAATCACAAAAAACATACAGCTTGGTGGATGTATCACATTTTGCTTTGATACTGATAGTTTGATCAATTGTTTTATAATTTAGCATCCTATTTCACTTGTGAAAACAGAGTAAGAAACCATTAATGTCTGTCATTTCTCTTACAGAAAATAATAATAATGTTTAGTAATAGTTTTAATTTACTAAGCACTTCAGAAATGTCATATATTTTATATAGCTTATTTTACTTGATTTTTAAAAGGCCATGATGCTCAGATAGTCCTATACTGATTTTAAAATTGAGAAAACAGACACTTAAAATATTTTAATTTTTCTAATTCAATGAGTTAATGAATGCCAAGGATAGATTTGAACCCAGGTTATTCTAACTGAAAGGGCCATGTTCTTTGTGATACAAAGACCCTCTATTTAGAATGTGATCTCTATTTCAGTTTGAAACATAATATTGAAGGCATTTCATAATTAATGAAGGACTTGGACAATAAAGAAATCAAGCATAGTTGGATAACCATTTTGGAAAACTACTGATTTTTTAATCTCTTCAATGATGTAAATTTTCACAAATATATTTCTAAGTATTTTATTTAGATGTACTGATAATATGGGTTCTGAGTTTAACAATGATACAATGCTTACTATGCTGTAATGTATATCTTTACAGAAGAAGAAGAAGAAGAAAAGAAGAAGAAGAAGAAGAAGAAGAAGAAGAAGAAGAAGAAGAAGAAGAAGAAGAAGAAGAAGAAAAGAAGAAGAAGAAGAAGAAGAAGAAGAAGAAAAAGAAGAAGAAGAAGAAGAAGAAGAAACAACAATGAAATAATCATAAATAAATATATCAAAATTGAATATCATAATAAACAAACAAGAAATCTAATGAACAAATAAACTGAGAAATAAAATAGAATCAGAGGCTTAGAAACATGGAATAAACTGAAGAGTCTCAGAGGGAAGGGGGAAGGGGAGGGCTGAGAAGGAATTAACCAAATATCTTATCTGCATATTTGCATAACCTATGGATACAGACAATAGGGTGGTGAAAGCCTGGGGTGGAGTGGGAACCGGGCAGAAGGGGGCAATGGGGAGAAAAAGGGGGTATCTGCAATACTCTAAATAACAAAGATTTAAAAAAATAAAAAAAAGACAAAATTGTTTCTGAGTTTTAAGAAAATAGAAATTCTCAACAATTTAAAAAATATATAGAATGTTAGGATTCATATCCTGAATCACTTTTTGTTTTTTGAAAAATTTGAGATAATATTCATATCTGTTTTAATCTTAATCATTTTATTATGTTTTTATGTTGTTATCAATGAAAAGTGGCTAAATCATATACTCCAATGGTTTGTGTAGCCAAAAGAGAAATAAAAGAACACAAAGAATTAGAATCCTAAGGAAATTGTGCAAATAGACAGATTTTAATTTAGATATTAAAGGAATCTTTTTTCATATTTTAGGTGTTTATTTTTTTTTAAAGAAGGTTTTTACCTTTATCAGTCTATACCAAAATATATGTCATGAAGGCAAATTTTAATTATGCAAGTATCTGTCCACAAATATAACCACAACCTTGCACTGGGATCAGATGAGGCTGAGATTTCAGTGGATTTACTTCATCTTGCAGAATTCTGTGTGTGAATCTAGGTTTGTCCCTTTGAAGCCCATGGTGGTTTTTGTTTTTTAAAGAGGGCTGTAAAAATCCTACCTCATGGGAGACTGCAGAGGATAGCTGCAAACAATTTTGCATTTTTTGCAGTGACTGAGGCACCATAATAAATATAAAAGAAAAAAAAAACAGAGTATATACTGAGCAATAAAACAAACAAACAAACAAATAAACAAAACTCAACTTGATTACTATGAATTTACAAATTATTTGTCTTCGGGAATAATAAGTCTACCGTTTTAAAAAATTATATCTCATAAAAAGTTCATAGTCTCAACTTCAAAAGTTATGCATAATAAATGCAAATATTTCTGGCAATATGAAGACTGAACTATGGTGCCGAGACATTCCAAAGCACTTTCTTACTATTGACTAGATCTTACTTAAAAGCTATTATAGGGTGGAGATCCTGATTTTGAGGCAATTGTACCTGATTTCTTTTCTGCAGTAATAGCATGAATTTAAACCTCTTTTCTTATTCTCTGAATACATTTTCGCAGTTTGAATTTAAGACATTAGATTTTCAGTCATGCATGCAGCTCCCTAACTAGTGCTTTATTAAGTCATTGTAAAAGTGTTTGCTGTTAGCTCTTATGTTACATAAAAGTACGTTTGCAAGCACTTATTTACAAGTAACTTTGCTGTGTTTTAACAAACCTAATTAGCATAATGGCTCAAGCTGCTATTTTCCACATACCTTACGATGATTAGAGACTTCGGAGTTCACTTAATTATCGTCATCCATTCTAGTGTTTTACCTTATTTCTACAGAAGAGATTATGCATGAAATTAAACACATATTAACAAAATCAACACTCCCAGCGATGGACAACTACTTCAGTGAAGGGGTAAATATACTGCAAATAGTCTGAATATCACTACAGTTCTGAAGTTTTAGAGAGCTTTTTACACTAGCTGAGTTCAGCCCTAGTGGTATGTTGGGTAGAACTATGGGCCCAAAGGAAATGAGAATAAGCTAGATTTTATAGAACTTAAAATAACATAAAGTCAGATCCGGTTGCAAGGGAAGGGGGCAAAAATAATACTGCCTCCAACATAGGATGGGCTATTCCTGCACCACGCGACTACTACCTAATCACGTCTACCTAATACACTTCATGCACTACATGACTACTACCTAATCACATCTACTGAGCATAGCACAGAGGAAGGACTTGGGCAGCTCTGTACTCAGCTTCTCCCTCCCACCACCCCTGTCCTACTTCAGGCCCCCACCATCTTTGGCCTTTATTCCAGCAAATCCTCCCAGCCTGTCTCCTGGTCACCACAGTAATCTCAGCCCTTATCCTCAAACTGCATGCCCCACATTTGGACCCCAAATCCAAAAATGTAATTTCACAAATGATAATTTTAAAGTTTTTGGTGAATGAACAAAAGTCTTAAAATCTTTGTAATATCCTATAGTTTGGGGGAAATTGTCTAAAGGATGAGGAGAAAGCCCACTCAGTAATTGACTAGAGATGCAAAGGTATCTACCGGGATTTCATTCTTCACACACCTTCCCAGTTCCTTATTTTAGGAGATAGAAGAAGAGGGAACACAGTATGGTTATGATGATTGAGATAATTTTTATAAACACTAACAAACTAATTGTTATTAAATTATAGCACTACTGTAGCTCAAAACATTTGCAATTGGATACTATTTAAAAATTTATAGAAAATATTATAAAGGTTATAATTCATTCAATATGTTCATTTATCACATCTGAAAAGTGACACTACAAATGAACTACCTTAATTTATTAAAAAGACAAATTTAAGATAGATCTGATAACATTTAAAATTATATTAAAATATTAGGAAATAAAGAATATTTTTACAGTATATAAATTGTAAATATTTTTATAATATGTGTCTAAAAGTAAATATATAAATTTATTTTTTCTATCAAGTAAATCAATGCAGAAACTATTAAAATTATGTTGTCATAATTCATAACAAGTTAAAAAATTTTAATGGCAGAAAAACAAAAGGACAAAGAAGAGATTTTTACCCAATATTAATAATGCATATAGAATGGTAAAATCAGATAACATACTAAAAATGAGAAAAGTCCCAACAAACTATTAGAAAAAAAATATATAACTCAACTCAAAAATCTGTCAAAAATATAAACATGCATTTCACAGAAAAGTATGCAAATGACTCAAGAATTAGTGGCCAAGACAAAAACTATTTCAAATGAAATGTTGTTGTTTTTTGGAAGTTATTTAGGTTCCATTTAAATTTTAAATGTCCATAATTTAATAATCTACTATCCACAATGCAATGTTTCTAAAATTCTATCCTACATAAATAAAAGGATGACTACATTAGTGCATTCATTAAAATTAAAAAGAAGATGAGATGGAGAAAGAAGAGGAAAAGGGGGAAGAAAAAGATATACAGAAAACGAATGAAAACCACCTAAAAACCCATCAGTAAAAAAGGAAGGAATGGATGGAAGGATACACTGAATTTTGGTGCAACCATAAAGCCACACTTAGGTATGAATACAACTAGGTAAGTCTCCTTTGTATACCATTTAAAGCTCAACAACATTGCGCACATCATACATTGAGAGCAGGAAGTGCATTGCTATATGGAAGCACATACATGATGCCCACAACGCTGGTTATCTTAAGGTGCACAAGATGGGACAGGATAGAGAGAAATGAGGACAGAGCTTTGGTGATTAAAAAAGCCTTTAAGCAAGAAAGTCTTTTCTAAACATGATACACAGTAAGGCGATATAAAGAGAAATATTAACAAATTTACCTACTTGATAGATAACAATATCAAAACAAAATGTGACAAAAAAATCTTAGTAAAAGTTAAAAATATAATAGACACTGAAAACTCTTTTTAGCTCAGATGACAGGTAACAGCTTTTATCTCCATTGTATGAAGAGTTTTTAAAAATCAAAAATAAATATAAATGATCAGAGAAACTCACTGGTTATGAACAGATAATGTACATAAAATAAATAGATATTTAAATCCCAGTACTATTTTTCCCAGATGTTAAGCTGTAAAGAGCTTAATTAAAGAATAGTTTTTATGAAGCTAACAATCTATTTAAAAAAATGACTGGAATGGCTTGTTTCATAAATTTTATTTAAAGTATTTGTAGTGCTTTAATAATTTGTGAAGTAATAAATAAAATTATATTTTATTAGCATATTATTTTTTAAAAAAATTTTAATCCAATTTAATTAAATGCAAAAAAAATCATGAAGAGTCTTTCTGTAGGAAAGGTCCTGGAAGATTTACTGAAAAGATAAAAACAAATAAAATATAAGTTCTGTCTTCTCAGAACATAAAATACTAACAGAGGCTCTCTTAATTACATACCTATAATATAAGGTTAATTTGGGCAAATGCTTCAATGGAAGCAGAGGAAGAGGGTCCTATTTAGCTTTGGGGGGGAAAACCTCATAGTATGAAGTGGGGAATTTGGAAATGGAGCAAAAAGGAAAATCATCCTCCACAGCCTTTGACAGGCTGACATTAAGAGTAAAATGTTATTTGTTCAACAGTACCAGTAGACATTTACTAAAACTTTTAAAGTTTATTTTATTAAGGTTCTGTACTAGTTGGCGTTCTATCAGGAAAGTAGAAACCCCTGTAGCAATTTCAACAGTAACTGCACTTAAGCCTGGGAACTATGTGTGTGCAAGATTACTGGGAGGAATAAAGGTCAGGGGAGGCCACCAGTTTGCAACTGTCATTAAGAGAATCTGGAAATTGCAGACATTTCAGAAATTGCCCTGCTAGTCCCTGATGCTTGCTGTGAAAAGCAGGGTGTTTCACAGGCAAATGCCTGGATGCTGCTGCAAAACACCAGGACCCCTGAGAACCACTTGTTTTACCTGAGTAAGAGGCCCACACAGAGACCAGGCAGAGAGGGACTTGAAGGGATTTAAGAATCTACTTCCATTTGTCCCTGAAGCTGGTGACCCTTGCAGCAATTTGCATATTTATTTACCTCTTGCTTGATTCCATAAATTGAGCCTTTTGCTTAAGTTTAGTTTCTGTTCATGCAGTCAGGGGAGTCCTCATTACTACACATCCCGGGGCCTTCTAGGCATTTTTCCTTTGTTAACAAAGACTTTCCCAACAAAGTGGTCCTTTCTCAAATTACTCTATTTTTCTCCTCAGTAAAGGGTCTCTGCTTCAGCTGTGGATATGGTGACATTGTCTATTCAGATTCAGTCACAAATCTTGTGTTCCTTGCACTCTCCAATTTTTGTCTAATTAGCTTCAAGGGCAGCATGGCTCAGTGGGTAACTTGCAGACCTCTGGGTGGCCTTGGGCATGTCAGTTGACTGCTCTAACTCCAATTCAATTCCTCATTTAAAATGGAGGTGAAATTATATGTATGGGTCTTGGTGCAGTAAACGCACAAAGCACGTGAACTTTAAGTACAACCAGGATCACATCCCATTTGCCAGTCTTCAAGGGTGGGAAACAGCCTGGAAAGTAGTGTGAATATGATTGAAGACAAAGAATAAATAATCTTAGAAAACATCTGTCATCAAATATATTCTTTCTCTCCATACTTTCATAAGCAAAATTCTACCTCTTCATGGCTTAACTTATAATCTCCATGCTGACAGGCTCGGTTAAAAACATAAGCGACAGCCCAGCCAGCACGGGGAACCAGGTCACAGTTCGATTCCTGGTCAGGGCTTATGGCCTGGTCAGGGCTCTATCCCCAGTAGGAGGCATGCAGGGGCCAGCCGATCAGTGATTTTCTCTCATCATTGATGTTTCTGTCTCTCTCGTCCTCTCCCTTCATCTCTGAAGTTTTTTTTAAAAAATGTTTTTTAAAAAGGAACATGATTGACAAAACCAGGGATATTTACATCTTATTCCAACCTTTGGATTGAAAATGTGATTTTAGGGAAGCAGTTTACTTCTCATCTACATTTCAGTTTCTATGTATGCAAATAAGGGATTATAATAACTTCCACCTTGTGGTTTATTGTGAAGATTAAAGTATATGACATAGGAAAGATATTTAACAGTGACAAAATAAATGGACAATGAATGGTGTCTATCAACCTCCTCACCCTCACCATCTTTATTAATTCACCTTAACATGTTTTAAGAATTGAACCTAAGTGATTTCTGAAAGAGAGGGAAACAGAACCACAAAAATATTGTGTTTATGTAATTTTTAATAGAGATGACTAGAGTTGACATTTTTAAAAAAATAGATAAGAGGGACAAATATAGTTCAGACGATTTCTATCTAACTCTAGGCTACTCATAAAAAATCACCTGGGGGCACTTCTGAAAACAACTTTTGAAAAGCAGCTTTTGTGCTGCTCCAAGTCAGTCCACTCCCCAGCCAATTGAGGCAGATCTCTAGAGAGGAGGCCCTGCTAGTACTTCCAAAAACAGATCTCAGATTTGAAAATGACCCTAAGATTGACAACCACTGACCACAGTCTCCTATGTGTGATTCTCTCCCCCAAATTTCAAACAAAAAGAAAATGGTCCATGATCTGGTGAAAATACTAACAGGAATGTTGTCAGGGAACTGGGTTCTAGCTACATGGTGACCATTAACTCTTTCTCCTAAATAAAGCACAACTTCATCTCTCAATGTAAAAAATATGCAATAAGTTACTTGGAAAGTTACAAGTACAGAGAAAAAGTTGTTACAATGGCTGGTTGATGTTTCAGATCAGCAAGTGCATGGCTAAGGAAAAAGTTAGGGCAGAAATGGGAGGTGGGGACTGTTAAAGCCTCAATTATATAGGCACCTAGGGTGGGTGATGGTACCCAGTCCTTATTTACTTTCAATGATACAATTGTTGCTTTTTATTTTTATTTGACTTGATAGGTACTGTCTAAGTGTAGCCTCCATGATAGAACACTAGAGGCCGGATGCACGAAATTCCTGTAAGAGTAGGCCTTCCTTCCTCCAGCTGCTGGCACCGGCTCCCCTCTGGCACCCAGGACCTGGACTTCCCTCACAGCCCCGGCTTCTTCCAGAAGGATATCCGGTCTAATTAGCATGTTATGCTTTTATTATTATAGGTGTGCTCTCTGAGAAGATAATAACAACAAGCTGACTCAACTTGCTGAGTAAATCTAGATCAGGGTCCTCATGATTTATTATTGTCTCATTCTGTCATTATAAAAGGGTAGTGATGTAAATTATTAATAATGGTATTTGCATGTTAGTCTAACTGAGGAACATAATGTTGGTTCCCAAATAATAACTTGTTATTTTAGGAAACCAGTGAGAGGAAAATCATCCTCAGGCTCTATGACATCTGAAATTCTGATATTTGGTATACCTTATTCTTAAGAACTAATTAGTGATTGTTCTCGTAAATAAATTTCTCATCATAGTAAAACCAGTCTTTGGTTTTCTTATGTAATCCTATCAACATAATTGGTCACAAGTAATGGTTTTAATTAAGAGAATACATTATAATATATGAAAACATCTAACAGGCATCTGGATTTTTCTCCTTTATTTTAGTCAGTGTTTTTTCAGGCTCTCAGATTAATATAATAATATAATATAATATAATATAATATAATATAATATAATATAATATAATACTAGAAAATAAATATTAACACAAAAGTTTGAATTTATTTATAATTTAACTAATCTTTATATAGGTATCTACATTATATATATATATATAATATATATATATATTATATATATATACACACACACACATATATAAAATAAATATAGATGTGCATAAATATTTACAGATCTTAAATATTATAAGTATTGAGCATTTATAACTTTCTTTAATCCTTGTCACTAGTTGTCATTTGGAAGTTTAAAATCAGTGTAAGAAATGAGAAGGGAAGAGGGCAGATTGACAAAGTGAAACAATGCACAATGACCTTGCCACCTCATCACTCTTCACGGGCTGATGTTTGAAGGCCTCACCATCCCCACCGTTCCTTTAATTTCCCTTTTATTGTATCTCATGAGGCTCGTAGGTTCCCTTTCTTTGCAGGCCCTGAAGCACATGTGGAGACCTGAAAGGTATAAATTTTTCTCTGGATACTTCTCTTCCTCTCACCTTTCTCCAGTGGAATTACTGACTCCTTTTGTTGCTGACTTCTATGTCCAGAGGAAATCCACCTATTACATTTTATATCAAAACTTACTGTTACCCACAACTGATTATCTGTTATTTTAAAAAAATTCTCTGAACTGCCTGGCCGGTTTTGCTCAGTGATTGAGTCTGGACCAATGAACCAGGAGGTCATGGTTTGATTTCTGGTCAGGGCACATGCCTGGGTTGCAGCTCGATCCCCAGTGCAGGGTGTGCAGGAGGCAGCCAATTGATGATTCTCTATCATCATTAATATTTCTATCTCTCTCTCCCTCTACTTTCTTCTCTGAAATCAGTAAAAGTATATTTTAAAAAAATGTTATCTGAACTAAAACACTTGCAAACTTGCAATACAGCCACACAATAAACCATTTATGCAGATATTTTTGTCTAGTTACTCAGGACTCCCCTCCCCCCATTCTTATAAATCAGGGAATATAAATTCTGATATCTTTAAATCTCAATTAGGAAAATGGAAAGAAGGTCAGAGACTTAAATTGGATAATGAGGGTTTCAGATAAGGACTGGAAGTTCTTAATGTAGATGATGCATGTACAGAAACATGGTCTAGTTCAGATGGCAGTGCTTTCAGATAAGAGGGTCACATAATCAACCTTTCTGGGAGTTAAATACAAATGAGGATAAAAATGCATTAAAAAACAGTTCAGGCTAGATTAGTAAAATGCATAGATAAGATAGAGGCTCAGCCATCTATTTCTTTTAATGAATAAACATCACATTTTCTTTACTGAATTTTACTTGAAAAACAAAGCCCATATGCTGCTATTATATAGGATATTTCTCATGGGCAGGACCCAATGGAATAGAACCAACTTGGTATAAAATTGTGCTTTATGATACATACTGAGATGTCATCTTACCATTTAGTTCTCCTGGGCCTTAGTAAAGTTATTCTTGATCCTCTGCCAAGCCCTTCACAATATTCTGAATTTTATTCAACATTGTATTTGTGTCTATTAGTTGCCAAAACTAGCTGTTTGGTTTAGTCTATTCAGTTAAAAAATTCATTCATAGAAAATAAAAATGAGTCAGCTTTTTAAAATTAATTTTTAACCCTATCATTAGTTGTTCAAATACATTTTATTGGCTTTATAAAATCTTGTGTTTATTGAATTAAAGAAGGTCTAATTGCAAGAAAACAAACATATCCTATGTATTCTTTGAATTTAGCCTTAAACACTCATTTCTTATAACAAATCAGTCAGACTTATGTTCTATTTGTAAATATGCCTATATTAAAAAAGTATTTATGTGATTAAATAATAAATTAACATTAAATATATTATGTAAAATGATTTGCATAGCCTTAAGAAAATAGACTTTATGTAAATACTAGAAGCCTGGTACACGAATTCGGGCACGGTTGGGGTCCCTGGGGGATGTGGGCGGGGGGGGGGGGTACGATCAGCCCTTCTGGTGGGTGGTGGAACGCCCCTGCCGGCCCTGGATCCGGATCCATCCCGCTGATGTTCGCGCTGGTTACCAGGAGCCACCTGGCTGCCGCTTTTATATCCTTTCTTCCTTGCAGAGCATCTAGGGAGGGGAAGCAGCTGTGGTGCCCGAGGCCGATTTCCAGGAGGCCGGGGGCACTGTTGGGATTGTGCTGGTGGTGCTTGTCCATCTGTGCCTGGCCCATTCTCCAGAGATTGGACCTACAGGAATACTGACAGAGTGAGTGGCTGCTGCTGGGCTGGTGGGCCACCAGGATGGGTTTGTCAGCTGAGCAGTGCTCCTGCTGTGGGAGTGCACTGACCATGAGGGGGCAGTCCCTGCATTGAGCATATGCCCCCTGGTGGTCAGTGTGTGCCATAGAGGCTGGTTGGCCAGTTGTTCTGGTCATTCTGGTCATTCTGGTCGTTCGGTCACTTAGGCTTTTATATATATATTAGCTTTTTCATTACAGGTATATGCATATAAACATCCATATTATTTTGTATTTTAAATAGATGCTGTGGCAATCTTATCTATTTCACTATTTGTATAATATTATGTATCCTTTCCTACTAAGTTTGTTATTTTGCTGGTGTGTGCTTTCTTAAGGTGGAGAGAAAAGGTTAATACCAGGTATATGAGCTTATGTTTACCTGTCTATACTCAGAGAATTATCCAGTGAGATAAAAATAATGTCTTGACTTTATGTTTAAAAACACAGGCAAAGAAAATTGTTTTATTTTATTCTCCAAGTAAAATTGTAATAAGAAATATAAAAAAAAAACTCTCCATAGTTTTCATTATTACTGCCTTCTCTCTTAGACTACTTAACAATGAGAGCCTAAGACAGGAATTCTTATGAAAATGAGTTACTGAGAATGTGCTCTTGAGAGAATACAAGAGGGAAGAAGAGCACAGTGGAAACATCTAAGCAAGAATATGATCTCTCATGCAGTCTCAGTTCAACATGGTCTCATAAGGAGCTCTGTAGCATAGTATGCACCTTTCTTTGCCCTCCCCCCATTGGGGCAAGGGACAGAAAGCTAGCTATATTTCATTCTATTGGGTACCTTTGCATATCCATCTATCCTATCTAATAAAAGAGAAACATGGTAATTAGCCGTACTACTGCTACACTTCCCATTGGCTAATCTGGGCGATATGCAAATTAACTGCCGCAACAAAGATGGCGGCTAATTTGCATACATAGGCACAATGATGGGGAAAGAAGGAAGAATGGTGGCAGGCAAGAGCTGGGGGGTGGGCAAAGGCAGCCCACAGGGTTGCCTTTGCCCACCCCCCAGCCATTGATCCCCATCAGAAAACCCAGCAGGCCAGGCGACACCCCCAGCAGGGGTGAAGGTGATCGCCATGGTGATCGGAGGAAGAGATAGCCCAGTGTAGGACCACCGGGGCCAGGGGTGCCGATGGGCCTGCAGCCCCCTGATTTGCGATGGCAAAAGGAGGGGCAGGGCCCCAGGCACAGCCCCACCGGCACCGGGTGCCCCTGTGCCTGCAGTCCCCTGATCTGCGATCTTGAAGGGGGAGGTGGGGCCACAGGCACGGCTGCACCCAGGGCATCCGGTGCAGCCGTGCCTGCGGACCCTAGATATGTGAATCATGAAGGGAGGGGCGGGGCAGCAGGCATGGCAGCACCCAGGGCACCGGATGCTGAGGTGCCTGTGGTCCCTTGATCTGAGATCAGGAAGTGAGGAGCAGGGTCACAGGCATGGCTGCCCCTGGGGTTCGGGTGCAGCTGTGCCTGCGGCCCCAGATCTGCAATTGCGAAGGGAGGGGCAGGGCAGCAGGCATGGCAGCACCCTAGGCACCAGGTGCAGCCCCAGGGTGCAGCTGTGCCTGCAGCCCTCTGATCTGCAATGGCAAAGGGAGGGGCGGGGCCACAGGCATGGCGGCACCCAGGGGGCTGGGTACTGAGGTGCCTGTGGTCCCCTGATCTGAGATCAGGAAGTGAGGGCGGAGCCATAGGCAGGGGAGATCGGGGCTGGTGGGGCGACCATAGAGGTCAGCCAGCACTCAGCCCCCAACCGGCTCTCCCTGGGAACCCGGAAATCCACCTCCCAGGGCAACTGCACAGAAACCAAGCCTGGTGAGCCATGGAGAGGGCGACCTACCTGGAGGCCACGCAGCTTTTATAGTTGAAGTCGCCCTGGATGGAGGACTGGGGGTAGCAGGGATCAGAGTCGGCCAAGTCAGCCATGGAACCCCAGGTCCCCGCGGAATGACTAGAGCACATGGACTTCAATGGTCCTCGGTCACTTGCTGAGCAGCAGTCAGCCTGGACCAGGAATCAAACCCGAAACCTGACAGAATGGAACCCAAACCTTTGCTGTGGCAGAGGAGCTCCGACCCACAGCAGGGGCCAGGGCACACCAGAGGGATTTTGTTGAGGGGCCCTGACAGGCAGCACCCTGAGCAGTGGGTTAGAACCTCCTCCTGATACAGCAAGGTTGCCGGTTGGATCCCTGGTCAGGGCACAGACAAGAAGCAACCAAAGAGAGCATAGTAAGTGGAACAACACACTGATGTTTCTCTCGCTCCCTTCCTCTCTCTAAAATAATCAATCAATAAAAATGAAAATAAAAAATAAACCCTCTGGCCCTAACCAGTTTGGCTCAGTGGATAGAGCATCGGCCTGTGGACTGAGGGGTCTCGGGTTCAATTCTGGTCAAGGGCATGTACCTGGGTTGCGGGCACATCCCCAGTAGGGGGTGTGCAGGAGGCAGCTGATCAATGTTTCTCTCTCATCGATGTTTCTAACTCTCTATCCCTCTACCTTCCTCTCTGTAAAAAATCAATAAAATATATTTTAAAAAAATAAAAATAAACCCTCTGGCTTGCAGAGTTGCTAAAACAGTTAGAAAGCAAAGTCTCATCCCTTCCCATTCATTCAACAAATACTTCATATGCTCCTTCAATAATCACACTGGGAATGGGTGTTTGTTTGTTTTGGTTAATCCTCACCTGAGGACATTTTTGCATTGATTTTTTTTTTTGTTTATTTTATTTTTTTTACAGAGAGTGGAAGAGAGGGAGAAAGACAGAAACTAATATGAGAGACATCAAATGGTTGTCTCTTGCTGAATCCCCGACCAGGGCCCTGGATTAAGCCGGCAACCCAGGTATATGCTTTCGATTGGAATCCAACCTGGTCCTCTTCAGTCTGCCTGCAGAAGCACTATCCACTGAACCAAACCAGCATTTTTTTTTTCTTTTTAAGTCCTCCTCTAAGGATATGTTCTTTTCATTGATTCTAGAGAGAAAGGAAGGGAGAGGGAAAGAGAAAGAGAAACATTGATCAGTTGCCCAAGCAATCCACAACCTGTGTATGTGCCCTCACCTGGAATCGAACTCATGACCCTTTGGTGCGTGGGAGGACACTCTAACTACTGATCCACACCAACCAGGGCCTGGAGGTACAATGAGTTCCCTCAGGGGGAGTGCTGCTCATCCAGAAGCCGGGCTCATGGCTGGTGAGTGCAGCGGAGGTGGCAGGAACCTCCGCGGCAGCACTGAGGAGCAGCAAGCCGAGTGGTAGGGACCAGCAAGCAGGCGGGCAGTAAGGAGCGAGGGGTCCCAGACTGAGAGAGGGCACAGGCCGGGCTGAGGGATTCCCTCAGCCCCAGTGCATGAATTTCGTGCACCGGCCTCTAGTATATATATAAAAGCCTAAGTGACCATTGGACCTTTCGACCATTCGATTGGTACCTATGATGCACACTGACCACCAGGGGGAGACACTTAACACAGAGGCATGGAAACATGGAACAGACTGATGAGTCTCAGAGGGAAGGAGAAAGGGGGGAGGGCAGAAAGAGATTAACCAAAAATCTTATATGCATACTAGAGGCCCAATGCACAGATTCATGCACCGGTGAGGTTCCTCAGCCTGGCCTGTGGTGATCAAGCCAAAACCAGCAGTCCAACATCCCCCAAGAGGTCCCTGATTGCATGAGGGTGCAGGCCAAGGCACCCCACTGGTGCACGAATCCTTGTACCGGGCCTCTAGTTTTCATATAACAGGTCTTGATTTTGTTTAAGTAAGGTTGAATTTGTTTCTGTCTTAACTACCAAATGATCCCTAACTAAGCTAAATGGCTCAATAGTTTTGGAAATACATGTTATGTGGTACCAGATGTCTAAGTGGAATATAATGGTTGCAAGATAAATTTCTGAAGAAAGTTTTAATTTAATAATTTAGAAGAATGAAAAATTAAGGACATTTACAAATAATATAGGGAGATAATAGTATTTCACTTGAAGCTTGAAGTAAGGTAATCATTTTGATAAAGTTAATGGTTGAGAAGAAACTCACAGGCAGTGGCAACAAATAGTTGGAGAGTCAGAGAGATTTAATAATAAACAATCAACTGAAAATTACAGTATGTTTAAGTGTGCTTGTAAGAAATAGTAACACAGCCTGAGGAAATTAGTTGTAGCACCTAAAACAATCAATAGGCATTATTTGAAAAGAGCTCCTAGAAATAAAATTAATAAAAAGAAATATATTTTTACAAAGAATGTGACTAAGTAAGCCATAAAAGAAATATTAGAGATTGTCAATAAACTTGTGAAAATATATTTCACTTCATGACTAATCAGGGGAATGAGTGAAAATTAAAGCAATTAGATACCATTTCTCTCCTATTGAAATAATAGAAAAATATAATTCTGCTATATTTATGGACCAAACAATATTATCATATAATATTATTGAAAATGTGAACTGATAAGTTTTTGCAATATAAATAGATAGCATCTATTAATATTTTAATTGTTCATAGCTATGATCCAGCAGTCTAACTTCTAAGCATCTCTCTTGAATAAAAATATAAATATTCTTATATCTATGGTATATGATAAGAGAGAGAGAGGAGGGAGAGACACACAGAGAGAAGTTTAGTAATTAAGAAAGTACAATTGAAACCCTGACTGCTTTGGACCTTCTCCTTCTCTAATATACCATTACACAATTATAATTTTAAGAAAATCACTTATCTTTTCCTCCTTAGTCACCCAACTCTAAAATTGGGATAAAAATAATATAGAACCAAAGGGCAGGCTGACAGCTTTGGGGGTGGACTGGGAGGGTAAATGGATTGGACAAAAAAGGGGAAAACATGAGAAGGAATTCATGGATGAGGACAACAGTGTGGTGATTCTCTGAGGGAGGGTATGGATAGAGGTGGAGGAGGGTATAGGTGGGATAAGTGGTGATGGAAAAAAATATTACATATATATCCAAACAAGCAAAGAAAATTATATACAAATATCTAAAAAAGTATGATACAGTATAAATGCACAAAAATTAAATTATTATAATAATTGTAGTTACAAGCAATAGAAAATAATTTAAATAGTCATAGAAACATCCTATATAATAAAAGCCTAATATGCAAATTATCTCCTCTACTGGGAGTTCGACCAGGATTTCAACCAGGGGGTGTGGGTGGCAGCGGCAGTGGCAGCAGCCATGGCAGGTGGCCAGGGGAAGGGAGGTGCCCCAGCTGGCTGTCACTAGGGACACTACCCACGCATGAATTTTGTGCACTGGGCCTCTAGTGATTTAATAAAATACAGTGGCATGTTCTGAAGCCATTTAAATTAAAGACATGGATAAATGTATTTTCTTAGACAGATTTTGTTTAGCTAAAGTAAGAATCAAATTGCATAGTAAATCTCATAGCACAATTCCATTTTGGTAAAATAAAATGTATACACATGTGTATACATATCTACATATATTTATAACCAGTTTACAGAGCACTTTCACCTCAAGGAAAAAACTATCAAATATTCTTATTTTTTTCCTATTCTTTCATACTTTTGTCAAAGTTCAGTCCTGAAAAGAGAAGTGACTCTTGTTATTCTAATTAAAAAGTTTTTAAATATAGGGAAATAATGACCTACATAATTGTTGGGCTAGAAGGGAAACAAATAAGAAACATGCTGCCGAAACCGGTTTGGCTCAGTGGATAGAGCGTCGGCCTGCGGACTGAAAGGTCCCAGGTTCGATTCCGGTCAAGGGCATGTACCTGGGTTGCGGGCACATCCCCAGTAGGAGGTGTGCAGAAGGCAGCTGATCGATGTCTCTCTCTCATCGATGTTTCTAACTCTCTATCTCTCTCTCTTTCTCTCTGTAAAAAAAATCAATAAAATATATTAAAAAAAATACATAATGTCATTCTCATTTAAAAAAAAAAATAAGAAACATGCTACTTGAATTCATAAAATCAACCATTCATTAACAGGAAGCTGCCATTCAGTAACACATCTGCCAACAACAAAAAAGCAGGTGATTTCTCTGAGTTCTCCCACAAAATGTTGCATGATCAGGGTGCTACCTGCAGAGAAAGCTGCTCATAGCCATAGCTATACATTAATGGCTTCTCTCACCACTTCTTCCAAATCTCAAGCAAGTGTCTTTATTTCTCGAATTTAACCTCTAATGTATAAGGATGGGGACCTTGAGAAATGCACATTCCCAGAGTTGGATGCTGCAGAGAGTATAGAAAGGGGTGGCAGTGATGCTAAATCAGAAACAGAGAACCTGATGCAGCTGACACTTTTCCATCACCACATAACACACACACACTCACACACACACACACACACACACACACACACACACACACACATATTTTCAATTAGCTTTTGCTGCACAAAAGGTCAACCCCAAAGGGGATGTATGAATTCTCATTCCCCAAGTTTCTGTGGTTTGATTGGCTGGGTCCTCTCTTGGTTTCACCTGTGCTCATTGAAGCAGCTACAGCTAGCTGGAAGGTGGCCTCACTCACATGTCTGGCAGTTGCTATTTGCTTTTAACTGAGGACAACTGGGTTCTCCTTCATGTGACCTCACATTCACCAGTCACTCAGAACAACGTCCTTTCAGACCAGCCATCGAATGAGTGAACATGGAGGTTATAGGTCCTTTGAAGTCACAGAGTTCCAGAAGTTGCAGAGACAATCAGCTGCATTATGTCATGTCCCAGCAAGTCACTGAGCCAGCCCAGATGGCAAATTCATTTTGAAAAGAGGTGTGCAATCTGGGATCATAGAAATGTGTGATACTATTTTGTAATCTACCACATATTACTACCCACAGTTAACTATCCATAGCACAACAACAACAATGCTATCATCCTAAATTATAAAATTATGTTTCATACCAGCACATTTCATACCAGCACCCTAACCCTAAAATGAGGAGATCCATAATAAAGAGAGAAATCCCCTATACATTATTCAGTCCTTTTTTGAGTGATTTATCGTTGTTGAGTGTTTACTTTGTTCGGATAGTATAGAGGGGAAATAGGATGAGTATATGCATGAAAGAATGAATATACTTCATTGAAAGAATTCAACTTCATTGTCTTCATTTCTGTAGCTGATATTAAGGTCATAGTTAGAATTTGCAGTTTTCTACTTATACTCCTCATTGCATGGTCTGTTTACATTCAGTCAACAGTTCTATGAAGCCTTGAAGCCACAGTATTAACAAAGTTTACTTAAACCTCTAATTCATGATATCTTATGTTATTGTACCAGTCTGGGTCCAGTCAGGACCCACATGGTGATTTAAATAGTAGAGGTTTAATACAAATCACTCTCTCTCTATATAGGCTAATATGCTAAGTCTCCCTCCACCTATCCAACTGGTCCCTATAACGCACATTGATCACCATGGGGCAGATGCTCAACGCAGGAGCTGCTGTGATGTGCACAGGCCATTTACAGAGAAATGGCACCACAGACCTGACATCAACAAAGCAACATTCGGTTTCCCCCAAGTGGGACACAGGCCCTGCCACCACCCCAGAGCGACAGCCCACCCAATCACAACTGACACTGCCGAGACCCCATGGCCAGCCTGTAAATGGTCACTGTGGGTGCCAGGTAATGATGTCATGTAGCAATGCCTGGCTTCCTCTCCTTAGCGACTAGCCTCCTTGCAGTTTCTTCAGCCCAGGAACACAACTTGTTGTATAGCCAGATGAAAACATTTACACTTTAAATGTCTGTGAAGCATTTTCCCGTTCCTCATCTCACAGAAGTTCTGGAGTAGGTACATAAGAGACTCAGTGGAATCCTATTTCCTTTGCATTAGCCAGAAAATGGAGATTTAGAAAACTTAGAAACTTGACCCAACTGAAAAGAAGAAATGGTTGACCTTGAAAATGACTTCAGGTTTTCTCACTGCACAGAATATAGTCAAACACTGCTGCAGTTAAATATTTTACCCTTTGTTCTCCCTGTGTGATCTACAATAATAATCTGCCTCATGTTGATATTTACTTCTGTGTTGCTGACAATTACCTGAAAAAAGAAGTTGGGGTGCTTCACTAGGCTGGAAAATGTTAAGCTAAATCAAAAAGCAGGTCTAATTAAGCAAATTTATTATACACACACACACACACACACGCACACACACACACACACACACTGAGTGGCCAGATTTTTATGACCACCTGACGTTTATAGGCAAAATAGTTATAATTTCACGCTGAAGTTGCTAGAGGGCCAGACCATTATAAATAGGGAAGCAGGTTGTTTACCACAACAGTGGCAGTAATTTTTTTCTGAAGACATGGGTAAACAACGCTATTTAACAGCCTTTGAACATGGGAGATATATATATATATATATATATAAATATATATAAATATATATATATATATATATATATATATATACACACACTATATATATATAAAAGGCTAAGTTGACTAGCACATGCATGATACATATAAAGCTCTCACTGATGCCAATTGCATGCATGTGTTTCCATCTGTCATTGTCGATCATGAATTTGCTTGACACTTCTATTATAGAGAATGGTTAATAGCGATATTAAAATATTTTTTCTAATTAATTTCCTTTTAATGTGCATGAATCTGTGCACCAGGACACTAGTCATACATAAAAAGGGAGTAACGATATGATATAAGGTACCCTGGGACTGATGGAGTGTGCCCAAGGATGGATAATCTTGGCAGTAACCCTCCCCACTAAGGCTGGGCTCCGACCTCACTGGAGAAGTTGGAGTTGCAGAACAACAAAGGGCAGTGATTCTGCTGGTTGTCCCAGAGCAGCATTGGTCTGTAGCTGCTGAACAAGCAGGAAACATCCTGTGGGACCCAGGTGAGCCACAGCGAGAGTCCTGGCCCACTGCAGTGCAGAGGGGCACGTGTGTCAGTGGAGGAGTCGGGGTATCTGAAATGGGCAGTGTTCACTTCAGGATGGCTGCAGTGTTGGATAGGCCGCAAGAGAAAGACTTGTAGGGAGCGACATGCAAGCAAAGACAGTAGAGCACCAGTTTGGGAAGGAGCCTAGAGCAGTGTTCATGTCAAGTGGAACCTGGGAAGGTGAGCACCGTGCTGGTCTGAGACTCTCAGTTACACCCCAGGCATTCTAAGCTGTGCTGGGGCAGAGCATCATCCCCCTACCTCCTACCTACACAGTAGCCACCAGGACTAACAAGAGACTCCTCCTCTCCTTCTATGTCCCTCCAGCTCCCTCTACTGAGAGTGCTTATTATCATGCCCACATAAAGGAGACATGCTTAAAGGAATCCCATCCAAAGCCTACTCTGAAAGGATGGATTTGGAGACGAAAGCCATTAAGTTGATAACTGCAAAGTTATGTGAGATGACAAATTACTTTTACTCAAACCATGACTAGTGAGGATTGCCACTGTCCTATACTATTCAATATAAAAATATCCTGAGTATATGAAGAAATGTGTCCCTCAGGTATAATTGATAACTAATATTGCAAAACTATTTGTCAAGTTTTAGTTTTAAAAAAGAGTAGAAATATATAATATACATATCATTTAAATTGAACTTATTGGGATGATATTGGTTTGCAGCACCATACAGGTTTCAAGTATACAACTCAATAAACATAATCTTCACACTGCATTGTGCACCCTTAGCCCCAAGCAAAGTCTCTTTCCATCCCCATTTTCCACCCTTTTGTCCACCTCTACCTACCCCCAGTACTTTATATAATTTTTAATTTATATTTTGGCCAAAATGTAAATAATTTTCCAATAATTTAAAAAAATGTATTAAAAACTGCAAGTACTAATTAAACACAAAGTAATTTTTAGGAAACAGGATACAGGCACAAACAATGGCTTTTAATGTCAGGAGAAACTTAAAAACTTTAATTTAAATTGTTATTGTCATATGCTATACTCTCACCATCATTGTCTATGTAATTCAATTCTTGTAGGATATTTCCTTTCTGTCTATTTTGCTATTTAGTATTACATACTTTTGATACAAGGCCAAATGAAACAAAAAACGAAAGTTTGGATAATATTTTATCAAAGTAGAATGTTCGAAATAATGAATGCTTCTTTTAAAAAATCTCAAGACATTTTATCTAAAGATAAAATTATCAAAGTTCTCATGTTATGCTGTCTAGTTTTGAGGTCTCCCTACCCAATAAAATATTTTGGTTCTCTTACATTATATTATGAAAGATCTCCAACAAAAATTGATAAGAAAGATTCAAAAATTTTAGAATACTATGAACTTAAGCTAAGAACTCATATATCTTATATTATTGCAAGCAGGGACAATGAAATTTCCTCAGAGGAAAAATGGGTGTAATGTTTCATTTATAGTATCACACTAAAAATATGTACAGTAATATTTTAATGAATGAAGCATCGGGGAGTTCAAGTATCCCTTGAAAATATCAAATTTCTGAAACTGCTATTCACATTTGGTGAAGAAAATGTAATATCAGCATCAATACTGAACTTAGAGATAATATATGTCTAATGTGACTCTGTATTTAGGAAACATAATGGCATGATTTTATGCTTCATCACTTCACATTTTAAGAATATTCTCTTTTAGAAGTCTAACATAAGCATCAAACAGAATATAATTTTTATCAGCTTTCTGTAAATAAAAATGAATGCATGATTTAAAGAATGAAATTATATTTACCATTAGAATTTTACATGAAGAATTTTAATGATAAAATACAAGAAGCATGATACTTTTAAAGTAATATAACTCATTCTTGATTCCATGCATCCAATTCCCTAGGGTTTGGATTTTTATCCAAAAATAAATTAATGATTACATAATTTTTATTGATCATAAAGAAGACCTTATATATTAGCCAAGATTGTCCTAAGAAATAGAATGAGTTTTCTCACTGTACAGGTTTTCTCACTGTACAGAATATAGTAGTCATCTGCCATCTGCAAGCTAGGAAACCAGAAAGCCAGTGGTGTAATTTAATCTAAGTTCCTTGGCTTGAGAACCTGGAACACTGGTGTCTGAGGACAGGAGGAGATGGATGTACCAGCTCAGAGATCAAACTCACCCTCTCTCTGCCTTTTTGTTCTATTAGGCCCTTAGTGAATTTGGATGATGCCCACCCACATTGGTGAGGAAGAGCTTTGCTCAGTCAAATGTTAGCCTCTTCCAGAAACCCCCTCACAGAAACACCCAGTGTTAATGCTCCACCAACAATCTGAACATCCCTTTATCCAATGAAGTTGATCTATAAAATTAACCATCATACTTTGCTTTTATGTACTTTCTTATAATAAATGTCTAACATTTTTACATTTATATTTTTAGGCAAAGTTAATATTCCAAAAGATAAGACTGTTTATGTAAATAAGATATTTAACCTTTTTTAAAATTTATTCTTTTCTTTTTTTAATTAATTTTTTTATCTTATTTATTATTTTTTAAAAATATATTTTTACTGATTTCAGAGAGGAAAGAAGAAGAAGAGAGAGATAGAAACATCAATGATAAGAGAGAATCATTGATTGGCTGCCTCCTGCATGCCCCCACTAGGGATCGAGCTCACAACCTGGGCATGTGACCTTGAGTGGAATCAAACTCGGGATCATTCATTCCTCAGGCCAAGGCTCTATCCATTGAACCAAATCAGCTAGGGCTTTCCTTTCCTTTTTATTGTTTGTTTGCTTATTTGAGTTTGGTTATCCACATTTACTGCTCTTTCCAAATACACTGTGTAGTTTCATACCCCCATTTATTCTTAGATAACTCTCCATAATGAAGTTAAAGACATGACTAGAGTTCATTATGAAGACTATCTCTTAAAAATTAGATCCTGAAGAATATATTTACAATGGTATTATAAGTCAGGTCTTTAATGTTGTGAGTAAATTAAATTACATGTATTCAAATCAACAATATATAAGTAATAGTATGTTTAAATTGAGTTTCTGATTTTTTCTTGGTTTCCATGGCTCTTTTATTTGATCAATAAGGTCTGTTAGTCAACAAGTTCTATTATCATCTTTCTGTCATTTTTGATCCATTACTGTTGCAACTTCCAATAAATTGTCAGCAATGTCAGTATTGTGCCTGGTTTTGTTTAACCCGTCACCTTCTTGACTGACATTTTGATAGTTACCTAAGGCTTTTTTTTTAATGATCAGTAAAAATCCTTTGACTTATTTGGAAAGATCTGGTCTGGAAGCAAAATACACTAAAAAGTAATTTTAAACCCATAAGTTCAAGGATGACATAAATCATTTGCCCAGTATAGGATGTTATGTTAAGTGTTGTAAGATGGGGGGTAGCAAGTGGGGAGCCCAAAGGTTGGGACCCATAATTAGAAATGCAAACTGTGAATGGAATTTAAAAAGGCAAAAATCTACTGTCACACTGCCAATGACAGACTGAATTTGAGCATAAACATTTTAAATGCTGAATGTGTATTCTAATCTCCATAACTATAAATGAGTTTGCACATTTAAATTATACTTCATCTTACTTTTGTATAATTTGTGTGCACTAGTATTCATAGATTGCAGTAAGGAATAACCATGCTGATCTGTCAATTCCTGAGGATCTAGAATGCCTATGTGGCCCTAACCGGTTTGGCTCAGTGGATAGAGCATCGGCCTATGGACTGAAGGGTCCCAGGTTCAATTCCGATCAAGGGCATGTACCTTGGTTGCAGGCACATACCCAGTAGGGGGTGTGCAGGAGGCAGCTGATCAATGTTTCTCTCTCATCGATGTTTCTAACTCTCTATCTCTCTCCCTTCCTCTCTGTAAAAGATCAATAACATATATTTTTAAAAAGTTAGAATGCCTATGTGACTGAACTAAAATGTCTCTGCAAAAAAATGTAAAACTAATGGGGCCCCCGGTCAGTGGTGAGTGTCAACCTATGAACCAGGAGGTCACAGTTTAATTCCTGGTCAGGGCACATGCTAGGGTTGTGGGCTCAATTCCCAGTTGGAGCTGTATGGAGGCAGTGGATCAATGATTCTCTCTCATCATTGATGTTTCTTTCTCTCTCTCTCTCTCTCTCTCTCTCTCTCTCTCTCTCTCTCTCTCTTCCTCTCTGGAAAAAAAAAGACTAATTAGGCTAGTGGTTACATATAGGATGGGGCTAAGTAGGTTTACAGTTATTTGTGTGGATATAATAACATGATTATTAATAAATAATAATACAAGAATAAGCTCAGCTTGGCATACTCACAACTGTAAACCTACTTCTGCCCCATCTTGTCTATGAACTTAGAACTGATTAGATAGTTTAGATTATTGACCAGCAATTGACCGATAGAAGTTAGGATAGTTGTTCTGGAGAGGAGAAATGAGCTTTTTTTTTGTATTTGTGGGTTGGGAAAGTGGGGCAGGTGACCAAAGTAAACCAAAAGAATAAGCAAACGAAGAAAACTTAAAAATACACTGTATGAGACTCAGTGTATGGTTATAGTTGGCCTTATTTGGGTTATTAATAGACATTCATAATCATTAAATAATAACCAAATTTGTGAAGTAATGTGTTCACTAAAATAAAATCCATTGGGATAGCATGTGAAAATGATTTTGTAAAACGGCAGACACACAATTCTATTATGCAGTTTAAATAACCTCAGGGCCTCAGACAGGGGAAGAAAAGAACAAGAGAGCAACTTCAATTTCTTACTAGTAATATATTACATTTGTAGAGTAATTTTAGTTTCAAAGACACTTTTATTTTTCTCATCTGATACTCATTCAAATCCTTCCTAATAAGTGAGACAAGTACCGTCATTATTATTATCTTCACCATCCTTCTTATTTTCAAAAGTATATGGTAATTACTGAGAAATTAAGGATGTCTTTGAGATTAGTAAGAATGGTGCTGTTATTAATACAGAGAGTAGATATTTAAAAAGGTTCAAAAAGGGTTAGATTACTTTTTTGTATATTATCATACTATTTCTAAATCTAATTTGGCAATTATAATTGAGAACAAGATTACAAATTTGCCTTGAGAATTCTTAGTGGCCCCATAAATTGGTATATTTTTTCCATTGGTTCCAACCATAAATGAAGGGAAAAATGCCCTGAAATGCAACTGCTAAATTTATACTGAGATTATTATAATTAAATTGTATTGAAGATTGTGACAACATGGATGGATCTTGAGAGTGTCATGCTGAGTTCAATAAGTCAGATGGAAAAGGGCAAGAACCATATGATTTCACTCAAAAGTGGGATATAAAACAGAAAGCAACAAGCAGGCAAACAAACTCATAGACGCAGAGAACAACAGTATAGCAGTCACCAGAGAGGAAGGAGGTTGGGGGGGAAATGAAGTAGGTAAGAGGGCGCAGTCAAATATATGGTTATGGTGATAAAAAGAGGATAGACTTTGGGTGGTGAGCACAAAATACAATTTCCAGACTATGTGTTATAGAATTGCACTGATGTTACCCCGATTCTTTTAATTCAATTTAAAAAGTGCATTGGAATTGTAGTTTTCTTTGAGTAAAATAATCTAAGAATATTTAATAAAACTGATAACAGTATGTGTGTGTGCCTGGTTCCATAATAACTTTTATTAATAAAGCTATCTCTAATATTCATTGAAATTTAAGATTTGAAAATATTTCATATTCATTTCTAATTTTAAATAAGAAAACACTATCTTTATACATAATTCCTAATTTACCTATTTCACAATTAAGTCTTTATCAATTATATCATAATTAATAGAAAATTTTATTATACTAAACTTAATACGATCTCTGTGGTTGACTCATACTCTGATGTAAGTGATCACATTTTTAATTGCAGTGTTTATTTAATTGTTCAGTCCAAAACCATTGACTTAAGAGGAGCCATACATTATGAGGCAGAGGACGGAAGACAAATGCCACAAAACATCAATACTGGAAAATTCATGTGGAATTTGACACAACTCCAAATCCTATCTAATAATAAACAAACATGGTAATTGACCATACCTTCGCTATGCCTCCCATTGGCTAATCAGCACGATATGCAAATTAACCGCCAACAAAGCTGGCAGCTAATTTGCATACTGCAGGCAGGGCAGGACAGCGCCATCCTGCCTGCCCTGCCGCCATCCGGGGCTGCCATCTGCGACCTGGGGTGGTGGGCATCCGTGTGCGACCCAACTCAGGACAGCGCCCCAACCCCCGGATCGGTCCTGCCATGTGCATGACCCGGGGCGGCGCCCCAACCCCCAGATCTGGCCTGCCGTGTGCGCCACCCAGGGAGGCAGGGAAGGCACGGAGGGTTCGGGCCTGCCATCTGCCACCTGGGGAGCAGGCCTAAGCCAGCAGGTGGTTATCTCTCGAGGGGTCCCAGACTGTCTTAGGGCACAAGTGGGGCTGAGGGACACCCCCTCACTCCCCCCTCAGTGCACAAATTTTTGTGCACCAGACCTCTAGTATGTAATAAATGTCTTAGTGATTTTCCCCTATAATCTGCTATAAAAAAATTATTTACAAAGTTTTGAGAATTAAATGACATCATTGTGTGTTCAGTGAGATTATGGTAATCTTGGAACATAAAAGCCTCACAAATTCTAGACTCATCTTCTGACTAAAGGACTCATACCCATCCAGTAACATCATAGCATTTGCCATACAAAAGAGATAGTGGCGTCTCCCATGCTCTTTGTAAAATGGAAGATTCTAAACAACTGTATTCCAACCCAGTCACTGCTTTAGGCGAGGCAGGTAAGACTATTCTATTAAGAACTGCACTGTTTACCTTTGTGAGCCAACCTTTTCTCCTTGGCTGTGAAAAGACTTAGAGCAGAGGAGTCCACCTCATACAATTTTCTCTTGCAACACGAGGCTCTTAATACATACTGTTTACTAAGGTTAATATTGTTTAAATTTGTATTAGACAATCCATTTACAAAGCAACTAAATGCTGATGAGCACAATGTCTGCATTACATTAAAACTGTTAATTTGCGGCAGTAATAATTTAGGATTTTAATTATAAGCTTGAAAAGCAGATTTAGAAATGTAGTTGGCACAACTAATGTTAATTTGTCCTTTAATGTTTATTGAAACCAATATATCCAATGTAATTACAGTGCATGTCAAATAACCTATTTTATTTTTAAATGCATGATCCCTTAATTTGCTTGATTAAGATGACTTAGCATCTGTTAAGATTTTGTTGTGTCATTTTTGTAGATTTTATGTTACTTATCAGAAATAAGGGATTATATAGACCATTATTTTCATTGATTCCATAATAATTTTTCTGATGTTTATTCTTTAAGTTTCTCACCATGTTGTTCATCATCATTTTCTCTATGCTCATGACATCAAGGGTCATGTAATGTCTACCTCACTAAATACCACAAATGTTGCTGAGAATCAGATGTGTGTGGTCATAACAGACATGAAATCAATGCCAAGCATACAGTCTCTGGCTTCTTCTCAGTAGCAACCAGCACAATTTTTTCAAGCATTTTTACCTCTAAAATAACAACACTGTTTCCAGCCAAACTTGTTGTGGATTAACCTTCTTTTCACTCCTTCCTACTGCTTCATAAGGTTCTACAAACATCGCTGATGCAATGTGCATTCAACTTTATGTGATTTCATTCTGAATATTCTTGATGGAGATTCAGTAGAATCTGTGCATATAATTGGACATTTTAGTGCTCCCTGTAAAGTCTCATTAGAACTCAAAATATCATTCATGTCATTTGTATGAACTATTTCATTCTAATTTTTATTATTAAATATTATAATCTCTGACATGTATATAAACAAAGTCTTCCCTTAACTTCAAACAAAACATGAACATGTTCTAACAAATTTAAGTCAGAAAGCTTTAAAGAGTGTCAAGTGCTTCCACTTAAAATGTGTCTTCCAGTTTCATTTGTTTTTGCTTACAGTTTTTCTACTATTATTAATTTTCTTTAATAGTTTTCAGTGTCATAAAAATAATTTATGGTTATTCACCTTACCTTCACTCACAAAAGAAATAGTCTCTAAAACAAGTATAGTACTAATAGTTTATTTTAATTGGGTCAGTTTAGATAATTTATGAATATTCTACAATCTTTGGAGTGACCTTTAACAAGAATTTATCAGTCAGAGGATCAGTTAGATAAGTTTGTTAGCTAAATATATTATGTAAATAATTATTTAAAAGAAGAAATTATTTAAAACTAATGGGTGTTTTGTGAAGTTGTTTAAAATAAAATCATAGTTGGAGAAAAATAAGCTTACAATAATTAATACATGTTTTCAATAACTATATCATAAAAATGAAATAAGATAAGTGTAATTTGAGGTAAAGTACACTTTACTTGAAATAATGAGTTATTTTATAGAGGATAGTGCTGTCTAAGTATGCTAGTGATTGTCAGTTGAGCTGCCATTCAATTAACCCTTTTAAAAAAATGTGTGCCAGAATATTTTATTTTAGATTTGTCCTAGAAATAGCATGGGCCTAACATTTACTACAAAATGAAATAATATGATGTGACCATTTTTGCAAGCACCATGGGAGCTGCTACACACAGAAATAAAAGAAGAATAGCACTAGAGATTTAAGATATACTGTTGCTCCTTACTCTAAAAAGAAAGACTAGATTTTGCATACTTTACCTTAGAAATATTTTTTTTCCAGAGAACTCAGGTAAGTTCATTGAATACAGTAAGACTTTCCATTTATTAATTATTTATTTGACCAAATGCACATGCACACATGCACATATGCACACACATGCATATACTTATCTATTTTGGATTAATTAGGCTCTAGTATAAAAATAATATGAGGGCTCATTTATCATATATGTAATACTATTGCGTATACTATAGAGGAGGTATGGTATTAGATGATTCATGAATATTAACCTCAGTGATGGCAGTAATCTTTTAAGATAATTATCATTAGTTTCATTTTATATGTTAAGAAACTAAGATTTAAAGGGATTGTGAGACTTGCCTATATTAAAGTACTAGAGAGGATGTTGGCTTAGTTTCAGTTTCCATATTTTATCCATTTCCATAGACCTTAGAGAAATTTGCTAAATATAATCATAGTATTATAATTTTAAAGTAGTTATTATGGCCATGTTTTCTGAGCTTAACTAGGATTCATTTCAATTTTCATGTGAATGTACTAAATAATAAATTATTTATAGAAGCAAAACTTTATTTTTACCATTATTCTTAAAAAATGCTATTACATTTGGAATCAATTTGTATTTCCCAATGCAAATGTAATTTATTTTAAATGTACAATGTTTTAACAAATCCTAAGACCAAACGAACAGGACACTTAGTGCTTCTCTTAAAACACAGCTATGTACACACTAGAAATGCTCACCAGGTAAGTTTGCTTCCTTTTTATGTAAAATGGAAATTCACACAATATGTGAACTATATTTTACATCCCCAGACCCAAAATTGTATGGACTATTTTAAGTTTATTAAAGCATATTAGAATCCCTCTGCTTATATTAATGTGATGAACTAACCCCTGTTTGTATATGCATTCAATGTGAGAAGGCCTGGGTGATAATTAGCACACCTTTGCCTTTTAAGAAACAAGGCTATTGGATGTTATATCCTACTAGAGGCCCAGATTTGTGCACCAGTGGGGTCCCTCAGCCTGACCTGCGGGGATCGGGCCAAAACCAACTATCTGACATTCCCTGAGAGGTCCCGGATTGCGAGTGGGCAGTTCTCGGGTGATGCATCCCGGAATCAGGCTCCCTCCTCTCTGGTTCTGGATGCATCACCTGAGAACCACCACTGCCAAGTAACCGCAGTTCAGCAGCTCCTGTGTTGATTATCTGCCCCCTGGTGGTCACTGCACATCATAGCTACTGGCCAGTCAGCTGGTCACTTAGGCTTTTATATATATAGATTCTCTCATGCAAATAACATTTATAATTCAGATGTTAAATGGAAGCACTTTGAAGGCACAGATCATCTCTTTGTAAGTTATCTTACAGGCACTTCAAAGGAAAAATCATGTTTGACACAGGAAGTTACATTTAAATAAAAACATTTTTAAAATGAACATGAACAAATGAGCAGAGAATGCGTCATTCCCCTCTTACGCTTTCAAGCACTTACTGTTGGATGGACCTATCACATTATCACATTATCATCACTTTCCATACCTTCATCAAATGTCATAGCAACAGCTGCCCTAGTAACTCTGAGTATGCCTTAGGCTAAAGGAGACATCTGTTTGCTGAGAACCTCAGATCAAATGACAAATGGGAGACAGAGATGTCAGTGCACAGCAAGGTCAGAGGCCTTACCTATTCGTTAGTTTCAGTTGTAGACACAGGAGGTTTCCTTCCTTTGATGGACAGACAGGAAAATGACTAACATAAAAGCAGTTAATGATGTTACTAATTTTTCATTCAAAATTAAGTATGGTTTGTAAAGGAAAACTATTCTTTTGTGATGGACAGGTGTTTGCTGGCACTCCTTACACTCAGTGTTGACATTCATTATACTTTAAAAATAATTACAGATTTTTTTTTTAGTCTGATGAATGTAGCATTGGGGACTATAAATTTAATTTATTTTGAGATTTAAAAAGTTTTCTCTTTATTCTAATTTTTGAATGCTTATTTAAAATATGTTTAGTTTTTTCAAACTAAAAAAAAACCAAAGATTTTTTTATATTCACTGAATGTAAACACTATTTTTAAGTGAGGATAACAAATGTAAAAAATCAAGTACTTTCATTTCTTGGTCACTGTTTTAAAATCAATTTTTTAAAGTTCAGTTAAGAATTTGACTTCTCTACAAAATCATTTTGAAGAATATTGTGCTATTTCTCATCTGATTGTTTACTCCCAAAATGGCAGAGACAGATGCTGTGCAAAGGAAAAGTTCTCAGTGCTCAAAGAAAGATTTCAGAAGCCTTTCCACACGGAGTTTTGATTATGTTAGGTTTCCTCAAGCCAGCTTAAGATGCCAGCCTTTACTGAGAGAGCCTTGATGATAAAGAGAGATTACAGAGTTCTCATAGAGATGTGTTTTATCTTTGACAATCCCTGTGTTATTTTTGAAATATTTCTTGGTTATACACATACTTCTATGTTCCTTCTATTGCTTTTTGGGAGGCTAGGGTCTCATAAAATCAATAATATTTAATGACTTACTGGTACTACCAAAACTGATAAATATTGAAATCGAAATGAGATGCCAATGAGTTTATTATACACAGAAGAACTTGTCAATTAGTTCATCTAGAACTTGTCAAAACAGTTCTTTTAAGAACATTTTCAGTCATCTTTGAAATCTCAATTTTTATCTATTTATCTAATCCATAAAAATTACTGATGTATGGGAAAAATACCTAAAGTAAATAACTTTTAAAAAGTGAAAAAAAAATTATTCCCTGCATTTCTTATTTTCCAGCTAAGAATTTCAATGAACCACTTAAATTTTCCTCTTTTAAAATTTATTTTGCTTTCTACTTTATTCAGTACACAGTAGACATATTATAAACCCTTGTCTTCTCAGTACAAAGTAATAGTAAATTTTGAGGCTTAGTTTAAAATTAATCTAATGCAGAGTTTTTGTAGATTAATATTGATTCATTAACTCCCTCAATCAGCATGCATTTGTTTTGTTTCCACTAAACTTCAAGTACAATACTAGGGCATGAGAATAGAATTATGAATGGGGATAAAACACTATACATGATGATCTCAATATCTAATTAAAGAATTAAATATTTAAACAACATTCATATATTTTATTAGTTGTGAAATAGGTAAATGTAAAATAGTGGTCAAAGCAAATTTACTTTGAATGATTTAGGAAAAATTTATTTGTGCTCCCTTTTCTTTTTTTTTTTTTAAATATATTTTATTGATTTTTTACAGAGAGGAAGGGAGAGAGATAGAGAGTTAGAAACATCGATGAGAGAGAATCATCGATCAGCTGCCTCCCGCACATCTCCTACTGGGGATATGCCCGCAACCCAGGTACATGCCCTTGACCTGAATCGAACCTGGGACCTCTCAGTCCGCAGGCCGACGCTCTATCCACTGAGCCAAACCGGTTTCGGCTGTGCTCCCTTTTCTTAAGGACTTTACTTTTTATTTTATACTAACTCATTCCCTTTCACTTTATATATTTTGTTTAAAATTCTATTAAGATATTTGAAATGCTATTGCCTATAAATAAACCTTTAATGGTCGTGTTTTGTTTTATTATATGTCCCAATTGTCTTTAATTTTTTCTCCAATGACAATAAAACTATATAGTATTAGGTACCTATATCTAGACACATTCATTCAAATTCTTAAAAAATGAAGTACAAGATAAAATTAAAAAGTCAAGAGACTTACTGACTAATTGGAAATACTGTAAAATCTGTAATTTTCTTGTTTTAGACATAAGATTCCTATTAATGTCACGTATAATTAAATAATTTTTTAGAATTTATATCATTTTTTTAATTTTGTGCCATTTAATGTAGTTTTTCCCCATCCACAGCAACTACTTTACTAGTCTGTGTTGCTTGCTTAATGAAACAACCAAGACTTTTATTCACGAGAGAAAATTGGAGGAAACATTGTCTGTCACAAATGCAGCCCTATGTGTTTTAACCAATCCTCATTGCCAGGTTGCTTCTGCATCATCCCTGACCTGCAAGGCAGGAGGGAAAAAGAATGAAGCACACATTTGAAGCAAAGTGTTGTCAGGTTGTGCCTGCATGAAGCAGGGTTGTTTGCTTCAGCAGTGGGTGGAGTGAATGGTAAGGTCAAGATTTTTTCAGAATCGTAATGAAAAATAAATGTAATTATAAAACATGCACAAGTTATGTAAAGTAGTAACGCAGTCTCTATCTTTAAAATAAACAAATATAAACAAAATATCAAATGCTATCATGATATCATTGGTAAAACATTCAAATAAATTAATATGTTTTAATCTTAAATAAACATATTCAGAGTAGGAATTATGTGAGCCAAAATAGTGCATGCCTTAGATCTATTTTCCCTGTTTGGAAAATAAAATAAGTAAAATAAAATAAAACTACAGTAACATAAAATATAAATCACTAGCACTCTTCAAAATAAAATAAATAAAAGTTACAAGGTTAATTTTTTAGATTTCGAGATTAATTTTGCTAACTATAACATTTATAAGGCCAGATTTTTAGGTTAATTTTGCTAACTATAACATTTGTGAGGCCAGATTGAAAAAAAAAAAAAACTATCCATATATTATAATTGTGTGGTGTAATGCTATACATACTATAGTATTATGTAACGAAATGATGTAAGGAGATGGTTCACCCAAATCTCATCTTCAATTTTCTGCTCAGCAAAGTAAACTTATTACAAGAACTTTTTAGTTCTTCTACTGTGACTGCTATTTACTAAGTATAATTTCTGAAACTAACTTCACACTTTCCTCAATAAGCACACACACATGCAAACACGTACATATATATTTATTTAAATACTCAGAAGGAACAGTAAAGTGAGGGGAAATAGTTTAAGGTAAGCAAAGTGGAATTATTTTTAATAAGGATGTAAGAGGGCATTTTGAAAATAAAATAATAGCACTTTTTTATTTAAAAAAGAAAATGCCTAGAAGATAAGGTTGAGGAAACAATACAGAAAACTTAATTAAAAAAAACAAAACACAAAAACAAACCCAAAAAGATGATAAAAGAAAGAATTACTACATTTTTAAAGAATCAGCCCATCAGAAATAAAACCTCAAAATGGAATACTACAAGAAGAATAGAGAAAATTGAGGTGAAGAAATTATCAAAGCAAGAAGTCTAGGGAAATTCTCCAAATTGGAGGACATGAATTGTCTGACCACTCAGGTTACCTAGTTCCAAGTCAATTAATGAAAATACATCTATAACAAGGCCCATGGCTCCAAATTTAGGCTTACTAGGAACAAAGATCATACCTAAAGGCTTTCAGAGAAAGCATTAGCATAGTAGTATCACAGTGTCAAAAGCAAATCTAGAAAACTAGAGAGGAGGGAAGTAATACTGTGAAAAGAAAAGATTGAACTGAAGCAAAGGATTTCCCTACATTAATTTTATACTCAATTAAACATGAATCTAAAGTTAGACTATGTTATACATGTACTTTCTCACATGTTTACCTTTATTATAGAGAGGAACTCCATCCCCCAAAAAGGAGTAAACTAATCATCAGGTTATGAGATCCACTTAGGGGAGGATTTTTCATGAGAAAGAGAAAAAAATGTTCATGTGTTTAGAATTATTCAAAGAAGGTTGATACTTCTGGTGGAGTGCTAGGAGATAACCTAATGAAAAGTGAATATAAGTTAAACAAATAAAAACATTAGGCTGTTATTACTCCAGGAAAAACAGTGTGATACAAGACACATGCAATCTTAGAACACCAACAGCCTCACCTAGTCATAATAATGGAAACATTGAATATTGTTCAGCCAAAAAGAGAACTAGTTTAGATGAGGGAGAAGGGAAAGCGTGTTTGTTATTCATTGTGGATGGAAATATGTGACAGAGCCAAATCCTAATTTTTCATAATGTGAAATTAATAGGTCATGCCAAACCTAGAAAAGCAAGAAGTAGTTGTACACAAATGACACTAAAAGATAGAGAGTAAAACACCTAACAAAAGATTAGAACTTTTTTCAAAGTAATTACTTCTGTTTGCAGGTACAAGCTAGAAGGAGAGGGGACAGAGACTCTCCTTTCCATGATATAAAATAATTTGAATTTTTAAGCACTCTGCCTGTATACATGCTTTAAAAAACAACAAATTTTAAAAAGTAAGAAACTAGTGTATAAATGTGTACAAAATATTGATTTTCTACAGATAGCAAAGAACAGTTAAGACACATAAACAAAAATAATTTCAACACCACCCAAACTTAAAATCAAACAAATAATCTATTTAAAAATATTGTTAGAGAAATATATGAACTCTGCATTTAAAATACACCATCAAATACACTATAAAGAATAGTATAACTGAATTTGGAAATATTTTTTTAAAAGGAAAATTTTGAGTGCTGCCACTGAATTTGAACTGTAATGGCCAAATAATACGTTGATTACCATTGAAATTTTATCCTTTCATGCTACAGAGAAATTGTACATATAACACACAAACACAAGGAACCAGAAATAGTTATAACAATAGCCATCTGTACTGAAAGTAAGGGTACTTTGTGTTTTATTAATACTAGTCTATATTTTATCCACTATGCAGTATTTTCATGTCTGATATTATAAATCTTGGGCAAATTACAGGAATGTATATTACAATAATGTGTTCAGATTTGTTTTTTCATTGTATTGATACCAACTGCACAAGTAAAGATAAATTCTAAAAAGCTTACATTTATCTTTCTTAAGTTAAAAAAAACCACCTCTGGTGTTAAAGGAGAATCTTGATTTAATAAATAAAAAGAAGCAAAAGTGCATCTTCAATGCAGTTCTGTGGGAAAGAAGGCTGCAAGTTTCACCTAAAGGGATAATTTAAAATACAGTTGACATCAAAATCCCATTCAGTAGTTTGATTGACTGTATTTTATTGATTTGAAAACTATTTTACTTTTTATTTGGTTCCCTAATTAGGATTGCATGTAAATATTCATAATTTTTATAGTCAATGGTGAAAAAAAGTATAGCATTCCTTTGTGTGAGGTGGAAGTATAAACTATTTATTGGTTTGTTCCTTCTTCTGCATTCACTTCTTAATATAATATGTGGATTTCTTGATCCATCAGAAATTACCTTCCATAGATGTGATTTCTATTACCTAGCATAATGCAACCATCACAAACTGTCATTTCCAATGACAAAGTTATGAGTATGTTGCCGAAATAAATACACATGTATTTATGAAGAACATAAATAATGGATTTTTCAGTGCAAAGTTCGATGCTAGTAATAGCATTTTCATACATTTTTATTTGTAGCCTCAAATTTTATTGTGTCCTAGATGGTAAATATATCAGAAAATGTTTGGCTTCACAATAGATATCAGTCTTAAAATATCATCTAAAACCAGGCATTATAACATCAAACAGATGACATATACTAAAATTTGATCATTTTTCAAATATATGTTACTGTTTTCTCCTTATCTGGCAATTTTATTTTATTTATTTTGACAATGACCTATTACCCACTATTATATAAGGAATTGTACAAAGGACTGGACAGGTATATATAGATCAATGAGACCCATTCTGTGGCTTCTAACAGCTAACAATCTAGTAGGTGAACACTGATGAATACAAAAAGAGTTATAATGCCAAACGGCAGCCGAAATGTGGTAACACGGGACAAAATGCCACAAGTAAACAGTAGGAAGATATTGATTCATTCTAGAGGATCTGGATAATCTGTGAAGTTTTTATTGGAGCCGAAGTCCTTGAAACTTTGTAAGATTTTATAAAAATTTGGAGTGGGTGATGCTAGATACTTAAAGAAATAGAGTGTGAGTAACAAACATCATTGAGATATATGGAGATTAAGTCTTTTGGAGAATAGTAAAAATAATAATGCATCCAGTGCCGTGGTTAATAGCCCTATGTGCCTATTTAGCACTTGAAATAAAGCTTGGGTAATGTGCTGAAATGACACTATATTGTATGCAATAAGCTGATATAATTTAGAAAAAATACTATAATACATATATTTGAATTCTGGCTTTGCCACTTAAGAGCATGGTGGACTTGGATTAATCATTTAACCTTTATTTACTTATTTATTTTTGTAAAATGGGAATAATGATCTCAACTTTAAGTGTTTTGAGAAAGTATAAAAGATAGACTATATAAGTATCAAACAGGATGGGAAGGCCATGGGAAGTATTCAGTATATGGAAACTATTGTTAAGACCACTTCAAAGGTGAGGAAATTTTCAAGTTCTTATGAGTGAATGACTTACTCAAGGCAAAAGCTAGGGAGTGGATAAAAAAGAAAACCCTAATAATCATCATCGTAGGATTCCATATGCATTCATTCAGGAAGATCACTTAGTGAATCCTCTCAGTATGTATAATAGTTTTTTTTAAACATTAACCTCACCCATTCCCATTCTTTGATCTGCCTTTCCAAGTTCCTGTGGCAAACTGCCTTGGTGCTCAATCTCCTATGATGGCAATGCATCTGTGTTTACAAGGAATTACAATCTGGGTGGAGATGGAGGGTGGGGCAATGCAACTCTGATTTGAACTACTCCACATCCAAGACCTCTGGTTCCTCCTACTCCAAAATGTTTTTATCACATAAGGATGAGGCATGATAATTACATGTTTCTTAGGGTAAAGAAATTATGAATACACTCCCCATTGCAGCATGAAGACTTTTATCTAGTATGGCTCAGTTGGTTGGGTGTCATCCCATGCACTGAAATGTTGCTGGTTTGATTCGAGGGCCTGCAGGAGGTAGCTGATTGATGTTTCACTCTCACATCGCTGTTTCTCCCTTCCTCTCTCTCTAAAAATCAATGAACTATTATTTTAAATAAAGGAGTATATTCTCTCCTGTAGGGAGCGGCGATAGGGTTAAGCCTCGGACTGACCGGTGGCAGGGCCACAAACAAGTCCCAGCTTGAAGGGCAGAACCCTCTTACCATAATTAAGCTTAACCTTATAGCTCTCCCTAGTTCCTTCCTAGGTAGCTAAAGGGCTGTGGGAGGTGCAGCAAGTGCTGCCAAAACAAGGTGAAACTCCTAAGAACATTGTAAACAGGTTGACCACTACCCTTGTTTTGATCTCACTATAAAATAAAGCCTTGGCTTGCAGGCTGGATCTTTCTGTGTCCTCATCCAGGCACGGGAGATCCGCAGAGCCCCAGCTGTATTCTCTTGTCTGTCTTTTCTTTAATCCTTCACTGCCTTTCCTCAGGCTTACCAAAACCCTTGGCTGTGCTGGTGTGGCACACTTTCCTTTGTGGGTGCTATACTCCTTTGAAATTAACTTTGAAATACCTACAGTCAAACAGGCATGTTGGCATGCTGTGTTACAAAGATCCTCCAAATATTGAATGGAAGCGATAATCTGCTCTTAATTTATTAATAGAGCTGAAGTATGCCAAGCCCAAATCTCTCCCATCCAAAATGCTCACAGGCTGAGGCTGTGGGGTTCCTGCTAAGATCGCATGTGCACTCCGTTTCAACTAGGCTGAGCAGGTAAATTCACTGACACAGGGCAAAGCATGGGAAGTGGGATCTGAAGCTTCTGTTTCTCCCCAGAAGCCAGAGTGCATTGGTTCAGAAATCTGCCTATTGGATGTCATGATTGAGGGAGAGCTGCTGTGCATTGTTTACTGAAGCTTTGAACTCTGGCTAATAAATTCTTCTCAGCTGACAATGCTGCCCCCATTTGCTCCCGGTGAGCTGAGAGAAAATGTTAAAGTGCCTCAAGCAAGCAGACAGCAAGCAAGTAGATGTTCAAGTTTAATTTCCACTGGCAAGCCCCACACTGCAGCCTGTTCTGAATGGCAATGACAAAGATTAAAGGACCAGTGCCAGCAAGCAAAGCTCACCTCAGAGGTGAAAGAAAGGTGAGTCAAGAAAATATGAACATTGGAAATATTCAAGTATATCTTCAATATACCGTTTCCACATTGTGAAGCTGTAAGCACTCTGCAAACTCCAAGGAAGCTCGCAGTTTGCTCAGATTTTCTCACATTTGTCTCTTAAACAAGGTTCACCTGAACCTATAGAAAATGTATTAAAAAGTAGTAGGGCCCTGACCAGTTTGGCTCAGTGGATAGAGAGTCAGCCTGCGGACTGAAGGGTCCCAGGTTCGATTCCAGTCAAGGGTATGTACCTTGGTTGCGGGCACATCCCCAGTAGGGGGTGTGTAGGAGGCAGCTGATCGATGTTTCTCTCTCATCGATGTCTCTAACTCTCTATCCCTCTCCCTTCCTCTCTGTAAAAAAATCAATAAAATATATATTTTTTTAAAAAAGTAGTAGGATTTAGAAAATTTTCAAAATATATGACTCTCTTACTGATAGTCAATATAATTCCTAAGATAACACCCTAAAAATGCAGCTGTGCAAGAGAGGCATCACACTAGACATCACTGGCACAAAGGCCTCCATGTGAATGTATGGCCCATGCCTCCTGAGGGCAGAGGGACCTGGGGGGAGCAGGGTCCTAACATCAGGTTGGAGGGCACTGGAATGGGGTGAAAAGAATGGGAGGCAAAGCTGGATGAACTGTAAACAAAATGCCCTCCTAGTTTCTTTTTCCTCTAGAGCAGGCGTGCGCAAACTACGGCCCGCGGGCCGGATCCGGCCCATTTGAAATGAATAAAACTATTGAAAAAAGAGACCGTACCCTTTTATGTAAAGATGTTTACTTTGAATTTATATTAGTTCACACAAACACTCCATCCATGCTTTTGTTCCGGCCCTCCGGTCCAGTTTAAGAACCCATTGTGGCCCTCGAGTCAAAAAGTTTGCCCACCCCTGCTCTAGAGTATGGCTCATAGACGCTTAGATGTGATTCCAAATTGAGAAGGGGTGCACACTAGATTTTAAAGACAGTACAAAAAATTGAAGGTAAAATATCCTATATAATAAAGAGCTAATATGCAAATGGTCATCATGCCCTCACGTTGTCACGCCCTCACGCCATCATGCCATAACTGCTCAGACACTCAACACTGGGGAAAGAGGAATGGGGACCAGCCAGGCACAAATGAGCTCTTGAGAGAGAAATGGGGACCAACCAGGCTGCAGCCTGGGAGAGGGACAAGCTGCCGGCCCTGTGATCTCAGGTGCCAGTGGCTACACCTGTGCCTGTGGCCTGGGAGAGAGACAAGCCACCCGCCTCATGGTCTTGGGCGCCAGCACCTGCGGCTGCAGCCAAGGAGAGGGATAAGCCATCTACCCCATGGTCCTGGGCGCCTATGGCAGCAGCCCAGGCGAAGCACCTGCCCACAGTCCCTTGTAGCTGTGGCTGGCCTGAGCAAAGCCAGCCCGGGTCCCGGGTGCCTGTGACTGGCTAGAGAAGGGAATCCTGGGTCCTGGGTGTGGGGTGAGACAGAGGTGGTTAGGGGCGATCAGGCCAGCAGGGGAGCAGTTAGGGGCAATCAGGCTGGTAAGGGAGCAGTTAGGGGCAATCAGGCAGGCAGGCAGAGGTGGATAGGGGAGATCAGGCAGGCAGAGGTGGTTAGGGGTAATCAGGCAGGCAGGCAGGCGAGTGGTTAGGAGTCAGCATTCCCAGATTGCGAGAGGCAGTCAGACATCCCCCGAGGGGTCCTGGATTAGAGAGGGTGCAGGTTGGACTGAGGGACCCCCCCCCCCACATGAATTTTGTGCACTGGGCCTTTAGTTTCATTAATAATGTTGTATTGATTATGTATTAAAGTGTTACTATTTTACATATATTGGGTTAAATAAAACATACACTAGAATTAATTTTGCCTTTTTCTTTTTCTTTTTGAAATGCAACTACTAGATCATTTAAAATTGCATGTTATTTATTTCTATTGCACAGGGAGGCTCTAAAATGAGTTCTGGGGGTGATGAATGAGTCTGACTGATGAGGACCAAATTCATTCATTTCCTCTCAATCACCCTCCCATGTTCATGGTACTTGTTTCTAAGTAAGAAGTGTTCCTAAAGAAAACTAGTTCCCAGCAGGCAAGACATCCAGACAAGGAATGAGGGTTAAACAGGAAGTCTGGCTTCAGTTGGCTGAGGATCCCAACAAAGTGTGCAGGAAAGTCTGCATGCTGAGTGTCCAGGACAAGGGGGAATCCACGCTGACATCTATGAGAACTACGTTGCTCTGACTGTGTCTGTGACTAATGCAGATACTTGATTGACAGGGTGGGGAGGAATGGCCCACTATAATCGGTAGCTGGCACTTAAATCTAAAAGTGACCCTACAATTATTTCATCTAAATATAAATCTTGTCTAGCAGGTAGCAGTGTTCTGAGATGAACATATTCACCTCAGAATATATACATAAGGACTCAGTTTGAAAAGAGATTTATGTATTCACATAGACTAATGACAGAGTCTGGAAATCAGGTGGTATTGTGGTAAGTCAGCTTTTGCCCGCTAAGCTATGTATTAGCATTTGTGGAGAAAGGTGTGTTGGATATCTCACAGGCCACTTCCTGACATGTGTGACTGGAAACACTATACCCAGGGGTCACGAGGTCCCAGCCATCCTCTTAGCCACTTCTTTTTCTGTTACTGAGCTTTACCTGCCCCCAAGGAGAAAGTGCAAGGGGAGCATTTGATTCTCTAGAGAGGACCCCACGTCCAAAAGGTCAGCTGCACTAATGCTTCTCCTCATATTCAGATCTTAATCTTTTGAGATCTTTTCTCTGCCATGCTACCAAAATTATCATCCTGCCTATCTTTCCTTTCATTAAAAGCAATGGCCGTCCTTCTACCACATTCAAGATTAGCAGAGCAGAGCATGAATGTTGTTATGATCTAGTACTATCCACCTACCTCACCAAATTCATCCCCTGTTATTTCTCCAAAAATTTTCTGACCCTCCAAATACCCTAAATTGCTTAGCTTTGTTAAGTTTCTGTGTCTTGCAAATGATGCTACATTTTACGTGCATTTCTTCCCTTTTTGAGATGCCTGCCTTGGCTAACTACGATCAGCCAAGATGCCCTTACTTTGCAGGAAGCCCTCGTCTGACCTCCAACAATCACCCGGGCTCCCTTGGTATCTGTATTTGTACCCCAACATCATGCACATGGTGTCATTATAGAATTGACCACTATGTCACATAACTCTCTCTACATAGCTGTCTATCCTAAGTGACTCCCAGATTCTAGAGCTTAAACACTCTTGTTCAGTTTATTGTATCTTCATTGCTTACCACAGAATCCCATATAGAGCAAGTGCTCAGTAAAAGTTTACTGAGAAAAAATTTAAAAGAATGGCAAATGTTCTTTCCCATAAACTTAATCAGGCATTGGATTCAAGTCAAATAGTATATATGTTTGTTGAAGACTTACCAATTTGAAGCATGTCATTTAATTGCTGGACACGTTTTTAACAAAAATGGTGATTTTTTTCTTTTATCAAGAAAAGTTTATAAATGAAGTAGTTGATCTCAGAATGACACACATATGTAGAGAACTAAATATACAAATGAACCCTAACATCCAAAACAGTCATAAAATAGCTCTGTGTGTAGGAATATATGAATCACACAATGTCAGTCCTTAAATGGCACTGCATTGTCAGAAAAAATGTCATGAAATACACATGGCGAAATAAAAAACAACCATGAACTCAAGTTTAGGCCTCTGAATTTAGTTCTTCACAAATCTACTTAACTTCTGTTCCTAATTTACTTTAGCTTGTTTCTTCAGTTTCCATTTGAGCTATCCTTAGCCCAATATAGATCCATATGGTGCTGTCTCCAAGAAAGCCTCGATAGCTCAGAGCAGCCAAGTGGCTTCCCTCCCAGACTTTGTAGTCCACTTAGTACCTCATGCATACCCACCAGATGCTTACTCTTAGCTTTAAGAGGGTCGCTGAGAGGCAAATTCTTCAACTACTGCCTTATGTAACAACTGGCCATCTGTCCCGCCATTGCTCCAGGAGGCTAGAGATTCAGTTTCCAGAAATTTCACATTCACAACATGCACATTCAATAAATGTTTCAAAGATGTTCAGATTAACCACATTCTGCAAAATGATGTTTACCAAAGATGTTTTGAGACTTAGTGATCAACTGACATTATAAAGCACACAAAAAATGGTGCTGTCATTCATGCATGCAGCCAAATATATATTAATGAGTTTCTACTATGTATAATACACAATGTGCATTTATAAACATTGGCACACAATTATCATACATATAACTATTATGAATATCTGGTTTGATAGAGTGGCCATATTTTGGTAAAATTTATTATTTTTCCATTGGTGTATAAAGATAAAAAAAATACTAGATGTAGGACTTAGACCCACTTTTAAAAGAAAGCAGTGTATATTACATTTGGAAGTACATTAAAATAAAAATTAATTTAAAAAGTCTATCACATTTAACAAAGAACAGCAATTCTTCTGAAGGTATTTGACATCAACAAGATAATTTAAAAGAAATAATATGGGGGAACCTCAGGCACCTGGAAATTACTCTAAATCAGGTGCTTCTCTTATATAATCCCTAAATATGACATAAACATTTTTTGCTCTCTTTATGTATGAGAAACTGGGATGCATAATTAACAAATAACTTGACCAAAGTCACAAACTTATCAGAAGTTGTAGATTCAATGAGAACATTGCTTTTGAGCACAAATGTCAAACTTTCTTTTTTCTTTTAAACAGCTTTATTTAGATAAAATTGACCTGCAGAAAATTGCAAATATTAAAAGTATAAGATTTGATGTTTTAAAATAAATAGTCATTGGTAAAAACATCACCATGACATAAATTATGAGCATACCAATCTCACTGAATATTGGTCATGATACTTGTAATTAGTCTGTCCATCCTTTTGCTCCACTAGCCTCCATCTCCAGGCAACCACTGACCTGCTTTCCATCACTAAACAGTAATTTCTATTTACTGGAATTTCATATAAATGGCACCAAACAGTAATTACTCTTTTTTATTTAACATCTTTCACTGGCATAATTATTTTGAGATTCATCCATGCTGTAATATGCACCAGTAGTAGACTCTTTTTAAAGTTCTGGGTAGCATTTTATTGTATAGACTAGAGTTTCGATGCATGAAATTCGTGCAAGAGGCTTGGTCCCTGCCGCTGTGGAGGCTGCCTTGGCCCCGGCCTGCCACAGCGGCAGCCTCTGCCTTGGCCACTGCCACCATGGCTTCATCCAGAAGGTCATCTGGAAGTACCTCTGGAAGGATGACCAGTCTAATTAGCATATTACACTTTTATTATTATAGATATACAACAATTATTTTTATGCTAATCACATTTCTTTTTTAAATTTAAATCATTCTTTAATTTTCAATTACAGTTGACATACAATATGATATCAGTTCAGGTATATACAAATGTGTTTACATATTCATCCTGGTGGTGGGCACTTGGGTAATTTATAATTTTGGGGTGTTAGAAATAAAGCTTTTATAAACATTCCAGTATATGGCTTCATGTGGACATATGCATATTTTCTCTTCCATAACTATATAAGTGCAGTTGATGTAATGATAGGTGTGTGTGTGTTACTGTTTAATAATGGTCAAACTGTTTTACTTGTAAACACTTTTATCTATTTATTGCTTTTGAGATTATTAAAGATGAAAGTAATGCTCTTCTAAGTGTTTCCCACTGCTGAGGCAAGACCACTGTGCTATCTACCCAACATACCAGGAATTATAAGCTTTTCCAGTCTGGACAAATCAAACTCTATTCTGTCCCCTTTGAGAATAATAGACACCTTCCCTCCTATGCATTTTGGGAAGTTCCTTCCTCCCTCCCCCCTTCCCTTCCCTTCCCTTCCCTTCCCTTCCCTTCCCTTCCCTTCCCTTCCCTTCCCTTCCCTTCCCTTCCCTTCCCTTCCCTTCCCTTCCCTTCCCTTCCCTTCCCTTCCCTTCCCTTCCCTTCCCTTCCCTCCTTCCCATCCTCAGCTTGATACACAAAAGGACTCTCTGAATATCTTCAGAGTCATCTCCTTTGCAACCATCTTCTCTCCTGTCATCCGTCCTGGGACCTATAGTTTTCCTTGGTGTCTGACTCTCAGCTCCATCTCAATGCAGGGAGTTTGCTTCTTGGCTGTTTCTCTGTGCCATGACCTGGAGACTCAAGGCTGTATGCAGGAGCAATGGCGGAACTCACCTTGCTTGTGTCTAACCTTTCAGGGACCATTGTCCTTTATTGCCTGAAGTCCAGTGTTTTGAAAGTGTTTTGATTGCATTTTGTCTAGACTTGTTTCAATTTCTTTTACTCCATCTTAGCTGGAGTGAAAATCTAACAAAATTCTTTCTGAACAACCAGTTTAAAAATCAGCAAAAGTGACATCAACAAATTACACCAAAATAATTATATTGGTTACTTTAAGTAAGGGAATTAAGGGTGGGAAAAGAAAGAGCATTTTCTTCTTTTAAATATCACATATAATAATTGATGATGTATTATATTAATAAATAGGGTCAAATTTAATTCTAATATTTCTATTTCTCTTTCCCACCAGATAAAATTGAAATATATACCTAGCAGATGTTCAGAGTGCACCATTCATATTCCCTTAGCCTGCACTTCTACCCACTTAAGGATATTTCCCATGAACCTCTAACTCTTTGTGTGGCTGTTTTTATTAGGCCATGGGGCACACTTGGCCCATGCCATAGCTCAGGCATGATGGAGAATTTTTAGATAAATTCACTAGATTCCTTGCCTCTCTGCTGCAATAATGGTGACCTATGTTCTATATGCTCTCACATAGTTCTCCAGTGGGGCTGAACCTTCGGAGCCTACTGTGATAACTTGTTTGACGACACAGATTTTAGTAACTTTTTCCTCTTCCTGGTCTCTCCTCCCTTGTCCCTCAACTGTTGTTCTCTAGGATCACTTCCTAAATAAACTCCTCATGCTAGAATATTTGTCTCAAGATACACACCTGTGAAATCTAACTAAGACATATATATTTGATTGGTACTTATAATAATTCAAATATATTTTCTAACTGTAGAAACATGGGAAGAATGTACAATTGTAAAGTTTGTCAATCTCTAGAAAATTTTCTGATTTATTTTTAAAAACTGCATTCTGCAAAGGTACTCAGAATATTAATAATAAAATAATTTAAAAATAATTTATTCTATCTTTTCCCCATAACATAAAAATAATTAACAAACGAGTATTTTTTATTTTTTTAAATATGTTTTTATTGATTTCAGAGAGTAAGGGAGAGAGAGATAGAAACACCAATGATGAGAGGGAATCATTGATTGGCTGCCTCTTGCATGTCCCCTACTGGGGAACGAGCCCTGAACCCAGTCATGTGTTCTTGATCAGAATCAAACCTGGGACCTTTCAGTCCACAAGATGGTGCTCTATCCACTGAGCCAAACCAGCTAGGGCACAAATGAGTTTTTTCAATAGGTTAATACAAATAAAGTGTAAATCTTGGTAGGCTGTATTAGAAAAACTTTAGCATATATGTAGTTCATGTGGTCCCCATCCCCCCAAATATATATACACACACACACACCCTCTTGGAATAATTAATTATAAGGGCAGTATTTATTAAAATAAACTCCATGTTTAAAATTGAGCTATCAGCTAATAAAGTGTGTATACTTTTGTGTATGCTTTTGTGTGTGCATGTGTGCATACATGTACTTTACCACTGTGCCTGTTTCAGATTTTGTTGGGGTACATCAGGAGAGTTATGAGGTGGAGGAGTTATTCTGGGACTCGTGCTGATGGAATACCTGCCATCTAAACAGGTAGATTTCCAAAGTCACTGTGGACATTGGCATTCAGATACCAGGCGGATCATTACAGAAAGTACATTGGCTCCTGAAATATCCTGGCCTGGAATTGACCCATATTACTTCAGTTCTCATTTCATTGGTGAGAACTAGTTATAGGGTCTCAAGACAAAAAGAGGGTTTGATCAATGAAGTCCTAGATGCGACTCATTTTCTAGGAACTGTATCTTATGCAAGGGAAACATGAATACTGTCATTTTTGCCTAATAGCCTAGAGGACAAACACTTTAAGTTTATGGTGAAATTCAATGTTATTTTTTAAATAAAAGATTTGCCCTATGTGCATTACCCCCCCCCCCAAAACACACACACACACACACACACACGTACACACACACACACAACACAACTAAAAACATTCTTGCTGTTGATTCCATTCTTGCAATTATTCTGAGGTTATGTTCTATATATTAAGTAGTCAAGCTAAGTTGTTGTTGTTGCCTAAGGGCTACAACAGTGAAGGAACACTGCAATGGGGAAAGTTAACCTAGGAAATCAAACACAGTTATGCATTCTAGGTATTGTCGCCTCTTAAAATATCAGCTTTCATTAGATGCAGAAAGTACATTACTTGCAAATTCCTGGGCAAATAAGTTCCAATCTGTGTAAACAGTTGAGATAATTCCAAGGCACATTGTTATTATTATATTGATTAAGGTATTACATATGTGTCCTTATCCCCCCTTAACCCCCATCCACCCTGCTTGTGCCCTCACCCCCCTTGTGTCTGTGTCCATTGGTTATGCTTATTTGCATGCATACAAGTCCTTTGGTTGATCTCTCGCCTCTTAACCTCACCCTCCCCTGCCTTCCCTCTGAGGTTTGATGGTCTGATCAATGATTCTCTGTCTCTGGATCTATTTTTGTTAATCAGTTTATGTTGTTCATTATATTCCACAAATGTGTGAGATCATGTGATATTTATCTTTCTGTGACTAGCTTATTTTACTTAGTATAATGCTCTCCAGTTCCATCCATTCTGTTGCAAATGGTAAGAGTTCCTTCTTTTTTACTGCAGCGTAGTATTCCATTGTGTAGATGTACCATGGTTTTTTAATCCACTCATCTGCTGATGGGCACTTAGGCTGTTTCCAAATCCTAGCTATGGTAACTTGTGCTGTTATGAACATAGGGGTGCATATATCTTCTGATTGGTGTTTCTAGTTTCTTGGGATATATTCCTAGAAGTGGGATCACTGGGTCAAATGGGAGTTCCATTTTTAGTTTTTTAGGAAACTCCATACTGTTTTCCACAGTGGCTGCACCGGTCTGCATTCCCACCAGCAGTGCACGAGTGTTCCTTTTTCTCACATCCTCACCAGCACTTGTCATTTGTTAATTTGTTCATGATAGCCAGTCTGACAGGTGTGAGATGGTACCTCATTGTCATTTTGATTTGCATCTCTTGGATGATTAGTGACCTTGAGCATGTTTTCATATGTCTCTTGACCTTCTGTATGTCTTCTTTCAAAAAGTATCTATTTAGGTCCATTGCCCATTTTTTGATTGGATTGTTTATCTTCCTTTTGTTAAGTTATATGAGTTCCCTGTAAATATTGGAGATTAAACCCTTATTGGAAATAACATTGGCAAATATGTTCTCACATGCAGTGGGTTTTCTTGTTGTTTTGTTGATGGTTTCTTTTCCTGTGCAGAAGCTTTTTATTTTGATATAGTCCCATTTGTTTATTTTCTCCTTAGTCTCCATTGCCTTAGGAGCTGTATCAGTGAAGATATTGCTTTGGCATATGTCTGAGATTTTGCTGCCTGTGGATTCCTCTAAGATTTTTATGGTTTCCTGTCTTACGTTTAAGTCCTTTATCCATTTTGAGCTTATTTTTGTGTACGGTGTGAGTTGCAGTCTAGTTTCATTTTTTTGCATGTATCTGTCTAATTTTCCCAACACCATTTATGGAAGAGACTGTCTTGTGGCTACAATATGCCAGAAAAATAATTCAGAATAAGGGTCATACAGTTCATAAACTGGATAGATAAAAAAAATCAACAACTTATGTAAGAATCAAGAGGAAATAAAGAGTAATATCGCTACAATAAAAAAAACACTATGGAAAGTCTCAATAGTAGACTGGAGAAGCAGAGGACTGAATTAGAAGACAGGGAAGCAAAATTAAAAGACAGGAAGAAAAAAATTAAAAGACAGGAAGAGAGCCTAAGGGAGCTTTGGGACAACATGAAATGAAGCAACATATGAATAATAGGGGTGCCAGAATGACAAGAAGAGGAACAGGTTTAGAAAACGTATTTGAAGAAATAATGACAGAAAACTTCCCTGATGTGGGGAAGAAAAGAGTCACACAAATGCAGAGAGTCCCAACTAGATAAACCCTGAGAAGACCCACACCAAGACACATCATAATTACTATGGCAAACATTCAGGACAAAGAGAGAATCTTAAAGACTGCAAGAGAGAGACAGGAAGTTAAATACAAGGGATCTCCCATTAGATTATCAAATGATTTCTCAACAGAAACACATCAGGCCAGAAAGGAATGGAAGGAAGTTTACAAAGTGATGCAAAGCAAGGGACTGAATCCAAGAATACTCTATCCAGCAAGGCTATCATTCAAAATTGAAGGGGAAATCAGGAGCTTCACAGACAAAAAAAGGCTAAGGGAGTTTATCACTACCAAGCCAGCAATGCAAGAAATGCTAAAGGGACTGGTGTAAAAAGAAGAAATAGAAAGGGAAGAAGGAACACTGGCACAAAAAAATAAAAATGGCTACAAACAGGTACCTTTCAATAATAACTTTAAACGTAAATGGACTAAATGCTCCAATCAAAAGATATCAAGTGGCTGAATGGATAAAAAGACATGACCCATGTATATGCTGTCTACAAAAGACCCACCTCAGAACAAGGGACCCACACAGACTGAAAGTGAAGGGATGGAAAAATATCTTCCAAGCAAATGGAATTGAAAAAAAAAGCTAAGGAAGCAATACTTATATCTGACAAAATAGACATCAAAGTGAAGGTCATATGAAGAGATAAGGAAGGCCATTTCATAATACTAAAGGGATTGATACAACAAGAGGATATAATCCCAGTAAACATATATGCAGCCAATGCAGGAGCACCCAAATACATAAAAAAAAATCCCTGGAAGATATCAAGGGAGAGATCAACAATAATACAATCATACTGTTATTTTTAATTCAATAAAAATATGCTATTTTAAATATAGTTAAACAAGTATATAAAAAGTCGAATATATCTTTACTATAAAGGAAAGTTTCAAGTTTGTCTTCAAACCTTTGTCTTTATGGATCAAACAATTCATTTTATTTTTACACACTAGGGAAACTAACAACGTATGTTGGGTGCTGCATAAAAACTAATATTTACTCATATTTAATTAATATATTGGCTCCTTTCTTCATGTCAGTTTAAGAAAATGCTTAAGAACACTAATGTTGTGCCCTGACCCATTTGGCTCAGCGTGGGCCTGCGGACTGAAAGGTCCCAGGTTCGATTCTGGTCAAGGGCATGTACCTTGGTTGCGGGCACATCCCCAGTAGGGGGTGTGCAGAAGGCAGCTGATCGATGTTTCTCTCTCATCAATGTTTCTGACTATCTCTCTCCCTCTCTGTAAGAAATCAATAAAATATATTTTTTAAAAAAGAACACTAATCTTTCAAATTGTTATATTACAGGAGGAAAAAAATGGTTGACATTTTCTAACAAAAATGTCCCTGCTATAAAAATCTTATGTTCACAGGAGCTAAGATACTTTATACCAAATTCAACTAATCCTGTGAAGTAATTAAGAATACACATTTTAATAGTTATTGCTTAGTTGATATATTTCATAGTAAAATCCATTTAATGTCTTAATGTGAATCTTTTTTAAAACCTTTAAATTGTTCTTTTATAATGCCCTTTAGTTTTCTTTGTCATCAGTGTTTCGGTCCAGAAGCCATGCCTCTAAAGTTCCATCGCTGATATTTCTAAGGAGAGCCATGATGAGTAGTGCATTAGATTTATTTTATTAATCAGCAGTATTCTCATTTTTTCTAGTGGCTGTCAAAAGTGATTTTGTGTTTCTGAAATTGTGCACCTGTTCTTGCCATTATTTTTTTCTGTGGCAAGCTAAACTTAGTATAGTTTCTATTGCTTTCTTTAACCATTTTGATATATTTTTCTGCAGATTCAAAAATAAAATATATGTAAACCAGAACATATCAAATAAAATATATAAATGTACAATCAGGTAAAACAAAAACATTTTCAATAAACACTTAAACACTATATTACATTTCTTCAAATTCATAGCACACACAAATACATAAATAGCACATGCTTAAGAAAAGGATGTCTACCTAATTTCTAGTTAAAATTGCATTTGTGTTAATAAAGGTGCATTTTTACACTTTGAAAATCTTAATAGAAGTATAATAGTATATATTTTTAAATATATGTTATTGTTTTTTTACAGAGAGGAAGGGAGAGAGATAGAGAGTTAGAAACATCGATGAGGGAGAAACATTGATCAGCTGCCTCCTGCACGCCCCCTACTGGGGATGTGCCCGCAACCAAGGGACATGCCCGTGACCAGAATCAAACCAGGGACCCTTCAGTCCGCAGGCCGATGCTCTATCCACTGAGCCAAACCGGTTAGGGCTGTAATAGTATATTTTTATCTTCAAATTTATTTTTTAACTTTATTTTTATTGTTGACACTATCACAGTTATCCCCCCCTCCCTCCACTTTACCCACCACTACTCATGCCCTGCCCCCACTTCCCTCTGGCCATCACTGTGCTGTTATCTGTCTGAGTTATACAATATATTCTTTGATTTATCCCTTCACCTTCTTTCATTCAGTCGGCCCCACCCCCATCCCTCTGACAGCTGTCAGTCTGTTCCATGTAACTATGCCTCTGTTTCTATTTTGTCAGTATATATTGTTCATTATATTTCACAGATAAGTGAGATAATATGGTATTTGTCTTTCTCTGACCGACTTATTTCACTTAGCATAATAACCTCCAGATCCATCCATGCTGTCACAAAAGTTAAGATTTCTTTCTTTTTTACGGCCAAGTAGTATTTCATGGTATAAATGTACCATAACTCTTATTTATCCACACATCTACTGATGTGCACTTGGGCTGTTTCCAGATCTTGACTACTGTAAATAATAGTGCTATAATTATAGTTCATATTCCCTTAATGATGAATAATGTTGAACATATTTCCATGAGCTTATTTGCCATATGTATATTCTGATCTACCCAGCCAGGACCTAGGTATCCATAACTTTTAAAGTTCTTCCAAAGTAAATCTTTAAAAAATGTTTTCCATTAGTTTTCTTTAATGTTATTTATTATTATCAGGTGTATAGCATAATGGTTAGATAATTATATGCTTTACAAAGTGTTCCCCCTGATATTTCTAGTACCCTATGCTACACCTTACATCACCAGGAATATTTTGTGACTACCAGATTGTACTTCTTAACCACTTCATCTCTTTCACCTAGTTTCTCAACCACCAGTCCACTCTATCTATGTTTCAATTTTGTTTATTCATTAACTGTTCTTTAGAGTCTACATACATGTCAAATCATATGATATTTTTCTTTCTCTATCTGGCTTATTAAACTTAGCATGATACCCTAAAAGTCCATGATGCTGTCACAAATGGAAATGTTTTGTTCTTTTTTATGGCCTAGTAATATTCCATTATATATATATATATATATATATATATATATATATATATATATATATATCTCATCACCACTTTATCTATTCATATATTGAGGTCCACTTGGGCTGCTTATGTAAATTGACTATTGTAAATAATGCTTCAGTGTACATAGGGGTGCATATATTCTTTTAAATTAGTGTTCTGGGTGTATGTAAATATATACTCAGAAGTGGAATTGTTGAGCCATAAGGCAGTTCCATTTTTTATTTTTTGAGGACCCTCCATAGTGTTTTCCACAGTGGCTGCAACAATTTGCAGTCCCGCCAATCGTGCATGAATATTCCTTTCCTCCACAGGACTTGTTGTTTATGGCTTTATTGATGATAGCTATTCTGACAGGTGTGTGAGGTGATATCTCATGTGCTTTTAATTTGCATTTCTCTGATTACTGGAGTGACCTTGACATCTTGTCCTATGTCTACTTGCCATTGGTATGTCCTCTTTGGAGAAGGTCTATTCAGGACTTTTGCCCATTTGTTTTAAATTGGATTGTTTGTATATCTGGTGTTGAGTTGTGGTGTTTATATATTTCAGAAACTAACCCCTTGTCAGATGTATCATTGGCAAATATCTTCTACCACTCAGTAAGTTATCTTTTCATTTGTGGATGGTTTCCTTTGATGTGCAAAACATTTTTAGTTCTGCTATAGTCCCATTTGTTTATTTATTCTTTTGTTTCCCTTGCCAAAGGAGATATATCAGAAAAAAAAACATTGTAAGAAAAATTTCAGAGATTGCTGTCTATGTTTTATTCCAGAAGTTTTATACTTTTGAGTCTTACATTTAATTCTTTAATTCATTTTCAGTTTATTCTTGTACATGGTGTAAGAAGGTGGTCTAATTTCATCTTAATCATTAATCTGTTCTATTTTCCCAGCACTCTTTATTGAATATATTGTTTTTACCCCAATGCATCTTCTTATCTCCTTTGTCAAATATTCATTGACAGTATAAACATGGTTTTATAACTAGACTCTCTATTCTGTTCCATTGATTTATATGTATGTTTTTATTCCAGTACCATGTTGTTTGATTACTATGACCTTGTAGTATAGTTTGATATTAGTTAGTGTGATACTGATATTTTATATTGGTTCTAGGACTATATCTTCCAAGGTAATTCTGATGTCAAGTGTGGGGGGAAGCACTGCTAGAGAAAGAAGTTGTGAAGTTAAGACATGGGCCACTGTGTCTTCGAAAGAGCAAATATATATGCAGCATCACTGTGTCTATGTTAACTGTCTCTGCAACACACAGGTCTTTCCTCTAAATTGCTTACAGGGGCAATTTGCTCAACTGTTAAAGGTTAACAAAATATTTTTTCTTAACAAACCTTAATTGGGCTTTTCTCTTCTTAATCATTAACTAAGCTGACTATTTTATCACAAGTAAATCATCTGATAGGAATGTTTTCAGATTAGTTTTTGGTTCAATAAGTGAATGTGTTTCAGTAAAATAAAAAAGCACTGAAAATGATGACAGGGAGAAAAATAAAGCTTTATAAATTTACTACAATAAAGTCTTCCATCTCAAAATTGTCCAGATTACCATAAGCTTTCAGAATGTGCTCAAACAGCATGAATGCAAATTTTACCTCATTTATAATTCTGACAATATTCACTTTGAAATCAGAATAGATACAACCCATTCCCACCAACAATGTAAGAAGAAAAATCTTTTTTGTGTGTGTCTAGTTCTAGCAGTTTTCAGAAGAGGTTATGGTTCACAGCTAAGAAAACCATAATGAACATAATGTGGTGTGGTACCTGTAATGTTTGCTTACATTTTTATGTTTGAAAATTTATGCACATATTTTGAATAAGGCAAGCTTTAATTCATATTATAGTAACACACTTTAGTTATAATATAAATCTTGCCTACTATCTTCCTTTTTAATAAATGCCTGTAAGAAACTCTGTACTTACAATAATTTAATGTTTTTGTGTGTGTTTTTTTCACTTGGAAACCATTGGGATTCAACAGACTTTCACTGCATGAACAGAAGTACATTATTCAAAAGGATCCTTTTGAAGCCTCTTGGGTGAAAATTATCATTTAAAAGTCTTTGTATTGTTTGTGGTAAATATGTTGTCACAGACAATATATCAGGTATAACAGTAATTTCACTATGAAAAGGACTACAGCAGCATTATTATGAGATAAATTGAATTAACGCTTGTTTTTTAAAGGAGTGTGAATACATTCTAGTTCAAACATTGTATACTGTTTGCTTAGGAAAGTACTATTTGAGTGTTGATAACTAAAGATGACATAGTTGTGAATGGAATCATCTTTGGGGATAGATTAAAACAGATTTTGGATAATTTCTGCTCATGGATTTTATTATATGGTTTTAGGGAAATTCATTTATTGTGTTATAGTTTCCATGAGAATATCACTTGGCTTGATGTAGAAAAAAAAGAATGGCAATACTAATTATTAGGCCAGTATCATTTGTCTATTACCTCCCCACTGTTCAAAGAAATAAAGTGCTTTCATATGTAATATTTCATATATTTTGGCAATTTAGCAATGTTCCTATGAAGGAAAATGTTATTTCCCCAAATTTATTGAAAGAGAGTAACAGAGGCATAAGGAGGTTAAGTGACTAACTACAAGTTAGAATGTGAGGGCAAAGCCAACCAAGACCCATGATTTTTTTTCTTAACATTTTACTTTTAAATATTTATAAATCCATAGGAATTGCAAAATAATGGTGGTTCTTCATACTCTTTTGAGAATTTCCTCCAATAGCAATATCCTGCATAGCTATCATAGAATATCAACATTAGTAAATTGATATTGGGACAATATCAGAACTTATTTAGATTTTGCTATCTTTATATGTAGTGTGTGTGTGTGTGTGTGTGTGTGTGTGCACGCGCACACGCACACACATGGTTTGGGGATGTGTATTAGTTGTGTACAATTTTATCACATCTGTAGATTCATGTTAATACCACCACAATGAAGATATAAAACTGCCCTTCCCCATAAAACTCTCTCACACTAACCCTCCATTACCATCCCCCAATAATGTCTGGCAGCCACTAATATATTCTCCATCTCTATAATTTTGTCAAATGAGAATGTTCTAGAAATGCAATTATACAGTATGATTCACGTATATCTTCTGAGATTACCTTTTCACATTCAACTTAATGTTCTTGAAAGAGCCATCCAAGTTATTGTTCAACAGTTAATTCATTTTTATTCCTATATTTCATGGTATGAATGGATGGATGCACTACCATTTGTTTAGCCACTAATTGATTGAGAGAAATTTTATTTTTTCTCAGTGTTTGACTATTATAAACAAAGATAATAAGTCCAAGATATTGGGTGAACATTAGCTTTCATTTCTCTGAGATAATTACAAAAGTTCATGTGCTCAACTGTATGATAAATACATGCTTAGTTTAATATGAGCATTTATGCAGGCAGAGAGAAATAGATAGAGTTGAGCAGGGCAGGATTGCATATTGGATAAGGGTGTGTTCTCTGAGACATGGATATCTTGATTTTATACACAAACTTCACCCATGAGATCCTCGTTAATAAAATTAGGATTATAATGATAATAATGCTATTTCAATAAGATTATTGTAATGAATGAATTAGTTAGTTTATGCTAAGTTCTTAGAACCACATCTGACACACAATGTTCTTTCAATCAAAATTAGATAGTATTATGATTTGCATGACTTTGGCCATCAGTCAGATAAAATATTATACATGTTAACTTGTTGAAATTCTTCTCTTGTGGATTAAATGTTCATGTTTGACTATGCTGATATTGCCTAATAATTTGTCTTATTAATTTGGTTTATTTTTATGGCTTTAGAAGCAAATAGAATTAAACATTTAAATTAATATTTAAAATAAATAATTATTTATAATAATCAACAATGAAACTTAAAAGTTCTTGGGAATGTTATTATTACAGAATTCACTAATTTTATTACTGGAAGTGGTACTAGGCATATTGAGGGAAGGTTTTAATGAGCCAGCCAATATGGAGATGGAAAGTGTAGTGCCTAATTTTCCTTATGTCTGCACAATTTAATGGCAATCTGTCAAAATTAGCATAACTTCTTTCTATTTAATACACTGGTGGTATTCAAATAATTTAAGTTATGGCTCCAGCTAGAATATAAAAAGTGTGTTGAATATAAGGAAAAAGGAAACCTCAAAACCACCTTCAAAACATATTGAAACTTTAAAACATTTCTGAACTTTTAAAGGGTCCCAAGTGTACAGAACAAAATCTGGGGATAGTGTTTTGAAATGAACAGACAAGAGCACTCTGGCCATAATCCCTCGGGCCTAATATATTATGTGATTTGGCCTATGGCACCATTTCCACTTTCTAGTTTGCTTAACTCTAGAGTGTTTAATAAAAGGCAGTAAAGGGTAAATATTTACTTTGGGGAGCTTATTTTTCTAACAGCTTCCCAATGCATCCAGTTTATGTACACACGGTAAAACCTTTTGTTACTTGGGATTTTTTATTCTTTCATTTAACACATTCAGTGGACACCTACTGGCATTCAAGGTACCTATTTAGCCACTAAAATTGCAAGATTAACCAAGATAGACGAGGATTCTTCTTTCATGAGACTTATTAAACTAGGGAGACTGACAAGTTACTGATAAACAAACAAACAACTATGAGACATAATTTCAGGTAATGATATGGGTATTAGAGAATGAGCAAGGGCAGGGATAAGGATAAACAGAGACACAGTTATAGAAGGTGATGAAGGAAGGTCTCTAGGACCAAGAATAAGAACAGGGTGAATAAGTGTGTAATCCTTTGTAGAAGAGTTTTTCAACCAAAACAAAAAATGTCCTAAAGTCCTGAAGTAAGATGAATGACGGCTCTATGTCAATGATGAAGTTACACATGATGTACTATAATGGGTGGTTTTTGCATGTTCAGGCTGTTATCACAAAATTACCATAGACTACTTATAAGCAACATAAATTTATTTCTCACAGCTCTGGGGACTGGAAGTCCCAGACCAAGGCACTGACAGATTTGGTGTCTGGTGAGGACCCTTTTCCTGATCCATATATAGCTGTCTTCTCACTGTTATCTTACATGTTGGCTGGGATTAAGGAGGTTTCTGGGGCCTCTTTTATAAGGGCATTAATCCGATTCATGAGGACCCTGCCATCATAATTTAATCACCCCTCAAAGAATTAGTCTATAAATACCATCACATTAGAAGTGAGGTTTCAACATAGGAATTTTGGGGGACACAAACATTGCATCTATAAAGTGTTTTTAAAGTTAGGTGAAAAACACAGTGGTGCTACGAATAGTTTTGTAAGGCAACCTCCAAAACCTTTCTGGGCTCATAGTTAATTGTCTGCAAAAACCTATAGTAGTAAAGGGCAAAGCACTGGGAACTACTATAATCAATGGACATGTTTACATGTCCAACTTTTCTACTAGAATGTGCATACCTCACAGTCAAAATCAGAGTCTTACTCATCTCTAAGTCCAAAAGGTCATAGGCTGTATGGAACTGGTCAGGTATCAAGTCAATATTTGTTAAATAAAATATTTTAAAACTCCTAAAACTAATTTTGCTTTAGGGAACATGGTAAAATTTGTGTTTCAGCTGATTGTTACACACTGAACATCTGGCCGTTATAATGAAAAAAGAAATAAAGAAAGAAAGAGGGGAAAAAGAGTTATACCTGTAACATTTTTTCTCCTCTTGGTTTCCCCTCAGTCACCATGGAAACTGCCACCAAACCACATGAACCAAAGTTTTCTTTCTTTTTTTTTTTTTTTTTTTTTTAACCTGGAAATAAGAAGAAAAAGGAAAATTTATTTGTTGGTACTGTTCTATTATGTATAGTAATGTTACTTTATGAAAACAAACAGTATTTCCTAAATATTTATTGAAAACCTACCTATGGGGTGCCTAAATGTGACTAGCAATGCCAAGACACTGAGAATATACAATGATGATGACAGAGACAATTTTTGGAACTAATGCTCTAGTAAGATGAACAAAATGATAAACAAAATATTTAATATAGCATCAGATAGTATTAAGAAAAGAAATGATATATGATAAGAGGATAGGAAGTAACTGGAGATTGGACTGCTTCCTTAGAAACAAATGTTAGTTTAATAAAAATGTTATTAAATCAATATGCACATAGCAAATTTTAGGGTAACCATTGAAAAAATAATTATAGAATTTTTAAAAACGTATTTTATTGATTTTTTACAGAGAGGAAGAGAGAGGGATAGAGAGTTAGAAACATCGATGAGAGAGAAACATCGATCAGCTGCCTCCTGCACACCTCCCACTGGGAATGTGCCCGCAACTAAGGTACATGCCCTTGACCGGAATCGAACCTGGGACCCCTCAGTTCGCAGGCTGACGCTCTATCCACTGAGCCAAACCAGTTAGGGCAATTATAGAATTTTTTATATAGTAGTGACAATAAAATAAAGTAAATAAACCTGGTTAATAAAATAGAAAACAGAAAATGACAAAATACCTAAATAAAGATGGTAAATAGAAAATACAAAATAATGTAATTAACCAAACCAAAATAAATCAATTATCATAATGCTTGAAACACTCTATAAGATCTAAATAATCAGACTGAATTACTAGTAAAATAAAATCTAGATTATTTTCAAGGGAATCAAATAAATATAAAATGTGAAAATGTTCAAATAAAAAGGATATCAATATCATTCCAGGAGAACAAAATAAATTTGGTACAGTGACATTAATATTAGATTAACGTATATTTTAAGAAAAAAACTAACTCAAAGAAAATAGGAATGTTACATAATGGTGAAATTAATACTAAGGGCTGGAGACCATATATAGCACTATGTGATCAATTAGGTACTGGATGAAGTTAAAGAGGAATTTGAGGATAAATTAATCATGAAGTTTATAATTTAGGTTATTGAGTGCTTTTACTTGGAATAAATGATCTAGAGGAATCACACAGCTTAAGCCAAGATACCGATGCCAATCATAAAGTTCTTGGTGGTAGATGTCCGAGTAACCCACCCAAACATCCCATGAAATTAGGGAGTTAGCATTATATACCCACAACTCCCAGAAGGCATTGAGGCACAAGCAGCACTCTACAGTCTTGTCAGATTTTGCTCCTCACTTCCAATCTCCTCTGCCTTTGTCTGTCACTTGGAGGGGTCAGGAATAAGTACTATGCAGTGGAGGAGGTGGCAAGTAAGAAAAAAAGGAAGAGATTCAAGGGCTGCTTTTCCTCTGTGGGTTGCCATACCTAAGCAGGCAGGGGATGAATAAGAGGAATAATTTAAACATTAAATAAATAATTTTATACTAGTCAAGACTGAGGTATGTGGCATGGACTCTTAGTACTTGAGAGGGAGCAGAGGAGCTTTAACTTTGTGAGACTGTAAAACCTATACAACCCATCAGCGATGTCAATGAGCAGAGGAAAAAGAATGATGCCATGGAAAAGATGTAAGGGCAAGGGGGCGGAGAAAAAGCAGAGGTTCTTATTTACATTATGCTCTGTCAAATTCATCTAATAAAATGTTCTTAGTCCAAACGGTTGAAAGGTTTAAATAAATATTTGGGTATTGAACTGAGTTGATGGATATTTTGTTTTATGAACATCTATATTTCTCATGGCAAAACTGTATAACCCCAAACACAGCAGACTAACTGAACTTTCACACTTTTCAGTTACTCTCTACTAAAATAAAGAATATATTAGTTTTGATGAAAGCCATTCAATGTTTCAATCAGGACTTTGGAAAATCATCTATTCATTAGACAAGTATATCCTGAGTTCCTTATAGGTTATAGGCAAAAGCAGAGACACTTAGGATACACTAGCAGGAAAAAAAAATATCCTCTTAGGCCTCAGTGCATTTATAATACATATAGTAAAGTTATCTACTGATGTCCACAAACTCATTTAACTTTGTACACAAACTGAATAATACTGCCTAATGTCCAATTATGCAATATGCTCTTTTTATTTATTTAACATTTGCTTACTTTCAAAATAATTTTCCAATACATTTTTTTGAAATAATGTAATTAAAAAACACACACAGGACAAATGCTGATTCAGTTGTGAAAACATAATACTAATGACTCAGAATTTGAAATTATTAGCATGCCAACTCAGGGAATCTTTAATCTCAATTGGATGTTCAATGAACTTAAGCCAAAAAATCATGTAATTAATTGTGAATAAAGGAGCAAATTTACAGAACATAAAAAATGTCAGAAGAATTTTGTCAGTTCATGTGTCATTGGGAATTTTATTTTTGGCTTCTTGTAGATAGAATAAGCCTTAAAAATGTAATATATATTGTATTTTACAAACTTCTAATTTGTTTTTTGTGTTTTTTTTTTTCAAAAACACACTAGACTGTATTTGTCTTACCCAATTAAACTGGTTTACAGAAAACAAAACTTACATTTCTATGATTTGCTGCAGGGATTAGCAGAGATTCTCTAGGCTCCACCTTTTTGTCAATGTCTGATTTTTCCATCTGGGATCCTGATGTCTACAGCAATATCAGGTCATCCTATATAATAAAAAGCTAATATGCAAATCAACCAAACAGCAGAACGACCAGTGCTATGACGCACACTGACCACCAGGGGGAAGACACTCAATATAGGAGCTGCCCCCTGTTGGTTAGTGCACTCCCACAGGGGGGAGCACCGCTCAGCCAGAAGTCAGGCTCGTTGCTGGAGAGCGCAGCGGTGGTGGCGGGAGCCTCTCCTGCCTCATCCCTGCAGGGGTCCTGGACTATGAGAGGGCCCAGGCTGGGCTGAGGGGCCCACCCCACCCCGAGGGCATGAATTTTGTGCACCGGACCTCTAGTGTATCTATAAAAATGACACCTAGTAGGAGTGAGGCAGAAATGCTTATGAGTGTTAATAGTAGAGAAAGCATACACTTTTCCAGAAGTCCACAGAAAATGCTTCCTGCTCTCATTGGTCTAAATTAAGACACATGCCTTGGCTCTGACTAGGTTGCTCAGTTGGTTAGAGAGTTGTCCTAATAGACCAAGGTTGAAGGTTTGATCCTGGCCAGGGCACATAGAATCAACTAATGAATGCATAAATAAGTGGAAAAACAAATCAATCTTTCTCAATCTCTTTCTCCATTCCTCACTCTCTCCCTCTCTCCCTCTCTCTCACTATCCCTCCCTCTCTCTCTAAAATCAATAAATAAATTATAAGAGTATAATTTACTCTTAAGAATACTATAATTACCCTTAGATCTCCGGGGCTCTTTATTTATTGGGCTAGGAGTAAAATGCAGGCTCAAAGGGTAGAGATCTTGAAATCAGAGTTCCTTAGGTAAGAGAAAGGGAGGAATCAGTGACTAGTACCAGTGAATAATTTATGCTTCAGTTGGAAAATACAAAACTGAATTCATTTTATTCTCACATAATCTCACTGGTGCCATCCATTTCAGTAATAGCAATAATTATATTTCTAAAATGAATGACAATTAATCCTCAAATCTGGAAATGTTAACAATGGCATAGAGGGGATTTTCACTAAAAGTTAGAAGATGTAAATATGATCTCTGTGGTAACCCCAAACCTGAAATTCTGTGAAGTCTTATATAATTGACACATATATATTTTTTTGTATCTTAAAGTTTTACAAAGTGAATAATTTTTTTAGACATTGCTTTTGCTGCCATAACTTAACAATATGTTGTACCTTATTTATTTATTTATTTATTTATTTATTTATTTATTTATTGTTTTTTGTTTTATGTTTTATTAGAGTACATAATTGGGCTTTTCCTCATTTGTACAATATTACCTATGTAGACTCAAAACTATAGAACATTTTCATTATCATTAACATGCATACATACCAGTCCTTAAGCTTCTATTGATGTATTCATGCAAAATCTATATTTTTACACATCTAAAATCTCTAAATACTTAGAATAAGGAAAACACAACTTCAATGAGCAATTTTCCAATGTCCCCATTTTTAAAATAATAATCTCTGAAATAAATTGCATAGAAATATATTTATCATTAAATATTTGTAAAGTTACAATGATAAAACAAATACTTCAGAAAGTCATGGGGCTGTGTTATACCAACATTATAAGACAAAGGGTCTTGTCACACCAATATTAAAATGACTGTGATTCATATTTCCTCTTCCTTCCTGTTCATGTAAATGCCAAATTTCCCCTAGGCTTGAATAAGAAATGTCTCCAAATGGTAAAATCTTTATGAGTGCTACATCTCTTAGCCAATTTCCATCCATATCATCTTTAGCTACTAATGACAAGTTTGTTGGTTTTCACAACTGCATCCTCTAGTAGGTTTTACATTTAAAAAATAATTTTATGCATTCATGTACTCTATGTTTAACCCAGCCACTGTTTATCAGCTGCCCATTATGCAGAAGTCACAATACTAGTCATATGGTACTGGAGGAGCTGTGTCAACTTGAATGTGACTTTTTGTTCCTGCAGTTTCCTCATCTGAAATAAGAAGGGAGCTTGCATCCTTTTGTAGTTCAGATTCAAATATACAGTACAATAGCGAGCATTCTGTACATACTATGTACTATCATCATTATTGTTATTACTAAGTAAATGACAGAGCTTAACAGGGAGAACAGATGAGGAGCTCTGTGTGATGTCAGGTTATTCACACACGATGCTGGTGAGCCAAGATTCTGGTGAGCCAATGCTCAGCTCTTATCGTTGCTTTTCATTTGTCTTGGTTAAAAACAAAACAAAAACAAAAAAATAAATGCCCCAAACTTGTCTGAATTGGATTAAAATCATGACCTTAAAATTGAAATAAAAATTAAAACAGAATTTCAGAAGAAATGATTTTATATAAAGGTCAATAGAAGGTGGTTTAGAAAGATTTTAAGTCAGAGTGACTAACTGCAATTTTCAATATGTTTCATCACAGCATCCATGTATTTTCTTTGAAGGCTGAGCAATTATTTGCCTAATAATGCAATGCCTTTATTACTGTTATTAAGTGTAATAGGAAAAGCAAAGGTATAATGAAAATGATCCTGCACTATACCTATGATATGTATGTATTCATGCATATTTTTATTCTGATAAGTACTACACAGATACATGATCACCATGCTAGAAAGAAAAATGAATTTAAATATATATGTATATATATGTGTGTGTATATATCTTATATAACAAAAAGGTAATATGCAAATTAACCATCACACCCTCACAAGATGGCTGCCTATGACCAGACAGGCAGGGGGGTTAATGAGGGACGACCAAATGACTGAACAAGCAGGCTGCGTGGGGCGACCAGACCGGCAGGGGGTTAGTGAGGGATGACCAGGCCAGCAGGGGGGGGGGAAGTTGGGGGTGAGCAGGCCAGAAGGGGGGACAGTTGGGGCAACCAGGCTGGTGGGGGGGTGCAGTTGGGGGTGACCAGGCTGGCAGGGGGGGCGGTAAGGGGTAACCAGGCTGGTGGGGGGGCAGTTAGAAGTGACCAGACAGAAGGGAGGGGGCAGTTGGGGGCAACCTGGCCGGCAGCAGGGAGCAGTTAGGGGCAACGAGGCTGGCAGGCAGGTGAGCAATTAGGAGCCAGTGGTCCAGGATTGTGAGAGGGATGTCCCCCAAGGGGTCCCAGATTGGAGAAGGTGCAGGCTGGGCTGAGGGGATGCCACCCCCATGGATGAATTTTGTGCACTGGGCCTCTAGTTTATAAATGAAAAGCTAAAGAACAATGTCAAGGAAATATATTAAGTATAAATGTATTAGGCAGTTGTCTAATATGGACTGACTAGAAAATTTTTAAATACTAAGAAAGTGATTTAAATTACTAGGGAAAGACAGAAATGATATCAAACTTTGGGAAGATTTTGTATTTTTCTAGATCAGTGTACTCCTTGGGAGACATGTTAGAAACACAAATTCTCAGACTCTATCTCAGACCTGAATCAGACACTCTGGGGTGACGCCCCAAATCTGTATTTCAGAAAGTGATTGTGATGGCCACTTAAGTTAGAGGACAACTGTGCTAGAGAAAATTGAGAGATTAGCTGCTGATATGCATCAGTAAATCTTTTAAATAGACATGTGAGACATCCATCATCCAGTACCACTCACTTCTCAGTGACCAGGGGCCAGGCACTGCACCACATGGCTGACTCTATGTTTCTCATCCTGTCAGTCTCATCTATTCCAACCAGTGACTCTGGATTCCCAATAAAACCCCGCATTTTATTCTGCATGGAAAATCAAGTATTTTTGTCATATAGCCTTTTAATTAAAGACAATCAAAATGACCCATCAAGATTTTCTGCTTAAAAAAAGATAGTCTTTGTTCTAAGAAATTTTCTCTCTCTCTCTCTCTCTCTCTCTGTTTCTCTTTTTTTTTTTTATCATTGCTACTTGTCTATCTTCCCTCTGGGATGTGAACTACTCTGATGTAGAAGCTATTATTGTTCATTTTTCTCAATTGTTGGTGTTTCACAATGCCATATAGTAGGTAGCATTTTTCTCTTGAGATGACAAATTAATGCTCTAATAATGCTTAATGCTTTTTTTTGCATAAGTTTCTGATAACACTCACTTATTCATATGTCACCATTTATCTTTTTGTTAAAATAACTCAAATATTTACTTATTTATTAGCAATTTTTCTCCATAGAATACAAGTTCAATAAGGGCATAAATGTTGCTTTTCTGATTTTCTACTATACATTCCTAGGGTCTAGAAAATAAAAGTTAATAAGTGTTTGCTTGTCTGGCATGGCTCATCGATTAAATGTCAACCTAACCAGGAGGTCACAGTTCGATTCCTGGTCAGGACACATGGCTAGGTTGCGGGCTTGATCCCTAGTGTGGGGCATGCAGGAGGCAGCTGGTCAATGATTCTGTCTCATCACTAATATTTCTATCTCTCTTTTCCTCTCCCTTCCTCTCTGAAATCAATAAAATATATATTTTTAAAAAGTTAATGTGTTCAATATTTGTGAATGGAATCTTTATGAGTCAAATGCATAAATAAAATTTTAATAAATAAATGAATTTTAAATAAAGTGAATCTTATGTTTGTTGTTAATACATAGTCCTTAGACTGTATTACTTGAGAGTTTATTTGTAGTACTATATATATCATTCATTTCAAAAACTACTTCAATTTTTTGGTACTGACTAAAAAATAGATTATGACACTCAGCAGAACTTTCTAATTTATGAGAGTTAAGTTCATTTTTTTTGTAATAACTTTTTCTTTTCTGTTTTTAACTCTCATTCCTTGAGTTCATTGTAAAATGTCATTGGTTCTCATATAATTTTCAGATTTTTTTAATATTTCTAGAAAATGACAAATATTTTCCACATTATATATAAATATATATATAATTTTATTATTATTTATGAAAGCAGTACTATTATTTATATTACCTCTTTCCAATTCCTTCCTGAGCATTCTCACCAACAAATTACTATTCTCAGAGCTTAAATGATCTAATTATCCATACCTGAAACAAATTATTAAAATAGACTTAATTTTTATTGTCCAAAGGGTGAAATCTTTGAGGATCATGGCTTAAGCAGACAGAGTTCCTGACACCTCACCAGGTATCAAGAAGTACAAAGACTGCTCACATAGAAGTGATCAAAGGAACCAAATCTTTTATATTTACACCTGACATCTCCATGGCTATTTATGCCTATTTTTTCTTTAAGGTTGCCTTTCTTCAGTTTTCTGTCAGTAAAACAGGCATTAAGGAATAGGAAGCACAAAAAATTGAAAGGCATATGCCAGCAAAGTCAGTTTATCTAAAAAAGCAATAGCTTACAGTGACCTCAACTTATTAAATTCTGCTTACCTCCCATTGGCCAAGACTGGGTCACATAATTACTCCTAGCCTTTCACAAGTCTGGGAGGTGTGTCATGCTGACAACACATATCGTCCTTTGGAACTAAACCAGGTTTCTCTTAGAAAGGAAGAAAGTAGGTGACCGTTACCTTTAGATGTCTGCCCTTAATGTAACTAAGAATAGTACAGGTGATTAAATCTTTGATAAAATTCTCATAAAATTCTCGTACCCTTCTCTCCTTTAAAAATATCCTCCACGTAGACCACATAACCACATCTTTGCTTTATCAATATTAATAAACTTTGCACTAGACAGTTTATTATGTCAATTTCATAAATAGATTGATGAGATCTACCCAAAACAAGTTAAAAATAAAAATGAGAGTAATAAGAAATCTCAAGATCAGCCAATATTATTTTGTTAGCTTTTCAGAGTAGTATTTATGACTTCATGTGTTGTAAAAGAAATTGCACATTTTTATTTTATAGAGCCTCGTTTTTTCTCCATTATGGAGTTTTCAGGCAGTTTTAGGCTCATCAGGAAGACTTTCTAGGCACCAACATGTGAATGGAGTTAGATTATTACTGTTTTTCTGTATCTTCACAAGCACATGATGATGTCAGTTCCACAATTCAGTGTGGAGCAGTATAAAACGTGGCAACTGTTTTATATTTCTAAGATAGTTTACTTTTTGACATTCAGGAAAGTCCAACAAAATGTTTGTCTAACCACAGGCACATGAAGGACTTGAGAAGAGAATAAAGTGATTCTTTTCTCTTCCCCAGCTGGCATTAAGGTCCAGTTCAATTAGTGAATTTTCCTCACAGCAAAAATTTTCAGTGTTAATTTTTTTCTATTTCTCAGTATAAATGCATACTCCTTTTTGTGTTAACTTACTATTTTTATATAGGAAAATTCACCAAAATTAAATGTTATGCTTGCAATTATTTTTATCTTAGCAAGGGTAGCAAAATATTTTAATCACTTCATGAAAATGTGTCATTCCAATATGAAAAATTAAGCAAAATTAATTTGACATAGGAGTTTAGCATATTAATTTTTTTTCATGATGATTGTCCACTTCACTTTCTTTATTTCACAATTACTATTCAATTGAAAATATTTCATGCAGAAATGCAAACCATGCACCTAGAAAAAGAAGGTTGATGCATTTAAATGAGGTGCACTTGATATGGTAACACCCAAATAGCCTCCAGGCCATATACGTTTATCTGGCTCGTATGATAATCAATTCATAAATTATGTATATCTAAGCCCTTTTCACCTTAGGCAGTTTTAGGATGTCCAAAATATCATCACACTTAGCACTTTCAAATCAATTGTTTAAGCCATCTTAATGGCCAATTAGGACCTCTGCTGAGGTAATCTAATCCATTATGCATAGTTGACTGTTAAGAATGAAAACTTAAAGAATTTTATTCCAGATTTATAAACACACTTTGTCTTTCTAACTTTAACCTCTTACTCCTTGCTGATGTCTGTGTGTATTTTTGCAAAAAAAAAAAAAAAAAAAGGAAACAAGTCATTCTCTCAATGAAGAGAGAAACAAATATTTGGTCCCATAATCTTTGTACTACTAGAACAGTAGACTAGGAAAAGAGAAGACATTTATTTTTTATTTTTTTAAATCTTTATTGTTTAAAGTATTACAGATGTTCCTTCCCCCCCACCCCCCGCCATTGACTCCCTGCCCCCTACTCCAGTGCCCCCTCCACTCTGCCCTCAGGCCTTCACTGCACTATTGTCTGTGTCTATGGGTTATATTAGAGAAGACAGATTTTAAGATATACAGCAAATGAGGCTTTGATCAACAGGGCTGATGAGATAATAGGCAACACTGGTCAAACATGTTAATGGTATCATGATATCACCAGAGCAGAGTATCACAAAAACATCAGGACACTTCCACATGAAATGTATCATCCCACTGCTACGGCATAAATGTGGTGGGTAAACAATAAAGTGGGTAAACAGTAAGGAAACATCCCTTTTTTCTTGTCTATGAATTTTTATAATAAAGATTACTATATTATTTATTAATTGGTCTTAGCTGTTTTAAAATCACTAGTTACTGCCCTAACTGGTTTGGCTCAATGGATAGAACGTCGGCCTGCGGACTGAAAGGTCCCAGGTTCGATTCCGGTCAAGGGCATGTACCTTGGTTGCGGGCATATACCCAGTAGGGGGTGTGCAGGAGGCAGCTGATCAATGTTTCTCTCTCATCGATGTTTCTAACTCTCTATAAAAAACTCTCCCTTCCTCTCTGTAAAAAATCAATAAAATATATTTTTAAAAAATTATTAGTCAATAAAATATTTTGAGTTATTTGTTTTCTTGATTTTCAGCATGCCTCCAAAGAGCCTTCAAAAAATGGAAACAAACATGGACTTATATAGAGCTATTTTCAGTGAAAAATAAAGTAATTTTAGAAGTGAGTGAAGTCTCAGAGGAAATAAGGAAGGCAATTGAAATAACCTATTGACCAAATCAATGACATTTGAAACATTAATAAAGCTTATATCTGAACGCCCTCTGGGAATGAAAACTTACTATCTTATTAGGGAGTCTGTTTCATTATTTCATAAACTAAAACATTACAAAATTCTTTCTTTGGTCATTAACTCTTTCAGCAATTGCTAATTGTGCACTTACCAAATAGTGTGTACTGAAATCTACTATCTAACTTAATTACTAGTTCTTAGTCCTGTTCTTTGAAGCCCATTGTATTAGGACAAAATTATTTCTTTATGCTTTCCTTGGAAGACTTTATATTATGGAAATTAGTCATCGTGTTTTCTTCAAAAATATTCTTTCTTCCAAGTTTACAAATGAATGCTTTAGGTTGTTTTTTTGTAACCCATTAACCTCATGTTTCCATATCAAGCCTAGTGTTTCAGATATTTATACTTAACATTCCAAGAAGAGGTCTACACTTTTCACTGCTCTGTATATTCAATTTATACCAATGCAACATATGTGTGTTTTTTTAGCAGTCTCTTGACACTGCTGGTGATTATTGAGTTATTTCCAAGTCAGATCTTGTAACCATGAACTACTGGCTGCCCGATCCACTACTTTGCATTGTTATTCTCTTTTTTGAAACCTAAGGCATGACTTGAGTTTCATCCTTATCAAACTTTATATTCTTGGTATTCATCCAGCATTCCAGTCTTTCGAGACAACCTGAATCTCAATCTTGTCATCAACTGTTATATTGCTTATTTTCCCAATTTTGAATCATCTCAAATTTGACAAGTGACAGGTTCAGCCTTGTTTATAATCTGCACCATATCTTTTCCTTATGGCTGGGGCCAATTGATCAATGTCAGTAAACACAGACTGTTGCCTAATTTCAAGAGCTATTTTTTCCAAATGGGAAGTATATAAAGAGTTTAAGCCTTACTCTTGACAAAAATCTTCCACGGTATCATATGGATATGATATAGACATACAGATGGAATTTTGATTTTTATTATGTACATTTTAATATGATTTAATTTCTACAGCAAAGTACTGATATTTGCTATTCAAAATGTTGGATAGGAAAAAAGGAAATGACATATTCACATGCAATTACAGATACTTAATGAAAACTAAAATTTTAGTTTTACTATATTTAAAAAAAATCACCTAAATATCAAAAACTGCATTTACAAAAATAAATGAAGTTGAAACAAAATATAAAGGAACAAATTTTATTTAACTCTTACATTTTGCCATTTGAATATTCCTAGAATTTAGTGAGACTATCCTACTCATAGTAGCAAGCTCATATTCAAGTGATTAATTTGCTTTAGAACACTGTATTTGGCAAGTATAAGTCCTCTCCAGCTTTGTTTGTTATGGATTTAAATAGTTTCCAAAAATATTTGTGAAATTTTTTACACCAAGAAAATATCTATAGCATTATGTCTAGGTCCATCTTTAAAATAACAAAAGTTATAGTGGATTCACCAAATCCAAGTGATTTTAATTTCAACTTTGTATTGTCATTCTTTGTTTTTGAGGGTCAGAGAGAAGACTGTGCTTCTTTCCTATTTTTTATCATGAGGAGAGAGCTCAGTAGGGCAGCATCCTGGCTTCTTTCTGTCGCTCCTCATTTAATTCTTCACAAGGGGGAGATCACACATATCTCATTAGTGAGTTTTAAAGAGAAAGCTGACAGTGGATAGAGTGTCGGCCTGCGGACTGAAAGGTCCCAGGTTCGATTCCGGTCAAGGGCATGTACCTGGGTTGCGGGCATATCCCCAGTAGGAGATGTGCAGGAGGCAGCTGATCCATGTTTCTCTCTCATCGATGTTTCTAACTTTCTAACTCTCTATCTCTCTCCCTTCCTCTCTGTAAAAAAATCAATAAAATATATTTAAAAAAAAAATAAAGAGAAAGCTGAGCTGTTTGGCTGAGTAATCCTCTTTTCACCTCTTAGTATATACCTACCTACAGAAGGCATTCATTCCCTCTACTTTTCTATTATGTAACTTTGGTGTGGAATGCCTATTTCTTAGGTGGGTATTAGAAAATTCACCTTCTCCAATGTAGACATCTTTTGTAATAAAGGAAATATTTAATCTCCATCTAACTCCTGTGATTATCTGTAATTGAGAAAAAAAGGCTGCTATTTGGTTAACCCCCCAAACTGCAATATTAACTGATGAAAAAAGGAGATAACAAAAAATTCAAGCTAAATATATATGGTCATGAAACTATACATTTAAGACCAAAAAAAGAAAAAGTATTAACATTATATATGTACCAGAGGCCCTGTGCAGTGAAATTCATGCATGGGTAGGGTCCCTAGGCCTGGCCAGAGATCAGGGCCAGTTGAGGCCTTTTGGCTGCAGGCCAGGGCCTTTCTTCATTTTGCGCCGCCCCCTGGTGGTCAGCACACATCATAGCAAGTGATTGAACTCCGTGTCTCCCGGTCAAACTCCCAAGAGGACAATTTGCATTTAGGCTTTTATATATATAGATGATTTTTAAAAAAATATATTTTATTGATTTTTTACAGAGAGGAAGGGAGAGAGATAGAGAGTTAGAAACATCGATGAGAGAGAAACATCGATCAGCTGCCTCCTGCACATCTCCTACTGGGAATGTGCCCGCAACCCAGGTACATGCCCTTGACCGGAATCGAACCTGGGACCTTTCAGTCCGCAAGCCAACGCTCTATCCACTGAGCCAAACCAGTTTCGGCTATAGATGATTTTTAAGTATTCTCAGGATCCATCATCACCTCACTGATGTAACATTTTGCCAGGGGGATGGAGGTAGGAGAAGGGATCAAGAGCCAGATACTGTATGCAAGTAATATTCTTGGCTTTTTTTGGAATAAACAAACATTTTATTCACTAATTATAGTAGTTTTTGTAAGTTTTCCTTATTTTAAAGTATAATTCACAATTATAGATTCTTAGAATTGAGAATGACAGAAAATGGTCTGATTTAATAACTTACTGTAAACAGATAAATGTTTAACAAAGTTCTACATGCAAAAGTTGCCTTACTTTGGCCCTGTTCCAACAGCTCAGTTGGTTAGAGTGTTGTCTGATATGCCAAATTTGTGGGTTTGATCTCTGGTCAGGGCACAAACTAAAAGAAAAAAAAGTCACCTCATTTTGATAAATTCTACAGCATAATTTTATTGATATCAAAATAATATTAGATTATTTTTATCTAAGACATATAATGTACAGGTTATCTAACAAGTGCTGAGAAGGTATTGCAAATTCCTAAGATGGGAGAATCTTGAGTTAAAGATAGAAATTTTAGGCACTCTCTTAGTGGCCCATTCCAAAATTTAACAAAGTGAATATTAGTGATTTTTGTCTTCTTGCTTTATTATCTAAAGTGTTATTTTATTGTCTCTCTTAAGATTTCTTGCACAAAGTAGGATTAGTCATAGGAATTGAGTAGGTTTTTATTATTTCAAGTTTGTTCCTACTTCTAGAGAACCAGCAGTTGATTCTCAAAAAAATTAGACTAACCTGGATGCTATTTAATAGTCTCAAGGTGTTTTTTTTTAATAGCAGTAATTATTATATCTGATTCCTAGAAAAATTTAAACTTAGAACAAACCATCTATCTCTTTATTTTACAAAACAATGCTATTTCTAATGTTTATCCATTTGTATTTGACATGACATTTATTCAGAAATTTCTTAAATTAATATGTGGTGTATATTCTGGGAGAAATTTATTTGAATCATGGGGAATAGTGATGTTTATTACACTGACTTTTTAAAAGATGACTATCAAATCATTAATATACTTAATAATTGACTACCAACAAATTAAAAAATATTCTTATCTTTTTTATTAAGATTATTTTGTTTTATTTTTTATAGTTTTTTTAATACAACACTAAAACCATAATGGTGAAATGTACAAGTAAATATTTGAAGTGTTAAACTTAAGCTCCATCATCAAACCACTCTGTAAGCAAAATGTACATATGCAGGTACATAAAGAGAAAATAACTCAGCATTGTAATGTAAAACAATATTCAAAAGAATAAAAAATATTGAGGCAGGTTTTTATGCTAAAGAAAAAATAAAATAAACATTTACCTCTAGGAGCCATAATCTGCAATTCCAGCAAAATAAATCTTTCCATGACATACTTTGAATTAAGCAGCTATTAGTTAAAAAAATATCTGGGTGCACAGTGCATTTTGCCTCTTCATGACTAATATTTTATCAATTATCACCTCTTTTATTTTCATATAAGTAAAATAAATTATTTACAAAAAGTTACAATGAGACAAAAGAGTTATATTGATTGTATATAATAAATAAACAAAATGAGAATCATTTGCTTCCACTATGGATACAATTTTTAAGCAAGTGAAAAAGGGAGAATTTAAGATTTCCATTGTTTGGTCATAAATGGGATAATGATTAATGTTTTCCATAGATATGTCAACCTCCTTAAAATTTACCAAACTAACATTCAGGTGATTTCTGCTTATATCTCCTCATTTGTACCAGAATGTCAAATCTGCAAGAATACTAGTTAGAGGAATGGACATCCTGACAACTACACCAGGGGTAAATGGAGAATGATGAGAAATGAACATCTACCTTTTCTCTGTCTGGTCAGCTGGAACCCTCCAGCCATTAAGCCACTCTTAACACTAGGGAGCACACTTGCCCCAGGAATTATCCTGGGAAGTAAGACAGGAGGCTTTCCTCCTGCAAATCAGCATCAGGCAGGGTGCCAGCCCATGCCCTGCTGCATAGAATGACAAGGCACGCAGCTATGACAGTGCTAATAGTAAACAATGACAGTTCTGTCAGGAATCTGAGGAGCTTCTCATACTTCTGCATGTGCTGAAAAAGAAGCAGAGTTATTTTATTTGTGGCATATAAAAATGACGGCATGAACTCCTCACCCCTTTTTCTCCTTTAAACAAATCAAAATTAGAAGAGTGTTAGCAGCTTTATGATGGTGGGAATGGAGAGCAGGGGGCTATAGAAATGTGGAAACTAGAAATTTGAAAATATGAACACATTGGTTAAGTTTTTTAAAAAATTAAATGACTTTATATTTGTAATGATCTTTCCATAATGCTTTGCTCCTCTTAATCTTAAAAGCATGCTACAGTCATCTAGAGAGCGTACAGAACTAGCAGGCACACACCACCGGATATCTGAAGAAATACACTCTCTGTAAACTTAGATAATACACATTCTGATAAGGACCCCATAAAAGGGAGGACAGAATGATCATTGACTTCCTTGATGATATATATACAACATATTTTTATATGTTTATTAAAAACTTATTGTATATCTAAAGCATGCACAACATTGCTTAAAGTCTTGGGGAGATAAAGAAGAAGAGGCAAAAGACTTGCTTCTGGGAAGCCTGCCACTTTTTAAGGAAAAAGATGAACATGTGCAATGCACGGTATGTGAAAAGGCAGAATACAGTCAAGTTACCTATCAGGTGCAAAGGGATATTTACAAATATACCTAATTTGTACAGAGTGCCATGCTCGTTGTTATAGGAATAAGGAGATGAAAAAGATATGGACCAAGACTATGAGAATCTTATAGTGTTATAAAGTAAATAAGACAATTATAAATATATTTTTTTTGTTTTAAGAGCACAATATAATCAATGGCACATCAAGAGGAAAGAAAGGGACGGTGATACTGATATCAATAATAACAAATGTGCTTCAATTTCTAGGTTGTTAAAATAAATTACTGCGTATATCTCAAAAAACGGATTTTATAAATAAGGAAACAGAGCTTAGAGGGGGTACCTGGCAAGTCATAGAGTGAAGGTTCAAACACGTATAGCCAAACACAAGATCTACTTGATTACCAAATAACTATTTGCACAATATGACTCTTTTCGTTTTGTCTAATAGACCATTCCTGTTTTCTGCTGAAAGCCTTCCTGGGTTGTGGTTATGGTGCAAGCCAATTATGGGGCTCCCCGGTCTTTTTGGATGTAAGGGCAGAAATGCGGCATAGACCTCCAAGCCACCATAATCTGCCCAGAATTATACAGAAAACCTAAAACAAAATGAGTAAAATTTCTTCCTTGTAGTCTTTATACAAATGCTGGGAGAAGGCTCATTTCTCTTTCCTTCTGGATTTCTATTTTTTATAACATAAGCTGTTACCTACTGAACCCATGGCCCCCCTCCACTTGCTGTATAAAACTCCCCCTCCCCCCCAAGTTAAAGGGGAAATTGGCAGAGCTCAGTGAGGTGGAGCTCACAGCTCAATACATTCGTGCTTGAATCTTGGTGCACCTGGGCACTTCCCAATAGTTTGAGTTGAGTTTTTGTATTTTACAATCTAAAATACAAAGAGTTAACTAATGCATTTAATGCCTAGAGAGTAAAAGAATACAAGGAACATTACATTTATAGTTGAATTTAAAGTATGAGTAGTATTCCAACAAGAATCATTCCAAGGGGAGAAAGGATCCATTGTTTACAAGCAGAAAATTAGAAGATCAGGTAAAAGTTATGCATCAGGTTATGAAAGGGTGAGGGCTATGCTCTCCATCTTGCCCCGTATCCTCCATGTTGAGGCAGCAGCCATGTGCTCAGGAAAGTACCTTCTTCTCGGCAGCCCAAGCCTCTGCTAGCCACGCCCAGGATTTCTTTAAACTAACCAATGATAAGACACTGACTTGCGACTGGCCAATCGGCAGAACCCACAGTCACCTCTCCTCCTCTTACTCCACCCCCCTATAAAACTCCTCTTCCCATCGGGCTAGCTCTCTCTGCCACTTGGCTTACCATTGCATCAGTGAGTGTGGTCGGGGAGCCGAACTAGTTCGAATAAAAGACTCTCTGCTTTTGCATCGGACTCGGTGGCTACCTGGTGGGCTCTTGGGGATCTTGAAATCTGGGCATAACAGTTAACCATACATCCTGATGTACCTGGGATATATTTGATTTATGTTTGTTATCCCTATATTTCATTCCTGTCTTTCTCAATAGTTTCCCAGTTTTAATAGTAAATTACTGTCACCCTACTTACATATAAAAAGGGAAGCAAAAAAATGCATATATAATTTGTACAATTTAGAATTTAGGGTTGAGCCAGATTATAAAGCCCCATAGGTGTTATACCAGAGACTTAGATATTATATTAAGAATCATAGGAAGTACATGGTCATAAACTTCAAAAAATCCTGTTGCTAGCAATGTTAAATTTTGATTGGGTAAAATAAGAATTTATTAGAGTCTATGTGAGAGATGATTAAGTTATGAAAAATAGTGGCATATAAAGGAAAACCAGAGTGGTAATTTTTAAACAGTGAGTTAAATGATATAGGCCATTTATTTGGATTAGAATGCCAAAAGCTAGCAATATAAAGGATAGAACCAAGCCACCCCTTCTTCCATCATGGAGAGAGAATCAAAAGCTGGAAAGAGGTTTGGAGTCTTGTGAAATGATCATGTATAAAACAATATTTATATCCAGCAAATAGAAGCATAAACTCCGTATAAACAGTTTTTACAAGCCCAATAGAATTGGTAAAAGCCACTGTTTTCTGGTGAGTAGGTTACGTTTTAGATACATTATATTCTTAGCTTATGGCAAAACAACACAACTAGTATTAAAATGCACCAGCTCTTGTATCTGATCTGTTTGCCTATTTTAATTCAAATTGACTCCAGGCATGAATGGAGCTACTACCAATCCCTTAGCTGACTAGGATTGGAGAAATCAGAAATTGAACTGGTAAGAGGCAGTATGGAAGTAGAACTGAAGTAGGATATTGATAACATGTGAAGCTCAAAAGAGGACAAGTTATTGTAACTAGTTCTAGTCTTAAGGTCTAGATAATGGATAGATGTAATGTCTTCAAAACAGATGGAAAGGTAGATCATATGGGATTGTCAGGAAAATGCTGGAGGTAATAATGAAGCCAGAGTTATACATTTGAGTTTAAGATAATTGCCAATTTTTAAATGTTTTTTCATAATTTACTTTCTCTGCTAAACTCAAGAATGAGGCTCTATACAAAATAAATGAATATATAATTTTTATAAAGAAAGAGAGAAAAGAAAGCTGACATCAGGTCTTTGTGAAAAGCCTGCGTTTCTCTGTGCAAAGGACAGGGAAAGAGCAGTTTTAGAGACCAGGAAATCAGTAAAAGATTTGCCATCTTAGAGTAATTGAAGGGGGAATATATTTAAAAGAGGAGGTGTTTAATTATGTCAACTGGCCTTGCAAGGTATAAGAAAGGAGATAAATGCTGTAATTATAAGATAACATTTGAATAAAAATCATTTCAATATATTGCCAATAAGACATTGAAAAATGAAAGGGGATTGGTTGACACTGAAAACTGGAAAGCACTCTACCTTAGGAAGGAAGACGTTTGATGGAGCAATGAAGTAGAGAATAGGATAGCAACTCAAGAGAGTAGAGAAAGCCAGAGAGAAGGCTTTATGGAGTGAAGTGCAGTATTAATTTAGTGACCAAATCATAGATGCTTAACATGTTTATTTCTTGTTCATGCAAAATGTGGAGGAAAATGAGTGATAGCCCTCTTCAATAATGTAACTCAGTGATGTAGACTTCCAATTTTTTTCTACCATGTTATGTGACTTTCCAAGATCATCATGGTAGGTGAAGAACTTTCCTTCTTCTTCTCTGCTTTAGATTAGAAATGATACCCATCTCTTCCATTTATCACCAATTTACCAGAATTAACTACATTACACCACAGCAGCTATCTACAAGCAACTGAGGTGTGGAGGCAAGAAGATGTTCCACGAGAGCAATGTCACAGCAGTATTTAAGAAAAAAACTCAAATAAGGAGAGGATAACATTAGACCCAAGAAAAAATAGAATATAATACAATTATCATTTAATAAATATGGGAAATTTTACACAAAATACTTGTTCAAAGTTATAAATTAGACATTAGGCTCCATTGCTGGTCACAAAAATTAGTCACTTACTTCCTCTGTATAGTAAATGCCTGTTCTGTAAAATTCAACTGTAAAATTCTATAATTCAAAGACATTTATTACAGGAGACTGAGCTCAAACATTGTTACATCTTTAATAACCATTTAGTATTCAAATAACTATATACCTTCACAATCAAGAACCTTTTGAGCTCTGCAGAATATATAGACATTGGAGTACACAATTAATTATGAAAAAAATATTTAGATCCTGTCAGGCTTATTTTCTATACAATGTATATAAATGTCAATAAATATTTTTGTTGCCTTATATACAATTATATTGCCAAATGGCTTATTTTGCTATATCCACCAGTTTTGTAGATAGAAGTTGAGTTTTCCTGTTTTTCTTTCTTTCAAAATTATCTATAACTTTTCATTTCTGAAGAAATTGGTAATAAAATAGGCAAAATAGGAAGGAGAGTCATCTGGTTATAAAGCAGACAGAGAAATGAACACTACAGCATTTAGTTTTTATGGCCTAGTTAATCTCATTGGATTTATGTAGCTGCCAGACATTGATATCTTTTACTGCTGATGCAAATTGAAATTTATTCCATAAACTACAGAATTGATCATTTTTTTAAAAAAGACAGGGAGAGAAAGTAGAATGATTCTACTTGATCTCTATGTATGTGATCCTTATATAAAATCGTATAAATATATAAAACAAATTAAAATAATTCCATTTTTGTAGGAATGTTGATTGACTAAATCAAGGTGACCAACAGTATTACCCCAAAAAGTAAGACTTTTTAAAGTTTATCTTTATTGTTCAAAGTATTTCAGATGTTCCCTTCCCTCCCCCTTCCCTGAATCGACTGCCTCCACCCTGCTCCCATCTCCTTCCCAGGCCTTCAACATACTATGTTTTGTGTCCATGGGTTATGCATATATGCACATAAATTATTTGGTTAATCTCTTCCTGCCCCTTACTCCCTCCCATCTAAGATTGGTCAGTATGTTGTATGCTTCCATTTCTCTGGATCTATTGTGTCAGTTTATTTTGTTCATTAGAAGATGTGTAAATCATAAAACAAACAGTATAATTGTTTTAGGTAGGATGTGATTTGAGTCAAAAAATCCAGAATCATTTATTCAGTTAAAGGAATAAAACCTTAAGTGGTTCATAACTGAGAGATTTTTCTTATTAGAAAACCATAAAGGTAGACATATTAGGAGTCTATGTATAAATAATATTTATTTAATAAGCTATGAGGTAAGTCAGTCAGCGTCCATAATATGTTGTTTGTGTGTTTTTAAAACATCAGCTATCAAAGAAGTAAAGGAAATAAGTATCAAAATGTACTTAAATTGATTTTGATGTATAGTTAGTCTCTGGCTATTACTATGTAATCAGGACCTGGTTTAAAGATATATTCTTTATAATAATGAGTTTAAGATAGAATATGAAAATTTGTACTATAAATTTAATTTTGCATTAATAAAACACATTAGTCATTGTTATAACACTCTCACATAACTAAATAAGATAATTATACTTTTTTATTTTAGTTTTTTAATACCATTTGACAGACTATGGGATTTGATATTAGTATTTTAAAGTTATTTTTAATCTCACAGTGAAAGAAGAAATGAAAATAATCCATACAGGATTATGCATATCATTGGTTATCTTATTGTTTGTTGGTGCTTGTAACTTTGAGAACAATCAATAAAAATAGAAAACACGGTCTTTACTAGCTCCTATAGGTTTATACAAACTTTTTGCTTTGGGGGAAACATACTTATGCACTGCTTTTAATTAGCTGATTTTTTTATAAAATCACAATAAAGAATGTTAAAATATGTTCCAGTGATTCTTCATAATTAATTAAAGATGGCTCATAAAATAGTTTAGTCTTGAATGATGCCAGCCGGCTCATTTAGATTTTTAATAAATGGAAGGACCATTCTTAGTGTGTCTTTGCAAATACCACTTTCAACTGTTTTCAGCTTATTTTGTTCTTTTGCCTTATTATTTGAAACACTTCTATAGAAATTACCTTCATGGTTCCTTTCCCAAAGACAATATGGTATCGAGATTTATTTCCTGCATTGTATAATCCACTATAGTAGTTACAAGTTAAAAGAGTACCAAATCTCTACTGAATTCCTATACAGCACTGTGTGTGCCTCCTAATCATGTCAATATGGTTCTAGTAGCTAGTGGAGACATTTGTACAACCCTTCCCTTTTTTACAAATCTTAACTCAAACAAGAATCTAAGGTTAAACTGTGTATTTCTATCATCTAATGGATGATAAAATGTAGGAATGAATTTTATGGCAGATTAACTCCTTAACTGTCTCAGGAGAAAAGGGCCCTGGTTGTCAGTGCACAGCATTTTAGCAGCTTTATTATAAGCATCTCAGGTTGGTCATTGTGTTCCTAATAGATAAAGAATTATTGCAGAGATAAGTACTTATCCGAATTTTGGCCCCCTTTCTACCTACTTTTAGATTTCTAAAGGCTCTTTTCCTAAGAAATTAAGGAAAGTAATTGTTATTCACAGGCAGCTTGTTAATATTTAAACAAATTATTTTGGCCTGATAGTTTATTTTAGTTATGTTACCATAATGGATAAAGCAATGGTAGCATTTACTTAGGCTGTGCTGGCATTTTTTAATGTAAATTAAGCTTTTGTTTCTAGGGTAATTTATTGCATCACATAGAAGGCTCTGAGACTCACTGATACATTACAAGCAATTTTAGTATGTTTTCTCTTTTATACTTTTTTTTAATGAGGAATTCTCTGACTTTGTTTAGGAAAAGACATTAAATTTGTCTAGAAGGGTTATTACAATAAAGTGAAATCAGCATTAGATTAAAGATGTGGTTGGGACGATCAAAATGGATGGATGTTGCTTGAGGGTTTTATTAGTAATATTTATTTAAATTTGTATGTACCACATAGAAATTTAGTTACCCGCCTACAAAAATTCAAGATGGTGTCCCTAGATAACAAGCTAAATTTAGTATGAATTCCAAAAGTCAATTTATCTAATTTTAACCAGTTAAACTTTTGACCACATACAAAGAATAACTTTTTAACTTTTTTTTTATGACTATGTCTTAATTTGGGTCCATTCTCTTGCTCAATTTATAAACTAAAGATAATAACAAAGGGGGGAGAAAAGGAAAAAAAGAGACTTTTCCCCCTTATGCTATCCTTATAACCTTTTAAGTATTGCTAACTTAGAGAAAAGGTCATTTGTTTAAAACCATTAGCCCAGTTTATACAAATTATAATGTAGTCAATGTCACAAATTTAATCACACTAATCCAATATACAAAGCCAACTTTTTTCCCCTTCATTTTAGAGAAGTCATTTAATCTTCCTTATAAGTCCCCAGGCTGCTTAGTAGAAGAGAAATTTACATTTATCTCTTCATTTTTATTTTGTTTAAAAAAATCTCCTTTGGTTACATTTTAGTTTATTCTAAGTCCAAATAAGTTTTTACATTTTCTCATATTCAAAGTGAAGTAGCGAAAATCTGCTCATATTTCCCAGCAGCAAGGTAAGGGTAGGTAGTCCTAATACTCTCTTTTTGCCTGGTCCTCGTCTGGGATGTTGGCTTGCGAGGTTTTGTACTGTCAGCAGCTGAAATTAGTGCATTCATCTACCTCTGGGTGTGACAGAGTCACGGCTGCTGCTAACAGCTGACCACGTGCAGCCCTACCTCAGGTCTCCGGGTGCATCTTTCAGCAGCTACATATGCCTTCACCGGGGCACACAGAAAGTTTTGGATTCCTTGAATGCCAGGAGCAAGTGGTGGTGTGATGTCTTCCTCCCTTATCTAGCCGATTCACCCCTTTGCTTGCTTTGATCTAATTTCATGTTGGACATTGATGCGTATAAGTCTTCACCTGGAGGCTTGGTAAAATAAGAAAAGCTTTTTTTGGCTGATTCGTGTTTATTTGTATGTTCCTACTTCGACCCAACCCAAAAATGTCAACTAAGATTCCAATTTGGACCCCAACAGACCCATAAGGGGTAGGCTTTCTTCTTTTTTCCTTCTATCTGAACAGGAATTCCTTTTTGTGAAACTTAAACTATTTCCTGAGTCACCAACCATCCAAACTTGACTTAATGATGTAAGGGATATCTTTGATATCCTATGAAAGACTATCTAAGTTCAACACAGTTGGCCACTGATACAGAAAAATCAAACCAATACGGATCCACATAGTACCATGAACCAAAAGTAATACTCTTTAACTCCCCCCCCAGCATTAACCATTTTTTTTTTTATAAACTTGAAGGCAATATTCTGATCTTTTTTCAGTAGGAACCTGGGTTTGGATCTGATTAATTCAAACCATGTAGAAAACTACAAGATTGAACTTAGGAATTTTTGTTGTTGTTGTTGTTATTGTGTTTATGTCAAAAGCAGTAGAATATTGTCAATGCACACCCAAGTATTTCAAATTTTCCCTTACCTTGTTTCTCTGACAAATACTTTGGGAAATATCTGACCAAGTGTATGAACACAGATGCACACACACACACATACACATACAGACACTTCCCTTTTTTATTAATCTGATCTTTACAAACTATACCAAATGATTTATTTACTGCTACATATTAACATGATCTTTTGACTTGAGAGATAAAAATTTATCTACTTAAATAATTACATTGTGCTGTTTCTCCCCTTATTTATAGGTAAAACAATATGAGCACACATATATACACTATATCTCTATATATAAAAGCTTAAGCGATCAAACGACCAAACAACCAGTCGACCGGTCACTATGATGCACACTGACCACCAGTGGGCAGATGCTCAATGCAGGAGCTGCCCCCTGGTGGTCAGTGCACTCCCACTGTGGGAGCGCCATTCAGCTGACCCACAGGTGCCAGACGCTACTGAGCGGTGGCAGCAGGCGCTGCAGGGCCAGAATGAGCTGGAGCGGTGCAGCACCCAGCCTGAGCTTTGGCTCCTCCCTGGCTGCCTGCCGCTTCACGCACTACTACATCCCCTGAGGGGTCCCGGATTGCGAGAGGGTGCAGGCCAGGCTGAGGGACCCCACGAATCCGTGCACTGGGCCTCTAGTATAACTATAAATATACATATACAAATATACATATGTTTACATAATACCATATGAATTTTGTTCAATACCTATCTAAGGAGTATAATTGCACCAATTTCTGTTTGTGCTTTTTGTCTGAGAAGTTCTATTTGCCATTTGCTTTGATCTTTTTACTAGCAAAGTATTAATTTCAAATTTTCTTAAACATTTTAAGCATTCTACCTAATCTATTTTTCCCTAAGAGACTCTCATTCTGATGGTCTCCATCTTTCCAAGTTTTTAAACAGCTGTCCTCACGAGACTTCATCAACTGCTTCCTGAATTTGGTACATTATTTGAAAGACATCATTTTCCCCTTTCATGATGTAATTCTTTATTTGTGTGTAGTACATCCTCAAGTAAGAAATGCTACAAAGGATTTAAATTCATGAATCATTGATTCTGCCTACACTCTCTGAGTGAAGAATTCTAGGAAGTAAAGTATTTTGCTCAGAATTTGAAGACATTTTCTCTTTGTATCACCCCATTCAGCATTCCTGAATAAAAGTCCAATTTCAATTTTATTCTCTGTCCTTTAGAGATTCTCTTAACACCCTAGCTATTAGTTTTTTAGTGTGTCTTTAAAAGTATCACAAACTTATTGCTTAAAACAAGAGAATATTAATCTCTCATTATAGTTCTGGAGTCCAGAAGTCTAAAATTTGTTGTCAGGGTCATGCTCCCTCTGCAGGTTCTAGAGAAGCAACATTCTTTGCCTCTTCCCAGCTTCTGGTGTAATTGGCAATCCTTGGTGCTTCTGGGTTTATGCTTGTATACTATAACCATTGCCTCTCTTATCACATGGCATTCTGCTTATGTGTCTCTTTGTCTCTGAGTCCAAATCCCTCTCTTCTTAAAGGGAAACCAATCATTAGATTAGGGCTCACACTAATGGTGTATGACCTTATCTTAACTTGATTACATTTGCAAAGCCCCTATTTCATATAAGGTGACTTTCATAACTATTGGTAGTAAGGATTTGAACATATGTTTTGAGAGAATGCTTTTCACTGAGAATACCCTGAAAGCTCTTAATCTCTTTTTCTTCCCTAAGTATTCTGACATTTTGTAATTATGTATCTAGTATGGCTTTCTTTCTAATTTTATTCAGTAACCCTTATGTAATTCAAAATCGTCTGTGTCATTTTAATACTGAGAAATTTTCATTATCAATTTTTAATAATGTCTTTTTCTCCATTAGATTGTTTCTTCTTTTTAGAACACATATTAATTGGATCATTAATTTCTTGGTTTTATGTTTTTTCATTTATCCTTTTCTCATATGTTATGAATCCTTTTTTATTGAACAAATCAAACTATCTCTAAACTTTATATTCCAAAATTTGTGTTGAAATTTTTGTTTTTGTTTTTTGTTGTTGTTGTTGTTTTTAATCTTCACTGGAGGATATTTTTCCATTGATTTTTAGAGAGAGTAGATGGAGGGGAAAAGCAGAGAGAGAAACATCGATGTGAAAGGTACATTGATTGTTTTCCCCCTGCAAGTTCCCCAAGCAGGGTCAGGGATCAAGCCTGCAACCAAAGTATGTACCCTTGACCAGAATTGAACCCCAGGCCCTTCAGTAGCAGCTGATGCTCTGACCACTGAGCAAACAGCTAAGGCTTAACTTTGTAGTTTTATATTTAAGATATTTTTTGTTTATTCTTTGTTATACCATTCTACTTTTAATTTATGGGTGTGTTATTTCTACAGTTTTTCATTAGAAGTGCTATTTGAACACTTTTATTTAATTTCTGACACTTTTCATAAATTTTACCTTTGTGAATTTATATTTTTTTGTTATTTAATTTATGTATTGTCTAAAGTTTTACACGTCTTCTTTTTCCTCGCTTGACCACCTGCTTCCCCAAGCTATTCCCTCTATGGCAAGCCCCCACTGTCACAGTGTCTGTGTCCATTGGTTAAGCTAATATGCATACATACAAGTCCTTTGGTTGCTCTCTAACCCCCCACGTCCCCTGCCATTTGTCTCTAGATCTATTCTTGTTCATTAAATTATGTTGATCATTATATCCCACATATGATTGAGATAATTTGATATTTATTTTTTCTCACTGGCTAATTTCACTTAGCATAAGGCTCTCCAGTTCCATCCATGTTGTTGCAAATGGTAAAAGTTCCTTCTTTTTTATAGCGGCATAGTATTCCATTGTGTAGATGTACCACAGTTCTTTTTTTTTTTTTTTTTTAGATTTATTTTTTTCTCTTCTTTCACACTTTCCTTAAATGTATGACCAACTGTATTTTCCCATAGATATTTTAAATGACCATATAATATTGTAAACTAGTAACTTTGTGAATGTGGATAAAGATCTACATTTGTTCACTTTTGCTATAGAACAGAACCAGACATTCTGGGGGCGATCACCCATATTCAAGAATAGAAAGGCTCTATTGCAGTGTGTGCAACTAGGTACTCTCATTTTCTCTTGACATATTATTCAGTTTCTTTGGAAAACAAACCTCACTCTTTACTTTGGGTATGATCACCTCGCTGTGTTATTTCTGTTTAGTAAAATATGATCAGATTTGAGATGCTAAATGTTCTATGTGCAATCCTTCACTTATATCTTTTTTGTTAAGCAAAAGCTCTTTGGGCTTCTGGCACCTTGGTGGGAGCCTCAGGAACATATTAAGATCAGCTTAGCCTCATTAATAATCTTTCCTTCTTATTGAAATTTTGAAAGTTTCTCTTGTGAAGTCTGCCTTATTCTTTGCTCTTATATGATTATATAAGTTTTATGATTTTTGTTTAATTTTAACTTGGTTTCAGGAGGGAACATTATAAATATCTGTAGTAAACCTGCCATATATCTTCAAAGAAGATTTCTATAATTTGAGCAGGATGACCTCATCTCCCTGAAAAATTGTTGTAGGGTATTGGTTTTTGGTTGAAAATATCCAAAACAAAAACAAAAACAACAACACAGTTACACAGAAAAAGTAAAAGAAGAACTTCATATCAACAGGTAAACAAAACTTTCTATAAAACTGAGTAACTATGGACATATAACAAAGAAAGAATATCATTTTTAGAGATAATATTTACAGACAACTATCTTAGAAAACCAAAAATGTAAATATTTTATTCTATTTTACTTTTTTTCTCTACTCTCTATTTACTTATGTCCTTTCTCTTCTCCCCTCTTCCTTTTCTCCTCTATTTTTCACAATCATCTCCAAGACTCCCCAAGCATACTCTTATGTCTTTCATCTTAATTTTCCTTCTCTAAGGCCAGAGGGCCAGCTGCTACTCTTGGTGAGGTCCACAAACCTTTCTGAGCTTTCCATGTTACCGCCTTGTGATAACTGAACGAAAAATAAAATCTGCCTAAAATATTGTTATGTCACATTTGTAATGCTTGGAAAATATAAAAACACTTAAATAAACATACAGCTATTATATGACTGATTGTATGCGCAGGTTAATGTGGGTTTATAAAGATTAAAGTAGGATCTACATAAAGGAAATACATGTATTTGGGCTCTTTAAAATATTTGTTCATTCTGCTTCAATATAATTTATTTTTCACATCTATATTCCATTATTTCCATTAGACAATTTTTAAATTCTATATTTATTATCTCTATGTTTATTTGTAAGATATCTCAAACATTATTTGGGGTTGTATTAGTCAGGGTTCTCTAGGGAAACAGAAGAAAGGGAGAGGGAGAGGAGAGAGAGAGCGAGAAAGAGAGAGATTATAGAAATTGGCTCATACCTATGTAGGCTGAGAAGTCTCACAATCTGCCCTGTGTTCTAGTATGTGGAGAGCCAAAAAGCCAGTATAATTCAGTCTGAGTCGGGAGATCTGAGAACTGGGGGGCTAACAGTGTAAATCTTCATCTGAGTCCAAAGCTTAAGAATCAGGAGCACTGATGTCTGAGGGCGAATAAGATGGATTTCTCCACTAAAGCAGAGAGAGCAAATTCTCATTCTCTTCCATTTTGTTCTATTCAGGCCCTGGATGAACTGGATGATGACCACTCACATCAGGGAGGGTGATCTTGTTTGCTCAGCCTGCTCATGTATATGCTAATCTTATCCACAAAAACACCCAGAAAAAAAGGCTTTTGTCAACTATCTGGTTTTCCTTTAATCCAAATTGATGCATAAAACTAGCCACCACAGGTGTTCAGACGTAAATGAAATACATATAAATATGTCTAATCTTGAAGAAACATTTATTGTATAATTACTATGGTGCAGACCATAATCAAATACCAAGGATACATTTCCCTGGATAAATAAGTAGCTTATTTAGTAAGGAGGAAGTAAATAGCCAACATAAAATGTATATGCTAATGCCTAGTATGGCTGTATGTACAAATTACAGGATTAAACATGCTTTTGAAATAGCTTATCCTTCCTAAACCAAATACATGCAGAGTGCAAGTGTGGTTGGGATGAGAGCTAGAACACCTACCAGGACACTTTTTCAAAGAAGAATTTAAACATGGCTGATTGATTTCTCCATCTGAAGTCCCTCCCATTTCTCCATTCTCAACCAGTCAAGCCTCCACTCATTATTCACAGATTGGCTCAGCTGCCCTCCTTCTAGGAACCTCCATCACTGTTACCACCACCTGCACCATTACCCATGTCATCACATTAACACCTTTTAAGACACCATCACCAATGGCACAGACTCATCCTTTAGCTTCAAAAACGTTTTCTATTTTGTTAGAAAGTGGGCAATTCTTTTCACTATGTAAAATATATCTGTTTATAGTCTGTGTATTTGTTTATTTACACTGCAAGGGGAATTGTGTATCATTGTATTCCAGGCAAAGCATAGCACATGGTGGGCTTACACGGTGTATCCCTCCATGAAGTACTTTCCCTCTGTTTATAAAAAAATAAATCTTCACAAAAGAGGTGGAGCACTTGTTTAGCAATTAATATGATGTGGGTTGGAACAAAATGAACACATTTTACTATCACTGTGTCAGTTTTCTGTTATTGTGTATACATGGCCTTGGTTTCATAGTCATGTTGGAACATTAACCTACTAGTGCTGGCTATGATCTTTTTCGACTAATTCATTATAAAAGTTTTCTTATTAAATGATTAATGTTTAGTGACTGTTACTAAAATTGTGGAAATGGAAAGACTCGGAGAACATTTGATGCATACTTAAAATTTTGTTTTATTTTTTCAGCATTGAAAGACTTGAACCAGAAGTCTAAAAATATAAACTTTGAATGTAGGCTTTCTAGGCAATAACTTCTTATTGAAACACACACTCATAAACATAATATATAGTCATTTACCTATAGCAAAATAACTTCCAATTTTCTTCACATGACTTATAATTTTCTGGATTTGAGATATAAGAAGGAAATCTTGCAATGACCAAATATTGTGAAACTTATTATGCCTTATATATGTTAAATTACATACTTGCATCTATAGGGGAAGGGCATGACTAAAGCATGATATAAATGTATATAATTTAGACAAACAATATGTTGTTAGATAAATCCTGCAGATGTGAAGAATTTAAACAGGAACTTTAGAGAAAAACTAACAGTTGGATTTTTCAGATCCCTTTGAAAACATTTGTAGAAAGAAATATTGAAACTTTTAGTGGAACAATACGAGCATATGAAAGACTCAGCCTTCTGAGATGATGGTAGACTATTTCCCCCTCAGCAATGGAAAACCAATGATCAGACACATTCTGTAACCCACCCACTGAGCTGGCAGTGCCCAGGACGCCCAATAACCTCTGTTTGACTTGTCACTTGCAAGACAAATTTGCTCATATATCATGACTGCCAGAATCCCTTTTCGGCAACTGTATCAGTAATTAGCTATGCCTTGTTAGTGCTCAAGGCATATGTATCTGTCACGTTGATAAAAAAGGTCCAGTTTTTTTTTCTTTAATTTTAACTAACATGTTAGCCTCTCAGCATTATAATGCCAACAAAGAGCCACAGTATCGATCAAACCCTCATTGATGACCTTTAAAAACTCATGTTGCTTGAGAAAATAAGAACCAGTATGCAATGACACCATAAAGAGTATAAAAATTAAAGAATAATAATAAAGTCTGAAGTTCATAGAACCATTTGGAAACATTCTCAGAAGTTTTGGGGGTAAGTTTTTTGATTGAGTCGAGCAATATGTATCTTTTGTAGAGTTTTCTGAGAAGTTAATGATAAAATGTATTCCTATGTTTTCTCTTATAAAACACTAATAGGTAATTATAAGAGCCTTAGTTCCAACTGAAAAATTGTTATTTTAGATGTTTATTTGTATTGAGCACAATTAAAAAGAAGATATAGAATTTTATAGATCAGAGATTTTCAAATTTGAACTTGAACAAAATCAAATGTAGTAATGGTTTAAAAATAAGAATTTAAAGACCAAAATATACTGAAGCAAAATATCTTAAGAGGAAAGACATCATAAAAAAGTGAAAAGGCCAGAAAGTCTCAAATAAAGTATTTGAAAAATTTTATTAGGTGGTAGTATAATTAATATTTTACAAATATTTAATTGAACCATTAAAATATCATTTAGATGCTACAAATCAGTAATAGACCAATATTAAAATTTAGCATAATATTGAACAGAAATTTAGAGGAAGTGCAAGTGGCCAACAAATACATAAAACTATATCAAATCTCATTTATAATTGATAACAATATAAAATGGCAATGGTGATTCTCTCTTGCAAAATTAAAGACTTGCAAAATTAAATTATATATATATATATATATATATATATATATATTATCAGTAATTATGGTAATAGTATTGGTGAGTTTGCTCTATTTGTTAACTTTGAGGGGACCCATAAAAATATCTACCTACAATATAGTTTCATCAAAAAACAAATATGTCTATGATGTCTTCTGCTGTGTCCTTGTAGTACCTCCAATAATGACTAAAACTAGCTAGCACATGGTTGATTCTCAAATATAATCTGTTCAATTAATTATTAATTATGCACATTCTCTGACCTAGTTCTCTCTCTAGCAAAATCAATCCTATAAAAAACATAATATAAATAATTAAGTGTGTAATAAGATGTTCATTAACATGCTGCTTCCTGAAAAGGAAAGAACATCAAAATAAAAAATAATTTACAAAAAAAGAATGACCTAGATCTCATATGCTTTGGAAAGATAGCTATAATAATAAAAGGGTAATATGCTAATTAGACTGGATGTCTTCTGGATGTCATTCCGGGCATCCTTCCTGATGAAGCCGGGGCCCAAGGGAAGCAGCCTGGGTCCCTGTGCCTGTGGGCAGGTGGAGGAGGGAAGCAGCCTGGGTCCCGGGTGCCAGAGGGAAGCCGGTGCCCGCAGCCAGGGAAAGAAAGGCCTACTCTTGCACGAATTTGGTGCATCTGGCCTCTAGTTTAAGATATTAAGTTAAAAGACTAAGCAGCCCTGGCAGGTGCAGCTCAGTTGGTTGGGCACTGTCCCTTGCACCAAAAGGTTTCCAGTTAGATTCCTGGTCACGGTACATGCAGGATTGCGGAGTGGATCCAAGAAAGTTGGCATACATGAGGCAGCCAACTGAAATTTCTCAATCACATAAATGTTTATATCTCTCTCCTTCTTCTTTCCTCTCTCTCTAAAAATTATATGTATATGTACATATACACACACTGAGTGGCCAGATTATTATGACCACCTGACATTTGTAGACAAATTAGCTATAATTTCGCTGGAGGGCCAGACCATTATAAATAGGGAAGCAGGTTGTTTACCACGACAGTAGAAGTGATTTTTTTCTGAAGATATGGGTAAACAATGCAATTTAACAGCCTTTGAATGTGGGATATATATAAACTATATATATATATATATATATATATATATATATATATATATATATTTAAATGAATATATAGTTTAAATGAATATGTTCCTTTTAAAAAAGGAGACAAAGAAAACTGCAATTTAAATATAATGATGTCATGCATCCTCTAAAATGTTTAATTTTTTGAGAAATATTGCTAGAAGTTTGACAGATCTGTTGGTGTATTTTAGACTTTCAGGGGAGAAAACTAAAATCAGATGCATAGAATACTAAACAAATGAAAAAACATGAATAAATTATTAAATGTGGAAAAACTCTTTAAAAGAACCATTATAACAATTATAATACATTACCTGACTAATAATTTATAGTCATAAATTATAAATATTTGCTATTTATACAAACGTTTTGATTTCTTTAAAATGAGTTGTTCCAGGCAACTGTAGTGAATGTGGAAGAGGCTGAGCCCTCACACACTACGATAAGTAGTTAAAAGCTCTTGCCTATCATTGCTGATTAAAGAAATTGTTACCAAATATATTACTATGAAAAATACAAGTACCAGAAGAGTCATCTAAAAAAAGAGCAAGGCTCTGTAAAGTATTAATAGTCTGGAAAAGTTTTAGGGGAAAGAGACTGCACAGAGTATGGGTGATTTCAAATGGAAATTTTTAGCAAACCATTTTAAGATCCTTTTGCATTTGAAAAATAAGTACCGTTTTTGTTTCCATGCTTGCTTTTTTTTTCTTTTTCTTTTTGGGTTCATTTAACTTTTTGTGTAACTAGGGGATAGGTAAAAATGATTTTCAATATTTCATTAGAAGATCCAGTCAAATTATTTAACTACTTGCCCTGCATTCCCAATATATTTTTCTATAGCTTTTACTTTTGAAAAGAGGAATTGGTAGTTGTGTGAGAATGCGGAAGGGCATAGAACAGTGATGGCGAACCTATGACACGCGTGTCAGAGGTGACACGCAAACTCATTTTTTTGGTTGATTTTTCTTTGTTAAATGGCATTTAAATATATCAAATAAATGTCAAAAATATAAATCTTTGTTTTACTATGGTTGCAAATATCAAAAAATTTATATATGTGACAGGGCACCAAAGTTAAGTTAGGGTTTTTCAAAATGCTGACACGCCGAGCTCAAAAGGTTCGCCATCACTGGCATAGAAAGAAAAATATAGAAAAGTGGTTAATACCATTGTGGCATAGCAGGAAACACCAACATACAGTGAATAATTTGTCTCTTTTGAAGTCAGAAAAATATCAACTTTAATGCTAAGCAGTGTTAAATACAGTATTTTCTATCTATATAATAGAGGAGTATGCAAATTAGCCAGGACACCGTACTGTCACAATCGAACAGCAAGGACCTGAGGCTGCATGGCACCTGGCCAGGGCGAGGGACCTCAGGCTGTGCCTCCTGCCTTGCAGGGTTTGACAGAGACATCAGGCCAGGCCCCTGACCCCGGCGCCAGGCCTGAAGACCTCAGGCCATGCCCCCAACTGGCAGGGCTCGATGGGGACCTCAGGCCACACCCCCATCCCTGCGCCAAGCTGGGGGAGCTCAAGCCCCCCCCCCCCCATCTGGCAGGGCTTAACAGGGGACCTCAGCCCATGCCCCTCGCCCTGGTGCCAGGCCGGGGGACCTGAGGCTGCTCCCTCCGCCTGGAGTGGCTTGACGGGAGTGCGGCTGGCTGGGTCTGGGTCTCACTCAGTGGGGGTGGGGCTAGCCAGGTCTGGGTCTCCTGCGTTTTTGAAGTATGTGTGGGTGGTGGGTGGAGACTTGACTCTAGATCCTGGCAGTGCACCCCAGACTCTGACAGGAGGGAAATTTTCTTTTTTTTAAATATATTTTATTGATTTTTCACAGAGAGGAAGGGAGAGAGATAGAGAGTTAGAAACATCGATGAGAGAGAAACATCGATCAGCTGCCTCCTGCACATCCCCCGCTGGGGATATGCCCGCAACCCAGGTACATGCCCCCGACCGGAATCGAACCTGGGACCCTTCAGTCCGCAGGCCGATGCTCTATCCACCGAGCCAAACCGGTTTCGGCAAGGAAATTTTCATATATATTTTATCAATTTTCTTTCATATCTGATACTTCTATTATAGAGAAAGGGAAAATAGCAATATTAAAAATATTTCCTCTCATTAATTCCCTTTTAATATGCACGAATTTCGTGCATTTGGCCACTAGTATAGATATAATTTCAAAAAATACATTTATTTTTTCTTGTGGATTTTATTCTCCTATCATTTAAAAATATATGCTAGTAATAGCATGAGTACTAAGTTTGCTTTCTTTTATTGCTTGAAAAGAAATAGAAACTATTCTAGTTCATCAACAAAAAGAGCCCTAACCAGTTTGGTTCAGTGAATAGAGTGTTGGCCTGAAGACTGAAGGGTCCCAGGTTCAATTCTAGTCAAGGGCATGTACCTTGGTTGAGGGCACATCTCCAGTAAGAGGTGTACAGGAGGCAGCTGATTGATGTTTCTCTCTCATTGATGTTTCTAACTCTCTATCCCTCTCCCTTCCTCTCTGTAAAAAATCAATAAAATATATTTAAAAAAAAAACAAACAAAAAGGAAGTTTTTGGTGCAAAGATATATTTTACTTGAGGTAAATTACACTTTCAGCCAGAATACATTTAATACTAATCAGCATGCATTCGATTTTCGCATGTATTGAATTAAACAAGGAAAATTTAGTTTGATTATTTCATTTGAGTTAGTTATTTCATCATAAATTAGAATGCAACTATATCTAGCTATCCTATATCAGTGGTCGGCAAACTCATTAGTCAACAGAGCCAAATATCAATAGTACAACGATTAACATTTCTTTTGAGAGCCAAATTTTTTAAACTTAAACTATATAGGTAGGTACATTCTTATTAACTTAATTAAGGTACTCCTAAGGCTTAGGAAGAGCCACACTCAAGGGGCCAAAGATCCACATGTGGCTTGAGAGCCACAGTTTGCCGACCACGGTCCTACATAATAGAAGGCTAATATTTAAATCGACTGAACAGTGGAACGACAGGCCACTATGATGCACACTGACCACCAGGGAGCAGATGCTCAATGCAGGAGCTGCCCCTGGTGGTCAGTGCACTCCGACAGGAGGAGCGCTGCTCAGCAAGAGCCCTGAGTGAGGCACACTGCTGGCGAGCACAGCAGCAGTGGCGGGGAGCAGGCCTAAGCCATCAGTCAGACATCCTGTGAGGGCTCCCAGATTGCAAGAGGGTGCAGGCCAGGCTAAGGGACCCTCCTGAGTGCATGAATTTTATGTACCAGGCCTCCAGTATAAATATAAAGTAACTGATGTATTAGAAATACAAAAAATAACAAAATTTTTATTTTGCGTTAATAACTGATGGGGCTATAAACCCTATATTTAAATTGCTTAAAAGTGATCTAAAATAGTATCTTCATTTGCCTAGTAATATTAGCCCCCAAATCCTTAAGCATTTATTTTGTAGGGCACTTATACAATACTAATTTTTATATTTGTTTCAAATGAAAGGAACTAGAGAGACAGTTCCTTACAAATCATATTCAATTCACACTGACAGGTTAGGATCACCATTAGCCATACCATATGCCTGGCTATAAAATGGACTAATTAGTATGTACCCCCTGATAAGTAGATTGCTAATTTACTATGAATGTATTATCCACATTAATGGGAAATTGTAGAAATCTGCAAATATATGTCTTCATTGTTTTTAATGAACATATCCATCACACCAATAGCTTTCTCATGTCCCTCTGTAATTCTCCTTTCTGCAATCACCCCTGCCACCCATACATTCTCAGGCAGTACTCTGATCTGTGTTCTTTCACAGAAGGTTAGTTTGTGTTTTCTAGAGTTTTATATAAGTGAAATCATTCAGCATACTCTTATTTTTGGCTTGTTTCACTCAGCATAACTATAGATTTGTCCATCTTATGTGTATCAATGGTTCATCATATATGAATATGTATATCTATATATCTATATCTATATCTATCTATCTATCTATCTATCTATCTATCATCTATCTATCTATCTATCTATCTATCGATCTATATGATTTCAGAGAGGAAGGGAGGAGAGAGAGATAGAAACATCAATGATGAGAAAGAATCATTGATTGGCTGCCTCCTGCATGCCCCCTATTGGGGATCAAGCCTGAAACCAGTGGACTCAGCCTTGCTGATGTAGCTCAGCACGTGAGACCAATTCTGCAAGTAGAGGCTGACCTGGCGGGCAGGCGGGGGACAGGTTCAGACTGGGGTGCCCCTCCTGACCCAGGGCATGGCTGTCCTCACCTGTCTGCTGTGCGACCATCATGATGACGTTGAGGCACCTGCTGATGACGTGCTTGAAGCTCTTGCAGTGGTCCCGGTGGGGAAGAACACTTGAGGGCATAGCTGAAGTTCCCACAGTCAAGGTAGTGGTCACCAGATCGTCATGACCGCGCCTGTGGGCCTGGCTGCGAGTGGACACCATCTGGTGTGGACCTGGCCGTCCCTGCCGTCCCTCCTCGTCCCTGTCCTGAGTGGCACCTGATCCTCTCCTTGAGGGAGTTGCCCTTGCTTCAGGTCCAGGTCCCGCTTCTCCTGCTTCAGCCGGGCCTTCTTCCACGTGGCCTCCGCCCATGCATTGTCCAGGGGCGGGGGGTACACCCCATTCCCGGATATGGCGTACGGCACGCTGTGCAGGCCCTCAGGGAGGATCTGGCCATCAGGACTGATGTGCTAGCAGGAGGGCGCCTCCTGGGAATCCCTGCCCTTCGGACCACAGCTCCTGGTGGAAGCACCCAGTCAGCAGGGAACACAGGGGCAGTGGGGAAGGGGGGACCAAAGGGAAAAATGCTGTGGCCCTGCCGAGCCAGAGGAGCCCAGGATAATAACACAAGCACACATGTGATTCAGGAAACCATCACTACAATCTGTGTCATATATATGTCCATCAGATTGTGGTATATTCAGACCCTGGAATAATATTCAGCCTTAAAAAGAAAAGGAAATCCTGTTATTTGTGACAATATGGGTGTAGAACACTATGCTAAGTGAAGTAAGCGGATACAGAAAGACAAATTCTACATGATATTACTGATATGAGGAATCTGAAGTAGTGGAACTCATAGAAGCAGAGAATGGACTGGTGATTGTCAGAGGCTGGGAGAAGGGGGACGTGAGGAGGTAATTAGCCAAACTAGATTCTTATTCATCAAAGAAGTGAAAATTAGAATCGCAATGCCATACTACCATGCACTACCATACGGCTTAAGCAAGGAAGCAACAATAAACAAAAAGAAAAAAATATATAGTACTAGTAATTATACAAAATGTTAGCAAGGCTGTAGAAAACTAAAAGATCTGGCACTACTGGCAATCATAGTAATTGGTAAGACCCTTTGAACCACTTTGGAGAAATTCTGGTGATGTTTGCTAATGCATATCTCATACTCCAGCAATTCCACTCCTAGATATAAACTGATGAACATGCATACGGATGTGCACTAAAGCAACATACTGGAATGTTTACCATGGCATTATTTGTTGGTGATGGCAACAAACTGGCAACTGCCCATCTTCAGCATAATGGTGTATTCATACCAGGGAATTCTAGAGGACAATGTAAATGCACAATCTACAACAATCCACACCAAAACGAATGAAGCCAGACACACACAAAAACCCACATATTGAATGAATTGCTTTATATTACAAAGCAAACAAAGCCACTCTCTGCTGCTAAACATCAGGAGTAGGGATAGTGACAGAAGAGGGCACAAGAGGAATATGAGTATTGGACATATTCTTGTTCTTGATATACTAGGGATGGTTATACAGCTGTGTTCACTTTGTGAGCAGTCATGAAGATGCACAGTTATGACATGTACTGTTTTCTGTATGTAATTTAATACAAATAAATATAAAAATGATATGTGGTAGGAAAAATGTTACTGTATGTAATATGAAAAACTGTAACCCCTCCCATTATATTTATTTGCTCAAGAGAATAGTTGATGCTGCATTTTTCTAGCCCTTTTATTGGAACATTCTGAGATAGTTATCTTGTGCCTCCCAGGGGAAATCTGGCTTGTGGTTCCCTGACTTACACAGTTTTGTGGTTTTAAAGCAATGTAGTCAAATTGTCACTGGGTTGAATTGGTTTAAGACATTCATTTTGAGTGAGAAAGAAAATTCTTATTTGAAGCAATACTAGAGTTCTCAGAATTAACCAAGATTTTTGGGTTATGCAGGAGGGGGACACTTTGAAATTCTTTATGTAGGGAACAGATTGTATTCATCACTCTTTTCTTAAACCTACACTCTGTTCTCAATTTTTAAAAGGAAACGATCATGAAGTAGATAATATCATAAGCAAATGGAAATAAGAAAAAGGGTTACAAAAGAGAGATTTTCATAAGTGCCACTAAAGATTGCTTACCTGATTTATATCTCATCAAAAGCTGTGAGTATATGCATGGCAGGAATATTGAAAAAGAAGATATTGCTGATTATAATTAGGATTAAGATAGTATCAATTTAATACTAAAATAGAATTAATAATGACAATTATCAAAGACTATGTTCCTGATCACAAATACTCATCTAATCATAGAATCTCATAGTGACTCTAGTTACTTTCAGATAGAATCTGACTCTTGGTAATCAAATTCATGACTGGGTCAGCCATCTGTGCAGGCCACAACTCAGAATGATGCACACACACTTTCTAGCACATTCTTAATAGTACATGTGTTGTGAGAGCTTTCTAGATAAGCCTAACCAAGCCAACTTCTCTTCATTTAATTTTGAAAAGCATACTTCTTAAACTAAAGGCATAATAGCACTGAAAGGTTAACATTCATTATGTATTTGTAATAAAAAGATCTATTCAAAACAACATTCTGAATGCTAGTGTTTCCTCAAATTACAGTTTGGTATCCTTGGCAAGGCATTGGGTTAATTCACTTTTACAAAGAATTATGATATAGTTTTAGAAATAGATGAATAACATATTGACTTATGATGTCTGACGAAATAATAGAAAAAAATTAAAACTAGTATATGTATAAAGACAAGAACAAATTAAACTGCTCATACTGTCTGTTATTTATCATTTTCCAAATAGGCCTCATTTTATAAAGATAAGGAAAGTAATAAGATCTATTTCTAGACCATATGGAACTGCATAATTCATCAGGGATGTTACCAGATTCAAGAAAAGTGACTGCATTTCACAAGCTGGAGAGTTTCTTTCGCAAGTAGAATTACAGAGTGAATATGTTCATGTTAGGGGCTTTCTAAGTTTTTCATTGGATCTATATGTGATTATAGAACAGTACGATGATGATTTTTTAAAAAATACTTTTAAATACACAATGTGGTTCTTCCTTTTTATTTTTGTTTCAAGTAAAACTTGTTATGCTAGACTGTGAGATATTTCCATTTGGTTGAGTCAATAAGGACATCACAAATTTTATTTTTTCAAGATGATACGTTTCACAAATGTCTAACCTTATTTTCCAAGAAGAGTTATTTCTTGGATGGGTTGATATTCAACCTAGGCATGAGCAAACAGTGTTTATTCAGAGAAATAAACACAGAAAAAAAATCAGAGACACACCAAAAGCCTTTTGACAGCCTCTGACATTTCTTTCAGGGAAGTGGCCATTCTTTCTTACAAATTCGTATGGACTGAATTGTGTCCTCCGAAATTTGTACGTGGAAGTCCTAACTTCCACTACCTCAGAATGTGATTGTATTTGGAGTTAGGGCCTTTAAAAGGTAATTAAGTTTAAATGAGTTGTCAGGGTGGGTCCTAATCCAACTGGTGACTCCATAAGAAGAGATTAGGACACATAGGGAGACATGGTGGGGGTGGGGGGTGGGAATGGGCGTGGAGTTGGGGTGGAGGAGGGTAGGAGGGGTGAACACACAGAACAAAGACCATGTGAGGACAGAGCAGGAAGGTGGCCATCTACAAGATAGAGAGGCTTCAGCAAAACAAAACCTGTTAGCACCTTCATCTTGGACTCTAGCTTCCAGAGCTATCAGGAAATACACTTCTGCTCTTTAAGCCTATGCTATCTTATTATGGCAGCTCTCAAAAACTACTACACAAACTAACCGACATTAGGTAACTAAGTTTTTTGCATGTATGGCTTGGGCTAGTTTCATCTCCTAGTCATCAAGTTAGAAAAATATATGATTTAGCTTTTTGAGAACGCTGATAAGGATTTTTATAAAGATATTATATATATAAGGCTCTTTAAAAAGGCTCCTGGAATTACCACATTTTGTCTGACCCAAGACCTCCTCCCATCCAATTAAGATGGTATAAACAGGTAAAATGTTAGCTTTCAAAATTTGGGCAATTTTATAATTCATTACTGTTGAATATATCAGACCAGCCAATGCAGGAGTATTTAAATTATTGAATGCAGCATATATTTAGCATTCAACTAAAAATTAGATCCTCAAGGGATCTAATTTGTTATTTGTCCCTGGTGCCAAATTAGGAATTAAGGATCTCTTTAGATGTTAACATTTTTGCATATATTGACTTCAAGAATGTAATTATACCTCTTTTTCCTTTTGGATACTGGGTTGGAAATAACTTCTCTGTATTTGGTCTCCCTGTGTCCCTGATTAGCAGCCACCAGAAGAACAAGACCCTGCACCTGAATGCTCAGTCTACTGCTGGATTCTCCACATTCAGGAAAGAATCTCGCTGGAACTGACAGTTGCATGCTCTGTTTTCAAGCCATCCAGTTAAGAGTGCTATCAACATTCCACTGTTTCCAAAGCTCTCTGCCTACTTTTGATTAAATACAATGTCTTGGACAATGCTAGGTGCTTGTGAGTAAGCCATTACCGTTAATTTCCAGGGGTATCCATATTCTGATTATAACTTCTGATTAATAATATCTTATTTAAAAATGTAGTCTTGATTATTGTATAAGGATAGAACCTACCCTCAAACTGGTCAACCCCTTGGAAACTGAGCAGGAGGCCATCAGAGGCCACTGTGTTATTTGTGTTGCTATTTCTCTCGTTTCCCAGTGATGTCCTGACTATAACTCTATCAAAGGATGATTAAGGAAGAAATAATACAAACAAGAAAGAAACAATGCAAACCAGCATTTATATTGCAGTTTGTATTTTCAAAAAAAGCTTTCTATTAAAATTGCTTTGTTTTATCCTCTCTCAAGTCCAATGAAATAACATGATATTCCCAAAGGATCATTGACTTGGAATCAGTTTTATAATGATTACTAATGATTTTATATATATATGCCATAGTATCTGGCAATTATTAATCTTTAGGGTATCTCAGGAGTAATTAAAAAATATTATTATTCAAACTTAAACTCAGTGATGTGACTTCATTGAAACTTAACCAAAAGATGCTGTCCTCAAAAGCAGTATAGAAGTTCTGAATGAATTGATAAAATATGAATAGAAAAATAGTTCTGTTTCTATGCCAATCATTGTGGTCAGTGCTTCCTTGCTGATTTATTGCTTTTTCTGCACCCAAGGTGAGAAGTTGCCTCGTTGGTGTCTACTCTGGCTGGCCATGACTTTAGGAAGACAAAACAGAGAAAAAGCAGAGGAAACCTCTCTCTACCTTCCTTTCGCATGTCTTTATGTCTTTATGCCTTTGTTTCCCCCTTTCCTCTTTCGTCCACCCCCACCTCCCCACCCTTGCCACCAAGACACAAATTTCCTATTAGATGAATACAAATTGGAGAATAACCCACTTCTCTTTTTAGGATCAAAAGTAGAAAATAGAAGATCAAGGGTATTATTTGTTCAAAATTGAGCTCTCACTTTTGCAGAAAAACAATAACAAAACAAACATTCAAAATCTTTATTCTTTGGCAATTAACCTTAGTCATTCTCATTTACTCAACCCTGATACAATTGATTCAAGTAGATTTTTTTCCTAAGTGCAAGTGTGAGACCTTCCTTTAATTTTATTTTTAGTATATTGTTTATATTGTTAACATCAACTGAGACAACATTCAAGTAATAAGATGCTTATACATTAAAGAGCAGACAGCACCTGGCTTTTCTGCCTAACTAATAGAAATGTTATCACCATCCAGAAATGATGAAAAGAAATAATAGAATTGTTTACTTGAACATGGGCCTCTATTTGTCACTTCTCTTACCTCAAATACCTCACCTTTCTCGCGTCTGTGCATTCAACACTAATGTTCTCGCTATTTAAGAGAAATTACCAACTGAAAGATGTTAGAGGTGAGATCAAACTTGCTCTGCCTCATGTTTAGAAGAGTGTTCTCTGTTACAAACCTTATTTGTCTGCTCATGTTTATACACTGTTGGAATTCATTGAACAAATATATTATATAAAATATTTTAGATATAACACTCCATGTTTTTAACCTTTCACTATTTTTTATTTCAACAAATAAATTCAGTGATAAGGTTGAGTAAATTCAGAGAAGAAAAGATGACTCCATTTTGAGAATAAAGAGAAGCAGTTTGCTTTAAAGCACAATGCCTTCAATGTATGATTCAGATGGTTTATCACTTAAATCAGTAACTATAGAATACAATAGCTCTAAGGACACTTTAGAGATGATCTAGATGTATCTTCTCATGTGAAATGTAAAGAAGTAATAATATCCTTTATATAAAAGTAGATGAAATTGTATTATGTAAGTTCAGCAATGACAATATAATGAAAATTTAAAATTAAAGCTAATTACTCATTAGCTCCTTTTGATAATGCAAAACTTTTTTTCTGCTGGAAGAAAAAACAACATAAAAAATGAAGTGAATTAGCCTGGCTGACATGGCTCCATGGTTGAGCTTCGACCGATGAACCAGGAGGTCACGGTTCCACTCCTGGTCAGGGCACAGAACCTGGTTGCTGGCTCCATCCCCAGTCAGTGGTGTGCAGTAGGCAGCTGATCAATGATTCTCACTCATCATTGATGTTTCCATCTCTCTCTCCCTTCTCCCTTCCTTTATGAAATCAATTAAAATTACATTACAAATGAAGTGAATTAAAATAAAGTAAATCTCTGTATGGTTCTTCAAAGGCCCTTGACCATTATCTTTTTCATACATTGTCAGAGAGTGTTTCTCCTTAACATGAAAACTACAGATATATAATTTTACCATATGTCTATGTAATATGCTTTGGCTAATTACATTTTTGTAGTTTAACAATAAATGCCTCCAAAATTTTAACACCCTTTCTTCCTCTCTCTTTTTTAATAAATCTATAAATGCTCATAAATTTTACCTAAATGATTTCCTCCTAAGAAGTTCTGAATTTTTTTTTTATTACATTTAAGTCCATGGATTATTCTATATTAACAATTTTAGGTTCAAACATTATTTTTTAAGATATTTCAAATTTTATTAAACTAATTTAATTTAAAAACACAAAACTATACTCAAAAGAGCATTTTCTGTTTGAGGTTTCAAGCAATGAAGAGCCAGCTTCTCAATGTTGAAATTATATTACATGTTTCCATTAAAGGTGCTTGTGAAAGAAGTTATCTTCACTCCCGCTTGGAAAGAGTGAATTTAGAAACACATGCTCAACATTAAAATAATCAACTAGCCTTTGATAGTGTGGTACCTTTTTGTTATTTTATTAACCATGATATTACAAAGGATAGATTTTCTAATAGAATTGATTTCTAGGCTTTTTCTTGTAATGGGTTCTGTGATAAAGAGCTTATGCAACTTATCATAAACTAATATTCACGTTTCTGTGAATATTGTTCTTTGCAGCCACTTTATACATTATATAAACTGGATCTCTTAATGGCTCATTACTTTCTTCAGAGTGAATTATAATGGCATAAATTCCTTGGGTCTTCAAAGCACAGGAGCTGTATAATACAGCCTGAGGTTTCTGCCACAGGAATAAAAGTCCTACCTATATAATTATCTCCCTCAATTTCAAGATTACAAAGTTACTTTGCATACTACTACATGGTATGGACTACATTTTGCCTATACATTAATACTTATTATAATCATTCTTATTTTTTGAGTTTTTTCCTGGCAGCGTAAAATATGAATTATAGAACTATTTGTGTACAAAGTAAATTTTGCAATCATTTTTGAGAAAATGTCAATTGGCCACGAATTTGCCACTAGCTTGTGTCCTTTATACAATAGTCTCCCAGGAATTTAGGGATTCTTGACACATGACTAAGGATAAGCCTTGTGATTACGTTAATGTTTTCTGGGCTGGCTCCAGAACTAGAAATTCATTGATTTTTATAGGACTTTCTGGAAGTACCTGACTCTAGGTTGAGTGATGAGCATGGAAGGAAAGCTTTATTGTAAGGAGTTATGTCCAGAACTAACCTGACTCTCATTCACATATATATTTCATATTTAGTGGTTATGCAAGCTCAGAAAGGAAAGAGCTCCCCCCACCCGACTTTTTTTTATCTTCCAAGAAAGTAATATCCTAGAGAACGCTGACTTGGCAAACACATCTTATATGCTTAGAATGATTCTGACACTTGTTACTCTTGCATCTACCAAAAATAAATAAGCACATGCAATTATAAAAACATATATAATTAAAATATTTTAACATAGAATTCCTAATGTGAAATAAAGCAACTCTCAATTTAAAAGATTATTGTTATGTACTTTGTAACACAATGTCAAGTTCTGGAATTATCTGATGACTTTCAGAATGGCAAAATATATTATTCTGGAATTATCCTAGAAGACCTTGACATTCACAAAAATTCTCATCTTTGCATGTACATTTTTTTTCTAGAATATTCATTTTAGCACTTTGACCCAAAACAAGTAAAAGACCTAAAAATCAATTTTAGTTTTTGAAGTAAAACACAACCAGGCAATAAATCAATAGAATATACAAAGTCTTTGCATATTTTAAGAACACAATCAATAATGATGACATATTTGGCTTCAGTTGTTCATGTATTATTGTTTGTCTTCAAATTTTATAACAGATAAGGTTAAAAGTTCACATAAAATTTGTTATCTTTCCTATGGAGAAAAATAGGATGTTACTTCTAGAGAAATAACAATAGCACAAGTGATAGTATTTTGAAGTATCATAGGTAAATATTTATGACATGTTCCAATTGAGCATGTATTATATCTACACATCCTTAGAAAACTATATCTGGTACATTGTAGGTAAACATTAAACTTTTATGGAATGAATAAATAAAATAAAACACTGGTCTTGTACTAGTAGAATTTTTCTCTCTAAATATGCCTTTAAAATCATTGGCATGAAAATAAAATTAACATATTAACTGCAAAGCTTAAATGAATACTGTTCTTAGTATTTCCCAACTAAGAAATGGTATGCATTGAAGAATGTCAAGTGAAATCGATATTAAAAATAAAAAGATGCCCTAACAGGTTTGGCTCAGCAGATAGAGCATCGGCCTGCGGACTCAAAGGCCCCAGGTTAGATTCCGGTCAAGGGCATGTACCTTGGTTGCGGACACATCCCCAGTAGGAGGTGTGCAGGAGGCAGCTGATCGATGTTTCTCTCTCATTGATGTTTCTAACTCTCTATCCCTCTCCCCTCCTCTCTGTAAAAAAAAATACAATATATTTTAAAAAAAAATAAAAATAAAATAAGAGTCTGATAGCATTACCATTAACTACCTGATCTAGCAACATAAATATGTTTAAAATATATGAGTAATTTGTTAAAATGTTTGCTAAAGTGCTATATTCCAAATGCTCAATATTTTTGTAACTATCTCCAGTATAATTAAGATACACTAGCTATTCTGTTCATTCATAGCTGAATAGTCAATAATGAAGGAGTGGTTTTATAGTTACATTAAAAAAAATCAAATCAGCAGAACATTGCCAAGAAAAAACTATTTTTTCAATTGTAAAAAATAATAGATGGTTAACAACAAATTTTAATTATCTGTTCCTAAAAATTCAATAAGATATTTAGGTACATCTTTTATTTTGTTTTGGAAGGCAAATGGTACATCATTTTAAATAAAACTATTATTCATTTGGGAAGAGGGAATTTATTGTAGGAACGCTCTATTTCTCTTGTGTCCTTAACCTATGTTGTCTCAGAAAGCTTTTATGTAAAATAAATTTAGTTAGCAATGATAAGAATTCTACATAAGAAATTTGGTATTTAAATCCATCTTTATGTCATTTTATTATTAATAATTTATCTACTGATACCATAATTAATAAAAACCTCTTGGTATTTCAGTTGTAGTTACTTTATTCATAGATTAGAAGACTGCATATAGCTATGCTACTTTATTTCATACATCCTTATAGTAATATCTATACAAAAATAATTTATAAAAATGCTTTAGTACGGGGAAAAGAAAACTGAATCAGGAGTGAGGAAATCTGTGTTTGATTCAGAATTCTGTTCCTATTGGCCAGAGACCTTTGGCAAGCCACCTGTACTCTAAGCCTCAGATTCCTCAAATATAAATGCATTATATGGAAATATATAGGCTCTTATCAGACTTTGCTAAGTGTCTAAATAATAAAAGCAACAGCAAACCATAAATGTAAGTTACGAGAATGCTTCACACTTATTTAACACCTTAATTTATTTTAAGAATGTGCACATATGTGCTGCCATGTGATCCCATAGCAACTTTGTAGATTAGTCAGGGAAGAAACTTTTGCTCCAAAGTTACTTACAAAAAAGCAGAGGATAATAGAATTTATATGTTTTAAGCAAATCCACATTTGCAAAGTTGTGACATGCAAGAAATATTGTTAATTTATGTGTTTGTTTATTATATAAAGCAATTCCAGATATATTAATTTCACTTATACAGACTAATGCTAATGAATATAATGGAAGCATTATTGGATTATAATATTAATGATAAGTAGAATTTTAGAAATCATTCTAAAAATCCTCTTTAAAATGAATGAATTGAGTAATAAAGAAGATCAATCAACATATTTTATATGTAAGAGTGAAAATATGTAAACTAATATTCATTATTTCTACTCTTTTCTAAGTACTTTATGTAGGTAAATTCATTAATCTCCACAATTAACTTTAGAATATCCTTAAATCTTCTTATTTTTCAAGCAAGAAACTAGACATAATCAAGATTAAACAACATAGCCACAGCAATATATTCATAAGTGATGGAGCCAATTTCTATATGAACCCATGTTTTTTGGCTCTGATTTGTCTCATCCTAATCACTGCCTTAATTGTGTCATAATGAAATACCATTATTGATGGAAAATCTAGAATTAGACCTCTAGTCTCCTGAATAAGTCCAGTATTTTCTTCCTTTAATGATTTTATTCACTTATAATTATTTGAGGAGTATATATTGCAATGTAGAAGGCACTTCTAGTTTTTGAGGGATGCCAACATGATGAAATATAAAGTTGTATAAACATACTTTAATGCATATAAGTGTGATGGGTGAAAAAAAGAAGTATGTAATTAGTGTTATGGAATAAACAAGATCATCATTCTCTTATGAGGGGACAGTGATGAATTAAAGAAAATATGTTTATTACATTGGCTTTAAATTATATTCCAGTAAATAGACTAGCATAGTCAGAAATGGAGGTATGAAAGTAGCATATGCTTAAAGAACAGCTATGGCCAATAAGTCAGTCAACATGCTCAGTGTCAAGAAATGAGCTTGGAAGAATGGAAAGGCAGTGTTATGCCCAGAATTCAAGATCCCCAAGAAACCACGCCAGGGAGCCAGTTCGATGCAAAAGCAGAAGGTCCTTTATTGAGTTAGCTAACCCGACCCGGGCCTCCAGTCGACGAAGCGACCGGAAACCGAGTGCCACCCATGAGAAAATCAGGGCTTTAATAGTGAGGGGAGGGGAGCTGACTGTGGGCCCTGTCGATTGGCCAGGCGCAAGTTGAGTCTTGTTACACAGGATGTGGTCATCTCTATGGCGCACACATCCCTTGCTTGTCATTGGTTAGTTCAAAGAAATCCCGGGCGTGGCCAGCAGGGGCTTGGGCTTCCGGGAAGAAGGCACTCTTCTGAGCACATGGCCTCTGCCCCAACATGGAGGATCCAGGGTAAGATGGAGGGCATTGCCCTCGCCCTTTCAGGCAGCAGATTGTGAAGGACATTAAGTGTAATGTTGAGGTGTTTAGGATTTTTCTTGAAGAAATGAGAAGCTGTCATATATATAAAAAGGGATGTTCAAGTAGGGAAATGACATGATTCAATAATGAAAAGTATTATAAATATATTTAAAATTACATGGAAGTTATATCAAATGTGGAAAATCTAATATTTTTCAATGCCAAAACTCATTATCAGAGTACTTAATAGGAATCTTGGTCTTTGACTTTCTGAGTAATATTTTAATATATTTTTATTGATTTCAGAGAGGAAAGGAAGAGAGAGATAGAAACATCAATGCTGAGAGAGAATCATTGATCAGCTGCCTCCTGCCTGCCCTCCACTGGGGATCCCTCTACTTGGGCATGTGACCTGAATCAAACTTGGGACCCTTCAGTCTGCAGGCTGACACTATCCACTGAGCCAAACCAGGTAGGGTAATATTTTAAAAGTAAGAGCTCATTTATTTTGGAAAGTTTGCTTATATAATCTCACTTCTTGACTCATAAATTATGTCTTTAGGTATAATCTGGAGCCAATCAGTATTATCTAAAGCTTCCATACTGAGATATTCAGTGGAAGAAGAAAGTGGATCACTCAGTAATTTATAAAACCAAAATGCAGCAAAATATAAAACAGCTTCTTAAAACATTTTTCTATTCACGTTTGTATTTCTTTGTGAGTTAAAAAATTTGTCAGGAAAAAATCATTTTGTGGAAAAGCTTAGTTATTTTTTATATATCTTGTGCCTATTAATATTAATATTTCATTGTATTTATTTATTTCTGCTATGTCTCAATTCAATGTGGACACTGAAAGTCCCATAATTTAGTTCTGTAAAATGAAAGGATTTCATGAAAATCACATTCATCTAATTAATTTGAGTGAGATATATATATATGTGTGTATATATATATATATATATATATATATATAGTATTTACATTTTAAAATCATTCAAATGTTATTGAATACTTTAAGCATCTTCTGCATAAGGATATTTAGTTCTTAAATCTATTCATTTTAATACAGGGTAGGCACTAATAGATAAAATTTGACTTTCAGGTCAATGGATAACATTTTCAAATTAAAATGTATCCAGCCATAAATGCTATATTACCTCAAAATACAGTTACTGCCTATCAGTATCCATAGTAATTTCATATCCCTCTATTGTTAAATGAAATTACACTTGAAAGATTATTTAAATAAACTATTCTGAAATGAAATTATTTTCTAACTTTTCTACTCAGCTCTTTTTTTGGTGACCATTCAGAGACCTTTTTTCTTTTTTCAGTGGTATTTTTGTTCTCCTAAAGTTAACAGTGTGAGGGAATCACATTTTACTTACAAATTCTTCTCACAGATATCATGTTTTAATATTGCCATTCCTTAAGGTTTTGCTTATGATTAGAGTTTAAGCTTCTAAAGACTAAATTTTTAGTGTTCTTTGTAGAAGGAGAATCCACAAATAAATGAACAAGTCATGAAATTCTGCCTGATCAAGGCTGATAGGGAGCTAAGTGAGAACTCACAATTAATATTGAATCTGATCCTGGCACCAGGGGGGCAAATGGCTTCTCCAACTTCCTACCTTCACAGACATCAGACAATTGCACAGTAATGCTTAGCACACATCTGTTGCACTATAACATTCTGTCAGTTTCCTAAAGGAAAAACCAGGACATGTCTCTAGTGTATCCATATGCAAAGATTCTTTGTTCTGCTGCATAATTGCCCATGATATGCACAGGGTGAGTATTCACCATATGAGGTGAATACTTCACTTATATGTATTTTAGAAGCCATCTCATTGTGAACTGTGTTTTACGTTTATGTCTGGAACACTTCTGTGTCATTGCTGGGGTCTTTTCGCATCTGCAAGGGTTCAGGAATCTAGATTGGGGCTTTGCATAAATGAATGAAGAGACTAGAGAAGAAATATGAATTTGGAAGGCATTTTGGGGAGCCTGGTCTAGTGACTAAGCTCTCTGAATCTCTGGCCCCCTGGCTTTTTATTCCCACATTTTGCCCTATAGCAAAGCAGATATACATATCAAAGGTAAGGCCTGGTAAACAATAAAGGAACATCAAGTTGGGGAAACTGCCTTCAGCTCTCTGGCAGCAGGCAATAATAATGCAAATCTTCAGGCCTGCTGAAGCTGTCCATCAGCCTTCTGATGAACTTCTCGCATTTATTATGCTAACTACTGGAATTTGCTTCCAGCATGTCATCCTAACCATAATCTTCTATATTCTTTCTCTTCACCCTGTCACTCTCCCTCCATTCCCATCCATTACTCACCTACTCCTACCCTTCTGGTCATACCTTAAATGACCAGTGATTCATGATATTACTTATCATATAGAATATATTATTTACTTACCTATTTTCTTCTCTAAGGTACTATGTAGTAATTGTCTCAGCTATTCTTTTTATCTCACTAGGCATATTTCAAGCACTTCTCATAAGATCCCTTTCTGATTAGATGCATATGCTGTTTAATATTTTGATATTAACTTCACTCCTCAAATTCTGGCCCATTTATTTAATGTAATTTTCTATATTCATAATATTTTTAAACTTATCTGATAACATCTATATATTATAGAATCCTGTAAAACATATGAATGAATACATATTACTTTTATTTAAATATAAATAAACATAATTTATTTATTTATATTTAAATATATATAATTGAACCCTGTAAAACACATGAATGAAAGTAAAAAGCACATTTAATTAGCCAACAAATTAATAGCAATTGTTGCAATTTGTTACAATTAGGTCAGATATTTCTTCTATTCAAAATGGACATATGCTTATTTAAAAAAAGAAACACATTTTTTTCTTACAGATATTTAGCCTGATTTTTAAAAATGCATTTTCAACTTTTTTCAATATCAATAAATATTCTGAAATTTCATTTAAATTGCTGCATAGTATTCCATATCTATACTAATAACAGGGTAATATGCTAATTAGACCCGGAGACCGTCTGGGAGAGCTTCCGAATGTCATTCCAGACAAAGCCATGGTGGTGAGGCTGAAGCAGAGGCGGTTAGGGGTGATCAGGCCAGGAGGGCAGAGCAGTTGGGGGTGATCAGGCTGGCAAGGGAGGGCAGTTGGGGGTGAGAAGGCTGGCTGGGTGGGCAGTTGGTCAGAGTGATTAGGGGTGATCAGGCAGGAAGGCAGGTGCGCAGTTAGGATCCAGCAGTCCTGGATTGGAGAGGGTGCAGGCCGGGCTGAGGGACACCCCCCACCCCATGCACAAATTTCATGCACCGGGCCGCTAGTATGGATATATTTAGTCAGTAATGTATTGTTGTTATTTATATGGCTCCCAATACCTCAACGTTTAAAATGATGCTGTGATTAACATCCATCAACAACACATTCTTTGGCATATACATAAGTATAAAAATGTTATGAATATAGAAAATTACATTAAATAAATGGACCAGAATTTGAGGAGTGAGGTTAATATCAAAATATTAAACAGCATAGCTAAAGTTGAATTCATCAAATAACTCTGAAAGTTTAAAATGAAAGGATTGAAAAGAATATACAAAAAGTGAATTATTACTATTAATAATACACACGGCAAAGTTAATTTAGGCAATTTTGATTTAGTACTAATGCTTTGCTATGTACTTAAATTCTTCAAAAGAGACTCTCATTTGGTGAGCAAAATTTTCTCATTTTACAAATGAGGAAGTTTCAGGTTTTAGAAGCTATTTCACTTAAAACAAACCAGAAATGATAATATGATTAGGAGCAAAACACAAAATGTTAAATAGTGTTAGATGAGAAAAAGTAAGTTATTTGCTTTTGATAAATAAGTAATGCTTATTAGTTATAAAAATATATAAATCACAAATTTACATGAATATTTGTAAATACATATCATAAAAATCTATTTGCTAAATAACACAAGTATAAATTCAATGAACAATAGTAGTCATCAAAAAGAAACATTCAGCCCTGGCTAGTTTGGCTCAGTGGATGGAGTGTCGGCCTGCAGACTCAAAGGTCCTGGGCTTGATTCTAGTCAAGAGTACATGCCCAGGTTGTGGGCTCAGTCCCCAGTAGGGGGTGTGCAAGAGGCAGCCAATCAATGATTTTCTCTCTAACTCTTCCTTTTCCTTCCTCTCTGAAATGTATATATATATATATATATATATTATATATATATATATATATATATTATATATATATTATATATATATAATATATATATATATAAAAATTAAAAAGAAACATTCACAAAGAATAATCTTAAAGATAAAGAAATTTACACATCACATATTATTCTTTAGATTTTCAAAGATTAAAAATAATGATAACATTCTTGTTATAATTGGAAGACTCAAGAAATGATTTTCTCTTTCTTATTTCCAAGTCCCATTACCTTTTAAGGAAAGACATTTTTAAAAAGAATAAGGCCATATCAGAAAGATTGAGAAAGGCCCAACAGAGAACAAGATATTTCAACAAACTTCTCAAAGAGAGAAGCAGAGTGAATACAAGTGAGGTACTACAAAATAGGCAGAAAACAATTGTTAATAAGTGTCTGATATAAAAATCCAGTAGTTATGGCTGAAAGCATATGTACCCAGAGTGGGGACTAGTTAATAAATCTCTCTGTGGAAACACAATAACAATTTATTTGTTTATTATTATACCTCACTATTCTCACCTTTCTCTGACGTATATGCAGGTTAAGTTTAGATAGGATCTTATTTATTCTCAGGCTAAAAGACAGAAATTCAATGCCTTCTTCCCTAAAGATATTGAAAGAAATGCCAATAAAGACTTAAGATAGTGATGGACTTATACGAAAAAAAATCCAAGTACTTTGAAATTTAAAATTTCAGCCTGAAGTGCAGTTTTGTGATTGTTCTACCTTTATTTAGTAATTCTGTCTTATGGATGCCTTTAGACAACAAACTCTTCTCACAATCTGAATTACTAATCGTTAGCCAATCTTCTCAAGGAAAGATACAGTAAGGGTGTGAGAGGGAGGGGAAAGATGAGCCTGCATATACAGGTAGGAAAAAAAATATCAGAGAATTACTTTTAATACAGTATCGCATTATTGTTTTAAAATATAAATGTCTAATTGAAGTTTATAAACCATATGATGATAGCTGAAGTACAAAAGAAAGTACTCAGAAACAAGGAAAGCTAGAGAGTGTCACAGATGAAAGGAACTTAAATGTACGGTGATGTCCTGGAAGGGGTCCTGAAAATGACCAAAACATTTGGGTATAAAAACTAAGTAACACTGAATCGACTATAGACTTTGCTTAATACTACTAATAATCATCTTTGCTTATTTATTATGAAAAAATGTACCATTACAATGAAAGATGTTAATAACATGAAAAACTTGGCAAGGGTTATATGAGAATGCTATGCACTGTTTTCACAATTTTTCTGTAACTCTAAAACTATCCTAAAATAAAAGTTTTATTTAAAATAAAACCATAATAATAAGTATTGAAAGAGTTTTTAAAAAACATAAATGTGCCAAAATATTCAAATGGTGAGTCTGGATACAGAATATATGAAATTTCTTCTTTATTATTATAACTATTAATATGGTAGAAATGATTTCAAAATAAAAAGCAAAAAATAATAAGCAAACAAATCGGAGAACTCATCCCAGAAATATGCTGAGAATTCAGAGAGTAGATAAAGTTTTAACAGCAAAAATACCAAAAAGCTGTAATTTGTTTTCCTAGTGCCATGAAAATATAACATCTAGTGGAATGTAGAGGGGCTTACTTAGCAGAACATGTACTACTGAGATGGAATAATCAGAAAATAAGAAAGACTTTTTAAAACTTAAAAATGATTACAAAGTTTGAAAGATAAATTAAATGAAACCTCATAGTCCCATTTGTTCATTTTCTCTTTAGTTTCCATTGCCCTAGGAGCTGTATTGGTAAATAAAAAGCTTCTGCACAGCAAAAGAAACAATCAACAAAACAACAAGAAAGTCCACCGAATGGGAGAACACATTTGCCAATGTTATCACCAATAAAGGTTTAATCACCAAAATTTATAGGGAACTCATACAAAACTTAACAAAAGAAAGATAAACAACCCAATTAAAAAATGGGCAATGGACCTAAATAGATACTTTTTGAAAGAGGACATAAAGAAGGCCAAGAAACATGAAAACATCACTAATCATCTGAGAGATGCAAATCAAAACGACAATGAGGTACCATCTCACAACTGTCAGAATGGCTATCACTAACAAATCAACAAATGACAAGTGCTGGTGAGGATGCGGAAAAAAAGGAACCCTTGTGCACTGCTGGTGGGAATGCAGACTGGTGCAACCACTGTGGAGAACTCCCATTTGACTCAGTAATCCCACTTCTAGGAATATATCCCAATAAACTAGAAATACCAATCAGAAAGGATATATGCACCTCTATGTTCATAGCAGCACAATTTACCATAGGTAAGATTTGGAAACAGCCTAAGTGCCCATCAGCAGATGAATGGATTAAAAAACCATGGTACATTTACACAATGGAATACTACGCTGTGGTAAAAAAGAAGGAATTCTGACCATTTGCAACAGCATGGATGGAACTGGAGAGCATTATGCTAAGCGAAATAAGCCAGTCAGAGAAAGATAAATATCACATGATCTCACCCATTTGTGGAATATAATGAACAACATAAACTCATGTACAAAAACAGAGAAGCATCAATCAGACCATCAAACCACAGAGGGAAGGTAGGGGAGAGCAGGAATAAGGAGGAGAGATCAACCAAAGGGCTTGTATGCATGCATATAAGCCTAACCAAATGGACAGACACCAGGGGCGTGAGGCCAAGAGTGGGGAGATTAGGGGTGGGTGGGCAAGGGAGGGATAAAGACACATATGTAATACCTTAATCAATAAAGAAAAATAAATAAATGAAATGTGTGAAAATGAAAAAAAAAATGAAACTTCATAAAACCTAGAGAAAAAATATGAAAAATATAGAGAAAACAAGTTAAGAAATAAATATGAGACATTAAATATATAATGTATTCATATTAGTTCTAGACAATCAAACAAATAAATGAAGAAAAAATATTTTAAAAAAATTAATATTAAAGTATTTCCTGGTTCTGAAGAGAGATTTCAATCTACTGTCTTAAATGGTTCCTGTAGTGACAATTAAATCAATGAATGCATGAAAAACAAGCAACCAAAACGATGCCCATTATTATGAAAGTTAAGGACATCAAAATGCAATATACAGTTGATGTATGTACACCTGAAACCTATATAATTTTATTAACCAATGTGATCTCAATAAAAAAAGAACATCAATGAAAAACAGGCAATCCTAAAAAGATTCTGGAATGGATAAAACTAATTACACAAATGAAAACAATCACAAGTCACAAAACCAATAACCAATTCTTTTAAAATCAAGACTGGACTCCTCATCAACATTAGGGGAAGCTCACCAATATCAGATAATCTTTATATCCTTGCTATGGAAAATGAATCTCAATAAGCATAAAATAAGATAACAATTCTTAAAGTATCAAATGCCAAATAAAAACTGGAAATTACTTAAGATGGTAAAAACAACATTTTAGATACTTTTTAAATTTTTTTATTGAAGAGTATATAGAGTCCCTCTGGTCTACCTTCCCCCCTGGGTTTCATGTATACCCTCATCCATTTCATTGACTAAGTTATGGCTCCTCTTCCAATACAGCAGGTATAAGAACTTGAGAAGTTTGCTCATATTTCTTCTCTGCTGTATGCAAATATAGATTAAGCAGAGGGAATAAAGCAGGCAGTGTACCTTTGTATCTGCATTGTAATTATACTCCCAATAATCATACTCCCAATGAGTAGAAATGTAATGAAAGATCTAGACTTTTGTCTCAAAACCTGGAAAAAAATTTTCCTAGCATTAATTATGTGCATTTTGACTGTCATGATAAGGTCCTGAGCTTTATCACTGATGTCTTTCATGTACAGAGATCATCTGCAAAATCATTTGCCTTTTGAGATATAATCCTCATTTTCAAAAATATTATTTTCCAACTGGAGGCCCGGTGCACGAATTTGTAGGGTATGGGTAGGATCTGGCTGGCCCACTAGGATCAGGGCCAATGGGGACAGGCCAGTTGGGGGGAGGGAATGCGGGAGGTTGGCCGGCCTGCCCCACCACCTGGTCGAACTCCTGTTTGAACTCCTGGTCAAGGGAATGATTTGCACAGTAGCCTTTTATTATATAGGATTATCAGAAACCATAATTTGTATAAACATAATGATGCTATTTATTTTAACTGTCTCTGTATAGCTGACTGTATCAGCATTACATCTTTCATATTTCAAAGACTCACAAGATGCTGAAGTTTTAAAAAACACTTTTATTTTGGTATGCAGGGGTGGACAAAAACAGGGGTGAGCACACAAAACAGTTTATTCTTTTATTATTATTTATTAATTATTATGTTATTTACCATAGGAACAACTGTAAAACTACTTTTGCCAAAACCTTGTATAATGTATCTCTTTGGACTTTATCAGCTGGCATATCTACCTACTCAGTATCAAAGCAAGGTTTTATATCAACTCTACTATGTATACCTAGTAAGTATCAAAAGCCAGCAACCTGCATTCTACTTTTACCAGTGGTAAAATTTATATGGTATGAAATCTGCCGGGTGGAGCCATCTTGTTCTCTAAAAACATAGTATGGCCTTACATTCTAGAGATAAAATCAAGTGTCATGAATTATATTTCCAGATGCTCAGTATTGATTATTTATGACTTTATGAGAATTAATCAACTGCTAAATTAGCCAAAATATATTCCATGGCTGCAGAATAATTAATTAATTAATTATAAACAAAATTTTTAAATATACTTTAAACTGTAAGATACATTACATAAACTTACATTCATAACCATATTGTTAATTAATTAACTTATGAACATATGAGAGTTTATGTGAATTTTTATTTTTGCTAAGAACTCAGAAATTCAATTTCCCAGTTGTTTTTGAAAAGCAAATAGAAGTTGATACAGAATTTTTGCAAGGCAACTGGGGCATTTTCCCAATTTCAATTAATATGCCTGAATTTTATCATCTCCATTCTATTCACCAGGCAAAGAGAATATGGAATTATTTTTTGTTCCACAAGGAGGATCATTCTTTCCATTGCAAACAAAATGCTGGCATCAGTGAGTGAAAGAAACAAACCAAAAAAGGTTCAGAAGAAAACAAGCATATTAACATTTTTTCACTTGCTTTTCTGTTAAAGAAATAATGATGTCCACCTCACAAAGTCACCTCCAAATGAGCACAAGCATACAATTACTCCTCAGGGTTTTGGAGTTTCTCTCTCTCTCTCTCTCTCTCTCTCTCTCTCTCTCTCTCTCTCTCTGTTTTTCTTTTTCTGGGAGCACTGTATGAAATTGTTGCAGATGTCAAGAAATAGCATAATGGAAATGAGGTGATTACTCATTTAAGCCAAATGGAAAACTGTGTCTAATTGTCTGCCTGCTCCATTGACTTCAAATAGTCTGCACTCCCAGACTCCTGGTATGTTGAATGCCTTCACAAGGAGCTAAATGGACTTTCTGCAGCAGTGAATGGCTGTGGAAATTCAAAGAGGATTCCTGTTGATTCTGTGTCTCTTTGTGTCTTCTCAGTGCTAATTTTGTGTGTGTATGTTTTTTTAAACCATACACTGAAATTTCTTGGTTAGTGGTTTTCTCGGTTTCTTAGAGATTATGAGAGGAAACAAAAGCTTGAAAGTAATAATGTCAAGGTAAGATTACACTACTTCCTTTTGTTATTTTACATCTAAGCAACATATACTTGCATCATTTTTGGTTTCTCAATGATCCCCTGGCCAATGCCAGCACTTTGGTGTTTATTCAATTATTCAAAAAGATTTTCTTTTGTACGATCTTGTCTAACTTCATAGCAGAGTAACTTTTTGTTTTTATCAGTTAAGAAAATATTTCATGAGCCATTTTAATATTCAGCTTTTTTCTTTGATCTTTAAATTGACCAAAGTAAAAAGTTAGACATATCCTGCAGTTAATATACCAAATGAAAGCAATTTAAATAAGGGAGTTTCCTAAAGAGTGCTGAAAATTGAGTGATCTTTTAACTAGCCATAGAGACATTTTTACTTAACAACAACCAAAAGCATTGAATCAAAAATTTATAAAATCTAAATTGAAATTGCTTAAGTTGTATTATATTTTCTCATCATGATGGAAACCTAGAACACAGAAATGGTAATTTATTTACTATCAATATGGTATCTTATACCTATTTACACATATATCTGGATTGTAAAACAATTGGAATAATAAAATAAAACTGAGCTCAATTTTCACAATATATATTAATTCTATTTTATATTAAGACAACATTTATTGGGCCTCAAAGGAAATTCTTCATATAAAATTTAACAAAACAAAAAACCTTAGGCAAAATAATAAAACAAATCCTGGATCAGACAATGCCAAAGTACACATACCATAATATTTGTTTGAAAATAATTTATGGAAATTATATTTTTACTTCCCAAATTAATGTCAGCAGAGTTTGCCATTGGTTAAAATGAAGCAATATATTAATAGCCCTTAACAATGTTTTTGAGGGTCAATGTTAAAATCAGATACTGTTACACTGGAATGTTTGACTTAGTGAAACACCATATTCCTGTCAACAGTAGAGGTAAATAGGAGCTCACCATCAGAGGGACATCAAAATTTATGACTTTTGATTTAATAAGCCAAAAGTGATGCCAAAATTTCTGGTAGGTCAGTGTTCTTTGTCTCACAAAATTGATGAACGATTTTGTGGACAAAATCAGTTAGGAGAAACAACGTTTATTGAGAGATAGATGGACTTCCTGCAGTAAGGGGCCCAAAGCAGGTTATTGGTGAAGCTTCTTTGTCTCAGGTTCCATGGTCCCATGCCCCTTAAGCTAGTCCAGGAAAAGGTGCAGCTGGGGTCCCAGGAGAGCCAAAAGCAGGCCAGTGTCCAGAGCTTCTGTTCCATGTTGCAGGGGGTGCATGTAGTTCAGCATCTAAACAAATTAAAGCCCATTAGTCCATATGTGGATTCCCATAAGCCACATGGGTGCAGGAGAGCATATTTCCAGCCATTGGAGAACCAGGAACCCAGTGAGCCAGAGAGAGAAGAGGAAGTGAGTGTGCTTCTTTGTCTAGGGGTAGATACAGGCTTTGCTGGCTCCTGATAGGTCCTTTCAAAGACTTCTGCCTAGTAACATTATTAGGATTGGTTATACACGTCTCTGTCTTATGATTGGTTATCTGCAAGCTACTTGTTTTAGCAACATCCATACATTTTATTTATTTTTTTAATCTTTATTGTTGAAAGTATTACATGTCCCCCCTTCCCCCCCCCCACTGACCCCTTCTAGCCTGCTCCTGTTCCCCACCCCAGGCCTTTATCACCCTATTGTTTGTGTTCATGGGATATGCATATATGCATACAAGTTCTTTAATTGATCTCTTCTCCCCCTCCATCCCCCTGCCTTCCCTCTGAGAATGGACAGTCTGTTCCATGTTTCTGTGTCTCTGGATTTATTTTATTTGCCAGTTTATTTTGTTCATTAGATTCCACATCTGAGTGAGATCATGTGATACTTATCTTTTGCTTGGCTGGCTTATTTAGCTTAGCTTAACAGCCATACATTTTAAAGCTCATGTCTCCCAAGTGAGCCCTTCTATCCAGCCCAGCCGTGTTGCCTTAGCAACTCCTGATGGTCATGGTTGGTTCCCTGGTTCTACTTCCTCCTCCCATGGTCCTGTCTCTAACTACCTAGCTTCCCTCTGCTTCCTCAAAAACACCAATGGAATTTCATTTGCTTGAGTCTCAGGGGAAAGTAAATTAAAAAGAGTGAAAAGGCTAATAAAGAAATAGAAAATGTAAAAATATATATATTTGAACATTCTAATTGAAGGCCAAGCATGTGTACTGAAAAGGATTAGAACATTGGAAATTGTGGCTTATATATGGAGTGTCATATGATCAGAGGACTCGGGAAAACAATAACGATGTGTAGATTTTCAGCAGCAGCCTCCTCCCTGGGGAAACTAAAATACAGCTCAGAGGAAGGATATCATTTACAAGGCTTAGAAGAACTTATCTGGCTAAGATGTGTTTGCAGTCCTTCTGACAATGAATTAGACTAATGGTAACAGCTGTGTGGAGAGAGATAGGCAACTCTGCAAATCATTACTTTTCTTTTAAAAAATAGCCTTTGCTTTGCTGTATTTATCAAGTTGATACCCATACTTCCCCCAACTATCTCCATTGTCTTGTGTTCATCTTACCTAGCCATCAACATCAGTTTATAACCCTGCAAGGCAGAAACTATATTTCATTTATGTCCTAAGCACTAACCATGTTTTGGTTTTCCAGTTATGTAGCAGGTATAGCTAATGTATTTGCAAAATGAGTAAGCTGCACCAAGAAGGATATAAAACTTATTTTTTATTATATGTTTTAAACTATGTTTAACTAGGTCATTATAATTTTCCCTCAGTAAAGTATTTTATATTCCTTTTTATTAAATCAATTCAACATGAATATTAAATGATAGGGTATATCAATTATTATCCATTATTTTAATAAATAATCCAAACATAAATGAATATCAATGAAAGCAATATTTTTTAGAAATATTTTTGTCAAAAATTAATTTTCTATTTCTTTCCCTTCTCCCTCACTCCCTTTCTTCCTCCCTCCTTCCCCTCTTTCCCTCCTCAAAAACATATTTGTTGTACTTGGTATTTATTGTGGAAGTAGTGTGAACAAGTCAGAAAAAAATGCTTGTGCTCATTTACTTCACATCATTTCAAAGGGAATGTAAAATTTTGAAAATGAAAACTTTTAAAGATGTATTTGAGTGCTATGACTTTTTCCTAAGAATCAAACTTCCTGATTTTCTTGTTTACATAGATCGAATAGTCAATGAGTTTAACAGAAGATCAAGTTCATATGTATTCTAATTTTCCCTTTAATTGACCTCAACTAGAGAATTTTTGTAGTTCTTTGCAGTCAAATATTTTGACCCCCTGCTCCCAATTTCACCAAAAATCCCATACCTTTCAATCCCAGTCTTCCCAAACCCTCTGAAGGAAGCCCAGCATTCTTTACTTAAGGAAGAATGGACAGTGTTTCAAATGTCCCGCAGAAACTGGAAATGAGTTATTGCAGCTTTGTCTAAAAATACATACATACATACATACATACATACATACATAGCTACTACAGACATACAGACAGACATATTTTTAAAAAGTATTCTAAGGGCTAAATAACTTAGAAAGCAGTTTGAATTTTAAAATATTTTTGTATTTAAAAATACTATTTATCTTGAAGCCATGGTTTTGATATTTCTAGTTTTCATTATTGAGTGGATTTATTTAACAATTAAAATTATTTCTGGAGCATTACAAGTATCTTATGATACTTCTAGATTCTCAAAAGAAAATTTCCCCTACTACATTCTTGTCGAAATCCTAGAGCAAATAGATCCCTTTACACATAAAAAAATAAATGACCAGTATAGATGTCTTTTAGAGAGAAAATTTTGAAATGGTATCTTAACAGGAAGCTGGTTGAGAGAACTGTTATGGAGATAATATAATCTATGTGATAGAGATAAACATTTACTTCTCTGTGTGGTCCGAGTTCTGTCTGTGAATCCATCTGGTTTTCAGAAATTATCCAACTTATTAACTTAACCCTTGCAAAATTCCCTTTATTGTTTTGTGTTTATTTTTACTACATTTTAATGTTAATATGTCTTTTATTAAAGTATACATACATACATACATACATACATAAAACCCAATGGATATATATACATTTAGATAAATTTTCATGCCATCAACATCAAGATCAGTAAGAATATTACCAGAGTTGTTTCAAAGTAATTTTGTCTTTATTTTTCAAGGATACTTTTCCTGGATTCAGGATTCTTGATTCTTTCTTTTAGCACTATAAAGAATACAATTCATGGTCCTCTGATTTTTATTTTATCATTTATATTGAGAAGTTACCTGTCAATCTTATGCTTGCTTATTTGAAAAAGTTATCTTTTTCCCTCATTATTTTTAAAAATTTTCTTTTTATTTGCATACTTTTTACTAACTTCCATTTCTCCTGTTCTTATGTGTCTAATCTTATGTTCATACAGCCTAAATAGTTCTTAATTTCAGGTGCTTTATTTTTTAGTTCCACAGCCTCCATATGTTTTCTCTGTATAGATTCTAATCAATTTGTGAAATTATTTATATTTTAATCTACTTCCCCCCCACACACACACACACTTTTTAAAAAGTTATTTCAAAACCTTAGTCAGCTGACTTCAATTACTGGCTCATCTGTAAGTTTGTTTCTTTGTTCCATTTTCCATTCTCTCTCTCCTCAGTTTTCAGTTCTATCCTTTGGTGCAAGTAGTAAATTTTAAATTGAATGCCAGACATTGATATTGCATACAAAAATTTTGAAGCCTTGGGTAATATTATCATCCTCTAGGCCAGGGATTGGCAAACTGTAGCTCATGAATCAAATGTGCCTAGTTTGGCCCTGACCTGTTTGGTTCAGTGGATAGAGCATTGGGCCATAGACTGAAAGGTCCTGGGTTCAATTCTGGTCAAAGACATGTACCTTCTGCACATCATTCTGGAACACCCACCAGATGAAGCCTGGGCTGTGAGGGAAGCCTGGGTCCTGAGTGCCAGAGGGAAGCTGGTGCTGGCAGCCAGGGGAAGGAAGGCCTACTCTTGCATGATTCTTGTGCATCGGGCCTCTAGTTTAATAATATTCTTCTACCTTATAGAGGAAGATGAGACCCTTTTACCTCCATCTTCAAGATGAACAAAACAAGTCAAATACTCCTAAAGGGATATTTCAGAAACCTTTATTTAAATAGTGTTCAAACTAGTGATGAGTTTGGGAGCTACCCTGGCAGGTGTAGCTCAGTTGGTTGAGGGGTCATTCCCTGAACTGAAAGGTTGCCGGTTGGATTCCTGGTCAAGGTACATGACTGGGTTGAAGGCTTGATTCCTAGTAGGGGGCATGCAGGAAGCAGCCCATTGATGTTTCACTCTCACATTGGTGTTTTTCTTTTTCTCCCTGTCTCTTCCTCTCTCCCTTAAAAAAAATTTTAAAAAAAGGACTTATAAAAAAAAGAGTTCGGGAGCCCTGGGAATAGAAAAATATTATACATACATTCACTTTATTGTAATCTTCATATGAGATGAATCTGTTCATCTTAGGTAAGTCTTCGGTAAGATTAATTCTGGAGGATTTTCTTTCAATTCTTCTACAAGAGACTGATTTTCTTTTAAACTCAGATCTATTGCATATTGTAAAGTAGGTCTTTTCCTAAAAATACAAGCACATTGGGAAAAAAAAGAAAAGAAAGCTATTATATGAACCTAAATAAAGATACAATAAAAATAATTTTAGTTGTTTTATTGGTAATCAATATAAAAACATTGCAATAATTGAATTAATGTTACAATCCTACATAAGAGAATCCTAAATATGTACCTGAAAAGAGGGTTTGTGAAAAAAAAATGAGACTATTAATTAGTGGTATTTCTCCATGTCTTAAGATCAAGGAATATACAGGGTAGTTACCTAGACTATATTTTCTGAGTCATACAGACCTGAATTATAATACCATCTCATTTAGTATCTGAATAAATTTGGCAGATTACCTCTGAATCTTGGATTTCCCACCTGCCAAATGGGGAAATTTATAGCTATATCAAAGGTCTGATGAGATCAAACATGTAAAACATTTAATCCAGTAAAAGGCATATGGTAAGCATTCACTAAATGATATTCATTATTGGATGTCCACAGTGGGATTGGAAAACCTTGAGACAGCTCTCATATATAATTTTCTCATAAAAGATTTAGAGTAAACGTTGAAATAATAAAATATATTTATTATCTTAGAGATTAAAACACATTAAATATGATAATACTATTATTCATTTAAAGTAGGAAAAGATGGATTTGTTATGGGGAATGGAGGAAAAATTCTGAAACATGAGGAATCTGAAATTAATATGTAACATAGTATCAAACTTTTATTAATGACTGCTAACTATGGTAAGCACTTCCTTTCATTTTTATAGTTGTGATTGTAATACAGAATCTTGACCAAGTGGAGGACAGATTATTTTATTCTTAATCTTTTTGTTTTGGTTTGGATTTAGTGTTGAGCTCTTTATTTAAGCTGATTTAGGTTTGAGTTAGCAAAGAGTATGTGAAATCCCCAAACAATTAAAACCACATTGTCATCAGACACCTGTTAGATCATTCTTTTAACAAAATTTATTTTTATAGGGAGTCTTAATTATTCTTCTAAGGAAGAAGTTTCTCTACTTTAATAAAGAGAGGAACATGTGGTTTTTTTTAATAGTAACTTACTCCAATAATAGAAGAATAGTACTTGGAGACCACTATATTTGTAACTTAGAAAAATAACAATTTGGTGTACAGTTTTCATCACATCTATAAGAATAATTCATATTTAGTATTTTTCTTTTTTTGCTATTACTTATATAGAGAAGTAAAAGTAGTAGCCAAAAAAGTGATAATAAATAAAATATTATTTCTAAGTCATTACACTGTCAAATACATTCCAAAATAGTTTTTAATTGACATTTATTAATTAGCCAGAGTATAATAGATTCAGTTCATTATACATTCTAAATAATATTTTTCTCAATTTTCTCAAAGTAGTAATTTTAACTTTATAATAAAATGTTATTTCTTGATCAAACTGTATTGGAATGATCCCTTAAGGCAAAAATATTTTTATAAGTCTGAAAAGCATATCTAAATATTTTCTATTATACTTATAAATAAAGAAATTTATTAAAAGATAAAAGAATATTTCATATATGATATACTAGTATATTGGTAGATCAAAATATGTGAATTGTGTGGCAATGATAAAATTTGCTTCACTAGCTTTATTATATTAACATGCATGATACTCAGTTCAATCAAAATATAAATATGTTTGGACAATTTTAGAAGAGAATATTTTTATTATATGTCTTGAGACATAGAAATTTATTTTGCTTGTGTTTTTTTCATTATAAAATAAAATTTATTTTTAATATGTATATTTTTTGTTTGCACAAAATATAGATTAGAAAACAAGACCCTTAACTTTCTCTCTCTCTCTCTCTCTCTCTCTATATATATATATATATATATATACATATATATATATATAATGTACAATATGTACAATTTTGTCCTTTCAGTGTTTCTTTGTAAGTCTACTATATTTGTTTAGTAAAGGCATTTTTTTAAGTCATATCTAACTCTTTGTTGAATTAAAAAGAAAAGTGAAAGTACATTTTATACATAATTTTTCATGTCTTTTGTCATTATATTTTAAAAAGACATTAGGCAATATGGACAGAAAATTTTTAATTTTCATTGTTGTTAAAATTTAAGGGGAAAGCTAGTTTGGTAATACATTCCAAGAATTTTTATTTCCATCCAAATATAATGAAAATAGTAAATTAGAAGTAATTTAATGCTCATTCTGAAAACATATCTTTCTTTTCCAGATCATGATAAATTTTTGCCAAATTATTTTATTTATCTTTATTGTTGAAAATATTTTAGAGGTCCCCCCTTTTTTCCCCATTGACTCTCTCTAACCTGCCTCCACCCATCCCTCAGGCCTTCCCCACACTATTGACCTTCTCCAGGGGTTATGCATATATGTGTCCATGGGTTATGCATATATGCATATAAATTCTTTGGTTAATCTCTTTTTTTCCCCACTTCCTCTCTCCCCTCTAGATTAAATGCCCTTTAATCCTCTTTTTCCATGATATGCTGAATTTTGCTTTGTTTAACTCTATTAATCATATATTATGCAATTAAAAATGATTTTCTTTTTAAGGTGATACTTGGTAAGAAACATCCCTTAAATAATTTAAAATATGTAATTAATATTCTCTAAATATGAACATTTCAAATGTCTGTTGTCTTTGTGATGTTCCTGTGACAGTATTGTCACATCACTAATTTTTTTAAATTTAATATCACAGTTGAATAGTGATATATAATTGGGTTAATTAAAACACTATTTCAATTTAAAAGCAACTTCTCATCATAACAAAAGGGTGTTACCCTTTGGTGATTCTACCAAGGTAATTAATTTTGTTTTCCACATAGATTTTAGAATTGTATTGGACAATCCAGAATGTCAATGCCTCAAACATTTTAATGTATCCTAAGCAGACTTCTCCCTTTTAGTACTGGGAATTTTTATTTATCCTAGATCCAGATGTCCATGTTTATGTCAATTAGTCTTAAAATATATTTGAATTCCAAACCTTATAAATATCTGACTACTCTCCTGTTGCAAAACATGGAATTTTGACTCAAAATGAAGGCTTGCATGAGGTCCAAAGTTGAGTATGGTACATAAATATGCCACCGCAAATTTTTATCATTAAAGGTGAAAAATTTCATTTTACAGCAAAAATACAAGAGTCATTGATTGCTGGAAATATGCCTTTTAATTTGAAGTATTGTATTCATTATATTTTTTTCTAGAAAATACAGGGTGGGGCAAAAGTAGGTATACAATTGTTCGTATGTAAAATAATACAATGATGAATACATAATAACACAAGTATAAACTATTTTTCATACTCACAACTGTAAACCTACTTTTGCCTCATCTTGTAATGCAGCAATTACAAAGAAATATGATCTATCCATTTATCTACCTATTTTCTATTTATCCATCCATCCATCCATCCATCCATCCATCCATCCATCTATCCATCCATTCATTCATGTATATTTGGTAATTTTCTCACAGCTTTTTTCAATGTTTATGTCTGGCATTGTAGTTTATACTTCATTTATTTAGACTTTATAAAATTTTCAGGCATTTCATTTGTAATATTACAGAGTACTAAGTTCACTCTCAAAAGTCTGAAATAAATGTGTGAAAATGCAATATACCAAACTGGTATTCTGGACAATGGGGCGTGTGTGTGTGTGTGTAATATAAGAACAATGCCAGAGCTATTTCTAGTCTGAACATATATGTTGATTAGCAACTCTTATTAGTGCCTAAGAGACATTGTGTGGCACTGGAAGTGATGACACAGAGTTCTAATTCTGATCTTAATCATGTCTCTGACCTTTGTAAGTTGTATACTCTTTTGTAGGTCTCAGTATTACCACACTGATGAGAGGTACTAATCCAGATAGCTCCAACTGCAAGGTTCTATACATTTGTGCACAAAGGCCGGTGTCATAAATACAATATTGTATGTACATAGCCATGCAAACATTTACATTCCTATTTTGTTTTCACTTCTCAACTTCTCTGCTAAAAGTACCATAGCTATTCCAAGACATGGTCTAACTTATGCATTTGCTAAATACAAGTACTGACACATGGTTTTTCATTTCCTGGCCTGCTTGTCCTATTGTTGGCTGTCAATAATGATGTTTCCTAACAGTCTCCAATTATTGTGTTGTCTAAATGTTTGCTTTAGAATGTCTTTTTACTATCTAAAAGAAAAAGAAGTGTTGACAAATGTTCAAAAGTGTCAGTCAGGAAAGTGATCATTGAAAATGCAGAAAGGTGACAATGGTGATAAGATGTCAATGCCACAAGGTTGCGTGGGGGGGGGGGGGGCTGTCAGTCATTGAAATGTGGGCTGAAATGTGGTGGCACCTGAACGAATAAAGCATCCCTCTAACAAAGAATAAAGTAGCAGAAGTATAAAGATGTAAAGGTCTAAAAGCAGGGAATTTCAGGAGATGTTATATCACACATTAAACTCAAAGTGTTTGGCTCAAGTTTATGACTTTTCTACAGTCTTTTCTATGTGTAAATCATTTTATATTTTTGACACCACTCATATGACATAACATAAAAGGGGTATTTCAAAATATTTGTTTATTTAATGAATAAAAAGAATGAATAGACAAATATGTCAACTGGATAGTGGGATAAGGCAGAGGACCTCAAACAACAAGATCCAGGCAATCTGATTTTAATATGATAACACATGCATATAATTAACTTGTCAGGCAGTAAAAGTTAAAGAATAGCAGTTACAAATTAGTAACTAGTCATACAGTTCACACAACATATTGGTTAAAAATAAAATTCTATTACTAATGTAAATCTTCAAGTCAATGCATTTGAAACAAATTTTGAGCAATATCTTAATGGAGACTGAGAGTACCAGCATTGGTATAGAATTTATCCCAGATTAAATAGAATTGGGATTAACCCCAAAATTTGAAAAAACTTGGTAAAGAAAAATCAAATTTCAAAAACTTCAGGAAGGACAAAAGTAAATTGGACTGAACATTAGGAAAATATTTTTAGAAATTCATGGGTAAATACTTCAGTAGCTTAGTAAATATATTTTAATCTGGCACCAGAAACTCATTATAAGTATACTTTAGAACAAAGGGTAGATCATAAAATGAGTATTCAGTCCTGCTCAAATAATAATCATTTTATTTTTAGAAATACTTCAAATAATTTTATGGGTCGGTTTAGATACCAAATTAGTCATGCCTGGCTTATTTTCATTTGAGGGTAAAGAACATTAAAACAGAACCCCTTATATAATGTTGTATTATCCAGACTAACTTGATATGCTATATGTTACTCTCTCATTTCTATTACTCAATATTCAGGTCAGCATATTTGCCAAACATCAAATTAGAACTTTCTGATTTATATTGCTTGCTGCATTGGTGGCATTTGGCTTTGGGCACTTCTCTAATACATATATATTTACTGTTTATCTTTTAATGAGTACTGCAAACAATTCACATTAATTAGAGTCATTTTTATTTATAGCCCCATTTATCAGCTTTACTATTTGTTTGATCCAAACTGGGTCCTCATGAAACATAATTATTGCTACCAGGACTACCCCTTCTGACTTAGTCTTATAGATACATTGGTATCCACACCCCTGAAGTAAAAAACAGCAGTAACAAAATTGGAAATGAGCAATAAAGCCTAACGAATTTCAAGCTAAGGCTCTTGAAGACGCTGCCAAATTTCACAATCATATCCCAGAGCCAGAATATTTAGGGAAAGTAGAGCAGAGGAAGGGGCTTTAGTAAAAAAAAACAAAAACAAAAAAAAAAAAAATCAAAAAAACCAGCTATAAATATCAACTGTCCAGGACATGTGAAGCTGGTTAGAATAACTTTCAGGCCATACATGCATTAGTGAAAAAAATAATGGACTGTCCATTGTAGAACACAAGACTTTTTAATAAGGATGTAAACAGGTTGGGTTTAAATAGCTTCTTCTGCCCATTGTCTCAGCGTCTTTTTTACAACACATGATAAAGAAATAATATTTTGTAATACCTTGGGAAGACATTAAAAAGAATAAATAGGAGAATAATCCCAGCCAATGCTATTAAAAGTCATTGTTTTCCTTCTAATGTTAATCTCTGTTTTGGTGTATGTGTTTCATGAGTCTTCATTTTTCATGTGCAATTTGTAGTTCTTTATTTCACTATAGTGAAACATAACATCAGTTTGCTTTTAAAAGATGAGGTTGAAAGCTCTATAATACCCCATGATGGCCACTTATCCATTACAGCATAGTAGAGCAGAAGGTTTATTGGAACATTTTTACTGTAATACAAATCATTTATAAAATATATATCAATTTGATTATGAATTTTTCCAAAAATTCTATTTTATTATTATTTTTATTGATGGAAGATGAGGATTTGTATTGTATTTACTTTTTTTTATTTTAATTAGGCAGCTAAAGTTGTATTTATTTATTTAAAACATAACTATTAATAGTTATTTACTTGTCATATTTGTGAAATTTTATTTTTCTTAACATTTTTCTTTGTAGTATATTATGAAATGTTTTTTATCTTATCAACATAGTCAATATTTTCCTTTGTGATTTCTTCCTCTGTTTTAGTACTTAGACAGTCTTTCAACCTGTATTATATTTTTTAAAATTAATTTTATTATTTAAATCAACTATTTATTTATCTTGGAGTCACTATGACCAATGGAACCAGGAAGAAAGTTGTCAAAGTCATAGAACAAGTATGTTTCTCTTAGTTCAATCATTGTTATTCTAACAGTGTTCTGGTTTATATGTGTGTGTTTTTGCCATCCTATTTATTACATAAACATGCATAAGTGATTACTCATTGTGGATTAGACATTTTGTCAATTTGAACTAACCCTCTTTGTCTTGGTCAAAGACTTTCCCGTAAATCCTTCTTCGTCTGCAATTAATTTGCCACATGTGCACTTTTTGTGTGTTCTTTGACCACATCATTGTCCACCTTTGTTTAAAAGTTTCATGTCAAATTTTGTTTTAGATGCATCTCTTCAAAGCAGTACTTACTTGTGTTTAATATCGTTAATTAATCTGAGCATCAAAGGAAACTTTAACCAGTTTAAGATCGTTGTCAGAAGCGATGCATTTGATTTTCTGTTTTGTTTGGTCATATTGATGCTTTGACACTTCTTGAATGTTTGTTTCCCTCTATTGTAATGTAATATTTTTCAGTCAACTACTGACTGCAGGAGAGAGGTGTAGAGAGGCTGGATCAACATTTCCATGGCGGCTGCTAAGAGCAGCCAAGAAAAGCAGCTGGTATTATTTATTTGTTTCCCTTACTTGTCTATCTGTTTGTGGTAGGAAGGCAGATATTATAATTCCTACTTTGGGGACAAACAATAGGAATGATTTTTCTGCCTTGTATCTTGACAGTGGGGTTACAGTAGCCCTAGCAACTAAAAATGACGTGAGATACTCATTTTGTTTCTCCAGGGTTGCATTACGCTTGTAGTTAGAAACTCTTCTGATACTCCGTAAACGCCTTTGTTATACATTTTAGTTGGTGTGTTGGTGTTGCCTTCATCATTTCTGTTTGTCTATAGCAGCGGTGGGCAAACTATGGCCCGCGGGCCGGATCCGGCCCGTTAGGCTGTTCTATCCTGCCCGCGGAGCCGAAAGAGCGGAGGGTTCTCTTGCTCTCCCCTCCGCTCCTTCACCAGCAGCAGTGTTAACATGTATTAGTTCACACAAACACTCCATCCATGCTTTTGTTCCGGCCCTCTGGTCCAGTTTAAGAACCCATTGTGGCCCTCGAGTCAAAAAGTTTGCCCACCCCTGGATAGCCTTGGGGATACACTGCAGTTATTATTCTAATCCTTCATCCTTTTCTTCATATATGTAAGCCTATATACCTAGCAGATGTACTTAATATCAACATCCTAGAAATAACTTGATATAATCAAGTGAACTTCTAAGTGCCTCAAATTTTCATCATGAACCCTTCATAATTATCTTCTCTAAGCAAATTTAAATAAACACCTTTGCGCTGTCTGAGGCAACTCTCCACTTCATTCCAGGCCACATCTTTGGCCTTTCCAAAATCCTTATGCTTCAATCACATTTCTCCTCTTTCATATTCCCAGACTCCTGCTTTGTCCTCTCCATTCTATCAGTTTTATATCTTAACTAGAGGCCCGGTGCACGAATTTGTGCATGGGTGGGATTTGGCCGCCCCTCGAAATGGGGGCAGATTGGGGCTGGGCTGGCGAGGTGGGGGAGGGGACTCAGGAGGTTGAGGGGGACTGATCGAGGCCCTGATTGGGCCGATTTGCCACCACAGTGCACATCATAGCAACCAGTCATTCCGGTTGCTTGGTATATATATATATATATATATAGTTTCCCCATCTTAAATGTGAAAAAACCCACAAAATTAATATGAAAAGAAGCCTCAACTCTACTACACCCCCCCGACACATACACACACACACACACACACACACACACACACGCAGACACTGACCACCTTAAATTGTTTCTTGCTTTCACACCCAGATTTCTTGTTTATACTTAACTCTCTCATCTTGACACATGCCATTTGGTTTTCCAGCATTCCTCCTCTGTCCTGGATGGCACTGCTTCCCTATTTCAGTGAAATTACTTTTTCTTAGTTAAAAGCACAAGGTTCTGGAAGAGAATGAGAAACAACTCCCCACCTAAATCATTTGGCTGTTGCCTTGCATAAAGCGATGTGACAAATGACCCCTAAACTCAGAAGTTTAATCAACAACCATGTGTTCATTGCTACGATAGGCTGGCTGAGTGCTGCTGCTTTAGGATGAGCTACAAGTAGGAAGATCTGCTTCAAGCTGCAAGTCTGGTTGGGTTTGGGTTCTGCTGTATGTGGGATCAGGTTTGCTCCACCTATGTTAATTCTGTGGCTCAGGATGAAGGGGCAACAAATACACAAAAAAAACTCCTCCAGCTCTAATGGCAGAGGTAGCAAAGAGCATGCTTGACAAGTAAGCATTTTTCAAGATTCTGCTAGTTTCAGGGCCACTGAGATACATTCACCAAGTTAAGACATATGGCTGATACCAAAATCAAGGGGAAATACCACATCCAACCACCACTGCCACATGGTCAAGACCATACCAGAGACACAGGGAAGGGGTTAGATCTTTTGGAACTATAATGCTATCTAACACCCCCATCCTCACTGGGAAGAGTTTATCAATTTACTATAATAACTTGAATCAAACTGCAGGAGTGTGGCAAGCTATATATTCAGAACATTTGAGTCACAGTTCTTGTCTGTGACATTTTAAACAAATTTTATTTTTAGTGAAACATTCAAACTCTTGGTGGTAATCTGGAAAAGTTTAGGTCAACCTCCTTTGGCTGCCATTTCTCCTAAGCTTTCAGATTTGAGAGGCTGTCCCTATGTACACACAAAAGTCAGGAATTACATGCAGAATATGTCCTTTCGACATCCAAAACCTTGATTCCAGTTATTCCCAAAGTCCAGACACACTTGTACTTTAATATTACTAAAATGTCTTTTTGGTTGATAAAGATTTCAGAACCAATCTTCTCTCACTAGCATCAGCTCACATAAATATAGTCGCACTGCTCATTTACAACATTCTGTTTTTATTATTGTACCACATCACATTAACACTAAACATTCCCATGTTATGAGGATTCACCTTCTCATCAACTCTTCGTGTTTTCATTCTCAGTGTCATTGAAGAAAGGACAATAATAACATACCATCTTCCTTTAAAATTCTTCTCCCTCAGCTTCCAAACCACACTCATTTTTGTCTCTCCTGTTGCTTTTCTTCAGTTTTGTCTGTAGGCTTTTCTATCTAACCTTGTATAATAAACGTAGGTGTCCTTTAGGGTATGCTTTAGCCAGAATTAACACCTCATTTTAGACAATTTCCATATGCAATCTTAATAATTTCCATATTTTATTAACAAGTACATGAAGATGAAAATAGACCATTTTTTTCTAAATATCAGAATAATATACACAACTCTACATATGTATGTAGATTCTTTCTTGGTTTTTGACCCTAAAATGGCCCAGTTAAATTGATTTCATCTGGCAAACTACCTCCATTTCCTGATTACCCTCCTTCATATAATGCATGCCTCAGTCATTCACAAATTTGGGTGTGTTTTTGACTCTTTTTTGGCCTTCCTTATACAGCATTATTGCTCACCAACTATTGCAAATTCTACCTCCAATACAATTGCCATTTTTCTATCTCATGTTATTAAACATTTTGCACGTTGATTATTGCCACAGAATCTTCATTGCTTTTTCATCTTCACTGTAAAATCTGCCAAGCTATACTACATATTGCACCCAGAATTTTTTTCTATAATGCTAATTATATCATAACACCCTCCATTAATAAAAATTTTTCAAAGCCTTCCCTTGCTCTTCGGATCAGATGTTTATTGGATTCATTGTCCTCTGATTGCTGCTTGCCATGATCACTCTTTTCTTATCATTCTTCACTCCTGCTATATTATTTTTTAGATTGAATTTATCAGAGTGACATCAGTTAATTATAAAATTGGTTTGGTTTCAGGTGTACAATTCTATAATGCTTCATCTGTATATTGTATTGTATGTTCACCACCCCAACTCAACTCTCCTTCCATCTCAATTATCCTCCCTTTACTCTCTTTCACCTCCCCCTTCCACGTTTTCCTCTGGTAATCATAACACTGTTGTCTGTGTCTATGAGTATTTTTTTTCCCTCTTAACCTTTTCAACGTTTTCACCCAACCCCACAACCCTCCTCCTCTCTGGCAGTTGTCAGTCTGTCCTCTGTCTCTATGAGCCTGTTTCTATTTTGTTTGTTAGTTTATTTAGTTGGTTAAATTCCACTTATGAGTGAAATCATATTGTCTTACTCTGACTGGCAGGTTTCACTTAGCATGATACTCTCTAGGTCCATCCACCCTGTTGTAAAAGGTAGGATTTCCCGCTTTTACAGCCAAGTAGTATTCCTTGTGTAAATGTAGCACAGATTTTTAAAAATATACTGTATATATTTTTACTTTTTTGATATATTTTTTATTGATTTCAGAAAGTGAGAGAGAGAGACAGATACATCAATGATGAGTGAGAATCACTAATTGGTTTCCTCCTGCCCACCCCACATTGGGGATCGAGCCCTCAACCCGGTCATGTGCCCCTGACTAGAATCAAACCCGGGACCCTTCAGTCCACAGGCCAATGTTCTATCCACTGAGGTAAACCACCCAGGGCTAAAATATATTTTTATTGATATCAGAGAGGAAGAGAGAATGAGAGAGAGATAGAAACATCAATGATGAGAAAGAATCATTGATTGGCTGCCTCCTGCACACCCCATGCTGGGGATCAGCCCGAAAACCCAGGCCCTGACTGGGAATTGAACCATGACCTTCTGGTTCATAGGTCGACGCTCAACCACTGAACCATGCCAGGCAGGTTACAGATGTTTTATCCACTCCACTACTGATGGACACTTGGGCTATTTTCAAATCTTGGCTATTGTAATTAACAGTGTTCACTGCTGCAATGAACACTGTTTCTGCTATCTTGGGATATAATCCCAGAAGTGGAATCACTGGGTTGCTGGTCATAGGCAGTTCCATTTTTTTTTTTTAAGGTACCTCGATACTGCTTTCAAAAAAAACCCAAACAAATTGAAACTACATCAAACTAAAAAAAAAAAAAAAATCACGCAGCAAAGGAAACCAACAAAATGAAAAGACACAGTGAATGATTGGGAGAAAATGTTTGCCAATAATACATCTGATAAGTGGTTAATATCCAAATATATAAAGAACTTTAAAATGCAGCACCAAGACAAACAAGCAATTCAATTAAAAAATGAACAAAGGACCTGAATAAACAATTCTCAAAAGAGGACATACAGATGGCTAATGGATATATGAAGAGATGATCAATGTCACTAATCATCAGAGAAATTCAAATTAAAACCACAATGAGATATCATCAGCACTCTACTCTTAAACTGTAATCATCATGTATAAAATTTTTTAAATATTTAAAAATATTTACATATATCAGTTGTGATGTTTTGTCTTCTCTCAAGACTTCTCACGAGCATTTACCTCTCATTGCAAAACATCTATTCACACATACCTTTTATTCCCCACATACTTTGCCTTGCTAACAATGTATATTGTACTGCAATATTAAAGCACTACAGGCAAAAACCCACAAAGGCTTTTATTTTGGGAAGAGGTATTTTAGTTGGAAAGAAGAAAAAGAAACAAAACACAAAACACCACTAGCAGAGTCACACATGTATTATTTCAGATATTAACCTGCTATATCCTCACAATGGGAATTTCTCCCTTTATATCTTTACCAGAGGCCCCGTGCATGGATTTGTGCACTGGTGGGGTTCCTCGGCCTGGCACAGTAATTGGGCCAAAACCAGCAGTCTAACATCCCCCGAGGGATCCCAGATTGTAGGAGGGCTCAGGCCAGGCCAAGGGACCCCACTGGTGCATTTATGTACCAGGCCTCTAGTATGCATATAAGATCTTTGGTTAATCTCTTCCCACCCTCTTACCATCCCCCTTCCCTCTGAGATTCATCAGTCTGTTCCATGATTCCATGCCTGTGGTTTCTGCTCCTGCAGTGAGCGTCTGCCCCCTGGTGGTCAGTGTGTACAATAGCTACTGATTGGATGGTCTGCTGGTCGAATGGTTAGCCAGTCGATTAGGCTTATATATATATATAGACTAGAGGCCCAGTGCACAAAAATTTGTGCACTCGGGGGGGGGGGGAGGTCCCTCAGCCAGGCCTGTGCCCTCTTGCAGTCTGAGACCCCTCGGGAGATAACGACCTGCTGGCTTAGGCCTGCTCTCAGGTGGCAGAGGACAGACCCAATCCCTAGGTGCAGCCCCTTGTAGGGCTCAGAGCAGGGCCAATTGGGGAGTTGGGGTGCCGCCCCTGTCATGCACAGAGCAGGGCAGATTAGGAGGTTGCGATGCCACCCTCAGTCACACTCAGGGTAGGGCCGATTGGGGGGTTGGGTCACTACCCCCTGTCACACTCAAGGCAGGGTTGATGGGGAGGTTGCTGCGCCACCCCCTGTCACGCACAGAGCAGGGCAAATCAGGGGGTTGGTGCACTGCCCCCTGTCACTCACAGAGCAGGGCTCATCAGGGGGGTTGGGGCTCCGTACCCTGTCACGCACAGAGCAGGGTTGATCAGGGGGTTGGGGAGCTCCCCGCTGTCATGCACAGAGCAGGGCCCATTAGGGGGTTGGGGAGCTCCCCCCTGTCACTCACAGAGTAGGGCCAATAGGGGAGTTGGGGCACTGCCCCCTGTCACACACAGAGCAGCGCGGATCAGGGGGTTGGGGCGCCGCCCTCTATCACCCACAGAGCAGGGCCGATCAGGGGGTTGAGGCACCGCCACTGTCACACTCAGGGCAGGGCTGATGGGGAGGTTATGGTTCTACCCTATCACACACAGAGCATGGCCCGTGGGGGAGGGGGGTTGGGGCGCCGCCCTCTATCACCCACAGAGCAGGGCCGATCAGTGGGTTGGGGCGCCGCCACTCTCACACTCAGGGCAGGGCTGATGGGGAAGTTATGGCTCTACCCTGTCACACACAGAGCAGGGCCCATGGAATAGGGGGAGGGTTGGGGCGCCGCACCCTGTCACACACAGAGCAGGGCCAATCAGAGGTTTGGGGCGCCACACCCTGTCACACACAGAGCCGCAGGGCAATCAGGGGGTTGGGGAGCTCCCCCCTATCAGGCAGAGAGCAGGGCTGATCAGGGTATTGGGGCGCCTTCCTCTGTCACGAACAGAGCAGGGCGGATAGGGAGGTTGTGGCCCTGCCCCCTGTCACACACAGAGCCACAGGGCGATCAGGGGGTTTGGACACTGCCCCCTGTCACACTGATCCCAGTGCCGGGAGGCATAATACCCTTTTACTATATAGGATAGAGGCCTGGTGCATGGGTGGGGACCGGCTGGTTTGCCCTGAAGGGTGTCCTGGATCAGGGTGAGGGTCCCCACTAGGGTGCCTGGCCAGCCTGGGTGAGGGGATGATGGCTGTTTGCAGCTGGTCACACACCCCTTCAGGGTGAGGGTCCCCACTGGGGTGCCTGGCCAGTCTGGGTGAGGGGCTAAGGGCTGTTTTCAGGCTGGTGAGTAACTGAAGCTCCCAACCTTTCCTTTTTTTTCTTTTCTTTTTTTTTTTTTATTCTGGGCCAGCTTTAGCTCTGGCTCCAGCTCTGAGGCCTCTGCTGCTGAAAGCAGGTATCTGGTTTGTTTGGGTTCTATAATTGAAACTCTGTATCAACTCCAGCTCTGAGATCCCGGCTCACTGAAACCAGGTTTCTGGGGTTTTGTTTAGCTTCTATATTTGTTACAATGTTTCAAACTGCAAGCTCAGAGGCCGGCAGCGGCAGGCGGGGAAAGTTGGAGTCCTCCGTCACTGAAGCAAGCAAGCCTCATGTTAGTTTCAAGCTGCCTGGCTGCCGGCCGCCATCTTGGTTGGCAGTTAATTTGCATATCTTGCTGATTAGCCAATGGGAAGGGTAGCGGTCGTATGCTAATTACCATGTTTCTCTTTTATTAGATAGGATGGAAAAATTTGATGAATAACTCTTCATTCAGACCAACAGAGAAATTCTTACTTCTAAAGAACTGATTAATATCACCACAAACCCCCATTGGGTTAACATTAGTAATTTGTGATTTAATTTACACTGATTACTTTCAAATAATTTATGTCTACCATTAGAGAATTCAGGTCATGAACACTCTTTTATACTTTATTTGGTTTTGAGGTAGAGAAAACCAATTTACTCAAATAATTGAACTTTCAAAAAAGAAACTATATGAAGAAATGATTTTAAAATGTGTTTTAAACATAAAAGTGGATTTAAAGTCAATCTGGGTAGATAATTTTTCAAAGTGTTCAATTAGTAATACACTATGATGTGTAAATTGCACAGAGTGCAAAGATCATATGTCCCTGTTCTGGTGTGGTGCTACAATTGGAGATGTCATTTACAAATAGATAATCCTAAACATGGTCACTAGAATTTTTGTTGAAAATGGGTCCTCTCTCTACACAGTGTTAACAGTCACTGACCAGAGACAACTAAGGATATACCTGAAGTCTTAAAGTTAGGCAAATTTAGCTTGTTGCAGCAAAAGCCAACACATCCCAGAGGAATTGTGGCAACATCTCAAAAACAGCTGTTGGGAAGAGCAATGTATAGAATTTAGGTTTGTGCTGAATGATTATTGGGAGGAAATCAGGAAGCTGTGGCTGATTCTGAATTGGAAATTTTCTATATGCAGAGGGAAAAGAGAAATTGTAAATCTGAAATATTTTATCTAGGAAGAAGGAACATTAAAATGGGCTAGGATTGCGATGGGTAAAAAAGCAACAATCATCCATGTTGGTCAAATGCTAGGTTTTTTCAATTGTTGTTGGGGCTGTAGGGTAGTTTGTCTTAGTCTTGTTTCAAACAAGCTTGTAGTATGGCCTTATTTGAATGTTATTCGGATTCAGTCTGTAACATCTTGTTTTGGCCATAAGCAATGTTGTTGTTAATTTTCACAGAAGGGATTATACATCTATTCCACACTTATATCCAATTGCCTATGAGTCTTGCTTTGATAATCAACTATGAACAGAAGTGATATGTATCAGTTGTGAGAAAAAGCTCCATGACCACCGTATCTTCCACCCATTTCTCTCTGCTCTCTGCTATGAGACTCATGGTATTGCAGATGGGGGCTGCTCCTCCCAGCCGGGTTCTGGCATGAAGACAGCACAGAGGGGACTCATGGATCATATGCAAGTGCATACAATGTATCTGTGCAACTAGCCTTGGCTCTAATGAGCTATTGAGATTTAAGAGTTTTTGGTTCTATGCTATTACTAATTCTAAGCTGTATGACATAATTATTAGAACGAGTTTGTGTCTACTAATAACCATTCTATAAAACATTTCCTAATTTGCATTTTCTGTTACCTTAAAATAGCTGTTGACTAGCAGCCTGATTTATCAGTATACTGATAATAAACTTATCCCTGTGTACAGAATTTGTACATAACATATAACACTAGATTTATGATATTTTAGCTTATAATGGATAAATATCACATTACAGGATTATTCTCTCAACAATGTATATCACTTACAGAAAATTATCACTGTGGAGAGACCGAGAAGACTCTGAGTCTTTCTGATCTGAGCATACTGTTTTTTGTTTTTTTAAAAAAATAGATTTTTTATTGATTTTAGAGAGGAAGAGAGAGTCAGAGTGAGATAGAAACATCAATGATGCAAGAGAATCATTGATCAGCTTCCTCCTGCACACCCTCTACTTGGGTGCCCTGACTGGTAATGAAACTCTGACCTCCTGGTTCATAGGCCAATGCTCAACACCTAAGGGACACTGTCTGGTCTGGGTTTTTATAGGCAAACCTATAAGAAACAAAAAACCATGATGAAAAAATGCTTGGAAAACATGTAATCATTACATAATTTAGGTAAACCAAATGTTTATTTGCATTATACTAAGAGACAATAATTTTCAATATTGAATGGCTTTGGTAGAAATGGAACACAAAGTTGATTGGTTCTTTCTTCCCTGGAAACTTATGGCTGAATATTGACATTAACATTTGCACTAATAAAGCATACTGTGATATGACATAAATTCTTGTCTATATAGTAATACCTTGTTTTACATGTATGAAAATCTGGAAACTCAAATCTTAACTTTCCATTTAGTATTCTGATGGTAACATATATGTTTATAAACTATTGCAAAAATATTTTCCTAATGCCTTTATGTATGAATTGTTAGGTTTTTTAATGACATCAAATCCTCACAATTGATTGCATATTTGTCACCAACTCTTTCCTTTTGTACATCCATAAAATACCTTCAAAGGGACAACTGAACATGGATTCTTTTGTGAAATAAAACTTTTCAGTCAAGCAGTTAAAAAAATTATTACCACCCCAGCAGATGGAAAACTAGTAATTTAGCACTAATTGACTCAACTGGTTTTACAGAATTTCTGCCTTTAACATTCTGTGCCTTCATTATATATGATTTACATCTAAGCTAAGAAGAGTTTCAAAGACTTGCAGCTATCATTAGCTGGATGATGTTTATCTCCCTGTCATTAGTTCTTCCATTGACGGTGATCTTTGGAACAGGTATAACTATAACAAGTATAGTTATAGAAAAGAACACACCTGTAAATAGATTTTTTCCTTATATGAGCTACATTAAGACTTAGTAGAAAAAACAATGGTGCGTTGCATGTATTTTAGACCACCAAGGGACTACACCATTATTACATCAGCCATCAAGGGTCAATGAAACAGATACAGATAGAATATTTGCATAGTCACTTTCATCCAGGAAGAAGTTGCAAAAGAAACTCAAGGACCGGTTCCAACATGGGTTAAATATTTGTTGACTTATGTATCAATGAATTGTCTAAAGTTTTAGTGTGATAAAAATCTGGTTTGTTTAAAAAGTTTTTGAAAAATTACATAACAATGGAACTCATTCAAAAATAATATAACTTACACTGGTTGCTTGGCTTTGGGGAAAGTAGCTATTTCTTTTTTTTCTTTCTTTTTTTTTTTTTTTTAGCTTCATTTCAAGATGTTGTATTCCCCAATGTGATTACATTGAACAGATGTTCAATAGTTTATCCAGCTTCTTTTAAATGCCTGAATTGAAATGTTTTATCCACATTAAAGTTTTCTCATTTTCTTTAAACTCCAAAAGTAGAATTAGCATTATGTAGAATCCCAAAGGAATTTAAATCCTGTGATCTAAGGCCATGTTGTTTTTGTTTAATTTAGCCATGGTTTTTAAGTCATGGGAGAGGCATCTAGGCAGGATGCTGATTTATAAATGTTAAGTAGCATAGTGCTGCTTTTTTTGTTTTGTTTTGTTGTCTTTTGTTTTATTTTAAGAGTCCTCTCTAAAGAAGGGAAATGGAGTTAAATCCTTCTAAACAAATAGCAGCAATAGCTATAACTTGGTAATCTGATAGCAATCTGATAGAGACAAGCCAGCTCCTTAATTGGATGATAGGTAGAGTAAAATTAATTTTAGGGCCATTATAGAATATGGTAATTATCTCAAGAAATACCTGTTTTTGATAAGAGAATGAGAATAAACACTCTCCATGCAAACTGTGTTTGCAAAATAATTTTTTAACATTACTTTTCACTGTTGATTGGATATCCATACTTATATATGCCCCAAAGCATCAAGATTCAACTCTTTTTGAATGGGAAATGTACCTATGCATTATTGGATTCCAAAATGTAGGCCTAACAATTCCTAAGAAACAGCTGGTTGAAATCTGGCTTCTATAGGGATAACAATTATCTTTGCTTTGTTTTGATAGGATGAAGGGTGGGAGAAAAAAATCATGGAATCTATTAAACTTGTTTATTCTTTTTGCTATGATCATGTTGAAATGATCTGTTTAAACTTTACTGTAGTTTTCAGTATGTCATTGCTATGTGAAAGTGCTATTTATATATTCATTTTTAATAGATTTCTAGATTTTCTATAAATGAAACACACTTGAGTACTACATGGTAAGTATGTTGTAAATCATTTTAATATGGAAAACCTTAAACATATATAAAAATAGAGTATAATATAATGAATCCAGAGGTACTCATCACTCTGCATCAAAAATTTTAAACTCCTATCCAATATCATTTCATCTATACCCTCACCAACTCCCTTGGAACCCATATAATTTTAAAAGAAATCCAAATATCATTTTATTCTATTTATAACAATTTCAATACCCTATGTCCGAGAGGTTTCTAACAAAAGAAACCATTTCATTTTTATTATTATTTTAAAATTCCTTATAATAATCAAATATCTAGTCAGTGTTTAAATTTTTCCACTTGCCACAAAAATTTTTTGTTTTGCAGTTTGTTTGATACAGGATTGAAAAGCCACATATTGTAATTGGGTGATGTGTTGCAAGATTTCTTCAAATATATTGATGTCTCCTTGTTTTTGTTGTAAATTACTTATATTGAGAAATTTATCCCATAAAGTTCCACACTTCTATATATTTTTAAATATATTTTATTGATTTTTTACAGAGAGGAAGGGAGAGAGATAGAGAGTTAGAAACATCGATGAGAGAGTAACATCGATCAGCTGCCTCCTGCACACTCTCTACTGGGGATTTGCCCGCAACCAAGGTACATGCCTTTGACCGGAATAGAACCTGGGACCCTTGAGTCCACAGGCTGACACTCTAGTAACCACTAAGTCAAACTGGTTAGGGCAATTTTTAAAGGTTTCTTTTATTTACAATGAATACAACTAGAGTGGGATACATTATTGTCATATTCAAACTTCATCATAAAGTTATCAATCCAATGCCTCAAGTATTTTTTATATAGAAAATTTTTACCAATTTATGGCAAGAAACTTAATACTTGAATAAATATTTTGTCTCAACTCCAACACTAGTTTTATTATGCATTTTTATTAGAGTTAACTTCATAATTATTATTATATATAGTTATTTTCAATAAGACTAAAAGCACTTAAAAAACAAATTCTGGGAATGACATTAAATTATTACTTCAGTGGATTTTTCAATTGAGGTATAATTGACATATAGCATTCTATTAGTTTCAGGTATACAACATGTTTCACTATTTATGTTTATTATGAAATGATCACCATAATAACTCTCATTAACATCAATTTTTCTGATTTGATTTATGTGTCATATTGCATATTTTCTACCTTCTGTTTATCTGTAAATTGGTAGATAGAGTGGGGTTTGATATTTTTTGTTCACTATTATTTTACCAGTGATTATCTACTTCTCTCAGAAGTTAGATAATACTTTATTAATAAGATGACTTACTTTATTTGTATTGATACCCCCTTGATTTAGCTAACATTGCCAAACCAATAAAAACTTTGTTTTACAGTCTTTGAAGTCTTACAACAGAAGTGGAAGATATTAAAACAATTAGTTAATTAATTAAAAAAACAGTTGAGGCCACACCATGTCGTAAGCACTATTCTTTTAAAAAGGAACATCCTATATAATAAAAGGCTATAATGCAAATTGACCTAACATGGAACCATTGGTCACTATGATGCGCACTGACCACCAGGGGGCAGACGCTCAATGCAGGAGCTGCCCCCTGGTGGTCAGTGCGCCCCCACAGGGAGACCAGCACTCAGCCAGAAGCCCAGAGCCGGGCTCATGGCTGGCGAGTGCAGCAGCCTCCCTGGCAGTGCTAAGGATGTCTAAGGACATCTCCAGAGGGCTCCCAGACTGTGAGAGGGTACAGGGTGGGCTGAGGACCCCCCTCCAAGTGCATGAAAGTCCCTGCTCTAAAAGATCACAGTTTGGTTGAGTGAAGATACTTGTAAGCAAAAACTCCAGCCTTAGATAGCATTTGTAAGAGGTATGAGTCTAGGAAGATGAGGCGACCCGTGGTATAGAGAAGAATTAGGAGCAGAGCTTTAGTCTGGAAAAAAGTTTTACTGAAAATGGGGAAATGATAGAGCAGGGAATATTTGGTATGACTGAATAATAGAGTGTATATTCCCAAGCCAGGAATAATAATGTTGTCTAATAAATATAACTCAGGTATTGGCAGTAATTCAAGCAGAGTGTATGAGACAGTTAAATAAGGTTGAGAAGGCCTTGGAACTTGGTAGGTATCATAGCAAATATGTCTTAAAAGTAAAATTGGTAAGCAAAATGGATGTTGAAGAGGTTTTGCAAGAAAATGATAAATTTAAAGTTCTGATTTGAAAATACTTTGAAAACAACATTGCTATCAACCCTTCTTAGAAATATAGATATGTGATAATGAGCAGATTTAACTTCAAGAGGCAATGATAGAAGCTGTATTCTGAGGGGAAATTCAAGTATCAGTTAAGTCAACAAAACAGGAGTCAATATATTTATACATTTTGTTCAGTAACAGCTGTTGGTCAATAGATGTACTTTAATGAAATAAATAAATGAATAAATAAAATATGTTAAGTATTGCTATTATGAGAACTGTGCAATAGTTCAAGGGCTAAATAAAAGATTCTATACTTTGCTTAACCAAGGGGGAGGGGGCACAAAGTAAGCCCTTAATCAATGTTACTATATTATAATTAATTTATAATAGCTTAGATTGTCTACATGCCTAGATAGTGCTGAAAAGATACGAATTGAATAGCTTTTTAAACTTTATACTATTTATGGCTATTAAAATTATATGCATATGTGACTCTATTGGAGCATATACGTTATCTGGGAGAAACAGATTATATAAAGGCTAATAGGCTAAGTGTCCCTCTGACCATCTGACAGGTTGCTATGATGTGCACTGACCACCAGGGGTCAGACACTCAATGCAGGAGCTGCCATGATGTGCACTGCTCATTTACAAAGAAACGGCACTGCAGACCTGATGCTGACAAACAATCTTGGCTTTCCCCAAGTGGGACACAGGCCCCACCACCACCTCAGAGCGACAGCCCACCAAATCGCAGCCAACTCTGCTGAGACCCCATGGTGCAAAAATGCGACCCACAGCCCAGCCCAGGCAGGAAATAGTGGTTGTGGGCGCCGCGTAATGATGTCACGTAGCAACGCCTGACTTCCTCTCCCTAGCTAGTAGCCTCCTTGCAGTTTCTTCAGCCCAAGAACATGACTTGCTTCATAGCCAGGTGCAAACATTTTACATTTTAACCAAATGTTTGTGAAGAGTTTTCCCATGTCTCATCTCATTTGATCCTCACAGAAGTCCTGGAGTAGGTAGATAGGAGACTTGGTGGAATCCTATCTTCTTTTCATTAGCCGGAAAACAGAGATTTAGAAAGTTTAGAAATTTGACCCAACTGAAAAAAAGTAAGAAATGGTGGAACTTGAAAGTGACTTCAGGTTTTGTCACTGCACAGAATATAGTCAAACACTGCTGCAGTTAAATATTTACCCTTTGTTCTCTGTGCATGATCTATAATAATAACCTGCTTCGTGTTGATATTTACTGCTGTGTTGCTGACAATTACCTGAAAGAGAAGTTGGGGTGCTTCACTGGGCTGGAAAATGTTAAGCTAAATCAGAAAGCAGGTCTAACTAAGCACGTTTATCTATATATATAAAGTTCTTACTGGTGCCAATCACACGTGTGTGTTTCCATCTGTCATTGTCAATCATGAATTTAGTTGACACTTCTATTATAGAGAAAGAGAAAATAGCAATATTAAAATATTTCTTCTAATTAATTTACTTCCAATGTGCATGAATCTGTGCACTGAGCCACTAGTAAAAAATAAAACTATTGATAATGACAAGGTCTAGCTTTGACCATGAGAATGACTGAAATTTAGAGGAACTGAGATTGAGATTAACAGATTAAAAAAATATTAAGTAGGCAAGTGCCGGTATGCAAACCCAGAATTTATGACCGCAGAGCTTATAAAATACTACTTCAAATTTTATATTTTGCTATAGACTAATATCAACTACCTGATAACTTACTGGTATTGCAGCCAGGAAAATACAACATATTTTGGCTCTAATGACGTACAACTTTTCATTTATTCTTAGAAATGCTGGAAAGTTTTCACCCCAGGTGATCTTTCAATGAATCCTCAGCAGCACTAACTGCCACCAGGGTGAGGTTACCAATCATACTTCCCTCCAACGGCACTCAAAGGAGTTTGCAGTGAGGGCTTAGCCAGGAGCTAATCTGCTTTTAGAATTTTGCTTCTTAACATCTCACTTACTCCTCCAACTTCCAGGAAATACTCTTTCTCTTCACATCATTTTCAAATTTAAAATGCACATATGTTGGTATTGAAAATGTTTTTTTATGTCTGTATTCTTAATGTGGATTTGTGTCATTGACTAACATTGTAAATCCCTGCAGCACAAGGACTGTTTTTATTTAAACCCCTTTTTATTTCTCAGAAATCAGTGTGAAATGAATATTTATTAATAAATGGTATTGATAATCATAGTTACTTGCATTCCTTAAAGATTAAAATCATTCTTATAATCACCAAATAATAAACCACAGTGAAGGGGTGAGCAGAAGAGAGGAATGTTTTATTTCTATAAATGCTCTATAGCAACACACTAAACATAAATCCTTGTAGTAATTATTCAAGTAAAAATCATGTGACTCTTTTCTTCTAAGTTTTCTGAATAAGATTCAGAGCCATGCCAAAAATTAGGGAGTGTGATCATGAATATCAATCATGTAACCTGTCCCTTTTTTGTGGCTACTGTAACTATGGTTTAAGACTTTTTTTTTTTACTCTTATAATGCAAAGGGGGAAAAATCCCTAAGGAATTATCTTGTTTTATCATCTGCTTTATAATGCAGAAGATATTAATTTAAAGATGTTAATTATTCAATTTGGTTAGAAGAAATTATGCTGTACTGCTTCAAATTGTTCCATATTATTTTAAAAGTTTGAAGACAGCTTTCTACTAAAAAATATTCTTACAATAGCACTTCATACTGTAAATAGAGGCCTACTGAGAATAAAGCACTTACAGACATCTAAAAATCTTTAGCAATTTTCTTATATTCAGAGATAGTTTACACCACACTTACTGCTTCATACAAAGATTTATAGAGTTTCAGGGGATTTATAAAACTATGTCCAATTGCAGAAAATCTGGCTGAAATGTTGAGGTTTAATCAAGTTTCTAAACACTCTATTTTCAGAATTGAAATAAAATGACAAAGTATAAAAGAAAAAAAGAGAGGCCCTGACAGAAGAGAGAAAAAGGAAAAAAAGGAAAGAGATTCATTATCAGGGCATATTAATGTGTCTGACACCAGAATAAAAGGAAACAAGTGAAAATAAAAGAAACGAAGTATATCTCATGAATTTCCAATTTATGAAAGCAACGAGTCAAGGATGTCGGGAAACTGAGAGAAACCCACTAAGTCACAGAGGTGAAGATAGATCTGGGTTGGGTAGCTTAACAAGAGAAAGTTAATATTACAGTGAGTGCATTTAGGGGGCAGGTGTTCCACACTGAAATCTTACATGAAAGACTTCGGGAAGATCAGAAAATCTGTGCAGCAGGGGTTTTTGTCCAATGACCAAAAAAGGAAAAGAAGGAGCAGGCGGAAGTAATTTGTGTGAAAATGCTGAAGTACAATAAAGGATCCACCCAGAGAATAAAAATAAAATAAAATTAATACATATAATAAAAATTAAAAACTATGAATTCTGTTTGTTCCAGGAGAAGAAAAATAATTCATATACCATTTATTTTCTCAACTTGATTAAAGAGAGTATTGTCTATATAGGCATTGGGATCAGGAAGAATAGAACTTATTCACCTTGTCAATGAGTTACAGGGGTGTTGTAAATTATATACTGAATAAAGAAATAAACACTCTAGTCACTGGCAAAAATTATACCAGAACTATGTAAGGTTTAGATATTTTAAATACAATTCTGGAGCACAGGTACCATGGTCAAAATGTGGAACCTGCAGCTCATAAATGTGGACTTATAAAATGGATAACTTGCTAAAATCAGGATAAATATCCAGTTCTTTATGAATACTAATTCCATATTCTTTACATTATATGTAGATTGTACTATGCACAGAGAGAAATTTAAGTATGTAAGAAAATATTATAAAAAATTTTAAGTCAAAAATAAGCATCCTATGTAATAAAAGCCTAATATGCAAATTGACCGAACAGCAGAACGACCAGTGGAACGACCATTTGCTGTGACGTGCACTGAACACCAGGGGGAAGACACTCAATGAAGGAGCTGCCCCAAGCCCACAGGCCCCAGGCTAGCAAAGTCAGGTGCCAGCGGTGGCCCCCCCGATCACCCCACCAGTTGCCCCACAGATTGGCCCTGATCTCCGGCCAGGCCTAGGGACCCTACCCATGCATAAATTTCATGCATTGAGCCTCTAGTTATAATATAAGCGCACAATAATTCAAAACTTAAAAATCAATGGTGGGGAAAAAATACTTAGATGCTAAATTATTGATTTTTATTTTTGAACTTTAGTTTTTACCTGAAGGATTTGATGTCACGTGGACAAAGTTCAAGCATTTTGGTAAACTCAGTTAGCTAGAGTCATGATATTAATGAAGATAATTGTTGAACAAACTTAAAAAGAGTCTGAAGCTTTGGCTAGAAAAGAGACAGGCCAGTAAGCCAGGACAAGTGGAATAGGGAAACTGAGGCAGATAGCTAAGTAATCTGCAGAGCAATTTACAGCAGATGCAGAAGCTCACCTCCCTAGAAATAACATCTAGGTGTCCATTGTACTTCAGCTTCAGACCCAGAAAAGTAGCAAAACCATGTGGGTGACACCAGGACCAGGTGCAATGACTAATGACCTCCTGCCCTGACACTGACCGATCAGTGGAGATCGCTAGAGGAGCACACCTAGAAAACTGATGAATATTCTGCTAAAACCCTCACATGAGGTGTCCCTTAAAATCCCCACCTGCATGAAAGAGATAAAGCTTCAAGACAAAGGACCCAGGATATGCTCCACTCTGGGAAGCAGCTGGCATCATTCCCTTTCCCCTCTTCTTCCCTCACTTCTTCCCCCACAAGCATGTATCGCCTAAACCCTAAAGGACCCCATGAGACTTGCTACTAGGGGAGCAATGGGCAGCAGCAGCTCAATCACGGCTAACCTCTGAACCTGCTCCTAAGGCCCCCCTTTCTCTGACTTCCCAGATAGCTCAGGGAAGCCCAGTCTTAGCTCTTCTGTTACTTCTATCCTAAGCCCTTTCTTGTTTTATATCCTCGGCTTTAATAAATGTTCCTTTATAGTCATCTGGACTCATGTGGAATTTTTCTTGCATGAAGTCTAGCCACACACTACCGGCTGGTCCTTAGCAGACCCACCAAGGGCCAGGTCCCCTTTCTGTAACAGAAATAAATGTTAAAAATTTATTTAAGGGGCTTAGGGTTTGCAAACTGGAAATAGGGCTAGGCAAAAATCCAGAAGTGTTCTAAAAAAGAAATAAACAGTAAGAGTTTTTATAGTTAAAAAATTACACTCTTTAGAATAATCAGTTCTGCATTCTTAGCCCTAGAATTGGTCCAGGAAAGTTATCAATCAGATGGCAGGTTGTCTCTATGATGGATGCCAGAAGGTCTGAAGAATGGGTTCTAGGAGGTCTAGACATATCCTGTAGTCTGGATGATGGATGTCAGGTGGATATCAGGTAGTCTGAAAACTTGAGTCCCTCAATAGTTAATCAGAGGTTTATCTGGAGGTCTGATGTATATCCAGACATTGATGCAGAACTGGAAAGCTCAAAAGTTTAAGTTCCCAGCCTAGTTAAAATAAAAGTGGAATTGTGTCCTCATGCCTCAACTTACTTGACTTTAATCATTTAGCAGCTTGACTATAGTGACTTCATATTATATCTTCATTGTATTCCTCACAGTGACACTCAATATCAGCATTCTGTATCACTCAATACATTTTACATGAACAAGTTACTATTCCAAGTAATTGGTACCAGCAATGTTTTACAGAAATGTGTCTAAAATATGCATGAATGGTCATAAGGTCAATTCAGTATGAATAGCTCTATCACACAGGTCACAATTTTACTTAATTGGTCTTCAAGGGACATACATTCTCATTAATTTTAACATTATTTATTAATTTTCTTCTTAGGAGTCATTAATGCTAATAGTGATAACAAGTATGCCAAGCCTTTCTTAGTAGTAAGAAAGAAAAGTAAAGCATATGCTTTATAAAATTGTAAATAATTCCTTAGAGATTGTAGATAATATATATAAGATTACATGTCTAAGTTGAATTGCATTAAGCAAGGATGTGAAAAAGAAAGATGATATTGGAATTAAAGATAGCCCCATTTGCCTAGTACTCCTCAACTCTACTCTTTGTCACCACTTTGGAGCACTTAAAGTTCTTTATTAACTTAATTTATGTCAATAACAATTCCTGCAAAGTTATCTAAGATGTTTATTTAATATTTTACTTAAGTTTATTTCTTATAGGAACCCCCACTCCATTATCTTAGTTTTACTTTATATTGAGAAACATTAGGAATTTCCCAGCTGGAAACAAAGAAACAAAAAGGAAACCCTCAATAATGTAAAATTTCTATCAAAATACCTGATTGCTTTATTGTTACTATTTTATTGTTAAACTAGAGGCCTGGTGCACGAAATTTGTGCACTGGAGTTTGGGGGTCCCTCAGCCCAGCCTGCCCTTTCTCACAGTCCTGGAGCCCTCAGGGAATGTCCTACTGACAGCTTAGGCCCACTCCCCGTGGAGCGGTCTGACTGTGGAGGCTTGGAACACACACCCCCGTGTGTGTCCACTGGGGGCCTTCCCCCAGCCATGTCGAAGGCTTAGAGCAGACACCGTGTGTGTGTGTGTGTGTGTGTGTGTGTGTGTGTGTGTGTGTGTCCCTTGGAAGCCTGCCCCCAGCCACGCCTTGGAGGCTTGGAGCAGTTGCCGTGTGTGTGTGTGCGTGTGTGTGTGTGTGTGTGCGCGTGTGTGTGTCTTCTGGGGGCCTTCCCTCAGCCTCACTAAAGAGGCTCGGAGCAGGCGCCCCTCTGTGTTGATCTGTCAGGCTCCTGCGGAGCCCCACCCCTCCTCTTGAGCTGGTCATGACGGTGACAGAGTCTCGACTTAATTTGTATATTAGTTATATATATATATATATATATATATATATATATATATATATATATATATAAATTTGTAAAAGAACAGAGGAGACAGGGAATTTATTTTACCTCCAAAAAATACACCATTGCATTAAAATAATTTGTCAGTTTTATGGGATTTAATCCAGAACCTAGCCTTTAGACAAATTACTCATTTTATCTTAAGCTCTCAATAACTATAATCAACTGGTTGATTTTTATTTTTTTTATTTTTTTTTATTTTTATTTATTTATTTATTTATTTATTTTTAAATATATTTTATTGATTTTCCACAGAGAGGAAGGGAGAGAGACAGAGAGTCAGAAACATCGACGAGAGAGAAACATCGATCAGCTGCCTCCTGCACATCTCCCACTGGGGATATGCCCGCAACCCAGGCACATGCCCTTGACCGGAATCGAACCCGGGACCCTTCAGTCTGCAGGCTGACGCTCCATCCACTGAGCCAAACCGGTTTCGGCCAACTGGTTGATTTTTAACTACATGGGAGCATTGCATAAATTTAATAAAATAATGAATAATAAATGAAGGCAACTTAACATTTCACAGCACCAGTACTCTGTAATTCTATAGATGTTATTTTTATTTCAAATAACTGCTTTACTTATTACCTTGAGAATATCATTGCTTATAGTAGATTGAGTACATAAATGACCATCTCCTCAAAGTTTAAAATTTTTATTCACAGTGTTAAATATAAACCTAAGTGTTGAGATTTAGTACACAGTTTGTGATTATAATTTCTTTAAAACAAGCTTAACCTTTTCAGGATCAGTGTTATATCAAATCCAACAATGGGTTGTCACCTGAACTACCTACAATTGGTGCTCAATTTGGGGAGCATAGCACTCTTGGCATTTAAGGTGAGTCAAGGAAAACTAAGAAAAGTAATTAAGGAATGTCAAGGGTAAGTATATCTGACATTAAAATAGGCTGATTCTCCTGCTGTGCAAGCGACTGCTGTGGAATCTGGTATGCAACCTCATTAATGAGGGTAATTATCTCCTCCTGCTTTTTAACTATTGTTAATTTTTGAAAGTTCCTTTAACAAGAGCTTGCCAGAAGTCATAATGATATCACAAACAAAGACATTAAGCAGATATTGAGCATTCTGAGGTGAGATATGCATACAGAATAAAATTTTTAAAATTTCCATGTACTTATTTAAGATTTTAAACATTCCCAAAATTAACACAGTATCTTTCATTTTTATGTCTCACCTAGCTAGATTAATGTAGTGAAATACTTAAAATTATTGGACTGCCTGAAAAGTGATCTAAAGGAAAATATTTAGGAATTTCTCCATCTTTTTAGTTATTAGTAGTCATGGACTTGAACGATTTTGAGACTAGGATATAATGGTTTTCCATATTTTTTGGTGATATTGTGATTTATAATATATATATATTTGCTCTTCCTCCCAACTTCTGGCAAAGAACTCATACAACCCTTGGAATTTCTTAAATAATGAGAGTGATAAAGATGGTTTTTGGAAGCACCTAAGGTTGGGAGCTTGTTACTGGAGCCAACCATGTTATTAGAGGGTTGGAACTTTCAATCCCACACCCTGATCTCTAGGAAAGAGAGAGGCTGGAAGTTGAATCAATCACCAATGGTCAATGAGTTAATCATTCATGCTATGCAATGAAACCTCCATAGAAACCCCCAAAGATGGTGAGGAGACACAGGGAAGCTAGATAGTGAGGGACTGAGACCATGGTGGAGGAGGAAGAAAACCTGGGAACCCAAATAGGTGGAGTTATTAAGACAACCCAACTGGGTGGGGAAAGAAGGGCACACACAAGAGGTGTGGAGATTATAAGACAGGCAGTGTGCAGCCAACAAATCACAAGGCAATAGGGCATATAAATGACTCCCAAGGATGTTCTCCTAAGGCAGAATTCTTCAAATAGACCAATCGGGAGCTAGCAAGGCTGCATCTGACCCCTAAATTTAAAAGAGCTGGCTTCCTCTGGCCCTCTTCTCTCTCCCCAGTGTGCTAGGTTCTTGGGCTATGGCCATGTGGGACTACACACATGGACGAATAGACTTCAACACCCAACTGTAACATGGCTGGACCCTGGCCTGCTCCTAGAACCCCAGCTGCACCTTTTCCAGGACTGGCTTCCGTTCTGGTCCCCGACTTCATTCTTCAAGTTTGTGAGATAAATAACTCAGACTCAAACCCCACATTCTGATCTCAGTGGGATTCAGAGAGCTTCGGGGTTGGGGTGCAGGTGAAGTGCAGGGAGAGTGGAGTGCTTGAAAAGGGCATGGAAGCTCTGCATTTCTTCCCATATACAGTGCCCTATGTATGTCTTCCATCTGGCTGTTCCTGAGTTATATCATTTTGTAGTTAAACATTGATTTACTTAGTAAAATATTTCTGAGTTCTGGGAGCTGCTCTAGTAAATTAATTGACCCAAAGCGGGAGTCATGAGAAAGCCGTCCAAGATGTGTGAAGACTTAGAGCCAATGGGTAACAACCTGGACTTAGGACTGGTGTCTGAAGTTGGGGGTGGTAAGCAGCAGTCTGATAGGGCTGAGGCTGTGGAATCTGATGCTTTCTCCAGGTAGATAGAATCAGAATTGAGGTGAATTGTAGGACATTTTTCTGGTGTTGGGAATTCTCAGACTATGGGGCAAAGCCCTTCTACATGTTGGAAATTAGTGGTCTGGATCCTAATTTACTTTTCAATACATCAACTTAGGTCAAATATTTTTCAAATATAAAGGATATTTCAACTAAGTGCTCTGTTGCTATAAATTCTAAAAATCCTGTAAGTTTTATGTTAGAACATTAATTTTTAGAAACATACTGGTTATTGTCACATTGTTATAGCATCTCTCCTGTGCTTATCCATATGTGCGTGCATTTTAATCTTCATTCATGGGAATTATCACCCCAACTCTTTTGCTATATTTCTGATTTAGTCCCACATGTTTTAATCTTTGGCCATTATGTAAATAAGATACTACCTTAAGTATTCAAATTAAAATGTGGCATATGGGCAGCCAGGTGTCTCTTTTTTACAAAAGAGCTTGAGTATTTAGGAAAATATTTTATAGACCCAACACCTTCATGCTGTGTACTTCACCTTTTAAAATATGGAAATTAATAAGAGTGTGGTACTTGCTAATTTTCCATTTGAAGATGTGTAAAGCTGGTCCTGAAAATAATCTAAAAGCAACAAGGAGAACTAAAATTAAAATGTAGCAGTTCATTTTTTAGAAAACTAGAAGAAATGAGGGCCTCCATATAAGAAATAGCTGCAAGATGTTCCAGAATATGAGAAGTTCAAAGATCATAAGGAGGTACCAGTGAGAGTGGACCCAGAGTGTAGCGGGCTAAAGGACCTGGCCAAAAACAGTTCTCAAGGGTTGGGTGCAAAACCCAACCACTCTTTACACACAGGAAAAGAACTAGATAGACTCATAGCAGAGATCTGTTGAAATCATGCTTGGTTTGAGAAAGTGGTTCTGCAGAACCAATGAGGAATCACATGGGAAACCCATTTTTGTTAGTATACAGACTGTCCCTGTGGAACGGAAAAAAAAAAAAAAAAAACTCCTTGCATTTAAAATAACAACTCAAATAACAAAATAACTAAAACAATTCATATGGATCTTACTCCCTCTTGGTTAGGGAGAAGTAAACAAAAACAAATTTACTCATAAATTTTGGATTATTAAGGAAATTGGCAGGAAATCTGAAGCACTTTCTGACCCTCACTACTCCACAAAAACATAAATAAAACACCAGAGACCTGTGTGAATAGATAGAGACCAGATATGTACATATATTTCTGATCCAGGAAAAATTCACCTGTGTGCAACTGAGAAAAGAAAAGAAACGAAAGAATAATCTGTGAATTTGAACTTAAGGGTCTTCTGATTCCCAATAGATTAAAGAAGCTGATGCCTAAACAACTAGACAAGATGGAATAAAAAAAAAATCTTCATGTGAGGGGTGCAGAATGATACAGGGACAAGTGGAAGCAGCAGAGGAGCTAAAAAACTAGAGGGAAATCTTATTCAGGTTAGTCACCTGCAGAAATGTCACCCAGACGGGTTCCCTTTGAGGGAGGAAAGTGACGGAGCATCGAATGTTACATCCATAGGAAGAAGTCCCGGGTAAATAGGGGGGAAAGCAGAGACCTATGGGCTTCAAACACCTGGCTGTTTTTCCCTTAGGATATTTACTAATACTGGGCAGGGGATGGGCATAGTGGAACAGGAGACCCTGCCATTGCACGATGGGAAGCAGATTAACATCCCTAGCGTAAAACTCTTGAAAAGCAGACTGGAGTTTTTCTGCAGTTTGGTGAGATAATGATTGGAGATGCCTGAGGGAAGAGGCCCACAGAATGCACAAGACTCTCAGATAAAACCCTTAGTGGTTAGGGACAAACCATAGGCAGATGGTATTGTTTCTGATTGGATAACTGTGACCAACCTGACTGTATATGACCTTCCAAGAGAGAGTCAAAAGAGAAAGAGAAAATTGCACAATCTCAGGGAAAGATTCCAATAAAAGGGACAAGGCTCCTTTTTCAAAGCTGAGGCAGGGAAAAACCTAGATGAGTCTAGATTATATTATTGTGCCACAAAGCAAGAAAGTGTTCAACACATGACAAATCAAATGGTCAGATTGTCTATCTTGAAAGAGAATTTAACCATCAAAATTAATTATTATAATAATATATTGTAACCCATTAAATAAAATGTAAAACCTGAATCCATTGAGATGTAAATAAATCAAATAATTAAGTTTCATGAAAAAAATATTTACATAGTTTTAAATTATCTCCCTTCAAATTTTTATTAATTATAAAGAGGAAAATTATAATAACACAGTGGACAAGCCTGACAAATAGTTTATCAAGTGATCAACATGAAAGCCATCAGTAACTGCCAAATTGAAATCCTGTCTACCCAATGTACTGAAATCAGAAAAACTCAGCATTACTTTCAAACAGAGATGCTTAACTTGAATCTAAACATAAGGAAACATTAAACAAACCCAAATCCAAACTGAGGGACACTTACATAATAACTGGTTCATAATCTTTAAAAGTGCCAAGGCTATGAGTGGTAAATAACAAACTTGGGACTTTTCCAAAGTGAAATGCTGTAGAGCAAGATTAAAATAAAATATTATGATTCTGAACTGAACTTGTTTGTCATAGAAATATTTGGTGAAATGTGAATGAGGTCTGAGGATTACCTGGCAGTAAATGTTAATTTGTTGATCTTGATGGTGGCTCTGTAGTCGCTAGAGACAGGTATATATATATATATATATATATATATATATATATATATATATATATAAATTAACATTCAATTATTTTGGAGTGGTGGGGAATTGGGAAGATAACAATCTCAAAAGATTCAGGAAAATAAGAGTTCTCCATCTATGATTGCGAGTTTTTAGTATATTTTTTATTGTTTCCATATAAAACCTTTTTTTTTTTTAACATATTAGCCCCCCTTTTTTCTTGCTTTGGTCTTCTAAAAGTTATCTTAAAATATTTACATTGGGAGAATGAAAGTTTCATTGAAAGGCAATCTTTGTGAAAACTTTACTGAAAATTGAATTAGATTCTTCAAATCAATCAAGACAATTTTAATCATTAAAATAACAGAATGCTTGAAGTTTGAGTTAGCTAATCAGAACAAAAATGTGGTTTACTTTTAATGAACACAAAGTACAAGACAACAATATCATAATTTTAAAATGAAAAGAAATGGAAATAGGGCACTTGTTCTTCTTGCTTAGCTGTTACATATTTGATGAAAAGAAAAGTAAAATTCACTCTAAAGAAATGTAGTTTATATCATCTTCTGAAAAGCAAAGAGTCTCATGTATTTGCTACTTCAACCTGCACAGTGTGATCGCACGATGTAGGATCAGTTGTTGTTGGAGGGCACTTTGTGCCATACGTATATTCAATTATAGAAATAGCTGTGACGTGAAATAACAATTTATATAAGAGACCTTAGAAATGTGACACAAATGTTTTTGATTTTGTTAAAAATGAATATACATTAGATCCTTTTAGGTGCTTTTATCTGAAAAACTGAGGAGTGTTCGTAAGCATGCTTTGCTTTTAAGGTTTCTAAGTTTGAAACCGGTATGCTGAAAAACAATGGATATTTTGAAGACAAACTTGAGATGTAATGGGATCCACCCTTTCCCTGCTGGTGGGAGGAAACCATTGTGACTTAGTGTAGGCTCTGGAATTAGTCTATCCAGAACCTGCAGAACACTTGACATTAAAAAATCTGTAAGGTATTTTCTCTTCCCTGAAGTTTTTTCTCTAAAGAAAAAACTAGTAGCTGCCTTGTAGACTTTTGTTCAGGGACTGGCATATAAATGAGTCAATGATTCTCAGGTATTATTCCACTGGTTCCAAACCTCAGTGCTAGAGAATTCCATTTTTAAGTATTTCAATTTTAAGTGTTTTCAAAATTTCAGCAAACTTCTGTTTGTTGCAGATACTATACAGGCTAATGGAGATATGAAATAACGATCCTCAGCGATCTAATGGCAGTTGTAGCAAAAGATGGATCATGGTTTTGCCCTTCTACAACACCATGAAATAATGAATTTATAGATCATATATATTACACAAGCATCTTTTAAAAAATATGTTTGTATTGATTTTATTAATTTAAATTATTTATTGTTTAAAGTATTGCATAAGTCTCCTCTTTCCCCCATTGACCTCTTCCCAGCCGCTCCCATCCCCCAGCACATGCCCTCAACCCCACCCCCTGTCTGTGTCCATTGGTTATGCTCATATGCATGCATACAAGTCCTTTGATTGATCTCTTACCCCTTCACCCCCTGCCTTCCCTCAAAGGTTGGACAGTCTGTTCGATGCTTTTATGACTCTGGTTCTATTTTTGTTCATCATTTTATGTTGTTCATTATATTCTACAAATGAGTGGGATCATGTGATATTTATCTTTCTCTGACTGGCTTATTTAGCTTAGCATAATGCTCTCCAGTTCCGTCCATGCTGTTGCAAATGGTCAGGATTCATTCTTTTTTTTTTTTTTTTTTTTTTTTATAACAGCTTAGTATTCCATTGTGTACGTATACCACAATTTTCTAATCCACTCATTTGCTGATGGGCACTTAGGCTGTTTCCAAATCTTAGCTATTGTAAATTGTGCTGCTATGAACATAGGGGTGCATATATCCTTTCTGATTGGTGTTTCTAGTTTCTTGGTACATATTCCTAGAAGTGCGATTGGGGGGTCAAGTGGAAGTTCCATTTTTAATTTTTTGAGGAAACACCATACTGTTCTCCACAATGGCTTCACCAGTCTGCAATCCCACCAGCAGTGCACAAGGGTTCCTTTTTCTCCACATCCTTGCCAGCACTTGTCATTTGTTGATTTGTTGATGATAGCCAGTCTGACAGGTGTGAGATGGTACCTCATTGTTGTTTTGATTTGCATCTCTCGGATGAGTAGTGACTTTGGGCATGTTTTCATATTTCTCTGGGCCTTCTGTATGTCATCTTTCGAAAGGTGTCTATTTGGGTCCTTTGACAATTTTTTGATTGGGTTGTTTATCTTCCTTTTATTAAGTTGTATGAGTTCCCTGTAAATTTTGGAGATTAATCCCTTTTCTGAAATAGCATTGGCAAATATGTTCTCCCATGCAGTGGGCTTTCTTCCTGTTTTATTGATGGTTTCTTTTGCTGTACAGAAGCTTTTTATTTTGATGTAGTCCCGTTTTTTTTCTCCTTAGTTTCCATTGCCCTAGGAGCTGTATCGGTAAAGATATTGCTAAGAAAAATGTCTGCTTTTTGCTGCCTATGGCTTCTTCTAGGATTTTTATGGTTTCCCATTTTATGTTTAAGTCCTTTATCCAATTTGTGTTTATTTTTGTGTATGGTGTAAGTTGGTGGTCTAGTTTCATTTTTCGCATATATTTGTCAAATTTTCCCAGCAGCATTTATTGAAGAGACTGTCTTGACTCCATTGTATGCTCTTGCCTCCTTTGTCAAAAATTAATTGAGCATAATGGCTTGGGTCGATCTCTGGATTCCATGTTCTGTTCCATTGGTCTATATGTCTGTTCTTGTGCCAGAACCATGCAGTTTTGAGAACAGTGGCTTTGTAGAATAGCTTGATATGTGGTATTGTGATGTCTCAACTTTGTTCTTTCTCAAGATTGCTGCTTCTATTTGGGGTCTTTTTTTATTCCAGATGAATTTTTTGAGAGTTTGTTCTAAGTCTTTGAAATATTTTAATGGGGATTGCATTGAATCTAAGGATTGCTTTGGGTAGTATGGACATTTTAATGATGTTGATTCTACCAATCCATGAACACAGTATATTCTTCCATTTATTTGTGTCTTCCTCCTTTTTTCAGAGTCATGTATTTTTCTGAGTACAGGTCTTTTACTCCCTTAGTTAAGTTTATTCCTAGGTATCTTAATTTTTTTTCAAAATATGTTGGTTTTTTTAATTTATTTATTTCAGATAGGAAGGGAGAGGGAGAGAGAGATAGAAACATCAATGATGAGAGAGAATCATTGATTGGCCTCCTCCTGCACGCCCCTCACTGGGAATTGAGCCCGCAACCCAGGCAAGTGCCCTTAACTGGAATTGAACTGAGGACCGCAGGCTGTGGCTCTATCTGCTGAGCCAAACCAGCTATGGCCTAGGTATCTTAATTTTAAAGAAAGGGAGAGAAGAGAGAGAGAGAGAGAGAGAGAGAGAGAGAGAGAGAGAGAGAGAGAGAGAAACATCAATCAGCTGTCTCCTGCTCACCCCTATAGGTGATCAAGCCCACAACTCATGCATGTGCCTGACCAGGAATTGAACCAGGGGCCTCTTGGTGCATGGGACTAATCTCAATGAACTGAGCCACGCCAGCTGGGCATACACAAGCATCTTTTAATAGTTTGTTTTGCTAGCTGTAAATACTGGTGAAGTGATAAAGTAGAAAAACAAGATACTTTTTTCCTTTGGGGAAATCTCCCTTTGCTAATCTTCTTCATTTAGCTAAACTCATATCAAATCTTTTATTTATTTAATACTTGCTTCAGTTTTTGCTTAGCTTTTCTTTTGTTATAGTCACCTGATGCAACTCTCTAAGGTGTTTTGATATACAACTCACATGTAGTGAGCTATGACAAATAAAGCTACATCTGTGAGTATGCTATATAAGGAAAGGTCAAAGTCAAATTAAGATTAAAGGAAAAGCCACTCTTGTAGGATAGCAAGTAGCTTGGCAAAAATAATCATACTCTGGCTCTACACAGATAATTATGGCCCTTTTCTATCCTAAAATGCCCTTCTGTGCATTCAAGGAGAATCAGTGAAACAAACATTTGTCTCCTCTCTCCTCATGAGTGCAGCAGAATGGAAATTCTGATCAGAACTGCACAGACAATAAGAAAAAAGGTAGTTGCATGCACCACATTTCTTGGAAACAAAGCAACCATTTTATATTAGATCTCAGTAGAGCTAGAGATAACTGATGCTTATCTAGTAGGATCTAATAAGGGTATTTTTTTTTTTTACCATTTTTCTCTGGGCAATTACTTCATCTAGTCAATATCCTGAGAAAAGACTTATTCAATAGAAAATCACAGTTCCTTGTAAAAAAAAGCAAAACACTCTCTGATAGCCCTTGGGACATCTTTTCTATCTCACACTTCACTTCCAGTCTCAGATGAAATCTGCATGACATTGAATCTCTTATACAGGGTTAGGTTCTAAAATCAGCATGGGAAGTGAAAATGTATATCATCAAGATAACATAACCAGTGAACTGAGGCGATTGCTCTGTGAGGGGCAGGCTGCCTGAGAGCAGAGCAAATCAAATATTTCCTCTCACCATCTCTTGCTTCTCTGCAGGGCTTACATATCTGCTACTTATATGACACTTGGTAATTAGTAAGTACTGCCACATAGATCCTATTTAATTTTTATGTGCCCTATATGTGGTATTATCCCTATATGAAAAATTTTTTAAAAAACCTAACTTGCCTAAAGGACCTCATTTAAGGCTCTCATTGCATATTAGCTAGATTGTGGTTTTACTTCTTTTCACTAAGACATAGTCCTGTGTTTTTACTCCCTGCTAGATACAGCTGCATGAACACTCATTGATTGTGGAGGTCAAACTTCATGTTCTTAGTTTGTTTGTTTCTTTTGTTTCTCAGTATCCTTCACAGATCTTTAGTACCTACTGACTTTAGAAAGTTGATCAGCCTATTCCTCAATGTCATCCCCCCCATTAGATTGACAGCAGATGTTTCAGGATTATAAGTCACTGTGGTCTGCTTCTATGGCTATATAATTGAAAAAAAGTTATAAGGGTTACTCATTCATTCTCAGCACTTTGGTACATCCGTTTAAATGTCTGTGGACCAGAATGAATGATGTGAAAATAAACAACACTTCTAATCTCTTTTGTTGCTATCACTTTATCATCCCAGACTTAAAATACATCATTTTCCTCTTTAATAAAATCTTGACAGCTTCTGCAAAGTGTTACATAACCTTAGAAATAGATTTAAAAATATCTATTGCTATTCAGTCTAAAATATCTATTGCTATTCAGTCTCTCCTAATCTTCAACTACATGTAAAATCGTCACTAACTATTCTTGGCGCTTTTTATTGTTTCTCATTTTTATGTTAAAAAATTTTTGAGAATTTCTTTGAATGTACATTTCTATTTAAAATATTCTGATGAGTTATAAATGGCATTTTTCAAAATAATTCATTAAAATTCATAACTGGGTACCTGATCACCAAAGAACACTTAGAATACTTAGAATAGGAAATTGTTGTTATTGCAAATATACTTCAGATAAGTAAAGCTACCTTAATTGTAAACAACTCACATAACAGTAACCTTTCTCAGGAGAAAATGAGGGAAGCTGTGTGCTTAGATTCTGATTGGGTTGGAAAGGTAATGTAGAGAAGAACATTGGTTTGTGCATTTAAAAAGTTTGCACATTTCATAAAATCTGACTTTTATCAAGTTACAAATGATTGAATGAAACTATATTTTTATTTGTTGGAAATCCATGTGTATATTACATATAAGTTTTTGTTATTTCCTTATTATATAAGTGTAACATGCAAGACTATGAACAATGAATGAGATAGATGATGAAGGTAACAATTAACATTATTTATGGTTTAAAGTACATTTATAAAATTAATAATGACCACACTATAAATCTTTCCTTACAAATGTAAAGAATAGGTTAATAAGTTTATTTGACAATAAAAAGGGAAATTTCAGGAGTTTTTTCTCTGCTGACATTATTTGAATTTTCATAAATAAAATGTAATTTTAATTGCTTTTTAATCCAAATTTCTGCTTTTTGATTTATTCTTGATTGTGGGAAATAACATAAGGTTATTTTTGTGCCAGTTGTTGGGAATTATTAGTTGATTTAATTAATTGTTGCTTGGTTTAATTAGACATGATAAATCAGAAAGATTTAAAAATAAACTAATAAAATAGATTCAGAGGTATGGATTCATGGAACAGATTGACTGGAAGGGATGGGGAGAGATTAAGCAAAGAACATATATGCATATATGCATAACCCATGGGCACGGACAATAGCATGGGAAAGGCCTTGGGTGGGTTGGGATCTGGGTGGAGGGAGGCAAAAGATGGAAAAGGAGACATCTGTAATACTGTCAATAATAATTTAATTTAAAATCTGACTCTACTTTTGAAATCTGTATTTCTCAATAATTTCTTGATGTCACAAAGAAGAAATTTGTTGGAGATATATCTAATCTGCATTACAACTGTTGCCTCTAAGATTTTAAATGTGGGTTACATACATACATGAACCTGAGACATGTGAGCAGATGTTCATGAGGAGGGGAAAGAGAATAAGAGAAATTTTATGAAAACAAATTTATATATTTTTTGGCTTATAATTCAACACATTTATATTTTTAGTGTAAATCATGGAAAGAAACCTTTGCTATAAAATAGCCTCAACCATGTTTAATGAAAGCAAATTATAATGTCTATAATGAATCCACAGGGAAATTTTTCATGAACCTAAGGAATTTATATTTCAGGGATCCTCTTCATTTGCAGGGGTCTTTCTAAGGCCCTGTATAACCAGTGTGTTCACATGGTCGTATGCTCATAAATCTTCAAAGGATCACTCTTTTCATTGGGATTTTCCCTCCATTTCCTTTTCCCTTGAGGGAATGGAGTAGCTAGGAGTGCTGTGGGTCTTTATGGCTCTGGTTAAGAGGAAGTTAGGTAAGAATACATTCAGTGGATATAGATTTATGGTTCATATCACTTCAGTGTATATCTCACTTATTGACTGCTGACATAGGTTGGAAATGGTTTCCAAGAATAATCCACCTTTTCTCTATTCCATCACACTCTGTGTCCTAACTCGAAGGTTCAGTGCCTGTAGTCACATTGTGTTATGAATGTGTTCTACACCACACACCATCAAGGTATGTGGATCCTGGAGGAAAACCAAAGTCAACAATGTATGCAGCTCAAATCTGATCTCTATAAAATGTCTCAGAACCTTATATGTAGACTATTATAATTATAGTCTCATGAATAGCTTGTCTATTCTTTCCTGTCAATAATCTCTCTATATAAAAGGCTAATATGCAAAGTGTCCCCTCAGGAGTTCAACTGGGAGACCAGGAGTTCAATTGCTCACTATGACATGCACTGACCACTAGGGGGTCACGCGGAACGAAAGATGGCCCCAACCAGCAACAGGCAGCCAGGGAAAAATGGCCCTGGCCAGCAGCCGGAAGGCCCCAATCAGCCCTGATCACCGGCCAGGACTAGGGACCCTACCTGTGTATGAATTTTGTGCACCGGGTCTCTATTATTCACAATAATTATTGTACAAAATTATAAATTTATTTTACACCTATTTTTTATGAGCATCATGCAAAATATAATTAATTAAAATTCTTATATTTACGGAAAACAACCTGTAGTAGTACTCAAAAAAAAGGAATTGTTTGAAACAGCTCAGAGTTGGAAAAATGTGACCAAGATTCACCTAAATTGAATAAAAATCCTGTATTTATAAAGCTGAAAGGAAGTTTTATAAACTATCAATAATAAAAAAAAAATTTTTGATTAGACAGACTAAAAGGAAGAATGATTTATTCTTATTTCTGCAAAAAATGTTATAATATTTTGTCAAGTGATCACCACAATCAAGTTAAACAAATTATCCATCATCTCACTGTTACTGTGCAAATGTGTGTGTGTGTGAGTGTGAATGTTGAGATTTATTTTAAATCTATCTTCTTAACAAATTTCAAATATATAATATAATATTGTTACTATTGTCCACTGCCGGAGTCCAACCCCAGCAGGTCCAGGGGTCCCCAAAGGTGTGGATGGAGTCGGCGAAGAAGGAATGACACAGAGACAGCGTTCAGTTGATCAGCAGCCTAGCCAGGATCTCTAGCCAGGATCTCCAGCCAAGTTCTGGTCTGGATCTCCAGCGAAGTTCTGGTTAGGTTCTCCAATGAAGTTCTGGTTAGGATCTCCAGCCAGGTTCTGTGTCCATGTTCTCTTGCTAGGTTCTCCAGCCAGGTTCTGTAGCCATGTTCCCTCACTAGGTTCTCCAGCCAGGTTCTGTCCAGGTTCTCCAGCCAGGTTCAGTCACCAGGTTCTAGTCAGGTTCTCTTGCCATGTTCTATCCAGGTTCTGTAGCCAGGTTCTGTCCAGGATCTTTTGCCATGTTCTCTCCAGTGAAGTTCTTCTGTCTCTAGGTTCTGTGTAGGTTCTGTCTTCTCAGTTCTGTGTGTAGGTTCTGTCTTCTAAGTCCTGTCTTCTAAGTTCTGTGTTCTAAGTTCTGTGTCTTGCTGTCTTGTTACATCTGTATTTATACCAGTTGATTCAGTCCTATCAATCTCTATTACAAAGGTTAGAGCGTTTCTTATCTCCATTCCAGGGAGTAAAGATTATGTAGCTTAAGCATGATTGTTCATAGTTAATGTGATTAATTACCCACCTGGCACTTAGTTGAGGGGTTTTATTCCCTCCCTAACTTCAGGGGAAAATCCCTACCTGGGGAAATAACCTTTCTCAGAGAGGAGACCTTGGTTAAAACACATAGTGCCAAGAAGGTAAGCAAACATTTTAAGAACAGTATGCCATATATGCCAGGTCCTTTGAAACAGCAAGGATGGACCGGCTCCCGGCAGTCCACCATGTTGTACATTCAATCTCCCTTTATACAAGCATGGTTATTCATGAGTTTGTATCATTTTTCTTAAAATGGAACCCTGAATTGTATAAGCAGCAGACCCAACCTAACACTGATTTGCACCTGCATATTTTCTTTGATTTCCTCCCTCCCTCTCTCTCTCTCTCTCTCTCTCTCTCTCTCTCGTAGTAATTTTGATGATAGGTTGTTTTTTGGGGGGTTGTTTTTGTTGTTTTCACAAGTAAAATTATGAAATCATAAGATCCTTGTAACTTTTTTAAAAAAATTTAGATTTATTAAAGTTATTATTCCTAAAAAATTAGAAAACACAAATTAAATAAACCTTGATTAGACAAAGTTAAACAAAAAGGACATAGTGATTGGATTGTTTATATTTCTTTTGTTAAGTTGTATGAGTTCCCTGTCAATGTTGGAGATTCAACCCTTATCAGAGATAACATTGGCAAATATGTTCTCCCATGCATTGGGTTTTCTTGTTGTTCTGTTGATGGTTTATTTTGGTATGCAGAAGCTTTTAATTTTGTTGTAGTTCCATTTGTTAATTCACAAAGAACCAAAATAGATACTTTTTGAAAGTGGACTACAGAAGGCCAAGAGACATATGAAAAAATGCTCAAAGTCACTAATCATCCGAGAGATGCAAATCAAAATGACAATGTGGTACCATCTCACACCTGTCAGAATGGCTGTCATCAACAAATCAACAAATGACAAGTGCTGGTGAGAATGTGGAGAAAAGGGAACCCTCCTGCACTGCTGGTGGGAATGCAGACTGGTGCAGCCACTGTGGAAAACAGTGTGGCGTTTACTTAAAAAAATGGAATTCCCATTTGATTCAGTAATTCCACTCCTAGTAATACATCCCCCCAAATTAGAAACACCAGTCAGAAAGAACATATACATCCCTATGTTCATAGCAGCACAATTTACAATAGCCAAGATTTGGAAATAGCTTAAGTGCCCATCAGCAGATGAATGGATTAAAAAACTGTGGTACATCTACACAATGGAATACTATGCTGCTGTAAAAAGGAAAGAACTCTTACTATTGGCAATGGCATGGATGGACCTGGAGAGCATTATGCTAAGCGAAATCAGCCAGTCAGAGAAAGTATCACATGATCTCACTCATTTGTGGAATATAATGAACAACATAAACTGATGAACAAAAATACATCCAGAGATACAGAATCATGGAACAGACTGTCCAACCTCAGAGGGAAGGGAAGGACGGGTGTGTGTGTGTGGCAGGGGGAGGAATAAGAGATCTACCAAAGAACTTGTATGCATATAAGCATAACCAATGGACACAGACAATGGGGGTGGTGAAGGCCAGGGCTGGGGGGCAGGGGCAGGCTGGGAGAGGACAATGGGTGAAAAAGAGGACATATGTAATACTTTAAACAACAAAGAATTTTTTAAAAAGGCCTACCAAAAAAAGAAAAAAAAGAAGAAGAAGAAAAAATAAAGGCCATAGTGATACAAAGTTATGTTGGCATGCTTAATAAAGACAATACATTTATTTTTTAAAAAAATCATAATGTAAAATAACTAAAAGATACTATTGTAGAAGAAAAATCAATTACCATAAAAGATTTATTTTTTATTTATAGATATATAATAAAAGTATTACTTATTAATGAATTACATAGTTTAGTTGTATTATATTTTATAAAATTATTTAATACTAGAGGCCCAATGCATGAAATTTGTGCAAGAATAGGCCTTCCTTTCCCCAGCTGCCGGCACTAGCTTCCCTATGGCACTTGGGACCCGGGCTTCCCTCACAGACCAAGCTTCATCCAGAAGGTTGTCCGATCTAATTAGCATATTATGCTTTCATTATAATAGATTTTATATAGAGAATCAAAACATTGTATATTTTGTTAATAACATATAATAAATGCCAGATAAAATAGTGAGATAATTTTAATACATTTTACAGTATATCTTATTTATAGGAAAACATAATATTGAGAAAGGTACCAAATTATAACAAAACTTTCATTTGTATATAATGGTGTTATACACTATGTATTATAACACAACATTTATAAAACTCACTAAATATAAAATTGTGAAATGTTTGTGCACTTAATTTTTATTATTTGGTAAATAGTATTCATCAATTATTAAATACCTATTTATTGAATTATTATGCTTAACCAATTAAAATATATTAAATTAATTATTGAATACCTATTTATTGAATTATTATGCTTAACCAATTAAAATATATTAAATTAATTTTATTTTCATGGTGCATTTGTGTTAAATTCTAAAAATGATTTCTGGATTTCTGGGTACTTGCTATTATAAAATATGTCTCAAGTTCTTTCACTTATTAGGTTATAGGTGTTTTGGTTGCATATTCTGTGAAGGAATGAAACATGTTAATATGAGATGATTTAGAGAAACTAATTCAAAAGATTCAAAGAAAGGTGAGAAGATAAGAACAGTTTCAGTTAAAAGAATCCACTTTATAACTGATTTTTGTTTCTGATTTAAGAAGCTACAAATTAAATCAACAGTAAGGGCAGCATTGGAAAAGCAGATGTTTGGAAGGAACTTAACAAACTTCCCTTCTAGCACATAAAGATTAAGTAAATGGTCAGTTCTTTTGTGTCAGTGTGCTTTGTACAAATTCAACTGTATTTTGGAAAAGTGCAGTTGGAATTGTACATGAACATTTACAAATAAAACTTGTGGCGTTCTGTGTTGAAACCATCTGAACTGTCAGTTTAGCTAACCTTTGTTTGCCTGTCACAGGGTTCCCATGATTAAATGTGAAGATTATAATCATTAGCCATGCCAGGGGTTCATGGTGGGTGGAATCTGATGTGTGGATGACATTTTGTTTATACGATGAAATCAAAATCAGACTTCATTTTTTCTAGCTCAGCACCCAGAGGTCTCTGGGTTAGCTACCAAGGGCCAGCAGCACTTGTATTTCCTGGCTGCATATTAAATATTGCGTTCATGTTGGCTGGGGAATACTTGTCTACATCCTGTAATCACTGCCTCTCCTCTAACAGGGACACATATGTGTTTGCCATCACAGGGGTAACTTAATTGAATAATGTTCATCCATTTTAAAATATTATTTTTTAAACATTTTTAGGAATTAAGCAAATTTAATAGTAGAGCATCTATTGTTTTAGTAGGCTAAGTGATGGTGATTTTTCCTAAAGTGTGATAGCCTTGAATACTTTTCTCTAAATATTATTATTTATTTTCTCTAAATGTGTTTCTTCAGTATATGTGAAAATGATTCACTTAGTAATTAAAATGCTTAGTAATTTGAATTCAAATAAAATAGCTTTTTAAAAATGACAACCTCTATTGAAAAGGCCAAAACCTTTGGGGCTAAGATTTAATAATTAAAAGAATAACAAATGAAAGGAATATAATATTTGATATTTATATTCTTTCATTATTTACACTTTTTATCACGCTATTCCTTTTTTAAAAATTGAGAGCATATTTGTAATTCTAACTCCCTATAATGGATTAAAGTTTTATTCTAAATATGTGAATATTGGTTAGTCTTTAGTAATTGATACAGTAAATATAATTAGAAATAACCAAAATTGATTTACATAGTGATCACTTTCCTTTTTATTGTAATCAGTGAAAATAAACATTATTTACCATCAAATCATAATTTGTTAACTTCAAATATTGTCCCAAACATTCTTGGAAATAATGACTTTCACATGAAAAGTAGTAAAATATTCAGGCTATATAATTCAAAAAAAAACTGTAGATATGGTCATCACATAAGCAGAGTTTGAGACCCTTTATAACCTATACATACACTGACCTTTACTAAAATTCAGATACGATTTAAAAAAACATATGGAATGACAAATAAGTGCAATTATGAGAGCGTTGAATTGAAATGCAACATGCTTATTGTGAGTTCAGATCATCATCAAGGTGAAAGCTCTTGAAGAAATACTGCTAATAATTGAAACAGGGTAAATCATGGCTGTCACGCACTAATTAAATCCAGTAGATGGATTGTCAGGGAAGACAACTTGAGCATCGCATTTAGTGGGCTTATCTGTCAATGCCTCATGTAGCTGTCCTGCTGCTAAATCTTCTCTGACCTTCTGTGTTGTTTTCATTAATGTTACAGTGATTGTTCCGGGTGATCTCTGCAGTGGGACTGCTTCCGTCCCTCCTTGTCATCCACGCTGTTGGGAGAAGGGTTTGGAGTAGGACCGTAGCCCTCATAAAGACTCTGCAGGTGCTTCTCAATACTGCCCTTTTGGGTAAACTAGAAAGAGGAGTCAGGGTCAAGGGAAACATTGTGCAAAATACCTATAACTGAGACAGGTGCTTTCTTATGAAATGAAAATATGACCCTAAGACATCAACTCTTGGGACCACAGTTATTCCAATATAACTTTATTTTTTATTTTTTAAAAAAATGTATTTTATTATTTTTTACAGTCAGGAAGGGAAAGGGATAGAGAGTTAGAAACATCGATGAGAGAGAAACATCGATCAGCTGCCTCCTGCACACCTCTTACTGGGGGATGTGCCCACAACCGAGGTATATGCCCTTGACTGGAATCAAAACTGGGACCTTTAAGTCTGCAGGCTGATGCTCTATCCACTGAGCCAAACTGGTTAGGGCCCAACATAACTTTAATGAACAAAGGTAACACGCCCTCCTCACCCTACCACCTGAATGCATATCATACATTATAAAAGAGATGCATGGTCACCTCAGGGACATACAAACATGGGACAAAGTGAAGTGAGAGTCACACATGTTTCTAGGGCTGGAAATGGCATAGTAATAACCCTTGTAATTACAATAATAGCAATAAACAAAAATGAATTATTTTGCATAGAAGTATCTATTGTGTGCCAAACATAATTCAAATTGCTGCACATATATTAACCAAGTTAATTCCCAACTATTCCATAAGTTTTTATTTTTACCCCTATTTTATAATGAAAGTGGAACACAGAGTGATTAAATAACTTCCCAGCAACACACAGCTGGAAATAACAAAAAAGGAATAATCCAGATACAAATGCAAGCAGTTTATCTCTGGAGCCTGCCCTCAGCACCACCCCAACATGCTGTCAAGCTAATACATTTAAGTATATTATCAAATGTAATTATGTGGTATTTGTCTGCACTGTCATTTTCATTCTATTTTTGTTGTACTTATGTAATAAAGACACAACTTATTCAAATAATATTTTAAAATGTCCAATATAAAACTTCTTAGAAAACAAATCAACCTGGTTGATATCATTAGTTGTTGGGCCTAGGGGTTAGGAAAGGATGAGGGAATGAAAAGGTAAGTAAACACAAAACAAAACAGAAACCAGCAAATGAAAATACTTTAAACTCTGTCTGCTATGAAAGTACATGTATGATAGATTGGATACATGGCCATGTTCCTGCAAAAGACTCATGGGAGGACTGTTACAAAATCAAAGGTGGATATTTCAGAATGGTCTGAAGTCTGGTGGAGATTATCTTTCTTTATTTTTCTTTTGATTTTTGGTCTTCACACTGGCCATTAGGCCCCATAAAGAGCCCATTAACTTGAAAACACTAGCTTAGATGGCTCAGCAAGAAATTTGAGATACACATCCTGGAAAGTAGATCTGAACAAATATTGGGGCTCTCAGATGAATGACATGACTCCCTTTCAGTATCACCCTTGATATTTTGAATGTCACCCTTCTCATATCTCAGACATGTCTAGTTTCTTATTTTTGCTTAGAAGAGATTTGATCTCTCTAATTGGCTCAAGTTCCCATTTATAGCCTGATGGTTTCCACTGTGTGCTATGCACTATTCAAACCCTCTATCACATAGACCCAGATATTAAACGTAGTTTCTCCTTTTATTCTTCACATACAAATACTTGACATGGTAAAAATTTCACATCACGCTTTGCATATAAAGCAGGCTTAACAATAACATCAACCTTAGACACCAGTGTTCCTAAAAATGTCTTTGAATTTTGGCCAGCTTGCCATCCAGTCTTCTATATTTCTGCACCTTTACTCAATTTTCCTGGCTGTCTCTCTCTTCTCTGCACTTTCTCAACAGATTTTCCTTACCTTTCTAAAGCAGAACAATTACTTTCTTATTTTTCCAATCCATGATGTCAGGGTCTTACTTTCCATTCAAGGATTTTATTAAAGATTTTTCTAAGACATTATTTCTTCTCCAGAAGGAATATTGAGGCATGTTTTTAATGTTGTCCCTGCTCCATTGCCTAAACCTATTGTGAACTAATCTCAGGTGGCATACTGATGAACACATATATTAAATCACCTTATTGTTTTCTTAATTCCAGCTCTCATTGAGACCCTCCTCTCTTAAATGGTTCTTTTGTTTTAATCTAGCCATAGAACCCTAACACTAGAATGCTATTTCTGAATTGTTGCAATGATCACTTTCTTCCCTCCCACAAGGGATCCCCATCATCTAAACAACACTCTTCAGCCACCTTTACATCAGGCTTGTGCCCACACATGCAGGCTTATTTCTGAACAAAACCCACTTCACACCTAATATAGCTAGCCTGAACTATGTCTATTTTTGCCATAGATGTTCCTGACATTTTCTTATCAAAGCCTTTGCTGAGTGTGGCCTCTTCTCCTGCAATTTATCCCAACCAATGTCTTCACTTGGTAGTTATTGAAACTACTTATCTCAAACTTCATATCTTCTTTGAAGAATTTAATCTCATGAAGAGTAAATTGACACTCGTTTTTTTGTGTTGTGTTTTTTTTTTTGTCCATTGAATTCTCTATGCTTCTAAGATACAGCTAGAGATATTCATGTTTACTTCTTACCCACATGTCTCTGCTTTCTGAACCAAACCAGAGGAATTTTAAGTTTTGATAATTTAAATAATAACTTGCATATATTAAGCATGCAATAAAAATTAAACAAATAAGTGACTTTAATATTGAGCAATAATTTGAAAGTTTCTAAATCCAAGACTGTTACCAAATATGAAAAAAGTGACACACCACACTTGAATATTAACAACCCTCAAAACTGTTAAGTAAAAAAACAACAACAATAGAGTCTTGCTTTGTCCTAATATTAAATTTATATAACATCATAATGCTAGCTATTAGAGCATTCTGCCTAGAGTTATCAAAATTTATAGCAAATGAGCACTTTCAAAACTTAAGGCTTTTTATACATCCTTAAGGTTTTTTTTAATTTCATTTCATTGATATGTGTTATGATAAATGTCATCTGTGTCAAAATTCAGACTACTATTTTTAAAATGTTATTTGGTCTAATAATAATAATGATATAATATTCCTGAAAAATCCAGGATATATCGTTTCATATTTGGGGGACTAACATTTCCTTTTCTGATGCCCCAACTTGGTAAACCACTCTGTGTAAGACTGCACCTCAAGTGTAAATGAGGGATTGAGAACAGTTACTTCATAAACTTATTTTCAGTTCACATCTTGATATGGGTTTTTTATTCTAGGATCGGCCAGTGTCCATGACTGGGTGACTTAATCCTCTGCCTCTGTCTGAAGTAGCAGGACCTTTTCCTGTAACAGCCCCCCCCCCCCCCCCCCCCCGAAGCAGGTGTTCTGTATCTTTAAGTTAGTTAAGCCTCATTTACTTTGATCCCCTCTGGCTCATTTCACCTTTGCAGTCCTTGTCATTGGTTCTCCGTATCCTCCAGTTTTGTCCTATGAAAGGGCTTTTACTTTAGTGCTTCTCAAACTTTAATGTGGTTATGATTCACCCAGAGTGCTCTTTAAAATGCAGATTCTACTTCTGTGGCTACGAGAGATTGTATTTCCAACAAGCTCCCAGATGAAGACACTGCTGGTCCCATGTCACAGATCACTTTGTGTAGTGAAAATTTGGTTGACAAACCATGAATTATTGAGTGAGTCTGTTTAGATTTGGGACTCTGGTTTCACTATTTATTATCAGGGAAACATTGGGTAACCTATATAAATGCTCTCAGCTTCAAGGAACTTTCCCTATAAAATGTGCTGTTAATACTTCATAGGGTTCATGGGAGGACATGAGATAATACACGGCAAAGTCCAAAGTCATTTGAATGGGAGGTTGCTCCATAACGTAAATGCCTTTCCTTGCCTCTCCCTTCTCCCCTTAAACTTTCAGCCCGACTCACTCTTTGAAAGAGTTTGTCACTCACTGTAGCTTGCCACCACTTGTTCCTTTTCTAGCTTTGAGTTTTATCACTGGTTCTGTGGTCTATCCATAAATTAACTGGTCATTAATGATCATTCACACCCATATTTTTGCTCATAGGAACCCTTAAACCATGAGGACCCACAGTAATAAAGCTAGGATAATTGTAACACTCTTTTGTTGAAACACAATTTTCCCTCCCTAAAACTGGAGTTAACATTCATTCCTCCAGTGAATTTTGTGAAATTCACTGACATCAATTAAAGTCAATGAGGATTTCTATTGGGCTGTCTAGTTTTAACACAGCAGGTGCTCAATAAAGGTTAACAATGTCCCCCTTATAAATTTCTCTCCTAATAAATGGGCGTATAATAAAGGCACATTTTGCCAAGGTACTTAATTATATATGTGATTTTCCAGAATTAAGTTCACTGAAAAGATTTAATTTAAATAAAGCAAGTGGGGTTTTTTTGTATTATTTATATGATCCAGAATAATCAATTTTAGTTAATATTTAAAAAAATTTAATGCAATTGTATGAATTCAAGTTAAAAAGCCACGGAGCACAGAATAAAAATGATCACTATCATTGTAGCATTCGGTATATAAACAATTAGATGCATTTGATCCTGAAATTAGATGAGCAGGGAATATTAGACCAAATAAACTGCAAACTAAAATAACAGGACAGACAAGATTCATGCATGAAGTAAGTATGAGAAGTAACATTTTTTAAATTGTCAGTGATGTTGTATTTAAATAAACTCATTTGTGGCATTTCAATGTATTGTACATTTTATTCAAACTTTTGTTTCTGACATTTAATTTTGGTGATATTTCCTTACACTCAAAGATAGAGTCCATCCATCTGCAGTAGTGAGCTGTAGTTTAGTACAATATCTTATGAAAATTGCAACTTCTTGTATTGTCTTCGTTTCTTTGATTTAAGAGGAAGGATATGTTAATTATTCCATTATATTTTTTCAGACTTGTTAGTTTGGCATAATATGAGATATATTTTGGGGCTAAAGTTTTATCTTGTAAAATGTGGTATAATTAAGCTTTAGAATTGAATTCTGCTATGAACATAGGGGTGCATATGTTCTTTCTGATTGGTGTTTTGGGGTTCTTAGGATATATTCCCAGAAGTGGGAACACTGAGTCAAACCGAAATTTCATTTTTAATTAATCCCTTAGTAGATGTATCATTGGCAAATATTTTCTCCCATGCTACGGGGTCTCTGTGATGACTATTTCACTCATTCTCCCCAAATCTTCAACTCTTTTCCAACCTGACTCTCAGCAGAGAATAAAATATTTGAAACCAGGCAAGAACTACTTCATTTTTCAATCACCACTTTAATCTGGACCCAACTGCTCAAGTGTCCTAGCTATGGAGATAAAAGAAGAGTCACTGCTCAAAGACCAACCTCAATATCTAAGCCCTTAATAATATGTCCTCCTTCATTTGCACTGTGAATTCCTTTCCTTCATAGCTAACCTTCTCTAAAAATTTCCTATCATACTGGTCTTATGTCCTCATCTCCCAGTTTCTCCTCAGCTACCCTGGTCCTACTTTCTATGAAACCATTCCAGAGACTATAAAGTTTGCCACAAATTAAGGTCAGTTCTCTGTCTTCATGGTACATTATATCTTGGCAGCATTTGGTACTCTCTTTTTCATGATGTTTATCTTTTTTTCTCAGCTTTTTTGACATTTTATTTAGTCACTGGTAATGTATTCACATTTCTGTTGTTGGTATTTTTTCTACTTTATCAATTCACTGACTAGAGAAGTATCCTAGGACTCCTTCTCACCCCTTTTCTCTGTAGGTTACCTCATTCATCCCATGACTGAAGATAGCATCCAAACACTGACTTTCCAATGTACATCAATAGATTTCATAACCTTCAGATTCCCATATCCAATGTCCTACTTGCTGTCTTTACTAAGATATATGCTAAGTTTAGACAAAACAGAGGTGATGGTTTTTCATTCTACTAATTTCTTGCCACCACAATCAAGCATTCTCTCTTTCAGTAATGCCATGACCATTCACCCAACCACTTGAGAAAACATAGGAGTAATGCTCTATCTCTTTTCCTCATGCCTACATTCACTCTAGTCCTGTCCAAAGGCCCTGAATCAAACTGTGCTTTCCCACTTCCATGACCAAACCCGAGCCCCTACTACCATCATCTCCTGCCTGGAGTACATACATGCCCACAGCTTGCTAATTGGTTCCTCCCTCCACATTTTCCCTCATTGAGTTCTATAGAACAACCAGAGTTTTTTTGTTTTTTAATGAAAAATACATGGGAATAAAAATACATGTTGAAGATCCCCCAGTGTTTTCTGCAGTTCTTAAATATCATACCCCGAAAGACCCTGCATAGTTTAATGCTTACTTCTCTGAGATCCCTCCGAAAGCTCTTCCCATTTTCACTAAGCTCCATCCCAACTGGCTTTAGTTTGGTCTTAAAAAACTACTGAGATCTTTCCTATTACAGCATTCCATGGGTACTGTTGCTCTGACTTGGAATCCTCTTCTTCTAACATCATGTATAATTCTAAAGTCAAGGCCCAGCTCTTCAGCGATGTCTTACCCTACCATAATCCCTAAACATCCTTCTCATATCCATCTCTCAGCTCTCAGCCATATTACCTACTTTATCTTATTGTTGGCACTCATTAATAGCTGAAATCATCTCACTTGTTTGTTTATATTTTATATAGTTCCAAAAATACAATGCAGGCTAAAGGAGTACAGACAGTGAATTTTTCTCAGCAATGATACCCAATTCAAGAGGATTTTCTCCATATAAAATGCTTTAATCCCATGTATTTTGTTTAATGGAATATATTTGGAGAAGACAACCATTTTTATTAATATATTGAGTGAAAATGACCTTAGGTAAATTATTTTAGGATTCTGTTCAAAATTCCCATTTTATGTAACCTCAGAGACTATCAAAATAGACTTCACACTTGTAGATATGTTTCATAATTTTCATCTACTGTTATGTTATCACTGGTTAAATTTGCATTTCTGAGATATGTGTGTGTGGGTAGGCATGCATATGTGTGGTTATGTGTGGAGTAATCTTTAAATGCATCAAGAAAGAAACAAGTTAGAATATAAATGCAAGGTTCCAGAAAAGCCCCTTTGCCTCATGATAGAAGAATTGTACAGGACAAGCTTATGAAGTCATCAAAGGGATGGGTCAGGAAATGAGTTGGAGCCCCTGAGCCCTAAAATCCTCTGAACTCCAACTCAGGAAATACATTATTGAAGCTCAACCCTCTGGAAAACCCCTGTAGGTTTCAACCCATAGTTTCTATTACAAATGTAACAACAAAAGTAATGGAATCATAACACATTATGAGAATTTGTTTCTTACCGTCCTTTTGCACCATATAAAGGATTGTGGGTGGTCCTGAGTGCTCTTACCATGTCTAAAGGTGTTATGAAAAACCAATCATTTCTTTCTAGTAATGTTAGACATTATGACTCAGAGGAAAACCCCAAATCACACCACACTCGCATGTCATTTGTGACATATGTGTAATAAAAAGCCTGATTATTTTTAGGTTAAGTTATCCTATCACATTTACATTTCTCTGAATTTGAAAGCTTTAAAGATGCTACAGAAAAATAGGAATTTCAAGAACAACTGCTTTTATATGCTACATTCTGTTTGGCATTATCACAATCCTCAAATACCTGAAAAATGACAGGTAAGTCCGGACACTTCTACCACCTACACCAGGAAAGGGGCAGATAAAACTCAGGGCAGAGGGTCCTCCTGGTGAGTACGCCACAGTCTAGCCCTGGGTGGCCTCACATGAAACAGTAAGATTAACACAGGTATTTTAAGGGAGGGAGTCAGGCCCAGTGAACTCTACTTTATCATTTAATTTTAAACTTGGTCTCATATCAAATCCTTCTCTCTTCTATGATCTAAACTTCAGTGTGCTGAACTGAGATGTGAGAAGATGATAAATCCAGTTGGTGACTTAAAAATTCATTTTGTCGCCAAAACCGGTTTGGCCCAGTGGATAGAGCGTCGGCCTGTGGACTGAAGGGTCCCAGGTTCGATTCCGGTCAAGGGCATGTACCTGGGTTGCGGGCACATCCCCAGTGGGAGATGTGCAGGAGGCAGCTGATCGATGTTTCTCTCTCATCGATGTTTCTAATTCTCTATCTCTCTCCCTTCCTCTCTGTAAAAAATCAATAAAATATATTTTAAAAAAAAATTCATTTTGTCCTGAGTTCCTAACTGATATTCTTTCTATTATTTTCTCCCTTGCTATTTCAAGCTTATTTGGTGATGCATTAGCTTCAGCACTGAAAAATAAAATTATGTGAACAAAATTCACTAGCATCGGAAGAAGAAAAAAAATAATGTATTTGCATAAATAGCTATAATGATGTATTTAGAGGTAAGCATCTTTCAGAGATTATTTGCTCAGAAATGAAGTAAATTGCTGCTAAATATCCTGGATTTATCTTGGTGGGTAAATGTATATGCACACATGAACTGATCCAGAGGATATATACAAGAGCACACAAAATATAACTATTGTCATTCAATGACCACCACCATATAAGATTACTAGTTGTTTGTTTTTAAATAATTTTTAAACTAGGTGGAATTGCTTTGCTAGACTCTAAAGAATAGTCCCAGTTATATTTACAGAGGTGATTTTATTGAAAAAAGATGTTAAGACCTTTTACACATATTTTATTATTTATTATCAGTCATTTGTCTGGCTATTTCTCACACGATAATAGTTTAAAACGCCATTCCTTCCATGGTAAATTCTTATGCCTGTCAACCGATTTGTTAATCTAGAGTCCAGTTGCCAAGAACCTGGATTTTAAGGTACAAGAAAAAATAAGATGCTTAGTAATGTTTTGAAATAAAATACATAAGATTGTAGTAAAAATCATTTTACTCTAGCAAAAGTTTTCTATCCTAAATCACCATAGAACAAAGTGACCGTGTTGCTAGAAAGAATGGCAAAGCCAGAACCAGGTCCCTGAAACAATAGAGTCATCACCAATTTTATAGCCCAGTCTAATTCGAAATGTCAGGCCCTAATCAGCTCTGTTTCACAGTGCTTAGCTCCATAAAAGCAGATTTGTTTAACCACAACCTCTGTTTCAGCATGACTGAGGAGCAAGAATAACGGACAGAACCCGGAAGATCTCACGGTTATGGGATGGGGATAAAGTGAATCCATCATTTGCTGGAGAGGCAGAGGAAAAGTGACAGGCCCATTCATGCCTTCGAGACATTTTTTGGTCTATTGAAAATTTTAATCTGTGCACTCTGGATGAACCTCCGCACTCCCTAATTTAGAACGTGAAGCCATGTGAGGAATCTGTCTGCCCCAGATAGGGCGGCCTGGCTGCTGCAAGACAGCAAGCCCTTCGAGCAGTTTTCTTCTCTAAATGCATCCTGCCTTGAACCTTACACACACATATCAGCTCCATTTACAGGAGGATTTCAGAGTTAATTAAACGCTGAATTTGTTTCTTTAGACATCACATATGCCTCGGGGTTAGGTAATAGCATTTCGGCAACTACTTTAATTTAGGATTAAGCATACTGCACATTTTCTGAGGGAATCTTATTTGTATAAGTACACATGTATAGAGATGGGGAATTTTCCCCCTCTGTTACCATAAAAGATTTTTAAAAATAGCTTTTAAAAAGCACCATATGCTAGGAAGTGCTGCAAATCAGCAAATCCAATATCATCCTTTACTTAAAAAGCATTGGAAACAGACAAATGAGGAGAATGCTGCTTAAATTGTTGCTTTGCTGATAAGGCAGTGGAATGACTTCCACCAGAGGCTGGCTTCCAGGTTTGAGTTCTTTTTGCTCTGGATTTACTCTGCGCAGCCACAGGAACAATCCCAGAAGCATAATATTTACAAATATTTGGGTCGAAAATGACAGGTCAGATTTTTATTATCAATCTAGCAAGTCAATGCCAACATATATCACATTACTCCCACTGAAGAGTCTAACATAGAACAGTAAATATTTTCATTCTTAATTTTCTTAAAGGTGCGTACTTAACATTGGACAAAATGTAAGCAAATGAACAGAGCAAAACAGGAATCTAGTGTCATCCCCAGTGGATTTACTTTTGAAAAACTGAGCTATCAAAGCTTCACAATAAGTCATGTAGTACCTTGAGTTCATGGCCATTGATATCTTTGGGCATCTTTTGCAAGGATGTTGTACTTCAGCAAAATGACAAATTTGTTAGGTCTTAGATTCATAAAAAGCCAAAGGATATCTGTAAAAATAAAATGTAGAAAAACAGGGGGAAAAGTGCATTTAAAGTTAGAAACAACCACCCCCAACTTTCTGTTTATGTTTACATTATTGAAACTTGCGTGTTCACCACAGCATGAAGTGTTTCTTTCCTTTCCTGAACTTTTTCACTGTCCGTAAAATCTGAAAGGAAAATAATTGTTGCTATTTCTGAGATAGAGATACAATTAGGCAGCATTTATGGATTTCTATAGTCAGATGAGCATATGGACTCTTGGAGGTAAAAAGTTCAATTCATGAGGAAGAACAGAGACAACAGAAAGCTAGAATGACTACAGTAAAATAAAACAGCCCCAAAGCCCTGCCGAACAAGCCCCCATCCATAAATCTTATTAATCATGGATATTTCAAAATAAAGTGAGCAAGGAGGAAAGTATGTCCTAGTTCAGACTTGTTTAGATTATTTATTACTTAAAAGAAAAGATTGAAAAAAGAAATGATTAGGAACATGAAAAATGTATAATCAAATCAAGAAACAATGAAACTTTGTAGTTTGTACAATATAAACCATGTATAATATTTTGAAAAGGCCTATATATCCTATACTGAATGCATCAAAATTTTATATTTGCTTATGTGCAGATTCCTACTGGATGTGTGAAAGATTCTCATTTTAAGATGAATCTATATGTCATGTGATTTCTATAGTTTGACCTATTAAGATAAAAATGAGATTCATTCTTAATGTGTCCACTGTCCAAATCCATTGCCCAGAAACTTATTTCTGGAACACTTCATATCGAATTTAGAGAGGCATTTTCCCCCCTGGTGTCTAAAAACAGACATTGGGACAGAAAATTACATAAAACAAACTAAGGTGATCTAATTATGAGTGAGTAAAGGCCTCAGAAAGCATTATAATTTTGAAATTTTATCTTAATGTCTGAATAGAATCTGCTAATAAACTAAACAATTGGTCTTGAGAAAAATAACACATATACTAATGCAAACATTTAAGAGAATGTAATTACCCAATTATTTTTTAAAAATTAATGATTTTAATTGATTTGAATGATTATTGTTTGGTAATTATAAAACAACAATTTTATAAAGCTTCAAATCTATACATGTAGTAAAAATAATTTTTAAAAATAATTTTCACTTCTCATTTATGTTTGTTAATTATAAAACAACAAAATAATTTTAGAAAACTTCAACACTATATAAAGTAAAAATAGGAAACATAACTCTAAATCACAATACTTGGAAATCCTCAGCTTTTGATAGACTAAATCTTCCCCAGTTAGATGGCTCTTTAATCGTCTACACAGACATAGTTATATGAATATGAATAAATACAAAAGTAAGACTTTGCTATTTATTTGTATGAATCTTTTTTATGTTTCCATATAATATTATACCCTAAATAGTTATCATCTCAGGAAGTATTCTTTGGGAATAGGAATTTTGTTAGCTTTGTGAGTCTTAACGTTACAGAAACAGTACAATTTAGTTGCTCAATCAGATTTCTTAAATATTTCAGTTATTTACTTTATTTCAATATTAAAAACTGTATGCTGTTTATTTTTCATTTATCTTTTTTAAAGTATATACGTGGTAATTTTTAAACTGTCCCTCTTATAGCATCTAGTGTAAATTTAAATAAAATTTCTAAAATTCTAAAAAACATGTTTTGATTGTTTGAAATTGCATTTTTGGACTCTTCTAAGATTAAGTTGTATAAATACACTTGAATTTTTTTATGTTTTATATATATATATATATATTTGTTCATTTTTTGTAATTGATATTAAATTTTTACGTAATCACTTATAAATTAGCAACATTTTTATTTTATATTTTAGTGAGTTTAATATGTTTATTTTTGTACATGTATAATTTCAAATACCTATGATTCAATGTGACATTTTATTATAATTTATGTTTTTGTATAAGTGCTTACATAATCTTCCCTTGAAATTATAGAAATATTCATCTATATTTATTTTAATAATCTTTTGTTTTAAATATTATGTGATGTTATCTGTATGTAATATGTTTAAATATATGATAGGATACAATGATTATTTTTTATTTTTTACTAAAGAGTCACTCTAGAACTATTTATTCAATAATGTACCTCTTTACATTTAGCATATATGAAAACCTATATACTACTGTCTACTTATGCATTTAGGTTCTGTTTCACTAAATTCTTTCTCTCCAATTCAAGAATGCAACATTTAAATCATAGAGATCTTTAAAATGTATTTTAATATTTGATATAGCAAGTCTTTTTCTTCTTCTTCTTATTTTTTAAAATTCTTGATAAATTCTCCCATTAATACTTCCAAAACCATTTATCATACTTTTGCTAAGTAGCCCTAAATAATATTATGTTATTTACATTTATATTTTACTTAGAGATGTTTAATTACAAAATTATTTTATGTTCATTCATACAGTTTTATAAAAATCCTCTCTATATATAGATAAAAATGCATAAAGATATACATACACATAAAATTCATTTTTCTGTGATGCACATTTTTATGGTAGGTAGAAATGAATACCTTGAATCCATATGCTTCTTAATTATTGCTAAATTTTGGAAATTTTTGAATTGATTTCTATGAGTCTTAGTATATATTAATTTTATTCCTGTGGCTTCTCTATGTAGTAAATTATCTGTAAAGATAATAATTATTCCACAGGCTGCTATATCAGTTAAAAAAACACATAGACACACACACAAAACAAAACCAAACTACAATGAAAACTATGCCCTGATCACGTTTCTAACTGCCAGAGTAACAGCACTAAAGCACCACCTCTGCTGTGATGGAGAACATGGTCTTATTTTGTACCACATATATATGGTACAAATTTTTCGACAGTTCTTTAATAAACTATTATATTTTTTTCAAAGATTGACCTTTAATGTTTATAATTTTTATTTTCCTATTAATGCCAATTTAAGCTTTATAGTTTATTAATTTATTTTTCTGATGGTGGGGCTATTTTTCACCTTTTTACTCTTATCAAATTGAGTTTATTTTAGTTTATTTTAGCTCTGTTCAATTAGATTAAGGTCTTTTTAGGGTGGCTTCCAGGTTGTGTTAAATTTTATGATGTAGATTTTTTTCATGTTAATACACTATCTATAAGACTTACTTCTTGTATTAATAAATAATAGATTTTCTTGATTTACATTTTCTCTCTCTCTCTCTCTCTCTCTCTATATATATATATATATATATATACACATAAAGAGAGAGAAATAAATATAGAAATAGATATAGATATAGATATGGATGTATATATAGACTATAGACATAGAATAGATCAGACCTTTGAGAGATAATAAATTTAAACTTTCATAAAAAGATAAGATGGCAAAAATGAAAAAGAAAAAAAAGAAAATTAGAAATAACCTAAATCTCTTTTCAGGTTTTTCCTTGGACAAATAATTCCTCTCCTCCATTACCTCCTTTTATTTTTCTTGGGTCCTGTGGCTGGGGGTGAAGTGGTTAAAATAAGATTATTGGTGTTGATCGAAGAGCCAACAGGCCGTCCTCTCGTGGTTGCCCAACTGCCCTGAGAACAGCCGTTCGTCATGCTAAAGACCTGGAGGCTACTGTTTGGTCTCAGAATACTGGTAAAAGGGCAGTGTGACTTTAAGGGGAAGGCAGATTAGTCTCCAGATGCAGCCAAGTGAGAAATCAGCTCCAGAGGATAACCTTGAACAGGGACAAAAGAATAATCTCCTTTCAAACTGGGCTGAGAATTTGTGCTAGTGAATTCTTCCAGGTTTGAAGGAGGTGAGTATGGGTGCTTAAAATTTATGGGCAAAAACAAACAAAAACACCCCAGGCATCAGATATTTCCAGTTGTGAACAAATGTTCTATTTCTAGATAACATGTTTGATTAATCTAAACACATTCTGATAAATGTAGGGTTGGAGTTGAGACTTCCATCTTACAAAACAATGTAGAGGGTATTGGTGATCCCAGGAGCCGCAATGTCTGTCTCTCACACAGGGTCAACATTGGGCACTGTCATCCCAGGTCCCTTTGCTGCCTGTTCTTCAATGTTCCAATCCATGCAAGGGCACTTCTGCCCAGACTGAACATGTGCTTTAGTGAAAGTGTTTTAATCGGCCAGAATATCTTGTCTAGTGACGGTTAAGCTGATAATTGATACAAGGGAGCTGTTTTGCTGATCTTTCTACTATTATATGTGCATACTATATGCTCGATTGTACATATTTCCTTTCCCATTTAGCAGATAAAGTTTTTATCAATACTTTCCTATGACAAATAGAAGTTCAATGTAATTTCAAAATTATTTTAAAGTAATTAAAAAACTTTAGCAAAATGTGTTACTGTCATTAATGTGGTCTTCCCAGGTTATGGGTTTGACAAAAAAGGGGGTATTTCTTTGCATTTGAAGCTAGAATGTATTCTTGAAAGTTTAGTTGCTCATCTTTAAAAGCGAATTTGGACTAAACAAAGACTTTATATGCATAATGCATAACTCATGGACACAGACCATAGTGTGGTGAAGGCTTAGGGTGGGGGGCAGGTACAGGCTGGAAAGGGATCAAGGGGGGGAGAAAGGGGAAATCTGTAATACTTTTAATAATAAAGATAAATTTTAAAAAGTAAACTTATTCATATAAACGAGCTGTCTATAAAAGCAATCATGAAATTCACTTTAAAGATTTTATTTGGTTTTATAAATATGCACACATTAATGTGTAAGAATGCATAAATATGTTGTTAGTGATTTTCCCTGATTAAAACTTAGTTTTTTTTATATACATTGATTTGATCTAGTAAATCATACTCATAGGTATTTTACATCTAGACACAGACGTCTTTTTTATTCATTTTTTTCATGTCACAATTTTCTCACATTCACTCATCCTATATAATAAAGAGGTAATTGCTAATTAGACCGAACAGCAGAATGACTGCCTGGAAGAACTTCTGGACTACCATCCGGATGACCTTCTGGACGAAGCCTGGGCTGTGAGGGCCGGCCGGGGCTGTGAGGGCTGGCCTAGGCAGCTGGGGCTGTGAGGGCCGAGCCCCTTGCACAAATTTCGTTCATTGGGCCTCTAGTTATCTATAAAGACCAAATAAATCTGGAGGTAACTTACTACTTGAGGAAATATTTGCTAACATTTATATTCTATTTTAGAGCAGAAATTTTTTGAAATTGGAAAATACATAACTTGCCTCTGAAAAAAGTTAAAACAAACTTAAATTATCTGTCAAACAAATATCTATTCCAATGTATATTTTACAATATTATTTTAGTGATATTTTAGAATGTTTACATACCATAGCTTTTGATATTAATAAATAAAGGAAACAATTTAGAGAAACAAACTGTGTATTTTTTATATTTGCTAAAAGTTGTTGAGATTTAACTGCTCCTCTTAGAAAGGTAGAAGAATGAGTGTATCAGCCCTCAGTTGATACACTGAGTTTGGAATATTGGACACAAATCCTAAATATTCACGGCATCTCGCAAAATCTTCATGAGAAATAAGCCATATTGGGGTCCATTCCTCTGTGTATGGCTTTGGTAATTATAATGCTATATTTAAAACTCTTCAAAAATTGAATCACTGTAATAAATGACAATCATTATTGTTACTACTTCTATTATTATTAACAACACATTGATGTTAAAAAAAAACCCAATAAATATAATTAGCTGATGATATGTAAGCAACTCTGCTGGAGTAGGTTGCCTTCACTCTGTACATTTTTTTTCCCTAAAGATGAATGGTCTGTTGTTAAGCAGAAGATAAAGATTCAAATGAACACCTTCTTCAGCTCTTTCCCATGCTATATAAAATAGCTTCAGAGAAAGGACATTTTCATTGTAGCTAAATGTACAAAAGGAAGGATAGATCAGCTAATTGAAAAGTAGTCAAAATTCATGCATATGCATGCACAGAAGAAATGCAAAATTAGGAAGTTAGGAGGCAGTTGCTATGATCAGACTCTGGGAAATCTGAGTGGATCACCACTACCCTGAATCACGTGGGCCTGATTGTTAACCAATTTCTTTTTACAAGTTAAAAAAAATCCTCACCCAAGGATGTGCTTTTATTTATTTATTTATTTAAATATATCTTTATTGATTTCAGAGAGAAAGGGAGAGGGAAAGACAGATAGAAATATCAATGATGAGAGAGAATCATTTATTGTCTGCCTCCTGCATGTCCCCTACTGGGGATCAAGCCTGAAACCCAGGCATGTGCCCTTGACCGGAATCGAACCTGGGACCCTTCAGTCCTCAGGCCGATGCTCTATCCACTGAGCCAAACCAGTCAGGGCAAGGATATGCTTTTATATTGATAGGGATGAGAGAGATTGAGAGAGAGAGAGAGATTGAGAGAGAGAGAGAGAGAGAGAGAGAGAGAGAGAGAAGAGAGAGAGAAAGAAATACCTATGTGAGAAAGAAACATCCATTATTGGCCTCCAGTATAAGCCTGACTTGGGATCCAACTTGCAATTTAGGTATATGCCCTGACCCAGAATGGAACCACAAACCCTTTGGTATCCAGGATGATGCTCAAACCAACTGAACCACCCAGCCAGGGCTGATAGTTTATTATTTTTTTATGTAGGCTTTTAGAGGATGAAATAATACTTATGAATGGGTTTACTTTGAGAATATTAACAAAGAATTAACTAAATTGTCAATTAAAGGCAGACCCAGTTCATTCTCTCTCTCTGAGTTTAGAGGAAATCATCCCATTAGCACTAAATTTATTTTGATATTTTTAATTCAGTTAACGTAAGGCTTTATATTCTTATTAACACAAGTAGCTTCATATGTATATTCTTTGCATTGCTTATTTTTCACTCAGAAATTCCCCACAGATCCTTGCTGTGACATACATACAGTCTCTATAGTCTCCACTTACCTTATAAATGAACTCTGCCTTCTCATATGGCACAAATTAGGTAATAACTAAGTAAATTCATTTCTGCTCCACAGTTAATGATTTTGAATCAACTGATAGATAAGAGGAAGAAAACGTTTCATTTTTTTTAATGTTCTTCACTCTAATTTTGACCTTTACCCATGAGTCCTCTCTTTTCTGAATCTCCAATCTCTTTCTCAAACAGAGGTTCTATTCTGAATGTTCCTTGGAGAATTACTAACCTCATCTAAGGCGATTAGGATGAACAGAAGTTTCTGAATCTGTCTTAGTCTATTTGGTTGCTTTAACAAAAATACCATAGATTGGATAGCTTATAAACAAGAAAAGTTTCTCTCACAGTTCTGCTGGCAGGAAGTTGAAGATAGAAGCACTAATATATTCAGCATCTGGTGAGGACCTGCTTCCTAGGTAATAGATGGACATCTTGCAATGTGTCCTTACATGGTGGGAGGGGTGAGAAAGCTCTTCAAAATTATTTTAAAATATATTTTTATTGATTTCAGAGAGGAAAGGAGAGGGGGAGAGAGAAAGACACATCAATGATGAGAGAGAATCATGGATCAGCTGTCTCTTGCATGCCCCCTACTGGGGATCGAGCCCATAACCTGGACATGAGCCCTTGACCAGAATCTAACCCAGGACCCTTCAGTCCACAGGCTGACGCTCTATACACTGAGCCAAACAGGCTAGGGCTCAAAATCATTTTTTTTTATAAGTGCATAAATACTATAAATAAGATTTCCACCATCAAGACCTAATCACCTCCCCTCCCCTGCTACCCACCTAGAGACCTCACCTCATACCATCACTTGGGGCTTACAACTTCCACATATGAACTTGAGGGAGACAGGGACATTTGATGTCCTGCTGAATTTTCAAAACTCATATTTAGTTTCTCACTTAACCAAAATGTAATTGTGTTTCTAGGAGAATGGTCTACTCCAGCCCAATTTTACCACTGTCACCACCATAAATATGGCTTATCATTTTTTAAAAGAAGGAGGACCCATTTAAGGGAGAGGCAGCTACTAAAGGCTAGAGACTGGGCAGAAACTAGAGATGATGGTAACAGGGAAAAAGAGCTGGTGAGACATAGGGCCCATGTGATAAGTAAGAAAGGTGGTGATTAGGTAACCAACCAAATCTTGTTTCTAAAGAGGGTCTGATAAGGAGGGTCTGTAATCCTTGAGCAACCAACCTTCTGGAAAAATCATTCCTGAGCTTCAACATTGGTATAGCCCTGTTCTTAGAGTTACTGACCCAATCCACATTCCTCTACCTCAGAGTCATAGGAATAGTACTAGAGAGCTGCTTCTATTTTCATGTGATTGGCTGGGCTTCTGCCCTCCCTACTTGGGACACCTAAGGAATTTTCCCATTGAAACAATACTGATGCCAGGGAAAGGGGGTTGATACCTCTATGGATTTGAAGCCATATGCATTTGTGTCCATTATGCATTAAGTGTGGAAGCCAACCACACTTACAACTCTTTCTACAGGCAAAGGTCAATTTCAGGGCAATAAGTTATAAAAGCAACTCTTGGAACATAGCATATTCATCTTCACCTGAAGTGAATCTTTGCACTGTGCAGGAGTATAAGAAAAACACTCCTGCACAAGCCAAGCTTTGGAAGCCAGAAGTCAAAGCAAAGCGTCAGGCTTATGCTGTCCTTCAGGGGGAAAAAAAAGAAAAAAAAAAGAAAAAAAGCTAATCTTTATTTTGAATGTGTTATACCTCTATAGACCACAAGTTGACCTAAGCATTGTTTCACTGTTTCTGTTTTGCTTGCAAAACCAAACTCTTTTCAGTGCTTTGTTACTTAAGTCTAGCTAAGTGGTTAAGGGCATGTAAAGTTCACTCCCAGCCTGCAGTTTTTTAAAGCATTTATTTCCTTGTCAGTGTTACTATGTCAGCAACTATGTGTGGGTGGTAAGGGGGGCCCTGGGAACACTAACCATTCACCTGATTAAATAAAATGCTGCAAAAATAATATAAAGATATGAAAGGACTATCAACAAATCCCAGTGTTCTGGGCTTAAAAATTAAGGTGTTTTTTTTTCTTTTTCTTTTGATAAAAGATGCCAGCAACACATATAGAAGTATATATGGCCAAATTTGTCACTGCCTTAAAATAAACATTTCCCACAGGGAATTCTAATGTCTTATCTTTGAATGTGCTTTAATCTGGTGTGCTGTCTTCAGTAAAGAGAATCAAAAGTCTAGGCTATGGAGAGAGGAAACAGAAAGTTAGTTGCCTTGTGTTCCAAGCAGCACAATTGTAAACAGCATATTAAGTGAGTTGAGTCTGCGGGATGGATGGTTTGCTGTAAAAATTTGGCAAACAGAAATTGGTAAACTAGTCTATAAATAGTAGAGCCTAAAACGTGGACTGATCCATGTGTCCACTCAAGGGGAATGTGGTGGTTACTCCCAATGTTATCCCCGTGGGTCTAGGGACATTGTGGCCTATTTCTGGTAAGCATAACTTTAGAAGCAGTCTATGACTTATAAAACCATCTACCCAGGTGAAGGTTTACAATGAAGGAAACAGGGCTGTTTAATGCTAATGAAATCATTAATAGGAAAGCCAACCCAACTATGCCTTTCCATTTGGGTATTCTGCATTCATTCATATTTCCTGGAAAGAAAAAAACAACAGTACAATATGAGAAGTGTATTAATCATGATACTTACTACTCTAGCTGGGATAATTTATTAAACAGTATCATAGTTTCCTGGAAGATTTACTAAGCCTCTTAAATTACTTAAATCTTGTAGAATAATTTACATTCTGGCAAGAGCTGATGAGAAAAATACATAAATGAAGTCATTAAGTTAGAATGTTTCAGAAGCACCTGGACGAAGAAAATGTTTTCATCTCTTCAGTTCATCATGAAATATATGGAATGTATTAACCTATCTTTAAAAATAGCCCTTATACATTTTTTATTTTACTTCACTTTTAAAATATTTAATATTGTGGATAAATGAAAAAGATTTATTGGTTAATAAATTAATTTTAAGTAATCAGATATTTCAACATAAATTTGCTTGCTGTGGCATAAATGTCTTATTCCAATTTGCTGACACATCACATCAGGCACCAGTCAAATTGTATGGCTTTTTTTTTTCCCTTCTTTTTTTGCAGTGACCTCTGTATTTGCTGTATTTTGCGTCTTCCTCCTGATATTCCAAGATTTACTTGTAGAGCCTCACTCTTAGATGTCATTATATCAATCCAGTGAAGTAGTTTCTAATAAAATTTAAATTGTTATCTTTTTCAGGCACATTTAAACAAAGAGCTGAAAAATCTAAATAATGGAATTGTAGGCTCTGCTATACATATGAAGGAGACAATGTTTTCATTTAAATCTAAGAGGATTTTGATTACTAAATATACCCTTGTGTTAGGTACCACTCAGGAAGAAATAAACATACTAAACTTTAATGCACTCTAGGCATAATTTACACAGAATTTATAATGGCCGCATTAGCCTTTGGAAACTTTGAAATTCATTTACTATGTTACTGATGAGATGTCCTTTCCCCTTATATTGTCTGTAGGTGATAAGTCATTATTTTGCACTTGCCTCAGTTGCAAAATATAACACCATATGACCTACTTTTTTTTTTTGTCATTCTTAGGTACAATAAAGCACTTTGTTTTTGCTTTGTGTGACAATAGATGAAATTGCCATCATTCCTGGAATGGCTAAAATTTACTTGCAGAGATTGAAAGAGGCCATCAATTTCTAGATGTGTCTTGATTTTAGAGTTGACAAATTAGGGGAAAATGATTCTAGAATAGATAAAATGCAGTACTTGGGGGAAGGACTTCATCCCTAAAGCCATTTAATTTGTCTACTCAAAAGGACAAACTGTCTGGCACTCCCATCCACCAATGATTATCCTTCCTGGAAGTCAGTGACATCAATAAGATATTTATCAAGACATGGACCATGCAAAGGTGTACTGCTTGATATATGGCCTGGGTTTTCATTACTGATTTTCTGTATTAAAATTTCAATAATGAGTTATTAGCATCTTTAATTTACCTGAGTTGTTAGTTTGAAATTATTATACTTATAAATAAACAAATATTTGTTCTCAGAAAAATTACAAAGCAGTTGATGGAGAATGCAGGCATAGGAATTTGTATTATTTCACAATACTGCATAAAAAACTACATAATTCTGTATACTCTAATTATGAACATTACAAAATAATGTTTATTGACACCTCAGTGAGTTAAGTTTGCAATGCAATTGTTCAGAACATTCTCTAGTCTTTTTTTTTTAATTTTTCTAAAATTTTACACATTCTCCTAAGCAGGTGAAAATGGCCTAACATTTGAAATGAACAATTAAATTTATAAGAGTGGATATTTGAGAGTAGCATATTTTTTAAAATTAAATTGTTTATTAAAAACTATTAAAACTATAGACATATAATTTATATGATATAAAGTACTGCATTCAGGAGAATATTTGTATGCAGCAAGATAATACAGAAACAAGTACCTAGAGAAAATTTTATATTTTTGGCATTTATTTTAAATCATGTTTTCCCCTTATATATATGTTATGTCATCTCTTCACTTAGTATATATCTAGATTCTCTCATTCCTTTTATTTTTTTTTTTACTTTATTTTTATTGTTGACATCATGACAGATGTCCCTATTTTCACCCCCTTTTCCCACTTTCATCCATATCCACTACCCCCTTCCCTCTGGCCACTACCACACTGTTGTATGTATCTGTGGGTTATGAAAATACGTTCTTTTGCATAGCTCCAGATTGTTTTACTTTATCACTTCAAAATTTAAAGAAAGAACATATTTATTATTTTTTCTCATTGTTTTTCTGATAAAAATCTTTATTATACATAATATATTTAAATTTAAATTTCCTTTTTAAAAATTTAAATGCATATATACATTATAACCTGTAACTAGCTGGCCTAATCTCTTTGGAGATTGTATTAAAAGTACTGAAAGAAAAAGTGTATTGTCTTTGGGATATGATAGAACTGGATTAAACTCCCACTGCCTATTCAGCCCCATCCATTTTCTATTCTATAAAATGGGAGCAATAAGATTTGATTATTACTGTGACATGTAAAGTGTCCTGATATATACAGATCATGGTGCATAGCTACAAGAGATAATCAATATTTTAACTCCTCCTCAACCATAGATATCTATAATAATAAGAGCGTAATATGCTAATTAGACCAGACGTCCTTCTGGAAGACCTTCTGTACAAAGCCGGGGCTGTGAGGTAAGCCTGGGTCCTGGGTGCCAGAGAGAAGCCAGTGCCAGCAGCCAGGGGAAGGAAGGCCTACTCTTGCATGAATTTCATGTTTAGGGCCTCTAGTATACCATAAAGGGAAATACATTTTATAATTATGAAATTGTAAATACCCATAACATTTATACAAATTAATGCCTTGAATACAAATATCTGAAACCTTGAAGCATTTGTAAACTAAAGAAAATGAAGAAAAATGAAAGTAGAAAAGGAGGAGAAAAAAATTAGAAAGAGATTGATAATAGGAGGAGAAGGCAGGAAGGGATGAAAGATTTAGCCTTTTTTCAATAAATTATAGTATTTGATAAAATGTTAGTGTTTAGTCTTCATTTCTATTTATTGTTTTGCTCTATTAAGTATTATTGCATATCATAATGTCATTCGTAAATGAAATGCTTTAGTTCTTTAATAATTGTTAAATTTTTTGAAAGTTTACTATATTTCATTCACTGAGCCATGCTTTATAAATAATATCTTATTCTAGTATAAGAAATGAGTTAGGTTAAATTATTTTTATTTTTCTGATGAGATAAAAGATCATGAGGTTTAGCTGACCTTACTGAAGCTACTTGAGAACACAAACTTACTTATTAATGTAGACATAGACCTATATTATTAACCATTACATTTCCTTTAAAAAATAAACAAGATATAAAGGATGTTTCTCCCTATCCAAGAACCAAATACAAAAACAAAAGGTAAAACCATTCTAAATGTTAATAAATTTCTTTGTGGAGTAAGTGCATGTAATTAGTCTTAGGTAAAGAATATGAGATACTTCATGAATGAAGAATCTGAAACACCTGGTTGTCTTTTGCTAGCTGGGTGAAATCTTTGGCAAATTCCTTAATTTCTTGAAATTTATTCAAATAAGAGTAAATGACCTGAATACTGAAAATCTACACATAATATAAAATATTTTGATAATCAAAATTGGCATGAATGTGCTTTAACTTTGTAAGGCCAGTGGGTAGACTGATCTCCTAGGACTAAGAGCAGAAAAGCCCAACAAAATAATAATAAAAAAAATCCAATATTACTTGAGCAGTAGTCAACAGATACTGTGAAACTTTATTCTAATAGTTTGGATGAAGTAAATTACAAACATGTGAACACTTGAGGCAGGATGAAATGGTGCTTACCCTCATCTTCCAATGGTAGATTAAGCATTTGAGACAGGCAGAAATAAGAAAAGTTGTTTTAATATATTGTGTTACATAATTATGAGTTTAGTCTTGAGGCTAGAAATCCAGGGGAAATGAGTTTCTGGATTGACTGTGTAAAAGACTAAATATTAACATTAAAGGGAAAGGGAAATAAAACATAACTAAGCTTGCTTGGCACATAGAAGGATGCTAATACCATAAATAGTACTTTAGTGATATTAAATTTTTAATTTGGGAAGAGTAGAGAATTGTGAAGATTCTTTTTTTTAAAAAAAATACTTTATTGCTTTTTTTACAGAGAGGAAGGGAGAGAGATAGAGAGTCAGAAACATCGATGAGAGAGAAACATGGATCGGCCGCCTCCTGCACACCCCCTACTGGGGATGTGCCCGCAACCAAGGTACATGCCCTTGACCGGAATTGAACCTGGGACCCTACAATCCACAGTGGATGCTCTATCCACTGAGCCAAACTGGTTAGGCGATTCTTTTTATCTATATACATTTTCAACAGTTATCAAAAAGAAAAGGTGGATATTTCTTTATCAGATGTTCATATGCTTATATTTATATTTATGATATAAAACACATAGCTGACCACCGCCCCCCAAAAAAAAAACCCAAATGTGTGCAATATGTGCATATGTTTATAACAACAACATAAGTACTTAATTATTTAGGTGCTAATTCAACCCACGTAAGGAGTGAAATAGAGAAAACTCTGTAACAAGTTCTGGGATGTTAAATTGGTTTTATTAAAATCTTATTTAACCTTCTCTTCCTTCCAAATATTTTATCCAAGTATCGTATGTAATAAAAGGCTAATATGCAAATTGTCCCCTCAACCAGGAGTTCGACCTGGAGTTCGACCAAGGGGCAGGGCTGGCTGGCCAACTGCCCGAGGCCCCTCCCCCAGCCGGCTGGACCCCACCAGTACACAAATTCATGCACCGGGCCTCTAGTATGTATACTGGTATATGTATACATTGGAGAGAGAGAGAAAGAGAAAAATGTTATCACTTGTATATGGGAAAATGCTTTTAAGATTCTCATATGTTATCACACAAATTTTTATAACATTTACTTAGAAAATAAATAAATTTATAAATTCTCCTTATACAAAGATGTAATACAAATCAGGGTGCCTGTAGATGACCAAGAGTCTAACTAAATTCCCAGAAATCATATAATCAAAAGGGTATGGGAACAAGATCTAGGTATTTTGATTTTCATATGAGATATTTTTCTTTCCGCTTTATAATAAGCAAAAATATGAATCCATTTGTATGTGTCTTCCTAAAAATAAAAATACTATATTTCATTGCTTATTGAAGTGATGGTGAACCTTTTGAGCTCTGCATGTCAGTATTTTGAAAAACCCTAACATAACTCTGGTGACATGTCACAAAGAGAAATTTTTTGATATTTGCAACCATAGTGAAACAAAGATTTATATTTTTGATATTTATTTTATATATTTAAATGCCATTTAACAAAGAAAAATCAACCAAAAAAATGAGTTCACATGTCACCTCTGACATGCGTGTCATAGGTTCACCATCACTGGCTTATTATGTCATTGAAACATAAAAGTAAAATATTGCTTTGAGATTTTTGAAATAAATTTATTTAAAATGCTTTTTAAAAATATTATATTTACCAAATTTTGAAAAATAAATTTTTAAATATCAATTTAATTCACATTTTCTTAAAAATACTATACTGTATAATGAATTTGAGCTTTTATTTTTAAATGTTTTTTTTATCTTGTCCATATTTATAAGAACTGACATTTATTGCCATGAGGTTCAAAGTACCTTTATAAGTATCTTAGGTTCTATATCTTAATTACTGTAGGTCTTTTATTTCTTTCTTTCTCATTGAAGTTTCTAACACATGATACAGCTCTTCAATAAGATTGCAACCTATTTGGAGAAAAAAAATGCACATGTAACACAAAATAAGAACCATTAAAGGTTTTGTACATCAAAAATAGCAAAACTCCCAACACAGAGTATGCCTACATATTGAGGGTGTGGTGTTTCATGCTACGTAAGAGGTTTAAATGAGTCAAAAGATGTACGTACTTGAAAATAGATTCGGGATATAAAACTAAGTGATTTTACTACCGTTTTACTTTGAATGACTTTATCCTTTGCTTATGAAACATTTTCTGGGAAAAAGTGACAGCCTAAATGAAGATTTCTTGTTCTTCTTACCCATACAGATTCTGCTTTGCACATTTTGAGAAAAATCAATTGAACACATTTTGTTTCTTTCCAAAAATCGGGTTGATAGAGATAATGAAAACAAAATACCTGAGCATTTCTCCATTATTTCTTTGCTAAGATGTGAAGGCACAAGCTCTGCGGTCCCTCATATGTGTCAACTTCACAGCTGCCATATTGAGCTGGGTTGCATCTGTCTTACTGGGTCATGTCACCTTGCATGGTGCCTTCTAATGGGTGCTGACATGAGGTAGCAGGCTGCCTTCGCACCTAGGGAAATGTATTCAGAATGAAAACAGATGGTGCATTGTTTGCTGCAGTAACTATTGTGGCATATAAACTATTTAAACCTAATTGTGGAAAAGGATAACATATCACCAAACTTTATAGTTTGAACTGTATCTAACATGTCCTAATATAAAAAATAAATGTTATTTTATCTAATATATTCTTTTTTTTAATCATGTGATAAAATAGAAATCAGGCTAAGAAAAGTTGTTTCTTTTTCTTATTATTGCATGAAGTATTAAACTATAATACAACTACACTCTATGCTGCCATGGTTATTTTGAAATTGGCTTTCTACAGAAGCAGTAACAGTAGGCGTTTGCATTTATGTACAGCAACACTGAAGCTAAAATGATTTAATAGCCAATTCCTGTTTTGGAGAAAGTGACAGTAACTTGTTTTTTTTTGTCATCAGTCACTCCAGATTCTTAAATTGTGGCAAAACTTTGCCAATGCAGATGTGAGTAAAGTTTCTGAGATGATAACAATTTTAATAGGACACAAAATGAAAAATTGCTACTAAACAAGGCCAAATGTAGCTAAACTATTCCTGTATTACATTAAATTACAAGCTAGGTCAGTGCACACTGGAAATAAAACCTAATTATTTTCAGTTGAAAAGTTCAATATCACCATTATGATATGATGTACTGTGTAAATTCTTGAATTTTTTTTTTTTTGGTTGCAGTGAGTAGCAGTTCATCTAAACTATTTTTAAAACATTAAAATGTGTGTTGCATCATAGTTATGCTTAGAAAATTAATATTTTATATTATAAATGAAATTAATTACAATAAAAGATAATTTATAATTTGGTGAATCTCTGTGTAATCATAGGATTAAAGGTATTCTGTTGTAATCAATATAAAATTTATGATAAATGTAATAAAATAGGTCAATTGACCTAAAGGATTAAATGTAACATTTCCATAATTTCATAATTAGCTGATAGACACTTAAAAATGTAGTTATTCCATGTGAATATTTCATATTAGACTAAATGAGGATATGTGTTAGTTAAGGTTTTAAGTAAAAAAATATAATTATATGAAAAGTTAGTCTTATTACATAGGTGGATTGATCTGTTCAAAATTTAAGCCATAGCTGGTTTTGCTCAGTGGATAGAACGTCAGCCTGCAGACTGAAGGGTCCCAGGTTCAAGTCCAGTCAAGGGCACATACGTTGGTTACAGGCTTGATCCCTGGCCCTGATGAGGGCTCATGTGGGAGGTAACCAATTGATGTGTCTTTTACACATCAATGTTTCTCTCTCTCTGCCTCTCCCCTCCCTCCCAGTCTCTCTAAAAAATCAATGGAAAAATATTCTTGGGTGAGGATTAACAACAACAACAAAAATAAGCAATAAATAAATGAATTGATTTAGTGCTTTATAATTTTATTTTTCCCTGTATACTTGACTGAAACATCTTAATTGTTCTAACTCTTCCCACAGCAACATAAATCCATACTCAAGTTGTTCTGATATGGTTGTGTGAAAGTGTAATGCAAAATTTGGAGGAAATGATATGTTACTAACTTTTACAAGTAAATATGTAATTAAATTGAATATTAACACATTGTTTGCGGGTAGTTTTTATCGCGCGCTAACAGGTGGAGCGGGCCATTTTTGTTAATTTTTTGCGCAAATGGCAAAGTTCAGTAAAATTACGATAACTTTAGTTTACATATTTATACGTTACCCGCATTCTACCGCTAGTCTATAAAAAACGTATTAATACGTGTCCCGCGCCGCTCTACTACCAGTCAACGTAAAACGTATAAATATGTTTCCCGCATACAATGTGTTAAATTGAATATTAAATTGAATACATATATACTAGAGGCCCAGTGCATAAAATTCATGCACTAGGGGGGTGTCCCTCAGCCCAGCCTGCACCCTTTCCAATCTGGGACCCCTTGGGGGATGTCCGACTGCCAGTTTAAACCAGCAGTCAGTCATCCTTCTCATAATCTGGGACTGCTGGCTCCAAACTGCTCACCTGCCTGCCTGCCTGATTGCCTCTAACCACTTCTGACTGCCAGCCTGATCACCCCCTAACCACTCCCCTGCCAGCCTGATTGATGCCTAACTGCTCCCCTGCCAGCCTGATCGTCCCCAACTGCCCTCTCCTGCTGGCCCAGTTGCCCCCAATTGCCCTCCCCTGCCAGCCTGGTCTCCCCTAACTGCCCTCCCCTGCTGGCCTGGTTGCCCTCAACTGCCCTCCCTTGCTGGCCATCTTGTAGTGGCCATCTTGTGCCCACATGGGGGTGGCCATCTTTTGACCACATGGGGGTGGCCATATTGTGCAAAGGCTTGATGGTCAATTTGCATATTACCTCTTTATTATATAGGATATATATGAGGGATGTACCAAGATGGCCACCTGTTTTCTTTTTTTTTTAATCTTTATTGTTGAAAGTATTACATATGTCTCTGTTCTATCCAACAACCCCCTCCAGCCCACCTCCTGCCCCTATATATATATATATATATATATATATATATATATATATATATATATATTTAATCTGAGGAACTATTCTGTCTACTATGACATCACAAAGATCCAGATTGCACATTCGGTTATTTTTCATTGTTAGAACCTCAGCTGTAAAGGAAAGTTTACTCTCAGTAGGTAGTTTAGTTTGCCCATGTGTATATTTTATAATCACCTCATTTAAAGAAAGCAAGGAGCACAAAACTAATTAGATAGGTAAATAGATAGATAGATGATAGTGAATATATAGATAAATATTATAATTTGATATTCTTGTTACAGAACTGCCCAGGGTTATGCTTATGCTAATTGTTGGGGTCCAGCCCCAACAGGTCCAGGGGTTCCCAAAGGTGTGGATGGAGTCGTCGAAGACAGAATGACATGGAGACTGCATTCAGTTGATCAGCATAGCCAGGTTCTCTAGCCAGGTTCTAGCCAGGTTCTCTCTTTATTCTCCTGTTACATCCATATTTATATCAGTTGATTTTAATCCTATCCATTCTATTCCAAAATTTAGGGCATTTGTTATCTCCATTCCAAGGTCACTACTCTATTGTTCTGTTAAGCTACAAGGAAGTAACTAAAGGAGATTATCCTAAGTAAAGATTATGCAGTTTAAGCATGCTTGTTCTTAGTTAAAGTGATTAACTACCCTCCCCGCACTTAATTAAGGGGTTTTATTCCCTTCTTTAGTCCTGTTAATCCCTAACTCCAGGGAAAAATCCCCACCTGGGAAACAACCTTTCTCGGAGAGGTGGCCTTGGTTAAAACACATAGCACTAAGAAGGGGAGCAAACATATTAAGAACAGTATGCCATATACACCAGGTCCCTTGAAACATATGCTGCGCAGATGTTTCTTCCCTGCAGCGACTGTGTCAAGCAGCAAGGATGGACCGGCTTCTGGCAAATTCCCCCTTTTATATTTTTAAATGATAGTGCGTGTATATCAGCGCACAACTCTTGGATTGTGTTGTTTAAGACTCAGAAGACCTGTTTGTGACTTTGCCAACAGGTCAGTCTGAGGCTTAACCTTATATTGGCTCCCCACAGCTAATTATCATCTCCTAACAATGATTGATGTTCTTACTTCTCTAATTACAAACTTAGCCTCTTGTAAGTCTTCATCCTCTAGTTCTCTCCTCAATATCTGAAGCCCTTAACCAACCCTTTCCCATTGAAATACTCTTCCAGCTACCTGGGTGCTACACAGATATCTCTCTTAATGATCAACCTATCTTTGGGGCACCTGATTTGTAATTACAACTGCCTAGTGGACAATGTTGGTCAACTAGACATTTATTCACTCATTCAACAAACATTAATCTGCCCTAGATACATTAGCTAGAAAATCAAATACAATAAATACAGTGTCTTTCCTGTATTGAGGGAACAAGTGTATAAACATCAAATTCAATGAAATCTGTTATGAGAAAAAGTATTTGCAGAATGCATTCAGAGCATGTAACAGTAATTTGTGAATTTGACTTTGGAAAATGCCAAAGGAAAGAAAAAAAACACAAAAGTCAAAGATAGGATGATTATGTTGGGTAAATCATGATCCAATAGGATTTGCCCTAATTGAAACAAGTACTTTTCTTTCAGAAGAAGTAACTGTGGAAAGGAGATATAAAATAAACAATAGGTCTGTTTGGAAAAGCACAGCATTTAGGGGTAACTAAAAGAAATTCATAAAGATAGTCAGTCAATGCTCACAGAGAGATAAGGATGGAGAATCATTATTTTAGAGGCTCCAGTAGGGCATATTAAACAGTTGGACTTTACTCTGAGAACAATGGGATAATTACCAATGGTTTTTATGGGAAGTATGATGACCAGTTGTTCATTTAAAAAAGTATTATTAAAAGAGCCTGTATATTTTACAGACATCCTATCTGTCCAAAACATGATATTTTCTTTCTAATGTTTCACCTAATTTCTTTCATCATATTTTCTATCCCAGTTGTCATTAAGGTTAGCCGTTATTCTCTCCCAACTATTACACTACTTTCCATAGTAAGTCTATTCTAACTCAAAATGTCTCCTTAGTACCATCTTTTCTCTTTATTCTCAGTGAACATTTCCTATCTCAACCTCATAGAATCCCTTACTCAAAAACCACTATTTTTCTTACTCCATTCTTGTCTTAATCCATTCTAATTTATCACCTACATTGTCACCAAGGTTTCTGTCTTAAATTAACTTTATCACAACACTCCCTTGTTGGCTCATTACTGGACACAATCCAAACTCATCAGCATGGAGTCAAGATTTGTATCTCCTCTGACCCTAACGTTCTGGTTCTTGAACCCCACTTTTGGCCTTGCCACAAAAGGTTCTGCAAGACTAGCAGGTTTAAACATTATGTGTGCCTGGTACACATAAACGCTATGCAAGTGTATGGCATTTGCTACTATAATTACTGAAAACCACAGATGTTGAAAAAGCCAAGAGAGCAAATTAATGGAGGAGAATCAGACATAAAACTAAGATTAATGAACTGGAAAATAGATTCAGAATACATCTACAGGGTTGAAGTTTCTAAAACACATAAAAATACAGGGTGCCTATGCAAAAATTAAGAATCCCATAGGAATAAAATGTATAGAACTATGATATGGCTAGAAAATTCTATAGAATTCCTTGCCCACAGGAAATTCTGACAGATGACTCCTGTACCAGGCTAGAGTTCACCTACACCACCCTATCACTATTTTACTGCCTCCCCCCTTTTCACGAGCAACCCATATTTAATTGATGTTGATGAGTAACAGTCTACTCCCCTATAAACAGTGCAGTGATTCTGCTTCAGCATATCATTCTAATTAGCAATGAAAAAAGTAACCCTTGATTTACACATGAGGAAAAGTTAAACAGATTATATTCTCAAGATCTAATGACAATTTAACTTGTCTTCATTTTGATCTGTTGCCAACTAATCCAATTTGAATTTCCAGTCACTTGTGTCCAGTGAAATTTTGCTTTACGAGCTCGAGCAAGAGCTGAGAGGCAGCTTTTCCCCAAGCAGATGTAAGGGAGTCTTTAATAGGGAGCAAATGCATTATTATTAAGTCTCAAACCTTCCAATTTGAATCTTCTCAACCACATCTAAGCACTTGGCACTGAGCTGCTCTCTCTCCTTGGTACATATGGTTTGTTTTGGAACCAAATCTAATTTAGCTTTTTCTTAGCTATTTCTAAGTGCTGATCAGCAAACGAGTGACTTCCCATAATGAGATTTCATTGGTCCATGTCAAAATGAGAAAAAAGGTGAATTCAATAAAAATTTTCCAAAGGCCCAATTGTTTATTATGAAGGACTTTAAAGTTTGAAATTATTTTTAAAAATTATTTTTGGTATTGAAATATCTTTCACTTCATGAAATGACAATTATGAAAAAAAATCTACTCTGGATGGTAGAATCTAATTTTGTTCTGGCATTTTTATATACTTACTAAAAATATAAATAAATATATAAATGTTGCCAATCCAATTACCACTGTCACATATATTTTAAATTTTACTGGTTTGCAAAATCCAAATGTATAAGAATTCTTCCAGCACACTTTAACAATGATCTTGATGCTGTCATTTTAAAGAACCATTTTAACATTAGTCTTAGCTTTCAAAGAAAAGCAACCCCTGAAGTTGGGTATCTTTCTCACCAGAGTGTTCCTGATGGCTTTAATGAATGGTGCATTCTCTGCATGGTCCTGGAAACATAATCCTTGAGTGGGTCCCCTGACATAACATATATCTATTCCAGCGTGCCACCTCCCTCAGCCTCTTCATACCTTTCTCTTCTAACTGCTACAGCAACTCAGACTTGTTTATTTCACTGAACACTGCCTCCTCACCTCCCCCCCCCCCCCCCCCGCCCGGCAATGTCTCCATTCTTCTAATAGCCACACTACCAGTGTGTTTGCTAATATACTTAGGGTCTCTGTCAGAGTGTAAAACCCTGTGTCCTAAGAAAGTGCCACAGGTCAGTGCATTCTTGCGTATCCAGTCTTAATCCCAGCCTGTTAATCAAGCACCCTCAACTGTAAATCCAGAAATACTTCCAGATATCCTACCATTGCAGGCTCTTAATTCTTGTAGCTCTTTTGTTATATAATCTCATTTCTCTTTCATCAGTCCCAGAAGGCCTTTAGTCAGATTATACTCTATTTTTAAAATTTATTTTTATTTTTTAAAATCTTTATTGTTGAAATTATTACATATGTCCCCGGTTTTTTCTCATTGACTCCTCTAGTCCACCACTACCCCCCATCCCAGGCCTTCACCACCCTATTGTCTATGTCCATGGGTTATTCATATATGCATGCAAGTTCTTTGGGTGATCTCCTCCCCCTCCCCAACCCACCCTTACCTTCCTTCTTAGATTCCCACAGTCTGTATACTACTCTATTTAAACCACAGTTATTAGCACTGAAGCTCCTGGGGGTGGGGATCTGTGCATTACCTAAAATGAGTTACCTAAAATGAGTGGATAGTTAAAATGTATGCTGGACTAAATTGCTATACATTGAAAATGTTCTCATTGTTTGGACATGCTGTAGTGCATTTAAAAGGTCAATGCCACTGAAGAGTGTAAAGAGGGCAACCGATATTGATCAAAAAACACTCATTTGTGGAATATAATGAGCAACATAAACTGATGAACAAAAACAGATCCAGAGACAGAGAAGCATGGATCAGACCATCAAACCTCAGAGGGAAGGTAGGGGTGGGTGGGGGTAAGGGGAGAGATCAACCAAAGGACTTGTATGCATGCATATAGGCCTAACCAATGGACACAGACACCAGGGGGGTGAGGGCATGAGTGAGGGGGGATGAGGCGTAATGTAGGGGGGCACTGAGGGGATAAGGACACATATGTAATACCTTAATCAATAAAGAAAAAAAGAGCCAAAACCGGTTTGGTTCAGTGGATAGAGCGTCGGCCTGCAGACTGAAAGGTCCCAGGTTCAATTCCGGTCAAGGGCATGTACCTGGGTTGCGGGCACATCCCCAGTAGGAGATGTGTAGGAGGCAGTTGATTGATGTTTCTCTCTCATCGATGTTTCTAACTCTCTATCTCTCTCCCTTCCTCTCTGTAAAAAAATCAATAAAAATATATAAAAAAATTAAAAAAAGAAAAAAAAGAAACTTCAGTTATCTTTCTATATAACAAGATCTAAAATCCATGTAGTATTATCTCTTTTTTTTCAGTTCAAGTAGAATATAGCTCTGCTATATTTTCTTATAACCACTGAACAGAATTATAAGGTAATACTTTGTGACCTCGTTTTTTTCCCTTATTTACAATGTCTTCTCTTCTCCCATTTTATAGGTGGAATGAAAATAAATTGCTAGTATTCTGTGCAATTAATTTTGGCCTTGGGGAAGGTATGGGCAGATTCAAGAGGTAAATGCAATCCAAGCCCTAAAGTGTAGCTAAATTTGATATTTCAAAAAGGTTAGGGATCATATAGACAAATTATTTATAGAATAAATATCATAGGATAAATGCTGACAGCTTGAAGCAGGGAGTTAATAGTGTAATAAATTGTTCCTTTTTAAAACCAATACTTTTTAAATGATAAAAAAGTATTTAGATGTAATGAAGAGAAATTCATTGTATACTAATATGTATTGTTTTCTCTTTATATCTTAATCATTATATTATTTTTTATTTATCTATATATGACTTATTACCCAAAACATTCTATTTTACTTCCAAATAAAAACCAGAACATTTTGTTGATTTATCACACTAACAAAAAATAAATGATAAAAAATAGCAAACCTTCCTCCAATTTTACCTAGCTGTTAATCTTTTGTCAGTTTTTGATTTTTCCCTAAAATGGATAACTTATTAGTAGACATATGAATGATTTAATATTTAAATTAAATATAATTTATTCTCTGAAAATAGCATTAGGCTCTGCATTACTATGTTTCAGAATTTTAAACCATTGATACTGTGCTATGTTTATGGAAAAACATTCCTTAGATATAAATGTGTACACATGAGAGTGCTTATTTGGGACTGATTTATATTTCACAAATGTACTGGTGTAATGTTTAAAGGCTCCTTAAAAATTGGATTCCTGCTCTTGTATCTCTTGATGTAACACTCTATAATCCTGGAGAAAGGGAGAAAGGGAGAAGGAATATGGCCTCCTAATTATTATATCCAATGGCTTTCTCATTTTCTCTTTCTTTTTTTTTTTAAGCCCGCCTCTTGCTAGAGTTCCCTGCCATCCTTTTTGTAAATGTGATTGTAAAAGTAATCTGGCAGTGTTTAAGACTTTATCACTGCTTCTCCCAGGCTAATTCCTGAGATCTTCCCCTTTGATCCTTAGTGAATTTACATGGTGGTGTCCTTTGTCTCCCACTCTTCCCCCCTCACCCACTATCTCTAGATTATCCCACTTGTTTACATGCTCCAAGTCACTGCATTTATGTTCAAGATTGATGCATCTTGGTGTCTAAGCCCAGCAACTGGTGTGTGCTTCTGTCATGTACCCAGTTGCCTGAACTTAGCCATCTAATGTTCCATAAACATTTCATATATATAGACCCAAACATATTCCCTTTGTGAATGAACCTGTTCCTCTTCTTTTTTGTGTCTCATATACAGGATGGGGCAAAACTAGGTTTACAGTTGTGAGTACACAAAAGACAGTTTATTCTTGTATTCTTATTTATTCATTAGAGGCCTGGTGCACAGATTCATGCACCAGTGGAGTCCCTCAGCCTGGCTTGTGGAGATCGGGCCGAAATTGGCTCTCCAACATCCCCCAAGGGGTCCCAGATTGAGAGAGGGTGTAGGCCAGGCCGAGGGACCCCACTGGTGCATGATCTGGACTGGGGAGGTACCGCGAGAGGTTGGCCAGCTGGGGAGGGGGACCACAGGAGGGCTCCATGGCATGTCCTGCCCATCTTGCCCAGTCCTGATTGGCCGGACCCCAGCAGTAAGCTAACTTACCGGTCAGAGCATCTGCCCCCGATGGTCAGTGCACGTCACAGCGACTGGTCAGATACTTAGCATATTAGGCTTTTATTACATAGTATGATTGTATTATTTTCCAAAAAAAACCAACTGTAAACCTACTTTTGCCCCAACCTATATCCAGCCAATAACCTGCAAGCATGTTATTACCTTTCCTCTTACATCTCGTCAATGTCTGAATTTTATATTGATTCCTAAGGTTTAACAAATTGTCCCTATTTTCTATCCTCATTTATGGTGGCTTTAGCACACTCTCATATCATCTTATGTCTGCGTTACTATTTTGAAGTGCTGAATGTTAATTCTGCATTCATTGAATAATCTTCCTATTCTACCAGTTGCACATATACACAAGATTTACATAAACTATAAATCCCACCCCATTACTTGCCTGAATAACCTTTTCACACCTTCTCATAATCAAGAGACCACAGTCTAAGATTCTTAAAATGGCACGTGGGATCTGGGACTATCTCCCTTCAAAGCATTACTTCTGGGCTCACTTTCTTTCAGATTTTAAACTGTTAATGATCCCAACTGTTTATGGTTCCCTTGGTCACAAAATACTCTTTGAATATGTAGACTTCTCCCTACTCTATTTCCCTGGGATTTCCTTTGTCCTAGAACCCCATTCATTTCCTTTAAAATAAAGTCCTAGGGAGTTCTCCCTTACTAACAGAGACTGAAGTGCTCCTTCTCTGTGCCACCATCCTATTAAGCCTGTTATTGCTATTAAAACATTATATGATGTACCTGTGCCTGCTAAGATATGTGAAAAGCAGAAAAGTATTGCTCCTTCCCTTACAATAACAACATCAACAACAAAAAACAGAGGACAAAATTGAAGTTAGCCACTTTCTTTAAGACTAACAAAGAACTGAGATCTCAGAGCACTCAAATACCCACAAATGTTTAGAGACATGTTCTTGCAGAACGAAACAGCATCTGAGCATGTGCTTATCTGAGAGAGACGCTCCTGCACACTACAAAAGCCGGTAAGATTCAACTAGACATTTATAATGCACTGCAAAGTCCAAATATGGGCTAGTGAGAGAGGAGGAAGCACTTGATGCTACCAACCTAGGGAGGTTAGAACCTTCTGGCAGATCTTACACCAAGCGCTCTCAGAGAAGATTAGGGACAATTCTGAGAAAGCTCACACTTTATGGTGCCTGGGTTGGGCACAGCTGCCTCTACCTAAATCTGCCTAGACTTGTTTTCTTATTGGTGCTACCAAAAAAAAAAAGGGGGGGGGGGTAACTTAATATGCAAAAGATGGGTTAGAAAATCTTCAGCCTGAGGGCATGAACTGTTGTCAAATCACTCAAATTAATGTTGTTAAAAAATGAGGAAGGAAACATTTAAGTATGCATTTCAGATATTTATATCTAAGGGAACACATGGTGTCAAAGCGAAAAGAAATTAGAATCTAAAGGCTAAAATTGTAATTTAATTATAATTAGTTGTATGGTTTTTGGAGTTAATGCATCATAAAATAGAGCTTGCATTGATTGTGAGACTAGTTAAATTAGTAGGTGGTGGAACACATCTCATTATTTTGGCTATCAATAGCATAAATGAACCAATTTACCTGGGCAACTACTTACATGAGGAGTAACTGAGAGCAAAGCAGTAGGGCAAAATCTGTGCTTTTGTACTTTCTTTCATTCTTCCTTTAGCATAAGAAAGCATTTTTCCTGAATGTAGTGCTGCCCTACTATAGGGAGTTATCACGATTAATGTCCAGGATATTCAACACATCTAGGCAGTAGTTGCTGCAAAGTTGGCAGTCTTACCTCAAACAAACTCTATTTTCACAGTCTAAATAATAACCATAGCAGATAAAAACTGAGATTAAGAGAGCAGAAAGGAATCTGTATATATAAAACCCTTAGCAACCACTTGATCTGTTGACCATTTGATCAATTGCTATGATGTGTGCTGACCACCAGGGGGAAGGCGCTTAACAAAGGAGCTGCTCCCTGGTGGTCAGTGTGCTCCCACAGTTGGAACTCTGCTCAGCTGACTGACAGGCACCAGATGCCAGGCTCATGGCTGGCAAGTGCAGCTGTGATGGCGCAAACATTTCCTGCCTCTGCAGCAATGGTACCAAGCAGCAGCAGGGATCAGGCTGGCCGGGGCAGTCTGACATCCCCCGGGGGTCCCATATTGGGAGAGGGCACAGGGCAGGCTTAGGGACCCCACCAGTGCATGAATCCATGCACTGGGCCTCTAGTAACTACATATTTCTATTAGGATGGATAAGTAGCAGAATGGCTTTGGAACCAGTTACTTCAAGGATCAAAATCTGAACTTGCTTTAATTAAGCCTCTATTTCTGGCAAAAAAGAATAATTAATATATCTGAAAATTAGTCTTCTCAATTGCAAAAAGGGAAATAATGCCTATATGAACAGTTGTTGTGAAGTTTAATATCATTATGTATGCCAGCCTTTAATTTAACCTAAGTGTTTCATAAAGAAAGTTGCTACCATTATTGTTATTATTAGAGTTGTTTTTATTTTGAAATAAAATAGCATAGACTTTAGCTTTTTATGTTTCATTTGACTGAATGGATTCTCTACCTGAAATGCCTATAAACATATAATAAGAATACTAGTGCTGCTTTATTTAAATTTATTGTAATCTTTAAATTAGAAGAGGAAATTCACCTGTTTTGACTAGGGGAGCATTGTCCTAGGCGAATAGTTCACAATGTATCAAATGCTAAAGGACATTAAGAGTTATTTCAAAGAATAACTTCCTAAACTTGCAAATTACAGATGCAAGAGTTGATGGGCTTATAATGGACTTGCAGTACATGACATTTCATCAGGCATTCAATGAGCTAAATTTAGACCAGCAGCTAGCATAATGGTACCATGGAGTCAAATAAAATCACTTCTGTGATGGCAACCTGCAAAATTCAAAGGCATTTGCAATGCTAATGAATTTGATTTATTAATCTTCTCCATTCAATATCTTATTAGGCTTTAAATGGTCAATATTTAGCATCACATTTCTGGAGAGAAAATGAATCCCTGTCATATACTAAATTTAAAACAAAAAGCTTGTAATTGGTGACTGGAATTGACCCCGTCTGCATTCAGTCATTACGGATGAATCAAATGCAGTATAGAGACCATTTTCTCTGCGATTAAATTCACTTGAGATGGGGACATTTTTAGATGTGTTTGTGTCTGTGAAATTCAGTACCTCATAAATATGGTCTGGTAAGAACAAGGCAATACTTAGGATAGAAAAGACTGTATATCTAGAGGCATTACCAGGCATATACATATAAGCACAGACAATTCAATTAATTGCAGAGTGCTGTGCAAAGACTTATTTGGACAAAATCAGCATGCAACTGAAAACCTTACATCCCAATTTTTTTTCTGAACATATAGAACTCTCTTTCCACCACTTCCTCCTTCCTTTCTCTTTCATTGACTCCTTCTTCTCCACCCTCTCGTTTATAATATAAATAATATGTGAGAGAACAAAAACCAAAAAAACAATCTCTGAGAAATTCTGTGAAGCAAGACTTATAAATAAGAAGATCTGTTTGTTTATATTATAAAAGATTTGGTATTTGATATCACTTGTCTTCTTGCATGTTGTGTATATGTAAAACTAACTACTGTGTTTAAGTACTCAATCTTTGTCCCCATCCTTAAGTAAAACACTGTGAGGACAAACAATTTTAATCTAGGTGTTGAATAAATGAATTGGTAAAAATCAAAAGTCATATATTTTTTAAATTGTATATCTGAATCGCCCCACGACAGTAGATAAAACTGGTTTCACTGGGTAGGTAAAGGAATAAACATCAATATTTCTTAAAATTACTAGAAATAAAAAGTAAAACCTGAATTGTGATACTTACATAAAAATGTCATAATTATTTTGCTTTATGCTCATTCAGCAGCATAATTTCTTTCCCTTTGAAAATCTAGGGGTTTCTCTCCACTGAGGTCTGAATGGCATATGACTTGCGGAGAACTCAGGTGACATTGTTTAGTGGTTTTGATAGAATTATGGATTATGGAACACAGGCCTCTGTCTACTATTCACTAACTTGCAGAAAGCTGCATGTATTATTGAGGCAGGCCAGGAAACACTTAGAGCAGGCCTGAGGGAGTAAGAAGTATTCCACAGAAGCCAGTCCATCTGATCTAAGGTATTCTTTCTCCAGAATTCCAATATAATGGGACAGGCTGCCAGTCAACAAAGTGCCTGCATTGAGGCACCAGTGTAGCTCTGGTAGTACATACACAGGCTGAAAAGGTGCGTAGACTACTCAGGGCCCTTGCCAATGGCAATAGTGTGTCCATTATCTAAGTGGGAGTTGCATTAACTCTTTCCTTTTTTGTCTACTATTAAATACTTTTTGTATTGTCAGCACCAAAAATTAATCAGTAGAACTGTATCTCAGCTGATTTCAGGCAATAGTCTCCAATAAAGCTCAAATGTTTTCAAATTTGGCCAGTGGCAGGTGCTTGTGGATTGGCTGTTTTGTCAGTTCAATACTACCATTCATCTATGAAAGTCACATATTTTCTGGCTCAACAAGATGTTCCAGATTTAGTTGGCACCTTCCTAGAGCCATTTCTCCAGACAACTTTCCTTCCTTTTGGTGAAAATGATCAGAAACCAGAATTTGGTTGCAAGGGTACCATTGCGTAAGAGGCATTGCTTCTGTGCATTTCATCGGATAGAGCAGAGAAATGTATTTAGTTTTGAATTACAAATCTTCTATATATATAAAAGGCTAAGCTGCCATCTGACCTACCGGCCTGTAGGTATGACACACACTGACCACCAGGAGGCAGATGCTCAACCCAGGAGCTGCAGAGCTGCTGTGACTTGGCAGCAGCAGTTCTTGGGTGACACAACCCAGAACCAGAAAGGGGGCAGCCTGATTCCTGATTCCTCACAGGTCTGTGTGATTCCACCCTTGGCCATGGGTTACGTTGTTGCTGAGGCACTCGAGGCCCTGCATCTGATTTACTGCACACTTGCATTTGGGTTCCACAACCTGTACGACAGCAACTTTGCAGAATGCCCTCTCGCACTCTGGAACCCCTTGGGGGATGTTGATCCCCACAGGCCAGGCCGAAGGACCCCCACCTGCTAGAGGGACCCTGCTCACTCTGCAGATGCCCTTCGAACCCCGGCACAGTCCCAGTTGCGGCTGGCCCAGGAGGGACCAAGGGAGGTTGGCTTCAGGCCATGTCCGGCCTGTGTCACCCAGTCCTGTTCCGCCAGCCAAATTCTAATTAAGTTATTTTCAATGTGCATGAATCCCTGCACTGGACCACTAGTGAATTTATAATTGCTGTTATAAAGTTTTAACATGACAATATTTCTACTTAAATTGTTGAAATAATGATTGCTTTCCTTTACTATTATATGAGGAGTCTAGATTTACCACACAATAAATGCATTACATACTATAACATATTATTAATACACAATACAATTATTGTGTAAAGTCAACTAGTTTTAGATTGTTTCCATCTAAGGAATTGAAATAAAATTATTTTATTCTATTGTCACTGAAAACTCCAAACTCTGTGATGGAGAGTTATTTCTATTTTTTAATCTTTTTTTTTAGTATATATACAGATATGTGCATGCAACTGTTATCACAGTCAATTTTAGAACATTTTCATCACTTCAAAATGAAACCCCTTTCCCTTTAGCTATTTTTGTTCTCTTTCGATTTGAGGACACTTGCATGCTAACATCTAACTGTTCTAATTTCTAAGGTGACAGATTCCAGCTATTATTTCATATATATATATATATATATATATATATATATATATATATATATAGCCCCTAAGAGATAAAAAGGTCTGCTCTAGTTTAAGATTTTTAAATATATCTGAATTAGCTCAGTCTCCAAAATTATGTACAATGTGTTATCTAAGTCATCTAACAATGGCTATAAGTACATAGTAAGTGTATGGCTCATAATTGTGATTTTGGCTACATTAACCAGTTCTTCCTCTTATATAATTTCTAGTATTAGAAAAGCTCAGTGATTTTTCATAATTAATTATTACTAACTAGAGGCCTGGTGCACGAATTTGTGCATGGGTGGGGTCCCTCAGCCTGTTCAGCAATCGGGCTAGCCAGCCCAGGGGAGGGACCATCAGAGGTTGACCGGCTGCTGGAGGTTAGCTCTGGGAGCACACTGACCACCAGGGGACACAGCTCCTGTGTTGAGCATCTGCCCCTTGGTGGTTAGTGCATGTCATAGCCACCAGTCGGCTGTCTTTGATTTAATTTTAAGTAAGCATAGTGCAGAATGTCAATATGTCACAGACATTTGGATAATTGTTAATATTCAGTATTGTAAAGTTCTATAAATTTAAACTTCCTAAATAGAATTAAGGACATTATAAAATATAAACAGGATATAACAATATATAATACAATTGGATCCCAAAGTTGAAAATGTATTAGCTATTGTACTTCTAAATCATGACCCTCCAAAATTAAGTGAAAATGTTCTGATTATGTAGGCCCTGCTACAATTATTTCCCAAATACGTTAGTGTTTATGATTATAACGCACTACTTACATTATATTTAAATCAACGTACTATGTATCACATCACATTTATCAAAATTATGCCAATTTGATTTTAGGAAATATGGACCACATAAGTGTCATTAAGTCCACCAGAACTTCATTCTGGAGAATGAAATAGAGTAGAGTAGTCCGACTTTCCCTGAGTTACCGAGGGGATGAGTAGATATCTAAAACTTAGGAAAAAAAGAGATGATAATTATCAGGAATGCATATCATTGTGTCTGTTACAACAGTCATACAATGAAATACAATTCACAACCATTCATATAAAACTCTTTACTCATTAACGATGATATTGAATGTTCATAGAAACAGAAATAATGGCATGTTGTATAGTTAAATGGCAAAATTCAGAGTATAAAGTGATCTGTGTTATAGTGTAGTTTGATTCTCATATAGTAAGATAGATGAGATAGATATATAGATGATAGAAAGATAGATAGATAGATGCCGGGAGCCCGTCCATCCTTGCTGTTTCAAGGGACCTGGCATATATGGCATACTGTTCTTAATATGTTTGCTCACCTTCTTGGCACTATGTGTTTTAACCAAGGCCTCTGAGAAAGGTTGTTTCCCCAGGTAGGGATTTTCCCCTGAAGTTAGGGAGGGAATAAAACCTCTTAACTAAGTGCCAGGTGGGTAATTAATCACTTTAACTACGAACAATCATGCTTAAGCTACATAATCTTTACTCCCTGGAATGGAGATAAGAAATGCCCTAATCTTTGAAATAGAGATTGATAGGATTGGAATCAACTGGTATAAATACAGATGTAAGAAGACAGAACGAGGAGAGACAGAGCCTACACAGGAACGAGAGACAGAACCTACACAGGAACCAGAAGACAGAAGAATTTCGCTGGAGAGAACATGGCAAAAGATCCTGGACTGAACCTGACTACAGAAATTGGCAAGAGAACCTGACTAGAACCTGGTGACTGAACCTGGCTGGAGAACCTGGACAGAACCTGGCTGGAGAACCTGGAGAACCTGGCTGGAGAACCTAGCAAGACAACATGGACACAGAACCTGGCTGGAGATCCAAAGCAGAACCTCTCTGGAGATCCAGACCAGAACTTGGCTGGAGATCCTGGCTAGAGATCCTGGCTAGGCTGCTGATCAAATGAACTCCGTCTCCGTGTCATTCCTTCTTCGCCAACTCCATCCACACCTTTGGGGACCCCTGGACCTGCTGGGGTTGGACTCCGGCAGATAGATAGATAGATAGATAGATAGATAGATAGATAGATAGATAGATAGATAGATGGATAGAATAGAAGAATATAAAGAAAATATGCCCAAATTCACCTGCAGTGGGCCTATAGTCAAGTATAAGTCTTTCTTTTGATAATTTGTATTTTTTCTTCTTTTAAGAACAAGCATAATATGCCTGCCACACATGTAGAAATATAATTTCTTGTATGTCTCCACTTTGAAAATATTAAACTATTAGCAATGCTAAACATTCTTTGAGCAAATTTGTTTTCATGCAGTACTTAAAATTAGAATGCTATTTTCCTTGTAATAAACTCTAATCCTGTTACTCTTTTATTTTAAACATTTGTACCTTTAGAAAATATTTAAATTATTCTCAACACTCTGCTTACTAATATCCTACAATTTAGTGACTGTTAGTCACATAAGTATCTGAAATTTTAACAGCATAAGATTTCTTTAGAGGAACCAAAGTTTGAGGCCCAAAGAAAAGTAATGAACCATTGATCACAGGGTATTTTTTAAATTCCATTGCCTGGATGAACATGCAAAGGTCCCTTTTCCCCATGTTGGATGATGCGGTGATTACATGCAATGGGCCCTTGGAAAGTCCTTGCTGAGCATTTTAGAAAAGATTAGATGACAAATTCAGTGAAGCTGAATTGAAAAGGGTATGTACACCACAAGCAAGGATTTAAACTATTTTTTTTCTTTTTCAGCTCACTTTGTTTTTGTTGCTTTTAGATGGGATTAAAATTATAGCAGTTGGAAGTCAGCGCTATTGAAATAAATATAGTATATTATAGTATATTATCCACTGTATGAATCTAAGAAGTTGCCTTAATTTCTACAGTAATTTTGCAAAGCTCAAATGTGAAACAGAAAAAAAACATATTAGTAAGAGGAAAATCGGTTCTAATTTTTAAGGATAATTTGCATGTGTCTATAAATTATCAAACCTCTCTATATGCCACAACAATTATTAAAAAGAAGCTATCTATAATAATAAAAACAAAATATGCAAATCAACAAAACAGCAGAACGACAGTTCAGATGACCTTCCAGACGACCACACTATGACACCCGATGGCGCCAGGGCAGCCAAGGCAGGTGTGATGAGATTGGTCGGGGGCCTGGCCATCGCCCCATGATTGCTCTGCAGAGGGAGGCCTAGGCCACTGGTCGGTGGGGTGATCAATCAATTGGGGGGCTCCACAATAGCCCCAAAGAGGGAGGCCCAGGCCACAGGCCAGAGGGCTGTGGTGGGTGGACAGGGCTACCTCTTTGAGGTGATGGGTCACAGGGCTCCTAGACTGTGAGAGGGCACAGGCAGGGCTGAGCTCCCCTCTACTCCCCCCTGCTGAGTACACAAATTTTATGTGCTGGGCCTCTAGTAAACAATAAAGAATTAGAAAAAGAAGGCAATCTAATTTAATGGCATGTTTAGTGAAATATTAAGTTTGCTTTAGCCAGAGGAATGGCCATTGGATTGCCGAGAGAGTCCTAAAGAATTCTTCTTCTTTTTCTTCTTTTTTTTTTTTACATGTGAAGTTTTCCTATACATCTTACAACCGAATTCGGATCGTGTTAGGGTTGGTTAATGCCATCAAAGTACCACATCTGCTAGTATCATCTATACACTTATGAGCCATCCTAGATGGAAAAGTAGAATAGTATTGAAAGAATGTAAACTGAGTTTATTTTGTATGTTACTTTTATAAGGTAAATAGTGATAACTTTGACTATAGACTAAATCAGGTATTTGTTTATCCAGAGAAATATTCCAAATTCATTGCAATCTCAGTGTAGATTGGGAATACATTAATAATTAAGAAATGTGAGGAGAGATAGAGAAAGTTTTACTCACAGATGATGTAGCCACTGTAACAGCCAACAAGCAATGAAGGATTTCTCTTAAACAGATTTCAAATTGGAGTATATGTTCAAGGAAATTTATTGGAGCACAGGAGGAAATTATTGGGCATCTAACTTATACACTGATATAATACTGAAAATACTTACCTATAACCAATATTGAAATTGTTAGTAATATATTTGTAAATATGTGTCTAAACATACAAATGTTCAAATTTTTATTTGCTAATAAGACCAGGATCACATTGGTTTTGTTGATGTGTTGCTGCAGCAACACAGGACCAAGTTGTCTTGAGACTACTTATTTGAGCAATGGAACAGGACAAAAGGTTTCTATTTCAGTGTCCTAAAGTTCTTTTCAATCCTGCTTTTTAAGCTACTCATGCACCACAGTGCATCTCTCACTGCCATATCTACAAGCAGGACTTTATTGCAGGCATGTTGTTGAACACACTAGAATAAAGCACTTCTTCTGAACTTAAAAGATCCACAGACTTCTGGGTCAGCAAAAACAAATAACAAACAAAAAAATATCCAAAACAACAGCAAAATATAAGATGATAAAAATTGATAAATAATTTTGATTAAAAAATAAAATAAGTTTTGAAGAGAATAAGATATGGTGGTGATTAACAAATAGCATACGATTGGTTTCCTTCCTTTTCCTGCAATTTAATATTTAAAATTCATGCTAATGGAGCATGGTGGTCAGCTGTGCCAGCTGACTGAAAAGGCGGTGAACAACAGTGGATGGCATGGGATGTAGAAGGGATCAGTGAGGAGCCCGGTGTTGGAAGAAGAGGCTGTGCAAACACTCAAAAGTATTTCTCAGGTCTCACCCAGCTAAAGATATTACCAATGCTCTTGTATAGAATTATTAGCATTTTGATATATATTCATTATTAAAGATACTAGAGGCCTGGTGCATGAAATTCATGCATGGCTAGGGTCCCTAGGCCTGGCCGGTGATCAGGTCTGATAGAGGCCTGAAGGCCCCAGCGGGGTTGGGAGAGGAGGTGCAGGTAACTGAGCCGGGCATGGAAGGAACAGATGCCGGACACCAACGCCACCATGATTGGTGCCCCGCCACCAAGCGGTTCCCTGCTTCCCTGCCTCCTCCTGCCTTCACCTCCACGCTGTCACTGTGGTGGGTGGGCAGTGGGCCAATCTGGGCCAGTCGGTGGAGGTGGAGGGACCACGGGAGTTTGGCCGGCCAGGGGAGGTTGGTTGTGGGAGCACACTGTCCACCAGGGGGCAGCTCCTGCATTGAGCCTCTGCCCCCTGCTGGTCAGTGCACATCATAGCGACCTGATCATAGCGACCTGTCGTTCCAGTTGTTCCAGTTGTTCCAGTTGTTTTGGTTGTTACAGTCACTTAGGCATATATCTTTATATATATATATATATATATATATATATATATATATATATATATATATATATATGTTTTATATAACTTAATATATGATATTTATCATATATCAAAATGGGCTATATTTACAAAATATAAATATACATCTATATTTGTATTTATACCCTTGGAAAAAGCAATCCCATGCATGCTGTCTGTACAGCTCCCACTCAGCTGCTTAAAAATAAGCCCTGGTCCTGGAACACTTCCTTATCAAGAGATAGAGAAGCCCATACTACCTGTGGGCTTATCATTTTGCGTGGGCATATCTTGTTTCAGGCTCAATGAGTACTCTTTTTACTTCACTTAAAACATATGCATCATACATCCCACTGTTGTATCTGTCCTCCACAGGAAGGAAACAGAACCTTTCCACTGAAGCACAGAGTAGCTCATGTAGGCCAATTGCCCTTCATTGACCATTAAGAAAGACCTGTGGCCATGGGGAACCAGTGCCCACTGCTGAAGCTGATTTTCCTTTGTTTCTCCTCTATATGACAACAGTGTTATTCCATCAAGTGTTCGATTGTGTTGTTTCCCTTGGTGACTCTCATACCAAGATGCACTAAGTAGGACTTCTACTGCTGATGGTTGGCAGAGTGATTATTTTTGTTGTCCTCCATGTAGTAGTTTTCTAGTGTGACATACTAAATCCCTTTTTTTACTGGAAGTTATTGAGCATTATTTCTTCAAATATTTTTCCATACTTTCTTTCCTTTCTTTAGAATTCCATTATAAAAGCAAATTGCCAGACATAAATTTTATTTTACAAAGTACTTAATGATGGCCACTGGTCTCTGAAGGTCTATTCATTTATTTCATTCTTTAAACTTTCTGTTCTAAGACTAAGTAAATTTATCTATCTTCAAGTTTTCGGATTAATTTTTTTAACTGGGTCAAATGTGCTGTTGAGCCCTCTATTTTTTCTTTAAATATTTGTACATTTTAATTCTAGAATTTTTATCTAGTTCTTTTTATTAATTTCTAACTTTTTAGTGATATCCTCTCACCAAATCATTCTCACCATGTCCTTTATTTCTTTTGAGATGATTTCTATATTTTTTTGGACATAATTAAAATAACTGATTTAAATTCTTTGTCTGGTACATTCTATGTTTGGCCTTTTACAGAAAGAGTTTCTGTCGATTGTTTTTATTTCTATGTATGAGCATACTTTCTTATTAATTCCAAGCCCATAATTTTTTGTTGAAAATTGAACATGTTAAATAATATAATGTAACTCTGGAAATCAAATTCTTTTTTCCAGGGTTTGTTGTTGCTAGTAATGGTGTTTGTTTGTTTAGTGATTTTTCTGAAATAACTTTAAAGTTTGCATGTTTGTCATGTATTGAAGACTCTTATTGGTTAACATCGTGGCCAGTTAATTGTTGGTCACATATTTCTAGGAATCATTAATCTCTCAATTTAGCCAAAATGTTCTTTGTGCATCATAGATGTGACTTCAACGCTCAACATGGAAGTTGGTACCACTTCTTCAGGTTGGCTTCCATTGAGCCTCAAGATCAACTATAGATGAAAGATTAGCACCTTCTGACATTAGCACCTTCTCAGGTATTTTCTGCTTACCTCTTATCTACTACTTCGGACAGCTCAAAATAAACATTTGCCTCTAATTGTTTTTGACAAATGTTCCTAGAGAAAAGGCTTTGCACTGGATGAGCTCTGAGGCAGGTCAAATAAAACATCTAGCAAATAGAGTCTTTAGGGGAATCCCAGACAAGTCAAATAATAACACTTTTCTTGGAATGAGGTTTTGTAGGAGCTCCAGCATTTTTCTGCCCTCTCCTGTGGCTGACAGGTGACTTGCTTTCACCACGATTGCTGCTGTTGGTTTTCAAGATACCACAGAGTTGGAGAGAGGAAGGTGAAAATAATATATGTAAAAATGCTATCAGGCTTACTGTTTTTACTGAAATTTAGACATATTTACTTGAATAAACACTTCTCAGATTGCTGCATTTTATGGCTGTACAGAATTTAAAAATGTTGCTTATGATCATTTTCTCAAGTTTCTTTTCTGCTGTTATATTGGAGATACTTTTTGGAAGTCCTTACTTTGCCATTTTCCCTGACATCACCAGCTCCCCTCAATTTAAACTATATGACCTTATCCGTGTCATAATATAGTTTTCAAAAAAGTGTATTTTTCAAAAAAAGGTGGTTATCATTTTAATATAAACACATTATCAAAATTTTTCTTAACTCATTAATGAGGTAATAAATAGGATGATAAATATGATTCAAAGATTCCTTAAGAGTCTAAGTATCTATGTTAAAACAGTTAAAGGTATATAGAAATTAATTTGCTAATAGGTGGAAAAATGGTTTATTCCCTATAGGGAAATAAACCATACATTTGTGGTTATTCTCTCTATAGGACAAAATCATTTGCATCTTTGATAGAAAAAATATTATATATACAAGCTGGCATGCAACTGTACAGAGTGTGTGTCTTAATCAAGTGTGCATAATAAGTGTGCATAATAAGCCAAACAAAGGCTCATCAGTTAGCACATTAAATAATCCTTGGAAGACCTGTTACATAGTTATCTACTATAGCAGTTGAAGAATCTGCCCCTCTCATTTTGCCTTATTTGTTGATTTTTGGTAACTTAAAATCTATTAACTTTTGATATTCTGGTTATTTATTGTTTCAAAATAAGTCATTTCAAAACTTAGGGTTTTAAAATTATGCCTGTTACTTTACTGATTACTTTGTACTTTAGGTGGGGCTTAGTGTTGTTGCATGGAGCATCAGCAGGGGAAACTCCCATGAAGGCTGGAGAATCTGTATCCAAGACGATCCATTTCTCACATGGCTGGCAAGTTTAGACTGGCTTTTAAGAAGAAGCTGAGCTAAAGGTTGGTTTCCTCATGTGTGTTGAATTTCGCAATAAATAAAGGAGGTTCAGATAAAGGCTCTATCCTATTATATGGTCTAATTTCAGTCACATAGGATCTCTATTTTCTGATTCTATTAGTTGTAATGAGAAGGGAGAACTCTCCCCATTCAAGGAGAGAAGACATAGATTCTACCACTTGATGGAACAGTGGAAAGTTTCTGAAAGTAAATGAGCAATGACAAATAAAGTTAAAGACATTTTGAAAAATATACTCTTTCACAATCCAAGTGAGTTTTTTAGGTTGCTTATTTTTTTTTTTTTTTTTTTTTTTTTTTTTTAGTTTTCTACTTATGTGCCACTAAGTGCATTTACTTCCTGAACATGCGACAATGATTAAGTTTTCCTTTTTAATAAAAATGTAGTAAAATAAATTGAACCAACTATTTCAAGAAAGTCAGAAGTAAAAAAACCCTAAAAGTGTCACCTAAATAGTTGGGGTGATTTTCAAATTTGTGGCTTTAATAAAATAATAGTGAAATAGGTATGAAGAACAGATCCTACCATTTTAATTTATTAATACAATATTAGAACCATTTCTTTATAATTACACCAAAATAATACATTCAGTGATGTAGGTATTAAAAAGGTACATGGTAAGACTATTCCACTGATCACAGTTTATTTTTAAACTAATGCTGCAAAAGAAAACTACTAAAAAGTAAAAATTACTGTGAATGACCTAACTGGTGTATGCTGTTGATTCATCATTAACTTATTGAAATGCTCTTCCTTGTTCCCTACTAACTCATCAGTATGGTGATGTAGTTTGGTGTCACAGTGACCCCCACCCAGGTCTTGGGAATGTGTTTGTTCCTATTACGTCCTACCATTAACATTTGGAGAACACGGCTTACTTAATTATTCATGTATTAATTAGTAGAACTTTTAGTTCCCACCTTTTGTAACTAGAGGAACTCAGCAGCAATGACTTTTGGTTGTTTTATTTAATCTTCTCTGAGAGATCTTAGAGGCAGTTCTATGTGTTTTAAAAACTTTCCACATAATTTCATCTGCTCTGGCTTCTTCATCGAGGTCCTTTAAGTCTGCGTCTACTATAAACTTGTATGAGTTCTCCGAGTACTGAAGTTCATGAAACACAATAACATTGCATCTGAGATAGGGGAAAGACACATTGACCTGATTCCAAATTCATGTCTCATTTTTCCCTATAAACCTCACTATAACAGACTATAAAAGGTTTTATTCTTGTTGTTTAATTGCTTTTTTTAAAGTAGTTTGGTTTTCTTTTGATCCTAATACCACTGTGGTTTATTTTATTAGTCAGTTTGATTAGCCATGAGGTACCAGGTTAAACATTATTTCTGGGTAGGTTTGTGGAGGTGTTCCTAGATTAGACTAGCATTTAAATCAAGGGACTCAGTAGATTTCCATCTGCAATGTGGGTGTGCATCATCTAATCACTCCATGGAGAGCCTGAACCGAAAAAAAGACAGAAAAAAGGATTTTATTTTTATTTATTTACTTTTTGCTTCCTGCGTGCCTGCTTGAGTTAGGACATCTCATTTTATCTTCTCTGGTCCTCAAAGTTGGATGTAAATAATTGGTTTCCCTGGTTCTTAGGCTTTGGGAAAGAATTGCATCACCGTCTTCTCTGATCTCCATCTTGCAGACAGCATTTTGTGGGACTTCTCAGTCTCAGAAGTTTGTGAGTGAATTTTCTGGAAACCCTAACACAGCCACTCTCGCTAGAGAGCTCTTGCAAAAGTAGTCTATCATGATGGGCCATCAAAAGCCATTTCATCAGTCATTATTCTCTCTCTTCCAATCTCTCTCTCTCTCTGCTTCCCTTTCCCACTCCCTGTATCTAACGCTTTTGTACATATATCCCTCTCTTTCTTCCTCCAAATCCTGTAAAACTTCTAGGAATTCATGAGCAACTCATGCAATATATGCCAGAGACATAAACAGTTACTAGTCACACAAACATTCAAACTGAATCTTGGTTTGAGCTCAGCTGGCACACTTTCTACAATTGTCAGAATGTAGAGGGTGAGCTGAAATTAAAGAATCATTCTTTTGAATGAGGTGCTTCTTTAGGACTGTTTGAATCTATCAAATGACAAACTCGGAGATTGTAATGACAAGTGCTCTTTAAAATATCAGAGGAGCATGCATAATTTTAACTCAAAATGAAATTCAAAGGTGCTGAACACATTATCCCTCTGCGTCTACTGCAGATTTAATTCTTCAGAGGCTCCTCTCTGATCAAAGGAAGACACACTGCATTTTATCTCTTACATAGTGAAAATATGTATGTTCTTCCAAATGTGTGATTCCCTTCTGATTTGTTTCTTAAAATTTATAGACTTCTTATAAAAACAAGACTCAATACAGGAAAGTGTAACTGGAATAGAAAATAGGTCTCAAGAAATAAGATTTCTAGTTTCAGAATTTTCAATTGTGCGCCCCAAATGCAGGTAAGATATTTAAAACCTCTCTTAGTCAAAAATTCTGATCATAAAATGAGTGAGTTGAAAGAATTTCAAATGAAGTTAAAAGCCTTTTGTATTTTAGCATGTGTTCTAAAACAGAAGAGTTCATGGACCAGGCACATGGAAGCTCACATGGTTACTCATGTGGTTCTTTACCTGTCGCTTTCTTAGAGAGGCCTTCCCAGATTTTTGAAACTAAATCAGATGGTCTCATTGTTTGTGCTTCAAGTTCTTTCTCTCTAGATCTCTCTCTCTCTCTCTCAATTCATAGTTCTTGTGAAAATCAGAACCATGTATTTATCTATAACCTGAATTTTTTTTGTCTTCATTGAGCTGATAATAGGAATCACATCTATTTTGTGCATTCGGCGCAGTGCCTAATACAGAGTAGGTGAGTAGGCACTTAACAAATATATGTAAATTGAATAATAAAAATAACACATCAACATATATTACAGTACCATTAAATATCTAGTGTTATACTTCAGAATTGTGCTTTGGGAGAGACACTGCTCCAGGAGGTCTTGTGCTCTTATCCATCCTCTGCCTATGCCAGGAATGCAATGTCCTGACCTCCTGTTACCCCAGCCATTTCTCAGAATTGTGTTTACACTAAAACCAACTTGAATTAAAGCACATCTTCATGGCAGTACACACTCACAACAATATGATTTAGATAAAAATATACCCTTTTTAACAATTGAGACATTGCCAGAAGTGCAGCAAAGCGGACTAGCAGAGTTCAGGTTAACAGGGAAAGATTAGAAAAGCTTAACTGACCCTATCTATGTTTTCCTACCATAATAGTCTTTTACCATCACTGCATTTTATAAGAGAGAAGGAGGAAAATAGTCTAAATGACTCACCCACGTTGATGCATCTAAAATGTGACACAGCAGTGTTTTGAACACAGGCAAACTGTCTATAGTACCAGTGCAGTCAATCTCCCCACTGTATTGCCTCGAGCTACATTACATTCTCTAATTACAAATATAGAAAGTGGGTATCTACCTGCACAGCTGGCGTGGCTCAGGGGCTGAGCATCAAGCTACGAACCAGGAGGTCACAGTTTGATTTCCAGTCAGGGCATATGCCCAGTTTGCAGGCTCAATCCCCAGTAGGGGGCGTGCAGGAGGCAGCTGACGGATGATTCTCACTGATGCTTCATTCTCTCTCCCTCTTCCTTCCTCTCTGAAATCAATGAAAATATGTTTTTTAAAAAGAAAATGGGTATCCGGGGCATTGTTAACCTAGGAGTTATTAACAATATCAGTTCAATACTATTTGGTGCTTTCATTCTGTGAAAATAACCGATGAATTTGAGGTTCTTATTTAAAAATCAAAATAAGTATCTTTTTGTATAATCTAACTTTTCTGTTACAATATTAAGTGACATATTTCATAATTAAGCTCAGATTTATAAATAATACATGCACACATTTTAATTTATAATAACAGCTTACATATAAATGAAACATGCAATAATAAGAAATTTTATAAATCATGAAGCATTAATATAAATGTTATGTCATCTTTAAGAATGAAGTTGAAGAACTGCCTCTCAGCCTGAGAGAATGGTTTTCATTTAAGTTTTTATATACAGAAGGAGCTTCTATATGAAACCAGCAAAGGGAAAAGTCCAAAGTAGTTATGCTAATATGTTGCTAGTATTTCTAAGTGGCAGGGAATGCTTACCACTCATTCAAGCATTGATTGAATGCATCTATCAATTCAAATGATTTTCTTATAATGAGGTAATATTTAATCATTAAAATGTTAATATTGTGAAAATTTATGAATATTATAACATTTTAAAAAGAAAGAAAATATATATATATATTATTTCAGAGAGGAAGGGAGGGAGAAACAGAGAGAGAAACATCAATGATGAGAGAAAATCATTGACTGGCAGCCTCCTGCACGCCCCCCACTTGGGATCAAGCCCACAAGCAGAGCATATGCCTTTGACTGGAATCAAACCTGGGACCCTTCTGTCTGAAGGCCAAGTCTCTGTCCATTGAGCAAAACCAGCTAGGGTGAACTGTATATTTATAATGACAGAGATGACCTCAGTGTGTGTGTGTGTTGTGGGGGAGGGCTTAGAAAGCCCCTCAATGTTTGTTCTGAGTAGTGATACCCAGAGCAAGTGATTACAACATTCAATATGTGTACCCTTTATTCTGAGCAAAATTCTAATGAGGGATGCTTAAATAGAATATCCTGTTTTCAGGGGAGAAAATATAGAATGGATAAAGAAATAAGGTAGAAAAAGTGAAGAGTCATACCCAGCTTGTGTTTGCCTAATCTTGAACTCCATGCCTAGACAATGGAGTTCCTATGTAATTTTCTTCTGGTAACATTAAGTTTGGAAACACTAATAACTACAATGAAGTATTATTTAAGTTTCCTTATTTTATTTAATTAAAAAGGGTATTTTTGACTTTTGATATTGTTTTGTCTCAAGCTGGATAACTGGTTAAAAGACATTTAAAAACAGTAAGATTTCACATCCCTATAAATAAATACATATATTATATTGGTTTTGGTGCCTGCATATATTTTGGTATTTAGTTTTCTCCTGTGTTTACAAAAGAACTGAAGGCATTGTTAGAAATCCATTGTGCAAATATTTATGCTTTGAGAGAGATATCATATGTTTTCTCACAAAGTTTAGATTAATATTAGTACCATGGCCTTTTCCCTTCACTGGTAAAACATTTTGGTTGGAATTTGAAAATTTTTAATAAATCCTTTTACATTTTGGTGATTGTCTTAAAGTACCAATAGAATAGGTCATAATACAGAAATGGAAACAAAGAAGGCAGCAACACAGTTCATCTAAAAAGTTTTGCTTGGCTATCAAATTTATAATCCTGTAAGAGAATGTATCCTAGGAACTTGGGAGAAATATTTCCACAGAATGTGTTTACATTCTATGGAAATAGATCAAGGCTTCTTTATCCACAAATAGTTGTTTTTTTATAATTATAAAGGTTAACATCATTTTTCAGGATGGAGCTTATAAACATATTTGACTTGTGAATTGCACCTGAATTCACATTGGAGTCTATTCTGGCTATGTCAACAAGAACAAAAGCTATACTTTTTAAGGAAAAAAACAAACACATACTTTATCTAAAGCTCAACACTCTATGTTGTTTTATGTTTGTCCCTTTTGCAAAAACAATTGAGCTTAATTATTTTTATTTAGTATCAGTGCTTTTATTATAAACTATTAATTCTTAGGATAAAGTATTTTTTTAAGTTCTTACTATACAACACATAGCACTGTGACATGTATAATTTTGTGAACTGTTTTTGATGACAAAGCTAACTGACTTTATTTTTAATAAGCACATTTTATCTTTTTGTTTAAATAATGATATTTAAAGGCAATTATGGAAAAGGCTATTTCTCAATTAATTGGTAGATATTTATATTTGCTTCAAAAATATCATACCTAAGAGGAAATATAATCATATAGAATGAAGAAAAATAATTAATGAGAAATCAGGTGTTTTACCTAATTTTTAAACTCTTCATTTGTCTATTAATTTTTTTTCTTATGTACAAACTAAATAGAAATTTCAAATATCTCTTCATTTATTTGTTCTTATGTCCGTTCTTTATTCACCTATTGTTTATCACTCCCCCAAACATTTATTGAGAACATATTGTGTGCATTGTTCTGCATTATACACTACATTTGACATAATCAACTTAATACATTATACATTATAATGACCTGGTGTCTTTATTTTTCTCACTTATTGATTGATTGAGAGGAAGGGGAATAGAAGAGAGAGAAAAAAGCATGCATTAATTTGTTGTTCCAGTTATTTATGTATTCCGTGGATAATTCGTCTATGTGCCCTGCCTGGGTTCTAGCCCTCAACCTAGGCGCCTGGGGATGATGCTCTAACCAACTGTGCTACCTGGCCAGTGCTGACTTGATGTCTATAGATGTAGTACCTGAGTCTACATCTATAAGGTGGTGAGGACGGAAGAAATATGCTATTTTAAACATTATTCTCTGCAGGTCCATTGATTTAATTTTATGTTTTCAAGTTAATACAATTCTGAAAATAATGAAAACCTAGTTTGGGCAGTAGTATGCTATTTTAATGAAATATATATGGCATACCTGACCCAAAAATACTAGGTAGAGATAAGATGTAATCTGTACCTGACCAGACTACATATTTTTATATTAATTGATATATATTTTCATTACGTTGAGTGCCTTTGGATGGAATTGACTTAATTTTGAATCAAGGAAACTTTTCAGAACCTTGAAATATAGGCTACAAACGACTTTGTCAGTAGCAATTGTTCAAATTATTCAATGTCACCAATTAGCACTTTCTCCATGTAGTGAAGATATGAGATAAATCTTACCTTCTTTTGTGCTTTCCCTGGAGTGCTGTAATACATATTCTTTAAACAACGGCCTGTGTAAACAAACAAACAAAAAAACAAACAAACAAATGCATTTATGTTCTCCAAAAATGACTAAGCGATCTTTGAGAGGATTCAGGGAGCCTCTAAGAATATTAAAAAAAAAAAAATCAAGTAACCATGCATTTCTCAAGGTATATGAAGTCTAAGGTGGTATCATATAATATTGCCATTGTTGAAGATAAAGGTTGTTAAGCATAGACAACTTATTACAGTTTAAACTTTTGTTATCTGATGCTATAAATCAAGTTTTTTAAAAAAAAATACAAAATCACTTTTTCTCAAACCTTGAGCTTCAACTTCAGCCAAATGCTTTTTTAAAGAACTATTATATATATAATAATTTACCTTTCATTAATACCTTTAAAGATTTAAATAAAGGGGCATTCTTTAGTAGTTTACATTTTCCATCTTTACTCATTTATTAATAGTAAATTAACCATAAGAGAATTTTTCTTAACAATGAACTCTTTTAAAAAATTATATGAGATAAAAAAATTTGGAAATGATGATATCCATCTACATATTAAATATATATTGATGACTTGAACGTCACTAAACATTAGAATTTTTGCTCTTCATAAGACATCGATAAGGATATGAAAAGACAATGTGTGTACTAGGAGAAATTTTGCAAACAGAATATCTGATAAAGGGCTTTTTAAAAAATAGAATACTAGTACTAGTGGCCCGCTGCACGAAATTCGTGCATAGAGGGTGGTGTCCCTCAGCCCAGCCTGCACCGTCTCCAATCTGGGACCCCTTGAAGGATGTCCTACTGTCGGATTAGAGGGATCGGGCCTAAACTGGAGTTGGACATCCCTCTCACAATCTGGGACTGCTGGCTCCTAACCACTCACCTTACTGCCTGCCTGCCTGCCTGATTGCCACTAACCACTCTGACTGCCGGCCTGCTTGCCCTCAACTGCCCCTCGCCGCCAGCCTGATCACCCCCAACTGCCCCCCATGCCAGTGTGCTCGCCCCAAACTGTCCCCCCTGACGGCCTGCTCACCCCCAACTTCTCCCCCTGCTGTCCTGCTTGCCCCCATCTTCCCTCCCCACTGGCCTGCTTGCCCCCAACTGCCCCCCTGCTGGCCTTCTCATTCCAAATTGCCCCCACAGCTGTCCTGAACACCTCCAACTGACCCCCACTGATGGCCTGCTCACACCCAACAGCCCCACTACTGGTCTGCTTACCCCTAATGGCCCCACCCCCCATCAGCCTGATCACCCACAACTGCCCTCCTCTCTTGGCCTCTAACCACCTCTGCCTTGGCCATGCCATCATGGCTTTGTCCAGAAGAACGTCTGGAAGGTCTCCCAGTCTAATTAGCATATTATGCTTTTATTAATATAGATAGAGGCCTTGTGAACAGGTGGGGCCGGCTGGTTTGCCCTGAAGGGTGTCCCAGATTAGGGTGGAGGTCCCACTGGGGTGCCTGGCCAACCTGGTGAGGGGCTGAAGGCCGTTTTCAGGCTGGCCACACCCTCTTCAGGGTGGGGTTCCCCACTGGGGTGCCTGGCCAGCCTGAGTAGGGGCTGATGGCTCTTTTCAGGCTGCCCACAGCCTCTTCAGGGCGGGGTGGTCCCGCTGGGGTTCCTGGCCAGCCTGGGTGAGGGGCTGATGGACGTTTTCAGGCTGGCCATGCCCCCTGGCAACCCAAGCTTCCAGCCTCTCCTTTTTTTCATTTTTTTTTTTCCAGCGCCTCCTTGAGTGGAGGCCATGGTGGGATGGAAGCAGATATCTGGGATTTATTTATCTTCTATAATTGAAACTTTGTAGCCTTGAGCAGAGACCAGGGCTGGCAAAGGCAGGCAGGAAGCTTGGCATCCTCCATCGCTAGGGGCAACCCAAGCCTCCTGTTGCTCCAGCTCCATGGCCGCCTCCATCTTAGTTGGGTTAATTTGCATACTTGCTCCTGATTGGCTGGTGGGTATAGCAGAGTGATGGTTAATTTGCATGTTTCTCTTTTATTAGTGTAGATATAAAGAATTTGCCCATATCTAATACAAAGAAAGCAAATGATTCAATAAATATAAATTAGTAAAAGATTAAAATACTTCCTCAAAGATATTTGAATGGCCTCGTAGCAAATGAAAATAATGTTCTGGGATTATAGAGATTTTTATGTATCTTTATATACACACACTTATAAAACCAAAAGTGAACGTTGCGGTGTGGATTGCAGTAATGGTATAATGAAGCAGAAATGGGAGAATGTTAACAGTTGTCCAAGGTTGATGATGGTTCAATAGGGGATTAGTTAGACTATTCTGTTTACTTTGTATGTTTTTGAAAACTTTCATGATACAAAGATAAAAAAATAACAAAAACCAGCATTGGGTATGTTAGGACCACATATTTCTTGATTATTTTCACAAAAACATGCAATCTTATATTTTAAACCACTTCTTTGGAAAAACAATGGCTTAATTTTGCTCTCTCTCCAGCAAGAAAGTACACATATGAATTATATATAATATATGTATAAATAAATTGTATAATTTATAAGAAAGCATATTTAAATAATTAAACTAATATATTTTAATAATATATAATTAAATGGGATATATTTTATTACATGTCATAATTAAATGTTTCTTTTATTTTAAACAAGTGCAAATCTCTCTATAAAAACACTTCACCACTCTTTCACTTTCAAATCAATTCAAGATATTAAGAAAATTTTTTCCTCTATCCCAACTCAATTCCCAATACTAAAGTTTTGTTTAGATTCTTTTGAGGTTTTTCTTGCAGAGTGTTTCCAGAAAGAAAGAAAGAAAGAAAGACCACCTTACTTACTACTTACATAGTAAATTCCATTTATTTTATTTATAATTTATTTTATATTTACATATAATATAGAAATATCTATACAGAAATATTATAAATAATTTAAAATAGTTGTATTTCCATTATACCTTTTTGTAAATAAACTCAAACTATTACATTCACCAAAATCATTTACTAATTTTATCTTATTTGTGTGTTATTTGGAATCTTACCTCTCTATAAACATTCACTTTGCATTAGAGGCTCTTAATATTTATAATCTCTTTATTATATAAAACAAATGTTTTCTAATTTAATAATGTAATTGTTTATTGGTGTTTTTAAAATTTTAATTTGATTTTTTAAAAACACGTTTTATATTGTAAAAAATTAAAAAAAGAAAAAACATATATAAGAAATTATGTTGGTGAAAATTGTATGAGCTTTGCTGTGAAAATTTTATCCACAGTCTAAGTTTCATCATTGTCTTAAAATTTATGAGAAAATTGATTGACAACAAAGAATTAACAAATTACCTTGATTATTATTGAATATGATAGAAGGCACACAGATACTCTTAACTGTCCAATGAATAGGTTCATTAGATGTACAAGAGTTATGAAAAATCATAAGTATGAAGAGAAATAACACTTAAGTATTATAGTACAGTGTACTTGGATAATATATATATATATATATATATATATATATATATATATATTCCATTTTAGTAATATGTGAAGTAGACATTCAGTGGCCATTTACCCTTCTAGCATGATGCTCTTATGTAAAGAAAAAATAAAGATTTTCTTGGCACTGTTTTTGCTCTATATAAATCATGTCACAATTAAATATGTTTTGAGATCCTTTGTTGGAAAGATTTTATATGAAAATAAATGGTTTTATTTACAACTTCAAAAGCAATTTTCACTGATGAGACTCTTTAAATTTATATCTGTGCCTACATACTGCACTTGGGAACTTCAAAATTGCATTTATAGACATTGCAATTATATAAAAATAGAAGTCAATAGAAAATAACATTAATTAAATTTCCCAACAGTGTAAATACATTGTATCCATATTTGTGTACATCCTTTTAGTTTCTTGAAAATGAGAGGTTTAGAATTTTCTGTGAAGAGAGTGAAAACAAATCTATATTATTATATGAAAAATACAATTTATTTTTATATTATAATAAACCATTTAACTTGAAAAGTTCTAATAGTTTTGAACGCCAATTTTTCAAAATTGCAATTTATATATCCATGTTTGCTTTTATCTTCACAAAGGAAAAGTTAGGACAATTATTTTTTATAATCTCTCTCTCTCTCTCTCTCTCTCTCTCTCTATATATATATATATATATATATATATATATATATATATATATATATGCCTAATATGCAAAGTGTCCCCTCAGGAGTTCAACTGACCAGGAATTCAATTACTCGCTATGACGTGTGCTGACCAGCGGGGGGTGGTACGGAATGAAGGAAGGCCCGGCTGGCAGCCAGAAGCCTCTAGGAACCCTACCTAATCACTGGGTCTCTAGCATTTTAATATTTCTCCCTTTCAAGTTAATTTCTTGGGCCATGTGCACCCAATACAAAGAAGAAAATATCTTGGTTTCTGTTTGACTATTAGAGAAATTTGGTGATTGGAAAAGCATCTAATTCAAGAACTCTTAATTGTTGTATACAAAACTTAAAAGCATGCCTATACCTTCTTGACTGCCATCACGCAGTTGTGCAATTATATAAATTATTAAACTCTTAGGGGCCTCACTTATCTCACGTATAAAATAGTGCAGATGGAAAGAACAATTCTTAAAGTCATTGCCAGATTTAATATACTCTGATTAAATCCCAGTTTGCGGGTAACAAAAGCACATGTGGAGGATACTAGGCTAAAGGGACTATGCAAAATAGTAAGAACAACTACGCACATACTCACTGCTGCTTATAGAACAAGAATAATAATATTCACATCTTGTTTGAATAGCATTCACACTTTGTTGCCAAACCTGAATATCAGTCCTGCTCTTCCATATAGTCAATTCCTCCATTTCTTTCTCTCATGCCATGTTTTCTATCTACAAACTCTGCATGAACTCATTCTTTTCTGTGGTTTCAAATAGCCTCCATGCATTGATGATTACCAAATTTATATTTCTGGCATTTATCTTTCCACTAAGTTCCAAATGTATATATCCTTTTTGACATCTTTGCTTGGGTGTTTCATAGATATATTAAATGTAATATGTTCAAAACAGACCTTTTGTTCTTCTGCTCTGTACTTAGTATTTGCTCTTCTCACCGTCTTTCTAATTTCAGTAAGTGATATTATTACTTACTCAATTTCTCAAACCAATAATATTTAAGTCAAGCCCCCTTTTTCTCCCTTCTCTATCCAATCTAACAATAAATATGGCCAATCTTCCTCTCATTTTTTTCCAAAATACATCCACCTATCTCATTCTTTAATGCCATATCTACTACTGCTTTTAAATCTCACTGGTGTGCTGGCTAGCTTCTTCTTATTCCACAGACCTCATCTTCTCAGAACAGCCTTCCATGAGCACCCTGTATAAAGTAATTCCACCCCATCAAACTCCAAGTCAATATAGCGAGTTATTTCCTTTCATATGGTCTGGTCTACTTCATTACACTTTTTACCATAAGATGTATCAGCTTTATTTGTACACTTGTATATTGTCTATATTCAGCTTCTAGAATGTTGGCTACAAGAAAACAAGTATCTAATCCATTAACAATAAGTCAATTAGTAATAATAACTAACTTCTAGTGAACTCTAACTGAAGGAATGGGGAACTAGTCTTCTATCTTCCTGGTAGGTCAATTACTTTACACACATAAAATGCTTGAAAGTTTTTAAACTGCTGTATTATGATTATTATCATCATTAAATATTTGTTATTTAATAAAACAATTATTCAAAGTTAACAAGATCAGATATTATTATGTACATTAGACACATAGACAAAACCAGTATCAAAAAAGTTAAGCGATTTATCAAATAAAATATAATACAATATTTACTTGGTTTGAACCATACCAAATTCAAGCCTTCTAATCTTTCTAAATCAGTCATTGTTTAACTAAAGCACTGATATTCTCAGAGATTGAAGATGAATTTGTGAATCTTATATTTTATGTGGAGTGAAATATTTTTCTGTGACTAAACATATTAGATATTATAATCTAGTATGCCAGTTTATTCTACTTTATAATGTATGATTAGATATGCCTACTATGTCCTTATTGACATAAAATTGGTTTCATAAATGATAAGCAAAAATGAATTTATTATTTTAAATAGTATTCCTGGGAAAATTTATAATTTCTTTTAAACTAATGATGAAAAATGAAAATGTAATGCTCTTTAGTCTTAAATAGGAACAGCACAACAGATAAAGAGTAGGATGCTAGTAATATGTTTTATAGGATTTTGCGACATCTAAACAAAATAAAGACTATAATCAAGAGACCATCAACTCTGAAATAACCTTGAAGCTGCATGTCAGGCAAGGCCTTCAGGCAAGAAATCAGTTCAATAGAAAAAAAATAAAAGTTGAATTCCAAAGCAAGTAACTGGAGGAGCCATATATGGCAAATAAATGCAGAAAGGATTAACAATAGACATAAGACATAGTCATAAATCAGTGCCAGAGGGAAAAATGCTGAGCAATGTTCATGGATGTATGGTCAGTATAAGAGAAAACAAGAAAGATTATCCAAATACCAACTATATTGAGTGGCACAAAGCAGCCTTTTAATCTATTTATTTATTTACTTATTTATTTATTTAGATTTTTCTTTATCGTTAAAAGTATTACAGATGTCCCCTTTCCCCACTGACCTTTTCTAGACCACACTTGCCCTCCACCCCAGGCCTCCACCATACTATTGTCTGTGTCCATGGGTTATGCATATATGCATATCAGTTCACCTTTTTTAACTTTAAGTATGAAATTGTTTTATCACCTGAATTTGGATGATATATTCATTGTGATAATAATGATATTGTCACAGAATGGCTAAATTTACTTAGGTTTTTAATGAAAGAAAAGGTTTGCAGGAAATATTTCACTCTGCAAACATTTGTCTCATGGTATTTAGAGCAAACTGTGCTTATAATTATGACAATTACAAAGAAGAGCGTGTTGGTGATGCAATTATAATGGAATATTTGTCAAAATCAGTCTCTAAAAGCTAGTTGAGAAATTTAATCAAGCTGTGAAAAAGTCTATGAGCACTGTGAAAGGCACATCACCTGGAAGAATGAGTTTGGCTCCCGGGATTCACCTGCACTTCACAGACTTTGGATCCATTTCACCTACACCATGAACTGTCTTGTCAGGCTGTGTGTGTGTGTGTGTGTGTGTGTGTGTGTGTGTTTTGTTTCTTTTTTTTATCTCTGCAATATCCACATGGGAAAATAAATGTAGTGGATAGTTGTAGTGAAAGCAGAGGTTAAGATATAGTTTTAATTTTTATTAATTTTTTTAATAAACCATCTCATGGAAAAATACCAAAATTGAGCATGATCTAGAATTGGTTATAGCAGTATCTTTTAAATTCATTGTGATAAAGCCTGTCCATATAACAAAACACAAAAATATATAACAAATAATGAGAAAATATGACAAATTCAATGCAACTTCAACCCATCTCTATGTGTCAACTCATAAAAGGGAAATTCCCATATGCCAAGTGCAAAGATTTCATAATAAAAATACTCAGTGGGAGTTTAAAACAAGAGATAATGGGAAACATACTGAATAACAATAAGAGAATAGTCTTCAACGTTTGGAACTAGGCCTTTAATTTCTTTAGAAGGTGAGATTGGGCTATGACCTGCTGTGTGTGAGTGTGGAACTGAGCAAATTGTATGAGACTAGGACATGTGCATAGAGATTTGGTATTTGAAGTAGGAAATATAAACATTTTGCACATCAGCCCTGAGGATTTCTATCCACTTGCATGCTGTCACTTGCCTAGAACCTAGACATGACTGTTTGGGGGCTACTGTAGTTGTATTGAATCATGAGATTCTTTGAGCAGGGAAGATAGTAATAAGATGGCAGAACTGAAAATAGAAAGGGCACATTTCCTTAGTCGCCTGATGGAGCACCTATTCCAGCTCTGGACTGCCACCCCTAGAAGTCTTTAATTTGTAAGAATAAACAAGAATAATCAAGGCAGTGAAGTCAAGTCTCTGCTAATAGAAGCCAAGAGTAGTTCCTAACTAATAAATGGATCCTGAGCCAAACTTCAATCTCAACCATAATCAGAAGAAAGGATAAACCTCTCCAAAGGGTCACACTTAATTATTTATACTTACTCGCTTTTTAAAGTAAGATGTGTTGATTAAAAATAATACAAAATATTTTAAACAATACTTGGTAAATTATGTTATCCCAAATGTTCATGATATCATTCGCTTTTATTTTTCCTAACTTGTGGAAAAGTAGTGTTGTTGTTCTTTTGTTTTTGTTTTTTGTTTGTTTGTTTGTTTCTTTGTTTAAGGTAGACATGGGTACTTAGAAAAGTAAAAGTGAAAAGAAAACTGAAAAAAAAATGCTTTTAAATCATGACAGCTGAAAAATTTATCCCATGTCCCATTTTAGAAGAATTATTTTAAGAGTCAAAAGCAGAACAGGAAATCTTTGGCTGAAAACAGTAGCATAATAATAGATTGTGCCTAAAAAAGCATTCAGTGATTTTTGCAGAATTTACTTTCATCTTAATGTCAATAATATAATTAATTGGAAAATTCAAATAGCTTCCTTGGTGATTTATGTCACAGAATGTAAACTGTCTAAAAACTGGGATTAAAAAATGAAAGTTTTTGTGTTATGTTTATCTTTTCAATATTAATCACATGATGACCTCTATTTCTATTTGGAAAATATTTTGTGATCACCTAAATTATTGAGTCTAGACATTAACATTTTCATACAATTCATTGTTTCAATAGTTATAAAGCACATATAAGTACCATGTAAACTGTTAGATGTCTGGCAACATGATCACCTCTGAAAGAAAAAGTATCCATATAACTAGCTGCCTATACAGAGTAAATCTAGTTATGAATAAACTATAATAGAAGGCTAAGAAATGTAGTGCTTTCAGACACATAGGTCTGTGGGTAGATCTCAGATCATACCAACTTGGATGCTATTTTGCCTGCCTGAACACCAAATTATACATGAAGTTGAAGGAACCTGAACAGATATTTTGGATAATACATATGAGATTCCTCATAAATTAAGATTTACTGAAGTTTAGAGTAAGAGGATCAGGGTTCTTTGTAGAAAATGCTTGGGGAAAACTTTTAAATTTTTTATATTATAGCTGAGAGACTTCAGGACAAAATAAATGAAATGATTTCTCACAAGACGATTCAGAAAAACAAACTAGAATTGGACACAAGGGTCCAGGTGCTCCAGCAATCCTTCTCCCTATTAGATGACAATAGTCAACCTGGAGCATTTGATAGGCCAGGGGAGCAGCCAATATACTGTTATTGTCTGAACCTCTACCCATTATCCACTTCTCCCAGTAAAGACCAATATACCAGAAACTAGCTAATGGAATGTTACATAGGACAGTATATACCATTTCTTGCTAAAGAGACAATATACCTGTATATTGTTCTCTATAACATCTGCTTGTCATTGTGTAGCCATGTGCTAAAGACAGCAATTTTTTCCCCAAAATTGCAGCTATGAGCTCATATAACTAACAATCTAAAAGATGGAAAGCCGCACAAATGGCTGTTAACAGCACATAGAATAGATGTTCTATCCCACAAGAATTTTGAAAAGGTAACCAAGGCTTTGGGTACAATATTAAAGCAGGTTCTTATGATTTACAAACCTATATTTACATATAAAAATAAAATTTGAGTTGCTGTATGCAACATTAGAAGATTCAATTGAAAAACAATAAAACTTGATTTTTAAGATATGGAATATAATATATACAACATTAGTTTTAAAGAACTAGAAGCAAAGTCTGGTGGATTTTATTTTAACATGGATGAATTATTCCTGGGTTCCTAATGCTAAACTTTTTCCACTTTGGCTTTGAGGATTCTAATTCTAAAAAAAAGAAAAATAATAATAAAACATTCTAATTATCTGACCAACATGCACAAAAGAGTGTTCACACAGATTATGTAATAAATACTGTATTTGGGAGGGGTCCTAAGCTCATCCAGCAAACCTCAAGATAGGACATCAATAATAATTTTGAACAAGTCAAAATAAAATATAAGGAATCAACACAGTGATCCCATTTGAGTAGAGCATTGTATTTTATCATATGAAGAATATGAAGCATTAACAGAAGCAAAGAATATCATAAATAAAATGCCCTCATCAATTGTCATAAATGTGGGGGTTAAGACCAAGAGTGAGGATAGGTCACTGAAATGTCAAATATTCACTTTCCCAATCTCAACCATTTTCTTCCACTTTAGCTAGAAAATAACTGAGAATCCCATGTTAGAAATGGTTCCAATTGGAATTCCACTCACCATTTAAGGTGGCATTTTGGAAGTGAATTGGTAGTATTCTGGATATAAGCATCAGAAGAAGGAAGCGGCATTCATGTGTTTGTAAAAAGGGGAAAATTGAGAGTTAAAACAGACAGATCAGAGTACAAACAAAGAAAACCTCTTATTAGAGCAAACAATAGGTTAAAGAAATACTAGCATTTTTCCTCAGATGTAACCAGAACTGCACTTTATATTGATCAGGATATTCCCAACCTCACAGACTGGCCCTGGGAAAAAGTTTTAATAACATCCACTACAAAAAAACAAACAAACAAATTTTAGGTTCCTTCTAGGAATCTTTTTACTACCTTAGACATCTGAGAGGCTGAAGAAAAGTACACATCTTTGATATTGGCCAACCTAGAATAAATATTGAGGCAAACAATTGGCCAGAATAAGAAAAATCTCAATGACTTGACATTAACTAGAAGTAATGCCTCTTGAGTTAGAAATAATGATATTGATGATATAGGTGATCATAGATAACCCATTTTAGTTCTTACACTGTGTTAGGCATGGTTTTAAGCGTGTTACTTGTATTCAACACACTATGGTCAACATTTTAAAATATTCATTTTCTAAAAGCGATAACTGGAGCATAGAGAAGTAAAGTGTTTTATAGAAGGTCAGGGAGACCCTGTCAGTGGTGGAATGGAACACAGAAAGCTACAGAGGATCTAGATTAATACAAATAATTTGCACAATTTTTTGCTCAATAGTATGCAATACATGCTGATCCTAGGACACATAAGGCACAGTCCTATCACATGGTTTTGTTCCAACCATTCCCTCTGTTGGAAAATGAGCTCCATTAACTAATTTTTTAAACCGTCTTCCTTCCATCAAGCTTTTTCCTTACATAAATCTTACCTTTTCGATGAAATGAACTGGAAGACCCCATTTAGCCCTGCAAACTGCTCTGTCTTTCCCCCATTACACCACACTCCAGATACTCCTTAATCTGCTGCACTTTTCTTTTCTTTTTAGTATGCATCAACTTCTAATATGCTAGAAAATTTGTGTATTTAATTTTTATTTTATCTCTCATTTTGCTTAGTATAAACTCTATTAGTCCAGGGATCTTTGACTCTTTGGTTCATTGAGAATATAGAACGGTTCCTGGCACATGGGAAACACTAAAAACTGTTCAATAAAAAAAAAGAATAAATACAAATATAAGTAAATTAAAAAGAAATGTTCCAACATATATGACTCAGAAACCATAAAAAATGAATGTACTTGTAACCTTGAGATAAATAGAAAAAGTTTTCTGATAATTACTTTTATATAATAGAAGTTTAAATAGAATTATTAAAGGCAAATTATTTCAAACCTTCAGTAATCACAAATTCTCTGTAACCAAGATATAAAAACATATAGAGAAAGAATAAATACTTCCATTATTTTTAGAAAGCCAGGATAATAATGACAGAAAGGTAAGCAATGTTAATATCATAACCTTTGTTACTTGTTTTAATATATATATATTATATTTGCATGTGTGTGAATATATATTTGTACATATATATGTGTGTATACATACATGTATATATCACAGTATTTTCTACGATGTGGAATATGGAAATTTATTTTCATACTAGAGGCCTGTTCCCCTGGCTGACGGCACCGGTTTTCCTCCGGCATCCGGAACCCAGCCCTTTGCTCTGGCCGGAGCCGCCTTCAGTCTTTGCTGCTCCAGCCTGAGCCACTTTCAAGCCTTTGCTGCTCCGGCTGGAGCCACCTTCAGTCTTCGCTCTGCCATTTAAAGCCTATGTATGCAAATTAACTGCCATCTTTGTTGACGGTTAATTTGCATATCTCACTGATTAGCCAATGGGAGGCATAGCAAAGGTACGGTCAATTACCATGTTTGTTTATTATTAGATAGGATAAGCTTTTAATCAATGAGTTTAGCAATATACATACAATTTAAATGAGCCTACCCTTTACCCCAGAAATCTTAGTCTCATTTTGCAAAGAGATTATTAGAAAAGTTGCATAAAGAAGCTAATGCCAGGTTCCTAATTATACTGTCTTAAATATTTTTCAAACTATTTTGTAACCACTTAGAATTCTGCAATTAAGTAGTAATAGACTGTATGGTATACCCATGCAAAAACATGTTACCATTACTTAGAAAAACAACATACATTTATATACATTGTCATGGGACTACACTATGTATTATTGACTAGGGTAAAACACATTTTCCAAATAGCATGCATATGATTCTGTGCATGTAAATTATATGTGTGTGAGTATGTGTGTTTACAGAGGCAGAAAGGGATTAAACAGTCATTGAAAGTTTTGTTTCTGACATTTGAGACATTCTTAATTCTTTTTGAACTGGATTACATATTCAACAGCAAGTCTGAAACATTTTGAAAATCTTTTTAAAAGTTGAAGTATGAGAAAGAAATAGAAATAAGTTAGAAGGAATAAGAATGAAACGGAGGAGAGAAGTTTCTTTAGCTACATAGTAACTAACTCATATTTGTAAAAACTAAGTCCAAAATGTCAGCTTATTACTGCTTCCCATTGCAATTTTACTAAAATTTATAATTATATAAGTCAGCCTTTCTGGAGAAACTTCTAGAACGAAGTTTATTTCTGGTCACTTGATTGTATTGTTGCCATGGCTTGCAAAGTCCAGGGTATGAGGAAACCCCTAATTTATTCCACACTCAGGGGGGCACCACAGTTACTATGAATGGGGATAGAGAAGCTCCAGTGTCCCTAGGGCAATACATTTATAAACAGATACATGCAAATTCAAATCACTATCTTTCAATTACTAGCAATTTAAATTTGGTTATATCTCTTAATCATTCTTAATTTACATATTATCTACAAGTAGAAAATGTGCTGCAGAGTAAAAGTGGTCATGGGAGGAATAAATGAACTGATGTATCTAAAGTCACATCATAAGCACTCAACAAATATCTACTCCCTTCACACCTCATTCTTTCCTCAGCATGACTCTAATTGAACTGAAATTTAAAAGAAATGACCACATTAGTTTTATTTCTTTTGTAGCAGCAGTTTTTTTCTTTTCCCTTTGGGGAAATGATTCATCATGAACCTACATCCTGACACTGTAAATTTTAATCCTATATTGTCAAAATAATTTCAATAACCATTTTGCTTCTTCATCAACTCAAGAGTTCTATTTCAACTTAATATCATTTTTTTTCCTCTGACAACACCAGGTATGTAAAGAATAATAAAAAATTCCTTTATTTTTCTTTATTTTTGAATAATTAAAACAATTGAGCAATTTGTTTTAAATGAATAAAGATATTTTCTACTGATTTACAACAAGATAAAAAGAATGTAACCATTCATGTATATATAAACTTCTCATAATGGTTTAGTTTCAATTGCTTTTTTATAAATGAGATTCTGCAAAGAATAATTTAATTATTAAGGAAATTTAGATTTTGTAAAAAATGTTTGCTCTATCCTCTTTATCTTATCTAATGATTAAATACAGTAAAAATCTATATGTATAAAGACCTAAGCATCATTACAACTGAATGACCGGAACAACCGGGTGACCGGTCACTATGATGCTCACTGATCATTAGGGGACAGACGCTCAACACAGGAGCTGCTCCCTGGGGGTCAGTGCGCTCCCACAGCAGGAGCACTGCTCAGCTGACTGACCCATCCTAGCGGCCCACCAGCCCAGCAACAGCCACTCACTCCCTCAGTAGTCCTGCAGGTCTAATCTCTGGAGAATGGGCCAGACACCAACAGGCCAACTCTTCCAGCATGATCCCTACAGCACTGCAGGCCTCTTGGAAGTCAGCCTCAGGCACATAGCCTAGCTGACTCTCCTCCCTAGATGCTCTGCAAGGAAGAAACAATATAAAAGCGGCTGCCAGGTGGCTCCCAACAACTGGCACGAATGTCAGCAGGATGGAGCAGGATCCCAGGCCAGCAAGGGTGTCCCACTGCCTGCCCAGAGGGCTGATTGCATCCTGCCTCCCCGTCACCCCCAAGACTCCATCATGCACCAGGCCTCTAGCTGAAGATAACCAAAAAAGAAGAAAAAAACAACAAAATAAAAAAAAAAATATATGGTACAAACTGTATTGAAAGTTCATTTTATTAATTTTATGTCATTTTTTAATGTCATTTTCCAGGTAGTTTGTTAACTATATGTAGTAGTGTAATCAACATGTCAAGGAATACATTTAGCTGTTTATCCTAGATTAAAAGTTTTGAAAAAGGAAGGTGGTGGCAAGATAGAAACAAAAAACCCCAAAACACAGCACTTTAAGTTTTTAAAAAATTAAACACTGACCCCCAAATGATTAAATGGCTCTTTAAGCTTAAAAAATAGTCAGCGTCAATAATGTTTTAATTCAACAAATGCTTGTTGAGGATCTACACTATGCTTGGAGTAATGATGGAATCTACACTAATAAAAAAGAAACATGTAAATTGGTGTCACTCCCCTACACTCACCAGCCAATCGGATGAGTATGCAAATTAACCTAACAAAGATGACAGTTAATTTGCATACATAGGTGTCCAGCGGCATGTGTCCCGAGAACATCATCGGCACCCAGGTAACTCCGAGGTAGGTCCTGTGTGTGCCCTGAGCAGCATAGGAAGGGCCTGAGCCAGCGGGCTCCTGGGCAGGGGCAGAGCCAGCCATCGGAGCTGCGGGGGTCCCCTGCCCAGGCCTGATGCCTGGGCCAGAGGCATCAGGCCTGGATGGAGGGCCGAGCCGGTGATCTGAGGGGTCTGAGGGTCCCGTCAGGCCTGGCGCCTGGGCCAGATGCCTCAGGCCTGGGTTGGGGGCTTAGCCAGTGATCGGAGGTGTCTGCGGGTCCCCTTCCCAGGCCTGATGCCTGGGCCAGAGGCGTCAGGCCTGGGCGGGGGTCAGGGCTGGTGATCAGAGGGGCCTGGGGATCCTCTGCTCAGGCCTGATGCCTCTGGTCCAGGTGTCAGGCCTCGGTGGGTGGGTGGCGGAGCAGGCAATTGGAGGGTGATGGGGGTTGACACCTCTGGGCGAGCCGTCAGGCCTGGGTGGGGGGGGCGAGACGGCGATCGGTGTGAACTACAGAGGAAACACCTTTTCTGACAGCTCATTGGCTAAGCTCCCTGTATGCCACTGGTAATATTCTTCGTAACTTGGGTAGTAAGAATCCAAGCAGGTGACCTAGGGTTTTTCCACCACACTCCTGGTCCTCTGCTGGAGGGCTAAGAAATGTCATACAGTGCCCTAGCTTGTTTGGCTCAGTAGATAATGCCTTGGCCTGCTGACTGCAGGATCTGGGTTCAATTCTGACCAAGGGCATGTACCTAGGTTGCAGGTTTCTCCCTGGCCGGGGCCCAGGTCAGGGCTCATGCAAGAGGCACCCCATCAAAGTGTTCCTCTCACTTTGATGTTTCTCTCTGTCTTTCCCTTTCTCTTCCACATTCTCTAAAAATCAATGGAAACATGTCCTCAGGTGAGGGAAAAGAAAGGAAGAAAGAAAGAAAGAAAGAAAGAAAGAAAGAAAGAAAGAACAAGAAAGAAAGAAAGAAAGAAAGAAAGAAGGAAGGAAGGAAGGAAGAAGGAAGGAAGGAAGGAAGGAAGGAAGGAAGGAAGGAAGGAAGAAAGAAAGAAAGAAAGAAAGAAAGAAAGAAAGAAAGAAAGAAAGAAAGAAAGAAGAAAGAAAGAAAGAAAGAAAGAAATGTCATATCCTATGAAAGACACATCTTGAAAATGCCTAAAGAAAGTTGTCATTTTTTCATGGTGAAGGGACTGGAGACTGTGTTGATTTAAAAACCTTGGTGGCTGCGGTGACTGGCAGTGGCTGCAGCAGCGGGGTGATCGGGCTGGTGCCTCCCCCTGATCAGCCTGGTTACCTCCCAAAAGGGAGGCCAGACTGTGGCTTAGGCCCGCTCCCCAAGGGGAGCAGGTAGAGGGCCTAGGTCGTCAGTAGGACATCCCCTGAGGGCTCTCAGTATGTGATGGGGGCAGGCTGGACTGAGACACCCCCCCCCACATGCACCAATTTTGTGCATCAGGCCCTAGTGTGTGTGTGTGTGTGTGTGTGTGTGTGTATAGATAGATATCTATATCTATATCTATATCTATATCTATATCTATATCTATATCTATATCTATATCTATATCTATATCTATATCTATCTATCTATGTATAGATAGATAGATATATAAATCTTAATATGCAAATAGACTGAATGGCAGAGCAATCAAATAACTAAACAACCGGTCGCTATGATGTGCACTGATCACCAGGGGGTGTGCGCAGAACATGGCTGGCTTTGGCCATGGCAGGATGGTGGAACAGGTGAGTGGGTAGACAGACCAAGGTGGGACACTGTTCGTTGTCATTGATGTGAGCCTCTGGTGGCTACTGAAAATTCTTTGCTCCTGCATGTGGTGGTCCCACCTAGTGTTTGCATATGCTGTCGGTGCCGGCCCAGATCACTCGGTGCTGTCAGGGGGTGCAAGTGGCAGCTGCCAGCCCCTATTGCTCCTCAGGGCTTCTCCACCTCTCCCCCACTCCTGAGGGGTGATCAGGGCAGGAGCCACTGCTCACACCAGGTGCTGGAGCCGGCCCCAATCGCTCCGTCATCAGCAGGTGCAAGCAGGGCCAAAGCCATCAGTGTGTGGGAGCGGCAGTGGTGGGAGCAGGGCTGCTGGCAGACAGGGGAGCAGGGGCCACAGTGGGAGGAACTGGGTTGGGGTGTGGAGGATGGGCCAAGACCCGCCCCTGTGCCCACTGCAGCCTCACTGTCCACAGTTCCTTTCAAGGTGCACGGATTTGTGCACTGGGCCCTTAGTATAACAATAAAATGACAAGGAAATCCCTGCTGTCAGAGATCTCTAATGAAGAGAGAGAAAAATTAACATTCAATGAAACAAAACAAAATAAAATAAATTTAGATTTCAAAACTGCAGTAAATAAAACAGAGTGATAAGTAATATGGTCTGGTGAAGCAGGACTTCTTTGATGGTGTTGTCAGATACTGTTTCTGTGCAGGCATCATTTGAGCTTGGGTTAGATGGACAAGGTGGAGGCTGAGGAGGTGCAAGGCAAAGACCACAGAGAGAACAGGCCTGTGCTGGGAGGGGAAGGGTGAGAGGCATGAATCCCTGAGGAGAGGTAATCCTGGGAGCTGGTAATGGGGAGTGGTGTCAGTTGAGAAGAGGAGCTAAGGGGCCTATCAGGTCCCTTAGCTTGAAGTTCTTACTTTATCCTAAGACACTGCAAATCCACTCAAGGGTTTTAAACAAATAATAATGATGATAATAATCACAACAACAACAACATGAAGAATAGAATAGCCTGAATAGACTGACATATCTTAGGGGCAGGAGTGGGGGAGGAAAAAGGTAACCAAAGAACTTATATACATACTAGAGGCCTGTTGCAAGAAAAGATTCACGCAATAGGCCTTACCTTCCCCTGGCTGCTGGCACCGGCTTTCCTGCAGCACCCGGGACCCAAGCATTCGCTCTAGCCAGAGCCGCCTTCAAAGCCCTCGCTGCTCCAGCTGGAGCTGCCTTCAGTCTTCGCTCTGCCCCTTCATGCCGTATTCAAATTAACCGCCATCTTTGTTGGCAGTTAATTTGCATATCATGCTGATTAGCCAATGGGAGGCGTAGCGAAGGTACAGTCAATTACCCTCTTTGTCTATTTTTAGATAGGATATGCATCATCAATGGACACAAACAACAGTGTGGTGAAGGCCTGGGTTGGGGCAGGGGCTGGGAGAAGAGAGTAAAAGGGGGCATCTGTAATCTTGTCAACAACAACAACAAACACTCATAGACACTGACAACAGGGTGGTCGTTACCAGCGGGGATGGGATGTGGGGAAGTAAAGGAGAGTAAAGGGTTGAATATAAGGTGACAGAAGGAAACTAGACTTTGGGTGGTGAACACAACGAAATATACAGGTAATGCATTATAACATTAAACACTTGAAACTTATATAATCTTATTAACCAATATCACCCCAATAAATTTAGTAAAATTAAGCCCAAAATAATAATATTTTTTATGCACAAAGATGCCTTCTAGCGCCTGCATGAGGAATGCCCTCTGTGGAATAAGATCCAATGGAGGCAGAACGGTTTGGGCGCTATTAAAATTAGTGAAGATGACAGTCGCAAGGACTGAGATGCTAGCAGTGAAGTGGAGACAGGCTGCCAACTGCAAGAACTACTTTGGATACTGACCTGGAAACACCTGGAAACACTTAGATGTAAAGAACAAGGGAAACAGAACATGGTTTTACAGAATTTATTTTTTGTGTGTATGTGATAATATCAAGGCAGTCTAGATAATAGTAAACAATTGTTGTACCAAAGAAATGAAATTAATAAATTCAAGTAAAAGTTTATTTCAGTGTTTTACATTAAAAAAAATCAGATTTTGATTTTCTAGCAGACAGTATCAAGAATTATTTCACAGAGAATTCATGCTGTGGCCCTACTCTAACTTGATCCCATAACTGAATCAGGGAAGAGAGTAAATGGTGTTCATGCCTGGCCCATGACTAATGTCTGGACACTGATTAAATCAACTTCTTCAGCCACCAGCCATCATACAAATAATAACAGTAATTGGATTAATTAATGTGTGAATATTATTTTGGGCAATAAACTTTAGTAAGATCTTGTTGTCTAAGACTTACCCAGTTTTATTTTAAAGGTCTAAATTACATTAGCAAATATTCCCTAATGCATATTGGGTGACATCTTGAAGTATGCTTCATTTGCATTTTAATGTGGCAAGAATTTTCCCATTGTAAAAATGATAATACAGAAATTGATCATTATAAACACCAATTTTTCCCCTGGTACCTTTTGCAAAATGAGATTAAAATTTGTTGTAAATTCACTACACTTCACAACTCACACTTTACAGCTAAACTCACTTTAGTTTCTCTTTCAAGAACACCTCCATACTTATTGTCTCAGAAGTAACACAATTTAGGAGAAGACTTCCACTTTGAGAGGCTAGTACACTGGGAGCCATCTCCACTTACCAGAAAATGCATGGAATTAAAAATTAAGGTGACCAGCTCATTTCAGTTTGCCTGGAAAATTCCAGATTTAGCATTGAAAGTCTCACATATTGGGAAACCTTGCAATCCAGGATAAACCAGAATGATTGGTCAACATTTATAAAGGCAAAAACACATGTAGCATCCAGAAAACACAGAATAGACAACCTTAAGTTAAATATATATATTTAACACAGAGGCTCTATCTATACATTTACAAACTAAGTAAAATTTTTATAATCTATTTCCGATAACGTGGTGATGAGTATAGACATGAACGAGGCACAATTCAGAGGTCAGTAAATTGTGGTAGGGATAATGGAGATGATTGAAAGTTGGTCTCATAGAGTCTTGAGAAAATGAAAAGAGAAATAAAACAAAAATGAAAACAAAGTACTGTCACTCCTATCTTCTTTCCAGGGCCTTTTGTGACAAAAGTGTGGGAACCTGATTTTTCAAAGTCATGTCCCACTGTCACAGCTGAAGTCAACTGTGCCAACAAGCACACCCACCTGGCCTCTTGGGGTCCTATGACTTCAGGTCATTCAATCAATAGCACTTACCTCTTCTCTCTTGACAACCCTTGCTTTTGCTTTTAGAAATCACCCCTCCCACTTTTGCCTATATCTTAAGGAACTGAAAAAGAAACAATATTTGTCCTCTTGCTTTTACTTTGTTTTTCCCAAATTGAACAGGATCAAATAAAACATGGCCATTTTGTTGGCAGTTATCCATTGTGAATACTGATAATGGGAAACCATTTTGAGTCATGAGAAGGGGCCACGGACAGGCCAGTGTGAAGCTGCACACACATATCCCAGTCACAGAAGGAACAAGGAAACCACGAGAGAGAAGAACCAAATGTAACCTCAGGCCTCAGGTTACAACTCAAGCTGGGCGAAACAGAATACTGTGATTCCTCTTGTGATATCCTGAATGCTTCTGCTTAACACACATGCAATTTAATTTTAATGGGCATTTTACTATGATTAATAAATGTCAGTTCAGAGTGTTATCTCCATATTATAGCATAGTCACAGACTTTATCTACTCCAAGAGAATTTTTATTGGACTTTATATTTTAGAGGATTGTGGCATTGTTGAGAACAGTCTCATGTTTTATGTATCTTGTAAGGCTCATTTTTTAAAGGGAAATTCTTTGTGAACTAAATGAAAATGTTTTGTTGATAATAAAAGTATTAAGAAATATGAAGATGGGCTGGGTAGTACTGGTGTCATTTAGGGTAAATTAGTTTTAAGACTTGTGCTAATAAAAATATCTTGATACTTTTTAGTATATCTAGAGATGATTCAGGCTGGATAATTCATTTAGGTTTCTTCTTCTTTTTTTTATCTCAAAATACTATCACCTAAACTTTATTCAGAATAACTTACTCAGAACACTATATAGCTTATTACTTCTAATAATTCCATACTATTACTTCTAATACATGTAGAAATAATAGTGAATTTATTAAGAGTAATTTTAAAGGTATATTTTTCCTACAGTGCCATAAGACATTATACTTCTGCAATTTTCGCTTTATTTTATTACTTAAAGCCAAAGATCAGAAGTCTCATGTTTCTTCTGCAGATCTATTTCAGTAATGTCTAAATATGCATATAGAGTAACAGGGTGGAGACAGAAAACCATAGAGAAAGTTCCAAGGTGCCCTCTCAAACCTCATGTATCTTAAAGAGAGAGCTCAGTTTAATGTACACACACATAAACACACACATGTAATTCTCTGTTTTAATTCTGGGTTTCTTTAAAACTGTTATTTGAAGAATAAGTTTAAAATTTAAGAATTTTATTATGACACCAGAGGAAAAGAAAACATTGGAATTTTAAAATTATGACATTTTTATAGACACATAGGAATATGCATGAAATAAGTTTAGCCCTGTCCTCCTGGCTTTTCAAACATATACACTTTTATGCATTTTTCTTCTTTACAATCATCTGTCTTAATTTCCCTAGAAAGTGTCTTAAAAATGGTATAGAAACAGCTTACTTAATGTGACATGTACTGGCCAGTGTTGCTCAGTTAGTTAAGCATCGTCCCATATACCAGAAGGTCACTGGTCAGGACACATGCTCAGGTTGTGGTTCAGTCCCTGGTCGGGGCATGTATGGGACACAACTGATCAATGTTTCTCTCTCACATCAACGTTTCTCTCTCACATCAATTTTTCTCTCTCTCTAAAATCAATAAAAACATATTTAAAAAGAGTAGATAGACATTTACAGAGCAATTAGGAAAGAAGTAAATACTGACTTTTTGCACTTGTCCTTGATCTTCTTTAAATGCTCTGTGGAAAAACAGCAGGCATGTTTTACACTTGTCTATTCATATAATCTAAGAATAGTAGGTATGAGCCAAAAAGTAATATTTTATTACATTTTAACATTAGTCTTTCCTTCTACACTCTGAGGAAGAAGCCATTACTCAAATGCTTCTTGGAAGACACTTTCATCTGCTTATTCAAAACCCCAAGGCCCAATTGATCTGTGAGAATTTTTGACATGTTTAGTTGGTCTTAAGCATTGCTACTCTTCAATAATTATAAGAGCACCTATTCCTCTTATTTATAGAGTATTTCTTATTTAGAAAGTCCTTTCTCATATGTTCACTTAGTATTTCCAACCCAAATCCATAAGGTAGGAATTTCTTTTTTTCTTTAAGGAATTTTGGGGGATATTTTAAGTGTTACAATTGTGAAGGCTTTTCTTCCTTTTTAAAAAATATTTCATATTAATATAAATAAAAATAATTAATTATCTTTTAATATATCACAAAATGATCATCATTAATATTTTATGGATTGCATACTTCACATTTCTCAACTGTCACAGATTGAATGAAATTAATACAGAATCACATAGCATGGGTCAGAAAAAGATTCGAAGTACTTTTTCTGCCCACTACCAAAAAAAGGTCTCTGGTTTATGAGGACTAATTGAAAAAATGCATTCTTTTGTGATGGAAATCAAAGTGAATGAAACGAGCTCAGTGTTTTCCGAAAACATTAGTGCCCTAAAAACTACACACTCACACACACACATAATACATGGGTGGAAACCCTTTACATGAGTTAATTGGATTCCATCCTCATCTGTTTAATCTGCTAATAAAAAAGTATGTACTATAATGATCTTTATCACCCAATAGAAAAAAAGAAAATGTCTTTTTTAAAAATGTTATAAAACTCTGTAACTTGGTTAAACTATCACTAATAAACATTTAAATCAGAAAATCTTAAAATGGATCAAACAAGATAAAGATGTTGATTTAAAAGAAGGGAAGGAAAAAAAATAAAAGAGGCCCAAACTCAGAGCTCTCAAAGTAGCTCATAATTAATGAAGAAGCATTTTGACCTAGGTCACTGCCTTGGGTGGTGTTAATGGATGTGAGCCAAGAATCCCAGGTAATGAGCAAACTGTCAAAACTAGAATCACTCATTCTCTCTACCTGGTGCTTAGACTCAGCAAGTAACAGTTATAGAGTAACTGCTATTATATCAGCCTATTACTACTGAAGAATCAGTGGGTCTTGCAATTATACCTACGGGCACTGTCCTAACAGTCTCCACAGTGCATCCATAAATGAAGCTACTTTAATTGAGAAAAAATAATTCCTTTTTAATTTATGATATTCATCTCTTCCAGTAATTTGCTTGCTAATATGCCAGCAATCGATAGATGACAAAGGAAGAAATTTGTTTTCAAAAGCACTCTTCATTTAATCATATTGGCCTCAAACACTGCAACTGTAGTTTGCTTCATTATTCAATTGCACTTTCATATCCCATGTGTGTGGCTTTCATTATTACAGATCATTTTTCCTTAGGATGTGTGATTTAATTTTAATGCCTGAATCTAAATCAAAATCCTCTGCTGCTTAAAAAGGTCTCTAGTGTAATAAGAAAGGGAGGTTTATTCTGCTTTTGTGTTCGGGAATACTTCTAAATTATGATAAAAATCAATATGAACAAAGGACAGTGAAAATTAGGCATAAAGTTTTCCCTGCCTAGATAAATATACGATTGAATCCCCTCTTGAAACAATGCTGTTATCACTGAGTAGCTTCCTAATTCTTGGGTGATATGAGCATTTAACAATGTTTTAGTTAGAGAGATATAGTTTCACTTCAGAGATATTTCCTTTGGAATATTTCACATGCTTTACTGTTCAAAACTAGTGTGCTATTTATAGTCATTCTCTTAATTCCTGAATTGCTTATGCACAGAGTACCCTCTCCCACTGATGCTCTCTTCAGAATGCTAGCAAAAATTAAAGCCTTTCCCTGCTGGCTGATTTCCAAGACAAGCCATGATCTAATAGAGCAAACTATTTTGTTTGTTTCCACTGGGAAACCAGTAAGTTAGAAGCCATCTCCCCGGCTCACCTTTGGAACATCCAGGCTCCAGCAGGTGTTGTGGCTTTGACTGTCAGTTGTGTCCCCAGTCCCCAGAGCGCAGAGGGCCCACATGTACTGGCTTGAGGTAAAGCCAACTCATTCATCTCCTAGGAAGTTTTTGAATTTGTGACTAAAAAAAAATGGCATGATGAAATGACTTCTCATTTCACAAAATTTAAAATTCAAATATGTAGTTAGAGCAAGGGTGGAATTATTAGGCTCAAATACTGTCACAAGGCAAAATAATGTGTTTGAAATCAAGTAAGAAATATTCACATTTAAAAAACCACAGGGTTGCCCTAGCTGGTTTGGCTCAGTGGATAGAGTGTCGGCCTGCGGACTGACACGTCGTGGGTTCGATTCTGGTCAAGGGCACATACTTGGGTTGTGGGCTCGATCCCCTGTGGGGTGTGCAGGAGGCAGCTGATCAATGATTCTCTCTCATCATGGATATTTCTATCTCTCTCCCTCTCCCTTCCTCTCTGAAATCAGTAAAAATATATTTTAAAAAAATCAGTGTTATTAAGGGTTCCACGTTTCACACTTATACTCCAAAAGCTGATTCCCTTCTTTTGAGAAACACCTCTTACTACATCTGGAAAAATTAACATGAAGTTGTTTCTATATCAGCTCATGATTTGTCCAGCTAGCAGCTTCTCTGCTCTGTCTGACAACCCTCCAGTCCCCCCATGGGCATCTCTTCCTATTGCTTTGGCTTCCCCAGGATTTCTGGACACAAGCTTTTGATAGATTGCTACTTCCTGGCCATAGACACTAGCAGAGAGGAATTGGGGAAAGAAAGGGAGAGAAGTGAGAACAGTGATGAGAGGGGGAGGGAGAGAGAAGAAAGAGAGAGAGAGAGAGAGAAAACCCTTCCTTTTTCCTTTTTTTCTGCAATGTCATCTCACCAAACTATGTGGGTTGATCACATTTTACCATAGAACGCAAGTAGAAAAGGTTTTTGTTTGTATGCTATGTAGAACTTTTTCCAACAGCAAAGAGAAAGCATCTGTGGAGAGACACCCTTCAAAAGGATTTCTTTCATGGAAATCAACAGTTTCTGACCTGACTCCTCTGCCATTGGCTCCCTAGCTCTCAGAGAAAACACTCTTTTCTCCTAAAAGTAATTACATGACTCTTTCCCCACTTTTCTGGAAATCCACTAGGAGGCCTTTGCACACAATACTCCATATCCTGTCCCCACAAATGTGAGATATTATGTTTAGGGTCTGAGACTGCATGTGAGAGTCTTTGGCATTTTAAGTCCTGGAGAAGTGCTCACCAGGTTAATGGAGACTTCAGCTAGAAGTTCTCTATTGGTGATGCTCACTTTTTAATTTTTTCCCCCAGATAAAAAACTGTTAAGAAATGCACACACACATACACATACCATTCATTGTACATTAGCTTCATTAAAAAATGTTCAACTGTTGTGACTGGCTATATAGAGCAAGAGTTCAGTATTGCCCCAAAGGAAAGTGTAAGAAATATTCCAATTTGTTGATAGTATATTTTATGTGAATTCCAAATACAGGTCATTTTTCTTCAGAGAAAGGCACTTTAAACAACCTATTATTTGAAGTTTTAGAAAAAGATTTCTAATGTAGACATTATATGTAAGCATCTACATACAATTTATGTGTTCATTTTTTACTATCATAAATGTTTTAAGCATAGCACAACTATAATAACAATATAATGAGCATGTTTATGATTACATTGATTGATATAAACAAATGAAGACCATGTGTATTCTTCCCTCCCTAGTGTGCTCAGATTTCAAGATTATTTTTCAAATAAAGTTTAGAAATGCCTAAAGTAAATTTATCATCCTCAAAATTGCCTGAAGCTTCTGAATTGTAACTATTTCCTCTAGGTCTTTAGAAATATATTTTATTTAATATGTGTAGGCTATTGTAATTAATTATTATTATAATTAATCCCTTGGTGAATTAAAAGTGAAAGGGGGAGGAAAAGAGAGACTAGAGACCAGCAGGCCTTGTTTGAACTTGATATTTGCATACCTTCTATTTGCACAACCTGGAATTTTGAATGTCTGTAACATAGAATATGGTGAAACTTGAATATACCTGAAATGTTTAACACTGGAAAAAAGGTGATAAATAAGAAGTCTAGGGAACTCTTTCATGCTTTTGTGAATGGTGTAGTCTCCCTCTCTCTCTTTCTCTCTCTCTCTCTCTCTCAAACAAATACCTGCCTGTTTATAATATACTAGAGGCCTGGTGCATGAAAATTTATGCACTGGAGGGGGTGTCCCTCAGCCCGGCCTTCCCCCTCTCACAGTCCGGGAGCCCTCAGGGGCGGGAGGTGACCTGGCGATCAGGAGAAGGCTATACCATCACACCTCTGCTGCTGCCACTGCCAGCAGCACAAGCCTCTGTTGACCCTGGTTACCTGAGCCTCAGGCAGCCCTGGGGGACAGGGGCGCTGAGGGGACTGGGGGACTCCAGAAGCAACTGTGTAGAGTGGCTGGGCCTGCCTAGGGGACTGGGCGCTGCCATCTTGTGGATGTGGGCACTGCCATCTTTGAGGGCTTGATAGTCAATTAGCATATTCCCTCTTTATTGGCTGTGGGCACTGCCATCTTTGCAATGGCATGAGAGTCAATTAGCATATCTCCCTTTTATTAGATAGGATTAGTGTAAGCCTTCAGAGAAGGGTCTTAATCCTGTGAACTTGAGTTATGGAGAATTGACGTAAAAAGGGGTTAGATTAAAGAAATCTATGATTTCCTTCTATGTAAAAAACCTTTAAATACTTTGCCCTAGCCAGTTTGGCTCAGTGGATAGAGCATCAGCCTGTGGACTGAAAAGTCAAAGGTTCAATTCCGGCCAAGGGCACATGCCCGGGTTGTGGGCTCAATCTTCACTAGGGGGCATACTGGAGGCAGCCGATCAATGATTATCTCCCATCATTGATGTTTCTATTTCTCTTTCCCACTTTCTTCCTCTTTGAAATCAATAAAGAAATATATTTTTAAAATAAATAAAATCTCTGTAAAGTACTATTTACCACAAATTAATGAGTATCTAATCTAAGGATTAGAGTGACAAATTCCTTTAAAAATTTAGACCCAGGTAAAGCTCATCTATCGTGATATAACAGGCATACTTAGTATTAAGTGATTATACACCATACAGTATATTACTTCTGCTTTGTCCTTTTCCCTTTGATAACAGAAGTTTCTGAGGGAAATCTGGCACTCTGTTGAATAGTATCATATATAGTATTTCTCCTTCACCTTTAACATACATTTTAGATTTTTTTTCTAATTTTCAGGCCCATCTACTTTCCAAATACAAAGAACAAGAAACTATGCTTTCTGTTTCAAGTCCTTTTTTCATTTAAGATGTCTTTGTAAATGGAGTCAGATGATAATAGACCTACAAGCATCACTCAGACACACATAGCCTAATTAACATGAAATAGGGGTAAAATGATTGTATTTCTTGATGTTAGTTTTAATGCAATGTAATATTATAAAAATGCTAACAATTGAGAAAAACATAGAAACAAAATGATATGAGAAAATGTACAAGATAAAACAGCAGAATGAATTATTCCTTTCATCAGTTTCTTGACTGAATCCGAATCACTAATCATTGCCTTATTCTGTCTTCCTCTTTCTTGTGTGCTATCTCTCTCCCCAGAGCCTATTAGAGGAATTATATAAAGTACTTCTTTACAAACCATATACATTTTATAGGCTCTATTGAGTTCACTACAAGGGCATTTTACTACCCACTTAGCTCATCTGAGGCTTTGAAGGAGGGGGGATGAGAGCCTTGAACTCTTCATGTTTTCTTTTTGCAAGCTTTTGTTGGGGCTTTCAGAATTCATCATATCTGTGAGGCAACACCCTGTCCAAGTTTCTGCACGTTGTTTGTGTACAGAGACTCAGCTGCCACTTCACATCACAGTACATTGATTTTTAATGATCTTCTAATTTAAGCTAAAGATCTAGAAATCTAAGCTCAGTTAGGCTGCATGCTGACCTGTGTTTGAACTTCCTTCCCCCTACTCCTGGGTCCCTAGATATATTGTTTTAAGCTGAACAATTTGGATGAAGCAATCACAAAATATATAGGTTTAAAAAATTCAGTGAGGGCAATCAATAATAAAACGTGAAATTGGGAATTGACTGTTATTTTGCTAGATGTAAGCCTACATATATGGTTGGCCTGTATTTTATTTGCTTTTTGGAACTATTGCTATTATTTCCTCTATAAAATCCTGTAGTTAGTTTGTCCTTTTGGGGATAGCACTGAGCTAAGTGTATCTGCTCTGAATAGCACAAATGCATGGCAACAGTGTCACCCAGGTTTCTGTGTGTGTGTGTGTGTGTGTGTGTGTGTGTGTGTGTGTGTGTGTATGGGGGATTTGATGCGTGAAATTATCATTTAGAAAATTTACAGTAAGGACTTTTAATAGAGACTGAAGCAAGGCATGAGTAATGGATCCAACAAATAAAACCCATTGGTGACAAGTGATTTCAACTTTTTAAAAGTATCTTCTTTTGAATAAAGTAGCTATACTTATATTAGCTACTGTAGTCATTTTTTTTATTACACTGCTGCCTCTCAAGTCAATTAATTCAGTGGGTTAAAATAGAATAAAAATGTTCATTACATAAAGCAATTCTACCCAGTATGTAACATTACATTGCATAAATAAAATAATTTTAAATTTGTAAATACCTTTTATTTCTTAAATTCTACTCAGTAGCTGAGAAGCATAAAAAAACTAAAGTGTTTTTTATTTCAATTGTTTTCTTCTTATTGATATGCTATATACTGCTTTGGTTCATTTCCTATAAGAGATTTAAAATAATCAGAGCTTGAACATAAAATATGTGATGATGCCTAAAGCAAAAAAATATATATATATATATACATGAAAACTGTATTCACCCTAAAAAATTAAATCACTATACAACAAGACATAACTATTTTTATATCTTTTTTTCTGACTTTTTCAGTAGTAAATGAAAATATTCAGATATATGTTCATTAGTAATGTTTAATTTTGTGATGCTTGACTAATACATTTTAAAACTTTTTTTAAATTTTTATATTAAAGCATCATGTATACACATCAAAATAATAATGTTCAATTAATTTTGATAATTAAATACTCCCATGTAATCACTGCCCCAATGAATATGTAGAACATTTCCATCACCCAGAAAAGTTGCCTTGGGACACTTCTCTATGAATCTCTCACCACCCACGATGTGTTCTGATTTTTGTCAGCCAAGATTGGTTTTGCTCGTTCTGAGACATCATAAAAATGAAACCATAATGAAATTTTTTTGTATCTAGCATTTTCTGCTCAATATAGCTCTTATGAGATCATACATGTTTTTTGTTGTATTAATGGTACTTTTTATTGCTTAGTGGTATTTCATTGTATAAAATACAGGAAGAATTGATTATCCATTCATATGTTGATCAACATTTAGATTGTTCCGAGTTTGGACTAATATGTACTAGATTAATAAAAAATTTTTGTACAGCATATTTTTTTCTAGGACACACATTTTTATTGGATAAATGTGTTGCACAGAAATCATGGTTCACAAAGTAAATATATGACAAACACTCAGGTTAAGGGAATAGTGAAAATATATAAAGTATATAATATATAAACCAGAAAAGGTCACATGACTTCTATTGGTATCCTTGTGTGTGGAGCTGAGTGAATCTATTCTTTAGATAAGTTAGTTCAGAAGTTTGTTGCAATATTTAAAATCAGTTCACTAATAGCTCCAAATATTTTGTAGGTGACATCAGGGCATTCTTTTCAAGATTGCTTGAAATCTAAGCCTCAGAAACACTCTGGAGATATTATTGAGATGTACAGGTCAGCTATCAGTTTTCCAAACCATTTGAGACTTACTCTGTTTTAAAATTAGGCTGCCAGTTTTTAGCATCTCTTTTCTCCCTAGTTCTGCCCCTGGTTTTCTGTGCCTTGAGAAATCTCTGCTTACCTTGCCTTGCTACCTCAACCTTTGCAGAACTGTGTCAGTGAAATACTCAAAGAAGTCTCCCTCAGCTCCCGTGCCCTGTGCCCAGTGTCAATGGCGCTGCCTTACACTTGGAGGGAGAAGGCCCTACAGGGAATTTCCTTAAACAATCTTGGCTTGGCCTTAATTAAAAAAAAGAAAGAAAAAAGTGGGCCAAGGCACTCAATGAAGGTCAATAGAAAGATATGCATGTGGGTGTAGATTGACCATGGAGCTAGCTAGAATCTCTGAGTTCCTCTCTCCTGAGACAGCCTTTATGAGGCTGCTGAATGTGTATTCCAAGGTGTTCTGGTTCTCCTACTGTCCTCTGTGGCACATTCCTTATCCAGCAGCAGGGCAGACAGTCATGGGTCTCCTCTATCTAAAGGCTCATCACTGCCTTCAATATAGTTCACTTAGATTTCTAGTTAAACAAACAAAGAAACAAATTTATGATTTTTTTTTAAGCCTACCTAGCTTTCCTGTTGGAGTGAGGTTGCTAAAATACTTTCTTGTGGTTTCTGCAACCCTAACTGCAAGTGAAAGCCATTACGCTTGACTTTTCAATAAATTGTTATTGTTGGAATTTTGAGCTATAGAAAATTATATTTTCCAGGCCAGCATGGCTCAATAGTTGATCATTAACCTATGAACCAGGAAGACATGGTTAGATTCCTAGTCAGAGCACATGCCAAAGGCTTGATCCCCAGTAGGGGGCATGCAGGAGGTAGCTAATCAATGATTATCTCTCATCATTATTGTTTCTATCTCGCCCTCCCTCTCTCTTCCTATCAGAAATCAAGAAAAATATATTTTAAAAAAGAAAGTTATATTTATCTGTACTAGGTAAAATGGTGCCTTGAAGGACAAATTAATTTTAACTAAAATCAGAATCCAAGAAAGATAAGGATTTTCTCCAACAGATGGTATACCATATGGCTAAAGTTTAAGACAGAGCACAGTCAGGTATAGAAAAAATAAGTTTAATAAGTACAAACTTTCATTTTATGTTCCATAGGAAAAGAAACATATGGATACTCACTAGAAAATGTACAGGTTCATTGTAAAAGGAACTTCTTAAATTCATAATTTTGTTGTATTTTAAATTTAGAACTCTGACATTTTGCACATATTTTTCCCTTGTTTACCTACATCCACTTCATTTTTATTCCTATTTTGTTTATTGTTTATATTTTATCCCATCCCTGGAGGAGGAGGAGGAGGAGGAGGAGGAGGAGGAGGAGGAGGAGGAGGAGGAGGAGGAGGAGGAGGAGGAGGAGGAGAGGAGGAGGAGAAGGAGAAGAAGAAGAAGAACAAGAAGAACAAGAACAAGAAGAAGGAGAAGAACAAGAACAACAACAAGAAGAACAAGAAGAACAAGAAGAAAGACTGAGAGTTAGACATCATTGTGACTGGGAAACATTGATCAGTTGCCTCCCTTTTGTGCCCCAATCTGGAATTGAATCCACTATGTTTCCTGATGGGGAATCAAACTGGAAACATTTTGGCTTCTGGCTGAAGGGCGCTCCCCCTGTGGTCAGTGCGCATCACAGCGACTGGTCAGTCTGCTATTTGTTTGATTTGCATATTACCCTTTTATTATATAGGATTAATAATGTATGATGAAAATGGTAGGTGGTTTATGCCTAGTATACTAAGAAATTGCTCATGGAGGAGATTAAAACTAGCAGGATTCTGCAAGGTGGGGAAAGCAAGACACACAGAGTAAAATGAAAAAGCACAGTGTGATCAGAGGTTGGTGAAAGCAAAGGTTTTAGTTTTACCAGGGCAAACAATATTTTTATATGGGATTAGTAGGACACAGTTTTCATAAATCCTTATTTAAAAAAAAACACACACACACTTGTCTTTCCTTAGATCTTATCATTACTAATATTGAATACCTGACATTTTTTTCTTTTTTAAAATTATATTTATTGGGGTGACATTGATTAATAAGGTCATATACATTTCAGGAATAGATTTCTATGATACTGTGTGGCCACCCCCCAAAGTCACATCATCTTCCATCAACATATATCAGGCCCCCTTCACTCTTCCCTCCCCACCTCTCACACACACTCTCTTCCCTCTGGCAACCACCACACTGCTGCTTGTGTCCATGAATTTCCATTTATATCCCACAGTTGAGTGAAATCATATGGTTCTTCGCTTTTTCTGACTGATTTATTTCACTTAGCATAATATTCTCTTAAGTACTCCACTCTCTGAGAACTTACTTGCAATTGCATGATGACTCTTCATGTATTTCAAACATCATAAGATCTACAATTTTTTTTGGTGCTCCTCACTTCCCTCATGCCCTAACTTTCCTCTGCTACACAACTTTAATTCAGTCATTACAATATTTCAGTTGTATTAACTTTTATCCTATTCTCATTTTGTCAAACTCTCTTGGTAGTAACAATCCTGGTTAAATAAAATTTCCATTGCTCCATACTCTATGTTTTTCCAGCTAACTTAATATGGCTAGAACAGGTCCTAGGTCTTGTCACCAAGTCATTCTTTAAGAGAAGTTTTGTAGTTCAACCTCAGATTGCTTCAGCAGTTAAATTTTTCAGCACCCTTTAGGAATATAATATTTTGCAGGATTTTAAAAGTGGTATTATGTATATGAACATATCGTAACTATTATGGCAATTATGGGATACCACAGCCAGTAAGTAGTTAGAAAGTTGTTTTCTATTCAGTAATGATAGCCTAATGTTTATCATGTTAATTATGAAATTTTCAATGCTAAAAGCAATACAAATCAGGACAAATATTAGACACTGAAGAGCATGCATATTTAACAAATAAATTATTCACATCATATATTAGAGTATATTTGCTAATATGTTTAGGTGTTTTTTTGTTATGTGTTTTTTTCCCTGTTTATTTTTTTTTAACAATCTATCAACTTGCTTTCATTAAGTATTTTCCGAAATGACAATCAGCCTGATATTTCTCAGAAATGAAGGAAAAATCAAAGCTGTTTTTTCATTCATTTTAAAAAGACAGTTTTTCATGACAACTGTTTTTATATTTCAATGAATTTTTATTACGATATTAATAAAATCACATTATAAAAATGTTTCCAATAATTCTAAGCATGGGAACTCCTTTTGGAATTTCTTTCTGCTATAGATCACATGGGTCCAGTAGATATATCAGAAGCTCCCAATGCATATGGGCTTTTAGTAAAGATGAACAGTGAGTTGAAAAGTTAGGGTAAGGCCTACAGCATTTAGTGACATAAAGGGTGGAAATACTATTTCATTAACTTTTGGAAATATTCACTTTTTTTACAAGTTGATACCATGCCAGTTATACCAGTTATACATTTTTTAAATATCCATATAATATTGTTATGAATAAATATTTTAAGGCAATAATTTATTCATAAAAGTATTTTATAGCTATGGATTTTAAGTAATGTTAGTTCAATACCCATGTACTCAATTTATATATGTAATATATAAATCTATTATATATATATATGTTCTTTCTGATGATATTTTTACTAGGTATAATTTTTTAAATGAGAAGACAATATGATTTTTTGTGGAAATATCTTAAGCACTAGTTAACATTTCATAGTTCACTACACTTGAAATACACAGCAAAACTATGAAATATATATACAATGAAGCTTAGAGTCAGATTCTATGTTACTTCATCAGTACTCAGTTGCAAAGTGTAAAAGTTTAGATTGTAATAAGATATACTATATAGCAGAGCCACACAAAACATATTAAATGTAAGAAAAATCTTCAGCAAAATTTTGTGATATTGATTTTCATAATCATAAATATTATTTTGTTAACCTTATAATCATTTGAACTCTAAAAGCCTCAAAAGCTCATTGTAATGATTTTTTCTTTATATCTTACTAGAGGCTTGATGCACAAAATTCGTACATGGGTAGGGTCCCTAGGCCTGGCTGGTAATCAGGGGCTGCCGGAGCCTTCCTTCCCCTGGATCCAGCTGCTGGCTGGGGCCTTCCTTCCCCTGGATGCTGGCAGCCAGCCCCACACCCCACTCGCACCTGCCTTGGCCTGGCACTACCCGCATCCGCCACCAACCGCCTCCGGTTCCCGGTTCCCCATAGGGTGATTGGCACCTGCTGGCCAGGGGGAGGTAACGGGAGGTTGGCTGGAAGTCCCCCATCAGGTGATTGGGGTGGTCAGTGCATGTCATAGTAACCAGTCATTATGGTCATTCAGCTGTTTGGTTGCTAGGCTTAGATAGATAGATAGATAGATAGATAGATAGATAGATAGATAGATAGATAGATACTTATGAATAAGTTGGAAAATGTATTCTATTATTTTAAAATAACAATACAAATGTTATAAAAACTGGAGAACGACATCTCTACCTGCTCATCTAAGCTAGCATTGAATGGTTCTTCTTTTGAGCAACAAAAAAAAAAAACCCACAGAAAAAAAGGACACAATGATTTTATAAAAATAATTCAAAAAGTCATATTTTAATTTTAAAGGAAGAATTATGCAACTATTGGCCATGGACATCAATATTTGGGTTGAGCTTCAGAAGCGTCATGGTAGGGATCTGAAAATAACATCCTTTTTCAAAGCCTGAAATCTGCATGAATTTATGGATTTAGCAAAATTCTGCTGATCAGCATAAGGAAATTGTCAAGACAGTTACATTCTGCCCAGGAAACTGTGTTCAATGTTATGACATTCTTTCTATAACCTCATATAGAGATTTCTTATTAAGAAATGGGTACATGAATCCAAATTTAATCAAATTAGAAAATATGAATGCCAAGGATAAAGACTAATTCTCTCTAGCACTACAGAGCAAGTAAAAGGAGAAAGTAAGATTATGTATAGAGGTAGGGTACTATTTATGTATATAAAGTTTTACACATAAGAAGGTATTTAAACAAAGATGATGGGAATAATAATAATCAGGGATAGATAACTTGCTTTACAATTGACAATAAAAATATTTTAGTGGCTTGATCTCAATTGCATTTCTATAACTCCATCTCAAGTAATTGATGGAGGTAAATATTTAGGAATTTATTTACTGCACTCTGTAAGCAATGCTAGTAAGAGCTCACAAAAGCACAGAATTATACTTACTGTTTAATCCTTTTGCTGATAAAATATGCTTTGGATTAAAATTTCAAATTGTTGCAAAATCCAAGTTTTCAAGTGAATGTGTGGCTAGTGAATTTCAGTAGTTTCACACAGATCTCAGCATTATTCCTTTGTATGAGGGAAAGGACAAGAAGCAGGTTCCTGCTATTTGATTATCTGTACATTTATCATCTGTCTTGTCTGCGTTTTATTCAGAGCAGCCTACAGAGGAGTGTGTAACTAAAAGGTTTTCCATTATATGTAATTTGAAAGGGCACAAATGATATGCAATCACATACAGTGTGAGAAAAATTATGACCATCACTATCTTATCCCGAGAGAGATTCACAGTTAGCCTCAATTTACTCCCAGAAAGCCCATTTTATGAGGGTCCCCGGTGGAGAAAGGGCAAGCTTCCTGAAACTCCAGTTGGAATATGTCCACCGGCTGGTGACTGTACACATTTGATGCCCACACATTGTAGATTTAACTGGGCAGAGAGGCAAGGTGCCGGGAACACAGTGACTGTGATCATCTTCCTTTGTTTCTCTTTCCTTATCTTACATTTCTAGACATTTCTGAATTTCTAGATATTTTTTTTTCTGGCTACCATTTGCATGGAATTATGAATGGGTATAAGATGAACCATTCACAGGTAGCCTTCGGGTTTAGAAAAAAAAAATGGATATGAGAAGGAAAGGTGCACTCGAGTTGTTCTAAGAAAAACATGGGTGGTGGGTTTAATGTAAAGAGAGAGCCTATTCTCTGACCTAGATATTGAGAAACATTGTTTTTCTTTTTGCTCCACATGGTATCTAGGCCAGCATCCCTTGGAAAAATGTTATTTCGTCCTGCAAATTTTCCTGGTGTTTTTATTTATTTAATTTTTAAATTATTTTAAGTGCAGTTATTGGGGTGACATTGGTTCTCTAAACTATAGGGATTTCTAGTATACAACTCAATGCACTTCAAAGGGATTAGCCAAAAAGCATAAATATGTAACACATAGACACGGACAAGAGTGTGATGACAGCCAGAGGGAAAGGGCGATGGGAGCTAGATGGAGGCGGGCAAGAGGGGTAAAATGGGGACAGAAGAGACTTTGCTTTGGGTGATGGGCACACGATGCAGTGTGCAGATGATGTTATAGTGAGTCATCCTGCAACTTTATTGCCCATGCTGGTGTTGCTGGCAGGGATCTTTTCAATATTGGACTGGGACTGAGGCCGCCATGGGTGGGAAGGTCAGTCTAGAAGGTGGGGGGAAAGGGAGCTCCTTCTGAGGTCTGTGTGTGTGGCTCTGATCTCTGAGGCTTTGTCTTTCTGTTTTGCCACCTCATCTCACTCCTCATTTCCTCTTGGTGCCTCGGTAGTAATGAAAATAAACTTTACAGGTTGTAGCACACTTATCAGATGGATCATTTGCTTTCTAACTAAATTTCTCTGTGAGGCTTTAGAGACTTGTTATCTTCTATTCAGAAATTATTATTAGACATATTCAAGAATTTTTATATATTCAGTATCTATTGCGTGCCCATCGCTGCTCAAGTTACTGGGAAACAATAGTGAACATGTCAGAGAAAATCTTGCTCTGATGGAGCTAAAATTCTAGTTGGTGGCAATTAATAAGTAAAATGTATCATTTCAGGCAGTGATTAATGGTAGGGGGAAAAATACTCATATCAGCATGGAGAATTGATTTGCCTAAGTCTGACAAAATTTCCTGGTATGTTTAAAATATGTTTTGCTGTTATATAATAGTCAGTTTAAACTTTTGGTTAAAAAATGCATATTATAACTACCAATGCTCCAATAAAATCAACCAAAGGACTTGTATGCATGCATATAAGCATAACCAATGGACACAAACACTAGGGGGGTGAGGGCATGTGCTGAGGGGTGGATGTAGGTGGGGAGAGGTCAATGGGGGCGGGGAAAGAAGACATATGCAATACTTTAAACAATAAAGAGTTTAAATAAAATAAAATATAAAATAAAATAAAAATAAATAAAATAAAATAAATGAGGCTACACAATGGTGATAACCTCCTGACTAGGGAGGAGTGTCAGCCTTGGGCTGACCCTAAAATCCAGACACCACAGATCCATAGTAACAGAAGTAGTTTCGATTGCATTTTGTAAGAAACAATTGCTAAATCAGTTATGAGGAGGTGTATTATTTACAATGTGTGTAAAAAAAAATACTAGAAAGTTAGTGACTTAAAACACCACCCATTGGTCATATTATAGTTTTGTGGGTCAGGAATCTATCTGGACATGGCTTTGCTGGGTATATCCTCTGCTCAGGGTCTCCCAAGGCTGCGTTCCATGGTCTCATCTGGCACTCAGGGTCCTCTTTCAAACTCTGCGGCTATTGCCAGAATTCAGTTCCTTGCAGCAGGTTTAGGGCTGAGGCTCTCAGCTCCTAGAGCAGGGGTGGACAAACTTTTTGACTCGAGGGCCACAATGCGTTCTTAAACTGGACCGGAGGGCCGGAACAAAAGCATGGATGGAGTGTTTGTGTGAACTAATATAAATTCAAAGTAAACATCCTATCTAATAAAAGAGAAACATGGTAATTGGCGTATGACTGCTACCCTTCCCATCGGCTAATCAGTGAGATATGCAAATTAACTGCCAGCCAAGATGGCGGCCGGCAGCCAGGCAACTTGAAACTAACATGAGGCTTGCTTGCTTCAGTGTCGGAGGACTCCAACGTTCCCCGCCTGCCTTGCCGGCCTCTGAGCCTGCAGTTTAAGAAACATTGTAACGAATATAGAAGCTAAACAAAACCCCAGAAACCTGCTTTCAGTGAGCCTGGGATCTCAGAGCTGGAGTTGATTCAGAGTTTCGATTATAGAACTGAAACAAACCAGATACCTGCTTTCAGGAACGGAGGCCTAAGAGCTGGAGCCTCAGAGCTAAAGCTGGCCCAGAATATAAAAAGAAAGAAAAAAAGGAGTGGTTGGGAGCTTCAGTCACCCGCCAGCCTGAAAACAGCCCTCAGCCCCTCACCCAGACTGGCCAGGCACCCCCGTGGGGACCCCCACCCTGAAGGGTGTGTGACCAGCTGCAAACAGCCATCATCCCCTAACCCAGGCTGGCCAGGAACCCCAGTGGGGACCCCCACCCTGAAGTGTGTGTGACCAACTGCAAACAGCCCTCAGCCCCTCACTCAGGATGGCCAGGCAGCCCAGTGGGGACCCTCACCCTGATCCAGGACACGCTTCATGGCAAACTTGCCGGCCCCCACACGTGCAACAGACCTCTATCCTATATAGCAAAAGAGTAATATGCCTCCCAGCACCGGGATCAGCATGACAGGGGGCAGCGCCCAAACCTCCTGATTGCCCTGTGGCTCTGTGTGTGACAGGGGGTGGGGCCACAACCTCCCTATTGGCCCTGCTCTGTTCGTGACAGGGGAAGGCGCCCCAACCTCCTGATCAGCCCTGCTCTGTGCATGATATGGGGGAGCTCCCCAACCCCCTGATCGCCCTGTGGCTCTGTGTGTGACAGGGTGCGGCACCCCAACCCCTTCCCCCCCCAAGGGCCCTGCTCTGTGTGTGACGGGGTAGAGCCATAACCTCCCCATCAGCCCTGCCCTGAGTGTGAGAGTGGTGGCGCCCCAACCCCCTGATCGGCCCTGCTCTGTGGGTGATAGAGGGTGGTGCCCCAACCCCCTGATCCGCCCTACTCTGTGTTTGACAGGGGGCGGTGCCCCAACTCCCCTATCACCCCTACTCTGTGAGTGACGGGAGGACCCCCTCAACCCCCTTGATAGGCCCTGCTCTGTGTGTGACACGGGGTGGCACCACAACCTCCCTATCGACCCTGCCTTGAGTGTTACAGGGGGCGGTGCTGCAACCCCTCAATCGGCCCTACCCTGAGCATGACTGAGGGTGGCATCGCAACCTCCCAAACTGCCCTGCTCTGTGCTTGACAGGGGAAGGCGCCCCAACTCCCCAATCGGCCCTGCTCTGAGCCTGACCAGGGGCTGCACCTAGGGATTGGTCCTGCCCTCTGCCACCCGGGAGCAGGCCTAAGCCAGCTAGTCATTATCTCCCGAGGGGTCCCAGACTGCAAGAGTGCACAGGCCGGGCTGAGGGACCCCCTTCCCCCTCGAGTGCACAAATTTTTGTGTACAGGGCCTCTAGTCATTACATAAAAGGGTACGGTCTTTTTTTCCAATAGTTTTATTCATTTCAAATGGGCCGGATCCGGCCTGCGGGCCGTAGTTTGCCACGGCTGTCCTAGAGGCTGCCTGCCCACAGTTCCATCCCATATGAGCCTCCCCATAGGCAGTTACATCATGGCAGCTTGCTCTTTGAGGTCAACAAGGGAGTCTCTTATTCCAGTTAGAAGTGTGGAGTCATATAATCACAGAAGGGACCACTCTTCACCATTTCTATATATAACACAGTAACCAATGGGTGAAGTTCATCACCTTTGCCATGTTCTACTAAAAGCAAATCATAGGGTTCTCCCATATTCCAGAGGAGGAAATTTAACAAATGCCCGGATACCAAGGGCCATAAATTAATGAAGACCACCCTAAGGTTGTCAGCCATGGGGTAGCTGGGAAGAATAGAGGGAAACAATGTTTTTTTTTTCTTTTATAGTTATAACTCACCTCAAGCCACACAGTTAGATGCTAAAATACCACAATTCTTCAGTCAGGATCAAGTTGTTCTTGTTCATACGTTAAAAAGTTGAAGATGTCTAGCTCAGCTTGAGTGTCTGTTTCTTTTCCTTCCCCGGACTCCATTAAAAATATGAAATGAGGAATTGTAGAGCCAAGAAGCCTTTGGGTACAAAAGAGGTTTCAAGAAATATCTGGAAGAGAACTGAGAATGAGAGCTATTGATGGCTGGCACAGATCATGAAGTGGAGGCTCAGACTGTAAAGAGGAGGGTGGATATGGACAACAGGACTCCAAAGCATTTCTAGGCTGTGAGGGCACAAGTCAGAGACTTCAGCAGGACTGTTTTCAATCAGAAACTGCATACGGAGAGGTGTCAGCTCACCCCACTCTTATCTCTGTTGCCCCCACTAACCCAAGCAGAGTGCACCCCGGGTTAATCTGAGCATGCTGATTATTTTTACAATTCATTATAATTTCTTAAATTTAAACTACATAAAAATGCAATATTAAACCAAAATGCAGAGACTCCGTCAGCCTCCAGCAATACATCTGTGGGGTCTTATTTAAAGACATTGAGCTGTAATCTGCTTCTCTAAGACACTACATTTCAATTGTTCATTATGCTAGCAGTTATTTACGAAGTGAGGAATATCTCTCTTTGCTAAAACTTTTCCTTAGTTACCTTTTTTGAACAACACACTTCATCCCTCTTCATTATGAAAATTTACTAAGTGGAGAAATAATAAATATGGAAACAAATTAGTTTGTCATAAATATTTTCTTAAAAACAAATCAACATGGTTTGTATTAACTTTGGGGTTATTTTATTAATTTTAATATCTTTTAGTTCATAGTGCAAATACCATCGCTTTATTTTCCATTTAGTTATTATAAATATGTTTGTGTAACTAAATGTTATTGTTTACAGTTATTATTAGTTCATGTTTTTATGACAGTAACTTATTTAAGCCCTTGCCTATTATTGCACACTTCAATTTGTTTCCATTTTTACCTCTTCTAGATTAAACCATTGCAAGAATCCTTACACATGTGTTTGACTCTTTGTGTGGAATCTTAACATAGGTCCTAGACCTAGAGCGTAAATGGCTGCTTCAGGTTCTTATCCATTGTTCTTAAGGTACCAGTATAATAAATAATTTACTTGTCCCCACGAAAATGCAATATTTTCCTTCTCAGTTCAGCTCTACCAGCATGGAGTATTACAATTTTAAAAATGGAATATCATTCAGAAATATGAACAATACTGTATATTGCAATAATTGGTATTTTTATGGATTACCAATGAGGTTAAACTTTAGAAACTTGAGTTTCACATGCCTGTAAATCATCAGGAAGAGCTATCCCAGGCTATTGGGCTTCAACCTCTCCTTCCATACCTTTGTCTGTAGGGACTACATATCCTGGTGCACTGAATCACTCCAGTCATCTGGGATTCTCCTACATTTTGTGTGTGTGTGTGTGTTTGTGTGTGAATGCGCGCGTGCCCATGCGTGTGTGCTCTCATGTGTGGTGACCACTTAGAAAGGGAAGAACAATTTGTACACATGCACCAGTCCCATGATTTTCTCTGGTTTCAGTAGCAGATGAGAATGGACTCCTAAATGTATATTTCAATCCAATTCTATTTGATTTTATAGTGATTGGCATTTCTTTCTGGATTCTAGCCCACTGCTAGTTTCTTGTGAATTTTCATCATTTCTTCGTTTTTATAAAGATTGGAATTGGGGGTAGAGACAGCATCTGTACTCTGGTCAGACAACACAAAAAAAAGCATTTTATTTTCTAGTTTATAGGAGGCCTATACTAATTATTCTATTTATATTTGCAGCTCCCCCTCCCACTCACACAATGCTCTATATTTTCTTAGCAATTATCACCTTCTAAAAGACCACATAAAATATATATTTATTATTGTGTTTATCAGTTACTATTGTGTAAATAATGCTAGAATATAAAGTCTACCAGGTCAGGAATTATTTCTGTTTTGGGCATCTGACTAATCTACACTAATAAAAGAGCAAGATTCAAATTGACCATACTTTCATGATGCCCACCAACCAATCAGGAGTGAGTATGCAAATTAACCCAACAAAGACGGTAGGTTAATTTGCATACACCGGCGCTGAGCGGCCAGGGGTGGGGTGGGACGCTTGCATCGTTGCTATGGCGACAGCCCAGGTGTTCCACATTGCCCCACCAGCTCCGGGCCTCTGGGCAGTGTGGTAAGGCAGAAAGGTAGCTCTGGGCCAGAAGGAAGGCAGAAAGGCGGCTCTGGCTGAAGCAAAGGTGGGGCTGGCAGCCAGGGGAAGGAAGGCCAATTCTTGCATGAATCTTTGTGCATAGGGCCTCTAGTATACTATAAGATACTAAAATTGCACCCACATAGTAGGTAACCAGTCAATATTTATGGGGCACATGAGTTTCAAAACTGGCAAATGAGATATATAACCAATTCATAGTGCTCTCTAATTAAAAGGCAACATGTTAAGTATACTCTCAAGTCTGTGATCATGGGTGCTCAAAATTTACCCAATATAACCCTACCTGTGTGGCTCAGTGGTTGAGTGTCCACGCATGCACCAAGAGGTCGCCAGCTTGATTCCCAGTCAGGGCTCCTTTATGTTTCTATCTCTCTCTCCCTCTCCCTCCTTCTCTCTAAAATCAATAAAAACATATTTAAAAAATTAACCAATGCAGCCCCAATAAATTAAATAAAAATAAAATAGAATTTGGAACTTAAAAAAAAGAAAGAATCTCTGAGTAAATGAATTTTTTTGAAATATATTTAATTCCCACCTGTTGATAATATTTATTACTCAGATTTTAGCTTAGTTATTTAACTATTTGTTGTTAGTTACCTTAATTTCATGTATAACTTAACTAGAAATAATTAAATGTGTTTACTGGACATGCTGTTCCAGCTGGATAAAATTAAAAAAAAAAAATGCTTTCAAATATCAGAAACAGTAGAAAATAATTAAACACATTTTTCCTCAAAACTTTACTGATATTTTTATTTAATAAGCTTTCATTACAAATAATGTCTTTTAAGATTCAGTTTATATATTTTTTCTTTACAAATAAATACCCAAAGAAATTTCCAAAGGAAACTAGAAAGGAGATGTTCCTGGGCTGCCGGTGGGGAGGTCTCTATGTTATAACCATGTTTCCACGGAGGAAAAAAAAATCAATTTGCAGGTATGTTTCTGCAGAACCTCAAGAATGCACTTCAGAAGCCTAGCAACTAGTTATTGCCATTCTGGCAATTCTATTCCCATGCCTGGCTTTCTCAAGTCAAGTTTCTGCAGATTTGGTACCCCAGGATATGCAAGTCCTATGCTAGTTTGGATCTGATGTGAAAAAGAACCCCACTGTTCAGAAGCAAAGGCCTGTCAGAACAAATCAATATTTTTTCCTCTTTCCGTGTGATAGAACTTAAGACTGGGTTCAAAAAAAAAAAAAAAAATCTCAAAAAAATTAAAAAAAAACCCCACCAGGATACTTCTTCATAAGGAAAAAAATTAAATTATTCAAAATCTGCAGTGGTTTTTGGATCTCCAGCAGTATTTAGTTGGTTCCCTACTGCTCCCACTTACATTTCTTGATCGAGATTGAATTTCCTGATGGCCTCTGCCTCGCCAGGGTGATACTGACTGGAAATTCAATAAAGATGGGAGAGAAGATGATTTTCTTTCTAACACTAATAAATGGTGAACAATTCATATCTCCAGCATAAAAGCACGTCTACCCGTGCACTTGTGACAGCCTTAGGAATCTTTGTCCACCTTTCCAGTGTGTTTAGTGCCCTATGGGAACTAGAGCAACTAGAAGGAGGCCAGTCTTTATCTGAGGAAAGTTGCTCTCCTCTAAGACAAACTTTTCTTCCTAGGTGTGTGTGTGTGTGTGTGTGTGTGTGTGTGTGCGCGCGCGCGTGTGTGTACGTGCATGTGCCTAGTGGTAAAGGAATCCAACACATCTGTGATACAGCCAAAAGAAAATGCAATTCCTTTTGAGAGTTTGACTATATCAAATGAGGTGCAAGTAACCAGGTAATCTTACAAACACAGATAAGCCCCTTTGAGTCTAGATGAAGCTTCTTTTTTTTTTTTTCTTTTACAATTTATTCTAATAAGTTAGAAAAAATTAAAATCTAAAAGTTTATTTATTTATTTTAACTGAGTGCTATTGCAATTGCGGTAAGCTACGGCCTTGAGAAAAGCTAAGGAGAAAGTAGGACACCAGTGACAGGTCTTTCTCATTATGGGTTATTTCCTCTTAAATGTGTTATTCGTGTAAAGTGAGAAAATGTCCACTTTTTGCATAGAGTGTGTTTACTTCTTTTAATAGAGAATGCTCAGAGCCCTAACAAAGGAGACTGCATTAGCACTCACATTTCCTCCAGTGGTGTTCAGTGGCATTTCAGAGCCGATATCTGTGCTCAATGGGGAACACTTCAATATTGCTTTGTCGACCTTAGTAATATTAAACAACCACATGTTGTGCAAAGCTGCCTAAAAACATTACTCATGAATAAAAACCTTGAGACTCTTTCCAGTCTTTTCTTATCTATAAATGTATGAGAAACACATATTTTGGCAAATAACTCTACTTTAACATTGAAATGAAAGAATCTCTGCTAGCCCTGGTTTGGAGGCATATTTGATAAATTGTTTTATAAAGACAACATATGCTACATTTTTCCAAAATAAAAGCAAATAATTATTGATGTGTTTAAGTATATATGTTGCCTATGTTAATAGTATTTGGCAAATCTGGATTTTCTCAAAAAATACAGATGTAAGTTGAAATAGCATAAAATAAAAACGTTAACTACATAAAGAAATTGCCAATGTTCTATCAAGTTGGTAAATCCAAGTTATCTTGACTTATAATTATGCATAGGTTAAGTAAAGCATTTCCTTTTAAACTTTAGTGAAATCTTGCAAAGAGAAACACTATTTTCAGGATCATTTTGTATCATGCTTCTTTTGAACAAAGGCACGTTTCTTTTAAAAAGGATCGACTTCAGTTTTCTTGTAAAACTTTAGCTTATCTTGACATTTTGGATTGAATACAAGGATTTTAAAAGGTAATTGGTGTTTGCAATGTTATTTTTGGAAGAAATATAGAAAAATGTAACCACAATTCTAACATTAGTTGCACTATGTAGTAAGACAATTATTTATTGTAAAGGTTACAAATCTTAAGAGACACATCTACTGAATAAGGCTGCCCCTAAATGGTATTCATGTCTGTTTCAACACTTAAAATTATATCTTAGAATTGATAATGTTATAATTAATCACAACCTTATCTTGCCCTCAAGACTTCTATATTCTTAGGGAGAAGATATATAAAACTCTGTTTTTAAAGCTTAACGCAATCCAATTTTTCATTTTCTAACAAAAATAATGGCATAACAGAAGAGGACTGCAATATCTACTCCACTGTGACTTAAAGAGATTATATTTGGTCTGATTATACTAACTTTTCTCTGGCAGATAAATCAACACTTTGCAATTGACTTTTTTTATTAAATATTTTCACTTATATTTCATTTTTAATTATTGGACTCAAAATTAAAAAATAAAATATGAATTTTGATTCTTTCTATATTAAATTACAATATGGTGAAGTCTATTACATTGAAATGAAGTAAATCTATCTACATTATATCAATAGGTGGCACCTTTGGGATGGTGTCAGTATTTTCAGTACAAGTGGCAATACGTTTTATTTCGTTATATTAGAAAAACAATATTAAGCATGGCATCTAAACCATGAGATCAATTTTTTTTCAAAAGTTTCAACTGTTCAGTGATTAACTTAATATGTAATTCAGATAATTGTGAAAAACTTATATAGATTACTTTATCAAACCACAGGCATCGGAAAATATCATTTTAAAACTATGGTAAAGCATTACGATATATTTGCAAAGTCATTTAAAGCCCTGAAGAGAAACATATTCAGGACAGTTCTCTAGCCATATTTTTTTTCTATTGATGTTAAACTTAAGTTTTTCTTTTGTACACCATGAGGGGCCTAAGTGACATATTATGGAATCATTTTCTATGCAATAAACTGTGCAATGGCAGCATATTCAATAGCTTACTAGTTCAAACTCTCATAAATCTGACATACAGGAAGGTTTTTCCCTTTTGTTTCAGTGTCTTTGTTTTGAGTGGGGGCAAAACATAAAGTGCTTTTATTCTGCCCTTTTCTATTTGTGCTAGAAGCAGATGTTAATTTTTTCACATACAATTTTTGTTAACCAATAATTGGCAATAAAGACAAAATAATTTACTGTTTCAAGATTCCTCAGTGTTAACTAATTAAACCAGCAGCAGCCCTGAAACACAGGACAATGGCAAACTTTCAGATAAATTAATTTTATGGAAGACCAGCTGAGTAATTGGACTCCAATTACAGGCAGTTTAGCTCCATCATCACCTTCATATATAATTAAATTCAATTGGTTGATACAGCTTCTATTTTTTTTATGAGGCCACTTACCAGCTTTTTGAACCCCACTGTGACTTTGGATTCCGGCCAATCAACTATTAGTCACTTCTCTTTCAAATGGAAATGCTCTAGATTAGTCATATCTTCCATAATGGTCACATTAAAATATCTTTCTTTTAGTAAGTAGTGATATATTTGAATTGCTCTTCTTGATTTGACATATAAAGGATATTCATTTATGTTGAAATAAAATAACATAAACACTGATGATAGAGCAGGCTGTATGAATTTGAAGGCTAACTGAGATGACATTCTGTATCATCTCATTTGCAGATAAAGTTTGTACTTTTATAAGACAGAAGAATGGACCTTCACTTTTTTTTTTTTTTTTTTTTTTTTTTTTTTTTTTGCAAAAACTCACCCGGAAATCACTTTGCTTATTATTCTAAAGTTTAGGCTATTTAATTCTCTTGAAAGAGACAGTTCCTATGTTTCAGGAAATATATACCAATGTTATAACAAAGCTAGGTTTATTTAAATATCTCTGTGTAAAGTTCAATGCATATATTGTGATAAATGAATGGATCATGAGCTTTTGATCTGCATGTGCATAAATTTTCTCTATTTGTGATTGCAAATGTATACTTAGTTTAAAGAATATTTTTTTGTACAAGAAACTTTGAGGATATATTTATTAGTATATATTAATTGTTCTTAAAGTCTATTTTTACGTTATTTGTCTAAAAACCTATTCTTGATAAAAGAGAAAACATTCCTTTAAAAATAGGGGAGAGTATTATTATATGGGAGGAATGGTTTTGTTCACTCTAATCTGTAAAATTATAATTTATAGACAAAAAATTGAAATATTTTCAAGGTCTTATTATCAGTCACAATTAAATAGAAATTGCTACACTCATAAGGCAGTTTTGACTATACTATGAATAACATATTTTCCCTTAATACATAATACATTATCAGTGGTAAAATAAAATTTATCACTTTTAAGGTGGTACCAGTAATAACCTTTAAAAATTCACTAGGATGACCAAATTGCTTCCACTCCCAAATAAGCCAAAGGAAATCCAATATGTCAGAAGAAAATAAATTGGAGAAGCAAGGTAATAGTCTGAGATCAATAAAAGCAAAAAGTACATATTTTTTCAAAGAAACAATGTAGATAATTGAACAGGAAGCATTTTATTCCATTGTCCTGTGGTTTTAGGTTGAAAGGTTTTGAATATTACTTGAAGTCTTCTCGTCTACTCTCCTTTTTAGCTTCTGTTTTCTGAGAAAATTCTGGTTTAAAATTTAGCAAATTATTAACAAGGTAGTAAAACTTCTTATTCCAAATGATAGAATAATCCTATATAATAAAAGCCTAATATGCTAAGTGTCCAGGCATCTGTCATGTGTTCAACCAATCAAAGCATAATATGCTAATGATATGCTAAGGCCACTCAACTGCTTGCTATGATGTGCACTGACCACCAAGGGGCAGACGCTCCAACCAGTAGGTTAGCTTGCTGCTGGGGTCTGGTCGATGGGGACTGAGAGAGATGGGCTGGACATGCTCTGGACCCCTCCCACAGTCCTCCCCCGCTAGCCAACCTCCCATGTCCCTCCCCAGCCCTGATCGTGCACCAGTGGGATCCCTCGGCCTGGCCTGCACCCTCTCACAATTTGGGACCCCTTGGGGGATGTTGGAGAGCTGGTTTCAGCCTGACAGCAGAACGTGCACTGACCACCAGGGGGCAGATGCTAAATGCAGGAGCTGCCCCCTCGTGGTCAGTGAGCTCCCACAGGGGAAGCGCTGCTCAGCCAGAAGCTGGGCTCACAGCTGGCAAGTGCAGCGGCGGTGGCAGGGGGAAGGAGCCTCTCCTGCCTCCAGAGCAGTCAGACATCCCCCAAGGGCTCCCAGACTGTGAAGGGGCACAGACCAGGCTGAGAGACCCACCCAGGGTGCACAATTTCATGCACAATTTTGTGCACCAGGCCTCTAGTCATTTATATTAATCCATAGGACAGTGAGATTGTAAAAATCATTTTCAGCAAAGTTACTGAAATAAAATTATACAGATTACATTTAATCACACAGGTAATTTAAACTACATATATACAAAATGTTTATAAATTCAGTATATATAAAACAGTTTATATATAAACCATACATTTGTAAAGAAAAACTTAGGTACCTAATTAACAAAAACAATTTAATATGAAAAACATTTTAAATTTAATAATGTGTATTTCATGAAAAGCATATTTTCTAAATATCATATTGTTTATTACCCATAATCTTCATAAACAAATATGTAATTTAATTTTACATTTTATAATGACTGGTGGGCCTGGTGCATGGATTCATGCACATTGAAAATAAATTAATTAGAAGAAATAACAATATGATATAACAATAACAAACACATGATATAAAAACAACAAAAACATGATATGAAAACAACAAAAACGTGATAGAAAAACAACATTGATAAAAACAATGACTGATAAATTGATGAAAGTTATTCTAATATCTTCCTGTATACCACATTAAGAGTAAAAACACTTTCAGAGTGCTTGACTAATTTCCCTTGTGCTGAAGTACTTACAACTTTAACTTTAACATCACATGCTCTTCGAACTTGAGAGAAAGCAACTTATAACTGACAATGTTCGAAAACGGGTTCAGGTAGGAATATTCCTACTCTGTCTAGATTGGTGCCAGGGAGAGCTTTATATGTGCCGCACATGCACAAGTCAACATTTGTTTTTAAATTGCCAGTGCGTGTCATATGCACCAGCCGGTCAGTCAGTTGGATGGTTGGATGGTCAGACCTATGTACGGTCGGTCACTTAGCCTTTTATATATATAGACTCTATATATTTATTAAATATTTTACATATTTAGCAAATAACACTGGATCATTTATTTAAACTGTACTTTAACAGTGGTTGTTCTTTTTCAAGATATATGAAAATAGGCCTTTTGATATGTTTATATTTAAAAATAATTATCCTTATTAATTTATTTTTCATTAAAAATCAGTAAATTTCCACAGAACTCTATTTTTTGTTGAATTATGTCCCTTATAGAAATAGGAAACATTTCCAGAATATATCTGTAATTCAGTTTCAAGGGTTACAGTGGACTATGGTTGACTGTAATAGTCTTTGGTAAAAACTTAATATTTTGTTTTTAAATGACACTGTACTATATGGAATCTTACGTCAATCTTCCTCCCATTAAAGAAACATTCTTATGAAATTCTAAAGGCTTGAATGGATAAGCATCACATTCCTTTTATGAACTCTTCAACTCTTAAAAAGCTTCTTAGACAAAAGTTACTCATTACATACTACACAAAAGTTACACACTCATCTAGAATATTTAGTAATGTCAAATTTAACTGTAGTACCTAACCCAAACTGAAATAAGGGAATTGAGACAGTCTCCAAATACTTCACAGGCCCATGTCAGAGTTGGCCTACTATACAACTATTCAATATTGTGTAAAGGGAGAGCAATTTACTTATCCACATTGTAGCTATAGAAACTGCCTTAGTTAATTACTCGTAAAAAACATACACTTCACAACTAATGCACTCTACTTAAAGTATTTTTAAAGTATTGTTAATGAAGCTTAAAAGCAAAATATGCGGGTAGACAGCCTCTGCATTCTTAAAACACATTACGTCAAGATGACAAATAAGATTGATGGTTTATCTGTAATAACATTTCTAAAACCTGGAGCATAAATTACAAAGAAAATGATTAACCATCCTCTAATTTTTAATAATGATTTTAACATTTTTTGTTATTGTGGCATTTTATTTTATTTATTTTTTACTTGAATTCATTAGGGTGACAATGTTTAACAAAATGTTATAGGTTTCAGGCATACAATTCTATAACACATCAACTGTAAATCGTATTGTGTGTTCAAGTTTGCTTCCATCACCATTGATCCCTCCTATGCTCTTTTCTACTTCCACCGCCACTCTTCCTCCTCGTAATAACCATGCTATTGTGTCTATGAGTTTTTCTTTTTCTTTGCTTAATCCCTTTACCTTTTTTACCCAGCCCCACAATCCCCACTACCTACAGCTGTCAATCTGTTATTCATCTATGAGTCTGTTTCTATTTTGTTTGTTCATTTTGTTTATTAAATTCTACATATGAGTGAAATCATATGGTATTTATCTTTCTCTGACTGCCTTACTTCACTTAGCATAATGCTTTCTAGGTCCATAGATACTATAGCAAAGGGTGAGTTTTTTTATGACCTAGTAGTATTCCATTGTGAAAATGTACCACAGGTTTTTTTGTTTGTTTGTTTTTGCTTTTTTTTAAATCCACTTATCTACTGATGTACACTGGGACTGATTCCTAATCTTGGCTATTGTAAATAATGCCGCAATGAACATGGGGGTGCATATATTATTTTGAATTAGTGTTTTAGTTTTCTTTTAATATATTTTCAGAAGTGGAATCTCTGGGTCATAAGACAATTAGTTTTACTTTTATGTTTTTAAACATTTTTTAAGGTAACTCCATACTGCTTTTCACAGTAGCTGCACTAATTTATATTCCCACCAACAGTGCACTAGGGTTCCCTTTATTCAGCATCCTCGCCAACACTTGTTGTTTGTTGACAGCAAATAAGTTTAACTTTTATTTTCTGAATTATAAATATTGTATTTGTTTCATTTTTGTGTTTTAGAGCTAAATAGAGTATTAAAATTGATATAGTTATGATACCTTTTGTAAATAACCTGGTTTTAATTAAGAGCGAATGATCAAAGAGAAGGCAAACATTATAGGCATGCCCAGTAAAGTCTGGGTGACATAGGGAAAGTACTTGCCTGTCACATTGGCCAGAATAGGTGTGGGCACTGCAAGGGTGGGGGATTTTATTTTATTTTATTTATTTTTTTAAATATATTTTATTGATTTTTTACAGAGAGGAAGGGAGAGGGATAGAGAGTTAGAAACATCAATGAGAGAGAAACATTGATCAGCTGCCTCCTGCACACTCCCCACTGGGGATGTGCCCACAACCAAGGTACATGCCCTTGACTGGAATCGAACCTGGGACCCTTGAGTCCGCAGGCTGATGCTCTATCCACTGAGCCAAACTGGTTAGGGCAAGGGTGGGAAGATTTTAGATACATAAGCTCCTAAACAAAGGAGTTCCCTCTTTTGGCTCTCTTGCTCTCTTGGGACTCTTGCTGTGGGGCTGGATGTTACCTAAATTATTACCAAGTCAGTAATGTTACCTCAATTATTTTAAAATATGTAATCATTTTTTTTCTATGAGACATGAAGAAGGCTGATCGGATGGACCCCAGTTAAACTGAAACAAAACAGATCAATGTTTTTCATTATATAAGACAGAAAACACGTACAATTAACGATGCAGCTTTTCACTTATACTTGTTTAATTAGTTCAGGTGTGTTTTCACTTTGGGAGCCATCTTTAGTCACCAGTCTGCTATTATGCAAACATTGCCCTTGGTCATGGGGAAGAGTTGACCTTGCCTTTCCTGGGAACTGAATGAGCTTCCAGGTATCTGAATAAGAAAAATGTGTAATAAGATGTCTGTCTGTCTCTCCTGATTCCCTAAAAAGAGCATAACTGAGATATTCAGAGTTCCCCTCCACAAACATTCTTCTTTGCCTACCGTACAACAAAAGCTTGTGTGTGCCCATGGTGTCAGCTTAACAAAGTGCATTGAAAGTGCTGGCTTCCTGGTCAGAGAAGCACATCAATAACCCAGTGGGAAGTGGCACCGACAGAAGGTAAACACGGGTCAGTCGGGGGAAGCCTGGTGGGTGGTGAGGCACAGATCTTCAGACACAAAAAAGAGAATGACATCAGAGGGATTCATCCTTCTTTTTAACCTGAATTCTCAGTTATTAACCACGGCATAACATCATATAGGCATAATAAAGAAAGGCTCAGCCACTTTCAGCTGCCTCCCAGATGGCATCTAAACGGCAGACTCAGGGTTCCTGTGAGAATTTGATGGCGGCCATTGTGTTACAAGAATTATTCAGCTGGGGGGTGGGAGTGGGGTAGAGGGGCGCATGAATGTGCTGGTTTAAATAACTGTTATTCAGTCATGTATACCACGAAGTCTTGCCCAGGTCTCTGTCATTTCTTATTACTATATGTGAACTCCATGAGAGATTTTTGAAATTCTGGGCATAATTTTTCTGTCAAGAGTTGGTAGAAAAATAAATAATAACATTATGAAGCCATCATATGTATGTCAAGGCTTTTTTTGTTTTGTTTTGTTTTGTTTCATCTGAGCAGGACACCATTAAATTTCCTTCCACTGGGTTTAATAAGACTTTATTGCAAGATTGGTCCTTTGATATTCATATTATCAAAGAAGTCTATCCTTAATATTTTCTATGCTAACTATAAAATCAAGGGAAAATATAATTGGGAAATGATTATTCAACAGATTAAATGAAATGCCATGCTATGAGCAAAGCATGTGGGCATCATAAATGCAATCATTTCTGTGATAATTTCAAGCTCTTTTTCTGGCTTTTACTTAGCCAGGGAAGCTGCATAGTTCTTTGAACATTTGTGTTATAATCAGCAAGTATGGGGGGGGATGCCATTATCCCCAAAACACTAGTGCATCAGGTAAAGTGAAAGTTTTACTTTGAGTACAAATGTTTAAAGCATAAAGATTTACTTTGAAGTGTTTATTTTGATTTATCTTGAAAAAATTATTTATAGAATGTTTTCATAAATGGAAACACAGTTAAGTAAAAATTTCCCACAATAGCTATAAAATCACATATTCCAGTCACCCATGCAAATAAATTTGCATCTGTGAAATCTATAATCTAACCTATTCCATTTTTAATCTGATTTACTTAATAGATAAGTAATAATCAAACTGATTTCCCTATATACCTAAAAATATTTAATCTAATCATGTTTGGCCACATATTTATTTTTTTATACTGAAATAAATATTACATTGGTACCTATTACGTTTTTAAATTTAGTAAAATATTAAGATAAAAACTATATTTGGGGACAGTATTGCCATTATTTTACAGAATAATTTGTCTTATCAGGTTTTTAACTGAGAGAAGTGAATAACCATATACCCTGTTTTATTCAAATGCATTAAATAATAAAAAGCTTAATAACCTAGTTCTACCTTATTAATCTGTGGAAGCTATTTGGAAATAGAGTTTTAGAAAAGAGAAATACATTCTTGGCATATTAAAAAAAGAGTGAGTAGTTATTGTTAAGTTTAACTAATAAAATGGAACTTTGATGAAAATTTATGAATATATTCAGAGGTATAGCCACATGAATATGTATTAAAAATTGCTACCAATTCAATTACTCTTTTCCACCTCATCAGTTAGGTAAAAGCTTAACTAAGCAAATTAATATTGAGTAGTTCCCCAAAGGCCAAGAACCTTAGCTTTGTTGTAATGAAGAGGAAATGAGTTCCAGATATATGTGTCCTTTGGGGAAAATGGCAGAAGTTCAAGTCTGAGGATGATGGGCAGCAGTGCCTTATTGATCACTTTTCTCTAAGGGTGGCTATCCTGAAGGTAAGGAAGTAATCTCTCTGAAGTAACTAGGGATTCAAGTATTACAAAAGCCAAAGTCAATATCTTTGGATTCTGCAGTTACTGAAAAATTGATAAATTCCTAGAGCTCATCAGGTTATAGAGTAACAGCAAAAAAAAACAGAGCTCCCCACCATTCTGCTTTTCAAACATGGTAAGTCCTTCCTTAACATTGTCAGTAGGTTCCTGTTAGGTTAACTGTGATGTTAAGCTAACCAACATATAATGAAACAAATTTTACCCTAGACTAATTATAAACAAGAGTAAAGTTCCTATGGAATCTTTCTGGTCACAAAAATATCACCTAACCTCTAAGACCTAGAACCCTTCTAACGTTAAACACTGAAATATATGTGAGCAATACATACATTTGAGATAAATGAGTAAGATAACGGTTTTCCAACCCACTTATCCCAGGTAAGGGTCCCTGGTAATTGGAGTCTACCCCAGCAGCTGCAAGCACAAGGCGGGATCCAGCCCTGTGCCGGACTCCCTTCCATCACAGGGTGCACTCACCAGCATTCACTCAGACCGGGACGATGTAGACATGCCAATTCACTTAATGTGCACATCTTTGGGATATATGAGGAAACCAGAGTCCCTGGAGAAAACCCACACAGACATGGGGAGGACATAAAACTCTACACAGACAGTGTCCTCAGCTGGGCTTGATTTAAAAAAACAAATCAACATTGTAATGAAAAGACATTGAACAAAATATCATTGAATGAAACATTATTCAAGGCTCTGCTGGATAAGACACTTTCTCCCATATCTTGGTTACACTCTAAAATGCTGATACACCTGGAAAATTCATAAAAAAGAGACTAAATCATATGGATTAGGAAGTGTTATTCTACCCCAGTGTTTCACCAATATGAATTGCCAAGTTTTAGCATTGAGGTATTAGTTAAGCATTGTAGTTTATTAGTGTAACCAATACAAAAGCTTTAGATATAACATTTGGTGAATAATAATCACTGGTGAAATTTTAACTTATATATGACAGGGGAAGAATAAAGCTAAATTATAGACCAGAAACTCTTTTATCCTAACGACTTGCTTCTATACCACTCAAATAGTTTAGTTTAAGTGAAAACAATGGTCAAAACTGCAAACATCCTAAGACAGTGAAAAAGAAAGTCAACATTTTGTGGTCTATAACACAGATATTTTTCATGGAAAATAGTTAAACGTAAAAGCTAAATGAAAATAACTTGTAGTTATTATTATTATTATCATAAAAATTAAAGATACTAAAATAATACCTAAACTTGTATTAGATTTTATCTTAATTAATAATCTCAGAGATATGAAGTACATATCTTTGATCTTAGGTACATATAAGATAATTTTTTTAAAAAAGGAAGTAAAATGGATTGCAGAATAGTGCTATGAAATATCCTAACATTTACTGACACATATATATGAAAAGAGAATATATAAGGAATACCATTGCTATGCTATGGTTTTTTAGTAGTTTGTTGGAGATTTATCCAAATTATATTTGATTATTTTTTGTATTTTTGTACGTAGATAATTTTATCTAATATTAGACATATCAAATACAATTGAGTTTAATACTCCTACTGCTTAAAAACTGATGTCCCTTGAAATTTAATAAACAATATCAGATTGAGAATACTTATGACAATGAGAATGAAAAAGTCAGCAAAAGTAGAAATGAAGCTGACTGAAAAATAGAGAAATGTTGTTTCAAAATTGGGGAGGCAGAATTAAGACAACTGGGCTGAACATTTGATTGTGTATCATCAGCTCTGAAGTTTTATGATGTGAGAAAGTTCTGGAAACATGAAAGTATTATTAAACCAGCAGAATTATGAATTGATTAATTCAGAGAGGAAAAGCTTAGTTCATCTGCATTAGACAGAGTTCTCTGAAGAATGAGATTGTGGAGGCTGCCCAGTCTAAGATCTGTGGGGTAGGCCGCCAGGTTGGAGACCTGGGGAAGCATGGAGGTTGCAGTTTGCTGGGACAATTCCCTCTTCCTCAGGAGACATCAGTGTTTTCCTTAAGGTCTTCAACTGATTGGATGAGTTCCACTAACACCACGGAGGACAATCTGTTCACTCAAAATCTACTGATTTAAATGTTCATTTCACCTAAAAATATTTTCACAGTAACATCTAGACATGGTTGAACAAATGCCTGAGTGCCTTGGCTTAGTCAAGTTAACACCCATAAGATTAACCATCAAGGGACCCATTTTGGAAAATCTTTAGAGAATACAGGTGCCATGGCTCTGGCTTTTTGTTGTTGTTGTTAATCCTCACTGGAGGATTTTTCCCCATTAATTTTGTGTTTTGTTTGTTTTTCTTTGTTTTAGAGAGAGTGGAAGGAAAAGGGAGAGTGGGAGAGGAGAGAGAGAGAGAGAGAGAGAGGTGTAAGAGAGACACATCCATTAACTTCCTCCCCACCTGCCCCAAAGGGGCTGTGGATTGAACCTGCAACCCAGATACATGCCCTTGACTGGGAATCAAACCTCTGATCCTTCCATGTGCAAGCAGATGCTCTAACTGCCTTGACTAAGGTGGTTCTAGGGTTTAAATATGAGTAAGTAGAGTAGATAAAATGAGAATCAGCAAAGTCGAGTTCTTGCAAAAGCCAGACTATATATTGCATTATAACACCTAAAAATGCTGGACGTTATAAACAATTTACAGGATTAACAGACCTGACAAAAATAAGGAAAAATCCCCCAAGGACAAAACTGAAAACAAGGCTGTAAAAAAAGAGTATTAAGGTAGTTTTCCCTATTTTTATATTTTCAAGATGTTTGAAGATTCAAAGGTTCTTGAGGTGAAGAATAGAAAAATTCTTTAGCCCACAAAGGAGGAAAATTGAACTGTCACTGTATATAATGGTGTAAAATAATGAACTAATTTTCTTTTAAAAAATCTGCCAATTTGACAGGGAGAAAGCAGGAAACTTGTCTGTTTTTCTCTAGGCACAAAAGGATATGAATAAAATAGCTTTCTCAAAATTATGTTACCCAAGGCTAGTTTGGAATTGGAGTTTTTAGTACCTGCGTAGCAAAGTAAATTTCAAGCAGATTAATTAGCAAAAAAGTATGTAATACATGGGACACATGACATAAACTAATACAGATATCTCTCCACTGATAGGCCCTCAGCAAGGACCCGAGGAAAAAATATAAACCATGAGCAAAACCCTGGGGAAAAAATCAGAATTACTACTCTTAGAAAATAACATAATATATTTTTCCAGTACTGCATATAAACATGAGTGAGACTAAGATTAATAAATAAAGTTTGGATTCAAAACATGTTACTAATAAAAAAAATATGAGACAGTGTAGACAAATACTGGCTCAATAAGATAATAAATATAAAAATGACTAATTCTGAGAGTCAAAAAGAATACTTGACAAAAATGTCAAGATAACAACCTAAATATCAGGAGACATTTGTGAATTTTGATTGTTTAGGCATAGAATGGTAATATTTACCTCATTCTTTAACCATAACAATATTGTTACAAGTAAAAAAAAGTTAACTAAAGATATCTCATATGGTTGGAATTTAAAATACAAAGTATAATATGTCAAAAATATCTGATAAAAATATCATAAAATACATTTGAACAAAATAATTAAAACATTTAGTTTAATTGGTATTAGTAAAATATTGAGAGAAAAATTTCTAGCAAAAATTCACATAGAAGAAAAGATGAAATGAACTATTTTTAGATTAAGAATTTCTCAAAAGGATGAGAGGTTCACTCAAAGAAAGCAGAAAATAAACAATAGAGAGTTGGTATTACCAAAATTGGTACAATAAAGTTAAAAAATATTAATGGTCCTATGACCATCCAAATTAAACATTAAACCTTAAGCAGAAAAACAACAAATTGAAATTAATCAGATTCACCTCTCATTTTATTGGGCTAGTGTTACCTTCATATTAACATCTGACAAGGACAGAACAAGAAAGAAAGGTTATACACCAATATCATCAAGTAACAGATTCATAAGCTCTAAGTAAAATATTAGCAAACTAATTATGCATTTAATTTGTAAAAACATATATGATTAGGTTGGGTTGAATCACTTGAGAGCAAGGATGGCTGACCCTTTGAAAAATATATGAATGTAACTCACTAAATTAACTAATTAATGCAATAAACTAAAATATGATCTTATAGATGAAGAACAAGCATTTGATAAGACCTCCATACCTAATCAAATAAAAAGAAATTTAGCAAAAAATAATTTCTTCAATATTGGACTTTCTAGTAGCCATATTTAAAAAATAAAATGAAGCCGAAACCAGTTTGGCTCAGTGGATAGAGCATCGGCCTGCGGACTGAAGGGTCCTAGGTTCTATTCCGGTCAAGGGCATGTACCTGGGTTGCGGGCACATCCCCAGTAGGAGATGTGCAGGAGGCAGCTGATCGATGTTTCTCTCTCATTGATGTTTCTAACTCTCTATCTCTCTCCCTTCCTCTCTGTAAAAAAAACAATAAAAATATTTAAAAAATAATAAAAATTAAAATTAAAATGAAGCTAATGAGACTAATATGTTAATTACTTTAGTACTCACAATACAAAATATTAATTCAACAAATTTTCAAAATAAGAAAAATAAATCATTAATTAGACATTTTGCATTTTTTTCATACTTTTTCACCTCTGGTGCACTTACTCATACACCTCAATTGCAACTGGTCAGTAACAACATGTGGCTAGCACGGCTCTAAAGCCTTCCAAAAAAAACCTTAAAAGTGTAACACTAAAGGTTGAAATATAAAGACTGAAACATGAGGCCACACATTGGTGCTTTTATTCAACACTGTAATACAGGGCCTGAGTCTCCAACATGATGAAATTGGGATGGGGAGAAGTTAACACACGGTGTGGCAAAAATGCTTTTACAGTTGTGAGTACTCCAAACACAAAGCTTATTCTTGTTTTATTATTTATTAATTATTGTATTATTTTCTAAAAGAACAACTGTAAACCTACTTTTGTCCCACCCTGCATGTGAGGAAGATTCACCAACCAGCCCAGCCATTCCCACCACGAGCTCTGGAGGTGGAATGATCCTTTAAAGTTATTCCCCATCCAGTGGAAATGGCCAGACCTTGCTACCCTTCATACCTTTATGACCTAAGAAGGTGGTTATGTGAGGTACATCAGTGCGATGAACTGGCTCACAGCTGAAGACTTTCACCTACCATAATCCCAGCAGTTGCAACAAGTCATCCATAGCCGGGCTTTGGGCTGCACGTTGTACCAGGGCTAAGTATTTTCTTTATACTCTGAAATAAATTCAGGAGAGTAGTGACCTCTGGGCAAGTAAGAGGTACAGAGGGTAGAAATACAAACCGGGAGGGCTTTCATGATATTTACAATGTTTTAGCTATTAAAATTTGTGATGAGTAAAGTGCAAATTATATTATTTTCTATACTTTTAAAATAAAATATTTCATCAAAAATGAATGAATGAGCCCTGGCTGGTGTGGCTCAGTTAATCGGAGCATCATCCTGTACACCTAAAGGGGGCAGGTTTGATTCCCAGTCAGGGCTCATACTCATACTCAGATTTCAGGCTCCATCCCAGGTTGGGACATATGTGGGATGCAGATCATCAATGTTTCTCTCTCTCTCTCTCTCTCTCTCTCTCTCTCTCTCTCTCTCTCTCTCTCCTTCTCCCTCTCTCTCCCCTCTCTGTCTCTTTGTTCCTTCCTCTCTTCAAAAATCAATCATACAAAAATGCTTTTAAAAGCAAATGTATGGCCCTGACCGGTTTGGCTCAGTGGATAGAGCGTCGGCCTGCGGACTGAAGGATCCCAGGTTCGATTCCGGTCAAGGGCATGTACCTTCATTGTGGGCACATCCCCAGTAGGGAGTGTGCAGAAGGCAGTTGATCGATGTTTCTCTCTCATCGATGTTTCTAACTCTCTATTCCTCTCCCTTCCTCTCTGTAAAAAATCAATAAAATATATTTTAAAAAATAAAGCAAATGTATGATCCCTGAAGAAAAGGAGGGAGATAATGAAAGAAGGCAGAGGGCAGGAGAAAAGGTAAGATTACACTACAGAAAAGTTAGGCCCTCAGGGAAAGTAAAAAGAGGTTCTAACAAAGGAAGACATAGCTCATTTTCAGGAGGAAATGAATAAATAAATCAATGTGTTCTAGATCTTTTCTGTACAAAAATAGAAGTAAACATAGTTGAAAAATAGATTAGAACCAAGCTGAGTTAGCTACTCAGTTCTCAGCCAAAGAGTATGGCTTTATCTCATAGTCTGAAAGGGAGAAGGACTGAAGGAATGTTGTTCATAAAAGTCATATCTGTGCTGATTCAACTTTGGAAAAATATTAAATTGAATACATAAGACCTTCCATGATACAAAGCCTATGGTTTTACAAGTTAAGTTGTTTTAGTGTCATTTGTAGTATGAATTTGATAGTGGTCCAGTAAAAAATATTTCACAGTCATAGTGAACTTTTCCTAAGAAAAGAAAGAAATTCTTATGCTACTTCATCTCTTCTGAGCTTTTATACAATCAGTTAATAATTATGATCATCTCCATTTAATACATATCATTAATCTAAAGTGGAATATTTTGTGGCAAATCATTCATGTACATAGGTTTTGAACAAGTATAGGACTAACTAAAGAAACCATAAGAATATATATATATATATATATATATATATATATATATATATATATATATATATGCCAAGTGACTGGAACGCCAAAACAACCAGAACGACCAGAATGACCAGTTGCTATGACGCACACACTGTGGCTGGCTAATCGCCCATGGCCCCTCCCCTCAGCCACCCAGCTGGCATGCCACTGATTTCTCCCCCCCTTCCCAATTGGGGGATCGGGCCTAAACCTGCAGGATCGGGCCTAAACCAGCAGTCGGACATCCCTCACACAATCTGGGAATGCTGGCTCCCAACCGCTTGCCTGCCTTCCTGAATGCCCCTAACCACTTCTGCCTGCCAGCCTGATCACTCCCTAACCACTCACCTGCCAGCCTGGTCACCCCCAACTGCCCTCCCCTGCTGGCCCAGTTTCCCCTAACTGCCCTACCCTGCAGGCCATCTTGTGACCACAGGGGGCGGCCATCTTTTGACCACTTTGGGGGGGGCCATCTTGTGCAAGGGTGCGATGGTCAATTTGCATATTACCTCTTTATTATATAGGATATATTTTTATTGAGTTCAGAGAGGAAGAGAGAGGGAGAGGGAGACAGAAACATCAATGATAAGAAAGAATCATTGATTGGCACACCCCATACTGGGGATAGAGCCTGCAACTTGAACATATGCCCCCACTGGTAATTGAACTATGACCTCCTGGTTCATAGGTCAAGGCTCAAACACTGAGTCATGCTGGCTGGGCAGAAAATGATAATTTTTAAAGAATAGTATTCACTTTTTTAAAAATGCATGTTTTAATTTATATTTTTATATAAAACCAGCATTGTTCAAGTTATACATTGTATTGGGTTGTGACATAACAAAAAATAACATTATATATCAGACCTTTACTGTTTTACCAGGAAATAGCTTTATTTCAAATAGAGGACTGGAAATCATTCTTTAGATAGGCAAAGAATATTTATCAAAAATAAATACGGTAGTTAAAAGTTAACATAACATGTGGAGATTAAACTATATGTTTAGATACTTGAAATTAAGTAAATATACCAAAATCAAGATGGCTGATAGCTTGGCACAAGGGAACGTGCTCTGACTCATAGTAAACAAACACATGCCTTCTGGGATATTTGATCTGACATTTCAAAATACAGTAAATCAAGGAGACAAGTTGTCATTGAGATAGAAATCTAATTTTAGTCTGAGAGACTTCACAGTGAAGTAGACCAGGCATTTTTAAAGACCACTTTTAGATTATTTTTATTCTCTGTGCAAATACACTTTTACTTCTCTGGTTAAATCCAAGCTCATTCATCCATTCGTTCATACATTATATCCATATATGCATAGATCCAACTGCTTACTCAAAAACCTTATGGCCAATATAATGCTTCTTATGGAACTACTACTGGTTTTTAATACTTTAAAATGAGAAATGATCAATGCATGAGTTGAAGAGCTTTAAGTCTTCCATATGAATAGGTGGCTAGTGCAGTGTTGTAATGATACTGTGAGCCTTGGGGTTACTTACTATATATATATAAAAGCCTAATATGCTAGGTGTCTAACTGACCATTTGACCAGTAGCTATGGTGCACACTGACTTCCAGGGGCCAGATACTCTACACAGGAGCTGCCCCTGGTGGTCAGTGCACTCCCACGGCAGAAGCGCCACTCAGCTGACTGACGGGCATGCAGAAACCACAATGGAGCAGCAGTGAGCCTATATAGTGGTGGCAGCAGGTGCAACAGGGACAGGATGAGCAGGATCAGTGTGGCGCCCAGCCCGGGCTCAGGTTTCTGCCTGGCCGCCTGCTGCTTTGCTCACTACTACATCCCTCGGGGAATGTTGGCCCGATCCCTGCAGGCCAGGCTGAGGAACCCCACTGGTGCATGAATCCATGCGCCAGGCCTCTAGTTAGTAAATAAAGCAATGGATAGGAATGAAATGTACATCTTGTCCAGCTTTAAGGCATGACATTTTTCTAAATGTAAAGTAGATAAAGGAAACACCATCTGAGGACCTGTGGCTTCATGAATAAATATAAATAAGAAGCAGAGTTAGAAATTTATCCTGAAAGCAGTACTAGAACAGGCAAAGTCAGCTTATGCAGATGAAAAATAAATATTTTAAATCTTATTTCAAACGTTTTTAAGAAATGTTGATCTTCACATCTATTAATTTTAATTGATAAAATAATATAACATTGCATCTCAATCTCATGCATATTTTTTTCTGCTAAAGAAAAAATTTTCTAGGTGACAAATTTACATGTACTTCCACAAATTACAACAATTGGAGAGAACTAGTAAATCATTTTTTAAAAAAATCCACATGGAAAGATAATTTTGAATACTTGAAATTACATATAATCTTCCTGAACCATACGTTTATTTCTTCCCTAAATATTATATTTTATAATCTCTTTCAAAGTTTTCTATTAAAAACAGCACGAAACAAACACACATAAATCAAAAATACTTAAACACAATGAAATAATTTTATATGTATATAAATTAATTTCAGAACATATTAATCAGTTCTGTCAAAACTAGCTTCTGATTGGGAGCAGGATTTTATTTCTACCCTTTAGGTTCTTCTGCCTGATAAAAGTTAAATTAACATTAGACAGAATAACAGGAGAAAATCAAATTTAATTACATGTGTATGGAGGTCTCAAAAGTGACTAAAGCAGGCTATTTTTAGACAAAGAAATAATTATTTGTGAAGATTGGAAAAAACAAAGGGTTTTCTGTTTAGAGTAATAAACTAATGAAAAAGTAACAATGTTTATTTATATAGCTTTTTCAGCCTTGAATATTCTAACACTGGTGATAGGTTACCTTTTATCCTCCTGGTATAAGGAGAATATCTTTAATTGGGAGATATATTCTCTGCTTTTAGGAGAAAAAAAAGAGATAAAAGTTTCTTTTTTTTTTTGACTGAGTGTTTCACAATAATTTTAATTCAAAATGATCAGTATGTCAAAGTGGCATATTTTGGGTAACAAATTTTGTTCCCTTCACCTTGTAACTGGATCTATTTTAAATTCAATATTTTCATTTGAACAGTAAATGAAACACCATAAATACTACACTAGCTACTAAATAAATAATTTTTCTCTTTACTTGAAAGCTTCATAGCCACAAGGTTATAAAATAGGAGGAAACTGCTCACCACAGAATACATTTCTTTTTATTTACTATAACACTGATGACTAAAAGAGAGAAAGCTTTAAATTCTCAGTTATTAAAGGCTGTGAATAGTCGCCCAGGGTATGTAACAAACCTGTGAGTAACAGTAAGTTAGTAGCTAAAATATAATTGCTGCTGTCCATCAAGAGAGTATCTCAGAGGGGAGAAGGGGTAGATGGGACTGGAAGAGATTAGCCAAACAACGTATATGCATATATGTGGTGGTGGGGAGGGGGCAGGGTCTGGATGAAGGCTGGCAAATGGGGGACATCTATGTAATAGTGTTAACAATAAAAAAGAAAGTATGTAAAATATATGCTCCTGAAAATAATCATGTTTAAATATTTTAATACAAATACAATATATACTCATTCTTTATAAACAAAGTACATCTAAAATATTTTAAGACCTGTGGCCTTTATGCTGATGATTATAATATTCTTACTAATTTTACATTTTTTTTAGTTTAAATTTGTGATGTGCTTCCTTCCTGTTATATTACGTGAGTAATTACTTTTGAAAGTATAAGTAATGAATAAAAGTTAAACTTATTTCAAATATCCCCCCAAATTGTCAGCTTCTTTGAAATAATCTGGGAATGTTATAAAAATTTCACTGGGAAGTTCAGTAGTCATTTATTCCTACTAACCTTGACATTCCATTTTTTTAAAAAAATATATTTTATTGATTTTTTACAGAGAGAAAGGGAGAGAGATAGATAGTTAGAAACATCGATGAGAGAGAAACATCGATCAGCTGCCTCCTGCACATCTCCTACTGGGGATGTGCCCGCAACCCAGGTACATGCCCTTGACCGGAATCGAACCTGGGACCTTTCAGTCCGCAGGCCGACGCTCTATCCACTGAGCAAAACCGGTTTCGGCAACATTCCATTTTTTATCTTTAACAAATTATCATAAAATTAAACATTTTCATCAAACATTAAATAAAATAATTAGGTTTCTGTTGCATGAAGTCTTTTGCTATATCTTGCTATCTTAAATTCCATTGTCTTCCAAGTGACCTGGCTGTTACGGCACAGCCTATCTTTCTGGTAAGGTATGGCTTAAGGAAAAAATTAGCCTTCCCTGGGACATGGCTTAACTTTAGCAAGAAAACCATTTCAGAAGGTATATTTTTCAAATAAGTTTCATGTTATGAATACTTCACTTTGGAAAATAAACATGCATGTTTATACATATTTTCTATTATGACCCATGAATATTGACTTTTTTAATAAAGATCAGCACAAATTAATGTTAACTCATTGCTCTCTATACCGATTTTGGAAGAGAGCTTGAATTTCCTCTCTGATTTGGAGATAACTCAAAGCCAGGACCTACTATCATTCAAAGACTAACCCTGACTAAAGTCTACAGTTAAAGTTGTGGGTTTTTTTAAAATTTTTATTTCAAGTATAGTTGGTATATAAAATTAGTTTCAAGGGTACAATATTGTGATTCAAAATTTTTATAACTTCCAGTGTGATCACCCCACTAATTCTAATAATCATGTCACTGTGCAAACTTATTACAATATTATTCACTATATTCTCTTTTACCTTTTTAACCTAAACTTGCACTTCTCTCCTCTGGTAAACCTCCATTTGTTTTCATTTTTATGAGTCTGCTTTGGTTTATTTGTTTTAGATCCACATATACGTGAAATCAAAGGGTATTTGTATTTTTCTGAGTGATTTCACTTAAAGTTAAGGTTCTGATCTGTAGGCAGGAGTTGAGGAGACACTGACCAACTTCATCTTGGCCATGACCCTACATCAGCTCTCTGGTCACAGCTTTGGTGGCCTGACATATGAGGAAGTCACATTTTAGCTCTTGAGTATCAAAAATAATTTACTTTTTCTAATAATCTTCTTTTGGAATTTTTCAACAATTGCAATAAATGTAGCTATCCCTATAAAAAAAAAATCAACTTGTTTTTATTCTGATGTACTTTTCTGAAGGGAAGGACTATGACTGCTGTTACAGTTGGTATACTAGAACCCTGAGGAATTGGAGTGTGTCAAGAAGATGATGTCATCTGTCATGTCATATCTGTTACCCAGAGAACAGCAGAACTACATCCGCAGAGCATCCATTTGGGCTATTGCACAACCCAGGGACATACAAAATAGCTTTAGTTTTGAAACGAGGCAGAAGAAGGAAATATTTCTAGTTCCTAACTCCTGAGGATTTGGGCACATGAATATGTTCCATGGGCTCAGGACACACTCAGTCTGCTTTCCCAGTTCCTCTAAGCAATTGCTCAAAATTGTTCTTACATGCCATTTCCTTATAATGTTTTTATAGTGTATAATGGCTTCGCTTCAAAAGCAACACCTCCATGAGTTTTGACTTTCACTGTAGTTCTTTAATATGATTTGTTTACTTACCTCAACATAATATGCAAATGTTCTTATACTTGGACATATTTTAGTCGAGTTGGATACACATGGTTCATTATTTAAAAAAGAAATACTGGTATACCTCCCCACCCCTCAAGAAATAAAAACAATATAAAAGTCCTTTTGCTAATGTGAAGATGAGCAGTTAGCTGTGTGTATGTTGACTTTCCATCCCTAATTTAGTGCATTTTCTCAATGCTATTTGTGCTTACACTTAAAAGTAATGAATAGTTCCATTTATTTTACAAGTTGATCCTTCACAGAGTGCTTTTAGCAGACTGCCTTTAGAGAAAGTGAAGTTGATTTAATAGAAATTGAGGCATGGTACACAGAGAAGTTAGAAAAAAGGTTTCTAAAAAAGAGACTGCAATTTACCATTTTGATGTCAATCTGAATAACTACTTCACTTTAGTACAAGAGGAAAGAAAACACTTAGAGAGAGGTCACCATAGTCTACGTATTTTAACTAATAAAGTCCCATCAGTGTTTTTTTTTTTTAATTTATGATGCCTAATCAAATTTATAGCATGAGTAAGTCAATTAGGAAATATTAAATATAAAATTAATGGTCTTACTGACTGTCTCAAGATTGCATCCAGCATTTCAGTGCTAACATTTTCAAATTTAAGAAGTTCCCTTTTTAAAAACTCATTCTGGTAAGCTTAAATATGAAAGTGAAGTTATTTTTTACCCTCTTCTTGTATTTCTCTCTCTTGACCATAAAAACTCATCTATCACCTTTGCTTTCCATGGAAAGAACAGTAAATGGCACTATTTTACTTATCCTCTGAACTCAAATCTTTGATATATTGCTCTAAGATAGGGTCTAATGTCACTGTGACAACTTTTATGCAAGGGTTAAACATTATTATTTTCTACCTCATTTCCTCCTCCAGGACACCTTGACATTAGAAAATAACTTCACCCAGCAAGTTAATTCATTTAAGTACTTGGCAGACCATAGACAATTGACTCTTCTTGGAAGGCCTATTAACAGGAAGAGGTATGCTAAATCAGACTTTCTATGGGGACCACGCTGAACTTAGTTTATGATTCAAGATGCTGAAGGTTATTATCTGTCCCTAAAATTTTCCAAGCAAGAATCAGCTTATCTATGGAACTGGATTGGGATACAGGACTTTGTGAGTCTCAACTGTACACTAGTTCACAGACTTAAACAGAAAGCATCATTACAAAACTGTAAAAGCAGATCATTGAAATTAGACAAAACCAGTTTTAAGTCGATTCTGTCACATAACTGATATGTTATTTTGAGCAAGGTTCATAGTATCTTACAACCTGGTTCTTCCTTTGTAAAGTGTGAATCATCCTTTAACATGTTCATTAAAAGTATGACATGAGTTATTGCATGGAAAATGTTAGGAAAGTGTATGACAATAATAAATTAAACTGTAGTTTTTATTGATGTTTTCATTGCAATTACTATCATCTAACCTTGGAAAAGTCACTTAATTCATTTAATCTTCAGTTCCCCATCTGTAAAATAGGGTCACATACCAAATTCATAATTTGTGGTTGCATGTAAATGTGAAGATTAAAAGAGATAACAGCTATGCTTATATTTTCTAAACTATAGGAATGGATATGTGTATTATTAAATACTAAAAAAAGACATGATTTTAAAAGTTAAAAAAGCATTCTTTAAAATTTGTAATTGTGACAGATTACCCAAATATTTTATTAACACAGGCTTGGACATTATACAGACTTAACTTTAAATCTCAGTTCTGTCATATGCCCTGAGTAAGATATTTAGCCTCTTCATGCCTCTATTGTCTCAATGAAGGAGAAATTACTTTTCTACACAAAGTCTGTGAGAATTAATGACATTATATGTAAGACATAAGAGCCCCACACATAATTATCATAAAAGAATATTTATCGAGTATACATTACTTCCTAGATACTATACTAAACATTCTACATGAATCCAATGATTTAATAGTCATCACACAAAGCTATGAACTTTATTTTATATATGGAAAAACTGAGATGCAGAGGGTTTTATTTCATTGCCCAAAGCCGCAGAACACATGAGTGGTTGCACAGAAATTGAGATGGTACTTAGAAAAGAAGGTATCGTAATTGTACGACCAATGTTATGATGGTTGCCTGCTGACAGATGAGGAATGCCCTTGAACCAGTGGTACATATGTATGATCACAGAATGGACTTCTGTTTGGTTCCCATCTTGTTCTGTTGCTAGTGTTCTGGCTAAACTTTGATGATGAATGGTGAATGGCAATGACAGAGATGACGTTTTGACACATCCTGTGCCAGATGCTTTCTATGCATGTATTATCTCTGTTCTTGACAATGTCTTTACTAGTTTCTATAAACTCTCTGTCTTTCAGAGACTGATGATCAGATTCAGTGAGGCCAGGTTACTTCTCCAGATATACCTACCAGGGAATTTGAGGAAGAAAGCATAAAAGCCAGGTCTTTGTAAAGCTTTAATTTGTTCCACCACAATGATTTCTTTTGTGAAGGCTCTCGTACACATTTATGGACCAACATATGCCATGAACAGTGCACTAAGAAATGTCTAAAGGATGTGTGGGTTATTTCCACAAGAAATTAATGACCCTTTAATGAAAGAAAAATCATAAAGAAACTCTTTAGTACCACATATGTTAACTATTGTAAACATATGCATTATATTTATTATGATACTTATTAAGCAACCATTTATCATATATGGTACTATATTCTATAAGTATAATTTAAAAGTAAACTTTACATTGGAGTTGAGAAGATGGATCATTTTTATAAATTATTGAAAATGAAAGAACAGTATAATTTATAGATAAAAAAGGAAACAAACAAGAAAAATGAGACAAGGAGTAAAGAGCCTGAAGGGGAAATAAGAAGGAAGCAAAACATTGTTTCACAAAAACGAACAAAAATTACTTCTGAAAGGGACTAATGGCCGAGACTATTGAATGCCTTGGGACAGGCAACATAAGATGATGTCTGTTGTATTCATGAGATTTAACAAGTGGCCATTGGTAATCTTGACCAGAGGGTTTCAATAGAGTAGTAAAGTCATAAATCAAATTTAAATTAATTAACAATAAATGGAATTTGAGAATGTGCAATAGCCCAGGTAGAAAATCTGTCAAGAATGTTTTTATTTTTCTGTGAAGAAGTGCAAAGAAGTGTGACATGTGGCAGTAGGTGGAAGGGGGAATGGGGATCAACCAAGGGCTACTGAGTTTTCTTGTTGGTGTTGCATATTTTGTGTTTTTTTAATACTCACCCAAAGATATTTTTCCATTGATTTAAAGAGAGCGTGGAAGAGAGAGTGAAAGACAGAGAGAAATATCGATGCGAGAGAGACACATCGATTGGTTGCCTCCTGCAGGAGCCCTGACCAGAGCCAGAGTTGGGGAGGAGCTTGCAACCGAGGTACATGCTCTTGACCAGAATTGAACCCAGGACTCTTTGGTCTGCAGGCTGACACTCTATCCACTGAGTTAAACTGGCTAGGGATAGTTTGTATCACTTTAAGAGGACAATTACTAAAACAGTATTTCTCAATATTGTTATTCTATGAACTGATGCCCACAATTGAAAGTCCAAAGCCCTTTTAAAATGCTCCTCATCAGCCTTACTTTAGTTTACTGAAACAGTGGGAATAGAGACTGAGAAATCTCTACACTTAGCTCTACTGAAGATAGACATGAGCAGTGCAAGTAAAGAACCCCTCACTTCAATACCACAAACGTAAGCTAGTCAGAGAAAGACAAATATCACATGACCTCTCATATGTGGAATCTAAAGAACAAAATAAACTGATGAACAAAATAGACCCAGAGACACAGAAGCATAGAGCAGACTATGGAATCTCAGAGGGAAGGCGGGGGTGGATAGGCGAGTGGATAAAGATTAACCAAAGAACATATATGCATATATGCATAATCCATGGAAGCAGAATAATAATGTGGTGAAGGCCTGGGGTGGGGGTGGGGATGGGGTGCTAGAAGAGGTTAATAAAGCCGACATCTGTAATACTTTCAACTATAAAAATAAATTTAAAAAAATAAAAAGGGGATCAAATGCCATAGATTGAACTGCATTATACCCAAGAGTCATTCTTAGCAATTTATTCATACTGAATAACTGTTCCCTAGAAGTTTCAAAGATTAAATGGGTAATTTATCCAGATCTAGAGTTCTAAGTATGTTGCTTTACAGTCTTTTCTACTAATGCTCCCAAGCACCAGTACCAAGTGGCCAGAAATGACACATGGGATGAAATATAGCTCTCACCTCTGAATTTGTGCTTCTGCTTTAGGAAACAACCAGAGGAATGGCTCCGTTTTTCCTACTTAGTCTAGGTAAGAAAATCTCCCTTATGAATATAATTTCTTTCTGTATTTACAACAGCAGGCTTTTCATGAACTCTGCATAGTGGCTGCTCTGCACAATCCTCTCTTTCTGGATGGCCTCTCTGCCTCCTTGTTGCAGCATTTCTGAGAAATATCACACTTCTTTCATTGGTACGGCAACTTTATATGTAGTCCTCTTTATCAGGAGTTTTCTGCTCAGCACTGCCTCATGACCTCTTGCTTTTCATTACCCTTATAAAGTTCTTTTGCCTTGTGCACAGTGTTTAAGACAAGTGTAATAACAGTAGACCAAGGTCCAAATAACACTGCTTTTGCATGAATTTGGTCTTGTTACTTTGCCTTCATGGGCCTCAGTTTCATCTTTTGTAAAATAGAATCATTGGCAGCCATCATGTAATCTTAAGAGTCAAAGCATTGCAATGTTTATAATATCATCTGGGAAGAAAAAAATCCTAAACAATAAAAGGCTAATATGCAAATCAACCAAACACTGGAATGACCGGTTGCTATGACAAGCACTCACCACCAGGGGGCAGATGCTCAACGCAGGAGCTGCCCCCTGGTGGTCAGTGTGCTTCCACAGGGGGAGTGCTGCTCAGCCAGAAGCCAGGTTCACAGCTGGCCAGTGCAGTGACAGAGGCAGGAGCCTCTCCCACCTCCACGGCAGCACTAAGAACCCCTCGGGGGATGTCTGACTGCCGGCTTAGGCCTGCTCCTGTGTGGGGAGCAGGCCTAAGCCAGCAGTCAGACATCCGTGAGGGGTCCCGGACTATGAGAGGGCGCAGGCTGGGCTGAGGGACACCGCCACCCCCCCCCCCCCCCCACACACACACACACACATCGCCAGTGCACAAATGTCGTGCACCAGGCCTTTAGTATGTATGTATGAAACAATCTTATTTCTCTTCTAATCTAAAAGATCATGGTGAGGAGAAAAACTACAGATATGGTCTTCAGATATTATGTCTCTTAGTTAATGTCTCTAAGATGTTACTCAATTAAATTGTTTTAATGATTTTGCCTCCCTGAAAGTTTATAATTTCTTATAAGCTTGAAGCCAGTAAATTAATTAAAGCTTCACTAATATTTTACTGAGAAAGAGACAAAAATTCGAGGCTAATTATATACAATAATTTTGGGAATCTACCTATTGCTCTAAGAATTATCTATTTCCTGAACTTAAGCAAAATACAGTAAGTAAATTTAATGATTATTGATATTCTTTTATCCTTCTTCTCAAATTAAAATGACCATGGAATAATAAATTATAAATAAAAAATGTCATATGAATGCAAAAATATATTCTTGTGAGTAACAATAAACACCACTACACGTAAGTGTAATATTAAGGTTTTCAATGTATATTGTTGAAGAAGAAAAGGGACTTAATACTAATAAGTGCATGCATTTAAACTTAAATAATTATTAATGAACTAGAGGCCCAGTGCACGAAATTCTTGCACTGGTAGGGTCCTTAGAGGCTGCAGGCCGGGGCCTCCCTCCCTTCCCCTGGCCAGACCTGTGCCCTGGTGGAACTCGCAGATGAACTCCCAGTCGAGGGGACAATTGGCATACTATGCTTTGATTATATAGGATATCATATATAGGGTAGACTTAATCAAAGATTTTCCATATCTTATTCTGTAATAATATCCATCAGATTTTTTTCAAGAACTAAGGAGTAAGCAGATTTGGTCCTACACCTCAACTAGGTCCTTTAAAAAGTGTCCATTTTGACTGTTATACTAAATATATTTGTATCTTCAGAGCTGGTTCATGTATTACCAAACAGAAATGTTTCCACTTGAATCTTGTAACACTAGGACTTTGCATAAATCACTTGTCTTAAAAAGCACTATGCAACTGAGTACTTAGACATTTGTGAACCGTGGATTTGAAAAGTTTAATTAAATTTGAAAACAGGTAAAAGGTTCTGAGCACTATGTACAATCCCACCTTTGGCAGCACAACATTGCTCAGGACCATCCATCTCTCACCTGGTGGCCATTATTTTACTAAAACCGCAGACAATGGTATGCACAGGACTATCCTGTCTATGCACTTACACATCTCTATTTTGTAATTAGAAATACTTAAATGTTTGCTCATAATTATTAGAGGCATTTACAATTTCAGGTCTCTTACCTATATTTTAATTTACTCTGTAAGAGATGATGCATGGATAATTTCAGCTTTTTGTTTTTTGGGAAAATTGCCAAATTACAGGTTTGCATAACGAGACATTATCATGCTAGCAGAACAGTTTGAGATTTATTCTTATATTTTCTACCTGTTAACTCAAATAGCACATTTTCCTACTCTAAAAAATTCTTACACAATAATATTCACCTTGAATTATTAATCTAAGTATGTATCTTTTCCCCTACAACCTTCCAAATTTGCTGAAATCAGGGACTGTGCTGTATACCTCTATTTACACTTCACCTTGGCTAGAGAATTGCCTTCAATTATATAAAGGTCAACAATTTACAAGGATTGAATAAGTGAGGGCACATGCTAAAACACCAGTGACTATCATACCTTGTGGTGAGTGTACTTTTGGATAGATTGTCTACCTCCCTCTATTAAAGCATTCAATTCCAAAGGACATTTTTTCCTTTTATTTCCAACCCTGCTTTTTCATGTCCCTTTTGATATTCCTTCAATTTGGCACAGATAATAGTTCATGGAGATTCAGAATACAGTTCTCCCCTTCACAGCATTAATTTTTAAGCTTGTTTGTGTTGGGAATGTGACTGTTGCTTCAGATCGGTCTCGTAGTGGGTACACAGGCAGCATAACATATGCGCCCCAATGGAGTGTGTCGGGATTGAAGAGCCAAGCCATTAGGCAGTGCATCAGGCAAAGCCTCTCCAGCTAGTACACCAAGCATGACTAGATCTTAGAGAGGCCAAACCTACACAAACAGAGCCCTTGAGATGCATTTTCTTGTACTCTCTCTGTATTCTCTGGTGTTTGCAGGTGCTGTGTGGGTCTTTTGATTGATTCCATTTGGTTGGTTCAAGGAGCACACCCAATGGGCTTTGTTCCCTGTGAGTTGAGATAGCAAAAAGCCATAATGAAATGTTTCCACCTGCACATAAAGATCTTATCATATGTTACAGCGAGCTTTGTCGCATTCAAAGCTGATGAATTTTCTGAGACTTGTTAACTATTAACAAATGCTCTTTCAAATCCTCTATAAAGTCCATAAACATCAAATGTCCACTGTCAAGTATCTATAATCTTTTCCCCACCAAAAATGTCTTTCATATCTTGCTTTAAATTATCTAAATGCATCAAATACAAATACGTTCATTTAATGGTTATCAGAACAGTTGCTTCAATTCTGCATGTAAAATTTATGCTGACCGGTCCATGAGGTATGGCACATTTCAAAGATTGACCAGGTTAAGGGTAACTTTTACTTTTTACATAGATTTAAACAATTTATACATGTATTTGCATGCTTATTTGCTTACTCCCAGAATATATATCTCTGTAAATTAAATTATATATGGAGCAAAAAAAAAATTCCATTTTTATCAATTGTATCTACTTAAAATATTTATCCTCTACTAAAGTGTTTCCCAGTTATATTAATTTTTTAGTATGTTGCTCCTTTACCTAAAAGAATTTCTTTAAAACTTTTAGAATTTTTTGGCTCTTGTTGAGATTTTTTTCTAAAGTCTGTTGATTAATGTCCTCAATTTAGTTTCCAATAGCATATTATTAGACTGTCTCCAACCATCATTATATTATTCTTTTTCTGTAAAAATTTATTTTGCAAATTCTCTTTGTGGTGGTAGTTGAATGGACAAGCCCAACTACATCAGAATTGTCTTAATTTATAGAGATGATATATTATAATTCTTATTGGAAAAGTTTCTTATATATAATACTAGGGGCCCGGTGCATGAAATTCGTGCACTGGGTGTGTGTCAGGGGGGAGTGTCCCTCAGCCCAGCCTGCCCCTTGTCACATACTGGGAGCCTTCAGGCATTGACCCCCATCACCCTCCAATCACAGGATCAGCCCCTTGCCCAGGGAGACCCTCATTTCCCCCCATCACTGGCTCTGCCCCTTGCCCAGGCCTGATGCCTCGGCCAGAGGCGTAGACCCCCATCACCCTCCAATTGCCTGATCGGCCCCTTGCCCAGGCCTGACGCCTCCGCCAGAGGTGTCAGGCTTGGGCAGGGGACCCCCATCTCCCTCTGATCGCTTGCTCCACCCCCCGCCCAAGCCTGACGCCTCTGACCCAGGCTTCAGGCCTGGGCAAGGGAACCATCATATCCCCCTAATCCCCGGCTCCGCCCCCCACCCAGGCCTGATGCCTCAGCCAGAGGAGTTGACCCTCATCACCCTCCGATCACCAATCACCGGATCGGCCCCTTGACCAGGCCTGAGGCCTCCGGCAGAGGTGTCAGGCCTGGGCAGGGGACCCCCAGCTCCCCGCAGTTGCAGGCTCCGCCCCTGCCCAGGCCTGACGCCTCTGGCCTAGGCGTCCGGCTTGGGCAGCGGGGACCTGCAGTGGCAGTGGCCCCGCAATCGTGGGCTTAGCTTTAGGCCCAGGCAAGGGACCCCTAGCTCCCGGGACTGCCAGCTTCGACCGTGCCCAGCTCCCATCGCTGGCTCCACCCCTACTTCCTGCTATCACTGTCCAGGGCGGAAAAGGCGCCTGATTCTCTGATCATGGCTGGGGCCGCCTTTGCCCTGCCCCCCAGCTCTTAGCTCCCCCCTGGGTTTCCAATCACTGTCAGTGGCAGGGGGCTTCTTCCTGCTTTCCCTTTCGCCTCCCTGCATTGTGCCTACATTTGCAAATTAACCGCCATCTTGTTGGCAGTTAACTGCCAATCTTAGTTGGCAGTTAATTTGCATATAGCCCTGATTAGCCAATGAAAAGGGTAGCGTCCTATGCCAATTACCATTTTTCTCTTTTATTAGTGTAGATGACTGTAATATGTATTTCACCTAAGGGGAAATAAAATAAGTAAATAGATATGTTTAAAACAGACAACATTATAGTGAGAAAATGTAAATGACTATTTTGTGTTTACTAAATTAGCAAAAATAGAGAATATTTATGGTTCTTAAACCTGAGACACTTGCTGGTGAAAATAAAAATGAGAATACAGACTTCTTAGACATCAATTTCATTAAACCTTTGAATAGTCTCAGGATTATACCTAACTGAGAATTCTGTCAATGACCTTAAATATTGCAATATTTATTTATATGCAAGAGGATGCTCATTTGAAGAGTGATTGAAATGGTCATATTAGAAACAAAACTTAATAAAAGCCTGCACAATTTTTAAAAATCAGAAATACTTTACAATACTAATTAAAGTTACATTTTTCTGAATACATAATAATCCTCAAACTCAGTTATTGTAAACAGGGCATTAGTTTACTTACTTTAAATTAGCTAACCCTCTTCCCCTCAAAACATTTGTATCTATGCCCTTCACCAAGTTACACTGCAGCCCCTCTCACCGTGACTTGCTCTGGCTGATGGGTGTAGTAACTATGAAGTCATGTTGCCTCAGTTGGTCCAGTCCACCCTTGACCATGTGACACAAAGCCCAGCCTCTAAGTTCATCACAGCGAGGAGACCTGTTTAGCCAAGGCCAGTGTGTCATTAATTCATGGTGCGCTAAATAAATGCCATTTGTTCAGGTCAATGAGCTCTGTGGTGATCTCTATGCAGGTTTATAGTGGCAATTGATAACTAATACAGAAGTAGATAACATTTTTTAAAGATATAAAATAATTTTTCCCAGAAAAGCAGAACAATGGTGGAAAATAAAAGAGCATATCTTATTTTGTTTGAGAACTAACCCAAGACTTGTTGACAATTATTGACATTCTCCCATTGCAATGCCACTTCCAGGATTTGAAGTTAGTTATGAATGGAATATACCTGCATCAGTCTGTATTTTAGATGCCACCCTATATATGGTGGCTTTAAGCATGTGTGCTATAATATGTAGAGATTTGAACCTTATTATTTGTAGATTCCTTGTGAATTTGTCTACTCCTTGAAACATTTTTGTAACTCCCAAATCAATGCTTGGGATGATTTCATGGTCATTCACAAACAGCGCAGAGCGTGAGGAATTTTAATCCTCTGACTTGCCTATTCTCAGCTATGGCTGAACAAAGTGTGGACACTCTGATTCTTGTTCCAGCTCTTATATTTTAAACAACTGTCCCTTTCGCAGTCTATTTAGTGTTGCCGCTATTGTTTTGTGTGTTTTTTTGTTCTGTTTTTTGCATTTTGGTGCTTTTGTTAGCAATTTTGCTGTTCAGAATGGCTCCCAAACAAAGTGCTGAGTGCTTTCTAGTATTCTGAAGCACAAGAAGGCTGGCATGTGCCTTAAGGGGAATATGTATGAATTAGAAAGGCTAACTCAGGCATATGGTTCTATTGCTATTGGCAATGAGTTCAATGTTAATGAAGCAACAGTGTTGCACATCCAAAAGAAAAAGGAAGAAATTTGCCAATCTGTACTTGAGGCTGCTCTAGAAAGTGCTAAAATCCCATCTACAGTGAATGATAAAGCCACGGAAAAGCTGGAAAAGAGAAGCTAAGTTTGTAGATTCATGAGCTGATGGTAACTGATTACAAAAATAAAAAAAAAAAAAATAGTGAGCAGCACTGTTGTGAGGCTGTGAACATTATCCTGAGTCAGAAAAATGTTAAACTCTGTTTTCAGCTAATGCTGTCTGACTCCCACATTTCATAAGGTGATACAGCATGAAAATGTTAAACTTGAAGGTGAGACAGGCTATGGAAGAGTTTTTTAAATACCTGCTAAATGTTTTATAGGAAAACGCATGTGTAAGACCAGGTTTTCAAAGCTGATGAGACTGGCTCATCTTATGAGGATGTTGGCAAACAACTATAAAGCACAAATGGTTTTTTAGTTGATGAAAATGTGTGAAGAAAGTCACAGGGGCCCAACCCTATATTCCCCATAGAAGCAATAACTTAATATTCTGTGTTCATAACAACCTTATAGAACTACTATGGATAATAAGAGTCAATGGTATATGTGTGTACAAACACATCCCTATATTAAGGGAAATGTTGATAATGTTAATTGTTTTATTTCTCTTCTCATTCTCATCTTATTCTCTATGAGTAGGTGTGAGAATCTAACTACTTCATTTTGGTAGCTATACTTGAACTTTAAATAGATCTTACCTAATAATAGACAAACATTTAAATTGACCATCCCTCTGCTATGCTCACCAGCCAATCAGGAGAGTATGCAAATTAACCCAACAAAGATGGCGGTTAATTTGCATATGTAGGTGTGAAGCAGCGGAGTGAAGATGGAACGCTCCAGGCCGGATCAAAGGCCTGGGTCCCAGGTGCCGTAAGAAAACCAGTGCCAGCAGCCAGGGGAAGGGAAGGCCTATTGCATGAATCTCTTTGTGCAATGGGCCTCTAGTATATAAATAAAGCTATGGAAAAGTTAGGAAAAAAACTAAATATATATCTTTCTATGTAGATATATTTATTTATATATTTGGATTTATATCTTGACATATATGAATATATGTATTTATATCCAGCTATATATGCAAATTTATTTTTATAAAAAGAAAGAATTTTCACATGCATCACTTTTTTTCATTCATATTAAAATTATATTTTATTAATTTTTAAAAATACACATGTAAAGTAGGTTTATTAAATATGAGTTTCACTATGAGATTATAAAGGGAACATTACAAAACACAATTTGGGTCTGGTGAGATTAAATACAGTAAGTTACATTACTCATACATTTAGAAGAGGACAGAAGCTCTAAATCATAATTAAAAAATTAAAATATGATTCTAGTGAGACAAATGGACCATAGAAAAAAATTATTTAATAAAAGATGATGGGACAGTAATCATTAAGAAATAACATATCTACATCAAAATAATTTTCATATAAAATTGATATACATATAAAATCTGATATAATTCAATAAAAATATTTTTAGCATATTTACTAGTATTGAAAGAGCAGAACTTCTAAATACCACACAAACTTTAAAATAAAACACAGTTTATATATAAAGTGTAATACTGTGCCAAAATAACCATAAATAAAGCTAAAATAAAAATGAAAAGACAGTTCCCAATTAGATTAAAAAGGCTACTGATAGATAGAGGGTTTTGAACCAATATTGGCAAGGGAGTAAGAGATTTGCACTGTTATGGTGGTGGTAGAGTAAATTGTCACAACTTTTCTGAAAATACAGTTGGTCATATACTCTAAATTTTTTATTTATCAATTTCACATTTAGGGGTATATATCAATTAAATCACTGAATGAGTCTATGCTACACACATTCACACACATATATACAGTTATGAGTATGTAAAACACAGAATATATTTTTGTAATATTATTATATATTAATTATTGTATTATTTATTTATATTACAACTGTAAACCTACTTTTGCCCCCCACACACATATATATATGTATCCTATCTAATAAAGAGGGAATATGCTAATTGAACCTCATGCCATCGCAAAGATGGAGGTGCTCACAGCCAATAAGGAGGGAATATGCTAATTGACTGCCCCAACCTCAAAGATGGCAGCGCCCAAAGCCAATAAAGAGGAAATATGCTACTTGACTGTCCCACCCTCAAAGATGGCAGCGCCCACAGCCAATAAGGAGGGAATATGCTAATTGACTGCCCCGACCTCAAAGATGGCAGCGCCCAAAGCCAATAAAGAGGAAATATGCTACTTGACTGTCCCACCTTCAAAGATGGCAGCGCCCACAGCAAATAAGGAGGGAATATGCTAATTGACTGCCCTGCTCTCAAAGACAGCAGCACCCACAGCCAATAAGGAGGGAATATGCTAATTGATTGCCACACCCTCAAATATAGTGGCACCTACAGCCACAAGATGGTAGTGCCCAGTTCTCTCAGCTGTGCACCTGCCTTTGGAGTCCCCCAGTCACCTCAGCCCCCAAGCTGCCCAGGCCTGGCCCGAGGCACAGGCAAGCCTTGGATGGTGGCTACCCAGTTACTCAGGGTCGGCCCTAGGTTCAGGCAACCAGGGCTGGCTGAGGCTTACGCTGCCAGCAGTGGCAGCAGCAGAGGTGTGATGGGGCATTGCCTTCCTCTGATCACTGGGTCATCTCCTGCCCCTGAGGGCTCCCGGACTGTGAGAGGAGGCAGGCCAGGCTGAGGGCCCCCCACCTCCTATGCATGGATTTTTATGCACCGGGCCTCTAGTATACTAGAGGCCCAGTGCACAAAATTCATGCATGGGGGGTGGTGTCCTTCAGTCCGGCCTGCACCCTCTCCAATGTGGTACCCCTTGGGGGATGTCTGACTGCCGGTTTAGGCCTGATCCCTCTGGCAGTTGGACAGCCCTCTCACAATCCGGGATCACTGGCTCCTAACCACTCGCTTGCCTACCTGCCTGATTGCCCCTAACCACTTCTGCTTGCCAGCCTGATCACCCCCTAACTGCTCCCCTGCTGGCCTGATGGCACCCAACTGCCCTCCCCTGCCAGCCTGGTTGCCCCCAACTGCCCTTTCCTGGCAGCCTGGTCACCCTGAACTTCCCTCCCCTGCAGGCCTGGTCCCCCCAACTTCCCTCCCCTGCAGGCTTGGTCCCTCCCTACTGCCCTCCCCTGACAGCATGGTTGCCTCTAACTGCCCTTCCCTGCTGGCCTGATCGCCCACAGCTGCCCTCCTCTGCTGACCATCTTGCAGTGGCCATCTTGTGATGACATCATGCTAGGGAGTCATGTGAGGGCATTGCACAAGGGCATGGCACCACCTAGGCTTTTATTATATAGGATATACATAATTTTCTTTGCCCACCCCTGTATGTATATATATATATATACACATATCTTATATAGTGAATTAGTGAATTATTAGAGGCCACTTAAATTTTAGCAATCAAGGAGTTACTGAAAAAATTTGTTGAAATTATTTTATTTAAAAAAAATTTGATAGGCAAAGTGATTGAAATCTTAGCTATTTAACAATAATAATAATAATAATAGAGGAGAAGGAGTCTAAATAACCATTTGAAATAGGTATTAAGATTTATTTACCATTACAATGGAAATTGAGAAAATAAATGTATGCAGTTATATAAGACTAGTTACCCTATCCCATATAATAAAAGCCCAACAACCAAACAGCAGAACAACCAGAACGACTGGGGCCCCTCATCCTAGTCAGTCCTGCCCCAGAGGGTGCCCCCCAACCCCGATTAGGGGCATGGCCGGCTGCCAAACCGCCTGTGGCCCCTCGACCCAGCCGGCCCTGCCCCTAGTTGGTCCCCAACATTCCTAAATCATTGCCTGGCTCCCTGGTGCATGTATATTTAATGAAAGCACAACAAAATAATTATCAGTCCCTTCTGTCCCCAACCAGAGTCTCCAGAGGGCTCTGCTAATACTGCAGCCAAGGTGTGGAATTCTCCTTCCATGGCTCGCAGCCCCAGGAGACCTTCCAAAGGTGACCTAAGCATTAATGGCATGGCAGCCCTTTGCTGAGGACATGTAGAGAGGTTGGGTGGGGATTTTGTGAAATTATTGTGCCTTGCAGATGAGGTGAACTTTCAATCTCTCTTATAAAGGGGCGGCGAAGAGGACCTGCAGGCTTCCAGTAGCAACAGCAAAGGGTAGGCACATTCAAAAACAGAAAAACTTTTAAACATACAGACATGAAGATCATATTGGAAAACTGAGGGCAGATTCCGGGAAGAATTCAAAAATCATTAAAGAGCCCTCATCCATCTTGATATATGTTTGCAAACAACACATAAACAACTTCATCTCATGGCACATGAAATGCAAAAACAGTTCTATAGTGGGTTTTCTTTTGGTCATCCTTCAAGTGTAATTAGATCCAGCTGTTTGAAAGCCATAGCTTCCAGCATTCGACCCCAAGGCCTTCCCTGCCCGATGGGTCCTTATCAGGGCGGGCCTGCTGGACCCCACCCATCCACGAATTCATGCACTGGGCCTCTAGTTCAGAAAAAAAAATTCCAGTAATTATATAGATTAATCATAATGTAATTTATTGTCCTTTGATGGTTAGATATTTAAATGTTTTTACTGTTATATGTGGTTGCTTGATGAGGCTTACTCAATAAATATCGATCTGCATTTCTATTTTAATTAGAACATATTTTTAGAAATAAACAAATCAAAGTAGAAAGATTTTTAAAGGCTTTTGAAATATATAAAGCAATTATTGTGTGCAACAAATATACATCAAAATGATCTCCTTAGGAAGGTGTGTAACAATTTCTGTCTTCATTATCATTGAGTATTAAAATTTTTATGAGTGGCACATATTTAATGCTCAAAACAGACTTAAATTTTGCTCTAAATTTTCAAAAGAAAAAAGAAATGGGATAAAAGTAGATGACTCAATGATGTTTTATTTATTTATTTATTTATTTTTTTCTTTCATATTTTCTTTGTATTTCTCTTCAATAATTGCTTGACCCAACATCTTTCTGTCTGCTCTATACAATGAAAATACAAACTAAAGGAGAATAGAAAAAAATAATTAAAGCATTAAATTGTACAAATTACAAATCTGTTCCAAAATATACTTACATTAAATAAAATACGCATTTCAGTAAGAGATCTACAGTGAATGACTGCATTCTGGGAAGCCTCAGACACTGAGGCAGGGCTGACATTCGTGGGAGGAGATAAGAGACTGTGCATCCAATCACAGTTTGCAGCGGGCTTGGGACCGCCCACCTGCCAGTTCTTGGCAGGTCATTGGCATTGCTGTGCAGGGAAGTGATTTGGGGGAAGGTAAGAAGCAAGCTCCGATTCTGAGTTCATTACAACTTCTCAAGCATTTCCTCAGCCTATACAGTACAGGTTCACAAAGTAAACATGTTAAGGTAAGCAGACAACTCTTTAGAGCCCAAACTCATTTTCTGGCTGTATTTATGCGGAACTCTCTGTCTACAATGGGCAGTCATGAAGAGGTTCCTCCGCAGGCCATGTCACAGGACCCAGCAGAGCCAGTGGGTCTGCTGGAGCGCGAGGACTGGGATGGAGGCCCCCTCGAGAGCTGAAGATGACCCTCTAGCACAGTCCACGCTGCAGGCGCCCCTCCTATCATCTGGCGTACCGCTTAATGTAGTCTTCCACTTTGTTCCGGAAGTCCTCCTTGTCCCTCAGGTGATGCTCTGCAGCCTCGATATTCAGTGGGTCATCGAAGTTCAGAAGAACCCTGTACTTTGTTCAACATGGTGATGAATAGCTGAAGGGGGGATCATGTTTATATGTAACTGTCCAAAATGTGGTGGAAATGGGGGTAACAGCCATCACATTAATTTCTAATGCTACTGGTAAAGTAAACAAAGAGTTTAATCCCCAAACAACATCCTTTAATGTCCTCGTGGGGGCCCAGCCAGTGCCATCGATCGAATGTTCCCTCAGTAAACTCAGACATATCTCGCCCGTCTCTGTGATGTTGGGGTGCCAGATCCTGGTCAAGCATCTCACTTTGGGTGGCACCATGTTGTATGCATCAGGAACTTCCGTTTCAAACTGAAATTTTCCACCCTGGTAGTAACCCTCATCTGGGCTTACAGTTAGCTGAAAGCAATGAAGCTTGTTTGGATCAGGAAAATGCACTTTACATGTACAAGGTAAGTTAGCTTCAAGTTCTGCAACCTCTTTAACGAGCAGTCTGTCTCTCACAGACACCCTCCGCGTGGAGTCAGAGGCTGTGGCTGACGTCCGGGACCCTTTGAGACCATCATCCCGCTTCAGTTTGCTCGCCAGCGTCAGCGTTACTGCTGCCTTTACCCTGGACACCTCGAGACAGGCGAGGCGGGACCGGCGCCCAACACCATGCCCGGCCGGCCAGCGGCCGCGAGACGCGGCCCCTCACAGCCGCACCAGCTCCGGGCGGCCTCAATGATGTTTTAAAGAAAAAACATAAATAACTTCCACTTTCTACCAAAACAACTCCACTTTCTCCTCCTTGCCTTTTCTTTCAGTTTTGAAGTAACAAACTGAAATCTGGGGAGCGACTCTGACCCAGAGAAAATAACTTTCAAACAATGCAGTTTTGGCAGATGTTTTATTTTTATTCTGCCATTGCAAGGCCTCAATGATACACTACTGAATCTTGCATTTTTCTTTATAACACTGAAAAATAAAATGTATCAAATGGACTATAAGTGCAGTCTTATAAAGAAAAGAAACTATATGGAATTGACACTTTTGTTCTCAGCGTATCTGTCACTGGTGTTATTTTGAGCCATAAATCTATTTTCTCTACACAAGAGCAAGCTGCTTTTGCTGCTGGAGGAACTAAAGAGTCAGGATAGTGATAGCGGAGTGAGTTGATTTCTCTACTCCCTTGCACATCATGAACTAAATTGTCAATGAAGTGATTCCTAAGAAGCTTTATCATTAGTCCCTGTGTGAGAAGCAGAAGGAACAGCTTCGTTTCTAGGGTCCCAGACTGAGTCTGTAGTTTTGTCAGTTATTGAAATCACCTTTTTCTTATAAATGTGAAGAGTTACTATAAAAGTCTTTGAAAAAAGAATAAATACAAAACCCTACAATCATATTTTTACGGAAGTACTTTCCTGACTTTAACTGCACTTGGAGAAATACTCTTTTTTCTTCCATCACACTAATATTGTGTATGTGTCTTCAGGTTTTTTCCATCAGTTCTTGCGTTGGCCTGAATGTTGAATACTAATGGTGGGTAATACATGTTGCAGCCTCAAGAACTGTATTTCTCAATATTATAGATTTGTGTGTTCTGAATCTATTTATCATATGCTTTTTCAAGTAAAATTTAGTAAAACTATATCAAATAAATATTTGTAGATTTTTTCAGTTTTTTTTTAATTAGAGGCCTGGTGCACAAAAATTTGTGTACTCGGCAGGGGGGTTCCCTCAGCCCAGCCTGTGCCCTCTCGTAGTCTGGGACTCCTTGGGGGATAACTACATGCTGGCTTATCCACGGGAGGCCCCTATGGTGGCAGGGCGGGCAGCGACTCATGCTGTCCAGCCCCGCAGCCCCGGGTCACACAGGGGAGGCCCGGATGGCAGCTCACGCTGTCCCACCCCACCTGCAGTATGCTAATTTAACAGCCATCTTTGTTGGATTAATTTGCATACTCTTCTTATTGGCTGATGGCCTTAGTGAAGGTACGGTCAATTAGCATCTTTGTCTTTTATTAGTGTAGATATATATTTATTTATTAATTTCAGAGAGGAACATAAAGGGAGAGAGAGATAGAAACATTCATGATGAGAGAGAATCATGGATCGGCTGCCTCCTGAAAGTCCCCCACTGGGGATCAAGCCCACAATCCCAGGCATGTGCCCTTGACCAGAATCGAACCTGGAACATTTCAGTTCTCAGGCCGATGCTCTATCCACTGAGCCAAACCAGCAAGGGCCAGAGTTTTTTTTATTATGTTGATCAGATCAATAAGGAAGTATGGCAAATTTCCTTCAGTGATTTAGTTCCTGAATTTCCTTCCATCTACTAAAAGAGGCAATAAATATAGTGACTCAAACTTCATTCCCTAAAGCTGCTTCTTTATTTTTATATAAATACTTTGTTTTAAAAGTTCAGAATGACTCTGTTTGCCTATTCTTAATCTATACAAATCTGAACTATGACTAAAAACACTAACATATTTGTGTTTTTGTGTTCCAGAAAACAACCAAATGTATATTTTGGGGAAAAAAAAAATTCATGACGTCTCATCCACAAATTTAAAGTAATTATTTAAAGATAATTACTAACTATTAATTAAGTCATAGTCTGAGCTATATGTTGAAAATCAACATGAAACCAATTTTGACCCTCAAGTAATTTATATTCCACCAAATATTATCCACCAAATATTAAGGTGGATACATTTCATTGTGAAATGTTTAATGATTCTAATGCTTATGAAACAAAGTGGGGGAGAAGAACACCCATAAGATATTAAAGTTGTAAAAAAATATTGCAATAATGTAACATAATGCCGGGAGCCAGTCCATCCTTGCTGTTTCAAGGGACCTGGCATATATGGCATACTGTTCTTAATATGTTTGCTCACCTTCTTGGCACTATGTGTTTTAACCAAGGTCTCTGAGAAAGGTTGTTTCCCCAGGTAGGGATTTTCCCCTGAAGTTAGGGAGGGAATAAAACCTCTTAACTAAGTGCCAGGCGGATAATTAATCACTTTAACTACGAACAATCATGCTTAAGCTACATAATCTTTACTCCCTGGAATGGAGATAAGAAACGCCCTAATAGAGATTGATAGGATTGGAATCAACTGGTATAAACACAGATGTAACAACACAGAACTCAGAAGACAGAACCAGGAGGCACAGAACCTACACAGAACGTTCTCTAGAGACAGAAGAACTTTGCTGGGGAGAACATGGCAAAAGATCCTGGAGTGAACCTGACTATAGAAATTGGCAAGAGAACCTGACTAGAACCTGGTGACCGAACCTGGTTGGAGAACCTGGACAGAACCTGGCTGGAGAACCTGGAGAACCTAGCAAGAGAACATGGACACAGAACCTGGCTGGAGATCCGAAGCAGAACCTCTCTGGAGATCCAGACCAGAACTTGGCTGGAGATCCTGGCTAGGCTGCTGATCAACTGAACACTGTCTCCATCAACTGAACACTGTCTCCGTGTCCTTCCTTCTTCGCCGACTCCGTCTACGCCTTTGGGAACCCCTGGACCTGCTGGGGTGGGACCCCAGCAACATAAGCAATGACTTTTAGCTTTATCGCCACAAGAAAACCATGTTAAATAATAAACTTCTGTAGGGCTAAGTGCATGGAAACCTTGGATATCAGGATTTCAGCTTTGACAAAATAATAAATGCAATTGTCCATATGTTGTGCCCTACAGGAGAATCCTGTCATGTCCCAAGTCCAAAATCTACTAGTGTCAAATGTTTGTGACAAAAGATCTTAGTCTTTTTAATGTCATTATTTACCATTCCCATCCCTTCTACCCCACCTCGCCTGCCCCCAGTACTTTTACTTTATTGTTTGTAACTTCATTCCTCAGACACACAATGCATTTTTATATCACCATGCTCTAATTGGCACAAAAGTTAGACATGAGAAATCCCCCAAGCACCAGTAAAAGAGGGGAATACAATTGATCCTGAGATTAAACTATAAAATCAATATGTAAAAAAGGGAATTCAATTTAAAAGGACTGTAAGCCTATATAGGGCCAGCAGGATTTTACTCAAAAGGATTAAATATATTAACATATCTAAAGAAAGAATATAGGAAATCTAAGGAACCAAGAGAATCTGAATGAGCCTGAAATTGGAGAGGGATATGAATGAGTTTAGAAAGTATCAGAAAAAGGACAAACAAGGGAAATAATCATTTAGAGCAGCGGTTCTCAACCTGTGGGTCATGACCAACGGAAAACACATATAGCATATCAGATATTTACATTATGATTCATAACAGTAGCAAAATTACAGTTATGAAGTAGCAACAAAAATAATTTTATGGTTGGGGGTAACCACAACATGAGGAACTGTATTAAAGGGTTGCGGCATTAGAAAGGTTGAGAACCACTGATTTAGAGCATCTACCAGACTAAAAAAAATCTGCTATACAAATCACACATCCAGGTATGTATAGGTATACACTTATAAACACACACACATACATCTATGCATGTATGTATGTATGTATGTATGCATTCATCCTTTTACCTATCATCTATCTGTCCAAGCTTCTATACTTTCATACACATAAAGTTGCTAGATATCATCTCTAAATTAGATCATCCGCCATTCCAAGATGGGTGGGATAGAGCCAGGGATTTGTTTTATGGGCTTAGACAGTGATGAATTCATCAAGAGCTTGCATGCTTCCTCTTCCAGTATGCGTCACTTCCAAAGCCTCTACAGGCATTATTCCTTTTTGTGGACTTACCTTTCCACACATCCTCATCTGTAATCTACTCAAATTTCACAAGTTTTGTCAAAAATGTCACCTTTTATGAAGATTTTTGTTTATTTGCTTTCTTAAAGCTTCAAAAATTTCTCATAAATTCTACCACAGACTGTTTTAATTCATTGCTTATATGTGTACCTTCCACTAGCATGTAGTTGGTCTTTCTGTTGACAAGCACACTGACAAGCACACTGTACACAATCAATAAATGAGTGACTCAAAGGTCTCAAGTTCGATTCTGGTCAAGGGCATGTACTTTGGTTGCGGGCACATCCCCAGTAGGGAGTGTGCAGGAAGCAGCTGATCGATGTTTCTCTCTCATCGATGTTTCTAACGCTCTATCCCTCTCCCTTCCTCTCTGTAAAAAATCAATAAAATCAATCAATCAATCAATAAATAAATAAATAAGTGAGCGACTGCCCAGTGTTGAATGAATGCATGAATGCATGGATAATGAATGAATGCATTAGGGATAGTTCTCACTACTTACTATGTCCTTTCTTTTGCCTATAAAAATCTTACCAAGATAATTTAATCTATGTACACTGATAGTGACATTATCTGGGATTAGCTCAAAATTACGATTTTTCACCATATATTTTACCTTATATTAACATAATTACTATTGACATTCATATTTGCTCTAGTTTCTTTACCTATCGTTGGGAAGATAGAGAATCAGCAATTTTGGGCATGTAATTTGGAAGCTTTTTTGAATAGAATCTTTTCCTAAGCCTGCTTGTATATACAGTGTTACCTACCAATAACTAAGGTATGCCATTTCTCAGAGTATTTGTGTATCTTGGAATGAATCATTTCACTAAATGTACCACAAATCACTGAGATATTTTATGGATGTCGTCAAGAGCCAACATCTCAAACAGTAATTTATCCATGGAAAAAATTGGGGTAAATATTTGCAATTTAAACAGCTAAATTTTTTATTGTATAATGAGACTGTAGTGTACATAGTCGTTATACAAGTTGTAAACGTTAAGACTATGAGAAATATTGCTGGCACTGATTGGCAAGATTATGTCCTGTAGTGATAGAGAAATGTGTGGTATGGTGCCCATATGAAATTAAGAAATCCATGTTTTCATCTAGCTTAGACTATGTAGATTTCAAATTGTTTTTACATCTGGTTAAAATGTTATTTTAGGATTTTTTTTAAAAAGCTCAACAGCAATTGGCCCCCAAAATGGCACTGGCACTGTTATTATAACATTGTGATGTGATAAAATGAAGTGAATCAGAAATGATACATTAATTCCATATTACAATATTCATGGCTTTAAACATTAGAAGGGTGAATGTTCTTGGTCTGTAATGAAGGATTTGCTATTTCCAAACATTTAGAAAATAACTCATGTGTGCCAGAGAAAAAAAAGTGTTGCTAGGCTCACCAATTTCTCTCTATTCATCAAATTATTCTATGCAGGGTACCAAGCCAGTTTTTATGCCCGTGGGACAATGCATAGTACTTACCAGAGTGAGCCGAAGCCTATATTGAAAAAGGAAGAATTTTCATTTCAATGAAACCCAGTACATCCCAAACACCCAGCCAAAGGCAGTCCCTAGCTCCTACTGTTAATTCCTTTTCTCTGGCTCTACCTTATGCCTGAATTTCTAGGTCTATGCCACAGGTAATTACTATTCAGAATTGTTTCATAAATTTGGGGGGCTCTTATGATAATACCTAAAATCATAAGGTCATTAAAAGTTTGGGGAAATGCATCTCTCCTTACTTTCAGGTAATATGATTATCATTTACATAGGGTTGTTCAAGTGCTATAGTATTAAATTAATGTAAGCATCCAATTTTTTATAACTAAACTAGAGTCCCAGTGCACAAAATTCATGCACTTGGGGGGGTCCCCCAGCCTGGCCTGTGACAATCGATCGGAGCCCCAAAATCGATTGCCCCAAAGAGGTAGACCCCGCCCACCCATCTGGGGTTCCTTGATGGATTGCTCCAAAGAGGTAGGCCAGAGCTGGGGGTCCCGCCTCTGTGCCAAGTGGAGCCGGGAGGCCGTACCCCCAGAGCCCCCAGGCAGGCCTCACCATGTGGAGGCGGGACCCCCAGGCAGGCCTCACTGCACAGAGATGGGACTCCCAGGCAGCCTCCATGCCGCCTGCGCAGGCAGCAGCAAGCCCAGCCCCTCCCATCTGTGTGTGCCCGCTGTGCGCAGCCATCTTGTGATGGCATGAGGGCATCACAGCGTGACAGCCACTTAAGCTTTTATTTGTAAGGATATTAGACTCATTTCACATTGGAATTTTTGTGCCCAGTTTGCTCCAGCGACACTATTATTCTAATGAATATCAGACCTCCACGTGAGGCTCTGTCTAAACAATATTCACCCACAGTTTGCATGTGAGAAATTAACTGCTGAGTGACTTATTTCTACTTTATAAAATCTGCCTGAATTATAAGTTTAAAAATTAATTATTGTTTACTTTACTTGTTTTTATTAAAGCAACATTAATGATAACTTTGAATAGAATGCAAAATATGTCTCCTTTTTTATAGTTTTCCACTCAACTTTCTCACCCTTCTTATCCATATGTATTTATTTTTCTTTATCAACAAAAAATTTAAATTAAGATGCACTTGCCATAATTGATATATTTTCTCCAAGAAAACACATTTTAACCTCATGATTTATATATGGGAGCATATTTATACATGATTTATAAGTGGTACTCTATTTATACATTTATTTATGGTAAAATAAAAATTTTCATACTTCTGTCCAGGATGGGGTTCAGAGTATATTTTTGCCACCTTTATTGAGATATCTCACAATCACTGGAAGTAATCATCCATTTATGTAAGGATATATAGAATATACACAATAAATATGTTTGAATACATGATCATTTAAAAGATAACTCATAAACATATTTCACAGACAAGCACACTAAATACAAAAGCCCATTAATATCCAATATTTATTTTCTCAGATAATGCCACTAAAATCCATGTGACTGTCCTTGCCAGTCACCTGAGAGCTATTTTTATTTTCTTTATCCCCTTGTTCATCAAATCCAATTGGACTAAAGGGCATTAATATGTATCCAATCTTTTCTCTTAGATGTCACCACTTCAGTTTGCCTGTCTTAATTTAGTCTCCAAATTGTTTATATATTTTTTTCTTAAAAGATTTATTATTGTAAACCCTCAGTGGATCTAGTACCTGCAAAATAATGACTAAATTGCTTAAGGGTCTTTATGATCTGCCTCCTGGCTTCTTTTGTGATCTCACTTTTTGCCAAAACAAAAGTTTCACTCAAAATGAATTAGTTGAAGTCTTTGAAAATGCCATGACTTACTTTTTTTAATCTTTATTGTTGAAATTATTACAGATATCCCCCTGTATTCCCCAATAGATGCTCTCTTCCCCTCCCTAGGCCTTCACCACAGCATTGGCTATGTCCATGGGTTTTGCATATATGCATATAATTTCTTTGGACAATCCCTTCCCACCCTCCTTCCCTTCTCTCTGAGAATCATCAGTTTATTGCATGCTTCCATTTTCTGGATCTATTTTGTTTGTCAGTTTATTTTGTTCATTAGATTCCCCATATAAGTGAGATCATGTGATATTTGTCTTTCTCTGATGGCTTATTTAGCTTAGCATAATACTTTCCAGATTTCTCCATGTTGCCTCAAAAGGTATGAGAGCCTTTTTTTTTTTACAGCTGCATAGTATTCCATTGTGTAAATGCATCACTTCTTCACTCCTTTTTTATCCACTCATCTACTGATGGGTACTTGCACTGTTTCCAGATTTAGCTATTGTAAATAATGCTGCTATGAAAATAGGGTACATATAGTATTTCTTATTTGTGTTTCAGGCTACTTAGGATATATTCCTAGAAGTGGGATCACGGGGTAAAATGGCAGTCCCATTTTTAACTTTCTGAGGAAACTCCACACTGTTTTCCATAGTGGTTATCCAGGCTTCATTCCCACCAGCAGTGTACTAGGACTCCTTGCCATGACTTTTTATGCCTACATGTCATGACACACAAAATCCTTTTTACACTCTAACTTCCTCAGGAATGTGCATTAATCTATTTTTCAAATTTCTGTTCTGATATTGCACCTCTGCAATTACCAAGTACCCAAATTTTGCTGGGAAAACTTCCCCCTTAATTGTACAATGAGTTATGATTATGTATCTGTTTGCCATCAAATGAGTTTACCCAGTATTCAACATATTTTAGACAATCACTACTTGCTTTTGAATGGAAAAGTTATTGTCATATCAACTTTGTCTCATCAAAGTAAACAACAAAATTAAAAAAAAACACACAAAATTACAAAGACTGAAACAGATTTTAAGAACACTAGTGTTGTAATACTTAGCTTAGTTTCATTATGCTGAGATAGTATAGTGGCTATATTGTAGTAAGAAGTAGATAATGCTTTTCTATCCATTATGTAAAAAATAAAGATGAAGATTGTTATGCTCTAAGGCTAAGTAACAGGTCCACAATAATTTCCTGAAATGTCAAGTGTTCAGGTTATTACATATTTTTGTTGTGAATCAAATTATCCCTTTAAAATGCAAATTTTAAACAGTGTTTAAACGCAGTGTTTAAATGCAGTGTTTTTATTTTTTTATTTTTTATTTTTTTAATATATTTTATTGATTTTTTACAGAGAGGAAGGGAGAGAGATAGAGAGTTAGAAACATCGATGAGAGAGAAACATCGATCAGCTGCCTCCTGCACACCTCCCACTGGGGATATGCCCACAACCAAGGTACATGCCCTTGACCGGAATCGAACCTGGGACCCTTCAGTCCGCAGGCCGACGCTCTATCCACTGAGCCAAACCGGTCTCGGCATAAATGCAGTGTTTTTAAACGCTGCATTCTTAATTTAATAGATTTTAAGGAAGCCCTGTCTAGGTTTACCACTTATTCCATGTGGTATGCACATATAGGAACTTGAGTTAAGGCTCAAACCTTGTGCGCTAAAGGGGCATACATATCTTTGGAATATCAGGTGTGAATAGAAATATGGCCTCTCACTCCTTCTGGCCTTGAATCTACTTGCATATTATTTAACCTCTGCGATTCTTTTTTTTATATTACCTACTTTTTTGTTTTTTATTTTTATTGATTTCAGAGTGGAAAGGAGAGAACATCATTGATGAGAGAATATCATTGATCAGCTGCCTCCCGCAAGCCCCACGCTGCGGAGCGAGCCCACATGCAGGTATGTGCCCTGACCTGTAATCTCCTGGCTCCTAAGTTGACGCTCAGTCACTGAGCCATGCCGACTGGGCTTACCTATTTGTTAATCAAAATAACATATTGACATACTTTTATAAAAAGTTAAGAGGTACCAAACCCCATATAATTAAGATAACTGGGGAAAAAATAGCAGTTCACTAACCCTTTTACCTTCCTAAGAACTGTGATCTCCCAATTGTAATCATGTTGGCAGCAATGGATTCATTTGGGAACTTCCATGTCTTCAGATGAGGCTCTTCCAAACATCCACCTGGGTGTGAAACCTGCAGTGGTGTTCCAAAAACAGGGTGGGCATAGGTGGTTTTACAATTCAGCATGTAGAATTTTTTTAATTCTACCTCCCATTCCCTGCTGCCATCTGCCTGCCCAGGGTGACCCAACAATCTCTTAGGTATCATAAAGAAAGGTTAGCCATGTGAGGCTTGACAATAATCTTAGTCAGATAAAACACAGATTAATCAATTGTATCTTTAATTGCTTATCAGTGAAATGACTTCCAAGGTATGTAAAGAAATGTTGAATACAACTGAGTCATGTATGATTACTTTGACACAATTATTTAACATGTGTGACCAGATTCCTTGTAATTGAATGCAGTCACACAGAGATCCTGTTAGAAGATATGGAATTACGAAGTTACCAGCTGTTTAAAGAATACACAAAACTAAACATTGATAGCTCTGGTTAATATATTGCAAACCTGATATTTTAAAATACCTTTTTTCAAAGTCTGCTCTGAATTTTATTCTTAGAGCACATCTCATTTCAGTTGCTCAGTTTTCATGATAAATAATTGATCTGTATTTAGCTTACATTCAATTTACTGTTGGAAAAGATGTATATACCCTAGTTATTCCAAACATACTTAAAAGTTTTCAAATTATACCCTAGTTATTCCAAACATACTTAAAAGTTTTCAAATTACTAAATAGGCCATTAACATTAAAGTTTAAATATTCATTATTTAAAGTTAAATAAAATTAAAAATTCAGTTGCTCATTTAAACTAGCTACATTACAAATTCTCAGCCATGTGGTTAAATGGCTGACATATTTGACAGAAGATTAATATAGTATACCTCTTCCAAAACCCTACTTTTATTTTATTTTATTTTTATTTTTTTTAATATATTTTATTGATTTTTTACAGAGAGGAAGGGAGAGAAATAGAGAGCTGGAAACATCGATGAGAGAGAAACATCGATCAGCTGCCTCCTGCACATCTCCTACTGGGGATGTGTCCGCAACCCAGGTACATGCCCTTGACCGGAATCAAACCCGGGACCCTTCAGTCCGCAGGCCGACGCTCTATCCACTGAGCCAAACCGGTTTCGGCCAAAACCCTACTTTTAAAATGAGAAGGAGTAACATCATAGAGGACTAACCGACACATGTATCCAAATTAATATTTTCAAATTAATTTTAAGGCTAAGCAAATAAATACACACCTGAGTTTGGGCTTTATTAGTTGTGTAGCATCATCTGTAAAGCTTAATAATATAAACTAATAGTTTTCAATTAGCAGTGTGAAGAAAATGCTTAAATTGAAGGTATTCAGATCAATAGAGGAAACACGCACAAAGGTTAAGTTGAAAAAAAATTTAGTATTAATGCAGAAATGAATCTCAGTAAAGCAAGAGAGAAAGTAATTCTCACATTAACTGAGGTGATATAAAAAGAAAAATACAATTTAGATTTTGGAAATAGGTTAATAAAAGCATAAAACATGAAACATGATTTTAACAGTGATATGTTTACCCTTCCTACCAGGATGTTCTAATTTTTATAGAGAATCACAAGATTTTCAGTAGTGTGTGGAGTGTACTAATTTTTTTTTTTAACATCACCTGAGGATATTTTTCTGTTGGTTTTTAGAGAGAGTGAAAGAGAGAGAGAAAGATAGAGAGAAATATAGATTTGAGAGAAAACATCCATTGATTGCACACGCCCCAACCAGGGCCAGGGCTGGGGAGGAGCCTGCAATCCAAGGTACATGCCCTTGACTGGAATCAAACCTGGGACTCTTCGGTCCACAGGCTGACACCCTATCCACTGAGCCAAATTGGCTAGAGCAGTTCTAATTTTTAACAATAGTTATTTGACTCACAGCTAGCCTGTCTGTTAGGGATCAAACAACATTACATCATTCATGAGAGAAGAAAGGGGAACTATTAAGTCAAAGCTCTATCGTGTGAAGTTTCTGGTCTCAGGCAGACTTTAGCACCTTTGCTTGGGACATCTGGGAAAAGTTCTGGGGAAGGTTTCAGCAGCCTGTTGCGAAACAACTCTCTCTGTTAAGATTCTGCCTTGTTAAGAACAGAGGCCCCGATTGCCTTGGAAAGGACTAGCTTTTCAATGGTGTTGACATCAACTGCCATGGAAGACGGAGATGGTGTCCCTCTGAACAACAGCCAGGCAATCCTACTGCCCATAGCAACTTATCTGGGTTCCCTCAGCTCAGGGTGCTCTTACTTTCTCACAACCCACTCGTTGTGAAAGTGTCACTTGGGCCTCCGTGCGTCAACCCATGGAAATTGGAGTTCAGGGAACTGGAGCGAAAATGATGATTCTTGGCTACAGTGATCGCAGTAATAAACTATGCTTTAGCTTTGACTCACGGGTCTTATGTTTCTGCAACATTCATGGAAATGTGGCAGGCTAAATTGTTAGCTTTCAAATAGGGTAAAATTTCAGGCTCCTCCCAATTCTTGACAAAATTTACTTTGACATTGGTTACAAATAATTTGCTCAATGACCTTACTATTTTGTGGAAAATTTTTATTCTGTGTTTTATTCAGTGGGGCACAAAAGTATGTATATTGACATTTTTTAAAAATATATTTTTATTAATTTCAAAGAGGAAGGGAGAGGGAGTGGAAGATAGAAACATGAATAATGAGAGAGAATAATTGATCAGCTGCTCCTGCAGGCCCCCTACTGGGGATTGAACCCACAACCTGGGCATGTGCCCTGACCGAAAATTGAACTGTGATCTCCTGGTTCAGAGGTTGACACTCAATCACTAATCCATGCCAGCTAGGCTGTACATTTAAATTTGAGCTAACTATTCAAAATTAAGTCATCATAATTTGCACTTTTCCATTGTAATGTCAATCTTACAATTCCAGTGTAATGTAAAAGGTAGTCTCTACCTTTTGCTTAGTCACAAATATTTTGAATGCCAATACCATATAAACAATAAAAATAACTTTTAGTCTGATAAAATAAGATATACCAACATATAAGTATCCTATATTAGTATGAATTACATTACTATGATATATTAGGTTTTGAGAACTTGTTCAATAAATAAAAGACAGATTGCAATTTCTTCTAAGAGTATTCTAAACAAAGTATAAACCAACTCATTTCCTATTAAGACTTTTGAAAAACGTTTATTGTAATAATGTGGCAATGCAAACTGATACTTGGAAAAAATAATATGTAGTCTATTGTGAAATATTTTCACTTACCAACTTAGAATGAATGTTTCAAATTCTGGAAAATACTTCTATTATGCATTCAAAATATTTTCTTTCCACTTTTCAGTCAAGGTAGATGAATTTTAATACAAATGCCATTAAAATATTTAAATAAAATGAATTAGTTCAATGTTAGTATAAATTTTATTTTCTTGAGCTGGAGTAGTGAAAAAAATGTGAAATATTGTCTTATGGAAAATATTTTTGGCCACAGTATTCTCTTTTATTTATTCCTCTATTAAACAAACATTTAGTCCTTACAATAGACAGAAATTGGAATGACTGTCGAGCTCCCAGCAGTTTCTCCAAAGATGCTAACAGTGCTACTTTTCCTTTTCAGCAGTTGTGAGTGATTGTTGCCAAGACAGAAATCATGACCCAAACTAGAACTAAAACTCCAGGCACAGACACTGAACGTGCTTGGTGCTCCTCTGGTTTCCAGTTTCCCTGAGACTCAGTTGTTCAGCTCTTCTTTTCCTTTATATGAGCCTCATCAGTACCCATACAGTAGAGTTCATAACCACAATTTTTCTTATATTAGAGTTTGTTTCTGTTGCTTGCAGTTAAAAGCATACCAGTTTGTATATGCTACGTAGTGGGTATATAAAAAATGAGTAAGAGTGTTACTATAATCAAGGATCATGCAACTTAGTGGCAACAAGTAAATTATCAGTTGCAAAACATGAGATAATTATTTGCTAAGGCAAGAATAAGTCTTGGGTTCTATAGGAGACTTCTCAAAGACTTTTAACCCCATCTCATTTGACAGGGTAGAGGGTTTCAAGGCCACTAAATTCCACTCCTTTTCTTTATTTTTCACATCATCAAACATGATAAAACTGACCCAGAATGCTCCCTTATTTTAAATTGCATATCTATTTTCTCACCACTTTTGAATGTCTCTACCAACACAAAGTTACTCTGAGGGAACCAAACTCACCCAGAACCACATATGCTATAGAAAAAAATGTGCTTTTCAACCCTAGTTACCATTTTTTAATAGGAAAAATTATTTTGTAAAGCTCCATTTAATATCCCCTCAAATTATAGATACTAGAATTTACATTTCTAGAAAAATTTAAAAAAAATCAATGATGCTTTGATATAAAGGTGGGAATATGTCAAGTGATTATTTTAGTATAATAATATATATTTTGATATGAACATGCTCAAGAATAACTGCACTGGAACATAATAAGGTAATTAGATATTTACAAATCTCTGTAAGAGCAAGGTGAATATGGCAGTTAAAAATACAGAATTATACAAATGTATTTTAAAGCCAACTCAAAAACTATAAACAGCTTTCCACTAATGATGTGATTTTCCAAAGTGGTGACAGTGCTTACTAAAAGTAAAATATTTCAATTTGCATAGTATTACCTTCCCGCAAGCAAAGTGTTTATTAAAATTATGCAAAAATAACCATTTTGGTTTCTCTGTGAAATAGTGTTAGGTTCTTGGCTCAAATGATTTAAACCGATTTTTAGCCAACATAAATATCTAATAGGATTTTAGAAAGTTGTGTGTGTGGAGGGGAGGCACAGTAAAATTATATGGGTAGAAATGTCATGTGTATTACCGAATATTTAGTTTCTCTTGACTACACCCAGTAAACCACAGGAAACCTTAATCAACAAAGCTATTATGACAAACAAAGTCATATCCACTAATTTCCACAATGATCCCTAGGGAAAAGTGCCCCTTCCATTGAAAAGTATAGTCATAGAGAATTTATAGATTGTTCAGCTGGTGAAACTTTTTAATAAAGCTTTTTTTTTACTCCTAATAATTTGCATTCTGGGTTATGTAAAGAGAAATCAAAGAAAGTTGGTTCATAGGAGGTAGAGAGAAGATAAAGGAAGAGAACAACGTTTATTTCAAGCAATGCTTTTAGACAAACTAGAGATGGTTAAAGGAGGTGACAGTAGGAGAAAAATTTTACTTGAATAAAGTAAAAATGAATAATACAAATTATACAACGAATGAGTTAACCTCGGTGGAATCTATGTTATATAAGATGCCTGGCGGGGAAAGGTTGGGTCAAGAATAGTTAAGCAGAAATCGACCATGGACCAGATCTGGCCAGCAAACACTTTATTGCTTGACTCACACATAGTTAAAAAAATGCAGACCAACATTTCAATTCAATAGGTTTGTGACATTCCCAAAATTTGGTATTCTGCGTTCTTTTGATAAATTGAAGATCTTGAATCAATGAACCATATTTCCAGATGACAACATCATGTTAAAACTGAGTAGTGGCTGCTTCCTTTACATGGCACATGGACACCCCGCCCCCCCAACCCCCCACTGCCCACAATCTGGTAGATTTCTGCTTTTACACAATCTCCCTCACCCTGGTAAAGGCTTTGCATTTGTGACCCTTGGTTTATAGTTTTAATGACATATTATTGAAGCAAAGTTTATTTTAGTAGGCTATAGGCTTTTTTTTTTAGTAGTGGGGTGGTGGGTGGAACTTCAGAATCCCATTAGTGCTAATATATAGAATGAATTTTAGGTTATAGGAATAGAGTATGTAAGAAATCACAAGTTTATGGTAGTGGTAATGATAAATTTCAAGAGAAAAAGTGATCCAAGGTATAATTCAAGGGTAATGTAGACTTGTCTGGTTTGTCTATTTAGATGAACATGAGAGGAAATAGAGGGCTTATACATATCACTAACATTTTGAACCCAAATGAGGGGCAAACATGGAAGTGCTATGAACAGAACTTGAGGATTAAATAAGGTTGCTGGTTTTGGAGGAATAATGAGTTTATATTTACACCTAAGCCTGTTGAAAAAATGTCAGAATCTTTCCATAAAAGATTTGTCAGGCATAAGGTTGAAATGATCATTGAAAAAAAACCAATCCAAGTAAAGCTGGAAATAGAATATTGCTTGAATAATGCCTATATTTATTGGAAAAAAAGAGAAAGAGGAAATAGAGATAACCTGAAAAGAATGGATCAGAATGAGAACAGAATCATGCAGAAGAGGACGGTGATAGGCCAACGATACATTTCAAAGATTAAATAGTATGACATGCTAGAGAAAAATTCAGGAGGATGGTCACAGAGATGTGGTGTATAAGAGAGTAGTAGCTGGCCTCTCTTGAGATAGCTAAATTGCTGTTGGGTAGTCTAGTTTTAATTCAAGTTATAAAACAGGACATAAATACAAAACGAGAAGAAAAGATTTGGTACAAATCACTTTTAAGCATGAAGGGAAGTAGTGACTTAAGATGCCAGTTTGATTTAGTAGGTTTCTGAAAGGATTTAATAGGCACCCAAAAGGATCCAATCTTTCCTGTGACAATGCCAGGGACATAGTTTCTAATGTTTCCTGAATGATCATGTTCTATTGCTATGCTTCACCATACTCACAGGAGAGGTAGTCCTCTCCCCCCTACACACACACACCCATGAAGTATTTCTAGTTTATTTCTAGTTCCTTATAGTCCTTCCACCCTAAGGATCGCTGTCTACTATTGTAGCTAGCAAAACTGGACTTATCAGGTGAGAAGGAGGACACAACTGGGAAGTTAACCAAAAGCTAAATTCTCATGCAGAAAGGGAAGAAGTCTTGTTAACTTTTGCCCACACTCTCTATGCACGATTAGATATTTACAATTACGTTTATGTAATGTTAAAGATGGTTATAATGAGTGATATTTTATACTTCATTCTTTACATGTTATCATATTCCTTAATTAATTTATAATTGATATGAAGCATTTTTATTAAAGGAGTAAATATTTTATTGAAATATCTATATTTGTAAAATAAACAAGTCGTGGGAATTCTTGTGTCATCATTTCCATGACGATTTTCTGGAAATTCTGGCCATACTAGTAATACAACAAATATAAATATTACATGTAGTTTTTAATAGAATACCCAAATAGAAACTTTACAAATGATTTATTTATATGCAAAATGTCATATAACTGCAACCTTGTCATTAATAGAGCCACGTGAGTCTGACGAAGGAAACACGGATGCAGGGGACTGCAAATGCTTTTGGGAATTGTGGGGATACAGGAGGTGGGAGCCCTGGCTTCTGGGTGCAGAAAAGCCAACTGATGACCAGAAATACTTGATACTCATGGATTACTATGTAATTAAGAAATACACATTAAATTTTTTTGAAATAGACATTTATTTTTAAAAGACACAAGAAGAAAAAATAAAGAGCAAAATAAGAAGTAAGATGTAGGATTAAATTTAGATTTATAAAATTTAACAATAATTATTTCAGAATAGATTTAAAAAATTATCCCACCTAAAAATGAGCTAAAAATCTAGAAATGAAAAATAAAATGAAAGTAAGTGGTGGTATGTAAATATAGCTAAAAATATTACTTAAAACACTATGGAGCAGCAGCCTGGCGATGTGGCTCAGTGGTTGAGCAGCTACCTATGAACCAGGAGGTCATGGTTCAGTCACCGAGCAGAGTGCATAACCAGGTTGCAGTCTCAATCTCCAGTGGGGGCTGTGCAGGAGGCAGCTGATTTATGATTCTTTCACATTATTGATGTTTCTATCTCTCTCTCTCCCCCTCTCCCTTCCTCTCTGAAATCAATAAAAACATATTTTAAAAACCTCACTCTGTAGCAATGTTACCATGAGACAAAATGAAATGTAAGTTGAAACCATTACAAAAGAACACAGTCATTTTATTTTTGAGAGGAAAATATTGCCATTGATTTATTTTCAAACAATGAAGGGCTTTTAGATATTTAAAGTACAACTGAAAACTGCCAGGAGAATTGGCAACTGCCTGACAATTTTTAGAAATTTTCAATATACTCTGCTGAGAAACAGTAAGTTCATCAGATAGAATATAAATAACTCTCAGAAATAATTCAATAATACAAGTGTCAATCTTGATCTCAGTGGTAGATAGGCATAAATGTATTTTTAAAAAAGTGAATGAATTCAGTAAATTATTATAAAAAATAACCGTGCATAAGACCACAAAAGAAATTTCAGCAAATATTTCACATTTTATATTATTAAAACCGTAATTATTGGTCACAGTTCAATGAAATTTCAAAGTAACAGCAGCTAACATCTAGACATTTAAGAAAACATTTCTATGCAATTGAATAGACAGACAAAAAAGCCAAGTTAAAACTTTTTAAATAATTTGAATCAAATGACAACCCTAAATATGTAAGTATAGATAAAGCAACACTTAAAAGGGAGCTATATTTTTAATTCATAAAAATATAAAAGTTTTAAAGTAAATGAAAGTTTTGAACTCAGGAAACTGGACAAAAAAAAAAAAAAAACAAGAACAAAAATAAAACTAAAATCAATTAAAATAAGAAAGAAAAAAAAGACAGCAGAAATTACAAAAATCTGTCACCAACAAATTATTACTGATTAATAAGGCCTGTAACATCTATTGAAATACCTAATAAATTAAAAACTACCACAAGTATAACAAATGGGGATAGGAACAGCATCATGGGCATAAACAGGATATAAGTAACAATTTTTAATCAATAAAAATATCCAGTTTTAGATTGCTCTGATTGCTAATGATAACACAGGGACTCAAGTGGGGGTTCTGCTTTATTACCAGCCCAAGGCTTCTTCCAGGCAGGGATGTCAATCATGTAGAAAGGTGGCAGTAGAGAGGCGCAACTTTATGATCCATATCACGTTTGATGAAATTTCTGTAGAAGAAACAATATATTAGCACTCTGCAGATCCAAAGTCACATCCAAAGCACTGCATCTGTCAATGACACTTATGACTTTATTCTTTTTCTGTGGTTAAAATAAGACTTTTTAAATGTCTTCTCAAATTCTTGCCATACTGGAGGACCATCTCTAAATACGATTTTTCTGGGTCAGGCTATTTTCTTCACTATGGTGACCTTTCTGTTGCCATGGGTGTAGGTTTGTTGGCAGAAAAGGTGCATTTTCATTTTTAGTGAGAGCTCAGCTTGGCTTGGCTAAACTGCCACTGTTTTTTCTGACCTTTCTCTATGCTGTGGCCCTAAGAACATAAAACGTCTTTAGCTTTGCTAATTTATTTGCTATTGTGTTTTCACTAGATAAGGTGCCAGACATCTCATCTTTATACTCTTGTCAGTTTATGAGTTACCTCACTTTATGTCTATAAAATATTCCTGCTGCTTTTCACTCACCATACACAATTGGATAAATTCTTCCCCTAATTCAATGACTACCTAAAGGATTTAGAAGTGAGGGTCAAAAAGAACTTCTATTAAATCTTTAATAATCATTCCATAGAGCAAATACTTTCATGCATTGTTTTTTGTAGAGGTGTTATAAACAATGGATTTAAGAAATATATGTAAAAAAATTGAAATTAAGAACCAATAGATACCAATAAAAGTTTATATTTGTCTCAATTTTAGAATGAGCAAAAGGCTTCCTTATAATAGGCTGATAGAGAAAAAAAAGTTCAGCTTTGGTTAAATATGATGTAAAATATTTGCCATGTCAAAATGTCACAAATACAATCAATAAGATTCTCACATCTAGCACTTATCTTCATAATTAAATAGTTCTTATTATCAGATAAAGGAACCTGAATAGCCTAATATAACTAGAAATTGTTCTAAAATACAATTTGTAGAAATAATATTTCCAATACATTTTAAAAGTTGACACACACACACACACACACACACACACACACACTAAACATTAAATAATTGAAAAAAAGAGAAAAATACCAAAAAATCCTAATTTCTTACTACATTTACAAATATTAAAATAGACAAATGTAAATGATTGGGAACTAATAGTAGAAGTGATTTTATACTCTATGTTGGAAAAATGAAAAAATGATAAAGTCTTAAAAAGACTCTGCAATTGCTTGTGCTTGCTAAAATATTTTCATTTGCATGAAACAATCTTAAGAAAGAATATAAGCCTGGCTGGTGTGGATCAGGTGTTGAATGTCAACCTATGCTCAGGTCAAGGTTCAATTCCCAGTCAGGGCACATGCCCAAGTTTCAGGCTCGATACCCAATGTGGGGCATGCAGGAGGCAGTCGATCAAGGATTCTCACTCATCACTGATGTTCCTATCTCTTTCTCCCTCTCCCTTCCTCTCTAAAATCATTAAAATGTATTTTTAAAAATTCTATATAATAGAAGCATTGTATGCAAATTGTCCCCTTGACTGGGAGTTTGTCTGGGAGTTCGACCAGGGGTGGCTAGCCTGTGAAGGGAGGGAGTACCCAACCAGCATTAGGCAGCTGCTAGGGGCCCTACTAGTGCACAAATTTTGTGCACTGGGCCTCTACTTGAATATAAGATACAGTCAAATTTTATTTACAGTTCTATTAGTAAAATTATTATTTTAATAAAAAGAAAAATAATTTCAAAGTTCCATATTAATTTCTCCTTCAAATAGTTAGCAAGTCCTGTGCTAATTTCTGGGGATAAAGCAGGTACTAAAATATAAATTGTCACTGTCCTAATGAAGTTTAGAAACTAATGGAATAAATCCATATTTATAAATAATCCCACTAAAGGCTATATAATTACAAACCACATATTTAAAAAAAAAGTCACAGGACACTTTGAGGGCATATACAAGAGAGTAATGAGAAATGAACACCTGAAATACAACTACATGGTGACAGGAGGTCACTTCTAGATTTCTAGTTATGTATGCCAAAAAGTACCTTTGCTAATGAACTTCTGCTTTACCTGAAAGTAGTCTAATTAACAGAGCCATTTAATATAAATAGTCATGTTGATGAATGTTAACAAAATTAATTTGACAAGAAAACAAAATAATGCTTTATAGCCTTTACACATAAATAGCAGAAGGATCCTCAAAAGCTTCATCTTGAAGTGGCTTGGAAATGACAATCTTTATCCACAGAGAAGAGGTGGTTCTAATTAAAATTTTAGCATTTAACTATTGCCAATGAAAAGTTTTGATTGGTGAAGATTTCCCATGTGCTTTTTTGATTAATGTAAAAGAAACAAGACACACTACGTGCTTGATTAGTCATAAAGGCCAATAGATTTTGTAGGTACTCTAAATAATTAAGCATTTAAGATTTAAGCCAGGGTAAATTCTCTTCCACTGAGACTCAGGGGGGAGGGGACACTAAAAAGAATACTTGCACCGGCCCAACTGAACCTTATAGTGATGGTGGTGAATTTAAAATGGAAACAATCCTATCTAATGAAGGAGAAACATGGTAATTAGCCGTACGTCAGCTACCCTTCCCATTGGCTAATGAGGGCAATATGAAAATTAACTGCCAGCCAAGATGGTGGCCAGCAGCCAGGCAGCTTGAAACTAACATGAGGCTTGCTTGCTTCAGTGACGGAGGACTCCAACGTTCCCCGCCTGCCGCTGCCGGCCTCTGAGCTTGCAGTTTGAAACATTGTTACAAATATAGAAGCTAAACAAAACCCCAGAAACCTGCTTTCAGCCAGCCGGGATCTCAGAGCTGGAGTTGATACAGTGTTTCGATTATAGAACCCAAACAAATCAGATACCTTCTTTCAGCAGCAGAAGCCTCAGAGCTGGCGCCAAGCTAAAGTTGGCCCAGAATAAAAAAGAAAAAAAAGAAAAAAAGGAGCAGTTGGGAGCTTCAGTCACCCGCCAGCCTAAAAACAGCCCTAAGCCCCTCACCCAGACCGGCCAGGCATCCCATTGGGACCCCCACCCTGAAGGGTGTGTGACCAGCAGCAAACAGCCATCATCACCTCATCCAGGCTGGCCAGGTACCCCAGTGGGGACCCCCACCCTGAAGGGTGTGTGACCAGCTGCAAACAGCCATCATCCCCTCACCCAGCTTGGCCAGGCACCCCAGTGGGGACCCCCACCCTGATCCAGGGCACCCTTCAGGGCAAACCAGCCAGCCCCCACCCATGCACCGGGCCTCTATCCTATATAGTAAAAGGGTAATATGCCTCCCAGCACCTGGATCAGTGGAGTCAAGAGGCCTCCCGACACCGGGATCAGTGTGACAGGGTGCAGCGCCCAAACCCCCTGATCGCCCTGTGGCTCTGTGTGTGACAGGGGGTGGGGCCACAACCTCCCTATCTGCCCTGCTCTGTTCGTGACAGGGGAAGGCGCCCCAACCCCCTGATCAGCCCTGTTCTGTGCCTGATAGGGGGAAGCTCCCCATGCTCCTGATCGCCCTGCAGCTCTGTGTGTGACAGGGTGCGGTGCCCCAACCCCCCCACCCCCACGGGCCCTGCTCTGTGTGCATCGAGGTAGAGCCATAACCTCCCCATCGGCCCTGCCCTGAGTGTGACAGTGGCAGCGCCCCAACCCCCTGATCGGCCCTGCTCTGTGGGTGATAGAGGGCGATGCCCCAATCCCCTGATCCGTCCTGCTCAGTGTGTGACAGGGGACGGTGTCCCAACTCCCCTATTGGCCCTACTCTGTGAGTGACGGGGGGCGGGGCTCCTCAATCCCCTGATAGTCCCTGCTCTGTGCGTTACAGGGGGGAGCTCCCAAACCCCCTGATGGGCCCTGCTCTGTGCATGACAGGGTACAGAGCCCCAACGCCCTTGATGGGCCCTGCTCTGTGTGTGACAGGGGGCAGCACCCCAACCTCCTGATCCACCCTTCTCTGTGCGTGACAGGGGGTGGCACCACAACCTCCCCATAGACCCTGTCTTGAGTGTGACAGGGGGCGGTGCCCCAACCCCCCTATCGGCCCTACCCTGAGCGTGACTGAGGGTGGCATCGCAACCTCCCGATCCGCCCTGCTCTGTGCATGGCAGGGGGCGGTGCCCCAACTCCCGAATCAGCCCTGCTCTGAGCCCAACCAGGGGCTGCACCTAGGGATTGGGCCTGCCCCCTGTCACCTGGGAGCAGGCCTAAGCCAGCAGGTCGTTATCTCCCGAGGGGTCCCAGACTGCGAGATGGCGCAGGCCAGGCTGAGGGACCCTCCCTACCCCCCGAGTGCACAAATTTTTGTGCACCAGGCCTCTAGAATTATATATAAGATACAAAGAATTATCCTATGTTAGACAAGGCTGACCATTAAAAGACAATGATTCCTGGGGGGGGGGGGGGGGGGGCGGTTCTATCTTTAAAGCTACTCTATCAATATTGACATATATAAAAAACAGGAACAGTTTCAAATTTATGACAGCTAAAACTTTTATAGCTTTATGTTTTTATGTTTTTCCAGATTTATTATAGAAAGTTATAAAAATTATAAATCAAAATTAGATAAGAAACTAAGTTAAGAAAAATCTGGCAAATATCACAAGCAAAACAAAATCTAGAAAGTAAAATAAGCAAAATACCTTGATTAATTAGTTGCCTGACACAATTTATATATATATATTAATTGTTTTTTTACCCAGAGGAAGGGAGAGGGATCGAGAGTTAGAAACATCGATGAGAGAGAAACATCGATCAGCTGCCTCCTGCACACTCCCCACTGGGGATGTGCCCGCAACCAAGGTAACATTCCCTTGACCAGAATCAAACCCGGGATCCTTGAGTCTGCAGGCTGTTGCTATATCCACTGAGCCAAACCGGTTAGGGCTATATTTTTAATTACTGATTTGATTAATATTTCTAAAACATATTCAAAATTATACTAAAATTAAGGCATATGCAAGAGCAAGTTAAACATGTTTTAAATTGATGCTATGTACAATTACAATATTTTGTAATAAAATTACTCTTATTCTATCAATTTATTCATGTGGGATACATTCCAAGACATCCAGTGGATGCATGAAACCGTGGATAATATCAAACCTTCTGTAGACTGTGGCTATGCTATACTATGCATGCACACACACGTACATTTCCCTGTATTCCAAGCACGGGGATTTGAATTTCTATTTTGAGTAAATGACAATTAAAATTGAATATTCTACTCACGATTTCACATTTGTAGTGATTGGAAGAATGGTTCTCACCTATTTCATGGCTTTATGGGTACTACTCTCTCATTTCAGGACTGATGTGAAGCTTTGGTTTACAGGCTCTGGTACCTACCTGTTAATGACATGAAGGCCTCTGGCCCTGTATTTGAATGCTGAGATGGACAAACCAGCAGAGGGCAGTAGGCTCTGTTTCCTGAGAGCTTTTTCTTTACCATGGGTTGGCCCACAAAAATCACCACTTGAAGTGATAATAAAGCAAAAAATAAACCCATGTTACCAAATCCAAATTGAAAGAATTTCCAAACAAATTTCTCTCAGCTGAAACTTAAAATTCACAGTAGCTTCTTAACAGTCAACTAAAATTAGGCACGTTGTAATAGAAGGGAAATCATGGCAGAGATAATATTTTTTACAAATCATAATTAAAATATTTTAATTTTGTAAATTTTACAAAAATACACACCTATATGAACATGTTGTTAGGCTTTTCCCCATGACTTTGAGTAGGTCTGTAGTTTATTGTCAATCTGGTCCTGTAGAGAAGCTATTGTCTTTACATATATGACCCTTTCTACTATTCTTTCTTTCATTTTTCCCTCTATCACTCAATTTTAAATGTATAATCATCAAGCTTCTTTTAGAGAAAGGCAAATTTCTGGTTTCTGGAGTTAAAATTCCCTTTTAGCATGTGTGCCAGCCAGCAATGTCCTCAAGCTTGCCAATTATTCCTTATTGCACTCTCAACTGGGTCCTCAAAACAGCCCAAAGTTTCTACCTGAGCACAAAGTGCATAATCACAAACAGTTAAATAACATGGGTCACAAGATCATATCATATTTAAAACACTTAGAAATCACTATTTTCTAACCAAGTTTTCAGATAAGCAGCCAAGGACGAAAGACACCAAATGATTTTCACTTTGTCTCTTCATAATTTACTGGAATAGTCAGATACACACACCTCACCTTTTTCCTGTTAGTTCTTGTGAGTTGCTATTATAAACTGCTCCTGTATAAAAAACACAACGCTCACTATGCATTACGAAGAGATAGAATGTGTGCAATATTCTTACATCACACAGGCTTTTCTTTATACTTGAATTTTACTATATCTAGCAGGCAATGCATGTATGTACTACAAAATCAGTTGATTTTTCCTAATGTATGAAATAAACAGTTTGGAACTAATGTACCTTCAAATATATGCATTTTCTACAAACTAAATGGGAAAATGATGGCTTTAATTTACATCAAACCGTCTGTCATGGGTTTGTGTAACAGATTTTATATTAACTATAGATTTAGTCAATATTCTATGGTTTGTGTTATACTTTCCACAACAGAGTAAACAAAATTATTTTTGAATATAGTCAGAGGACACTTGAATTTAGTCATCTCCCTTTCCTTAGTATCAATTATTTGTTCAAGCTTCAAAAACTTCCTACAGAGTTTGTTTTATTTTTGACCTAATGGTTATATTTTGTGGTAGAGCTAGCCAGAGTAATAGGGTACAGCATGTAACTTGGTTAATCTTTGATTGTGAAAATTTTATTATGCATAAAAGTGAAATAAATAATGAGAGTGAATAATATACAGTAACTAAATGAAACATTTGGTTCTATATATTAGCTAATTCAGGTAAGTTATTTTTCAGCAGAAATTATCTGAACAGTTGCCTCAGTTCTGTGGATAAATTTTATGCCTTCAGATATGCAAGAGGATGGTTGTCATCTATTTAAACCTTTGTTAATGAACATAAGTTCTATAGAAGAGATGTTAGCTTCTAATATTCTGAATTTGCTTGAAGCCACAAAGCATTCCTAGTATAAATGATAATTTACTGTAGAAAGTAACATCTTAGAAATCACTTATTAAAATATAATATGCATTTATAGCTTTAAATGAATACTTACTTTAATCACCAAAGACAGTATTTTCTAAAATTCATATTTTTGGTGTATTTTTCTCAAGTCTGTTTTCAGGTATATGAATCCTACTTGCAAAGGAATTATAGAAATTCAATAAAATAATAATTAGTTTTACTTGGAACTTCTAAGGCCATTCTATCCTGAATGCAATTGTTCCTTTTCCATCTCTAATCTATTCACTTTTGATGCTTACTAGGTGTTAGACAGAACAATTTAAGGATGATTGGTATCACCCTTACTAGAGACAGAAAATCTCTGATTTTTATTTCTGTTCTTTCTGAGGAAGTGACATCCACTTGTTTAAAATTAACAGATATTCAGTAGAGTGTTATTTACATTATAATTAAACATCAAAATAACATATTTAGCTTTCATTAGTTAACAACACATTTCATTCATTTAAAAATATTTTATTCTTCTAAAAATTATGGAATGAGAATCTGGACTGAGATTTCACCTCAACAAGCTATTGATGATCTAGCCCCATATGGGTCAAATTATGTATATTGTTGCCATTATTGAAAGAAAATCTAATTATTTTATTTTGAATAACTTGGTTCTTTAATTTGAAGTCATTGTTTTCCTGTTGATGTTGGATATTCAAGTTGGATGTTGATAGAATGATTGCCTATTTGACTTTAGAAAATGTGGTCAATGAAATAAAACTGTGACACTTGTCTAAACAAAACAACTGTCAACTCATATCATAGGCTCCTTCTAAGTAAAGGACTCCAGTACATTAAATTTGTTTTTCTTTGATAAATATAAGCCTTTTTACTGTCATTACTCATTCCTTCTAAAAACAGTGGAAAATACAATACATTACTCAACTGAGACTGTTAGTCCTGGGTGCATATTTTATTGATGTAAATAAATGAGATTTTGACCCACTCAACTACCCATGTTTTGATTTTATAGAAACTCTGTATACACATTGAAAGTTGTCATTTTTGAAATTACTTTATCCCTTTCCCAAGACTCTAGTGATAATATGCAGAAGCTTCAAAGTTAGGCTGTTTGAAAATCATTGTCAGGAAATATGTTAAATGATAGGTGCATTTTGATTTATTTCGATGGATAGATATAATAAGGAACCATGATAGTTTAATGTCCCAGTTGTCAATATCCACTTATTAAAAAAATATTGTTCAAGATATTATTCTTGCCTTTTTGTTCATTCTAATTTCCATTGTGACTGTTGCCATGCTGTAGTGTAGCCTTCTAGTTTAATTATACAATTATTGCAAATAAACAGTGTTTCTGATTTGTTATGTCATTTCCACTAGTAGCTACAGTGAATTAGACTTTCATGACAGAATTATCTGTTCAAAAATGTCACTGCCTGCATTGCATGTATAGCATTTGACATCTAAACTTTCAAAATATATTATTGAAATCTTTCATCCCTTGATATAGAGAACAGATAAGTGCCTATTGGTTCCCAAGAAGACTTTTTATAGTGATGGAGACGTGATGGGCTACATTCTTTGGTGGCCAATAAATTGCCTGTCTAGACTAAGGCACAAATTTTAAACGATTGCATGCATAATGACAGGGAAAGTTTATGGCAGAATGAGTGTCTTGGAGTTATAATAAACTTCAGTCTTGTCTATATACTTAATAGTGTGCCTATTCCCAAAAATGTAATTTAGAGGTAACTTTACTGAGAATTATCCTGCATAGTATTATTTTCCCAAGGAAAAAAGCCAATGAAGTGGTCCATCAGTGAGGTGGTAAAAGAACGGCTAAGTAGAATTTTGTTTCTTATAATTCAAATAAATTAAAATACGTTAAAGCTTGTTTTGATTAAATAAAAGTTTCCCCTGAAAACTTTACACTACTAGAGAAATATTTAAAACACACTCTTTACAATATCTAGCCAGAAAACATATTGCTCTCTTCCTAGGAGTTTAAAGTAAAAATTTCCTTCTTTTGAGCTGTTTTGGTAAAACAAAGTCAATACATACAAAAAGTGTATTTCCTCTGTCATTGCCCTAATGTGAGGAGGCATTATTATGTTTCAGCATAAATTTAGTTTTTAAGGTCATTGATTTAATGGAATACTTTATATGCCCATTCCTTTATTCAGGAAAGTAAATTAGCCTTTACTGTGTATTTATTAGTACAAATTATATAGAACTGAAAACAAAGTTGTTAATCATATTAGAAAATAAATTATATATTGTTTAGACATTTGCTTCTGAGAAAAGGTAAATCATGCTAGGTTGAAATGAAGAATCTTAAGTGAAAAAAAATCAGGAAAAAAAAAGAGTCAAATCAATTCAATTTATTATTTCCCACCTATGGGAATAACATAAGGGCTAAATATTCAGTGAGTAGAAATATTCAACCCACCCATTTTTTCTTTGCAGTATGAAGAAATTTTGTATACAATCAAAATTTCCATTTTCAATTACAAAAAATGCTCTTTCCATTACCAAGTGAAATAATTCTTACTTTGGCTAGAATTTAAACTTGAACCTTTTCAAGTTATTCTATTTCTACCAAGTTATTGTATTTCAAAACAAGACAGTTAAAATAAAGGGAAATAAGTGAAGAATTAAGTTTCAAAATTAATAGTTTAGTTCAAAATGACATTCATTACTTGGTAATAATTAACCAAAATTGAAAATTTATTTTTGTTGTATTTCAAAGCACCTGCTCTTCAAATTGCATTGTCAAATTGTGGTATTTTCACAATACACATAACATATTTATTAAGCCACTGTGTTGGTAAGTTGAAATCATAATCTTATCTAATAAAAGAGTGATATGCAAATTAACCATCACTCCATCACTCCGTCATAAAGATGGCAGTGCCCATAGCCACAAGATGGCAGCACCCAGTCCCTGTCCAGGCCTGTTGGCCAGGCAGGTGGCGGGGGAGGTGGCGGGGGGGGAGCTGAGTGGCGAGGCTGGATCTAGGCAGATCCAGCCTTGCCACTCCATCGCTGTTGGAGTGTCCAGGCCTGTCACCTGGCCGGGGACCGCAGGGGGAAGCAACGAGGCATGATCTGCCCACTTCAGCGGCCGATTCAGCCTTGCCAATCCAGCCTCACCCCTCCACCACTGCTGTGGTGTCCGGGCCTGTTGACCCGGCCAGGGGCCATGGGGGCAAGTGGCGAGGCATGATCCGCCTATTCTGGAGGCCGATCCAGCCTTGCCGCTCTGCCGTCGATGGAGTGTCCTGAGGGAGCGGATACAGGAGCAGAGCCGAGGCAACGGAGATGGGAGGGAGCGAGGCAGTGGAGAAGGGCAGGCTTCGCTCCCTTCTCTGCTTCGCTCCAGCCGCAGGAAGCCCTATTCTTGCAGAAATAGGTCCGAGGAAGCCCGATTCTTGCAGGAATCTTCCTGCGATGGGCCTCTAGTAAATATATAAAAGTAACTCCATTAGTAGGGCCTTAATAGTAGGGCTGCAGTTTCCCCAAATAATTCCCTCGCTATTGGAATACTTTCAAATAGTCCACATTCCTGGATGATTGGGGTAGCTTGCAAACTGGACTGGGGATCCTTACCAAGATTTGCTGAGAAGGGTGAGGGAACTCTAGTCCACTTTAACTAGAGTCCCATTTGGTTTTCTACATAAGATTTATTTTAAAAATTGGTCCACTTTGCTGATATATTTTTGAAAATTCATGAACTAGGGCAGTGGTCGGCAAGCTCATTAGTCAACAGAGCCAAATATCAACAGTACAACGATTGAAATTTCTTTTGAGAGCCAAATTTTTTAAACTTAAACTATATAGGTAGGTACATTGTTATTAACTTAATTAGGGTACTCCTAAGGCTTAGGAAGAGCCACACTCAAGGGGCCAAAGAGCCGCATTTGGCTCGCGAGCCGCAGTTTGCCGACCATTGAACTAGGGCCTTCAGTAACATCATAGTCTGTGGTTTATGCAATTAGTTTACATTTGTTTCATAGATACAAGATGCCCAGTATGCAGCAGAGGGTGTGAGCTGTCTGAAGCAGGGGTCGCTTTGCCAGATCTGGAGGGATGGATTCTGAGGAAGAGAGGCCCCTCTCAGGGACATAAGACTGAGCTGATGGTACACCTTTATTTAGACCTAGTAGGTTTGTTAGAGTCCTGTTTCAATTGAAATAAATGCAAACTTTACTTTCTTACTCATTAGCTGAAAGTTTTTCTTACCTACATTGCAACATTGTCCCAAATCTGCTATTATTTTACTTACCAAAATTTCCGAATATCCCTCCAAAATATACCCCCATCGTTCTGGGCTAACTTCCCTATGTTCATCTGAAAACCTGAATTTTATCTGGCCTCTGTCTCTGCAAATGTCTATGACAAATCCGACCTATTTTCAACTCTGTTGTCAATGTTTTTAGGAATCTCAAAAAGCCAGCTTTTGTTTCCGAACTGACATAATTTGTTTATATTTTCTCATTGCTACTTGTACTGTTGTTTTCTAAAAATGAAGTGAAATTTTATTTTGAGTATCATTTATGTTTCATGCATTATTTATTTTTTATTGTTTTAAATCTTTGTTGTTGGAAGTATTGCATATGCACCCCTAGTTTTTCCCATTGACCTCTTCTAGCCCGCCCCTGCCTCCTCCACCCAGGCCTTTACCACCCTGTTCTCTGTATCCCTGGGGTACGCATATATGCATACAAGTTATTTGGTTGATCTCTTCCCACCCACCCCGAAATGTATTCTATATTCTTGTTAATAAAATTACAAATATTTCCCTATTAGAAAAATGTTAAATGCTCTCACTGTAAGCAAAGAATTATGTTATTGTTATAAGCAAATAATCTTTTAGTAGAGCTCACACACAGCTCTCAGTAATAGTTATATGTGCTGCTATATAGCATCTCATAATTGAAGATAACCTACGAATTATTATTATTATTATTAATACTACTGTTATTATTGGTTTATATATAGTCTTTCAAATATTCTTTTTGTTTTGAGTTTTATAAACCCCTAAATTGGGTTATTGAAACAAACTATTTAAATTAATTTAAACACCTAAGGTAATCTTGTTTTCTTCATTAAGTGTTTTTGTAGGGTAGTCAAGTCTCATTTTCTAAATAAAAAGTGTGATGTCTTTATTTTGCTTCCTTATATTTGGTATGAAGTAGTAAAATTTTCAAAAATAAAATAATGCCAAGTACTTTTTCAGTAACAACAATCAAGTCAAATTTTGAGAACACGGTATTCTGAATGTCAGCTAGATACCAGGTACCCTTGAGTTATTTCAAAGGGCAGCATTAATTCTTAAGTGATGTTTGATGTTTACATTCTTTATTTGATAACATCATGGTCTGAGATTTATTTAATTATTTGACGTTTGTTTCATCAATACAAAATGCTCAGCATGCAACCAAGGGCTTGCACTGTCTGAAGCAGAGGGTCACTTTGCCAGACCAGACGTGGAGGCTGGATTCTGAGGAAGAGAGGCCCCTCCCAGGGACAGAAGACTGAGCCGATGACACTCCTCTAATTTATTTCTCCTGACCAACATTTACTGAATGAGGTCCCTGCCTTCCACTGGGTAGAGCGCTGAACACTTTCTTTCCACCACACCCTTGTAACTATGTATGTCCCTTCCACATTTGGGATCGGGTGCTTTGCTTTGCTTCCTCAAGGCTCCTAGCTGAAAAAGAGCAGATCCTCCCTCAAGGAGACCTGAACCAACTCATATGCCAACTGAAACTCCAACTGAAACTCAAAGTCCCCATAAAACAGGGCACAGCTAATTGCAAAAATGCCACAGAAAGATTAACCTTACCTTAGTTATTTAATTACTAAAGTTTTTAACTTTGCCATATTCTACTGGCTGAAAGCAAGTCATAGGGTTCTCACATACTGAAGGGGAGAAGATTGTGAGATATAAAGAGCAAGATAATGAAATTCATTGGGCCACCTGGGTAAATATAACATTTTAATATTAGTGCACTAATATTAATGTATTCCTGCTATCTGTATTTTCATGTATATTAGTAATGTTTGTATTTGTGGCAACCAATACCAAGTGCAATTGATAAGTCAATTCATATTTGTTTGATATTTTACTCTATTCTGCTCCTTTCCTCCTTGTAATTTTCCATAAAACCCCAGACACAAAATCAGACCAAAGTAATTTTTAACAATCTTATTATTGTCTCAATTTTAATCCTTTCTCAATTGAGGGAAATAAGAAGTTCCCTCAACACCCACCAGTGTGGTATAATAATTTTAGAAAAGCTACATGATACATTCATGAACTTCAAGCAATGTTACAATAAAAAACACAGAAAGAGTTGCATTGTTTTTTAAATCATAAGCTGATATCATTAACTGTGAACAAAGTAACTTCTTCTCAAAGCAAGATCCATAGAGAGCCCATTTGAAAAAACATTAAAAATGTAAAAATGGTCATTGTAAGAGGTTACTTCTACTTTTTAAATTTTTGTAACAAACTGACTAAATGATGGAAATTTTTGATTAAATTATTGTTATCATTGTATATTAAATATATGTATGTGTGTCATTATGATTACAGTTGACCTCATTGTATATCAACTATATATGTGTGTGTGTGATTATGATTACCATTGACCTCATTGTGTATTAATGAGAGAGAGAGAGAGAGATTCCCAAAGATAGGTAAATGATAGTCAAGTGGAGAGGATGGATCTTATGAAGATAGATGAGTGTGGAACCAATTGACCTTCACAAGGTTGTGACTGGACCTACATCTGTGGTTTCTGTTTAGAAGAACTAATATATTTGTTCAGAACATTTATTGATCTCACATTATACAAAGCAACTTACCTACATTCTGGTTTATTGATCACAAAAGTCTCATGAGGGCACTACTAATATAACACCCTTTTTTTTTTTTTTTCCTCATAAGGCTTAGAGAAATTAAGAAACTTCTAATGTAGTACAACTAGTAATCAGTGGATCCAGAGTTAGAATGAGTTATCTAACTCCAGAATCTGGGCTTAGGTTGCTAATTTAGTCTTTCAAATCTTAAAGTCAAAATTGAGGCTAGAAAGCAGAAAATAAGAAACTCTTGGAAGTGAATTAACTGCATTACTCATTTCCACTGTGGCACACTTACTGCCCAAATAGCTGTGTCCTTTTATTTTAGTTTTATGATAAGCTGCCTTTTTGATCTATGATAATTTTTAAGAAATGATCACAATATCTATTTGGAAACAACATGGACTCTACTTAAATTTCTTGCCTTTAAATATGTTTCTTTTCACTGTTTGATAACTTCTCACAATCATCTTCCCCCATTTTTTTTCCCTTTGTGTCTACACACACTCAGTTCCTCTTGTTTATCTTTTTGACAACTCAGAATCTAGAAGGCTTGACAAATAAGAAAGGAAACATAAATACAATAAAATGGAGCAAGGAAGTAACCAAACATATAAAAAGCTATGATGGGGGTAGGAAGCAGGGCATGCTTAAGGTACTATAGGCTTTGAGGGGAGCCTTGTAAGTGATGGTGGCACTTGACTTGAATAGTTTAATTTGATTGGTAATTTGAGACTATCACTGATGAGGTCTACCCCTGCTTTTTAGGGTTGAAGAACAAAGAACTCCTATCATTGTGTCTCTTTTTCTAAGATCATTTGGGTTTAATACTTCAGGTTACAAAAAGGTTTACAAGAGGAAGAGGCAGCCTTGGCCAACAGCACTTGCTTCGGTGTGGACAACAGCTCCTTCGCTTCATGAATGCCAGAGCAAAATGCAGCTGTATGTCCACTCTGCACATTTAATTTGGCTGAAGGGGGTCACTCGGGAAAGCTCTGACATTCCGTACAATTAAATGAACATTCAATGGGTTCTGTTGTTTTGAAATTAAATTTCTTGTGCTTGTCCGTGAGAACATAAAATGTGGAGCTGTGCTGGAGGCCTCTGCTATTTTTATCTGAAGTGCACAGAAAGTGTGACATTTTTTAAAGGAAATGTCATTTCAGTGATATGTTGCTAGTTGCTATCACACACTCTAAGGTGACTTTTAGAACAGTGCTTCACAGCGTTCAAAGTCAGACGCTCAGAATTTCCAGCATCCAAAACAGTCTTAACGACTGACAATATTTCACAGATCACACAGCAGTGTTCTTCACGTACATCTTGACAATTCTATTCTTTTTTAAAAATATATATATTTTATTGATTTTTTAGAGAGAGGAAGGGAGAGGGATAGAGAGTTAGAAACATCAATGAGAGAGAAGCATCTATCAGCTGCCTCCTGCACACTCCCTACTGGGGATGTGCCCGCAACCAAGGTACATGCCCTTGACCAGAATCGAACCTGGGACCCTTCAGTCCCCAGGCCAACGCTCTATGCAGTGAGGCAAACCGGCCTAGGGCAACAATTCTATTCTTTGAAGTAATAAATGCTTAGCAAAGCTGAGTGTGTGTGTGTGTGTGTGTGTGCATGCCTTTGTGTCTGTGTCAGTGAAACAGGGTCTATAAATTCTAAACAAGGCATGAAATAATTTGGGATTCCAAAATGGGGATATAGGAGCATTGGAAATGTTGATGTCAGTTTGGGGAAGTGATTAATCATGTCAGAGTAGTACAGGTTCAGGTCTATCAGTGCCAGAAAATCAGACTTAGATTATTTCTGGGTTTGGAAATAGATCGGGTATGCGAGCAGGATTACTATATTAGTAGGTGTTGGAATATCAGTAAACAAGCCTTTGCCAAATTGGTAAAATGATTTTGTTTTGGTTTGTTTTCACTTCAGCCTTACCTACAGTTTGCATGATCAATAATCGGCTAATGCAGAAGCACTGACAACAGCGTGGTTGTTGTGGGGGTAGGGGAGGTGGAGAAGGGTATAGGGAGATAAATGGTGTTGGAAGAAGACTTGGCTTGGGATGGTGGACACACAATACAGTGTACTGGCGATGTGTTATGGAATTGGGCACCTGAAACCTGTATAATTTTGTTAACCAGTGTTGTCCCAATAAATTAAAAATAAAATGATTACAATTCACTAACTCAGACAAAGTGTTATTTTTGAATTTCAAAACTATGGCCAGGATAATTATGGCCCCCACAGGGTTTCCTTGCCAGATAGGTAGAAGTAAACAGACTGTGACCCATATACTGAACTAAAAAATGTAATTCTTCAAATAGACATAAACCATAGGAGTGATTCATTCTGGCATTTGTCAGGTGAGTTTAAGAGAAAGAAAACACAGGAATTTAGCATCCCACTGTGTTTAAGCTTACTAGTAGATTCCTTTGCCATACACTGCTTGTTATCTGTGACCTTAAGAATGCCACCTAACCTTTTTTAGGCTTAATTGCCCCACATAAAAAGAAAAACAAGATACAGTCTGTAAATGTAGGTTAAAATGAGAATATAAAGTCATTTAAAGTCTCTTGTGGTTTCTTCTAGTTTTAGGAACTACACTTCCACTAGTTTTTAGAACAACATGCAAACAACTGAAAATATCTAACTCTAATAAAATATTTTTATACGGTAAAGGAAACAGGATTTGGAGCCTTTAAGGTAATTCTGAACTTTCAAGAGTGTGTGACTGACAACAAACCTAGTGTTTAATAACATGTGGCCCGTTTGCTTATTTCCACCTCCTCACTTATGCTGACTTGTTAGTTCTTCCCTACTTACCTGAAATTCCAACAATGGTTATTCTTAGTCTTCTTGTCAGAGGCCGCATACATAATACGAGTGAGTGTCTGTGTTAGATGTACCCTCTGGGGTTAATGACGACATTTTTTCATATGAAAATTTGAATTTTCTCTTGGATAAAGGTCTGTAAGACCTGTATTATTTTCATAATTCACCCACAATTATGTCATCAGTGCTTTTTTCCCCAGGAATGCCAGGCATAGAATAATTGATAACAAAACAGCTACACTGAGGAGTGACTTATGTTTATGAAAATAAACCATAGTTACAGTTTGAAACCTACATAAAAGAGAGGTTAATGGGTGAGAGGAGGAAGGCATTCTATAGACCACCCCAACCCACTTTTCCATTTCCAGGTGCAGTGCTTGGTGAATGATTCTAGATGTTTTTACACTTCCAATGATCAATAAAAGACAGTATATAGAATATGTTGAACAAGCTTATTAGTTATCCTGGTCAGTTTATTTAAGGTTCTGTAAGTCTTATTTCATGTTAGAGGGCAAAATGAAGAGTGTAGACAGCTGCCCAACCAGCCTGGCTCATTTTAATTCACTTTTTGTGCCCAAATCTCTTTACCTAAGTGCTTTGATTTCAACAACTAAAACATAGGAATTATGATCCTAGGGGATGATGTAAGATTATTGAAAAGTGCATTGTACTATTCAAATGAACACTGCTACATAAGAAGAAAATATTTTAATTAGTAATACAAAAATTATTCTGAATTTCTTGGCAAAGAGATATTATTTTGAAAGATGAATTTGAGAATTAAGCAATTAATGAGGAGTTACCTTATGAATATAAATGGATTCATGGGATAGGTTCATCAGTTTGAAGTTTAAGCAAAATTGAAAAGCTGTAACAGGAGTTTATTGTTAAGAAGTAACTTGACCAACTCTTTAATTCAATGTGTCATTTGAGATGTTGTTAAATGGCCATAGCTTATTTTGAAATACAAATTAATTATTTATTACAAGCATGCTATGCTTATCTCCTTCAGTCTTATTAGTATGCAAATTACTGTAATTAGGTCACTGTCAGACAGTATTAGTGCAGAGTCACTTTCCATGGTTTAGAATGAAAGGTTTTGGTTCTTAAATATTTATAAAACTCTTTCTGAAATCAGCTTAACTTAATTGAGATTATTCTGGAAGTTTTATTGGTTCAGAGGAAATAATCTCAGGGAACAACCAAAAACATTCATTCTTTAACTTTTGTAATTGACACACATGGAATTAGAATATCTGAGAAAAATATTCACCATTGTAATATACATTTTGTTCAAAAATTTTCAATCATTAAAATATGTATCTATATTTGTGTCATCTCTTTTTAAAGTATCACCATGAGAACAATGTATTAACATAATTGCAACATGTTCCCTAAAGAAAGTTTCATTCATCAGGAATATTTTTTTATAAAACAATAAAATTGATATTAAAAGATATTAAATAATAGAACAGGCATCCCTTGGCTTCATTTTAATGAATTTTGAGAAGCTTAAAAGGATCTCTACACAGCTCCATCTTTGTGACCTATTCAGGTCACAGAGGTTTTCTTTATTTGAGTAGCCATAGCAAGCTTTCTTATACCATTCAAACTCTCTGACATTCTCTATACTGTTGAATATAGTGCAAATGTAGTAATAATTTGGATCAGAGTAACGAGAAGGGAAAAATAAATATTGTAATATATTTCAGCATTTTAAGCTGAGGTGGTTTGATGTCTCCCTTGTGGAATGGTTGTGTTCATGTGCTATGAATAGAGAAAAGGCACTGACATCCCAAGGGGAAAATAAAATAATCAGAGGAAAAAACAATGCCGGAGCTACAGAAGTTGAGATGTATGAGAAGGTAATGGTTCAGAGAACTGAAGATGTGAAAAAGAACAAGAGAGATTTTGTATAAAAGAAAAGGAAAGGTTAGCAAATACAAAAAAGAAAACTCATGAAAAGAAGGCCAAAAAATCAGAAGAAAGCAAAGAGGAATACAGGAAATGAGGCTGATTAAGACATTTCCATTCAAGAGAGTGAAGAAATGTGCCAGACAGCGTGCTTTGCGTGGCTAAAACCATTACACTTACAACATCCTTACTGAGTGGATATCTTTCATCTTTTACAAATAAGGAGACCAAAGCATAGATTAAATAATTTGCTCTGGCAGGTGGCAGAACTGAGCTCAAAGCACAGTTCTTTCTCTTCAGAAATGCACCCCCTTTTTTGGTAGACCTATGTCTGGGAGATATTGCAACATCCAGATTAAGAGCATTTACTCTGGGGTTAAAAAATCCAAGCAACTAAAACTTGGTTAGAAGTGGGATAATGAGTGTATGATATTATTCCTCTAAGACTCAATTTCCTCATCTAGGATTTGTGAGGATTTACAAAATTAAAGCATAATTTCAGGGCATATGAAGCATTCAAAAATGATATTTATTTTTGTTGTTATATCTCTAAACATTATTATGCACTTATGATTATCTTATACCAGTATACAACTTGCAAGTATAACTCATTCTTGAGCTTCTCAGATTTGCCCATTTACTGGTAAAGATAGCTAAAACAAGGGAAATTATCAGCTACCAGGATAGACTCTCCAACCTTTTTTAAAAAAATATTATTTGGCTTTTTCTGCAACTAAGTATTAAACTAATTTTTAAAGAATTATTTTAAGGCTTTTTAAGTTATTAGGTTGTTCTGAATTTCAAGGTGCTTTTATTCAAAATTTTACTAATTACCTACTGATAACAGATTAATTTGGTACCCTAAGACACTGGGTGGGTGGTTTAACAATACTTAACGTTATTATTACATATTATTTTGAATATTGCCAAAATACAGTAAAGCAAAAAATTACGCAAAAAAACTATTTCTAATTGTGTCACATAGAATATATATGTGTGATATTATTCAATTTAATCACCAAAATACAATTGAATCATCAGTCAGACTGCAAACTCAGTGAGTATCACATAGCAATTTTAATACGGTGATTTTTTTATTAACTTGATATTTGTGGTATAAGTGTGCTGTTGAATATTATAATACTTGTCCTAGGAATTCAGCATATTTACTCTACTGTGTGCTATGTAATATCTTAATTCACCCACCATCTTTCTTTTTCTTTTTTAAAATATATTTTTATTGATTTCAGAGAGGAAGGGCGAGGGAGAGAGAGGCAGAAACATCAATGATGAGAGAGAATCATCAGCCGACTGCATCCTGCAAGCCCCCTACCAGAATTCAAACCCTCAACTTGGACGTGTCCTGACTCCTGACCAGAAATTGACTGTGACCTCCTGGCTCATAGGTCGACACTCAACCACTGAGCCACTCCAGCTGGGCCACCATTTTTCTTTATTTAAAATACTGTGCAAAATGTGTATTTAGTCTTCCCTTGATGTAAGTAAATCATTTATATGTTAAGTCAATATTATCATGTCTTATTATGCAATAACATCACAAATAGCATTATGTGTTTCTACAATGGAGAGTATGAGATTTTGAAATATTATTAACTAAAAATGGTTATTCACATAATCAGAAAATGCTTATATCCCATTTGTCATAGATTATCATCAAAGCCTGAAGCACATATTTAAATATGTGTAAGTCTACACTGTAGCATACTAGGTGTCCTAAACACTGCATCCTGGAAATCTCTAGAGCATTCCTGTAAATTCTTTACTGAGCTTCCAAGAGAGTGCGGGAGGCCACAGAGCTTAAAACATAATAGGGAAGGTCAATTGGGGAAAAAAGGAGACATATGGACTACTATTTGTAATACTTTAAACAACAAAAAAGAAAAATAAATGAATAAAACATAGCAGGGTGTAGGAAAACAGCATTCTAAACAGTCACTGAAGACACCTGCTCTTAGTGATAAGCCATTTGTGCTAATCTCAATATACTGATGTTAATATTAGTGTAAGAGGCAGGAAACACCACTGAATCCCCACAAAAGTCTTGGACCCTCATAGAACTAGAAGAAAACCGATTTTCCATTCAAAGAGGAATGCTTATCTGTATCGGCCTAGGATATCAGAAGGGGAAAGATCTCTTCACAGAAAATTTATAGTGATTACATGTTTCTCACGTAGGCTTAGGATTTGTATTATTTATTTTGTTGTCATGATGCAGGAAATGTTGGAGTTGAGAAATTTAAGATAACATGATCCCAAGTTGATAGCTCCCAGGGGGCATGGCAGAAGTAAATGCAAGTCTCTGCTGCAGAGATCTGGCCCTAGCCAGACATCTCAGGAGTCTCACTTCATATCCAGTGTCTTTTGATCACTCTTTCATTTTTTTTGCCCTCTATTTTGCAGCTTTCTGTGTAATTTCCATGTCACTATCTCTGTCTTTAGGTTTAAACAACCTACTGTTCACTACAGCTGTTGAATTTTAAAGTTACAATAATTTAATTTTTTTTTAATTTCTAAAAGTTTTTTTTCCTAACACTGATGAGTTTTTTAAATAATCTTTACTGCCTTTTCTTTCTTTAGGGACCGAGAAAGAGTGGAGAAGAGGGTCTGGGCATATACCACTAGTAATTTATCAAACACTTTGTAGATAGTTGTTTTGCGTTGTATCTGATATTGCAACATGAATTACTCAGCTATCTGATTTAACTATGATTTATAGTTGCTACTCCTCACACATGGTGACTCATTTCTTTGGATGAGAATATTGAAGCCCTTATTATATTTGCCTTAGTAAGATGTGAATGGACAGTACCAACCTAGAACAAACTTTTAATTCCTTGCCCTGGGTTTTCATAACCAGAATATATCCATTTCAACTCTACAGAGGTAAGAACAATCTTCCTATTATAAATTTTCAGGTGGCCAGTGCTTTTTTAAAGAAATTCTCCAAAATAGGACTTACCTAGATATTAAAATGTGTTCATCTGCAGATGATGCAAATGATACATAATCTGTTTTTAGCCACAGCTCTTCCTAGTCCTGCATGTTCATTCAATCACTTTGATTGAGGAATATATTGTTCTTTATTGACTTCAAGTCTCAGAGGAAGTTAAGACTTAAATTGTTCAATATTTAGCATGATATTACATATATTTGATAAACTTCAAAATCTATTTTTGAATAAAAATGAGAACAAACAGAAAATAATGCAAAACATTTTTTACTTGACAGAGTTAAGTTAGAGAACTGCTGTACCCACTTTGTTCAGTGGTATATTTCAAGAGATAGAAGAGTATCTGGCAGAGTAGATTCATTTGTTAAAAAATAGAGCACATAAGCTTGCCTTGCTTAATATAAATATTACACTAAGTTGGAAAAATTAGAAGCATATTGTGTCAAATTGGGGCATGAAAAAGATGAATATTATTATTGCTTAAACCCAAAGTATCTACAACTCACTAAAATAAATGAATAGCTAGAAGTAAGATAAATATTTTTAAAATCAATTATATTCTATATGTTAATCAAAGATATTTTTTAAAAGTAATTAAAAGAAAGATACTACCTATAACAGCAACAACCAAAATACTCAGGGATAAATCTAGCAAAAAATAAGGCTTTTCCTATGGAGGTGCATGAAACTTTATTAAGAGATATTAAGGATATAATATCACATTCATAGGTAAGTCTCACCAACATAAAGATAACATTTTTCCCAAATTTCTCTGAATTTAATATGATATCGATAATTTTCTGCAGAAGTTATTATAAAACATGACAATCATATTTTATTTGAAAGAGATAGTTGCCAAGAATGGCTAAGACCATAATAAAGAGGATGTGGGAAAATTTTTCCTACCTGATTTAAGGCCTATCAGTTATAGTTATTAGCACAGAAACAATTGAACGTATTTATTTATGTAATGAAAACAGAGCCCTGAAATTAAGCCTCACATATGAGGAAGCATAAAATATGATAAAGTTGGCATTAATCTTTAGTGAGTCAATGCTATTAATATCAATCATTAGTAATATAATTAAAAATACTAAAATTTAATCTGTAAACCAAAGAGAGATATTGATTCCAGGCAATTTAAAAGATTTACATGTGGGGGGTGGGTGCTTAAAGATAGAGAAGATTATTATATTGAAGTGTGCTGGCTATTTGTGGAATTTCCCCTACTTTATTACAAACTTCTGCGCTTTTTCCTTAGATGGCAAATGGCTAGAAGTATGAAACATATATTTCCTAGATTTTCCATTTTCTCTTTATTATGTTTCTTTCTTCATTGGCGAAGGCCTCACAGCAGCTTATGTTTTTGTCCTCTGTTTCCGTGAGGAAGACACCAGCATCAGGAGAGTGGGCTCCTCCGAACGCACATGAGGAAACCCAGGCTGCAGTCTGCCCACCAGTCACTCTAACACTATCAGGGGCAGCAGCTTCAGAGTTAAAACATTGTTAAAGCTCTTGTGGGCTCTGGATTAAGACTCCTTTTTTTTATTACTTTATCTTTCCAACATTTTGTAGATAATATACTGCATTTCCATCACTGTTTGAAATACATAGAAAATTTCTGGTTTCCTGGCACACTATTAACTGAGGAAAAGGGAAAATCCTAACTTCTTTAGATCTGCTTTAAAAATTGCGAAGTATGGCTCTAGCTGGTGTCATTCAGTGGTTACAGCGGCAGTCTGTGCATCGAAGTGCTTTGGGTACAATTCTTGCTTAAGGGCAGGTACTTGGGTTGAAGGTTTGATCATCAGCCCTGGTTTGGGTGTGTTTGGGAGGCAACCAATGGATGTGTCTCTCTCACATCGATGTTTCTGTCTAGCTTCCTCCCCTCCTTTACAGTCTCTCTAAAAATCAATGGAAAAAAATAAATCCTCAGGTGAGGATTAACAAACATACCAACAAAAAATGGTTCAGTATGCAGTAAGCACAGAATCATTAACATTACATTTATGATAGTGATGATCTCTGGGCTGAGGAATGAGGAATTATGGCAAGTCAGGGGAATCTTTACAGGCAACTTCAGCTATGTTAGCCATTCTTGATTACTTAACCTAAGTGGAAGTGCATTGGTAATCTCTCTATATATAAAAGCCTAAGCAACTGTTGCAACCGAAACAACTGAATGGACAACCAAACAGGCTGCAAGGGGCGATCAGGCCAGCGGGGGTGTTAGTGAGTGCCAACCAAATGACTGAGCAGCAGGCTGCATGGGGCTACCAGGCTGGCAAGGGGGGAAGTGAGGAGTGACCGAACCACCGAACAACAGGTTGCGTGGGATGACCAGGCCTGCAGGGTTGCAGTGAGGGGCAACCAAACTGAATAGCAGGCTGTGTGGGGTGACCAGGCCAGCAGGGGGGTAGTTGGGGGTGACCAGGCCAGCGGGAGGGGGGGGGCAGTTAGGGACAATCAGGCAAGCAGGCAGGTGAGCAGTTAGGAGCCAGTGGTCCCAGATTGTGAGGGAGATGTCCGACTGCCAGGACCAGGATCAGGCCTAAACTGGCAGTCAGGCATCCCTCGAGGGGTCCCGGATTAGAGAGGGTGCAGGCTGGCCTGAGGAAACCCCCCCACCCCCCCGTGCACGAATTACGAATTTTGTGCACCGGGCCTCTAGTTTTTATATAATACTAGAGGCCCGGTGCACAAAAATTTGTGCACGGTTGTGGGGGGGGGGTGTCCCTCAGCCCCACTTGTGCCCTCTCACAGTCTGGGACCCCCGGGAGATAACAACCTGCTGGCTTAGGCCTGGGTGGCAGAGGGCAGGACCAAACTTAGGTGCAGCCCCTGGTCGGGCTCAGGGCAGGGCCAACTGGGGAGTTGGGGCACCGCCCCCTGTCATGCACAGGGCATGGTGGATCGGGAGGAGATTGGGATGCCACCCCCAGTCACGCTCAGGGTAGGGCCGATTTGGGGGTTGGGGTGCCACCCCTGTCACACTCAAGACAGGGTTGATGGGGAAGTTGCAGTGCCACCCCCTGTCACACACAGAGCAGGGCCGATCAGGAGGTTGGGACACTGCCCCCTGTCACCCACAGAGCAAGGCCCATCAGGGGGGTTGGGGCACTCCCCTCTGTCACACTCAGGGCAGGGCCAATGGGGATGTTGCGGCTCCACCCCGTCACACATAGAGCAGTGCCCATGGGGGTGTTGGGGTGCCGCACCCTATCACACACAGAGCAGGGCCGATCAGAGGGTTGGGGAGCTCCCGCTATCAGGCAGAGAGCAGGGCTGATCAGGGGGTTGGGGTGCCTTTTCCTGTCACAAACAGAGCAGGGCAGATAGGGAGGTTGTAGCCCCGCCTCCTGTCACACACAGAGCCGCAGGGCGATAAGGGGGTTTGGGCGCTGCCCCCTGTCACGCTGCTCCAGGGGCCAGGAGGCCTCGCGGCTCTGCTGATCCCAGTGCTGGGAGGCCTTGCTGCTAGGCTGATCCCGGTGCTAGGAGGCCTTGCTGTTCCACTGATCCCAGTGCTGGGAGGCCTCGTGGCTCCGCTGGACACAGGGGCAGTGAGGCCTCGCTGCTCTGCTGATCCCGGTGCTGGGAGGCCTCGTGGCTCTGCTGATCCTAGTGCTGGGAGGCATATTACCCTTTTATTATATAGGATAGAGGCCTGGTGCACAGGTGGGGGCTGGCTTGTTTGCCCTGAAGGGTGTCCCGGATCAGGGTGGGGGTCCAGCTTGGGTGCCTGGCCAGCCTGGATGAGGGGATGATGGCTGTTTGCAGCTGGTCACACCCCCTTCAGGGTGGGGGTCCCCACTGGGGTGCCTGACCATTCTGGGTGAGGGGCTGAGGGCCGTTTTCAGGTTGGCGGGCGACTGAAGCTCCCAACCTCTCTTGTTTTTATTTATTTATTTTTTATTCTGGGATTTATTTACCTTCTATGGCTGTCACTGGAACTGAGAGCAGGCTTTAGCTCTGAGGCTCGGCTTCAACCCTGAGACCTCTGCTACTGAAAGCAGGTATCTGGTTTATTTGGGTTCTATAATTGTAACACTATTGCAACTCCAGCTCGGCCGGCTGGCTGAAAGTATGGCGATTGTTTAGCCTCTATAATTGCAACATAGTTTCTTAGAGTGCAAGCTCAGAGCCCAGCAGCTGCAGGCAGGGAACCTTGGCTTCCTCCTTCACTGGAGCAAGCAAGCCTCCTGTTCCCTTCAGCTGCCTGGCTGCCGGCCGCCATCTTGGTTAGCAGTTAATTTGCATATCGCCCTGATTAGCCAATGGGAAGTGTGTCGGAGGTATGGTTAATTACCATGTTTGTCTATTATTAGATAGGATTTTATGTATTTTAAATGTCTAAATTTAGCATAAAATATTATTGTTATATATGATATGTAAGAAATATGTAATATAGCCCTACCTGGTTTGGCTCAGTGGATACAGCATTGACCTGAGGACTGAAGTGTCCCAGGTTCCATTCTGGTCAAGGGCACATGCCCTGGTTGTGGGCTCAATCCCCTGTAGGGGTTGTCCTGGAGGCAGCCTATCAATGATTCTCTCTCATCATTGATGTTTCTACCTCTCTCTCTCCCTCTCCCTTCCTCTCGGAAATCAATAAAAATATATTAAAAAATAAATACGTAATATAGAATTCTTAAGGATACATGATCAAGTCACAAAAGTCAATGTTTGCTGGCATAAGAAACAGACATGAAACAATTTGACCATATCGTTGAGTAGGCCTGCTTCTGGCCTTGCTTCCTATAGTGTTTCCATAACACAGCAGACAGAGGGGTCATTGCTAACATTGAAGCAAATGATGTCATTCCTCTATTCAAAACCCTCTGATGGCTCTGAACTTATTCTGAGGAAACCCCCAAAGCCCTACTATGTCCTTTAGGACTGTACATAACCTGGTTTCCCATTACTGTTCTAACATCTTCTTTTCATTTATTTGTTCTGTTTGTCCAGTCCCATAGGTTCTGGGCTGTTTCTGGAACATATCAGGCAGGCCCTCACCCCAGCTGCAGGATATTTCTCCTGCTAATATCTGTATGACTAACTTGTTCACTTTCCCCCTATCTTTACCCAAAATTCACTTCTCTAAAGGGCTTTCCTGCTGTCCCTTTTTCAGGCATTTCCAGTCTCAGTAGCATCCTTTTTTTCCTCTTTTCCAGTACACGCCATTATTTTAATTTAATTTTTGTTAATAATCACCAAAAGATATTTTTCATTGATTTTTCTTTTATTTTTTAGAGGGAGTGGAAGGTAGGGGGAAGGAGGGGAGAGAGTTACAGAGAGACAGAGAGAGAAACATCCATGTGAGAGAAACACATGTATTGGTGGCCTACTGCATGCACCCCAACTGGGGCACATGTCATTATTTCACGTGCAATCTATTTTAATTACTTTAGTTATTCCCTGCTTCTTCACTAGATCATAAAGTGCATAGAAGGGAAGGATTTTTGGAGGAAACACTGCTGCTTGGCAATTTGTTGAATGAATACATGAATAAATGGGTATCATATCTTCCCACTGCAATCAGGATATATTTCAGTTGAATTTTTGCCATATCCTTTGCCAATAGCATTTAAAGATATGGCGTATTTAAAGGAAGATTGGAGGGCTTAAAAAGCTAAATTCAAGAAAAGAATCAATGAAACAAACTATTATATTAAAGGTTAGAAACTGACTCTAAATTATTTTTGCACTTAGCAGTGATTTGAATGTTTCTCTTTATATTTTTAAAATCAGATCAAATGGTAGTTTTATCTTTGTTGTGCACTCATAGAGTTGTGTTTTTTTTTAATACTCTTGTAGCTCAATTGCATAAAGCATATCCAAAAATAAGGTAAAATCGACTTCTTGGAATTTTTATGATTGCTTTATATCGATTAAAATATAAATAAATGTCTCTAGGATGCTTCATTAGAAAATATCAGAAAAAATGCATTTCTGAGATACTTTTAAGTGATTTTTTGATGGAAAATTTTATACATATTTTATAAAATAATATCGTATAGCCAAATGCTGTTAGTGAAGATCATTTGCATCCAAGCAGTTCCTGATGACAAAAATATTAGAATATCATTATGTTATCTATTAATAAAGTGCTATTTTTGCATTTTTTGACACAGGGAAGCAGGCTATCTGTGTGTATTTTGCTGATAATCACTCATGTGTTCAGCATTTATAATCTGAACATTCATCCTAAATGGGATTCTTTATAGAATCTTACTATTTATATTTATTTAGTTGTTTCATATAAAGTTTTATAAACTGAAACTACCATAACTCAAAGATGTGTATAGTAATACATATAAAATATTAGTATGTTTTTCTCAGCTGAATGCAGACATTTTAACACTATTTTTTTCTGAACATAGAGAAACTCCTTACACTTCATGCATACATAGAGGTATTTGTTTTGTTGTCATTGGTAATGATGGTGGCAATGACTATTGATATTACATATTTAGCATCCCCACTTAAGTTTTATACTATAAGGAAGGCATCTTGTAAACAAATATTATTAAGGACATTATGTACAGTGACTTTATTTTTTCTTTCTTATGATTGTGACAAATCGTAACTACCAAGTTCTCAGCGATGAGACTCTCAGGTACTGTTCCTGTGCTTTCTATTGTTTTTTCCAGTGACCCAGTTGGAGATGAGATGATTAAGTGCTGTATTTAAAAATGCAACATTATTAAAAGCCCAGTGATAAAAAATAAACTAAAGCCCTGGCATTGTCGTCATAAAATCCAAGTTCAAGTACTATCTACTCATAAATGCAGGTCTTGGGAAAATATTTTTTTTACTTGAGTTTTTTATTCTGTAAAATTATTCCTTAAACTCTCATGGCTCCACAGAAGTGCCTCAGAGATGTCAGTCCCAAATTGTATGGGAAACAAACCAACTCCATTTTAACTGGAAAAGCTCTGCCTTTAATATATTTTATATCTATAATTTCTAAGATTTTCTCGTTACTTTATTCTATTGTTTTTATATTCTATATTATCAGTAAGTCAACATATATTATGAATCTAATCATTTCCAAACATTTTCTGTTATAATGGGCTTACAGGCTTTTGTTGGAGCACTTATTTGTTTGATGGTTTGCTTGGTTATGTGAACTGTTTCAACAATGGAATTTTTAAGAATGTAGATTAGTGATATGGAATTTTTTGTTTAAAATGTGAAATTCATTAAAGGCAATGTAAATGTTGAAATTGGACACATGGGGTTTTTGATTTCCAAGTATAGATTATATAAAAACTGTAATCCAAAGCAAGTTTGAAGTTACATTTGTTTGATTACTTGAAGTACCTCATTTTACTAAGTCAATAAATTCCAACCACTCTTCTGTCCTAGTGCCTCTGAGGGATATGCTTCGTTTTCATCAGTAAGAGTGGAACATTATAGTAGTGCTTGTGAAGTGAGAAATGGCCAGTTTGTACTTTCTAAATGATTGGTTTAGATTGTTTTCTAACTCTAGGCACACAGATTCATACTAGAGTCATGTTATGACATCTAATTATTGGTCATAGAAATGTTTATTTTCATAAAATGAAAAAAATTTTTGCGAACTTACAACACTAGATTTGATACTAAAATGATTACATTTCTACATAATCTTGAGTACTGAAGAAATAAAAGAGAAATGCTACAATTTTTCTTTGAATTTTTCTTTTTTATCTTTGTTTCTTAATTCCAAAAAATATTACTTTTCCTTTTCTATCAATAGAGACTTTCCCCCTGAATACCCAATGAGCAGAGTAGTTATACCAGACAGTAAAACTTCATGGAAATATCTAAGAATAGATATTCATAAAGAAGAATGTTTGAGGACATTGTGTAGGAACTGCTAGATAACACTTTTCTTATAATTCTTTTTAATAAGTCAAAATTATTAATGTTAATTTATTTGGATATTAGATTACAGGTTTCTCAATGTTTTAAAGTGAAAGTTGTACATAAGGTAATAAAAAAAAAAAAACAAACACCACACTTTCTGAGATGCTAAAATGTAAACTTTTTCGATAGAACAAATCTTTCCAGAACTGACTCTATCTGATAGATATGGTAATGTAATTGATTGAACACACTATTGCTGGTAAAATAAGTCATTGAGTATGTGTTTCTTGAATTAGAATGCTTAAAAATATTGAATATGTTGATTTTTAATATAAAAGAGGCATAAACATCACCTATTTCAAGTCTAGGTTTCTAAAATGAGCCTCATTCTTATTTCTTAAATACATGAATGCATGAATTAGTGATTAAGTAAATTAATGAATGATTATTTGAGGCTGTTTAATGGCTTAATTCTACAGTCCTAGGACTCTGGTATGAGGTCATATATGTGACTGTGTATCAGTTTCTGAATCTATAAAATAGGAAGTATCTAATTTATTTTCCTAAAGAGGTAGGAGCACAGGATATTAATGACAGGAATTCATTTAACAAAATTTGACAGAAGAGGGGAACATAGAAGTGTCCAGGGGGCTGTAGTAAATGAACCAGGAAGACAATGATACATGGAAAAGTTGAGTGAAAGGTTGGGCAGATTGACAAAATAGATCATTATTCTCAAATGTCTAGACAGAGAGAAAGATCCTCGGTAGAGTCCAATGAATGACATGAGAGGTCCCACGACTACTGAGAATCTTTTAAACACTTTTATAGAATCCCAGGGGTTCCTGTTCAACAGGAAGGCATTACTAAAGGTGTAAAATTGGAAGTGGTAACATGTTGCCAATTAACAACTTAATTTTATAGTATCATGGCCATAAACTTAATTGTGAAAATTCTTAGCTTTTTGTTTGTTTGTTTTGTCAATCCTCACCCAATATATTTTTCCCATTGATTTCCAGAGAGAAAGGAAGGGAGAGAGGGAAAGAAAGAGAGAGAGAAACATAGATGTGAGAGAGACACATAGATTGGTTGCCTCCCACATGCACCCTGACCAAGGCTGGGGATTGAACCTGAAACCTAGGTACATGACCTTGACTGAGAATAAAACCCACCACTCTTCTATGTTCTGGAGAACTCTTTAACCACTGAGCTACATCAGCCAGGGCAAAATCCTCAGATTTATATATCTATATTTTTTACTCATAGAAGGTATGTCTCTAAGTTCACTGCAAATTAGTTCTGATAACCCCCAAAGGAAAACTCTCCTACAAAATAAAAAAAATGTGTTGTATGGTATCATCAAGAGACACCATTTTGAGTATAGTTCCCAAAGACAGGTATGGCTAGTAACAATAAATAAATAAATAAAAAGTGATTTTTTTTGGCGGGGGGGGGGAGCCTGGCCAGCATAGCTCAGTGGTAGATCATCGATCTATGAACCAAGAGGTCATGGTTCAATTCCTAGTTAAGGCACATGACTGGGTTGCAGGTTCGATCCCCTCATGGGGTGTGTAGGAGGCAGGCAATCAATGATTCTCTCTCATCATTGATGTTTTTATCCCTTTCTCCCTCTCTCTTCCTTTCTGAAATCAATAAAAGTATTTTTTAAAAAAGTGTTGAAGTATTTTTTTTTCCATTTTGAGACATTTCACAGTAAATTACTCATTTCAAAAGAACCTTTAAAGTATGAAAAAATTAAAGCATAACTGAAAAATAATCATCATTTTTACCATATTAAAAAATCTGACTAAATTTAAAATATTTAGCTGGAATTTATGCATGCATACTATAAAAGAGTCTCACAAATAGTAGAAAATATGATGCTCATTTTTCTTTTGTCTGTATGTAGCCATCAGTGAAATAAGGAATAAAAATGAATCAAAAGGAAGAGGAGAAGGCAATTGTGTTCATTTAGTTGTTTATTGATTGATTGATTCATTCATTTATTAATTTGTAATCTTTCCATACTGTTTATTTTAATTTCAAATAAAGTTCTGCTGTTTTAATTTGTTGTTGCTTTAATATGTTTTGTTTTAGTACTTCAGAGATAAGTATTTGAGATAATGTTTCTTCTTTCTGTTTTCCTTCCTCCCTTCCTCCCTCCCTTCATTTCCCTTCCTTTATCCCTCACTTTTTTTCTTCTTTCTTTTGTGGAAATGCCATCCTGTTTATTCTGCATTATAAAAATATTTTTACTGAAGCAAATAACATTAAAAACAATACCTTTGGCATTTTATTTGAAATTATTTTCCATTCACTGTGATACTTTCTTAAACATGTAAACAAAATAATTATACTCTTGTTTGTTTTTATCTTTTCTCCATTTATAAGGAATAATTTGCCTCTGTGTGTGAGTGTGTGTGGTATGTGCATATATGTATAGTGTATGTGTGTTGGTGTGTGGGAGGGTGTATAGATAAGAGGGTGGATACATGGGTGTGTAACTGTTTTAGAAGGAGAGGTCATTGAAACCAACTGGTCTTTGGTTTCTTAAATCCATTATCTATTAAAATTCTTAATGACATTAATAGATCCTTGAATATTACATTTTAAATTATTCTCATATGTTTAAAAATATTAGTTCTGACAACTATGGAATTTTACAGTCTGTTCATGATAAAATTAACAATCCTAACAAAATTATTTTTATTTGTTACTTCCATTTGTTAAAACCTGCCAGCATGTATAGATTTATTTTTTGCATTTTTCTACCTCAATGTACATATAATTTTATATTTTGAACTTTCAAAATTATTTCAATAGATTTTCTTAAAAAGTAGTCATAGGTTTCCAGGATAATTTGTACAGAGATTTTATTTATATCCTTACTGGTACTTCTGCATAGCCTCCCCCATTATCAACATTCCACAAAATTTTAAAATTGATTATTATATAACAATTCAAATAATTTTCTTTTACATTTTAATTATTTTAATAGAAAAATGCTGCTATACAAACTTTATGCCATGAGCTCTTAAAATGATGGTGGTTTAATATGGGTTATATGCCTTTATTATTTTTCAAACTCTTAAGTATAGAACATATGCATGAATAATGTCCCATATCTTAGTGTATTACTTTATTCTAACACATTAGATATGTTTGTTTACTTTCATAATTGTATGTTTAAACTTTATAGATTATAATGTAACTACTATTTCAGATGTTCAAAGAAACAGTCCAGACTGTTTAAGTTTAGATCTAATTTGCATGTCAAAATCTACCTTTTTCAGAATTTTCAGAGGCTCCCATAATTCACCTTGGATACCACATAGTTATTGAGAGGATAAGTTTAACATAATACAAGCACATAGAGGAAAGAAATATTGGAGAGAAGCAGATGACCAAGAACCATATCATGGCAGATACACACAGTTAAGAGGCAGAAAGCATAAAGAGTTAGGAAATTATATAGATAGGGGAAAAATGTAGGATTATTTCCTCTAGTGTAGGTAGGAGTAAAGGGCAGCAAAATCAGTGTATGATGCTCTTTAAGAATGGAAAGTGTTATCTAACTTAGAAGGATGGCTTGATATCTACACTAATAAAAGACAAACATGCAAATTGACAGTACCTTCACTACACCGTAAGCCACACCCACCAGCCAATCAGAGTGACTATATGCAAATTAACCTAACCAAGATGGCGGCCGGCAGCCATGGAACTGGAGCAAGCAGGAGGCTTTGTTGCCCCACTGATGGAGGAAGCCAAGCTTCCTGCCTGCCGCAGCTGGCTCTGAGCTCCACTTAAAGCAACAAAGTTTCAATTATAGAAGGTACATAAACCCCAGATACCTGTTTCAGCTGGCCATGGCCATGGAGCTGGAGTGAGCAGGAGGCTTAGGTTGCCCCTGGTGATGGAGGAAGCCAAGCTTCCCTCCCGCCTGCCCTGCTCACTATGACACACAGTGACCACCAGGGGGCAGATGCTCAATGCAGGAGCTGCCCCCTGGTGGCCAGTGTGTTCCCACAGGGGGAGCTCTGCTCAGCCACAAGCCAAGCTGCCAGCTGCCAGTACAGCAGTGGTGGTGGTAGCCTCTCCCACCTCCTCAGCAGCCCTAAGGATGTCCGACTGCAGCTTAGGCCTGCTCCCCGCTGACAAGTGGGCATCCCCTGAGGGCTCCCGGGCTGCCAGAGGGATGTCTGACTGCCAGCTTAGGCCCAATCCCCCGGGGAGCTGGCCTAAGCCAGCAGGTGGACATCCCCTGAGGGGTCCCAGACTGTGAGAGGGCACAGGCCAGGCTGAGAGACCCCCCCCCAAGTGCACAAATTTTTGTGCACCAGGCCTCTAGTCTATACTATTAAAAGGGTAATATGCTAATTAGACCAGATAGACCGGACATCTTCCGGATGTCCTTTCAGACAAAGCCACAGTCGTGAGGGCCGAGGCAGAGGTGTTAGGGTGATCAGACAGGCAGGCAGAGAAGTTAGGGGCGATCAGGCCAGCAGGGGAGAGAATTTAGGGGTGATCTTGCAGGCAGGCAGAGGGGTTAGGGACGTTCAAGCAGACAGGCAGGTGAGCAGTTAGGAGCTTGAGGTCCTGGATTGCTAGAAGGATGTCCACCTGCCGGTTTAGGCCTGATCCCTGCCTAAACCGGCAGCTGGATATCCCCCAAGGGGTCCAGGATTGGAGAGGGTGCAGGCCAGGCTGAGGGAACCCCCATCCCATGCATGAATTTTGTGCACCGGGCCTCTAGGCTATAATAATAAAAGCATAGTATGTTAATTAAACCTGACAGCCAAACGACCTTCCGGACGTCCTTCTGGACAAAGCCAGGGTGCAAGGGCTGAGCCCATTGCATGAATTTCATGCATCGGGCCTCTAGTATAAGAATTGAAAGGCTTTAAACCTGAGGGCACAAATGATAGACCTACAAGGATCGGCACACAAAGTAAGTTACCCCAGTTATGTCACAATGTGAGGTTAAAAAGCTATCAGAAGTTACATATGGACAAATGGCTATTCTACAGTATTTATGGCTAAAGGCTAATAGGAACAAAACTAAATGCAAAAAAGTGGAGAAAATTCAAGTAGGTGTAAATAAGATGACCAACTCTGTTATTCTTGGTTTCCTGCCCTATTATAAATACACATTGCAGATTCATCTTTTCCTGATAAATTAATTACATGATGGTTTCATATTTGAGCATATCTGGGAAAATAAAAATTATCTCTAAAAAGCTTTTATCACTAATTGATATAGTATAAAATAAAAATCAAAAGAAAGTCAACATTGCTCTTTCTATTCCTTTGATGGAAAAAGGAAAAAAAATAGGAGAAGGCTTTGACAAAGAAATGCTTTTACTGTTCAAAGGGGACTTGTTTAGGAAACTGAACACATTAGCATCTGATGCTTGAGCTTTCCTTTGAAAGTGACATTAAGCTGAGTAATAATAATCTCCTCCCTTCTGACTTCTGTAAATAAATACATTCAAACACGAAACCTTGCACTGAGGCATGAGGCTTACAGTAGTTTTTACCTTTAATGAGATCAGGGCAAATGAAAGAGTAAAAATGATATGTTAATGAGAAGAGGGATCAGAGCAGCCCTGGCAGCTTCAGGATGTAAAGAACTTTTATTCTTCATAAATGTGTAGAGAGTTTCCTTCACTTGTTAACCTCTGTGCATTTTTATAACATGTGAAAGACCATAGGAACTTCCAACTGTAAAGGCACTTTGACTTGGTTGTTTGTATTGCTTGGCTAGGAATTTATATTTCCTTATGGTAGAGTCATCCCTCAGGGATTGTTTCCTCTTCCCTAAGAATCTAACTTTTATTTATTTATTATTAACTCCTGTCCCTCTGATACCTACACTGCATTACACACCCTTCATTCCTGTCATAGGAACAGGACTCCTTTACTTTAATTAAGAAATATACCACTTAGCCTTGAGTTTCCCTCTCCAACCCATGCTCTACTGCTTTATTACAACCTCTCAAACTAAACTTCACATTTTATTGTTATAGTAGAGGCCCGGTGCACAAAATTTATGCACTGGGAGGGGGGTGTCCCTCAGCCCAGTCTGCACCCTCTCCAATATGAGACCCCTCGGGGGATGTCAGACTACCGGTTTAGGCCTCATCTCACAATCTGATATGGCTGGCTCCCAACCGCTCACCTGCCAGCCTGCCTGATTGCCCCCTGACACTCCCCCCTGATCCTGATTGATGCCTAACTACTACCCTGCCAGCCTGACCGCCCCCCAACTGCCCTCCCCTGCCAGCCCAATCACTCCCAACTGCCCTCCCTGCAGGTCTGGTTGCCCCTAACTGCCCTCCCTTGCAGGCCTGGTCTCCCCACCCAACTACCCTCCCTCCCCTGCAGGCCTGGTCACCCCTAACTGCCCTCCCTGCAGACCTGGTCCCCCCCCTCAACTGCCCCCCTTCCCCTGCAGGCCTAGTTGCCCTTAACTGCCCTCCCTTGATGGCCTGGTCACCCCAAACTGACCGCTCCTGCTGGCCTGACTGCCCACAACTGCCTCGGCCATCTTGTGACCATATGGGGGTGGCCATCTTGTGTGAGGGCATTATGGTCAATTTGCATATTACCCCTTTATTATATAGGAAAGAACTAATGGGCATTTATATATATTCATATAGTTAAATCTAAATTTTTTAACCAGTGTTTTCTGTATCACGTCTGCATTCTGAAATCACGTTTCTTGTTCCTGAAATGTGTCTTTCATAATTTTCTTGAAAGTATGTTGGTGATAAAGACTTTTAGATCTAAATTAAGAAAAAAAAAATTCCTGACTGGAATTTTGAATTTTAACTGGATGGCTATTTTCTCTTAGAGCATTCAAATTATTTACTGTTTTCTGGCTTTTGCTGATGCTGTCAATTAGTCAGCTGTCAGCCTAATTATTCTTTGTAGGTGATCTGTCTTTTATCCATGACAGTGTTTACTTTCTTTGTCTTTGAGGTCCTTTCATTTCAACATGAAATGTCTTCATGTGGATTTCTTCTTAGTTGTATTTTCCATACTTCATGGATCTGAAGTTTACTGTCGTTTAGCTATAAAACTCTCAGACATTATTTCATTTAATAGTGCCTTAGAAAATGGTCTTTTTCTTTTCTTGTTTAAATTAATTAAGTATATATTAGAATGTTTCTATTTTCTATGTGGTTTTTATCATTTGTTTCATAGTTCCATGTCTTTTTCTTTCTAGATCATATTCTGATAATTTTGGGACCCTCTTTTAATCTATAGATAATCAACTGTTTAAAATTTTCAATTATATTTTTCATTTCTAGGTATTCTTTTTATTATTTTTAAAACCTGTTGGATCATTTAAAAATATTGATTGTATTTGTGCAATTGCTTTATTTAAAACATAATAAACATGCTTATTTTATATTGTGTGGCTGATAACTCCAAAAAATTCATGGGTCTGGTCCTACTCTTAGTTGAGTGTGTTACCTCTCACTCATGAAATCATGCTGCCCTGGGCATTTTGTAATCTTTCATTGTGAGTTCAGTGTTTGCCCATTTTATCTGTGAAAGTTCTTTGAGGCCTAGATTGAGATGTTGTTTGTTTCTTTGTTTTTAGAAAAAGGATTGCATTTACTTCTGAAAATGCCTGAGGATAATATCAATCTGAGACCACTATAAAATTAAATGCTTTTCTTGAGGACTTTTGGAATGAACACTTGACATGAATTTATACCTCAAAATCTCATAAGAAGTGATTTATAAATCAGTTTTTAGGGGAATTTTTCCCCTTTTATCTAGACATAAGGTTTAAAATAATCAAGTGTACTTATGCCTGTTTTCTTAATGGCGCAGGTGCTAATTTTTTATCTTTTAATGTGGGTATAATCTTTATGGAATTTCAGTTTCATGATACAAACTCCACCTTCTTTTTGCCTATGTTATTTACATGTTCCATCACCAGGTACACTAGCTAGGAAACTTACCTATTCATGACTCTTGGAACAGCCAGTTATTTCATGAGCTATAAATGATTGTGTTATGGATTGCATTTGAATACCTGTACATAGGGTTATATATAAATTTTTCCAAATGCAAGCAAACCCACAACACAGGACTGATTTGCTTCTGACTGATCTGGCCCTGAATAAATACACCTGCTCTAAAAAATCTATATTATAAACAGTAGGTTCTCAATAATTATTTTGAAATTAATAGAGAATTGAATAACACAGTCCAATAAACAAAATTTTGCAACAGATCTCAGTAACTTGTTGATGATGAAATATAAGATATTTTCCTCTGCCAGCAATATGATATGAACAACAACTTATGTGGTTCATTGAAGGTTTAAGTGTCCCATCATTTCTGAAATTTTTATTATTGTTACGGTACACTAGTCATAAGGATAAAAGTTGTGTTGCAATCATGCAACCATAATGATATTAATTTATTCCTTATCCCTCCTAGCTTTTGCAATCTCAAGTCATAAAACTAGTTGGGAATCTATTCTGGGCATAAAATAAAATTTTGTGAAACACGCACTATTTTTTTAATTATAAGAAATATAAATTCTACATAGAGCATCTTCTGCATATCTCTATAGTTACATTTTAATTAAAAAACAAATTCTTAAATATTAATAAATAATTTTGTTATTGCTATGTAATGAAGTAGTGACCAAAAGTCTCTTTTATGACCAAAGTCACTACATTTTCCTTGTGTTTTTAGAGTCAGATTCAGGTATACTGCCAAATGTTTTGTCCGTATTTGAAGTGAACATTTTTTGTGACGATTAAGCCTTTGGGCCCACCACCTTCACTGCTCTCAAGGTGGAGTGTCTGGACACATATTCTCTGAATCCTAAGTTGTTATAAAAGCACCTTATATTTAAGAAAATGGGTTTCAGGATCACAAATCACACTGCCTGGACCTACCACCCAATAGTTTTGCCCATTTATTATTCATCACCTGTAAAATGGGACAATAAAGGAACTTTAAAAGTAGTTATACATTTTAACTGAGTCAATACACATAAGGTACTTAGAAGCATGTCTAGAACTGAAAAAAGTTGTCAATATATGAGCTGTAGCAAAAGCAGCAAGAGTGGTAATATTTTAATTCTCATGGGTAATAATAGAGTTAGAGGTTTAACATTTCAGGTTTAAATAATTCCACAAAGTTCTAAATGTATAAATTTCCTCTGCAATTTTTTATTGTTCTCTGTTATGCCTGCACATCAGCTTAGTGTTGCTTAGTTATTCATTGCTGTGGAGCAAATGTTATAAAATTTGTAGCATGAAATGAGACATCTTTAATATCTCATAATCTCAACTGGTCAGAGATCTAGACACGGTTTAGCTGGGTATTCTGTCCAGAATTTCTCATGAGGTTTCAAGCATGGTGTTGGCCAAGACTGGGGTCTAGTTTGAAAGCTTGCTTGGAGAAGGAAGCAATCTATCGATATAAAATCCCAATAAGCAAATCGACCAAACAGCTGGAATGACCGGGGAGTGACTGGTCACTATGATGTGCACTGACTACCAGGGCAGACGCTCAATGCAGGAGCTGCCCCCAGCCCGCAGGACCTGACCTGCTGCCGTGGCAGGGGGCAAGGCTGGCGAGCAGGCAGTGCCAGGCCAGGATGGGTGCAAACTGGGGCCCCTATCACCCCACCAGTTGCCCCAGAGATCAGCCCTGATCGCCAGCCAGGTCTAGGGACCCTACCTATGCACAAATTTCATGCACTAGGCCTCTAATACATAATATTTGTGGCACTCAGACATGTCTTAGAGCTCTCTCCAAACTGTGTTTTCATTTGATATTCCTTTATTCAGCAATGCATTTTCAAATATCTACTATGCTATTGAATAAGATGCTATTAATTTATTCTGCTAGCTTGACATGGACATATTTTTTTCATTTCTGGCCCATGTCTCCATTGTTTAAGCCTTACTCATTTTTTGAAGCCTCAATCAAGTTTCATTCCCCACATAAAGTCATTTTTTTTAAAAATATATTTTATTGATTTTTTACAGAGAGGAAGGGAGAGAGATAGAGAGTTACAAATATCGATGAGAGAGAAACATCTGTCAGCTGCCTCCTGCACATCTCCTACTGGGGATGTGCCTGCAACCAAGGTACATGCCCTTGACCAGAATCAAACCTGGGACCTTTCAGTCCGCAGGCTGACGCTCTATCCACTGAGCCAAACTGGTTTCGGTATTTTTTTCCCATTTTTCAGACAACAGTGATTATTCCTTTTTCCTTACTTTTTATTTCACTTTTAGAAACTCACAATTTTCTAGTTAGGTTTGTTCATATTGGATATATATATGTTAAAACAGTGTCATTCTAAATTTAAACTGGCAATGTTACTATAAGCTAAGATATATATTCTCTTTTTTTCTGATTTCAATTTTTTAAAAAAAAATCTTCATTGTTAAAAGTATTACATATGTTCCCTTTTTTTTTATATTGACCTCTTCTAGCCCACTCCCACACCCAGCCCCAGGCCTTCACCTCACTGTTGTCTGTGTCCATGGGTTATTCATATATGTATATAAGTTCTTTGGTTGATCTCTTCCCACCCACCCACCCCCACCTTCTCACTGAGATTCGACAGTCTGTTCCATGCTTCCGTATTTCTGGATCAATTTTGTTCATCAGTTCATTTTGTTCATTAGATTCCACATATGAGTGAGATCATGTGATACTTGTCTTTCTCTGACTTGCTTATTTCACTTAGTGTAAAACTCTCCAGGCCCCTCCATTCTCTCTCAAAGGGTAAGAGATCCTTCATTTCTATAACTGCATAATATTCCATTGTGTAAATATACCAACGCTTTTTTATGCACTCATTTTTTTATGGACACTTGGGCTGTTTCCAAATCTTCCTATTATAAATAGCACTGCCATGAACGCAAGAGTGCATATGTTCTTTCTGACTGGTGTTTCAGGATCCTTAGGATATATTTCTAGATGTGAGATCACTGGGTCAAATGGCAGTTCCACTTTTAATTTTGTGAGGAAACTCCACACTGTTTTCCACACTGTTTTCCACACCAGCCTCCATTCCCACCAGCAGTGCCCTAGGTTTCCTTTTTCCCCCATATCCTCACCAGCACTTGTTGTTTGTTGGTTCATTGATGAACAGCTTTGATACAAATAAAATTTGAAAATATTTAATATTTGAAATATTAAAAGAAGGGATAAGATAAGGAGAATGTAAAGTGTATGCATATATATATATATATATATATATATATATATGTCATGTTTATCCTTTTGAATAAATAATGTATTTATTTGTTTAAAATTTTGGCCTCCTTGTTTCCCACAGGGATCTGAAATATAAACAGAATAGCCAACTCTATAATAATGCATTCTCACAATTAATACTGTGTAGCCCTACATTTCAGGGAATAGCATTATCAGGTAGACTAATCCAAGTAATTATTAAAACATGGTAATAAAAGTAATATCTTTTTTGGTAGTAGATACCTGACATTTTGCGAATCAAATGGAGCTGAAAAATAGCAGTGGCATATGTGGATAAAATAAAGTTTTCTCATATATCTCTTGTGGAAACCTACAGCCTGTCAGCCAAATTCTCCTAATTAATGTATTAAAACCATTGTTGCTTTCAATTTTAAACATGAAGATTATATACATGGAGTCCTGTGGGTTATCTCACTGTCAAAGCATTTTTAGTTTATGAGAAATTAAAATTTAAAATCAGTGAATATGTTGGAACCCACTAATAGAAGTGCCATGATTTTGGAGAGAACATAGGTCTTCTGCACTTATGAAGTTAGCTGCATTACTGACTTCTGGTGTATTGTTCAGGTTCAGCCTTGGATAGTGAACTTGGCAATTAATGCTGTTTCTACAGGCCTAGGTTCTTGAGCCCATCTTCTAATACTTAGAACTGGGAGAATGTCCAGGATTCTTCTCATGCATCACACACACAGACCAACATGCAGAGTAGATAGCAAGGCAGTGACATGGTCCACAATTGTTTTTACTCTGCAAGCGTTCTGACAGTATTATGATAAGAGTGCAGTTAATCTCCATAATGTTCTCTGTGGTTTGTTGTATACCCAGAGCCTCAGTTACAATTTCAAACCAAGAACAAGGTCCTCCTGCGTGTGACATCCAATGAGCCGTGAAAGGAACTAAGTACATTCGCTGCCCTGGAGAGATTCCCACAGCTTCTCTGCGTGACATCAGGATATAACAGATGGGACCAGGGTGACTGATTTAATTAGAATATTTAATGGCAGAATGGCAAACACTGTACAGCTCTATCAGTTAGGAGGAAGACCATTAAATTCACTAAAATAATTATTTCATTGGGAGGATAATTCACATAAAATATATCTACATGTAATATATACATTTAATCTGAAGGGAATTTTAGGTGGTGATTATGAAAATGAAGTCATTATATAACATATGATGGCTATCTAAATCTTTATGAGAAGAGAACCTTTAAAGCTTCTCAGATATTTATCTTGTCTTATTAATTGAAGTTTCCTGCTGCTTTCAGCTCTTTTTGACCTAGTCATTGGTGTCCTCTTTAGCTTGATACATTAGAAGAGGAAATAGCTTTTCAGTCTGTTCAGAAAAGACATTTTGGAGACATAAAAGGCAGTTTTAAAAATGTACAGCATTTAACTAGTGTTAGTGAACTCTCTCAAGAGAATAGTCATATAAAGATGCAATTCTTAGAGGAAGATAGTATCCTACATTATGTTCCTGAATTAATTTTTAAAAAGCAGAAAATGAACTAATATTTTTTTAATTATTGTTATTTAACCATAGAATATTTAAATGTTTTTTGAAAAATTGCTATTAGTCCAAAATTAATACTTATAGCACTACGAATTAGTATCTTCAAAAAAGCTTACCAGCTAATCCTGGTAGATAATATATTGCATATTTTTTTTCCTAAGCAGTATTTATCAGTGTATTTTGAACAATTCCTATATCTCATGTATTAGAGCAAGTTTTCCTATGATAATGAATGATTGGCACAATACAGCTTAGCACCATGGTGCTTAATGGAAATGGAATTAATGCAAAAATAGAGTTTATGTCAATTAGCCTTAGTAAAATCCTTTGCTCAGTTCTGTTTAAGCAAAAATAAAGGGGAAATGCCATTTTCAACTGAAAAGGACTCAGTTTTGTTCATGCATACCTGATAGTTTTTTTTATTTGTTCACAAATCAATATAGCCAACTAGCTTTAAGGGAAAGTTAAAATAAGTTATTTGTATCTATCTTTATATCTACATAGACATATAATAACAGTTTCCTTTTGATAAAAAAGAGGAAAGTGAGGAATTGTATATATTTTGTATAGTAATAAGGTTTCCTGATTTATTTTCTTAAATAATGTCTTAATGAATGAATTTCTTCTTAAATAGCTTGTATACACACTTAGCACCTTATTATTTAAGATGTAATGGTAAATAATGCTTAGTATTAAGTTTGAAAAAGGTGTGAGAATAAAAAAGTAAATAGAAAACTCCTGGAAACTTTGACTGCAGTAGCCAGGAACCCAGAAATATCCTAGAGAGAAAGATGCCATGGGGAATTTGATCAGAATGCACCAACCTGCCAGTAGTTTCTTCAGACCGAAACTCAAACAAACTATAAAACCTCCCTTACCGCCCCATCACAAACAGATTTCAAATGAGGAGACAAAACTTAGTGATTGCTTATTCTCAGTTAAGGGAACTGCCAACCGTGTCATGAATTCTGTAGCAAACTTATTGCAGGAGAATATATGCTCTTATATTATTGTACATTAGTAGAGTAACTAGTAGTAACAGACTTTGCTAACATTATATAAATAACTGATAAATATGGTTATTTTTCCTGAACTGAAAATTAGCAGATGGCATGAGTCAAGAATCCTGTGTAGTTTGTATTAATATCAATCTTTCCAAAGCTAACAATTTGGGACATGGACAATGTAAATGAAGAGTATCAGAAAATAAACCAAAGTAGGTTTGGGTAAGGAGATGATTGGATAACACATGGTCATGATATGTTAAGAATTGCCTCAATTTTCATGTGAGAAGGACTCAAGATAAATCAGAATCACTTGTTACTTATATTTTAACATAAAAAAATTGATTCAGTTAATCATTTACTAAACTACATGTGGTTCTAATTTCAGGTTTTGTCATTCCTAAAGGAAACTCTTATTATTCTGTGTAATAAGAGTGGCAGGAGTGAGGTGGTGACTCCTTATTGTTTTAATTTGCATCTTTCTGATAATTAGTGACATTGAGCGTTTTTTCATATGTCTTTTGGCCAATTTTGATGTGCTTTCTTCTTTACTTCTCTAGTTGTAGGACTCCATTTAGCCAGATTTCTGGTGGTTCTGAATGATTGTCCTGTATTTTAGCTGTAATTTTGATGTGGTTGTGAGAGGCTGTGAGTACCAGCATTTACCTATACCGCCATCTTGGTTCTGTGTGCAGGGTGTTTTTAAAAATGAATGAGCCTTTCTAAGTGTATACTCTACTTGGGAGAAAAGATCCAAAAATTTGAAAAAGAAGAGTAAATTTAAAATGGTCATTAGATAATAAAATAATTAATATTCAAATTAAAGATATATTTAATTAATGCTATAAATCTGGAAAAATGAGACCTTATAGTGGTCTACAGTTGTGTTCAAAGGTTTCAAAGAGCAAGATCTTGAGTGGATTATATGTTGATACTAAATTATCTAGTTAATTGCAGATTTGCAGCATATATTTTAATTACCGGGTGATATCATATTGGTTCTATGACAATACTAAAGGAATTTAGAAGGATAGTTCAAGAATTTATCAATTTCAACTTCTGACAAGCTGGAAGTGACACTTTAACAAGCACTTCATATTCTTATTTTAGCAATTAGTATCCAGTGCCCTAGTTACTGGCTATTAATCAACACAATTTAGAAATGACGGAGTTAGCATGATACTGAGATTTTTGTGTTTGAGCAGAAAAATATCTATTCAACATTGTTATGACATGATTAATTCTTATTTCAGATAAGTGAATATTTTTAAATTGAATATATGTCAGTTCATGAGATTAGATTTAGATGGCCTCATCCATTTGTTGGTTTAAGATTCTGACTATTGAGCTAAGAAGCCAAATATGATCCTAATTTAGATATGAGAATGTAAATGCCAAAAACATCCAAACAACTCACTTTTCAGGAAAAATAATTTGAATGATCTTACATTGTTGAAACTAACCATTGAAATGAAGAACAATTTGTGATAGAGGACAGTGTGTGACAATAGTGTAATCAACAGGATTCTTAGTGTCCAGTTGGGAAAGCCATGCAGGCCATCAGTAAGAAAATAGTAGGGTAATTGGAGACTAATGGCCAATGCAGTGTTTCAACAATTACTGGCCCTAATGCAAGAGGTATTAGGTTTCTTGGATATGTATTTTATTTAGTGGGAATTAGAGTACTGATAATAATAATATCAGTAATAGCTAATGTTTTCAGAGTATTTATTATATGCCAAATACTGTTTTTAGCATGTTATATAGATTTTTCCTATTAATTATTTTCACTAATTTTATGACATAGTATTAGTGTCTCTAATTTTGAGAAAACTTAGATGCAAAGAAGGTAGTTTTCATGTTCCCAGAATTAGAAAATAATATAATCAAGGGATTTGACATAGATAGTGTGATGTCTTTTACACACACACACACACACACACAATCATGTATGTTGGCATACTATCTCTTTTTATATTTTTTTCATTTTTTAAAAAAATATTTAATTTAGTGGAGTAAAACTGGTTAATAAAATGATATAGGTTTTAGGTATAGGATTCCATAATACACCATTGGTATATTGTATTATGTGTGCACAACCCCAAGTCTCCTTCCATTACCATTTATCCCCTTGATACCCTCTTCTACTTTCCCATCCTACTTTCCCTCTGATACTCATCATACTGTTGACTGTGTCTATGGTTTTTTTTGCTTAATTCCATGACCTTTCTCACCCAGTCCCCCAAATCCCTTCCCCTCTGAAAGCTGTCAGTCTGATCTATGTATCTATGAGTCAGTTTCTGTTTTGTTTCTTTATTTTGTTCATTAGATTTTACATATGAGTGAAATCATATGATGCTTTTATTTCTCTGACTGACATATTTCACTTAGCATAATATTCTCCAGGTCCATCCATGCTGTCACAAAGGGTAAGATTTCCTTTCTTGTATGGTTGTGTAATATCCCATTATGTAAATGTACTACAGCTTTTTATCCATTAATCTACTGATTCATTCATCTACTGCTTCCAAATCTTGGCTATTGTAAACAATGCTACAATGAATCTAGGGGTATATATATTATTTCCACTTATTGTTCCAGGTTTCTTAGGATACATTCCCAGAGGTGGAATGGCTGGGTTATCAGGTAGTTCCATTTTTAATTTTTTAAGGAACTCCATACTGTTTTCAACAGTGGCTGCACCAATCTGCATTCTTACCAACAGTGCATGAAGGTTCTCTTTTCTCTACATTTTTGCCAACACTGGTTGGTTGTTGATTTATTGATGATAACCATTCTGATAGGTGTGAAGTGATATATCATTGTGTGTTTCTCTGATTAGTGACATTGAGCATCTTTTCATATGTCTGTTGGCCATCTTTGCATCTTTGGAAAAGTGTCTATTCAGGTCCTTTGCTCAAATTTAAATTGGGTTGTTTATTGTTTTAGTGCTGAGTTATAAAAATTCCTTAAAGTTTTGGATATTAACCTCTTAGCAGCTGTATCATTGGCTAAAATGTTTTCCCATTCAGTGTTTTGTCTTTTCATTTTGTTGATTTGTGTGTGGGTGCTGTGTGTGTGTGTTTCTTTTGCTGTGCAAAAACTTTTTAGTTTGATCTAGTGACATTTGCTTATTTTTTTCTTTTGTCTCCCTTGCCTAAAGAGATATATCACAAAAGAAAATGTTGCTACAGAAAATGTCTGCGATTTTACTGCTTATGTTTTCTTCTAGGAGTTTTGTGGTTTTGAGTCTTACATTTAAGTCTTTATTCATTTTGAGTTTATTCTTGTGTGTGGTGTAAGAAGGTGATCTATGTTAATTTTTGTCTAATTTTTCCAAGACCATTTATTTAGTAGACTTTCTTTATATCATCTTGTGTTCTTGCCTCCTTTATCAAATATTAATTGACAACAAGGTGTGAACTTATTTTTGGTTCTCTATTCTGCCCCATTGATCCATGTATCTGTTTTGATTACTATAAACGTGTGGGATAGTTTGATATCAGGTAGTGTGATTCCTACAACTTTGTTCATTCTCAAGAATGTGGTGGCTATTCAGGTTCATTTGTGGTTCTATTTACATTTTTGAAACATTTGTTCTATTTCTGTGAAATACACCATTGGTATCTCAACAATGGGAATTGCATTGAATCTTTAGATTGCTTTGGATAGTGTGGACATTTTAATTATGTTAATTCTTCATATCTTTGAACATATTATATGCCTCCACCTATTTGTATCTTTTTCAATTTCTTTCTTCAGTGTCTTATAATTTTTGTAAGTACAGATCTTTTACATCCTTGGTTAAATTTATTACTTAGATATTTATTTTATGCAAATATAAATGGGATTGTTTTCCTAGTTTCCCTTTCTGATAGTTAATTATTAGTGTATAAAAATACAACTGATTTCTGGATATTTATTTTGTATCCTGATGCTTTACTGAATTCATTTTTCAGTTCTAGTAGTTTTTTGGTGGAATCTTTAGGGTTCTCTATAAACAGTATCATGTCATCTGCCAAACTATCTCTTTTTAAATGTATATTTTTTGTGTAACATTTCAAATTTAGATATAGTGATAACCAGAAAGGATCAGATACCAATCATTAAGAAATTACTGAGATTCCAATGTAAATGTGATGATTGGTGCATCTTATTAAAAACAAAACATCACCATCATGCAAGAAGAGTTTGGAACATGAGCTATATAATGATTTTTAAGATACTCTTGATATTTCATCACATTTCAATGTAAAGCATTAATAAAATACTGGAAATAATACAAGTCACTAACTACCTTCCAATGACTCTTATGAAGATGAGGGATTGGAGTTCAATGTTGGAAGTGTACTTCACATATGGTAATTCAAAATGTATTTCTGTTTGGTTCAATATTGTGGTTCATATGTTAAGCAAAGGGTGGAGATGTGTAAAAATTGTATGTACATAGACATACATTGGTTTTCTATCATAAAATTTTATGAGAAATTTAGTAGACAAATCAAGGCATTTTATCCTTATATTATCTGTACATAGGCATCCTAAAATCAAGGTGTCAGCAGAATTATGTTCCTTCTGGAGGCTCCAGAGAGAATGTGTTTCCTTTATTTCCCAGCTTCTATAGGCCACATGGATTCCTTGCCTCAGCCCCTCCTCCATCTACAAAAGCAGTACATAGTATCTCCAAACTCCCCTCCTGCTTCTCTCTCTAACACACACACACACACACACACACACACACACCTGCTTCCATTATCACATATATTTCTATGAGTCACGCTTTTGTCCTTTATCTTATAAAGACCCTTATTAAAATGGAGCCTCTTGGATAATCCAGGATAGATTTTCTATCTCAAGATCCACCTCTAATCGAATCACATTTGAAAATCCATTTTGCTATGTAAGGTGACATATGCACACATTCCAGGGAATAGTGCTTGTCTGCCTTAGGAGGACCATTATTTTATCCACTACACATAGATAGAAAACCATAGCAAGTGCAAGTTACCCTGGGCTTTATCTTCCTGCAAATATGTCCTTTCATATGTAAGTACACTATATTTCAGCACTTGGCCTAAAATGCCTCTTGTGTGTCACCACTCTTTATCCCTATTACTTTACTGAGATAACTTAGAATTTGAAGGAATTCTTTCATTCATGATCTCGTTATGAATATTTTCAAATAATAGCATTAATTGGTGAGAACCTATTTTAAAAAGTTGAATGTGATGAACTCTAGTAGTTTAAAAATTCATCTTTATCAAATTACTAGAGGCCCAGTGCACAAAATTCATGCAATAGGGTCCCCGGCTCATCCTCTGTGCCCCTGCCTGGCCACTGACAGTGCTGGCCTCGCTTGCACCTGCTGATTCATCACGGAGTGATTGAGACTGGCAGCGGGTCTGAGTGGAGGCTGCTGTCCCGATTGCCCCTCAGCAGCAGGGGGAGGAGGAGAAGCCATGAAAGGCGATTGGGGACGCAGGCACCAGCAGTGGGTATGAGCGGGGCCAGGGCCAGCAGCAAGTGCGAGCGCCAGATGGGACTATGTCGCGTGGGAGCAAAGCATTTTTAGTAACCACCAGATGCTCGCCACCATGACAGCCACTGGCACCCTGCCTTGGGATGGCGCCCCCCCACCTGATCTACCATCCCGCAGCGGCCCACACCCACCATGTTCTGTGCTCTGCTGCCTGCTGCCGATGCCTGCCATATTCCATGTGTGCCCCCTGGTGGTCAGTGCACATCATAGTGAGCGGTTAAACAGCCTTAGCGTATCATTAGCATATTACACTTTGATTGGTTGTTCTGCCATTTGGTCTATTTGCATATTACCTTTTTATTATATAGAATTTTGTATATATCAGAGAAGATGCCAAATTATTGTGCTTTGGAAAGGACCACATGTGGAGAGGGGCTACAGTGTTTGGACAGATTCAAGCCTTGGACTAATGAGAGGGCACGTTCCCCTGTGGGAAAGCCACATGCAAGTCCTAGCTTGGAGGGAAAAGCCCTCCCAGCACAATTATAGCTAAAGGCTATAGTTGTAAGCTTGACCTTATGGTCCGAACCTGTGGTCCCACATGGCTAAGTGATATAGACTGCAGGAGGTGCAGCAAGTAAACAAAGCTTGATCAGGTGCAAGTAATTGAGTAAATTCAAAACCTGTGAGAACATTGTAAACATCTTGACCACGACCTTACTTTGCCTTGTGGAATCTGGCTATAAAATAAAGACTCAGCTTGCAGGCTGTGGCACTGTCGCTCCATCAGAGAAGAATAGTCCCACCTAGCCCCAGCTTTATTCTCTTGTCTGTCTTCTCCATCCTTCACCACCCCCTCTCAGGTTCACCCATGGCTGTGCCAGTGCAGCACAACCACAGATGGCTTACAGGTGTGCTGAGGTGAGGGCTTTTACCAATGGATCTGGGGGTAGGGTTGGGGGCAGTGGGTGTAGCCTGATCTGCCAGTGAGCTGGGACCCATTGCAAGGAGTCTTGTCTGTTTAGGCCAGCACACTGAACACACATCATTATTTCCTGTGTGTTCCTGCCCTGTGAAAATATTGGAAAGCACTCACCCAAACTAAGAATTTAAATACACTGTCACAGTGGTGCTTTGCATCGTAGTTCTCTGCCTCATACTTTAAAGTTTTTATCGCCAAGTATCTTAACATGTTCTAAAAAAGTCTTTCATAATCTGCTCTTTCCCTCAATCTTCCACTCAATAACAATCTTGTTATTCTGATATAAGCAATTTAGAGAAATGTTAGTATTTTTACTTTTCTAAAATATGCATGCATTTTGTTGCATAAGGTTCATAACAAGCATATCTTTAAAATGAACAATTTGGATTTCATGCACACGGAATAGGTATTTCTAGTTCATGTATTTTAAGTCTGGGTATGAAGTCACATTATTCAGTGCTTATGATATGACTAAGAGCAGCATTATGTTATCTTATTTGATCCTCATAACAATCCTATATAGTAGTACCCTTTAATCCACAGGAACTATATGCCCAGACCCACGGTGTATGCCTGAAACTGGCTAGTATGGAAACAATATATAAATGCATGCACTGGCGGGGGTGTCCCTCAGCCCAGCCTGCATCCTCTTCAATCTGGGACCCCTGGGGGGATGTCCGACTGCCGGTTTAGGCCCAATCTCACAGGGAATAGGCCTAAACCGGAAGTCAGACTTCCCTCTCACAATCTGAGACTGCTGGCTCCTAACCATTCACCTGCCTGACTGCCTCATTGCCGCTAACTGCTTCTGCCTGACAGCCTGATAACCCCTTAACCACTCCCTTGTTGGTCCAATTGTCCTCAACTGCCCTCCCCTGCCAGCCCAATTGCCCCCAACTGCCCTCTCCAGTTGGCCTGATTGCCCCCAACTGCCCTCCCCTGCTAGCCTGTTTGCCCCTAACTGCCCTCTCCAGCCAGCCATCTTGTGGCAGCCATCTTGTGGTGGCCATCTTGGGTGGCCATCTTGCAATGACCCTGGGGCAGCCATCTTGTGATGATGGGTGACAGCCATATTAAGATGACATGCGGGCGGCCATCTTGTGATGACATGGGTGTGGCCATCTTGTGATGAAGTGAGGGCGTGAAGGTCACCAAGGCTTTTATTAGTGTATATAGATATATATATCCCTTATCTAATAAAAGAGAAACATGGTAATTAGCATACGACCGCTACCCTTCCCATTGGCTAATCGGGGAGATATGCAAATTAACTGCCAGACAAGATGGCAGCCAGCAGCCAGGCAGTTGGAAGCGAACATGAGGCTTGCTTGCTTCAGTGACGGAGGACTCCAACGTTCCCCGCCTGCCGCTGCCGGCCTCTGAGCTGCAACTCTAAGCAACTATGTTACAAATATAGAAGTTAAACAAAACCCCAGAAACATGCTTTAGTCACCGGGCTTTAGCCAGCAGGATCGCAACATTGTTTCAAATACAGAAGGTAAACAAAGGCCAGAAACCTGCTTTCAGGAGCAGAGGCCTAAAAGCTGGAGCCTCAGAGATAAAGCTGGCCCAGAATGAAAAAAAGAAAAAGAAAAAAAGGAGTGGTTGGGAGCTTCAGTCACCCGCCAGCCTGAAAACAGCCCTCAGCCCCTCACCCAGACTGGCCAGGCATCCCACTGGGGACTCCCACCCTGAAGGGTGTGTGACCAGCTGCAAACAGCCATCATCCCCTCACCCAGGCTGGCCAGGCACCCCAGTGGGGTCCCCCACCCTGATCCAGGACACCCTTCAGGGCAAACCAGCCAGTCCCCACCCATGCACCAGGCCTCTATATAGTAAAAGGGTAATATGCCTCCCAGCACCAGGATCAGCGTGACAGGGGGCAGCGCCCAAACTCCCTGATTGCCCTGTGGCTCTGTGTGTGACAGGGGGCGGGGCCTCAACCTCCCTATCTGCCCTGCTTTGTTTGTGACAGGGGAAGGGCGCCCCAACCCTCTGATCAGCCCTGATCTGTGCCTGATAGGGGGGAGCTCCCCAACCCCCTGATTGCCCTGCGGCTCTGTGTGTGACAGCCTGCGGTGCCCCAACCCCCTGATCCACCCTGCTCTGTGTGTGACAGGGGGCGGTGCCCCAACTCCCCTATCGGCCCTACTCTGTGAGTTACAGGGGGGAGCTCCCCAACCCCCTGATCGGCTCTGCTCTGTGCGTGACAGGGGGTGGCACTGCAACCTGCCCATCGACCCTGCCTTGAGTGTGACAGGGGACGGTGCCCCAACCCCCCAATCAGCCCTACCCTGAGCGTGACTGAGGGTGGCATCGCAACCTCCCAATCCGCCCTTCTCTGTGCATGACAGGGGCGGCGCCCTAACTCTCCAATCAGCCCTGCTCTGAGCCTGACCAGGGGCTGCACCTAGGGATTGGGCCTGCCCTCTGCCACCCTGGAGCAGGCCTAAGCCAGCAGGTCGTTATCTCCCGAGGGGTCCCAGCCTGTGAGAGGGCACAGGCCAGGTTGAGGGACCACCCCCCTTTCCCCTGAGTGCACAAATTTTTGTGCACTGGGCCTCTAGTTAACATATATATAGCATTCTAAAAAAATATTAATCTACTTCTGAAAGATATGTAAAATTCCCAAAACAATATAATGCTTTCTCCAATGCATACATACCTATGATAATGTATAATTTAGAAATTAGGCATGGTAAGAGATTAACAATAACTAACAATAACCCAGAACAATTTAAAACAATAAATGGCTTTGGGGTAATTTTTAAACAAAATAAGGTGTTAGTTGAACACAATCACTGTGATACATCGACAATGGATCTGATAACTTAGATGGCCTTAACATAGATAACCCAGACAAAGGCAAGATCCATGTCCTGGGTGAGGGAAGGGAAGATTCATGTCCTTGGTAGGACACAGTAAGATGGTGAGAGATTACATCATGAGACTCAGAACAACTTATAATTTAGAACTTATGAATGATATAGTTCTGGAATTTCCTATTTAATATTTCAGACTACAGTTAACCAGAGGTAACTGCAGAATGCAAAACAGCAGGTAAAGAGGGACTCTGGTGATGAAGTAGGTCCTAACTTTCTTAAATCATATTTTATTTAATGGCATTCCAGCAGGCATTATAACTAATATTTAACTTTAAAACTAATTCTCTTCCTACTGAATTCACCTAAAGGATCATTTAACTTAACCCATTTATTTTACACAAGAGAAAACTGAAGTACTGAATATTTAATTAACTTGACCTTTACTGTGCAACTGGGATAGCTAAACTTACACAGAAAATTACCAAAATTTATTTTTATTGAAAGGATCAGTAGAGGAAGAATATATGATTAAGCATAGATACTCCCTGGCTAATCTGATATGTCTACATTTTTTTCCCAGTTGTTTTCAACTCTAATCAAATAAGGAAGTAGCCTAATCTTAGCCTAAGGTTAAAAGAAAACATTTTCCAAAATCAATATTGAAGTCTAATGTATACAAGCTTACTTCTCTTAAGACTAGGCCAGGCTATGATTGCTGAGTTGTTACTTCTGAATACTGTGGGGTTTGTGCATTTTTTTTCTTCTTTTTGTTGTTTTTGTCAGTAGTAAGAAGCACAAAGCAATTCATTCCATGGTAAAGATGTAGCCAAATATTAACTCAGGGGTTCCTAAACTGGGATTCACTGAACTCTGAGGGGTTTGTGGATAGACTTTTGGAGGCCCATAAACTTGAATTAAAAAAAATGCAGCTTCATTTTTCTGCCCTTTTACTGAAACTTAGCATGTTTTTTTTTTTTAATGTTAAATATAGGCATTAAACTACAAGAGAACAAGCAATTTTAAGTGACATTGTCACCAATAGAAATCAGAAACTTTCAAATTACATTCGTTATTGAAGATATAAAAATAACACTGTGTACCCTCGCAACTACTTTGAAATTATGTAGGGTATTGTTAACATGTTAACTACATTTCAATAAGTTTTCTTTTGTAGTCATATGTATATTATTTTATACATTTAAAAACATTAAATATTTGTGATTTTCACTAGAGTACCTGTTCTTGTGCCAGTACCAGTCATAGAAAGAAACAAGTATCACATGATCTCACTCATATGTGGAATCTAATGAACAACATAAACTATGAACAAAAATAGATCCAGAGACATAGAAGCATGGAACAAAATGACAAATTTCAGTGGGAAGATGGGGCTAGAGTGGGAGAGATTAACTAGGTAATATATATACATATATGCATAGCCCATGGACACAGACAATATCCAGGTGAAGGTCTGGGAGTGCTGCTGTGGGTGGAGGGGATCAATATGGAAAAAAAAACAAACAAACAGCAGAAAACATCTGTTATATTTTCAACAATAAAGATAAATTTAAAATAATCAAAGAAGGAATAATAAAACAAAAATGTTTGCACACCACTATTCCAAACAATTCTGTGTTATCCAATAGAATAAAGAGGTAATATGCAAATTGACCATCATGCCCTCACACAAGGCCACCCCCATGTGGTCCAAGATGGCTGCCCCCATGTGTCCAAGATGGCTGTCACAAGCTAGTTGGCAGGGGAGGGCAGTTGTGGGCAACCAGGCCTGCAAGGGAGGGCAGTTGGTGGGGGGGGGACCAGGCCTGCATGGGAGGGTAGTTAGGTGTGACTAGGCCAGCAGAGGAGGGCAGTTGGGGGGACCAGGCCGATAGGGGAGGGCAGTTGGGGGTGATCAAGCCAGCAGGGGAGCAGCTAGCCATCGATCAGGCTGACAGGGGAGTGGTTAGGGGTGATCAGGATGGCAGGAAGAGGTGTTTAGGGGCAATCAAGCAAGCAGGCAGGTGAGCAGTTGGGAACCAGCAGTCCTGGATTGTGAGAGGTATGTCGACTGCCAGTTTAGTCCCAATCCCTATAGGTCCTAAATTGGCAGTCGGACATCCCCCAATGGGTCCCAGATTGGAGAGGGTGAAGGCTGGGCTGAGGGACACCCACCCCAGTGCATGAATTTCATGCACAAGGCCTCTAGTATATTTATAAGGGAAGATTATTAACATATCTGACTCATGTGTCACTGCTCCCTCTTGAATGTTCTTTTAATCCTTTCTCTCATTGTACTATTCTGGCGTGTTCTTCTCATTATACTGTCTAGTTTTTTCCAAACATTTTAAAACTAGAGGCCTGGCGCACAACATTCGTGCACGCGGGTGGGGAGTCCCTCTGCCCGGCCTGTGCCCTCTCACAGTCCGAGACCCCCAAGGGGTCCTTAGTGTTGCTGCAGAGGTGGGAGAGGTTTCTGCCACCGCTGCTGCTCTCACCAGCTGCCAGACATGAGCCCAGCTTCTGGCTGAGCAGTGCCCCCACCGTGGGAGTGCACTGAGCACCAAGGAGCAGCTCCTTCATGGATCGTCTGCCCTCAGTGGTCAATGCGTGTCATAGCGACCCGTCATTCTGCCTTTCAGTTGATTTGCATATTAGGGTTTTATTATATAGGATGTTGGTGTTTCCTAAGGCTTACTCCTACCATCTACTATTTCCTCCAAAACTTCTCCTTGGGTGACTGTTGGGAGACCTGATTTATCTGCCATGTGCTGCCCTATTCTGTCTTACTAGGTATGTCAAGAGTGTAAAGCTATGACCACTCTTTCTCTGGGCTGTTTCTTTGGGTTCTGTTACCAATGAGTGTCTCTGAGGAATAAAGTGAAACCACCCTGAGACTAACTTCTCTTTCTACAAAAGCTGTAGATTCCTCAAGCTCGGTGTTCTGCTTTTGAAGTGCAACCTAGTGCATGTGCAAACATCTATCACATACCATTGGTATCACCCCATGGGATTTGAACAGAAAGGCAAGTTGACAGAAAAACATATGCATCTCTGACTACCGATGTTTGTTTCATATCCAAGTGTCCTGTGCCTTCTGCCAGCACTTCTAAAACTGTGAGAGGCAAACGTGTTAGCTTGAGAGTAGGATAAAAACCTTGCACAACTATTGAGAATGACTCTTTCTCATCTGTGGTGTCCCCCTAATACTCAGAAAGAATAATGATTCCAAAATGTATAACGTTAGTCTGGATTACTGTCCCAGCTCCAGTTTGTTTTCTAAAATAATATAAAAAAGACACAGTTCATGCCCTATTTTCCCAAAGGCTACTTATGGGAGGTAATTAATTTCATCAATGGTAATATAAATGTCTCAAAATGGGGATCATGCCATATATGTCTTCTGTATTCTTTGCAGCCCTGAATTTGGTATTAGTTCATACCTACACTTCAGTAGGTCCTCATTGAGAGGTAGTTATTAGTGCTCTAGTATCACCTAAGAATTCCCAAGCAAAAAATAAAAAGTAAATCACTTTTCCAGATCTCATTCTTTCTTGTTTTGTTGGCTTTCCCCATCATTTCCAGAAATATAATTAATTTAGTTGATAATTTTTTCACAAGTTGCAGTCCCAGCCCATGGCCTTTCCAACAGTGTACCTCTGAGAGTGTCTGGAAACTTAGCTGAGCAGAAAGCTGAAGCCAGCCCTTCTGTTCAAATGCACCAAATGTGACACACTGCTCCCAGAGAGCACTCTCTGCTCACTGCTGGTGTGACCGTGGCCCAACGCCAAACCTTGCTGTGGGCACATTACCCCTGAGTGAGGAAGAAAAGCATAGCCCTTGTAATGTCTTTTTAGTTCTAGTTCCAGAATTTCAATTATTAACGTTTTTTTTTTTTTTTCAGGAGTGAGAAATAAAACGGATAAACTCATAATTAAGGCTTTGGTAGTATCTCAGGAGGGCATCAATAGGACCATTATATAGGAAACTCCCCATGGCTGTGCAAAACTGAGGGTTGGTTTGAAATGGTGACAAACTAATATCAATGAGGAGTCGTTCCATATCCATGAGGTCACCTAATTTCTTATTGGGTATCCCTGTGGAACCATGCTTAAGGTCATTTGAACCAGGATTGATGTAGCCCCCATGACTTCTATAGATTGCATGATTCCCAAGAACCCACTGTTACTAGTTAATATCAATCTTCAGGTTGAGACATATTTCAGAATGCAAAATCAGTCCTTAATTTTGGTATGACATTGATAGAGTCCTTTCTAGTATTTTTACCAGAAAAACAGTTCCAGCTATTATTTCAACTTTAACATTTGTTTGAAATAAAAGAGACAAATACATGTAAAAAATACGTACATAAAATAGAAATGCATATATTCAAAACTACATATAATTCCCTGTCCTTGAAAGCAAATTTAATATTTTTGTATTCTCTTAGAATAGTTTACATGATTTCTATAATATTCTTAAAATTGTTTTCTTGCATTTCAGTTGGATGCCAATTTTTCCCATGTTGTTGATTAATCTGTATAAGGACTTATAAAAACAGAAATGAAATTCACATAGTGTTATGTTTAGAAGATATCAGAGTGTAAATATTGTGAGGTTTCCCTTATAACTCAATTTGTTAGACTTTTGGTTCCTCTTTTTGAGAGAAACTGATTTTCATTTTCTGAGATCTGTCATGTTGTGTACTATTAACTTGTTGGGCTTTGAAACTCCTATTCTTTGCTGTGGGAATACAGAATAGCATAGCTACCTAAGGAGATGGTTGGTATATGACAAAACTAAACAAACTCCTACCATACCATCTAGCAATCACACACCTTGGTATTTACCCAAAGGGATTAAAAATGTATGTCTATACAAAAGTTTGCACACAAATGTTCATAGCATCTTCATTCATAATTGCCAAAACTTGGGAGCATATAAGATGTGCTTTAGTAGGTGAATAAATAAATAAACTATAATACATCTAGTCAGTGGAATATTATTCAGCACTAAAAAGAAACAAGCTATCAATCATGACAATATGTGGAGGAAACTTAAATGCAAATTACTAAAGGAACAAAGCCAATCTGAAGAGGTTACATACTGTAGGAGATTATGGAAAAAGGAAGACTGTGGAGTCAGTAAAATGACTAGTAGTTGTCAGTGTTGGGTGAGGAGGGATAAAGAGTTGGTCAGAGAGGATTTTTAGGGTAGTGAAAATACCCTGTATGATACTACAAGGATGGCTATATTTTATGGATTTGTCCAAAGACATAAAAACACCAAGAGTGGCCACTAATGAAAACAATGGACTTTGGATGAGTATGATATGTCAATGTAGGTTCACATTGTGATTTGCATACCATTTTTGAGGGGGATGTTGAGAATGGGGGAAGTTCTGTCTGTGCAAAGGCAGGAGGTATATCAGAACTCTCTGTCGCTTCCCCTCAATTTTGCTATGAATCTCACACTTCGCTAAAAAAAAACCAAGGCTTAAAAAATTAATATTTCATTTTTATAGGAGAAAAATAAACATATTTGACTTCACAAATATTCTTAAGAGGATCACATAAAATTTGATTACGAATTATAAGGATATTAATTGTACAAAACAATGATTCTAATGCTTATTGTGTGCTAATTACTTTTCTGAATGGTTTATATATAGTATGAACACACTTAGTCTTTCCTAACCGATGATGTTGCAATACCCACCTACTCAGACTCATTTTGATTTGTTATAGAGAGAAATTTCATGATTTCTACATAGAATAAACCATTGTAATCTATCCCTACATAAGCCACAATAATTTGGTGGTAAAAATAGCACACTTATAATTGTGATTTCCTGTATCTGCTGAATTGATTTCTGCAGCTCATGTGGACTTTAAACTTAAAGAAATATATTGTAGTGTCAGTGCATATGGAGAAGTATTTGATGCATATACCATATTAGAAAAGGGGGCTCTTTCAGAATTATTTGTACCTATTAAATGAACCAGTGCCCCTCGGCCTAACTCCTACTGAGGAAATTCTGCCTTCAGCTGGGTTTTTATCCTATTTCTCCCCAATAAGTTTGATAATGTATGTCACCCCCTTGCAAATTACTCCTCTAGGTAAAGGAAGTCTTTTCAAAAAAGACCCTCTAAAAGACATTTCTGCATAAGGACAACCATATAAAGTCCATCTAGGATAAGTTGTTCCAGTTTGCAAGCACTTGCTGTCTGTGTTAGGGGGAAGCGATGCTGTGTAGTTTGGTTCTTTGAAATACTGACAGGTGATTGGTGGACAGAAATCCACTAGCTGGAACCAGGACAGTGGAATCATTTTCTATGTGGCTGGTAACCGCTGAAAAAAGAAACATAAGTAGTGTCAATTTTTCAAATGTAAAGACAACATTTGAATTGAGAAGAACACTGAGCTGACACACAGAAACAGAAAACAAAAAGGAAGAAGTAATAACTCATATTAGAAGATCCAGGAAGACAGACAATGTTTTCAGATTTCCAGGGCTGGCTGTGATCCCTCATCAGTCTTGCCAGAGATAGCATGATGTGCTCAACTGGGGACAGAACACAAGGTTGTAGTTGTATCTAGAAAGATCACAGCATTCAGTGCCAGATGTAACAGATCACCACGGAGGAGGCAGGTCCAAACTGGGTGGGTCTTCTGCAAGGATTACACCAAGCCCTGGGTTTGATAAACAGTTTAGCCAATAAGGATCACTGCTGCCCTGCGGTGAAAGCACAACTCACACTACAATGGGAAGTTGTTTCAATGAGCTTGAAGACTGAGTGTTACTTCATTAACTACTGGCCACCTGTTTTCTCATTTACTAAATGGGTGCACTAACAGATACATCTGAAGTGTTTAGAACAGTGAATAACTGTCATATATTTTTACTATTATTTATGATGTTATTATTATTAATAGATGCATATACATAATGTTGTCTTTTGTGCTGGACATGTAGGAGTCATTCTTTGACTTCACTGCATAAGGAGAGCTCTGCAGGGAACTTTGTAAGTTCTTGGTTTCTGGAAGCAAAGTCCATGTCTTTGGGAAGTGGCAGAAGATATGATCCAAGGGGGCATGAAGTGAAACTTTAACATTAGGAGGACCCCAATGATTTATCTTACTACTTCTTTACTTAATATTGGCTCATTTGATAAGGAGAGGGTCCCTAAGGGAGAGAAAAAATATCTGAGATGAATTTAAATATGGTAAACCAGAAACACTTAGAAATATAAAAGGCATGAAATACGAGGTCAAGTAAAGAAGGCCAGTGCAAATTTGGGAAAAAGAAGAGACTACTTTGTATTGCATGGTGATAGGGAAGAGTGTTTATTTCAAAGCCCTTGTAGCATCTTTACTAATAGAAGGGTAATATGCTAATTAGACCAGGAGACCTTCCGGGAGACTTTCCGGATGTCCTTTCGGACAAAGCCATGGTGGCGGGGCTGAGGCAGAAGCAGTTAGGGGCGATCTCAGGCCAGGAGGTGAGGGCAATTGGGGGTGAGCAGGCCAGCAGGGGGGGCCAGTTGGGGGCTAGCAGGTTGGCAGTGGGAAGAAGTTGGGGGCAAGCAGGCTGGCAAGGGGAGAAGTTGGGGGCTTTCAGGCTGGCAAGGGGGGGCAGTTGGGAGCGAGAAGGCTGGTGGGGGGGGGGGGAGTTGGGGGAAAGCAGTCCGGCAGGCAGTGTGGATAGGGGCAATCAAGCAGGCAGGCAGGTGAGTGGTTAGGAGCCAGCAGTCCCAGATTGTGAGGGGAATGTCTGACTGCTGGTTTAGGCCCACTCCCTAACCGGCAGTCCGACATCCCCCGAGGGGTCCCAGATTAGAGAGGGTGCAGGCCCAGCTGAGAGACACTCCCCATGCACAAATTTTGTGCACCAGGCCACTAATAGAACAAATATTTGAAGAAGATGGTATAAATAATGCCAAATGCATACTTCATAATATTTTAAAGACGTCAGGATTGTCTGTTATTCTTTAAGTTACAAAAAGCTTTACTTTAATCATATAATGGGCTATACAACAATGTATTTGAGTCTGAAATGCTTGCATTTTTTAAGAAGATAGGACTGGGCAGCATAGACCAGAACCACCCTTGGCTAAATGCATTAGGGGAAATGTGTCAGAAGCTTAAGATTTTCTGTAGTTTTGCTCTAAATGCAATGTGTTATACTAGACTGAATTATGACACAGACAAGCAAACAAACAAACAGAAAAAATCATTAGGGTAAAACTGGTGGATTCTGAATTAAGTCTGGAGTTTAGTTAATACTACTATTAGTAGTACTATACTGCCCTGGCTAGTTTGGCTCAGTAGATAGAGTGTCAGCCTGTGGACTGAAGGGTCTTGGGTTCGATTCGGGTCAGGGGCACATGCTCCAGTTGCAGCCTCGATCCTCAATGGGGGGCGTGCATGAGACAGCCAATCAATGATTCTCATCATTGATGTTTCTCTCTCTCTCTCTCTCTCTCTCTCTCTCTCTCTCTCTCTCTCTCTCTCTCTCTCCCCCTCTTCCTTTCCCTCTCCCTCTCCTTTCCTCTCTAAAACTGATAAAAATATATTTTTAAAAAATAGTACTATGCTATTTAGTTCAATAGGATTGTACCAAAGTGAGTTTCTCAGCTTGGACAAACATACCATGATTATTTGAGATGTTAATCTTAGGGGAGATTGGGTGAAAGGTATTTTTTTTAACCTTGTTTTTTTATAAAAAATATATATTTTTATTGATTTCAGAGAGGAAGAGAGAGGAATAGAGAGATAGAAACATCAATGATGAGAGAGAATCATTGATCGGCTGCCTCCTGCATGCCCCCCACTGGGTATCAAGCCCACAACCCAGGCATGTGCCCTTGGCCAGAATTGAACCCGGGACCCTTCAGTCCGCAGGCCGACGCTCTATCCACTGAGCCAAACCGGCCAGGGCAAGGGTGAAAGGTATTTAAGAACTCTCTGGGCTAGCCCAGGTGGTGTTGCTCAGTGTTTGAGCATCTACCTATGTATGAGGGAGGTCACAGTTCCATTCCTGTTAAGGGCAAATGACCGGATTGCAGGCTTAATTCTCGGTAGGGGGCATGCAGGAGGCAGAAAATCAATGATTGTCTCTCATAATTGATGTTTCTATCTCTCTCTCCCTTCCTCTCTGAAATCAATAAAAAGTATACACTAATATATATATATATATATATATATATATATATATATATATATATATATATTTATATATATGCACACACACAATAAAAATAACTCTGTGCTATCTTCGCAACTTATCTGTATATCTATATGAGTTTATTTCTTAAAAATAGAATTTTTGAAGATATCTCAAAATGGAATAAAAACATAAAGCTTTGTGTCCAGGTGGCAAAGAAATACATTTTAGTATTTTCTTTTGTACTATTTTGTTGTGTTTTTGTTCTATATTTTAAGCTAATGATGGGATAAAACAGAAAAAGAATCTCAAAATTTGTATGAATGTCTACTCTTGAGTAATGTCCACTTTTGGGTTTTTGAGTGATAATGAATCTTACATAGAACGTATAAATTCACTGTTCATTAAATCTCTCTGAATCTAGTTTTTTAGAAAACTATTCTATGGTGAAATTTTGTAACTTGTACATGAAAAAAACTTAATTTTTTGAGGGATTGAACCTTAGATAAATTAGGGTGAAGAGAGTCAGTTTATATGAATGCTGAAGAAGCTGAGTGCTCAACACCAGAAAACAGATTTTTTAAAATCCCTGTCAATTAGATCTGACCTTTAAATCCTGCCACATTGTCTCAGGTTAAGGTAGTCTTATCGACACAGGCATTATTTTTCTTGCAATATATCTTGCCTACCTTGACAACATGAATCATTTTAAAGTGACAGAGATATTGTTTTGGAAGTATGATATGCATTCTGCTCTCTGTAATCTTTTAAAGATGCTTTGCAAATCAATTTTATTTTTATTTCATACTATTCATGTCTTAGTTTATCATAATTTGTAGACTATGATTGTTAAAATTATAAACCATTTTACAATTAATTGATTTCAAATCGAAATATCTTATTTAATCCTTACAACAACAAGAATTTAAACCTCATTTACATAAGACATTCGATGACTTACTCAAATAGGAATCAGCTAACTCAAGCTTCTAACCCATATTTTGATTCTAGTGATGTAGATTTTACTTCACTATATATAACAGCTAAAATGTTCATCAAAATATATATGTGTGTGTATATACATATATATGGCTGTATTTAATTCTCACCTGAGGATATGCTTTGTTAAAAATTGATTTCAAAAAGAAAGAGAGAGAGAGAGAGAGAGAGAGAGAGAGAGAGAGAGAGAGAGAGAGAGAGAAACATGTATGGGTTGCTTCTGCCACATGTCTCAACTAGGGATGGAGCCCTCAACCCTTTCGTGTACAGATTGGATGCTCCAATCAACTGAACAACCTGGCAAGGGCTGATTGGTATATATTTGATATTCTTTTATTTTGTTTGTTGGAAGTTTGTCAAATTGCAAGCAACTGTTGTATATATATATATTCCCTTTATTTACCAAAAATTCTCAGGTTCAAGTTGGATATAAACTTAAAGGAGATGTTTTAAAAATGGTGGGATTTTCTCAATTTTGAAATGATACCCTTAAGAAAAATATAGTAGCTGCATATATGAAAAGAAAAAAATATACATGCATTTTTCTTGTTGCTTTTTGGCTGTTGCCATTGTATTTAAAAACATACTTTCATTTTTATGGCTTTGCTTTTGAAAATCATATAACTTTGAACCGAATAATTAGATCATAGGTGAGAAATTAAAGGAAAAACTGGTATTCATTGTGCATTATTAATGTTTATGGCTTTATGATATTTTAAAGATTAAATGATGTAATTTACTGATTAAAATGCAATTCTCCAGCCCTGCCTGGTGAGACTCAGTTGGCTGGAGCATTGTTCCATACACCAAAAGTTGGTGGTTCTATTCCGGTCAGGGCACATACCAGGTTTCAGGTTCAATCAATGTTTCTCTTTCACCTCTCTCTTTCTCTCTCTCTCTCTCTCTCTCTCTCTCTCTCTCTCTCTCTCTCTCTCTTCCCCTCTCTAAAATCAATACAAACAGTTTTTTAAAAAAATACAATTCCCCGTCTATGTTTCAAAAGGTTCCCGGGTTTTGGGACTCTGTGACAAATTACTGTGTGACTTTGACATTTACCCAGGATATAAGTAGAGGAATAATATTTACAACTCAAATTGGTATACATTTTAACTCTTTATAGAAAAATACAAAAATGAGTAAGTTGTATACTTTTGATAAATTCAATATAAATTAATACACAATTGAACATTAACAATTTCCTTCTTTATCTTTTTATTTATTTTTCTTTATAGCCATCCCCAACAGCCATGGCCTTTTCTCTGCGATTCTCTTAATAACACAAAGTAACTGCCACATTTTTTTCTGGTGCATTTTGTAGAAATCTTTTTTACACCCATTCAAGGAGTTTGAGATTTAATTTTGGTTCGTTTGTTTATTTTTCCCTCTGATTGTTTCTATCTATCTATCTATCTATCTATCATCTATCTATCTATCTACCTAGCTATCATCTATCTATCATCTATCTGTATATCTCATCTATCTATCATCTATCTATCTATCGATCGATCATCATCATCATCATCATCTATCATCTATTACTTTGATAAGAACACTTAACATGAGACCTACCCTCATAACCAATGCCTAAATGTACAACATAATATTATTACATGTAGGCACAATGTTGTATAGCAGAACTCTAGAACTTAATCATCAAGCATAACTGAAACTTGATGCCCCTTGAACAATTCCCCATTCCCCTCTCCCTTGAGTTTCTGACAACCACCATGCTGCTTGGTGTTTACATGTATTTTACAACTTTAGATTCCTCATGTTGGTGGAATCATTCAGTGCTTCTCCTGCCACAACATGGATACATCTTGATAATTTTTTCTCTAATTTCTCTTTAATCTAATTAATACAATAAATATTATCACTCTGTTTCAGTATAAACAGCAACATGGCTGATATGGTAGTTTACCCTTAAAGCCCATGCCGGCACTCCACACGCTATGCAGGCAGCACACTCTACTTGTTCCTCCCTGAGGCATAACATCATCATCACTGCTGTTCTAGTTTTATGTTGCTGCTTAAAAAATGACCACAAACTTATCTTACTGTGCTGGGGTAAGGATTCTAAAATGGGTTTGAAGGGCTGTGTTCAGAGGGTTCTAGGGGATAATGCATTCTCCTGCTTTCTCTAGCTTTTAGAGAACTCATGTTCCTTGGCTCATGATCCTGCATCACTCTGACCCCTACTTCCATCATTGCATCTCCTTCTCTGACCTGACTCTCCTGTTCCCTCTTATAAAAACCCTTGTAATTACATTGTCCCTAAGGAGAAAGTCCAAGGAAATTTTCTTGTTTCAGGATCCTTAACTGAATCACATATGCAAAATCCTTTTTTCCATGTAATGCCGCATATTCACATACTCTGGTACCTATCTCCATAAGTTCATCTTTTCCAGAATGTCACATGATTGAAATCATATGCTATATAGCCTCTTCATATTGACTTTTTTTCAGTTATAATATACATTTACATTTCTTCCTTGTCTTTTCATGGTTTGATTAGGATGTGAAAAGTTTTGTGAGTTATTCTGCTTACCACACTGGCCCACTGGATAAAGTTCAAATTTGATAGGATAATAGCCTAGACCCTTTTATTATCCAACTCTGTTCCACTTTATTCATCCCTGTTGTCTCCTAATTCTTTACTGGCATTTTAGACCCAAGCCAGGCCAATTTATCTGTGATTCTCTGAAGCATCTTGTTCTTTTAGAGTTTCCTAATTCCTTTGCTTCCTTCCGCCTGCAATGCATTTTCACTCTTTTTCTACCAGACTAATTCCTACTCATCCGTGTTTTATTTTAATTACAAACCACTTTAAACATATGGAAAGATACAGAAAATAACAGACGCCTGTACTCCAACCCCCAAGATTAAGCAGATGTTAACATTATGCCATGTATGTTTTGAGTTTCTCTGTTATTTAAAGAAATGAAACATTACAGGCCCCACCAAAGCCCCATTATCTCCTATCTCCACCAGTCTCCCAGATGAACACCTAAGTTGATAACTATCATTTATAAACTGCACATATTATAGTTTTTATTTCTATTATCATAAAATATAGATTAATACATGTAGTAGTTTACAATTGTATTGTTTTACTCAACATTGTTATTTTTATGTCTTATGCATGTTGACTCACACTGGCTTTTTAATTTAACTCCTCTGGAGTATTTCACTGCATGAATAAAACAATTCATTTTATCAAATTTATTTGAATTATTGAAGAGATTGCTGCCTTTTTTTTTGCTATTATAAATAGTGCTGCATTGAAAATTAATGTGAAAATCTCCCTTGTTGACAAACACTGATTCCCTAAGGTAGACATCTAGAAGTAGAATTTTCTACTCTATTCAATAATTTTCCAATGTGGATAAACTAATGTATATTCCTACATCCTACCAAAATTTAGTACTATAGGTTATGTAAAAAATTAATCTGACTCATGATAAAAATATAGCATTGCTATTTATTGATCATAATGGTTTCCCAGTGAGTTTAAAATATTTTCAGATGTCTATTTGGCATTTAGTTTCCTTAGTCTGTAAATTGCAATCAATGCGGGCAGTTTTTCTTTTCATGTTGCTTGTGTATGTTTGAGTCTTGTTTAAGAAATCCTTCACATTTTCCCAGCAAGTACGGCTCCATTAGCTGAGTGTTGTCTCATGTACCAAGAGGTCCCTGGTTCTGTTCCTGCTCATGTCAGGGCACATGCCAGTGTTGCAGGCTCAATCCCTTGCAGGATGTAACCCACCAACATTTCTGTCTCTCTTTCCCTCTCCCTTCCTCTCTCTCTCAAATCAATAAAAACATTTTTTAAAAATTCTTTATGTTTGAAATCATAAAGGCACTCTATGATCTTTTCTTCTAAATATTACAGATTCATTATTCAGATGTTTTACTCAAAATATGTGGAATTTGTATTTAATATTAGGAAAGAATCTGGAAAGTTAAATATATATTCTTGTCTGTTTCTTGACTCCTTACTTTGATCCAATTGTCCCTCTGTTGTATTGTTTCTCTTTCCTTTTCAGCTGGTATTTCGATATGGCTTTTCCCTGTTTGGTTGCAACTTTACACATCAATTTTCTTTATAAATTACATAGAAAAGAATCATGTTACTCTTTCCTTACACTACTGGCAAATGTTCCAGGTTAGGTTATGATAACTATATATATATTCTTAAATAAAATTTTAAAGTTGAAGATTGTCTAGGCCTAGATTATGTGCCCACCATGAGGGAGGTGTGGTCAATTCAACCTGAACTAAATGAGATAGGGACTGAACATTCTACAAGAAAAATATATTTGTTACAAGAAGAAGCAAAGAAATGGAACAATTTTAATGATCACAGTCCACTAGAGAGTCTTTGACTTCTACAGACAGAATAATGTAATGACTTCTCTGAGCTCCCATTGCACTTTACAAGACTGAAGGCTTTATAGCACTGATAACATTGCTCTATTAAATTGTTTATTTGGATGTCACTTGTACTCTTCCGTAAGTCTTCAAAGATCAGAAAGTGCTTTCTATTTTATACTTGAATTCCCAGTCCCTAGTCCTTTGTGCTTGCATCAAAAATCAAAAAAAAATGGTTATTGAAGAAAAAAAAAAAAAGGGAAGAGAAAAGAAAGAACTAGAGAGACAGAAAAGAAAACTATGCCAAGAAAAGTTAAATAATTCTTCATCATCACAGCAAGTTCATTATAGAGCAGGCAGTTGAACTCAATTTCCATAAACACAATCAACTGAAGACTTTTATTATATGTGTATTCCTAAGTGACAACATAGAAATTTTTATAATGCTGGTGAGAGAAAAAATATGAAACAAAAATAAAAAAAATAAAAAAAACTTTTTTTTTTTTTATTTAAATAGTTCATGGAGAAAATTAGTTTTAAATGTGGTTTGTTTCAAAATTTGCCATTGTATCATCTGGTTTCAAATTCCATTTCATTGCATTTCTCTGTACCCCTCTTCCCTATGTTTTTGCCTTTCTCTGGTTCAATGGTCTCTTAAGGTTGTTTTCCTCCTCAAAGCAGCAACACGGGTGTGAAAATCCCTTACCTCAGGTTCTCCCGTCATGATGTCCAGGAGCTCCTATAGGAAAAAGGGTAAGATTAACTTCCAGTCACCAATGCTTCATTGACTGTGACTGCATGCTGCTCCACAAACAAATGGTCCTGGCTGAAAGGATGAGCCTTACTGATTGGCTTGATTTTAATTAGGGCTTCAGCTGCCAATGGGACCAACCCTCTGAAAACCACCTGGTTCAAAATATAAATGTTTGGAAATCTGAAGGACTCTTAACAAGAAATAGAGCAAATAAATGCTGGGCAACAAAAACCACCACCAGTGAGTATCATTTCCCCCCAGAACAGATTGCACTCTCTGGTGAGATTGCACTCAATGATGGCAGTGGCTTATACAGTTTATGACGAGCTGTTATTTGGATTTGTCACTGAATAATTGTTTGCTGCTACTGCTAAGAGCTTTTTCATGACAAGTGAGAACTACTTTCCTTGTTAGCCTTTCTTTAAAGGTATATTATCTCAGATTTCATACCCCCAACCCCCATGGAACTAGAATCCCATATGATGAAAGCTCTATGCTTAAAATTACTAGATCAAGTGACATATTTACTTTGTATGAAGAATATCCAGTTAAGTAATATTAAAACAATTCCTAAAACTTGATTCAGATAGTATATTTTATAGATCTGAATGTTCAGTTTGTATCATCCTATTGTTAACGTCCACTCAGCACATTCTATGCTCTTGAATTCTCACTATCCTTTCTACTAACATGGTGATTCTACCTGAACTAGAAGAATTCTGTGTTACTGTACTTGATATTTCACACTTTCTTTGAGAAGAGGAAGTAATTAATACACTTAAAAGTGAATTTTTTTTTCACCCTTGCTAGCTGCTGCTCGCCAGTACAAACTATAACAGTGTTTATGTCAACAAAGTATAATCAGCAAAGGGGTAATCCACATGCTATTATCCAGACTTAACTAAAACGGATTCATTTCTATTTGGTAGTTTTGAAAACTTGTCAGTGTACCACAGCCATGAGAGCCATTGAGCTTAACCAGATGTGAGAGTCTGGCTGGCCTGTCAGTCTCTGAGGAGGCCTTGGCCAAGGTTTAAAAATCTTTGACCTTATTCTCACCCTCCAACAACAGAAGCAATAATCCAGAGTGTTTTATCTTCCTTGTATTTTGGCTTTTTTTCCCCTACAGATGTGCAACTTCTGTTTCTAACATTTTTTTTTCTTTCTCAACTTTTTTTTACCTGCTATAATCTTCCATTCTTGGAACTTGGTGAAAGAAGATAAATGATTTTCCTTTAATTCTTGAGGGATAGTAGGATAGGAAGATACAATGTCATCTTGGCAGGTTGTAATAAGTCAGAAGTGTGTTATAATACCTTACAGATGTATAAAACATGGTTTACAATTCTCTTTGGGTTGCATTAGCTCAACTCTCAGAAAGACTGAGTAAAATAAGAGGCTCAGAAAGTTGACATAACATGTCCAGTACTGCATGTTGTGATGGTGTAAGGAAGACGGAAGCACTCAAATTCCAATTCTAATATCCTTTTCACAGCTCTCTACCTCCATGACTCAGTGTTGGTTAGATCTTGCAGAATAGGGTAAAATACATGCATTTATTCCTATATTTTACTTGCTGTTTTCTTTTTTTCTGATTTGCTCTCACATTTTCTGTACTATTGGACTAAAGTTATATATAATTTTTGTGTGCCCCAATAATTTTGTGTGGCAATCATTGTTCTAATTCCTCATAGCTAAATAATCAAGCAATGTTAAGAATATTCCAAAAGCACATAACTAAATCTGCTTGGCATAAGGCACTGAGTACTCAATGTTAGCAGAGAGTAGAATTGTAGTTACCAGGGGCTGAAAAGGGGGAAATGGGGCAATGAGAAAATGTTGGTTAGAGGGTACACAGCTTTACTTATATAAGATGAATAAGTTCTGGAGATCTAATTTACCACGTGATAACTATAGTTAACAATGTTGTATAATATACTTGAAATTTGGTAAGGCCACTATGGGAGGTGATGGATATCTTAACTAATTGTGGTAAATATTTCAAAATGCACATGTATATCTAAATATCATGTTTTAAATCTTAAATATATATACAAACTATATGTGTCAATTTTACATCAAAAAAGTTAAAAAGGAAAGTAAGGGTTGGCCATGGGTCACACACATGAGAAGCCGTTTCAGAGTAAGATGACACAAGTCTGTCGGGAGAAATGCAGTGGGATGATCCTGTGAACACCTGTGATCCTCTAATTAGAAAAAATAAAGGAGCAAGTAATGTTTTCCAGCATTACAATTAAAACATTCAAAATGAAGCCAGAGTTGATAGGGAAAGATTTACACAGACATAAGAATATATCAGGCTCAGTGGGTCCGTGTTCACCAATAACCCTCTCTCAACACAGTGGCAGAACCTTTGATAAACAGCTAGGGCTTACACCGAATGACTTTATGGTGTGCCAGGTAAGGATGGGTTTTAAACATCGGACTTTCAGGATTCTCCCTAATCCAGAGACCCAAGCAAGCATAGATGCCAGTGTGACATTCACTTAAGGATATTAAAAGAATGATATTTCTTTGGGTCATGCATAGCTAAGATATCTCTGACATTGGTGCAGTACAGAGAAGAGATTGAAGGTATTCTAGAATATTCACTAATGTGGAGAAATTAAGTCACCTCTTGCCTAACATTTCACAGAGAGATCCTGTTTCATGTGAAAATATAGAACTTCAACTTATACTGGAATGACATTTAGTTATCCTCATGCCCCAACTATAAAAGGCAGTGATGAGAGATCTCAGGAGGTGTACTTAGACCCATGACCGAGGTTAAACATGATAGAATAAACATGTGAGTTTATCTCTATTTTCCTCCAGAAACCCAGTTAAAATATCAATGCCAGAAGTGAACAGTGATGACTAGCTACAAATCAGTTATGTCTACATCCCTTATCACTTACTTCCTGTCACAACAGGGGATAATACATCAAAGATATATTTCACAGACTCCTGTGTTGGTAGGTTTGGCCATGAGACCCAGTTCTGGGCTTTCAAATAGTTGGACTAAACAGCACCTTAGGATACATGCTAGGAAACATTTTCCTCCTGGAGAAATCATAGATGTCACTATATGGAGGTCTGTGTGTTTTTGTAGTCAAGTCATAAAATTGCAGCTGGATATGTATTGATAGCTTTTGTTATTCTATATATTAGGTTCTCATTCCAATTTGTGGAATAATCTTAGAATAACTTTTCCAATTGGCTTTCAAAATCACACCCCTTACATTTATTTATACCTTTGAGATCTTTATTTTTGTCATTGCAAGGTGGCCTTCTTGGGATCATCTACAAAATAGTGGCAACAAAGTCTACAATGTCCTATGGTATGGCTTCACAAACAAGCTTCATTAGAAACACTTACATGAGAGTCAGCAAGAGAAGAAAAAGCATCAGTCCTCTGACTCTTATCTCTCATTTTATCCATGGAGAGGAATACTCAGACCATGACACATACCTGTATGTGTTCCTCCTGTTGCACTCTGTGTTTGCAAGGTTAGCATGGCAGCAACCTGCCAGCCAGAGTTTGAAAGGACTATTTGACCACTTGGTAGCCTGGGTTGGCATGGCTGCTGCTTACATGTATTATCTCAGAAAGCAGGCTTCCCACTCCTTGGAAACACAGAGCGAATGGAAACAGGCCCTTGGCAAAGGATTAGAGCAACCACACCGCAAAAAACTGGCTTTGGGTACTGGTCCTCACGCAGGGGGAGGATGGAAACCCCTAGTTCTCATTAGCTCATGGTCCAGACAACTCACAGTGATTTTTAGACAATCCTGCCTCTTTCATCATAGCCCAGCAATGGTCTAAATCAGTGTACAGTTCTAGAATATTTTCTATCAATGTAATCATTTAGACTGTGTTCAATACTCAGGGGTTAACTCTGTTCTGGAACTGAATATTTTCATTTTTTATTTAAATTTTTTTAATTCCTGGGAGCAATTGATAGAAATTAGGCAGTAATCAACTTTTGCTTTCACAACAATTTTGCTCAGCTTTAGTGTTATAATTTTTATTGTTCATAGTAAGAAGGACATTCTTTGTTTCCTACTCATGAAGATAAATTAATCCAGAAGGATTCCAGAATATTTGAGAAAGCATGATGCTGGACACATAATCTAACAAAAATCAAATTTTGATTGGGCATTATAGCACTAACTGGGATAGAGTAGTAATGCTACATCAAAAATACAACCTTAATTGTAAAGCAGTGATTTTTGTGTAAAATTGTTGGAAACGGTTCCCAGGGACATACAAGAAGTGAGATCAGATGGCCTAGTAGTATTATGAATATGTTAAGTACATCTTTTAGTGCATCCAAATTAGTTAAATATCTTTTATAGCTTCTGAGAAAAATTCATTTCTATAGGTATTAATTTACATTTACAGAGTTGACTAGTACTTTGTCCTCTTCTATTCTAATATATTGTTAGCATACGCCAAATGTATTCATAAGTTTTCATTTTGGCACTTTATGTAATCTTTTGAATTATGCTGTTCAATTTATATGTTCACCTACAAGAAAACAATATGAATAACTTATAATTCAATAAGTATATTTATGTTAAATATAGGCATAATAAGTACTTAAAATCTGTAATATTTCTATTGTAACGTAATAAGTCAGAACCTAAATTATAATGTATTTTATATAAAATTGGAATCATTCCTTTTATCTATGCACATTTTTCTTAAAAATGCTTTTGTGTATTATAAAACCACTTTATTTACTTTAAATATTTATAAATTATATGCATCAATATACTTTCATTCTCTGTTTTGAAAAGTAATACATTTTGAATTATGGAAAAGAAATATTCTCAAAGGTAGCAAGGATTCAAACTACTGTGTGTGTGTGTGTGTGTGTGTGGGTGTGTGTATACCTTAATTCCTCCAATATCCCTGCGCAACAGAGGTATAAGCAGCACCTATATGGTTTAACAGGTAAAGAAAATTTAGGCAATGGGCATATGTGCAATAGATTATTTAATTCAACTGAAAGCTTCCAGATACAGTCAAAGCTAAATTATTAATGAGCATATTAGAAATCAACATATTTATAAATACAGTTTATGAAATTATTCATTTAAAAGTCAATGTATGTAATACTTTAAACAATAAAGAATTTAAATAAAAAAAAAATCAATGTATGGTCCCAATCAGTTTGGCTCAGTGAATAGAGCATCAGCCTATGGACTGAAGATTCCCACATTCAATTCCAGTTAAGGTCACTTACCTCAGTTGCAGGTTATATCTCCAGCCCTGGTCAGAGCACATAGATGTCTCTCTCTCCCCCGCTCCTTTCCACTCTCTAAAAATCAATGAAAAATTATCTTCAGATGAGGATTAACATAAAAATCAAATCAAATCAATGAATACCCAAATGTAGAATTTGTGTTTATTTCAGCTGTTCCCTCAAGTTGCACACGTATTTAATTCTAATTTTATAAATAACTAGAGGCCCGGTGCACAAAAATTTGTGCACTCGGTGGGGAGGGGTTCCCTCAGCACTGCCTGTGCCTTCTCACAGTCTGGGACCCCTCAGGAGATAATGCCCTGCTGGCTTAGGCCTGCTCCCGGGTGGCAGAGGGCAGGCCCAATCGCTAGGTGCAGCCCCTGGTCGGGCTCAGAGCAGGGCCGATTGGGGAGTTGGGGTGCCGCTCCCTGTCATGCACTGAGCAGGGTGATCGGGAGGTTGTGATGCCACCCTCAGTCACGCTCAGGGTAGGGCTTATTGGGGGGTTGGGGCACCGTCCCCTGTCACACTCAAGGCAGGGTCGATGGGGAGGTTGCTGCACCACCCCCTGTTACGCACAGAGCAGGGCCAATAGGGGGTTGGGGTGCCTCCACTCTCACACTCAGGGCAGGGCTGATGGGGAGGTTATGGCTCTACCCCGTCACACACAGAGCAGGGCCCGTGGGGGAAGGGGGGCTTTGGGAGCTGCACCATGTCACACATAGAGCCGCAGGGCGATCAGGGGCTTGGGGAGCTCCCCCCTATCAGGCACAGAGCAGGGCTGATCAGGGGGTTGGGGCACCATCCCCTGTCACGAACAGAGCAGGGTGGATAGGGAGGTTGTGGCCCCGCCCCCTGTCACTCACAGAGCCGCAGGGCAATCAGGGGGTTTGGGCGCTCTCCCCTGTCACGCTGATCCCGGTGCTGGGAGGCATATTACCCTTTTACTGTATAGGGTAGAGGCCTGGTGCACAGGTGGGTGCTGGCTGGTTTGCCTTGAAGGGTGTCCTGGATCAGGGTGGGGGACCCCACTGGGATGCCTGGCCAGCCTGGGTGAGGGGATGATGGTTGTTTGCAGCTGGTCACACACCCTTCAGGGTGGGAGTCCCCACTGGGGTGCCTGGCCAGTCTGGGTGAAGGGCTGAGGGCTGTTTTCAGGCTGGTGGTGACTGAAGCTCCCAACCGCTCCTTTTTTTCTTTTTTTTTTTTTTATTCTGGGCCAGCTTTAGCTCTGAGGCTTGGCTCCAGCTCTTAGGCCTCCGCTGCTAAAAGTAGGTTTCTGGCCTTTGCTTACAATGTTGCGATCCTGCTGGCTAAAGCCCAGCGGACTAAAGCAGGTTTCTGGGGTTTTGTTTAGCTTCTATATTTGTTACATAGTTGCTTAGAGTTGCAGCTCAGAGGCCTGCAGCGGCAGGCGGGGAACATTGGAGTCCTCCGTCACTGAAGCAAGCAAGCCTCATGTTAGCTTCAAGCTGCCTGGCTGCCGGCCGCCATCTTGGCTGGCAGTTAATTTGCATATTGCCCTGATTAGCCAATGGGAAGGGTAGCGGTCGTACACCAATTACCATGTTTCTCTTTTATTAGATAGGATAATAAAAAATATGAAGAATGGAGAAGATGGCCTACAACAAAGTGGAGACCATCAAAAACAAAAATAGTTGAGCTACTCTGCTTGTTTGATAGAGAAATATAAAAAATATATATTATGTATCAGGGGCCAGAGTGGGGAGAGATGATAGATATGATATATATGATACGAATATATGTATATATATACATATATAATCTCTAGTAATGTTATAGGATTAATGTTTATTGAATTCGAAAAAGTGAGAAAGAACTCATGGACATGGACAACAGTGTGGTGGTTGCAGGTGGGAGAGGGAGTGCTTATAGATGGAGGAGGGCATAGGAGGTAAGTGGTGGAAAGAATAAAATGAATAAATAAAAATAAATGATTATTATCATTTTTATATTCAAATCACCTATCACATCATATATTTTTGTGAACTATTTCAATAGCACAGTGCTCTTATTGAATATTTTTTCTATAAAGCTACCTTTAAATGCATATAATAAATTACTGTGCATTTCTTATTTATACTCATCTTAAAAAATTCTATTATTTGATACATTAATAACACTAGTAACCTTATATGGCTATAGAGATGAATTATATATTTATGTGAATAAAGATGACATACACTATTATGTTTTAATTAGTACATATAAATTTGCAAGAAGTTTGTGCTATTATTACCATATCAAATTATAACTTATTTGAGTTAAAGAAAGTTTTTCAAAACAAAAGAATATGACTTAGCTGGTTTTGCTTAATGGTTAGAGTGTCAGGCCATACACTGAAGGGTCTTCAGTTCAATTTCCGGTCAAGAGCAGGTACCTGGGTTGCAGGTTCAATCCCTGGTTCCTGTCAGGGCAGGGCTTATGTTTCTCTCACACATTTTTTCTTCTCTCTCTCTCTCTCTCTCTCTCTCTCCCCCCTCCTTCCCACTCTCTCTAAAAATCAATGGAAAAAATATCCTCATGTGAGGCTTAACAACAAAAAAGTAGAAAGTGTGTATTTTTTAAAATAATGTTGTCTCTCTCTCTACGTGTATTATGTTCATTCATATTTGTTAGATATTTATCTTTAGAATCTATCTTTCTAAAGTACTGTGGTTCATGCGAAAATCCTAGAAAGCCATCTCCATGCACACAACAACACAACTTCAATACTTCTCAAATATCCGCTGATGATAAATGTGCAGCAGCCACACATTTGCAAAGGCTATCTCACATTTAAATATTCCAAAGAGTTTGATTTTCCATTTTTCCTTAGAGACAATTCCTGCTAAAAGTCCTTAACTATCACCAAATTTTGGATGGCAGTCAATCTAAATTTTCACTTTATTAACTTGGAGTGATTCAGGCTTTCTGGTCCCAGCCTGCACATTTCTGCTCCAGCCTTGATATTTACGTCCTGTAAGCACTTGTAAACAATTACCATATCCCCTACTTAGTTGTCTGTTAGCCAAGCTAAACAGATTGAGCTCTTTTAATCTTTTCTCATAAATCAGTCTCTCCATTCCCTTAATTACTCCTGATGTTCAGTTCTGAAATGACTCCAATATGCTCGTCATATTTTTTAATACTCAGTTTCCCAGAACCAAAGTGGTTTTTTAATAAATGCATGTTAAAATTGTGCTTATTCAATTGAAATAACTGCAGCAAAAGATGTTTTTCTACAGTGTTCAGTTCTCTATGGTTACACAGAATGAAACTTTACCATCAGGACACTCATCATCAAATGTCTTTTTCACACTTTATGGACTTATGCCAAAGCACAGGGCTAGCATATGAGATGTTAAGGGTAATGGCTTAAAGATTACATGGGATGAATGAGAAGATTCTAAAAAAACTGATAATGTTTTTATGATGTACAGAGGAGAGTGAGTTTATTTTCACATGTTAGCTTGGCAAAGAATTTTCCTACAGGTATCTCCCCACAAAGTCAATTATTATTTAAATCGAGGTTCTACAATTGTTTTTGTTGTGGTGTTTTAAATAATTTCTCTCTTAGAAATTGGGAGCTATGATTTAGTATTCAAACTAAGATGTTGTGAACTTATGATAAATATTTATTATTACTAAAGGGAAGGAGAAGAAAAGTTGAACTTGGCTGTGGTCTGTAACAGCAGCCAGTGATCTCAGTCCTCTTGGTAACACTAGGAGGATGAAGCTGACTGAAGTGAAGACCAGAATGAGGTTAGAGAGCAAGACAATCACTGGGCCAGAATGGCAACTTGCTTCCAAGTATATAGGATTGATTACAATATTTTCTAGAACTATGTTATACAAGTATAGCCATTCATAATGTTTCCATTCTTTATCATTAAACTCTGCTTTAGAAGTGTTTTAGGCCCTGGAAGAAAAAAATGAATAAATCTGTTTAAATAATTCAGTAACCTAACTGGGGAATCTAAGCATATGAGGAATGAATAGGGGCAAAATAACAATAGTATACATATAATTTCACAAAACATAGAAGCCATATAGATGTATCAATAATCCCACTTATTATTTCTATAAGCCTGAGAAGGTCATCGTCCCATTCTTTCTTTCATTTTCTTTTGACCTTTTTATTTTTTCTGAAGCCTTATAACTTTTCAAAGTATTTTTCAGATTTTTTAAAATTTGTCATCCTTGGGTTTTTATTAGCTGTGCTGGCTAAACATGCTGGTGGGATAACAAGCTCCTCTTAACACCAGCAAAAGGGGTGCTTATTGACATCCCTGGGCAAGCGGTCTAATTCTTGAATCTCATTCTGAGGATTGACTTCCTGTAGCTTTTTATGTCATCAACTTTCTTAGATAAATTTCCCCTAAAGCAGAATTTGAGACAGGGATTCCAGTACAAGCAGTTTATTTTGAAGGTGATCCCAAGACACACCTGGGGGAGAAAGCAGTTTTAAAATGTCATCAAGCACTTTGCTATTGAGGGTAGCAGGAACTTTACCTTACCAGAGAACTCTTGGAAGGTAGAGTAAACCTGCATCCCAAAAGCATTCCATTGGAGGGGCAAGAGAACTAAAGGATACAGATATTAATTACCACTACACTTTTTCTAAAGGCTGCTTTTGAGGGATATCAATTCCTTGCTACTTCAGGCATCAATGTGGACTTTAGAAAGCAGAGAACGTCCTCAGGCAAAGACAATGAGGTGCTGGCATCTGGAAACTAAGCCAAGGTACTTAGAGCCATTAAGACAAAAGTATCTGGGCAGAAAATGACAGTGTTGGCTGGAGATGGATAAAATACCACTTTAAATGGAAAGGCAGCATTTTCTAAAAATGTAACTTCATAGACTTTTTTTCAAGAATAGTATCATTACATAAGTATATCTATATATCTCTATCTATATCTATATATCTATCTATATCTCTATCTATATCTACAGTATATGTACATTTGAATAGTTGCAGAAAAAAGTATTAACAATACTCAATACCTGTTCTAATAAAAATTCTCAGAAAACTAAGAATGGTAGAAATGATGGGAAATTTCTTCAAACTGTTAAAAGGTGTCAAAAATAAACCTAAAGTTAGCATCATTTAAATTGTGGAAATATTTAATTGTTCTCCTTATTATGGCCAAGACATGTACTCTTACCCTTTATATTGAACATGTATGGCTATTTATTTTTATTACAATAAGGCACTAAAAAGAAAAACAATAATGACTTGAAAGCAAGAAGTACAATTTTCCTATTTAACATGCAATGTAAATATGTATGTGGAAAAATCCCCAAAATTTTATAAGAATGAAAACTACTAGTACTAAAAAGTTATTTTAAAAATGCAATAGGATACAAATTTCATAAGCAAAATTTGATTGTGTTGCTCTGGTCAGTATGGCTCAATTGGTTGAGCCTCATTCCATGCACCGAAAGGTCACCTGTTTGATTCTGGGTCAAGGCACATATCCAGGATGCATGTTTGATCCTCAGTTCAGATGCATATGGACAGCAACTGATCAATATTTCTCTTTCATATCTATATTTTTCTCTCTATCCATCTCCCTTTCTCTCTCTCCCAAATCAATAAAACATATATTTTTTAAAAAATTGATTGCATTACTATGCTAACAATGAGCTATGTTAAAATCTATATATATAAAAGGCTAATATGCAAAGTGTCCCCTTGGGCATTTGACCAGAGACCAGGAATTCTATCACTAGCTATGACATGCACTGAACACCAAGGGTGTGGCGCGGAACAAAGGAAGGCCCCAGCCAGCAGCTAGCAGCCAGGGAAGTGGGGCCTTGCCCAGCAGCCAGAAGGAAGGCCCCAGTAGGCACCTGGAAGGCCCCAATTGGCCCTGATCACCAGCCAGGCCTAGGAACCCTCCCCGTGCATGAAATTCATGCACGGGGCCTCTAGTTAAACTATAAAAGACTCTGGGGTAAATTTAACAAATGACTTGTAAGATCTGTATTCTAAAAACTATGAAATATTCCTGAGAGAAATTAAATAAAACTAAATTTAATGGGAAGATATAACATACTCATGGATGGGAATACTTATTTTTGTTCAGATGTCAGTTCTTTTTCAATTGATCTATATATTCAACACAAATTAAATCAAAACCTAAATTTGTATACCAAACATTATAGTTTTGCTAAAAAGTTAGATAAGCAGATCAATAGATCAGAATGGAGAGGGAAGAAGTATACATATTTGGTAAAATAATGTTTTCTTTTCAATTTTATTGATGTATAATGGACAAATACAAATTTAAAATAAAGTGTACAACATGAATATAGGTATATATATATATATATAGTGAAATAATTCTCCCCATCACCTTAATTAGCACATCCACCACTTCATAAGTTTATCTTTTTAGGGTATTGGCCAAATAATTTTTTAGAAGAATGACAAAGGAGTTCAATGAAAAAAGAATATTTTATTCAAAAAAAGGTGTTGGAACAATAGGATAATTATCTGAAGAAAAGAAACATGATCCACACTGCCCCATATCTAATTTTACTTTGAGATAAATAAATGAGGTCAGATTAAGAGCTAAAACTATGGAGTGTTTTAGATTAAAAAAAATAATAGAATATCGTTTTAACTAGAATAAAAAAAGAATAAAATTGAACTAATTACAAATGAGAAAGTAAAAAATTGGATTCTATTAAAATCATAGAATATTGCTCATAAAAGATAATTGATAAGAACTGAAAAATAAAAGGCAGATACCTTAATATAATTTTCATATTTTACATTTTCCCAATACATAATAATATATGTGAGGTTATGCAATTGAATTTATGGAAGAAAAACTAATAATAAAAAACTGTTATATAATTAGTGTTTTAAAGTATAGCATAATTTAATATACTTTTTTTATTGAAGCAATGCAGAAAGTTAAACATTAGACAGTCTATCACTGTAATTTATTACATTTGACAAAAGCATTTTTACCATGCTTGACACAGAGTAAGCACTTCATAAATATTTGTTGATTATATTTAAAATAGAGATTGAACTTACTACCCCTTCAAGATAATGATCTGAGCAATGGAATAAAACTGATACAATTATATAACATAACATTTCACTACCAGAAGCAAGCATGCAATAGTCTGTTTTTAGATGGCATTCCAATAGCATTTTATAGATTAACAAGGATGTCTATTACTGCCACTGCTAATCTTTGTTTTAGCAGAACTATGTTAGTGCATAAAATAAGAGAAAAGAAGAAAATTTATAAGGATTATGTATCATAATAAAGACATAGACAAAAAAAATTGATTCCCCATGTCCAATATTATCAATTATTAAATTCTAAAAACAAAAATTGAAATAAAAATTAGTTTGTTCAACATTATTGTGGTACATCCAGTGCAATGTCAGAATGGTGGAACTCCAGGTTATCCTTGCAGACAAAAAAGTAAATTGTCAAAAATTTTATACCATTTGGTACTGGTTATTTCCAAATTAAGGAGTCAGATTATAAAAAAAATTAGTTTAGCCCAGTCGGCATGGCTGAGTGGCTGAGCATCTATCTATGAACCAGAAGGTCACAGTTCCATTCCCAGTCAGGGCATATGCATGGGTTGCAGGATGGATCCCCAGTGTGGGGCGTGCAAGAGGCAACTGGTCAATGATTCTCTCTCATCATTGATGTTTCTATCTCTCACTCTCCCTTCCTCTCTGAAATAAATACAATTGTATTTAAAAAATAAATAAATAAAAATAAAATCAATACAAATTTATTTTTAAATAAATAAATACATAAAATTAAAGAAAGTGTATATTCCTTGTATTCTGTTTAAACAAATTATTTTTACTCTAGTGCCCTGGTGCATGGGTTCATGCACATTGAAAGGAAATTAATTGGAAGGCAGCCAACGGTGTGGGACTGGGCAAGACAGGCCAGACATGCCCTGGAACCAACATCCAGCAGTCCCTCTCTAGCCAGGCGCACCCTGTGTTGCAGCTCAAAGGGTGTCCGTGGAGTGAGCGGGGTCCCTCCGGCAGGTGGGGTCCCTCAGCCTGACCTGTGGGGATTGGGCCAAAACCAGCTCTCTGACATCCCCTGCGGGGTCCAAGATTGCAAGAGGGTGATTCTTGGATGACTCACCCCGGAATCAGGCTCCCTCCTCTCTGGTTCCTGGGTACGTGACCCAAGAACTGCTACTCCAAAGTCACTGCAGCTATGCAGCTCCTGCATTAAGTGCCTGCCCCCTGGTAGTCAGTGGGAGTCATACCTACTGGCCAGTTGGACAGTCAGACTATCTCTTAGCCTTTTATATATATATAGATTAATTAACCAATTTTATAGAGAACTAGAGACCTGGTGCACAAAATTCTTGCACTTAGGGGTTCCCTCAGCCCAGCCTGTGCCCTCTCACAGTCTGATAGCTCTCATGGGATGTCTGACGATTGCTTAGGCCCACGTCCCATGGGGATCGGGCTTAAGCCAGCAGTCGGACATCCTTAGCAATGCAGTGGAGGCAGGAGAGGCTCCCGCCACAGCCACTTTGCTCACCAGCCATCAGCCCGACTTGTGGCTGAGCAGTACTCCCCCTGTGGGAGCGCACTGACCACCAGGGGGCAGCTCCTGCATTGAGCATCTTCCTCCTGGTGGTCAGTGCACATCATAGCGACTGGTCGTTCTGCCATCAGGACGAAACCAGCTCCCCTACATCCCCCGAGGGGTCCTAGATTGTGAGAGGGCCCAGGCCAGGCTAAGGGATCCCACTGGTGCACAATCAGGGCTGGGGAAGGATACAGAGGTTGGCCAGATAAGGAGGAACCATGGGAGGGTTCCAGGGTGTGTCCAGCCCATCTTGCTCAGTCCTTATTGGCCAGACGCCAGCAGCAAGCTAACCTATCAGTTGGAGCATCTGTGCCTTGATGTGCAGTACTTGTCATAGCAAGTGGTTCAGTGGCCCTAGCATATCATTAGCACATTATGCTTTGATTGGTTGAATGGCTTTTATTATATAGAATTCCTGTATACAGTACTGGTTTGTTTGTTTAATTAAAAAGTATTTTCATTTTAAAATGTTTTATATACTTGGTACATCTCAAGGCCCTCCACATAAAATTATTTGAAGAGGAAAGTTTCACCAAAGTGAGATGTAATTCTTGCCTATATTTTGTTAATGTAATGATTAAATACTTAAAAAAAAGACTATCACATAGTTACCTGAAGTTTCTAGGTATAACCAAATGAAATCTATATATATAAAGCCAGCAACCATAGCGGCCATAACAACCATAACGACTGGTCACTATGACTCCCACTGTAGCCAGTGAACCAGCCAGATCAGGGGGTGGGGCTGGCCAGCCAACCCCTGCCATCCTGCCCATGATTGGACTCTTCCACCCTGATCAAGAGCGGGCCAGCTGACCAAATGTCCCCTCCCTCTCTCCCAGCAAGCCCCACCCCCAATCAACCTGCCCCACCACAATAGGCCCGCAGCCCCTCCCCCTGGCCAGCTTGCTTCTAATCACACCCACCAATAAGGGGTGGGGCTGGCTGTCCAATCTCCTGCAGCCCCTCCTCCTGGCCAGCCTCACCCCCAATGAGCCCCCACAACTCTGATTGGCCTGAAGCCCCTCCCCCCACCCAGCCCCACCCTAATCAGGGGCAGGGCTGGCCGGCCAACCCCCATGGCTCCTCCCCCAGGCCGCTGGCCCCCAGTTGGCACTCCTCACCCCATTCAGGGGCAGGGCCGGCTGGCCCAACACCCACAGCCTCTCCCATGGCTGACACCACCCCCAATCAGCCTGCAACCCCAATCGGGGGCGGGGCCTGCCAGCCAATCACCTGCGGCCCCTTCCCTAAGCCCGCCTGGCCAACCTCCCACCATCTCTTCCTCCTGATAGGCCCAGCCCAGATATGCCCTGATTGGGGCCAGGCCGTCCAGACCCCACCCATACATGAATTCATCCACTGGGCCTCTAGCATAAAATAATGCACTGATCTACAAAATGAAGAAAAATATAAAGAAACTTGGAGTAATTCTAATAAGAATGTTTCAAAAAAGATATAGTAAAAACCAATAAAACTTTAATAAAGGACATTAGGGAAGTCATGTACAATAAAAAAATGGTATTGTATTAGTTGATGGCAAAACAAAATATTGTAGAGGTGAACATTCTTTTCAAGTCAAACTATCAATTTTTTGAACCCAAAATAAGATCTCAGTGTTTTAAATATGTTTGAGGTATTTATTTTACATAATAGTGTATATAAAAAATTGATATGTTTTAAAAATAATGAAGTTTATATGACTTAGGAGATATCAAAACATACTATAAAATGAGTAATTGAAAATTACTTTGCGTACTACCATATTAATGAAAGGAACAACAGTATTAGAAATTATTTTATGATAAGGTTGAATTTTTATATAGTAAAATAATAGGTTAGTCAATTATTGCTAAAGCCATCAATTATCCACATGTATTGGATTTACTAAGACAAATAAATGATGGACTTTTAAATGACATTTAATTTTAAAATAGTGCTCACTATAAAAATATTTGTTTGATAGTCATTTTTCTTTTATTTAGCTAAAATGCTCTTACTATTTATTTGCCTTTGAGTACAGATTCCTCTTTCACTGAATTCCCCTTAATTCCTTACTTATTTTAGGATTTTTACAATAAAATAATTGTTAAATGGTTTTGCTTACCATTTAAATACCCTTCTAGTTTCCACAAATTCGTAGTTTGGTTGCTTTTTTTCTTATTAATATTACTGTTATGCTCGCCAAAATTTTTAATTACTAAGAAAATGTCTATTCTTTTTGGATGTCATATTGTCTGTGTTTTTCTGAATGGATGTTAACATAACATTTTTCTTAGGATTGCCAAGGATAATTATGTGTGGTTTATTTCAATTTGGCTTTTCATTTGAAGTTTTGGTTTATTTTCTGTGAAATATCTAAGGCTATTAACTTAGCTTGAGTTCTGTGAATTTTTCAAATATATTCTATGAAAAAACTTTCTCTCTTTAAAATAATGACATATTTATTTAGAATAGAAACTGAGCATAAGAAAGAACTGCTTTCTCATCCTACTATCCATTCATTCTTTCCCAATGTCAGATAAAACTGTTTGCAATCATTATTTTTTTAAAGAAGGTTTTGCTTGTTGTTTTGATTTTAATGCTATTTTATTTTGTAAATAATGTACATGATTTATAACATATGTATAAGACTAGCTAAAACAGCAATGTCATTTATTAACTTGTTGAAAATACCGTAGTGTTATTTAATATACAATGAAGAATTTGAAATTCAAAAATGCAATGTATTAAAATTAAATTAAAATCCATCTCAAGGGCCCAGCTGGTGTTGCTCAGTGGTTGAGCATTGACTTAGGATCCAGGAGGTCAGGGTTCGATTCTGGTCAGGTCATATACCTGGGTTGCAGACTTGATCCCCAGTGGGGAACATGCAGAAGGCAGCCAATCAGTGATTCTCTCTCATCATTGATGTTTCTAGCTCTTTCTCCCTCTCCCTTTCACTCTGAAATCAATAAAAATATATTTTAAAAAATCCACCTCAAGGAACACTGTTTCCAAATATGAAGGATCTAGGCTTGCTAGATGAGACAGTCTTGTTCTTTCTTCTTCTGGTCTTCTATTCTATATCTACCTAATGTTTAAATTCTTCCTTTGCCACCCTGGAATAAAGTAACATATTTCTGTGGACAAATTCCACAGAAATGACATGATGCTGATATTAAATCACACAGAGTACAATAAAAATCCATTTCATATTGTGGAATAAGATTTCATCTGAGATATTACTACCATAATGATAATAATTTGGTTTTGTGTCTGCACATGTGTGCAGGTGAACAGGCATATGTATGTGGTTAACAATCTACTTTAAAAAGAATTTGAAGAATTCCAAATACTTTTTAGCATTAAATACTTTAATTATCGGGATAAATTTAGAGCATTCCAAGGTGATGACTTTTAGCCTAGTAATTCATAGAGAAAAGAGCACAAACTCTATTGACTTATTTGCATGGAATTAAATTATTGTTGCGCAGTACATAACTGACTTTGGACATAAGACATAATTTCTTTGTGCTTCAAATTTCGAATTTATAAAATAAGAAAAAAAATGTATAACATGATGCATCACATAGAGAAGAAGGGCCTTTTAAATGTCAGATTATTTTGCCATTTACTTCCCAGCTTTCACCCCTAACTGGCAAGTGTTAATTGGTTGGTTACAAAACTTAGTTTTACTTATTTTTTCATTTCTATAAATTCTCAGGTTCTCCCTGATACTTAAATTGCTCAGTAAACAAAAATCATTAAACCTACATGATATTTTGTAGCTTCTCTGATAGTATGCACACTAGTAATGTGTTAGTCATCAAGCTTGCAATGTGTCACTCTCAACTGCACAATATAAGGATAATGGGAGGCATTATGAACTTTCTTCTTACATTGGGAGGGACTGATCATATAATTTGTTTGAGCTCTACACACATGATATTGATAGATCTTGAGTAGAACTCAGCTACCTTCGTTATAGTTCAAATATGTGTACCTGCTACAGAAGTTTTTGGGACTTCCTGTCTATCCTCTCTGATCTGAGGACACTCTAGTTATGTGATGGGCTAATTAAGCAGAAGGCTCCTTTTATCAACATCACATCCCTAGCATTTGAGACATTGTGGAAAACATGGAAAATAATACCATCTCTGAATTATACATCATGGTCTGGAATAATACAAGTTAAATGATTTGTCAAAGATCACATGCCAGAATCAGGTGGAAAACTCCCGCATGCTTATTACAGCTTTCTTCTTCCATATCACACTAAAGAGTTTTCATTCTTTTTATGCTCTTATATTATGTGCACCAGGACATATATTGGCACTAAATGGATCTTCTCAGATTATGGAAAAGTTGATTTGTCTCAACTTTGGTTTCATTTATGGCTCAGCTACATTAGTTGAAAACATCATGGACACTAAAATTCTCTTTCTCCTCTTTATAACACATTTTACATCATGTACATTTGATACAAAAACATAAAGCAAGTGCTCAGTAAAATGGATGGCCACTCAGTGTTGAAATGAGCTGCCTATATAATAAAGAGTAATATGCTAATTAGATAGAACAGCAGAACAACCGTCTGGACGAAGCCTGGGCTGCAAGGGCTGAGGCAGACGGGGCTGTGAGGGCCAAACGCCTTGCACAAATTCCGTGCATCGGGCCTCCAGTTCTTATATAAAAACCAAATACTACCCAATTTCCCCAAAATATTTCCATGTGCTAGAAGTAGTTGTATTGACTACAGCTCCTACCAAATGGGCCAGTGGCAAGAATTTGGAAATTTTTGTTATATAGGGAGTGTTTCAATATTTGTTGTAATGTATTTACACACAGCAATGCACTTGTAGGATATTACTAGCTTTAGGCTTTCTCCAAACATAAACCAACTAAATTCTCAAATTCCCACAGCAATTTTTAAGCAGAAAGGGAGAAGGCAGACCTGAAGCCAAATGTAGTGAGCCAATACTAGGTGAAATCAGAAATGATTATGGTAGGGGTCAAACACAATTTAAAAGTTGTGGCACCATATGCTGACTACTTTGGCTTTGATAAGCTGGGGTGGAGGGCAAACACCACAGGAGTGGAAAAGAGTACTGTTGTTATGATGTTCTCCAAACTCAGAGAAAGGAAATCATTCCATAGCAATCTAAACGATAAGAACACAAACATTTATTAATCACTTATTATGGGCCTTTTTTTGAGCTAAATGTTTGAGATGTATATATTATTTAATCTTAGGATGAAGTCTCTTGGTTAGTAATATTAATTTCCCCATTCTTGCCCAAGATAATACAACTATCAATGAATAGATCTGGGACTAAAATACATTTATAAATTTATAGCTATTAGTTAATACAATCTAGTGCCTTTCATATAAAATCCTAGTAATAATTACTTGCTAGTCCAAATATAGGACGTTAATAAACTATATATATATAATAAAAAAGCATGAAGAATAATACTTATTATTGGCAACTTGAAACTTGTCGACATTTTGAGACTCTTAAAGTGACACAGTTTGTCATAATTTAACTGTTTTCTTTCCCCTTAGATCTTAGGAAACACATTAACACATTTATGTATGGTAATAATCTGAATATAAAATAACCTATTATTATATGTTTATATAATCTAATAAGTGTGTTTAAAATAATTTTAATTACTTAAAATTATTCGACATTTTTCTGACTTTGTTAATGTGGTTTTATTACATTTTTAAGAGCTTATAAATAGCAAATTTAAAGAGATAGAAATTAAGTTGAGTAACTTCTACAAATATATAATCCATTGGGAAACAGTTGTTAGTTCCACTGAGGCTTTAGAAGTTCTGGTGGGATCTCAGGACTTTTAAAAAAAATATTTGAGTTTTAATGGATTTGGCAGGTCAATAACATTTGTTTCCCTCTAAATCTTGTGCTCTTTGACTTTTCATTGTGTGCTGCAGCACACACGCTTTTCACATAGAGGGCAGCTTCATCCCTCTGAATTGCAGATCCTCTGCCACTTGGACAACCTTTCTCCAGACAGACCAATCTGAGCAGAGTCCAAAACATTGTAATAACATTTGTCTCCAATGTTGATGAGGGCCAACACATATTAATTTGTCATTTGCCACATATTTGTCAACCAGATTGCAGACTATTTCCAGACTGAGGCAGTTAAAAGCCTTTATTAAAAATGATGCCTTTGAAATCTAATTTATTTCAGCATGCACATATTTTTATTCAATATTATTTTAGGTCTTGCAAGCTAACAATGTTTCAAAAGCGTCCAACAGGAATGTTGGACTTTACAAATCTATTATTTTTATTAATTTGTTTGGACACAACATTATATTATATCCTTGTTTTGCTGTTTCAATCCTGAATATTTTAAAGGAATCTATGAGTGGTACTGGTACACAGCTGCTGGTAGTTACCATGACAATCAGAATTTTTAAGGAATTATGCCTAAGACATTTATAGTGGGATATTATCAGGCAAATAAGATGCACAAATGAATCAAGGTAAGTAAAATAACTGTTTGAACAGAGCTTTTCACATTCCACACAAAGATGCAAAAGGTAAAACGTAAAGTTTTTGTTTACATATGTGTCTATGCTAATATCTGTAATAATATCAGTTACAGGGTTGTTAAAAAAGATATAAAGCATTTTGATAATATTACATGTGAGCTGCAAAACATAATGGAGACTCAATCTGTACATGCACCTTAGAATCTATTTGTGGGGAAATCTTTATTTAAAAACTATGTATATAAAATAAAAAATGCATATTAAAAATTTAAAGAAATATATGCTTCAAAAATTTTCACAAACTAAATTAAAGCATCTTTGTAGGCAGGCAAAGCATGAGACCCACATATATTTATTGTTACATGAATAACTTTTAACACTGGTTTTCCATTCCCTCAATATTAAGTTTTATCCCTAAGTTTTAAATATAGCTTAAAATAAAGCTCCGTTTTAAGTATAATATTTATTGAACCTTTTTAACTTTAAGGCATGGATCCAGATTATATAAGGGATATAAGGATTAGAGATATTGTCTTTCCCTACAATGAATTTAAAATATAGTAAGGAAATAATATAAAAATAAATAGCTATGGTGATATAAACATTCCAAATAGATGGCACAAATAATAAGCATGATAAGAATTCATATGAATTTAGCATGCTAGAATCTTCATAGTAAAAGTCAGAAAGAATATAATGCATTTCCACTTCACATGTCAAGAACGGATCTTAACTCCTGATTCTGCTACTTATTATTTTGTCATTTACAATTTTCTTCTCTGTAAGCTTCATTTATTTATCCAGAGAGCAATTGTATTAGTTTTCTAGAGCTGCCATATAAAAGTACCACAGACTACATAGCTTAAACAATAGAAATTAATTTTTTCACAATTCTGGAGGCTAAACGTCCAAGATTAAAGTATCAGTAAGGTTTTCCTTTCTGAGAGTTTTCTCCTTGTCTTGAAGATGGTATTTTCTCTCACTGTGTCTTCACATGGTCTTTCCTCTGTGTGTGTCTGTTTTCAAATATTCTCTTCTTATAAGGACACTGGTAGTATTGAATTAGAATTCTCCCCAAGGATCTAATTTAACTTAAATATCTCTTAAAAGCCCCTATCTCTGAATATACTCATTTCCGGGTGTACTGGGGATTAGGGTTTAAACATATGAACTTTTAGGGGACATAATTCAGCCAATTACAGCAACTTATAATACCCAGGTCATGTGACTATTATATTAAAATATGAGATTGTCTGTTAAAGTACATTGCAAACTGAAAATGATTAATGCTGATTAAATGGTACATTAGGCAAGGTCTATAATACCAATTGATAGCAAATAAATCTCAGGTGCTTAAGACAGTAAAAGTGTAAACTCATGAAAAAATCCAATATGGATGTTCACGGACGATGTGGTTAGTTGAGAACAATGGCCGTTTCTATCATTTGCTAGAGTTTTGGTGGCCTTCATTGGAATCTGTGAATCCAGCCAAGAGATGTAGGAAGAGAGAATAGGAAAAGCCTAAGGAATAAATTCCTGGAATTAGGCCTGGAAATGGCAGCTCTTACTTCCAAGTACCTTCCATAGGTGAGGGCTAGTCAAATGTTCCTAACAAGGTACAAGGAGGCTGCATAATAAATTTTAGTGGTGAACTAAAGAAGGGAAAACACATATATTATCTATGCCAGTAAAAAATAATTTAAAAAAATGGCAAGTTAGACAGCCTTGTTCATAAAAACTATTAATGTATTTACTTTAATTGGACTTTGAAAGATAAGTGGGAATCAAAGGTATAAAAATGAAGAAGATATTGCATTTGAGTTAAATAGAATGGTATGGTCAATGAATGGCAAATATAGGGCAGTGTAAATGGAGGAAATCCAATGTAGAGGTGATAAACCTAAGACCAGGGGCCCTGACTTTACATTCTGAATCTCTTGTATTTTAGCTGTGAAGTGATTCCTGTTATGTAATGTCTCTGAACTTCAATTTCTTCTACAGTAAATTCTCTATAATAACAATTTATAGGTACAATTGTACCATACCTTATAGGTAGTTATGTGAGAATTAAAATATTAATTATAACTTGAGTAATTTGCATATTTTGTATTATAAGAACTTAAGATTCAATAATATAAGGGGAATTAAATAGCATCCATGGGTATAGCTCAAACTAATGTTTTTGTTTATTTGTTTTCATTGTTATTTGTCTTCATGTCTTTCTATTTCTTAATTTGGCCCAAATTAATATTTGTATAAACTAAAGAAGTTATAATGAAAACTTTAAAGATGAAGGTGGAAAATTATCTTAGAAGACTTTGTTAGCTATTAAGGAAACTACTAGTGGTTTGGCAATAGTACTTGATTGGATTTTCTGTTTTCAATAACTTTGGTAGTTTACAGCTTAGAACTGCAAGGGCAATTTTAGTTTATGCAAAATGATTTTCTAAGAAATGTGTGGTTATTCTGAGAGGAAAAACAAAACAATACTCTTTCTTAGCTACACTTTCCTGCCTCATCTCACTGGGAACCCACTTCACTACTTACAAAACTGATTTAAGAGGTCAGTTTAGCCCTAGGCTAAACTGGCAATCCAACAGATTTAATTGGAAAAAAAAATCAAGCTCAAGTTTAGTCTTTTTGCCTAAGGAAATTTTTGAATTTAACTATGATTACTTCTTGTCATTAGAGATAACTCTTATAGACTAGATCTTTAAGCAAAAGGCCAGGTAGAAAGTAACAAATACACAATGATGAAAAAGAAGGAACTCTTACCCTTTGTGACAGCATGGATGGACCTGGAGATTATTATGCAAAGCGAAATAAGCCAGGCAGAGAAAGACAAATACCATATCATCTCACCTATACCTAGAATCTAAAGAACAAAATAAGCTGAAGTACAAAACCAGAGGCATGAATACATGAAATAGAATGACAGATCTCATAGGGGACAGGGATGGGTAGGACCATTAAAAAGAAAAGGAAGAGACTAGCCAAAGAACATATACGCATGGGCACAGACAATATTGCAGTGAAGGCCAGGGGAGGATAGAGAGGGCAGGGTGGAGGTAGGCAAAGGGAGGGATGGGGGACATCTATAACAGTGTCAACAATAAAAATGCAAATAAAATAAATATTGCACAGCAGTGTATTATTTGCCTAGACACTTATCAGAGAAGCAGTCAAGACATTGACACCATTCTAATTCAAAATATCAACATTATGATTATATTCAGAACTAGAGGTCCGGTGCACAAAAATTTGTGCACTCGGGGGGTGTCCTCAGCCCAGCCTGTGCCCTCTCGCAGTCCGGGACCCCTTGGGTGATGTCCACCTGCTGGCTTAGGCCCGCTTCCTGGGATGGCAGTCAGACATCCCTCTGGCAGCCCAGGAGCCCTCAGGGGATGTCCACTTGCCAGTAGGGACCAGGTCTAAGCTGCAGTCGGATATCCTTAGCGCTGCTGGGGAGGCGGGAGAGGCTCCCACCATCACTGCTGTGCTGGTAGCCGTCAGCCTGGCTTGTGGCTGAGCAGAGCTCTCCCTGTGGGAGTGCACTGACCACCAGAGGGCAACCCCTGCATTGAGCTTCTGCCCCCTGGTGGTCAGTGTGTGTCATAGTGACCAGTCATTCCCAGTCATTCTGCTGTTAGGGTCAATTTGCATATTACCCTTTTATTATATGCCTGATGCATGGGTGGGGGCTGGCTGGTTTTCCCTGAAGGGTGTCCCGGATCAGGGTGGGGGTCCCTCCGGGGTGCCTGGCCAGCCTGGATGAGGGGCTGAGGGCCGTTTTCAAGTTGGCTAGACCCCCTTCAGGGTGGGGGCTTCTGCTGGGGTGCCTGGCCAGCCTGGGTGAGTGGCTGATGGCTGTTTGCAGGCTGGCCACAGCCCCTTTAGGGTAGGGGTCCCGGTTGGGGTTCCTGACCCACCTGGGTGAGGGGCTGATGGCTGTTTGCAGGCTGGCCACAGCCCCCTGCCACCCAAGCTTCCAGTGGAGGCTGGCTGGAAGCAGGTATCTGGGATTTATTTAGCTTCTATAATTGAAACTTTATTGCCTTTTGTGGAGGCCACAGCAGGCCAGGGCAGGCAGGAAGCTTGGCTTCCTCCATCGCCAGGGCAACCAAGCCTCCTGCTTCTTCCAGCTCCATGGCTGCTGGCTGCCATCTTGGTTGGGTTAATTTGCATATAGTCATTCTGATTGGCTGGTGGTTGTGGCTTGGGGCATAGCGAAGTTATGGTCAATTTGCATGTTTCTCTTTTATTAGATTAGATTGGAGAGGCAGTCAGAGTGGTCCTAGAGCACAGCTGATATATGCTCCCAAATCCCATGACCCAAGTATATTGCTCTGTGGTTACACACCAGCTGGGGTTTCCTCTGGGAACTGCCCAACATAATGTCTATAAACAGAGTATTATAGTTAGTTCTCAATCATTTAAGGTCCAAACTTCTGAAAATCTCATTAAGCAAGTGATGATATATCTAGAGGTCATGTAATTCAATAAAACACAATATATTACATACAGAAATATTTTAAAACAAACTTGCATAAGTTTCCCAGAATTTATATTACAGTGTGAAATATTGTAATTTAGATAATTTTACTTAATACATTGAAAGCATCTACATCATTAACTAAGCTTTATGAGTTTTATGGGTCCTGAATGTAACTGTACATTTTAATATTATAATTACTGTTTTATTCTTTCTGTATTAGCAGTGATAGAAAACAGTGAAATCAAGTAAACCAAGCTAAAAAACTTGAAAGATCATAATAATAAAAACTTGATTCATTTATCTTGGATATAAAGTGTTGACTTAATTTTATTCTCAACTAGTTGTCATATATATATAAATTTAGTATTACTTACATTGTAAGATTGTAAGAAATATCAAAAGGCAAAAAAATACTTCAACCACATTGAACCATATCAAATGAAGTTTTTTACATTGTATTCTTTTGTCATTACAGTCAAAACATATATTTTTTAAAGTCTATTTTTGTCTTGTGGGAAACAGTGCAAAATACATTATAAAGTTGAAGCTTATTAAGCAAAACCTAGTAAAATTGGCAGATGGATACTTTACCCTGAATGCTGACTTAGCTTCCTTTTATGGCTCAGGGGAAACTATTTTTAGGGCGAAAAGTGTATGTGTTTCAAATTCATTCATTTAGGAAATACTTACTGAATGGCTAGTACATGCCTTACTTACCTTCCTCAAGGCATTAGAAATATAACAAACGAAACTCTTTCATGGAACTTAGTTTCTAGTCACATCAGAGTGCAAATAAACATATCTATATATATAAAAGCCTAAGTGACCGTTACGACCAGTCGACTGAACAACCGGTAGACCAGTCACTATGACACACACTGACCACCAGGGGGAAGATGCTCAATGCAGGTCAGTGTGCTCCCAAAGCCAACTTCCCATGGCCAGCCAACCTCCCGCAGTCCCTCCCCCCCATCCCAGCTGGCCCCAATTGGTACTGGGCAAGAGGGCCCCAATCGCCGCCCAGGCCAAGGAACCCCACCCATGCACGAATTCATGCACCAGCCCTCTAGTACATTTATAATATGCCAGCCATGTTAAGCAAGCTTCCACTAAAATCTGTTCTTTTATTTTCAAATGTACCTTGGATAGGGTCTCTTTTCAGTGATTATTTCTCACTAATGCAAGGTGAGCATAAATTATGCATATCCACTTCTTCTCAAGGTTTATGAGGTGCCTCTCTCTTCTCTCCTCACTTTATCAACTGCTCTCTGTGGCCACAACAAAGCCTTAAAATACAGCAAACTGCAAATGAGATGAGTCTCTAATTCTGAAAATAACTACCCAGTGACCAGGAACATTTTAGAACAATATGTGAAAATGAAATAAGGTTATTATGCTTGAGCCATTACATACTGGGTGACCTATTTTCACTGCAATTCAACTTATGTTAACTACTATATATAGAGAAATACGATAATGCAAGGAAAGAAGGGATGCCTAGATTGGGGTCTGGAGGAATTTAAGGTGGTTAGGTAAGCTTTTCTGTTAAAATGACTTTGATGCATAAAATAAAGTGCCCTGACTAAGGCCATTAACCTCCCCTTATCAATAGGTACCACTTGCTCCCCTTCTTCACCAAGAACTACTCAGGCACGTCTCTAACTCTCCTATATCAACACAATTTTATGCCCTTCCTAGGTTATCTTTTTTGTTGGCATACACTCATGCTATTACTTTACTTAACTTAAAATCCCATTGGTGCCCTCAAGATACCTCCTCATTACTCTTTTGGAGAAAACTCCTAGAAAAGTTGTCCATGTTCATTGTCTCTTCCCGTCCTTCTGAGGATGCTCTGTAATCAAGGTTTTGATGCCAGTCTACTGAAACTGCTATGTCAAGTTCTCTGAAGACCACACAACCCTGTGGCCATTCCTTGAGACTCACCCTAGGGTCCGTTAAAGGCATTTGCAACAACAGACAATATAAATGCTATATTTGTATAATCAATTAGAACACCCTCGGCTATGGTTCTAAATTACTCCATATAAAAATATCGTTTCAGTACATTGTGTTGAATTTAATTTACCAAGATATCCTGAATATATAATAAATATTTTCACTTTACTCTCTTATTTTTTGTAAAACATTTTCCAACTTAAAGGCAACAATGATAGTCAGGACCAACATAGAAAACTACAAGCTTAAAAAAATTTGCAAAAAGATGAGTGATTGAAAAAAAAGTATCCCTTTCTACAAATTTTGCTTCAAAAACAGACTTTCATCAAAATTGGTATGTGTGTCCTTATATAATTTTAAGCCTAGTCTATTCAGCCCTATATCATACAGGATTTCCAATCATTCAAGAATGAAACAAGTCACTTTTCTACTGATCACTTGTGATTTCTAATAATGGTGGTCCTTCCTTTCTTCATTCTAATGATTCTTTATGGGAGAACCACAAAGTAACTTCCTGAAATAGTCAGGTTACCTTCTGAAGTCACGTTTGTTTGTTCTTGCAGTGAACACTAAACATTCTGTACAGATGTTTGAAGATGAAGGGAGTTCTGTCTTTTTCTTTTATACATTATATGTCTTAAAACTGTTGACTCAAAGCTAAACTGCTCCAAAGTGAATTAGTTGGTGCAAAATTTGTTTTTACATATACACATATCCTATCTAATAAAAGAGAAACATGGTAATTGGCGTACGACCGCTACCCTTCACATTGGCTAATCAGCGAGCTATGCAAATTAACTGCCAGCCAAGATGGCGGCTGGCAGCCAGGCAGCTTGAAACTAACATGAGGCTTGCTTACTTCAGTGACAGAGGACTCCAACGTTTCCCACCTGCCTTGCCGGCCTCTGAGCCTGCAGTCTGAAACATTGTAACAAATATAGAAGATAAACAAAACCCCAGAAACCAACTTTCAGTGAGCTGGGATCTCAGAGCTGGAGTTGATACAGTGCCTCGATTACAGAACCTCAGTCACCCACAAGCCTGAAAACAGCCCTCAGCCCCTCACCCAGACTGGCCAGGCACCCCAGTGGGGACCCCCACCCTGAAGGGTGTGTGACCAGCTGCAAACAGCCATCATCCCCTCATCCAGGCTGGTGAGGCACCCCAGTGGGGACCCCCACCCTGGTCCAGGACACCCTTCAGGGCAAACCAGCCAGCCCCACCCATGCACCAGGACTCTATCCTATATAGTAAAAGGGTAATATGCCTCCCAGCACCAGGATCAGCGGAGCCGCGAGGCCTCCCAGCACCAGGATCAGCGTGACAGGGGGCAGTGCCCAAACTCCCTGATCGCCCGGCAGCTCTGTGTGTGATGGGTGCGGCGCCCCAACCCCCTGATCCCCCTGTGGCTCTGTGTGTGACAGCGTGCAGTGCCCCAACCCGCCCCCCCCTCCCCCCCCGCCTCGGGCCCTGCTTTGTGTGTGACGAGGTAGAGCCATAACCTCCCCATCGGGCCTGCCCTGAGTGTGAGAGTGGTGGCACCCCAACCCCCTGATGGGCCCTGCTCTGTGGGTGATAGAGGGCGGTGCCCCAACTGCTGGGGTCCAACCCCAGCAGGTCCGTGGGTCCCCAAAGGTGTGGATGGAGTCGGCGAAGAAGGAATGACACAGAGACAGCGTTCAGTTGATCAGCAGCCTAGCCAGGATCTCCAGCCAGGATCTCCAGCCAAGTTCTGGTCTGGATCTCCAGCCAAGTTCTGCTTAGGATCTCCAGCCAGGTTCTGTGTCCATGTTCTCTTGCTAGGTTCTCCAGGTTCTCCAGCCAGGTTCTGTAGCCATGTTCCCTCGCTAGGTTCTCCAGCCAGGTTCAGTCACCAGGTTCTAGTCAGGTTCTCTTGCCAATTTCTGTAGTCAGGTTCAGTCCAGGATCTTTTGCCATGTTCTCTCCAGCGAAGTTCTTCTGTCTCTAGAGAACGTTCTGTGTAGGTTCTGTGCCTAGGTTCTGTCTCTCTCCATTCTGTCTTCTTACATCTGTATTTATACCAGTTGATTAAATCCTATCAATCTCTATTACAAAGGTTAGGGCGTTTCTTATCTCCATTCCAGGGAGTAAAGATTATGTAGCTTAAGCATGATTGTTCGTAGTTAAAGTGATTAATTACCCACCTGGCACTTAGTTAAGAGGTTTTATTCCCTCCCTAACTTCAGGGGAAAATCCCTACATGGGGAAACAACCTTTCTCAGAGACCTTGGTTAAAACACATAGTGCCAAGAAGGTGAGCAAACATATTAAGAACAGTATGCCATATATGCCAGGTCCCTTGAAACAGCAAGCATGGACCGGCTCCCGGCACCCAACCTCCTGATCCGCCCTGCTCTGTGTGTGACAGGGGGCGGTGCGCCAACTCCCCTATCGGCCCTACTCCGTGAGTGACATGCGGGAGCTCCCCAACCCCCTGATGGGCCCTGCTCTGAGCCCGACCAGGGGCTGCACCTAGGGATTGGGCCTGCCCTCTGCCACCCGGGAGCAGGCCTAAGCCGGCAGGTCGTTATCTCCCAAGGGGTCCCAGACTGTGAGAGGGCACAGGCCAGGCTGAGGGACCCCCCTTCCCGCCCGAATGCACAAATTTTTGTGCACCGGGCCTCTAGTGTTTATATAAAAGTTAGTAAAATGCTACATCTATGGAATGTCTTCAAACACTCTTCATAAGATATTTCACAGCAGTAAGTATATTTGTATGTAAGTAAGCCTGACATTTAACAAGCTTCTATTCTGTTTTTAATTCTTTTTGATCTAGAGGTCCACAAAGAGATGAGACAACCAACCTAAATGGATTTCACTGTCAAATCAAAATGAGTTGTGTCTGAAATTTTGTTGTGTCTGAGGCAATTTAAATCCCTCCTGGACATCTTACATTTCTCTGGTTTTATCAAAAAAGCAACATAGCAAAAAGGTTAGAACATTTTCACTCAATCAGACTGTAGTAGTGAAAAAGAGAGTAAAAAGACTTCATCCTTGAGGGGCCATGTTTTATTGCTCTGTGGGCCCTATAGCCTTTTGTGGAAGGCTGGGGGAGGGCATCTCTGAACCCAAGGGGCTACCAGTTTGACTTCAGTAGCCACCCAAACATTTAGTCTGAAAAGGAGGTCAGGTGGCCCCTGAGGAATTATAAAAGGAAAGCATGTAAGACTTGAAATGAGAAAATCCTGGGGAATAAATAAAAAAGCATGTGTTCTCAAGGGCAAGCACTCCAAGCGATGCCACCTCAGCAGAAATCTGTTAACTAGGCCAGGCAGAGAATAGTCTTCCTAGTTTAAATGTCTTGCAAATATCTTCCCTATCTCTTCCCTAGCCTTAAATTCTGCTGTATATTTAAACATGCAGAAAAAAAAAGTATAAATTTGGGAAACAGACTCAAATTCAGCAAGTTTTATATTACATATTCATAGAGCCTTTGGTTGCAATCCCCTCCACTGGTAAATATTTAATCCTCATGTTGATGTTAACAGGCAATTGATGTTTTTATTTTCAATTTGATAATTTATCATATTTTCAGTGTAATTTAGACTATGGTAATACTATATATAACTCTATTAATACACAGCTTTGAAATAATATTTTACCTTTTGTAGTCAGATTTTGCAAGAATTGCTGGCTAACTATTCTATTTTTATTTTAATATTCTTAGATTTATGGACATATTATATGTCAGTTGTTGGAAAACAGCTCACCAAACTTGACCTCTCCTTAAGGCCTTGTGCTAATTAATAAAAAAATAGAATGCAGTTTCTCCAGCTAATGACATTGTCAACAGTAGCTGTTTTCAAGATGGGAAAATATTTTAAAAAGTGCATCCTAATGATAATGTTTTTCAGTCTGATTTCTCCTTCAACTAGTATGGTGAGGCTCTGGAGATAAACACCATGGGTTCATAGCCATGAAAGATAATAATTCACATTTATTGAGCAATTGTTAATGCCAGGCACTATATGAAACACTTTATAAATGAATCATATAATTAAGTTATCACACTGCTGATGTAGGTGTTATCGCTATTTTTCTTTTATAGACAAACAGATGTAATATTAGAAAGGCTAACAAACTTGTTCAAAGCAATACATTTAGTAGGTGGCAGAGCCAGAATTTAAACCCAGTATCTGGACTCTGGAGTTTATGCTCTCACTCAGAAAACAGCACTTAGTAAGCCATTCATAAATGCTAATTTCTACCTACTCACATAGATTTTAAAGTGATTTTTAAAACAATGTGTTTTCTTTTTTCTTCAAAGCTTCTTTTTAAAGAAATAAAATGTTACAGGTAGAGTTCCAGTTCTATTTGTTTGTTTATCTGAACATATTTGTCTCCAATTCAGAGTCACATTATGTTAAAATGGTATAATTTTTCAAGGTCAATTTATTATTTTGTTTAGATGTATACTACTATTTAAAGTACTTTATGAAATGTATATATTCTTTACCTTGCTTCCTTCACTTATTATTACATTCTCAAGTTTTAACCAACTTGTTCTATTTAATTATAAAAACATATCAAAATTTATCCATTCCACTATTATTATAAAACTAGAGGCCTGGTGCATTAAATTTGTGCACTGGAGGGGGCGCATGTGGGATAGGGCCTAACCTGGCAGTCAGACATCCCTCTCAAAATCCGGGACTGCTGGCTCCCAACCTCTTGCCTGCCTGATTGCCCCTAACTGCTTCTGCCTGCCAGCCTGATCACCCCCTAACCAATCCCCTGCCAGCCTGATCAACTCTTAACTGCCCTTCCCTGCCGGCCCGGTCACCCCAACTGCCGTCCCCTGCAGGCCTAGTTGCTCCCAACTGCCCTCCCCTGCCAGCCTGGTCACCCCTAACTGCCCTCCCCTGCCTGCCACCTTGTGGTGGCCATCTTATACTCACATGGGGGTAGCCATCTTGTTCTAGGGTATGATGATCAATTTGCATATTACCTTTTTATTATATAGCATTAGGTTGTTTCTGTATTTTACTATGGCAACTGATTCTCAAATGAGCCTGCCTGTGACTTTAAGAACGCATAAGAGTATTATAAGTTCTAGAGATCTGCTGTATAACACAGTGTCTACATTTAACAATACTGATTGTTTACATAAAACTTTGTTAAGAGTAGATTTCATGTCAAGTGTTTTTACCACATAGAGGAGGGGGAGGACATTTTGAGAGGTAATGGATGTTTATTACCTTGCCTTTAGTTGTGGGTTTTCTGGGTGTATACATGTGTTTTTCAAGTCATCAAATTTTATATATTAAATGTGTGTGGTTTTCTGTGTATCTTTTATACTTAAAGCTTTTACATGCAAGTTTTAGGCAAAGGGTGTAGGTTGCCGCTCAATAGATCCTTCTTACAGGAACATTCTATAGAGTAGACAGGTGAGAGTATATTTGGTATGTCAAACAGTATGTGTATTTCCCAGTTTACCAGGTATCACCTGATTGTTCTCCCAAGTGTTACGTAAAGGGCATCTTTGAATTGCCTTTTTGTCATACCATCACCAACATTTTATATGCCAGGTTGCTTGCTTTTATAAAACTGTTAGTATAAATGTGTGACATGTTATATAACCAGAGTTTTAATTTACACCTTTCTAATCACTATGAAAGTTGAGGCTTTCTTTTATTAGTTATTACAAATTCATTTTCCATGAATTTATTTATTTATTTGAGTTAAGATCTGAAGGGAGAAAAGAGAACATGTTGGGTGAATAGTTCACTCTGTGGGCAGTGAGTTCAGGGGCAGGGTTGAAATCAGAGAAATTAATGTGTCATCATCAGCACAGAAATGGTGTTTACTCCAATATAATGATATCATACAAAGAATGCAGAGTGGGGAGAAGAGGCCCATGGATTGATCCTTGGTACTTGAATATTTAGAAATCTCAGAATATGAGGGAAAACCACTAGAGAGACTGAAAAACAAACTAGAGTAAAAAGAATGAGGAGACTGGTCTTTAAGAAGGCAAGCAAGTGATTTAAGGATGAAGGAGCAGTCTTCTGAATAAAACACTGCTGAGAGGATAAGAAAAGTGAGGAGCAAAAATGGACCACTGTAGCTAAGAGATCTCAATGAGGATCATTGAGCTGAAACTGGAATATGAAATTGATGAGTACAATTTTCTTTTCAATCAGGCAAAGTTTATGCACACGTTTTGATTGACTATGCCTTACCTGTTTCTTCAGCTTCTGGTAGCTTGGTTTTAGATAACTCACAGATGCCCCCATCACCATGGTCACAGTCTCCTGGCTCATTAACCAGAGGTCAAGTCCAAAGGTCTTCTACCAGTTTAAACACCATATGTAGGAAAGGTTGCTTTCAGTCGTGTTATAGAATAAGCCAAGCAGCCCTGATCATACCTAAAGAGATGCACGGTGACCCTGACTCCAGCCATGACTTCGGGATTCAGACAAAATCCCGCATTTCAAAGACTGGGGAGATCCGATTTCCCAGTGGCGTCCCAAAGGACCAAGTGACATAAAACAAAAGCGTGGTGGAATTAATGCTCCGTGAGAACAGTCTTGGCCAAAGAGGGAAAAGGATATATAAGGGAAATAAACCGCAAGTAAGCCCCTCCCCCATCCCCCTTCTAATGAGAGCTTATCAGACATGGTGTTTCTTTTTGTCCTGCTAGAGGTATTCTATGCAACCACACAATCAGTTATGTCTCCTTCTTGATAATATATAATTTTATATTTCCCTTTGTTTCATTTGTTTTTTTCCTCTCCTACCTGGCCAGAGATTGTACCTCCTAAAGAAGCACTAGCCCTTAAGCTTCTCTTTAGGTTTCCTTTTCCAGCAGGCTCTGCCGTCGTTCAAAGAGAACAGAGAAATGGGTTGTGAGCTGGACAGTGATGTGGGGTCAAGGCATTTTTTTTTATTTGTGTGTTATAATAGTGAAGGATATTACATCATCTTTGTAGTCTCATGTAATGATTCAACAGATACATGAGAAACTTCATTTGCAGAAGCAACTTTTTAAAGTATGTGTGAAAGTATGCAGGCTTAGCCCAAGATAAGAGCAGAGATTCATGGAAAGTCCAAATACTAGTATGTGCGTATACAACTGGAAGGTGGTATGGCTGGGGCAGGGTTGTAAGAGTTCTTTTCTGATTTGTCCATAATCATATTTGATCGTTCTAATCTCCCCAAATGGAATTCGCTTACATCAGATTCCTATTACTCACATATAATCTAAAAGTAGTTCCCTTTCCAAGAGAAAGTTTATGGAGAGAAGTTTTAAACATTCTTCAGGTATGACACAAACATTGGAACACCACTTATGAATCTGCCTTATTTCCAATATTTTTATGGCTTTTGTACATGTCTCCCTTATCAACCTGTCACTATTAACTTTGTAAAATGAGGAACACTTATACTATTGTGAAAGAATGGTATGTTCTGCCTGGAAAGTGTGGCTGAATGGTTGAGAGTCGACCTACAAACCAGGAGGTCACCATTCCACTCCTGGTCGGGACACATGCCAGGGTTGCAGGTTTGATCCCCAGTGGGAGGTATGCAGGAGGCAGCCAATCAATGATTCTCTCTCATCACTGATGTTTCTATCTCTCTCTCCCTCTCCCTTTCACTCTCTGAAGTCAATAAAAACATGTATTTTTTAAAACAATGGTATATTCTGATATATATTGTTAATAGCTTAAAATAACTGATTATTTTCTTTTTAAGTGTGTTTCCCCCCACTCTCCCCTGTAACTATGTTTAAGCTAATAAATAGTCCACCTTTGGTCTTTTATGACTATTTATGGTTAATAATCAGATTTTTTTTTCTGAGGCAGAATCATAAGTATTATAATGTTGAATGAGTATCTTTATTATGTATCATGTATTAAATTACTAACAATAATTATTTTCAAAATATTTTTTCCTGTCATATGTATTTTTCAAATGAACCTATAAATGTCAATGAGAAATCTGAGAGAAGGATGCAGAAGTCCTGAGATAAGAATAATTATGTTCAGTTGCTTCTGGATATATAGGAGTCCTCATTTCTCTATGTCAACAGCACTGGCATAACCTTGCTTAATGAATGGCTGAAGATACAAAGACAGTATATTCTTGCAACATCAGCCCTCTGCTGACATACCTTATCACTGCAATTTGTCTCACCTTTCCTTGTGTGTACTATCTTTCTGAAGTTTTATCTAGTCAACTGCCATAAGCTGCTGTTCTCAAAACACATTTTTCAAATCTAATGAGAAAGGTGATTTTGGAAAAGAAAGTTAATGGTCTCTGGTGCTATCAGCTTCTCTCCCTCGAATCTGCACAGCTGTAGCATCAATTGTCTTGAGATAGATGTAGCTGATCTCATGTCTACTTGAGAAACTTTAGGAGTGAGTTCAAAGTGTGACACAGTCCTGGAGAGGAACGGGAAAAAAAATAATCATTTGGAAATCTGGAGAGGATGAAATAGTAAACTCATAACTGAATGGATATAGTAATGTACACTTAGCTACTAAATGTGGAGGGCAGTGATCTTTAATGTCCATTTGCTCACAGGAAGAAAATGTGGGGGGGGGGACTGACTGGGAGGATATTGTAAATCCCCTTGCTATGAATGCAGCGCATGCATGGACAGACAAATGGACAAGCACGTAAGTTATAACTCACTCATCTCTGCCTCATCCCTTAGTAGGAGGCAGGAGAGAGGGTTTAAAAACAGCTGATGGGCCGAAACCGGTTTGGCTCAGTGGATAGAGCGTCAGCCTGCGGACTGAGGGGTCCCAGGTTCGATTCCGGTCAAGGGCATGTACCTGGGTTGCGGGCACATCCCCAGTGGGAGATGTGCAGGAGGCGGCTGATCGATGTTTCTCTCCCATCGATGTTTCTGACTCTCTATCTCTCTCCTTTCCTCTCTGTAAAAAATCAATAAAATATATTAAAAAAAAAAAACAAAAAAACAGCTGATGGGCATTAGTCCCTCTTGCAGTGTCTCTTTGGTGAGGTCTCTGAGGTAAAGTGGTAGTTTTAAGCAGACACAGAAAAGCATACATATATCTCTTCTGTAGAAAAATCATTAATAAAATGATTTTCCCAAAACAGACATTTGGACACTTCACTTATTTTCAGAAGCAATCACTTTATCAAGTACTTTTCAGTTCTGTGGTGTTTGTGATTTGTGGTCATTTTCTCATCAGGGATCAGATGAAAATGTGGCCTATTGTTCAAATTTTTTTAACAAATTTATTTATTTTTCCCCCTGCTGATCTGCCTGAACCATTTGGCAACATTCAGTTCTAAGACCTGATAGTATACACTGCCATTCCTCACCATTCTTTGCAGCCCTGACTTCCTACTTTTTATGCTACTAAAGCCAACTTGGGTGTGGGGTCAGCACCAACGCCCTTAAGGGGTCATGAGGATCACTGGAAGGAGGCCCATCCCACTTGCTCATCTCAGCAAGAATCAGCAGTGCCCAGTCCTCCTCTGGGCAGCGCCTGTGATGGATGGACTGGCACAGTGTCAGTGCTTACGTCACTCTTTGCACTGAGAATTCCTCAGTGAGATATAATATTGGAGCCTTCATCTTAGATGTTTTATTTTCATGCTTTTATTCTCTCTTGTCACTTATCTTTAATATTTGGACTAAACACAAAGAAAAATGAATGGTTTTATTTGGCCTTCCAAGTGTTCCCAAGGGCCATGTAAACAATGAATGAATCCTTTCGCATGGCAGTAAAGTCGATATTGGAGTGTGGTTTATATTCTGGAAGCACATTATTTTCTGGAGAGCCCAGGATCCCTGTTATTCAGGATCTGAATGTGTGTCCAGCAGGTTGGAACTTATTATTATTTTTCTGGAGACATAAGCATGGTTCTGATGAGAAGTCTGGGGCATAATTTATTTAGACTAATGATTTGATTCTTAAGTGGATCCTTGCATGAATCCAGCAGTACAATTTAAGGAGGTTTTTTTAATACTTGAAAAATGGTAATAAACCCTATGATAACACTTGGCTGATTAATATAAAAATGAGTTACTTCTGAAATAATCTGTCAGACATATTCTTCTCTAAGGCTGGGGGATAGTCACTGGCTACCTGAGTTTTCATCCATTTTGCCATCACTAGGCAGCACAGTGTTCTTACTATAGGACATAAGGCTCAAGCTCTTTAATCAGAAGAATATTAAAAGATCACAAATTTGCATTAAATAGATTTTCACAAGATATGTAGGAATGAGTAAAGGTAGGCATAATCAAAATTATACTTCAAAGATTTGGAAATTACTATAACTTTAACTTGTAAAGTAATAAAATATAATACAGAGTATTTAACCTCAAAGTAGTATCCTTAGTTTCCTTTTTTCACTCTAACGATAAAACAGTCACAAGCAGCAAAAGGCGCCAGAGTTATTTTGGTAATCCACCTGCTATCCTTCAACCTGCTTTCCCAAACTGACCCATGTTCTTTCAGTGTAAGCTATTTGGGTGTGCAAATTTGGTGAATTTGCATCATACCACCCAGACTCATTAAGATAGTGTGTTTTATTAGGGCTTTGATGGCTCCACATATGAAGGTTGGAGAGGATTATCAGAAATGCCTCATTTCTTTGGGAAACTATATTCTGCCTTTCAAATGCCTACTACATATTACACTTGAGTATCAGGAAAATGCCTTAATCTCACTGTGTCTCAAATAAACATCATTAGACTCTCAGGGGGAAAAAGTGTCCAATTTCTGACTCAACACTTTTGTCAATAATTTCCCTAACCCAGAGCTGTTGTGTAGCCCAGAAAGAGCGGCGGTTTAATTTTAGCCTTTTGGATCCTCTAAGTTTTGTTGGGATAATAATGTAGAGAGCTAGTGAGGGCTCAGCCAGGGGATGCAATGGGCTTAAATGAACCATTGAAGGCCTCTCCATCCCTGCAATCTTACCAGGGTGCCCTAAAAAGTTAGGAGCAGAGGTTTGGCATGAAATGGCCCTGAGTTCAAGTTTAGCTCTAGTTTTTTCTTAAGTCAGGTTTCCCAGAGGTAAGCTATGCATGAAGTTGACAACTCATGAAGAAATAATTCATGGAGGAATTGCTTCCAGGAAATCCAGCAAGTGAGGGAGGCATAAAGGGGAAAAGAGGAAGATGAAAAGGGCCATCCTGGCTCTGAGCTAAGGTAAACTCCCAGCCTCAACTTACTCCCACGGAGACCTCAAAAGCACAGCAAAAATATAGCTTAAAATGTGTCCCACTTGAACTGAGGAGTCATTATAGTCACTTACCATCTGACAGGGCAGATCTGTTTTGGTTGCTTAGAGAACTTTCAGAGCATCAAATCTTGCATGCCTCAGAGTCAGCTCCCTTAGTGAAACCTAGCTTAAGGCGCTCATGTCCTTATATCTTTTAAAAATATATTTTTATTTTTTTCAGAGAGGAAGGGAGAGGGAGAGAGAGAAAGAAACATTAATGATGGGAGAGAATCATTGATTGGCTGCCTCCTGCACACCCTCACAGAGGGGATGGAGCCTACAGCCCAGGCATGTGCCCTGACCGGGAATCGAACCATGACCCCCTTGTTTTTGATGCTCAACCACTGAGCCATGTGGGCCAGGCAGGTCCTTACATCTTGAACTTCATAAATATTCAGTGCTCTGAACCTAAGAGCTCTATCTGAGCTTTTATTTTAGATGTGCTTTCTGTTTTATTGGCCACTTTTTATTCAGGAGCATATTTTACTCTACCCTAATCTGCTGCATCACAACCACCTCTTCATGCCTTGTGCTTCCACCTCCACAATTTTGGACCTTGTACTATGTCAGCATAGAAGGTTTTTCTGCTCTCTGTGCAGCTAAATCACATCAAGTTCTTTCTTCAAGGGTCATATAAAATTATGTGTTCTCTGTGACAAGGTCCCATAGCCTTGAATTATAAGATGATCTTTTCTTCCTTCTACCTTGAAATTGTATCTTGTTGCTTTGTAGCATTAAATTTTATTCTGGATACTTCTTCTTTATTCACTGATTTATACTTTTTTTGACAGCATGGACTATGAAGTTTTTAATTTGTTTTTAGCCGCTTTTTCACTTGCTTCATGTATGCTAGTAGGTCCTCTGTAAATACCATTGTGTGGATTAAAAAAAAAAAAAAAGACTGATTCTCCAAATAGACCAAGTATACAAAAATATGGGGGAGGATAGTAAATCCTTGAGCTAGCTGATAATAAATTTCTTGACTGAAAGGTAACATGGTTTTGAGGCAAAAATTGTAATCCAGCCCAATAGTCCAGGACTCACTTTGCTTAGCCTGTGTTGCAGTTTTAAAGATGTGGGTGGCATCATCAAGATTGATGAGTTTACATAGTAAGGTATGTCAAGATATTGGGTGGCTCAGCTAGCAAAGCAACTTCAAGTTTAAGGAGAATATTGTTATATGTTTAAAACAAACAGGTTTATAGCCTAAGGTTCTCCAACTTTGATAGGTCTGCTATATTTCTGCTTCTTAATAGGATTCAGCCTCCATAAGATGGACTACTCAATTTCATTCCACGCTCTGCCTAACAAATCTAATATCAATTCTGTTTATTTTAGGACAAACTTAAATGGTCAATTTATGCTCATTAGCAGAGATGGAGGTTTTCATATCAGTATGAGTGTGGAGAGCCCAGGCAGGTCTGTAGGTAGTACTTTTGGCCACACAGCTGAACCATTTGTTTGTTTTAAAGATGTCTAATTTCTTGACATATATAATAGTCAACAAACTGACTTGAGATTTTCTTCAGTGTACTTTTATTACTTTAGGCAATCCATATGTTAGCCAGGCTATTCCAATTTTCTTCTTTCTTTTGTTTTAGTGATTGCATGGTCTAATTATTTAAACATGTTTCAGAATTATGTTCTCATTTCAGATTTACCAACCTTTTTTCAGTCATTGACTCAAGTATTAATTAGCTATTGCCACAATAATGATGGGTAACACCATCACAAACTTGAATGTCTTAAGGCAACAAAAATGTATCTCATTATCTTGGATCTGCAAGCCAGCTGTGCCCTACCTATTCTAGGTTGTGATCTGCTTATTGACAATGCTACAAGTTTCAGCTCACCTAAACTTGCCTACAAGTTTCACCTGGGCTCAAATATCTATCTGTCTATCTATCTATCTATCTATCTATCTATCTATCTATCTATCTATCATCTATCTATCTATCTATCTATCTATCATCTATCTATCTATCTATCTATCTATCTATCTATCATCTATCTATCTATCTATCTATCTATCTATCTATCTATCATCTATCATCTATCTATCATTATCTATCTATCTATCTATCTATCTATCTATCTATCTATCATCTATCATCTATCTATCTATCTATCTATCTATCTATCTATCTATCTATCTATACATCTGTCATCTATCATCTATCTATCCATCAATCATCATAATTCTTGCACATTCCCTGCTCCTCATCCTATGACCTTCTGATGGATATAACAGGTAGTTTTTCTACTTTGATAAGATTATTTTTGTAAATTAAAAGGATAGCATGCAATATATAGGCCTGTAATACCCAACCAGACATTGTAATAAAAGAACCCACAATAACAGTATGCTTGCATTCAGGGTCAAGAGCAGAAGACATATCAACATAAATTGAACTACATCCACCTTTTATAGAATAAATTTTGACCCCACAAGGTCAATTTTGAATGGCATTGCCTTTAATGCTTGTTTTAAAATAGCATTTTGAACCCAGTTTCAAAAAACTTGTAGTCAGAATATTTCATACAAGAAAAACTTGAAATATTTTCTTATATATTTTAATGAATAAAATCATTAAAGAAATAATCATATTGTTTCTTTCAGAGGCAAACTTAAATACCCTTCGAAGTGTTTCATATTTCTATACAGCTTGATGACATATTGCCTGGAAGATGTATTTCCCTAATGTTTCTAAGTCTAGTTTTCTTCTAGACCATTTACCCAATACAGTACTGGGTCTCATGAAACTTGTGAATAATCTATGCTTCTAAATCCCACAATTCCAACTGTATAGTCTGCTGGATAGATGCCAACTGAATTGACTCCTTAGATACTGATCAAATGTTGCAGCTTTTCAGTATATTTCTCCTTTTGGAAATGTCTTATAACATACAGAGTTTGGCTACACCATGTTATGTTTCAGCCAATGTCAGTTTAAAACAAATATTTTAACAGAGGTTGGAATCACTGGCCCATATAGTACTACTTCAACCAAATATAACTGTATTCATCTGTGGATCATTAGCTGTGTTTCCAACTATTTATATGGCCTACATAATATAATTCTTGTTTAGCAAGAGGACAAATGAGTCAGACACTTGTATGTGTGTTCTTCCTGAAACCACACATCCTGAGCTGAGAAGCAGAGCTGTGCAATCTCAGTCATCCTTCCACTACTTATCATGTATAAATTCTCTTGAGAAAGTCTCTTATAACTAAATCTTTCACAATCTCTCTCAAACCATATCTCCTATTGCCTCTTGGCATTACATTTCTGCTATGACCACCTGGGATATTCTCTCCCTGCTTTCTAGATGTTCCATTTTCTCTGACTACCCAAATATTATCCATGTTCAAATTCATTTGAAATACAGCCTGCTCCTTGAAGTTTCCTTTGTTCATATTAGTCTTCCATGACCACTGTGCCTTTCCCCTTTCCTGGCCGCACATGTCTCTCTGGTCCTTTCCATACTTACTGTGCTGTGGTGCTTGTTTTCTTTTATTTTTATTACTTCTGGAGCAAAAGCTGTATGTAGTGTAATGTGTGTGTGTGTGTGTATCCATTACAACACCTGGCACATTTGTTGATTTTGATTATTTTAGCAAACTATTCCACAAAGAACATCTTCACCCAGACTCTAAAATTGATAATGACACAATTCCGGGCAAATATTTCCCTGACAAGATGAGAAAATGGTAGGCAACTATTTTCTTGAAATATCATTCTAAATAAACATGAGTAACTACAGTTCTATTTTAATAGAAAACTCATCCTCAAATCACAAGGTCCATTGACAAATCCTTGTTGGATATTGCAAGTCTTTACTGGATGTCTCCATTAGATTGCTCCTTGATACATCAATTGAAAAGCTAAAGCTGAAATAACCGTGTACAATTAATTATCTTCTTCCAGTACCAATTAAGGAAATTTTCTTTAATCTACCTAGTAAGACCAACAAGTTGCCCAGAAAACAAACAAACAGGTATCACTGAGTCTGTTCGATTCTGGTTTCTAATTCATTTTGAGTGTATTCCTTCCTCTGCTGCTACCATTGCATTGACTCTCACCTTAATTAATTTTGAGACTATATATTCATTTCTTAGATTCTATATTTAGTCAATTTTATTGTCCTTTATTCTAATGCCTATCTCAAAAATGAGGGAGGAGTACACAATCTCCCTTGGCAATTCCTCCTGGATTTGTGTCTGATCCTCTAGAAAAGTAGCAGTAATGAACAGTGAATTGTAGCAAAGAGAATGTTTTATATAATTTCTATGGTGCATTGAGTGTTTCACATATTGGCCACAGCCTGGATGGTGACTGGAGAAGCAATTCTGAAAGTGGATGATTTGGAACAGCATCGGCTCTGACATCAGGACCCATCAACTTGTCTACTTGTGTCTGTGGTTGACAATGTCCTTGGCACTATCCTTGCTCATCCCACCACATTCCACACTCTCAATAGAGCTATTTGGGAAGAATTGATTGGGTCTGGGATTCCTGAAAATGTGATGGATATTGAACTAGAATATCTATTTTAAGTCTTTATAACCATACTATTCTTACTACTTAGATACAATGATCTAGAACACATAAGTTGTAAAATAATTTTTCTGCTGCTGTTATTATAGTATTTAGCTGCCTATTAGTCTTTGGTGTTACTTAAAATGAGGCTTCCATTTTTGTTTACTACCTGAAGGAAAACTCCTAAACCTTTCCAAATGTTGTAGAAACACTGACTAGCTATAAGTCTACAAAAATTTCTGAAATATTGAGAAATATTACATATTTCTTGATCACTCTTAAGTCTGGCCTTCTTCTGGTACTCAATGACTGATCCCCACTAAAAACAATCACTTTTTTCCCATAGTGTCAACCTGTATAGAATGTCTTCCCAATATCTCTGTGCTATGAAGCTCTATGTATGAAAATTAAAGGGAATTTAGAAAGAAGTGTGATTGCATTCGTAACACCATGTTACATTTTAGAACTTGGTATCTTCATTCTGGAAAGCCCCTTGATTGTTTTTGTATGTGCTGTTGCGTTGGCTCTGACTCCTGGTGAATCTCTGAGTGACTGATGTCAACTATATTCTGTCCTCAACAGCCTTGCTCAGCTTCTGCAGATTCATGCATATGACTTCCTTTATGGGGTCAATCCAGCTCATATTTGGCCTTTCTCTTTTTCTGTTGCCTTCTATTTCTCCCAGTTTTTTTCCCCCCGAAAGAACCCTCCCTTCTCATGATGTGCCCAAAGTAAGACAATGTTAATTTTGTCATTTTTTGCCTTGCCTTCAAGATGTTTCAAACTGATTTGCTCTATGATCGTTCTGGCAGTTCAGGTTTCTGTAGAGCTCTCCTCTAACACTGTAGTTCAAATGAATGAATTTTGTTCCTCTCAGCCTTCTTCATTGTCCAGCTTTAGCATCTGTACATAGTAGTTGGGAATACGAGGATGTGGATGAGATCTTCCCTAATTCTTCCATTGCTGACCTTCCAAGTCTGAGCCCTCTCTTGATTTCTTGGCTGCAGTCTTCATGTGATTTGATGAGTAAACCAAGGTAAGTAACATCTTTAGCAATTTCAATGGTCTTCAGCATCTATGTTAAAGTTGTATATATCTTTTACACTCATGATTTTTGTATTTTTGATGTTAAAATGCAGCCCTGCTTTGACACTTTCTTTTTTCACTTCCATCAATTGTTTCAAATCATTCCTACTTTCTCCCAGAAAGATTATGTCATCTGTATATTTTGTTACTGATATTTCTTCTGCCAATGTTCACTTCTGAGTCTTGTCAAGTTTTTCATATGATGAGTTTTGTGCACAGATTAAATCAATAGGGAGATAAAATATGTCCTTGTCTGACACCCTTGCTTATAGAAACCTATTCAGGCTCTCCTTATTCTGTCCTGACTATAGCTACCTGGCCACAATACAGATTAAGAGCCAGCACAATAGAGTGCTGAGACATGCCTATTTCTTTCAGAGTAACCAATAGCTTTTCTTGATCTTCACAGACAAAGGCTTTACTACAGTCTATAAAACAGACTGTGCTTCTTCTGAAATTGTTTGGGTCCTTCCAGTATCCAATTAATTCTCTAAATGAGATTTTAAGTGTCTCTTCTGAATCCAGCTTCAACATCCAGCATGTCTTGCTACATATAAGCATAGAGCCTTGATTACATCACATTGAGCATCACTTCACTTCTGTGGGAAATGAGAGCAATGGTTCTAAATTTAGTGTACTTCCTGCATCTTCTTTCTTAAAAATTGGGATATATATGGAACATTTCCAGTCTTAGGCTATTGTTTTCTAGCTATATTTGTTGACATATTCTTGTTAGGATTTTGACAGATTCCATCTCTGTGGCTTGGGTTACTTCTATCAGTCTTCTATCAGTATCCATCTACGCTTGGTTATTTATTTCTTCCCAATAGTTTGATGACAGATTTCACTTCCCTTTCTTGAATTATAGGCTCTTCTTCATAGGGACCTTGTTCAGAGGTGTCTGCCATCCCTCTGTTTATTCTGTCATTTTTCAGTATATGGTGTCCACCTTCCCTTTATTTTTTTCTGGTCAGGTCATTCAGCATTCCTACTCCAGATTTGAATTTTCCTTTTATTTCTTGAATATTCTGGTAGCATTTTTTTTTTTGGCCATACATCTCAATTTTTCTTTCATTTTTACTTCTTATATTGTCTTTTTTTTCATTATTTCCTAATAATATTTTTTAAATTTTAATCCACAGTTTTTCCTGTTCTCAGTCAATTAAATTTAACAGTGTGAACCTTAAATCCATTAGGAATGCTATCTATGTTATATGTTGGCACTACAATTCTTTTGAAGCTCTTCTTCAGTTTTATGCTCATGTTTGATGTTAACAATTTGTGGCCAGCTTCTCCATCTCCTAGTTCCAATCACATAGTCTATTTGATTTCTGTATTGGCTCTCTGGTGATGCCCACATGTCCAATTGTCAGTTGTTTGAAGCAGGTGTTTGTGGTGGTCAAGTTGTTGGCTTCACAGAAATCCACAAGCCAGTATCCTGCTTCATTTCTGACCCAAAGACCAAATTTTCCAATGACATTTGATTCTGCTTTTTCCCCTATTTTTGCATTCCAATCACCTAAAATGATCATCATGTCTTGTGTTGGTATGAGATAAATTTTTTCTTGCATATTTGCATAAGAATTTTCAATTCGTCTTCTTCAGACTCTGTAGTTGGAGCATAGACTTGAATGATGGGTGTGTTGTGTTAATAGGCTTTCCTAGAAGTCTGATTGATGTTACTCAGTCTGACCTTGCATTATTCCCCCTAATTGCCTGTGCTACATCTTGCTTCAGTTACAAGCCACAGTGTTTTGTTTTGTTTTTTTCTGAGTTTGTCATTTCCAGAGTGGAACATTTTGTAGTTGCCTGACTTGAAATGTCCCACTCTAGCCCGTTTTATTTTGCTAACACCAAGCATGTAATGTTTAAATGTTTCATTTCTGGCTCTACAATTTCAGGTTTACCTTGATTCATGATTCCTATGTTCCAGGTGCTCATTGCATGTGTTGTGCAGCAGCATTCTTCCCTTTCACATGTGTGCACATCAGGCACTGAGCATCCTTCCAGCTTTGGTCTATCTGTGTCCTTGGCAAGCACCCTATTCATACTCATTCTCTGCTCTGACCCAGTAACAGTTTGAATGCTGTCTGATCTGGGGGGTCTAATGTTTCAGCACTGCTCTTATTTCATTTTGGACTATTTCATCATACAGTTTTCAAGGTAAAACAAAAAGGGAGAGAGGGAAAAAAAGAATAAAATTCAGCATCATACATCTTTCTATTTTTCTTACCCCTAATGAAAACTTGAACTTCCAAATTTAATGTACCATTATATGATTATACTTAGTGTACCATTATATTTAGTGTACCAAATGTTAGTGTACCGTTATATGATTAAAGAACATTCACTCATTTGGTACCACAAAAGATATGAATGATCCCTAATTCAGTTTTAGAACTGTTGTTCATTTTAAAACAGTATTATTAGTCATGGTCTCAATACTATCCAGGATTCTTAGTTGTGAGCAATAAAATAAAATAAAGAGGTAATATGCAAATTGTCCATTACCACATCACAGTAATGACTGTTCAACAGGCAGCATGCACAGCAGGGGCACTTGCGTGAGGCTCCCTTTCCTGTCCCTGGTGCTGTACCTGTCAGAGAGCACTCTGTCCAGGGATGCCACCCATCCCTCCAATGAGGTGTGGGTGCCCAGGGGCAACACCCACACAGCAGAAGGCATGGTCGGCAGACTTCAACTGGGGGGTGCAAGTGTTGGTGGTGACCCCCAGGAGGGGTTTAGCACGAAAATCAAGAGGGTGTGGACCCAACACGAGGAAGGGCCTGGGTGTGACGACAGAGAGTGTTCGTCAAGGTAAGGCACCCGACCTGGACGGGCCCTGCGATGCCCAGGATGCTGGTGGATCCTCCCAAGCACGCAACCTCTAAGCCTCCTCCTCCGCAGCGCTACCTGGCCCCATCACCCTGGAGACCACAGGCAATCCTCACACCACAGGGAAGCCTCTGCAGCTTTCTCAAGCCGTCCATCCATATCCATTCATCTGCCCGGTCCAACCCGGACAGAGGCTCACATCCTCCGCAGAATGCCCCCGAAGACAAGGTGGGTCCTGACCATGCCTGCATAAGCACGCCCCTCGCCTGGTAATTCAGGACCAGAGCAGACGGGAGAGCTGTTTGAGGCATGGGAGCGGGCACACCAGGGGATGGGAAAGGCGTCCACGTCCCCACCCCCTCCCCTTTGGCATGAAACAGGAGAAAAGCCTCACACGTGCACGAATGTACACACGTGTGCACGTAACACAGTAGTCCCCGCGATGGACGCTGCCCTGGCCTGGTTGGACCCTCCCCCAACTCAGAGGGGTGAGGTGTGGAGGATGGGGAAGAAGGGAAGGAGGGAGGGAAGAACTTTATAAAGGAGTCAGTAGGCAGTAGAGTTAAAGAAGGAAAGAGGATGTATGAGTGAACTGTAGGAGCTATAATGAAAATCAAGTATAGTTGTGTACAGGGGACAGATTTTAAAAATAGGAGTCAGAAAAGAAAAAAGATAAATGATAGTGAATAATTAGGCAGGTAGATAGATAGATATTAAAACAGTGGAAGCAATTACAGAAGAATATATGGGAAAGGAAGTATGAGAGAGAAAGAGGGAGGGAAGAAAAGTTTTAAAGGGGAGCCAGTAGAGCTTAAAAGGAGAATGGGAAGAAGAAAGAAATGGGGGCGGGAGCAAAGCAGGTCCGAGGGAGGAAGTGAAGAAAAAAATTAAGGTGAAAAGGAAGGAAAAGGGGAGGGAGGGAAGGGGTAAAGATAAAGGGAAGAAGGAATGTGGGGAGGGAGGGAGGGTAGGAGAAAGATGGGAAGAAGGATGATGGAACAGAAGTAGGAAATAAGGAGGAAAGAACATTTTACAAATAATGAGTCAGTAAGAAAAAGTGTTACATAAAGGAGAGAGAGAAATTGTGTGAGAGGGAGAAGCCAATAATGAAGTCAAATACAATTGTATGTGAAGGGGATAAGATTAAAAAAAAAAAGTTAATAGGGGAGACCAGTCCTGTAGGGGAGGGCAGTTAGGGGGATCAGGCCTGCAGGGGAGGGCAGTTAGGGTGAGCAGGATGGCAGGGGAAGGCAGTTAGGGGGATCAGACAGGCAGGCAGAGTAGTTAGGGCAGGCAGGCAGGTGAGCAGTTAGGAGCCAGAGGTCCTAGATTGTGAAAGGGATATCCAACTGCCCTGTGGGATCGGGCCTAAACTGGCAGTTGGTCATCCCATGAGGGCTCCTGGATTGGAGAGGGTGAAGGTCGGGCTGAGGGACCACCGCCCCCCCCCCCGCCCCGCCCCATGCATGAATTTTGTGCATTGGGCCTCTAGTCTTTTATAATAATAAAGACATAATTTGCTAATTAGACTGGACGTCCTTCTGTCCTTCTGGAGGAAGGCAGGGCTGCGAGGGAAGCCCGGGTCCCGGGTGCCAGAGGGAAGCCAGTGCCGGCAGCTGGGGTAAGGAAGGCCTACTCTTGCACAAATTTTGTGCATAGAGCCTCTAGTAAAATAATTGGGCAGCCTTATATCACAAGAGAAGCTGGAGTAACAAGTTCAAAACCAACAGGAATAGATAGAAGCCTTGCAGGTAAAAGCACAACCAAAGTCAAGCCCCAAAATTAGCTCAGTGAGAAAACTGCTTCTTTTTTCACTCAACTCTGGGCACCATTGTTTTATTCCCAAATCACAGAGGAGAAAACTGACATAACTTAGGTTCATTGTATAGGAATAGTCACTTATTATAAGGAAGAACCTAGACTCAACTCAGGTCTCTGACTCCATCGAACATACTCAAAATGTATATAAGTAATATAGTGTAACACGGAAAAGACTTCAGATAAGTCTGTGGATTAATTTTGGCTTGGTGGAAAAGATAAGTATGTAAGTTTGAATTTTCACAAATTTACAATTAGAAAGACATTTTTAGGTTAGGATCCTTGTCACTAATTGCTTATAATTTATATTCTAATAATATATATATGCAAATAGGAACTGTCTACTGATCAAATGAAAAGAAGCAAGGGATGCATTTTAATCTTCCCCCCAAAACACACACACACACATACACACACACACACACACACACACACACACACACACACACACACCACTGATTGCTAATATTGGGATTTTTAATAGATTTGTGGGCCAATGATAAAATAGCAAGAGTTGTACTATTTTAAGTTAACTGAATATGATGAAAAAAATAATGCTTTTTCCTATGTTTTAGAAGAATTAAGCCTTAATATTTTACAACCAAATTAAAGCTTATAGAAATTACAAAATAGAATAACATGTTTTCTAGAAGAAAAATGTCAACGTACAACGTGTGTATGTGTTTGTGGGTGTGTGTCGTATGTGTGTGTGCGTGTTTAGACATTCCTAATTCTGAGCTATAGAATTATAATAGGAAGAAGATATTGTTCATCTCCTCTTAGCAGAAAGGTAATCTATTCCAAAATATTTAATATTAATGTGTTTTAACATCTTGGAAGCTCACACTAAAATAAATTTTAAACTTTTCTCATATTTTGAGTGACTAGCATTAATAAACTTGTAATAGTTTTAAGAGGAATTGGCTAGATCTTTAGATACATATATTTGAAGATGACAGAGACTTTGTCCTTAATATTATAGTAGCAAAATCTGTATAAATTATTGCCCATTTTGGATAAATTTATAAAATACACATTAAAATGAAACCCCAGTCTACATCCAAAGATATTTTGAAAAACCACCTTGAACATTTCCTGTTGTCTATCAGAAGATCACTTACACATAAAGAAATTAAAAAAAAAAACCCACACTAAACATTTTCTTTGCTCTTCTATCCTCTCACACTCTACTCCAGGAGTCCTCAAACTACGGCCTGCGGGCCACATGCAAATTCAAATATTGTATTTGTTCCCGTTTTGTTTTTTTACTTCAAAATAAGATATGTGCAGTGTGCATAGGAATTTGTTCATAGTTTTTTTTTTTTGTTTTTTTTTTTAAACTATAGTCCGGCCCTCCAACGGTCTGAGGGACAGTGAACTGGCCCCCTATTTAAAAAGTTTGAGGACCCTTGCAAGTCTACTCCCTTCAGCAAAGCAGTGCCATCTCTTTCAGCTCCCCACCACACATTGCCTCCCTAAAACACAGCAGTGCTGCTTTTATGTTTACCCCCAGTTCCACTTTCTATATCTTTTCTAGGAGTAATTCTCTGCCTTTTCCAACAAAATCAATCAATTTGTGTTTGGCTTCTTTAATTTCCACCCTCCCGCCCCCCACTCTCCAATTTTGCCAATCCGCACATAAGACCCTGAATAAAACTGGCAAAAATGGAATTATCTTTAATGGGGAATGAAAGGGGAGAGGCTATGAAACTCATATGTTAATGTTTTTCCTGTCACACTAGATTTCATTTTTTAAACCTTTGTAATGCTGCCCTCTTAAATTGCTAAGTTGGTATCTGTCTGCCTTCTGGGCCAAAACACCGAGCCCTGCAAAGTCAGGGCCTTACATCATGCCAGAACACTGCAGGGCTCTCCCCAGGGGGACGGAGAAACAGGCTTTCTTTTGAAAGATAAACTGAGCTCAGATAATTTCTGAACTTCTTACTTGGTTTTGATCCAGGTATGCCAGTAGAGAATGTGCCTTAGAACCTTAGAAATGTAAGGATGTACTTGCGTCTCTGCAAATATTCAAATGTGTGCATCAGGTGTTAAGGAATTCCTCAGCAACTTCTGCTCTGTCACTCAAGGGCTTAGAGATGGTTGTAGAAATGTGGGTAGAAAGCAAAAATCACATAATTCATAGTCTCCTGTGTGTTGCTAATACTATTTCAACTCTACCTGCCAATTTTCTATATGTTATATGGCTTAAGTACAGGTAAATATTTATTGTAGAGTGGTGAGTGAATAATTAGCATAACACTATGGGAATCAATAACTATTTGCCTGGATTTTCTCTATGAATCACAATAGTCCATGGCATCTGTTCAATGATTTATATTAAATTACTCTTCAGATGCAATGGAATTAATTTAGCAATTTGTATTTTATAACAAAACCTGCAGGGTAGAGTTTTCACATTCAAAAGTTGTCTAATTTTTTGTTTCCACTAACTTTGACATTTATATAAATATGGAAAAAATATGGTGTGGATTTCTCTTAAATTAAAGCAGATTGCGTCTAAAACTGAGAGTCCTACTCTTAATTGCTATTTAACTCTATCTGTGCAATCCCTCCACAATTGTGACTGTCTCAGGGAGGTTTTAAGCACAGGCATATGGATCTACTTACAAGACTTCACACTAAATTTGTACAGTGCTTGATCTTCCATCTCTCTAATGGCATTTTTTTTTGTCACCAGCACATTCATGGCCTCCAGTTGACTGCTTTTATTGCTTTTAATTAAAGTCTGAAGTAGAAAGTGTCTATTAATCAGTGTGTGAAGCCAATCATGAGTAAGGGCTTTATAAACTCTTTACAAGATGGATAGTAGTTACATAAATTATCCTACCTTTGTCATCATGACAGGAAGATAGTCATTTAAGTTAATTATATCATGGGTAACACCTGTAATCGGAAAATCTGGAAGGCAGGACCTACTTTGACAGGCCAGCTACTTTTTAATTTTATTTTATATGTATATGTGTATATATATATATATATATACGTATATATATATATATGTATATAATTTTATGATAATTGTATTCATTTATAGCACATTTAGAAAGAGAATAAAGAACGATTTTTTAAATGCTTCTTAAATCAGAATAGTCAGGTAATCAGTGAAAATGAATTGAACATTTTGACTGTTCTCTCCTCCCCCTTCTAATATCATTTAAATGGCTTGATTTTTTTACATTTTTCAATTCAGAGTTATAGAATATGAATTTCTGATGATAAAACACTCAGTAATCTATCCCCTTCAGTTTTTAAGTTGGAGAGAAATGAGGCATTTTTTCCTGGTCTTTCTTTTATGTGCTGGAAAGTATTTTCAAATTCAATTTAAATGTAATTCAGAGAAGAGACATCATAGTTCATTATGATGATGAGAGTGCCCAGTCTCACCAATACATAGAGTTGTGTGGATTGAAATAAAAATATTTTATTACAATTTGCTAAAATTTATCTGAGGCCTCTGAGGGGTTCTACAGAACACAGTTGTTCCAGTGAAATGGTGAGATGTGCGTAGGTGGTGATTTAGTTTTCCAAGTGGTGTACTTCCAAAAGCATCATAAACAAGCACATCTGAGAGAGAGAGGTGTATATTATTATTTAATTAAAATTATTATTCATTAGAAATGTGGAAGGAAAGAATCTCTGGTCATATACTATGGGCTTGGACTGGAAAGAAGTGGAGTAGAATTTTGTTCAAAAGGATACAGGAGTCCAAACACCAGTACCAAAACTTGAAACTACCACTTCCTGAAAAATCTTGTGTTTGTGCATTTCATCCTTGGTTTGTTTATTTTTCCTTTTTTAAAAATTCCCTCATCTTACAGATTAAAAGGTTGAAATAAATTATCCCAAATTCCATTCTTCCTCTAAAATACAAATAACTCATATATATATATGTGCATAAACAATGGATACAGACAATAGTGTGGTGAAGGCCTGGGCTGGGGTAGAGGGTTGGAGGAGGGAAATAACAGGGGGTGCAGAATTGGCAGACATCTGTAATACTGTCATCAATAAAATAAAATAAAATAAAATAAAATACAATAAAATAAAATACAGAAACAGTTATGAATACTGTTTTGCTAACTCTTTCTCTTCTTCTTCACTTTCTTATTAGACCCACCTCCAGCATAGCTTTGAATTCAAGAGTTGCAGGAAGTAAGTGTTTGAGATAAAGAAGTGGGGGGACTGTATATGAAAAAACAATGTCTAAGGACACTAATCAGTTTCAAAGTGAAATCCTGGGTATCAGCTCCAGGAGTGTGTTATTGATCACCAAACTGCACCCCCTCAGCTGTCATAGCACTGTCCGTCCTTGTCGTTGCCCAGCCACCTCCAGTGTGCTCCCAATGGTTAGAATGTATTCCCTGTCCATTGTCAGCCATGGCCTGTAATTTATTTTAGCCAGTGAAATGTGACAAATATTACATCTATGCAAAGACCTAATGTGGTTTTTTGGTTTTGCTTTTGTTCTTTATCAGATGAGTTAATGTACGGAATGGAGTTTGCTCTCTCAGCCTGGGTTAATGGAAAAGAAAACTCAAGGACAGAACCACAGTCTACATGTAGGGTGAGAGTGAAATGAAGGCTACTCTTTACAAACCAATGAGATTTAGGGGTTGCTCATTACTATTACATTTATGTGTTTTACTCCATCTTTTCTTTGTAATATCTGTCTTCTTTTTTTATTCACATGGCCCTGGTAGAGGGCAAAGGATATCCCTGAACTAGGAAATCTTTCAGAAAAGTTGATCTTCTATGCCCATTTCTCATGTCATCTAAATCTGTAGCCGTCAGTCTCAAAGGGGACTTAAGACAATATTGTGGGTCACAGCACAAAGCTTCAGAGGCAGGATTTTCATGTTTAGTTTCCATTTCAAGGAAATATATCATTAGACAGATGATATATTTGAAGATGAGCTGAATACCTTTTCTTTCATTTTGGTTACTACTTATAAAATTTTGAAGCATTTGAGCAGAAAGGGGTTTTAAAGATGGCCTAACCCAGTACCCAAACATCCATGCATTCAAACCTCACAACTCCCAACTTTCCAGTTAATAAATGAGAAAATTGGAATCCTGACAAATTATGGTGGATCAAGCTATGCAAAAAATTGATGGCAGAGACAAGAGTAAAATCACATTTTACCATTTCCTATCTAGATCAACCTTTTTTTATCACTATACTTCTTCCTCTTTAAAAGAGTGTACATTGATATCACCTGGGTTATTCTTTATAAAATATGTCTGAGTTTCATCATATTCATTTTTTCCCACCGGTACATGCTCTCTCATTCCATTAAAACGATTGCAATATGAAATTATACTATACTGAATGAAACATGTTTTTGTTGTTGTTGTTGTTATTCAGTAATGACATAACTACTGACCAATCCTAGATCAATACAAAGATGGACTCTGTTGCTTCCTACATGATATAATTTCAGGGTACAGAAAGCACAATCATATTCACCAAAGGTCATAATGTAAAATTTCCATGTTCTGATTACATTTTATTGTTTAAAACATGTTAATCTTATGTGCAACTCTATTAGTCAATTATTTAACTACATTCAAAGACCTAGTGTATGCAGTCTCTCTTCTAAGAATTGCCTTTGCATAGGTTTAGATTTTAAAAAGCCAGGAACCTCTCCTCAAAAAGCAAGAAAACATTTAAAACTATCATGTAAGTGGTGTTGACTGAACTCCTTGCTCCCCAAAGGGTCTTTTCATGCAAAAGTCATAGCAGCTACGACAAAGTAAAGGGAGCCTACAAAACGTTTATCTCCTTTGTATTCACTAAACCATATTTGTAAGTTCAATCCAACATAGTTGCTTAACTTCAGAATTTTCCAAGCATGCGTACTCCGTGCACATGTGAACCACATCCAGCAATGCAAGCCCATTCTTTTTCCCTTGGTCTCAACTTTTATTCCTATGCAAACCTCTCCCTAACTAATTCTTGTTACTCTATAAGTAAGATCTATTTGGACAACCAGGCACTTCTTTGATACTATTTACTTCATCTGTGTGGCTTCTCTCTCTTTATGATAATCCTCCTGAGGATAAAGACACTTCATCTATCAAGACCAGTGCATATGCATTTTCATTTCAACTATATGAATGCATAATTGATTCTGCTGTATATGGGCAAACCCAGCTGTATGCTTGGTTCACCTGAGGGCTGTTATAAACACAAATTTAGATAGGCTCTGCTGTTCTTTATTTTATCTGATTTGTCACATCTTTATAACTAGTGTACTTTTATGAATTTCCTCATTTCACATATTCTAGTTTTACCCAGAGAAAGGGGAAAGAAATGTAACCCTGATGTATTTTTACTTTCCAAGCTAATATATTATCATTATTATTTTAATCCAACAGAGAGAGAGAGAGAGAGAGAGAGAGAGAGAGAGAGAGAGAGAGAGAGAGAGAGAAAGAGAGAAAGAGAGAAAGAGAGATGTGAGATTGAGTTGGTTGCCCTCAGTACATGCTACAACTGGGGGTTAAGCCCTTAACCCAGGTATATATCCTGAACAGGAATCAAACCTACAACCTTTTGGTGCACAGGGTAACTCTCAACCAACTGAGCCACTCTGGCTAGGAAAGCTAATATATTATTTTTTAATCAGTATTATCCATACACTCCCAACATTTCTTTTAAAATCTTTTAGTGAGAAAAAAACACTACTTATGCATTAGATATTCTTTTGTCCCTTATCAGGTGGAAGAAGAGGAAGAAGACAGAGAAACTATATTGGGTTTTACCAGGTAAGGTAGGTCATAACCTTGTAAAGTTCTGAAACAATGGCGTACAATAAAAGCTAAGAGTTAGAGATATGAAATGAGGTCAGAAGAATGACAAATTCATGGTGGGAGATGGGATGATTATTGATGAATCTCAATAGCTTCTTGGTGATAAGGTCAGAGTAAAGCATAATAAAGAGTTATAGACATTATATTTTCATAGAACATTTTTTGTCTGATTAGAAGCCAGTGTAGAATTGTTAACTTCTAATTATGCCCTCCTTATAGATATGAATATAGATATAATGTTATTGTTTTCTCCTTTTGCTGTAGAATAGTGAAACTTATTCATGGATAATCTGTAGACTAGTATTGGGAACTTCTTGGACAAAATACTCAGAATAAAGAGTAAAAACTATACTAAAGGCAAAGATATAAACATAAATATCTAGCTAAATATCTAAATAATATTTCTGATTTGTTAATGAAAGACTTAGTGCATTAAGAAGAAACTATTTCTAAATTGCTTCCTACTCATATAAATAGCTCTTAAAAACAGCATTTGAGTACATCATATCTAAGATTTTGGTAAATCTGTTGATTGGGAAATAAAGTCCAATCTAGTCACACCACAATATCCATCTAAATTGTTTCATGTTTACTAGATAAATGCCCTCAATTCAAAGTTATTACTTCTTAAACAATGGCAGGGTAGAGTTGTGATTTTTATTATACCAAGCTCACAAAAGGTGTTTCAAATTGTATGGTTATTCATTTGCCAGTAAGATGACAGTCCTTACAGGGATACTTTTAATGAAAGAATTTGGACATATGCATTGATAGGTACTGTGTCAACCATTTTTATTATACAACATGCTCCTTTTATAAATATATTTTGTTTTCTTCAATGTACCTTCAAAATTTTCATATATTGCCTTAGTCCATAAATAGATCAATAGAGAAATAGTTGACCATTAGAGTCTATACAGTGGATGAGTCCAATGCAACATTATATGTCAGTGTCCTAGGCATGGCTTTGCTAGTCATTCACTCATTCATTAACCACTCAACAAAAATTTACCTTGAACCTACTCTGTGCTAGTCACTGTCCTAGGCACTGGGGATTACAGTAAAAACAAGGCATACAAAAATATCTGCCTCAATGTTACTAGTCTAAGATATTACACACAAATAGAATTAAGATTTAGGGCCGTCTTCCCACTTTGCTTTGTAGCCCTGGGTTAGTTGCTTATGCACTTGAGCCTTGAACAACACAGGTGTGAAGTGCATGCTTCCATTTGTACAATAATTTTTTAAAATATATTTTATTGATTTCAGAAATGAAAGGAGAGGGAGAGTGATAGAAACATCAATGATGAGAGAGACTCATTAATCAACTGCCTCCTGCACACCCCCCACTGGGGATCAAGCCTGCAACCCAGGCATATGCCCTGACCCAGAATTGAACCATGAACTCCTGGTTCACAGGTTGATGCTCAACCACTGGGCCACTGTGGCTGGGCTTCAGTTTGTCATTTTAGAAAGACAAAGACAAATCTTTATGGCTCACAAATGAAATGATTCTTTAAATTGGAAAGGGGACTCTAAAAGAGGCATATTCAATAGTCCAGGGGAAATAAAAGAAGGTATGATCTAGTGAAGACAGGATTTCCAACATGGTACCTCCTCTACTTATTCCAGGATCACAAAAGTTTTCTTCAACCTAAAATTAGTCACTGACATATCCTAAATTAAATAAAAGTACAACAATGATTAAAAATTTTGATATTGAGACTATTTTACTACTCTTTTCTTTATCAGCTTTTTAAAGCTTAATTCATCATTTTGACATTTTCAATAGCTAGAAAATGAATTATTCAATCAGTAAATGTAAATGAACTTTTTCTTGGAAATAAGCAAACTGTCCCATCGTCTCCTGTCACTTGATAGTTCACCAGCCTAGTATTGAAATATGCTGTAGCTACATTTAGATGTCTGGAGCATGCAATTGATAATTACAACCAAAAGCACATATTCTATATCTTCATGTTCGAAAATACTAAATTATTTGCTAATATATTTCAAGCCCTTTGGGCATAGGAACATGTCTAATTCTAATTGGTGTAGGTCAAAATCATCTTCACATACATAAAGATAATCTATGAATATAACTGTTTAATAAAATATAAACATGGATAGTTATTGACCAACATGGTCTTAATGGTCTCCTCACCCTGACTAACCTTTAGCTATATTTCTTATAGATATATCTATAAATAGATATAGACTCCAGGCCTCCCTTTTCTTTAGAAAACTTGCAATCTAAAATTCTTTCTCTGTCCCTTTGAGATGTAAATTTTCTACAGCCCAGAAATGTCCATCTCAATTATCTGGGAGGCATCCTTTTGAAATGTGATCATCAAAAAGATTGTGCTCTATCTCCCAGTCTCTGTGAGAGGGTAGAACCCCAACTTTCATAAATTTCTATTGGCAAACACAAATGGCCTCATCACGTTGACCAAAGTCCCTCATTACTTTTCTACTATCTTACTCCAGGGCTTAAAAACTATGCTACTTTTTGTTTCAATGGAGTTGAGTTCAACCTCTCTCTCCTATTGCAATAGTCTTGAATAAAACTTCTTGCCTGTTTAATGAGGTCGGGGCAATATTTCTTTTACAGTTGTACATGAGCTTACAGCAACATACTCTTGGAAAATCCATATACTCCAGCTAACACACACACACACACCTTATAAAAACACTTCATTAGTTCATTTAAAAGAAGACATTGTACTTAATGATCATATCATTTGTGTCTTTTTGAATTGCAATTCATTTATTTATTATCCATTCAACAAACATTTATAAGAAATTCAGTTAGTGGAACCTCAGCACATCATACATAAATGGAAGTCAGTAATAAGAAGTTTGCTCCAGCCGAAACCGGTTTGGCTCAGTGGATAGAGCGTCGGCCTGCGGACTGAAGGGTCCCGGGTTCGATTCCGGTCAAGGGCATGTTCCTGGGTTGCGGGCATATCCCCAGTGGGAGATGTGCAGGAGGCAGCTGATCGATGTTTCTCTCTCATCGATGTTTCTAGCTCTCTATCTCTCTCCCTTCCTCTCTGTAAAAAATCAATAAATATGTTTAAAAAAAAAAAAAAAAGAAGTTTGCTCCATTTAAAACATCTTTACCCTTTATCTCGCCTGCCTGTCAGAATTGGGAAGAACAGAGCTGTTGTATTATTGCCCTTTTACCAGCCTTGTTCTGGATCTAGAAGTAAAAGAGGAGACGGATTCCTTTAAATATTTTTTCTTCTCTTTATATACAGAAATATGAAACTTTAAAAAATTACCTGTGATTTTAGTCCCATAATTTGAGGTCTGCAAGTATGAACATTAACAGTAAAACAACAACAAAAAGTCCTCAAGGAATTTTAGTGTTTTTCTTTTCTTGTAGTTGCATTTATGGAATTTTTCCACCAAGAAAGGAATTGGGGATACACGTTTTTCTTCCAAGCAATTTAAAGCCTGTTCAAAACTGAGTACAAAATTATGCCCAGGCACTGACACCCTCACCTTGAAGGTATTGACCCCATGGTAATCTAACCCCTGATAAAAGTGAGAATTTTTATTTTGCTTTCTAATTCTTCATGATTTAAAAACAAGTCCAAGGTAGGTAGTTAAGCTGTAATCGCTTCTAATGACGGTGTCTTTTAAGAACAATGACTGTCTGAGATGAAACTATTGGGTCATTTATAGGTTAGTTAACCTTTTGGAAATGCAAAGACTCAATTGCTTCTAGTAGAGAAGGAACTTGAGAGAACAAAAATGCCTGTGCCTTTAGTGATAAATGGATAATTTAACCAGTGAATTTATAAAAGCAGAATATTTACTCAGGTGTGGAGTGAATATTGTATTAATAAACAATGAAAACAAGCATTGTTAACACTATTAGGACTGAGCTAATTACTTAATTTTACTGAATACTTTTAAGAATGAAAATATAAAGGGAATTCATTTAAATGACTAAATATGTTAGTCTATCAAAAATTGGACAGATATTTACCTAAGGAAATCATTTCATTTTTTCTGCATGTTGTTTAGCAAAAGAAAAATATCTACTTTGAGATGAATACCCAGTGAGTTTGATCTGAATGTTCATTGTTATAACAGGAATAATATACTTGCATCACATTGAGGTAATTTAATTGGTTTGTATTTCATAGATAGATGCTTAAACTGAACTATTCTATGTAGGAGAATTTAAAATTAAAAATTTCCCCTGTGTGTGTGTATGTGTTAATTTTCTTAGAAGTTATGACCAAAAACTGTGATATTTTTAGCTACTGACTATGTTTATTTCTTACTAGAGGCCTGGTGCAGGAGATTCATTCACTGGGGGGTGGGGGGGGTGGGGATGGTGGGGAAGGATCCCTCAGCCTGGCCTGTGGGGGATGTCCATCTGCCAGCTAAGGCCCTATCCAGCTGACAGTCAGACATCCCTCTCGCAGTCCTAGACCCCCCTCTCCTTACTGCCCACCTGCAGCAGAGGTGAAAGTGGCTCCTGCCACCACTGCTGCACTGGCCAGCTGTGAGCCAGACTTCTGATCACCAGGGGGAAGCTCCTGCATTGAGCGTCTTGCCCCTGGTGGTCAGTGCGTGTCATAGTGACCGGTTGTTCCACTTTTTGGTTGATTTGCATATTATGTTTTATTATATAGGATAATTTTTAATTTATTTCATGGGATACTCATTAATTTAAAACATGCATAAGTCATATAGTTTTCAATACCCAGATTAATAGGCTCAGGAAAGACATATGAATTATAATATCAGAAGAATGACACCGCTTTCTCCTCTGAACATTGTTATAGTCTGTGTCTTAATGTCAAATATCAGTTGATTTGATTCAAAACTGTTCATCTATCCGTATATAAGTCCCTATACTATGTAGAACACTGCACTGGACACAATAGAGAGAAAAAATCTCAAGACATTTAAGAGCCTTTTCTACCAGTTGCTGCCTCCTAAGTAATTATTGTTATCACTGAATTGATTTAAAAACTGATCATGCTTACTAAATTATGATCTCCTTCTTTGTCTCAAAAGAGGTTTGATATTTATATTTTTTTATAACTCTATTTCCTCATTATCATAAGCTGTTATGTTGTTAGGTCAAATGTTGTTATTTTATTGTTTTTCATGCCATTGCAGTTTTGTTTCTTTGCTGCTTGTTAAAGTCTTTCATCAGACAGCAATTGTTTTATATGAGCAGTGAAACATGTGTAGGATGAAAAGAAATATCACCAGGAGTAGTCCCTATATGTATAATTGCTCAGAATTTGTTACCTGGATTCCATTTGTCTTCCCAGATGTTGTGTGATAAGAGAGATGTTTTGTTTATGCATCACTCACCTAGATCATATTGCAAGAACTAGGAATTGCATTTGCAAATACAATTTCAAAGTGCCTGGCAAGACTCACCAAGCCCTGGAATGACAAGGATGTTTCTAGGATGCATGGATAATGTGTGTTATACACCTTGTTATAGAATTTTGTCAAGTGTGTTGTAGTATCTTTGATGTAGAAAATTGCTCCTCCTCTCCTTTGCCTCCTGTCTGTCTGCCTTTGTCAGGGCTTTGCTGAATTGTCAGTGAAGCCATATAAGATGCATGTGGCAGAAATTGGGAGAAGTAGCAAGCTTCCTTGGGGACTTCTGGGAGAAAAATGCTGCAAATAAAGAATATAAAAAAACTACATGGAAAAGAGAACGCCTCCAAGGTGGAATTCAAATTAGCATTTCAATGCCACAATATTTTCACCATGTTGTTGAAATCATATTAACCATTTTAAAACTGTAGCATGGAACATAGAACTGTATGATATGATACTATAGGTTTTCTCTTATGAACATTTTGGACATCAAAATAATGCAAAATATAAAAATACTTTGATAAAGCAAGTATTACTATTGGATGTTCAGCTAAACATACAGGCAATGATGACTTAAGATGTCCAGGAAAATGTTAAGGTATGAAATACAGGATTTAAAAACCTATGCAGGAGAACTTAAGAGAAAGATCAGTTCTATGTGATCACATGAATTGCCTTAGTCTTGTTTACACATCACTCACTCGACCATCTTGTAATACAATGACTTATATTTGTAAATATGCAGTCTTTGTAGTATGAAAAAAACATAAGAAAGAGAAATTAAGTCCAGCCCATATAACTCAGTGATTGAGCATAGACCTATGAGCCAGGAAGTCATGGTTTGATCTATCTCTCTTTCCCTCCCCTTTCCTCTCTGAAATCAACATATGTATGTTAAATAGCCAGGTAAATATTTTGGGAAGGGAAGTGAGGAGTTTTCTGGTTGTGTATAGATGGGAGTTTTCATTGCAATTTGCAAATGAAAAATTGGAATTTTAAAATATGTATTTCTTGATTTGTGTCTTAAGTACTATGTCACCCTACCTAAATTCCTCCTCAAATTAAGAATTTGGAAAATAATGTGAAATATTATTGATAGCAATTTATTTGAATTTCCCAAGACATATGATATTCTAGGAGCATCTAAAAAGCAGAAGGAGGTCATAGGCACATTTTTCATATTTATCTACTTTTACCCTCTCTCTCCCTTTCACTTCCTTGCTCCTGCATCCCTCACACTCTCCTTTTTTATTCCTCTAAGTGTGCATGCTGCTACATACTTACTATGTAATATGACAAGTTAAGAAACCTCTCTATGCATCAGTTTTCTATTTAAAAAAACAACAAACAACAGACATAAAAAGAGTATGGACCTGGCAGGGTTGTTTCCAGGATGAAATAAGTTAACACACCTGCAGCAGATGCTAGTAGTTCAGGCCCAGAAGCTCTGGATCCCTCGCTGGTTCAGCCGTCTGCCCTTCCCCTTGCTGCTGCTGGGCTTTATCTCTCAGCTCCCACTTGATCTCTGTGTGAGGATTGCCCCTGGGATGGCTGAGGCATCCTTATTATAAGAAGGGTTCTGGGTCTACACAATCCCTCCAGACCCTACAAAACCCAAGTCGCTGTATCAAGGCACAGCAATTCTGGGGGCTCCTGCTAGGATCTGGCTACAAGCTGGACTCTACCTGATTGCCACATTGACTTGCTTTTTTCCCTTCCCTAAACTGCTTCGCTTAATCATAATGGATTTTTCCCGAGCCTTTCCTTCAACTGTGTGCATCATGAAAGCTCTGCTTCTAGGGAACCCAATATAAGACTACATGGAATGTGCTCTAAACATTCCCGGACATTGTAAGTGCTCAATGAAAAAAGTGCCTAGTTATTATTATTAATTCCTTCAACAAGGAACACTGCTTGTATTGAACACGGCTTTTGAATGGGCAATGTGCTGGTGTGAGCCTCTTTCCCAGACAGTAGTGACAAAGTGCAGTGCATTGATAGAAACCTCATCGTGGCTACATTGCTGGCAAGATTTGGAGATTAAAAAGGAGACTATAGTAATCAGTAGCATAAGGAAACCCATTGATAGTGACTTTTAGGAAAATAGCTGTTAATTTTTCTTTTATTTTGTAAACCATCTGCTGAAATGTGGGTTATTTTGGAAGTCATCTTAATGTTACATTTAATAATAAATGTACTTCTTGTATGTATACTTCATTTCTCTACCAAAGTTGGGTATTTGTACTTTATTTATGTCATATTTAAGTGGCTTATTCAATTCATCTTTTTATCGCATAGTGTAGCCTTGCTAAATGTCTTACCCAATTAACGAGTTGGTGGGTTTACTTTTTTCTTTCTAAGGTTTTATGGTTGTGATTTGTCAACATGTTATTTTTTTCCAAAATGTACACAATCAACTGTATGAAAGGTTAAACATCTCAACTTAATGCTTGCACCAGCTTTCTCTCAAAGAAATACTCAATAAAACTACAGTGCATGCCCATTCTGGAATGTAGATATTTGCGTTACCCAGATTTCAAAGATATGAATGAAGTTTATTTAAACTCAGTGCACTGTGTTTCATTTCAGTGGAGATGTTTGCATAATGCATATAGTATTCCCTCAAGCAGAGGGCAGGATGAAAGCGCTTATTGAGCTGAGCTCCGGGAAAGTGCACAAGGATTTATCTAAAGGTCAATGAATATTATAAGAAATGTTGTTTATCACTAAAAGTAGTTATAATAATGAAGTCAAAAGTTTATACCTAAAACTCAAATTTAAAAAAACAAAAAGTTTTTCTGTGTAATTCTTGACCTCTATCAGAAGACAAAGTGGGATGAGACAGGTGGGAAAAGTTTTATAACTTAAACCCCATTATTAAAGACTAGAGCTCCATTGCACAAAATTCTTGCATGTGTGTGGCGGGGGGTGGGAGGGGGGTGGGGGTGGGAGTGTCCCTCAGCCTGGCCTGCATCCCCTTCAATCTGGGGCCCCTCGGGGGATGTCTGACTGCTAAACATGCAGTCAGACATCCCTCTCACAATCCGAGACTGCTGGCTCCTAACCGCTCGCCTGCCTGCATGCCTGATTGCCCCTAACTGCTTCTGCCTACCAGCCTGATAACTCCCTAACCGCTGGCCTGATTGACACCTAACTGCTCCCCTGCCAGCCCAATCGCACCCAACTGCCCTCCCCTGCAATTCTGTTCGTCCCCAACTACCCTCCCCTGCCAGCCATCCTGCGGTGGCCATCTTATGATGATGTGAGGGTGGCCATCTTGTGGCAGCCATCTTGTGATGACGTGAGGGCGTCGCACGAGGGCACTAGGACCATGTAGGCTCTTATTGGTATAGATATCTTTGTTTCTTCTACCTCGAAACTGCCCATATGTTTTCATTTATCTTAGGGACCTAGAGAGTAGAACCTCTTTGGAGTGAAATGGCTGAATCAATGTTTGATTAACTTTTTTAAAAATAGTGAAACTTTCAAAATGTTTGAGCCATTGCACTCACACAAGTTGTATAAGAGAGTTTCAGGTCATCCACATTCTCGTCAATATTTGGTATGGCCTGTATTTTTAACTGTAGGTAAAGTATTTTAATAGGTGTGTAGTGGTATCATACTTTGGTTTTAATTTTCATGGCCCAAATGACTAATAGTATTGAATAACTTTTATATGCTTATATATTATTTTGTACATCTTTTTTTATGTACAGCAATCATTTGCATACATACACATTTTTTAAACTAAATTATTATTATTTTTTTTTACTGTGAAGCTCTGAGAGTTCTTTATGGACCCAACTCCTTTATCAGGTATATTATATGCAAATATTTTCTCCCTGTCTGTAGTTTTACTTTTCATTTTCTTAACAGTATCTTCCAAAACACAGGCATTTTTTTTTTTATTGTGATAGAGAACATATATAGATTTGTTCTTTATGGATAGTATTTTTGCAGTCAAGTCTAAAAATATCTTTGCCTAGCCAAAGGACACAAAGATATTCCTCTATGTTCTCTTCTGGAAGTTGTATCATTTTAGGTTTTACATTTATCTGTGATCCATTTGAGTACATTTTTGAGAGCTTGTTTGGAGGTTCTAGCAGGGGAGCGCAGCTACTCATATACCCTTGACCGAAGACTGGTCCTCTCCTCGGGGCGGGGGTGGGGGGGAGGTCGTCCTCTGCGACCAAGCGCTCAGCTTCGGGAGGGACGCACATGGATCGGTGAGGGAAGAGGGGGACACCCGCCTAGCCAGCCAGATCAGCCGAATCAACCCTGGCGATCAATGGGGTGACAGATGTCGCAGCCAAATCACCCTCACATCCATGAGTACATTTTTGCATGTGATCCAAGGTGTGGATTGAAGCTCAAGGTTTTTTTTGCATATAGATATCTCATTGTTCTAGCAAAATTTGTGAAAAGATTATTCTTACTCTACAAATTGTCTTTGCACCTTTGTTGAAAATCAGTTGTTCATGTGCTGGCCCAACCTTCCAACCAAGTCTCCTGTGCTCCCCAACATCCATGTATATATGGGTTCATTTCTGAACTTCCTATTATGTTCCAGTGACCTATTTGTTTGTCTTTGCACCAATACCATACTATTGACATGTAATATTTTCTTCAGCTGTGGATTCAGGCAGTGGCAGCATAGCCAGGAGACTATATAACTCAGACCTAGAATCTACTTTCTGATCCCTTTCTTCACCCCCAGGCATATATATCAGGATCCCTGCAGGGTTGCCCACATAGCCCTGGACAGCATCCTGGATCTGCCAGAGCCAAAGCTGGTGCCTGCAGAGAGAGGCCTCTCCCACTGTCTGTCTCCTCAGCACCTGTAGTAAAACATCAGCTGAGTCCCTGCCCATCAACATGCACTGACCTGTGTCCCAGATAATCTTCCTGTTTGCCTGGTGACTTTGAACCAGCTCCTACCCAGGCAACCCAGCAAACATCTATCAAATGGCTGCAACTCCACCTTCTTTAACAAGGGCCAATCCCTCCTTCCCAGTGTGCCCATTCCTGGATGCTCTCCTGTAGCCTGTTGAACTCTTTAGACTTCTCTTTCCATGTTTTTACTTGCCCTCTAAGATTACATTACATTACATTACATTACATTAGAATTATTTATATTATGTATACATCATATAAAAATTGGGTGCTATGTAAAATTATTAATATTAAAATGCTCCTTATTGTGTGGTTCCTCTCTCCAGATTGGATAGAGACTGATCTAATCTCCTCATTCTTAAAATGTTAACCTATTTCAGTCTGTTTATTTAAAGGAAATTACTTAAAGGCAGCATATACTCAGGTCTTGCTTTTTATATGATTGACAAATGTTGGGATGTTTAAGCCATTTACATTTAATAAGACTAGTGATATAATTATTTTAAAGTTTGTCATCTTGCTATTTATTTACTGTCAATCTTATTTGTTCTTTGTTCCTCTTTTCCTTCTTCTTTGCCTTCCTTTCAACAAATTAATTTTTTAAAACATAATTCCACATTATTTTGATTGCTTATTATGTATACTCTTTGTTTTATTATTTTAGTGGTTTCTTTGGATTTTAGGGTATACACATATAACTCATAATTATCAATCTTTAATTATACCAATCACGCAAAGGAAGAGAAGCTTAAATAATATCTTTCCATATCTCTTCTAAACAGCTTTGCACTATTTTTTTGATACATTTTACATCCTATCTAATAAAAGGGTAATATGCAAATTAACCATCACTTCATCACAAGGATGGTGGCGCCCATACCCACAAGATGGTGGTGCCCAGTCCTCTCAGCCCCGCTGGAGTCCCCCAGTCCTGGGGCGGGGGGAGGGTGACCGTTGAGAGTGGGCAGCATGAGTGGCCAGGAATAATGCTTGCTTTGAGGTCCTGCCCAAGCCATGGTGGGGGATTGAGTGGAGCTTGGGGACCCTCCCCAAGCCACAGCGGAGGCTTGAGCAAGGCCAGTGGAGCCAGCCGGGCTTTGCCCAAACCACATGGGAGGCTTGAACAGGGCCGGAGTGGAGCTGGGGGGCTCTGCCTAAGCCACAGTGGAGTTTTGAGCGTAGCTGAGGGGGCCCTGCCCAAGCCGCGATGAAGGCTTGAGCAGGCCCAGAGACGGGGGGGTGTACCAGCCATGGCTTGCCAGCAGTCCCACCTCTGCACATGAGCTGCAGAGGAAAAACCTTTTCTGACAGCTCATTGGCTAAGCTCCCTGTACGCTACTGGCAGCATTCTTGGTAACTTGGGTAATAAGAATCTAAGAAGGTGATCTAGGGTTTTCCCACCTCACTCCTAGAGGAAAAAATGGAGGTCTGCTGTGGAGGGCTAAGAAATGTCATATCCTGCCTAGCCGGTTTGGCTCAGTGGATAATGCCTCAGCTTGCGACTGCAGGGTCCAGGTTTGATTCTGATCAAGGGCATGTACCTAGACTGCAGGTTCCTCCCTTACCAGGGCCCAGGTCAGGGCTCATGCAGGAGGCAACCAATCAAAGTGTCCCTCTCACATTGATATTTCTCTCTGTCTTTCCCTCTCTCTTCCACACTTTCTAAAAATCAATAGAAAAGTATCCTCAGGTGAAGATATAAAAAAAAGAAAGAAATGTAATATCCTATGAAAGATACATCTTGAAAATTCCTAAATAAAGTTGTCAGTTTTTCATGGTGAAGGAACTGGAGTCTGTGTTGATGAAAACACCTTGGCGGCCATGGCAGCCAGCAGTGGCAGCAACAGCAGGGTGATGGGGGTGGCGCCTTTCCCATGATCAGCCCGGTCACCTTCCACAGAAGGAGGCCAGACTGCAGCTTAGGCCCGCTCCCTGAGTGGGCCTAAGCCATCAGTAGGATATCCCCTGAGGGCCTCCTGGACTGTGAGAGGGGGCAGGCTGGGCTGAGGGACTACCCCCCCTTCGCCCCTATGTAGAATTTTGTGGATTGGGCCTCTAGTATGTTATAAACCTTATTATACATTGCTAGTATGTTTGCTTAAATAGATAATTATATTCCTAAAATTTAAACAATAAGAACAATTTTGTATCTTCTTACCTTTGCCAGTTCTTCATCAAATGTGCAGGTCCAGATTTCCATCAGGTATCATTTTTCTTGTTCCTGAAGACATTGCTTTCACATTCCTTACAGTGCAAATCTGTTGGCAATGAAGTCTCCTGGATTTTATCTGTCTGAAAGTCTTTATTTTGCCTTCACTTTTTGAAAGATTTTTTCATTAAGTATAGTATTATAAAGTATTGAATTTGCTGGGTATAGAATTTAATGAGAGCTCTCACTGTCTTCTTCTTTACTTCCTCTCTGATAAAATATCTGCTGTTAACCTTATTTTGTTCCTGGCTGCTGCTGCTGCTTCTTCTTCTTCTTCTTCTTCTTCTTCTTCTTCTTCTTCTTCTTCTTCTTCTTCTTCTTTCTCTCTCTCTCTCTCTCTCTCTCTCTCTCTCTCTCTCTCTCTCTCTTCTGAGGACTTCTTCTTAATCTTTGTTCTTTAGTAACTTAATTATGTTGATGGGTGAAGCATTTCTTATATTTATAGAGTTTGAGTTTGTTGGGCTTCTTGGATTTGTGGGCTTATACTTTTTATTAAACTCAGAAAACTTAGGCTATAGATTGTTCAAATATATCTTCTGACTCCCATGCTTCTTGAAGTTGGTTCCACAACTCAGTGATATTTCATTCATATATTCTATCATCTCTCTCTTTTTAATTTTATATAGTATGTATTGCTATATATTTAAATTCATGAACTTTTTGAAACAGTTAATCTGCCCTTAATCTTATCCAGTATACTATTCATTTTTAACATAGCAATTTTCACCTCTGGTAGTTCAAAATTTTTAAAATTCTCTCGTGTCTATACTTTATTTTTTAGTATGTCGCATACAGGAATAATAATGATAATAATATCCTTGTCTGCTGATCCTGGCAGGTGTCAGTTCTGGATCAGTTTTGATTGATTGAAGACTTTCCCCATTCCAAGTTATAATTTCTTGTTTCCATACATATATGTCTCACCTGTTTGATTGGATACAAGACAATGTGGACTAGGCATTTTTGAATTCTTCCTAATATTACTGAGCATAGTTTTGGGATGTGGTTTAGTTATGGAAATAATTTGATACTTTCAGATTTTTCTTTAAGATTGGCTATGAGGACCAGGGCAGTATCGAATGTAGACTTCATTGATTCCCACTGACACTGCAGGACACTTTTCTGTACCACATGGATGTCCTGTGAATATGAGTTCTTCTGATTTGTCAAGTAGAAAGAGGCACTATTCCTGGGCCTGTGTGAGCTCTTGTCATTGTCCCTCAAATTATTTTGGATAATGCTATCCAGTGCCTTGTGAATCTTCTTTATATGCAAGTGTTGACCAGTACTCTGTTGAATATAAGGGAAGTTTTTTGCAGAACGCTGGAGTTCTCTTTCTCCATGCCCCTCTCTCCTGTGTACAGTGAACTCCCTCCAGCTTGGTCTCCCATGACTATCAGTTCTGTCTACTCAAAGGAGAGTGGTGCTGGGCTCTGCCTGGATTTTCATTACCTGAACCATGGCCTGTTCACTCCTTCAAGACTGTAAACTGGAAAGATTATAGGGCTCACCTTATTTATGTCCTGTCCTTTGCTGTGTTAGTTTTTCTTGCTGTCATAACAAATTAATACAGACTTAGGGACTTAAAACAACACCCACTTATTTTCTCACAGTTCTGTAGACCCAGCTGGTGTGACTCAGCTGGTTACCTGCCCACAGTCTCAAGGTTGAATGAAGGTGCCAGAAGAGCTGCATTCCTTTCAGAGGCTTTAAGGAACAATCTGTTCCCAGGCTCGTTCAGGTTGTTGGCAGAATTCATGAATTCATGTCTGAATGGCTATAGGACAGTGGTTGTTACTAGCTTCTCCAGGCTGATCATACCTTCTGACTGGTAGCCATCTTCAAAGCCAACCCTTTCAGGCTTCTAATTTCTGTGAACTCTCATCTTTTCCCCTCATTTCTGCCTCCTCTTCTTCTCTTCAACTTAATTGGTCCTACAGACTCTTCTGTCTCCTACGATGATCACATTAGGATCCCCTGGCTTATCCATGGTGATCAGCAAAGTAGTAACCTTAAAACCCATCCACAGAGTTCCTTAACAGCAGTGTTTATAGTAGTATTTAAATGACTAACCAAAGGATGGTAATCCTGGAGGGTTATCTTTTAAAATTCTGACTATCCTACTCACCAATTATAGCTTTATGGTTTTGTTTTGTTTTGTTTTGTTTTGTTTTGTTTTGGTAATTGTGTGTGTGAGTGTGCATGTGCGCATGTGTGTGTGTATCTGTGTGTGTTTGTGTGATCTTCAGTGACTTGAAAATTATTTGTTTTTACAGTGGGTCTAGATTTTGTTTGTTTCAGAGAGATATATGTCTTTTTTTTTCTATTTTATCTTAGACAGAAAACCATGTCAGTATTTAGGTTTTTAGGTTTTCTTTTTTCTCTACCTCTCAAACGTAGTGTCACTATCAGAAGTGAAAAGGGGACTGTTGGAATGGCAAAGGGATTTTGTCTTATTTTTTAAAAGATGTTTTTATTGATTTCAGAGAGAGGAAGAGAAAGGGAGAGAGAGATAGAAACACCAATGAGAGAGAAATATCAACTGACTGCCTCCTACATGTCCTATACTGTGGCTTGAGCTGCAACTTGGGCATGTGCCCTGACCAGGAATAGAACCTACAGTTTCCTGGTGCATCGGACAATGCTCAACCACCTGAGCCACTCTGGCCAGGCTCTGGTCTCATTCTTGAGCATGTGCATATTTCTGGCATGAAGTGTCTGGGTGAGTCTGAACCTGTGTCCTTGGGATTAGCAAACATATAGCTGATCTCAATAGATCCGTGGGTTGTCCCAATGACATTTACTGTGGAAATACTCAGCCCTGATAGAATTACCCATACACTTTGTTTTCTTTGTCCTAATCCTGGTTTTCCATTGGAGAATTCAGACTCACACACAAGCCTTATTCACCTCCAGCATTTTATCTCCCAATTTAGAAAGAGAAACTTCTGAATACCCACACTGTGGCTGTGGGTAGTCAGGATTGCCAACTAAGGTAAGTCTATATTTTTCCATCACTGTGGCTTTGTTCCTACAATATTTGTGTAGACCAAGCATGTCAAACTCATGGCCCGCGGGCCGCATGCGTCCCACAAGGAATATTTTTGCGGCCCAGCCAATATAATGGTATGTAAGAAATGTTTTAATAAAAATTTTGTAACTTAATTTTCACAATGTACTATTATACATAATTATTAATAATGAACTACAACATTTGTTAATGACTGATTACTATAATCATGTTGCATTCATTTCCCTTCTATGCCTTATGCTCAGGCACACCATTTCTCTCACTAATACTAGCAGTGAATATTTTAGCAGCCAATTGCCACATCATTAGTCTTGGGCTGACTTGTTTGGTGTGCACAACAGTAAATATTTCACTTTTGGAGAACAAGAAAATAGGTTTATTTGCGTTACACTTATTAATTTGTGCAGTTACTTAGTGTTTGGTAAGTTAATATTGAAAAAATATTAATTTTTATTAAAATGTTCTATTATTTTATGTTAACGATTACTCATTTATTTCAGCCCTTTGTATTCAGCATGTCTCTATTGAAATAAACCCATGTTTCTATGAAAATTGAAGCTTTTGTTTTTTGTGGCCCACATAAACTTAAACCTTGTTTATTTGGCCCGTGTTAGCCTTTGAGTTTGACATGCTTGGCTGTAGAGCATCAGAATGGAGGTTTCTCTTAGATGCTTTCAACCTGCCCCCATCTACTAGTATATCTGCAGAAAACAGCCACCCAGGTCTTGAGTTTGTACTCTAAGTCTGAGGCTGCTGGCTTCTGATTTCTTCTCCTTGCTCCCACCCAGTCTTAGAATCTTCCCTTGCTCTTAAACTGGACAGAAAATACTTTTTCTACTTTATATTTCTGAGTGATTTTCTGGAGAAATCTATTTTCCCTAGCATCTCCTAATTATAATATGGAATCCATAAGCTTTCCTTTTGATATTCAAAATGAAACCAAAATAAAAATATATTGATAAATTTAAAATATATTTTATAAAATATTAGACAAAAATAAATCTATCAGATGGCAAATTCTGCATATTGGCATATTGATGCCTTTCTGTCTTCTCAAAAATATATAAGGCATTTCTGCATGTAGATTAAAGCATTGTGCAATAAATACAGATAATGGATAAAATGACAGAAAGCCAGTGGGGAAAAAGGCTCAAAAGATAAGTTGATCTACTCAGTACTGAATTCCTGATTCAGGACAGCATTGGAGAAGACGGAAAATAAGAAGCCACTGAGGGTAGAGGTTTCAGGCAGACAGTTTTCTGAGGAAAGTATAGAGATAAGAGAGGTGGACCCCACAGCAGCCATCATGGTCATTTAGAAGACAAATAAATGAAAGCAATGATCTCTACATCACACAAGGTACACTATCATATGATGAAGAAAATTTACTTACTATTTCTACACTTTCAGTACTTCCTGAGAATGTAACCTAGTTCATAGATAAGGCTCAACATAGAAGCAGGATCCCAGTGCTATTTTGGTTTTGTGTTTTAGCTACATATCATTAAGAGTGTAAACATATGATGAGATATCTTCCCTCAAAAAAAAAGACATCTTACAAAGTATATTTTATCTTGAATAAATGACATAAAAATGATGTATTTATTCAAGATAAAATATAGTTTATAAGACCTAACATATATCTACTTTCAGGTCACATATAAAGAGATGGAAATGGACAATTGCAGTGAGTTAATGGAGGGAAAATCCTAGAACACAGCAATAGTTTGGTGCTTTATTCCAACTGAATAAAGCAAGGTGAATGATCTGAAGAATGGTGTCATGACCAAATTGATCCACACTGAAGAAAGAGGAAATTTATTAGGGCTCAGGGAGGTTGATACTCAAACTCATATTCTTCCCTATTTCTAAATACCAAAGCTACAGAAGTGGGATTTAGAAATAAGTATCTAAGACACATTCTTTTCTCCTATTATCTCCTATAGTTAATCCCTGGGAACAACACATATAATTTTGAAAGAGCTTCTTGTTTTTCCAACTTTTTCTGTGAAAGTGGTTTCTCTGCTTCTATTATCTATTGGCAAAAGTGTTTAATAACATTTATCTTTTGCCCTTTTATCCATTTGCCCTTTGAGGATTTTTTGTGCCAGCCCTGTGAATCTATGGTACAGAGCAATCTACTGTATTTGCTCTGTAAATCAAAACCATCTCAAAGCAGCTTGCAGCTACATAGGACTCTACTTTTACTCCAATCTGTCCACAGACAATAGGCAAGCACAATGAAAAGATGCAAGTGTGAGTTATAGGCTCAGGTCATTTCCTCTTTGTAATTTTCCTTGTTAAAATTTATATTTGAAGAAAATCCACATGATGTACCTCACAGCACAGAGTTATTACCAAACCAATAAGAGACAAATATCCAGCTTGCATTTATGGTCAAGAAGGTGTGAAAAATTTCCTTTTTCACTTAACTTGCAAACAAATTGGAAGGAGACTATGTTGAGTGAAATGACCATAAACTGTTATTATGTTCTTTTCCTTTTTATAGTTTTGTCACAAGGATAGAAAACACCCAGATGTATGCACAGTGCTGGCTTATTTCCCAACTCTGTCATCAGATTAGTGTTCAACTTAATGTTCAGGGTTTTATCCATTATAATTAATCATCCTCTAAGTGCAGAAAGATACTTAATTCTCTGTCCCTTCTCATTATTTAGACTTTTAGTTTTGTAGTGAAGGTTATCAGAAAAGATTAATTAAGTCAAACACTTTAGGGTTATTTTCCTTCATTGTACAGAGGATTTATATATAAATAACTGGCATTAGTGTTGGTGAATATTCCTCTTGTGATTCCCGAGAGTATCAATGAAACCAGTGACTCCCTACACAAGTTTGTCTGACAATACTATATGACAAAATTACCCTAATGAATACTTCTAATATTTTACTTTTATTATTTATTTTTATTTGTTCTGAAGTAATAACCAAACAATTTTTTTTATACTATGGAAGCACATACTATGCTTTAGGAAAAATGAAAGTATATTTTAGGTTGAAAAATAACTATCTCCATAACCAAATTACTTCCATATACTTGCTGAATTTCAATTCTCTCAGCTAACCAATGAAGGGTAAAAAATATCCCTATGATTGCTTACAATTAAAAATACAATATAAATATATTTTATTTTCTTAAAAATATTTTATTGATTTTTTTACAGAGAGGAAGGGAGAGGGATAGAGAGTTAGAAACATCGATGAGAGAAACATCGACCAGCTGCCTCCTGCACACCCCCCACTGGGGATGTGCCCGTAACCAAGGTACATGCCCTTGACTGGAATTAAACCCGGGACCCTTCAGTCTACAGGCCGACACTCTATCCACTTAGCCAAACCAGTTGGGGCAATATGTAATATATTTTAAAGTGAATCCAAAATATTGATGCTCTACGGATGTACATCCAGTCACTAAAGTATACACAATATTCCTTAAAATTTCTACCGTAGAAGAATAGTCACTATTAATAATTTTATATAACGGTGGCTTTATTTTCCTTTATGAATGTCATTTATCAAAGCATAAAACATATATAGGCTTGAAAATGTTTAGAATTTATAGCTGAGGCTGTATTCTCAACCAAATACATGCCCTGCCGGGAGTCGGTCCATGCTTGCTGTTTCAAGGGACCTGGCATATATGGCATACTCTTCTTAATATGTTTGCTCACCTTCTTGGCACTATGTGTTTTAACCAAGGTCTCTGAGAAAGGTTGTTTCCCCAGGTAGGGATTTTCCCCTGAAGTTAGGGAGGGAATAAAACCTCTTAACTAAGTGCCAGGTGGGTAATTAATCACTTTAACTACAAACAATCATGCTTAAGCTACATAATCTTTTACTCCCTGGAATGGAGATAAGAAACGCCCTAACCTTTGGAATAGAGATTGATAGGATTGGAATCAAGTGGTATAAGTACAGATGTAACAAGTCAGAACTTAGAAGAAGACAGAACAAAGAAGACAGAACGAAGAAGACAGAACGAAGAAGACAGAACCAGGAGGCACAGAACCTACACAGAACGTTCTCTAGAGACAGAAGAACTTCGCTGGAGAGAACATGGCAAAAGATCCTGGACAGAAACTGGCCTCAGAACCTAGAGACAGAACCTAGCGAGAGAACATGGCAAAAGATCCTGGACTGAACCTGACTACAGAAATTGGCAAGAGAACCTGACTAGAACCTGGTGACTGAACCTGGCTGGAGAACCTGGACAGAACCTGGCTGGAGAACCTAGCGAGGGAACATGGCTACAGAACCTGGCTGGAGAACCTGGAGAACCTAGCAAGAGAACATGGACACAGAACTTGGCTGGAGATCCTGGCTAGGCTGCTGAACAACTGAACGCTGTCTCCATGTCATTCCTTCCTCGCCGACTCCGTCTACACCTTTGGGGACCCCTGGACCTGCTGGGGTTGGACCCCAGCAATGCCCCCCTTTTTTTAACTTCAAAAAGAAATTCCAGCTGTGGGTATTCTTGAGTAGTTAAGTCAAAAAGACAATATATAAATCACAATTATTTTAAATATGTTAACTTTAAGATATCTAAATACAAGTAATATATTAGGTTATTGTTTATTTGTTTTCAATAAAATTTTAAATGTTAGGTTCTTATTAATCCACTCTCTTCTATCCAGAAAAATCATTTAGGTTAAATCATCAAAGATCATTAAAGATTATTTCCAATTATTTTCCCAAGTGGAATACCACTGCTTGGCGAGCCTTATTAGGCAAACTGAAGCAAGTAGTGGTTATTTATTTGATGTGTGTATTTTTCCGCTCAACTAGATATAAGCTTTTGGAAGCGGTATTCAAATGTTATATTTCTTTGATATCCTAAGGCAGGAATTTGGCAAACATTTTTTTAAGGGATAAATTGTTATTTCCAGCATTGTGGGCCATACCATCGCTGCCACAAATGCTAAACTCTGCCATTCTACTGCAAAACTCTATAGACAACAAATAAATAAAAAGAATGTGGCAGTGCTGCAATAAAACTTTATTTACAAAAAATAAAAAAGAAAGAAAGAAAGCCAGTTTTTCTTCTGGACAATAGTTTACTGGCTCTCTTATTTGGTCATATAGTCATGCATAATAAAAATAGACTTAATTGCAAAATCAGTATAAAGTCTTATTTGCATTCTAACATTTTATTTGCAACATAGCTCTTTTATCATTTTGTTATCATTGATAACGTTATACTATTGCCATTCAAATCCACATAGAAAATAAATGTTGACAAAATTGTGTATGGAAGCTAATATCTGTCACATAAAAATGCAAATATGTAGGGAAGAAACCTAGAAGACCAATGGCAGTAGTGGAGTCTTATAGTGTAATATTGAGACTTTGTTTGTTTCTGTTTTTAAAATTACTTCAATGTAAATTAAATTTATTTTTATAACAAAACTAATCATTTTAATAACACATTAGGCTGCATGCATAAGTTGTCCTTAAAATTAATACAGATGTTCATGGTTCATTACTTGGAAAACAAAATTTAAAAATACATGAAAAGCATCATATGCTAAGAAAAATACTGGTTGTGATAAAAAAATGATTCAATATGCAATTATTTTAGCTGATCTAATTCTTGTTTTTTATCTCATAACACAATTGTTCTAAGACTTTAATCTTTTTTTCCTCAGTCCTCACCCAAGAATATATTTAGAGAGAGGAAGGGAGAGAGAAATAGAGAGAAGCATTGATGTGAGAAAGGAACATCCATCAATTGCCTCCCTTATGTACCCTTACAGAGTATCAAACCTGTAAGCTAGTCATGTACCCTGAATAGGAATTGAACCCACAACCTTTTGGTAAATACAATGCTCCAACCATCTGAGCCAGCTGGGCAGGGCTAATCATTTTTATCAGTTGAAAACTTGTTCTGTTTTTCAGCACTCTCACAACACTGTTTGAATATATCCATAAGATAGTCATGGTAACGTTAGCTGTGTCTTGTTACTCTAAGCCAGGAGCACAGACTACTGAGCCCTGACTTTCATAACTTAAAAGGTGTTTTCACTATTATTGTGTACAAAGGACTCTGTGGGAACCTTAGTTTCTCTTTATGTATGAATCATTTGGTTACAAGCAATCATAACTTTAAAACTCACATCAGAAAATATTACTGTGAAATAAGGAAAAGAAGTTTAAATATATTTTAGAATGATCTTCATCATTATAATTTTTATTGCTTAACAGATTTAATAATGCTCTGAGGAGTCTGTGTTTTGTAAAGAAATATATCCACACATTATTTGTGTGTTTGGATATTTACTCCTATCTCTGCTCCATTATTTCAAAATGTACCAGCTATTGGTTGCCTGTTTGGAATTCAAATTGTTAGAAAGAATGCCTAAATGAAACTCCGTGAGCCCAAGAAATATTTTGTCTTGAGTGGCAGATGGAACCTTCCTTCAAAAACAAACAAAACAACAAGCAAAAAACCCACAGCTTTTAAATCTTTGAAAATTCAAAAGATCCATCTTCCAAGGTTTTTTTGTGACTCTAGAGAATAAATATGGGAATTTATCATATTACCTTTGATTAAGCTTTAAGTAACAATGTTTTGCATGTGTGTTTTCAGTAATAAAAGGAATACATTATAAGTGTCAAAAATTTGACTAGATAAAAGGATTAAAATATTAGTGTGAATCACTTTACCTCTTGCCTAATTTTGTTTTTCTTCCTATATATCTCTTCAGGCCTATATTCTCCTTGTTCATTGGCAATCTGATTTTTCTTCTTTGTTTATAAGACAAAATTGGTTACTAATAAGTACAGTATTTACATGTCTCCAGTTTCATTCAGTCAGAAAGGTACTGTTTAAAAATCTTGCGTACATATTCCGAATACCCAGCCTATATCTCCTCTGTACTAATCAACTATAGAGTAGATGGGATTGTGACATAATAGAATACCTGCTTCAATACAAACATCTAGATCCAAGAAGTTCAGCAGAAACCATATATAATATGTGACAAAGACATGGTTTGCAAAAAAAAAACCAAAAAAAAAACCAATAAAAACAAACCAAAACAAAATCAAACAATAGGTGTTCCCTTATATAAGCATGCCTTCTTTAGGGAAAAATTAACTTTAAATCTTTGCAAATTCAAACAATTGTAAGTCAAAACACAGAATCACCCCCTGTATGTACATCCATATATATTATTTATTAGGTGAAGAAATAAACTTTCCACACAACCTATTGAAGAATTTCATGAATGTCTTCCAAGACTTCTTAAAAATAATGATATAACTTTTCTCCTCTGACTTTCTAATGTAGTAGTTATTGTTTTTCTGAGCATGAAAACATGCTTTGCATTTCTTTGCCAAATTCTATCTGTTAATAGTATCTCTTATTTTAATACAGAGCTAGATATTTATATTATGTTAATCACATTCTTGTAATTACATGCAGTAAGTGAGGTGGTTGTTTCTTTAATCTCAAGTGAGACAATTGTATAGTTTTAGTCTTTAACTTAACTTACTATTAATAGTATTTGCCTCAGTAAAGCAGTTCCTCTTTTATAAACGCACTTTTTTTCACTTGGATTCCAAGGCACCATTTTTACCTGTTTTTCTTCCTGCTTAATTTATAGTTACATTGGACAGAGGATTTAGCCCCTCGTTTCTTTTTTCTTTTTTAAATTTATCTTTATTGTTTAAAGTACATAAAGACATAACAGATGTCTTCTTTTCCCCCTTTAAACCCCCACCATCCCGCTCCCATGCCACACCTCAAAGCCTTCACTGCACTATTTTCGGTTTCCATCCGTTACGCATAGTCCCTGGTTTCTTAATGTACTTCTCTACACTCCTGTGGTAAACTCATCCTAACTTTTATTTTCAACCCATTTTGATGTTTATAATTCCAATTTTTTTGTGTGTGTGTCTAGCCCAGTATTTTCTCAAGAACTGTCTGGTACTCCTAAAAATATCCACTAGCAAAAGATGACAGTATACATTTTGTGTTTTCTTTACTGCATCCAAATATATTATCTTTCAAATACGGAGTCATTCTAAAAATTGTGTTTGGCTGGGCCGATGTTGTTCAGTGGTTTAACATCGACCTGTGAATCTGGAGGTCACAGGTTTGAATCCTGGTCAGGGCACATGCTCAGGCTGCAAGCTCATTCCCCGGTGTGGGGCACAGGAGGCAGCCGTTCAATGATTATCTCTCATCTTTGATGTTTTTGTCTCTCTTTTTCCTTTCCTTCTTCTCTGAAATCAATAAAAAAATATATTTACAAAAATAAAATTAAAGTAATCTATACTTTTGCATCTGACGAATTAACTTTCACATAACCAGGGGAGGTAAGAAAGCATTTGTAGAGACCTGAGTATTATGATGAGATGGTAACAGAGGCATTGAAAGCAACATTAGAGAATCTCATAATCAGACTTTTCTGAATTTGGGGGGAAATGAAACACAAGAAGACAGTAGGTTAAGTGTCTCATCCATCTTATTCAATACTGGATAACTCGAGGGGCCGTATTCCAATTTTGTGGTTCCTATTGGTGGTGTGGTGGGATGGTTTTAATTTTCTTCACCCCGCATTGTTTTCAATATAATTAGATCTAAACAGCTGGGGGAAATTTAATGTTTTAATATAGTTTTTAAACTCTAATGGAGAAATACAATTCACAATGGTTAAACACAAAATAAACTTCCCTTTACTATGATACTTTAAATCCCTTAAGCTTTGAGTAATCACAGTTCTAAAAATAAAGTGTAATTATTCAAGTGGAAATTAATTTGGTAACACCTGTTTGGAACATTTTTTTTTGTAAAAATAGAAGTCACATTTGAAAATGTAAGTTTTATGATTCAGCTCCAAGAAAAAATGATTTAAAACAACTCTGTGAAAATATTTAGCTTAAAATATAAAAAAATTATTGCTAGAACTCTTGTGTTGAATGCCCCACAAAATGATTTAGCATATATTCTGGTTAAAAAGATATAAGTAAAGAGAATCATAAGTGTGTTTGTAGCATGCCACACCATGCTGGAACTTGTGGAATACACACATAACTGTCGTAAAACCAAAATTGCTTTTCATAAAATTGTAAGCATTTTAAAATTAATTATATTAATTACTTAAACCAAAAAAGTGATTAGCTAGGTAAATAAATCTGTTTTTTAAATTTTGATCCAATATTATCTTTGACTAATTTATTAAATTGAGCTTAAAATGTATAGTTAGGAATGCCACGGAGATACCACAATCCCTTGATAACTTTTCACAAAATTATAATGCCCGATGGTCATGTGCCATGGAGTGTCCAGATGGAGACTCAGCAAGGTAACAAATCCACTAAGCATAACTAGCTTAAAAATATGGCATTATTTTTTACCTTGAAATTAAAATAACACTCCTAATCGCAGTGTTTTCATTGTGCCATAATAGTTTTGACATTAAGAGTACTCCTTAAGTTTGTTCTATTGTCTATTTTCCTTAAATATTTCATAGTTAGTCACTTTGCAACTGTTAGTTTTTTGTTTTGTGATAGAAATAGATACTTAAAATGTGTTTGCTTAATTTTGAACATAATAGGGCAATTTGAAAACATAATTGTGTATGGTAATATTGAAGTCATATGTTTTGTGGTTTCCTTAAAAGGATATAGGAATAAGAAAGTAAATGATTGAAGAGATGTCAGAAACTAAAAAGAAAACATTGGAAAGCCAGAAAGAAATTGACGGGATATTGATAATTAGGAAGGTGTAATGATTTAAAGTGAAACTGAATATTTGCAAATGCATAAATATAAAGATGACTGCATTTTTGATAAAAATAGGAAAGAAGTACTGAGGTAGTCATAAGGAAATGTGCCCTGGTGGCTAGCAGGCATTTTGTAAATGCTTTTTTTAAAAATCCTCATCCCAGGATATTTTCCCATTGATTTTTAGAGAAAGTGGAGGAGTGAGGGAAAGACAGAGAGAAACATCGATGTGAGAGAAACATATTGATTGGCTGCCTCCTGCAGGAGCCTGACCAGGGTCTGGGCCAGGGAGGACTCTGCAACCAAGGTAGGTGCCCTTGATCAGAATCAAACCCAGGACCCTTTGGTCTCAGGCTGATGCTCTGTCCACTGAGCCAAACCAGCTAGGGCTCTAAATGCTTTTTGAATGACTGTTAAATGAATTCCATACTAGACACATTGAGTTTGATGTGGGCCTTTTCAGTAGTCATGAAACCTGAAAACTGTATGGTGCTTCATGTTTACAAAGCACTGTCATACGTTCCCCCATTAATCCTCACAATAAACCCATGGAGTAAAATATCATTAAACCCATCTTACCGTTGAGGAAATGAGGCTTATAAAGATTAAGTTCCATCCTTACAGTTATATATTTAGTATGAGCCAGAGATGAGGTTTAAGCCTGGGTGTTTTTTAAACCAAAACCTGGTCTCTCTATCATACTGCAGAATGTTTCAAATAGAAGTAGCTTTGGCTTCAATGGCAGGTCATCTCAGACACATTTGAGAAACTCATAATGTTTGGAAAGACACAAATATTTATAGACAGTTAAAAATTAAAACGCATCACTATTAGATGTGAGACTGATACGCTAGACACTGCATCTTTCTCATTGACATATCAAGAACACCGAGGGAGCTCGATATATGTTTATTGATTGAGTGATTTGATTAAAGCTTGGAGGATCCTGGGTGAATACAGGCTTATAAAGGAAAACAAAAATTCAAAGGAGGTAAGTGCCCAAAACCTGGTAAAAGAAGAAGGATCATTATTTTGCAATTAATGTAATGTGAGTTAAGACTATTTGGAAGGAAAAGGAAGGATACTATAAGATCCTTCTTGAGGAAAAGGTCATACATATCAAGTATACCAAGCTGAGGTATTTGAAACAGCTAAAATTATAAAACGAATATTATTTTGTTATTTTATAATAGACCTTTTTTATGAAAATGTTCGACATATGGGGAAAGTATTGGTTAACACATTGCTGTTAGCTGTGTGGAATTTTGCTAATAGAATGTAATGCTTTTGAGAATTTTTATAAAGTCAACAGTTTTTTTTAATTTCTTCATTGATTAAGGTATTACATATCTGTCCTTATCCCCTCAACCCCCCCACTCATGCCCTCACCCCCCTGCTGTCTGTGTCCATTGTATGCATGCATACAAGTCCTTTGGTTGATCTCTCCCCCTTACTCCCACCCTCCCTTACCTTCCTGTCAACAGTTTTTGTTTCATTGCTTTGGTTTCCTTTGAGTTCATATATAATAGAGCTATTGGATATTACTCCACACAGTCATTTTTTTCTTGATTCCATTTGATCTCTTTATTTTTTTAAACTTTCCCCTTTGCTTATTCTGCTTATCTACACAGCATCTAGGGTAATATTTATTTTTTAAATATTGTATTCATTTATTTGATTATTTTGTGGGTTATTATTTAATTTCTGAATGTTTTAAAATTTAGACTGATGCTATTATTGTATTCCTCTTATATGTTCTTAATGTATTTGAGTTGTTTTGAAACATTTGGCTTTTGATACCATTCAAGTCTTGTGCTGTCAGGGACTTGTGTCCCCTGCTCTTATTTCACAATTTTTTGTAGTAGATGTCTTCTTGAGGAGTTGGTTTTGCTATTCTAGTTTTTGAGGAATAACTTCAACATTACTCCGTTACTACCACCATTTTCCATCGTCCCTCCTCCTGACATTAAGGTAGGAGCACCAACCTTAGACTTTAAGGCTTTGACTGACCTAAGCAGCTTCTCTTTATATTGTGGACTCCAGTGCATTAAAAGTATATATTTCATAATTTTGTAAATTGAATAAACATGTATAGTTGTATGTTTTATTTTTCTGAAAGTTAAAATATTCATGTTTTTCTAAAAAGCTCTCTATATATGCACACATATACACTAAGAGCTCATAATTACAAATTAATTTTGACTTTAACAGTCTAAATGATAAAAAATATTATCATCAAATTATCTCAAATATTTTTTTTTCACTTTACAATACTTACCAAATCAATTTATCCTCATTTTCAGAGTGAGGCACAGCATAGTTCCATTGGCTGTATTTCACTGTAGACTGGTGCCTATTTTTTTCTAGACTGAAAATGACAAATCACCCCTCTTAGCCAGAATTGGGAAAAGAATAAGTCTTATCAAAATAAAAACAAAGGCCTGCAATGATTTGATAAGAATGCTTTTACAATTTCAATGCTCTAAAATAATTATTTCTTGAACACTCAAGATTGTGTATGAATTTTCTTATAAAAGTTAATTTCAAAAATTTGGAAACCATTAGTTGATTTCTTTCTTCTTATTTCATTTATTTATTTTGTTGTAAATTCTCACTGGAGGGTATCACCCAGAGAGAAAACATAAGAGCTTTGTTCTCCTGGGTTTTAACCAGGAGCTTTTTCAGAATAATTATTTAACTTTCCAAGATTTCACAGGCTTGCTTTGGGGCCAACCTCTAGCCAATAATATTTTTCCCAGGTTATAGTGACCTGTTAGGGCCATAGCAGACTGTGTGGGCTCCCAAGGACAATGAAGTGAAAACTCTGGGCATTGGCCTTTATGTTGGCCTTGTTGAAGACATGGTTGTCCTTTTATCCACGGCAGGACAGACAGAGATAGAACATTGGAATCCCAGGGACAGAGGCAACCATCACAAATAAATCATTTTGCCACATCAAAATCTTCTTTGGGGGGATCCTTGGAATTCTTTCCTTGGGATGACATGGAACAGCTTGTTTTCCACCCACAACATTATTGTTTTGGTGTTCTTGGAAAAAATTATATATATATATATATATATATATATATATATATATATAGAGAGAGAGAGAGAGAGAGAGAGAGAGAGAGAGAGAGAGAGAGAGAGATTTCTCAGAATGAAGGATGAGGAGAAAAATTAATCTGATAAACATTAATGGGTAAAAAGTGTTGGTGACATTTAAATGAATATATGTTCATACACACATGCCCCCCCCATCCATACACATATATATTTAAGACATTTTAGAAATAAACCATAAAACATTGGTAAATTCATTATATTTGAAGAAGATATTTAAGTCAACAGAGAAAACATAATTTATTAAATAAATAGCATGGTGAAATTTGAATTGAAAACATTTTAATTCCTACTCTACAATTTGTATTAAGAGAAATTCTAAAGTTACTAAATAATTAAATGAAAAAAACACCAATAAAGTGCATAAAATAAACATAGAGTAGCTCATTTTAATTCACGTTTTCAGTGGTTAGACCTTTCTTTCAACAGTATACATAGCCCAGAAGGTATACATTAAAAGGATTAATAAATTCAAGCTATGTAAGTAATAATATTGAAGATTTTTATAAGAGCATGACAATTAGAGACAATTGACCATCTGATACTTGTGTCAGCTATTGCTGTGCTACAAATACTCCCAAATCTCAGAGGTTGCTGCAATAAAGATTCATGCTCAATGCAACTGGAAGAGCCAAATCCAGACTGGGTTGCTGGGGGACTCTGCTTCCGCCTGTAGTACCAGCTGGGCTAGGATGCCGGCTCTATTTTAACTCAGGCCTTTGCATGTGCCCATTGTGATGACCAAGCAAAAGAGCACTGTTAACTGGAGGGGGTTTCTTCTGATCGTGGATCACAAAATGCCAACATTGAAGACCAATATTTAAGCCAATTTAAATTCTCCACTCCTGTCATATCTATGATCTCCTACTTGGCCAAAACAACATGTCCTCATGTTGATGAGGACAAAATCAAGGGGTGGAGAAGCACACTGTCTCATAATACAGCAAGGGCCAAGACTTTGATGCATTGTGCTATCAGAGAGAAATAAAAAGTTGTGCTTAATAATTCAATTTTTGACAGTGAGGTTGATATTTGCAATTCATATTACATTAAAAGGGAAATTTTCTTGTACAGAAGTAGCTTCTACAAATCCATTAGCATTAAATTGAAATGCAAAAGAAAAATTAACAAAGAATATCCAAAGACAATTTCCAGAAAATAAATATACTTTAACTATATGCAAAGAGAGCTTACCTCATCCATAATAAGATAAATGTAAATTAAATTTGGCAAAGATTGGCAAAAGTGAAAATAAAATTACAATACATTGTATTGGTGAGGATTTCTAATATTTTAGTGATGGTTGGATATTAGTGATGGTTGGATAACTGGAACATCTGCAAAGAACAATTTAAATACATATATATATATATATATATATATATATGTATGTATATGTATATACACACACATACACATATATTCATTTTGTGTATGTGTTCTACATTTTTCTAATATAGTTTACAAGTATTTGTTTAAAATGCACACAATCTTTGATCTAGAAATTCTATTTTCTTAGATGTATTTGTCTTACAAGTAAATCATTGTACACAGATCATTCATGGCAACAGTTTAAAAGAATAGAAGATTGAAAACATCTAAAGGCTATCAATGTCCGACTAGTTATATAAATCATAATACATCTACACAATTATACTCAGCCTTTAGAAACAATTAGCCAGCTCTTTGTGCACTGGTGTAGAATGATCTCTATGACATATCAATAGGGGGAAAACAAGATGGAGAAAAGGGTTTATAATATTCTCAGATTTTTACAGGGGAAATTAACACAGACTGGGATTCTGTTTGTGGAAAACTGGATAAAAATGGAGAAGATATTTGAAGAATAAATAAGAAACAATAGTGCTGTCTCAGGAGAGAGAAACTTTAAAGCAATTAGCAGCTGTCATTGAGATGAAATAAAAAAAAGAAAGAAAGTAAAGAAAAACAAACAAACAATAGCGCGCGCGCGCGCGCACACACACACACAGGCACACACACAAGCACACACACAGGCACACACGCCCAAAACAGCATTCTCATCAGGACCTATCTAAAGGGCATGGATACCATGATACCAATGTTAAGCATTAGGGAAAAATGTTTGAGTATATGTACAGCTCAAGATGTAACTTTAGAACTTGTAGATTTCTGTTTTCTTCCTGCTTTAGCTTGACAGCACGGAAACGCCTTTCATACATTTCATAATATATGTATTCAACAACCAGAATGTGAATTTTAGTACGTAAATTTCTATAGGACACCTATCATCCTCTTTCATTTTTTTTGAAATCACCCTGTTATTCCACTTATGATTTTGATAATGATGACAATCCAGATTATAATAATTTCCTTGTTATCGTCCAGCTTTAGAAAATTATCTTCTCAAAAATTCTTTAATACTCTAATTCTTTCATTGTGAACATTAACTTCTAAAGACATCAAATACAGCAATGAAAGGAAACTTTAATAAGGACAACTTTTCTTGTTGGGGAATTTCCCCTCTTTAGATTTTTTCGTTAATTTTCTTAAAAGAGGAGGGACCTTTATCAGCTAAATTATCTGCTACTTTAAAACTACGGTTTTCTATTGGCACGCTAAAATACACATTTTACACAAGCACTTGCTTCCCCTTAAGAAGTTATATTTTTAACAGAATGTTGTCATCCCAATTTTATATGAGCTTCATCTTTTAGGCTTTTATTTTATAAAATCTAAGTGAAGTTAAAGCAACTTAGTCTAGTCACTTACCTCTCTAGCTTGTTACAAAACATAGTAACACTGAAGTCATTTAAAAATAATTAATGATGATTGAGTGGTGTAAACTTTCAGGTTGATTAAAAAATAAATCAACAAGTTCGTGACCTTTTTATGCCTCAGTTTTCCCATCTGAAAATGTGAATAAGTATAATTACTTCTGAGGCTTGAGAGGGCATGATGAAAATCATTAGAAGAGTACTTGAGAAGAAAATAATTGTTAGCTATTTTAGTTATATTTTTTATTAAATGTTCATTGTTACTTAAAGGAAACTTAAAGATCTGCTATGTTTTATACTTATCCTAAGAGAAAAGTCTGTAAATTTTGGCATGTTTTCATGATAAGTAGTGCTTGTGATTAATAATAATTGAATATATGTTCTTCCTTTATAACACTATGGTTTTCTTAATTTGAATGCATAGCTGAATAAGTGGTTGGGTAGATAGTATATACAAGGGTTGGAAAAAGAATGTTTACAGTTGTGAGTACATGAAACATGGAGTTTATTCTTGTATTTTTTATTTACTAACTATAGGCCCAATGCATGAAGTTTGTGCAAGGGGCTTGGCACTCATACCCCAGCTTCATCCGGTAGGTCATCTGGAAGGTCACTCGGCTGTCCAGTCTAATTAGCCTCTTACACTTTTATTATTATAGATGATTGCATTATTTTCCATACAGACAACTGTAAACCTACTTTGAATACACCTGTACTAACACTTATACTAGTAAACTAGTATACAATAATATTCATGTTTTATTTTTTCAGTTTTTGTCTCAGATATTTTTCTGTCCTGCTAATACTTTGGCTTATTCGCTGAATTAAAAGTCTACTGAACAAGTATAAGAACAGATATGTTTATAGCTTTCCACCAACCAAAATAGTTTCTCACATTTTTCTTTCTTTAAAAATGATTATATATTTGGGTTTCAGTAAACTTGTGATTTTGAGCAACAATCTTACAAAGGCAGTTTCATCAAATGCCTTTGAGTCTTTTTAAAGGAGAATTCTGGATTTATTTATTTATTTTTAATATATTTTATTGATTTTTTACAGAGAGGAAGGGAGAGGGATAAAGAGTTACTATCGATGAGAGAGAAACATCGATCAGCTGCCTCCTGCACACCCTCTACTGGGGATGTGCCCGCAACCAAAGTTCATGCCCTTGACCAGAATCGAACCCAGGACCCTTCAGTCTGCAGGCCGACACTCTATCCACTGAGCCAAACCAGGTAGGGCAGATAATTCTGGATGGAAAAAATGGTAAGATCTCTTAGAAAGAGCACTGACATGAAGTGAAGTGATATTAATAGGAACAGTTAACACTGTACTCGGAGTGATTAACTGCCCGGAGGAGAAACTCATGGATGCAGAAAGGGATATTTCTGTTCCAGTAATAACATAATCCACCCATCAGTAAGAATATACCCAAAGCAGAAAAATGATTTTCATCTTGTGGTATACCTTCATTTATATACATGTCATATTTATAGCTTATTAAAAACTTAGTGGGGATTACTATGTACATTTTGTAGGTAAAATGCTGAATTTGAGGGAATTTAGTGAATAAATATTTTTTGTTTCTTCACAGTAAGGTAAAAACCTATAGACTATAACTTTTTTGATTTAGATGCCAAATAATTAAATCAATAAATAAAATAATTTATGAAAAGAAAAACAAGTTTAGCTTAAATTTTATTTAATACCACCCTGGATAATAATCACATACGATCATTAGTAATAATTTGAATTCAGGGGTATTACATCAAGTGAAAAAGCATTTTATTTGTTCCAAAGTTTACTAGTAAATGTGAAAAGTTAACTATATTAGAATTCTAATCTTTATTCTATATGATTCAGATATAATAATATTACATAAATAATATGTAAACTTAATATAGAATTTGAGATGATAGCCAATGATATGCTAATATATAAATATTTATTATGATGATTTTACATTCATAAATTCAACATATAGGATGATTTTTGTCTTCCAGCTGAAATATGTATTACTTTGCTTCTCAGTAGGAGAAAATTCTGTTCATATTTTTTAAAAGGTCCCCATTTTTTTCTCAGAAATGCCATAGTCTTAGAATCCTTACGGGCACAGATTGAAAGTTAATTTATGTTGCAAAACACACAGATGCAGCTGCAGGATTATTTAAAATGAGAGAAATCAGAGACTTCAGACCATTGCAGATGCCCCATATGAAGCCCAGCATCTCTGTATCTCTGTACAACTTTCTTACAAAACTCATTGCAGTTTGTAGACTAGAACTTAGTCTACAAACTGCAATGAGTATTGTAACAAAGTTGGAACTGTGCACTAAAGACTAATATTAGCCTTGAAACTCACTGTCAAAAAAATACAAAAAATAAAAGAAGACAACTACAAAATTAAAACAAAGCTTATTAGAAATGTATTGGTTTAAAAGTAAATAAAGGAAACAGTAGTGGAGAAAATGGTCCTATTTACAAGAAAATTGATTAGAAACTAAATATAAAACACAGATTAAGGTACTGACAGTTTAGCCCAGGATTCTAAATACACATTCATGGTCACAGAGAAACAAAAACAACAACTATTAAATCAATTCAAGGAAAGTTTTCTTGTATAAGTTATTGAATTTATATGAATTTCCCAAGTAGTTTATTTCACAAAGCCTAGTCTAATAATGCAACAGCAATTGACTATAAACAATAGTTCTGATATTTAAAAAATATATAAATATTTAAAATACAAGAGTTTGCACAGTGGACTGAAAGCTGATCTGTTTCCCAGGGAGTCTCTGCCATCAGTTACTGTCAATAAACCACGCCAGCCCCTCCCTCCCATGTCTGGAGTGCTCCCTCTAGCATGTGAACAGAGGGTTAATTAGATAAAACTGCCCATCTATGATTAGGGGTAAATGGGTTGGTACAGGGGATAATGGGTAAATCGTAGGCCATGAATTAGTGTCTGGTTCTTTTCTCAAAGCAAACATGAGGACATTAACCAAAGTAATCATGGACTTAGTCTTAAGAAGTCTTATCTACAGTACCCATTAACCCTCATCTTAGCAGGTACCCTTCTTTCTTTAAGAGGTGGCAACTTTCAAAATAATGCTTTCCCCAAGATCTAAATGATATCTTTACTTTTGTCCTGAAATCCTATTTTTTCTACTCATCTGATCTTCCAAAGAAGGAAATTATCTTCCATTTAAAAACAAATATATTTGTGTGTTTTTTAAATCAAAGTTGTCAACTTATGAGAACATATTTTGCTTAATGGTAAAATATTAGACCTCTGGCCAGCATATTAAAATTCACTCACTAGTTCCTTCAAAAATTATTGAATACTTGTTGGTGCTGATTTTGGTGAGAATGAAAATGTTGCCAACCAGATATACATTTTTGAAAGTCTCCATGAAATGTCATTCTGCCTGCTTCCAGGAGACCACTGGCGGGGTTGTGGGGGGGTGGTAAGGGGAGCAATTTACATGACCTTTGAAGCTCTGGGTACAAAACTTGAGACATCAGGACCTGAAGAGTTCCTCTGAGTTCTTCAGGATTTCATCAGCCTTGTTCAAAAACAAGAATTTAACAGTTAACCTTTTCTCAACAAAGAGGATAATTTTGCCTTCTGGTTGAAACCTTTTCTCATTATTATTAAACAAAGTTTTCTATATAAAAAGATACAGGATCCTTGAAGCAAGTTTCAGTGAATTTATGATAACTTTTGGAGAGCACTAATAATTGACATGTGGATGAACATGATTTAATATTATTACAGTTGGTCTTAGAACATAATTCATGTTGACCAATAGAGATGATGATAGTATCAGAAAGTGCTCCTGTTTTTAGCTACAATACCCCAAAACTTTTCTTTTAATTTTTGATTTGCGAACAATTCCTGAGAAGGAAGAATTTCAATTGAAGTATATTATTTATCACCAATTCCAATAGCCTTTCAAAATGCAGCTATGCAACCCATATTTATGAACTTGTGAGGTAGATAGACAAGAGAGAGAGTGAAAGAGAGACCAAGTTTTGAAAAATCTAGGCAACAAAATCGAAATTCCCCTTTCATTTCAATACTGGGAGCATTTCAGTTGCTACATTTATTCACCTATACAGAGTATTTATGCTAATATTTAATTTCTAATCATGCCATTCAAATACTACATCCTTTTTACTTGTAGATCATTTTATTTAAAATGCCATTTTAACATGTTACATTTATTTACTGTTAGTTTTCTTGCTTACCCAATATAGAACAGAGAAAATTTAACTAAGAAATATAGCCTCTGAATTTCTATTTAATTTTGAGATAAAGATATTAAAGTTTATATTCTTGTTTATGGAACAGTGGACATAAAAATTAAGCATCACATTGGTGTGACATCTATTCTAAGCAGCAGTATTAGGTATCTGAATAAGGCTCCTTTTAATTTTTATTTTCTGCACTACTTTAAAACTTTGAATTCATATTGAATTTTGGGCTGATGAGATCATGAACATATTTTCAATTAAATTATTAATTACAGATTAAAGAAGATCATCTTTAAGAACCAGAAATAGATTCCATTTATATGGACACAATGAATTAAATACATTGAGATAACTGTTTATCAGGGTGAAGTTTTACATGTACTTAAAAATCAAAACTTTAATTTGACATTTTAGTCTGTTTATATGTAGGGCTAATCAGGCAAATTCAATTGGCCACATTTAGTGTGATATATGTAGACTCACTCAAAAATGTGCCAAGTTACACTTGCCTTTGTAAGTGAAAAGAAATGTACTTTGAAAAAAAAATTACCTATCATAGCACGGCAATGATGGGAATGAGGGACTTTTGAAGTTAATAATATAGAATTAGAGTTATTTATTTAATTGGTTCCAGTCTACTGCAGTGTTTAACAAGCTCAGATAAATGGACTAATCTTTCACAATTAGTCTATTAAAGTCTGGTTATTTTTCAAACTTGTATCAGTTGTAATCAGAGGGTTTCCTAAGGCATAAATTGTCTAGCACCTTTATACTTTAAGGACATTTAACTTGCTATTCAACTATTTGCTCTATGAACTGTGTTTGTTTTAGCATAAGGAATTTCAGAATGATAACAGATTTCTGAAAAACCCCAGATGGCTTCAGTGAAGGAAATAAATTAATCAGTATTAGTGACTAAAGGGTATTTCTGATTTTTATTGAATAAGCATTTCCTATTTTTAAATGTGTAAGTGCAGACAGTAAAAACATACTGCAATGATAACTTTTAGATAGCACTAATAATTGACATTAATATACAGTGTATTTATTCTTGTATCAGTATGCCACATCATCTTAATTTTACACTAATCCGGATTTGCATTCACTTAATCTCAAGTATAGTCACATTTTTGAATTTTATAATTTTTTAGAACTTTTTGAAGGGGTAACAGCCATTTAGTACGCTTCATAGTTGAAAATCTAACTTTGTCCTATTATACAGTCAAACATAATAAATTGCATAAAATGAATGAATGGAAATCATTGGCACACTATAACCTCAAGGTCAGAAGTAATAACTAAATTCGTTTTTCAGTGAAGATGAAAAACTCAAAGCATAGATTTAATGACGTGTGATCTCCTAATTGATCCCTAGCTCTTTCCTCCATCTACCAACATTCTTTGACCTCTGACCAATATAGTTTCATATTCAGTCCAGTGTTAGGCCAAGTAAAATCGCCTCTGAAGTCACTTCCAGTTGTTCTGTTTTTCTCTCCTAATCATGTATGAACTCTTTTTAACATGAGCACTCATAACATTGTTGACTAGATTTTGAGGTTACAAAATAAGTCTCTCCTTACTCTGATTACCTAGCAAACAAACATTTAATAAGTAAATCAACTGGTTTTATAATTTGATCATTAACAAAAATATAGAGAAAGATAACATATTATGCATTACATTTTCTATTATGAAATATTTAAATTTTTATTTTATTTTATTTATTATTTATTTTTAATTAATTCTTTATTATTGAAAGTATTACATCTTATAACTCTAGATACAAGATGATGGATATAATTATAGTTAAATGCAAACATAATTGCCATAATAATATTAGGTGTGATAATAAAATTGCATAGCCACAATTTTAAATAAAATGAAAATAATCATCATAGACAAAGTATGGTCAAATGAGATAGAAAGTTGATCTTAGTGTTCTAATATGCTACAAAATAAATATTCATACTTGAGAATAGAAGTGATATAAAATGATCAGAAGCCAATGTATAAAAGTGCCAGGAGTAATTGATACTAGATTGTAGATCTTTGAATATGATTCTTCCTTTATTTCTAATTTTTCTCAGTAAATATTTAGTTGATATTTAACTACAGAAGACAGGGACTGAAATGTCAGTGACCTCCCATTATATGTAGAGAAAAAAGTAAGTCATAAAACTTTTTTATTATAATAATAGATTGAGATAAATCTGAAGACTATTTGATAATATGCCAATACATATATTAAATATATAATGTTTGATATTCTATTTCCCTTTTAAGAAAAAAGAGAAGTGATCTTTATTTTTGGCATTGCTTTACCAGTGGAGAGGGTGATTTCCATATTTTTCTTTAAGTTAGATTCCATGAAGGTAGCACACATTTACCACATGAATGTTACAGGTGAATGCTATAACTTCTGAAGAAATAGAATTAGTAATGTCAATGTCTAGTTTGCTCTTTGGCAGTTAACCATTTATAAATTATAATGGCATAACCTTTTAAAGTAATTAACATAATGTCTTTCTGTATTTATTTCCTCTGTGATAAATTGCTGACTTTTTCAGTTTTAAAGTTTAGATAATATAACTGTTCCATCTATTAAGTTTATTCATTTATTTCATTTACTTCTCTAAAAAGACTTGGATAAAAAGTTGTAAAAGTACATATTAAACTTCCAAGGACCTCCTTTCTCTCAGGAAAGGTAATATTGGGTAACAGATCCTTTGCTTCAGAGGGGACTATCAAAGTTTTTCAACATCTAATTCTTTTCTTAAAAGCTGTATTAGAAACATAGACTCTCTAAGTTTTATAGATTTTTCAATATAATTTTTATCATTATGTCAAAAGTAGAGGCCTGGTGCATGAAATTAGTGTATGGGGGTGGGGAGGGTCCCTCAGCCCAGCCTGCACGTTCTTGCAGTCCAGGACGCTGCATGCATCAGTGACCATACAGGTGAAAGGCATCTTGCTGTTGTATGGGCAGCTACATTTTTTTTGGCTCTGGTTATAAAAAGTACTACATAACAAGATCCTTCTGAGACAGTAATAGCATTTCCCATCTTATGGTTGGAAAAACTGAAGCAGAGAGAAGTTTAGTAATTGGCTTTGTCACACAGTTACAAGTGTCAGAATCAGGGCTGACCACAAAATGTGCAAGCCAGAGCCCATGCATGTCATTGTTACATCATCCTGTTTTTTCAGTGTTAGAGTAGCCTTGCCAGGTTTTAATTTTTAAATCTAAGAGATTGTCCCCAATATATAGGGTAGGGTCCCTAGGCCTGGCCAATGATCAGGGCCATCTGTAGGGCGACCAGCGGGCAGGGTGATCGGGGGGCCCCCAATGGCACCCGCCTTGGCTGGCGGCCTGGTGCCACCCACTGGAAGGCTCCACTCCCCGATTGCCGCCACTGGTTGCCTCCCCCTGGTGGACAGTGTACATCATAGCAACCGGTCCTTCCACCAGTTGTTCCACCGTTCAGTCAATTTACATATTAGCATTTTATTATATAGGATATTATGACTATATTAAAGTTGCAGGGCTAGATTAACTGGGGAACTTATATGCATATATGCATAGCCCTTGGACACAGACAATAATGTGGTGAAAGCCTAGGAGGGGAGGGTGTGGGGTAGAAGGGGTCAATGGGGAAAAATAAAGGGGGCATCTGTAATACTTTCAACAATTAAGATAAATTTTTAAAAAGAATATTTTAAATTTTTGTAAATCTCTATAAATGTTGGGAATAAAACACAGTTTTAATAGAATTTCAATATACTTATAAGACCTGCCTGTGCAAGATAAGTAAGCTATTAGTTGTTTTTTGTTAGTTAAGTAAACCTAGGACTGGATATTTAAATGTTCTTGCTCATGCGCTAAACATTTTTAAGTATCAGAACTAAACCCAGTTTCTTCAGATGTGCAGTCCAACAGAATACCATTAGATTGTGTTGCCTTACTTACCTCTTAAAGTCAGAATAACACATTTCTCAAAGTATATTTCTTAGATAACTACTTGGAGAAGATTATGATACATATTCTGATTAGCTATGATATTGAAACAATCGAGAAAAATATTTTACATGGTTCACCTTCTACTGTACATCCCCGGAGAGCCACTAACACACACACACACACACACACACACACACACACACACACACACACACTTTTTTCAACTTTATTTAACCTAGGATTTAGAAACTTACTTATCAAGTAGTCATTTTTGCTTAGTATCTTGGAATTAGTTTTTCAAGCTCGTTTAAGAAAATCAGTCAGTAAAAATGCATGAATCCTCGTAATCAAATCTATTAGTATTATTATTTATGTTGTGTCAGCAAAGTATGCACAATTAAGTACTAAATTCACCCAATTATGCATCAAATTGCATAGTGTAAATTTATATTTAAAATGTGAAAAAAATCAATTTAATGAAATTAAATAATAATTTAGGGCATAACATAATGATATATCATGCCTATTACCAATACTGATTGTAGAGATATACCACGTCTTAAAAAATTAGTACAAAAACATATTGTGATACTTAGTTTTTAAAAAGTAATTGTTTCTATGCATGTAAAATAGCATTGACATTAGAAATCTTTAAAAATACATAAATGTAGATACAAAACCCATCATTGTTAAATTTTGGAATATTCCCTTATTATCTATACACACACTTGCACACATACACACATTTAAACATTATTTAGTATGATAAATAACTGGTCTCATTTCCATTGCTTAATTGATTCAGTTAATATTCATAATATACCCATTTTGTCCAAAGTACAGTGTTATAATACATCAAAATTAGTATTTCTTTCAATATTTTTTGAAATGTTACTTGGTGAAATATATAGCATGTCCCAAAAAAATATATATACACACACTTTGAATAATTTTAAAGGCAGCATTTATTAAATGCATTTAATTTTCAAAATTGAGCTTTCAGCTGTTAAAAGTGTGTGCACATTTTTGGGACACCCTGTATATAGGTATTTTATTTTCTATTCTGCCCTTTAATATCCTGTATAATAAAAGCCTAATATGCAAATTATTGGACTGGGAGTTCGACCAGGAGTTCCACCATTTGCTATGATGTGTGCTGACCATCAGGGGGTGACATGTAACATGGCAGGTGTCAGCAATGTGGTGCTGGCAGCAATGGAGGTGCTGCTGGCCCAGATGGGCCCCAACAAGAGTGGGACCGCGGCAGGATGGTGGAGCAGGTGAGCAGGCAGCATCAGGCCAAGGCAGGTGAGAGTGGGGGCCTGATTGCCCTGATGATTGCCTTGTAGAGGCGACCAGCAGCGGTGGGGGGGGGGGGGGGGAGGCAAGGCCACTGCCTGGCTCCCAGGCCCTGAGAGAGCCTGGCAGGGGGCCCCGGCCCTCATCGCTTGCCCCACAGAGAGCAACCAGCAGCAGCAGCAGGGGGCAGGGCCGCCTGCCCTTCCACAACAGTTGCTCACGCTTTGGTCGCCAGCCAGGCCTAGGGACTGCACCCATCCATGTATTTCTGCACCCGGCTTCTAGCATATTATAAATATTTTCTCAATTTAAAACCATCTTTGATGTCTCAGTCCTACTGCATTGCTGAGGTGGATCAACATTACTACTCACTGAAAGTTGGATACATTTACGAACTTTGCAACTTGGCTATGAGTAATTCAATAGAAACATGGCTCCTATTTTCTTCCCTTTTCATTGCTGTCCCTTAAAATACTTCAATGCCTCCCATTATATAGGCTGAGGACCTAACTCCTCCTACTGCCCAAAAGGTCACACATGACCAGGCCCTGACTATTCTTAAGGTTGCTCCTCAGTTAAGAAACTCTAAACTCTTTCATAACTCAGTCTTTAAACTAGATTTCCATTTGTCTGAGATGACCTTTGCCCAACTCTCTCAGTAGCAAATTCCTTTTCATTTTTTGTTCTCAGTTTGAATGTACTGAGATGCAGAGGATGCATAAGATGAGAAGGTAAATAACCATTTATGAACAGCTCCTGTGCTAACCTCATGGCCTCCATCTCAGAGACCACAAGCACTTCCAATGTAGGGTGGAGTTTTCTTCTGTCTCCCAGATAGCAAAGCATGGAAGGCATACAACAACACAACTTTGAAGGTAGAATGAATGATTAAATAAATGGATGCATGATTGAATGAACTAAGGAGTATTTTCAGAGGGCAATTGTTTTTATATAGACTTGAAAAATATGATGAAAATGAATCTGGTCAGGGAAAAGAGCAATCACATAGCATTGTCATGAGTAAAGTAAAAATAATGCTAACCTTTAGGAAACATGGCCTTAAAATGGCCTGTATTCTTAAACACACAAGTTTTTCTTTATATATACTTATGACCAATGTTCAACAATATTCTAAGAAACTCTTAATAATCAGAATCTATCTGATAATAACATAATATGCAATTGGTCGGGATGCCGTCACATAACGACCAATCAGCAGGCTGCGTCCCCACCCCTTGCCTGGCCCTGAGAGATGAGGGTCGCGTCCCCAACCCCAGCCACAGGCCTGGGACGTGAGGCTCACATCCTCAACCCCCTGCGCTGGCCCAGAAGTCCGCAGGTATGCAGAGGTCTGCAGGCCTCTGCCACACCCAGTCCGGAAGTTTGCAGGCCTCCCCTGGCTCTGGCCTACCTCTTTGGGGCAATCCATTGAGGAGCCCTGGATGGGTGGGCAGGATCACAGGGCTCCTGCACTACGACAGGGCACAGGACAGGCTGGGGAACTCTCCCCCAGCCCCGAGTGCATGAATTTCGTGCACTAGGCCACTAGTATCTATATAAAATAAAAGACATATAGTTAAGAAATTATAAAACACTATAGGCCCAGTGCACAACACTCGTGCACTGGGGGTTGGGTCCCTCAGCCTGGCCTGCACCTTCTAAGTCGGCAGGTGGACATTCCCCGAGAGGTCCTTAGCAAAGCCAGCAGTGAGCCCGGCTTCTGGCTAAGCAGGGCTCCCCCTGTGGGAGTGCAGTGACCACCATGGGGCAGTTCCTGTGTTGAGTGTCTGCCTCTGGTGGTCAATGTGTGTCATAGCGACCAATCATCCTGCCATTCAGTCACTTTGCATATTAGCCTTTTATTATATAGGATTATTTAAAAACCCTCCTGGTTATGAGACAATGTGCTAAACAAAATTAGTTTCTCATAGATTTTTTGGTTCTATCACATTTCTTTAAATCTTTCTGAAGGAAATCAATATCATATTAAGTATACAGAGATATTTGATAACTTAATTTCAGAAGGACAATTAATCAATAATTTTAATAGGATACAGTCTTAAATTTTTCAATAAAATAGTGGGATATGCAAAGTGTCTTTTTAAATTATTGTCAGTGGTGTCTTAATGTTGCAACAATCTCACTGTTTTGTTCATGATATAGAAACCTATATGTGTTTCTCTGGTTCTGTGTGTGTGTGTGTGTGTGTGTGTGCGTGTGTGTGTGTGTGCAAGGCAGAATGATAAGGGAAAGAAATATAATTTATAAATTGTTAGGGTATGATTGGGACATAAAATGATTTTTAAAATAGCTTAACTTCACTTTTCAATACTTGAAAAACACCAAGCATTAAGGCTTTATTAATATTTAATTTTGTTTAAATTAAACATTATTTCTTTTACAATTCAGTTGTAGGAATAGGAGGTATAAGAATATGTCAAAACATAATTGTCATTAATGTACTTTGCAACTCAAATACCTAGTGCTAATAGTCATCTCAAAGAAGTGATTGTCTTTTTTTATAATCCTCACCTGAGGATATGTTTTTATTGATTTTAAAGAGAGAGGAAGGGAGAGAGAGAGGGAAAAAAAAAAGACAAACACAGGTCGGTTGCCTCCAGTACTCGGCCTAACGAGGATTCACCTCATTCTGGCAAACTAGGTATGTGCCTTGACCGGAAATTGAACCTACAACCTTTTGGTGTAAGGGGTTACACTCCACCCAAGTGAGCCACCCCACTCTGACAGGGCGAAATGAGCTGTTTTTAAAGGCCCATTTGAAATTTAAAAAGTTAAATCACGGGTTTGTAATTGAAATTTTAAAATTATGTCTTCGGGACTATGCCACGTTTTGCTTCTCCTAAAGTTTGCTTTTCCTAAACTTCCACTAAAACATCCATACTTACTGAGAAGAAATTACAGCACATCACAGAAGAATGATACCTACCAATCACAGATAACCCCATGCCAAATCTAAGAGTTAATTTCCCAGGCTACATCGCAGTGAGAACTAGGTTTAGCAGGGCTGCACATGTTTTGCTTTACAACTAAATAGTCCTTTGGGGAATAAAGTTAAAGAAGGATGGGGGAGGGCTACATGGAGGGCAGGACAGAAAGGGAAGGAAAACACAATGTGTTTCCCATCTTAATCAGGAAAGGGGAGGGAGGCATAGGTGTCCGAGGGGTAACTAAATGATTGCAAGGAAAGATGAATGGGCCCTTAGAAGAACAGAAGGGAAGTATGATGGTTTGCGACAAAGTGTGTCTGGGTGTGGGGTCAACTGACTTCTGGTTCTTCTCTTGTGACAAGACTCAATTTTCCCTGCTTGAGAAACTCCCAGGAAAGGGATTGGTGACAACCGACTTCCTTTGGAGGATCTGTCTTTAGGTAGACAAGTCAGGTTCAAGGAAGTCCTTTCCCTGCATTTGCTGTTTGGCAAGTAAGTGCCCACAGCTCAAAGTAATCAATATTCCAAAGCGCCATATTTGGGAGTTGCATGTTCTGCACCTTTCACATGCATCCAAATTTTCATAGATGTTCCCAAACTACTTTCCTTGAGGCTATAATGTGGGCAAATGCCTGCTTCAGGACACTGTTATTAAACTTTTACGTTTTTGCTAATCTGATGAGAAACATTTTTGCATCAGTGAGGTATTAATTTGTGATACTCTTTTGAGTAAGTCTGCTCATTTTTTTCCAATGCCTAAGAGTTATTTGTATTTTTTATGTGACCTTGAGTTATTTACTATTTATTTTAGTCAGGGGGGGCTGATTTCTTAATACATTAATAATAGCTATATATATTTTAGGGAGATTGGCCTTTTGACATTTATATCAGACCAAATTAGATTTCTCCAATTTTTCACTTGTCTTTTGACTTTGCTTTTGATTATTGTTTCCCATAAAGAATTTTAAAATTTATAAGTGGTTATATTTATCAATTTTTATTACATGACCTTCTTTACTCCAAATACTTATAATAATTCTCTCACACACTTAGTACTTTGATGGTTTTATTTTTTTAAACACTTCCAGTTTTGATCCATTACAATTACTTTGGGTAAAAGTATAAAGTATATAGATCAGAGTTTGCAGCTTTTCCCCCAGAACGGTATGTGAACTATTTCTGAACTATCCAGTACTCCCAACTTCCAATGTACTCATTTGGTATGCCAACTAGTACTAAATTCCTGTATTCATATAGGTCTATCTACAGATTATTATTAGATTCCATTGTTCTTGCTTTCTATTCCTAAAGTTTTCTATTAAAAATTTTTATGGCCCTGACCGGTTTGGCTAAGCCTGCGGACTCAAGGGTCCCAGGTTCGATTCCTGTCAAGGGCATGTACCTTGGTTGCAGGCACATCCCCAGTGGGGGGCGTGCAGGAGGCAGCTGACTGATGTTTCTCTTTCATCGATATTTCTAACTCTCTATCCCTCTCCCTTCCTCTATGTAAAAAATCAATGAAATATATATATATATTAAAAAATTATGTTCTTAGCTATATAATGTATTTAAGTTTCTACTAGTTTTAATAACCACTCTATGTTTTTTTAGAGTTCCCCATAAGTATTTTTATGTATTCATTTTTTGCCGTTTAAAATCAAATAATATAATTAAAAAAGAATCTCTGTTGATATTTTTATCAGAATATGATTAAGTTTATAAGTTAACAAAGGGAGAGATTTTTGTGTGTGTGATGTTCAGAGTCTTCCTATCCAACATCATAATAATGTATTTTTCTTATTTAATGTGTGTTTTGTGCCAAAAAGAAACATTTAAAAATTTAATTTATCTAGTTCTTGTATATTTTTAGTTTTATTTATATTTTGTATAAATATGCATTCTATTTTTGTGTATGTATATTTATTTGTGTATATATAATTAAATGTAAAATATATATTTACTTAAATTATAAAAACATAAATGGACAGTTTAATGCATCATTAAAAAATGAAAACCTGCCAAAGCCGGTTTGGCTCAGTGGATAGAGCATCGGCCTGTGGACTGAAGGGTCCCAGGTTCGATTCCGGTCAAGGGCATGTGCCTGGGTTGTGGGCACATCCCCAGTGGGAGATGTGCAGGAGGCAGCTGATCGATGTTTCTAGCTCTCTATCTCTCTCCTTTCCTCTCTGTAAAAAATCAATAAAATATATTTAAAAAAAAAAATGAAAACCTACATGATCACTAACCAATAAATAAACTTAGATATATACAATGTGAAGATTTTTAGTTTAATTTTAATACTTCAGACTTGTGATACTTGTGATAGTTAATTTATTTTAATTGCTGAATATTCTGCATTTTATGAACATACCACAATTTTGTGGATGGCCATTCAAGTCTTTTTCAATATTGTACTACTATAAACCATGTTTCTATGAATCATCTGCACAATATTTCACTCTACAAGCTTTCGAATGCGATCACTGCATTATACATTATGAGCAGCTACAAATCTATATACTAATATATAAAAACCTAAGCAACCTTATGACCAAATGACCAGAACGACCAGTCAACCAGTCGCAATGATGTGCATTGACCACCAGGAGGCAAGCGCTCAATGCAAGAGCTGCCCCCTGGTGGTCAGTGCTCTCCCATAGCCATCCTCCCATGGCCCCTTTCCCCAGCCGGCCGGCCCCCCAGATAGGCCTCAATCGCCTGCCAGTCTGAGGGACCCCACCCGTGCACGAATACATGCACCAGGCCTCTAGTTTACTATATAAATATAGACTATATTCCAAAATTTCTATCACTGTGCAAGACCTCAAATTTGAATGTTTATCCAGGTGTTTATTTTCAGTCTATAGATTCCCAAACATTTCAACTTTGATTAAATATCATTGATCCTTTTTTTTTTTTTTTTTAGCAAATCTGAACCTTCTATAGTGATTCCTCTCTCAATGATCAAAGCTAGGAATCTTCGTGTCATTCCTGATACTGCCTTCCACCTGAGTCACTTTATCAGCACTGTGTGTTGATTTCCCTTCTCCTCATCTCTCCAGTGTTTGAATTTATTTCCACATTTGTGATCAATCCCCCTGAGTTAAGCTTTCACCATTTATTGCCTAATCCCATCATAGAAGATCTCTGATAATTTTCACAGAGCTCCAACTATATCCTTTCTCATCAACTTTCTTCTCTTCTTTACAAGTAATCTATTGAGAACTGCAGTTTAATTGTATCAGAGCTCACATCAAAGTTCTTTTCTCATGGAATAAAAATTAGGTTTTAATCATGGCTTTCTAGGACAGTATGATCGAGTTAGTCTCTTACAAGCCTTCCACCTTCAACTCATGAAACTTCTTCCCAAATCTCTACTATGAAGATTTTTAGTTTAATTTTAATACTTCATATTTGTGATACCTCTTCTTTATCAAGACCTTCCCCACTCTGTTCTCTTTGCTCAGAATGCTTTCCCACCTCTTATCTATTTAACTCTAGTTGATTTTTCTGCTGTCATCTCAGCTGTCACTTCCCTAGCTAAGTTTTTACTGACTCCTGCCATAAGACTAGATCTGGGTCCACTTGGTTTAAGCCCTAAAATCAAAAGTTTGTACTTCAAGAAAAAAAATATTTGAGATTACAAGTCACAAATAGACATATTTCTAATTATGTATTTTCCTTATCACTGAATATTTTATATTTAATAAATGAGAGCTCTTAGAACTTACATTTCAATTCTCATCACATTACTCTTGTGCATACCAAAGAAAAATGAAATAAACTGAATTTAGGTACTAACTTTATAGCCAGAGTCCAACTCTTCTGAATCACTTTTTGCCTCAGAATTATCAATGTCATAGTTTTAACACAATATCATGCTATGTGCCATTAAAAGCATTGGTGATGCAGGATCTCTTGGAAGAGTGCTGCATTGTTGTCTTTTGTTCAATGTCAGCAAGAAATTCCTGACAAATTGATGTTTACCAACTTAGGATAGTCCTGTTTGAGGCATACACCATCATGTCAGCTCCTCTTTACTTTGAATGGTTGTTGTTGTTGATTTATCTATTCCTAGCTTTTTGACAATTTATCCTGACATCAACCCTATTGCTTATTGTGCTTCATGCCATCCAATTGCAAGCAAAATGAAGTAGAGATTCAAACCAATGGATATCTAACTTCCTTAGGTCTCAGAAAGCATATTCTTATTACTTTGCAAGGAAATCTGAAATTGTAATAACTCCTCCAATAAGAAATGTTTCCATACTGGTGTCAAACTCATTCTCTGCTGCTTGAGTACCATTCTTTTCTGTTGACACAATATCTTTGTTTTAATGATGATTTGTGATGTAATCTTTTAATACATTTGATTGGCAATTAAATCACCAATTGTGGAAGCAAAAATATGCAACTAACACTGAGAGTGCTCTATGAAGCTCTAAGCCATTAATATCGATGCAAAGCAGTAAAAACCACTTCCTATGTGTCCTTGTTGATTATAGTTATAAGACACATTTGGGCCCTGACTGGTTTGGCTCAGTGGATAGAGCGTCGGCCTGCGAACTGAACTGAAGACACATTTGGGGTCCAAGTATATTAAAGTGTAAAATGTATATTTCTTATAGTTGATAAAATACATCATTATTGAATCTACAAAGTGCATCAGGATTAGACAAGTATAAGAAAATAAATCCAAAGGATCAAGGAATGAACATGTAAGAGAAAAGCAGGTAAAGCCAAAGATTATCATTAAGATGAAATATGAAATAATGCCGCTTGATTTTAATTCCCTTTATTTTTATGTGGCTTATATGAAAATCTCCTCTAAATGAACATTTACTGATTTATAATCCACATATAAATGTCTTAAGTAGCCATGGGTAAATTTCAAATCTCCAAATCACTGCAGACTGTCAACTGCCTTTTATTATGCACTAATGAATGGCCGAGCATGGTGTTAGTTGCCTTCATCCTCTAGTGCAGTGGTCGGCAAACTGCGGCCCCTTGAGTGTGGCTCTTCCACAAAATACCATGTGCGGGCGCGCACGTACAGTGCGATTGAAACTTCGTGGCCACACTCAAGGGGCCAAAGAGCCACATGTGGCTCGCGAGCCGCAGTTTGCCAACCACTGCTCTAGTGCCCTCCTTTGGCAAATAATGGCTGGGATAGAGAAGAGTTAGTTTTCTTTTCAGACCCACAAGGCTCATTATTTCTTTCCTGGGATCCTATGTCTTGCCAAGACTATCAATATAAAAATAAACTTTAAATATTCATTGCTAATTTTAAAAAAACACTTTTCTTTCAGTAATCAAGTCAAAAATTAGAAAGTGAAGGAATCAACGTCACTCTGATGAGAACATCTCAGTGGTACACTACTAACCACTTACTGATCACACAACATCAGCAGCAATATAAGGACAGCTCACCCCACCCCCTTAGCCGCAGTTTGGAACCATGAGGGTGTCTGCAAACCCAGGATAAATGTCAGTGAAGATAATGTTCCCAGCAGCACTGAAGAATGCGGGGGAAGCAGGTCCCCTGACTTCAAATAAGGGCACCTGTGGGTCCATAGGAACCAGAAATTAATACAAACAGTGGCTTTGGCTTTCTCTAAACATTTTTGCTCACAATTTTAACCTCATCTACCAAAAATGCCCAGTGCATCATAAGTGCGATTCCACGTTGAATGAGTTTTAAGATTGGTTGAGATAAATTATGAAAATATAAATAAGTACTTCATGTCCAATCGCATATTAAAACATCTTGGAGAACTAAAATATTTAAAACAATATGGCACTAATGTAAATCTTTATAAATAGATACTGGAATATAATAAACAGAAGTGAAAACCCCCTCGCCTATATTTGATCATGGAATTTAGAAAAAATAACACATAACAATGTGGAAAGGGAACTGAAAAAACATTGGCTAATTTGAGAAAAATAATCCTACAGCACGACTTATAGAAAATAATTTTGCAAATAAATATAAGAGTAAAGTGTAATGAGATAAAATAATTGCACTAGAAGAAATATATTACATCCTGAGAATATGCAAGTTTTAGATAAACTTCAAGCTACTTTCATATTTGTCTTTGCAGGATTCTATTTTATTGAGGTATAATTAACATATAAATTGTATTTGTTCCAAGTATACAGCATAATTATACAATATTTGTATATAGTGTAAAATGATCACCACAAAAAGTTTGGTTAACAACCATCACTATACAGTTAAAAATTTTTTTCTTGTGATGAGAAATTTTAAAATTTACTTGCTTAGCAACTTTCAAATATGAAACACAGTGTTTACCATAATAACTATACTATACATTACACCCCATGACTTATTTTATAGCTAAAAATTTGGACACTCGACCCCCCTCACCCATTTTGCCCAGCCTCCAACACCCTGCCCCTGGCAGCCCCTGATTTGTTATCTATATCTATAAGCTATTGTTTTAAAATCCTACATATAATTGTGGTTCTGTGATACTTATTTTTACTCAATCCTTCCACCCTCACCCCCACCATAGACAAAAAATAAAACAGGCAAACAAACAAACAAACAAACAAAAAATACCTCATGGCCTTAGCCAGTTTTGCTCAGTGGATAGAGCATCAGCCTGTGGACCAAAGGGTCCTGGATTCAATTCCTGTCAAGGTCACTTACCTCGGTTGCAGGCCCCTCCCCGGCTTGGGTCCTGGTCAGGCCATGTGCAGGAGACAACCAATTCATGTGTTTCTCTCACATCGATGTTTCTCTCTGTCTTTCCTTCTTTCTTTCACACTCTGTAAAAATCACTTGAAAAATATCCTTGGGTGAGGATTAAAAAAACACAAAAATAAACAAAAACAAAACAAGAATGTATAGAACTTAATGCATATGTGTGCACACACGTATACATACATAAGTGAGGAAAAATCTTAATAATATTGGTTGATCAATGTCAGTAATCTGGTTTTGACTTTGTACTATAATTTTTCAAGATGTTAACATTGGGAAAACTGGGTAAGGAGCACATAGGATCTCTCTACATTATTTGTTAAGCCTGCACATAAAACTACAATTGTCTTAATTTCAATTTAAAAAGTTAACTTTAACAAGTGCAATGGAAATTAATAGAAGGTATGAATGCAATATTCCCCGTAACTCATAATTATTAGCAGTAATAAGATTATTGGTGTCCATCATGGCTTAATCCAAGTTATTGATATATGGTTCCTATTGAAATCAGTGTTCATTGATATAATGAGTTCTAGACATTTCAGGTGTGCGTAGGTTCTGAAAACCTCAGTGCATTCTCTGGCCTCAATTGCTTTCTGGCTAGCTGATATCATAACCCACTTGAGGATAATCTTTCCATACCTTTAGAAAAACAATGAATAGACATAGACCTTTTTTTCCCCAAATCCATCACTTTTGGGATGCCATTTTCCTGATCTGTATACCTGGTCATCTCCACACTCAGTGAATGAAGAAACTTTAATAATAAAAACAAAATAATACAAAAACAAACAAAAATCACATGGCACTGATATATTTACAGAATGAAATAATTTGAGAAAAGTTGACACTAAGCTTCACTGAGACCATAATCAAATAGGGCCTGGGGCCGAGGATAAAGAGTTGAAAAGGGGGCGATAATAAAGGAAAAAAAGAATAGAGAGCAAGGAATAGAGAGATGCTAATTAAGTCATAGAGATCTTATTACTGCTTATTCTAACATTCTCCAGTTTTACTGTTATTACGGTTATTATTGTCATTAAGTCATTATTATGTTTGTAATTTGGCCCTCAGGTGATCCAAATTGGAATACTCTTAATTTTTAGTCAAAAGTTATCATTATTAATGATCTATTAGACTTTAATAATTCCTTGCTGTTTAGTGGTATTTGAGTATTATAGATTTCTGTAAAGAAGCTGTAAAACAAAGCATAGTCTCAGGCACAGCATTAAAAACAAACAAACAAAAAAACACCAAGACTACAAATCACAATTACAACTTTAATTAGAAGTGAGGTTTTGATTCCCCCCCCTAGCATCTAACAGTTATTGAGGGTTCACAGAAATATAGCTAATCCAAATTTAATTAATAGCAACAAAGAGATATTCACTAAAGAGTAGGCACCATGATAAAGTCAGGCCATTTTTTAGCCTTAAGTAGGCATTGCTTATTGCCTGTGGGTGCTCTTTTACTTACCCAGCCACTTCCAAAACAGGTTTGAGATCTTTTTCCTGACATATGGCCATGTTAGTAGATTGAAGAGTGTTTCTGTATTTCCTCTCTTAAAGAATTTTAGCAGTGATATAACAATGAAGGATCTTCTAATATATTCCCTCAGTTATTTAGTTACTGATCCATTTCTGTGAATCACAGCCAAGTAATTAATCTTTTACCTAGAAGACAGTACTGGTGATGTTAATAAAACACAGGAACAAGGATACATTTATATAAGAGAAAGGACAGGAAAGGCCTGTTTTAGGGTATTATTAAAAGAGAATGTTTTGGCAGGCATGAAGAGAAATAGAAGCCTGATATCAGTGCATGAAATTTCTTATTACTGCTTAATAGCAGTGTACAGAAGACACATGGGGAGCAGTATTTAGCTAAAAAAAATATATACTGATTTTTTTTTTTTTTCATCCAGCAAAAATAAGATTGGAAAAGCATTCATTAACTTGTATGCTCAGTCGATTGCCTTTACTTGGATGGCCTTTTCATAGGACCACACCTCTTTTTCCAAGATGTACATTATTCTAATTAACTACTTGTGATGAAGATGAAGGGATATTGGCAAGCTCATTTTGATCATACCAGCCCTGGGAGAAAATTTCAGTAACCTCTGTGCTTTAGCTGTCCAAAGTGGAGTGGCTCCGTGAAAGTGTTTGATTTGCATATCCTGAAATGATGGAAAGGAAATAAGCTTTGGCATAATGCTTTGGAACCTGTATATATTTTAAAAGCAGCTTATTATTTTTGAAATGACAATTTTCAGCACATGTAGATCATTATCCTGACTAGAAACAGAGACAACAGCATATCAGAGTTCCCTCAAAGCTTATTTTCCTTCTAAAAAAATCAATGCTAACACTATCTTAAGAGAAGAATGAAAACACAGAGCTTATAAAATATATCACATAAATATATAATATGTATAATGTGCAATGCCATAAGATGCCAAAAGAGGTGAAGTAAAACTTTATTTAGCTATCAAGATACTTGCCAAACCCAATTTTGTTCACTCATATATTGTGAAGCTTCATACAGAATATCGAAACCAGTTGTCTTAGCTGCTATTTAAAATAAGAAACACCAATATATTTCACCTAGAATTTGTTGCCTTTTTTTGTCACCCCATTAGAACTTGCCATGTCAATATCAGCTGACTCCTAAAGGCTCCTAACTGATTTTTATATAGTTGGTCTATACTTATGTTTGTCCATAAGGTGCTCTTGATCTTGACCTTGAAGCTAAGGGTAATGCATTGGGGTTGTACCTTTAACTTGCCAGATCCCTTGTCCTGGGTTAGTATGTTATGTTAGACTGACATCAGGGAAGCAGAATCTGAAGGCACTGTGATACCACCTGGTGAAGTTATAGGACAATCTGGGTCTCAGTTCTTTTATCTTTATGAAGAGGGCATTTAAGACAGGTGATTTCTAACGTACCTGTTAGAACTAAAATTATAATAAATAATGCACCTAATTTGAAATATTAAACAAAATTTATTCAGTATAATATTCCTCTACACAGACCATTCATGTTTAAAGTCCCAATAGCAAAAAGAAATGTAAACTTTAAGCATTACTTTTTCAATGTAATGGTCAAAAATCTCAATTAATTTTTTAAAAAGTCACTGTTATACAAGTAATGTTCATAAGAAAAACATGTTCATTGCTTTTGAAATGAAACAAATTTAAATAAAAATAATTATTTTATTATACTCATAAAACACAATGTCAGACAAAAGAGACTTAGGCTGATTTGAAAGGAAAAAAGATAAGTTAAAAGAATAAAATTGGTAATCAGATTGGTATTTGATAATAGCAAGTTAATAACACTTCTTAATTGTTGTTCTAATGAATTGATTGTTTTCAAAACATCTATTGGTTCAATTCAATTCAGTTTTGCTTTGTGATTTTTTTTGAAAAGTAAAAACTGATCTTGTGAATAAATCCATAATAAATTAATTTCAACTTAAAAATAAAAACACTCATGATTGCACTTTTTTCTCATTTGCTGTCAGAGATGAGTATCTCCTAAATCACCTGGGTGAGATATCTCCATCTCCTGTCAAAGATCTGGCAAAATGATATCTTCATTGTAATAGAGCGTGTTAAGGAAATGGGAACAGGGAAAACACTGAGAGATCATGAGACATGGGAAAAGATTTTTAGAGAATGCTGAAAGCTTCATTTAGGTCCAAAAGTCCTGACTCTAATCTTAATTGCAGTCCAAGCTACTTACTGTTCAGAGCAAGAAATGTGTCTGGTTGATGGAAAAATGGCTGCATAATCTGAAGGTATTCAGACACCTTGTTTTCAGAAATACTCACAATTTTCCAAACTAGATTGTTCTTTTTCTGGTTAATTGTCCATACGCAAAGTTCACCAATCCTCCAAGCTACAATCTTAGTCATTCTCTGTCAATTTGATCCAGATGGCAAAATTAAAGGCCCTTCACATCATGGCACAACAGTAATTTTAGTTCATCAAAGATCCTTACCCCATGCCGGTTTTTTTTCACAATTAATATTGAAGTTCCTGTTGGGCAAGTGCTTCATGAACAATGGCATGTACTCTGTAGTGAGAGGATCCATCTACTTGTCAAAGCTGATGGCAAAAAGAAAAGTAGTCCGTGGACATGATAATTACACAGTGCCTGAAAAGGTGAAAGGTGAGACACTACAGATGGTAGGGACGATGAAAGAAGCTCTCATTGTCAAAGAATTCCAAAAACAACTAAGTCCTAACGGTATTGCATTCACTAAGGTAAAGAATGGCTAAACGTAAGGGGAACAAAAAGAACTGTTGAGTTTTATTTGAATTTTTAAAAATTTATTGATTTCAGAGAGGAAGGGAGAGGGTGATATAGAAACATCAATGATGGGAGAGAATCATTGATCGGGTACCTCCTGCACACCCCTATTGGGGATTGAGCATGCCACCCAGGCATGTGCCCTGACAGGGAATTGAACCATGACCTCCTGGTTCATAGGTTGTTGCTCAACCACTGAGCAGCCCAGGCCTGGTTGGTTTGATTTTTAAATACAATTAATAGCAAACACAGGTACCAGAGGATTAAAGCAATTAAAGAATAAGAAATTTTGAAAAACCCAGGTCTCTATACACACATACACACACACACACACACACACACACACACACACACACACACACACCAATTTAACTTTTAGGGAGTAGTGGCTTTGAATACAGACATTTTACATAATTATTCTGACTTGGATATTGTTTTTGGGTGGAGGAATAGAAAGTTTCCAATTTCTGGAAAATGTATTATCCTATTAAATTGACCAGGAGGGCCCTAGTCAGTTTGGCTCAGTGGACAGAGCGTCAGCCTGCAGGCTGAAGGGTCCTAGGTTCGATTCCGGCCGGGGGCATATGCCCAAGTTGCTGGCTTGATCCCCAATAGGGGGTGTGCAGGAGGCAGCCAATCAATGACTCTCTCTCATCATTAATGTTTCTATCTCTCTCTCCCACTCCTTTCCTCTCTGAGACCAATAAAGATATATTTTTAAAAAAATTGACCAGGAGGCATTTTTCATTGGTGTAAACTATAACAACATTTATATCTTCTTACCTAATAATAGAGAAACATGCAAATTGACCGTACCTTCGCTATGCTCCAAGCCACACCCACCAGCTAATCAGAGTAACTATATGCAAATTAACCCAACCAAGAAGGCGGCTGGCAGCCACGGAGCTGGAGCGAGCAGGACACTTGCTTGCCCCGGCGATGGAAGAAGCCAAGCTTCCCGGCCAGCTGCTGTCTCCTCTCAAGACAACAAAATTTCAGTTATAGAAGGTAAATAAACCCCAGATACCTGCTTCCAGTCACCATGGCCACGGAGCTGGAGCGAATAAAAAATAAATAAAAAAGGAAAGGCTGGGAGCTTCGGTCACCGGTGGGCTTGGTCAGTCTGAAAACAGCCATCTGCCCCTCACCCAGGCTGACCAGGCACCCCAGTGGGGACCCCCACCTTGAAGGGGGTGTGGGAAGCCTGAAAACAGACATCAGCCCCTCACCCAGCCTGGTCAAACCCCCATGGGGTGAGGGTCCCCACTGTGGGACTTGACCAGCCTGCAAACAGCCATCAGCCCCTCACCCACACTGGCCAAGCACTCAAGTGGGAACCCCAACCTGATCCAGGACACCCTTCAGGGCAAACCAGTTGGCCCCCACCCGTGCACCAGGCCTCTATTCTATATAATAAAAGGGTAATATGCAAATTGACCCTAACAGCAGAATGACTGGGAATGACTGGTCACTATAACACACACTGACCAACAGGGGGCAGATGCTCATGCAGCAGCTGCCCCCTGGTGGTCAGTATGCTCCCACAGGGGGAGCTCTGCTCAGCCACAAGCCAGGCTGATGGCTGCCAGCACAGCAGTGGTGACGGGAGCCTCTCCTGCCTCCTCAGCAGCACTAAGGATGTCCAACTGCAGCTTAGGTCTGCTCCCTGCTGGCAAGTGGACAACCCCCGAGGGCTGCCGGGCTGCCAGAGGGATATCCGATCCCCCAGGGAGAGGGCCTAAGCCACCAGGTAGACATCTCCAAGGGGTCCCAGACTTCAAGAGGGCATAGGTCGTGCTTAGGAACCCCGCCCCCCGAGTGCACAAATGTTTGTGCACCGGGCCTCTAGTTGATTAATAATATCATATTGGATTTTCAGATGAGAGAGCAGTCAGCAAAATATTTTATCTCATTTCATTCATAGAACAAAACCAAATGATTGACTTCATTATTTCAATTTTAATTGGGGGGGAAAAGCTCCAAAGAAATTTAGTGATTGAATATCTCAGTATTCAAGAGACTGATTTGAGGTTTAAATAGGTCTTTTGGCACCAAGTTCATTGTTCTTCCTCTCAAATCAATACTACATCCCATATCCTCAAGAAAACATTATTCCATGTCTGTGCACTTGATATTGTCTTGTGGTGATGTTAAAAATAAGGGATAGTGTTAATTAGCAAAGCAAAACAAACAAAAAATGGTATCAATAATAACTTATAGAAAATTTTGATGGTCATAGTTCAAAATATTTATTATATAAAGAAGAAAAATGAAGTCATAATCTCCAAAAATGAGTCATTTGCTTATAAAAAAAATTGGCAATGTTTTAAAAAGAGCCAAAATGAAAAGAAAAATGTTTTGAATGAAAATTTTATGTAAAACAAAAATTTACTTCAAAAAAAGATAAACAGTTTATTTCCTTATTCTTTCATCATTGATATTTTTTCAAGTTGTAAAAGATTAAGTTGATTTTGCTGATTTCAAAATATAAAATTTTATTTGTCATTCATTAATATTAACCTAACACTTTCTTACTAAATTAGTTATCATGAAAATAGCAATGGTAGTAGTAATGATGAAGATAATGATGAGAAGAAGAAAGCTAATTGGTGGCTTAACATGAGGCAAAAATTTTGCATAGAAAATCACAAAAACTAGGAGCAGTCACTATCATTGTCCTTATTTTAATAAATAGGCAAACGGTTTAGGGATTGTCATTGAATCAGAGAGATGAATAGATTGTTCACCTCTCAGTAAAGAGCAGAGTTTAACTGGAATCCTTGCTTCTGACTCCATAGTTACCCCTTTATTCTGTGACTCATGAGATATATGTAAAACAAAAACAAACAAAAATAAAAACATCATTTGACTCAAGAATTATCATTGTCTGAACTAAAATAATTACAAAATTGACTTAATAAGAGATTGAATCATTGGAGGGTTATATAAGTTTTCTTCTATACTTTTTATATAGGCAAGACATATCTATTATGTGAAAAGTTATTACTAATTATTTTTAAATTATGTGGTTAATTAAAACTGCCCAAAGTATTTTGTATATTGTACAGAAAATGTTACCTTAAATATCAGGATCAATTATTTTTTTTCCATCTGGCTGGAATATCCTATTGCTTTCACTGGCAAGACGATTGTCACAATTTGTATTAATTCTTTAAGACAGAGCCTAAGTTTTACCTCTCTTACACAGTTCTATATTTTTAAACCCTCAGATATATTTACCTGTATTGTATTTAAGTTCTTATTGCTCCTCTATATAAATTCATTATAGCATTTATCCCTTTTGCTGATTTTTTGACTTTATTTATTACTACCTCTCTCAAAGGTGTAAGTGAGGGGCCTCTGGGAATAGCAACCTTATTATGCATTAGACATTTTCAGTGCTTACCATGCTTATTCCATAGTGGATTCCTAATTTATGTTAGTTAATTTATAATTGAAACTGGTCTTCCTAGAGTGCATGCTTACAAAATAAGTTTTAAGTTATGATTATTTCTCATATGTCAATTTCATTGCATTCTTATTTTCTTCATAATATATTGTTCAAACTAAGGTGTTAATAACTTTACCTATTGGCTTGTCTACATTTTCTATGTCTTAAATTATTAAGAAGTATACAAAAAGTCACAGGGAGAAATTATATTTCAAATCTACAATTTCTGTTCATTAAAACCATAAGAGTAGAACTTAATATTTATGAAGATAATTCTATAATGATGGGTAAATACTAATTTTAGAGAGTGTTTGGTTATTTTTTTGCATTTACCTCCGAAAATATATTAAATAGCAATGCTCTAAAGATGCAACTAGTTTAATTTTGACAGTGTTTATTCTTTAGAATTCTTAATGTTCATACATAATTTATCTCATGTCCATAAGATTAGAAGAGAGACTATGAAAGGGAACAACAGTTGAATGAGGAGAAAGAAAAAAAAATGCAAATTTCCTCAAATTCTGAGAAAAAGGGTAATGAGAAAGACATGAATATATATATATATATATACTAGAGGCCTGATGCATGAAAATCGTGCAAGGGGCTCGGCCCTTACAACCCCAGTGGCCTCAGCCCTCGCAGCCCTGGCTGCCTTGGCCCTCACAGCCCTGGCTTCGTCCAGAAGGTCGTCTGGAAGGCCAGCTGGATGGTCATTCCACTGTTTGGCCATTGGATGATTTGCATATTATGCTTTTATTATTATAGATTTTATGTATAAGTACCATATATTCCTGATAATTATTAAATTTATTCAATTATATAGTTCTTAACTTTATTATATGTATCTTATATATTTTAATTTAGCATATTTATATATTATATGTCTATTTTTAATCCTCACCTAAGGACATGTTTATTGATTTATAGAGAGAAGGAAGAGAGATAGAAAAAGAAAGAGATAGAGAAGAAGAGATCAGCTGCTTCCCATATGTACCCTGACGGAGGAGCACAAAACCTAGTTATGTGCCCTGACCATGAATCAAACCTGCAGACTTTTAGTGTATGGGAGGGTGTTCCCAGCAACTGAGCCACACAAGCAAGAACTATAAGTCTCTTTTGACAGATATTCTCCACTTCTATGTCAGTGCCTTGACATTGAAAAATAGGATATAGGTTAATTTTTAAATTGAAACTGCCTTATTTGTGTAACCCTCACATTTTATGGAATATCTTGCATTTAAATAGCATATATATAATATATACTAGTGGCCTATTGCACGAAGATTCATGCAATAGGCCTACCTCCTTCCCCTGGCTGCTGGCACAGGTTTTCCTCCAGCATCCGGGACCCAGGCCTTTGGTCTGGCCGCAGCAGTGAGGCTTGGCTTCTCTGCTCTAGCTGCTCCCAGGCCCTCCTTTTTTTTTCCAGCTCCGCCAGGGGAGCCCAGGGTAGACTGGAAGCCTGGGTTGCCCGGTGACCCAGGCCCATTGTTACCCAGGCCCCCAGCCCCTCCTTGAGCAGAGTACAGGGCCAGCAGGAAGCTTGGCTTCCTCCGTAGCTGGGAGCAACCCAAGCCTCCTGCTCGCTCCAGCTCTGTGACCACTGCCATCTTCAGTGGTCTTCAGTCTTCGCTCGGTGCCTGTGTATGCAAATTAACCACCATCTTTGTTGGGTCAATTTGCATAGTGGTTCTGATTGGCTGGTGGGTATAGCGGAGTGGTGGGGTGACAGAGTGATGGTTAATTTGCGTGTTTCTCTTTTATTAGTGTAGATATCTATATCTATATCTATATCTATATCTATATAGATATAGATATAGATATAGAGATATAGATATAGATATAGATATAGATATAGATATAGATATAGATATAGATATAGATATAGATATAGATCTTGATTTACATAAAGTGAGGTAATAAAACTACCTATAAGATATGAAGATTAATTTACAGTTCAGATTTTATTTTTTGAATTAGGTAAGGATATGCATTTGGAAGAATTTAATATGTAACTCCTGCAGGTCAAAAACTGGGTTGGGATGAAGTGCAAATTAACTAAGTAAAAAATTGCCACATATTTAAATTTGCATAAAATTCATGCAAAATTTTGTTTATAGGTCCCAATAGCAAGTTACCAATATAAGAATTATTTTTTATACTGGAAGGAAGTTAAAACATAAAAAGAATACTCAAATTATCCACCTTAAGTCTTCATTTTCTAGTGATTTTGTTGACTGCAGCTTATCATTTTATGTAGAACAGTATGATTTTTGTAAATATTAGCATTTTCTCATCTCAACCAAAAGCAAGCAATTGAGTTATTATGTACATGACACCGTCATACAAAGCTCTTTGATATTTTTTGACGCTTTTTAATTCTTCATAAAAACATGCTGAAAAATCCTGACATGTTTGGGAGTGATTAGATCTTGACAACAGGCAGTTTTTCATTTCAGTTGAATCAGTGACTTGTCCATGAGACTTTATTTGAGACCCAGTGGTAGCCCGCAGACTGATCATGCAACAAAGTTCAAAGTCCTAGGCTAATAGATCAATCACTGTGAAAAAATATGACGTAAATGGTTTATACCTGTTCTGAGGGCAACAGTAGATTAACTGACAACAACTTAGTGAACAAATCCAATAATTTTAACATCCTGTCTCATTATAATGTCAATAATGCACTTATATTTTCAATGCAATAAGTACTAAAGAAAAAAAATCCCACAGTTAAAACGTATGTATTAAATATTTAATACAGAACAGAGAAACCACATTAATGGCTCTAAGGTTGCTTGATTTAATTTGTAGAAATAAGCTTAAAATAAAGGAAAAATCTTAATCTGAATTTAAAACTTTAGGATCTTCCAGAAGATTAGGAATAGCATGGCTGGCAAATGAGTTTTCCCTACAGACTACAATACTATATAAACAGACATTTCACAGAATGTGATTCTTTTGACAAAGCTTATAATGAACTGCAAATAAAGTGCATTTCAGAAATATTAGAATGAACTGACAATACCCAAATTGGAGCCTTCAGGAGGAACTGTATCCCTTCAATTTACTCTAAATGTACCCAAATTTTACAGACCAGTTTGTATCTAAAGAGAAAATATACCATGTATAGTCTCTGATTTAGACTAAAATGGAAGAATAACATAAACTTGGATAAAATTGAAAAAATACCATTAAGAAAGAAAAGGATTTGAAAAATTACTCGTAGATTTTATTACAATGTGTTAGTCCATATGCCTTAAATATTGATATTCTGAAAAATGGTGATGTTATATGTAGCAACATTATTTAGTACTGGTTACTTCCATTACGGTCTTGGAGGCTATTGCATTCACTCCTGTATTTTCAGAACCCAGTATACTCTCTGGTTCACAGGATATATCTATATTTACATCCATATCTGTATCTCTGTAAATGTCTTTATCTAAGAAGATATCCACGTATATAGAGATATATCTAAATCTACGTCTAAATAGCATCTACAAAAATAAATAGTTCCATATTAGAGCAATGTACAGACTAATATATCTACATATATAGACAAGCATATATATACATATATATATATATTAAATACAAAAATAAGAATGAGATCGTGTAGATAAGAATTTATGCTATTTTAGGAAAACAACCATCAGTAAATAAATTTAAATAAACACACATTAACTAGTATTTGGATGTCTAACAAGTTAGCAAAAATGAAGGACAACTAATTATATAGCAAGTAAATGAAAGTGTGGGTTTTTTCTATTCATTGGTAAACCATTTCAGAAGCAACTTGGCAATAAGCAACCAAACTATTTAAAGGGTCATGTACCCTTCTATTCACTAATTGTTCTATGATGCAACTATTCTAAGAAAAGTTAATAATGCCCTGGCCAGTGTGGCCCAGTTGGTTGGGCATTGTCCTATGTAGCAAAAGGTCACTGGTGGGATTCCCTGTCAGGGTACATACCCAAGTTTCTAACAGGAGGCAGCCGATCAATGTTTCTCTCTCACATAGATGTTTCTTTGTCAGGGCTCTTGTTCCGGCATTAAGAAGGGTTCAGCAATCTGAAGAAGGAGCTGTGTGTAATTTAACAGTCCAGAGAAGAAGCATAATTTTGAAAGGCATTTGGGGGTCAGAGGAGCCTCGTTAAAGAAATTAAGATCTCCTCGTCTCAGGACCCCATGCTTTTTATTAACACAAATTGTCCTGAGGCGAGGCAGATATATACACTTCAAAGGGTCAGGTTTCCTATACACAATCCATTGTCAGACTGGGGAGATTAGCCTAAGGCTCTTCAGGTGTTTGGCCAGTAGGAGGCAATAACATGTAGATTAAGATGCCCTGAGCAGCTTGGCAGCAAACAATCAATTTAATGCATCCTTTTCAGGTTTGGGGAAATGCCCTTGCCCCTCCAGATGATTCAGCCCTGCTGAACATGCTGGAATTGGCTCCCTGCATTTCTCTCCATCTCCCTCCCTCTCTCTTCCTCACTCTCTCTAAAACTCAATTAAAACATATGTTTTAAAAAAGAAAGAAAATATAATAAGAAAATCTTTATGTGCAGATATGTCTATTAGATCACTATATTGCCAAGATTTTAAGACAAACTAAATAGCCAATTATGTTATGAGTGTTTGGTAAATTATAGCATATGCACTCAATAGGTTAACATGTAGCCATTAAAATAATAAATATTAAAGTTGTGAATGATATGAGAAATATTTTAAATAAATATTAAATACATTTTATTCAAAAATGTGTAAATATTATATATAGCTATCAATGGCAAAAAAGTAAAGAAAATATAAAATATTGTACTTTCTTTATGAAGACCAATGGATAATCTTAGTTTTTTTCTTTGATTTTCACTCTTTTAATCTACTTCAATTTCCCATATTTTATAATGGGATGCATTATTTTATAGTAGCTCATATAATTAGAATTATATTATTGTTAAAATAAGATATGTTTCCCTGATAAATATTTATTAAGTACTATGGGCTAGTCATGGTCAAAAACATTAAATAAGTTGCTCTTTTTCACAGATATACAATTTCTAACCTTAAAAAAGTTGATATATAAATTGAAAACTAATAAGACACCAGAAAAAAATACAGAAATAAACAGATCCATAATCTGTGAAGATGATGTTAGGTTGTTGGGAATGTGCCTGGAGCCCTCTAATGTTCTATTCTGGGGAGCCAGTTCAGAATGAGATCAGGCAAGCCAGCCCCAGCCTGGAAACGTCCTGAGATGTCAATGTGTAAGGTATGAGGTTCTGAGATGAGATTAGAATAGAATTTTAGAGAAGCATAACTAAACATAGTGGGGTTTGTCTGATGTGACACCTTAAAAATGAACTCAATATTGCTGTGTGTGGTTCCTGAGGGCACAGAATCCATTCAGACATCATCCAAACCAACCGGAAAGGGCAGGAACTAGTTGTTGGGAGGCTGTTCCATGAGTCTTGAGTGTTTTTGTTTGCATTTATTTATTTATTATGGAACTTGACCTTCCTCACTAATTAGCACCTAATGGCAATTTCAATCATTAGAGGAAGTAATTTTAAAGGTATTAATTAAGCTCTAAATAGAGATTCTCAAAAAATGCAAATGAACAAATTTTCAAAATTTCTCTGTACACATTATGGCCACCTGCCTTCTTGTTTTGCTGACTATTTTCACAGCCCTGACATATAACAGTGCATATATTAACACAAAAGAACACGTCTCTGACATAGTGTATATTTTTTCTTCTGTAAAGCATTTTTTCTTTTCAATTCAGATTATTACAGCTATTTTTTTTTAATTCAGTGTTTCTTTTAAAGCCTACGGTTTATTTTCACACTTCTGATTGCCAGAGGAAGAGGAAAGAGGGTGTCGCACATCAGACATTCAAATCTAGACATTATGCAATCACAATGACAAGGATTAATAAAGATTAATTTTGTTCCCACTTAAAAAGTCCTAACACTTCAGCAATACCATTGCAGAGCATGTAAGAAAAATAATAATTATCATCAACTCTTGAAATGTACTTTCTTTTTATTATATAGTGTATTGCTGTCCATGTTGGCAAGTTGTTTTTATCAAAGTTTTTCTCTGGCTACAGTTTTCCAAGAAGTTACAGCTAAGACATAGAATTTATGCGGCAAAGACTCACCTGTATCACTAAAAAAATATGATCATTCTTCAAATAGCCACTTTGCTGGATTGGCTTACTTGCTTTATTTATTTATTTATTTATTTATTTATTTATTTATGTATTTATTTATGTATTTATTTATTTATTTATTTATTTATGGTATTATTACTTGTATTTTAAAGTGGAACATACAATTTATTTTAAAGAAGGCATCCTAATACTATTTATGACTTTGTTCTTCTTAAGAATTTTATCAAAAAAGTTGAATTCTCACAATGCTACATGATTAATTTCTTCTTTTTTGTTCTTTTTTCAAACACTCAAAAGAAAAATCTATCCAAACAACTTCTCATTCCTTTCACTCAAGTGACCATTTGAATGAAGTGTCCAACTACTTGTTTTGTTTGGGTAAACACAAGGTGAGTTCTTCTGAAGCTCTAGTATAAAGGGATGATACTATAAGCAAGCATTCAAAGAAACATAAAAATAGCAACACATTTTTTTTTACTTTATCCTTAAAGAAGTCCAACTCAGCACATACTAGTTGAAGTTCTGTGACACTTACGTGACCTGTGTGAAATAATTATTATTCAGCATCTCAAAACAGGAAGATAAAAATTATTAATATGTTCCCAATGATGTGTTGTTTTCAAAGCTATGTCTAAATGACGTGCTGAAATCATATCTATATTAGTCAGTCCCCACAAAAAGCTTTTTTAATCTAATCTCAACTATGTATACTAGAATATCTGATTTTTATTCTTCTTAGAAATATGATGTTTAATATTTTGTAAATGGTTTGCTACCATGCTATAGATTTTGAAAATAGAAAATAATTCATTTTATTTGTTGTTAAAATTATATATATATGAATATATATATATATATATAATTATATATATATAAAATTATATATATATAAAATTATATATATATAATTATATATATATAAAATTATATATATGTTGTTAAAATTATATATATATATATATATAATTTAAGGACATGTTTTATACAAATAATTTCTGTGAATCATTTCTTAATGATCTAAAACCCAAATAATAAGCAAGATACCATGGTGTTTAAGAGTCTGGTCTTTCGGCTCAGAATGCCTTGTTTGGAAAACTGACTCCTCCAATTTACTAGCCATGTGACTTTATAGAGGTTTCATAACTTCTCTGTGCCTCAGTTGCTTCCTTAGTAAAATCTTTATGATAATAACAGAACTTGCCCCATAAAATGTTAAATATATTAATTCCTAAGAAATACACCTGGCAATATAAAAATCTAATGTTGGCTGTATATTATTATTTTATTAACTTTTAACCAAAATGGTATAGTTTTACATTATAAAGCCCCTGTACCAATTGGCCTGGGTTTCTGAGTATCATGGATACATTCAAAATAATCCATGCAAATGAGTGTTAAAGAATGAATGTTGTATTCCCCCTCCCCCGACATTCATATGTAGAAATCCTTGCCCCAAGGTGATGACATTAGGAGGTGAGATATTTGGGGGAGGCATTAGGTCATGAGGGTCCAGCCCTTAACAATGGGATTAGTATACTTATACAAAGCTTCTTCCCAGCATATGAGATTACAGCAAAATAATTATCTCTAGATGAGGAAGCAAACCTTACCAGGCACTAAACCTGCTGGTATCTTGCTCTTGGACATCCCAGCCTGTGAGAAATAAATGTTTGTTGTTCATAAGCCACACAGCTTATGACAGTTTATTACATCAGCCTGAACACACTAAAATAGTGGGTTTATTTTAAATTCTTACTTTGCTAATATTAGTTCCTGATTATTGGAGCCATCTTTTTTCACAAGTATCCTTCCAATGGACAACCCACCTGACCTACAGACAATCCCTCACAGAACAAGCCTCTTTTCATATAATGCTCTGGTCTCCATCTGGAGGAGATCATTGGCCAAGGGCTCCAGCTACTGGGCTTTGAAATTGCCAAGGCTTTTATGCTGAGGCCACAACTCCTGTGGCAGCTTTCACCCAAACATGGAGTAATCCAAGGCTGCTACAGGGGGCCTGTTTCTCAGAGACAGAAGACAACTCTGACAGACTACGTGCATCAAGCCCTGCATGAGGGCCTTGTTGAAACTTCTTTAGATGGCACATAGCCCACCTTCCCTTTGTCTCACCTTCATTCAGGGTCTTACTGCACGCTACTAGCCTCACTCTGTTTACTCTCTCACAGGCACTTCCCTAATAAACCCTTGCTCAATTAGTCCTGTCTTGACATCTGGAGGACTGGGAATAAGAGCCACTGCATGGTTGACTGGCAGGAAATGGGCATGTTACCCAGGGTTTTTAATGTCAACCTCCACAGTCATATTGCTTGTAGGTTTGGTCTCCTGTGGAGTTGCAGTAATTATCATCTTCTCTTATTTCTGTGTCACCAATTATGTCTCAGTGTGTCTTCTACATGTGAGCTAAGTTTTATAGAGTCTGTGAAAGAGTGTAATTGTGGATTACTTAAATTCTCTGTATTAAGCTTCAAGGAACAAACAAACAAACAACAAAATGCATGTACATACCCTAGTCTATGCCTATTTACTAAATAACACAGTGTAGCACATGAATGTATATTCAGGTTTACCCCACAGTTTTAAACTTTTTAAAGCTCTTTCTATTCAGTCATTGGATCTATAATTATTTTGCATCAGTTGACTTCATTTATTAATAAAACTAACATCCATTGCTATTAATCTAGGTGATCTTACTGTTTCTTAAGAAACTAACATAGCAAAGTTGCATACGTTCAGCTGCTCTTGAATATAAAACAGACATAACAAACAGTAAGTCCAGAAATGCACTCTTGCTTTTTCTCCTCAGACCAGCTTGTCCCATAGTTTTCTTCTCATAAGTGAGCCTCCATTAGGTCTTTGGCTTTCTCTTTGACTTGACTTTTTTGTTCACCTCCCACAGCCATACCATCAGAAAAAAACTGAATACCTAAGACTACTTCTTCACTATTTATATCACTGCCGAATTGGGCCCAGTCAGATAGTATCTCCCCTCAGAGTTCCAGCTGGTCTAGCTGTTTCCAGGTTTCTCCTCACAGTCTACTCTCCACACAAAAGCCAAAATGAGCCTGAAAATGCAGGCGTCCTAGCCTTCCTCATCTGGTGTTCTTCCTCACTTAAAATAAATGCAACCCTTATCAGGACACCCCTGTGTTTCACAAGATCTGGCCCCTGCTGTTGACCAACTCTTGTCTTATTTTTGACCACTCTTCTTCCCCCAGTTCACTTTGCTCCAGACACATAGACCTCCTTGTCTTTTCTTAACCAGTTCATGCTTGCTCCTGCCTCATGATTGGCATTTGCTTGTACCTCTTTCTGGAATGTTGCTCCCTATATAACAGCATGATCTTTTCCAAATCTTCTTGGTTTCTGATCCAATATCACTTTATACCACCATATCTAAAACTGTATTTTCTTTCAGGCACAATCTCCTTATTCTGATTTGTTTTGCTTTTTTGTTTGTTGTTTTTTGAGTTGTTTCACTCCTTGACATTTTCTCCCAGTATACTCTCAGGGTCATGACGGGATAGATTGTGTCTATTTCATTCCTTGCTTTAATCTCAGGACCTAAAGAGAATAGTCCTTATATTTATTAAGTGCTGAGTAATTATTTGTTGAATAATTAATTAAATGAATAAAAATATAAATGAATTATTAATCTATAAAATTAAATATTTGCTTTATTAAATCATAGAATCAGTAGTGATATAATATATTTGGAAAGAAATAACCTCATAATAAGTGGAATTTAACCAATCAAGAGACCTGGATCTCAGTAACTAGATAAAGTAAACCTAATCAACTCTAACCTGATAATTCTAGTTTGAAATATAGTCTCATGAGAAAGGTTTAAGCAGTTGAAATAATATTTTATCTTTTAAATTGATAGCCTTATAATATAATTATTTAATTAGTTTCAAAATATTTTATTTAGTTTGTAAGAAATTACTATGGAATTTAAATAGTATAATTTTAATTTTAATCATGTTTATTATATAATAGAGCATCTGTTTATGTCAGATTTTACAAGTACAATATCAAATCCATATAGTACTATGTATCCGATATTGATGAAGCTCAACAAATATTAAGTGACTTCATCAAAATTAGATCATAATTATGAACAACTGTGGCTCCATACTTCATGCAGATTCCCTTCTCTGTTAGGATATATTATTCTGCTTCAGGGAAAGGGTTGTAGCTGGTTCAACTCCCCTTTGCACTCCTTATTTCATTAATTCCTATGTAGGCTTCAAGCATTTAATGGATATTGGAAATACTGAAGGACAGATAACAATAGAGGAACTCTCATCACCTCATTGCTGCTTCCAAAAAGTAGCTTCAGTTTTATTTGCTTCTTATGCTAGACTTCCAGGTATGATTTTAGAAGAACAATAACATTTCTTAACACCCGATTCCTCTAGGAAAAAGTGGAAGTCTGAATAATATTTATATTTAAAGTGAACTCCAAACCCATAATTCATTATTTAAGGTTGTTTGCAGTTTGTCCCTGCTCCCATTTCACCCTCATCTGAATCTGTTTCTATCCACAACAAGCAAAAACAACTAAAATTGTACACTTAACTCTATTATGCAATCCCCAGTAATATTTCAACATTCTTCTTTACTTAAGACTGGTATAAATACATGAAAGTATCTCGATTTTATAAATATATATTAAAAAAAGAATTAATAATTTAGTAAAGCAAGAGGCTAACCAAAGTAAAGTATATTTTAAAATTATTTGTTTATATTACCTCCTCAAGAAAACCTCTCCAGGGCAACACTGACTGGATTAAGTTCTCCTTCAATGACCTCCTATAGCATCTTGTATATAAATTCATTAAAAAATGTATCACTCTGAATTAAAATTCATTTGTTTACTAGACTTTGGAATCTTTGAGATAGAAATAGGACTTTTTACCTAATGAGTTCCTAGAATCTAATGCACTGCTGGAAGAAGGCATGCTGTATAAACACTGGTTAAATGAATGCATGAATTAACTGGAGTTTTAAATTAGTAGTGTTGTGTCAACATTATACAAATCATAAAACATCTTCATCCACAAAGAAATTAAAATTCCTAAAACAAATGACAAGAACTCAACCTTTCTAGTCTTTGTCCATATTATATAATTTTCATGTTTTTCTCTATACTATATCTTGTTATATAATCATTGTGCTAATGAATAAAAGATTTTACCATATTGTTTTAAGAATCATATGCATTTATTTGGAACAATATAAACAGATAATTTCACTTTTATTTTTTGTATTTTCTAGTATAAAATCATGTTAATACTTAAAATATTAAAAATAAGCTGAGTTGCTGTAGGTTTTCTCCTAAATGGATTTCTAATGATGCTTTTAACATTCACCATTGTTATACATTTAAGTCAAACCACACAATTTCTATTACAGTGCAATGAACATCTCTAGATTTAGTATATGCTTCCTGTCATTTCATGGATTCTTTATTTGGGATATTTGGTGAAAGATTATAAACATTTTATACCCATTAGAATAGTTGCTTACAAAATAGTTAAACAACTTCCATTATAAATAATAAAGAAATGTATATATACAGTAGTCAAATAGAGTATGTGGATATTCATTTATTATTTTTTCTATTTAATATGTATTTCCAAAACACCTCTCCAAGCAATTAAATACTAGTACAGCAGAGTTGCTTGGAGGTAAAGATAAGTCTCTCTTCTTGTAATATTTGCTCTTTCCAAATAAGGGTCAACAAATGTCTAAAAAAATAACGAGCTGAATTAACCAGTTCAGGTCTTTTTTTCAAAGCAACTTAGAAGACTGCAGTGCAACTTTGGAACCATATACTTTGGGGCAACTTGGTGTCTCATACTCATTGTTCATCTTTTTCTTGGCATGGATATATTTGTAATCAATATGTTGACAGTTTTCTTCTAACCGTGAGTAGCGATAATGTGTTCTTGATGGCCAAACTGATACTGTCAACAATTTGTGGCAACAAATTAGTAAGTGACAGCTTTGAAATAATGTTTCCTGGAGAAAACAGTTTTCTTCTTTTACTTTCTATGAGAAATTTGGCTTATTCAATGCTGTTATATCAGAAAGTGAGTACCAGTATGTCTTCGTCTGAGAGCTTGCCCTCCAGTGGGTAGCACGATGGTACTCAGTAAGGAAATATCCAATTTGTTCTCATGTGATTTACCAATGGCACCGAGAATAAATATCTATGAATCAAACACAGGATGAATCAGACTAATTTTCTGAAACTTGAATTTAAGTATGACATTATATAAACTAAGGCATTCTGAAACAAACTATTAGCAAATAAAATTAAAATATGAATAAAAATAAATCTAGTTAACAAAATAAAATATGCATCAAATTTGTTTGTTTTAAGATTTTAAAGTATACTTATCTTCAATGAAATTTTTGGAATCAGAATTTTCATGTTTCCAAAAGATAATTTAACATAATATGGACTATTAGTTTTGATTTGAAAAATTAAATTTGTTTTGTTACTATTTTTATCATAAATTTCAGATTTAATTTAAAACACTTTTTTTTTATTTTCAGCATTTGACCATTATTAAATTAAGCAACATTTTCTCCTATACATTCTTCCTTTTTTTTTTTTTTTTTTTTTTTTTTTTTTTTTTTTTTTTTAGAAATAGGAGCACTAGTGGGCTGGGATCCTGAGGGGTAGGATGGTAAGAAAACTTTGGAAGATGATTCCTTTAAGAATTTTTCATCTATAACATTTTTCTTGCTAAATTTAGGATTTTGTGTAATTGAGCTATTTCAAAAATAAATTCTATATACATATTAAGTTCAGTGCAACAATAAGCCAGATCCATAGAGATGTCTGCTGTTCAATAGATCCTTCATTACTGGGAATTTCACAGATGAAATTTTTTTCTCTCCTCTGCTGAAGAAATGGATAAGAAGACCTTCTCTGAAATGTTAATTTGGAGATAGAGAAATTAAAAACTAGTATATGGTAAAACCACCTGATCGCCTTCTTGCTGCTGCTGTTCCATCCTGTCTCAGCTTCCAGTGGTTTGCGGGTGATCTTTGCATTTCTTGACTTCTGCTGCATCACCCCAATATCCACTTTCACTTTCGCATGGCATTCTCTTCTTGTGCATGTCATCTCTAAATTTCTCCTTTTGTAAGGATGCCAATCATATTGCACTAGTAGGCCCACTCTACCCTGGGGTGACTCCATTTTAACTAATTAATATCCAAGACACTAGTGCCTAATAAGGTCAGATTCTGAGGTGTAGGGGTTAGAACAGCAACATACAAACTTTAGGAGAAACAATTCAAATCATGAGACAATTGCCTTAATTCATATGTCTCTCTCCTCTCACATCCACCTCTCTCTCTCTCTCTCTCTCTCTCTCTCTCTCTCTCTCTCTCTCTTTTGTTCTCCGTCCCTTCCTTCTACTCTCTCTCTCAAAAAAATCAATGGGAAATATATCCTTGGTTGAGGATTAAAAACAAAAAAACCAATATGGCTCTGAAATTTATGCTTTTGTATAGTCAAAAAAATTAAATTAATATCCATTTATCCTTGTCTCTTGGGATTTAAGTTAATTACATATATCACCTATTTTATGCAACTACTACATGAAAACAGTAAATTATTTTCAAATCAAACTTTGGAATTTATTTCCTCTTATTCTTTAATAATTCAACCACTGCATTGTCTTATACCAGGAGGAATATATATATATATAATATTAACAATTTATTTTTTAAAAAAAATTCTTTGCTTAATAGAGTCTGATAATGTTGGTTCACCTGATAAAAGTGAATGCTATATGTTTAATAAACTTTTAGAAACATTTTTTTTTACCTAAAACTATTCGATATGCTTCCTCAGAAAATAACATATATTTGAAGATAACTAATTATTCTAGTATAATATGAAGTCCATTGATGGTTAAATTTATTTCTAACATAATTTTAGATAGCACTCTCAGAAATGTTTTCCAGCAAATCAGCAAGACAGAAACTAGCAATGCTTTGAACCAAATTTTAAAAGAGGAATGATTTGTACTTGAGATTTAAAATACATATATAAGTAATGAATTTATTTTAATGAGAAAAAATTAGCAGCCAATAATTACTGCTGCAATTGGATAATTGTTCAGGCAATTGAGCAATTTCAGTTGCAATTGGACACTTTCCACTTATCTCTGAGTTGTAATTAACCAATTTTAGGCATAATTATTTGTACCTGGGCTTTTAGCTGCTAAATTTATTCTACCTCATGCTTCAAAAACATGTTGCTATGTTTACTATTTCTTATTCGGACTGCCTCTGATTTTTCTGAATATAAGGCAATGCCATCCAAGAGATTTCCATTAATGATGGTTACTTCAGACTGGAAATGGAATATCTTAGCCCTTCAAATAGCTGCTAAAGTGCACAAAAAAATTTTTTTAAAAGCATTGCCTAAATTGAAAAATTAACTTCTTCAACAAGCCATTTTAGTCAAAACAATTTCTTGACAGAATTGACTTTTGACCAATTATTTAGCTAAATTGATAGTTTGTTTTACTTAATTTGCCTGTCAATTTAGTCAAAACTCTGAGAGTTTGAGGAAGCTACTGCCAAACTGTGCTTGTAGGAAAGTAAAGTAAATTACAACTATACATTACAACATAATGGTGTATAAAATACATGTGACATCATACAACTTTTAAATATGATGCTATAGCTAAACTGGATATTTTCAATAATATTTTTTCATAGTAAACATCCTATAGATGCTTACATGATTTTCTGTCTCAAATGCCTTCATCCCCATTTCTGTGTACATATACTTTGATTATATTTAAATGCATGTGATATGTGTAAGTTTTCTAGACAGATATCCCATCTTATTTACCCAAATATCCCAAGTGTCTCATGGACTTCCTTGCACACCTTAAAAGCTAAGAAGATCTGTTGACAATCACTCTACAAAAAGGGGCAAATATTGCTATCATATATCTTCACTTAAAAAATATATTTTTTATGTGTCATTTGTTTGTCTGTTTTTACCAGAACTATAACTTTTAAAAAATAGAACAGATCTGCAAATAATTAATAGCAGGGCAGCAAGTGATACTAGATTCCAGATATCATGGTATTAATCAGTACTAAGAGCCTTAATTCTCACTGAGGGGTAATTTGCATATCATAAGTAGTAAACAACCTTTCAGTGGTCTCAACCTGTGGGTCACGACCCCTTTGGGGGTCGAATGACCTTTTCACAGGGGTCACCTAAGACCATCGGAAAATACATATATAATTACATATTGTTTTTGTGATTAAGCACTATGCTTTAATTATGTTCAGTTTGTAACAATAAAATTGGGGGTCACCACAACATGAGGACCTGTATTAAAGTGTCTTGGCATTGGTCTGAGGGAAGGCCTACCAGGCAGAGCTGGCTTCTTCCTTTGTCCTTACCCGACTCTCCAGCACTTCCCTTTGGCTGAATCCAGCTGACAAGTGAGCCTGAGAAATGAGTCCTAGGAGGGCCAAAGCCCTGCAGGATAAAATGGAGCAGAGGAAACATCAGAAATCAATCTGAGGTCTACATTGAAAAACAAACTTCAGAGTAGCCATTATGACTTAATGTAATGTAGATTTTTCTCCTAGATTCATCAACTTTAGAAAACATATGTTCCTTCCCACTATGAAAGATGAGGTCATTAGCTAATTCACTAGACTAGACCCTTTCCCCATCAACCTTCACATTTTGTTGATTTTTTAAATAATTGTTTTGTCTTTCTAGAGCTGCCTTGAATAGCTTCTATCTTATGTTTATCTAAGTTTCTTGATTTAACAGTTTTAGAGAGAACAATATACTTTTGGCCTTTCTACCTCTCTAAGAATATTTGATATCTTTCATTTGGTAAAGGTATCATTGTACATGTGAAAAGTACATCCTATTATTTAATAACTTTAATTTTGTGTGCTATGTTCTGTCTGTTGATGATTTATGAAATTAAAAATCAAACTCACAGCATTTATATGACTGAAAATTCACTACTACTTCTTGTAGTATCAAGTAATGTGGGTCTAGCCATATGGAAGGAAATGTAAACCCAAATTATGCAAACACCACTATTCAAATATCAGTATAAGTATCAAGGGAGCTGGGATCTTCTTTTTAATTTTAGATTTTTTTTTTCTGGATCATATGTTACTGTGGTCGGCTGAATAATGGTCCCCCAAAGATGTTTATGTCTTAATGATTGGAACCTGTGACTGTTTACCATATGGGGCAGACCCTTTTCAGTTGTGATCAAGTTAAGGACCTTAAGCTTTGAAACATTATTTTGGATTACCTGGTTGGTTTCAGTGTAGCCAGGAGTTCTAGAAAAAGAGAGGAAGAAGGTCAAAGGTGGCAGGAGAGGGCAAGATAAGATGGGAGTAAAGAGTAGAGTGAATCTGGCTGTTGGGGAAGGCTGCTCACACACTGTGGTATGTCTACACAATGGAATACTACGCTGCTGTAAAAAAGAAGGAATTCTGACCATTTGCAACAGCATGGATGGAACTGGAGAGCATTATGCTAAGTGAAATAAGCCAGTCAGAGAAAGATAAATATCACATGATCTCACTCATTTATGGAATATAATGAACAACATAAACTGATAAACAAAAGCAGATCCAGAGACAGAGAAGCATTGATCAGACCATCAAACCTCAGAGGGAAGGTAGGGGAGGGTGGGGGTAAGGGGAAGAGATCAACCAAAGGACTTATATGCAAGCATATAGGCCTAACCAATGGACACAGACAACAGGGGGTGAGGGCATGAGTGGGGGGGATAGGGAATAATGTGGGGATAAGGACACATATGTGATAACTTAATCAATAAAAAATTTAAAAAAAAGATTAGAGTGAAGCATCAAGGAGCCATGGAACACTGCCACCTGCAGAAGCTGAAATAGGAAAAAAACACAGTCTGGAACTCTGACTTGCCATAACCAACCAGCCCTGCTGTTCCTTGATTTTAGACTCTTAAAATCTATTTTGAACTCCTGATCTTTAAAATGATAAGGGGAATATTTGTATTGTTTTAAGCCACTAACTTTGTGGCAATTTGTTATAGCAGCAATAGGGAGAAAATCTAGTTATTATCAATATTTACTTTATCTCATGTCTAATTATGATTTACTTTTTTCCTAGAGTACAACTTATTGAGTGGTATCTTCCAATGTTTCCTGGATGAGAAACTCCCAGAATTCTGAATTGCATGTCCCAAAATAAAACTTTTGCACCTGTGTTTGGCTTATTATTTATATGCAAAAAAATCCCTCCCCCCCCAACACACACACACACACACACACACACACACACACACACACACAAAACTAAGGTCCAAACATTTTAATTTTAATTATTTGAATACAGAGTTGAGATTTATTCCCAGTAGTATCCTAGGCTAAGTATCTAGATCATTTCCTAGATTAAATAAATAATCTATTTAAACAAAACTCTGAAAAGCCAGTAAGATTTGATAGACTAGTAAGGAATACATAAACCAGATTATATGTAAGCCAAATAAGCCAGAAATAAATGAGACTAAAGCTATTTTTGTTCTGCTTCCAAAAGCAGAAAACTTTAGTTCCAGTGAAACAGTGGGGTGAACATATAGGATAAATGAGAAGGACGCTGAATGTGTTAGAACGTTGCACAGTTAGAAAGGGGAATGTGACACATACATTACTATGGAAGTCTCATACAAGCCGAATATTAATCAAGAAAGAAAGTAAAAATAATGCATAATGTGTGTTTTATATAATGATTAAAATAAATCTAAAAAATAGTCACACATATAATAACAATTTTGACTAAAGCAAGGGAATGAATATTAAAAAGTCAGGAAAATTAGCCTCAGTAGAGAGTGAAGAGATTATTTGGCTAGGGCTTAGCATGTGAGATAGATGGGATTTCTCAAGTGCTGATAAAGTTCTATTTCTAATTTAAATGACTACATGAATGTTATTTATTAATCAGTCCTTAAACTTCACTCATGTTAATCACTCCTCAACATGTCAGATATACTATACATACCAAATAAGCAAGCACACATTCTCTCTCTCTCTCTCTCTCTCTCTCTCTCTCTCTCTCTCTCTCTCTCTCTTTATTCTAATATGATGTTTCAAAAAGTCTAAATGAAATTTTAATAGTGTCTCTTTTAATAACCTCTTTTCTCAGACATACTCAGTGTGAATGGACTCCCATAGGTCAATTTGGAAAACATAATTTCTGTTTTCCAGCATCCCTTATAGCTATTTGTGGCCAGTGAATAGTCCTTGCCAAGGATGCTCTAACCCTGTTCATTTCCCCTTAGCATTATTTAAATTCTATCCCCTATGTTCTCTAATAATATTGGTAAAGCCAGCTTTAATTATCACTTTGTCTCCCCCATTTACTTATTTGTTCATATCTAGATCTGCAAAAATATAGACTCATTTATCTTACTAGTATTTTATTCTGTTAGTGTTATGACATAAATTATGTATTATCACAGTTCAGGTATTCAAGTTTTAACCCCCAGTATTTCAGAATGTGAATTTTCAGATATGAAGTATGTAAAGAAATCAATTAAGTAAAATGATTCCTATGAGTAGACCCTAATCCAATATGCCTGGTGTCCTGGTGAGAAGTGGAGGTTAGGACACAGGCAGGGAAGATCATGTGAAGACTCCATCCAGAGAGAGAAAGGCCTCAGAAGAAACCAACCCTTAACCTTGGCCTCCAAAACTGTGAGGAAATACATTTCTATTGCTTAAGCCACTTAGTCTGTGGCACTGTTTTATGTCAGCCCAAGTAAATTAATATAGTTATAATCAGAAATCATTGTGACAGTTTTTGGGTGTTTTTATTTTTTCTTATGGTGGTTGATGATGACTCTTTTTTGAAATGCAAAGATTGGAGAAGGACATCAGTAAGTGAGGGCAATTAGGGAGGTAATAAGGCTGCATGATAGTTGTCACAGGATTAGAGTTTTTTAAAAGTGGGAAAAATTTTTCTGAGAGTACTATGTATGAAGAAACACACCTTTATAGCTAGCTTGACATACTGGCAATATAGAGTAATCACACCTTTTAATGTAGAAACCAAATATGATTATGTCAGGACAGTGAATACAAACCAGGACTAATCTAGGGAAATTGGGATCGATAATCACCCTAGATATCAGAGGACTAGAAATAATTTTCACCTGAGTAGATTTAATAAAAATATGATCATCCAGGTTCTGTCCTGTGATCTAAGGATACAGAGATTTTCAGGAAGTAGAGGATACAAGTGAGTTAGCTACTTACAAACATGATGTTGCAGAAAGCATGGTAAGGAATAAAAAAAAATTACTGTTATGACACAAAAATAAGACAGAGAACAGACAAAATCTAAATAAATAGGTTTCAATAACATTATGGAATTTTTTACACTGTTTCCAAATAAGTGAATAGCAAACAACATCTTTCCTTCATTGTCATCGTATCTCTTCCCAATTTTTCAGCTTTTGATAACATGTTTAATTTTCAAGGCTAACTGGTGGTTTAGCTAGTGTGTGCATTCAATTTATTTCTCTCCCCAAAGATAATATATATACTAGAGGCCTGGTGCACAAAATTAGTGCACGGGGTGGGGGTGGGGGGTCCCCTAAGCCAGGCCTGCACCCTTTCATGATCCAGGACCCCTTGAGGGATGTCCACCTGCCGGTTTAGGCCCAATCCCACAGGAATCTGGCCTAAACTGGCAGTCAGACATCTCTCTTGCAATCCTGGACTGCCGGCTCCTAACTGATTGCTTGCCTGAATTCCTGATCACCCCTAACCACTCTGCCTGCCTGCCTGATCGTCCCTAACCACTCACCTGCCTGCTTGGTCGACCCTTACCACTCACCTGCCTGCGAGATTGCCCCTAACCCCTCTGCTTGCCTGTATGATTGCTCCTAACTGCTCGTCTGACTGCCTGATCACCCCTAACCACTCGCTTGCCTGCCTGATCACTCCTAACTGCTCGCCTGCCTGCCTGATTGCCCCTAACCACCTCTGCATAGTTCCTCACCAGCGTGGCTTTATTATGTCTGCCAAATTCTCACTCTGCCATCTGCATGATGTAACTGGAAATGTGATTCATTGGACCACATGACTTTTTTCAAATGCCCGACTATCCAATCCTTGTGTTCCTGTGCGAATTGGAGATCCTTTATCTTGGTAACTGCAGACAGCAAAGGTGTTCGAACAGGCTTTCGGCTTCCATATCCCATATGATTCAGTGTAAGGCTAATTTGCCTACAAACATCAGGTGGTCATAATAATCTGGCCACTCAATGTATATATACATTATATCTGACTCTAATTCAAATAAAAGCGTTCTTTTCTTTTCATTTATTTTTCCATATAGAAATGAAATATGTTTAAATTACAAAGTACCTAGTAGAAAGTAAATATAAGTTGCTAGAGCCAGCAATTGGAATGAAAGAAAATACAAAATAATTCAAATATCAATATTTTTGAAGTTTGTGTAAGGAACTGATGATTAGAAAAAGAAAAAAAGGAAAGGTAGATTTTCAGAGATCCTATCTCCTGTGTTCTGTCATTATACCTTCCCTACCTCTAGAAGTCACTTGAGTATTAAAACAATATTGAAAAAAGATGACAATATTTTATTCACTCCTGAAAGATTAGACAAAATTTAATATTCTTTTACAGACATCAGATAATTTCCTTTTAGCAATATTTCAGAGGAAACAATATATATTGGCAGCAAAATGATCTTTTTTTGTTCTAAAGAAAATGCATATATCAATTTTAAGAAATATCCATATGGAATATGTTTCAAAAGGAACAATAAAAACTTGAATGTTTTATCCATCATATGATTTTAATAAATAAGGTAGTAAGGCAATATGTGGTTTGCCAATGAATCCAGAGGGCCCATTGTAAGTTATGAAAGATTATGAATTCATAATGGATTCTTAATATCTAATGACAATCTGAACATGGTCCTGATACCAGGTAGCACCAAGGGAGGTCTCAATCACATACCAAAGTCCAGGTTCTCATCATGGAACAAGGAAGAATTTGAGAGTGTGATAGAAAGATTTAGCAAGCACAATAAATTTATTAAAAAGATTATACAAACTCAATGAGTGAAAGTGGGACACCTCAGAGAATGAGATGCCCGGATGGAATCTGGGAGGAAGGTTTTTATTAAACTGAGGCAAGGTGGGGGACAGGATGGTCTTTGGCCTCTGACACTATAAGGTGACTTTTAGTGTTGCTGGTCCTTGTACCTTACTTTTGCAGGAGTTGGGGAAGGGTTCCAAAACTGCAATGCAAATTTATTATAAAGATACTAGAAGCCTGTTGCATGAAGATTTGCACAATAGGCCTTCCTTCCTCTGGCTGCTGGCACCCGTTTTCCTCCGGCACCCGGGACCCAGGCCTTTGAGGCTTGGCTTCTCCACTGCAGCTGCAGTGAGGCTTGGCTCTACCTAAATATAGCATTCCATTTAATGCACTTCCCTTTTCGGATTCTCAGTCCAAGACTTACTCTAGATATTACTTATGTATACATATAAAAGCCCAGTGACCATTATGGCTGGTCGCTATGATGTGCACTGTCCACCAGGGGGCAGACGCTCAATGCAGGAGCTGCCCCCTGGTGGTCAGTGGGCTCTCACAGAGGGAGTACCACTCAGCCAGAAGCTGGGCTCACAGCTGGCAAGCGCAGCAACGGTGGCAGGAGCCTCTCCAGTCTCTATAGCAGCACTAAGGAGCCACAAGCCAAACAGTAAGGAGTGAGCAAACAGGCAGTAAGGAGCAGCAAGCCAAGCAATAAGGACCAAGCAGGCGGGCAAAAAGAAAGGCAAGCCAAGTGATAAGGAGTGAGCAGGTGGGTGGTTAGGAGCGAGGGGTCCCAGATTGTAAGAGGGTGTAGGCCTGGCTGAGGGACCCACCCCTCTGTGCAAGAATTTCATGCATTGCACCTCTAGTCCTATATAATAAAAGCCTAATATGCTAAGTGTCTGTTCATCAGGTTGGCCATTCAACCAATCAAAGCGTAATATGCTAATGATGTTAAGGCCACTCATCTGCTCACTATGACATGCACTGGCCACCAGGAGGCAGACGCTCTGACCAGTAAGTTAGCTTGCTGCTGGGGTCCGGCTGATCAGGACTGTACAAGACGGGCCGGACATGACCTGAAGCCCTCCTTAGGTCCCTCCCTGGCTGGCCAACCTCCCGTGTCCCTCCCCAGCCCCGTGCCCTCTCACAATCCAGGCTGAGGAACGCCCCCGCCCCCCAGTGTGTGAATTTCATGCACTGGGCCTCTGTCTATATATATAAAAGCCTAATATGCAAATTGTCCCAGCAGGTGGTCAACCAGGAGTTTGACGACTCACTATGACATGTGCTGACCACCATGGTCCGCGTGCAGAACATGACGGGTATCAGCAGCAGGCAGCAGAGCACAGGACATGGCAGGCGGCAGCCACGGCAGGATGGTGGAGCAGGTGAGCGGGGGCACCAGACCAAGATGGGGCACCAGTCACTGTCATTGGGGCAAGCCTCTGGCAGTTACTGAAAATTCTTTGCACCTGTGCACTGCAGTCCTGCCCCTCAGGAGCAGGGGGAGGTTGAGAATCCCTGAGGGGCAATCAGGACCAGCAACTGCTGCAGCAGGTGTGAGCAGTGGCTGCCAGCCCCGATCACCCCTTAGGAGCAGGGGGAGCGGGAGAAGCCCTGAGGGGTGATCAGGCTGGCAGCTGCCACTCACACCCACTGATGGCACCAAGCGATCGGGGCCAGTGCCATCAGCGTGTGGGAGCAGCGGGAACAGGGCTGCAGGCAGACAGGGGACCAGGGGCTGTGGCAGGAGGGGCTGGGCAGGAGTGCGGAGGATAGGCTGAGACCTGCCCCTGTGCCCACCGAAGCCTCATGGCCCACAGTTCCTTTCAAGGTGCACAAATTCGTGCAACAGGCCCTTAATCTTACCTAATAGACAAACATGTAAACTGACCGTACCTTCACTATGCTAACCAGCCAATCAGGAGATGGCGGTTAATTTGCATATGTAGGCTCCAAGCAAAGACAGAAGACTGAAGGCAGCTCCGGCCAGAGCAGCAAAGACAGAGGTGGCTCCAGCCGGAGCGAAGGCCTGGGTCCCAGAGGCTAGAGGAAAACCGGCGCCAACAGCCAGGAGAAGGGAAGGCCTATTGCACGAATCTCTTTGTGCAACAGGCCTCTAGTCTATATATATAAAAGCCCAGAAACTAAAATGGCGGAATGACCAGAATGACTGGAATGATCAGTAGCTATGATGTGCACTACAGCAGCCAACTAGGCTGATCTGGGCCCCAATCAGCCCCCACCACCCTCTGGCCCCACTCCTGATCAGTCCCCAAAACTCTGATCAGTGGCTGGGCTGGTCTGTGAACCGCCCGCAGCCCCTCCTCCCCTCTGGCCTGGCCCAATGGGCCCCCATCAGGGCAGGTCTGTCAGACCCTACCCATGCACGAATTTATGCACCAGGCCCCTAATTTTTACATATTAGACTTGTTATACTCTAGTCTCTCAGTGAAAGTATTACAGAAGTCTCCTTTTTTGTTGTTTCACTTATTCTTAAGTGCGAAAGCATCTTTTGTTGTTGTTTTCTTTTCTTAAGCGCTATGTTATTAAAACAAATTCTGACTGAAAAATTTCTGATGTTTGTCCACATAAAACTTTTAGAGAATCAGTAAAGGTAGGAAATGACTAAAAATCAAAGACTACTCAACATGAACCTGAATAAAAAAAACAAATCATTGGGTTTTGAATGAACTGTTTTACTAGTCTAAGGAAAGATGGCTTAGGAAAAAAGTGGTTTGCTGATAAATATTATTACTTCTTTTGAAAAAGCAGTATCCTATATAACAAAAGGGAATGTGCTAATTGGCCCTAATAGTGTCCAAGTCACAGCCGGTAAAAGGTGCTTGTGCACAGGAGCTCGGGGGCGGGGACGGGGGTGAGGACTTATGCCACCAGGACATGAGGCTGCTTCCAGGGGCGGCCCCCCAGTGGAAGTGTGTGAAGGCCCTCAGTGCTGCCCGACTGGGAGGGTGGCATTAGGATGGGCCACAATGGACCCCAGTGGAAGCGTGTGCAGTCCTGTGGCGCTGCCAGGCCTGGAGGGGGGTGTTAGGATGGGCCACAGTGCCCCCGCCCCCATGGAAGTGCATGCCTACGATGCTGCCCTGCCCAGAAGGAGGCATCAGGGTGGGGGTGGGGCCTCGGCGGAGAGCTCTCAGCACTCCTGCGCTGGGGTCTGAAGGCACGGAGAGGAAGGGAGAGCACATAGGCAGTTAGGGGGTTTAGGCCAGGAGAGGAGTGCAGATAGGCAGTTAGGGGGATCAGACCAGGAGGGGAGAGCAGTTAGGGGCATCAGGCAGGCAGGCAGGTGACTGCTTAGGAGCCAGTGGTTCTGGATTGCGAAAGGGATCCCAGATTGGAGAGGGTACAGGCCAGGCTTAGGGACCCCCCCCACCCTGTGCATGAATTTCGTGCACTGACCCACTAGTATTTATATATAACCAACATACAGAAAAGTATTTCCAAAATGATTTCTTATATAATATGCATATATATATTTTTTATAATCCTATGTAGACAAGGAAAACTTTCATTAGCAGATTTTTTCAAAATGATAAAAGGCTGTCTGCCACCACATTTTATACTATGAGTTATTTTCCTAAAATATAAACTTATATATTGTTAAATCAATTATTATGACACAATTTTCTACCATATTTTCATGAACTCTAAATCTTATAAGATAAACACTTGACATTTAATGAAGATGTGTTTTTCTGTTCATATAAGTATATAATAATAATAATAATTATATATATATATATATATATATATATATATATAGATAGATAGATAGATTTATAGCTCAAAGACACATGACTTACTGACAGGGATAAGGTCACTTGTCAAAAAAATTGTATTTGCTGTCTTGAAATTGACATGTAACCAATGAAAAAGTAAAACCATTTAAAACTTTAGATGTGTAATGGAGTTATTGACCTTTTGCTTCTACTGTTTTATATATATACAATTGTCAAGTTACATACTACTTTTGCAAACTATGTGTACTGTTTGAAAAGGCAATCATTTCTTTATAATGGCTACATGTTTTTTTATTCTTACTATAAATGCACATTATGCTTTAGTTCTAATATTTGAGATATTAAGTAAATTTCAGTAAAGTAACTTTATAAAAGATGTCTAAAAAAATAAATGTACCTTCAGTCATGGGCAAAATATAGATGAAAAAATCTTAATTTCTTTTGAAATCATTCAAAGCAAAATATCCATATTAGAGTAAAATTTGAGTAATAAAAGTATAGGTTAAAAGGCTGACTTATAACAGTATGTACAGAATAATATTTTAAATAGTAAATTTAAATGCATTGTTATAATTATTTTATATATTTACATATATAGGCATAATTATATATAGGATATAAAAAATGGAAATAAACAAAGCTTACGATTATTATCTCTGAGTTGTGATAGCAATTTTTTCACATTTGTTTTAATATGCACCCTAAGTTTTCTGTGGTAAGCAAATTTTATATTTAAAATCCTATATAATAAAAGGCTAACATGCAAATCAACCGAATGTCAGAACAACTGGTCTCTATGATGCTCACTAACCACCAGGGGGCAGACGTTCAATGCAGGAGCTGCTCCCTGGTTGTCAGTGTGCTCCCACACGGGGAGCGCCACTCATCCAGAAGCCAGGCTCATGACTGGCGAGCACAGCGGCGGTGGCAGGAGCCTCTCCCACCTCCTTGGCAGTGCTAAGGACCCCTTGGGGCATGTCTGGAGGGTTCGGGCCTAAGCCAGCAGGCAGACATCCCCTGAGGAGTCCCAGACTGTGAGAGGGCACAGGCCAGACTGAGGGACCCCTCCCCTGAGTGCATGAATGTCGTGCACCAGGCCTCTAGTTATAAAATAATATGCCAAGTAAATTTTATATTGGCCTTTCTTAAGACAATAAAGTGTTGTGATTCACTTTTAATAAATTTTCAAGACATACTTTAAATTGTGTAATCACCTACATCTCCTTGAGTTATGTACTGGGCAAGGTTGAAATAACTGAGATATTGGTCAGAAATTCCCAATTGGTATCATAATTCAGTTGTATTTTGGGTGGCTTTAGATGCTTCTTAAATTTATAGAGGTTGAGATTAAAGACAAAAAGACCTCCTTCCAAATTTTCAATGCTTCTTCGTTTATTTAGTATATTTTAGAGCAATTATTTCATGAATATAAATCATGTGGGTTTAATATGGACATTTTCTTAAATATGTAAAAATACAAAGAAGAAAAGTCAGCCATGATCTCAGTCTTTATAGGTAACTACTGGTAATAATTCCTTGAATTTTCCTTCTTAATATGAATACATTCTTAAAAAATAAAGCAGAATTATAAGAGCAGTGAATCTTTTCTGTTGTATTTCCAGACATGCCTCCAGCACCTAGAACCACAACTGACACATAATAGGTGGCCAGAATAATTTGTTCAAAGTGCGTTTTGCTTGTTCCTCATTTTCCTCAAATTATGTTCTAAAAGATTTCCCCAACATTCTTCACAACCAGTACTTTTAAGGAAACGTACTTCACTCCTCCACTCTTTCAATTCTACCTGCCAAAGGAAACCAGGATCAATAGTTTGGTGTATTTCTCAATCACTATGCTCTCAGATGCAAATACCAGATGCCTAAAGTAAAATGTCCAAAGCAACGATAAAGTCAATGTATTGGTTTAGGCAAGGGCCATCACTGGGCTTAGTGCATGGTTTTGTCAGGGCTCTTGCTCTCCTGTGTGATTCTCCTGTGTCCACACTTCATTATGCACTGCCCTCAGGCTGACGCCCCACCCCTTGATAATAGGGTAAAACACAGAACAATGAACAGGCCTCACCTCGTGACAGCTTCCAGAGTGAGAAACTGCTCCTCCCGCCAGCAGACTGATTGCAATCTCCATTTTGAGAAGCCCTGCCTTCACAGAGCTTAATTCTCAGAATGTAGAAGTTGCCTCCACTGGACAGGAGTTTACTCTGTGTTCAGGGAATTCTTTGCCCAGAAAGATAACTGTAAACCAATCAAAGATGTCTTTGTTTGGGACAGATTCCTCAAACTGTCCCTTTAAGACATTTTTTTTTTTTTTTCATTTGGGCAAAGGGCCTCTTCCTCAGGACAATAAATCACTTAACTTAGAAAAAGACACACTTATCAACACTGTTTATTATGCAGTCTTGTTTCAAGGTAGTCACCTTACTCTGTGCACCAATCTATTATATTGTACTATATTAAATCATACATCTTGCCTCATCCTACTTAGATCCCATTATTGAAAGGCCTGATTTAAACTACTCAACTCAGGGCTTGAACTCTATTCTGAATTTCCTATTCTGAGACTCTAAGATTCCATGAACATGGTACTCTCTTTGGTATTATAGGAATAAAATCAATCAGCTTTCCTGATCAATAGAAAATACGGTGATCTTTTTGAAAATCAGCGACTGGCAATTTTGATTAGACCCCAGTCAAAATTTCATTGCACAGATTGGTCTACCTTTCTGTCCAGACCTAAATTTATCACTCTGTCAAGGAGCATGATATTACTCTCAACAACCACAGCTGTTTTGTTTATTTTAAACCCTCATTACATCAGTTATTCTCCCAATATAATAGTGAAATTGCGGTGAAGGTTGAAAAGAAAGGATGTGTGTAGTAAAACAAAGGTAGCAAAACATTTTTAGAAATAATGAAAAACAAGAACATCAAACTTAATCCTACCAGACCTGAGGCCCTGAACCTAACTGTCCCCTATACCTGAGCTCCTGAGCATTAAAGAGAAAAAAACCAACATGATATAGAAAAACGTTAGTTACATGCAAACAAGTGGTTAGAACAAGATGGAACTTGGAGACATTGTAGAAAATAGGTCTACCTTTCATCGACCTTTCACCTAGCGCCAATATTCCACCTTTGTGTGGAAATTACCGAAAAATCGGTACAGCAGTCTGGTAGGGTTAAATTCATTGTTGAAATGATTTTGAATCATTTTCATATAAAAAAGTGTTTATTGATTTCAGAGAAAGGAAGGGAGAGGGAGAAAAAGATAGAAATATCAGAGTTCAAATCAAATACTATGTTGGTTGATTGATTTATACACAGTCATCAAAATATTTTGAAAAAATTCTAATAGTCTTTTCTTCAAACCAGGAACTCAGATATTTGCCAGAAAATAAATTGCACTCTATCCTTGAAAGCATTGAATGCATTTGACATAGAAAATGCATTAGGTTTGAGTAGAGTCCAAACTTAACAGAGTGTTTCGACTCATCCTTGCTATTTAAGCTGGCGAACATATGACCTAGTATATAATCCATGGTTTTAGAATAACTGTAAAATGTGCTATAAAGCAAACCTTAATGTTTGTATATATAAATTTTAAAACATTTTAAATTTATTTGGAAGCATGTGGCATTTTTTTCTAAATACTACTTCATATTTTATTGCTATAATCATATAGCCTTTGTTTTACAGTGTAAAAGTAAAAAACAAACCTTAAAATGGTACAGCTTCTGTTTATCTTCTTTGACCTAGTCTTTTCTTGTACATATGTTTAGAACATGACTATTTCTTTCTGTATTCATAATATATTGATTAAATTCTTTTGTTTCCTTTTCCTTCAATGTGAGAGGGGAAAAAATGTATAGTTGCGGAAATTGTTGGAATAACATTTAGTTTAAAAGTAGACATTTACATAAAATAATAGAGGCCCAGTGCATGAAATTCATACACTGGTAGGACCCCTAGTGGCTGCTGGCTGCCAGCTGGGGCCTCCCTCCCTTCCCTCGGCCAGTCCCGCCCCCTGGTCAAACTTCCGGATGAACTCCCCATTTGCATACTACACTTTTATTACATAGGATACCATCATCTGGGGATAGTGTTGTAACTCTGGGAAAAGATATAATCATGCCCTCAATGAACTCATGTAATTTTTAGGAATTTTATTTTAATCCCAGAATGTTCCAATGTGAGATAAGTAATAAAAAAATATACATGGTAATGTTTTGGAAAACATAAAAATATGCTTAATTGATTAAAAAAATAAATTATAGCCAAAACCGGTTTGGCTCAGTGGATAGAGCGTCGGCCTGCAGACTGAAAGGTCCCAGGTTCGATTCCGGTCAAGGGCATGTACCTGGGTTGCGGACACATCCCCAGTAGGAGATGTGCAGGAGGCGGCTGATCGATGTTTCACTCTCATCGATGTTTCTAACTCTATCTCTCTCCCTTCCTCTCTGTAAAAAATCAATAAAATATATTAAAAATATATATATATAATACAAAATTATCACAAAACAAAGTATTATATAATTGTCAAGTTGAATTTTAATTTAAATTTTTATAATGTGGATAATTTATTAGTTCCAGTATTTATTTAGTAAAACAACTCAAACCATGTGATATCATATTTTGTGGAATGGTTGTATGAACAAAATATATACTTCCTAAGTAAGTTTTTGTGCACATTTATTTTCATGTTCATCCATATATGTCTATACACATTGACACATGTTTTTCCTTCTCTCTCTCTCTCTCTCTCTCTCTCTCTCTCTCTCTCTCTCTCTCTCTCTCTTTATATATATATATATATATATATATATATATATATATATATATACACACACACTAGAGGCCCAGTAGCCCAGTACACAAAATTCGTGCACTGGGGGGTCCAGCCCAGCCTGCACCCTCTCACAGTCTGAGAGCCATAAGTTGGACATTCTTAGTGCTGCCATGGAGGCAAGAGGGTCTCCCTCCACCACTGCTGTGCTTGCCAGCCATGATCCTGGCTTCTGACTGAGTGGCGCTCCCCCTATGGGAGCGCACTGACCACCAAGGTGCAGCTCCTGCATTGAGTGTCTGCCCCCGGTGGTCAATGTGCATCATAGTGACAAGTCTTCCACAGTTCAGTCAATTTGCATATTAGCCATTTATTATATAGGATATGACAATACATTATACTTTTTTATAATTAAGCAGATGCTTAAAGTATATATTATTCAGTAAGAAAGCATTGATATTAAATGCACAAATTATTCTTATTTTAGAAAACAGTAATATTATGTGCTATTTGTGATCTTTTTCTTTAACTTTGACTTTTAGAGTTGGTGTATGTTACTTTCAGGAAATTCCACAAATTTTTATTAGTGATAATTCTATTCTAGGAAGATTTTGAGCACATAGTCTTAGGAAATTTTTGGCCCTGTCTCGTTTGGCTCAGTGGATAGAGAATTGGCTTGTAGACCAAAGGGTTTCAAGTTTGATTCTAGTCAAGGCAAGTACCTTGGTTGCAGGTTCTTCCCTGGTCTTGGCCCTGGTAGGGGCTCATGCAGGAGGCAACCAATTGATGTGTTTTTCTCACATCAATGTTTCTCTCTGTCTTTCCCTTTCTCTTCTACTCTCTCTAAAAACCAAAGGAAAATATATTCTCAGTAAGGATTAACAATTTTTTTTGTCATGATTTGCTATAAAATATAGTTAACATTCTCAGTGTGCATCTGTAATGTGCACATAATGTTTATTTGATGATGCATAGAACTTCAAATATAAGCAGGTATTATCACTGTAGTTGAATTTTTAAAATATAATTTTGTTGACAATTACCAAAAAAATATATTTGAAAATCATGATATTTTACAGTAGATAATAGGAGTCATGGTAATTTTTTTTTGCTGATAATTGCTTCATGTTGCTCTTTATGGATATTTTTGCTCCTGATGAGAGAGAAAGAGGCCTTAACAGCTAGTGATTTATTATAATAAGACTAGAGGCCCAGTGCACAAAAATTTGTACACTGGCAGGGGGGTGTCCCTCAGCACCACTTGTGCCCTCTCACAGTCTGAGACCCCTTGGGGATAACGACCTGCTGGCTTAAGCTCACTTCCGGGTGACAGAGGGCAGGCCCAATCCCTAGGTGCCTGCCCTGCAGCCCCTGGTCGGGCTCAGAGCAGGGCCGATTGGGGAGTTGGGGCACCGCCCCCTGTCATGCTCAGAGCAGGGCTGATGGAGGAGGGGGGAGTTGTGGCACTGCCTCCTATAACTCACAGAGCAGGGCCGCCGCTCTATCCACTGAGCCAAATCGGTTTTGGCAATTTTGTATTATATTAATTAGTATAAAAAATTCTCTTCTTCAACTTCAAAAATTATATTAAAATTGACTGAGATATGTGACTTTTTAAATATGAATCATATACAGGAGTGAACAAAAGTAGGTTTACAGTTGCTCATATGGAAAATAATACAATAATTAATAAATTATAATACAAGAATAAACTCTGTGTTTCACATACTCAAACTGTCAACCTACTTCTGCCAACCACTCTGTGATTGGACATTTGTGAACTAGATGATGATAATAGTAATAATGAACATGCTTATATATTAAACAAAAATTCCTTAGTCCTCATCATGTACCAGACAAGGTTCTAGCAGTTGAAGTTCTGATGATGAAGCCCAGACACAAGCTTCAAACAAGGGTCATGTGGCCCTGACTTGATTATACATATATTTTCGAAAGAAACAAATAGACCATGTGATCCTGGAGACTCTGCTCTCTTGATCATTGTCCCTAATTATCCTAGGAGAGAGTCTAGGAATGGAAGAGCAATATAGCTGAAGTAAAATTTTTCATAGGGAGAAAATAAAAGGAACTACAAGTAAACATAAATGTACTACTGTTACCAGAGATCCACCCAAGTCCAAGAGAGCTCTCCCCTTCTCAGCTCTTGTCATGGTCATGAGAAAGAATTCAGAGGAGTGACAGAAAGCAGTGTTGAAACAAAGTAAAGCAAATTTATTAAGAATACACTAGGCCCAGCTGGTGTGGCTCAGTAGTTGAGCATCGACCTATAAATAAGGAGGTTCCAGTTCGATTACCAGTCAGGGCACATTCCCAGGATTGGGAGCTCAATCCCCAGTGTGGGTCATACAATTGGCAGCCAATCAATTATTTACTCTCATCACTGATGTTTCTATCTTCCCCTCTCCCTTCCTCTCTGAAATCAATAAAAACTAAAAAAAAAGAAGAAAGAAAGAAAGAAAGAAAGAAAGAAAGAGAGAGAGAGAGAGAGAGAGAGAGAGAGAGAGAGAGAGAGAGAGAGAGAGGAAGGAAGGGAGGAAGGAAGAAAGACACTTGGCATAAAGTACAAACAGGCAACTCCGTTTTTCTGAGTGCCCCACCTGGTGGGGGTTTAAGGATTTTAGACTTTTTCCTTCTATAGTTGTCAAGATTCCCCTTCCAGATAGATTAGATTTCAAGGTTCCCCTTTTATACTATTGTGACTCTTTTTTCTAGAATTTATGAGAACATCTGGTGGGGGTTTTTTTTCCTCCTTCTCCTCATCCTGGCAATCAGCTATCCATCTTGCCTAACATCCCGCCCCCCCGACCCCCAATCATAAATGATATCATATAAACGCTTTTGGTTTTTTGCTAATTGCCTCCAGACTTCATCTCTCCTTGGGTTTAGTTGTCACAAATGACATTAATTGATTTTATTTTCCCAGGCCAGGGAGTAAGAAAAAGAGAGAATCAGAAATGTCTGCCCTTCTCTACAGGGTTTGGTGTCATCTCATAAGTTTGTGGTCAGGTCCACCTAAGACCATCCTCTATCTTCCACTGGTGAAGGTAGCTTCTGGATTCCAGAAACATCACCTTCTCCTTTCATTTAATAGCATCTTAGAGTAGTCAATAAACTTGGGTTGCCTTACATGCCTCCTTACATGCCCCAAGACTGCTCTTTTGATTTTTGCTTTCATAGCCACACCCTGACTGATAGAACAGATCTGCAAAGACCAAAACAAGGAAGAAAATCAGTAAGTGAGAGAGAAATCTTTACGAAAGTATTCTTGGGAAAGTGCAGAGAAACCAAAAGTCTAGTTTTACAAAAGAAGACCTTTTCTTTTTCTACACTCCCAATGTACTATATTGTTGTTTTACTATACTCTATCTTGCTTTCTTCCTGTTGTCTTTTCTCCAGACTACTCTAAAATCATTTACCCTGATTTTCTCTTCTGCATATATCAAAGTGCCTATATATTAAAAATCCTCAATACATATTTGTTAAATAAATCAGTATTTTTTTAACTTTCCAAAGCTGAAATATTCTAATAAATTTTTATGGAAAAACTAGTAAATTAGTAGGTCAAGTTAATTAAATGCTCTCTGGGGCCTCCCAATTGATAATCTGTATAAATTAACTAATATCTTTATAAATTATATTTATATAAATCAATGTTTTCACCTAAAAAGCTTGTATTTTATATAAAAGTATTTCTCCCAGTTCTAAATTAGCATAATTTATTTCTTCTTGTCTTTAAACATTGTATTAAGACAATAACTAAACATAAGTAATCAAAATTCTGATTTTTAAACAGTTCTGTTTTAGTTTGTTCTTTCTATATGATTCTATCAGTCAACTATCAAATTGTTTTTCTTCATATTGTTTGACATTGTCATAAAATAAAAGAACATTTTAATATATTTTTTCTTTTCCTAGCAATAGCCAAGTAATAATAAAGTTGAATTCTGGAAGTCTCCTTTGTTTCTCAGTGGGGCTGTTTGACACATATGAGTTTATCATCTCTCTGAATAAAATTTACTTAAACTTGCTAGGGAAATCATATATGACAGAATCTCAAATAATCTTCTTAGAGCAAAAATATGGAAGACTATTACATTTCTATAAAATAGCTTGCTTACAGCATCCTGCTAGGCTTCTTTGGATTCATTGTACATATTATTAACTGACTAAGTACTGTTAATTAACATAAAGAAATTATTAAAGATAGTCAGAAAAGGCCTTTGGTATAGGTATTGAGAAAATAAGCATTTTGGATTAGACCTTTTTATTCATTACCTACGTTGTTTTGAATCAATGCTTCAGAGGAGTACTCAACCTCCTGTAGATTTATCAGTAAAATCCTGAGGTATGAAAGCTCAAGATATTCCTTTTTTTTCACTTTTAAGTTCAATCACATCATCAAAATATTAAATGGGCTATTGGATGGATCAGTGTTTGGCTTACACAGTCCTCCAAACTGGCTTCATTACTTACTATCCTTAATGAAAATACTCTTAAATTAATGAAAGATGTGAAAACAAGTGTCAGTATTTGTTTTTACTAAGTTGAAAAGTAATTCCTCTCATTTATTTTTAAATGCATCCAAAGTTTCATCTGGGAAGAACTTCCATAATTGGCATCTGTTAATCATTTCAGAGTTAAATTTGACAAGTAAAGGCAGAGAGGGAGATTTTCAGGGAAAATTAATTGTGTTTGGGTTTCTTGGCAAGAGGATGATTAGAAAGAAAAGCCTATCTTGAATGATTAAAAGCAACATTTCTTATTAAAGGGCATTAATAGACATTTGGAAAATTTCTCAAAAATGTTTAAGTTTAAGGTTAAAAATATTTAAAAATTTTATAGGAAGAAGATTTCTGTAATTTAAAATCATATTGAAAACATGGGCACATTATTCCCCTTGGCACAAAAATTCAGACACAGTTTTAGCTGCCTAACTGTTGAATACTTGGCCTTTCCAAAGCAATCTATTATGTGTAATGTGTAAGCAATGGCAAATGGTAACTATCATTACCAGGTGGTTATTTGCAATGCAAATTCTAAGCCCTAACTCAAGACTGGTTGGCTCTGGCAGTTGCCAAACAGCTGGTTTTAAACCCTAAACCTATAGGATACCCAACACTGTAATTCCAGCATTTGGCCCTATAATTGTATTGAAAATACCCTCAAACATTACCAACAACCTAATCACAAAAATCTTATATTTCCCCTTTAGTCTCATCTTTCTAGATCATTTGTATGTAGTGCTATTGACCATCTTTTCTTATTAAAATGTTTTTCTCCCTATCCCCTATGATAATACATCATTATAAGATCTGAAATTTTAACTATATATCCCCTACTGGTAATATCTTATTTACTTCTTATATATTCTTCCCTAAATATCCTTTTGATCACCTTACCTAATTTAATTTGTTCAGCATTCCAGTCCATCCCTATGGCTTTAAATGCAACCCGTGCAGGTGAATAACACATATCTCCATCACTTAGCCTCTCTCTTGTCTGTTTCTTCAACCTAAATTCAATTTGGGTAAAAATAAAACACATCATTTTCCCCAAACCTATCTAAAGACTTTCAGATTAATTTCTGTCTTGCCACCTATACTTGATCAATTGGGCTAGAATTGAATTTTTAGAGGCCCCTTACTTCCAATTTTTTGTCACCTAGCCTATTCTATTTTCAAAAGTCCTTCTCTCAACACTCGATCTCTTGTCATGACCTTCTGCATTTTCCTGGGCTGCTAAATATGCCTCATTAACCTTCCATCCAGTTTTTGTCTGTCTAAATTCCTACCATCTTACTTCTTCCATAATGCCATTCCTTGTACTAGGTGTATTTAACTGTTCTTTATTAGGTCTGCTGCATGTTTCTAACTCCCTGTCAAACCCCCCAGTAATTTTAGCTGTCATAGCAGTTTGTGAATATTTGTGTATATATGTATATACACACATATAAAATTTTATGCACTGCATGGTGTAAATATACTGACAAAGAAAGCCATTAGCAGGGTAAAAATTGGTTATGTTAGAGAAAAATAATTGAGATGAAAAAAGAATGACAAATGAGATGGGACTATAGGAAAGCAAATGCATAGGATTTTTACTAAGTACTTATGAGTTCAGAGAAGGTTGTCATCCTGTATCAACGTGAGTTAAGAATTTTATGCAGCATAGTATTTTTATCAACAGTTGATACATACATTCAATAAGTAAATAATACAATGTATAATATGACCTTGACTTATTAGTAAACAACACTGGAATTAGAGTATAATTTTAGACACACACTGGGAAACTAACTACAGGCAGTTATCTATACTAATAAAAGGGTAATATGCTAATTAGAACAGACAGATCAGACATCTTCTGGTCATCCGGTCTTCCTTCTGGACAAAGCCACGGTGGTGGTGGCTGAGGCAGAGGTGGTTAGGGATGATCAGGCCAGCAGGGAAGCAGTTAGGGGCAATCAGGCAGGCAGGGGAGGGCAGTTAGGGGTGATCAGGCCTGCAGGGGAGGGTGGTTAGGGGTGATCAGAAAGGCAGGCAGAGGCAGTTAGGGGCGATCAGGAAGGCAGGTAGGTGAGTGGTTAGGAGCCAGTGTTCCTGGATTGAGAGAGGATGTCCAACTGCAGGTTATCCCTCAAGGAATCCTGGATTGGAGAGGGTTCAGGCCGGGCTGAGGGACTCCCCACCTCTTGTTCACAAATTTCGTGCATTGGGCCTCTAGTAGAACCATAATTATGAGTTTGGAATGTGATATTATTCTGAGTTTAAAATTCTAGCATTCCCACTTCATTGTTTTATTACTTTAGGAAAGTTGCTTGGATTCGTGAACTTTATTTCTATCATCTGTTAAATAGGAACAATATAATACATCCTTCAATGTGTTGTGCTTGCTTGTTTTAAAGTAAAATGATTTATTCGGCTGCCATTTTTTAAAAATATATTTTATTGATTTTCCACAGAGAGGAAGGGAGACGGACAGAGAGTCTGAAACATCAATGAGAGAGAAACACCATCAGCTGCCTCCTGCACATCCTCCACCGGGGATGCGCCCACAACCAAGGCACATGCCCCTGACCGGAATCGAACCTGGGACCCCCCCAGTCCACAGGCCGACGCTCCATCCACTGAGCCAAACCAGTTACGGCAATTCGGCTGCCATTTTGCCATTTTTTTCTCTGAAAAATGCAAATCAAAATGACAATGAGATATCACCTCACACTTGTCAGAATGACTATCATCAACCAATTAACAAATGCCATGTTAGCAATAGAGAGGGAAAGAGATAGAGACGAGAGAGAGAGAGAGAGAGAGAGAGAGAGAGAGAGAGAGAGAGAGAGAGAGAGATGTGAGAGTGACAAATTGTTTAGTTGCCTTCCACACTTGCCCTGACTGGGCTAGAAGGAACCTGTGACCCAGATAGTACCCTTGACCAGGAATTGAATCTGCAAATCATCTTTGGTACATGGTTGATGCTCTAACCACTAAGAAACTCCAACCGGGGCATAATTACTATAATTTTAAATAAGGATAATCTATTAAACACCAAGTCTTAATGATTGCTGCAACTTTTTACAAATAAAAATGAATTTATCATCTACTCTAATTAGATAATTATACTATACTTTAATTTTGCTTACTTCATTTTTCTTCCATTGACATCACACACACACACACACACACACACACACACACACACACACACACGCTTTAAAAAATTACCTAAGACTTCAGAAGCAAAGGGAGGTAGCATAATGTATTCAACCTAATAAAATGTTAGATGTCTTATATTGCCATGGGCTTTTTTATATGAAAGATGATATAAACTCTCAAGCCTGATATCCAGTCAAAATGATTCTCACATGTTGACAGATACATTTTTAAATGAATATAAATCTCAGCAAATATATGTCATCATTCTATGTGCATTGAGCTTGAAATTTGTATCTTGTAGTGAAGGAAATAATGTGAAATAATGGTTTATACCACTACATATAAAATTCTTTGGTGGAAAAAGGCAGGTGCATTCAGTAGAAAATATAAGACTTACTCAGTCCTCCATTGCCAGAAAAGTTTGAGAAAAGTTTTTTTTTTCTTTTTTTAAAAAAATCACCCTCCATCAATCTGTTTACCTCTTCTGTGAAGATAATGATAGGATCACTAATGCTACACTGTTCATTAAAAAAAAAAAAAAGAAAACAAAACAAAACAAAAAACCACAACACAAAACTATGTAGATTTTTTTTCAACTGTAAAGGCAATCTGTTTGTTACATTTAATATTCTGTGTGTACAGTTCTAATATAAGAGGTGTTGTATCAGAAAAGAAAAATGACAACTTATTAATTGTGTACCCATAATTTATTATTTGGCTATTTCAATTAGGATGCTGTTCTCCAACAAAGCTTTCCTGTTCTCTATGTGCCTCCCAGCAGTAGCACATCTAATGATATTATCTTATTTTCCCTGTATTTCAAAACAGTGGTGGGAAAACATTTTCATTTAATTCTGAGAAAAGTTCCAAATAAACTGCAATATTTGTTAAGCATTCTAAATTTATGTAACTTTATTAAGTACTAGAGGCCTGGTGCATTAATTCATGCACAGGTGGGGTGCAGCTGGCCCACCCCAATGGAGTGGGCCGGGCTAGCAGGGAAGAGGGGATGTGGGAGGTTGGCCAGCCGGCCTGCCCCCAATTGGGATGGGGGGCCCATCGGCCATTTGGCTGGCTGGCCCCGCCCCCAGATGGCTGGCTGGCGGCATTGCACATTATAGCAACCAGTCATTCCAGTCACTCTGGTGATTCCAGTGTTCTGGTCACTTAGCTTTTATATATATATATATTTGCTTTTTTCATTAAGTTTGAACAGTAATAATATATATAAGTATATATTTATAAATGTATGCACACTACATACAAACACACACATTGTGTGTTTAACTGTAAAAAGTCTTAATTACCAATCCTCAAATGAAATAAGGAAATTTGAATTTTATAACCTAAAAATAAATCTCAATACATCCACTCTTCACTGTGTGAGATAATTTAATTCTTCTGAGCTACATGTACATTTCCCATTGATTTATTGATTTCATTTCATTTAATACATGAAATGAAATGTCTCATACAATGTTTGGTGAAGTTAGACAATCTGTCTTTCCTATGTATTTCCTACATAATGTAAAGGTTTTTCATAAAAAAAAGACAGAACAACTAGGATATATTTTATTCAAAATGTATAGGGATATCTCAGAAAGTGACTCAAGAGAATAAATTTGTAGTTTATATATTCCAATGGTGTCTAATACATATTTAACAAATATTTGTAGGTGTAAATGTTGACACACATGATTTCTGAGGTGAAGTGAAATTTAATGGATCTTGATGAGAGAGCAGAAATATTCTCAGAATCACATGGCCCTTAGGATGCTTTGTTGATTTTTGAGTTGTGCTGGTAACTTCGGTATAGAAGGATGCCATAAGTGTAAGCAGGAAGGATAAAGGCTAAATACCATATTCATTTGTGTGTATTTTTGCTCTACTATTTTTCAAGGGCTCTCTCTTTCTCTTTCCTGAGAACAATCAACAGTTGTATATTTGATTGACTTACCTTGGTTTGTGCACACTCTCAGTATTTTCCACCCAAAGTCAGAATGGAGGAAGGCACTCATTGTATTGAGGCAAGGCGATGCTTATATCTTCCATTGTTTCTTTGTCTAAACATAAAAAATAACATTCAGCTATACATTCCAAGTAGTAAGATAACTGTACACCAACCTTTCTCTGCTCCATGTTCTACCTACCTTCGTTTGTTTGTTTGTTTTGCCATGAAGACGACTATTTTATCACTTGGTGAAGCAACTAACACCAAGCCATAAAGCAGTTATTCTCAGATTAAGAAAATTTTGGGACGTTTGACAACATCTGGACACATGTTTATTTGTTCTAACTAGAAATGGATGCTACTGGTATCTAATAGGCAGAGACCAAGGATATTGCTAAACATCCCATAATGCACAGGAAAGACCCCCATAAAACAAAAAAATTATATGTCCCAAATTGTCAATAGCTCCGTACTGCAAGTTTGGGAGACCCAGCTTAAAAATATAAAGACAATGCTAAAGAAGTACCATGGGGAGGGAGAAAGCAAAGTAAGAAAAGAATGAGAGGGGAAACAAGGGAGGGAAGTGCATTCACCAAACGTTTGCCAAAGACATGAGCTAGTGTGTGTATGTGGCACCTGTGTGTGTGTGCATGTGTGCAATAACCAATTTTAAATATCGGAAGATGACTAATAAGAGAGTTAGCCAGATTGAAATTTCTCTATCTCTGACTCTGTGATTCTCTCCTCTCTCTAAGCCAGCATGACAGCATGGCCAGAGATACCAGAATGAGTAAACCAGTCTGGAAATTTCAGTGGAGTCCCATTTTTCCACTCCTCCACTTCTTTGTTCTGTGACATCAGGTATGTCCTTTAGCTGTTTGAGACTCAGTTTACTTTTCTGTAAATCAGTCTTAGTAATGTTTTATTTGTATCACAAAGGCAAGGTGGGGTATAGATATCTACTGTACTATTTAAAGGCAAGTCATTACTATTAATCTTGAACAATGAATATTTATCATTACTACTATTAGACGATATCAACCCATGGCTGTACTAGGAAATTCAGACAGGTAAGGTAAGTGTCAGATAATTCAGTGTTAGATAAAACAGACAGTTGTTATAACAATTAAGGGATATATAGAATCAAGAGAAACTTGCATAAAACAATAGCTAGAGCCCAAGGAGTCAAGCATTTCAGATAAAGACATAGAGGCAACAGGTAAGCGTGCCTTTGTTATGAAGACATGGTTAGGGGAAAGCCTGGAAACTGTGGAATCCCTTGACATAAGACAGCAAGTTCTGATCTTCATAAACACTTATGAAGTGCTAGATAGAGAAACAAAGCAAAGACTCAGACTAAAGGAAACAACCCTTAGAATGAATTACTAGAATTGAAATATTAAGACAATCATTTCCGATGGGAAAAAAAAAGTCTGTTTACTCTAAAAACTAAGAATATTTCAAACTATTAATTATTTCCTACTGTGAATCTAAAATTTATAGGAGCCTATTAATAGTCTAAACTAAGTAATATTAGTTTTTAAGTGTCAAGATAAATTTACAGATAATCTTCTATGATTTTACATCTCTCCTATAACCATAGCTGTTTCTAAGGTATCACAGAGAGAATTATATTTTAAAAAATCACAAATGCAGTAATGTCTGTTGTCACTGTTCCATTGGCTTTGGTTGGGAGAAAACAGGTTTTATTATCACTTAAAAATATGGCTTAAGTTTAAAAATACATGTTATTTAAAATCAACATTCAGGTTATGGGTATAATCAATTATGTAAAGTGATTAATTTATATAAAATTTCTTTATTTCAAGTTGAATAACTTTTTTTAGTATATTTTATTGATTTTTTTTTACAGAGAGGAAGGGAGAGGGATAGAGAGTTAGAAACATCGATGAGAGAGAAACACCTATCAGTTGCCTCCTGCACACTTCCCACTGGGGATGTGCCCGCAACCAAGGTACATGCCCTTGACTGGAATCGAACCTGGGACCTTTGAGTCCTCAGGCCGATGCTCTATCCACTGAGCCAAACCGGTTAGGGAAAGTTGAATAACTTTTAATTTAACCAGTTATATATGATGAGTGGCAATTAATGATAGATCAACAGGCATTGACAGAGTTATTTTTCAAAAATTATATTTTATATTCGTTATTTTAAAAAGTATAATTGAATTTTAAAATAATCATTAAGTCAGATAGCCAAATTATTTCTTTAAGTAAATTACCCAAAGCAAAACATTCACTGTTTCTAGGTAAAAATAAATAAATAAATAAATAAATAAAAAATCTGTCCGCTTATTTCGGTAGAGTCCTGGGGAAACTTTGGCCATTTCCTCTATGAAATAACTTCAAAATATGGGCACACCTATTAGCAAAAGAAAAGGAAAGAGGAATTTATTTCTTGAAACTCTGCCAGATATGTACTGATACACCCAGAGATTGTGAATCTCACATAAATATCAGACTCCAGACTCTAGTGCTTAATTAATAAAAGTTTAGATAAAGTGATTCAGAGAAGTTATGAAAAAGACAATAATTTATACTTTGAAAACCAGGCTTAGCCCAATATCAACAATATAAAGTTGAAAAATTTTTATTCAATTGAAACTAATACAAATAATAATGAAATAAAATTATCTACAGGATAATTTTTACTGAGTGCTTACCTGAACTCTTGTGGGGAAAAAACATAAATAATTTAGTAGACAATGAACACATGGCACCAACACAGTACATATATCTAAGCCACATTTCTGGACTGCACAGAGGTACAAGTGATTTTATTCTATGTCTTGTATTCAAAGCATGAAAAAATCTCTTTAGGGGATCTCCTTGGATACAGTTGAGCAATAAAGCACAATTCTCAGAGAGGAAAGATTACATATTCTAGTTTGCCTTACATGGTAGGTTTTACTGAAGTCTTGTACAACTCTCGTTTAGAGTTAATTTACTTGATTTGTTTCTTAATCTGATGCCAGTTTTAATTTGGGGTAAAATAGGAAATCTACACCTTGAACCAACTATCTCACTGGATAGAAATGTGAAATTGCTTCTCGTGGGTAGTATATGATACCATCCATAAGTGATTATCCTTGGTTATTTATCTCAGCTGGTTGCAGCAAGCTTTTAGTAAAGTCTAGACTATTGACCACAATACATCAATTTCCAAAAGGAACATTTAGCTTTGTTGTTCTTCCATGGACTTTTTTTTTTACCTATTTTTAACTCATAATTTTATGAGCAAATATAGACCAGACAGAAGTAATTATTTTCTATGAAGATGATCACACAGGATTAATTTAATTATTGATAGATCATTATTTAAAATCCAGTAAGTCACCTGAGATAACGGAGAAAATACTGACTAAACTATTTTTTTAATAATGTTAGAAAATAGATGGTATACAGAGAAGATCTGTAGCATGACGTGAATTTATTGTCTGATTAAAGCTTCTTGGTAGATGGTCTAAAAGTTAAGACAAATAGTCCATATAGTTTCCATTTCTCAGAGTTTCCTTCTCAATGGCATCCAATTGAAGAGTCTTAAAGGGTGAATCTTACTAAAACCGCGCACACACACACACACATACACACACATACACACACACATACACACATACACACACACGCACACATACGTTATCTCATATTGCAAAACATACTTTCCCCTCCAAATCTGCCTAACCTCAAAGGATCATACTGCTTTAGCGTATTCTGAGATAAGTACCACCTCTGCATTTTCCAATGCATCAGATTAAACTGTATTTATACCTCCTCAGATCTTCTATAAACTTGTAGATGACTCTTGATGGCCTTCCTCCAAGGGCCTTAGACTCCCTTCAATTTCTTTGATAAGTTACTCATTAATGATCTCCCTACAGCAATAGCCTGGAAAAATTAATGCAAGCCAATCAAATATAGCAAGTCAAAAGAGCAATGCGTACTATTTAATGACTTTCTAGAATGATTGTTTTCAATTGGACCAATTTTAACTAAAGTAAATCTACTGTTTTTCTGAAGAAGCAACTTAGATATAGTAAAATGTTATATTGCAGATGATGCCTTGAGAAGAATAGAGAAAGGGTATAATAAGTAAGTAAGTAAATAAATAAATAAATAAATAAATAAATAAATAAATAAATAATTCATAAATGATAAATATACCAATCACTCTTCATGTTGTCATATTACGAATTTTTAGCATCAGGAACCTTAATCACATTAGGTAACATACAACATTGATAACGAGGCTACTAAATAACTACTGATGTCCATATGCATTTTCATTTATTTGTGGCCACAGCCAGTGTTCATGACATAATGAATTAATTAACTAAATGATTGCCTTGTTTGAAGTGCTACAGGAAGATCAAATGCCAATATAAGAATCATTCGTCAGTTTTTATATTCAAATAATATACTTATATATCCCAAAGCCTCAAACATTCTGCAATTAAGTGAAATATTTCCAAGACATAATGGATATCAGTCAATATTGTGAGCATTGTGGAAATGGGACTAACACTTGGGACAATATTAGGTGTGTTTATCGCTTAGTTTATGAGAAATTTAGGCAGACAATGGTATTTTCAAAGTGGGTACAATTGCAACGGAATTTTGCTGCTCCTTCTATGAAAGATAAGATGCATTTCTCTTTTCCTTGAATCTGGCCTGGACAAATAACTGTCTAATTACCCACAGAACATGACAGAGCCTGTGGATCAAGAAGCTTTGCAGTTTTTCACATGCCCTTTCTTGAAACCCTACCCTTAGACAGCCATTGGGGAAAACAGGGCTAGCCTCCTGGAGGATGAGAGGCCACGTGGAAGAGAACCAAAGACTGCCAGGCAATTGCCTGCTCTGACTGCCAGATAAAGAAAGGCACATTGGCTTTCAGCCCAGCCGCCTTGCAACTGCATGTGTAAGGTCAAGTGAAAACGGCACGGAAACACCCAAAAATGTGATAAATGTTGAGGTTACAAATCATTGCCATTTTAAGCTACTACTAATAGGAGTGTATTTTTATACAGTAAAGACTCAGAAAAGCATCTAAACCTAGCAGATTCACTTTAGTAAAATCTATCTATAGATATATAGATATATAAATATATAGATATATAGATATACAGATTTTTGATATATAGATATATAGATATAGAAATAGATAGATATAGATATATACATATAGATGTATGTATAAATAGATATATTGATAGATATATTATATATAAGTAGATGCATGTAGAGATAGATAGATAGATAGATAGATAGATAGATAGATAGATAGATAATACTATGTACCATTATGTAATTGTGTGCTGAAAAAATGGCATTTTAAGTTTATTTTTTTAAGGCTAAAGAAATAATTGTACTTGCAATGCTTTCAGCCTGACTCTAAATATCCACCTTTTTTGAAGTGAAGGTTTTGTTTTTGACTGTCCTGAAGTTCCTGACCAGAGGGCATGTGGCTTGGACTGGGAATGAAGGAAGCACTGTGAACCAAGGGCTGTTATCAGATACACTTGAGTAGTTCTCATTGCCTTCATCGAAGGCCATAATTTAGCCAAAGGCATTTTTGTAGTTTATTAAATTGGCTTTTTGACCAGTTCACAGTCAATAAGCCAAAATGCTAGATAATTGCCTAGGCAACCTGAGCAAAGTCATTATTCACTATAAAGCTAGCAGAGGAAGAATCCTTTAGCTAAAACCTCCAGTCCCTCTGTCATCAGGATGACCTGAAATGACTTCCTTCATATAAAGCCACCAGTGAAATGTTAAATGTATTTAATGTTTTTTAATCTTCTGTTTATCATGTAAAATACCTCATTTTAATTTAGACTATTTTCAAGAATCAGAGGAAAGACATTAGTTTTCTCTTTACTTGTAGACATTTAGAAAAGCACACCACACTGTGCATGTAAAAAGTCTGAAGTAAAAATCTTATGTTGTTTTTTTCTTGGGTGGCCTGGGCACAGGTAAAACATATATATATCAACATAAAACATACACACACACACACACACACACATATATATATATACACATATATACATATATATATATATATATATATATATAGAGAGAGAGAGAGAGAGAGAGAGAGAGAGAGAGAGAGAGATACCTATAAATATGGCATTGCTTTTTGTTTGATAATGAATTTAGAAATGATTATTTTAAAAAGAATTAAGTTTGATTCTTAAGTTTCTAAATAATTAAAAACTATTTTAGACACTCAGTGTCTGATCTATATCATGAAATTTTGATGAGTGGCTATATTTTTGGAGCTTATATTGACTTGTATATCAAATTTTAATTTCCCCAAATGTATGTTGATATAATTTCTTTCTTACATAAGTGCATACATACATTTACAGTTTGCTACAGTAAATGAAGTGCTTTATGTTAAGATCATAACAAAATTGACAGTAGTGATGATCATTTACAATATGAATACTAATGTGGACATGTCCATGGCGAGATTGGTATAATTCTTCTTCCTTTCCATTTTGTTTTAGGTTATATAATTAGCATAGACCAAGATACTAATTATTGGGTCATTAGTTGATACTTAATGAATCCCGTGGTGCTTAATGGGTTTTAATGAGCTATCGATGTAATTTTACTTTTGTTTTTTAAACTTGCTTTTATAAATTTATATTGTTCACTTTTTGAGATAAGGACACATTCCAAAGACTTGATTATTTTAAGAATAAAATGGTTGGCTATCCCATTCTTCAAATATGGATATCTTTACTGAAGAAAGTTGACTCTGAATAAAACCAAGATGAGAACATTTCTAGTGTATTTTTAGTTTTGCATGTAGCAATTACCAATCATTTTAATTTCCTTGAGCAATATGTTTTATTACTGGAAGAAAAATAGAAGGAACATTATTTTTGTTTCACCAGAAAAAGACAAGAGAATCATGTAAGAAAGAAAAAAAATCTTTTATAATTAGATGACACCATTTTAGGTGTTGGGATTGAGCCAGACTATAAGTTTGACTGTCTTGGACTATAGAATTGTTTTATTTTCTAACTCCACAAGAAAGTTTCAGTTGAAAATTCAATTTTTTTTCAAAGGATATGGACTGAATGTACTAAATTGCAATAGAAGCTAACAAAATACATCAAATAATGCTATAGTTTTTGCAACCCAGGACTCATGAGAAAATGTACCACTTATGAAACCACATATTTATGACATATGTTCCCAATTAATATATCTTTTATTTCAAAATATGTAACATGTATCTACAATTTTATCAAGCTTACTATTTATTAAACAGTATATAAAATGGCACAAAGAGCACAAAAATAATATAGCTTCAAAATTATTACCAATTTATATTATTATTAAATGCTTTAAATGTTGTGTTAATACTGATTCACTATAGAAAGTGACTACAAAATTACTGATATATTGGAAATTAATTTTATTTTCCACATAATTAACATTAATGCTGATTAATTTTCAAAATATTTTCTGACAAAAGGTACTTTAAAAATGTTCAAGCATTGAGACTGAAAGCAGTAACATAAAAATAAATATTTATAACAGATACACATATTTTTCTAGTTCCAGACAATAACATATTATATTATCATAGAGCCATAGAGGCAGTACTTCTTCAACTTTGTTTTTTTGTGATGTTATCAATGCACACATTTAAAAATGCTATCTGTTTTAAAACTTATGAAATTATGATATAAATGTATATCATAGAATTCAAAGAGTATACAGTATGTTAAAATATGTATATCTAAATTATATAGATATCTTTCTCAATGTCTATGTTTTTATCTATGTCTATACCTTGTAAAATTGCATCAAACATCCCATTTTCACTACAGAATTTTGGGAACTTTGGGAAAAAAGAAGAGCTCATATTATTTCTATATTTTAATATCTTACTATAATATAATAAACTTCATGAATCATTTCCTAAAAACACAGTGTTATGCTTCCTCCCAGCATGCTGTAACTATGCCCTGATCTAATCCGACATAGCATTATAGAGGCATTCAGCTACGTGGAAGCTCTAGCTCTCTACTTTGAACTACTTTTAGCATTTAATCTGTATCTTATTGAAGTTATTTATACTCATCTTCCTTTCATTGAAGTTTGGACAGAATTATCTAGCTATCAGTGCATTAGCTTAAAACCCTGATACTGTGTCTAAATTTTTTTATTCCACAATAGCTTAAGTGGCATATTAAAACTATTATAGTCATTATCATTTTTGTTGCATACTTTGTAAGTAATACCTTATTTGATCCTCACAAATCCCAGGTGATGTAGGCTATATCATGACATTCAGATTGTTTGATAGACTAATGTATCAAAAATTGCCATGCCTTGCCTGGCTGTTGTGTCTCAATGGTTGAGTATCAACCCATGAACCCATGATTCCTGATTGGGGCACATACCTGAGTTGTAGGCTCAGCCCCCAGTAGGAGGCATGCAGGAGGCAGCTTATGAATGTTTCTATCTATCTGTCCCTCTCCCTTCCTCTCTCTCTAAAATCAATAAAGATCTATTTTTTTTATAATGATATACCTTGTGTCAAGAAAGAGAAGGCTAGGTTTCAATACAAGTCTAACATTCAGTCAATATGCTCATAAAGCCATTTGTGACGATCCTACCTAGAATATTTACATATATAAATAAGTTTAAAATAATATCTATTTAAGAAAAAAAGCAAGAAAATGTTATTTAACATTTAATTTAAGTTATCATGTCTTAACTTATTGCCTAGATATAGCAGGCAAATATAAATTGATATAAATTATCTAAACTGAATATCAATCTTTTATGTAAAAATTTATTTTGCTAACTCTGAAAATTAAAGTCAAAGATATGTTATTCTTAAACCACAATGTTTCTATACCACTGTGATATATTTTAAAGGGAATAGATTAATTGTCAATAGTATGTCTCAGAATGTGTTAGGAAAAACAAGTTCAATCTACAAATTCAATAAGTAATTGATAAAAAGTTAATTATGCATGCCTGTGGGAAAATCTTCAGTCTCAAATCAGTAATTTTGGTGACACAAATTAGCAGACATTTCCAAAATAATATGCCAGATATCTCAAACTGTCAGTAACATTCAAAAGAGGTCCCAGTTGTGTTATTATGGGGTAGGATCAAAGACAGATGTATTCTAGAAAGCTACAGTTTTGACATTGCAATAGCCTTAAAAAGTTGTCAAACTGTCCCTATGAGGCAACAAATAGAATCAAAACAGAATTAGGATAAGAATCAAGAACTTGTGGTATGTTGTGCTGTGTAAGGACTGCAATTCAAGTCCTCCGTTGTTATAAAGACACTATTTCCATATCACATCACATTTTTAACATGTTCTACTTTTTTTTAACATACATTTTATCTATTGGAGATAGAACTTATCCTACTGCTGAAGTAAAAAGTGGATTAGATACTTGTTATTGATAAAAGAATCATAGATGAAATATCAGCAGTGTCTTCTACTAAGCAGAGGTAGCTATCAACAGAATGTGTTGAGTCATGACAGTAAGTCTGCATATACAAACTTTTCTTTCCAAAGAAGTTTCTAGAGTAAGGGGATTGCATGAAATGGCCAATTGTCCCACCTTCCAGTCTTTTGGCCTTACTATATTTATTCTCAAGTGGACAGTCCAGTCGTTCCTGGTAGAATGAAGCCCAAGTACCCAGAGCAGAATGTAGTTTGATAATGCAACCATATGTAGAGTTTACTCCTTCCTGCTTAGGTCTTCCTAGTCCTTATAACACTCTTCCTGGGGTATCTTTCTGAATAAGCAACTTGTACAAAAATCAGGCCCTGAAAGCAGGATTGAGTCAAGCAACATCAGGAAACTTTAGAGGACTTTGTCATGATATTTTTGAGGAATAGTAATAATGCTTAAAAATGTTTTATGGGATCTGCATAAATTTGGTTACAAATGTCAACAATACAGTGAGCAACCCCAGTACAAAGCCAAAAGCAAGTTGTAGAGGGAGTGGTCAGTCAGAAGGTTATATATGATGGACAATTGCAGGTTCAACATTCAATTATACATGTGTTGTAACATGTGTAAGAACATACAATTTTGGGGGGCAATTTGTTCTTTGGTTGATTACTGCCTATGCCATCTTAAATAATTTTAAAGTTGATTGCAGGAGGTCCCCTGATGAAATATTGGTGACGGCCCCTGGACATACAAGTTTCTGTGGAAGACTTGAACTCCAAAGATAAAAAAATAAAAGAAAACAACAAAACAAATGAACAATCTTAGTAACTGATGGACATAATGTGTCTTCCTTTGTTCAAAGCCAAAATTAATATGCTAGAAATAATATATTATATAACATATTATATAAAATTATTGCACAAATATTATAATTATATTACAATTATTACATTTATACTTTATAATTATATAATACATATATTATAAATGTAAACATAAATATATAATAGTGATTGCGGCGGGGAGAGGGTATAAAGGAGATAAATGGTGATGGAAAAATAAAATAAAAATATAAAATAACATATAGAAACATAAATAGCATATACAAGATAATAAAAATTAAATAAATATGTGTATGGTTATTTATCTTTGTGATGTTAAAATGACCAGAAATCTTCATCATATGAGTAATGTGTTTGTACCATCTTGGTGTACAAGAGGTATGATATCAAAACCAACTTTGGATATGAAGTCTCACCTGCCTTAGGGAATGACCTCAATACCAGGATATTTTTTGTAATTAACCTTCTCTAAAAGTTAATTATTATTTCATAAAGGATATGCCAAAAGATGACTATATAAATTTTAATGTTATATAATCCCCATTAATGAAAACAAAGCTTGCAAACAAAACAAATATTTAAATTTATATTTAGAAAAGCAAGAGAGAATCTGAACTAATTACTTTATGAGAGCTTAAATAATATTTTATATTTATTTTTTATTGTAACATTGCCATTTCAAAGTGTGGATAAATTTTTTAATGAAACTTACTGGCTAAATTTAAATTTGGTGAAATCTGTAAACGAATCAAAGTAGAAACATCTTATGGATAAGTTTTATTTTACACATTTTACACATCTATTTGTTAAAGAATAGTCCACAGAGGCAAAACTATCTTAACTGTGGAGGTATGTGGACTAAAACATTTTTACATTTAATAAAACAAGCAAAGGAACAGGAAAAAAACAAAAAAAGAAGTAAGCAAGAAAAGGGAAGGAAGGAAGGAAGGAAGGAAGGAAGGAAGGAAGGAAGGAAGGAAGGAAGGAAGGAAGGAAGGAAGGAAGGGAGGGAAGAAAACAGACTTTGGAAGACTTCCTGTATTTATATAATTTAGACAAACTTGCAGGGAACACAAAGCAGGTGGGTTCTGCGTTGTAATATTGATTTCAAGGTTCTCATCACTAAGATAATGATGTTAATTCTTCATCCAAGTAGCTCAGGGAATAGTGTCTGTTCTAATCCAATCCAGATGTTGTTGTTTTTGTTTTGTTTTTTTTTCTGTTTGAAGCATTTTTACTTTAATGCAGTCCCATCCAGGATTTTCACGTATTCCTTTAGGGACTTGGTCGCTAAAGCAATTCATGTGTTTCCTGCACACATCAGTCGATGGTTAAAAATAACTTACAGATTTTGGCAGCTCAGTATTCCTGATCATCATAACTAATGGGCTTCAATGCCCTCTTCCATGGCCTTCCCCCTACTCCGCTTAGTTCTCCTGGGTGTTCCCGAATTCTCTGCCATGTGTTCTCAGGCAGTGCTAACTGTGCTCTTCCCAACACCTCGCCCCTTCTCTGGGCTCCCACGTGTTCTGGTGTCGCCACACAATGCTCGAAGTGGGGATTCGCTGGGCCCATAGCAGAGATCATTTCCATGCTGATACAGACAGCCCAAATCCCATTCTTTCTCTCCTATGCCGGTATCATCTGTGGTTCAAATAATGATTCTCAAACTGGTGACTCAGATTCTATACAAGGTCTCTGTCTCTCTTTATTTCTCTCTCTCTCATACACACACTGTACAGTGTGTGTGTATTATGTATTATACATCTATAATAATAAAAGCATAATATACTAATTAGACTGGACATCCGAACAACCTTCCAGACAAAGCTGTGGTGGCGGGGGCCAAGGCAGAGGTGGTTAGGGGCGATCAGGCAGGCAGGCGAGCAGTTAGGAGCCAGCAGTCCTGAATTGCGAGAGGGATGTCCGACTGCTGGTTTAGACCTGATCCGACAGTTGGACATCCCCCAAGGGGTCCCAGATTGCAAGAGCGTGCAGTATGGGCTGAGGGACCCCCATGCACAAATTTCATGCACAGTGCCTCTAGTTGTGTGCATAATACAGGGTGAGAAGATCCTGGGTTTACAATTGTTTGTATGGACAATAATACAATAATTAGTAAATAATAATATAAGAATAAACTCTGTTTCATATATTAACAACATTAAACCTTTTGCCACACACTGTATATGTTAATAATATAAAATACATAATACAGATTATGTATATATATGTATATGTATTACATATATCGCATAATAAATATTATGTATATGTATGTCTTCTTTGAAATCTTTAATTATACAAATATTCCACAATCCATTGTTTTACACACATGTATTCTATGGTTTTAGGATAGAGAAGAATACATAAGATATTTAGCATATATGCAATAAAATTTATAAAATGGGTATTACATTACTATGTGAGAAAATGAACATTTTTAGAAATCTATGCATACCTATGTATATCTATATAATGTAAATTTTAAATAAAATAGATGTATTTTAAATTTTTAAATATTGCTTTGAGAATACATGTAGAATAGAATGTTCTATTATCTATATTTCTAAAGGTTATAGTCTTAAAAATTAAAAAAGAGACTGAAGTAGAATCTAAATCTCATCCTCATCTCATTCATTGATTTGCCCAACATCTGTAACGTCCCATCACCAACAAAATTTATACTAATTTTAATGCTAAGTAAAATACTTAGTAATTTAACAGTAAATACCAATGGTATGAAATCTGCACGTTAATCATAGCCTTTTAGGTTTAATTCAATTAAAATAAATAGACGGGCTTGGGGACTGTTTGAGCGATGGTGGATTCTCCCTGTCATGGATGCCTTCTACTTATTAATACTATAGTGAATTTATTTGACCTGTAAGTTGTTAGGTAGGATTGAAAGGCAGGTGCTCTTTAGAGAGAAGCTTCTTGTTAATCAAATTTAATGTCAGTCAGGTCAACCTCCTTTTAATTTTATGCTGCATTATATGTCCCTTAGGGTTCACCATTCCTTTTTTATCATGCTGTATATGTTTGATTATTTAAATTAGCAGTCAAGGATATGCTTTCATTGCTGTGCTGATATGCAAATTATTTAAAGCTTTGTTTTGAAAACCTTTTGTATGCATCTTAATTCTTTTTGTCTTTCCAGACTTTCATGTTCAGAAAAGATACTAAAATATATTCTCAGTAGCAGTGAGACAGGTTGCCAAGTTTCTTAACTAAAAAAATATTTTTCAACTTCTCTTGTTTTTTTTCTGGTTATGCTATTAAAATTATGCCATGCCTCATAAAGCAAGTGGACCTAATTAGTCAGTTTGAGTTTACAATATTGGGTGAGTGGGTTGTGAAGACATGTTTTAAATCCATTTTCCTTTGCTGCCCCTTTTAAAATAAATCTGAACTTTAAAATGAAAACAATGATGAGTTATATTTACTGTGGTGAGTTTTATGATGTATGGTCATTGTTCACTTTTTTTGTTGTTGTTTTTATTTCCCCTTGTGAGCTGCTGCTGCAAAATTATTTAGTATTATTTTATCTTTTATGAAATATTTTAACCAAATATTTTACAGTCCATAGTTTTATTCACACCTATTTGGTAGTTTTAGGATAGTCAAGCATGAGTACATCAAGTTAACATTTTTATTCATTAAGAAAAATTACCAAATGGGTACTATGAGAAAAATAACGTTTTTTGAATTTGTATGTCTACCTTTATCAAAACCAGAAATTTTAGCACAATCAGGGAAGGTAACACTGCATTTGGGTCTTTGGAGATACAAAAAAAATCTTATGCGGTGATTAGAAGGAGGTCATGTAGAGAAGAAGGAGGTGGAAATAAAATACATAAAATTGAGGAGATGGAAGTGTACAGTTTATGCTACCAAAAACACACACGAAATCACTAGGGAATTAAATCGGCAAAGTGCTTACTTTCTAGTGGGAAACAAATGACCCAAAAGATAACTCTATATTGAGTTTCTAATATGTACAAGTAATTTTATATGGATTATCTTATTCAGGCATAGTAATGATCTTACGTACAGTCGTTTTGATTTCACAGATAATAAAATTCAGAGCAAGCACGTGAATTAAGGTGCCTAAAATCACATAGCAAATAAGTAGAGCTAAGACTGAATCCAAGACATGTGTGTGGGCTCTATATTTGTGTTTTTAAGCTTGATTCTAGCCACTAAAGCATACTGCCTTGTTAAAATAAGGTTAGCATGTATGTTGGGACTGAGGATTTGAAAATATTTGGAGATAAAGAAAACCCTTCTCTTCACACATCCCACCCCCACTCATTCTCAGGGGGCATCTTTGCTCACTATTTCACAGTTTCAGTTCTAAGTTAATCCATTACTTCTATATATATTTACATCATTAAAGTATCTTAAAGATTATAATTATGAATCCTTGCCAAACTCAAAACAAACTTATTTTTTTAATCCTATCCTTTCTTGAATTAAACAGAGACTTCAAGGTTTAGTCACTTTCTAAAGTGTTACCTTGTGCCTCCAGGAAGAGATATTAACCCCAATTAACACATAACAATCAGTATATGATTTTATGTTAGAATCTTACCCCTTAAAATCACTGGTTCTCAACTCTGACTGCACATTTGAAACATATGGAGAGCTTTTCAAAAATATGAAATGTCCACATGCCTCACCGATGAGCTTTACAATCTATCTTGAGTGGGGCCAGGAACTGGTCATTTTAAAGCTACTCATAGATACAGAGAACAGACTGACAGATGTCAGAGGGAAGGGGGTTACCGGCTGGGTGAAAAAGGTGGAAGGATTAACCAAAAAAACGCTAAACTCATAGATATAGACAACAATATGGTGATTACCAGAGGGAAAGGGGGATGGGGAGGTAGAAGAGGATAAAAGGGGGATAAATGGTGATGAAAGGAGACTTGGCATCGTGTAGTGAACACACAATACAATATAAAGATTATGGATTATAGAATTGTACACCTGCAACCTATATAATTTTATTGACCAACGTTACCCTGATATACTCAATGAAAAAAAAAAATAAAGTTACCAAATTAAATAAAAATAAAAATAAAGTTACCTTAACATGCAGCTAGGGTTGAGAATGACTGTCCTATAATATACTAGTAGTGGCTTACATATATACTAGTATCTCAAACCATATTATACCAGAGCCTTTTAATGGACAGGACCTAAAGATGTCTTTCTTTAAACATCTATGTATAACTCCGACTTAGAACTATGATAAGAAAAATGGTTGAAGAGGAGATAGAAGTTTGAGTGGAATGATTCTGTATAGAGATAATAGAAGAAGCAGGAGAGCAAAGTGCCCAAGTAACTTTTGAAGGAGGTGGTCATAAAATGTACAAAATATTTTGTATATTTTAGGGAAGATGCTTACAGACAAAAGGAATTTGCATATAGCAAGTTGCTGATAATTACTGTTTAAAGGGTCATTCAAAATTGGAGTGGTGGTGGTAAAAGCCAGCTTGAAAGGAGTTAAAGAATAAATAACATCCATGAAATTGGACAGAAGTGTAGATACACTACTGTCATTTTTATATTACAAAAAAAATAAAATAGTAGAAGCTTAGTTGATCATCCCATTAAGAAAAAATTTAGTCTAATTTATTAGTTGTTGTTTTATGTTAGCATGGTACATATTGAACAGATAATGCAGAACACAAACATGTAATTAAGGAAAGTTAAGTATTTTAAGTTGCTGTTGAAAGCTCTATAGAATTTAAAGGATTGTTTTATGTTTTCTTTTTATTTACACAATGTTTTTATTTGTATTCAACAACTAGGGGCCCAGTACATGAAATTCGTGCACTAGGGGGTGGGGATGTCTCTCAGCCCAGCCTGCCCCCTCTCACATACTGGGAGCCCTCAAGGGATGTCCTAGTGACAGCTTAGGCCCGCTCCAGTCCCTTCACCATGAAAAAATGACAACTTTCTTTAGGCATTTTCAAGATGTGTCTTTCATATAATAATAATTTCTTTATTATTATTTTTTTATCCTCACCTGAGGATACGTTTCCATTGATTTTTAGAGAATGTGGAAGAGAAACGGAATGACAGAGAGAAACATCAAAGTGAGAGGAACACTTTGGTTGCCTCCTGCATGAGCCCTGACCTGGGTCCTGGCCACGGAGGAGCCTGCAACCTAGGTACATGCCCTTGGTCAGAACTGAACCCAGACCCTGAAGTCGGCAGGATGAGGCATTATCCACTGAGCCAAACCAGCTAGGGCAGGATATGACATTTCTTAGCCCTCCAGCAAAGGACCTTCGTTTATTTTTCACCAGGAGTGTGGTGAAAAACCCTATATCATCTTTTTGGATTCTTATTACCCAAGTTACTAAGAATATTACCAATGGCATACAGGGAGCTTAGCCAATGAGCGGTCAGAAAAGGTGTTTCCTCTGTAGTTCACACCAATCACCAGCTTGGGCCCCCTCGGCCAGGCCTGACACCTCTGGCCCAGGCATCAGGCCTGGGCAGGGTACCCTCATCTTCCCCCATCACCAGTTCTGCCCCCCAGCCCAGTCCTGACACCTCGGCCAGAGGCGTCGACCTCCATCACCCTCCAATTGCCAGATTGGCCCCTTGCCCAGGCCTGATGCCTCCGCTAGAGGTGTCAGGCCTGGGCAGGGGTCCCCCATCTCCTCCCGATCACCGGCTTCTGGGCAGCTTCTGGGTGGCTTCTGGGGCTTCTGGGGCTGGCCTGCGGCCGGGATCAGATCTGATCACTGGCAGCAGGCTGGTGGCTTCTGGGGTCGAACACGGGGGCCTGGATGGCTGCTCTTGTGCTGGCGATTGTGCTGTCCCACCCTGTCTGCAGTATGTAAATTAGCTGCCATCTTTGTTGGCGGTTAATTTGCATATTGCGCTGATTAGCCAATGGGAGGCATAGTGAAGGTATGGTCAATTACCACGTTGTCTATTATTAGATATGATAAGCAAACTGCAGAGTTAACACAACATTCAGCTACTCCAGATAGGCTTTCGTTACACCAACCAAGAGTGATCAGTTTAATAGGCACATACTTCCGGATTTCTGATAACTTCTCACCTAGCCCTGCAGCTCATCTAGATGGCTGTGCCTCTACAGGACAGGGACTCTCCCTGTTGCTTTTTCAGTACTGCTCTTTAAAGGAGCAAGAGCAGGATACTGATGCTTGTAACCAATCCTAGATATATCATGTTGGGGGTTAGTGGATATGCCAGCTTTTGTCTGTCTGGTGAGAGACAGGGCTGTGAAAACATATTTCAGAATATGCTACCATGCACAATTCTGGATTTGGGCTCACAGAGGCAGAGGCAATGCATTTTAATGCACTTTTTTAGTATCCCTTAAAGACCTTTTACACTCTGTACTATTATTGTAGACCTGTTCTTATCTAAATGTCTTTCTCTTTAAATTCTGGGTTGCTAATGCTATATTAATGATCTAACGACCACATCATAGTACCAGAATAGCCCTCAAAATGCAGTTCAATTTTTTTCTTTTTTTAATCCTCACCCAAGGATATTTTTCCCTTGATTTTTTTAGGATAGAGTGGAAAAGAGGGGGAGAGAGAGGGAAACATCAATATGAGAGAGACACGTTGATTATAGTGGGGCCTTGACTTATGAGTGTCCTGACTAACGAGTTTTTCGAGATACGAGCCGTCTCTCAGCCAATTTTTTGCTTTGAGTTGCAAACTAAAATTCGGGTTACGAGCCAGCTTCAGATACCCCACCGCTAGTTGGCGCAGCGAACGTCACAGTGAATGCCACAACATCAGCCCAGCATCACGTGTCTCACTCGTTCACTTTTTGATTTGACATACTAGTAATTTGAGTTACGAGCTCCGTCACGGAACAAATTAAACTCGTAAGTCAAGGCCCCACTGTAGTTGCCTTTCACACACACCAGGACTGGGGCTAGGGATTGATCTTGCAGCCATGTGCCCTTGACTGGGAATCAAACTCATAACCCTTCGTTCCATGGGCCAATGCTCTAACCACTGAACAAGGCCAGGGCAAAAATGTAGTTTAAATTTGATCAAAACATAAATGAGGTGGTGTGACCCTGTGCAATTATAAATCGTCTCCTCTTTTGGATTCTGTGAAATAAGCCATCTATATAGCTGGCTAGCTGGCTCTGATTTTGTGCCTTAATATGTTCCTCAAATTTTCTTCTTTGGCATTTTATCTGAACAACTCTGTCCCATCCCAGTCAAAACAATGAGTATACAGCTATGATTTTTAGCAACCATTTACGTACTTTGGAGAAGCAAATCTATTGTCTGTAGCATTGCAAACTTCCTAATCTGTAGACCTAAATTTCCCAAAGCCTATTTGCTCTACATTCTCAATGTTTCTTAACTTGAACTTACCCTTCTCTTCAACAGCCCAGCTCTGTTATTTCCATAGAGCAGTTAGTGGCACAAGGTGTTACTTTCTGAGTATTCTGCTACTAGTGCCACTGCCCTGGCTCCAGGTACCTCAAAATGATTTCAATTCTTTTATAAGTGAACTTCTTGTCTCTAATTCTCTAAATCTTCTAATCTGCTTTATCAAGACCGGGGCTCTAAACTATATGGGTGGTTATGGCATTGCCTTGTTTAATAAAACTCTGAGTGTCCCCCAATCTCTTCAGAATGGGTTCCAAATACTGAAATATACCTTTACTCTGCCTACTTTCCCAGAACCTCCTCATAAACAATGTTTATGTTGAGGAAGCTCTGTGTCAATTACAAGCAAGCAGTCCCCAATCTCCTCTAATACTTTCTATAATAACTGAGGGTTAACTCTCAGCCTTGGTGACACAAGACTTTTTGTTTTCTGAATACAACCTAAATCATAGCCTCGATTCCCCCTCTAATATGACTTCTTATCACTATTTCACAGGTTCAGTTCTAAATTAATTCATTACCTCTATATTTCTCTATGTCATCAAAGTCTCTTAAAAGTTATAATTATAATTTAGCAGTCTTTGTCTAAATCTCTATTCACCACTTAAAAGTGTTTATTATATCAGACTGATTTATGCATTTTTCTCCAACCTTATGTAACAAACTTCCAAAGACAGATTTAGTAGTTATTATCTTGGTTTCTTGCTCAAGACAATGCATATGTTAATTGTTCAATATACCATCATTTAATCATATTATTGGATTCTATACTTGCATAGGTCAAAGAGGAAAATCTCTAGGTAGCATTGTATTTTATTTTTTAGATCATTCTTTTTTATTGATTTTTTACAGAGAGGAAAGGAGAAGGATAGAGAGTTAGAAACATCGATGAGAGAGAAACTTCAATCAGCCGCCTCTTGCACACCCCTCACTGGGGATGTGCCCACAACCAAGGTACATGCCTTTGATTGGAATCGAACCTGGGACCCTTCAGTCCACAGGCCAAGGTTCTATCCACTGAGCCAAACCGGCCATAGTGGTAGCATTATATTTTAAATGAACTCATTAGAATTCTGAAATTTGGAAGAGTTTCTTAATATCTATTTCTTGGCAGATGAGCCTAATGAATCTTTATCTGAAGTAAAGGAATTTTTAACACTAACTCAATAACTTTTTTTTTGTATGGTTCAAGTCTGTATTTCCATTTGTAGATTTATATAGTTTTTATTTGCGGGCTTCACATAACTTAACTATGTGTGCAAGTAGCATTTTAGACCCTGAAGAAAATTTATATTAAAGGAATTGTAGTGTTAGCAGTATATTCCTCCACCTGTGAGTAAATCCACTTCATTACATACTCCACATGGAGTTTACAACATTATGTAAAATCTGAACCTCTAACCTATAAGGTTAGTATGTTATCGTGATAATATTAACAAGTATTGCAATAATCATTCTGATTGTTCTGCTATAGAACATCCCATTCCTCTAAAGCTTAATTACATATTAAAAGACTGCTGCACATAAGGTGGGGGAAAACGTTACCAAAATGTAAAATATAATTTAAATCTTTTATAAAGACCTGTTGCTAACTTTTAGCAAAGTGCTACCTCTTTAAAAGGATGACAGTTTTTTTATACTGAAAAAAAAAATGTATTTTTTCAAATTAACCTGACTATGGCTGAAGTAAAAATGAATGAGACTGGGATCAAGTATTCAATAATAGCTCACACTGTCTGAAATTACCAGAAGGTACACGAGCCAACATGTTTGGAGTTGGATGTGTTCTGTATATCCTCAGCATAAACACTGTATATTTTCTTGTTTGTGCCATTGTGATTGATTTTGTCCCCACTCCAAAGTATAACCAGAATCTGGCCACTTCTCATTGATCCAGGTTCCTGTCATGTGTCCTTAGGGCCTATAGCAGTAGCCTTTTACTGAGGTGGTTCTTTCTTACCCTACCCTTGCTACAGTCTGTTCTTCACGCAGCAGCCATAGTGATCCTTTCTAAATAAAAAAATAAAGTCATTACATCCTTTCTGATTGGTGTTTATAGCAGCACAATTTACGATAGTTAAGATTTGGGAACAGCCTAAGTGTCCATCAGAAGGTGAGTGGGTTAGAAAACTGTGGTACATCTACACAATACTTTAAAAAAGAAGGAATTCTTACCATTTGCAACAGCATGGATGGAACTGGAGAGCATTATGCTAAGCGAAATAAGCCAGTCAGAGAAAGATAAATATCACATGATCTCACTCATTTGTAGAATATAATGAACAACATAAACTGATGAACAAAAATAGAGCCAGAGACATAGAAGCATCAAACAGACTGTCCAACCTATGAGGGAAGATGGGCGGTGAAGGGGTAGAGATCAAACAAAGGACTTGTATGCATGCATATGAGCATAACCAATGGACACAGATAGGGGTCGGGGATGAGGGCATGTGCCAGGGGTTGGGGGTGGCCAGGGAGATGTCAATGGGGGAAAAGGGAGACTTATGTAATGCTTTAAACAATAAAGAATCTAAATTAAAAATAAATAAATAATTAAAGTCATTTCTCTCTGTTCAAAATCTTCCAGTAGCTTTTCATGTTGCTCAAGACAATTCAAAGCCCTTCTCCTGGTCTATAAGATCTTACACGATTTGCCCCCCTCTGATCTCATCACCTGGACTCCTCCAGTGACACACTCTTTCCAGCTACAGTGGGATTTTAGCTGTTCCTCCAATGGTGGGTTGTAAGCGGTTTACGAAAGAAGAGTCCAGGATGACTGCTACATGTTACTAGTAAATCTAAGCAATGTGAAAAATGAAGGTGCTACTTACTTGGCAAAAACCAGGGAGGAGCAGGTTTGGGAAGAAAATAAATACTGGAAATACACTCAAAGCAACAACAACAAAAAAAGAGAATAGTCTTTCTTTTCTCATACTAAATCTAATGTAAAATTAAAAGATTACTTTCTCTTAAATGATCATATCCTAGAGACCTTTACAATAGTGCTTATCTTTTAAATGTCTTGGGGGATAAACATCATCTTGGCAAAACATATTCATGGAAGCATAATACATTGTAGTTTTTTCTCCCAAGAAAACATCAAGGGTTTTTTGAGAAGGTATGCCATTTGTTTACTTCAAAGTGAGTTACCTGAGTCCTAATGTAATGAAGAGAATCTCCTTTAAAACATCAAACACAATGACAGTACTTTAAGTTAATACAATTATATTTGCAGCTATGTTCTTCATTTCTCACTGGAAACAAGGTTGATAACAATTCTCACAAGCAATTTATTAAAATTAGGAAATTGTCAGGAAGACTCCAGCAGAGGTATGGCATTTACTTTTGAAAGTCATCCTCGGTTTAATAATAGGTATTTGGATAACTTTTTCTTTCCTTCTTGGGCTCAGCTGGAGGAAATTTTTACCACAAAGGAAGCCTGATTTTATGCATGTTTGACTTAATTCAGAGGGATTTATGAATGCCACAGTAGCCTATTTGGATTGGCTGTGAATAATGTGAGGCAGAAAGTTTTCATTTCTTTTCCAGCTGAAATATCTGATGTTTTCTTCGTAACTTTTTTTTAGAGAAACAGACACTTTAAATAGTAAAACCCAAGTATCAAGCATTCTTATTTGTGAATTTCCACACACTGTCTGAAATATGTGAGAAAATATGACTTTTATAAATGCAAAAGCTCAAAAAGTCTGAAATAAATGTGGCTAAGTACAAAATGTGGTACCAACTCAGACTTAATATTTTATTTCATAGAATAACTAAAAGAAAACATTTGTGAAAATAGACTTTCAGAGTAAAATACACATTCTCTCTCTCTCTCTCTCTCTCTCTCTCTCTCTCTCTCTCTCTCTCTCTCTCTCTCCTTGCAGTGAAATATATAATTTCAATTAAATCATGACCAGTATGTGGTTTTTAAGTCAGAGATTGACTTTTTATACTTTGGTATGTATATGTTGTGTGTCGGTTTAATATGATTTCAAATCCACTTGTTTAATTACTTAAATAAAATTTATTTTAATTCATTTGTTTATAACACAAATAAAGTTTCTTTTAGAAGTAAAATTATTTTGACATATGAATGATGTATGCTGTGTCAAATGTCATCATCTCCTCTGATGTCATGGATAAGCACCTCAGCAAGCCAGCTGCTGAGGGGCGCTTCCTGGGGCTTGTCAGTAAGAATATGTGGAGAAGCAACTATGGCAAGAAGACATTTAGAATATAAAAACTGAGAATTTGTAAGAACCATTCCAAAGATTTGGTTTGGGCATGGCAACTTTTTCCTAACCTAAACATTCTTCCAAGACCTTTGGGGCATAAGCACCTTCCTAGCTCAAGGCAACTTTTTGGTGGGTGGTGGGGAGGGGCTACACAGAGGCCAGTAAAAAAGGTGAGCCTTCTGGACAACACTGGCATCTTAGTTCCCTAGAAAAGTGCTTCCCAAGTGCCTACTCATATAAAAAGATACGCATCTGTTAACTTTGGACTCTATTCGTTTTATTGACTCTTGTCTGAAACAATAATGTAATTAACCTATCTTGCTTTGGGGTATGTTATTTCTTTATTGGCTTATTTAGAGATGTTAACCTGCATGCTATCGGCTTGTGAAATTATTATGATTCCCAAAGCAAATCTGTGCTAAATTAATTGCTGGCAAAGACAGAATCAGTCTCTGAGTATAAATTTACCGCCCAAACAAACCACAAAAACGTATGTATTGGCTGAAATCATGAAGACAGCTATTTTAGTAATTATAATTTACTTTTTCATACATAGTATTTATAGTACTTGGTGATGATTGTGTTATTTTACATGAATTTTCTTTGTTAAATGAAATGGTCCTTGAGAAGAAATGAACTCATTTGAAGTTGTTATTGTCTCATATTCTTACATTTGGAATTTGTGGGTGAGAAAGAGTGGAATGAGACCATCTCTTTCTGAAACAGATACATATTGATGCACTTGATGAAATGTATCATTTGCCAGGTGATTATGGAGGACAGACCTAACTCCAGTTCTGCTTTAGGAATCCTGAGGGTTTTTGAGGGATATGAAGACTGTTTAGGCATGGTCCATCGCTGGCAGTAGCCCAAATGCGGAGACTCTAAGGCACCCTTTAAGAGGATAATGTTTCCTAATTACTTTGAACTTTCTGCTGACTCCCAAGATCTTCAGAAATCCGAGACATGAGACATCACACTTCATATATCTTATTATCATCCATATAAAAAGAAAGCTAATAAATTATTTTGTCATGATTATCTTAATTTTTATAAATTATGATGCATGCATCCAGGTCATTTCTTTAAAATGTAGTAATTTGATCCAGTATTTAAAGCATATAACATTTTTGTTACACTTTACATCTGCCTCCAACTTGTTCTATTATCTTCGGAAAAAATATTTGATTACTGGCCCTCTGTCTCTTTCAAGCAGAGATATTTATTATCTGCCACTTTAATTAATCAGATTTTTCAAAAAGAGATTTGGTTTGATAAAAAAATAAGATGTGATAAAACAACTGTTGCCCTAGCTGGTTTGGCTCAGTGGATAGCCCGTCAGCCTGCGGACTGAAGGGTCCCGGGTTCGATTATGGTCAAGGGCACATGCCTGGGTTTCGGGCTCGATCCCCAGTGGGGGGCATGCAGGAGGCAGCTGATCAATGATTCTCTCTCATCATTGATGTTTCTCTCTCTCTTTCCCTCTCCCTTCCTCTCTGAAATCATTAAAAATATATATTTAAAAAAAACAACAACTGTTAACCACTAAAATTTCTTTTTAATCAATAATAATGACTGCATTTAGTATTAGAATATATGGCTAAACTGCTAATGAGAACTTACCACACAAACTCATACTTTGGTATGTATTTGTTGTGTGTTGTTTAAATATAATTTCAAATCCATTTGTTTAATTACTTGGACATGTCTACAGAAGAATCTATCATTAGTTATCATCTCCTTTACCTTCACTTCATCTCATCTCCAAACATTGATGCCATCCTGAGACTGTCCTTTTGAATGTGTTCTTAGTTCCTTGTGAAATGAAGAGAAAGATTTTAATAAAAGCAGTTACCTGCCCGGGCAGCATGGCTCAGGGTTGAGTGTTGACCTATGAGCCAGGAGGTCATGGTTGGATTCCAGGGCAGTGCACATGCCCCAGTTGCCCGCTCAGTGATTTTCTTTCATCATTAATGTTTCTATCTCTCTTCCTCTCCCTCCTCTCTCAAATCAATAAGACAAACAAACAAACAAACAAACAACGTTACCTACATGGACAAAAATTGTAATCAGGTCTTGTGGAAGACCTAACAAAAATGACACCTGGAAGTTTTCACAGTTGCAGCAGATACACTGAGTGTCCAGATTATTATGACCACCTGACGTTTGTAGGCAAATTAGCTATAATTTCATGCTGAAATTGGAAGAGGGCCAGACCATTATAAATAGGGAAGCAGGTTGTTTACCACTACGGTAGAAGTGATTTTTTTCTGAAGATATGGGTAAACAATGCGATTTAACAGCCTTTGATAGTGGGATATATATATATATATATATATATATATATATATATATATATGTAAAATCTCAAAGACCTTTATTTGTGTTACATACTAGTAAGCACCAAATTAATAAAAGCATCTACAAGTGTCAGATACTCTTCATGATTTCTCCCATTATAAGAAATTTTTCTCTCTGGCTGAATGTGTAAGTTGTGATATTAAGAGATAATTATGCCTTATTTCCTAAAGACCTATATTTAATGTCTGGTAAATGAAAACTGTATCTTTTGCAAGTAGCACTGAACCAAGTTGTATTTTAAAATAAAATTAATTTGCTTTATATGCGCAGTGTGAGTGCTTACTCATGTCTCTGTTTGACACTGAGGGAACCACAGTGTTTCCTGAGGTAATTTTTGAAAACTTATAAAATGTGAAACTCTCATCTACTATTGAAAACTTAATAAAATTGGGATTCATGAAGGGGAGGTGAAAATGTCTAAAGTTAATGTTTCAACTTTTGTACATGACATTCAGAAGATAATTGTAATTTGTTTTGTGGGTAATCTAAAATTTAATTTTCTGCTCTTTATTTATTGAGTTTTCCTTTCTTGCACTGTTTAGATAGGTTTATCCCTAGCCCTTTTATTAGTGCAGAATAAATAAAAAGCCTTAAAAAGTCCCAAATCCTTAACCAATGTTGTTTCTCAGTGCTCATGTAATACATTTTCAGATAATTTCCTAAAGAAGAGGTTAAATTGTAACACTATCTAAGCACTAATATGATGTTGTTTCTTTTTTCAGAGTCATAATAGATCGTTGCTTTTAAATAAAGAGACTTAAGAAAGAAGGATGATTCAAATTCACTTATTGAAAAAGAGATTAATTTCCATGGTTAATTGCTTCTCTTTCAATTTGAGGGAAGTAGCTGAGCTATTGTCAAGATGTGGGCACCATCCCACTGAAATTGCAGGGCTGTCTGCCTATTTGGCCATCATAACCTTGAACTAGAGTGACCAAATGCAATTCTGGTTCTTTCTCAAGTCACTGAGAGGGTGGTCACTTTCTCTGAAGCCAGAGGGAGCTCATATACCTCTGGGGGTAAGTCTCTCTGTCTGCTGCACTTTCGTGAGCTCCCGTTCAATTAAGTTAAAGGTAGTATTTGCATCTATTTTAACGAGTCAAGTTAGATATTGCCTAGTAAATATCAAGCATGCTGTTTACCAAAACTTTTTATTTATTGAACAGAATTATTATTGGTGAGCTTACATTACTTTTCATGCTCATTTTGTTTGTTTCTTCATTATTTCTGATACTTACATATCTCCTAGAGTCATGCTACACTTTACTCTCATGAATGTGTCTATCATTGAGCTCTTACTCAAATCTTTCAGACAGACTCTTTTTTTTTTTTTTTTAACTTTTTTCTTTTTTCTTTATTGGTGAAGGTAGGAAGGATAGAGGAGTCATGTTCTAATTCTAATTTGATGAATGGATAATTATCTGCCTTTGTTCTGATAACTTAAGTATAAGAAAAATTGATAACAAAATTTACATAATGACATTAATAGAGTAGGTTCACGGTTGTGGAAATTACATTTCTTGATATAATATATTCATATATTTTTATGCTCTAGATACAAATATGGTAACCTAGCTCTACCTATTATAAAACAATTGTAGTGACAACTGCGAGGAAAGAAGTGATCGGCATTATCTACTTTTCAAAAACAATTTGTGACCCTATGCCATAATATGCTTTCCAAAGCTCATTCAGCAGTTTTGCTGGCTAAGCTCTCCATGCTTAGTAAAAGAAGGAGAGCTTGTGGATGCAATATAAATTCATTGTTAAAAACTATATTTATTCAGTGTCCACTATATGTTACGTACTGTTTTAGAAGTTGGGACAAGACGATGAAACAAGCCACAATGTCATTGCTTTTTTGGACCTTATATTCTAACTAGAGGCTCGGTGCACAAAAATTTGTGCTCTCCGGGGGTAGGGGGGTCCCTCAGCCCGGCCTGTGCCCTCTCACAGTCTGGGACCCCTCAGGAGATAACGACCTGCTGGCTTAGGCCTGCTCCCAGGTGGCAGAGGGCAGGCCCAATCCTTAGGTGCAGCTCCTGGTCGGGCTCAGAGCAGGGCCAATTGGGGAGTTGGGGCACCGCCCCCTGTCATGCACAGAGAAGGGCGATCAGGAGGTTGTGATGCCACCCTCAGTCACGCTCAGGGTAGGGCTGATTCGGGGGTTGGGGCACCACCCCCTGTCACACACAAGGCAGGGTCGATGGGGAAGTTGCGGCACCACCCCCTGTCATGCACAGAGCAGGGCCAATCATGGGGTTGGGGCACTGCCCACTGTTACGCACAGAGCAGGGCCAATCAGGGTGTTGGGGTGCTGCCCCCTGTCACGCACAGAGCAGGGCCCATCAGGGGGTTGGGGCGCCACCCTCTATCACCCACAGAGCAGGGCCGATCAGGGGGTTGGTGCGCTGCCACTCTCACACTCAGGGCAAGGTCGATGGGGAGGTTGCGGCTCTACCCCGTCACACACAGAGCAGGGCCCATGGGGGGGTGGGGAGGTTGGGGTAGCACACCCTGTCACATACAGAGCAGGGCTGATTAGGGTGTTGGGGCGCCGCACCCTGTCACACACAGAGCTGCAGGGTGATCAGGGGGTTGGGGAACTCCCCCCTCTCAGGCACAGAGCAGGGCTGATCAGGGGGTTTGGGTGCTGCCCCCTGTCACTCTGATCCTGGTGCCGGGAGGCTTCTCGGCTCCGCTGATCCCAGTGCTGGGAGGCATATTACCCTTTTACTATATAGGATAGAGGCCTGATGCACGGGTGGGTGCCGGCTGGTTTGCCCTGAAGGGTGTCCTGGATCAGGGTGGGGGTCCCCACTGGGGTGCCTGGCCAGCCTGGGTGAGGGAACGATGGCTGTTTGCAGCTGGTCACACATCCTTCAGGGTGGGGGTCCCTACTGGGGTGCCTGGCCTGCCTGGGTGAGGGGATGATGGCTGTTTGCAGCTGGTCACACATCCTTCAGGGTGGGGGTCCCCACTGGGGTGCCTGGCCAGCCTGGGTGAGGGGATGATGGCTGTTTGCAGCTGGTCACACATCCTTCAGGGTGGGGGTCCCCACTGGGGTGTCTGGCCAGCCTGGGTGAGGGGATGATGGCTGTTTGCAGCTGGTCACACACCCTTCAGGGTGGGGGTCCCCACTGGGGTGCCTGGCCAGTCTGGGTGAGGAGCTGAGGGCTGTTTTCAGGCTGGGGGTGACTGAAGCTCCCAACCGCTCCTTTTTCTTTTTTTTCTTTTTTTTATTCTGGGCCAGCTTTAGCTCTGAGGCTTGGCTTCATCTCTTATGCCTACGCTGCTGAAAGTAGGTTTCTGGCCTTTGCTTACAATGTTGCGATTCCCACGGACTAAATCAGGTTTCTGGGCTTTTGTTTAGCCTCTATGTTTGTTACATAGTTTCTTAAACTGCAGGCTCAGAGGCCTGCAGCAACAGGCAGAGAACGTTGGAGTCCTGCGTCACTGAAGCAAGCAAGCCTCATGTTAGTTTCAAGCTGCCTGGCTGCCGGCCGCCATCTTGGCTGGCAGTTAATTTGCATATCGCCCTGATTAGCCAATGGGAAGGGTAGCGGTCGTAAGCCAATTACCATGTTTCTCTTTTATTAGATAGGATTAGGAGGACATAAAATGACCAGTATAAAAAAAATCACTTCATAGTTGAGGAGTGTTAGGAAAAAATAAAGCCAAGGTACCTTAAAACAGTTAGAGTTTGAAAACAAATATAAGGGCAATAACTTTTAAATATCTATATTTAAAAACACACATACATACTTAAATAAGAGATCATGACTATGACAACTTAGTATGTGTAAATTGCATGTCAGTACTATGTAACAATTTGAGGATTGTTTTCATTTTCATGAGTAATACAAAGAACTCAATAGAGGTCTGTGGGTAAATAAATCTAATGGAAAGACAGCAATCTAATCCAATCACATCACTCAAAAATCCTCTGAATAACCACCTAAAGGTACTGCCTGCAAGTTTAGTTGTAGAAATATGATTATAACGCAATCTACACATACTTTTTCAGTGCTGACAAAAAGTTTAATCGCTATGTCCACTTTATGTTATATTATTATTAACATGAGCATCTCTCTAGGATTCTCTTTTCAAATCTACTTTAGAAAAGAGAAACAATATAATCGTACTGACTATCTGCAAACCTGCGACTTAATATTTTCCTTCCATGAAAACTCACTTACTTGTGTACTATAACTTCCTTGAGGAAGACTATACATGTTGAATTTTGAATATTAATGAAAACTTAACATGATAATACTTTAAAAAGTTTCAAGAATCCAATTCTTCCCAAAGGCCTTTCACAAAGAAATAAAAAATATTTTTATGTTAAAAATTAGAATTTATCTCATTAACTATTTAGCATTCTTATCAACATTTTGAATTTTGATATTATTCAAGAATCCTGATAAAAGAGTATTTGTGTACTGATAACAATTTTATTGATGAAACGGGATATTAGTTTATCCCAGTAATATATTTTCAGAGTGATAATTAATAATTATAGCCCGATATCCCCAGTACTGTTGATTTAGTTGGTAAAATATTTTTATGTTTGTAGTCTACCAGCTTTGGTAGACTGAAAAACATACCCCTGAACTATGTCCACACCATACGGCACAGAACCTGTGAATATGTCACCAGACATGGTGAAAAGTTCTCGTAGATTTTATTAAAGATCTTCTAATGGGGGCACCATCCTGGATTGTCCTGGATGAACCCGATAGAGTCCAAGAGGGAAGCAGGAGGTCAGAGATGAGAAGACAATGTGACCAAGAAGGCAGAGATTAGAATGAAGAAGCCATACAACCGAGAATGCTGGCACCTTCCAGACCTGGAGAGACAAGAAACAGCTTACAAACTAGCCCTGCTGACACCTGTTAACCTTAATTTTAAATCTGTTAAACTCATACTAGACTTCTGACCTCGAGAACTGCTAGTGAGTACATTTGTGCTCTTTTACCCCACTAAATTTGTGGTAATTTTTATAGTAAGGAGATGAAAGTCAGGCACACACTAAACTGTATTAATATGATAGACAAGATAAAATTATAAAATATTTTCTAAAAGTAATAGTAATACATAAGCCTAATTGTCTCATAAAGCATTGAAAGAGAAGAGATAGGCATTGCTTGGAGTCTGTTCCATACATATTTACCACATAAACAACTTTATCAGAGTTTTTGAGGAATATCATAGGAAGCAAACAGAATCGCTTCCTCTGAAAAAGCAATCAATGGAAATTACCCTTTGAGGATTTTAGAGAATATTAATTTTAGAGCAGTATTTATATTCATTTTTTCCTGTTCTCCCTCCTACATTTTAGGAGTATAAAGTAAGTAATTTATGGAACTTACTAAAATCCAAATTATGCTTAACCTACATCCACAGCTGTGATCTTTAACTTGAGCCTTACAGGAGAAAGTTACCCTCAAGTGTGTTCATGGCTGAAAAAATGGCGACACATCGAGTAAGCTTCTTATCTTGGTGAGGTCTCACCATATTTTATCCTGTATGCCTGGAAGGTTCAGTGTATTTGTAAAATGACACACCATTCTCTGGCACAGTTGGGACTCCACCTTGATAGCTGATACTTATGCATGAATTAACACACAGTACTAGAATTATTCCTCAGACCACTGCTTTAAAGCTTGCAAGCGAAACAAAATAATGAGGCTCCTCTAGGCTTGAGGAATATTACTTTTTGTTGTTGTAACAACTACAAAAGTACAAGATCAGATTTGAGGGAACTTTTTTTTTTTTTATGTGCAATGTTTACTTCTTGCTTTGAGTTCCAGCTGTGCCTGGAATTAACTTTCAAACTAAAGAAAATGGCCTTTGCAGCTGGGGAGAGAGTTTGGGGCCCACTTGAATCAGACACAGTTGGTGGAGGGAGGAAATATCATGAATACCCTTCCACTACTTTTGTGTCTCTGTAGGAGTCCTTTGTAGGAAGAATCTAAACATTATTCTGCCTTCTCATTTTCTGACCGAATGAATGGGTAGCAGTGCTTATGAAAACCCTTTCTTAAGAAAGTGCTGGCTTTGTGACCATTTTTCTCTTTAAGAGAGTAGCCTTTCACTAAAGTACAGGAACAGGATTACACATCTAAGCCATCCCTCCTCTTGAATTCAAAGCCTGAATAATAAAATGATGTGCAATGCAATATCTAAGGACTATTGTTCACTGCGCTTCAACCTGTGGTATGCAATTGATTGAAAAATCATATTTTCATGCATGTAGGCATTCAGAGTCTCATACACTCCCTGATTACAATTTGTGATGAAATTTAATTTTTACTGCTAGTAAGAATATATTTGCAATATCTCCAGGGGCAGTAAAGTATGTTCCTGTTACTTTAAAAAGTAGACAACTTGCCCAGCTGGCATGGCTCAGTGGTTGAATGTTGGTCTATGAGCCAGGAGGTAACAGTTCCATAGCCAGTCACAGCACTTGCCCAGGTTGAGGACTTGATCCCTAGTGTGGGGCCTGCAGAGGCGACCAATCAATGATTCTCTCTCATCATTGATGTTTCTATCTCTCTCTCCCTCTCCCTTCCTCTCTGAAATCAATAAAATTTACATATTGAAAAGACCTTTCTTAGTTTCTTTTTTTTTAAGTAAACAACTTACTCTAATTGCTCTTAAGGTATTTAAAATTAGGGGGGAAAAGATAGAAGCACAATTCATGTTTGTAGTGAATTCATTCTTAGGTCTATTCATTCATCACATTTTTATTGAGTATTGTTCTTGGCATGGGCAACCGAGGTGGGCAAAACGTATGATATCCCTATGTTCATGGAACTTTTTATTTCTGTGGAAGGAAATAGGCAATAAACTAAGAAGCCAATATAAGGACTGTTTTGGAGTTGTAAGCCTGATAAGGACAAATTTAAATAGAGTAATGTTATCATAGTGTGCAGAAGGTGGGGAATGAAGGGCGGGTCAGAAAACTTTCTCTGTGGAGACCTAATTGGCCTGTCATACAGAGATCTGAGGGAAGTCTTCTCCAGGCTCTAGAGCTACCAGCAAGCACCAGTCCAGGAAGCTTTTGTGTTTGGAAATCTTGGTGGACAAAAGGCTAAGTAGCAGGATGAAAGGTAGAAAAGATAGGCTATGAGCTAGATCAAATCTTAGAGGTGTAAAAAATGTAGGTTTTTATATTACTCATATAACTTTCTCTTGGGAAGATATTGGCACCTTGTTTGCTCTCTGCTACGTATATCTAACCATCATTTTAGGTTGACTAAATTTCATGAAGTTATACTAATTTGTTTCTCTCTAAAGAGGTTCTACGGTCTACACTCTCAATGCTGGTGCCAATACTAACATAGTTTTGGTTTTCTCTCCTTTGAATTGTGACAACCGATTAAAAAGATGGACTTATGTATTTTCCCTTAGGGCCCAAAGAATAAGTTATGTGTTATTCAAGCTACACTCCCTTATTTGTCAAGTATTCTTTTTTTACTGTAATATCAATATGTTGAATTATATATTGGAGGAAAATAAGAGCTGAGACTTGCTTACCATTTTCTTCTTCCTTCCTTCCTTCCTTCCTTCCTTCCTTCTTTCTTTCTTTCTTTCTTTCTTTCTTTCTTCTTCTTCTTCCTTCCTTCCTTCCTTCCTTCCTTCCTTCCTTCCTTCCTTCCTTCCTTCCTTCCTTCCTTCCTTCTTTCTTCCTTCCTTCCTTCCTTCCTTCCTTCCTTCCTTTCTTCCTTCCTTCCTTCTTTCTTTCTTTCTTTCTTTCTTTCTTTCTTTCTTTCTTTCTTCTTTCTTTCTTTCTTTCTTTCATCCTTCCTTCCTTCTTTCTTTCTTTCTTTCTTTCTTTCTTTCTTTCTTTCTTTCTTTCTTTCTTCTTTCTTTCTTTCTTTCTTTCTTCTCTTCTTCCTTTCTTTCTTGTTGAGCTTTCTCCTCTTTACCTAATACTTCCAACATATCCTGATGTTAAATATCTCACCCTTGATATGAACTCTTAGGGCATCCCATTTGAGCTGTACATAGTAAATCACAATTTTTGTCATCAAGCTGTAGTAACTCTTTTTTGTACTCTATTAATGAAATCATCTATCTTATCCCATCACTATAGGTAAAAACAATTTTCTATATGTTATATACCCTTATCATGACTTCTAAAATGCTGTCATGGTTACATACTATCTACGTTACATTTAGAAAGCAGAATCGCAGCTTTCTAGAAAATAGTTCTAAAAATGTGTGGATCTATTCATCAGCCAGTCTCAGCTGCTGCTGAATGAACAGTTCCATGATTAACACCCAGAAACTGTGCAGGCAGTCTCAGAATCTGCTGCTTTCATAGAACTGGATAAATTAATTTGTACATCTTGTGATTATATGACTGTTAGAAAGAACAAAGTATTGCTGACACGGCTTGTGATAAAGAAAAACATACTGAATTTCCATTTTAGTTGATTTAAAAAAATTCTGGGCAGAAATTAAATATCTTAAAAACAGAGAAAGCTACTAATACTACATATACTAAATATCCTAATCAGTTAAGCTGAAATTTCAAAAACAAAACAAAAAACATTGAGTGCATAGTGCTAAAATATAGACCAATTAAGTCTAATGAAATGGAAACACATCTATATTGTGTTAATATTGTATGCCAAATGAGGCACCAGACAACTGAATTTTTCACTTTATAATTAATTGTAATATTGTATGGTTTTAGCCAGAAATATGAGAATGCATAAAAAAAGTTTTTAAAACGGAAAAACCATCAAAAAAGATATATAGATAGATACATACAGACATATGGAACATGTTGTATATATCACTTGTTGAATAAACATTCATTTATAAATTAATGTAAGCATATGCATATGTTTATGGAAGATTATTTGTTCAAGATACATGATTCCTTCCCAAATAATTTTTATCTAACACTGCCCAAGGAATATTAACATTCTAATATTTCTTTAAGATTATCAGAATAGGCATATTATAACTGATAATCTTTAGGAGACTGAATCTATATTATGCATGATGATGACTTTAAGATTCATTGTTGTTGAAAAGATAGAAATGTAAATTGAAAATATAAGAAAACAATGTTAATGAAGGCAAATACAATTCATAGCAGATAATTTATTTTTGCTTTTAAAATATATAATTAAATAAAATGACAAGGTAATAAAAGGGAATGTAACTATGGTACCACAGAAACATGAGACTGGGGACCTGAGGCTGCACCCCACACCTGGTGCTGGGCCAGGAGACATGAAGCTACACCCCCTGCCCTGCAGAGCTTGACAGGAGTGGGGCCGGCCAGTTCTGGGTCTCATAGGAATTTGAGTTGTGTGCGGGTGGGCAGGGACATGACTCTGGGTCCTGCAGCACGCCCCAGACTCTGACAGGAGGGAGATTTTGATACACATTTTACTAATTTTCTTTCATCCCTGATACTTCTATTACAGAGAAAGGGCAAATAGCAATGTTAAAATGTTTCCTCTAATTAATTCCCTTTTAATGTGCACAAATTTCATGCATTGGGTCACTAGTTAATTATAAAAATTAATTTTAAACAAGTTACCTAGTCAAATAAAATATTTAGTATCTTGTAGATAAGGAATAAGACTAAATATATGTGAACAAGTATTTCACCATTTTTTTTCATTTTTATAAACATTATGAAGTTATGCTCCTGGTTATTTATTTGTTCTACAGCCAACATTTATTTTAAAACATTTTTTGAAATCTACATGTTGTATCGTGTTAAAATGGGTATGCCCAACATACAATTTGAGGGACCTGCAATCTTGAAAAAAAAAATGCCATAAGCAAAAACATGCTGTTTTTCTTTTTAAAATGTGACAAGAGTGTAAATATGATTTTGCTGGGGATGTTTGGGCAAGGAATGCTCCTCAGATTTGAGTGACATTTTAATGTTTGGACATATGCTTGTGAAGAAAGATTTTTGGTTAATCCTACTTCTTACAAAGCTTTCTTTTATGTAGATGCCAAATCAATTTTATAGCAGGCTTTTCATCTCTCCTTCTGCCAAGGGAAAGCATATAGTTTAAAACTAAACTATCTGTTAAGGAAATGAAAAAGTCACCCAGAGGGTTTCATGGTCTTTGAAAATTAGTGCCTAAAAATTTTCAGATGTCCCATCTGATTTAAAAAATAATCATTTACAATAAATATAACTAGAAGGATAAAATCTCTCCAGTAAACATGGCCTCCAAGCTCATTTGGATCATCACCTGTAATCAAATATGGTAATTTTAAGAATCCAATAAAGTATGCTGAATTTACCTACAGAAATTCAGTTTTCTCTAAAAGCATGAAATAAAAAGTATTTAGTATTTAAAGACTGTACAATCAAGCCTTTAGGAGTAAATATCTATTTATTGTAGAAAACATAAACATTTCTTAGTGCTTGTAGTATACTTCAGTCAGTTAGTGACTTACTACAACTCTCAAGTAGCCCAATGCTGGACTCCATCCGCACTGAACTTTTGGTTAATTATTGATACAGTATGTCTAAGAAACTAAGTACTCTTCAGTACTTTGTTGAATCACTATATCAGCAAAATGAACAGATGTAGATTGTTCATTTTCAATTTATTCTATAGTGCTGAGCTAAGCAATATGAATAGAGGTATGTAAGATAGAAAAATCTGAGGTACTAGTACTACTATCAATCAAACATTTTCTAATGTGTCCCGGTTGTTTTGATATGTATATTTTATTAAATAATATGTTTTAATTACTGAATTAGTTTGTGGGGGCGGCCATGGCAATGTATTCCAGACTGGGTGGCTTAAACAGCAGAAATGCCTTTTCTCCCATTTCTAGAGGATAGAAGTCTGAGATCAAAGTGTTGGCAGGCTGTTGCCCTCAGAGTCATAATGGGGAACCTGCTCAGACCTTTCTCCTTGATTTTCAGATAGCTGTCTTCTCTGTATCTTCACATCATCTTTCCTCTGTCATGTCTTTGCCCCAGTTTTTTCTTGTTATGAAATTACCAGTCATATTGAATTTAGGTCCACCCTAATGACCTCGTTTTAATGTAACTACTTCTTTATAGGAACTCTACTCAAATACAGTCACATACTGAGGTACTGTGGATTAGGGTTTCAACATACAAATATTTTTTGGAAGGGCAAATTCAGCCCATAATAAATACACATGTGATAAGAGATGTTTTTATTGTTCAGGGATTTAACCTGTTTCAAATATCTGTTGGGTATGTTTGTGTATGTAGAAGTTAGAAAGATAACTTATAAGTGAAAATAACACAAAGAAATAATAAAATCAAATGTATGTAATCTAAGGTCCCTTCTATATATGATCCATTTTAGCATAATACTTACTAAAAAATCATTTAATTTGCTTTATTTTACATATTGATATTTTTTATTAGTATCTCATAATTATTTGCAAACCTTTTCCACTATATGACCCCATTATCTCTTATTCCTAATCTCCATCTTGTCCTTACTATTTTATGTGTGAAAAGCTAAAACCTTACTTTCACAGAAGCAAAGTAAATTTAAAAAACATAATTTTTGGTTATTTATCCTTGACTCTCAAACCAATTTTTTTCCTGCACATATACTAATGCTATATTATAGTAGAAGCATGGTTTTAGTGCAGCAAGTTACTATATTTCTACTTAAATCTATTTTGTTTTATAGGGGCTATTAATTTAGTTTATGTATGACATCTCTGAAATAGATTAAAAGGTGCCAAAGGGCAATGCCTGTTTCTTTTATTTATGTTGGTACCCAAGGCAGCATCGGGGATTGTGCACTACCAACAAGGGCTCCTCCATAAATGTTTCTTCACCAACTTAGCATTGCAGCACGATAATCATTCTACTATGCTATATGGTTTATGCAGGCTGAGTTCCTTCTTCATAGTAATGTGTGCGCAAAGTTGTTTTACCATATCTAAATTGATCCAGGAAGCATATTTTTCTTGATATATGCCTCAAGCAAGCAGCTATTATGGAAAGTAAAGTTATTGGTCAGAGAGAGATGTTACTTAGGCTGTGCATATCTTACACAAACACTCTCATATGTATTATGGATAAGAACACATTTTTTTTTTCTCATTCAGCAAGTCACAAGTCAAGTTAATGCATGCATTTTGTTTGCGTTATCTTCTAAGCAGCAATGCAAAATGTGCCATAGATTTCAATGCATTATATGTGTAATCTCTTGGTGTTGACATTTTTCTTCTGTAAAAATAAATGAAAGGAATGTATTGCTAAAAGCTAAAGTAATTATATTTTGAGTGCCAAATTCTCACCAGCAGGCAGGCCACATGCCAACAGTGAGTTGAGCACTTAAACAGTGTCCCAACCACTTTTGGAGTCACACAGTAAAAATCAATGTATTTCAGATTGATGGCATTTGACAGCCTTGTTCCATTGTCAAAGTACTGGAGAATATCACAATATATATATGCTGTGCTCTAATCTAGCCTTACCTAGTTGACCTCAAATTAAAAGACCATCAAATATAAGTGATTCCTTGCAAAATTTTGTGTGCCCATATGAAAATACAAATTTTAGGACCAATAAAAATATGGCAAAGATTATTTTAGTTTTCAAATTTCCTACATTTCTTATTTTAAATTTTGGTCATATATTGTTTAACTTTTTAGTCTAAAATTCTTAAAACATACGAAAAGTAAAGACAGCAGTTTAATGGAGCCCCGTTACCCAACTTCAAAAATTAGAAACATTTGGCATTATAAAGAAATCAGATGGTTTATGCAAACTGTGAATTTATTGACTGGCTGTTTGGTAAATGTAATTAGTCAACTGTATTACACCCTTTAAAAAATTGTTCAAATTAGTTTAAAATGCTTTTAATATTTGCTGATATCTTCAAGAAATCGCGATCTATTGTCAGCCATCATTTTTTCCATCAGATTAATATGCCATTATATCTAAAACTTCATCTGTAGCAGGTACTGATTTCACTTGGTTTGATGCAATGTTCAAGTCATATGTGTATGTTTTCTTTTCTTTTCTTTTTTTTTTTTTTTTTCATTCAGATCCTATAAGTCAGAAGGAATCTTGTTGGGGGGAAAAAGTAAGACATTATCAAAATCTTATTATTAATTCTTTGGTCTGAAAGATGAGAAAGGAGTACTTTTGCTTTTAGCAATGAGTAAATAATACAAATCAGTCCACACACTTTATGCCTGAATAGAAGTCATATAATTTATCTATTCATTTGTTTGTATCTTCAGCCAAAAATATTGAATGCTTTCTGGATGTCAAGCCCTGAGCTAAGTATGGAGTGACAGTGAGTGATACAGACACGCCTTGACTCTAATAAAACTTCCAGGAAATCAGAACCTAAGCAAGTTCTTACAATAAAATGGGGAGAATGAGACACGAGGGGAGGTAAAGGGTATTGTAGACATTTGTTAGGAGAGAGCCCGATTCAGTTTGAAGTCAAGGAAGTCTGTCGCAAGCAAGCAAAAAAACTGAGGTTGAGACCCCAGAGCTGGTCAAAACTTAGCCAGAGGAAAGGGGAAAGCCCAGTCAGGGAAAGCAAAGGGACGGAGATGAGAAATGGAGGTGGAGAAGGAAGGTTATGGTAATGACACACTTTAAGGTAAGAAATTGGGATTCATCCCTGATCCAGTGCAGAGCTATCCCAGCATAAGTGAGTAGTAGGATACAATTTGATCAAAATGTACGCTGGCTTCAGTGAAAGACTTACAAACAATAAATCTACAGGCAGGAAGATGGGTTAGGAGCACTTTGCAAAACACAAATATGGTCAATTACATTAGTGTGGTATCAAATGAATATAGAGAGGAGGATAAGGACGTACAGAGGACATAAACTTTATTCTATCATTAGTTGAAAACCATGTTTTTAACTAACGATAGAATAAAACCCAGGAAAGATAACTAACTTGCCCCAAATCAAATTGTAGATTCTAGCTTTTTAAAAATATATATATTTTATTGATTTTTTACAGAGAGGAAGGGAGAAGGATAGAGAGTGAGAAACATCGATGAGAGAGAAACATCGATCAGCTGCCTCCTGCACACCCCCTACTGGGGATATGCCCGCAACCAAGGTACATGCCCTTGACAGGAATCAAACCCGGGACACTTCGGTCCATAGGCCGACGCTCTATCCATTGAGCCAAACCGGACACGGCAGATTCTAGCTTTTTCCTGATTCACATTCTAATTTTATAGTGCTTCCTTTTAGAGGAAAATAGTTTTTGAAACAAAACAAACAAAAACAACCCAATCCCGTCAATGAAGAGTGCCTTTTATGTGACAGAAATATATTTTAGTATCTCAGTCATTCTGTGCTAATTTTACCTTCCACACGTTTCTTTCGGTAGTCTTTAGTCCAGCTCCTGCTGACTGTTGTGATCTTGCGCGGAAACTCTCCGTGGCTAAGTGGCTTTTGAGAAAGCCCAATGCGTGCCAGAGGGAAACTGAAGTCACCAAACACTTGATGGTTTGAATGTGTCCTGCCTAATTAAAACTTAGGGTATTGAAAGATCTTGTAGTATAAAATTTCTCAGCATGTTTATAATTTTATTCTCTGATTTCCAATTTGCTTAAAATATTTTCCACATGACTTAATAATATATATGTATAAATAATTTAAAAATTAATGTGAGTGTTCTAAGTATTTTTTTTTTAATTTTCAAAGACCTCGGGACAAATAACATCATTGTGAAATTATAATTTATATTTCTTCCCTAAAGTTCTCCTCCATAAAGTTAGCCCATAAATTTGGGTCAGTTTGGAAAACCTGCAACTAAATGACAAGAACATACATGATAGGTCCAGTCAATTTAGGTTAACGATAAGCCAAGGGAGAGAAACAGCCACAATCAGCAATAGTCACAACCACCTGTTACATGACTGGCTTAATTTTTTTTGCTTAGGATCCAGAGCCTAGGCGAAAAAATAAGAGCTTGATTTTTAATTTTACTTCAAAGGGCTATTTGAAAGAATAACCAAAGGTCTCTTTTCAAATAACTTCTATTTTTTATCCCCCTGTGAGAAAGCTCTATTTACAAAGAAGCCCAGACATAGGGACTTATTTGAATTTGAATTAAAATGTGGGATGGCTCCAAAGTCTGTCATATTTACATTCCTGGCAAAATCTAAATATTGCTGGAAGGCACATATTCCACTGTGAACTGTGTAGGGACTTGAGGGATTTTGGCATTGTCATTCTTTTTGAGGTTATAAAAGCCTCTAAAGGAAGTATATTGTGGCTTTCCAAATTTGAAGGTGAGAATTCTTTCAGCATGCCAAGTTCACCACAATTTTATGTTGGCCTTAATTCTCAACATATGAAATGGAGGGAGTGAAATAGGGAATGAAATCATGTCTTCCTAAAGTTGTTTACTCCAGTTCAGTGCAAGTAGAAACTGCCATCTCACAAGCTAAAATACAGCATTCCAGGTGCTATCAGAGTTTTTCAAAGCAACACATACAGATTTCACCACAGGACATCCATTAACATCAATGGTTGCTGTGCAGCAACTCCTCAAGGGTTTTATTAAACACTAGAGGCCCGGTGCATGAATTTGTACACAGGTAGGATCTGGCTGGGGGGCGGGGGGAGGGCTGTGGTAGGTTGGCTGGCTGGCCCCACCCCTGATCAAGCTGGTGGGCCAGTCACAGTGCTCGTCATAGTGACTGGTCATTCCGGTAGTTCTGGTCATCACAGTTCCATTTTGGTTGCTTGGCTTTTATATATATACTAGAGGCCCGGTGCATAAAAATTTGTGCACTCGGAGGGGAGGGGGGGTCCCTCAGCCCGGCCTGTGCCCTCTTGCAGTCTTGGACCCCTTGGGGGATGACCATGTGCTGGCTTAGGCCCGCTCCACAGGGGATTGGGCCTAAGCTGGCAGTCAGACATCCCTCTCTCAGCCCAGGAGCCATCCTGAGATGTCCACTTGCCAGTGGGGAGCAGGCCTAAGCTGCAGTCGGACATCCTTAGTGCTGCTGAGGAGGCAGGAGAGGCGCCCACCACCACTGCTGTACTGGCAACCATCAGCCTGGATTGTGGCTGAGCAGAGCTCCCCCCTGTGAGAGCGCACTGACCACCAGGGGGCAGCTCCTACATTGAGCATCTGCCACCTGATGGTCAGTGTGTGTCACAGTGACCAGTCATTCCCAGTCATTCTGCTGTTAGGGTCAATTTGCATATTACCCTTTTATTATGTAGGATAGAGGCTGGGTGCATGGGTGGGGGCAGGCTGGTTTGCCCTGAAGGGTGTCCCGGATCAGGGTAGGGGTCCCTCTGGGGTGCCTGGCCAGCCTGGGTGAGGGGCTGAGGGCCATTTCCAGACTAGCCACGCCCCCTTCAGGGTGGGGGTCCCCGCTGGAGTGCCTGGCCAGCCTGGGTGAGGGCGTGAGGGCCATTTTCAGGTTGGCCACATCCCCTTCAGGGAGGGGGGTCCTGCCGGGGTGCCTAGCCAGCCTCGGTGAGGGGCTGATGGCTGTTTGCAGGCTGGCCACAACCCCTTCACAGTGGGGGTCCCTGCTGAGGTGCCTGGACAGACTGGGTGAGGGGCTTATGGCTGTTTGCAGGCTGGCCATACCCCCTTCAGGGTTGGGGGTCCTGCTGGTATGCCTGGCCTGTCTGGGTGAGGGGATGATGGCTGTTTGCAGGTTGGCCAAGCCCCCCAACAGGGACCCTCACCCCATGAGGGTGTGGCCAGCCTGTCTGAGGGGCTGATGGCTGTTTGCAAGCTGGCCGTGGCCCCCAGCCACCCAATCTCCCAGTGGAGGCTGGCTGGAAGCAGGTATCTGGGATTTATTTATCTTCTATAATTGAAACTTTGTTGCCTTGAGCCGAGGCCACAGCCAGCCAGGACAGGTGGGAAGCTTGGCTTCCTCCATCGCTGGGGCAACCAAGCCTCCTGTTTGCTCCAGCTCCACGGCTGCTGGCCGCCGATTTGGTTGGGTTAATTTGCATATAGGCACTCTCATTGGCTGATTGTTGTGGCTTTGGGTGTGGCAGAAGTCCGGTCAATTTGCATTTTTCTCTTTTATTAGATATGATATGTCCTTAGTGTATAGTGTGTGTGTGTGTATGTGTGTGTGTGTGTGTGTGTGTGTTTAAATAATCACATATTAAATAAACTAGAGGTCTGGTGCACAAAATTCACACACGGGTAGGGTACCTAAGCCTGGCTGTTGATTAGGGCCAATTGGGGCCTTCCGGTTGCCAGCTTAGGACTTCCTTCTGGCTGCCAGCTGGGGCCTCTTTTTCCTGGTTGATGGCTGCTAGCCAGAGCCTTCTTTTGTTCTGTGCAGCTTCCTGGTGATCAGCGCATGTCATAGCAAGCCATTGATCTCCCAGTTGAACTCTTGTGGGGACAATTTACATATTAGGCATATATATATATATATATATATATATATATATATATATATACACACACACACACACACACACACACTCACAAACACACACACACTAGAGGTCTGGCACATGAAATTCATGCATGGGTATGGTCACTAGGCGTGAGATCAGGGCCATCTTCCTGGGCTGCCAGCAGCTGGTCCCGCCCCTCACCGTGCTACCCACCCCCAGTTCCCTGTTTGTCATCAGGCAATCTGAGCCTGCCAGCTGGGGGCAAGGGACCAAGATGTTGACCAGCAGGCCTTGATCAGATGGTCAGGGTCTGGGGGCTGGGGGCAGCTCCTGTGTTGAGCATCTGCCCCCTGGTGGTCAGTGCACATCATAGTGACTGGTTGTTCCGCCGTTTGGTCTATTTGCATATTACCCCTTTATTATATAGGATGTGCATAGCCCATGGACATGGGCAATAGAATAGTGAAGACCTGAGGGTGGGTGGGCAGTGGCTAGGGGAAGGGAAGCAATGTGGGGAAATGGGAGATATCTGTAATACTATCAACAATAAAAATATATTTAAAAAAATACTCATCACATTTCTAATCACATGTTTAATGTCTCTTTCCCATTATTCAAGCTTCAAAAAGGTAGAAACACAATCTTGTTTCTTTATGTGTTCCTAGCACCAAGGACAGTGCCTCATGCATAATAATTACTTGTTGAAAGGGAATGAATGAATAAGGATGACTTTCTTTTTCTGGGTAACTCTTATTCACCTATCAAGGACCAAGGCCAGATGTTGTATCCTCCAGGTTGGGTTACAGTCAAATCTGATACATCTTTGGATCCCTAGGGCCTACTTTGGAACTGGGTGCATGATTCATATACCATATATATTTGTCAAATAATAATAAACTCTTGGCCAGGAGTTGGTAATTGTTGAAACTGAGTGATGGGTATATGAGTAGGGTTCATTACACTGTTCTTTCTTCTTTCATCTATATTTTTAAATTTTCCATAATAAAAAGTGAAAACATTTATGTTCACCTAAAGTCAAGAGAAAGTGTAATCAAAGATGATCTTGAGGTTTCTGGCTGAAGCAAACCAGTAGATGGTGGTGCGGTCACTGGGTGGATAAAGTGTACCTGCATCCAGACTCGAATGCGCATGTGCGTGGGCTAGCTTGGAGAGGGCTCTTTTTCACCCCAGTGAAAGTTCTTCAGAGGTCAATAACGGGGATGAAAGAACACATTTTTATTTCAACACTTTAAGTTTTAATTACTTGAGGGCATCTCCAGTCAGCTGTGCAGTAGTTAGCAGCTACAATAAATTCAAATCTCTGCCTCAAACAATGAGCTATGAGAGGGTTTCTGGATGGTAACCTTCCCCCTCATGATCCTTGATGGCCTCTGGGGCACTGATCCGACTGACCATTGGCAACTGCCTCACTATCTAGGGAGTCTGCAGTAAATATTGTGCCCCACCAATGCTTCCTTCACACTTCTCACCACATCCTCCCCTTCTTCTTTACCGCTGTTTTATGTCTACTGGGGAGTGATTTATTGACATCGGCGAGGCCTCGGTGGGTGTCACAGCTTTATGTTCAGCAGCAGGTAGGGTGTCAAGAAAATTCTGGTTCCCTTTTGACTTCACCACCTTCTGACTGAAAGTTGCTTGACCTTTTTGAATCTCAAATGCTGCCTCTGAAAAATAAGGATAACAATCATGGCAACTTCACAGGACTGACACAAAGATGAACGCACGCAAAGGGTTCAACACAGAGCCTGGCACAGTGTGAGCAGTTGAGAAACAGGGGCTGTTATTATCGCCAGCGCTGCGTCCTCGGTGGCTCTCCACCTGGACATTGGGAGAGCTGCTGAAGGACCAGAGCAGGCTGCCCTCCGCCAAGGCCCCTGGCTCCCACGCAGTGAGTGCGCGGCCCTGTGGGGGTGCGGGGAGGGTCCCGTGGGCAGGCAGGAAGCACTCGGGCCAAGGTGGAGGGTGGTGCTGGGCTGGGCAGAGTAGGCAGAGGTGGGGGCTGTGCTGTGGGACCCAGGAATCCGTGCAGGGTTGGCTGTTGGCACAGGGTTGGGGCCATGGGCTCCCCAAGGCCGGAGGGTCCCACTTGCAGCCAGGCTGCCTCGGACCCTGCCACCTCAGCTTCATCTAGAACAGCGGTTCTCAACCTGTGGGTCGCGACCCCTTTGGCGGTGGAACGACTCTTTCACAGGGGTCGCCTAAGACCATCCTGCATATCAGATATTTACATTACGATTCATAACAGTAGGAACATTACAGTTATGAAGTAGAAATGAAAATAATTTTATGGTTGGGCCACAATATGAAGAACTGTATTTAAAGGGCCAGAAGGTTGAGAACCACTGCTCTAGAAGGATGTCCAGAGGGTCATTCGGCTGTGTAGTCTAATTACCGTATTACCCTTTTATTATTATACACTAGAGGCCCGATGCGTGAAATTCATGGAAGAGTAGGCCTTCCATCCCCTGACCGCAGGCACCAGCTTCCCTCTGGCACCCGGGATCTACGCTTCCCTTGCAGCCCTGGCTTCATCTGGAAGGTCCTCTGGAAAGATGTTCAGTCTAATTAGCATATTACACTTTTATATATAGATGTCTCTGAGAGTTTTAAAAGGAATAGAAGGATTTATTATTTAAGTTGTATGTTATTTATTTATTTTTTAAATATATTTTTATTGATTTTAGAGAAGGGAGAGGGAAAGAGAGAAACATCAATGATGAGAGAGAATCATTGATTGGCTGTCTCCTACATGCCTCCTATTGGGGATCGAGCCCAAAACCCGGGCCTGTGCCCTTGACAGGAATTGAACCTGAGACCCTTCAGTCCACAAGTTAGTGCTCTATCCACTGAGTCAAACTGGCTTGAGCCGAGTTGTATTTTTATATTCTTTACAACACTACTCCTCTCCCCTTTAATCACTATGGGAATATGCCTAATTTAAGTTTTTCCCAAGCCCTCATGTTTGGATTATGTGCTTCTAGAACACCCTGCCTTAATAATTTAATATTTCTATACATTAGTTTATTTCCCTCCCTATACTATTAGATTCTTAAGATAGGGCCTGTGTCTTCTTCTTGAACCTAGCACAGTGATTCCTATGGGAGGAAAAAAAAAAACAGCTATTATTTATTGAATACCATGATCAACTTTGGATGGTGAAACAAATAGTCTAATAGCCACATCCCTTAATGTATGTTAAAGTCATAACTTGATAGCACAGTAATAAAATTATGGCATTTGAATAGTTCCCAAATATTATGATAATATTATTGGAGCACAGAAAACACACCTGTTCTCCATCCTGGAACAACACTTGTAGGGCCAACTTAAACTATAATTAAATGTAGAAGAAATCTTTGACATTGCACCTTCACATATCCTCCTACCCCTTTGCTGAGATATTTTTAAATAGGTGTGACATTTTAAGGGACTCTTTCTTAACATTTTAACCAGGTTATTTTGAACATGAACTTCCCAATCATAAGGACTGTACAATAGGAAAAAGGGGTGTTATGCTCTCTTGACATAGATCATCTCTTTTCCAGTTGCACAGACAATTTATGAGTCTATTCTTCTCAAGACATCACCTTCCTTCTGTTAAAGGCCATTCACTTTGGTTGTGTAAAGCAGTGCCCTTAAGTTCCCAGCGCTCTGTCGGTGACTCTAGAGTTACACCTATTGTGACTTCCCCCCATACTCATTTGTATTAGTATCCTCTGGAAGCTGTGACAAATTGCCATATTTTTTTCTCTTAAAATAACATAGATTTATTCTTCCATTGTTCTGGAGGTCACAAGTCCAAAATCAGTGTTGCTGGCTAAAGTCAAGTTCTTGGCAGAGCAGGCTCCTTCCTGTAATCTCTGGAGGATAATGTTTGGGTTGTATTTTCTATCTTCTGGAGGACACTCCATTGCTTGGCTCTGACCCCTTCTTCCCATCACTCCAATCTCATGATCTTCCCATTTGATAGTTTGCTTCCTCTTTTGCTATCCCTGCTCTCTTTCACAAGGGCCCACCTAAAGATAATGCAGGATGATCTCACCAACTTAAGATCTTTACCTCAACCACAGTTATTTTTGCTGTATTAGATTTACTCACAGATTATATGGATTAGGAAGGGATACCTCTAAAGTAGTGGTTCTCAACCTTCCTAATGCCACGGGCCTTTAATATAGTTCCTCATGTTGTGGTGACCCCCTAAAAATAAAATTATTTTCGTTGCTACTTCATAACTGTAATTTTGCTACTGTTATGAATCCTAATGTAAATATCTGACATGCAGGATGTATTTTCATTGTTACAAATTGAACATAACTAAAACATAGTGATTAATCACAAAAACAATATGTAATTATATATGTGTTTTCCGATGGTCTTAGGCAACCCCTGTGAAAGGGTCGTTCGACCCCCAAGGGGGTCGCGACCCACAGCTTGAGAACCACTGCTCTAAAGGAACATTATTCAGCTTACAACACCATTGCATCAAAAATAAAATATTCTCCATCAAAAATAAGCACAGAGCATCGGCCCTATTATGGATTCTCTATAACAGCAACTACTGCTTTGGGAACATAGACCTGCCCCTTAGGGTCTCCTCAATTATTTGGTCACACTGCATGACTTAAGTAAACATTAAGAGAGTTCAGTAAACTATTTTACTGTAATGTCAGAAGTATAGTGTAATACCTTCAACCAAATGGCCAAACGAAAGGAGCTAAGATACTAACTAGTCCCAGGCATAACCTATCTGGCTGCCTGAGCCTTGTTCCTCTTATTTTAGCTCTTTGCCAATTCTACCCATGCTCAAAGCAAGAGTTCATTTCTTGCAGCCCCAAATGTATGTTTAAAGAAAGGCTTTTTCTTTCTATGATGTCCAAACACTGACATGGTTTCCCCAACTTGGAAAAAAAAACCTTGAATTAATAAAATTTAATTAAATTCTTCTAAGTGTAGAAAACAATCTCAATGGACAGGAGTTTTCTTGCAATCATTTTTTGCCAAGCACAGTGCAGTGTTTTTTAAATCTACACTTCCAGCCTCAGTCTCATAGCCAACTCTCTCTCCCGAGAAGCGTCTTTCCCACTTCGAGTTCTCTTGCAATTACAACACCCCCATCCCGGCTAGAAATTTTAAGGCAAAAGCCCTTTTCCTGTATTGCAGTTTTCTTTCACAGATTATTGCTGGACAAGGCGGGGATTCTCGTTTTATTAAATACACATGATAAGCATCTGTCTGCAAAGGATTTATCCAGCCAACCATCAATTCATTCAATAATAACAGGTATCACTTATTGAAATGATGGGCGCTGAGTTAAGCACTACATTCACATTATCTGATTTAACAGACATCTATCAAGAAATAATGTTGTGAATGGTGTAATAATAGGTTTGTTTATTGGCTGTAGGGAACAATGACTTGCAATCTTGTATGAGAACTGTATCATAACACAATTTTAAGTAACACTTCAACCAAAATGTATGAATGCACACACACACACACACACACACACACATACACAAAACAGATTACATTTGAGGAACTAGAATGATATTTATGAGTAGAGCAACAATGTCCAGAGAAGAAAGGAATGGACATTGATGGAACAGGGAAATTTTAAAACACCGTGCACATACAAGCAAAGAGAGGATTGATCATAACACCTACTGATGTGAATTTAAACAGGCTGCTTAGTGTTGAGAGCCAGAAAATATGGTAAGATATTTTCAAATAGTCAGTGATGTGATAAGGGATTACTTCTACTTCCTCTGTGTGTCTGTACCTGGTTCATCTGAAGATACATTTCCAATCGCAAGGTTATGCTCTCATGACCTAGATCATCGGGTATCTCCAAGCGTCTCCTAAAATCCAGCCTATCCTTCAAAGACCTTTAAAAAATTCTTGATTTTTTTCCAGCTTGGTTTTTCCTGTTTAGAATATTGATGGCAATTTGTAAACACCACTCTTATAAAACCTTCTGCTTGGTTACAGCTCTTTCTCTCCATATTTATCTGCTATACAAAACTCTATAACATCCTGAAGGGTACTATGTATTTTATTATCTTTTCCACATCTAGAGTCCAGAATATGCCCTTGTTTATTAAAAAAAGAATAAATTAAAAACATTTATTGCTAGGAATCAAAGAACTAGGAGACAATGAACAAAAATGTTTTAAGGTACAGGTTGGACTTAACAGGAAAGGACATATCCATGTCCTGGCAAAGTATACTTTGATCTCTTCCCCTTTCTGTTCATTGAAAGTGCAGGCTACATATTCCTGTCCATAATTTGGTCTTGGGATTAGTTTAGAAGACTTGATTTCCTTCATATGTTCAAAAGGCCTCTGAACCAGTGACCTGCTGTTTACAAAAATGAAAAAAACAAAGTGTGCTCTGTAGCAAAAGCTGTCAATATGAGTGCATCATTTTCCCTGGGCCCTGACTGTCTGATTCCGGAGGTTGAGCACTGAGAAACAGCAAGACATCTACTGCATTATTCTTCCACTAAATCAAAATTGAGGCAATACCTGCTTTTCATATTTGGTGGTGTTTGGACTGAATCAGATCTATTCAGTGTGTTGTCCTGCACATTTAAAAAGTCAGTGGAACATTTTTCTTACAGACAAATTGTTATCTCTACTGCTGACTGCATAGAAAGTAAGTGTTCTTTGAAGATTGTTAACTGCCATTCAGACCTTGCATTCTGCAACCCATGTATAGTGACTCCATTTCTTCTCTCCCTCCAAACTGGCCCCCAGCCTGGCTCTTTGCTGTTGCCCCAGCCCCACCCACTCCAAAGCCAGTAACCAGAGTGGTCATTTAAAAGTATAAAGCCATTGGGTCCCTTCCCCGCCTGCATCTTCTCTTAGCCATAATCTACAAGGTCCACATCTACTCTCCAACCTCATTCCCATCACACTTGGCCTTGTCCTGCAATGCTTCAAATGTGCACATGGACCCCACTCATGGCCTTGGTGCTTTGTTCTTTCTCAGTTCTAATCTCAGATGGCACACTATTGGAATTCTCTACCCAATCAATTCCATCTCATCACTATCCCATCCCTAAGATCTCCCTGTGTTTGCAATGACTCCCTTCTTTTCTACCTTGCACTTGTCATGGATTGATGATTGATGATTGATTGATTATTTCCTGTCTCTCCCTACTGGAATTTATGTGGAATCACACTTGTCAGATTTATTCAATAAATGTTGAGTGCTGTGTAAATAAATAATTCATGTTGTCTCTATGTTCATGCATTTGGTGTTTACATTTTTTGGATCAGTTTTTTACTATTTAATGTTATTCATGCTGCCAAAACCATAAAGAATTGGAATTCGACTTCTGTAAACTTTGTTGAAAAACTTTTGCCTTGTGAGAGGCTGCCAGGGTAGAGTGAATAAGTATTCCTTTTCCAGACTCAGGTGGTTTGTGAACTAAATCCAGTTTAATCATTGACTAATTGTGTAATTTGGAATGAATCCTTTAATCTTCTTGTATGTGATTGCATTGATCAAAAATTATAATTTAAAAATAACACTATCTTAGGAGAATCCTATGAGAAAGAAATGCCTTATAGCATAAAACCACATCAAATGAGTCCTGGACCATTGTTAAGCGTCCCATTAATATTAGTTATTCTTAGAAATATAACATATTTAAAGAATATATATTTAAGCTCTTAGTGAATAGTAGTTTTATATAGCTGATAATGTCTCTTTTAAAATATGAGCTATTTAAATTGTAAAAAGGTTAACAAAATATTTTATTCCAGATTATACTTATTTTTCAAGTAAAAAAAAATCTAGGCTTTATTGATGTTTATACAAAGATTAGTGTTTTTTTTTAAAAAAGGTAGGTCTTTGAAGTTAATGAAATCATACAACTTTATTAAAATAATAAAATACTTGAGTTGATGACTCTACCTAATGACTCCTGTCTTCTTATTTATTAAATAAAGGCACCCATGGGGACTCAGGTATGTTGATACTTGGCTTTACATGGAAGTAATATGGAAATGCCAATTAGAATCCAACAAAATCACACATCGCTTCAACTTCAGCTGGGCCACAGCTGGAATTGAATCTATAAGTCATAATTAGTACAAATATATATCCAAATCTCTGTTGTTTCTCCCTTTACAGGAAAAAGAAACATGAAAAATGCAGAGAGAAAAATATCCTTCCCTAAGGGAAGTCAAATTGTACCAATTTCCTTAAGGAAACTAAGCTGATTTTATAATAAGATAAAAGGAATACATTATATGCCTAGCAATGTTGCTAAAAGTAAAGCACAAACATGATGCACCTAACTTTTTAAGAGATCTTATTCTGCTTTTTCATGCAACTACTGTTATTTGGTGAGATTTATGTTTTGGAACTAAAATATCCTATAATTTTTAATAAGAAGAAACCCTAGCCACCAGACCACCAAGAAGTCGCTGTAATAAGAATTAATGAACAATTATTTACCTTGTGCATATTTCCTATTGAAGTCTCCTTGGAACCTATCAATTATTATTATTTAATTTAAGTGATACTCATACCCCTTCATTTTAAACAGAGGATTCAGAATGGTGTTTGAATAATTTTATGCCCTACAAATGGAAGCATGATATATTTTTTTCTTGACTTAAGGTGGAAAATGAGAAAATGAAAGTATTATAGACCTAAGTTACTGGCTACTTCTCTATCCATTCTTCTTGAAATAGAGTAGAGCTGGTAACTATTTAAATATGAATATGAAGAGAGAATTTAAGTGTAGAAAATTACCATAAGTGTTTATCAAGAGCACTTTTTTAACCTGTAAATCCAATTTGAGGAAGCAGAGATGACTTGATAAATACATTTTAATATCTAAGAGCATTATCTTAATTTAATACTATGATATTTTAATACTATATATATATATATATATATATATATATATACACATATATATATGAAAATACTAGATATTGGAAGACAGAATTTCTTGAACAACAGTCATTTGACAATCATCCATGAAGAACCTCTGACAATACATGACGAAAACTCAATTTCTCTTAGGTACTGACTTTGAGAAAGCTACTCCATAATGCAACTTTGCGGTAGATAAAGAGTGGACTCTAAGCAATGCTCTGTTCAAATAAGTCTCTGAATCTAATGGGGGAATGCCCTTGCTTCGATTTGACTCATTGGTCTCTAAATTTACTAACCTGATCTTTTTGGTACTGGTTATATTTATGCATTGTCTTATGCTTGATATCCTTAAAATCTATTTCTACACTGGTTCATCAACTGGTTGATTGGAGAGCTTTCTTGTACATCATCACCGTTGCTACATCTTGCCACTCAGCCTTAGCTTTGCTATTTTGTGACTTGAGGAGGCTATTAGCTACACCAGTGTTCTTTCCACAGAAACAGGCACCTTTTGGGGGTGAAGGTAGAACTTCAATCAAAAGACTTGGTGAGCAAAGATTGGATTTCGGCCCTGCTAGCTCTACAGGTCAAGAGCCCTTGAGCATCCAGACACAGCAGCCCTGTGTAATTTGTAGCTAATATTTGGGTAGATATAATCATAGTCTATGTAATCACAACCTGCATTTTTTATGAAACTGCTTTAATCAACTGAAATAATCACTTAAGTATCACCCAAAAAAATACCAAACCACCTTGCTTAAAGTGAATGTTTTAGAAAGTAACATTATAGAATCCATATTATAGAATTTCCTCCACGAAAAGGACATCTTTTGCACTTTTTTACTTACACTACCCTTAGCATGTTTTGTCAGGATGAATTTTAGTAAAACTGTGAATGAAGGCTTTATAAAACTCAAGATTGCTCTGTATGTGCACTTTTCATTAACACCAATTTACACTTAAAGCAAAAGACAGAAAATACATTACAGGACTGTGTCTAATGGTTAGTTGGATGGGCTTCAGATTTAGACAGCCTCAGTAAAAATCCTGACTCTGTGTTGTCTCCAGCCAATGAACCTCTCTAAGTCTCAATTTATCCATTTGTATAAAGAGAAGATTGCCTACCTCTGAAGTTCCTTACTCAAAAAGAAGTGAGAAGGTTTATGCAACACACACAGGACAGTGCTTGACTCATGGTACTTATTCAATAATTTGAGATTATGTTATTGATTTAAGACTCAAGCAAAATTAAGCAACTAGTGGCCCAGTGCACACAATTTGTGCACATTAAAAGGGAATTAATTAGAGGAAATATTTTAATATTGCTATTTGCCCTTTCTCTATAATAGAAGTTTCAGAGATAAAAAAAAAAAAAAAAGTAAAATATATATGAAAGTCTTTCTCCTGTCAGAGTCTGGGGCACGCCACGGGACCCAGACTCAAGTCCTCGCCCACCCGCATTCACCTCGAAATCGCATGAGACCCATACCTGGCTGGCCCCACCCCCATTGGGCAAGATCCAGACCTGGCCGGCCCCAGCCCCGTCAAGCCATGCTGGGTAGGGGGGGCGCAGCCTCAGGTCCCGTGTCAAGCCCCGCCGGGTGGGGGGTGCAGCCTCAAGTCCCCCAGCACCCCCTCAGGTCCCCCAGTGCAGTACCAGGGTGGGGACATGGCTTGAGGTCCCCCAGCCCAGTGCTGGGGTAGGGGCCGTGGCCTCAGGTCCCCTGGCCCGGGGTGGGAGGTGCAGCCTCAGGTCCCTGCTGATCGCTCGTTATGGCTTGTTACGGGAACCCCACCTCAGCGGTGGGCGCAGCCATCCTATGACAGTGTGATGGAGTGAGGGTCAATTTGCATATCACCTCTTTATTATATAGAATGTTATTTAAGTAGCGATAATTCATTTGCGTCTTCAAATAAAATGGATAGCTTAAATAATATTAAAAAGGTACCTACATATTTTATTAAAAAATAAGTGGAGGATATGAGACAATTGTCATAGGACATGAAATACTTTGTAGCTTTCTCTCCTCCTCCCTGGGAGCACTCTGTAATGCCAACCACTGCAACCAGTGAAAATGTCAACTTCTAAAAACAGTGGAAAATCTATTAAGTTAGATTTATCATCTTTCTAGACTGAACTTCCTCATTATACAGCAATCTTATCTTCACATGAATTTATTCATAAAATAGTGAGAAAAAAATGGAAATTTATTTTGAATCAGTGTGAAGATTTATCTACTTATTGTCCTCTTTTATTTCGTGGTAGAAGATATTTAAGTGACAAAAGATCTCACAGTAAAATAGGAGTACTGGGTTTAAATGCATCCCTTTCTTTAAGCAGTTAATCCATACTGAGTTAACTCCTAACATTATATAGGGAAAAAGCAACAGGAAAGAGAGCAGGGGGTCACTATTCCCCAATAATCTCTGATTTAAAAAAACAACAACAATGGCAATTGGGGGGAGGGGGGCATATGTAATACTTTAAAGGATTTTAAAAATGGCAAAAGAGCCTGGTATTTATTGTAGGTCAGGGAGTTGGTAAGTTGCATGCTTGAGTCATCCAGTGTTCCAGATGATTTCATTAAAACCAACTTCCTTTCCTATTTATCTAACTTCAGGTATTAATCTCTTCCTTTTCTGCTAACACTTTTACAAATATTTTTTTCTTAGAATATAGTTTTATGGCTTTCAAATAATACCTCTGTTACACACATTAAAAATATAAAGATGTGCCAAGCCAGTGTGGCTCAGTGTTTCAGCATTGACCTATGAACCAGGCGGTCACTATTCAATTCCTGGTCAGGGCACATACCCTGGTTTCAAGCTCAATCCCTAGTGTTGGAGGCAGCCAATCACTGATTCTCTTTCATCATTGTTGTTTCTATGTCTCTTCCTCTCTGAAATCAATAAAGAATATATTTTTAAAAAATAGGAAAATGCCACTGGAATTGTATTTGCACAATGTTTTTACACCAAGAAATTCTACATAGATAATGCTGTATTAGATAAATTTTGATTTTAAAAATCTTCCTGAAATAAAGAAATAACATAAAATATTATGTAATACATAAAGCCAGTTTGTCTCTGTTTATATTTTCTGACATGAAACCCTTATATATTATGAGTTTCTTCGAGGCTTCTCTCCTCTAAGGATATCAGTCTTGAATAAAAGGAAAAGGAAAATAAAATGTAACAATTTCATGCACAGCAATGTGATTTTATGTTTTAAATTTTACAAATTAAATACTTAAGTGGATGTGACTGCTATTATATATTGTTTTGGAGTTAATAGTATTGTTTTCACCTGCAAACATTTTTAAGTTTCCTTAGGTATGACATGATTTGATCTCACAGTAACTGGGTGACATATCCAAATACAAGTATGATAATTTTCAGTGTACATCAGAACTATTTACTGCTGACTCCTCACATCTTTAATCAGGTTTTAATTTGTATTTGTGCCATCATCTTGATGCTTCAAACCAGTCTGCTTTTCATATCTGCTTTATTTGGATGGGCGCTTTCAAATGAGCCATCCTACATTTTTCTACATTTTGTTATAAACGATACATGTGCCTGTCACAGTTCCTGGGACATGGACCCAGTACCAAGTGTGAATCATGCATGTATCTGACTCTCCGAGCTGGGAGACAGTCCAGGGTCCAGTGCACACTAGCTGGGTGAGCTGGGCTGTCTTCACCTCCTTCTGTACCCAACTCTGACCTGGAAGATACTGACATTAGGTAAGAGTAGTTATCACACTGATACGATTAGTTTTGAAAAGCTATGATTCCATAAAAGTTATATGGTCACACACCTAATATCTGACCAAGCTGAGGCCAGAGCCCAGGTCTCTAGATCTCTCCTTTTATTTCCTTTAACCTAACCATCTCTCATGAATAAAAGGACAAGGTAAAATAAAATGTAACAATTTCTTGTCATGTGACTCAGTACCAGTTAAATGATGACACGTAAAAAACAGGGGCATGGAAGTGGGTTCCAACAGTGTTGCAAAGAGACACTTCATCCCATCCCTCTTCCAAAACTTCCATGGCCCTATCCATGAATTCAGACAGAAGTTACAGAGATGGGAGTTACAGGGCGGGTTGTATGGAAAATCAACATACAGTAAAAGTAATGGGGCTTGTCTGTAACTGTAGCCAGGCTAGTCTGGCTCTCTTCCTCTTAGCCTTGCAGACTAACTTATTTATGTTTTTGTCTTGGCTATTAGAGAGTCTCTGGTCTTGTGGTCATCAGTCATCTATTTTTACTGAACTGTAGCTCTTAGATACAATCAGTATCTGAAGCACTCCCATACTGTTAAAAATTCACTCACCACCCACATGAGCACAGTGCTTTAGTTTGCTCATATGAGAAAGGAGGATATCCCAGGTGCATTCATGCTTTGATCAATGTTGGTATCTCCAATTGTAAAAATCTATAATAGAAATGTGATTAATTTTATCAGTAAATACTTCTCCACTGCCTTCTAGTCTGATTTTAAACCACTGACAAGTGTTTTGTTTGTCTTTTAATAGCTTCAATTAGGATCTAAATATTTGGTAAATTCCAGCAGTTCATAGTGTATTGGTTTAGTATAAACTCTGTACCCTTTTCAGGATCAAGAAATATAATTTGTTGTTTGTCCGTACTGGCACGTTTTTGAGTAAATTCTACACTGTAAATCTTCTCCTATTTAAACTGCGTATGTAAGGTTGTGGAACACTGTACCTGAACTCTCCAGTTGAGATGTCATGGCATTCCACCTCTCATTCTTATTATTTTATATTTTAAAAATAATTCTGTAAGTTGATATAGATTCCTAGCCATACATTTCCAGGAGATATTAGAGCAAACAAAAGTAAATAATGTTTTTCATCCTTTAGATTTTTCCTGAAAGTAGGAAAAAGCTTGTTTTATGAATCAGTTTTAAAATAAGAAGAAAGAACCCTAGCCAGTTTGGCTCAGTAGGTTGAGTGCTGGCCTGCAGACTGAATGGTCCTGACTTCAATTCTGGTCAAGGGCACGTACCTGCAGGCCCTGCATGCAGGAGGTAACCAATCGATGTGTTTTTCTCACATCAATATTTCTCTCTGTCTTTCCCTCTCTCTTCCACTCCCTTTAAAAATCAATGGAATAATATCCTCAGGTGAGGATTTATAAATAAAAAATAAGAAAGAAAATAAACCAAATGGCAGTAAACAATTATATTTGAAAAGATTTAAGAGTTAAAAATACACAACTCTGTCTAATTTGTATAAGTCACAGGACTTTTGGGATGTGTAATCTAACTAAAATGTCCCTGAGGCAGGGGAGGCATTTCCAGGTCTCCCTTTCTCATTCTGTCATAAATCTTTGCTACCAAGTGTTAAAATTGTAGTCAGTATCCACATAAAAATTGTCAATTTAAAAATGCATCCATTATGACCTAGTTTGAATTAGATATTCAAACTAGAAAATGGTGACTATCCGCCCTCCACAACCACCTCAATGCAGAAAATGACACATTTGTCATTAAGAGGCCATTGAGTGAGGGGAATTAGGACTCTTAAGACAGAAGATAGAGGAGATGGTGTTGAATAGGTTATGAACAACATCCACTATCAGGCTTGACTGTCTTCTCTGATGGAGGCTGCCATCTTTCATCAGATGATCCAGATGGACAAAGCCATTATTTTCTTTCTTACCTTTGTTTCCCAGGGCCGACCCAGTGCCAAGCAGCCACGTGGGAAAAGATTCTGAGTGAGCAAAGCTTAAAGATAGTGTGATATTTCAGGTAGGATGAATTCCTGTATTGAGAGAGGAATTCATGTAAACATTTTAAAAGCAAAAGCTAAGGGAGTAAAAATAACATAGCATTGGTGAATGGTTGGACTTGAACTGAGAAGAAACACAATGCGTGCAAGTCCTCACATTCTGTGATGGGAGGGAGAGGTGCCGTAACTGAGAAAGGAGATGGAGAGAAAGGCATGAGAGAGTGTGAGTGCCGCATGTAAGGAAGTTTTGATGGAGGTGGTGTAGCCAGACCGTGGCCAAGACACTTAAAGCATAGGAATGAATTCCTCATGCACAAAAGTAACATCATCAAGGCATATATGCAAACAAGGATTAAGGGCATATGTAAGGTAGAAAAAAAAGTAAATTGAAATTACATTGACAGACAGGAGAGAGGATACTAAAATCAAGATAAAAAGAAAAGTTGTAGTTTATGATAACCAAGATGGAAAACAATGAAAAATTTTAAGCACCGAAGTTATATTGTGGAAATGTAGGTGATTTAAACAGGCAATTGTATTCAAAAGCACATGTTAAGAAAAGAATTATGTGACCCCTATTCCGGATTAGGTACATGGCCCAGGACTTAATAGTGAATGAGACAACAGGATCCATATGCCACAGGTAAAATACTCAGGGAGGAAGAATCTAGAGATACATGTTCCAATGAGAAGTCTACTGTGATAGACAAGGTTTAAAAAAAAAAAAAAAGACTTGGTTGGGCTGGCAGGTGTGACCCAATGGTTGAGCATCGACCTATGAACCAGGAGGTCACGGTTCAATTCCTGGTCAGGGCATATGCCCAGGTTGTGGGTTCAATCCCCAGTAGGCCAGAGGCAACCCATCAATAATTCTCTCTCATCATTGATGTTTCTCTCTCTCTCCATCTCCCGCCCTCTCTGAAATCAATAAAAATATATTTTTTAAAAAGAGGACTTGGTTACAAAAAGGAAAGAGGGTTTGTTTTGTTTTGGTGTTTTTGTTAGTATTTTTGTTTGTTTGACTTTTTATAACAGTAACAGTATTTGACAAATGATTGAGATAGAAAGTTAGCCCAGGGAAACATGAATGGCAGATATGGGGTTTTAAAGACGAGTCTTGTGAAAATCAGGGTGGCACGAACACAGACAAGATCAATGGAGAGAGGTCACTTTGCTATGGGAAATAAGAAAGAGTTACCTTTGATTGTATTAACTACTGATACTCTAGAATATACTTTCACAAAGCTTCTACTCATATTTTCCCCAGTTATTTTGTATGTCCCTGAAATTTTATCTGTCACAATTCATCTAGAGCATGAAACTTTAAGATCTTATTTAAGTTGTTATTTTGAAATTACTGTGATGAGGTAATGCCATTTGGAAAGGGAGATGGAATATATATGTGTGTTGTGGGCAGGTATGTGGATATAAATGCACATGTTCTATATTATTTTGAAAAACAGAACCTACTTTTAAGGTAAAACTTTGTCTGATGTTGTAACAGAGGTACAGTGATCCCCAAATCATAAATGTGTCTTAAAACTAAACAATCAGGTGGCAAATCCTTTGAATTTAACAAAAATTATTTTAAGGTAATTTACTTACGGGAAGATTGGGCTGGAGAAGAAAAGGTGACCCAGTAGTAACCTTTAGCCCAGATTATTTTCTGCGGCTAGATAGTTGTTACAGTTAATGTTTTATAGTCTAGCTGAACTGAATGATTGGCAAGACAAAGAGACAAAGAATGTAGTATAAGGCAGGGGCCATACCTCATGGTGGTCTTATGATGAAAAATCACTTAGAATTGACTCAAACACCTAGTTTGATATTTATCTCGGTTGCTATGCATTCTGGCCGTTTACTGACAGGAATCTTTGTGGTTTGAGCAAGTTAATAGGACACAGCTAATCATTAACCGTGAGACTTTGGTGCTGCCTGAGACTATTTAGGATACTACCCTCAGCTTGGAAAGTTGCAGAGAAACAACAGCAGGAAAACAAAGGTGGAGTTAGTTTTGTTCACATCAACAGCTGCACAGTCGTGTGAAATAGGTGACTTTTATTTTCAATTGCAAATAAGTTTATATCAGCTAACTACATTGTATTACACACAGAAATTAAAGCAGCAACATGATAAATCACCATCAACCTGAAGCAAGCTGTGTGTCTAACTTTACCATCCTGTCAGACTCTTGAACATGTACGAGCCGGTTATGGAGACTTCTCTGGGGCTTTGCTTTCTCGTGTTTGAAGTGAGGAGGTTGGGCCACACACTTTCTTCAATACTTCTCCATTTTCATTGACGTGTTTGGCTATGTATAACAAGGGCTTGCCGGGAAAATAGTATGTTGGCTCCCTGCTGTAAAACAAACAAACAAAAAAACTCTTTTACACGGTCTTTCTCCGTCTCACAGACCTCTGGGAAAAGATTCTCAGGTGCCCTGTAGAAGCCCTTCCTCTCTGATCACCTGCTCTGCTGGCTGTCAGACTGTGTACCAGGTTCTTCCCTGGACTGGGCCCTCCATCCAGGAAGTAAAGGAGAAGTCCCAGGTGAAGCCACCTCATTCCTATGAGAGATGGAAGGAGAGAAGGAGCACACCGTTCTCCATCTATTCCATGTGTAGTTGTGTGGGGTTTTGTCTGAAGGCAGGTAGGGATGACTTTTAGGATCAATGCAATGATGAATTACTTCCTGCTTTTATTTAAAATATTTATACTGCCTGTATTAGTAAATCACTGATCATCCAGATATTAGCAATGGTTTTTTTAGTCCTTTGGGGTTTAGATAAATTTAAATACACCCAGGTGCTACTTCCATTTTTGGAAGAAGTCCATTCCCATACCCATGAATTCTGTAATTTCCTAGAACTTGACATATAAGGTAACCTCTGCTTCCAAGTTTCTCTCCAATGCTTGCCTTGTTTTTTTCAGAGCCCAGCATTGGAACTTAGCCTCTTTTGCTGAATTGCCTTAAAGGCAGAACAAATAAGTCATTTCAAAACTACTTTGAAATTTAATATGCATTATAAACTCTTTGCATGCAATATTCTATACAAGCCATGCGTCGATGTAGCAGAGTTCACTATTTGTAAACAGCACTTGCTGTTCCTCTGTGGGACATTATTTCTGGGCACTGACTGTAGATTCTAGTCTCCCACCCGCCTCGCAGTCCTGGGCACCAGCAGCTGTGGTTGCGGCCCGGGAGAGGGACAAAGCACCTGCCCGAAAGTCCCAGGCACCAGCACCTGCACCTGCGGCCCGGGAGAGGGACAAACTGCCCGCCCCACGGTCCTGGACACTTGTACCTGCACCTGAAGCCCGGGAGAGGGACAAGCCACCCGCCCCATGGTCCTGGGCACCTCAGGCAAAACCTCCCGCCCACTGTCCCCTGCGGCTGCAGCTGGCCCAGGCAAAGCTGGCCCGGGTCCTGGGTGCCTGCAGCCCACCAGAGGGAGAGATGCCCGGGTCCTGGGTGCCTGCAACTGGCCAGAGGAGTGAATCCTGAATCCCGGGTGTGAGGCGAGGCAAAGGCAGTTAGGGGCAATCAGGCCAGCAGGGGAGAAGTTAGGGGCCATCCGGCAGACAGGCAGAGGTTTTTAGGGGCAATCAGGCAGGCAGGCAAGCGAATGGTTAGGAGTTAGCGGTCCAGGATTGCGAGAGGCAGTTGGACATCCCCTGGGGGGTCCCGGATTGGAGAGGGTGCAGGCCGGGCTGAGGGACCCCCCCCGCCCCCCCCCCCCCGCAAGAATTTCATGCACCAGGCCTCTAGTTATCTTATAAAAAGGCATTGGTAATCCAGCTTTCCATCAGATAAGCAGTTTTTATTGAAGTTGCCGGCATGCCAACTTTCTGGCTAATAGAGGGCATTGCTGTAAGCAAAGCCAGTTGCCTGGGAAAGCCAGCCTGCACTGTGTCACACTTCCCCATATTTTAAACTTTGGTCCCATGTTTTTCCTGAAGGAACAAAATGTGGGGAGAGCTGTGCTGGCAGCTAACCCACTAGCAGCAGCCCCACTGGGGAAAATATCTTCGTGCCTTTGCAAGACTGTTGTTTGCTTTCTTCTTTGTGGAATACACAACTTTCAAAGAATAAGAAATGCTTTTTATTGTCCCCGATGATTCTTTATAGGCCCCACATCCAGTCCTGTGGGAGCACCTTCAATCGTGTCTTGCTGTGCCTTGTCGATCGTGTGTGGTGCATGATGAGCATGAATATGTACATGCTTAGCATTGTACTTATCACATGAAGTTTGAACTAAACAATGAAAATATGAATCAAATGAAGAAGAAGGAAGCACATCAAACTGATCATTTGGCGCTTTTAAAACACCAGGCAGTACTAGAAAATGTGCTTAGAAAAAAAATTCCAATTAATTTTTCTCCACAGCTCTCCTCCAAACATGATATTCACTGCCTTTTCTGTCTTCCTGATTTTCTCTTTTCTGTCTAAGTACATAATTTAAATACATTTGTATTTATGAAAACAGGCATTGGACATAGGAGCTCAAATTACTAAATTATTAGTGATCTTTAAGGAGTCTGGTGCAGTTCATCTTAAAACTGTACCTTCATTTAATGAAGCCATCACTTCTGCAACCCAGTCCTGTAATTTTCAGACTCTAGGAATAACAGAGCAAGACTCTTTTATACATTTAATTGCAAATGCCATCATAAGCTGACAAGGTGTGACCTAAAGGGTCCGATTCAAGTTACTCAGTTGTTTGTAAAATCCCAGAAGGTGTATCTAACCCATAAGGATATCCAACTGAATTTTTGTGTTGAGCTCTGATTACAAAAAGACCTGAGCTTTGGTTTTAAAAGTAAATTGAATGTGTATGAAATCTCACCATTGGCTTACTTACCTAATGGCCTTGCTCCTTTCTGTGAAACTGTTCCTGTTACTTTGAATTTATACCATCCCCATCTTTTCCTCTTCTCAATAATATTTGTTTGAACGGATATATCAAAATACCTTAATCTCAGAACCAGCTAAGAGGAAAAACCTACTTCTTTTTTTCTCCACAGAAATCCAACATTTTCCCCTTCTGTTCCTTTTGCAACAGACTCTAAATGTGTGAAAAAACTTAAGTGAACACTATCTTTGTGCTCGTGATAAAGAAGGTCACAGGTAGCATGGCTGTGGGGTTATTTTCCCTGGGACTGTGTGATCTAGAGGGAGGGGCCCACAACAAAGGAGGCACTCGTGTCTGCCTCTCGGGATGCTAGCTGCCAACTCAGGTGGCTCCTTTCCATAGTCAAATTGAGTATTTGACAGTGCATCTCCCTCGCATGCAAAGAAGCTCTGTTCTTCCTCAAAAGCAGCCCAGAGAAGCTTAAATTGGAAAAGCCATGCTTTGTCTGGTTAAAAGTAACACTAGCAATAAAGGCAATAAACTTCGTTCTACGCTGAGAGAATGCAGGGTTTGTGCCAGTAGCTTTGGAATCCCTCAGAGTTGAAAAGCCTGGAAGCTACTTGACAATGCTGCAGGTGGAGCCCATCCAGATTGTAACTACTAACACAGTCCTGGCGGCACAACCTGCGCCTCCTGGTTATTATCAGCGGTGACTAATACCCGTAACCACAGAAAGGAACAATGGCATTTTTTTGTTTGTTTCATCACCTGGTGAAAGAGAACTATTGGAACACTTTTCACCAGTGACTCAGAGATCCATCCTCAGAGGACTAACAAGGAGAGGCATGGCCCGCGCATGGTGAAGTGTCCTCCACCACCAGTGGGAGCTCCTTGCCTAATTCTTCCCTAGAGTTAATCTACCCTACAATGACTATCAGAAGTGACAGGGCAGACAGATCTCCACAAAACTCACTGCTTGGGAGCTTGTGTGCTGTAGGGGTGTGTGTGTGTGTGTGTGTGTGTGTGTGTGTGTGTGTGTGTGTTTGCCCTATGATTTTAACAGAGTTAAAAAAAAAATTCAGAGCAACAGTTCAGAAGGGGTTGTTATTGCCAGCAAAACAAGAAGGAGCAGGCTCTATGATAATGACAGTCTCCTGAGACAGCTATATTACAAAGCTAATTGAAAGGTGTGTTTTTTTCCAAACTTGTGGGTTCAAAGTATACGTATAAGGTCCCACAGCAGGTTTTATGCAGATTGAGGTCACTCAAAGCAACACATCCCTCACACACCCTCTTCTTCATTCTTCATGTTAGAAAACACAATTTTTCTTTAACTTCTATACCTTTCTAGTTCAAGAAGCTTGGGTCAAACTTCTCTCCTCAAACTGTACAGAAATATTAGAATACAGAGGAAGGTAAAAGAATGTCAAAATCAAAAATAAAGAAAATAGATGAGTGTAGAGATAGATAATATGTGGAAATTTTTAAATTTCTAAACTTTTATAGTTCACATTTTGAACAAATACTATTGGCTGTGTTGCATCTGGAGTGAGTGGTTATGTGGTGATTGCAGGATCTCCTTTCTTTCCTGAAGCCATCTGGGTGGGTATGCAGGGGATAAAACGTGTTGGAAGAGACTGTGTTGGTTTTCATGGGGGTGTAGGTGGGGTGATGTATGATTCCTTAAACTTTGAACATGTCATACCTTTGAAAACAAAGACTACTGAATAAAAGTCCACAATTAATAAACAGCTGCCCAAGAGAAGGCTCCAAAGTGGGACTGGGCAAGCAGGGGGCCAAAAACGTCAATCAAATTAGCCTAACCCACCCTCAACACAAAATATATTCTTGTGTATGTAATCATTGCTGGGCTTTGTCCCTTCCTGAATTTGGCATTTTTTTCTTGTTTGAATCCTCAGTTTTAGCAAGAGAAAAGAGGAAGAGTCTGCAAATGAAAGTACCAAAGAGAAAGGTAGAGGTGGAGGAGTTACAAAATCTATCCAGCTGCTACCTTGGTTTATAGACTAGTTATCTGTCCCTTCTCCTACACACCCTTTCAGGGGAAACCCTGAAAAGTAATGAGAAATCATTATAAAAGCTATGAAAAAAATTAGAGATTTGGCCCAGTCTTTTGCTGCATAAAACATATTGAATAGTAGCTATTTCTGAGAGAGAGAGAGAGAGAGAGAGAGAGAGAGAGAGAGAGAGAGAGAGCAAAATGAAATAAGAAAAATGTTTTCTAAACCTGAATTATCTTAGCTATTCAGGGTTAGGGTTACTCTTAGAGAAAAGTGAGAGTTCTGGCAATTTGAGAGATGAGCCCAAGGAAATATGTATGGGAGCAAGATAGACTAGAATTAAAATATATTTACTTAAGTTTTTACTTATATACAAAGAAATACCAATAATAGAATTTATTAGGAGACATTTATTAAATTTTGTACATGCTATTTAATCTTTAAAAAACTTTAGAAGATATATATATATATATATATATAGTCTTAATGATATGTTCTAAAGTTTTATATATATATATGTATTATATATATATATTCAGATTTAGAGAGAGAAAATAATGTTATTCTATTTTATTTTTAACAAGAGGTCAAAGGAAAATAACAAGGAAGGACAATTAAAGGTCAGCAGGAAAATCAACTATTGCCCACAAGAGGGCACTAATCTTCTGTGGTAGGAAGATTCCAAAAATGGCCTCCAAGATTCTCACTATGGTTATTCAATCAAACACCAATCTAGTTACTGCTAAGAAGAGATTTTACAGATGTGAGTAAGATCCCAGGTGAGCTAATTTTAAGGGTTTTACCCTTGTGAGCACAGCCCAGTCTGGTGAGTTCTTGACTAGCACAGATTCTCACAAGCTGGTTGCAGGGGTCAGAGTGATTGGCAGAGCGAGGGTAGATTTGCCCTGAGGATTTACTTGCTGTGATGTATAAAAGGAGGCACCCTGGCTGAACACCAGCAAGGACACAGGTGTTTCAATTCTATAATCTTATGAAACTGAGATCTGCCAGTGACAGGAGTGATCTGGTTGGGGACTGGAGCTCCAGGTAGGGACAGCCAGCTGCCCATTGATTTCAGCCTCCTGAGGCCCTCCGCACAGAACCAGATACACTATCCTGGACTTCTGACCTACAGAACTGCAGGATCATAAGTGGGCATTGTTGTAAGCCACTGAGTCTGTGGTAATTTGTTGCAACAACAATAGAAAACTAATAACCCTTTAAAGAAATAAAAGAGAAAGGAGAAAAGAAAGGAGAGGAAGTCACCAGGCAATGCAGTGCTGCCCCTTCTTTCTCTATAGAACAGGCATGGCTTTTCTCCTCCAATTTCCAACACCCAGGCAGCTCTCAGGCGATCCTCAGGTCACCTAAATTGCCACAGCATTGCTCAGAGCCTCTCACAGAGGCTATTGTCAGAGTGAGACCCCATCTCCACATTGGGATGGCATAGGGTATTACTAAGTTAACATTTTCAAAATGTTTTTTTCTTTCATTAGATTTCCTTTTTTGTACATACCTCAATTTAGAAAGGAAAATATAGATTCTTATAAAATATCACCACTTTCATTTTTAAAATTATGTTTTCCATGTTCCAAATAATTGAGCTGCAGAACCCAAACTGCTAGCAAAGTAGACATGCCCTTTAATGTGTATATGTTCCCAAATGACCTTACTTTTAATTTTCTGCCATTTCAATTTTGGATTGAAGAGAAGAAAGAACTATAAGTGTATTAAATATCAGGGTATAAAAAGTATTATTCCATTATGCTTTTGTCTAACTTTGGGAATTAATGAAGGAATTTTTAGAGTAATAACTATACAATGCCTTGCAAAGTATACCTAACAATATCTACCCCACCCCTATGGAATAAATAAATAGCCCCATTATTATGATAACAAGAACAAGTTAGGGAATTTCCCAGGAACATATAAAGACAACTCTATCCTATTATTGTCCTGCTATAATCAACAGGTCCACATTTGCTAACTATAGTCAGGGTATGCCTAAAAATGTTGGCATATGTAATGAAAGAAAGCTAGAGAACCACACACACAAAGAAAGTTTTATTTCACTTATTTTCCTACTAGACACTTTTTCTGTCCATAGGTTTTTCCCCAGCTTCTATACTGAATCCAGTCTTAGGAAGTAAACTAAAAAGAAATGCTCTTGCATTTCCTTGTCAATAGTCTGTCTGTGTTGGCAAGAATTCTAAAGTCAAAACACTTATGGGAACAGCAGGAAACTAACTTAAAAATTACGTAAAGAAGTGGATGAAGTAAGATGTCGCTGTGTGAGCTCTCTGCCTGCCGAGCACTTTACATTTTCTTCTCTCCTTTTCTTATGATCTAAAAATATCCAGAATGGATCAACTAAGACAGCAAATAAAGAAATAGGCATGTGTAAAGTGCAAGCAGATTTTGAAAAATGGTCATCCTTAAGAAATAAGGTAATTTAATAAAAAACACAAACATTTTAATCAACATTTTCTGGTTATGATTAATATGTTCTGCACTGAATTCTTATAATGCAGCCTTCTGATTCAGTTGTATAGCTAATGGTTACAGACAAGTGAAGTATTTCAAAGCCTCTTCCTCACTCTCTTTGTCCTTGGTTATTTATTTAAAAACAAAACGTCTCCAGTAATAATTACACAAATTACTCTGGATATATTCAAATCTATGGAAACAGAGAACCTTAGTAAGGTTCAAGGATCTATCTCCATTGCCATACCTCTGGTTTGCCTTATTGTCCTTTGATTAAGCTCTTAGCTCTATAAATATTTAATTTCTGACACTAAAAAAAATCACCAGAAAAATACCTCCTAGAAGTATTATTTCTGTAGTCACTGGCTATGTAATGTCTATGGAAATTTTAAGTGATTAAGAAGGTGATTGGAGGAGTCTATGCCATAGACTCTATAGGGTCTTTTACAGGTTTGGTAAAATTGACCTTATTTTATTAGATTGGTTAGAATTAGTTGCTTTAATTAACATTTGAAGAGTCAACCATTTAAAATATATCCCAGAGCACTTTTATTCTCACAATGGTAACTGGCTGTTACTACTTAGGAAATCACAGTAAAGAATCAATATAGAACTGGTAAATAAATCAAACTTTAAAAGCCAGCACATATACATTTTTATTAGAACTGTGCAAAATATTGCCTCTTTAAACATAAAGAAAGAATTATCCTCCCCCAAGAGGTACCACTCACTGGACATTTATGTGTTAGCCCTTGGAATCAAAATGACCACATACAGAGTTTGTTTTCTTTGGTAGCAACTTACTATTGTGTCTTTTGTTTCCCTCTTTCATGAGAAATCTACTCTTTGTCTTCAAAATCTAGGCATACATATTATTTTTCTTTCTCACCCATCATTTAATTCTAGCAAGTATCTTCCACATGCCTCTCCAGTTTCTCTGGTCAGCCAACTCATCCATCAGGTTGACCTCCTGAGTGAGTTTATCCCTAGCAATGCTTATCTCCACTCCTTGAGATCTCATTTTTTGGGATGACTTCAACAAAAGAGAAACCTACATGCAATTTAAACTCTTAGTAAGTAATGATATTTTCAAATGCACTCATAACAACAAACAAGAGGACTTTTTAATTTTTTTAAAAATGAGGTAAATGTATCTTTAAATTAATTAGAAAACCTAGTTTATGATAGATTTATTAATAAATAGTAGATAAAATGACTATGATTGTTTGGTTTATAGTTAATTTTTATGCACAAACCTCTGCCTTACACTGGGAATTTTTTTCCAGTAACTACTGACTCAGACTTGCCAAGAGTTACTAAATTAAGATAAAGGTATCCTTGACGAAGGCCCAACATTATGTCAACTCTTCCTTCTGGCAATCTGCAGGAGCCCACATTGTGCAAGTTTAGGACTTGGTTCAAGGTTTCTGTTCCACAGATATTGGCTTAATTTAGGGACTTTCTGTTTCCCATGTCAGTGTGCTCAAGCCTGTGGGTTATTTAGTAAGTGACTGAAAGTTCAGTTTATGTTTTTGTGATGATAGACATTCAGGTGAATGGGTGAAAGGTGTACCATAAACGGCTAAGTGAAAAACACATACAATGTAAAAGGGCACTTGGATCTTCTCTGATTTTTAAAGAAAATATAAAATTCTCTGATATTGCCTCAATTAAATATTGAAAGAAAAAGTGCATGATAATTTGTTTATTCCAATTGTTTGTCATAGCAAAGAAAATCATGCAAAAAGGCTCACCTGAACATCTTAATTTAAACACACTAAATACTTTCTCATGTCAGCAGGAGTCTACTCTTTCCTTTATCTGCAAGGGAGTTTCTCCCCCTCTCTATTTTCCAAGTACTGCAGAGTATTCAAACCAGCCCATCCACAAAAGAAAGTGATCTCTTCTGTCTACCCCTTCTGTAAGGCTATTTCTGGCCAATACATCTCCCTTCACACTCTCTCAGGACATAGGAAGTTTCCAGCCATTCTCTCCCACTGCTCTGGAGAGCATAAGGCCCACAGAAGCTGCCCAGGTAGGACCCATCCACCTAAAATTCCTTCCCAGCCATTGATCTCCTACTTTTCAGGAGTGTGCTGGAAACAAGGCATCTAGAAGTAGCTTACAGTGTCTTTAGATTATATCCTAGGAAGTTAATAGATAGTTTCCTATGCTCTAGAACAGTGATGGCGAACCTATGACACGCGTGTCAGAGGTGACACACGAACTCATTTTTTTGGTTGATTTTTCTTTGTTAAATGGCATTTAAATATATAAAATAAATATCAAAAATATAAATCTTTGTTTTACTATGGTTGCAAACATCAAAAAAATTTCTACATGTGACACGGCACCAGAGTTTAATTAGGGTTTTTCAAAATGCTGACACGCCGAGCTCAAAAGGTTCGCCATCACTGCTCTAGAGTCATCCCAATTTACTGCAATTTTATTCTCCCCTCCTTTCTGAATCTGACTCTTCAGGTTGAAATACTAAACTATGTCTCACTCATCAACTGGTATTTGAGTTCTAGTCACATAATCTCCAATCCTTCTAATATCATCTTCCTCTGTGTACTCTAAGCTTTGTTGTCTGCTCTCCAAAATGCTTGGCTCTCTCATAAAAAATCTCCTATTTGTACATTCCATTGCAAAAGGCAACACCAGTGACAATCAAAACCGGAAACCCCAGTGACTTAAAGGGGATTTTTTTCTAATTCATATCATGTTTAATCAGGATGGGGATGTGGTGAGGAGGGTATGGAAGCAAGGTGGCCTCTACATCATGGAGATAGTCAAGTATCTCAGAGGTCAGAAACTTTGTATTCTTCAACATGTGACTTCCATATTTGTGCTGGGCTTTAGCATCTGCCTTACTTTTGCTGCATGATCTGGGGTAAAGGTAGAGTAGAGGACTGCAGGAGACACATATATGGCCAGGCTTCTCAGTGGTTCATAGCCCTCATATGTCCATGATTAATAACAAGGGAGACAAAAAAAAATATTGTCTATCTGTGTGTCTCGGAGGAAAGGGAGCTATGTATAGTGAGAAACAGACCAATCTCAAATACAGATTTATCTGTCACATCCAAAATGTTTGTACTGCCCTTTGCTATGAGTTTTAGTGCCCACTTGGAATGCTCACCTAATGTACAAACAACAGTTAAAAAACAAAACAAAATCCCTGACCAGTTTGGCTCAGTGGATAGAGCATTGGCCTACAGGCTAAAGGGTCCCAGGTTCGATTCTGGTCAAGGGCATGTACCTTGGTTGCGGGCACATCCCCAGTGGGAGTGTGCGGGAGGTGGCTGATAGATGTTTCTCTCTCATCAATGTTTCTAGCTCTCTATCACTCTCTCTTCCTCTCTGTAAAAAATCAATAAAATATATATTTTTTAAAAAAACAAAATATAAATATTTATTCTCAGCTACCTTTTGTTTTGTTTTCCATGGAGCAATACATATAGAATACTCCTTTACTATCTGAAAAGAGTAAAGGGGAATGATGGGTAAAAGGAAGAAATGGGAGATCAAATTTTGTTAATAAAAGAAAATATCATCCCAGTATTTTTACATGCACATATACATATAAGTTTAACTTTTTGGTGGTTTTCATTTAATTTAAATACCTTGTTGGATATTTGGTTTCTTAACCATGAGCTAGCACTGTGCTGAGAACTGTACATAAATCATTGAGTTTAATCCTCTCCATGCATTGGAAATAAACATAATTATTACTTCCATTTTATTCCTGAGTGATTGAAATGCTCTGTTGATGGTCCAAGAAATTTCTTTTTAGTTTGACTTCCTAAGAACCTAATATCTATGTTGGAAATTTAGTACAAATATATCTTGCTTATAGAACCACTACATTGCTGTATTTTCACAATAAGAAAAATATTTTACAAGCTCTTTAAAACAACCCTGGGATTGTTTAAAACAATCCTGGCTTTTTAAAACAATCCTGGGATAAAATTTATCATGTCAAATTTTTGTTTTATAAGTACAATTTTCTCAAAAATTAAGCAAATATTTATTTTAGAATACCTACTCCATTCAGTTGCAAAAATAAAAATGTTAAGGAGAATTAATTATGGCATCTACTAGTGGGACTAACTAGAGCTAAGTCTGAGAGATAACAATGACTAAAACATACCCAAATAATAGAAAATAATAGAAGCATGGAATATAGTCTAAATTTTGTCGCTCAAATCATTTATGCTCATCGTGCTATATAAGAATTATCGTGATCAGGTAAGGTTCTATGAATAAGGATGGGCATGAAATATAATAAGAAAGAGTATCCCAGAATAGGAAAAATTAAGAGGAGACAAGAAGAAGGAAGAAAGTGTGAGGAAACCCTGAGAGAAAGCTCAAAGGTGAGAAAATGCAGAAATCCGAATTGTAGGCTGAATTCAAGCTATAGAATGTTAGGCAATTACTTCCATCCTCTGATAAAGATGTTATTCTGAAGACCATGGAACCAAGGAGTATATGCAACAGATATTGTAGGTATAGGATGGGGTTTGTGTAAGAATGGAAGGAGGTCTAGACACATCTCAGCATAGAGGTACCATTTCCCAAATCAAAAGCCTTCTGTTGTGTTTCATTGATTAGCAAATAAGTATACAATCTCATCCACTAACATTTCACACCAGATATCTTATGTCTCGGGAGACTGTCATGAAAATGAACTAGACTAATACATGTGAAAATCTTTTCTAACACTAATGTTCTTTACCAACATCATCTTCTTTTACTCAGCCAATAGACCAATTTTCCCCATCAAATAAACCTTGCATATTCTTGCCTTTGTAAGTTTCTGTTCAATCCACAGTCATTTACATAGTTAGTCATAAGTTAGGGTAAGAAAAAGTGAGTGCCTGAGCAAGAAAAGTTCAGATTTGAGAAAAACGTTGGTAAGAAATCTCTCTTCATCTTTTATTAGACCATCTGAAACTTGCTCCTACTTTTGATATCTAACTCTCCTTTGACCACTGAAGCTAGGATTACTTTCTCTCCCTCTTAAATTTCACAGAGTCATCTTAGATTTGAGTCTGATATTTGAAGACATTTGATCCAATTTTTGACTAATTTCATCAGCATCATTTCCAAACTGTAGTCTCTCTGGCAAATTGATCATTTGTTTTTCTGTCTTCTTCCATTGGAATGAAATTTTCATGAATGCAAGTATTTATAAGTTCTGTTTACTGTTATATCTCCAGTGCACATGAGTGTCTCTCACATTTACTGTATACAAAAAAAAAAAAAAAAAACAGAAAAAAAGATGAGTAAGTACTTGCCACTCCAAGTGTGTCCTGCTCACATCCCCAGGAGAAAGAAATATACAAAAATAGAGGAAAATCAAGAATAGCAATAAAACAAACTCAAATATTTAAGACAAAAACTGCTGGAAGAAGGCAATAAATCCACTATTCAATTAATGGCTATAAGGAAAAAAAAACAAGGGAGAAAAATGCTGTAAAAAGGGAATGGGCAGCTAACCAAACGAAACTGAATTAGGAGATAATGACTGAGACTAGAAAAAAAAGAAAAGGCAGTCCTGGTGTAGACTGGGACAGTGGGAAAGGACTAAAGTAGACCTCAACAAACACGGGTTCCAGTCACAGATGCCCAGTCCACTAGACCTGGTGACTCTGAGAAAGCACTCTCAGGTGCCCAATGGAGATGATATAATTTGGCATTATTTGCACAGCGGTTTGTGGCTTATATGAGGAACAACTATAAAAATTGGAAATTGCTTTTACAACTATGGCATTATCATTATGTGTATTTAGAAAAACTGTCAGGTTCTTTTTTTTCCCCAAAATTAATCATGATTAAGCATGTGCATTTTCTGTAATTTCTTTCTTTTACAAAGACAGAGGATAGAGGGATTAATGTATTTGTAGGAGGAGCCAGAAGATGAATCGCAGATAGTGGAGGAGACAAAGAGCAGAGTCAAATACTTGCTTTTTGGTCTGAGCAACACATTGATGATTGATGGAACGAGGATGGAAAGGGACTGATAGTCAAAACCTTGGTAAATGTCTTGCTAAGTCCCATTCAAAAAGCAAAAGGTCAATCAGATGGAGTTGGAAGGCAACCTTGGAATGTTTCAAGGACTTGATACTCCACCATTAGGTCTAAGATAAAATGGATTTGAAATAACGGCAATGTCCAAAAGTACAGAAAAAATACAATTATAAAGCCATTTAATTGTTCACAAAGATTTTTCTTGCTGGTTTCCCAATGAGTAGAAATTACACACACACACACACACCACACACACGCACACCACACACACACACAATGACTCACCAACAAGCCTATTACTAACTCAGTTTTTCTAATGCCATGTTGTATGTGGTGTGTCTCTGTGTTCATTCATTTGCATATTTGTCTATGTGAGCAATTTCTGAACAGAAGGGGAATTATGAACATACTCCACTTGAAGAATTTGAGAAAATCCAGCAACTGTGCAAAGCCCACGTTTCAAAGTAAGATTTTTTCAGTTATTAGGGTAAGGTATTTTCTTTGTTATGCACTTTCACTGCAGAGTTTAGGTCTTTTAATTTAATTTTATAAATTTCCTAGATGGGTCATAGCTGAAGAAAATATCAAGGAACTAACACAAGCCCATTTTGATAAGAGCAATTTAGTTATATAAATAAAACTGTAGTAAGAGTAAAACTATTACTATCTTTCAGTGATTTAAACATTAAAACCTCTAAGCCAATTGTTGCCCTTCTGGTGAACTGCTAGGAAAGTTCCCACACTTCATGCTTTGTGAAAAATTAGAGTATGTGTGGTCAGAAAGAAAATTCCTTCTGGTCTAGTATTACCCATTTTAGGTGAATTATGTGTCTCATTTTTCTTAAACATTTATAGTCAGCCACCTAGAGTTAATGGTAAGTGTTAGATCATCAATCTAAGTTACATGAGCATTTAAATTAATTGGATTACATATAGATTTACATGATTAGAACTTGGAAGTTCTAGATGCCTCGTTAGAGACTCTTAATCCTCCAAAGTAGGTCAGCCATAACATTTTAGGGTTTTAGTTTTAGGTAATTGTTGAAATTAATTTTATTTATAAAGATAACAGAAGTAGACCTTGGGACCACTTAGTCAGAAATTAAAATAGATGAATTTTTATTTAAATGTTTAATTTAAAAAATAGTGTTTCATGAAAAATAACAAAGAAGAGCATAATATATCAAATAAAATATTTAAATTAAATATATGTGGATGCACACATATATACATATACATGTATATATGATAAACATTAATATATGCAAAGAAAATATTTAAAACAACCTTAGGATAGTGGTTCTCCCCAGGCAGAACAAGGAAGAAGGTGAAAATAGATGGGCAATGTCATTTTAGTTGTGTATTGTGACTTTTCAGTTAAAAATCTACATATATATATATGTGTGTGTATATATATATATATATATATATATATATATATATATATATTTGAAAAGCCAGTGAGCCACATTGCAGAAATCAGAAAAGAATATAGAAATGTATTAAAATATCATGAAAAATAAATGTATCATGGTACATATATGCTAATTTTATTCATTGTATGTGGCATGGATGAGAACAAATCTTACAGGTGAAAATACCTTTTTTAAAAAATTTAAATGGTCTATATTCTTGTATTCAAATATAAATCCCTGTTAATGAGGGTTGTGTGCCCTGCTTTCTATACTCTGATGTTCTAGGTAATGGTGTAATTGTGAAGAAAGCATGTCAAAGAACAATTTTAGCATAAATGCATTTTGAGATTTGAGTGGCTCTACTTTCCTCTAAGGGCAGGCTAGCTGTATTCACTCTTATACTGTCAGAGAGTTGAATGCTTTTATTTTTCCCCAAGTGGATGTATGGAAATTAGAAGATAAATTCTAAGTTTTTAATGTTAAGATGTTACCATGAATATAAAAGGGACTTGGGTTATGAGGAGTGATCCAAGAATCTCATTCACCGATGCTACCTGAAGTGGGGAGAAAGGAGGGAACAAGCATATCATACCCATCTCTCTAGCGAATAAACATGGGCCATTATGCATTTTAGTTACTTTACTTTTTATTTATTCACAAAGAAGATCAGTCATATGCAGTCAAAATAAGCATTAGAGACTTGTGCAGGGCATTTTCAATGAAAATTTGCAGCTGTGACTTTTGCTTTTACCAGGCAGTGTGCCTAAATGTAAGTTTGGAGACCAGCGCGAGACACGTCATCCCCTACAATTTCTTGAATGTGGCCAAAATCAGGAACAATTTCTTTGTAATAGCCAGAGGTGGTTATCAAGAAGGATGGTGGTGTCTGCTGTCTGGGTTGCAAAACTATAGATTAATGTGTTGTTTTAGAATATGTAATGTGCCCATAGGCTGTAGCAATAGGGAAATAAATCATTTGGGGATGGGGAGGAGGGGGGTAGGAGATCCAGGAATGCTAGTGTGGGGGAAACAAAGTATGCAGGTTGCCCAGGGAACAAGAGTTCTGATTAGTAAGTGAAGTATAATAACCAGTCCCACATAAATCTCCAGGGTCTTAGAAGGGAGCTTTCAAGTAGGAAATGGAGTTGATTCACTAATTCTCCTTGACACTCAAGCTAAAAATCTAAATTAAGTTGTTTATGGCACATGATAATGTCCTTTAAGTGGGATACTATGATTCTTGTTCCCATAAAACCAACTGAATAAGCAGAGATTTTGAAGTTTGAAGTTAGGGAATGATGAAAGAAGCAACACCTGAAGTTGGAATCAATTCTGGAAAGAAATTTCTTTAAAAAAAAAGTAAAAATGCAGTCCAATGAAATTAGATTAGAAAAACATAATGCACTTTAAACTTTCACATTGTTTTCAGGTATAAACTTCTAAGATTATATGGTAAAAATAATTGTGGAAAAGCCTAGTAAAATTATAATGTGAATTACAATAAATTTTCTGTTTGCTTGCCATGAATATATATTATTTATAGCAATATATTATGATATAATGGATGTTTTCTAAGAACACACATAAACCTGCTTAAGAAAGAAGAGAGGTCACAGAAATATTTTAAGCTAAAAAAAATGCTAAGCATTAGATGTGAAACTGGGAACAAACTGCTTTTTCAAACATATCCAAGTCATGGACAACATTTTCTATAACATGATGTGTCATTGTGTATGATAAATATTGAGTAGGGGATTCTCAAGGTGTACTCTGGGGAGTAGTAGAAGACATTTCTTTCACTAAAGTTAAGCACTTTTATGTGTTTTTCCCACATTGATTGTAGTTTTAGAGTTTTGGTGTTAATTGTTGGCATAGTGTGGAGTTTGCATGACTTTTAAGAGGGAAACTTAGAGTTGATGGGATTTTTTTTTTTAATTAAATCTTTATTGTTCAGATTATTACATTTGTTCCTCTTTCCCCCCCCCCCCATAACTCCCCTCCTCCCAGTTCCCGCCCCACCCTCCGCCCTCACTCCCCACCCACTGTCCTCATCCATAGGTGCACGATTTTTGTCCAGTCTCTTCCCGCATCTCCCACACCCCTTTCCCCCCCAGGAATAGTCAGTCCATTCCCTTTCTATGTCCCTGATTCTTTTATAATCAACAGTTCATTCTGTTCATCAGATTATTTATTCACTTGATTCTTAGATTCACTTGTTGATAGATGCATGTTTGTTGTTCATAATTTGTATCTTTACCTTTTTCTTCCTCTTCTTAAAGGATACCTTTCAGCATTTCATATAATCCTGGTTTGGTGGTGATGAACTCCTTTAGCTTTTCCTTATCTGTGAAGCTCTTTATCTGACCTTCAATTCTGAATGATAGCTTTGCTGGATAAAGTAATCTTGGTTGTAGGTTCTTGGTATTCATCACTTTGAATATTTCTTGCCACTCCCTTCTGGCCTGCAAAGTTTCTGTTGAGAAATCAGCTGACAGTCGTATGGGTATTCCCTTGTAGGTAACTGAGTTTCTTTCTCTTGCTGTTTTTAAGATTCTCTCTTTATCTTTTGCTCTTGGCATTTTAATTATGATGTGTCTTGGTGTGGTCCTCTTTGGATTCCTTTTGTTTGGGGTTCTCTGTGCTTCTTGGACCTGTAAGTCCATTTCTTTCACCAGGTGGGGGAAGTTATCTGTCATTATTTCTTCAAATAGGTTTTCAATATCTTGCTCTCTCTCATCTTCTGGCACCCCTATAATTCTGATGTTGGTACGCTTGAAGCTGTCCCAGAGGCTCCTTACACTATCCTCGCATTTTTGGATTCTTTTTTCATTTTGCTTTTCCGGTTGGGTGTTTTTTGCTTCCTCGCATTTCAAATCATTGACTTGATTCTTGCGCTCCTCTGGTCTGCTGTCGGGAGTCTGTATAATATTCGTTATTTCAGTCCATGTATGCTTAATTTCTAGTCGGTTCCCCAATATAACATCGAGGGTCTCATTAGTTTCCTTGTAGATCTCATTAAGTTTATCGGCGGCTTCTAAATAGTTCTTGAGAGACCTTAAAAGTGTGGTTCTGAACTCTATATCTTCCATTGACAATTTTGTCCTGTTTCTTTGTCTCCGCATTTTGTTATGCTTCCTTGGTGCACCCCCTAGTGGTCTTTGTTCGCAATCTTATAATTAAACCTTGATTGTTGTAGCTAATACCAGGGAGGGTTTGACCTCCAGGCCAAGTGGCTATGAGAATCAGCTGTGTCAGCCGTGAGAGAACTTCTGTCCTCTAGGGAGGTGCTAATCTAGCCTTTGCCTGAGGCTATCCGGCAAATGCCTCTGTGCAGGGCTTGGGCGGGGCGGGTCGAACAGGATCAACAGGGTGGACCGGAGAGAGCAGTTATGGCGGCTCTCAGTCCTGTCCCCAGGGGCTCTGCCTCTCTGAGTCCCAGCACCCGCTGCAAAGCTCGCAGAGAAAGCTCCACTCGCTCTGACCGAAGCCAGACAGTCCCGCTTCTCCCGTTTGAGTCTGGGTCGCTAAAGACTCGCCCGGATCTGGAGCTCAGAGTCTGCGACTCCCTCCCGATTGAAAACGCGCCCTCCACCGCCAGCCCTCTCCGCGCACTCCGCACCTCAGAATTTGACTTCAGCACTGCGCCTCCTCTGAGTGTCCGTATACGTTTCTCTTTCCTCCTAGTTGTAGGACTTCCACTCAGCCAGCGTTCCTGTGGTTCTGGGTGATGTCCCTTCTGTCTTTTAGTTTCACTTTTGAAGTAGTTGTTCAAAGCAGCAAACTCCGGTGTTAACCTATGCCGCCATCTTGGTTCTCCTATTATATTCTCGGATTTTTTATATATAACAATGTTTGAAGGGTCTTTGAGTGACATTTTTTTTGAATGACTAACATTCCCAGAAGGAGTCTCCGGGTGAATAGTCTTGTGTATTGTGACTATCCATCTGATGCTCAGGTAACAAGTTTGGATGTGATGAGGACATTTCTCCCCTTTATATCAAAGTAGAAATGAAATTATGACAGCTTGTGAAGCTAGCCAATTTCTGTGAGAGGAAGAGAGGGGGGGGGAGAGAGAGAGAGAGAGAGAGAGAGAGAGAGAGAGGGGGGAGTAGATTTAGGGACAATTATGAAGCCTTGCTGAAAACCAAGAGAGAGTAAATGATACTCATAGGTGTCAAATCCACAGGCCTCAAGGAGTCTCAGCATTCAGGTGTCTCACTTATTCAGGGACATCTCTCTGTCCCTGGGTAATGCTCTACTCCATGGCACTTAGATGAGGATGACTCTGAGGGCTACAACAATACTTCCATTTTTGTTCTTCAATCTTGAATTTTATGGATGTATACAATCACTCATGGATAGGTGTTTTGTTTAGCATTTGGGAAATACAATTTTATTTTCTTATCTTGTGCTTCCCACTGAGTCGGAGTTACTGGTAACAGGCCAGTTCAAATGGACCCTTTCTTTGGCATCCATTTATTGTTTAACAAGATGAGACAGGTGAAAATATTTTCAGTGGTATATATTAACATTAATGTATTACTGAAAGTATTTAATGTCATTTTATTAACATCTCTCTACCTCTTATCTGTCTTGAAGCAGGATTTTTCATGGTAAGTGATCCATGCCTATCTATTTTATTTTCCTGAAATGTCCATCTCTCTAAGATGTCTCAAAGAGTTTGGGAAATAGGAATTTACTTCACATATTATTTGATAAATTAAAAAGTTATTAATTAATTGGCATCATCAGATTTTAGTTTGAATTTGAAATATGAGATACAGTTCCTTTAAGTGAAACGAATATGTCGGAATAAAGTGTCAACAAGAAGTAAAGCAGATATTAGACTTTGTCTCTCAGTGTTTATTCTCCCTCAGGATGTAAGTTGTTTCTGATAAATGTATGTTCATAAAAGCAAAGATCATGACTTCTATTTCTAGTTTTAAAAAACAGCATGATGCAGAGCACAATATTGGGACCCTAGCAGAGGTTTATTTAGAAAGAAAAAGTTAATTTATTTTGACTTTTGGCATCTAGTAAAATTTAAACTTAAATAATGAATAGTAATATTATTCTGGTGTATTACAAACACAGAGACACAGCTGAGTAGGACAGCCCCAAATTACTTGACAGGATTATAGTATGGACCTCAGCTTGGATGAAAATATAATGAACAGCATTCAACTTTGAATTAGAGGCCAATACCGCAAGGGGACTTGGAGTATGCACTCTATCAAATTGAGGGATGATATTATGAAAAGAATGGTGTGGGATCCAGGTAGCAGGCAGCATGTCCCACATAGTTCATGTTACAATTATTCTATTTGTGTGCATGTTTTTGTTCTTTCTAACCTAGTATACAGAAGTAGAGTCTCTACTTATTTTTGTTTTTGTTTAGATTTCTTGTTTTGAAGTTTTGAAGGCCCCTCATTTCCTTTCCTTGCAGAGGTATCACCACATGTTCATAGAAATTATATTAATGTGCTTTAGTAAAGAGCAAAAAGGGAAACACCAGAAAGTTAATAAAACTCAAACTCCCACCCCATTTATTTTCTAAAACCCTGATCGGGGCTCTAGGAAAGTTTTTACTAATTATATGTTTGTTTCAAAACTCATAACAGTAAGTGTTTTTAAAATTCTTTGGCTAAAAATGGGTGCCCTTATTAAGAGAAAATAATTCAAACACTTAGGGTTTCTCTATTTAAACTTAGATTTTCCTGTACTAGCTATAATATGTCTAACGCCTTTCCTCTCAGAACTTGAATTTGTGTTATTGTGGGGATTAAATAAGATAAACTTTGGGGAGAAAAATAGGCTGGCTAATGTAACACACTATGAGAATATTAGCAGTTATTAGATTTTTAATAATTTAGTTAATGAAATGAAAAACAAGAACATTGATTTTTCAAGTTTATGTGAAATGGAGCCAATTTGTAGATGGACTTGAAAACCACCAGAAGGGATTATGTTAGATTTTGAGGGAAATAAGGTGACACTTTATTCTGTGTAGTTTTTTCAGTCACATACATGTCCTTTCTATCATTCCTAGAGCAGACGGTGTACCATGCTTTGCTGTATGTGAGTTACTGGATGGACTCTCAAATATTTTTGAGGCAAAACATCATCCCCTTTTTATAAATGAAGAAACTTAAGTGTTAAAAAGTAAACTCACTTGTTCACATTTCTACAGCTTTGTAGACGTGAAACTGTATAGAAATCCAGGAATCGTTCCTCAGGGCCCACAGTCTTAAGCACTATACCACCCTGCTTCCTCTTTGGCAATAAATAAAAATGTGATTAGAAGAACCATGAGTAACATGTGGGAGTTACATTGTATTCATTCAAGTATAAGCTTGCAGGAAATGATGGTCAGAGTGAAGACAGCACCGGAGACACATTCCAAGGTAAACATGGGCAAGGTCTAATGATGCATTGTATTATAGTGATGCCGTAGAGACAAAAATAAATGCAAGTATTGAGATGACATGACTATGAATGTAACAGATTCATGATCTAAGAAGGGAGCTATCTAATGTGGCAGTTCAGAAAAGTTATGTCTACAGTGGAAGTCATGGTGAGGACAGTGATTATAATAAAGGAAGCTGCCCCATCCACTCATGCTCTTGTGTGCAGGGCTGTGATTTCAGCAAGCCATTCTGGTAATATTGGATGATGGAAACTCTGTTTTCTATTTCTCTTGAGTTGGAGCCTCTTCAGCTTAGTTGATTATTTATTGATTTGAGAGAGGGAGAGGGAGAGATAAAAAGAGCGAGAACAAGAGCAAGAGAGAGATTGAGTTGTTGTTCCAGTTACACATTCATTGGTTGATTCTTATATATGCACTGACTGGGGATCAAACCTGCAACCTTGGTCTATCAGGACAATGCTCTAACCAACTGAGCTACCTGGCAACTGCCAACCAAGTCATTTTAATGACCACCCCACAGCTAAGGGCCGTTGCGTCAGTGTACCTGTGTTTTACTGAATATATAACTACCTTAAGTGAGCACATGTCTATCTGAAGAGAATGTCCTAAGGATTTAAATTCTGAATACACACCTACAGCAAGTTATTAACATTTTAGTTATATCTTTGTCAACACATTAGATTGTATATAAATTGTTTTTTACTGTTATTTTTTAAATTTTGCAGGTGTTTTGAGTTTCCCATTCTCTGAGGAAAAGTACGAACATGGCATAGTTTAAGGATGATCTAAGTAAGAGTGAGGTTACTGTGGCAGTTACTGATGAGTCTTAGATGTTTTTAAGTAAACTGCTTTCTCTGTTTATACAAAGTGAGGAGTAAGCACAGATTGCTGTATCCCACCCTCCAATAAGACCCTAGGGATGTTGGAGGTGACATGGAGGGCTGCCACTTATCCATCTCAGTTATCACTTAGCAACTAAACACCTTTGCTTAGCATAACAAAATAATCAGAAGACAAAAACAGATGAACTAAAAATGAGACAATTTTGTACCTCTCAGATTGGAAAAAAAATATAAAATCAGATAAAGGATGTGGAAATGAAGATAATAATAAATAAAATGAACTATTCTATATAATAAAAGGCGAATATGCAAATTGACCGAACAGCAGAACCACCGGTCACTATGACAAGCAGACCACCAGGGGGCAGACACTCACTCAATGCAGGAGCTGCCCCCTGGTGGTCAGTGTGCTTCCACAGGGGGAGTGCCATTGAGCCAGAAGCTGGGTTCATGGCTGGCAAGTGCAGCAGCAGTGGTGGGAGCTTCTCCTGTCTCTGCAGCTTAGGCCCAGGGGAAGCGGGCCAAAGTCGTCAGTCAGATATCCCCCAAGGGCTCCTCCTGGATTTTAAGAGGGCACAGGCTGGGCTGAGGAACCCACCCTAAGTGCATGAATTTTATGCATCGGGCCTCTAGTATTTATATAAGAGAATACTATACAACAATTAGATGCTATAGACTGAATACACATATTCATTTGCTTGTTTTAGATAATATTGGATGACAGAAACTCTATCTCCTATTTCTCTAAAACCAAAATGTCCATTGAAAGAAATAAGATTAAGTTTATGCATCACACTAAGGATTCAAAAATGTTACAGCCAATAGATAGTTTGAAAAATATAGAAGCATAAAAGAAACCAATGAATATATCCCAAGAAACTAGAAACACCAATCAGAAAAGATATATGTATCCCTATGTTCACAGCAGCACAATTTACCATAGCTAAGATTTGGAAACAGCCTAAGTGCCCATCAGCAGATGAGTGGATTAGAAAACTGTGGTACATCTACACAATAGAATACTATGCTGCTGTAAAAAAGAAGGGATTCTTACCATTTGCAACAGCATGGATGGAATTGGCAAACATTATGCTAAGTGAAATAAGCCAGTCAGAGAAAGATAAATATCACATGATCTCACTAACTTGTAGAATATAATGAACAGCATAAACTTATGAACAAAAACAGATCCAGAGATGGAGAAGTATCAATCAGATCATCAAACCTCAGAGGGAAGTTAGGGGAGGGCGGCAGCAAGGGGGATAGAACAACCAAAGGACTTGTACGCATGCATATAGGCCTAACCAATGGACACAGACACCAGGGGGTGAGGGCATGAGTAGGGAGGTGGGGAGGGCAATGGGGGGATAAGGACACATATGCAATACCTTAATCAATAAAGAAGAAAAAAGAAACCAATGGAATCTGGACTGGAAGGATATATTTTAAATATTGCAGGGTGTGTTTCTATGGAAGAAATGGCAATAGGCTTAGCAGTGTAGAATAATAGGGGTAAATTAAGCAAGGTAGAAGATAAATCATGTTAGTCTAAAATGATGTTATTATACTGTACAAACTGCAGAGCATGAGCAACTTAATATTGTATCCTGAGGTCTTTGAGGACATTGTCGTTTTCATTTTAAAACATGAAAATCTTCTTCATTTTCCAGTGCTCTTTAGTTTACAAATAATTTTCACTCTCTTATTTAAAAAGAAAATGGGATCGAAATAAATATGGCCCCCATAAGACCATATTCCTGGGGTGGGGGGTGGAAAAAGAACTATCACTGGGCCTGCAAAATACCTTTTGGATAAATTTGTTTATAATAAGAAAAGTGGCCTCATGATGCAGATGCTTCAGGAACCACTGATGGTCATGGAAAGGGAGATGAGGTGTTGTTTCCTTTTGGTTATTGTCTAGTTGGCCTTTCCTCTACAAGCACTCAGACACACAAGAACGCAGGGGAGGTTAAAGCGTCTTGTGCTCCAATTCAGGTGATCCTCCTTTGGAGACAGAAAATTACAAACCTTAGATCATCTAGTTGCACTGTGGTCAGGGGCAATGGAAACCTGGTGCTGCAAGCTTCCCAGGCAGCTGTTAGGGAAGCACCTTGAGAAGACAGAGGCCTGTTGCCTGTGCGCATTGGATCAATGTTCTCACCTAGACTTTCATGAAACCTAAGCTATGAATAAGATCTGGGGACTGTTTGAAAATCCAAAGAACAGAAAACTTCATCCACAATTGGCAAGACAATGATCTTCCTGTCCACTCTATGTTAGAAAATACCCTAAGTTTTTTTCCAGAGGTTCCCTTGAGACAACCAGACTTAAAATTGTGAGCCCTTCTAGAAGGTAACAATCGCTAAGTAATACTTAAGGATTTGTGATGGAAAATTTTCTTCTGTGCATATCTACCCTCCACTGACATCATCCTGTAACCTTACAAGGAAATAAATGGGCTGTGTTTATGGAAAGCATCTAGCTGCTTTGCCTGGGTTCACCCTTCAGGACTTGGTTGAGCAACAATACTACTATCCATAAAGGAACGGAAGCATGTCGCTTTTTCTGATAGAATAAAGCAAACTGAATTTAGGCAGGGTAAGTGGATGGGACAGGTGTCTCCTATTTAAAGGACTTCACTGTTTTACACTATTCAGAGGTACAAGAACGCCATTCCCAAGCCTTTCCAGAGTGCCCACTCTATCCTATTTTGTTCTACCTTCTGTTTTCTTCCTTTTCCCCCAGTGGCCTCAATTGGCTCCATTATCTTCCTCAAAGAAGTGATTAAGATTCAAGCTCCGTCTGGAAACTTTTAAATTTCCCACAGTTTCCAGTCATTGTGTCTAGGAGGTAGTATTAGGAAACACTGCAACCCAAGGGAAACATTTTACATTCTTTTACAATATCTAAACGTAAGGACATCGTAGACTTGGATGGATGACTTTCCCGCCCTTCCACTTCATCACCCCGATCTCATTTGCCTAAATAATGTATAATGCTCTCATTTGCATTCCTTGATCTTATTTCTTGTGAATTTATAAGCCTAATCTTATTATACTGAGTGAATATTTGCCTGCCCCATGCTCTGGGGCATGTTAAAATCTTTCCTCCATTGGCTGACAATAAAGTGTGCCACGCCCAAACCTCCTCTCCTAGTCTTCCTGTGTCTCCTTTCCGTTCTGTTGAGTTTGTGTGATACCATTTTATGGTGGCTGCTTCAGTGCTGCACATCTGGATTTGAAGGGACACCTTTTATTCCCATTTATTTTTTTTTACATAATCTACAACTTGTTTACCATGGCCCTTCAATGCTTCAGACACTCCCCGTGTATTTGAAAAACAAGATGTCTAAAGCATGTGATCCTGGTACCCAAAGAGTCCATGTAACTTTTGATTGATATTTCATTTGTGATAAAGTTACATATTTTGCTTACCAAAATTGATTTTTATGTATGTTTGCTAATAGGTTATTCATCACAATTTTCCTTCTATTGGAAATCTGGACATACTATTTCTAAGGGCAAAATCAACTTAGGTATCAATTCTCTCAGCTCGACTTCCCAAATGACAATGACAAGGATCTAATTGGCTTTAGGGTAACTGCAGAGAGAAGCCAGAACTATCAGGAAGATGAATCAAGAACTACAGTTAACATATTCTGCTTTGCCTTGTGGTTTCTCTACATGAAATAAAGTTACCATCTTGCCAACACCAAGTGCAGATTAATTTAGATTACAATTGACATTTACGTTTGGAGAGGGAGAGGGAGAAAAATCAATGGTATGTGAACACTGAAACCATAAATAGTAACAAGTGGAAATCCCAAACCTCAAATGCTTTTGAAGCATGTTGTAAAATCCTGCAAAAACATATGGAAGAGTATAATGGACAAAATAATCATGGAAAGTTGGTATATAAACCTTAAACCACAGGGACCATGCTGGGGCTTTTTGTTATTGTTACTCTAATAAGTCAATGTAATTCCTGGCATAAAATAATATGTAAATGTTAAAGAAAGAGGACATGTTTTATTTTATTGGGCTTATTTATAAAGGAGGAGAAAAAATACTTGGAACTTTTTAATGAATTAATCTCATTCACCAAAATGAAGAGCTCAGAAATCACCTCTAGCTTAAAAATGCATTTTTTTTTTTTTGCTAAGATCAGGGCATCGATTTGATGAATATTCTCAAGTTAATCAGCCATATAGGACTTCTTGAACATTACTCTGACATTGAATGCTGTCTGTGTAACTTAATGTTATAAAACCTGGAAGGCATATTTATAGTCCAATCCAGATGGGCCAAAACAAAGTACAATTATTCCTTCAGAAGTCGACCTTTGCATACAGATTAAAATGGATTGCTTCCAAGATTCAGATGGAGAAATGAACTCAGTTCCTCAGTTGTCTTGCATCCATTATTGGACTAGGTATTGGCTAATGCTAATTAGTGACACATCTGTATTAAAAGTTGGACTCTCAGCCCAACTTGCAAAGTGGCAATAGGAAGAGTTGTTATGAAAGTAATTACAGCTATCAGAGATGATGCTATTTTAAATAGGCTGTGAATTAAGTGGTTTCACAGAAACAAATGAAAATGATTTTACTATTGACAGTGAACATTCCTATGCAAGGACAAAGATATTTGTGATTGGTCATTTCTAGATAAAAACCATGATATTTTATTCTCCTTGGAAAATTAAAAGGGGGATTAAAAACTTGTCCCCTGGCCCCAGCTGGTTTTGCTCAGTGGATAGAACATGGTCCGTGGACTGAAGAGTCCTGGGTATGGTTCTGGTCAAGGGCACATACCTCGATTATAGGCTAGATCCCAATGCAGGAGGCAACCAATTGATGTGTCTCTCTCATACTGATGTTTCTCTGTCTATCTCTCCCCCCTACTCTCTCTAAAAATCAATGGAAAAATATCCTAGGTTGAGTATTAACAAAAATTTAGTTAATCTGGAGCAACCTAGAGATTTGGAGATGCCTAATTAAGTTTTTCTGGCATTAAAATCTGTTTGTAAGTCTAAAATTGTTTGTTTGACCTGATGAATCTGACAACATCTTTCCAAATCAGAAGACAGCACAATTACTATAACACTAATGTTCTTGAGATGTACAAAAAATATTCATCCCATAAATAAGCCAGAAGGTTAAGTGGTAGAATGTTATTATAAGCTGGTTTTTTAATAGATATCAACTAGTTGAGATAGATATGGGAAATTATTTTATTCCTTAACTTTTCAGCCATTTTAAACTATCAGTTACATCTTGGCGTACAAGGCCTGCCCTATTCATTTTAGAATCTCTTTTGATCTCTCCAAGCTCTTCTCCTTTTCCCCAACACAGACTAGTGTGGTGGTTATAGTCAGCTGAAGGTAAATATGGGCATAGACAAGCTATAAAGCATCTCTTATTTTTCTCTCTTCTAAGGACCAGTTCCATCATGGTAAGAGTAAGAGGATGCAAAGAAGAAAGAGTTGGGTGTACCTGGAGCGTTTTTCCTTTGTTTGCCAGGACTCCTATTCCAGTATCTCAGCACCTGGTTTTCTTGAGCCCTGGGATGGTCTTAACATATCCATCTCAGGTGATTTGCATGTCTGTCTCTGATATTTCTCTAGGTTTTGGACATCTTTTCTTCAAATTACCTTCTTGCTGAGGGAACCAGGACATATTCCTAAAATGTGTGCCTATTTGCCTCCATGTACCAGGTCCAGAAAAATCTATAGCCCACAGTCTCATCTACTGCATTTGGCTAAACCAGGCCTACCTTATAGCCATTAACAGATTAACTTTCCAGAACTCTGACAAGTCAGAAGTCTATATGTATGTATGTGGTGGAGAATTGGGAAGACAGGATGGAGGGAAGAGAGAGTGGAGAGATAGGGAAGGCCTAGAATAAATTGGGTGTTGTTGGGTCTCAGGCTCTTTTCCACTGATGGTCTCTCAAGAACCAATTTCTCCCAATTTTCTTCTTCCCTGCCCCTGGAGAAGGACAGTTCATCCAGTATCACAGTCAAGCAGACCTCTGATCAGATATTACCACATTTTGCTTTTGCTGGTTTTCTACTGTGGGGGAGAAACAAGCTTTCCTCTAGACTCCAGGTTCTTCTGGTTGGTCTAATAATCACATGGACATGAGAGAGACTAGCAAGAGAAAATAACCAAGTGCAATACATATATATGTATGTAATCTGCCCTACATGAGAGAATCGGAGCTCCCACATGCAAAAGAGGGTCAGCAGTAGAGAGGGGACATGCTTATATAAGGCATCCTGAACTAGGGATGCGGTGAGATGCCTGGGGAGCTTCAAAGGGTCACTGCAGGCTGATAAAAAGAGTAGGTGTTTGGTAAATAAAAGTTTGCCCTGCCATACAGGTGGGTCAAAAAAAGAGTATCATTAACAACCTGTCTCCCATTTGGGACAAGGCCACTAATTCAGGTTCTTCTAGATAATTAAAAGGAGGGGCAGAAGTTCTTCTTGAATCTGAATTGAAAATTGTCTTTAGCTCAAAATAATCTGTATATCACTGAGGCACACACATGTTGGGATGGCTCCTCTTAACCCTATACCACTCATCATGTGATTTTATGCCCACATCCTTGGTTTTAGGGCAAGAGACAAAGACCAAAAACCCCTTTCTCCTTTCATATAAGGCAGTGGCTAGCCTTTTATTGGCATCACTTTTAGCAGTTACTTTTTTTTGTCATAGTCTACTGACCAATGAGGAAGCAAGAAGTTTTGGGATTGATGCTTCTTATTCACACCCATCAGTGTAATGGAGAGAAAATTGGGTTTATAAACTCTGAATTATACCTGGAGCAAATGAGAGTTAAGATTTTTAACATTATAGTTTTAATGTAGTAAAATAGAAGGAAGTTACTCAAATTTAGATTTAAGCATATTTTAAAGTTATATCCTAACCCAATTCCACAAACATGTCTTGTGTTATTACTATGCAATTTTTTCTCACAAGATTATAGATATATGGAAATAATTAAGACATAGATGTGTTCTCATAAGGCTCAAAAGCAGAAATTTAAAATATTATAAATTTGTGAAAAAATATCTGATAAAGTGTTAAGGCTGAATACTGAAGCATTTTAAATATTACATTGCTGTGACTTATACTCAAGTGTCTATTACAACAATGCTTTTCAAAATTTAATATGTCCTTAAATCTTCTGATGTTAGGTTTAAACACAGATTCTGAGTCAGTAGCTCTGGGTCCGGGCCTGAGAGGCTATATTTTTAACAATCTTCTGCGAGTTCATGAAAGATACGTTGAGTAGCAAAGGCTGAAAATCCTCAGATTTCTGAGATATGCTGAAGAGTAGGTACCAGGGAATGTCAGTCTAGGATGAATGTTACTTCCATAACATCTGTCCCTTACCCTAAATGAAAGAATTTTGACAGTGTTATTTCAATACGTCACTGCTTATTAAAAAATGAAATACAATAAGCTTAAATGTACAGGGAGGTTAAGTGACATGCATATTGTCAGTGAGTAAACTGGCCAAAGTTTTAGGATTTGGCCTGACAACTGAAATGACCTTGATATTCAACTGCAAGCCTTGACTTTCACCCTTTTAGGGGGTGTTAAATGAAGTGTAGAGAAGTGGACTAACTCCCCTTCTCAATGATGAATGGCCTGTGAGGTCAGCTGACCATCCATCTGCTACTGCAATGTCAGATACATTTCCATGTCTGCAAAGTAACTAGACGTGGATGCTTATAAATCAAAGTATTGGCATTTGGCCTCGTTTAGTGTGAGAGAAACTTAGAGGAGTGTCTGATTCTCTTTTATTTTAGCTTTTAAATTTCTTAATCCTACCATCTCTACCCCCTGCCACCATCAGTCTGAGAACTTCCATTCTGATTCATTCAAACTCACCCTTTTAGCATATGCATGAATCCCAAAATGTGTAATGATTTGGTTCAAGGAGTGAACATTACATCAGTTGCAGATCTCCCCCCTGCTGTTCATAGTCTGAAGTCCAAATCTGTGGGTGTGTTTAACCATTCCAGGATTTTACAATACAGAACAAAAAGAATGAATCTCAATTGCTAGAATAATTTAAGAACTCTTCATGCCACTTGAGCTAAATACCTCCATCTTGCAATGATAATCTCTAGGGCAGTTAATTAAAAACTTCACCTTTCAGACTCAAATAATTTTGACTCCCAGATGATTTCTTTCTCAAAGGAATTAATTTTAAAGACTAGGAAAAAGATGGCAATGAGTCACATTATGGTCCACTTAAAAAAATAAATATAACTTTTTATGCCAAAAAGAAAATTTCAAAATGAGTTAGTGACTTTAACTGACGTGTTCAGCATACTTGTTTAGGAGGTAAAAGGTTCATGTTAGTGTGAGTTTTGAATGCTAAACCTCAGTCCAACTCTGAAGTATTTAACTGCCACCAAACTTTTATCCAGTAAAAGCTTCTTTATTGTTAGAACATTTTTATGGGTTTGAAATGTATTCTATATGCTTAGTGATCCTAAGTCAAACTTCCCTGATTGCCACCTTATGTAAACTATGTGAAGTTGGAACCACCAGTAAATCAAAATTCAATCCCTTTTTATAAGTGTCTGGACACTTCCATATTTCAATTTAATTCGAATCAATCACCTTTCTCAACATTTCGCCTCTCTATAATTTCTAATACATTTGGCCTTCAACCGTGACCTGGCTCTCGTTTCTAGAACTGACCCTCCCACTCAATTCTTATCTCTATTTTTCACATTTAAGACTGTATTACCAAGTGCATAGTTTGCAAAGTTTCATTTGTTAAAAAAACACGCCTACCTGCAGTATCTGAGCTATTTGTTTTTAGAATACAGCATATTTTCCAGTTTTCCTCTTTGTCTTATTTGTTTTCATAGCACTTCTGTAACCAAGCTACTATAATATGCAATTTGCGTTAAACCATGCACACAGAAATGTTAAGAAATAGGCAAAAATTATATGTACATCCATACAAATTTGGATTTATGCTCACAGTTCCTATATTTATAATCTGTCACACAGAATACTAAGACCTCAAAAGATTCCAAACAGCAGTCAATGCTACCACGTGGGGAGAGCTGTTGTACTTAGAAGAGAAACAAAAGGCATATTGTTTAAAACACTCTGCTGAGAACTTGAGCATGCATGAGCAAGTTGAGAAGGTAGTTTGGGATAAGCATCTGAATATTTGGAAATAAACTTATCAGTGCTTGCAGAGTGTGGAGACTCATTTCACAAAACAGCTTGAAGGCATCTGCCCACACAATTCCCATTGTCATCTCTCAAACAATAACTCAAATTTGCTTCAGATCAATTCAACCCACATTGGTAGAGTTGTGTGGCTTTGGGCTCCCCTTATGAAATCAGAGACTTTTCACACTGATTTACTAAAATTAATCTAAATTTCAAGATGCTAGTATATCATCTCCATGTACTCTATAATATACAAATTAAAAAACAAACAAACAAAAAAACAACATCAAAAGCTTCCAAGGCCTGCACTTTCCACCATTTACTTCAATGATAAAGTGATAAAAGAGACAAAAGAATTTGTTTTGTGTGCTTCTTCTCTTGTACTTAATGAAGTAATAACAGTTCTAGATACTAAGGTAATAAACTGGAGGAGTCTTGCTTAGTTTCGTTTTCTTTTATTCCATGGATACATTTTTGACTAAATGAGACTTTCTGGTAATTCTTTTTTAAGGATTCCACTTTTCAATGATTTTATTTTTTGATGGGTGTGACAGAATCTAATCCCTAGTAGTGGAAAAGACTAAATACACACAATTATTAAAGCAGGTTTTTTAACAGGATTTGAAAGCAGGGGCGGGTTGGGGGGGATGAATGGAATGCTTTCTTTGTTGTCCTTAATTTGAGAATGATCTAAAGTCACTAATTCAAGAAACCCCAGAACTTACATGGCCTGAAAAGAAAGGGGGATTTACATACATTTTAAGTCATTCTATTCATTAATTCATCATTCATTCATTCATTCACCTACTTATTCATGTATTCTGTTAGCCATTAATTTACTGCTAGTTATTTTAATATTCTCATTTTGAGTCACTAAGCATATTGTGTTCCAAGTATTCTGTTGGGTGCATGCAGAAAGAGGCAAATTTGAGTAAACTCTTACTGTAAAGAATATATAATGATAATAGCAAAGCAATATTTAGCAAGCCCACGACATGGCACCCTAAAGCAGATGACATTTGAAATTATATATATTTTTTATTGATTTAAGAAAGGAAGGGAGAGAGAGATAAATGATGAAGTCTCACAACCTAGGCATGTGCCCTGACTGGGAATCTAAATGTGATCTCCTGGTTCAAAGGTTGACTCTCAACAACTGAGCCACACCTGCTAGGCTATAGCAGATGACACTTTAAATATATTTTTATTGATTTCAGAGAGAAAGGGAGAGAGAGAGAGAGAGATAGTAACATCAATGATGAGAGAGATCATTGATTGGCTGCCTCCTGCACATCCCCAACTGGGGATGGAGTCCACAACCCAGGCCTGTGCCCTTGACTGGAATCAACCCTAGGACCTTTCAGTCCGCGGGCCGACGCTCTATTCGCTGAGCCAAAACAACTAGAGCGCAGATGACATTTTAACTCGATCTTCAGGTATGTCTAAAAGGTGACAGGCAGAAAAGGGGAGAAAGTATTCAAGAGGAATATCAGGATTGTAAATATGGGGTTAAAGTGCAAATATCAATTTGAGAATAAGGAGGGTAGATTGTGTATAGGCTTGGAGAAAAGTGCCATAGGACAAATAGCTGGAAGTAGTGTTAGGTGAAATTAGGAAGGAGGAGGGATGGTAATTGATTCTTGATGTATTTTCCTTATTTTTTTCTTTCCATTCAATTTCATTGCCTCATTTCTTCCCTCCTTTCTAGATAAGTAGAAAGGATAGGTGGTAGCTGTAAAAAACAAGATTGGCCAGAGACTGAGCACCAAACTGCTCTGTGAGAGTTTGAGAGGTATGTTGGTATGAGTATTTATGTCCATATCACAATTAGGACTTCAGATTCCTTCAAGGAAGAGCTGGGGGCAGTAGCCATGCAAATATATACAGTAGCTATTGTAAATTGTGTTTCTATGAAAATAGGGGTACATATATTCTTTCTGATTGGTATTTCAAGTTTCTTAGAATAAATTCCCAGAAATGGGATCACTGGGTCAAATGGTAGTTTCATTTTTAATTTTTGAGGAAACTCCATACTGTTTTCCACAGTGGCTACACCAGTCTGCATTCCCACCAGCAGTATACTAGGGTTCCATTTTCTCCACATCTTTGTCAGCACTTGTCATTTGCTGATTTGTTGATAATAGCCATTCTGACAGGTGGGAGGTGATACCTCATTGTCATTTTAATTTGCATCTCTTGTTTGCTTAGTGACTTTAAGCATTTTTTAAATATCTCTTGGTCTTCTGAATGTCCACTTTGATTGGATTATTTGTCTTCCTTTTGTTTAATTATATGAGTTCCTTATATATTTTAGAAATTAATCCCTTATCAGATGTATCACTGGCAGATAGCTAAGATCTGGAAACAGCCTAAGTGTCCATCAGTAGATGAGCGGATAAAAAGCCTGTGGTATATTTACACTTTGGAATACCATGCAACTGTAAAAAACAAGGACCTATTACCATTTGAGACAGCATGGAGGGACCTGGAGAATATTATGCTAAGCAAAATAAGACAGTCAGAGAAAGATAAGTATCACATTATCTCACTCATATGTGGAATCTAATGAACAAAATAAACTGATGAACAAAATAGATCCAGAGACACAGAAGCGTGGAACAGACTGACAAATATCAGAGGGAAGGCGGGGGTGGAGGTTAAGTGGGGAGAGATTAACCCTGGGGAATTTATATGTACAGTAGAGGCCCAGTGAATGAAATTTGTGCATGGGGGTCCCCTCAGCTCAGCCTGCACCCTCTCCAATCCGGGACCCCTCAGGGGATGTCTAACTGCTGGTTTAGGCCCAAACCCATGGATTGGGCCTAAACTGGCAGTCAGACATCTCTCTCACAATCCTGGACTGCTGGCTCCTAACCGCTCACCTGCCTGCCTGCCTGATTGCCCCTAACTGTCCCCGCTGCCAACCTGATCACCCCTAACTTCCCCCGCCTGCTGGCCTGATCACCCCTAACTGTCCTCCCCCGAAGGCCTGGTCGCCCCTAACTACCACCCCTGCTGGCCTAGTCAACCCCAACTACTCCCCATCTGCCGGCCTGGTCACCCCCAACTGCCGCCCCACCAGCCTGGTCACTCCCAACAGCCGCCCCCCACACGCCAGCCTGGTCGCCCCACGCAGCCTGCTGTTTGGTCTTTTGTTCATCCCTCACTGCCCGCCCCTGCCGGCCTGGTCGCCCCACACAGCCTGCTGTTTAGTTGACTGGTTGTTTTGGTCATCACAGCCACTGCCTTCTGAATATATATATATATATCCCAAGAACACAGACAATAGTATGGTAAAGACCTGGAGCAGGTGTGTGGGGTGGAGGGAGGGTCAATGGGGGATAAAGGAGGGTAAAGAAGGCATCTGTAATATTTTCCACAATAGAGATAAATTATTTAAAATAAATAAATAAGTACAGCAGGCAGCCCTATCTGAATCAACATTTCTCTGTATCTTTCCCTTTGACTGTAGGTTCATCATGCAAAATCCCTAAACATTCATTATTTATCACAATCTCTTCTCTATCAATATAAAGTTTCTGAGATCCAGTGATTTCCTTTAGAACTAATTTCCGTAATTATGTGATTATTTGATCATATTCATCGTATCCTGAATAATGCATAAGAACAACATTTTTAAAACACTTAATCTAATCTAAGCTACATGATTTACTGCTGTAGACTGTAAAGGTATCATAAAAATTTTTAAATATTTTGATGTGGACAAAAATAAAAAATCACTGAGTGTGCTGACTAGCACATCCTTCGGTTAACTCACCTTTTATTGCCTTTGAGCTTTTTAAAACTTTGTTTGTGATAGAATACTGACAGTAATGCAAACAATTTTCACCCATGAAATTCAAATGGTGCAAGTGTATATATCCAGTTGATTATTGTCATACAGACACTAACTAATTTCTAAACTCATTTCAGCATTTCTAATGGCATATGTAAGTATGTGTTTTTCAAATACTCTTTTAAATTATTTCTAATACCCTGGTGACCTCATTAATTTATTAGTTAAATAAAATATTTGATATGGATTTATTGTATATTTATGGAAGAGCCATGACTTTATTATAAATATATGCTTGAACAATAAGGGACACTGCTAATGGTCACATATTCTGCTGTTACAATTGACCAGGCAGAGACAATGTAATTTTTCTTGCACTCTATTCCTCTAAAGTAGACTAGAGGCCATAGAAGGATTAAATAAGAAGGTTTCATACTATTTAAAAACAAAGATAACAACAACACACAAGCAAATGGTTAATGCATAGAATAAATGTAACCAAAGTTATTATTTAAAATTACAAGACACACCAGCCAACTACCTCACTCAGCAATATAGTTAATAATCAATATATCTTAGTCTGTATCCAATTGTGGCTCAACATTTCCTTTTGTGTATAACAATTTTCAATGAGCTGAAATGATATCTCTGAGTAGGACTTGTATTGAAAACTTTTCAAAATAAATTAACTGGTATGTTTTTTAGTTGAAAAAATTTAGTCTTAAAATGAAAATGAACTAAATGATGTGAAGCGAAAGAAAGAGGGAAGGAGAGGGGGAGGGCAGGGGAAGGGAGAAAAGTAGAGAGATGGAAGGGGAAAGAGATGGGAGAGAGGAAGGCAGAGAAGAAGGAGGAAGGCGGAAAGACATTAAGAAAGAATCACTGCCCTGTTGTCCCACTTAGGAGCCCCTCCTCCTAAAGGACAGTGGTGAAGAGAGAAGATGAAATGCATGCAGTCACACTGATTGATAATGAAGAAAACATGATTTTAGATTCTTTCAGCCTTTACATAACTAGCACCCCAGCAACTTTTAATCCTTATCTTATTAAAGAAAAATTATTTGTCATCAAGGCTTTTTCATTGTCCACACCACAACATGCTTCTTAGCTGGACCATTCTCAAATGTCCATTTGAGTCTTTTTGCGATTAGAAATCAAAACTTTTTGTTACTGAAGCATGAGCATTCCTTGGCTTGGAATAGCATTGACTTCTACTGCAAAATTTTCTATCCAGGTTAAAATAATTAAATGTTAACTATCCTACGTTCTGTAGGATAGAATACTTTGACAGCTCTCACCGATGGGCATGTTTATGCTTTAGTTTTCTAGAAAAGCATTTGTTTTTCCTAAATTTTTCATGAGTTATTCTTACTCTTGTACCTCCTAAAACATTTTTCATTTATCCTAAGTGTTTTCAATTTTACATGTAATTTTATGATATATTCTTTTTTTGTGAATAAGATTTTAAAAGATTGTACTGTTATTAGCTCTCTAAAGAAACAGTACCAAATGTAATGATTAATTTGAGAGAAACAAAAACCAGAACAACAACTCAGAACTTATCTCATTGTTCATAGGTGTCAGACTGGAATACATGGGAAATTTTACTAATATTTTATGTTTGAACTTAAAAGTGAGAGCAAGTAAAAGTCCAACTACGGAATTGTTCACTATGAGAAGTCAAAATTAAATATAGAATTTTTTGGTGAAAAATATATAGCAGTTCTATGTTATTTACTATGACCATTTAACCAATTTAAAGTAAATATGATAACAGAAAAATAAAATATAAGCTTACACCTGTTTTCAGATATTTTGTACATTTTCCCTATTTATTATAAAATATTAATAGTGCATTGCAGAAAGTCTGAGAAACAACAAAAAATACTAAGATAATATTAAAAGCACCAGTAATTCCACTTTTTAAAAATATGATTATTATTAGCATGACTTAGGTCCCACGAGGATGTTATCTATAGCTGCTCTTAACGTAAATAACATAAACATATTTTTCTTTGAAATAAGCAATTCTATGAAATGTAATTTTAATGGCATATGGCACATACTTTATCATATAAGTGATTCTATAAATTATTCTAGTTCCCCTGTTGAATATTGACTTTTCATCAGTAATAAATTATTATAAATACTATTTTGCTGAACAGTTATACCTATCTTTATATAGATCTACCTTTTAATGGTTCTATGTCATTGTTCAACCCCACAAAATAATTGTGTAATCAAAAGTTATGGGCATGTTCCACTTTTAAGATTCTAGTCAACTAAGGGGAAAAAAATCATGCTTTAATGTCTTTTGGTCCATCCTGTGAAAATCAATTCTCACTGAGATTATTAAAGTGCTTAATGCACTCATGAACAGGGTAGCAGAATAACAAGCACTTAAAAATAATTTCTCTTCACTAAAAATATTTATAAAACTTCCACCAGAAAAAAAATAAATCTCTTTGAAGGATTTTATACATTATTTTATGAGTAATATTTTTGTTTGGTTACTCATATTAAGTAAAGTCATTCATCATTCAAACTGGATAATGTCAAGGAGATATTTTAAATTTGTTCTTTTAAAAATAAGGAAAGGTGTGCTTTTTTTTGGCTAAAATTTGAACTTATTTCTATAGTTACATCTGACCTGGAAAGTGGTAGTTGGATGTTATGTTCAGCAATAAGAACTGGTGAAAGAGGAGGAAGTAAGGGACAACAAAAATCTCTTTGAATTCCCATCATCTAGAAGCCAAGTTCTCTCACCTATTTCTTTCATCAACTCCTCCCACTTCTACCAAAATGTTATTCTCATATGAAAAGGGAAATTGCTCCATTAGGGAAAATTGCAATGAAATGTCTGGCAAATAAAGCAAACACATTGCCAACATAAGCATTATCAAGAGTCATCTCAACTGTCACCAGACAACTGCAGAGTGCTATTCTGACTTCCACAATGTGGTTAATCCACAGGCACCATGGCTGGCATATCACTTTCTGAGGTAGTTACAAACATCATGAAAACTTACTGCTGTGGAGCTTAGTTTTGGAGACTCTATTCTCAGGGTCCTGATAATTGAATTTTATTTTTATATTTCAGAAACATTAGGCAGGTCCTCTTTGTGTGTTTGTGCACATGTGTGGGTATGTGCATGTATATCTTTGAGGAACAATATGAATGCCACAAATATTATACATGAACTCTTTAGGTTCTGAGAATTTAGCCATCAAAGTATTCTGAGCTGCCTCCTACCCAATTAGATTTAATTATCAACTCTTAATTATATAAGCAACCACTGTAATTGTTTGCATGTAGAACATTCCTGAGAGCATTTTAAATTACTGAACTTATATAGAGAAGTGTGAGTCATTGATTACATCTCCATTGGCATGTAATTGGCAAAATACCCAATCATCAAAGCAGTCAGTAGTCATGGATGAGCAGATATGAACAGGGAAACATTTCTTTCCATTGTCCACACAATGCAATTGATTGATGACTATGTGACTGTGTCTGTCTCATCAAGGGTTGCAGTGCAGGATACAACAATATTGTGTTTAGGACCTACTTTTAATTAAGGTCTCAGGCACTGAAGCTTTCTAAACCCCTATGTTTTATTTGCCTCCTGAGACATAGCTAGTATTTTCATTTTTGGAGATTCTAGATATGGCAACTTTAAAAAGAAAAAGGAGACAGATAATCCACATAAAAATTAAATCAAGAAAAATAGCCACACAGAACTTGAAAATATGCTTCTGCTAACAAGTGGCAAGAAAGAAGTGGAAAACCCTTTGACCCCAACAACAACTCCTTAACTTTTTTCTATGTTTCTCCAAGATTCCCTTATTTTAGACACTAAAGAAGATAAATGATGAGTGAATGCTATCGGGTGTCCTTCAATATTTTCAGCAATGCCCTGGGGTTCCATTTGTATTTCTGTATACTCAGCAGCCAGGTGAACTATGCTAAGCATTTATTGAATTTGTAGTTTCAGTGCTGGAGAAATAATCAGGATCTGTGTAGCCTGCCTTCTGGGGCAACACTTTTTAAGCAAATGTATTTTAAGAATCTAATAGTGGATCTTAATAGCTGTAAAAAAAATGAAAAGAAGGAGGCAATGCATTTCAATCTTTTTCTATAGCTTTATTTAATACACAACTCAAATTTTCACTGAACTAACAAGAAACAGTGTGGACACCCTGGTTTTCTAATACTTCTGTCCCAAAATAACAAAATTGCGATGATAAAGTGCAAAATAAATGCAATAGGTACAGTGAAAAATGACTGAGAGTCAAATCTCAAGTAATAATTCACTCAAGGGGACCTGCTGATGTCATAAGGGGGGAAAGTAAAGCCTGGGTTATTTATATTTTGCAGCATTTTAAGAGTTGAGTATCACAATTTATCCAGCTCATGGGTTATCAATTGCCTTTTCTGTGTTTATCCATCTTGAAAATTGGTAACCAAGGCAGGGGGGTGGGGTGGTGGTGGAGAATTGCCATTAAGGAAAAAACAACACAACCAACAGTTTATTCTTTGGACGGTTCTTATCCTTGGCGAGTGATAAGCAAAAATTAGTATTGTGTACTTTTAAGTTAAAATAAGAGCCATAAAAATACACTTTAAAAAGCATCAAGATAAGTACCTAAAAAATCAACACAAAAATATATGCTGATTTCTATAATTAGTTCACATAGCTTGTCCTTTCACCTCAGACAGTTTTCTTGACATAAGTCTTATATTACCTTTCATTACTATTTATCTAAACTGAAGAACATTCTATTAAATATTTGAAAAAAAATTTTCTACAGACTTATACTGAGGAGGCCACAACACAGAGGGATCATCAATAATCAGGCTTCATGTTTGAGGCTGTACTGTAGACACTGCTGAGAATATGTAGTGAGAATAACTGTAGACTGAATGATTCCTGCCTCCTCAGCAGGTGTAGTCTGCTCCCAGACATCATCCTGACTCCAATAGCTGTTTATTTGATTTTATATATCAACTGTCTTTCTATTCATTTAATCTCTAATCCTGCCTTTGATTTCTGCGTTTGAGTTTGAAGAAGTTGTATCCATGCTTTTACTCCTCTCATTCTCCATCTCTCATAAGCAGAGTTGATCATCATAATCTAAACCTATTCCATAAGAAAGGATATCTCTGTAATTTGCCTATAGTAGGATTATGAGTAAATGTTCTCTCTCGTATCTACTAATACAGGGGGCCTTGACTTACGAGTGTCCCGACTAACGAGTTTTTTGAGATACCAGCTGTCTCTCGGCAGATTTTTTGCATTGAGTTGATAAAGTAATTTGAGTTAACGAGCTCCTTAACGAGCTCCTTAAGGAGCTCGGTCTCAGAACGAGTTAAACGGGTAAGTCAAGGCCCCACTGTATTGATAGTGACATTAACAACAATAATAAAATACTTCCTGTTGTTAATGTAAAGTATTGCTCACTCTCTTATCTTATTTTCTGTTCCATGTGCCATCCAACACAAGACTTTCCAAATACATAAAATCTCTAATACATTTTCTTGTTGCTAAATAAATATAGAGGTCTTCCAATTCCAATAATCTTACAAAGGGGATTTCCCTGGAAAATCCACTTCACCCATTGCCTATTTTTTTTTCCCCTTGCTTCTGTCTCTTCAGACATCCTACAAGAGTTCAACATAGAGATAGCATTTTTCTTATAACAGCAGACCCTCAACATTAAGGTCTCCCTGGGTTCTTGATAGAAATAAAAGTTTTCCTATACCCATCCAAATTGCTGAATCAGAATTGCTAGTGATACTCTTAGATGAATTTAAGTAAAAATTCGAAGTTCATCCTTTTGAATGATAAATTTGAGACAAATTAATGTATGCGTTCAAGATCCATGGCTTTATTGTTGCTAGGAGAGTATCTTAACAGTTCTCAACATAAAAAAGAAAATTGTAACTATGTGGTGATGGATTTTAACTAAACTGAACATGCCTCTTGCATTTCTTAAGGCATTTGTGCATATTTAATAATATAGCGTCTGTTTTATTCCAACTCTAAAGCAGCACCACAATTTCATGATCTACTTGTCTCCTTTGGGTGCAAAGATGCTGAATCACTGGCACTTCCAAAGCATTTTTTGATGTGCTGAATGATGAACTATTAGCATTTCTTTCCCCATAAATTGCCAGAAGACCACCAGTGAAGATTCAGAGTCCCCATATAAACTGGTACAGGATATGTGACTTGCCTACCTCAAGAGGACAGGGATGACTTCATGGGAGTGTGAGCTAAGCAATTGCAGAGTCTTGTGTTGAGAAGGCCACCATGTTAGTTTTAAATTTTGCTTTTTGAGCAGAAATCCTTGCATTTCAGTTTTCACTGGGCCCTGAAAATTAGGTAGCCATTTCTGGATAGATGTCATAAATATTGAGTGAAACAATATAATATGTAAACATACCCAAACCTTACAAAATAATTTCTTGTATTCTCCTCATAAAAAGCACTCAGGGAAATGCTTAAACACAAGAAAAAAGCAAATTATTCATCATGCAACCATATTTTAAGGTCTAGCTAAAGAAAATAACTTTCATTTAAATTTGTTTATGATCTTCAGTTGGAGGGTATTAGCACTGAGCACTTATACTGGGAAAAGCAGAATCATAATCTCTGATTTTAGCAGAAAAGGGGTTTATTTTTTCCCTCCTAATCTATTTTGCACATGGAAAGCTCTAATCTGCTACAGTGTCCATTGTATGCAATGAATGAATGGATTTCCTTCTTATGAATGTAAAATAGTACTATTAGAGATCATCTTAGGGGAAATTGAGAAAATAATTATTCATATCATGTTTGCATTGTGTAATTTAGTGAGGAACTCAGTTAAGGTAGTGCTTGAAGTGTGTAGAGCCAGGAGCAACATCTTAAATATGAGGCAGAATGCCTCCACACTCACCCCAGCACTGCTACAGTCCCTGCAGCTTTATCACAGTTGCCAAGTGCAGGCAGCAGAGCATGCATGCACCATGGCTGCTCCCTGGAGCAGGACCTCCCCTTCAGCCTTGGTAAAATGTACATCCCACCTGATGGCTGCTTCCTAGCATTGCCCTCTATAGAACCCAAGTCCTATGCTGGATTCTCTTACTGATGTAGCCTGTACCTGCACTTGTCATTTCAAGAGAGGCCAGGGAATTGAGTTTATGGCTTCTACACTAGGAAGGCAGGAGTCATAAAGAAGGAAATACTGACCTTCCATAATCATGAAAAATGTCCACTCGAGAAGAAATTGCTTTGTAACCCAGCGGTTCCTAGCTGGACATGGTTTTGTCCTAGGAACATACCTGAAGACATTTTGGTTGCTACAACTTGGTGGGGGGAGTGAGGGGAGGAGAAAGGAATATGGTAACTCCAACTAGTGAATGGAGAACAGCAATACTGTTAAACATCCTACAATGCAGTTTAGCCTCCACAATAGAGAAGTATCTAGAGCCCAAAATGTCCATAGTGTCATTGTTGAGAAACCCTCCTTTGATTATTCTTTTCCCAGTATTTACCATCGATCTCTCACATCATAATGCCTATGGGTGAAGAGCAAAAGTCTATCATTTTAAGAGCTTCAGGTGATACTGCAGTATCCATGTTTTGCATTTATCATAGAGCTCTTTAATTTATGGTACATGTGTGTATTTTAATTTTAAAAATAAATATTAAAATATACTTTTGTTAAACTGTAAACTCTATCTGATTACTTTTTTTTTCAATGACTAATTGTTATGCCCTAGAATAATAGTTTGCACCTACTAGTTCTTAAAGTATATTTCTTTCTTGTGGAGCTATTATGTGACAGACATTGTGTTATGTGCTTTTACTTATAATCCCATTTCAATTCACAACAAAACTCTGCAATAAGCTTGTTGTTCCATTTATAAATAAGAAAAAAAAAATCAAATGGCAGGTGATTATATAACTTGACCATATTTACAGTGAAGGAGCTGGCATTTAATCAGTTCTTGTAGAATCTGTTTTTTATTTTCCATTTATTCATTCATTTATTTCTGTCAGTGATTCCAGAAATATTTATAAATACTAAGTAATAAAAGCAATTGCTATTTTCAAATTGGTTAGGGATCTCATTGGAGATAAAAAAAAAAAAATGACCACCGAAACCGGTTTGGCTCAGTGGATAGAGCGTCAGCCTGCGGACTGAAAGGTCCCAGGTTCGATTCCGGTCAAGGGCATGTACCTGGGTTGCGGGCACGTCCCCAGTGGGAGATGTGCAGGAGGCAGCTGATCGATGTTTCTCTCTCATCGATGTTTCTAGCTCTCTATCTCTCTCCCTTCCTCTCTGTGGGAAATCAATAAAATATATTTAAAAAAAAAAAATGACCTATTTTGTTATTATCACACCCATTGAGTTCCTTACTTAGGGTATCATATTTCTCATACCAAGAATCTACTTCATGAATATCTGTTCCTGTTTTTCATGAAGTTTTTTATCTGTTTCACATTTTCAAAACAATTTCTATTCACAAAAATATATAATTGTGTTTTGTTATTTAATTTGTAATCTACCTGGTCTATTAATTGGGCTACCTCTGTTATATATAGACAAGAGGCCCGGTGCACAAAAATTTGTGCACTGACGGGAGGCGGGGGGGGGGCGGTGTCCATCAGCCACACTTGTGCCCTCTCACACACAGTCTGGGACCCCTTGGGAGATAACGACCTGCTGGCTTACGCCCACTCCCGGGTGGCAGAGGGCAGGCCCAATCCCTAGGTGCAGCCCCTCGGGGCACTTCCCCCTGTCATGCACAGAGCAGGACCCATCAGGGGGGTTGGGGCTCCCTACCATGTCACTCAGAGAGCAGGGCCGATCAAGGCTTGGGGAGCTCCCCCCTGTCACACTCAGGGCAGGGCTGATGGGGAGGTTGCGGCCCCACCCTGTCACACACAGAGCAGGGCCCATAGGGGGGGTTGAGGTGCCCCACCCTGTCACACACAGAGCAGGGCCGATCAGAGGGTTGGGGCGCCTTCCCCTGTCATGAACAGAGCAGGGTGGATAGGGAGGTTGTGGCCCCGCCCCCTGTCACACAGAGAGCCACAGGGCGATCAGGGGGTTTGGGTGCTGCCCCCTGTCATGCTACTGCAGGGGCCAGGAGGCCTCGCTGCTCTGCTGATCCCGGTGCTGGGAGGTTCCACTGATCGTGGTGCCAGGAGGCCTCGCTGCTCTGCTGATCCCGGGGTGTGAGGCCTCTCGGCTCCACTGATCCCAGTGCTGGGAGGCATATTACCCTTTTACTATATAGGATAGAGGCCTGGTACACGTGTGGGGGCTGGCTGGTTTGCCCTGGAGGTTGTCCTGGATCAGGGTGGGGGTCCCCACTGGGGTGCCTGGCCAGTCTGGGTGAGGGGCTGAGGGCCGTTTTCAGGCTGGCAGGTGACTGAAGCTCCCAACCTCTCCTTTTTTTCTTTTTCTTTTTTATTCTGGGATTTATTTACCTTCTATGGCTGTCATTGGAACTGAGAGCCGACTTTAGCTCTGAGGCTCGGCTCCAGCTCTGAGACCTCAGCTGCTGAAAGCAGGTATCTGGTTTGTTTGACTTCTATAATTGAAACACTGTTGCAACTCCAGCTGGGCCGGCTGGCTGAAAGTATGGGGTTTGTTTAGCTTCTATAATTGCAACATTGTTTCTTAGACTACAGCTCAAAGCCCAGCAGCGGCAGGCAGGGAACCTTGGCTTCCTCCTTCACTGGAGCAAGCAAGCCTCCTGTTCACTTCAGCTGCCTGGCTGCCGGCTGCCATCTTGGTTGGCAGTTAATTTGCATATCGCCCTGATTAGCCAATGGGAAGTGTGTCAGAGGTACAGTTAATTACCATGTTTGTCTATTCTTAGATAGGATATATATATAAAAATATATTATATACAGTATATATATACATATACAGTATATATATACATATACAGTATATATATACACAGTATATATATATATACACAAACAGTATATATATGTGTGTGTGTGTGTGTATATATATATACATATATATATATACACACTAGAGGCCCAGTGCACAAAAATTTGTGCACTTGGCGGGGGGGTGGGGGGGGGCGTTCCTCAGTCTGGCCTGTGCCCTCTCACAGTCTGGGAACCCTCAGGAGATGTCCACCTGCTGGAGTAGGCCTGCTCCCTGGGGTATTAAGCCTAAGCTGGCAGTCACACATCCCTCTGGCTGCCCGGGAGCCCTCAGGGGAGCAGGCCTAAGCTGCAGTCAGACATCCTTAGCGCTGCTGAGTAGGCAGTAGAGGCTCCCACCACCACTGCTGCACTGGCAGCCATCAACCTGGCTGTGGCTGAGCAGAGCTCCCCCTGTGGGAGTGCACTGACCACCAGGGGGCAGCTCCTGCATTGAGCATCTGCCCCCTGGTTGTCAGTGTGTGTCATAGTGACCAGTCATTCCCAGTTGTTCTGCTGTTAGGGTCAGTTTGCATATTACCCTTTTATTATATAGGAGTGCCTGGCCAGTCTGGATGAGGAGCTGAGGGCCGTTTTCAGGCTGACCACACCCCCTTCAGGGAGGGGGGTCCTGCTGGGGTGCCTGGCCAGTCTGGGTGAGGGGCTAAGGGCCGTTTTCAGGCTGGCTAAGCACCCTAGCAGGGACCCTCACCCCATGAAGGAGTGGCCAGCCTGGGTGAGGAGTTGATGGTGGTTTGCAGTCTGGTCACAATCCCCAGCCACCCAAGCTCCCAGTGGAGGCTGACTGGAAGCAGCTATCTGGGATTTATTTGTCTTCTATAATTGAAACTTTGTTGCAATGAGTGGAGGCCACTGCCGACTCAGGGCCGGTGGGAAGCTTCGCTTCCTCCAGTGCCTGGGCAACCAAGCCTCCTCTTTGCTCCAGCTCTGTGGCTGCCGGCCGGTGTTAATTTGCATATAGTCACTCTGATTGGCTAGTGGGCGTAGCTTAGGGCATAGCAAAGGTATGGTCAATTAGAATCTTTGTCTTTTATTAGTGTAGATAATCTAATTTTGGTTTCTCTTTTATGTTACCTATATTCCATAATTATCTCAATATTTTTTTTCTTTTATACTCATATTCTTTTCGATTATCCACTGCCACTTCTGGTTTTGTGTACCCGTAGTTATGATCAAATCTCAGAACCTGGGTAGAGACTCTGGTTAGATAAGAAGTGGAACTGTTCTCTGTAAAAGAGAGTTTCTTGTTTGACATCATCGACTCAGCTATTCACCGTCCTCTCTCCCCACATACACATATATGGGCTGACACAGTCTCTTTAGAAACATCTCATTTTAAAGAGATGCCTCTTACAGTTAAGCAGACTGTGGAATCTCAGAGGGAAGGGGTGGGTGGGTAGGTGGGAAGAGATCAACCAAAAAGCTTGGTTGCATAACCCATGGACCCAGACAATAGGGTGGTGAAGGCCGGGGGCAGGGCGGGGAGCAGGCTAGAAGAAGTCAATGGGGGAAAAAGAGGGACATAAGTAATAATTTCAACAATAAAGTTTTATTTTAAAATGGAAGATGACTCATAATATCTCCCCTCCCCTCACCATCTGTTTCCCATCCAAAAGGGTTTCCATACCAATTTGTCACGCAATCTCTTTTTAGCCTGGACCACCATGTTTCTGCCTTGGAGGTGACAGGGCTAGATAACATATCTGCCCCCTTTCCCCCATACCACACTCTGGACCCATATCACCTTTGACTTCTAAGGGCTTTTTCATAAAAATTCATGATAGATTTTGAGACTTGTTTCTGCCACTTCTCACCTGTGTGACTGTCCCAGAGAGAATTCAAGCAGTGATTGTGGGTTTGCCACCTCTCCAGAACTGAAAACCTCACTTCATCTGTTTGATTATCTGCTCTACTGCAATGTTGGTTCACTTTGTGGTCTTGCTAATATTTCAAGAGCCTTTTTTATATAAGGTATTTAAGTGTTTCTCTTTATAAATGCTGCTCACCTTTGAAAATGTGATAATTATGTGTGATAACTACACTTGGAGTTCTTTGAGACAATTATCAAAAGACATTCTATTGCTTTACTTTAAATGTCTGCAAAATTTTACACACAAAAAAAATGGGGTAATGCTCTGTGAAAAATATCACAGTTGTTTGAATGTCTCAGAGAACTGGGATTATTCACTTTTACATGCCTAATGTCTAACTCAGGTCCTAGCATGTGATATAATACAAGATGTATGCACCCATAATGTCCACGCTATTAAAATATTAGAAATCAAAAGGGCATGATGATACTTGGTTTCAGACAGAACTGGGCTCAAATTTAGCTAAACCACTAAGATGGATGTTTACTTTTGCTAAAATTATTTAATTGTTCTAATATGAAATGGTAGTGACAGATCCAGAATAGATTAACCAATGAACTTAAATGCATAGGGACAGACAATAGTGCAGGGAAGGCCTGGGAGGGGAAGGGAGCAGGATGGAGTGGGCAGGGTCAATGAGAGGGGAAATGGGAAATATCTGTACTACTTTCCACAATAAAGATAAATTTAAAAAATAATTTTAAAAAGGATAATATTCACTGTAAAAATGTAATGCAATAATATACATAAATTTCTTAGTAAGTACAGTGTTTGATGCTTAATAAATTTTCATGGTATGGTAGCCATTATTTCTGTGGTAGTAAGGATCAATTTTATTTGGATATATGTAACATTTACAGATCTGTTTCTCTACATACTGTATGAAACCCTGAGCTGGTTTACATGATTCCAGGATCATCTAATCAATCCTGAATACTGCTGCCAAATCCCTCTTTTTTAAAACCACTTTGATCACTTCAGGTCCTTATTCCAAGGCTTTGATGGTGTCATTTCCTATTATACCTAAACACAATTTCTCTGGTTGGCTTTAAGGACTCACCATGACTTGGCTTCATCCTACATATCAATGCTAGTCAAGATTCTTTGGTTATAAAAACCAGAAAACCACTTGAGAAATTCCAAGCAAGGGTGGTGAATATAACTATTTTCATAGTGCAATAACCCTGTGATGAACACAAGATCTAAACAACATGCTCAGAAAGAACGTTGCTGGGAAGCAGCTGGGGAATTAAATTCTTGTGTTTCAGAAGCGACATACCCTCCCTCTCCCATCTGCTTTTGATACCCTCTGCTGGGGAATGGCAAAGCATGGCCACCAACATCAAGTCAGTATGATTCTACAGAGCCAACAGTTCCGGTAACTCGCTACAGCCTCTGCATCTCCTCAAATGGGATTTGGCAACTACCTCTGGTCAGTCTGTGGAGCAAGCGCAGAGTTGGGAAGGTGGCACGTGGGTGGAGTGTGCTTCCCAGGCACCGGTTGCTAGTAGAGGATATACAAGTGATTATAAAGGTGGCACATACAGTAGAGAATTCAGTACAAGTTTCCAGTACTCATTCCCTACACTCTTCAGTCAAGTCTCCCCTATAATAAAGAACCAAATGCATTCTAACCTTTCTCATTGTATTTGCTTCTGATATCCAGGCCCTAACAAATGAGTTCCACTCTCCTCTTCTCCTTTACTTCAACAAGCATGCAAGAAACTTCTAAAATAGTTAACAGGGGATACATGCACACTTGATAAGTGAATAGACAAGTAAATGAAAAACAGCTTGCAGGATCATCCCACCTATTGATTTTCATTTCTGTGCTTCCACAAATTTGTCTGTCTACTTCACAAGACTGCACACAATGATGTGGCTTACGAAAACTCGTTTTTTAAAGCTATTCTATCATGGACTCCCCATCATTTGATGTGGGTTAACTTGATCTTCTTTGGACATTACATATCTTAGAGCAGAAATCATGTCTAGATGTCTAATACACTTCCTTGAACTGTGTTTATATACAATAAACAACTTTTGGACCAGACCAACATTTGTTCAAAACCAGACCAAACTAATTTAGAAAAACTAAATTTGTTTATACATTTTAGACAGGAATAGTGACGTGAAAATCACTGGTAACATCATAATTATTTCTACAAGTTATTTATAGCAATCATTGCTCTCTGCTCACAAAATAACCATAACTCACTATACCATTTGTTTTTACTTTTCTTTTTAAAATTTCTTAATAAAGTGAAATTAAAAAATGATACTATACACGGGTAAGATAATTACCCAGAGGTGACTTCAACCTTAGTCAACACAAAAAAATGTGAAATTAAGAATTGAATGAGTGCCATTCAATATATCAACACCAAGAGATTTGATAATGTGCAGCATAGTCTTAAACTGCAATATTATCACAACTATTAATAAAGAAGGAGGAGCTTTGACTGCTTGTGTTTTTAAATATCTTAAAAGTAATAGAAAATATGGCTTTGAGGCATGCATTCATAAGTATATAACAATCACAACAGCTAGATTTGAGCATTTAGTACTTTTAGATGTTGTACTAATTGCTTTACATTATAATATTTCTTTTATTATCATAACTATGTAAGGATTTGCTAATATTTTACCCCATGAAATCATGAAACTGAGGATGAAGTAGTTTGAGTAATTTGACTAAGGACATAGCCAATCAGTGGTAGATTTCTAACTCTGTTGTGACTTTACAATATGGGTTAGCTTGAAGCAAAGCAGAATTGAGGATTGCTGATGGAACCAAGTGGGTTTTGCAGAACATAGGTGATTTTCAGAATAGTTATCTTCCAGAATATAAACTAAAAAATAAATGATGTTGAACTCAGTACTTCTGAATATAGTAATTCAGTGTAAAGATATTAAAGCAAAAGTCATTATTTCTTTGGCAAATATCAAATGTGGGAAGAAACTATTTTAAACTAAAGTTTTCTCCTATCTTCTTTTATTGTTCAACTAGAGGCCCGGTGCATGAAATTTGTGCCTGGTGGGGGGTCCCTCAGCCCAACCTGCCCCCTCTCGCAATCCAGGACCCCTCGGAGGATGTCTGACTGCTGGTTTTGGGCCGTAACTGTTCGCCTGACTGCCTGATTGCCCCTAACCACCTCTGCCTGCCTGCCTGATTGCCCCAACCACTCTGCCTGCCTGCCTGATCGCCCCTAACTACTTGCCTGCCTGCCTGATTGCCCATAACCATTTGCCTGACTGCCTGATCACCCTAACCACTCTGCCTGCCTGCCTGATCACCCCTAACCACCTCTGCCTGCCTGCCTGATTGCCCCAACCACTCTGCCTGCCTGCCTGATCGTCCCTAACTACTCGCCTGCCTGCCTGATCGCCCATAACCATTTGCCTGACTGGCTGATCACCCCTAACCACTCTGCCTGCCTGCTTGATCACCCTTAACTGCTCTCCTGTCTACCTGATTGCCCCTAACCCCCTCTGCATGCCTGCCTGATTGCCCCTAACTACTTGCCTTTCTGCCTGGTCACACCTAACCACTATCCCTACCTGCCTGATCACTCCTAACTGCTTGCCTGCCTGCCTAATTGTCCCTAACTACCTCTGCCTCGGCCCCTGCTGCCACAGCTTCGTCAGGAAGGATGTCCAGAATGACCTCCAGAAGGTCGTTCAGCTGTCTGGTCTAATTAGCATATTACACTTTTATTATTATATATTTTTAATTGAGTTTGATGGTTCATAAGACCATAGGCTGAATCTTCAGTGCATTTATATAATTTTCTATAGTTTTAGAGGAATTTCTTAATGCAAAAATGTCTTTTGAATTCTCACTTCAAATAATTGCAGTGTGCCACATCACAGGTGACTCAGGTTTTGCTGAGTCCTGTGTGGTATAGACTTCCTTGTAATGGTAAGGGAGATGTATGGTATTATGCTGTCTTATGATTTCTTCTATATCTTTTAATGAAGTTAAAAAAGACTAGTTTTGCAAGGTGAAAATATTCTTCAGTTCATCCCATTCTCATCTGGCTACTTTGGCCTTTTCAGTTTGACTTTATTGCTTAATCTAAAGTTTATCTCTCTCTGTTTGGAGTAGAAAGAGGAAATGAGGTCCCTGGCTTCTGAGTGCCAAGATCAAAACAGAAGGACGGAGGGGAAAAAGGAAACAAGAAAAGTAGTCATCTCTCTTTTCTCCCATTTCTATGACTCCAAAACTTAGTTAAGTCCATTTATGTAGGTATCACTAAATATTTTAAAAGGATATTTTAAAACATTGTTATATAGTCTATGTTAAATCAACAAGTGAAGGAAAGAATATTCAAAGGCATAGATGCAAGAGGGAATATGTAAAATGAATGTAAGCTTTTCCAGATAGCACGTCTCAAACAATAATGTGCCAAAAAATCACCTGGATCTTGTTACAATAGCTATTGTGAACCAGTATGTCTGGCATGAAGCCCACAATTCCCCATTTCTAACAAGTGTCCAGGAGATGTGGTTGATGCATGATCCACCTTTTTAGTAGAAAGTATTCAGAAAGAATTGCCTGATCTCTGGAATATTTTGAGATCCAAAATATAGCTATAAGAAGTGAAGTAAATATTCATTTAGACAAAGTAAACTTTTCCTTCCTCTGCTTTCCAGATTGCTACTGTTTGACTGCTAGATCAGAATAATAAGAATAAGCAACTCTTTATAGATGTATTCAACAATTACCACTTTTCACACTAGCCGGTTTGACTCAGTGGATAGAGTGTCTGCACGTGGACTGAAGGGTCCGGGGTTCAATTCCGGTAAAGGGTATGTACCTAGGTTGCAGGCTCCATCCCTGACCGAGGCTGGGGCATTTGCAGAAGGCAACGAATCAATGTGTCTCTCTCACATCTCTCTCTCTCTCTCTCTCTCTCTCTCTCTCTCTCTCTCTCTCCCTCCTCTCCCCTTTCCTTCTACTCTCTCTAAAAAAAATTACCACTTCTTTACAAGACCTATTAATTTTAAGAATGTCAGGTACCTAGTTATACTTTTATCATATTAAAGTAATAATAAGTATTCTACAAACTCAAATGTATCCATGGACTAAGCCAGTAACATGAGAGTGTGGCAGAGACTGTTGTAAGAAGGTAAGAATTCTGCACTAAGAATGCTTCTATTGCATACCTTGTGCTAGGTAGAATTCTAAGATAACTCCCAATGTGTCATACCCTTCTAAGCCCCCTCTTTGAATGTGGGCAGGAGATTTAAATTCCTTCCAAACAAGAGAATACGGCAAACTGGAGTAAGATATTGCTTTCCTGTTCATAGTACCTTCTCTGGCAAAGGTGAAGGGATTTTGCAGCTGTAACTAAGGCCCTTGTGCAGTGAGTGAACTTTATGCTAATCAAAAGAAATATTATTCTGGGTGGGTATGACTTAATCAGGTGAGTCCTTCAAAAGAAGCTCAAGAGGTCAGAGACCAAAGAAATGAGATACACTTTCCTGCTAACCTCCAAGAAGCAAAGAGCATGGTATATATAGAGACACATGAAAGAGAAGGGTGAATAGTCTCTAATATTGAAGGACCTCAGTCCTATAATCGAAAGACACTCAATTCTCTCAATTGCCAGTGAGCTAGGAACAAGTCACCAAGTCTCAGATGAGATAACAATCACAAATGACATCTCGATTGCAGCCTCACGAGGCCTTGGGCTGAAAATCAGTTGACCTATACCTAGACACTGACTACAAAAGCTATGAGATAATAAATGTTTGCTGTTATAATCACTTAGTGTGTGGTAGTATGTTACTCAGCATTAGAAAACAAATATAAAAATCATAATATATGCTTATTTAAGTTGCATTTTAAAGCCCTCTCCTGGGCACAGTAACTGCCAATATACATGCATGTGACCTGAGCCTCCACTAGGCAACACTCCTTATGACCTCAGATTTTGCAATAAATATGTATAGTTTGTACATAGGTAGATCATGAACTAGGTGTGGTGTTACTTTTGTGGAACTTCAGCTTTCTCATATGCAAAATGAAGACTCTGATGTATAGCCTACAGTATTATTGTGAGTCCAGAGTACCATGTGCTCAGAATGAATCCCTGTCCTATATTCTGTGCCACCACTGGCTGGCAAAGGAGACAGCCTCAGAATTCGGGTGTGGTCCTGGTAATATAGCTAACACTCCTTTCATTCCTTCACTCCCAGCTGCTTCAGCAATCTTTGCTGGGGTATGTCATCTGAATTCACCACTTTATGCTCAGTATTGAAGCTTAGACTACAGAAGGTCAAAGCCACCCCTTATCTCTTTAGTCCTATTTTGCAAATAGACTTGTAGTTAGTAAGGAAACTTCCAACACTTTATCCCTCTCCTCTCCTTCTATTTATCCCTCTCCTTCTGCTCCTTCCCTTCCTCTTTTTTCTCCCTTCCTCCCTGTTTCCACCCCCCCCACTTCTTTTCTCCCACCCTCTTTGTTCTCCTTCTTTCCCTTCCTTCCCCCTCCCTTTTTGTTTCCTTCCTTCTCTTTTCTGCCTCCCTCCATCTACATACATAAGTATATATAATTTCTAGAACAATGTGCTTACTGTCATAATGTGATCAATAAGGGTGAGTGTTCTTTCTCAACTCATCCCTCATTGATGGCTGTGGGGGTTAAATTAAATATCCCCTATGATGGTAACTAGTATATAAAAAACTCAATTTTGTTTTCTTTTTGAACACAAATGATGCATGATTACATATATCAATTAAATGAAAGTTGCTAAGGTTCTACTGTGGAAAGGTCCTAGTATGAGTTCTGCTCTTCATACAGATATATATCCAACCATAACCTACCATTGAGATAAAAGTTTGTTTACATGAAATGAATTGAAACTCAAATTAACTGGCACATGCATTCATTTCCCACCGAACATTTATTTTTATTTAAAAAAAAAAAAAAAACTTGTTGAAATTTGTGCCTACACAATTTTTCTTGTCTTCTCAGAATATTTTTTATATAAATGAGTAGATTAACATAAACTTAGAAAGTCAGATTATTTGGATCCTACACTATAAATTTTATGGAATTATAAGGTTAATTCTATTATAATTTTTCTGAAGTATTCCCAAGAGTATCTCAGCCTTTTCATTGATGTTAATATGGGCCAGTATCTTTGTGATTGTTTTGTTAATTCAAAAGGTTAGAGATTCATATTTAGCAAATGTTATTTGAGTGTCTGAATGTGCCAGGCATTATTCTAGGCACCAGGGACATAATACAGCAAAAAGTGGTGCCCCAGACCATGCGTGGAAGCCTAGCTTTTGCAGAGGTCACCAATAAGAACACATAACTGAAAGTGGAAAAGAAAAAATTAAAACCTTGGGAAATTTTATAAATGAAAAAGTACTTAAAATGTCAATATGTGTAAAAGCCAGAATACTAAAAAAAAAAAAAAAAATCAGTATTTTGTGTTACTACTGGAATAAGTTTTAAATATTAAGCAAAAAACTTTCCTAAATATTTCATATGACTGACACACACACGGTTATTAGCAACAATCACATTACAAGTCCCTACTTAAATTCTCAAACTGTTTTAGACAAAACTCTCTCTTTTTCAGGATAAATTCTCTCAAAATGATAGCATGTAATTTTCTGTGTGCCTAAATGGATTTTCTCCAAGAAACTTTCAAGCTAAAACAATCTTCAGTAAGTTTTTGTGGTTTTTCAGGAGAGATCAAAGGAGGTTTTCATAATGCATAAAACATGTATGTTTATAATATATCATAAACATTCAAATGGATGTGACTACAACACATTTAGTACCTTAATAAGGCTGTATAGTAGACTTTAAGTTAAACCATTTGGTTGAGTTTTCACTTTTGATTTGAGACATTCGAAATTGGGTTTTGCCAAGCTGAACGTTGTTTTTAATCTAAGTGGATCACTTGATTCATTTCATCCTAATGCCCTTCCATACCGTGTTTTGACCTGCACCTAGACCTCTTTGAATGCATGAGCATTGAAGGGATAGAGAGATGCTCAATCAGTTGACAGAATTCATCAGCGTCATGGTAATTTTCAATTCTTATGCATGAATCTCACAGCAGGCCATAAATATATTTATTGGAAAAATGTAATACACCTTTTTTAAAAGTAAAATATGTGAATGAAGTTAAAGCATATGAGATCGTGTAGTCAGGAAATTAATGTTCTTTTGTTATATCAAAACCACACACACAAACTTGACAGAAATTTCTTCAGAATTACTAATGGGGGCTTAATCCTGACAAGGCTTTATTTGTTCAAGAGTCAGATCCCAGGTCTGGTTGCTCAAAAAGCCAATTATCAGAAAATATCCTCCGCTGCTGCTGTCATTAAGAGACAGACACTGATGACAGTTTAACTTGGTTGCAGGGAGAGCCACAGCTGCTTGCCAGGCAAGCCAAGTACCTCTGGAAAACACCCGGGTGCAGATTGACCCTGTGGTAATTGAGGTTATGAAAAGGCTCTTGTTCTCAGAACTCTTGAATGAACGGCTCTCCCAGCGAGACCCTTGAGGAGAGCAGACCCTCTGCACGACTGAACTGCTGGAACCTCAGCCCTGGGCCTGGAGGTCAGGTCAAAAAACAAATGTGAAGGGTGGGACTTAAGAAATGCCAGAAAGTAGCACATTTGGCCGAAGTCCTCAATTCTTGGCATTGTTTTGCTGGATGCTCTCTTTCATCTACTCTGCACCAAAAATAAGCACAGGAACTGAAATCTGTTAACACTTTAACCTGGGTGTCATGTGGAAACCTTCTCTGGCTGATTTTTGGCCACCCCATCATTAAAAGCAAGGGAATAATTGTGGTACAGATTTCATTGGTGCAACAAACTGAACCATGTGCTGAAATAGTCAGCGTTCTACTGACTGAGGCAGGCAAAGGATCCAACTGCTAAGCCGGTCCTCACCAGTAATTGTCATTACCATTAGGTGAGAATTAACATGGAAGTGGTCAAGGAAAATAAGGATAATTAGCCCAATCAAATGAATTGCACAACAACATTTTTAGCAAAGCATTTCCCATCAATCAGGTGTGCTATTAGCTATGATTGATGTGATGAAACCTTTTTTTTTAAATAGTAGCAACAATTACCCAGAAAGAAAGTTATTGATAGCTCAGTGGATTTCAAAGGTCAACATTAAATAAATATGCTTGGCCTTACATATGATATAAAAGACACGTAACTATAATATGGATTGCAGTATTTTCTTTATTTTTTACACAAGTGAAGAGTAAGCATTTTTTAATTATTATCTGTCAAGCAATTGCTTTATATTTCAAATTAAAATGTGAACATGCATGTAAAGTAAAAAAAAAAAAGAAAAAGAAAAAGAAGGAAAGCATTCCTTTATTCATTCCACTAATGTTTATGTTAATTTTACTGTGTTCTAGGCAGCATGGTAAGGGCCAGAGAAACAATGGTTAGGAAACAGTCAATGCCATTCTGGGACACACAGTCATGTTCTGATTATTTTTCAGTGAAACAAATGTAGTGCAATGTTCAAGAATACTTTGTAGTTTTTGAAGATCTGAGAAGTTGATATCCACCACAATAAAGAAATTTGTGATAAGAGGAGTAACAAATGGTTTTTCAATTCTCTTTTGAAGTCGTTTTTGGACCCTTTGAACAATACCCCAATCAGTAAGGTCATACTTCTAACAAAGGGGTCTTATTAGAGTAGTTCTAGTCACCACATTTATTTCTAGCTTCTCATGTCTCTTGATACCTCTGAGGTCAGGGAGCACATGTATTAACTTGGTGACTGATAATCTTTTCATTGGGCTCATTAGAGAAACAATAAAATCTAAAGTTTTCTTATAAAATTATGGATAAGAACTTGTAGAAATCATGTGAGTCTAAGTTAAAGCTAAGCTCAAAGTATAATTTAGGACTGAATTTTTATTTAATGTTGAAATAATTGTTACTTTCAACAGTTAAGAAGCAGTTAGTATAAAGCCGTACTAGTGTAAGGGGTCAGGTTAGCTGACTTGCTTACAAAATCCTTTATGAGTATTTTATGGTCCTGTGATTCACAATTCACTTTCCTTTGTCATTAATTTTTAATTGCATTTCTAACATTTTAAAATTAGGTATATATATATATATATATATATATATTTATATATATATATATATATATATATATATATATATATATATATTTACCTAATTTATATATTAGGTAAATAAATATATACCTAGTGTGTATATATATATATATATATATATATATATATATATATATATAGTGTGTGTGTGTGTGTGTGTGTAGGCAGGTAACTGGAAAGGATGGATTATAGATAGGTTGATAATATGGAATTTATAGTAATATTGCTTAGAAAAGTGTAGGGTTATGTTAATAGCCTATGTTGTGTTCCTAAAATAACACCATGCAAACTAAATTGGAACAATTAAAAATCTTATTTATTTTTATCTTATAAGTTAATTCAAATTATGTGTCCAACAAGGCAATGAGAAAATTAAATGTTGTATAGAAACTGTGATGAGATTCCAAATGGTTGAAGTCTTAATTAGCAGTATTTTATTTACCTCTTTCTCATTCTTGTTTTTTGAGGGCTAATTATAGTATAGTTAATGGATAAATTATTTGCTATTATTTATTTAGAAATACTTTCCTATACTGTCATTTAATCATGATCAAAATCAAATGTCCTCTGAGTAAGGATAATTTTCAGATCATAATATCAAATCTATAGAAGATGTTGGAAATATGTTTGCTTTTTGAGGAAAAGTGAAATGTATATTCTTACGAAAAATATATTTGGGGGAATTATGTTGAATGATTCCTTACCATATTAGCTTTCTGAGCTCAATGGGATTCTTTATATAACCCCTTCCACCCCCACCTCTGTATGCAATGACAGCCTGGGATACCATCCGATTGCAATAGAAAACATGTGGTTTTAATATCACAAACCTTATATAGAGGACCTTGGATACTTCAAATCTGAAACCCGCAATAATTTTGTACTTCACACAATGTTACATCAGAATCACAAATTAAGATACAGGTGGTAAAAATGGTAACTTGATTTAAAACTATTATTAGACCCTTCCAATACCGATATATATATATATATATATATATATATATATATATATATATATATATGATATATATATATATATATATATATATATATATATATTTAAGAGAGTAAGAGAGATAGAAAATCAGTGATGAGAGAGAATCCTTGATCAGCTGCCTGCTGCACACCCCCCACTGGGGATCAAGCATGCAACCTGGGTATGTGCCTTTGACCAGAATGGAACCCAGAACCCTTCAGTCAGCAGACTGACGCTCTATCCACTAACAAACCACCTAAGGCTCAATACCAATTAATATTACCACAGATTAGTTGTATTTTTTTTTTGAAGAAATAAGAAGAAATGTGAAATAATTGAATAGAAAGCTTTAAGTTTATTTACACAGAAATGCCAATATTTGGTGTCATGTTTATCCTATCAACATTAAGGCCTAATACATTGAGAAGGTATGTAAGCCTCAAGGAATGAGCCTGGATTTTTCTAACTTTGAGAACTGTGTATTTCCCCTTTTGCTTTTTCACTCTTTCACCATTTTCGAAGGTGTTGTCTCTTTTCAGTGTTGTCTCCTATTGATGTGGGTTATGAAGATTGTTGCTTTAAATTCCAGCCTTTTAGGACCATTACTTGCAGACTGTACTTTGAACTCTCAGAACACTTTTCACTCTTTCAGTAATTTTAGAGTCAGTGTGGACTGATTCTATCACATGTATTCACTCCTTTGCTGCCCCACTCACCTTACTCCCCCAAAGTTTTTCTTGTCCTGTTCTTGCTTCCCACAGAGCTTAGTGGTGGAGCAGTCATGAAGGCTCACTTGGCTTCAACTTCCATTGAGAGCAGAATCATTTCTTCTCTTTGATACATATGCATGTAAAATATATCACAAAAATATATATCATATATGATGATATATACACATATAGCACATATCACAATATATATCATGCTATATATTAAAACCATAATATGCAAATTGACCAAACTGCAGAATGACTGGTCGCATGCAGAATAACATGCACTGAGCATCAGGGGGCAGACGCTCAATGCAGGAGCTGCCTTCTGGTGGTCAGTGTGCTCCCACAGGGGGAGCGCTGCTCAGCCAAAAGCTGGGATCGATCACTGCTCCTTAGCGCCACCTCAGAGGTGGGAGAGGCTTCTGCCACCACCTTTGCACTCGCCACAGCTGGCAGGCTCACAGTTGGGTAGTGCATCAATGGTGGCAGGATCCTCTCCTGCCTCCATGGCAGTGCTAAGGACTCCTTGGAGGATGTCTGACCACCAGGGGGCAGGTGCTCAATGCAGGAGCTGCCATGACACGCACAGAGAAATGGCACCATGGACTTGGCACCCACAAAGCAACACTCAGCTTCCACCAAGTGGGACACAGGCCCCACCATCACCCCAGAGCGACAGCCCACCAACTCACAGCTGATACCACCGAGACTCCATGGTGCAAAATGTGGCCCACAGCACAGACAGCCAGGAAACAGTCGCTGTGGGTGCCGGGTAATGACATCATGTAGCAACACCCGGCTTCCTCTACCTAGTGATGACTAGCCCCTTTTCAGTTTCTTCAGCTCAGGTACATGACTTGCTTTATAGCCAGGTGCAAACATTTCACACTTTAACCAAATGTCTGTGAAGCATTTTTCCATGCCTCATCTCATTTGATCCTTACAGAAGTCCTGGATTAGGTAGATAGGAGACTCAGTGGAATACTATTTTCTTTTCATTAGCCAGAAAACGGAGATCTAGAAAGTATAGAAACTTGACCCAACTGAAAAGAAGTAAGAAATGGTGGACCTCGAAAATGACTTCAGGTTTTGTCACTGGGCAGAATATAATCAAACACTGCTGCAGTTAAATATTTTACCCTTTGTTCTCCCTGCATGATCTACAATAATAATCTGCTTCATGTTGATATTTACTGCTGCATTGCTGACAATTACCTAAAAGAGAAGTTGAGGTGTTTCACTAGTTTAGCTAAAGACAGGTCTAATTAAGCAAGTTGATTCTATATATATAAAAGGCTAAATTGATTCACACATGCATGGTACATATAAAGCTCTTGCTGGTGCCAATCACACAAGTGTGTTTTGATCTGTCATTGTCGATCATGAATTTGGTTGACACTTCTATTATAGAGAAAGGGTGAAAAGAGATATTAAAATATTTCTTCTGATTAATTTCCTTTCCATGTGCATGAATTTTTGCACCAGGCCAATAGTTAGATATAAAAAAACCATTCGTATCAGTTAGTTGTTGGATCTTGTATGCTTTTAAGATTCAAATGCCCTCACTATCCAATTTCTAATTAATGCACTTAATTTTTCTTTATGTTGTTGAAAGATTCATACATAAGTAATATTTTGATATTTCTTATTTATTTTTTTCAATTTAACACTTTTTAAAATGTTGATTTTGACAATTTTTGCCAGACAGAAGTTTTTAAATAACAGGACTTATCAACATTCATGCTTTAGCCTATGCTATTGTGTTTAACATACACTAGATTTTTTTTTCAGTCTCTTAATACACATTGGGGTTTTAAAGCAATAAAATTTATGAGCTAGCAATTTTTTAAAATGCTTCCTTTCTTTCCAGGTTTGATAAAATCAAATAAAGCTACCCCTATAAAATATGGTTTAAATTAAATATAAATTTAACCAAAATTACAGAGTGCTAACTATGAACTAAGCATTCTGTGTGTCTCTCTCTAAATAAAGATGGAGACAGAAGAAAACGTATGGAACAATAATCATTCTATTATTTTATAATACCTCCTTCTTTTTTATATTTTTCATTTTGTCAGTTCGAAGTGCTTTATAAAGATTTTTTTTCTATTATAGGAATAACAAATACATATGGGGTGAGAATGAGAGAGAGTAATAGTCATTGGCAACTCTTTAGATCATCTTCAGAAATACTCCAAATATATTATTTTCATCTTTTTTAACAAAGAAAACATTTCTTTGTATGCATTTTTTTCCACCTGCTTGATATCTGTTTATTTTAAAATGGATTGCAGCTATAGCCGGTTTGGCGCAGTGAATAGAGCATCAGCCTGTGGACTCAAGGGTCCTGGGCTTGATTCTGGTCAAGGGCACATGCCCAGGTTGCAGGCTTGATCTCCATTAGGGGGCATGAAGAAGGCAGCCAAACAATGATCCACTCTCATCATTGATGTTTCTATCTCTCTCTCCCTCTCCCTTCCTCGCTGAAGTAAATACAAATATATTTTTTAAAAAATAAGGTATTGCTGGCTCTGGACAGGTATCTCAGTTGATAGAGCATCATCAGATATGCCAAGCTTGTATATTCCATCTCTAGTCAGGGCACATACAAGAAGCAACCAATGAATGCATAAATGAGCAGGACAACAAATCAGTGTGTGTTTTTTTTTCCTCTCTCTCTCTCTCTCTCTCTCTCTCTCTCTCTCTGTCTCTGCCTTTCTCTAGTCTTCTCTCTAAAAATCAATAAATTTTAAAAATGAGAAAATTTCCCATATTGTAGGAAATTATGAATGAAAAGATAAAACAATGGCTTTCAACCGCCTCAGTAAAATAAGCACACTGCCACCAATAATGCTCCTATAAACATGGGTCTCTCTTCTCATTAGGCAGGCTGTCACGCTTTATTGAGCCACATAATTTCACCTAATTAAAATAAGCAGTATGTAGTTTTCTCCCCCACTCCTTTTTTCTTTAACTGGACCAATGCCAGTAATTATATTTAGAGTACCGTAAGTGGACACCATATTAAATATTCATCTTTGTGCTCCTCTGCAGAATCAAACCTAGTTGCTGTTGCTCTTTTAAATATTAATATTAATTTTATTTATAAGACCTAAAATGGTGCACTTTTAAAAGCCAATATGAGTTAGGTTCATGGAGAAATCTGTTAGGTCAACAAAATGGATATGTTAGTTGGTTTCAGTAAAATTCGTGGTGTGACATTAAACAAAGCTCTCATTAGCTTATAAATTATTTAACTTATTTAAACTTACACAAGTTTTATTTAGGCTGCCTGTCACATATATGAACATTTTTTTAAATCTTTTTTCTTCCCCATAAATAAAATGGTAGGTCTTTAACCTTATACATTTCTGTGCTAGATTTAGACAGCAGTTACCCAATGTAGTTTCGGGGGAAAAAACAAACTGTAATATAATTTAACAGAATGGTAGTTGATACACAACTGACATTGAACTTAGCTGCAGTTAGCCTGACCTCAGATAAAACTTAAAAAATTACAACAAAGTAAAGGTAGCATTCTTTTGTACTTGGAAATCAATGTGATTTTCTGTGGGAGGGAAAATATTACTCAGCAGTATATTCCTTGATTTGAAGAGGCAAAGATATGTAGCTAAACATCTAAGAATTCTATAACTTTGACTGTGATCTAAGATGCATGTAAACTAGTGATGGGAAAGCACCTATTATATGACAGTTATTGCAGCTGTAGATTCATTTCATATTAAAACGATGTCTTTGTATAAAGTTGGCATACAATTTAACATATCAACACTTTTTTGTTCCATTTTTTCACTTCTATTAACAGTTCTTACCTTGCAACTGAATTTCATTTCAGGCAGATTTAAAGTCACACTGAATCTCATTTGCACAGATGGATAGGCAGACAGGGAAAACAGGCAGCTTATAAATGCCAGAAGGCTGGACTGAGTCGCAGCCATCACCCACAATGAGAGATGGTGGGACAATGTTGGCCCACAAACAGGTCTTCCTCACCTGGGTGACTGCTGCCCTTCTCTCCCATTTGAGGTACTGGCTTCAGGTGATGGTTCATTTTTTTTTGTTGTTCATGTAAGCTCAATGATGATTGACACTAATAATACCTAGTATATAGCATGGGCAGGTAGACCTGATCGCACCTTTCTCTTGACCTTTTCAAATCAACATGACATAAAATTCTGACCCTATTATTTGATGTTCTTTTCATATCAATTCTTCCCAACTCAGTGCTATCTCAGAAGTAAATCGCATTTCCCAAAACTATCCTATTTAATAGAGAACATACATTCTTTAAATCTGTACATATTTTAATTATAACAAAATAGAAGAAGATGCTGCATGGCAGATGCAACTGTGGACCAGCTCAGTATATAAAGAAGGTGTCATTTTTCACAATATAAGATAAATTCGATCTCAACCCTGCCCCATCCACCCCTCCACACACACACCCCTCCTGCACTTCCCTTCCTGTTGTCTTTTTTTTGTTTGTGGGATAGCATGCCTACTGTTTTCACACTGTAATGCCAAGCAGACTTTAATGGCAGCTTTGAATCATCCCTGAAGTATTAGTTATTCAGACGTTTTCTGTTGTGTCTACTTCTGAAGCTGCTGATGGCATGATGCTGACATTATTTCCTGCTTCATCTGTTCCATAAAACAGCAAGAAGCATGGTTTCTAACTTGCAAAAAAATTGCTTTAATTTATGATAAGTGTCTTACACTGCATCTTATATATTTTAACAAAGATAAAGTTGGTTTGTTTAAGGAGAGGTAGTGATTTTTAAACATGTATTTGTAATTTTATTTTTTTTTTTGTTTTAAACTTGATTTCATGTAGTTTTAGTTACTTTTATAATTATTTCCTCCTACTGAACAGAGCAAGGAGAGGAGAAAGAAAATCAATCAGGTTCTAAAAGAGTTTGCATAAGATAAACAAAATATGGTGATGAATAAAACAAACTGAAACTTCCGAACCAAAAAAAATTATTTCTTGAAATTGTGCTTAATGAAAAAAAGAATGTTATAATATCTATTATAATATAAATGGATCATCATCATAATAATAAAATAGATCTAATGAATGGGAAACATCTTACTGAATTCGTGGCTATCAAACAGTATCTAGGGATAGTATTTCTTCCACATTTAAAACTTAAGCAGGTACCAAGCTCCATGTATAGGAAAAGTAGAGGATTTCTAGGCAGTTGACTGTGAATGAGAAGATGGTTATACTACTTCATAAATTACATTTGACTCTCTAGTCTTAGGGTGTTAAACACAGAGAGTATTTTTCACTTATATCCTCATTAACTCATTATACAAACATATTAGAATCTGTTGCCTACCCTGAATAGCCGTGCAGTGTTGTAGCACTGTGGGTCAAATATAAATGAGGCATAATTTTTCTTTTTGAGAAAGATACAAATGCCTGGAGGAAGATCTACAAATAGTCAGTGACATAGCTAAACAACATGCTTAAAAGAAGAGAAGTATACTTGTTTTCTACCACTGCTGTAGTACATTTATACCCTTATACCTTCTAGAAATCACAAGTCTGAAGTTAGTTTCTCTGATTACAATCAAAGTGTCAGCAGAGCTGTGTTCCTTTTAGAGATTATAGGAGAGAATCTGTCCTATTACCTACAAGCTTTTTAAGATTGCTCAGATTCCTTACTTCACAGCCTCTTTTTGATAGCCTTGTAATAACCTAGTCATGAATAACTGAAAAGGAGAAAAAGGAAAAGCCAAGAATTATGGGCATCCATTCTTGCAGCTGTGCCGGGATGCTGCAAAGCTATCCATCTATTCCGCGCATATCTCTGGGGGAAGGCACTAGAGATAGGAACCTGCAATTTAGAGTCATGCTGAGTAAAGTCTGGATGAAATAGAGAAGGTACTTGTCAGTCACACCTGAAAACATTGGCCAGCGTAGGCATGGCCACTGCAAGCATGGAAAGAGCTGAGATACTTACACTCCTAAACAAAGGAGTTCTCTCTCTTGCCTCTTGGTTCTCTTGGCACTCTCATTGTAGGGGTGTGCTTGCTTGGCTCCCCTTTTTGTGTCCAAATGGCCTGCAGCCATGTGGACCCCACACTATGGACTAATGGACTGCAACTAGCCTAATGCTGTGCCGAATCCAGTTCCCCCACATGAAGGAAACTCCGTACATTTCCTTTGCTTTGACCTCTGCTGAATACGCAGCTGCACATCTTCCAGGACTGGACCAAGGGAAATGGTACTTTAGAAACCCAAGGATGTACTTCCACACAAATAAAATCACTCATTTTCTTGTGTGAGCCTCAGAAAATTATTTTTCTCAAGGTAGCATAAGGACCTGACCCCCAATATTCAATGGGGAAAGGGATCCCCCACTTCTACTAGTTGATACTCAACTTCCACTGATTACATTTTCTCCATCTTTAAAAACAGCAAAATTATATTGTATTCTTCCAAGTTCTTATCAGGTTACCAGCTCTCAGCCCTCCCTCTGCTAGCTCCTCTTCCATTTTAAAGAGCCCTTGGGATTACATCAGGCCCACCTGGGTAACTCAGGAATATCTGCCTCTCTTAAGTCATCTGATTAACAACCTTACTCTTATCTGCAGCCTTAATACCCCTTTGCCAGAAAATATAATTTATTCATAGGTTCCGGAGATTAGGAACAGTATGCCTACACAGTGAGTAAACTCGAAGGTTGGTCTGCAGCCTTACTCTGACCCTTCCAGGCACGGATAAGTTTCGTAAGAAACACACTCTGAGATGCTAACATTTGAGTTCAGAAGGTTTACTAGGAAGTATGTTCAGAAGCAATCACCACAAAGGCTGAGAGAAGCAAAATTAGGCAGAGAGTGAAATTAAACGTTGATATGATTGGAACAGAGGACTCAGTAGATGCACAGACTAGTGCTGGACCAGAAGACCCTTCAGAGTTGTCACAACTGAGGTGAAAGGGTCAGGCTTTCTACCTCCTCATTCCTTCAGACTCCTCCCTGCAATGACCAGCCATTGAATGCAGACTGGCCCAGAGATTAGCAAAAGGCATGGAAACTTCCTTTGCCTGAGAGAACCTCCTGGAGAAAGTCTGTCCTGTGAGTCCATCAGCAGCCAGCACATTGGACTGGTTCTGGAGAAGGTCAGGGTGTTTGTATAACAGCATCCACTATGCTTCAGAACAATTTTAAACAAGTACAGAGGGACAGACATTGTATGAGTTGAGAAGTGATTTTTTTCCCCAACTCAACTGTATTTCTTGTGGAGCAGGGACAATGCTTTGTTCTGTTGTTACCTCCTCTAACAGGTAGCTCTGAACAGAGTACCTAGTAGAACCTAGTGTACTAGTGTTCTACAGATGAGTTTCTAAACAAACAAAAGTCTAGAATTTTCTAAAATAATTAAACATAGAATTACCAAATTAACCAGTAATTCTGCTCATAGGTATATACCCAAGAGAAATGATAATAGATGTCACCATAGAAACTTGTACATTCATAATTATAGCCAAAAAGTGAAGCAACTCAAAAGTATTTCAGAAGATGAATGGGTCATATACATACAATGGAATATTATTCATCTCTAAAAAGGAATGAAGTACTGATAGATGCTACACCATGGATGACACTTGAAAAATTCTTATTAAATAGAAGGAAGCAGTCACAAAAAAATCCACAAAAATGCATTCTTTATGATTTTATTCATATGAAAGTTCATAATAGAGAAATCTAGAGGGAAAGAAAGTAAATGAGCAGTCATTTAAAGCTGGTGGAGGGAAGAGCAGGAAAGAAGAATGGTAGTACAGGAGTTTTTTCTCAAGGTGATAAAAATTCTCTAAAATTCACTGTGGTGATGACTGTATGTATCTCTGAATATGCCAAAAACATTGAGTGTACACTTTCAATGAGTGAATTATATGGTGGGTGATTTCTATCATAATAAAGCCATTTACTTAAAATGCAATATTATAATTTATATATGCATAGAAAAATTGTCAGGATTAAGACCAAAGTATTAACATTGGATATCTCTATGGTTACTTCTAATTAATATCCTCACTTTGCATTTTCAAATTTGCTACAATGCATATAAATACATATAAATAACTGCCTCTGCCTCAGCCCCCACCACCATGGGTTCATCAGGGAGGACGTCCACAATGTCGTCCAGAAAGTCATTCGGCTGTCCGTTCTAATTAGAATATTACACTTTTATTATTGTAGATTAGAATAGAGAAATTATTCTTATAATCCTATTTTTATATAGTGTTCATTCCAAAAATTATAAATTGCTAATCAAGATTTGACAAGTATATCTAAGTTTTGATGAAAAAAGAAAGAAAGAAATAAGCCTTTTGAGAACACCTGGTGAAGGAAAGCAGAGGTTATGCTACTATAGCTGTATGCAGCATATGCTCTATTTGGGTGTGCATTTCTAGAGAAAAAGTGCATCATCTGTTTATCTTAGCTCTGGAAGAGCCTGTGCTTCCCTTGTCTCTGTGCAAAGCCCCAATCTATATATTGTATTCTAGTATCTGCCTGAGATCACAGATAGAAGTGGCCCATTGTGTGAGAGTATAGAATATTACAGCTTATAAATTGGCCCGAGTGGATCTACTTTTGTTTATAGCTATATTGTCTTTTCATGGTAAACATGACTAAATGAAAAATAACCCCTATTTGAACACTTATTTCACATAATTTGTAATATTTCTTAAAACAATTTGAGGACTGAGAATGAAAAAAATGTTACTTTTATTCCTGATTTTTTCTGACTGAAAACTGAAGAACAAATATATTAATATATTAGGTTGAACTGTATAAAATTGCAATTTCTTCTATGTTAGAAACAGCAAATTTTATATGGTGCAACTTAATGTAAATATGATTGCTATGTAGTTTCCCTGAAGGAAATATTTTAGTTTTAGATATTTGAATTTGATTAATATTATTAGGAAGAAGTCATCTTTTAATTATTCACTGTCTTATAAATAGTTTTTTTACCCTTCTTTGATAGTTATATTGATGCATAAAATAACATCATCAGCTTGATATAATCTTACTGATGCATGAATTAATTCCTACAAAAACTAATTAGTTTCTTAAGTATAGAAGTACCTAAAATTAGTTTTAGCTAATACCACTATTTCTCTGACCTTGATCCCATTATGTAAAGAAGAAAAATATGTAATTTTCAATGTGACTGCAGGCTATTTCTAAACTAATTCCATTTAAATCAACATAATTGTTGGACATCCATAGAGTACAGCCACTATGAAGGATACAACAACAAAATTCATTGACAACCATCAGTCCAGAAGACAATTAGACATGTGTACAGCTAAGTAGAATAAAGCACATACACAAAATACATGTATACAAAAAAGTACAATACAATATATCAGTAAGTAATACTTTTATTAAAGCTAAATTAATCTGTTCCCAATATATTAGCGAAATTAAGGAAGATAAGCTGAGCTTACTTTTAGAGGCTCTTACTTGAACATAGGTCTTGCAGTTAAAACCAGCTAGTTAAATAGCATTGTTGAAGTCCACTGTATCTTTCCAATCTGTCTTTGCCTTCTTCTCACTACCCTTCCTTTGGGTGATGTTGGAGTGGCCAGGGGCATTAGGACTAAGCCTGGAGGGAGCTGGCTCAGGGGTACATTTAATGTCATTTTAGTGGGATATAGTTACATCGTTTGCAGTTACTTCCTTGTACAGTTGAGTTATTGATAGCCATTCTTGTGAAGAAATGGATTCCATTGCCAGTGGGTACTAAAGTCACATGGAGTCGTGACACAGATGTGCAGTACAGGAGGTGTATGACAATATCAAGGTGTCATTAAGCACTTACTCCCAAAGATGTGTGTAGAGTGGTGGGCTACTTCTTAAAATGTATAGAGACAGAATGAAACATTCTCTAAAATTGTATGGTTTATATACCAAAAAAGTCAATAGAATTTTTCCCAATTTGGTAACATTTCTATAGTTTTTCATGATATTAAAATGATTTTTGACTGAAGGAAATTCTAACCTATCATTAAACTGAAACACATTTGGTTACTCATGCTGAAAGTCATACTGAATTACATTTCTACTCATCATATCAGAAAAAAAAATAATTGGTACTATAAATTATTATAAACTAGAGGCCCAGTGCATGGATTCGTGCACTAGTGGGGTCCCTCCGCCTGGCCTGCGCCCTCTCATAATCTGGGACCCCTCGGGAGATATTGGACTGCCAGTTTCCACCCCATCCCTGAAGGCCAGGCCAAGGGACCCCAGTGGACGGATCCATGCACTGGACCTCTAGTATGCATATAAGATTTTTGGCTAATATCTTCCTGTCCTCCCTACTTCAGCCTGTTCTATGTTTCCAAGCCTGTGCATTGAGTGTCTGCCCCCTGGTGGTCAGTGTGCATCATAGCTACCAGTCGAATGGTGGAACAGTTGAATGGTGGAACAGTAGCTTAAGCTTTTATATATATACTAGAGGCCCAGTGCACAAAAATTTGTGCACTTGGGGGGAGAGGTGGTCCCTCAGCCCAGCCTGTGCCTTCTCGCAGTCTGGGACCCCTCAGGAGATAATGACCTGCTGGCTTAGGCCTGCTCCCAGGTGGCAGAGGGCCGGCACAATCCCTAGGTGCAGCCCCTGGTCGAGCTCAGAGCAGGGCCAATTGGGGAGTTGGGGCGCTGCCTACTGTCATGCACAGAGCAGGGCGGATCGGGAGGTTGCGATGCAACCCTCAATCATGCTCAGGGTAGGGCTGATTGGGGGGGTGGGGCACCGCCCCCTGTCACACTCAAGGCAGGGTTGATGGGGAGGTTGCGGTGCCACCCCCCTCATGCACAGAGCATAGCCGATCAGGGGGTTGAGGAGCTCCCCCCTGTCACGCACAGAGCAGGGCAGATCAGGGGGTTGGGGTGCCGCACCCTGTCACACTCAGGTCAGGGCCGATGGGGAGGTTATGGCTCTACCCCGTCACACAAAGAGCAGGGCCCGTGGTGGGAGGGGTTGGGGGCGCCGCACCCTGTCACACACAGAACAGGGCCGATCAGGGGGTTGGGGCGCCGCACCCTGTCACACACAGAGCCGCAGGGCAATAAGGGGTTTGGGGAGCTCCCTCCTATCAGGCACAGAGCAGGGCTGATCAGGGGGTTGGGGCACCTTCCCCTGTCACGAACAGAGCAGGGCGGATAGGGAGGTTGTGGCCCCACCCAGTGTTACACACAGAGCCGCTGGGCGATCAGGGGGTTTGGGCGCTGCACCTGGTGCTGGGCGGCCTCGTGGCTTCGCTGATCCCGGTGCTGAGAGGCATATTAACCTTTTACTATATAGGATAGAGTCCTGGTGCACGGGTGGGGGCCGGCTGCTTTTCCCTGAAGGGTATCCTGGATCAGGGTGGGGGTCCAACTTGTGTGCCTAGCCAGTCTGGATGAGGGGATGATGACTGTTTGCAGCTGGTCACACACCCTTCAGGGTGGGGGTCCCCACTGGGGTGCCTGGCCAGTCTGGGTGAGGGGCTGAGGGCTGTTTTCAGGCTGGCGGGTGACAGAAGCTCCCAACCGCTCCTTTTTTTCTTTTTTTTTTAATTCTGGGCCAGCTTTAGCTCTGAGGCTTGGCTCCAGCTCTCAGGCCTATGCTGCTGAAAGCAGGTATCTTGTTTGTTTGGGTTCTATAATCGAAACACTGTTTCAACTCCAGCTCTGAAATCCTGGCTGGCTGAAAGCAGGTTTTGGGGGTTTTGTTTAGCTTCTATATTTGTAACAATGTTTCAAACTGCAAACTCAGAGGCTGGCAGCAGCAGACGGGGAAGGTTGGCTTCCTCCGTCACTGAAGCAAGCAAGTCTCATGTTCGCTTCAAGCTGCCTGGCTGCCGGCCGCCATCTTGGCTGGCAGTTAATTTGCATATTGCCCTCATTAGCCAATGGGAAGGGTAGTGGTTGTACGCCAATTACCATGTTTCTCTTTTATTAGATAGGATATATATATATATATATAGAGAGAGAGAGAGAGAGAGAGAGAGAGAGAGAGAGAGAGAGAGAATTAAATATGGTATCATCTGACAGGTAGTTCAGAGAGAGAGAGAGAGAGAGAGAGAGAGAGAGAATTAAAGATGGTATCATCTGACAGGTAGCTCATTAATAAAAATATTACATATTACATGATTTGTGATTTTCAATGTTTTTGTCAGCTTTTAATATATGTATAATATGTTTCAGTTTTTTACTTTAACAAATATTTATTTTTATACAAATACTTTTATTTGTAATTTGTTATCCTTTCATTTTTTTATTCAGGTCTCCAAGAGTTTCAATCTCTACAAACCTGGATATGTCTACTGTTTCAAAAAAGTAGAGGATGAAATAATTTTGTTAACTAGTGAAATAAGGGAAATTTTCAAAGGGAAAGATAAGTAGAACATTTAAATGAGGAAAAATGTTAGGTAAATGCATCAGTTAAGGTGAGGGGAACTTGTGTAAGGGTGTGCCCGGGGGAGTTTATCGCATAGTCTGAGGTAATAAGTGATGGACAGAAAAGGATATGACTGGAGATGGGGTTAAAGCCACGCATTGGACAATACTGAAATACCACTGTGACCTTTAGTCCAACAGCTATTGTGAGTCACTGTAGGTTTTTGAGCAGCTAAGTGACTTGATATTAGCTCTATGTTATTTTTAAGAATCTGACAGTGGTGTGCAAGATGAATATAAAAAGCAATAGATTTTACCCAGTAAATATATTACAATGCAACTGGAGTAGGCCATGTAAGAGATGATAAATCTCCTACCCAGAGAGATGGTCAGAGGGTCAGAGCCAGGGTAAGACTGAGGGCCAATATGCATTAGCCATTCTAAATTATGTGAGGGGGGCCTGATGGAGAAAGGCCAAATGAGAGCTAGGCAGATTTAAATATGATCTCAAGTGTTTGCGGGTGCAGGAGGTTCCAGGGAAAAAGACCTTGATCTCATTTGCCCACTGCCCCCATAAGAGGATGCAAGGATCTTGAGCCTGTTGCCCATTACTGATGTCAGCTGAATGCCAAGTGACTAGGATCAGATGTCCCGGGATGGGTACGAAAAATAGTCTACAGACCTCCATAAATTGGTTGGCTTGAGATGAGATGTTAAGGTGTTTTTATTTGAGACACTGGTCTAATTGCCTTCTCAAATCACCAGCAAATGATGAATCACTTTCCCCTTCTTAATACCTGTCTCTTGACTTTGGCTTTTGTGGGACAGTCAGCCAGAATACTGGGATGTGTTTCCTCTGGTTAAAGTAGGAGCTGATTTAGGAGAATCAGTGTTCACACTTCTAAGGGGGAATAGGTCAGGGATCTTAGCTGAAGTGAAATTATTTATAATGAAAAGAATAGGGATCTGCAGATAAAAATTGTGAAAACTATATTTACAGGATTTAAGGGATTGCCAGATTGTTTTTTAATATGAGCAAATAATTTTGGTATACATTAGCCTTTTTTTCCTGCTAGATAATTAAGTAATGTTTTCTAATATAAATTAGAAAATTATTTTTAAAGTATATTCTTTAAATTTTGGGTCAACAATTATAGCATAGATAATTTGTAATATTAACCAAAAAATAGTTCCCTACCTTTTAATTTTAGATCAATAATAGCTTTTATTTATTGAATGGTCACCATGGATAGGGCATTCTTTTAAGAGCTTTGCAAATATTAATTCACTCAATTCTCATAATAATCCATGACTAGGCATTATTATAATAATTCCCACTTGCAAATGAAGAAATAGCAACACAAAGAAGTAAGTACCCTATGCAAGATGACAGTAAACTGAGGAACTTGAATTTAAACACCAGCATTCTGACTTCAGAATACATTGTCTCAAACATAGCAGCAAACTACCTGTTAAAACTCAAACATCTATAATAATAAAAGCATAGTCTGCTTATTAGACCGAATAGCCAAATGACCTTCCAGATGCCATTCCAGATGTCCTTCAGGACAAAGCCGCGGCGGCTAGGGCAAAGGCAGAGGCAGTTAGGGGTGATCAGGCAGGCAGTCAGAGTGGTTAGGGGCAATCAGGAAGGCAGGTGAGTAGTTAGGGGCAATCTGGAAGGCAGGCGAGTGATTAGGGGTGACCAGGCAGGCAGGCAAGTGGTTAGGAGTGATCAGGCAGGCCTGCAGAGGCAGTTAGGGGCAATCAGGCAGGCAGGTGAGCAGTTAGGGGCGATCAGGCAGGCAGACAAGTCGTTAGGGGCATCAGGCAAGCAGGCAAGTAGTTAGGGGTGATCAGGCAGGCAGGCAGGCCAGTGGTTAGGAGCCAGCAGTCGTGGATTGTGAGAGGGCCATCAGACATCCCCTGAGGGGTCCTGGATTGCATGAGGGTGCAGACCAGGCTTAGGGACACCCCCACCCCCATGCATGAATTTCATACACCATCGGGCCTCTAATCTACACTAATAAAAGAGAAAAATGGTAATTGGCGTATGGCGCTACACTTTTCATTGGCTAATCAGGGCTATATGCAAATTAACTGTCAACTAAGATGGCAGTTAACTGCCAACAAAGATGGTGGCTAATTTGCATATGTAGGCACAATGCAGGGAGGCGGAAGGGAAAGCAGGAAGAAGCCCCCTGCCACTGACAGTGATCGGAAACCCAGGGGGGAGCTAAGCCATGATCGGAGAATCAGGCGCCTTTGCCGCCCTGGCCAGTGATAGCAGGAAGTAGGGGTGGAGCCAGAGATGGGAGCTAGGCACGGTCGCAGCTGGCAGTCCCTGGAGCTAGGGGTCCCTTGCCTGGGCCTAAAGCGGAGCTCACAATCATGGGGCCACTGCAGCTGCGGGTCCCCGCTGCCCGAGCCAGAAGCCTCAGCCAGAGGCATTAGGCCTGGGCAGGGGCAGAGCGGGAGATCGCTGGGAGCTGGGAGTCCCCTGCCCAGGCCTAATGCTTCGGCCAGAGGTGTTAGGCCTGGGCAGGGGCAGAGCCTGCAACCGCGGGGATTTGGGGATCCCCTGCCCAGGCCTGACACCTCTGCCTGAGGCCTCAGGCCTGGGCAAGGGGCCGATCCGGTGATTGGTGATCGGAGGGTGATGAGGGTCAACTCCTCTGGCCGGGCCAGAGGCATCAGGCCTGGGTGGGGGGCAAAGCCGGGGATTGGGGGGATATGATGGTCCCCTTGCCCAGGCCTGAAGCCTGGGTCAGAGGCGTCAGGCTTGGGCGGGGGGTGGAGCAAGCGATCAGAGGGAGATGGAGGTCCCCTGCCCAGGCATGATTCCTGGGCCAGAGGCCTCAGGCCTGGGAGGGGGTCAGAGCCAGTAATCGGGGGGAGATAGGGGTCCCCTGTCCAAGCCTGACACCTCTGACGGAGGCGTCAGGCCTGGGCAAGGGGCAGAGCCAGCAATCGGAGGGGTCTGGGGGTCCCCTGCCCAGGCCTGACACCTCTGTCAGAGGCGTCAGGCCTGGGCAAGGGGACGATCCTGCGATTGGTAGGTGATGGGGGTCAACGCCTGAGGTCTCCCAGTATGTGAGAGGGGGCAGGCTGGGCTGAGGGACACTCCCCCCACACACACACCCCCAGTGCACAAATTTCGTACACCGGGACCCTAGTACAATTATAAACTTTTTGTATTACCTATCTCTGGTACATAACAAATGAGATTTGAATAAATAACCATCAAATTGTCTATGTGATTTTTTTTATCCAGAAAATCTGAGAACTTATGAGAAAAATATATCCAAATGCCCTACAGTATGACAACGCCATGAGCATTTTCTTCTCTGCAGGCAATGATGCCTCCCTATTCCTAGTCTATAACGTACCTGAGTATGAACACCCCTATTTCTGCCAGACTTTCTACCTCTCTTCTAGCCTTCTGAACTTCCATTTCAATTTAATTCTGAAACATGCTTCTGAGCATATGTCTTATTTGTTTTATCTGCCTCACACCAGAATCTGCACTCCTGGCTGAAGAAGCTGGCCTGATGATCCCCATTGTTCCCTGTAGTGGTCAGTTTGGATTGATGCTCTTTCCCTAAATGGACTGTGATCTCAATTAATTTTGTCAAAATGCTGTAGTGAAAAGAGACTGTGAACCAACCCCTGAGAGCTATTAGCAATGCAAAATTAAAGGTCATATCAGACTTTCTTATGAGCAGAATAAACAAAATAATGAACTTATTAAAAAGGCTTTGTGAAAAATTCAAGCTTTGAGAATTTTGACATAAACAAGCATAATATGTAGTAGAACTAATTTCTTTATTCTGCTTGACATGTTGAAGAAAACATTCTAATATGTGAAGTAATTTTAAATGATTTTTATAATTAAATTAGCATTTATTCCTGGCACTTATAGCTCACATAAACCACAGACATGGAATAATTTTGCATAATCCACAGTAATGGTTGGTTGACAGGTGCTGGGAAAAAGATTCTAGATGATAGTATAGGGGCATTGGTTCAAAGTTCAACTCTGCCACTTGGAAAGTTACTATCATTTTTCAATTGCAATTTTCTAATCACTAAATAAATATATCTATCTATCTATCTATCTATCTATCTATCTATCTATCTATCTATCTATCTAGTGTGTGTGTATGAATGTGTACAATCTATTTCATCATTATAAATACTTTTAAAAGTGCCATATACCTTCAATATGACAACCCTGTGTATTATTTTCTTTGACAAAAGCATATGAATGAAATAAAGAAACATTGAAATGCTTATTTCTACCACACTATGATTAAAATTAAGACTTGTCTCATTGTATAGATCTTTATATGAAAATTAATTTTGGAGTTTTATTCTTTGCTCATTCATTTAAATTATATACAAGCTATTGACTCTACCTTGGATATATCAACAACACTGATATTTTTTAATAAAACATTACCAAATTAATTGTCTGTTTGCTCAAGAAAGAGGCAAAGAAAAGTGATCTTGTGACCAGTAAACTGCAGACATGGTATATTGTACATTTAAAAACCAAACAAACAAACATAGTCTTGGAGGCATATTATATAAAAATTTCATAATATGCCAATATTTGTACAGATAATTAAGATATCAAACCTCACTGAGCACTCATTTAAAATTTACTGTTACTATATGCTGGAGTCAATATTCTTTTTTAAGGTTTTATTCTTTTTATTGCTGAGTAATATAGTCCATTGCATACATGTATCACAACTTCTTTTCTTTTTCATTCTTTATTGTTTAAAGTATTTCATATGAATCCTTTTTCCCCCCATTGACCTCTCCCCACTCATTCCCACCACCCCAGCACATGCATACAAGTCCTTTGGTTTATGTCTTCTCCCCCACTTCCCACCTCCCCCCCACTTCCCCTCCATTCCTTCCCCGGAGGTTGGATGATCTGTTAGATGCTTTTATGGCTCTAGATTTATTTTAGTTCATTAGTTTATGCTTTTCATTATATTCCACATATAAGTGAGATCATGTGATATTTATCTTTCTCCAATGGGCTTATGTCCCTTAGCATAATACTCTCCAGTACAATCCATGCTGTTGCAAATGATAAGTTCCTTCATTTTTACAGCAGTGTAGTGTAGATGTATCACTGTTTTTTAATCCACTCATCTGCTGATGGGCACTTAGGCTGTTTTCCAAATCTTAGCTATTGTAAATTGTGCTGATATGAACAAAGGGATGCAAATATCTTTTCTGATTGGTGTTTCTGATTTCTTGGGATATATTCCTAGAAGTGGGATTACTGGGTCAAATGGGAGTCCCATTTTTAATTTTTTGAGGAAACTCCATACTGTTTTCCACAGTGACTGCACAAACTGTGGCTATTCAGGGTCTTTTTATATTCCATATGAATTTTCGAAGAGTTTGTTCTAGGTCAGTGAAATATGCCATTGGTATTTTAATGGGGATTGCATTGAATCCATAGATTGCTTTGAGTAATGTGGACATTTTAACGGTTGATTCTACCAATCCATGAACACTGTATATTCTTCCATTTGTTTATGTCTTCCTCTATCTCTTTTTTCAATGTCCTGTAGTTTTCTGAGTACAGGTCTTTTATCTCCTTTATTAAGTTTATTTTTAGGTATCTTAATGTTTTTGTTGCAATGTAAACAGGATTGTGTTTTTAGTTTCTCTTTCTGTGAGCTCATTGCTGGTGTATAAAAAAGCCATACATTTCTGGGTGTTAATTTTATATCCTGCTACATTACCAGATTCATTTGTGAAGTCTAATAGTTTTTTGCTGAAGTTTTTAGGGTTTTCTTTGTACAATATCATGTCATCTGTGAATAATGACAAATTTACCTCTTCTTTGGATGCTTTTTATTTCTTCTTCTTATCTGATCGCTATGGCTAACACTTCCAGATTTATGTCAAACAGGAATGGTGAAAGTGGGCATCCCTGTCTTGTTCCTGTTCTTAGGGGAAATAGTTTTAGTTTTTGCCCATTGAGTATGATGTTGGTTGTAGGTTTTTATTATGTTGAGGTATGATCCCTCTATTCCTACTTTGCCCAGAGTGTTTATCAGGAAAGGGTGTTGGATTTTATCAAATGCTTTTTCTGCATCAATCAATATGATTATGTGATTTTTGTCTCTCAATTTGTTTAAATGATGTATCAGGTTTATTGATTTGCTGATATTGTACCAGCCTTGCATCCCCAGAATAAATCCCACTTGGTCATGGTGTATGATCTTTCTAATGTAATGCTCAATCCGACTTGCTAGGATTTTGTAGAGGATTTTAGCATCTATATTCATTAGTGATATTGGCCTGTAATTATCTTTCTTTATAGTGTCTTTATCTAATTTCGGAATTAGGGTAATGCTGGCTTCAAAGAAAGAGCTTGGAAGTGTTCCTTCCTCTTGAATTTTTTTTTTTTAATAGTCTGATCAGGATAGGTTTTAGTTCTTCTTTGAATAGTTAGTAAAACTCTCCTGTGAAACCATCTGGAACATGACTTTTATTTGCTGGAAGTTATTTAATTACTGCTTCAATTTCATCAGTAGTTATAAGCCTATTTGGGTTTTTTGATTCTTCCTGATTGAGTTTTGGAAGATCGTATTTTTCTGGGAATATGTCCATTTCATCTAGGTTGTCCAGTTTGTTGGAGTAGAGTTGTTCATAGTACTTTTTTTACAGTCTTTTGTATGTCTGTGGGATCAGTTGTTACTTCACCTCTTTCATTTATGATTTTCTTATTTTGGGTGCTCTCTCTTTGTTTCTTTTTGAGCCTGGCTAGAGGTTCATCAATCTTGTTTATCCTTTCAAAGAACCAGCTCTTGGTTTTATTGACCTTTTTATTGTTTTTTTTTTGGTCTCTATGTCTTTTATTTCTGCTCTAATCTCAATTATTTTCTTCTCTCTACTTACTCTGGGCTTTTCTTGTTGCTCTCTAATTCTTTAAGTTGCAGGGTTAGATAATTTATTACCATTTCTTTTATTTTTTTGAGGTAGGCCAGTAAGCTATGAACTTCCCTCTCAGGACTGATTTCCCTGTGTCCCATAGATTTTGGATTGTTGTGTTTTCATTCCCTTTGTTTCCAGAATGCTTTTTATTTCTTCTTTGATCTCTTTGGTAACCCAATCATTGTTTAATAGCATGCTTCTTGGCCTCCAAGTGCTTGATTTTTTTTTCATTTTTTTTATTGTAATTGATTTCTAACTTTATGCCATCGTGATCTGAGAAGATGCTTGTTATGATTTCCATCTTCCTGAATTTGAAGAGACTTCGCCAATATGTGGTCTATCTTTGAAAATGTCCCATGTGCACTTGAGAAGAATGTGTAATCTGTTGCTTTGAGATGAAATGTACTGAAAATGTCAATTAATTCCATCTGATCTAGTGAGTCATTTAGCATTGTTGGGTTTTTTTGCTTATTTTTTGTTTAGAGGATTTATCCAGTGGTGTCAATGGAGTAGTAAGTTCCCCTACTATGATTGTATTGTGGTCAATCTTTCCCTTGATATCATCCAGAAGTTTTTTAATGTATTTGAGTGCTCCTGTATTGGGTGCATATATGTTTACCAGATTTATATCCTCTTGTTGAATTGATCCCTGTAGGATTATAAAGTGGCCCTCATCTCTTGTTATGGCCTTCACTTTGAGGTCTATTTTTGTCAGATATAAGTATTGCTATCCCTGCTTTTTCTTTTCATTTCCATTAGTCTGAATTTTTTTTTCTCATCCCTTCACTTTCAGTCTGTGTGAATCCTTTATTCTGAGGTAGGTCTCTTTTAGACAACATATATATGGGTCATGTTTTCTTATCCATTCAGCTACCCTATGTCTTTTGATTGGAGCATTTAGTCCATTTACATTTAAGGTTATTATTTATAGGTACTTGTTTGTAGACATTTTTATTTTTTATGCCTGTGTTCCTTCTTCCCTTTATATTTCTTCTTTTTACAGCAGTCCCGTTAGCATTTTTTGCATTGCTGGGTTGATGGTAATAACTTCCCTTAGTCTTTTTTGTCTGAAATGTTCCTGATTTCACCTTCACTTTTCAATTATAGCCTTGCTGGGTACAGTATTCTTAAATTCAGTCATTTGCTTTGCATCACTTTGTATATTTCATTCCATTCCCTTAAGGCAGTGGTTCTCAACCTTCCTAATGCCGCAGCCCTTTAATACAGTTCCTCATGTTGTGATGACCCCCAACCATAAAATTATTTTCATTGCTACTTCATAACTGTAATTTTGCTACTGTTATGAATCGTAATGTAAATATCTGATATGCGGGATGTATTTTCATTGTTCGAGACCCACAGGTTGAGAACTGCTGCCTTAAGGCCTGATGTGTTTCTGTGGAGAAATAGGTTGATTGTCTAATGGGAGATCCCTTGTAGGAAACTTTCTGACTCTCTCTGGCAACCTTTAAGATTCTTACTTTGTCATTGATGTTTGTCAATTTAATTATGATGTGTCTTGGTGTGGGTCTTTTGGGGTTCATCTTGTTTGGGACTCTGTGTGCTTCTTGGACTTGTTTGGCTTTTCTCTTCCCAACATCTGGGATGTTTTCTGTCATTATTTCTTCAAACAGGCTTTCTATTCCTTGCTCAGCTTCCTCTCCTTCTGGCAGCCCTATTATGTGGATGTTGTTTCATTTCAAGTTGTCCCAAAGCTCCGTTAGGCTCTCCTCCTGTTTTTCAAGGTTTTGTGTTTTTTTGTTTTTTGTTTTTTGTTTTTTTTTCCCCCTAGTTGTTGTTCTACTTGGGTGTTTTTATCCACCTTGTCTTCTAACTCGCTGATGCAGTCCTCAGCTTCTTCTAATCTACTGTTTAAGCCTTCCATTGTGTTTTTTATTGCAACTATGTCATTCCTTATTACTTTTGATTCCTTTTCATGTTGGTGACATTCTCATTCAGCTACTTATAATTCTCATTGAGATGTGTGTATTTGTCATCCAAATGTTTGAGCATCCTTATAATGATTACTCTCAATTTTTTCTTTGACAAGTTACTTGCCTCCATTTCATTTAATTCATTTTCTGGTGATTCTCTTTTTCTTTCATTTGAGGATTGTTTCTTTGTCTACCCATTTTTGCTGTAAAGTTTTAATTGTTTCCATGTCTTAGATCCAACTGCTTTGCTACCCAGGTTCTTTTGGGGGTGGTCCTATGTAGTTGGTAATTTTGGGGACCTAGTGGTACAGTCTCTCAGATCTCCTGAGCTTGGTGTTCTAGTGGAGCACCCTACTTGAGCTATTTAGGTTCTTCTGATGTAGTTGGGTCTTGAATGTTAGTTTCTCACTCATGGATAAAGTCTCATCACAGGTTATCTGACAATGTGACTCACCCCCGATCTCAATGTGCAAGCTGTTGTGGATGTGATCATGGTTCCAGCTCTTATGGGAAGGGTTGCCTGAGGTCTCACTGGTATATACTCAGTGTATGATCCAAGAATTCACAGCCTGGAAGGAAGGGGTCTTGGGGTCTGAGGCTCAGGTAGTGTAACTTTGGCTGGTATTGTGTGACTCTTGGTGGGGTAGCATCACACTGCAATTCACTACAAGTGTCCCGGAGCCCGTGACAGTGGGAGGCAGCTGTCCTGTAGTCTGCAGTTGAGGCAGTGGTTCTCTGGCCAGGGTGATTTCCCTCTGTGAATCACATGGGGGTCCAGGAGCCAGAGGCTGTGGATATGGAAATGTTGGAATTTGTCGCTGAAACAGCACGATCTTGTTCAGGGAGGTGAGTCCTCAGTAACTCACTTAGGTGTCCAGAAGCAGGCAACTTGGGAGGGAGAAGTTGCACATCCTGCCGAGGGCTCTATGTGCTCTTGGTTGAAGAGGTGCGTGCCCAGCAGCGACTCACAGAGGCATCTGGGAGCTGTCTGCTGGTGCTATGGGCTTGCAGGGCTACACGCTGGAGCATTGCTACTGTGGTGTCCAGAAGCTGGCTGCTGGGGCGGGGGAAGTCCTAGTTTCTGCTGAGGGAGTTGTGTGCCCTTGGAGGTGGACATCCTAGGGTCTTCAGGTCTGCAGGCAAGGCAGCACGACTTTGGCTGGGGTGGCTGCAGGATCCTGGGCAGTGTCCAAGGCCAGTCTGGGTGGCAGTGAGACTGGGTTCCTAGTGGAGGCCTCTCTTCCTTTCAAGATGATGTGGGTGGGCTCTGTGCCTGAGCCCTGCAACCTGGGGCTTGTTTGCAGTGGTGGTAGGGGCTCCCTGTCCAGGAAAGTCTGGTCTGCCAACCCCTGACACTCCTGCAAGATCTAACTGTCCCTCATACACACACACACACACACACACACACACACACACACACACCCCACATATATCCACACATGTCCCTTCCATGCCCTAACTCACACCCTTTCCTTCACCTCTGTCCTTCCAGCCACCATTTTGTGAATTGCCTGGAGTCAATATTATTTTTTAATTTTGTTTTATTGCTTAAAATATTACAAAGAGTAGTACATATGTCTCCTTTTTTTCCCCTTGACCTTCCCCAGGCCTCCCCTACCACCCCCCCACCCCACCCCAGTGTTTTGTGTCCATTGATTATTTGCAATAGCATGGATGGAACTGGAGAGCATTATGCTAAGTGAAATAAGCCAGTCAATGAAAGAAAAATACCACATGATCTCACTCATTTATGGATAATAAAGACCATTATAAACTGATGACCAAAAATAGATAGAGAGGCAGAGCAGCACCTAACAGACTGTCTAACTATAGCAGGAAGGCCAGGGAAGGTTGTGGGGGCGGGTAAGAGATCAACCAAAGGACTTGTATGGAGTCAATATTTTTTATCAAGTTTCTGGCCTTGAGTGCTAGGAAGTCTATGAGTCACAGGATGTCTAAACGTTAATTTTAAACTCATTATTTTAATACTTTACCTTCTCTTTTGGTTTATGCCAATAGAAATTATAGATTTTTCAAATAAGTTTTACTTTTAAATTTAGTTTTACTTCTCATAAACACAGAAGCCCTAAGACGTTTGGAAAAAGAATCAACACTGTAGCGTCTGTGATGTAGAATGAGTTAATATATTTTTGCCACCAATGACTTTTTTTTTTGCAGAGAAAAAGAAAAAAGAAGGCCTTAAAACACAAGATTTGAGTTAAAAATTGAATTTTTGCTCCTTAACAGCAGTTTCAAATCAGAAGATCTCCAAGTCACAGTTTTATCCTCTGTAATATTAATGTCCATGAAGTCTAACTCAAGAAATTAAGGGAGATAACCATATGAGACTTCTTGGACTACAAGAGACATTGAATTCCTGTTTGATAATTTTTACATCAGTTACAAATACAATAACTTGGAGAGTGTTTGGATAGTTGGCTTACTTTAATGTATCTAAAATTACATTCTGAAATTTTATAGCCTTATAAGCATCACTTTATATTTTCCTCATCCAAAACCAAACCCAAACATGACTAGATACTGAGGTATTTGTTTAGCTACATGTTTAGGAACATTTATGAAAAATATACAAGTAAAATTATAGGATAATTCATATTATAAATACGTAAGAATAGCCATGTGCTTCCATCTACAGTAGAAAACATGTACTTTCTTTGGGATTCCAGAAATCTTCATTAAAAATTAAATATCACTACTTTCTATCTACGTGAATTTCAACTTCACTTAATCTTGCTGTGTCCTGCAATTCCTCCTTATCTTTTAAGCTAGAAAACAAACCCTGACCTTAGAACATTGTTGTGATATTTAAATGAGATACCATACTTAAAGTGCCTAGTATGTTGCATGGAAAATATTAGGCAAGAAGTAAATCTTAGTTCCCCTTACTTCTTTTTACTTTCACTTTAATTTTTACTTCCACATTCCTGTGTGAAATAGAAGTTATAACTTGACATCTTGAATCCAAAACTTTTTTCTCAGCCTTCACTCTCCTCAATCTATTTTCACTTTTCTGACAGTTACAGGCCACTTGTTTCAATTTAATGGGCTTTCACACCTGGCTATATTAAAATAAAATTTAAGGGAAAGTATGGAGTTTTGGAGTGAATAGTCTTACATGCAAAGTACCAGCTCAGTGATCTTGGGCAAATTATTTGATCTTTCAAAGTCTCAATTTCTTTTTTATAGAAAATGGGGATAATAATTCCTATCAGGTAGGTTTTGAGGAATGAATTAAATCCTAGCACAGTGTCTGACAAAGCATATGTGTGTTTGTTTTATAAAAGGTAAAATAATAATTATGATAAAATCTACCATTCACTGGCACCTACTTTCTTTCTCACATGATAAGATTAGTATGTTGTAGAATGGTCTGAATAAAACGTATATAACAATTGAACATCTGATTTATTAGACAAACTTTGACATGCATTTTAGTAGTAGCTACTAATAGGAATATAAGGACTGAAGTTCCTTTGCTATGTCATAAATTTCTAATTCTACTCACCGGAATATTTCATTGATTTACAAAAAAAAAAAAAAAAAAAAAAAAAAAAAAAAAGTCCAATGGGGTGTAAAATGCTGTCCCTTTATCTATGAGATAATAAATAAAGATATCATCTGAAATTTCTGAGGAATATATTTTAATTAATCAATGATTAGAAAATACTTAGAATATGTGCTAGATCCAGTAAATTCATCATCATGTCATATATTGAGTATTGTAACCCAGGCCATGAAGCATAGTTTTTCTGATTGGATATCTCTTCCCAATTCCCTTACAGAACTTGAAGAGCATGTGCTGTCCAGGTGCTGGTGAATGAGGTAATAGAGTAATTTTCAGAAATGCATCTAAGGAAAAGACCACTGAGAACATGGGGATAATTAAAATATTTAGAGCCTCATGTCCTAGGTTAAAATTCATTCCTTCTACATAATAGAATTTACAGGAAGTCAGAAGTGACTAGGGTATAAGGTTGATGAAAGAATAGTTGACCTGGAAAGGATATAAAGCTAGAAGGCAGGGTAGAGATTGTTTTACTTGATGCATTTTATACATTTTAATACTTGTGTATATATATTTAGTATGACTTTGAAGTAATGTAGCACTTATAATTTATTATTGGAATTGTATCCATTTAGGTAGACTTCATAGATTTTGAGAGAAAAAGAAAAGTCTATATAGATGAATGTTCTCTATCAAGTCCCGAAACATGTAAAAGTAAAGAATTGAAATGGCAGGTGTTGCTGCCTTTTAAGGGTCTCGTAGACCTGCAAAAGCATCCTTTGCATCTACCTAATGACATTTATGATTCAGAAACTTTTATTTAGATATTAAAAACATTTAAAGTACAATTTAAAATAATATTTTCCTACTGAACTATTATAATTAAAAAGCATGTTTTCCAAAGTACAGTTTTCACCAAAAAATATATGTATATGTGTGTATAGGGATAGTATTTATAGGTGTATCTGTATAGATATTCTGTTTGTCTTTTGCTTTCTTTTGAAAAAAAAAGAAGCTTTAAGTTTTCTAGATGAGTAAATCTTTGGATATCCAATGAAAGATAAACATGTTTTTAGAAGTATAGGGGAAAGAAAAAAAGGCCCCAATGGAAACTTCCATTTAGTGTCCACCCAAGTTGGGGCTGGGCTTCTAAGATGGATATTGCAATATATCCTGAGGGTAGCATTGTGCTGCCAGACCGGGAGAGTTTCTCTACCGATGCCCAGGCAGTTCCTACGCCCACAGCCGCTGCAATGGTGACACAGCTGGGCCTCACCCCTCAGTAGATGCTCCAACAACAACACATCAATGGATAAAACATGGAGGCATTCATGTTGTCTTGGATAATAAGTATTGGATTCTCATCCTGGATCTTGTTCAGTCAAAGGAGTCTGGGAAAGAAAGGAGCAGGCTATGGCATCAAAGCCGCACCTCCTGCTCAGCCTGTGTAATCTAACTAGGCCAGGAAAATGTAGAGAGCAGAGCCACATCCGGGAGATTTCAGTACTGCTCTTGGAATGTCTCTCACTGTGTCACGTATCCCACAGGAATATGTGCTCTGACTGTGACATACTGAACTACAGATTGGGCAGGAAAATGTTTAGAAAGTTTTGAAGCCCCAATTTTCTCATGGTACCCTAGAAGAAAATAATGTAGTAAGATTCTGGAGTTAAGCAAATGAAAGTATTTCTCTTCATAAGTCCAAATTTTCATACACTATTAAGGCTTCCAAAAAGACACCTAAGACATTGATTTTCAGAAAAACAGTCCCAGAATAAAATTCTCTGAGATGATTTCTTAATTTTTATAAGAAATATATTTTTAAAAACATATAAGGTATGCTTTCCAAAAACACATTTTGATTTATATATTCCTATGTATACATATATATGTATTTGCAGGTTTATATAAATGCCCTCTATTATTAAATAATAACAATTTTAAACTTGGATTAAAAAAATTAAATGCATCTCTTTAACTGGTTTTGCCTAAGTTATGTATCATTTAGTTGTCTCTGATTCTTGGTGACCAAATCCATGAGTGATTCCACAATGTCCTACCCTTAGCCCTGCTCAGCTCCTGTGGACTCATACCTGTGGCTTTTTTTATGGAGCAAATCCACCTAGTATTTGTTTTTTTTCTTTTCCTTTTATCTTTACTTTCCCAGCATTGTCTTCTCCAAGCAGCTTGTCTTCTCATGATGAACCTGAAATAGGACATAACTGGCTTTATGTGCTTTCAAAAGAATACATTGATAATTTAAAATAATTAACACTTTTTAACTAAATAAGGTGTTAGAAGACAACAACTTTTGTTGTTGTTGTTGTTTGCTAAGATGAGTCTAAATATTATGCCCAACCATGCAACAATGTTGATTACACAAAACATTTAGATTTAGTTGCTGGTATAAAATGCTTATGAATCCTGGTTACTTTGCATAACTCTTAACGTAAAACTAGAGGCCTGGTGCAAGACATTCATGCACCCTGGGGGCGGGGGGAAGGCTCCTTCAGCCTGGCCTGTGCCCTCTCACAGTCCGAGAACTCTCGGGGGACGTCTGACTGATGGCTTAGGATCTCTTCCCATTGGGAGTGGGCCTAAACTGTCAGTAGGACATTCTTAGCGCTGCCATGGAGATGGGAGAGGCTCCAGCCACCGCTGCTGCGCTCTCTAGCCATGAGCCCAGCTCAGGGCTTCTGGCTGAGCAGTGCTCCACCTGTGGGAATGCACTGACCACCAGGGGCAGCTCCTGCATTGAGCATCTGCCCCATGGTGGTCAGTGCAGGTCATAGCATCCGGTCATTCAGCCATTTGGTCGATTTGCATATTAGCCTTTTATTATATAGGATAGTTGGCTTGCTGGCAAATCTAACAAATATAAATCTCTAAAACAATTCAGAGTAATAGAACATATATTGGCATTTAGGTGGGCACAACTGAAAGGTTGAGTGAATGAAGTGAAATTCAGTTCTGTAACATATAATAATCACTAGTGATTTTCCAACTAAAACATGATCACACTAAGCAATGTTGTTGATTCTATTAATTTGGGCAACATTTGGCTTTACAATGTACTGAGATACTAAGAGAAGGAGAGAAGGATAAAGGAAGACGGTTCTTCCCTCCTCCCCCATTCTTTGCTTTTATGACTCTCTGCATACAGCATGCACAGAACTTTGTTGTGTCTTGAGGGCCACCATTACTTTCCCTAGTTTGTAACAACAGGAGCAAGGAGAAGATGTTTCTGTGAATGTTTCATTTTGTATATAAGATCTTGAATTCTCTTTCTCTCTTAATGAGTGGGCAGTCATGTACACACATAGTATAAATATTGCTTTATGAAATAGTTCTTATGTGAATCTCTTCCAAAATCAAATACTTTCATTAAGTAATTTCTTTTAGGCACAGTGTTTTGAAATGTCTTCCTACCTGCACAGCTGTGCCCCACCTGTATCTCTGTTACAACATCAGGTGGCTTCTGTGCAAAGCCTTTGGCATCAGTGAACAGGTTTAGGGGGAGGATATTCTCCCCTAATAACCGTACGGAGTGATCAGCACTTATTTATCTCAACCCCTCCTCTGATTCTCCTTCAGCAAGAATAATTTTATGCAAAAATAACTTCATGCAAGTAAGGCCAATTCTTCACCACTGGCAGAGGTTTAAAGGTGGAAGGAACACAGGGAAAGGAGAGTTTGAATGAACTGTTTCCCCAGTTGGGCGGGGGGGAGGGGCGGGCAGATGGTAAGGAAACAACAACAGCAAAAACCCTTCACTTGAAAAAAAATGTATATACACATCTATAAAATAATTTTTTTTTAATGAGGGGAAATAATAAAGTTACCAGTGAATAAAACTGTTCCATGTGGTTTATATTGTCTGGTGCTGGTCAAATGGCATGTCTGGGCATCAGTTCTGAATGTGGCCATTTTTTTTCCATTTTAAAGAGTACTATAATTTTAGGCAACCATCTTGCTCCTTGCCTCCTCCCCAGCTTAGTTTGTGGAACCAACCAGTTGGAATGAATGGGTAAATAAAATAGAAACTGCATTGCATGTCTCCCTATAGATTCGAGTGACTCAATTCACAAAACCTTCTAAGTGGACACTCTTTTATTATGGATATAAATGAACTTGTTGAAGAATGAAAGTTACATATGTAGTTGAGTAGTTCTCATTGATATACATTTGCCAAATTTATGATATGTGAAATCACATTAATCACCTCACTGCCTTCTTGCAGTCATAAAGAGGAAACAGGAGGGGGAAAAAAAGTCTGTTTCCGTAAACAGTCAAGTTCTTTTCCTCCTAAGCTGTTGGAAACATTTTACAGCAACATGGTAAGTGTTGTGAAGTCATGCAGACCCAGCAACATTTAAAATATTTATTTTCTTTATAGGCTGTGCCATAAATCATGTCTTTAAAGAGAGAACCAAGACTTGGAACATCCCACTTAAGAATTAAAGTGATACGGAATTGAACGTCAACCATTTTCAGGCCATTTTGTATTGGTCACAGGTTATATATTTAAAGGGCTATGAATCAGACTAGTGTAATAGCTTGCTCTTACTACTTTTTCTTTTAACAAAAGCCTGTTCAGAAATAGGAATAATGGGAGAAACTTTAATGAAGAAAATCTGTGTTGAGAAAGTATCCAAAAGCCAATATATATATAAAAAAAACTTATTTAATTGACAAGCAGCTGCCTTAGCTTTGAAAGTAAGTTAGTTTATTTATTTATTTATTTATTTATTTATTTATTTATTTGTTTGTTTGTTTGTTTATTTATTTATTTATTTATTTATTATGTTCTCAGAGTAAGTTGTAGAAGAGATCTACAGATTGTCATGTTTTCTGTGGTAAATCAAGGTGCAGAGACATTAACCATGAAAATGATGTTAGATGATCCAGTTCATGAATGAAATATGGAAAATAATTCATTGGTATTTAAAAGGTTCCAGAAAAAGACAACGGTCTGAAGCCTCATTTTATTTTTTTTTATTTTTTTTTATTTTTTTTTATATTTTATTGATTTTTTACAGAGAGGAAGAGAGAGAGATAAAGAGTCAGAAACATCGATGAGAGAGAAACATCGACCAGCCGCCTCCTGCACATCCCCCACCGGGGATGTGCCCGCAACCCAGGTACATGCCCTTGACCGGAATCAAACCTGGGACCTCTCAGTCCGCAGGCCGACGCTCTATCCACTGAGCCAAACCGGTTTCGGCGTGAAGCCTCATTTTAATCAAAAAGGAAATTCTGGAATTGACCTTGTAATTAATTATCTTTTGTGAATTTGAAATTTGTGCTGTTCTCTCATCTGAGATATGGTCCTTTCTCCCCTCCATAGGAGAGCCATGAAGCTCCTGGAATGTAAATAAAGGAAAGTAATGGAGCCATAAAATTTATTAAAGACTATTGCTAAGACATAGAATAAAAGACTTAATTATTATGAAAAGTTACATATTGTTGTTCATCCACAAAGTATATAAGGAGATAGTCTTAAATTTATTTTAGATATTTGTTGGTTAAAGCAAAATTTAATGAAAATATTTCAGAAATAATCAGTGTAGTTCTCTGAAAAATCACGGTAAAATTTGCCAGTTAGCCTTCATACCTTTTTTAATAATATGAATTGTTTTCTAGTGTATTGCAAAAATAATAGATGACAATTCTCATCTCTTAATTTAAAAGTATCAAATAATAAATACAAGAAAAAAAATCTTTCTATGTTGTGTCTGCATATCCATAGTGCATTAGCTGTATGGATTTAGATACCATATGATTACATGTGATAATTTTGAAAAAAACTCAATTTTTAATTACTTTACAATGGCAGTAAAGGGACATTAATAAAAGTGTAAAGGACCATTGATTTAGGCTTGGTTTGAAAGTAACCTCTAGTAATAAAATTATCAGAAAATATTTTTTAAAACCACATTTGCACTCTTTTAATCTACTTGAATTACAAGCATACTTTGGAGATATCATGGGTTTGGTTTCATACCACCACAATAAAGTGATTGTTGCAATAAAGCGAGTCACATAATTTCTTGTTTCTCAGTACATATAAAAGTCATGTTTACACTGCACTGTACTCTATTAAGTGTGCATTGATCATATTATGTCTAAAAATGTACAATACTTAGTTAAAAATACTTTATTGCTATAAAATGCTAATCGTCATTTGAGCCTTCAGGAAGAGATAATCTTTTTGCTGGTGGAGGGTCTTGCCTTGATCTTGATAGAGACCTTCAATTTGAAAAAAAAAAAAAATTAAAAATGCGATATTTGTGAAATGTAATAAAATAAATTTCAATAAAATGAGTTATGTCTATAATTTATTTGAAGAGTACCAAACAAATGTCAACATTACTACTAGATCTAAGCAGTTTATCTTTTATTTATATTGATACTCGTTTTCTTTAAATTATGTTATCAAGGCCAACATATCTCCTCTACGAAAAGGAAAACCTTATAAATGTTTACACAATTATTGAAATGGCAAAATAAACTATAAGAAGTAGAATGTGCCACATGTATTTGATTTTTGATATTTTTAACATAAGGTTTTGTATTTAACTAGATAAACCCTAAGAGGAAAGAAGTAAAATAACAGAATCTCTAGTTTGGCTTCTAAATTAAAACAGGAAGTAGTTGTTTGATAACAAATTCGTGGCCTATAGCATTTTGTTTTATGTGACTCTCTCCACAGTAGTCTCTATGGAAGTTAAAGAGAGGTATTTCTGAATCAAATAATTTAATCTATTTTATAAAGGCTACAACAATCATTCTGCTGTTTAATGACATGCCATAGCCCTTTCACATTTGGCTGTTGGCATCATTGTTTCATCAATGAACTCCCCTACACTGCAGTCAGTAATATCCCCTTCTTTCCTCAGTAAGTAAATGACATATGCCAGTTGTCTACCCAAAGGAATAACAGCTATGTATTTATTTAAATCAACTTGCACTTATTTTCTTCCAGCCATAGAAATATGTGGAAAGTTAAAAAATGCAATATATGTATAAGAATTTTTTTCTGCTAAAAAAAGCATTCTGAATTGGATGCAAGCTGTGTTTATAGCTGTTAATTGCTGCATACTCCTGATCAAGTCATATCATATCTAACTCTTCCATGTACCTATATTTCAGTCTACTTAGGGACTGAGTGTGTGTTTGAATGTATGAGTGAGTGTGTATAAAAGTTAAAAAAAGAGAGTGAGTCACAATGCAAGAGTGACAGAATAAAAGAGAAATACAGCACATATTAGAGAAAGAAGAACAAAAAAGGGAGAGAATGAAATAGAGATGTCTGTAAGACCTGGGGGCACAAAGTAGCAGAGATGGAGACAAAGACAAAAAAATAAAAAGACACATGATGGTGTGCATGTGCATACACACAGACATAGAAATCAGGGTTAATTCTTAGGTTAGAATTGAATGCATACAATAGCATGTCTAAGGTATAGCTTCAAATAATACTATAATGAAATATGCTGTTGAATGTCAATCACCAAAGTTAGGGATGCCATGCCTAAGTACAATGACAGGCTTTGGTCTTTTATGCAAACTCAACACAAAAGTGTGGAGCCATAGTTCTCATTCTGGCTTGTACTAAAGACCTGCTCTGGTTTTCCTCAGGAGGAATAGCTCATCTTGAGGGTCACACCCACACAAAGCCTATATCCCTCCCCTTCTATCCTATGTTCTAGGGACACAGGATTCTAGAGTTCCCTAAGAAAAACACCCTGGTCCACTTCCAGGACCTGCCGAGGCTCTGCCCTTTACCCATCCTTCAAGGGCAGACCATGTCATGTCTGTGCACACTCATAGTCCCAAGAGCAGCTGACGTGGCAGTCAAGGTGTCTATATACTTTTTGGATGTTGTGTCCGTACAAGTGTGTCACAATGCAAAATAGAGCTGGGTTGAGAGGAGAAAGAGCAGGGGAAGATCTCTGGATGGGGCAGTCTGACTCACTCCATGATATCATATTTTTTAAGAGAATGCTCAAAGTCCTCAAATTCAACATGTAAACTTGGCCATTAGAATCCTAAAGATGCCTTACTTGTCAAGGCAGGATGATCAAAATCCACTTACTGAAGATTGATTACTTAATGCAGAACTTCAGAATATTTAAACATATTGCACTTGTGGGCTTCTACTTGTCCCCTTGCGCTGGCCTGACAAATGTGAGTGGTGGGTGTAATATAAAAGCTTAATAAAATGTCATGCAGGACATCACCTCAGATCAGTTCATTCTAAATCTCTGGGGTGGGAGGATTCTTCTAGGCAGCCCAACTTGCAAAAGGCTGATTTGAAAGGATGGCAAAGTCACTCCTTGCAACTACCCATACATTGAGGAGAAGAACGAAATTATAAAACGTATCTACTTTTGTTTTCTGATGTGAGAACCTCATATAAAACTGATTAATACGCATCTATTTCTTTATAAAAGTTCACTGACCAATGTGAGCCAGACATTTCTTACACTGCTGTAAATATGAACCTATTAAGAAATGGGAAATAGCATGACTACTGAATACGACTTGCTTAATTAAATTTCACAATAGAAGACACTCTTTAAAACAAAAGACACCCACACTGAACCAGCTCTCTCATTTTAAAAGCCACCACTCAATTTGGAAAATATAGTTCATACTATTTCAGAGCAAGTGAGAATCCCAAAAAGGAAAAAGGATCATTATCTCAAAGCCTAATTAATTTTCTAAAATATTGTTATGCAGACAACTATTCAACTATAATGCTATGCTCAGCCTCAAATTGGGAAATATCCTGGCAATGGAAAACTTAGAAATTATAATAAAAATGGAAAAAATAAAAGATAAAATGTTCAGCTTAAGAAACTCTATTGTTAACACAATCCTAATTGGTTGCCATATAAATGAAAATAATGATGTTACTATTAGCATGTTTAAAATATTGGTACTGAAATGTGAATATTTTTAGTAACCATCTTATCAATTGCTGGCTTATTATCTTTCTTGGAATCATGTCTTCTCTAATTGAGATATTTGCATTTGGAAGTCCCTTGTAATCATCATATGTTCAGTGATCATTTGTAAAGAAGATTGCAAACAAACCTATTTGGAACGTATTCAGTCATCCTAATTAAGAGAAGTTAAGACCCTCTCTCAGGAAAAATATGAGGCCAGGTGTCCTTCTGCTAATGCTTCTCTTGCTCTGGCCTGTGGAAAATAAGCTTTGATAATGTAATCAGACTTCTTCCTTTTAAATATCAATGAGAAGTGAAAGTGATTCATTTTGCCTGAGTAATGCTCTCATGAGTTAATATCCACGTTCTCATTCCAATCTGCGTTGGCAAGACAATAGGTTTCTGTGCCTCAGATTCCTGAAGCTGTTTAAGGCAAGATGGATTTCAGAAAAATCCTCCATCCTGAACGGCTGACTTGAAGCAGATTATCCTCAAAATGTAGAAAGATGAGGAATGCCCCTTGATATCAGAGTGTGCCGCCGGGTAAGCTTTGAATTTAGTTCATCAGGATACACTTCTTTCATTGTAGACAATGAATATTACTTACATATGAGTCTTCCATTTCCCATAACTAATTGATATTTCACTTGAACTTTGAACTGTTATTTCTGAACCTTTTGGATAAACATCTATTATTTTAAATTTGGTGATCAATTCATTAGTCACATCTTTAAAAATTTTGTTCATTAACTCCTAATTAAGCAGATTAAATATTAACATACAATTGTATACCAAGCCTTTCTTTTTCATTATCGGATTGCCTTTCTTCATTTTCATTTTACTTCTTTTTTTCACACTTTCTACCTCACTGCCCCTTCTTTTCTTCTTTCTCTCCTCTCTTCCTTCCTTCCTTCCTTCCTTCCTTCCTTCCTTCCTTCCTTCCTTCCTTCCTTCCTTCCTTCCTTCCTTCCTTCCTTCTTATGCCATGCTTTCTTCCTGTCAATATTTTGTTATCATGCTTTCTACCTGATTTGTGATATATTCTCTCACTCAACTAAAAATACAACTCCCAGGAAAGGGAATTATCTCTATCTTATTCTCAAGAGTATTGTCAACACCTATAATAGCCATTGTTATATACTAATAAATTTTAAATATTGGAATAAATGTTTGAAGAAATATTTATAGATAATTTCTCTAGGTATAATGACATGCTAAAAGTGGTCATAACCGTCAGTGTTACATATGGCAATACATATAAAGACCATATATGCATATATGCATAGCCCATGGACACAGACAATTATGCAGTGAAGGCCTGGGGGAGGGGAGCTGGAGCTGAGTGTCAGGGGACAAAGATGGAAAAATGGAGGATATCTGCAATACTATAACAATAAAACTAAATTAAAAATAAATATTAAAATCATAAATTCATCATGTGATATTCCTAGTAATTCCATTTGACACAAACAGTTCAAAAAGTAGTCTAACAACATAATAATAATCTTTAAACATGGAGAGAGTCTCTAAATATTATTTATAATGGTGAATTTTTAGAAGCAGTTACTAAAGCAATTATTTTTTAAAACAGTCTATGAGTCGAAACAGAAATTATATCTACATCAGAATATCAAACTTAAATGGAGAATGTTCTTGCACTCATTAATGACTGAGCAGCAGGCTGCGTGGGGCAACCAGGCCTGCAGGGGGGTTAGTGAGGGATGACCAAATGACTGAGCAGCAGGCATCAAAGATCTGGCGTCACAGCCAATAAGGAGGGACTATGCTAATTGACTGCCATGCCCTGAAAGATGGCAGCTCCCAGTACCCTCAGCCCTGCTAGGGAGGCAAGTGCACGGCAAGGCCTGCCTCCAGAGTCCCTCAGTCCCCTCAGCCCCCAAGCCGCCCAGGGCCAGTCCAAGAAGCAGGCAAGCCTTGGATGGTGGCTGCCCAGCCACCCAGGGCTGCCTGAGGCTTAGGTAACCAGGGCCGGCTGAGGCTTTCGCTGCTGGCAGTGTCTGCAGCAGAGGTGTGATGTAGGCATCGCCTCCCGCCCCTGAGGGCTCCAGGACTGTGAGAGGAGGCAGGCTGGGCTGAAGGACTCCCCTCCAGTACATGAATTTTCATCCACTGGGCCTCTAGTACTTGTATAAAAGAACACTTAGAATCCATTGAGAAGTTGAATCCTCCAATAATTGGAGGAACATAAAACTAAGATCACTATATTTTGAACTTAGAATTTTTGGCATTACCAGCTTTAAAAGAGAAATGAAAGTTGTATCTGTAAAACTGAAACCCTCAAAATGTAGAGCGGCAATCTCCAAATTATTTTTTACATATTTTTATTTTTTTAGTTATATTTAGTTATGAATTATAAATAGCAATTCAGTTTTCCAGATGAGAATTTCAAGGCCTTGTGATGTTTCCAAAGGTAACACAGATAGCAGGAGTAGAGCAGAAAATAATTCTAGTTGTTAATTTTTTCAAAGTATAGGCTTTTGCCTGTTACTCTAGAATGCCCTTCCTCTTAATTCACCGCAGTAGAGAAGAGAACTGAGTGAGGTGTGTGTGAATAGAGGAGCAATGTTACTGCTCCAATCTATGGACGTCCTGGAGGTTAATGAGAAAGGCTGCTTTCACTGAAGCAGGGCTCTGAGCCTAACTGCCATAATTTGGCACCAACATCTGACAACTCTCTGGCTCAAGAACAAGCAATAAAAATTCCTTACCCACTAGCTGTTTGTCATCAAGTCCTGATAAGAATATAAGCTTTCATGTCCCTTTTGAAAGTAACCACAGTGAAAAAAAAAACAACAACAAAAAAAGTAACCACAATGAATTTCTCTTTAAATCCATAGTTTATTTTAACAATGATTTGGTTTTATCTATGCCCTAATATTACCCTAGATCATTGAGATTTTCTGTAGGTTTACATGACTGGAGTATATGGTACATAAAAAAGTTAAGAGTTGAAGTTGGATGGAAATCAGAGCCTCATTCATAAGAGACATGAATGCCATTTTGAAATAGTTGGTTAAAATCATGGAGCAAAATTAAAAACGATGACTCATAGGCAGTGGGAGGTGAGAGAGAGGCAATGCCCATATTTCATGAGAACTTTGGTTGCCATCATAAGAAACAGGGTCTGCGGGAGTGCTCAAAGTGGGAGAAACCAGGGAGGAAATACATGGCTTTAGATACAGCGGTTCTCAACCTGTGGGTCATGACCCCTTTGGGGGTCGAACGACCCTTTCACAGGGGTCGCCTAAGACCATCGGAAAACACATATATAATTACATATTGTTTTTGTGATTAATCACTATGCTTTAATTATGTTCAATTTGTAACAATGAAATTGGGGGTCACCACAACATGAGGAACTGTATTAAAGGGTCGCGGCATTAGGAAGGTTAAGAGTCACTGCTTTAGAAGGATGATATTGCCTCTGTGTACAACAGTATTCCAGGACAGAATAAAATGTGTCAGGGAGATCCAAGTTGCTCACAAGTTTTTGTCACAGACCCCCACCTTTGGCTTACCAACCTTATTTTTTCCTTATTACTTAACTGCACCTACTTCCTCCTATACCAGTGGTCGGCAAACTGCGGCTCGCGAGCCACATACAGATCTTTGGCCCCTTGCATATGGCTATTCCACAAAATATCGACTTCTGCGCATGGGCCATGAAGTTTCAATCGCACTGTACATGCACGCCTGCACGTGGTATTTTGTGAAAGAGACACAGTCAAGGGGCCAAAGAGCCGCATGTGGCTCATGAGCCATGGTTTGTCGAACAATGTCCTATACTATCTTCATTTTTCTACTTGATTCTTCAGGTACATGTATTTGGCTCTTAAGTTACATAAATATACAGTGTGCCCCCAAATGTATACACTTTAACAGTTGATAACTCACTTAATTTTCACTCTTTTTCAGGTTTAAATGATTTGAAATAATGGGTGAAGCCAAACTAAGCTTTGAACAAAGAAAATTTATCCTAAAGTGTCACTAGACTTTTTTTTTTTTTATGGGGGATACATAAAAGATAAAGTTTATGGTATGAAAATGGCAACAGTCTATGAATTTAGGGCCCACAAATACCAAACAGAATTATTATTAATGTTTGTGATTCCATTTTTCCTAGTTAGCAGCAGTTCCTGGTCCAGAATGGTCATCAGTTTGAAAATAGGCATTGACAAAAGCAAAATATTCATTTCTGTATATTCTTTTAAATTTTGAAAATTAACTGCATGTTAATAAACACTGACTTTATAATCATTCAAAGCATGTATACATTTTAATGGCACAACTCGAGGTTTTTTAAAAGTATACCACTGTGATTCATCTGTGATGCATTTGCAAATCTCTAGTAATATTATATATATATATATATATATATATATATATATATATATATATATATATAGACTAGAGGCCCGGTGCACAAAAATTTGTGCACTCGGGAGGAAGGGGGGGTCCCTCAGCTTGGCCTGTGCCCTCTCGCAGTCTGGGACCCCTCGGGAGATAACGACCTGCTGGCTTAGGCCTGCTCCCGGGGGGCAGAGGGCAGGCCTAATCCCTAGGTGCAGCTCCTGGTTGGGCTCAGAGCAGGGCCAATTGGGGAGTTGGGGTGCCGCCCCCGTCATGCACAGAGCAGGGCGGATCGGGAGGTTGCAATGTCACCCTCAGAGTCACACTCAGGGTAGGGCCGATTGGGGGGTTGGGGCACCATCCCCTATCACACTCAAGGCAGGGTCGATGGGGAGGTTGCAGCGCCACCCCCTGTCACACACAGAGCAGGGCCCATCATGGGGTTGGGGAGCTCCCCCTGTCACGCACAGAGCAGGGCCCATAAGGGGGTTGAGGAGCTCCCCCCTGTCACTCATAGAGTAGGGCCGATAGGGGAGTTGGGGCACCGCCCCCTGTCACCCACAGAGCAGGGCGGATCAGGGGGTTGGGGCACCGCCACTGTCACACTCAGGGCAGGGCTGATGGGGAGGTTATGGCTCTACCCCATCACACACGGAGCAGGGCCCATGGTGGGGGGGGGGTTGGGGCGCCACCCTCTATCACTCACAGAGCAGGGCTGATCAGGGGGTTGGGGCGCTGCCACTCTCACACTCAGGGCAGGGCGATGGGGAGGTTATGGCTCTACCCCGTCACACACAGAGCAGGGCCTGTGGGGGGGGGGGGTAGGGCCGCCACACCCTGTCACACACAGAGCCGCAGGGCTATCAGGGTGTTGTAGAGCTCCCCCTATCAGGCACAGAGCAGGGCCGATCAGGGGGTTGGGGCGCCTTCCCCTATCAGGAACAGAGCAGGGTGGATAGGGAGGTTGTGGCCCCACACCCTGTCACACACAGAGCCGTAGGGCGATCAGGGGGTTTGGGCGCTGCACCCTGTCATGCTGATCCCTGTGCCGGGAGGTCTAGCAGCTCTGCTGATCCCGGTGCTGGGAGGCATATTACCCTTTTACTATATTGATAGAATAGAGGCCTGGTGCATGGGTGGAGGCTGGCTGGTTTGCACTGAAGGGTGTCCTGGATCAAGGTGGGGGTCCCCACTGGGTTGCCTGGCCAGCCTGGGTGAGGGGCTGAGGTCTGTTTGCAGCTGGTCACACACCCTTCAGGGTGGGGGTCCCCACTGGGGTGCCTGGCCAGTCTGGGTAAGGGGCTGAGGGTTGTTTTCAGGCTGGGACTGAAGCTCCCAACTGCTCCTTTTTTTCTTTTTTTTCTTTTTTATTCTGGGCCAGCTTTAGCTCTGGCTCCAGCTCTAAGGCCTCTGGTGCTGAAAGCAGGTATCTGGTTTGTTTAGGTTCTATTATCGAAACTCTATATCAACTCCAGCTCCGATATCCCAGCTCACTGAAAGCTGGTTTCTGGGGTTTTGTTTAGCTTCTATGTTTGTTACAATGCTTCAAACTGCAGGCTCAGAGGCCGTCAAGGCAGGCGGGGAACGTTGGTTTCCTCCGTCACTGAAGCAAGCAAGCCTCATGTTCAGTTTAAGCTGCCTGGCTGCCAGCCGCCATCTGGCTGGCAGTTAATTTGCATATCGCCCTGATTAGCCAATGGGAAGGGTAGCGGTTGCACGCTAATTACCATGTTTCTCTTTTATTAGATAGGATATATATACAGTATTTATGTGTGCTATCATGTAATAATGTACTATCTTGTATATCCTACTATTTAATGTAAATCAGCCATCTTGTATATTTTAAGCTACCTTTCCTTAAAGAAAAAAATAATAATTCTGAAAAAAATCAACTCTTGGAACTTTAAAATCTAATTTTCCTAATGACATTTTTTTTGTATACAGGTGTTCTACCTCAATACTGGAACATCAACTCCTGCCTGACTTTCTAGAATTTCCAGGCTCCACAAACATGTGAGTTAATCTCACAAAATATCTTTACCTATTCTATTCTATTCTATCTATCTATCTATCTATCTATCTATCTATCTATCTATCTATCATCTATCTATAATCTATCATCACCTATTATCATCTGTAACTATAGATATCTATATTATAGGAGACCCCTGGCTGATACACCATTATCCACTGCCCTTAACTATAAGAGATAGGTTTTGAAATTTAGGAATGATCCAACTAAAGCCTTTTCATTTGGTTTGAATTGAGACACATAAGGACCACCCACCCATACTCCTTGAGAGGTTCTGAGTACACACACAAAAAATCCTTTTTTAAAACATCCTTCTTTATATTTATACCCTCAAAGTTCTTTTAGATCTTATTATGAGAACCCATTAACTGATAACTGGTCCCTTAGAAAAGTTTCAATTTGACCAGACACTTCCATTTTATATGTAATGTTCCTTGGTCAAAATTTACACTTTTCCACCATTAAATATGTTCCCTGAGTCTATAAATATGTGACAAGAAATTCAGTAATAATTAATCCACCTGTTATGGCGTGACCAACCAATATATGTTACAGAGTCTATGGCTCTGTCTTAGCTTCCAAGGATCATCTAACACTTTTGAGGGAGACAAAATTTACAAACAGACTATATGCATAGGAATGAAGAGAAATAAAAGCCATAGTCTAAAGTGATTGTAATTGGCTATTGAAAAGAAAATGCTATTTTGAAATGGTGAGGAGGAGAGTAAAGGAAAAGTATTTGAATTATGAAGAATAGTTGGGTGGGGTAAAGGTAAAGCTAAAGGGAAAAATGAAGAAATGAACAGTGAGATGGAAATAGAGGCTGTATTGTGAGAGCTAGTGGAATGTAGGCTCGGAATGACAGAATGAGTTTGGGTTGGATTATTGTAGGTATTGACAGTTAAACAGATAAATGTGTACTTGATCTGATATCATACTTAGAGAAGCAAAGGATTAATGTGTAATAAGTTGGGCAGCTCTATGCAAAATGAGGCCTGGTAGTATGGGAAAGATTATGAAGAATAATAAAATATTTGAAGGAAAACAAAGTAGCTAGAATTCTGTCACAAAGATTTAGGTAAAAGTGAAGGCCTATGGAACAGAGGGCTCACAGGAGGTGACAGAACATTAAAGCTAAAAGATACTTCAGTGGATCATAATTCTAACTCTTCGTATTATTATTAGAAAGTTAGTGTGTGGATTGTCCAGAAAGAAACAGTAGTTGGTGTCAGAAATTGGACTACACACAGTTATGCAGATTTTTAGGCATGTATTATTATCACATTAGAGACCTGGTGCATAAATTCATGCATGGATGGGGTCCCTCGGCCTGACCAGCAATCAGGTCAGATTGGGGCCATCTGACCTGATCTCGATCGGAGCTGATGGGGGCCAGCTGGCTGGGGAGGGACCTCAGGAGGGCTCCAGGGTATGTCCGGCCCTCTCACCCAGTCTTGCCAGACCCCAGCAGCAAACTAACCTACCGGTTGGAGCATCTGCCCCCTGGTGGTCAGTGCGAGTCATAGGGACTGGTTGAGAAGTCCACCAAACAGTAGAGTGATCGGTCAGACACTTAGCATATTACGCTTTTATTATATAGGATAGTTTTAATTGAAATGAATCTATTTTAAAATAATAGACTGAATCTTATGTCTGACATAAGATGTTATCCTCTCAAATGCCATTTAGAAATGTTAATGTTATGTACACTCAACAACAATAACAACAAAACTAGAAGTCCATGTGGATAATAGAATATGGCAATAAAGCATAGGTATTTTTAGTTACCTAGGCAAAATTGATGGCATTTTTTTTCCAAGATCCGTTTTTTTTAAGTGTCTATGAATTAACTAAAACAATGTATGCCAACATTAAAAGAGGAAGTAAACCACAGTACCTGCATAACTCTATGGATGATAATTCTATTTTTTTTTTTCCTCAACAAAACTGTTCGCTTTTTGTGAATTTTCAGCACTTAAAATACCAAGTTCTGAGAAGGAAAAATGAGTGGGTATTTTGCTTTAAGGGATGCTTTTTAAATGGGTATTTAAGGTTTTTGAGAAGTTATTTACAGGAATAAATTGGATAAAACAGCAAAACACAACACAGAAGTGGCAGCAACAGTAGCTTCCTTTCTCACTCCTAGAGGTGGGAAGCATTTATGATAATTGCTAGACAAGTGGTAAACTCAGTTGGAAGTAGGAGATTGATTTCTAGTCCATCCCTCAGTATTTTATATTTTTGTAATTAAATCAAGTCTTTTGGTTGCAAAACATTTTTAATACAGTATTTTTTTAAGATTTCTAAAAATAAAAAAATAATATTTCAATGTAAGTTGAAACAGAATCTGAATCTAACAAACTTGGTTGTTCAAAAATGTGCTCAATATATGTAAGTGTTATTTATATGAAAACTTCTGCCTACCCTGGAGTCACTGTATATTAGATATTTATTGAATAAGTAAATAAAGATTGAAATATAATGTGCTCAGTAATTAGAGAAGGTCTTCCTGTTTTACAAGTAAAAAGATGTTTGTACTCATTAAAACATGATTGTACTAATAAAGAGAAATATCTAAGTTCCTATACTTTTTCACTTAACTCCCTTACATTTTGCTTGATAGTATCTTAGAATCTTTACGCCATTCAAAAACAATTAAAAAAGTGATTTGAATCTCATGATTATGTTTCTGACAATGTTAATGAAAATCATAATGGTTTGAGAAATAACATGGCTTTTTGTAAATGGCAGTTTAGAGGTAAGCATTCTCTTCTAATGCCAAAGCTATGGCAACTTTTAAGTTGTGTGACTGTTGGAACTGGAAGCAATCCACCATCTGGAATTTGAACAGTGTTGGAATGGTATTTTATTCTAAATGCTTTAATGTAGATATAAGGACAGATATTATCATACTCATTATTTTAGTCCATCTACACCAGGCCTTCATCACCCTATTGTCAGTGTCTGTGGTTTATACATACATGCATACAATTTCTTTGGTTGATCTTTTCTCACCCACCACCCTCCCTTGTTTCCCTCTGAGACTTGACAGTCTGTTACATGCTTATATGTCTCTATCTATTTTGTTCATCACTTAATTTTGTTCATTAGATTCCACATATGAGTGAGATCATGTGATGCTTGTTTTTTTCTGACTGGCTTATTTTGCAAATATATGACATTTTTTGGCAGAAATGCTTTTCAGTACATGAATTCCCTTCTATATTTCATGTATATCCTATCTAATAAAGAGAAAATATGCTAATTGACCCTCAGGCCATCACAAAGATGGTGGCACCCACAGCCACAAGATGGCGGTGCCCATTCCCCTTAGCACCACCGGGACAGCAGATATGTGGCAAGGCCAGGCCTGCCCGGCATGCTTGTTTCCGGAGTCCTCCAGTCCCCTCATCCCTCCAGCCACCCAGGGCTGCCTGAGGTGCAGGTAACCAGGGCTGGCCAAGGCTTGCACTGCCAGCAGTGGCAGCAGCAGAGGTGTGATGGGGCATTACCTTCTCCTGATCTCTGGGTTGCCTCCCGACCCTGAGGGCTCCCAGACTGTGAGAGGGGGCAGGCCGGGCTGAGGGACCACCTCCCCTCCAGTGCATGAATTTTCCTGCACCAGGCCTCTAGTCAACTATAATATTGTACATTTGATTGTGGGACATACTTTAGCTCTCTCAAATGCATAAATCTGGAACAATCATCAATCCCCCCAAAGACACGCAACTGAAGATGCCTTAAATAAACTTTATTATTGAAAGTATTACATAGATCCTCCTCCCACTCCCCCCACCCTTAACCTCTTCTAGCCGGCTACCACCCCATTGTCTGTGTCAAGGGGTTATGCATATGTGCATACAGGTTCATTGGTTGATCTCTTCCAACCCACCCTCCCCTGCCTTCCCTCTGAGATTCAACAGTCTGTTCATGCTTCTATGTCTCTGCTTTAACATTTTTACCAAATATATTTAAGGGGTAGCTCTTAGAAGAGTAATGGCCCCATAGAGAGCAACTGAAAAAAATGGCCAAAACGTCATGTTGAAAACAAAGAAATAACATGGAAAAGATTAAAAAAAAAGAGAGAAACCTGAAAATTCAACCAGGGATATAGCCATCAAGAAATTAAGGGGAGTTTTAAGAGAAGTGGACCTTCTTTAAGCTTTTTTCTAAGATAATGTATCATTGTTTGGTATAGGATGAGAAGCCAAGAATTTAAGAAAAGGGTTGATGCTAAAATTTAGGGAAGCTAGCAGAGCTTTTGATAATCTATGATGGATGGGTTGATTATACTCACATCTAACATTGAGATGTGTTTGATGTGAGTACAATGGTGATTCAGGAGCTGAGGTTATAACTAGGAAGGAGTAAGACAGGGAGAGATGAGAATTGTCTCTTCCTTGAGCTGGGTAATAATTATAGGTATAAACTTTAATGATTTTACTCATTCTTTGCAAACTTTACAAATAATATGTTTATGTTATACTTTGGTATAATTTTTATTTAAAATATATTGAGGATTTTTTTTCTTTATTTTTATTGTTGACACTATTATAGCTATCACCATCCCGCTCCTTTTACCCACCCAGTCCCTACCCCACACCATCTTTCCTCTGGCATACTATTATCTGTGTCTATGGGTTATACATATATGTTATTTGGCTAATCCCTTTACATTCTTTCATTTAGTCCCCCTCTCTCCCCTCCCCTCTGACAACTGTCAGTCTGTTTAATGTGTCCATGCCTCTGTTTCCATTTTGTTCATTGGCTTATTTTGTGTATTAGATTTCACATACATGATACATTATAAATGCAAATGTGGAGATATGTCATAGGGCAGTGAGAAAACCAGAGCTTATGCCTCAGATATTAGAACGGATAAAATTATAACAGAATACAGTATTCTTAATTGCCATCATAGAGCATTTTATCTATATGTTATTGGCAATGGGGAGTCAGTAGAAGTTCAACCAGACTGTCAATAAATATTTGTTTAGGAGCTACTATTTTTCTTTAGAAGGTCAGTGGCAAGTTGATTTTTGGAAATTACTTGGCAATTATATTTGTGAATTCAGGAGGAATAGTATAAAACTATTGAGACAGTATAGCAAAGTGATAACAGTTTAGAAAATGGTGATGATTTTTTGCAATAGACAAAAGGGAAAGATGGAAAAATTATTATGATGGGAGAATTAAATATAGTTGTTTTTTGATTGGATGCTTGGGGTTAGTATGAGAGAACTAGAAATTAAATCATAAATGTTGAGCAGAGGTGACTAAGATAACAATGATACCATCAACAGAAACTGAGACCCCTTGAGAGGAGGAAACTGGATAGTAGAGAATTACAAAAAAAAATGTGTTTTGAGGATTTTGAGCATGGATTCATACAGGAGAATTGTCTTTTGGAAGAATGGTATTGGTCTGAATTATCTAGCAAAAAAGAGAGTGTAAACCATGTCAACATAGGATAGATGACTGTTGAAAACAACAACAACACAAAAAAACATGTTTTTATTTTGAGAAAGTAATGTAACTTAAAGTCATGGGACAGGCTGACAATTAGCGAAGAAGAAGGAAGACAAGCCAGTGTTTCCAAATAGCAGAAGGAAGGGCCCCAGCAGTATCTAAGGAGGTGACCCCCGTTGTGAATACTCAAGGAGAATGGACACTCAGGAAAAGGCCAAGGAGAGTGGTGACTGAGAAAGAAAAACTTTGACTTCAATACCTATAATTTTATTTATTTTCTTCTAAACACAGGAAAAGAATAAGTATATTGAGAAGAAATAGTGATTTTGAACATTTTTTGGCACCTTTTTTTTCCTTGTGATCTGACTTAAAGGAAGAGGTAGAATGTTGTTGCTTTTCTGAATTAACAGAAATTTTATTATGGGTAAGTTTAACAGCTCTTTCACAAGATTTATTTTTCATAAAGAACGGAATTGATTTTTGTTTAAGTAGTGTTCATTGTTTTACACAGTAAAGAAGAAATACAGTAAGAGAACAATTATTATGTACTTTATCAATACTTGATTTAAAAGAGAATTCCTGGTTGAACTCATTTAAAAGGCAATAAATTCAATGCGTTTTGCTTCATTAAAATTTTATTATGGATAAAGTTAAACCATTCCTTGTACAAAGAATAGTGATTATTGCCTCACATACGTTTTGGGAGGATATTTAAAAAAGGCAAATGGAAGCAAAGGAATTTGATAATGCATAACAAAGGGAGAAGGATGTGCCTCAGCACTTACAGAAATGTAGGATAAAGTTATGGTAATTAGGGGAGTATAATCTTGGTGAAGTACATCATAAGAGGAGAACAAAAACCAAAAGCAAATCCATGTAAATATATAGTTTTATTGAGTGATAAATAAAGTATTTTATATTATGAAGGAGCTAATGAATAAATTATTAAATAGAGCTGAAATCACTGATTTCTTTTATGGATTAAGTAAGTGTATATAACTTTGTTAATCTTATACACTGTTATTTTCAATTAAACTATATATATAGCTTGATTGAATATATATATATATACATATATATGTATATATATATATATATATATATATATATATAGAGAGAGAGAGAGAGAGAGAGAGAGAGAGAAAGAGAGAGAGAGAGAGAGAGAGAGAGAGAGAGAGAGAGAATCTACCTAGCTGAGATTTACTTTTCAAACTTTGGGCTAAAGTTATTATGCATAATATAAAACCCATATGGCACAAATGAAAAGATTAAAATAAAAAATTATAAATTTAAAGAAACAACAACTGCAAGGCAAAGCCCTGCCTAAGTTTTGCTTATAACATACAGCCCAGGAAAAGTATTTGCAGCACACATAACAATAGTTAATACATCAAACATATCAAAACGTATTCCAAATCATTGAGGAAAAGTCAAAATAAGCAAAAAAATATTTTAATCACAAAGAAGTCATAAAAATGGCTAAAGATCTAAACTTACATTAAACAAGTTAACATACTTCTTATGGAGATCCTCAAAAACTTATGGAGTTATATTGTAAGATGTTTTTGAGAACATTGGGAGTTTGGCATTCTCATACATGGTAGGGAATATGATGTAGCAATAATTCTTGGGAAAACTGAATAATATCTGATATTTAAAAAATGTGTATACACCATGACTTGGCAATTCTATTTTTATAAATCTACCATGTGAAAATACTTCTATGAATGCAAAGGAATTTATATGAGAATCTCTTGTGAATGTATCCTAAAAAACAACAAAAATTGAATAATGATAATGGAATATTGGTGCATACATACATATATACTAAGAAACACCAAGAAGTTTGTAATTCCACTTAAAAAGATCAAAGATAAATTTCTAATAATAACAATAAAACAGCAAATTGTAGAACAATTTGGAATTGTGGTAAGTATCGAAGAGAAAAATACTAGGGAGAAGTTGGAGGGTTTTGGAATTTTAGGTCACCTAGCCTGGTAAGGCCTGCTTTAGAAGTGATTAGGTTAGATGGTTATCAGCGCTATGAGGATAAATAAAGAAGGAAACAGGTATTGTAGGAGGAGATGTGAAATGTAAATAAGGTGCTAGTGTAAGGCTTTACTGAGAAGGGGTCATTACAACAAAAATCGGAAGTAATTTATATATAAGTCATATGGATATTGGAGTGACTGACTCCAGGTAAGAGAAGGACAAGTCCAAAGGACCTGACCAGGTTAGGGAGGAGCGACAGACCAGTATGGGTGGCACTGTGAGGCCAATGAGGGAGAAAGAAAGAGAAGTGTTCAGAGAGCTCAGGTCATGGGAATTGGGCAGATTGTGTTGGTCTTGTCAGTAATTGAAAGTATTTTATCTGATGGAGATGAGAAGCCATTGAAGACTTCTAAAATATCTGACTTTTACTCCAAAAATGAGTTTTTGGTAGAAACAGGGAAGTACAGGTCATTGTACTTATCAAGGTAAGTATTGAAGTCTTAGAGAGATAAATCAGGAACTGAGTTCTGCACTATGAAATTTGAGAAACCTATTAGACATGCATGTGGCATTGTTGAGTAGAATTGTATGATGAGCAGAGTTTAATAATGAATTAAGTATGAATTATATAAAACTAGAGGCCTGGTGCACGGGTTCGTGCATCGGTGGGGTCCCTCGGCCTGGCTTGCGGGGGCAGTTTGATATCCCCCAAGGGGTCTCGGAGTGTGAGAGGGCACTCTGCAAAGTTGCCGTCGCTCAGCACCTCCTGTGTGAGTGTCTTCCCGCTGGTGGTCAGTGCAGGGAGTGGGCCTAAGCCGTCAGTAGGACATCCCCTGAGGGCTCCCAGACTGTGAGAGGGGGCAGGCCGGATTGAGGGACACCCCTTCAGTGCACACATTTTTGTGCACTGCTCCTCTAGTTTCTAAAATAAAATTCATCCCCAAAGTAAGATTTCTCACCCATGATACAATTTAAAAATCTAAAATTTTTTTCTGAAATCAATTAAATACGAAGAGACCTGGAGTTATTTGGACAAATATAAACATTGCAGAATAAAGTATCAACTTTCAAGGTTAAAATATGGAAAGGACTACAAGCTTTTGACCTTGTGTATTCTGATATACTAGCTTAAAAAAATCATGACTAAAAATGTACACTTGCCATTTGTATTAGTCAAAATTTATTGTGCAGTTTTCTACACTTTCCAGATTAGAGCATTGCTCTGAATGACACCCAAGTGACCCAGTAGAGTTAATTTATCTACATTAGTGTCTAACTTAAAACCAGGAAGTGATTTAGAGTTTGACAAGAATAAAGACCAATATACACTCTATATATCAAGTCACTAAAATTTAACTAATGCAATTCCCTATTCCCTTGAAAATTTATATAGCAACTATTCTTTATGACCATATAAATAATATGAAAATACAAATGCCAGAATAAATTTTCTTATATTAAGACAATATGAAAATAGTAATAATTAACATCTTTATGTGTTTAACTTTTAAAACTCTACTATATAAATGTTTTCTAATTCATATAAAATTTCTCACATTCTAAGAGATTAATTTTCTATGTTTTTGTTTGTTTCTATTTGCCAATCATGTTTTCTTTAAATAACACTTTTTAAAAGTGTAATTCCAAGGTTTATTTTATTTTTTGTTGGTGGTGAAGTTTTTGTTTTTGTGTTTATATGAACTTCCAGAACATGGCACAAACTCTGATAGGCTTCATACTTTAAAATAAATTTATTTATTTGCAATAAAGGTGTTTTTATTAATATGAGAAATAAAATCTCTTTGTAGCTAAGAAAGACTTTCTCCCTAAATGGAAGTTATTTTTTTTTTTGGTATCTACGATAAACACATTATTTAATGCTCTGCTGATCTACTAATATATAAAATTCATATTTTTATTTATCTTTTATAAACTATATGTTTATTATTTTGAATAAACAGTACGTATTAACATTTTTTATTATTAAAGGAATATCCAGAATTATTTTATGTGCTAGAATTTTATTTAGTATTTTACATTTCATTGATAAATAAAAATAACCAATAGTTTTCTTGTTTATTTTTTTCTTATTAATTCATGTATGTTCTGTCTATTTTCAGAATATCACTTTTCTCCAAATAATGAAGATGACAACTTTTTGTAGATCCTCTTATTTCCCTGATAGAGGAGGTATAGAGTGGATTAAAGAGTTTAGAGTGAAGGTAGAACAGAGTTGTCTGAAAGTTTGTTTCATAAATGTGTATTATTGAAAACACTATTAGAAACAGGTTATACAAAGACAATATATATATATATATATATATATATATATATATATATATATATATATATATATACATATATATTCTATCTCATAAAAGAGAAACATGGTAATTGGCATACAACCGCTACCCTTCCCATTGGCTAATCAGGGCGATATGCAAATTAACTGCCAGCCAAGATGGCAGCCGGCAGTCAGGCAGCTTAAACTGAACATGAGGATTGCTTGCTTCAGTGACGGAGGACTGCAACGTTCCCCACATGCCTTGCTGGCCTCTGAGCTTGCAGTTTGAAACATTGTTACAAATATAGAAGCTAAACAAAACCCCAGAAACCAGCTTTCAGTGAGCTGGGATCTCAGAGCTGGAGTTGATACAGAGTTTTGATTATAGAACCTAAACAAACCAGATACCTGCTTTCAGCAGCTGAGGCCTCAGAGCTGGAGCCAGGCTAAAGCTGGCCCAGAATAAAAAAATAAAGAAAAAAAGGAGCAGTTGGGAGCTTCAGTCCCAGCCTGAAAACAGCCCTCAGCCAATCACCAAGACTGGCCAGGCATCCCAGTGGGGACCCCCAACCTGAAGGGTGCGTGACCAGCTGCAAACAGCCATCATCCCCTCATCCAGGCTGGCCAGGCACCCCAGTGGGGACCCCCACTCTGATCCAGGAAACCCTTCAGGGCAAACCAGCCAGCCCCCACCCATGCACCAGGCCTCTATTCTATATAGTAAAAGGGTAATATGCCTCCCAGCACCGGGATCAGCGGAGCCACGAGGCCTCTGGGCACCGGGATCAGCATGACAGGGTGCAGTGCCCAAATCCCCTGATCGCCCTGCAGCTCTGTGTGTGACAGGGGGCGGGGCCACTACCTCCCTATCCACCCTGCTCTGTTCCTGACAGGGGAAGGCGCCCCAACCCCCTGATCGGCCCTGCTCTGTGGGTGATAGAGGGTGGCGCCCCAGCCCCCTGACCGGCCCTGCTCTGTGTGTGACAGGGGGCGGTGCCCCAACTCCCCTATCGGCCCTACTCTGTGCATGACAGGGGGGAGCTCCCCAAGCCCCTGATGGGCCCTGCTCTGTGCATGACAGGGGGTGGCTCCGCAACCTCCCCATCTACCCTGCCTTGAGTGTGACAGGGGGCGGTGCCCCAACCCCCCAATGGGCCCTGCTCTGAGCCTGACCAGCGGCTGCACCTAGGGATTGGGCCTGCCCTCTGCCACCCGGGAGCAGGCCTAAGCCAGCAGGTAGTTATCTCCCGAGGAGTCCCAGACTGCGAGAGGGCACAGGCTGGGCTGAGGGACCCCCCCCTCCCCCCCGAGTGCACAAATTTTTGTGCACTGGGCCTCTAGTATATATATACCATGATGCAAAAGATCAAATCACCACAGCAATAGATATACATACTTTGCCTGATCAGGAAGACAAGGAAGATTTTTCTCTTTGTAACAATAGAATTAAGATCTAAAGATAGGTTGGGCTTAAATAAACAAAGTTGGGAGACAGGAGTTTTCCTGAAAGAAGACATTTAAATCCCTAATAGACAAAATGAGAAAAGAATAAGAAACTCAGACTAGACTGTTTGTCTGGAATGTACAGAGGGATCTGAAAAACAACATATCAGCATTTAGACGTAAGGAACATTGTAGGTCATGATACCATAATGAGTGAGATCCTTACATACAAGCAATGGGAAGCCACTGTGGGATGTAAGCAAATGGGCCACAGTATCCAAATTGCCTTTATCTGAGTATAAAATGATAAATTGTCTGGAAAGTTTTGACTGCAAATTTGGATGCAAGGACAAACAGAAGCTTTTAATCCCTTGAGACCCTTCATTTTACTAATATTGCCTTTTTTGGGTAAGATGGTGGAAGTACAGCGGATAAACAGTTAATTTTCTGTATTCTATTACATCTAGGGGTGGCTGTGTAATGTATTTCTAGCCAATGAGATAGAAATTGAAGCCTATTGCTGGAGCTTTCAGGAAAATCACTATTCTCCTCTATTCTCCTAATGGAGTAATCAATGTTCCTTCTTCATGCCTTGCCTGCTCCTTTTCCCTTCTTCTTGCTTGAAATAAAGATGCATTTTCCTTGAAGGAGAAACATTCCTCTTAGCTATGGGGAAGACAAGCCACACATTAAGGACAGCACAGAAGGAGCTGAGAACCTTGGCACATTGCCTGATACTGGACTGGCGGCCTTGGACTCCTTATTGGCTGAACAAAAAGTTATTTACTTGTTTAACCTACACATTCTTAATTTATGTTACATTGGCTGAAAACTCGCAATTCTTGTTGCCCTATTTAAGGCAGCATCCAAGTGAAAAATTCTAGAAAGAAGACGTGTAATTGGTTCTGGGAGATTAGTGAAAAGTTGTGATCTGGATAAAAAATTGTAAGAGATCTGTGAACAGGCGGCAAGCAAATCCCCAGCTGTAGATGAGATTGCAGAGGCAGAAAGTATCGAGTGAGAATGCCTATGAAGGGAGCTTTAATGGCTTATAAGATTTATTTGATGGCTATAGAAGAAGAACCTCTTAAAGATAATAGAATAACAGCCAATGAATTATGAAGAAAGTAAACATTGTCCATTTTTGCAGGCCTCTCCCTGAATGGTCTGTCACACGTCACTTTCACCATGTGATTTTTCTGCTTAAAGGTCTATGCTCGCTCATGAAGGTATTTGGTATCATAATGTGATGGAGCTGCATGGTTTAAGTCCCCTTCATCACTTAATAAAAATGCACATTTTTACTCTACTTTCTTAAGTATTTCATTGTGGTATTTTTCCCCTGCCCTATGAATTAAGTGTGCCTTTCCTTGCATCATGCATCACTTAATGACAGGTATATGTTCTGAGAAATGCACAGTGAGGTGGTTTTGCCATTTTGCAAGCATCATGGATTGTACTTTCCCAAACCTAGATGTTTTAGCATGCTAAACAGGTAGGCCACATGCGAGAGCACATTGCTCTTAGGGTATGAACCTCTGCACCATGTGGCTGTACTGAATACTACAGGCAATTGTAACACAATATTAAGCATTTGTGTATCTAAACTTATATAAACATAGAAAATGTACAGAAAATTACATAAACTAGTAAGTTATTATCATTATTAAGAATTATGTACTACATTTTATATGCTATATTTTACACACATTCAATTTGTTTACATCAGTCAATTTGTTTACATCAGTATCACCACAAACACATGACTAATTTACTGCACTATTATGTTCTGACAGCTGTGACATCACTAATTTATAGGACTATTTTAACTCCATGAAAGTCCTATGAGACCACTATCTTATATTCGGTTGGTGACTGACTGAAACGTTGCTATGAGGCTCATGACTGTATTTTGCATTGTCCACTTACCTGAAGTATATCATTCTCCACTGCACTTTTCCAAATACTACTCATAAGATTCTGCTCAAATCCCAGTGCCTCCATAAAGCTCTCTTTAACAATTTTAACCCAGATTTCTCTCTTCTCACATGCCTCATAATACTTAAGAATTATCATCACACAGTCTCAAGTTCATGATACATATTGTTAACTCATAGTTTCATGAATATTTATTGGTTCTCCCAAGTAGATTTTAAGCACTCTATCTTATTATTGTATATATATATTTTAGAGGCCTGATACTCAAATTAGTGCATGGTTGGGGTCTGGCCAGCTCATCCCAATGGGGACAGATCGGGGCTAGCGATGGGTGGGAGGAGCCATAGGAGGTTGGCTGCCAGCCCCGCGCCCAATTGGGGCCCAATCAGGGCTGTGGGAGGTTGGCCAGCCCTGCCCCCAATCGGGGTGGGGGACTGATTGGGGACAGGGCCAGCTGGGGGAAGGGGCTGCAGATGGTTGGCAGGCAGGCTCCTCCCCTTTTCAGGGTGAGGGGGCCAATCAGGGGCTGGGCCGACTGGGGGGGAAGAGCCACAGGAAGTTGGGGGGACAATCGGGGCCTTATCAGGCCGGTTGGTCACCACAGTGCATATCATGGCGACCAGTCATTCTGGGCTTTCAGATCGCTCCATTGTTCTGGTTGCTTGGCTTTTATATATAGAGATTATTAAGAGTATTTATCAAAGTGCTATTGAAGAGAGGCTTGATCTGCTAGTTTGAAAAATGTTGATTTAGAGATTTTTCTGTACTCCAATCCATAGGTTTTCCTTTATATGTTGCTCTTATCCCAGCATTTTCTTGAATTCAAAGTGCTTTATTAAGTATATGGTGGCTCACTCATATAATCTGTCTCTCAGAGTATATCTAGTCTAAATCATAAAAGGACAAGAGAAACTTCACACTACTCATGCTGTGCTTAGGTGAAGAACATGATGAAATGAATGATCCTTTTTAATGAAGAGACTAAAAATCATGCTTTTTTTTCCAGTTCATTAGGAACTAACCAAGTGCCAACATTTGTGTGGTTATTACATATAGCATAGGACCTACAGTTGAGGTAGCACTTGGGTTTATAGTAGTCTTTTGTTCTCCACATGACCCATTTGAATTAAATTTGCAGGTATAAAACAGGTTGTTGAACTTTTTTGCAATGGAGATCACTACTCTGAGCCTTTGATGTTTTATCTCTGCAGTTTCTCCTGAGATGCAATATTCTTTCTGCTTGACAATCTTGGCTGGAGGTGGGAAGCTTCAGGGATTTCCCCTTGGTCTGCCAACCATATTAAGTTACTACACAGGTCACAGAATCAACAGGAATGTATTGGTTTATAAAGTGTAACTCCCCAATCAGCTTTCAGAATATCAGTCTTGATTATGCACGTTGGAACAAGGCAAATGATTGCAGGGTGGGTGTGTGGCCCCATTGGACTCACTTTAAATGAACTTTGGCTGGTGCTCAAAGACATGGCTGGCCTCCCCACCACTGAGTTCCATATTGTCAGAGTAAAATGAGTGACCATAATGCCTTTGGGAACATAATCAATCGGGGGGTTCTTTGGTCTCACATAATAGATCAAAACTTGTATCTCCTCACTTGCCTCCTAAGCCCTTCCTCAACAGTGTGCCAAAAATGTTTCCAAATTCCCTACCTCATTTTCCATAGTCACAGTCATGTTAAGCATCAAAAAAACAATATAAACAGCTTATTAGGACCTGCTCCGGGTGTCCTGGCCAGGATATTAAAATCTAAGTCAGTAAATTGACTCCACGTGCTCTCATATCAACACATTCTTCTTCTTCCATCATTATGTTCTGCCCTCTCTGGTTCAACAACCCAAGAATAAGTCTAAAACATGTTTTCATAGTTCCTGCTGGTTAATGTTAGCTGCATCTAGCAGGTTGAGAATGTTTTATTTCCTCTCAGAATCAGGACTACATTTTTTTTTTTGCACAAAATAATGTAAAATATAATTTTATTGGTCTAGTACAGTGATTTTGCCAATCAGCAGTATCAGCAACACCTAGGAACTTAGTAGAAATGCAATTTCTCAGCCCATCTAAAACCTACTGAATCAGAAACTCTGGAGTTGGGTCTTAGGAATAATCTTCATGCCATTGAAGTAACTTGGATGAATTTCTAAATGTTGAGAATAGGCTGAGATAAATGATCAGCAGACTATGTCACAGGGTCCGAGTTCTACCTGCTTCCTGTTTATACGTCTTGTGGCCTACAAATAGATTTAACATTTTTAAATGGCTACATATATTTCCACATAATTATGTCAATTTTTGTCTTCGTCCACAAAGCCAAAATGGTTATTATTTTGTTTTTTACAGAAAAAGTTTGCCAACTCTTGGTTTAGTGGCAGTGAGGGGTGAGGGGACAGACTTTGAAGAACAAAGATCATTTTGTGAGTCATCTGTCTCAGAACATATCTTCACATGGTCACCATCTAAGTCAGTGGTTCTCAACCTTCTGGCCCTTTAAATACAGTTCCTCATGTTGTGACCCAACCATGAAATTATTTTCGTTGCTACTTCATAACTGTAATGTTGCTACTGTTATGAATCGTAATGTAAATATCTGATATGCAGGATGGTCTTAGGTGACCCCTTTGAAAGGGTCATTCGACTGCCAAAGGGGTCGCGACCCACAGGTTGAGAACCGCTGGTTTAAGTAAAGGATAACCTCTTCCATCAACAGGAAGGGAGCTGCTTCTCCAAGCTTGAAGGACATAGGTGACAACGGGTCACAATGGAAGATTCTCAGACATGTCCCCATTGCAGGTCTCATGGCTCCAGTGTTACCTTAATATGGCTGTTGATTTAGCAAAGGATGTCTATGAAGTGCTGGATTTAGTCTACATATATGTCTGTAATCCTTATAATTAAATTTGGGGACTGATTTTCAGCACCATCTGACATGTGGCTACAGGAAATTAGGGTGTTTTTTTTTTTTTTTAACAATGTTAGGGAGGTTTCTTACTTTTATAAAGTGCTTTAAATGTTAGCTCAATTGAGTATGTTATTTTCTATTGTCAAGGTTTTAAAGACATTCAAAAAGTCAGCTTACACTGCTGTCCTTACATTTATTACTGCCCCCTTAGTACCTAAGCCAATATTTCAACTCCCACTTTGACTCACCTCAAGCCATCATTGGCAAGAAACTTGTAATTGTTGATTTACCACCTGTCAGATGGGACCTCCACCCTCTTACCACCAACAGGGGGCCCATACAGCTGTTGGAGCAGTGAGTACTCTAATTTCAGTAATACTTCTTCCAGTCTTCACCTAGGGTAACTCATTGTACCAGCTGCCTTAAGTTTGGTTCCATCCAGATGTAGAGCTAATGTTAGGAATTGTATGTGTACCTTTTATTTAAAAAAAAAAAAATCTCATGAGAAAAGAGTGGCATACTGAAAATGAAAAACAAAAAAGGAGAAACAGCTGACTTAAAAAGGCCTGCTATTGAGCTGATTCCTATTGTGGACACTTAGGTCTCAGATTCATGGGGACCCTCCAAGAAACATTGTATCCTGGAAGTTTTTACCCAAAACATGAAACAGCAGGGCATTTACACACTGGCTCCTGTCATCCATTGGTCAATAGATGTCCCAGCCAGGGGGTGTGCCTCTAGATACGAATGTCTCATGCATGACTGAGAACCTCTTTCAGGTAGACAAGCTGCAGAGGTCATGAGTTTGTAGTTGAGGTGACGTCTTACCAGGGTACACCACAGCCTCTGGTTTTGTCAGAATAGGCTTCTATGGCAGAAATGGAGAGGTAGACACATAGAAAATGATATAAAGGAGGAAAAAAAAAGTTGTCTGATATAGAAAATAAAATATTTTTAGAATGACAGAGGCAAATAAATATCTCCTATGAATGAATCAAAAAAAATGAACCAATATTGTCTGACATTCTCTGCTGTGCTGGGTTCCTGTGGTTATTGTAACAAATTACCACACGCTTGGTGACTTAAACCAGCAGGAACTTATTCTCTCACAGTTTTGGAGTCCAGAAGTCCGAAATCAATATTGCTGAACCAAAATCAGGGTGACAGACCTATAAGATCCTCCCAGAGGTTCTGAGGAGAGTGCATTCCTTTCATCTTCCAGCTTCGGGTAGCTGCCAGCATTCTCTAGATTATGTGTGAATCGCTTTAATCTTCAAGGCCAGCATCTTCAAATCTCTCTGCTCTATCTTCCCATCATCTTTTCCTCTGTGTTTGCCAAATATCCTTCTGCCTCTCTCTTATAGGATACACATGATTATATTTAATACCTGCATAGATAATCCAGGATATCCACATTTCAAGATTCTTAACTTCATCATATCTGCAAATACATTTTTTCCACATAAGACATGTGTCCATGTTCCAGGTATTAGGATGTCTCAGAAGCCATTCTTCTGCCTATTACATTATCCATTCTAAAACAATTGTCAGGGCCTAATTTGAGATATGGCAAAATGTAGATGTGTTCTAATTTGAGTCCTTTTTATTTTCTCAAAATTTAATTTTAAAATGAATTTTAATAGTTTATTAAAAATATTTAGAAGCAAATGTATTAAGATACAAATAAAACATTTCCAGAATTTACTTTTGCCTTTTGTAAGACTGATGAAGGGGAAATAAGTACTGTTCTTACCATGTCTGATGTTAGGTGAATACAAGTGTCAGGTGACAGAAATTTAATTACCCCATTCAGTAAGAAATGGCAATTAGAAGAGTAAAGGAATATTAAGAAAACAACATAAATATTTCATAGTAGATCTATCGGTGTAAAAGAAAAAAAATATTCTAAAAGCTTCAGAAAAAAAAAGTTTTATAATTTCTAGCTACTGGTAGATTTTTATTCTTAGTGAAACCCTGTAGGGAGCTGATATAGGGTTAAGCCTCAGACTGACCTGTGGGCAAAGTCACAAACAATTCCCAGCTTAGAGGGCACAGTCCTCTTAGCATAATTAGGCTTGACCTTATGAGGCTCCCTAGATCTTATCTGGGAAGCTAATGGGCTGAGGAAGTGCAGGAAGTATAACCATGGTGTAAACAAGTGAAACTCACAAGAACAAAAACAAGTGAAACTCACAAGAACAGTGTAAACAAGTGAAACTCAAAAGAACAGTGTAACTTTGGAAACCACTACCTTGTTTACCTCTCACTATAAAATAAAGGCTCAGCTTGCCTTGGGATCTCTCTCTGTGGCCTCAGCCAGGCACAGGGAAAATCCAGGGAGACTAAGGAAAGCTAGAGAGTTCTGAACGCTGTCTCTGTGTAAAACATTCTTCGCCGACTCCGTCCACACCTTTGGGAACCCATGGACCGCTGGGGCTGGACCCCAGCAAAACCCTATTGGAGGCTCATCATGAGTAATTACATATTTACATAGTAGAACTATTATACAAAACTTCATGCAAAGTTGTACTAAAATTAAATCATGAAGGGATGATACTTAATAATTAAAGAGATATTTAAAATGACCTAGTAACTAAATATAGTCTTTATTAATATCTATTTTTTCTTTGAAAATAATTTAAGAAAGAACAATTTTGCTTAACTCATTTTAATGTCTTTAAATTATTTTTAAATGTGTATTTAAAAGTCCTGAAGATAAAATAAACAATGCAAGTATTTCAATTATAACTATAGCTAAGTAACACAATTTTGTGGTTTATTGGGTTAAATGATGGTGTATAGTGATAATTAAAGAGTACTTATGAAGTCTGAATAATTGAACATCCAGCTGTTGGGTTTGGCTTTTGATACGATTGGAGGGAAAGGGGAGATGACATTGTTGCACTATTACAAAGGACCATTTCCAGATGGTGGAAATCCAGCCTCCACCCTTTGGGCATTTGCAAGACATCTGGTGAGCCATTTAAACCTAGACAAGACTAAGAAGAAGACAAGGGATGCTTGAATACCAACTATTTCTGATCAAGTCAAGGTTTCCTTATGAAACACAAATATTGGCGAGAATTTAGACAAAGGTGCCCTCACCTGTTGAACAGGAGACTATAATTTTCCATAAAATAGAGACTCTTGGAGGACAAGATTAACACGATTCCCAGGGGAGTGAGTATGCAGCATTTGTAAATGAGATATTTTAACCAGTATTTTCACATAGTACGTCTAAGACTAATGATATTTAATCTTCCCAAAGACTACTGAAAGCTTGTGGGTACTTTTCATTCTGTCAGCCACAGTTGTTTCTTTTAACAAACAAATATATTTTATAACCTCATTAACCTTATTTCAAATGAACATCATGGAGAATGGCTCATTAAAACCATTCAAAAATTCATTTAAGTGATTACATCATTAAATATGTAAATTATCATATATTTAAATTTGATTCTCATAAAATGATTTATGACATGTAAATTTTGATGGTAAGAAGAGTTTCTGGTAACTATATATTTGTCTATTCAAAAAAAGAGGCAAAAAATGAGACCTTCCTAAAGAAATCTTTGTAGAGGACAGAAAAGAAAACCCTAGGGTAAAACACAAATGATGAAAATAATGAAGGGAGATTTTGCTTACTTTATTCTTTATATTTGGAGTAACTCAATTACCTTGGGGAGGAATTGTATCCCCAAATAACTTCAAATCTAGGGAAGCGAAATGGCCTTCTATTTTTGAGATTGTCTTTGTTATTCCAGGTCAAGAGCAGTTATGTCATTCCAGAGGGAGTGGACAGATAGTGGGGAGAGCATAGTATTTGTAGTGAGAAGATATTTTAACCAGGGTTTGCACATATTAGGTCTGAGACTAATTATACTTTAGTCTTCCCACAGGCTAAACTGAGGGTACTTTTTATTCTCTCACCCTCAGGTTTTGTTTGTTTCTTTGTTTTATTTATATTTTCATACGTATTGTTATAATAAAACTGGAGGGCCCGTGCACAAAATTCGTGCACTGGGGGGAGGGTCTCTCACCCCAACATGTGCCCTCTCACAGCCCAGGAGCCCTCAGGGGATGTCTGACTGCCGGCTTAGGAGTGGGCCTAAGCCAGCAGTTGGACATCCTTAGCACTACTATGGAGGCAGAAAAGGCTCCCATCACCACTGCTGCAGTCATTAGCAGTGAGCCTGGCTCAGGGCTCCCCCTGTGGGAGCACACTGACCACCATGGGGCAGCTCCTGCATTGAGCATCTGCCCCCATGGTGGTCAGTGCACGTCATAGCAACTGGTCGTTCAGCCATTTGGTCAATTTGCATATTAGCTTTTTATCATATAGGCTGCCTCTCATAGCAATACTCTGAGAATTACGTTATATTTTAGAGCACTTTCAAACACACAGTGCAAAATAAAAGTTAGTGAGTAGTAGTGGTAAATACAAAGGAAACCTGGGGTTTGAAAAAGAAGATTGCTAAATCTGTTTTCTGCTGTTTTGACATTTAACTGCTCTTAGAGTACTGCATTATACTATGTGTGTATGCATAGAAATTCAGTCCTGAAATTTTCCCTGAACTCATGTGTAGGCAAAGTTTTCTTCTCATCATGAGAGGAACGATGAAGAGAACCTGTTAGAGAGATAGACTGAAACAAAATGAAACAAAACAAAATTTCAAATGCTAAGGGCCAAATTACAAATGATGGTATGATACTTTATAATAATTACTTCAAATAATTATGCCTACCCTGAATTAGATGCTTGCTCTCTGCCAGAATCTCTAATTAGTGTCCTGCATATATTATCTGAGTTAATATTGACAAACCCAGTGAATAAGGTATCTTTGTTTCCATCTCTTTCAGATTGCCGGGAGCCGGTCCATGCTTGCTGTTTCAAGAGGCCTGGCATATATGGCATACTGTTCTTAATATGTTTGCTAACCTTCTTGGCACTATGTGTTTTAACCAAGGTCTCTGAGAAAGGTTGTTTCCCCAGGTAGGGATTTTCCCCTGAAGTTAGGGAGGGAATAAAACCTCTTAACTAAGTGCCAGGCGGGTAATTAATCACTTTAACTATGAACAATCAAGCTTAAGCTACATAATCTTTACTCCCTGGAATGGAGATAAGAAACGCCCTAACCTTTGTAATAGAGATTGATAGGATTGGAATCAACTGGTATAAATACAGATGTAACAAGTTGGAACTTAGAAGACAGAACCTACACACAGAACTTAGAAGACAGAACCTACACAGACAGAAGAACTTCGCTGGAGAGAACATGGCAAAAGATCCTGGACTGAACCTGACTACAGAAATTGGCAAGAAAACCTGACTAGAACCTGGTGACTGAACCTGGCTGGAGAACCTGGACAGAATCTGACTGAAGAACCTAGCGAGGGAATATGGCTACAGAACCTGGGTGGAGAACCTCGAGAACCTAGCAAGAGAACATGGACACAGAACTTGGCTGGAGATCCAAAGCAGAACCTCTCTGGAGATCCAGACCAGAACTTGGCTGGAGATCCTGGCTAGGCTGCTGATCAACTGAACACTGTCTCCGTGTCCTTCCTTCTTCGCCGACTCCGTCTATGCCTTTGGGAACCCCTGGACCCGCTGGGGTTGGACCCCAGCATCAGATGAGGACAAGTTTTAGGGAGGTTAAAAGTCATACATTTAGTTAGTAAATATGCCAATACCAGTAAAAAGGTAACCTCATTCACTCAGCTGCTCCAGCCAATGACGAAATTAACCTACTTTTTAATACTCAAAATTAAATTCACATTTTATCAGCTGCATTCTCAAATATATTCTAAACCAATTTTCTGCTCATCAGCTTTCACTATGTTCTAACCATCATCTCTTGCCTTGATCAGAAGAGACTTCCAACTTGTCCCATTGCTTGTTTATACTCTTGTTCCTCACAGCATCATGGTTTGGTTTTGTTTTAAATAAATTAAGCTGTTTTACTACCCTACTTGAATGCTTGCATGATAAAATAAAATGCCAATCTTTACCCTACCCTAGGAGAATGTAAAAGTTTTTATCCCTGTCCTTGATTTCCCTGCACTATGAACATGGCACACCCATATTGACCTTTGGACCTTGGCATGTGCATTTGCCTCTGTCTAGAACACTGTTCGCTTAGATGAATCCTTCATTTCCTTCAGGGCTTCTGTTTCTTCTTTTAAAGTCATTTAATCAGACCTGAGCATCCTAGTGAAACAGAACATATTCCACCATTTCCTTGTCATCTGTTGATTTGTTGATAATAGCCGTTCTGACAGGTGTGAGATGGTACTGCATTGTCATTTTGATTTGCATCTCTCGGATGATTAGTGACTTTGAGCATGTTTTCATATGTCTCTCAGCCTTCTATATGTTCTCTTTCAAAAAGTGTCTATTTAGGTCCTTTGTCCATTTTTTGATTGGATTGTTTATCTTCCTTTTGTTAAGTTGTATGAGTTCCCTGTGAATTTTGGAGATTAAACCCTTATCTGAAATAGCATTGGCAAATATGTTCTTCCATGCAGTGGGCTTCCTTGTTGTTTTGTTGATGGTTGAAAAACTGTGGTACATCTACACAATGGAATACTGTGCCACTGTGAAAAAGAAGGAACTTTTACCGTTTGCAGCAGCATGGATGGACCTGGAGAGCATTATGCTGAGCTCTTTACCTACCTCTTTACACTTATTTTATAGCCTTAATAATACTTTTTACTATCATAATTATGTTTAAAACGAATACATTTTATTTTTTATCCTTCTTTCCCTTATGACACTGTAAATTATATGAGAACAAAGATTTACTTTGTTTTTTTAATGCTTTTCCCCCCAGCACATTGCAGAATGCCTAGGTCATAGTAGGTACTCAGTAAACATTTATTGAATGAAAATAAGTAATAAAAGGTGGGTATTCAAACTCAAGTCAGCCTTACTCTAATGCTCTTGTTCATGACCATTTTTACACTCTGCTTCTAGTGGCTATATAAAACTAAATACAATAAAATAAGTACAGATATTCTCAGAGCTAAGGAAGTATGTACCGTCTGCTACAACGTGGGTGTTGTTGTGCTCCAATTTCCATTTATATATTCATCCAATTAATTACATGACAACTTGGATAAATGGAAGGAGCAGCTGTCTCAAAACTTCGAAATGTTTCTTGGCATTGACATTGAAAAGTAAGATATACCTATTGAACCTCTATCAATGTGCAGTTTCTAAAAAGTAATTTGTTTTTAGTTCTCAGTGACAGTTTTTATTTCTTCAATTGACTAACCTAAATAAGGGGATTTTTAATAGTATTAAATATAAAATATTAATAAATAAATTCAAAAGTTAACTAGTTTTTGTGCTTCAGACAGAAATACAAAGAAGCCTTTTCATTTGAAATTTAAAAAATAGAATGATATATACATTTGCTGAAATACTAACATATTAAATGAAAAAGTATGCAGAATTTTGTTAAATGTATTAGGTTGTCTTAGCTTACTCTTCCATACAATGCTTTTTTAAATATTACTTTTCCAGAAAGCACAACACTGCTTTCAGTTAATACATGCTCAATCAGTTTAATTAAAAGGTCATCTGGAAGAAAGTGGGGGCACGGAGAGATGATTGTTTATAAAAATAACTGCACATATATGGAGCTGTTTATTTAAATAACCATTAAGGGTTGGTTGTACTTCCCAAGTCAATAGAGGCCATGAAATCTTTCCATTAGCAATTGCTAGTTTTAATTCAAAAATGCAGTTCCTTTGTCATTATTGATCTTAGACCAATTATTTTGGTTCAGGATCAGTGACTATACTTGAAAAGCAACTAGGGTATAATTCCTTCTCACTGTAATGACACAATTTTTTCAGAAGAAATGTGGTTATTACCTTCCAACGATAATCACAATGAAATCTGGAATGTATATAGTACATATATGGGAAACCGTTCAATGTGCAGACACCATTTCCATTTAGATGCAGGTAAGATTCCAAAAGTCAGTTTACCTATTTCACTTCTTCCTAAACCACACATAACCAGAAGAAGCTTAAGCAAGAGAGCCCCCTCCCCATATGCTTGTTTTCAAAATAGGCATGACTTTCAGTCTTTCAAAACATTGAAACCAAGACTATTCTCTCTCTCTTTATTTCCATTAGTCTGTTTATTCAACATAGTATTCTGACCAGTTTGGTCTACATTGAAAACCCTTTGATAGCACCATCTCTGTTCATTTTCTCAATAGTATTTGCAATATGGTAGATATTTCAGCATCATGTTGCCCTTTCAAAATATGAATGACCTTTAAGTAAAGTAAAACGACTTTTCTCGAGGGACAATAACAAAGAAATCAAACACAACATACCCAACACTTTTCCAGGCATGGTTTATGAGTTTTTAATAAACTATGAGCCTTTCCCTAAATTAATATGAAACAGACAAGCATCCAGCATTAAGGCTGTTTTTATAGCACCAACTAGGAAAAAAATGCAAATTTATCAACTGCACTTCCTTTCCTTTTGTGGATATTAATAATTGTAAGACTGCTAATAATTTAGATTATTTCACATTTTGCTCTTTAATATTTCTTGCACTGTAGATTAATTTGTGTTATATATCTAGCAGCATTTATTATTAATTTTTTATTACTTTTAATTTTTATGTTCATTTTCAACATAACTAAACTTTTATGGAATGAAACCTACAAAGTGCAGGCTATGCTTTTAGGTATAAAGCAACTATAATATTAGTTTAAAGATACAATGATTTGGGAAATTCAAGTTGCCAGAGACAATCAATATTCAGGAAAATATAATTGAAGAACAATTAAACTTGTACAATTTTTAACATTTTAATTGGATTTTGATTATCTCTACCATAATCAATTGTATATAAAACAAACAAACCAAAAAAGATTTGTCTGCTGTTTGGCTTCTTATAGAAATAGGTTAGCCAGCTCTCTTTGGTTACCCTGCAATGAGCTTTCAAGCATTATCAATTATATCTTATGATTTACATATGTGGATATGTGGAAAAAATGAAAAGTTCTAAATGTTATTTTTCTTTGTTTTTGTAGCTTTAATAACTAACCATAGGCAAAAAGAAACATGTTGAAGGAAAACAAACCCTCCCCCCAAAAATAGAACATTATTTTATAAGCAAATTTTCTACATGTTATTTTCATATTCCTAGACTTATTAAAAAGCAACTTTTACTGATGTTGCTGAAATTATATGAGAGCTACTAATTGAATAATGCATTTTTTCTATTTGAGTAATAATACTATATAGAAATGTTGATGCATTCCTCACAGGTCCCATTTCTTCAGCACTAGGTACTTAAGCCTATACCATTTAGTGCTATAAATCACCTCCTACTAGAATACAATTATCCTGAATACATTTGCTGATACATCATTTAAAATGGCATTTTAATGGATAAGAATGGATTCATAATGAAATATGCATTATATTTGATGTTGAGGAAACAACCTCAAACAGGTCTCATCATATTATGAATATAGCACAAGTGTGCCTTCTTCACTAACAGTCTAGAAGAAATAAAGCAAACATACTGTCTATTTCAGATAGAAAAGGTCACAGCTGAGCGTTGATCAAATTACTCCCTAGAGATTTAGCAATGATAATTCTGTCTCTAATGCTTTAATATGGAAAATGAAGGAGGCTTGTCTATCTGTCTCTTCTTCCTTGCAATTTATGCTTTGCACTTTGCAATCATATTCTTAACAGTATCTGTTTTCACTTTGAAAGCTGTCCATTGCACTCCCCTTAAGGATGTGTAATGAAGCCCCACTGTCCAAACCTCCTGCTAAAGGGAATTCTTTCCCTTTGCAATATGTTCAGTCCTTTGCCTCTCACAATATGCTCAATTTTTCTTACAGAAGATATTTTTTTTAAAAAAATCATTTTTTAAAAAATTGAACAGTTTATGTTTAATATTAGTGATATCTAACAAAATGCCACAAATAGCAGCTTCTGAAGATAGAGACACTTGTCCAGCCCAGTTATGCCTGGGAACCATCACTGTTAGTAGATGTTATAACATTTGCAAGACATATTGAAGGCTTTATTTGGGTGATGCGTTTACACACACATCTTAGTTTATAAACTCGGGACAGATTGCTGGCTGCCCTCATTTTGGGCCTCTCTTTCCTGTATTGTGATAGATCTAGATAAGGCTTCAGCATATGGCCGCCTTGAATTGCATTTGTATTTCTCAGCTTCCTTACAACCAGATAGGCCTTGAGAATATTCTGGCCAATAGCATGTAAGCAGAAACCATGTACACATGCTTCAGAATAAAACCTAAAGACACGGATGTCTGTGGGAAGTAGGGAATGGTGTCTAGCTTTATTAGAAAAAAATTATGCTCTCCCTTTACTTCTTCTGAAATTCAGTTTATATCTCTAACCTGAATTCTTTTTTGTGGACCATTCCTAATCAAGTCTAAAGAGTATGGGATTATATTAGGCAGGTATATTTTCTTATAACATAACGCAAAATATTAATTTATACAAGATTTTTATATCTCTAACCTGAATTCTTTTTGTGGACCATTCCTAGTCTTAAAGAGTATGGGATTATATTAGGCAGGTATATTTTCTTTTATGACCATGCAAAATATTAATTTATACCAGATTATTTACTATTTTTAATTTTATTAGTGAAATAGAATACCACTTGCCTTATTAGCTAAGAAATCAAGGATGTTTATCTTGAAGTGTTTCCTCTTCTTCATCTAACTATCTAAGATCCCTGGGTTCTATGGAATCAAAAGGGAGTGTGGAGAAAATCCATCCTCTACACCAGCTCCACGCCCAAGTGACTACGCAGCTGGATTGGAATCAGTCCACCCACCATTCTGGTCCTCTAACCCATAGCCTTTCAGTTGTGATTTCTATCTGGGTTCAATCCTAATTCTTTAGGATCTGGCCTCTCTTAAGACAGTCTTTTCTGGGTATTTGAAAATGTCATCTAATGGTCCTTTGGACCCCTGGCCCAATGGTCATCCCCATCTTCAAGGGCACCCAGTCAGTGAGGTTGGCTGGTCTCCACTAATTCCAGGGATTTTTTTCCACTAGAAATCAAAAAACATAAGGCCCCTTTCTTCATCAGATGTTTAAAAATGTTTACTTTTACTTTTGATTTCTCAAATCCCTAAGTGCCTATTACCATCTTTCTTTAAAATTCCCTCTAGCTTGGCCACCATCCCAGAGAAGCTGCTCTTGTAAGCTATACTAGAGGCCCAGTGCACGAATTCATGCACAAGTGGGGTCCCTCGGGGTGTCCTGTGGGGATTGGGCCAAAACCCACAGTCCAATGCCACATGCAGCTCCTACCTGCTGCTCCTGCTCATCCCAGTGGTGCTGCGCCTGCTGCAGGCTTGCCCCCAATCAGTCCTGATCAGGAGAAGCTCATGCCCCCACAGCAGCACTCGCCAGCCATGAGCCCTGTGTCTGGCGCCCTCTCGAGGGATCAGGATGAAAACAGCTCTCCAGCAACCCCTGAGGGTTCCCAGATTGTGAGAGAGTGCAGGCTAGGCTGAGGGACCCCACTAGTGCATGATTGGGGCTGGGGAGGGACTGCAGGAGGGCTCCAGGGCATGTCCGGCCCATCTCATTCAATCCTGATCTACAAGACCCCAGCAGCAAGCTAACCTACCGGTTGAAGCATCTGCCCCCTGGTGGTCAGTGCACATCAGAGTGAGCAGTTGGGCTGCCTTAGCATATCATTAGCATATTACACTTTGATTGGTTGAACAATCGACCGGTCACAGGACGACCGGAGACTTAGCATATTAGGCTTTTATTATATAGGATGGCACCTACATTTTTGAGGGAGTAATTCAATAGTGACTGACTTATTATGGGCAATTATCATTCAAAGTGCACAAATGTATAGATGGTAGGCTGAGGGGTGGATGGTGTGGTGGGTGAGGCTATTAATCCATCCTCAGTTCTTTCACTGTGATTTTCTGTCATGGTGACTTTTGAAGAAAAAAAAAAATGATGAAGCAGATTAAATCTCTAGGAGGAATATCACTCTATGAACATAACAGTTTAATTTTAAAAGACCCAGAATCCAAATTAACTTCTTAAAATAAGGCAGGTACTTGTACCTAGCTGCCCCAAACTTGCTTCCCTGCCTTAGGTCACTGCTCTGTTCAAAGGTCTAGCCATCCTCTAACTGGGTCTTAAAAATACTTCATCCATTAAAATGGGTTCACACATCTTTTGCCCAAAGGAATTCATCTGTTCCCAGACTCTACTTTGGACTTCTTCAGTGTATAATTCTCAAGTCTGTGTCTTTCATGCATGGTACCTAGTGGGTACTGCTGGGAGGATGTCTGTCTTCAGGAAGACAGTCACTGATTTAATGATGAACAAACACCATGTGTTGTTGTTGTTTGGTGTGAGGGCAGCAGGTTGTGGAGTTAGAGCTCCAAATGTCATAACTTTGTCCACAGTAAGCTTGCTTTCTCCTTCTCCCTGCCAGAGTGAACCACTGATATCCCTGAATATCTTCCCTAATAGTTCAATACAGGCTTGGAACACACACACACACACACACACACAGAAGAGAGAGAGAGAGAGAGAGAGAGAGAGAGAGAGAGAGAGAGAGAGAGAGAGACCTTCTTAAGAACAAATCTCCTAGGGACATTTATATACCAGGTAGTATAATTTGCAGATATTAAAAGAAAGAAAAGCTTTTCCAAAATGTATTCTTCTTTCTGTGGATAAATATGTCAATTTGGGGGTTTTATTTCAATCTTAGAAAGAAACCTTTTGCCAAGACACAATTTTCTATATATCTTCTCTCTAAGTTATATGAAAGGACACTTTCACTATCAACCTTTTAAGGATGTGGATTTTTAAACAAGAAACTTTATCCTGAACAGATATCTAAGTGAATTAAGGATAAGTTTATTTTTTTGTTTGCTTATTTTTTGTTTAGTTTAGGTTATAAGAAATGTTGCAGGTTTCAGTCTATCACCATTGTCTTCTATAGTATTCTATAGCATTCCTATGCTCTGTAGCATTTTGGGGGTATTGGTGGAATGGCAGCTAATAGTAATATTACTTTGTCTTGATTCACCTTCTCCACCTAACACTGTTTTCCTGGGGGAGCTCTCAAAGAGCTGAGGTTGTTTTTGGACAGTTTTTTTTTTTTTTTTAAATATGCCTGGTTCTGCTAGTCTAATACTTAATATCTTAATCCATTCATAACAATGTCCCAATATAAAATGGTGAATAATTTTTTTTTATTTTTATTTTTTAATTTTGTAATGTATCTAATCTATATATATAAAGAGCCAGGGTCCGTAATATCCACAACGACCAAAGGCTCGACCGAATGCCAGGCTGCACATGCATCATGCCGAGCAGGCTGAACTGCTGACCTCTTGGAGAGAGAGAGCCGGGACTTGCAGCGGGACTTGCATGAGGCTGCCTCATGGCATCCCACATTCCTCCCTGACGGACCACTGCAACTCCAAGCCAGCGAGGGCTGCCTCCAGTCTGCCAAGCCAGCCCCAGGTCCTTGCCCCCACCCCAGGCCTGAGAGCACGGTGCTGGGCAGTGGTGCCCGGGGGTCCGGGAATGCAGCATGACAGGCCAGTGTGGCATGGGAGGGGCTGTGTTTACACCCTGGCACACACATCCCTCCTCTCTCCCCTCGGCGGCCCAACTCCTGCCTATGTGCTTGCCGGCAGGCCTGACTACACCGGGAGTGAGCCATGGCGATTGGAACGGCCACTTCCTGGGACGGGGCGCCGGGCCACGGCCATTCACAAGGACGCCGAGGCCCATGGGGCATGCACAGCCCTTGGGCAGCGGAGGCGGCCAGTCAAGCCGAGTCTGGCTTCAGTAGGGCCAGCGGGAGCCCAAGGCCACCCAGCCCCCACAGGTCCCGGGCCGGATGGTGGCTCAGCGGCAAGCGATGTCTCCATGCACAGTGCCCAGGGCAGCCATGAGCTCCTGCGACCCTGCTCCATGCTTCAGGAGGGGGGAGGAGGCTCGTGGCCACTGGCGCCCTAGGCCGCACCACTTGTGCTGCTGCCTGCCAGGCTGGCAGTGCCCAGAGTAGGCAAGCTGCTCCCGCCCTCTGGTGTTGGACAGGGAGAAGGGCTCTGGATGCAGGGAGGGGACCTCAGCCCGGATCCTCCCAGTACAGGGAAGGGGCCGGCCTTGGCCCAGTGGGGAGCTTAGGAAGTCTGGCTGAGCAGGCACTGGTTCATACCAACTCTTACTCTGCCATCTTCCTACAGTTCTCCAAGTTAGCCCCCCTGCCCCATCTCCCCGGGGGAATGGGCCCTAGGTGACCTCCCCAAGCGCAGACTGTTGACCTGGAGACCTTGAGGAAGAGTGCCCGATGGGGCCCGGGTGGGGGCCAGTGCAGAACTACCAGGGCAGAGCTGCTTTGGTGTCTTGGTGAAGTTTGCAACAGACCCAAGGAGGAAACCAAGAGGGGAAAGGCCAGGAAGAGTGAATTCTCAGTGCTTTAGCCACTTGAAAACAGCCCCGCTTGGAATGTGAGGTGGCTGTACATTCAGCTGAGAAGTGAGGGGACTGAACCCCACCGTCACTGGGCTCCTGTTGGTCCAAGGCCTGAGTGTCCACCATGACAAGGAAAAAATGGAGGAAGGGGGCTGGAGGAAGGGAGAACAATTGAAGGAAACTGTGTCTAAACTTTCCCCAGCCCTTTCTCTCTTTCTGCTGCCTACAAGAACCCTAGGCCTGGCCACAGTTCTGTGTCCACCTTTTAGTCCCCTATTCTCCAACCACAGAGAAAAGAAATAAGGAAGGAGTCCATGCTGCCTTCAGAAAGTATCTGTATACCTGATCAGCTGGTTTCCTCCCACAGAGGTAGGCCAGACTGCGGGTGTCAGTAGGACATCCCATGAGAGCTCCTGGACCCCCCCACCAGTGCACGAATTTTTGTGCACTGGGCCACTAGTTTAACATTATTGTTAAATTATAATTTTATGGATTATGGATCAGGAATATAATTATTTTCAAAATAGGTTTGCTCTACTTTAATCTTAAAAAAATTCCTTCCAGAGATTATGACCTTTTAGTGGTAAAATTACTTCACTCTAAAATCACATTAATATCCAAAGTCTAATTAGAGTTTGGTGTGAGCATATAAATGCAGTTTCTAAAATAGGAACAATGTAATATTTACTCAAATACATGGGGAAAGATTCCCAAAGAGAACAAAATCCTTATAATGAAACCTTTACTTTATCACAGAAACACTACTGCCTTCACAATTTATTTTTTAGAATTTCTCTTGATATGATGATCTAAACATTTAGGATAGTTGTATGAATTTAATTCAGCCTGCCTTCTAAAAGATATTGAACATCTAACCTCAGTACCTTAGAATGTGATTATATTTGGAAATAAGTGTTTGCTAATGATCATTTAAGATGAAGTAATTAGGGCAGACCCTCTTCTTATGTATTTATGGTTCTTACAAATAAGGGAAATTCACATAGACAAGCACACAGGGAGAATGCTATATGAAGATGAAGGCAGAGATATGGATGATACATCTACAAGCCAAGGAATGCCAAGGGTCATCAGCAAACCACGAGAAGCTAAAAGTGAGAGCCTGGCCCAGCTGGCATGGCTCAGTGGTTGAGTGTCAACCTCTGAACCAGGAGGTCATGTGTTTTTTTTTTCTCAATCAGGTTCAATTGCCAGTGTGCGGTATGCAGGAAGCATCCAATCAATGGTTCTCTCTCATCATTGATGTTTCTATCTCTCTCTCTCCCTTCCTCTCTGAAATCAATAAAAGATATATTTAAAAAATAAAATAAAATAAAATAAAAGTGAGAGCCTGGAACAGACTCTCTCTCACAGCCTCAGAAGGAGTCAACCTAGCCAACACCTTGATCTTGGACTTCTGGCTTCCAGAAATATAAGACTTGTGTTGTTTAAGTCACTCAGTCTGTGGCACTTTGTTATGGTAGCCCCAGGAAGCTAATACAATAGTCCTATATTTACTCTTTAAATTTGAATAATGAAAATTACTTAATTCTGTGGCTGCCTATTCCTAACTGAATCTTTGATCAAATGTGGGCACTTTACAATACAGTTGTGTTCTGTAAAAAATATCTGCATTTATTTCTTCATCAATGGATATTGTACATCTATTCCTCATATTTTGCAAAGATTCCACTGAGTTTCAAGTAAATATAAGCTCAAGATTAATTAATGTAATGGAAAAAAGTAACAAGAAAGCTATTTATACTCTTGCAACCTATTAGATGTTAAAATTTCAGAGTTATAATAATAATTGCAGTATTATTTCAGTAGTCAAGGTATTCTATTTGGGGAGAATAATAAAGTTATTTTGTTTTCAAATTCTGATTTAAGATACTGTGTTTTGTATAATTATGTTTACAAGTTTCTTGTAGATATGATATTTTGAATCAATTAAAACACAAGATGCAAATATATTTTGACAACCAGAAATTGTGATTTTATTATAAACCAACATTAATGTGTATTGTTATTAAATATTAAATGATCAATTAAATGAGTATGCTAAAAAGATCAAGGTACAAGCCAGGAAAAATATGCTGAAGAATTAATGTATCAATAATGCATTTATGCATTTTAAAAAGCATAGGAATTAGCTAATTAGCTTTTCCTTAAATGCTCGCATGAAGATGAGTTAGAGGTTTATAACAAACCACTTTGTTTCAGTGTTTTGTTTTTATCTTTATCTGAGTATATGTTTATTGGTTTTTAGAGAAAAAGGAAGGGAAGAGAGAGAGAGAGAGAGAGAGAGAGAGAGAGAGAGAGAGAGAGAGAGAGAGAAACACTGATATGAGAGAGAGAGACATGGGTTGGTTGCCTCCAAAATGCACCCTGACCTAGGATCAAACCCAAAACCCAGGTATGTGCTCTGACCAGGAATTGAACCCCCAATCTTTTGGTGTAAGGGACAATGCTCTAATCAACTAGGCCACCTGGTCAGGGCTGTTTCATTGTTTTTGATCTGTACTGTTTTAGTTTTTCAAATACATTTATTAAGTCTAAAACTGAACTAGTTTCTAAAGTAAAACCAGAAAAGAAAAGGGTTTAAATGGCCTACAAGTAATGTTTTTAAAATCTTTGATCAGGCTGGTTCAATATCTCTATGTACCTCTATTTTTATACTGCATGTAACTGACAAGAAAGATAAGATTACATGTCAGATATTGTCATACTTCTGCCCTGTTTGCTGATAAGATCTTATCAAGGTGAAGTTCTTCAATTTCTTTGCCTCTTGCTCTCTCTTTTTTTTTTTATTGTTAAGGTCTTCAGGCCATAAATGATATCTCATAAAAAAATTAAAGCAGAAAAAATACTTTCTAGGACTTTTTTAAAGATCACCAAAATCCATGTCTTTTATCTAAAACCAAACCAAAGCAACACAACCAATGCATTCATAAAGGCAATGAGATGATAAGAATCATTTGGTTTTTCAGGCTTGCTGCTATTCAACTTAAGCACAACATTTCACAAATGCATATTACATCTGATCATGGACTGAGTGAAAACACATTGCTATCTCATGCCTGCACAACATGAAAGTAAATCTGGTGATTTGTTTTAGATGATTTTTTCATTCATGCTCATTTCGGGGGATCAGAGGACTAGAAAAATCAAAGTCACATAAAGTGTTTGCTGTAAGTAGCACAGTGATATAATTTTGTAGTTGACAAATAGTCTTTCATTTTATATGTAAATCCTAACATCATAGAAAAAAACAGAATTTTGTACATCAAGCCCATAAGTCCCTGTATCTCTTTCTTTAATCTAACCCCACCTATTTCTTTATACAAAAATCAACTTTTTCAGTAGCTGCTTTGGCTCAGTGGATAGAGCGTAGGTCTGAGGACCTAAGGGCCCCAGGTTCAATTCCAGTTAAAAGCATGTATTTCAGTTGCAGGCTCCTCTCCGGCCTGGGCCCTGGTCAGGGCTTATGCAGGAGGCAACCAATTGATGTGTTTCTCTCACATTGATGTTCCTCTCTATCTTCCCTTCTCTTTTCCACTCTCTCTCTAAAAAAAAAAATCAATGAAAACATACCCCCCGGTGAGGATTAAAAAAAAAATCATCTTTTTGGTTTCATAAAAATGGGTCCCATGCTTCTGAAAGAAGATCAAGAAGTGGTATTTATGTCAGGTTAAAAAGCTTGTACTTAATCATTTGAGTCATGAAAAACCATTAAAAGTATTTAAAGAGAGGAATGGCTGAGCAGAGCTAGGTGTCAGATCCTACTATTGGCATCATGAAGTATGGCTTTAATTTGAGTGAAAGAACGCAGTAGGGTATGCTGAACCAAATGATTAAAAAGAACCTTTCAAAATTATACCTGTATGTTTTAGTAATGATATTATCATATCCACCTAGGTCTGAATTTCTTTCAGATTCTACACAAGTTTTTTAAACTTCCTTTACTGGAACTTTCTTTTTCTTTTAGCTTTATTGAGTTATAATTAACAAATACCATCATGTAAGTGTAAGGAGTACAACATAATAATTTGAAACATATGCATATTATAAAATGATTACACAATAGACTTAGCATGTCCATCACTTTACATATTTAAATGTTCTGTGATGAGAACTTTTAAGATCTTAGCAACTTCCTTTTTTTCCCTGGTATTCACTCTTTTTTATTGAATTTATTGGTGGTGACATTGGTTAATAAAATTATTTGGTTTCAGGTATAGTATACAGCTCTACAATACTGCGCATTGTATTGCCTGTTTACGACACCAAGTCAAGTCTCCTTCTATCACCATTTATCTTCCCTGTATCCTTCTCCACCTGTCCTTCCTGTCTGAGCGATGTCCGCAGTGTTGTGCTGACATTTTCCCAAGGTGTTCCTCCTCCTCTATTCTGAATTATGTCATACAGTTTGTAGGTTCACACCACTAAAAATATCAGCTGTGTCTTGGATTCAACCTTCTCCATTTCTTACTTCCACTAAAATTCACAGATTATATTCATTCCATCTCTGCAAACATATACATTTCCAAGTCCTCTGCTCCCATTCTTTTTTTCTTGGTCTATTTTAATAAACTCTGAATGTGTGAACCTCTTCCAAATGCTTCCAACGCCAATTCATTTTTAACATCATTGTCAAGACTTGTCTTTTTTTCTCTAACTCACACTTCATTATCCATTTCCCTATGTGAAAAACTTTTCTCATGTCCTAGATGTTCTTTCTCCACCTACCAACATTGTTTTCAATGTATCCAGGTTTTATGCACTTTGGTCTATCATATCAAACCTCAACTATTTCCAGAGCATGTCATGGAACTATTTATGTCTCCATGCCTTCATGCTATTGTCTCTTCAAGTGGATCTGCTCTTTCCTTCTTCCTCCAACTTATAAATGATGCTACTCAGGAAAACTCAAAAGATATCTTTCACATGAAGGCTTCTGTTTTGTTTTGTGTGTTTTTTCACACTAACCAATAGGCAAAACACTGGCCCCCAAGATATGTCCAAGTGCTAATCCCCAACCTTTGAATATGTCAGGTTATGTGGGAAAGGAGAATTGAGGTTACAGATGGAATTAAGTGTGCTAGTCAAGTTGACCTTGAGATGGGGACATTATCCTGGATTATCCCAGAGGGACCAATGTAATCCCAAGGGTCCTTATAAATTGTGGAAAATGGAAGCAGAAGAAGAGTCGGAGATGGCAGTGTGAAAAGGTCTTGGCTCCATGTCCCTGGCTTTTAAGATGGAGGAATGGGGCCACGAGGTAAGAAATATGAGAAACCTTAGAAGCTAGAAAAGGCAAAGAAATTAATTTTCCTCCCAGAGCCTCAAGAAAGAATGCAGTCCTGCTGACACTTTGGATTTAATCCAGTGAGATCAGTTTTAGAATTCTGACCTCCAAAATGGTGAGACAATACATTTTTAAGTCATTAAATTGGTGTTAATTTCTTTTAGCAGCAATAGCAAACAATCACACAGGAAGATTAACATCTCTCCCTTTAAGGTGAGAAAAATATTTATACAGAAACTATACTACATGCCTGTCACTTTTCTAGGTGCTTTTCCATGTCCTCTTTTTCATCTTTGTAACCCAAGGCAGTAGATCTTATTATTCTCACTTTAAAGATAAGAAAAAGATTTCTCAGAAGCTTTAGCACTTTATCAATCTCATGAAATTAGGTGATGTAGTCAGTGCTGGAGATGGAGGAGAGGTGAAGAATGCACACCAATGTGAGTTTATCTGTTTCTGCATCTGATATTATTTTCTCCATCCCATATCCTCACCCCCCCCCCCAATCATATAGCAGCTCTTCCATTTAGATTCTCTTATTCATTGACCACCAATACTGAGGTTAAGATAAGTTTAGTGACCTGCTCACATAGCTGATTGTTCTGACTCCAAAGACCATGGTCTTCTCACTGTGCTCTGTTGCCAGCATGTCGTACCAATATCTTTAAAAAACTGGCTTAATAGCTTGGTGCAGCTGCCTCGCTTTGGCAGAACTTCTTAGGGAAATACAAAGCACAGATCTGTTTTACATCATCTTTGATGGAAAATGGTTGAAAGAAACACCATTGGCATTAATTCCTCACTTCTCCATCATGAAGCAATAGCTAGACTTTGAAATTTTTTAAAAGCAGGCACACTCATTTAATGGTCGCCCAAGTTTATTCTACTGACTGAGAAACTTTTTAATACAGCTGCTAAAACATGCTGGCAATAGGCAACTGTATGTCCTTCTTTGGGATATAATGCTTTGCAGATGCATCAGAAGGTTTTATCTGTTTTCTCCAGCAATTACTTTCTATCCTCACTCTCTCCAACTTTTTGAGAGGAGGGAGACACCTATAATAATTTGATAATATTTATTTTAAAGAACATAAAGGTGGGATGGTATCTATTCCATGTCCACTTTTTTTTACCAATAACTTTCTCCCACTTTCTTTCTCAGCATTCTTTTATTCTGTGGATTATTCATTTGAATCAAATTCCTTGAACTATTATATCTATTGAATTGAAACCATTATCTTATTAGTCCTTACTAATAAAGAAAATAGTAGATATTATTAAAATTAATAGAAAAAGGAGAAAGTAAAGTTTTGAAAATTTTGTTGCTTTTGGAGATTCCTAGACTTAGAGAAATCCTTGCTTTTCAAGAATGAGAGAGAGGCATATGGAGACCAAATTTCATAGTTCTGAATGAACAGAAAGTGCTGAAAAATTAACACCGTTGAAAAATGTAAATTCACAGTTGCAACTATAAATTCCAACAGTTATATGCTCTCTGGAGCAAAATTCCAGTATTCCATTAAATTATCCAAGATCTTAAGAGTTTTTACTCTTAAGAGTTTTATTGGAATTTTTTGCAAATTATAGATAAATATCATAATTAATGGACATGGATAGTGGCTTCATGAGTTAGCCATGTATATGAAGTGTGAATACACATTTTCCATTTTGATTGTTGACTGAAGAGAAATTTTATGATCAGTTGTCAAGATGAGAGAAAATGGAATTGTGCACAAATGGAGCTGAGTGGCATGGCATCTAAATCCAACTCAGGTGATTTGAGTCCTAATAGAGAAATGATCAGACCCAATGTCTGCAGCGACTGGTTACTTCAGATTAGTTGTAGAACTCTGAGAAAAAGAGTGCTATTTAAAAGGTCAGGTCTATGTGGTACTAAATTACTGTAATCAGGATGCATTGGGATCCACAGATTTTAGGAGAAAACTACTCCTCACATTTCCAAACAAAGCACAGCACCATCAGGCCCCTTCTGCTGGAAACACGTTTTGTGGGAAACGGCACCCTTAGTTTGGACTCTGTCAGGCACATAGGAGCCCATGTGCCCAGCAGCCATATGCCCTGTCAGGCTGCTCTCTGACCCAGAAACACTGGAATGAAGAGAACAGGAGGCGGGAGTGGAGGAGACGCTGGGTGACGGATGCATTTGGGATGACATATGGAAAGCTCTTGTTTGTAGCTGGAGAATAAAATAGGAAAGTATAGTAAAAAGTCAAATTGAGTCAGAGCAGCTCCTAGTGACTTCAGTCTTGGAATCCTACCAAAATATTGTAAAATGCTACTCTATTCAATTCTGTGATAATTCACACAGTTTTACTTTTGCTACATATAAAGATATTGTAAGTTGTCTCATTCCTAAAAAATAAAGAATCACTTAAAAAAACACACCTGCTAATACGTTAAAGTGTGCTGTAACATATCTATTTGTATTTCAATTAATAAACATAGGGAAAAAGTCCACAGGTGTGGTCTTCAGATGGGAGAGATCTATAAATTGCCACAAAATTCATGTGGGGAGCGGGATAGTTTTACTTTTGTAACAGGTGTAAAGCCTTCTAATCTTCTTAAAAGTAGGTGTTATTATGTACCACACATTTTTCATAGGAATAAAATGAGATGAGAAATAAAATCACTTGTGCAAAGCCCAACACTGGGTAAATCATAAAGTTGGGATTTTAACTGAACAGGCGTGGATTATAAAGTTACTTCTTTTGCCCCTTCTAAAGGCCTTTAGCAGATGGGGGAAAAAAGAAAGAAAGAAAATATATGTGATGGATAATAATAATCATACTTTGATATTTTTATGAATGTTCATATGCATGTAGTAACTACAATTAATATCAAGCCTGATAATATTTTTAAATTATATATATATATATATATATATATATATATATATATATGTTCAAAAGAAAATAAAACACTATAAGAGATCCCATGTAACTTTCAGCCAGCTTCCATAATCATGGAATTATGGCCAATATTGTTTCAGCTCTGCCCACTTCCCACCCCCAGATTATTTTGAAGCAATTCCCAGACATGTGATCATATTTGAAGATGTAGTTCATGGGTAGTTTTACAGAGAACCAGGTGTAAGATATCTGGAAGTAAGTATAGAGGTTGGCAGACGCTGTTAAGGAACAAAAGGACAAGGTTCAGGCTTCTGGGAGGATTCAGAAGCCTTGTAGACCAGAGGCCAAGTGGCAAAGCTGAAACATGACTGTGGCCAGGAGGGCCGGCGGGAGAAGAGCAGAAGCAGCTGGAAGCGACTAGGTAAAGTCAAGTTGCTCAGTCATGACAAAAGAAGTGCTAATGCTCCACCAACAAAAAAAATTACCAGTCAGCAAGTGATTTGGGCTAACAGGCCATTAAACCTCATTTCTCATAAGTAAAATCTCACCCAGGGGTGTTCCTCCCAGTGCGGATCGTCAGACTATCCGAGCACCAGGAGATGAATGCCCTGAACTGTCACTAAACTTTAGAAACTCCGACTGGCTAATGTTTAATAGCATAATGAGATATGTGCACACCTTGCATGGTTGTCATTTTTGTTTAATGCTGCCTGCACTGGTAGAAAGAAAGGCGGTGATCCTTCTCTCTAAAATTCCTCCTGACACTCAGAACAAAATGAACTTTAGTGCAAGGAAAGGTTTCACCTTTTACTGTTTCTGACACAAATTTGAGTGTTATACAGCAGGAAGTGTTTGACACTGTAATTTAAAATGACAAAGGGAAGTGAGCTGTGCAATCCGCCTGAATGCGATATTCCCCTTGGACCTTCCCATCCCAACATCATCTTCTGAAACTGTCACATTGTGTGAGGTGCTAAATGGAGATTAAGGTGGGGGCAAACATATTTTCACAGCGGGTTAAGTACATAGGGATCTGGGAATACAGACCATGTTTAAACTAAATCTCGGAAGTCTATCTATTGATCTATCTATCTAGGCATCTATTGTTCCCAGCTTACTGAGTGTACCAAGAATATCTGGGTAGAGAAACCTGTTTTAGATTTAGTTACTTTTAAGTAGGGAGGATAAATAACAATAATGTTTTTGAGAATTTATGTTTGACTTCTGAATGTTATTCTTAAGGCTAGAACATACTTTCTAAATTAATGGGAACATAACCATTTTCTATGTGGAAAAAATAAATAATGAACACAATACACAAAACTAAAAAAATAAGCATGCAAATATGGATCATAAAGAGGGTTAAAATTAAATGGTAAGGACTTTAAAATATGCTAATGTAATGCAGATACTGCTAATGGACACATAATAATAAAGATTATCACTATAGTTCTTTGATAGGAAACTACCATATTTTTTATGTCAAAATCTAAAACCATTATTTTAAGTTCAATACCTATTTTGATAAGAAAAAGAGGGAGAACCAATATAAGAATATAATCTTATCTAAGGAAAATATTTCTGTGAAATGCTTTAAAGGAGCAATGTTTTGTATTCAAATCCTAAATGTAAAATTTTTCTTTTTCAAAAAGATAAAATAAGACACTTACATTTTAAAATTATTAGCAGGTGATGATGAAGATGTTGATGATGAGAATAGTGGGGGCAGCAGTGGTGGAATAAAACTGTATCTGGAAGGTGTGTACAATCTAACACTTGTGAAAATAAATGCATTTTATTATAGGTATTTTAAAACTTAATTCATAACTTGAATTGAAGTTTACAATTAATAAATATTATTAAATTCCATTTGTTTTATTCTTTTAAAAAGTAAGGCATTGCTCTACTATGATTGCTTCTCCCTAATAGTATTAACCTTCTTAGGGGAACTGTTATATTGCTGAATTGAGCACTACAGAAACATGTCACAGTGGGAATTGATCATCTCATACTGTTCACAGAAGACTAGGTTCATTATCCATGCTAAGAATACACGGAAAATGTCTTTGAAATGTAAGCTACACAATGGTTTGTTTTGAATTGTGACCTCACATGGGTTATTATGTGATCCTGGGGAATTTTGCTGATGCAAAATTTTGTACTTTTTTTTGAAAGGCACTGCTGGGGCTAAGATAAATGAATTTTCATGTAAATACCTAGGGAGCTCTGAAACTCCTGTTAACAAGAGGAAATGCATTATCAAGAACTGTAGAACTCTCCAAGCCCAGAGAAGTTGCTACTAATTGGAGAGTTGAATGTGCATTAGGTTGAATGAATCTGGGTGCAAAAAAAAAAAAAATAGTTATAATTTGATAATATGATCTTGCCTAATAAAGCAAATTAACATCATGATCCAAATTTATCTTAAATTTCTAAAACCTGTTCAGTGTTTAGGTTGCTGATAGAAAAATATAGAGAAAAGAAATATTTGATTGATTAGTAATTTTATAATAGTTGTTTCAATTTATGGGCTTTTCTAGTTTCCGTGTGAAAATAGTCTAGGATTTGTGCTGCATTGAAAACATTTTGGCAGCAGATCTTCCATGCCATACAATATTTTCATCAAAATTCTTTTATTCTTCTCATGCATATTACAAATCAATGACAAACAGTCAAAAGATCAGTTTAATTCATTCTTGTGAATGGTGATTTGCAATCTAGTCAATTCTAAATCTGCTCTTACATGTGCTTTTAAATTGTATGTTCTATGAAGTTATTAAGAGTAAGTAATAAGGAATCGAATTCAACTCACTTCAATGTCTCACTTTCTTTTTTTGATGGGTAGTATTGATTTTGGAGTTTGTCAGTGTCAGGAACAGTAATGAAATATGTCTTTTCCATACTCAAAAGTCTTTTGATTAGCCAGAAAAGATGGTCATGAATTGAGAGTTTCTCCCCAAAGCTCCTAATTATATCATTTTCTCTCTCTGTTCTCTCTTAATTCTTTTACACATGTATTTAAAAAGAAAAAGACAAAAATAAAGAAGAAGAAGTCTTCCAACATGGACGAAAAAAATAATGTGCTCAAGTTTCCAAAGAACAAAGTCCTTCTGGGACTGAATTTAGTAGAAGGCAGAATCACCACGAAGTCAACTCAAATAATCTTATTATTGAAATCACCAGAAAGACATAATTATAGAATTGTCCTGTGGTTTGAACCCTGAGGCCAATTTTGTAGTGTGAGTCCATTGAAATATGAAATCAGATGTAAAATATACCTTTTAGAGAGCAATTTTATTATTCTATTGGCACAGAAAAGTTTTTTAAGCTATTATAGTATTTTACCTCAATTAGAAAAATGACCTTTTTATTATAATGAATATTTCTAATCTTAATAATTTTTTTAAATCAGTGGGATAAGTGAAAACTGTAAATGGCACATCATTTTTGTATATAAGAATTAAAAGATAATATGACTGCTGTTCAATAAAAATGCTTAATTTTTTAAAAATATTGTTCTTTCTCTTTGATTATAACATTTCTAGAAGAACAATTAGTTCTATGAGAAACTGAGAAAGGCTGGTATTATTATGTTGTTTCTGTAATCACCATGAGACTGTGCTGCACCTTCTTAGAGGGGGAATCTTCATTGCAGTGTGGGTTGGATCTTACCATGTCCCCACTCACCTAAAGAACCATGGAATTCTACAGCTAAGTCTAACCCAGAGAAAGCATTACATTTTAAATATGTAAAAAAATGTTTTATTGAAACAGCACTTGTCCAAATGCATAATTTTTAAAACATAATATCTTTGTAATATCTAAAAGCACTTGACCTAGAAGTTTGGATTTTTTGTGGCATTTCTTGTCTTGTGTCAACTGTATTTGATTAGAAATATATGCAGTGGGTCAAGAAGTGAGTAGGTGTGAGAAATAAGACACACTGAAGTGCTTGCAACATGACAATCTTTTGTTTTAAGTTAGGAAAGACACCTTGTCATAATCAATATGTCTAGATTACCACATCTTCCCTTGTGGTGCCCACTCATTCATATTAAGCTTACAATGGCTTGGCTCATGACCAAGCCTACCCAACACTGCTCAAAGGTAAGAATTACTCCTCATGTTGCCCGTGGCTCTACCTGTTCTAGAAGCTCTGGAGGACAGGGAGTTATGGGGGTAGAGGGCACTGTGGGGGTTCCACAGGCATCAATCACTATTTCTCCATCTGGCCATATACCTGACCTTACCATCAGATAAGGCAAGAGGGAGCAACTCTGTTCTACTTTTTTTCTAAAGAGTTTATTGTCATCTAAGAGAACTCAGGATATCCAAAATGTGTTTTACCTTCTTATTTCTTTTCCTCAAGAACAGAGTAAAATTACTTTCTATGTGATATATACTAGAGACCCGATGCACGAAGATTCATGCAAGAATAGGCCTTCCTTCACCTGGCTGCTGGCACCACCTTTGCTCTAGCCTGGAGCCGCCTTTCTGCCTTCGCTCTGGCCCGGAGGTGCCTTCCGCCTTTGCGTGCTGCCCAGAGGCCCGGAGCGGCCAAGGTGGGGTGGAACACCTGTGTTGTCACCATGGCAACGACACAAGCATCCCATCCTGGCCACCACCATCTTTGTTGCATCAATTTGCATATTCCCTCCTTATTGCCTGTGGGTGCCACCATCTTTGTTGCAAAGTGATGGTCAATTTGCATATTCTGTCTTTATTGAATAGGATATATATTTACATATATATGGGCTCCCTACTTATAACTTTGATTCAAAGAGATACTAAAACACAGGAATAGTAAATATAAAATTTGTGAGAAATCAATATCACTTGTGAATTTTCCTGCATCATTGAACACATGAAGTCTCCTTTCATTTATGATTGATTGTGTGTGGTTTTTTTCAGTAGTCACATAAACATGTGCTATGTTTATGATTTACATGATGACCATATTTAGTATTAATCTTAGTAATCCCTTAGGAAGGGATGCTTTTGGAGATCTACAACTGAACAAAATAATTTTTGTCATAGTATTTTCCTCAAGGCACGGGCAGATCACTGTTTCTCTGGATAAGCTCCTGATTTAGCAGTGGCTTGAATTTATGGCCCACATGGTTCCAAAAACCCATCTTTAAAAGTAGAATACCATTTGGCACTGTCAGCTGGTCACCTGTGAAAGGTAATCAGTAATTGAGCATGACGGAGGGCTCACCAAGTCATGCCTCCCATCTCAGGCTAACTCCAAGGCATAAATGTTCCAGGGAATGTTTCACCCAATCAGCCAAACAATTTAAGTTGTTATTTCTCTTTCTCCCTTGTTATTTTGCTTGCCTTTAATCTTAGTATCATTCTAAAATGCTCTCTTGCCTCTGAGAAAATGAAATCAATTTGAGTGTTTATGTAATACAATATCACCATTCTCATATTTAAACATCAATCATGATTCCTTTACACTGGATATTGTTACACCTGTTAGGTGATAAATTTCAAATGATTTCTAAATCACTAGGTTTAGATGTGTGCTTATCAAGAAGTTCTTATAAATTATTTAGTTTATTGTAATAATCTCATAAATAAGATATAATGGGATTTTTCTTAGGTGAGGAATCATAGAAGAAAAGTAAGCAACTTTCCAAAGTCTTTAAGTGGTAGAGCTAATATTTATATTTAGTTTGGCCAACACATATATGTGTTTTTGTTTTGCTTTGCTTTTTACAAATAACAAAAGTTCTTTCAAAAGTGCTAATCATTGATTATTGATAAATTCATTCAATAGTAAGAGTGATTCACAGTTTTAGAAAGTACTTAAGTTCCAGATACATTTTAGATGTTGCATATGTGGTTATGAAATGAACAATTCACTGCCTTTATGTAATTTAAATTATCCTGGTTGGTGACAAAAAATAAATAAATGACTAAAACTGTAATATATCAGAATATACCAGTGCTAAAAAATAAAAGAGGGGAAATGAGCATTAGGTGCAGTTTTTGTGATGTGTTATTGAGGTGATAAGGTGGAAAATGAATAAAGAAGACAAAGCAGTGAGGGAAGAGCTCTCTTTGGAAAGTCCATTTCCTGTAGAGCAATCTGCCAGTGCACACGCCCTGAATGGGAACAGTATGTTTGCAGAAGATCATAAAGAGACACTGGATTAAAATTTTGTGCTCAGGGGAGAGAGGGGAAGGACATGGGGTTAGAAGGCTATGGAGGACTTTTGCTTTTGTGCCAAATGATCAAGCAGGCCACCAGGAGGGTATGAGCAGAAGATTGCTAGCCATTCCATTTTGGAAGAAGAACTCTGGGTGCATTGCTGAAAACTGACTATTGGGAACTAACAGTGAATTCAGAGAAAAGAAAAAGGATGCTATTTCACTAACACAGACAAGAACTGATGGTTTCCTGGGCCAAAGCAAGGCCAAAGGACCAATGAAGCAGAGACTACATTAAGATACTAAGGGGGTAGATATTAGAAGGATTGTCTAGAGAATTTTTAAATTACCCAGAATTGTGGCAGAAATAAAAATGAAAAATGAGACATTAATCCAAGTAATAAATTGTGAAGGGAAGAAGGAAAGTAGACCAGAGGACTACAGATTATTATAACAAGATGACAGGATTAAACTGTCTGATGGTATGAGCACTTGTTGCGAGTGCTAGAGAAAGTGGAGCTATTTGTCCTCCTTTCTTTCATAGTGTCAGCTCTGTGACAGTAAGTGTTCAGACTCCTGTAGTTTGTATGTCTCTATTATCATTTTACAAGGACTATTCTGTCCAGAGGGCAAGTTTTTATAACTTGATTTTCCTTTTGCTTTAATTTTATTTTCCATTAATGGCAAAATTTCTACTCAATATCATTTCTATTTCCTGCAATTTCTCTCTCTTGGCTTAATACTAAGGAAATGTATGTTTCTCCGGGTAATGCGTTTCTTATAGTCTGTACTCTCTCCTGAGATTTTTTTTTTCTCAGTATATTACAATTTTTTTCATGGTATTCAACATGATTTTTTCTCTGTACAACTTTTTGATTTCTGCAAAATAGATACCTACCCTCATTTCTTAATGATTTGTTCAGTTAATAATAAATCAGAGAATAACAATGTGGGAGAAATTGGTGTTGATGGGTTAAGAAGGAAATATTAATTTAGGTTTTCTTTTCCCTTTTCTCCCAAGACCTGGTTCTTCTTCAAATTCTAACAAAGCTCTAATTATATTATAAGTCCAGTCAAATCACAGTCTTTCAAAGGTCACTCCAGATGGCCTACATCATCTTCTTATAATTCTTCTATCTTGCTTTTCTCCAACACTCTTCCCTAAATTATATCATAAACATTTACATTTTAGTTTAAAAAACACTCAAGAATTAAATCCATTGGGGTAATTTACTTAACAGAAAAATACCATAAATCATGTTTTATTTGAATTTTTTTATATTGCAGAAAGTGCAAAACAACCAGGCAACTCTTATTTTCTAACTTGGCTTGTGATTTATGATTTCTCTACATCTTCTAGGACTTGGCTTTTGCATGTGTAAAAGGTGATTATGTTGGCAAAACACGTCATTTGTTCCCAAAGTAAAAATGAAGATGGAGAGCTGCTGATCACCTCTCTAACAGCAAAACCTGGGAACATGCTGAATCTCCCTCACCACCATCTATAACCAAAGTGTCCCATTCTCCCACCACAGGAACCCATTTCCAGTGACTTCACAAACCTTAGGCCTTTGTTGGGCCACCATTATTTGGAGCTTGATAAGTGGTTTTACCATTTCCACCTTTTGTTTCACAAGCTGCCAAATTAACTTGACCCAGTGGGCAGTCTGATGTCCAATGGATCTCCGTGGCTAGTGTGGTGATATCAGCACCAAACTTCCACTTTAGTTTGCCCTTATTCAGCCAGGAAAGGTGTTGTCCATCCCTAACTTTCCCTTGCCCCCATTCCACCCTACATATCCTATATTCCCTCCAAGGCAGGATCATCCTTCGGGAATGGGCTCTTAGCCTCCTGGCCACTGAGGATGTTCTTTGTTAAGCCTAGATAGCTTTTCTAGGTAAGGATTCAGGATGCAATAGGAAGCACCAATCTGGCCTCAGGTTCAAGTGATAATAAACAATTTTTTTAGTACTAAAGAGGCATTACACCTCTGGCCATTAGGAAAGCTGAAATTTTAGCAATGGTTTAATCTATGACACTTCTGTATGCAATAGGAGGACAAAGGCCCAAGTGATTGATCAGTTCAGAAGATTCTGCAGGATTCACCATCAGAAGACACCTGTGGCATGGATTATGGTGGTCTTGATGTTTGTGGTTTGGAAATCTGCATTATAGACCCAATTAAGGATTGTTAGCTGATCTGCCAAGTTTTTGTTTTGTTTTTAAATAAACTTTAAAAAAATTTAGAACAGTTTAAAGTTAACATAAAAGTTGTGAAGATAGAACGGAGTTGCCACATATCATCCTACCTAATAAAGAGGGAATGTGCAAATTGACCATCACACCATCACAAAGATGGTGGAGCCCAGTCCTCTCAGCCCTGCCGGAATCCTCCAGTCCTTTCAGCCCTGCCTGGGGGCAGCAGGCACATGGTGCGGCCAGACCCGCCCTCAGCCCCCCAGCCTGTGCTTCAGATGTCAGCTGCCCAGGCTCCCTGGGCCGGCCCAAGGAGCAGGCAAACATCAGATGGCAGAAGCCCAGCCGCCCAGGGCCACCCAAGGCTCAGGTACTCAGGGCCAGCTAAGGCTTGCACTGCCGGCAGCGTCAACAGCAGAGGTGTGATGAGGCGTCACCTTCCCCTGATCGCTGGGTCGCCTCCCACCCCTGAGGGTTCCCAGACTGTGAGAGGGGGCAGGCCGGGTTGAGGGAGCCCCCCTCCAATGCATACATTTTCATGCACTGGGCCTGTAGTCTTATATTGTATGAAACATTTGTTATAAATAATGAACCTATATCAATACATTTTTATTGACTAACATCCATACATTACTTAGACTTTCTTACTTGTTAAGTAATGTCTCTTTTTTTCTGTTCCAGGATACACATTATATTCATTAGTCATGTTTCCTTAGATGTCTTTGGGCTCTAAGAGCTTTTCAGAATTCTTTTGTGTTTTGGTGACCTTCATAGTTTTGAGGAATACTGGACAGGTATTTTGTTAGAATGTCTTGTAGTTGAGAGCTTTCAAGTGTATTCCTTATGAATAAAATAGGTTGTGCATTTTTGGTACAAAAACAGAAGCAGAAAAGTGCCATTCTCACCAGGTCATATCAATGTTATCTACTATCAACCTGACTTATCACTGTAGATGTTGCCCTTCATCACCTGGCTGAAATAACTTTAATCAAGTTTCTCCTCTATCAAGCTACTCTTGTATCCTCTTTTAATTCTGAAAGTGACCAGAGTTTGCACCCCAAAACATCTCTTAGGACACTGATTATTTTTGTTATTTATTTTTAAGAACAAAAGACACAGAAAGAACCTTTGGCCCTCCCCCTTTACCTGCATGAGGCATTTGGATAGAACAAAAAAATTAAAGGAAGAGAGCTATTTATTTTAGCTATTCACCTTGGCATGTATGAATGAAGTGTGGCAGAAAGGGAGAAATCTAGAAAGCCTGTTTTTTAATCCCCTTCCGTGTCCCATTGTTTCTGGGTGGCCCAGCAAGAATTTGTTTACCACATGTTTGCTCTTACTCATCTACTAGTGAATTTCATACTTTCCCTTTGAAATCCTAGATCCCTGCTCCTTCTTCTTAGTCCATAATGGCATATAAACCTCAACTACTCAATGTGTTCTCAGTTCTCATATTCTTAATGGAACTCCCATGTGTACATATTTAATAAAATTGGTTATTTTCTCCTGTTAATTTGTCTTACTAATTTGTTTTGTTAATTTGATTATTAGTCCAGCCAGAAGAATTTAGAAAAGTGGAAAGGCAAGTTATTTTTCTGTTCTCACAATACTATAGTCTTTGTAAGGAAGTTACTATGTGCAGTCCATACTTCAGGAGGGAGGTGTCATGCTTCAAGTCCTTGAAGAAGTAACCACACTTGTTATTTGGAATCTTCTGCATAGGAGATCTGTCTCACCCCTCCAACTTATTTATATATTCAATTATTTATTTATATCAATGTGTTCTTTTGGACATTTATTGTATACTTTAGGTTATAATCAAATATTACTTTATATGTTGTTATGTACTCAAAATGTCCTACCATTTTTCCACTAGAGTTTTTTGTTTTGTTTCGTTTTTTGTTTTTTCAGTTAGCTTCTGTTTTCCTTTGGCATGCCTCATACTTGCAGGGTATCTTTTTCATGCTTCCTTACTGTTTGAAGCTATGAGAGCCACTAGGTTCCTCTTGTATATTTCCTATTTAGTTCTAGAATCTGCCATTTCACCAAGGAGCACAGGTACCTTTTATTATAGAATGACATTAGAAGTCAAGATCTGAACACTTGAGGTATTTGTTTCTAGTGGCTAAATGAAGACAAAAATGTATCCTATCTAATAAAAGAGTAATATGAACATTGACCATTACTCCAACACACAAGATGGCCACCCCATGTGGACACAAGATGGCCAGCAGGGGAGGGAAATTGGGGGTGACCAGGCTGGCAGGGGAGGGCAGTTAGGGGCGACCAGGATGACAAGGGAGGGCAGTTAGGGGCAATTGGGCTGGCAGGGGAGCAGTTAGGCATTGATCAGGCTGGCAGGGGAGTGGTTAGAGGCAATCGGACAGGCAGGAGAGCAGTCGGGAGCCAGCAGTCCTGGATTGTGAGAGAGATGTCCAACTGCCCGTTTAGGCCTGATCTCGGGCAGTCAAACATCCCTCAAGGGGTCTCAGATTAGAGAGGGTGCAGGCTGGGCTGAGGGACACCCCCCCATGCACGAATTTCATGCACCGGGCCTCTAGTATCTTTTATAATTTTCTTGTTCCTAATTGGTCTTTTGGACAACATTTTGGTAAACATGATAGGAACAAGGTATTAGGTGGTTATTGTACCTGGAAAAATGTAATAAATGTCAGGAATGTTCTAAGGGATGGGAGGGAAAATTGGGAATACTGTCTTAAGTGTTGTAAGATAACTAGAGGCCTGGTGCAGGGATTCATGTACTGGTGGGGTCCCTCAGCCTGGCCTCTACCCTATCGCAATCTGACATCCCCCGAGGGATATGGTAGTGTGCAAAGCAGCAGGCGGCTGCGAAGGAGCCAAAGCCTGGGCTGTGCACCTCACCACTCCTGCTCATCCCAGCCCTGCTATGCCTGCCACCACAGATGCAGGAGAGACTCACTCCACAGCAGCTGTACTTGCCAGCCATGAGCCCTGCGTTTGGCATCCTGCAGTCAGCTGAGCAGCACTCCTGTTGTGGGAGTGCACTGACCACAAGGGCACAGCTCCTACATTGAGCATCTGCCCCCTTATGGTCAGTACACATCATAGCAACCAGCCATTAGGTTGCTTAGGCTTATATATATATATAGATTGCACTATCCATAAAGTGGTTTAGTGTTATTTGAATGTAGAACTTGGTTACTTATAAATGTGTATTAAAAACTCAGGGAAAACCACAAAATATTTTTAGTAATTGATTTATTTTAGAGAGAGGGAGAGAGAGAAAGAGAGAAACATCAATTTTTTGTTACACTTATTTATGCATTCTTTGGTTGATTCTTATCTGTGCCCTGACTGAGGATCAAACCCGCAACCTTGGCATATTAGAATGATGCTCTCTCTAACCAACTGAGCTATCTGGCCAGGACCACATTTTTTTTTCTTTTTTGGAGTTTGTATATTTTATTTGTCGTTCTCTATGGGGATTAAAAACGGCTTGGGAAAATAATGTGCTTTGTTCCAGCTCTTTTTTCTTTTTTTTCCATTATGGGAATTTTAATTAAGAATTCAAAAAGAGAAACCAAACTAAGTACCCAAAAGTAAAGCATAAATTGTAAGTGACTAGAGACTCTAAGGAAAGTAGATATTGTGCTTCTTAATAATACAAATAATAGTACTATTAAAACTCTACCATATTATAACAAAGCAAATAAAGTCCTTTCCCAGTGAATTATCTTCTCTTTATGTATACTAGAGTCTTGGTGCATGAAATTAGTGCACAATGGGAGTGTCCCTCAGCCCAGCCTACACCCTCTCAAATATGGGGGCCCCTCAGGGGATGTCTGACTGCCAGTGTAGGCCTGATCCCACAGGGAGTGCACTGACCACAGGGATTGGGCCTATACCAGCAGTTGGACATTGCTCTCGCAATCCAGGACCCCTGGTTCCTAACCATTCACCTGCCTGCCTGCCTAATGCTCCCAACTTCCCTCCCCTGATGGCTTGATTTCACCCCCAACTGTCCTCCCCTACTGGCCTGGTCACCCCCAACTGCCCTCCCCTGCCAGCCTGATTGCCCCCAACTGTACTCCCCTGCCAGCCTGATTGCCCCTGACCCTCTGCCAGCCTGATCTCACCTCTAATTGCCTTTGCCTCAGCCTCCACAACCATGGCTTTGTCCAGAAGAAAGTCAACGTCAAAAGATGGCTGGTTGACCCTGTCTAATCAGAAGCATATTACCCTTTCATTAGTATAGATAGATTATATAGGATAGGATTGCTTAATGGGGGTGAGGGGGAGCCTTTTTCAGCAGGAGTAGATGCCTTTGGCAGACAAAAATACATAACCCCTATATCTTGACTGATAGCCAGCCATATGCACTATACTGCCAAACAAGTTATTGAAAAATTGAACCACTTTCTTACACCTTACACCTAACAGCTGTTGCCCTTAAAACTCTTCTTCAGCCCTCACCTTAGGTTCTGCCTTCACAGTTCACCCAGATTTGGTTCTGATTGGCTGGATTTCTATGCCAGTCAGCATCAAAAGCTCCACCTCCTAGGCAGCCATTGGCTTCTCTGGGAAATCCAGAATGGCCCCACTGACAGTTGCCACTCTCTCCGGGCCTATCTCTGGGCCTGATCCACAGCCTCCGTGACAGCTGCGGATAAGGCCCAGCCTCTCTCTCCAGGCCTCTTTCCAGGCCTGATGCACAGCCACTGCGGTGGCCCCATCCCCGGGTCGGCGGCATAGCGACTTCACTGTTCCCACCTCTCTGGACCTGCTGCCTCGCCCGCCCACCAGCCGCCAGCATTGCTCTGATAGGAGCCTCTGGGCGGTAGGGGAGGGACTGAGAGGTGTTCCATGCACTTCCTTGTGACCATTTGTTTGGTCATTTTGGTCGTTACGGCCATTGGCCTTTTATTATATAGGATATCATTGAATGCTTAGGATATATCTATCTATATCTATATCTATATCTATATATCTATATCTATATCTATATCTATATCTATATCTATATCTATATCTATATCTATATCTAATCTATCTATCTATACTTTTTTTGGTTGATCTCTTACACACCCTCACCTCCTATCCTCCCCTGTCTTCCCTCTGAGGTTTGACGGTCCATTTGGTGAATCTCTGTCTCTGAATCTATTTTTGTTCAGCTTATATTGTTCATTATATTCCACAAATGAGTGAGATCATGTGATATTTATATTTCTCTGACTGGCTTATTTCGCTTAGCATAATGCTCTACAGGTCCATCCATGCAGTTGCAAATGGTAAGAGTCCTTTCTTTTTTATTGCCACATAGTACTCCATTGTGTAGCTGTACCACAGTTTTCTAATCCATTCTTCTGCTGATGGGCACTTAGGCTGTTTCCAAATCTTCGCTATTGTAAATTGTGTTGCTATGAACATAGGTGTGCACATGTCCTTTCTGATGGGTGTTTCTGATTTCTTGAGATATATTCCTAGAAGTGGGATTACTGGATCAAATGGGAGTTCCATTTTTAACTTTTTGAGGAAACTCCATACTGTTTTTCACAGTGGTTGCACCAATCTGCCTTCCCACCAACAGTGCAAGAGGGTTCCTTTTTCTCCACATCCTCGCCAGCACTTGTCTTTTGTTGATTTGTGGATGATAGTCATTCTGACAGGTGTGAGATGGTACCTCATTGTTATTTTGATTTGCATTTCTCAGATGATTAGTGACTTTGACCATGTTTTCATGTCTCTCTTGGCCTTCTGTATGTCCTCTTTCGAAAAGTGTCTAGTTAGGTCCTTTGCTCATTTTTCTTTGGATTGTTTATCTTCCTTTTGTTAAATTCTATGAGTTCCCTGAAAATTTGGAGATTAAACCCTTATGGGAGATAACATTGGCAAGTATGTTCTCCCATGCAGTGGGCTTTCTTGTTATTTCAGGGCCACAATTTTTTAAGGACATAAATTATATGTTAAGAAAAGAAAAATGTGTAATAATATGCCGGGAGCCGGTCCATGCTTGCTGTTTCAAGGGACCTGGCATATATGGCATACTGTTCTTAATATGTTTGCTCACCTTCTTGGCACTATGTGTTTTAACCAAGGTCTCTGAGAAAGGTTGTTTCCCCAGGTAGGGATTTTCCCCTGAAGTTAGGGAGGGAATAAAACCTCTTAACTAAGTGCCAGGCGGGTAATTAATCACTTTAACTATGAACAATCATGCTTAAGCTACATAATCTTTACTCCCTGGAATGGAGATAAGAAACGCCCTAACCTTTGGAATAGAGATTGATAGGATTGGAGTCAACTGGTATAAATACAGATGTAACAAGACAACAGAAGACAGAACCAAGAAGACAGAACCAAGAAGACAGAACCTACACAGAACTAGAGACAAAAGAACTTCGCTGGAGAGAACATGGCAAAAGATCCTGGACTGAACCTGACTACAGAAATGGGCAAGAGAACCTGACTAGAACCTGGTGACTGAACCTGGCTGGAGAACCTGGACAGAACCTGGCTGGAGAACCTAGCAAGAGAACATGGACACAGAACCTGGCTGGAGATCTGAGGCAGAACCTCTCTGGAGATCCAGACCAGAACTTGGCTGGAGATCCTGGCTGGAGATCCTGGCTAGGCTGCTGATCAACTGAACACTGTCTCTGTGTCCTTCCGTCTTTGCCAACTCCGTCTACCCCTTTGGGAACCCCTGGACCTGCTGGGGTTGGACCCCCGCAATAATATAAACTACATAGTTAAAACCTGAGAAAGACATAGAAAGAAAGAAAAAAGTAAAACAAACATATGTAACAAATAGAAAAACAGTACAAACATGGTAGATATTACCATAACCACATCTAGTTAAAAAAATAAAACGCAGAAAGAAAACAACAAAAGAAAAAACAACACCAGCTATATGTTATCTACAAGAAACCCACAGTAACTGTTTAAAATATAAAGACATACTAGTATACAGGCTGGAGGTAAAGGGATGGGATAAGTAAACAATGCAAATATTAAATGTAATGTGATATTCTGCTTCCAGTTCTGAAACAGAAAAGTGACATCAGAAATTTAAGTTGTTCTTTAGTCCTATGCTCGGTCTATGGTAGCTGATTTTTTTCTGAGATATTGAAGACAGCCAAGAAACTATATTTATCGGCCAAAAAGATCTGAATTGGAACTTTGGTATGCCACTCAGGAGCTCTGTGACACCAGGTAAATTGTTTCATTCCTAGGAGCTATGCTCAGCCCGAAGTAGTAAGAAAATCTCAAGGGTCCTTGCCAACATTAAATAAAATAATATAAAAGTTTCTATTTAAATCTGTAATCATGACAGTCTTACTAAGTGCTCACTATTTGCCAATGAAGTCAGTATTTCCCATATATTTATTTAGTCATTTCATTTTCATAACAAACCTCTGAGCTCGGTACTACGATTGGTACCTACATTCAACAGATGAAGACATTGAACGTGAGATAATACATATAATTTACCCAAGGTTAGAGGACAGCTAGGGGAGGGGGAGATGGAGACCAAGATTACAAATCATGAATTTTGATTCTTAAGCATGTGCTCTTAATTACCACCAAGCCTGAATCCTAAAAGGTGCTCAATAGATGCTTACAGTTGGAAGCAGTCAAGATTAATGAATAAAAACATGAGGCCCTGGAGGCAAAATGGCTGGGTTTGCATGCCGATTATTCACTTTGTGACTTTGGACAAGTCCCTTAACCTTTCTTGGCTTAGTTTGTTCATGTGAAAAAGCAGTATGAGGAAGAACATGAAATTAATAGGGCTGCTATAGAATTAAATAAGTTAATATATCAAGAACCACTTAGTACTTGCCTTCATGATTGCCTGATACATATCCATGTACTAGTATGTGTTACTAAAATGTTTACTGTTATTTTTAGTGTTTTTCCTTTTCATTTACATATTTATTCATTCATACTTCTCGTGAGTGATGACTAGATAAAATAAATCTAATAACACAGTGTACACATTAAATCATTGTTTGAAATCATCTTCACTGTCATTGGCCAAATATTCGTGACACAGTTTTCTGGGCACATTTCAGGATTCTAGTTTCTGGTCCCATTGAGTGGACTCTTGACTAATTCTGGCCAGTGAGCTGTGGGTAAAAAATTGGCCTGTAGCATTTAATTGTGATTGAAATAATTTTTCTGTGGCCTGCTAACCTCTTGATTAATTTGCTGAGATTCTGAGTGACTGCAATAGATAGAGCCTCCTGCTGACTTAAAAGAAAAATACAGCATTAGTGATAACCAATTTTTTTTTAAATAACAAACAAAATTGCCAAGTTGTTTCACCATCCTAACCAATCCCTCTCCTGACTGAATCATAGGCTACCCTGAAAGATATATTTAACAAAACAAGGAAAAAAATAACCACACCATAAGAAAGCAACATTGATAAAAGTGTTTCCAGATAGACGAGAGTAGCTACAATCTGCACATTATGCTTACAAGACCACATTCATTTACATTGCAATTGCCCATTTGAAAAACAGAAATGCATAGTTGGAAGAGTTTTGGGACAAATATGAAAACTAAGCTGACACACAGCTTTCATTGAATTTCTAGGATTATAAACAGTTCTTTATAATGCAAGAATTCATAACTTTGAAAACATACCTGAACCTTGACAATCAGCTCTATGCCTCTCAGAGTCAGCCGGAATCTTGTGTTGTGGTTGATTTTTTTTATTCTCTACTTTATGTCAGCATGAAGTCACTGACACTAGGAAATCAAGATGCAAGTTCCAAACCAGTCTCACTGTTTTGAAATTCACAAATGCAAAATTATGTAAATACAAAAGTATGCATTACATTTTCAGCCATAGCATATTGTTGCCTTTAGAATATTGTTGCAAATCCAGAATGTTAACATATTTAACATCCCTTTTACTAAACACACACACACACACACACACACACACACACACACACACACACATACGTGAATTTTGGTTCATATTTTTTAACCAAATTAATATTGAAAAATGTTTTTGACCCATTAATTAATCACAATTTTTAAATATTTTTTTAGAAAGAGAGAGAGAGAGAAACATCAATGGTTATTCAACTTATTTATGCATTCATTGGTTCATTTGTTTTTTTTTTGTTCCCTGACCAGGGATTAAACCTGCAACCTTGGCATATTTGGACAATACTCTAAACAACTGAGCTAGTTAGCTGGGGCCTAATTAATCACATCTTATTACTAATATATTTGTTGATACCTGGCTTTAGAATGAATAAATATTTATTTTTATAAATAATTTTGTTATTCTTTACTAACTTCAAAATTATATTCTATTAGAGGGCTCTGGGTGCTATAATACATCAGCCTAATGATATTTTTAACTAGAGGCCTGGTGCACAGATTTGTGCATGGCTGGGGTCCCTCAACCTGGCCTGTACCCTCTCGCAATCTGGGACCCCTCGGCGGGGGTGAGGGGAGGGCCGGGGGGATGTTGGCTGAAACCCTGCAGTCCAACGTCCCCCCCAGGGATGTAGCAGTGTTGAAGCGGCAGGTAGCTGGGAAGGAGCCCCAGGTGGGGCCAGCACAGCTCAGCTGCTGCTCATCCCAGCCCCACTGTGCCTACCACCACAGCTGCCGCTTGTAGCTCTACCTGTGAAGGCGGGAGAGGCTCCTGCAGCAGCTGCGCTCACCAGCCATGAGCCCTGCTTCTGGCTGAGCGGTGCTCCTGCTGTGGGAGAGCACTGACCACCAGGGGGCAGCTCCTGAATTGAGCACCTGCCCCCTGGTGGTCAGTGCACGTCATAGTGACCAGTCCTTATGGTCATTCAGTCGTAACAGTCGCTTAGGCACATATCCTATCTAATAAAAGAAAAACATGCAAATTTACCATAACCCCGACACCCTTCCCATTGGCTAATCAACAGGATATGCAAATTAACTGCCAACCAAGATGGCAGCCGGCAGCCATGCAGCTGGAAGCGAACAGGAGGCTTTCTTGCTCCAGTGATGGAGGAAGCCAAGGTTCCCTGCCTGCCGCTGCTGGCCTCTGAGCTGTACTCTAAGCAACTATGTTGCAATTATAGAAGCTAAACAAGCTCCAGAGACCTGCTTTCTGCCAGCTTCGGCCTCAGAGCTTAGAGCTGCTATGATGGAAACAGAGTTTCAATTATAGAAGCCAAAGAGACCCAGAACCTGCTTTCAGCCCTCAGAGCTGGAGCTGGCTCTCAGCTCCAGTGAGAGTTATAGAAGGTAAATAAATCCCAGAATAAAAAAAAAGAAAAGAAAAAAAGGAGAGGCTGGGAGCTTAAGTTGCCCTCCAGCCTAAAAGCGGCTCTCAGGCCCTCACCCAGACTGGCCAGGCACCCCAGTGGGGAGCCCCACCCTGAAGAGGGTGTGACCAGCTGCAAACAGCCTTCAGCCCATCATCCAGGCTGGCCAGGCACCCAAGCGGGACCCCCACCCTGATCTGGGACACTTTCAGGGCAAACCAGCCGGCCCCCACCCATGCATCAGGCCTCTATCCTATACTACATGCAGGGTGGGACAGCGCGAGCTGCCATCCCGGCCCCATGTGCAGCCCTGGGCAGCGGGGCATAAGCCCTGTCCCCAGCCGGGACCCCTGTATGACCCCTGAGCCCCCACCCAGGACTCCCGTGCCACCTAAGTCCCGCACTGCTAAGCCCCACCCCCAGCCGGGACCCTATGACTATTGGAAAGCAGTAGAGTGCCGCTGGGCCCTGGGTCGCTGTGGTGATCCGGTCGTTGGTAAGTAGAAAAGTGCAGCCTGTAGGCAGCCCCCAGCTGTGCCTGATCTGGGAGCAGGAAAGCAAGCCTGGCCTGAGGGCAGCCCCCAGGTGGGCCTGATCCAGGAGCAGGAAAGCAAGCCTGGACTGCGGGCAGCCCCAAACTTTGCCTGCTCCCCAGTTGCCATGGTGATCCGGGAGCAGGAAAGCAAGCCTGGACTGAGGGAAGCCCCTAGTTGGGCCTGCTCCCCGGTTGCCATGGGGATCCGGGAGCAGGAGAGCAAGCCTGGCCTGCGGGCAGCTTCAAGCTGGGCCTGCTCCCTTGTTGCCATGGAGACCTGGGAGTGGGAAAGCCCGGCCTGTGGGCAGCCCCCAGCTGGGCCTGCTCCCCGGTCGCCATGGCGATCCGGGAGCAGGAAAGCCCAGCTTGCAAGCAGCACCCCCATCCTGGCCATAGCTCAAAGAAGAGTACAACATGCAGTGGAGGCCAGGAGCCTGAGAGATCAACACAGAGGGGCTCCTGCTCCAAGCCTCCATGGTGTGGCTGCGGGCAGGCCCCCAGCAGACACACACACACACACACACACACACACACACATACATACACACACACACAGTGCCTTCTCTGAGCCTCCAATGTAGCTGGGGGCAGACCCCCAGTGGGGACACACACACACATACACACACAGGGAAACTGCTTCGAGCCTACGTGGCGCGACTGGGGGCAGGCCCTAGCAGACAGACACACACACACACACACACACACACACACACACACACACACACACGGGACGCCTGCTCCAAGCCTCTGCTGCCAGACTGTGGCCATCAGTAGGATATCCACTGAGGGCTCCTGGATTGTGAGAGGGGCAGGCTGGGCTGAGGGAACCCCATCCCCAGTGGACAAATTTCGTGCACTATATATATATATATATATATATATATATATATATATATATATATTATTATTGTGAAATGCTAGCCTCTGTTAATGAGACTATGGCTTCAGCTGTAAAAAAAAAATTATACACTAACATGTATGTGTATCCTAACAGGTCAGCTACATGAAACAGAATAAAAACTACTTTACCATAGGCATACAAAAGCCATATTAAAACATATATCAGAAGGGGATTAGAGATCTGCAAATGAGTAATTCAAATTTCTCTAATGTGGAATATAAATCTTATTTTTTTGTACCTTATATGAGCCTTGTATTTTTTGTTTGCTTTTTGTTGTTGTTATATTTTGTTGTTTTCTCATTTCAACTGAAATTTTTCTATGTATAACCTTCCAAAACCTCTACCTGAGTGATTCTTGAATTCCCTTGGTCAATAAAAGGTAATGAAAGGTGAACATGGTGGATGGTGCTCATGGGTAGGCTGGGCAGGCTAAATAGCCATCTCAGAAGGTGCTTAATGGAAATTGAGTTTATTTAAGGGAAGGGGATAGGGATGGAATATCCAAAGGGAAGGGCTACACAGCACCAAGTCAAGGGAACATTGAGCTGGGATTTCACCCTTATATGCAGTCACTGGAGGGAGGCTTTTGTGGGCAGTGGGTTTGGGGCCTGAGATGATGGGCTTGGAATGCGGATGGGTTGCATGTGTGCCATTAGGTGCTTTCAGGAGAGTTTCCATTCCTTGTATGGTCTGACTCCTTGTTTCCAGCAACTTTGTCCTTGTCTTGTGTTCTCCAGTGGTGGGAGATCAAATTGCCATTAAGGATTGTGTTGCTCTATAGGCCTAACAGGTAATAGCACCATACTTCAGGTAAAACAAAACAACAAAAACAAAAAAACAATCTTATTTCCAGATTAATTAATTAAATGGCCACAAGTTTATTAAAACATTTTGAGTCTTTGGCTTCCTTCTCAATTAAATAAGGGTTTGGATAAGATAATTACAAAGGACACATTAAGCTCTGATGTCATAAAACTTTATTCCAGGTTCTCTAATTTGGTATATAAATGTCTCTACTCTGAACAATGGTGGATTTCCTTCATGATCAGTCTTCTCTTTCACCAGGTGTGCATTCAATTTGATGTCCTCTTAAAACGTGACTTACTGGTTTGTATGTCTTCTTGGGATGTGTCTGTTCTTCAGCCCCCCCCCCCCCCCCGCTTTTTTATTGGATTGTTTGTTTGGTGTTGAGTTGTATGAGTTCTTTATATTTTTTGGATATTAACCCTTTGTCAGAGCTGATGTGCTACATATTTACAATGGGATACTATTCAGCCATAAAAAAAAGATAAAATACTGCCATTTGCAAAAATTATGCATGGATCTTGAGAATAGCATACTAAGCAAAATAAGTCAGACAGAAAAGGTTAAAAACCACATGCTTTCACTCATATGTGGGATATAAAACTGAAAGCAACAAATAAACAAACAAGAAAACAAACAAAACAAAAACTCAGACACAGACAATAGCATTTTAGTTACCAGAGGGAAGAGGAATGGGAGATAACAAAGGACAAAGGGGGTCAAATATATGGTGATGAAGTATTTGACTTTGGTTGGTGGGCACACAATGCAAAATACAGGTGAGGTATCATCAAATTATACAATTGAAACCTATACAATCTTATTAACCAATGTCACCTCAATAAATTTAATTTAAAAAGTGATTTGCTAAAGGTATTTGCCAAGTTTAACTGAGGAAGATGTTCTACTGAGTAACACTCTTCGGGTTACCTGATCATAAACCCTGAGATCCTGTGGCCCATACAAATCATCACATCCCACCACAGATTTAGAAGGGGATGAGCAGGATCTGGGCAATGCAAAACAAGCTTGAGGCGTGACTATAATTGTTTACTTAGTCATATACATGCTAAGGAGAAGGAATCAGAGGTTGATATAAGAAACATGGAGTAAATCCTTTATTTAATTTGTTGTACATATTCCTAGTTAATTTTACTTATGTCGTAGGATATATATCATTCTTATAGTTCCATTTAATTATTCTCAATTAATCATCGTATTGTTCTTTCTAGTTGTACATGTATTATGTCCAATACTTGCTATCTGGTTCTTGCCATCTCCAGAATTTAGTCCTTCATTAACTCTTGTTCAAACTATAAAAGGTTGTTTCAATTGTTCTTCTTCCTTTCTAGCTATCCTCCATGTTGTTGATATTCACTATGCCTAAAAGCAATACACACTATGTTCTTTTCCAGATTAAAACATTATTTTTTTCAGATGAGATAGCTTCTGCATGTCTTTCATCTCCACTTTTTACTACTCTCTCCCCACACCTACAGGTATGACATCCTGAATTATGTGAATCTCTCTCTCTCTTCCATCAACATACTTGGTTGATAACTTGTCTAGATCTTTGGTTAAGCTGTTCCCTCTGCCTAGAGTGCCCTCCCTTCTATGTGCACAGCTATCATTTAAGACTACGCTATGAATGCCATCCTATTTGCTAAGACTTTTTGTTCTGTTTATCAGACTTTTTTAAAAAATTCTTTTTGAAAGCCAATTTTATAACAACACATATGTCTATCATAACACTTTTACTTGTATAACACATACTAGAGGCCCAGTGCACAAATTCATGCATGGGTGGGGTCCCTAGGCCTAGCCAGCGATCAGTGGAGGGATGGGGCATAGGAGGTTGGCCACCAGCCCCAAGGAGGGAGCTAGCCCTCAGCCCCCATGGGAAAGGGGCCACATCTGCCAACACCCACCCCCAGTTCCCCATCTCAGTCCGGGGCCCAAAGGCCCCAGGGGGGTCAGGAGAGGAGGCAATGGTCACCGGGCCAGGCGCTGAAGAAATGGACACCTTATGCCAGCACCCCACCACTGCGCGATTCTCCGTCCCCCCCTCCCTCCTCCTTCCCTTACTGCTGCGCTGCCACCACTGTGGGCAGGCAGTGGGCCTATAGGAGCCTTCTGCCTGGGGGTAGGAACAGGGGGATGGACCGAAGTTGTTTGGCTGACCCTGGGAGGTTGGCTGTGGGAGTGCACTGACCACCAGGGGGCAGCTCCTGCATTAAGCGTCTACCCCCTGGTGGTCAGTGTGTGTCATAGCAAGTGGTCTACTGGTCATTCCAGTCATTCTGGTCATTTGGTCGTAATGGTTGCTTAGGCTTTTTTATATATATATATATATATATATATATATATATATATATATATATATATAGATTGCCTATGCTATACTTTATATCCCCTTAATTATTCTGTAACTACTAATTTTTACTTCTATATACCTTCATATTTTAAACCCATCTCAATGCTTTTGTAGTCCTAAAGCCCAGCAATACACTTGCCACATATTAGGGTCTCAAATTTGTTGAATTAACTTAACAGATACACTACTTTCTGAAAACCATAAATTAAACAGTTAATTCAGATTGGAATAAATGGGGTTATATATCAAATTCTCTTGTCCAGATTAAGTGCATTTGAAAAGTGTCATCACACTGAGTAATTTCTGACAACACTTTTTTTCTGATTGTGCTCCTTGTTATATTTACTATAGACAAGTTGATGCACTGACCTGCCTTTAATAAGGATATATATTGCAGAAAAGATAAAAACATGTGCAGTTGGCAATGAAGAAAGCCTGAGATCTTCAATGAGAAATTATATTAAAATCTTGGCTTGGTGAATACTATTTTTGTGCCCAAGGGTAACTCATAACTTCCCTAAGTTTTAGTCTCTTTATACAAGTTCTAATAATATCCTAATGATAATAATGTTGCAAAAATTTAAAAACATAAGGTTAAAAGGAAGTTTACCAATTCTTAATTACTAAAAATAGTAAATACAACTTTTGTCAATAATTATAACAGGTTAGAAAATAGTGTATGCACTAAATAAGACAGAAATCAAAAGAGAGAAAAAAAGATGAAATGACAGTATGCAATCATTTTTTCTTATCATTTAGCACTTATTTCATATATTTTGTTTATTCACATTTTATTCCTTCTATTAATTACACAAAGGCTAGCCTTTCCTGGGAATATACTTGTACTTATCTTTATAGTAATTTATCAATCCATGTAAGAAATTGTCTAAATGAATAAGTGAAGGGATCAATAAGATTATAAATTATATTTTAAAAAGCTAGTCACAGATTTATTTTACATATGAGATATATCATTCACAGCCTTTGACATTTAATAAATATTCAATAATTATTTGTTGAGGTAGATTGCCTCAAATTTCTCCAAGGATTAAAAAAAGCCCGTGATTGTGTCCCTGTATATTAATTAATTTACAGTACCAACCTACATTTTATGGTAGAGTATATCTTCTCAAAGTCTGTAGTGATGTTTTTTATAATCCTTTGAGTTCATATTTCTAATAAGACTTTTGTCATGATGCAAAGGGATTAGTTATTATTATTGCACATCCAAATAAAAAAGCCAGTATTCTTTTTCTGGTATTTCACATACAGAAAAATCATTCAGTATTTTGAGTGGATTAAGGATTAAATAAACACACATTTCCTAAAAAAAACCACTTACTTGGAATTTTTGAAATTCAAATCTGTGAAATCTAATAAGCTCATTTTCCTTACATAAGAAATTGAATAAATAGATTACAAGCAAATATGAAATACTCAGGAAACCTACGACCTTGTTGTATATTTATATTCCTAAAAAAGCAAATTTTTATGGTCAAATTCAATCATAACCAACTGCATTTAAAATTTCTGAGAGGTAATAGTATTTTATCACAATAGTAAATTAGATGATTAAAATTGGATTTGTGGCCCTGACTTAGCCACCTACAACCTTCCTGTGTGTGTCTTTCATTAGCGAAATGGTACCTGAAGACACACTGCTTACCATGGCACTCATAGGAGTACCTTAATATTCAGAACGTGCTTTTAGATCTTTATGTAAAACTAGAAGTCCAATGCACAAAGATTCATGCAAGAATAGGCCTTCCTTCTCCTGGCTGCTGGCACACGGCGGGCTCACTCTGGCAGCCTGTGCAGCAGAGGTGGGGAGGACTGGAGAGGTTGGGTGCACTAGTGCATTTCACTTTTCCATTGTGAAAGTGGGATGCAACTGGCCCCCTTCCTCATCCTCTTCCTCCTCTGCCCTCTGCCTCCTGTCTGCCCACCAGCCCTCCACACCCATCGCCCCTCCCCTCTTGATTTGGCCAGATAGGGAAGAGGGAGATCTGATAATTTGGGTTACTGTGTAGGTGGCCTCTTTCATCTATTCAAAACAAAGCTGAGCCTCCTGCCTCTGCTGCCATGGCCACCACCATTGCCCCTTGGCTGGCCTGGGGCTCCCGGGGCGCACTAACTGTGCACTGAGTGAGCTCTCGTGTGCATCCGAGCCTGCAGGGCTGCTCCATCGCTAGGGTTTTGTTTACCAGAGCAGCAGGGCAGGGGTGGGGTAGAGGGAGACACCAGACACCGGGAACTATGACCTCAGGCACCAGAGGGTTGACTCTGAGGCTGGGGGCTGGGCCACAGGGAGGATGCAAAGAAGGTTGACAAGTGTGTAGTGGGACAGGGAGGTCCTGAGGAGGCATGCTGCCCAGAGGCCCGTTGTGGCTGGGGGGCTGGGCTGCCACCAACTTTGTCAGGTTAATTTGCATACTCACTCCTGATTGGCTGTGGGGCATCATGAAGTGATGGCCAATTTACATTTTTTTTCTTTTATAGATAAGCTGTTTTAAGTTGCAAAAATGTCATTACGATTGTAAAATATTGTATTCGGTCCTGCAAACACTGTATCTTAGCTTTGTATACATTTTTTCTTGTGAAGATTTATTTGATTTACTACATTTCAATAATTTCTTAGTGAAAAGTTCCATTTGTCTATTCGTTAGTCCACTAGATGTGTAAACTTAGTTTTAGTTTGGAGAGGGTCTCAGCTCTGGCACTGTTCACATTTAGGGCTAGGTGATTCTTTGTTATGGGGACAGTCTTGTGCATTGTGTGATGTTTACTAGCATCCTTGGCATGGATTCTCCAGATGCCAGAAATTACCAAAACAAACTTATGGTTGCCAGAAAGCAGGTAGGGCACAGGAGAGAAATGGACAAAAAATATAAAGGGGATTAAGAAGTACAAGCTTCCAGTTATGAAATTGGCAAGTTATAAGATATAATGTACAGCCCAATGAATATAGTCATAACTTTGTAAGGTGATAGAAGGTTACTAAACTTATTGTGGTCACTTTGTAAGGTACATAAATGTGGAATCATTATGTTGTGTGCCTGAAACTAATGTAATACATGGACTTTACCTGGGACATTTGAGAGCAACTACTTCAGTTTTATTTACATATTCAGTGTTCACAGAAATATTTATTGCAAATCTCTAATTTATAATTACAATAATGAAATAATATTTTTTTTAAAATAAAAATCAACAACTAATAAATATTTTATAAAAATACATTTTTTGTTTATATTCTCAAATATATAATTTTTAAATGGTTCACCATATTTAAAATAGATTCTGACCAAAAACAAAGTCACCTTTTCCTTTCAAATAATTTTTTCAGAAGAGCATATTTTTGGTCTTTGGTAAAAAAAAAATGTATCATATTAATTATGGCATCAAATTTGAAAGTCATGTATTTAAAGATTATAGAACAATATAATTTTTAAAGTTTTATTTGTAATAAATAGTTTATGATTTTATAATAAATATCAATCAGAAAAACCATTACACTAGCTGACTGTACATAGAGTTCAATCATGTATCCCGAACACACCCACACACATCCGCACATTCATTATATTATTCACCAGCAATTCAACTCTATGAAGTAGAAACTATAATTGTCCCTGGAAACCACTGCCATATTATCACTTTACCATTCTCCTATAGCCAAATACTTTCTCAGTAAGGTAGATCTATCAATTCTAATAATCATATAGTTGCATATTTTGACCATTCTTTTATTGTTTGAGAATGATTCATTACAGGAAGTAGCTGTAACTATAAACAAAATTATTTTTTTTTTACTTTTTTATTGAATTTATTGGGTGATATTGGTCAATAAAATTATATAGGTTTTAGGTGTACAATTATACATTACCTGTGTATTTATTGTGTGTTCATGTCTCCTTCCATCACCATTTATCCCCCCGATATTCTCTTCTACTTCCTCCCCACTGCACTTTCCCTCTGGTAATCACCATACTACTGCTGTCTGGGTCTATGAGGGGTTTTGTTTTGTGTGTGTGTGTGTGTGTGTGTGTGTGTGTTATTTTTGTGTGTGTGTGCTTGATCCCTTCACCTTTTCACCCAATACCCAATTCCCCTTCCCTCTGATAGCTGTCAGTCTGTTCTCTCTGAGTCTGTTTGTATTTTGTTTGCTAGCTTATTTTGTTCATTAGACTTCACATATAAGTGAAATCATTGAAATCATATGATACTTATCTTTCTCTGACTGGCTTATTTCACTTAGCAAGTACTCTCCACGTCCATTCATTCTGCAAAAGAAAGTAACATTTCCTTCTTTTCTATAACCCAGTAATATTCCATTGTGTAAATGTACCACAGTTGTTTTTTGTTGTTTGTTTTGTTTTGTTTTAGCCAGTTATCTACTGATGGATACTTGGGCTGCTTCCAAATCTTGACTATTGTAAATAATGCTGCAATAAATATAGGAGTGCATATATTCTTTCCAATTAGTGTTTTGGGTTTCTTTGGCTATATTCCCAGAAGTAGAAGCACTGGGTTATAGGCAGTTCCATATTTAATTTTTTTTAGGCAGCTGCATACTGCTTTCCACAGTGGCTGCCTGCATTCCCGCCAACAGTGCAAAAGTGTTCACTTTTCTCCGCATCCTTGCCAACACTTCTTTTAAAATTATTGCTGATAGCCACTGTGGTTTTAATTTATATTTTCTGATTATTTTTATTACTAAATTCTGCAGGCTTTTTGTTGTTTCAAACTCCACAAACTTATTTTGCCACTGCATTGCTATTCCTGGAAATTCCCTCCCCTTAATCCTAAGTCTCTTCCTTCTACCTATGAAAATCCCACAAATCCTTAAGACTGGGTAAGATCTGATGTTACCCTTAAGAATATTCTACTGCTTGTTTTAGTCCTCATTTACCTTCTCTTCCAGCCCAGGGAGTTAATTGCACCTAATGAGGACTCAATTATATTTTATTTTTTTGTTCCTATAGTACATTTTCACTTAGATTTTAATTGCATTGAGGGCAGACAACTGTCTTTGACTATTATAACCAAGAAATACTCAGCATAGTGTGGGACCCATAAGAATTCCCTCCCTGGTACATTCATTCTAATTTGGGAGGAAATGGAAACTACTCAGAAAATCTTGTGTATTGTGCGGTTCTACTTAATCATGCATTGGAATTTAGAGAAGTGAGAACTCAGTGAGGACTGCAGCAATAAAAGAAAGCTGCAAGAAATCATCATTGAGCTGTATTGTGAAAGGATGTCTTCTGTTCAGGTCATCTGAGGAAAGAACAATTGCTGTATTTACACAGAAAAAAAAAGTGTATAGGTATGTGGAACAGGAGTTTCTTGAAAAATACCCTCTGAATATAAGACTTAAGTGTGCAACTCTGGGTGGATTTGCTGTGGTCAGTTTGAGCAGGGCTGATTGCAAGAGTAGCAAGAAAGGAATAAAGGAAAAGAAGGCATGAAATTACTAAGGAAGGGGCCCACCAGCAGAAGATTTCAGAAATATCTGATCAAGTTCATATCCTGAAAGTTAAAGAATCATCTAACAGCCCAGAGTTGCACACTTTACCTACTTTATAGTAGATTTCTTCCTTATGTATGTGTTGCTGTGGCTGAAATGTAGCTAATATGCACGGATATGGTTAGTGACAAAATGTCCTCAGAATGTTACCAATGTTTGGACCCCAGTTTAGCAACCTCAATACTTGAGTTCTGGCTAAAAAAGAATTCAGAGTTAAGACTCAAATATAAGCAAAAGTTTATTTATAAAGTCACAGAGGTAGAAAAAGTGTAATGTGGAAGAAGTGAGCCATCTGGGCTGTAGGGGCTCAGGAAACAAGTTACAGAGGCAGAAGAAGGGCCCTTGGAGCTAGGGGAAAAAAGCAGAGCATAGAAAATGAGCCTGGGGGAGCGAGAGAGGGAAAGACATAATCATGCTCCCTAGAGAAGAGCTTGCATTGACTCCTGCATCCTGGGAGTTTTATTGCCCTCTAAGGGTAGGGATCTTAGGGGAGGTCTCAGGGGGAGATCTCAGAATATTCATCAGTTTTTAGGCTGGGTCCTTTTCAGGGTCATTGTCTCCACTGCTTGGTCCACACCAGAGCAAGAGGCCATGCATTATTGCAGCTGGCCCAGATGTCAGCCAGGGAGTTGCCCCACCTGTCCTTACTGCTTTTATGGGCCTGGAGCTGAAACAAAACTGAAGCCTAGAAGTTAACTCTAGTTTGGCCATAACTCTTATCTCTGTGATCAACAGTCTGGAGGCTTTGTTCCTAAGATATGAGGTTCAGAATCTCTTTTTCTTGAGGGCTTAATCCTTAAGTGAGTGGTCATTCAAGGGCTTGTCTGGGAGTCATATGAGGTTATTCTCTGGCTCCTTGTTCCTCCTCTAAGGGGATCTACCACATGACCAATTACACGCTAGAGGAGGAGAGGTCAGGGGAGGGTCTGAACCTCATGATTAGGGATGCAAAGGTTGGAGGATCTAAACCACATGATCAGTGATATGTTAGGGAAGAAAATGTCACCCTGGGGACAAGGTCCTTGTTTTACCAGTTTTACCTGATGCTAGGTACCCAGGGCTAGGTATCCAGGGCTTTCCACATAAACATACCTGGCTTATGTTTCCTACTCTGCTCATGCCTGCTTAACTGCCTACTACAGTACCTCCTTGTAGAGAGTTTATACTCTCCTCTTTTTCTGCTAGGGTGCTGCCCATATCATACCAGGTATTAACTATTTTATTAAATATTTCAAATATTGCCCTTGCGTAAAGCTGACACCCTATCAGCTCAGCCTCTTTTCTAATATATATCGTCACGCATAAATAATCAACAAAAGAAAATGTACTTTTATTCATACATAGAAAAAAGTGTCGAAATGTTCTCCCTCAGATATGTTATTCACATAAACTACATGCTGATTCATAATGTACACATCTTAGGGCAAATTGATTTTGTTCACCTTTAGAATAAAATACCTTTTTCTACACATCTGGAGAGTGACTGCTCTTTGTTGTATGGCAATGATATTTTGCCGCTTCCAACAGTATCATTCAATAGAGGAACTTTTACGGGTAGCTCTTTCTGATTTCTCCCTGAGCATAACATGTCTGTTAACTTAGGGGCTGACTTGGCACGATTCTAGGTAACAGAGCGCCTTGTGCTTGCTCTTGATAAGAAAAGTGTTCATTTAAATGATGCCTGAGCCGAGACCAGTTTGGCTCAGTGGATAGAGCGTCGGCCTGCGGACTGAAGGGTCCCGGGTTCGATTCCGGTCGGGGGCATGTGCCTGGGTTGCGGGCATATCCCCAGTGGGGGATGTGCAGGAGGCAGCTGGTCGATGTTTCTCTCTCATCGATGTTTCTAACTCTCTATCTCCCTTCCTCTCTGTAAAAAATCAATAAAATATATCTTTAAAAAAAAATAAATGATGCCTGAATAATTCTGTTTTCTCTCTCCTACACTTAATGAAAAACAACCAACTTGGCTTTGTAAATAATGTGCTAAATTTGTGATAAAAGAATATGCAAGCAATTGGTTGAGTGCGAAGGGCAGTGCATTTTAATAATGAGATCAATGTATCAATGATATCAGGCATAATTTACTAAAATTAATACCAGACCACATGTTAGAGACTAGGTCAAATGAATCAGGAGTCCAATAAAATCTGTTTTTTTCTCATATTTATGGTGCTTTTGTGCATAATCTTTTTTGTTTTGTTGCTTATGAGGAACCATTATATTTCTATATCACTGTCAGTGGACTTAAAGATTCACATTTTATTTTGTTCTAGAAGGAATTTATCATTTTTATGTTTATGATGTTTTACAGGGTTTTGGTACTTGTGATACAGTTTTTGTCATTGCTTTTATGCACCATGTATCCATTTTCAGACACTCATCCAATTCTTATGAGTAAAATATATAGTTCAACATAATAGTAAAAAAGATATTAAAGTTAACAAACAATAGTACACAAATCACACAGTAATGTATGTCTTAAGGCAAATTACATATTGTTCAAACAGAATATTATCTACAACAAATCAATAAAGCAGAACTTGCAGTACATGGTCTACCTTCAGGTGATGGTTATTAAGAATATAACCAAAATAACACACACAACTATGTTTTACAGCCTTTCAATGTTAAATAACAAAAGTACCATCACGCTTTACATATTTTGAGAGACATTACTGTGGAATAAAAGATAACAGAAACATGAAAACTCATCAATATTTTATCCAATGCAGGGAAAGCAATTGAGCAAGGAGAGACATAAGTGTTTTTATTTGTTTGGTGTGTGCTTATTTGCTTTTTATAGGAAGAATTAAAAATAATGAGTTGAGAAAAAGTGACATATTATTTGAAAGATGGTCAAAAAACTTACCTTATTCCTGTACACTGTTTCCTTCACTAAGTGGCTTGCTGTTCCTCTTCATTAATAAGTAGAGTCTGGTCCTGGCTGAATAGCTCAGTTGGTTACAGCGCCATCTTGATGCACCAAAGCTATGAGTGTGATCTCCAGTTAAGGCACACACAAGAATCGACCAATGAATGCATATGAGTGAAACAACAAACTGATCTTTCTCTCTCTCTCCCTTATTCTTTCCTTTCTGTCTTTGAAAATCAATAAAACAATGTAGAGTCCATTTTCCCAACCCTTGTTCTGGGCTGGCATTGTGACTTGCTTTGACCAATGCAGTATAATGGATATAAATGCTGTGTGAGCTCAGAGCGCAGGCTTCAAAATTCTCTGTAGCTTCAGTGTTGCGCTCGTTCAGCACAATGCCACTCACTGAATAAAAGCAGCCTAGCCTGTGGGGGAATAAATGACATGGAACTGAGACAAGCCATCCCAGCGCAGGCCCCGTAAAACAGCCAGTTCCTTGGTGAGCCAAAGACTATGGCAGAAAAGACCTGCACAGAAATGGCCCATCCATGTCCAGTGCAAATTGCTGAACCTTGAGACAGCATATACAATGAAACAGATAAATTTAAAAATAAATAAATAGAAGAAACCAACTCCTTTTGTACTAAATTTTCTAAGGATAAAGTAGGATGAGAAAGAAACTCAGATGCAAAACTAACACAAATCTTTATTATTATTATTATTAATATATTTTATTGATTTTTTTTACAGAGAGGAAGGGAGAGGGATAGAAAGCTAGAAACATCGATGAGAGCGAAACTGCCTCCTGCACACACCTCCTGGGGATTTGCCTGAAACCAAGGTACATGCCCTTGACCAGAATCAAACCTGGGGCTTTTCAGTCCACAGGCCGATGATCTATCCAATAAGCCAAACCGGTTAGGGCTATTATTATTATTATCATTATTATTATTATTGAGGAAAACCATCTATTAAAGTAAAACAAGCACAAAGAGGCAGGAGCTGAGAATGGAAGAAAATTTTGAAATTTTTTCTACCATAGTGCCCCAAACTGGTCTGAAACAATAAATATCCTTGGCTCTGGTTTAAGGGGAAGCCAGCAACAAGTGCCTGACTGAATTTCAGAATTGCTGTGGACCACGGGTGGCTATGTGGCTGCTCTTTATCTCTTTTTGGACAGGAGAGCCTATTGTGATTATTATTTTTCTGTGTCAACATTTTATGTTGGATATGTAGTTTTTAGTCATATGTCTCTGGATAAAAAGAGGTCACAGTCAAGAAAGCGCTTGAAGAAAAGCATTCTAGGTGCTTCATCCACACCTAAATCTGATTTAGATAATGGGGTGATATATAATTTTTAATGTATTTTTATTTATTTCATAGAGGAAGGGAGAGGGAGAAAGAGATAGAAACATCAAGGATGAGAGAGAATCATTGATGGGCTGCCTCCTGAGCACCCCCTACTGGGTATTGGGCCCACAACTCAGGCATGTGCCCTGACTAGGAATCAAATGATGACCTCCTGGTTCATAGGTCAATGCTCAACCACTGAGCCACGCCGGCATGTCAACAGTGTGATATTTGGGAGATAGTTGTGGAGTATATGTTATATCTAGAAAGAATATGAATTATTGTGGAAAAGGGGTGGTATTTGGGTATATTTGCAAAGATGCCTCTTTGTAATTTTATCAATATGCCTCTGCTATAATTTTAGTTAATCACAATTATATTTTATTCAGTCACTTTTCTCAATGTTAATACATGTCCTAAGTATGATCTCCTGTAGCCAAACATATATGATATTTTTAAATGCCTTACTTTTCTGTGAGAGCACATAGACATACTCCACTGGCATTATTGAAGTAGATACTAGATTAAATAGAATATACTAGACTCCAGAAAACTGATGTTATTCAAACTTTGAGCTGCACAACTTTCCCTTACCATATTTCTTCCTGAATAAGGTAGGAAGGCATTTCATTTCTCTTTCTTCTGAAATAGGATTGAGAGTAAACTAAGATTTCCTTCACCAACCTCGGGGTTGCTTTTTTATTCATAGTAGGCAAAGAAATAGTTAGGAACACTATTGGTGAAAAATGATAACAATTATGTTCACTTTTCTGCATTGAGATTGGCAACATATATTCAGTTTTGACAGTCTGCATCTTTTGAATATGTGTGGAATTGCATACATCTACATTTTGTTCCAAAATTGTGAGCTGCATTATCTCAATCACTTTTACATTGGCTATAGGCACATCAAGGCTTCTTTTTCTGGATGGGACATTATTCCCTGGACAGCGTCCTGAATGTCAAGGTTGCCTGAATTAATTTCAGAGCAAAGCGGAAGACTTTATCCTGTGGAACTTTGTAGAGTGTATTTCTAATGATTTGACACTCTCTTGACCTCCAGAAACAAACAAACAAACAAAAAAAACCTCCATCATGATCATGATTCAATTAACAGGAGCAAAAGAATAATTATGATGATACACATGTGTAAATATTCAGCATATATATATATGCTGTATTTTCTCCACATTCATTTTAGTGTTGTGATGACAGAGTATTATATATAAGAAAATTTGACTAATAATAGATATTGCACACTAAAAGCCTCTTTGCCAGGAATATAGCATATATTATTCATTTACTTCCCTACATAAATCTGTAGGGTAAATATTGCAGCCTATGGATAAGAATGCCAACTTTACAGACTTTGAAAATAAATTGCCCAACTTTACCTAGTTATGCTTGAAGTTTGTTTGTTTAGCTCCCAAAACAAACAAATCACTTTCTGTTCTCTACTTACCAAGTTTAATTGCTGATTACTATGCTTGATTTTTTGGATATGTATTCCTTTGTTGTTACATATCTACAGAATGTGTCCCTACAGAACTGAAGTGCTCAGAATAAAGGCGAGGGTGGTGAGTAGATCTCCAAAGTCCAGCCCTTTCAGTGCCTACCTTACACTCCCCTTGAGTGTGGGCGGGACCTGTGAAAACATTGAAGGTAGTCCCTTCTGTGATGCTGCTGCACTTGTAAATCCCTATCATAGCTCACTATAATGAGATTGTGCTGCTGCTTTGAAGAAGTGTGCCTGCTGTGAGGGGGTCACATGACTAAGACCTGCCAGGGTCTCTAGTAGCTGAGGGCAATGCCCTCCTGAGAACTCACTAGCCAAATGGGATGTCTGTTCTTCACTCACTAGGAGCTGAATTCTGCCAGCAGAATTTGGGAGTGAACCTTGAGCCAGAGATGAGACCCCGGCTCAAACTGACATCTTGGTTTTGGATTTTTAGTCTGTTGAAACACAGAACAGAGGTACCAGCTAATCCCTGCTTATAATCCTCATTCATAGAAAGTAAAATGATAATTTTGTTTTTAGCTGCTGGTAGTTTGTTACTCAGCAATAGAAAACTATCACAGCAATTTCCTTTCCCTCCCTCCCTGCCTTTCTCTCCCTTTCATTCTTCCCATCCTCTTAAAAATACATATAATGTCGCACTAGCTGGTTTGGCTCAGTGGATAGAGGTTGGCCTATTGAAGGGTCCTAGATTCAATTCCAGCCAAGGGTACATGCCCAGGTTTCCAGCTCGATCCCTAGTAGGGGGCATGCAGGAGGCAGCCAATCAATGATTCTCTCTCATCATTGATGTTTCTAGCTCTCTTTTCCTCTCCTTTCCTCTCTGAGATAAATAAAAATATATTTTAAAAAATACATTAGTGTCTAGAAAAATGGCATGCATGCTCGAATACTTTAGATGCTCAAATCTTTTTACCATGTGTCACTAGGGTGGAAGTCTCTTTGACCAAATCAAAGGAATTTTTAATTTTCATATACTGATACTAATTTTTGGATTAAAATATCAAGCCCTACTTAAATCCCCAATTTGCCCTTCCTTTTTTTTCATATTCATAAACGGAAGGGACTCTGGCTATAAGAGTGGGGACAGGAAGACAAATTGGATACATGAGCATCATGATGTCCATGAGAATGAGTTGTCACTGGTAATTTTTAGCAGCAGGAGGTGAAAAAAGTAGAGTAAATGAGGGGAAAAGATAGGAAAAACCTAACAAGTGGAAAATATTAAAGATGGATTTGAAAGTTTCAGGTTCCAGGATTAAGTTATTTTTATTTCCATTACCTTGAGGATGGAATGTTTTCTAAAGATATTGTTCCTATATCAGAAACCTCAAAGCAACATCTGCATCACAGAGATAAAATTATAGGGAAGAAATTCGCGTCTAGGGAGCACTGAACTATTTCGTTTGGGGCTGGTTGAGCTTGAAATAGATTTCAGAAAATGAGGTCCCATTCCTTACTTTGTAATTAGAAATAATTTATACACAGCTATTAAAAATACACAAAACCACATCTTTTAATTGCCTTCTACTTTACCCAATATCCATAAAATATTACAACTTAATTCTGCATTCCTGACTTACCCTTTAAAACCCTTCCAATATATATTATGAGCACAATGAGATAATTACTACAATACACCCTGGAGAATATTTTCTTCAACAATTTTATGTTTTGGGTTCCCTGTGTTTTGCCATTGTGGCTCACACCTGCAGATGAAAACACAAGGAAATTGCTGCCTTGATATTACTTGTGAATGTTGTGAGCAGTTTAAATCAAAGTTTGACATTCTAAGCTGTTTAATTCTCTCAAGGGAAACAGTTTTCCCCGTTGAGAAGCTTCAAAAGTAAACCTCCACATCCCAAGTCTTTTTGAAACAAATCTAGAGCTTTTATAAGATTATTTTGGGATACCTTTGCACTTGTATGGAGATAATGAATACAATGTTTAAATAAAGGGCCTCAGGCCAGGATTATAGCCCTAAGCTCGTATTTGTTCTGTATTTAGAAAACATCAAAAAAAGCAGGTTTACTGTCGGAATGCCTTCTTTAACCAATAGCTATACATTCCTAAGAAGGTATAATTGTGGGTTATACATGAACACTTTATCCAAATTAAAACATGATTATTATAAAAATTTTCCCTTTTTTGCTTATTGATCATTAATTCCCAGAGTTCATTCATAATGCTATATCATATTTGCATATTGTTTTTGGTATTATTATAGTTATTTTACAAATTGGGAAACTAAAACTCAGCATAGGGAAATGAGATCCATTATATAAAAGATGTAAATGATAAGTATAAAATTAAATTATCAGTTTGATCTCAGTTATAAACTCTACTGCTCAAGATTATATCTGTTAAGTCAAGAATAAGGGATGGAGTTATATTAGGTACTTTATCTTTTTCCACAATTGGGATAGTAATTAATAGAGAAAGAACTATATAAACATTTTATTCCAGGGATTTCAGGAACATCAGAATTAAAGAGGGTAGGTAAATTTGGAAATTTTCATATTGGAAATTAATAATAAAGAAATTTTTGAAATGCCTTTATTAAAAATTGTTCTGACATTCTTAGAGCTTTGAGAGTTCAGTGTAAGATATTCTTGCAATATATTAAACTGATTATTCAGTGCAAAAATAATAACGGGCACTCCTCTACTTTTTTATATTTATGAGCCTTTTTATCCTCACAATGATCATATAAATAGGTAATTATCATCGATATTGAAGAGTCAAAGAAACTGAGGAACTGAGAGCTTTAGTAATTTGCCTGAGATCACCCAGCCACTAAACGTGGCCAAGATTTCCACTTAGGCAACTTCACATGTGAGCTATTGACTTAATCCACCTGATTTCTCCTTAATAAAGTATGCCACAGGAAATGGACAATATGCAATCATGTTCACCTATAAAATAAAAATTCCCTATGGTTGAAATGATTATTATATTAATTGTTGCCATTATTTTCCAGTGTTAAATGAAAAGCTGCTGTTTACTTTCTCTCTGTATTATAGCCTTTAAAATGCAGAGCATTTATAATATATATATATATATATATGTTATAATATATAATATATAATAAATATATAGTATGTAGTATGTAGTATGTAGTATGTAGTATGTAGTATATAGTATATAGTATATAGTATATAGTATATAGTATATAGTATATAGTATATAGTATATAGTATATAGTATATAGTATATAGTATATAGTATATAGTATATAGTATATAGCAGGGGTCTTCAAACTACGGCCGGCGGGCCACATGCAAATACAAATATTGTATTTGTTCCCTTTTTTTTTACTTCAAAATAAGATATGTGCAGTGTGCATAGGAATTTGTTCATAGTTTTTTTTTAAACTATAGTCCAACCTTCCAACGGTCTGAGGGACAGTGAACTGGACCCCTGTTTAAAAAGTTTGAAGACCCCTGGTATATAGTATATAGTATATAGTATATATATTATTATATATAATATTATATAATATATATTGCATAATATTATATATAATATATATTATATATATTATATATTATATATATTACTAGAGGCCCGGTGCACAAAAATTTGTGCACTCGGGGGGGCGGGTCCCTCAGCCCGGCCTGAGCCCTCTCACAGTCTGGGACCCCTCACGAGATAACGACCTGCTGGCTTAGGCCTGCTCCCGGGTGGCAGAGGGTAGGCCCAATCCCTAGGTGCAGCCCCTGGTCGGGCTCAGAGCAGGGCCGATTGGGGAGTTGGGGCGCCACCCCCTGTCATGCACAGAGCAGGGTGGATCGGGAGGTTGTGATGCCACCCTTAGTCATCCTCAGGGTAGGGCCGATTGGGGGGTTTGGGCACCGCCTCCAGTCACACTCAAGGCAGGGTCGATGGGGAGGTTGTGGCACCACCCCCTGTAATGCACAGAGCAGGGCCGATCAGGGGGGTGGGGAGCTCCCCCCGTTATGCACAGAGCAGGGCCGATCAGGGGGTTGAGGAGCTCCCCCCTGTCACTCGCAGAGTAGGGCCGATAGGGGAGTTGGGGCACCACCCCCGTCACACACAGAGCAGGGAGGATCAGGGGGTTGGGGTGCCACGCCCTGTCACACTCTGGGCAAGGCCGATGGGGAGGTTATGGCTCTACCCCGTCACACACAGAGCAGGGCCCATGGGGGTGGCTTGGGTGTCACCCTCTATCACCCACAGAGCAGGGCTGATCAGGGGGTTGGGGCGTCACACCCTGTCACACACAGGGCCGCAGGGCGATCAGGGGGTTTGGGCGCTGCCTTCTGTCATGCTGATCCTGGTGCTGGGAGGCCTTGCGACTCCGCTGATTCCGGTGCTGGGAGGCATATTACCCTTCTACTATATAAGATAGAGGCCTGATGCACGGGTGGGGGCCGGCTGCTTTGCCCTGAAGGGTGTCCTGGATCAGGGTGGGGGTCCCGCTTGGGTGCCTGGCCTGCCTGGATGAGGGGATGATGGTTGTTTGCAGCTGGTCACACCCCCTTCAGGGTGGGGGTACCCAGTGGGGTGTCTGGCCAGTCTGAGTGAGGGGCTGAGGGCTGTTTTCAGGCTGGCGGGTGACTGAAGCTCCCAACCGCTCCTTTTTTTATTTTTTGTTTTTTTATTCTGGGCCAGCTTTAGCTCTGGCTCCAGCTTTGAAGCCTCGGCTGCTAAAAGCAGGTATCTGGTTTGTTTGGGTTCTATAATCAAAACACTGTTTCAACTCCAGCTCTGAGATCCCAGCTGGCTGAAAGCAGGTTTCTGGGGTTTTGTTTAGCTTCTATATTTTAACAATGTTTCAAACTGCAAGCTCAGAGGCCGCAGCGGCAGGCGGGGAATGTTGGAGTCCTCTGTCACTGAAGCAAGCAAGCTTCCTGTTCGCTTCAAGCTACCTGGCTTCTGGCCGCCATCTTGGCTGGCAGTTAATTTGCATATTGCCCTGATTAGCCAATGGGAAGGGTAGTGGAGTGACACCAATTTGCATGTTTCTCTTTTATTAGTGTAGATATATATTATATATTATATATTATATATTATATATTATATATTATATATTATATATTATATATTATATATTATATATTATATATTATATATTATATATTATATATTATATATTATATATTATATATTATATATTATATATTATATATTATATATTATATATTATATATATATATATATTATATATTATATATTATATATTATATATTATATATTATATATTATATATTATATATTATATATTATATATTATATATTATATATTATATATTATATATTATATATTATATATATAATAATATTAGAGGAAGTGAGAGGGAGAGAGAGATAGAAACATCAATGATGAGAGAGAATTATTGATTGTCTGCCTCCTGCACATCTCCCACTTGGTATTGAGCCCATAATCCAGGCATGTGCCCTTGACCTGAAATTGAACTGTGACTTCCTGGTTCATAGTTCTATGCTCAACCACTGAACCACTGTGATGGAGCAAATGTAGTGCATTTTTTATTTAATTTATCATTAGTTTAATCATAGTAAGTTAGATAATAGGTCACAGAATTAGTCAAGTCAAGCTATACGTCAGAGTTATCACTTTTACATCATGTAGCATTTTCTGTTATTAGTACATAATCAGGCTCCTGTGAAGTCTCCTCCCCCCCATCTCATTTTTGTATATGCAAATAAAATAATGACCAAGGCTTCTGCAAATTTAAATATAAACATACTATAAATCCTTGGTGTTTCAGACAGAGAATTTAGCATTAGGGAGTCTCTGATTCCAAGTTTAGAGTATTTTTCTTTGTATTTAACTTCTATTCATGATATTATCTTAAATGATTGTCAATATTTTTTAATAAAATTAGAAAATTTTTAAGGAATTCTCATAAAAATCTTTTTATAAAAACCAAAAAATTAGTCATTAGCCATTACTATATCTCTATTGTGGATTCAGATTTTGGATCTTTTTTTTTCCCCAAAGCAATATACAGATTCAATGCAATCCCTATCAAAATTCCAATGTCATTTTTTAAAGAAATAGAATGAGAATTAATTAGATTTGCATGGAACCACAAAAGACCCTAATAGACAAAGCAATCCTGAAAAAAAATGAATGAAGCTGGAGTTATCACACTACCTGACTTCAAATTATACTACAGAGCTATGATAACCAAAACAGCATGGCATTGGCAGAGAAAGAGCAACACAGATCAATGGAACAGCTATAAAATCTCATGTATATGGACTTATAATTTTCAGCAAAGATGCCAGAAACACACAATAGAGTAAAGATAGTCTCTTCAATAAATGGTGCTGGGAAAACTGGAAAGCTACATGCAAATTAATGAAATTGGATTACAGTTAGTCCCCATTTACAAAAATTACTTCAAAAGTGAATATAAGACCCAAAACAATAAGTGACATAGAAGAAAACATAGATAACAATCTTTTGGACCTTGGTCATAGAGAACATTTTATGAAGTTGACCCCAATGGCAAAGGAATTAAAGGCAAAAAAAATTAATGGGACTATATTAAATTAAAAAGCTCCTGCACAGCAAATGAAACTAGCAACAAAACAAAGAGGCAGCCAGCCAGATGGGAGATGATATTTGCAAACAGTAGCTCCAACAAAGATTTCATTTCCCAAATATACAAAGAATTCATAAAACTCAACACTAAACAAACAACCCAATTAAAAAGTGGGCAGAGGACCTGAAATACACCTCTCCCTTCCCCCATAGAACTTTTCTCTGAGGGGGTATCCAGATTCTGACTGTAGTGGTTTACAGGGCCATGTGTTAAGGTGTTGCCCATAGCTTGTGCCCCACTTGACACTCCAATCTCTCAGGATGCCAAATGCCTGGGTCCTCTGCACAGTCCATAGGGGCACAGATTTCCAGTCCAGAGCATTGCATCTTTTTCTTAAGGTAGCTTAAAATGAAATCGTTTTCATGGAATTCTTGTAGAGAAAGTGGTCTTCAAAAATCTTTAAAAATAAAGTTAATGTAATTTAAATAATATATTAAAATGTATCAACTCTTGAAATAACACACTGCAAAATTTTCTACATTCCCTTAATTTTTTGCTTTGTCTACTAGATATCTTCTTACACTAACTTCCAATCAAATACCAACATAAAAAAAAAATAATATTTTGAAGTACATGTTAATTAAAATAATCCATAGCTTGGAAATTTTTTTGATCGCATGAGAATCTAAATCCTATCTAATAATAGACAAACATGGTAATTAACCATACATCCACTACGCTTCCCATTGGCTAATCAGCAGGATATGCAAATTAACTGCCAGAAAAGATGGCGACTGGCAGCCACACAGCTGAAGTGAACAGGAGGCTTCCTTGCTCCAGTGATGGAGGAAGCCAAGGTTCCCCGCCTGCCGCGGCCCAGCTCTGAGCTCTGGATGCAACAATGTTGCAATTATAGAAGCTAAACAAACCCAGATACCTGCTTTCAGCCAGCAACAGCCTCAGAGCTGGAGCCGGCTCTCAGCTCCAGTGACAGTTATAGAAGGTGAATAAATCCCAGAATAAAAAAAATAAAAAAAAAAAGAGGCTAGTTGTTTCACTCGCCTGCCAGCCTGAAAATGGCCCTCAGCCCCTCACTCAGGCTGGCCAGGCACCCCAGTGGGGACCCCCACCCTGAAGGGGGTGTGACCAGCTGCAAACAGCCATCAGCTCGTCATCCAGGCTGGCTAGGCACTCAAGCGGGACCCCCACCCTGATCCGGGACACCCTTCAGAGCAAACCAGCCAGCCCCCTCCCATGCACCAGGCCTCTATCCTATATAGTAAAAGAGTAATATACAAACTGACCCTAAAAGCAGAAAGACTGGGAATGACTGGTCACTATGACACACACTGACCACCAGGGGGCAGATGCTCAATGCAGGAGCTGCCCTCTGGTGGTCAGTGCATTCTCACAGGGGGGATCTCTGCTCAGCCACAAGCCAGGCTGATGGCTACCAGTACAGCAGTGGTGGTGGGAGCCTCTCCTGCCTCCCCAGCAGCGCTAAGGATGTCAGATTGAAGCTTAGGCCTGCTCCCTGCTGGCAAGAGGACGTCCCCCAAGGGTTGCCAGGCTGCCAGAGGGATGTCTGACTGCCATCTTATGGCCAATACCCCGGGGAGCAGGCCTAAGCCAACAAGTGGTCACCCCTGAGGGTTCCCAGACTGCTAAAGGGCACAGCAGGGCTGAAGGACCCCCTACCCCCAAGTGCACAAATTTTTGTGCACTGAGCCTCTAGTATATATATAAAAGGCTAATATGCTGTGTGTGACTGTCTGATCGGTCCCTATGACACGCACTGACTACCAGGGGGAAGATGCTTAATGCAGGAGCTGCCATAATGTGCACTGGTCATTTACAGAGAAACAGAACTGTGGACCTGGTTCCCACAAAGCAAGACTCTGCTGTGCCCCAAGTGGGACACAGGCCCCACCACCACCCCAGAATGACAGCCCATCTAATTGCAGCCGATACTACTGAGACCCCATGGTGCAAAATGTGGCCCACAGCCCAGCCCAGCCCAGCCTGGAAACGGAGGCTGTGGGCACTGGGTAATGACGTCACATAGCAACACCTGGCTTCATCTTCCTAGCAACTAGCCTCCTTGGAGTTTCTGCAGCCCCAGAGCACAGCTTGCTTTATAGCCAGGTGCAAACATTTTACACTTTAACCAAATATCTATGAAGCATTTTCCTGTACCTCATCTCATTTGATCCTCACAAGAGTCCTAGAGTAGGTAGATAGGAGACTTGGTGGAATTCTATTTCCTTTTCATTAGCCAGAAAATGGAGATTTAGAAAGCTTAGAAACTTGACCCAACTGAAAAGAAGTAAGAAATAGTGGACCTTGAAAATTCTTTCAGGTTTTCTCACTGTGCAGAATATAGTCAAACTCTGCTACAGTTACATGATCTACACTAATAATCTGCTTCGTGTTGGTATTTACTGCTGTGTTACTGACAATTACCTGAAAGAGAAGTTGAGGTGCTTCACTGGGCTGGAAAAAGTTTAGCTAAATCAGAAAGCAGGTCTAATTAAGCAAGTTTATCTATATATATAAAGCTCTCGCTGGCCCCAATCACAGACGTGTGCTTTGATCTGTCATTGTCGATCATGAATTTGGTTGACACTTCTATTATAGAGAAAGGGCAAATAGCGATATTAAAATATTTCTTCTAATTAATTTCCTTTCAATGTGCACAAATTCATGCACCAGGTCACTAGTACATATAAAAAGTAATTTTGCTGTAACTATTTTGGCTTAACACCACTGAACTATATAGGACAACAGGCAAGCGGCAGAGCTGATTAATGTGCCTGTCATTGGGGAAGTGAAGCAGAGAAGTTAAGCAATCAGCACTAGAATGGGGCACAAATATCATTGTACAATTTTAATAGGTGCATTTAAAAAGAAATAACGATTATTTCAATGATGCGATTCAAGGACATAACCTATGGTTTTCACCATATTGTAAAAATCATATTCACTAAGATTGGTCTCCATCATTTAATGTTACACAGGAAACAAATTTCTAGTGACTGAATCAGCAATGAATAAAGGGAAATAATTTGTATTAGTTCAGCTCAGGACAACAGAAATGCTGAAAGAGCTAAAAGAGGTGATTACCTATAGTGAAGAAGATAAACCTGGGAAATTATTTAATATGATTTGGTTTGCAAGAGGATAAAAATATTTTAAATAGATTTGTCAAACTGATATCTTAAAATTCAAGTTTTCTTTGTTTTAATTCACCAAAAGGAGTTATATGTATGGAAATAAATGTTATATATATATATATATATATATATATATATATATATATATATATATATATATATATATTCCTCTGCCCTGGCCAGTTTGGAGTATCAGTTTGTGGCCCGAAGGGTCTCAAGTTTGATTCCAGTCAAGGGCATATACCTCTAATTCACAAGCTTTATTCATTTTCCTCATTTTCTTTGTTTTTATATCACTGTTTTCTGATTTCAATTCATTCTCTGTTATCTATTTAAAAAGTATTTTATTTTAGCAAGTCCATACTGTTATTCTAGGTTCAAAGTTGGCTTTCCTTACCTGCTTGCCAGAAAGCGACACCATTAATGCTAAGTCTGTAAAGAAATTAGAGACGGTACTTTATGTAACAATTAAAACTGTTACTGCTATATGAAGGAACACAGAAATGAAGTACCTTTTGGTGTTTTTTTATTATTATTATAAACCCACTTTTCCTTTCCTCAATGCCAGCTCCTCCTCTTTTACCAAATATTTGTGTTATGCTGACCCTGTTATTAAGAAACCTTACCCCCTTCAAACATAGCATGTACCTACCTACACTAGAGCAAAGCTGTAGTCATTCTTTACTTGGGAGAAGATATTTTCCAGAGCTATTCTGTTCTCTGTGACTCACTTACGGACATTCTAAACTACAGCATCCTTTATTAATGCTGTGAATATTATTCCTGGAGGATATAACCCATGCTTCTTGTATGTGTGTGGGAGTGTCAAAGCCATCTGCTAACAGAGGTCTATGGTAATACATCTTTAATAGCAGAAGAAAAGCCATCGGGCTGACCTAAGGCATCTATTTAGCTTTCTAGCTGCCGTTTCACTGATCTCAATGGGATCTGTCACAAAGCGCTAAAGCAAGTGGTTCTGCCTGTCAGTTAACAACAGTTAAAGAAAATGAACTTCTCAGAAACTGAGCGCAACCAGTGATCACTTCTGATTTATTGTCTACTGTGGCAGGCCATGGCTATGCACTATTGCTTTCTTCGTCTGCACCGTTGCATCAAGACGCTTAGTCAAAGGAAAGAAATGGTAATATTTGGAAAATGTTCTCTTATTATTAGAATGGGGCTATGTGGGGGACTTGAATAGAATAGCTATCCACCTAGCTTGAAAACAAAGCACTGAAATCGAGCCACATTGGTAAAGATGGTGGCATTTGCCTGTTTTGAGGAGGAGAAAACATCCATTTGTAGAACACTGGTTCAAGGGACCTTCAGCGAGGCAACATGCAAAAACCCCTAGTTAGATCATCAGAATGCTTGGCATTTTGGCACTTGTACAAATGTCCACCTCCCTTCTCAGTTTCTCCTGGGAGTGGAAGGCACGTCTGGCTGCAGCCTAGTTGGCTGTCTCTCCCTGGATGTCTTTCAAACAGATGACATGCTTGCGGGGACTGTGTTTCATTCTGCACAGTCCCTAGAAAAGAAATGTCACACAACTAAACAAGAGAAGGTTAATCATATGAAGGGGAGATAAAACAAGTTCAAAAATCTTATAACACATATTTTCTGAGACGCATAATATTGATAGATCTATTTTCCTTTAATGGGTGGGTTCTTTATGACATATGCCAGGAATTATACATGATATACATTGAGAATACATAAGAAATATACATATGTATGTATATACATATTTGAATTTATTCATATGTAGTGAATATTACTCATTTATTTTCCAATATGAATTATTGATCACCCAGTTTTATCATATTACTTTTTCAGTTGCTTTGAATAGTATGTCTAGAACAGAAACAGGCCTCATTTTATAGAAACTTGATCAAGTCCAGGAGGTAAAACTTAAAGAGTATTATAGACAATATTGGACCTAGGAAAATGTATAAATGGTGAAGTTACTTGAAATGATGTTGTGATTGGAGCAGAGGTAGCATAGACAGGAAAGGTGCTTTTAAAAGAAAGTTGTGTTGTTTTGTTAAAAAAATACATTTTAGGAAGTTGTTGGAATGGATAGTGAGAAAGGCCCTTTTAAAAGGTGAAGTATAGATTGATTTTGTATGGTGAGAAGTACTTCTGATGTTCCTTTTAAATTTGTTCTCATATTGACTGAAAATAAGAATATCTCATTTTGAACAAAATGCTAACCTTTTTCTTAGCCTTTCTTTAGACTTAACTATTGATGCTACAACTCTGATACAGAGAATGGCAAAAGCAAACACAAGTGAATGGATTAACTAGTGATAATTTAGGGGTGGGCCAGAGCAACAATGGTGGTGACATTGTGCAGAGAATAAAAAACTGAGAGAAACAAAATTGTTTCTCTGACAAAATTGTGTAGAAGAAACCTGTAATATTCTGTCACATAGCAGAGTTGGATTTTCTATTCTTTTCTCTATCTCTCTTTTTTTAGAAGAGGTCAATTGTAGAGGATTTTTAGTTCAAATCTGCCCAAAGATCTCCTATTTCTTTAAACAAATATAAATTTCCATAGTAGCATAGATTATTGTTGTTTATAAAAATAAGACACTTTAATAAGAAGTTCATAATAAATGATTTTATAATATTATAATGGAAGGAAGGCATCAAACAAATCTTCCAGCTTAATGTTAAGGCTCAGTGTTGGTGGTTAACAAAAACTTTATTATACTTGTGTTTATATGCTATTGAGTTTGCTCAGTTAAAAAATCAGTAACATATTCTAGTAAAATTTTTTATTTGTTACACTTAATATATAGGTGCAGATCACATCCCTTGTCATTTTGAAAGCATATTTTGTAGTCTTTCCATAGTAGCAGTAATTATACTTGTGAAATTATTTTTATTAAGATTCTAAAATACATTGCATAGTGCATTCAATTTGGTAAAAATAATTTCTGTCATATATCCTCATCAGTTTCTAACAAAGGTAGAGAAAGTAAAATTATAAAATTTAGGCATACAATTCTGTATTTTTATTTTAAATAATCAACACAGATACATATGTGTGGATTTGAAAAAGAGTATAATATATGTGCCTATAGACTTTATATCCAAGATCCTTAGGTTCTCTTTGGTGTTTAAAATTTTGGTCACACATTAGGCATCTTAATGTGGATGCCACCATATATAAAAATACGTGTTGTAGGAAGAATAAAGAGCCTCAAGTGTCTAGAACTCTTTCCTTATCAGTAATAACAGTGCCCTGTCAACTTCATAGTTACCAGCTCTTTCTTGAAATTTAATGCCAGTTTTTCCAATGCCCACTGAGTCTCAAAACTTGGTACTAGTACAGGGAAGCTCCATTCAAATGATGATCACACAAGTAGGAAGACTACACAGTGATGATCCTTATGCCAGCCTGATACCAAGTTCATGCTTTTCTATAATACAGGACTCTGCTATCAAAATAGATTTGCTCAATATTTGTAAATAGACAAGTGGAAGGCCTGACATTTTAAAATCTATTTGATACTATAAATGGTGATATCTATTTATTTAAGTAACCACTCTACTATTTTTCTAGAAATCCCAAATAATAGATACTTTAGAAAATTTTAAAAGCTTTGATGAAGCCATTAGAAATCAAATTTAAATTCTCCAATTAGAAAAAAATATATATAATGGAATAATTAGGACATAAGCATGATTATTCTACATAAAATGATTAATTAAATTGTATAATTATTTGTAGCTATTCATCACATTTCATAGAATTTTGTAGTAAAGAATCTAGGAAACTGCCTTAACCGGTTTGACTCAGTGGATAGAGTGTCAGCCTGCGGACTGAAAGGTCCCAGTTTTGATTCCAGTCAGGGGCATGTACCTTGCTTGAGGGCACATCCCCAGTAGGAGGTGTGCAGGAGGCAGCTGATCGATGTTTCTCTCTCATCGATGTTTCTAACTCTATCCCTCTCCCTTCCTCTCTGTAAAAAATCAATAAAATACATATATAAAAAAGATCTAGGAAACTTTGCCCACTCAATAGCACAAATAAAAAATAATTAACAAGATAAAAGCAAAAGTACTATTTTAATCTACTTTTCTAATTTGACTGAACAAGGGAATTAAGTCATAAGTTATAATATTTTGACTTTCTCTAGAAAATGTGTATGTCTCCTCTAGTTAATATAAAACAAATACACTAAAGTATTTATAGTATCATCACATGACTCTAATATCCACACATAGATGAACCAATGACAAGGGTGTTTATTTTCTAGAGTCTTTCTTGACATGATATTTATGATTATTCCTTCACAAACCACAAAAATTGGGGAGGTGTTAACAATGCACTGGGATAACTTCAGTTTTAGATGCTTATGAAGCACATGAAAACTAAGAAACAAATAAGTCAAATGATAAATGCCTTATTTATCATTATATTACATAGTATGTTATTTAAAATATGTAGGCCTTATTAAAGTAATACAATAAACATTTATGGAGACATATTTATTTTTTTGTTTCTGACATTTTATTAAAAATATTTCACAGATATGTACTACAAGCATCCTAATGGATTGTTAAATGAAATGTGATGCAACAACTAACTATACAATTTGAAGATTTAGCTATATGGTTTTGTTTCTATTCAAATTTATGTAATTTTTTTCTTTTCTTCTTCTAGATATATGGGATTTTAGCTCTTCCATTTTTTTTTTTTGTTACCAGGAAAAGTTTAGTTATTTCAGATTAAATGAAAGCATTAAATGCCAGCTACTTTGATGTCTCTCCTTTTTTACAAATATATCCTCTCTTTCTAATTTCATTTGATAACATTCCAACAGGTGACATTTTAACATCTGGCTCTTTAGCCCTGTGAAACAAACTATGAAATGTTTGGAAAAGAATCAAATTTGAAGGTTTCACTCTACATTTAAATATCTTATTTCATAAAATGGGCTCTCCCCATTGTTAATTTTCCCAAATAATTTTCATCATTATCTCCTGTTCTCCATTACCCATGTATCCAATTAACTGACAGGTTGAGTCAGGATCTCCTGTTGAGGTAACACTTTTGTGTGTTTTTTTTTTAAATTGTCATTTAGCTCCATTACATGCATGTCATTGATCCTTGCATTGTTCTACAACATTTCTCTTGAAAGCCTGTCCACCTGAGTCACACCGAGGATATGAGTCTCGCTTGTGCCTACCTTTCAAAATTAAGGCTTTGACCACTGAGGTCTTTGAATTGTGCTCATATTGTGACAACAAAACACATAAAGCCAGAAATTGTTTCTAAAGGATCAGCCAGGTGAAGGCTTATTCTCATTTCTCAATCTTCTTAGCATAGACAGGATATTTAAGGTTTTATGATCCATCTTTTGTTAGATCACATGTGTTTTTGCTATTCACATGCAAAGCTCAGCAAGATGTTCATTACAAACTGAGTCAGAGGCAAGTTTGCCAAAATGTCTTTGGGTTTCTTCTTTGTTGTTGCTTTTTTTCTTCCTCACCTGGACTGAGTTTTAAGAAAGCCTGGGAAGAATTATGATTTACAATTGAGGTTGTCTAAATTGGGTGTGTAAGCTAAAATCCTATGCAAAGTCTAACTAATATGAATTTTTCACAACCAAAGCCTTTACCTAATGCCACTTTTTTCCTACAAACATAAAAAAATCCCTATTTCCCACATGCATATAAGATGCATATGTAAAATTAAAACAAAGAGGAAAATTGCACAAGCAACATTAAAATCTCAAATATGAATTCCACACAGTAATACAAACGATGGTTCACAAAAAATATATACTTCAAATATTGCCGGGGTCCAACCCCAGCAGGTCCAGGGGTCCCCAAAGGTGTGGACAGAGTCGGCGAAGAAGGAATGACACGGAGACAGCATTCAGTTGATCAGCAGCCTAGCCAGGATCTCTAGCCAGGATCTCCAGCCAAGTTCTGGTCTGGATCTCCAGCGAAGTTCTGGTTAGGATCTCCAGCCAGGTTCTGTGTCCATGTTTTCTTGCTAGGTTCTCCAGCCAGGTTCTGTGTCCATGTTCCCTCACTAGGTTCTCCAGCCAAGTTCTGTCACCAGGTTCTAGTCAGGTTCTCTTGCCATGTTCTATCCAGGTTCTGTAGCCAGGTTCTGTCTCTAGGTTCTTCAGCCAGGTTCTCTCGCTAGATTCTGTCTCTAGGTTCTGCGGCCAGTTTCTGTCCAGGATCTTTTGCCATGTTCTCTCCAGTGAAGTTCTTCTGTCTCTAGGTTCTGTGTAGGTTCTGTCTTCTCAGTTCTGTCTCTCGCTGTCTTGTTACATCTGTATTTATACCAGTTGATTCAATCCTATCAATCTGTATTACAAAGGTTAGGGTGTTTCTTATCTCCATTCCAGGGAGTAAAGATTATGTAGCTTAAGCATGATTGTTTGTAGTTAAAGTGATTAATTACCCACCTGGCACTTAGTTGAGGGGTTTTATTCCCTCCCTAACTTCAGGGGAAAATCCCTACCTGGGGAAACAACCTTTCTCAGAGACCTTGGTTAAAACACATAGTGCCAAGAAGGTGAGCAAACATATTAAGAACAGTATGCCATATATGCCAGGTCCCTTGAAACAGCAAGCATGGACCAGCTCCCGGCAAAATATTACCATTACTATGAATAAAATTATTAGTAATTTTTTTCTTTTTACTAGGGCATAAATCCACAAATTGGAGACTGCATTCCTAAAATAATAAATATAAACAATTAATGGTAATTACAAGATGTACTTTAATATAATCAAGCATGGTGGTACATAATTGGCTAATTAATAATGATTTCAGAAATATTGATATTCAGTTTTAATTTTAAATAAATGACTTTACTGTAAAGCATAAGACTTTAATTTTAGTCTCTAAAACATGCATTAGAAGACTTTCAAAGTGTTGGCATTCTCCCTTGTTTTAGTTTCTTTAAAGGTTGGAGCTATATGGTACAGCAATTATGTTTTAAGACACTAGAAGTTCTAGATTTTTGGAGCATATTCAAAACAACTTGATTTCTTGGAGTAGTTTAAACACTCTCATTGCAACAATTTTACTCACATTATTAATGTGTTCTGCAAGATTTATGTGTAAATACTTATAAGGTGAAAGCTTCTAAATGCTCAGTGTCACAACTACTGGTGTCTAACCTAATGGCTATTGGTAATTTTATTTCAGTGCCTTTCTTCATGAAAAAGGAAATTAGTTATATTAAGTTTAAGATTGTGTAGTCAGAAAACAAGTAAGTGAAACCCTACAAACAGTCATGGATAATATTTTAGGGTGATAATGCTTTGACCCATTCCTAGACATGGTCTTTGATGTAAGGGACCAACTAAAGTAATTGTTTTGAAAACATTGCACCTTTATTAGCAGTAAATGATAAAATTTAAACTGCCTGTGACTAATTAAGCACCCTTTTAGACTGTCAAATCAAAATGAGTAATAAAAGTGCATACTCTGTCTTCTTAAAACCAATAAAAAAGATAACTAAATATTTAACTAATAAATTAAGTATTAGATTCATTAAATTTATAATTTTGCAAAAGAATTAGAGGTAAAATATAATCATATCATAGGAGGTTGTTGCACTTTTCAAAAAATTTTTGGAATGTAAACTTATTAAGTATAGTTCTAATCATATGGTAACAAAGAGTGAAATTGTATAAACATATTATTACTATCTTATGACTTCAGGTCTCTCCTGTTAAACAAATAAAATGAATAGGTGAACCTCGCTTCATGTTTATCGATGATAGGTCTGAGCATTTAGTTTAACAAACTCTACTAAGAATGGTTCAATTTCACCAGCTCCATCAATTTCTGAAGCGCCGGGCTCAGCTTTGGGAAAGACTCTAAGTAGCTGGAGTGAGAATTAAACTTCCATGTTCCTGAAGCTTACTCATTTCCAAGCCTCCAATAATGGCACATTTTTTCCAGCCTTGTGATATAATTAGTTGCTTTAATTTTAAGAATCAGTCAAAAAAAATGAGTCAAGTCCTTTATACTATACTAATAAGAAAGAGCCTTAACAAAATGAATAAGGTAATATTTTGTTTGTATAAATTTATAAAAACATAGTAACACAACTATAGACATATATTGGATTTACTTCTACCTTAAAAGGGAAATAACATAAATTATAGTAACTTCCTGTTAAGCAGTTGAAGGTATTTTTGAATATCAATATAATTTTAATTGATACATTCATGATAATTTCTACTCTGTCAAAAACACACTGAAAAAATTGCAGCTTTGTAATGAAAAAGGTGGATCTGCAATATAGTTAACATCTTCAATGAATCATGATGTTAATTACTTTATTCTCATTAACATAGCCTCTAGATACTTAGTTTGCATCCCACAGATATTTTTATAAGTAGTGCCAAAAAGTATAAAAAGGTAATCATCTAAAGTAAATTCAAAATGTATATCTAAATAAGTAAAGGTATTTATGGAAAATTTGTAATAATTTATCCACATAATGTAGAGGATATTATTTTGGTTCTACTTACTAGGAAATTATAAAATGAGTTACATATTCATTTACTATTAGAGCTATATCTTAGTAGTAATTAATCCAATTTCCTGTTACAGATTTATAAACTGAGTTCATATAGTTAGTTAACTAGAAAAGTAGAACAATAATCTGATTTAGTATTTGATCAGATGTCTTTTTAAAATGTATTCCTTTCTTGTATAATATTTAGACTAACCTACCTGTGTGTGTGTGTATTTTATACATTCTCCTGGCTAACATCTGCATAGACTGCTGTTTTATGCACTGTACAAATTTCTATCTTTGACTAAAGTTATGGAGGTAATTTCATGCAATGCATTTGTTTGCTTTTTAAATGAGGTTATTAAATAGATAGACCAGATAATAAAAATCCTCTATGATAGAGGTGAAAAAGACCTGCAGGTCACATAACCACCTCAACAATGCAAGAATTACTATTTTTTGAATTATGTTTTTAAATATTTCACCTGTCTAATGTTAAGATGAGTCCAGGGATGACATTACACATATTTTCACACTGTGTTTTCTAGAACCTTTTAAATTCAGTTACAAAATGTTTCCTGAGGAGATGTTTTAGTTTTAATATTCTTTCTAACTAAATTTATATATTCCATCAACTGTTATTTTAGCCTAATCCATTCAACCACTAAAACATTTTATCACTTTTACCTTATCCACTTATTGATTTTTTTTCTCCCTTCTGACCTTTAAATCTCCGTATGCCATTGAAGCACCAAAGATATTCAAACCTAACCTACAAGTATTTTTAGAAAAACATTTAAGAGGTGTAATTAAATAAAAAAAGAATTATTCTATATTGAATGAATAAAAATGTCCTTAGCTTTCTGAAACTTTGACATTATTGCACAATGGATAAATTAACCTCATTTTATAAAGTGATCAAATTTAAAATGTAAAGTATACATGAGAAATTACAGACCAGGTACAATCATGTGCAAACTGATAAATCCAGAGTCCAGGCCAAGTTCTAAGTTATTATTTAAAAACAAGAACTTTATGGATTATTGTATCTGCTGTTACATGTCTGTTAATTTTTATGCCATGGTTCAGCATTATATATTTTACTGGTAATTTTGTTTCTGGGGTCGATTTTTCTTATAACTGAGGAGATGATAGAAGGGGAGGGGAGGAGAAGAGGAAGTGATGTATAGCTATTTTACTGCAATAACAAGAGGGGTTTATTGAAATCCAACTCCTTTGTCTGTTTTTGCCTGATGTTCCATCCAACTATGTTTTTGTGACAAGAATGGATACAGCTGAAGGACTGGAGAGAAGTGTACACATTCACAGATAAAAAATGATGTAATAAAACTTGGACCACCTTTGATGCAAAAGCAGCTTTGGAATTCAAATTGTTGCTTTGGAACAAATAAACGAGTTTTAGATTGGACCATTCACTTCTAGTACATGCGTCCTAAGGCTGAGGGATTCTTTGGTTTTTATCATACCTAAATAAGACACCATTAAATCAGAAGTAGCCAGGCATTGTAGGGTATTTTAGATCACAGTAGTTGGTCAACAAATATATATTGAGGAGATATAATACGCCACACAATAAAGAAAAGTGAAAATAAAAAATCCTCTACGTATGCATTAAAAATTGAAGAAGCAAGCCATACTACCAAGAGTAGTTATCAGAGGATTACACCAGTGGGATTCCTCAGTTGTTAGTGGGAGTGGGGTTCTTGGGTACCACTGAAATGCACATGTCCAGAGGCCCCCAAGGGAGATGAGATGTGGTAAACTATTTTATTTTCATGGAGCTACATCCGTCAGGTTGTAAAGTTCCATGTCTCTTAACCCAGTCCTGAAAAAAGTGCAGCCAGCTTCATTAGAACCAAAAGTAGGGCCAGTGTCCAGAGCTTCTGTTTCATGGTGGAGTTGGGTCTGATGTAGCATGAGGCTAGGTTCAGGCCGTTCATGCATTGTGTGGAGTCCACGTGGCCCACAGCAAGTGCAGAATGTGCAAGCCCAGTGGGCCCTGAGTCAGGGGTGAGCAGCAAGAGAGATCCAAGAGAGGGTTCCTTTGTTCAGAAGTTAAGCATCTCGGATTCCAGGACCCAGAAGTGGCTACTGACTCCCTCCCAGGTGTGACTGACAGGTAAGCATCTTCCCACATAACCCAGACCTATCGGGTGTGTGTCTATTGTCCAGTCCCTTCCCTTAGTGATCTGTGAGGATCAGACTTGGAGAATGTTAACTGCAGCTTTCTGGTAAAGCTGTATAAATGGCATGCTTGTGTTATCTAGCCACTCCTTTCCTCCTTTTCTGTTAATAATAACCAGGTCTTTATAATGGCATCAGCATGATGGTCTACTACTTACTACATGAGAAACAACATTAGATATTCGTCTTATATTTATTTTCTCTCATTTAAAAATATTTCAATCTAGTTAATGTTTTATAATATACTTAAGAGAATAGCAATCATATATGCAGGCAACTTGTAAATATACTTGATTTAAACACTGAGTGGGATTCAATAAAGAGATAATCATTTTGCTCTTTTCTCAAACTGTCCTTTTGAATCCATCTTTTCCTGTCTCTGGCTGTTCATGCACCAAACTGTTGGGACAGGCAATCTCCTATGGGCCTGCATGACCCTGTACACTTTCGCTAGGTGTGCTTATGATATGTCTCTGGCCACTATTTACCTGGCATGCTGTTTGAGATTGTGTTTGCACAGAGCAAACTTGAAGGATAGTATGATTTCTCCCTCTGGGATAAAGAGTCAGTGTGCTTGCTGCTTGTCACAAACAACAGTGCTCTAAAATCATTGCTCCTTCTTCCCTATGCTCTGCTCACTACCTGGGCCCTCCATGTGGCCTGTGGTGGAGGGCAAGGGCAACAAACACATCATGCTCATGCTGCTCCCTGTGCCACGAGTAATAATGTGCTGTCTGAGATCCAGGAGTCCCATGTTTTCTGCCAGTATTCTCTAAACAGTAAGAGATAAATTTATCCATTAGTAAGACGAAGTGAAATCAGAGACTCTGATGGTTTTTATAATGAGCATGAGCTGCTGAAAGAGACATAGATAGAATAGAGGAGGAGGATCCAGTGGACTTGGTTTAGGAATATGAGAAGACACCCTGGGATCTGGTAGCTAATGCTTTGTCAGAGTACTGGGTAGAGGGGACTAGGAGGGAGTAGTTCTCACTAGTCTGCCTATAAATGATGCCAGGTGGGGAAGGGGAGAATCAGAATGAGACATCACAATGGTGACTTGGTTATTGCTCATTCCCTCCAAATACAAGGGGCACTTTTCAACCATGTGCAAACTGATAGGACCCCTCTTCTGAAAGGCAGGGTGGCTGTGGCTCTGGAGTCAAACAATCTACAAAGATGAAATAGTGTCAGCAATGCAAATTTTGTAGTCTAAGTATATAGCTTTGTGTTAACAAAATAATCAAAATCTGTTCAGTTGAACCCTAGCAGGTGGCTGCACTAAATTAAAAAGAAATGAAAATCTTATTGGCATAGAACCACTCTCTCCATTCATAACCCCAGTGTCTCCCTGCCCTTCTATTCAACCTTATCTGTTTTAAGAAAAAAAGAGATAATTATTAGTGAAACTGAGATCTCTTTGTTTCCAAGAGGGACCAAGGTCAGATGTACTATTCTGAATAACTTAGAAAAGCTAAGGAAAGAGCAGAACCCATAATTTATGTATCTATTGGTTTCCACCATATCTGGTCTCGTGGGGAAGTAGGCACAGGGTGAGCTGAACACTGAAGGCTTTAAGCAGAGGCATGGATGCAATGCATCCTGATCATTTTATAAAAGTACCTCTGAGTCTTAACATTTTCTAAACACTAGGCAGTGCAGGAAGGAGTGCCCAGTCAATCCCAAAGCTGGATTAAAGGGAGAGAAATGCCTGCCATCTTCCTCCCCTCCCCGTCAGGCCACCTTAGCTTTCTCACTCAGCCTCTACTCTCCAGGCACCAGGCTGCGGAAGCTTGCCATCTCCTGGCAGCTACTGCAGTGGGGCACAAGTTAAGCTCCTCGCTCTGTGTTCTCACAGGAAAAAGCACCCCAAATCAACTGATGGTGTTTGGACTGGGCTCATAGTGGAGAGGAAAACTAAGGTGTCCTAGGGAGCATCCTTTCCAATAATGCATTGTCCCAATCTCATCATCAGAAAACAGACAAACCCAAATGAAAGAACATTCTACAATATAACAAGTCTGTATTCACTACAGATGTCAAGGGCATGAAAGACAAGGCAAGACTGACTAGCTATTAGAGACATTGAGGGACTCAGAATGCACAAAATGTAAATGCAATGCAGGCTCTGGTAAAACAACTTCTGTGGGAAAATCTAGTTAAATATAAATCAGTGTTTTGCTTTAGTTAATGGTGTAAGAGCAAGATTAATTTCTTCCTTTTGATAAATGTTCTGCAATGACATGAATTGTTAGCATAAGGGGAATTTGGGCGAAGAGCATATGAAGACAGATTCAGCATCTCTTTTGTAAGTCGAATATATTAAAATCATCAAGTAGAATTTTTTAAGTGCTAAATAATTTAAAAATTGAAAAAATGAAATGATGACAGTTTTATGAATATGAGCAAACAAAAATAACCATAATTTACAACCAAGGGGATGTGTTACATAGCATATTAATTCTTACTATCCTGGAAGACAGTTACAGAAAAAAAAAATAACCAAAATGTAGCAGCAAGAGATAAAATGATGCAAAATACAAAAAAGAGGATAAGAGGCATAAAGACAGAGAGAAAAGTTGACAGGAAATTATTTGCAGCCCCAGAAAAGCGAACATATAATGTGGAGTAGACACAATGTTTGAAGATTTAACGCAGGAGACTTTTCGAAAAATGAAAAATATCAATTTACAGATTCAAGAAGACATATGCATACTGACATAGATTAAATTTTAAAAAGGAAGATTCATATTGAGAAATATGTACTAAAACTGTAGAAAGAGGGAGGGAGGGAGGAAGAAGAGAATATTAAAAGCAGCTGAAGTAAAAGAGGTGACCTTCAAAGAACCAAAATAAGCCTTACAATTAATTACATAACAGAAGCAAAGCCAGAGACAAATGTTTGAAAAAGATTAATTAACTTCCATCTTACAATTCTATACCTAGCAAGGTTTCTTTTAAGCAGGAAGGAAAACTTAGTTTAGGCAAAGGAGAAATGAATTTACCTCTAGTATATACATACTCATGGGGAAAACTGACCTGTTTCCTTAGGTAGAAGAAAAATAATTCTTAGATTAAATTTTAGAGATGCAGATAAAAGTAGACTGAACTGAAAATGAAAAATATGTTTGTAAAACTAACTGAATATGAACTACTAAAAATAATAATGATGCTTTATGAGTTTTGGAATCTTACAAAGTGTAAAATACAGAATAGTAATAAAACTAGAGACAAGAACAAATATTCTTATAAGTTTTTCATAATTGCTGTGAGAAGAGCAAACTTAAAAATTATATTAGTTTCTTGATAAGTTTAGAAAACATATTATTACCTCTAGTAGTAAAATAGTAAATGGTGTGTGTGTGGGTGTGTTGTGTGTGTGCACATAGAGAAAAAAGAAAGGAATGATGAGAAAATAGTCATCAGAAATAAATCAATATAAAAAAGTTTTACACTGAAAATACATGGATAAAATGCTTTAAATTTTATAGGACTACATTCTAACAGAATTAAATGTAAACAGTATATGTTGTTCACAAGAGATATCAAAACATAAAGATGTTGACATTAAAATGATAGAAAAAGTGGTATCAGAGACACACTGATTTTTTTTAAAAAGTTGAGGAAGTCATGTTAACATCAGAAAAAAATTAATACCCAAATAATTACTACAGATAAAGGGGGTCATTTAATACATTGAAAACTAATTTACCAAAAAAATATTGTTCGCCATAACCGGTTTGGCTCAGTGGATAGAGCGTCGGCCTGCGGACTGAAAGGTCCCAGGTTTGATTCCGGTCAAGGGCATGTACCTGGGTTGCGGGCACATCCCCAGTGGGGGATGTGCAGGAGGCAGCTGATCGATGTTTCTCTCTCATCGATGTTTCTAACTCTCTCTCTCTCCCTTCCTCTCTGTGGAAAATCAATAAAATATATTACAAAAAAAAAGAAAATATTGTTCGCAATTCATATGCAACTAAAACATGACATCAGATTGTATAAACTAAAATGGATAGCTGTAATATAAGCATTGATATTGGGTGATTTGTAGCCATTTCTAATTGAACATACCAGGAGAAACAGTTAAAAATTTAATATATTGCCGCAACCGGTTTGACTCAGTGGATAGAGTGTTGGCCTGCGGACTGAAGGGTCCCAGGTTCGATTCCGGTCAAGGGCATGTACCTTGGTTGCGGGCACATCCCCAGTGGGAGGTGTGCAGGAAGCAGCTGATCGATGTTTCTAACTCTCTATCTCTCTCTCCCTTCCTCTCTGTAAAAAATCAATAAAATATATTTTAAAAAAAATTTAGTATAGATACAAAAATACCCCAGTTTAATTTGGTAGCTACTAAGCCACATGTGGCTAATTCAAATAAAACTTAAATAAATTAAAAATATATTTACACTCGCCATAATTCAAACTCTCGTGAACACATTACCATATTAGAAAGTTTAGAATATAGAAATGTTACATCATTACAGAAATCTTATATAATAAAGAGGTAATATGTAAATTGAACATCAAGCCCTCACACAAGATGGCCACTGCAGGGGAGGGCAGTTAGGGGCGAACAAGCAACAGGGGAGGGCAGTTGGGGGTGACTGGGCCTGCAGGTGAGGGAGGGCAGTTGCGGGGGGGGACCAGGCTTGCAAGAGATGGCAGTTAGGGGTGATCAGGCAAGCAGGGGATGGCAGATTGGGGTTATTGGAGCTGCAGGTGAGGGAGGGAAGTTGGGGTGAGCAAGTCTATAGGGGAGGGAAGTTGGGAAGAATCAGGCTGGCAGGGGAGCAGTTAGGCATCAATCAGGCTTGAGAGGGAGTGGTTAGGAGGTGATCAGGCTGGCAGACAGAAGCAGTTAGGGGCAAGCAGGCAGACAGGCAGGAGAGTGGTTGGGAGCCAGCAGTCCTGGATTGTAGAGAAGGTTGTCTGACTGCCGGCTTAGGTCCAATTCCTGTGGGACATCCCCCAAGGGGTCCCAGATTGGAGAGGGTTCAGGCTGGGCTTGAGGACACTCCCCCCTCAAGTGCATGAATTTCATGCACTAGGCCTCTAGTAGTATTCTACAGTGCTGAAAAATAAATTGAAATAGGAGTATCTAGAAATGTGGCATAATAATTATTTTTAAAATATATTTTTTTGATTTTTCACAGAGAGGAAGGGAGAGGGATAGAGAGTTAGAAACATCAATGAGAGAGAAACATTTATCAGCCTCTTGCACACTCCCTACTGGGGATGTGCCCACAACCCAGGTACATGCCCTTGACCAGAATCAAACCTGGGACTCTCAAGTCTATAGGCCAACAGTCTATCCACTGAGCCAAACTGGTTAGGGCAATAATTATATAATGAATACTATACCCAACAACCTAAGAACATACATCCATTTCAAGATTACACTTTACCTTTTCAAAATTGGAAGATGGGATGCCCTTAAGCACATCTGAAGTTAATCACATCATGTAAACAATTAATAATATATTTTCTTAATAATGCCACCCAAAACTCAGAAATGACCTAAAGAAGTTAAAACTTTATTTCCTTAGAAAATAATGTAAACACATTATTTTGTGTGCATGTATTTAAAGTTACAAATTATATATGAAGAAAAGATGAGTTAAAACTCAAAATAGAAAACATTTAAAACTGAATAGGTATGTAAATACATAATCAAACTTTTAGGATGGAATTAATTCAACCTAGAGGTATAATTATGGTGTTATTGCATAAATTAAATAAAACTAAATAAAAAGTAGACTGAACACAAATGGATTAAACATCTATTTAAAAACCTATCAAAACAAAAATACAAAATTGAACCAAAAATGGCATGAGCATAAATTTAAGAACTAAAAAGTGATTATACAGTTGAAAATATCTACAGACTATAGTGTAGTCATTGAAAAGATGAATACCATTGGAAAATTACTGGGGAAGACAAAACCAGAAGGAAAGCACAAAAGAGCTTAGATGAAAAATAACATGTGAGCCATCGCCACAGAAATGACCAACATTAGGAGGATAGTAAGAATATCAACCAAAGAACTTGTATGCATATAAGCATAACCACTGGACACAGGCAATGGGGAGATGAAGGCCTGGGCTGGGGATTAATATCCCAGCTAGTGTTTTAATGAGCCATAACAAGCTACTTCAAAAATGTATATGGAGTTCAAAACATGAAAGTAAGCAGGAAGGTCATGAAGATTAAGGAGGAAAAATTTTCTATACAGAATTTGAAGATTTTTCATAATACTAGAGGCCCGATGCATGAAATTTATGCAAGAGTAAGCCTTCCTTCCCGCAGCTGCCAGCACCGGCTTCCCTCTGGCACCCAGGACCTGGGCTTCCCTCAAAGCCCAGGATTTGTCTGGAAGGTCGTCAAGAAGCAGCACGCCTGGTCTACTTAGCATACTACACTTTTATTATTATAGATTATGGTACTTAAGAGAAGAGAGTATGGTATTAGTGTAAAGACAGAACCAGTAGAAAAACATGAAGGTATATATATATATATATATATATATATATATATATACCCCTGCATATTGATTTATGGCAAATATGCACTGCAAAGAAGTGGGATAAAGAACAAACTTTTCAGTATATGGTGTTAGCAAGAAGTAGTTACCCACATTGAAAAATAAAATTAAATATGTTTTTGTCCTACACTGTAATAAAAATCTAGCCTAGTATTTTGCAGTTCCAAATATGGGATAATATATTCCTGATGTCTGGATAAATGAGATTTGTTAAACAGAACAGAAAAAAAAACAAACAAACCAAAAAAGCACAAATCTAAATGATAACATAGATAAACTTCTTTACTTTCTAATTAAGAACTTCTTTTCACTTGAAAGACACCATTAGAAACAAAAACTCAAATCATGAAGTGAATAAAGACATCTCAGAACATAAAGTAGATAAGCAGCTCATTTTCAGAATATAAAAAAATACCTAAAAATTATTAAGACAGAGACAATAAACATTTGTATAAACAATTTTAACAGCACTTCACCATTGGAAATTCAATTGCCCAATAGTCATTCAAAAAGATGTTCAACTACAAATATGTTCAATGTCATGAGAACCACACAATTAACACCACAGTGAAATATTACTACACATCTATCATTTTGTCTACAAAATTATAGTCTGACATTTGGTGAGAATGTTACAAAAATGTAATTCTAGTTCTCATACACTGCTGGTGAGATCTGAAATCAGTACAATCATTCTAGAATAGTGTTTGACATTAACCTCTAAATTAAAAGTAACTTATCTTATTATCTAATAATTATATTTCCTAGTGTATACCTAAGTAGAAATGTATGCATATGTGAAAAAAACTCATAAGCAAAATAAACATTATTTGAAACAGCAATATAAAAGTATGATAAAACGTCTAGCAAAGTAAAATGGATAATTAAATACTGATATAGTCCTCAAATGGGAAACAGCACATGAACTGCTGACTGGTAACTATAGGAACAAATAAAAACATGGGTCAACCTCACAAACATAATGCTGAACAAAATTAGTTGGTTAGAAGAATAAATACTGTATTTTATTATACCATATTATTCAATTTATGCAAAGTACAAAACAGGGAGCAAAACTATATTGCTTGGAGATGCACACTTTAACAATCAAATTTAAAAAAAGACAAGAAACAACGTGAGTACCATCAAGGGGAGGACAGTGATTATCTGTAAGATATGGAGGGTATTGGTTTGGGCATTACTAAGGTATTGATAAGATTCTGATTCTTGACACAGGTGTTCACTTATCAATTCATCAAACAGTTCCCTTCTTTTATGGACTTTTATAGAAAAGAGAATGTAGAACTAATGACTAAAGAAGTAACTTTATCCTACTTGGAGTGCTCATAAAATATTACCTCCAATTAACTATGATTTCAGGGAGATGATTTAGGGGAGGATATGATGGAGTACCCCGTCTTCAGGGTTAGAATGAGGCAAAGACACAGATTGATTCTGGAAGAATGGTCATTCTCTACTAGAGTGGATTAAGAGAAAATACAGCATTGGCTGAGGCTATTAGGCCACCTGGCTAAGCTATTCTAGCTCAATAGCGTGGTCTGAGGATTGGAACTACAGATATGATTAAGAGCACCATAATAACTAATTACCATCATCCAGCCATTAGTTGGATGAGAGCCAACTAGTTAGCACTGGCCTGAGTGCTCACAGGTGCTGGAGAATTTGCCAGGGCCCAGTGTGGCAGATGCGGAATGAATGGCTTAAGCTAACCCTTTGGGTTCTTCTGTTCCCTTCTAAATCTGACTGAATTCTTGGACTGAGTTAATCTAATGGACACTTGGGGTGGTTGACTAATTTTTAAATTAAGAAATAAACAGGGGGGAAAAATGGACACATATGTAATACCCTTTGTATTACTTTATGCAATAAAAAAATTTAAAAAAAGTAAAAAAAAAAAAAGAAGTAAACAAGAAACTCCTGCTCAAAAAGGCACAGACAACTTTTTTTTCCCTTTTTATTGAATTTATTGGGATGACATTGGTTTATACAATTATATAGGTTTCCAATGTACAATTATTTAATACCTCATTTGTGTATTGTACTATGTGTTCACCACCCCAAGTAAAACCTACTTCCATTACCACTTATCTACCTTATACTTTCTATCCCTTCCCAACCCCCTTTCCCTCTGGTGTGGGACTGGGTGAATAAATGTAAATGGATTAAGCAAAAACAAACAGACAAACAAAACCCTCTTAGCTCATAAACGAAGACAACAGTATGCTGATTACTAGAGGGAAAGGCACAAACAACTTGAGCAATTCATCAGTGGGGAATAAGTTATAACATTTGCACTTCATGTGGTGAATCTATTTTCTCAGTTACACCTCATTTTCTATTATTTAAAAATCAAATTTGATACCCCTCTTTTCTGGTACCTTTGGTGCTATCCTGGTTTCTGGCTTATCACTGCCTTCCCAGAGTGGATTTCTGACTCCCTACATTAATGGGGCTATTGGCAATTATCTCTAAAGTAAACCTTAGGGCTGATAATGCTCAACTGACTCAGTGCAGGAAGCATATTTGCATCACACATCCTTATCCGGCTTACATGTGACTCTGCCAATTCCTTGATAATCCAAGCTTTGCCACGTGATTTCTAACCAGGCCCAAACCCACAAGAACAGTATTTCACAATATCTACATCTATAGATATGAATGTCGACAGATAACAAATAGTCAAGATAATAAATCTATATGTATTGGTTATAAACTAATATACCTAACATACATGTATGTATCACTTTTCTTAATATTTACAATTAAATGTCTTATAGTAATTGCTTAATCAAAGTTATACTCAGAAATAGAAAGGGCTTGAATCTTTAAGTGCAATGTGAACTGATTTCTGCAAAGATATATAAAGGTCATAATTCAATTTTAAAGAGGATAACAATTTAAAATTGTTGTGGCCTGTAAAAATCAATGTCATGAATTCCATATTTGTGCCCTATTGAGCCCTAAATCTATGAGCTCATAAAAACCTACACAGATCAACATAGCTCCTTCCGGAATTTTATGTGACTCAAGGTCACACATTGTCTTTGTTCAGGGGAGATGGGAAGATGTGGACACACATGCACATGCATTGAGCTCAGTGGAAGCTCTACTATAATCATACTCAATAGTTCCCAGGTGTTCCCAAGAGAAGACTTCCTGAAAATACTCATAGAAATCCACCCTAAAAGTTTATTTTAGCACTTCAAAAAATGAAACACCTTTAAACACTTTTTCCCTCGCCTGTTCACATAAGTTCATTGAAAACGTAAAATATGAAGCTTATGCAATGATGAGGAAACACGATGTTCTTTTTATCCATGAAAATAATTCATTCAACCATGTGGGGTTTAAAAATATACATACACTTCTTAGCAATTGAGAGGGAGGTAAAAAGTTGGTTTTGTATTTTTTCTCTCTTTAATTTTTTTTCTACCAGATTTCGACCTTTATATATTGCCATTCATCTAGTGAGTATAATCACATCAAACAAATTCCAACTCCATGACAATTGTAACTCTATTTGGAAAAAGGTAAGATGGAGATATGTTTTTCAAACTTCAAAATATTTCAAGTGAAAATAAATTAATATAAAGCAATTAAATATTATGTGTTTATTTATGTGTCCTGCCATGCTGCAAGTGCTTACACATATTCATGTGGTTTATGGTTAAAAGGAAATTGAGCAAATTTAGGAAGAAAAAATAGGTATGAAAGTAAGTTGAAGCCAGGGAAAAATTACACATAAAGTGCAAGGTGTGGGTTTGGAGGTGTGGGCTGAAATCTTGGCTCTCTCCTTCAAACAGATCAAAGCCAAAAGAAAAACATAAATACATGATTCATAGTGTCCAATAGAGGCAAAATAAACAAACAAGTCGCTCTGGAAAAGAAAAGCTATGGCTGATAATTTTTTAATGCAAGAAATCTGCCTCATGCTCTTTCTTCATAAAAAGAAAATACAGATGTGGATAGGAGTATAGATGTAGTTATATGTATAAATATACCACAGCAAATATTTAGAAAATATTTGTCAAAAAAACAGTATAAGTAGGAGCGTAAAATGATGCAGTAGATGTGAAGAACTCTATGGTAATAATTTAAAAAAATTAAACAGATAATTTACCATATGAGCCAGCAGTTCCACTTCTGTATATATACCCCCCCCCAAAAAAAAAGTCAAACAGAGACTCAGACAAATATTTGCACACTCATATTAATGGCAGCATTTTTCCCAATAGTAAAAAAAGGTGGATGCAACCATAATATCCATCATAGATGAGTGGATAAACAAAATCTGTTACATACATACAATAGAATATTATTCCCTAGCCTTAAAAATAAATGAAATATATCATGTGCTATAATGTGGATAAACTTTGAAGACACCATAATAAGTAAAATAAGCCAAATATAAAAGGACTGATACTGTATGATTATACTTACATGAAGTACCTAAAAGAGGCAACTCTATTAAGACAGAAAGTATAATGATGGTTTTCAGGGGCTGGGGACAGGAGTGAATGGGGAGCTAGTGTTTAATGGGTGCAGAGTTTCAGTTAGAGAAGATGAGCAAGTTCTGGGGATGGGTGGCAGGGACACTAGCACAACAATGTCAATGTGCCTAGTGCCACTGAACTGTATACTTAGAAATGATTAAAATGGTAAATTGTATGTTGTACCATATTTTACCACAATCAAAGAAAGTATGAGTTTTGCAAACTGTTTTCGTTACATCCTAGATTTTGAACATTATACTTGTAATGTTCAAAATGTCATTCACTAGATACATTTCTGTAAAGGCTAAAGTAATGCAATCTCACTATGTAGATGTCATATGATCTGCCTTAAGAAAGTGATATAATTTAGAGATGTCAGAGGAATGTTCTTCAAGATTGTATATGCCTCTGCGTGGATGTGTTTTACTCATTGCTTGGTGAGGTAGTATAGTACAGAATGGGTTGCAAAAGTCTGTGTGCCTGCTCTAGGCCAGAGTTCAAATGGCCCTTCAGAATAAATAGTATTGTGCCTCAGAGAAACAGATTTTGGAAACCATTACTCTAGAAAAACTAAATGATCAATTTATCTTTCTGGATATGAGGTCTTTAGCATCATATATAGAACCCATGTTAACTTTATAGCAAATTAGCAGAAACGACACTCTGGGAACATCATGCACTAACAGTCATTCAAAATTAACTTTGAAGTTTGAGTGTTGGTTTTTTAGCTGAATTACAAAGCCCAGACCCCTTTAACATATTCAAAGAGCTTTCCATGGCAACAAGGGTCTATGCAAGGAACTAACTCATTCATGACCTATACAACCCCTTACTAGAAGCCAAGGAAAATCATTTCTCTCTTCAAACCACTAACACCTTTAATGACCTGAAATACAGGAGATGTCTCCCAAGTGGTGGCAACATCCATTAAGTAACAATTTAAAAAACCTTTTGTCCTACCATAAAAAAAAAAACACAAAAAAATAACAAGAAATCTTTAACATGTAAGTTTCATGTTCCCCAAAGGAAAACCAGTGTCACATTTTCAATGACTATAACTTTAGTCACTTCCTTATGCATGTATTTTGCTCAATCCTATGAGTTGTGAGAGCTGTCTAAGATGTTAGTTAGGAAAAGCACTTTCCTCGTGAAACAGCACACAGTTTTCTCTTCTCAGCGACAACAGAACCGAGGCTCTGTGGATTTGGAGAACGACATAAGAACTACATTTCTCTTGACCCCTTTCTCTTGGGACTCTGTGGCATCGGCCATAATATCGCATGACTCTTGTTAACACTTAAATGAAATGTGTATATTAAAACATTAATTTTTTAGAAAATTTCCCTTGATCCTAAAATAGATTTTACAGAGTCTCTTATCAGATTAATCCTAGGGACAGCTCCTGACCCCCCCTCAATTACATGTATATGATTCACATAACCAATAGTTATGTTTGAGAATGGAGCCCAATTTTCCATCCATATCTAGAACCCAATTTGTAATGCCTGCCATAAGAGGCAAATATTTTTGGGGGGTCTAGTAGATATGACTTAGTTATGAGAACTACTGGTGTCCATTGTCCTGGTTTCAGATTTATAGAAACATCAATAAATGAGATGGAGGAGTTCCTTTCATGGACAGGAACCAATAAGGTACGTCTGAGCTTAGTAATATAAAACACTTGTAAAATAGTGAGCTATCAAGACCCTCACGGTGTATGTATATCACATGAGCCCTCCTTTAATGCAAATCCTTCTATTTATGAATGCCTTGTCTCTGATACTTAGCTATGGTGTCACTCCCCTACCTGTTCATCCACATTGTGTTGTTTTATTTGTGCAATTTAATATGACTCTGGAATGAGAAATATGCCTTAGTACTGGATAATAGTCTTATTTTGCATAAACAATATCAATATTCATTAGTCATATAGCAATGTCAATATTTTTGTTGGTGTATATAAGCTCTTTACTGGTGTAACAAATTGCCTGAGAGTGCCACACCTCACCCCTAGAGGTTTGGTTACAATCACTTCAAAGTAAGACTGGTTTCTCATGCTACCAATGTAACTATTCTAGGGTGCAAGCTGATCAGGAAAAATATTTCACCAAATTTTATTGCAGCCAAATAATACATCCTTTTGATACAACCTCATGAACCACTAAATTCTCATATCCTCCACTGATAAAATTCTAGTATTAGAGTCATAGGTTTTTTAAGAGAACAGGTAAAATCTTCCCCTAAGTTTTAATCTCCAAGTTACCAGGTAAGGTTAGCTCCAGATGTTTACAATCCTCATTTGTGCTCTTGAAATATAAGATTATAACTAGTCAGGGTTCATGACCTTTAGAGAACCTGGAGAGACAATTGTGACCACCCTTTCTTCCTGGACAATGAACAACTCAAAGGGTAAGGTACACCCGATATCCTATACTAAGTTGGACAAGTTCCCTACTCAATATTACCAATGTTCTCGAGTGAGAGGGTCTTGTTATAATCTTCCCAGTTGTTCTGGAGAGGTGGCATAATGTAATATCTGTGTTATTGTTCATGGTTGGCACAGTAATTTATTTATTTATTATTAATTTTTATATATATTTTTATTGATTTCAGAGAGGAAGGAAGGAGAGATAGAAACATCAATGATAAGAATCGTCTGCCTCTTGCACGGCCCCTACTGGGGGTCAAGCCCGCAACCCAGGCATGTGCCCTTGACCAGAATCGAACCTGGTACCCTTCAAGTCTGCAGGCCGATGCTCTATCCACTGAGCCAAACTGGCTAGGGCAGCACGGGAATTTAAATAGTGGAGGAATAAGGTCAGAAAAAGAAGGAAACTTTCCTGAACCAGCCGGATAAGTTCTGATTCCATCTAACTTTGGGTAATTCTGGGAAAAACATGGTCAGCTAGACTGAAATGTGGCTTGATGTGAATTTATCTCAATGCACAATGACAAACTTACTTTTCTAATCCCTGTCAGTGTCCCAGGGCTGCCTCCTATAAGCTCTCCTCACTTGGAGGACCTGACCTCTTCTCATCCTTCCTACTGCAGTGGACTGCAGGTGAAGTTGCCAAGAATCCCAGTACTTTTAGTCAGGGGCTTAATGGCAAATGGAACTTCACTAAATTGTTCCTGCACTTTCACTAAAAATCTAATTCCCTACTTATCCTATCTAATAAAAGAGAAACATGGTAATTAGCGTACGACCGCTACCCTTCCCATTGGGTAATCAGGGCGATATGCAAATTAACTGCCAGCCAAGATAGCGGGCGGAAGCCAGGCAGCTTAAAGTGAACATGAGGCTTGCTTGCTTCAGTGATGGAGGACTCCAACATTCCCCGCCTGCCGCTGCCAGCCTCTGAGCTGCAACTTTAAGCAACTATGTTACAAATATAGAAGCTAAACAAAACCCCAGAAACCTGCTTTGGTCCGTTGGGCTTCAGCCAGCAGGATCGCAACATTGTTTGAAATACAGAAGGTAAACAAAGGCCAGAAACCTGCTTTCGGCAGTGGAGGCTTAAGAGCTGGAGCCTCAGAGCTAAAGCTGGCCCAGAATTAAAAAAAAAAAAAAAGGAAAAAAGGAGCGGTTGGGAGCTTCAGTCACCCACCAGCCTGAAAAAGGCCCTCAGCCCCTCACCCAGACTGGCCAGGCAACCCAGTGGGAACCCCCACCCTGAAGGGTGTGTGACCAGCTGCAAACAGCCATCATCCCCTCATCCAGGCTAGCCAGGCACCCCAGCGGGGACCCCCACCCTGATCCAGGGCACCCTTCAGGGCAAACCAGCCGGCCCCCACCTGTACACCAGGCCTCTATCCTATATAGAAAAAGGGTGATATGCCTCTCAGCACAGGGATCAGCGGAGCTGCGAGGCCTCCCAGCACTGGGATCAGCAGAGCCATGAGGCCTCCAGGCACTGGGATCAGCGTGACAGGGGGCAGCGCCCAAACCCCCTGATCGCCCTGCGGCTCTGTGTGTGACAGGGGGCGGGGCCACAACCTCCCTATCCGCCCTGCTCTGTTAGTGACAGGGGAAGGCGCCCCAACCCCCTGATCAGCCCTGCTCTGTGCCTGATAGGGGGGAGCTCCCCATCCCCCTGATTGCCGTTCAGCTCTGTGTGTGACAGGCTGCGGTGCCCCAACCCCCTGATTGGCCCTGCTCCGTGTGTGACAGGGTGCGGTGCCCCAACCCCCTCCCCCCACGGGCCCTGCTCTGTGTGTGACGGGGTAGAGCCATAACCTCCCCATCGGCCCTGCCCTGAGTGTGACAGTGGCGGTGCCCCAACCCCCTGATCCGCCCTGCTCTGTGTGTGACAGGGGGCAGTGCCCCAACTCCCCTATCGGCCCTACTCTGTGAGTGACAGGGGGGAGCTCTCCAACCCCCCTGATGGGCCCTGCTCTGTGCGTGACAGAGGGGAGCTCCCCAACCCCCTGATGGGCCCTGTTCTGTGCATGACAGGTGTGAGCTCCCCAACCCCCTGGTCGAACCTGCTCTGTGCGTGACAGGGGGGAGCCCCAACTCCCTTGATGGGCCCTGCTCTGTGAGTGACAGGGGTAGCGCCGCAACCTGCCCACCGACCCTGCCTTGAGTGTGATGGGGCGGTGCCCCAACCCCCCAATCAGCCCTACCCTGTGTGTGACTGAGGGTGGCATCGCAACCTCCCGACCCGCCCTGCTCTGTGCATGACAGGGCTATGCCCCAACTCCCCAATCGGCCCTGCTCTGAGCCCGACCAGGGGCTGCACCTAGGGATTGGGCCTGCCCTCTGCCACCCGGGAGCAGGCCTAAGCCAGCAGGTCATTATCTCCCGAGGGGTCCCAGACTGCGAGAGGGCACAGGCCGGGCTGAGAGACCCTCCCTTCCCCCCAGGTGAACAAATTTTTGTGCACCGGGCCTCTAGTGTTATATAATCACCATCATTCATTATTGTCTGATATCTGGAATCTGCTGCCACTACCATCCTTACCATTTTACTATTCTGGAGCTCAAATGGAGAAGCTCAAACATTCTGAGGGGACCTATATGTTATTTTAGGAAGATATATTTAAGTATTTGAGAGCAAATTAGAAATATAGTGGTTACTGCTGAAATGGAAAAGAAGTTTCAGAATATATGAAAGAAATACAACATAGATTCCTTTAAACACTTCATTCCAGGAATAGCTATTGAAGAACAATTAGACATATACACACATGAAAGGCATATTCTAATCCTATTAAGTTATATATATTTAGCTTGTGAAATTTTTATTGTATATCCATTATATATCAATAAATCTGTTAAAAACATGAAAAATATAGAGCTGATTTAATTCCTCCTACTACTCCTGCCCCTGATTCTACCTTTTGAAGACTGACCTTTATTTTACTTAATTTTTTATGTTTTTATTGATTTTAGAGAGAGAGTAAGGGAGCAGGAGAGAGCTAGAGAAAAACATCGATGTGAGACAGGAACATCTTTGGCTGCCTCCTGCATGCCCTGTACTGGGGATGGAGCCTGCATCCCAGGCACATGCCCTGACTGGGATTCGAGCCAGTGGCTTTTGGGGGCATGGAACAGCACCCAATCAACTGAGCCACACCAGCCAAGACAAAAAGCAGTATCCTTATAAAAAAAGGGATATTTGGACACAGACAGGCACAGGTGAAGACAAAGGCATGGATTGGGGTGATACACCAAAGCAAGGACACCAAAGACTGGGAGCAAATCACCAAAAACTAAGAGAAAGTTATAGAACAAATTCTCCCTTACAGACTTCAGAAGAATCCAACCATTCCAACACCTTTACCTTGGACTTTGAGCCTCCAGAAAATGTGTTGTTTAGTGACTCAGTTTGTGGTATTCTGTCATAGCAGCTTCAGCAAACTAATACATTTTCTATGTGATATAATCCCAGCAATGTGATTTATCAGCAGCACCCTTAGCTATGTATTACCACATTCTCATAAAGAGATGTAATAGTCTGAACCCAACTCTAATTTATATAATTTATAATGCCATTTTATTTGTTATTGTGTTCTCCAAAAAACTTATCCATGAATGACATGATACAGTTCCATGATAGTTGTCTAAGTTAGAAAAATTCATGTTTCAAAGTAAAATTGAAGAGACAACATTTGGGCTTCACTGATAAACATTTATCTGCTTTTGTAAACAGCAAAAACAACAACACTGGTTTAGATATTAAGTCTTCTTTGAGAAGATTTATGAAACCTACAAAATTTTGTTTATTGTTGAAGTAATAAGAACACTCACTACTAACAATTAGATTCTTTTGTGCTTTTTTTCCACAACAAATTTACAATTTTATGTTCTTGACATGGTATAAATTTTTTGAGAAAAAAATATAAAATTTAGACTAATTCTGATAGCATGTGTTCTCCTTAAGTTGCCCAGTGTTCTTTTCTGGCTGGCAATATTATCCAATTTGCAAAGAATTCTGTAATGTGAGGTTACATAATTGTTCTGTATTTTAAAAAAATAGTCAATGTAGGACCATGCTGTCTGTGAATTAATTTCCATGAATGATGCCCATGTCTAAACAATATAAGGAAGTTGCTGAAATGAATTAAAATTACAGAATTAATCAAATTAATATTTATTAGGTAAAGTGCAACAAAGAATTATTGATTGAATCCTCCACTAACTAAAATAAATGTATATATGCGTAGATTTACACACACACACACACACACACAATGGATTATCTTGAAATATTTCAAATTATTCATAATCTGTATGATTTATTTATTTTCCTATATCAGTTGTTTTGTTGCTCATATGTATTCATGATATGCTAATGCTGGGATGGAATTTTTTAAAATACAGAACTCTCTAAAAGTATTAAGTGGATTAGGCCTGGATAGGCAAGGGAGCCTCCTCAGACTGATGACTTGCAAATGAAGCAGAGATGCTCCGTTGTGTTCCGAGAACTTGGTGGTACACAGAAGTCCCTTCAGGCCCATCCCAATGGCAGGAAATAAATTAAGTGCATGAAGTTCTTTATTTCTCTATTCTGAAGAGACCTGTTCTATTTTCATGTTATATATATATTTCCTATAAGTTTATAGTTAGCAGTGATAGTCTCCTGTTAAATATAAACGTTATTAAAAACACTGGAGTGCATCTACTTCTTCTAAACAATATTATTCAGATACCAAAAATTACTTAATTACTTTTTAAAATTGTTTGGCTTTCTTCTTAAGAACCTCACTGCCATAACCAATATGAATTCACATTCACACACACACACACACACACACACACACACACACACACACACACACTTAAGCTTTTAACTTTGCATGATTATACTGTTGAGTTCCACATGGCTTAATTTCAGATAGGACATGCTCTGGAGATATTTCTAATGATTTGTGTAACTAAGTTATTTACATTGGAATTTTCCCCCCAGAAAATGATATGCTTACTATATTTATCAAAATGGTTCAATTAGGTTTTTCCCACAATATATTTTTTGTTTAAATTTTATTTACATTTTCTTTAAGAAAAGTTTTTGTGTGTAAAATAAACATACTCAAGATAAAGAATTTAAGAAATGTAAAATGTACTAGAAAATAATGGAAGAAAACTATTTCTACAATCTCTCCACTGCTGGGGCTGACCAGCATACCCTGAGCAATTGATGAATGATTACTCTGACACAACTGTTTGCTGTGAAAGAGAGGACTAAGGGACTGCCTGGCTAAAGGAACCAGACAGCCTCAATTGCTTGCCTCCTTAGGGTTTTATTGTAACAGCAGTTTGAGATAAAGTATATCTTTTAGGGACAATCAGTAGGGTAAATAATTTTGGGAGTACACATGTGTTTGTAATATTCTTTAAGCAAAGACACCAAAAGATTAAGTATAAGGATTCCAGTAACCACCTGGGTGTCTGCACATGCACAGACTTGTTTGAAAGGTCAAGGAATAAGTACGGGCACTGCCTTTGGCACTCCCCTAAGTCTCCCTTAAGTTGGAATTCTGACAAACAGGGCAGGAGGCTTTTCGCACACTTCCCTTTTCTCGGAATGTCCTCCTTACAAACTTTCCAACCAAATCTCATGCTTCCCCACACTCCACCAGAAATATAGATATTAAAATTAGTTACACAACATTCCAAAAGTCTGTATAAGTATATACTGACAAAAAAAATACATATTTCAGATTAAGAAGTACTAATTGCCAGTTATAAAACCAGTAATGGATATAAAGAACAACATAGGTAATATAGTCAGTAATATTGTAATAGCTATGTATGGTGTCAGATGGGTACTACACTTACCCAGGTGATCACTTTATAGCTAACATAAATATCTAGCCACTGTGTTGTACACCTGAAACTAATATAATATTGTATGTAAACTGTAATTAAAAAGTTAAAAATAAACAATAATGTAGAAAGAAATATATTTAAAAGTATATTTTAAATGTTATCATATATATATATATATATTGCTTTAAAATAATGCATTACATTATGTTTGTTATATTAATTTGACTTGATATTAACAGGAGGATAAATACTGAAAGCTGAAAAGAATTAATGAACATAAGATTTCTCACATGAGGTATATTGTGATATTAAAAAATACTTTGTTAAATACATTAATCATTTAGGATCATTGTGGTTTTATTTATCATCACATCTCAATATTAGCCTATACACTATGATAAACAAGACCTTAATACATTCTCACTTCTTCCTCACATTTCAAATCTGTAAATTATATCACATCTTTCATTTTCAAGGTCTGTAACATTGTTATTCAATTCTATAACTATAGTTCTCACTGTTATTTAGTATTGCTTTTATATTTATATTGATTCACACCAAAGATAACTCATTTTATCATGGTTTCTCAACTTGAGTTGTTTTCATTTAACTGCTCTTTGACCAGATTTCACTAACAAGAACTATTTATTTTTCTTGGTGCCAAGTTTGTCTCTATTTGATGGTATTAAGTTGCACCTTTATACGTGATGATCTTGGCAGAATATAATGTTCTTGCTTCACAATCACTTCCTAAGGAATGGCGGTGGGTGGGTGGGTAGGAGTATCTCTGTATTGTTGTTCAGCTCTGTCTGAGGCAGCTTGATTTTTAGCCCTGGAAATGACTTGCCATTAGCAACTAGGTAATGAATTCTAAATAATAATAAAAAAAGCAAATGTTTACATGTTAGTTTTAAAATCACTTCTAATTGGCTTAAGTAATTATATTTATGGTGTATTTTTTATTTGTAGTCTGATAACAAGTCAAAAGTCCATTTTAAAGTAAATTATAAGATGCACTTTTAAGAAACATTCTGATTATGCTTCCTTTTTCAGGAATTTTTTTTTTCATTTTCATGACATCTTTATATAATTTTCCTCTCTAGTTTTTTATTCCCCTTGAGGTATTACTAATTTTATTTACATTGTTTCAATATCATATATATATATCCTATCTAAAAATAGACAAACATGGTAATTGACCATACCTCCGCTATGCCCCCCCATTGGCTAATCAGCAAGATATACAAATTAACCACCAGCAAATATGGCGGTTAATTTGCATATGTAGGCGCAAAGCGGTGGAGCGAAGACTGAAGGTGGCTCCGGCCAGGGCAGTGAAGGCTTGAAGGCAGCTCCAGCCAGAGCAGTGCAGACTGAAGGCGGCTCTGGCTGGAGCGAAGGCATGGGCCCTGGGTGCCAGAGGAAAACCAGTGCCAGCTGCCAGGGGAAGGGAAGGCCTATTGCACGAATCTTTTCATGCAACAGGCCTCTAGTATATATTTAAAAGCCTAAGCGACCATTCAACCATTCAACTGTTCGACCTGTAGCTATGACACACACTGACCACTAGGGGCAGATGCTCAATGCACAGGCATGTAACAGACTGATGAATCTTAGAGGGAAGGGGGGAGGAGGGAGGGCAGGAAGAGATTAACCAAAGATCTTATATGCATACTAGAGGTCCAGTGAATGGTTTTGTGCACTGCACCAGTGGGGTCCCTCAGCCTAGCCTGTGGTGATCAGGCTGAAACCGGCAGTCTGACATCCCCTGAGGAGTCCCTATATATTGTTAGGTGTTTACATTGATTATTTTTCTTTTAAATAGCATTTCCTGTAATTTTCTTTAATCCCTGTATGAATAGAGTTCAGAAAATGGTCACCACATCATGATCAGCATCACCTGGGAACTTGTTCAAAGTAGAAATGAATTCATGGCTTGATTCATATCTACTGAATAAGGTGAAATGAAGATGGGACCCACATTTGTGTTTGTGTGTGTGTGTGTGTGTGTGTGTGTGTTTTAATTTATTAGCATTCTGTGTTATAACCATACCTCTGGGTAATTCTGGAAAATGTTGGAATTTGAGAATCACTATTTTATATTTTAATTCAGTAGTTAGGTAAATCTATACAGCTTTTTTCTGGTTGTTTCCAGTAATAAGCTTGGTACCTTCACCTACAACATCCCCTAATATCTATTTTTATATGTTTTCTTACTTTGTTGAATTCATGTTCTTAGGCAATTATGTTGTTTTAACTTATATTGTTATTTTACAAGTATAGTGTGCTATATTTACATAGTTGTTTTGATTTTTTCATCATGTTGTCCATTTCTGAATGGTGATGTCTGAGACCTACTGTTTGCACTGATCTTAAGAGGCGTGATTCCCACCATATCAGAGACAAGAATGATTTTCTGCTCTGACCTCCATGGAATTCAGTCACGATAGCCCGAAAAGTAGTGAATCCCAGGAGTAAGTGTTCTCTCTCTTCTCACATTTATCTGTCTCTTATACCAAGATTCATAACACATGTGCCTTTAGGGAATGGTGGAGAGAATTTCAGCATTAGATCCTCTCCCCAGTTCAGTATTTTGCCCTGGAGTACTTATTTTTGCAGAAAATGTCACCCTTCATTTTTAGTGTCTTTACTGCACTATTTGTCCCAACAGATATTTCCACTAATCTCTATTTGGAAGGAGAAAACCATCAACATTTCCAATTACAGGGTTATATGCATATATATTAATAATATTATGTACCTTTTGTATGTAAATATTACAACAGCATTTCTATCAATTCATAGCCATGTGTGTGTTTGCTTATCACTAATTCATTTATTTGAAAGGTTCCCAAGCAATTTCTGAGAGTCCCTGGCACCTCCAAAAATTCCTCCTGAGTGGAAATGGGAAGATAGCACTGCAAAGGCCCCTTCTGTGCTTCACCTGGAAAAGCTCTGCCTTTATCCATCTTCTCCATGGTGATGTCCAGAGTGTTTTATTTGGCCAAGGACCGCTACCTTTTTTCCTGGACCAAGTCATGACACAGGGGTAGTAGTTTTGTTCTGTTATTGCAGAAACACTATAGGAGGCACTGCAATGATAACTCAGAATTAGAAAGTTCAAGGTAACACCTGGTGATCACTACTGAAGCCCATGGTCTTCTTGACAGTTGTCTCCCCTCTACTGGTCTTTGCATCTATGCTGGGAGGAGTGAAACAGAAAACCCCAGTCCATCCTTCCTGCCCTCAAAACTCTGCATTCTTCCCAAAACTAGCACCAGGAGACAATTAAATGAGCCCCATTATGCCCTGAACCCTGATTTATGGCCATCACCACAGGAAGCTCCAGGCTCTCAGATCACTGTCATTATCCTCATTTCCATTACTTACTGCTTTGCACAGCCTCTCCCTGCCCCAAAGTAGAGAGAATAAGCAGGAAAATAAAACACAAATGGTCTAGAAAAAAGAAGGAAGAGACACAGTGGATCTGCCCTCAAGAAGAGGTAGAGCCTGACACACAGATGGAGAGGTTGGCCTTGGAGAGGAGCAAGGCTACTTCCCTCATCATGACTGGAGACAGAAGATGGGCAGATGTGGCCATATTTGGGTGTGTGTAAGATCTTTCTTGGGACTTTCTGGCTTTTTTCCATTAAATAAGTCATTCCTTTAGAATGAAGGTGGGGCATTAATGATTATAGCGAAGACAAAAAAGTTTTAAGGATGAAAAAGAAAATAAAGCATGAAATAGTCATCTGTGAAACTAGGAGAATGAAGGACTGCAGAATTTATGATTGCTTAAGAGTGTCTGGCCCCTCTTCTGCATAAAAGTCTACCTGTAGTTTCTCATCTCGGAGTAAGATACGAAGACTTTATGCTGCCCGGTCAGGTCTTACTTCTAATTCTCCATAATCTCTGACTTCATCTCCTTCTGATTTAGTGCTCCCTTATCCTGCTCTCTTTATACTCCACCCTGCAATTCTGACATGACAGACAGACTCATCTCAGGGCTTCCACACTTGCCTTTCCTCCTGCCTATAAATCTTTCTTCCCAAATCCCCAACTAGTTCACTGCCTCTTCTTCCTTTAAGCTTTTTTTAATTATAGTTTACATTTGATGTTATTTTTCATTAGATTAAGGTGTAGAGAATAGTGGTTGGACTGCCATACACGAAGTGGTCCCCACCTGGCACCATATGTAGTGATTGTAATATTATTGACTACTAGAGGCCTGGTGCATGGATTCAGGCACCGATGGGTCCCTCAGCCTGGCCTGTGGGGATCGGGCTGAAACCAGCTCTCTGACATCCCCCGAGGGGTCCTGGATTGCGAGAGAGCACAAGCAAGGCCTAGGGACCTCACTGGTGCACGATCGGGGCGGGGAGGAACTGCAGGAGGGCTCCAGGGAATGCCTGGGATGTCTCGCCCAGTCCCAATCAGCCAGACTCCAGCAGTAAGCTAACCTACAGATTATAGTGTCTGCCCCATGGTGGTCAGTGTGCATAATAGAGACTGGTCGAAAGGTCGAACCGTTGGAAACTTAGCATATTAGGCTTGTATTATATAGGACTAGGGGCCTGGTGCACAAAATTCATGCATGAGGGGGTTCCCTCAGCCCAGCCCGCACCCTCTACAATCCAGGACCCCCCAGGATCAAGCCTAAACCAGCAGTCGGACATCCCTCTCACAATCCAGGACTGCTGGTTCCTAACTGCTCACCTGCCTGCCTGCTTGATTGCTCCTAACTGCCTGCTCTGCTGGCCTGGTCGCCCCTCACTGCCCCCTCTGCCAGCCTGGTCGCCCCCAACTGCCCCCCCCCCCCGCTGGCCTGGTTGGCCCCAACTGCCCCACTTTCTGGCCTGGTCACCCCACGCAGCCTGCTGCTCAGTCATTTGGTCGTCCCTCTGTAACCCCCCTGCCAGCCTGGTGGCCCCACTCAGCCTGTTCGGTCATCTGCTCAGTTGTTTCAGATGTGATGGCCTTGTCTCTCTCTCTCTCTCTCTCTCTCTCTCTCTCTCTCTCTCTCTCTCTCTCTCTATATATATATATATATATATATATATATATATATATATACATATATATATATATATATATTCCCTGTGCTATACTTTATATCACTGTAACTATTTTGTAATTGCTATTTGTATGTCTTAATCCCTTCATCTTTTTTGATCAGTCTCCCAACCACCCTCCCCTCTGTTCTCTGTATCTATGTGTCTGTATAAATTTTGTTTGTATGTTTATCTTGTTCTTTTGATTCCACATATAACTGAAATCATATGTGCTTTGTCTTGCTTGGTCTGACTTATTACCCTTTAGGTCCATCTGTGCTGTAGCCAATGCTAAGTTTATTCTTTTTTATGGCTGAATAATATTCCATTGTATATTTGCACTACATTTTCTTTATCCAGTTATCTTCATTTGCTTCCATATTATGGCTATTGTAAATAATGCTGCAATGAACATATGGGGCATATATTCTTTTGAATTAGTGTTTTGGATTTCTTCAGATCCCAGAAGTGTAATCTGCAAGTCATAAGGCAGTTCCACTTTTATTTAAGTTTTACTGTAAAATGCCAAGTCACTCACTATAAATTCAAACCTCACTCAATGGAATGGCCTGGCCACCTGGTGTCCCTTCTCCACTTTACTTTCCTCCATTGTAATAATCAATTTCTAAGCTAAAGTAGAATTAACATTTTTCCTACTGTTTGTCTCTCCCATGGAAAGAATTTGTCTGTACTCATCAGGGAGTACAACAATGTCTGGCTCATAGTAGCTGAAACTTTTACTGAATAAATAAATGGGGAATGACCAGTTATCTAAGTAGTTAGACCATCAGCCAGCACAACAAAGTGTCTCATTTCCATTCCCCCTGAAGGGCACATACCTCTGTTGCAGGTTCGATTCTCCCTGGCCAGGTCATTTGGGGGAGGCAACCAATCGATGTGTCCCTCTCACATAGATGTTTATCTCTCTCTCTTCCTCTTCCTACCGTCCACTCTCTCTAGAAAATATCCTCATGTGAGGATTAAATAGTGATCTGAATAAATGGGGAGAATTTCAAGGAGATAAGGAACTATTTTGTCTTATTAATTTTATATCTTCCGTTTCTTATTTTGAAAAACAGAAAACATTCATTATATTCCCAAAATACATAAGCATGTAACTTAGAATTCAATAACACAAGCGCATGGGGTCTTTGAAGCAGTTCATATCCACAAAGTAAATTGCAAAAATGTTAAACACTTATCTAAATCATATAAATAGAATATATTAGTAACCTAATCTATTTGGATGATTGTCTAACATATTCTTTTGATGATGAAAATACAGGCCTGTTATAATAAGTTAATTGGTCCAACTCTGAACATTTTATAATATATATTTATATGCTAGTAGATTGACAGAATAATATAAACAATGTTTGCCCTTATAGCCATAAAATAGCAGCTCCCTTTTCATACTTACTAGTATGCACTATGTGGAGCAGAAGATAGCTTTTTACCAATATTGACAATTAAGTTAGTAAAATCTATAATTCAAGATTAGTTTTATTTTATAATGTAAAATAATCAGTTTTAGGTCTTCATTGATTAAACTACTTTGATATTTTTCAAGTTCCACTTTATACTGCATAAAAATTTATGTTGTTTTACAATCAGAATGAGACATAAAATTGTAAAAAAAATAAGTGCATAAAGAGAAATCTCGTCTGAAATATTTCAGGAAAACAATGTAATTATCACACAGCTATCTTCAGATTGAATTTTGAATCAGAGTGATAAGTTCATAAATCACAATGGATTGATCTATCATCCTTAAACCTATAACCATCCTTTTTCTTTCAACAAACAACTTACAAAATAGTGATGTACTTAACAAACCATGTTTATTTTATTTGAAGGATATTTAAGTACATAATCACTGAAATCAGAGATGTTTAGTTTTCCAGGTGACAGCATAATGTGGCTGGGAGTCTGGCAATTCATTCAAAATAATAAGCAATTAACATGTATCCTATTTGTCCAAGTTTTATACATTTTCCCACAATCACTCCTAATATAAGTGGAGTCTATATTCAATTAAAGTCTTTCATTTATGGTGAACTTTCTTTTATTTTATTTTGAAGAAACAGTGTAAGCAGCCCTTTCAAATGTTTTGTCCTTAAACTTTCCATTATTGTTAAAATCTGCTAGGTGTTGCTTCCTGCAATTTTTAATGAATAGTTTAGTCAGTATTCAACAGTATTACACCACTTCTGTGTACAAAGATCAGGAAAACCAGTATGTTTTTCACCTGCAATAAAATAAACCAAGTGGCTTTAGTGTGGCAAAAATATAATGCTAAATACCTAAATGTAAATTTAAACAAATATATTCACGCTTATTTTTAAATATCTTTCTGGCAGCAAGAAAACTGGTTTCTTGGATTCCAGTGTGTACATTTCCAGTTTAGGGGTGAATCAACAATTTGAGGAATATTTACATCCAGGTTTTTATGTTGCTTTTCTTATATTTCCAACTCTTCAGTTTATGACATTTTGTCAGATCTGAAGTACTTCTGTCTCTTTGCCTTCTCTAATTGGGTGATATGTGATTACTTATTTTAAATCTTGCCTGAGAAGATAGTACCTTTCATTTAGATTCTATTTATTCATGACATCATTTGGAAAATTTTTCAGGGAATAAGGCTGTTGAATGTGTCACTCATGGAAGCATATCCTTTGTTCATTGCTACATCATGAATCAAGAGACAAAAATTTTCCCTTGGTATTTGAAGATGATGTTTCAAAACACAACAGCAGTCTTTTTCATTCAAACCTTAGAAACTGTGGACTAGGCTTGACAAAAATAGATATAATACTCCATCCTCTCATTCCTTTTGTTTTTGCACTTACTAATTTTTATATTTTGAATTTGTCGTATTTTTCAGTGATTTACTTATTTCTCTTAGCATAATATTCTCAAGCTTTATCCATATCGTCTCATAATGCAGGATTTCTTTCCCTTTTAGGGGTGAATAGTATCCCATTGTATGTCTATAGCACATTTTTAAGTCATTCATTAGTTCATTGAATATTGAGGTTGTTTCTACATCTTGGCTACTGTGATTAGTGCCCCAATAAACATGAAGATGTTAATATCTCTTTGATGCTGATTTCAATTCTTTTGGATAAACATCTAGATGTTGGATCATGTGGTAATTCTATTTTTACTACTTTGAGGCCTCCATAATGCTTCCCATAGCAATTTTGCATTCTCACTAACAGATGATATATAAATTGAGTAAAATGGAAATTTGAAGAATTGGGCAGATTCTGCTTATTATCTCTTAGTACTTTTCTGTGCAAAAAAATATCCCTATACATTTATTTGGGTGCATTGCCTATATGTTCTTGGAGCTTTGTGTGTCATGACTAGTCTGTCCATTGGGGATAAATGGACAGACCAGGTTGTGCTCTTTCAGGAGAGAGTAAGCACTTCTCAGTAACTTTTGCTGACTACTGTAGGTCAAATGGCTCAAACTCCATCTGCCACCTCTCACCATGAAATGATCTTGGGATTAAAATGATGCATAACAGAGCAACAAGGTTAGAGAAAGTAAGGTCTCTGCTGTGGGCAGTGCCTCAGCATCTTTGGATGGCTCTCTCTGAACTCCGTTAGTGTGACAGAGAAAAACCACACACAAAATCTTCTATCTTGTTTAAACCCAGTGTGGATTTTTATGTCACTTGTAGATACATCTAATTCTAAACTACACATTATCTAATTGGGTGATATGTGATTATTTATTTTAAATTTTGCATTATTCAGATATATTTATGAGGACATAGATATAGAATAAATGTAAAAAAAATGAATCAAAGTTTATAATCATGATTTTATTCGGATTCTTTTTCTTGAAGCAATTGGTATTTATACCTGTGATCCCAGAAGCCATAAGCAATAAGAAATATTTAATAATGTCAGCATTTTAAATGAAGGAAAAGGCAATGACAAAATTTGTGAGGCAATGCCAAAATCTAGGTCATGACAGACATGTGATAAATGAGTATATAAACCCTAGATTGTTTGGCTCAGTGGATAGAGCATTGGCCTAGGGACTGAAGGGTCCCGGGTTCAATTCTGGTAAGTGGCACAGACCTGACATTAAAATTTAATATTGTTGGTACTGAGCTCATTAAAAAAATAAAATTTTAAAAATTCCTCTTGTTTTAATTTATTTAGTTCAGTATATTTTTATTATATTTAAACCATTTAATCACATTCCATCTAATCCAGCTTAAATGATAATAAATTAAACAATTTTCAGTCCTCAAATGGCAAAAACACCTTGGTGAATTGACAAGGAAACAGATTATTTTGTCATATTGCAAATTGATTAGATTTGAGGACATCTAATTTGCATAGTTAAAATAACTTTTCCCTGTTTGAGTAAAAACCAAGAAATCCTGCTACGAAAAACAAAGACATCAGACACATGCAGTTATATTCACCAATCACTTGATTTTAGATGAAATATATTTGTTTTCTTCAAAGAGATATATATGTGTGTTACATAAATTTTCTATGATTTTTTTGAGAGGTATTGAGGTATTGAGACACATACCTTTCAGATGACTCGTGTTGCATCGCAACAAGTGTCTGCTCAAATTACCAGGAGGACATTAAACAAGAAGGGAGCATGTGTGCATCTTTAAGATATTAGGCATGACCATATGGTTTATATTCTCAGAGCCCTTTCATTAATAAAAGGCTCCCATGAAGCTTCCAGGTAAGGGTGTGTGGAGAGGTAGAGGGGAGTGGGAGAGTGGGCTTGTAGGCAAGGAGATGCAATATCATTGCTCAGCAGTCTTGCATTTTCATGGCATGTTGATGACTGCTGCCTCAGCAGGTGGGCATGCTTTAGGCCAAAATCCATTTCTAGGAAGACAAAACAATCTACAATTCCTCTTCAAATACCTATTTAGAATATGAAATATTTAGGTGCTCACCCTAATACAATTCTAAATATAGAAAAAGTGGGCTCCTCTTTCTGCAAGCTTTTGCTGTGCTGACACTTAATAGTTTTTTGGTTTGTTCAATTAATTATTCAAATCGTCTTGAATAAGCATAGAAAGAATTATGTTGTACCACGAAGCAAGCTTTTACACTTTTCTTCTTTTGTAGCTTAAAATTAGGATAATTAAACTCTTTTAATATGATACCCTTCCCAATATTACTTGCTAAAGCCTACTCTTAAGAGTTCACCTATTCATTCAATCCCAAAATATGCAAGACCAAAATTGTCTGGTACTTACTATAAAAAACAAAAAAATGCTCGCCCAAATACCAGCTAGTGTAGTAGACCCAATCAGGGTATTGCTAAATGAAAACAAGTACCTTGTTCTCTAGTAATGAGTGTGTTATAAACAGGGAGGAATGGCCCCAGTGTCAACGTCCTGTGCTCAACAGCACTAAGAGCTATTTGATTCGGGGCAGATTCTTGACTTCTCATCCCCAACTACTGCAGAGACACAAAGCCTAGAGTCACTATGCTAAGCCTCACGTAAGGCAGAATTCTCAGACAAACTCCTTGCAGTATTTTCTAGTGTTCTTCTGATGTTTTCCCCTACTCTCTGGGTTCGCTGTTTAGCCCTTATTCTAATTGTGTATTGTACTGCTCTGCCCTCTTTCCTCAAAAATTAATGAGTCTCTTTTTTTTTTTTTTTTTGCTTGCAACCAAGAAAACAACACTAATATATAAACTAGTATATACTTGTCATTATTTTGTACCATATCTTTATATCTCTAGTGCCTAGGTTGTTATAGATATCCATATTTTATAAACTTTATATTTCAAATTTATATAATCTGAGTTTTTAAAACATATTACCTAGATAAACTTGTTCATTGTTTAAAATTCACTTCTTTTACATGTCGAGAAAATTATTTTTTGAATAAGAAAAATAAATTGGAAATAGAACTGATGGGATATGAATTAAAAGAGGAAGTTTTGCAAAAAAAGAGGTACGTCATATGGAGTCATATAAAGCAGTTAAGCCCTGAGATATTGGAAAGGATTTAAAGCATTTTAAGCTGGAGTTAAACATTATCAGCTTTATATTTATCAGTGGGGAATGGAGAGGAGCAGAGTGATGGAGAAAGTGAAACAGGGTAGGGATTTGTACCTGTTGCCAAGATGAGAATTGATGGTAGCAGAGATGGCTGGATATTGGTAGTATGAACTGAAAGAAGTAATCAGTTTTGAGAAAGATGTCCAGGTAGAAATTAAGGACTTGGATGCTTGATTTTTTGTCAGTTATAGGAGCATAGTGAGAATGTGAGAAGAGGTTTGCCTTAAAGGTCTCTTGCTTGTGCAGGAATAAAATTACCACAGTGAGAAATGGGGGAAATTGCCCTGGCCGGGTAACTCAGATGGTTAGGGTGTCACCACCATATGCCAAGGTTGTGGGTTCTATCACTGGTCAGGGCAGATACAAGAAATAACCAATGAATGCATAAATAAGTGGAAAAACAAATCAGTGTTTCTCTCTCACTTTTTCTCTAAAATTAATAAATACTATTTTTAAAGAATGGGAGAAATAATACTTTGTGGAGAGAATTTATGAGATAAATCATTTTTAGACATTTTCAATTTGAGGGACTTGCAACCCATCAGTGAAGATAATCTAAAAGTAATATTAGGTTGAAGATACCAATTTACAAGTCATCTGCATAAACATAATGATTTAAGGCATGAGAGTGTATGGAACTCCCTGTTGCCAGAGAAATCAGTGGGCCAGATTTCCCAGACATGAGTGGGTATGAGGCTCTTGGGGTACCACTAAAATACGCATTTTCAGATGCTCCCTGGAGAAGAAGATGTGGTAAAAGGCTTTATTAGCAATGAAGGTACATTGCTCGGGTTCCAAAATCTCATGCCCCTTAATCCAGTCCTGAAAAATAGGTAGCAGAGGATTCAGCAGAGCCAAAAGCAAGGCCAGCATCCGGAGCTTCTCTTCCATGTGGCAGCTGGGTCCAGTTCACTTTAATTAAAGCCCATCGGTCCAATGTGTGGTTTGCACGTGGCCATGAGCTATGGGGCAAAAGCAGGGGAGTGTTCCCCCCTGCAATAGAGTCACAGGAGTGCAGGCAAGTAGGACAGCCAAGAGCCAAGAACCAAGAGAGCAAACTTCCTTTGTTCAGAATTTAAATATTCAGGTTTCACACTCTTGCAGTGGCCATGCCTTTTCTGGCCACTGACTCACTCCCAGGTGTGACTGACATAAGTAGACACCCTCCCACATCACTTAGACCTTGGTGGGCAGGGAACAGATTGGAGAGTGCTACATTAGGAAGGCTGTGTAAATGGCATGTCTATATTATCTAGTCTTCCCTTTACTCATTACCATTTATATAACAATCAGATTATTACAACAGCATCAGACCTATTGAGAAAAAGCAGAAATTGAGAAGAGATGGTCTTAAGTGGAACATTGCAAAATGTAACATTTAAGAAATACAAAGAAAATGACCGTGTGATCTACTGGGGTTGCCACACAGACCAGGTGGCTTAAACAGCAGAAATTTATTTTCTCACAGTTCTGGAGGCAGAAAGTCCAATATTAAGGTATTAAGGTGTTGGCAATTTGGCTCTCTCTCTCTCTCTCTCTCTCTCTCTCTCTCTCTCTCTCTCTCTCTCTCTCCTACTTAAAAAAAAATGAACAAAACACACACACACACAAATGATGTTGTTGTTTTTGTTTGTTTGTGTTTATTTTTTATTCCTGAACTTATTTAATCTTAATTTATTCTATAGAGGTCTTATCTCCAAATACAGCAACACTGGAAATTGGGTTTCCACATATGAATTAGGGGGATACAATTTGCTACATAACAACGATCCCAAGAAAAGGGACTGTGAAGGGGCATTTGAAGGCAAAATAAAAATAAAAGGATATCATGAAAACAGAAATCAACGGAAATTAAGACTGAAGAACAAAGCTTAACATTTAGTTCAGATTAAGAAAAACTACAGTCAGGTCATTATAGCTGAGGAAATATAAATGATAAGTTTAGAAAATTCTTTTTAAAAGTTTATCTTTGAAAGGAAGAGCATGCTATTGTTCACTGCTAAAAGGGAATGCAATATTGACCAAAGCATATTTCAGTGCTGATGTAAAGTATGAAACAAGGCAGTCTGTTTACTATGAAAGAAAAGTGAGGCCAGAGGCCTGGTATTGAGGATCGTTGTAACTAATCACTGCAGACTTTGTGAGGGAATCAGTGGGTAGGCTGGGCAGTTTGAAAATTCACTAATGGTTGATGATTATAATTCTATATTGATCACTCTCTACCTGGTTATGGAATTGTCCTCAGGAATGGGTGTAAGCCCTTGCACAGGTAGAGAAATACTCTCCCCACCCCCCAAACTCTAAAATGTGTGTGATAAAATAAAATGTGAGAAAAAGAGTTTAAGGAATTGACAAAAGCATCTTCAAAGTCCATGGAGCATGAACTCTAAGTAGATGGAAAAGAATGAGACGTTATTTATTTAATAACATTTTCAGAAACTCTCAAGGTACCAGGCAATGTTCTAAGCAATTGAACAACTAGTAATTGTTGGGATCATTATGTAAAAGTATTATACACTGTTAGATGCTTTGTCTCATATTTTATTCCTCAAGCACGTTCTTGGAATCACCTTTAAACCCATAAACAGTGGTAAGCTGACATTAAAAGTGTTTCATACTCAAGTATTATATATTTAGATCTAAGAGCTAATGATCTTGCATACCTCATAATTCCTATCTTTAAAAAAAAAGCAGCAATCCATAGTCTTCTTATTTGACAGCTTATTAAATATACGATCCTTGGTTTTATTTCACAATCTTCTGGGGAAATCTAAGCAGATATCAGTATTTTACAGAGTTCAAAGAATTATTTTTCTGCTTATGAGGTCAGAAGATATGATGTCATAAAAATGGTTATAAACATGGGTCTTTTGGATGGGGTTGGTTAGAAGAAAGAAAGTGTTGGAGTAGATGCAGGCTCTCCAAGAAGGCTTCTTTTTCATTTTATTAACAGTTTCCTAATATACATCAAGTAAAATACTGTGTTGCTTTTCATCTGCTTCAATATGTTTAAGACAGTGAAATTAGTAGAAAAAGTATCATGGCATAAAGGAAAGAAGATGAAAATTCAACATAGTTTTGTTTTGTTTTAGGGGAGGAAAACAAACATAGGGGCCCAACCTGTAAATCTGCCTATCTGTACCTCTCACGGAACAACTGAAAAACAGTGCGTAATTTAGGGGGGAAAAAAAAAAAAAAAGAAAAAAAACAGACAAAATCACATGCTTCTGTCAACTGCCTTTCATTTCTTACATTATGGGATTAGATCAAGCAGGCGGACATCCAGACTCCAGTTCCTTTGGGTTTTATGGTTCACACTCAGAACATGCTCTCGTGTTAGATGTTAAGACTACTGGCCTTTCCATTGCTCCCTTTTTCTTCACTGTTACCTAACACAATATCCTTAAGTGAACAATAATGTGCGGTCTTGGAATTTCAATTCCCAAACCAACTCTGCCCTTGAATAAAATCTGTTTTTTATTAGTAATTTAGAGCTAATGTACTTTGCAGAAAGTCTCCCTGTTCTGAGGTTATTCACACCTGGAATGAAATTCTGAAATATCCAAAGAGGGGCACTAATTTTATCCAGCCATAAAACTCCTAGACTTCAATATTTGACATCTAATGATGTTAAAGTTCTTTTCATTCTTTCTTTCTCTTTCTTTCTTTCTTTCTTTCTTTCTTTCTTTCTTCTTTCTTTCTTTCTTTCTTTCTTTCTTCCTTTCTTTCATCTTTCTTCCTTTCTTTCTTCTTTCTTTCTTTCTTTCTTTCTTTCTTTCTTTCTTTCTTCTTTCTCTTTTATTTTCTTTTCTTTTTTTTCACTCCCTCCCTCCTTCCCTCCCTCCCTCCCTCCCTTCCTTCCTTCCTTCCTTCCTTCCTTCCTTCCTTCTTCCTTCATCCTTCCTTCCTTCATTTATTCTCTTTCTTTTTTTGCTTTCTTTCTCTTTCTTCCCTCCCTCTTTCCCTCCTTCTTTCTTTCCCTCAGTCTCTTTCTCTTCTCTCTTATTTTTGAAGCTGAAGATCTTGTTTTGGTTAAGTTTTCTGCCATGGATATTTGTAAATTCTTGAATAAAAGTTTATTAATCCATATATTCTTAATTGGGCTAAGATCTGGTTTTTCTGCATATATATTTTTACTCATGGACATGTAAAAATGTTATACTGTCTTTCAGAAAATAGTTGCAAGTTGAAATTACCCTCTAGCATTATTTCTGCTATAAATTTCAAGTGAAAAAAAAATGGCTAAAATTGCCCTAACTGGTTTGGCTCAGTGGATAGAGCATTGGCCTGCAGACTGAAGGGTCCCAGGTTCGATTCCGGTCAAGGGCATGTACCTTGGTTGCGAGCACACCCCCGGTGGGGGGTGTACAGGAGGCGACTGATCAATGTCTCTCTCTCATTGATGTTTCTGGCTCTCTATCTCTCTCCCTTCCTCTCTGTAAAAAATCAGTAAAAATATATTTTAAAAAAATGGCTAAAATTGGAATTCCAAAATGATTGTCTTGATACTAATTATCAGTAAATATATGTATAACCTAAAGTCAAAATGCTAGATTGAATCACCTCCTTTCTATTGAGTGACTATATATAAATACTTTGGAAAAAGTAGAACACAAGTCTTTGGAAGCCAGTTTGAATTAAATAGCAACTAAGATAGCAATGTTAGTTGTATATTTTTAAGGTGGAAACAAAAATACTATGTATAATGTTTTTAAGCTACTCATAGTCCAGGATTACTCTGAAACTGGTGTCAAGTAGAAACATACTAGTAAACATGAATAATGCTGGATTGGTAAGTATTGATAAAAATAGCTAAATAAAAAAATTTTGTCAAACTATATATTCATAAGTTTTATTTCCCATGTGAGTGATAACAATTTTGAGTTATTGCTCTGTTTTTTTATGAGAATTATCTAGAGTTGGTGTCTCAGACCTGTGATTGTCCTGTTTCACGGAGTTGAGAAAACAAACAAACAAACAAAAAAACACCACCACCACCAACAACAAAAAACAATAGCAAGGAGAGTCTGTCTCCCAAGAAATGAAATAAAAAGTCTGTCAATTTACCCTAGCTGGTTTGGCTCAGTGAATAGAGCATCAGCCTGCCGTCTGAAGGATCTCAGGTTCAATTCCGGTCAAGGGCATGTACCTAGGTTGCAGGATCCTCCCCGGAAAGGCCCTGGTCAGGGCTCATGAAGGAGGCAACCAATTGATATGTTTCTTTCACATCAAGATTTCTCTCTGGCTTTCCCTCCCTCTCCTACTCTCCCTAAAAAATCAATGGAAAAATGTCCTCAGGTGAGGATTTAAAAAAATAATAATTCTGTCAATTTGTAAGAAATAAAGTCCTCTTTAGTCATGTAGTATAAACATTAGAAGTAAGTTATGAAAGTTTTAATGTAAATATTGCTTCTGGAGATTGTAAAAATTTTAGGGTATTTTTTTCTTCACTATATTTATTCTCCAAAACATGAAAAAATTATTTCACTGATTAGTAATTCAGTATGTGTCATAGAATATTTGCTTGTTAAGCTTTGCTTGTAAGTTTGGAAAATGAATCTTGTAGGTGTCATATGCTTGGTTATCAAGGCAGCACTGTAATTATGGAGGGGTCTAATACTTTAAAAGGCCATGCCCTCTATTATTGCAGGTTGTGCCCATGCACTGAATCTTCCAAAAGAGTTAGTAAGCTGGTGAATAAATAAAAAATATATATATTGGTGTGCTCTATTCGAGTTGTATTGCCAGTTAATAAAAATATATGTTATTTTACAATGACAAATGTGAATTTTGATAAATCATCTGAATTTTGCTCTTTAACATACCAAAATTTGTGGAAAACAATAGAATAGTATATTGCAGTATTAGGACATTAATCATAAGATGCCATCTGCAGCAATGTCATTTATACAAATCAGGTACACCATCCTGAAATTTATGAAGAAAAACATTATTTACTTTTACTGCAATGCTTGCCTTTTAGAAACAAACCTTGCAAGGGAATCATTTGAGATTATACATCCATTATATCAATATGTTACCCCACAACACTAAACCTGTTTCTTTTTGCTTACCTGTTCACTATGACCAATCTTCTGCCACCCTCGTTTTGAAAGGAGTTTTCCACTTCTGCATAAACCCTGGTAATTTTCTTTATTTCATGTTTTGCTTTGGCTTCACTTTTTTATCTTAGTTTTTATTTTTAGCCCATACCTCTATGCCATCTGGAAATATTATTAGATGAGTAACAATTACATTTCTGCTGAAAGACTAAGAATCATCTGAAATATTATTTGATGATGTATCATCCTACAGGATGTAATACTAAAACTGTCACATACTACATCACACTAGCACTAACTATCATCTATCACCTGCATAGGCCCCTCCATCAAGTCCTGATTACTGTCAACAAGAGGTTAGCAATTGAGAAAGAGTAAAATTCACAGAATAATGGCATCTGACATGTCTTCACAGCTGGTAAAGACATGCAACAGATGAAAAGGTAGCACATCATATAACTTTCATTTCTCGGCAAAGGCACACACTCCACTGTGGGACATTTCAACAACCACGTATGACTTCTGTGAGATTCTCCTTTTTCTCCTAAAATGTAATTAAATGCAGGATATCTGTATAGTATTTTAAATAAATATTCATACCAATTCAATGAACATTTTTTAACTATTCTACTAGACTGAAATTTCTCTTCTCTGACAAAAAGCTATTAAGTGCAAATGGTCTTAGATTCCATATTTGGTGCTTGAAATATCTTAATCAGAACATCTCGTTTCAAACTTCCAACTTGCTATGTCTCACCTTTGGTCTTTGAGCAAGAGTTGTTTCTGGTTAAATGGGAGCTACATTGGTCTTTGAGCAAGAGTTGTTTCTGGTTAAATGGGAGCTACACAAAACAATTCCAAACCAAATTCTCTCTTTCAGCCAAAACTTGGAGAAGTCCTGCCTTTGGTTTCCAACCATGTTCTTTTCAATATGCACGTGCATCTAACTTCCTCTTTGGTGGGAGGTAATGGGGTGGAATAAAGGAGCCTAACCTTTATTTACTTATATAAGGCGTTTCAACCCTTTTTCCATAGACAACAGAATGAATCAGAATTAATTGATGCAAAATATAAGAAATACCCTTTACCCCATTATACAGAATGTCTTGTGACTATAAACATTCATTATTCATATAGACCTTTAATACAAGATCTTAATATCTGCAATGACCTTATGGTAGATCAACTATTGTTTTGAGGATAGATCTCTGACTTGGCTTTGTGCAGATGCATTCTCATTGGTTCTATACATCTGAAACACTGACAGTTTAAAAGCTTTAGGGAAACTTTTAGTTAATTATCTTGGATAAAATAAAGGCTAAATTGTCAAGATTTTCCATTTTTTACGTTGTACAGGGACTAACACCCTATGTGTTAAACATTTGGCAGTGTGGTTTTTAGTCAACTATGACCTGGAATTTCATTCTTTACAACACACAGTCATCAAACAAAAATGTGTAGAATATTGAACTTAAACTCTCAGCTCAGTGAAGTTTTATATATTCCATAATGCATAATGTATATAAAGATATTTACTAATCATAGTGTGAAATTTGGGAAGAAAAATGAAGATTTTGCTAAAACATTCTGAAAACTGAACTGCAAATTTAATATTCTGGCAAGCTTTATACTTACTGCAATATTCTTCACAGGGTAGGTGTGCAATAAATGTTGGCAGACTGCATTCATAAAGTAAGACAATAGCTTCAATATTTTAAACATGGTTTATATCAAAGTCTTACATGTAAAATTTAATGTTAAGAAGCACTGGTTAAGTTTCTAAATATGCTATTAACATAGGTCAATCTTTTTGCAAGTGGTTTTATACTATTAAAAGGAAAAAAAGAAAACAACAGGAAAGCTAGGACTTCTACCTCAAAAAAGTGCTTCAAACACGGAGAGTGTTATTGAGAACATTTATGACAAAGGCTTTGATCGCTCTGTACATCCAATAAATACAAAACATTGCTATATATTTTAAGGATGTGCATGCCTACACACATTATGACTTTAACAAATGTTTCAAACAGCATTTTGAAAGTTATTGAATTTGGTAAAGCTCCAAACACATTTATCCTAGTATGTTTCCAACATGAACCCTAAGAGCTACAAAGTTTGATGATTTTGAATATTGCAAGGGGCTGTATATGCAAAATTTTACTCCATTTCATAGACATATTGTTCTGTGCTTCAGGTGATTAAAGTACACTCAAAATAGCTATAAAAATGAATGGAAGTACCTGGTAACTTTGCTATAAGTACCCCATAATAGACAACGTCCAGCTTATGAATGCTGAAATTAGATTGGATGGGAATGCATGGGAAATGCATTTTAATATTTAACATATTTTAGGCTTTTTTTAAGCATTGGTATGGTTAAGTATTTTTTATAGGTATGGGATGAAGTTTTGAGGACATATTCTAGAACATTATTTTAGTACTTTGAGAAATGTTGCCTATTGCTGGTATTTGCTACTGGGTGATCAGTAGTACAGGCTTGTGTGGACATAGATAAACTAAGAAAAGTGGCTTTACCATTTATATTCTTGCCAGTAGCATGCCCTTAACTATTTAGAATAGTAAAATAAAACATTGGAAATATAGATGGGTAATACAATATGTAAACAATTGAACATTTGCCTTTGACAAAATGCAGTTTTCTTGATTCAAAGCTATGGAGAATGAGAAAGGACCTTAGAGATTATAGGTGTTTATTTTTCAATTGTGTTGGATGAAGCCCTTGGTTTTCACTACAAGTCTCAGGGGCCTTCATGAGGTGGAGAACGGAAATAATATGTATGTAGGGTACCAGGTAGGTTTATGACTATTCTATTGTATAATGGGCTCTATGCAAAATTTTATTAAATTATTTTAATAAGAAAGAAATTGCCCTGCTTAAAACAGTTTACAAACTTATTTAAACAAACAAAAAATAGAGATGAAAAATAACAGTGTTTTACCAGTGAGACATGATTATTTGATTTTTGTTTAATTGCACTTGTTTATTAGCATTTTTTATTTCAGTTACCCTACAAATCTTTTATGGTTTTGGATTTAAACAATATTAGTCTTCATATAAATATGCAATCACACATTAATACATTAAACTGTTAAATTATGCCACGCTAGCCCTAGCCAGTTTCGCTCAGTGGATAGAAAGGTCACCTGCCGACTAAAGGGTCCCAGGTTTGATTCTGGTCAAGGGCACATGCCTGGGTTGTGGACTCCATCCCCGGTAGGGGGTGTGCAGGAGGCATCCAATCAATAATTCTCTCTCATCATTGATGTTTCTATTTCCCTCTCCATACCTCTCTGAAATAAATAAAAATATATTTTAAAAAATATGCCATGTTAACTTATTTATTATTATGAACCAGAATAAAATAATTGTTACACTGTCTTTTTTATGGGCTAGTTTATTTTATTCACTTCTTCAATCAGCAAATTTTTTATAGAAGGCCTCCTCTTCGGCAGATGCTTAGAGATTAACCATAACTTGGGTCATCCGACAGGTAACTATATAATAATCACAAAAACATTCTAAGGATTATGATAGAGGTGGCCACAACAATTATGAGGGGAAATGAAAGAGGGACCATACCTGGGGGCCAGTTAGGGTGGGAAGAGGTATATGAAAAACCTTTGCAGGTGAGAAGTTCTCCCTGGGGAGATATTGGTTAGAAATGTGAATATGGATAGGAAGAGCTCAAGGATTTAAAGCGAAGGGCATGATATTTGTAAATGTCCTTTGGGGAGATAATCCAAGTTGAAGTGAAGGGAGACATGGAATAAGAAATGCTGGCTCGTGTCCCCCTCCCTATGAAACAAAATGCATGCTACAGCGTTTGCTGCACGTGGTTCTGTTCCTCTCTCCCTCCTTTTCCCGTTGACCTTACACACATGTCCGAGGCCAGGGATCCTAGAATAAAGCAGCAGCAGTGTTTGCAGCACAATGCGCTGGGGGATCGATGAGCACACGTTAGAGTATATGCTTGCTTAGTCTTGCACTGTGTGTAAATGTAATGCCATCACATGGGAGTGCATTATCCTTGTGCTTAATAAAAAGTTTCATGATTATTAACAATTAAAAACGTATCTTCCAATAAAAAAATGCCAAGTCCAATGTGAAGGAAGCATTGGTAAGTGGTGGACATTGGCCATATCGCTGGTAAAGTGTCACTAATGAACAGAAGGGCCCAAGTCACAGAGCAGATTAGACAGGGGCCCAGCTGCCTTGCAAGGCAGAACAGGAGAAACTAGAGGAGCCATGAGCGATAAAGAGCCACAGCTTTTGAGGACAGTTGGCAAGCCAGGAAAACAGAAGAGCCCTGCGACGGGGTCAGGTTTCTACGTGTCGGGTTGCACTCTTAAGCTAACACATTATGAGTTCTATCTGACCCCCGTGGGAGAAATCACCAATCCAGCGGCATGGCATCTCACAGAATTAAGTTGAATTGCGGAGCATTTCCTCGTATCCCCCTGCCTATCCTTTTTCTCTAGCTCTCCCTCATCTCTTCCTGCTGACAGGTATTTGTCTTCCCTTTCTTGGCTTATTTCTACTCAACTTATCATAGCTCCCACTTGAGGCAGTTTTCCCTGGCTTCATCTTGCACTTTTGTCTCTTGCATTACGTGCACATTTACATATCCATCTAATGATTTTTATTGCCACCCGCTCTCAACCTCATTCTGTGTCTGAGAAGCTACACATTTGCTATGTCTCAGGATCACTGGTGACAAGACACTGCAAAAATTAGAGAAGTTACAGGAGGTTCCAGCTTGGGAAGTAGCTATTTGATTCTCCACTGGATCCAGAGAATATGCTAGCCCAACCTACTCAAGTCTTGTTTGGTAGTAATCAGACAATTATTCCATTAAGATAGATTTTCAGAGGCCTCCGTGCTGCCTTTCATATTGTAAGTATGTGATACTATTGCATTCAACTTCAGCTATTGTTAAGGATTTATTAAATTGCCTTTTTTCTCAAATGTTAAATTATTTTGCAAACAAATCTAAATATAAGTTAAAGGTTGTTATCCTATATCACACTTAGGATATAGGGCTTCCCCATGGCATTTTCCTTACTAAGTTTGGACTTGCTTGAGACACATCACCTCTACCTTTTGGAAGAAAAAATGTCTATCTTATGCCTTTTCTACCATTGTATTTTGGCAAAACATAATTTACCTGATTTCTAAGCTCCTAACTGGAGAGGACTATTGCTTCTAGACTTACTGTAGCTTGAACCTCACCCATATCTGATTTAATTGACATTAAATGAGACTTTGAACTTGAGAATTGATCTTGAAATGAGTTAATACTTTTGGGATTTTGGTATGGAATGAATGTACTTTGCATTTAAGAAGAAATTGAAATTTGAAGGGTCAGAGGTGGAGTACTATGAATTGAATTGTGTCCTCCAAATTCCTATTGAAACTCTAACCCTCAGTGTGACTTTATGTGGCACATGTCCTGTGAAGTGATAAAGGTTAATGAGGCCATAAGGGTGGTGCCCCAAACTTACAGGGCTAGTGCCCTTATTATAAAAGACAGAGATGCCGGAGCTTCCTTTCTCTGTCAGATGAGGACAGGGAAAATATATCTCACCGGGAACTAAATTGGCCAAGACCCATTTTGGACTTTCAGCCTCCAGAACTGTGAGAAATAGATTTCTGATGTTTAAGCCACCTAGTCTATAGTATTTTATTATGCCAGGATGAACAGTTTAATACAATCAACAACACTTTTATGAACAATATACCCTTAACTTCTCATAGTTTCTTAATATCTATGCACTTTTCATTTCCTGCTGTGGAATTATTACTATGTACAATGTTTTTTTTCTTCTAGGACATCTCCTGTGCATCCTTCAATGGTGATTTGAATATCATTTTATTATGAAAATATTATTAACTGACAAGGCATGTCTTATATAGTTAGTCAATAAACTATTTATTGATTGATTTATTCTTTCGGCATGTATTATGAACACTTCACATATCACCAACTTCACATATCTTTAGTCCTCATAACAACCCTTGAATGAATTTGTAGTAGAGAAAAGAAACATAAAGCTATTCGAACATAAAAGATAATGTTTTATAATAGTTATAAAATAAAATTTTATCCTTATCTTTTCTATTTATGAAACATAATTTTGGATTGTTGGTGATATTGCCATGTTAACCTTGAAATCATCTCAAATGCTACTGAGTAGTTTTTACAGAAACCAAGGAATATAGACTGTTTCCTTCTGCAGATAAATGAAACAGAAAATTGAGAACAAGTCTGTCTACCACCTAGTTCCCTCACAACATTTAAACAGAGACATAGATGATAGGATTTTGTGGTATATAGACATTGCCCAAAATGACCATTATATGTTGAATTACATGGGTTGTATGAGTTTAACTAGGCTTATCATAACAAAGTACACAGTCTGGGTGTCTTAAACAACAGAGCTTTACTTTCTCATAGTTCTAGGTAAAGGTGTTGAAAGTGTTGGTTATCTTTGATAACTATTTAGACTATTGGTGGTTATCTTCTTGCATGTCCTCAAATTGCCTTCCCCCTGTGTGTGTTTGTGTCTAAATTTCTTCTTCATAACCAATTTAAAGATTTACAAAATGAGATTCAGTCATATGAAATAACTAACATAAGGCTCATGATATTTTCAATCTGTGCCTTAAGAAAAATTTCAAAATTATAAAAAATAAATTTTCATATTATTTTCATTTTCACCTTAAACACTGTTATCTATTATTGAAGGTGCCATACTGAAACTTAGTCATGATGATATTACAAAAACTGGGATATTTTCAAAAAACATTTATATCCTTTTTTAATAAAACCGTAAAGTTCTGGTATCAAAACTACAAATACAAATAACAGCAACCTAAATATAAGCTATTGATAAAAGTTATAATATTTACATAAAGAAACAGGTAAATTTACATAAAGTAATATTAAGAACTTTTAGTTTAAGGAATTAACATATTGAACAATTGTTATACTGAGTTACTGGGAAAGCTAGCTGCTAGTTCTGTTAGACTTTAAGAGTAGAAAAAATAGTTACTTTGGTCAACTTTGCATGTAAAATAAATTTATAAAGTTAAAGGGAGGGGTTTCTTTATTATAAAATTTATTGGACATCAAATAAACTAACACTTTAAAAATTTTCAGGGTATTACAATATAGATACATCACCAATATATGTGATTATGGGACTCATACTTTCAGGTCCCCCTGTAAGGACATAACTTTTCAAAATCCTATTTTGGAGACAGTCTTCCAAACACATTGAAATTATTCCATTATACTTATATTTGTTCTGATTATAGTAATAGAAGTATTTATTATTTACTAACTTATATGTTTTATAAAAGTATAATTATTTTATATACAAAACTAGAGGCCCAGTGAATGAAATACATGCACAGAGTTGGGGGGCCCCTCAGCCCAACCTTGCCCTCTCTCAACCCATGACCCGGGGGGATCAGGCCTAAACCCGCAGTCGGACATCCCTCTCACAATCCGGGACACTGCATGCACCAGTGACCATACTTTTCATACAGGTGAAAGACATCTTGCTGTTGTATGGGAGGCTACAATTTTTTGCCCTGATTATAAAAAGTAGTACATAACATGATCCTTCTGAGGCAGTGGTACTATTTTCCCTATCTTATGGGTGGAAAAACTGAAGCAGAGAGAAGCTAAGTAATTGGCTTTGTCACACAGTTTTAAGTGTCAGAATCAGGGCTGACCACAAAGTGTGCAAGCCAGAGTCCATGCATGGCATCTCTGCATCATCCTGTTTTTTCAGTGTTAGAGTAGCCTTGTCAGGTTTTAATTTTTAAATCTAAGAGACTTTCCCCAATATATAGGGCAGGGTCCCTAGGCCTGGTCAGCGATCAGGGCTCATCTGTGGGAAGACCGGCCAGTGGGGCAATCGGGGGGCCCCTGCTGGCACCGGCCTTGGCTGGCAGCCTGGCACCACCCACTCGCTGGGCCTGACCAGGGGCAGCTCCTGTGCTGAGTGTCTGCCCCCTGGTGGTCTGTGCACATCATAGCCAACGGTCGTTCCACTGGTAATTCCGCTGTTTGGTTGGTTTGCATATTAGGGTTTTATTATATAGAATATCTACTTATACAAAAGGTTAAACAAAAATAATTAATCTACATATAGGAATTTTCTCTCCAAATTAACTTAAATATTTAATAACATACGTTACTACATTCTCTATTCTGGAGAAACCATAACTTATTCTAGAAAATTTTATTAGAGTCATTAAATAAAATTCTGGTGGGTAATTTTCTCTGAAAAATGTTCTCAGGACAGGCATCAATCTAGTAATAAATTTTGCATAGTACTTAGCTAATGAACTATATTCCATTGTTTGAATCATTTAAAGTCAGAAGTATTTATAAGGTTTCCATTTACATTGTAAAGTAGATGTAGTCTACTTTATTACAATTAGGGCTGTATTCTAACTTAGTAAATGAAAAGGGAACTGAAACATAGGAATACACAGTTGGGATGGACAAAGGAACCAAAAGGAACAAAAATCAATAGCCTCTAAACCACTCAAAAAGAGCATTCATTTAAGAAATTAAAGAAAGAGCCTGGCTGGTGTGGTTCACTGGTTGAGTGTCCACCTAGGAACAAGAGATCATGGTTTGATTCCAGGTTAGGACTTGATTCCTGAACAGACATATGCCCAGGTTGCAGGCTCAATCCCCAGTAGGGGGTATAGAGGAGACAGCCAATCAATTATTCTCTCTCATCATTGATGGTTCTATCACTCTGCCCCCCTTTCATCTCTGAAATTATATATATATATATATATATATATATATATGTATATATATATATATATATATTTAAAAATTTTTAAATAAACAAATGGATTCCACCATGACTAAAGATGCCCTCAGGAGGCATAGTGATATTATGGGATCCAGACAGCAAGGGCTCTTGTTCTGTGCCTACCACGTACTATTTTTATAAACTTGGTCAAATCACTTAATTTGTGTAAGCACAAATATTCTCATCTGAAAATTGAGGAAAATAAAGTTGTGGCATTATAAAGACAAGCAAAAATTCACATTTGTTCAGTGCTCAGCATAAGGGCTAGCACTTAGCAAGCACTGGATGGCTATTTCTATTATAAATGAAAAATTTAACGATATCCTGAAGGAAATTTTGGAGATAAGTAGTTTTTAAATGGGTAGATTAGGTTGTCACCTCTTAGAGTAGGAAGAAAATAAAACTTACATGGTGGAACATTACTATATACAGCTTGCTTGAAATTTTACTATATACAAACTATTCACTACCTATAAAGGAACAGACATCGACTCCCTACTTTTAAGATTCTTAAAGTTGTCTGGCTGTTTGGTGTTCTGTTTCTATTTAACAGAACAAAATATGTTGCGAAGGAAAAAAAAAACACAACAACCCTGTTCTCTACACAAGACAATCTAAACACTAAACCTCATGTTCATATATGTTACATATAGAGTGTAAGTGTGCCCTATTGGTTATTGGTAGAACCAGATAAGATCTAGTTAATATTTTCATCAAATAGCTTTAGCAATTCAATTCCTTTTTTGGAAAGCAGGAAAGAGTAAAAAGAGTCTACGCAAGCTCTCCAAAATGATCTGTCAGTCTGGGATCACTTCTTCATCACTGTGCATTGCTCATGCCGTTTAAGCAGCTAGTGAAAATCTTCCCTGACTGACAGTATGAACTGTCAAAAGCATTAATGAGTATACTATTATTCAGCTGCCAACGGCCCCATGTAAAACTAAATGAAAACATAGTGTTGCATTGGCTAACTAGATGGTGGATTTGTTTTAAAATTGTCTTGAGCTAAAAGGATCTAAAATATTCTTACTGAAACTAGTAAGATATGAGGAGGTGCGTCTGTTATTTTTCATGTCTTGCCAATGCCTGATACACAGTTTTAGTGCTAAGTGTCATTGGAAATTTTTGCCTTTCTAAGCATACCGAAATTTTGAGTCCACACATATACATCAGTTTGGAAATATATCTATTATTCAAAAGTTTTAAGTAAAATATGGTTTGCCAATATCTATAGAAAATCAGAAAAAATGTGTTTGATCTCTGAATTGTGAGAATAACAACTTAATCTTCTATTTTATTTTGAGCATGCAGACATCCTTTCAGAGGGTTATTTCAGAAATTATATATATATATATATATATATATATATATATATATGCTCATGGTGTTATCTGAATCAGTTTTCAACAATCCCATTGAGAAGAAAAAAAAAATCGCTGGCATTGAGACAGTCAAATATACATTTGGATGAAGCTCATAAGAAATAAGAATGTTGATTTTATTCCTGTGGGAGATCTAACGTGAACAGGAGAATGTCCGCACACTTGTATTTGGCAGAATAAAAACGTGCAGACATTTACAACAAACCTATTTTCAGTTTGCACTGTAATATTTTCTCAGAATATTTATTTTTATTGCAATATTTCTTATACTTACAATAGGGTTCTATGACAACGATAAAGAAATGGACAATGTTTGAGGAAATGGATAATGAGGATAAAGGTAACACGCAGGTGCAGTCATGCAATTGAACCATTTATTAAGTTTATTAGCTTTTTTATTGCACATGTTCATACAAAAGCTACATTGAAATGGGGGGAAGCTCTGGTGCAGCTAAAAGCATGGAATTTAATGTTAAGGATGCACTTGTATTTTTGGATTGTCTCAAAGGAGAGTATATAGAAACATAAATCAAAGTTTTATTTCTCCAAATGAAACCTGGAAGTTGAATAAAATTATGGTTACACAAGATGAAGTATATTCCTGAATTGTATTCAATTGAGCTAGAGCAAATTTCATTTTAAAATAAATGTTATATGTTTACATTTGCTACTTGATATTTGATTATAATATCTGGCAAGAATAAATTATTTGTTTATTTTGTTAGGTATAATATTCAAAATTTACCTGCCAGCTTACATCTTGGTTCTTCAGTGTACCACAAATGACAAAATGACAGAAAGGATGATTTTGAATGGCAGGACCAGATGGCCTTAGGCAAAATATTGAGAAAAGGTAGATATCTTTGTCCCCTCCAAGCAACCCATTAGCATCACCTTTCTCCCTTCAAGCCATTATCTGACCTCAACCCCAGGCACTTTTCTGGACTGCAGACAAGCTTATACAAACTTTAGAAGTTCCTTAACTAGTAAAGGTTTTACTTGAACCTTTTTTAACAAGAAGATGCCAAAATGTCAAGTCTTCCTCTCCTACAGGTACCTCTCTGTCTGCCTGTTGCAAATCCTGACCTGAATATTGAACCCTTTGCTTGAGTCTGAATAACTGAAGACTAAATATGACATATTTTAAAATGAACTTATGCTAAGTGAAATAAGCCAGTCAGAGAAAGACAAGTACCGTGTGATTTCACTTATATGTGGAATCTAATGAACAAGATAAACTAACAAACAAAATAGAAGCAGATTCATAGATACAGATAGAGAGAACAGACTGAGAGCTGTCAGTGGAGGAGGTTACTGGACTGGTAATTAAGGTGAAGGGATTAAGGGGGGGAAGCTAAGGCATAGATAATAGTATGGTGGTTATCAGAGGGAAAGGGGATGACGGTAAGTAAAGGACAGTATGGGGAGTAAATAATGATGAAAGGAGACTTGACTGGAGATGAACACACAACACAATATACAGATGATGTATTATAGAATTGTACATCTGAAACCTATATAATTTTACTAAACAATGTCACCCCAATACATTCAATAAAAAATAAAATTAATTAATTTTAAAAAATGAACCAACTATTGGTCCAGATTCAAAATATTATGCATTTTCACAAGATACCAACTCAAATAATGTGGTCCTAGCATAGTACAATTGAACAAATCACAACTCAGTTCTTCCTTCTCAAAGGAACTACAGGTCTGACCTGTAGTTGACCTGAGTTTGGCCAGAAAATGAGGACTCTGTTCCATAATCACAGAAAGTTTTATATGCAATTTAATCTCTTCACGTTCTGATATTTTCTCTGAGAAAATTTACCAGCTTCTTCACAAATAAATCTACTGCAATTGATTTCATGGACTTAATAGTTATACCATATTGTTTACAACTACTTTTAAGGTCTTCACCCATTTTGTTTTCATGCGACACTTTTCAGATTCTTTCTAGTCTATTTATTTTCTACAACATCGGTTGCACATCAACATTGTTTAGTGTGTATACAATATATACAAACTCATCCCGACATACTAAAGTGTGTTTACGTAAATAACTTATTTCTTATCCTGTGTCTTAGAGAATTAACTACCCCATGTCTGCAGTTTAACCAATGAGCTTTTCTAATTCTTAATCTTCAAAATGGACCTCCCTTGTGAATTTCATGTGCGTAGTTCCGAGCACCTGCCAAGCATCCCCACGTGTGTGGTAATGTTTTATTCATGGTATTACTTTTCTCACTTTTGCCTTTATTCAAGAATATTGTTTTTTATTCTTGTTGGCTTTCTTTTGAAAATTTGTTTTTATTGATTTTAGAGGGAGGAAAGGAGAGGAAGAGAGAGAGAAACAGCAATCTGGGAGAGACACATCAATGTGAGAGAGAAACATTGCTCTGTTTCCTCCTAAACCTGGGGATCGAACCTGAAACCTTGGTATGTGCCCTGATAGGGAACTGAACCAGGGACTTTTTGGGTTCCCAGGAGGAAAATAATCATCTGTATGCCACAGATCCAAAGTAGATGGCTGGCTGAGTTAGGAATCCTCGGCTTTAAGAGTGGAGTAATTTTTTTTTCTGTCAGTTCAAAGAAACATGCTTCTATTTATATTTTCATACATTAAAAAACATGTTTCATAATAAGAAGAAAACAAAAGATTATACAATACAGAGATTATGGTACTTTCAAGGTGGTTTTATAGTGGTTTGGTAACTGAGGTGTAAAAACTAGCACAGGACCATCCATACAAAGTTATTAAAACAAATCCCATGGTTGTTTAATCAGGGTAGTGTTGTTGGTTGGGTTTAATAATCGTCTGTTCTTTACATATTTAACTGGTTAGGACAGTTGCTGTGAAACATGTCATTCTATTTTGATATCCCCTATGTTACTTATGTAAGGCAATTAATGGTGAAAAAATGCCATATTTTGAATCTGAATTATTTTGTAGCATTTAATTTTTTTCCTGGTTTCTGAAAAAAAATCACTACAAATGCTTATCAAATACAGAAAAGCATAAGGAAAATACATTAACTTAACCTGTCACTTTGTATCAGAGATGGCTATTGTTATCAATGCATTATATATTTTTCAGTTTATATAAATATAGATATATCAACCTATCAATTTGTATCACAAATATTTTTGTTCATAAAACTAGAAAAATAGTACATGCTATTTTATCATCCATTTTAGTTTGTATATTGTAGACATTTCATATGATTAAATACTCATCAACAGAATTTCCAATGCCTATACAATATTCCAGATCATGGATCTATAAACTATTGTTCATTCCTATTTTAGTAAGTTTTGTAAGCTAAGAATGATAGGGAAGGTCAGAGAAATTTTTAAGCATTAGAGGAACTTCATTTGCCATTTATTGGTGGATTTGAAGATGGAAGAAGGAACACCTGAGTCAAAGATTGAAAGCACAGCCTCTAGTAGCTGAGAATAAACCCAAAGTGCCTATAGATGGAAAGAAAGTGGGGACCTCTATTCATCAATCACATGAAACTAATTTCTATCCACACCCTGATTGACTTGGAAAATTTCTCCACTAGAGTTTTCAGAAAGGAACATTGTCTTGCTGATGCTCAAAGTTTTGCTGTTGGCCCTAAAACTCAGGGGAGAAACAGATGAACAACCTGGTGAGGAAATGAGCAGGTGTTTTAGTATGATAATACTGGAGGTCCAATGCATGAAATTCATGCAACAGCAGGCCTTCCCTCCCCTGGATGTGGGCCCCAACTTCCCTCTGGCACCTGAGACCCCAGCTTCCATCGCAGCCCTGGCTTTATCTGGAAGGACGGAAGGATATCTGGAAGGATATCTGGTCTAATTAGCATATTACATTTTTAATATTATAGATGAGGTAATGTGTTATGACATAAGGAGAAAACTAATGGAAAACATTATTGTATTTTGAGTTTTGTCAATTAAATATTTGTAGAAAATATTTTTTCTCTTTTCATGTAAAAACACCCACTGAAAATGTACTTATATTGTCCTCTTGGCAAACAAAACTTAAAATATTTCACATCGGTTCTTTATAGAAAAAATGTGCTGACTACTGATCTAAATTGTACATTTTCAATAACACATCTAATGGCTCTCTTAATGTTAAAAAGTGCAATTTTTCATGTCCTTTCTAGTTTACTACACTTGGACATTTTCTACAACATACACATTGGAAGTTCCATGAAACCAAACTCTGGTGATATTTCAGAGACTGACTTTTGAAAATAATTTACTATTTTGGGGACTTGTTGCTGTTTGTGTGAAATTTGTAGGCTTAGCATGGTTACTAAGATACAACATGATATCAAGTTGACTAGTTTTAACTTCACAGATGAAATAGAAAAAAAATATCTATGGAAATCTGGTTGGGTCAACAACAACGACACACTTTCTAGTTACATAATAGTCTCAGATGAGCTCATAAATTATCTCTTGTAGACTCTTTTAGTTGGCAAAGATAACGAACAATGAAATAAATTTGAATATATACATCATATATCTCTTAGAAGAGCATTTATTATATCTGAGAAAATATAGGGTGTCCCCAAAAATGTACACACACACTTCGAATAATTATAAAAGCGCAGTGTTTATTAAAATATATTTCATTTTCAAAATTGAGCTTTCTTCAGCTTTTAGAGTGTGTATACATTTTTGGGAGACATCCTGTATAAGATAAGTCAACTCAGATGACATATAACTGAATATTTTTAACTAATAGTTTCGAAAAAGTAGAAAAATGAAATTTGAATCAAAATAAAAGGTAATAAAGTATAAAAGACACAGCAAGAGAAAGAAAAATTATAAAACATTGAATTTTTAGTATGTTTAGTCAATCGGAAAAATATCAATTGAGGACCTAAATTTTAAACATCTAATTTTTAGGATTATATATTCCTAAATTTTCAAGAATTATATCATACTAGGGGCCCAGTGCACAAATTTGTGCACCTTGAAAGGAACTGCGGGCCTCAAGGCTGTGGTGGGCACAGGGGCAGGTCTCAGCCCATCCTCTGTGGCCCTGCCCAGCCCCTCCCACCACAGATCCCGATTCCCTGCCTGCCGGCAGCCTCATGGAGTGATTGGGGCCAGGTGCCGGCAGCGGGTGCGAGCAGGGCTGGTGCTGGCAGCAGATGTGAGAACCAGATGGGTCCATGGTGTGCAGGAGCAGAGAATTTTCAGTAACCACCAGAGACTCTCCCTGATGAGAGCGACCATCAACCAGTCTTGGTCTGGCACCCCCACTCACCTGCTCCACCATCCCGCCAAGGCCAACATCCACCATGTTCCACACGCGGCCCCTGGTGATCAGCACACGTCATAGCAACCGGTTGTTTGATTGTTTGGTTGTTCTGCCATTTGGTCTATTTGCATATTAGCCTTTTATTATATAGGATAATACTGAATATACATTTGTTCTTGCTAATAAAGAAACATAAAATAAAACAACATTGATCATATTTTAATGAACTTACTAATTAGCAACTAGGCAAACACATAAATGGATAAGTAGTAATGCTGAATGCTGGCAGTATGGTAATATAGCTGCTGGAACATCACACACTAAAGGTAGCATATAATATGCACCATTTGGAAAACAATATTACCCTTTATATTATATCAAGAGCCACAAAAATGTCTGTCATAAAAATGGTTCAGTTATTTTATATTTAAGACATTTTCATGCAGTATTTTGTAGAAAGAAATAAAAAAGGAAAGTTAGAAATATTCCTTAAGTGTGGCTATTAGCATTACCTATGCTGTGGATATTTAGCCAGGTATTTAAGCTGAAGGTGAAGTGTTTCACATATTTTGGCTAATTAAAAAATTGCTATGTGCTGAAATTAATATTTGTCTAAATATGAATACTTTCTTATGAAATCACCTTTGGATTAAACAAAAAATCTAAAATCTTTTGAGAAAATTTAATTATAATGCCATTTTATTATTACAATTTTACTCCTCAAATTTAAAAAACTTAGTTCACAAATAGTCAGCAATTGTTAGCAATTTAAGTTCTTCCTGAATTAAATATATTGAAAATTTGTGATGTTTGTAGTCAGCTGAAATCAGTAGTTCAAAAAAATTAGAAAATAGCTTAATTATCCTGCTATCTATATTTTATGTCTTATGTCTTTTTAAATATCTAGATTAAAATTAATGTATTACGGATTTTGATCTTTGTAGTTTTTTATTTTTATAAAATTTTGAGATATCAAGTGCATTTTATTTCCTAACTCATATAAAAATTGCACAAAGGACATTTTTTTTCATAACTCACAGTCTACATGGAATTCAATAAATAAAAAATCAATACAATAAATTATTGCATGTAGTGTTGTAAATGCTACTATTCCAAATAATTAAAAAAATATATCATCTAATATCAATTATAATACCGTACGTTGTCACTTTAACTTTTGCAAACATCTCTTGCCTTAAGCATCCTAAATTTATCTTACAGTTTCCAACTTTCATATTATCTGTCAATGTTTACATTATATTATCTCTCAAAAACCTTAAAAGTTGTTTTTGTGTATAAAATTAATATTTTTCACAATAATCACTAATCGATGTAACATTTCAAACGTGCAAAAATGATTATACATTCAAATTGCTGCTGATGGGAAAAACTTCAATATATAAAGTCTCTTAGGAGGCATTCATTCCAAATTACTGGGACCCGTAGCTACATTTATGTGACTAGGGAGTTATTAACATTAAATCTAAATGGCATACCTTAGTCTTACATTACTGCCCTTATTAGATATAATGGTGCCTAAAAAGATAAACCTTCATAAGACTGAAGCTAATGGAGAAACTGACAAGCAGATTAAGGCTAAGATTGAGGTAAAATTGAGGTTGAATCACACTTGCCTATTTTAAGAAAACAAAATGAAGTTTAGTGGAGGTGTCTTGGAGTCTCACAGAAGAGATGTTACAAATCTTTGAAAGTGGTTGGAATCAGGTGAGCTCCAGAAGGCCTGGAGACAGCAATCCCTTTGGCTGTCATGGAGCAGGGACTGTCATTTCACAGGCTGTGTCAAAGCCTGAATGAATCAGAACACCTCATTGCTACCACGACTTTGCATAAGTAGATCAAGACCCAAAGCCCACGGACACAGTGCTTTATAAAGTGCAAGGAGTAGTAAGAGTGAAGAACTCAAATCTGGCTCCTTCAACTTCTACAGTCTTCTACAAGCTTTCCTAGAAGATGGCATATAACAGGGGAAAGGGAATTCCCCACAGTGCTATTGGTATAAGGATTGGATCAATCCATCTATGACCAATTTTTGCTTATTGTTTATAAAGTTTATATTTAACCTGTAAGGGGTTAGATCAATCAATCTATAATAATAAAAGCATAATATGCAAATAGACTGAACAGCCAAACAGCGGAACAATCATCCAGACGACCTTCCAGGTGAAGCCAGGGCTGCGAGGGCCAAGGCAGCCGGGGCTGCGAAGGCCTACTCTCGCACAAATTTCGTGCATCAGGCCTCTAGTATAAAGGTAAAATCCCTACTAGAATGGAGTTAATAGTATACTTATGGACAAAATCAATTAGAAAATATACATTAGGATATTTCATCTAGATAAATAAGACCAATGAAGAATAAGAAGATAAAAAAAATGGGACACAAAGCCAGTTTAGAAAGGATGGCAATGAAGCAATCCCTGAAAAGATAAAATTGGCAAAGAGACTTCAACAAGTGAAGGAATTAAGTCATGAGATGCCTGGAGGGAGAGTATCATGGGCTCAGGACACAGCAAGTGTAGAGGTTCTGAAGCATTTGATGTGATTGAAAAATAATGAAGAAGCAATCGGCCAGTGGGACTGCAACCCATTGAACAAAGAGAAAGTGGCTGGAGATGCAATCATAAGTCACACCACTTAAGGCTAAAAGACATGGAATGAACTTCAGCTTTTATTTCGAAAGCTGGAAACAATGGAAAGTTTCAACAGGAGAAAGGTATGATCTTTCTTTTCTAAGAGTTGAATGTCATAAGTTGCTATATATTCAAACATGACACCCCCTCAGTACAACTTCATAAACAACACAAATGCCAAATTATAGAATGGCTATGAAAATTATGACACAGTAACATAAAAATAAATTATGCAAAAAATATATAAGGAAATTAAGGACACAAAGTTAAAGATAACAATATGTGATATTAACAGAAATATTAAATGGTAAGTAAAATATATATGTATTAGGATAATAAGCAAATTAAGATAGTTGTGTGATAATTGCATGATTATATGCTATTAAGAAATGTTAATAATGCTTTATTCCATTTTTAATTTTATAAGTGTTTATTATTTTTTTTTCTAACTCAAAATCACCTGACCATTTTATTTAGTGTACATAAATGCTTTAGGAAGACATAGGGGCAGGCTACCATATTTCCATCACTTCAATTTCTATTGTCATAGATTGTCTCTATTACCTGTCAAACTCACCTTCCCTGTTTCATCAATACTTTCTAAATGCATTCCAATTGTACCCTAACACTGAAATTGTTCTTCTTATTTTTATTATATGATTAAGTCTATGTCATCTTTCTGTGTGTGTTTCATAAGCTTTATGATAACTTTTGACATAAATATTGACCTGCCCTACCCTGTGCTAAAATAGTTCAAGAATATGGAGCAGAAATGAAAAATAAGTATGGTTTATCAAATAAAGATATATAATTTTAAATCTAGTCTGATTATGGATGAATGTAGTGACTATTATATTTAAAATACTAATTTAATTCAACAACTAACCTATTTTAATCTGTATAGATATTCCAATGTAAATCAGAAATGGATATAGACTTTAGCTAGACTAACACTCTAGTGATATGATAATCCTCAGTAAAGAATGGAGCTGGAGAACATTATGCTGAGTGAAATAAGCCAGTCAAAGAAAGACAAGTACCATAATATTTCACTCATGAACAAACTGAACTAACAAATAAAATAGAGACGGACTCAAAGAGAACAAGCAGACAGTGTTGGTTGGGGTTGTTAAGAGGAGTGGAGGGATTGAGCAAAAAAGAAAAAGAGAGGAGAATAAATTCAAGGACATGAACAACAGTATAGTGATTGAGGAGAAAGAGGGGCGGGTGGAGGTGAGACAGGGCATAGGGGGGATAAATAGTAATGGGATAAATAATAATAATAATTAAAATAAATAAAAAATAATTATCTCAGTGCCTATGGACCAGTGTTATGTTGATGTAATCATATGCTCTCATTAAAGTACAGAATTGAGTCTTAAAGTAAAGAATTGGCATTAGATTTGGTTTTCCTGAGGGGAGGCCCTGGCTCTATAATGCATTAGCTTTGTGACTATAGACAAGTTACATAATCTCTCTCAGCCTTGGCTTTCTTACATGGAAAATAATGGCACTAATGTGTTCTAACTCATAAGGTATCTATATAATAAAAGCCTAAGTGACTTTTACAGTGGAATGACCAGAATGACTGGTCGCTATGATGCACACTGACCATCAGGAGGCAGATGCTCAACGGAGGGTCAGCTCACACAGGGGGAGCGCTGCTCAGCCAGAAGCCGGCTCACAGCTGGCAAGCACAGCAGTGGTGGCAGGAGCCTCTCCCGCCTCTGTGGCAGCACTAAAGAGCAGAGACCTGAGCAGTAAGGAGCAGCGAGCAGGTGGGTGGTGAGGAGTGAGGGATCCCAGATTTCGAGAGGTCATAGGCCAGGCTGAGGGCCCCTTTGGGGATAGCCCTGACTTCTCTTCCTTATGTTTTTCTGATTTTAGCTGGTCTGAAATCCAGACACTTTTTTAAAAGGAAAAGTACTGAGTATTAATATTATCTAGAGAGCCAGTGGCTAGTCACACCAATATTAAGAGGAACAAGCAGATAGGTTTCTGAATTCCCAAATGGGGTTTCTATACATTAGATGTGTCTATGACCCAACATTTAAAAATCATTATCATAGTCTAGATCAGTGTCAGAGGTGACACACGAACTCATTTTTTTGGTTGATTTTTCTTTGTTAAATGGCTTTTAAATATATAAAATAAATATCAAAAATATAAGTCTTTGTTTTACTATGGTTGCAAATATCAAAAAATTTCTATATGTGACACGGCACCTGAGTTAAGTTAGGGTTTTTTAAAATGCTGACACGCCAAGCTCAAAAGGTTCGCCATCACTCGTCTGTATCATTGAAAACATTGCCAATTTGTAGGGTCATTGGTAGGATTCAAGGAGTTGATATAAAAAAAAAAACAACAACTTAGAATAGTGCCTAAAAGAAATAAATAAATATTAACTTTTACTCATTCAAAGGCTTATTTTGCACAACTCAAATTTCAGATTTGCAATTTACACATAAGTCCTGCTATATAAACTTTATAAACATCATTATTATTAAATATATCTCCCTATTGAATGTGGTTATTAATAATCTAAAACTTTCTAAAGAATACATTAAGAAAAGTGAACAGTAGTGTTATCCTTTTCCAAAAATTCAAAGAGAAATAGCAGTTCCTGAAGCAGTGTTCAGATCCTTGACTTAAAAGCAACCTAGAGACTGACAACATGAAATTCTTGGGGAGTTTCCTAAAAGTTGACCTGGGATTAGCTAAGTGAAATAAGTCAGACAGAGAAAGACAAATATCATCTGTTTTCACTTGTATGTGGAATCTTAAAAAAAGAAAATAAATGAACAAATAAAACAAAACAAAACCAGGTTTATAGAAACAGAGGCCGAAGGGTGGGGAGATGGGTAAAAAAAGGTGGGTTATATAATCAATATTATTGTAATAAATTTGCCTGGTGACATATGATTGCTAGAATGAGAAATAAACAAATAAATAAAATGACATGCACATTGATCCAACAATAAAGTTGTCAAAATGAGATAAGCATTTTTTGGTCTATATAAAACTATGTCAGTTACGTGAGAGCAAATTAAGTTCCTACTATTAGAGCTCTTGACAGCTAGGCTATAAGTAATGTTATGTATACCTAACTGATGCTCTGGACACTGGTTAATTGTCTCTCCTGTTATTAATTATCCATGGGGCTTCCCCAGCCAACCCTACCTTAGAAAAGGCTGTGCACACAGCTTTTGGGAAAAGTACAAGACCTGTGAATGTACTGGTGACAGAGAGGGAACAGTTGTCACATGCCTGGAACCCGACCAGCAGACTGTTGACTTAATTATGCCACACAACAGAGCCAACAATTTAAAGCTGTGAAAGATGGAGATTTTTCATGTTCTTTTTTTTTTACCCTCCTACCTTAATCTGCCTATATAAATCATTTAAACTACGAATGTCATAGCTACTCTAATAATGTTATGGTCTTCTGTATGGCCATTTCATTAACTAGTATGAACCTGAATTAAGCAAAATAATTAAGTATCCCTAACTCACTTTCTAGAAGTTTTTGTTACTTCACCCTTCACCTTTGTACTCAATTTCTGAACACAGAGCCAAAAATGTTAGATGTATTGCCCAGCCAGCATGGCTCTGTGGTTAAGCGTGGACCTAGAAACCAGGAGGTCACAGTTCATTTCTGGGTGAGGACACATGTCCCGGTTGTGGGCTGGATCCCCAATGGGGGGCATGCAGGAGGCAGACAATCAGTGATTCTCTCCCATCATTGATGTTTCTGACTCTCCTTCCCTCTCCCTTCCTATCTCTCTGAAATCAATAAAAATATACTTTTAAAAAAATGTTAGATATATTTGGGGGCGGAGGGGTGATAAAAAATTTAAGGTGAACATTTATTGCCAAATATATTTAAACTCCACTTTGCATATGTTGTTGCCTGTGATTTCCAGGAAAACATGATAAACCTCGCTTTTGACACCCATCAGTAAATTCATTTGAAATAAACACAGGGAATGGAGTGATACTTGCCAGGTTTGAAACCATTTGAACACATAGGAATGTAAGAGAGATAGTAAAATGGTGTTTAAATAGTTTGATCTAGAGAGGCTAGGCAAGGCATAAGATGGGGGAAAATATCTATTTCTCACATCAATTTTCAACCCCTCTATACCAGCGGTCCTTCCAATCTCTGAAAAATCTCAAATTGATTCCATAACATTGCTGGTCACCCTCTGCTGTTTATAATCATCCTAAATTTTAGGCATTGAAAATTCCATTGAGTCTAATGTAGAATCACCTATCATTCATCCACTTCAAAATGTTACTCCAACCAGACCTTGTTCTGACTCCTGATTATTGGGAGCTTCCTCCACCTCCTGTTGTAGTCCATCCCTACTCTCTCTGCTGTGGTTGTTCCCCCTCAGCGCTGGGGCAGGAGAGGGAGTGGAGATAAACTGCTGACCAGGTGGCTGCTAGAGTTCCTGTGGGCAGATGTCCAATTATGATCTTCCTACTAGCCTTTTTGAGTTCCCTTCTGAGGATCTGCCATCATACCATTCTCAAATGCTAACTCTTTAAAACTCTCCCTCAGCTCCTGCTCCCTCATCATACATGTAACCTGTCACAGTCACCATACCTTGGCAGGCATTACTCTTGTGTAGGGTCCTTACTGGAGGCTTGAGCTTAGCTACATTCACATCAGCACTAAAGCCATGAGAAAATCTTGGTGCCTGACATCTCTGTTTTTCCCTAAGAGCAGCTTTAGTTGGTTACCATGTTGCTTGTTTGGGATAAGAGTCAGACAAACCCATGTCCCTGAATCATGGGGACAACCATATCAATTGTCCAAGTAGTTCTGGGAAAACTTTTTTTAAATCCTCATCTGAGGATATAATTTTAGAGAGAGAGGAAGGGAGAGAGAGAGAGAGAGAGAGAGAGAGAGAGAGAGAGAGAGAGAGAGAGAGAGAGAAACCTCCATGTTTAAAAACACTGATTATATTTTTAAAAAATTAATTACAGAAGGTTCACATGAAACATGTCTAACACAAAATGACATAGAAAGATTACAAATAAGAAAAAAAAGGTGGACCAGGAAAATATTACCAAAAGAAAACTAGTATATAAATGAGAATAAAACATTCTTTATTTTTTAAATGCAATGCTAGACAGTGGGCTGTCATTTTACATAGATTTGACAAATCTTAAAATTAATATACTTAATAAAACTTCAAAATGTAAAAACTAAAAATGACAGGACCATGTATATATATTGACAAATAAAATTTATATATGGAAACTGACTTCCCACTTTCAAGCAAAAAAAAAATGCTTAGAGGACTAGAATAACACAATTAGTTACCTGTAATATTTGGTTTTATTTCTTCAACAAGATACTGGTAAGTAGGATTCATCACCTTGTACCTTAAACTGCACATACATTATGTTAAATCGTACAAAATGCCATTTATGTAGGTAAGGTATGGTGGATTATTGGCCATTTTGCTTGATTAAGTGATAATGATCACATATTAGAATATAAGGAAAAGATAGTGGGCATAAGAAAATAGGATTTTAATATAATCTGCAGTAGCATGATGATCTCAGGTATATTGGCTTGGGTAAAATTGTAATAAACTTTTATAGGAAAAATGGTATTTTATTGATTATACTAAGTTTTATTTACTTTTTGTGTTTCCTTATATGTTTAAAACGTAAATTTAGAAAATGCATTTTATCCAACTGGAAAAAGGTACCTGGTGAAAGATTCTCAAGGCCACTTGCAAGCATGGGATGGTAATGACTCCCAGTCATTATCATGTGATGATGATAGCAGGCAGCTCTTACTAAAGCACAGACAGATCCAGACACTTTTAAATGTTATGTTTGTCTTGCAGGGGCCTCAGCCCACATGTTCATTTTAAATCCAACGGCAATATCAAATGTGTCTGCTAAAGTATTAACAAAAGTACCATCTGGTTTTAAAGTTTCCAAATTGTACCAAGATAATTTAAAGTACTGCTGGGTATAAAAGCCTTCTAATTTAAGAAATTATGCGTGTTGAACTCAATTTAGGTCACATACTTGCACTAATTGAATATGTTTATAACTTCTAATGCCATTTGTAATCTAATAATATATCTGTATGTGGCAGGAGAAATATTCATAGGTAACTCAGGTTGTATTTTAGTATTGTTTGAAGGATTGTTTTAGTTTGTTTTTCTTTCCTTTGAGTATAACTGATGCATGTTAATTTCACATAAGTAGTTTATGTCATTTCTTTTTCTTGGTTAAGACACTGGCTCTTACTTGAACACTACTTTTGTTTATATTCCTACAAAAACACATGACTAATAGCCAGGGTTTTGTTCCGCTTGTCCTTCTGCCAAATTCTTGACATAATCTGGCCAAACCTCGTTTTCTCTGACACCCATTCTGGTCTCCTTCCCATTCCTTCTATTTCTGTCTCATTTTTTTGTTGTTGCCCTTCCTCTTTCCTGTTCACTCATCCTTCAATTGATTCAGCATCCTAGAATTAAGCCAGAATGCATTATCTTGTCCTAAATATTTCCTAAAATTATCCTTTTATGGATTTTAGCATCCTTTCCAGAGGACTGAATGCCCAGGTTGCATCCATATAATCCAAATGAATAAATAGTTCAGAATCTATCAAAAAGGTTAGTTCCTGATCTATATTTTAGCCTTGACAGAGTACTTGGAAAGAAATAGTCTGACTTGTTAAACATCAAAATTAATGGAAAGATAACTGAGCACAGGCAAATCTTTAGTGAAGGTGGGTCATATATGAAGGGACACAGAAACCAGAGAACTGAGTTAGGGTTCTGATACCGGTCAGAGACTTTGCTCAGAATATAGAACAGTGGGGAAGCAGATCCACTAGTTTGCTCATATATTGGACTACTAGAGGCCCAGTGCACGAAATTCATGCACTTGGGGAGGGACTCAGCCTGGCCTGCACCCTCTCTGCAGTCTGGGAGCCCTCAGGAGATGTCCGACTGCCAGCTTAGGTGTTGCCCTGGAGACAGGAGAGGCTCCTGCCACCGCCGCTGCACTCACCAGCCACGAGCCCGGCTTCTGCCTGAGTGGCGCTCCCCCTGTAGGAGTGCACTGACCACCAGGGGGCAGCTCCTGCATTGAGCATCTGATCCCTGGTAGTGCGCATCATAGCAACCGGTCATTCCGCCATTTGGTCGCTTTGCATATTAGCCTTTTATTATGTAGGATAGTGGCTCCCACAATTCCATCTGGAACCTTACATCAACCACATACCATGTGGTCATTAAAGCATGGTTGTAGAAACTGCTCACAGCTAGATATCTTGCCCAAACATGTCTTTTCCACAACATTGATAATTCATTTAATAATACTATAATTAATGAGACTCACAAGCATATACATTCTTATTCCTAGTTAACCTCCAAACACACAAACATGTGTTCACACAACTTTTGGTTAGAAATAAGATATAAATACTCAGAGGAAATCAGCAAGCATATACAATAGAAATATAACAACAGCAACAAAAATAAACATTAACCTTTGTATTCCTCTGCAGTGGAGTCTCTACATGTTACTTTCCATAACATGACATTCTGTAGGGAAACTCTGTATTCTGTATCAAGTTGGTCTTGGCATAGAAGTATAAATTTTGTAATCCTACCTTAAGCCCTAGGTGCTCCGTATTCCTAATTGAGGGAAGTAATTTAGGCATTTTTTTTAGCTTTGTCCAGTGGAATGTGCTTGCTTCTTCCCATTAGTCTGCTAAGTATTCATATTCAGAGATGAATTTTATTAATGGGTGCTTATTAACACCTCTGACAACTTCATAAATAACAATTATAGGTTGAAAAAATCAACCTTAGACTATGAGAAATGACTGACTGTTGGAAATGGAAAATAAGTATCACCAGTTCCAATAAACAGAAGCTTGTCAGTACACTGACACAGCATGCCTCCAATCTAAGGCAACATTTGAAATGAGCGATTTTTTATTTGAACACTATTTTCTTTAAGTGTCATTCCTTATTAGCACCAACAGAAATAGCTCATTCCCTCAATGGTTTATCTACAGCTAGAATTCTGCAGTTTGAGACTGTAGAATTAACTCAGTTCTCATTACCGAACATTTGGAACCACAATAGTAAGTAAGATTAGTACCTTTGAGAGCTATTTTCCTGATGGGCTGGGCATGTTTAATTATGTTTTTGGGGAAAAAAAAGTTATTGAGCCATTTTAGTTTGGTTTCATTTTATATCTTTGTCTATTTTTAATTTTAATAGTTCTCCATTTAAAAAATAAGGTCAATCTCTGAAAACTTAGAAAAATCATAATTATGATAAGACATAGTCCAGGTGGATTTATCCTCCTTTCTCTCACAATGAGGGTGTGGATACAAAGTTCCTTACATCAACCTGGCTGGTGACCAACAAAGAGGCCAGAGGCCAGTGGGAGAATGAGAGTACCAGGCCTCTCCAGGAAGCCTGCTATAATTATTATTTCTCTCCATATAACATCTCTGCCGAGCTGCAGCACATGCATGCTGATAATCAGGGATTCTCAAACCTACACAGAAGAAACAAAACAAAAATGAAACACTGGGCCTCATAGTTTAAGGCTGAGAAATGAGAGACATTTTGTTTCTTATCTCTCAGGAGAATATAATGAACAATTGTCTCTCTATTCTGAACTTTTATTCATTCATTTTACCTCCTCACAAAATTATTAGGGGGCACTATGTCTCTTATAAACCTTTTCAATTCAGATAATTCTCTTCTTCCTATTTTCCAACATTCAAGAGGTATGGTATTAGCATATTTATTAGTGCATGCATGCATGCATTCTTGCTATTTATTCAATCACGTATTTGCATGCATTTATTTATGACTACTATATTCCCAGCAGAGTGATTGACCTTAGAAATAGCGATAAGAAAACATCCTCTGATGCTCAATTGATGAAGCAAGAAAGATAATTATATGGCTTACTAGCCGGTAATGGAAGTAAGAGTCTAACATCTTAGAATGTTCGAAATAGAGAGATTATAGCAATTAGTTTTGCATGGGAGGGTGCTTCTTGTGACTTACTGTTGCTTCCAAACTGCTAGAACACTGTCTTCTCTTATAATTTATCCTGCCATTGGTTTATAATAATAGTATGCCCACTTCTTCAAAATCTGATCTGAATGCTCTTGACATTTACCGATGTTCCTCAATGACATTGGTGACTCATGAGTGTCTGAGATTGCCAGTTCTTCCTGTTACTTTCCAAAAGGCTCCAATATCAAAGTGATGTCAGTGACTTTTTTCTGTCTAAGTTGTATCTAGTGTTAATACTTTAAAATCCAATGACTAGATCTTATGTTTTTATTTACCTAGGATTTTTTTAGTGTGTTTTTTAAAAAAGGCACCATGGAAGACATAAAAATGAAAGTAAAAAAAATAATAATAATAATTCACAATGTTATAGGGGATGTGATATAGGCCAAGAGAACTGGACTAACTGTAAAAGATTAAAAACAAAGCAAACAAAAAATGTTTGCTGTAAGAAACATGGTGACAAAATTCTTAGAAGAAAGTAGACATGTGGCAGAGTGAGAAGGTGAGCTAATTGATAAGTTATAGCACCGTCCTTCTCTGAGAAAGTGGAGGCAGAAAGCACTGGAAAAGAGCACCAGTGACACACTCTTTCCTTCATCCTCCAGCCTCTTCATGTCTATTTTATTTCACTGGCCCCTCTCTATGGCCAGGACACCATGTTCAGTAATTTAATGTGCCCTCCCTGGGTGACTGTCCTCATTCACCGTTTCTGCCTCAGCCACAAAGCTCTTGTGCATGAAAAGAGAGCAGGAAACATTGCTGATTTTCTTTACCTCAAATATTGCTTAACTCAGAGAGGTTAACGACTTGCACAGGTGTGCAAACCATGGGCCATCCACTGCCACATGCGATCTCTTCTGTGCATTTAATTTCCCAGAGTGTTCACTAAGCAAGAAATTCAATGGCTTTAAAATGACCTCCAAAATTGAGCCTCCATAATTGTTCTATGATTGAGTTTAAATTCCTTAGTTTGATATTCAAATATGACTATAATGCATCGGCTATTTTGTGTGTGTGTTTTTCCTGTCCATCACAACTCCTTCCAAAGCACATTATTGTTCTTGAAGCTCTTGCATATATTAGTTCTGGTCGTCATAATTTATAACATGCTACCCCAACCAACCAAGCTAAGACTGATCATCTCAGAGTAGGTGGTATGGTAATGTAATAAAATTCATAAGCTTGTTTGGAAAGCCTACAGAGAGACTGGGTGGCAAGTTCTATCTCTTTAATAAATGTTTTTGAGCTTGGGCTAAAATGAAAAATTTATCTGAACTTCAATTTCCTCCTCTCTCAAATGATATAATAAGAACAATAATGTCCCCACTAAATAATGTACCTTGAATCATAGTACATACTCTGCTAATATAAGACTAGTATTTGCCAATCAGATTATCTTTTAGGGATATGAACCAAAAAAAAAAAAAAAAGAATACTAATCAAGGAAGAAACTGAAACTTAAAAGATAAATAATTGATTCCAAAAATAGAAATGAGAAAGAAGCAGGCACTATGAGTACAGTAAAGAGAAAGAAAAATACAAATGGAGAAGTGACATAGACACAGAACCAAAAAATAAGCTGAATATGCCAAGTTCCCTAGGATTCATTTTCATTCTGTTCCAATTCTTCTGAGGTTTAGTTTAATCCTTTGTTTGTAGAGACCTGCAATCCTATGAAACCCATCTCCCCATTCTTAAAGAAAGCGTTCTTTGAACTAAGGTTATTTTAGTGAGTTCCTTGTTAACAAAAGAACTCAGTTAAATGTTGATTTCATCTGTAAATATTTATCTCCTTATACTTCAGGCTGTGTTGTTTAATGTGTCCCAAAATACATTTCAAGAACTGCAAATGTAATTGTAAATATGGAGCATATAAAACAGTGATGCCTGGTACACCATTATTTCCTTTGGGAGCACTCAGAGAGATGATACCTAGTGAGTATGGATAGACGAAGAGGAGAGAAAGATGTTCAGGAATAACTTCCCATAATGTTAGCGCATGTCAACTCTGCTGGATGAGCAAAAACTAATTTGGGAAATTTGAAAGAGACCAAATTATACAGATAAACTATAGCATGCCGTGGTACTTGGACCAGTCATTCGATTTATATTTTGACAGAGAAAATATTTCCATTGAGAAACTTGTGAAAAATCCCAAATGAGAATTTAATTGGTACAGTGCATCTTTTGAGTAAAGCCCTATGTCTTAAGACTTGATATAGATGTCTACCTTTGATTTAGTAAGTTATTTTAAAGTGAACATAGGGGCACTCATCCAAAGCATGAATGCTTAGGGCATTTGGGACCCCAGTTGGGAATTATTCCAAGTCTTAGAACATGGTATGGGCGGTGAGACAAGAATACATACAAATAACTTAGTAAATATCATCTTAGAGGTAGATACTAATGCAATAGAACAAAATAAAGGTGTGTGTTTTTTTTGGGGGGTGGGGGGGAGAAAAGCAACTTTAGAGATCTGGGATATACAAGGTATAGATCTAGGGGTCATTCAGCCTACAGAGAACAAATAAAAACACATAAGAGTTTAAATCCTCAAAAAAAAAAACTGAATTGAGAAGAAAAATGAATAATATTATGTAAGATATGGGAAGAGAAATGACACATAAACAAGCAGCCACAAGGGAAAGAAAATAGTCAGGAGAGTGCCACTGAAAAGAGATTCAAAAGGAAGAAGTCAAAAAGTATTATTACTAGCCCAAACTGTTGAAAATGGCTTCAAAGAACTTGTGTTAATCTCACAATAAGTGGGTTTAATGGGAATAGTAAAACTAGAATCCTAAAAATATAGTAGATTGAGTAATACCTCGAATATATGGAGACCTATATTTTTAGTGTAGATGGTACTTAAAAGGAATTTGGCTGTAAACAGCAGGGAAGATGCTAGATAGAGGAGGGACATTTAGGTCATAAAAGAGGATGTTTTATTGTTATGGGAAGAAACAATTTAAAAATATGGTTGGGATAATATCGCTAGAAAGAATAATTTCAAGGTTATGGGATAGACAAATAAACCGTTAAATTATAGAGAAAAGACCACCAAGCAGGTAAGAAGGAGTAAGATCTGGAACACAGAGGGAGCTTGTCTTTGGGAGAAATAAGTGCTCATTTTCTCTCCTTATTGCATGAAAGAAAAAGTACCATATGAATGCAGGTATAGCTATTTATTTTTATAAGAGGAATATGAGAACCTCTCTTTTCTTTGGTGAGGCAGATGGTATTTTCCAAAAGTGGCCATGCCAATATACCCCATGGCACATGATCTTCTTTGGAAGAGATGGTGATATTTCTCCATTGAGTCATGAGGACTCTGTCCCTTTCCCTGGAAACTGAGTGGGCTGTGATAACAGGATGTGCTGAAAACATGGCAAAGTATGATGGACCAAGAGGGAGCTTTGATGCAGAAAGGAGAGCTCGAATTAGGTGGAAATAGCTAGACTCATATACTACCATTTTGCTTTTCAGTTATTGGCTGAAGTCTTCCTGGAGCTGAGTGTGACCTTAGCCACTGGCATCTGTACCTTCCAAGATCAAGGAGAATTTCTGTGTGGCTGTAGTTCAGGGAAATGGTGGTTGGTGAGACTAAGAATGTGGAATAAGTCAAACTGCACCGTGTTTTACAAGTCAAAGTAAGAAAGATGGCTTTTTATTATTAATGTGTCTCCCAAATGAAATAATTAGCAACTCTAGGGTATTTTTCATATAGCTTTGTATCCTGTAACAGCAAGCAATTTGTAACTTAGTAATCATTGCATGAATAAATGTATTACTGACTGTTTTCACATCAGTCACAGTGCCAGGAAATTTCAGGATATGCCCCAGTGAGAGGGAATCAAGAGCTCTATTTATTATATAAGGAACATACTATTTTCACTTTGTCATGATAATAAAGATTTGCAAAAATTAACATGGGACTGTACTAAAATTTAAGGAATTCTTTATCAAGAAGCAAAATCATCTGTTTATAAAAATGTATATGGTCATTCACCATGGACCCATCATTAAGGAAATAGCAAATAAGCTTTTCCAGGAAAGTAGCAAATGGATAATTTCATGCTGACTTCACTTTTTTTTTCTTTTTGGCAAATTTTATTTAGGGTACAAAAACAGAGCATAAAGAGAACACAGTCTATAAAATCTAGATCTTACTTTTTGCTGAAAATTTTATATCAAGGAACTAATTGAGAAGTAAATAGTATACTATAAAAAATATATATATACCCAACAATGAGAACATCCTCAAGAAATGAGAAATGTGAGATTCACAAAAGTCTAAGATGATTAAACCCTGTGTTTAAAAACAGCTGAAATAAATAATATGAGTAGGTTTTGTGCCCAAAATAGGGCATAATTTGATTTGAATTTCATCTGTCCTCAGGATTCAACTTTAGGAGGAGAAGGAGAAATTTGAACTGCTCCAATTTATACACACAGAAGAAAACATAGGAGATGGTAGATAATGTGATTTCTAATTGAAAAGCATCTCCTCCAACTTTTGTCCCTGCTCAACTATAGTTTTAAGGCATTCTTGTATTTCCTGGGTATCTTAGTTCTGGCTGCTATAACAAAATAACACAGACTGGTTAGTTTATAAACAACAGAATGTATTGCTAATAGTTCTGGAGTCTGTAAGTCCAAGATGAGGGTGTCAGCACAGAAATGTGAGGCATCTCTTCCAGGTAGCAGGGTGGGAAAGGGGCAATCTAGGGTGCTCTGTAGGGTCTCTTTTATGAGAGCACTAATCCCACACATGAGGGCCCCACTCTCATCATCTAATCAGCTCCCTAAATCCCCACCTCCTCATACCGTCATCTTCAGGGGTTAGGATCTCAACATATAAATTGTAGGGGAACACAAACACTTGGAGCATAGCACTGACCCTTGCTCCAACTCCAGGGAGCAAATACCAGTAAATCTCAGAGACCATTGCCTCTCACTTGCCAGTCATTTGTTTAACTATGGGCATATGACCCAGTTTCGGTTAGTGGACTATAGGAAAGTAAATTCAGGGTCTTCTGAAAACGGACGCCATACACACACCTAATACAAGGGTCATGGAGGAGAGCGGACCCCTCTTCTGGTAATGCCTGAACTGTGCAGCCACCTTTACGTGTAAACCAATTGAAATGCCTCTTTCTGATCTGCTCAGGACTTGCCAAAAAGTCAGAATGGTGCAGTAGAAAGAGCTTGTGGGCTTCATGACATAGTTGAGATTGAATTCACCAGGCCTGAAATTGCCTCAGTTCAGATTTGTTGTTATATCAGATAATAAAGTGCATAAGCAAAGTAAGACCGTTTTGCTCAGTATTTTTTTTGGTGTTTGTTTTGTTTTGTTTGTTTGTTGGGTCTTGGGGTTGTTTGGTTTTTTTTTTTGGCGTTTTGAAACTAAAAGTGTCCACATGGTAATAGAATTAATAGAAGTTGAATTATGAGGTTATTTAGAAACTGACAACCTTCAATCTGGGACTGAAAAATCTGGCACAACATGCAAGAAAAATTATGCCTGAGCTGAGAGGAAGAGGCATGCATAACAAAGAATTAGCAAGGAAGTAAATAACCTTGATTTCTCACATTGCTACATAAGCATTTTGACACTTACTAGATGGTTTGTGGAAATGCTTATTGAGCACAGATGTTATCTCTTTGCTTCCTTTAAAACCTGAGAGTATACTATGTAAAATAATCATATTGTAATTTTAGTTGCAATTTTAACACATTCTTTTCAGAATAGCATATGAGTGCATGTGAAGAAATCATTAAAAGAATATTGTAGTACTGAAAAAAAGAAGTATTCTTTTTAAATTTATGCACTGTATGGTTGATCATTTTTATTAAAAATAATTTCCAAGCAAAGCCATGTAGGCAAATTTTAGTTGGGACCATTATTAGTCTTCACTTAGGGTATAGCAGGAATAGTCAAACGAAGTTTAGAATAAATATCTGGAATTTATTGGTAAAAAAAAAAAAATAATAATAATATAAGGATAGAATATAATCAGAAAGACAGAAAGATTTTCAGGACAGCCCTGTACAGTAAAAACAACTCTGTCTTCCTACCTACTTTTCCCTTTCAGCCTGACTTTTCTTCCACTCCTCTGGACATCTTGAAGTCTCACTCTATTTCTAGGGCCAACTCCCTCTTCTTTGTATCCAGAGATGTTCCTGGATAATCTCATCACCCCACTGCTTCAGCTCTCCCCTATGTCCTAAATACTTCTCAATAGTAATGCCCAGTCTTTATGTCTTTCCTGTAAAAAACCATGCATCTTCAAATCTTTCCTGGGAAATGTTGTTTGCCTATAGAACACCTCAAAATCATGAGATGCAAAAATAACTTTGATTCTCTTATAACCTAGCTCTCAATTTATGATTTTTATTTAAATGAATGATGGCATCATACCAAAATGTCAGTCTTCCTCTCTATCACCTCCCATATCAAATGATCAAAGCAGCACACCAATGACTAGATTAGCTATTTTCTCCTCTTCCCCACATCTTATTTATAACACTTCTTCTTTCTCACCTCGATTGCTACAAAATCTATTAATCTATCCCACTCCTTCCATTTCATTCTCCAAAACTCAGTCTTTCCATGTTGTCTTTCTAAAATATATTTTTTTAAATATATTTTATTGATTTTTTACAGAGAGGAAGGGAGAGGGATAGAGAGTTAGAAACATCGATGAGAGAGAAACATCAATCAGCTGCCTCCTGCACACCCCCTACTGGGGATGTGCCCGCAACCAAGATACATGCCCTTGACCAGAATCGAACCTGGGACCCATCAGTCCGCAGGCCGACGCTCTATCCACTGAGCAAAACCAGTTAGGGCTAAAACATAATTTTGATAAAAATTTCCCAATGTCCCCTATTGCATCCAAGATAAAGTCCAACTCTTTAGCTTCAGGACCTTCATGATCTGTGCTTCCCTCTTACATACCTTGTTTTGCCATTCTACACAACTTGCAGTAAGTTCTGTGCTAGTTGATCCTATATAATAAAAGGCTAATATGCAAATTGCCCCCTCGACCAGGAGTTAGACCAGGGGGTGGGGCCAGCCAGCTAACCACCCGTGGCCCAGCCCCTCAGCTGGCCCCACCCTCAACCGCCCCCCAACCCCAATCAGAGGCGGGGCCGGCTGGCCAACCTCCTGAGTCCCCTCGCCCCGGTGGGCACAGCCAGATCCACCCTGATTGGGGTGGGCTAGCCAGACAACACCCATGCACAAATTCATGTACCGGGCCTCTAGTAGGTAGATAACCATAGTGGTACTTTTCTCTCCTCATAGCAATGCATAATAAACTCTCTGAAGTTCCGTAAGTATAATTCTTTTTCCTTTTGTGTGTATATACAATGGCATACTACTTAGCTGATTCAGAATATCTCACTCGAAAAACCAAGATGGCGGCATAGGTTAACGCCAGAGATCGCTGCCTCAAACAACCACTTCAGAGATATAACTAAAGGACAGAACGTACATCACCCAGAACCACGGGAAGGCTGGCTGAGTGGAAATTCTACAACTAGGAGGAAAGAGAATATCATTCCCAGACTCAGAGGAGGCGCAGTGCTGAAGTGAAATACTCAGGTGCGGAGTGTGCGCGCGGAGCGGGCTGGCGGCGGAGGGCGCGGTTGTTGTTTTCAATCGGGAGGGAGTTTCAGACTCTGAGCTCCAGATCCGGGCGAGTCTCTGGGGACCGAGACTCAAACGGGAGAAACGGGACTGTCTGGCTTCGGTCGGAACTCGAAGGCAGCTTTCTCTCCGAGGGTTGCAGCCATTGCTGGGGCTCTGAGAGGCAGAGCCCCTGGGGAAGGAACTGAGAGTCGCCATAACGGCTTGTTCCCCCCACCCTGTAGATCCCCGGGGACCCGCCCCGCCCAAGCCCTGCACAGAACCATTTGCCGGATAGCCTCAGGCAAACGCTAGATTAGCACCGCTCTAGAGATCCAGCACAGAAGCCCTCCCACTACAGACACAGCAGACTCTCATAGCCAGTTAGCCTGGAGGTCAAATCACCCCGGTATTGCCGACATCAATCAAGGCTTAAAGGCAACAAGACTGCGGACAAAGACCACTAGGGGGTGCACCAAGAAAGCATAAAAAATGCGGAGACAAAGAAACAGGACAAAACTGTCAATGGAGGATATTGAGTTCAGAACCACACTTTTAAGGTCTCTTAAGAACTGTCTAGAAGCCGCCGATAAATGTAGTGAGATCCTCAAGAAATCTAATGAGACCCTCGATGTTGTGATAAAGAACCAACTAGAAATTAAGCATACACTGACTGAAATAAAGAATATTATACAGACTCCCAACAGCAGACCAGAGGAGAGCAAGAATCAAGTCAAAGATTCGAAATGCAAAGAAGCAAAAAACACCCAACTGGAAAAGCAAAATGAAAAAAGAATCCGAAAATATGAAGATAGTGTAAGGAGCCTCTGGGACAGCTTCAAGCGCACCAACATCAGAATTATAGGGGTGCCAGAGGATGAGAGAGAGCAAGATATTGAAAACCTATTTAAAGAAATAATGACAGAAAACTTCCCCCACCTGGTGAAAGAAATAGACCTACAGGTCCAGGAAGCGCAGAGAACCCCAAACAAAAGGAATCCAAAGAGGACCACACCAAGACACATCATAATTAAAATGCCAAGAGCAAAAGACAAAGAGAGAATCTTAAAAGCAGCAAGAGAAAGAAACCCAGTTACCTACAAGGGAATACCCATACGACTGTCAGCTGATTTCTCAACAGAAACTTTGCAGGCCAGAAGGGAATGGCAAGAAATATTCAAAGTGATGAATACCAAGAACCTACAACCAAGATTACTTTATCCAGCAAAGCTATCATTTAGAACGGAAGGTCAGATAAAGAGCTTCACAGATAAGGAAAAGCTAAAGGAGTTCATCACCACCAAACCAGGATTATATGAAATGCTGAAAGGTATCCTTTAAGAAGAGGAAGAAGAAAAAAGAGGTAAAGATACAAATTATGAACAACAAATATGCATCTATCAACAAGTGAATCTAAGAATCAAGTGAATAAATAATCTGGTGATCATAATAGAATCAGGGACATAGAAAGGGAATGGACTGACTATTCTTGGGGGGGAAAGGGGTGTGGGAGATGCGGGAAGAGACTGGACAAAAATCGTGCACCTATGGAAGAGGACAGTGGGTGGGGAGTGAGGGCGGAGGGTGGGGCGGGAGCTGGGAGGAGGGGAGTTATGGGGGGAAAAAAAAGAGGAACAAATGTAATAATCTGAACAATAAAGATTTAATTAAAAAAAAAAAATAAAAAAAATAAAATCATAGCCGAAACCGGTTTGGCTCAGTGGATAGAGCGTCGGCCTGCGGACTGAAAGGTCCCAGGTTCGATTCCGGTCAAGGGCATGTACCTGGGTTGCGGGCATATCCCCAGTAGGAGATGTGCAAGAGGTAGCTGATCGATGTTTCTCTCTCATTGATGTTTCTAACTATCTCTCTCCCTCTCCGTAAAAAATCAATAAAATATATTAATAAATAAAAAAAAAAAAAAAAAAAAAAAAAAAAAAAAAAGAATATCTCACTCACACGAGATAAGCCATTTACTCCAAAGTCATTATATCCTTCACAGATCCATCCATCATCCTTCATCTTCTGAGAAATTTGAGGGAATCCAATCTTTGTGTAAGCAGAGTGATTCATTTATATAGCAACTTAGAACATACCAACTAGCCACAAAATTTATTTATTTTAATTTGTTTTTAAAACAACTAGTTAACTATTGAGCATATATTATGTACTTGATTTTTAATGAATAGCATATGAGTCTTAAGAATTTTAGTAGCTCATTATTTCTGACTTTGGGATATTTGCCTGCTTAAGTCTATTATATAGCAGGTATTCAGTACCCTCTTTGTCCTAAGACCTGAGTGAGTCATTGAAAACATATTGTGTCTTAGTGTATGTGACCAATAGAAATTGTTCTAGACAATCCATTCTGAATACTTATCATGCCAGTGTATATTAGTCACATTTCTATAATAATCTTATGTTTTATTTTCTTTGGATATTTACCATATCCTTATAAATAAAATCAAACAAATATTAATATTATTGCTGTTTAATGGATAACCAAATAAAGATTCAAATAATTAAAACATATCAAACCAGACCACACAAGTTGGTACAGTTAGGTCTGAAAACCATATGCTTCCATGGTGTCACATTCTCCCAGCACTGTTAAGTTCAACTTAATTATCTCTAGTACACTCTATAGTTCACACACACATCCTAAAACTCAATGTTCTCTATTTTTTTCTGAAAGAAGAAACCACTGAGTCCTCAGTTAAGTTCTGTTAGGATAATGAGATGCTTCAATGAGAGAATACATTTGTGTTGGAGAACGCTACGATGTACCTCATTACTCAGGACTCAGCCCTGGAGAGTGGCCTCACAGATGGGTAAATATGTGACCAGGCCATAACTAGGTTAATTAATCCCAAGCAATTTATAAAATTGTATGACCTTTACTGACCTCCATATTACCTGAATGTTAAGTAGAATTCAGTCCATCCTACTACCAAGCTACCTACTAGCTCTGTAGTTTGGATCAAATGGAGAAGAACAGGGAATAATTTTTTAATCCTTTCTTTAGAAACTGATCTTTCCAGCCTTCAGGAGGTTGATCTCAAGGGAGGCATCTGCCTTCTTTCTGGGATTATCAGTCTCTCATGTTTAATGGATCTCATTTCAGGAGCCATCACATGAATTAATATCATCATCAAGGATCATCTTACAGGCTCATAATTATTCTTAAAATTGCACTGACCAATTGATGGCTTACTTTATGTATGCTTAAGTGATGGATACTTAATCACGGTTTGAAACAACAAAATGCCTTGTACCTGCCTACTTGGAGGGTTTAATTTACAGGTAAAACGAACCAATAATACAAGACATGGTCAACCAGTGTTTCAAGTTCACATTTTAATATTTATTTTTTGTTGAAGACCGCTGCAACTAGAAGGAGTGGTGAAAAATAAAGTGGTAACAGGGAACTGCAGAGAAAAGACACTGTAGCACCATAAAGAGATAAACTGAAAATAGCCAGGGCAGAGTCAGGATGAGAGTAGCTGAAGGGCAGCAGAGAGATTATGAAGCAGTGGGAAGGGAAGACATTATCACACAGACTTGGTACTAACATATACCCAGGCAGGAGTACAAAGAGAGGTCCACATTGTACTATATACCCAAATGATTTAAAGTGATCAATAAAGTAAATTATTTTCTAACCAACTTCTTTGATAAATATACCTTTATATAATGAAACTGAATAGCACATATGTCTGAAATTTATTATTTTTACTCAGATCTGGGTGTTCCATTTATGGAACAGCAATGTTTATATGAGAAAAAAAACTATGCATACAATAAATTATTTAATGTTAATTCTAATATTGTCTATTTTATGTTTTCATTTCAGCAGTGATTGTCACTAAGTATACTATCCAGATTTTCACTTAATTTTTTAAAAGTAAGCTGAAGAACTAAAACATAATATGCAATTATATTCAGTGTTCATATTAATACATTTTATAAAAATAAAAATCCAAATTAAAGTAAACATCAGAAAAGTAAAATAGAATAAATTTCATATTTTATTCTAAAATTTCAAAACTGTCTATAAAAACAAATAATTTATAATCAATGAATATAAAATTTAAATATTATTAATTAAAGTTACTTTTGAAAATTTAATTCTTTTTAGTAGGTAATTAAAAATAAGCTGGTGGGAATGCAGACTGGTGCAGCCACTATGGAAGACAGTATGGAGTTTCCTCAAAAAACTTCAAATGGAACTCCAATTTGACCCTGTGATCCCACTTCTAGGAATATATCCCAAGAAACCAGAAACACCAATCAGAAAGGATATATGCACCCCTATGTTCATAGCAGCACAATTCACCATAGCTAAGATCTGGAAACAGCCTAAGTGCCCATCAGTAGATGAATGGATTAGAAAACCGTGGTACATCTACACGATGGAATACTATGCTGCTCTAAAAAGGAAGGAACTCTTACCATTTGCAACGTCATGGATGGAATTGGAGAGCATTATGCTAAGTGAAATAAGCCAGTCAATGAAGGAAAAATACCACATGATCTCACTCATTCATGGATAATAGAGACCATTATAAACTTTTGAACAATAATAGAGACAGAGGCAGAGCTGCCTCAAACAGATTGTCAAACTGCAGCGGGAAGGCCGGGGAGGTTTGGGGGGCAGGAGGTAAGCGGGTAAGAGATCAACTAAAGGACTTGTATGCATGCATATAAGCATAACCAATGGACATAAGACACTGGGGGATAGGGGAGGCTAGGGGACTGTCTAGGGCGGGGGGATAAAATGGACACATATGTAATACCCTTTGTAATACTTTAAGCAATAAAAAAAATAAAAAAATAAAAATTAAAAAATTAAAAAAAATTAAAAAAAAATAAGTCTATTATTATTAAAAAGTATATCATTCTAATGCTTAATGATTACTTAGTTGTCAAATTAGGAAATTGTCAGCAAATGTTTTAAAAAATATTAAATATTAAATAAGTTTATATATTAAATATATAACCTTCCTGGCTTGAACAATATATGACAAGGGGGAAGTTAGTCTATTCAATTCTCATGGAAATACTCTTTGCTCCAATAAACCTTAAAACAACAAATATTGAAAATCACCTTTTCTTTAAAAATATTTATTTTTGTATATAAAAATAGTCTTTATTCTCATTTTTAGGTTACTTTTAAAAATACAGATATCTTCAGCCATTGTAAAATATGTTGCAGACATTATCAGAATGAGGTGATAAACATACAAAGATTGTAGCAGAGAAAATATGTTTTCCCCAAATAACTATATACTTGAAGTAAGGCAATGATGTTCTCTCTACTATTAGAGGTATATTCTTTGGAAACAATAACAACAACAAAATAAAGGGTGATGCCACTGTGGACAACAGTATGGAGTTTCCTCAAAAAACAAAGATACATATCACATGATCTCACTCATTGGTGGAATATAATGCACAACATAAACTGATGAACAAAAACAAATCCAGAGACACAGAAGCATCGATCAGGCTATCAAACCTCACAGGGAAGGCAAGGGAGAGTAGGGGTAAGGGGGAGAGATCAACCAAAGGACTTGTATGCATGCATATAAGCATAACCAATGTACACAGACACTAGGGTGTTGAGGGAATGAGTGGGGAGGGAATGGGGGATAAGGACACATATGTAATACCTTAATCAATAAAGAAAAATAATAAAACATAGTAAAATAAATAAAGGGTGATGGACATGAGTACAGATTGTTGGTGCATTCTAACAAAGATAATCTAGCACACAAATATGTTCATTATACTGTACAAAATATAGGATTCTACATTTATAATTATAACTATACCTTTTACTGTCTTATTATTTTTAAGCATACTGCCATTATCTATTACTTTCCAGGGTATGTGGTTGAAGCATTAGATTAGGAACTAGAACAATTTATATTAAGAAATCTCAGAGGATAATTGTGTCCATAAAATGTCATCTATTTTGCACCATAAATTATCCAAGAAGAGAAAAATATTAAATCAAGCATGTCAGAAGCCAGAGTTACCATGTGCTGTTTGTTCCCCAATTGTGGTTTAAAAAGACCGATTTTATTCTGATTTATCAAGTTTATTTTTATTGTACTCAAACATACCCACATTTACTAAAGTATCCTGCCTTCTGGGGAGATAGGGGAGCAGAAAATATTGGCTAGGATGCCAGGTGAATTTCTGCATAAAGCATGAAGAACCTTGCTAGGGAAAAGCAGCAGAACCTGAGCAATGGATGAATGATTACTCTGACACACGTTTCTGTGACAGAGAGGGCTAAGGGACTGCCTGGCTTGAGAAACCAAACAGCCCCATTCACCTGTCTCCTTAGGCTTTTATTGTAAAAACAGCTTGAACTAAAATTAACTATTAGATACTATCAGCAGGGTAAGCATCCTTGAGAAGACACATGCATCTGTAGTGTTCGTTAAGTAAGGACATCTGATGACTAAGCATAAAGATTCCAGTAAACACCCGGGGGCTCAGTATTGTTTGGAAAAGTCAACTCCTGCCCTGTGCCTCCCCACAGAGCCTAGCATGATTACTCAGCAGGGAAAAACAGCATGAGGGGAAACACACACACACACACACACACACACACACACACACACACACACACACAAAGACAAACAAGTAGTGGAAATAAGATGCAGTGGAGTTGGCTATATATCCAATCAAATCTTAGAGAAAGATTAAAAATGTAAGAAGATAGAAACATATTTAAAAAAAAAAAAACACCAAAAAATCTCAAATATTGAAGCCATTTACTATTCAAACCAAAGACAAACTAGGGGCACTAATTATAATTTTTATAATTTCCTATTTTGGAAAATGAAACTAATGTAAAATAAAAAATTAAAAGCAGAAATTAATATTAGAAATGAAAAGAGAAAATCATCTTTATTTAAAATTGATATGGTTGTGTATCAAGAAAGGATAAATATGTCTTAAATCAAATTCATACTCTTGACCCAATAATCACTTTTCTAGAAACTGAATCTATTAATTGAGAAACTAAATGTAGCTATATATCCTTGGGTTATGCATATGTGCATGTAAGTTCTTTGGTGGACACAGAAATTAGTGTGGTGAAGGCCTGGGAAGGGGGTGGAAATAGTGGGGAGAGGGAAAGGGATCATCTGTAATACTTTCAACAATAAAAATAAATTTTTCTTCTCTCCCCCCCTTTTTTAAACAATCCTCACCCAATTATATATATTTTTCCATTGATTTTTCAGAGAGAGAGGAAGGAAGGGATAAAGAGGGGAGGAGAGAGAGACATCAATGTGAGAGAGACACATCAATGAATTAGTTGCCTCCCACATTTGCCCCAGCCAGGGCGGGATCAGTCTGAAACCCAGAAACATGCTCTTGACCAGGAATTGAACCCCAATCCCTCAGTGCAGGGGTTGATGCTACAGCCACTGAGTACCACTGGTCAGGCATAAAGATAATGTTTAAAAAAAATGTATATTGGAAAGGAGCTGGGGAAGCTAGCAAGCTCATAGGTTGCTGCTAGGAGTATAAGTTAGTATCATCTTTATGGAAAGGTATGTGGCACTATCTATCAAAATTATAAATTTATACATCTGTAGCCCAGTAATTACAGTCAGGGCTTCCTTCAACAAATATATTTATATATGCACAAAATGAATGACACAAACACAGGTATGGGTATCCCTGTAGCATTGTTGATAATAGCAAAAGATAAGACTAGGAATAACAGGAATCTTATATAATATGCAAATTGACTGAGTAGCAGAATGACCAGTCAGCAGGGGGCAGGCCTGGCGAGCAGGCAGCGCCAGGCCAGCGAAGAAGGGTGCCAGCAGGCAGAGAGAGGGGATGGTGATTGGTGGGTGGCAGCGACCAGCAGAGGAGGAGGGGTATTCAGGGGGGCGGGGCCAGCCGTTCTCTGCTGGTGCAGTCCCCTGATTGGCTCACCAGTCTCCTCCCATAGAGGGAGGCAAGGGGAGTGGGACCAAGCTGTCAATTGGACATCCCCCAAGTGCTCCTGGTCTGCAAGAGGGTGCAGGCAGGCCCTAAAAGGTTTGGCTCAGTGGATAGAGCGTCGGCTTGAGGACTCAAGGGTCCCAGGTTCGATTCCGGTCAAGGGCATGTACCTTGGTTGCAGGCACATCCCCAGTGGGGAGTGTGCAGGAGGCAGCTGATCGATGTTTCTAACTCTATACCTCTCCCTTCCTCTCTGTAAAAAATCAATAAAATATATTTTTTTAAAAAAAAAAAAGAGGGTGCAGACAGGGCTGAGGGACCCCAAGTGCACACATTTCTGTGCACTGGGCCTCTAGTGTCTAGAATAAAGGGTCTAGTTAAATAAGTTATCCTACATCCAGACACTAGAATACAATAGTACTTCAAAATATAGAATAAATAAATTTTAAATGAAATGGTAGAAAATGATCACCACATCATACTGTTCTTGTTATTGTTCTAACAGTGTTTACTGGATGATTTTTTTAAATTTTCTCTTTGCTTAAAATGTTCATAATAAATTTTGGGAAAAAGAAAAAAAAGTAGCTGGATTGAATTATCTGACACATTGCTAAATACAAACTAAATTACATAAGACAATGATGCTTTATCACTAATAAATAATTACATCAAATTTTATACATTTGTGTATTTGTAAGAGTATATCTGTAAATTAAAAAACAGTTTATAAATGTGAGAACAATATACATAACTTTCATATTACTGCAGTAGGTCGATATCAAGAGGAATTCACTAATTATGTATTACTAACATTATTTATGTATTCATGTTAGCATGTATTAATGTAGTGACATATCTTGATAACATCAATTAATTATTGTAAATAAATTAATTATAATACTAATATTGATTATAATTTTTAACTGAGGTAAAAACATTTAATATGAGAATTACCCTCTAAACAAATTTTTAAGAGTGCAGTAAGTATTGTTAACAGGTTTATGTTATCCAGAGGATCTCCAGAACCAAGATGGCAGCGTAGGTAAACACCGGAGTTTGCTGTCTCGAACAACCACTTCACAAATACAACCAAAAGACGGAACGGACATCACCCAGAACCACAGGAAAGCTGGCTGAGGGGAAATTCTTCAACTAGAAGGAAAGAGAACAACATACTGAGGCTCAGAGGAGGCGCAGTGCGGAAAATACAAAGGTGCGGAGGTGCGTGCAGACCGGGCTGGTGGCTGAGGGCGCAGTTGTCGTTTTCAATCGGGAGGGAGGCTCAGGCTCTGAGCTCCAGTTCTGGGCGAGTCTCTAGGGACCCAGACTCAAACGGGAGAAGCGGGACTGTCTGGCATCAGTCAGAGGATCTCCAGAGTTTTTTCATCTTGTATAACTGAAATTTTATACCCTTAGTTATTAATTATTTTTCTTATTATGACCATATTATTTTTTAAAGAAGGCAAATTTTTGGAGGACTAATATGTTGGTGTGAAAGAGTGATTAGAGCTTTTATATATTATAAAAAAATGTATATACTATTGACTAAATTGACTAAAATACTTTCAACTTGTGTAATATAATTTAGTGTATTTCCTAGTTATTATTTCATTAAAAATGTAAATGAATTATACCAACCTTTCATGAAATTAGACATCAGAAAAAACACTATAATTCTAAAGCTAGGTAAAGTGTTGGCATTGATGGAAACAGTGCATAAAACATAGAGGATAATGTGGACAAATCTCAGACTTCAACCATTGCTTTGAGCTAGCTGCATGCAAAGGTATTCTATCATTTCTTCTTTCATCATCTTAGAAATAAGAAAATAACTTTTGAAGCAAAAGTTTACTATGAGGAAAAGTGGCTATCTCTGAAACTCATAGCTATTGTGCATTACTAAGCTGTAATATCCAGAGCATTATGGCATTTGTACTTTGCTATAGAACTCAGTATATGCTGCAGTTGAAAAAAACCAGGTAAATATCATGCGAGATTACACTTTGCACAGTGATATTGAAGACCCTAAGCTAAATATAAAAATATTACAATAAAGCTTAGCAGAAAAAGGAATTTAAGGTTTGGATATATTTATACAATTTTCTGTGTTCCCAAGAAAGAAAAATTAGTATTGAAAATAAATAGACCCTTGGAATGATGATTTGAGCCATTAACTCATTTTCTGAGATATACTAAGCAACTGCAAAGTAATTTTCATACTAACATTAATATCACTAGACGGTAAGTAAGTTTAAAAATTCAACACCATTTTAAGCATTCTTTCCCAATTTATTGTTAAGTCAAAAAGAAATCATATCAAAATGGCAGTCTTTTATCAACATACTTATTATCTATTACAAAGTGCAGAGATTTGTTTAGAAGATGAGACAAAGTAAGCCATTCAAAAGCTTGTAGAGTTTTGAGAGGAATCTGCCATTCAGCGCAACTTCCAAACTCTAAAGCATTTAATCAGTATGAGGACCAGGGATGGACTTCTTTGCAGAAATAATTTCCTCAGGCTATAAAATTGAAAATTGCTTTGAAATGCCTTTTATACTCAGTAGAGATAATCAAAATAATATTGCCTGCTCTGTGTTATCATCCGCAAAGTATGCTTTTTAATAATAATACTTTTGTGCTTTGATATAATTTTTAATGTCAGGTATTCATAATCATAAAACATTTATCCATTTTGAAGGAACTGGCAAAATATGCAGGTGGAAGATACCAGTTTTAGTTTAAAAAACAGAAAAAGAAAACAAGCCTTAAGAAACAACAAAAACCAAGCAAGTAGATTATTATTTTGATTTGATGGCTTAAGGAGACTTTTGCTCATTCAAGCCTGAAGCTCTGGTTTCTGAGAGGGCCACCACCCAGCCTTTTATAGGTAGTACCAGGGTATGGTGTAATAGCTCAAGATTCAGATAATGACAAAGCAAATGAAGAGACCAAGAATAGAAGACAATAGTGCAAGGAAGGCCAGGGGAGGGGGCAGGAATGGTGTGGAGTGGGTAAATGAGGGAAAAGAGGGGACATCTGGTAATACTTTCAACAATAAAAATAAATTTAAAAAAATAGGAGCACAGTTTAAAACCTATTGAAAGAGTCAGATAAGAGACAAAGTCACATTAGGAAGTAATCAGAATATATTCCTTTTAAGTATTCTTAAACTTCCTATCTTACTCTCTAACTAGCAATGTGTAACTAAGAATAGTAGTAAAATTATGAATTTCTGTGTTCTACTTCTTCTAATCCCCATAGCATGATTGTTAAGTCTCTATCTGTGGTTTTAGTGAAACTGATTGGGACAATTTTTTTTAAAAAAGAAACATGCTAGTAATTTAGGCAGTTCATTATCAAGTTATCTAGTTCTGGGCCCTCTATGAAATTGTGGTCCAGTTTCAAGTCTCTGAGAGATATATTCCCTTCAGGTATTGGGTTTCTCTCCTGCTCCTGGTGGCAGAAATACAAATTCAATAGCCTTAGCCATGAGCTACTCTAGCTCTCTCTTAGGAGTCTTAATCCTAATTATAGACAAAGTTCCAAATATACTTTCAAACTTCCCAGACAATACATCTTATTATGAAATGAATATGTCACATTTCTACATAAAAATATATATGGGAATTTAGAGACAGTAAATATCTAAAATTTTTCTTTTCATTTATTAAAAAAATTGACTTACATGCCAGGTACTGAAATACTGTGTTTGGTAAAAAAATCAGACATGGTCCCTGATTTTTAGGGAAACAGAATAGGCAAATGACCATGTAGTTAAATATAAGACTTTAACTGTGACAAATGACAAGAGTCATTTTAAGTTTGAGGATCAGGGGGTTAGTTTGCAGGACTCCGGGAGGTTAGAAAAAGGTCCTAAGGGGTGCTAGGTTGAGATGGACAGGATAAGTGGGGGGTATCCAGAGCAACAAGAGTGAGCTTCTCAGAGAACAGAATCTTCGATTCAATGCCTATGGCAGAAGGAAGCAAGGAGAACAAAGGCCATGGATGCAGTTGTTGTCCAGCACAGTGATGAGGGGATATGCAATAAAGCTGGAGAGGAGGAAATGGGCAGGCCTTACCTTAGGTGCTATTTCCATACTCACCCCACCCCCCAACTCAACAACTGCAAGGCAGAGATTGGAATTCAATTTGATAAATACTATACTTTGACTTCTTCCTTTTGGAAAGAGGATGCCTATTAAAAGTTAAATATATTTTACTAATAATATTTTTAAATGAATCATAATTTTTCTATATTTGTATATTCTATCAACAATCAAAAGTATTTGTAGAAGAAAGTGATTGTAATTTCTTAAGAAACATCAACAATCTCTAAATCCAGTAGCATTTAACAATGGGCTTTCACAAACAATTGTCCCATGAGGGTGTCCTCAATTTGCTGTCTAACCTACATTCCTTTTGATATATATAGGTATTTTTTTTTCCACCAGGTCAATGGGTAGTTATCCCCATCATCTATACCTTGGGCTCATGTGTATTTGGGTAGAAATGTGTCCACACTGGGGACTCTGATAGGCACAGAGCACTAAGTCTGACGAGAATTTTATCTGCTTAGCTAATTGATGGTGATGGAGAAGGAGCAAAATTCTCTCTGCCCAAAAGCAAGAGCATGTAGCTGGAGATTCTAAGAGGAGATAATATAAGATTCTAATTCTGTGAACACTGGGTCTTTGCCTGTTAATGCCTCAGTTTGTGTAACATAAATGCTAGACAATGACCATTGCAGTGTTCCCTCACAGGCAGCTCCCTCACCTCTCTTCTAAGACAAGGTCATTCTTATGATTTTCCTACTTTCTAGGACCCCAGATATATTTCACCTCATGTTTTCTTCTATTACTTCTTAAAATAAATACAAGTGTGTACACACAGGCTCACATAAACACACACTTATAATTTGTCTTTGTCACTAATATATCTTAAAGAAATATATTTTTTTAAAATATCTGAATCATTTAGCAAACTACAAACTAGTTTCCTTTACCTCAAGGTGAAGAGAGCTCAGTTTGTAAACAATAGAAATGAATAGCTTTCTTCTTTTAATTTGTTGTGTTCTTCTAATGGATCAAAAGAATGGGCATGGCTGGGGTGAGAAGGTAAAATGTAGTCAAATTTCCATATTGAAACTGTTGAACATTCACATTTAACTCCTTTTCCATGATCTACTTAATGTTGGGAATTTATGACTGAATAATAATGATGCTTATAATTTGACTAGAGGCCTGGTACACAAAATTCGTGCACGGGGGGAGGGGATGGGAAGGGAGGTCCCTCAGCTCGACCTACATCCTCTCCAATTTGGGAGCCCTCAGGGATGTGTTACTGACAGCTTGGGCCCACTCCCCGTGGTTCTCTGCTCTCTGCGGGGCCTGCTTGCTCCACACCACTGGGATGCTGGGTGCTGCCTGCGGGCCTGCTTGCCTGCTCGCTGGTCACCACCACTTCCCAGCAGGCCCTGTTGGGTGCTGGCTGCGGCCCCGCTTGCCTGCTGGGCTCACGATTCCAGGGTGACGCTGCCAGCTTCCTGCACAGCCTCTATGTGCGCCGCCATCTTTGTCATGGAGTGACGGTTAAATTGCATATTAGTCTTTTATTAGATAGGATGGAGCAGATATTTATTGGCTTAAAAGCAAAGGATTTGTCTGAAAGGTAAATAGTTATCAGAAGATGAATTGCTTGCTAGGTTAATGAAGGGGAAAAAAACTGTCCAAAATTTTTGTATTCAAATTTAGAAATGTATCCGCCAGTGTTAGATTAGGAAAGAACCACTGTAGGCATTTATAGATAAGGGATTTGTTAGAACTGATTTTTACTCACTGGTGCAAGGGGCTTGCTGGTGAGATCTGGAAACAGGAGTTGAAGGACAGAGAGCAGACTGAGAGCTCTCAGAGGGGAGAGGGTGAGAGGTGGGTGAGAAGGGTGAAGGGATTAAGCAAAGAAAAAAGAAAGACTCATAGAGACAGACAACAGTATGGGAAATTCCAGAGAGAAGGGGGTTGGGAGAGTTAGAAGGGAGCAAAGGGGATAAATGATAATGAAAAGCGACTTAAGTTGGGGTGGTAAAGACACAATACAATATATAGATGATGTATTTCAGATCTGTATACCTGAAACCTATATAATTTTATTAGCCAGTGTCACTTCAATAAATTCAATTAAATTTTTAAATCACTGGTTTTTGTGAAGCACTTTGATATGGTGGGTGGACAAATGGGAGCTAACAGGGAAATCTGAAGCCAAGCATAATGGAACCATGAAGGGGAGCTGGGTTCAGGTGTGTTTTGAAGATTGTCAACTCTGCATCTGGTGATGGCCTTTCTGTTGCTGTTGGTCAGCCCAGGCAGCGGTCAGGAAGAGCTGAACATAGAGGAAGTATGATGAGGAGGAACTGGACTGCCAGCACCTGTGTCTCACTACAGTAACCTTCAGAGGATAATGACCGCTGACTCACTTCTGCCTTCCAAACATTGCATGAGCCTTCATTATAAAGTATGTGCAGATATTTATTATACCTATATTGGGTTTTCCAATAACTTTAATCATAGAGTATTGGAGAGTTAAGAAGCTTTCCAGACATACTCCTCCCTTCCCCAAATTTTAGTAGCAACCAAATCTTCTCATGATAGTTACATCTAATCACTCTAATTACTACAATAACTCCCCCTGCCCCCAGTCAGGGAGTTCAAGAAACCAGAAATGGCCAAGTGCCAGCCTAATCCTCTAGTTTAATAAATGGAATATGGTAAGGACAATGAATTTCATGTGTCCAAGTCCATTGTCTTGATTTTTAGCAGTAAAATTAATTCTCTGGTTAAAAATGATGCTATGCTTAATACCATTACAATGAATAATGTAGCTATTAAATCTGTGGATGGTGATTTTGGTCAGGTGCATTACAGACAGGGAAGGCAAATCCGTATTTAGAACAAATATCTATTTCAATGAGAACAAAGTCTTGCCCCTTCCATGATAGATACAATTCAATGTAAGCAATCAGATTAATATAATCAAGCTGGCTGGCTCATTTCCTCAGGAAATGGTGCCATATTGTGGGCTATTCCACAGAAATTTTTGTCGCCAATTTTCTAATTGCATTTCTTGCATGTTCTTAAATAGCTGTCCAAATAATTAGCCTCTGGCCATATATCACTATAGATTGGTATTTTGGTTATTTTTTTATTTTTGATTATTATTTTTTTAGGTAAAACAATACAGTATGCTACTCACTTATGGCAACTAGGAGTATTTCCTGTTACCACTGTTCTGTAGGGCCTCCCATATTTAAATCATCATGCTGTAATTATCCTCTTCTAGAATGTGCCAATGTGCCAATGTATCTTATAGAACCATCTGTATACCAGGCCTGAATTCCTCTTTTTTAAATGACTCTTAATTGTCACCATACAACTAATATGTTGGTCATACAACTAACAAGTGGCTTTGGGGAAGACTCAAATATCATTCTTCATTCACTAATACAACTTGTTAACGGAGTGCTGCAGTGAACACCTAACTTTATGGCTCAGAGGGCAAATTATATCAGAATGTTGACTCTGCCATGTGCCATTAAAAGCAAATAGTTTTTAGGCATATTTCCTGAAGCCTCTATGACCAGCATTTCCTTCTGCATTCCATAGTATGTGTTGTTGTGTTTTTTCTACTTTTCAATTTAATTTGTTTCATTGAAGAATAATCTCAAATTTTAGTTGAAATTTGGGTCTTCCAGTGATAGATTCGTTCATGACAAAAAAGTTATGGTCTTCATTACATTGCTTATAATAGCTCCTTTCCATGGTTACTGTTTAAACCAAATGGGAGACTGGCTTCAATTTTCTTTCTAAGAGTCAGGTCAAGTTATTAACCTAACCATTGTTTCCAGAGGGTGAAAGTCTTCCAACATCTGTCTTATCTTTGGCTATTCACTCAGATCCGTAGAGAAAGAGAATATTAGAAATAAGAGTTTTATGTGGCAGGTGATATTCTTCAGAAAAGTTTACCCAAATATTTCAGGTAAGAATTTATTTTTTTCATTTTGTTTACTAATTCTGTATTATTATAAAGTCTCATATTCAAGGTATCACCAATTACTGGTAAAAGTTCAGTAGGCTGGGTTTAGGATGAGTAGGTTTTTTTTCCATATACATATAAATATTGTAAGAAGAGATAGATAATAGGTAGATAATTATACAGAACTAGATATACATAGATATATGACACCTTAATCATCTATATACTAGTATATAAAAGCCTAAGCAAGCGTTCGACCCTTTGGCCAGTAGCTATGATGCGCATTGACCACCATGGGGGCAGACACTCAATGCACAGGCACGGAAGCATGGAACTGACTGATGAATCTCAGAGGGAAGGAGGGTGGAGGGAGGGCTGGAAGAGATTAACCAATGATCATATATGCATACTAGAGGCCCAGTGCACAGATTCATGTACCAGTGGGGTCCCTTGGCCTGGCCTGCGCCCTCTCACAATCTGAGACCCCTTGGGGGTTGTCAGAGAGCCTGTTTCAGCCCGATCCCCCCAGACCAGGCTGAGGGACCCTACCAGTGCACAAATCCATGCACCAAGCTTCTAGTTTGCAGACAATCCTCAGGTTATGTTGGACTTGATGTACATTGTTTGGTGGTTACGTCACCATCTCCCATTTATTTATTAAAAAAAAAAAGTTCCATCATTTCAACATATGTACATATGTGTTTTGTTTTTTATTATTTATTTACCAAGGTCAGGGATTTTTATATTTCTTTTAATTTTTTTTTTACTGTTTCACTTCATTATTGCTGTGTATGTGCTCCATATGAGTGATGTAGGTGCTTATGTAGGTAGGTTCCAACTTACAGCGAAAATCGCATTACATCATGCTGTAGGAAACTCTGACATAACCCAAGGACCTACTGTATATTGATTTAGCCAAGGATTATAGTGATATTGACATTTTTTATTATATCTTTATAAACCCTGGACAAGCTTTTGAAAATTATTATTTACCAACAGATTTAAACTTTGTTATTTCCTGTTATATAAAAGTACTAAAATTGTTGTCATTAGCATATTCTAAACATATAAGAGAGTATATATGTTTTGGCCAGTGTGGCTCAGTTGGTTGGGTTTCCTCCTGTGTACCGAAAGTTGTTGGTTTGATTCTGAGATAGAGCACATGCCCAGGTTTCAGAGTCATTCACCAGTAGGGGACATGCAGGAGTCAGTAATGAATGTTTTGTTCTCAAATCAATGTTTTTCTCTCTCTTTTTCCTTTCTCTCTCTAAAAAAAAAAAATCAATAAAAATATATTAGAAAAAGGTTTTATATGGTTCTATAAACACATACAAATAAAATAGATATGAATATATTTACAGATACATATATTTAACATCAACATTTAAGGCAAACATTTCTTATTTAAGAAAAAATATTTTAAAATAAATGATATTATTTTAAAATATAGTTTTGAAATATATCTAAAATATTAAAGTATTGATTTTATAAATATTCTTGAAGGAGAGGTACAATTAAATTTTTGACAGATAATTTTTCAGAGCATTTTTTTCTAAATTAGAGAGAGCCAAATTTCATTTATTACTTTTATTAGAAAAATAAAACCAATAGGTAATCTAAAACCTGGCTTCAATTTTTATCGCATTGAAACTGTTCCTTTATCAAATAGAAAAACTGGTTCATTTAATTTTGCCATTTTTATTTTCTTTCTAAATGTAGATAATTAATTCTAAAATAATAAAATGATAAGTGATTGAGGAAAGGCTAAAAAACAGTGTAATCTGTTAGTTGAATATTTGTCTACATAGTACTCAATGTCAAAGATAGAATTAACATAAAACATTCCACTATCTATATATGTTTACAGAATATTTCATTGAAAGAATATACTGATTTCTGAAGTTATTTTTTAAGAGTAAGTTTGATAACAAGTACAATTAATTCAATCTGCCATTCCCTTTAGTTTCATTCTAGTTATATCTACAAAGAAAATCATTCTTAATCATGTTAAATTGTAAACATTTTTTCAAAAAATATTTTTAAGGTATTTTAAATAATAAATTAGGTTTTATATTATTATTTGTCAAGAGTAATCACCAGCATCTGTTTAAATAATGACACTGGTGAATTTATATAACTACTCTTTGTACTTAGGTTATGACTCTGGAGAAGCACATTTTATTTAGTTTATGTCTATTATTCTGTTGACTCACTCTGAAACTAAGGCTAACAGATAAAATGCAGGATACCCAGATAAATTCACACCTTAAATAAACAACAACAACAAAAATGTTTTAGTATAAGTATATCCTATTCAAGATTTGGGACATACACTAAATAATCTTTTGCTGTTTATTTGAAATCCCAATACAATAAGACATCATATATTAATTTGGGTTGGTGGCTAAAACTGGCCTACAGAAACCATGTTCCCCTTTATAGACTATCAGAGGTATCCTTGGAAGAAGACAAATAGTTTGGTCTCCTCCAGTATTTCTTAAATCATACATGACTGGATTCTCTAAGTAGAGAATTAAAATTTAGTGAATGCCTCTCACAGAAATTCTTTGGACAAATCTTTGTATCAACATAACAGGAGTGTTCATTATATGTAATATTCAGAATTATACAATTTTAGAAGAGCTGCTGTTATTTTTACACATGACCATTTTTTAAAAAAATTTTTTTTATTGATTTCAAAGAGGAATAGAGAAGGAGAGAGAGAGAGATAGAAACATCAATGATGAGAGAGAATCACTGATGGGCTGCCTTCTACTAGGTACACACCCCTTACTGGGGATCTAGACTGCAACAGGCCCTGTACCTGACTGGGAATCACATGGTGACCTTCTAGTTCATAGGTTGATGCTTAAGCACTGAACAAGCTGGGACACATGGTGTTTTTTTTTACACCAAATTATAAATAATTCTAATGTCTTTCCATTAAATTCAGTTTTCAAGGAGGCAAAGAGAGTTAGAGAAACAATTATAATCAAGTTACGGGAGCAAAGGTAAATGTTCTGTATAGAAATTGAATTCCTAACTTATCAGTATTACCTGCTAACCAAGTCAACTAGCTTCATGAACTATTAATAGTTAAAGCATTAATAGCATTTTAAAATCAATAACTTTTTATTGGAAATGAAAAGATAATTGCCATTTTATAAAATTTTAGACAGGTTTTATTTGTTTTTTTCTATAAAATATTAGACTAATTTTGTGGCAATATAAGAAGCCATACTTATTTTATCTATTCTTACCAAAGTGATTTTTTCAGCCATTATAAGGATTTCTCTCAAGATCACCATGAAAAGTGATCATATTTTATCTGTACTGACTTTGATGGTTTTCTGCACTTATTACTAAAAATACTTCCTAAAAATAGGAAAAGATACCTTCTACAGTATAATTATCTGGGATGTCTTATGTAAGGGGTTTTAAAATAGATCTCCTGTATGACAATTGTATAATGCTTTTTTTTTAGCTTTTCATAGAACATGCTATGTGGAAATCAATCATGCCTTCATAACAAAACCAGAGGGATAGCTAAAAACAAGCAGGACTCCTGATGAATTCTCTGAATGATGCCAAATTAGTTTTTCTCTGTTAGTACTTGTTTTCATCAATAGACTTGTTTCTTCTTTTCTAAATATTTTATGAGTAGTGTTTTATAGATTGAAAAGTTACCCATTCTCTTTTTTTTTTTTTTACAGTGCTTATTCAATAGTTACTTGGTCTTTAACTATTGCAATATAGTATATAGCACATGATCAAAATAGTTCCTTATATTAAATTACATGAGTTACAGATGGGATAAACATAGTATAAAGGGTCTTTATTATTTTTATTATGAGGGCATTTTTTAAGTAGCCAAAAGCAAACTTAATTTCAAGTCTGACAATATTGGGTTTAAATCACAGCATTAAAATCTATAAATCTCCTGACCTTGGGGGATTTAGCTAACATTTCTGAGATTCACTTTTCTCACTCATCAAATGGGGTCATAAGACATTATTAAAATATTTAATAATAGAGGCCCAGTGCAGAAAAATTTGTGCACTCGGGGGGTGGTCCCTCAACCCATCCTGTGCCCTCTCCCAGTCTGGGACCCCTCAGAGGATGTCCACCTGCTGACTTAGGCCCACTCCCAGGGGGATTGGGCCTAACCTGGCAGTCAGACATCCCTCTGGCAGCCTGGGATGTCCACTTGCCAGCAGGGAGCAGGTCTAAGCTGCAGTCGGACATCCTTAGCACTGCTGAGGAGGCGAGAGAAGCTTCTGCCACCACAGCTGTGCTGGTAGCCATCAGCCTGGCTTGTGGCTTAGCAGAGGTTCCCCTGTGGGAGCTCACTGACCACCAGGGGGCAGCTCCTGCATTGAGCGTCTGCCCCCTGGTGGTCAGTGTGTGTCATAGTAACCAGTCATTCTGCTGTTAAGGTCAATTTGCATATTACCCTTTTATTATATAGGATAAAGATTAAAGTCATTTAAAAAATTAAGTGGAGACACAGATACCCAATAATTACATCTGAGCTTCACTTCCTCTTTGGTGTCTTTTTAGTGGACACCTCTCTAACACATAAGAAAATGCATCAAAATGTAAATTACTTTATAAAACTGCAAAGTCAAAAATCATTAGTGGGACTATTACTAAAATTTTTATAATTTGCATGTTTCCAATAATTTTTGTGCTATTGTGTCTTTATGAGTCTGTTTTCAGAAATCGGGGTGTATGTGTAGCTATAAAGATAGCGATGATAGATAGATATAGATATAGATATAGATATAGATATAGATATAGATATAGATATAGATATAGATATAGATTAGATATAGAGATAGATATAGATATAGATAGATATATGGTTCTACTATATATATATATGTATAGTAGAATGACATGCTTTCATGAATTGAGGGGCATCTTCCAACCAGATTGATTTATTCCTCTTTTTGTTTCTGAAAAAATAATCTACAATTATTGGTGTCTAGGTCTTCAGCCAGTTTTCTCTCTCAACTCTCCCTCTGGGAAACATTAGTTACTCAAGTTTCCAGATATTAGAGCAGGTGATTTTAAGGTCTCTCCTATTCAGAGTAAGTGCCTTTAAAGGAAATAATTCTAGAATCCAACATATAAAATAAACCAAGCAACCTAGATATGATTTCAAGGAAATTCAAATGAAATTACACCTTTGTCCTGTTGTATTTTCTATTTTTAATAATTTAATTATTAAGATGGTTATTTGTTAATTTACAGATTTAACAAAAATTCTAAATTGTATATAATTTACTGTCATGAGAGATTAAACATTGATTTGCTTTGAAACAACTCTTTCAACCATCTCACTTCCTGTTATGTTACCTTTCAAGCTTTCCTTCTAAAGTTAATGAACCTGTGGACTTTCAACTTCATGACTTTTTTTTTTTTTTTTTTTTTTTTTAAGGGACTATGACTCTACTTTATTTTCTTTTTTTTATATATATATTTTTTTTAATTTTTATTGCTTAAAGTATTACAAAGGGTATTACATATGTGTCCATTTTATCCCCCTGCCCTAGACAGTCCCCTAGCCTCCCCTATCCCCCAATGTCTTATGTCCACTGGTTATGCTTATATGCATGCATACAAGTCCTTTAGTTGATCTCTTACCCCCCTACCTCCTGCCCCGCAACCCTCCCCGGCCTTCCTGCTGCAGTTTGACAATCTGTTTGAGGCAGCTCTGCCTCTGTATCTATTATTGTTCAAAAGTTTATAATGGTCTCTATTATCCATGAATGAGTGAGATCATGTGGTATTTTTCCTTCATTGACTGGCTTATTTCACTTAGCATAATGCTCTCCAGTTCCATCCATGACGTTGCAAATGGTAAGAGTTCCTTCCTTTTTAGAGCAGCATAGTATTCCATCGTGTAGATGTACCACAGTTTTCTAATCCATTCATCTACTGATGGGCACTTAGGCTGTTTCCAGATCTTAGCTATGGTGAATTGTGCTGCTATGAACATAGGGGTGCATATATCCTTTCTGATTGGTGTTTCTGGTTTCTTGGGATATATTCCTAGAAGTGGGATCACAGGGTCAAATGGGAGTTCCATTTTCAGTTTTTTAAGGAAACTCCATACTGTCTTCCATAGTGGCTGCACCAGTCTGCATTCCCACCAGCAGTGCACAAGTGTTCCTTTTTCTCCACATCCTCTCCAGCACTTGTCGTTTGTTGATTTGTTGATGATAGCCAGTCTGACAGGTGTGAGATGGTACCTCATTGTTGTTTTGATTTGCATCTCTCGGATGATTAGTGACTTTGAGCATGTTTTCATATGTCTCTTGGCTTTCTGAATGTCCTCTTTTGAAAGGTGTCTATTTAGGTCCTTTGCCCATTTTTTGATTGGATTGTTTATCTTCCTTTTGTTAAGTTGTATGAGTTCCCTATAAATTTTGGAGATTAGGCCCTTATCAGATATGACATTGGCAAATATGTTTTCCCACACAGTGGGTTTTCTCGTTGTTTTGTTGATGGTTTCTTTTGCTGTGCAGAAGCTTTTTATTTTGATGTAGTCCCATTTGTTCATTTTCTCTTTCGTTTCAAGTGCCCTAGGAGCTGTATCAGTGAAGAAATTGCTTCGGCATATGTCTGAGATTTTGTTGCCTTTGGATTCTTGTAGAATTTTTATGGTTTCCTGTCGTACATTTAAGTCCTTTATCCATTTTGAGTTTATTTTTGTGTATGGTGTAAGTTGGTGGTCTAGTTTCATTTTCTTGCATATATCTGTCCAATTTTCCCAGCACCATTTATTGAAGAGACTATCTTGGCTCCATTGTATGTTCTTGCCTCCTTTGTCAAATATTAATTGAGCATATTGGTTCGGGCCGATTTCTGGGCTCTCTATTCTATTCCATTGATCTATATGCCTATTCTTGTGCCAGTACCAGGCAGTTTTGAGAACAGTGGCTTTGTAATACATCTTGATATCTGGTATTGAGATCCCACCTACTTTGGTCTTTTTCAGGATTGCTGCAGCTATTCGGGGTCTTTTTTTATTCCAGATGAATTTTTGGAGAGTTCGTTCTAGATCTCTGAAGTATGCCATTGGTATTTTAATGGGAAGTGCATTGAATTTATAGATTGCTTTGGGTAGTATGGACATTTTAATGATGTTGATTCTACCAATCCATGAACACGGTATGTTCTTCCATCTGTTTATGTCTTCCTCTATATCATTTTTCAACGTCCTGTAGTTTTCTGAGTAGAGGTCTTTTACCTCTTTAGTTAAGTTTATTCCTAGGTAGCTTAATTTTTTTGGTGCAATGGTAAACGGGATTGTTTTTATAATCTCTCTTTCTGAAAGTTCACTATTGGTGTATAGAAATGCCTCGGATTTCTTGGGGTTAATTTTGTATCCTGCTACATTGCCAAATTCATGTATTAAGTCCAGTAGCTTTTTGATGGAGTCTCTAGGGTTTTGTATGTATAATATCATGTCGTCTGCAAATAAGGACAGTTTTACTTCCTCTTTTCCAATTTGGATGCCTTTTATTTCTTCTTCTTGCCGAATTGCAATGGCTAACACTTCCAGTACTATGTTGAAGAGGAGTGGTGAGAGGGGGCATCCCTGTCTTGTTCCTGTTCTTAGGGGGAATGGTGTTAGTTTTTGTCCATTGAGTATGATGTTGGCTGTGGGCCTGTCATATATGGCTTTTATTATGTTGAGGTATGATCCTTCTACTCCCACCTTGCTGAGAGCTTTTATCAAAAATGGGTGTTGAATTTTGTCAAATGCTTTTTCTGCATCAATTGATATGACCATGTGGTTTTTTTCTTTCAATTTGTTTATGTGATGTATCACGTTTATTGATTTGCGGATATTGTACCATCCTTGCATCCCTGGGATAAATCCTACTTGGTCATGGTGTATGATCTTTCTGATGTACTGCTGGATCCGATTTGCTAAGATTTTGTTGAGGATTTTGGCATCTATGTTCATGAGGGATATTGGCCTGTAATTCTCTTTCATTGTGTTGTCTTTACCTGGTTTTGGTATTAGGGTGATGCTGGCTTCATAGAATGAGCTTGGAAGTGTTCCTTCCTCTTGAATTTTTTGTAGTAGTCTGAGGAGGATAGGTTTCAGTTCTTCCTTGAATGTTTGGTAAAACTCCCCTGTGAAGCCGTCTGGTCCTGGGCTTTTGTTTGCTGGAAGCTTTTTGATGACTGCTTCAATTTCTTCCATAGTTATTGGCCTGTTGAGATTTTTAGATTCTTCCTGATTGAGTTTTGGAATGTTGTATTTTTCTAGGAATTTGTCCATTTCCTCCAGGTTGTCTAGTTTGTTGGAGTAGAGCTGTCCATAGTATTTTTTAACAATCATTTGTATTTCTGTGGGGTCTGTTGTTATTTCGCCTCTATCGTTTCTGATTTTGTTTATTTGGGTCCTCTCTCTTTGCTTCTTGGTGAGTCTGGCTAGAGGTTTGTCAATCTTGTTTATCCTTTCAAAGAACCAGCTCTTGGTTTCATTGATTTTCTGTATTGTTTTTTTGGTCTCTATGTCATTTATTTCTGCTCTAATCTTTATTATCTCCTTCCTTCTGCTCACTCTGGGGTTTTCTTGTTGCTCTCTTTCTAATTCTTTGAGTTGTAGAGTTAGATGATTTACTACCATTTTTTCTTGTTTTTTGAGATAGGCCTGTAGAGCTATAAACTTCCCTCTCAGGACTGCTTTCATTGTGTCCCATAGGTTTTGGATTGTTGTGTTTTCATTGTCATTAGTTTCCAGGATGTTTCGAATTTCTTCTTTGATTTCATTGGTAACCCAATCAATATTTAATAGCATGCTATTCAGCTTCCAGGTGTTTGAGTATTTTGGGTTGTTTTTATTGTAGTTTATTTCTAATATTATGCCATCGTGGTCTGCGAAGACGCTTTTTATGATTTCAATCTTCTTGAATTTGGGGAGACTTTGTTTGTGACCCAATATGTGGTCTATTTTTGAATCTGTCCTATGAGCATTTGAGTAGAATGTATATTCCCTGGCTTTCGGGTGAAGTGTTCTGAAGATGTCTATTAAGTCCATCTGATCTAGTGAGTCATTTAGGATTGCTGTATCTTTGCTGATTATTTGTCTAGAAGACTTATCCAGTGCTGTCAGTGGTGTATTAAAGTCCCCTACAATGATTGTATTGTTGTCGATCTCTCCTTTGATATCCTCCAGGAGTTTTTTTATGAATTTGGGTGCTCCTGCATTGGGTGCATATATGTTTACCAGGGTTATATCTTCTTGTTGTATTGATCCCTTTAGTATTATGAAGTGGCCTTCCTTATCTCTTGTTATGGCCTTCACTTTGAGGTCTATTTTGTCCGATATAAGTATTGCTACCCCAGCTTTCTTTTCCTTTCCATTTGCCTGAAAGATATTTTTCCATCCTTTCACTTTCAGTCTGTGTGAGTCCCTTCTAATGAGGTGGGTTTCTTGTAGACAGCAGATGTATGGGTCATGTTTTTTTATCCATTCAGCCACTCGATGTCTTTTGTTTGGAGCATTTAGTCCGTTTATGTTTAAAGTTATTATTGAAAGGTACTTGTTTGTAGGCATTTCTGTTTTTGTGTGGCTGTTTTCTTTCTGAGCTTTTTATTTCTTATTTTTATACCAGTCCCTTTAGCATTCCTTGCATTGCTGGCTTGGTGGTGATAAACTCCCTTAGCCTTTTTTTGTCTGTGAAGCTTCTTATTTCCCCTTCAAGTTTGAATGATAGCCTTGCTGGATAGAGTATTCTTGGATTCAGTCCTTTGCTTTGCATCACTTTGTAAATTTCCGTCCATTCTTTTCTGGCCTGATGTGTTTCTGTTGAGAAATCATTTGACAATCTAATGGGAGATCCCTTGTATGTAACTTTCCGTCTCTCTCTTGCAGCCTGTAAGATTCTCTCTTTGTCCTGAACATTTGCCATGGTAATTATGATGTGTCTTGGTGTGGGTCTTTTTGGGTTCACCTTGTTTGGGACTCTCTGGGCTTGTGTGACTTTTTTCTTCCCCACCTCAGGGAAGTTTTCTGATATTATTTCTTCTAATAGGTTTTCTAATCCTTGTTCATCCTTCTGTTGTTCTGGTACCCCTATTATTCGTATGTTGTTTCGTTTCATGTTGTCCCAAAGCTCCCTTAGGCTCTCCTCCTGTCTTTTCATTTTTTTCTCCAATTGCAGTACGTTTTGGGTGTGTTTTGCTTCCTTGTCTTCTAAATCACTAGTTCGGTCCTCCGCTTCTCCTAGTCTACTGTTGATACTTTCAATGGAGTTTTTCATTGCAGCTATATCACTCTTCATTTCTTCTTGGGTCTTACTTAAGTTGTTGATTTTTTCATCTGTTTCTTCTAGCTTCTTGGAGAGGTTGTCGATTTTTTCCTCCATCCGGTTTATGCACTCTAGGACCCTTATTCTGAATTCTTTTTCTGTCATGTTGCATGCCTCTGTATTACTTAGCTGCTTTTCTGGAGAGTCCTCCTTCTCTTTCCTTTGGGGGTTTCTTTGTCTACCCATGTTTGATCTCGCTGACATATCTAGACGTTGAGTCGTTCAGTGGCTGCTCCCTTGGTGGCAGTGACTCCTTGGTCTGTGGTTGCTCTTCGGGCGGTTGCGGTAGCAGCTGCTCTTCAGTTGGCAGCAGCTCCTCTGGTGGGTGCTGTTCACAGCTGTGGTGGCTCTTCTGGCTGGTGGAGCAAGGTTTCACGTACAGCTGCTGTTCCTCAGCAGAGGGTGTGGTGCTCAGGAGGTTGCTGTTGCTTGGATCTGCTGCGTTGATTTAAAGGCATAAAATACAACACAACAAGGCACCACGTACCAGGCACTATACACAAATATATTCACGATATGAATAACCCCAAATAAAGGTCACCACCTGAATTAAGAGAATTAGGGGATAAGGAAGAAGGAAGAGAAAAAGAGAAAAGAGAAAAAAGAAAAGAAAATTAGGGACCAAAAAAAGGAGTGCAAAAATGAAATTGGGAAAAAGGAGGGGGGAAAATAAAAGCGAGAAAAGAAAAGAAAAGAAAAATAAAGAGCGAAAAGAGAGAATGAAGTGGAAGAGGGGAAGAGACTTTTTTATATGAGGAGAATACTCCTATAGAACAGCCATTAATCCCAACAAATTCCAGCAACAGCTCCCTGGAGATGAATGCAAACTAGAAACAACCAATAATATAACGATGAAAATAGAATGGAGAACACTAATCCCAAAATAAAATAAAGAGAAAATAAAATGGCACTTTAAAAAAAAATGGTAAAATGGTAGCAGTAATAATACTGGTTAAAAATAAGAAGGTAGTAATTAAAAGGGTAAAATCAGGTGATGGAAAAAAGAAGAAAGAAAAAAAAAGAAAAAAAAGATGAAGAAAAGAAAAAAAGGAAAAAAAAAAGAGAAAAAAAAAATTGGTTTCTTAGTTAAAAGGTGAAAAAAGAAGAAAAAAATATTGCAGTAGTGAAGGTCCTTCGGTTCTTCTATTCTTCAGTGTGGCTCGCCTTAGACCTGCCAGGTATTCAGGAGAGTGTTGAGTTTCCCTGCGATACACTGTTCCTCTGTGTTGTAAACCACAGTCCTTATTTTAAAGCAAGCCGCATTTGTTTCCCAGACTGCCTTATTTTGTGTTTAGCAAAGAGTCAGTTTGTGGGTCAGCCTCTGGGTGGCAGTGTTCTGGGGTTGGCCTCTGAGGCTACAGGGCCTCTCTGTCCAGTGGAAGTTCACTGCCCAGAGCTGGCTGCATAAGAGTTACCAGTGCTGTGTTGTTGCTGGGATTGATCAACTTCATGACTTTTTAAACAATAAATTTTTTTATTGATATGTACTTTACCTAATGTAATATTCACTATCTTAAAGTGTAAATGTCAGTAGTTTTTAGTATATTTACTATATTGTGCAACAACAACTACTTAACTCCACTAATTCATTATCCCCAAAAGATACTGCATACCTATTACAAGGCAGTCCCGAATTTTTCCTCCCCCATTCCTTAACAATCACAATGTACTTTTTATTTGTACTTTGGACATTTCACATAAATTAATTTGTATAATATGAGGCCTTTTGTGTCTGACTTCTTTCACTTACCATCATGTTTTCAAGATTCATTCATGTTGTGGCATGGAAGAGCACTTTATTTGTATGGCTGAAAAATATTTTATTGTATAGATAGACCACATTCTGTTTACTTATTCATTACCAGATATTTGGTTGTGTACATTTTGGGTAATTATGAATAAAATTTCTATAAGCATTTCTGGGAAAGTTTTTGCATGGATATATATTTTAGTTCTCTTGAGTATACACCTACAAGGGAAGTTGCTCTATCACTTGGTAATGCTGGGGTTCACTTTTTAAAGTTAAACTTGAAAAGTGTCAAACTGGTTTCCACAGTGGTTTCATCATTTTATATTCCCAATGGCAAGGATGAGGATACCAATGTCTCCACAACCACACTAACACTTGTATTTTTTTATTGCTCATATTTTTAGTAGTGATGCAGTCCTCCTCGTGACCTTTCTGAGCTAATTCTAGAGTCTGTATTCTTTGTCATGTGTGGTCCCTGAGGTCCATGAACCATTAGTGTAGTGATTAGCATGAAGAGCTTCTCTTATTGTTATTATGAGATTATATTTAAGTAGCAAGAGCAAACTGGGTTTCCTTAAATATTTAGAACCATAATATCCCGGTGTCCAGCTAGGGCTGTGTGTATGTGTTGAGGCATGCTGGCAGCACTCAGCAAGGCAGGTGGAAACTCTGTCTTAGTGTTCACTTCCTGTGTATATTGAGCCTCAAGGTCAGTAGGAAACCTTCCCTGAGGGTGTGCACAGACCTGCACATGTGTGTGACGGTCTAGATCGCGAGTAATGGAGTAGTTTTTTACAGCCCTAGCCTTACTTCTACGTGTTTTGGTTAGTATACTACTTGCACCACCTATTACCTACTGACTTAGGCAACAGCAGCCTTATATATTAGCTTGGAAATATTTCTTGACAAATTTCCCCAGGAAGCAACTTTACTGGCAGTACTGAACAAGTCCTGAGTTAGATGAAATAAAGACAATAGGAAACAATCTGAGCCTGTCTTCCATGCAAGCATCAGACAGATCAGAATGTGATGGGCCACAGGTTCTTTGTGAATGCGGTCTGTCTGTTTCTCTGATGCTAGAAATGCACACTGCTGTTTCCATGCCTCCTGCTGAGCTGGGGAATAGGGCATGGGTCTTCTGTACACACTATTGTCACAATGTTCACTGATTTTACTGAAGAGAACTCATTTTTATTTTTAAATAAGCTCTCCCAGAGTATCTGCAAGCCTTTGTTTCATTACCTGAGATCTGAAAACATTGATTCAGAAGCTTTTTGCCTTATTTGCAGCTTCTGTGGAGGGGTAGGATTTAAAGTTTCTTACTCCACCATTTTTTGCTTCTGTCACTCCAACTCTTCTATGCTTTCCTCCCATTATTATATTTTTCTTCTCTAACTTCATCATTGAGTTTAAAGTCCACAACATTATTTTATTAGATTTCTTCCTAAACACTAAACTCTCTTGTCCTCCTGTAATGTTTTAGAACCCATCTGGCAAAAGTCCAATGTTAGATAAACCCACTTCTCTGACTTCCACTAACCCATCACTGGGAAACATTGCACTGGTGAGGAAAGATCCAATACGGAAGAAGTTGTGAAAGCAGTGTGTGAAAGCAGTCTCACCTCCCGCTGCTCATTAGGTTCAGCCACCCTAGCCTTGGTTGTGACTTTGCTTTTCATGGATCCCTCCTTAGACACAATGAGCAAACGGCTGCTGCCATGATACTTTGTATGCCCACTTTTCTTAGCCTCCTTTTATTCCTCTGCCTCTAGTAGGCACTCCCCTTTGTTTTACTTTGTTGGTTTGTGACATAAGGGTGGGAACTTCTCCAAAGGATGAGATACAGTGGATAAAATTCAAATTTCAAATATAAGACACAGAAACTGAAAATTAATCATGCTACTTCATTAAAAAGCAAATTTTAACGTGGTAAAAGCAAATTTAGACTAAGTATATGTGAAAACTACTTCGTTGTATGAATTAGAAATTTATTGTTGAAAGAAGTTGAATGGATCCATCCTTTTACAACAGAAAAAGTGGAATGAATAGAAAGAACTTGCAAGAAATTTAAAGAACTAAAGGAAAAAAAAGTGCAGTTTAGACTCTAAAGAAAATTGGATTCAGGAATTGGAGAGGCTGAGTACCAGTTTCTTTCTACATTATTTTCCCTTGCAGGCTGGCACTCCTATTTTATAATGCTTCATGTTGTCTCAACGCTAAGTCTACATTACTTCTAATATAACTATGAACAAAATCCGCTATGGTGTCTGTGATATATTGCAAATTGTAAGGAGAAAAAAGTGTACTTATCCATCGTGAAACACTGTCTAAACCTGACATTCATGTACTCTTCTGTCATTCATTTGATCATTTATTTATACCCTCACTATTTTTATCTACCTACTATGTGCCAACTCCTTCTTTAGGTAATGGGGAAGAGCAGTGACTATACATGAAGCTCCAGGTCTCACGAGTCTGTATTATATGAGTCTGGGGGTCAATTCCAGAATGGCATGTAGTTATGCAGTGCAGATATTGCAACATCATTTTCTGAGGGGCATTACACCAAAATATGCATGAGAGGCAAATCTCAGGATAGGGTCTACATGGAGGTCAGTTACTCTAAGAAATGAATCATTACCCCATTAATATTCTAGAGTCAAAGACATTATAGTATATGTAAGCTATGTATGGTTTTGTTTGTTTTATTGGAAGACGGTTAAACATTTTCGAGATATTGGCACATTACCAAGTGACTTTTTGATTAGTGTTAACTAATTTTTTGCCTCTTCAACTTTTGAAATTATCACATTTCCAGGCAAGACAAAAGTGTGGTTCAGAGGAATTTCTTCTGTCTATAAGTTTTATTTTGTCACTAAGATAATTAGAGGTCCTGGGAAAATCCATGTCGATAGTTACTTCAAGAAGATTATAAAGTTGTGGTTGCTGACAGACACAGACTGATGGAGCTCATATTCCTTTCTTTAAGCTTAACATAAAGAATGTTCGTTTCTTTTCTCAGATAAGCTAGGTTTGACACTGTGGCAGGGAGACTTCATGACTCCATCCTCTCAGCTCCGTCCTCACGGACCAGAGTGTCATTTGATCTGATGACAAAAAATAAATTAATATACTCTCCCTCTGGATGCCTTTACTAGTTGAGAAGCTTAGAAAATAGATAACAACTAACTTATTTCAAATTCATAACTTTATTTTTTTAAAATATGAATGCTCATTTCTATTTTATTTCTATTTAGAGATAGAATGCCTTTTCTTCTGTTCCTGGTTTTAATAGCATCTTGGTTCTGAGATTATCACATATTTCTAAAATTTCAATTCTCAGTCTCAAACCCCTTTTTATATTTTAAGGTGTTTTAGAGAAGATTATAGTGTTTCACATTCAGAAATCATTGTGTGACTATAAGTGTATGCATAAGTTGTATGTAATATATGTGATACATTTAAATATTTATTCTGGCTTTACATTGTTTAATTTGCATGTATAACATTTTCATGTAATATGTACATTGTGTGAGCATGTATGTGAGATGTACAAGCAGCTCTTAAATATCTATGCACTCTTCAGGCTCTGTGTTTTGGATGACTTGCTACAAGCATGGCTGTGTGACTCCTGACAGGCCAATCAGAACACTGCATACCTTTGGCCTTTAGATCAGATTTGGCACATGTTTCAATTTGATCCAATGAAAATAAGCTGTTGAATTCTACCTCAAATAAACATTATTTCCTACTCAGCTTAAGTCAGGGAAGATGTAGCCATCCTGAGTCCACGGGGAGCTGAATGCAATGAACAGGAATGGGGGTAGAAAGGATGAGAGAAGCCAGGTTCTTATGCTGCCCGCTTAACAACAAGCCAAACACTCCCTGTTTTGTTTCAATTGTATCAGCCAGTAAAGGAAGCCCATGTGAGCTGAGTTTTCTACCATATGTATTCCAAACATCCTTAAGTGGTAAAAACAATTACACCTTTGATGTATCTGAACAGAGTTAATGCTGTTCGTTAATGTCAATCATATCTGGTTTAGATACTCAGATGCATCCAGTTGCTTTTCTCAGAGCCTATCTACTTTAGTAGCTTCTAAACTGCCTGGGCTTCATTTTAGCAAGTTTTTCATGGCATTGTTTAAACGACCATTCATACCATGGAACTATCAATGGATTGAGAACACTATTGATTGTAAAGTGTTTAATTATTTTGCATACTACTAAAAGAAACCACAGGAAATTTTAGTGTAAAACCCATATATTTTAGATTAATTTACATTCAGAAATGTTAAAATAACAGAAACTCAACGGTGGTCTTATCCCTTTAAAATCCATGTATAATATTTTCTTCTTTTCCTAACTTAATCAAACATAAGCTTGATTGAGGTTTTTGAGATATATCAGCTGAGAGTATTTGTGAAAAAAATTGGAGGATGAAAATTTGCTAATTGTTTGCATGATGGTATACATTTTGGCTAGACTAAAATTATATTTTATGATTCAAGGGAATTGAGAACAAATATTTTTTTTTACTTGACCACTATTCTCCTCACAAGAATCCAGTGTCACCAAAGCTAATAATCCAAGACAATTTAAATATTGATTTGATACCAAGCCTTGAACCTCATAACTTGATCTAACTTGGCAATCTAATAAATTATTTGGAAATGAGTACAGGACTTTTTTTCCTAAGTGCAGTAAAAAAAGAAAGCTATAGGCCTTTTCCAGCTACACCCCTTTGCTTAAGTTCTCTCTCTTTCTCTCTCTACATACATTCACACACAGATACACATGTATTTTTGCATATCCAGATTTATTATTCCAAAGAAACAAAGAGTTTCATTTATTACTTAATCCAGAAATAAATTCAATGAGAAAAGAAGCAGGTTTATCTTCATAAGACAGAACAGTCTGGATTATTGTCCTAACCTTTACCAGATAAAAATGTTAGTCTTAAACCCAGTTGGAAAATGAGAAAGGAAGAGAGGGAGAAAGAGAGAAAGGTGAGAGAGAGTAAGAAGGAAAGAGAAAGAGAGAGACAGAGAGAAATACAGAGAAAGAGACAGAGGCTCAAAGAGAAAGAGAGAAAAGCCACACACACATAGAGAAAAGATAAAGAGACAAAAATGGAGAGAGAAAGAAAGAAATAAACAGACAAAGACAGAAAGAGAGAACAGAGACAGAGCAACAGAGACAGAAAGAGAAAGAGAGACAGGGACAGTGGAAGAGAAAGGACCATACCCTATACCTTTAATGTCTGGTCCAGGCACCTTTCTATTGTGAGGCAATGGCTAAGAGAAATGTGGTATTGATGTTAGTATTAACCTCAAAACTAGATACTCCCAGGACTGGAAGTTACTAAACATTCAGAATAGTAACCTCTCTATAGCCTTTTTTCTTTGGACTAAAGTAAAAACAAACACACACACAAAAAAAAACAAACAAACAAACAAACAAAAAATACCCTCCAAACTTAAAATTTATTTACCTCTTTCTTCTGGAAGAAATGATAATATACCGGTTATCACTTTATGCCTAATATCCTATATAATAAAAGACTAATATGCAAATCAACCAAACGGCAAGATGACCAGATGCTCGGACGCGCACTGACCACCAGGGGATAGACGGTCAACACAGGAGCTGCCCCCTGGTGGACAGTGCACTTCCATAGGGAGAGTGCCACTCAGCCAGAAGCAGGGTTAATGGCTGGTGAGCACAACAGCGGTGGCGGGAGCCTTTCCTGCCTCCGTGGCAGCGCTAAAGATGTCGGATGATGAGAGGGCCTAAGCTGGCAGTCAGACATCCCCTGAGGGCTCCCAGACTGCAAGAGGGCACAGGCTGGGCAGAGGGACCCCTTCGAGTGCAAAATTTGTGCACCAGGCCTCTAGTATAACATAAACATACTGGATTGAAAATTAAAACTGTGAAACAGTTGAAGTAGACAGTGTCACTATATTTGAGGTATAAACCTAATTTTAAGTAGTCATGCAGTTTACTGATTTTTTCAATGTTAAGTGGTGGCTCAAATGTTCAGGCCTTTCTTTAAGTACCACTGGATGCTGTTGACTCATCAGTGATCAGATTTTTTTGTTAATAAACTAAAGAAAGAAGACTTCAGTTAGTCCTTGCATTGTGATTGAGGAAGTTCTCAATATTTAGAGGTTAAATATGAAAATGCATGATGGCTGTATCATCTAAAATATGAGAATATTTCCAAATAATATCTGTAAGTTTTTCTCCTTCATTTACATTGTGTGGGATATTCGACACCTCCAGTTCACTACCATACATTGTGTAAGCATGATTCCAGATAACCTGAGCTGAATATACATATCTTCCCTCTTGATTAAGGTCTATACAGTAAATCCTTAGATAAGGAAACTTCTCAATTAATGTAGAAGCTACATCTATAATTTATATTTTACTCTTTCTAAATTGTCCTTTGGAAAATCTCATCAATGTCAGTTTTTCTTCCAAACAGAGGGAATTCCTTCTTCCTCTACTGTGACCACCTTTCACAAAAGCCTCTTTCAAAATAATGTACAAAATGCTTCTATTTTAACTTATGATCATTATGGATTTAAAAATGACGACCCAAGCTTATGATATAATTCATGCTTTTTAATATTCCCAGTGTGTCTATTTTCTGTTTTTTTTTATTACTCTTTGCATTTAGTAGATCTTCTAATGTAGTTGAAATGGCATAAATATAATTTTATATTGCACATGGTGAATTTTTTGAGACATATCTGGGGTTTTATGTTATCTATTTATAACCTACATATTTAGAACTTTTCTAAAACTATTAAAAAGATGTGATACATATAAAATTTCTAATTGGTTGGAAATGTCTAATATTATTAAGCATGGGAATGTATCACTGACATTGTGATTGGCATGATAAATTCCCTTTTCTTTTTCACATTATTTTACTATATTTTTCTTAGTTATAGAAAATATCCAGAAAGGGAACAGTAGGTATTCATAACTGCTCTACTAATACTCAATATTTAATATTGGATCTTCTCTCTCTCGCTCTCCATTCCTTCTTCCCTAAAGGTGTTTGTTTGTTTGTTTGTTTGTTTTAACAATGCCTCTGGAACTTGCATAGGACTTACTGGGATGGAGGGGATGGTGCCCTTGAGCAGGAGATCAATACCCCAGCTTCACTGTTCCTAGGAGGGAAATTCAGAGCAATGTTTGGCATGGTTTTTCACTGCTTCCCCAGTGGGACTCTGCCTCTGTTGCCTGCAGCAATAAGTTGATAATTAACACATATTTTACTTTCTCCATTGCCTCTTATTTCTTTCTCTTACCTGTGTATACTGGTATCACCTTTCATATAAACTACATTCACCCAAGTTACGGTTTAAGGCCTTCTTTTGGAGAGGTTTCAAATTAAGATAGTCAAAATTGTTACTTAATTGTGCCATTTAACTTATTCCTTATCCTTTTATTTCTTACAAACATGCTGTCAGTTCCTGAGGCTTGCTTAAATTTAGGTTAAATATTTTACTTAAAAATGTATAAGACCCAGTTTTCCAAATATCCATATGCAAAAGTTGACCCTTTAGTTGATAGATAAATTTTTGCAGAAACTTCAATAACTGTACGTGCACATATAAAAGAATGAAATTGAAACAAGCATTGGTGGCTCTTCAACATGAAATGATTATTTGTTTACATAGTTTTCTAAAGGAGATGTTTTGGGTTTCAGAACTGCAAATCCATCAAAATTCACCTGAAAGGAGTCTAATTAAAGCTGCTCTTGGCTAGTGGGAGAAAAGCTAAATTATACCGTTACTGTTGAAAACTGTGAAAGAAAAAAAGGAAGCAAAGATCTGAAAATAATAAGTATTGAGTCTATTGTTATGGTAAGCTAAGTTTAGGACAGATCTAGTAATAAAAGTGAAAACAGGATTTTTGATATAATATAGTGTGTGTGTGTGTGTGTGTGTGTGTGTGTGTGTGTGTGTGTACTGTTGTTTGTTTACAATTATTTTTCCTGTTTTTATTTCTTCCCTGGGCTCCTAGAAAGATTGCAATATCCAGGCTCCTGTGGAGATGCATGGGGCTAATGACTGTGTTCTAACAAAGGAACTTAAATCTGTAGTTTATTGGACTGACCCATCAAACTTTCATCCATGGCAGTGATTTTAAACCTGTGTGCTGCAATAATTTTTAAAACATGCAATACCTGGCTATTTAGCAGGTACACTGACCTCTTTTCCCTTAGGTTGTCAGTTAGAAAAAGGACAACAGCCAACACAACAATTGCCATTGGGTATGAATAAATCAAAATTAGATCTATTTTTTTTGTCAGATTGTCAAAAGTATATATTTTTTGTGTGCTGCAGAATTTTAGTAATTTATTTATAGTGCACCATAATATTTACTTTTTAAGATAAAAATGTCTGATCTACAGCCTTCACACACTCTCCCCTTTCTGCTGGCTGCATGTAGAGAATCCAGGGGAAGCGTCTACAGTTCAGAAGACTATGTAATTACTAGATTGACGTGCAAATCTTTATCAATGCTCTATCCCACTCCACCAGTGACAATTATTGGAATTAAGTGGAAACTAGGAGCAAGATTATGTTTACTAAACCACTGAGATTATAGTTATAGCAGTTATCATTCCCTAACCCATTTTATGGGGGAAATGTAGAGAAGAAAAAATGTGACAGAGGTCATTTTAAGGAAGGTAACTCCTAGACTGAATAGGGATTTAAACAAAAACAAATATCCACTCATCCTAAGAAAAACATGCTTCGTTCTACAGATTTTAACACAGAGTTTGACATATTGAATCATTTCTATCAGAGCAAGGTTGAATTCTAAAGTGAATAATGGACAATGAAGTTGACATTTATGCCCACAGATACTATTTCACACTTGGAGACTTTTCAGAATGGCTTTTCAGTGGTCAATGCCTGGGTGCCATTCCAAAGCATAGAACATTCCATTTGTCCATTGGTTAGTATCATTGATCAGTGTTATTGAACTGTCAATGTGTCTCTGTCATCACAATAAATCATTTTCATGGAAATTGTTGCAATTAGACATAAAAGAAATAAATCAATTTACTCTAAACTATCCAATTCGATGTTTCAGAGACACCAAATGATCTATATATACTCAGATATTGATGTCTGCATCAATGTATCTATATATTTTTATCTGTACACTGCAACCTCTCTGTATTTGGAATGTTGGTACACTGTTTCCAAAATAAATACCTTGTCACTTGTGACTGATTTTTATGTTATAGGGTACAAAAAAGATCATTAATCTCAATCAGGTTAACTGAGCCATGAAATACAGCTGGCGTGAGGTTTTAGAAGAGTGTAGTCAGAATTCCCTCAGAGACTCACCAGTTAATATTTGAAGAAGAAATTAAAATGATCCTATGGTTTAAAAATACGGTAATTAATAGTGTATAACTAACCACACTTGCGGTTTGAGAGCTTTAATATTTTTTTATGCTCAATGCTATTTTGATCTTTTCAGAGTGCTAATGTGATCACACATTTCCTGTTTTCCCTAAACATTCAAAATTAGATCCGTTTAGACTTATACTACCTATTACATAATTCTCAAGTTAGTGTCATTGCTGGAGTTCAAATATTAAAATATTAACTATGTGATTTTTTAACTCTTTTTGTTTAAAAAAAGCACCCACATTGTATTCATGGCACATATATTCAGTAAATAATTGATTATCATTATTTAAAATGCTCTACTATAATTTTTTTCATTTACTCCAGATAGTTGGTGTTTCAATGGAGATCATTTCAGAAAGTTGCATGGAAATTATTGTTTGCTTTCTACAGTATATACTTTATGCAGAGGTCTAAAATGATTTAGATTGCTGCTTGGTTTATTGATAAGATTGTTTATTAATTTTTTTCCCAGTGGAGGGCTGGTCAAGTCCACTAAATAACAGCACAAGCAATTTGGACAAAATCCACCTTAAAATAGGTGTAGAGCATTGCATGAGTAAGTGTGTCTGTTTCTTTTTGTGGTAGTTGTTATTGTTTTTAATTACAAAATAGTGCAAGTGATAAAAAAAAAATAACAAAACAAAAAAACTAATGAAAAGGTAAGTTGAAACATTGCCCAGGCAGAGGGATTAACCTAGATCCCCTCCATAAACATAACCAAGAATTTGAAAAAATTATAGAGGTCCTTCCCAAGACATTATGGAGTCATTCCATGAAGTTCAGAATCAAGGGACAATTCATAAAACCCGTCTACATCTGACCCAGCCCACTAGGGGGGTCCACCACCTCCTGCTGTCCTGGCCTTGATTTGCAGTTTCCTGTTACCAGTGGTGCTGCCTGGAGCCAGCAGGCAAGTGGCCTGTTGGAGCTCTAGGATAAGGGTGCAGCAGGCTTACATGAGTTGAGTGCTTTCCTTTATGCGATGATCAGAGGGCGAAATCTGTCACACCAAAGTGGCTTAGGCTGTGAGAAATTAATGACAAGGGGTGGCAAAGAATTTCTCAGCTAGTATAATTATATCTTCTAGGGAAAAATCAATGGAAAGTAGATACAAACAACTGGTTTCATTATTAAAAGTCTGTCTTTGAGCCAGATATAATCATTTTCTTTAAGTAGCAGAGAAGATTGTCATTTCCTGTAAAACAGCCTTGCTGATGGGTTCAAAAAAAATCTATGAGTCTGAAAAAATTCACATGTCCTTCTCACATTTATCAATGTCATATAGCAGCATTTCTTAGGCTTTTCCCACACTCATCAATGCCATAATGATACTTCAATGAACTACAGTCATCTAAAGATATTGAGTACCAATTCAATAATTCATATTTTATTTTGTTTTTATTGATGCCAGTTGGTCTCTTTTCCAATGCCTTTTATTCTTGATATATAAGCATTACCTGATTTTTATTTTATTTTACACACCAGGCCCAATTATTGCCCTACAATAAAATTTTATTTCTCAGAGAAAACTTAATTCTGCAGAAAAATATAAAGAAGAAGGCCTTTCTGTTTATTATTTCTTAGTAACAGAAAATTCAAGCTAAATTAGGGAGTGGGAAAGTCTGTTTATGCACGGCTTTGTCCCATCTCTACTAACCCTCTGTATCTTAGCTTAGACAAGTCAAATAACCCAAGAACTTTGGTTTCAAAAATGTGGAATTTAAAATTGAAACTCTTACAGTTTCTTGTTGCAAAATTCCAGAATAATATGAATCACATTAATTTATTAAAATATGCAGATAGACATAAAGAAAAAATAATTACTTGATAATAGTGTTCATTTCTTCTCATTAGATATGTGACCATACTTTAAAATTCTCAACAGCAAGAGTGTTAGCAAGGAGTTATGTTTGAATAAGTTAAAATCACGTTTTTAAATAAGGATTTAAACTTTATACTGGAGTAATTCTAGAATTCAAACAATTTTGGAAAGTTTGGGGGTTTTTTGTTTGTTTTTTAATTTATCTTTATTGAACACTTCCACCCTGCAGCCCCTCCGCCAGGCCTTGTCTATTGTCTGTGCCCATAGGTAATGCATATATGAATGTACATTCTTTAGTTAATCTCTTCCCGGATCCTTGCCTTCCCTCTGAGATTCTTCAGTCTGTTCCGTACTTCTATGCTCTGGATCTATTTTGGGAAGTTTTAACAGTCTTTTATAATATAGAACTACCATATTATTGAAATGGAATCACAAATGATAAAGTTCACTAGCATTGGCTTTTTGCTAGTTATGTAAAGAAGGATATTCATAAAAGATTTTAAATATTTGTTTGCTTTGAAGTTTATTTTTGTGGGATGGTGGAGATATTTTCCTAGTGATAAAAGTTAAGTTTTCTGGAATTTTGATCTGGATAATCTCTTCATGTTTTGGAACTTTATTCATTTACTTAATATCTACACTTTTAAGTTGCTCATTTTATTTCCCTGTTTATAAGTTTATCAAATATTATCTTTAGGTCAGTACTCTTTGTTGTTATTGGCTGTATGTAAGGATTCTTTTGTCACGGATGATTAATGTACTCCATCTATGTTTGTAGTTTCTAATAACCCCTCTCCCAAATTGGTTTAAAGCTCCATCCAGTCTATTTCCTTCTTCAATCTTAACAGCTATTATGATGAATTGTCACTAATGCAAAGCCAGATGAATGCTTGAGGGCTAAAAAAATTAAATATGTGAATGGTTTTTTGCATTTAAGTTTTAAAATCTTTAAAAAGAAAAGAAGAAGGAGAATGCAATGTTGTGCTAATTGGTGGGGATGTACATGACTTGCATTCATAACAATGTTACATTTTCCCACCTACTTGAACTCAGTCTTGTCTGTGTAATTTGTTTTGGTTTTCTTGCTTGTTTTACCCTTGCACAGTCAGTGTGAGAATTACGAATAATGTTTTTATTCCATAAATCTCTAGATTGAGAGTCATATCCAAAAATACATATCCAAACGTGAGGTAGATCACAAGAAACTGTATTCTGTATCCACCGTTGTGACTGGGTGAGACTTTGAAGGTTCCTGTGATGAGGATAGATACACAAAGGGAAGTAAATAATTTTAGCCAGAGGGCAAACTTTGGCCTATTGATTGCATTAATGATGCAATATCTTGCTAAGTTGATTTATTAGGAGATTGAGTCACAATTATAGTAACTAGTCATAAAGGTATTGGATATTGAAGGACAACTTTAAAACTAGATTGAACCAAATATATTAAATATTCATTTACTCACCTTGGATTTGGCAATTAATAAATTGTGTCCAGTACCTGAGAGCCTAATCGGTTGGTTAACTAAAGCGGGACTGGATCGTTTCCTAAAGACAGTGATTGAAATACCAGAACTTTCTTGCTCACGGAAGAAGTGCACAAGGTCTAGAAATTCAGGAGATGTGATGCTGAAATGGATGGATTATGTGCAACCAGCTCAACTACTATGTCATGTGATGGTTGACATTTGTAGGCTGGAGATAATGGTAGGAGATGCACTGTAGAATTTGGCTCCCTGATTGCAGTGCACATACTTCAATAAAGGTCAAGAGAGAATGACAGACAGTGTGAGCCCCATGACTGTACAAAGTAATGGAGACACAGGAATAAAGACAGTGTTGTAAATCTCACTAATTATTTGTGGTGGCTAATTGATGGTTGGATCCTTAGAAATGAAAACATAGGCAAGGTACTAAGGTAACACTTGCCTATAAAAACAGAAACTTTCCATGTTTGGTAGGTAGAAACCCAAGTGGAAAAACTGCTATAGAAACCCATGATATCTTTCTGGCTATAAGAAAAAATATTTTACAGACCTGGAGCTCCTTGACTGAATGGGAGTCTAAGTTGTTTTGAGAAAATATCCTTCAACAATGCCACACCTGTATCTTCTGAATCTTCCTCCAGCATTTTTTTTTTTTTTTTAGTATCCTGTGGTCATTTATGAAAGTGTCAGTACTTTGGAAGGGGAAATAGACATCTGGAAATCATTAATGTTGAATATGAACTGACATTAATACCTAAACACCAAAGCCTTCATTATTAGAGGCACAGAGTGGTCATTCTGTGGCATATGGAGAGAGTCTTGGCCTGAGACCACTCTACAGATCATGCTTAGTCTCAATACATTTAAAGGAGATAAATATAACTAATTGATAGGTTTCCCACATGGTGCTTGACCATGGAATGAAGTAAGAATAATGGCCCACTAATCCTTCAGTAAAATAATAAACCAATAAGCAATACTGCAGTCCTGGGGAATGGCAAATATCAGTGCCCCAACCAAAACCTGAAAAATTGAAAGGTTGTGATTCCAATTGCATCTCCATTAAACTATCCTATCTGGCCAATGTAAAAGACACATTTCTTGCAATGATTGGGGTTTTGGTAAATTTAATCAGGTGCTGCTCAATCACGTTATTTTGTAGGGTGTTTTTGCTGTCTGCTGGAATACAGTATACATCTCTTAACCTAGCAAATCTGTTTTCACCAAAATTTACATGGATAATCAGAAGCACTTTGCTTTCATTTAGTAGGACAACACTACATCTTCAGTATTTTATTCCAGTGTGTTTTTTTTCAACTCAATCATAACACTTGAGGAAATTTGTTTGTATTCATACTCTATCAAACATCACAACATCCCATTGATGATATTATGATTATTGAATTAGCAAGCAACTTAAATGCCTCAGTTGATCACAAGTGCACGTGATGATAGATTTAAATAGAAGTATCCATATAAACACATGATATACTACTATGTGTCCACTGAATAGGCTTAGAACAATGGTTGCAATGAGTATACTTAGTGCCCCAATCTTTATTTCCTAAAACCAGTTGTCACTAATTAGAACCAGAGAGAGCTGCTTGGAGAACTATATGATTACATGTCTGATATTGAAATTTGTCATGTGAGAATGCAAGCTTCACTAATTTGACCATGAAAATGAATAACATTGCAATGTTTTAAATATATTTAATATAATAAATAGAAATGATGATATACTAATATTCAAACATTTGAAAATATAAGAAGAAAAAATGTTTAAAAGATAATTTTACAGAGATGTCAGGTAAAAAATATAGAAGAAGTGATAACATTATAAAATCTTAATTTTACAACAAACTTCCAATGTAAAATTACTTCAGGCAAGGATCTTCAATGAGGTGATAGGTAGTTGGGGAATAGGATTTTTATATGGTTTTAAAGTATTCTGCCAAACCTAAGTATCAATTTCAAAATGAAGCATGTTTCTTTACTATAGATGATCTGATTGATGGTCACCACCTTTATACTACTGATTACTATCCAGTATGGGAACTCCCTAAGTGCTTCCTGGTGAAATGCAATGGCAGATGTCATAATATCTATGCTGTGCTATTGCAAAAATATGTAACATGATCTAGTCTTGAGGAAACAGGTCAAAATCTGTTTGCAGTAGTTTCTTCAAGAAAACCAGAATTGGGATCTTTAAAGTTTTAGTATCATGGGGAGAAAAAGAGTTAAAAATTATTGAGATTATGAAACAGTAAAGAAAATAAAAACAAAAAAGTGTGTCAAAATTGATTAAATCCTGAATAGAAAAACAAACCAACAAAAATGCTATAAAAGGCTTTCAGGACAAAAGGGGAAATTGGAATATTTTCAATATACATTAAAATTATGTAACTAAATTGATATTAATTTTCTTAAGCATGGTAATGGTACTGTAATTATAGAAACAATGACTTAGTTTTAAGATATCTATGGGAAAACATGTCATGTCTGTTCCTTACTTTTAAATGTATCAGAATGGGGGGGAAACTGGTTGTCTGAGGCACATATCTGAGAACTGTATGTGAACAATGTACAGCACATTCTTGTATTAAAAGACTTGAAGGGAATTTATTTCTTCTAACATCTTAGACAAGGATATTATTTTGTATTAGAGGCTCAGTGCGGGAAGTTACGTGGCCCTGCCCACGAGCTCGCTGTGCTTGCAGCCTCTCCCGCCTCGCTGTACCCACCCTCCTGCAGACCGTCCACCAGACAGCTGCCAGCCTTGCTGCCATCAGAGCCTGTGGGCCGCAGGGGAGGGCTCGAGAGGTGCACCATGCACCTCATGGTGACTGGTCGTTTGGTCGTTTTGATCATGAAACCTCTTGGCCTTTTATTATTATGAATTGTGATATTAAGAATTCACTTATTTCACAATATAAAACTACAGTATTTTAAAAAATTGAATATTCTAAACAGATATTATTTACTATATTTAGAGTAAATAAATGATACAAAATATTTTTCATAATTTGAAATTATACTGGCCTTCAAAAATTTTTATTAAACGTACTTATTGCAATTCTTAATTAACATAGCAAATCAAATTGTGTTGGTCTCTTAGACATGGTAGTCCTACATTTTAAGTAAAAATGATCTGGCCCATATCAGCTACTTGTAACCAAAATTCACCATCCAGAAAAAAAACATTTTTTTATATTGACTTCCTGTGTATAACTTAATTTATAATTAATAACATTTGATTAACGAAGTGCATATGCTTAGAGACATAACATTTTTAATGAAGAGAATTAATAGAATAATCCAGCTAGATTATCATGTCAAAATCTCATATTAACTATAAATTATACAGTAGCTAATGAATCATATTGAAATAATAGTACTGATATATGTGGTAGCTATTTATATCTAAAAATAATATTGTAATATATATATATGTGTGTGTATATATATATATGTGTGTGTATATATATATATATATAATCCTGTTCTTAATATTATGTTGATTGGCTATTTATTTTCAATATTGATGAAGAGTACTTGAAACATAGATTTATTATTATCCACTTGAATTGTGCATATTTTTCTCTCCTGAGTTTTTTTCTTTTTAATCCATTTTAATATTCTTTGTAAATTAATAGTTGTTCCAGCATAATCAAATGCCTTAAACAGTCATATTTTCCTTTCATGTTTTCAACAGATGTGGATTGTTGATTTCTTCTAAGAGCAACTAAGTTGAATTCTATTGTGTCCTTAAGGTAGTTATATAATCACCCAATGGGTTTATATCCAAGTGGATAAATTATTCTTGTTTAACCTTAAACCATAAAAATGTATCTTTGCATGTTTTAGTAAGATTTTTCTTTCAAGGAATTCAACTTTAAATGCTTTCTTTTTCCAAAAATATGACTTATAATCTTACAGAATACTTTTCCAAGCTACAGAATCTTGAAGTATTTTAAAAATAGAATGCACTAAGCTTTTGAAATAGCACATTCAACGTTATAATTAAAAATACAAAGAACCTCTTTCCTAGTTTCTCCAGTAGATAGCCCCACTTCCTCATAAAGTCTCCAATCTGTGGAGATTATACAGATAAAATAATTATAAACATCTTGTAAATCCAGCGGTATAATCATGTTCATAAAATGAAAGTGTTGGTCATTTCAATGTAAATGGTTGATCCTGATCATTGTTAGAGCAAATATATTATGATGTGGCTTAGGATCAATCTTTAAAACCAAGAACTGCAAACCACACAAGTTATTCTCACTCTGCTACATTACCCTTTTATCAAAGGTACAGACTTACTTATGGTAAACTGGTATTTCTTAAAGTGACTATTATACCAGTGATCTCTAAGAATCCTAGCAAATATTAGAAGATTTAATCAAAACAACCAAAATAAACTCAGAAGTGTGCTGAGAACATAAACCTTAGTATTAAATCAAATTGCCTGTATCATTTCATCTAAATTTTCAGAAAATGTCAGTATGAGTAGATAAATGAGGCAAGAAAGGACATATCTGAAAGAAAGATTAAAGAGATGATTGAAGAGTTTTAATTTTCTCGCATAAGGAACATTTTAGATTTAAAGTTTTAATCTGAAATATCTGTTGCCTTGACTTTTCTTACTATTTGATTTTTCTTTCTTGTTAAACACTCATAAAACTATTTAGCTTTGGATTCTTCTGCGCACTTTTTCTATTTAGAAAATTCTGTTTTGGTGGAAGTCAGCCCAATATTACGAATTTTTGCATGCTGACCAAAATGCAGATGTGTCCACGCAACTTTATTATATTCTCAAATTCCTTCGCTTGCTCTGCACACATTTAGCAAACTAAGATTCAGAAATTTATTTGTGTGAGAGTGTTAGTTAGTTATGTTGAATTTGATAATTAAATATAGATCGCCTCAGCATAAATATAGGTAAAGTACAATTTTAATGTGTGTATACAACCAAGTAGGAACTGAATATATATGCACTAATAAATATCTCTTTTATGAACAATGATAATTAACATTCAGAATGATTATACAGATACTTCACTTAATATTTAAAATTATATTCTTTAATGTTTTTATCTATAGCTTAAATCAAATTACATAAAAAATAATTTGTCCAAAAATTAATTTTACTTAGCATCTCTTTTTTTTTTTAAATAAAATCTAAATGTTACACATAAGATGAATTTTCAGCAACCCATGGTCTCAGAGGAACTACAGATGATTTGTTTTATTTGTATTTTTCAGTTATAGGTTTTAATATTTTGGGTATTATATGTTGATTTATTAGATTCACTTTACATACTGAAACATTAGTAATTTGTGATCTAAGATAATTATGACATTTTATTGGAAAATTAAAACATTAAACTCTATAATATTTAAGTTCAACCATGTGCTGGCATCACTTATAATTCAAAGAAAAGTTAATAATTTGTATAATCTAATTAACAAATGATTATATTATCCTGAATATTTTCTTTAGGCATTTATTAAATTTAAAAATAAAAAACATTTTTTCTCAGAATTTCAAGATTTATTTTTCATTGAATTTATTGGAGTGACATTGGTTAATAAAATTAGGTGTCAATTAGGTTTCAGGTGTCAATTCTATTCATTGTCTGTATATTGTACTGTGTGTTCACCACCTCAAGTCAAGTCTACTTTCATCCTCTTTATCCCCCCTTTACCCTTCTACTTCTCCTCAATCCCCTTTCCCTCTGATAATCACCATACTGTTGTCTGTGCCTATAAATTTGTTTTTTATTTGCTTAATCACTTCACCTTTTCACCTAGTCCACCAATCCCCTGCTCCTCTGACCGCTCTCAGTCTGTCCTCTGTACATATAACTCTATTTCTATTTTGTCTGTTAGTTTATTTTGTTCATTAGATTTCACATGTGATTGAAATCATATGGTGTTTGTCTTTCTCTGACTGGCTTATTTCACTTAGCATGATACTCCATGCTATCTCAAAAGGCAAGATGGGCAAGTAGAACTCCACTGTGTAAATGTACCACGCTTTTTATCCACTCACTTACTATTGGACACTAAGGCTGCTTCCAAATCTTGGCTATTGTGAATGTTTTAAAAATAACTTATATATACTAATGGAAAATTCAGAAATAGGGTGGTATGCTAAGAAAACACCAGTGTTAGCCAGTGTTAATATTAGCATCACTATAATTTTAATCATTTTTCTATGAGAAGCCATACATAATCCCCAAATTGGTATTTTATTAGTAATCTCAATCTGTAGGTTTCTCTACATATTTATTTATTTATAGCTTTGTATTCTTTTAGATATACCCTTTATCAGAATATTTAAATATGTTATTAAGATTTATTTCATAAAATGTATATATCAAAAGTTTGACCTTGCATTAACATTAAAACTTTTCATTTTTATAAAGATATGTATGATTGATATGCAACTTTTATTGCTAATTCTTTGTAGTTCTTAAAAATTATTTTGTGATATGTGTGTGTAGGAACAAAGTTACTAAGTCAAATTTCATATAATGTGTTAAAAAGAACTTCAAAAAAACAACCAAATATCTTTCTAGAAAATTTGCAGTACCCTGCAAATAACATCAGGGTATAAGTGTTCCTGTATTACTGCACCTTTAAAATTTTTACATAATAATAACATATTATATTTTTACATTTTTAGACAAAATAATTTGTAGGCATAATTTAAATTACAAGCAAGAACTAGTCTACAAAGTTTTTGAGTTTTATTTATTTATTTTAAGTTTTAATATGGCTAGGATATAGAAAAGTGGATAAAGCTTTATTAATGGTTTTATGGAATCTGTTGTCACTGTTCTCAGGGAATATAGCTTATATGCATATTTTTTCAATATCAGCAATTAAGTTACTCAAATGATTTTATTTATTTTTTCAAAGACAGGGGAGTATATAAAAAGCCCCTACAATAAATATGTCAATTTCTCATTATATAAATTTTAATTACTATGTATTTAATGTCACCCATATTCATGTTCAATATTCCTTGTAAATTGTGTCTTTTTATTAATTCTTTATTGTTGAAAGTTTTACTTATGTCTCCTTCCCCCCCCCCCCCCCCATTGACCTCTTCCCACAGGCTCCTGCCCTCTAGGCATGTCCCCACCCTCCTATTGTTGATGTTCATTGGTCATGCTCATATGCATGGATACAAGTCCTTGGGTTGATTTCTTACACACACACACACACACACACACACACACACACACCTCCTTCCCACTGAGGTTTGATGGTCTGTTCAATGCATCTATGTCTCTGGATCTATTTTTGTTCATCAGTTTATGTTGTTCATTATATTCCACAAATGAGTGAAATCATATGATATTTATCTTTCTCTGACTGGCTTATTTTGCTTTGCATAACTCTCTCCAGGTCTATCCATACTGTTGGGAATGGTAAGAGCTCTTTCTTTTTTACAGTAGGGTAGTATTCAATTGTGTAGATGTACCACTGTTTTTTAGTCTACTCATCTGCTGTTGGGCACTTAAGCTATTTCCAAATCTTAGCTATTGTAAATTGTGCTGCTATGAACATAGGAGTGCATACATCTTTTCTGATTGGTGATTCTGATTTCTTGGGATATATTCTTAAAAGTGAAATTTCTGGATCAAATGAGTTCTCTTTTTTACTTTTTTGAGGATACTCCATACTGTTTTGCATTCCCACTGGCAATGCAAGAGGGTTCCTTTTTCTCGGCATCCTCTCCTGAACTTATTGTGTGTTGATTTATTGATAATAGCCATTCTGACAGGTGTAAGATGGTACCTCATTGTTTTTTTTGATTTGCACCAAATTACACCATATGCAAAAATAAACTCAAAATAGATAAAGGATTTAAACATAAAATGGGATACCATACAAATCTTAGAAGAATCCATAGGCCACAAAATAGCAGTCATATGATGATGCAGCAGTATCTTTAGCAATACATCTCCTAGAGCAATGGAAACTAAGGAGAAAATAAACAAATCGGACTATATCAAAATTAAAACAAACAAACAAACTTCTGCACAGCAAAAGAAACCATCAGCAAAACAATAAGAGAGCCCACTGCATGGGAGAGCATACTTGCCAATGTTATCTCTGATAAGGGTTTAATATCCAAAATTCATAGGGAACTCATACAACTTAACAAAAGGAAGATAAACAATCCAATCAAAAAATGGGCAAAGGACCTAAATAGATACTTTTCAAAAGAGGACATACAGAAGGCCAAGAGATATGCGAAAACATGCTCTAAGTCACTAATCATCCGAGAGATGCATTTGTGACTTTGTTGAGGGTTTTAGCATCCATGTTCATCAGTGATATTGGCCTATAACTCTCTTTCTTTGTAGTATCTTTATCTGGTTTTGGGATTAGGGTAATGCTGACTTCATAGAAAGAGCTTAGAAGTTTTCCTTCCTCTTAAAATTTTTGGAATAGTCTGAGGAGGTTAGCTTTCAGTTCTTCTTTGAATGTTTAGTAAAACTCCCTTGTGAAGATGTCCAGGCCAGGGCTTTTTTTTGCTGAAAATTTTTTATTATTGCATCAATTTCATCAGTAGTTATTGGCCCATTCAGGTTTTCTGATCCTGATTGAGTGTTGGAAGATTGTATTATTCTAGGAATATGTCCATTCCATCTAGGTTGTCCAGTTTGTTGGAATAGAATTGTTCATAGTATTTTTTTACAATCCTTTTTTTTCCCCTGTGGTTTTGTTTGTTACTTCACCTCTTTCATTTCTGAATCTGTTTATTAGGTCCTCTCTCTTTGTCTCTTTGTGAGCCTGGCAAGAGGTTCTTCAATTGTATTTAACCTTTCAAAGAACCAGATCTTGGTTCTATTGATCTTTTGTATTTTATTTTATTTTATTTTATATTATTTTATATTTTATTTTATTTTATTTTATTATTTTATTTTATTTTATATTTTATTTTACTTTTTTGGTCTCTATGTCATTTATTTCTGGTCTGATCTCTCTTGTTTCCTTCCTTCTACTTACTCTGGGCTTTTCTTTTTGCTCTCTTTCTAGTTCTTTACATTGTCAGGTTAAATTTTTTTCTGGTTTTTTGAGGTAGGCCTGTAGTGCTCTGAACTGCCCTCTCATGACTGCTTTCATTGTGTCCCATAGATTTTGGATTGTTGTGTTTTCATTTTCATTTGTTCCCAGAATTTTTTTTATTTCTTCCTTTATCTCTTTGGTAACCCAGTCATTTTTTAATAGCATGCTAATTAGCCTCCATGTGTTTGTTAATTTTTTTTATTGTACTTGATATTTAATTTTATGCCATTGTAATCTGAGAATATGCTTGATATTATTTCAATCTTCTTAAATTTTAGAGACTTAGCCTTTGTCCTAATATGTGGTCTATCTTTGAAAATGTCTCATGTGCACTTCAGAAGAATGTATATTCCTTAGCTTTAGGGTGTAAAGTTTTGAATATATCAGTTAGTTCTTTCTGATCTAATGAGTCATTTAGGCTTGCTGTTTCTTTGCTGATTTTTTTTTTTTTTTCTGTCTAGAGGATTTATCCAGTTGTGTCAATGTGGTATTAAATTACCCTGCTATGATTGTGCTGCTATCTATCTCTCCCTTGATATCTTCCAGAAGTTGTGTGGGGTTTTTTGTTTGTTTGTTTCATTTGTTTTTTTGTATTTGGGTGCCCCTGTATTGGGTGCATATATTTTACCAGAGTTATAACCTCTTGTTGAATTGATCCCTGTAGTATTATGAATTGGCCTTCCTTATCTCTTGTTATGGCCTTCACTATGAGGTTAACTTTGTCAGATATAAGTATTGCTACCCCAGTTTTTTTTCACTTTTATTTGCCTGAATTTTTTTTTCCATTCCTTCACTTTCTGTCTGTGTAAGTCCTTTGTTCTGAGGAGGGTCTCTTGTAGACAGTAAATATATGGGTCATGTTTTCTTATCCATTCAGCTACCATATGTTTTTTGGTTAGAGCATTTAATCCATTTAAGTTTACAGTTATTATTGACGAGAGGCCCAGTGCATGGATTCGTGCACTGGTGGGGTCCTTCAGCCTGGCCTGCACCCTCTTGAAATCCGGGACCCTTTGGGGGATGTTGGATAGCTGGTTTGAGCCCGATCCCCGCAGACCCGATCCAGACAGGAGGGAGCCTGATCCTGGGCATTGAGCATCTGTCCCCTGGTGGTTAGTATGCATCATAGTAACTGGTTGACAAGCTGCTTGGTCACTTAAGCTTTTATATAGATAGATAGATATATAGATAAGTACTTGTTTGTTGCCATTTTTATTCTTTATGCCTGTGTTCCTTCTTCCCTTTCTACTTCCTCCTTTTACAGAAGTCCCTTCAGCATTTCTTGTATTGCTGTTTTGGTGGTAATAAACTCCCTTAGCATTTTTTTTTTTTTTTGTCTGCAAAACTCCTGATTTCCTCTTCACTTTGAATGATAGTCTTGCTGGGTATAGTATTCTTGGATTCAGTACCTTGTTTTACATCACTTTGTATGCTTTATTCTATTCCCTTCTGGCCTAATGTGTTTTATGTTGAGAAATCAGTTGATAGTCTAATGGGACATCCCTTGTAGGTAACTTTCTGTCTCTCTGGAAGCCTTTAAGATTCTTACTTTGTCAATGATGTTTTCCAATTTAACTAAGATGAGTCTTGGTGTCTGTCTGTCTTCTTGGGTTCATCTTGTTTGGGACTCCGTGTGTTTCTTGGATTTGTGTGACTTTTTTCTTCCCAAAGTCAGGGAAGTTTTCTGTCATTTTTTCTTAAAACAGGTTATGTATGCCTTGCTCAGCTTCCTCTTCTTTTGGCACCCCTATTATGCAGATGTTTTTTCATTCAAAGCTCCCTTATACTCTCCTCCTGCTTTTAAGGTGTGTTTTTGTTCCCCCAGTGGCTGTTTTTATTTTTCTCCCTTGTCTTCTAACTCATTGATTTGGTCCTCAACTTCTTCTAGACTACTGTTGAAATCTTCCATTGTGTTCTTATTGCAGCTATATCATTCTTCATTTCCTCTAGATTCTTATACATGTTGGTGAATTTCTTATCCAGCCTTTTCAAGGTCCTTATAATCATTGCTCTGAATTCTTTCTCTGACAAATCGTTTGCCTCCATTCCATGTATTTCCTTTTCTGGTGATTCTACCTTTTCTTTCACATGGGCATTGTTTCTTTGTCTCCCCATTTTTCTGTTTCTTTGTTTCCCTATGTTTCTGTTTCTTTGTGATTATTTCTATGTATTACATCAAACAAAAAATGCCACCCAGATTGTTTTAATTTGTCTTAAGTATCAGATGATTTGTGGGACCAAGTGGTTCATTCAGTCTCTAAGGTCTTCTGGGCTGGGTATTCCAGGGGTGTCCCCTACTTGAGATATTTGAGTCCTCTTGATGTAGTAGGGTGTTGAATGTTATTGTCCCATTCATGGATGAAGTCTCCTCACAGGGTGTTATTGTTATGTGGCCCACTCTCTACCACATCATGCCAACAGTTGTGGTTGTGCTGAATAAATAGCACAGAATACAACACAGGACAACACAAAAGGAACAGAACACGAATATACACAAGACAACTATAACCCCAATAGAAGTGACCACCAGAGAAAAGAGAATTAGCAGAGAGAAAGGAGAGCAAAAATGAAGTGAGAAAAGAATAAAAGAAAAAAAAGAAAAAAATATGGGAGACAGCTCAATAAAACAAACAAATAAAACAAAAAGCAGAAACAAAAACAGAAGAAGGAGAGGTGGCATAATCAGTAGAGGCAGAGCTTAAGTACAGAAAATAAGGCTAAGGAATTGGATGACTAGGGGAACATGGTTTAGTACAAAGGAAGGAGAAAAAGAGAATGGACAGATAAGAAGGAAAAAAAAATAAAAATGTTTTTTATTTATTTATTTATTTTTAAAAGGAGATAGAGGAGAGAGCAAATAGACCTAAATCTAGGAAGCAAAACTAATAAAAAAAATTAGAGGAAGAAAATAGCAAGAGAGAAGAGGAAAAAAAATTGAAAAAACAAACAAACAAATTGAGTAGCGAAGAAATAGAAAAGAGAAGGGGAAATGGAGTAGAAGCAGAGAAGAGGAAATTAGATATATGAATAAGCCAACAGGGACTACAATAATAATAATACACCAATAAAGCATATAAAGAAGATCACTTTTTAAAAAGTGGTAAAAAGAAAGAAAAGGGAAAAGCTAGAGCAGAGGATGGAAGAGAAAAACAGGATAAAAAAGGAGAAGGGAGGGAAAAAGGTGAAAAGTAAAATAGAATAACAAAAAATTAAAAAATATAATACTAAAAAATAAAAAATATGTATTTTTTAAATAAAAAAATTGAAGTGTCATTTGCTTCAGCTGTGTTTTAATGCACCATGGGGGCTGATTTAGGACTCCACTCTTCTGTCTGCCAATTCTGGGCTTCCTCTTAGGTAGTTAGGTGCTGACCACTGTCAGGTACTGTCTTTGGAGATTAGCACCATGTTGAAGCTCCAAGCAATCCACCACTCTGCTGCTTGTGTCTGTCTCCACAGGCCTGCTTTGCCTGTCTGCCAGCTGTCAATCTTTATCACTCAAGAGTCTGTTTCTTTCAGGGGTTTAGATGGGGTTGGTGCTGTTTTGCTATCTGGGGATCAGATGGATGCATTTTTCCTGACCCAGAGCAACTCCTCTACAAGTGGCCCAAAATATAACCCTTCGTTGGTCAGAGATCTTGTATGGAGACCAGTGAGGTTGGTCAGAAACCTGAAGTTTTTATCAGTCTGATTCCCAGATAGTGGGGGAGACCAACCCCTCTTCCAACTCAGTTATTGAGCTCTTTGGGGCTATTCATAGCCTTTGCTTCCTTTGTGTAACTCAAAATGCAGGCAGGGTGTGGCAGGCTATATTCCCTGCCTTGAGGCCACTGGGGGCGGCTAGCTCTTCTGGAGAGAAATGCCAGCTTGGGTTTGAAGCGTTACAAAGAGTCCTGGCCACCTCTCGCTGCCCTGTCTCCTTCCCCATCCTCTTCTCAGACTCCTCAAATCTGTGCCTCTCCCTGCACCAGAGCTTCAGGTGAGTTTTTGCAACTGAAAAGTACTATATTCTGGGTTTAGCAAATAAAAGCAAAGACAAAACAAAACAAAAGCAAAACAACCATGAAACTGGAAATTGTGGATTTCTCGCCCCCAGCATCACGCAGGTCGGGCTGCATTTCAGGTCGACTTTCAGGGCGCAGTCCCCCACAGCTGTGGTCTTAGGTCTAAATTCCCTGGGAGCCAGTAGCCCTGCAGGTTTTCCTTTTCATAATCGGGTATTACACCTGTCACGAAGGGACGAACCTTAGTTCAATGCAGCCTCCACCTTACCCTTTCGGCCTGGGGGCGGGCATCTCTCTCCAGCCCAGATCCCCACTCCTACCATTCTCCAGGCATGCTCTGCCCTTCCTATTTGGAGATTGTTTCCTCAGCTGTGTCTAATTTGTTAATTCCAGAGGGATGCTTTCCAATTTAGTTGCTTTTCCTGTCTGGCTCTGTGGGAGAAGAAGGGCAGGTGAACCACATGTCTGCCTATTCGGCTGCCATTTTCTTCTCTAGTCAATTGTGTCTTTTATGAAATGGCCCCATCTATATAGTTTAATGCCTTTTCTCTTGAATTTTTATTTTCTAATATTAATACAGTCAACCTCACTTTCCTTTGTTCTTTTGCCTGATCTAGCCCAACCCTTATTTAAAAATGCCTTTTGTCTTTGATGTGTTTACTATATGTTGTACTTACCTTTTAAACAAATTTTATTAAAGGAGATACATGTAATTATAAATAAAAAGCCCTAATTATACGCATTCATTTCCAGTGAATGTATGCATGTAACTACCAGTCAAAACAATAATGAGAACACTTCTAACATACAAGAAGCACATACTCCTCATGAAATCCCTTGCTTTTTATTCAGAACCTGAGTCCTTTGTGTTATGATTGATATAGATGGATTTATCTTACTTGGCTTATTTTCAAATTTTGTGGCTTTATATATTTTTTTCTATGTCAAATGTATTGTATTTATTTTTATTTTCTCCACTGAAAGGATTGTATTCTCTTTTTATTACATTTTTTTAAAATTGCCTTTATATTTCTCAAAATGTTACCATAACCCATGTATCCAAACAGAATCAAATTTAAGTTATATATAATAACTTTTGACTCCTTCCTAAAAGAAGGTTTGGGATTTAGCATGAAATCACATTCCTCATTCTCCCACTTCCTGACATTAAAAATATAAAGCTCATTCCCCCAGAAGCCCTAAGGAGAAGGACTCTGTAATATGATGTACAAAGTCCTCAAGGAAATGCCATTACACTGGAGACCGATGTGAGCATAAGGTTGCTGTTTCTTCTATTATCCTCGAAAATAAGTCAAGCCAACGGAAATTCATAACAACATAACTCAACAACAGACAGCTAAAACCAAGGCTCCAGAAAGCTGTTATAATTGATTCACATCCTATAATGTTTGTATGTAGGATTCCTGGATCTCATCTTAGTGATCTATTTTTTAAAAAATTTTCTGCCCCCAAGTGAGCCAGAAAATAATCAGTAATAAAATATGCCATAAATGCAATTTTGCATTTCTCAGTAGTTGATGGTAGATTAAGAAAATAATTTCAATCTGTTTTTAAAAATTTCTAGATTTTAGTGAGTACTAGTGTTTACTATAGATTTATTTGTGCCTACTTTCCTATACATATAATTTTTTAAAAAGTTATCTTTTAGAAAAAGTTTAGATTCACACAAAATTTATGAAGATAGTACAGTTTTATAAACCCCACACTTTGTTGCCTTCATTAATAACATGGTTTATTTGGTATGATTGATGAATTAAAATGAAAGATTATTAGTAAGTAAAGACCACACATTATTCAGATTTTCTTAGTTTTTACCTTTCACTCCTTTTTCTGTTCCAATAGCTCATACAGAATACCACAATATATTTAATTGTTGTGTTTCTTAGTTATGAAATGTCTTAGTCTTTTTGTGTGTGTAACCTTTAATGATTTGAAGAGTATTCATTCAGAATGACTCTCAATTGGGATGTGTCTGATGTTGTTTGTTTGTGTGGGTTTTTGTTTTGTTTTTCAAGTATCTTTTTATTGATTTCAGAGAGGAAGGGAGAGGGAGAGCTAGACAGAAACATCAATGATGAGAGAGAATCATTGATCGGCTGCTTTCTGCATGCTGCACACTGGGGATCAAGCCCACAACCCAGACATATGGCCTGGCTGGGAATTGAACTGTGACCTCCTGGTTCATAGGTTCATGCTAAACCACTGAGCGACACCTGCCTGGCCTCTGATGTTTTTGCAATGGTTGTTTTGGAATTTTGTATTCTTGGGAGGAAGACCCCAGAGGTAAAGCCCGCTTCCCTATACATCCTATCAAGAATATTTATTATCGAACTGACATCACTGTTGATGTTAAACTTCACTATTCAGCTGAAGTAGTATTTCTCAAGGTTTACTACTATAAATCTAGTGTTTTTTCCCCTCTTTCCATACTGTATTCTTTGGAAAGAAGTCATTATGTACAGTCCACATTTAAGGATTGTACAGTTATAGTCCTCTTCCTTAAGGATGGAGAATCTTCATACAATGTGTGAGCTCTTCTGCACAGATTTGTCTATTGTGCCTCATCGATTTATTCATTTACTCATTCATTCATAGAAGTATGTACACATGGACATTTATTTATATTTTGGATTATAATCCAATACTAATTTATTTTATTGTTAAAACTGCTGAAGCTTTGGACTTGGAAAATCCTTTTATTAGATAGCGGTGTCCTGTACATATATTCCCATACATGTTTGTTGTTTGTTTATGTGTTTGCTGCACTTCCACATTTTACGATATTACACGATGCCCCAAGCTCATCTTGTATTTTCGCTGTTCGTGTCACAGAATTAGGCATTTTTACACAGGTCCTGGCTCCTATTTAGACATTGAGGAGGCAGCTGTGTTCATTGCTGTGTGGTGGCCACTAGATCTCTCTGTTTAGAGAACAAGGACAAATATGTGATCATATTGACACTGCATACATACCTGTGTATAACTGTTTCTATACGTAACCATCCGTATTTATATTAAACTAAATAGTGCACGCCTATGTGTTTAATTCTAATCCATTACCACATGAATTATCCTGGCACCCCTCTCTTGCTTGTCAGTAAATACTTACTCCAACATTGGAAAATTTGGTTGTGTCCATCTGTCAATCATTTATTTAATTATTCAATTCTCATAATCACGTGGATGCAGTCTATACTTTTGATTAACTTAAACATTTACTGAAATCAAGTTTTGGTAAACATTGGCCCAAGAAAATTCGTAAGACTTCAGCTTCAACTCTGACATATAAAGAATTCGGAAGTCATTATTTTGGTTTTGCACAAGAAAGGCTTGGGAAATCTAAAAATCAGTGACCTCTTGGACCCTTCATCGAAACAAAGCTGCCACCTTAAATCTGGAGAGGGGACACAGAGGAGAGACAGAGCTGAGCTATGCTTACCTGAAGCAGAAGCTGCTAAAGCCTTTAACTGGGACATTTAATGGTATTTTTGAATAATTACCAGAGGCTAAATGTGTATAATAGGTGAGTGAGAACCTCCTGGGGGAGGGGGTGTGGAGGTGTAGGGGATGCTGAAGTCTTGGTAGGGGCACACCATCCAGAACTCTATTAGGTTCTTAAGGCAAGGATCCCCAAAAGATCTCATCAAAGCTCTGGGAAAGGGGAAAGAAAGATTAATCCTTGTGAAATGCATGGAGAGTCTTCTCCATAATAAAACTTCTCTAAGAGGAAGGATTTGACAGAGCCTTATCCCTACTATGAGAATAGAATCCAGCCAGTGAGAAGCTGATAAAAAAAAAAAAATTAAATATAGTGACAGGAACTTAGAAATTTAATACATACAATAAAACTACTGAAAATCTAATTTAAATCAATAGAACTGAATAGAAAATCTAGAAAACAGATCCCAGCTTATATAAGAATTTCTCATATGATAAAATTACTATTTCAGTTTAATAAGAAAAAAGGTAGATGATTTCATGCATGGAGATAGTAAAACTTTGTATGTCTTATCATTTAGGAAAAATAAAATTACAAACATATTTTACCAAAAGAGAGAGGAATTAAAATGAATTAAGTGGTTATAAAATAAAAATGAAAAACATAGCTATTCTTTGAGGAAGTCTTGGAGAAATTAAAAACCAAGAAAAGGAAAAAGTTTCTTAAAGAAGACAATATTAAGAGTGGCATGATGGACTATGTCAAAATAAAGTTTTGCATAGGAAAATACCTGGTAAACCAAATCAGCAGACACCCAGTACATTTGGAAAAATAAATGTAATTTAGCCAGTGGTAAAACTTCATAATGAACAGAGCTTTTGAAAGAAGAAAGTAAGCTACTCAATAAAAATAAAAATAAAAAACTGAAAGAGGTCATAAAAGGATAATTCACAGAAGAGAAAACCCAAATATTCATCACACATAAAAAAGAATTTTTTAACTCAGTTGTACTCATATAAATGAGTAATAGATTGACAATGTGATATCATTACACCCATAAACTTGTTAGTAGTGAAGTTGCAGCAAATAAACAAGAGTCTCATTATGAAAGATTTTTCATGCTATGTTAAATACCTTTAAATTCTGCAATCAATATGGATGTAGTGATTATATATATATATATATATATATATATATATATATATATATATATCCTCCTCTGAGGACATGTTTTTATTGATTGAGAGAGAGAGAGAGAGAGAGAGAGAGAGAGAGAGAGAGAGAGAAACATTGATGTGAGAAAATAACATCAATCGGTTGCCTTTCATATACCCCATGACTGGGGATCAAACCTGCAACCCAAGGATGTGCCCTGACCAGGAATTGAACTGGCAACCTTTCGATGCACAGGAGGATGCTCAACCAACTGAGCCACTCTGGTTGGATATATAGTAAAATATTTTAAAATTGAGTAGGCGATAGAAAAACTGGAATATGCTAAGCAATTAGAAAATTAGTGTTGAAAATCTCAAAGATCATTTGAAAGTTACTTTGATGCCATTAACCAAGATAGAAAAACAGGAGAGAAAACAAAACAGATCTTGGGGCATAATGATAAATATCAATTCCTCTTTAATAGTTAGGTTAATATGATCACTAATACGGTGCATATATTTCTAAAAGATGTAAGGGTTTGATATATACCCTAGTGGCATTGCTATATACACATATTAGCTAAGAATGGAAATGAATATTCACTCCAGGAGAGAGTGAAGCAAGATGATAAAAGGGGCTTATGCAACTCAGACTCACACCCACAATGAATTCTTGGGCACTGAATATGGAACCAGCACATCAATGCATTGGTATCATGTTCATATGGCTGGTGTTACAGAGTTAGTTTTCTGTAGCTATGTTTTAGAATTCTTGGAAATGAAAAGAGCAGTAGTATTATTCTACTTCTGTTCTAGATACATTGTGCCAGAGTTTCCTGTGCAAAAAATATGAAAAAAAAAACATATGCTATAGATTGGAATATAGTTTAATATGCATGAGCATATTTACTTGCTTATGAAACCTGGATGTATATAGATGCTCATTTTTGTTTGTGTTTATTTATATCTAACATGATATTTAATTAAACTTGATAACTGATTTTTCACAAGAGAAAAATACTCTTTTAGGTGGAAAAAATTGAATGGAATTTTCTGTATAAGAGAATGAGTAGAGGGGAATAAGACTAATAAAACTGTTTTTGCTATGTCGCCTCCCCTAAGGCTTTGGTTAAAAGCATTCTTCTATTACTTACCAATGTGCATCCAGTCTCGCAAATATAGAGTGACATTGTGGAGAGTTTTTGTATCTGCTTATATGCCAGCATAATTATTTAGGGCTTTTTTTTTTCACTTTTAAAATTCTCCTGCTTTGGAAAATAAATTATATGGCCACCCTTTTCAAATAATACTGTTTTACTGAAGTTTACATTGAACTGTGTATTCATCCTCTTATAATTAATTTCAGGTAATTCTACAGATTTTCTCAAACATTTTATATCTGCTTCCTATAATGAACTACACTTTCCTATCACTCATGTGGATTTATGTACAAGTAACTAGTTCAACCTTTACTTAGTGTCATGAATCTATACTCTAATAAATAATTGTCCAGTAAGAAACTCCATCATCAGAACATATAATTACAATGCATGATGATAAATAAAATAGGAGCTATACATAGAACTGCTTGGTATTGTGTTGAGAGGAATTATTAGCCATGGAATTTTACAGAGTCAGCAAAGGCCTTATAGACAAGGTGAGATTTCCACTGGCTGTTGACTAACTTGCAACTAGGTTTATGCTGAGCTTTCACTCTTAGAGAACTGATGAAACCAGACAAGTCTCAACTAGACTCTAGGCAGGGGGATGTGAGCAGTTTTTACCTTTATTGTTTTAGCCCCAGAACCAGTGTAATTTGTAGCAGTTAGTTTATATAAATGCTTGTGGCTTGAATGAATACATAAATAAGTAGATTAGGAAAGAAAATAGGAAAAATGCTAAATCTCTTTTATGTCTCCAAATTCTACGTTCCTTTTCTCATTTACACATATTAATCAGTGCCAGCTAGGATTTGGAATTAATAATTTCCAATTCATTGTGGAACCATTTTACAATTCAAATATGAATAATTTTATTTTCCATATATACCCAGGTAAATATTTTTAATCAACCACTATTTTTATTTATAATGTTATATTCCTTAGGGTTCCCAAGGCATAATAAAGTACTGACTTCTAGAAATTCATAATTCAATGCAAGAGATAAGACACTCCATTAAGAGGCAGACTCTTGCAAGGCAGCAAATATTAACATGTTGCATGAGTGGCGCAGTGAATACAATATATATGATTTCAGAAAAGAAAGGTCACTGAGCTGGAACTCTAAAAAAAAAAAAAGAAAGGAAAATTATTGAGGAGGTGAGACTTGGGTTGAAATGCAGAGGTGAAATATTATTTTGTTGTATTAAGAAAAGTGTCTTAAGTATATTTTGTTTTTCTAATCTCTTTTTCACACAACCTCCCCTCTAACAGCTATCAGTCTGTTCTTTGTAACTATGTACCTGTTTTCTTTGTTAGTTTATTATATTCATTAGATTCCACTTATAGATTAAATCATATGGTATTTGTCATTCTCTAACTGACTATTTTCACTTAACATAATATTCGACAAGTCCATCCATGCTGTCAATAAGATGCTCTTGCTTTCTACAGCTGAGTATTAAAAAGAATGATAACAGCAACAACAAAATACATCGACAAAGAGAATAGTGTGGTGATTACCAGAGGCAAAAAAGGTTGGGGGGAGGTAGAAGGAGGAAAAATGGGAATTAATGGTGATGGAAGGAGACCTGACTTTTGGTGGTAAATGCACAATACAATATACAGATGGTGTATTACAGAATTGTACACCTGAAATCTATATAATTTTATTAAACAGTGTACCCAAAACATTCAATAAAGATTATAAAATATTAAAAGAAAAGCAGTGGAAGGACATTGTTCATAATTCTAAAGATAGAATTAATCTTTTTAGATAATCACTCCATTTAGAATATTTAGGGTGTATTCCATATTCTACTCCTCAACATAATAGAGACTGTGGCCTGGTGAACAAAATTTGTGCACAAGGAGGGGGGTGTCCCTCAGCCTGGCCTGTACCCTCTCCAATCTGGGACCCCTCGGGGGATGTCTGACTGCCAGTTTAGGCCTGATCCCTATGGGACATCCCTCTCACAATCCAGGACTCCTGGCTCCAAACTTCTCACCTACCTGCCTGACCACTCTGCCTACTGTCCTGATGGCCCCAACTGCCCCCTCTTCCAATCTGCTTGCCCACAAATGCCCCCCCACCAGCCTAATTTGCACCCAACTGCCCCCCTTGCTGGCCTGCATTATTATTATCTAATCTAATAAAAGAGAAACATGCAAATTGACTGCACCACTGCCCCAAGCCATGCCCATCAGTCAATCACAGTGACTATATGCAAATTAACCCAACCAAGATGGCGGCTGGCAGCCACGGAGCTGGAGCAAGCAGGAGGCTTGGTTGCCCTGGTGATGGAGGAAGCCAAGCTTCCCACCTGCCCTGGCCGTCTGTGGCCTCCGCACAAGGCAACAAAGTTTCAATTATAGAAGATAAATAAATCCCAGATACCTGCTTCCAGCCAGCCTCCATTGGGAGCTTGGGTGGCTGGGGGTTGTGGCCAGCCTGCAAACAGCCATCAGCCCCTCACCCAGGATGGCCACACTCTCATGGGTGAGGGTCCCCGCTGGGGAGCTTAGCCAGCTTGCAAACAGCCATCAGCCCCTCACCCAGGCTGGCCAGGCACCCCAGCGGGACCCCCCACTCTGATCTGGGACACCTTTCAGGGAAAACCAGCCAGCCCCCACCCGTGCACGAGGCCTCTATCCTATATAATAAAAGGGTGATATGCAAATTGACCCTAACAGCAGAACTGGGAATGACTGGTCACTATGACACACACTGACCACCATGGGACAGACGCCCAATGCAAGAGTTGTCCCCTGGTGGTCAGTGCGCTCCCACAGGGGGAGCTCTGCTCAGCCACAAGCCAGGCTGCCAGCTGCCAGTACAGCAGTGGTGGTGGGAGACTCTCCTGCCCCCTCAGCAGCACTAAGGATGTCCGACTGCAGCTTAGGACTGCTCCCCACTGGCAAGTGGAGATCCTCCAAGGGCTCCTGGAGGGATGTCTGACTGCCAGCTTAGGTCCAATCCTCCGGGGAGCAGGCCTAAGTCAGCAGGTGGTCATCCCCTGAGGGGTCCCAGACTGTGAGAGGGCACAGGCCGGACTGAGCGATCCCCCGAGTGCACAAATTTTTGAGCACCAGGCTTCTAGTTATTATTATATTTACAAAATAATCACTTTATTAAAAAGACTGATTTAATGTATTTTTAATTATAAAATCAGAAACAGGTAGGAAGGTAGAGATTGCATATATAGAAAGTATTAATTTTATGTACTCTTTATAATTATCTTTACAAAAATCATAACCCTCGTCATATAACACCCCACTTTGCCTCATGTAAGCGTACAATGAATCCTTATTCAATAAATCAGTGAATGAATTATTGAAATCAAGTAATCTAAGCTTTCAATATCATGTTTTGATCTAGTACACCAGAAGGCTCTCCAAACATGGTTTAATAAGCAGGCTTCTTCTAAGTAATTAAGTTGTTTTATAATAATAATAATAATAAAAACTCATTTAATAGTATAAATAAAAAAAGTCATCTCTAATACACAGATAATTACCTAAGAAAAACTTCATATTAGTGCTTCTATTCATCTTATGTTTCATAATTTATTTGAGTAAATATGCCTACATATTTAAATGTTCAGAATTGTCATCTGTCTAATGTGAACTAATCTACCTTTTAATATAACCTTTATCTCTGCCAAATCTACTTTTGTACCATTATATTTTTTACATCTTTATTGTTGAAAGTATTACCTATGTCTCCTTGGCACTAATATTTTAAACACAAATTTAGGAAAAATATGTTTGTCTTAAAATTACAAGAAAAAATTATTTGTAATCAAAGAGGGCAATTTAATAACTGTCTGTTATTATTTGTCTTTTTTTTGCACATTCAGAACAAAAATGGATAGCCTCTTGGGATATGCATTTAAATTCAATTTAAAGTGAATGTTCAGATATATATTTGAGAGAAAATTATGATTATACAGATTCCATCTAATCCTAAATATAGGCATTGTTATAACAATTGTAGAAAGTACTTTTTAAAAATTAAAAGAAGAAACTTGTGTACCAAAATAATGTCTTGTCAAAGACCTCAATGGCAATTAGTTGACCTTACCCTGATTATATTACTCTATCGACTTTAAGTAAAGATGCTGAGTCTGAAAGAGGAAGTTCAGTGTCTTCATTCATGTAAGTATTGGCACATGAATTCAGATTTTTATTTTTAACTTTGTAAGCCATTTTGTAGTTCAGAAATAACATAGCTTTGAGCAATTTTTTTTTTTCCAGTCAATGTTTTTCATACCAAAGGTCAGAAACTGTAGCCATTAGGTCACTGAGGGTCTCTGAAGGGGTTCAAAGAGATTGCAGATAAAGAATTAAACACAGTTAATTAGTACTGCCATTTGCTTGCAAGGAACCATATGTCAAAATGATCCTTACTTACCCTGTCAGTTCCTCTATTGGTGTCACCAATTCTCATCAACTGCTCTCACTCATGAAATACTCCTTCTTCACCAAACGTTTCTAATAATGATTACCATGTGAGATCTAGTCAGATAGAATGTAAATAGATGCCATCTTCCATTGGAACTCACTTCTGATATTAAAAGTCAAATATATCACTATTATGAAATGTTTAATAACAGCTATTTAAACAGTCAACAAATATTTATTTCTTACTTTTTGGGAGTATTGGAATTTGAACATGTAAATAGGTATTTTAAAAATTTAATTTAATTTTTTTCATCACTGTTGATCCCCTATATGCCCTGTTTCACCTCCACTCATCCCTCCACCCTCATTATCACCACAGTATTGTCCCTGTGTGAATAGGCATTTTAAACAATCTCTTCAAATACAACTTTAGAACCTCCTCAACTTTACAATTAGATTTCTTTATTTGTGTTTCAAAGTGACAGAGCTCTTACCAATTATATTCCAATCAAATTTTATTTCTCTTACGACTCTATAATTCTTAAGAAGAAATGTACACATCTCTATACAACATTGGTTTTGGTAATAAGTTTTTTTTTAACACTTCCATTTCTCAATAACATGAAAATAAATCTTATTTGAACAAGTTATTATTATCATTACCTCAAAAGAACCCACTTCTACTTAAAAAAAAAATGTATTAATAGACAAAAATATTTAAAAATTAAAGTAACATCAAAGAAACCAACGGAAATAACAGACTCAATAAAGAGACAGAAGGCAGATATTTTCAACAAACATAGAACAAAACAGAAGACATTATTCCAAATTGTAACTAGTAAAATAAGCAAAATAATCAACAAAAGTTGTCAATTTATCTCAAAAAGCAAAATCACAAAATCAAATTGGAGTAACTATGGCATAAACTTATACTACTATAAGTTGATTGATGTATCAAATAGACATTTAATCAACAGACTTAAACCATTCAACACAGTGAAAAATAAACTATATTGAAATTTATGTTCAGATCAAGAAAAATACATTAAACGCTTCGATTTATAAGAAAAGGAATAGTTTTGATATTTAGTTCCATGTAGGCTAGAATAGGATCAGGAGAAATAAACACTTCTCTTTCAGTATAAAGGTGCATTTTAATAGCTAGTTACATCTATTTGCCTCTAAAATACAATCTATATATTATTGTCCAATTAAAAACAATCATCAGCCTGGTTGGAATGGCTTTTGGTTGAGCATTGATCTATGAACCAGGAGGTCACAGTTCGATTCCTAGTAAGGGCACCTGCCTGGATTTGGGGCTCAATCCCCAGTGTGAGGCATGCAGGAGGCAGCCAATTGATGAATCTCTCTAATCAGTGATGTTTCTATCTCTCTCTATCTCTCCCTTCCTCTTTGAAATCAATAAAAATATATTTAAAAAACAATCATCTCAAAGTCAACACTTGGATTAACTCTCTAGATTAAATATATAATAAACCCTATATCCATTAGATAATTAGATTAAAATCATTTAAAAAAGAATTGGTCTTAAATTTACAACAATTGATATATTCTTGGTCAAGGATATTGGCACATAATAATTAAATCTATTTCTTAAGAAAAAAAAGAAGAAATACTCTTAAATAAGATTTATGATAAAAATAGTTGTCTATAAAATTGAACAAAAAAGAAACATAAATAATGGGAGATCTTTAGCAACAGTAGATGAATGCAGTCAGAATTACAGAATAAGTGAAAAGATCAGCTATTATGAAACAAATGAAAAGATCAGCTATTAAACATGGACCTTAGAAGACTGCAAGAGTAGATAATATTAACTGGAACAAATAACCTTATGAGTGAAAAGAAAATTAGTCTTTATATTTGAAAGGGGCAATCATATCTCTTTTTAAGAGATTGCGAGAGGGAGTTTAACTTTAAAAAATTAGCTCTTAAAATTACATAAAAATTCTGTGTTGAAGTTCTATTGCTTTGATGAGAACATGTGAAAATGTTTTTAGAGAATTACAGAACCATTTTTGAGAAGTCAATTACCAATTCTCTCTGAGACCAATAGTAAAACAATACTAGACAGATTAGTCAGTTTGTGATTTAGAGTTTATTATATCTAGCTCTCTGCTCTTCCTGTTCATCAGACAGCCGAATCTTCCTGCACAGTGCCAGCTGCAACCCTGAGACATGATAGTGAAGGTCAGAGTGAACAGTTTTGGAGGCACTGGGTGCTGGTCACCAAGGCTGCTTTTAACTGGCAAAGTGGATATTGTCACCATCAGTGACCCCATTCATTGACCTCAACTGCATGGTCTACATATTTCAGTAGAATTCTCCTCATGTCAAGTTCCAAGGCACAGACAAGGCTGAGAATGAGAAGGTTGTCATCAATGAAAAGTCAGCCTCCATCTTTCAGGAGCCAGATTCAGCCAACTTCAAATGGGAGATACTGGTGCTGAATATGTTGTGTAGTCCCCTGGTGTCATCACTTGAAGGGGGGAACGAGGAGGGTCATCATCTCTGCCCCTGTTGCAGATGTCCCCATGTTTGTGATGCATGTGAACCATGACAAGTATGACAACTCCCAAAGATTGTCAGAAATGCCTCCTGCACCACCCTCTGGACCAAGGTCATCCATGACAAGTATAGCATCTTGAAGGGACTCAGGCCCACAGTCCATGCCATCACTGCCACTGAGAAGACTGTGGAGGTCCCCTCTGGGGAGCTGTGGCATGATGGCCAAGGGGCTGCCCAGCACATCATCCCTGCTTCTACTGGCACTGCCAAGGCTGTGGGCAAGGTCATCCTTGATTTGAATGGGAAGTTTACTGGCATGGCCTTCTATGTCCCCACCCCCAATGGGTTGGCTTTTTATCTGATCTCCTACCTGGAGAAAACTGACAAATATGATGATATGAAGAAGGTAGTGAAGCAGGCAGGCATCAGAGGATCCCCTCAAAGGCATCCTGGTTTATACTGAAAACCAAGTTGTTTTCTCCAATTTTAATAGTGACACCCACTACTTCACCTTTGAAGCTGGGGCTGGTATTGCCCTCAGTGCTGACTCTGTCAAGCTCAGTCCCTGGTATGACAGTGAATTTGTCTACAGCTACAGGGTGGTGGACATTATGGACCACATGGCCTCTAAGGAGTAAGAGTCCCCTGGACCACCAGTCCCAGTGAGAGGAAGAGAGGCCCTCAGCTGCGGGAAGTCCTTACTCCAGATAGATTCCCCAACACACTGAGATTCTCCTGACCTCCACAATTTCCATCCAAGACCCCATGAAGAAGGGGAGGGCTTAGGCAACCCTACCTTGTTATGCACCATCAATAAAGTTCACTGTACCCAGCCAAACAAACAAAAATAATTTATTATATCCAAGTTCCCACAAACCTTTAAGGTACTCTTTACAGTTTAACTTCCCTCTTCTTTATTTGTTAATAGATTTATGGTTTTTTTGTATTTATATTTTAAGTGCACTCGAGTGATTTGCAATATTGCTCAGTAATTTTTTGTTGTTATAGATCAATCTTTTATATTTGAGGTATACTAGGGTTTATAGATGTCAATGTAATTATATTTCTTCTGTGACTGCATAGTACTTCATTTTGTGCTTATATCACCATTTACATATCCCTGTTATGAAATGTAGGTTGTAATTTTTTTCTGTTTGCCAGCAAAATATGGCAATAAATATTATCTTTTATAAATCCTTTTGACATCTGGAAGATTGTTCTCTAGAATATTTACTAAGAAGTAGGACTGCCTAATTACAGGGTCACATAATCTCATTAGGTAATGCAAGTTTGCTCTCAGAATGGTGCCTTATATATTCCCACCAGTAGTACAAATCTTTTTATTATTTAATATTTAACAGCACTTGTTATCCTTCTACTTTGTGTCAATATTATAAGCTTAAGCTGGTATGCCATGGTTTTAATAGACATTTACAAAGTTATTGGTGCAATTAAGTATGTTCTTGCATATTATTAGCCACTAAGTTTTTTTTTTTTTTTTTTTTTTTTTTTTTTTTTTTTTTTTTTTTTTTTTTTAAAATATATTTTATTGATTTTTCACAGAGAGGAAGGGAGAGAGACAGAGAGTCAGAAACATCGATGAGAGAGAAACATCGATCAGCTGCCTCCTGCACATCTCCAACTGGGGATATGCCCGCAACCCAGGTACATGCCCTTGACCGGAGTCGAACCTGGGACCCCCCAGTCCGCAGGCCGACGCTCCATCCACTGAGCCAAACCGGCCTCGGCAGCCACTAAGTTTTTAATCTAAAGCCTTTTATTTGATTTAAGCTTTTGCATCCACTATAGTTTATATTTTATATCTTAAGAACCATTCCTCCATACACAGGTTCCAAAACTATTTCATAATTTTTTTCTATTAGCATCTTAGTTTTGTTTTAAATTTACATGTTGATTCTTTTCAATTTTTTTATATGGTATGATACAATTTCTTTTTTACTGAAGAGTGATTTTTCCCAATACTCTCCACTGATTATGGAAAACACTTTTGTTGCATATAAAATTATCTATAATAATCTATAATAAAAAAGCGTGATATGCTAATTAGACTGGATGTCCTTCTGGACATTCTTAAAGACGACTTTCTGGATGAATCCAGAGCTGGGAGGGAAGCCTGGGTCCCAAGTGCCAGAGAGAAGCTGGTGCTGACAGCCAGGGGAAGAAAGGCCTACTCTTGCACGAATTTCATGCATCGGGCCTCTAGTAATATATATAGATGGAAGTTTCAGTATTCAGTCTTTTCATCTATCTTTTTGTCTGCAATATTTTAACTAATTTGACTTTTTAAACTTTTATTTTGAACTAATTTTAGAATTAAAGTTACAAAAGTAGTACAAAGATTTTCCTTATATCTTCCTCTTAACTTCTACAGTAAACACCTCACAAACAATAGTAAAATAATCAATAACAAGAAATAAATATTGGTGCAATGTCATTATCTAGATTACAAACCTTACTCACACTTGTCTTGCTGTGTTACCAATGTGCTTTTTAATCTGTCTTTTTATTTTTTTAAGATTATGTCCTCTCTGGCATTCTCTTTCAAAATTACTTCATCTCTCCATGCATACATATCCTTTCATGCTAAATTTAGAATGAGTTTGTTATAATTTTATGCTAGTTGAATTGATTGGAATTGCAATAATATCATATGAACTTAGTAAAATTGAAATTTTTATGATGATATGTCATGAATAAAAACAGTGCTTTTATGCCATTGCTACCACGTATTTTTCCTACAATAAATGTTGTTTTTCCTTATAAATGTTCTATTTATTTGTTTTCATATTTGTTTCTTTTTACTCTTAAAAATTATATTTCAAATTCAATTCTTTTTCCTTTTATCAAAATCATGTAAGCATATAGTTTACAATTTTAACTTGTTTGCATGACAAAACTTAATAGGCAACTGTTACCTCACTTCCAATACCTTTGGCAAATTCTTTTATTTTGACTTCCAAATTTCTAAATAGTACACTGAAATTTTTATTTTTGCATCCTTATGTTTAAACACAATTTATTTCTCAAGATGACTTTGTTCTCTTTTTTCCAGTTCCACCACACTCTTGCATATGTAAATGCGCCATTTTGATAACTATTTACACTATTATGTCTTCTACTCAATTAAACTACATAATAGAGTAGAATTACTTATCTTTTATATTATGTTTTTTGTTTGTTATCCAAAAAGTATTTTTTTTATTTTGTTAGTTTTCTACATGTTTATTAATAATTCAACCCAATTCTACTCTTAAGACAATTATTCACAATAGGTAATAAATCTCCTTTATCTGTTAGAAGGAGTGTCTACTGCCATTGTTGACTTGTTCCCATCTGAAGTGATTGCTCTCTTAACCTGGTACAGAACTTCCACCCTGGTATCTACTTTCATTGCCACTTTGGGAATGCACCATATATCTCCTGACTTTGCTGGCTTCTTTTTTCTTGAAATTCTTTCTCACTAGAATGAAGCTCATCTCCCAGTAGATTTATGAGGTGAGGAGATTATGAAGTAAGCATTTTGAATTTTCGTAGGTCTGAAAATATCTTTATTCCTTACACTTGATTGATTGGTTGGTTGGGTATAGTGTTTTTATTTTTGGGGGGGAGGGGCTGGAACTATTTTTTCTTTAAAACTTTCAAACATAGTTTCATCTTCAAGCTTTCAGAATTGCTGTTGAAAATCTGAAGCCATTTTGATTTCTGAGTCTTTTATATTAACTGTCATTTTTTCCTGTGGAAGTTCTCTCTGCAGAAATGCCATTTGAGAAGGAGTCTGAAAATATGAGGGGCTGAGCCATTTCTTGAGATGATGTGAGAGATGTTTGTAATTACTGTTATGCTGCTATATGTAACTCATTACCACAAACTTGTCAGCCTAAAACAACAAAAATGTATTCTTTGACATATATGGAAATGAGAAGTCATACAAGAATCTTATAGAGTTAAAATCAAGGTGCTAAGAGGGCTGGATCCATCTAGAGAGGCTTCAGGGGAGAATTCATTCCATTCTTCTTCTTGTTTCTTGTGCCTGCCAGCTTTCTTTGGTTTGTGGCCACATCACTCCAATTTCTACTACTCTAGGCACATTGCTTTCTCCTCTTCTATAGTTATCTTCTTCTTATTTCCCTAGAAAGGCACTTACAACACATTGGATTACATTGTACATCTGGATTATCCAGGATAACCTTCCTATCATAAAATCCCGAATCATATTTGTAAATTACTTTTTACCGTGTAAAGTTGCACATTCATGGTTTGTGGGTAATCAGCTGTCAAAATCTTTAGGGGCAAATATTTAGCTTACCACAGTGTCCAATCAGAAAAGAAAGATAACCAAAGCCAATACTTTTCCTGATTCATTGAATTTGGCTAGAATTTACCATGCCATGGAAGAGTAGGGCATGAGGCTAGAACAAGGGGTCAGACTTGACTTTGTGCTTGGTTTTGAAATTTATTGAGTCCACATAGAGTCAATAAATTATTTCTTTAAATTAAAAAATTAGAGAATCTCTCTTTTTGTTTTTGAAAATTTAAATAATGGCTAATTTAGGTCTCATTTATTATTATTAGAAATGAAGAACTTAAGGTTGTTCAGGGAAAATTATTCTACTGATTACAATAAAAATGAAAGCTAGCATTTATTGTTTACTCTGTGGAGAGATCTGTGGTGAACATTTTACATGAATTCTTTCAGTTCTCACAACAATTTTATTATTATCCACATACACCAGATGATGGGTCACGTAACCAACCCAAGGTTACACTTAGATCTGAAGTCAGAGTTGGGATTCAGACTTAATTTCTTCTGAAGCCAGTTGGAAAGTTCAACAAACATACCCAGGGGTCGGAGGGGAGGAGGGGGGAACACACAAGAAAATGCTTTCCCCTCATAGCTATTTCCATTTGCTACAGGGAGAGGCTCAGTAATAAAATGAAAATAAAAGTGTTGTTTTTAGCAGAGAATACAAAGCAATTAATACAGAATATTTTTTTAAAGAATAAAACATAATTAAAATATACTAATTACAATTTTCATAATAACCTAGTTCTCCCTAAGCATGTTTAATTGACAAAAGTCAATTATTACCACTCAGAGTGATTTAATCTTCAAATATTGAGAATTTTTACATGACCGAGGTCATAGTTTCCTAATTAGTGAAACTCCATATTTAAATTCCAGAGGCTATAACAGCTTCTGTACTTTATAGTCCTAGATGGTTCTGCCAAAATACATTTTGGCTGTGAAATGCAATTTTATTTCCCTATGTGCAGGTAAGGAAAATACAAAAGCAATCCTCTTTACCCTATGATTATATGCTTCCCAATAGAAAAGACATTAGGTTTTAATTATAGTTCTTTCAACTATTCAAAACAAGTTAATTAATTTGTGGAATTTAAAATGTTATAAATTCTGGAATACTATAAAGGCCTATAGCTTTTTTCAAGCTCAGAACGTCGATGGAGTGTCTGCTTTCTAAGTTTAATTTGTATTTTACGATACATTGATTCTTATTTAAGGGTAGCGCAGTCTTTGCAATGCCCGTAAGATGAGTTCTTCTGCTCTTAGAGGCCACTTTACTCTGCATTTCAGATTTTCTTCCGTATGTAGCTCTATATATAAATGATTGGATCAAATCACTGAATGTTCACATAGACTCCTTCATGTAAGTATACCAATGTGTTTTATAGTCTCTCTTTCTACATGCATCTAAATAATGCAGCATATATCCCCTTTCCTCCCTTATTCTGGTGTCACCTAAACCTGTGCCTTTATTTTTGTTATTATTATCATCGCTATACACATTGTTTTTGAAAGACTCTATCTTTGTCCATGGCATCAACTGTCACATACTGACATATGTTCTTAATCTACATCTTCTGAAATTCAGAGTAATGGACCCAACTTTCTCTTGAATATCATTATTTGGTTGTCCCTTAGCTATCTTAAGTTCAACATGTTCAAAATTCAGCAAACCATTCTTTCTGCTCCTCAATCCAAACCTATGCATTTTCACATGTTCCCTTTCTCAGTAAATGACACATCCATCTGCCTGAGTGTCTAAGCCTTTTGTGGTTTGCCCAGATGCCTGCTTTAGAATCACCCAGGGAGCTTGTAAATAATACTGTAGCTGAACTCCCTGAAAGAGATTCTGATGTAATGTTCATGGGTAGGGCAAAGGCAGACATGTTTGTTAAAAGCTGATTAGTTGATTAATTGCAGTCAGGGCTAAGAACCACTGTTCTATCTCATCCAGCCTTCATCGGTTTACCAGATCTATTGGTCACCATCTGGGCTGGACCCTGCAATTGTCTGTTGAAACTGTAAGGTATACTGATATCTGAATCCCACCTGTTGTCCACCCAAGGCTAAGAACTGCTCCCATTGATATGACCTCAGATATTTGACCCTGACAATTCTATTCTAATGCATGTTTGTAGTCTTGATTTATATACTCATACAATTAATTTAAGTATATCCCTCCAACCATAACCCTTCCCAGGTACCAAAAATATTTCCCTAAAACACAAATCTGACCATGGTCCTCATTGACCTAAAATCGTTCAGAGAATCATTTGGTTTCTTTAATATCCCAACAATGTATCACTTATGAACCAATTTTACCAACAGCAACACAAAAAAAAGTCCAAACTAATATTCATGGATTTTGAATAACTTTTCTCTGATATAAAAGCAAAGAGTGGTAGACATGGTATTTGAGCATAGATGTAAATAACTCTAAATTCCACCTGTTTCATATAGTTGATATTGCTAATTAAAGATAATATTCTTATAAAGAAAATTTAAGTCTATTGTTCTAAGGGAATTATCTATAAAGTAAGTGGCTGGTAACAATAAGAAAAAAGAATAACAACAACCAAAGACTTAAATGAATATTTCAGTGCAATTTTGATAAATAATAAAACTATTAAACATAAATTATTAACAAATGCCTTATATCACTTGGAGTAATTTTATTCAAAACATTCATAATAGTTTGAATTAAGTGTTTCAATCAGATTGATCTTGCAAATAGTCATCAGTGATATTGAACTAAAACTGTTAAAATATATAATCAATAAGATTAAGTGTTTTACACACTAAGCGCACACACACAGAAAAACACAAATAATTCAAGCATCTGTTTTACCAGATGAGAATTTCAAACTCTTATTTTTGGATTGTATAATGTTTGAAATCTCAAATGACTTCAGTATTGCTCTGAAGATTATTATTATGATGGAGTAGTCAAACCAATATAATGCTTCTGAATACAGATCTTGAAAGCAAGGGATTCTAATATGATACGGTGTATTTCATAAACTGAAAAGAAAACAATCCCTTTCTACCTTTCTAATCCATCTATCTCTAATGTATCTTTTTCTAATATAACATGATTTGTTATATTTTTAAGTGTTACCATGAAACCTCATTGGGTATCTTTAATCTAATTACAACGAATAACAATAACAACCATAAAAGGCAGGTTGAGCTTTAATGTGGCCACAGCAGTACTATGATATGATTTCTTCCAGTGACTCCTGGGGCTATGAACACTCAGAATCCATGCACTGGACTTATGAGATGCACAATCATCCCCAAGCCTCCCCTTCTGTGCCAATTAAATGTGTTGGTTGTCCTAACTTAACTTCAGTCCTCTAGCACCAATTTATTTATCCAAGAGTGTGCACCTGACACAGCTAAGTCAGTGAAGGTTTTCCTCTGGATCTTTTAAAAATATATTTTTATTGATTTCAGAGAAGAAGGAAGAGGGAGAGAGAGATAGAAATATCAATGATGAGAAAGATTTATTGTTTGGCTGCCTCCTGCATACCCACACTGGGGTTCTAACCTGCAACCCACACCCACACGTGTGCCATGACAGGGAATCGAACCACGACCTCCTGGTTCATAGGTTAAAGCTTAACCATTTAGTCATGCTGGCAGGGCTAGATGTTTTGTTGTTGTTGTTGTTGGATTTAGAAAAAGCATTTGTTTCTCTATGTGGCTAAAGCCCCCACGCCCCCAGTATGAATCTTGGAATTGGCATTGGTTAGGTTCCCCAGTGAGGAAATGGGACTACTATGAGAAAGAATGATAAATGAAAGAGAGAGATGCAGAGAAAGATACGGAAGTTTTCTGATTTCTATTTTTTGTTTTGCTTAACATAAAATGCATTTCTTTTATTTTCCTGATTGTGGTTGTGCAACACTCCTTGGATTTAATAAGGCAGTATTTCCTATTCATCTATGCTAGTTTAACCCATATATCTATCAGAGGCATATATTTGTTAAATCACGCTGCTTAGTTGGTTGCTTTGAATGTTTTATATGGTTCATTTCTAAGGCCTAAAATCAAGTTGCATGTGGAATAGATATAAATAGAAGTAGGACACCAAGTATTTCTTGGCAGTATTTTGTGGTGATATTAAAAATACATAAAAGCTACATAATAGCCAATCAAATCAGATGCCAGCTATAACCAATGGCAATACCAATATAGACTAACAAAACATGGGTCTTGCACTGATTATCTCTGCAAAGTGCTCATGTTCTCATAGGAGAAAAGAAGCAATCAAGTAATATGGCATGGTGCAAAATTTATGGAGAACAATACCAAAGAGAAACAAATAAAATTTATCAAATTGCTGGCAATCTGCAAGATAACTTTAAAATATGTTACTAACTTTCATGCTTTTCTTTTACTTCTCTTCTTCCTTCTCTGTTATTTTCTTTTCAAAAATGCAAAATCATCACAGCTGGTATGGTTCAGTGGTTGGGTATATCTATGAACCAGAAGGTTGCTGATTTAATTCCCAGTGAGGGCACATGCCCAGGTTGTGGGCTTGATTCCCAGTAGGGGGCACGCAGGAGGCAGCTGATCAATGATTCTCTCTCGTCATTGATGTTTCTATCTTTCTCTCCCCATTCATCTCTGAAATCAATAAAAATATATTTTTTAAAAAAAGCTTGCAAAGTCAATACAGTGCATCCTTCTTACTTTTCTCTATGATCCCTAAGTCTCTTCCAACTTTTCTTTTCTCTGATTCTCACTTAAATGCCACCTTCTTCATTACATACTCAGTGGGTCCATTGAGCTTCACCCACCCTGACATGCTGTTCTCCATACAAATGTCAAGTCCCTAAGTCATGATTTTCTCTCAATCAAAATTCTCATTACTTGAGACTAGTTATACTTTTTATAAAACACACACACTTCAAAGACAATGGCTTTTTAACTTAAATAACTCAGAATAAGGTTAGAAGTGTCCACTGGTTTAACCTATCTATCATTATTTTGTCTCCTCTCAAGTTTAAATAACTGATATGGAAATTTAAAAGGTATGGTAAAATATCACTTCATAAAAAATACCCAGATATTCCATCTTCATTCATTCAACCCACTACTTTGAAGGTAGTGTATGAAAATATAATATGGCAAGGCTGAGGACATAAAGATGAAAATTATTAATATGTCTTCTATAAAATAATATTCAATTGTACAAGATCAAGAAGCAGACAAATCATTCATGTAAGTCTCTTGAACAGATAGTATGTTGTCCACATTGTGCATGCATTCATTTACCATCAATATAAAACATGTTAAACTCTTTCCTAACAGATTTGGGAAGTCAGAATGTGCTTATATCTTTTGGGAATAGATGTTCTAAGATAAGTAACTGTTGTTATTTTTATAGATTTTATTTTTAGAATAGTTTTAGTTTTACAGCAAAATTGAACAGAAAGTAGTGATTTCCCATATGCCCACTGATCTCAAACATGCACAGCTTACCCCTCTATCAACCGCCCCCACCAAATTGACATATTTGTTATACTAATAGTCAATGAACCCATATTGACATGTCATTATTACCTCAAGTTAGTAGTTTACATTAAAGTGTACTGTTGGTGTTCTACATTTTATGGGTTTTGACCCATTTATAATGGCCTGCCGCGACCTTTGTGGTGGGGTTCAGGATCTGAAGGAGGGGCTGACACACAAATGAAAATGCTATACAAGATATGTGAATTTAGAAGGCATTGGGGGCCAGGTGGAGCCTCTTTCTTGAAGAAACACACTGAGACGCGTTCCTCTGCTTTTTATTCAGTTTTAGATACACATCTTGCCCTCTAGCAATGCATACAGGCATATAAAAGGTAAAGTTTGGTAAACAGTAAAAGGATTATCAGGTTAGGGAATTGCCTTGAGCCAACACTATCTCAGCAATCCATGCTTAGTATCAGCTCTGCTAATGTCAAGGTCCATTGGCCTTCCTCCTTCCTTGGTGCACTGACAGTATTGGCAAGTGGTGGCTTCCTGCAATGGCCTGCAACCACAATTATAGTATCATACAGAATAGTTTCACTGACCAAAATATCCTCTGTCTTCTACTGTTTCATTTCCCCTTCTCCTCTAATGCCTAGAAACCATTGATTCTTATTGTCTTTTTTTTTTTTTTTTTACTTTTTTCAGAATGTCATATAGTTAGCATTACAATGCGTAGCCTTTTTTAGATTGGCTTCTTTCACTTAGTAATTTGCATTTAAGGTTTTGCTGTGCCTTTTTCATGATTGAGAACTCTTTTTAACAATGAATAATATTCTATGTTCTGGTTGTACCACAGTTTATTCATCCAGTCACCTATTGAATGATATCTTGTTTTTCCCAAGTTTTGAGAATTATGAATAAAGTTGCTATGCTACAATTAATAGACAGCATAACTATTCCAATATCAAACTAGAAAATATAATTCCCCATCGTTTAAAATTTATTTTTGTAGTTAAAATAAAATAAATGACATGCATCCTAAAATAATGTATTTTGTGATATTAACATTTCCTTTATTTTCACACTTCTAGGAAAGGCACCTTGTTTACAATAGGATCTCTGGATCAGGAGTTTGTCAAAATAGAAAACTTTCAGAAGAAAAAGTAGAAAATAATCTGTTTCTCTTTCTTTAACACCTGTTACAAATCATGACAAGGATACTGTCCATATCTATCAGTTAAATAAATAAACAAACAAACAAATAAATAGGTTTCTCTGGGTTGGATTTCATTGTGAACTAGAAGGCATTATCTCAGCTGAACACCTGACTGTCTCTTTAACCGGGATCAAAAGCACTGTGCCCAGCACCTTCCCTTCAGATAAGTACTGCAAGGGGCTTTGTTTCCTGGCCTGCCCTTTCGATGTCCTTCAGATTTCTCTACTGTTTGTGTGCACACTCTTCACCTCCAGTTCACCTTCCTTGGAGTTTGGCTCTCCGACTTCTGGAACCCACTTTGCCTTCATGCATGGAAAGGCCAGGACTACTGGGTTTTACATTCTCCCCAGGGACACCTCTTTATCATCGCTGACAGCAGGAGGGGTGTTAGTTCTCCAGCTCCCTCCTGCTCACATGCAGACTCTGCTCTGCAAAGCTGCTCTGCAGGACTGAGAGAGATCAATGCACACTGACACTTTCCTTGATAAACTTTCTTGGCCTCTTTCTTTTCCCACTTCTCTCTGCCTTATTTGTTGCGCTTGGAACACTTCTGGTTACATCTCTTCATGACAATCATCTTCTCAGGGTGTGTTCCTGGGAAACCCAACTTAAAAGGGTTAGGGATGACAGATGGGATTCCATGGCTACGGGTAAATTATAACTTGAATTGAAATAAATCAAGTAATGAAATTAACATTAATTATTTTTATTCAATTTATTAGCTCCAATTTATCATTAAATCTAGTAACATTATATAGTCATATGTAGACAGCTTGATACTACATAGGTTTGATCTCTCTGCAATCAGTTTTAAAGGGGTAAATAAGACCTTTGAATTTGTACTTTAATTTGTTTTACTTATATACTTTAGAAAATCTCATTGATGTAAATGCCAGCCTTGTTTCTTTAGTCTACAGGAACTTTTGAACTAAGTAATGTTTAGGAAAATAGATATGTAACTGTCAATGCACATAACATGGAGAAAGGTTCAATCTATCCAAATATATATTCATTCATGAACTATTAATTCATGCAGTAAAAGTGAATCACTGGTATGGAAAGGGAAAATTTGTACATGTGTAGAGGAGAAAACTGGCAAACACTACTTTAATTATATGCTCAATGGTAAGCAAGCCATATGTCATGTTGATATCATGTACACTCTCATTAAATGTGATGAGAAAGGCACTTTGCCTTTATGGTATTCTTTTAAAAATATATAACCTCAGTATAATCGTAACTACAATTACTGGTTTTCTCTGAGCAAAAGTAAACAAATTGAAATATGTTCTACAAGCTACCTGACTAGTATCTTTCAGAATCACAAGGTCATCAAAAACAAGAAAAGACTAAAAAACTGTCACAGCCTTGTGAATCTTAAGGAGACAGGACAACTGAAAGTCGCGTGGGATCCTATGGTAGCAAACAGACATTAGTGAAGAGACTGAAGAAATCTAAATGAAGCCTAGCATTCAGTAAGTAACATGGTAACAAGTTAATTTCTTAGTTTTGCAATTGTGCCATACTAATGTAAGATGATGAAAGTAGTGATTGTCCATATACCCACTGATCTCAAACATGCACAGCTTACCCCACTATCAACCGCCCCCACCAAAGTGGCATATTTGTTATACTAGTAGTCAGTGAACCCATAGGGGAAATTGAGTAAAGCATATCTTGGAATTATATGGATTATCTTTGCAATATTCTATAAATCTAAAATAGCTTTTTAAAATGTTAAGTTTTAAATTTTATTTTTAAAAAATGAATTGCTAATGCCACGGGTACCCATAAAATGCCATTGCCATATTATCCATTTGATCTTAACGAGAAAAAATATACAGGTTTATTTCATTAGATATGTGTGACAGGGAGTGGGAAGGAGTTATAGAGTAGGGTTATTGCCGGGGTCCAACCCCAGCAGGTCCAGGGGTCCCCAAAGGTGTGGATGGAGTCGGTGAAGAAGGAATGACACGGAGACAGCGTTCAGTTGATCAGCAGCCTAGCCAGGATCTCTAGCCAGGATCTTCAGCCAAGTTCTGGTCTGGATCTCCAGCGAAGTTCTGCTGTTTATTGTCTTGTTACATCTGTATTTATACCAGTTGATTTTAATCCTGTCAATTTCTATTACAAAGGTTAGGGCGTTTCTTATCTCCATTCCAGGGAGTAAAGATTATATAGCTTAAGCATGATTGTTTGTAGTGATTAACTACCCGCCTGGCACTTAGTTAAGGAGTTTCATCCCCTCCCTGACTTCAGGGAAAAATTCCTACCTGGGGAAACAACCTTTCTCGGAGAGTTGACCTTGGTTAAAACACACAGCGCTAAGGGGAGCAAACATATTAAGAACAGTATGCTATATACGCCAGGTCCCTTGAAACATATGCTGTGCAGATGTTTCTTTCCTGCAGCGACTGTGTCAAGCAGCAAGGATGGACCGGCTTCTGGCAGGTTATGATTAATTTAAATGAATTAAGCAGTAACTAGACTCTTCCCAGTTTGACTTAAAAAAATGATTAGAGGGGATACAGTATGAGCCAGTATTGGAAGGGAATTAAAATGGAGTGATAAAGCCGAAACCGGTTTGGCTCGGTGGATGGAGCAGCGGCCTGTGGACTGAAGGGTCCTAGGTTCGATTCCGGTCAAGGGCATGTACCTGGGTTGCGGGCACATCCCCAGTAGGAGATGTGCAGGAGGCAGCTGATCGATGTTTCTCTCTCATCGATCTTTCTAACTCTCTATCTCTCTCTCCCTTCCTCTCTGTAAAAAAATCAACAAAATATATTTTAAAAAAAAATGGAGTGATAAAAACTTTGAGGATTTGCCTATATTAATTTCTGGTAAAATACGTATACTTTTATGCAATAAACAAGGTTAGAGATAAAACTCAGAGTTAACCTAGAATTTACATTGAATTTCAACAGCATAAATATTTTAGGATAAGTATATTCCAAATATTGCATTTGTTGTTTATCTAGAAGTTAAATTTAACTGGGCATCCTGTATTTTATCTGGAAGACCTACATAGAGAGCACCTTGGGGCCCATGGCAGACTGCTTTTATCAATATGACCATATCTAAAAGTAGCTCTCACATTCTAGCAAGAGCAACAGCTATGTGCTTAGTAACTTGAAGCAGGATACAATGTGAAAGATTCCGAAGTAGGTATTTAAAATACTTTCAAACCTTTCAGAGAGAACATTTAATTAGAACTGAGGAAATTAAAGAGGCCTTGGTGAAAGAGATGGTGTTTACACTGAGTTTCTATAGGAAAGTAAAATGTATGAAAATTGAGAGATACGTATTTCAGGACATAACAATGTGAAAAAATTACATCAATTCAAACAGAACACGTTTGATTGCACAGTAGGTTAAATTCCTTACTCTTGGGACTGAGGAAATTGCTTCTAGAAAAACAAAGAGTAAAAATATAAAAATAAAATAAAAAATGGTCACATCCTCATAGAGCTCAAATTCAAATAGGGAGAAAGGAGCCCCCTCCCCCACCACCACCACAATAATTAATAAGTATTGAAAATGTAGTGTTCTACAAAACATAAAAAAAGAATGTTAAGGGAGATCCAGAATAATGGGAGAGGGTTGCAATTTTATATAAAATAACTACTGATAAGGTAGCATTTGAGAGACATTTGAAGGGAAAGGGAATGAAGCCATGCAGCTCTTTAGGAAAAGAGTGTGCCAGGCAGAGGCAAGCACAGGGGATCAGCACGTATTGGATGAAGAGAAGGAGGCCAGTAGGTCTGGAGTAAGGTAAATGAGGCAGAAGTGGGTTGGAGAGGTGAAGAATAAATAAGGCCAATCATGTCAGTCCTTCTAGCCCCTGCAGAAGGACTCAGCTTTGTCTCTGAAGAAAGTGGAAAAATCTTGAAGTTCTGTGAGCAGAGACATGATGTGATGTGATGTGGTTCATAAAGGAATACTCAAAGGTTGGAACTGCACGGCCAAGGAGGAAGCTGCTGTGATGTTTCCACTGAGATCAACCAAAGAGGAAGCTGTCGTGACGTTTCCAATGGGAAGAGGGTCAAATTGCAGCATGTATAGCAAAGGTGGGACATGCAAGATTTGTTCATCAATCCTAAGTGAAAAAGGAGGAAATTCAGGGACAACTTCAAATCATAGAGTCCTAAAATAGCAAGAAATTTTTGGGAAAAAATAATACCATTAAGGAAATGAGTGATAGACTAGAGTTAGAATAATACACAAAGGTTGTTACTAAATAATGGATGCCTTTTTAAAGCATTCGAATAAGAAAATTGGGACTTGACCCTGTAGTGTGTAGAGAAGCACAAAAGGTTTTTGAACAGAGGAATGTCATGTTTCTATATAACATAATATACACCATATTACATGATGACATTATATGATATTATATGATATAAATTGCCTCATCGTTTTTATACTTAAAGTGGTAAAGTCTATGTAATCATGTTACTTGCTTCATGACATATTGATCTATGCAAACCCCTCACTCATTTTATTTATCCCGCAACACAACCCCCAGACCCTGGACACTTCCTCCCACTGCAAAATTCTCAGAATAAATTGTCCCACTCTTTTTTAAAACTTGGAGATGTCAACATTATGGCATCCTCCCTCTCCCTCCCTTCTTTCCTTTCTCCAGAATATTCTGTATTAGTAAATGTTTGGGGAATGAATGTTCTTATACAGGATGGGGCAAAAGTAGGCTTAGAGTTGTTCGTATGTGAAACAGTGTTTATTCTTATACTAGAGGCCCGGTGCACAAAAATTTGTGCACTTGGGGGGCAGGGGAGGGTCCCTCAACCCGGCCTGTGCCCTCTCACAGTCTGGGACCTCTCAGGGGATGACCACCTGCTGGCTTAGGCCCACTCCCCGGGGGATTGGGACTAAGATGGCAATCAGACATCCCTCTGGCAGCCCGGCAACCCTCGGGGGATGTCCACTTGCCAGCAGAGAGCAGGCCTAAACTGCAGTCGGACATCCTTAGCGCTGCTGCGGAGGCGGGAGAGGCTCCCTCCACCACCACCGCTGTACTGGCAGCCATCAGCCTGGCTTGTGGCTGAGCAGAGCTCCTCCCATGTGAGAGCGCCCTGACCACCAGAGGGCAGCTCCTGCATTGAGCGTCTGCCCCCTGGTGGTCAGTGTGTGTCATAGTGACAAGTCATTCCCAGTCCTCCTGCTGTTAGGGTCAATTTTCATATTACCCTTTTACTATATAGGATAGAGGCCTGGTGCATGGGTGGGGGCTGGCTGGTTTGCCCTGAAGGGTGTCCCGGATGAGGGTGGGGGTCCCCACTGGGGTGCCTGGCCAGTCTGGGTGAGGGGCTGAGGGCCGTTTTCAGGCTGGCAGGTGACTGTAGCTCCCAGTCTCTCTTTTTTTTCTTTTTCTTTTTCTTTTTCTTTTTTATTCTGGATTTATTTACTTTCTATGGCTGTCACTGGAACTGAGAGCCGGCTTTAGCTCTGAGGCTGGTTCCAGCTTGAGGCCTCGGCTGCTGAAAGCAGGTATCTGGGCTTTGTTTAGCTTCTATAATTGAAACACTGTTGCTATCACTGCCACTCTAAGCTCTGAGGCCGGCTGGCTGAAAGCAGCTATCTGGAGCTTGTTTAGCTTCTATAATTGCAATATTGTTTCTCAGACTGCAGCTCAGAGGCCAGCAGCGGCAGGTGGGGAACCTTGGCTTCCTCCATCACTGGAGCAAGCAAGCCTTCTGTTCGCTTCAGCTGCCTGCTGCCGGCCGCCATCTTGGTTGGCAGTTAATTTGCATATCGCCCTGATTAGCCAATGGGAAGCGTATCAGAGGTACTGTTAATTACCATATTTGTCTATTATTAGATAGGATAGATTTTTCCATATGAACGATTGTAAACCTACCTTTTCCCCACCCTGTACACTGATTGTGAGAATATTAAAATGTATGATTTTTATGAAAGATGAACTGCCATGATTCACCAGAAATTAAAAAATACACATAGCCTGTGAGCAGAAAGCTTAGTCTATGCATTTATCTTATAGAAATTAAGGTGCAATTTTATATGAGAATATAAAATAATTATTATTACCATATTATCTGTAATAACCAATACACTGAAGTAGTATGGAGATCCTTAAAACTGGACAGTATTGCTGATGTTAGCAAAGACTTAAACAAATGAGGAAAATAGTTATCAACATATTGAGACACAGAAATGGAGACAGAGAAAAAAAGAGAAGAAAAGAAACCTAAATAGTTATCCCTAATACACTAATAAAAAAAGTCAGTTGCAAATATAAGATCAAATATTTTGCTAAAATACAAAAAATATATATATAAATTCATATATGTTTATATATGAATTTTTTTATAAAACTTTGTTTAATAAAACAATATGCTCAATTATAAGCAAAAATGTAATTCAATTAGGATGCTACTTTAAAAGTGGCTAATAATAAAAACAGATTGAGAATCTCAGAGGAAAGGGGTGGATGGGAAGAGATTAACCAAAGAATTTATATAGTTATATACATAACCCATGGACATACAAGTGTGGAGAAGGCCTGGGTTGTAGGGTGGGGAGTGGAGTGCAGGGTAAAAGGGCTCAATGGGGTGTAAAAAGGGGACATCTGTAATATTTTCAACAATAAAGATAAATTTTAAAAAAGCAAAACAAAGCATACATTCTAAGTAATCTGATAAAATGTAGAAAATAGATATTTACTTAATAATCATCAAATACATAAATTATTCATTGATAACAGAAGGTTAAATATTTTGTCATGTTCAATACACTAAATGTAATTTTTGAATATAATATTTAATCTCTTTATGGATCTGAAAAAAGAGAAATGGCTGATACATTTAAAAAAAATCTTTGTAGCAAACATTTTAAATCATTGTTGGGACTACTGACATGAGCTCTAGATAATGGATTAATACAGTGAAAGCAAATGCAGAAGGTTTTGCCAAAGGCACAATCCAAGATGTTTCTAACAACAGTTTCAGTTCCACTAGGGCCATTCCAGTGAAACCTTATGGTATCACAAGAGCTGTTTTAATACAATAACAAATAGTAAGCACTTACAAAATGTTGATTCTTAATTGAAATGAGTTTTGCCTGAAGATAGAATATAATTTATTTAACGTTGCTCCACTTGCCACAATTAAATAAATACATAGTTTAAATATGTGATGATTAACAATTATTTTGAAATTTTATAAGGTACATTATTTTTCAGGATTTATCATGTATATATAAAACAACCATTCGTTTTTCTAACTCAGGAGAGTACTTATAATGATGAATAATAGTAACTAAATAAGTAAACAAATCTAGTGGTAAAACTACATTGCCTTTTATTTTATTTTTTATTAAATTTATTGGGGTGACATTGGTTAATATGATCATACAGGTTTCAGGTGTGGATTTCTATGTTACAAGATTTGTATATTGCACTATGTGCCCACCACCCAAAGTCAAATCTTCGCCTTCCATCATATATTAGTAGCGCCTTCAATCCCCACCTCCTTCCCACTTTCCACCACCCTGCTGTTTGTAAAACCACATTGCCCTGTAAAAATCCAGAAGCATTTTCATTTGAAATGTTTACATCATGAAGACCTAGTTTGTCACTCTACATAAAGCCCAAGAACCAACATTATTTTCTTTTTAACAATCTTTTTTTTTCTTTTTTTTTTCATTATTTTTTTCCCTTTCCCACATTCAATTACTTTTGATATAAAAGGTAATAAAGGAAGAGCTTTCTTGTTGGCAATCTCCTGTAATGATGCTGGTTAATATCCTTTAGTGTTACAGTTGTCATTTTTTTGTATATTTAGTTGGGAAAATAATGTAAAGAAAGCACTAATCTTGTCCCTCTAATATTTGATTTAAATATGTTGTATTCAGAATTGTTCATGTAAATATATCAAATTTGAACATAGAATAAAGAGGAATTATAGATATTTTACATAAAAAAGGCTTAAATGCAAAATGTCTAAATTATTTTTAAAAACTGTATCATGCTGGGAAGTATAAATCATTTTGTTTTCCAATAATGGCCTGGCTAAGATACTTCCTTTCACTTTTTGGTAATGAATCAGCAATAATGATCTTTGTGCCAATAATGGTTCAATGCCATGTTATCTACTAATGATCCATTTTTATTACTGCATCCAGACTAAAAAAATTAGTAAGAAACTTAATCAGTAAGCAAAGAATAGGTTTGTTAAGTTTCATTCCTTTAGTAGTAGTTTGAATTTAAATCAAAATAGGCTTAATATATGTTTAATGTATTTCAAATTCCAGAGTTGTGGGGAACCGATATAGGGTTGAGCCTCGGACTGACCTGTTGGCAAAGTCACAAACAAGTCCCAGCTTAGAGGGCTCAGTCCTCTTAACATAATTAGGCTTGACCTTATAACACTCCCCAGATCTTATCTGGGAAGCTAATGGGCTGAGGGAAGTGCAAGATGTGTAACTATGGTCAAAACAAGTGAAACTCACAAGAACTGTGTAACTATGGTAACCACTCCCTTGTTTAACTCTGACTATAAAAGGTCGGTGAGTCCTGAGCACCAGTGGAAGTCTTTCCTCTTGAGTTGGACTTACCTGCCTGGCCTCCAATATTCCCAAATTATCTCTTGTCTTTTCTCTTTCATTTGTGTGCGGCTCCTCTTCCAGATCCTGAACCCTGAACCACACGGGACATGGAGGGAAACATTTACGACACAGAGTGTCTTTTATGAACTAAACATTTGAATTTAGATTCTTTTAATTTACTTTTTTATTTTAGAAGTAGAGGCTTGGTGCATGGATTTGTGCACTGGTAGGGTCCCTTGGCCTGGCCTGTGGGGATCAGCTGAAACCAGCAGTCCTACATCCCCTGAGGGAGGTAGTAGTGTGCGTAGTAGTGTGCAGAGTGGCAGGAGGCCGGGGAGGAGTCCGAGCCCAGGCCAGGCAGTGCACCACTCCCATTCATCCTGGCCCCACTGCACCTGTCATCACCACCGCTCAGTAGGCTGGCTGCCACTCCACTGTGGTCTCCACGTGCCTGCCCTAGGGCAATACTGGTGGGCCCATAACCGAGAAGCAGCAGTGCCCAGTCAGTCCCAATACCAGTCCTGATCCTGGTCCCAGTCCAGACGAGAGGGGCATGCAGGGGGACTGTTCATGGAAGAGGTTCAAATTACCTCAGCTACGCTTGCCAGCCATGAGCCCTGCATCTGGCGCCCATTGGTCAACTAAGAGGCACTTCCGCTGTGAGAGCATGCTGACCACCAGGGGGCAGCTCCTGCATTGAATGTCTGCCCCTTGGTGGTCAGTGTGTGTCATAGCTACTGGTTGACTGATCATTCGGTCGTTTGGTGGTTCAGTCTCTTAGGCTTTTATATATATACTAGGGGCCCAGTGCACAAAATTCATGCACTGGGGGCAGGGGTCCCTCAGCCCAGCCTTCCCCCTCTCACATACTGGGAGCCCTCAGGGGATGTCCTACTGATGGCTTAGGCCCACTCGCTGCTCCCCTTGGGGAGTGGGCCTAAGCTGCAGTCTGGCCTCCCTTTGAGGGAGGCAACCAGGCTGATCAGGGGAAGGTACCAGCCCCATCACCCCGCTGCTGCAGCCACTGACAGTCACCACAGCCACCAAGGTGTTTTCATCAACATGGACTCCAGTCCCTTCACCATGAAAAAATGATAACTTTCTTTAGGCATTTTCAAGATGTGTCTTTCATAGGATATAACATTTCTTTATTATTTTTGTTTTATCCTCACCTGAGAAGATGTCTCCATTGATTTTTAGAGAATGTGGAAGAGAAAGGGAAAGACAGAGAGAAACATCAAAGTGAGAGGAACACTTTGATTGGTTTCCTCCTGCATGAGCTCTGACTTGGGACCCAGCCAGGGAAGAGCCTGCAGCCTAGGTACATGCCCTTGGTCAGAATTGAACCCAGACCCTGTGGTAGGCAGGCCAAGGCATTATTTACTGAGCCAAATCGACTAGGGCAGGATATGATATTTCTTAGCCCCTCCAGCAGCAGACCTTCCTTTTTTTTCTCAAGGAGTGAGGTGGAAAAACCGTACATCACCTTCTTGGATTCTTATTACCCAAGTTACTAAGAATATTACCAGTGGCATACAGGGAGCTTAGCTAATGAGTGGTCAGAAAAGGTGTTTCCTCTGTAGTTCACACCAATCCCCAGCTCGGCCCTTGCCCAAGCCTAAGGCCTTAGGCCGGTGTTAGGCCTGGGCAGGGGACCCCCAGCCCCATGAGATCACTGGCTTCACCCCTGCCCAGGTCTCAGGCCTCTGGCTGGGGCCTGAGGCCTGGGTAGGGGACCCCCAGCCTGCTCTGATTGCAGGCTCTGCCCCTGTTCAGGCCAGAGGGTATTAGGTCTGGGCAGGGGACCCCCCAGACTCTGGCCAAGGCGATCATCGGCTCCACCTCCCCGGGTGGTGTCTGGTGCTTCCTGCCCCACCACCCCAGTCCCTGATCTGTGGCCCAGATCCCACGGGTGGCTTCTGGCACTGCCCACCTCGCCTCCCCGGTCCCAGCTCTCAGGCCCGGATCCCGCAGGAGGCATCTGGCGCTGCCTGCCCCACCTGCAGTATGCAAATTTAACGGCCATCTTTGTTGGGTTAATTTGCATACTCTTCTGATTGGCTGGTGGGCATAGCAAAGGTACAGTCAATTAGCATCTTTGTCTTTTATTAGTGTAGATAGGTTATCTGAATAGAAGCATCTTTGTCTGATACATGCGATCTCACAAAATTAAATTTCTTGCCTTGAGATTAAATAGAGCAGTGAATTATAGTAATAACCAAATCAATATTTTACAATGAGAAATGTTTTTTCATCTCAGTTTTTTACATTGTCTATTAAAATTTTGGATAGGTAGCATAATAATCTCTTATTAATTAACTTGATTCTTAATTTCTTTTTTATTTAATAGACCACAATGCATACTGCCTCTCTACTGAGAGCATGGAAGTCTGTGGTTCTGAAGGAAGTCCTAATCACGTGAAGAAGACAAATCATAATAGGTCATTTTATAAACAGCAGGGGGAATGGATATGTAATTTTTAAAAAATTTCTGGAGACTTTAAAGCATTCAATGACACTCTACTTTGCCCTGTGATGTTAATCAATCAACTCAAAATATTTATGAGTTTATGATTTCCTTACGGTGATATATAAATAGTAGTCCTTTCATATGTTTGATTTATAAATGAAGAAGTAAAGACATGTACTTACTACATAAATATATAACCACATAAAATAAACATTTATAACTATATATGTATATAAAGATGTATAAATGTAAATATATATGTTACATGTTACATGTTACTCATATATAGCACAGTTCCAGAATAATAGCAACAGGACCAAAATGAAAGTCCTCTAAACTCTAAATCAACATTTTCATGTTTTAGGAAATATAAAAATTCCCTAACCATCCACATTTTGATTGGTTTATTCTGGTCAATTGTATAAATTTCGCTAAACCATAAAAAGGAAAATGTATTTATTATTTCAATTCCTTTAATTCTTCAATTATATGTTTGAATTGTTAGTATTTTTTCTTTTAATTCCCTACATTGTAACATTAAAAAGTGATTATTATTTTGTAATCCATGCCTATCTCATGCTGGCATATATATAACTGGCAGGAGACACAGATCTTTTAGTGAGTCATTTTAAGAAACTATGGTTTTTATTTCTATAGATGTAAAACCTAATGAAGTGAATAAAGAAGTACTGAAATTCTTCACTAACATTTTATAGTCATTCCAGGTATATATGATGTGTGTAAAGGAATTGATATTTTCAGAATTTTCCAGCAATGAATTTTAGTTCTTGGTCATTATGATTTTAAGGCATCTCATACATAGAAAACATGATATTACATATAGAAAATCAAAGAGAATGTGGAGATTTTTGCATAATTTTCAGTCAACTTTTATGTGTGTGCGTGTCCACGCACATGTGTGTTTATAAAGGCAATAAGATGTCCGGTAAATACCTTTAACAAGCAAGGGGACCAAAAAGCAGGATATATACATAAAATAGAAAGATAGATAACTTTACTTTTTATTTATAACAAAATTGCTAAACATTTTATTAAAAAGAAATAAAACATGTTTTAAGAGACACAAAAATATGTCTAAGGAAGCACATTGCATGACTTTTCTTGTTTTGCAGAGATACTTATATATAAATTCTGAGGAAACACTTATATTTTCTATTTTCTTAGTGCAATGGTAAAAGAAAAGGGTTTTGGTAGTTAGATCAGAGATTTTCAACCAGTGTGGCACAACAGTTTTTAAACCTTCAATAACTGACTATTTAGTCAAGGTTAGTCAAGGGCCCTAATGTCCTTTCCTTTAGATTGCCAAATAAAAAAAACTGACAAAAGCCAACACAACAATATCTATCAAATGTGAATGAATCAAAATTATACCTATTTTTTGTTAGATTGGTAAAACACATATTTTTGATATGCCACTGAATTTTAATAATTAATTTATGTGTGCCATGGATGAAAAAGGTGGAAAATTGCTGAGTTAGATTGTTTCATTTTCACATGTCTGCTAACTTAGCAAGGCCCGCCTTTCAATATGTAAGCATGATGGTGATTGAGCAGACTGCTAGTATGAAGGTGACCTAAGTTCTGGAGGAGTTTCAAGGCTCTGCTTCATGGGCAATTGGAGACCATGAAAATTGCTGTGAACGTAATTGATATTCAAAGGCGTTGGTATATATATATTGTTTTTAGAAGATATTACTTGCTTTTAGACTGTGGGAGAATTCAGTTTGAGAGAGCAGAATGTTGTCATAGGGTAGTACAAGCATCCTTGGTCTAAATGACATCCAAAACAAATCCAGTCCCTGAAGCCAATGTATATTTTCTTATCATGTATTTTTTTGTATTATATATTTTACTAGAGTCCTGGTGCATGGATTTGTGCACCGGTGAGGTCCTTTGGCCTAGCCTCTGGGGATCAGGCCGAAACCAGCTCTCTGACATCCCCCAAGAGGTCCTGGATTGTGAGAGGGTGGTTCTCTGGTGACACACCCAAGAATCAGGCTCCATCCTCTCTGGTTCTGGTTGTGTCACCCGAGAATCACAGCTGCCAATTCACCTCAGCTCAGCAGCTCTTATGTTGAGCATCTTCCCCCTGGTGGTCAGTGCATGTCATAGCAACTAGTTGTAGCGTTTGCCCCGTGGTGGGCATTGAGCATCATAGCTACCGGTCAGATGGTCAGTCAGATGGTCACTTTGGCTTTTATATATAGACTACTAGCCCGGTGCACAAATTTTGTGCACCGGGGTAGGGGGGAAATGGGCCCCTCAGTCTGGCCTTCACCCTCTCCAATCTGAGACCCCTCAGGGAATGTCCAACTACCTGTTTGTGCCCACACTTTTAACAGATAACAGCTCCATTGTTTCTTTCTTATGTTTAAAACCATTGGAATTAGTAGGTATTCAAAGTATGTATACATTTTGGGGGGACACCCTGTATATCTCTAGTCAGTGGTGAAAGAAACCAACATCAGATTTGGAACCCCAAGACAGGAAACCTCGCTCACTCCCCACAAGTCTCCCCACTTCACTTTCCACCTTCATGGGCAGCAGGAAAATCAACGTTTTCTCTCATTAATTTGGAAAAGCACGTCCTGTCACCCGCTGCCTGTCAGGAGTGCGCTAGGCCCCAAGCAAGCGAGGCTCAGTCAGGGCAGCCTTCGCTCGTGGGTGCTGGCACCCAAAGTGCACATTCCTCCTCTACAGTCTCCCCGACTATCCCACTGTTTCACTGAGAGGACGGAATTCCTCTCCACCTCTGGGTTCTTGATCTTGAACCCTGACCGAAGGCACCTCAGACAGGGCCGCCCGCGCCCACCAGGTGTGTCTGTCTGCACCTGCTCCTGCCTCAGCACCTGCATTAACCCCCCAGAGGTGATCTCATAGCTGCACTGGCCTCCGTGGGAACAGGGAATCACCACTCCGCCCTCTCACTGTCATCTCACAGGAGCCCACCCTCAGCACCCAGAACACCCAGACACTCTCCAAAGGACATGAGCGCATCAGAGGGGATGTGTGCACCTCCTGTGGGGGTGTTAGGCATGCCGGGTTGATGGAAGTGCGGTGGAGAGGCGAGGGGAACTTGTGCACGCCTTGGTTTGCAACTGTTGCAGGCTGGAAGGGTGACAGTGCGCTGGGGGATGTTCACATGCCAGGGAGGGATGTGCCTCTGGCTTTGCAGATCCGCAAACCCCTGTGGTGTGGCTAGGAGGACATCAGTTTGGCCCACCATGGTGGCTGTCCCTGCGATCCTGCACCTTCGGGGCCAGGAGGTGGATCTTGCTCAGCCACTCCTGGGCATTGATGGCCTGCAGGCGCTACTTCAGCTCAGCCTGCAGGCTCTGCTTGGTGCACTCAAAGCTGTCACCACCACCACGTGGGGAGTGCAGGCCATCCTCCGCCGGCCTGCCTCCCCTGTCCAGAGGCTCTCTGCACTGCTCACTTGCCCAGAGTGACTGGGGCTGGGCGGAAGCCCCAGCCGGCCGATCTGCCCCTGAGTGAGCTGCCGCCCCACCGGGAAGGGTCACGGATTCGGGTCCCAGGACCGCGGACAGCCTCAAGCACTGCCCCCCACCCAGCAGAGTCACAGATCTGGGTTCGGGACAACGGACAGCCTCCTGCGGTGCCACCCGCCCGCCAGGTCACAGATTCGGGTCCGGACGGTGGACAGCCTCAAGCACCGTCCCCCACCCAGAAGGGTCACAGATTCGGTCCCGGACCATGGACAGCCTTGCCCGCTGCCGCCCGCCTTCAGTATGCAAATTAGCCGCCATCTTGTTGCTTCAGGGTGGGGGTCCCCACTGGGGTGCCTGGCCAGTCTGGGTGAGAGGTTGATGGCTGTTTTCAGGCTGGCGGGCAACTGAAGCTCCCAACCTCTCCTTTTTTTCTTTTCCTTTTTTTTATTCTGCGATTTATTTACCTTCTATGGCTGTCACTGGAGCTGAGAGCCAGCTTTAGCTCTGAGGCTCGGCTCCAGCTCTGAGACCTCGGCTGCTGAAAGCAGGTATCTGGGTTTGTTTGGGTTCTATAATTGTAACACTGTTGTGATCCTGCTGACTGAAGCCCGGCTGGCTGAAAGCAGGTTTCTGGAGTTTGTTTAGGTTCTATAATTGCTACATAGTTGCTTAGAGTTGCAGCTCAGAGGCCGGCAGCGGCAGGAGGGGAACCTTGGCTTCTTCCATCACTGGAGCAAGCAAGCCTCCTGTTCACTTCAGCTGCCTGGCTGTCAGCCGCCATCTTGGTTAGCAGTTAATTTGCATATAGCCCTGATTAGCCAATGGGAAGCATGTCAGAGGTACAGTTAATTACCATGTTTGTCTATTATTAGATAGGATATAGATATAGATGATATAGATATAGACAGAGACAGAGATAAAGATAGAGATAGAGATAGAGATAGAGATAGAGATAGAGATAGAGATAGAGATAGAGATAGAGATAGATAGATATAGATATTTCAACACTCTCTGAAAACATCATATGGAAGCTGCATACATTGATTTTGATTTGTGTCACTGATTATATTTCCTCTTGGTCGTAAGTCATATACTCAGGGAAATATTTGTTTTTCATCGGAGGCTATGTCTTATTGAAATGACTAATACTATCAAGCCACATTCAGAGCAAATCACTAGTAAATAGAGGCTTTGGGAGTTACAGTGAAGTATGGATAGGATCAGACTGCTCCTTCCTAACCTTATATTTTTGCTCCACTGTTCTCTATGCCAGGCATGACATCCTACTCAAGATTAAGATTAAGTAAATATATTTGGGGCTGATTAAATAGACATTTAGTGGATTCATATAAAATGAAGAAATAAATAAATACATGAACAAATCTTTGCTTCTGTGCTAATCCAACCCTGGAAATAAATATTTTGCTGCATAAGAAACAAAAGGTGTTAGAAATGAGAAAGATTTTGAAGAAAATATTTTATCAGAGCTAGGATGGCTTCATCATCATGAGGTATGGAATAGAATAGTGTCCCTTTCTGTCATTCAAATTTATATTTCATATAGGTTTTATTGACAAACTAATTAATTATCAATATATCCATTGTTATGTTAATAAATACAATTGTTAAATATCAGTCTCAAGAAACATTAAAATAAATATTCTTACCAATGACCTCTAAAAATAGTTAATACTTTTATCAGAAAAAGTGTTATTTTATTACATTTAAGAAAAATAAACATTGAGTGTAATATTTAAAATGAACTTTAGAAATTAAAAAAATCTTTCTGAAGAATTAATTAAAGACACAGTATTGCAAAATATTAGAAAAAATTGAAATGTGTTGCATGTGAGAATGGAAAACTACTCTCAATCACAGTTAATAGGGAAAATGATTGGCTAGAAATACATGGACCTTATGTCTTACATATCTATGAAATGTTTAAAAATCACACTATATAAAACAGGAAATAGGGTAGGAATGTACTTAAGGTATTCATTTTTTTCTGATTGGATAACAAATTATCGCCCTTCTTACAAGAATGATTGCAGTGGGGAATTGAGGATGATGAAGGAAGCTCTGAGGCCATGCCCATACCTCACTTCCCAGTTCTGAACCTTAACTCAGTGAGCTTGGCTTTACTTAAACTTTCTAAGTCTCAGTGTCCCCTTGTATCCAATAAGAATATGTGAGTACTGCCCTAACCGGTTTGGCTCAGTGGATAGAGCATTGGCCTGCGGACTGAAGGGTCCCAGGTTCAATTCCGGTCAAGGGCATGTCCCTTGTTGTGGGGTGTGCAGGAGGCAGCTGGTCGATGTGTCTCTCTCATCAATGTTTCTAACTCTCTATCCCTCTCCTTTCCTCTCTGTGAAAAATCAATAAAATATATATTAAAAAAAAACAATATGTGAGTACCTAATATCTGCACTAATAAAAGACAAACATGCAAATTGACCATACCTTTGCTACACCTTAAGCCACGCCCACCAGCAATAAGAGTGGCTATATGCAAATTACCCCAACCAAGATGGCGCTTAATTTGCATATACCGGCTGGGAGCAAAGACTGAAGACAATGTGGAAGCAAAGCGCTACAGCCAGCAAAGTAGGGGTGGCAGAGACAGGAATGGAGCCAAGGCTGCAGAGGTGGGAGGCGGGAGGCAGGAGGGGAAACCCACTGCAGCGGCTGGGAGTGGGAGCGAAGCCAGCCTCAGTGGGTTTCGCTCCCTTCTCTACTTCGCTCCAGCCGCAGGAAGCCCTATTATTGCAGGAATATTCCTGCAACAGGCCTCTAGTCTATATATATAAAAGGCTAAGTGACCATCCAACCATCTGACCATCTGGTAGGTATGACATGCACTGACCACCAGGGGGCAGACTCCCAATGCAGGAGCTGTGGAGCTGCAATGACTTGGTAGTGGTGGTTAATGGGTGATGCACTCCGGAACCAGAGAGGAGGGAGACTGATTTTGGGGTGTGTCACCTGAGAACCGCCCTCTCGCAATCTGGGACCCCTTGGGTGATGTAGGAGAGCTGGATACGAACCAATCCCCACTGGCCAGGCTGAGGGACCCCACCTGCCAGAAGGACCCTGCTCACTCGACAGATGCCCTTGGAGCCAAGATGGGCTGGCCGGGAGGAATCTCAGGAGGTTGGCTACAGGGTATGTCCGGCCAGTCTCACCCAGTCCCACCCCGCCAGTTACCTTCTAATTAATTTCCTTTCTATGTGCATGAATCCCTGCACTGGGGCACTGGTATAGTTATAATAAAATATAAATTATTTATTTTTAATTTTAAAAACCTTCAACATCATGACTATGTTCAACAAATATTAAATGTCTATATTTTCATTTTTTAAGAGCATATGGGAAAACACTATGGAAACAAACGGTTTTGGAGAAAACTGAAAATCTAGTCAGACTTATGAAAATTGAACTTTGAATTTATATTGGAGAAAATACAAATATTTAACTCTGGAATCTATACTAAAAATAAAGCGATTATTATTTTTTCAAGAGTAATATATGACTAAAATGCTGTTTTTCTCTCTATATCTACACATGAATAAACAATCAAATATTAATCAGAGCAAATTATTGTTAAACAAAGAATATTTTGTTGACATGTTGGTAGACAGTGTATAAACTTATCATTACATTTTTAGAATACTTATAATTATGGAAATTAAGTTTCTATATTTCTAAATGTAATATAACAATAGTAATAATCATAATATCCAACACATATATAACACTAGATTCTGTGAATTTTTTTCTATGTTCCTTATTTATATTGTCTATAAGACAAGAGATTATCCAACTGTTCTTTCTCATGAGTTCATAACTCAGTTTTTAGATTGTAATTCTCAATGCTCTTAAGACTCCATACAGTTTCAAAGGAAATTGAACAGAATTTAATAAGGGTTACAGAAAATGCAGAAATATGCTTTAAGGTATGCATGCATAATAAGACAATAAAAGGAAATGCAAGACACAGTGAAAATGAATGGTTTAAAGTAGCCAACATTGCTGTGGATTATATGGCCTGGAAAGCCCAAATAATTTCTTTCAAGTCAAGCCTTGTGGTAATTTGCATGGCTTCCTTCAAAGACTAGTTAGTTTAAAACAAAACAGGACAGTTCAGAGCTACAGTGATGGCAAACATACTGCTTAATTCTAGCTTGGACTCTTCTTAATGCCCAGATCCTCCTTATTAACAGAGTCATAGAAAGTTTGAAACAAATACATATTCTAAGATTTTCCCCCCAAAACTCTGCTTCTGAGAGAGTCCATATCTAAACACAATTATTAAGGAGATTTAAGGTGTATAAAATAACATTGTTTAGAGAACTGATTGTCCTTTTTTCTAATAATTCTTGTAGTGGGCACTCTGGCTTCAAGCTGTTTATCTCCTTGTGAAATTACATTTAAAGATATACTAGTAAGATTCCTAAAACTCAGAAAACATTTATGATTGAAAGTCAAATGAGTCTTTAAGCTCTCTCTGGCACCTCTATTTTTCTTTTGTTGTTATTGACCATAATGACAAATATCAGATGATTTAATCCATTTCTAGAAACAAGATGTTTTTAATAATTATTGTGACATATGCAATGTAATAAGAACAATATGAAGAGGTAAGGAAAAGAGAGCTGCTATTAAATTTGAAGGGCAACAGGAAATCATTGCCATCATATTTTGGGCATATTATATTGATCAGTAAATGTTTGTTAATACTTCTTCACTACAGGGATTTTATATACTGGGTCAGGAAGACTCAAAAATGAAAGAGAGGGAGAGCGAGAGAAAATTAAGAAGAAGGTGGAGGAGGAGGGATATAGGAAGGAAGGAACGAACAAATGAGTGAAGAAACAAGGTAAGAAGAAAGGAAAGAAAAGGGGAGGGAGTAATAGTAATAAAAAAAGAAACAACAGGTTGAAGCAAGAACTCACCTAATGAATTTAACAAGCATACCACAGAATTTGTTACTAGCCATATGTCATATTTTGGGAAACTCATTCTGAAATAATTGCAGTGTTTTTTGGCATCTTCCTTTCATTAATTTGCAACCATCTGTCACTCTATAGAAGTGTGAGGCACATACTCTGGTGAATGCCTCAGAGCAATTCAAATCATTCTTTATATTATTTTCATCAGTTGAATTACGAAGTGGGGTCACAATTCTTATTATAATCTTACTTCTTTGACCAATGGATGGATTTTTTTATCCTAAAGTTTCAATTAACGTAGGGAAAACACCTGACTAAGTTGCCTGTAGGCAGCCTCAAGGGCCCAGGGACAATGACCTATGTTCACCCTACACAGAGTTCATCTTCTCTACTCTGTCCTGTTGTGACAAAGGCACATCAACTAGTGGTTTTCACTATGTCATGGATTTCTTCTTTGGCAGTCATAGGAGCTGGGAATAATAACACTTATTCTTGAAAAACAGTGCTTTTTTCATTTCAGCAAAGTGTATTTGCATACAGTTGGAGTAGTTTTTTAATTAAGTAGACTGGAAAAACACCACTTTCCAAAAATATAACCAAAAAAGATGATAAATGGATGATAAATTCTTGCTGTCTCTTTTTTTTTTAAATAAATAAACTATTTTAATAAATGAATATTCATAATTTATGATTAGCCTATTATATGACTTGCAATTTTAAGGGGACTTTTAAGGGAAAAGGAAATATCTGAATATTAAAATATTAAATTTTTAAGGGTAAGAAATATTAGATTTTCTTTGAATAGCTATAGTATTTGATTAACATGTTTAAATCATTATTTTCATTTTTAATTACAGTTGACATACAATGTTATATTAGTTTCATATGTACACACAGTGATTAGACACTATATAACTTATTAAGTGATATCCAGGTAAATTTTGTACCTATCTGACACTATACATAGTTATTAGAGTAAAATTAACTATATTCCCTGTGCTGTACTTTATATTCACATGACTATTCTGTAACTACCAATTTGTTCTCCTTAATCTGTTCACCTTTTTCACCCATCTCCCCAATCCCCCTTCCATCAGGCAACCATCACAATGATCTTTGAATATATTAGTCTACTTCTGCTTGCTTGTTCATTAATTGTTTTTATTTTCCTTTTAGATTCAGTTTTGGTAGATATGTATTTATTGCCTTTTATTGTGCATATTTTGATTCTTTTTTCTTCTTCTTAAGGAAGACCCTTTAACATTTCAAGTAATATGGTTTGGTGGTGATGAGCTCCTTTAGCTTTTTCTTGTCTGGGAAGCTCTTTATAATTCATTCAATTCTAAGTGACAGCTTTTCCAGGTAGAGAAATCTTGGTTGTAGGTCCTTGCTGTTAAGAAATCAGCTGATAGTCTTATGGGAGCTTCCTTTTAGGAAACTAACTGTCCTATCACTACTTTTAAGATTTTCTCTTTGTCTTAAACCTTTGGCATTTTAATTATGATGTGTCCTAGTATGGACCTTTCTGTGTTGCTCTTATTTTGTACTTTCTGCACTTACTGGACTTTCCTATCTATTTTATTCACCAGGTAAGGGAAGTTTTATGTAATTATTTTTTTTCAAATAGCTTTTCAATTTCTTGCCCTCTTCTCTTTCCAGCATCTCCATGATCTGAATGTTGATACACTTGAAGTTGTCTCAGAGACTCCTTACACTATCCTATTATTTTTATTTTATTACTAGAGGCCCAGTGCACAAATTAGTACATGGCTGGCTGGGGGAAGGGGATGTGGGAGGTTGTATTTTTGACCACTGCTACTCTTCTTGACAAAATATTGGCTTAATAAAGGGCAGAGACCATAACCATGTGTATTTTATCCAATCATAAATACACACATGGAAAAATAATTTTAATGTGTTGTATTTGATTGATTCCACATACAGAAAATATATATTTCACTTTTTGAATTAATTGCTTGATTGTGCTTTTCAAAATTTCTTATGTATATGAGTAACTAGGAATTATGGTTAAAATACAGATGTTGTGTCAGTAGGTTTGAGGTGGGGCCAGCCATTCTCCATTTATAACAAGCTCCACGGTGTTGCAGAAGTTGCTGGTTCACAGAATTATTTTTAGTAACAAGGTATTTATGTGCCCCAATGTATTATTACCTATTTCCCTTTTGAAGCTTCTTTAACCCACAGTTAACCTTAAATCCTTGAGAATTTATTCGGGCAAAAAGGGATTGCTTGTAATGATGGGCATAGAGCCAACTGGGAACTTGAGTCTGTGCTAACTGCTGTCTTTGCTTCTTGCTTTCCTGACGTGTGTCTTTGAAGGGAACCTTCTGCAGCCTGTTTGTGCTTTCCCTTGTGGCATGACTCCCTGGAGGTTCAATCGCACAAAGGTGCCCATGCTCAGACTCCAGCTTACAGTTTTCTTACTTTACACTCAGATACTTACTGTTCTCAAACACACACACACACAATTTCAGGGTAAATGATGGTTTTCAGTCATGGTTGGAAATTGTTTCAGAATTGCCCACGCTTTCTCCCTGACTTACACTTAACCCAAAACACTTAGTTCCTTCTACCCAGGTCTTCAGTCAAAAAGAAATGAAATTATACTACTAGCAATGCTATCACAAGTAATAATGACAACTTCCTTAAGAGTTGCACATTGGTTCATGTGCTCCAAGGAATCAGCCATGTATACTAAGTGGGTTAGGCTGGTTCCACTTCTGAACCTATTGGCCTGAGTTTGTGTACCTAGAAACTACACTCAAGTGACCCTTTCACAGAAGATAAATTTTTCTTCAGTCAAAAAGACAGAGAAAACTGCAGAGTGGCCAAATTATTATGACCACCTGACATTTGTAGGCAAATTAGCTACAATTTCACGCTGAAGTTGCTAGAGGGCCAAACCATTGTAAATAGGGAAGCAGGTTGCTTACCACGACAGTAGAAGTGATTTTTTTTCTGAAGATATGGGTAAACAATGTGATTTAACAGCCTTTGAAAGTGGTATATATAAATAAATACACAGAGTGGCCAGATTATTATGACCACTTGACGTTTGTTGGCAAATTAGCCGTACACTGCATCATATGGGATATGGAAGCCAAAGGCCTGTTTGAACACTTTTGCTGTCTGCAGTTACCAAGATAAAACGTTTCCAATTCTCACAGGAACACAAGGATTGGACAGTCGAGCATTGGAAAAAGTCATGTGGTCCGATGAATCATGTGGTCCAGTTGCATCATGCAGATGGCAGAGTGAGAATTTGGCGGAAACAACATGAAAGCATGCACATGCATGAGTACAACCCTTCAAGCTGGTGGGGGCAGTGTTATGGTTTGGGGCATGTTTTCCTGGCATGATTTGGGCCCTTTAATTCGTGTGGAACAACGTCTGAATAGCACAACATACCTAAGTATTGTTGCTGATCAAGTTCATCCTATCATGTTGATGGCGTATCCCAATGGAGATGGCTTCTTCCAACAAGACAATGCGCCATGCCATGGTGCTCTTATTGTGCAGGAGTGGTTTCAAGAACATGAGGGAGACTTTACCCTGCTTAGGTGGCCCCCACAACCACCAGATCTCAATCCAATTGAGCATTTGTGGGACGAAGTTAAAAGAGCCATCAGGCAGCTGGTCCCACAACCATCAAATCTCACAGAACTGGGCAGTGCTATTCATCAGGCATGGTGTCAGACTCCTCGCATCACCTTTCAACATCTCCTGGAGTCAGTGCCAAGAAGAATCGCCGCAGTATTGAAGGCAAAAGGTGGCCCAACGAAGTACTGATGGGGGTGGTCATAATAACCTGGCCACCCAGTGTATATCTCTGTTACCATTTCTGAATCTTGAACTATCTGAACGTGTGATTGAATATTCAAATTGTATTCACATTACTGTTACTAAGTCAGTACATATTCATGGCTAGAGCAAATTGACAGAGTAAAAACATCAACAAACAGATATTATGTTCTTACTCTATAACTTACCAATTAATAAACTGAAAATGCCATTTCCCTAAATATTATTCCAATGTGTTATTAGACCTGATAATTCTTTCTTTTATCTACCCATTCATGGTAAGTTGATGGTGGATCTTAGCAGCAAAAACAATGCAAGAAAAATAAAAGCATAAAACTTCATTTTTAAGGAAGGAAGGTTTAGTTTAATAGAGGTCATGCGAAAATTTTATAACAAAATAAAATGTATCAATAATGAATAATATACAGAAGTATATTCTCATTGGATGGTTCTATAAACTTCCTTTACTATCATTAAAGCATTCAAAATACTTTTCAAAAGTTAAGAAAATCAAAAGTTGCTAAATGTAAATAAAATACTCTACCTGGTAGGCATATTTCTTAGTGTTCTTTCAAAAACAACGAACATGTGAAAAAACATAGGCGAGTCTTTATTTTATATCCATGGGTCATTTAATTACTTCATGCTGTAAATAGCAACCTGCCAAGTACTTTAATTGGGTTGAATGGGTACCAGATCCTGTTTTTCTAAATTATTTTCTGTATTATAGTTTTAAAATTTTGATAAATAAAATTATATCTCAAAGAGTCTATTTAAGTAGTTTCTCACCATATAAGGTAGCCCACATTCACACATACCATGCAATTTACTAAAGGGGAAAATAAAATCTTCATTAATATAAAGTAATCATTTTAACTTTATAAATCAGAAAAAAATAATAAGAAAATAAACATAGAAAAATTGGAATACTTTATATTGTATAATGTGTATATAAGAACAACAGTATCAGAATAAGTGATGTGAATAAGTTTAAATGCTGAGAATATAGGTGCCTTTTTTATTAGACTGAATAAGGGTTATTCATGGGGAGAAATTATATGTGATCCCCATCTGCATCACTAACAGATGAAACATGTGCCTGTGATGAAAGGTCTCCAGCTGTGATCAATTCCAGCAGTTACTATGATTCACAGACTTAGGCACATAGTAAAGATGGGATAAAAGGATTTTGAAATGTGTTATTCCCTCTGATCATTAATCTGCTTGTTTAGTCATGAAGATTTGGATACTTCACTGCTGGTTTGTTGCATACCTTCCCTTAATTCCTTGTAAACACAGAGAAAAATGTCAAGTTAGTACAAAAGGAGCGTTTTATTTTTTATATTGTCTGAGATATTTTGCCAAGTTCAACTATACAGCTTTCATACATTGTGTTTTAACAACAATTTACATTTAAGAACAGATTTAGTAACATCAGCTACAGCAAATTTACTTGAAAGTTCAGTCATATATCTTTGTTTTTTGATGCTTTTTTTCCTCCCAAATAAGAAATAGTTATATTTATGCTCTCTCCTCTTCCTCCTCCTCCTCCTCCTCTTCCTCCTCCTCCTCTTCCTTTTTTTCCTTCTTTTGGTATATTGAGTATATGATATTGGCAGAGAATTTTCTATCCACATTTCATCAGTGATAAATGTAGTAAGATATGTGTCTGATAAAAGCAAGTGAAATAATACTTTGTTTTTTTTAAATATATTTTTATTGATTTCAGAGAGGAAGGGAGTGAAAGACATAGATAAAAACATAAATGATGAGAGAGAATCATTGATTGGCTGCCTCCTGCATGCCCCACAATGGGGATTGAGCCCTCAAGCTGGGCATGTGCCCTGACCCAGAATCAAACCATGGCCTCCTGGCTTATAGGTCAATGCTCAACCACTGAGCCATGTCAGTCTGGCAGAATGTTTTAATTTTAAAAGATTCACCCTAACTAGTTTGGCTCAGTGGGTAGAGCCTCAGCCTGTGGACTGAAGGGTCAGGGGTCTAATTCCAGTCAAGGACATGTATTTTGATTGTAGGCAGCTGATCGATGTTTCTCTCTCATCGATGTTTCTAACTCTCTATCCCTCTCCCTTCCTTTCTGTAAAAATCAATAAAAAATATGTATTTTTTAAAAAGTGTAACAGTTGGAAGGCAAACAAAAATACAAAAATATTCAGGATTCAGACAGAAGTATAAAAATTGAGAATTCATTATGTGGCAAATTAAAAAATATGTAAAAATCAGTACATAATAGAAAAATCATAAAGCTGAAGATTTATGCATTTGATTCAATGAAATAGAACACCAGAAGATGCCATAAAGTCTTATTGAGTAGATAAACATCAAGAATAGTTTGTTGTATGATGAAATCAGACTTGAAAAAATGTTTTATTATTTCATTTAGTTTTATTTTTCTTTTTCTTACATTCCTTCCCAAAACTATTGTGTCCCAAGGTTAATCTCCTAAGGCTGTGATGAAATTGAAAAGAAAAGATAAATATGAAAAGGATTGGGAAAGGAAAGTGAAATGGAAAAATAATGGAAACATGGGTAAAAAACAATTTCGCACACAGATATTCTGGAAGATAGATAGCTATGTGGTCAATATCATCAGTTAGATTGCGGACATTATGACTTTATTTGAAAGGACTTAAAAATGGAAGAGTTAGGATAAAACTGTTCACTGAGGACATAAACAACTTGAAAGATAAACATATGGAGAACTTTACTCTCCAAAAACATCATTTTTAAAAAATATATATATTTTATTGATTTTTTACAGGAGGAAGGGAGAGGGATAGAGAGTTAGAAACATTGATGAGAGAGAAACATCGATCAGCTGCCTCCTGCACACCTTCTACTGGGGATGGATGTGCCCACAACCAAGGTACATGCCCTTCACCGGAATCGAACCTGGTACCTTTCACTCCACAGGCCAACACTCTATCCACTGAGCCAAACCGGTTAAGACAAACATTATTTTTAATATGTGGGTTTCAGAAAACTTCCCAGTTAAACTATGAGCAGACATTTGAGGGTGGAATTTAGCACTATAGGAAAGAATTAAGAACTTAGAGAGAAAGGAGAGAAATACAGAGAAGTTGAATGTTAGGATCAGAAAAGAACACAATACACAATCTTGAAAATAAAATCTTAGGATAGGGAAAATACTAGAACACAATTATTTTTAATTATGTTTAAAGAAAATAATATTTGGGAGAGAAACATAACAGAATAGTTTTGATTAGAGAAGCAAACATAAAGTAATGAATCAAAATTTTTCTGTAAGTAAATTTTAAAAATCAGTTAATACTTTTTATCTTTTACAATAGAGTGGAAATCATTTCTGATGTGTTTATTACTATTAATAATAAGACACCTATTAAGAGATTGTGTCCATGTTCAGGACCAGGACTCAACTGCATCAAGAACAGGTAGAAAATTTAAGGTGGAATCATAAAATTCTCAGTATTCAAGATAAAAAAAAATATTTTAATTTACAAATTAAAACCAAAAATTAATGCAAAATATTCATGCTGAACAAAATATTAATATTTTAAATAAACAAAGACTAATATGAATAGATTATTACCTCTGGCATCCCTTTCTTAAATATCACCTCTTTGGGGTCTGGTCTATCAGAGAGAGCAGTTGATCTTATTTATTTATTTTTTGCTTTGTATTTGAATTGTTTTTTTTTTAATGAAAGAGCAAACTGAAATAGTGTTTTATGAATGATTTTGACATGAAAGACTGAAATTCTTATAGTTGGTCTTTAAAATGTTCAGTTGTAGATAAAAGAAACCAGATGCATCATTACAATTATGTAAAGCACGTTTGCTAAGATGTTTATTTTTAATACTCATAATTGATGTGTGAATGAGATTTATGAAAAATAAAAAGCATGCTGTTTTTATAATCTTCATGGTTTCCTTTCAAATAATTTAGGTATATCATTTGTTTTCATTTAAGAACATATGAACCACTGGTTGTAGAAGTTGGAATATGTTCATATATAAAGGTACTAAAAATGTAAAGCTAAAGATAAAATCATTCCAGAATGCTTGCATTTATCCTAAAAAGATCAAATGTTGTGTAAGACGTATGGTAGGTACTTTCTCTTCATTCATGTTGATATATTATTGAATCTCTCCTACTTAAAAAGAGATCTTCAAAATAATTTTCAGCTTAGAAAGGAGACACAAAGAAAAACAACAACTCCCAAATGAAACAGAGAAACTTAGTGAGAGATCTGATATTTGTAACTCAAATATTCTTACTTTCTTATCACCCTTATGCAACTATATAATTTGTTGGTCCTCGGTTGAGCATATTCTTAAGTTAAAATATTGGGACTATCCAAAAGTGTCATCTAATTTATTGCTCCTCAAAATGTAGTCTCAGGCCAATAGACTTGCCATCACTGGGAGCTCGATAGACATGTAGTTGCTCAGCCTACACCTTAAACCTCTTAAATAAAAGCTGCATTTTGACATGGCTCTCCTGGTGAATCTTCTGTGGATAAGGACTATTTTGTTATCTAATTGAAGTTCACTGCAACAGGTAGTCCTTAATTAAATATATTCTGAAAACTCGATAAGTAATAAGTGTATGTGCAAATAGGTGTATGCACATGTGCACATGTGAATATGCTTACTAGATTCTATTTTTAGATTAATATGTGTAACTTTTTATTTTCATAATATATTTCTAACCTTTACAAGTAGGCCCTGGTTGGTGTGGCTCAGTTGGTTGGAGCATCATCCCATGCACTGGAAAGTCTGGAGTTTGATTCACAGTCAGGGCACATACCTAGGTTGCAGGTTCAATCCCTAGTGGGGCACCTACAAGAGGTAACTGATCCATGTATCTCTCTCACATTGATTCTCTCTCTCTCTCTCTCTCTCTCTCTCTCTCTCTCTCTCTCTCTCTTCTTCCCTCTCTAAAATCAATTAAATAATAACATAAACAAATACACTTTACAAATAGTTATTGTGTCAGTGAGGAATAACCTAAAATTATAAATTCTATAATCAAAGAAAATCATCAAATTTTTGCAGTAAGATTTACTATATTTATAGTTTCTCACTTTTGCCTTAAAAATGAAACAAAACTTGCTCAGTTGTTAATTATTTTAGTATTTCTGATGAAAAGCAATATTGAACCAAATTTAGATGTATAATAAAAAAGGAATTCTATTCACAATAAATACAAAGAAAAATGAGACATTTTAAACTGTATTCCCTTTAGACTTGGTTAAAATTGGTCATATTAGATGTTGATGATTGGAGATTCAACTGCTGTTGCTGTGAATGCTATTAATCCAATATTATAACAATGCAAATATTTGCCCACCTGCATGAGTTAATTTTAATTGAAAAGACCATAATGAGACAGAAGTTGTTCTATTCAACTCTAAGAGAAACAAACAAACAAAAAAACCCACAAAACAAAATTAGTAGAAAATTGTGATAGTAATGGTACTGAAAATATCATCCACTGGGAAGATGTGTTTCCTTTCAATTGTTGTTAGTAAAACTAGAATAATTGTAAAATTTTGTCATGAAAAAGAAGCCACAGTTTATGTTTCATGTTATAGAACTATATGCATTGGAATATAATGTGATTTTTTGCAAGCTATTATAATTGATTAATGATAATCATATACAAATACCAGTTGCCACTTTGATATAGCTTACTTGAGAGTCAAATACAGCAGCAATTAAGTTATTGACTAGATGATTAAAGGAAACCTAAACCATCAAGCGGTTTTAGTTGACAAGATAGATCTGAAACTAAAATAAGAATTTTACCACAAGATAAACAGAGTTAATACAACAATTCAAAAACAATTATTGATTTTCTTTTGATGCCAACACTGCAATAAGTTCTGAGTCTAAAAAGATTAGTTGGGCTCTACATTAAGAAACTTACCATTTCTCACTTGCCTGTCATCATCTAGTAGATTCTTTACCTCCATTATTACCTTTAAGAAAATTTGATTTTAGTTAATTTACTGAAGATGTAAAGTCAGAAACCTTAATTGGTGCCAAGGTGAAGGAGTATTGAGGGAGGATATTTAATCAATTAGCAGGAACAGATATACTTTAAATTGGTTGTAAGAGACTCAGGAGAGTCAAGAGCTGTACAGTAAGCTATTCAATTACATGTGTTAGAGTTTTCACATTCCTTTGCATTGAATTATTTTGATTTGCAACTTTGATAACCTGGTACTTTACTAGATCATGTAATGAATATGCTTTAGTAACACTTAGATGTAAGTTTCTTTTACCTCACAGGAAACTTTTACAGAAGCAAATAATCATCTGCATCTTTCTCCACTCGGTGACTTTCAAACAAGGTAGGAAATGGATTCTTTACTCCAACCTAAAATCTACTGGTGTAAGAGAATTGTTGCAAAGCTGTTTTCAGTGCTGTCCTGCATTAACACTTTATTCTTGCTCTTTTTTTTACAAGGGTAACTCTGGTTTAGATATAGTAGTTCTGCCTTTTTCCCATGGAAAATAATCATTTACATTATACCCAGTAAAAGTTAGAGACTTGTCTGGCTGTTATATCATGTGAAACTATTTGACTTCTGATATTTTTAGAAACGTGCTTGGAAAAAAGTAACTTTCAAGAAATACGGAAGATAGAGCAAGCAAACATTGCTAATTTTTAGAAAATGACATTTCCATAATGTTTAATTAGAAATCAATTAAATTAATGATTGGCTACATAAGTTGAAGTAAATATTAAGGTAATGTAGGAGAAATCCACAAATAATGCTGACATCACTATACTTACCTAATAATTTCTGCAATTTACTTCATTCCAAAACCAACCCTTAACTTACGTTATTTGGAACATTTCAAAAAAATTTCAATGGTGGTGGTCAGATACTATATGAGCTAATACACACACAAACACAAACATACACACACACAAAAGTATCCTATATAATAAAAGCCTAATATGCTAAGTGTCCATTCATCCAGTGACGGGTTGACTGTTCAACCAATCAAAGTGTAATATGCTAATGATATGCGAAGGCAGCTCAACTGCTCACTTTGACATGCCCTGACCACCAGGGTGCAGATGCTCTGACCAGTAGGTTAGCTTGCTGCTAGGGTCTGATTGATTGGGACTGACCGAGTTGGGCTGGGCACACCCTGGAGCTGTCCTGTGGTCCCTCTCTACCCTGATTGTGCACAAGTGGGGCCCCTCCACCTGGTCTGTGCCCTCTCACAATCTGGGAGCCCTTGGAGAATGTCAGAGAGCTGGTTTCAGCCTGTTTCCTCAGGCCACTCCCCATGGGAGGGAGCCAGACACAGGGCTCATGGTTGGCGAATGCTGCTGCTGCAGCAGCGCAAGCCTCTCCAACCTGAACTGATTGGGTGAGAGCCTGTGGCAAGTGCAAGGGGGGGCTGGGATTAGCCTGAGCAGCAGGTAGGAGCTGCAGGCGGCGTTGGACTTCGGGTTTCAGCCCGATCCCCCATAGGCCATCCAGAGGGACCCCACCCATGCACAAATTCGTGCACTGGGTCTCTAGTTTATATATAATCAAAGATCAATGCTTAAAATTTTCAGAATTCAACCCCATACATTCAAAATAGAAACTATTCTATTTTGAAGCAATTGCTTTAAGCATTCACTTTTGTTTGTATGCCAATTACATGGAAATCTTCCAGTTGATATTACTGTTGGGAATGTTTTAAAGAAACTGTAAATTTAATTATATTGTACCAGCAAAATTTGGAGTCTCTGAAACTGAAACACAAAACTGTGCTCTGTATAGAACTTGTACTCTAACTCAGGGGTTGTATAAGCCTCCTCCCTAAAGTGTAGTGGCCTAGGTTTCCTCAGGATTCAGTCATTTGCTGAGCTGAGGGAATGCAAGTAGAAACAAAATGAATGAGGTGGACAATTGATCTTATAGGATTATGGCATGTATTGATAATTATCATACTTTTTGACAATGCTATACTGTTTTAGGAAAGAATTTCATACAACCCAGCAGCCTTCTCATTTGTAATGTCCAACCTCTCTCAGACTGGGCAAGTTACCAGGTCACAATTCTGTGATACCCAAATAAATTTTGTAACCAACTAGGGAATAGTTCATTCTTGGTTGATCCCATAGTGGATGGTGTCCATTTATGGTTAAAAATGGAAGCTAATAAATTATTTTGATTTAGTATTTATGGGGTAAAAGTGTGTAATTTACTGTGTTTTTTTAAACCCATAGAATAACTTCTCTTTATTCTACTTAAGTCCTTTCCCAGAGGAAAAGAAATTTAGTAAGAGTTGGAAGTGGACATTGGCCCTGGATAGAGGCTTCTGTTTTCTAGGATGTTAGCATTATGCCAGTTTCTGCTCACCTGGGTGGTCATTTTTAATGTGGACATTTTTCTAAGGAAGTAGACCGAAACCACTAAACATATTTGCTCCATGAGCTAAACCACAATAAAACTGAGGTCTCCTGTGCATAGCTTTCCTCACTCTTTGAATGCAGCTCATTCTTATTTTATTTCCATAAGAAACAAATGCCCTTTAGAAAGTTTCTCTTTGAAGTTTAAATGCAGTTGTGTAAGTGCGTGAATGCATGTGTATCCGAAATGCAATTACACGCAGGTATCTGATTAAATGATGACATGGCCATTTCTTCAGGAGCATGAAGTGTCCTCTGAGGGTTTAAGCATGCCAGACCCCAGACCACATCTGGTTGATCAGTCATCGCCCACCTATTGTAAATGGGAACGCATGAAATGGGAGAAAGTCTGGTGTCATAAATGAGTAATAGATTCCAATACCGATAATGCTGTTCTAGATGTCTACTTGAAAGCAAACGTTGGGTTTTTATGATTTTTCTTCTAAAGTTATTTCCTCAACATCACTTCGGAGACTACATAGTCCTGACTTTCCTTTTTGAAAAATTTTCTTCCTTCATCTATGTCAGCCTCTGTCACCCATCGAAAGAGAAAAGGATCATTATTGTTCGATCAGGAACCCTCCAGGTAAGGCAGGGAGCCTGGCCAGGTTCAGTAACTCCCCGGAGATTGCCATGGGAAGGCTGGAGCCTTGATCTGATGCTTAGCCCTGCTCTTTGTGCTATTTCTGGCTGCCCGGGAGGCAGGAAAACATCTCATCAGTTTGAAGGAGAGTATGACTTTCTTAAAATTAATAACCTACACAAACAACCAGTGCTGTGATTTTTTTCCCCTTCATAGCACTGAGAAATAAATAAAAGAATTCCAAACATCAACTGAGCATATATTGCTCCAGTTTACCTAGGCAGATATTTCTTCTTCTAGTATGTATTTGTATCCTTAAATGTATCATACTTTTGATTTCTTAAAGCACAGGTGATATTTTTGAGTTTGATATATTTCTCTAAAAGGTCTGTAATATCTTGGGTAAGCAATCTATATAAAATGCATATTCAAGATAAATATCATACTCACTATTCTGTGAAATTGAAGTAGTGTTCTCTCTGCTGCCTTATGATCCTAAATATAAATAAACTGATCATGTTTCTCAGACAGTACACAAAAGGGATTGCTCTGAAGCTGCGCTGTGATGGGCAGAAAGAAGTAGAGAGATAGTTTGCTTGCAAGATTAGATGTACAAATTAGCACAACCATAGGTACTGATGGTTCATCACTGGTGATTTTAAAGCCCAGATGCCAAACTAACCTAAAACCAATATATTAATAGAAACTGTCGTTATTGCCATGTTTAAAATGAAAATTAATACTTATATTTTATTGATTAAATGTGAATACCATGTTAAATAATATAATTAATATATAGGTTCAAAAACAACTTTTAAAATTACATTTTATTCAAAAGTGCACTATGTTAATGCATCTTGGTATATGTGATTACACATGCATATTACACACATATACAATATTAAGAAATCAGACATGTTTATATCACTTTGAAAAAATGTGGAAAGGAAGCGTCAATAGACTGGAAAGCTAAAATCAATTTTACAATAATTATATAATCTGCAAAACAAAAACAGTAAATCAAGTAGTAAAATTCCCCAATTGCTGTGGTTTGTCAGAACAGGAAACACCATTTTCTTCCTTGGTTTTCATCTAGTTTGGAAGTGTAGGCAGTTTACATCCAACCCCCCACCCCCCACCCCCCGCCCCCTGATAGCAATAACCACGTTGTAATTGGTGATTCTGCATGGCGAATAAAGCAAAGGACTGAATCAATTCCTGGTCGATAGAAACTGACTGTGTTGGTGGTGGACTCTTATTTCCTTGCAGACAGTTAAAACCGCTCCGGGCAAAGGCCGTTTCATTATTATCGCTGATGGAGAATCGAGCCCAGCGCCACCTGTATAACACAGTCACAGCTCTCGGATTGCTGCGCTGCGTTGTTTCTTGATCTTTTGTAGGGATGGCCTAGTGGAGTTATTTGAAGTCACATTAATAGAGATACTTACGATAATTGTCTTAGTTTCTAGCACTTGCTAGAGCATATACAGCAATTATTATACAATCATGTAATCGTTGGCAAAATCATTCTTTTTCTCTTCTCTAATCAATCCACAAGCCTCAAGGCAGTCATAAGTATCACCCAGCGATGGCTCCTTCTCTTCACCACTCCCGCCCCTGTCACATTTCTAAGGTTACATCTGCAGCTCAGCAATCCAGGAAAATACATGTTGCAGAAAAGCGAAGGAATAGTCATAATAGTTCCACTTACTGAAAATAGTAGTACTTCTCTCTAAATTAAGTGCATAATTGGCAAGCCTTATTTATACTCTCAGAGGGATTAGCTTTTATTGATCTAATTAGGATGAAGCTCTGAAATAGCTTGCCAGTCAACCTGATAGAGCAGCAGCTGCACATTGTTCTAGTCTTCAAACAAAAAGTGGAATTAGTGGGTGAAAATAAAGCATACTATTCTAGACCTATGCTCTGCCCACAAGAAACAAGTCCTGATGGAAAGATCTCGCCAGAAATTAAATGTTATATTCCTAACTACAAGATGGGAAAGAAGGCTTATAAATATTATTTCTATGGCGAGTATCATGGTACTATTAATGCTATTAACAGAAGACCCTTTTTAAGATCATAAAAACATTAATTGGTCTTAAATAATTCAAATTTACTTGAACAAATAAATCCTTTGCCCTTTGTAGTTATTCTAATATCTTTCCTTTTTTAAGTTTTTGATCACAGGTATTACAAATAATTCCTAACAAATGTCTTGCTTCCCATTTACAAGCCAATGTGGTAAATTATAAGCAGGATTAAACTCCTAAATAATTAGGAAGAATGGGCAAAGATGTCTTTTTCTAATGAAATTGCTGTGCACAGAAGATGGGTTTGAGCTTACTGACTCAGTTGTTCAGTTAGGCCCTCTGAGCATGTGTGGCTGCACTCACTGACCAAACTCCATTAAGATAGTTCCACTGACTTATCCCTCAGCAATGATGAACAACCATGGACACAAAGTCAATATTTTAATGAAAATTAGCAGATAAAGTAATGGCCCTTCATTTTTAAGATTGCACCAATTTTGCGCCATAATTCAGCCCAGAATGAGAAGAGCTGAAATAGGAAGTATATTTGGTACTGCTAAGATGATGGAATTAATTGGCAGAGGTTCCAGAAAGTTGTTTGCATTTAAACAGATGCAAAAAAAAATTGTTCAGCTTGTAAGATCTTTAATGAGGACTTCTGGCATTTGAAAATATAAAATTCAATACAAATATGCATTTCCTTTTATTGTATTTCAAAACATTTCTGTATTCCTATTTCTGAGAGACATAAAATGTATTAACAGTTAATTTGATTAATATATGACAGCTCTTACATAATATTATACTTATATTATTTTCCCCTATGAAACTTTCATTTTCATTTATATGCAAAATATCATTTTTTCCTGTAATTCTAGTAAAATTTTCTAATGTTTGCATAATTTAGATAATATAAGTCTAAGAAATATAGCTTTTAAAAAACATACCTACTTTAATAATGCAGTTCAATCTCTCTCTCATAATCTCTGTCATCTCTTTTTCACTCTATCTCCTTTCTTACCCATACACACACACATGCAGGTATATACATGCACCTCAATATGTATGTACATATTTATATTGCTACCCCTTTGCTTCAATTTCTCAATTTTATATGAGATGTACAATTGAATAAGCTGTAATATTTCAAGTTATGTAGGTTTGTTTTTTTTAAACAAGTAACCATTGTGTTAGACATCAACAGCATGTAACTCTCATCATATGATCTGATAGCTCATTAGAGACAAATACTTATAGTACATTGTGATAAATGATTATAGTATTACAGTGCATAATACTGCCTGTGTGACTTGGAGTTCCCTTTTGAGAGGAGGGATATTTGAACTTTCTCAGGAAGAATCAGTAATAGATTATTAGCCAAGAAGTGGGCCAGGAAATTCAGTATGGGGAAAGAGCAAAATCCTCAGTGAGGTCATACAGAGAGATGGCCACATAGCACATAATGATTGCCAAGAAAGATGATTCTAGAGAGATGTGTTGTTCCAAATCACAAAGGTCTTTAAACACTATGTCAAAGAGTTTGGATTATATTCAGAAAGCAGTGCATGATAGCAAGAGATCTTTTAATCAATGAAATGACATATTCTGATTTATTTATTAGGACAGTAAATTTGCCAGCAATGTGAACAGTGGACCAAAGTCTAGGAGATCTGGCAGCCAGCAAACAATTTTGGAGGTTGTAAAAATAGTGCAGACAAGAGATGAGGAAACCACAGTATTTCTTTAGCTTTAAAAAAATGTTATGGAGATAAATTAGGGAGATTGGATTAAGGATATATGTTTTTGTAATAAACAGGATTTGGTAATACATTTAATTTGAGATGGGAGGGGAACTTGCTGGGTAATGGGGACATGAAGTAACAAAAGATATACATAATGAATAATACCAAGTGTTGGTGAAGGTAAGAATGTGCAGTGAACAAACTAAACATTCATGCTGACAGGGAATCAAGGTCAATATCCTGAAAGCCTGGCATTCAGTACAGTTGCAGGGACTAGAAATGAAGGCACAGCACTCATCCAAGTGTAGAAGGGGAATGGAAGCCATGATGGCAATTGTTACCATGATGCAATTCAACTTCACTTGAACAAATGAAGCTGAAATGGAACAAAATATGGTAAGAATAATTGAGAACTCCGGGGCACACAGAGAGAGGCCAGGCAAAGAAACAGGAACACGTCAAAAGTGAGAGGCGTGTTATAAGAAAGAACTCAAGGAGAAGGGAGGTTCCAGCAGCTTCCAGATACCAGCAACAAAGGAAAAAAGAACTAAAAATGGACTCTTGTGTCTGGTCATTAGTGATTATAGGAAGACAAGTTTCTGGAGAGCAGTGGTTCTTAGCTAGGAGTGATCTTGTGATCCACAGATCTTAGCAATATTTGGAGACATTTCTGATTGTCACGCCTTGGATCCTATTGTTATCTAGTAGGTAGTGTGCAAAGATGCTGCTAAACATCTTACAATGCACAATAGAACTCCCACTACAAAGAATTATCCAGCCTCAGATGTTAATATTTCTGAGGATGAGAAACTACAGTAGAGTGATAAGGGTATTCATAATAGCCAAGACATAGAAACAACCTAAGTGTCTTTCAACAAACGATGGATAAAGAGGATGTACATATACGCAGTGGAATACTACACAGCCATAAAAAGATGGCATATTGTCATTTACAACAACATGGATGGATCTTAAGAGTATTTCTATGTAGTGAAATAAGTCAGACAGAAAAGGACAGGAACTGCATGATTTCATTCAGATGTGCAATGTAAAACAGAAAGCAACAAGTTAACAACCAAAACAAACATACAAACAAAGGAAAAACTAACTTGTATATACAAACAACAGAATCATGGTTACCAGAGGGGATGGAGTGTGGGGAGGAGACGAAGAGGGTAAAGAGGGTCAACTGCATGGTGATGGAAGGAGAATAGACTTCAGGTGGTAAGCACATAATGGAATATAGAGATGCTGTACTATAAAACTGTACACCTGAAATTTATACAACCAGTGTTACCCCAATAAATGTAATACAGTTTCTTAAAAAATGTACAGAGTAGTTCTTAAAGAGGTGATCCAAGAATTTGAATTTAAGAGATAAACTCTATCAAGACCAAGCAAACTATAGAGAAGTTAGAAGCAGTTTTGTATTTAGAAGCCAACGGATATGGGAAAAGTTAAAATAAAATGTTTACCAGAATGTTTGGAAAATATGCTGTATACAGAATGAAGGAGAATATCACCTAGAAAATACTCTTAGTTAAATCATATTGTCATATATGACTTTTTATTGAAGCATACAAAAATGAATGTATGCATAAAAATGAGACTTGAAGCCATATATGCAAATTGGATTTAAAACAAAGGTAATATAAATGCACATAAAAGTATTAATATTGATGTCATCAAAAAATGTGTGGCATAAGGAACAGATAACTTTCATGAAGAAAGAATAAAATTCCCTACTATTCAAAGGTTATATAAATGCTAGTCAACATTTAACCTTTTGCAGGTCAGAAATAAAGACTATTAAATGATAGTTATGAGGATACTATATACAGAATAATTCAATCAAAGGCAAAAAGTTTCAGATATATGTGGCATTAATTCAGTAAGTTTGCGAAGACACATTCATTTAATAGAGGTAAATTAATCAGGGCCACCCTTGGTTCCAGCATTGTGGAAGTATGCAGAGTTGTCTGGGTTATAGAAATATGCAGAGCTGATGCAGAATCTCTCAGTGACACCACCCCTAACAACATAATTTTGGACACAGTTCTTATTCTCTTCGAGAGCATCTGGTTTCTTTTTGGGTTAGAAAGAGGATTAGCAATGTTTCATTTCAACTTCCTCTTTCTGTACTCTTCTCCCTTATTAATCCTGGAGAAACGTTACCCTCCTGTTGCTTTAAATTCCCAAAACCCTGTCTTAAAATGCCCTCTGCTCCCAACTACCATACATCCAGGCCTATTCCTGCTCACCAATGTTGGCTTTATTTTGGTGACCATCTGGTTGAAATGGCATTTTAATTTAACTCATGCTAAACCGTGTAGTTTCAACCAATCGTTGGAAACTATGACCAGAGTTATTTTTTTCTTTCCCAGCCAGTGAGTTATTTTTTCTTACATTAAATTGAAACCTTTACAGAACCATGCTTTCACTGTCAAGTTTTCCTTAGCCTAACCCACACATTTTCCTGCACTGTACTTTTATATTACTGCTCTTTCCCTGAATGCATTTGAATAATAGACACAGAGTTTAAGCCAGCCTTCTCAAATGCTAATGTGCATACGAATCACCTGGAGATCTTGTTAAAATTGCAGATTCTGGTTCTGTAGGTCTTGGGTAGGGTATGATATTTTATTCCCAGAAATTCCAGGTAATTCTTATGATTCTGTGCCAACCAAGGACCATTTTTTTAGTAGCAAGGATTCAAAGGAAGTGCTGATTCTGCTAGGAATCTATTACTCAAATAAATCAATAATTAGAAAGATCTACCAAGGAATAATTGTTCAGCAAGTGAAGACTGCTGCTATTTATACTGTCAGTTTTTCTGTCATGTTTTTGTTGTTGTTTGTTTTGTTTTCTTTTAGTTTAATGAAGGTGCTCCATTTTGGGATACCTGTATTCTAATCATTTTTATCCCAATAAAGTGCAATGACAAGACAAGAAGAGACAAATCCAATACTGGGTTCTCTATATCCTTTATTTTCTATCAAATGTAGAACCAATTAAAATATAAATAAACTGATGATTTTCAGTACTCTTTCTCAAAATGTGTATTTTTTAATCATCTAATCATCCAAGCTGAACATGGAAGCTACCATTATTCCCTGGACTGACCTGCTTGATCAGAAAATGACATTATGGCCCACTTATTACTCTTGGAAGAAATTGTCTACTTCCTCTTTTGCTCATATATAATGCATAGAGAAATCTTGTTCGAATCTATTATTTTAGAGGCATATTATTAATACATATAATTTCCATTATGCCAACTGTCTCATGAGTGAAATAAGTGATAGGGTTTATCTTAACTGAAAACAATTTTTGTGATATTGCAATGCTCTCAGTTACCAACAAAATATATAATAATAAAAGCATAATATGCTAATTGGACTGGACATCCTTCTGGATGACCTTCTCATAAAGCCAGGACTGCAAGGGAAGCCTGGGTCTCAGGTGCCGGCTGGAGGCCAGAGGGAAGCCCCGGTCCTGAGTGCCAGAAGGAATCCAGTGCCGGTAGCCAGGGGAAGGAAGGCCTACTCTTGAACAAATTTCGTGAATTGGGCCTCTAGTAAATATATATGATGCCAGAATTGTTGACCAGTTTCTATTCTGCAAGCACTACCCTCCAAAATTGGTTCTCTGGGTAGTAAAATATAGGGGAAGGTGGCCAGAGAATTCTGATTACATTGCAGGTCAGAAGAACTGATACTTAATGAGATAATTAAAAATACAGTCATCATTTGGGTAGAGAATGTACAGGTTCAAAGGACCATGAAAGCAATATAAGAAACTGAAATTACATGACATGACATTTTAAAAATGTTTTTAAAATGACTTATTTTGTATGTTTTTATCCAATATAAACACCTAATTCTAAGACTTTAAACCAATATTGATTGTCTGCTTTAGATTAGGCACTTTTGTAACTGGAGATGGGCAGGTAGAAACAGTAAAAAAAAAAAAAAAAAAAAAAATACCTTCATGAGCTTTCACTATAGCTGAGGGAAACAGACATATACTCTGTCAGATGGTATTAAGTGCTATTAAGAAAAAGAAAACATTTACCAGGCATAGATCATGCCAAGGTCAAGTGGAGACCTGTAGGGAATGAGAGAACAAGCTGTAAGATTAAAAGTTGAAACAAAATCTCATCATCACTGAGGTGAGCTGATGCTTGAGAGGCAGTGAAGAAGCTGATGTGTGTGGTAGAGAGAGAGGGAAGGATGCTCAGAAACCAGCCAGAGTGGTCATCCATCAGGCCATGTAGGCAAAGAAGGGACATTGCCCTAATGATGAGTTTTGACAGCCCTTTATATGAAACCAAAATATAAATAAAAGTACAGAATATGGTTAACCTGTAGATAATCTTAAAGGAATGACAAAGGCTTAGGCATAAAATTTTGCATAATATAATAGTTTACATTATGTTCATTTTATGTAGAATGAACAGTTCTTTGAAGCAGAATATTATCATTGTCATCTCCTAGCTGAAAGAATTACAAAAGTTAACTGGTAGCATGATTCACCAAAGTAATAACCACCAAAGTAATAACCACCAAAGTAATAGCCACTGTGGTTCTTTCCTAATACCACCTTCATCAACTGACCCCTAAAGATTGCCAAGACAGGTAGAACAAAATTAAGGCACCAATACACTTTCCTTTTAAGCTTATAACTCTAGGTCTGAGTATACTAGTAAACCAGAAAAGTTTCGAAAAACGCATTCTTTCTTTTTTTCTTTTTTTTTAACATTCCATAGGCTGAAGTGGATAACGAGGGAAAGTGTGAGACCATAACAGAGAGAGAGTCAAGTCTAGGCTGAGCAATGAATACCTGCCACCAGAGCCAGGAGTCATGGTAAGTACCAAGTAACACCTAGACAGAATTCAAATGAGAACTGATGTTCATCTGTACAGAGCAGCCATCTACTATATGCCCATCCTTGTATTTATTTATAATCTGGGATGGACCATTAATAACAACCAGCATATTATCCAATCATTATCTGCCGGGAGCCGGTCCATGCTTGCTGTTTCAAGGGACCTGGCATATATGGCATACTGTTCTTAATATGTTTGCTCACCTTCTTGGCACTATGTGTTTTAACCAAGGTCTCTGAGAAAGGTTCTTTCCCCAGGTAGGAATTTTCCCCTGAAGTTAGGGAGGGAATAAAACCTCTTAACTAAGTGCCAGGCGGGTAATTAATCACTTTAACTATGAACAATCATGCTTAAGCTACATAATCTTTACTCCCTGGAATGGAGATAAGAAACGCCCTAACCTTTGGAATAGAGATTGATAGGATTGGAATCAACTGGTATAAATACAGATGTAAGAAGACAGAACTTAGAACACAGAACTCAGAAGGCAGAACCTACACACAGAACTTAGAAGACAGAACTTAGGAGACAGAACCTACACAGAACCTAGAGACAGAAGAACTTTGCTGGAGAGAACATGGCAAAAGATCCTGGACTGAACCTGACTACAGAAATTGGCAAGAGAACCTGACTAGAACCTGGTGACTGAACCTGGCTGGAGAACCTGGACAGAACCTGGCTGGAGAACCTGGAGAACCTAGCAAGAGAACATGGACACAGAACCTGGCAGGAGATCCTAAGCAGAACTTCGCTGGAGATCCAGACCAGAACTTGGCTGGAGATCCTGGCTAGAGATCCTGGCTAGGCTGCTGATCAACTGAACGCTGTCTCTGTGTCATTCCTTCTTCGCCGACTCCATCCACACCTTTGGAGACCCCTGGACCTGCTGGGGTTGGACCCCGGCAATTATCCTGCAGAATAATGATTCTACTGAACTTCACCACAAGGCTTTATGCAATCTTTACCTGAGGCTCATAGGGCGAACAGTTTCCTCTCACATCCTGGGCGAGGGAGGGTGCACAGAACAGACTGGTACCCTGCATACCTGGAGGCTTATTGGTAGAGAGAAAGGGGATTTGCCTGCATAGTTAAGATAAAACAAAATGAAACCAGCTCAAAGTTCAAACTTTCTCCCAGACCTCACTTACTGCCATAAAAGTGGTGGACTTGAGACTTGTCCAAGGCTTCTGATCTTTCCATTATGCCAACTGACTACAATATGAATTAATCATTAAAAAGTTATGATAGCCCAGTCGGTGTGGTTCTGTGGTTGAGGGTTGACCCATAAACCAGCAGGTCTTGGTTTGATTCCTGGTCAGGGCACCAGTAGGGGGCATGCAGTAGGTAGCCAATCAATGATTCTCTCTCGTCATTGATGTTTCTATCCCTCTTTCCCTCTCCCTTCCTCTCTGAATTAAAAAAAAAACACATTTTTTTAAAAAGTAATAATAAAGTTAAAGAATATTTTCTCCTCGGAAATTATACTTGTCTTTTAATATCTTATCCTTATACTTTCTAACACACCTAATGATCTATCTATATATATCTATATATATATATAAAAGCCTAAGCCACTGGCCAACCGGCTGATGGCTATGACGTGCACTGACCACCAGGGGGAAGATGCTCAATGCAGGAGCTGCTGAGCAACAGCAAGGTTATAGAGTGCCCTCTCACACTCTGGAACCCCTTCGGGGATGTTGGGCTGCCAGTTTCAGCCCGATCCCCACTGGGCAGGCCGGGGGACCCCACTGGTGCACGAATCCGTGCACCGGGCCTCTAGTATATATATAAAAGCCTAAGCCACCATTACAACTGAAAAACTGGAACAACCGGTCAACCAGTGATTATGATGCACACTGACCACCAGGAGGCAGACACTCAATGCAGGAGCTGCCCCCTGCTGGTGAGTGTGCTCCCATGGCAGGAGCGCCACTCAGCCAGAAGCTGGGCTCACGGCTGATGAGTGCAGCTGTGGCAGCTGGAGGCACTCCCACCACCACAGCAGCACTACCAGTGGCAGCAGCAGCGGCACCACCAGGCTTCTCTACATCCCTCGGTGGGATGTCAGACTGACAGTTTCGGCCCAAAACCAGCAGTCCAGCATCCCCCGAGGGGTCCCAGATTGCAAGAGGACACAGGCCAGGCTGAGGGACCCCACTTGTGCACAAATCCAGGCACCAGGCCTCTAATAGTCAAATAAAAGCAATAATAACCAGAATTTATTCAGCATTTGATATAGGTTAGGCACTTTAAAAAATTACATGAATTTCTCACTTAGTCATGTATTAAATCATTTAATCTAATCATGTTTAATTCCCCTTTTAATCATATATCATACATCTCTTCACTTTCTATGCCTATGTTACTTTATGCTGCTGTAGGTTCTTAGAAAGTTCCAAGCTCGTTTCTGCTTCAGGGACTTTGCACTTTCTAGTTTCTCCTTGAAACAATACCTCTTCTGAGTTCTTTGCAATAATTCCTTTCTTCAATTTTACTTAAGTTGCTTAACCCAATGTCACCTATTCAGGAAACACCTTTCTATGCACTTCCTAGATATTTTTTAAAATATATTTTTATTGATTTTAGAGAGGAAGGGAGATGGAGATAAAGATAGAAACATCAATGATGAAAAAGAGTCATTGATCAGCTGCCTCCTGCACGGCCCACACTGGGGATCAAGCCCGCCACCTGGGCATTTGCCCTGACCAGGATCGAACGCTGACCTCCTGGTTCATAGGTTGACACTCAACCACTGAGCCATGCTGGCTAGGCTCTAGGTATTTTTAATATTTAAAAATAGTCTCTTTCATTTGGTTATTATATATAAGATTAACCTATTTCATAAGTTATTTTACTATCCCTCTGATTGTTTAAGATTATGTTTTATTTATTACCTATCAGTCCATATTATTTAACTCACTAGAACATATGTATCTAGAGCTTATGAACAGGCCTATTTTGTAGACAACAGTGAAATGTAATTAAAAAACACAATAAGATACCACATCACAGGCATTAAGTTGGCTAGAATGAAAAAACACACACACACACCCATATACACACACACACACACACACAAAACAAAAACAGGCAATACCACCTAAAGTTCAGGAAATAAACAAATATATCTCTCCCACTCTGCTTATGGGAAAGTAAAATGGCATAGCTGTTGTGGAATGCAGTCTGATAGTTCCTCAAAAGCTGTAAGTATAGAACAACCCCATGATTAAGAAATATTACTCATAGGTTTATACCCAAGAGAATGAAAACCTATATCCATGCAAAAATGTGGACATGATGCTGATAACAGCATTAGTCCCATACGTAAAAAAGTAGAAATAAGCCAAATGCTCATGACTTATGACTGCATAAATTACTGTGGTATACCTACATAATGGTGCATTATTTGGCAATTTAAGGAAAGTACTGATACACACTACACCCTGACTAGACCTTGAAAAAATTAGTGAAAGAAATCAGTCACACAAAAAATCACATATAGTGTCATCTTATTTATTGAAATGTCCAGAATAAGCAAGTCCATAAAGACAGGAAGCAGATTAGTAGTTGCCTAGGGCTGGAGTAAAAGTGGACAGTGCAATTGGAGAGTGATACTAATGAGAATGGGAGCTCTTTTGGGGGTGATGAAAATGTTCTAAAATTGATTGTGGTGATGGTTGCTTAACACTGTAAATAAAAACCTTTGAATTGTGCACAAATGGGTAAATTATATGGTTTGTAAATTTCTTTTCAATGTAGACATAATAAAAGGGGGCTCTGTAGGTAAGTGGACTTTATTCTTTATTCCTTTGCCCAAAGATACAAGAGTTTTCCCTTTATCTTTTATGTTTTAAACTTCTCCAGGAGAGGTATCCTGTACAGTGATCTGAAATGTAGTTAGTGGGAAGAATCCCGTTAAAGCCTAATTAACTACTCTCTAACAATTTCAAAATGGTGATTTAAAAATGGCCTTTTTTATAGCAAATAATACATTATTTTGCATCATATCAATTCATTTTTTTTGTGAAAGCTTTACATGATCATTGATCTGATTTCATCGAGGCATGCAAAAATCTCTAAAATTCCATCCTATCAGCACAAATCCTCCTTGTCCTGCAACAACATACAACCTGAATGGTGTGTCCTATCCGTAGGTTGGGTTCACTCAACATCTTGAACTGCTTTCAAACACTTGAAGTCAAAGCTTCGAATGCACCTTTTGGAATGCCTTTGCCCTTGGTTTTTACAACCTTGTGTATTTTAATAGAAATTTAATCCATATGGTTTTGATTCATTGATGCTTAAATCATCAACGCATCAGTCTTTCAGGGTGATCTGATATCCATGAAGACTATTGAGACTTTTTAAATAGTCCTTTAGAGTAGTTAAAAAAAAAGACACCAGGAACTTTTGCTTTTCCCACATAAATGAAAAAGCTGGGGAGTTCACTTTTGACATGTTCTAAACTTGTCTAAACACGCTCTCTCAGCTGCCATAGGCAGAGGGACAGCAAGGTGCTGGTGACATGCTCCCTATAAGTAAAAGTGCTGAAACATTTGATGAGACACAGAGAATGTGTAATTCAGAGCACATTTTACAGCACTCGTGGGCTTTTAGACCTTTTCATCGTAATAAAAAGTTCTAAAAGTATTAATTTGCATTACTGTGGATGCTGTTACTTATCTAGTTTCATATTTCCACATTTGAATGCATTACGCCTTACTCAATATTATTAAGCATTTTATTGCACTTTATTTGAAAAGTGCCTGGTAATCATTTTACATATACTTTTCACATAGGGTGTAAATTTATTTTTTACATGAGGTGTAAAGAAAAACTACCATGCATTTTATATATCACTGGCTGGTTACAAAAGCTTTTTCCAATGGGTAATATTTATAGTAGGTAAAAATAGTGCTACTATTATGAAACAAAAATAATTTAGTTTTAAAATGCAACATTTTAAAAGCTAGTGTTTTCTTTCTCTATTTTCTCACAGCTAAATCAGTTTTGCTCTTGATTAAATATATATGAAAGATGCATTAAGCTACACTTCATCATCTCAAATTGTCTTCCTTTCCTCATTTTTCTAAAATGAAATATGCAATCTTGTACTTACTTTCTCTAGTCCATATGGATTGGTTACTACCATCTCATCCCGAGTGTCCATTTGAAGATCAATTTCCCTTTTTAAGAAGGTTACTTGATCTGACACGTAATAGCTTGGTTTTATACAATTATATTTTTTTCCATATAAACAATATATGGAGAGTTCCATGGGATGTAAAAATATTTTCTGAAGTGTCTTCTCATGTCTTTTCCCATTAAACAGCATCCAGAATTTATACAGATTCTGAATGTATGTTTATTTTTACATAATTTAAATTCCATTTGCAAATAGATTTTTTTTTTTATTTTTTTTTTTGCTTTAGGTAGTTGAAGTCTTCATTGCATGTTCAAATGCATTAGTCACTCTTAAGTAGAAAATGTTTGAAAATAGGAAACAATTTATGTAGATAATTGAAATCTATCTAATTTTTATGTAGTGTTTTCTTTGAAGTGCTGTTAAAGATTCACTCTCTACTAGAAAATACTTTTTCTACTAAAAAAATATCAATAAGCTCAACATGCACAGCAGTTAACCTTTGCCCTTAATCTGTGGATGGCTAGAAAACATCACAATTGTTTTTCAAAAATACATGGAAACCTTATATTGTAAATAGCAATCAATGTTCTATGATGTTCTAAAATGATTACTTCAACAGTAAAGTGTTAGGTCCTTTAAATATTTTAATGTTGTTAATATGGTAAAACCTATGATCATAGAAGTGCATGGGATGTCAAAGCTGGTATTAGTTTTAGTTATTTTAATTCACCAAATACCTTTCCTACATATTAGAAGGAAGAAGCAAATCTATTGTCATTAAACTAAGTCCCTGAGATATATTAATTAGTAGGGCTTTATAGAAGCAACCATTTTCAATTATTTAATTGCTCAAGTGTAGTTTTTATTCATCACCCTATAGTGTATTGATACAATATATATTTATTTCCATTCATTGATTTTCTGATTTGTTTCTGTAAGATGAAGAGCATGAAATTTCTGTCATAATAATGGAGTTAGTTGAAATTGACCATCTAGATTATTTTGGTCATTTTCTCCATAAGTAGGGTTTACAATGAGTCTTAAACTTAATTGCTTAGGTTCAAAAAACATGTTGATAAGGCATATGGCCTGTGGAATATAGCTTTCAATGTGCTACTTATTTAAGTTTAATGGCCAATGATGTTTCTGGATTTTTTCCTATCAAAGTAAAGCACTCAAAGCTGTTTTGTGTTCACTGGAATGAGAATTTTTTCATAAGATCTTCACCATATTCTATCTTTGGTAAAAGATATATGTATAGCATACGTGTAAAATTTAACAATTTTACATGGATATTAGTTGGTAGAAATTTTATATTAAAAGGAGGAATTCATTTTTAAGCTAAATAAATATTTCTTTCAGCATAAAGAGTAATATTTAACAACTGCTGAGAATGCACACAAAGGCAAAAAAATAATCTAAAATTAATTTAGCTTCAATAATTTTTCAACATACATTATGTCTAATCAATTATGATTGAAAATCAATCTCTCTCTTTCTCTCTCTTTACTGGTCATATGCATACTTGATTGTATTGTGAGTGATGAAGTCCACACTTATTTTTGAAGCCACTTAACAGTTATTTAGAAAACCTTAATTTTAAACCTGCCATTCCATTAATTTATTTAAATGTCCAACGTGTATAATGAATAAATGATGTTTACTTGCTTTAACTAAATCAATATAATGGAAAAATGCACATTTTGTTTTATTTCAAGTGTTATCTCACTTAGAAATACTTGAAAAATGTTACTGAAATATTAATTACTTGAACAGTGTGCTACTAAATATGTTAAAATAATAAGAATAATGTCTTATTTTACCACAACCTTAATAACCATATTTCAGAGCCTATCTAGTAATGAATTCTTAAACTGCTTTATAGAAATAAGCTTTTCTATTCTGATAATTTTGCCTCTTGCAGCCCTGCTTGCATAAATGTATCCATATTTTCTGCAAGCTATTTGCAAATGTGCAAGCCATCTGTAGCTAAATGATTAGTGGAGTGCAGGAATATGTGTCCTGCATTTGGTCCCCACTGGCCATTTATATTGTTTTATTATTTTTATTATAAGACTAATCTTCAATGTGACTATTATGTGGCATTTGTATGCTAAAAATTAGTCTCAAATATTCATGTAATTTTAAATTGCTCTATAATTTTGAGATTTATTAACTGGGATTAATTTTGAGTATCCATATTGTTGCCTTGAGTTTGTGCTGCTTAGTGGTATTGGAAATGGAAGTTACATTTCAATGTTAACTGACTGTTACATGACAAGTAAACAAGTTTAATTGTGTTATTCAACTCATTGACTTTAATGAGTCAATAATAGATGTAATAGTCACCTCAGGACCAGATGGCATAGGCTAAAAAGTTCCCATGAAAGCCATTTTTTCATCTCAAGTATCTGATAAATATGCTAACTTCCTGCGTTAAGGCAATTGTTGAAATTTCTTAGCAGCTGGTCAGTTACCCCACACTGCAGGGACCACCGGGTGCTGGTTATAGCTTAAGTATCTGCTCTATATTCTTAGAGAAAGTAAGAGTGAAAAATCCCTCTTTCTAAACTTAATGCTATATCATAATTGAATAATTGTATAAAAGTATTTTATTCAATTAAACAAAAGTTTTGAAAATCTCCCTGAAAGGGATCAATCATATATTATCTATCTGAAAGTTAACGAAGAGCCTTCCTACCTGTCAGAATGTCAGTTTCACAGGTCTATTATTTGTTTGACCTTTCTTAATTTTCTTTCACATGTCTTTTGTTATTTTATTTAACACAAACATATAAAGTATAACAGGAAGTTCATTGGCAAAGTGACACTTGCATATATTGTGGAAGGAACCATCTTTAACTGTAGCAGTGGATTCATTGCTAGTCTCATGTCTGCATTTGGATTTTTGAACAGGGTGTATGGTTGTTCTTCTCTTCATACGCTAATCAGATTCTTTTTAAATAAGGAAATTCCAATGTTTTCCTGATGTATAATAGCTAAAAGCTCATTCTCAGGTGAATGTTGAACTGCTATCTTGGCAACCGAGAAAATATTTTCAAGAGTGTCATGTTATTATGTTCTTGGAAAAGGCAAATGAATATTCACCTTGTCCATTTAATATTGCATCAAAAAGGATTTCCCACTTCTGATATAACTTTAGGACCTAGAAATGGCACAAACCCATAGTCAAGAATTTATAGCACATTGAACATTATTGATTTAAAATGAGAGCAACCTACTAAGCTCTCTTTAGCTTACCTGCAGCACTGAAGTTTAGGCCATTCTCCCATGTATTCAATACTTAAAGTTTTAGTTGCAGCTTAGCACTTCACACTTGTGCTGGATTTGACAGCATGTTAACATAACAGCCACTGCAGTGTCCACTTAAGAAAGGGCATCTTTCAGGATTTTGTGTGTGCAAAGATGCCTTCATAATAATTGCTATTCTCTTTGTTGGAATTGGTGTTTTTAGCCTCTTGGCTATGGTAGATTGGGGCTGTTTTTCCTACTAGGTAGAAATATACTATTCTTCATAATTTACAACTTTACATTTGGTCCAAGAGAAAAAAAGTCTATCTATTGGAAATGGCAGAAAAAATTATTGGGAAAAGTTCTACTGAGAAAAATGAGAAGCATTGGATAATCTTTTTTAATCTGAAGGCATATTTTAAGATGCTTACAAGATCCAACCTAACTCAATTCTCCAGGAGAATCTAGTGATCCTGGAGGATAATATAAAGACTTTAAGAAGACAAGTAGAGTTATACAAGTCATGTGGCATTATGAGAGAAAATATACAAGGTCAGCATGCACCAAAAATTGAGGCAATCTGACAAACCAACCTAAATTTAGTTTAGGATCCAAAAAAAGCTCTACTGTAAAAGTAAGTGGAAGAAGATACAGAACAGCCTAGTGATGATTGAGACCTGCTCTTGCTTAAAATAAGGTAACATTGAATTGACATTATCCCTAGGATCCCAACAGAGGGAGAAAAATATTTTGAAGGAAAAGAAAGCATTTTATCTTATTTCAAACTATGTTGTGTTTTTTTGTTTTGTTTTTTTATTAGCCATGTACTTTATCAGGCAAACAAAAGCAAAGTTTTAAGGAGAAGAGAAGAATAAGTAAAGATTCATACGTTTTAAAATAACATTATTTAATAACAAATAAAGTTAAGAATTTACAAAAAAACTAGAAACTATCTAAAAAGGAACCAATAACTGAATTAGAAAAACACAAAATAAACTAACAAGCAGAACAGAAACAGACTTCTAGATACAGAGAACATTTTGACTGTTGCCAGATGGGAGGAAAATTGAAGGATGTGTGAAAAGGTTAAGGGATTAAGAAGTACAAATTGATTGTTACAGAATAATCATGGGGATGTAAAGTACAGCATAATAAATACAGTCAATAATCATAATAATAAAAGACTAATATGCAAATGGCCATCACACCATAACAACTAATCAGCAGGGACCTGAGGTTGCATGGTGCCTGGCAGGGGCGGGGGACCTCAGGCCAAGCCCCAGCCCGGTGGGGCTTGACGGGGTACCTCAGGCCACATACCCCCAACCCAGCACCAGGCCAGTGGACCTGAGGCTGCACCCTTCACCCGGCAGGGCTTGATGGGGGTGGGGTCAGCTGGGTCAGGGTCTCACCCAATGGGGGTGGAGCAGGCGGGTTTGGTTCTCAAGTGATTTCAAGGTGCACATGGGTGGGCAGGGACTTGACTCTGGGTCCCGCAGCATGCCCCAGACTCTGACAGGAGGGAGATTTTCATATACATTTTACTTATTTTCTTTCATCTCTGACACTTTTATTATAGAGAAAGGGCAAATAGCAATATTAAAATATTTCTTCTAATTCCCTTTTAATGTGCACAAATTTTGTGCACTGGGCCATTAGTATTCTAATAACTATGTATGGTGTCAGAGGGGTATGAGATTTATTGGGATGATAACTTATGTAAGTTGTATAAAGTCTAATCACTCTGTTGTACATCTGAAACTAATATTGTGTGTCAACTTTAGTAGTAATTGAAAAAATGATTTCAAAAAAGAACCACATGAAAAATATATAGCTGAATAATAAAATATGTGCAATTAATAATAAAATAAGTACATTTAGCAGTGGGATAGACACAACTAGAGAAAGAATGAGTAAACTGGAACATCTGATGAATATATCTCCCCAACAATGAACAGGTAGATTAAAATACTGAAATTATGAAAAGATTTTAGAGACATAGGAGTACAGTAAAAAATTGTAATTGTACATATAATTGGAGCTCCTGATGCCATTGTAATTAGCTGGTTATTAATAGTAGAAAAGGAGAAAAGGGAAGATCAGACATTATAGGCATGTGTCCTGCAAAACACAGAGGAAAGGGGGCTGGACAAAGGGAAGATATATGCATGTCCATTGACGTTGGGGTGACATAGGGAAGGTTCTTGTCAGTCACACCTGTTTTAGAAAAGCATACTAAAATATTTAGTAATAAAGAGGTTTCAGGTCTTCTACTCTGAAACAGACTAGAAAAAAAATAATGTGAGTATGTGTATATGTTTATATCCAAAGTATATAATAATATAAAATAAAAGATTGACAATATCAAATATGCTGCAAATAGAAAACTTAATGGGAGTGTAAATGGATATAACAATTCAGAACAATATGGGTAAACATCTACTTATACTGATATGCATAACAAGATCAAGTTATTTCAAAAAATATTCAACGTACATGCATATGCAAGTAAGCCAAAAGACTCATCTGTTCCTAGTAACAGTAAATGTAACAGTCAAACACTAACTTGAAACAACTCAAAAGCCTATCAAGAGCAGAATAAATAAATCATCATTGGTGCATTCATAAAGTGGGATTATATCTAGCAATGAAAGAAAAGAAACTCCTATTACATAAAATGACATGCATGAAAAGATGCAAAGACTAATTATTTCCTACTTTATTATTTTCTTTATATGAACTTGAGAAACAGACAAATCCAATCTATGTTGATAGAAGCCTGCAGAGTGGAGACTTTGGTGGGTAGGGATCAGTGTTATCTGGTGTCAGAATGGGTTTTCTAGGCATTGGTGGTGTCCTGTTACTTGACCTGAGATAGTACTTCTGCAATTGTAGTCACTTTAAAATAGTTAATTGAGTTTACAATCCTGTGCCCTTTTCTGTTGTATCATTCATAAGTAGAAAATGTTTGAAACTAGGAAAAAATTTACATAGATAATTGGAATTGGACTTCAGTGCTATCTAATTGTAATTGACCCTGTTGCTCTACCCTTTTACAACTTTACTGAAAACTAATTGCATCTCTAAAAATTTAATCACGGTGCTTGTTTGCCTGTAGGAGAAAGTCAAGGCTCCTTTATTATGATCCTGTCTCCTGACTCTTAATGATTTGTATTCAAAATCAAGAACCTCAAGGGGTCTGATTAGGCATGATGTATAGGCCTGGATTATCAAAGGTAGTAGTATGTTCTCTATGTCTTTGGGTTTCTCTTCCTGAAAAGAGCCTTGGTGTATAATATTCTAATTATTCCAGAATGTAGAGACTGAACAAAATTAATCTATTTCTCTTTGGACATTATTTTCTTCCTTCTTGCTTATAGGCTGTGACACACTAAGTCAAACTAGATCACTTATTTTTTTCTCTAGGCTCCAATGGCTCCCTGTCCCCTATGACTTCTTAAATTAGTCTACAGTTTGCATATGATCTTAGAGATATTTTAACTACTTTGGCTCAAATCAATGTACTCATAATTATCTCAGTAAAATGCATTCCAGGTATATTTGCAATTTGAGACAGAAGACTTAAACTATTACTTTGCATCTTGGATATCCAATGTATGAGGGACTTTTGGGGAAGAAAATGTCATGGCAAAGAGCAGAATATAGGTAGCCTGTCGTGGGAACCCTAATCAGTGTATGATGAATGGTCAAGGCCAATTGGAATGTGGGGGCCCTGTCCAGAGTACACCGGATGTTCAAGGCCAATATGAATAAGGACACAGCGATTGTACAGCACACACTGTGTTCTTCTATAACCCAAAGATTGAGATCATTTTTTGTCAAGAAGCTTCTTTTGTCTTAGTTGGTATAAAAATGTGTTACTGACCAGCCAGTCAGAGACTGCCTGGTCGGGCTACTTTGTGTAATAGCTCCTACGTTTACTGAGGTTGCTTTTATGTAGGGGTGGCTGCTTGGTATGGCTGCTGTGTTTGTACTGTGTTTCAGTGGCTGCTATGTTAGTAGCAGCTTCTCGGTAAGGCTACTTTAAAGAACTGTTTTGTCTAATGGCTCCTTAGTAGCAATGGCTACGTGGGCTACAGTAAAGACTCTCTTATATAACCACGACATCTCACGTCTTCTCCATCTTCCAATACCCAGCATCCATGGGGACACAATTCCTAGCAGATAAGGATCTGTGCACCCAACATTTGGTGTAGTTGAGCAGGATGAAGGAGTGAGTACTCCCACAATTGGCGAAGCAAGCAGGGTCAAGGAGAAACTTAATCCAACACCTGTATAGCACTCTAGTATTATAGTAAGACAGACCTGCAGTGGTTTTCCCTTATTTAGGCAGACTAAAATAGGCTAGGGCAGTTGGAAGAGCAATCTCCTGCCACAGAAAAGCAAATAATAGGTTTTCCTAATACTATGTACTAATAAAATCTCTTTTATAACTTTGGAGATCATTTCTTCCCTATACATCTGTTGACCAATTTGAAAACACTCTTCCCTAAAAGTAGTTATGCTATCCAAAACCTAAGCACTTAAATGTATCAATGAGTGCTAAAATATAACATTTAAGTTCTAATAGTAGGTAAAAACAGCAGCCCCTTCATTCATTAATTCATTTTTTATTATTTTTTTCATTAATTCATTTTTAATGTGCAACCATATTTTCTCTCTCCTGAAATAAGCACTTTTCAGATGACCTTCAGTTGACCTTCCAAGATCCCTAAACATTTTCTTTTTTAATGTTCTCCTTTCAGTTAACATCTCTGGCATAAGAATCTATAAACTTTATAGACTAGTCAATATGACAGAATGTGTTGTGTGTGTGTTTTTTCAGAAGTGATACTTATTCATGCATTTTGAATTACACCTAAAATTATTCTATTCTGTACATATGACAATCCATACAGATGTTCAAGTGAAATACAGTGTTCTGTAGCCCTAAACACTTCACTATTTTGGCTGCCTTTAAAATATAATATGTGAGTGTTCTTAAAATAGTTTGAAAATGTTGGTCAACATTTATAGAAAATAGAAATAAAGTAGAATAAAAAGATACATTAAAATAAAGGAAAACTGTTTTTAACACAAAAACGATTTGGTGATCTATCAGGGCAATATCACAGACTCCAGTAAACATAAATATCATTTCAGAATGATAGTAATTTCTGAAGGAATAAAAGTAGAAAATGAAACAAAACAAAAATTATAACATGACGCTTTATATGGTAATATACACTTCGTAGAAAATGCTTTTTTCTATGAAGTTATTACCCCAGACTTGGTTATGAGAATAAGTGGGAAGAAAACAGATGAAAATAAAATTGTGATTTTTGCCTTTTCCTTATGAGAGTTTTAAAGGCCATTCAAGAAAAAGAAATAAATAGCAGTCTGGATGAACTTGTGTTAGAAGCTCCTGTCTACAAATAAATAATAAGATAAAAATTCTAGACAAGCCTCTAGAAGTGTCACTTTTACTAAAGTACTTGCCATTTCTCATGTCTGTACACATCATAAGGAGACACTCATCCATCCTTCTGTCATTTGTTTAATTAAGGATGAATTCTAGCATATAGGCCGAGGGTCTGAGAATCAAAACCATCCTACCTCAACAGAGTGAGGACACAGTTCTAAAACACTGCAGTTTCCACATAACTTAACCTATGATATTAGCATGACTTTACTATTCCTGCAAATTCTCTCCCAGTCTATTCGCTTGATTGTTCACTAGAGGGATTACCAGCAACTCTTCAGTAGAAAGTACTGACAGTTTGTGTCCTAAGATTCTTTGAACCTCATTCTGCAAAATCCTCACCTCTGTTCTTATCCAACCTTTCCCCACTGTCCCACCAAAAGAACTACACTCAGCAGGCGCAAGCGATGTAACGGGGGGGGGGGGGGGGGGGGGGGCAGCATATGAAATGTTCAAGATTGTGAGCTCTATGCTTGAGAGGTAGTCATGTAGTCTCATGATAGCACAGGACAATTTTCCAGGTTTAACATATTTTGAATACAATAGTATTGATTTAGTGCTTTGTAAGAGTTCTCCTGAAATCGATTCTTTTTAGGATGAGGTATCATTTTATATAAAATAATTTACTAGATTTAAAAAAATACTAGTTTGTGGTATTGGCCAAACACATAAAATAAATATGTATGACTTGGGGCATTCGAGTGGCTTTAGAACTTTGCAGGAAGACCATGCTTTTAAAACCATACATAAAAATTCATGAATATGGTAATGGCCCATGAGATCTGCCATAGGTCCCACTCCCCTGCCCTGGATTTCAGGAGTGTGTAGGATGCTGACACCAGCAAAACTTCAAAGCTGCCTAGAGGGCAATTTTGGTTGGGAATCATTCTCTTCTCCCCACATGAATCTCCACTTTAAAACCAAAATTTTCGCACAGGAAACCAAGCATTTATATTCTACATTTTTGTTCCTTTTATTGGATTTTGAGGCAGCATTACCTCAGTTTCTGTCGAGTTATATAGTACATTAAAAGCTGTAAATTACCATAAAGTGAAACAACACATCACAGGGTGATGTCGGAACCATAAATCATGACTATTTCCTGCTGCAAACAGATGTTCTTATTTTTAGACCCATGTCAAGATTCATTTTGTTCTTCCAGATTGTTGAGCCAAACTTTAAATTTTCTTGTTATCAAAATGAACTATTATATTCATGCTGTCATTTATAAGCCGAGCAAAATGAGTTGCTCAGGCATTCAAGGTAAATCAAATTGCATACATCACTCTTCCACAATTCACTTCAAATACATCAGAATTTAAACCAGCAAAGACGAAACTGTGATAGATTTTTAAATAATAATCGTATTCGACATCATTAAGTAAAGATGACATTTTAACATCTGTTGAAAGATCATTATAGATGATTTAAGCAGTGATGGTTTTGCCAGAGGTATCACAGTTTACATCCGCTTGGTGTCTCTTTGCCTTTGGGAATGGTATGTCATTCATCAGAATAGGAGGCTGTAGAGAATCAGAGGTGTATGTTAATGTTTGCTATTTGCTCCTGAAATTTGTCACCCGCTTTTTATCTCCACTCCTTCCTTGGCCTATCATAAAACTGGAGCTTCATTTATGTCACTCATGAGGGAGGGCAGCAGTTGGCATACCTACAAATAGAAATTTTATGCCTCCAGACAAGGGCTGGGTAGGTGAAGAAGACGTATTTTCAAAATGTCACAGGAACTTTTTAGTGATCCATCTGAGGAAGAGCAGAAATCCTGTGAGAGAAAATCAAAAAAACAATTAAGGCAGGAAAATGTGGTCGAAGCTTGTAACACCATATAAAGAAATGGATTTCATTTATAAGAAGCCAAACATCTGCTGCAAAATAATCTATGTGTAGATAGCAGAATTTAATTGATATATTTTCAGGTTTTCTTTTGGTGGTTTTCATGTTGGTGAGTATGAGATTAAGTGGAGTTTATTTGAAAGTAGTTAATATATAATCTACTCTAAGCAGAAAAATTATGTTTAAAGTATTATTCAGGAATCCACCAATAATGAAGCATTTTATGTGTTCAGTGTAATAACTACTCCAAAATAATTTATATTGAAGTTTAAGAAATAAAACTATAAAAAGATACATCTTTCCACTTTCCAATCTATTTCAGAAAATTAAGATTTAGTTGCAAACCAAGTTACAATATCTTATAAAACATTTTGTGAAAATCTTTCCATTTTCCCTTCCTTTCAGTTTCATAAAATATATTTTTATTGGTTTTAGAGAGAGAGATAGAAACATTGATGAGAAAGAAACATTGATTGGCTGCCTCCTATATGCCCCCTACTAGGAATGTGCCCTGACCACGAATCAAATTGTGACCTTCTGGTTCATGGGTCGAGGCACAACCACTGAGTCATGTGCTCCCACCAGGAATCAAACTGGGGACCTCTCGGTTCATGGGTTGATGCTCAATCAGTGAGCGACAAAGGTCTGGTTTGATCCTTTCATTTTTAACACTAGTTCTCTCTTTTCTGTCTTTATACCCTTCTACTTCCCTGCATTATTTATCCCTTAATCTTTATTTTCTCTCTCTTTTTAATTCCATAAATTATCTTTCTCTATTTTCCTTTATGCAAGATAATCTTTTAACATATTCTCCGGATATCAGAAGTAAAGTCTAAAGTAACTTTCTTCACCTGGAAAACCTAAATAAGGAGCAAAATATTTCCAGGATAATTGTTGAAATTTATAAACTGAGTAACCAAAGCCAAATACTTACAGGAGGGCTCAGGATAATGAATGATTCAGATGTGCATCCCATGTTTGTGAGCAGAGAACTGTACTGTAATCTTTAAGAATTCAACAAAGAAAAATCTTTTTTTTAATTTCAGAAGTATTAATTATTATAATGATGATTGTTAGGAATAGTTGCTCAGATAAATTATTTTTCAAGGAATAATTCCTGAAGATAATATATGCATCATAGAAAAATATAATGACATCTTAACAATAGTGAAATAACATGATTCGATTTCACTTGCATAGTGTATGAAAATCTACTATCTTGAGATTATATATATATATATATATATATATATATATATATATTAATAGAAATTTAACAGAAGAATTCATCAAGGAGAATGCCAAAAAATATGTTGGCATCTTCTTGAAATAAAACATGTTTTCAAATTAAATACTTCTAATATTATTAATTTTTTTTCAATTTACCAGATGTCCTAAAATGCCTGGGAACAGCTCATCACATCAATCACTGAATGTAACTAAATTTCAACCAGGAAGCACTTATAATCTGTGATTCTATATTGTGTTTTGTATAAAGGGTAAAATTAAAAAAAAAAAAAAAAAAACCTTTTAACCTTGTAGAAATAATCAAGACCTGTTATTTTACATGGAGATTTCAAGGGTAAATGTGTTAATTGGACAACAAAAAATTCAGAAATTAATCAAAGTAAGGGTAATTAAAATAATGACAAGTGTGGTTTTCCCTATCTATAATAAAAATGCTTCTACCAACCAAATGAGTGTTGAATTCTCTATATTGTGCAACTTCTTTTCACTCTTTGTTGTCCTATTTACATGAAACTCACCACCACATCATGAAGCAGGCAAGTCCTAGTCCTCATCTTCACAAAGATAGCATTAAGTATATATTCAGTTTGACTCAGTCAATGATGTCCAAGAATGTGTACCAAAAATATCTTTGTGTTATATGAATATTAACAGAATAAAACATTCTTGACAATTATAAACAAAGCACCAGCAATCCGCAATGATCTTTAGTTTTCAGGAAGAGATCCTTATTTTCTAAAAATTGGCATTATTGTCATGAAGTGATTCCTTGTTGCCAAACACATAGTTCATGGAATCTTTAAATAAAAAAAAATACTTATAGGTATTTAATGATGTGATTTCTGTCCTCAATGAACACATAATACAGTTGGGATAACAAAACTAACAAAGAAGCACAACACAATAAAAACATATGTGTTATGAAATGCTAGGTGGTGCACCTATCATGATCTTAGCAACTTCTCCTGGGAGAGGTGAAGAGAGTCAGAGGGCCATGGAAGACGTGAGACTTGGACTGTCTAACAAAAGATAGATAGAATCTGGAAAGGAAGAGACGAAAGTGAAAAGACAAGGGAGGAGGAAACATAACTGATCATAGTGTCAGAGGATGTTAGGAACTTATGACTTGTTGGTAAGTGAGAAAAGACAAACTCATGGGAACTTAACTATATTTATTTACAAATTTATAGAAAACTTAAAAAAAAAAAAGTATTATAGAATTAGTGGAGTGCCTTTTACACCCAGTCTAAAAGAGTATTAACTATTTTAGATCTTCAATATAACAGTTGGTGAGAACAACAGTATCATGATCACAGTCAATATGTGAAGAAATATAAGTTTCCCATAGCTAACCTATAAATGGAGGAGCATATAAGGATTTGTGATCTTGAAACTCCTTAGGTTGCTTGTAGATTGCTAAAATATAAATTATACTTAAGTAACTAATTTCAAATTGTAATTCTCCTCTTAGTTTTCAAGTACCTTGCACTTCTTTCCCAGAGTTGGGTCACCACAAAACCACTCTGAGCATAAATAACAAGTATGAATATTTCCAGAGGCCCGGGGCACGAAATTCTGCACAGGTAGGGTTCCTAGGCCTGGCCGGCAATCAGGGTCAATGTGTGGGGTGACCAGAAGGGCGATCAGGGGCCCTCTGCTGGCACCCACCTTGGCTGGCCTGGGGCCTGAGGGCTGGGGGCAGCTCCTGCATTGCATATCTGCCCTCTGGTGGTCAGTGTATGTCATAGTGACCAGTTGTTCCACTGGTTGTTCCCCTGTTGGATCTATTTGAATATTAGGCTTTTATTACATAGGATTTCTTGAAAAAAATCACTTTTTAAGTGGTATTATTAACAAGTATTGGGGACATTTTTGCTTTAAGGGCTATTTTCTTTTCTTTTAATTTCAATTCTTTATTGTTTAAAGTATTACATAAGTCTCCTTTTTCCCCCTTGACCTCTCCCCAGCCACCCGCATGCCCCAGCACGTGACTTCATCCCCCCGATCTGTGTCCATTGGTTTTGCTCATATGCATGCATACAAGTCCTGTGGTTGATCTCTTACCCCCTCACCCCCCTTCCCTCATAGGTCGGATAGTCAGTTCATAGCTTCTATGTCTCTGGTTCTATTTTTGTTCATCAGTTTATGTTGTCCATTATATTCCATAAATGAGTGAGATCATGTGATATTTATCTTTCACAGACTATTTGGAATACTATAAGGAGGATAGGTTTTAGTTCTTTGAATGTTTGGCTTATATTATTGTGTTTTCATTGTTATTCTGATTGGCTTATTTCACTTAGCATAATGCTCTCCAGTTCCATCCATGCTGTTGCAAGTGGTAAGAATTTCTTCTTTTTTAAAGCAGCATAGTATTCTATTGTGTAGATGTATCATAAGTGGGTTTGGTGGCGGGTCGCATGGTCACGGGTGGCAACTGCTCCTCAGGCAGTCTTGGGCGGCATCTGCTCTCCTCGGGTGGTCACAGGTGGTGACTGATCCTTGGTTGTTGCAGGTGGCAGCTGCTCCTCAGGTGTTCGCAGTGTAGCTACTCCCCATGCGGTTGCAGAACTGCAGCTGCTCAAGGGGAGGCTGCCTCTCAGGCAGTCATGGAGCAGCTACTCCTTGGGGGATGCATTGGTTGCTGGGTGGCTGCTCTTCATGCAGTCTTAGATGACGGCCACTCCTGGGGAGTGGTCGTGGGGAGGCTGCTTGCGAGGAGACTGCTCCTCGCTTGGTTGCGGGGCATCTGCTCCCCATGTTGTCACAGGTGCCAGTTGCTCCTGGGGTGTTCGCAGGGCAGCTGCTCCTTGTGCGGTTGTGAGTGGTGGCTGCTCCTCCAGTGGTTGCAGGCAGTGGCTGCTCATGCAACTGCTGGTGAAATCTTGGAGCCCAGGGTTGCTGAGTAAAGCTCAGCTGTTCATGCGCATGGTCACGGAAAATGGGGCTACTGAGTAAGGCTTGGCTGTTCATGCACACGGTCAGGGAGTCCTGTGCTGATGCATACGGTTAGGCTATTCACGTGTGCACAGTTGTGGAGCCCTGGGGTCAGGGATAAGTCTTTGCTATTCAGGCATGTAATCTCGGAGCCCTGTGCTGCTGTGTAAGTGTAGACTGTTCTCGTGTGGGGTTACGGTGCCTGGGACTAAATCCTCTGGCTTGGGGGAGGGGAGTGCCCTTCAGGACTCAAAGGAGCCCTCAGCCTGCAGGGCTGAAGTACCAGTGTCCATGGATTCTAATGAAGAAAATGAATTGACCAACAAAATAAGACCCAAGGCATGGAGGCATGGAATAGACTGACATATCTCAGTGTGTGTGTGTGGAGGAGGGGCGGGGGTATGGGCATGAGAAGAGATAAACCAAAGAACTTATATACTAATATGCACAGCCCATGGACACAAACAATAGCCTGATGAAGGCATGGTGATGGTAGGGGCTGGGTAAAGGAGGGTATGGGAAGGGGGAATAAGGGACATCAATGATACTGTCAACAATATATATTTAAAAATAAAAATAAAATCAATGATGGTATTTGAACTAAGAATGTAATATTATAATATTTCATTAAGGCAATGTAAATAATAGAATTATATAATTTATTATTTTAGATTCCTTTTAATGAATTTCTATTCTTATTCTTTCTGAAACTTTTGGACTGAATGTATACATACAATTATTTCATCAATAACTACAACAGGATAATATTCAATGCTACTTGTTCTTTCCTTTTTGCATGTAGCCTACATGTTCCCAATTCTCACCAGAGTATATATAAAAGTTTAAATATATTGATGTTAACATATAGTTTTCTTTACCTCATTAACTCTGTATTTACATATTTGAATTTCTGTTCCTCCCTTAACCACTCCCAATTATGCCTGGGAAACAATAGGTGTTTTGTGACCAATTTGTCTTCCATTTCCCTAATTACTGTAAATACTAGACATGCCAAAAGATGCTACATTCGGTTCCCATTGTAATGTAGATACATCTATATATATAATAGAGATATATGCTAATTAAGCAGAACTCCGTAACAGGTTGACCAGATAGGAGGAGGTTGCTCATACAGCGTCAGGGGTCGGGTAGCAGGGGCCTCTAAGCGCCTGTGCTGGGGAGGGCCTTATCAGCAGCCGCCGTGGTTGCTTCAAGGGCCAGAGAGGGAGTGGGTGGCACCATGCAATTTCGAATCACGCGCTGGACTCCTAGTATTGTTAAAAATCACAGGGCAAGTACTTGTTTTCAACACTATGCTTCCTTGTGTCCTTGGGCTCCCAAGTTCTATTAAATCATCTTTGCCATGATTAATTCAGTTATTGCTCTTCATTAAATCTAAATAATAATAATATAATAAATAAGTACAGTGACCTTAACTGGAATGGATACAATGACCTCATCCTTACAAACACATAAATACATAAACTTAGCTCTTTCTTATTGCTAGACATTGTCTTGATATAATTTACTGTCCTATTAATTTTTCTTCTCCTTGAAGTCCAGAGTCTTTCCCTAAGCAGAAGAATTTAAATTAGATACCAGGGTAGAAGTTATAAGCCTCAAAAACCCAAATACTAATGCAAACTATCTTTAGAATCATACATTTTATTGATTGTATTATTAAAAAATTTAGAGCCGAAACCGGTTTGGCTCAGTGGATAGAGCGTCGGCCTGCGGACTGAAGGGTCCCAGGTTCGATTCTGGCCAAGGGCATGTACCTGGGTTGCGGGCACATCCCCAGTAGGAGATGTGCAGGAGGCAGCTGATCGATGTTTCTCTGTCATCGATGTTTCTAACTCTCTATCCCTCTCCCTTCCTCTCTGTAAAAAATCAATAAAATATATTTAAAAAAAAAAATTTAGAGGTGGTAAACAGCTTTTTGAACGTGAGTTAACATCTACCAGCTTTGAACCATGGGTTAAATGTATCAAGTTGTAAATGTTCTCCATGCTTGATTAAAATTATCTTCTGTGCCAATTTTATGGCCCGTGTACCTCACCTATTCTTTGTTCTCTGTTATATATGCAAATCTAACTCCATTTAAGCAGGCATGGTTATTACCTAATTGTTTTCATAATAGCCAACCTGGAAAAAACAGATTTAGACTTTAGAACGCACCATTTCGTCTTTGATAATGCTATCACAGAACAATGTAGTCTTCATGTAATATTTTAATACATTCATTCAAGAATTATTTATTGGTCATCTATAATACTTGTCACTGCTCCATTTCAGTCCCATTGTTCTTCATGTCTCAACATGAGCTAAAAGCAAATAGCATTATAACATCACTAGAGGTCTGGTGCGCGAATTCATGCATGGGTGGGGTCCAGCCAGCCCTCCCTGATTGGGGGACAATCAGGCCTGGCCAGCTGGGGGGAGGGGATGTGAGAGGTTGATCAATCCTGCTCCCGATTGGGATGTGGGGGGCCAGTCAGGGATGGGGCCGGCTGGGGGGAGGGGCCATGGGAGGTTGGCCAGCTGACCCTGCCCTGATCGGGGTGTGGGGAGCTAACTGGGGGCAGGGCTGGCTGGGTGGAGGGGGCCCAATCAGTTGACAGGCTGGCCCCACTCCCTGATCAAACTCTGGTCCAACCTCCTGGTGGAGGGGATAATTTGCATATTTCTCTTTTATTATATAGGATGGGGAGAGAAACGTTACTTATTCATCAATTATTCATCTCTTCCATTAATATTCATTAAATAACCACTCTTGCCCACACACATTATATGTTTTCAGCATGATTGAAGGCATTTACATAGTTTGATAACAGAAGGGAGAATCATAAAAAGAAGGATCCAAAAAGACAGTGAAGAAACAGGATTAGAAGTAACTGAAGCACTATTTCTCCAAATATAAAATTGCTTTTTAGTCCTACTGATTCACTCATGATTTCTCAATAATAAAGTGATGGATGAAGTGGATACAATTAGTATCCTCATTTCACAGGTAAACAAACCAAGGTTTAGTTTATTTTTGTAATTTTCCCAAAAACTGGTATAGAAGTGGACCTTAGATTTGAACCAAGAGTTATCTGACAACAGAGAATTCTATCTGAACAAATAATCTTATGAATGACTGACTAAAGGAAATGAGTCTGCACTGGGCTTATTGGGTCATAAATTCATTCATACTTTTAACAGATAAATATTCTAGAACAGAGGTAGGTAATCTTTTTATGCAAAAGGCCAGATAGTATTTTAAGCACTGTGGTTTATAATGTCTTTGTGATAATTACTTAACACTGCGGTAACTACTCAACTCTGTCTTTGTTGCAGGAAAGCAGGCACGCACAATCAGGAAATAAATGAGTGCAGTTGTGTTTCAATAGAAAATGTATTTACAAAAACAGGTGGCTGCCAAGACAGATTTAGAAAACACCCAGTCATGTGAGTAGGAAAACTAAGAGTAGATTGTGACACGTTCTGTACGACACAGGTTGCCATGGTAGCCCATAGCAGGTACCTTTTAATCATGCAGTCCTCCCATTTTCAGACTAAAAGAGACCCTATTTACTTAAAATACATGATTCAGGCCTTTTGCTCATAATTTTGGGAAACAAAAATCATACACTTCGGGCACACACTTGACCAGATTAATGACAAATTTATAATATTTAGCATTTTTTCAGACCTCCTATCCTTCTAATTGGAAATATTTCTATATTATTCCAGCCCTAATGTCGAGCAACCATCATTTTCTATAGTGAATATACTTACCATGCGATAGCCACATCAGGTAACCTGGCAAAGCTCAAATGGCACTGAGACTACATAACAACTTGTCATGGTTCAGCGTCTGACTTTATGTTAGTGCCTAGTTCGTGAGAGGCCAAGTGTGCCCATAGAGCCTTGGAGCCAATGGGGATGGTGGCTGTATTGACCACGAGACAAAAGAGTACTTACCCTACAGGAAGCACTCACCTTTGAGACCCATCAGTTATAAATAGCCCAGTTGCTGTTTCAGTAGCTGGCCTGCAGCCAGGAGAGAGAGGAAAACAGATTGAGGTGAGCCACAGGGAGATGAGCAAGGTGGGCAGAAAGCTCTTCAATATGAAAAAGTCAAATAAATAAAATCAAGGGCATTAAAGTGATGAAAGCAGAAGGAAATTTTTTATGAGGTTACTATTCTATTAGGATTCTCTGCAATTCCTGTGTCTTTTCATCTGTACAACCTTCTCTCATACCTGTGAGAAAACAGGAAAAATTAGAGGAAGTAATGTATGAGCATATATAACATGCTTTGGCAACAAATCCCACCTTCTGTTTTTTGAATAGTGGCCGAGGGATATAGAGGAGCAGAGAGGAAACAATCAGACATACAGTGGATCAGGGGGGGCACAGGAAATGCTTAGTCAGTATACATATGTTGCTGAATTTATGGGACATCTTTAAAAACTAGCTAAGTCTTCCCCACATGAAACAGTGGCAACTCTAATAGGGATATCAGGGTAATGCAATTCATAAATGGGTTTCTTGAAAACTGTTTTGATTGGCTTGCTACTTATTATAAAGAAATCAAAAGGAACTCTACCATTCTTGAGGGCAAACATTTATTTTAACTTCTCTTTGATGTCTATTTATAGTTTAACTTGTGCAATAAAAAAAAAGTTACTGAGAAGTAAAAATATTTGACTTGTCTCTATGGATAAATGAAAACCAACATGTTGTAGATATAGCTTAGATAATATTTCTCCACAAATTCAATAGTTTAAGATCAATCAGTTAACATATTTCTTTATGTACAAACTACATTAATAGGTGCTCTGGAGATACATTACTAAATTTGAGTACACCTTTTAGAGATTTTATAATGTAGTGAATTAGGATGCTTACACATTCAAACGATAACAAAGTAATCTCAAATGAACAGCATGATTGATTCTGTGCTCTATTTGTGTATTGGATTATTTGCCTGTGAATGTCAGAATTAGCCCACACAATTCCAAAGAGAATGTTAACAACTTAGATGATATTGCTGGTTCATAGACAATTTTAAGAGCTCATAGTGCTTAGCATTTTAGCAACTAAAATATTTTCACTTACATGTTAGAATAATGGCAATTCATTAGTCATTACTCCTTAGACACTTACTAGTATTAACCAGAGATTTCCAGAATAGTAATAATTAATTTCCTTTACTTCAAATGTGATTCATTTTTCTGTTGCATAGTAAAATTGAGGTATTCTTTTCAATGATTCAAAATAATGCTGTGTTGAATATACAAAATAAATTATACTTCAGAAATACTTTCAAATGTATTGTGTTTTTTCTAATTAAGATGAAAACCTCACTCTCTAATTTATAAAGGTATGAATATTAACTTACCTATTTATATTTACTGTGTTGTCAAAGAAAATATGGCATGAAAGCATGAAACATTTTCTAATTTTATAGCAGAATTCTTTCCATCAACTATAAAAAGCAGCATTTACCTGGAAAGTTGTTTTAATATGTATTTTAATAATAAATTTTCTAAATTGTTCAAAAATAAAATATACAAAAGACTACCCTAATTTTCAAGAATTTAGCCCAGCTGGTATGGCACAGTGATTGAGTATTCACCTATGAACCAGGATATTACAGTTAGATTGCTGTTCGTGGCACATGCCCAACTTGTGGGCTCAATCCCCAGTAGGCAGTATACAGGAGGCAGCCTATCAATTATTCTCTCTCATCAGTGATGTTTCTAACTCTCTTCCTCTCCCTTCCTCTCTGAAATGAATAAACATATATTTTTAAAGAGAATACATAGCCATACATTGAATTGCAATTATATGTCTATTTAACATTTATATGTAACTAGAGGCCCGGTGCACGAAATTTGAGCACTCGGGGGGGGGGGGGTTCCTCAGCCTGGCCTGCACCATCTCACAGTCCAGGAGCCCTTGGGAGATTTCCAACTGATGGCTTAGGCCCACTCCCCCTAAGCAGTCAGTCTGACATCCTTAGTGCTGCCACAGAGGCTGAAGAGGCTCCTGCCACTGCCACTGTGCTTGTCAGTTGTGAGCCCAGCTCCTGGCTGAGCAACATTCCCCTTGAGGGAGTGCACTGCCCACCAGGGGGCAACTCCTGCATTGAGCATCTGCCCCTGGTGGTCAGTGCATGTCATAGTGACTGGTCATTCTGCAGTTTGGTCAATTTGCATATTAACGTTTTACTATATAGAGTAGTAAAAAGGACTACAATTATGCAAGATTTCAATGAATGCATATGACCCAAAAATATATGATAATGCTTCGTATACTCTGAAACTTTTGTGTTTTTTAAAATAAATATAATTCTGGATTCAGGAAGATGGCGGCGGTATAGGCAGACGCGTCCCAGGTTGTGTCCCTGAGCAAATGGAGTGAGCAGCTGAAACTAGTAACATCCACCCCGAATTGGCGAAATTCCTCAGCTGGCGAGACGGTTTGAAGCCGGGAAGAGCAGAACTCCCCTGGAAAGGTAAAAAAAACCCAGGGATTTGGGCAGGAAAGTTTGCCAGACCTCTGAGCCCAGAGAGTCGGAGGGAGACCGCGTGGCAGACAGCCGCGTCCCTTGGGACAGGCACAGCCCCTAACAGGGGAAAGGAGAACCACGGGATTCCTGGCGCTGCCGGGGGAATTGAGAGCTGGGTTCTGTGATCACAGAGGACTGAGCCTAAAGAGGGCAGCCTGAAGAGCTGACCAGACCATGCAGTCCCAGTAAGAGAAGAAGCCTACAGAAACCAAGCCTTCCTCGTTTCCGCGACCGGCGTTTGTTTGTTTGTTTTCACTGAACCCTGTTCATGGGACATTTCGGATACAGACACTCACCTGTGCTGAAGAGAGGGAGAGTGTGCGGAGGAGTGGAATCTGGGGAGAGACTGAGGAGAGAAGGGGGGCCGGGAGAGGTGGCAGCGAATTGAGTGCTGAGACACCCCTGAGCCCAGGGCTGAGGCAGCCATTCTCTCCAGAGAGTGAGACTCCTCCCCCCAGCCCCCAGGCAAGGAGCACAGCCACACCCAGGTTCCACCCTACAGGAGATCAAGGATTAAAATAACCTGATCAGTCCCTGGGAGTTAACAGGGTCTGGCCTATAGAGGGATTTTCAATCCCAGCAACAACACAGCACTGGTAACTCTTACGCAACCAGCTCTGGGCAGTGAACTTCCACTGGACAGAGAGGCCCTGTAGCCTCAGAGGCCAACCCCAGAACACTGCCACCCAGAGGCTGACCCACAAACTGACTCTTTGCTAAACACAAAATAAGGCAGTCTGGGAAACAAATGCGGCTTGCTTTAAAATAAGGACTGTGGTTTACAACACAGAGGAACAGTGTATTGCAGGGAAACTCAACACTCTCCTGAATACCTGGCAGGTCTAAGGCGAGCCACACTGAAGAATAGAAGAACCGAAGGCCCTTCACTACTGCAATATTTTTTTTTTTCTTTTTTCACCTATTAACTAAGAAACCAATTTTTTTTCTTTTTTTTTCTTTTCCTCTTCTTCTTTTTTTTTTCTTTTTTCCATCACCTGATTTTACCCTTTTAATTACTACCTTCTTATTTTTAACCAGTATTATTACTGCTACCATTTTACCATTTTTTTTTAAAGTGCCATTTTATTTTCTCTTTATTTTATTTTGGGATTAGTGTTCTCCATTCTATTTTCATCGTTATATTATTGGTTGTTTCTAGTTTGCATTCATCTCCAGGGAGCTGTTGCTGGAATTTGTTGGGATTAATGGCTGTTCTATAGGAGTATTCTCCTCATATAAAAAAGTCTCTTCCCCTCTTCCACTTCATTCTCTCTTTTCGCTCTTTTTTTTTTCTTTTCCTTTCTTTTCTCGCCTTTACTTTCCCCCCTCCTTTTTCCCAATTTCATTTTTGCACTCCTTTTTTTGGTCCCTAATTTTCTTTTCTTTTTTCTCTTTTCTCTTTTTCTCTTCCTTCTTCCTTATCCCCTAATTCTCTTAATTCAGGTGGTCACCTTTATTTGGGGTTATTAATATCGTGAATATATTTGTGTATAGTGCCTGGTACGTGGTGCCTTGTTGTGTTGTATTTTGTGCCTTTAAATCAACACAGCAGATCCAAGCAACAGCAACCTCCTGAGCACCACACCCTCTGCTGAGGAACAGCAGCTGTACGTGAAACCTCGCCCCACCAGCCAGAAGAGCCACCACAGCTGTGAACAGCACCCACCAGAGGAGTTGCTGCCAACTGAAGAGCAGCTGCTACCGCAACCGCCCGAAGAGCAACCGCAGACCAAGGAGTCACTGCCACCAAGGGAGCAGCCACTGAACGACTCAACGTCTAGGTATGTCAGTGAGATCAAACATGGGTAGACAAAGAAACCCCCAAAGGAAAGAGAAGGAGGACTCTCCAGAAAAGCAGCTAAGTAATACAGAGGCATGCAACATGACAGAAAAAGAATTCAGAATAAGGGTCCTAGAGTGCATAAACCGGATGGAGGAAAAAATCGACAACCTCAGCAAGAAGCAAGAAGAAACAGATGAAAAAATCGATAACATATGGAAGAAGCTAGAAGAAACAGATGAAAAAATCAACAACTTAAGTAAGACCCAAGTAGAAATGAAGAGTGATATAGCTGCAATGAAAAACTCCATTGAAAGTATCAACAGTAGACTAGGAGAAGCGGAGGACCGAATTAGTGATTTAGAAGACAAGGAAGCAAAACACACCCAAAACGTACTGCAATTGGAGAAAAAAATGAAAAGACAGGAGGAGAGCCTAAGGGAGCTTTGGGACAACATGAAACGAAACAACATACGAATAATAGGGGTACCAGAACAACAGAAGGATGAACAAGGATTAGAAAACCTATTAGAAGAAATAATATCAGAAAACTTCCCTGAGGTGGGGAAGAAAAAAGTCACACAAGCCCAGAGAGTCCCAAACAAGGTGAACCCAAAAAGACCCACACCAAGACACATCATAATTACCATGGCAAATGTTCAGGACAAAGAGAGAATCTTACAGGCTGCAAGAGAGAGATGGAAAGTTACATACAAGGGATCTCCCATTAGATTGTCAAATGATTTCCCAACAGAAACACATCAGGCCAGAAAAGAATGGACAGAAATTTACAAAGTGATGCAAAGCAAAGGACTGAATCCAAGAATACTCTATCCAGCAAGGCTATCAGTCAAACTTGAAGGGGAAATAAGAAGCTTCACAGACAAAAAAAGGCTAAGGGAGTTTATCACCACCAAGCCAGCAATGCAAGGAATGCTAAAGGGACTGGTATAAAAATAAGAAATAAAAAGCTCAGAAAGAAAACAGCCACACAAAAACAGAAATGCCTACAAACAAGTACCTTTCAATAATAACTTTAAACGTAAAAGGACTAAACGCTCCAAACAAAAGACATCGAGTGGCTGAATGGATAAAAAAAAAAAACATGACCCATACATCTGCTGTCTACAAGAAACCCACCTCATTAGAAGGGACTCACACAGACTGAAAGTGAAGGGATGGAAAAATATCTTTCAGGCAAATGGAAAGGAAAAGAAAGCTGGGGTAGCAATACTTATATCGGACAAAATAGACCTCAAAGTGAAGGCCATAACAAGAGATAAGGAAGGCCACTTCATAATACTAAAGGGATCAATACAACAAGAAGATATAATCCTGGTAAACATATATGCACCCAATGCAGGAGCACCCAAATTCATAAAAAAACTCCTGGAAGATATCAAAGGAGACATCGACAACAATACAATCATAGTAGGGGACTTTAATACACCACTGACAGCACTGGATAAGTCCTCTAGACAAATAATCAGCAAAGATGCAGCAATCCTAAATGACTCACTAGATCAGATGGACTTAATAGACATCTTCAGAACACTTCACCCGAAAGCCAGGGAATATACATTCTACTCAAATGCTCATAGGACATATTCAAAAATAGACCATATATTGGGTCACAAGCAAAGTATCCCCAAATTCAAGAAAATTGAAATCATAAAAAGCGTCTTCGCAGACCACGATGGCATAATATTAGAAATAAACTACAATAAAAACAACCCAAAATACTCAAACACCTGGAAGCTGAATAGCATGCTATTAAATATTGATTGGGTTACCAATGAAATCAAAGAAGAAATTCGAAACATCCTGGAAACTAATGACAATGGAAACACAACAATCCAAAACCTATGGGACACAATGAAAGCAGTCCTGAGAGGGAAGTTTATAGCTCTACAGGCCTATCTCAACAAACAAGAAAGAATGGTAGTAAATCATCTAACTCTACAACTCAAAGAATTAGAAAGAGAGCAACAAGAAAACCCCAGAGTGAGCAGAAGGGAGGAGATAATAAAGATTAGAGCAGAAATAAATGACATAGAGACCAAAAAAACAATACAGAAAATCAATGAAACCAAGAGCTGGTTCTTTGAAAGGATAAACAAGATTGACAAACCTCTAGCCAGACTCACCAAGAAGCAAAGAGAGAGGACCCAAATAAACAAAATCAGAAACGATAGAGGCGAAATAACAACAGACCCCACAGAAATACAAATGATTGTTAAAAAATACTATGGACAGCTCTACTCCAACAAACTAGACAACCTGGAGGAAATGGACAAATTCCTAGAAAAATACAACATTCCAAAACTCAATCAGGAAGAATCTAAAAATCTCAACAGGCCAATAACTATGGAAGAAATTGAAGCAGTCATCAAAAAGCTTCCAGCAAACAAAAGCCCAGGACCAGACGGCTTCACAGGGGAGTTTTACCAAACATTCAAGGAAGAACTAAAACCTATCCTCCTCAGACTACTACAAAAAATTCAAGAGGAAGGAACACTTCCAAGCTCATTCTATGAAGCCAGCATCACCCTAATACCAAAACCAGGTAAAGACAACACAATGAAAGAGAATTACAGGCCAATATCCCTCATGAACATAGATGCCAAAATCCTCAACAAAATCTTAGCAAATCGGATCCAGCAGTACATCAGAAAGATCATACACCATGACCAAGTAGGATTTATCCCAGGGATGCAAGGATGGTACAATATCCGCAAATCAATAAACGTGATACATCACATAAACAAATTGAAAGACCAAAGTAGGTGGGATCTCAATACCAGATATCAAGATGTATTACAAAGCCACTGTTCTCAAAACTGCCTGGTACTGGCACAAGAATAGGCATATAGATCAATGGAATAGAATAGAGAGCCCAGAAATCGGCCCGAACCAATATGCTCAATTAATATTTGACAAAGGAGGCAAGAACATACAATGGAGCCAAGATAGTCTCTTCAATAAATGGTGTTGGGAAAATTGGACAGATATATGCAAGAAAATGAAACTAGACCACCAACTTACACCATACACAAAAATAAACTCAAAATGGATAAAGGACTTAAATGTACGACAGGAAACCATAAAAATTCTAGAAGAATCCAAAGGCAACAAAATCTCAGACATATGCCGAAGCAATTTCTTCACTGATACAGCTCCTAGGGCACTTGAAACGAAAGAGAAAATGAACAAATGGGACTACATCAAAATAAAAAGCTTCTGCACAGCAAAAGAAACCATGAACAAAACAACGAGAAAACCCACTGTGCGGGAAAACATATTTGCCAATGTCATATCTGATAAGGGCCTAATCTCCAAAATTTATAGGGAACTCATACAACTTAACAAAAGATAAACAATCCAATCAAAAAATGGGCAAAGGACCTAAATAGACACCTTTCAAAAGAGGACATTCAGAAAGCCAAGAGACATATGAAAACATGCTCAAAGTCACTAATCATCCGAGAGATGCAAATCAAAACAACAATGAGGTACCATCTCACACCTGTCAGACTGGCTACCATCAACAAATCAACAAACGACAAGTGCTGGAGAGGATGTGGAGAAAAAGGAACACTTGTGCACTGCTGGTGGGAATGCAGACTGGTGCAGCCACTATGGAAGACAGTATGGAGTTTCCTTAAAAAACTGAAAATGGAACTCCCATTTGACCCTGTGATCCCACTTCTAGGAATATATCCCAAGAAACCAGAAACACCAATCAGAAAGGATATATGCACCCCTATGTTCATAGCAGTACAATTCACCATAGCTAAGATCTGGAAACAGCCTAAGTGCCCATCAGTAGATGAATGGATCAGAAAACTGTGGTACATCTACACGATGGAATACTATGCTGCTCTAAAAAGGAAGGAACTCTTACCATTTGCAACGTCATGGATGGAACTGGAGAGCATTATGCTAAGTGAAATAAGCCAGTCAATGAAGGAAAAATACCACATGATCTCACTCATTCATGGATAATAGAGACCAGTATAAACTTTTGAACAATAATAGATACAGAGGCAGAGCTGCCTCAAACAGATTGTCAAACTGCAGCAGGAAGGCCGGGGAGGGTTGCGGGGCAGGAGGTAGGGGGGTAAGAGATCAACTAAAGGACTTGTATGCATGCATAGAAGCATAACCAGTGTACATAAGTCATTGGGGGATTGGGGAGGCTAGGGGACTGTCTAGGGCGGGGGGATAAAATGGACACATATGTAATACCCTTTGTAATACTTTAAGCAATAAAAAAAAAATAATAAAATAAAATAAAATAAAATAAAATAAATATAATTCTGTAGTTCTGTAAAAAAATGTTCTGTAGGAAATGATATAGTAATTTATATTCTTTAAAAAGCAATAATGATAGTACCAATTGGCCACAGTTGAGAAACAGTTAAGTGGCGAGAAATTTTTCAAAAATGATAACAGGATAACATGAACTGTGAATGTCTGAATACTTTTATCCTGAAACTAATTAGAGTCATGATGAAGCTCAAGAGTCAGTTAGAATGGAATAAGTAGATATGGGTAAGAACAAGAAATACACAGTGTATTTTTGTTATATTTATATTGCTACTATATAATTTATTGTTAGCATTAATTTTCTGTTACTATGTTAACGTTGACTGGAAAAAAAACACACGAAACCGCATTTGTAGAAGTAAATGGTGTTGCTTCCAATTAGTAGGATAAAACAGTGAATATATGGGAAATAAAATAATGTTTCACTGTTTCAATATTTCCAGCAAATAAAGCAGACAGGTTTGGGATTTGGAATAGGAAACATAAGTGTGAAACAGAAATGTGGCAAGGATAGAAAGGGATTAGCCACTTGCCAGGTATTTTCCAATATAAACAAAGAAGGATTATCATCATAAAAAAAGACAATTAAAGACACACTTTGCGTAAGGCACCAGAACTCATCTGGGAGCAATGTACAGTCAGGAAATGTGAATCTGGTATGGAGGAAAAGGACATGGCATATTTTCCAATAAAATGTTGCAACCTTTATTATGCAAAGGAAGTACTCTATCTATGCAAACTACTCAACAACTGAACCAACTTCAAGGACTCAATATAAGAGTTCGGTGTGGGAAAAAGGATATGGAGCATTCTTCTAAATTAATGTAACAAAGATTCTAGGGTCAATAGGAGGAGAGGGCAGAAGTGAGGGGGACTTCAAGAAGAAATGAGAAGAAATAAAGCAAAGACCGTGTTCAGGCTGAAGTGAAAGGAAAGAGACAAGTGGAACACAACACAAGGGAAGGAGATGAGGTTCAGCAGAAGACCAGAGGGCGGAGATGGACCATGTGGAGAAAAGAAGGCAAAACATGTCAAAAACTTTCATCTACAGTCCTCCGATGAGGGAAGAAAGGAAGGGAAGAATTATAGGGAATGAATAAATGGTGAAACCAAATAAAGGAGAATGTCAAGACCATAAGAAAAAGCTCCTTTCCCAGCAGGTGGAACACAAGAGAAGATAAGCCAAAAAGAAACATGGAAGCCAGGCCAGTGTGGCTCAGTGGATTGAGTGTCTTCCCATGCACCAAGAGGTCATGGGTCCGATCCTCGGTCAGGGCCCATGCCTGTGTTGCAGGCCCTATCCCCAGTCGGGAGTGTGCAGAAGGCAGCCGGTCCATGTTTCTATCTCTCTCTTCCTCTCTCTCTCTCTCTCTCTCTCTCTCTCTCTCTCTCTCTCTATATATATATATATATATATATATATATATATATATATATGAAATCTGAGAAATCTTCATGGGCATTTTTTATGATTTGAGGGAGGAAATTTCACCTGTCTTTTAGAAAAATTCAAGGAAGTTTGAAACTAAGCAAAAAGTAATGATAATGCTAAGTATTCTAAAATCAGTCTGTTTGTGTGTACTATAAGAAAGTATTTAGGGATACATATGCTAGTTGTATGAAATGTATATGAAATGTAGGGGGAAGAGTGTAGTTCAAGGCCACAAAGGTTAAAAGAAAGAACTTCAAAGAATACTTGAAGAGGTAACCACATAAATATAAGGAAATATAATATAATGTATTGAAACATCTCACTCATATGTGGAATCTAATGAACAATAACAAAAAAAGAAATAAAATAGATCCAGAGACATAGAAGCATGAACAGACTGTCAAATCCCAGAGGGAAGGCGGGGGCGGGGGGTGGATGATAAGAGATCAACCAAAGAACTTGTATGCATATATGCATAACCCATATATGCATAACAGACAATAGGGTAGTGGAGGGCTGAGGTGGGGGGCGGCGGGGGAAGGATATAAGGGATCAATGGGGGGGAAAGGGGGACATATGTAATACTTTCAACATTAAAAATTCAAAATAATAATAATGATAATATAATGTGTTGAAGTAACAGGAAATGTGTCCCATTCAAAACATGAAATAGAAGAAGGAGTAGGAGGAAAGGTGTGGGAGAAGGAGAAATACAATGACAGTTTGGGTAAGCAGGTGTGTTTTGTTTTGCTTTAGGTGTTCTGGGCCACAGTTCTCTTACATGTTAAGTGAGCAGATGGGACTTCAGGATGGCTGACATCTCCCTGTCCTCTAGCCTTCTGGGGGGTTGCCCTTCCATTCTGGCAACGAGGAATACCAAATATACAGAAGGTCAAAGACACTGTTTCTGAGTCTATGAAAGGACATATTCAAGCAGCTCAGACGAGTATTTCGGTTTCAAACATAAGGACTCAGGAAGAAATGAAAGAAAGCTCTTTAGTCCTAAGATTCGAAATTCTTCCCAGGCAAAAAATAAGTGATTATGTCCATTAAATCTGCACAGGATTTAGAGACATGGCATAGAAACATTAGAAATCTGCATGGGAAATTTTATGATGTGAGGGAGGAAATTTCACTTGTCTTTTAGAAAAATTTAAGTAAGTTTGAATCTAAGCAAAAAGTGATGATAATGATAAGTACTCTAAAATCAGCCTGTTTGTGTGTACCATAAGAAGGTATATAGGGATACATATGCTAATTGTATGAAATAGAATGGCAGTAAGATGAAGTATACAAAAGAATTGATACGGTGTATAGAAAAGTGTGTGTTATTCATATAAAAAGAAAAATATTACAATTTCTCATCATGATATTGCAATAACTAAAACTAATTTCACACAATATATTGGAAATTTGAAAGTCATATGCAGGAAGTAAAAAACTTCTGTAAGAACAAGAAGAAATTTAAATGTTAATATAATCAATGGGAGAGAAAGCTTGCTTTCATTCTAGAGTGTTACTAGTTGCATAACTGGGAAAACACATTCCATATAAGAAAAGAAACTGCAAAATAGATTCTCTGATTTTACATTTAAAGACATGCATAGATTGTTTTCCATAAAAAACAAGAAAATGAAATAGAACTAGACAAAAAAAAATTCAGGAAGGGGAAAATGAGAGAAAACTACAGACAGAGCCAACATAACAATGCAGGGATAAATTTGCAAAAATAGATGCCCTGTCTAGACACATTTCACAGGATAAGGAAGGGAGGGATGGTGGCACAGGTCTTAAGAGATTTAGGTGGTGCTGAAATGGAAGATGTGAGTAATAGAGCATAAGAATCCGCAGTGTGGAAGGAAGTGATGTGTGAGCTCACATTACAGCATCAATCGAAATGATTAAGGGTAAACTGGTGAATGTTGGGAAGTTCTACCCAATCATAATGACCTCCTTGCAAAAAAAAAAAAAAAAAAAAAATTGAGGAAGACCTATACAAACCTCAGACGCTGTTTGCAATGGCATGTGGGAGAAATGGCACTCTAAAACAAGCATCACAGTAAAACAAGAACTGCTATTAATACATGAAAAAGGAGAAGGGAGTGAAAGCAGAAGCTGCAGATCATTAACCTTATTAATCATGCAAATGGTACTTCTCATACTTTCATGTGCAGACACATAGTCGGTGGAATTGATGTTAAAATGTAGATTCTTTGATCCCCACTAGGAAATCACTGGCATGAGAAACTCCATGTGTTTCAATTGATTAAAATGTTTGTTATTAGCCCTAGCCGGTTTGGTTCAGTGGATAGAGCATCAGCCGACTGAAGGGTCCCAGGTTCAGTTCCAGTTAAGGGCATGTACCTTGGTTGCAGGCGCATCCCCAGTGGGGGGTGTGCAGGAGGCAGCTGATTGATGTTTCATCGATGTTTCTAACTCTCTATCCATCTCCCTTCCTCTCTGTAAAAAATCAATAAAATACAGTTTTTAAAAAAGTGATTAAAAAAATGTTTGTTATTGTAGTCGTTTTGGGTCCTCAGATTATCCATTTTCAGCCAATTGGAATCTCTTCATGATAGCCCCAGTGTCTATTTGACATGACCTCAATAGGTTTTTTGTTTGCTTTCCTTGCTTTGTGGCACAACATTTCCCAGAAGCATCATGAATATTTCTTGCCCCAGATTGAAATCACCTTCTTTAAGGAGTCCTGGTTCTTTTTGTAGGGGAATTCCCAGAGGGCACATTTTTGCTGAATTGTCATTGATTTTTGGCCTCCATTTGATTTCTAGTTCACACAGCTGGTAAATCCATAATTTGGGTGGGATGGGTGGGAAGAAGAGTTCTGAGTATTATTTTCAACTGAATCAACTTCTTTGGTTTTATACTTGAAATAACTTTAAATAATACTTACTCTGTGTGAATATGTTACCCACCCAGCAGGCAGCTAAGTTCATTCATTAAGCTTGTTATCAAATTTTATGAACATTTTTAAAATTTTTGATTTAATTTTTGTAATGCAAAGCAGCTCCATGACATCATAGTCAAATAATAAAACAAAGGTCTTCAAAGCAGTGTTGTTTCTATTCCTATTAACTCAGGAGTCTATAACTAACTAAAAGTCCTTATTTTGGCATGCATAGCCAAGTTGGTGCTACTTAGTATTCACGACTCATCTCCTATAACTCTATAACATAAACTCCAGCTCAACTGTACTATGCATGACTTCAAACGTGTCAAGAATATTTCCTACTCTCTGATTCACCTTCAATGCTCATCCATTTTTCTGGAATGTAGCTGCTCTCTCTGCCAATTTACATTATGTGTTTTTCTCCAAACCCCCTAGACATTCAAAAAAGAAATAAATTGAAAAAAAGAAAGTTAAAAAAACAACTATTAGCACAATTTTAACCACTTTTTTTATGACCTATATATTTCTATTTTAACGTGTTGTGGTGGTTTATAACAAAGATATAACAATAATAGAATTATGAATAAAAAATAGAGAAAAGCAAAAAGAAGGTGAACGTAATAGAAGTACAATATTTTGGCATGAATTGGTAGCTTTGTAGGAGTGTGTTCTGGCTTAGATTTCAAGTACAGAGATTGAGGACATGACCTGATCTTTTGCATCCAAGGGCAATTAGCAGTGGAGGATTCAGACGTGAACTCTCAGCAGCCCATTCTCTAAGGAGACAAGGGTTGGAAACACTCTGAGCAAAGCACCCAGTATCTATCACATATAACAACGTTTTAGGATGACGCTAGAGAAACAATATAATTTAATGAATAAATTCTGCAAAATTTAAAGACAACTGTCAGGTGTTGCTAGTCTTTAAAATCCTAAATGTATGTGCATTAGTATCTCTATTCATATTAATTGTGTATAACTTTTAAATAGAAAGAAAAAGGCAAAAAACAAATGAACATCATTACATACTATTATAATTATTATTGGTGCTTGATTTTTTCTTGTTACTATTTGAAAATAAACATTGTAAATTGCCATAAAAAGACCTTTTAGGGGGAAAAAAGGACTTTCATTGGATTAAGATAAAAATATATATCTAACTTTAAATAAAAACAAATTAATTTATTTACCTATATTTTGTAATATAAATATGCCAATGTGTTAGAAAAAATATTTTAAAAGATAAATACTTTGGGCCAGAAATCTCAATAAACTTACTTTGAAGTAGCTAAATATTAATCTGCTATCCCATCTTTTTTCCAAATAAGATACATTATCTTACTGTATTCCTAATTTATTTAAAAAATGTTTATAGCATCCTTTGGTGAGGTAAACATATGTGCATATACATACAAGATAATTGAAGTGTCACAGGCTTACGTGACTATTAGGATGGGCTCTCTAGACGTGTGACACTGACTGCCCTGGAGCTTTAAAAATAGATACCCATCTGTTTAGTACAATTTTAGCAAGTTTCTGCTAGGGTACACAATATATTTCTAAAGTTTTAGATTCTCTAAGCTTCTTTTAAAAGCATGCCCTTGATATCCTATGGAGTTAAAAAATATATATATTTGGCCTTAATTTATGTTTAATTTATTAGTGTACAAAGAGGTGTTAGTTTGTTGTCAAATGTTTTTAGCCAAAATGTATTTCTCATTAGATTACTTCAGTCTAAGGGAGACCATCTTCTGGTTAAACTAAGGGAGAAATATCCACTGATTTTTAAAAATATTTTGGTATTAATTTAATTGTGATTTCTAGGATCAAGGACAAAAAGTTTACGTACCAGAAAGAAGTTTATCGTTTGAAATTAGATGCATGGGATAGATGACAACTTAGTTAAAATAGCACCCAACAGGGGTTTCATTATGTGTGTCTGTTTTTCTTTAATGCTTTATCTTACACCAGTCTTCATTCTCTGTTCTTGAAACCCTGCTTCTTATTTTAATGGTTCCTGCCTAATGAAGCCAAGGCAAGTACTGGGAGGAGTGTTGGAGGAGACAATTATAGTTACTTGAAATACCTTGGTTCATATTGTGTGGCAGTTGCTATGACATTGGTAGTTTTCAATTAAGCATCAGTGTAAATACACGTCACACAGTCTTTCAAGGGTGCTTGTGTATGCATGGATATGTTCATACGTGTTTTAAAAAACACACATCTTTTTCATAAAACATATTTTTCACTTTCAAAAAAAATTCTAAGATATAAACAAGGACAAATGGCAATTTCATCGACCTACTCAAAGGACAATTTCAAATGCAAAAACAAGTAGATAGAGATTTTCAGTTTCATAAAGTGGCTGATCCATCTCATCATGATAATCATGAACATGCTTTCTTCATTCTAATATTTTCTTCTTATGAATATATTCATATTGGTCTAACTGCAAATGAATATATAGAAATCAGAATATGCATTGTGTACTGTGGACTTTTGAAAGGTCTAGGATTATGTTAAGTCATATCTACTGCCTTTTATTAACAAAAGTGTCTATCAAATCTCCATTCCTATTAGTATATTTGAATGCTATATTGATTCTCATTTAATATAAATTACAATATAATCACATAATGGATTTGCGTATAAGCGATTGCGAGTAAATGAGGAGCACATGATGAGATGCAACATGTGGATTTTGGTGTTCAGGCCTTATGAACACTTGCACATGTTCAGGAAAGCCCACTGGATAAAATTTATGTATTGCTAATGATTTTTATTGGCCCCTTGGCCCAAAGTAGTGGCAAGCTGCCCAGGAATCTGAAGGAATCCTGTTTTCGGTTAGTAGTTAGAAGGCAAAGAGTCATAAAATCCAGCAAAGGCATGGTGAAAAGCTAAAATACATTTACTCAGGTACAACAAGTCTAGCCAAACTTGCAATTGTGATTTCTTTTGTCCCTTTTTCCTGAGGTTGTGGAATTTTGTTTTATCGGGGTATTTTTGTTGGAGGATCATTTTTAACAGAGTCCTGAAAAGTGCTGCTTTACCCATTTGTGTGTATTTGTTTACATGGTGTGCCTGCACAATGCCATAAAATGGCTGATATGATCCACAGCTTTCTTTTTCTTACTGAATGAATGATCTCTTATATTCCTGATGGAATTTCAGGCAAACCGCTTTGCTTATATTAAAAGCAGGCATTTGGATAATCCAAAAGTCATATATAAAAGTGCATAAGATCTTTCTCTTTCAAGGCAAGGGCAAATTTCCTGCCACATTGCCTCTATACCGCCACAAGAAAGAGATGATGCAGTTAAAAACATCAATCACTTTCCATTTTTTTTTTCAGATTGTTTATTTGTACTTTTTATTACCAATTAAAAACTTAATTTTCTTGTTATTGTTTCCATTTAAAATATCTATATCTAGATAGATAGATAGATAGATAGATAGATAGATAGATAGATAGATAGATAGATAGATGATAGATGATAGATAGATGATAGATAGATAGATAGATAGATAGATAGATAGATAGATAGATAGATAGATATATTAAGAGCCAGGGGCTGTCACATCCAAAACAACTGAATGGAGGACTGAACAGGCTGAGTGGGGCAACAAGGCTGGCAGGGGGGTTAGTGAGGGACGACCAAATGACTGAGTAGCAGGCTGCGGGGAGCGCCCAGGCCAGCAGGGGGGTTAGTGAGGGTCGACCAAACAACTGAACAGCAGGCTGTGTGGGGCTACCAGGCTGGCAGGGGGGGCCAGTGAGGGGCAACCAGGCTGGCAGGGGTGACAATTGGGGGCGACCATGCTGGCAGGGGGGCAGTTAGGGGTGATCAGGCAGGCAGGCAGGTGAGCAGTTAGGAGCCAGTGGTCCTGGATTATGAGAAGGATGATCCTCAGGATCAGGCCTAAACCGGCAGTTGGACATCCCAAGAGGGGTCTCGGATTGGACAGGGTGCAGGCTGGGCTGAGGGGACCCCCATGCACGAATTTTATGCACCAGGCCTCTAGTACATTTATAAAATGTATTATGGTTTGACTCCTATTCAAACATTCAACTAATGGGAGTGTGAGAGGGTGTTTGGGGAATTTGAATCAGTAGCTGGACAAATGATGATATAAAATAAATTTTGTTAATATTTTCAGAGAGATCATGATACTATAGTTATTTTGGTAAATAGCGTTGTTGTAGTTTATAAATATATAAATAGATACTTCAAGATGAAGTAATATGTATCTGAGATATAGATATAGATAGGGCTTGGCTCAGGTGATTACGGAGGCAAAGAAGTCCCACCATCCGCTGCAAGCTGAACAACCAAACAAGCCAGTGGTATGATTTAGTCTGAATCCAAAAGTCTGAGCAGCAAGGGAGCTGATGATGTAAGTCTCAGCCTTGGCCTTAGGGTCCAAGAACCACAAGCACCCATGTCTGTGGGCGGGATGAACAACCCAGATCAAGCAGCCCAGAACAGCCCATCGTCTACCTTTTTGTTCTATTCAGCCCCTCAGTAGATTGGATGATACCCACCTGCATTGGTGAGGGGGGTCGTCTTCCTCACTCTACTGATTCAAATGCTAATCTCTTCCAGAAATACCAGCACAGACACACCCAGAAATAATGTTTCAACAGCTATCTAGATATCCCCATCCTAGGCAAGTGGGCACCAAAAAGCTAGCTATCACAGTCCACAAGTGTAGGAGGAGTGCAGTGGGCACATAGGGATTATTACACCATGCCCCTCTTTTGTGTATATGTTTGAACTTTGAAATTTTCATAATAACGGTTGCATGTTTTTTAGGATTTTTTTAAAGATAGAGCAGACTTTTATCTGTAAATTATGCTACAAGGCAAGTGTCCAGACATTTAAATCATAATACTAGAAGTGCCTGGGAGATTTCTAACCTAATCTGGGCTGGCTTCCATATATGCAAGCTGAGCCAGAGGCTAGGCAGTTATTCCTGAATAAAAGTCATACAAGCTTTTTAGGAGTGAGAGAGAGTTTATAATCTCTATTCCAGAGAAATGTGAATGAAATCAGGGGCCGATCCAGGTTATAAGTACAGGTACAGTGTCCAAGTACATAAGGCAGTCGAAGAAAGTGACATCAGAACCTAGAAAGGGAATACTGGATTACAGTGACACCTGTGTATAACAGGGCTCACATGCTAGCTAGGGGACATATAAGCACTCAGGTATCCGGGCGCACACTAGTCAGTCATGCTAGAGCAGGAGACCAGCATCTGGACTGGCAACTGGCAGGTCCCCCACGCAGCCCAGACTATAATAACAACACCTGTGCCAACAAAACCCAGTTCCCTAGTGGTGGCAATCATCTTTTAGTATAATGCCAGATAAAATTAAGATTATCCCAGTGACTATAAGGAGTTGGGCTAGCTGTATGAAATTTGCAAACATATAAACCTTAGGCTATAAGTAGGGCTGGTCGGTTGCTGTTCTTCCATGAATGTGTGAACTTATCTTCACTACGTCCATTATTTCAGGGACCGCCTTGGTTAACGGTATGCCCTATGTGAGACCCAAACTTCATATGTTTGCCCAATGTGTTAATTATTTACATTCTTCTGCTTATTCTTGGAACCAAATCAGAGATCAAAATAATGATAACTTATAAAGTGGAAAGAACCAAAAACAAACCTTAAATGCTTATTCAGGGGAATTGTCATAACCATCTTAAAACTGAAGTGTATATACCATGAGGCAGAGCAAATGGAAAAGGGATACCCAAGAGAAGGCCATGGAACATATGGCCACAAATACCCTACCTAAGCAGATAGGAATAAAGTTCACAGGAAATAAAGCTAGTTTAAAAAAAAACACACACACACAAAAAAACGAAGCATGCAAAATAAGGATGATAAAGCAGCAAACATGATAGTCATAAATTCCAAGAATTCAGTTGAATGTGCAGAAAATTTAATAAGCACAGCCATTATCAAAAGTGCTGAGAGTAAGCAGGGAGGCAGCTCAGGTGTAGGGATCCCTGAAAGGGCTGGGGCAGATCAGCCAGTGCACAGAGGCAGACACAGAGGCGCAAGCAAGCTGAGAACAATGACCTTTTAAAATAGATACAAATGACCTACTTAGAGAGGCCTGAAAAGATCCAAGTTTAAAGAACTAATGGGAAAAGCTCAAATAGCAAAAATGAAAACCCTAAAATTATAGACAAAAGCCTATATTATAGGATGGAAAATATCAGCAGGTGTAAACACAGGCTCTTATTGGTATGTGGAACAGCTGGGAAGAAAGGAAAAAAGAATGGAAGGAAGGAGAGGGAGGGAGGGAAAGAGGGAAGAAGAAAGGAAGGGAAGGGATAGTTCCCCAAAGTAACAGTTTCAGTTGACTCTCAATAAGAAAACCATTCCGTTAAAAAATAAACTGTAGGTAATATCTTTAAGACATGTTTTGTCAAAAAACAAACAAACAACAAAACAGCACAATAGATATTTACTAAATATGGAATTAGGATGAGTTTTGCCACTTAATTGATGGCAGAATTTTTAAAAATATACATCAATTTAGGAGGTTTGGTTTTAGCTTCTTCAGTAAATGGGAAAAATCATATAGTTCTGGTCTCTCTATGGCCATGAGCCACTAAAAAAGACCACATCAAATAACATATGCACCATGTAAATATTTGGTAATATTTCTTTTTTTAAAAAAAAAAATAATAATTTTATCATTTAAAGCATTACAAATAGTCGTACATATGTCTCCTTTTTCCCCCATTGACCTTACCCTAGCCTCCCTACCCCCCGGCACATGCCCTCACACTATCCCCTAGTGTCTTGTGTACATTGGTTATGCTTAAATTCATGCATACAAGTCCTTCGGTTGATCTCTTACCCCCGCTCCTGCCCAACACTCCCCAGCCTTCCCACTGTAATTTGACAGTCTAGAAACACCAATCAGAAAGGATATATATGCACCCCTATGTTCATAGCAGCACAATTAACCATAGCTAAGATTCGGAAACAGCCTAAGTGCCCATCAGCAGATGAGTGGATTATAAAACTGTGGTACATCTACACAATGGAATACTACGCTGCGGTAAAAAAGAAGGAATTCTTACCATTTGCAGCAGCATGGATGGAACTGGAGAGCATTATGCTAAGTGAAATAAGCCAGTCAGAGAAAGAAAAATACCACATGATCTCACTCATTTGTGGATAATAAAGAACATTATAACCTGATGAACGAAAAGATAGATACAGAGGCAGAGAAGCATCCAACAGACTGTCAAATATTTGGTAATATTTCTTTCAGGTACGTTTGTTAGTGTGGGAATTATTTTAGTCTATTTCTCTGAGGAGAGATATACATGTCTTCTAGGGGTGCTCTATCAAAGTAACAGAAACTAGGCAGCTTAAAAACAGAAATTATTTCTTCACAATTCTGAAGGCCAGAATCCCAACATCAAGGTGTCAACAAAGTTGGCTCTGTCTAGGAGCTGTGAGGGAGAATCTGGTCCCTGCCTCTCTTCTAGCTTCTGGAAGTTGCAGGTGATCTTTGGTGTTCCTTGTCAACTTCATCCTCACATTCCGTTTTCTCTGCATGTGAGTCTGTATCCAAATGTCCCTTTTTTATAAGGAAAGTGCATGGGGGCCCACCCTATTCCAGTATGATCTCATCTTAACTAATTATCTCTGTAGTTTTTTTTTTTTTTCCATTTCCAAAAAAAGGTCACATTCGGAGGTACTGTGAGTTAGGACTTGAACACATGAATTTTGAGAGCCATAATTCAAACCATTACAAGTAGTATATATTAGAGTTGCCAGGTTACATACAGGACATTAGGACAAACTTGAATTTCAGATAAACAGCTATGAAATCTTCCTCTATGTACATATAGAAATATGTATATTTTATGTTATATTTGTATTTTTGTTTGCTGAATTCGGCAATCCTAATATACTGGTATACACATCAGTGTTTTTAAGATTGTGATTTTTGGTGAATGCTGAGCCAAATGACTATATAGCTATAAAGTAATTTTTACTTAAACCAGAAGCTGTGATATAAAATTAGTGCTTCACTCCTGCTTGTCAGTATGAGCACAGCACAAAGCATTGTATTTAGCACACAGTATGTACTTATTTTTAGTAATTAATTTATTAAATAAATAAATCATTTCCACCTTTATGTTTCAAAATTGCAGTGCATATATTACATTAGAATTTGTGAACAAAATCAATGCCCCAGCTATGCTTCTGATAACTTATTACATAAATTTAGGCTCAGTCTAAAATAATGTTTTATAATTTATGAATGTAAACAGTTACATAGTATTTATGGGGGTTATTGGTACATTGGGTGAAATTTATTTGGTATTAATTTTAATTATGGCAAAGAGTCATTAAAACCTGCGTCCACAGTACAGATTACTTTGCCTTTCAGCACTGGCCAAATAATTCAGAAGAGGGGCATGTCTCCATTTCATAAACATTAGTATTTGTGAAGAAATACTTCTGAAATATATGCAATTTATAGAAGAAAACATATTCATTATCTTCTTTATATAAAATTCAACTCAGCTGGAATGTGAACATATAATACGAATGGACACAGATCAATATCCTATAATAATTAAGAAACATAAACCAGCGAAGACCTACTATTATGTACTAAAATGCCTAATGTAGTGGCGAGTCCTCTTACAAAGGGAACATTTTTAGATAAAATTAGAAACTGAAAGATGATGCATGATTCACCTACTGAGTCTTCTTAAACTCTGATTACATTCTCATTTTGCTAACAGCACCTGACACTTCCCACAATGCAGGGTGTTTCATCTGGCATTTCCATTGTTTCTTAATCTCCATGTATTTTTAAAAATCTTACACTTCCCATTAGTATGCAGTTTCCTAGATGAAAATTATTAAGTTAATATTCTTTAATTCTTTCAATATTGCTGTCAGAGACTAGATGCTAAATTAAAAAATAGCTAGTTGGCTATGAATAAGTGCATTAAAAACAGTAATAGCATATATATATACTGATATTACGTATTAAAGCATAATGGTTATAGTAAATATTATTTCTCTACTAACACTGTTTATCTTGAATTTCAGATAAACAGCTATGAAATATTTCTCTATGTATATAGAGGAATATGTACATTCTGTTATAGTTGTATTTTTGTTTGCTGCAGTAAGTTTTGTTAAAGTAAGTACCTTGGGGGGAGAGCATGCTCACTAAATGACCCAATTACCTCTAAAAGCTACAACAGCCAAGTTCCTGGTTAATGACAAGCTCACAATACATATATGTAGCCGCTTAGAAAATGAATGTTAGAGTTATCCTGCCTCTGTGGTCCCCTGCTCAACTCCTTAGGCTGGGTGCAGCAGATCACTGTCTCTGTCAAGGCAAAACTGGACAGAGTTTGATTGGCTAGAAATAACTACTACAGAAAACTATGATGGATATATAACCATTATGCACAGGTTAGAGTTTGTGAGTCTCATCCTCTAAGGCCGTGGTTCTCAACCTTCCTAATGCCGCGACCCTTTAAATACAGTTCCTCATGTTGTGGTGACCGCCAACCATAAAATTATTTTTGTTGCTACTTCATAACTGTAATTTTGCTACTGTTATGAATCGTAATGTAAATATCTGATATTCAGGATGTATTTTCATTGTTACAAATTGAACATAATTAAAGCATAGTGATTAATCACAAAAACAATATGTAATTATATATGTGTTTTCCGATGGTCTTAGGCGACCTCTGTGAAAGGGTCGTTCGATCCCCTAAGGGGTCGCGGCCCAAAGGTTGAGAACTGCTGTTCTAAGGTGAACCAACATTGAATGGTGCCATGTATCCTCGACTGAGACAGAAATAAGTGCAGAGTACAGAGGGGATATGGGAATGGTTGATCAAAGATGAGCAGGATTGAGAAATAATGAGAAAAATGGAAGTAGTTTGATACCCAGATACACATGGTTGGGCTTGACTTAAGGTGTTCTCACCATCTAAGAGTGCGTTAATTATTTTTGGGGAATAGACCCAGGGTGAAGACTAACTCAAGGACGGACTTCAGAGACTAACAAAAGCAATGGTTGTTTTATGGTTGTTTGTTTTCTTTTACATGTGTCCTGATCTTTAGTATGGTAAAAGAAAACAAAAAAAATATATGACAACACTATAATTATAGGTACATACATATTTCAGTGTTATGTTGAATAGTATCCTGCATATTACATGTTAAGAGCAAATAAAAAAAATTTAATGGGAAAAATGTTCAAATGCTCAGACTGTGTTGATGTTTTAGCCTGCAAGTCATCACTCATCATTATCATCTTCTTCATCATTTCATCATCAAACTCTCCTTGGCTATTTCCAAATATTCTGCAAGAAAGCATCATTTTGTATTGTGGGCCAAAATAACACTGCATGAAGAGATGTAACTGCAAATAATAATGCAATTAGAAATTGGTACCCTTTCATATTGAATATACAGTTCATCACTTGCTTTGTGGTCACAGACTCAAATCCAACACCAGTCATCAACCATACTTAACAAATACAGGAGACTCACAAAATGACATCAAAGATATAGTGAACGTTACTAAAACAATAAAGGCAACATATAATTTCAATCTTGAACAGGAACATTCCACTTAAAAGGAGTGATATACTGTCATGTGCTATAAGCTGGCAAACAGCAAGTAGGAAAGTGGAGAAAAGTAAATCAGAAAAGCTGATTGCAGGGTCACTTCACATTCTAGCTTTTATATAAGCATCATTAGGTACCTCACATATCCTAACACTGGGAAGAATCTTAATGCAGCCGTGAAACAGGTACAGCTTCACAGACCTTTTCATTATTGCCCTTGCAGCATCAGCAAAAGCTTTATGAAAAATTACTATCATATTTCTCCATATCCTTTATTAAGCATTTATGACAAATTTTAAAATCATATAATGTTTCATTTACCCTTTTAACTGCAAAGTATATTAATATTACTTTCTATATGAGAACAATGAGGTACAGGGTTACAGCTATTTAGGTTTTAATTTAGCAGCAGCACAAGGAGCAGAAAAGTCCTATTTTCTAAGCCAAGCAACTAAAAGACTTTTTCTTTTTTTAATTTGCCAAGCATGGTCATCATATCAGCTATCTTGTCAAATTTTTGAGACATACTCTCATAATGCATGTAGGGGAGTGATTATATTAATAAACAACAGGGTCATATTCAGAGAATATGACCTTTTCATCCATAGCAGTGGCCAGCTTTAAAAGTTCTCTTGCATCATAGTCTCGGGCTGCAGATTTCCTGCTAGACTTCCATCCAGTGTGTCAATCTTCATATTGCACGGTAAAGGCATTAAGATGGTGTCAACATTGTGCTGAGTAGAAGGGGGAGAGCTCAAATTCAGATCATTCTCTAACTATTACTAAGAGTATATTTCACAAGGAATTTAGGCTGGTTATAGTATATAGGTATATATTAAAGATGTAATTGTATTTTTCACAAGACATAGGATTTGCCCTGGAGGATGCTGCCAAGATTCTGGAATCTGGACATAAACCAAGAACCTGGCATATCCCTATAGGGAAATATTCACCTTATAAAATAAGATTTATGTATTGACTTAATTATGTCATATGATGCCCCCCCACACCCTACCCCCACAATTAATGACCAAAGTTCAATTCAACTAAATTTCTTTGTGATGAATGTACCTCTCAGGTTGAATGAAATAATTTATGAATTTTCCAATCATGAATGAATCAAAAATCAATTAAATGTACATTGACCACTGATAGCTAAGAAGGAGTCTGCCATAATGCATTTCTGGGTTTAGTCAATATTTTTCTGCAATTGTTATTTAGAGAAGAAAGAATGAATGAAGGCATAGTTAAATTGATATGTGAAACTTTTTATATGTAGAAGAGTGACAAACTATTTTTACTGTCACTAATGCTGGAACTCATAGTTGAGGTTAAAATAGAAGGCAAGATGTAAGAATATTATGACATTTCCTTATTTTGAAGTTTTGAGTAACAGATATGATTTTGACATCCAGGTTAGTGATCAAACTAGAAAACTGTTAATGAGGATTAATTAATATTTTCTTTCAAGCAAAAACTATATTTTCTTTCAAGCACTAATATTTTCTTTCAAGCAAAAATAGATAAATACATACATACATATGCATATATTACTAAAGAGAAGTCACAAAACGATAGTTTTTATTTTTGGTTTTGTTTGTTTGTTGTTTTTGTAGTTCTGTTAGTGTTTTTTCTTCTCTACATATTGCAGAATATTCCCTATACCTTGATTTCCACTTCTTGACAAGTCCTATGTGATTAGCTGCATTGGTGTCAACCATTTAGAATTGGGATTGAAAATTACATCCTTCCTTGAACACTGCTCAGGCTCTCTGCCTTTCCTCTCTGGAAACAACTACCGTTGATATAATTTTCTTAAAGCTTTCTCCCTACCATATTTGTTTTCCCTAGATGCTGTTTCAAGGATAGATTCAGTCTCATTTTCAAATAATGACTGGAAAATGTAATGCGGCATTAGAATTTAGGGTTAATTATATAGCATTATTACTTTTTCATGCAGTTAACATTCCTACAAAGGGCTGCTCCATAGCTGAACTCTAAATATCCGCTGGCAGAAGATGCGTATGTTTCCTGAGGGGCGTGCAGTCATCACTGAGCTCTTTCAGGTACTTAGTGTTGAAAGCAAAGATAAGTTCTGAAATGTTGAAACCTTTGCTTTCCTCCTCCTCCTCCTCCTCCTCCTCCTCCTCCTCCTCCTCCTCCTCCTCCTCCTCTCCTCCTCTTCCTCCTCCTCCTCCTCCTCCTCTTCCTCCTCCTCTTCCTCCTCTTCCTCCTCCTCCTCCTCCTTTTCTTCTTCCTTCTCTTCTTCTGAGTAATAAAAAAGGTGGACCAACTGTATATCCATCACCATTTAAACAAATATATGAATGAGAGGTGGAAGCATTAATTTTGTATATACTAATAAAAACAGGGAAATTGAATTTCCAGGGAGAGGGCCAGGACATTGGGAATTAAGGTACCTGAGGAAAGAATAAAGTGATTGGCCTAGAGACATAAAAATCTCCCAGCCAATATAGAACTTTACAACCTCCTCATACAAAGTCAGTGGTGCATTTGTTGCATTTGAGACAAAGATCTGTGTTCTACCTGCAGTATCATAGTAGGATGTAAATGGGAAGAGCAAGTGCAACGGCCAGATAGTGACCAGAGAAGCAGAAGATTCAATGCAGAGCCACCACAGCATAAGGGAACTCTCTGCCTCATTTTAAACCCTCCTTAACCCCCTGATTCCTAGGAAAAGAAGTTGGAAAGGCATGAATCAGTTATAGCATGTGGAAGGGATTAGAACTAATTTCATTTGAATTTCAAAGGATGGGATATTACAGTGGACATTAGAATTATAAGGATGGGAGGTCACTAATTAGATTCTGGGCTTATCAAAATATAATGCAAAGATCACTATACTGAAGTATTAAAACTTATTTATGCAGAATTATTATCAGTATGCTTATGTTCTTTAGCTCACTATTTTTGTTAACTACTGTGCCACAGCACATTAATGGATAATAATTTTGAGAGTCATTTTGTACTGTTGCTTCTAAGGACAACTGGTACAAAAATACAGTGCTTTTTTAAGAAGTAGAAAATTCTCTCATAGAAATATGTGTATATATTTTTTCATCCTCAAGTTTTGTGTTGCTAGTATAGCAGTACATTTTTGTTATTGCTGTTGCTTTAGTATTTTTATGTCAATTGTTCCACGTTTATGCTGTTATATGTGAATCATATGTTGCTATTTTACCTCATGAAAGGTAAAAAAAAAATGTTGCGGTGTATCTTGAATTTAGATGAACCTTCTCTATTAATTTTATTTTTGTTTTCTCTGTTTCTGCCTCTCTTTTATGTCCACCGCTCCCCTGCCTCTTTTTATTTCTCTCTTTCTCTATTTTTTCCTTTATATCAAGGGAATAGAGGCCTGGTGCACAAAAATTTGTGCATTTGGGGGTGGGGGGCGGGAGAGATCCCTCGGCATGGCCTGTGCCCTCTTGCAGTCAGGGACCCCTTGGGGGGACCACTTGCTGGCTTAGGCCTGCTCCCCGGGGGATTGGGCCTAAGATGGCAATCAGACATCCCTCTGGCAGCCCGATGCCCTTGGGGGATGTCCACTTGCCAGCAGGGAGCAGACCTAAGCTGCAGTCGGATATCCTTAGTGCTGCTGAGGAAGCAGGAGAGGCTCCCACCACCAAAGCTGTACTGGCAGCCATCAGCCTGGCTTGTGGCTGAGCAGAGCTCCCCCATGTGAGAGCTCACTGACCACCAGAGGGCAGTTCCTGCATTGAGCATCTTCCCCCTGGTGGTCAGTATGTGTCATAGTGACCAGTCATTCCCAGTCGTTCTGCTGTTAGGAAGAGTTTGCATATTACCCTTTTACTATATAGGATAGAGGCCTGGTGCACGGGTGGGAGCCGGCTGGTTTGCCTTGAAGGGTGTCCCGGATCAGGGTGGGGGTCCCGCTTGGGTGCCTGGCCAGCCTGGGTGAGAAGCTGATGGCTGTTTGCAGCTGGTCACACACCCTTCAAGGTGGGGGTCCCCACTGGGGTGCCTGGCCAGCCTGGATGAGGGGATGATGGCTATTTGCAGGCTGGCCACACCCCCTTTAGGGTGGGAGTCCCCACTGGGGTGACTGGCCAATCTGGGTGAGGGGCTGAGGGCCGTTTTCAGGCTGGCAGGCGACTGAAGCTCCCAGCCTCTCCTTTTTTTTCTTTTTAATTCTGGGATTTATTTACCTTCTATAATTGAAACATTGTTGCCGTTACTGGCACTCCCACCTCTGAAGCCTTGGCTGGCTGAAAGCAGGTATCTGGGGTTTGTTTAGCTTCTATAATTGAAACATTGTTGCTTCCGGAGCTCAGAGCCGGTCCGTGGCAGGTGGGGAACCTTGGCTTCCTCCATCACTGGAGCAAGCAAGCCTCCTGCTTGCTTCAGCTGAGTGGCTGCCGGCCGCCATCTTTTTTGGCAGTTAATTTGCATATCGCTCTGATTAGCCAATGGGAAGCGTAGCAGAGGTATGGTTAATTACTCTTTTTGTCTTTTATTAGATAGGATATCCACTATGTATTCTAGGGGTTACATATTTTTTAACTTTATAATTACCTCATGTCTCTATCCTAAGTTCTAAAATATACATCACTCTTCTTAAGAATTTGGGTATACTTCTCCCATAGTCTTTGATTTATAAGGTGCATTGGTTGAAATATCCTAGGGATCTGGAGTGGACAAGCCAGGTAGGAAACTCATAAAAGTAACTTAGCCGTTAGTATCCTAATCCTCTAGCTGAAGAAACCAACAGAGTTAGTAAGTAAACTCTCCTAAAGTCACATAGTTGAAAAGTCGTAGAATTTATGTTTGACTTCAAAACTTACTATAAAAATATGTTTTTGATTATACCAGCACCTTTAATTATCATTCAGGAACTTGTATATCAGAGAGTATGGGCAAATTCCCAAGGTTACACAGCCACTTAAAAATAATATGCACATGTTCAGAAAATATCATGAAGAAATTTTATGGTTTGTTATTGATTAACTATTTCTTCAATAAGAAACTGCTAACATTATTCACAGTCAAAAGGTGATGTATGTATGTACGTGTGCCCGTGTTTTTACAGTAACTTGACAGTTTTCCCACTATCCTCATCCTCGAAGGACAGCTCTGAGACTAAGGGGTAGGAAACTGAACTCAACACATTGTTTTAAATTCATTATTAACATAAAAAGTAAATATTAAATAGTGTTTTTCTCATTATATACTAAATACTTTATATTATATTAGATATTACACATCATATATGAGATAAGTACTGTGTTTATTTTCCTTAGGAACTTAAAGATATGTATATAAGAACCAAAAATAAGTTTATACTTAATGAAATATCACAATATTAATGGAAAGTAAGTTTAAAGAGGAAAAATATTTCACATCTGAAGGAATATGTTAACAGAGTACATTTCTTCTTAGGAAAAAAAAAATGCCATGGGAAAAGCCTGAAGCTGTTTTATACGTTTTGTTTTTTTTTCCTTCTTTAGGTCTTCTTTGCCCCAGGGTCCTCTGCATAGTAAATGGACTGAAGGCTGGAGCTGGTCCATCTCTGGTTTAGGTCAAGGGTCAAAAAGTATGGCCCTCAAGCCAAACCCAAACTCACCCATTTTGGTATATAGCATTTTCCTGGAACACAGCCAAGTTGATTCTTTTGCATATTGTCCATGGCTGGCTTCTTGCTACCAAGCAGAGTTGAGTAGCTGTGACAGAGACCATATGGCTCACAAAGCCATAAATATTTACTATCTGGACCTTTAGGGAATGTGCTTGCCAAACCCGGGTTAGGCTTTCGCAGCTCAAGAAGTAGGGCCTTCTGTATTCCTTCTCGAGCCAAGTGCCAGGTCCAATAATGTGCAATAGTATAAGACACAGAGTACTAGCCCATGGGCAGGTCATACTATTCAACTCCAAGGTAGCCAAAGCCAACTTGTTAAATTTTATTTTGACATAATGTATAAGTTTTACGAACAGAGCACTTTAAAACACATTTAAAATAAAATGACCACAATCTTTTATTTCTTTAGCTCTTCAACCTTAAAACAATAACATCATCAATTCAGCTTATGGATTCTATGGGTATCCTTCCCCCTCCATCTCACATGCCAATCTATACAAACTAAGTCTTAAAGCGGTGGATAAAATTTAGCTGTTTTTGCCCTTGCAATTGGAACAGTATATACCTACAGTATATACCTACTGTTCCAATTGACAGATATCTGTATTCAAAAGCACTACTAGAAGATATTGCATTGTAGACAGTAGAAATAAAGAATTGTATGCTAAATCATTTGAAATAAATGACTTCTTGGAATAGGCCGGCAATAAATACATTATAGCAGGCACCTTGACTGCCATCTGAATTAAGATTTTCTTCAACATTGATTTTTGGATACAAAATTTAGGAATGGAATCCAATGTATATTAAGGAAGCATTAATGGAAAATGAAATAAAACTTCCTCTGGCCTGTCCTCATCTCAGCTGCTATCCTGTTTCTCTACTTCTCCTGGGAGCTGAAGTAAATCAAGGGTGTTTTTGAAATATATGTCCATGCTTAGGCCAAATAGACAGTGCTAAAATCCTTGAGTTTGGAGGCCAACTTAATGGGCCATTAAGTTCTAAATTCTAACTTGATGGCAAAGAATTTTTGGTGGAAGGAGTACTCAAAACTGTGACTAGTATTTCCAGAATTCAATTACATGCAATATTGCATATTTTTTCTGACATAATGAGTGTCTGACATAAAAGTGTCATACTTTTTGCATCGTAAATGCATTTACATGTACCACTTTTTTTTTCTTTTCTCATCAGTTCCTTTCTCACATATTTCTTTTCTCCTCCACATTTTCAGATGAGACTATAAATGCCGAGGATGGGTAGGATTAAATCTGCAAGCAGGAGTCCTGGCCGCCACAGAAGTGAGTTCAGGACAGGCATGCACCGTCTGTGCGTCTTCAGGAAAAAATGGCCATCTGTCCTTCAAATTGACCACAATTGAAGCTAAAAGATACCATCCTCCACCCAGGATTTCACAAAGGTAGGCCGCTTGCTGCGGAATGATTTCTGTGAAGACGCTAGAGGTACCGAAGTGCAAGATTTTGGTTTGGGGACATTGGCAAGAACTTAAAGAGGGGATGACTTTGAAATTATGTCACATGCCTTTCCATCTGACTCCTCTCTCCTGAGCTTTCAATCCATCTACACAGAATTAATTGCAGTTTATTGTACTCACAGGCTTCTTCTGCTCTCTTTCCTTTACACAAGCTGGTCATTTGGCCTGAATACCTTCTCTGAACATCGTCCAGTAGTGTGATGTAACTGAGCTTTAATTTGAGCAATGGAAGTTTCAGCATAGCATTAGCAGAAAATAGAAGGGGTGTGGCTAACAGGACTTGATGATAACTTTAAGATGTAATATGTCCCCCAAAAGGGTGTCATGATTATCTCTCACAATGCCATTCTTGACAATTTTCCATCTCAGTGGAAGACCCTTTTCTGCCTCCTGCACAGACCACATTGGGGATCGAGCCTGCAACCTCTGCATATGCCCTGACAGGAAATCTAAATGTGACCTCCTGATTCATAGGTCAACATTCAATCACTGAGCCACACCAGCTGGGCTTGACTCCTCTTTCCTTCCAAACCACACCCAATCCACAAATAAATCCTATTCATTCATTTTATTTGCAAAAGATATGCAGACTCCAAACAACTCTTGAAACTTTGACAGTGATCACTTTTATTTTTTTTAATTTATTTATTAAGTTATTACATATGTGTCCTTATCCCCACATTACCCCCCATCCCCCCATTCATGGGCAGTGATCACTTTTCGCTTCATGGAGAGAGCTGCCTAGCAGGGCTCCAGCTTCTACTCTTGTGTCTATTACGATCTCTACTCTCATCCAGGTGTGCATTTAAAAAAAATTGGATCACGTGTCCAACCTTTTGGAAGCCCTCTAATATCTTCCCATCTCGCTCAGAGTAACACCTACAGCTCTTCAATGATGGGGGTGCCATAACTCCTGCTCCTCTTTCTGTGCACAGCTTATGCATGTAATTCCCACAATTCTCCTGTTTCCTCACAGTGGGCTGGGTGTAGTGGTGATGCCCTCTCTGCCAACCACTAACCCAGCTGGGCAGCCCCCGTGAGGGCTGTGCCCTCTGACTAGAACACTCCCTCCCCACCCCACACACATACACAAGAGTCAGCTCCTCATCTTCTCCAAAAGCGTTGCTGAAATACTGTTGTATCAGTAAGCGTTCCATCAGAGAAACAGAAGCAATGGCATATATACATATATGAAGTGGTGTGGGGTTTTTTATGTGTTTTATTTTGTTTTCGTGGAATCGGCTTACATGATCTTGGAGACTTAAATGCATAGGGCAGGAAGGACAGACTGGAACTCAGGGGCATGCACATAAGCCCCAGGTCACAATTGGAATTTCTTTTTCAAGGTGCTGCCCTTAAGTTCTTGCAACAAATTGACTCAAATCCACCCTTATGATTAAGAATCACCTCCCTTAATTAGACTAAACTGATGATAGACTTTAATTCCATCTACAAAAGCTTGTACAGAAACACTTAGAATAGTGTTTGAATAACTGGGACTATAGCTTAGCCAGGTTGACACATAACATCTTCTCAATGAGGCCCCTCCTCGCCATCCCCACTAAAACTGCACCCCCACCACACCATAGACACCTGTCATGCTGCTTTATTGTTTCAATACCATGTGCCTCCTACAGAGTAGTAAATGCTCCATGAATAGTGGTTAATTTTATATCTCCTGGATACATGAGAACACTACCCAACACATTGTCAATACTTAAAAATATCTATTGAACAAACACATAGAAAGCCAGAGTAGGAAGAGAAGAAAAAAAGGTAAAGTTATGGCATATGAGAGCAATCCCTTGAGATTTCCCAGAAAAATATGGGGGGTGGGGGGGACGGAATGTCAAATCTAGGAAAAGTCTAGACAAGAACCAAGTAAATCTTTATACCCTTTAGCTAGATTCCAGAGCTTCCAAAAAGCATTCTCCCAACACTATACTACTATCTCACACTTAAAAATTATTAATCTTATACTTTTTAGTAAACATTCCCTATTCAAATTCCATAAATAAATCAGATAAATGAATCTGATATCGCATATTTTAAAAGTAGACTTTGTTCATATCATTTCTAACACTGGTATTTAGTCAAATTTTACTCATTTCACATGGACTGTACATCTCCTTACTCTTTTAATCTGGACCAGTGCCCTCACTTGTCTTTTCATTGTATTACTCTGAAACACCAAGCCACCAAGCCAATTAGTTGTCTTATAGAATAAATTGTTTTGTGAACTTGTCTGAAACTGTTGTGTCATAAAATGTATCCCTCTACTTCCTATATTTTCTATAAACTGGGAGCTACATTTAGACTTTTAGAAAGCATATGTAAGCTGTTGGCTTTTTTATGCTTCACATGACATCACATTAGCTGTCATACAATCTCAGTGTTTCTTGATTAGTAGCATCATGCTTGAATAAGATCTTTTGAGAGCTCTTATAATACCCATTATAACAGGCTGCCTCATTTAGAAAACATGTGTTACATACTTTGTGCTTAGACCTCTGCTGCTACTTTTTAAAACGTGTACCCTTATGACAGTAGACACATTATGTGGCATTCCAGAAAATGAAAACTTCAAAAATCTTTGAAACTTAACTTTAGATTTGTCCTCAAATAAAGGCAATGCGGGACATAAAACACTGAGGTGAAGATAAACTCTGCCATAGACTCACTAATAAGCAGCCAAACAGCAGGAATGTAGCAGAGTTAAATAAATATTGAATAAGTATGCTTCCATTTGATTTTATACATAAAAATTTTACCAGGAACTCGTTGCATTATATCTATCCTATCAATAATTAGAAAACTGACAAATGAGTTGCAAAACACGGGTATTTTTTTAAGAAAAATATTATTTTAGCACATTTAATATATCTTAGAACTAAATACATATATATATATTCCCATGTTTGATATATATGTAAGTGTGTGTGTGTGCGTGTGCGCGCGCATGTGTCCACAGGTAAGAATGTTTCTGGATATTCAAAGAATCATATTTTTCTTCTGACAAAGCAAACTTAATAGTGGTAATATGTATTTTATATTTATTTTTAAGTACATTTGTAAATTTACCACTTGGACCCCAAGTCCAGTTCCTGTTTTCAGAGGCCATTTTGCACAGAGAAGTCTGGCTGCTGTAACGGTGTAGGAACAGCTCTCCCGTTCACCTCGGTACCACTTCTCCAAGATACAGAGCTGCCAGACACAGGCAGCCTTTGCGGTAGCCCTCTGATGTCCCAGTCTCTACTCCAACCAAGTGCACATCCTTCCTGGGTTCTCTGTGCTCTTTGAAATTGGAGGCTGTCTTACATCTGAGTACCTCACACAGCCTTGGTGATTCTGTATGTCCAAATACAACGTCTCCTGATCTCCCATCTTCCTTTTAATATATTCCTCTGTCCTTGAAGTAAGCAAAAACAATTCTAAATTTATTAGAATTTTTTAAAAATATATTTAATTGCTAGTGCAAATGCCTTAGAAACTTGTGCATACACAAATGCACGTGTGCATTCGTGTGTGTGTGTGTGTGTGTGTGTGTGTGTGTGTTGCAATAGCTATGGTTGTGGATATGATTATTATTGTTGTTGCTTGAGTTTTTAACCACTTCATTATAGAGATCCTAGAGATGATGAGAAGAGCTTGCAGAAAAATAGCCATGGTGAAGAGTGCTGTTAGATGTAGGGGAGGTTTTTGGATAACAACACCAATTCTAAAATGTTGGCCACATGGCTACAGGATGCAGGACTGGAGACACTCCAGCAACCTCTACATACCCCATTTTAAGCTATGGTTTAGAAACAGTAAGGTTTTCTTTGCATTTATCATAATGTTTAAAGCAGAATAGATATTCAACAAATACTGAGGGAAACTAAAATTGGTGTTTGGGTGGATATAAAAGGATTTGCAATCTTGGCTGCCTCTGGTGAAATGGAATCTCATACCTAATTTTTCTCCATTAAGATTTTTCATTGGTGCTGGCTGTAAGTAAATTGTGGTAGACAGGTTACAAGTCTGTGGTTACTCTTAAATTTAAATCTAATCCTCTGTTACAAAAACAAGTTTATACCAGAAAGTTGACTAATATCCCTCAAAAACATATACAAATACTAAAGTTAAGAATATACTTAGAAAATGCAATATGCAAACACAGTATCTATATATATAACACCCTAATATGCAAATAGACCGAATGGCAGAACAACCGAACAACCAGTTGCAATGATGTGTGCTGACCACCAGGAGGTGCACACAGAACATGGCGGGCATTGGTAGCAGACGAAAGAGCATGGAATATGGCGGGCATCGGCAGCAGTGGGATGGTGGAGCAGGTGAGCAGGGGCGCCAGAGCAAGGTGGGGTGCCGGTCACTGTCATTGGGTTGAGCCTCTGGTGGTTACTGGAAATTCTTTGCTCCCACATGCCGCAGTCCCTCCCGACACTCACACCCGCTGCAGGCTCCTGGCGCCGGTCCAAATTGCTCAGCGCCGTCAGTGGGTGCGAGTGGTGGCTGCCAGCCCCGATTGCCCCTGAGAGCTTCTCCACCTCCCCCTGCTCCTCAGGGGCCATCAGGATAGCAGCCACCACTCGCACCCACTGACAGTACTGGCCCCAAATGCACCAGGCAGGACTTCAGTGGGTGTGAGCAGGGCAACGCTGTCAGTGCGTGGGAGTGGCAGCAGTGGGAGTGGGGCTGCTGGCAGACAGGGAACTGGGGGCTGCAGTGGGAGGGGTTGGGCAGAGGTGCAGAGAATGGCTCGAGACATGCCCTATGCCCACTGCAGCCTCACGGCCCACAGTTCCTTTCAAGGTGCATGAAATCGAGCACTGGGTCCCAAGTATGTGTATAATTCATCAACATTTATCAAAATAGTTCTTGAAGTGTGTGTATGTGGTCAAATTTGCATTACCTTTTTAAAAATATGTAGAGTTAATTTTCTGCTTTTGGAGTTAATGGCAAACATGTTTAAGTGAAATATTGCAAAAAGAAACATATATTTTAAATACCTTAAAAAGCAATAAAGCAGATATTTTGAAAAAATTGAAAAGAGTTGTATATTTTACTCTAAACTTTAAAAAAATCTCTATTTCCAAATTGGAAATAATTATTTGCTTCTAATTAATTGAAATTAAAATTTTTAATAAAATAGTAGGATAATGCATATAATAGAAGTTGTCTCAGAAATTCTGAGGTCAAGTCATTAACGTTATAATTGATATCAAACAGTGAATTACATTTGGATTAATAAATTTATTCATCCAACAACTATTTAATATATATCTGTTAGTGTAAGAGGCCAAAGTGGATATATATATCTAAATACATAAAAATCTTCTTGAAGGAACTTACCAAAGAATATTCATGAAAAAAACTATGCTATATTATAATTTCTCTGCATTGCTTTTTTCATAGAGGAGCTAGTTTAAACAGTTTGCCCATCAAAATCAGATGACTGAATGTCCTACAAGAAACAACTATATTCTGAACAACAGAAAACAAATAGACAAAAAACAAATAAATAAATAAAAATAAATAAATAAAAACAGAGCCTCAGGAACTTATAGAACAGAAACAAAGATCCAACATTATATCATTAGAAACCCAGAGGCAGAGGAAAAAGAAAGCGGAACAGTTAGAGTATTTGAAGTAGTAATGGCCAAAAACTTACCAAATTTGGTGAAAGATACAAATATACAAAACAATAAAGTGGAGTGAACCACAAAAAGAATGAAATAAAAATTCATAACCAAGACAGATCATACTTAAACTTCTGAGAATGAAAGACAAAGTCTTAAAATCAGACAAAGAATTAACACATTTTCTAAAGATAATTGAAATGACAGCAGATTTCTTATCTGAAACCATGGAAGCCAGCAGGAGGTGGCACACCATTTTACAGGTGTTGAAGGAAAATCTTCAGGGAAATTCTTCTGGGGTCCAGCTGATTGGGGTGAGGGGGCTGATCGGGGGCCGGGCCAGTTGGGGAGAGGGACTGTAGGAGGTTGCAGGGGATGATCAGGGCCCTGATTGGGCAGGTTGGCCACTGAAGTACACATCATAGCAACCAGTCATTCCGGTCGTTCCAGTTGTTCCGTCGTTCTGGTCACTTGATATATATATATAGTTTAATTATTTTCATATCATAAAATGTTTATATGTACTTCAAAAAATGTCTTATTGTTGTTAAATCAAATAGATACTTTCAAAAACAATTATAAAATATATAGGAACTATTTAAGAAAATTGAGTATTAACTAAATATTAGATATGAGGGGCCTGGTGCACAGATTCGTGCACTTTGAAAGAAAATTAATTAGAAGAAATATTTTTGAGGCCGGAGAGGGACTGTGGAAGGGCTCCAGGGCGTGTCCAGCACATCTCGTCCAGTCCAGATTGGCTGGACCCCAGCAGCAAGCTAATATACTGGTCAGAGCATCCGCCCCCTGGTGATCAGTGCACATCATAGCAACTGGTCGAATGGTTGAATGAGCAGCATATTAAGCTTTTATTATATAGGATAATTGGGAAATTATTGTTAATTTCATTAACTAGGTTAATAGCATTTTGATTACAAGGTAGAATGTCCCATTATAGGACAGGCAAGCTAAGTTATGTAAGGATGAGGTATTCTGATAATTTTAGTGCTTTATATCATTGTATTTACATATATATATATATATATATATATACACTAACATATAATGCCAAAATCTTTAAAATATGAATGATTGAGTTAGGTGGTGAATATCCAGGAGTTTGTTATACTATTAATTATTCAAACTCTTCAATATGTTTTACTTATTTTTTAAAAGATTTAAAGCAAAACAAGGGTGGAAAAAAAACAGAATCACTTTCTTAAATTAAAAACAAAGTGATGCATAATTCTAATCTTTGTTCTAATCATTGTTATTTAAATGTATCTTATTCTTTAATTTTTTGTTTTATTTGTCATTCAAGTACATTTAATACGTTAATATAGTGCTACATGTAAATACATATTTTATATGATCAAAAGTTAGTGGAAACTGCTTGATTTTTTTTGTTCCACTAATTCTCAATACATGATCACTTCTGGTCCTAAATAAATTATTTTTTTAAAACTGGTTTCTGTTATGCATTTACCTCAGAATGTTGAAATGGTTTCAATAATAAATAATTTCAGAAGTTATTATAGGGAATATATATGACCTACCCACAACAATAAAATGATTATGGTTTACAGAATTAAAATGTAAGGAAACTCTGCCCTGGCCAGTGTGGCTTATTTGATTGAGTGTCACCCAGAGGTCACTGGTTCAATTCCTGGTCCAGGCACATGCCTGGGTTATGGCTTGATCCCCAGAAAGGAGAGTGTAGGGACAGCTGATTGATGGTTCTCTCACTGATGTCTCTCTCTCTCTCTCTCTCTCTCTCTCTCTCTCTCTCTCTCTCTCTTTTTCCTTCTCTCTCTATCAAATTAATGAAAACATATTTTAAATAATAAAAAATTAATTCAAAGTAATAAAGGTAAAAAAACAAAAAATGTTTCAAAGGACAGTAAGAATATAATACACTCAGATTTTGTTTTGTATTGGGATTAATGTAAATTTAATGTGGATGGGGATAATTATGTTAGACACAAAAAATAGTACAACTGAGTTTAGAAGGAAATAAGTCTCAGTGGAATTGCTAAAAAATTATTTTCATGAATTCAGAGAGGTAACATTTTTTCTTGAAGCAATGGAATGGAATGCATATGGTTTAACATATTAATAAATTGGCATATTCTGAAGCTAATTCAAAGTGTAAAAAGTTATAGAGGAATTGACCTTAAGAAATCACATCATTTCCAAATGCAAGACTATTTTTGGAAGGTGTGGCAGTTTTGAGGCTCAGTGCACATTGGGACAAAGTTTCCCAGGCTGAGAGGATCAATAGTGCATTTGAAGGAAACAAAAGAGTTGGAACACAGCTGCAAGAGAGAGCACCATTCCTTCAGGTGGAGAGGCTGACCGGCTTCAACAGCCCTTTCAAATGCTTTCCCAGGCCATCCATGGCACTCTGTCTCATAGTCAATGAACTCCAGCCACTTCACTTCTGACCCTCCACAATAATCAGGTACAAGGAAACCACACCATTGGAGGAAGGAGAAAACTAAAATGAAACCTTGAGTTAAGCCACAATAATCCATTCTTAATCCCTACCTCTAAACTTGGGCTGAGATGCATGGGAACATGCACGGAAAGCGATAGACAAGTTTGAAGACAATTATTATTTTATTCTTTCTAATTTTGAGCTGACACCTGAAGTCTCTGGATGCCTGATAGAGGATCAAAAGGTAAATTCACCCTAGCTGCAGTCTCTGACGCTTCGTGTCTTTCACCAGTAAACCCTCCTTAAAATTAACCAGTAGGGCAGTAGTGCAATTAGGACCTGGATATTTGAGGAAAAAGTTCTCAAGGATATTAGGGGGTTCCTAATTTTATTGCAGGTGGTCTTGTAAAGGGACACTTGGCAATATCTATTAATCTTGTATATTCAACTACAAAAAAAATAGTTATTTTATCTCAGGGATGCTGATTGAGCCATTTGCCACGTTCAGGTTTTTATTCCACACATTTAGAACAATTTCAACTGTAAAGGTGGCTTTGTCTACTGACCTGTACTATTTTCCTAACAAATCGCTCATTTTAACTGAAGTATCATCCTCCCTTTAAGACAGTTGGCTAATGCTATTGTCCCGATTTAGAACTGCTTATTCAACTGAACTACACAATGTGCATATCAGCTGCTGCTGGGGAGATGAACTTTATCTTCTCTTCATTTGGTTAAAGCATATGGTGCCTTCCTTGTTTTGAAATAAAATAGCACTGGGCATTCCTTCCCTGCCCATTAGAGTCTTTGGAAACACATATATATATATATATTCTGGCTTAGTTAAGAATTTCATAAGCAGTGGTGAAATCAGAGTTTATTATAACTAGGTATGTTATAACTGCCCTATTTAAAATGTGAAATTTATACTTAAGAATTATTATGCACAGTGGCAACATATTAATACTGACTTTATTAGCTCATGGATGGCTATGTACAATGAGTTATATAAAAAGTTGATTTTGTTCCTGCTGACATTGTTTCCACCTCGCAGTAACGTGAGCTGTAGCAAATCACATTTAACAATCTGTGGGTCTCTGACCCTCAGCCTTTTCATTCCCCTGAAACACGTTTTAAAAACTGGTGCCTCTTGCAAGATGAGGATCAAATGTCAGCGTTGTGAGTAGCCTAAGAAAGTTAACCACTGAAATGGATAAACCTCAGGTTCATATTATTAAATAGATGACTTTGCTTAACGAATGGACATTCAGTTAGAGACTGATTTCATCTTCAGAAAAATGATTTAAAAAAGAGAATGACAAAAAAAGAAGAGGGCATGCACATTTTTTTAAAAAAAGGTAAAGTCATAGGAATTAAAAACCATCACAAACATTTGGAATAACTTTAATGGCTTGAACCATAGGACTGTTTGGGTTTCATCTTTTATAATAATAAAACTTACCTAAGATGATCACTTTGACCGGGTGTACTTTATAAGAGAATAGGAAGTTTTCCAAGAAGTTCTTCCTAATCCTTAATGGTATCAGTTTTGATGGAATGGAAGCAAGCAGTGCCAGTTACAGTGACATGAGGGAAAGCCCTGTTTAAACACACCAAAGTCACATATTGAGGCAATAGAACCTTAAAGAAAGGTGGTTTTAATAAAGAATTCTTTTTATACTGGACGTATTTGTTTAGATTTATATTCTGTAGACTCTGATGACAACTCAATAATGATTGCTCCAGACCTCTGTATTAATAAGATTTAATATAGTAAAGTTTCCAGAAATGTGTTTTTTGAAATATTATGAGTCAGGAAATATTCCTATGAAGCTGAATCTCATCAACAGATTTTATGAGTTTGAATTCAAAGAATTATATATAGTCTCTAAGAAAAAAATGACCCCAAAGCAAGCAAATTAGTTAACTAGTTCTTATGAGTGACAGATATGTATGCTAGAATGCAATACATCTTCTATGAACCTTTTGAAGTTCACATTTTTGGAGTTAATAGTAGAATAGAATCCATTCCGTTTGCAGATGTATTGCATTGTAATTGCCAAAGGTCTTGGGCCAAAATATTAGTTCTTTTAAAACACACTACTGATTTAGAAATTTTAAATGGGTCTCTTAGATCATTCAAAATAGGTGAAAAATTATATGTGGGAAATACAAAGAATTCAGTATGTATGCAGCAACTTAATTTAACAATGAGGATAAATTTTTCATATATTAAAATCATTTTAGGATGTTTTCATAAGTACAGCTTGATGTTAATACAGTTATTTTATGACCAGAACAGAACATTTGGGATCAACATATGTGAAAAAAAAAAATATTTCCTGTGATTTACATGGTTATTTCACTTACTCTGAAGCAATTTATTACTTCTATATTTTAATCACAGTGCTCTTTTCTAAATATAAGAAAATCCATCTTATATTATCTATGAACTTATTTAATTTTTAAAATCTTTAATAGGAATGAAAATAAGTTCTTTAGCAGTGAATTTTTTTAAAAAAATATAAAACTTTTATAAGTTTTTAAAATAATTATTCTTTAAATTTGGAATTTTATAGGAAAACATAGGAATAATCCAAGTGTATTTGGATGCCTGTGTGTATAAAAATCTTTTAATATTCGGTAACACCAATCTCATTTCTATTTTTCCAAAAGAAATTCTATATGTAAATTAACAAAACAAATAAACTAAAAACAAAATAAACCTTCAGGTAATGCATCCAACTTCTATAAAATATTTTTATTTTTCTCATCATAATGACATTATTTTTTTCCTTTCAGTGCAGACTCCTCTGAAGGTAATGATCCTACTACTTACAACACTTTGAAGTTTGATCAATTATATTTAATCACAGTTTCTTTCTTCAATACATGATTTACTTACTGATTTAATAAAGATGCATGAACAATATATAAGATCAAATGACAATCTAGAGACTGTGTCTAACAATAGTCAATTTATTAAAGGTATCCATATAATCAGCTCTTTAATATTATGCAGCTATAAGTAATTTGGTTAGAGCCATTTTCCAAACTTCAATCTATTTGATGAAGTCGTCAAAATTTATATTGTTAAAAACAAAACATCTATAATCATTAATACCTGAAATGAAAAAAAATACAAATGAGTTATAAACATATAACATACAATGTTTCTTAGCAGAACTTGAAATTAAACTTTAAAATATAAATATTTGAAAACAGACATTATGGAAACAAACAGACACAGAGAAAAAAATTGATGGTCACTAAACGGGAGGGGGCAAATGGGAAAAAGGTTGAGGAATGAGTGAAAAAGGTAAAGGGATTAAGCACAAATTGCCAGTATATAAATAGTCACAGGAATATGAAGCACAGCATAGGGAATATAGTTAATAATCTACATTATAAAAGACCAGGGGCTGTCACTTTCTAAACAACCAGATGGATGATCGGTCACCAGGTGGGGGGGGGGGGTTGCGTAAGGGCAGGGGTGCTGTGGGGGGCAGTGGGGCAAGGTGGGCTTGGCGAGGTTGTTAGCAGCCACTGTGGCTGCTGGCGAGGCCCAGAGAGAGACAAGGGCTGATCAGCAGCTGCCACAAAGGCTGCGGATCAGGCCTAGAGAGAGGCTCAGAGTCAGAGGCAGGCAGAGGGGTTAGGGGCAATCAGGCAGGCAGGCAGAGGCAGTTAGGGGTGATCAGGCAGGCAGGCAGGTGAGCGGTTAGGAGCCAGCGGTCCCAGATTGTGAGAAGGATGTCCGACTGCTGGTTTGGGCCCGATCCTTGTGGACATTCCCCAAGGGGTCCCTGATTGAAGAGAGTGCAGGCTGGGCTGAGGGAACCCCCCACCATGCACAAATTTTGTGCACCAGGTCTCTAGTATTGTAATAACTATGTGTGGTGTCATATGGGTATGATACTTATTGGGGTGGTCATTTTCTAGGGTATATAAATGTCTACACACCATGTTTACATCTGAAATCTGAAACTAATCTAATATTGTATGCAAACTATAATTGGACAATAAATTAATTTTTAAAAATGAAATATACATGTTTTATTAACTGTAATAAATACTTAGCCTATAGAAGAGATTCTTTTGTATTAAAAGCAACAAAAATCATCTCCAATGAACTTGTAATTGTCAATGCGATATCATACTGATGACTGTGGTTGACATATTAATATTTTCTGTCTTTTAAATTTCTTTGATTTATATAAGAACATAGAAGATTTTCTGACACTATTAATGTCATTCTAATAAATATGGTGTTTCAAAAAAGTGTTATGTTTTGTCAAGGGAAATTGTACATAGAAGCATCGATGGTAGCAATATAACTTCCAAACCAGATTTCTCTAAGGAAATGCTTCTGGAAAAGTTTTTATTATAATTGATGTGCTATGATGTTATGAACAGAATTTTCCAGCTGAAAATATTTTCATGGCTTATAGTCAGCCAAATGGTCTGGCTGTTTTTGACCACCCACTTAAGAAGAGAAGATCCGGGAATTATTAATTCCTTTTCTCAGAAGTCTTTAGTTCACAATCTTGTACTCCTCCACATCCTCTAAATTTTTGTGCTGTATATAAACATACATAGGTATATATCAATCAGTATCTTTTCACTTGCTTTTCCTTTGATCATCCTCCTTATGTCATCTATTACAAACACTTTTGATAAATCATATACCACAATTACAGTTTTGATCACATTACTCATTCTCAAAATCCTGGTTTGATATTTGAGAATTAATCATATAATGTAGGGAAGAAAGATCATCTGATCACATCAATTGGTAAAGAAAAAACATTTTAAAAGTTCAAACCCATTCATGATAAACACAGGAAAATAACAATAGAAAACAATTTTAACTTGCTAAAGATACTGTATAAAACTTAGAGCAAATATTATATTTAACATTAAAATGATTAATTATTTCTACCCAAAATTTTTTTAGAAAAAGGTGGGTTTCCACTCATGCTATTCTTGTTCAATGTAGTGCTGGGAGTTCTAAATAGCATAGTAATGCAAGAAAAGGTAATTAAATACATAGTGTTTGGAGAGGAAGAAATAAAAGTGTTCCTATTTACAAATGACATTGTTAGGTAAAAACCCTAAAGAACCTACAAATAAGCTCTTGAAACCAATAAGTGAATTCACCAAAGTAACAGGATATAAGAAAAACATAAAAAATATATTATGTTTCCATATACTAGCAATGAACACTATGATAGTAAAATTAAAAATACAACTCTATTTACAATCACTCAAAACAATGAACTACCTGAATATAAGTCTAAGAAAACATGTATTGGACTTGGATCATTAGTTAAGGAATATTTCTTACCTAAATATTTACATTTCTTCTTTATATTATCACTATGCAGATGAAAAAAAATCGAAGAAGATCTAAATAAATAGAAAGGTTCACCATGTCCATAAATTGGAATATTCAATATAATAATAATGTTAATTCTTCCCAAATTGAAATGCAGATTTAATGCTATTTTTATAAAAATTTCAGCATTATTTCATATAGAAATATCAAAGATTAATAATAATACTATTTTGAAAAAGGACAGTAAAGTGAGTGGAAACAGGCCACTCAACTTCAAGATATTGTATTATTGGAAGAGGGTTAGCCACATACATTAATAGTTTAGTATAGAAACCCAGAAACAGACCCATAGAAATTTGTCCTACTGACTTTTTACAAAGGTACAAAAGCAAATCCATAGAGGAAAGACAGCCATTTTAATAAATAGTACTGGAACCATAGGACATCAATAGGCAAAAACAAACACAAATTTCAACCTAAGTCTCATATCTCATACAAAAAGTAAGTAAAAATGAACATAGATTTCAACGTAGAATGTAAAATTATAAAGCTCTTAATAAAACATACAGAAGTAAATTTTTGAGACTTAGGACTAAGCAAAAATGTAGAAGTGACACAAAAAGCACAATTCATAAAAGCTAAAATGATCAACGGACTTAATTTCTTTAAGAAAGTATTTGTTGTGACAAATAGGACAAGCTACTTGGGGAAAAGACATGAATGTACATTTCTCTGAAGAAGCTACAGACATGGCAAAGAAGCACAGAAAATGATGCTAATCATTAGTTATTTGAGAAATGCAAAATAAAACCACAATAAGATACCTATATACTTCTATCACAATGGCAAAAATAAAAAGTACTGACAATACCATATGTGGTGAGGATGCAGAAAATCTAGATTGCTCAATGTCCCATTGTTAGTGGGTATGTAAAATAGCACAGCACATTTTACAACAGGTTTACAGTTTTTTTTATAAAAAGCAAATACCATATGAGCCAGAAATTGAATTTCTGGGCATTTATCCTACACAGATAAAACCTTATGTTCACCCCAAAAACCTGTACACATGTCTATTAGCAGTTGATTTACCATAGCCCAAACCTGGAAAGAGCACAAATGTCCTTTAATGACTGAATGTTTAAAACAAAAGAAAAATAAAAAATTGGGGGGAAAAAACAAACAAGACAAAACTGGTACACCCATATTATGGAGAAGTATCTTCTAGAGTAATAAAAGCCTAATAAAGGATTACCTACTGGATGAAGCCAGGGCTATGAGGGAAACCCAGGTCCCGGGTGCCAGAGGGAAGCCAGTGCCAGCAGCCGGGGGAAGCCTACTCTTGCACAAATTTCATGCATCGGGCCTCTGGTTGATCAATAAAAATGATGGACTGTTGATGAGAAACGCCAATACCTAAAGGCTAATATTTCATATACATTTATATGACATCCTCGAAATGACAATATTGTAGAAGAGGAGAATAGATTAGTGATTTCTAAGTGTCACGTTACTGTAAAATGAACACTTAAAGAAGCAAAGGCATTTCTTAAGCTGGGGACACAGATGTGACAGAACACAAAGGCAGAGAAACAGAGCTTTGAAGTATGAGAATGACTCTACCTCCCACTGCTGGCGTGATGACTGAGAAAAGGGGCCAGGGACCAAGAAATATGAGCAGTCTATAGAAGCTAAGAAAAACCCTGGGCCATTAGCCAGCAGCCTCAGTACTCCAACAACATGGAACTGGATTTGTCCAACAACCTGAGTAATCTTGGAAGCAATGTTCTTCTGGATGCTTCTGAAAGGACTGCAGCCCTGTTGACACCTTGATTTTGTAAAACCAAAGCTACATGGTACTTAGACTTCTAATCTACAGAACTGTGAGAAAATAAGTGGATGTTTTTGTTTCTCTACAACAAGCATAAGTAGGATGTTAAATATCCATGTACAATTTTGACACATAGAATCTGTGGCATCAGTCCTTGAATGACAGCAAATCGTTCTCACACAAGGACACGATCCAGAGGTGTGCATGGGGGTAGTAGATTCCCTATACTGCTCTTCACTTAACAATTCACTGATGATAGCCAGGTATGCCGGAGTAGCAACCTAAGAAAGGGTGGGATCAAAATGGAGTCATTAAATTTAGTTTCAAATATTTACCCTCTAATTCAATAAGCATTTGATTCATCACCCTCCAAATCATTAGTTTATGCAAAATGTCTCAATTGTGATACGGCCATCATGAATTGCTAAGGTTATTGAGTGTTTTAAACAAAACTGTACTGTTATCCAAAGCTTTCCTTGTTGGTCTTCAACTGAACATGTATTTTGGTCCAAACTTTTTCTAAGTGACTTATAAACTATTCCTTAATTCATATCTGTCTTGTCTTACAGATCAGAAAATATACAGTAAATGTTTAACAGAAACATTTAGGGGTTTTGAGCCATATTTCCATATTGCTATTAATTTGGAAATGCAATTTTAGCATGAACACTTTTAAACTCTATTTTGCTTGTCTACCTGTTATTTTTTTAATGGCACACCTTCAAATCAAATGCCAATATCAACATCATTTTGATGTGCAATCAACATATAAAATAATATGGTGGCCAGTTTCTATTTCCTTTATAATATGTACTCTCTTAAATTTGCCATGTACTTTTTTACTAAGAAAGAAAAACTAAATTACTATTTTGGAGAACTGAAAGGTATAGTTACCTTCAATTTGCTGCCTATAATATAAATCAGAGGCTAATTACATAATATAAAAAATTAATTTATAAGGACACTTTTTCTTTTATATTCAGATTTCTGTCCAAACTGGATAAATGAAAAAATATTACAAAATAAGTATAAATGAGTTTCTCTTACACTGAAAGATGTTTATAAATTAATTTATTTTGTAGTGTGATTTACATTGAAGGGAGGACTAACAAAAAAGTCCAACAGCCCTAGCTGGTTTGGCTCCAGTAGATAGAGCATCGGCCTGTGGACTGAAGGGTCGCGGGTTCAATTCTGGTCCAGGGCACATGCTGGAGTTGTGGGCTGGATCCCCAGTAGGGGACATGCAAGAGGCAGCCAATCAATGATTCTCTCTCATCATTTATGTTTCTATCTCCCTCTCCCTTCCTCTCTAAAATCAATAAAGATATATATTTTTTTTAAAGTCCAACAAACAAGAAGTCTATGAAAAATGAAAAATAATATAAACATGGAAAGAGCAAGCATATTTACATACTCTTTGATATGATATCTTGAAGATATGCTTTTCTTTATGTTTTGCATTTTTAACCAGTTAATTTTCCCTTATCTCTAGAGAGGTATCTATAGAGAGAGCATAGAACACATGAAATGTTTCCAAGTAAATTTTTTTAAAAAATTAAAATGATTCTCATACAAACAAATATTGAGACTGTATCAAAATTTGTTTAACCTACTAATGAAGGTATCAGCAAGATGGTAAATTCAGTTGAAAAGACAATTTGAGGGACTAAAAAAAAAATATTATCACTGAAAGAAAAAAATGTGGAAATAAAATTACCAGATTAGAAACAGAACTAATTATTACACCACAATAAAACAATATACTTTGTCATTATCCATCTTCCCAGACATAAATGCAGGTTCAAAATCTACAAATTTAATTCATATGCAATGTTACATGATGTACCCACTAAAGCAAGCAAAAGCTCATTCTCTTAGAGCAGTGGTTCTCAACCTGTGGGTCGCGACCCTTTCACAGGGGTCGCCGAAGACCATTGGAAAACACATATATAATTACATACTGTTTTTGTGATTAATCACTATGCTTTCATTATGTTCAATTTGTAACAATGAAATTGGGGGTCACCACAACATGAGGAACTGTATTAAAGGGTTGCGGCATTAGGAAGTTTGAGAACCACTGCCTTAGAAAATTAAATATACCCAGGGTATGCCCATTTCGGTATCAATCAACTGTGACACTGAAATGCCATGAAGTTACCTTTTGCTTTATTTCCAATCTTCGCTTATTTTTTTCCTTGACCTTGGGATGTAATACTTTATTGATTTCTTTGACCTGGAGAGGTTGTCTCTGGGCCCTAAGGAAGATATGTCCTTAAATCCAGTTATTCAATCTGATAATTTGTTGATTATGAAGTTAATTTGGTATGTCAAGATCATTATCATGGACAGAGTAACATTAGGAACATGGCTGACTAAGATGTCTCTTGTCACATCACCCATCAACAACAACAATTTGGCATCCATTCATGGACAAAAAGAGCCTCTGTGGGAGCTGTGGCATCCTGTGCCATTCATCAAGGGACCTGGGAGGAGTCTGGCCCACCTTGGGTGTTATGTAGTGCCGGAAGCCGGTCCATCCTTGCTGCTTGACACAGTCGCTGCAGGATAGAAACATCTGCACAGCATATGTTTCAAGGGACCTGGCGTATATAGCATACTGTTCTTAATATGTTTGCTCCCCTTAGTGCTGTGTGTTTTAACCAAGGTCACCTCTCCGAGAAAGGTTGTTTCCCCAGGTGGGGATTTTTCCCTGAAGTTAGGGAGGGGATGAAACTCCATAACTAAGTGCCAGGCGGGTAGTTAATCACTTTAACTACAAACAATCATGCTTAAGCTACATAATCTTTACTCCCTGGAATGGAGATAAGAAACGCTCTAACCTTTGTAATAGAAATTGACAGGATTAAAATCAACTGGTATAAATACGATGTAACAAGACAATAAAAAGCAGAACCTCTCTGGAGATCCAGACCAGAACTTGGCTGGAGTTCCTGGCTAGAGATCCTGGCTAGGCTGCTGATCAACTGAATGCTGTCTCCGTGTCATTCCTTCTTCGCCGACTCCGTCCACACCTTTGGGGACCCCTGGACCTGCTGGGGTTGGACCCCGGCAATGTAGGGACACAGCCTCTGTCCCAGCTGTGGACCCTCAGTTCCCTGTGAACTGCTCCAGCCTCACTTGGCCCTGGTTCGGGATCCCCTGAGAACACCGTTCTAGACAATTATTCACAGACAAGAGAGCCTTTGTAGAAGTCTAGGTTTCCAGCAGAGAATTTACAGTACATCATTAGAGCAAAAGGCAAGCAAATAAGCAAACAAGTTTGGATCATCAGAAAGGGTAAGAGGAACAATTTGACTTTTCCCATGTCACTTCCCCTTGCAAGTTGGAGGAACAGTTCAGTTCCATAAAAGAACTCAGCCAAAGATTTGTCCCGTGGGGGAAAGTGGGTGTGCGAGTGGGTGCCCAGCTTCCCCGCCTGTGTGGGCTGAAGACTAAGAAGCCTATTTCTCTCTCCCCTCATCTAATGAGGGCTGACTCATTAAAGGGATTTGGATCCTATTCTCTTGTTTCAAACTCTACAGAAACCCTGCTCATGAGCTTCTGGGGATGCCTTCCCCAAAGGTCTCCCCAAACAGAACCATGGGCAACCTGGTGCACTGCCCCTCACCCACACACCACTCCCCTACCTCTCAGACACACTCTGGGACCAGGTCTCTGTGTGAGCTCCTGACGACAGCGGGGAGAACAGGCTTTGGTGCATGGCTAGTGAGCACCCATAGAAAGCCACATTGAATCTGGGGGCCAGGAGAGCACAAACTTGAATTTTAACCTTACCCAGGGGAAAGCAAAAGGGAGACCATTAGCATGTGGCTGGTGGATTGCAGGATTCAGAGCTGGCAATACAAACTGAACCATTCTGCCACAGAGGGAGCAAAATCATGGAGCAGACATAAAGATAGAAGGTCTGAGAAAACCTGGGATCACTAGCAAGGCTGGTTGGTGGGCTATATTTGTTTCCCAAAATTGGTTATTAAAGTCTGAAAGAGTTGACTGCCCGGCAAATGCAAAGACAGCAATGTGAGACTTCAAACAACATGAAAAATCCAGGAAACATGACATCACCAAAGGATCACAATAACCTTCTCATAACGGACCTCAAAGACATGGAGATCTGCAGTTACCTACCCAATAAAGAAATTGACTAATTTATCAATATATAGTGCCTTTATTTGTCTCATGTAAAGCTTGTTTCTCATTTCCTTCATTAATGTCTTTTATGTGTAATTGATTTTTGTAGCATTTTTTTTATTTTGTTTTCATTTCCTTTTGGGCATTTATATTTTTAAATACATCTTGGAGAATGCAAATGTGATTGTGGTTATCTGACAAGTACTAATAACTATAATCTTCTAAAAGTAATTTAAATTTCTTGAGCTTCAATTTCAGAAATTGAAAAAACATATTTTAATTGTTGGGAGAAAATGCATGAGAAAATGTCTGTGGAGTGTCTCTCATAGTGCCTGGTATACAGTAGGTGCTCAATTAATGTTCTCCCTTTGTACATCTATATGTAAGCCTAATCTATAATAACAAAAGCATAATATGCAAATTAGCTGGACAGCTGAATGACCTTCCAGATGACCTTCCCAACGAAGCTGGGGCTGCGAGGGCCGAGCCCCTTGCACAAATTTCATGCATTGGGCCTCTAGTTTTATTATAATAAGATATGATATGATATATAAAAGAACATTGTTATGTACAGATTCTTTAATTTTCAGACACTTCAAATTAGGTTGTTTTATAAACCAAAGATTTAGAAATCTTCCTTAATCTACAAATCTATTATGTTTTCTAATCCTTGCCTGAGGATATGTTTTTATGGATTTTTAGAGAGAGAGAAAGGGAGGAAGGGAAGGAGTGATAGAGGGAGACTGGGCAGGGGGAGAGAAAGAGAGAGAAAGATCAGCTGCTTCCATTATGTTTTCCCACTAGGGATCAAACCCTCAACGTAGGTAGGTATGTGCCCTGACCAGGAATTGAACTCACAACCTTTTTATGTACTAGGATGACTCTCCAAGCAACTGAGCCACCTTGCTAGGGTTCTGAATCTAGTAAAGAGAGAGACAGAGAGAGAGAGAGAGAGAGAGAGAGAGAGAGAGCAAGAAATAAATATGGAGAGACGAAAGGAGGGAGGGAGAAAAATATAATTTTTAGTCAATAGTTTGTTCTTTATTTTTCTAAGGTGGTAAGCCTATAGGTCAAAGACCATGATATAAACTTTATATTTCCTGATACATTAAACCTGACACTTTCAAAATATCTGATGAATAAATAGAGTAATAAGTAAATAGCCCAAACAGTTTAATCTAAAATTTTTAATTTAATTGAGCTTTTGAAATATTAGATTAAAATAAGTATACTTAGTATTTGATCACTTGGAACTTCTTATCTTATATTTATTGATTTGCTGATCAATGACATCCATGATAATTCTTAGCCAATAAAAATACTGTCCTTCCAAATAATCATGTGAAAATTAAAATGTAAAGGTGTAGTTATCCAAAGATATTTTCTTCATGAGGTAACAAAACCTGATAATATGTTTTGTAAGCCTTAGAGGGAATAGTAAAATAAAACAGAGATTCCGTCCCCTAGTCATGGTAGATGATTGAACATTTACACCCCATGGAGCTCTGTAAATGTCCTTCAATTAAGTTTTTGCTGTTAATGAAAGAATAAAGAGAATTATCAGGCAGTACTATAAAGGGGATCTTGGCCTCTACGCGGCTTGTCTGTGGGTCAGGCCCTTCTGAGGCTCTCATTGTGTTCAGTGCTTTCATTTATTCCTCTGAAGTAGGGAAGACTGTTCAGCCTGCTCGGCTATCACTTTATTGGCTATTAAAAACCACTCTTGTCCACTGAGGCGAGTTCAGCCCCAAACAACTGGAAAGCTGAAGACAAAGTTAACTTACTCATCTTCATCTCTCGATGCTTGTCTGCCCTCTAAGAGAGATTGATTTTGCTTTCATTAAAATAAATGTTGGTATTCATATGGGGGGAAAGGAAATAATAAATATAAGGCACAGAGGAAAATACAAAGATAAAAGATTAGAAGCTTCTTCACTAAAAATAGAACCAGCAGGCTTAAGGATAAGAATTAAACTATTAATTCAGGCATATTTGGTTTGAGTTGCAGCTCCAAGCATTTTAGCCAGTTATTAACTTCTATGCCTCACTTTCTCAATCTATCACATGGGGGAAATAAAAATATATTATTTATAAAGATATTATGTCCACTGAGATAGCACTAGAAAAGTGCTTGACTGGGTGGCTGCCTCAGAATAGGAAAATGACATATTTTTAAAAACCATAACACTATTCACATTCAGAGAGTCTAAGTGGTAGTCCCCTAGGATACCTCCCTTGTTTCCCATCTTAGACGGTACTTTCACCAGGCTCTCTGCCCTTCTTATCACATCCTCAACCTTCTATAGAGCAGCTCACTTGGAGAAATAACAGACATATAAGTAGTGTGATTAAGCGAGCAACTTAGAACTGGATGGACGCATTCTGAGATTTTCTTCTCCACATAGACTTCGGATTGTTTTTAATCACACCGTTTCTTTTATGTAGCAATAGGCTACATTTGTAAACATCACGTATACATAAATACAAGCTTCACTGAGAATGAAAAAAGCACATATGTGGTACAGTGAAGAGTAAATGGAATCTGTGTAGAAGGAGCATATATTAAATGCTCCAAACTAGGAGATTCATGAAGGTGAACATGTTTTTAGTAATAATTTCACTGGGACAATAGATATAAACCTGGTCTAATTAGACAGAACTATTAATAAATAAGGACCGTCCCAGACAATCATAACACATGACCACCTTATGCACAAAGCAAGGAGACATGGGTTTTAGGTGAAGTTTGCATTGTCCATGAATTTTGATTAAGTTATGACATACTTCTAGACCACACAACTTATTAATTAAAAAAAGGAAAAAGAGAGGAATGACTTGGTAATCCATAAGGACCTTTCTCTCTAACCTTCTATGATAGACAAGTACATGTTTCTATTTGACTGAAGAAGACTTTCAACCTAAATTGCTAACAACAGAACCAAAGAGACTGGGTACATCCTTTCGAATTCTCTGAAAACATAAATAATAAACAACAGAGAAACTGGAATACAGAGAACAGGAACTGGGCTGAAGATGAAAATGAGGATGAGAGTGAAGGGGTCTTAAAGGTTCTGGTTGAGCAGCAGGTAGAAAGGAAGCACTTGCGAGAGCTCTTGGAAGAATTCCCACTCCCGCTGAAAAGTGGCAGTGGGAGCAGGAGTCAGATGAGAGGACCGCAGAGGGAAAAGAATGCCAAAAGATACCCTCTTGCCTTTTCATCTCTCGCTTTCCAATTAATTACCCAAAACCCTCCTTCTGTCACATTGGAGGGAGGTATATGTGAGCAGATGGAGAGGCCGGAGGGTTGTTTGTATCTATGTTCTAATCTGCAGTCCTGTTTTAGATTTGCTAATTCATAGTGACCAATGGAAGCTCTGTTTTTGAAGCAAAAAAAGTTATATCGAGATGTAAATATGTGTCTATTTATAGATTGTCTGGGTGTTGTATACTTTTTATATAATCTTATTCTTCAGATCTCAAATATTTTCTCAGAGAGAAATTTAGTGAATATTCATTCTAATCATGGCTCCTCACAATTAATTTCGGTCTTTTATCTTCAAGGAACCTATCAAAATTGCTATCTGTTTAAAACATATAGTAAAGATGCAATAAATGTTTGTTGAATAAGTGAATAAAACTAATAAATATAAGTTAAATAAGTGAATATCTGGTGTGAAATTAATGAAGGTGTCTAGAAATAATAGAATTCTAATAAAATTGAATTATGGGCTCCAACAATGTGATAGAGAAGAGGATGTACATGAAAAGGAAATTTATACTGAATTTTTGTATATTACTAATTAGGGAGTAGGGAGTGGGAGAAAAAAAGGAAAAAAATGCATTAATTTTACTATTAAAAGTCTCAAGAAATAGTTTGCCAGTGTTAGGTGTTGGATAGGGCCAAAATGTGTAGAATGTAAGCCCTATAACAGTAATGTGAATATTCCTCTTTTAAAAGCTTTGAATTTGACTTAGTTGCAGCTTATCTCACTGTGAGGGCAGGAGAAAGTTATAATTGTGCCAAAGAAACTTGGAAAAATATTAGAAATTGAAAGCAGAAATAATTAAGTTTTCGGTAATGAATGAAATGATTAAAGAACAGAGAGAGAAGTCAGAATGTACAAAACCATTGGCAACCCCTTTGTTTGGGGGTAAAGATGGAATTTGTGTTACTTGTGAAGAACACAGACAGGAATAGGTCAAGGATTCTGATGGATTACATGGACTAATGGAGATTTTTTTAAAAAGCAACAATAGCATCAAAAATACTGGATACTGTTTGATTAAAAATAATCAGTCAAAACATTTTAAAACTTGCATCATTAACTCCTCTGAGAGAATTTTTAGTAATCCAGAATACAAAGTCATATTATGTGGGATTACACTAGGAAAGAGTTGGCAAATAAATTGAGACAATGAAAACAGATTTCTCTTAAGCTGCGATGGAAAGGAGATGCATTGTCAGTTTAAGTAGGGGCAATAGAACTACATTCCAAGTGCTTATTTGCATTAAATTTGCCTGAAAGCCCAATGGAATGAGCAGGTAGAGTATGAAAGACAGGGTGTTATTGGTAGCTTAGCTGTGCTCTGCATGTTTCATACTAGTGCATGTTAAACAGACGGCCACATTCAGAGTAGAATTTTTAACATAAAAGTCAGTTTTAAACTGTTAAATTGTGGTTTCTCTGGACATATCCAGGTCTTATTTTAGTTATCTGTGTTTTAAGGTTGGCTCCTCTCATATTAGGTAGTTTACAATTAGAAAAATGAATCCTTTTTTCTAAGTGGTGGCATAACCTGATGTTCGCCATCCTAGTATCCTCCCACAGACATTTATCTTTAGAGCTTATCTTTCAAACAATTTCTGTGACATTTTTAGCAATTGCTCCACTGACCTGGTTGGAAATCCCACGTGTACCCTTTTCCTGTTTCATAGGAACATTTCATTTTGAAACAGAGAATTCGGGGTTACAGGGGGAAAGCACTAAAGAGACTGAAAATGGGGTTGCATATTTCCCTGGAGAAGAAAAAAGCAAGCAAAACAGAACAAACAAAACCAAACAAAAAAAAGAAAGAAAGAAACGCTGGGTTCAATTGTTTTAAAAATACAGGTGAAGTGGCTGCCGTAGCAGAACTGGCAGTATATGTACATATTTGCCTGCTTTTCAGTCTGGTATGTCACTTGGGTGGAAAATGGTAGATGTTTTAAATTACCAGTTTTATATTTTGCCCTTTATCCCATACTCCATAAAAAAACACCCACAATAACAAACAAAATACACAAAAAATCAAACAACAGCAAACAAACAAACAAAAACCTCCCTCCCCTTTGATGTGCTTTGTATTCACAGTGTGTGCTTCCATACAAATGGCCAGCCACTTTTGTTTTCTAGAGAAAATGACATTATTTGAGGGCACCTCATTCTGTGTGACGGCCCCCAGGTACCTGTTTACAGGACTGGTGCACACACTTGGTTTTGGTTAGCACCCAATTTTAGCAGGAGATTCTTGGCAGAGTAGCTCTGCACACCACTCTGCTAACACAATCCTGCTCGCCACCCCTGGGTCCCTACATGCGTTGGATTGCTCTGACCCTGATGAAAGGAAAAGTTGTGAACAGATATGAGGGAACAGGTTTGTATGAAAGAATGCCTGTGAGCCAGCTGGCCCTGTGTTTGCTCATCACGACAGGGTTAGGAACCTTGTATGGTCTTAATAAGTAGAATCAACCAGCTTCATATGTATTTTGGCACTAATCTGTGGCCTATGGCCCCATTTCCTGGGGTTTAGTACAATATTAATAAAAAAGGCTATCCAGATTAGGCACAAGTCAATGAGGTATTATAAAACAGTTTTAATTTTTGCTAAAAAAGAAAATGAAATAGGGTCACTGCCGTTTATAACATTGACTTGAATATCTCTACAACTTGTATAAATTGAGATTTGCTTGATTTTATATTGCTATTTGTTTATGTTTACTACTTTAAGAATGCATTTCTTTTCTTAGAAATATAAGTTGAATATAGTGCATGCCTGCAGTAAATCTAAGTTTAGCCCTTGGCTTTGAAACACACTGAATTCATTACATTTGTTTGTGTAGCCTCTCTTAATCTGTTGTGACAACAATTTAGACTCTGATTTAAATGAAAGAAAATTGCAAAATAATTAGAAATGTTTTTCTTTCCTTTTCCCCCTTTCCTTCTCCAAACTAACTTTCATGAGATAATCTGTATATAAATTGGACAATTTGAAGAATGTACTCTTCCTTTCATTAAGGATTATCTTTGGGAAAACTGAATAAAACAACATCTTGTTAAGTTTACGATCAGAGTATAATAAAATATCTACTAAAATAAATAAAAATAATATTCCTTTTTATCAGAATTTTTTTCACTTGTGTTCCCCATTGTGATATTTATTGGTTTGTCTGTATTTTGAAGTGGCGTTGGAGTAAGATGCATCGTAGTAAATAACTTTGTATAATACAGTGTGATAGCAGCAAAAAACCAGCAAGACAAGTTGTTCCCCTGTATATAAAATGTACATTTTTCTTGAGTTTTCTACTTCAAAATTTATTTATTTTCTATTATAAATTTATTTAACACATTTAAAATTTGTTTTTAAATGCTCTATCTAATTAAGGTTTAAAAATGAAACTAGTGATATAGGTCATGCTATAGGAGCAAGTTCTGGAGCCCCATCACCCAAAATGCTTCACAAATCCCATCCCCAACCTCCTATCCCCCTCACCCCCACCCAGATCCCTCCCTTAACCACCACCCCAGTGCCAGCTCTGTCTGTTGAAGCCTGAGCAGGAAAGCAGCCTTCAATGGTGGCCTGGAGGAATACTTAATACTTAATCCTGGAGGAGTCAAATTTTGGAAGCAAGTGTTCATCCTTTTCTTTGAGACCCATTCACAGCACCTTCAAGACAAGCAGGGAATATTTTGCCAGCAATCAAATTGAAAAGAGGTTTTTGGGTAAAATAGGAATTTCGAGGGGTGAAATAGGCAGGTTTCGGAAATTTTAAAAAGTAAGGTGTCCATGGAAAAAACACAGGGCTACAGAGTTGCAAAAGGGAACATTTCCATAAGACAAGGGAGCAGGGAGCAGCAGAAGTTACATTTCCATAAGATAAGGGAACTGGGAGTAGCAAAAGGTCTATATTTACAAAATAAAGAAGGAGGAAGATAGCCCAAAGGGAATAGGAAATCAGTAAGAGAGGAGGGGAGGAGGGCCTCACCTTTCCCTTGTGAGGTTTGACCTTTGAGCTCAGGAGTTGCTACAGTGACCAAATCAAAGGGGAATAGTGACAAATCAGAGGGGATATTGAGCCACAAAAAAAATGCAGCCTTTATAAACCTTGGAAAAAGGAACTCTGTGGGATCATTTCCCCCTCCCCACATAGGAGTCTGTACTTGTTCTTCAATAAATTTCCACCTTTACTATGCTATCTTCCATCCGTGATTTCATTCTTAGACTCCACCAGACAAAGAGCCTGGGACAAGCCATCCTGACCAGGGGAACACCGTGCATTCCAGTCCAACAGTTCCCGTATCAGAGTTGTCCTTGGGACACACCAAATGGATGAACAAATTCACTCACAGCAACAAATGTTCAATTCCCCAAAAGGGAGGTTCAGCTTGGTGTCTGAAGGAAGCAAGAAAGAATAATTTGGAGATTTCAGCTCAGACACTAGGAAAATCAAAATCAAAATGAGGATGAATGATGAAGGAGAAGCAATCAGGACTCTTCACACACACAAGCCCCTTGCATTTTGCTAAAAAACTGGAGTCAAATGCCAAGCTTCTGAAACCCTTTTAACTTGCTCTGGGTATTAAGTGATATAGTATTCCTTGGCCCAGGGCAGGGGCAGTAAATATTAATGAATATTATTCCAAGAAGGCTGAAGCTTTGAAAAACAGGTCACACACATGCACAAATGCACATATACAAATAAAATCTCCAAATAAAAGGAAAAATAAAACACAGTTTTTATTAGTATAATATTTTTCACAATAAAATGTTAAAATCTATATACTGAACTTTCACATTAAACAAAAATAATTCTCTGAAAATGAAACTCAATAGTACTTCAGACACCTATAAATGATAATGTGTAACGGCTGAGGGTAATAAGAAATAGACAAAAAATAAGTCCATTTATTCCACATACAAGGGAAATTATGTACCATAGATGAGAAGGAGAATAAAGCTAGTCACAGGGCTCCTGAATAGTCTACACTAGAGTTTATTCACCATAAATGTCTGGTTCAAAACCATTATGTAACAGAGAAAAACCAATGATGTAACAGAACAGGTCTCAACTAATGAAAATTACACAATCATATAAAGAGCCACCCACTCCACACTAATTATTTAATATTAATATGTTAGCAATTATTTAATTATTATACAGAAATCTGCACACTGCAGAAATATTAGTCTCTAAAATATGTTAAAATGGACCACCATTTTCATTGTGTAGATGGGTCTAATTTCACAAAATACAACATTTTCCCATAAAGAATTGTAAGCACGAATAGGTGGGCACAAGAAAAAAAAAAGACAACAATGGTTTGTATACCAAATTAAGAAAGTTCACAAGGGCGGGGGGAAAAGAAAAAAGAAAAGGACACATATGTAATACCCTTTGTAATACTTTAAGCAATAAAAAAAAAAAAAAGCAAGTTCAGAGTGCATCTGAGTAAAACCCTTAGCTTTGCATGGAAACACATTTAGAAAACTCTTTTAAAGAAAGTTAGTGAAGATGATAGCAGACCACTAAGTTCCTGGAGTTCGTCTGTTTAATTAACTTGTCTTGATTTAGAATGTCTGTGCACACCAGAAGGTGAAATGTATTCCCGAAATATAAACACATTAAGACTTCATTGAATTTTATTCCTGGCTTCTTGAACCAAAAGATAAATGCAATTTTGCTTGTAATAAGAGGATTAGCAGAAAAATGATTATCATATCTTTATTAAAAGGCTCTCCCTTTCTCTGCTATCTTTCAAGACTTACACATTTTAAGTACTCAAGAATAAGAGGGATATGTATATTTACATAAAAATGAAGTCATTTGAAAAATAAGTGGAGGAACACATTTTTGCTTCAATTTCACTCTTTTCATTTTCATTTGGACTTTTGTAAGAGGTCTTAGTTTTATTTTAAAACTAGAGGCCCAATGCATGAATTCATGCATGGGTGGGGTTTGTCTGGCCTGCCCCGATCAGGGCCACTCAGGCTGGCTGGTCGGCCAGGGGGGAGGGGACACAGGAGGTTGGCCAGCCAGACCCAACCCCTGGTCGAACTCCCTGCCAAGGGAATAATTTGCATATTAGCCCTTTATTATATAGGATTACTTCAGGAAATTTGTCATTTTTGACTATTAGATACTAGAAGCCCACTGCACGAAGATTCGTGCAATAGGACTTCCTTCTCCTGGCTGCTGGCACTGGTTTTCCTCCGGCACCCAGGACCCAGGCCTTTGGTCCAGCCACAGAGAGGCTTGACTTCTCCGCTGAGGCGGCAACAGAGAAGCCAAGCCTCTTCAGTCTTAACTCGTGCTGGAGCCTGTATGCTTCACTCCACACCTGCATATGCAAATTAACTGCCACCTCTGTTGGGTTAATTTGCAAAGTTGCTCTGATTGGCTGATGGGGGTAGCGGAGTGACACCAATTTGCATGTTTCTCTTTTATTAGTGTAGATGAGTTTTATTTTCTAATAGTCATTGTGCAAAAGGCATCTTTTTACAGAAAATAATCAACATGTTAATATCAACTGCAACACATATGGAAATGAACATGTGCAAGAAGCCTAGGATAACACTTTACCTTTTTGTACCACATAAACATAAATCATCCTATCTAATAAAAGAGAAACATGGTAATTAGCGTACGACCGCTACCCTTCCCATTGGCTAATCAGGGCAATATGCAAATTAACTGCCAGCCAAGATGGCAGCCGGCAGCCAGGCAGCTTAAAGTGAACATGAGGCTTCCTTGCTTTAGTGACGGAGGACTCCAACGTTCCCCGCCTGCCACTGCAGTCCTCTGAGCTGCAACTCTAAGCAACTATATAACAAATATAGAAGCTAAACAAAACCCCAGAAACCTGCTTTAGTCCGTCGGGCTTCAGCCAGCATGATCGCAACATTGTTTCAAATACAGAAGGTAAACAAAGGCCAGAAACCTGCTTTCAGCAGCAGAAGCCTAAGAGCTGGAGACAAGCCTCAAAGCTAAAGCTGGCACAGAATAAAACAAAAGGAAAAAAGGAGCGGTTGGGAGCTTCAGTCACTTGCCAGCCTGAAAACAGCCCTCAGCCCCTCACCCAGACTGGCCAGCCACCCCAGTGGGGACCCCCACCCTGAAAGGTGTGTGACCAGCTGCAAACAGCCATCATCCCCTCATCCAGGCTGGCCAGGCACCCCAGTGAGGACCCCACCCTGATCCAGGACACCCTTCAGGGCAAATCAGCCAGCCCCAACCCGTGCACCAGGCCACTATCCTGTATAGTAAAAGGCTAATATGCCACCCAGCAACGGGAGCAGCGGAGCTGAGAGGCCTCCCGGCACTGGGATAAGTGTGACGGGGGCAGTGCCCAAACACCCTGATCATCCTGCGGCTCTGTGTGTGACAGGATGCGGCGCCCCAACCACCAGATCGGCCCTGCTCTGTGTGTGACGGGGTAGAGCCATAACCTCCCCATCGACCCTGCACTGAGTGTGACAGTGGTGGCACCCCAACCCCCTGATCAGCCCTGCTCTGTGGGTGATAGAGGGCGGCGCCCCAACCCCCACCCCACGGGCCGTGCTCTGTGTGTGATGGGGTAGAGCTATAACCTCCCCATCGGCCCTGCCCTAAGTGTGACAGTGGCGGCGCCCCAACCCCCTGATTGGCACTGCTCTGTGGGTGATAGAGGGTGGCGCCCCAACCCCCTGATCCACCATGCTCTGTGTGTGACAGGGGGCGGTGCCCCAACTCCCCTATCAGCCCTACTCTGTGAATGATGGGGGGAGCTCCCCAACCCCTTGATGGGCCTTGCTCTGTGCGTGACAGGGTACGGAGCCCCAACCCCCCTGATTGGCCCTGCTCTGCGCGTGACAGGGGGTGGCACCACAACCTCCCCATCAAACCTGCCTTGAGTGTGACAGGGGGCGGTGCCCCAACCCTCCAATTGGCCCTACCCTGAGCATGACTCAGGGTGGCATCGCAACCTCCCGATCTGCCCTGCTCTGTGCATGAGAGGGGGTGGCGCCCCAACCCCCCAATCAGCCCTGCTCTGAGCCCGACCAGGGGCTGCACCTAGGGATTGGGCCTGCCCTCTGCCACCTGGGAGCAGGCCTAAGCCAGCAGGTCGTTATCTCCCAAGGGGTCCCAGACAGCGAGGGGGCACAGGCCGGGCTGAGGGATCCCCCCTCGTCCCCCGAGTGCACAAATTTTTGTGCACCAGGCCTCCCATCCTCTCTAATAAAAGAGAAACATGATAATTAGCCCTACATCTGCTACCCTTCCCTTTGGCTAATCAGGGAGATATGCAAATTAACTGCCAGCCAAGATGGCGGCTGGCAGCCAGGCAGCTTGAAGCTAACATGAGACTTGCTTGCTTAAGCGACGAAGGAAATCAACGTTCCCCGCCTGCCTTGCTGGCCTCTGAGCTTGCAGTTTGAAACATTGTTACAAATATAGAAGCTAAACAAAACCCCAGAAACCTGCTTTCAGCCAGTGGGATCTCAGAGCTGGAGTTGATACAGTGTTTCAATTATAGAACCCAAACAAACCAGATGCCTGCTTTCAGCAGCATAGGCCTCAGAGCTGGAGCCAGAGTAAAACTGGCCCAGAATTTAAAAAAAAGAAAAAAAGGAGCAGTTGGGAGCTTCAGTCACCCACCAGCCTGAAAACAGCCCTCAGCCCCTCACCCAGACTGGCCAGACACCCCACTGGGGACCCCCACCCTGAAGGTGGTGTGACCAGCTGCAAACAGCCATCATCCCCTCATCCAGGCTGGCCAGGAACCCCAGTGGGGACCACCACCCTGATCCAGGACACCCTTCAGGGAAAACCAGCTGTCCCCCACCCATGCACCAGGCCTCTATCCTGTATAGTAAAAGGCTAATATGCTTCCCAGCACCGGGATCAGCGGAGCCGCGAGGCCTCCCAAACCCGGTATCAGTGTGACGGGGCAGCGCCCATACCCCCTGATCACCCTGCGGTTCTGTGTGTGACAGGGGACGGGGCCACAACCTCCCTCTCTGCCCAGCTCTGATCGTGACAGGGGAAGGTGCCCCAATCCCCTGATCAGCCCTGCTCTGTGCCTGATAGGGGGGAGCTCCCCAACACCCTGATCGCTCTGCAGCTCTGTGTGTGACAGGGTGCTGCGCTCCAACTCCCCCCCACAGGCCCTGCTCTGTGTGTGATGGGGTAGAGCCATAACCTCCCCATTGGCCCTGTCCTGAGTGTGAAAGTGGCAGTGCCCCAACCCCCTGATGTGCCCTGCTCTGTGCGTGACAGGGGGGAGCTCCCCAATCCCCTTATTGGCCCTGCTCTGTGTGTGACAGAGGGTGGCGTCGCAACCTCCCCATCGACCCTGCCCTGTGTGTGACGGGGGCGGCGCCCCAACTCCCCAATCGGCCCTGCACTAAGTCTGACCAGGGGCTGCACCTAGGGATTGGGCCTTCCCTCTGCCACCCGGGAGCAGGCCTAAGCCAGCAGGTCGTTACCTCCCTAGGGGTCCCAGACTGCGAGAGGGCACAGGCCGGGACCCCTCCCCCTCGAGTGCACAAATTTTTGTGCACCAGGCCTCTAGTATACAATAAAAGGCTAATATGCAAATCGACCAAATGTGGAACAACCAGTTGCTATGACGCACACTGACCAACAGGGGGCCGATGCTCAACACAGGAGCTGCCCTCTGGTGGTCAGTGCACTCCCACATGGGGAGCAGGCCTAAGCCGTCAGTCGGACATCCCCTGAGGGCTCCCAGACTGTGAGAGGGTGCAAGCCAGGCCAAGGGACCTCCTCCTTGAGTGCACGAATTTTGTGCAGTGAGCCTCTACTTTAGATATAATAGAAAACAATGCTATGTAATGATTTGATTTTCTTCCTGTTTTCTCTCTTTTTTTTTATAGATAGATTTTGTAAAGGATGAATAATTTTAAATCAATACATCTATATTTGGGAAATATTATCATATGGCATTGTTCTTGAGCTTGTGTAGTTTTATTACCCACTAGGGACCCAGTGCATGAATTCATGCACCTTGAAAGGAACTTTGATCCATGAGGCTATGGTGGGCACAGGGGCAGGTCTTGACCCAACCTCCGCACCCCCACTCTGCCCCTTCCACCACAGCTCCAGTCCCCTGTCTGATGGCAGCCTTGATCCTGCCACCACTGCTCCCATGCACTGCCTGCATTGGCCCCACTCGCACCCTCTGATGGCATGGAGTGATTAGGGCCAATGCCAGCAGAGGGTGCGAAGAGGGCTGGCACAATGGGTGGAAGCAGCAGCTACTGCTCCGATCACCCCTCAGGAGCTAGGGGAGGTGTAGAAACCCTGAGGGGTGATTGGCGGTGGCAGCTGTCACTCACACCCACTGATGGCGCTGAGCAATTCGAGACCAGTGCCAGGTGCCAGCAGTGGGTGGGAGCACCGAGCAGGACTGCAGTGTGCAGGAGCAAAATATTTTCAGTAACCACCAGAGGCTAGTCCTGATAACAGCAACTGGTGCCAAGCCTTGGCCTGGCATCCTGCTCACCTGCTTCTCCATCCCGCCATGGCAATGTCCACCATGTTCCGTGCTCTGCCACCTGCTGCCGATGCCAGCCATGTTCTGCTCATGCCCCCTGATGGTCACCGCAGGTCATAGTGACCGGTTGTTTGGTTGTTCAGTTGTTCCACCGTTTGGTCTATTTGCATATTAAGGTTTCTATTTGCATATTAGGGTTTTATATATCCTACTAGAGGCTGGATGCACAAAATTTGTGCACTGGAGGGGGGTGTCCCTAAGCCCAGCCTGCACCCTTTCCAATCTGGGACCCACCTGGGGATGTTCAACTGCCAGTTTACACAGGCCTGTGGGATCGGACCTAAACCAGCAGTCAGACATCCCTCGCACAATCTGGGACTGCTGGCTCCAACCTCTCACCTGCTTGCCTGCCTGCCTGATTGCCCCTAAACGCTTCTGCCTGCCAGCATGATCACCCCCTAACCACTCTCCTGCCAGCCTGATCAATGCCTAACTGATCCCATGTAGCCTGGTCACCCCCACTGACCTCCCCTGCCGGCCCGGTCACCCTCAACTTCCCTCCCCTGCCGGCTTGATCACCCCCAACTTCCCTCCCCTACTGGCCTGGTCACCACCAACTGCCCTCCCCTGCTGGCCTTGTCACTCACAACTGCCCTACCCTGCAAGCCATCTTGTGGTGGCCATCTTGTGACAATATGGGGGCAACGATCTTTAACCACATTGGGCAGCAATCTTGTGTGAGGGTGTGATGGTCAATTTGCATATTACCTCTTTATTATATACTAGTAGCCCTGCACACGATTCCATGCACCAGTAGGTTGCTGCTGCCCTCCTGTAGCTCTGCCCACTGCCCCACCCTCCTATAGCTCCCCCCGTCCCCTTCTTCCTCCCCCCCCCATAGCTTGCTGCCCTGCCCCCTCCTGTAGCTCTCCGCAGCCCGCTTGTACCTCGCTGGACCACCCTCCTGCTGATCTGTGACCTGGTTGTGATGCGCTTGGTTGTTACACCTAAGAGCATAAAGGCTAATTAGCATATTTCTCTCTTATTATATAGGATATAATAAAAGCCTAATATGCAAATTTACCAAATTGCGGAATTACTGGATGCTATGATGTGCACTGACCACCAGGGGGCAGCTGCTCAACACGCAGCTGCCCCCAGCCTGCAGGCCCGACTGGCAGGGGGTGGGGTTGGCTAGTAGGCGGCTCCAGGCCAGCCAAGGCGGGTGTGAGCGGGGGTCCTGATTGCCTCGCCAGTCACCCCACAGATTGGCTCTGATCACTGGCCAGGCCTAGGGAGCCTACCTGTGCATGAATTCATGCACCAGGCCTCTAGTATATAGATAATTGGAATTACTGTCCAGTGATAACTCATTTAAAACAAGATATCTTTCTTGAATTAAAACTATAAAAACAATAAAGTCCTGAGGATTTGAAATGTCAAGACATTAGCTTTGGGCTCTGAATTAGCAAACCCCTAATAAGGCAATGTTAGTCACTGTCCCTAAAAGGGTAGGAAGTACCCCTCCACACCATTGGGAAGGGTTCACAAGGAGCCCAGTCTTCGCAGGGAATAATTCCCAGCCCTTATTCCATCTACAATTACTTGAAGGCAATTCCATAGTTAGTTTGCTTGAAACAGAGCTCAGCCTCTAAATTCATTTCCCTTCAACATGAGGAAGCTCCATGAGAGAGGCATCTTTTAGTTTCTTCATATGCTCTGTTATTCCCAACATGGACTTAGCTCAGATGTCCTCTTGCTTAGTCTAGACTTCCTCTCATCTGAACTCCATATCTCTTTATGTGGATCTATGAGTACCAATGATAGTTTCTCCCAGGATCTCAGAAATCCATAGGGGACAAGATCACATGCTTATCAGGCATTTTATGTTATTACCCTTTCTATCTCTCCAGAGAAGCTGTCACTACACTCCAAATTCAGTTACTTGTATTAAAAAAAAAAAATTATCACCAATCTTGATGCTCACAAATGTTCCCAGAATTTAAAGGAATAATTTTAGCTTTCTCAGCAGGTTTCTCTTATATGGAAACATTAGATTGTCTGCAGGTCCCATCATTCTGTCTTCTCCTTTTCCTGGGGTGGCAGGGAGCATGAAGCATCCAATTTATGCCAAATAAGCACATCCACTCTGTGTAGCTTTTGCAGTGAATGGAGCCACTTGATCAGACTGAAATCTTGCTAGATATTTAAACACATGGCAAAGGGTGTTTTCCTAAAGCCACAATAATGGTTCCCATATCTACAAGGCACATTGGAATGGAAGTCCCACATCTGACATATGTGTCCACAGTGATTGAGGCACCACCAGGATTCATGGTGACTAGCTGTCCAATGCAGTAGTCAGGTTGATAAGCTCAGATGGGGTTGATGCCCTGCCTGCTGTGGCCCAGATCACCACATTGTACTGCCTGGGCTCTTGACAGGAGTACCAAAACTACGTCTCTTCTTTGGCTTTATTTTTTTTTTTCTAAGGGACTCCTCATGATCTGGCCCATTCTTGTATCTGGTGTGCACTTCCATGCCCCATCAGTGGTGGACCCAATGTAGTAATGTAGTGATTTGCTGAGCAAATACTTGATCAAGTTTTAAGTTCCATCCATGCTCTCTTTCAGATGGTATCATTCTCATTTTAAAGCTATTTCCATAGCTCTTGTCCTGACACAGGGAGCCATTAATGGTTCAGTCACAACTCTGACTCTGTAAATAAGTATCAAGAAGTGGTATTGGAATAGGGTTTACAGCTAGCACTACAACACAGAGCTAGCTCATGGGGCAGAGTATCCTTGTGTGCTCTTATTTAAAAGGTGGCTGTCCTTGGAGCAGATGGTTGCAGTGGCCCATTGGGCTCCACCTTCTTTGAGTTTCATGGATCCATCTGTGAACCAAACCATATCATCAGCTGGACCATTTTTAAACCATGGGTCCCACTTAGCTAAGAGAGGGCAGGAGCACCTGCTAAAGGTCATTTAGTTTCATCCAGCAAGACAGTTACTTATTCAGCTGAGTCAATGGGTCAGGCTTGATTTTAGATATGCCTGTTCCATTTAATGGTAGAGCTTTTCAAGACCAGCTCTATCTTATCAGTGGGATTAGTGAGTACCCTCTTGTGGATAGGCAGCTCAGGCATCTCATTATTTAATTCATAGTTGTCCACTGTCAGCCAGCCAGACTTGGCAGTTAAGCTGTGATTATGTGGTGTATAACCCTCCTGCCTGCAGCAAATCCTGAATTAGCAAAGTGATATCTTTTTCTCTACCTGATAGATAGTTCTGCATTTGTTGAATAACTCATCAGGGCTCGAGCAATTTAAATGATGGGCAAGAGTGGATTAACCCTAACGGTATGGCTTCAATCCTTTATTATGAGTGGGCATATTTCCTGAGTTTATAGGGATGTTTTGTGCTGCAAGCTGTCAAAAATTGTCAATACTTATAATGTATTCAGCTGTGGGGACCACCATCACAGGCACCAGAAGTGACTTGAAGATCCCCACCCATAAACGTCTGACATGGGTGATCACATCTGTCCAAACGCCCCCAATGACAACAACTTACCTCTGTAGGGGCCTTGGATTATTGTCACTTGTACACCAGTGAGCAACAGCCCCAGCAAAGTCTGAATCCCTACGCTTTGCTTTGCTCCCTTCACAGGAGCAAAAGCCAACCTGGAAGACCTTAGCTTGGTCCCACACTTAACTGTTGTTTCTATAGGGGAGCCTTGGCCACTCAAACTGCTCATTCCCTGGACAGTAGTAAGGGACTCTGAGAGCTTCTCTAATGTTTCTTTGTTTGCCAGTGTTATCATTACAGTATTAAGTCTCCCAATCTATGAGTACAAAATGTCTTTCCACTTACTGATGTCTTGATTTCTTTCAAGAAAGTTTTGCAGTTTTCAGTGTATAAGTCTTGCATTTTTTTCCAATTATTTTATTGTTTTGGATGTTGGTGTTAGAATAGTCAGAATTATCTGCATTTAAGATCATATTTCTATCTTCAAATGGAGATGCTTTTAATTATTTCTTTCTGATGTGGATACTTTTTATCTTTCTCTTGCCTAATTGCCCTGGCTAAGATTTCCAGTACAATATTGAATAGAGTGGGAGAAAAGATATCCTTGTCTTGTTATTAGTCTTAGTGGGAAATCTTTGTTTTACACTATTAACTATTATGTAAACTGTGAGATTTTCATAGATGTCCTTTATAAAAGTTGAGAAAGTTACTATCTATTCTTAGTTCTATCCTTAGTTTCTATTTATAGTTGCTATTCCTAGAGGTATTTTTTTTTAATTATGAAAAGGTGTTAGATTTTGTCAAATGATTTTCCTGCATCAGTTGAAATGATCATTTAATTTTTAAAATTATGTTAATATTATATGTTGCATTAATTGATTTTTGTATGTCAAACCAACCTTGCATTCCTGGAATAAATTCTACTTGGTCATGGTGTATAATCCTTTCAATACGTTTCTGGATTTGTTTTACTAGTATTTTGTTGAGGATTTTTTCCATGTATATTTATAATAGATGTTGTATATTTTTGTTTGTTTGTTTTTTTCTTGTGACATCTTTACCTGGCTTTGATAGTATGATAATACTGCTTTAAGGGAATAACTTTAAAAAAGGCACTCAGTTTTTGCAGAGGGGCTCTGTATTTGGGATAAGACACATCTTCAATACCCAGCTAGATCATTGAAAACTCTCCCTTAGCCTTTACTCCACTCCTTCATTGTGAGTTTCAGCGTCAACCAGAGGTGAGCATTGATGATTTTCTCAGGCCTTTCTTGAGCACATCTACAGCAAGGGCATGTGTGTGGCCTTCATGATTTCAAGTAATGAGTTGGAGCTTTTCAAATCCTCTTTTCTCTAAAGCATCTCTTCCCCAACCTTTCCCCCAAAGGAAAGTCTATTTGTTCAGTCTTTTGTTTGTTCCATCTGTTATCAATTGCCTTGGGCAGCAGTGAGTAAAACATTTTTCCTCTACATATTTTGGACAAATGCTCACAGGTAGCAGCTTTTTAGCATTTGGTATTCTGAGTTAGGTGAGATGAAGAGAAACCTGTTGAACCAGTTCTCCAGGGAGTCAATAAACCAAACACATACATATAAAACAAATAAATATAAAGACACAGGATTATTTGCAAATGAGGTCAGTTCTGCTCCCTCCTGTACCTGTAATGGAATTCAGGCTGTCATTTTCAAGGCTACCACCAAGCTGGGATTTGGCACTTGGAACTAGGGTAAATTAAAATGACACATAACTCTCTGTTCTTGCCAAGATGCAGACACTTTCTTGAATGAATTCTCCCTCTTTGCTGAAAGCTTTTGGATAGTTTTCAGAGTTCTGGGAAAGTTGATTCTCACATCCTCCCTCCATCCCCCATTATTTCATTACTTTTATGGAGAGGCAAACTTTAGAGTTCCTTGATTTATTATTTTTGTTACCTTTTAAGAATTTAACCACCCAATTTTGTATTAGCATCAGTGTTCATCTCAAATGGAAACAAGCCAATTTACTTAATTTGTAAAAGCCTGAAAAGATGTAATCCATATGTATATATACATGTAGATTTATGAATACTACTCTCATCAATTTCTTTTAGCAATTTTACTTATATTATGTATGGAGGTTATCTGCTTTATTTAGTCTTTATTTTTCTTAAATTAGACTTTTTGGAGTGGACTGCAAATCATAACACAAAAAATTAAATAAACATTAAAGCTATAAAGTTGAAAAAAACTCTCTCTATTTTCATCCACAGTAATTCAGAGAAAATCAAGGCATGTCTATATGGGATTTTAGGATTCATGCATCAAAGTGACAGAGTGGAAAGTTAGGAAATGATGCTCTATTCCCTAGAGCTTGCCTCCAGGTTGGGACCAGATGGCCCTTGTTCTCTCCACTGTAAGCAATTGGAGTGCTTCTGACTACAGCTGTACCATGGAGGGAAATGTCCATAGAATAGATTCCAGAAATTAAAATCTAAAGAAAGCTAATCTTAGCAAGTTTAGACAGGTCCTACCTCTGACCTATAAGAAAAATAAAAGCAAACAAAACATAACACACAAAAAAAATAACTATGGTCTGTAAATTATCTAGTATTGACTTGTATGCTAGCATAGTTTGGATTGTTGATATTACAACTAGGTGACATATACACTATCAAATCTATAATGGGTTATAAAATTACTGTACTGTCAAATAAAGCATAGAGCACTCACTGCTAACTCCTCCAAATGAATATATTAAATCAGTGAATGTATTATAAATTTCTTGAAGAAATAAGTAACATCCTATATAACAAAACTCTAATATGCAAATCAACTGAATGGCAGAATGACCAGTCACTAAGATATGCACTGACTACCAGGGGTTGCTCCCCTTGGTGGTCAGTGCGCTCTCACAGGGGGAGCACCACTCAGCCAGAAGCCGGGCTCACGGCTGGCAAGTGCAGTGGCTCCTGCCTCTAAGGCAGTACTAAGGACCCCTCAGGGGATGTCTGCCGAGGAGTCCTAGACTGCCAGAGGGCGCAGGCCAGGCTGAGGGACCACCCTTACCCCCCATGCACAGATGTTGTGCACTAGGCCTCTAGTTTTACAATAATCCATTTGCTGATTTGTATTGTTAAATGTCTATTGAACAACTAATATGTGGTAAGCATATTTCAAGAACTATAGATTAAGGTTGCAAATAAAATACAAGATGTCCAGTTAAGTTTGAATTTCAGATGGCACACACATTTTTAATGTATGTTTAAATATTGGGACATACAAACACATTTTAAAAAATGTGAACTTGAACTTGAAATGGGAATCCTCTATATTTATTTGCTAAATCTTTCAATATTTCTGGGGATACAACTGCAAACAACAAATGAATACTGGCTGCTCTTATTACCAGGTATTGAGAGGAGAAATTAAATAGCTAGATTTAATATAGAGAAATTAATGCAATAATGGTGGAGTGGAGGATATAAAACCCCTTTTTAGGGTGTTCAGAGAAGCTTTCTGGAAATATTGATATAGGGTCTAAGCCAAAATTAAAATATAAATCACAGGGGGAGGGTAAAAGGAAGAATGATTTAGTCAGAAGGAAGAGCTTTTATAAGCTCTAAGTGTGTAAATGAACTCATTGAGGAATTATAATTAATTTACATTTCCAGAGCATTAAACAGCAGGTAGAAACTTGATATATGGATCTTAAAACCCCATACAGACAAGATAAGTAGGTCTATGTAGGCCAAGGTTAAGGAGATGTTGTAGAAGAGCACTTTATGGGATCATTATGGAGAAAGTTCACTTTGCCGACAGTCGGGGATAAATTTGGTGGGTCAGGCCTGAACCAAGGAATAATGTTAGCAGTCTACTGTCATGCCTGAGGGTGGTTTAGACCAGAGAAATGGGAATAGAGATGGAGAAAATAGAATGTGTTTATGAACAATCAATGCAAACTACTGACTGATGAAATATGGGGGAATGAATTAAAGAAAGGGGTCAAAAATTACATTTAAGTTTTTACCTTTGGCAACTGGATGTATATGCTGACCTATACTGAAACAGAGAATACCAGAGGCAATAAAGTTTTGGAAGAGTTTCATTTAGGCAAGTTACAAGGGACATCAAAGATAAAAAGCTCAGATATCAGCATAAATTATATATATATATATATATATATATATATATATATACACATTTATACATATGTAAATATATGCACATACACATGCATACAGTTATACTAAATATTTGCTGTGTGTGAAAAAAGTGTTCATATATTTATATACCAGAGAATATATGTATGAATCATCAGCCTGTTGATGATACTTGAAGCTTTTGGAATGGATCTGCTCACCCAGGGAAACACAGAGAAAAAGAAAAGTAGGACCCTGAGGACTCATAACCAATGTGTAATAAAGTGGCAAATGAGATATCTTACAATGTTAGAGAACTATATGCTGATGGAATATTCAAAAGAATAATGATTTAATTAAGGGGGAGCGATAAAGAGTATCAATATAAACATTCAGATAAACTAAGAAAGGCACAGATGAATAAAGAATCCACTGACTTACATATCATTAAGTAAATTGGTGGCTGATATCTAGAATTTACTAGCTTACTTCAGCTACTTTCTTTTAGGTTTAGGCAGAAAAATTATTTCAGGTTGAAATCAATTTAATTTTATATTAATTTAGTATTTTGATTAATTTATTTCCATTATAATTATTACTATTTTGCCTAATTTTTTTTCAGTAGAATTTTTTTTTTTTTTTTTAACAAACACCACATATCTTCCATACCTGAGGTGTATGTAAGTCATGGTCACAAATTCCAGGCTGAGATTTTATCAGGCAAATCTTCACAATTTATTTTTATTATCCAGGAGACGTTTTTTACTTCTTTGGGAAAATAAAAGCTTATTTTATAGATGAAACATAATTTATATGTTAAGATTAGAAAAAAAATATTGTTTCTTTTCTTCATCAAATTTTAGGCATTGTTTCTCCCTACCTGCTTCTTTAGAGATGAGCTCATGGGTCATATGAAGTCAAACAGCTGAGGTTGCTTCCATTGATGAAGGGTTGCTTAAGCAATTGTCTGGGAGAGGCAGGCAATATTTCCCGTTTACTGCCATTGCTGAGAGCTACAGTGAAATGAGAATCATGGAATCATTACAGGTTAGATCTGGAAGGACCCCAGAGAAATCTTATGCCTCATTTTCAGTTGAAGAAACTGTAGCTTTGAGCAGTTTATTGATTTCTCCCAAGTCCCATGCTAGCTCCTGCCAAAATCAGAACTAGTCCTTCATTCTTCAGACCTCTGCTCTTATGCTTCGCTGTATTTCATTTCTTGTCCAGATTTGCCCCAATCTCAGGATGACCGAGGCTGGAATGGCAAATTTTGGAAGCTGTTTAATGACAAAAGCAACTGAGAAATGGGGGGAAAGATAAGATCGGGGGGGAGTGGACAGATGAGCTCAGTACTGTGGAAGGTGGGGCACAGTAGTACCACATCCAGAAAGACAGGAACTACGGCCGGGAAACATGCGGCATCACGAACAACCGTAAGGCTTCACGAAAGCTCAAAACCACACACAAACTGGGCAGAGCCCCAGGAACGACAGCTGTATGGAAACTGTATCCGAGACACACAGAAATATGGAAATGCGTGGCCGTAAGAGAGAAGAGCACTAATAAACTGGAAGCATACTGCGTAGATAGGCTCAATTTTTCATTTAGTGGCTGAAGACCTGAGGCTTTAGCTGGCTGTAAACATCCCTCTGAAACCTCTTGGGCCTGCTCTTCCTGTCTGAGGAGAGGGTAGTTCCATCTGAGCAGAATGAGAAAGAGGCAGATGTGTCCTACCCTTACGGATCAACCTCCATGAGCATGGATTAGACCCTACATTAATTCTAATAAAAAACTTGGCACGATTTAAATTATTATCTCCATTTCACAGGAGGCTTAAAGATATTTAGTATTTTGTCCAAGGTTACATGTTTATAAGTGAAAGAGATGGTACTCAAATCCAAGCTTGGTTAAAGGCAAATTTCAGGCATCTTCTATTTGGCGTGGTGAGTCAAACCTGAGAGGGAGAGACTGGAATTGAGCTGTCAGTACTGCATGATAGAGGCAAACTTGTTGGATGGTAGGGAATTTAGAGGTAGAGTTTGATCTACTTTTTAAGAAATTTTGGTTGAGGATGAAACTGGGGGTTTGAGTGAGTAGCCAATGTACATGGAAAGCATAAATTCTTAAGGATGGAACCTATTTCAGAGCACAGCATCAGAATGTATAGCTTAGGGAATAAAGAGGCAGTGTTTACAACTGGAACCGGCTCATATGTGCTTGTAAGAGATGATGGGTAAATTTATAGGAATTTTTTAATCGTTTTTTTAAACACAGCCATTATTACAAATTACATTATAAATAAATCTGCAAATAAGTTAATTTTACCAAAACAAAGGTTTGCAAAACTCACTATTTCTTAATCATTTCACTATATTTTCTGTTCTATGCTATTAGAATTATTGATAACTATTTTTTGCAGTGGAGATGAGGTGCTCCTTACGTGTGATGCCTCCCAGCTCTGTGTTCAGTGACGTTACATTGGTAGCATGACACTGGCCTTAATGGGAGTACTTATGCAACAGAAATTGGCGAGTGCTACAAAATGAGAATTCAGTTTTTGTTTTGTGAGACTTCTGAGGCTTACAAGATTGATAAAGAGAAAAGTAAATAAGGCACAGTAAACTTAAAAGTGTGCTATGTTTCTCACTAGTTTGTCAATAGCCCAAAATGCTGTCAAATCATGGCCAAATTGCAATCATGGGTTGGCTATGGACACAAGATCCAAGAACTTGGCAAAACTAATAAATACTAGCATTCTGTGGAAACCAATTGTTTTATAAAATTTACAACAAAGGTATTGTAGATTTTGTTAGCACTTGTAAATTATTTGCCATAAATTTTACATCAATAAAATGCAAACTTACACACACACACACATTTTATTTTTTGTCTGTATAGCCAGGTCTTAAACATTCCCAGTCCACCACAGAGTGAAGGGGATGAAATTGATAAGTAAGCTGAACAGGCTTGTACCAGTCAACATACAAACACTCAGAACTGGAACATAGTAGATAAAGCAGAAGCCAACAGCACAATTAATAAAACAGTGGAATTAATCCTTGAAAAGATGCTGCATCAATCATGATGGTCCTATCAACATAGCCTTTTAGTTAGAATATTGCTCAATGCCATGGATACATATTCAGGAAGAACACAACAGATATTTAAAGCTGGGGAGATCCAGTAATGCTTATGCAAAATCCATGCAAAACTTCAGAGGAAAAGGAGACACGGAAATTAAACTATGAAAATCCATGCTTTATTTGCCTGGAGTTGGACAATTATAGAGATAAAAGTCACCTGCCTTCAAATTATTAAAATGCAGAACTCTGTCAAATAGATATTTTCAAGTTCTTTTCCTCATCATTTGTCAATCCTTGCCAATATAAGTCGATGGGAAGTTGATTTTCTAGATACGATGCACCTCAGATGAATTATGTCTGCATGTATTTTTCATTAAACTCTTCAACTTCTTAGGAAAGAGTTTGTAAATAAAATTTCTCATACAGTTTTATTAAAAATTTGGCTCCTTTGTTCATTTATCTATAGAGTGATATTGCAGAAAACTGTCATTTAAAAATAATTCTATCACTATATAAACTCCAGGAACTTTTTATATTGTACACTGCATACTTCCTGTCCCAGTAATCTTAGGAACCTTCCCTCATTTGATCCTATGTCATTTCATTTTCTATTATGGGTGTAGCATTTCTGGAAGGTTTATATTTTTCCATAAGATGTAAGAATTTTATTTAAAAAGTTAGGATATATTTCGTAAATTTTTTAAACTTTTTTTTTTTTTTTTTGCTACTTTAAGACAATTGTTTTCATTCAAGATCAGTTCTCTTAAGGAGAAAACTTTTTTTTTCCACTTTCCACGTAAAAGTAAACCACTCATTTTATTTTCTTCTGCAAGGTTTTGAGAAAACAAGAAATACCATGTTGTTTAAGTGCTTTTTTCTTTTTTTAATAAAACAAAGTTAACTGCAAAGAGGGAGCTGAAGCAATGATAACAAGTGCATTTTCTCTGGTTAAAAAAATCAACAGTGGTGAAACCATCCAATTACTATTTTATGGTTTCCCTAAATAATTGGATCACAGGGTTTTATCCTTATTTTTATGTGAGACTAACTATAAAACAAACACCACAAATTATGAGGAGCTCACAAATTAAATATGGAGTGGTGATATACTCACTGACATGAAGATATTAAATATAACACAAAATTGGGTTATATGACAGCAGAACTATTAATCAAAAACATTGAATTAAGCCTGATTCCTGTTACAGGGCAGTCATTTTCATAAATTTAACTGCTTAAAAGTACATACTGGTAAAATATTTAGTGAATTTATAATTGGTTGGAGTTTTATAATCCAACAGCACTATTATCATTTGGCACTTATTACATACTGGAGGCCCAGTGCACGAAATTTGTGCAAGGGTGGGGGGGCATCCCTCAGCCTGGCCTGCACCCTCTCCAATCTGGGAATCATTGGGGGATGTCTGACTGCCAGTAGTCAGACATACCTCTTGCAATCTGGGACCGCTGACTCCTAACCACTCGCCTGCCTGCCTGCCTGATTGCCCCTAACCACCTCTGCCTGCCAGCCTGATTGCCCCTCACTGCTCCCCTGCTGGCCTGATCACCCCCTAACTGCTCTCCTGCTGGCCTGATTGCTCCTAACTGCCCTCCCCTGCTGGCTTGATCACCCCTAACTGCCCTTCCCTGCTGGCCTGATCACCCTAACCACCTCTGCCTTGGCCCCCACCACTGTGGCTTTGTCCAGAAGGACATCCGGAAGATGTCCAGTCTAATTAGCATATTACCATTTTATTAATATATAGATGCCTTTATTTGGTGTTGAGGACTCATCATTCCTATCCTATCTACACTAATCTACACTAATAAAAGAGAAAAATGGTAATTGGCATACGACGATACCCTTTTCATTGGCTAATCAGGGCTATATGCAAATTAACTGCCAACTAAGATTGGCAGTTAACTGCCAACAAGATGGCGGCTAATTTGCATATGTAGGATCAATGCAGGGAGGCGAAAGGGAAAGCAGGAAGAAGCCCCCTGCCACTGACAGTGATCGGAAACCCAGGGGGGAGCTAAGAGCTGGGGGGCAGGGCAAAGGCGGCCCCAGGGCCGCCTTTGCCCTGCCCCCCAGCCATGATCAGAGAATCAGGTGCCTTTGCTGCCCTGGCCAGTGATAGCAGGAAGTAGGGGTGGAGCCAGCGATGGGAGCTGAGCATGGTCGAAGCTGGCAGTCCCAGGAGCTAGGGGTCCCTTGCCTGGGCCTAAAGCGAAGCCCACGATCACGGGGCCGCTGCAGCTGTGGGTCCCCGCTGCCTGGGCCGGACGCCTCAGCCAGAGGCGTCCTGCAGGGGCAGGGGCGGAGCCCGCGCGATCATGGCACCCCCCGCTGCCACTGCAGGTCCCCGCTGCCCGGCCGGACGCCTAGGCCAGAGACGTCAGGCCTGGGCAAGGGGCCGATCCTGCGATTGGAGGGTGATAGGGGTCAACGCCTGAGGGCTCCCAGTATGTGAGAGGGGCCAGGCTGGGCTGAGGGACACTCCCCCCCCCACACACACACCCAGTGCACGAATTTCATGCACCGGGCCCCTAGTATAATAAAAGCCTAGTATGCTAAGTGTCTGGTCGTCCAGTCATCTGTTCAACCAATCAAAGTGTAACATGTTAATTATATACTAAGGCTGTTCAACCGTTCACTATGATGTGCCCACAAGGGGGCAGACAGTTGACTGGTAAACCAGTCGCTATGACATGCACTGACCACTAGGGGCAGATGATAAATGCAGGAGCTGCCGCCTGGTGGTCAGTGTGCTCCCACAGGGAGACTGAGGCTCAGCCAGAAGCCAGGCTCATGGCTGGTGAGTGAAGTGGCAGTGGCTGGAGCCTCTCCCACCTCTGTGGCAGTGCTAAGAATGTCTGAATGACAGCTTAAGCCCGCTCCCCATGGGTGCGGGCCTAAACTGTCATTCAGACACCCCCCAAGGGCTCCTGAACTGCGAGAGGACGCAGGCTGGGCTCAGACCCCTCTCCCCTACCCCCAGTGCAGGAATTTCATGCACTGGGCCTCTAGTAAGACTATAAAGCTCATTAGGTCAAAGGGGTTTTTCTTAAATGTCATTATAGTTTTTGCATATTACATGTCACCTGGCTCATGTTACCAGGAAGAATGATACTTAATTGTAAAATTAGTACCAAAAAGTCTTTTGAATAAAGTAATGTGAATGGATACATATAACATAAATTTTAAAGTATTCTTTTCATCTTTATTGGCCAAAATCAGACTCTACTATCAGAGTAGTGACTTCAGTTCTAGGCTAAATAGGGGCCTGTGCAATTGCAAAAGGATCACACTAGTCACAATGTAATTTAAGGACAACATTCAGCAGAAAGTATCAAAAAACATGACACTTTTAGTGAAGGTGTGTACTTCTTGTGATTGAAGAGCTGTTCCCTTTGTTCTGGAAAGCAGAACAAGCGGGCTGATAATTTGAATTAAGTATGAGAAAGTAATATAATATCTTTTATTCCTAAGCTAATCAAATGATGCCATTATTTGAGATGAGAGGGCTCTCTTTGCATAGACTATGTTGGCAAGTGACTATAGCCTATTTCATAATAGCAAGGAAATCCAACTCTTTCTTGTATTCATGGAAGCTTGAAATTACACTAGTGATATTGTTTCTCTCTGTATTAAATATAAGCCACTGCCCGTCACAACCCTTTAAACCTTAAATGATCTTATGCAATGTAATTTATATCTTGAAATCAGCCAATGCATTTTTTGTTTGTTTGTTTGTTGTTGTTTTGTGTTTTTTTTACTAGATTGACACCTTTTTACCTTCTGATGGGAGAAGCAGCTTGTTAGGGTGTGTGTGGTGTTGATGCATCAGAAGAGAGAACTCTAAAGAAGAAAAAAAAATCAAAGAATAGAAAAGAATAGAAGGGCAAATATTACAATAAATAAAAAATAACTTATATTAAAGTAATTATTGTTTTACTTATGGGGCTAAAATTAAATTTATGTACTTTTACTTTTATGATTCTAGAGCTTGATGAAGTTCTTTCGGAATGAGTTATTTTATAAGACAAAAAAGCTTTCTTGCTCTTATGCAAAAGATAAGTTAATGAGAAATGGGTTATTAAATCTTTTTAATTGTTCAGCAATGATTAGTAGCTATAAATAATTATGGTGGTGATATTAACTGATGCAATCACAGAACAATAAATTTATACAGGGCTTTGTAAAAACAATCCCAAATATGTCTCAGTAGTAAAACACTGGATTCTGGACAATTCATTTTGTCATTAAAGAAAAATACCCTAAACAAGTTTAATTAAAATCAGAACTTTCACTTTTATAGATGCATTATTTTTTTCTCATTAGATCTTTTTAAGTATCTGTCTAAGATTATTGACTTACTTTATTTAGAACTTAAATGAATATTGTAACCTATTATTGATAACATTTATGTCATTAGCCTAATTGTAGAAAGTAATATTATATATAAGGATATATATTTAGTATTTACTTTTCTTTTATTTATTTTTGATTGGCTGATCCAGCCCGCAATCTGGGCATGTGCTCTGACTGAGAATCAAACCATGACCTTCTAGTTCTTAGGATGATGCTCAATCATGCAGGTCGGTCACTTTCATTTTATTTTTTAAATTTATTTTTAAATCATTTATTGGGGTGGCATTGGTTATTAAGATTATACAGGTTTCAAAGTGTACATTTCTATGATACATGGTCTGTACAAGTATTGCTTCATGTGCCCAGCACAGTCAAAGCATCTTCCATTGCAACACTATTCACAGGGGTCAAAACATGGTAATAACCAAAGTGTCCTTTGATAGATAATTGGATAAAGAAGATATGGTATGTATATACTGTGGAATACGACTCAGCCAGAAGAAAAAAATGAAGTACTGCTATTTGCAACAACATAAATGGGCCTTGAAAATATCATGCTAAGCAAAATAAGTCAGACAGAAAAAGCTTAGAATCATATGATTCCACGTATATGTGGGATATAAAACTATAACTCATAGACAGAGACAATAGTATGATCGTTACCAAAGGGAAGGGTGTAGGCAAGTAGTAAGGGTAAAGGGGGCCAAATATATAGTGATGGAATACATACTTAGTATCTTAATTATTTTTATATTTTTTAAAGTCTATAATAAACATTTAGCTTACTTAAGAAGCCATCCCATATTACATTTAAAAAGACTTTCCCAGAAATAATTTATTTATTAATGCACTTCTCCATTTATTCAACAAAGATTTATTTCATGCTTGTTATGCACCACTTGTGTGCTAGATATTATAAGGAATATACATATATATATATATATATATATGGAATATATATATATTTTACATATATAAATATATATATATTATATATTATATATATATATTGGGAATATATATTATATATATATAAGGAATATATGTATAAGGAATATATATATATATATTATATATATAAATATATATATTATATATATTATGTATATATTAGGAATATATATATTATATATATATGTAAGGAATATATATATATTTTATATATATATAAAATAGCTTAGCCCTGACCGGTTTGGCTCAGTGGATAGAGCGTCGCCTGCGGACTGAAGGGTCCTGGGTTCGATTCTGGTCAAGGGCATGTACCTTGGTTGCGGGCACATCCCCAGTGGGAGGTGTGCAGGAGGCAGCTGATCAATATTTCTCTCTCATCGATGTTTCTAACTCTCTATTCCTCTCCCTTTCTTTCTGTAAAAAATCAATAAAATATATGAAAAACATAATAGCTTAGTAGAGGAGACAAAGAATTTTAAAAATAGGCAAAAATGATAAGAATATGAAGAGAATGTGATGAGAGAAAGATGGAAGCGGGTTCTTAGATAAATGATCTGAGGAGGTTTACCAAGGATTTAATATTTGAACTGAACACTGAAACAGCCAGCCAGGAAGAGCTAGGGAAGAAGCAGATGGAAGAGCCTATGCAAAGCCTCCCACATAGTCACAACCACCTGTCCTCCTAGAACCCTCAGTGTAGCAGCACATGGTCTAATAATGATCCATTGGCTATGGGGTGAGAAAGAGGGGAAATCAATAGCAACTCAATTTCAATAAAAATATCTTTTAAGAAATATATTTGGGGGAAAGAGAATGTGTTTTATTTGAAATTTTTCAATGTGTGTAACATTTTAATGAGAAAACAAATTGGAACTCAGGAGACTAACTGAGCTGGATATATAAAGCTTGTCATCATCAGTATATTTGTGGCTATGAAACCTCAGGGAGAGTTGACATCATTGAGGCAGAGAAGGAGTTCAGATGCCCAGCCTGAGGGAGCCAGGAAATTGTGCAAAGAGCATGGAGACAGAAATAATGGGACATAAAAGAGATGTGGGAGTGCAAAAAGCATATATCTTGCTATTAAAGGCAGTTGAACATTTCGGAAGTGTGAACTACCTATGATCTCTTATTTTATTGGGTGTGGTTTTATAATACAAGATATAAATCAAATGTGGGCTGAAGGAAAGGACCCTACATAATACAATATTGTTATGTATAAGATAGGTCACCAAAGAAAGGGTGTATAGAATCTCAAGTTCATGGTAAGTTATTACCTTTTGATCACAGCATATTTTATTTTTTTCCTTTTTACATAGAAATGATCATAAGTCAATGAGGTTATTATCACATGATGCTGACTTTTTTCTTTTTCTTTTTTTTTCAATGTAGTAGAGGCAGGTGCATCAGCTTTTAAAGTGCTAGAAGGGGTAATGTTGCCAGATTTAGCAAATACAATGCAGGATTCCCAGCAAAGTTTGAACTTCAGATGGCAATGAGACATATTTTAGTATATGTGTGCCTCATGCAATATATGGAAGAATGTATCTCTATAATAAGTGGGAGGAGCTTGGGAAATGAAGAAATGTCTGTAGTAGATACAGTGGGGCCTTGACTTACGAGTTTAATTCTTTCTGAGACCGAGCTCGTTAAGGAGCTCATTAACTCAAATTACTCTATCAACTCAATGCAAAAAAATTCGGCCGAGAGACAGCTGGTATCTCAAAAAACCAGGACATTAGTCAGGACATTCGTAAGTCAAGGCCCCACTGTACTGTAGAGTGCAGAAGACAAGACTTCCTAAAAATACTAGTATATAGTAGGAGCAACAAACGTCATGTGTGTGTCCATATCAGTGACAATGGATGCATAACTGGTTTCAGGTGTCTGGCTTTGTGGTTTTATTTAGGAACATTCCACTGCATATATATTAGACACAGATCCCCAGTTGGTTGGATTTAAAGAGTTGTGGATTTGGAGGATAAAATATGATAGAAGGAAAGAGAAGCAAGAGAGTGGTTAAAAAGATTAAGTTTGATCAGGAAGTGATTTCAGGGCTATAGCAGTTTCCGGTGAGGAGGATGTACATGCTGAGGAGAAAGAATATAGAAGGCAACTAGGCATGCGCGGATCACAGAGATGAGAAAAACAAGGGGCTGGAAATGATACCCACATGGATTTTGAAGTCAGAGAGGGTAAAGAGAAATTTATAAACACATACTAAATCCTTGACTGAAAAATAACAGAATTACCAAATGGAGAGAGAGAGAGAGAGAGAGAGAGAGAGAGAGAGAGAGAGAGAGAGAGAGAGAGACATTGATGTGAGAAGCATGGATTGGTTGCCTACAGTATGCCCCCTGAGCAAGGATTGAACCTGCAATCTAGGTATATGCCCTGACCTGAAGACCTGAATCAAGCCAGCAACCTTTTGGTGTACTGAGGGCGCTACAACTAACTGAGTCACCCTGCCAGGGCGAGTCTATGTTCTTAAGAAGGCATGGTAGCACTTCTCTGTGAATTTAGAATTGCATTTGCTAAATCAATGACAAAATCAACACTATTCAATAAGTTTTATGAAGGATTTTCTCCTGTAAATATTAAGAATCTATTATAGTGCTTCTCCTTATGACATATTTCATGTTGCAAAAAAATGTTTCTTTATTTTGTATTTAATTTCATATTTTTTGCTACATTGAAATGTAATTCTAGAATGTATGAATATGTTCTTAAATATATAAATATATGTCCTTAATTGAGATGGGATTCTAGGACCTTATGTGCCTGCCACCAACATTAGCTGTGTATAAATTGTATCTCTTTATTTCTGTTTTTCTATAACACTATTTAGTTGAGAGAGAGAGAGAGAGAGAGAGAGAGAGAGAGAGAGAGAGAGAGAGAATACTTGTTAGATAGAAATACGGGAAAATGATAAGATCTTGAAACTTCTGTATATCATTGTCAATACTTGAAGGTTCAGTGTGAATAAGATTTCAACCAACCATTGGAAGGTTTTGAATAGAGGAGTGATTTTATTAAAAAATCTCTGTAGCAGTTGGATGGGGAATCAGCTCTTAATGGAAGAGCAAGTCTGGCAACAGGGGACTGATTGCAGGTTATTGCAGTAATAAAATCAAAAGTAATTGTGGTTTATCAGGTCATAGCTGGGAGGAAGTCACAAATAGTCAAATTCTGGACATAATTTGAGGGTGAATCTAACGCTATTTGTTGATGGATTAGATATAGGGCATAGGAGAACCTGCGCTAAATAGTTGACAAAAGTTATAACCATTTTTCAAATAGTGATCTTTAATATATTTTTATTAATATTTACTTTAGACTCATAAGACATATTTATCACCTATATAATATTATGTATAAAGGTGCACTGACTTTTCTAAAGCCAAAGAAAGGAATTAATGCCCAAGCAAAACAAACTTGGCAGGTGTAATGAAGATTAGGAAGTGTTTACAAAAGACTGAGATGATAAATGCTGACAATATTATCAGTTCTTCTCTATTTAACTTCTCATGCCAACACAATTGCCATGTTCCTTGGAGTGACTCTCATTTTAAAGAGATCTTTTCTAATGGCACGCTGTAACCATTAGCCAATGTGATTTTTCACAGTGATTTCAGCTCCTAAATTTCTAAGACTAAAATTCTCACGCCCAGCTTTAAAAAGCATCTTACTTAATAAACAGCACATCACTCTTTTTGAAAAAGATATGAAAAATTCCAGAAGAAGCGAACTTAATGTAACGTGATTTAATATCTGTGTTGGCAATGTGTTTTGGTATATTCTTATACATAGATGATCCACTTAAAATATACATGCCCCTTATGCAAGTGTTCATATGTTTAGATGGGGAGATTTTAAAACTATATGTGTACATTTTTTATTCCTGCTCTAGTTAAAAATATAGTGTTTTTGTAACCCATATTTCCGCAGTAGTATAAATTTCTGTGGTATATAAATTACCTTAGCATGTTATCTCAATTTATTATCACAGCTACTTTAAACAATGTAAGTTGTTATAATTATGATATTTAAGGAAATTAAAAGACTAAATGATTAATGCACATAAGTTCCCCAGTTAGTATCAGTTTATTTTGATCATTAGATTCCACATATGAGTGAGATCATGTGTTATTTATCTTCCTCTGACTGGCTTATTTCGCTTAGCATAATACTCTCCAGATCCCTCCATGATGTTGCAAAGAGTTAGAGATCCTTCTTCTTTACAGCTGCATAGTATTCCAAGGTGTAAATATACCATAGCTTTTTTATCCACTCATCCACTGATGGGCACCTGGGCTGTTTCCAGACTCACTTCTATGAAACTTAGATTAAGTTGCACAAATAGCATTTAAGTAGTTCATAAAGGCTCTGAAGAAAATGTGTATATATATATATATATATATATATATATATATATATATAGATTATATTCACAGATATAATAGAAGAACAGAGTCTTGGTGAAACATGATTTTCAACAGGTATGCCATGGCACCCACAGGAGACACACCTGTATGCTGCAAGAATTTTTAAAACATGCAATACCTGGCAATTTAGTTGAGGACAACTAAATTGACCTATTTTTCCTTGGACTGTCAAATTAAAAAAAAAAAATGACAACAGCCAATAAAAAAATAGAAGTCTGGTGTGAATAAATCAAAATTATACCTACATTTCTGTCATATGGGCAAAAATGTAAGATATTTTTAGGTGTGCCGCAGAATTTTAGTAACTAGTTTATGTATGCCGTGAGGTGAAAAAAGTTGAAAATCGCTAATGTACAGCCACAGATATTCTGCTATCAATGGATTTTAAATGGTGAAATAATGAAGACCTGGATAAAGTGGGAATAAATGTTCCTTTTTTTAAGCTGCTATTTATCAGAGTGCTCTGTACACTTGAGAGGGTTACATAGACCTTGGTGAAATACACACTACAGCGATGCAAATCATTACAAGACAGAGCACAGAATCTAGGGGGCCTGGTTAAGGAAAGTGCTGTTGATAAGGATGTGGATGGTAGGAGAGCAAATTCTAAGATTACTCTCACACATGTAAAGAAGAATGTGAGGCTATTTTCTCATTTTGTACTAAATTTGGGCTGGGGGCAGTTTAAAGGTTTGAAATAACAAAATAAAATTTCCCATTAGATATAATAGTTCAAGGACTGAGAAAGGTAAAGATCTCATTTGTTTGTGGTATCATTTTGTGGTATAAATCACAATAGAAAAAAATGGTGTGGGAGAAAACTATCTGTTGATGTTATTTTTTTTTAATTTGTCACCAATAGGGTGATGAGTATACTAGTAAAGAGCAGGCTTTAGCTCTCACTTTTTCATATGCTATGAAGTCTCATGTGTCATTGCCCAAAGGTATTATATTTGGATAGACATTTTAAAATCACCTTTTAGGCTTTGATTTTATCCCCCCTTTGCAGAGATTATTTCTTTGTTTAGAGCAGTTTGAAGTTCATGGCAAAACTAGAATGGAAGGTAGAGAGGTTTTACATATACTCTTTGCCTCCACACATCACATGGTGCTCATTATTAAACTCCCACCCCCGGGTTGGACATGCATTGCAATCCAGGAACTTACATGGACACACCAATATCATGACGCACCATTACCAACCAAAGCCATAGCTTACGTTAGGGTTTATTCTTGATGTTGGACAGTCTATGAAACATGATCCTTTTATTAAGCATGAAACTCCTTCCTGCAAGTACAACAGGTGAGAGAAAAGTATGTCTTGCTTAGACCAGGGCTTAACTCAGGCCCCTTAGTCTTACCAGAGGTTTGGGAAACCTTCCAACAATGACTCCAGTTTTAAAAACACTTTTAGGAGAAAGAGAACTAAATTTAGAGTTGGACAGATCTAGGTGGTAATCCTCTCTCTAGATCTTTGACTTTGAGTAATTTAATCTAATTTTTATTCATTTATTTCTCTCATCTTAAAGATGAAAATAATATTAAAATTCACAGGTTTCTGAGAAAGAATTAAATGATGTCACATATAAGAAATACTTACATAACACCTGGAATAATTAGTCATTCAGTAAATGGTAGCTTTTCCTAAATTTTCTAAATCATATTTTACTCAAGACTAATGTCATTAATGCCAGCTCTAACTTCTTAGAATAATGGTGAATGTATATTGACAAGCTTTAAAAAATGCAGTGTAATACATTATTACTAGAGGCCAGGTGCATGAAATTCGTGCACAGGGGCCTCCCTCAGCCTGGCCTGAAGCCTCTCCAATCCTGGACCTCTCGGGGGATATCCGACTGTCGGTTTAGGTCAGGGGTGGGCAAACTTTTTGACTCGAGGGCCACAATGGGTTCTTAAACTGGACCGGAGGGCCGGAACAAAAGCATGGATGGAGTGTTTGTGTGAACTAATATAAATTCAAAGTAAACATCATTACATAAAAGGGTACAGTCTTTTTTTTCAATAGTTTTATTCATTTCAAACGGGCCGCAGGCCGTAGTTTGCCCATGGCTGGTTTAGGCCCTGGGGGATTGAGCCTACACCAGCAGTCAGACATCCCTCTCGCAATACAGGACTGTTGGTTCCTAACCACTTGCCTATCTGCCTGCCTGATCGGCCCTAAACACCTCTGCCTGCTGGCCTGATGCCCCTAACTGCTCTCCCATGCCAGCCTGATTGCCCCCTAACTGCCTCTGTCTCAGCCCCCACCACTGTGGATTTGTCCAGAAGGACATCGAGAAGATGTCCAGTCTAATTAGCATATTACCCTTTTATTAGTATAGATTATTCACAGAAATCATGAAGTATTATCAGATGCCAACCTCAAAAACAGGTTAACTTTGGCATGAGGTAGATGTGCTAATAAAACATGAACAATTTATGGAAATGTTCTGAAAACTGACATTTGCATTATTGTGCCATATAGAAAATTATCTGTTTCAAATAAGAACCTAAATGTACCACCTTGTCCCATGCTTAACTTACTTACATGTGACTTTGAACTATATGGGAAAAAAAAGAGAAGGCAAAAATGAGATACACTCTCTGATAATTCATTTTTGCTTCATGGGAATAAGGATAAATTTAATATATAAAAGAAATTTATTTAATAATTAGTTTATAACACATTAGCATTTTTTTCTGAAAATTTAACATCGGAATCCAAAGTTTATGCCTATATTTTGACTATTCTTCTATTATTTAACTGAATAATTTTGAACTATATCTCTTTCTTTTGATTTTTATTTGTATTTTTCCACTTATCAAAGGAACCTTTTTTCCTACATTCCCATCCACTTTACATGAACATAAAGAGATAGAAGATTTAGTGATTATGAATGATGTTCAAATTCATGACTGTGTTGTAGTACATATCTTCTCATTATCCTTTGTTTAGATTTGCAGGATTAAACAATAAATTATGTTATTTTACTTGGCCTTCAGTTAATTATATTAGAAGCTGAGCTTATAATTTACAATGAAGTAAATTAATGTGTGAGTGTTTTGTTGTCACTGTTGCTACCATAAATAATTACCTCTATATTTTCTAATGTTGACTTCTCATTAAAGATTAACATAGAATTAGTGACAAAATGGGATTCTCACCAAATACAAAATCCCATAAAAATTAATGCTTCCGAAGCTGTAACTTGAAAATCCAAAAAGCACTTTGATTAAAATCTGTTCATTCTCTTTATAAAACTTATATTTCTGCTTCAAACACACACATGAAAACACAGACACATTTTGTATAAAAGCAAGAAGTGTGAGGAAATGTCTTAATCAAGTGTAATAAACTGTTTATGATAATGCATTCATAGATATTTTGTGTTAACACAAATCATGGGAATATCAAACTAGTATGAATCTGGGTACCTCTCTAATATTAAACCACCCTGATGTTCCAGGGGGGTCTTCTAAAGATAGCCAGGTAACTGCACATCATGTAAGGTGATTTGGAAAGTATAATACAAATAAAATGCATTATTTTGAGAATTCTTGGCTTGGAAATCATTTAGTCAAGAGGTCCGCATGAATGCACTTTTGCCACAAAAGTTATAAATTATACATAACACAGCATAACATTAAAGCATTAGCATAACTTAATAGCAAGGGTCTATCACTGGTTAAATAAAAAAGCTCTGAAGGCCTCCCTTCTGACAGATTTGACTTTGTTATCATATTGCTTGTATGCTAGCACAAATTGATTGTTAAAAGCATCTCAATACTATGAATCCTAACTTTCACTTTTTGTCAATTAGGCCAGGAAATATTTGATGTATCAGCATGTTCAGGTAGTTTACATGTTGTTAACATCAACCGAACCTCACCTTTGTTCTCTACATGGTGATAAAGTTTTGTGCCAAGACATGCTTGTTCTCAAAACAGTAAAATATAACTATCTCAGGGTGAAGAATGTCATTTGTTCTGCATTTTCCCTGTGGTTTATACAACATCCTACATTTTATAAAGTGGAGTGCTACAAAACTGTCTTTTCTATAAAACTTTCTGGAAAAGCATTTACCATTTTACTATAGGTTCGCCTGGTTCATAGAAAAAAGAAAAGAATTTTTTTCATACTTTCCATACCACGCCATTACAATCCGTTTGTTAAGAATGCTCTAGGGCATGCAGTACCACCTTGTGTTGGGGTGCTTTAGACGGAGGACCATATGTGGTGCTGTCCCAGGAAACAGCAGGGTTCAGATCCAAGGCTTTCTTTTTTCCTTATCCTAACAGGCCATGCATTTATACATTGCTTTCATCAGTGCTATTTATTTAGTGTAATTAGCATACTTTTGGTGCATTTGTTAAGAATACTATGCACGACATTATTTACATGAATCTAGATCATCACAGCATTGTAATTAAAATGCAGTATTCTGCATTATATAGCTAGGTTACTCACAAGGACATTTGATCATCGACCAAATCTGATCTGGAAAAGCTGAAAATTATTTTGCTGCACAAGTTGTCTTCCACCTAAAAGGTGTAAGATGAGGACACACCAGGCTTCGTTGGATACATTGATGAATGTGTATTTGAGGCAAGTGTTTATAATCCGCTAGACCTGTAATGAAAATGTCCATGGTATCTTGGCCCATAAATTATGAGATTACTCTAAAAGTATTTAGTTTATTCCTGATATATGTACTTAAATTGATTTTTTAAAAATATTTTTATTGTTGATAATATTACAAATATCTCCCGTTTACTCCCCTTTACCACCCTCCTCCCAGCTCCTGCCCACTCCCACACCCAGGACTACACTACCCTATTGCCCGTGACCATGGGCTATGCATATAAGTATATAAGTTCTTTGGTTTATCTCTTCTCGTCCCCTCTACACCACATTGAGGTATGTCATCTGTTTCATGCCTTCACTCTTTGGGTCTTATTTTGTTGGTCAATTCATTTTGTTCATTATATTCCACAAATAAGCCAATCTGAGAAAGGCAAATATCACATGATCCCACTTATTTAAATTTATTTAAATATATAATTCAGAATTATATATTCTGAAATTATTATACAATCTATAAATTAATACAACAATTAATTTATGTAACAAGGAATTAGGTTTTCTGCTTCCTCAGAATCAGAATCTCAGAAAACAATACCAATTTCTTTGTATTTGATTTGGATTTTGGTAACTATTTTAAATTATCTCAAATCATTTTCCATAATGAAGTGCTACTCTCCAGAAGAAAGGAACTTAGCTGAATCTTGTATCGCCGAGGGGAAGGAATACCCTGACTCTAACACCCTCTGGCCTACCTGTATAACCTAAGAAAGAAAAATAAAAACAACTAAGAAATACTTGCAAAGGTCACAGCCCATAGATTCAAATTAACTAAAAGACTGAGATTTAACCAAATATTGTAGAAAATTTACCCACTACTACCACCACCTGCTACCAAGCCAATATATTCCAGTGTAAATAGTGGTTACTACTGAAGAGGCTGTAAAACAGAGTCTTTCTCTAAACAGAAGTTTTTAGGAAAGTCCAAAGAAAATAGGGGGGGTGGGAAGAGAGAAATAAATCTGTTAGAAATCTCTGGGTCCAACAGTTAAGACAAACAATAAATACAATAAAAATCTTAACCAGATTACCACAAAAACTCACAGTAAAAGCCTAATTTACCTCAGTTTCCATATATTATCTCCAGTTTTTAATAAAAATTACAATGTGTGCCAAGAAACAAGGAAAGAAACAACAACACTAAAAGCCTAAAGAAACAGAGAAAACATCAGAACCATTCTCAAATATGACACAGATGTTGTAATTGTAAGAACATGTATTTAAAAAAACAGTGACATACCTTCAACCTCACTGATTATTTCCTTGGCTGTGTCTAGTCTACTGATGAGATCATCAAAGGGATTCTTTATTTATGTCACAATTCTTTTTTTTTATTACTTGCATTTTATTTTTATTACATTTTAGTAATTCTATTACTTAGCTTCTCTTCCTTTTCTATTCTAGTATGTTTTCCAACTTATCCATTAGAGTTCTCATGAACATAGATGCAAAAATCCTCAACAAGATACTAAAAAATTAAAGTAAGCAATGTACAAATACATTAAATATCACATTTAAGTAAAATATATTTCACATATTCAAGGCTGGCTTACCATTTGAAAGTCAATCAATTTATTCCACCACATCTACAAGAAAAATGAGAAAATTTATATGATTATAACATATATGTGGAAAATATTTGACAAATTGAAACATCCATTCATGATAACTACTTTCAACATATAAGAAATAGGATAGAACTTCCCTGACTTGATAGAAACATTTGCAAAAATGTACAATTATCTAAGATCAACTGGAACACAAATATATGGTCTCAGCACTCTGCTTTAATTTCATACTGGAAATCCTACCTAATTTCATCTATACTAATAATAGAGGAATGTGCAAATTTTCTGGGACACCCTCACAGTAATAGTAATGACCAAACAGTAGGCTGAGTGGGGTGACCAGGCCAGCAGGGGGCGCTGTTGGGGGTGATCAGGCCGGCAGGCAGAGGTGGTTAGGGGTGATCAGGCTGGCAGGCAGGCGAGCAGGTAAGAGGCAGCACTCCCAGATTGGAGAGGGTGCAGGCTGGGCTGAGTAGATGCCCACCCAGTGCACGAATTTCATACACCGGGCCTCTAGTAAGACAATAAAGGCAATAAATCTCTCTATATACAGATTGGCAAGTATGAGGAAATATGAATGAAATACTAAGGATTACATAATCCATATATGAAATAGAGTGAATATTGTGTATCGAGGTATCTGAAATTCACACTTTGATTATATGTGTGTGCATTTGTGTATCTATATACATACAATCATGCAAAGTATGATGTAATATAACATACAGTGTGCCATTTTCTTCCTCATAGTAGTTAATTTAGAGGAAGAAAAGCATGTATTTGCATTTTTCTGATAATTTTACATATCAAAACTTCCATGGCTAATAAATAATACAGTTGAAAAATAAGAACTAATGTTTTCTTGTTGAAGGAAGTAATTAAACTCTTACTTGTGAACCATATAATTTATGATGAGTATGTATTTCTGTACTAGTTAATTAAAACTCCCATCACTTTTTATGAGTATACTTTGAAATAAGTATAAAGATTTAAATGTTGGAGAATGCTATATATATATAGTTATTGCCTCAAAGTAATTTTCATAGATTGTAGGATCCAGAGAATGAGACTCAGTAGTGAAATGAGTAAAATGAATCTTTTATAAGATATTTTACTGGATGCTTTTTCCCCCCTCAAAAAGAGTATTTCACACAAAGATAAATGAGGAACTTTATTTATTTTAAATTTCCACTAGAACTTTTCTATTTAATTTTCACCTTAAATTTTCTAAAATCATTGTCATCTATCCCCACAAAAATCATATGCAAACAAAAATGAGAACAACCTATAATAGGCTTAAATGCATGTGTTAGTTCATTTCTAGGCTCAAGCAACAACAATTTCTGAGTTAAACATTGTGAGACTTCAGCTGGGATGTTGACAGTCTTGACACGAAGTTAAGTCCAGTAAAGGCTCTTTCTCAAGTGCAATAGAAACATGGGAGAGCATTTGGGAAATGTGATTTTCACATACTTAGGTAACATATAATAATATATATATATTTAATATATTTTGATATTTCCTCTACATTTCCAATACTGTTAATATTGCTTCGTGCATTTTCCAAGAAAAATCCTGTCTCTGGGTAAGGGACAACCTTAGCTATGCAGTATCTTCTTTCTTCCTAAAAGTTTCCTCCCAGATCATTTCTTCCTGTTGATACCATTGAACTTCTCATAGACATACATCATCCCTCTTGCTGTTAGCAGATAAGGTAGATCTTTTGGATGTACCTTCCTCTACTTACTTTCTGCATTCAGGAGGAATTGGAGTCCAAACCATGTTCTCTAGAAGGAAAGACCATAGTGCTCACTTCTATGAGAAGGCAAATTGCAAGTATTTGCAGATATTACTATGCTACTTGAAAATTATAAATGCTACAAAAATAAATAGAAGTGGAAAATGTTTATTTATTTATATAATATATGCATAAGTATATATTATTGCATATGTTTCCAGTGTGTAAATATAATATATAATTACAGAGTAACCATTTTTTATGTATTTGTGTACATTGCTGTCTTACTCTTCCTTGTCTGGCAGTCCTTATTAATACAGTTATAATGTTGAGGCTCTATCAGATGTAACTGTGATGTGGAAAATATTGAATCACTGCCTGGCTGACCCGTGAATAGCTATCATACTCATAAATATAGCACATAATGCATAATTTTATGCTTCAACACAGAGGGGAGTAACAAGTTTAGAATGATTAATGTCAGTATTGACAAAATCACCTACAATAATGTTACCTGTGATTCTCATGTTTTCTTAATAGTGAGTTTTAGAGAAAATGCCATGTATTAGTTTTTTGTTGAGCATATTACAATAGATAATGAAACCATTACATATACTGTTTCTAACATTATATCATTAAAGATTAATGATAAACTGTATTATCTTGTTCATAATAAAGGGCTAAATCTCCCCATATTATCCTCACAAGCTAAATATTCAATCAACTTAAGCCTTAGTTCATAATAGATGCAGGAACGGTTTCAACTACTGAGAAATCTCCTCAGCATTAAAATACATTAGAGGGACATGTGTAGTACTTTCAAAAATTTTTTTAAATTAAAAAACTAAAACATTTTAGAAAAACAGGGCTTGAATGTATATGGATCCCTCACATAAACCCATAGCCTTTTATGGAAATCCAGATTTAATTAAAATGATAATAATACAAAGTATTAATGTAGAGACCAGGATTTATTTATTTATTTATTTATTTATTTATTTATTTATTTATTTTAATATATTTTATTGATTTTTTACAGAGAGGAAGGGAGAGAGATAGAGAGTTTAAAACATCAATGAGAGAGAAACATCGATCAGCTGCCTCCTGCACACCTCCCACCGGGGATGTGCCCGCAACCAAGGCACATGCCCTTGACCAGAATCAAACCTGGGACCCTTCAGTCCACAGGCTGATGCTCTATCCACTGAGCCAAACCAGTTAGGGCCAGGATTTATTTTAAAATGAACTAAAGCTACCTACATAGGAAATCTTTCAGCAATATGTCCCTTTCTGTTTTCAATTATAAAACAACAAACAGGAATTTAAGTCACACATAATATTTAAAAAATTAATGTATATATGTCTGTATTATAAAAAAAATTAAGTATAACTTTTATATTTCCTTATTTAAACATAGTTTGAAAAGTGACTAAGAACTTTAATGTTGGTTTTGAACTGCAACAGAGTGAAACACAGATATACAGCCTGGTCAGAGGAAATGGGTCAAACAAAATATTACCAGGTGAGACTGAAACCTGTATTCTACTTTGGAGAAAAAGTGACACCTCCAGGATATGAACTTGTCCCAGGGACTCTCAGAGTCTCCCCAGTTGTTATCTGCATTTAACTCCTGTAGCACCTGTAAGTGTTTATGCCATTGAAATTCCTCATGGGAAAGATAGAGAAGGTTCCTTTATCTACCGAAATATACAAGCACATCAGACACAATAAGAAATCTCCTCAATGGTGCTTCTCTGAATGGCCCCTGTTCCTAAATTGAATGCATATTACTTTTATAGCTATAAACATATATTTAAAATATGTCCAAGTAAACTTTTGATTTATCCGTCTATATCCAGATTGAATTTTATCACTTCTTGATACCTTCCTTGTATTCTTCTGTATATATTTTTATGAAAGTTCACGTCCAAAGAATTATCTATCTTATATTATCTTACCTAATACTAGACAAACATGTAAATTGACCATCCCTTCACTACGCTCACCAGCCAATCAGGAGACTATGCAAGTTAACCCAACAAAGATGGCAGTTAATTTGCATACATAGGTGTCCAGCGACCTGGGTCCTGGGAACATTATTGGCACCCAGGTCACTCTGAGGTAGGCCTGTGTGGGCCCTGAGCAACATAGGAAGGGCCTGAGCCAGGGGCTCCTGGGAAGGGGTGGAGCTGGCCATCAGAGCTGAGGGGGGGGCCTCGGCCAGAGGCATTAGGCCTGTGCAGGGGGTGGAGCTGGCGATCGGGGGGAGATGGGGGTCCCCTGCCCAGGCCTGACGCCTGGGCCAGAAGCATCAGGCCTGGGTGGGGGGCGGAGCCGAAGATCAGAGGGAGATGGAGATCCCCTGCCCAGGCCTAATGCCTCAGCCAGAGGCATGAGGCCTGGGTGGGCAGCTGATCAGCTATTAGAGGGTGATGGGGGTCAACGCCTCTGGCCAAGGGGTCAGGCCTGGGTGGGGGGCTCAGGTGGGGATCAGTGTGAACTACAGAGGAAACACCTTTTCTGACTGCTCATTGGCTAAGCTCCCTGTACACCACTGGTAATATTCTTAGTAACTTGGGTAATAAGAATCCAAAAAGGTGATCTAGGGTTTTTCACCACACTCCTGGCAAAAAAAATGAAGGTCTTCTGCTAGAGGGCTAAGAAATGTCATATCCTGCACTAGCCGGTTTGGCTCAGTGGATAGAGCCTCATCCTGCCGACTTCAGGGTCTGGGTTCAGTTCTGACCAAGGGCATGTACCTAGGTTGCAGGCTCCTCCCTGGCCAGGGCCCAGGTCAGGGCTCATGCAGGAGGCAACCAATCAAAGTGCTCCTCTCACTTTGATGTTTCTCTCTGTCTTTCCCTTTCTCTTCCACATTCTCTAAAAATCAATGGAAACATATCATCAGGTGAAAATAAGAAAAAAAATAATAATAAAGAAATGTCATATCCTATGAAAGACACATCTTGAAAATGCCTAAAGAAAGTTGTAATTTTTTCATGGTGAAGGGACTGGAGTCCGTGTTGATGAAAACACCTTGGTGGTTGTGGTGACTGGCAGTGGCTGCAGCAGCGGGGTGATGGGGCTGATGCCTTCCCCTGATCAGCCGGGTTGCCTCCCACAAAGGGAGGCCAGACTGTGGCTTAGGCCCGCTCCCCAGGGGAGCAGGGAGCGGGCCTAAGCTGTCACTAGGACATCTCCTGAAGGTTCCCAGTATGTGAGAGGGGGCAAGCTGGGGTGAGGGGACCCTCCCCGCCCAGTGCACAAATTTTGTGCACCGGGCCCCTAGTTATGTATAAATGTCCTGAGTCCCTTGTACAACATCAAGTGATTGAAGCCTATGAATTGTCTAAGCATCTTTACGCTTCCCACAGAATCTAGAAAAGTGTCACTTTTCAAAAATGTTAATTCTACTGAAATTAAAAATAGTACTCCAGATTGTTTTATCACATATAATAGGCATTTTTTCATATTTAGTGCATAGAGACACTGGGGTTATGCTGGCTCTATTCAATTGCATTGAAAATACACAAACAAGGGGTCCATTTTTTCTGAGTCTTCTTTGTAGATCTCTGATTGCTACTTTACATCAGAGCCTTCTAAGAGCCGGATGTTATAGGCAAGGCACCGATGTTATTTGGATTTATGGGAGATTTGAGAGAAGGTGGACTGCTGAAATAAAAACATAAAACTCTAGGTGCCTTGTGTGCATGTGTGCTTGTAGGCCTACTTGGAAGGCTCTGTATTATACTGATAATCAAGACTCTTTGCTGGGGTTTGGTACCATATTGAATAATGTCAATACAGGAAGTTCTGCTTGACAATGTGTTTGTCATTGTAAAAATGAGCAATGGAAAACTGTTCTGAAACTGTTTCAGATCATGAAATGTGGACCCTTGACATATCTCCAAGATCAGTGAAAATTATAATTGAATAAATGCATGTCATTACAACTGGTACACTCTTGTTGCCTAAAGAGAGGCTCAATTTATTTGAGATTGCACAAAGTTAAAAATGTCTTTTAGCTTGTTTGTCAGGGACAGCTCTAACTTTTTTTCTTATTTTTGTTATGTCATTATGTCTTTGAGATTAAATATTTTAAAAGCTATGAAAAATAGTATATGAATGTATATGCGCTTCACTTCTTTATCAAATGTTATAATTTAGTCATATTTGTGTCAGTATGTAAAATGTAGGTTCCAGTTCATGCAGTCTTTCTTTTCAAAAAAATTAATAGTTTAATTCGCTATTTATCTTTAATTAAATTGTTAAACAAGTATATATAAAATTTTCACATTTTATGTAAAAAGTATTACATATTATACATTATTATTCATCTTTTTTCCTTTAGATATTTATAAAATATGTATCTACATTGATGTACATGTCCCTGGGCTCATTCTTTCTCACAGGTGAAAATCTGTCCATCATTACTCAGTGGGTTACCTCTTCAGATACTGATGGGAGTTCATGTGTTTTGAAAATTTCTATCCCTGAACATTCTTGCCTCAGAAATTAAGATTTTTTTCCTCAATCTCAATGGCCTGGAATAATAACTTGTTTTCATTTTAATTCTCATTTCATTAAATATAGTTAGCTTTGTCATATTTTTAAATATTTGTTTTGCCATTCAATTTTCTCTTATTTGAAATACTTGTTTAGATAACTTAGCATTTTTGTATTGGGCAGTCTCACTGCTTGTATATTTGTTTTATTGGCTTTTTAAAAATTTTTTTAATATAAATCATGGTTTGATTCGATATAATTCAAATACCATTTTTGAAAACTATCTTTTTACTATGTTCAGGGATATTTTATTGAATGTAGTTTTAAATTTTGATGTCAAATTTATTGATTATATACTTAATGATTTCTGATCTAAGATAATCTACCTTACTATGAAATAATTAAGATTTTAAAAATTATTTTCTAGAGATTTTAACAATTATTTATCTAGAATAAATACATTTTAATGAAATAAGATAGGGGAAATTACATATTTTTTAGTAATTTTTTAAAAAATACCTTATTTTTTTCACCAATTCACAATAACTTTGAGTCTATTGGTTCATTTTAATCTCTGGGCTAATACCACAGTTTCTTGTCATTTATGATATTAATTTTATTCTTAATCTTTAAGTTTATCTAAATTATTTTCAGTCCTTTAACTTTTCATCTAACTGTAGCCCAATTTTTCAAATGTATTTTTAAAATCTTTTTGGTATTTAAAACACTAAATATATAGATTAGCTTTGGGAAAAGTGGCATCTCATATTTGTAAGCATATTATAGTTCTTATTTTGGTGTACTTTTTTACATTCTTTAGTGAAATTTAGTACTATTTCTATGAATATCCCCATATATTGGTCAGTATGGTATCTTACAGTTTTGTTACTAAGGTGAATAAATCCTTTTCTTTCCTACTACAGTTTCCGTGTGTGTGTTGTGTGTGTGTGTGTGTGTGTGTGTGTGTGTGTGTGTGTGTGTGTGTAGATGAAATGTTTTGGGGAAGGTGGGGATCAATCTTCACTAACTACATATGACTGATGAATTTGTAGTATTTATATTTCTTGAAATATCCATTAGTCCAAAGCAGTTTAATAGGCTCAAATAATTGGAAGATAGGCTGAATCTCTTTGGGAATTCTTTTTTTTTTCTAAATCTTTATTATTGAAAGTATTACATATGTTCCCTTTCCCCCATTGACCTCTCTCAGCCCACATCTGCCCCCCACCCCAGGCCTTCATCACCCTATTGTTTGTGTCCATGGGTTATGCATATATGTATAGAAGTTCATTGGTTGATCTCTTCCTACCTGCCCACCCTCCCCTGCCTTCCTTCTGAGATTTGACAGCCTATTTTGATGTTTCTATGTCTCTAGATCTATTTTTGTTCATCAGTTTATGTTGTTCATTAGATTCCACATATGAGAGCGATCATGTGACACTTATCTTTCTCTGACTGGCTTATTTGACTTAGCATAATACTCTCCAGGTCCATCCATGCTGTTGCAGATGGTAAGAGTTCTTTCTTTTTTACAGCTGTGTAGTATTCCATTGTGCAAATGTACCATAGCTTTTTGATCCACTCATTTGCTAATGGACACTTAGGCATGATGTGGACACTCTATAAATGATTTGGTCTGCATTTAATTCTTAGGTACATCTTTAAGGTTGAGTTAGATAAGTAAAAATGAACTTAATCCAAATAGAATATGGAAGATCTAAATTAGTATACAAATTCAGATGCAGCTGGTTTTCATAAATGCTTCTTGAATGTTTACATGGGCCAGTCATTGCTTCTACATGCCCAATATTTCAGTAATTAAATAAATCCTGAAGAAGATTTATTTACTTTATTTTAGAAGAAAACTGAGGCTCAAAAATCCAATCATCTTCATGGGTCATATAGTAAACGGCATAGCTTGGCTCTAAAACTGGGTTCCTTGTCTCCAAATCTAGTGCTCTTCTTATTATATCACACCTGCTGTTATGAAAATACCAACCCCAATATTCATTTTTGATATTTCCATTGCCTCTTGTTTTAGTATTAGTTACTTTCTAATGAAAATCCAATTACAGAATTTTCTGTATTTATACTGTTGTGAGAATACTTTCTCAGAAAAAAGAATCTTCTGAGTCATTGTGTTTTCTCAAAGTAGGGAACAACTACATTAAATTGTTCATTGATTTAGCAGGTCCCTGAGAAGAGCATGACAAGGTAACTTAAGGGTAGAAGGAAAGGATCAAAGATAAGGTAGAAGATCACCAAAGGCAAACTGAGGCAACTGCAGCTTAGATTTCCTACCACCGTGTAGCACAACTACCAAGGGAAAGAATAACCAAGGGACAATTTGTCCCTTACCAAAATGCCCACTAATGTCCATTACTGTGTTCTTCAGCAGGGCAGGGCTGAGTTATTTCTGAAGTGAGGATGCGTGCTCTCAGTTACTGTAGGCTGCCAACATGGAAGAGAACTCATCAAAGGTTGCAAATGTCTTTCTAATTCTCAGAACCAACCTAAAGTCTCCTGACACTCTTCCTCTAGTGAACCCAAGGGGTGTTTTATTTTATTTGTTGTTTATTTTTCCATCCCTAGGGAAATACTTTCCCTGAGGATCCCTATCAAACACTACTGTACGTTTGCATTGTTCACTTGATTGTAAAAGCTCTGTAACATGAAAACTTTTAAAATACACATAAGATATGGCTGCATATATGAATAAACTTCCATAGATGTTGACATTTTCATTTTATGTTATGGAGAGAGAGGGGAGTACAATGGACTTAAAAACACAATGTACTCATGCTTTGACTAAAAATCTTACAAACTTTGCTTAATAATACAGTCTAAAAACATTTATAGTTGGAGTAGCATGGAAAATCAAATCCTGCAAATGTTTATACACTTCAGTTTCCAATTTCCCCAATGACTTGGAAATTAATTGTTGAGTTTATCTGACTAAAATTGTCAGGTGTTTCTAAGCCACAGGGATAGTTAAAAATGGTTCACCTGTACATTGAAATTGATGTCATCCAACTAAATGTGAGTGGGTGGCCAGACCTAAGTCTGAGATGATAAATTTGTAGTTTCCTTTCAGCTAGCTAGACTTCCCAAATATCCATACTGACCTTTGCCCTTGGGCCGCCTGGGACTTCAGGATCGTGGTCAGAAATCTGGTATCCATGTTGAACTTCTTTCTGCTGACAGGTTTCTCTTTAATTATTTTTTCTTGGATAAGGTTTTAGAATAGGATAACTTTTTAGAATGGATCACATTCTTTGAAACTACGTTAAAAAACAAAATATGCAATTTTCTATCACAAAGGACAAAACTTACAGGCTTAACAGATTCGCTTGTTTACTAATGATCTCTATTTGAGATAATGGAAGTCCTGGCAGGTTGTTACTTATTGAATTTCAGTAAAAAGCAGAACTTGGATAGACTGAACTAATAGGTATTATTATTATTATTATTATTATTATTATTATTTTATCATTTCCTATTCAATTCAGTACAATATCTCATCGTTGTAAACATCAAAAGAATATTAGAAATGGTTCAATCCTAATTTAAACTTATTTCTAAAGGCTTTCAGTATTCATATGATATAGAACAGTGATTTTTTTTCACTTAATACATATAAATTTCAATTGCTTGATAGAATTTGTAGATAGATGTGTGAAAGGTGACTAAAATATTGACATGCCAAATCCATCATTACAAGAATGAACTATTTCCTCTGTAGCACACAGTTCTCCATGAAAAGGGACCTAAGATTATCACCTCATCTCTGTATGACTCAGTTGCTATATCTGTAAAATGAAGTGAAATAGATGGGCTATCTTGAAAATCCTTTTTAGCTTGCACAGTCTACAAAAGGTACTCAAAACCAAAGAATACATTTTCCCAAAGCCTCACATTATTCTCAGTGCTGTCATATAAAGTGTACAAAATGAATAAGAAAAACATTGAAAAGCCAAAATAATAAAGGTCATCATCAGTGTATAACTTCTCTGTTTTGTACATTTTATATTTTTGTGATAATTACAAGTTTGATTCAGGAACAGGAGCAGAAACTTATCTTTTTATCTCTATCATAGAACTATCTCAGGCCCTGACCTTCCTTACATTATGCTATTTTAATTTCTTCTCTGAGTTAATCTTATCTCAATTATCTTTGGTTAATCACTCAATAAAATTAAGCTATACTTTTGCATATCTGTAGCTGGCAAATATGATCTAAAATTGCTCATAAATAGCAAAAGTCAAGAAATATGTGCAATGTTATCCATGCAGCCTGAATTTTTTTTTTACACTAAATGGGTGGCTATTTTCAAGTTCATTTTGCACTCAGACCTTTACTGTTGCTAAATGAGAGTACAAATCTCTTGGAACAAAGGGAAACATCAATTCTGAGGCAGGGCAAAGCCACTGGGCGGAGCTGCCTTTTCTTCCCCAGGGTGGAGTGCCTCTCCTGTTCTCACTACATCTGGCAGCACAGATGGCAAGAAAATTAATAGGAGGGAGGAAGCTTTGACCTCATGTGGATATAAACAAGTCCTGAGACTACACAGGCAGGCAAATTCGATAATAGCCTTAAAAGAGACCTTGAAAGTTCATTGAGTTCAGCTCCCTGCTGCTGATAGAGCTGTACTTGACAAAGTCTGATGTCCTGGGCCAGCATCCTTGAGGTAATATGCGTAGAGATACCAGAATAGGACAGCCATGCAGTGCATCTCCTTAGGTAAGTGTGGAAGTAGGATAGGAACATCTGTTTTAGGTTAGTATATCGTGATGGAGATAGGAGATGAGGAAAATGACTTTAAGCTCTTCCTATCCCATTGATTCAACACATTAGAATCCTCAGAGACAAAGAGCCTATAAACAGATGTTCATCTCTAAACAGATTTATAGGGTTAAACCAACTAGCTTTTTCAAGAACATGTTGGTAGTTGACATTAGTCACTAAACAAATACAGAACCATTGATTACAGAACCATTGATCTGAAAAGTCATCTGGATTTTGCACATGTTGTTTGTAGCAGCCTTGAACTGACTATTCAGATGCTGTTGACAGGAGAGTGCGGAAGTATTTCCACCCTCATCGCCCTCACCATCTTCCATTAAAGGTGGCTGTATGTTCCAATGAGCCTTAACCCGTGGCCATTTGGAGGGTTTTAAAGAAAGATTTGTGCCCTAATCGGTTTGGCTCAGTGGATAGAGCATCGGCCTGCGAACTGAAAGGTCCCAGGTTCGATTCTGGTCAAGGGCATGTACCTTGGTTGCGGGCACATCCTCAGTAGGGGGTGTGCAGGAGGCAGCTGATCGATGTTTCTCTCTCATCGATGTTTCCAACTCTCTATCTCTCTCCCTTCCTCTCTATAAAAAAATCAATTAAAAAAAAGAGCTTTTCTGATTCAAAGGACAAATGAATCTTATGCAGTACTTTCTCCCTTTCCACTTTTCTTGAACATGGGCTTGGTATATTGTAGTCATGGAAGCAAGCAAGAGAATTGCAAATTACTTACATTGTCCAGCAACTTTCCTGGCAATGCATTTTTGTTACATGAAAATAATTAACTCCCATTATTATGCCAGGTTTTCTTCATTTACTCAATTTGAAAACACACCTAAAAGATGTATTTAATTGTGTCTGAATTTTTCTTTACAATATCTTAACTCCAAAAGACTATGCCAAGGTAGGCAGAGTAATATTAATTCAACTCTTATTTCAACATATTACTTCAACTATTATTATTATTATATAATACAGAGGTTTAGAATCTAGAAATATTTCTCAAACACTATATCACCAAAATCCTTTCCCTTAGCCTCAACAATTTTTTCTCCAGTTACTTTACATTTCATCTCAATTAAATGAACCACTCCACTACATATTAAAAAAAAAAACTTTCCATTTAAAATTAAATATGGAAAAATACTAGGTGGATACAGTTATGTATATCTAAACCCTCTTACAAAATGAAACCTAAGAAGCATTATTTTATATGAGGGGTACTTGAAAACTACATATGCATATATATCCATGAATGTATATATGAATGATTAAGAGATTGTGTTAAATTTGAATATCCAAAATATTTTACAAATAGATCCAAATACTGGTGCCCCCAAATTGCATTACCCTGTGGTTCTATAGCATGCATACAGGTAATCTAGACAACTTGTTAAAACCACATTCAAATGTTGATCCAGTAGGTTGAGTTGTGGAGTCCAGCAATTTACATTTTTTAAACAGGTTCCAGATGACCCTGATATTGATGGTCTGAGAACCAAATTTTCAGTAGCACAGACAGAAAAATATCTTAACTAATCTTCATTAATAACACTATTATACATGTACTTCTTCAATACGAGAGAGAGCAATTGTCTTTGGCAAAGGTGTTGCCCTATGCTCTTCAAAACCATGTTTCTATTTACTATGACCATTGCATATTATTAGCAAAGTTTTAGTGGATATTTAGATTGACAGCCAGATTTCCCAGGTACATACTTACCCTTAAGTAAATCCATGCAAATAACTGGTCTCTACTCGAATTCTAATAACTCTTGTTTTAATGGGTCTTCACTATTTATGTCTTTGGTATTTATTATGATACATCCCAGGTACTATAGTGTGAGAATAATCTTCAAAAATATGGTAATTCTTTTTTTAATATATAGTTTTTATTGATTTCAGAGAGGAAGGGAGAGGGAGTGAGAAATAGAAATATCAATGATGAGAGCAAATCATTGATCGGCTTCCTCCTGCACACCCCACACTGGGTATTGAGCCCACAACCCAGGCATGTGCCCTGACCAGGAATGAAACGATGACCTCCTGGTTCATAGGTCGATGCTCAACTACTGAGCCACTCTGGCCAGGCAAAAATATGTTAATACTTTAATAAAAGCTCATATGGAATCCAAAATTCACAGAAAAACACATGACCATGTTATGATGCAATAATCACATTTTCAGTTTTTTAAATCCCACTTAAATAAGGAAGAAATTGTGTTACTAATCAGTATTCTTTTCTTCTGTTTCTGATTTTAATCACACACATGCACACTGGCACATTTTGTGCATCGGAGAATGCAGGGAAGATGCTACTTTGCACTTGATGGAGAGGACAGGCTGCTGTGATGGGTCTCATGCAGCAGGTGTCTGATGCACTATCATTTAATCTCTGCTTTGGGAAAGAGCAATCAAATGGTAGCTGTTGGTATTTGTTTAATAAAAACTCCAGATGTTGACAATGTTTCCCCATGGCCATTGATATATAATGATTTGCACACAGCTGCTAACAAACTATCAAGCCCAACTACTTTATGATTATCACTGGAAATAATTCTTTTTCCTTTGTGTGTTTTATGCGCAGTCCTTATGGCATGACTCAAATATTTTTCAAGTGTTAAACTGAGCTAGCTAAATAAGATTTACTCACATTTTCTTTCTCATAGTTCTGTGAAGAAGGCTGTCACATGTTAATGGGGTATTTTGATATGACAATAGAATGTCATCATTTTGAGTGTCTAGTTAACCTGGAAATGCAATGAGCTATGTATCTTTACATAAGGTCTTATTTTGATAAATTTTTCTTGTAAAATTATACATTTAAACTTCAAACACAGGTAAAGAGAGTAAATGAAGCAGATTATGTTGATTTGTTAAAGGACAATTTAAATCTGGACTCTCCCAGTATTTATATTTTTTCTAGAGTTAAAAATATTGTCTTCATTTTTATTTTTTGCAGTCAACTACATAAAAGGGAGGCATCTTAAATTGTTCCACGTCCACAGTAATATTTTCAGAATGATTTCTCAGTTGCTTCAGGACTGGTAGAAGATTGGTCTCCCCCTAGGGAGAAAAGACTAGTTCTCCCTGGATTTTATATGACACATATGAGGGTGATGAGCCTACAGGAATGATAATGTTAACATCAACACTTGTCACATACATTTCTTTTTTTCTCTCTCAGTTCCTTCATGATGGCTTTTTAAAAAAAGAAGATGGGGGTGATCCTGATGGGCTGTTTTAGGAGATGAGACTATGGCTTAAGGTGCAATAGCAAAGCAGATCTGTGACAATGTTCTGTAACTAAATGTGGTCCACAGATTGGACAGAAGGTGAAGTTTCTGATGTATTCAGTCATCAGAGGAAGGAGAGATTCAGTCCTGATTGTGCCCCTGATCTTCCCTGTCCTCTTATGTCCTCTCTCCATTACAGCAAAGTTGGCGTCTTTATCTCCACCTCAATATACCTCACTATTTGAATATGAAGCTCTACAGCTTCATAAATCAGTACTGAAATCACTCGCAATGTATGATGAGTGATTATAGAATATTGTGTTAGGTTATTATTGCTGTTATAACTAATAATGTGAACTTATTACCTTAACACAAATTTATTTTCTTATAGTTCTGGAGGTCTGATTTATAAAATAGGCTTAACAAGGTAGAAATTAAGGTGTCATTTAGAGCTGTGATCCTTCTGTAGACTCCAGGGAAAATTCCATTTCCTTGCCTTTTCCAGCATCTGAAAGGCATTCCTTGGCTTTGGGCACCTTCCTCCAACTTCAACTCAATCCAGCAGAGCAGCATTTTCAAATCTCTCTCAAACCCCGGCCTCCACTTTCTTTGCTACACCTCCTTTTCTCTCTCTGACTCTCCTTCCTCCCTCTTATAAAGGTCATTGTGATTACATTGAGTTAACCTGATAATTCCATCCCCTGTATAATCCCCCATTACAAGATTGTTAATTTAATCGTGTCTACAAAGATAAAGATGACATATTCATAGGTCCCATGAATTATAATATTGACACCTTGTGGGGGATTATTCTGTCTACCATAATTGCTACAAAAATTACGTACCTTCCTTATAAATTTCAGATTGTTTGGGGCAGAAATGGAATAGTAGAGACTAGCTATACTTATAAGAACTATTAATCATGCTCTGTTAAACATGATTGTTTTGTTCTGATTAAAGAAAGCATATTCTGATCTGTCCGGGAGTTGTACACCTGGGATCTAGAAGTTAACCTTGGAATGTGGTCCATTCTCCTTATCTGAGAAATGCCTATCATGGAAAGATTAACAACCTTGTTGTCCAAACAATGGAGTTCTGGAGGCACCCCCCCTTTTGCAGCCCCCAGCCCACATTGTAACCATTTTACCCATTATTATCCCTTTTGCTTACTTCCCTACATTATCTTTGTCCTTCCACCCAATATAAGCATCTGACTTATGGTGGAGGGGGGCGGGGTGCAGAGCAGATTTCATGGATGACCTGCTGCTCTCTCATTCTTCCAGCATTATTAGAATAAATGCTCTGACATGATTCAGCCCCATCTCTGTTAATTAGCTCAAGTAGTGACAGGTAGCCCAAACCCATTGATTGTCCGGTTTTAAGATGAGATCATTTCGTTCACCCAGGCTTTTTAGCATTAATTTTGGGGTCATTGCCAATTTAAAAACAAAAACAAACACAAAACACCTATGAAAACTTTATGAAAAGTTTCAGTGTTTTCTTTCAAAAACATATTTTTAAATAATTAAATGTTGCAAAAGCCTAAGTCTGATTACAAATAGCATATAAGATATAAGATAGTTATTTTGGGCTAGTTAAACTATACTAATTACTGCCTGATAATTAACTGATTATAATATCAAGACTAGAATATTAATACATATAATTTAACATAAACTTATTCTTAATAAAGAATATGTAATAGAACAGGTGTGATTGACATGTTTTCTTTTCTTTTTTTTTTTTTACTCCCTGGAGCTAATTTATGTCTTTTTTTGACTTGATGGTAAAGGATAATATGATTGGGAAAGCAAAGTAGGGAAGAACAGAATGTAGTGAGGGTAAAATATGGAGCATAAAGTTATTTAGGTTATCCTATGATGAGAGGGAGAGGCAAGGACATCAGGAAATAAGTAAAGGTAAATTCATGTGGGTGTGATTAATTTTCTGAGTTTCTATGTTTAAGATGTGCGTTTTAAAATAAACATGGCATAAAGATTGGGAGAGGGGGTGACATAAACAGAGGGTCTGCCAGAAATCAAATGTCACGAGCTGTATTAGTGGAAGGTAATTATAAAATTGAGTCACCTACTAGCTGCAGTGGAGGATCCCCTGCTATCAGACCTTGGGGAGGCTACTGGACACTGACAGATCTGTGACTGGGCTCCCAGTGAGCCTATCCACATGGAACACCCTTCAATGTATTCTCTATAATACTGAATGTGGTTTTCAGGAACTCTTCCCATACGTGGCCGCCCCAAGCTCTTTTTCTCCTCTGTGGAGTGACATACAGCTCTATGACTTCCCCAAATTCCAATGGTTGTGAAGATTAAAAAACATGGGTAGTAAAATATGCAACTCTTTATTTTAAAATAAGCACTACAAAGAAACAACATTTCAATGATTTTAGAACAGTACTAAAACCATTTTAATGTGCCTCCCAGGTTCCCATCTGTTATAAAACCCTTAGGATTGAACATTCCTCTTTAGATCCTGCCTATCTGTCTTCTTTCCTTACCTCATCTATCATTGACTCCTTAACTCATAAATAATAGTTTTGAAAAAAACTGTCAAAATTTAAAAATTGTTTTTGTTCCTTAAACCAATGGATTTTTATTCTCCAATTTTACTGTAATCTACAGGAACTGTGAACATACTTGACCCATCTTTATTTTTTAAAATATATTTTTGGTGCAGATGACACACACTATCTTGGATTTTCTACTAAAATTTTGCCTCCTGTTTATCAATTTCTTCACTAGTCTGTCAACTTCTATACAACCTAAAGCACCATTTTGTTCTCTCAAAAGTCTCTTCTACTCTCATAGTTTCAAATATTAACGATGTACTATTGGTAGCCACATGTATATCCCTTTCTCTTTCAAATTTCTGATGTCAGATTACATATATATATATATATATATATATATATATATATATATTACATAGTTAAAATTCTACACTTATTTTAAACTAAACATGTTCTAAACTAATAGATTTTTGCCCCAAACTGGCTTCTCCAATAACATCACCCTAGTGCAAGCCAATCACATCTCTCTAGCACAGCGCCTCCTAATTATTCTGCTCTCACCTCTCTCTCTAAACCAATTCGCCACTCAAGAACCTCATTGATTAAACAAACCAAATATAGTCTTCGAGGCTCTTTGTGGTGTGTATTCTGTTCTTTGCTCTATTCTCCAGACAACATTCATACTCCCAGACCCCTGCATCATTACTCTCCAGCCATAGTGGTCTTCTTTCTATTTCTTGAATGGTACAAAACTCTTTTCTATTTTAGGCATTTGTACTTCCCAGTCTCTGCCAGGAATATTCTGCTCACCCACCACTTTTCAAAGTACATTTTTCTGGTCTTGCAGAGTATGTGTGGCATGTTCTTCTACTCACATCATACCCTTCCTGCGTGTACATTTCAATTTGTATTGCATGATTATTTTATGTACTATGACCCAGTACATTTCCCTATTGCTCCATCCGATCACCAATACTTTTCCTTACACGTATTACTTCATGAAAAAAAGTTTAGTACATGCATATTTTGTGAGTATATAAAATTATTAAACCTTCCAAAGGCAGAGCCGATTTTGTGGTTTCCACATAATTCCCTACTAAGAATATATGTTTAATAAAAGTTAGCTGTATTCATGACACCATACAGAAGAAACAAGAGTATACTCACAGCTTCTGGAAATAAATTGGCTATATTGCTGCTACAACTTCTTAGTCATATTAGCCATATTACTATAGTAGAATTGATACAACTGTAAAATGTCTTATATTTCTTCAATGTCTGTGGTTAGCTAATAATATGCAGCCAGGGTTGAAAACAAGTTCTCTAATTTTTGAAAACGTACCCAACAAGTTAAGGATAAGTAAAGTACTAAGTGCCTCTGATAGTGTCATAAATCTATTCAGGAGTCTAGACCCTTGCTCTACTAGTGTGGTCCATAGAGGAATAGCTTCAGTATCACCTTAAAGTTGTTTAGAAATGCAAAATTACAGACACCTTGTTGGACCTATCTAATCAGAGAATTTATTAACAAGATTTCCAAATGATTTATATATGCATTCAAATTTGAAAGGCACAGCTAAAAACTATTAATTAGGCTATATTCAAGTACTTTCCTGAGAAAACACTTAAGCATCTAATAATGAAAATATATCAATCATTGGTCCATTTTCTAAAACAAAACAAGTATAATGAAAAACAAAACACTTTTATTAAAAATCACTTTCATAAAGATCACTTCTGTCTGATTTAACTGAAAACAGAAAAGTAAGATTATCATGAATCTTTCAACAGCCTTATTTTACATCTAATTTTCAATCCCACAATTTCACATCAATTATCCAAGGCTATGTATGAGGTTAGTAACCCCAAAATTTTCTTGAGAAACAAGGGACAGAAGACATGAGCACTGGATTCCATGGATAGATTTGGGTCCAGACATTGATTGGCTTTTGATTCTGACAAAATATCTCCATGACCTGAGAAAAAATTAATGAGCATGGCTATGCCTTAGTTTCCTAATCTGGAAAAGGAAACTACTACTCAAACATTTTTGTTTTCTTGTGAGACAAGTGAGTACATGGAAGAGAGAATTTTCTCAGTAAATTAATCCCCTCCATGATACCGTTTTTCAAATCTTACCTCTTTCAGCAGGTAAGATTTCCTGCCAAGGATAGTTAGCTGTGACTATTTTTACACTCAACTTTCTCTACAAATACGTGATACCACAGTTTATTTTATACTTTGATTGTCTCCCGTTTTCTTTTTCTCTTTTTGTGAAGACTTAATTCTACAGTATCTTTCTTCTGATCTCTATAATGAAAGCTTTGTTACAAACTAAAGAATATCAGAAATTTGTCTGAAAAATGTTTCATGTTGAGTTTTGAAAAAAAAGATTAGAAAACTGGAATGGATTCAGATGAAGCTATACTTTCCTGATGAACCTGCCTAATTTTACTAAAATGTAGTGAGAGTGCATGCATTTGATAATCAATAATTTCCAAGCATGTGGATTAAATATTTTAAATGAATCAATATTATGTTTAGATGCTATAAGAAAACATAAGACAGAATCAAAATTATGTATATTTTAGTAATAATGATAATCCTAAAGAGAAAAATATGATTATAATTAGGAACCACAAATACGATTTATAATTCAAAGCCATATGAATATCAGTGAAGGTTGACCATTATTTCAGATCATACAGTATTTGAGATCCCTTCGGTTATTTGGCAAGCTTTAGCTCAAGACATGCATATTAAATGTTGAGATATTTCACATTCTATGAGTAATTCAAGGTGGAAATATGGTACCTGATTTATTTTGTTAAATTATTGTCTCTTATATTTCTGCAGTGTATTGCTGTTGTTCTTTATGTTATAAGTCCATGTCCCTTAGAAAGAAAGCTGCAAAAGAAGCACTGGCTTTATCAGAAAAATGAAAGCACTGGCTTTATCAGAAAAAAAAATTGTAATTTTGTTAAAACTCCAGCTCTATGTTTTCTATCAACAAAAATATAGAATTCAAATATGGTTGTTCCTAAGTGGATATTATCAATAAAGTCCTCTGAGTAAATACAGAAATCAAATATTTTAAATGCCTACTTAAATTTCTGTTTAGCTCCAACAGATAAGGAGATTAGAACTTTTCACTCTCATTCTTATAAGAAAAACCCTGGAAAACAAACTGAAAAATCAATGGCTTTACCTGACTCCATCAGAGATTGAGGTAGCAGGGCAAATTGCCACCCCAAAACCTGAAGAGACAGGCAAATAAAGAAAAATACCGATATCTCACCTGCAGCAGAAGCCACTGGAGTCATAAACTATTGGAAATGCTTAAATGGAAACTTTGAAGGATTGTTGGATCCAGAGCATGGACTCACATGAGAATGAGAAAATTCTAGGAGCCAAAGACTTACACTTTCATGGACTTCACTTCCAAGAATCCTATCAGGTTCTCATAAAAAGGAGTCCAGGATTTTAAAAAAAAAATCTGAGTTTCTGGCAATGATTGTGGGTATAAGCCCTGTTGTTCTCCTAGACAAAGGCCTGAGACTTTATCAGAAGCTGATCCTACCTGGAAGGAATTACGCAACTACAGAGCACTCAGACCCTTCCTGATTCACTTAGGACAGTGGTTGGCAAACTCATTAGTCAACAGAGCCAAATATCAACAGTACAACGATTGAAATTTCTTTTGAGAGCCAAATTTTTTAAAGTTAAGCTATATAGGTAGGTACATTGTTATTAACTTAATTAGGGTACTCCTAAGCTGGCCTTTGCTAAAAACGTCCTCAGTCTGATTGAGGTACATTGAGGTACGTCCACTGAAGTCGACCCCTTCCAACTCTTCTATCCTCAACTTGTGCATGAATCGCGCTCGCCTCCCCCACGCAGCATATCCTGCGCCCCTGCCTGCTCCGCATCTCCCATCGCCCAACCGAGGGACCCACACCCCCCACTTCTTCTGATGCCACTTCTTCAAAATAGACTCGCCCAGGCCGAAAACCGACTTCTGCGCATGGGCCATGAAGTTTCAATCGCACTGTACGTGCGCACCCGCCCGTGGTATTTTGGAAGAGCCACACTCAAAGGGCCAAAGAGCCGCATGTGGTTCGCATGCTGCGATTTGCCGACCACTGACCTAGGGGGTTGGAAAGAAGGTGAGAAACTATACTAAAGTTCATAACGAAGGCACACAAAAACACTAAAAGATTTACTTTTATTCATTAGATTTCAGGATATTTCTTCTACCCCTCATACCTTACCATCACACCAACTGGCTTGGCAAGCAGGGAGTGCAGTCCGAGTTTCCCCAGTGGAATGAGCCTGGGCCAGGGTGACACCTCGGGCTTGGCAGACAGGGAACACAGACGCTCATCTGCCGGACACACAAGGCCGGAGCTGACTCTGTGGTCTTGGCGGGCAGGGAGCACAGTCTGAGGCTCTCTGGCGGGACACATGGGGCCCTGGGCCCATGCTGCAGGTTCGGTGGGTGGGGAACGTAGTTTGAGACTCATGGGGTTGGAGTTTGGGGGGGGCACTTAGTGCCTGGAGCTGGCAGGAGAGGAAGGGGTGCACACTCCAGGATGCAGAGGAGCCCGTGTCTGGGGAGGCTAGAGTCCAGCTGTCCCTTGATCTGCAGCTCAGGTATCAGTTCTTTGGCCTGAGTGCCTGTAGGGTCCTGGGTAGTGCCTAAGGCCAGTCTGGGTGGTGGTGAGACTGGGCCCTAGTCACAGCAGCTCTCCTTTCAAGACAGCGTGGTTTCTGTCAGAGCCAGCTGCCCAGGGTGTGATTTCACTGGTAATAGGGGCTCTCCATATAGGAGAGCCCCGTCCGCCGCCAGCCCCCCAAAGTGAGTGTCCTGCAGGATCTAACTGTCCCTCACACACACACACACACACATCCACACACTCCCATTTTGCTCCCTCCCTCACTCACACTCTCTTCCTCACTGCCATCCTGCCAACTTCTCTCCACTTCAATGTATTAATTCAATGTCTTATAATATTCTGAGTACATGTCTTTTAAATCCTCGGTTCAATTTATTCCTAAGTGGTTTTTGTTTTGTTCGTTTGTTTTGATGCAATTATAAATGGGATTTTTTTTCTTAGTTTCCTTTTCTGGTAGTTCATTATTGGTATAATATAAATACAACTGGTCTTGGAATATTTATTTATTTTTTATCCAGAATTCATATATCAGTTCTAGTAGGTTTTTTGTGTGGAACCTTTAGGGTTTTATATATATAGTAATATGTCCCCTATAAATAATGACAGTTTTGCTTCTGTCTTTCCAATTTGGATGCCTTTTACTTCTTGTCTGATTGCTGTAGCTAGGACTTACAGTACTATGTTAAATAAGAGTGGTGAAAGTGGATATCCCTGTCTTGTTCCTGATCTTAAGGGAAACACTTTTAGTTTTTGCCCATTAAATATGATGTTTCCTGTTGGTTTATCATATATATCTTTTAGTTTGTTAAGATTAATTCCCTCTATTCCCACTTTGCTGAGAGTTTTTATCATAAATGAGTTCTGGATTTTATCAAATATTTTTTCCATATGTATCCATTTGATAATGCAAATTTTATTCTTCACTTTGTTTATGTGGTGTATCACATTTATTGACTTATATATATTGTACCAAACTTGCATCCCTGGATAGTCACACTCGATCATGGTGTGTGATTTTGTGAATGTATTCCTGGATCCAGTTTGCTAATATTTTGTTGAGGATTTTCACATTTATGTTCATCAGGGATATTGGCCTATAATTTTATTTCTTTTTAGTGTATTTAAAAGACACTCTTAATATAATTAAAAGTCAAGTCAGAGGCTAAGAGACTATATTTTCATGCCATATATTTGATGAAGAACTTGTGTTCAAAATACACTAAGAGAATTTAAGAAAACTAAGAATTGGACATGTTTCTGAAGACACCTCGCGGAATAAGATAACCAGTTTGACAAATAAACATATGAAAAATATTCAACATTATTTGTCTAGAAGGAATTGAAACCATAATGAGATACCACTACAAAGCTATTAGAAGAGTTGAAATCCAAAAACCCAGTAGCAAGTGCTAATGAGGATGTGGAGCAGCAGGAACTCTAATCAACTGCTAGTGAAAACATAGAATAGCGCAGCCACTTTGGAAGACAATTCGGGAGTTTCTCCCATAGTTTAATGTAGTCTTACCATGCGATGCAACAATTGTGTTTCAAAATAGTTCTCCAATTGATTTGAAAACTATGTCTACACAGAACCTTCACATGAATATTTATGGCAGCTTTGTTCATATTTGGCCCAAACTGGAAGCAACCAAGATAGTCTTTAATAAGTGAACGGATATGCAAGCCGTGTACATTCACACAATGGAATGTTATTCAGTGATAAAGAGAAATAAACTACCTAGCAACGAAGAGACATGGAGGAACTTAAAGGGACACTGCTATGCTAAAGGAGCCAGTATGGAAAGGCTGTCTACTGTGGGGTTCCAATAAGGCCTTCTGAAAAAGGCAAGAACAAAAGACAGTACAATAATCACTGGTTGCCAGAGATTCATTGTGAACCATGTTTGATGAATAAGTAAAGTATAGGACATTTTTAGGCTATTAGAACTGTATTTAGAACACTGCAATAAAGGATACATTACATTATGCATGTGTCAATACTTATGTAACTTTACTGCATAAAGAGTGAATTTTAATACATGCAAATTTATTTTGAATTAAAAAAAAAAATTACTCAGGAGGTCCTGGGATCTCAGGAAGAAATACAGACTGTAGCAAATAAATAAATAGAACAAAAACAAAATCTCCAACTATATTATAAACATATAAAACAGCTCCTGAAGAGAGTTGGTTGGCGGGGCGGGGGGGCGGGGGGGGGTGGTTGGTATGAGGGGAGACTGTGGACCTTGAAAAAAAAAACTTTTCAAATGACTGAAAGACTAAAGGCCAAAGGAATTAAAAATTAGTACTGTACTTTAGTTGATAAAGTTTAACCAATTTGGGCATCAGTTAACCATTCTGATACATGTTGACTGAAATAAAACAATTAAGTAAATAAAATGAATAAATGGCATATGGTGAGTGCCAGGTTCCTCACTTTTGGAAGTTTTTTCATGTAAGCCAGGAAAGGAGTCTAGAATAATTCACATGAAACACTGGAGAAATTATTAACTTGTGTTTTGTTTAAAATAGACACAGATGGTTCTATATGGAAATATTTATAGACTAGAGGCCCTGAGCACAAAATTCGGAGCATGGAGGAGGGTTCCTTCAACCTGGCCTGCTCTGAACTCCAGTTCCGGGCTGGTCTCTGGGGACCCAGACTTATACGGGGAGAAACTGGACTGTCTGGCATCGGTCGGAACTAGAGGGTGGTTTTCTCTCGGAGATGATTGCAGCAATTACCAGACACTGAGACTCGGGGCCTCTTAGGGTAGGACTGAGGAGCAGCCATAGCTGCCTGCTCCACCCTGTTGATCTCCTGAGACCCCACACCACCCAAGCTGTGTGCAGAGGCTGTTGCATATGAAAGGTCTGTCCCTTTACAATATGAAAATTACCTAACAAACTGCAACTGGGTCAGAGAGACCCAGAACTTCCAAAAGAAGGCCCAAGGCCCCACAGAAGCTTGCATTGCTTCACAGCTGGGCCTCATCTGGGCACCTCCAAACCCCAAACAAAGAAGAGGAATCTGCAGATATCTCCATAGCTCCTGCTGGGTAGCCTCAGTAAGAGGCTAAATTAGCACCTCCTTAGAGATCCAAGAGCCAGTGTACCCAGTGGTCAGAGTGGGACCATCCAGATTACAGCTCCTCAGATCCATAAGAGACACACTCAGGGGGCATACTCAGTGAGCACCAAAGCCCCACTGAAGCAAGTCTTGCCCCATAAGGATGTTTCCAGGACAGAAGTTCTCCCACTGCAGACACAGCTGATTCTCACACCCAATTGGCCTGGATGTCAATTCCTCCCAGTGATGTCTACAACAATCAAGGCTTAACTACAACAAGACTGTGCACAAAGCCCACAAAGGGTGTTCCAAGAGTGTCCACCTCAGGTAATTGGGGATGCTGAGCCACTGGGCCCTATAGGACACCTAGCACAGAAAGGCACTCTATCAACACAGGGAAGCATAAAAAATGTGGAGACAAAGAAACAGGTCACAAATTACAGAAATGGAGGAAAGCAAACTACTGGATATAGAGTTTGAAACCACACTTACAAGGTTTTTCAAAAATTTTCTAGAAACAGCTGATACATTTAGTGAGACCCTCAAGAAATCTATTGAGACCCTCAAGGTTATGAAAAAGGACCAACTAGAAATTAAGCATACACTGACTGAAATAAAGAATATTATACAGACTCCCAACAGCAGACCAGAGGGTCGCAAGAATCAAGTCAAAGATTTGAAATATGGATGGGGACAGTGGCGGGGGGGGGGGGGCAGAGGGTAGGGTGAGAACCGGTTGGAGGGGAGCTATGGGGAGAAAAAAGAGGAGCAACTGTAATAATCTGAACAATAAAGATTTAATTTAAAAAAGAAAAGAAAAGAAAGTGCTCAAAAAATTAAAAAATTCCAGTGTATAGGTATGCCTTTCCCCAAAAAATACTTTGCTTACATTGAGTCAGTGCTAGCTACTTGCATTCATTTTTCTCTTTCAATCATTTTAATCAACAATGTTCAGGTATGCAAATTGGATAATATACCTGGATCATTACAAGATACTTTACAGGTTAAAGAGCTAAATCATAGTTCAGGTAAGTTACAGAGCTAGGAATTAGACAAAAAGCTATCTATCTCCCAATTTCACTTTTCTTTCCAAATAAAACCCAAGGCTTCTATGTCAGGATATCACACTCCGAATTATTAAGATAGGCCTGTGATAGTCACAAAAACATGGAAACCTATATGTGCAGGTAGTATAATAAATATTTTTAAGCTAAAATAAAATTTTACTGTGACTTTGAGTTGAAGGTTCCCTATTATTTTGAAGACAGGTCCCACAATTTTCGCAATTCCAGATGGACTGCCTTTTAACAAAATTTATCATATAATAAATTATGTCATGATACTGAAGTAGAAAAACAATAACTATTACATCATAATAAAGAAGTATCTTTGGCACTGAACAAAGGTATTTATTCATCCTGAGAGGCAATTGTTCCTGATTCCCTATAGGGTTTCACCTTATATATAACACTGAAAACAATGAACAGAAGACAAGAGCTCTGTAATCCATGAGCTGTGTTCACTGATGCTTCCTCATAGAGAATCAAGCAATTTTATTCACAAATGGGTACTTGCTCATGCAAATTAATGATAATTACAAAATAAAGCACATAAGCATCCAAGAAAACCCTATACTCTTCCAATCATATCTAATACATTCTCAATTGTTAGTTGATAGTGATTTTCAAAATATCATAAAATACTTTTTTTGTATAAAACTTTACCTTAATATTTTAAATACTGTAGCTCTTATTTATTCGCTTTTTTTTTTTTAAGATGGTGAATATAGAATGGTGAAAGAACCATGAGAGCAACTTCTGCACAATTGTGTATCAACAGAGAGAGCTGTTTGTCACTGGTTTTATGCCACCTATACAATTTTAGCAATACTTTTAGCAATACTTTTAAGCATTGATGCTGGAGGCAAAATAAAACATGGAGATCAGAGTTTTCATGCAGTTTCACATGAGCATATTAGATACTGTTTGTCAACAGCAATCTTCCATTTTTCATTTGAAATTTTTCTTTTTAATAATCAGTATAGGGAAAACATCTATTAACATTTAATTATTCTGTCTTTTACCATTAGTTTGGTGCATTCACTTGAATTTTATTTTCAAAAACCTAAAAGTAAAGATGAAGTAATACAAAACTCTTCTTATTAATCACAATTGCAAAATGGAATTCTGTGGTACTTCTCCCTACTTTTTGGGTTAGTGATATAATTTAATATGAGACTATTCGCTTTTTCTTCTCCTTTTGTAAAATCTTAATCTCTAAAATTATTGAACTATTTTATTTCCTTTGGTTAATTTAATTTAATTTTTCTTTTTTATTGACCTTAATGTGGTGACACTGGTTAGCAAAATTATATGTTTCAGATGCACAATTCCACAACACACCATCTGTACACTGTATTGTATGCTCACCACCACATTATACATAATGATATATCATATGATAATTTTCTTCTCTTTCTGTAGTGCAAAGGATGAAAATATCAAGCACAAGTCTAAATAATGCCAGATGCAATATTCACATGGACCTAATTCTGTTCATTTGAATTTTCTCATTATCATCATCATCCCTCTTTCAAATAATTTTTGTGGCTATTTATTACTTAAATGTAGAGACTATCTTCTTCAGAATATATATATATATATATATGTATATATATATATATATATATATAGAGAGAGAGAGAGAGAGAGAGAGAGAGAGAGAGAGTCATATATATATATATGACCATTTCCTTTTCCATGGATTTAGAATTAGAGTTTTGCATAAATGTGCTCAGTTGTTAAAAGGGAATTGTCTTTGGCCACCAATCCATAATGCTTGGAATGTTTCCAGATGGCCACACTGATTTCAACTGTTCTGCTACACAATGTAGATTGTTTCAGGGCTGTCATTGGGACACTTCCAGAGATAAAATTGCTTTAAACCATTTGGCCTGTCTTATCTTTTGTTTCTCATTATTTTAAATCTCTACCACAGCACTAACAGGAGTTTCCTATAGAAAAAAAAAAAAAAAAAAAGAAAAAGAAGAAAAAAAGCAAAAACACACACACACACACACAAAAAAAAAATACCCCATATAGACTCGTATTTCTAGCAAGGTTCTCTTTCCAAGGAATGTTATCTTTTTTGCTAAGTGTACTTTTGTGCTTCTAAAAAGTTTGAAATTTGATAAGAGTGAAAAAGAACTGTTACGTTTATCCTTAAAACTAACAGTAGGTGAACTATAGTTTTTCTGATGTTGACCTAAGACTAAGTCCAAAAATTAGAGGTAGAACATAAATTTAAAATTCATAGATCATTATCTTGTATTTAAAAAACAAATAGACAAGTGAACTTTTTAAATTCTATTTTAATACTAGAAAGAATGTTTATTTCAATTGATATCTAAGTGTTCTTTCTTTGTGGCTGTATGAAGTTCATTAATCCACTTATACAAACACTGATATAGCTATTCTTCGCTATAATTTTTTTTGTTAAATACCTAGCTCAAATTACAAAAGCACAACTCTTAAAGAAAAAGAATCCATGTAGTAATTTTGTAAGTAATCCGAACTTACAAAAACAACACAGAGCTCACCAATGTTCTGGCCTACAACTGATTTTCAGCTCCTTAGTCATTTATTTCATTTCCTGGTTATTAAATTATTAGGAGCCCAGTGCAAAAATTCATGCACCTTGAAAGGAACTGTGAGCCCTGAGGCTGCAGTGGGCACAGGGGTGGGTCTCGGCCCATCCTCCTTACCCCAGCCTGGCTCCTCCCACCGCGGTCCCCGGTGCCCTCTCTGTGGACAGCCCGACTCCCGCTGCCACAGCTCCCACAGGCTGACAGCACTGGCCCCGCTCACACCTACTAATGATGGGGAGCAAATGGGGCTGGCACCAGCAGCCAATGTGAGTGGGGCAGGCACCATCAATGGGTCCAAACAGCTGCTGCTACCCCAATCGCCCCTCAGGAGCAGGGGGAGGTGGAGAAGACCTCAGGGGCAATTGGGGCCAGCAGCCACTGCTAGCACCTGCTGATGGCACCAAGCGATTGCGACCAGCACCAGCTGGCATGCTGGCAGCGGGTGCAAGTGGCGGCTCCAGTGCCTGCAGCAGGTGCAAGTGACGGTGCTGGCTGCGGGTGCAAGCGGGGCTAGTGCTGGCAGTGGGTGCAAGAGATAGCTACCAGCCCTGATTACCCATCAGGAGCAGGGGGCGGTGAAGAAGTCCTCAGGGGCTATCAGGGCTGGCAGCCACCGCTCACAAACCCTGATGGCACTGAATGATTGGGCCAAGGCTGGGCGCCAGCAGCACGTGCAAGCGCCGGGTGGGACCATGGCACGCAGAAGCAAAGAATTTTCAGTAACCACCAGCAACTTACTCCTGATGACAGCAACCAGCACCCTGCCTTGGTTTGGCACCCCTGCTCCACCATCCAGCAGTGGCTGATGTCCACCATGTTCCATGCTCTGCCACCTGCTGCCAACACTCACCATGTTCCATGCGTGCCCCCTGGTGGTCAGTGCACATCATACTGACCGATTGTACTGCCATTCAGTCCATTTGCATATTAGGGCTTTATATATATACTAGAGGACCGGTGCACAAAAATTTGTGCACTCGGGGGAAGAGGGGGGTCCCTCAGCCCAGCCTGTGCCCTCTCGCAGCCTGGGACCCCTCAGGAGATAACGACCTGCTGGCTTAGGCCTACTCCCAGGTGGCAGAGGGCAGGCCCAATCCCTAGGTGCAGCCCCTGGTCGGGCTCAGAGCAGGGCCGATTGGGGAGTTGGGGGGCCGCCCCCTGTCATGCACAGAGCAGGGCAGATCTGGAGGTTGCGATGCCACCCCTAGTAACGCTCAGGGCCGATTGGGGGGTTGGGGCACCACCCCCTGTCACACTGAAGGTAGGGTCGATAGGGAAGTTGCGGCACCACCCCCTGTCACGCACAGAGCAGGGCCCATCAGGGGGTTGGGGCTCCGTACCCTGTCACACACAGAGCAATGTTAATCAGGGGGTTGGGGAGCTCCTCCCTGTCACATACAGAGCAAGGCCCATCAGGGGGTTGAGGAGCTCCCCCCTGTCACTCACATAGTAGGGCAGATCAGGGGGTTGGGGCGCCACCCTCTATCACCCACAGAGCAGGGCCGATCAGGGGGTTGGGGCGCTGCCACTCTCACACTCAGGGCAGGGCCAATGGGAGGTTATGGCTCTACCCCGTCACACACAGAGCAGGGCCCGTGGGGTGGGGGGGTTGGGGTTCTGCACCCTGTCACACACAGAGCCGCAGGGCGATCAGGAGGTTGGGGAGCTCCCCCCTATCAGGCACAGAGCAGGGCCGATCAGGGGGTTGGGGCGCCTTCCCCTGTCAGGAACAGAGCAGGGCCAATAGGGAGGTTGTGGCCCCACCCCCTGTCACACACAGAGCCACAGGGCGATCAGGGGGTTTGGGCGCTGCCCCCTGTCATGCTGATCCCGGTGCTGGGAGACCTCACAGTTCCACTGATCCCGGTGCTGGGAGGCATATTACCCTTTTACTATATAGAATAGAGGCCTTGTGCATGGGTGGGGGCTGGCTGGTTTGCCCTGAAGGGTGTCCTGGATCAGGGTGGGGGTCCCCACTGGGGTGCCTGGCCAGTCTGGTTGAGGGGCTGAGGGCTGTTTTCAGGCTGGGACTGAAGCTCCCAACTGCTCCTTTTTTTCTTTTTTTTTTTTTTTTATTGTGAGCCAGCTTTAACTCTGAGGCTCCAGCTCTTAGGCCTCTGCTCCTGAAAGCAGGTATCTGGTTTGTTTCGGTTCTACAATTGAAACTCTGTATCAACTCCAGGTCTGAGATCCTGGCTAGCTGAAAGCTGGTTTCTGGGGTTTTGTTTAGCTTCTATTTTTGTAACTATGTTTCAAACTGCCAGCTCAGAGGCCTGCAGCGGCAGGCGGGGAACGTTGGAGTCCTGCATCACTGAAGCAAGCAAGCCTCATGTTAGTTTCAAGCTGCCTGGCTGCCCGTCACCATCTTGGCTGGCAGTTAATTTGCATATCGCCCTGATTAGCCAATGGGAAGGGTAGCGGTCGTACGCCAATTACCATGTTTCTCTTTTATTAGATAGGATAGACCAGATCATAAGAATTCTTAAAGAAACTATGCATTATTTACAGGTGGAGTCCCACTTGATCCAGAACAGTTATTCAACTATAAAGAGATGTAGGTATATTCAATTATTCAATAATAATAAAAAATTAGCAAAATGATTTTTAATTCAACTCTGGGACCAAGTGATGAAGAAAAATTACAAATGTTAACTGTTAACACTTTCTATATAAGCTATTAAGTTCTCAGACAAAATTGTTAGAATTTAAGACTGAAAAGATTCAGACAGATATCAGAATATGATAGTCAACTTGGAGACTAGAATGTGATGCTTCTAATGAGAATGTTTCTTAAAAAAATTAATAGTACCTGAATGATACTAGAAAAGGTTTCCTTCTGTCATGTTTGAACAGATGATAAAGGGAAAACAGGTTAATATGTAAAAGAAATATTTGAAGGAACTGGGCCATCAAATATATTAAACCATCAAGGCTTTATGTTTCTTGAAACCAGTAAAAAGTAACATCTTATAAATCAAAAAACTAATTACAAAAAGAAAATTACAAAATATAACAGGAGAGCTACTTGTGATTTATTTGGAATTTCTTCTTTGATTTAGATAAAGGTTTCCTTTGTAGTTCAGATTAAGCATCACAAGATTAATGGCACACTTAGATAAGTACTTGAACATTTTTCCAGTTACTTTCTTTGGAGATCTGGCCTTAGCAGTGCACACATAAATTGCCTATGACTTATTACAGTTACATAACCACTTAATAAATGCCGACACAGAGAATCTTCTCTCACAGATTTTTTTTTTCTTCTTTCTCACTACAAACATCTAATTTCATCTCTTCAGAGAGTTTTGGGTACTACCAGTGACTGGCAACTACAATTCTAATCCCAAATTTATATCCTTCAAATAAATTACCTTTTCTTCTTCTTCACATAACTCCCAACAACTTTTATATTGAGCTTGATTATTAATATCTAAAGAGTGCTATTGTACACTTTTCAGATTAATTTTTGCTATAATTCCTAAACTATCTCTATTTCAAATTAATATCTAGTCAAATTAATTTTGGCTCTTGATTATATAAGATCTTGTGAACATACTAAAATGATTAAATCAGACACTTTAAGTGGGTGAATTGTACATGAATTGTATCCCAATAAAGATGGTAAAAAATAAAATAGACTCCCATTTCAAGCAAATCAAAATGAGCTTAAGGACAAAGATAATTACCTAACAACAAGAATTTGTGGTTAATTGAAGTATTGTAGACTGTGTTGGGGAATCCCATCAGAGGGGGCCTTTAAGATGAGGGTCAGCTAGTGAGGAGTTGAATGAATTTGAAAGGGTTTTCAAAGAAATGACAACAGGGGAAAACCTCTAAGAATGAAGGAGGGCCCAGCATGAAAGGAATTGGAAATTGGAATTCTAGTGAGTAGGAGACATCTTACCAGAGACAGTTTTGTTCCCGAAAGATCTTGAAGCAAGAAGAAGCTAAATAAACACATGTCAATTGCTCAACATCTGATCTTTGCAAGACTTGTTGAAATAAAGTAGAAAGCAATTAGAAAATATATGTTCTAAATAGAGTGAATGTTTAAGTGTATTTAATTGATTTTAGAGTATAAAGGCACCCCTTATTAATCACAAATTTTCATATATTCACGTCTCAGAGACTTTAAGATAACCTAAATTAAAAATTTTACCTTTAAAAATCTTATTTTAAATCTTGCACCAATCACATTTAGAGTCATATGAAATTTATCTGAATATACTAGTCTTCTCAGGGAACTTATGAAACATACAACAGACTGTTCTTCAAAAACATACTTTAAGCACATTTTGAAAAGATGAGTGAGTGCAGCTTCCTCCTTAGGCTTGAATTGAAATTAAAAATTATGCCACCTTAAGGCTAAGTTTTGGTTGTAAGAGCCAATGAGGCACTCACTCTGTAAGAGAACTCACAGAATTTGATGAATGGTAGCATTTTAATATAAATATTGTATATCAACACGTGTTTGTGGTATATTATTATGACATGTGTTTATAGTAGATGAATGTCTTCAGTAAAAAGTGAAATATTTTAATAAGAAAATAAATATAAAAATATCATAAGTTCAGTAACTTTATTTTTAACATGTATATGAGAGAGTCATGGTGCAGGAAGAGGAAGACATTCGGGACTACTATTTGAATGAGAAACAGGTGACCAAGGCCAAGAATCCTCCAGTCAATCAGAAGTACGAGTATTTGGATCATACAGCGGATGTCCAGCTACAGCCATGGGCAAACTACGGCCCGCGGGCCGGATCCGGCCCGTTTGAAATGAATAAAACTATTGAAAAAAAAGACCGTACCCTTTTATGTAATGATGTTTACTTTGAATTTATATTAGTTCACACAAACACTCCATCCATGCTTTTGTTCCAGCCCTCCGGTCCAGTTTAAGAACCCATTGTGGCCCTCCAGTCAAAAAGTTTGCCCACCCCTACACCCATGGGGAGATACTCTGAAGGAAGCTTTCGAGCAATGGGCGATGGCCATGTTTGGTTACATGACAGATACTGAAATACGGTGGACCCTCTCCAAGCAATAGAAGTAGAAACCCAGGGAGATGATTTACAGTCTCTTCTGTTTCACTTTTTGGATGAGTGGCTTTACAAGTTCAGTGCTGATGAATTCTTCATACCCCAGGAAGTGAAAGTACTTAGTCTTGATCAAATAAATTTCAAATTATGGTCAATTGAGTGGAGAGAAGAATTCTCATTGTCCAAGCATCTTCAGGGAACTGAAGTCACGGCAATAATATATTCAAACATGCAGATCCATACTGAAGAGAAACCAGACATTTTTGTGATCATTGAGATTTAAAATAAAGAAAAAACTCCTCTGAAGAATGGTTTTTTTCTCTTCCCTTTGAGACGATACCATGATATAAATTCTACAGTCTCTGATGATATATGATGATGATTTGCAGAACAGAAATTTTTGATGTAAAGTACGACTTTTCCACAAATGGGAAATCAAGACATAGCCTTGGTCTGTATTAACCAGATATTCAAATGTCAAAGAATTCTTTAGGTAGCAAGAATGGTTCCTTATTTATTAATTCATTGCTGTAGCAACAGGTGCCTCACACCCTTCCAGTGGAATGCCAGCTCTCCAGCCTCGTTCTAAGAGGGATCATTGATGTAAACAGCAGCCAAGAGATTATGAAGCCTTCGCATCTTATTGAATCCAATTTGGGAGAAAAAAATGATAATTTGAGAAATTTTACAATCAAGATTTTGCTTTCCCTACAAATTGGTTAAGACATATATTTTCTTTGTATATTTTAAGAGAAGTTGTATTTTAGAATGCTGTAGGACAGAATCATCCTACATTCCAGTTGTATATCTTAGAAGAAATAATTATAGTTGAACAATAGATACTTCTCTAGAAAGAGTCCTGATTACCTAAATCACTTTTTTTAAAAGCAGTGATGTATTGATATGTTCTTATTTTCCCACAAGAAAAATTTAATGCCCTTAAAAATGGGTCCTTTTATCATGTAATTTTATATTAAAGCCAATATATTTATTCAGTTAGGGAAGAAGGATAATTTTTAATTTTTTTTAATTATTTAAACTCTTAATTTCTGAGAAGATAGGAGGCCAGGAAAACAACTAAAATTATCTGAACTTTTGTCAGGCCACAGTGGATCAGTGGTTGAGTGTCTACCTGTGAACCAGGAGGTCACAGTTCGATCCCAGTCAGGGCATATTGCCTGGGTTGCGAGCGCAATCCCCAGTAGGTGCATGATGAAGGCAGCTAATCAATGATTCTCATCATTGATGTTTCTATCACTCCCTCTCCCTCTCTGAAATCAATAAAAGTATATTTAAAATGTAAAATAAAATTATCTGAACTTTTCAAACTAGATAACTTCTAAAAAAATAAAATATATATGAGAGAAAGCACAGAACAAAAATCAAGGACCTAAATTTTACAGTTACACTAATTTGATTTTGACATTTTATTCTAGCTGTATCTAACTATGGATATTGAGACAAATTTCCTAGTCTTTCTCTAACTATTTCTTCATTTATTAAATGGAAGTATCAAAATATCTAGCCATAGCATTATAGTGAAAAAAGAAGATAATGACAAGTGCTTTTTCAGCAAAAAAGATACTTTCTAATCTATTTTTAATTTAGCTATAATTTTTATTTCTGGAACTTACTCAGTAGGCAAAATAACCAAATGACAGAAAGGTTTGGATATTTTTTCTGTTTTAATAAATATATGGTAGCAGAGAGATTGATAATATTTGCTGATAACAGAATGATGAAACTTGAATATGAGCTTGGTATCAAGCCCTTTAAATTCCCTGAACCACAGTTTGTTATCTGTAAAATGGTTAAATATTTAAGTATATTTTTATTGATTTCAGAGAGGAAGGGGAAGTTGAGAGAGAAATAGAAACATCAATGATGAGAGAGAATCATTGATTGGCTGCTTCCTGCATGCCCGCTCCTGGGGACTGAGCCCACAACCTGGGCATGTGTCTTGACTGGGAATCAAACCATGACCTCCTGGTTCATAGGTTTACACTGAACCACTGAGTCACACTGGCTGGCTAAATATTTAATTATAGTGGTAGAGATTGGTAAAAAAATAAAAAATGTAAATGTAATATGGAAAACTACCCAACACTAGTATGTGGTCTACAAATGTAAATTTTTATAATTGCCTATACCACAGCATCATGATTAGCAATAAATTTTGCATAAATGCCCATCAAGAGAGACTAGAAATAATAGAAACAGACATGTAATAATTCCCAATGTGGGTTGTTCTTTCAGACACAAGCTTTAAAATATCTACACTAGTTAAATTCAAGAAGAAAAATATACAAATTAAAAGTTTAGAATTATCCAAAATGGTGGCAGAGTGATGTGGAAGCAATACTCACCTCCTCTCAGTACCAAACTGGAATTACAACTAAATTATAGAAAAATCATCCTGAATAATCAACTGCAGACTGTATGAAGAGAAGTCTTATAAACAAGAATTTATAGAAGAAGCCACATGGAGACTGGTAGGAAGGATGAAAAATCCAAAAAGGCTGGTCCTGCTCCCCACAGGCAGCAGTTGAGGTTTCATGGCATATTTCCTGAACAAGAACAAATAATCCAAAATTTATATGAAACCACAAGAGACCTCAAATGACAACAGCAATCTTGAGAAAGAAGAACAAAGTCGAAGAAATCACACCACCAAATATCAAACTATACTACAAGGCCATCGTAATCAAAACAGTGCAATGCTCTCATAAAAATATACACACAGATCAGTAGAAAAAAAATAGAAAGCCCAGAAATAAACCCACGCTTTTATAGTCAATTAATATTTGACAAAGGAGGAAAAACATACAATGGGGTAAAGATAGTCTTTTCAATGAATGGTGTTGGAAAAATTGGTCGAATAGATGAAAAAAGAATGAAAGAAAGGAAAGGAAAGAAAGAAAGGAACTAGACCACCTTCTTATACCATACACACAAATAAACTCAAAATGAATTAAAGACTTGAATTTTAGACTTGAAACCATAAAAATTCGAGAAGAAAACAGTATTCAGTAACAAGTTATACCATATGGTTATTGGAGTCCCAGGAGGAGAAGGCAGAGAAAAATGGGAAGGCAGAGCAATGTTTGAAGGGATAATGGCAGATTTTTAAAATGTTATGAAAGAAATCAATTTACAGATTCAAGAAGCCATATAAAATCCAAAAATATGGATTCTTTTTTTTTTTTTTTAGAAAAAGGAGAAGAAAAAAAAAGCCACATCTAATCATATGGTAAAACAAACAAAAAAGCTATAAGATATGAAATCTGACAGCTGGTTATTATGCAACAAAAATATGTAAGATAAAAGATAATGGAATTATATATTTCATGTATTAAAGTAAACCTGTACTATATCTAAAATTTCCTACCTCAAATTTAATGTTAATTAAGATATTTATTTGACAAACAAACACTGAGCAGGAAGAATTTATCACTAGCAGACCCATACTAAATGAAGAAACATCATGGGTGTTTTTAGGCCGAGAGGAAAGAACCCCAGATGGAGGGCTGAAGATAGAGGAAAGAATGAAGAACAATGAAATGGTAAATTTGATAAAATATAAATAGCTAAAACATAAAAACAATTGTATTATATTAATTAATAATGACAATTTAAATATGCCATCATACACACAGTAATTTGGGCTTGCTATTTTTTGAACTTTATATTATTTTTTTAAAAATAAATCTTTATTGTTCAAATTATTACATTTGTTCCTCTTTTTTCCCCCCATAACTCCCCTCCTCCCAGTTCCCACCCACCCTCCGCCCTCACTCCCCACCCACTGTCCTCATCCATAGGTGCACGATTTTTGTCCAGTCTCTTCCCGCATCTCCCACACCTCTTTCCCCGCCAAGAATAGTCTGTCCATTCCCTTTCTATGTCCCTGATTCTATTATAATCGCCAGTTCATTCTGTTCATCAGATTATTTATTCACTTGATGCTTAGATTCACTTGTTGATAGATGCGTATTTGTTGTTCATAATTTGTATCTTTACCTTTTTCTTCCTCTTCCTCTTCTTAAAGGATACCTTTCAGCATTTCATATAATCCTGGTTTGGTGGTGATGAACTCCTTTAGCTTTTCCTTATCTGTGAAGCTCTTTATCTGACCTTCAATTCTGAATGATAGCTTTGCTGGATAAAGTAATCTTGGTTGTAGGTTCTTGGCATTCATCACTTTGAATATTTCTTGCCACTCCCTTCTGGCCTGCAAAGTTTCTGTTGAGAAATCAGCTGACAGTCGTATGGGTATGCCCTTGTAGGTAACTGAGTTTTTTCTCTTGCTGCTTTTAAGATTCTCTCTTTGTCTTTTGCTCTTGGCATTTTAATTATGATGTGTCTTGGTGTGGTCCTCTTTGAATTCCTTTTGTTTGGGGTTCTCTATGCTTCCTGGACTTGTAAGTCTATTTCTTTCACCAGGTAGGGGAAGTTTTCTGTCATTATTTCTTCAAATAGGTTTTCAATATCTTGCTCTCTCTCTTCTTCTGGCACCCCTATAATTCAGATGTTGGTAGGCTTGAAGCTGTCCCATAGGCTCCTTACACTATCTTCGTATTTTCGGATTCTTTTTTCATTTTGCTTTTCCGGTTGGGTGTTTTTTGCTTTTTTGTATTTCAAATCTTTGACTTGAATCTTGCAATCCTCTGGTCTGCTGTTGGGAGTTTGTATAATATTCTTTATTTCAGTCAGTGTATGCTTAATTTCTAGTTGGTTCTTTATCACAACATCGAGGGTCTCATTAGATTTCTTGTACATCTCATTAAGTTTATCGGCAGTCTCTAGAAGACTCTTGAAAGACCTCAAAAGTGTGGTTTTGCATTCTATATCCAGCAGCCTGTTTTCCTCCAGTTCTGTCATTTGTGTCCTGTTTCTTTGTCTCGGCATTTTTTATGCTTCGCTGTGTCAATAGAGTGACTTTCTGTGCTAAGTGTACCAATGACCTGAGGTAGACACTCTTGGTGCACCCCCTTGTGGTCTTTGTGCACAATCTTGTAGCTAAGCCTTGATTTTTGAAGGTAACACTGGGAGGGATTTGACCTCCAGGCCAATTGGCTGTGAGAATCAGCTGTGTCTGCAGTGGGAGAACTTCTGTCCTGGATCTCTAGGGCAGCGATAATCTAGCCTCTGCCTGAGGCTAACCAGCCAATGCCTCTGTGCAAGGCTTGGGTGGGGCGGGTCCCAGGGGATCAACAGGGCAGGTGAAGCGAGCAGTTATGGCTGCTCTCAGTCCCGTCCCCAGAGGCTCTGCCTCTCAGTGTCCCGGTAATCGCTGCAAGCCCCTCGGAGATAAAGCTGCCCTCGAGTTCCGACCGATGCCAGACAGTCCAGCTTCTCCCGTTTGAGTCTGGGTCCCCAGAGACTCGCCCGGAACTGGAGCTCAGAGCCTGAGACTCCTGCCCGATTGAAACAGACAAATGCACCCTCAGCTGCCAGCCCTCTCGCACGTACCTCTGCACCTTTGTATTTTACTTCAGCACTGCGCCTCCTCTGAGTCTCGGTATGCTTTTCTCTTTCCTTCTAGTTGTAGAATTTCCCCTCAGCCAGCCTTCCTGTGGTTCTGGGTAATGTCCGTTCCATCTTTTAGTTATATTTTTGAAGTGGTTGTGTGAGGCGGCAATCTCCGGTGTTTACCTATGCCGCCATCTTGGTTTCTCCTCAACTTCATATTAATTGAATAATATGTTACATTTTATTTTATGTTTGACATTTTAATTTTACTAAACACTAATCTTTGAGAATTATTTATTTTGTTATAAGTAGTTGCTGGGATCCAACCCCAGCACGTCCAGGGGTCCCCTAAGGTGTGGACGGAGTCGGCGAAGAAGGAATGACACGGAGATAGCGTTCAGTTGATCAGCAGCCTAGCCAGGATCTCTAGCCAAGTTCTGGTCAGGATCTCCAGCAAAGTTCTGGTTAGGATCTCCAGCCAGGTTCTGTGTCCATATTCTCTTGCTAGGTTCTCCAGCCAGGTTCTCCAGGTTCTCCAGCCAGGTTCTGTAGCCATGTTCCCTCACTAGGTTCTCCAGCCAGGTTCTGTCACCAGGTTCTAGTCAGGTTCTCTTGCCATGTTCTATCCAGGTTCTGTAGCCAGGTTCTGTCCCTAGGTTCTGTGCCCAGTTTCTGTCCAGAATCTTTTGCCATGTTCTGTCTCTAGGTTCTGTCTCTGTGTGTAGGTTCTGTGTCTAGGTTCTGTGTCTAGGTTCTGTGTAGGTTCTGTGTCTAGGTTCTGAGTCCTGTTGTCTTGTTACATCTGTATTTATACCAGTTGATTCCAATCCTATCAATCTCTATTACAAAGGTTAGGGCGTTTCTTATCTCCATTCCAGGGAGTAAAGATTATGTAGCTTAAGCATGATTGTTCGTAATTAAAGTGATTAACTACCCACCTGGCAATTAGTTAAGGGGTTTTATTCCCTCCCTAACTTCAGGGGAAAATCCCTACCTGGGGAAACAACCTTTCTCAGAGAGGTGACCTTGGTTAAAACACATAGTGCCAAGAAGGTGAGCAAACATATTAAGAACAGTATGCCATATATGCCAGGTCCCTTGAAACAGCAAGGATGGACTGGCTCCCAGCAAGTAGTAGTAGCTCATTAATTTTCATTACTGAGAGAATTTATTTGTAAGAACATACCATAAATGATTTATTTCAATATTATTAGGCATTTTTATTTTTTCCAGTTTTGTTTATTAGCTATTGTTAAGGGGGAAGCACAATTTTGAGGTATTTCACATTGAATCATTATATTTCAAGGAAACACGAATGTACACAAAAAAAGGTTGGCACTATTTTAATATTAGTGTAAAAATATAGATGAACTTCCATAGCTCCACTTTTTACAATAATGAAATTACAAAAACATTGGTGGAATCTTTCTCATCTCAAACACTGATTTCTATGGTTGATCAGAAAATTCTGAGGACATACTAAACTATTAAACCCTTCCTATTGTCTGATTTATTCAGATAGGAAAACAGGATTTAAAAAATCAGCCATTTTCTTCTCTGTTGACTCACTGTCTGAAAGGGGTAAGCAGGTATATAGTGAAAGGTTATAGCTTACTGAAGCAATATGCTGTCCTGAGATAGTATAAAGAGAATAAAATGTCAGCACTTTTCACCATGAAACTTAAGAGAGTCCAGAATCACAAAATAGCATGCTTGGTATCTGTCTGAGCTAAAGTTTCTAAATACTATGGATATAATCACAAAAATCAACAGCAGAGGGAGGATTTAAGTGAACATAGCAAAAATGATACATAAAGAGTGAAATTATAAAGGGTGCACACCATGTGGAGAGTAGTAGGCAACTTGAGGGTAGCAATATACAATCTGGAAAAGTATAACTGTTTTTTCTCTTTGTCTTGTCTCTTTAGCATAATGGTACTTTGGTCTTTCAAATATATATATTTGAAAGACCAAAGTCTTTTCCCCACTGATCAATTCCCCACTGATCAATTGATAATCTACTAAATTATACATTTCACCCATCTCTTGCTACAAACCATAGTTAATACTGTCATAAACACAGGATAACTCAAACATTAAAATTGCTTCTATTTTGTTTAAAAGGGAAATACTGTGGATCATTTCATACATTTTAGAGAAGTTACAACTCATGGTTTTTTATAATCCTAAAGTAAAAGGATCAGGTGAGCACTTAACCATAAATTTCATGAGGACAGGTGTCATATGTGCATTTTTACCCACCATGATATACACAGATCCTGGTATACTGCTGACATATATTAGGCACTTAATGTGCTGAGTGAAAGAATAAGCATGTTTCTGAAGTATTCAGTCAAATTATAGATGAATTTTGTCAAGGTTAATTAGCAGAGTCTAGGCTATACTACTGTAATAAGTATTTCAATATTGTTTTGGCTTTGAACAAAAAGGTTTATTTATTGCTCATGCTTTATGTTTCTTGCTGGTTGGCTGAGTGAAGCTACTATCATTTCCTGTGAACAGAGGCTTCACCATCTTATTATGTGTCTCAGTGACAGCATGCAAGGTTTGCCAGAGCAAGGAAAGCACCACGAAGGAAAACACCTCAGTTCTGTGAAATGCTTCCAGTTCAAGATGATGTGTTCTCATATCACACAATTCTACTTAATTTCAAAAGGGTGGAAAAGTCAAATTCTCCAAAAACCACTGAAGGAAAGAAGAACTTAAAATATTGATAAGCTGAAGTAATATCTGTCTTACCAAGAAACTATAATTACCATATGTGTTTCAGAAATGTTCTATTTAGGACTCTCTAATACACATTAGCATAGTATAATTAATTTTAATGGCAGTGCCCCTGGGGAATATTATGGGATACTGGAGGCCCTGTGCATGACATTCATGCACTGGAGGGGGGGGGATCCTCACCCTAGCCTGCACCCTCTCACAGTAGGGAACCCTTGGAGGATGTCCAAGTTCAGGCTAAGGCCTGCTCCGGAGGTGGGAGAGGCTCCCGCCACCACTGCTGCAATTGCCAACCGTGAGCCCAGTTTCTGGCTGAGCAGCACTCCCGCTGTGGGAGCACACTGACCACCAAGCTGCTGCTCCTGCATTTGAGCATCTGCCCCCTAGTGGTCAGTGTGTATCATAGCAACCTGTCATTTCCCTATTTGGTCAATTTGCATATTAGGGTTTTCTAATAGAGGATATGGAGTTTTATGGGCTGTATATATACACACACACATTCACACACATACACACACACACACACACACACACACACACACACACACACTCCTACATATCCTAACACATCAACAGTTTTATTGGAAAGATTTCAAAGATCTAGATTAGAATTCTTGCTCTCATCTGCTGAGTGCCTTGAAGATATCATTTAATTTCTTAAAGTCCTCTCCAGGAATTGAGCAAAGTATAACTAAAAACCCAAGTATCTTCAGTATGTGAAATTTGTATTTTAAATCTGAAATTGACAGCTAATTCTTCAAAAGCTATCAGTGGCACTTATAAACATTTGAGCCTGTAAAATGGAGATCAAGTATATATTGAATAGTCACTGTAGTCTTAAATAAAATGTTACATGTGCTTTGCCAGGTGTTCTGAATTTATAAGTTATTGCCATATATTAGGAATTACACTCACTTCACAAGATTATCTAAGGTTACAATATGTCGATATAGAATATATCACTAAGGCAGCCTTTGGCATTGTTAAGAACTATCTTCAGTGATCATATATTCTAGCAGCACCTTCACATGTACTCTGTAAGTGGCTGATTAATTTCTGATTGACTCAGTAATGAAGAACCTATGGGAAAGCCAATCACTCCATATCAAAGAGGCAAAATATAAATTACAAAACAAGGAGCATACTCCATAGCCAGGTGTCTCAGTTGGTTGGATCATTGTTTCATACATCAGAAAGATTGTGGCCTCAATTCCCAGTCAGGGCTCATACCTAAATTGTGGGTTCAATCCCCAGTCGAGGTGTGTGGTATGTCTCTCTCACATTGATGTCTCTCTCTCTCTCTCTCTCTCTCTCTCTCTCTCAAAATCAATGAAAACATAACCTTGGGTGAGGATTAAACAATAAATAAATAAATAAATAAATAAATAAATAAATAAATAAATAGGTAAATAAATGAATGAATAAATAAATAAATAGGTAAATAAATGAATGAATAAATAAATAAATAAATAGGTAAATAAATGAATGAATAAATAAATAAATAAACAAATAAATGCCTTCAAAAAAGAAAGGGAAAAAAACACATAGATTATACCTATTTTATTTTCTAAACCAAGAAAAAGCACTAATATAAATGATATATATTCACACTAAGATATTCTTTAATTTAATATATTATCATAAGTCATGCCTAATAAAAAGAGAAAATAAATATGAAGAATGCTGTAAAATCACCTTGAATCCTTTCACACTATGGTAACAATGATTAGATTCCTTGATGCATGATTTTCAAGTTATTTATTCTTCTGTTCATAATAGCTTTTAAATAAAAGTGTGAAAATACTATATATGTTGTTATAAAACCTTTTTAAACCTTAAAACTTTTTGTGAAAATATATATGCATCAATAAATATATTTCTATCCCATTATGCTAGTAGTTTTTAGTGTGTTTTTTAAGCTGTTAGTTCATTCTAAGATTCAGAAATATATCTATACTATTCATTTGTGATAGTTAAATCTTAGTCTCTCTTCTCTTCTCTCAACTATACTGGTTAATCTTTAGCTTCTCTTTTACCATTTGAACTAGAGAACTCAAACAATAAAATATTTTTTGCCTTATTGGTTTTCATTGCATACAGATATAGGAAAGAGTTTATAGATAATAATTGAAGAGTGAGAATTGTGAGCAAGTCTCTCACAGTGTTTGTAAATTTCAATATATGAACATCACTCTTCTAAGCACATAGCCACATATAAGAAGAAATAATATTTTCTATACTAGAAGCCCAGTGCAAGAAATTCGTGCACAGGAGAGTGTCCCTCAGCCCAGCCTGCACCCTCTCCAATCTGTGACCCCTCAGGGGATGTCTGACTGCCTGTGGATTCGGGCCTAAACTGGCAGTCAGACATTCCTCTTGCAATCCAGGACCACTGGCTTCTAATCGCGCACCTGCTTGCCTGCCTAATGTCCCCAACTGACCTACCCTGTTGACTTGGTTGCCCCCAATTGCCCTCCCCTGCCAGCCTGGTCACCCCCAACTGCCCTCCTGGCCTGATTGCCCCTAATCCCCTGCCAGCCTGATCTCACCCCTAACTGTCTCTGCCTTGGCCCCCACCACCATGGCTTTATCCAGAAGGAAGTCAGATGTCCAAAAGATGGCCAGTTACCTGATCTAATTAGCATATTACCCTTTTATTAGTATAGATTAGTCTTTACTCTTCTACTTGCCAGATTGCTTTTAGTTTTCTAAGAAAATTATTTTTGTAGCTTCTGTGCCCAATATGTCTGTTTGTTCAGTATATGCTTTCTGCTCAACTGCTCAGCCTTTTTGCTATAGCCACATAGGAACTGAGGAATGACTTGAAAGAAAATTCTGAGTCAGTTACTCCACAATGAGCTTCCTTGACTTCTAGATCTTGGTTCCCCAAGCCCTATCAACTTTAGTTATTGTCCAATGCCTCCAACCAGATCTTCTAAAATCTATTTATTTATTTTTTCTAGTTCTTCTCAGTGGGAGATCCTATTAGCTGCAATATAATCTACTTTTATAGAAAGAATTGGTATTTTGGGGTACAATTTTATTCATTCTCATGGCAACTCTGTCAATCAGAATTTATTACTTATGAGATAAATGAGAGGTTCTCTGCTTAATTGATTTGCTTGCCCAATTTAAGTAATTACAAGGAATAACTGGAGTTTGGATTTACTGTGTTCTGTGTTCAATGCAAATACCCATTCCATTGTCTTATTCCCAGAATTGTATGCTTGATTAATATGACAAAGAAACTAGCATCTTTTCCATGATACACAATGATTCTTTGAATTAAAATTTCATTAAGAAAAGATCATTGTTATAGCATCCATGTCAAATTTATTACTTAGAGTTATTGAGTGATAAAATAATGAGAACTTACTGGCAATCAATTATATTATTGTGTATCTAGTCTCCTTCGCTTGCTTTAAAAAAATAACATAGACTGGGTGGCTTATAAACAACAGATGTTTATTTCTCAGAGAACTCCAAGATCAAGGCACTGGCAGATTCAATGTCTGAGGAGAGACCACTTTCTGTTTCATAGTATTGCATGCTAGCATGGGCAGGTGAGGTCTCTCTTCCAGGTTGCAGATGCCTTACATGCTGCCAGGGAGAAGGAGAGCTCTCTAGAGCAGTGATGATGAACCTATGACACGTGTGTCAGAGGTGACACACGAACTCATTTTTTTGGTTGATTTTTCTTTGTTAAATTGCATTTAAATATATAAAATAAATATCAAAAATATAAGTCTTTGTTTTACTATGGTTGCAGATATCAAAAAATTTCTATATGTGACACGACACCAGAGTTAAGATAGGGTTTTTCAAAATTCTGACACGCCGAGCTCAAAAGGTTCACCATCACTGCTCTAGAGTCTCTTTAATAAGGACAGTAATCCCATTTATGAGGGCTTCCTCCATGATCTAATCATTTATTAAAAGCCCCACCACAAAATACCATCATGTTGGAGATTAGGATTTCAACACATGAATTTCGTAGAGATACAAACATTCTGTGTGCTTTAACAACCTTTCAAATATAAGTAGACTTAATTCAAAAAGTGCCTAATATCAAACATAAACAGAAGTGCACAGAAAAGTGAAATAAAATAACAGATAATACAGTTTAATGCCAACCGATATGTCTAAAATGAAACCAAATATAAATTTCTAGTTCTTCCATCAAGTTGATCCCTGAAGAATAATATGCAGACAAACCAAATGGAGTTAGTATGATGACCAAGAATGATCTGGGCATCCTATCTAATAAAACAATAATATGCAAATTAACCATCACTCCATCACAAAGATGGCAGCGGCCATGCAGCTGGAGCGAGCAGGAGGCTTGAGTTGCCCCAGAGATGGAGGAAGCCTAGCTTCCCACCTGCCTGGCTGGCCCTGAGCTCTGCTCAAGGCTACAAAGTTTCAATTATAGAATACTAGAGGCCCGGTGCACAAAAATTTGTGCACTCAGAGGGGTCCCTCAGCCCGGCCTGTGCCCTCTCGCAGTCTGGGACCCCTTGGGGGATGACCACCTGCTAGCTTAGGCCCACTCCCCAGGGGATTGGGTCTAAGCTGGTAGTCAGACATCCCTCTGGCAGCCCGGGAGCCGTTGGAGAATGTCCACTTACCAGCAGGGAGCAGGCCTAAGTTGCAGCTGGACATATAGGATAAATAAACCCCAGATATCTACTTCCAGCCTGCCTGGCCTCCGTTCAAAGAGAAGCTGGGAACCTGGGTTGCCAGGGGCAACCCAGACTTTGAGCTAGACCAAGGAAACAAAGTTTCAATTATAGAAGTTAAATAAATCCCAGATACCTGCTTCCAGCCCGCGACAATGGCCAACCTGAAAACAGCCATCAGCCCCTCACCCAGGGGGGCACCCCAGCGGGACCTCCACCCTGATCTGGGACACACTTAAGGGCAAACCATCTGGCCTCCACCTGTGCACCAGGCCTCTATCCTATAAAATAAAAGGGTACTATGCAAATTGACCCTAACAGCAGAATGACTGGGTATGACTGGTCACTATGACACACACTGACCACCAAGGGGCAGACGCTCAATGCAGGAGATGCCCCCTGGTGGTCAGTGCGCTCCCACAGTGGGAGCTCTGCTCAGCCACGAGCCAGGCTGACGGCTGCCAGCACAGCAGTGGTGGCCGGAGCCTCTCCCACCTCCTCAGCAGTGCTAAGGATGTCCGACTGCAGCTTAGGCCTGCTCCCTGCTGGCAAGTGGACATCCCCCGAGGGTTCCCTGCTGCCAGAGGGATGTCTGACTGCTATCGTAGGCCCAATCCCCAGGGGAGCAGGCCTACGCCAGCAGGTGGACATCCCCTGAAGGATCCCAGACTGAGAGAGGGCACAGGCCAGGCTGAGGGACGCCCCACCCCCCGAGTACACAAAATTTTGTGCACCGGGCATCTCGTGTATCATAAAATGATATGTTAAAATAAATCACTTTCAAATTTATTGACACATTATTCAAAAGGCATAGATTTACAAACCTAATTTTTCCATCCACAGGACTTTCCCAGGGGTGGTATAGATGAGATTATTACAAGTTCAAAGCTTACTAGAGTCCACAGAGGGGTGGAAAAAAAAAAAAGGAAGAATGGCTTTTAAGTTTTGCATTAGTTCATGATTCTTAACACTCCTGCTTAAAATCTGGCCTACTGCAATTTTATTGTCAACGTGCTAACGATACAGTGCTTGTAGGTCAGCCTTTCCTTGTTTGTTGATGAATACATTAGTGGAGAAAAATCACAAAATAGAAAAGACAAAATTCAATCTCCTAGTGTCTGTGAGTCTGTGATTATTTATACAAGGTGGTTTGCCCTTAGCATTGGCAATGGTTTACCAAGACAGATAATTAGAAATTGAAATCAAGAAGGATCTTTAACTTTATGAAAGGACTATGATTATAATTCTAATAACCATAACAAATAAAAAAAGCTAGCATCTCAGAAATCTCAGTAAGAGAGAGATCAGAGGAGAGAGAGGAATGTAGAGTAAAATAGAATCACAATGGGATAAAGGAATGAAGTAGGAAACCTAGAGTTTGAGTGCACAATACTCCCCTTGACTATGCTATTGAAAAGAAAGTGATAGCTTTTCATTCTGAAATTAAGAACAGTGAAATAAAATTAAAATGATAAATTATTACTTTGAGAGGTGTCTTTATATGTATAAATGGGATCCAGCACATTATTCTGAACTGTGGAAGGGAATTCAAAAATGGATATAATTCACTATAATGAATAAAAAACAGTTTTGATGGCCAGCGTGGAGAAGGTAAGGGAATATATTTCAGAAACATCCCCAGTTTATTGTGATAAGAAGAAATACCTGAAGAAAATCACAGACAAGTTAGTGATCTCAGGAAGAAGGATACTTTATGAGAAGCTTATTCATAACAATTGTCTGCATTTAGGCTTAGAGACAAGGCTGCCAAGGGTAAGAGTCACTTCCCAATAGAAATGTGCTTCATAAATATATATGATAACAGTAAATAAGAAACATCATTTTAGGGAGGAACAAGTGTTCGTGTATAAAGTTAGGCAAACCCTCTTAAAAAAATCCTGCTTTTTTATTTTTAAACCTTCTGGACATCTCTTAATGCTGCTTTCTTCTCAATATGTGAGGCACACTTGTTGACACTCAGAAGGCCTAATGGAATACCTTTGAATGTGTAACACTCAGGCTCAGTAACCTGTTATTATACTACTAGAGGCCCGGTGCACAAAAATTTGTGCACTGGGGGGGAGAGGGGGCCCCTCAGCCTGGCCTGTGCCCTCTCACAGTCTGGGACCCCTCGGGAGATAATGACCTGCTGGCTTAGGCCCGCTCCCAGGTAGCAGAGGGCAGGCCCAATCCCTAGGTGCAGCCCCTGGTCGGGCTCAGAGCAGGGCCGATTGGGGAGTTGGGGTGCCGCCCCTTGTCACGCACAGAGCAGGGATGATCAGGGGGTTGAGGAGCTCCCCCCGTCACTCACAGAGTAGGGCCGATAGGGGAGTTGGGGCACTGCCCCCTGTCACACACAGTGCAGGGCGGATCAGGGGGTTGGGGCGCTGCCACTGTCACACTCAGGGCAGGGCCGATGGGGAGGTTATGGCTCTACCCCGTCACACACAGAGCAGGGCCGATCAGGGGGGTTTGATCGCTGCCCCGTCACGCTGATCCCGGTGCCAGGAGGCCTCACGGCTCCACTGATCCCGGTGCTGGGAGGCATATTACCCTTTTACTATATAGGATAGAAGCCTGGTGCATGGGTGGGGGCTGGCTGGTTTGCCCTGAAGGGTGTCCTGGATCAGGGTGGGGGTCCCTACTGGGGTGCCTGGCCAGCCTGGGTGAGGGGATGATGGCTGTTTGCATCTGGTCACACACCCTTCAGGGTGTGGGTCCCCACTGGGGTGCCTGGCCAGCCTGGGTGAGGGGCTGAGGGCCGTTTTTAGGCTGACGGGTGGCTGAAGCTCCCAACCTGTCCTTTTTTCCTTTTTTTTCATTCTGGGCCAGCTTTAGCTCTGAGGCTCGGCTCCAGCTATGAGACTTCCACTGCTGAAAGCAGGTTTCTGGCCTTTGTTTACCCTTCTGTATTTGAAACAATGTTGCGGTCCTGCTGGCTGAAGCCTGGGGTTTTGTTTAGCTTCTATTTTTGTAACATAGTTGCTTAGAGTGTAGCTGAGAGGCCGGCAAGGCAGGCGGGGAAGCTTTGGCTTCCTCCATCACTAAAGCAAGCAAGCCTCATGTTAGTTTCCAGCTGCCTGGCTGCCGGCCGCCATCTTGGCTGTCAGTTAATTTGCATATCTCGCTGATTAGCCAATGGGAAGGGTAGCTGTCGTACGCCAATTACCATGTTTCTGTTTTATTAGATAGGATCACTGAAATACAGACCTGAAGAAATCAGTGTGCAGAGGGTTTCACTAAGCCCTGTTACCACTTGGTCTAACATGGTCCTACATTTTTGCCATTTCTTTGGGAATAAGCAAAGTCCTGCAAGATGGGGGGGAATGCTTAGTTCTAGCAAAATGGGCGGGGGCGGGGGAGAGAAATTCTTCATCCCCATGGATGCCACATGACTGAGAGTCCAAGTCTTAATAATGAATCTCACTCTCTTAGCTGCAATTCAAAGCCTCAGCAGGCATGCAACTCAGAATGACTTTGAGTTCAGAAAGTACATTAATAACTATTGATCTGTTCAAAATACCAAGCATCGTCAGACCCCAGGAGAAATGTCAAAACTATAGTTGGTAACAAATTTGAGAGAAACTTTGTTTTTAGGAACATGGAAAACATTTGGGACATTAAAGGGGGTTTGGTATAGGTCAGTTTATGTGTATAAAGATAGACAAATCATTAGGACAAACTCCTCCGAACATGTTTATGCATGCATGTGAGCAGCTGTATGTTCAATAAGAATGACAAAATGAAATATGTTGTGATAATTTTGTTTTATTAACAGCAAATCTAAAAGCTATTAAGCATTTAAAAGAATGATAAAAGTTAAACATTTAACAGTAAGTTATACATTAGAAAACACTAATGACCCAGTGCACAGATTCTTGCATATCAAAAGGAAATTAATTAGAAGAAATATTTTAATATCACTATTTGTCCTTTCTCTATAATAGAAGTGTCAACCAAATTCATGATCTACAATGACAAATCGAAACACACACGTGCAATTGGCACCAGCAAGAACTTTATATGTATTGCGCATATATGAGTCAACTTAGCCTTTTATGTATATAGAATAAACTTGCTTAATTAGACCTGCTTCCTGATATAGCTAAACTTTTTCCAGCCCAGTGAAGCACCCCAACTTCTCTTTTAGGTAATTGTCAGTAACACAGCAGTAAATATCAACACGAAGCAGATTATTGTCAATCACGCAGGGAGAACAAAGGGTAAAATATTTAACTACATCAGTGTTTGACTATATTCTGTGCAGTGACAAAACCTAAAGCCATTTTCAACGTCCACCATTTCTTACTTCTTTTTAGATGGGTCAAGTATCTAAACTTTCTAAATCTGTTTTCTGGCTAATGCAAATAAAATAGAATGCCATCCAGTCTCCTGTCTACCTGCTCCAAGACTTCTGTGAGGATCAAATGAGAAGAGGCATGGAAAACACTTCACAGACATTAGGTTAAAGTGTGAAATGTTTGCACCTGGCTATAAAGCAAGTTGTGTTCCTGGGCTGAAGAAACTTCAAGGAGGCTAATTATCACTAGGGAAAGGAAATTGGGCATTGCTACGTGATGTCATTACCTGGCACCCACTGCCACTATTTCTGGGCTGGGCTGGGCTGTGGGCCGCATTTTGCACCACGGGGTCTCAGCAGTGTTGGCTGCAATTTGGTGGGGTGTTGCTCCAGGGTGGTGGCGGGGCCTGTGTCCCACTTGGAGGAAGCCGAATGTTGATTCATGGGAACCAGGTCCGTGATGCCAGTGCACATCACAGCAGCTCCTGCGTTGACTGTCTGCCCCCTGGTGGTCAGTGCATGTCATAGTGGCCAGTTGGATGGTCAGACACGTAGCATATTAGCCTTTTATATCTATAGATTGTACAAAAAAGTGTACCACTCTCAATAATATTGTTGGAATTCAATTTCTAAGGGTAAAAGGGGGATGTGAGAAAGTTAGGTAATATTTCCTCATGAATAAGTCATTCAAAATTTAATAAAAATAGTCAATTTTACTCTCAGTTGTCTATTCAAAGTTGGTGCAGATACTAAATGAAAATCAAACTCAGCTATTTTGTGCTGTTGTATTTGGAATATGTAAAAATGGCAATCTTTCTCAATGGACACATTCTAATCACAAATGAGTTTACTTAGGTCATCTGGACTTGTACAAACCAGCTTTATAAACGTTGCTTACATTCTATATAATAAAACCCTAATATGCAAATTGTGCAAATTGACTGAATGGTGGAATGACTGGTTGCTATGATGCTCACTGACCACCAGAGAACAGACACTCAATGCAGGAGCTGTCCCCTGGTGGTCAGTGCACTCCCACAGGGGGAGCGCCATTCAGCCAGAAGCCGGGATCAAGGCTGGCATGGTGGCAGGAGCCTCTCCCACCTCCATGGCAGCACTAAGGACCTAAGCAGTGAGCCTGAGCCGCAGGCAGACATCCCCCAAGGGGTCCTGGACTATGAGAGGATGCAGGCCAGGCTGATGGACCTCCCCACCCCCACTCCCCCCAGTCTATGAATGTTGTGCACTGACCAGGCCTCTAGTGTAACAATAAAAAGCTGTGTGCACATCCGATTTTGTGATTTGATGGATCATGTAACACCAGTTCATATTGAGTAGTTAGTTGCATAGTGATTTGATTACATGTCATGGGGTCAGATGCTCAGTTTTAGGAATTGCTTTTGAATTGGAGAATAATTATCAGCAGAAGCAGTTCAGTACTAGAATTCTTACACTGGGACTTTTCAGAGGCTCTATAGAGCTTTCTTATCTGCCATTGACACTTCTGGGTCACAGAAGTAGGCCCCTTAGAGTATATCCTGGAACTCCTGGGGAGTTCTTTCTGAGTCAGGATCCACTTAAATGTGTCAGCCTAACAAGTTTTGATCAATGGGTCAGAGCAACCTACCAAAATATGCTTCTCCCTTTATGATAGGCAGTACAAGGTACAGAAAATTATCTCTCAGAATAGTCTTGAATTTCCCAGATCATTGAACTTGTAGGAACCTCTTCAATTTGTCATGGCTGTAGACTTACATAGAATTTGTATATTTTATCTCCCATACATTCTTACTAAGGTTCACTGTAACCTCATCTGGTCCAATTAGCATAATATCATCATGAATGGACAGTAGGATGTTCTATGTGCTATTTAAAAATGATTACGTATTTGAAATCTGCATTGTTTCAGAAAACAGGAGAGTTTATATTATTCTGATATGAGAAAGGGTAGTTAGACTGATGTCCATGTATTATGAGTCAACATGTCTGAGTATCCATATTAAAGGGAGTTGAAAAGAAAGCATGGTGCTAGGTCAAAAGTTGTAAGCCGGATGCCAAAAACTATCTTTATTTGACCCAGTAGAAATAACACTCCTGCAATCACAATAGGAACTGATAGTATCACTCAATTATGCTTTTAATAATTTTTAATAATTCTTAAAGACCCACCTGGCTTTTTAAAACATCATATAGAGATATATGAGGAAAACCTCTGTACCCCTGAAGGCTTTGATGATGGCACCTAGTTCTTTTGTGCCCTCTTAGATAAAACAGTGCTTTCAGTTTGCTCTCTTGGTGTATGAGGGTGAAAGAAGACAGTTTTAGTACTTCCACTTGACCCTTCCTAACATGATAACTCTTACAGATCTGGTAACCAATGTGAAGATTCTGTATGTTACTAAGTACACCTTGTCTCACTGCACACTCTAAAATTTGGACAATGACCACAGGATGGATGTGTGGTTCAATTGGTCCCCTCAGTGATAGACTTAGTCCAAGAATACATATGTCCCTTGACTTCCATAAGTTTCTATTTTGAGCAATGATTCTTGGTGGGATTTCTTCAGATTAGTGTAAAAAGAGGGACAATATATATGTGTAAAGTTTATAGTTATTACCCTTTTACTAGTACAATAATTCTGGTAAATTTCTACAGAATCATTTAGAGAAAAATACTTAGAGGAAGACTCTCACATACAGAAGTGGGCTGTGATGTAGATTCTTCCTTCAGTCACATTGTTTCCTATCAGTAGAGGAGCACTAGGTTTGTGAATTGACTTATGCTGGAAACTGAGCAAAACATCATCAATTCCCACTAATGTAACTCAAGATAATTTTAACCCAACAGATTTTGAATTATCCAATTATGTCTTTCAAAAAGGACCTAAAGGGGCTACCCATCTGCATCATCCTTGACATCTGTGAGAATGGGCTATAACCATAGATACCTAAAGCTTATTATAATAATCAGGCACAACTTATCTGATAGTGAGATGTGGCCATCTGGCCTCTACCATGTGGAATCACTGTTCTAAGAAGAGATCTTATGCAGCAAAATAAAATCAAACTAAAAGCAAAATACACTAAAAACAACCTCTCCCAACAGGAAAAAAAAGTACTTAAGAATTGATCATGAATAACTTAGCTTTTATAAATGTTATTTTCTTCAATTTTGTAACGTTAGTTTTATTTGACAGCTTTTAAAACATCCATTTGTTGCAATTATTTTTATCATTCTAAATCAATAATTATTTTTGCATTATTTTCATTCATAATATTGCACATTTTACTTAAAAGATTTCAAAATTATAGAAGCCACAGAACCCACAAAACCTTGCTCAACCACTGAGTCTAGTTTGATTGCAACTTCATCCAATGCCACCTATGGCCCTTGGAGGAGGGACATTATTTCATTTCTTCAAGTTGAAAGGGTTTTGCCAAGTCTTGCCAGGGATATGGTAGGGAAACCAGAGGAGTCACTGAGCAGTTGTATACAACTAATAAAACCCCAACATTCTTTTCTGCTAGAGCTTTTGATTCACTCCTTTAGCACAAAAGCCAGAAGACTTTTTTATATAAAGAACCAGATAATAACTATTTTGGATGTGTGGACCATATGCTCTCTGTTGTAACTACATAACTTTGCCAATTTCATGCAAAAGCATTCACAGACCATGCCTAATATGGGTGTGGCTGTGTTCCAATAACACTTTTATTTACAAAAACAAGCTGGCTAACCAGACTTGGCCCACAGGCCAACCTGTGACATACAGTGTGCCTAGCAGCTCTGGCAATTAAACCTTATTGTCTGAAAAGAATAACAATGGGCTTAACTAACTAGGAATTTATGAATGCCACTCCTAACTGCTCAAGCAAATATGCGGAAATCTTACTTTCAGGTAAGGGCTTCTACATATTTTTTTTATACTTCTTCATCTATCACCCTCAAAATTCACTTCAATATGTTTCCAGTTTCCTGACACTTGAAACTGAAGATGTTCTGGCACTCCTCTGGTGTACAGACACATTTCTCCCAGAGGAGAACTTCCCTGGTATGTCTCTCTCTGGGCTCATTTGAAATCTTACTTTCATTGTGGCTCTGGGAGCCAAAACATAGTGAGAAGAGACATTCCTGGTCAGGCAAGTGCTCCAGGTACAATCAGTACAAGAGTTTCATGGCAAGGAAGACTTATTCCTTTATTCAAGGGCAAGAAGTTGATTTAGTAGACTAGGACCCTTTAGGGAGACTTAGAGGCTAAAAGTCTTATCCTTGATTCTGTCTACTCATGTGTTCCCATCCTATATCTCAGTAACTCCCTTCTCCTCTAAGTTCTCTTACTCTAGTATAAGAATCCTGGAGGGTCACATCATCAGTGTTGCAACTCTGTGCGAATTGCAGTTGGGACCTGGGCTTAATTCTCAGCTTATCTTTCATGTAAGCTTCAGAAGATTAAGGCATAATTCAGGTTGTCTTGGTGGTCCTCTAAGTTTTTACAGATGCCCTGGGTTGGGCATACATTCAATTTTTTTTCAATTTGTCCACTTCTCTGTGTGTACTCTCTAGGTCCATCAGATCTAGACAGCCGATGCCTTGCTTATTGCACTTATTGCTGTAGTTATAGTGACTCTGAAGCATGGCCATTTGCTCCCAGAACACCTTGTCCTCTGCCTGCCCTCACAATGCCACCATATGCCACAGATCATCATGCCCCATTTCCCCTGGCAAGAAGATGATCATTGTACTCATCAAGTGCGTGAGTAATCCAACACCAGAATTTCACTCTGATGTTCTGTTTCCTGAGGCCAATTATTGTGACAATGTCTATATTAGTCAAAGTTCTAGAAAAAAACAACATGTACCCTCAGAAAGGGTATTGAATATATCTAATAGAATTCAATGAAATGGGTAATTTATTATTATGTTAGCTGTATGATGTTAGCCAAGTGTGGACAGTAATAGTCCCTTTGTCAATGGGGAGAAAAAGCATCACCACCCAGGTCTGAAAGAGCAAGGAGAGGAATGTTACTAGAACACAGAAACCAGTAACAGTAGGTACTAATAGAGGATTGACCAGCAGAAGTTGTGTTTTCAGAAGAGCAATGCAATCACAGCCAAAATTCAGACTAACAGGAAGAAAACAGGAAAATGAACACCCAGGTTTCTCTCTTTCTGCAGCTATGTATGTTGCTGCCATTTATTGGTTGACACCACCCAGAAGACAGAGGACAACACAGCAGTGTGGTAGCTTCCTGTGGCAGAAAGCAGACAAAAAAATAAAAGAAGAAGATGAAGAAGAGTGAAGAGTGAAGTTGGTGGGCAGAATTAGAATATGTAGCACAGAGATCTCATTTCTTGGGCATGCTATTTATCTTCTACTAGTCTTCGTTGCTTTGTGTGTAAAATCACATCTGTTATTTTGCTTAAGTAAGTAGCCATATGTAAACTTTATGGCTCAAGATATGTAATTATTAATTTATAGTTGCTCAGATTATTATTTTAAGCTCCACAAAAATAGTCCAAAGTATAGGTATTCTAGAAGTAGTGTTGCTTGATACTTAAAATAGTTTGAATGAATGTGCAACACATTTTGCATATTTATCTGTAAAACAAGTACAAATGGACATTATTTGTATTAAAAAGCAACTATATTTAAGGATGGGTAACAGATTATATGTTCAGTAAATATTAAGTTCCATTTTTATTACTTGGAACTCTACACACACACACACACACACAAAAAAAAAAAACATGCAGAAGACTCAATTCCAGAGGTGGTATATTCTGAAAACTAAATGCTCATTATGCACAGGCAGGACAATCATCAGTGGACAGTCATCATTATTTACCACCTATACAACTTACAAAATTAAATAATTTTTAAAAGGATACATAGCTACCTAGTCCAAGAGAACTTCCAAAGAAAGTACTTTTGCTTATAAACCATTGTATCAGATACTCATGCCATAGGAATAAAAAATGTTTTAGTTATTTGAATATGAATTGGTAGTGATTAGTGATATCAAAGAAATTCTACAATGACTGTCTGTACAGAAGTCCAATGTTAAAGATAAGGATAGAGAGAACATTACTTCAGAATTAATTAATAGCTCCTTAATGAAACTGCAATTATTAGGTTATGCTGGACATGTGTAATCAGCTTTCTTGTCTTTCTCTTATGTTATGGTCTATGTGTTAGCAAAGTAGAACATCTGCTGTTGCTCAGTCTCTCAAATTTGGTCCAGATGTGCCTTGATGTTCAGCATATTCTAGGCATGGACATTCCTAGAGGGAGGAGAAATCCTTTGTAAGAAGAAAAAACTTTTATCGAATTATTAACTCTACCATTTGGAAGCACTTCACACGATCAATTTCTGGTTATCAGAAGGCTGTTTACAGCTCCAAAGAATTAATCCAGTGAGAAGGAAATTCTATCCATTGATTTGAGTAGCTTTGGATATTCCAAATGGTCAAGTAAGACCTCAACGACACCTTCACCAGAGGTGGGAGAATTTAAAATCAGCATAGAACTGTTGTCCTGCTGCTCGCTTATTCTAGACTGAGGAAGACTTACTTAAGGGAAATTCCCAAATGTAGAGCAATAAGAAGTCTTGTTACTGCACCCAAATGGCTAAACTTATAACTTGCACTGTCACAATTACAATTTTGGGTCTTGATTCATAGAGTCTCAGCAATGTTCTCTGTTCTAGTCATTTCTTTGTAATCTGGGTGTTCACTAATTTAGTGTGTGACAACTATATGCAGAGCAGTGCTCTCACTCGCCTAAGGCATCACAGGGTGCTGTCACATCCTTTCATTATCAGAAATGGGCAGATCATTTCCTTTCAATGAGAGGGCACATGGAGGTATGTCAAAGAAAGTAATATGCTCAACCTGGTTTTGAACATGCTGATTCATTTTATCCCTATTCAGGCCATAGCTGTTCACAAATGAGGCAGAGCTAATCTAAAATGCTATGAGTAAGTCATGGAAGGAGAGGACCAAGGGCTGCCTATCCTCCAAAGATACAGGCCATTAATGCCTGCCTGGGGAAACAGGAATTAAGTATACAGTGAAAAGAAGAGAATAATTCAGGAACTGAAATAATGTGATTATGAGTGATATGTAGATGATGCAGATCAAGACACAAAGATGGAGAGAAAAGTTGGTTTTAAAAATGACCTCAGATCCTGACAATTTATCTTCCCTAGTTCTTGGTCCTTTATGTAAATTGTTAGGGGCTCTTTGTAGTTTTTTTTTTTTTAAGCAAAATATCTTGGGGGGATCAAAAGTCTTCTGCAGTCATGTGTATAGCTATACCAGAGCTCTGTGCCTGGGGCTTGTATTCCTGAAAGGTTGATAAATGGCATAGGGTGATCAGAGAGGAAGAAAGATGCAGAGAGAAGAGGAAACAAGTTAATGCATAATGAGCAGAGGTTTGGTGAGAGCCATGGGGGGAATGATGCATAGGTTTAGCTGATAGAGAAAATGACCATGATATGATGTTTATAAAAACTGAGTAAATGGAATTATACTAGTCTATGTACTTTATATATAGTTGAAAGACTTTATAATATAAACTATTTTTAATGGGGCAATTGATAGAAATAGAGTGGTATGGTTTGTCTGTGTGTATATAGGCACGACTATGCATACACAGCTTCCATGGTTGGGAGAGAGCGAACTGAGAGAGCACAAGCAAAACAAAAGAAAGAGATACAAAAAATTTAAAGTGTTCTATTTGTGTAGCAATTGCCTTTGGGGCAGGAGCTTACATTTCATTGTAGAAACAACTAGGAAAGAATATGGGACCATATGAAGGAGCCCTAATGAGTGGGCCCATAGATGTGATGGCAGGAAATAAGTTAGAAATTCATCCAAGTGTCCATACAAGAAAGCAGTACAGTAGGGCTTTGACTTACGAGTTTAATTCATTCCGTGATGGAGCTCGTAACTCAAATTACTTGTATGTCAAATCAAAAAGTGAACGAGTGAGACATGTGATGCTGGGCTGATGTTGTGGCTTTCACTGTGACGTTTGCTGCGCCAACTAGCAGTGGGGTATCTGAAGCTGGCTCATAACCCGAATTTTAGCTCGCAACTCAAAGCAAAAAATTGGCCGAGAGACGGCTCGTATCTCGAAAAACTCGTTAGTCGGGACACTCGTAAGTCAAGGCCCCACTGTATCTGCATCCCAGAGTTGATGGGGAATTAAAGGGACAAACATGAGAAACATGGCACAGATGCATCCTACACTGCTACCAAACTAAATGCAAAAGATAAAGGGGGAAAGAAAAGAACAAAGACATTGTCAAATTTTTCAAAACTCATGCTGGGGAAAATTTTGAACCACTACTAGAAATAAGAGAGTCTAAGGAAGAACCCTATTGTGATGTATGGAAGATATTAGGAAACAGAAAATTCTCACAGCCACTACAGCTAATAAATTCCTTTCAAATGTTTCTTCTAATTATTCCCTGTGTCCATTGCTTCCTTTTTTATTGCTATAGCCAATTAACTACTAACAACTCAATTTTCTTACTATTCCTAGTTGAAAATTTCTAAACCTTTATAATTGAGCAAATAAACCTTCCCCTCATTCATAATTTTATATTTTCCCACTGACTAGAGAATGAAGTCAAGAGTTTTAAATGTTATATCTTTACTAGAAGCCCAGTGCATGAAATTCGTGCATGGGTAGGGGCCCTAGGCCTGAGCAGCAATCAGGGCTGACAAGATTCCCTGTCTCCCCGCTTCCCTGCCTCCCCACCTTCCCTCCTCCTCCTTCCCTTGCCACCCACATGCCACCACCTCACGGTTCCACTTGCCTCCCTGCCTCCCTGCCTCCTCTTTCCCTCATTCTCTCAGTGCCCTGCTGCCACCACTGGTCACCCGCCATGTTCTGTGCTGTCCCTTGGTGGTCAGCACACGTCATAGGGAGCGATCAAACTCCCGGTGTCCCGGTTGAACTCCCAAAAGGAAACTTTGCATATTAGCGTTTTATATATATACTAAAGGCCTGATGCATGAAATTCGTGCAAGGGGCTTGGCCCCCGCAGCTGCGGCTGCTGCCTCTGCCTCGGCTCCTGCCACCACAGCTTCGTCTGGAATGTCGTCTGGTCTAATTAGCATATTATGCTTTTATAATTATGGATTATTATAGATATATGATTCTAACCCTTGCCTTCCTACCCAACTCAAAATGATATTAAATTGAAGTTAAACTAGTCTACTAACTGAAGTGTGATATCATTCACATTCTTCTCAATATTCTCTTTTTCTTTCTTAAAAATATTGACCATCCTTTAAAGCTTGGCTCTGTTCTTCATTCTTTGTGCATGTTTCTCTGAAAACTAAACCATAATAAATGTGTTTTTTCCCCCTAAACAACTTCAATATTACATGGGAATAATTAAACATCTTCTTATACATGTTATATTTGTTTAGTGCACAGGCCATGTAGATGGGCCTGCATTTGCCTTTTCTTGATTTATGACCTTGAGAAAATATCTTAATTTCACCGAGTCTCAGTTTCTACATTCCCAGTGGGTTCCCACCTTACTCCTTAGTAAATTTCATCTTGAAGTCTACAAGGCCCTACCTGATTTAACTTTCCTCCAACTCCCAATTTATCTTCTGTTAGCCCCTCCCTCACTTAGTTGTCAGCCACATTGGCCTCTTTGCTGTTCCTTGAGCTACTGAGCATCACCGTCTCAGGAAAGCCTTTTGTCTGTCTCCTGACCAGATGGCACATGGCCCACTCCCCCCTCCCTTCAGCCTGCACCCAACTGTGTTCTTATCAATGAGGTCTTTTCTCACTATCCTAATTATTATCTATAGCACCTCAACCTGTGCATTATCTGTTACTTTCCCTTTGCTTTTTTTTTTTTTTTTTTTAAATAACATTAACCTAACTTTCCATACTGTGTGTGTGTGCAATTGCCTGGCTTTCATTCATGAAAGAAGAGCTCTGGGAGGAAAGCTACATTGTTTTGCTCATGATCTATCCAGACATTAGAACAGATAATGCAGGACACTGGCTCAAATTAAGCTCTTTACAACTTTTTTTTTTTTTTTTTTTGCCCTAGCCAGTTTGGCTCAGTGGATAGAGTGTCAGCCCATGGACTGAAGGGTCCTGGGTTTGATTCCTGTCAAGGACACGTACTTTGGTTACAAGCTTGATCCCCGGCCCTGGTATGTGAGTGGGAGGCAATCAATCCATGTGTCTTTCTCTTATATCGATGTTTCTTTCTCTCTGTTTCTCTCCCTCCATTCCACTCTCTCTAAAAACACACACACATAAATAAATATTTTTCAAATAAATAGTAAGCTCACAGCTGTGTAGAATAACATATTCATAGTTCTGAATAAATGGCCCATTTATTATATTAACATTAATAAAATGTTAACATTATTAATTAGCTTAGATCTTTTATTTGCAAATATATTATACCTAGTGAGCATGGATTATGAGTCTATTATCTATCACCTTCCTTGCTAGTGGTTTGAACAGATATGCAAGCTTCTAATGTCTTCTGTTTTGGAAATATGAAAGGAAAACAAGTGACACCTATTTCCAAGTTTAGAATGTATCAGATCAAGGAGGACAACATATCATGTTTATTACTTCTATGACTTTATTCACTTTCCTTAGGTTATGAATGGGCTCACTCTATAAAACTCTTCCATCTTCTCTCCTGTTTCAGTTTCTGAACAAATTTAGATGAAGAAGGCCACTTGTGGGTTTCTAGAAAGAAATGGTGCTTAGAAAGGTTGTGAGTATTAAAAGAAGTTTAATGGAAGAGCAAGGAGGGAATTTGGACTCTGAAACTGGCCTTGCATCAAGTTCTGGCTCCCAAACATATGAGTGCACCTTTCCAAAATGAGAACAAATTAAGTAGGTTTTAGACATCAAACTCATTATAAGAAATAGGTGCTTTGCCTTCTCCGCTTTAGTAAAGAGTTCAGTTGTTCTAAGAAACTGCAATTATTATCTTATTGTTTTGAAGAATAAAGTTATAGGCATAATACAGGAAAATCATTTGGGGAAACATTTATCCCTAATTTAATACAGTGTTCTCTATAATGTGATTTCAAAGCTTAACCATTTGTTTAACCAGATCATCCCAGTCTATTTCTGTGAAGGACTGAATTGAACTTTTTCAGGTGAGGAGAGGATAGAGGAGATCTTAAAGACAAGAATGACCTCTCTACTTAGTAACTGGCTAGCAATAACAAAAGCAAATTTAATAGCTGTGTTAGGCACACCTGCATGTGGGAAATATATAAACAGGCATACAATTGCATTCTGTTTCCATTTTCCCAATCTTAGCAATCTAATATGTAGTACTTCTTATTCTGCTGTTTTACTCAGCTATAAATTACTCTCAGAATTGTTTTCACATCATAATCATTTAGATAATCCATTTTGGGGGCATTTCCTTTTATTTATGTTTTACCCCTAAATATTTCTTGTCTGTAGATATAAGTGAAAATTGGTAAAATGTAAACCATTAAAAACATAAAAATGCTTTCTTTCAAGGCTTTGAAGAAGTAAATGCTTATTTGAATGTTGCTCTTATCATAATGTAAATGTCAACTATCTTTGCCTTAAAAATGTATACATTGGTGATTGAATTAAATTACAGTTACAAAATATTTTGTTAAAAGTTTGTCTTGCCCTGGCCAGGTGGCTCACTCAGTTTGTTAGAGCATTGTCCTATACACAAAAGGGTTTTAGGTTTGATTCCCAGTCAGGGCACATACCTAGATTGTGGGGTTTTATCCCAGGTTGGGTGTATATGGAAGGCAACTGATTGATGTGTCTCTCTCACATCAATATTCTCTCTCTCTCTCTCTCTCTCTCTCTCTCTCTCTCTCTCTCTCTCTCTCTTTCTCTCATTAAAATTCAATAAAACACATCCTCCAGTGAGGATTAAACAATGGGGTAGCCTTATCAACAGCAGTCAGCAATGTGTTAGTCAGGGATAGGCAGCAATTGTCATTGACTGTGTCATGATTGGTCAGCATTCCTGTCATCCAGTCCTTACTTTGAAGAAAAGAATTATTCTAGACACTAGAAAAATTAACCCAAATTTCCTATACTGCAGGATGTACAAATAAATTCTGGCTTCCCAAATGCTTTTCTGCATAAAGCTTGCTCAAGTTTTGTTAACAGAAAGCCAACCCTGGGCCATCCGTCATCAGGGTGACAACAGAGAAAAAAGAAAAAGTAGTATTTAAGGCATGCTCACAGCAACTAGTGCCAAATGTAAAATAAGAAGAAAGAAGTGCAAATGACAAACACAATATTACAGGTTATAAGATGCAATGCTATTTATTTAAAAATATCACTTGTATTTAACGTTAAATAAAATCAGTTTTTAAAGGTAACATTTAGTTTGCCTAGTTTGCATATTTTTAGTAGCCCTGTTTGGCTCTCAGATACTATTTTTAATAATAAGGGGATAGAATGTGCAAATAAAAAGCATGATGCGTTCTTTGTTTGATTTCAAAATTTCCATTATTCAGATAAGTAAAATTATAAAAAACAAACAAATATACCAATATTATCTAGAAAATGCTATTTTAAAGAGGGCTTTATATACAACGTGCTTTGTCCTTAGAAGAAATTTACTTACCTCATAGATTTAAAATATAAAACTATTTAAGTATAACTGCTACAATGTAGCCATGCATTAATGATTTAATCACATAAATAAGAAACTCATTTCATTTGTTATAGTGAAAGAAAATATCACAGAATAGTTTTTGTTAATCCCCGCAAAGGATTCATTTTCTTAATTTTGGACTCTAGCATGCAGTAACATGGAGATAATTTCCTATAACTTTTGCCTCTTTTAGGCTATTAAACATTATAACCTTGTATTTAGGCTGGCTTCATTAAATATGTATGCTTTTAGCAATCTGATTCCTAATATATATTACTAACATTGTGCGCTAACAGCAGTTCTGTTCCCTCTAATGGGTCTGTAACAGTAATGCCACCAAGAGAAGGCTGGGAAGAAGCACAGTGATAAAATTAGCAGCACACCAGATTCTGCAAACTGATAGCCCAATCATTTATATGTGGAAAAGCTACTAATGGTCTAGAATGTGACACCAGATTATGCAAGCAAGTGAAATATTGAAAGTTATCTTCATTTGAACAACCAAAAAAAAGCAGCGGACTGCAGCAAAGCAAGCTATTAGGTCATTGCAATGTCACAGTGAATAAAGCTGAAACTTGTGTCCCATTGTCAAGTACTATTAGATCTTCATAAGACATTTTTCCTTTGTGTTCATTTTATTCCTGAACAATCACAGAATCAGGTACTAGGCACACACACACATTTATATACATACTTATATCTATATGACAATATATATTCATATAAACTATATGTATATATATATATCTGTGTGTATAAGATATGCACATATTCATATATATTTAAAATATATAATTACTAGAGGCCCGGTGCATGAAATTCACGCATGGTGGTGGTGGGGGGGGTCCCCTCAGCCCAGCCTGCACTCTCTGCAATCCAGGACCCCTCCGAGGATGTCTGACTGCCGGTTTAGGCCCAATCCCGGTTTAGGCTCCTAATCGCTCACCTGCCTGCCTACCTGGTCACCCCTAACTGCCCCCCCCCCCCCCCCGCTGGCCTGATAGCCCCTCACTGCCTCTGTGTGCCAGCCTGATCACCCCTAACTGCACCCCCACCGGCCTGGTTGCCCCTTACTGCCCCCCCCCCCCCCGCCTGCCTGGTTGCCCCCAACTGCTTCTCCTGCTGGCCTGGTGGCCCCTCACTAACCCCCCTGCCAGCCTGGTCACACCACGCAGCCTGCTTGTTCAGTCTTTTGGTCATCCCTCACTAAATCCCCTGCCAGCCTGGTCATAGGCAGCCATCTTATGAGGCATGAGGTTTAATTTGCATATTACCTTTTTATTACATAGGCTAAAAGGGTTTTTTTTTTGTTTGTTTTTTTCTGACAAACCAATACCACGTAGACTGGCAGAAAAAAATATATCTTTATTGTTCTGAATAATATATTTTTCCTGCCTTTGGTGAATCTGTGTTGACAAGTATAATTATGTGCCACATACTGTTTTTGAAACCAAAATATATTGGTCAAGAAAAAAACCAGTTACAAGTTTCAGGGGAGGGGTGGTTGACTTTTTTCTCCCATCTTTGTCCTGGAATCATTGAACTTTTCCCATGTGTCATCAGCTGCCGGAGACTACCTGACATGTTCACATTGAGTCTGACAACTGGCCTGCATTATCACGCTGCACTGTGCAGTTCACATGCAGGCTGCATAATCAGAAAGTGAAAGCAAACGCAATCCCCCAGCATAGCAATCACAGGGCTGTGCAATAGCTCATTGTGGTCAGCAGAGAGCAGTTAGAATCACTTACAAAATATTTTTTAAAATAAAAAACATAAGCTTTATTCAATAGACCATAAGATATAATTATTTTTAAGAAAGGCATAATTGATCCCTTGAAATGTATCTGTTAGGTCACTTCTCTTAATCTACCACCCACATTATAGAAAGTCTTTTTATTTCAGCCAATTTATTCAAGGCTTCTAACTTTTTAATCATGGAATATTGTGAAAAGGGAACAAGATTCTAATCCTAGTTGTTCCATCAACAACATCCGTGACTCTTTATAAACCATATAAACTTTCAGGACCTTTGATTCTTCTGCACAGAATGAGGACTATAGAGATTTTCAAGCCATTCTCATTGTTAAACTACATAATGACTTTGCTAAGGAGGCTGGTGTGAAAACTCCAAAGAATCCAAATTGTTTTATAGAAGAAAAGGATAGAGAGACTCTTTGCACTGCTTTCTTAGTCTATTTCCCCCACCCCGCCCAGAGGCCCTTCTCTTGTGGGTTAAATGAAGTGCAAATGGAGAACTGGACTGTATGGAAATCAAGAATCTTTGCCAACTCTCCAATTTTAATTCTCAAATTTTTGCAAATATCCCCAGGCCTTTGTCTAAGGACAGAGCTGATTAAAAGCCATCTTCTGACAGAGTGATTTTGTATATGTAGACACAGTTTATAAACTTTGCTTATTCCTAAAACAAAGATTGAGTTAGTAAAAAAAAAAAAATAATCTGGATTATACAAGATAATTTCTTTTCAAAAGTAACCCAAGTTTTACCCCAAAATTTATATAATTTACCAAAATGATATGTTTGAGGGGGTGAATTATATAGTTATATGGATAATTTGATTAGGTAAACACAACCAAATATCACCGTATATTCTTTTTGGTTACTTTGAGACTTTTAATTATTACTTTTTTATATTCTTAAAACTTTAGATACATTCTAAAGAGAACAAAATTAATTAAGATAGCATTAACCTCACATAACTCATTAGACAAAATACAATAAAGTAGACAAAAATATCTAGTTACAATGTAATGCTAATAATAGGGTGATGTTTATCATTATCATTACAGAGTTTCTTTTGACACATAGTCTTTATTCCTTACCAGAATACATCAGGAATCATTTGGAAATTGGTTTGACTTTCAATTATTATGGGTGTTACTTTAAATTAAGTGTGTTTTTCTTTAATTAAAAGGAACATGAAATTTAAAACAATGAATTAACTAATTTGCATAAGGTATTAAAAATCAGTTAATTTCAGCACCAAGGGAATAGGGCAGGTTTCTTTTTACCCTTGCCCTATTAAATATATCTCTGATTAAAAATATATCATAATTGTTCTGCCTATAAAAGCATTTTTGGATTATTGCCATTATCTCCAAACCTCAATCTTCTTTCTTTGCTTCTCAAAAAGAGATATGATTATCCAGATTATAATGGGAATGTTGTAGGTGGCCAAAAAGGCACCAGGTGTTAGAACAGTGGGTCACACTGGACCTGGATTCAGCAACCTTGGTACTTGAGTTCTGGCTAGGAAAGAATTCAGGGCCAAGACCCAAACTGTAAGCGAACATTTATTTATAAAATCACAGAGGTAGAAAAAGTAATTCCCAGAAGAAATGGGTTTAGGAAACAAGTTACAGATAGAAGAACGGCCTTTGGGGCTTAGAAGTAAGGAAGATAAAGGTGATCTGCCTGGGGGGGATGGGGAGGAGGAGAGGGAAGAGAAAGGCACAGGTGTGTTCCTAGGAGGGAGAGCCAGCTGGGTCCTCTGCCCTAGGGTCTTAAGGGTGGAGATTTTAGGGGAGGTCCCAGAGGAAAATCTCAATAGAATATTCAGCAGCTTTCCAGGGCCCTGGTCTTTCTAATATAGCTGGTCCTGAAGTTAGTCATGACGTCAGGGGTCCAGTGTTGTTGCTTTCCTGGGCCGGGAACTGAAATATAACTGAGGCCTAGATGTTATCTCTAGGGAGGAAAGGTCCAGGGGTCCAAACCTCTGGACCAGCTATATGCTAGGGGAAGACAAGTCACCCTGGGAGTGAGGGCCCCACCTTAATCCATTGTCTGTTGCTAGGCACCGGCGGCTTTCCACCCTGGTGGGCTGATGGGCTTACCAGGCCCATCTTCCTTGCTCTGTTCATGTCTGTCTAACTGCCGTATATATTTATGCAGAGAATTGTGGGACCACTACCATATTCTGATGGTTCTTTTTTTTTTTTTTTTTATCTGTAAAAAAGGATCCCCATTCACAGATTTTAAAATGTAGATATAATGTTATATAGTAAAGTAAGTGGATAGAAGCACATGCAAAAGTAATAGCTGGAATAGATAAGAAATTGCCGAAACCGGTTTGGCTCAGTGGATAGAGCGTCGACCTGCGGACTGAAAGGTCCCAGGTTCGATTCCGGTCAAGGGCATGTACCTGAGTTGCGGGCACTTCCCCAGTAGGGGATGTACAGGAGGCAGCTGATCGATGTTTCTCTCTCATCGATGTTTCTAACTCTCTATCTCTCTCCCTTTCTCTCTGTAAAATATCAATAAAATATATTTAAGGAAAAAAAAAAAAAAGAAATGTCTTTATCTCTATTACCTTGGCCTTTCCTTACTCCCCAAACCTCAATGTCATCTGCAAACGAGATGTACCCCCTTGCTGGGTAATTTATGAAACCCCGAAATAATATGAGCCTTGGCAATGGTCTGTCCCACCACACTGTCTGCAGTTTATGCCAGGTGAGTCTCCAGTTGTCCCTCTGTGTAATTTAAATTCATGAGCTTACTCTATGAAAACCCAACAATTCATTAAGAGATATCAAGATTTCTTTTGTTAACCAGAGGGATTGGATCAATTGCTGAGAAAGCATATGTTTTCATTGACAATGTTCTTATTTTTTTTAATTCATAGTTGAAGAGCAAGCAATTACTAAGAATTAAAAAATATAAAGCAAAAAGAAACAAACACAGAAATAATTAAGCTCTCTCAACAGAATTGAATTGACACACATTTCTCTCAAAAAATATCAGCATTTCTGAAACAGGGCTAGTTCTTAAGTGAAACTAGAAAACTTACTTTAATTTTGAGATTTAATATTCTTAGATCCAGTCCACTTTTGTCATTTTTGGCTATTCAAATAAATACAAAAGTGATGGACATATTTATGTTCTCACTCCTAGCTGCAGTACCCTATTCACACCCTCTTCACTTCAGTGGGTGGTTGTACATAGAGTGTTTCACATATTCGAATCAAATTAGCCACACAGAATCCTAAAATTGTGTTACCTAAAATTAGAGCTTATCTGTACATTTTCTTCTGGTGGGCTTCTCCCTTAAAAAACAAGTTTTAGCCCTGGCCAGTATGCTCAGTGGTTATAGCGTCAGCCCATTCATGGAAGGGTCTCAGGTTTGATTCCTGGTCAATGGCGTGTACCTGGGTTGCAGGTCAAGACGAGATGGTGAGGTAGACAGTCGATGTTTCTCTCTCCTTCCCCCTTCTTTCCTTCCTTCCTTCCTTCCTTCCTTCCTTCCTTCCTTCCTTCCTTCCACTCTCTCTAAAAATTAAAAATCAATGGAAAAATTGTCCTCCTCAGGTGAGGATTAACAAAATAAAACAAAACAAAAGAACCAGCTTTAAAGAAGCTAATGTTAACAGATCCTCTAAATGGTAATGCTTTTGTATCTGTTCCTATCAATTCATTTGTTCATTGATTTGCATTCACTGAGTACTGTCTGTGCACATTCTGTGTGCTCATGATGTGCTCTGTTCTCAACACACTTTGTGCTGTCCCTTCAGCTCCTGACATCTCTTTCCTGCCTGGGTTTATTTCCTATGACATCTCATCTCTGTTCATATTGGCTGCCTGGTTTTCAATCTACTACATTTCTTGCTCATTGACAAGTGGTAAATGAATTATTACCAACCTCCTATATGGTCTGCTCCATATCCTTACTGTGACCTTGAAAAAATGGATGCAGGTCTGTAATGAATTACCCTAGTTTCACAACTCCAGCTTTTCTTAGAGCATGGCCCTTCTCAGGACTGGAGCCATCCCATAAACACTATTTCCCTGGCTTTGTCTGAGTGCTCAGAGCTCTAGCTCGTTGCTCAACACTAATGCCCCGTGAAGCTAAACATCTACATACTGATAGTTTTACTGTGGTTAACTAGGAAGGAATGCACATAGGAAAAGTGTACAATGTTTTAATTCAGTCATTGATGAGCGTGTATTTAGAGCAATTTGCTAGACACTGTGCTATGTACTAGATGTAGGCATGTTTTCTAGAGGAAAAGCAATTCTGTTTACAAGGTTTCCTATATAATTTTATAGATATGTATGATTTTTCTCAGGAGAAACACTTGTCCAATACAAACATTCTACAAGTTTTAAAGCTTAAAATCCCTCTACCCCCCTCCAACTCCCCCACCTCCCCAAAAGACAGAAAGGACTGATGGATACCAGCAACAGCATGGTGATTGCCAGTTGGGGGAAAGGAGATAGGGGGAGGTTGAGGAGAGTATAGGGGAGATAAATGATAATTAACAGAAACTTGACTTGGGGTGGTAAACACACAATACAGTGTACAGATGATGTGTTGTAGAATTAGGCACTTAAAACCAGTATAAATTTTTAGAACAAAAAAGAAAAAAAAGGAAAAAAATTTAAAGTCTGGTAGCCTCAGGAGAATGTAGAGAATACATTTTGTCACCATCTGGCATCTGACCTTTATGCAAATAAATCCAGTGGGTGAATGAATATGACTTACTTTCTCTTATGCTGTCTCTCACTGATAGAAAGGGAACAGTGAATGTCAAAGATTTCATCTCTCCATTTGGAGTCAGCCACTCTCATTTAGAGAAACTAAGAAGACATGGTGAAATATATATATTTATCATTCCTTTATTTAGTAACTTCTTTTTTTAAAAAGGAATATATTCTTTTTTATTTTATTTTTTATTATTATTATTATTTTTTTAAATTTATTGCTTAAAGTATTACAAAAGGTATTACATATGTGTCCATTTTATCCCCCTGCCCTAGACAGTCCCCTAGCCTCCCCTATCCCCCAATGTCTTATGTCCACTGGTTATGCTTATATGCATGCATACAAGTCCTTTAGTTGATCTCTTACCCCCCTACCTCCTGCCCCCCAACCCTCCCCGGCCTTCCCGCTGCAGTTTGACAATCTGTTTGAGGCAGCTCTGCCTCTGTATCTATTATTGTTCAAAAGTTTATAATGGTCTCTATTATCCATGAATGAGTGAGATCATGTGGTATTTTTCCTTCATTGACTGGCTTATTTCACTTAGCATAATGCTCTCCAGTTCCATCCATGCTGTTGCAAATGGTAAGAGTTCCTTCCTTTTTAGAGCAGCATAGTATTCCATCGTGTAGATGTACCACAGTTTTCTAATCCATTCATCTACTGATGGGCACTTAGGCTGTTTCCAGATCTTAGCTATGGTGAATTGTGCTGCTATGAACATAGGGGTGCATATATCCTTTCTGATTGGTGTTTCTGGTTTCTTGGGATAAGAAGGAATATATTCTTTTTTAAAATATATTTTTATTGATTTCGGAGAGAGGAAGGGAGGGGAAGAAAGCTAGAAACATCAATGATGAGAGAGTATCATTGATTGGCTGCCCACCTGTGTGCCCCCTACTGGGGATCAAACCTGCAACTAGGGCATATGCCCTGACTAGGAATCGAACTGTGATCTCCTGATTCATAGTTGATGCTCAACCACTGAGACACACCGGGAAACTTCTTTTAAAATTAAATTTATTGGTTAATAAAATGTCAAATGTACAGATGATTTATTTATGGCATCTCATTTTAATTTACAAAATCCTTCAAATGAATTATTTTATTTATGATTTCTCATAACTGCATGAAATAAGCTTTACTAGTACAGATGAAAAAATGAAGGCTTAGTGAGTATATGTAACTTGCACAATATTATACAGTGACTGCATGATGAAACTGAGGCATGAATTTATGTTTTCTGATTTGAAATCTGGGATACCAGGAGGTTCTTAGGATGTGATAAATAGTCATAAGCACTTTTAACTTTCTTGAATCAAATGCAGTGCACATAAATCCCAAACTAAATAGAAGTAGTTATCAATCTATTGAAGTGTAGCAATGGGGTGATTTATATAAGCTTAAGGCATAATTTCTAGTTCAGCAAAGATATACATACTTTGCTAAAGCAGAGCTGGAATAGCCTTATCTTTTGAAATATGAGTAATGCTGATAACTCTATTCCCTGTCAAGATTACCTGTGGCTCTTTTAAAGGCTGTAAGGGAGATCTAATGACCTCCGTGTTTCCAATCTATGTTCTGAATACATTAACATAAAGAGCAAATTTAATTACAGTCTTAAAATCATATCCTTTTCATTTTTAAAAACTCTGAATAAACAGTCTTACTTCAAAGTGGACAAGGGGTCCTGGTCACAATCAGCCTCTGTAACATAACAGACGCATAAGCACGTGTGTGTGCACACCCTGCCGTATCAGAAAGGACATGTCTGCAGGACCATGGCCACTGCTCTTAGGAGAGAATTGCCTTGAAGATCTCTGTAATTTGGCGTTCTAGAATAATGATGGACACATTTAAATCATATAAGAAAACAACAATTGCCAGGTCAAATTTTTACCTAGCAATTATTATGCAAATAATTATACATTAGGTGCTTTCTATTTACAAAAAAAAAAAAATGGATAAAAGAAGTGATATTTTGACAACCAAATCGATTAATCTTAGTGGAGAAATAAACCTTTACAAGTCATTTTATACTTCACAGAGACTAGTGGGATTAAAAGAGAGAAAGACTAAAATTTCAAAGTCTCTAATCAGGTCTTCCCCTTGCTAACAGAAGAGATAATCATTTGGAACTTCAAATTAATGAGGCTTTAGATACAGTGGTAATTGTTATACATTGAGCCTAAGAGGATCAAAGAGGAACACAGATCATCCTAAAGAAGAAAGATGGTGGATTAAAACAGTTCACGTAACTTCTCAGTCACCCCCACTTTTAGGAAGTTATTTGCTACATTAAGGATGGCTGGTATAAATTAGGAAAATCTGTGGTAATGTAGTGGATAATGACATAGGGAAGAGGAAAACACATCAGGATCATGTAGATTCGCAGTCCAGGGTAACTGGGGAAAACTCAGGTCATCAGTATCTTGCCAGAATTCCCACAGATTTCTAAGGTGGAGCAGAGGAAACTCTCATTCATTCAAGAATGAGTTGATTTTGAATATCAAAGATCATGTTACCTCAAAGGACACCTGGGTTGCACATGCATTATAACTGCTTCTCAAGCAATCCTAAAACTTGAGGTATTATTTCAGTTTTATTTTCTAGGAAATTGAGGGAGTCACATAAGAAATACACTCGCGAAAAGTCAGGGAGAAGGAAAAGAAGGGATAGAGGCTAATTATTACAAAATATGGGAGCAGGGCTCAGTGGTTGGTTGAATGACATGGGAAGGTAAAAATGTGCCATCTAAGAAATAAAAGTTTGAAAAGCAAACATTAGTCCCACATTTCCTCCAGTGAATCTGCTTATCCTTTTCTAACCATCTAATTATCTGCCAGGAACAATTGAAAGAACTTTATAAAAGGGACAGTAACACCTCAATTTGATTGATTTGAATGATACCTATTATAACTTTGTGTGGTATGTATAAATAGATATGCACCATTTATACATTCTTATATGATAAAAATAACACATCTTTTAAAAAAAGAAAATAAAGAATAAACCTTATCAGCTAGTAAATATATTTTAATATGCACATAAAATTCTATGATATCAGATTTTATGTAGATTTTTTGTTTTACATATACCCTTAATACATACTTAACAACTAAGTATTAATTTTTTACCCCAGATTTTAAATAATATCCTACAAAATCAGTGAACATGGATACATAGCATCCTCATTTTATGTGATATAATTTATTTAGTTAGACCTTTACAATTAATATGAAAATTATTTTAATAGATTTTTAAACAACATGTTGCTTTTAAATTTCTCTTTACCATTAAAAATAAAATTTGGCATTAAATATACACAATTTTTAAAGCTCTTGAAACATTTTTCCAAGCTGCTCACCAGAAAGAACTAATTTTAACCCTAAGTTAATATATATGAAGGAATATATTTAACCCCATCTTTGTTAATACCGAATAATTTCCATCTTATAGGCAAAACAGAACTTAATTATAGTTTTAACTTGCATGTTGCTTATTTGTCCATAATTTTTTAGGCCCAATTTTCTGCTAATGTATTCTACCTGTTAATGTAAGGAGATATTTTTATTTTTTAATTTTTATTAAATTTATCAGGGTGACATTGGTTAATAAGATCATATAGATTTTAATAATACTCTATGTACAGTTCTATGAGACATTGTGTGCCCACCACCCCAAAGTAAAATTATTAATTTGTTATTAAAACACTCAATAAAATGAATATAGAAGGAAAGTACCTCAACATAGTAAGGGCCATATATTATAAAATCTCAGCCAATATCTTACTTCATGGTGAAAAACTGAAAGCTTTTCCTCTAGAATTAATAACAAAACAAGGAAGCCCACTAAAGCTACTCTTATTCAACACAGTTCTGGGATGCCTAGCCAAAGTCATTAGACAAGAGAAAGAATAAAAAGCATCCAAATTGGGAAGGAAGAAGTAAAAGTGTAATTTTTTTAAAAATATGTTTTTTTTATTGATTCTTTACAGAGAGGAAGATAAAGAGTTAGAAACATCTATAAGAGAGAAACATCGATCAGCCGCCCTGGGAATGTGCCCACAACCAAGGTACATGCCCTTGACTGGAATCGAACCCGGGACCCTTTTTTAGATGACATGATTCTGTATGTAGAAATCCCTAAAGACTCCACACAAGAAAAATTATTAGAAACAATAAATAAATACAGTAAAGTTGAAAGATTCAAAATAAATATACAAAAATCCACTGCTTTCCTGTATACAAAATAATAAAACTTCAGAAAAAGAAATGGAAAAAAAATCCTTTTGCATTTGCAACAAAAAGAAAAAAAAATGCCAAGGAATAAACTCTCTGACTGTATTTTGTTACCTTTCATTGAGTTTTTTTAGAAATACAATATTGAATTCCCTGTCATTCTAGTACATATTTTCATGTATTTAAGTTTGTTTTCTGGAAGTTTTTTAGTTTCTTTCTGATCTGCCTTGGTACCTCGCTTATTCATGGTATTTGATTGATTCCTTCTCTATCTAGGCATGTATGTATGTGTAGTATTTATCTAACAGCGTAATACAAAGAGACTTTTCTCTTATTTTCTAGTAGGTGTTGATGAATCACAAGTTTCCATGAAAGGCAGGTATCTCCCTTATGATCCAGTTATCCTGGTACCAGGGGGCCAACCTTGCACGAGAATTCAGTGGGAAACAGGATTCCAAATCCCACTGCTATCCCCCGAAGCTAGTTACTACCATCAATGGAGCCATGATGCATGGGGTTTAGGTGGGCTGGGGGAACATGGCACCCTTCTATATTTTTTTGGCCTCTCAGTAATGGTGACCTTGGATCTCTGTGGGTCTCCCCTTGCACTTTAACCCCAGAACCAGTCACAGAGTGTACCCTTTTCTCAGAAAAAAATGTGATTCTATAGTACCAGTGATACTGAATTTTTGCACTGGAACCCGTACTCTTTGTCCACCAGAATCAAAGAATGAATCCAAGGACAGAAAGTGGCATAGCTGTTATAATGTACCCCGCGAATCACAGAAGGAAGCTTCAAGATGTCGAATTAAAGAGTCACATTTATTGCAATCCGGGACTATGAGGGGGCATCTTGCTCTCCCAAATCTCATAGTAATAAGATGGTCGAAAACCAGACTTATATAGGCAAAAATCACAAAGGTATTGATTATATCCCAGGGTTTGGAATGAGGATCCTGGTTTGCACAAAGCAGTTACAGAAGTGAGATTGAGCCGATTAGTTATCTACAAAGATTAATTATAGTTTTGGGTCTTGGGACCACTGAGTTGAGAGAAACACATTATCTAGAGCCCTCGGGTCTTGGGACCACTGAGTTGCCAGGAATACATTATCTAGAGCCATCAAGGCAATTTAGAGTAATTGCACTGTCCTGGTCTTGGGATCACTGAGTCAACTGGAACGCATTATCTGGAACCCTCAGGTCTTGGGATAATTGTGCTGTCCTGGTCCCCAGGTACAGAGGAATGTGCCTTCTAAAATCAGTAAGATAACAATCTATGGGATAGTCATTCAATCGAATGGGATGATTTATACAATTCAGAAAATCAAAATAACTTTTCTATTGTTAAACAAAGCAAATAAGTACAGAAGCCAAACAGCAGGGTTAAAGTTAAGCTATAGTTTCTACCTGAGATGATTGCTACCATACTTCATAGCAAAGGTGGAAATTTATTGAAGAACAAGTACAGACTCCCACATAAGGAGAGGGAAAGAGTCCCACAGAACTGACTCCCAAGTAGGGAGGGGGAAAAGTCCCACTGAGTTCCTGTTTTCATGGTTTATAAAGTCTGCAGTTCCTGTGTCCTGATACCTCCTCTGGTCAATATTCCTCTTCAGATTGGTTACTATAGTGATTCCTAAGGCTCTCCTCCCTTATAGTCCTTCCATTTCTCTGGGCTTTCTTCTTTTCCATCTGAATGAAGGGCTTCCTTCTCTTTATTTTGTAAACATAGACCTTTCTTGGCTACTTCCAGTTCCCTTATCTTATGTAAATGCAACTCTTGCTGCTCCCTTGTCTTATGGAGATGTAACTGCACCTGGCTTCCTTGTGTTATGGAAATGTACCTTCTCCAAGTCTGCAGCCCTGGGCTTTTCCATGGACCCCAATTCTAAAAAACCTTAAACCGGCCTATATTACCCTAAAATTCCTGCTTCAGCAGTTCTCAGGTTTTCAGATAATGTGCTCTACAACCTGACACCACAGGTGAAGGAAGGCAAGCTCTGGCGCTGTGGCTCTGTTACTCTGTCTGGAATGTTGACCATGCAACAACTATGGCCACACATCTGTGTGTCCTTGCCCAGGTCTCTGGGCTGAGGTGCAGTTCATGCTGTCCACACCTGTGGAAATGCCCCCCAAATCTCTTTGTTCCTCCTCGCTGAAGGGAGTGCCAGCCACTACCTGATTCCTGCCCTCTCCCAGCTGGGCCTCACCATGAGCTCCCACCTACAGGGCTGTGTCTATGCCTGACTCCTCATATCTCCCTTCTCCCCTTCCCAGTTCGTTCCCATTTAACCACCTTTAGATTTTTCAATGTGTCGCTCTCTGAGGCATGTTTGTGCATTGAGCAGGGAATCCTTTTTTGAGTTCTAGCTTTTCAAATTGTTGAAACTTAAGGGGAGAGACCAAGGGGATTTATCAAGCTGCCATTTTTATAACGTTACTCCTGTGTTTTAGGAGATATTTTTAGTACCTGTGATATCGGAGATTTCAATAGTTCTGTGGTTCCATTTTTACATTTAAATGTTTAATTCATCTGAATTTTATTAGGGTACACGTTGTCAGGCAGGGCTTAACTTTATATCCTTTTTCCACATGGTTAGCCAATTGGCCCAATATCATATGTTAACTTATTTATCTTTTTTTTCTTATTGATGTGAAATGTTATGTTCATCATTCTACCTAAAACTGCACATGTAACATATATTTGTCCTGCTCTTGGGCTCCTTTTCCATCCATTTGTCTATCTTGAAAACAGGCCTGATATTTTAACCATAGGACAGTTAGAAGACATAACATAGGACATTTCCTAAGAGTGAGGGTGTGAGCAGAGTACGGGGGGGGGGGGGGGGGGGGGGAGCTGAACATTGTTGACAGGAAGTACCACAGGGGGAATAGTCTGAGGAGTGACAAGAAGTGAAAATTTCCAACAAGACCAAAAGCTCTCCTGTCCTTTTATGTAACTGCAATAGAAAAAAAAAAAAAAAAGACACAGGAGAAGACACAGTGGGAAGAGAAAACAAATGACCACAAGAATGAAAAAGAAAGTTTTTATTTTACCTCACTTTTCCCTTCTCACAGTCTTCAAGTGAGGAACATAACCAGTGTCCTTTTGAGCTTCAGAGTAAGCGAATGAAGTAAGACACAGCTAAGAGACTGTCCGGCTGTCTAAAGAGGCAGGAGGGATAGCATTCAAAACTGCTTCACAGATTTGCAGTAGAGTATTCTCTAAAGTCAGGAGCAGGTTGAAGTAAATAGAAAAGCCCTTCATCTCTTCAGTCATCTTGGTGGCCTGGGGAAAGACTTTCCTAATACTCTGACACAGCCACTGAAAATGTGGCAGTATTTTTACAAGAACATATCATGTGATGACCCATTTCCCACGTGGTTCAGGGTTCAGGTTCTGGAGAAGGGCCATGTGCAAATGACAGACAAGACAAGAAATAATAATTTGGAAATTGGGCGGGGGGGGGGGGTGGGGGGGGGCGGGCTGGGAGGGGGCTGGGCGGGCAGGCAGGAGCCCAATGCAAGAAGAAGGGCTCCACTTGCGCTCAGGCCTTGCCATCTTTTATTCAGTTTGGGATACACCTATAGCCCTTAGGCAGGCAATTCCAGTAATAGACAGACTATCTTATCAGTAAGGATTTACATGACTATCTGGTCTCTGGTCGGGAAATTGCTTCAGCTACCATTGTCTCAACTAAACAGTCAGTGCATAGCTCTGACCTTTGCCAGGGCTCAAGGGTCACCAGCATTCCGGGCTCCTTGTCCACACCTCTCTGCTAGTGGAGACAATAGGCAGCTTCCCACAATATCATATTCTATCTATTATCTATCTATCTATCTATCTATCTATCTATCTATCTATCCATCTATCTATCTATCTATCTATCTATATTATATATCATCTTTTTATCTATCTATCTATCTATCATCTATCATCTATTTATCTATCATTAATACTATACCTAAAATAATGTTTTGCCATGAATGTTTGATTATATATGAAAGTTAGAGAGTTGAAGAAGTAGGGGGAGACTACTTTATTTCTGTGCAAAAATAGTTTAATATGAGAAGGGCCATGTCAATGAACATTTCTCAGTGAGAAGCAAAGTTGAATCCATCAAGAACTCATACAAATGTGTTTGAGGCCTCACCCAAGTTCACAAACCATCTTCACAAGCAGAGGGTATTTTTTAATGTATGGTTTTCACATGGGCTACAAAATTCCTGGCTTGATGCCAAAGCTGCTTTGGTTGCCCAGAGAATAAGAGGGAAGAAGCTGGGCCACAGGAAGCAGGTGGCATCTTTAGGAGGCCTGGAAACTTACACCAGGTTTATGCAGGAAGAGGGGCAGGACTGTTAGAGCTCCTTGCAAAGCATAGCCTGAGGATGAGCTCATTGCTGTGGAGTAAATTACCTCTCCTCTCCAAGGGTTTACAGGCTCATTGCTATCTAGTGCTGTTAGCCACATGCCTTTAAGAATGGTTTTCAATTTTTTCACTTAATCATAAATCATATTTTTATTGTTTTCAATTAGTTAAAAAGTACTTGCTTCTTTCAAAATGTTTTTCCTGTAGTAAAAAAACAGCTTTGATTTTTCTTCTCTTTTAAAAATGTTATTGAGGTATAATCTATAATAATAAAAGTGTAATATGCTAATTAGACCAGACAGCCTAAGGACCTTCCGGACATCCTTCCAGATGACCTCTGGACAAAGCCAGGACTGCAAGGGCTAAGGCAAGCTGCCATTGCTGTGAGGACTGAGCCCTTTGCATGAATTTTGTGCATCGGGCCTGTAGTTGACAAAGTGTGGAGCATGATGATTTTGATATATTTGTATATGTGAAAGTTTTCCCCATTGAATTTATTAACAATCACCTCATATATTTATCTTTCTTTTATTTTAGTGAGAACATGTAAGTCCTACCCTCTTAGCAAACTTCAGTTATACAATTACAGTGTTATCAACCATAGTCACCATTTATATATTAGATCCTCAGACCTTATTCATCTTATAGCTCAAAGTTTGGGCTCCTTTACTAACCTTTCCCTATTTACCCCCACCCCCAGGTCCTCAACCACTTGTCTACATTTTATTCTTATGAGTTAACTTTTCTTTACCTTTTTAAGATTTAATATATAATTGACACCATACAGTATTTGTCTTTCTCTCTGTGTCTTATTTCATTTTGCACAATGCCCTCCAGGTTCATCCATGTTAAAAAAATGACAGAATTTCCTTATTTTAAAAGGCTGAATAATATTCATGTGATGTGTGTGTGTGTGTGTGTGTGTGTGTGTGTGTGTGTGTCCACATATGGGTGTGTATTATATTTTCTTTATCCATTCATTCATTCAATAGACACAGGTTGTTTCCTAATGTTGGTTCTTGTAAAATAATGCTGCTATTAACAATAGATTAATGAAAGGGCGAGGGCTACGCCCTCCATCTTGCCCCAGGGTAAGGGCTACGCCCTCCATCTTACCTTGGCCATGTGCTTGGCAAAGGCTTCTTCCCGGAAGCCCAAGCCTCTGCTACTCTGCTAGCCACACCCAGGACTTCTTTAAACTAGCCAGTGACGGTCAAGGGAGGTGCGCACCATGGATATGACCACATCCTGTGTGGTGGGACCCGACTTGAGCCTGGCCAATCGGCAGGGCCCACGGTCACCTCTCCTCCCCTTACTCCACCCCCCTATAAAACTCCTTCCCACCGTTGTAGCCCTCTCTCTGCCACTTGGCTTACCATTGGGTAGGTGAGTGTGGTCGGGGAGCCGAACTAGTTCGAATAAAGACTCTCTGCTTTTGCATTGGACTCAGCTGGCTCTCTGGTGTGGTCTTTTGGGGATCCTGAAATCTGGGCATAAGATTATAGATATCTTTTCCAAGTATAAATTATATCTTCTTTGGATAATACCCAGGAGTGGAATTGCTGGATCATATGGAAGTTCTATTTTTAATTTCTTGAGGAACTTTATCATACAATTTTCCATAGTAGCTGTACCAGCTTACATTTCTACCAACAATGCACAAGGGCTCCTTTTTCTCTGAATCCTAACCAGCATTTGTTATGTCTTGTCTTTTTGAGCATAGCCATCCTAATCTGTATGAAGTGGAATCTCATTGTGATCTTGATTTGCAATTTCCTGGTGATTAGTCATGTTGAGCTTCCCCCTTTTTTGTTGTTAATCCTCACCTGAGGATATTTTTCTATTGATTTTTAAAGAGAGTGGAAGGAGGAAGGAAGGGGAGAGACAGTGAGAGAAAAACATTGGTGTGAGGAGACACATTGATTGGTTACCTCCCACATGCTCCCTGACTGGGCCCTGAGATCGAGCCTGCAACCAAGATACATGACCTTGATCTGTGATCAAACCCAAGACCCTTCAGTCCATGGGCTGATGCTCTACCCACTAAGCCAAACTGGCCAGGGCATGTTGAGCACTTTTGCATGAACTTGTTGGACATTAGTATGTCTTCTTTTTAAAATGTGTATTCAAAGTTTTTGCCCATGTTTTAATTAAGTTATCTGAGTTTTCTTTGCTATTGAATTGTGTGCATTCCTTATATTTTTTATATATTAACCCCTTATTTGGTATAAATATTCTTATTCAATTTAAAATAGTTTTTCATCATTTAATATAACCTAAAATTTTATGTAATAAATGTTGGAAATTCCAGTACATTAAAAGCATACTTCAAAACAGATTAATGATTTTATAAGATGGAAACATTGCCATGAGAAAAAAAATGGTAGCAAGTATTACAATTATCCTAGAATGTTTAGAATGCTTTCCTTACATTTTGTGATATTCCATTGACTACCTTTCTTGGAACAAATCAGCTAAAATAAAAACTTTGTAGTTAAATATATATATTTGATTAATTAATCACTATCAAGAGATATAGGTACATGTTTTCTACTCTTTTTCAACCCGCTAGCTTAACGGAATACCCATCTAATTACATTAGAAGAAAGCATGAGTGAACAGCATACTTTGACTGTCTCATGAATAACTGCCTACTAAAAAGGGGAATCTATATGTTCTAGCATCATGTTATTCAAAGTCTACTGGTGGAACATAGACATCAGCATTAACACAAAACTCAGGCATACAATTTGGCTAACACAACAGATTTAAAACTCATATTTTAACTGATTTTCAGGTGAAGAATTTGGACTTTTGTGGAAAATGACTTAGTAACAAAAAAATAAATGGTGGAGAGAGGATCAAGAGAGATGGTGGTAGGGAAGAATTACAAAACAAAATGAAGACTCTTTTGGGTGTGATACATCTGTGTATTATCTTAAGAATGGTGGGGTTTTATAAATTGATACATATAAACTCATACACATATACATTTTTATATACAAATTATACATTTTAGACATGCAGTTTATTATATGCCAATTATACCTCAATCTGTTAAACAAAGGGTAAAACTCAGTGTCCTACTTCTTTCTGCAACAGACAGAGTGACTTTTTTCTTACCTCTACTCTAACATCCCCAGTTGTCCCAGTCGGAGCCTGAGTCTCCATCCTCTGTGTGCTCATTGCATGTTGTGCACACCAGAACATGTCGAATCACCTTGTAATTATTTGCTCACATCTGTCTCTGCTCATTAGGGTAAAACTCCTTAAATTCACAGACCAAATTTTGTGCCTGTCATATAGATGTTCAATGGATGGTGAATGAATGAATAATCAGTGACCCTGGCATTGAAACGGGATGTTGTCTAGAGAACAGATAAACAAAAAAGGAAAGATGGACTATCATTCCCTCCTTGCTGCTTCCAGAGTTAAGGGACTAAATGATGTTTGACTTTGCTAACTGATGAGTAAAGAACAGGGCAAGTACTCTTGCAAATATTTAAATTCCATGTGCAAATACCAGTGGACTAGAAGAACTCTCTAGGCCAGCATGAGAGAACTTAACTAATGTAACAGGAGGTAATTAGGAAAGTAAACACTTTGGCAAAGTGAACAAAATATCCCAGAAAGATGACCCTTTCAGGTCAAGTGCAGGAAATGTTGGCTTGTATATTTTAGCCAATGAGAATAAAATGTAAAAATGTACTTTCTAAAGTAAATATTCCTATGCCAAGCAAATAACCTGAGTCATCTATAAAGCCTTTGCAAATAATAATTTTAATTGAGATCATCTACATTTACATGTGTAAATTAATTTTGATTAGCATTTGGGTATATGTAAAAAAAAACAGGCACACACAATTCTCATCATTATTTAATTTTCTCAATTAATTTCATGTCAAACGAATAACTTATGTTTTTGTAATTTATTTATGTTCATATCTTTATATACATTTAATTACTGTATATTACTTTAGAATTAACCTTACATCAGTTTTGTATAATTGCATGCTATCAACATATTTAAACAATGTAAATGGTCTATACTCTGTATCATATACCATGACCCTTGGAACCACTTACAAATCTACATTTTTTGAACTATGCCCCCAAAAGTAAAGGCTGCATACTTTCTGAGATATTTCTATTTATTTATTTTTACTTATATATTTTTAAAATAAGTCAACAAAATATTGCTTTGACAATTTGTTGAGAGTATATTTTGTCTTGTTCTACTTAAACAAAGGGGCTGATAAATGGAAAAAGTTATATGTTCTAAGATCTTGGTTCTGTACTTCTATGTACCAGATAAAGACTACCTGTTCCTAAAACATTCAGATTTTGTGTTTAACAGTTTTCCCTTAGTATTCTTCATTATGACTTCACATTTTGGAGCTGGGGCACACTTCATTTCATTATAAAGTGAGTCTTCTTGATTAGGTGAAATTTAATTTCTGTTTTTATTGTCACTGAATTTTAACTAACAAATACAGCTTCATAATAATTTCTTATTTCCCTTTAACAGAACCCATGGGCTCATTTGAACATCTAAAATTCTTCCTTCCTTAGTTTGCCAGGGCTGTTGTAACAAATTGCCACAGAGTGAGGGCTTAAACCTCAGGAATTTATTTCCTCACCTTTCTGGGGTCTGGAAGTTTGTGATTAAAGTTTTGCAGAGTTGTTTCTTTTGATGCCTCTCTCTTTGGCTTGTAGAGTCTGTCTTCTGTTTCTTCACGTAGTCTTTCATGCATGTTTGTGTCCTAATCCCATCTAATAAGGACACTGGCCATATTGAATTAAGGCCCACCCTCATTACTTTGTCTAACCTTCATTACTTCTTTAAATATGCTATTTCCAAATACAGTCACATACTAAGGTATGGGGATTAAGACTTGTTGGACACCTACAAATTTAGAGGACAGCTTAGCTTATAACATTTCTAAAGGATCAACTTCAAAGTTAACCTTATTTGGATGCCTGTCATAGTTCCCTATGTCTTTTGCAAATATCTTTGACAACTATCAATTTTTCACTGTGAAATTATTCTTGAATGCTCTTTTTTGACTTACACTCCTTTGGGAATCTCATTCAGTAAAATTTTACTTTTCACCACCATAAAGAGGATTAATCTTTGTTTCTTGTGGGTCCTTGACCGAAGGAAAGAGAATCCATGGGAGCTCATTTAAGGAGGGGATTGATTAAGGGATATTAGAAAGCCACAGAATCTTTAGAAGGAATATAGACATTGGATGAAGTATAACTTACAAACATGCTTTTGGCCTTCATTAACACTCTGACTTGAGGGGAGAACTGTGTACCTACTAATTCTCAGAGTGCCTGAATCTGCTGCCATCTATCAAAAAATAAATTAAAAATGGTTAAACCACAACTCTATTTCTCTAAATTGCTACTTCAAATTAATTTCCTGTGGTTATGTCTGAGGGGAAAATACTGGGATACTATTGACATTTTTTTTGTGTGGATCTAGAAGCTGTGTTCAATTCATTAAATTCATTCAACTGTTTACTTGAATGTGCATGTGTTTGTGTGTGCATGCACACACTCACTCATTATAGTAAAAACTATTGTCAAAAGTTTTGGGGCAACTATAAATGAGGATATATCCAAACACACATTTTTCATATTAGTCTCACAATTATGATCATAAATTTATCTCACAAAAGATTTCTACTACTATTTTTCTAGTCCATAGCTCACATTACTTTGATAGTCAATGGTTATATAAAACAAAATATAAAATGACTTCAGTAGGTATATCTCAACTCAGTCCCTTTTTAGGTGGTTATTACATTGCACACCCCTTGTAAAGAACTATCCCTTCCCAATTAACCTAGTCAATGCCTTGAGGAATTGCATTGTCCCTTGAGGCTGTGACCTTGTCACTCCTTCTCTGTAGTGTTCCTTCACGTGTCACTTTAAAACTGACCTTTACTATTACCATTTCATTTCAAGTTGTTTTATTAACTCTTTTGCTATTTTACTCCTTTGTTCTATGTTACAAGACACAACGAGTAAGACAAAAATAGTAGTAAAGTTTATTCTTGCCAGTCACCCTTTTGATAAATTCTTCTAATCTTCTTCTAAAGCATCTGACCTCCTCCTAAGAAATACAAAGCCCAAGTTAAATTTTCAGAAGTTTCCTTCTGAATTAATTCTTACCATCTCTAGTACTGAACATGCTGACATTCTAATCAAAGTAGTATCATCATTTGGAAAGATCTTTCAACATTATGGCTATGATATGATAAATGTGTGCTTAGAAAAGTTTTATCTCTATGTATTGTTTTAATGGAGCTTAAATTTCTTACAATTGAAGCATTTATACTAATTTTGCAGTTTATACAACTTACAATATATCTGACTGTGTGAAAACAACATAAAATATTAATTATAAGAATTAACATCATCTACTGGACACCTAAAGCGTACTAAGGAATTTTATTTCCATTTTTTAAATAAGAAAAAATGTCTCAAAAATGTTTAATAGTTTTCCCAAATAAACACCAAATAAATGATAACAATATATATCATGAAAATTAGTTGGGTAACCACTATGTATATGCTAGTCATTATTCTTGTCCCTGAGGATCCAATAGTGAATGTAACAGACAAACTACATTCTTTCCATTTTGAGATTGATGTTTAGTGAGGAGAAACATATTTATAATAAATAAATAAAATATAGATGATGCTAAGTGGTTTTAAGGGCTATGAAGGGAAATATAACAGGTTATGGAGATAGTGTTTGTGATGGTGGGGGAGGCAGGAGTGGGGACAGGGAGGACTCACTAAGAAGACAAGAAGAAAGAAGCGTTACAGCAGAACAAGCAACAAGTGCCAAGGCTTTGAGGTGGGAAAATGCCTGGTGTTCTGGAGGAAAGCGAAGGGAGGTGAGGTCAGTGACGGAATGGGCTTGCAGGGGAGATTTTGTAGAACACTGTCTTTGGGCAAGATGGGGAGCCCACTCTCACTCAGATGCAATTCTCAAGACAAGGAGTTGAGGGTAAGGCGTTTATTTGGGGAAATTTTCTAGGTGATATTAGTGTTGAAGTTGGAAAGGGAGCACATTTAGAGGTCATTCACAAGCCGATTACTGTTCATGTAACTATGATTATATTCTGTTGGAACTTTAGGGAGGTGGCATATCACACACCCCGGACTGGTCTCATCTTTGACTTCAGAATGCTGGAATGTTTATTTATCCACCATTTTCTCTGTCAGTGGTTGAGGGCTGCTACAAAGAGCATTGACTTTCTCGAACTTCCAAGCTGCCCTCTCATACTGCATCAGAATGATCCCCCAAGGAAAAAAGCCACAAGTGCTTGCAGGAAGGAGTGGTCCTCAGGACCTGGAGGGGGTGGGCTGGGGAAGGGAGGAAGGGTATACAGGAAAGGGGGCAGTGATAAAATTCTGACTTCACTTTTGGGGATTCTAAGCACAGTGGTGAGGTTTTATTGTTGTTAATCCTCACTGAGGATATTTTTCCATTAATTTTGAGGGGTAGTGGAAGAGAGAGGGAAAGACAAAAAGAAACATCAATGTGATAGAAATACATCAATCGGTTGCCTCCTGCACACACCCCAACCAGAGCCCGGGCTGGGAGGAGCTCGCAACCAAAGTACGTGCCCTTGACCGGAATGGAACCTGGAACCCTTTGGTCCACAGTCCGATACTCTATCCACTGAGCCAAACTGGGTAAGGCCAGGAGTGACGTCTTAATCCACTCAGGCTACTATAACAAGTACCACAAACTGGTGTCTTGTAAATGTATCTCTCACAGTTCTAGAGTCTAGAACAGGGGTGGGCAAACTTTTTGACTCGAGGGCCACAATGGGTTCTTAAACTGGACTGAGGGCCGGAACAAAAGCATGGATGGAGTGTTTGTGTGAACTAATATAAATTCAAAGTAAACATCATTACATAAAAGGGTACGGTCTTTTTTTTTTTTTTTTTAGTTTTATTCATTTCAAACAGGCCGGATCCGGCCCGCGGGCCATAGTTTGCCCATGGCTGGTCTAGAAGTTTAAGATCAGTTAGTCAGCATGGGCTGGTGAGAGCCCTGTTCTGGTTCACACACTTGTCCCTGTAGCCTCACAGGTGAAAGGGGGTAGGGCGCTCTCTAGGGTCTTGTTTCTATTAGCACTACTCCCATCCTATATAATAGAAGAGAAACATGCAAATTAGTGTCCGGCTGCTATGCTGAAGCCACGCCCACCAGCCATACCCACCAGCCAATGAGGAGTGGGTATGCAAATTAACCCAACAAAGATGGCAGGTAATTTGCATACACAGAGCAGAGTGGGAGAGATGTGGCTCCCTTGGTCGCTCCCTTGGGGACGCATGGCTCCCTCGGTTGGGAAAAACCCAGAGCATGAGGAGCACCAGGAATTCTGGGAATAGTAGTTTTGGTGGCAGCCCCAGGACCAGAAGCAGAAGAGCCCAGAGTGTGGGGAACACCAGGAATGCTGGGAATCATAGCTCTGATGGCAGCCCCAGGACTGGAAGCAGAAGAGCCCAGAGCGCAGGGAGCACCAGGAATGCTGGGAATCATAGTTCTGGTGGCAGACAGCTCTTCTAGACACTAGCAAAGTGAGCCTGGAGCACTATTTCGGTTGGGGATGGAGGGAAAGCAAAGGTGAAAGACATAAGTAAAATCAGAGTGTCTAGGGAAAATTAAATTGAAGATATCCTAAAACTTCCAGGAAATCTCCACCAATGGAGCAAAGAAAAAAAAAAAAATGCCTCTGTTATTCTGTGAGCAACAAACCAAACTGTGTTGGGGGTCTCAGACAATTCACTCATATGATTGCAAAGACAGACAGAAACTCCTGGATTGGAGCAGGCTCCCCTGAGGGCTCCCAGATTGGAGAGGGTGCAGGTTGGGCTGAGGGGCTTCCCCCTCCACACTCCCCCAACCCCATGCATGAATCTTCATGCACCGGGCTTCTAGTTTTATTATAAAGTCTTCATCCTCACGATTTAAAGCAGGGGTGGGCAAACTTTTTGACTCGAGGGCCACAGTGGGTTCTTAAACTGGACCGGAGGGCTGGAACAAAAGTATGGATGGAGTGTTTGTGTGAACTAATATAAATTCAAAGTAAACACCTACACTAATAAAAGAGAAAAATGGTAATTGGCGTACGACGCTACCCTTTTCATTGGCTAATCAGGGCTATATGCAAATTAACTGCCAACTAAGATTGACAGTTAACTGCCAACAAGATGGCGGTTAATTTGCATATGTAGGCACAATGCAGGGAGGCGAAAGGGAAAGCAGGAAGAAGCCCCCTGCCACTGACAGTGATCGGAAACCCAGGGGGTAGCTAAGAGCTGGGGGACAGGGCAAAGGTGGCCCTGGGGCCGCCTTTGCCCTGCCCCCCAGCCATGATTGGAGAATCAGGTGCCTTTTCCGCCCTGGCCAGTGATAGCAGGAAGTAGGGGTGGAGCCAGCGATGGGAGCTGGGCACGGTCGAAGCTGGCAGTCCCGGGAGCTAGGGGTCCCTTGCCTGGGCCTAAGCGGAGCCCATGATCGCCGGGCCGCTGCAGCTGAGGGTCCCCGCTTCCGGGGCCAGACGCCTCGGCCAGAGGCGTCAGGCCTGGGCAGGGGTGGAGCCTGCAACCACGGGGAGCTGGGGGTCCCCTGCCCAGGCCTGACACCTCTGCCGGAGGCCTCAGGCCTGGTCAAGGGGCCGATCCGGTGATTGGTGATCGGAGGGTGATGAGGGTCAACTCCTCTGGCCGAGGCATCAGGCCTGGGTGGGGGGCAGAGCCGGGGATTGGGGGGATATGATGGTCCCCTTGCCCAGGCCTGAAGCCTGAGTCAGAGGCGTCAGGCTTGGGCGGGGGGTGGAGCAAGCGATCAGAGGGAGATGGGGGTCAACGCCTGAGGGCTTCCAGTATGTGAGAGGGGGCAGGCTGGGCTGAGGGACACTACCCCCCACCCCCCACCCAGTGCACGAATTTCGTGCACCGGGCCCCTAGTCATTACATAAAAGGGTACGGTCTTTTTTTTTTTTTTTTTTTTAGTTTTATTCATTTCAAATGGGCCGGATCCGGCCCGCGGGCCGTAGTTTGCCCACGGCTGATTTAAAGGCTCCCCAACAGTTCTGCCTCCCACTACAATCACATTGGGCTTTAGGATTTCAAGGGAGGAATTTGGTGGGGGAATAAACATTCAAACCACAGCAAGTGGCTGCTGGTTTGAAAAGTGTGAGTGAGCTGGATGTGGTGGCAAGGCGCAGGTGAGGAGACTATAGGAATCATCCTGGCCAGCAAAGCATAGAATTGAATGAATGCATTAATGATGCTAAGAAGAGAGAAGATTATGTATGTGCTGTGAAAGGAGATCTAGCAGGAATTTTTGATGAATTAAGTATGGAATGGAGGGTGAAAAAGGAGAACCTTTAAAGATGTCTCCAAAGGTTTTAACTCAAGGAAATGGAAGAATAGAGATGTCATTTACTAAGAGGGGAAAGATTGCAGGATGAGTTTTTTTTTAGGGGAAAAAGGTGTGAAAACAATAATCTCAAGCCTTAAAATATCTCTAAAAGTAAATATTATTACCCCCACTTTGTAGATGAAAATAATGTGCTCAGAAAAACTGAGAGTTAGCTGGGAGACCTTCAACATGTTAGTGCCCTCAAGCAAGGACAATCATGTTCATTTTTGGCATGGTAAAGAGTAAAAGGAATAGTACATAAGTGCCTGCTATTCTGTAGGTGCCAAATACATAATGATAAATTTGCTTTTATAATTTTTTAATATGTTATACTTGAATCTATAGTTAGAACTTATATTCATTTTATTCATAGTATTTAATACCCAGCAAGTTTCTCAAAAATATAATTCAACAAAATGATCAAACTTGACATTTAGCAAGAAGGTTGCAGGATAGTCTGGCTGGTGTCGCTCAGTGTTGAGCATTGACCTGTGAACCAGGAGGTCATAGTTCAATTCTCAGTCAGGGTACATGCTTGAGTTGCGGACTAGATCCCCATAGAGGGGTGTGCAGAAGGCCTCCAATTGACGATTCTCTCTCATCATTGATATTTCTATCTCTCACACTCTCCCAAAAAATAAAACTATATTTTTGGAAAAAAAAGTTTTAGTAGATTGATCTCTTATTTAAAAAATAAGTTTTCTTATTTCCATCTTATATTAATGTGATTCTTAAACAATAAAATAAGTATTCTTTTGCTTATTCTCAATGTAGCATCAGATATTTATTGGAACAAAAATCCTTTACTGTCCTTAAGCATTTCTATTTTGGAAACTTAGTTTGCAGAGACATTTACCCTATTACAGTAAGATTATGTGACAAATAGGGAATGCTGGTAAAAATGTATCACTATTGGCCTGTGCCTGCATATATCAGAGGGAGGGAGCAAGATAATGAAAGATACTCAGCAAATTCAATAAATAGACTGTTTATTTTAAATACTCCACTTATTACCATAAAGTAAATTAAGAAACACTGAAATAACCTACCTTTTCCAACATCTTGCTTATCTTAATGTATTGTCTCAATATCACTTTCAAATAACGATGTTTGAAATAGTGTCTGCAATCTACATTTTTGATCTGCCTAAATAGCTGCTGGGTTCAGCAGAACATTAATGCAAATCTAATGTACCTGCTGGTATGATTAGCTGAATCAAATGATGGCATTTAAGTAACACCTAAATAATCTTAATTAGGATCTTCATCTCATCTTAGCACTTAGAACTCTACAGATGGATAGTCTTAATTATCAGTCTTTTGATTAGGATAACAGCCCTAATCAAGTTGATGTGGGCCTGATAGACAGGGGTATCAGTAAATTAATGACTGCTGTTAAGTGGGAGCATAAGCAAAAAAAAAAATAGAGCTGCTTTCTATGAGAGACAGGATGGTGTCTATGCAGAGGAATTAATATTGTTAGGGAAAAATCCAGAGTAAAGAATCATGGATTAGGCTTAATGTTCTTATATTCAAATATATATGAGCCCTTATATTCAACTGATAATATACACTTAGTGTTTCATAAACATAATGCAAGTAATTTTACAAATGTTTCTATATTCTGTATTGGTAACTTGCTAAAACTTAGTAGAATTGGTATATGCGAATCAGAACTATTGGAAATGTCTGTCTTGTGATAGAAATTATGATGATAAGGGAAGACAAAAATTTAAAATATTTTGCTTACTCATTTCTCCAGAAATAATTTATTTTCTGAATTTTAAATTTTCATGTTGCCAATTGCCTGGTTAATTGGCATAAAGCAATATAGACAAGTGTTTTCTTGTTTTTGGACATGGCCTCCTTGATTCCAAAACATTATTGGCATTAAATAAATGAGAAAACAAAGCAAGTTTTGTATATAAGTTGTTTTTATTGGACTATGAATTGATGTAGAACTTATTAAAAGAGGGCCTCCACATATTTTTATTTTGCACTTTACCACCTAAATCTTCAAAATGAAGAATACTAAGGCAGTTTATATTGTGTACAGAACTTTTCCTTAGGGCTCTGTCCCTAGTCCTCAGTGTCTAAGCTTCAATCTAGGCTTTTCCTCAATGCCTCCCCAAACCTCTTCTCGACCTCTTCTTTTCTCTTTTTAAGACCAAGCCTGACACTTACCTCTTCTGATTATTTCTTATATCTCTCCATCTAGCACAAATCTCATTCAGAGACTAGAGAAACTTCAGGGGCACCTGTTGTGCCCAGATTTCAAGGTTCCCAAAAAGCCCATCAGGGAGCCAGCGAGTCCGATGCAAAAGCAAAGAGTCCTTCATTTCGAACTAGTTCGGCTCCCCAACCACACTCACCAATGCAACAACGGTAAGCCCAGTGGCCGAGAGCGTGAGGCCTGATGGGATTGTGGGTTTTATAGTAAGGGCAGGGGAGGGGACTGTGGGCCCCGCCGATTGGCCAGGCGCGAGTCGGGTCTTGTTACACAGGATGTGGTCATATTGATGGCTTGCACTTCCCTTGATTATCATTGGTTAGTCCTGAGAAATCCTGGGCGTGGCCAGCAGAGGCCTGGGCCTCAGGGAAGAAGACCCCGCCGAGCACATGGCTCTGCCCAAAAATGGAGGGCCCAGGGCAAGATGGAGGGCGCAGTCCTCGCCACCCCAAGGGCGAGCTGAGCCTGGGCTCCAAGGGCCAGTCCGGTTGCCGGCAGTCCAGCAGATTGACCAGTTCCAGCCCAGACAGGAAGTCCACATCCTCCGTCTCATCCCCGGGGGCGCCTGCGATCGCCTCCTCCTCCATCTCCTCGGGCAAGGGCACACGCCCCGCCCTGCTGCCGCTGCTGCCGCCTGGGTCCAGTCCGGGGGCGGTGGGCGGGTGGCCTGTGCCGGGCTCCCGCCGTGGGCTGGGGAGTCGGTGCCCAAGGCCACCAGCAGTATGGTCAGGCTGTGCCTCATGGGGCCCGGTGGCCGGCCCACATAGACCCCGCGATGACTTGCCCTTTCAGCACCCTTACCTTTCACTGAATAAACATTTGAGCTTAGTTTCAGAATTCACAATTCATAATATGAGGAATTAGATATGCCCATTCATTCCCAGGCAAAACACAGGAGACTCTAGTTTAGGTGTGAATTAATGAGGATGGCAAGAATCTATCTTTGCCTGAGAGGAAGAGAGAAGCAACATGTTTATTACTGTTTGACATTGGGTATGTTAAAAATCCACTACATTGGTGGGCTAATTAGGAATTAGCCAAGTGTTTGCAAACTATATAAAATGATCATGTTTCAGAAGGCAGTGTTTAATGTTTGTGCTTAAATGTCTTATTCCTTGAATGATGAGGGTGATGATCACATATACATTGATTATGTGCAGCTCCCTGTCTTTCATACTAACATACACAGTGAAAGCCTTCTCCATGCAAAACCACAAGCACATCACCTGCAAATTTGCTCATGAATTTATTCCAGCCCCCGAGGAAGGATTGTTGTGGAGACATGCCCTTAGACTCATACGCTATTGTACACTTGGGAGTCTCCTACGTCCTTGACCACCATGTCTTCTCTTGCATTAATAAGCTTCTCTTCATGGGCCTGGCCCCTAAGTGTTTTGTTTTGTTTTTTTCAAAATTCTGCCCTGGGTCATTTTTCCCCACAATGAAACTCAGCTTTAATAATCTAATCCATCCCTAATTGTCAATATTACTTCTCTATACATTATTGCATCTTCAACCCTGATCCTTTTCACGTTTCTCAACCCTTATATATAAATGACTTGAGAAGTCCCTACTTGGGTACCTCCTTGCAGCTTTAAGTAAAGCATATGCACATATAAATGCATTATCTTCCCTCATCATTTCAGCCTCATCATTCAAGCTGAGAATCATGCGGTATTATTTATTCTCTTTTTCTTACCTCCTATTTGCAGTTTTCAAGTTCTCATAACTCTGCCTTATAAATGTTTTTGTGTCTGTTTCTTCCTTGTTATTCCCATTGTTGATTGCTCATGCTCAGCCATTTTCAAGTCATCATCTTATCTCTGAACAGCTTTCCTACAATCTTTTCCTCCTTGACTCATGCTTCACTCAGTATATAAGTTCAACTGTTACAAGTTGAATCAACAATTCCTTAGAGAGCAAGACAGACGCCCTGTGGAACTGGACAAAGAACAAACATAACTGACTAAGTCTAGCTCAACACCATCTGAAAACACTCATCCATCACTGTCCATCTGGCTCTGGGGAAAGCTTTCTTCCCATATTCCCATTCCCATATCTCTCTAGTTCTTCCTTGTCTAATCTTTTCTACACATTTGCACGTCTGAAACTCGCACTTAGACTTGGCACCCACATGCAATGCTCAACACTGCTTACCACTGCTCTTTGAGGTCTCCTCCAGTCTCTGCAGTGCCTCCACACTTTTAGATGAATTTCGCATTACCCATGTTAGCTTTGGGGTTTAATTTGGTATAGCTAAATTTATTTCCAGGGCTTTCTCATTCCTGCCTGTGTTGGCTCTTTCAACTTAAGGCAGAAATATGTCTTGATTAAGTAATGTCTCAATTATTTTTTTATACACTTTAAAAAATATTTTGGAATAGTTTTAGTTTTATACAAAAGTTATCAGATAGTAGAGTTTATTCCCCTGTACCTCAGGCTCAGTATTTCCCATTATTAACATCTGCATTGGTACAGCACAACATATGGACTATGGGAGTCCCAGAAAGGGCAGAAAAAACTTATTCTGATGACTCAATTCTGATTGTACCTTGAATTATGGTATTGGAGAAGTTACATCCAGTTGTGACCTGTAAGCTAAAATATAAAGTCTTGATTTTAATGAATGATATATTTCTTCACCACTTGGCTTTATTTTCTAATCATGAGTTGTCTAAAACTAAACTAAAATAAAAAAAATAAATAGTTTATGTTAAACACATATCTCATAAATAAAGGAAATGTACTCATGTAATTTAAAGGGAATTTGTTATTCAGTTATTATCAGCAAAGGACAAATTTCAATTCCTAATGGATACAGCAGGATTTCTGTATCTCATTCTATACTTGGATTTCCTTCCCATTGCTCATTGTAATCTATAATCCAATACACATCCAGTCAATAAAGGACAATTAGAGGCTAATATTTTTGCTTTGTTAGGAGGCATGTGGAATATAGATCTATAATTACTACCTTAGCCCTTCAACAAATTTTTATTTAAGTAATTTTTTAAGTTCCTGTACTCCTTGAAGGCATCCAGCCGCCCATGGATCAGTCATTCCAAGGGAATGATGCAAGTGTATAAATGCATCTACTGTATGCAATAGAAAGAGTGGACGGGGGACGGGCTGCTTGCCTGGCTGCTGCTCCTCAGACGGGGGTGGGCTGCTCACCAGGCTGCTGCTTGTCGGATGGGTGCAGGCTGAGTGTGGTTGCTGCTCCTCGGACCAGTGTGCATTTCCTCAAAAAACTTAAAATGGAACTCCCATTTGACCCAGTGATCCCACTTCTAGGAATATATCCCAAGGAACTAGAAATACTAGTCAGAAAGGATATATGCACCCCTATGTTCATAGCAGCACAATTTACAATAGCTAAGATTTGGAAAGAACCTAAGTGCCCATCAGCAGATCAGTGGATTAAAAAACTGTGGTACATCTACACAATGGAATACTACACTGCAGTAAAAAAGAAGGAATTCTTACCATTTGCAACAGCATGGATGGAACTGGAGAGCATTATGCTAAGTGAAATAAGCCAGTCAGAGAAAGATAAATATCACATGATCTCACTCATTTGTGGAATATAATGAACAACATAAACTGATGAACAAAAATGGATCCAGAAACAGAGAAGCATTGATCAGACTGTCAAACCTCAAAGGGAAGGTAGGGGAGGGTGTGGGTTAGGGGGAAAGATCAACCAAAAGGCTTGTATGCAAGCATATAGGCCTAACCAATGGACGTAGACAACAGGGGTGTAAGGGCATGGTGGAGTGTTTGGGGGGGTAATGGGGAGATAAGGACACATATGTAATACCTTAATCAATAAAGAAATTTAAAAGAAAAGAAAGGGTGGACTGGCTGCCACATTTGATATGATGAAAGCAGTGGCAGGTAGATAACAAAATTTAGGAAAGAATAAGCATTTCGTGCTGGTTCTCAAATTGTACTCTGAAAAAAAACTGTTGGTTTCTTAAGAAAAAAAACTAGATGAATCAATGTTGGCATGTTCATTTTGTATTGTAGAATTAAAGTTTAATTTTGCTTTTCACAGATTAATTACATTTTTATAATTGTCATGCTCTGTAAGGTTATTTATACGCTATAAAACTCACATTGATCAGTTCATCTTGACTAATACTCAAATGTGAGTATGGTTTGTGTTGGTAAATATTTTTAATGTAATTTGAATATTATTGTTTAGTTTACTTAAATGTGCATTTTTCTTACTACCATTTATGTCTACCAAAATGATTATATCTTAAAAACTTGCTTAATTAAAACATAAGATACTGATTAAAAATAGTAATTTAAAAACAGTTTTCATTGTATAGTAAAAAATGTAAGTAATAGACTAACTCCAGTACAAATGAGAAATGTGAATATGAATACAGTCGGATAAGTTTAGTAGTTAACTGTGATGATTTTATGCAAACATCTGGAAAATAAAAAAATGGATGAAAAGAGAAATGACACATACATGAAGTGAGATATTGGCTCAGTGATCTCCAGTAAAATGTCCTGTACAAAACTCTTTAAAATAAAAACAAGAATTCATTAAAGCGTTCATTTTCATAAAAATAGATAAATCAATTAAAATTTTCAAGAATAAGTTAAAATTATGTTTTTCATATAAAATAAATTTAAGGTGAAGACAACAAAGCTACAGAGGCATAACTGACTGTCATAGTCCTAATAGTTTAAACAGGCACAAGTTACAACATTTCTGAGTAGTTAATGACAAATATATTTCATTTGAAATCAGAAAAAAATTAGCAAAATTCCTTAATCAAATTACACTCTTGCACATAAACTTAATTACATACAAGGTGAAAATAAACTACTATGCTCTTTTATGTTACCATATATTTTATTTTAAAGTTAAATAAAATAATACATTTTAAAATATTAATCAAGTTCTGATATGTGTAAAACATTTTAAGAAGAAAGTGCTTAACAGTTTTGCACTGAAGTTTCATTGCATAAAAATATTTTTCTTTGTCTTGTTATCAGTACTAATGTGATTTATGATTTAACCAATTGATTAACACCACTGATAAAGAAATTCTTTATAAAGAATATCTCTCACATTGACATACCTATATTTTCTTTAACTAAAAGTGTACCTCATATCTTTTATTTCATTATCTTTTAATTATTTATCCCAATATTGATTCCACATATGTATGATTCATTGAAGGGCAATTGATGTACAAATTTTAAAAAATACTGACAAATTCTCTTTCTTAACATTTCCTGCTGAATTTTCTTCACATTTGTATGACTTAAGATCAGCTACACTTTTCTGTTTACAAAGAAAAGGATGATAGATGTCACCAAGGCATTCAAAATGTCCTATGTCAAGGATTTATGCCTCTTTATAATTTGTTTGCTAGGAGTCTATGCAGGCCTTGCAAATTGCTACATAATTAACACTGGTTTTTATTGTTAATCTGATCGAATCAAAATTCTTGTCAAATATTTTCAAAATGCCCCCATAGACTAGTTAATTAAACTTGAACTTAATCTGGCACTCCTAAAAAAATCTTCAAGGCTCTGCCCAGACTTTCTTTTAAGTCTTCTCTGCCTTTAATTTCTCTGAGTGTAGATTCCAATTTACATTTTGTTTTGTTTTTAAGAGCATATTTGTCATATTCCTTCTCAGTCTTTTGCACCATTTCCTTCAACTAGAGTTTCTTCTCTCCTCCCAATTCTCATTTTTATAGTCAGAGTTTAGAATCTATATTAAATGTTTTCTTCTTAACATTAAACAATTAAAAATAAATAAATAAATATAATGAGTCAAATATAACTAAAAACAAATGAATCAGTATTTTATTATAAGAAAACACACAACATATACCATGAACTATAAATTCAAACCTCTGCTATTAGAAATTATGTATACCTATATCCCACTATTCAAATAATTTTCTATTTTTTCATATAAATCACTCCTTTCCTGAAAATAGACACTTGACATTGTTCTAAAATAGCTCTTATTGAATACTTTAGGTTGAGTTTCTTCACTCTTCCAAAAGCAGTTGACCAAGAAAATCTTTCAGGTATACTGTTCATTCTCAAGCCCGCTTTTTTTCTGTGCAACATGATGCATTGATAACAGTATTTATAAGAGGCCTGAAAAGAATAAGTTAGTTCCAGAATTAATAATATGGCAATGAATATCCCTCATGCACATGCATTATAAAAATGCATATATTCACAGGCACAGCATCCATTTAAATTCCCTCACCACTCAAGTAAAAAGCACACACAATTCTTTTTGGCTTCTGAAGTATTGAAAAATGCCAGAGTAGCTTTCATATAAAACCTTTCAAAGATAAGGTAATAAAAAGCACATATAAAATCTGTTAGCTCAGGGTAACTAAAATGCTTGGCAAAAGTTTTCAAACTTGTGGCATCCTGTATGGAAATTATTATTTTGTTTTTCAGCTTACTCTCTGTAAATATATTTATGATCCTTTGTTCTATTCGTGTCTAATGATGCCTAAGTATAGTTGACACCAAAAATAAAATTCAGGTCATGAACTTCAGAATATAATGGGTCATTATTTCCATAGCAAAAATAAGGGGTGGGGAGATACACTGCCAAAACCCAAGAAGACCCCACCTTTGTACAACAAAGAAGATATGGGAACGAGATGCAGAAAAGAGGGGACCCACTCCACTCAGAAGTCACCTACCAGACAAACCGTTATTACACTCCTATTTTTCACCATTTTCCAGACACTCTGTTAAGCTCTAAGGAAGTGAAAGAAAGCAAAGAGGAGGGGGAAGTGAGGGGGCGATGGGAAAAGAAGTAGGGAGAAGAGGAGGAGGAAGAGGAGAGGAAGAAGGAAGAGGGGGAGAATCCGCTGGATGTGTTCCAGTAACTGTGAAAAAGCTTTCATGTCTTCTTTTATTAGATTGTCAGGACTCCTCGACATGGGTAGTGTAGCAATCCCAGAGACATATCCTGTAAGTAAATTTTGTTTTTTAGAGAATCTAGAAGACTGTAATATTTGGATTATAGTCTGTAACTTTACAAAAGTAGCAACTACATGAACTTGACTGTCTGAATGGATTAGTTCCAGGGTGGAAAGATGGGTGTTCCTCTCTGCCCCATCATTAGCACCTTAGAGACTAAAAGTTATGATTATTTCCCATCCTCCCACTCACCATCCTCCCACTCACCATCCTATGATTAAAAAACAGAAATAGAAAATAGAAGGAATCTCAAAATATATAGCCCTTCTGTGTATTAGTACATTGTCTTATTGCTTTGCCGCTGTGATTCTCCAAGTACAGTTTGGGACCCTGGGGGATTCCCCAAAACTTTCCAAGAGGCCCATACATTAAAACCATCCTCATAGCAATGATATTTACCTTTTACTCTCTGTAAGCAAGTTCAATGATGGTACCTCAGCAGGAGCCGGAAAAGTGGTGTCCGACTCTACTAAAACAGGCTGTTTGTCACCTCTTGTGCTCCCAGAAAAAAACAGAGTGACATTTTCACATAAGAATGTCCTGACAAAGTAGTTCAAGTTTTTAATGTAATTAATCTTGAGCCTCATATACATGTCTTTTTATGCTACTTATGAAAAGCATCAGTAAACATCTTGGCTGCATATAGGCATGTGGTGTTTTCTTTTTCTTTTTCTTATAATATATTTTATTGATTTTTTACAGAGAGGAAGGGAGAGGGATAGAGAGTTAAAAACATCGATGAGAGAGAAACATCTATCAGCTGCCTCTTGCACACTCCCCACTAGGGATGCGCCTGCAACCAAGGTACATGCCCTTGACCAGAATCGAACCTGGGACTCTTGATTCCGCAGGCTGATGCTCTATCCACTGAGCCAAACCGGTTAGGGCCATGTGGTGTTTTCTTGAAAAAAAAACAAACAAACAAAAAAACCCTTGTGATGGCGGGAATTGTGAGCCTAACTACCAATTTTCTTTTTATGGTACACCACTTTTACTTAAAAGAACAGCCGACAGAAAACTGAGGTTATTCACATTTGAGTACAGGGTAGACTTTCTAAAGAATGAATGAAATAAGCCTATCACTTCCAGAAAAAACAACTGATAGTATTGCCAATGGAAAAGTCCACAACCGAAGGACTTGTATACATGCATATAAGCATAACCAATGGACATAAGACACTGGGGGGTAGGGGAGGCCAGGGGATTGTCAAGGGCGGGGGGAAAAAAGGACACATATGTAATACCCTTTGTAATACTTTAAGCAATAAAACAATAAAAAAAAAGAAAAGTCCATGTTTTCAAGGAATAATTAGAATTTTGGAATTCTTTTCTCTACCAACATGAGCTTTATAACTTCAAAACATTTAAGAGCTTCTCTGATGAGAACTTGAGTATGAATTTGCTTTATATTACATGGTAAATTATGTCAATGTTTGGAAACTTCGAATAAGCCCATGAAGCAGTATTTTCCGACTGTATGCATGATGGTGTAAAAGCATTGCTGGGTATAAGACTTAATCAAAGTTAAAGACAGGTCAGTGTGTTTGCATGGAAAGGAATTTGAAAATTTATTAATGTTTTTTCAGATTACAGTGCAATGGGCATTTTACCACCCCCCCCCCTCACTCATGCCCTCACCCCCTTGGTGTCTGTGTCCATTGGTTATGTTTATATTCATGCATACAAGTCATTTGGTTGATCTCTCCCCTTTACTCCCACCCTCCCCTCCCTTCCCTGTGAGGTCCTCAATCTTTTTACATTTAAAGACGAAGTAGTTTGAAAATTGTAAGTGTACAGCAACCTTACAAAAACCAGAGACAAGAATGTGTTGTTTTATATTTGTATAAGAAAAATATATGTAAGCTGTTTTCAAAATGCCATTTAAAATACATTAGGGGAGATGAAACAATGTTGAGATACATTTACTCCCTTCCTCCCATTGTAGAGTCAACACCCACTTTCAGGAAACTCACTAGAAGCCAGACTTCCTTCAAGCAACTCCTGAAAAGAGAGGCAAAGACCTTATTATCTCTTAAAATTTAGATTGCTTATGAGTAGTTTTATAATTCCTATAGTAATTTCTCTATAAAGACATTCTAAATAATTGTGAGTACTTTTCAAACTCTTCTCTGGACTTATGTTTATATCAAGCAATTTACCACTTTTAATCAGATGTGGATTTCCGTTGCTCACTGAGTAACTTTATTTTTTTCCCCTCTGATTATTTAATAGATCATGTTTCCAAAAGCAGATTATAGTAAACTTACTTAGAGAAGAGCTTATGGGTTAGCTCTCTTTTAACCCCCGCCCCTTATGTGCTTTTCACAGTGTTTTGTTTAGATGATGCAATGACAAACATTGTTGAGAAGAAAATACCTGTGTCCTAAGTTATTGTAAATGTAGGCAATACTGACTTTCAAATATGCTCTGTTCTCCCAAGTACTTCTCCTTTTGCTTAAAATAGCTGATTCTGTATGTTTTAAACTACTTAGGCAACTTAAAATTGATTATTTTTATATAATAGTTATGGTGGTGGTAAAAGATATATATATATATATATATATATATATATATATATATATATATATTTCAGCATGTGAACTTTTATATATTCATATGTGGCTATTTGCAGCATTCTGCAAACTAAGGATGTTTGCTAATATTTGTTGTCACTAGTAGGTAGATTATAAACCGAAGATTATATCCCAGTAATCTGTTACTGTAAGTGCTTCAGCTATTTTTATATTGATCAACACTAGATGGCTTGATGGGGGCTCATATTATCTAAGCTACCCAAGCCTTCTATGAACGGTTCTCTACTGATCCAAAGTCTTGCACACCTTCCAGTGGAAATGAAAACATTGCTAGAATATTATTGTATCAGCCTCTTGTGAATCTGTCATGCAAGGTAGTTTCCTAGCACACGAGAGGGCAGAGTGCTGGCTTTCACTAGCTCACAGTCAAATTGGATAATAATTCTGCTGCCTGTGTGTTAGTAAACACTTGTATGTGTGGCAGACATTGGTTTGGAACTAGCTTTCATTATAACTTATTCCAAAATACAGACTCTATGTGAACAGAAGACCTGTAAGCCTGCACAAAGTTCCTGAGACCTGACAGAAAGGACAGAATATAATTGTCAGTGACCAAACTGACTGAGGTGAGTTTGCAACACTATTTTATTTTGTTCCACATTGAATTCACAATTGGTTATTTTAACACATGAAATAAAAGGAAAGGTAAATAATAAGGGAAAACACTGAGCAAAAGAAAGGGTAAAGTCAAGAAAAACAAATAATGCAAAATATAATATGATGATTAATATTGCCATATATTTAGGTAAATTTACATTTTAAAGGGTGTTTTAATATACTATTTAATCACTTTTATTTAACTCAGTTTTAAAATAGGTACTATTTTTATTTTAAAACCTCAGGATATATTTTTTGGTATTCTCCTTAAACAAGTTATTGCATTGGTCTGGGTAATCGTATTGCATTTACATAGATATGCATTTGTAAGCAGTCTTTATGCACATTGTAATTTCCACATGCAATAGTGTAAGAATGAGTTAATTCAGAAGTGAAACAGATGGGCCAAGTCACTTACAACTTTTTATTTATTATCACACAAATAACATCTCGTTAACTTTATATCATATTTAGCCTGAAAACTGTTTTCCTTAGAAAGGTAGTGAATTGTTATTTAGGTAATTATACATTTATAATCTGTGAAATCAGTAATTAAATGCTAACTAAAATGTACTTACATGTTTACACACCATAAAATTACAGTATCTTGAACATACAGTAATTAATTTATATTTAACATACGCTTATGAACGCTTGATTAAATGTCAATTAGGTACCTATTTGTAAAAAATTAACCATTACCAATTTATGTAAATATTAATATAAAGCAAATAATTTTATTCCTTTAAAAATTATGTTTGATGCTATGTCATTCTCTGATCCATTTTCCATATATATATATATATATATATATATATATATATATATATATGTATATATCGAAATATATATTTCTCATTTCAATCTAAATCATTATATCATTGAGGACAAAGGTTAACTTCAAATGTCCAAATAAAATGAATAACAAAGAAAATTTTTCTAACTAATAGAGGTAATTTTGTTAAGATGGATCAGTTATAGACATTTCAAAAGAAAACATATTATTAGTCCTTGTATTTGTATCTGTCACTATATTTTCACCCTCATTGTTTTCTCTATATTTTCTGACTTTTTAAATAATCATTGACTTGGGTTATGTAGAAAAATTATTTTAAATATGGTTTTTACAAAGCTACATAAAATGCAATTTCAGAAATCTTCATAATTTTCTTACCACTATTTTTATGTTATTAATTGTTCTAAAATAAGTATTGCTTATATGTATAGGTAAATATCAACAAGCTAGGGTTATTTAATCAATTTTTAATGATCTACATGTCTGTAAATCATGGTGTGTGTGTGTATGTGTGTGTGTGTATGTGTACATTTGTGACATTAAAAATTCTGGAGGAAAAAAAGAACAGAGATGTAATGTAATCCTTAATGACATTTTGACTGTGAAATGGCTTCTCATTTTCCTTAATGCTAATTGGTCTCCAGCTAAGATTGCCCATTAGAAACTATGCTTCTATGCCCAGCCATTGTTGCTCAGTGGTTGAGCATCAACCCATGAACCAGGATGTTATGGTTTGATTCAAGCCCAATCCCAGTAGGGGGCATTCAGGAGGCAGCTCATTGATGATTCTCTCATCATTGATGTTTCTACATCTCTCCCCCTCTCCCTTCTCTCTGAAATCAATAAAAACAAATTTAAAATTATTTTAAAAATAAATAAATAAAAATCATATGCTTCTCCAAGGTGGTTATAGCTATCAATTAACTATGATAGTGAAATTTTTATAACAAAAATCCAACATCTCAAATATTTAGAAATATTATACATTTCAAAAATGGAGACCAGCCTTCTAGATGGAGACCAGATTTGGATCATGGACACATACATACACATACATACACGCACTAACAGCCCCCCTGTATATTACATCTTTTTAAAAAAACTACTTTGTCTAGAGAAAGTTTGTAAAGTCCCACCATTCAGAGAGGAAGGGAGAGGGACAGAGAGATAGAAACATCAATGATAATGAGAGTATCATTAATTGGCTGCCTCCTGCACACCCTACACTGGGGATGGAGCCTGAAACCTGGGCATGTTCCCTGGTCAGGAATGGAACCATGACCTCCTGGTACATAGGTCAATGCTCAACTACAGAGCCAAGCTGGCCAGGCTGCATTTGATTCTTTATATGGACATCAATCATGTCATTTTTTTCATTCTATATCAATAACTAAAATTACCTATGGAAATATGAAAATTGTTTAATGAGATTTTTTTTAGGAAACTTCTATATGATAGCTATATAGACTTTCTCAAGTGTCTTATGGAAAGTGGTCACTGAAGTACCTAATGCTCAGCTGAAAAACGATTAATCTTTAGTTTTATCAATTTAAGAATGCTATAGTATTATAAAATTTAATATTCTACTTTTAGCACATCTTAGTCATACCAATGTGTTACTTATGTTTATGAAGATAAGTAAAAAATGATAAAATAAATTATGTATGTCCTACAAAAAAACAACTACTAGGTACTTTTTACTTTCATTTTCAACTGATTATACTAGTTTTAACATAGAAATTACTTGAATGTGCACATTTATGGCTAGAACCTAATACACGAATAAGAATAATTTGATTCAATCTATTGAGGAACCATTTAAAAGCTCCAAAGAGTAAAGGAATCTAAAGACTCATCAGGGATGTTCTCTACAATGGTGGGTTGTATGAGAGGACAAAGTAAAGTGTGACAACCACTGACTGATTAGTGTCACTGACCCAAAAACATGAGTACGGAGAATCATGTCCAATATGGGCAACACCATTGTGTATCCACATAATTAGCTCTCAAAGATCCATTCATGGGTAACATTATTAAGCTGAAAGCATCCTGACATTGAGTAACATCAGAAACAGGATTTTATCCTTATTTGTTCACTCAATTTTTCCAATTCCTCCAAGCATCGCATCATAGAAAACTCTCATCAATTATTCCTTATTAAATAATTTGAGTGAGATAATAGGAAGCATTCTAGAGATGAGTATGTGAAAATAATGGTACTTTTTCATAAGCCATTGTTCAGTAGTACTGATAAATTCTCCCTGATTTATTCATAGATTTGATTTATCCCTAGGGTTTTACCAAACATCTCCATCCTGTAATATATGTAAATACATGCATTTAAAAGCCTTCTCAAAATTAAGATACAGAATTGTAATGAAAACTAGCCATCTATAGACTAACATATTAACAATGAAGACTGACTATTAACACTTTATAGCAGTAAAATATGGCAAAATATCATAGACAAAAATTGGTGTATGTAATTGGCAAAAAATCAAAACCTGTGGAATCTGTGTTAGGATATAAAATATTTAAGGTATGAACTGTTACACAATAAAATTTTTAATTTTCTATTAAAAAGGTAATGTGAGAGAAATTGAGCAACACCTTCTAAAAATCTTAATGTAGCTTCAGTGATTGCTTAGAGATTATATTATTTTGGTATGTATATATCTGTATATCTATAGATGTAGGTATAGATATAGATACCTATCCTTCTACCTATATATTCATAAGCAATTCTCATATAGAGAAAATCTGAGTAGATGTTTGTGGCCTGTGTTTAATCATTTACTTTAAGCTTCTCTTTATGGTGGTAGTGTAGTTATTACACTGTTCTTAATTTAACTTCCTTATATTTTCACTGATAAAGGTCCCATCCCTCAATAACACAGAGATTAAAAATAAAAACTCTTCTGAAAGTTAAGAAAATCAATACACAATAAGGAAATGTTAAGGAGAAATGAATTTAACAACAGCAGAAATATATTGGCAAGTGACTTTGGAAAGTCATCACTTTGCAGAAAGAAGACAAACACTTTTTTCTCAATGTCAATGAAAACAAGTAAAACAAAACAAAACAAAACAAAAAACCAGGAGAGACATGCAACGTTGTTACCATAACTTGGGGCAACATGAGGGAAGTTTCTGAGGTAGTTAGACTCACCCCTCTTCGTCTCCTCCATCTTCTTCCAAGTATGTCTTTTATATTCAGTAGACATTGTAATTTAAAGAAAAATATAGAGATGAAAAAGATGAATGGCAATGACTCATGAAAACCTAGAATATCAGAATATAATGTTCCATTATAAACACAAAAGTTCAAAATGAAGATTCCATAGACATAGGAGAGGAGGGGGAAAGGGATTCCATGTTGAGAATGACATTTTTGTGAGTAATTTATGTATATTATGTACTATACTAAAATGTTCTTAATATCACTATGCATTTTCTGTGTAAATTTGGTTTATCAATGAGAAGATCTATTTATCAAAAAGTATTTCAATAAAATAAAGCAATTGAAATTAAACACAAAGATTTTCCCATAGGCAATATTTTGACTTTAAAAAACATGAAAAATTATACAAGTTATAAATATAAGCTAATGGGAAAGGTGAATTTGAAAGAAAATTGTGAATTATCTCATGATTTTACACAGGTTTGACAGTTACACTAGGCAAAGTAATAATATGGTTCTCTTAAAAGTCAGAACTCTGTCAAAATCTGTTTCCAAGGGAAATTATTAGATTTAATAGGTAATTCATCTGCTTATATTTTCATATTGCTTAGTGAATTCTAAGATATCTTGCAAGCGATCAAACTCAGCTTTCTTAATATTTTAATGGATATAAATAATCTCATTGAATCTCAAAATTTTTATGAAATATAGTCACATATTTTACTTGATATAGAGACAGAAATATTAGGAAATCTGATGTTTTATTTCCTATCATTTTCTTTAAGCATATTCCTTCCAAATCTTATTATATAAAAACATCTGAAGAAGTAGTTTTCAAATAGTAAAAAAAAAAAACAATCAATTTTATCTTGTTAATACTTCTTTTCTGTAAGTGGGAAAACAAAGAAATGGGCCTCAATCCAATTCATATGTAAATTTTAAATTTCTCATCCCAGGCAAGTACATTAAATTTTAAATATTTTATTTAGTGCATTCATTTATTCCGGGCACTGCTGCACTCTACCAAGTAATGAAACTACAACAGAACATTTAAAAATGTACCTTGGTGTTTGGCCTCTTTATTTCAAGTATCAACATTTTGTTAGATTATGCAACAGACATTTTATAAATTTATGAGGAAGTGCCAAGTAAATTACAGAAACCATTTTACCATAATTTCTAGTAATGCATAAGCAGTTTAATACAAAAGCAATCCCATTTGCTCAACAGTATTTTAAACTTTGTGTTTACAACAAATTAAGGTTAAAATTGCATAAAATTTTAGAATTGGAAGGGACTACAGAGAGTACTTAATGACATTGCTAATTTCACAAATGAAGAAACTGAAATAAGTTAAAGTGACTTGCCCAAAGTTAATCAGAGTTAATTGTACAGGTCCCACTTGAACCTACTTTTCCCATTTTGTAGTCCAGTATAATTTTCACCAACACAGAGCTTACTGGTATACCCAGGATACCATAAAAACACCTTGGGTATCTCTCAAAGCAAAAGTTGTGAGAAGTAAAATAAAAACAAATGGGAAATTCCAAAACTATATTTTATATAATTTCATGGAAAAAATGTTGCAAATGTTATTGCCTCTAATCAAAACTTTTGTGAAAATATGCTTGGATGTCTCTGACAAATATTTTGAAACTGTTTATATGTAGATCACTTAAATTTCTGTTCTTTATTATATGTTGATATCTGACACACACAAAAGCTAATAATGTATATTACATACTTTAAGTTATAAAGAAAAATAATTTGTAAATCTATCATTTCATCCAAGAAATTGAGTATACTAATAGCTCACACATACTTTTCTATTTCTGTTTTATCCCATCCCCTGCCTTCAACTCATAAATTAACCAATATCTTAAGCTTTCTTTTTAGTTTTTCCTTGTCTTGGTAAATATGTATATACATGACTAAGAAATACATTTTTTAGCTTTATTTAATTCTAAGCTTTATAAAAGTGATCTTATACTGTACAAAGTCCACTGGGTATTTCTTTTTTTAACTTTGGATTTCTAATGTTTATTTGTGATGTTACAAGTAGCTATGCTATACTATCTATATTCCATTCACTTTTACTTTTGTAAAATATACTAATTTATTAATATATAGGAAACAATTTATTCTCTAATGAAGTAATGTTGCCTGAAATAGCTTATACATGATTCCTGAAGCAAATATATAGAAATTTCTTCTGTATAACTATGCATAGAATTTCTGGGTTGTTTGGTATGCAAATGCTAAACTGTTTTTCCCAAACTGATGGAACAGAGAAATGTATGAGAGTTCTCATTGATCCATACCCTATGCAAACTTCTTTTTGCTACATTCTTTTTCTTTCATACTTTACAAATATAAAATGGAATTTTATTTTGGTAGTAATGGGCATTTCCATAAGTAATAATAGAATTGGACACATTTCTTCTTCTGTTAAGTATCTATCCATGTCTTTTAACAAAATATCTACCAGGTAATTGTCTTAATAATTTACATATTTTGGATTCTAGTGCCTGTCAGTTTTCTATGTTGCAAATGCCTTCTCCAAGATTTTGATTTATTAGAGGGTATTTGCTCCATATATTTAGGTTCCTTTAAATGTAGAGTTTTAAATCATTTTCTCTGCATATATTTTATAAATCATTTATAAGACATTCTCAGGTTGCTTGTTGAATAGTAAGAGTGTTTTATTTTATTTTACTTATTTTGTTCTTAGATATCCTTATTATAGTAGTGCAGGGAATAATTAAATAATACATTTTTGCCCAGACAGTGTGGCTCAGTAGTTGAGCGTTGACCTATGAACCAGAAGGTCATGCTTCGATTCCCAGTCAGGGCACATGCGTAGGTTGCCAGTTTCACTCACATTGTGGGCATGCAGGAGGCAACCAATCATTGATGCTCTCTCATCACCTATCTCTCTCTCCCTCTCCCTTCCTCTTTGAAATTAATAAAAAAATATATACATTAAAAAAAATAATAATGTATTTTTAAGTTAAGCTTTAAAACTGTTTTAGTACAAAAATGCTAAAAATAGATTTTTGTCAAACTTATCTGTATACTATGCAGTTATTATTATTGTGAGTAATTTCCTTATAGCATTTTTGTATTTTAAGGTAATTAATTATATTTTCTATATTTATTTCTTCCAAAACCTTATGCTTTTGCTTTTGCTTTCTTTTTTCTTGCACTGATGTTCTAGTACTTGGTTGAACAACAGCTCAGAGAAGAGCATCCTTGTCTTGCTCTTAGATTTAAAGTAAGTAGTTTCCAATGAAGTCAGTAGCATTACAGGAAATTTAAATTTATTTATTTTATTTTTAATACAGTTTGCATTCCATATTATTCCATATTAGTTTCAGATGGACAGCATAGTGGTTAGAAAATCATACACTTTACAGAGTGTGCCCCCTCCACCTGATATTTCAAGTACCTACCTGGTCCCACACATAGTTAGTACAATATTATTGACTACACTGTCATTTACATCCCTGTGATATTTTGTAATTACCAATTTGTACTTCTTAACCTATTTGCCTTCTCTACTCAGCCCCCAAACACCTTCCTGTATAAACTTATTTCTATTAGTTTGAGAAGCATTGTGCTTCCATATGTATAGATTCATTTTTTTCCATCAGAGACCATATTGTATTAACCCTCTTACTATTATTAACTGTCACTGAAACGGCCCTATCGAAGATTGTCCGATAGCAGCTGCCTTTTTGCGGTAGTGTCTTCCTCTTCCCAAAGTGGCTGCCTGTTCTGATAATGGTTGCCTCTCATGATTGTGTCCAACCTGGAAGATGACTCTATCTGTTGTGATATCGCCAGATAGCTGCCTATTGTGATAGTAGCTTTCTGTTCCAATATGACTCTGCCAGGTAGCTGCCTGTAATGATGTTGTCTGGCCCAATAGTTCACTGTCATGTTGTTGTATGGCCCCATAGTTGCATGTCACAAAATTTAGGGGATTATAAAGGAATATGTGGTTGTTGTTTTTTGTTTTCTGTTTGTTTGTTTGTTTTTTAGTTTATTGGGGTTACACTGGTTAATAAAAGTGTTTGGTTTAAGGTGTAGGATTCTAGAATGCATCATCTGTACTATATTACATAGTGTGTTCACAATAACAAGGCCTGAAATATTTTAAGTCATTATATCTTCAAATATTGCATCTCCTCCATTTTCTCTATTGACTCTAGTTCTTACGTATTTTGTGTTTGACCATTCCAATATTTTCAGTTTTAGGAGATGTTAAAATTTTTACTTAGCTAAATTTGCTTATTTGTGCTTGCCAATTTTCAGTCATAGTGGCTCAATCTCTCATGCATTTGTGCTCCTTGATTGGGAACTCATTGTTTGACTTTAATATACAGGAATTCTATGGGATTATATTGGGGCACTCTACTAAAAAAAAAAGTTGCTGCAATCAATATTTATGAGATGCCACCCCTCCTAATTTGGTAGTTCTGCCTCCCTTGAGGATTCAGTTCTGTCCCTGAATCCCAGGCTCACTTTCCTATGCCTCTGATAATCCAAGTCTTCCAATTTCCATTACAAGGCTGATGGATATTGAAATTATTATATCATTTATTTGAGCACAGTCTACCTTCGGTTCTTCGTTATGATTGGCAAGTGGAACATGGCTGGATATATTAAAATATTGAGGTTGTAGTCCACACCTTCACATAGACAGTTTACTCTGAGAACTTTAATCTATAATAATAAAAGCATAATATGTTAATTAGACTGGATGTCCTTCCGGACGACCTTCTGGACTAAGCCGGGACTGCAAGGGTGGGCCAAGGCAGGCAAGGCTGTGAGGGCCGAGCCCCTGGCACGAATTTTGTGCATCAGGCCTCTAGTCAATTGTAAAGTACTATTTTAAAAATACAGTTAAATAGGTCATTTATGTACATAATTTATTAATTGAACATTTACAAACAATAGTGAAAATAGTATTTATTAATTGTCTTAATTATTCAATCAGCTTTAAAATTCTAAGGAAAAGTATGGATATCTATGAGATGATATGATAATTAATGGGCAATTAAACATATTTAACTCTTGATTACTTAATTACAATTTTTGAAGGTATATTACTGGTTTTATTTTATATCTATGGCCAATTTAATGTCATATTTGCATTTTTAAAAGCATCTGTATATAGTTCCTACTTTTATTACCAATATAATGCTTCCCCCAAAATTAGATGTAATTATATAATTTAAGCAAATAACTTTTGTTTACCTTTCCAGTCTACACAGTTGGCTTTGAAGGAATGAGATTACCTCTTAATGGAGACTTAGCCTGGAGTAAACCGTAATCATGTGGAATCCAGTGTGGGACATTCATTGTCTTGATAACAAGACTGCTATTAATATCCCACTCAACAAAATTTTCTTGTTGATTGCACAGATATTACATGTTTTGTTTTGGTAATATATGCATGAATCTTTTCTTAATGGATTTTACATAAATAATTCAGTGAAAATATAGTTGTTTTAGTAAAAATGTTTTATGTTTTTGGAGGTAATTTATTTTGTAATTAAATTACAATATAACAAAATTAAGTGAATTTCTATATACTGAGTAAATTATATATATTGAGACTACTCTTCTCAGAAGAAAGCAAGCCTCCATAATTTATTGAAATATGTCATTTTATCTTTTATATGCTATAAAGAATTGAAATAAAAACCTGTATGAACTTTACATTCTCTTCCATACTAATTTAAGCTAATATTGCAGAACTAATGACAGCCTTGAGAAATGCTATTATCAATTCCAGCTGTCTCCTGTATCAAGATACCCTGAATTAGAGCAACATTTTATGAAATGAAGCTCTGAAAAAAATCTATTATGGAGGAGCTTTTGTTTGGATGCTTTGCAGACTCCTTTATATTGTGGTTATCTCCTTTCTTCACAGGAGGAAAAACAAAACAAAAACTTATGACAACCTTATGAATTACTTTACTTCCTTTTTTCTATTAATAACTTAGTCTTACAGTTTTTTGTACTGCGTCATTGGTCTTACTGAAAAACTTCCCACAGTCTCACGATTTGTACTTCCTCCAATTTGACATTTGGTGTATTTGCTAATCTATATGGTAAAGATCAACTCTTTTGGATTCTTTTTCTTAAATATGAAATTGTAGCTCTTTTAGATTAGACTTATCTGTTAATTCAGAGTTTTAATGAAAGTCTTATTTCATCTATGTTACAGGTTCTACTCGGTTTCCTCAGATAAAAATATATAAACGGTGCCATGCATCAAATGCTATATTTAGTATCAGGTAATATTTGTATTTACATATATGCATGTCCCTCATCGTTCAAATCCTCAAACACAAGGAATCTTTGCTATGTTATTTTTCTGTCATTAATGTTTGCAGAGTGTAATTGAAGTTATATAAACTTCCTTGTTTTATTGGTGCCATGGAGTAGGAATGTTACTTCATAGATTAACTGAATAATCTATTTTAAGAGCCTCATCAGCTTTTCCTTTAGCATGTGTTATACACCTGCTAAATGAAAAGCATTTTTGGATTGATTTGATAATTCACAAAACAGATTTGAAATTAAAAATGTGATAACATATGTTAGATATAAAATTAGCAAACTATTAGCATACAAATACATGTGAAATTAACTTTCAGGGGTCAAAATCCACTAGTTTTATGCCATGTCACTTATTCTCTGTAGTTGTTGGATGTTTTAGTCTATTTTTTTTTTTTTTTACTTAAAATCCCTCATGATTATTTATGAACAACTCTTAAGCAATTATCAGGTTGAAAAAGGAGACTATCCTTTTTTGCTATCAGAATTTCCTTTACAGAAGGACATATATCTTTGATTACAAATATAGATTTTGAAGGGCTTACATTATAAATGAAACTTCAAGAAGTTTAATAGCTACCTCAGTATAAATACAATTCTAGCTTCAGTCTGCATTTTGATTAGCCTTTATGTTACATACATGAAATTTTCTCCCATTTAACTTTCTTACACCCAACTTGAGTTGGTTAGGGTAAGAAATAAAATTGGTATACATAACAATAAAAACACTGACAATAAAACAGTGTAATGCCAGTTGCAATAACTTTAAAAATATCATTTCATCTACTTTCTATATGTTCAAAATATTTTATGATTAAGTATTATTTAGAGAGTACAATGGTTTTCATTATAAATATGATGTATATATACTTATTAAATTATAATATACTTTGGAAACTATGTTTCTTATAATCCATTTCCCTCTGTGAAACTTAAGTAAATCAATTACGTCTCTTAAAGGGCTCAATTTCAAAATGCTCCTTTCCATCATACTTCCTTCTCCTCACCAGCAGACGAAATGGGAGACATCCCTTTCCTTCTTCACAGCAAAGCACACATTTTTCTTTAACATTGTAGCTTTTATCTACTACTTCATTTATTCCCTGCCTTATTTTTAAATTATCATTTTTTTTACTCACCTCTGTCCCTTTCATAACCATTACATGTGGTTAATATAAGAGAATAGATGGATAATTAACATCTATGTTTTACTATATTAACCTATATATTTAATTCATGTATTTTTAATTCAAGTTAATTACCTTTAACACAAATGGAACAGTAGCACCTTTGTCTGTTTTGTTCACTGTTATATCCTCACTACCTAGAAGAGAACTAATCCATAATAGCTCAATTAACATTTGTTGAATGAATGAATTGATAAACGAATAGAGTCAACCTTTCCCACAGTAATTGTAGTCAGAAATATGGAAATCAGACATAGCTATCCCATGAATATCTCATGAGCAACAAAGTTTTTTCTTTCTAAATTATAAACCTACCTAAAATCTATCCACTCCTCTCCTTCTGTATGCAATTATATATAACCGCATTCAATCCGTTGTCTTCAGAACAAAATACAGATCATTTAGTATGAGATACTTGTTTGCTTATTATTCGTCCACCATCCAATAATTGCAGAAACGCATAATTTACTACTCCCTACACACACCTCTTATAAAAGCATATTAAACATTTTGTACTTTTTTGAGCTCACAGTCTCTGTATCATAAAGAAATACCCACCCGCAATTGAACCATTATGCCTATTGATCAACCTCTTTCTGTGTGCTCCTAAGAACTCAATTTAGACCCTCTTCTTTTTATATAATAAAATTCTAAATGATCTCCTCAATTTGAAAGGCTATGCATTCTTTCTATATGCTATGACCTCCAAAATTTATAATTTTGACTCCAACTTCTCCCCAAGTGTATACTTGTATATGCAACTACTTACTCAAAACCTCTGCTTAAAAATCTAATACTAACTTGAAAGCACTAAAATACATTTCTTAATTATTTTATTCCTGACTATCTTATCCAGATAAAACATGGCAACACCATTTATTTAGCTGCTGAAACCAAAATCCTGGGAGTCATCTTTTGTTTCTCATTTTTACTCATAGATTGCATACAATTCATGAGGAAGCTTCATTTACTATGTCACTCTTCCATGACCTCCTTTTGCCACTGCCCTAACTGTGATCTTAATCCAGGTGATTTGCATCCCTCAACCAGGCTATGGCTTTAGTTTGCCAACTTGATTCCTGATTTCATGCTTCATCTCCTGAGACCAATTTTCTACAAGGCAGCCAGAGTAATCATTTAGAAAATAGAAATCATATAAAATTATTCACTGGCCTTCCATTACATTTAAATTGTATAATACTAATTTCATATCATAGTCTATGGGATTCTTTAAGATATAAGCTCTCTCTCCCACTCGCATGCTTCCTACCACACCTGGTCTTGCTCACTGAACTTCAGCTTTATGCTTTCCTTTCAACACCTCATCTCAACAGCTTTCTTTCTTCCTCGAGGCTTTTAAAGATGTGTGTTTCTCTGCCTGGAAAATTCTTTACCCAGATTTCTGTTTTCTTAATTCTGTCAAATTCTTGCTCAAGCATGACCTCAAGAAGGTAATCTTGTATACTGCAGAGGACATAGTGTTGGCCTAACAGATTCTCCTTTTAGACCAAAGCACACACTCCCTCATTACCAGGAATATCGCTTGATGTTAGCAGTCAGCTCAGTCTTTCATAGAAAAGGGAGTTGTCTCTCTCAAGCTTATGCTAACTCCCTGGGGATAGCAAGTGACTGGTAGATGTGGGGGAATAAAAGTTTGGATCCCTTGCTGCAGTTCATAAAATCCCTTGAATGGTCATCACAGCTCTAGAGCTCCATGTGGAATTCACTAATGTTTTTGTTGCCATTGCAACTTATTCAATCTCTCTGCCCAATCCTGCTTCATTCACTCCCTTCTTGGAGGGCTCCCCCATAACCTTCCCACATCCAAATGACCATTTCTTTGGAAGCCAACGTAAGGCAAGCACCCTATTTACTATTGCAAACCTTTGCTCCATAAGACTTTATCCCAGTTACTCAATTTACTTTTATAGCTCTTCTTACTGCCTGATATTAGATTAAATATTTATAAATTATTTTTGTCTATATATACAACAGCACAATTAGAATGGGATGCCCAAATGGCGAGGGTTTGTCTAACTTGTTCCCCACTTTATTCCCATTATCCAGGAAATGCTCAGCATCTATACATTGCCTTTGAAGGTATTCCAAATGTTTATTGGACACATACTCTGTTCCAAAGTAAATCTCTGTTTTAAAGATAATAGGAAAAATGTTAACTCTGAATTTCAAATGCTCACAGTACCATCAAGAGAGAGAAAGGAGGACTAACAAGTAAACACATACTTTTTATTTTCAATGACAAGTGCAAGAGTATATTTATTTAAAAGGATATTCAATGGACAGAGAGGAATTTGTGTAACTCTACTTGGTAGTAAAAAAAGCTTTGCTAAAGAAATGAGATTTGAACTGAACTGATGAGTAATCACATAATGAGTAATCACTTGCCACAAGGAAGAAAGTGTGCAAAGGAAGGGATATAAGAATCCTGTTTTGCCTGAATATATGCAAGTAATTTGAAATGCATGCAGTTCAAGGAATAAAGAGACAAATATTATGTAATGACATCAGAAACTGTTTCAACTGCCAAATTGTAAAGTGTTTGGGGATAATAGGCTAAGATTGTTTAGTGGTAATAGAAAGTCAATAAAGAATTTTATACAGTGGGATGACTTGGAAAGTCTTACTTTGTAATGGTCATTCCAATGCAATTTCTATATTAGAATTGAGTAATAAATTAATAAAAACACCCATGTAGAATAGCTATGTCAGATATAATCCTATATAATAAAAGCGTAATATGCAAATTGACAGAATAGCAGAACAACCAGTCAGCAGGAGGCGGGGCCGATGAGCAGGAGGCTACAGGCCAGCCGAGGCTTGTGCCAGCAGGCAGAGGGAGGGAACGGCGATGTGGGGGCAGTGACCAGCTGCAGTGGAGGGGTGATGGAGGGGAGGGATGGCACTATCCCCTGATTGCCCCATCTGGTTGCCTCCCACAGAGGGAGGCCGGGCGGCAGCGGTGGAGTGATGGGGGCAGCTCTGTCCCCTGATTGGCTGGCCTGGTTGCCTCCTGCAGAAGAAGGTCAGACTGTGGCTTAGGCCCTCTCTCCATGGGGAGCAGGTCTAAACTATCAGTAGGACATCCCCTGAGGATTCCCAGGCTGTGAGAGGGCACAGGCTGCCTAAGGGACCTCCCCTCCAGTGCACGGATTTTTGTGCACCGGGCCTCTAGTTAATAATAATAATGATAATGATAACAAGAATAATAATAGTAAACAGTACTGTTATTGAGCATATACAACATGGCAAGCATTAATGCAATAGTGAGCCCCTTTCTCTCTTTTGTGTGCTCTGTCATCCCTCCTCCTGCCTAATCCACTCTTGTCCATTTTCTTCCTCCTTCCCTTAAGGTCTTAATTCTACCTATTGCTATTTGTTTAATTTGCCCTTCTCTTTCTGTAAAAAAACAAAACTATCTGCCTTGAGCCACTCATCAAAGAACGCTGTTCCCTTTGGTCCCTCAGCATCTGCACTCTGGACCTCTTTAAGTGCTTCCAAGCTCATTATTTCCTAACTCAAGGCCTGGACATTGGCTTCCATTTCTACCTCTGGTGGATTCTCTTTCTACTTCCCTTTTCCTTCACCCCTACCATATTAAATTTCAGTCATCATTTATATTTTAGCTGGAATATTTTTTCCTTTGGTGCTAAGTAAAAAGCATAATTATATCTAACACAAAAAAGACATTTACTAGGCTCTGTTCTATAAAATATGTATTTAAATACATATACTAATAGGTACATATACACATATATGCCTATATATATATATATATATATATATATATATATCTGTACACATATATGCGCATATATATGTATATACATTTAACATTTAATTTTAATTACATAGACATATATATTTAATATATACTCAATTAGCCCTCACCCCAAGCTTACATAGCAGTCATTTTACACTAATAATTTCACAGAACCCAAAACTAAGGACTCTAAGTGTTAAGGAGCTGGCCCAAGGTCACCCATCTATTATGGGCTTTAAATTTGGAAAGCTCTGAGTCACGACGCAGACTTGTGTCCTGAGTCCCTTGGGCCAGATTAGACCTCGCTGATAAAAGTTCCCACAGAAGGACCTAATCCATTCCCTCTGCACTTTTTTTTCCACAGTATTTATTGAGATAATGATGTTAATGATGTATTCAGTGCTTGCTTTTTTCTGCTGGGTTCCAGGCTGCAGGAGGACAGGGATGGCATCTGTTTCGTTCCCACTGCATCCCACACGCTGGCACAGGCCCTGGCACAGATAGGGTATCAGTAAATGCTTGTGCATGGACTATTAGAGAGTGGCTAATTAAACCAATTCACAGCAAGAAGAATGCCAACTGCTAAAGGTATCTGACTGCAAATGATCTTCCGCTTGATTGAGTTTTATGTAGAAGAGCATAGACATTTTATCATAGATGATGAAATAAAAAGTAATACATTCTCACAATTATCCCTCAGAAAAGAAAGTCACCTTGTATGGAGGCCTACCAATGACTCTCCTATTACAGGGCACTTTTTTAATGATTTTATTTTGAACCACAAAGTACTGTTTGGGGAAGACATGTGGCCTAAAAGAACCTCAATCAATGCTAGCTCAAAATGCTTTTAGAGGTCACCTGAAGTTATTGGGCAAAAGAGACAAAGAAATTGAATACACCTTTATGATTTTTTTTCTTGGGAAGGAGCTCATGATTGCAGGTGTCGGATGTCATTAGAAATAAGCACTTTAATATACGCGGAAAAGTAATACAGTAAATATGGAATTTTACTCACATTATAGAGCTTCTGAATTTACATATAGACAACAAATAAAAATGACAATAGTTTTAATGCTGTGTGGGTCAGTATTTGTGACATGAGAGAAAATCTCCAGTAACAGAATCAGACATGGGTCCCGGTAAGTACTGTATCTCACACCTGGATGGAAGTACAGATGATGTGTGATGTAGGGCAGTGGAAAGGACTCATTATTGACAAACTCACTGATATCTAAATGTGAGTGCAGAGTCTAATGTCTTGAATTTAATATAATGATATGAAAAGTCAATAGGTCTATATTGATGGTTTATGATGCAGAGATAAAATTTGGTTTATACACATATATAATCAAATAAATAAATATATAATTCATCACATATAATCATAATATAATTAATAACGTACTCTTTTATGTAATCACATGTAACATACATATGTCATGATCAGTATATAATTATCTAAATCTTATATTTAATTATATATACATGCATATGTGAGTATGAAACTAAATGTACTTGATCTTCAATATTCCTGTTGATCTAAACCTTTTTTTTGGAATTTTTTAATTGGAAAATCAGATGGGTAATTTAATATTTGTGTTTTCCTGACACTTGCTAAAACATGCAATTTCTTGCTTTCCTTCCTCCCGCACCTTTAACAAAGTTAGTCAGAGTTAACCTTAACCACTCAGGGAGGTGGCGCCTTGATGGAAATGAAGTTTGCATCAAGTCCCAGTGTCCTCTTCTGTGTGTGCGTTTGTGAAACTGAGAGTAAGAAGGAAACCAGTCCCGAAATACCTGTCCATAAACAACAAAGGATCGAGATGCTCTTTCTACTTTTTTTTTTCTCTTCATTACATCTGAACCTTGAAATACTAAACTTGGATTATAAAAATGTTACAAATTATAATTATCAAGTAAATTTAAGCATAAATGAATAAGGATCCTTTTATGAACACTAACAATTTTGCATAAATTAAATTAGTGTCGGATTAAATTTCTTATATTATTTATTGAATTACATCACTAAAAAAATCTTTCCATGTATCTTTTGTTATTTCAGTTATTCAAGATCCATGATGATAAGCTCAAAACTGGAAGAAAAGCCATGGTTTGTGTTGCTAAGTGGTTAGAGCGTTGGTCCATGCACTGAAAGGACACGGGCGGGTTCAATTCCCAGGCAAAGGCATATACCTGGGTTGCAGGTTAAATTTCTGGATCTGGTTGGTGCACATGTGAGAGGCAACCAATCTATGTGTCTCTCTCACATCCATGTTTCTGTCTCTCCCTCACTCTCTCCCCCTCCACCCACCCTTCTACCACTCTCTCTCTAAAAATCAATGGAAAAAAATATACTCTGGTGAGAATTAACAACAACAAAAAAAGAAAGAAAGGAAAAGGGAAAAAAATCGAAACCAGAAAAGCAAACATAGCTTCTGATAGTAACAGGAATTTAAACCTATAGAGGTAAATATATAAATAATTTTAAACATACTGCTTTTTCGGTTAAGGAGCACCTTATCATTTTTCTATTTTCTATGAAATGATTTACTTTTTGCAGTGTACTCAGTTATGCTTGTAACAAACAAAACATTGTATAACATCTGTTGTGTAGGTGTATTCCAGAGGCTCTATCTATAATTGCCAACACTATGAATACATTATATTCACATGGGAAATTTTTACCTTAGCTTTGGGGGGTGGGGGGGGATGTTTTGAAGTGATTATTAAACTCCTATGTATTTTATTTTGGACAAAAACACAATTTGAGAGATCTTCTATCCAATAAATTATTTTAAATAAAATATTACATTAAAAGCATTTTTATTGTATTCATGAATATCAATTGAATATATGAACGCATTTCTAAGACAGCTGTTTTCTAAATCTAAAGATCATTTCATAGAAAATGGATAAGAAAACATCCATGTGTGGTGAGTAGCTTCCCTTCTGGGCACCGTGTAAATTGCATCCCCAGCAAAAACTGCATCCCTCAATGTGGTTTAAATTGAGTCTGTCTTTCTTGATACCTATTTTAAAAAGCAAGAGGCAATATGTGGCTGCATGTTTCATATTTCAACATCAGCCTTGGTTTGGTTTCCTGGGAAATGGTGAGCCTCAAGGAGAGTAGACTAATGTAATCTGTTATAAGTTCATAGAGACTTAATTCTTGCCAGGTGGGAAATCCACTGTGCTCACAACAGAATTTAGGGAAATATGTGCCCCTCTTTCTGTTTGAATAGCTATTTCTAATTCCATGTGATATTAACTATCTCACATTCTAACCACATAGATTCTAGTTTTTGCCTAATTTCTGGAAATAACTTTACCTACTTTTACAGGAGACCTCCACCTCCACGGAGACAAACAGCCTAGCCAACTGCATGAGAAATAGAGCCAGTGCCTTATGCTTGTGTAGGATGCACATCTCTACCATTTCTTAGTCATGGCCTTGGCCAAGTTGTTTCATGCGTCTCTGTCTCAGCTTCTGCAGATATAAAATGAAGATATTAATAGTTGCTACCCCTAGATTATTTAGAGCATATAATGAGTTAACATATGACAACTTAGAACAATTCCTGACACATAGTAAGTGCTATATGAGTTTGCTTAATTATTATAGGAATTATTTATAAGGAAAAGCACGTACTTGTGTCTGTTTTCAGTCCTGGTGCCTTGTGATAGCTAACACAGCTCGTTTTCCTTTGGTCTTCAGTGACATGCATGCCACATGCCAGAATTTATCTTCATCGCTTTAGCAAATTCTCACTGAGCACACTGTACATCCGGCCTTGTGTTAGTGACCAAGACCAAACTTGAATGAGTCAGTGACTCCAATCTTCAGGCGCTGCTAGCTCAGAGGGGATATCTCACCTACACAGGAAGATAAAAGGTGATATGTGCGTTAGGAAATCATCTTTGCAAGGTAAAGACCCCTGGAGAGTTTTAATTAAGGCCACCCTGATGTGATCACATCTGGAAGTTTAAAGTCAGTATGCCTTAGTTTGTGTTAGATATGTTAATTACCAGACTTACAAGCAAAAATAAATTCTCTTACCCTTTAAGTATCCATTTTCTTTCTGCAAAATATAGAAGATAAAATACTTACTTCACAAAGTTGACATAGTAATATTATTTTTTACCACAATAGCTATTGTTGATAGAATATTATGAGTCAGACACTTGGATGATGGTTTTAGGTAGATCCCTGAGAACTGTAAATAAAATAGAGAATAATGCCTGACATATTAGGAAACATTCATAACCAACCATTAGCATTTGTTTTATTCCCTTGAATGTCACATGAATCTGCATCTGAGTTGAAGTGATGAACATTTTTCAGTACTGAGTTGTCCCATTGTAGGCTCTAGTTTCCTACCCACTTTCTAAAGTGTCTGATTGAGTTTATTATTTGGTGAAGACAGAGAAACATAGAGATCTTTGTTTGAGGAGGTTTATGGAGTTGTGGAGTGATTTTTTCAATGAATGAAGGTAAATCACAAATTTTAAAGTAATGTCAAAGGTGTCTGAAGGTCAAAGTAATGTCTGAAGGTGTCTGACATAATATGAACACCTAGTAGGGTCAGAGGTAGGTAGTGAGCCTGAATGTAGCCTACATTAGTCTTCTTAGCTAAAAGACAAATGAGGACGTGATGGCCTCTCTATCCAGAGAGAGTATACCCAGAGAAGTATTGAGTCGGACTGTTCCTAATCCTTGTGCATTGGTACTTGGCTAGTTTTAGAAAATTCAGTTGTACAAAAGTTTGGCTCTATAGATTAACTTCACTTTCATGTCTCAGAAAGCAAAGAAGAAAATGGTATGAGACAGGGCCAGAGCATATAGCACTGCGTAAGCAAGGGGAAGAGACTTTTTTTTTTTTTTTCTAAGACTGATTACAAGCTAGCTGAACGTTTCAAGTATGGGAATGTCATAATATATATTACGTGGTTTTCAAAGTTCACTTAGGTGTGGGAATGAAAGCACACAGAAGAGATAAGATCTTAGCAGAAGTCAGATAGGAGTTTATGGTAATATTCCAGACAAGATAGGAAAAGCACCTCCAGTCAAATAGTAATGATAAAAATGGAAATGATATGATGAGATATATGTTAGTAAGATGATTGACACTTTTTTTTTTTTATCCCAACTGTCTTAACCTAGAAATGTTTAGTGTCGGGGAATAAGCAAAAGACCAGAAGCAATGAAAACGTCTTGCATTTTAGATTGAGCAATAGTTGTTTCTACGAAAATGTGGCAATCTCAGGAAGAAAATGGTTTTTAAAGTGTGGGAAATTAAGTGTTGTTTTTATCAAGTTCAAATTGATATGACCACTATATATTTGCATCAGTGTATAAGTAGGGAATTGGGTGCATGATTCTAGAGTTTTGGCTTGGAAATATTTGTTAGAGATAAATTTGAAAATATTAAGTTAGATATATAAACTAGTTGGGAGTAGATATAATTGTTTTATAGGGCTGAATGAAAATATCTAACAACAGAAGGTACTTAGAAGAGGGAATAGGATGCTGACGAGAACCTTGGAGAATGCCATCGTTTTGAGATGAAAATGTAGAAGAGGCATCAGCAAAAAGAATGAAAGAGAGGTAGAAGGAAAAGCATGAGAATTCAGTGTTGGGGAGGCCAGGAGAAAAAAGGAAGTTGTAGTATTGTTTGATGAATATTGCTGAGATATTATTGAAGAACAGCACAAAGACAAATGAAACTGGCAATGTGAAGGTGTTTTGAGACCTTAATAAGAACAGTCTCAATGAAGTGATGTAGCCAAAGACTGTTCAGTGGCAGAGGAACTAGAACAATGTAGCCAGTAATTTCAAGAGTTTTATTGAGTAAAGGGATACAGAATTGGGTCCAGGATTGAAAAAAATATGCAGAGTGAAGGAGCTTTTTACTTTATTTTGTTTTTTAAATATTGGGTTTTTGTGAAATGATGTAAATAATCTGATGGAGAAAAAGAAATTAGAGTTGCAGAGAGAAATTGCATAATTTCTACAAAAATTCTCCTAGAAGTCAATATGGGATAGGATAGATAGACTAAGAGGAGTTTTTGGCCTCTGGTAGAAGTAGAGATATTTCATCCTTAGTATTAAGATTAAGAGTGAAAATGATAAGTTCAGAAAAAGATAGGTTAAAAGTTTTGGTGGTGGGGTGGTAAGCATATTTTTAACAGATGCCATAAAAAGTAGAACAGTAGGCTGTTCTACTTAAATCACCACTAGTATATAGGGAAATGCATGATTTTCCTGAGCATTGCCCCTTGAGACATGTCTAGGTTATCCCTACATGAGTGCTGGGCCGCCAACAGGCTTGTTATTTTGTCTAATATCAATTCTCCAGCAGCCAGGTGTCCAGATGCTGGGAAACTGGTATTTGCTAGCACTCTCCTAAAGAGATACTTGAGATCAATAAATTTGCTCCCAATTTACAATTGTACTGTCAGACAGCAATAAGATGGTGAAGTCCCTTTCCTGATGTCCACACTCACAGTACCTCTAGGCTCTCTATGGTTTCCCAAAATATAAAAACCATACACCCGGTTCAACTTTGCCCTGAGCCAAGTGATACTTGCTGAGAGTCATGCATGGGAACTGATGTTAATGCCTTTGTCCTGGTACATGGCAGAGTTCTGAGGCTGAGTCACCCCAAGGGCTGAAGACATCACCCAGGGGGGCAGGATAAGTTATAAGAATGGGCAAGAATAAAATGGGCATGCTGCTGTCCCTGAGCCACAACTGACTTTGAGATCATTGAAGCACACATCTTCTGGAAGGCAACAGTGAGTGATTGTGAATACCAAAGGACTCAAAGGTGAATGAGTCAACTACTTCCCACTAAAGCCTGTGATAAGGCAGGTTACATAAAGGCAGGTGATGGTGTGAGTACATTATTTGCCACAGGGCTACAACACTCCAGATCACTCAGAAATGTTAAAGTTTAAGGATCACCTGGAGTGATAAGGCTGCCAACCATTCTATCATTTGGTTCCTCCTCACAAATAGGGAAGCCCTTCTGAGCCTTAGTGAGGAAGATGAAAGGATACAAACAGTCCATTTGGAATCTTTGACAGATGTTGGCTGCTTCCCAAGGGAGTACCTATGTGGAAGAGGAATCTCTAGATCAAATGGACACATCTGGACAGTTGAGTAAAATCTGGGGGTTGGAAGTTAATTTAAAACCTTGATTGCAGATTTAGCTGTCTGAATTCAGTAATCAGAAGTGGAAAGTCATACATACTTTATTCTTGAATTAGTTGCTGGTGACTTCAAATGCACATCCCACAGAGCTTTCTTAGAAGATTCCTGACAAACTTCAGACCCTTTACTGATACTTCAGAATCAGTGTGTCACAGTGTCATGATTATACAAAAACTACAGGTTATATAAGCAATGCCAGGAAGTGGATCTTGTAACCAGGTTTCTGAATCTCTACCCAAAGAGGATACAAGAGACAGAAGAATAGGGGAAGGAAAGTGGAGCAAAAGAGAGAAGGCTAGTGGGCTAAATCACCACGTAATTACCATTTGTTTTTGCAATAGAGGCTGCAGGTGCCCTCTGACCCCTACTTGAGGTGTATCAAGTTATTATGACAAGAGGTTAAGTAAGAGAACTAGGGTCACTTGAACCAACCAACACTCTCTCTATGCATTCCTATATAAAGTGATGCTTGCTGATGTTCCCAGCAAGACAAGAGATTGACTAAAATACATCAATGCATACATGACTGTATATTTCAAATATATTCTAATTGGGTAGACTTACAATTTGTCAATGCTTTCAAATATGTAATTCTCACTAATTGTATTAATAAGCTCTATAACCTAGGATTAGTTCACTACAAAGATATATAGCTAAAATCATCATAGTGTTTTGAAAGAGACGTAGACCTGCAGTTGGAGATACACCGATCTACTTCCAGTGATCTATTCCCTAACTGTTTATACTTGGGCTAGTCATCCAGACTTGGGCTCACTTGCCAGAGTTGACAGTGCCTGGGCTCGCCTCCCCTGACTGGAGTTTACAGGTGATTGATACTCCATAGTCGCCATCATCAGCCTTCCTCAATGACAAGGCATGTTTGCAGCTTTTGTTCTATTTTATTTCATTTTGATTTTATGTAGTCGTGTTTTCCTAATACTACTGTGCCACCAGTTTATATTGCTTTTCATTAATGAAGTGTTCAGAATTTTTGTCTTTGGAAATACATTGCAAATATGTCACATTTTATTGCTACTTTTTTTTTTAATGAAGGTCAGTGAAATGATTGCTTCCATTTTTAGTCTCAATAGTAAATGGAAATTCTCTTATAACCTAAAAGGAAGTGAAAACTGTTGAGAAGGAGAGAGAGAGAGAGAGAGAGAGAGAGAGAGAGAGAGAGAGAGGACACTCTCCAAATTGAATATCCTCTTACTTCACTGCCTTTGAATAATTAAGTAAACAATGTAAATTCATCATTTATGACCATACTTGTGTTTACACTTCAATGCTAAAATGCAATCATGATAATAAATAAGCAGCATAATTTTAGAATCTATTTAATTTCAGTTGTAGCATAATGCATGTCTAACATCAGAATTTATTGACATATTTTTTAAAGATTTGGCTTTCTCTTTTACTTGCTAGTATCTATAAATTATTGGTGATACATTTAATAAAAATGTGTTGAAATCAAATAATAGTTAAGCTAGCAGAAAGATTACATTTTATTAGACATAATATTTGGCATTCAGACTAAACTTTCTCAGGGCTATCTAACAGAATTTTATAGTTTCCATCTTGATTTTTCTCAGCATCATTCTCTACAACAGCAGCATGTAATAATTATATTATGGTTCCCACATTCTTTTTCCCCTATAGTACACTATATTCATGTATGTATATACCTTATTTCTCTCTCTCCCTCTTTCTCTATACCTGCCTCTATCTTTTGCTTTCTCCTGCATATTCACACTTTGTATAAATAGTAATTAATACAAAAGAAATAAACTTAATATATATTTTTATAGTTAGAAATAAGGAGAACACACCAAGACAAGTTCCTTTCATTTAAAAAAAGAATTTGAACCAATAGAAAAACATTCTGCAATAGAATATCATACTCATGTAAAGAATGGAAATAATTCTTTTACATACATAGGATCATCTACTTTATTTTCCATAATGTTGGTTTTGATATAGGAAATGAGAGTAAATCAAACCATATCACATTTTTTTAAATTATTGAAATTTAAACATTAAGATATTCAGTTGGGAAGATATGAGTAATTATCTTAATGTGATATCATGCATGGCCAGTGTTGCTCAGTGATTGAGCATCAACCTAAGAACCAGGAGGTTATGGTTCAATTCCTGGTCAGGGCACATGCCCAGGTTGTGGCTCGATCCCCAGTGTGGGCGTGCAGGAGGCAGCCAACCAATGATTTTCATCATTGATGTTTCTATTTCTCTCTCCCTCTCCCTTCTTCTCTGAAATCAATAAAAATATATATATTTTTAAAAAGTGTCATTCTAGAATTTTATAGAATTTTATAGCTTAAAGGTATCATTTACCTTTGGTAAATAGATGGTTTTAAGTATATAGTCTGTATGTAAAAGCACTTTGAGCAGGTGTTTCACATTCTCCCTTAAATAAGAATTAATATGATTTTTTAAAAATATATTTTATTGATTTTTTACAGAGAGGAAGGGAAAGGGATAGAGGGTTAGAAACATCAAGGAGAGAGAAACATCGATCAGCTGCTTCCTGTACACCCCTTACTGGGGATGTGCCCGCAACCAAGGTACATGCCTTTGACCGGATTCGAACCTGGGACCTTTCAGTCCGCATGCTGATGCTCTATCCTCTGAGCCAAACCGGTTAGGGCAGAATTAATATGATTTTATTCAGAGCATAATTTTATGTCTATAATTCAAAGAAATATACATTCACACATTGGCAAAATATTTAGTTTCATTTATTATTTCAGTAAAATACAAATCAAATGTATTGAGAAAAATATTTTAAATTTTTCATTATCATAGAGATTTTAAGAATATGTATTCTTTATGAATATAGCAAAGATCCTATTATTAACTATTATGGGAATTGGATTTTAGTAATCATTATTTTGAGTTTAATATTCATATTAATATATTTCCACATATTTTTCTAGAATAGTATCTTGATTTGTATTATTTTTTAAATACTACCTCACTATAATTTGGCTACAGCCTGGAGCTAGTTGCTGGCTGGGATTGGAGAGATTGCCTGTAGCCATAGAATAAAAAAACATAATTCGGATATATCTGGATTAAACAACATACTATCTTCAATAAGACCACGTGCTAAGAAAATCAGCCAAACAATTAGAATATTATGCTAACAAACTTATGAATTCTCTGCTTGCCTTGGAGATTCCTTCTACTTTTGAAATCACCTCAAATTGTTTTGTAAATTACCTTCCTATACTATAGTCATAATGATGGTGAGTGCTAGTGTTATTGGTGGAAGTGGGGTGTCCTCTTCCCCACCAGATGCTTGGGGTGGGGTCCTTATGATTAACTCCTTAAGAATTTTCTGAGACTCACACAGAGGATGAGTGATTTTTATTCGCATGGTACATCTCTGGTTTTCCAAAGTCCCACATCCCTTAATTCAGTCCTAGAAGATGTGTAGCTGGGGATTCAGTTGAGCTAGAAGCAAAACCAGCTTCAAAGTTTCTTTTCCATGGTGGAGTTGGATCCAGTACAGCATCAGGCTAGTGGCAGTCCACTGGTCGATTGTGTGGGGTCCACTTGGCCATGAGTTACAGGGGCAAATGCAAGGAAGCCGAGAGAGCACCAGGAGCCGAGAGAGCAAGAGGGCACAAGAGAGAGAACTTCTTTATTTAGGGGATTGAATAGCTCAAATCTTCCCATGCTTGCAGTGCCCGTGCCTGCTCTGGCCAATGACCTGTTTCCAGGCGTGACTGACAAAAAGTGTCTCACTATGTCAGCCAGACGTTACTGGACATGCCTCTATTTTCTACCCTGTTCGGTTCCTTCCCTCAGCAATCTGTGAGGGATAGACCCCTGGCCCTGGCTTCCTGGGAATGTTAAACTGCAGCTTCCTGGCGAAGCTGCACAAATGGCATTCCTGTAGCATTTGGCCTTCCCTGTGTTCCTTTCTTGTTATTAATAAACAGGTTAGTTACGATGGTATCACTAGGAGAGAAAAAAATAATAAGTCTATAATTTTTTTTTATTTTCTGATAACTTTAAAAAAAAAATTAAAGTTAGTAACCATATTTTAAAAGATGCTCACATGCTGAAAGGATGATATTGAAATGGCTTTTCTTGCACACAACTTGAGAAAGGGTAAACAAGTTCAAATTTGGGGGATCATATTTTAACAAGGTTTATAAATAGCCTTAAGCATGTCTATGAATTTAATATATTATTTCAATTCTGTGATTTTAGTCTAAGAATATATTAAAAATGCATATGAGAAATTAGAGGCAACAGATTAGAAAGAGCAAGTAGAAAACACTCTATATTCTAAATGAGATCAACTTATGAATTATAAATTTATATTGCTCTCATAGGGAACAGAAATTATTTTCCCTGTATGCTATAAAATTTACTACAATTTTGGAAAATTATTAGTATAATCATTTAATTTTAATGAATAAAATGTAAAGATTTTCTCCAAAAGCTATTTTTAGGAGACACATTCTGAAATTGAGTCCATAGATTTTATTATGATTCTTTTCTCTATTTTTTTATTTTGCTGAATAATAAATGCAGTGGTTTCTATGTCCTAATGATAAAAACCATATTTTATAAACTTTCTGAAAACGAAAAAGTTTAATAAGTATCAAACTTTCAAGTTTCAATATTCTTAGTAAAATTATTTGAACATTTTGAAGTATTAATCTTACAATAGAATGAAGGAACCTTAGCAAATAATTTTCTTCAAGGTTATATATGTTTTATTCATCACTGGTCTATAGAAAATAGAAATATCTTATTTAGGGCTTAGAAGCGTAGATTCAAGATACTGACTCATTTTGAGAAGTTGAGAAGCTAGCTTAAAAAAAATTCAAATACAGAGGTTTTATTCATTTTTTTATATTTATATGAATGTGGCCATATAAATATTATGCATACTTATTCATATAATGGAAAGAAGTGTTTTGTTTTAAGTTAGATCCTAGGTTGGTTAGGGTCTTTTCCCCCCAGATTCTTAAAAGTTCCTCAGAGTAAAACAGCTTTTGGATACAGAAAATATGAAAGGTAAATGCTTCCAAACATGGTATCTTTAAAAAATAAGAAATTACAAAATACTAATGACCTTAATTGGAATAATTAGAAATCAATGAATTTTGAGTAATCAAACAGGAGTTTCGGAGTGAGCACAAAATTGGGGGAGATTCACAGTAAAGTGAATACACAGTGAGAGAGTAATGCTGGGACACTTTCTGGCATTTTAATCAGCAGAACATAAGACAATTGAAATAGAAAGAAGGGCTGGTGAAGGAGGTACAAGAATTATGAGAAGTGACACTATATTAATTAACATTAAAAAGTTCAGATAACACCTCCAACCCTCCAAACCTCTTCACACATGATGTTTAATCAGTGATTCAAGAATTAGAGGATAATGTGGTCAAATATGTTTGAAGAATATAAGAATAAACAAAATTAAAGTTACCCATCCTTATCTCTTGGGTGTACCCTTTTCTCCATCTCTCCAGCTACAGACCAAGGTTAGGCTCTTATCAAATTTTACATGACCTAAGCTAATGTCCTCCTAACAAAATTTTCACTGACAGTTTTTCTCTCTTCAAGGCACCCCTTTCTTCAGAGTTTCCTTCGATATTTTACCATCTCTAAAACATGAGCAAATCCATTATCTTCTAGAGCAGTGGTTCTCAACCTTGGCTGCACATTAGAATCACTTGGGAATCTTTTTAAAATCCTGATTTCTGGGCCTCATCCTCCGGAAATTCTGTTTGTTACTAATGTTGTGGCCTCACCCCAGAACAAAGAAATACAATTTCTGGAGGATCAGGCCCAGAAATCAGGATTTTAAAAAGATTCCCAGGTGATCCTAATGTGCAGCCAAAGTTGAGAACCACTGCTCTAGACAATCATCGTCTAACAGTTTCTTTGCTTGCAACTATTTATCCAAATGAAAAGCTGGCTTTCTAAAGTAAATGACCTGGTGTGCTAATGAGAGCTTCTAGTGAGCAGGACCACACTTGAGCCACGAAGAAACTACTGTGAGGGACCAGACACAAAGAGATTATCTCCTCACATGCTTAGAACATGCAGAAATACAGTTAAGTGTGTTCATTGGAAGGAGAGACACAGTAGTCTTTCTTCTTTAATAAAACTTGGGTGATCACTGATACTTTTGAGAACATTAATAATAAAGCCAGCTAACATTTATGGTGCATTACCCACTGCCAGCCACTCGGCTGATTACTTTGCTATGTGGCATTTCAATTAATTCTGACAACAAGCTTATGAGGTAGGTGACCCTATTCACTCCATTTAACAAACAAGAAAACTGAGGCAACATTGCTTCCAGGATATGAAGTAAAGAAGTCTGACTCCAGAATCTGAATCACAGCCTCCCAATCTTCCTACACACATAGATTCAACCCAGTTTGTAGCCGGCAGTATGACTGGCCAATGATAACATTGAAACTCAGAGGCAAAAGTCAGAATTTTAAAAAATCATCTTTACTATTGTGAGTTTGACAACTTCCCTGAACTTGAAGACTCTTCTCCTCCATAGCAACATTAATGAATATGAATTCTTAATTTGTGTCATGAAATATGTCAACATGTGGAAGATGTGAATAATTGAGTGAACTAATATTTTCTAAATGACTAATGCATAATTATAAAAATCATGCATGCCAGATAGATCAATGGTCTTTTTTAATATATTTTTTATTGATTTCAGAAAGGAAGGGAGAGGGAGAGAGGGATAGAAACATCAATAGTGAGAGAGTATCATTGATTGGCTACTTCCTGCATGCCCCCTACTGGGGATCGAGCCTGCAACCTGGGCATGTGCCCTTGATTGGAATCGAACACAGGACCCTTAAGTCCATAGGCCAACACTCTATCCACTGAGCCAAACCAACAAGGGCATCAATAGCTTTTAATGTATCATCATCATATGAAGTGTTTATTAGTTTGGTTGCAACTAATCTTTAAAAACACACAACTTGTCACATTTTGATGTACTTATAGAAAAATTCCCAACTATTTGAAATGACCACTAAAATATTACTATCTGTTTGAAGCTGGATTTTCATCATATAATTCAATGGAAATATATATTGCTACAGAGTGAATGCAAAACAAATGTGAGAACCCAGCCAGCTTCAACTAAATCTGAAATTAAAGAGATTTGCAAATATGAAATGTAATTCCACTCATCATTATTTTATAGCTCTTTTAAATAAAAATATTACTGATAATAACATCTTATGGGTTTATTGTTATTTTCAATTAGTGATAAACAAATATTTAAATTTTTCTGTTTTAGTGTCTAATGAGGTAAATATCTTTGGGGTTGGTTCTCAGTTATATGTAATAGTGTAAAGAAGTCCTGAGTCCCAAAAGTGAGGGGACAACTCTTCTGAAGTTTCTAACAGAGGGAATTTAATTGTCCCTAGTCATCAGAGTAAGCCCTTGGTAGGCGACTTTGTGACCTGCACAAAAAACCCTGCGATGGACTGGAAGCAGTTCTGAGACAGAAAGAGGAAAGATTCTCTTAGCATCCATATTGCTCAAATTAATCCTCCAGACAAATGTTTTGTCATCTGGTAACTATCACATTCAAAGTCCATCTATTTGGTAATTATTACAGTTTTTATATAACCATTTATGAAACCCTCTTCTTTTTAACCATCCCCCCCCTCCCCCTTAATGAAATGCAGTCCGATAGTCTCTTACACACTCTCCAAAAACTTGCTCCTCCACCTGCTTTCTTTCTCATCACTGACAGCTGAGCTGAGACAGCCCTTAGATGCTTTCCTTTCCTGGTATGTAACTTTTTGCATCCTTTTGCTAAGTGGAAATATTTAACATCTCTCGGTGAATCTGTGTTCTCTTTCAACTTTGAAGGGCTTTAATTTATTCTTTTCTCCTATTTTCTTTGCCATATTTATTTAATTATTTCTTAGCGGATTTGTAAAAACTAAGTTAAAAACAATTTTTAACTATTTAAAAATGATTATTTGCAGACATGTAGGAAGAATTTAGAAATTGACTAATTCAAGCTCTTTTATTGTTCAAATGCAGAAACTATAGCCGGGAGAAGCATGTGATTCAGTCATATGACAAATGGCTGAGAAAGTTGTGTGCCTGGCCAGTTGATTGGCATCTGATGCTACCTCTTCTTGCAGAGTGTTTTTCATCATGTCCCTTCCATTGGATGCTCCTATGTCAGTTATGTACTGACTTCACTTTAGTTCAAGTCTATATAACCCTTCTCAAACTGTGGAATGAACTGAATGGTCATAGCATGCCCTGCCAGGAAAAGTGTTAGTAAAGCAAGTGGATCATAATGTAGGCATAATAAACTTGTAACAAATTATAGTTCATGCACTTGCTGTGTGCTCCATACCTTCTTCAAATCATAAGTGGATGAGACATCTTATCAATTATCTAAATATCACAATTTTTGTTTCTTTAAAGATCTGTTTCCTACTGAAGACAGATTTGAAATGCTAGTGCCTTTATTTTTAGGATAGTATAAAAATAGCTTAGCAGTATGTAAAGAAAAAAAGAGATCTTCTTGGAGAAGCATTTATCAGAATCACAGGAGATTCAAGAATAGCACCATTCTATTCAAAAGGGAGAAAGAAATTGGGAGTAGATGGTTAACTAGGTCTGTGTTAAGAAAACAAAAACAAACAACTCAGTGACAAAGCAAGATTTGCTGGTTTGGGAAAAGCCCTCCAACCACACCTCATCCAAGGTGGAGTGGGATGGAGAGCAAGGGAAGGCATGTAGACAGATAATAGAAGCACGTTTGGCAAAGAATGTAGGAGGGGCAACAGGCACCACAAGAAAAGCAGAGTGAGTGAAGAGAATAGAATCACCTCCTGGGATTACAGAAGGTCTCTGGGAGTAGCTGGATATAAAAGCTACGTAAGCTTGAGTGGCAGAATTAGCAAAATCATGTGATCATCAAGGCCCATTACCAGTGGTGAGGAGAGCTTGCTGTCACTACTCTGGTCTTTGTGGAATCATTGTAGTTATAAAGGAATATCAAAGAGGCTTGGGTTATTTTGCTTAGGATGATATTCTCAAGATCCATCCAGACTGCTGCAATGGCAGTATTACATCTTTCCTTATGGCTCAATACCAGTCTATTGTACATGTGACACCTATATAATTTTTATTTACCAATGTCACCCACCTCAATAAATGTAATTTTAAAAATGAGAGATGAGTTAATTCTATCCATCACCCTCTTCTATGTATATATGAAATGGAAAAGCACAGCATTTCTCACTATCTAGTCACTGCCTGTCCCAGAAGTTCTTTGAGAAGCACTGAATGTCAGAAGCTCTTTAGCACCTCAGTGTTAAACTTTCCCAGGCTGTGCAGAGTAGGCAGGGGTGGGTGTGGGCATGGATATTGGTACAAGGCTGTGGGAGGAGGAATACACATTCTTACTTCTCACGGGGTAAGAGATGTTTTGCCAAGAACAAGTTGCTATGTGGATCTTAATAGAACTAAGAGAACACTGACTCAAATGTCTTCCCTCCAGCTTCTGCAAACACATAGCATCTCTGGAGTGCCAGCCTGGGAGGGATGACTCGTGTTCCCAGGAGAAGTAGAGTGGGCAGAGCCAGGTAGCAAGAAAGCCACAGAGAAAGTAAGTGAACTAGGAGGACTGTGACTTTGTGCTAAAGTCACTGCACTTCTTTCTGGACAAGACAGTCCCACTGTCATGCCTGTGCTCTGTCATTGACATCTTCAAGAGCCTCCATTTCCTCAATTGAAAATGGCCATTGTGCTATTTTGCCCATGTCTTCCAGAGCAAAGTAACATGAAATGGGTGGTTCAGAACAACAACAAAAATAACATCTCACAGTTCTGGAGACTTGAAGTTCAAGATCAAGATGTCAGCAGGGTTGTTTCCTTCTGAGGGCAAATCGGTTCCATGCTTCTCCCTGTAGTTCTATGTTTTGGGTGAATTTTCTGGCAACCTTGGGTGTCCCTTGCCTTGTAGTTGCATAACCTCCATATCTGGCTTCACCTTTACATAGGTTTTCTCCCTGTGGATGTTTCTGTTTCCAAATTGTCTCTTTTTGTAAGGACAGCAATCATATTAAATTAGAGGCCCACCCTCCTCCATTAGAACCTCATCTTAACTACTTAAATCTACAGCGTCCCTATTTCTAAATAAGGTCAGGTTCTGAAGTGCTGTAATTAGAACCTCAATAGGCAAATTTTGAGTGGACACAATTCATCTCATTGCAGTATTATTAAAACAACACCTCAGAATTTTATAAGAAGGAAATGGTGGCCCTAACCCGTTTGGCTCAGTGGGCACATCCCCAGTAGGGGGTGTGCAGGAGGCAGCTGATCAGTGGCTCTCATCGATGTTTCTAACTCTCTATCCTTCTCCCTTCCTCTCTGTAAAAAATCAATAAAATATATATATTTTTTTTAAAAAAAGAAGGAAATGGTGGTAGAATATACACAACAGGATTGACACAACCTCAGCAACATAGTTAAAGGTCAGTAAATGAGCATTTATTTGTAAAATGTAGTTAAAGAAACTAACTTCTTAGTGTTTTCATTAAGATTTAACATATCGCCCTCACCGGTTTGGCTCAGTGGATAGAGTGTTGGCCTGTGGACTGAAAGGTCCCAGGTTCGATTCTGGCCAAGGGCATGTACCTTGGTTGCGGGCACATCCCCAGTAGGGGGCTTGCAGGAGGCAACTGATCGATGTTTCTCTCTCATCGATGTTTCTAACTCTCTATACCTCTCCCTTCTTCTCTGTGAAAAATCAATAAAAATATATTTTTTAAAAAGATTTAACATATCAATGTATTATAAAACACTTATTCGTGTCTAGAACATATTATTGTCCTAGAAATGGCAGCTTTAAGAGTGGTGTATTGAGCAGCAAAAATTAACCAGTCCCCTTTTACAGTACTGTGCATCAGGCAGTGACAAGCCTGAAAGGGGAGAGGAATAGTTTTCAGGAGGCAAGAAATAGTTAATAAAGATCTCCACTGGCAGCAGCCTTGTGGGATAGAGCTTGGAGAGTACAGCACAGTCAGTGAAAACAAGTCCTTATGTCCAGAACTAAGCAGAAATCAGATCAAAAAGTATGAAATGGGATTGTTAAAGTATAATATATGCACTATTAGACATGAGCATATTTTTACTATAAGCTACTAACCTACAAACTTCTTTTTGCTAACCCGGTGCACAATAAAATTAATGCTAGGCTTAACAAGCATCATAGAAATTGTTTCCAATTTTCCTTCTAGTGTTGTAAATATGTTTTTCATTAATAAGCGAAAAACTTGAGCCCCCTATGTAAATTATGCCGTAGGCAAAGTTAGCTCAATTCTAAGAATGCTAAGTCATGTGTACTGGTTTTGGGACACATATTTTAATTAAAATTATAGGTTTATCTTTAAGATGGCTGAGCTGAAAGTACCATGTGTCTCAAAGAGTCTTTCCACTTTTATCACAATTCTGTTCTCTAACTTGCCCAATGTATGCTGTGATCCTCTTCCTGGTGTAAAAATGTCTGCTCCTCAGGATCACTTATGTGTTTTCTTTTATGGCAATTTTGGTCAATGCATTCCATATGCTTATTAAACCATGTTTGAAAATATTGTGTCTAAATTTTTTACATATTTGGAATCATCACTGTTTTTGTGCTATCGATTATCAGTTTCATACCCATTGAAAAAGTGCTCATATGTTTTCTCCTTGAAATGTTTTTTTTTCTTAATATAATGTGCTATTTCCCAAAGTGATGAAACCAAGGAAAACTTTTTACCCCTCTAAAGCCTATACGAACCTTTTGATGCTAATATTTATGAAAGTATTGGGACTTCTGGTTGAAGTTCTGATGAAGAGGTCCATGGTCAATGTTCAAAGAAGATTAAAACAAATATAGAAGGATAAGCACAGTAAGTCTAAGTCTACACATAGGTACAGGACAGCAATGAGGCAGACAATGATTTTAAATCTCACACACACACAGGAGGAACTCACGAGCCCACATGTGATTCCACCCTGTGCCACATAAATATAATAACAAAACAAGTAGGTTTTGGCCACTGGTCTACCACCAATTCAAATAAGAGTAAATTTTTAGGGAGGATATATATATATATATAATTTTATTATATACAGACAGCAAAAATAATTTGGATCCTTTGGTATTTGTTTCAACATCTTTATATTAATGATACTGCTCTAGCTGTCATTTTAATTTATTTTTCCAAATGTAGGAAGATTAAGTAGAAACTTAACATGCCTCTCTGACCACCTTAAAAATATGTTAAGTGAAAGTCACATTTATCATATCATTTACCGGTTGGGAAATGTCTGTACTTGAAATGAGTTGAAATTGCTGATAAAGTCACAGGTAAACTGTTTAAATATCTTAAAGACACCAGGTGTTTCATTAAGGTTAGTTTTTAGAGATAATTACTGTTTGGATAATTGAGAAAAGTAATGATAACTTATTTAATATACATATATTTGATTTTTTAAGAAGAAACTCAAAATATGATTGCATAGTTAAACAAAATTTATATCTGATAACTTCACTTTATATTTGTAATTCAAGAAGTGCAACATTTAAACACATCTTGAAATAAACAAACTTATAATTAAGACTCTCTATTGTCACAAAATTATACAATTACTCAGGGTTTTGTTTTTTTGTTTTCTGAATAGTCAGTTTTGTCTTTTTCTGGAGATTTTTCTAACAGCTTTCATTTATTTTAATTTACTAGTATACTCAAATTCTTTCAAATTACTAAAATAATCCATGCTTTTATTTTTCCCTAATCATACTCAGCCATAGCTTCTAGCAAGTTGGTTAGAGCTCCTTATGTATGATCCTTTTCTCAAAAACTCTTGGTTTTCTAAGTTACATCTCTTTCTTCATAATCAGTGGTTCTCAACAGGTGACAATATTGTGCCCTCAGGGACATTTGACAATGTCTAGAGACATTTATCACTGTCACTGGAATCTACTGTGTGCAGATCAAGGGTGCTGCTAAATATCTTGAAATACAAAGGATATACTCCTTCCTCCCACAAAAAAAAAAAAAAAAATTATTTGGCCAGGTGGCTCAGTTGAATTTTGTTGATATCATCTTCTTTTCTAACCATTACTTTCTTCTCTTTTTATGACTTGATTAATTAACAATATCCCAAAATATGTAACAAAATAGTAGTAGAATGTCTTATTCAACTTATGCTTATTTCAATCATTTGGTTTTAGTCCAAACTTTATAGTAGTGAAAATACAATATAAAATAGAAAAAAATAAACCTAAATGATTATAACAACTTATACTATTATTACTGTAACTAACATTAATTTTACACCTAATAAGTGTCAAGCACAGGTGTTTGAACTTATATTAACATTTTACATTTTTTGAGGTTGAAAAGCATCAATGTTAGTCACCTTTGATTGAAATTTATCATGGACCTTTCCACTTTAGTCTCACTTCTCCACTAGCCTGAAAGATAGTAAGTATTCAATAAATATTGGATAGCTGAATATCTGCTTGATGAATTTAATCTCGTTTGTTTATTTCTATGCCACTCATTAGATTCAATGTAGAGTTCAATTGTTTTTTTTATTAATAAATCTTTATTGTTCAGATTATTACAGTTGTTCCTCTTTTCCCCCCCATAACTCCCCTCTACCTGGTTCCCACCCCACCCCATGCCCTTACCCCCCCCCCCAACTGTCCTTGTCCATAGGTGTACAATTTTTGTCCAGTCTCTTTCTTTACCCCCTACACCCCCTTCCCCCTGAGAATTGTAAGTCGACTCCCTCTCTATGCCACTGATTCTATTATATTCACCAGTTTATTCTGTTCATCAGATTTTTTATTCACTTAATTTTTAGACTCACTTTGTTGATAGATATGTATTTGTTGTCACTTTGTTGTTCATAATTTTTATCTTTACCTTTTTTTTCTTATTCCCCTTCTTAAAGAATACCCTTCAGCATTTCATATAATAATGGTTTGGTGGTGATGAACTCCTTTAGCTTTTTCTTATCTGTGAAATTCTTTATCTGACCTTCAATTCTAAATGATAGCTTTGTTGGGTAGAGTAATCTTGGTTGTAGGTTCTTGCTATTCATCACTTTCAATATTTCTTGCCACTCTCTTCTGGCCTGCATAGTTTCTGTTGAGAAATCAGCTGACAGTTGTGTGGGTATTCCCTTGTAGGTAACAATTGTTTTTCTCTTGCTACTTTTAAGATTCTCCCTTTTTCTTTTGCTCTTGGCATTATAATTATGATGTGTCTTGGTGTGGTCTTCTTTAGATTCCTCTTGTTTGGGGTTCTCTGTGCTTCCTGGACTTGTAAGTCCATTTCTTTCACCAGGTAGGGAAACATTTCTGTCATTATTTCTTCAAATAGGTTTTTAATATCTTGCTCTCTCTCTCTCTTCTTCTGGCACCCCCATAATTCGGATGTTGGTACGCTTGAAGTTGTCCCAGCGGCTCCTTACACTATCTTCATATTTTTGGATTCTTTTTTCTTTTTGTTTTTCTGTTTGGGTGTTTTTTGCTTCTTCGTATTTCAAATCTTTGACTTGTTTCTTGGGGTCCTCTAGTCTGCTGTTGGATCTCTGTGCTGGGAACCGGTCCATGCTTGCTGTTTCAAGGGACCTGGCATATATGGCATACTGTTCTTAATGTTTGCTCACCTTCTTGGCACTATATGTTTTAACCAAGGTCTCTGAGAAAGGTTGTTTCCCCAGGTAGGGATTTTCCCCTGAAGTTAGGGAGGGAATAAAACCTCTTAACTAAGTGCCAGGCGGGTAATTAATCACTTTAACTATGAACAATCATGCTTAAGCTACATAATCTTTACTCCCTGGAATGGAGATAAGAAACGCCCTAACCTTTGTAATAGAGATTGATAGGATTGAATCAACTGGTATAAATACAGATGTAATAAGACAGCAAGACACAGAACTTAGAATACAGAACCAGAAGAAGACAGAACGAAGAACACAGAACCTACTCAGAACCTAGAGACAGAAGAACTTCGCTGGAGAGAACATGGCAAAAGATCCTGGACTGAACCTGACTACAGAAATTGGCAAGAGAACCTGACTAGAACCTGATGACTGAACCTGGATGGAGAACCTAGCAAGAGAACATGGACACAGAACCTGGCTGGAGATCCTGGCTAGAGATCCTGGCTAGGCTACTGATCAACTGAACGCTGTCTCCGTGTCCTTCCTTCTTCGCCGACTCCGTCCACACCTTTGGGGACCCCTGGACCTGCTGGGGCAGGACCCCGGCATCTCTGTATAATATTCTTTATTTCAGTCAGTGTATGCTTAATTTATAATTGGTCCTTTTTCATATCCTTAAGGGTCTCACTAAATTTCTCAGAGGTTTCCAGAAGATTCTTAAGTAATCTTATAACAGTGGTTTTGAACTCTATTTCCAGTAGTTTGCTTTCCTCCATTTCTTTTGTGACATGTTTTTTTGTCTCCAAATTTTTTATGTTTCCCTGTGTTGATAGAGTGCCTTTCTGTGCTAGGTGTCTTATAGGGCCCAGTGGCTCAGCCTCTTTGATTACCTGAGGTTGACACTCTTGGTGCACCCCTTTGAGGGCTGTGTGCACAGTCTTGTTGTAATTAAGTTTTGATTGCTGTTGGTATCACTGGGAGGAATTGACCACCAATTGGCTATGAGGAATAGCTGTGTCTACAATGGGAGAACTGCTGTGCTGGAGACACCCTTATGGAGCAGGACTTGCTTCAGTTGGGCTTTGGTGCTCACTGAGTCTGCCCCTTGAGTGTGTCTCTTATGGATGTGAAGATTTGTACTCTGGTATGTTCTCACTCTGACCACTGGGTACACTGGCTCTTGGATCTCCAAGGAGGTGCAAAGTCAGCCACTGCCTGAGGCCACCCAGCAGGAGCTACAGAGAGATCTGCAGATTCCTCCTCTTTGTTTGGGGTTTGGAAGTGCCCAGATGAGGTGCAGCTGTGAAGTAATACAGGCTGCTGAGGAGCCTTAGGCCTTCTTTTGGAAGCTTTGGCACTCTTTGACCCAGCAGTAGTTTGTTAGGTTTTATATTGCAAAAGAATAGGCCATTCATATGTAAAAGCCTCTGCTCACAGCTTGGGTGGGATTGTAAATTGGGTAGGGTGGGGTCTCAAGGAATCATCAGGGCGGAGCAAATCACAATGGCTGCCAGTCCGCTCTGCCTCGGAGAGGTCCCCAGGGTCTCTGTGTCCCATGGCCCTGTGCAGGAACAATGATAGCTGCAAGCACCTCTGCGAGAAAGCCGCCCTTGTGTTCCAGCCCGATGCCAGACAGTCCAGTTTCTCCCTGTATGAGTCTAGGTCTCCAGAGTCTCACCTGGAACTGGAGTTCAGAGCAATTGGGAGCTTATATCTCCCTCCTGATTGAAAAATACCACAACATACCCAGTTGCCAGCACATTTCCATGCACGCCTCTATATCTCCACACTTCTGCATCTCTGTACCTCCTACCAGTTTCAATGCGCTCTTCTCTTTCCTTCTAGTTGTAGAATTTCCACTCAGCCAGCCTTCCCGTGGTTCTGGACGATATCTGTTTTGTCTTTTAGTTGTAGTTTTGATGTGGTTGTGCCAGGCAGCAAGTACAAGTATGTACCTATGCTGCCATCTTGGTTCTCCTGTCTGAGTTCAATTGGTTTTATTCACAAATTACTCTGCTACAATAGTGCCTGGAACATACCAGTCTTTTAAAAATGTTTCAAGTACATGAACAAATAAATATCTGAACCAATGATTTTACACTTCTATCATTTTAACAGTAAGTATAAATGAGGCTAAAATTTAACCACTGGACAATGCAACATTCGGTTTCGATAAGGTTAACTTTAAAAAAATTAATTAAAAGAATAAATGTCATCCATAAAAGATTAATCTCAACTATGTGGCTTCGTTCTTTTAGACATTTTGACTAATCTATCATCTATCCACCTATCATCTATCTATATCTCTATCATCTATCTATCTGTCGCTTTACCGCTAAAATAAATGGAAGACTCTAGTTGTATCACCTCATTTGAAAATGTTTATTGTCAATACCAAATTAATTTTTCTGATAAAGTGGAAGTGCAATCAAATTTAACAAGCACCAGGTATTATAATTTATAAGAAGGAGAGTCAAATGCCATTTCTCTTTGCTTGTTAAAGGAACAGATTTCCATAAACAATTTTTTACTGTTATCCACCATCTGTGTGATGGCTTTGCATAATTACTTGCATATCATGTCTTTGATAGGCCTTATTTCTGATAAGCAGAAAATAAAATTAAGCTCTCATATGAGATCCATTACAGAGGAAGCTTGGAATAAATATAGTATATTTAATTTTTCCCTTTCACAAACCTGACAAGACAGCTGCTTGAAGGCTCACTTATGAATCTTTGTTTAGAATGATATTCCAAATGATGAAGCATCAGCCTTTAATGACAAAATATGCTATATGGTCAATTGGGAAGGAAGTGTTTCCCAGGCTGCTGTCTTAGATACATCAAGAATTGAAAGAATATGAGATAATTTAGAATGATAGATAATCATTGTGTGCCACTGAATTTTAAATCAACACCTGGGATAGTCACAGCAAGTAGAATATGAAGCCAAGTACATTCAAGGAAGCAGTAGCATTTGCTTTTAATATTCATAAAGTTTTTTCCCCTAAATTGAAGCTGCACAATATGTTCTATCACAGGTGGCACTTTAGAAAATTATGTCATATAATGGCAAATTAGCAGGTGTATAACTATTCATGTGCCCAGTGAGGTGGGACACAGGTATGCTATAATCTCTAAAGGAAAAACAGAAGAATACATCTATAAACTGGAGGCATAAACTCCTGGAATGGAATGAAAAATAGCTAGAACATTATTGTTCATAACAATTTCATGTCATAAAATAAATTGTATTGAAAAATATGTGAAAAAAATCACACTAACAGAAAAACTATCAGCATTCATTAACATAAATGAAAATGTACAAATTGTATATGATAAGTCCTATGACTTGGAAATTATTTATAACCATGCGACTAACACTCAGAAAGAAGATATTGAACATTCTCTCACTTCAGATAATTTTCTAATGCCCTTTTCAACCCACTCTAGGGAAACTCTTTGATTTCTGACACATAGTTTTGCAGGTTAGTGGACATAATATAAATGAAATCAAATAGTATTTTTTGGTGCTCAGTTGCTCTCACTTAAAGTATCCTTGTTGTGATTGTTCCATGGCATTGCAAGGATCATCAGTCTGTTTATTTGAGCTCTAAGAAAGTTCACTTATTTTTTTTTAATGGGTAGTGCTATGTGTATGACAGGTGATTTGAGGCAGAAAGCCCTTTACAAAATCCATTGTACCACAAGTGGTAATGGCACAGGTATCAGGATGTGCAGGTAAAGTGGTAGCAAGTTTTCTGGACAGAAGTGTCATCAGTGCAGAGGAAGTGACGATGGTTTTGTTCCATGGTGGTTTTCTTTTCAGAGCAATCCTTAAGTATGGTTTGGTGTGCTATTCTTCTTCTTCTTTTTTTTTTTTTAATATATTATTTTTCTCCTTGTATTTTATTTCTATTTTTTAAACCCTTACTATTTGTCCCCCAAACACGCTCTCCCACCTCCCCCACCCCCGTATTCCGCAGTCACCATACTGTTGTCCATGTCTATGAGTTCTTTTCTTTTTTTCTCAATTCCTTCACACCCCAACACCAGCATCTGGCACTTCCAGAGCTGTCTGCCTGCTCTCTATGGGTCTGTCTCTATCTTTCTGTTTAGTTCAGTTTGTTCATTAGATTCCATCCATGAGCAGAATAATTTGGTACTTGTCTTTCTTTGACTGACTTATTTAACTTAGCACAATGTTCTCCAGGTCCATCCATGAAGTCCCAAAGTGTAAAATTTTCTTCGTTCTTATTTCTTACAAGGTTGGTTCTTCAATACCCCTCCTCCCCAACTCTGTGAGTTATCCAAATTGATTTTTTATAAACTCTGACCCTGTATTACCCAAATAAACCTATTATCTCCTGAAATAGGAGCTTTGACTAATACTCCATTTCTTAACATTGACAATTTGATGGGTAAAATCCACTATCAATTTTTAGATTACTTTTTATATCACTGATTATTGACACAGGCCATCTTTTCATATTTTATTGTTGTATTCTATCTATTGTTTTATGAATTTCATATCCTTTGTCAATTTTTATAAAAAGTTTCCTTAGAATTTTCAAAAAACTGGTTTGTAAATATATTGTGTACCTATATGCCTACTTCTACCAGTTAATTGTTAATATGTATAATCCTGTTATATAATAACTAGGTTATTATAATGGCATCAAAATAAAGATGTAAAATACAGTATATAAAATATAGTCAATAATATCATAATACCTATGGGGCTGATGAGTACTTGAAATATTGAAGGGACCACTCTATAAATACATAGTTGTATAATCACTATTCTGTACATCTGAATGGTACAGAATAATCCTAACTAATAAAGAGGGAATATGCGAATTGACCCTCACACTGTCACAGAGATGGCGGTGCCCACACCCAATAAGGAGGGACTATGCTAACTGACTGTCCCACCTTCAAAGATGGTGGCACCTACAGCCAATAAGAAGGGAATATGCTAATTGACTGCCATGTCCTCAAAAATGGGGGCACCCACAGCCAATAAGGAGGGAGTACGATAATTGGCTGCCATGCCCTCAAAGATGGCAGCACCCTAGCCACAAGATGGCCAGCAGGGGAAGGCAGTTGGAGACAAACAGACCTACAGGGGAGGGTAGTTAGGGGTGACCTGGCTGGCAGGGGAGGGCAGTTGGGGGTGACTAGGCCAGTAGGGATGGGCAGTTGGAGGTGACCGGGCCGGTAGGAGCAGGCATTGGGGGAGATCAGGCCGGCAGGGGAGCAGTTTAGCGTCGATCAGGCTGGCAGGGGAGTGTTCAGGGAGTGATCAGGCTGGCAGGCAGAAGTGGTTAGGGGCAATCAGGCAGGCAGGCGAGTGGTTGGAAGCCAGCTGTCCGGAATTGTGAGAGGGATGTCTGACTACCGGTTTAGGCCCGATCCCACCTAAACCGGCCTTAAAGGGGCTCGGGCCTAAACTGGCAAGTCAGACATCCCCTGAGGGGTCCCAGATTGGAGAGTGTGCAGGCTGGGCTGAGGGACACACCCCTCATCGAACGAATTTCATGCACCACACCTCTAGTATTGAATATAAACTGAAATTGTAAAATTAAAAATATTGAAAAGGAAGGGAAAAAATGAATTCAATTCTGGTTGCGTAAATGAATAAAAAAAAGTATAAATAGACCAGCTTATCTTTATAGTTTTAATATTTTATTTATAATTAAAACTGTAGAGTAAGAACAAAACAGTTGTGTTTATATGACAATGAGGAAAACTTTATTATAACTTCTCTTGCTTAATGGGAATCACAGAATAGAACCCAAGCTCTGTATTTGATGTGTATTTAGACCACATTATTATACCTAGTCAAGGATAGTCAGGGGGAAAGAGAGGAGCGTTTGGTGACGGTCTTAACCAGATGTTGACTTGATTTATTTCAGTTAACTTTCTGTGCTCAGGATCTAGTCACAGTTGACCAGTGCATCATTATTTATCTTTTTGTAAAGAATATATTTGTATTAATTTCAGAGAGGAAGGGAGAGGGAGAGAGAGAGATAGAAACATTAATGATGAAAGAGAATCATTGATTGGCTGCCTCCTGCTCGCCACCTACTGGAGATGGAGCCCACAACCCGAGCATGTGGCCTGACCAGGAATCAAACTATGACCTCCTGGTTCATAGGTTGATGCTCAACCACTGAGCCATGCAGGCCAGGCAACTAGTGCATCTTATACAAAATTTATACTCATGGACTCCATTGGTCCTCAGTACATTAACAAGTGGAGAAGTGGTATTACAAAGAATCAGTGTTTATTAACTTTTCATGCCACCACCATAGATATGGTTTGTTCATAATAGCCACTAAAATATGTTTATGCATATTTCAGACACTTGTGACAAAATAATTTTAATGTTTACATTATTTTTTCATAATTTCCTTGGATATCATGCAAAAGACTATTTGTCTAGAATATAAATTCTTAGTTATAACTCCTTCTTGTTTAAAAAATTTATTAATCATTAAAGATACACTATGCTTACTATTTGTCTGTCTGACAAAGTTTTGCTTAAAGTCCATACAAAATGATGATTCAACCCTGCTCTCGTTATATTTACACATTGAAATACATCTTCTATCACTAAATATTTCTTTGTAACTATAGTTCACAAATGTCTCTAAAACCTCAATGCCATTTTTTTATCTGGTCTTATTTTATTTCATCTGTAACTTCCAGAATCTATCCTCACATATTTCTTTCTTTTTCTCATCTTCTCAAACTCTGCCTTTACTTAAATTAAGAACCAAAAAAATGAAAGAAGAACTTATTGTTCATACAAATGTTGTTTTATGGTTCATTCAAACAAATATAAAGACAAAAAGGATTAGGTAAAATTCAGATTGTATGTATTACTTTTATTAGCATCTCAAATATTTTATAAATTATTTTTCTATTCCAGAAACTAAATATGACTCTAAAACTATTTTATTGGAGCATACACTATTTTTATGTGGGTAAAAAAATATAGTGTTTCTAAAATTGGTCAACATATAAAACTTGAATTTTAATCATTTGCAACTAAACGAAGTATTAAATTTTACAACATAAATAGATATTATTAACAACAAACAGATTAGGTAAAAGTAAGATAATATGGTTACTGAAAAATCACATTCACATATTGGGGAAAGTAAGAATTGGCTTCATTTCTAAATATTAGTATTTTCTTGGTGTCCGTTTGTCCTAAACAATTAAGAACAGCTAGCCTGCAATGTGAAGCCTTGATTTACAAAGGACAAACAGCGCATCTTCACTCTTAACTTGCCTTCATGGAAAAATCCTACTACTGAGTGAAAGTTAATTGCATTGTGTTCTCTTCTGGGAAATAGTTTGGTGACCTGTTCAAGACATCTTGAAACTCAGGCTTCCATATTCACAACCTGCCTCTTACCTGCTAGCTACAGTTGCTTTCGACCAGTCTAGGCAGGTGATAGAGTCCAATTTCAGTCAGTGTTGTCCCTTTCCGAAGCCATGAGAAGTAGGGAAAAGAGAGCAGTGCTCTCCCTTCATTGCTAATTGAAAGGAAAAAGAAGGCTTCCTTTCTCCACTTCAAATGACACCATCTTCAGGCTGCTGAATAAATCCATTATTGTTGACATTCAATGGAGGTGGAATTCAATTCCATACTATCACAAGGGAGTCAAGGACATTGTAATTGATACTCAGAATAACAAGGTAACCTATTTTCACAAGAAAGGTCATGAGAATGACAAAGAGAGCTTGAAAAATAGCCTGAGATACTGGAAATAGTGGCCACACAATTAGATGGTAGTTAGTATCCTGCTGCTTTTTTATTTCAGGAGCAAGTAATATTTGTAAGAAGTTTGGCTATACTACAGTTCAAATTCTATGAAAACAAATAGATACATCTTGTTAAAGACTAAGAAAATACATGCTTATATATTTCTTCCTGAAAGTGAAATGGACCCATTTGCTATAGTCCACAAAATAAATAATTATGTGTTACATAAAATAAATAAATCCATGTTATATAAAACAAATGACAAATATATAGCTACATACAAATGGAATTTGTATAAGAATATATGTGTTCCACAAATGTATTTAGATGATTAAGTCATGATATTAAAATTTTACAATTTCCTCAACTTAAATCTGAAAAATAATAACAAATGTTATAAAGATGGAATAAAGGATATTTGAGTTGAAAATAGAAGCTACAATCGACAAAAAATCCTTCCCAAGATATATTATTTGTGTATGTAGGTATTGTGGTGTGAGAAATAACATGTTGAGAATAAAATGATACTAATTCAAATTAAATCAGTTTAGTTCATTTTGTAAGTATGATATTCCTTTACTTTGGCTAACTTAAGATTTAAAAGGACATAAAAGAGAGAGAAGAAAGCAAGATAAATTGGTCCATATCATTTAGTTAGCATCTCAGATCTTCCTCCTTTCATTGTGGTCTCAGTGACTCTCGGGGTCAAAAACAAATGCCCCTCCAAATCCCTGTAGCATTTGGTTTCCAGGTCTTTTGTGTTGCTGAATATATTGCACTATAGTTGTTGAGGCTCCCTCAATGCAGGACTGATGTCAAACTTAATTATCTCTATCTGAGATCAACTTTCTAAAATGCATACCTAACCACAGCAATTTGCTGGAATTAGTAGCATTACTCAGAGTAACCTGAAACTGTTAAATGCATACTATCTGTAAACACAGTCCTCCCATCAATTATTGATCTTAGAGTAAACAATATATTTATAAAATAGAAATGTCTGAGAGTAAGTGGGCATTCCTTGTATACCTGTTAAAGATGAAAGCAAAACAAATATTGGCTATTTCCAAATAAAACATGAGCTGTGTTCCAAAAGAGACATCAGTTTATGCACTGTAATCTGGCCCCATGCTGTTTTGTGTAAATCTCCTTTATAACTTGACCCCCTTCTGTTTTCATTCTCTGTTCTGCTTTTGTATACCGCTTTCTACTCCCGATGTGATTGTTCTGAAATCTACCCTTGGCTATTCCATTGTTGTTGTGTTTTTTTATGTCTTCCATGGCAATCTTTTTAAATCCTGTGGACTTCAAATCACAGTTATTTTTAGAACATTTATAAATCTTTATGCTACATCCTAACCGTTTTTCTGAGATTCAGTCCCAGACTTTGAATTGCCTGCTGGACATATACCATAGGACCTCACCAACTCTTCAAACTCAGTCTAGTCCAACTAAACTCATTCCCATACTTCTAAATTATTTTATCCAGTTCTTTTATTTCTGCATTAATTGCACCAACCTCTATATCAACCATGTTTAAATAGTCAGCATTAACTTTGACCCTACCCTCTCCCTTGCCCCATATCCATTCATTAGCTAAGCATTAATCTTGCATCTGCAGCAGCTTTGGTGTCTAATTCTTAAAACTTCACTGACAAGGCCACATATCAACCCCTCATAATTTTTCTTAAGTCAGCACCACCCCCCTGTTCAGTGATATAACTTACAAATAATCCCCTACTTCTGGTTATTTTGTTTTTTTAGTCACAACACCTTTGTACTCTCCCCAAATGTAGTTGTCCTACCTCATTGCTCTCTGATCATATTGCTCCCTTACTCAAGTTCACATTCTTAGACAATATGCAGAAAGACTGGATCCATTGGAAGCCCTTGATTGTGTGTGTGTGTCTCTGTGTGTGTGTGTATGTGTGTGTGTGTAATCCTGGTCTGTCTTTCTAATTTTATTTCTTATCTGTCCCTTTCAAGTACTCTTCACATAAGACATTCATAAATGATGTACTCACCACTGGGCATTTGTACTCATTTTTAAAATATTCACAAACAAGAAGAAGAGAATAAGTTTTTCTCCAACTTCACATCTCTGCAATCTTCTCTTCCTCCAATTCCTTAATTAATAATTACCTTCTCCACAATACCTTATCTACCATGAGACCAAATACAATTCCAAATTCATCTTTGAAGCTCCAGCACATAGCAAAATCTCTCACATATCTTAACCACTCAAGAAAAATTTATTGAAAATAATTAAATCCTCTAAAATACTTTTTCTTTTGAATTTACCTTAAAATGGAAGTGTACTTTTATTGTTATATTTAATAATTTTTCTTAGATTATATTTACTTATACATTGTTCTTATCTCTCCAATTAGAAAATAAAATATTGGTTGGTAAGATTAATCTTTTTATTTCCAAAGACCCAGAATAGATTATTACAAATGGTAATAAAAACCAAACAAAAATTTAAAGAAAATGTTTTGGGCATTTCCCCAAAATACATTTGTTTAAATAGATAATTGCTTATGGGGCTAGGCACACGATCTATTTCATCATTGTTATTGATGGGTTTGCTGTACAATTTTAAAAAATGCATACTAAATTATCTCAATAATTCTAATATTTAAATGAAGTATAGAGAAGGAAAATTAAGTTCTTTTTACTATTGGTTTGTAGTAGAAAGATTGGAATAAATTAGAAAGGAATGAAAAATTTGTTGTACAGAATCTGAAGTGAACTTCTGTGCCCCTTAAGGTTCAATGATATTTAAAGCACAGGTACGTTATTATGTTAGTAATGATTTAAAAGTATTTATCTTTCATTTGCCATTGTCCTTGATCAATTATTGTGGTTCTCATCTTCATTTGACATAGTTTGTTAAATGCTGTGGCTCACCACTTCAATGAAATGAAGATAATAGAGGGTTAAAAATTCTGAGCTCAAAGAAGTCACCATGTCTTATGCTTAAGTGTATTTGTTAGCCCCTGTATATATGAAGGAATTGATTAATAACTATGTGTTGAGCAAAATCTAAGTTCTTTGACTTTGATATTTTTCCTTCTATTGTCTAGCTCTTAACATGCACAATAAACATGTGTGTGCATGTATTTAGTGTACCTACCAACCCCATACCCACATATACTTATTTTATCAGTCCATGTTTTCTTACTTAAGTAGCCATGTAACCCACAAACCACTTAAAATTCTATGGAAAAGGCTCATCTACACAGCATGATACAACAACAGCACAGCTGCTTAATGCTGTGACATGCTCGTTAACCTGATGGGAAAGGCAAGAAGAGTGTACAATCCAAGACTCTTCTTCAAGTGGCATGTGCTATTTGGCTGTGAGAACAGGGCTTCAACACGGTGCGTATTCTAAACAAATCTCCCCTTGCCATACACTGCCTTGAAGAAAAATTTGAAAGGCTTTCTGTAATTTTATTGTCTTTAATGTGTCAATTAAAAGTAAACACTCTTCCTTCGTAATTTTATTGCATAATAATCCTTAAAAAAACTAAATAAAAATGTTAAGATTTTTCAAAGCAGACTGCTATAGCTGAATTACACACACTTGTATCTCCTTTGAACTTTAGGTACTCTATCCATTTGCCAAGAGAGAATTGTATAGCCCTTTTTATTACCCTTGTAAATGCAGCCAGAGACTATGATGTGAAGGGCACATCCAATAAAAAAGGATAAATAAGTTTATAGTAGAGCTCTTTCGGGCAACCTTAAGAAGACCAGGCAGCTGGATCATCACATGCCAGCTAGTTGCAGACTGGTACTAAAGCACTAAAACTAAGCAGGTATCTGCACGTAAACAAACTGACATTGCTCATGCAGTTGTGACTGGAAAATTTGAGGGTTCTTCATCCCTTCAGACTCCTACTTCTTCTAAAATTTTATTACAATTACAGAAAGATTTCAAACCTGTCCTGTTGGAGAGAAATAAAATACCAAGATTTTGCTCTATTTAATAAGAACAACAAAAACATCTGTAAGAAAGAGCCAAAGGCACTCATTACACAACATGAACTCAGATGTTCTATGTGGTTTCATTACCATTAGAACAAAAGTATACAAAACCTTGGTATTGCCTTTGAAGATTTAGCTTATTTTGAACTTCCCAACCAGAAATGTGTAGATAAATACACAAGAAAGTTCTGCAAAGTAGGCCAACAGTATAGCTTTGCCTCGTTGTTTTTAAAACATAAGCCTTGAGTTCAGTTTATCTGTTCTCTTAAAATGCCATTTAAGTGAGCAACAAATGATCTTAATTATATCATGTCAGCACACTTCTTACTACTTTAGAAAAGAACAAGCTACTGCTAACACACAGGTCTCCAGGAAACCTGCATACACAGGAGCTCCAGGAAAATAAATGAAAGAAAAGTCCTTACTGGATGTGTTAACCTGTCCATGATCCAAAATGTTCCTATGAATTTTCCATGTCCAAAGTTATTTTTTCACTAGAGGCCAAGTGCACGAAATTTGTGCACAGGGGAGGGGGAGTGTTGCTCAGTCCAGCCTGCACCCTCTCCTATCTGGGACCCCTCGAGGGATGTCTGACTGGGATCAGGCCTAAACAGGCAGTCGGACATCACTCTCACAATCCAGGACTGCTGGCTCCCAACCGCTCATTTGCCTGCCTGCCTGCCTGATTGCCCTTAACCGCTTTTGCCTGGCAGCCTGATCACCCCCTAACCACTCCTCTGCCAGCCTGATCACCCCCTAACCACTCCTCTGCCAGCCTGATCAATGCTTAACTGCTCCCCTGCCAGCCTGATTGCCCCTAACTGCCCTCCCTTGCTGGCCTGGTTCCCCCCAAATGCCCTCCCTCCCCTGCAGGCCTGGTCCCTCCCAACTGCCCTCCCCTGCCGGCCATCTTGTGTCCACATGGGGGTGGCCATTTTGACCACATGGGGCGGCCATCTTGTGTGTTGGAGTGATGGTCAATTTGCATATTACCTCTATATTAGATAGGATACCTACAAAGAAATTGAGCTGAAGAGAATCTAACAATTGTTGAATACCTGATACATGCCTAACACTGATCTAGGTAGTGTTATAGCCTACATAATACTCCAAAGTTCAAATTTGAGAAGAATGCTATCCCTGATAAGGAGGGATAGAAATTATTATGAATGTTGTATTTAGTATGAAACAGAAGTGGTAGTTGTATATTTCCCATTTTGTTACAGAGGGTGTTTTTAAATGCCTATTCAGGTATCAAAATATAATACTATTAATATGCTTATGCTTCTGGGATAACAAGAAGAGAAAGGGAAGAACATGGTATATGAGGAAGTATAGGTGACATATGACACTGCTTTCTGATTGAGGAGATGTCCAACAACTGGGAAAAAACCTTTCCCAACTATTTGCTAGTAGTGTAGTCTTAGACATTTTATAAATCCTATGTGTGCTGCAGTTTCTTTACGGGTTTAAAAAAATATTCTATAAGCCTTAAGTTTGACTACTTATAAGACACTCAATAAGGTGCCTGGAACCTCATGTAAAGAATAATTTGGTGTTTCATCACACACCTTCTCTGACATCGGGCTGCTGATTCCAGTCCTGGGGGTTGTTAACTCCACAAGGACTCTTGGCCCCATGTGTTCCAGGTAGATGACATTAGACCATGATTCACCCGACATACACCTGCCTTTGCCCAGATGTAGGAACAACTTCCTCCATGGAAGTGTACTGTTGTAGAAATGTGAGAGCCTGTGGCGAACAGGCACGACCATGGCATACTCAGCCCTACATTGGGCGCCTTATGTTCCATGCCAGCTCAGCCAGGTTTGGTGACACAGAGAGGGGGCGGTGAAGGATTGAGAAAAGACAGACAAGAGAAGAAAGCTGGGTCTGGGTGGGACGCTGTCCTCTCTGATGGAGAGCTAGCGACAGCGCCACAGACTACAAGCCGTGTCTTTATTTTACAGTCATATTCCACAAGTCAAATAAGGGCGTGGTCAAGATGTTTACAGCATTCTCGTGGGTTTCGATCCTACTCAATGACATGCACCTGAACTCTATCAAGTCCATATTACTCAGGCACATGGGGCCACACGTTCAGACCGTAGGTTCAAGCTTACAACTATAGCTGTTGGCTATAATTGTGCTGGGAGGGCTCTGCCCTCCAAGCTGGGACTTGCATATGGCAATGAGAGGACTGTACCCTCTCATTAGTCCAAGGCTTGAACCTGTCCAAACACTGTAGCCATTCTCCACAAGAAACTCTAAAAATATTCTTGAATATTCAGATATGACATGATGTTGAAGCAAAATATCAAAGTTTTCAGAAAATATAGGATTTACGTTACACATGAGAGGCTTGGACAGGAAAAAGCACTCATTCAAAGCAACAAGAAATAAAGACGTAAACATAGAGGTTGATGAAGATAAGTGCTCATGAGATTGAAACTGGATAGACACACATTTGTTACATTGTCACTTCACTACCAGGCAGGGATTGAGGTCTCTGACATTCCTGAAGAATAATGTGGGCATGACAGAGCAGAAGGGCCCGGGGCTGATTTAGGGGGCATTGGACTAGACACTAGCCTGGAACAATGTTTACTAGCCCAGGGCATGAAGCCAAAGGACATGGCACTGCCCCAGAGCTGTTGATTGTGATATGGAGCTGACACAACCGGGAGTCATCTCATACTTTAGAGGACACTGTCCTACCACCTTAGAACCACGATTCTTCCATTTTGTGAGAGATTCTATAGCTCAGTTTCTTTGCTATACAATTGAAAGAACCAATTTGATTTATTTTCTTTCAATGTAAAAAATCTTGGAAATACTAGTGCTAACACAACTAGTACTAACACAACTCCAGTTCATCCTCTTACTTTGTTAAAATACTTGAATTTTCTTTAAATAGAGGCAATGAGATGTTTTACTGACCTCTTACTCAAATGAGATGTGCATAATATCATATTTATACAGCCTGGAACCCCCAGCTTTATCAAATAACATAATTACCTGTGGAGACAAAAAAAATCAATATCTTTTCACCAGGATTTCATGGATAGTGACTAATTTTTTAAAGCTTTCTTTTCTTTACGTAGATAAAGGACTAAGAAAGTGTGAATTTTAAAGTACTGTTATCTATAAGTGGTCAACAATACAGATATGGGAGTTTGTAAATCTTATCATTTTCCATTGAAAAGTTCACCTTACCCTAAGAATTATTTTTTGTTGTGTGGTTTTAGAAATGTTTCAAGGAACTCATCTTTATTACCTTTTCATAGTGGTAATCTCCTTCAATCAAGGGCCCTAAAACACAATTCCAGGGTGATGGAAGATGATTTGACTTTAGGTGGTGGGCACACAATGCACCATACAGATGATGTGTTATAGAATTATACACTTGAAACTTAGATAATTTTATTAACCAACACCACCCCGATACATTTAAGTAAAAAATACACAATTACATTATGATGGAAGTATTTGAAATAGTATGATAATTTAGATTTTTTTCCTTCCTTCTCCTTATTTTCCAAGTTGGTGAAAATTGTTTATACAGTGCAAAAGAAAGGCACACACTGAGTTTTGTTCTATCTTTCTCTCAATAAATCAATTTTCTTTACTTAAATATAAACCAACTGAGAAAATTTTGCTCAGATATGTTACAACACATCCTATTTAGTGAGTTTGAAATTATTTCTGCTACATTAACCACTTCAGGGATTAATATTGCTGAAATTTATCAAATTATCTAATTTGTAATTAATTTGTTTATTATACAGATAAACATGCATAGAAATCAATCTATTTTATTTGACTGTCAGTACCTATTATAGCAGAAAAATCTCACCTCTATGTCATTAATGTGTATTTCTTCTTCTGCCACAAAGTCAGCATCATCTCATCTTTTACCTCCTGACTCATAACTTGTTTTACTACTTCTCTTCCTTCAAGAATCAGAACACCTGTTGCCTCTTCCTACAATATTTCTTACCGTGTTTTACAAGTACCACGTTTTTTAAGCATTCTTTTCTCCTGTGTATCAGAGCACTCAATCCATTCCATTGGATCGTGTTGATTACCATTTATTGATTACCATTTATTTTACTTAAATATATTTCCAAGTAGATTATGAAAAGTTTAAGATGTAGAATGCCCTTTTCTTTGAGTTTTTTTTTAATCCAAACAATGAAATGTTTATTGAACAGACACTTAATAATCAATAAACGCATCAATAATTAATAAATAATTAACTGATTAGAAATCGAATTCCATTTCCAAAAGATCATAGTTATTAATGCTGTCAAGATACTTTTCATTCCATTGTAGATAAGTTTAGCTCCATTCTCTCATTCTTTGTGTTACATACACAGGTAGGATTAACCCATCCAGCACTAAATCTTTAATATGCTTTCCAGTTGCAGCTCCTATAACAGCCCCAAACATTTTTCTCTTCAGAAGCTATTTATAAATGACAATAAATGTAATCAGATGATGATTAAAATATTTTTTTGTTTTGTTGTAAATCTGTTGAAAAAAAGATGGCCAGTGGGAGGGTGAGATATTTTAGATTAACATAGTGATTTTTGAAATGGGAACAACATCAGGGTGATTTTTCCTCTTCTTCTTGGGATTAAATGGTATTTTTGAGGCAAAAGTGACAAAGTTTTTAAATAATTAGAGTTTTATGAATTAGAAAAATATTCCGACTCTGGGAAATATAGGGAATAATACAATTAAACCCAATGGAACATTTTCAAAATAGATTGAAGAAGCAGTTAATTGGCCAATTTGTACATTTACCCAAGAAAATGTCATTATGTAGATATTACATTATTTTTTAAAAATAAATTGGCATGCTTTTATTAACTCCAGCTTAACTTGTTGCTATTGTTGCTTTCTGTACTTAAAATATCAATGCTGATCTAAGTAGTTCAAGTGCAATTCTGCCTTCAAGCAAGTTGAGTGACAACTTGTGAACTCTTGGATTTCTATTTTATGTCTTTATGATGCGAGAGAGGTCTTCAAACTTATCATTTATAATCAGAGACTTACAGACTTCAGTTAATTGAGATTTAATTTTCTCAGTCTGAGGGCCATGATTTGAGCTAAGCAAATTATTCATGTTATACAGTACTATTCCTGTGCATGGTACAATATAAATAACAATAGTGAGAATAATAGATTCATCTTTCTAGATTAAACAAGAGAATTATTGAATGTTTAATTAAAAGCAAAGTGATAATAAGGACATATTTTGAGAGATTCAATCAAGTTACAATATATACACAATCTACCAAATAAGCCATATTAAGATAATTAAACATTTTAAATAATTAGTTATTGTAATAAATGCATAGTTAAGCTGATTTAATATTACCTGATCCTTTGGGGATATATTTCCATAAATTATGGGCTAGAATAATATTTAATATTAATATGGCACCAGGTATTTTTTTCATTTAAAATATGAGAAAGTGACATACTTATCTAAAGATGCAAAACATTTAATTTTAAAAAATCTTCAGTAAAATACCATTGTAGAATTAAAAATGGCACTAAGTTTTGGGTTTAGGGGCAAAGACTTTAAAAAACATCTGGAGATGCTGAAATAACCTGCATTCATTTATGTTATTTAGGTTGTAAAATCATATTCAATCTTGACCCACTCAGGAAATCTAACATAAACGTCCTGCTGATTTTGACAGTCATACAGCAAAAACACCCTCTAATGAGCATTTAATAGTCACCAAAAGTTTTGCATTAAGTACAAAGCCCTTTTGATTACTTATTCCACTAATTTAAAGTAAATGCTTTTACAGATGGCATCTGTTAGGCCGCAGAACGTGTGCTGCATTCATATGTAGTCATTGAAAATAGATTCCAGCTTTAGTAGAAAGATTGTACCAAAAAGATCAAACATGAAACACTGAGTAAACATTTACCAGTGATATATTTTCATTAATTCTCTTCATAAATACTTACCCAATAACAGAGTACAATGCTATGGGTCTGAGCAGTAATTGAGAAAGACCTTAGCAAATTAACACCTACGACAAAATGATCTAGACAAAGACAGTGAGCTCTTCATTCTACCTCTCATCTTCCTAAGTGTAGAAGCATATAATATTTCAGTCCCCTTCAAACTGTATTATATTACACACATGAAAAATGCCATGAAATGCTTTCAGATGGTAGGAGTGATCAGGAAAATAATGACACATTACAAAAGAAAACATGAGAAAGCCAAAGATTGCCTTGCCAACTGATAAATGAATAATATTCTGGTTTTCTTTTAATTAATAGAGTTCTTATAGTTATTTGTTTCTTCTGTTGTCAAAAGTCATTATAACAAAGGGTAGCATAAAAATAAATTATAGGATTATGTAACTGAACATCATCTATACATAATAAATATTGTACAATCAGAAAATATTAAATGAAACCAATTTTATGAGCACCTTATTCCTTTTTCAATGCTTTGGCAAGCTTACTAGCTGACTCTGGCCCACAGAAAACAATCGAGTATAGTAGAATCCCAAATGGTACCGCTGGAAGCTTAAGGTAAGACCATGTTCCGCACTTGCTAATAAATGCAAGAAGCATCTGCTCTGCAAATTCAGAAACTAGCCATTCTGATATAGTAGTGACTCAAAATTATTAGTGAACCATCAAAAGTTGAGAAATTTACAAATTTGATTGAGTCTCAGCACCTATATTCACATTTAGTATGACTGTGAAAATTGAGTGATATGATAAATTTATTTGAAGACTCTAAGTTTTTTCATTTGCTATTATGGTAAAAAATGTAGCTTGAAAGCCATAGTTCAAGGTAAATATATGAGTTTATCAAGCTTGGCACTATTACCTTTTGGGCTGCATCATTTTTTGTTATAGAGGCTTGTTGCATGCCTTATAGGATATTTAGAAACATCCCTGGTTTCTGTCCCACTGAATAATAGTGGTATTCCCTATCCTCAGTTAGGACTATAAAAAATATTTGTAGACATTGCCAAATGTTCCCTGGAATGCAAAGCAAACCCCAGTTGAAAAATCAGTGAAATAGATGAATCTGGCTGAAATATTAGAATAATCAATTAACTGAGGCTTTCTATCTATCATCTATCTATCTATCTATCTATCTATCTATCTATCTATCTATCTATCTATCTATCTATCTATCATCTATCATCTTTCCACCTATCCATCTATCATCTATCTATCTATCTATCTATCTATCTATCCATCTATCTGTCTATCTATCTATCTATCATCTATCTATCTATCTATCTATCTATCTATCTATCTATCTATCTATCTATCTATCAATCTATCTATCTATCATCTATCTATATAAGATATATATATATATATATATATATATATATATATATATATATATGCCTAATATACTAAGTGTCCAACTGATTGGTCAATGGCTCGACCAGTCACTATGATGTGCACTGACCACCAGGGGGCAGATGCTCCAACCAGTAGGTTAGCTTGCTGCTGGGTTCCAGCAGATCGGGACTGGGCGAGATGGGCCAGACATGCCCTGGAGCCCTCAGACTTGATGGTATGATGACTTTGCCACCCATTCGAATCCAAAAAAACTTTTTTGTTTTTTTCTTCATCAAAACAAAAAAAAATAAAATAAAGGAAAATAAAACATAAAACTTCTAAATCATTATGCACATCTTTAATAGAAGTGTCACACATGATCAATTGGTGCCAGCGAGATCTTTATATGTATTGCGCATGCCTGAGTAAATGTTTATTTTTAAATTGCCAGTGGGCGTCATATGTACCACACATACATAAATATTCATTTTTTTAAATTTAACAACTTTTATAAATATTTAAAGACAAAATATAACATTAAAATAAAATGTTATATATTTTATTTAGAAATATTATCAAATATTAACATTGACTGTTTTGATTAAATTATAAATGTTTTTGGCAGTGTTTTGTGCTGTTCAGATGCTTGTCATTCATTAATTCTATATACTTTTCACTTGCTTTATTTGAAGTATCACAATTTGATGTTTATTTAATAATGTGACAATATTGCCCCACACCATTAATGAGCATATTATTATCAAATATTATTGTTCTTTTTGATCAGATTGCCAAAAAGTGTAAGCGAAAACATCTGATGCATTGACAGACAGGTGACGTTTCTATAGTAACCTCTTTTTCACATCTATAGCAAAAAGCATACCATCCTTTATGATAGTTGGTCGGTTAGACAGTCGGAGGGACATACGGTCGGTTACTTAGCCTTTTATACTAGTATATGTATATATAGATGCCTATCTATACATATATATTAAGAATGAATACATGCATGCAAAGATACATATTAAAATTATCTAATACTATATATGTTAATGCTCCTTTACAGATAAGCTTGCATATCATGTTTCTTTATCTAATACTAGAGGCCCAGTGCACAGATTCGTGCACCAGTGGAGTCCCTTGGCCTGGCCTACAGGATCAGGCCAAATCAGGCTCTTTGACATCCCCCAAGGGGTCCCAGATTGCCAGAGAGTGTAGGCCAGGCCGAAGGACCCCACTGGTGCACGATTGGGGCTGGGGAGGGATGCGGGAGTTTGGACAGCTAGGGAGGGACCATGGGAGGTATCCAGGGCGTGTCCAGCCCATCTTGCTCAGTCCTGATTGGCCATAACCCAGCAGCAAGTTAACCTACCAGTTGGAGTATGTCTGTCCCTGGTGGTCAGTGCACATCATAGTGAATGGTTGAGCAACCTTAGCATATCATTAACATATTAGGCTTTTATTACATAGGATGATTAAAAAAATAGATACTTAGAATGTTTTAATAATGTGCTTGATGTAAGTTTTCACTCTCTATGTTCAATTGTAGTAACCAAGTTTTATTTCTACTCACATAACAGATAGATTGAAGCTGGATTCAGTAGTAGTCTAGTTAATGAGGTCATTACTGTGTTTATACTCTATTTCTTCTTTCAAAGGTTATAAGGTTAGTACATACACACATGAATGATTCAATGTACTAAGAATTCTTTCCAGTATTTTTTATCTTTATTTTTAATAAATAAAAAAATAGTAAAGACCAAAGCCTGAGTAGACAGCAATTAAAAATGAATTCCATTCACAAGAGTGAGATTCCTCTGAGAATGATCTCTATACAAACTTTGGGTCTTCATCTATTTGTTCTTTCCAATTAATATTCTCCAAGGTAAAATCTCTAAAACCAAAGTTCTAGTAAGTGTACTTATCCAAGAAAAGAGTCTGATTCATATATTAACTCTTCTGGGAAACACAGAGATTCCAGGCCAACTTTACCTTTGCATTCTTTTTTTATATTACACTGGTTGTCTGTGCCGTGTTATACAATGCAATTCTATAATGTTCTCTAGGGTCTTGACCAGACACCTTCAAGTGATCATAAACAATAGAAATCATTTTGAAGATGTATATGTAATACTGGAGGCCCAGTGCACAAAAATTTGTGCACTCTGGGGGGAGGGGGGTCCTTCAGCCTGGCCTGTGCCCTCTTGCAGTCTGGGACCCCTCGGGAGATAACGACCTGCTGGCTTAGGCCCGCTCCCAGGTGGCAGAGGGCAGGCCCAATCCCTAGGTGCAGCCCCTGGTCGGGCTCAGAGCAGGGCCGATTGGGGAGTTGGGGCGCCACACCATGTCATGCACAGAGCAGGGTGGATCGGGAGGTTGTGCTGCCACCCTCAGTACGCTCAGGGTAAGGCCGATTGGGGGGTTGGGGCACCGCCCCATGTCACACTCAAGGCAGGGTCAATGGGGAGGTTGCGGCACCACCCCCTGTCACGCACAGAGCAGGGCCAATCAGGGGGTTGGGGTGCTGCCCCCTGTCACTCACAGAGCAGGGCCCATCAGGGGGGTTGGGGCTCCATACCCTGTAACGCACAGAACAGGGCCAATCAGGGGGTTGGGGAGCTCCCCCCTGTCACTCACAGAGTAGGGCCAATAGGGGAGTTGGGGCACCGCCCCCTGTCACACACAGACAGGGCAGATCAGGGGGTTGGGACACCGCACCCTGTCACACTCAGGGCAGGACCGATGGGATAGTTATGGCTCTACCCCATCACACACAGAGCATGGCCCGTGGGGGGGGGCAGTTGGGGCGCCGCCCTCAATCACCCACAGAGCAGGGCCGATCAGGGGGTTGGGGCGCTGCACCCTGTCACACACACAGAGCCGCAGGGTGATCAGGGGGTTGGGAAGCTCCCCCCTATCAGGCACAGAGCAGGGCTGATCAGGGAGTTGGGGCGCCTTCCCCTGTCACAAACAGAGCAGGGCCGATAGGGAGGTTGTGGCCCTGACCCCTGTCACACACAGAGCCGCAGGGCGATCAGAGGGTTTGGGCCCTGCCCCCTGTCATGCTGAACCCAGTGCCGGGAAGCATATTACCCTTTTACTATATAGGATAGAGGCCTGGTGCACGGGTGGGGGCCGGCTGGTTTGCCCTGAACGGTGTCCTGGATCAGGGTGGGGGTCCCCACTGGGGTGCCTGGCCAGCCTGGATGAGGGGAAGCTGGCTTTTTGCAGCTGCTCACACACCCTTCAGGGTAGGGGTCCCCACTGGGGTGCCTGGCCAGTCTGGGTGAGGGGCTGGGGGCTGTTTTCAGGCTGGTTGGTGACAAGGTCTCAACCGCTCCTTTTTTTCTTTTTCTTTTTAATTCTGGGCCAGCTTTAGCTCTGAAGCTTGGCTCCAGGTCTTAGACCTCTGCTCCTGAAAGCAGGTATCTGGTTTGTTTGGGTTCTATAATCGAAACACTATTTCAACTCCAGCTCTGAGATCCTGGCTGGCTGAAAGCAGGGTTCTGGGATTTTGTTTAGCTTCTATATTTGTAACAATGTTTCAAACTGCAAGCTCAGAGGCCGGCAGTGGCAGGCGGGGAACGTTGGAGTCCTCCGTCACTGAAGCAAGCAAGCCTCATGTTTGCTTCAAGCTGCCTGGCTGCCGGCCGCCATCTTGGCTGGCAGTTAATTTGATATCGCCTTGATTAGCCAATGGGAAGGGTAGCGGATGTATGGCTAATTACCATATTTCTCTTTTATTAGATAGGATAAGAAAATATGGCTATTTCTCAATAAATAAAAGTAATTCCATGCAGATTTGAAGAAAACATGGTCTTAATATTTATAAACTTTGGTAATATTCCATAGATAGAAGACATTCAGAGAAGTTTTTGGGAGAGACTTGTTTATATTTTCTTTCTACCCTGAGTACAATTTTAATTAAACTCTAAATATAAAATAGTAAACTGTTAATAATTCATTTAATCAACTTTTAGGGTTGACCTAATTTTAACTGTCTTATTTAACACTAGAGGCCGGGTGCACAAAAATTTGTGCACTTGGGGGAGAGGAGGGGTTCCTCAGCCCGGCCTGTGCCTCTCGCAGTCTGGGACCCCTCGGGAGATAACGACCTGCTGGCTTAGGCCTGCTCCCGGGTGGCAGAGGGCAGGCCCAATCCCTAGGTGCAGCCCCTGGTCGGGCTCAGAGCAGGGCTGATTGCGGAGTTGGGGCGCCACCCAGTGTCATGCACAGAGTAGGGCAGATTGGGAGGTTGTGATGCCACCCTCAGTCACACTCAGGGTAGGGCCAATTGGGGGTTGGGGCACCACCTACTGTCACACTCAAGGAGGGTTGATGGGGAGGTTGCGGCGCCACCCCCTGTCACACACAGGGCAGGGCCAATCAGGGGGTTGGGGCTCTGCCCCCTGTCATGAACAGAGCAGGGTCAATCAGGGGGTTGGGGAGCTTCCCCCTGTCATGCACAGAGCAGGGCCCATCAAGGGGTTGAGGAGCTCCCCCCTGTCACTCACACAGTAGGGCCAATAGGGGAGTTGGCGCACCGCCCTCTATCACCCACAGAGCAGGGCCGATCAGGGTGTTGGGGCGCTGCCACTCTCACACTCAGGGCAGGGCCAATGGGGAGGTTATGGCTCTACCCCGTCACACACAGAGCAGGGCCCGTGGGGTGGGGGGGTTGGAGCGCTGCACCCTGTCACACACAGAGCCGCAGGGCGATCAGGGGTTTGGGGAGCTATCCCTGTCAGGCACAGAGCAGTGCCGATCAGGCTGTTGGGGCGCCTTTCCCTGTCACGAACAGAGCAGGGCCGATAGGGAGGTTGTGGCCGTGCCCCCTTTCACACACAGAGCCGCAGGGCGATCAGGGGGTTTGGGCGCTGCCCCCTGTCACACTGATCCCGGTGCCAGGAGGCCTCTCAGCTCCACTGATCCTGGTGCTGGGAGGCATATTACCCTTTTACTATATAGAATAGAGGCCTGGTGCATGGGTGGGGGCTGGCTGGTTTTTCCTGAAAGGTGTCCTGGATCAGGGTGGGGGTCCCCACTGGGGTGCCTGGCCAGCCTGGATGAGGGGATGATGGCTGTTTGCAGCTGGTCACATACCCTTCAGGGTGGGGCTCCCCACTGGGGTGCCTGGCCAGTCTGGTTGAGGGGCTGAGGGCTGTTTTCAGGCTGGGACTGAAGCTCCCAAATGCTCCTTTTTTTCTTTTTTCTTTATTTATTCTTTGCCAGCTTTAGCTCTAAGGCTTGGCTTCAGCTCTGAGGCCTCAGCTGCTGAAAACAGTTATCTGGTTTGTTTCGGTTCTATAATCGAAACTCTGTATCAACTCCAGCTCTGAGATCCCAGCTCTCTGAAAGCTGGTTTCTGGGGTTTAGTTTAGCTTCTATATTTGTTAGAATGTTTTTTAAACTGCAAGCTCAGAAGCCGGCAAGGCAGGAGGGGAACATTGCAGTCCTCCTTCACTGAAGCAAGCAAGCCTCATGTTCAGTTAAAGCTGCCTGGCTGCCAGCCACCATCTTGGCTGGCAGTTAATTTGCATATCGCCCTGATTAGCCAATGGGAAGGGTAGTGGTCGTATGCCAATTACCATGTTTCTCTTTTATTAGATAGTATATATAGAGAGATTACTTCAACCTGTCTTTCCTCCTTCTTTCACTTATAAGGACTCAACTAGATAATCCCCATATCAAGGTCATTCCTCATCTCAAATTCAATTTGTTAGCAACCTTAATTTCCCTTGCCATCCTTTATAATAAAAGGCTAATATGCAAATCGACCAAATGGCGGAGTGACCGGTTGTTATGACATGCAAAGACCACTAGGGGGCAGACACTCAACGCAGGAGCTTCCCCCTGGTGGTCAGTCTACTCCCACAGGGGGAGTTCTGCTCAGCCAGAAGCCGAGCTCATGGCTGATGAGCGCAGTGTCAGTGGAGGGAGCCTCTCCCACCTCCACAGCAGCACTAAGGATGTCCATGAGGAAAGGGCCTAAGCTGTCAGTTGGACATCCCCCAAGGGCTTCTGGACTGTGAGAGGGCACAGGCCAGGCTGAGGAACCCCCGCTCCCCACCCCGTGTACAAATCCCATGTACTGGGCCTCTAGTGTAATATAATGAATTAACAGTTCTGGGGACACATGTGATTATCTTTGGAGGGTCATTATTCTGCCACACCTTTTGTCTGACATCAGACATCCAGAAAAATGCAAGTTTTATAATTCATTGTGTGTGCTGGGGAGGGAAAGAAGGAGGTAGAAATTTGATGTGAGACAATGTATTATTTTTATGTTTTAAAGTAGAGTTTAGAATACCCTGAAGATAGTCTTCACATCCCATAGGCTAACATTTCCCCATCAGAGAGTACATATAATGCAATATTGTGATTCTGTGAATCTGTGGAAAAGAAAAAATGTACAATTATGGCTAGACATTACTGCATTAATCCAAAATAAGTTGTCCATAGAATTTAGCTCCAAAATATGAACACTTTGAGAATTAAAGGTGGGTGCCATTCACAGAAGGTATTAAGCAGTTTTTTTTCTCCAATAAACTAGGGGTTATGTTCACCATACTCATAAAGTCCTGGCTCTCTCATCCATCAGTAAGAAATAGTTATGAATGGTACTGTCTTATGTGAATGTTATTATAGGGGTATATGATGCAGTTGTGGGGAAGTTCAGAAAACAGCCTTAACCATCCTCCAGTGATGTTTCAGTGACACTTAAAGGTAGGCAATTCAAGACTAATATTACTCTAGAAACCTAAAATTAAATGTTCCATCATAAGAATTGAATGGTATGATTGGAACACTTGTGGTATTTAGTTATATAAACTTGGTAAAAATCTCAGCCAGGACCAAGAGAAAGTGCATATTAGAAGGAAAAGCACGTATTGAAACAAATTCTTGAATCCCTGGGACATATGTAATCTTGACTATACTAAGCCTTCTTCTGAATGATTACTGTTCCCATCTCTTCTAGTATCAGCTCTAATGCAGTGGTGCTCTATTATCAGCCCTTTACATCACCACACCACTAGTCCCCTAATCCAAGCCATCACTCCACACTTTGCACTGGTTCACCCATATGCTAACCATTATCCTCCCCAGCTAACCCCTTCTTTCAATGCTTCAGATAACCTCCTGCTCAGACACCATCAATGAGTTTCCATTTACTAAAGGATCAAGTCCAAAATCCTCAGCTTGGTTTTAAATGCCTAACACAGTCTGCCCTAACCTACATTTAAAGTCATAGATATAGATTTTCAAAACTTAAAGATAATCAGATCTAAATCCCTCATTTCATAGAGGAAGAAAACAAAGCTCAGAAAGATTAAGTAACTTGACCAAGGTCATGCTGCTGGTGGCAGGTAAAGAAAGAGAACAAAGGTCATCTGACTCCCACTCTGTTCCCCCACAAAAGTCAAACACTATTTTCTATTAACCACAGTTTCACTTTAGTATTGATCTCAAAGCCTGCTAAGGATGACACCTTCATGCGTTACTAGTGCCTCCTTGACAGAAGATTGGAGCTTAACACTAAATTCTTGAAGATAGTAATATTGATATTTTACATTTAAGCCATGAATAAAAGTATGCAATCTTTTTAACATTTTTAAAATGATTTTTCATCCCTTTCTGGTGTTTTAGAATTTTTCAAGTTTCTGCTAAATTTGCAATTTATATTGACATCTTTTTCAGAAATCAAATCAGTTACACTTATTATATTTATTTGCTGCAATATACTTTTCTAGAAACCATCAGAGTACTAAGGTTGCATAGTAAACATCTAACTCGATATCTGGAGAGAGAGAGAAGTGAATACAAGAAGAAATCAGGGCCAGACAATCTGATTAGCAGGGATACAGATGCCCCTGAATCCACAAGAGCTGGTAAGGTGATTCTGCTGGAAATTTTAGAAAAATTGCTAAAGATCAGTGTGGGTTAGGATGAGAACCAAAGCACCTGTGGGCTATAACATGGGAGCTCTATACCTTTCTGCAAGCTTTTCATTTATGAACCCGACAGGTATACATAGCTTAAGAAAATCCTGCAAAGCTTCAACCACAGCTAAAATCCACACAAACTCATCCTCACTATCTGCCCTATAAAAATATAGAACTTAATTTTCTGAGGAAAGAACAACACAATGCCAGTAGCCTGAGGTCAGAAACGGATTGTGGCTGGAGAAGTGAACAAACAAACAAATAGCTCTAGCCCTGGGGGAGGGACAGAAATACATGCTAGGATTGGCATTTTGTGAGGAACTTTAAAAAGTGGGCTCTGGTTCCTCCTGGCATGCGGAATCCAGCGGATATTTCTATAAGTCCCCCTAGGGAGCTGGAACACTTATGAGGGCCATAATCCCATGACTATATTGGCCACCCTTCTTTAAGATGGACAGTTAATCAAAATATCAGGAAGTGCACACCACCTCTTGCCCTTCATCACCACACTGACAGTCATTGGGTGAAAGTAAATAGGAACAGATTCAGGAATGCTGTAGAGAAGAGTAAAGTGATGGAAGAGTCAAAGCTGAGCAAAGCCAACCCAAGGTGGACTACCTTCAAACTTGCCGAACTTCTGACTAGATTTATACACAATGGACACTAAAGGCTTGGCCAAGAAAATGTATGCTACAATTAACTCATTCTATACTTGTATTTATGATTTTTACATACAATCTTATAAAACATGTCTAGCTTTCAACAAAAATATTTAAGGCAAACATAATAAAAGGCATAGGTTGAAGATAAAAAGCAATCATCCAGAATCAGATATGACATAGGTGTTCAAGCCATTCAAGTTTTCAAAATAACTACAATAAGAGGTTAAAGGCTCTAACTAAGAGGTAGACAACATACAAGGTCAGAGAGGCAATTTTAGTACAGGAATTAAAACCGTAAGAGAGACTCAAAGGAAATCTTAAGATAGAAAAACAATTAACAAAGATGAGGAATGCCTTCAACTTTCTCATAATTAGACTTGACACAGCCCAGAAAATAATCAGTAAGCTAGAAGATAGGAAAATAAAAACAACCCAGCCCTAGCCAGTTTGGTTCAGTGAATAGAGCATCGGCCTACGGACTGAAGGGTTATGGGTTTGATTCCAGTCAAGGGCACATGCCCAGGTTGCAGGCTCGATACCCAATGGGGGGCATGCAAGAGGCAGCCAATCAATGATTCTTTCATCATTGATCTTTTTATCTCTCTCTTCCTCTCCATCCCTCTCTGATTAAAAAAAATAATTAAAAAAATAAAAACAACCCAAATGGTCATTTAAAGAGAAACACAGAACAAAATGAAAAGTACTGAGATTTCAAGAACTGTGAAACAATATCAAACAATCTAGTATATTAATAATTGGAGGCTCAGAAGGAAAAGAAAGTATGTACAATACAGAAGAGATATTGGAAAAAAAATAATGGCTCAGAATTTTACAAATTATAGATAGTCACGATAGGAGAGACTCAAGGATTACAGAGAACACCACACTTGATAAATAACAAACAAAACTAAAATGCCAATCACACCTAGTCATTTAAACTGCTGAAAAACCAAAGAGAGAAAAAACCCTGAAGTGGACAGAGAAAAAAGACATTTCACCTACTGAAGAATAATAATTTGAACAGATTTCTTAATAGCAACCACACAAGCAAGAAGTCAAAAGAATGAAGTCCTTGAAGTGCTAAAAGAAAAACAAAACTTTTAACGTAAAATTCTATATACACATTGAAAAAATACTTCAGAAGTGAAAAGAAAACTAGGACTTTCAAAAATTGAAACTGTGGGAATACATTGTCAGGGGAGCTAGTCTACAGAAAGTGTTGAAGGAAAATCTTCAAGCAGCAGAAATATGACATTGTCAGAAAGTTTGACTCACTCAGAGAAACAGAGCTTCAAAATGATACAAACAAAGGCCAAATACATATTCCTTATTTTTATGCTTTAGAAAATACTACCATTTAAACCAAAACTTATATCAAGACATTTTGTTTTTACTGTATATGTAAAACTGAAATATATAACAAAAGTGGCACAAGGGGTGGGAGGGAGGAATTATGAATATATTGTTATAAGGCTCATACTACATGTGAAACTACATAATTTTTTAATATTTATGTAGTTATTTATTTTAACTTATTAAGGTGACACTGGTTAATAAGATTATAAATATTTCAGGTGTCTATTTCCATGATACATGATCTGTATGCTGCATTGTGTGCCCACTAGTCAAAGTCAAATCACCTTCTGTTACCACATATTTGGCCCTCTTTACTCTTTACTACCCTTACCCCCTTTCCTTTGGTAGCCACCATATTGTTGTCTGTGTCTTCGAGATTTTGTTTATTTGTTTATCTTATTTCTTCATTTGTTACTTTCAATTTTATATTCTACACCAGTGGCCCAGTGCATGAAATTCATGCATGGGCGAGGATGTGGGAGAAGCTGTGTCCCTCAGCCCAGCCTGCACCCTCTCCAATCTGGGACCCCTTGAGGGGTGTCCAACTGCTGGTTTAGGCCCAAACCAGCAGTTGGACATCCCTCTCGCAATTTGGGACCGCTGACTTCTAACTGCTCACCTGCCTGCCTGCCTAATCACCCCTAACCATTCTTCCTGCTGGCCTGATCGCTCCTAACCACCTCTGCCTTGGCTCGACCACCATAGCTTTGTCTGGAAGGATGTCCGGAAGATCTCCCTGTCTAATTAGCATATTACCCTTTTATTACTATAGATACGAGTGAAATCATAGGATTTTTAAGTTTTTTTGTCTGCCTTATTTCACTTAGCATTATATTCTCAAGATCTATTCATATGATCTCAAATGGTAGTATTTCATCATTTCTTATGAATGAGCAGTATACCATTGTGTATCTATATACATAAAAGCCTAAGTGACTGTCTGACCATCCAACTGGTAGCTATGATGCGCACTGACCACCAGGGGCAGGCACTCAACTCAGGACCTGCCGAGCTGTGGTGACTTGACTGCTGTGGTTTTCAAGTGACGCACCCAGAACCAGAGAGGAGGAAGCCCGATTCTGGGGTGCGTCACCTGAGAACTACCCTCTCACAATCTGAGACCCCTCAGGGGATTTTGGAGAGCTGATTTTAGCCTGATCCCTGCAGGCTAGGCTGAGGGACCCCACAGTAAACAAATACGTGCACCCAGCCTCTAATATATATATGTATATATAATCACCTCTTCTTTAACCAATCATCTATCCACGGACAACTTTGGTTGTTTCCAGGTCTTGGTCACTGTGAATAATACATAACATCATTCTTATTAAGAACCAGATTATGCAAAAATGTATATTGTAAAACTTAGGACAAACTCTAAAGTTGACTTATTAAAATAAGTATAAATAAGTAAATAGAAAATATTAAACTGGAATTATATAAAAACAAAATCTAAACAGCAGAAAAGACAGAATAAAGGAGAAAAAATAAAGAACACATGGAACGCCCTGGCTGGTGTGGCTCAGTGGATAGAGCGTCAGTCTGTGGACTGAAGGGTCCCGGGTTCTATTCCTGTCAAGGGCACATGCCCGGGTTGTGGGCTCGATCCCCAGTAGGGGACGTGCAGGAGGCAGCTGATCCATGATTCTCTCTCATCATGGATGTTTCTATCTCTCTCCCCCTTTCCCTTCAACTCTGAAATCAATAAAAATATATTAAAAAAAAAAAAAAGAACACATGGAACAAATAGAAATCAACTAGCAGGAAGTTAAAATTTAATCTAACTATACCATAGTTACATTAAATATTATTGGTCTAACTATAGAGATTATAACATTAGAATAGATGTTATAACAGTTAAAACAGAGATTACAACATTAGGATAGATGTAAGACTAATTAACTAAATTTAACACAACATTCAAATGTAGTGGGTTAAAATGACATTGCTAAATGGCTCTTTGTGATTATTTTCTTTTATGCTAAGATTTAAAGTCTATGCATGAATGCACTTTTAAAATATAGTTTTGCTCACTTCCCATTGCTCATTTATTCACTGATACATCATAAAAATGTAACTGAAATAAAAATTTCTGTCATATTTTCTTTTTTTAACTTGTTTTCATATTTGGTACTACTAAGATGATATGAAATCATTGGAAAATGATCATATTCTATGTTTCTACTTTCTTATATTCATGGAATAACATAAATATAATTGCAATTACCCCACTATGTAGACTGAACAATGCTGATCATTTTTACTGATAATTACAGCTCAAATAATTATGAAATTATTCTTCTGAGTATAGAGAATTTGAAAAATCCCAGAAGCTAAAGCTCAAGCTATAAGAGATAATTAAATAGAGTATATTAGTACAAATTCAAGAAGTACATTCTTTCATTACACATTAATTATGTCCTAGAAAGTTTATACTCAGTACTATAGAAAACAATTATTTTGGTAGGATTTTCCTTAACTTGGTTGCCCTAATGTTTCCTTTGGTATTGTTAGGTAACTTTGTTTTCAATATACACATCATTCAAAGTATCAAATGGGTTAAAAACACTTTCCAAACTAAAGACAATCTGCAGAACTGAAGACTGAGAATTAATTTAATAATTTGATGACTACTTTAAAATGTTTAGATCATTATTATGGCATTAAGAATATTATCCTTACAAAGTATTGCCAACTGATCTTTATATGTTCACAGATATGAAACATATGTAAATTACTCAATACATTCTGTTTTTCTGTTATTATATTGAGCATATTGCTTTAGAAGCAAATACTGTATTAGGTACAAATAATAAGTGAAAATGGTTAGCATATAAGTCCTTTTCCACAAGGGCTGTATATTGTAGAAGAAAAAATATCTATGAATAAAAGTGAGACATAACTACTATACAAGGAAGCTTAAAGTAAGTGTCAAATATACTTCCTTTATTGGACAAAGGAAAAATACTATATTTGCCTAAGATAATTTCACTCTAGATGATTTTTATTTGCCCTTCTCCATGAAGAAATGTAGATATCATTCAAAGAAAACTAAATCTCTGGGCAAGTTATTAAGTGTCATTGTCAGGATATACTTTTCTGCATCCTATAATTACCTTTCTTTCTCTACCCTGGGCAATCAAATCAAATCAGAATTGAAAGCCCCAATTCAATTCTGTCATCCTGTTCCATTGTATGGGGTTGTTCCTATTGTGAATCAAAATCTAAGCAGCCTGTAAATGACAGAAACTTAAATTATTACAGTCCCAATTACTGAGGAAATAACCCTATACAGATAAGTAGAGTGAAATAGGATGGTTAGAACAAATTGAAATATTCTCATCAAAGTACATAGAATCAATTATAAGTCACCATGCTGCATAAAGCAGAGAAAGTAAACCTTATCTTTATTTATTAATATTTTATTGTTATTTTAACCTTAAAAAGGAATTATGTTATCTTTATAATCAGTTAAGTATTTGACATAAGTCAACCAAACAAACATTTCCCAAGCACCTAGTAACTGTGACAAGCTCTGCTGAGGATATGGGGATGAACCCTAAAGATTCTCTGCCACCAAAAACTCAGAAATTATAAAGGAGAAACAAATATGAAAATAATGACAAAATATTATGGGATGTGTTCCAATAGAGACAAAAGTAAGGTGTTAAGGAAATATGAAAGATGATTCTGCCAAGGCAGGCCTTAGGATGCCATTGGAGAAGGTGTTGGATATGATGATCTGAGATTTGTGAAGCAGTGGGAGTTAGTTAGACAAGACAGAGTGGAGAGCTCTTCCTAGATGGAAGGGGCAGCCTTCCCAAAGGTCACAGAAGTGGAAGTAAAGCAAATCCAGAAATCACAAGTAATCCAGTAGGAATGGGTGAAGACCAATGCGAGGAAATTGGCAATGGAGGGAAGTAGACAGAGGCTACCTGAGGTTTCTATGCCCTGAAAAATGTTTGTTTTCGCTTCTATAAAACAGGGGTTGGGTGATGAGTTGTACAACAGAATGACATGTCCACAGTCACTTACAGAGTCCTGAACTTTGGGCACAGAGATGAGTTTGGCAGGCAACAGATGAGTGGGGCCTAAAGACAGTCCACATTCTGCTTAGCCGTCTGTGCACTTCTACCAAGTGAGGGCTGCTTCAGCCTGGGAGAAAGTGCACTTTTTTTTTTAAATAATTTCTGGGCAAAGGGAATGCCTCGTTGAAATGGATTTAGAGATTAGGAGAACTGACCTTTGAAATAGCCTTCTGAAGAAAGCACTTGTTCTATTATATAATGGAAACTACTGAAGCTCAATACAATCAACATTCAAGAGTGGCTAAGAGGGGCTTTGGGTTTGAAACTAATAGCCACTCCTTGGCTGTTAGATCTTTAGCAATTCATAACTCTGTATCTCAATTTTATCATGATTAAGAGAATGATGATGACATTATCTTTCACAAAGAATTGTCTTTGGTATTAACTTATTACTAAGTAGAGGCCCAGTGCATGAAATTTGTGCATGGGTAGGGCCCCTAGGCCTGGCTGGTGATCAGGGTCAATCAGGGCCTTCTGGCTGCCAGCTGGGGCCTCCCTTTCCTGGCTGGGGCCTCCCTTCATTCTGCGCCACCCCTGGTGGTCAGCCCAAGTCATAGGGAATGATTGAAATCCTGGCCTCCAGGTTGAACTCCTGAGAGGACAATTTGCATATTAGGCTTTTATATGTATAGACTAGGGGCCTGGTGCATGAAATTCGTGCACTGCGAGGGGCGTCTCTCAGCCCAGCCTGCCCTCTCTCACAAACTAGGAGCCCTCAGGGGATGCCCTACTGACAGCTTAAGCCACAGTCTGGCCTCCCTCTCTGGGAGGTGACCGGGCTGATCAGGGGAAAGCGCTGGCCCCATCACCCTTCTGCTGCAGCCACAGCCAGCCACCGCGGCCGCCAAGGTGTTTTCATCAACATGGACTCCAGTCCCTTCACCATGAAAAAATGACAACTTTCTTTAGGCATTTTCAAGATGTGTCTTTCATAGGATATGACATTTCTTTCTTTCTTTTTTTTTTTTTTATCCTCACCTGAGGATATGATCCCATTGATTTTTATAGAGAGTGTGGAAGAGAGAGGGGGAGACAGAGAAAAACATCAATGTGAGAGGGACACTTTGATTGGTTGCCTCCTGCATGAGCCCTGACCTGGGCCCTGGCCAGGGAGGAGCCTGTAACCTAGGTACATGCCCTTGGTCAGAATTGAACCCGGACCCTGCGGTCTGCAGGCTGAGGCTCTATCCACTGAGCCAAACCGACTAGGGCAGGATATGACATTTCTTAGCCCCTCCAGCAGCAGACTTTCGTTTTTTCCTCCAGGAGTGTGGTGGAAAAACCCTAGATCACTTTCTTGGATTCTTATAACCCAAGTTACCAAGAACACTGCAAGTGGTGGCATACAGGGAGGTTAGCCAATGCGTGGTCAGAAAAGGTGTTTACATTCAAGCTGGTTTGACTCAGTGGATAGAGCATCAGCCTTCAAACTGAAGGGTCCCAGGTTTGATTCCTGTTAAGGGCATGTACCTTGGTTGGGGGCACATCCCCAGTGGGGACTGTGCAGGAGGCAGCTGATCAATGTTTCTCTCTCATCAATGTTTCTGACAGTCTATCCCTATCCCCTCTTCTCTGTAAAAAATCAATAAAATATATTTTTTTAAAAAAAGAAAGGAAAAGGTGTTTCCTCTGCAGCCCATGCACAGAGGATCCCCTGCGTTGTGTCCACTGGGCTAGGGGCGTGTCCCTGGCCGCCAGGGGAACACCCTCAAGCCCGGCTGTCCAGGATCCGCTGTGTTCACCAGGCTGGGGGGAGTGGACCCAGCCCGCTTGGCGTGGCCACTTGCGCTTGGCGCCCCGGCCACTTGTCCCAGAACCCAGTCCACTTGGCACCCCCGGCCTCTTGTCTCGGGACCCAGCCCGCTTGGTGTTCCGGGACTCAGGCTGCTTGGCGTGGGTGCACTCACAAGCAACCGCGGGGCAGAAGTTCCCACCCTGCCTCACGGCTGCTTGTGCTTGGCGCTCCCGACTGCTTGTCTCGGGAACCAGCCCTCTTGGCACCCCTAGCTGCTTGTCCTGGGACCCAACCTGCTTGGTGTCCCAGGACCCAGGCCGCTCGGCACCTGCGTATGCAAATTAACCTGCCATCTTTGTTGGGTTAATTTGCATACTCCTGATTGGGTGGTGGGCGTCACAGAGGGATGGTCAATTTGCATCTTTCTCCTTTATTATATAGGATGAATGATTTAATGAAGAATGATTAAAACAGTGCCTGGCATATTTTAACTATTCAATTGTTTTGTTTTCCTCAATCAATTAAGTAATAACAGATGGATTGCATAACCCAACTCTGACTCTTGGTTAAGTAAATTTCAATATATTTAAATTTTATAACAAAATATTGTAACTTTAAAACATTGTTTTGAGTACAAATTTTTCATCAAATGTATACATCAATTGTAGATACCTGAGAGCATAAAAGTGGAATATACTCCCAAGCAACAGGTCTGAAATGAATTTCCATAAGTAAGTTCAGCAGTAGTTCAGCTTATATAAACCATATGTTCAACCTTCAAATGCTTATCAATATCATAGACAAAAATCAAATATAAAAGAAAAGGGAGAATACACCAAATAATTCAGCATGTTATTGAAACTTTTATTCAGGGGAATAATAAAAGTGTGCTTGAAAGATTTCTATTTAATACCAGCACAAGTCAACAAATCTTCTAAAGATTCTTTATCAGAGATCTACAGAGGTATAAGAGAGGATCAGAGACATAATGACTTAGAGAATCCATATTTCCTATGATAGTATTATTTCAATTTCTGTGTGATGTTCACTTCCATACACTCTGTAGACTGAACATTGAGCATCTGGATATGTCCTTTTCCTTTTTTCTTTATTAAGTTGCTCCAAATTTGCTGTAGAAAAAAAACAAATACACGGAAACAATAGGAACACAAAAGCAAATCTATCCTTTGTAATTCAAGACTCAAAGTAGGAAGTATTAAGACAACTTAAATTGGTATAACATACAAACGTTCAATGTAATAAACTATTTAATACTCTTCATTCATTTTGATTTATCTACACTAATAAAAGAGAAAGATGCAAATTGGCCGTGCCTTCACAACACCCACCAGCCAATCAGGAGTGAGTATGCAAATTAACCCAACAAAGATGGTGGGTTAATTTGCATATTGCAGCCACCAAGTGGCCGGGGGCGGGGCGGTACTCTTGCATCTTTGCCATGGTGACAATGTAGGGGTTCCGCACCACCCTAGGCACTCCGGGCCTCTGGGCAGCGTGGGAAGGTGGAAAGGCAGCAACAGGCCAGGGTGAAGGTGGAAAGGAGGCTGTGGCCAGAGAGAAGGTGGTGCCGGCAGCCAGGTGAAGGAAAACCCATTCTTGCATGAATCTTTATGCATCGGGCCTCTAGTATATTGATAAGCACCCATTATCTGGTTGTGTCAGCATCAGGGGACCAGCACTGACCACCAGTAATTGGTGATGCCAGTCCTAGTTGAGAAGCATTGCTTTTTCACACTGATACATTAATTTTATTTTCTATGTTAACACTGTTGCCTTTAGGAAATGGCTATGATGCTTGGTTTGTACTGGTCTTGTAACTCATGTTTAAATAAACTCTAATTTATTTAAAGATTTTTTATTAGACTTATGCTAAAAATATTCATTTTGGAAGCCACAGTTTCAAATCTGCTCAGGCTTACTCAGAAAAATACTTAAGAATCTATATCAAATTTCACTCATTAATCTTGGTAAATAGGCGATGAGTCATTGTTTTCTACTCACAATGTCTGTCCTAATGATTTCCTTTACTGGATAGTTTAGAAGTTCAAGGGAATGGTGAATAACTGAGATACACTCTTAATGGAAGAAAACATGACAGTATTTTTTAATCTACATTTAAATGCTGAGCATTTATAGCTGTCTACAAGAAACCCACCTCATTAGAAGGGACTCACACAGACTGAAAGTGAAAGGATGGAAAAATATCTTTCAGGCAAATGGAAAGGAAAAGAAAGCTGGGGTAGCAATACTTATATCGGACAAAATAGACCTCAAAGTGAAGGCCATAACAAGAGATAAGGAAGGCCACTTCATAATACTAAAGGGATCATTACACCAAGAATATATAATCCTGGTAAACATATATGCACCCAATGCAGGAGCACCCAAATTCATAAAAAAACTCCTGGAAGATATCAAAGGAGACATCGACAACAATACAATCATAGTAGGGGACTTTAATACAACACTGACAGCACTGGATAAGTCCTCTAGACAAATAATCAGCAAAGATACAGCAATCCTAAAAGACTCACTAGATCAGATGGACTTAATAGACATCTTCAGAACACTTCACCCGAAAGCCAGGGAATATACATTCTACTCAAATGCTCATAGGACATATTCAAAAATAGACCATATATTGGGTCACAAGCAAAGTATCTCCAAATTCAAGAAAATTGAAATCATAAAAAGCGTCTTCGCAGACCACGATGGCATAATATTAGAAATAAACTACAATAAAAACAACCCAAAATACTCAAACACCTGGAAGCTGAATAGCATGCTATTAAATATTGATTGGGTTACCAATGAAATCAAAGAAGAAATTAAAAACATCCTGGAAACTAATGACAATGAAAACACAACAATCCAAAACCTATGGGACACAATGAAAGCAGTCCTGAGAGGGAAGTTTATAGCTCTACAGGCCTATCTCAAAAAACAAGAAAAAATGGTAGTAAATCATCTAACTCTACAACTCAAAGAATTAGAAAGAGAGCAACAAGAAAACCCCAGAGTGAGCAGAAGGAAGGAGATAATAAAGATTAGAGCAGAAATAAATGACATAGAGACCAAAAAAACAATACAGAAAATCAATGAAACCAAGAGCTGGTTCTTTGAAAGGATAAACAAGATTGACAAACCTCTAGCCAGACTCACCAAGAAGCAAAGAGAGAGGACCCAAATAAACAAAATCAGAAACGATAGAGGCGAAATAACAACTGACCCCACAGAAATACAAATGATTGTTAAAAAATACTATGGACAGCTCTACTCCAACAAACTAGACAACCTGGAGGAAATGGACAAATTCCTAGAAAAATACAACATTCCAAAACTCAATCAGGAAGAATCTAAAAATCTCAACAGGCCAATAACTATGGAAGAAATTGAAGCAGTCATCAAAAAGCTTCCAGCAAACAAAAGCCCAGGACCAGACGGCTTCACAGGGGAGTTTTACCAAACATTCAAGGAAGAACTAAAACCTATCCTCCTCAGACTACTACAAAAAATTCAAGAGGAAGGAACACTTCCAAGCTCATTCTATGAAGCCAGCATCACCCTAATACCAAAACCAGGTAAAGACAACACAATGAAAGAGAATTACAGGCCAATATCCCTCATGAACATAGATGCCAAAATCCTCAACAAAATCTTAGCAAATCGGATCCAGCAGTACATCAGAAAGATCATACACCATGACCAAGTAGGATTTATCCCAGGGATGCAAGGATGGTACAATATCCGCAAATCAATAAACGTGATACATCACATAAACAAATTGAAAGAAAAAAACCACATGGTCATATCAATTGATGCAGAAAAAGCATTTGACAAAATTCAACACCCATTTTTGATAAAAGCTCTCAGCAAGGTGGGAGTAGAAGGATCATACCTCAACATAATAAAAGCCATATATGACAGGCCCACAGCCAACATCATACTCAATGGACAAAAACTAACACCATTTCCCCTAAGAACAGGAACAAGACAGGGATGCCCCCTCTCACCACTCCTGTTCAACATAGTACTGGAAGTGTTAGCCATTGCAATTCGGCAAGAAGAAGAAATAAAAGGCATCCAAATTGGAAAAGAGGAAGTAAAACTGTCCTTATTTGCAGATGACATGATATTATACATACAAAACCCTAGAGACTCCATCAAAAAGCTACTGGACTTAATACATGAATTTGGCAATGTAGCAGGATACAAAATTAACCCCAAGAAATCCGAGGCATTTCTATACACCAATAGTGAACTTTCAGAAAGAGAGATTATAAAAACAATCCCGTTTACCATCGCACCAAAAAAATTAAGCTACCTAGGAATAAACTTAACTAAAGAGGTAAAAGACCTCTACTCAGAAAACTACAGGACGTTGAAAAAAGATATAGAGGAAGACATAAACAGATGGAAGAACATACCGTGTTCATGGATTGGTAGAATCAACATCATTAAAATGTCCATACTACCCAAAGCAATCTATAAATTCAACACACTTCCCATTAAAATACCAACGGCATACTTCAGAGATCTAGAACGAACTCTCCAAAAATTCATCTGGAATAAAAAAAGACCTCGAATAGCTGCAGCAATCCTGAAAAAGACCAAAGTAGGTGGGATCTCAATACCAGATATCAAGATGTATTACAAAGCCACTGTTCTCAAAACTGCCTGGTACTGGCACAAGAATAGGCATATAGATCAATGGAATAGAATAGAGAGCCCAGAAATCGGCCCGAACCAATATGCTCAATTAATATTTGACAAAGGAGGCAAGAACATACAATGGAGCCAAGATAGTCTCTTCAATAAATGGTGCTGGGAAAATTGGACAGATATATGCAAGAAAATGAAACTAGACCACCAACTTACACCATACACAAAAATAAACTCAAAATGGATAAAGGACTTAAATGTACGACAGGAAACCATAAAAATTCTAGAAGAATCCAAAGGCAACAAAATCTCAGACATAAGCCGAAGCAATTTCTTCACTGATACAGCTCCTAGGGCACTTGAAACGAAAGAGAAAATGAACAAATGGGACTACATCAAGATAAAAAGCTTCTGCACAGCAAAAGAAACCATCAACAAAACAACGAGAAAACCCACTGTGTGGGAAAACATATTTGCCAATGTCATATCTGATAAGGGCCTAATCTCCAAAATTTATAGGGAACTCATACAACTTAACAAAAGGAAGATAAACAATCCAATCAAAAAATGGGCAAAGGACCTAAATAGACACCTTTCAAAAGAGGACATTCAGAAAGCCAAGAGACATATGAAAACATGCTCAAAGTCACTAATCATCCGAGAGATGCAAATCAAAACAACAATGAGGTACCATCTCACACCTGTCAGACTGGCTATCATCAACAAATCAACAAACGACAAGTGCTGGAGAGGATGTGGAGAAAAAGGAACACTTGTGCACTGCTGGTGGGAATGCAGACTGGTGCAGCCACTATGGAAGACAGTATGGAGTTTCCTTAAAAAACTGAAAATGGAACTCCCATTTGACCCTGTGATCCCACTTCTAGGAATATATCCCAAGAAACCAGAAACACCAATCAGAAAGGATATATGCACCCCTATGTTCATAGCAGCACAATTCACCATAGCTAAGATCTGGAAACAGCCTAAGTGCCCATCAGTAGATGAATGGATCAGAAAACTGTGGTACATCTACACGATGGAATACTATGCTGCTCTAAAAAGGAAGGAACTCTTACCATTTGCAACGTCATGGATGGAACTGGAGAGCATTATGCTAAGTGAAATAAGCCAGTCAATGAAGGAAAAATACCACATGATCTCACTCATTCATGGATAATAGAGACCATTATAAACTTTTGAACAATAATAGATACAGAGGCAGAGCTGCCTCAAACAGATTGTCAAACTGCAGCAGGAAGGCCGGGGAGGGTTGGGGGGCAGGAGGTAGGGGGGTAAGAGATCAACTAAAAGACTTGTATGCATGCATAGAAGCATAACCAGTGGACATAAGACATTGGGGGATAGGGGAGGCTAGGGGACTGTCTAGGGCGGGGGGATAAAATGGACACATATGTAATACCCTTTGTAATACTTTAAGCAATAAAAAAAAAATGCTGAGCAATTATATTCTTTTGTAAACTTCCTAACAGAAATCAGAAAAGTAGTTTGAAATAGAAATGGAGCCATTGATAAAAGATGATGATAGTCATTTGTACAGACATGATACCCTACATAATATCACTACACAGAGACATGATATTTGATGAAAATGTAGAAGACAATTCTTTTAATGAAAAAAAAATATATATATATACATATTAGAGGCCCAATTCGTGAAGATTCATGTAAGAATAGGCCTTCCTTCCCCTGGCTGCTGGCACCAGCTTCCCTCGGCACCTGGGACATGATCTGCTTTGCTCCAGCCACCACCAGACATCTGGGACCCAGGCTGCTTTGCTCCAGCCACTGACGCAACCCACTGGGTGCATGCTCTGAGCCACGTCCCAGCCACTCGGAGCATGCTCCCACCTCTGGTGTGTGTCCGCTGGGGCTGGGGATGGTATGCAGTCCCCTCCCACCCAATGCTTGTGCAGCTCCTCCTGAGTGGTCGTGATGCAGCCTCCTCCTGAGCTGGTCTTGACACCTGGATAATTTGCATATTACCTGTTTATATATATAGATATATACTAGAGGCCCAGTGCACGAAATTCATGCCCGGGTGGGGTCCCTAGGCCTGGTCGGCAATCAGGGCCAATCACTTTCCCCACCTCTCCCCCTCCTCCTTCCCTCGCCGCCCACATCCACCACCACCCACCCATGGTTTCTGCCTGCCATGGGGAGGGGCCAACCACCACCAAGGTGGGCAGGTGGCAGGCTGATCTGGGCCTGATGGCCAGGGAGAGGGACGGGGGAGGGACCTGGGAGGTTAGCCACCAGGCCTAGGAGGGAGCCAACCTTCAGTCACCCTGGGAAAGGGGCCACATCCTCTGCCACCCACCCCTGGTTCCCTGTCCCTGCCCAGGGTCTCAGCCCCATCAGGTGACCAGGGTCTGCTGGCCAGGGGGAGGAACCGGGAGGTTGGCCAGTAGGCCCCATTGCGATTGGGGCCTGCGGGCTGGGGGCAGCTCCTGCATTAAGCGTCTGGCCTCTGGTGGTCCGTGCGTGTCATAACGACTATTCATTCTGGTCGTTCCATCATAACAGTCACTTAGATATATATATATATATATATATATATATATATATATATATATATATATATATATTTTTTTTTTAATTCAAGCATGGGCTCATTATTTTAATCATGAGTCAAGTGTACTTACTGATAAGGCAACCAAAAAGATCAAGAATGTCTATAAGTAGCACAGACAGAAAGGACTAATTCCCTACAACTGGAATAGATAAGATGGAAATAAAATTAGGGCACACAATGATCAAACTCTTCAATTATTATAAAACAGGAAAAGATAAATAGGCTTATGACATCTTGGAGAATGATCCATAGCCTGGCCAAATGAAGCTATTTGTTGACCTCTGAAACTGCCATGATACTTCCTGTCTCTGGCCTTTGTACATATGACCTTTTTGCTTAGAATGATATCATTCAAGCTGGGAGGTTATTAATGTGTGCATCTTAGCAACTGTAAACATTTATTAGACTCATGAATAAAAATCACAAATTAGCCCGGCTGGAGTAGCTCAGTTGTTCGAGCATCATCCTGTGCAACAGTCAGGGTACATTTGCAAGTTTCAGGTTCACTCTCTGGTTGCGATGTGTATGGAGGGCAACCAATCAATGTTTCTCTCTCTCTCTCTTTCTCTCAGTATGTCCTCAGGTAAGGATTCAAAAAAAATCACAAAGTAAAAGTTAACAAATCCCAAAGTGAATAGATTCATTTTAAAATGTAATAAAACATGTTATCTTAGGAAAACATAAAAGGATAGTTTACAAAAAAAGTTGTAAATACCCAAAACACTGAAGATTCATAGGGATCAGTGATGTAAAGAGGCTGACAATGAATTTATGGACCTATAGGAGCTCAAGAAAATTACATAGATATTTATACAATTTATATAATATTTGTGATTCAATTGAAATAGGAAAATAGTATAGACTTTTAAAAAAATTTGCCATGGCACCACTATTAGAAATTATACTACCCTTTGCTTTCTTTCTGTTTCTTTCTGTCTTTCTTTTTTTCTTAATTTTATTTTTCAATTATAGTTGAAATACATTATACTAGTTTCAAGTGTACAGCATAGTGATTAGACATTTATATAACTTATGAAGTGATCATCCGGATAAGACTATTCTCTTTGTTTCAAATATAATATAATGTTTTAGGTATTCTCATATTAGAATTTCTATAACTTCTTAAAATTCACAGATAAAATATAAAATAATGTTTCTCACTAACAATATTTCTGTTAAAGTATTTGTCCTTATCACCATTGGTACAGCAATTTAAGATTGCCATATATTAAACACCAGTTTGCTTTGTTAAGTCAATACTTTTATTATTTTTTGACTAAAATATTTTAAACACCTAAAATATTAACTAATATGGCAGCAATTTAACAGTATTAAGTAAGAAAAACTGTCAGTCTCCATAACTGGGTTTTTCCTGAGATAAATGGCATGAAAGTTACATCAGCTGAATTTCTGAACCATAATACTCATGGTTATACTCATATGACAGATGTAATGTGAACTATTAATCTGACTGTATGGAATTTCTCTCCAGTTACCAATCAGGATTAATCTCAGCAAGTTCCAAGGGCATTCTAACCTTCCAAGACCACTGATGTGTTATATAATTTGTAATTCCATCTTTAATATGTTCCCAGCAGCACCTAGAATGATATTAGTTAACATCAATATTTTAAAAATGTGTTATTATATTGCTGACCAGGTTCCCTCAATAGAGATTAAGATGTGATAGTACAAGTTTGAAAAATAAACATTTTAATTTAAATTTTAAGCTTCTCTTTTCATAATATACTCTAATTATATTTACTAAAAAAAAAAAATCAAATTTTCTCATGACAATTTAAACAAATTTAGATATTCATCACCCACTTCTCTCTTTCTTTTTGTCTCTCTCTCTTTCCCACCAATGTACTTGAAAATGCCCTCCAGAGCCTCTTAGAGCAGAAATCCTAAGGGTGGTCTGCTAGGGGGAAAGTATAGACTGCTGTTTTGTTTTAAATTCTTGCTAAACTATAACTTGTAAGTTCAGAACCAAGAGGTTTATCAATAAAAAGCGTGAGTGAAAAAAGAGCGAGTAGAGATGCTAAAGAAGACAGAAGCACAAAGACGTGGATTTTCAGTATTCTGGACAGGCATTAACCCAATCATCTGACCAGATCTCATTACTGTACCAATAGTTTTGCCATTTCTGAACTTTAGATAATATGCCAGAAGTTGTGTGTATGTTTAATCTATTTAATCTTTATAATCACAAGACCTGAATTTATAAAATAACAAGGGTATTCTTGAGCCAAAACTGGAATATGAAAAGTTCTGAGTTAAATCCCAGACTATCCTACTCTAGTCCTTTGCTGCTCACTGCACCAGGCATAAGGTGGTTCATAGCAGAGTTGCATTTTACATTGGTATTAAGCTCAGAAATTAGATGTTTTATAAAAATTGATAGAATTAAAAATCATAAATTAAATCTCTTCAAATCATTGTGTAATCTCAAGGAACTTGGAACTTGGGATCTAATTTTGCAAGAATAACTATTTTTGTTTTTTCGATTTTTGGCATTTTCTCTTTTGCATTGGCTAAGGCTACTATAAGCAAGATGAATCGGTAAAGGGATAATAGCCAAATACATCCAATCCCTCTCTTGCACCCGCTCTCTCAGACCTCTGGACGTTCTGCAGTCCTTCACAGGGATCCATTTGCACTGACTCTGGATGGTCCATTCATTGATCCAGGACTGAATCATTTTAGGCTCTTAATTCCCAAACTATTCCCGAGATTTACTGCTCATTCCATGTCAATGACAATGGTGGGCACTTTTCTTTTCTCGTTCTTCATTTTAAAATATTTCTTTAATTAAAATTTGTAAGTATTTTTAAGTGAACAAAAAAGGAAATCCAGCAGAAACAGATTTAATAAATTGCTGATCTAGTTTGCTGCCAAATTAAATAAAAACAACTATCAAATGAACAAAAATTCTTTTTCCCCCCACATGTCCAGATGTCTGGCATAGAAGTACATGTGATAATACCAGTAAAATTAGGGGGACGGCAAAATATAAATGTTGGGAAACTTTTATATTTTTGTGTTTCCTACTCACAATTTTGCACTAACATATTGCAGTTGGGCAAATCTCAAAATCCTTTATTTTTACTCAGCAGCACCTTGAATGATATTAAGTTAACAATAATATTTTAGACATGCATTATATTTTTAACCATCAAAAAGTCAAATACATACGGAATTACTTCTTGCAACATTACCATTAAAAGCTATTGCCATAATGTTTGAGTTGTTTTTAAAAAGTACCATTTATTGCTCTATCAGTTTTGTATTTTTACCATATTATTTTAATGATTATTCCTGTAGAAACTTATAGTAATAAATCTGATTCTCACAGTTAAATTCTTTGTCACCTGGTATTTAAAATTCCCAAATAGAACATACCTTTTATCTGTTACTGCATAAGAAATTATCCCAAAATGTACTGGTTTAAAAGGTGGTAATAATATTGAAATATATAAGTATATTGAATCAACACACTTTATACCTTAAATTTACACAATGTTATATGTCAATTATCTATAATAATAAAAGCATAATATACTAATTAGACCAGACGGTCTTCCAGATGACCTTCAGGATGAAGCTGGGACTGCAGCTGCTGGATTGCTTGCACGAATTTCATGCATTGGTCCTCTAATACCTTAATAAAGATGAAAAACAGCAATAACACAACAACAAACACTGTATTATGCCCAGGCAATGCTCAGCTGTGCAGTTCTGCTGCTCCATGTGGTCTCAACCAGGGTCCTTTACTCGGCTGCATTGAACTGGTGGCTGCTCATGGCCTGACTCCACGGCTGGCAGCTGCTGCTGGCTGCCTGCTGAAAGGTTGGTGGGGCAAGGCAGGCATGACCTGTCCTCCATAAGCCTGAGTGGCCTTTCTCACAGCATCACAACTGCCTTTCAAAGGAACATCCCCTGTTTGTGAAAGAGAAATCTTCATATCCCCTAAAGCCAGCCATGGAAGTAACATAAATTCCCCTCTGCCATATCATGTGCAAAGTAAGTGACAGGTGCTGCCAAGATTAAAAAGAGAAGAACCAGACCAGAGTCCCCTCTTGATGGAGAGTTTCAAGGTGATCATGCAAAAAGGCTTTAAGTTGGGAAGTATTGCTGTAGCCAATTTTAGATATACAACCTCCCAGAAAAAAATGCTTTCTCAAATAACTCTTGGCTTAAATTTTAAAAAAGTAACTGCAGATCATATATATATTTCAGAGTTTATTTTGTTTAATGGTATGAAAGCTTGTGCTTCAACAATTTCTGCAAAGAAGCATGAGAAAATCTGATATCTATATTCTGCCTTTTAAAAGATGTTATCATGAGAGCAATGAGCAGTTACAGAAGTGTTCTTACCATATTAAAATGTAAAATTTGGAAAGAGCACCAAGATTGCATGGAGAAGAGTAAATTGTGGTGGAATGAATCAGAGAGGAGATAAAACTCAATTTGAGGGAGATCTATTAAAAGACATAGTTCATGTGACACCCTGTTGGTTTGTACTAAGGTCATTTGCATGGAGATGAAGACAAATGAGCATATTTTGAACAATTTATTTTATTTTATAGTATACCTTTTTCATATTATAGTATCTCTAAAGTTGAGAGTGCTTCATACAACTAATAACATATCAATTCAGCATCATTGTCTTTCTCAGTGTTAAGTAAGGTATGCTATAATACATGGCATCCTCAGTGTAAAAATATATGATGCTTTGGGTGGTACTAGGCATATATATAGTAGCCAGCAGATGCTTGTTGAACTGACAGCCAAGTTGGATTAGCTTATTTTCCCCAATTATAATTTTTTAAAACACTATGTATAGAGGCAACTCAAATGTATCACACAATTGATGTGCCTGGAGTTTTAACTAAGCTGAAAAAATATATACCTAGGATTTGAGCCCAAATGACCAGTTCTGGTCATACCGATCTGGCATAAGAAACTTAGCATTGTCTCTTATTCAATTTGACTCTTTTCAGTCAAAAGATTGAAGAAATACTTGACATGTTCTTTTTGCAGAACCTCTTCAGAGCAAATGCTTTCCCCTGCATGGGGCAGAAAATTTTTCATTATGCTTTAAGGTTCTTCGCAAAATACATTTTAAGTAGTAGTTCACAAACAGGAACAAGTTCTAGAAGGTGAAAATGAGATAGGGCAGTGTAACCATACATCATTCAGACCTTGTTCATTTTCACCCCAGGCCTTGCCAATCATCTACTTTTTTACTTGTCACCAACTTATCAAGCCTCCTTTCCAATACTCTTTTAGAAAAAGACTTAGAGATGTAAAAGACTTAAATACCTTAATAGGTTAGAAAACCTTACTTTCTCAAATATATAGTTCAATATGTATTGATGAATAAGGATAAACACATGTTATATAGAATTTCAATGAATTCAAATTAATTAACAGCTGTTATGGAAAGGTCCTCTCTGAAGAAAATCTCAAATGCTATATATTTTACCTAAATTTTTATCATATTTATTTTATCATGGGGCAATTAACAATATTATATTGTTATCAAAGTAGCATCAGATCTAGTTAGTACCTTATTTCTTTAAAAATCACATTTTATTTTCAGAAGCTTTTTTAGGTGGAAGACACAAATTATAGTCAAGTTACTCTGATAGTGAACCACAAAATTTATATTATGACTGGCTCAAGCTTTTAAAGAGTTACTTCTGGAAGTCAATTCAGCTACCTGGTATTTGGTGTTTTTTATGCTGTTAATTAAAGCCGAATGCTCTATTATGGTGACTAGAGAGAGTTGGGTGCTAGAAGAGTTTCAACTGATTTAAACAAATAGTGTTATATGCAGGTACAAACTAGATCTTACTTGGTTGATTTTAATGCAATAATATTCTTAATGTATACATAAAGTTATTGAGCTTATGTTAAAAAGACACCTATTAGATATGATGTATTTTTTCTCATCAGACTATACCCTTCCACAATGTCATCATTACAATTAACTAGAGGCCCAGTGCATGAAAATTTGTGCACTCAGGGGAGGTCCCTCAGCCCGGCCTGCACACTCTGGTAGCCCAAGAGTCCTCAGAGGATGTCCACCTGCTGACATAGGCCCACTCCCCATGGGCCTATGTCAGCAGGTGGACATCCTTAGTGCTGCCAAGGAGGTGGGAGGAGGTGGGAGAGGTGGGAGAGGCTCCTGCCACCGTTGCAGCACTCGCAGCCATCAGCCCGGCTTGTGGCTGAGCATAGCTCCTGTGGGAGTGTGCTGACCACCAAGGGGAAACTCCTGCATTGAGTGTCTGCCCCCTGGTGGTCAGTGTATGTCATAGCTACTGGTCATACCATGTTGTTCTGCTGTTAGCGTCAATTTGCATATTGCCCATTTATTATATAGGATAGCATTTGGCCTGGAGCTATTTGGGGTTAGGGAGAATTATAAATCCATGAATCAACATAAAGCTAACCAGTTCATACAGGGGTTGAACCTGTGATCTTGGCCTTGTTAGCCCAGTGCGCTTTGCCATCTAATAACTGTTGTTAATTCAATCAGCTGCAAGGACACTGGTAAATAAAATGGAAAAAGCCTTGGAAATTGGAATCATGCCTTATTATTTTTAATTTTAGAAGTATTTTCTACTTCAAATGACAGAACTCTGACAAGCTGCTTGACCTATTGGGCTAAACCACCAGTATAATGATGAGTACAGTCTGTAGCCCTGTGGATTTACTCAGAGGTGGGTTAGGTATTTCACCACACAGGAAATTTTGCAGAACCTCCTGTTTAAACAGTTTTATATGATCTGGCATTTTTAGTATATTTTTTGCTCTCTCTAAATAGAGAACATTTATTATAAAATTTTATTATCAGCTACAATGAAATCACTCACTTATCATAAGCCAATTGAATCAATAGTATTTATAAATTTTGTAAAAATAATTTTATTTTCTATTTTTTATCTAGAAAAATTAAATAAACTAATTCCATAGTAAAATTATTTGAGGAGTCATATATACCATTATTTTGATGTGTCATGACGTTGAATGCTAGATATCATTAGCAAAAAAAGAATTGTTTTTCTGATTTAAATTGGCATTACTATATTTGACTAAAAAAGAAAACTAACTCTATATCAATTTTGGAAATATAAATCAATTAAACCCAATGTTTTATATTTGATTTTCAAATGTAAGATGGAATGACACAGACATTATTTACTTGGATTTCTTAAAGGCATCCTTCAGAATAAAATTTAATGAAGAGGGAGGCTTGGTGAAACAGGTGAAGGGATTAAACAATAATGAGAACAAAATATATATATATATATATATATATATATATATATTCATATAGACACAGACAAAAATATGAATATATATATACATTCATATAGACACAGACAAAAATATGGTGATAGCCGGAAGAAAGGGGGTGGAGCGAGGTGGAAGTAGGCAAAGGGGGGATAAATGGAGAGGGAAAGAGACTTTACTCTGGATGATGAGCACATGATGAAGTATGCAGATGATGATTTATTGAGTCATATACTTGAAACCTGTATGGTTTCATTAACCAATGTCATCCCAATACATTCAGGAAATAAAATAGTATTAAAGCAACAGTAAAATGTTTAAAACCTTTTCAACTGAGAGAATAAAACTTTTTATAATTATTAAAATTTTAATGAAGAAAACTATAAAGTTATATTTAAACTATGTTTATTTGCTTCATACTTCATATGCATAAATATTATTTCTCTACGAACCAAATCTAATTAAAAACTTAGAGGTTTCCAGATTTGAAAATAGGGTACTCCATATTTTTTATCATACATGAACAATGGGTTTATTGAAAATTTTCAAAATTTTTGTGATTACCAATTAAAGGATATCTATCTATCTATCTATCTATCTATCTATCTATCTATCTATATCAAACCCTAATATGCAACTAGAGCAAATGTTGAACAACTGAACAACCGGTTGCTATGATGTGCACTGACCACCTGGGGGTGCATGTTGAACATAGCAGGCATTGGTAGCAGGCGATAGAGCACAGAGCATGATGGGCGTTGGCCATGGTGGGATGGTGGAGCAGATGAGCAGGGGTGCCAGACCAAGGCGAGGTGCTGTTCGCTGTTATTGGGGTGAGCCTCTGGTGGTTACTGAAAATTCTTTGCTCACACACACCGTGGTCCTGCCTGGTGCTTGCATCTGCTGCTGGTGACTGGAGCCGGCCCCAATCACTTGGCGCCATCAGCGGGTACGAGCGTTGGCGGTGGGCTCCGATTGCCCCTCAAGGCTTCTCCACCTTCCCCTGCTCTTGAAAGATGATGAGGGCCAGCAGCTGCCTCTCAGACCCACTGCTGGCAATAGCCCTGCTTACACCCGCTTCTGGCATTGGAGCTGCTACTCTCACCTGGTGACAGCGCTGGCCCTGCTTGCACCTGCTGCTGGCACCAACCCCAATTGCTCTGTGCCATCAGCGGGTGTAATTAGGACCAGTGCTGTAAGCATGTGGGAGCAGCAATGGCGGGAGCAGGACTGAGAGCAGACAGGGGACCAGGGGCCATGGTGGGAAGGGCCAGGTGGCAGCACAGAGGATGGGCTGAGACCTGGCCCTGTGCCCACCACAGCCTTGTGGCCCACAGTTCTTTTCAAGGTGCATGAATTTGTGCACTGGGCCCCTAGTTTATATATAAATGGCCATAAAATAGTTAAATAACTAAATAACATTCTCCATGTTTAAAGGGGAAGTGCGGTGGTACATACAGAAATTAAACAAAATGAGAGGTGTCTAAAGACTGGCAGACAATTGTTGAGGTAGCATTTAATAGGAAATTGTATAATGGTCAAAATACCACAGAAGCCAAGACAGAAAACTCATTTTCAGGCATTTATAAGAAACTGCAGGAGGGATTTTCACAATGGGTACTCTAAGTTCCAACTTTTGATCTGTGTGATGGCAGCTAGTGGGAATAAAAATAACCAGTTAATGAAGATTTTGCACTTTAAATTATAGACCCTGGATCTGCACATACTCAGCAATTTCTTCAAATCTGCAATTAGCATGTCAAGTCTGATACATGTCATGATGAGAGAGATGCTGACCAGCCAGAAGGTTTCTGTGTAATATGCTGACTATGAGTCTTCATTGGCTACAAAAGTTATGAAGTGAGATTTTAAAAAACATAATTTGAGGATCACTAATAACATTAATTATCAGTAAACCTAAAACTGAAAAATTTGTCTTCCATCTTTCAGGATCCAAACAACAACAATTATAAAACTAGAAATTGGAGCAACTATATTCTAATGTATTTTCATAAATTGTAGTTTTCTTTCTACATCCCAGCCCTTCAATCCCCCAATTTAAGTATGTCTCCCTGAATAATCAACTGTTACTTTTAGAGCATTGAATAGGAATAACGACTAAGTGATTATACTTTATGCAGAGAGCGGGTTTCCGTACAGGCAATCTTCAAACAGGTTTAGAGAAAATTTTTTGAATTAAGGATGTAGTAGTTGAACTTTGTTTCAAATATCAGATAGCCTAAAAATTAGAAGAAGCTGCCATCTTTTTTTTTTTTTTTTTTTTTTTTTTTTTTTTTTTTTTTTTTTTTTTTTTTTTTTTTTTTTTATTTTTTTATTTATTTTTTTTTTTTTATTTTATTTTTTTTTTTTTTATTTTTTTTTTTTATTGCTTAAAGTATTACAAAGGGTATTACATATGTGTCCATTTTTATCCCCCCGCCCTAGACAGTCCCCTAGCCTCCCCTATCCCCCAATGTCTTATGTCCACTGGTTATGCTTCTATGCATGCATACAAGTCCTTTAGTTGATCTCTTACCCCCCTACCTCCTGCCCCGCAACCCTCCCCGGCCTTCCTGCTGCAGTTTGACAATCTGTTTGAGGCAGCTCTGCCTCTGTATCTATTATTGTTCAAAAGTTTATAATGGTCTCTATTATCCATGAATGAGTGAGATTATGTGGTATTTTTCCTTCATTGACTGGCTTATTTCACTTAGCATAATGCTCTCCAGTTCCATCCATGACGTTGCAAATGGTAAGAGTTCCTTCCTTTTTAGAGCAGCATAGTATTCCATCGTGTAGATGTACCACAGTTTTCTAATCCATTCATCTACTGATGGGCACTTAGGCTGTTTCCAGATCTTAGCTATGGTGAATTGTGCTGCTATGAACATAGGGGTGCATATATCCTTTCTGATTGGTGTTTCTGGTTTCTTGGGATATATTCCTAGAAGTGGGATCACAGGGTCAAATGGGAGTTCCATTTTCAGTTTTTTAAGGAAACTCCATACTGTCTTCCATAGTGGCTGCACCAGTCTGCATTCCCACCAGCAGTGCACAAGTGTTCCTTTTTCTCCACATCCTCTCCAGCACTTGTCGTTTGTTGATTTGTTGATGATAGCCAGTCTGACAGGTGTGAGATGGTACCTCATTGTTGTTTTGATTTGCATCTCTCGGATGATTAGTGACTTTGAGCATGTTTTCATATGTCTCTTGGCTTTCTGAATGTCCTCTTTTGAAAGGTGTCTATTTAGGTCCTTTGCCCATTTTTTGATTGGATTGTTTATCTTCCTTTTGTTAAGTTGTATGAGTTCCCTATAAATTTTGGAGATTAGGCCCTTATCGGATATGACATTGGCAAATATGTTTTCCCACACAGTGGGTTTTCTCGTTGTTTTGTTGATGGTTTCTTTTGCTGTGCAGAAGCTTTTTATTTTGATGTAGTCCCATTTGTTCATTTTCTCTTTAGTTTCAAGTGCCCTAGGAGCTGTATCAGTGAAGAAATTGCTTCGGCATATGTCTGAGATTTTGTTGCCTTTGGATTCTTCTAGAATTTTTATAGTTTCCTGTCGTACATTTAAGTCCTTTATCCATTTTGAGTTTATTTTTGTGTATGGTGTAAGTTGGTGGTCTAGTTTCATTTTCTTGCATATATCTGTCCAATTTTCCCAGCACCATTTATTGAAGAGACTATCTTGGCTCCATTGTATGTTCTTGCCTCCTTTGTCAAATATTAATTGAGCATATTGGTTCGGGCCGATTTCTGGGCTCTCTATTCTATTCCATTGATCTATATGCCTATTCTTGTGCCAGTACCAGGCAGTTTTGAGAACAGTGGCTTTGTAATACATCTTGATATCTGGTATTGAGATCCCACCTACTTTGGTCTTTTTCAGGATTGCTGCAGCTATTCGAGGTCTTTTTTTATTCCAGATGAATTTTTGGAGAGTTCGTTCTAGATCTCTGAAGTATGCCGTTGGTATTTTAATGGGAAGTGCGTTGAATTTATAGATTGCTTTGGGTAGTATGGACATTTTAATGATGTTGATTCTACCAATCCATGAACACGGTATGTTCTTCCATCTGTTTATGTCTTCCTCTATATCTTTTTTCAACGTCCTGTAGTTTTCTGAGTAGAGGTCTTTTACCTCTTTAGTTAAGTTTATTCCTAGGTAGCTTAATTTTTTTGGTGCGATGGTAAACGGGATTGTTTTTATAATCTCTCTTTCTGAAAGTTCACTATTGGTGTATAGAAATGCCTCGGATTTCTTGGGGTTAATTTTGTATCCTGCTACATTGCCAAATTCATGTATTAAGTCCAGTAGCTTTTTGATGGAGTCTCTAGGGTTTTGTATGTATAATATCATGTCATCTGCAAATAAGGACAGTTTTACTTCCTCTTTTCCAATTTGGATGCCTTTTATTTCTTCTTCTTGCCGAATTGCAATGGCTAACACTTCCAGTACTATGTTGAACAGGAGTGGTGAGAGGGGGCATCCCTGTCTTGTTCCTGTTCTTAGGGGAAATGGTGTTAGTTTTTGTCCATTGAGTATGATGTTGGCTGTGGGCCTGTCATATATGGCTTTTATTATGTTGAGGTATGATCCTTCTACTCCCACCTTGCTGAGAGCTTTTATCAAAAATGGGTGTTGAATTTTGTCAAATGCTTTTTCTGCATCAATTGATATGACCATGTGGTTTTTTTCTTTCAATTTGTTTATGTGATGTATCACGTTTATTGATTTGCGGATATTGTACCATCCTTGCATCCCTGGGATAAATCCTACTTGGTCATGGTGTATGATCTTTCTGATGTACTGCTGGATCCGATTTGCTAAGATTTTGTTGAGGATTTTGGCATCTATGTTCATGAGGGATATTGGCCTGTAATTCTCTTTCATTGTGTTGTCTTTACCTGGTTTTGGTATTAGGGTGATGCTGGCTTCATAGAATGAGCTTGGAAGTGTTCCTTCCTCTTGAATTTTTTGTAGTAGTCTGAGGAGGATAGGTTTTAGTTCTTCCTTGAATGTTTGGTAAAACTCCCCTGTGAAGCCGTCTGGTCCTGGGCTTTTGTTTGCTGGAAGCTTTTTGATGACTGCTTCAATTTCTTCCATAGTTATTGGCCTGTTGAGATTTTTAGATTCTTCCTGATTGAGTTTTGGAATGTTGTATTTTTCTAGGAATTTGTCCATTTCCTCCAGGTTGTCTAGTTTGTTGGAGTAGAGCTGTCCATAGTATTTTTTAAGAATCATTTGTATTTCTGTGGGGTCTGTTGTTATTTCGCCTCTATCGTTTCTGATTTTGTTTATTTGGATCCTCTCTCTTTGCTTCTTGGTGAGTCTGGCTAGAGGTTTGTCAATCTTGTTTATCCTTTCAAAGAACCAGCTCTTGGTTTCATTGATTTTCTGTATTGTTTTTTTGGTCTCTATGTCATTTATTTCTGCTCTAATCTTTATTATCTCCTTCCTTCTGCTCACTCTGGGGTTTTCTTGTTGCTTTCTTTCTAATTCTTTGAGTTGTAGAGTTAGATGATTTACTACCATTTTTTCTTGTTTGTTGAGATAGGCCTGTAGAGCTATAAACTTCCCTCTCAGGACTGCTTTCATTGTGTCCCATAGGTTTTGGATTGTTGTGTTTTCATTGTCATTAGTTTCCAGGATGTTTCGAATTTCTTCTTTGATTTCATTGGTAACCCAATCAATATTTAATAGCATGCTATTCAGCTTCCAGGTGTTTGAGTATTTTGGGTTGTTTTTATTGTAGTTTATTTCTAATATTATGCCATCGTGGTCTGCGAAGACGCTTTTTATGATTTCAATTTTCTTGAATTTGGGGATACTTTGCTTGTGACCCAATATATGGTCTATTTTTGAATATGTCCTATGAGCATTTGAGTAGAATGTATATTCCCTGGCTTTCGGGTGAAGTGTTCTGAAGATGTCTATTAAGTCCATCTGATCTAGTGAGTCATTTAGGATTGCTGTATCTTTGCTGATTATTTGTCTAGAGGACTTATCCAGTGCTGTCAGTGGTGTATTAAAGTCCCCAACTATGATTGTATTGTTGTCGATGTCTCCTTTGATATCTTCCAGGAGTTTTTTTATGAATTTGGGTGCTCCTGCATTGGGTGCATATATGTTTACCAGGATTATATCTTCTTGTTGTATTGATCCCTTTAGTATTATGAAGTGGCCTTCCTTATCTCTTGTTATGGCCTTCACTTTGAGGTCTATTTTGTCCGATATAAGTATTGCTACCCCAGCTTTCTTTTCCTTTCCATTTGCCTGAAAGATATTTTTCCATCCTTTCACTTTCAGTCTGTGTGAGTCCCTTCTAATGAGGTGGGTTTCTTGTAGACAGCAGATGTATGGGTCATGTTTTTTTATCCATTCAGCCACTCGATGTCTTTTGTTTGGAGCATTTAGTCCGTTTACGTTTAAAGTTATTATTGAAAGGTACTTGTTTGTAGGCATTTCTGTTTTTGTGTGGCTGTTTTCTTTCTGAGCTTTTTATTTCTTATTTTTATACCAGTCCCTTTAGCATTCCTTGCATTGCTGGCTTGGTGGTGATAAACTCCCTTAGCCTTTTTTTGTCTGTGAAGCTTCTTATTTCCCCTTCAAGTTTGAATGATAGCCTTGCTGGATAGAGTATTCTTGGATTCAGTCCTTTGCTTTGCATCACTTTGTAAATTTCCGTCCATTCTTTTCTGGCCTGATGTGTTTCTGTTGAGAAATCATTTGATAATCTAATGGGAGATCCCTTGTATGTAACTTTCCGTCTCTCTCTTGCAGCCTGTAAGATTCTCTCTTTGTCCTGAACATTTGCCATGGTAATTATGATATGTCTTGGTGTGGGTCTTTTTGGGTTCACCTTGTTTGGGACTCTCTGGGCTTGTGTGACTTTTTTCTTCCCCACCTCAGGGAAGTTTTCTGATATTATTTCTTCTAATAGGTTTTCTAATCCTTGTTCATCCTTCTGTTGTTCTGGTACCCCTATTATTCGTATGTTGTTTCGTTTCATGTTGTCCCAAAGCTCCCTTAGGCTCTCCTCCTGTCTTTTCATTTTTTTCTCCAATTGCAGTACATTTTGGGTGTGTTTTGCTTCCTTGTCTTCTAAATCACTAATTCGGTCCTCCGCTTCTCCTAGTCTACTGTTGATACTTTCAATGGAGTTTTTCATTGCAGCTATATCACTCTTCATATCTTCTTGGGTCTTACTTAAGTTGTTGATTTTTTCATCTGTTTCTTCTAGCTTCTTCCATATGTTATCGATTTTTTCATCTGTTTCTTCTAGCTTCTTCCATATGTTATCGATTTTTTCATCTGTTTCTTCTTGCTTCTTGCTGAGGTTGTCGATTTTTTCCTCCATCCGGTTTATGCACTCTAGGACCCTTATTCTGAATTCTTTTTCTGTCATGTTGCATGCCTCTGTATTACTTAGCTGCTTTTCTGGAGAGTCCTCCTTCTCTTTCCTTTGGGGGTTTCTTTGTCTACCCATGTTTGATCTCACTGACATATCTATACGTTGAGTCGTTCAGTGGCTGCTCCCTTGGTGGCAGTGACTCCTTGGTCTGCGGTTCCTCTTCGGGCGGTTGCGGTAGCAGCTGCTCTTCAGTTGGCAGCAACTCCTCTGGTGGGTGCTGTTCACAGCTGTGGTGGCTCTTCTGGCTGGTGGGGCGAGGTTTCACGTACAGCTGCTGTTCCTCAGCAGAGGGTGTGGTGCTCAGGAGGTTGCTGTTGCTTGGATCTGCTGTGTTGATTTAAAGGCACAAAATACAACACAACAAGGCACCACGTACCAGGCACTATACACAAATATATTCACGATATTAATAACCCCAAATAAAGGTGACCACCTGAATTAAGAGAATTAGGGGATAAGGAAGAAGGAAGAGAAAAAGAGAAAAGAGAAAAAAGAAAAGAAAATTAGGGACCAAAAAAAGGAGTGCAAAAATGAAATTGGGAAAAAGGAGGGGGGAAAGTAAAAGCGAGAAAAGAAAGGAAAAGAAAAAAAAGAGCGAAAAGAGAGAATGAAGTGGAAGAGGGGAAGAGACTTTTTATATGAGGAGAATACTCCTATAGAACAGCCATTAATCCCAACAAATTCCAGCAACAGCTCCCTGGAGATAAATGCAAACTAGGAACAACCAATAATATAACGATGAAAATAGAATGGAGAACACTAATCCCAAAATAAAATAAAGAGAAAATAAAATGGCACTTTAAAAAAAAATGGTAAAATGGTAGCAGTAATAATACTGGTTAAAAATAAGAAGGTAGTAATTAAAAGGGTAAAATCAGGTGATGGAAAAAAGAAGAAAAAAAAAAAGAAGAAGAGGAAAAGAAAAAAAAGAAAAAAAAAGAAAAAAAATTGGTTTCTTAGTTAAAAGGTGAAAAAAGAAAAAAAAAAAAAATATTGCAGTAGTGAAGGTCCTTCGGTTCTTCTATTCTTCAGTGTGGCTCGCCTTAGACCTGCCAGGTATTCAGGAGAGTGTTGAGTTTCCCTGCGATACACTGTTCCTCTGTGTTGTAAACCACAGTCCTTATTTTAAAGCAAGCCGCATTTGTTTCCCAGACTGCCTTATTTTGTGTTTAGCAAAGAGTCAGTTTGTGGGTCAGCCTCTGGGTGGCAGTGTTCTGGGGTTGGCCTCTGAGGCTACAGGGCCTCTCTGTCCAGTAGAAGTTCACTGCCCAGAGCTGGCTGCGTAAGAGTTACCAGTGCTGTGTTGTTGCTGGGATTGAAAATCCCTCTATAGGCCAGATCCTGTTAACTCCCAGGGACTGATCAGGTTATTTTAATCCTTGATCTCCTACAGGGTGGAATCTGGGTGTGGCTGTGCTCCTTGCCTGGGGGCTGGGGGGAGGAGTCTCACTCTCCGGAGAGAATGGCTGCCTCAGTCCTGGGCTCAGGGGTGTCTCAGCACTCAATTCGCTGCCACCTCTCCCGGCCCCCCTTCTCTCCTCAGTCTCTCCCCAGATTCCACTCCTCCGCACACTCTCCCTCTCTTCAGCACAGGTGAGTGTCTGTATCCGAAATGTCCCATGAACAGGGTTCAGTGAAAACAAACAAACAAACGCCGGCCGCGGAAACGGGGAAGGCTTGGTTTCTGTAAGCTTCTTCTCTTACCGGGACTGCATGGTCTGATCAGCTCTTCAGGCTGCCCCCTTTAGGCTCAGTCCTCTGTGATCACAGACCGAGCTCTCAATTCCCCCGGCAGCGCCAGGAATCCCGCGGTTCTCCTTTCCCCTGTTAGGGGCTGTGCCTGTCCCAAGGGGCGCGGCTGTCTGCCACGCGGTCTCCCTCCGACTCTCTGGGCTCAGAGGTCTGGCAAACTTTCCTGCCCAAATCCCTGGTTTTTTTACCTTTCCAGGGGAGTTCTGCTCTTCCCGGCTGTAAACTGTCTCGCCAGCTGAGGAATTTCGCCAATTCGGGGTGGATGTTACTAGTTTCAGCTGCTCACTCCATTTGCTCAGGGACACGACCTGGGACGCGTCTGCCTATACCGCCGCCATCTTCCTGAATCCCAACACATTGTATTTTAAGTTAGGAAGACTTAAATTGTGTGTCCAGGATGAAATAGCTCTTACTAAAGGTGTAAAAAGACATTATTAATATACTAGAGGCCCGATGCATGAAATTCGTGCAAGAGTAGGCCTTCGCAGCCACAGCGGCTGCCTCAATCCCTCCCTCAAAGCCCCTGGATCCCTCCCTGGCAGCTGTGGCAGCTGCCTGAATCCCTCCCTTCAGAAGCTGCCATCTTATAGGAGACTAGAGGCCTGGTGCATGGAAATTCATGCACTGGAGGGGGGGGGTCCCTCAGCCAGGCCTGCCCCCTCTCACAGTCTGGGAGCCCTCAGGGTCAGGAGGCGACCTGGTGGTCAGAGGAAAGTGACGCCCCATCACACCTATGCTGCTGCCACTGCCGGCAGTGCAAGCCTTGGCTGGCCCTGGTTACCTGAGCCTCAGGGGGTCCTGGGTGGCTGGGCCATTGCCATGTGAGGCTTGCCTGCACCTCGGGCCAGGCCTGGGTGGCTGGGGGGCTGAGGAGACTGGGGGTCTCCAGAGGCAGGCATGTGGAGTGGCCAGGCTCACATGGGGGTAGGCCTGGCCTTGCTGCACACCTGCCATCCCAGTGGAGCTGAGAGGACTGGGTGCCACCATCTTGTGGTTGTGGTTGCCACCATCTTTGAGGGCAGGGCAGTCGATTAGCATATTCCCTCCTTATTGGCTGTGGGCGCCATCATCTTTGTGATGGCATGAGGGTCAATTAGCATATTCCCTCTTTATTAGATAGGATGCCTATGGTAAATACTGGTGATGACTAAGGACTTAAGTCTGAGAACTGTGATCTAACTCTAAAGTTCCAAAGATGAATTAGATCATTAGAATTGTCCCAAGGAAAATCCATGCAGTGAGTACCCAAATAAAGGATGTGAATATATACTCATTTTTCCAAAAGAGCTATGAAATAAACAATACAGTCTACAATAAAATCCAATGAGGGGGAAAGAATACCGTGCTGAAAATTCAAGAAAAAGGAAAAGTTTGGTGTGGAAAAAAAAAAAGATATGTATTGTAGTATTCAGAGGTAAGGTTTTTTTTGTTGTTGTTTTAATCCTCACTGGATGATATGCTTATTGATTTTATTTTTTTAAATTTATCTTTATTGTTGTAAGTATTGCAGATATCCCCTTTTTTAAGTAGACATGCCTTATAAACAAGTAAGAAGTAGTCATAAAGAGAACACAAAATAAAAACAAAATTGAAAAAACAAAGGCCCAGAGGGAAGGAAATTAAGATCTATTAATATTTTTAACAAAAGAAAGTGTGTTGTTACAGCAGCAGCTATTAATTTACTGAGCTAAAAAAAAACAATATCCAGTATTCAATCTAAAGGAATCCCAGGATATTCATTACTGCCCCAAAGGAGTAATTGGCATGAGAGCTATTTTCCTGTTCTGAACAAATAGAATATTGGACAAATATATAAAACAATACTTTCAGACATTGGACAATAGTCAGTGTAGGACTTTGAAACCTAAGAGAACAGAAATATTGAGTAAACTATAATCTCAACTTTTTGCTTGGAGGCAATATCTAAACTATACTGAAGTAAGAGAAAACATACTACCAGCTATGGGTCGATGACCTCTCTGAGCTCTGGAAATAGACATAGTAGTTCACAGATGCCAAAGCAGTTAGGATTTTAAGGGAAAAGTACTGATAAGAAGGGCCTAGGTAGAGACCCCCCAAAACCTGCATAGCATTGTCACAAGTGATTTAACAAATAAACAATCAACCCTTCCCCCTGAAAAACAGAGCATATACAAAACAAAGTATGAACACAGATCATATTATTTTTTAGTAAATATATATATATATATTTTTTATTTTCTACATTTTCTTACTCCTCTTAGGTGGCATATAATTGGACCAAAGATATCAGAAAACCAACAACCATGTAGGCCTTATAGATAGTACTGAGGAGTTCACGTAGAGACGAGGAACAAGTAAGGTTAAATATATCTTAACTTCTAACCTTCCCTGTTTCAGAGAACTTTCTTCTCTTCAGAATAAGATACTATTTTACCATCCTCTAGCTTACCTATGCTACCTTTAGAACTTTGTTTTTATTGGAGAGAAAGCTTTAGATCATAATGCATTTGATAAATAATAGTCATTTAGTGATGACATTTTAAATTTCAAATGATTTTCCCTTTAATTATGACTTCATAAAAGGAGTATATTTTTCCACTAAAATGTTTACTCTTTTGATTATTGTTTCCGTTAATACAGAAAAGTGACATAGTTATTGGGATAATTTTAAATATTTCTTAAAATTAATATTGAGTTGTAATATGATAGAAATCTCATAGAGAAATATAAAATGCAGGATAGGAGTGTATAAAGCAGATATGTGTCAATACCAGGTCTTTTTTTATAGTAAAATATATTTCTACCTTTCAAGAAAGGAAGAATTGTACAGTATTAGTGCTCCGGAACACTTGTTAGCAATGAAAATGTAGCCAACCTAATAATTTTGAGACTCAAATAGGTTTAAAATTTTACTCAACACTTCACAGCTAAGACGTGGCAGAACCAGAACTAGGACCCACCAGAGCCACCCCTTGGGTCTCCAGGTTCTTAGGCAAATATGCTCTCTGAGATTTCTTTCTATACACACATAATTTCATAAATATTACAAAAAGATACTAAACATCACTAATAATTAGGAAAATACAAATAAAAATAACCAGATACCATTTTACAGCCAGTACATTGCTATTATAAAACAACATCAAGCGTTGGCAAGTATGTGGAGAAATTGGAAACCTTGTGCATCGCTGTTGGGAATGTAAAATGGTGCAGCCACTATATTACACAGTATGGTGATTCCTCACAGAATTAGGAAGGTAAGTACCAAATGATCTAGCAACTCCACTTCTGGTATACACCCTACATAATAGAAAGCAAGTACTTCAATAGATATTTTTATACCTGTGTTTATAGCACCTTTGTTCACAATAATGAATAGAAAAACTAAGTATGATACACTTTTAGGCAATTGAATATGATTCAGCCTTGAAAAGGAAGAAAATTATGATAAGTGAAATAAGCCATTCATAAAGGGACACATAACTATGATAAAACTTATGTGAGGTACGTAGAGGAGTGACATTCAGTAAGACAGCGTAGAAGAGTAGTTCCCAAGTGCTGGGGGAAGGAGAAAATGGGAAGTATTGAATGGATCTAGAGTTTCAGTTTGGAAAGATTAAAAAAATTCTAATGGAGCCGAACCGGTTTGGCTCAGTGGATAGAGCGTCGGCCTGCGGACTGAGGGGTCCCGGGTTCGATTCCGGTCAAGGGCATGTACCTTGGTTGCGGGCACATCCCCAGTAGGGGGCGTGCAGGAGGCAGCTGATCAATCTCTCTCATTGATATTTCTGACTCTCTATCCCTCTCCCTTCTTCTCTGTAAAAAATCAATAAAATATATTTAAAAAAAAATTCTAATGGTGATGAATGTACAACAATGTGAATGTACTAGTGCCACAGAACTATATGGTTAAAATAATAAATTTAGTTACATATATTTTACCATGATAAAAAATATTATAATATCCATGGGTCCATGTGAGACCAATGATTCAGTCGGAACATTTACAGCAATGAGTATAGGAGAGAGGATTATATATTTGTTTGCTATCCAGCCACCTCCTCTTCCTTGTCTGATCCAGGAACCACCTCTTAGTGTTCTTAATTAGCAAATGTTCTGGACTGGCAAAGTTTGTCCCCCACTAGTAAGAGTTAGCAGCCCTGTTATTCTCAGAGCCTTCAGAAAAAGTCTTACATGAAACCTCAAAAGATAAAGCTGTTAATAGAGGAATTATCTGGTTAAAGTGTGAGTGGGAACCAAAACAGTACCTTAGTGTCTAATTTCTCTGCAGTAACATCGTTCAGTGGCAGCTCCTGAGACATATGCAAAAGTCCCTGAGAAATATCTTAGAACTTCGCAGGGTACTGGATTCCATCCCTGCTCTGAGCCCTTTGGAAGAGCATATGTGACTGACCACTGAAAGCCTTACTCCCCAGTTTACCAGCTCCACCCTTGCCCAGTTTCACTTTATTAACACCTCACTCTCCTAGGAAGTAAACCTAGATTCTCATAACTCAGTTTTACAACCTAAGTCATAGATTCAGTAAATTAAACAATGCAAACACCCACAGAAACAGAACCGGAAACATTATGCCCTGAAAATGTTCTCCTCGACAACTGGGGGAAATAAAACAAAAATAAATTCATCTTGATACATGAAATTAAATGCTACAGCAGTTTCCACCTCCTATTAGATCAAGCATGTCAAACTTGAGGCCCCTAGGCCGCATGGGGCCCACACAGAATATTTTTGTGGCCCAGCCAGTATAACAGTATATAAGAAACGTTTTAATGAAATTTTTATAACTTAATTTTTACAATATACTATTATACATCATTATGAATAAGGAACTACTACGTTCGCTAATGACTGATTACTATAATCATGTTGCATTCATTTCCCTTACACTCCTTACATGCAGGCTCACCATTTCTCTCCACTAATACCAGCAGCGAATATTTTAGCAGCCGACTGCCACATCATTAGTCTTGGACTGACTTGTTTGGTGTGTGCAACAGGAAATATTTCACTTTTGGAGAACAAGAAAAATAGGTTTATTTGCATTACGCTTATTAATTTGTGCAGTTATTCAGTGTCTGGTAAGTTAATGCTCAAGAAAAAATATTAATTTTTATTAAAATGTTCTACTATTTTATGTTAACAATTACTCATTTATTTCAGCCCTTTGTATTCAGCATATCACTATCGAAATAAACCTACATTTCTATGAAAATTGAAGCTTTTGTTTTTTTGTGGCTCACATAAACTTAAACCTTGTTTATTTGGCCCTTGTTAGCTTTTGAGTTTGACATGTTTGTGTTAGATATTCTCCTAATATGAATTCCTACCTGATGTATGAATCATGATAGACTTTTCCTAGTTATCAATTTTTTGGAGAATGTCAATGCTTAACAAAATATAAATAATGAATATACAACTGAAGATATGCTACTTAAAATATTTGCATTCTTTGCTTTCCACATATAACTTTGGTCAACATGAGACAATACTCAGTTATTTATAAACCAACAAATTGCACAATAAAATTAGCATCTATGATTGGGCACTTTTGGATTAGAAAAAACTTGCTCTCTCAATTAACTGAATTAAATTTATATCTATATGTTTATTTTATAAGTGCCATTCAACATAATATTTTTTTCATAAACATAGGAACTTACAATAAAGCTTTGATTTTATAATTCCATAAAAAAAGACATTTAAAATGAGGAAGCAAGAATATGCTTATATTTCTCTCTAGAAATTTTCTATTTGAGCGCCATTTCTTCCCACTCTTAGATGACATTTCAGGCAACATTTGTCCTCTTACTGCTTTAGGTGCATTTATCTGATGATAACATTGATTCTTTTTAAGTGGCAAATGCTTTTATTAAATAATATGTAAAATGTTGTATTACTCCTAGTCACTAATGATGTTTGCCTGCAATACTAAAAATAGAATGTTGGCCTCTTGCAAGTATAAAAAAAACCTTTCTGTATAACATGCTGTTTTGAAAACAGGACTCTCTCTCCCTCCCTTTCATTCTTTCATCATGAACTCTGCCTGAACCACTTACACAGTCAAGGCCTCAGTCTCCTCCTAGAGTTTGGAGAGAGCCCACTTCATGCTAAAAGTTGAAGAGCTCTTCTAATACACACTTTCTTTGTTTGGGGTTGTCCAAAGAGCTGAGCTCCAGTACAGAAAGCTCATTATATACACTGTAAATAAGCAGCCCTCTTTTAAGATTCCCATGTGGGATCATCATCATTGTAAACATATGTACATCTGAGTCCTTTGTAAGCTTCCCTCCCACCCCAAGAGATGCTATGTTGTTATAGATTAAAAATCATTAAGAATCAGAGGTGATATGCTGCATACAAAAATGAAACTTTTAAATTCCAAAGGCCTCAATGATACTAAGAGTCAGACATTTCCAGTGAATTCTTTAACTGGGTTTTGAAATATTAAGTGGGCATGGGAAAGTCAATTAAACTTAGAGGAGATGGCTAAGATCACAAAAATATGATTAGAGAGATAGAGAAATAGATACCCACTTGTTTATTGAACAATAGGGTATTGTTTTCAAATATAGCTTACAACTGTGTGCATATACAGGCACATACTATATAATGTTATATATATCATTGCTTATATATGATGGATATATATGTCTAGAAATTATATAATATAATCATATAAAGAACATGTGAAAATATACATTTTATTTTTTACATAACATTTATAAGTTTAGCTTTTGGGAACACATATTGGAATCACCCATATATGTGAGATATGTGGGTAAAGGACTTCAATACAGCAGAGATCAGTACAGGAAGCAATTCTTATTGGTTGAAAGTGATTGGTAAGGCTGATTATATTGGAAGTTTTGAACAGAGGACATTTAACAACGATAAATGCTTCTTGGGAAGGTCATCCAGATTTTTGTTCAAAAGTCATAGACACCTTTGACCCCAACCTTACCTTCATCCAGTAGTCCACAGACAATTCTAGTGTTTTCTGATCCATCAATGTTGATGTGTCCAATTTTTCCATGTAACTCTTCACATCATACAGTTGCAATTGCACAAGATGGACACCTGCTCCATAGTATATGCCCATAGAAGTATGGCAGTTATCCTAAGTGTGAACACAGAGCTGACAACATGGAGCCAGGGAAAGGTTCTGCCATGTCACCCTGCTGTTGTGTCCTGGTTCCTGGCCATAACAGTGAGGGGAAGGCCGCGCTTCCCTAAGTGTGAAACTGTAGAGCCCCATGGCCCCAGAGCAAGGTCTCTCTCCTGCATTCTGTTCCGGCTCTGCTGGTTCTCTGTGCGCTGACATAGATTTTGTGGACAAAGGGGACTCTACCCACCTGCTACTGCTTCTAATGCCCCAGGTTTTCCCTGGGCCTGATATGTGTGCTGGCTGGCTACTTGTCCTTAACATTACAGCAGGGTCACCTTTTTTCCTTCTCTGTCACTCAGCCCATCTCCTGAAAACTAGAATTTCCTTGTGTTTCCAATATGTCCCTGAAAAAAGCTTAATTTCACTTGATTGGATGATTGTATCGGGGGGAGGGGGGTGTGATTAATGGGGGTAAGAGAGGAACACAGAAGAAGCTCAGTGCACAGACAATGCCATTAGTTGAAGTGTCATTGGTTGGGTAACAGCTCACAAAGCTTTCACTAAATGTCCCCATAACTCTCACTTATGTTATTTAAGAAGTCACTGCAAGTAGTTACTTATTCTAAAGTGCTCATCACCATAGGAAATGACATCCTATCACTTGCATAAAGCAATTCTGTGTCCTTAAAATCCAGAGAATGGCAGATTCCCTGCTCCATGAGTCCAAATAAAACACCACATTTGGTTGTCCATCAAAATAACTTACGCCACTCAAAATCATGAAAGAAAAAGCATATTCAGAGAATCAGTAACAAAAAGTGTGAAGAAAAAAAGTTCAAACCATCTAAAACTCATCTGTGAAAAACATTCTAAAAACACAACTTTTTTTTTTTTTTTTTTTCGTTCCTCAGGTCATGTTACTTATGTAACTATAATGTTTTCATTCAGTAGGGACATCCATCCATAAACTCTCCTTTTTTTTTACATTCTTGGTGTCATTTAAAAAAAATTAAGGTTTTTATTTTCTTCTTGTATTAAAACCCATGGTGCCTTCTGTTGGAGCTGCACAGAATTGAATGCTCAGCCATCATAACAAGAGAGGGAGGCTTTGAGGTTTTAGAAACCATTGCACATGCAAAGAGGGGCCTTCATTTAGCTTGAGCTAAAGATGGCAGAGTTTGTACCCACCAGAGGCGCCTACCTCCAAAGGATAAAAATCTTAAAGCAATCAGCATGTTACCAAATGCGTAGGATCCTTGTATTTGCAAAGAGGAGTGGTTGGTCTATAACCATTTGAAATAAAATGAAACAGTCCTGTGGGCTGTGGGCCATCAAACCACATACTAAGAAGTGATGAAGACTGTCAGCATCTGAGTCTCCCTAATGCTTCCCTTCTCCCTTCTCCACTTACCCTCCCCCCCACCGAATCTCTTCCCACCCGCCACATAAAAACAAAACTCTCACTATTATACTGTGACAAATTTCTCTGAAAAGGCTAACCAAATAGTGGAAAAGTGCTTTTTTTGTTGTTGGATTTTTAAGAAGACTTCAGAGGATAAACTGAATCCACAAGAGGATGAATTAGAAACATGATGTTTTTAATTTTAATAAACCATCTAATGTCTTGATCTACAAACACAACGTTTATTTTCCAGGCTAAGAAGCGCTGCTGCTGTGTGCATTTGTTTTGTGAGGTCAGTCACCTTTCCTGCTCATGCGGACAATAACATATGCAAAAAATTCAACTCATACAAATGGACCCCACAGGAAAATCAATGCCTTTTTCGGTCATGCCAACCTAGTTATTTTCCTTTAATGATTTTGGGCTAACTACACAGAGTCGAACAATGTTCACTAGAAATAGATTAACTCGGCCTTTCAGTGGATGTGAGCTGGCTTCCAATGTTGCTTCTGAAGACAAAAGCTGGCCAAACAAAAGCTTCTCCCCTCTCGTTCCTGGCTTTGATGCTGCTTTTCAGCCTTTCTGGGCCTTGACAACCTCATCGCTTGTGATTGATCTGAGAACCTGTGCACTTGGATTCCTTGAAACTTTTTGTCTTGGTTTCACTGGCATCTATTTTGCATTCAGGTCCCATATCTGTGACTTCATCATATCCATGTCCTGCCACCAGATACAGAAGCGCTTTGTTTGGCCTCTCTTCACGCTGGAGGAGTTTTTCCTAGGGGTTGCTTCTTGTTCTCAAACATGAAAATGTGCGAAGCATAAAACTCCAGCTGTGAATACTTACCTCCCCGCAGTGTTAAAAAGTTCAATATACAAAACACCTGGTTTCAAGTAAAATGTACATCAAGATATACGGCAAAGAGACAGATTTAATATACCCCATAGGGCCCTGAGGCAGTTTTTAAATTAAAGACACAACCCACTTTTTTTTTTTTTTTCAGATGAGGTTTTACTATTTTACAAATAATGAACCAATAAACATCATAGGGTTTGAAGGGAAAGTTGTAAGAAAAGGGTGGAAAGGATCATTGTCATGTAAATGAAAATCACACGCAGACACTACTTAGACACTTTGTAAATGCATTCCTGGTCAGTGAAATTCTTTTTACAAGTGATAAATGTGGCCAAAAGCCTCAATGATTTAAATTCTGTAGGGAATAGTAGGCCTTTTAACTTCAGTGACCTCCTAAATGTTCATCACAAATATAATTTATTTACCAGGAGATAAAAGTGGTAGAGTGGCCATTTTAATGCGAGGAACTCTCCTATCCTTGTTTGTTGTTTTCTTCCTTTTAAGAACTCTAAAAGTGTGGGAAATTATTATTAAAAAGTAATTGAATAATTATTTTATGCACTGTCTTTCATCCTCTAAAATTAAACTTTTTTTTTTTTTTTTAGGTGGAAAATTGGGAGGGGTAGGGTGAAGCTGTCAGGAAACATTTTAGGATGACTTGCTGCAAGTTGTTCAATAGAAGAAGATATATTTAACATTTTATTCTTCTTTCTCTGAATTTCCCATTTCAAAGAAAAAAGAACCAAGTGGCTGTTCCTAGTAAGTTTGATGAGTGTGGCTATCTGGAGATGTATAAAGAATCATGTCAGTAAGGTACATTCTCTTTCAAAGAATGTGCCAGAAACTCCAGCAGAAAGTGTATTTGCTGTTCTTGCCCCACCCCCCTCCAGTGACATCCATGCACCCTCCCCTGGCCTATCCCTCCTGCTTTTGTGGCCTAGGTACCTAGGACAGTTCAGTTAGCTTCTGTGCAGGCAGACAAACAGCTTCCTATTGTACTTACTGTGCAGCATTGTGGGCCATTCCCCATAGCTCACTTTAATAAAGCAGGAAAGGATTAAATTCATACTCCTGTACAGTAGGTCCTTGGGTTAAGTCGGAGACCCGTTCCTACGGCGTGACATAACGTGATTTTCGCCGTAAGTGGGAACCCACCTACATAAGCACCTATGTCACTCACATGGAGCACACACACAGCAGGAATGAAGTGAAACAGTAAAAAAATAAAAGAAAGATAACATTTCCTGACCTTTACTTGTGGTCAATAAATAATAAACAACATAAAGCACATGTGTACATACGTCAAAATGATGGAACTTTTTTTTTTTATAAATAAATGGGAGATGGCGACATAACCACGAAACGACGTACATGAGTCCCACTAAACCCGAGGACTCTCTATATAGTAAAAGGCCAGGACCATAAGCTTAACACCCCAAACACTGCTCATCCAGTCGCCATGAGGTGCATTGACCACCTCCCAGTCCCGCCCCTCCCCGCTCCGATTGCAGCATGGTGAACAAACAGGGAACCAGGGCGAACAGGGGGTGATGGAGGGGCGGGACTGGGGACTGCTGAGAGGCGGCAGGCGGCGGGTGGCAAGTGGTGGTGAGCGTCGTCCAGTGGTCCAGTGGCGAGCAGCGGTGAGCGTCGTGGGGCTGCAGCGGTGACCTTTGCAGAGAGTAGCAAGGTGGGGAGCTTGGCGGGGAAGCTATGGAGAGTGTCCTGAGGGTTCTGGAGAGTCGCGGGATGAGGAGCTTCATGGAACATCCTGGGGTGGTGGAGGCGAGGGTCAGAGAGCTTCGGTGAGCGTCACAGGGCATGGGACATGTCCCTGATCACAGGCTAGGCCTAGGGACCCTACTTGTGCACGATTTCATGCACTGGGCCTCTACTTGTATTATATTCACATGCATCTGAGATACAGTTTTTAAGAAGCTCAGACCCAACCCTCTGGCCGGAACTTCTGAATTCACCTCTCCCTGCTCCTTCTGCTGTCAATGTACTTTGAGCAAATAACTTTGCTGAGGTGCCCTCATCTGTAAAATGGGAAGGATGTTAGTAACAAGCTCATCATATTGTGAAGAGGATGAACTAAAATAGAAAGTCTTAGAATAGTGCCTGTCACATAATAAAACTCAGAACTCTTAGCTGCCATATCATCAGCTGCGTGATCATCATCATCATCACCGTTATCATCATCATCCATTAATTTTAATAAATTTTTTGATTCTACATTATATACATACCCTAGCAACACATTTTGATTCTATTTTACTTAATGTTTTGCTAAACTTCCATTTTAAATATTTGACAAAAAGGAAAATATAATAGCATTATATATAAAATATTGATGCAGCCATTCCGCAATTATGTATTCATCAAAATTCAGGGATCCTTAATCTCCAGGATATTCTCCTTTTAAAATAAGGAAGCTGCATCGGGTGTGGATTTTGGATATCTAAGTGCTGGGAATGGTTCTAGTTTTAGTATAGCATGCATAAACATGCTGTATCATTTAATATCTCTGAACCAGGAAGACATAGTCACAATCTTACTTGTTTATGTAAGGATGCTCTGGAATAATCATAATATTTCTTTAGTCAATTAGTTCTCTCTGCATTGATCATTTTTGTTATCCTGACAAAAGTCTCCAACGCCCCTTCTCACTTTTTCCATTCAGCAAAGTTGGATGGTCTTGCCAGAGGATATTAAGGTCATTAAATGTAAGCTCTCAAGGTGTTGCTACCTGCATCAACGACTCCTTCCCTCTTGATAAACTAAAGGGATAGCTTTTCTTTATACCGAAGGCCAGTTTCAATACTTGCTAGTTTTCATGCTGCCACTTTCACCACCTTCTTGCTTATTCTGAACATAACCACAATCATCCTGTTAGTCAGATAATGTCTTTTCTCTGCTGTAAACTTTCCAGTGACTGTCGGTCTCACTAAGAGTAAACCCCAATGCCCTTCTCACCTCACTCTCGACAAAGTCCTAGAACTATACTTCCCTGGATGTGCTCCCTAGAGGAGCAGCATCAGCATCCCCAGGGACTTTTCTAGAAATGCAATTTTATTCTTTGCCTCAGACATACAGAAGAAGAATCCTTGGGAGCTGGAAAAGCTGAATTTTACCAAGCCCTACAGGTGATTCCAACACATTTCTCATCTTTCATTCTATTCTAAACTCATAGTTCCCCTTCATTTTCATTAAATACGCAGACATGCTCCCACCTCAGGGCAATTTTACTTTTGGTTTTCTGTGCTTAAAACACCATTCACCCACATAAACTCATGGCCTAATTCCTTGCCTTCTACATGTATTTAGTCAAATGTCACCTTCCTGGTAAAGATTTTTCTCAAACACTCTATTTTAAATTTCATCTTCCCCATCAATTTGCATTTGATTTCCTGTCTCTGTTATATTTTATCCATAGCATTTATTATTTTAGCAAATATAAAATAATGTGCTCATTAAATTCGCCTCTTTGTCTGTATCATTTTCAGCAATGTTCATGAGTCTACCTGACTAAAGGGCTGTTCCATGACGTTGGTTTTGTGGGGGTCCATCTGAACTTCAACTTTATCTGTACAGCAGCAAAATCTGCATTTTTCAACTTTTACTGTGGCAACAAACAACCCTAAATCTTAATGTCTTAACAATCTTGTTTTTACTATGTAAGGTCACATGGGGACTTTAGTTTTGAATAGCCCAAGAGAAAAATCTGTTAACTGTGAACACTCTAATAACTGTACATTAATAGGGGTGTATTCATGTCCCCTGGAAGCTAAGGAATTTTATTAAACCCGAACTAGACATTTTATTGCACTATTTATTTATAAGGCTAAACATGATATTAATATAAAAACCTCATGCTATTTTATCAATACAGCTTTGGTTTCTAACTAATAATCCTAAATTTAGCTTTGCATTTGCTATAGTATTTATTTCTATAAATTATGTTCTAGATAGAGGAGATGTGATACTATAGTTTGTCATTGATTTCCCAGTTTCAAAAGTGAAAAAATTCATTTACCAAGGATGAAGTAAGATGACTTACTTGTCCTCACTCTGACAGTTAGTGGTATATCCAGAAACTATTTAAACAATTCAATTACTGGGTTACTACTAGAAATAAAAAATAACCCATACCTGACCTTCTAATTCAATATTCACAAAGGGGAATGGAACAAGAGCAGACAATTTGTTGCATGCTTTGTATATAGTCTCCATACCAATTTGCAAGTACAGTATTTAAAGGCATCTTGGGGGAGGGGGTTCTGCTAATATGAGATTGCAGAAGAGTAAAGTTAAGTTAGGTTACATTTCCAATTGACATAATGGGTCTCTTAGGTCTCTTAGGACACCATCTTCACCATCTCTACATCTTAGTTCTTCCAATGGGATGCTGCAAAGAGTTTTGTAATATAGACTATACACATGTTCCCTAGTGTAACAAGAATCGTTAAACAATGATCATTTAGAAACTCCTTTCTCCTCAAGTGTTGTAAGAGATGAGCTACCCAGTAATGACTCTTACAGCTAACTCTGGAGAAAACACATTTCTTAATAACTTGATTTGATCCAAGAAACATGTACAAAATTGATATCTGGGCATTACATACTTTAGAATCAGTGCACCACACTGACAGCCCATTCACAAACACTGCAGGCACCCTGATGCTTCCCAAAGCTCCTGAAAACAGAAATTGGATTATGCTATCGTAGTCATTTAACTCATAGTGAAAATAGCCTGATAAATGTTAGCCTGCCACTGGGCTGTTTAATTTTTCTATTTTGCCATGAGCCAATGTGATAAGGTACAATTTATTCAACATAACATATGAACAAAATAAGTGCTGATTAAGATCCATTGCCAGATAACAATGCAGCTTCAATATCAGGGACAGCTTACACCAATTTAAGAATTTGAAGGAAGAGATAGCTTTAACTTAAGCTCATCGGAGCTCAATGCATTGAAATCACTTTACAATGCATGCTGTTCAACAACAACAAAAAAGTAAGAAGAAAAAGATTGAGGCACAATTGACTAGAATTTCTTCATATGACGAGGAACCTTTGCAGGGAGTAAATGTTTATGCAGATCTATATTCTATGGGGAATGGCATGCAGAAGGCTATTGCCTGCAGTGCACGCTGGAGAACCACTCTATACCAGAGTGTAGAGGCTGGAATGAGTGAAGTTGACATGCAATATGGTTGCAGTCGAGTCCACAAAAAGCTTTGGAACTGACCTTTAAGAATTGTCTCAAACTGCAGCAAAGGAGCTCAAGCCTGACATCTCCATCAGTCAATCGCTGGCCATGGGCTGCCCCCTTGGAAGGAGTGTAACCTCCAACGAAGTAGTTGTCCACAGCTGAGTGCAATTCCCAGAGAGCTGTGCACCTGTGCTGCCTCTGAAGCCAATATCCACAGCTGGTGGGAGATGGGTGTGTTGGTCCTGAAGTGGGTATCCGGGCAGAGGAGTTCCACAGTGTCCATTTATATCTGTCTAAACCAGTGGTTCTCAACCTTGGCTGCACATTAGAATCACCTGGGAATCTTTTTAAAATCCTGATTTCTGGGCCCCATCCTCCGGAAATTCTGTTTCTTTGTTACTAATGTTGTGGCCTCACCCCACAAGAAAGAAACAGAATTTCTGGAGGATGAGGCCCAGGAATCAGGATTTTAAAAAGATTCTCAGGTGATTCTAATGTGCAGCCAAGGTTGAGAACCACTGGTCTAAACCATCTTAGAAAGGTAATGTGTGCAGAGTGAGACTTTAGCTCTCTAGCTCAGAACCCATTAAAACAGAAGACAAACTGTTGCTAGGCAATGTGCAGTTTAATGTAGGACAGCATGGCGAGCCAGGATTCTCCCGTAGAGGTTTTCACTGCCTGGTAAATGCTGACACTCCGTCTTCATAAGTAGATCAAACCTCTATGACCAATGTGAACTCTCTCATTGACTTGTGATTCTATAGTCTGGTCCATTAATAAATCACCAGTACTGCATCTTTATATATCCTTATACATAATGTGATGCCTGTAGGACACATCAAAAAGTCATGCTTCATATTCCTGAAGTTTGGAGTTCAGGTCAGATTACTGCATAAAACCCTCAAACACTTTACTTGTGCTCAACCCTAGTTTGACCAGCACCTCTAATCTATGCTTAGTCAAGCACACAATATATACATCTTCTAGAAACCAATTTTCAAGGCTGAATTCTTTAGCCCTTCTCTTCTGCAGTTGTGAAGGGGGAGGGGGGCGGTAGAGGTCGGTGTGTACATTCCAACTGATCTCTGAACCAGAAACCCTGGAACGCAGACTGTTTTTAACACAGCAGCTGGCTAGATCCTAGCCACAGAACTGTCAGTACTACGACTCCCTAGCACATGTGGGTTTGAGGTTGAGATGAGATCTGGATGTTTGGAGAACTAGTTGGAGAACAACAGTAGGGACCTCCCTTTAGATGTAGGCTATAGTTTGAATTAGCTGCATTAGTCACTTTGCATTTTACTTTCCCACAAAGACATATTTGCATACTTTGGAATTAGAACAACATATCTAATCTCTCTCAAACGTCTATAAGCTGTTGCCATATGTAATATGTGTTCTTGTTAACTTTCCAAGGAACATATGATAAGTTTCAGATGCTTAAGAGCCGTCATCCAGACCGGGCAACAGTTGTGGCTGCTGCCATGTGCCTGTGACCATAAGTATAGGTATGAAGTGGGGTGAGAGGGTTGGGGTTGCCAGTGACTGTGAACTTCTTGTCGACTGGGCTGTGCTTTACTCACCATTTATTCCTACCACTGCACACAATGAATGCTGTATAGTAGGGATGCTATTTTTTGTACTAAATAAACAGGGCATTTCTTCTGAACCTTTGTTGGCTCCTCTTTAAAATGACTCAAATCCTTGGGAAAACAGGACTCTGACGGTATTGAGAGCCAGAGTCTATATAAGGCTATGCACCTGTGAATGCACAATAAATCTTGGTTGACTGGTTGACTAGTGTATACAATACTTCTTTGGTTCTCCTAAAGATCAAGCAATGGAGTAAATAATCTTGCAAGGTCTCTTCCAGCCTAATAATTCCACTTTTGTCTTACTAGTCACAGATGAAAGATGATACTGAGAGCTATAATATTGCCTGTTTCAACATGTGAACTTTAATAAATGATGCATGGCATATTATGCTTTCTACTTGAAGCACACGTGTAGAGGGTCTTTCATTAGTAACCATGGCCCAGATGCTATTTTGACACCAATGGTCAGGTGCTTCACCTCATGCACTGAATAGAACTTTAAACAAAAAAATGCAGTCTCCTATCACATTGCTTCAGGCCAGGTCTGTGGCCGTTACCTCTCAGAAATCAGTGTGTATGGGTGATGCCTCCCAGTGCTGTATTTTCTTACATTAACGTTAGTGAGTGACAATAGAATCATTTAGGGAGTGAAAGGTCCTTGGGATTGGTAGTTACGGGATGCAGAGTCAAATATTCCTTTCCACTTCTTGTTCTCACTCCTCACTTGAGTATGGAATCTGTGCCACTTTATAGAATGCCAGTAAATTATAGAAAATTATGTTTAAACCAGAAATAAATTACCCATAATCACGTTATCCAGAAGCTATTGTCTTCTATTCACATTATAGCACATTTCCTTATAATCATTTGTATATGTAATACATGTTCATCCTATATAATAAAAGCCTAGGTGGTGTCAAGCCCGCACGTGATGCCCTTGTGCAACGTTGTCACAAGATGGATGCCACAAGATGGCCACCACAAGATGGCCGCACACACAGCAGAGATGGGGCCCGGTGGCCACTCCGCATGGTGAGACCTGGGGGTCCCGCAGTTCTGCATGGCACAGAGGAAGGCAGTCCCGCTGTCTCTGCCACCTCGAGCAGAGGAGGCAGGTCCCAGTGGAGGAGGTGGGTCATGGCAGGGGAGGGCAGTTGTGGGTGGTCAGGGCAGCAGGGGAGCAGTTAGGCATCAATCAGGCTGGCAGGGGAGCAGTTAGGTGTCAATCAGGCTGGCAGGGGTGCAGTTAGGGGCAATCAGGCTGGCAGGCAGGCAGGAGAGCGGTTAAGAGCCAGTGGTCCCAGATTGTGAGAGGGATGTCCAACTGCTGGTTTAGGCCCAATCTTGCAGTCAGACATCCCCCAAGGGGTCCCAGATTGGAGAGGGAGCAGGCCAGATTGAGGGACACCCCCCATGCATGAATTTCATGCACCGGGCGTCTAGTATAAATATAATATAAATGTAAATTATAAATATAAATTATAAATATAAATAATATAAATCAGGGAATATGCTAATTAGCCGAGCATCATGACTGCTCAGGAGGAGCTGCATGCATAGATGGGCGGGAGAGGACTGCGTGCTGCCCCCACCCCAGCAGCCATGGGGAGGCTGGGGCTGGGGTTGGGCCAGAGTAGAAACACAGCACACAGGAGCACCTGCCCCCACCCCAGCAGACAAAATGCGGCGGCTGGGGGAGTGCTCAGAGCAGCCACTGTGGGGCTCAGAGCACGCCCCCACCCCAGTGGACACAAAGCTGGGGCCAGCCAGCGCTATGCAGGTCAAGCACTGGTCCAGGCCCCCCACGGGATGCCTCCTTGCGCAATTTCAATCACGCACTGGCCTCTAGTATAAATATAAATATATAAATATAAATAATCATTTTTGTATCCTGTGTGTGAAATTTTGTATCCTGATCTAGTTTATCATACCATACACATTTTTGCCAAATTTGTGGGGTTCTAAGTGTTTTTTTCCCCTCACAAATGGTCCTTTATAGCACACACTTTGCTTCCTTATTTATACTGTCATTCATTCTCCAACTCCTTCGAAATCTTCATATCATCACCCTGCAGAAACTGGTAAGTCCTCTGTTTCCTACAGAACATCTTTCACTTAAATTTTTTAAAAAAATCCTCACACAAGGACATGCTTGGAGAGATGGAGGGTGAGAGAGAGAGACAAACATTGATTGGTTCCCTAGCATAGGAGCCTCCACTGGGGATTGGATCAAACCCACAACCTTTTGGTGAACTGATAATGCTTCAACCAACTGAGCCATTCGGCTGGGGCAACAGCCTACTTCTTATCTTTGTCGCCAACCACCATGATTTCCAAAAGCCTGTGCTCTAGATCTTTCCCCTGAGTCCCAGTCATCCTAGTATTTATTGAGGTCTTGTTCATTGTCACCCATGGTTGTATTCCTTGAGAATCCTAAGGTAAGACATTGTGCCTGACAGAAGTCCTGTGGTCAAAAGGTGCAATTTTACCAGAGTCTACAAGATATTAGACACTTACAACTCAAAATATATCAATCAGATGTCTTTGTTTTGAGCCCCAACCTCATTACCCTTCTGAATTCCCTACCTAGGTTAAGGACCTCTTCATCCAACCAGGCAGTAAAGGTCATCCTCCATAGACCCCCTTCTGCATCCCAGTTAGCTACCAAATTTTCTTTTGTGCATCTTTTCAATTTAACTTTCAATATCTGAACATCTTTTTCCAGGATTACTGCAATAAAATTCTAAATGTCTTATCTTCTTTCTGCTTTGCTCCAATTAATATTTACTTCAAATTGCTAGCAGAGTGGCCCTTGCTATAAAAATAGTCATTTAACCAATTTAAAAAATGAGCAAACATAATGATGGCAAAATAATGGTGGTCTCCCACTGCCCAAGAAATGATTGACAATCTATTGATGTGTGATAGCTCAATCTATCTATTAAGCTAAGTATAAAGTACAATTAACTATAAGTGAATGAACTTTCTAACTATATCTTATAAGAAGGCGGTTTTAATAAATATTTTTGTCTTTGAGGTTTGAAGTAATATTGTTGTGAATATGTGTTATTAAATTATCTTTACTAAGGTTAACCACACTATGAAAAACATTGTTTAAAGAGGTAATTTGGCATAGTAGCTAAAACTTTAGGCTGAGTAAAAATAAAATATTTAAATCCCAGGTCTACCTCTAGCAATATAACGTTAAACAAATTATTAAACCTTTTTGTTCTTGAGTTTCTACATTGGTAAGATGGTAATTGTACAGATAAAATAATAATGTTAATTAAACAAATTAATACATTAAGACAGCTTCTTATAATCCTGGCACAGAGTAAGGGAATAATACATTTAATTACTTATTACCTGATGACAGTTTATGAAATTCACAGGTAAGAAACTAGTGAGTGCACAAGAAAAATTAAATTTTTAACAAATATATTTTAATTGATGTTAGAGAGAAAGGGAGAGGAAGAGAGAGATAGAAACATCAATAATGAAGAGAATCATTGATCGGCTACCTCCTGCCCGCCCCCTATTGGGGACTGAGCCCACAACCTGGGCATGTGCCCTGACCAAGAATCAAACCTTGACCTCCTTCATAGATCCATGCTCAATCATTGAGCTACAGTGGGCAGGCCAGAAAAACATTTAAAGATAGTTAGGATTCTCCTTTTTTATATTTAAGTACATGTGCAGTTGATCTTTGAGAAATACTATATTATTTAGTTGTATTAACTAAAGTTGCTTCAATGCTTTCTACTGACAAAAGAAGTGAGGTGCGCTGTTAGGGGCACCAAGGTCTGAAGGGCTCGGTTCACTTCTCGCTCATTCTCAACTACTTAGATTCTCTGGGCCTCAGTATTCTCATCTATAAAAGAGGGACAGTATCTGTCTCCATGACTCAGCTAAGATAGTGAAGTCAAAGGACAAAGTTGGCACTAAGTAAATGGTAGTGGCTATTATTATTTTTAAATAGACTGTTTCACTCTGCTCTAAAATTACAAAAAAGGATACCATTCTATACAAATAAATAATATAACCATGTTTGTAAATATTTAACATGATGTCCAAACTTACTTTTAATTAACTCAGAACAAAAGCAAGAAAAGGAGACTTTTGTAATACTTTAAACAATAACAAATTTTTAATACTTTAACAATATAATTAAAAGTTAAAAAAAAAAGAAAGAAAAAGAGCAAGAGAGAAAAGTGAACACTTAAAAGATAGCATAGGTTTGCTTGCATAACCACTGGTAGTGCCTGGTCGGTGTGGCTCAGAGGTTGAATGTGGGACCATGCACCAAGAGGTCGCCAGTTCGATTCCTAGTCAGGGCACATGCCCAGGCTTGATTCCCAGCAGGGACCATGTAGGAAGCAGGTAGTCGATGTTGATGTTTCTCTCTCATCAATGTTTCTCTCTCTCTCTCCTTCTCCCTTCCCCTCTTTTAAAAAAATCAATAAACATTAACAACAACAAAAAAAGATATAACCATCAGGAGACCTGACACCCAGGTATAGGAGAAGCTAAGCTCCTCCATTAGGATTTTATTATTTGTCACCACCTTTGTGTGCTGTTAAGTTTTCTCTGCTCACTGCACTTCCTTCAAATAGTAGAATCTCTCAGTCTGAGATATAGGTGGCTCTAAGCCAGATCTAAGCATTTAAAAGTGATTAAGAATCATTTGGGACAGTATAATGTATTTGATTTAATTTAGTTCTGGATTTTGTTTTTTCCCTTCCAAAGGAAGATTTCTGGATTATGTACAATTTTTTTATATCAGTAATTTTCAACTCCCTTGAATAGTGCTACAAAATAATAACTAAATGACAACTTCTGACAAAATAAAAATGTATTATTGAAGGCTTCTTTACCAACATACTAAATCCATCAAGAAGATTTCTACAAGTCTATTTTTTTTCTGTCAAATTATATGAAAAATAAATTTAGATCCTGTGGTAATCCTATTAATAAATAAAGGTACTCCTGGAAAACCAATTGGAATGCTAGCTAGTTGAAATTTACTAAAACCACAGGATGGCTCATGATTTGAGTTTATACTGTTTCACTATTGGACAGCTTTAAGAGTTTCCAGAAAAAAAAGATCCTATTTATAATCTTGATAAAAATGTAAAAGCACTGAAATTTAAATCTCAGCAATAAATTCATGTGAAATGAAAAATTATTCTCCCTAAGACTGTGCTCCACCTGAGACCAGGCACCAGGTTTTCCATTGCATCTACCAAGAAAGTCCTTCAATCATTGTTTTCTCCTTACGTGCTTATCTATAAACCATAATTCACCTCACCACTCCTGAGGGTGGGAATGAAAGGCATTTAATCCTATCAAGTTTCCAACAACTTTTTTTCTACCTTCCTTAATGATATTATGCATTTCCTCTCCTCTTACAAAACCCCTCCCTAGGTATATTGTTTAAAAATAACATTATCCTTTCTAACATCCTGTGAGATAAAGTGAAACAATTCACAGCTGTCTGCAGATGTTTCGAAGAGAATTCTGTATAATCCAGGCAAAAGCAAACGTTGTTTTGTTTCACCAGTCCAGATTTTAATGTCAGATGGATAATACAGAATTTAAAAATAATAATAATAATTGTGCTATTCATTGGGTAGTTTAGAAGAGAAGCAGAAGTTACTGGCTCTGGGTGGTAGAGGCTCCTATGGAAGTGCAAATACAAGGCCAGGGGACCTTGTAGCTCCCTTCCTTGTCCCCAGGCCAGCAGCACAGTGGGGCCAAAGGCTGCTTTGCTTCATTATTCAGCTGCTGTCATTGAGTTTGTGACTGGGTCTCAGCCCTTTAAATATGCTTGTCTCAATTTAGACAGCTCATGCAGAAGGCCAAGGCCATTTTCATTGATTCTAGGCCACATTGACATGCACATTAAAAAATGAAAAGTGGATCCTCAGAGAGGAAAAGCCATAAGTACACGCCCAGCATTATCAGTTCTTACACCAATTAAGTCCATGAAAGCTGGCACGCAATGGGCAGTCATTACTTCATGCAAAGGTAGCACAAAGTTCTACTTTCCTGTAGCTTTTACAGCCATTATAGTCAAAGCTAACAAATGCCATTGCTATCTCATTTCTAGTACAATTACTGCACTTTGATAAAATACTCTCGGGGTTCTTTCCCAGAAAAAGGCAGTGCAGTAATGCAGCCTTACACTAATCAAAAGCAATTCTGGACAGAAAACATTCATTTTATGAATATAAAAATGCCCTCTATTATATTCGAGACAGAGTGTAATGGTGGCATTCTGCAGAGCTACAGGGCAAATCTTAAAAGTAATTTACTGGCCATGAAATAGATTCTTAATTATAAAATAAGGTTCATTTAGATAAATTCACTATAAAATGAATGATGATGGGATGGCATATAAGTGGATTTTACCTTTATGTGTTTCTTTTCTTTTTCATTCCTTTCCTAAAATTATGATCAATACAAATGATTACATTACTCAGTGTTTTCCAATCGTTCTTAAAAGAATTGTTAGCTATTCGTTATTATATTTAAGTTATAATTTTCCTCCAATCATAAGAATTTATACTATATATATATATATATATATATATTAGAGGCCTAGTGCATGAAATTCTTGCGGGGGAAGGGGGAAGGTTCCCTCAGCCCAGCCTGCACCCTCTCCAATCTGGGTAATTAGCATATTACCCTTTTATTAGTATAGATATATATAAAGTATATATATTTTTTTCTCATATATATCTGAGAAAAAAACACCCCAGAACATTTTTAAAGGAAAACAATCTTTGTAGTGACTGTTTCTGGGTGTCTTACTATTTTATTTTGCTATTCTAAAGTCAAACTTAGATTACTAAGGAAGGGCCAGGAACATAGCTTTGTTAAATCAAATGGAACATTGCCTTTCTTTATTTTTTCATATATAAAAAGGTTCTTTGGGGAAGAACCAACATGGAAATAATTTGCTCTGCATTTCTGCATTTAATTTTCAAAATATGAAAAGTGTTCCTGTGCTTATATTTCATTTAAAAAACTCTTACTGTTTACTACACCCTTAAATTTGCTAGTCAATGTCATTAACTAATTTCCAATTAGTAACCTAATTCATCTTTATAGTAATCCTAAAATAAATCATATTGTCACAATTATGATCATATCCATTACACAGATGAGAAAACCAAGGCACAGAAAGGCTCACTGACTATAGTCATCCAGCTAATGAGTGGTAGGGCTGGAAGTGAACCTATGCAGTACAACAACACCTAAGTTCCTGTTTTAACCCTAAATAAATGCTCTTACTTTTTTCTGTGCACTGCTGTCTCATTGTGATGTTCACAATATCTTGTCATTTTGCCCTTTTTATAATAAAATAAAAGAGTTTGAGAGAGGTTAATAGACTAGTTATTATAGAATCAAGGTACAGAGTTTTTTTTTTAATTCAGTATTTATTTTTTTCTCACAGCACTATATTACAGTTAATGCTTATGTCTGTGAGAAGCAACACATGTACTGTGACTATTATATAATTTTTTGACTATGAGAAAAGCATTATTTAATACATCTTGATTTAAGGTACCACACTACATTTCTTTAGCAGCAAAAGGTGTTTAGAGGAGTTCACCAAAATAAGCAAAAAAGCTCCAAATATACATTAAGAATAAGACATTGGTATATTGTCACCCTAAATTAATTTAGTATTTGCATTATGAGCTCATGTAAGGAGACTGCTCATGAGACTTTTAGGGTGAGCACTATCAGTGTTAATTAATTGGTGTTAATTGGTATAAAAATAAGCAGAATATACTTTTTAATAAAATCAGTCAGCAAGATTAATGATGTTCTCAGGAGTGGGCTGGAAGAGGTAAGTGGGGGGAAAAGGAGGACCTATGTAATACTTTCAACCGTAAAAATTAAAAAAAGAAATAAAAAACAATTTTGAAACCAATGGATGCAGACACTGGGGGGTGGGAGGAGTGAGGGCATGTGTTGGGGGATAGGGGTGGCCAGGGAGAGGTTAATGGGGGAAAAAGGAGACCTATGTAATACTATATGTAATACTTTAAACAATAAAGAATTTAAAAACAAAAAGCAATTTTGATTCAAATATTTTATTAGAATTATATACAAACGCACCAAAAAATTCATAATCTGTTAAAAAAATAAAAAAAACATTTGCCAAATAGTAATAACCCTATAGTAGTATGTGTATATGCATCTGCAGGTTTATAGATTTGACATATGAAGAAGGCTAAATATTTAATAGTCTTTCTTTCTACTCTTTAAGTTACATCATATATTTTGGTAATTTTTATAATATTTGTTTGTTTTTATTTATCTTTATTGTTGAAAGTATTACAGATGTCCCCCTTTTCCCCCATGTACCCTCCTCCCAAGCCTTCGCCACACTATGTCTGTGTCCATGGGTTATGTATATATACATATAAATTCTTTAGTTAATCTTTCCCCCTCTTTTATGATAAGAATCCATTTTTTTCTAACTAGAAAAAACAACTATATAACAAATAACTATATATACATGTTTTAACAATCAAAACTATAAAGTCTATAAATAACCATCATTTTATACATAAAATAATATAGGTATGCATGGCTGGGAGAAATTAACATAAAAGTTAACTAAAATCCAAGGTAGTTTTCTGTTCTTTTCTTTTCTTTTTTTTTTTTTTTTTTTGCCCCATTTTCCCAAATTTATCTCAGAACTGCATGGTTTGGTAATTATAGAAAGCTTTTGTTGCTCCTTTTAGGTAAATCATAGTCAACAGAACAAAGAAGAAAATCACAACATTAAGAAAGTAGTGTTGGACTTACACAACTAATAAGAAAGTAAAATGGAGAGAATTATATAAAGACTTAAAGGGATTTTACTTTTGATTGCATATATACAAAAAATTCTATATCCTTTATCACATTATACCACAAAAAATCATTGTGACATATAATTTCAGATTATTTAGAAATCATAAAAATGAGAATTGAAGACAAATTGTTCTAATGAGAATTAAGCTATTAGAAATTTGAAATATGCTATATAATAAAACCCTAATATGCAAATCGACCGAAGGGAGGAATGACCAGTCACTATGATGCGCACTGACCACCAGGGGGCAGGAGCTACCCCCTGGTGGTCAGAGTGCTCCCACAGGGGGAGCTCTGCTTAGCTACCAGCCAGGCTGACGGCTGGTGAGTGCAGCAGCGGTGGCAGGAGCCTCTCCCACCTCCGCAGTAGCGCTAAGGAGCAGTGATCCCAGCACTAAGGAACAGTGAGCATGCGAGAGGTAAAGAGCGAGAGGTCCGGACTGCAAGAGGGATCCTGGACTGTGAGAAGGATGCCCGCCTGCCGGCTTAGACCCATAAGCCGGCAGACGGACATCCCCCGAGGGGTCCCAGACTGCGAGAGGGTGAAGGCCAGGCTAAGGGACCCCCAGTCAGTGCAAGAATTTCATGCATTGGGCCTCAAGTTTAAATATAATAACAAGTCACATTGATATTTTTCTATTTAGCTTATTTCACAAAGTTTCCTGTATATTTTGAACTTCCACATCTATACGTCAATTGTTTCTATTTTCTTATGACTTATGCAAGAAGCTGGAGAACCCAACAGAATGAATATTGAGTTTATCATTGCACCATTCAGGGGTCACTAAGGATATAAGAGCCTCTAGAATTATCATGGGGAAAGTAATATAAGGGTTTTACCCTACACAAAAGGGGATACCTGGGACAATCAGGACCTGGAATACAGGTGAGATCACAGCAGGAGCCAGTCCTCTGCAGGTGTTGGGAAGCCAATAAAGCACCAAACTGAGAATAAGAGAGAAACTGAAGGTCATGTCTGGGAAGCTGGAGCCTCTGCATGATTAAAATTCTGGACTTAGAACCAAATCTCTGCTCATGGATTTGGGGTCACTGTTGTTCAACAGGGCCAATGGACAGGAAGAAAAGTTGTGCATGGGCCAGAGAAGAGCAAGGAACAGCTAGAGCCCATCAGCCATAGTTGTGTTCCCTGTCACTACACCTGACAACAAAAATATTTAGTGAGTAATTACAATTGATTGGCTACCATCTTCCAATTTCATGCCATTCCCCTTTTTGCCAACTTTTACTAGACCATGGAGCAAAAGGTGATCCTAGGAAATATCATTCCTAGATTAACAAAATTTATAATTTATAAACCATCAGGGTCTGAACGTATAGTTCTATTGGTATCTACCAATAAATCACACCTTTCAGTATTCCAGTCCTGGTTTACCTTCTCCGTCCATACACATCATTGATTCTAGCATGCTCATGTGATTTTCTTGGGACAATGAGCTATAAGCAAGCACGGAATTGCTTTAAGAAAACAGCAGAAGCGAAGATAAGGAGACCATTATAGAACTCTATTCATCTCTCCTCTGATGATGACAGGCCTGCTGGGCAGAGAGTTGGGGTTCTGCTCTGGCTCTGTCAAAACTATGATCATGTGAAAGTGTGGAATGATCCAAAATAGTACCAGATCTTATCTGGTCTACACTTGCAGATTTTCTCCTGATGAACTTTGCTGCCACAAACACAATCCTCATTTTAGGAGCTTGAATATTCTATTTTGGGTTCCAGCATGACAAAAAGGAAAACAGAAAGTAAAGAGCATCCTGCCTTTAGTCTCCAGAAAGCTCTTCCCCTAGTGGTTGGAGAGGTTTTAATACATGGAAGAAGTATCTATGAGTGAGAGCTGGTGATTTGAGCCTCTATGGAAGCTTGAGAGAAAATCTCTTGGGCTGAAGAGAAGAAAACGTTAGATGGAGATGAATAAAACATAGCAGTTAAGTGCCTCAAAGAGATTACCCCATTTTGTGATACTAGGCAGAGCTTTGGATGGGAGACTAAGAAGGGGGGTAAAGAGAAATGGGGGAAGAAAGAATCAAAATGGAAATGGATTAATAGGAAATCCATGTAAGCATCATGGCCCATTGTGATCATAAAAGAGGTGAATGGCTACATACCCCTAAATATGATACAAAAATATCTGCTACCTATAAGCAACCTGAAAGTGAGAATAGGTTAACAGGGTCCAGCATGGAGTCCTGTGTGATGATCTGATAACATGAAAACTTCTTTAGCGATTATCTTCTTAGGCAAAGACTCAAGACTAAGTGTCACACCATGGAATGTAATCTCAACATGCAAATAGAGTTTACTTAAATGGAAATAGGAGTGTTATTGTTATATTTATTGACTACTTTATAGACACCATTTCTTATCTTTACATCTAGTGTACAGTTATCTAATACACTCTACAAAGTAGTGAGTAATTAAACAGATGCTATAAATTCAGCCAGTAAGAGTAGAGGGCTGGATTATTTTCCTCAGGAGGCATTTAGTGATGTGAGAGAAAAGAGGGCTTGCAAATATAATAGAGACGAACAATAGATAAAAATAGGAAATACATACATTTATATATATATTATTTATTAAAAATATGGTATTAAGAAGACCATTAGATATTGGAAGCTAAAAAAATTAGAATTTGAAGATAGAAGCTTATAAAACAATGTTAAATAGAGGAAAGGTGTTTTAAAAATTGACTTAAATATTAAAACATTCTAAGATGAGGCGGAGGGAAAATGGCGGCGGTATAAACGGACGTGTCCTGTGCCTTGTCCTGGAGCAGATAAGGGTGAGCAGCTGAAACGGGTAACATGCAGCCCGAATAGGCAGAGGATTTTCAGCTGAGAGACTGTCTGCAGCTAGGAAAGACCGAGAACCCCCAGGAAAAAAAGGACGGTTGTAGACTGCGGCTGAAGCCTCTCATGGTGCGCCAGCTAAGCAGCGGAGACTGCGCCATCTTGGGTGGTTGTTGCCGGCATCCAGAGACCAGCTACTAACCTGGAAACAAGGGATCTCAAGCAGCGTGACTGCCTGAACTTGGACGAGCACTGCTTCTTCTCACGGAAAGGTTGGACATCCCCTAAAGGTGCGGTTTGCAGTTCGGGTTGGAGGGAGGACCGAGCTCTCGCGCGCGGGGCAGAATCTGCGCCCCACAGAGTCTGCAGCCGTTGGGACCAGCGTGACCCGCGAGTGGGGAAGGGGCCCCACAGGGCTGCTGGCAGAAGGGAACGCGAAAAATGAGCCCATAGCTGGACTGGATGTAAAGGAGCAGCCTTGGACTTTGCCAATCTGCTGGCTGCTTGGTGGCAGGGGCGAGTGGGCGCGCGGAGACTGTGCGCAGACCTGGAAGGTGGAGGCTTGCGAATTCGCACAACTATCAGGCTCTTGTTACAGTTCCCCTTAGATCCGTGCATTTGATTATTAAACCCAGTGCATGGGATTCCCCAGTTGGGGTCATTCGCAGAGCCTGTAGGGGAAAGTTCTTTTTGGGGAGCCTGGGAAACAGCGGGCAGTGGCAAGGAACCAGCTCTGGGCAGTGGTCTTTCCCCAATCAGTTCCAAATACCATAGAGGAAAAAAACAAAAAAAACCCTACTGATAGAGAGGACTTATAGCCTCGGAGGTCAATCCAGACACACTGCCACCCAGAGGCAGAGCCACGAACTGTCTCTTCTTCGATCACAAATAAAGGCAGTCTGGTAAACAAAAACAAGCTGCCTTAAAATCAGGTCTGTGGTTTACTGCACGGAGGGACAGTGTATCGCAGGGAAGTTCAACACTCCCCTGAATGCCTGGCAGGACTGAGGTGTGCCAAAAAGAAGAGTGGAAGATCTGAAGCACCTTCACTTCCGAATATTTTATATAATATATATATATATATATATATATATATATATATATATATATTTAATTCTTTTTTCACCATTTCATTAAGAACCTATTTTATTTTTTTATTTTATTTTTTATTTTTTTCATCACTTGATTTTACCTTTTTAATTACTACATTTTTTAACCAGTATTATTGCGATCCTTTTACCATTTTTTCAAGTGTCATTTTTTTTTTTATTATTTTTTTTTATTTTTCTTTATTTTATTTTGGGATTAGTGTTATACACACTATTTCCATCGTTCCTTTAGCATCATATCTCTCTAGCTCACATTTACCCTTAAGCCAAAACTCTCTTCCTCACTTTTCCCCTTTTGTTGTCCTGTTTCTCTTACCCTATTCCTGCTTTGGATTTTCCCTATTCCTTCTTTCTACCCACTGTCTAAATTTCACCCTACTTATATATCTAATTTCCAATCCCTCGCTCTCCCCATACAAATAGCCTCTTCCCCACCTCTATTTCATTCTCTTACTTTTTTTTTTTTTTTGTATTTTTGTTTTTTTCTTCTCTCCCTTTTCCCAATCTCATTTCGGCACTCCTTTTTGTTTTTTATTTTTCTCTTTAATCTTTTTCTCTTTTTTCTTCTTTATCCCCTAATTCTCTTCGCTCGGGGGGTCACCTTTATTTGGGGTTATTAATATCGTGAATGCATTTAGTTTGTTGCCTTGTACGTTGTGCCTTGTTGTGTTGTATTTTGTGCCTTTGAATCAGCGCAGCTGAGAGAGAACTACATAACCAAACACCTTGAGAAGAGAAATCATGGTGAAACAAAGAACCAACCCAAATATGAGAGAAAAACAGGCATCATCAGAAAAGGAAGTAAACGAAATGGAGGCAATGGAAGCAAGCAACCTGTCAGAGAAAGAATTCAGAGTAATGGCCATAAGGTGGATGAAAAGAATGGAAGACCAATTCAACAATATGTGTAGGAACCAAGAGGAAATGAAGAAGAACCAAGAGGAAATGAAGAGAAACCAAGAAGAAATGAAAAACGACATCACTGCCATAAAGAACTCAATAGAAAGCATCAACAGTAGACTAGAAGAAGCAGAGGACCGCATCAGCGAGCTAGAAGACAAGGTAGAAAAAAATACCCAAACAGAACAGCTTCTAGAAAAAAAAATTAAAAAGCAGGAGGAGAGCCTAAGAGAACTATGGGACAATGCTAAACGAAACAACATCCGAGTAATAGGGGTGCCAGAAGGAGAGGAAACTGAGCAAGGAATAGAAAACCTGTTTGAAAAAATAGTAACAGAAAATTTCCCTGATATAGGGAGGAAAAAACTCACACAAATCCAAGAAGCTCACAGAGTCCCAAACAAAATGAACCCGAAAAGACCGACACCAAGGCACATAATAATTAAATTGGCAAACACCAACGACAAAGCAAGAATCTTAAAAGCAGCCAGAGAGAGACAGAAAGTTACCTACAAAGGATCCCCCATCAGACTAGCGACCGATTTCTCAACAGAAACACATCAGGCAAGAAGGGAATGGAATGAAATATACAAAGTCATGCAAAGGAAGGGTCTGAATCCAAGAATACTATACCCAACGAGGCTATCAATCAAAATTGAAGGTCAAATCAGGAGCTTCACAGACAAAAACGGTCTACGGGAGTTTATTACAACCAAACCAGCAATGCAAGAAATGCTAAAGGGACTGCTGTAAATAGAAAAAACAGGAAACAAAGAAGGAACGCAGCGGTAAAGAACAAAAATGGCGACTAACAAGTTTCTATCAATAATAACTTTAAATGTAAATGGATTAAATTCCCCAGTCAAAAGGCATAGGGTAAATGAGTGGATAAGAAAACATGACCCATATATCTGCTGTCTACAGGAAACCCACCTCAGAAAAAAAGACTCACACAGACTGATGGTGAAGGGATGGAAAAAGGTTTTTCAGGCCAACGGAAGTGAAAAAAAAGCCGGGGTAGCAATACTTATATCTGACAAATTAGATCTCAAAGTGAAGGACATAAAAAGAGATCAAGAAGGCCACTTCATAATACTAAAGGGAGCAGTCCAACAAGAAGAAATAACTCTGATAAATATATATGCACCCAATATAGGAGCACCCAAATACGTAAGAAATCTTCTGGAGAATATCAAGGGAGAGATTGACAGCAATACAATCATAGTAGGGGACCTTAACACCCCATTATCTCCACTGTTTCTCTAAACAGAAACTCAGCAAAGAAACATCAATCCTAAATGACTCACTAGATCAGATGGAATTAATTGACATCTTCAGAACATTTCACCCCAAAGTCACAGAATATACATTCTCCTTGGGTGCACATTTGTCATCTTCAAAGATAGACCATATATTGGGTCACAGACAAAGTCTCTTCAAATTCAAGAAAATTGAAATCATATCAAGTATCTTCTCAGACCACAAAGGCATAAAACTGGAAATCAACTACAACAAAAACAATCCAAAAAAATCAAACACATGGAGACTAAATAGCATGCTATTAAACAATGACTGGGTCACCAGTGAGATCAAAGAAGAAATTAAAAATATCATGGCAACAAATGACAATGAAAACACAACAATCCAAAACCTATGGGACACAGCAAAAGCAGTCTTGAGAGGGAAGTTCATAGCTCTACAAGCCTACTGCAAGAAACAAGAAACAATGAGAATAAATGACCTAACTCTACAACTCGAAGAATTAGAAAGAGAGCAACAAAAAAAGCCCACTGTAAGCAGAAGGAAGGAAATAACAAAGATCAGAGCGGAGATAAACGACATAGAGACCAAAAAAACAATACAAAAGATCAACAAAACCAAGAGCTGGTTCTTTGAAAGGATAAACAAGATTGATACACCTCTAGCCAGGCTCACCAAGAAACAAAGAGAGAGGACCCAAATAAACAAAATCAGAAATGAAAGAGGAGAAATAACAACAGACCCCATAGAAATACAAAGGATTGTTAGAAAATACTATGAACAACTCTACTCCAACACACTAGACAACCTGGAGGAAATGGACATATTCCTAGATAAATACAACCTTCGAAAACTTAACCAGGAAGAATCTAAAAATCTCAATAGGCCAATAACTATGGAGGAAATCGAAGCAGTAATCAAAAAGCTTCCAGCAAACAAAAGCCCGGGGCCAGATGGCTTCACAGGGGAGTTTTACCAAACATTCAAGGAAGAACTAAAACCTATCCTCCTCAGACTATGTCAAAAGATCCAAGAGGAAGGAGCACTTCCCAGCTCATTCTATGAAGCCAACATCACCCTAATCCCAAAACCAGATAAAGACAATACATTGAAAGAGAATTATAGGCCAATATCCCTCATGAACATAGATGCCAAAATCCTCAACAAAATCCTAGCAAATCGGATCCAGCAGTACATCAAAAAGATCATACACCATGACCAAGTAGGATTTATCCCAGGGATGCAAGGATGGTACAATATCCGCAAATCAATAAATGTGATACATCACATAAACAAATTGAGAGAGAAAAACCACATAGTCATATCAATTGATGCGGAAAAAGCATTTGACAAAATCCAACACCCTTTCTTGATAAAAACTCTCAGCAAGATAGGAATTGAGGGATCATACCTCAACATAATAAAAGCCATATATGACAAACCCTCAGCCAACATCATAATCAATGGGCAAAAACTAAAACCATTTCCCCTAAAAACAGGAACAAGACAGGGATGCTCCCTCTCACCACTCCTGTTCAACATAGTACTGGAAGTACTAGCCATTGCGATCAGACACGAAGAAGAAATAAAAGGCATCCAGATTGGAAAAGAAGAAGTAAAACTGTCCTTATTTGCAGATGACATGATACTGTACATACAGAACCCTAAAGACTCCATCAAAAAATTATTAGACTTAATAAATGAATTCGGCAATGTAGCAGGATACAAAATTAATGCTAAGAAATCCATGGCATTTCTTTACACCAATAGTGAACTTACAGAAAGTGAAACTACAGAAGCAATCCCATTTACCATTGCACCAAAAAAATTAAAATACCTAGGAATAAACTTAACTAAGGAGGTAAAAGACTTATATGCTGAAAACTACAGGACACTGAAAAAAGAGATAGAGGAAGACATAAACAGATGGAAGAATATACCGTGTTCATGGATTGGTAGAATCAACATCATCAAAATGTCCATACTACCCAAAGCAATTTATAGATTCAATGCAATCCCCATTAAATTACCAACAGCATATTTCACAGATCTAGAACGAACGTTCCAAAAATTCATCTGGAATAAAAAAAGACCCCGAATAGCTGCAGCAATCCTGAGAAAGAACAAAGTAGGTGGGATCTCAATACCAGATATCAAACTGTATTACAAAGCCACTGTTCTTAAAACAGCTTGGTACTGGCACAAGAACAGACATATAGATCAATGGAATAGAATAGAGACCCCAGAAATCAACCCAAACCACTATGCCCAATTAATATTTGACAAAGGAGGCAAGAGCATACAATGGAGTCAAGACAGTCTTTTCAATAAATGGTGTTGGGAAAATTGGACAGATACATGCAAAAGGATGAAACTAGATCACCAACTCACATCATACACAAAAATAAACTCAAAATGGATAAAAGACTTAAACGTAAGACGGGAAACCATAAAAATACTAGAGGAATCCACAGGCAGCGAAATCGCAAACATATGCCGAAGAAGTTTCTTCTCTGATAATGCTCCTAGGGCAATGGAAACTAAAGAGAAAATAAACAAATGGGACTACATCAAAATAAAAAGCTTTTGCACAGCAAAGGAAACCATCAACAAAACAACAAGAAGACCCACTACATGGGAGAACATATTTGCCAATGATACCACCGATAAGGGTTTAATTTCCAACATTTACAGGGATCTCATGAAACTTAACAAAAGGAAGATAAACAATCCAATAAAAAAATGGGCAACGGACCTAGATAGACACTTTTCAAAAGAGGACATACAGAAGGCCGAAAGACATATGAAAACCTGCTCAAAGTCACTAATTATACGAGAGATGCAAATCAAAACGACAATGCGTTATCATCTCACACCTGTCAGAATGGCTATCATCAACAAATCAACAAACAACAAGTGTTGGAGAGGATGTGGAGAAAAAGGAACCCTTCTGCACTGCTGGTGGGAATGCAGACTGGTGCAGCCACTGTGGAGAACAGTATGGAGCTACCTCAGAAGACTAAAAATGGAACTCCCATTTGACCCAGTGATCCCACCACTAGGAATATATCCCAAGAGACCAGAAACGCCAATCAGAAAGGATATATGCACCCCTATGTTCATAGCAGCACAATTCACCATAGCTAAGATTTGGAAACAGCCTAAGTGCCCATCAGCAGATGAGTGGATTAGAAAACTGTGGTACATATACACAATGGAATACTATGCTGTGGTAAAAAAAAAGGAACTCTTGCCTTTTGCAACAGCATGGATGGAACTGGAGAGCATTATGCTAAGTGAAATAAGCCAGTCAGAGAAAGATAAATACCACATGATCTCACTCATTTGTGGATTATAGAGAACAACATAGACTGATGAAAAGGGACAGACCCAAAGACTGAGAAACAGCAATCAGGCTATCAATCCCCAGAAGGAAAGTAGGGGAGGGCAGGGGTAAGGGGAAGAGATCAACCGAAGGACTTGTATACATGTATATAAGCCATACCAATGGACATGGACAACAGGGGGATGGGAGCATGAGTTTGTGTGTGGGGGGGAGGTTGGGGGTTAATGGGGGGGATGAGGACACATTTGTAATACCTTAACTAATAATAAAAAAAAAATGAAAAAAAAAACATTCTAAGATATGGAAAAATGTATAGATTATCTGGTTATCCCATATAGGAGGCCATTTAGCTACCATAACAAAATACCACAAACTACGTAGCTTAAAAAAAAACCCACATAAATTGATTTCTCAGTTCTGGAGGCTGAAGTCCTGAATAAGGACAGCATGGTTAGGTGAGGGCCTCATCTGGTTTGTAGAATGCTGACTTCTTGTATCCTTCCATGGTGGAAGGGGCTAGAACTCCCCAGGGCCTCTTTTATAAGGGCATTAATCCCATTCATGAGAGCCCTTTCTGTTCTCCTAATGTAATCACCTCCCAAAGGCCCTGCTTCCTAATTGCATCACATTGGGCATTAGCATTTCAACATATGAATTTTGGAGGAACACAAACATTAAGCCTATGGTACTGAGATATCTGAGTTAGCAGTATGCTAAATTAGAAAGACTTTGCAAGCTGTTACAGAAAGTAACATGCGCTAAGGGAATAAACACAATAAAAACAAGAACACAAGTTAAAGGGTTTGACTATTAAAGACACGGGAAAACAAGAAAGCAATTTGAAAAAGAGTAACGATGGGTTTTTAAATGGAAAAGTTAGATGAAGAAATGCGTACGATTGACACAATAGCTATCGGAGAAATAATTCATAAATATGGAAATAATATTTTTCAGGAATCAAAAAAGGGGTGGGATCACTTAAAGATGAGAAGAACAATCTCTTCTTCATAACTCTTGCAGAAGTATGCTAATGGGTGTGGAAATGGGTTACATACAAAGAGAAGATGGTGGGGCATTGGTAAGACAAACACCAGCTGTTTTTAAATTCATAATAAAAAGATAAAAGCTAGAATATAGATCAGTCTGTGGTGGCAAGTAATTGTGAAGGCAAATAAAAAGAATAGGCTTAGAAGAACTTTTATGAGAAACAAGGAAAAATGTGGGTGGGCTTCTTCTAAATTAATATTTACAGAAGAAAAAAAAATCACAAATGAAAATGACTGCCAGACATGACTGTTTTCTTTTGGTCAGTACAAACCTGTTACTCTATCTCATCGTTCATGGGAAACTCCTCAGTCTCTGGCTCAGTGTAGCTTGATTACAAGTTGCAAGTGCTTTATCTACAAAATAGACATAATAGAGCTTACATTTCCCAGGGTTGTTATGGGAGTTAATTAATGTTTATAACACCCTCTAGAATACAGAATCTAATATCTGCTACTCAAATGTGAACTCAGGATAACCTGAAAGGCCTACTGAAGCCCATTTGCAAATACTATATGTCAGCAATTGAGCTAATAAATGAAGAAATTTAAATCCCCTTGTATATACTTTTACTTTGTAAATGTCTATTTCTTAACCATAAATGTAAGAAATAAACAGAAAATATAACCACATACTAAGAAGACAGGTCTCCAAAATGAATTAAACTGATAGGTTGACTCACCTAGGGCAAGTGAAGGGTTATTTCAGAATGTTCCATATGCCAAACACAGACATCACAGAAGGACTATAAAAATAAATACTTCTAAATACTCAAAGAGGTAAATTATGTTCCTGAAAAACATAATTGTCACTTTAGGAAACAACTTATCATTATTGTAAAACCAACTGTGAATCTAAAGGGATTAATAAATAAAGGTTCAAAAATTCCACATAATTACCTCTCGAGCCCAGGATATATTGTGTTGGTAAATCCAACAAGAACAAAGTTTTCCTACAGTCCTTCTCTTAGAGAGAAGTAATACAAATTTATTCTGCTTTAAAATCAATAAACCATGATTTACATTAATTAATGATCCATTTTGTCAGTCCCATAAACTTGTTGTCAGTTCTTACTTGAGTCATCCTTTGTGAATGAGGGAAATTGCTTAAAATACTTGCAGTGTTTCAACATTATATCAGTATTTGTGCTGTACATATTTAAAAAGTCAAATTGCTTGTCTTTCAGAAGCAAATGCAGAGAGGGGATGCATTCCTAGAGAAGCTAAGACAATAGAAAATTAGAACTGACCCCTGCCTCTATTACACTGTGACTGCAAAGAAAGGGAAAAGTCCTCAGGGTGCAATTACCACAACATTTTTCACTTGAATTTATATCTTGTACTTTTCATAGCAATTTCCAGTGATTAAATATTGCTTCCCCAATTTTAATATCTTTGTGAAACTGAAGTCAGAAATCTAAGTAGAATTACAACTTCTGCTTCTTTCTAACCTGAGAGTTTGGATAATCTATTATTTCTTTCAGCATCAGCCTCCTTTTCTATAAAGTGAATTAGTACTCACATCCCAAGTCCTGAAGAGGAAATTAAGTGGGATAACATGAAACACCCACTATTGTAACAAATGCTCACTATCACTTCAGTTGTGACAGTTTTAGGGAAATGAGGACCTGTGCTCAGTCACAATGCAATGTATTTTGGAAACTAACGAGGTAGAAATAAACAAGTACATAAATTGTGAACTAAATATAAAAATAGGTACACAATAATGGCCAAATAAGCTTTTTATTAACTTATAAAAATTATTGACAGCCAATAATCTGGCAGGTAAAGAGCTTGGAAGTCTTCACCCTGGCACATACAAAAGAAGAAGCTGAACAACCTGAAAATAAATACCTGTTCCTGGACTCAGAGAAATCAAGTCCAGGGCAAACCACCACCCTGAAATCTGGAGAGACAGGAAGAGCTGACAGGTGAGGTCAGCTTACCAGGGCAGAGACTGCTGGAGACATAACCTCATAGGAAACTTAAATTGTAATTGCGTTGAACTGCTGGAAGCTGAGTGTGGACTAGCATGAGACCAAGAAACTCCCAAAGACATAGTGCTGGGAGTTGGCTCAAAGAACTCTGCTAAGCTCTCACAGTGAAGAACCAAGAAAATCCCTCTTTAGCTCTGATAGGATGAGGAAGAAAGCAACCATTGTGAAATATGCTCAGAGAGTTTTCCAAAACTAATGCCTACCTAACTCCAGGGAAAAAGACTTTACCAGAGCCTGATCCATCTCAGACAGAGGTCAGTTACTGACTTCAGGTCCCTCCAACCTTCCTGTCCCACATAAAGGAAGAGTGCGGAAGCTGAAAACAACAATTTGAAAGTCACATCTCAGCAACACAAGCCTGCAAACAGAGTGAGTTTCAATAATGAGTCTGTAGAATATTTCCATCACCCACACTTGACCACTGCACAAAGAGTGAATTTCAGCCAAAAGAGGTAAAAGACACAGATGCTCTCTGAACAGGAGGACTTAGGGAATCCTGAAGTCAGCAGGGTAAACAAGGACCCTGGGCGAATTGGAAGCCTCTGGTAGCAACAAATACAGCAAAAATACTTTGAAAAGTTCACAGGATAACAATTTAAAAGCAGTGCAAAAATTAAGTATGGCTAGAAAGTGTAGTACCGAATTTGCTGCTGAAAAATGGAGGGCAGTTTGAATCCCCGCCATGTTGGTTGAACTCTACAGGGAACTATTTGAAAACGTCAAAGTAGGGTTGTGATATGATCACACTCACCGTTTGGAAGATTTCTCGGCCAGCCCTTTGGAAAAGGAATTCATAGTTGCTAAGATGAGCTAGGTGACCAGGTGAGAAAATATGAAACCTTCAACCAGGGAAAATAACTGGGGTGGAGTGGACACACAGAGAATAAACATTTATATATATATAAAAGCCCAGCGACCAGAAAGGCAGTATGACCAGAAAGACCAGAATGACCGGTGGCTATGATATGCACTGTGGCAGCCAAGGAGCCTGATCCAGGCCCTGATTGCTGCCCCCCGCCCCCACCAGCCTGGCTCTGATTGGCCCCCAAAACCCCAATTGGGGGTGGGGCTGGCTGGCCAACTGTCTGTGGCCCCTCTCCCCACTGGCTTGGCCCTATAGGCCCCAATCGGGGCGGAGCAGCCAGACCCCACCTGTGCACAAATTTGTGCACTGGGCCTCTAGTATCAGATATAAATGACAGCATCTAGTAAATATGTCTAAGAATGAAATTAGGGTAATGGTGAAATCCAGTATCAATCTTAGGATTGGATCACCATATGAATGATGCCACCAGCTTGGAGAAAAGGACATTTAAAAAGAGAAACTTGGTACATGGGTCGACACTCAACCACTAAGCCACACCAGCCGGGCATACTTTGTCTCTGTAGTTCACAGGATTTCAGACTGAAAGAACATACTGCATAGCAGTACTGAGCAATTGCACCCCAGGAGCACCTCTATACTCGCAGTTGATTGAAATGATAAAATCATATACTTTAAACTGATATCCTAAGGAAATGAGCCTTGCGATTCTTAGTGGAGAGTTCAAATATATTTTGCATGTAAGAGGGGAATGGATTATTCCAGCATGAGGGCAGACTATGGTTGACTGCAATGTTGAAAGAGGTCCCCTACAAAATATCTAATCTTACACGCTTTTCTTAATAAGTTAAATTGGCATTCTTTCCAGCAAGTGATGGTTTCTATATCCCTTCCCTTTGAACCTGGGCAGAACTGTGTAAGAAAAGCAGAAGAGATGTAATGTGACTTCCAAAGGTAGGTCATAAGAAAGCCTTGCTCGTTTACTTTACCTTCTTGGGATATTCACGTAGGAACCCAGCAAACATTCTGTCAGGAAACGGAGTAGCCACATGACAAAAACATGTGCAGGTGTTCCAGCTGACAGCCCAGCTGAAGTCCCAGCTGACATTAGCCTGCACTATCAGGCCAAGTGATCCACATAACCATTCTAATCTCAGCTGCCAAATAACTTCTCCCTGTGTGCTGGCCCAGCTGATGCCATGTGGGGGAGAGCTGAGTTATCATCTACATGGAGCCCTGATCAGACGGCAGAAGTGCAGGCAAAATAAACCTGGTTGCTTTTACACTCTTGTGGTAAAAAGACAGACAACAGACCCCTGCAATTATATCAACATTAAAAATGTATAATTAAAAAGATATCCACAGAATATTAAAGCTAATGATCAACCTAAATAATAAATTTTTATAGTTAACAAAGAGTCTTCCTTAAATATGCTGACCAAGAATTCCTTAATTCCTTTGATATTATTATTTGGCATATTTTGATTAAGTAAACTATTATTTCACAATCTTAAGTAACAGGATTGCACACTGCAAACCAAAATCAATTAAACTAAGTAAAGAAAAAGGCACCCATAAGATCATAGATTTGTTCTATCTAATCTGGAAAATCTATTTTACCCAAGAAGACACCAAATAAATAAATAAATAAATAAGAAAATAAAAAGAAATAAACAAACAATAAAACAAACAAAAAAACCCACAGAATCCACAACATGATCCAGAGACATAGATTGCCAACCCAAGTTTGTCCTATTAGCATTATTACACAATCATATTATGAATGTTATTTGGAAGTGCTTGACTATAGAGAAGGCCTTTTTTTTTTTTCATTTTTAATCCTTACTGCAATAAAAATCTGGCTTAGAAGACATTTTTCATGATTAGTTTTACATTATTTTATCCTGAGAGAATTAAGGTGAAAACATATATTTTTTAAAAAACGGGGGGGGGGGGGGCCATCTGTAATACTTTCAACAATGTGAATACATTTTTAAAAAAGAAAGAAAATAAAAATAGTATTTTAAATAAGAAATGTGCTAGAAACCTAGTGTAAATATTATAATACTCTCCCCCTGCCCAACCCCGCCTTCTCTTTCAGATTCTAATTCTGGATGTCAAGTTTTGTTTCTATTTTTTTTTCCTTTTTCTTTGTCCATTTTTTCAACTAGCAAGCATTTCTAAAAATTGTTAAATTTCAGATTATACTGCCAGCTGCATACTTTTCTTACTAATTTGTAGACATCACTTACTCAATAACCCTTCACACAGCTGCCTATCCCAAGGTTAAATAACTTTCCAATTTCTGAACAAGAAGTAGCTACACAAATAATAGCTTCAGACCATGGTCTTTGACAATAATTTTATCCGCCAGGCCTGGCCTACAAGAACAACGTTAAAAAAGGGAGTGGGGCACGGGAGGTTACTTTATATTGTGTTTACATTTTTGTCCTATCAAGTGATAAAGAATATAATTAAGGACTTGCAATATAGCATTTCACATACATATCTTAGTGTGTTTTATCTCATTTCTCTTCCCATAGGCTTTTATCATATAGGCAAGCTTTCCTTGGTTTTCTTCTTTTACTTTTTCTTTTCCCCCCAGTAAAGTGGTACTATGATTTTGGCAACATTTTCTCCCATTTTTTTTTTTTTTTTGTTATAACCAGAATATACCTAATCCTTCAGGCAGCTATTAATCATTATCAGCTTAAAAAATCTATCAGAAACCTGGAGTTAATGGCTTGTGTTATGGTAAGGCTCAATTATATTAACTTTTCTAACACATCCCATAATATCATGTACAAGAAGTTATTCACTGAAAAAAATAAAGTGGTCCACATTTAAAATAATTCTCATTCAAAAAGCCAATAATAATAATAATAGCAACAGCAACAATACAAAACAATTAAAAAGAGGCAAAAAATCTAATGAGACTGCAATTACAGATGTGAATAGTCAGAATTTCTTTGACATTAAGCAAAGGAACAATAATTAAAGCCTTTCTATTAAATACTAGAGGCCCAGTGCACAAAATTCATGCACTGGGCAAAGGTGGGGGGAGAGGGCGTCCCTCAGCCCAGCTTGTACCCTCTCTAATCTGGGACCCTTTGGGGCCCTATCCTTGTAACCACTCCCCTGCCAGCCTGATCGACACCTCACTGCTCCCCTGGTGGCCCAATCACCCCCAACTACCCCCCTGCTAGCCTGGTTCCCCCAAACAGCCCTCACCTGCCAACCTGGTTGCCCCTTACTGCCCTCACCTGCAGGCCTGGTCGCCCCCAACTGCCCTCCCCTGCTGGCCTGATTGCCCACAACTATCCTCCCCTGCCGGCCATCTGTGACCACATGGGGGTGGCCATCTTGTATGAGGATGTGATGGTCAATTTGCATATTACATCTTTATTATATAGGATGATGATATACCACTCAATAAATGTTTTAGAAAAATTACTTTATTAGTAAAAAAAAAAAAAAAAAAAAAAGATAAAACAGTACCAAAAATATTTGTAAGTCCTTAGGAGCAAAATGGTGGTGATCATTTCAGAATCTGTTATCTATTTACTGGCTTGTCCTGTTTTAATATCATTGACCATGAAAATGCAAAATGAATTTCATGTAAACCTGTTTTCTTTAATTATTTTTTATTTTTACCAAGTTTATTATAAGTTGTATAAAAATAGGCTATCCAGTACATTTAAAATTAAAAGGAATAGCCGAAACCAGTTTGGTTCAGTGGATAGAGTGTTGGCCTGTGGACCAAAGGGTCCCAGGTTTGATTCCGGTCAAGGGTATGTACCTGGGTTGCAGTCACATCCCCAGTGGGAGATGTGCAGGAGGCAGCTGACCGATGTTTCTCTCTCACCAATGTTTCTAACTCTCTATCTCTCTCCCTTCATCTCTGTAAAAAATCAATTAAAGATATATATATAAAATTAAAAGGAATAATGGCAAACTCTTATTGACCTCTTATTCCACAAAATTTTATATTACTTTTTTAAAACCTTACCTGAGAATATATTTTTATTGATTTTAAAGAGAAAGAGAGAGAGAGAGAGAGAGAGAGAGAGAGAGAGAGAGAGAGAGAGACACATCTATTGGGATGGAACCCACAACCTCGGTATGTGCCCTGACTTGAAATGGAACCTGCAACCTTTAGCTGTACTGAACGATCCTCGAGCCAACTGAGCACCTGGCCGGGGCAGGTTTCCATTAATTCTTTTAAAATAACTAACTAAAACCTAGAAAAAGAATTCATTGTCACTTCAGAAATGAACTTGACAAAATATTATTTTTCTAAAATGAGGAGGCTGAATCTCAAAGTGCATTTTAAATTCAGTCCATTGCATTCTCAATAATATTTTAAAATAAGGCAATTATAGTTCCCTCCTAAATCTTCTGACTTTTCACAATGGGAATATTAAGCAAAATTATAGATAGGTCTCAAATTGGATTGCATTTATCCTGCTCTCTAGACCAAAACCAAGAGGAGCTGAGCTTGCCAATCAGAGTACTCTATGAATATGAGAATATTTTATCAAAATAAGAGAAAAGGAAACATGTCTTTTCAAGAACTAGCAGCTATGCAAATGGATTTCAACTGTCCATTTATGATAGAAGTACAATGAAAGGAGGAGTCTTAGAAGGACAGTGGGTAGTACCATATTATTCCAATTTAAGAATGACGTTTCCAACTCCATTATGTTCAACCATGTGTGAATGTATAACTACTACCTAACCACCAGGTTTCTTTCAAAAGGTATGAGAAAAATCATTCAGGGATTGGTGAATATATCTTTTCTCTGTTGGTATTCTTTGAAATTGCAAGCAACTTGATCATTTTTATTCTAAGACAGTATTTATATATGTATTATATTCACTTACTCCTACAAAATTATCCATGATCCCTTGTGCTCCATTTCTGGGATAAATAAACATTGTACCTTTGGTGTTGTGTGATAAACTAGGACAGTGAATCTTTATTCACCATCTTTGGGCATTTTGCCTTACAGCTTGCCATGATAAGCCATTATTTTATTTATGTATCTATTTTTTTCTCCACTTGTATATAAGTGATCTAAGGGCATGGAGTCTTATCCATAGCTGCATTCCAAAAATTAGAAAATGTTCAGTAGAGAGCAATGTTTATAGAGAGTAAATTTCAATAGATATTCATTGAATGAGTGAAAAATGAATTATTGAATGGATGGTTGTATTGAACTCATAATTCATATTAGATGAATAAAGTATACTGCAATGCCTCGGGAATTCAACTTTTAAATAACTTAGTATAATTATTTTAAGAAAAACCTGGAGAATCAAATAGTATTCCTAAAGCTCACGTTGATTGATGAAATATTGTGATTTGATGGATTTGGTAGAAAATCATGTATTAAAATATTTGAATGTACCAGTCAAGGTTTCAAGAACATTCTGTAAATTTATCTATGCCTCGGATATGGAAAGATAGACTATCAAGTATTAAAATATAAATTATAATAACAAAGATGCTAAGATAATGGCTTCAATGAACCAGAATTAAGATAAGTTAAAAGCTAATATTACAATGGGTAGTAAAATATTATTATGAGATATTGAAAAACAAGTGAAAATTTATGAATTATGTTCAAGTAGAATTGAGATCAATTTATGTATTTCAGAACCACTCTAGGTATTTGTGTAAACTCAAGTGTTTTACTATGATAGAACATTCCCTTAGAGTGGTCCTTGAACCACCAGATTGATCTAATTAGTATTTTCATCTGGTTTGTTATTTATTCAATTTTTAAAACCTTCTTTGATGGAGATATGTAAAACATTCATTTTTTTTTCTCAAAACTGTATAATTTCCCATGCATTTAATCTGTTAATTTGTATATCACCAGAAAAGAAAAGAAAACATCATTTTTAAAATACACTCAGAATTTTAGTAATGCATTAAGAAAAAAAGTGTACTAAAAGAAAATAATTAAAAACCCTAATCTTAGTTAATTTAGGGAAAAAAGATAAGAATAATTGCACATAAATATAAAATCTAAATAGATTGATAAATAATTAAATTTATATTGAAAACAGCAAATCTAGCTTGCTACTTAGTACACTAAAACAAAACATGAGACATCTATGTGGAATTACAGCAGGCTCCAGAGGCTGGGGCCTGTGAATGAATACTTACACAAGTCTTTCCCAAGATTATTTAGAAAATAGAACAGAATTTAAAAAAATCAATTTTAAAGTTCTCTTTTAGTCTAAAATTCATGTTAGTCAAGATCTGATAATATTACAGTGAAGCTCAACCAAGCAGCCAAGCAAATTGCAATGGAAAGACAAGGGCTCTATAATTAGCCATGAAGAAGGCCCATGTGGAAGGAAGGAGATAACTATTTCTTCCCATAGCATGAAATCGTAGCCCTCAGGTCATCTGAAAGACATCTTTTATTACTGCTGAATACTGAAATATGCTGTAATACAGAAGCTGCCCCTGGAGAGCTGACTTATGGATCATTCTATCCATGTAGGCAGCCATTCACTTTAAAGCATTGCTCTAGCTTAATATCAACAAGACTTCATTGCTTCTCCTACGGGTTCTGGAAAAACACTGCTACTTGCTGAGGGATTATACATGTTTCTGTTATAGACCCAATTTCATGGAGTTGATTTGTCTTTACAGTCATTTTAAGTTACAAATGGAACCTACTCTCACTGTACATAAGTTGCCAGAGCAACTAAAAATGTGTTTTAGAAAATAGTGCATCACCTGTAAAGAGTGTGGTATGGTCTTAAAAATAAAGCAACACATTTTTAAAGTCCATTAAAAATAATGATAAGGCACTCACTTCACAGTCCTGGAGTAGGGCTATGTTCTTATAGTACTAGCTTCATTTATGAAGTCAGAGGTTGTTCTGGTAGATATATGGTAGCCAAAAAAGTGCTGGAATTATTCACAACAGAATGGAGGGAAGAAGTTTAATGTTATACCAGGTTGTTTAAAATTCTCATTACTCAGTTTTGATAATTTATGAAATTCAATCAACAGCATTTATCAAACAACTTTGACAATTTGAGATAAGAAAAATATTAATTTACAGCCATTGTTTTTAACTGAATCCTAAGTATTCCTATAATTCTTTTAGTGATGGAACTTGTTTAGTGATGGAAATATTTGTTTTAGTTAATATAAATGAGATAACAACAATAGAAATTCAGCTTTTTGATAAATTTAAAGCAGTAAAGATTTTCAATTACATTTCCCTAATGGGGAAAAAACAAAATATAGTACATAATACATAATTCAAAATTAATTCTAATTGAGGGTCTAAACTGAACTTTGAAATAAAGAAAAATTTAAACCATGCATTCCTTTAACACAGAGACATTTAAAATGCTAAGGGCCATTTTGGGAAATTTAGGCTGTTGGTAAATGCAGGTGTGACTATCACACAAAGCTCTCTGGCATTTTTTTTTCTTAATGAATTTAGACATTTTGTTAGTGAGCAATGTTCTATTCAACTTATATATTACTATAATGTAAGTTCTTAAAGCTCTTTGATATGAGATCATAATGGTAAAATATTTAAATCAATAATAATTAACTATTTCAATTGAAGACTAATGGATTAATTTTCAATGGACATAAGTTTTTATTAAAATGGAGTTGGCTAGGAACAAAGAAACTTGTCAGAAATTTCAGCATTATCTTCTAACATTTTCTTACTCTTCTCATTGTATCTGCTATTTTATTATTTTTATTATTCTTCACTGTCTTTCACAGTAAGACTGCAAAGTATAAGTGACCCTTCTCACTCTGTACACAAAATGCCAACATACTTCTAAAAATTGGATGTAGCTTATGAATTGAAATTTATTAAGGTTAGTTTTACAGATTTCAAAACAGATTAAGAAAATAACTTAAGGTCCAAATGCTAAAAAAATAAATAAATATGAAGATAGGACTCAGTAGAGTCTAGTCACAGATCGTTTCTTCTTCTAATATTTAAATTGAATCCCATATAAACCAGGGCAAGAGAGGATGTACTGTCAACACTAATTGTAGTGTCAAAAAAGACTAACATTTGTAGCACTTGCTTAATAGTAGCTCTCTCTTCTAAACTTCTTAATACTATATGCCCTGTGCTGCATAGTCTCTTTTCCAATCATCACAGCAGCCCCACAAGATTGCCATGTCTATTTTACAGAAGAGGGTAACTGAGGCTCAGAAAGGTAAAGCCAAAATGTCAAGTTCAAAATGTTACTTTGAAACTAAAACTCGTGTTTATACCATGATAGCATAACTAATCACAGATGATTTCATAGACTTGACAATCAAACTGTTTTCAGTTCTTTTCTGTTTCTTTCCATCATTGCTTATGGTTGATTATTGAATGCTATCTAGCTAAGTAGTCAAATGGTTCAAATACAAATCCTTATTCGTACCCACAAACTCACACAGACTTTTGGCTAGGTTAGTTTTTTGAAACAAACAAATTATATGCGTTGTTTGTAATTCTACCAGTGTCTTGGCTATTGATTAATAAACATTTCATTATAGACTATTTATTAAATTTCATGTAGAACAATCCACAGTATTGATATGTGGGGCCAGGGGCCTCCTATGCATTTTAGGATGTTGAGCAACATCCCTAGACTTTACCTACGAGATGACCCCAAATCACCAGCAGCTGAGAAACCAGGTTACTTACCCATCAGTCCTGTGACACAAATAAAAATTTAGAACCTTTAATATAGAGTGGGGCAAACGTAGGTTTATAGTTGTATTATTATTTATTAATTAAAGTATTATTTTCTATAGGAATACCAATAAACCTACTTTGGCCTCACACTGCACTTAAAACTCAGTTTTTCCATTTTCTAATTAGGACGAGGTTTTCTTGGAATTGAGCAATGCTGGCAATATCTCTGACAGTTACCCCTAAGTCACGGTGACTTCAAAGAGAAATTTGCCTTTCTTTCCTGACACTGCTTTTAGAGAGTCAGAAATCAGGCTAAGATTGCATTTCATTTGTCTACAGAGGCTTAACTCTACCATTTGCACAAGGTAGATGTTTAATGTATTTTTTATTTGATGCTCTGAATTTAACTGCAGATTTGAATATAACCTGATTGGGAAAACTTTAGAAATATGACATAAATTTTAAGCAACTTATAAAATTAAATAAAGCCATGATGTACTTTTTAAAGGAAATATTACCTCCAAATATGTTTGATTGAAAGAATAGGTTCACTGGTCCTTAACATTTTTAAATGAAAATCTCTAGTCTTGCTTTAAAAAAATAGATAATAAATAAATAACATAGTATAACATGCACCATAAAAGCGAGCTGGGATAGTAAATCATATACCCCCATATACAGTCAAATATAAGATGTGCAAAATATAGACTCCCTTGGCAATTTTGAAATACATGGTTTTCTACTTGGGTCAATGGCTTTTCATTTGTGCTTTAATACATTCAATAGCACATGGCCAAAATGGGCCTTAAATAAATTGCTTGGAAAAGAGAAAAATCACCTAAAATAAATAATTATTTATTATTATTTATTAAATTTCATATTCTGAGCATCATTATTAGATCTGGATTCTTCCTTTTTTAAAGTAATTTGAATGTGTCAGGGGTAACACATTTTTATTCTCCTTTCGCCTTTTTTTTTTTTTGGCATGACTGATTCAACACTTGAAATGTTTTCTATGCATTGATGAAAAATAAGAAGCATATTTATAAACTTAGTTGTAGATATCTTGATCTATAATAATACTCTGCACTAAATTCCAATGTCTCTCTCTCTCTCTCTCTCTCTCTCTCTCTCTCTCTCTCTCTCTCTCTCTCTCTCGTTATTATTGAGCTATTTTATACTTCACAATGTAATAATAAAAAGCTAAAGAACATACATTCTATCTTATCTGGAAACAAAGGAAACTGTTTCTATTTATCAGCAGCTATAATTTTGTGGCCTAAAGAAAACATGTATGTGCAAAGCACATATGGAGAAAGATCTCCAAATTTAATTTAAATACTTGGCAAATACAAGGAATTACTAGGTGGCTGATAGACACTTCAGATGGTTCACAGTCTGCTCAGTGTCTTTCTTCTATATTTTCAGATTTAATCCATCAAAAATGGTTTACAATGAGCATGTACACTATGTCCACAACATTCTTTCATTTATTGAAAATAGCAGTGGGTCTCTGGGAGCTGTCTCATGGTAGCAAAATCTTCCTGATACTAATGGAAAAAAGACATTTTTGGTTTTATCATCTGCAAAAAAAGACAATTGATTTGGCATACCCATTCTATCTATGCCCTTACTAGATATCTTTTGCATTACACATTTTTTCTATTTACTTTCCTTTTATTTTACATAAATAAAACTAAATTTGAATCAGTCAGCATTTTTAAGTCATTAGAAAGACTACAGTTTAGTTAGTGGTTACAAAAATGTTTTAAAGGTTTTCTAAATATTGTATTAAAATGATATTTGGGTCAGATTTTATCTGCTTTAAAACTGAACTTACAAGCTAGCCTCAACATTTAAATGAAATGCTAAGACCACCAACGCGGTCAGACTTTGTGCTCCGAGGTTAATTAATTTTTACATGCACTTCAGAATATGGTTCCTCCTGTCATCACTATGCAAATAGCTCAACTGTTAGCAAATGTGTCATTTATTGGAAAAGTTGTAACTCTGCCATGGTCTTTCTTTACAATTTAGCCCTACACATGTTTGCACATGTAAAATTGGTACAGGTGAATACACTAATACATCACATGTGGGCCATGCGCTATTAAACATCAACCAAGGATAACCTTCATCTGCCTGGCATATGATCTTCACATGTGCACATTTCTGAGTGAGCACCAAATGAGGTTGGCCATGATGGCAAAGGACTGAAGACAGCTTTTGCTTTAAGTTTGGGGTAATGTTGCCTTCATTTTATATTCATGACAAATACTTTGAGCAGTGTGGAGACCTCTTAGCCATAACATTTTGAGACACAATTTCTATTACTCCTTTTTTAATCTTTTAGATTATTTGCATTCAAAATAATCATAAGATTGAGAAACGGTTGATAAAAAAGTTACTATAGATGATTACTTATATGTGCAAATCAAGATCTTTTCCATCTTGTACAACCAAAACCAAAGAGAAAAGAACTTAAATATTTGCCAAAAAATACTTAAAGGAGAGATATAGCTAAAGAAAACAATTTGGGACATATCAGAGGGATAGAGTGTGGGAAGATTTTGAAGAGAAGAAAAGGCACAATAGACAGATAATGTCAAGGATTATTTCAAAATGTTGGCCATGTTTAAGGCAATGACATTTTCTTAAATGTTATGTCTCACATTTTTGGGAGCATTTATCATGTTTCTGAAAGGTAGGTAAAAGAAAAAATATGTCAAGATTTGAACTATGCAAAAATTATATTTTGTTTCAGTTTTATACTACATGTTTTCTTAAATGAAAAGTAGTCACAATTGTAAATTTTACATTCAGAAATCTTGAAAAATCTCTTAAAGAAGAATCAGAGTCATATTTTTAGTTACAAAATTATTAAAATATATACTTTTTTTAGGCCTTGCACATCTAAAAACAAAACAAAACAAAACCCTAAGAGCTTTGAAGCACAATAACCTCAGAAATTGGGTTTTGAAACAGGAGAAATTGTTACTTGAATGAGGTAATGGGAAAGAGGTTAGTAGATAGGAAAATTCCAAAGCTTCAGCCATCTAAAAATGATCTTTTATTGTTATAGTAATAACTTTAAGTTCCTATCAAGACTGTTAAATCCCTTTTGAGATGTTACCAAAATGTAAGAAGCTGTATTTTAAAAATTAACTAACCAATTACTTTTTTGAAAATAACAGTATTTCAGGAGTCATTCCTACAGGCTAGTTAATAAGGGAAGACTGTCAAGAGTTTCACCAGGGTCCTATAGCATCATTAAATTGAGAAGTTTAAAAATCATCCATATGTCCAGGCTACGCTCCTTAATTTTCACAAGGCTGACTCCCATCCTCCAAGTCCCTTCCTTCAAGATGATAAGACCAGAACTATCTAATTCCATTCTCTTCAGGATTTTAAATTTTCAAAGTTGCTAAGAGGTTGCCATAAATTTGGACTGAAGCTATTTAGCTATTGAGGGTCTTTTTAATTAACAACATCTTTAGCAAAAATTAGTGTTAAAAATGTGTGAACTCTTGTTATTACCAAATAAATATTGAAATGTTTGGTATACAATCTATACCAAATAAATATATTTTGTAAGTTTTCTAGGAATTTACACAAGTGGAATAGTATCTACTTATTTTGCATTTAAAATTTCATTAATTGCTCAATATAACCTATCAAGACTTTGCCCCTAAATATTTTATATTACTTAATTATAGGATAGTCTGGAAAAGGCAACACTATGGAGACAATAAAAGATCAGTGGTTGTAGGAGTGTAGGGAGTGAAGCACAGGCAGAGAACAGATGATTTTTAGGGCAGTAAAAATACTCTCTGTTTGGTACCATGATGATTAATATTTGTCATTATACATTTGTCCAAACCCAAAGAATGTACAACACCAAGAATGAATCCTAAGATAAACTATGAGCTTTGAATAATTATGATGTGACAAATGTAGTCTCACTTTTGGTGGGAAAAAAAAATTACCATCCTGGTGAGTGATGTTAATAATGGGAGAGGCTATAAATGTGTGGGGACAGAGCATATATAGGAAATCTCTGTACATTCTTTTCAATTGTGGGCAAACCTAAAAAATAAAATACTAAAAACGAATAAATGCAATGAGAAAACTATATAAAACTAAAGGGAAAATTATCAATGAACAAGAGTGTATCCCCTCCTCCCATAAAAAGGTGAAAAACAAGGAAAAAGGATAAAACAGGGAGAGAGTCATTTGACCTGGTTAAAAAATGATCGTTATAACATTAAGTCACAAAGGAATTGAACCTGAAGGAAACAATATACAATCTATAATAATAAAAGAATGATGTGCTAATTAGACCGGACATCCTTCCGGACATTCTTCCAGGTGACCTTCCAGACGAAGCCAGGGCTGTGAGGGAAGCCCGGGTACCAGAGGGCAGCTGGTGCCAGCAGCCGGGAGAAGGAAGGCCTACTCTTGCACGAATTTTGTGCATCGGGCCTCTAGTTTTTAATAATTAGCAATTAATGTGCACAATAAAAGTGGCATCGGTTTATCATCTTTCATTGAATGAAAACACTGATATCAAACATCAAAGAGTCACATAAACTATTAATAATGGATTTAAATGGACTGACATGGGCAGCATAAACAGAGGTATCTATGGCAGCTAATGCCTAGAGTGCTAGCTGATCTTTCTCATAGGACCCGCTCAAATCAATGCTAGAAAGAAATTCTTAGTTCCCTATCACAGAGCATGTACTTAATCACATGATAACTTTGAAATAAACAGGTTTTTTGTGTCCTTATTCACACTGCATAGCAACAATTCAAAATCAAGAGGGCAAAGGAAAGAGCTGGGAAGAAACGTTCCAATAAAAAAGTTAATATATTGTGATGTAATACATGATATGCTCTCAAAAACGCACTAGCCTAACGCTGGAGGCAGAGATCACGGAGAGGAAGAATGAGGTATGGATTTAGGAAGGTTGGATAAGAGAAGCAAAGAGCTGTCCTTCCTGAAGCAGAGCCTTTTTCAGAGACAGCTTACCTATTGCCACGTTCCTAGGTCCGATGTTATGGGAGTGAAGAATCATCATAGATATCATTAATGTTTAAGTGATAAATCAATCCAGAAAACAATCAACTAAGAGAAAGCTGATTGAGGTGTAAAACTTAGCTACTGGAAAAAAGGAAAGGTAAAAAAAAAAAGTTAATATGAAACAGAAGATAAATTTTTCTCATTGTTGTTAATTTTCCTCATTATTATGTCAATTCCAACTGTTTAACTACATTAAAAATGCATTCTTGCCCTAACCGGTTTCGGCTCAGTGGCTAAAACATCGGCCTGTGGACCATATGGTCCCAGGTTCGATTCTGGTCAAGAGCACGTACCTAAGGTGCAAGCTCCTTCCCGGCCTGGACCCTGATATGGGCTTGTGCAGGAGGCAACCAATAGATGTGTTTCTCTCACACTGATGTTTCTATCTCTTTCCCTCTCTCTTCCACTCTCTTTAAAAAGCAATGGATATAACATTGGCAAATACGTTCTCCCATGCAGTGAGATTTCTTGTTGTTTTGTTGATGGCTTCTTTTGCTGTGCAGAAGCTTTTTATTTTGATGTAGTCCCATTTGTTTATTTTCTTCTTAGTTTCCATTGCCCTAGGAGTTTATTGGTAAAGATATTGCTATGACATATGTCTGATATTTTGCTGCCTATTCTTCTAAGAATTTTATGGTTTCCCATCTTATGTTTGTCCGTTATCCATTTTAAGTTTGTTTTTGTGTATGGTGTAAGTTGGTGATCTAGTTTCATTTTTTTGCATGTATCTGTCCAATTTTCCCAACACCATTCATTGAAGAGACTGTCTAGACTCCATTGTATGCTCTTGCTTTATTTGTTAAATATTAATTGAGCATAATGGCTTGGGTCGATTTCTGGGTTCTCTGTTCTGTTCCATTGGTCTATATGTCTGTTCTTGTGCCAGTACTAGGCAGTTTTGAGAAAGTGGTAATATAGCTTGATATCTGTCAATGGGGGAAAAAGGAAACATATGTAATACTATATGTAATATTTAAACAATAAAAAAACAAACAAAAACAAAAAAAAAACACCAAATAAATACATAAATAAATTTTAAAAATTAAAAATAAAAATTAATGGAACAATATCCTCGGTTGAGGATTAACAACAACAACAACAAAATGCATTTTTGCCTGGCTAGTGTAGATCAGTGGTTGAGCAGGAACCATGAACCAAGAGGTCATGGTTCAATTCCCAACAGGGTACATGCTCAGTTGCAGACTCATCATTGGCACAGGCAGCCAATGATAAGTCTAATCATTGATGTTTCTATCACCCTCTCCCCCTCCCATCCTCTCTCTGGAATCAATAAAAAACATTTTTAAAAATGCATTCTTAACCATACCAAATTATCTACTAAAAATTAATTTATAATGTGGCTTATTGTGACTTTTAGAATTACTCAAATGTCCTAGTAGAAAACTTTATATTTATGTAATTTCAATTAACTAAAAAATACATACCTATATAAATTATATATTTATATTCTATACATCAAATAAAAATGCATACATATATTCACATTCTCAAATTTATATGAAATAAATATACGCTTTTGCCTTTTAATATTATGTTTGTCTTATTATTTCAAATACTAGTGGTATGAGTTATTTCTTGATCTCACTACTTTAAAATGAAATCATCAATCCACATCCAGATGCTTATCTTTATTTATTTTATTTTCCTGTATTTTTGTTGTTGTTGTTGTTATGAGAAGAAGGAGGGGGAAGAAAAAGAAAAGAAAGAAATTAAATCTGAACATCCCTAACTCTTCTGATTATTTAAAATTTATAACAGGAAATATTGAAGGAAGCAGTTTACAAAGCTCTCTTGTCCAAAATCATGAAGAAAGTTTTTTTTAGTGCTGTAAATTACTTTAAATTTTATAATCTAGACTTAACAGATATATTCACTTTAGAAGAAAATCCAAAATGTGCTTATATTTTTGCAAATATCTTCTATGACACTTGGGCAGATATGCCCTGCTCTACACAGAAAAATAATGAAACAAACGTGTTTTTCAATGGAAGACATCTTTTTAATAAGTTAAATCATTCACCTAATTTTGATTAATCTACTCTTACAGATCAAACTATTCTGATTTTAAAGAGTATTACTTTGCTTCCCTAATTCATAGCTGTTTCCTCACCAATTGCCGGGTTTTTAAATGAAAGGCTTGTGAGAATCCGCACACTATTTTAGAAGTAGATGTTATCAAGCATCTCCTCCAGAATCTAAAAGGTGGCCTATATCCTAATTGGAAACTCTTGCATAGAAGAATTTCCTTTAAATAGTAATGAGTGGAGTATATATTTTTTTTCTTGAGCAGCTGTAAAGTGTTAGCAAAAATAGTTTCACTTTATTTTCCCCCAAATCTGTGCTAAGTGCTAATCAGATAACAGATTTACATGATACAATCAAGCTAAAGGGGAAACTTAGAAATAAAATACAAGGGTTGTATAACCAGTGAACAAATAGCCTCAACATTAAAGTTATTATATCCTGTAATGTGTACATGAAAATATTCACTTTTTCCATGAATCATAGTTGCCAGGGCCTTAGCTTTCTAGAAGATGTGAGATAGCAGTCTGATTAATTCCATAGCTGCTGGAGGCAACAACTATCAGATAATAGGTAACGCATTAAATTGACTTAACTTTTAAAGACGGTGAGAAACTTTTTAAAAAAATTTATTTGGGAATTTCCTGATAGAATAACTTTGCTATTTTCAGCTTTCCGTCAAGTGCTTCTTCCCTGGATGCCTAGGTAGGCACAGAAATACCTTTTAACGCTTGGGATATTGCCATTTCCTGTAAATGCAGCCACATAACTGTGTGAGGTCTACAGGTTTGTTTCCTTTACATGTTGAAGGCTCACATTTACTAGTCAGAATAAAACCAACAGATAAACAAGAGAAAGGGGAGGGACTTCTGGTCACCCTCTTTCCTATCCTGAAGCCCGGTAGTGGCTGCCTGAATTCCCGTCACGGGCATCATGAGCCTGAGGAATCATCTTCTATGAAAAGTAATCTGTCTTGTTGGATAGAGAACGGGCACAGAATATCCCAAACATGCTTGCTTTCTACTCAACTTCCTTGCACATATTTCATGATCCTTATTATTGTTGTAACTTCCCTCTTTGCTCAGTGGATTTGATGAAGGCTGGGTGTTGTTACTTGACATGGATGTTACTTTGTCAGTTACTCACCAATTCCCATAAGCATACCTGCGCATCTACTGGGGCTCTTTGAGCAAGCAGACCTCCTGGAAATTAATTGCTCCTTTTTAAAATCCCCTCTTCTCAGAAATTAGAAAGCTTTTTGAAGTTTTTCACTTACAGTTCGGTTCTTTTTCTTTTCTCATTTAATATTGAATGCAAATTTTGCTACATACATTATTGTCAAATATACTCACTCTACTTGAATATATTGTGCATATTTACTATACTCAAACACCCGGCATTGCTAAACATCTTTACATTGCTTATTTGTCAGTTGTCTATAGTATACCAGACATTGTTTTAGACCTCTGGTTTAACATCATGACTTTTAATGGTATCTCCAGGCTCTAGCATTGAGTGAAGCACCTAAAAAGTGCTCAGGAAATATTTGCAGAATGAGCTGAAATAGACTGGATTACCTCCATGGGGATTCTAGCAATGGTTTATTCTTTTTAGTAAAGATGCGGACCCCCTTTTCCTTTTTTTCCAGGCACTTGAGAGAATTTTATGATTGAATAGGTGACCAAAGTAGCAATAATAGAGACCAGAGAGAAAACAAAATTCTCTACCAGTTTGTTTTCCAGATTCACATAATCATTACTATGAACACAAAGATAATCTCCTCCTGAGACAAAAGGAAAAGCAAGAAGACTGTAGTCATGAAAGCCAAGAATTTACAAATGAGCCATATTAATGAGAAGGATGTAATTAATTCAGATACATTGATGCTTATATTTTAATGTAACAGAATAATAATATACTTTTAACTGCGAAATTACATTTGCTTTATCTTAATACTAAAATGCCTAAGACCTTTTAGAGAGACCAGAATTCAGTGATAAGTTATGCAACTACTCTAATAAGACTTCTTTCAGATCATCCAAATGCTGGTAAATGATAGTTAAATTGCACTTATCCATTACCTCTAAAGACCTAGTACATTAAAATAGTATGTGGAGTCTGTGAATCTCAGGCCAAAATCACAGATACAAGAATATTACATTTATCTATTTTCTACGATAGCACTTTAAGTTTCAGGTTAATCAAATATTGTTCTTAAGTTCAGAGTCCTAATAAGTATAAGTGCGTGTGCGTGTGTGCATGTGCGTGTGTGTGTGTGTGTGTGTGTGTGTTTGGCCCATTGGTAGGGGAGGGATATGGTCATTGCTGTCTTGTTCATAACAACATACACTGCCCCTATCTTATCTCTCCTTTGGGTCTTGCATCTTTTTTTCTGCTGCTGTGCCATATTGGGGACCCACACTTTTTTCATGAGGCCCTATCTGCTTTGATTGCCTATTTATAGTCCTCCTCAGCCATCCCAGGATCCTCCCTGCTTAGCTTTTTCTTGCCATGCCTAGGGAATTCCACTCTTTCCAATCTGCTTATCCCAAGACAACCTGCTTTTTCCAGCAAACTGCTTTTTTCTTTTCTATCTCTTCAAATGCTGTAAGTTCACCTATTTGCTTGAAACTGTGTAAAAAATACTTTCAGAATTTTTTTTGCCTATGTGAAGAAAGAAAAATGAAACCGTTAAAAAAAGAAAATAAATGAATCAATGCTTCAAAGCAACATTCATCCACAACTGAAATGGAAATTGAACACATATCTTTGGGTCTCAGTGCTAGCTGGGATCATGCTGGTGACTTCTCTATGTTTCATGTGCACCCCAGTGCAGTGTCTTTTAATCACTAAAACTAAAACTGTGGGGCAAGATTAGTTCCAGAAATTAAGGGAAAAACAGTGAAACAAAAATGTGCTCTAATTTTTCTTTTCCTCTTGGGTCTACTCTATTATTTACTGATATGAAATACAAAATTCAATGTAAGTATTATAAAAATATACCTGTTTCTTCACATATTTTACTAATATAAAATTTACTTATTTCCTAAATTACTTGTTTTAACCAATTTCAGTTTTCTCAGCCTTATTCATTTAGCTCATAAGTTTAGCTCATAAGTTTAACCATATTAACCAAATCTAAACATTACATTAACAGTGATCAAATGAATAATAAAGTTAATACCTATAAATCCAAATATAGAAATCATTTATATATATACCTAAATAACTGGCAGACTGTTCGACCAGCTGACTGATAGCTATGACATGCACTGACCACCAGGGGGAAGACGCTCAACACAGGAGCTGCTGAGCTGCAGTGACTTGGCAGCTGAGGTTCTCAGGTGACCCACCGAGAACCAGAGAGGGGGGGAACCAATTCCGGGGTGCGTCACCCGAGAACTGCCCTCTTGCAATCCAGGACCCCTCAGGGGTTGTCCAAGAACTGGTTTTGTCTTGATCCCTGCAGGCCAGGCTGAGGGACCCCACCAGTGCACGAATCCATGCACCGGGCCTCTAACCCATTGGCTCCTCACTCCAGGTCTGGCTCCCCACCGGCCTCTAACCCATTGCAGAGGTCATGGGTCTGGCCCTTACCGAAACATTTTGACTCGATTAACTAAATGATGAGATGTGCAGGACCTACTGGCTGCAGCGCCAACATCTGGTGCCCGTGCCAGCCCATTCATGATTTCCAGTGGAGGCAGCAAATTTTCCCACTACCACTCTCAGCTGGGAAACTGGCTGCAGCATCCCTCCTTCCAGGAAGACAGTAGGGCCAGTGGGCAACCTCCAGAGAGGGAAGGAGGCAAAGGAACAGCTCAGGTGGGAGAAGGAGGTTCCCACTGCCGCAGGACTCTGCCTGGGTGGAAAGGCCTGGGTAGGAGCCTGACATTGAGCAGGGACCTGCCCTAGGCTGACTAGATTCCAGGCTAAGTAAATCCTGTTTGCTAAATAATTGCATTTTGCAGCTAAATGCTCACAAGTCATCAGTTACCCCCAAACTTAGGGTAAAGTGAGATGAAAGAAGCCAGAAAGATGCAGAGAAACTGACATAATATTGGGAGAAGAGAGGAGGGAGCTCAGTTCCTGAGTGTGTTACCCGAGAACTGCCCTCTCGCAATTCAGTCCCCTTGGGGGATGTCAGAGGGCCAGTTTTGGCCTGATCCCTGCAGGCCAGGCCGAGGGACCCCACTGGTGCACGAATCCATGCACCGGGCCTCTAGTGTCTCATATAAGTGTTTAAAGTATCATGTTATTTAATCCAATATCCTGTACTAATTTCTTACAAAGAAGAAGTTTGTCCCAAAATCTGAATGGATTGATGGATCCCAAATTTGATCACAGGGGTCCTTAATATGATATGAATGGATCAGTAAAAGACAAATCATTATTGTTAGCAAAATAACTAAAAAATGGGCAGTGGGTAAATAGCATCATGTTTTTTAAAGGATGGCACATTTATTTATTGTGTAAGATGTAAATGAATGACTCAAATGACTTAAAATATTTAAAGCAAGTAGTAGAGCAATCAAAACTCTACAATGTAGTAGTTAATAGCATCTGTACTCTGAGCCTGGCTAAGTCCACTTACAATGTTACTTCATCTCTTTGTGCCTCAGCTTTCATATTTGTAAGAGGATTAATAAAAGAAACTTCTGCCTGGTGGATAAGATAAAATGAGCTAATATAAGATCTGAGTTTAGAACAGTAAGGTCCATATGAAATTTAGCTCATAGGCTAACTAGCCTAAGACTAGTTTACAGAAACTTTCTATAAAGAAAAACAGAGATATAACAAAGTGGAAGTCATCCTCAGCCTGGCTCTGTAGACTGGAGAGCAATCAACTCCTTGACACAGAGCATGGCTCCATTGTTCTTTGGTTAGAGTCAGACACAAGCTAAAATTGATCTATGTATATTCCAACCATGTCTATTTCCACCCAACCCAAGTGAAAATGAAGACTGCCATTTTGGAAGTAACCATGAGGAAAGAGTGAATAAAAAATAGTATTCTAACTTATTGAGGTGTGAGACCAGAAAGCTTTCCTAATCCATTATCTTCCCCATTCACCCTGAGAATACAAACATGTATAAATTGTATGTTATATTCTGTATTCTCCTTTAAAATCAGAGAAGAGTCAGAAATGCACACACCCTTTAATTAAGAGGGTGTAACATGCTTCACCAATATCTCTATGAGCCGCTTTTGATCATCTTTCACTTCTGTTCTCTTTTTTTTGAATAGTTTGTCATGAATGTGTACACTATTGTAGCCCAGATGGTTTCCCCCACCAGCCTTGTGAAATCTGTGAGTATCCCTTCCCCACTCCCTTGCTCTACAACCATGTGCTTGAACCAGAATCAGGGTGGTGACAGCACTAGGAGGAAAATGTGCATCTCAAACTTTAGAAGCCAACCATTGGAAATTCTTCAATAATGCATGCTCATTGCAGTTCTCTCTGTGTATAGCTTTTGATAGATGGAGTGCTTGGAAGTATTTTCCCTCACCTAATGAATTTTAAAAGGAACAGGCTATCAATGGTAGTATGATCCGGTGATGCTAATAGCTTTACCTTTATGGTATAGAGTAGATGCTCAGTAAATATTTAGTATAATAATAAATGATCAAGGCATGAGCTAAGACATTTCCAAACTATTGAAGACTGAAGTAGAAGAATATTTATACCTAATTATCTTCCAAGCGTAAATTTACATTTCAAACATGACTACCAGGTACTTCACCTTTGCTCTAAGAAGCTCACTGCCAATTATTCCCTAATGTAAAAACAACTTTTGGCTTTTCCTTCTACTCTTACTCATTGAGCAGGAAGTAAATGTAGATATTATTATATCTACATTTAAATAATACTACATATTATTTTTGTTTCTAAAATCTACTTACAAACTGAACAGATTGGGACTTTTCAAGTGTCATGACTCACAGAAATTCTGTCCATATTGTTATGGTCAATGAGCATTCTGTATCTACTTAATAAAGAGTGTTTGGGGTTAACTTAGGGTCTTTTAAGTAGAAGAGAGGCAAACATTTCTCTTTCACTTAGTTGGATGTAACTGTGGTAATAAATGACCGGGAGCCTCATCACACTGTGAACTCTGACATTCCCAAGTCTTCCCACAGCAGGTACACAAGGTTTCACAGACTTAATGAAATTTTATTAAGAGAAGCTTTACATGCTTTTCATCACAAGATGTTAGCTGTTTTATGCAAAGATCAGCTTTTCATGTACATAGTAGGAAATTAAAGGAGACATACACCACCTTTGAGTTTCTCAGAAACACAGTTTGGTGCCTAAGTTGCTCATATTCCTAAATGAATTACATTGCCAACTGCTGAAAAGTAAAGGTTTTCTTGAAGGCAAGAGGGGGAAATTGCTAGTTTCTCCATGAGTTCCCCAGGGACATTTCCCTTTACTGTAGTCAGCATAGGATAGACTGATTATAGAAAATAAGGTATTTCTTTTCTTATTTGGGTATTTTTAACCCATTTTTCCTGGGGTCTTTACCTTCTCTGTCTGGATGAGCCAAGGCCCAAAGAATCCAGATGCTACTAAGAGGATGCCACCCTTCTCAACTCAAAAACCAATGCAGAAACCCAGTAAGTTTCCCTTCGGATACCCTAGGGCCATGGTCAGCAAACCGTGGCTCGTGAGCCACACGTGGCTCTTTAGGCCCTTGAGTGTGGCTCTTCCAAAAAATACCACTTGCGGGCGCGCACATACAGTACGATTGATACTTCGTGGCCCATGTGCAGAAGTCGGTATTTTGTGGAAGAGCCGGTATTGTGTGGAAGAGCCACACTCAAGGGGCCAAAGAGCCACATGTGGCTCGCGAGCCGCAGTTTGCCAAGCCACAGTTTGCTGACCACTGCTATGGAGTCACCAGTTTCCCATTCACAAGCATGAATCAGAAGAGTATAGGACCAGCCGTACATTCCTTGCTGTTCTGTATACTTGACATAAAAGATGCAGTTAGCATGCTGTTGCAACGCTTTGCCCATTCACTTTTTTTTCACTATTTATGGCATTCAGAGTTCACATTATTTTTGTTTGCAGACAAATCTCAAAGGCTTTCTCCTGAACTGATCGATGGATCTGACTCCTAAATAGGGGCTATTAGCGCTGAAACAAAATCATCAGAGCAGGGGTCTTTCTCCTGCAATGCCTCCGCCCCACACACTGAGGCTGACCTCTTGGACTCCAAGAGGTGAGAACCTGCTCTTTCATATCTCAACCTCCACACTGGGAGACAGGACCAGCACACAAGATCTAGGCAAGCAATCCCTGTATCCAGAGCGTGGCACCACACTCAGAAAGCCTTGCATTTATTCCCCAGACACTCTGGAATGTATTAAAATAGCCATGTCTCATGAGCACCACTAATTACCAGGGAAAGTTGCCCAGACCACTCCTACAAGGACTTTGTTAAGAGCAGAAGCACCAGGGAGGGTGAGGCCACTTATCCTGCTCTCTGCTCTGGCCTAGTCATGCACATTTGCAAGTCTACTTCTGTCCTTTTCCCCCTGTTTTCATCTGACTTAACAGAGAGTATTTTTGAGAGGCAGTAAATGTGAGATTGTATGTACTCAAATTCAATGCCTTATCATTTATACCTGCTGATACTCTGAAATTTTTGAGTTTGCATCTTGTAATTATTAGTCTCAGATTTAATCTTAGAATAACTCTCAGTTCACAACAGAAATTAGGAAATAAATTTTTTCCTTTAGAGCCTGGTATGTAAGTTATTCAAAGGTCCATCTTTAACCAAATATGTATTTTTCCCAATTCTGCTTCCATGAACCCATGCTTGTGTCACAATGGATAGTGGTTATGTTAATTTCCAAAGGCTGCTGTAACAATTACCACAAACAACAGAGATTTATTATTTCACAGTCTGGATGCCAGAAATACAAAATCAGTATCTCTGGGCTGAAATCAGTGTCACAGGCCATAGTCTTCTCAAAGGCTCTAGGGAAAATTTGTTTCCTTCCTTTTCCAGCTTCTGGTAGCTGTCAGAAATCTCTGCCTCTATTCACATGACCTCCCCTACCTCTATCTTATGTGATGGCATTAAAGGCCTACTTGGATAATGCAGGATTATCTCCACATCTCAAGATCATTAATCACATCTGCAAAGACCCCTTTTCCAAGTAAGGTAACATTTACAGGTTCAGGGGCTTATAATTGAGCATCTTTGGGGAAAGTTGTTTAGCGTACCACGGAGGTATAAAGAAAGTGAATAAAAACTACAAGAGGAGATTTACGAAAGTCCCTTTGGGACACTGAAAGTATTGGTTGTCTTAGTGCAGATGTGTTTGTAATACAGGAGACAATGCTTGTGATTCTGGCAGCAAACACTTTGGCATCAGCTGGAGGGATTTCAGGTCCACACATCACACATGAGAAGCCTCAGAACAGCGATCAGCTGGAATGAGCACCTCTCATGTGGACAGCAGCAACCATAATTAGACTGGACATTGGCAATGGCTTCTCTTTTGTCAGGACACTATTGTGGCAAAGGCATAATTGGTAGACATTAGTGGCATAGCTTCTTATTCAGACCTCAGAATGAAGAGCAGATATCATGACAGTGATTTAGAGCAAGGAGGGAGAGAGAGAGAGAGAGAGAGAGAGAGAGAGAGAGAGAGAGAGAGAGAGAATGCAAAACAAAAAATGGTAGAGAAAGCTCAAAAGTTCTAAGGAGACCTTCAAAAGACATAAACTGTAAGTAAGAAGTTCTACACCTATTTGAAAACATTTTAAAGGAAGTCAGATTTCTAGTGGCAGGAAATAGAGCTCAAAAATTCTATTTGATACCATATTTATACCACTGGCTTGTTCACTTTGGAAAACACTACTTATATAACTATTGTTCTGATCCTTTGTTTCTATACAGTCCATTATCAGCTCTCTATGTAACTTCATTCTTGGGGTTTTTATATGGTCCATAGACATTCATGATATCTTTAGCACAAATAATTTAGATTAGTTCACTTTGCTATCATGCTGTAAATCAAGAGAATTTCCTTATATTTCCCGTTGGCTTGTTGCCAAAATCCCCACTTATAAAGATGTTCAAATATATTTGAATTTCTCAGAAGGGATTTGAGAAATTGAGTTGTCAGTGTGTCCACTCAGCTAGGTCTCTGCACCTTTCCTCACATATGGACTCAACCTAGTGGAAGTGTTGTCCGTTTTGTTCATCCTGGGCATCTGTGACTCTCTGGACCTTGACAGAGTCCCCTTTGTGATTTAGCCATTAGTTCTATAATCTTGAAAAGCTCACAGATAGTGCCACAAGATTCCATAAAAAATTGTCCTCTTCATGCATTTAAAACTCTTTTCATGAAGCATAATATCCTTTCCATAATAAGAAATCCAACCCAAGAATGAGATTATTATATTTGAATTTTAATCCCCAGGGGCTTGCATATAATAGGTACTCAATAAATGTTTACAAAAAAGAAATGATTGCACATATATGGTTATGTGCATTGTTGATTAATAGGCTAGATTCTGGAATTAGAAAATCTGAAATTTAACCTTTAGTTTTTCCAAATAGAGAACTATTTGATACCTGGGACACAATGTTTGAAATGGTTAATCTCTGTCCTCATCACAGCTAGATCATAAATAATAATATAAACTTTGTCACAGAAATGCTAAATAGTTCTTTGTAAATCTCTTTTTCTTAATGGGGAAAAGCCCCTTTATTTTTTTTTCCTCATTGGAACTGGTGCCAAAACAAAAGCAACAGATCAAATATGACTGGTCTGGAATGAAGGTGGGATATGAAGCCAAGGGTAGAATATAAAATCAGACTGGAAACTAATTTGGAGATGTATAGCAAGCGGCAAACTCCACAAAAAACAATGTGAAAATATAAGTGCACTAATGCGAAAGGCAGAACTAAGGTCAAGATTAGTGGAGAGAACAATACAGTTGGGACCCCAGTGGGACTAGGATTTGGGGCTAAGGAACTCCAGTGTCATGGTCTTACAGCATTCAAGTTTTCATCTTCATCAAGATGCAGGCCTATCTTAGTAGTTGTGGCATCCTGAGTCTTAAAACTGAGGCCCCCCCAGAGCCAACGTGTGATATCACCCACCTTCTGCTTATTTACAACAACACCATTTGATGACAGTGAGGTTTGCTACCACCATTTAGAAAAGGGGACCAAATGACAAAATTTGCCCTGGAGGATGCTGGACCTATGTAAAATTATGGTAGGTCATTCCATTTCCATCCCATAATAATAACATGAAACCAAACGTTTTGTTTTCCTTTTTCCCCCTAAAAGAGAAGTATGTAGTTTTAGCTTTTCTATGGGAAGAATCTCGATTAATAATGTAAGACATAGGGTAGTGTCACCCCAGCCTCTGCATCACATGCCCCTTGAAACAGAGCAACTGGTTGTTGTGGAGAAGTCTCTAAGAGGCCCCAGCTTTACTATATCAGTATAATATAACTAGTGGCCCAGTGCATGGATTTGTGCACATTGAAAGGAAATTAATTAGAATAAATATTTTAATATTGCTATTTTCCCTTTCTCTATAATAGCAGTGTCAACCAAATTCACGATCAACAATGACAGATCGAAACACACACATGTGATTGGCACCAGTGAGAGCTTTATATGTATTGTGCATGCATGAGTCAATGTAGCCTTTTATATACATAGAATAAACTTGCTAAATTAGACCTGCTTTATGATTTAGCTAAACTTTTTCCAGCCTAGACAAGCAACTCAACTTCTCTTTCAGGTAATTGTCAGCAACACAGCAATAAATATCAACATGAAGCAAATTATTATTGAGGATCATGCAGGGAGAACAAAGGATAAAATATTTAACTGCAGCAGTTTTTTGCTATATTCTGTGCAGTGAGTAAACCTAAAGACATTTTCAAGGTCCACCATTTCTTACTTCTTTTCAGTCAGGTCAAGTTTCTAAGCTTTCTAAATCAATGTTTTATTTGGCTAATGAAAAGAAAATAGGATTCCACCGAGTCTCCTATCTACCTACTCCAGGACTTCTGTGAGGATCAAATGAGATGAGGCATGGGAAAATGCTTCACAGACATTTGGTTAAAGTGTAAAATGTTTCCACCTGGCTGTAAAACAAGTTGTGTTCCTGGGCTGAAGAAACTGCAAGGAGGCTAGTCGTCTCTAGGGAGAGGAAGCTGGGTGTTGCTACGTGACATCATTACCTGGTGCCCACAGCGACCGTTTTTGGACTGGGCTGTGCTATGGGCTACATTTGCGCCATGGGGACTCAGCAGTGTCAGCTGCTATTTGGTGGGGTGTTGCTCTAGGGTGGTGGTGGGGCCTGTGTCTCACTTGGGGGAAGCCAAGTGTTGCTTTGTGGGCACCAAGTCCGCAGTGCAGTTTCTCTGTAGATGGCCAGTGCACGTCACAGCAACTCCTGCATTGAGCATTTGCCCCCTGGTGGTCAGTGTGTGTCATAGCAACTGGTTAGATGGTCAAACACTTAGCATATTAGCTTTTTATGTATATAGATAGATGTATTCCCGAAGTGAGTCTGAAATGTGTTCTGATATGGACACAGGGAGGAGTTCTTTGATTGCCCAAACTTGTAGGGGGGTTAGGCTGAAGATTGCTTAAAGAATAATCTAGAGCCTTAGCCTGTTTGACTTAGTGGATAGAGCATTGGCCTGCAGACTGAGGGTTCCTGGGTTTGAGTCCAGTCAAAGGCACATACCTTGGTTGCAGGTTCCCAGCTCTGGTCAGGGGCAAGCAGGAGGCAACCAATTGATGTGTGCTTGAGAGACATGTTGGTGTCTCTCTCTGTCTCTCCCTCTCTTTTCCACTCTCTCTAAAAATCAATGGAAAAAACATCCTTGGGTAAGGATTAAAAAAAAAAAGAAAGAAGAATCTAGAAATGTAGATAAATACTATAGTATCACATGACACTCCTAAATATTTAAATATTTAATTTTATGTAGACACCTGCTGTAGAATAAAAGTCTCTTATATCTTTGCACAAATATTACATTTAATATAAACATTGGAACTACTCATGTTACCTTAAAAACACTTTCCTTCAAAATGTTTCACTTTGACCATTGTTTTAGAATGGTCATGATATTGGCAGGTTAAATTAAAATCACAGTTGTCTGTTGTAAAACAGGGGCTAGGTTTGAATCTGAAGTCAGTACCATGTAAATTACAAAGCTTTCTACAATGCAGGTATTATGTTTCCTTGTGGAGCCACATGGACTGCCAGTGTCATTCAATGTGAAACATACCCAGACTGAGGCAGCGTGCATACCTGCAGAGGGTCATGGCAGGGTGTTACGTGGAATACCCAGCAATGCAAGGTAATCAGGCAGCAAGCCAGGGCTTAACTTGCAGTCCAACTACAGGGCTCACATCAACCTAATGGATTGGGAGTTAATGTGCTTTTAATTCCTATACTCTGTAATTTCTGCAGATAGCATTTGACCAGTTTGGAAATCTGTGAAATCTTGAGAAAAAAAAAAAAAAGCAAATTAGTAGCTGACTGGAGGGTTGTTGAAGTGTACTTATTGCATTGCATACTGAGATAATTTGTGATTAGACTCCATACGTTTTTCATAAATTCCATAGTAAAATAACGTCAAAACTTGTTTTATGTATTATTTTATTTCTGCGGGTTTTCTGATGGCCAAACATTACACTACTGAACCCAGCTGACTTCCCTTCACTAAAAAAAATCTACTCCACTTGGGTTAGCAACCAAGTAATTCCTCTGCTCTAACTCTCCATGCTCAACTCACCCCTTACTACAACTCTAAATGTGCTTGAGTATTCAGGTACACACACAATCCGTATCCTTGCACAGTGCTGGTTCTGTATTCATGATGCTTTCACCAGCAGATGATGGTTTTCTGTATCTTGCTGCAAATTTCAATTCAATTAGACACACATGTATTGATCCTAAGACCCATTATGGTGTGTGGCTCAGAGGTAGTACACATTTGTATTTGTAAATAAATGATGAAATGACCATGTACAAATGTTTTCTTAAGTGCCACAGGGAATAGAAGGATACAAAGGATATGATCTTTAATCTTAAGGAAGACATAAGCTACATGAGACAATAATGTAAACAACTGACTATTAAAATCATATGAAATAAACTTCATAATCATGAAGGCAATAGATAAGGCACATTTGAAATTTAAAAGGGGGTATTGCAGGGAGATCAGGGAAGGTTTTCTAAGAAGGTGGCATTTGATTTCTGGGCTTTGACTTTTAAATACAGGAAAAGGCACATCAAGCTTCAGGAAAACTCTGAGCTGTGCTTTATGGTATAAGTATGTGAGACTCACCACGGATCTGGAAAAATTAAAACCCAAGGTATATAGTACATAACCAAGGAGCATTCTTAGTTCCAGCTCTGTGTGAGCACATGGAACAGCATGGTCTAATTTAATTTCTAGGACCTTAAAGACAAAAATAACTATCCAGAAAACAAAACATTATCAAAGAACACCCAAGAATGTAGCTATTTGAGGAAAGCCAAGTGACAAGCTAAATCACACATTTTGTGTTATGATACATATCTATGCTGTTAGATACTGGGGCTATAACTGTCAATCAAAAGAATGGGTCTGTTATTCCCATTGATCATAGGATTTATTGGAAAAGAAAGTAAATACATTGTACAGGAATTAATATATAGTTAGAAGTTGTAAGAAGTGCAGTGGAGAAAAAATAAAGGGTCAAACAATATTTCAATTAAGACATAATGAAAGCCTATAGAAGGAACTTAAATTTAGTATTTACTTTAAAGAATAAAGAGACTTAGGCCAATCAGTTTGGAAAAACATTCCAGGTGTTTATGAAGACAATATTTCTGAAAGGAGTTTATTTATTTATTCATTTTTTAAAAAAATTTTAATCCTTCCTAGAGGAATACATTTTTGAGTGAAATTCACTCCATAAATACATTAGGAGCAAAAGGCATAGCTTCTGACCAGATCCTTGCCACTCTAGCCCAGATATAGTGTCTTAATGCAGGGAAACAAGTTCCATCAACTGTCAACTTAAGGGTGTGTCTGCTTCTTGCTGAAAGCAGGATCTGCATGTGAGAAACCAGAAGGAATGAAAGAAAAGTCAGTATAGCATCATCTGTGAGTAGGAAAAGGTGTGGGAGGAATATCTGTATAGTTGGATGAAAGAAAGATTTTAGAGTGTCTTTCAGAAAAGTAAGGTCTTTGATACTAGGTATCATGCATGTCACTGAAGAGTTTAACATAAACAAGTGACATGGCCAAATATATTTTTTATTTGGTTATTTACCTGCACGTGAAGCCTAGATTGGAAATCAGACAAAAGAGAAAAGTTAGGAGGTTATTACAAAAGGGGGCGTGAGAAAGAGAGGAGGTCAAGAATAACTCGTAGTTTTCTGGCAAAAACAAGTTAAAAAAATTGGAATGTGAACTACAGAATCAGGGAGTCCTAGGAAAGGACAGCCGTGTAGGAGAGTGGGAAATCAGGGGCTTTGTTTTTGTTGCATTAAAATTGGAGATTTCTCTGAGGCGTCCCACACAGATAGTTAGTCAGTTGTAAATAAAAGTGGAGGTTAGGAATAAGGTTCTCAGCTATAGATAAACGTTCAGGGCCCATGAGTATATGAAATGATTCTACTAAAAAAGAACAGAAGCTAGCTTTCATATGAAAGTACAATGTGTATTCTAGAATTTTGATTGCACTCTTTGGATTCAAGATATGATATATAGTAAATAAATTTGAAGTAAGAATGATTTCCCTGAGAGTTAATAAGCACTTCAAAAGAAATAAAATATATTCATTTTAGGGTATATTGAGTGAATTTTAAAAGCAAAAAAATATCAATTTTTTTTCTACAAAACTGTATTTTGTATGTGCCACTTAAAGGAGTATATCTATATTTTAATACAACTTATGTATATAAACATTTTTAAAAGGAATACTAGTAAAATAAGAAATAAATGAAAACTCTCACGAATGTAAGTAAATAATAATCCTGAATGCAAGAAATTAATTACTAATCAAATAGTATTTATGTTATCAAAGAAGTTGCAATCTGGACTTTTGTATGCAACTTATCTACATAATAACATTATGAAAATCTACATATTTAAAAACAAAATCCAAAATGTTTAAATTATAACAAAATTTTAATTCTGTACCTAATGATAAATTTTCTTAATATCATGTTAACAAGACAAAAAAATGACATTATGTGTATGGGCATATATATGTCAATTATGTTAACAAGTTATCCTATATAATAAAAACCTAATATGCAAATAGACCAAATGTCGGACCCTTGGCAGAACAACCAGTTGCTATGATGCACACTGATCACCAGGGAGCAGATGCTCAACACAGGAGCTGTCCTCGGCCCGCAGGCCTCAGGCCGGCCAAGGAGGTTGCCAGCAGGGGTCCCAGGATCGCCCTGCTGGTCATCCCACAGGCCAGCCCTGATCACAGGCCAGGCGTAGGGACCCTACCCATGCATGAATTTTGTGCACTGGGCCTCTAGTTTTTTAATAATAAATGATGAAGTCAAAATATTTATTGTTGTTTACAACATGAATACTAAAAATTATCATGAACTATGTTTAGTATTTCTAGGTATAAAACTGTTTAACATTTCGGTTTGATAGTTTGATCATCCCCATTCAGAGCATTTTTTGGTAAATTTAAAAAAAAATAATATGATTCATATAGATAAAATTTTGTATGTAAAGTTATACAAGACGGCCATAAACTCTGGAAACAAAATTAAACTAACTTGGTAATTAGTTATTGATATTATATTACATTGCATGATACATTCAACATGTTATCTCATTAGAAAATGCAGTTTCATGTTCTGTGTAAAATTTTAATGAACATGGAACATTAATACAACATTTTTAAATTTTTCATTTTTTAATTATAATTGAGTTCAATATAATTTTATATTACTTTCAGATGTATAGCACAGTGGTTAAAAATTATATAATTTATAAATTGATCCCTCCAATAATTCAAGTAAGTTCCCATTTGGTAGCATACATAGTTATTAGTTATTACAGCATTTCTATCAATACATAAAGTATATCTGGCAAAAACAAGAAAAAGTTATCTGATGTGTTGCTTCAGATAATTTTCTTTCTGACTTTCAGTGAATAAATATGGGCCTCTGATATATTCCACCAGATGTAAGCAAAGGAAATTTAATATGTAAAATCAATCTATCAGTCAATAGAAAATAAATTTAAAAATACATATTTCAGGACTCTATGGCCATGCTGTATATGTTTTTATCACTACCACAAATTATGTAAGGTTCTTTTAAGGTTATTATCTATTGTTAAGATGGAATTTGTAATAGCTAACTATTTAGATCAGTTTTGAGAAGACCTGTTAGGTATGCAAAGACTTTCTTGGGCTACATAGGCATGGTGGGGCTAACAGATCCACCCCACACTCTTAACTTTCATATTTGATCTTAAAAGTCCTCTGTCTTAGAACTCCTGAGGTGTAGGTGCAATTCTTGTTTTGTCTTCTCACTTTTTTATAAGGGTCCTCTCTGTTGACAGAATAACATACTTTGATTTACAATGAGTGTTTACGCTCTTTGGTTCTTCCACTCATCACCGTGAGAAGAGGATGACCAGTCTAGTTCATTGGTCCACTGAGATGTATTGAAATAAATCAGAGAGAGCCCCACCGTTATCCTAATATTGTGTTCAAATGCATATAAAAAATGTAAATGTCTATTATGTAGCCTACAAGAGCTCTTCTTTCTCTTTATCTACCAGTAACATGTGCTGGTCCTAAGCAAATAGCAGTGAGAAATGTATTTCCTATTAAATGTTAGTTAAATAAAAAAGTGTTGGAGGAAAATAAAAGTCCAAGCTATTTTTAACTGTCAGAGAAATATGTGTCGTAAGAAAAAAATGAGTTTTAAGAGGAATAAAAGCATGCACTCTGGACTTATTAAAATAGATAAATAGCCCTGGCTGGGTGGCTCAGTTGGTTGGAGCATCATACTGTACACCAAAAGGTTGTGAGTTTGATTCCGGGTCAAGGCACATACCTAGGTTGGGGGTTCGATCCCTGGACAGGGTGTGAACAGGAGGCAATCTATTGATGTTTCTCTCTCACATCAGTGTTTCTCTACCTCCCCTTTCTTTCTCTAGAATAAACAGACAGAAAAAAATTATCCTCAGATGAGGTTTATAAAATAAATAATAAATAAGGATAAATAACCATTTTACTAAGATTTATTTTGTGTGTAACTATCTGACACTCTTTGATGTCTCACCATTGAGAGATGATGATGCCCTAACCGGTTTGGCTCAGTGGATAGAGCATCGGCCTGTGGACTGAAGGGTCCCAGGTTCGATTCTGGTCAAGGGCATGTACCTTGGTTGGGGGCACATCCCCAGTAGGGAGTGTGCAGGAGGCAGCTGATCAATGTTTCTCTCTCATCGATGTTTCTCTCTCATCGATGTTTCTAACTCTCTATCTGTCTCCCTTCCTCTCTGTAAAAAAATCAATAAATATATATTTTAAAAAAAAGAGAGATGATGACAATGTGACTGAGGTATATATGTCCATATTCTGGAGTAAGAAAAATGGTCAAAAATGACTATAAAACCAAAGGTTATATAAAGCTCACAACTGTTTTTAGCAGCTGGGAGGACAAGCCCAGGCTTCCCCCAGTTACTGAGGGCTGCGGATAACGTAGGAAATGGTCAGTGTAATTGTAATATATTAAACCAGGGCCCACAAACTAGAACTCATGGGGCAGACAAATTCTGTCCACTGGCTGTTTTTGTAAATATCATTTCATTGGGACACAGCCATGTCCATTGGTTCATATGCTATCTGTGGCCTCTTTTGTACTATTGTGGCAAAGCTGAGTAGGTGCAACAAGATGGTATGGACCAGAAAGCCTAAACCTATTTACTATTTGGCCTTTTACATACTATGTTTGCCCACCCTTCACTCTAATCTATGCTTAAAATGATTTCCAAAAATTAAACTTTGGTTAATGTCCTGTATATAATTAAGAATATTTAGGAAACTAGTGGCTCCTTCTTTTGTACATTCTAGTTCAAAGCAGATTATTAAATAGAACTTTAACCCTATATCAGAACTATTAGCTTACAAAGTAACAGTTCAATGTTTCCTAATGCTGTCTCTAAAATAATGTTCACTGTGACATGCTCACAAGTGAACTGTGTAACCTATGAGTCTTACAGCATTATCTCTAAACAGGACAGAGAGAAAATAATGAATGTGTAATTAATAATTCTTACATCCTGTCAACCAATATGTAGCAAATTATATAAAGCAAATAAAGCATATAAAATCAAATTTGAGTTAAAAGCATTTTCCCCTGTTCTCATTAGGAGCAAATTCTGATGGGAGAGACAGATATTGCTTAAAAAGCCCAATAAATCTGAAGTTACAACTGTGCTAAGTTTAGCGATGGAGTAGTGTGTGTTACTTTTAGAACCATTGAGAGAAGCAACTATTACAGACAATGTGAATATGATTAAAGAGGGATGTGGGTACAGCAAAATCAGAGTTCAAGCCAGAAGCCACTTTCAAGCAGGGGAAGGAGCTATGCACGGAGCACAGCCAAGAGCCAAGTTCAGGAGCCCACAAGGACAAGAAGGGTAGCAAAAGCAAGTACCTGACCCAAAGGCTCAAGACACTGCCTTTATTTCTGAGGAAAACTTCCTGGTACCATCACTAGAAAATAAGTGAGAACAGACCTCAGGGCTACTCTCTTGATAGGCAATGAACACACTAGAACACTAAGTGTAGGTAACGGCTTATTTGCAGTATTGTTATTTCAACTTAAAAAAATCTAAGTTAAGATACTAACATGAAATAAAATATGAACTTTAAAATGTTCCATATAATATATGTGCTAGGTGGCATGACATAAGAAAAAGAACGTACTCTTTTAAGCTAATGGACTATGATTTAAAAGCCAATCTGGTTGTCATATGCATGTGATTTAGGTTCCAGGAGCTCAGGGACCATGTCTAAATTTCCCATGTGTCCAGTGCTCAGCAGAATGCCAGCCACATGGTGGGTGCCTGGGAAATATTTTTGAATGGTTCACTGGACAAGTTATTTGCTCTGGTCCTTAATTGGCAATAAATTCCAGAGCCAATATTAAAACCCAGGTCAGTTTATATCTACTCTAAATTAAAAAACAACTATCTTACCTATTCAGTTGTGATGGAAAATAGAATGGAATCATGCTTGGCTGGCCCAATTTATGGGGCTATAATAGGACCAAATATGATGTTATTATATGATAATCTGTTTTGTTAAATCTGAAACACTGGAAAAGTATAAGTCATCGAAAGATGGAAATGTAATAAATTTATATTCTTCTTTTATAGTTAGAGTTAATATTCGTTAGGAGTAGAGAACTAGAAAAAGACCATCTTAAAACATATTTTTCTTTTTATATTGAGAGGTTCTGAAACCTCTAGCATATTATTTCTTGTGTTCATAATTAAGTATTGTAGGTTCTTATTTAATGATATTTTTTTACCATAAACCTGGGATATATTTTAATTTATTATTAAAATATAATTTTAAATAAATGTATAATATATTTAATACTATTAAATATATCACATATAGTATGTAATTAATAAATATATGTTAATATATTTATTCAACAACTAAGTCTTTTCAAATTACTTTTTCTCAACCAATTGATGTCTTACACAAAGAGAACATTTGCATTTTGGAAGCCTTAAAATCACGGTTTTTGTTTTTTGTTTTTCCTTTACCACAATATGAACACATCCTCCAGTTTCCCAGGGTCAGTCCTGATCAATAGACATATGACTTCTGAGAACACCACAAATGGTAAGAGTTATTTTTAAGTCATCCTCCATATTTTCACTAAAAATCTCTCTGCTTGAGGCTCTAGTCAATCGAAAGAAAAAAAAATGCTTATGCTTTGAAATAAATATTTGATAAAATATGGAGAAAATGTCTCAAATTTCTCATCTGAAATTGTATAATACTTAGTTTTCCTATCATTTTAAACATATACTTCTTAATTAGCTAATAATATAGAATTTGAGTGTCAAGAAATTTGAAACACTCCATGTACCCAGAATAAAACAAACAAAAACCCACTAAAACTATAGATTTAATTTTTAATTTTTGAGTTGTTTTAAGATCCAAATATACAATTTTTTTCATATGTTTGTTTGGGGTTACTATAGTTTCAGCTGGGCATTATTAGATGGGCATCTCATGTGCATTTCATGATCCACACCATCATTTCAAATTTCAACGTACACACAGATGAATTACTGGGCATCTTTTGAAACTGCAGCTCTGGATTCCATAGGTCTGCAGTAGGACTCAAGAGTCTGTATTTCTAACCAGACCCCACATGATGCCACTGCAACTCTCAGTTCATTTCCAACCTTTAGACCTGAACTTAGTTCTCTTTGGAAGCTGCCTTTCCTCTCCCCGCCCCGCCCTCCTCAACCAAGATCAGACAAAACATGGCTCCATAAGGGAAGAAGGCCAGGGTGGGCAGCAGACCCAGGAAGCCATGTCCTGCTGAGACAACACGAAATGAGGACCTCCCAGCACAGGACTGAGGCTACCAGAGTGGGTGAGTTTGGATACTCAAGCGCAAAAAAAAAGTAGCAAATGTTGTTACACACATGTAATCAACCTATTAAAGTACACAATGTTGTCATACAACTGTTATTGAACTAAAACGTCAGAAAACATACAAAGCTTTTAAAAAAAGAAAATAAATTGTAGTCACCTGCCTAAATATTATAGGAGACAGGCTTTCATGGTTAGAGTAAACTGTCTAATGTAAGACCTTTAATTCATTGTTTTATCTTATAACAATTTCAGAATACACAAATGCCGCAGTTTCATCTGAGACTTTTTCTCCTTCAGGAACAGCTATCCTGTTGTGTGACATAATGATGCTAGGATGTGGGACGCACTGTCTCCTTTCATAGCACTTTTTACTTACTTCATTTAAATGAACATAGCTCCCCCCCCCCACACACACATCTTTTTAGTGAATATAATAAAAAGAAAATAAAAAAGTAGAAAACAGTTAATTTAGAAAAATCTTATAATTTCCAAGATATCAAGATACTTTTTTAGCATGGACAGCAAACAGTAGCCTCATTGTTTGTTTCCGAAAAATAACAATTGAATAGACTTATTTGTATTTTTGGTAATTTCCTCCTTAAACAGAAACACTTTGGTTGTCTTTACCATGTCTAGTTATTTAAATTATTTTTTAATGTGGCAAAGGCCTTGGAATTAATCAGCCCCATCTGCATACACAAAAGACATGACATAAGGAACAAAAAACGTCTGAGGACAAAACTAGGCTTCCTTTCACAGGCAATAGGGGAAATTAGTGTCATCACTAGGTTGAAGACATAAAGAGATTCAAAATTAAAAATCCTTTGAACGCTTCCAACAAGATTCCTATAATCAGCTGAAAGATAAGTAATGATCAAAGCCCTTTAAAACAGTATTGTTCACTCCATTAGAACTGTTTAAATGTACCCTACCATTCACCAGAAATTATACAAGATTACTGCAGAAGCCATGCTATTGTTTCAGCAAGGCACCCAGATGTTTTAAGGATGGCTTCCCCCACTAACGTAAGGTTAAAAGCCAAGATACAAAAACAGCTGCAGTTATAAACCTTAATTACCAGGAACATCCCACCACATAGGTGCTCAATTGCCCTGACAAATTGATTTATCTTGAAGAGAGTGGGCTGGAGTTGGTGTTTAGGGACTGGGAATGGCAAGTTTGCTCCCTCCTACATGGAATCAAATGTTGGCTAATTCTTCAAACAAAACCTTCCAAAGCCTTCACTAACTTTGTATCTGGGAAATGTTAACCTCTTAAAGATTTCTTTTTCATTTAGTCCATGTTATCCCAGCCCCAGGATGATGGGTGGAAAGAGATAAGCACGTTTTTACACACCTCATTACCACTGTTATTTTATGCATTTGCCCAGGGATATTACACACAGCAGTGCCATGTTGGGATCTGAGAACATTCCTAAGCAGGAATTCAGAATAATGAACATCTGACAGATTTACTAACTCCTTTACTCCCTCATACACTGTGAGGTTTTAATAACAACATTGTTATTCTTTTATTGATAACAATTTGGAGAGGACATTTTCTGTCTCCATCTTTAAAAGTACTGAAGGGTTCACATGGCATTGTTTATTACCACTAGCTGAAGATGGTAAAAGAATTAGCAGGATTTTAGAAAATGATTACTAGCCATTTTGAAAAAATATAGCAATTTCAATTTTATGTTCTAGTCAATATCAGCTTAAATGTCACACCAAAACTGAATCAATAATGCACAGAGAGAGGGAAATGTTACAAGCTAAGTAAAATCTCTAAAAGTGTGTGAACCAAATCAAAATCAAGTAACATGAGTTGAAATGTGGTGCTACTAAGGTCAGATTTTAAACTTCTAGCCCAGTTTTGAATATATTTAACACTAGATTTTTTCACCCTCTCGCCTTATCTTCAGCTCTCAAATATTATATAATCAAAGCAAGGATAAAATGAACATAATTTATAACCTCAGACAAGGCAGGAACTCAAAATTACAGGTAATGCTATAGAAAACGGAGAAGTGCAATGTCAGTGGGTTTGCCTTAGAATGATGGAAATGGCTTTCAGAGGCTCCAATACATACATATTTAACAATTAAACAACAACAAAACAGCCTGCAGCCATGACTTCTGGTAGTCCTCCCTCCTCATCCATCCCCAAGATGAACCTTAGGGGAATCGCAGGGGGATAGCCTCAGTGGCTTGTATTCTGAAGCAAATCACTGTGAGTTTTGAATGTGAGATGCATTAAATTCACCATCAGGAGTTCTGAACCCTAACAACCACAATAACAATCATAACTTGTATTTACTGAGCACCCACTCAGTACTTTGCTAACCACTTCTCAAGCATAATCTCTTCTGAGGATACACATGTTTTAGAAAATCAGAATCTCTGGAGGTGAGGTCCTCGCACCACTCAGATGATTCAATTCATGTGGTTTAAAAACAGCTCTGAAAAGGACATCACTCTCCAACTAAGTTTCCAAATCCTGAGGATGAGTACAGTGAACAAAGCTTTAGGATGCCTCAGAGAAGACCTGGCCCACCCTCCCCCACACCCACAGGAACATTTACCTGAGTCATAGAAGAGATTCCAAGGATATTTTTGAAAAACATTTTTTTCCCTGCTATAACCCTGGGCTCCCATACTTCTCTCTCAGTGGTTGTATTTCCAAGTTTCTTAGAAACTTTTGAGATACATTGGCCCAGGCTTTCATCCAGCAGTTCTCAACCTGTGGGTCGCGACCCCTGAAAATACATCCTGTATATCAGATATTTATATTACGATTCATAACAGTAGCAAAATTACAGTTATTAATAGCAACGAAAATAATTTTATGGTTAGGGGTTACCACAACATGAGGAACTGTATTAAAGGGTCGCGGCATTAGGAAGGTTGAGAACCACTGGACCGTGTGTATCCAAAACAGGCCTGTGATTAGCATCTTTGTTGTGTACAAAGAAGACTCCAATCTTTGTTGTGTTTATCTCTGATTTTGTTGTGTTTATCTCTGATTTGTAGTGTTCTTTGCACCAAGTAAAGAGTGAGCTTTGAATGAAGATCTGTATACTCTATGTTCCTTGGCAAAGTACTTCTTAAAATTATTTTAAGAAATCATCATCTTTCAGGCCTTCACTTATGCTGGTTCTTCCATTTGAAACAGTTCTTCATCAGTCCCAACCCTGTCAGCTGGTAAAATCTGAATAACTTTTCCTGGGTCTTGAATTCTCTTACTGTATTTTAGAGGTGAAATGTAAATTTTTCAGAGAAGCCACAATAGACGATGACTTACTCAAGGGAAGGCAATGATCTCATTTACTTTTGAAGCAGCTATTCTGACAAGCTTTATTTTTAAGCATCTAAAAGTAAAATTTCAAACTATGCTTATTGAATGAATGAACAAAGCTTTTCGGAGTAACAATATTTTTAGACTATGGAAACATTTCAAAAGATTGATAAACTTCATTAATAAATTTGCATTCTTTAAAAATATTTTTGGCAACTCTTAAAATTTAATTTTTAAATACAATATATGGAACTTCATATATTTGAATGATCTAATGTCTACTTAAAAATACATGGCGAATGTGTTAACTTTGAAGTAGTTTAATCCTTCACTTAGATGATGACAAGCTACATATACCTGTGCATTCTTCATGTATGCCTTCATTAACTAGACTTTAAAAGAATACATAAAGTGTATTCAGCTGCATTGTTCTCACTGTTAAAATCACAGGTTGTTTCTAGCCTTTTTCCCCCAGTTTTATTGAGAAATAATCGAAATACATCACTGTGTAAGTCTAAGGTGCATATGAGGGGGGTTTGATTTACAGATATTGTAAAAAGAGCAGCCCAATTGTTTCAGCTAACATCCATCATCTCATGTAGAAATAATAAAAAGAAAAGAAAAAAGTTTCTTATTGTGGTGAGAACTCTTAAGATTTACTCTCTTAACAACTTCCCTGTATATCTATCATTCAGCACTGTTAGCTACTAGTAGAGTCACAATGCTTTATATTACATCCTAGTAATTATTTATCTTATAACAAAAGTTTGTATCTTTGATCATCATTTTACAATTCCCTCTCCCTCACTTCACTTCTGGTAAGCATAAGTCTGATCCTGGTTTCTTTTTTTTTTTTTAGATTCCACATGTATGTGCTTATAGAGTGGCTCTATTAGTTTACAATCCCACCAACAGTGCACAAGGATCTTCTTTTCTCCACATCCATCCAGCATATTGATCTATCTTTTTGATGATGGCCAACCTAACAGGCATGAGGTGATATCTCATTGTGTTTTTAATTTGCATTTCCCCAATGACAAGTGATGTTCTTGACCATCTCTTTATGTACCTGTTGGCCTTTCAATTTCTGGTCATTTATTTCACTGAAATATACCAGCAACTTTAAAGGATTGACTTTGATGTGTACACTAAGTAATGTGAAGATAGCTAATCAAAGAAATCTCATATAACATATGACTAAATAATCTGGCAAAAACACTATGGTGAAAGCTGAAATTCTTTGGAGTGGAAGGCTTCTAGATGATACTGATGTGCAATGTAAAGGGTTAACTCAGACTCACCTTTTCCGGCCACTTTTCCATAGGTAATACTTCCAAATCTAAAGGCACTGCTATTTTACTGAGCACCCACTCAGTACTTTGAAATAAGTCATATATTTCACTGAAAGTGAGTTAAAGTGTTTTCGGCATTTGTTCTACATGACAAACTACGGGCAATGTGGAGAGAGCTGGATTTTATTATATGCTGTTCACATTAGGCCCCAAATTTTTGATTTTGACTCTTTAAATATATATACACTTCAGATAGCTTCATGATAGAAGAAAATGGCATGTTAAAATCTGTTTAAAGCATACCATATCAAAATGATTGCTACTGGCTGGGCACTTTCTTCATTATTCCATTTTAACTTAACCATGTCATACTCCTGCCTCTTAGGCATATTGGCAGGGATAGCTTAATGAGCTAAAAAGGCAGAAAAAAAAAGAAAGAGGGGGAAAAAGAGTTAATGGGCTAGATCATTTTGGTAGTCCTGAACTGAAAAAGGCTTTTTTTTTTTTTCAATATAGATTTTAAAAAATAAATATGCTAACATGCCCTTGTTCACCTTTATGGAAATCTTGTGTTTGCTGTTATCAAGTATCAGCATTGGCAGCATAATTTTCATGCCCAATTTTGAAAGCCAAACTCTTCTGTTCCTGACAACATTCAAATAGTCACATAAGCATTGTGTTCATAGTTACAAGTAAGATAATCGGAGTATCTCCCTCCATAAAGCACTTTTTCTTTAATAATAAGGAAGAAAAAATGAGAGTTTTATCTCAGAATGAGGTCATTTTTTGAATATTTGGGTGCAATTCCAACCACACCTAGGAATAGCAAACTCCATCACATACATTATGTCTGCATGCAATTTTTTTACTCATTTTTCCAAGGAACAAGAAACATCTGTCTTTTTCAGTCTCTTCACAGCATCCAACCCCACAGACAGATGTTTTCAAAACCAAGTTGTGTGTGAACATTTAAAGGAATACTATATTTGCATAAACGCTGGGAATTCCAAGCTCCGTGCTTTCCATGCTGTTTTAGTTTTTCAAATCAATATTTTTTTGTTCGGTGGCCGTCATTTTGTTTTACTCCTCATAAAGCAGACATTGTGTGCACACATCTGTTAAATCTGGGCTGCATTTATTACAGTTCTGTTCTTCCAGAAACAGGAAGGATTAATTACCACAGGCCGGCTCTAGAAGCACCCCCGTGTTTCTTAACACACAAAATTAATTCAGAGTTGACAAAACTCTTTCAGACACAGCCTGCTTCCTGCTGATGACGCTTTATTAGCATATTCTTCCCAGAAAAAAAAAATGCCTCATAGACCCTTTTTACCTCTCCTCTGAGTTCAATTTGTGCAGCACTGAGTGACAGGCAGCAAAATGGCTTGAATATATCTAAGGCAAGTTGCCAAAATCTTCCCGATAGAAGCACTTTGGAGCCTTTGTTCTGAGCACATTAAAGTCACAGAAGGTCCATGTACTTTAGACAGTGTGGGGCAGGCAGGATGTTCTCAGTAAGACAAAACAGCAGGTGATAAATGACATTAAATAACAGTGAGAATTTACCACAGACTAAATTAACTGCTGGAGTGAAATGTTCTCAGCTCTAAGGCTATATTAACAGTGAATTTATAATTAGGCGATTATCATACTTTTTAGTGGGTGAGGAAGTCTATATGTAAAAATGATGAAGACAGCTCTATTTGAGTCTGGAGAGACACCGCTGGAAGTGCCTCTGAAAACACTAGAGAATAATTCTTCTTTCAGGCCTTATAAAGTCATTTGTAAAAATAAGTGCTTGAGGTAAATTAGACGGCTGGATCTCTCTCTCTCTCTCTCTCTCTCTCTCTCTCTCTCTCTCTCTCTCTCTCTCTCTCTCTCTTAAAAAAATGCAGCCTCAGAAAAGAGACTGCCAGGAAATCAAACTCTCCAAAATATAGCCCTTGTAGGTATTCCCACAATTAATCAGAAGTTAATTACTGGCATGAGACTTTTTTAAGGTGAACATTAATTTGTGGTCTTCTTTTATTTCCATTAGAAACCATATTTTTAAAATTACACCATTTATTTTCTAATAAAGAATTTCTCTATGATTCTTATGTGTGTGATGTTATAGGAGCATTTCACTTTGGATTTTACCCTAAAAGTCCTGAGAAGGTAAATAATAGCAATGTAATCTTCCCCAAAAAAATTGTGACAAGGAAAGAAAATGAGCTGCTAAATTTACCATTGACTGGGTTCTCCTAAAATCATCACTCTGCAATAGTTCTGTCAAATACCCTTAAAGAAAAGGATAAAAACAGAAAACTACAATAACCTTTAAACTGTTTCAACCCATTTCCCCTTACACGTTATTTTTCTCTCCCAAGCCTAGGCTTAGGTCCCATGAATAGTGTTTCACAGTTTCCTGCCTATCCCTAAGAATCCCTTCCTCAAAGGGGAATGGCCCACATGGTGCCAGGAGCACATATGGGCCTTTGGTAGACTTCTCACCATGTAACATCTTGTGCACTTTCCATGAGGATTGCTTTTAAAGCTAGAACACTTCATTTTTGGCAACCAAGACCCATATGTCTAGACACATTATAGTGCTTGGTTACAATTGTATTTCCATAATAAAGTAGTATCCATTCATTCATAACTTTCTCAAAAAACTCTCCTTTTGGGCTTTAAACACTCCAGGTTTAGCCTCAGCCAAGAGGTGAATATTTGGAAAGTTTCTGCTAAATCCATTTGATCAGATATTGGCTTATATGACTCAAGAAATCATTTTCCATATGTCCACAAGAATTATTAACCAAAAAGTAACCCGTGAGGAGCTGACTTTTATAAAGTTTTGAAAGTGCCTAGTCCTTTGAGAAACAAACTCAAAAGTTGGAATGAAAGGTTCAAATTTAAAACCGAAAATTTTCTGTATAAATTCATATTCCACTAAAGCATAAACACAGGCACACACAATTCCATTTAAAAAGAATTCTTTTGGACATGTCCCTCTATGTGTTTTCCTTTCCACCTATGATTTTGTCTTGAAAATATTATTAGTGAACTCCCACTTAAACAATTAGAAGTTTAAGGCTGGTTGTATAACCCCTATATACATGGGGAAACTGTAACATTTTTAACCATGGCTGTATTTTCTAATAGCAGGTTAAAGTCCCCAGACATCCTGGTCCTGTGTGCTGTTCTGCATACGATGCCTCTATCATCCAGGTTACTGTTTTGTGGACGATTTTTAAATTTGTATTAATTTAAGTTCTCCCCTTGCCTTTTTTGACATAATCTAGGAAAATCATAAATATACCACATGTATGAAATAACTAAATATAGTGTTGCGGTCAATATGCTCCTCCAACCCATTTCTTCTCTTTTAATCCTCTCTGCCTCTTTTGGGCACCCAGTGTTCTCTGATTCTCAAGGGCATTTTTTATATTCTGGATAAATTAATGAGAGGTAACGTCATCACGGAATGTACCAGCCCTTCCAATTTGCTTTTGTTTAAAAGAATACAGTAGTTTCCCCCCTTAATCTATGTTTTACTCTCCATGGTTTGAGGTAACCAGAGTCAACTACAGGTCTGAAAATACTAAATGAAAAATTTCAGAAATAAACAATTTATAAGTTTTCAATTGCTTGCTGTTATGCTCTGCCTCACCTGGGACATGAATCATCCCTTTCCCCAGAATCTCCACGCTGTATATGCTCAGTGCCTGTTAGTTACTTAGTAACCTTGGTTATCAGATGGACTGTCAGGGCATCTCAAGCTTATGTTCAAGTAGCTCTTATTTACTTAATAACGGCCCCAAAGCACAAGAGTAGTGATGCTGGCAATTTGAGAAGTTGTAAGTGCTTTCTTTATGTAAAGAGATGAAAGTTCTGGACTTTATAAGGATAGAAAAAAACGTGCTTATATTGCTAAGATCTACTAAGAATTAATCTTCTAGCAATGAAATTATGAAGAAGGAAAAAAGAAATATGTGTTACTTTTGTTCTTGCACCTCAAACTGCGAAAGTTAAGTGCTTAGTTAAGATGGAAAAGGCATTACCTTTGTAAGTGGAAAATATGAAAGAAAAACATGTTCTGATTGAAGGGAGCCTGAGAAAGCACTGAGCCTATAGGAAGACTGCAAGTAAGAGATGCTTACATGGATTCAGGAATAGGTTTGACATTTTACCAAATCACATCAGCACAAGAGGAAAGGTAAGTACGATACATTAAGATATTTTGAGAGAGAAACCACATTCACATAACTTTTACTGAAGTGTCTTGTTATAATTCTTCTAGTATTACTTATTTTTGTTAACCTGTTATTGTACCTAATTTATAAATTATATATATATGCATAGGAAAAAACAGTGTACTATCTGTGGCTATAAGCATCTATTTGGGGTCTTGTAACATATCCCCCACAGATAGGGGGATGACTGTACTCATAAAAGCAAGACTAACTCAAGGTGAACAATAAAAGTGATAGTAGAATTTAAGGCACTTGGAACACTGACACTAATGACCCTTTGTTCAAACTGATTTCACAGCAAAACCTTGTAAATTACTTATTTAATTTCTCTGTGCCTTAGTTTGCTCATCCATGGAGTAGGAAAGATGAGTGTCTACCAGTTTGGCTAATTGTGAAGCATAAACATTATGCATGTTCATCATCTAGAAGAGTTCTAATTAAAGATGTTCTCAGTATTTGTCAGCATTAATGTTATCATTATTTTGATTATTAAAGATGACTAAAAAGAGCCATGAAAATATCGCTTCTGGGACCAAATCCAGAACTAATAATTATAAAATATTTTTCACTTTTAAATTATGATAATTCTGATATTCAATAAATATTAATTCACATGCTCTGCATAAAATGTTGAGTACACTCACACATAATTCTTTTTCAAACTTACTAAAGCAGATATTAATCACCAATCCCTGTAAATTGCAAATGACCACATATTGCACCTGAACTGCAAGTCTAAGGGTATTTCACTGCAGTCACATGATCCAAACTAGCTTGCCCTTGGAGTATATGTGGGAAAACTGGGGTTTCATTGCTAATACATCCCAGAGCTCATGTCATTCACTGTAGCAAACCATATTCAATCTCTTCAATATTGACATTTTAAAATTAAAGGCCATATATTACTCATTTAAAAAATTAATCTCCTCCTGGACAGAAGGAGACTTGATTTTGGGGAGTGAACACACAATATACAGATAATGTATTATATAATTGTACACTTGAAACACATAAGATCTTATTAACCAATGTCACCCTAATAAATTAAATAAAAATAAACAATTAGTCAATATGTATTTTTAGAATTTAAATTACTGCAAAAATAATTCCATATTATTTTTACTTATATAGAGAAATCATACACAACATGAACTTAGATGTCTTTTAGAAACTTTTTATCTATTTCCAAACCAAAAGGAATCGTTGCAAAAGTTAAGGAAAATGAATTTTTTTTTTTATGATGTTGAGGGAATCTGGTTAATTTAGATTATTTTTATGTTTATAACAGAGGCACTGTATAGATTTTTTTTTTAGTGTGTAAACAGAATAAAAGTAGAAAAGAAATACCTTATAAAACTGTTTCATAATAGGATCAAAATGATAAAGCCATTATATAATGACTCATATGATTATAAGGCAAGTTAGACAAGGATTACTCACTCTAGTGTAGTATTTACAAAATTGTCTATATATTACTGTGCAATGCAACATATGTTTTTTTTTTTAAAGGATATCGAAGGTTTTCCAAATTTAAGAGACCTCTATAGCCTCTTATGAGCATATATATTTTCCTTGCTATACTTTTATCAGTGGAAATTTCTATACCTAAACCTAAACTTAAAATATAATTGAGCAACAGTTATACATAAAATGTATGTGCCTGTTCTGTTTTGTTTTTGTTTGTTTTTTTCCCTATAGGGTCAGTAATGATGATACTTCAATAACTACCATTTATATAACACTTACTAGTTTATGAGATGTTTCCCAACTCAAGCAAATCACTTCATCATCACAAGAATCCTGACATGTATCCATTAATAACTTCACTTTACAGCCAAGTTTATCAAACCCCTTCTTCTATGCATTACCAGAAACAATGAGAATTGCAATTGAAACTACTCTTTAAAAATGACTGGAGATTTTACCATGTGCCAGGCAGTGCTGTGCAGTTTATGTCCATTATTTTACTAATTTTCAAAACAACAAGGACAGATATGAACTTCATGTGTAGCATCTGACAAATAAGAAGTTTCTCAAGATTATAAAGCTAATTCCAGAACTGGGAATAAAACTCCAATTTCTCTGTGCTCAGATTTTGTGTACTTGGCCACAATCTTTGAAGAATTACTAAAACATTTTAAACAGTCTCATGAAAAATGTTTTACTAAATTCTTGCAGTAAATGTGATAATGACTAAGTGTTTTTTGTTGTTATTGTTGTTGTTTTTTACTGCTGAGTAGATGGTGTTGGTAAGTGCTATAAGGTTTATTTTGTAGGTCCATATCTTCAGGGCTCCTAGTGAAGTGAGAAGTTGGATATGGGATCAAGGAATCCAAAGAGGAAATAGAATGACCATGTAGATTTCACAAACTATATAACTGCAATGTCATAGAGAATGTGAAGTTCTACAGGGAGAATCTGAGAGAAGAGGCCAATGCAGCAAAATGGTTGGGAATGATGCCATATTAGCTCATTAAAGTCTCTTCAGTGAACAAATCATTCTGTAAGTGTCTGTTTGGGGGTGAATGTCATAGCCTGGGAGGACACAAAGCATACAGCAGGCTATGAAGAACAATTCTCTGTTTGGGGATCATAACAAGTGGGATCATAAAGAAATACTCAGGCGTGAATAAATAGAATTTATTAAAAATGAAGTACCTGGACCGGAAATAAGTCCAGGGAAGGGATGCACTTGGATGTAAGTAATGCTAAGTAGTAAAGAATAAAATAGTATCTTTATGATAATTTATCCCTTCTGGATTGGATCATGCCTAAGAGCAGGATTAGCTGGAAGTCAAAAAGGCTTGAAGCCAGCAAGTCATTGCACTAAGAGAAAGACATTTCATTAATCTAAATATATTAGTTAGTCTGGGTCTAGACGAGGATTTTATGGATAAGAAAGTAAAGAATGGGGTAATTTAACAAAACAGGACTTGGAATGACCTTTACGTATTTAAGATGAGAAGCATCAAATTTAAATCCTATTTGCATGTGGGAAGAAAATGTAATACATTTTAATAATAAATAAAAGCCATAGCAGCTTATTCAAATTATTCACCAGCCTGCCTCCCTCGTGGAGATTACACAAAAAAGTGAAACGAATGAAATTAGTTATTATTTCTATTGCCATGGTATAAAGACACTTTATTTGCTGTGTTAATGATCAACTTAATTTCCAAAAAGAGTAAGAAAATAAAAAAAGGATTTTAACAAATCTGTTCACAATGCTGATAAATTAAGATGCTGATTTTTATTTTGAATGGTAACTCTGCATTCTATGATCCTTAGATATACTTAGTAAGTCATTTCTAAAAGCCGGTTTAGGTCCCGTAGCCTGATAATTCCAAGGCATCCCAAAATTGAACTAATGCTATGAATTTTATAATACTCTCCACCACCATGTAGGTTTTTTCCTTCACTATTCAGGTTAGCATTTTCAGGTTTTAGGGGCTTTTAATACCTGTGTCTGGGATCTCAGGCAGACTCAGCCCCTGGCACTCAGTCACGAGGTCATGTTACATCACATGCAATCTTTCATCACCTGGGTTGTGTATGTACATCCCCCTTTCATTTTCTCTTTCTGATCTTGGTTTTCTAAACTTAAATCTTTCAACTTAACATATGACTGCACAAGAATGTGCTGAATGCTCATATGTCCCAGTCACCTGCTAAACACAGCTCTGCTCTATAGGGTTCTTAGGTCTTTGGTGAAGTGGAGGCATGTAGTTCTTTCCCAGGAGTTTTGGGAAACTCTACTGAAGATGTGAGTAGGTGTTGGGCCTCTGGCACACATGTTCTGAAAAACACTGGAATTTCCCTTAACTTGCTACTTATATTTTTTGTTAAGAAATCTCACAATGCCATAACCTGTTTGGCTCAGTAGATAGAGCGTCGGCCTGCGGACTGAAAGGTCCCAGGTTCGATTCCGGTCAAAGGCATGTACCTGGGTTGCGGGCACTTCCCCAGTAGGGGATGTACAGGAAGCAGCTGATCGATGTTTCTAACTCTCTATCTCTCTCCCTTCCTCTCTGTAAAAAATCAATAAAATATATTAAAAAAAAAAATCTCACAAAACAATAGAGGAAATAATTCAAAGTCCTGTAAATGAAAGGTAGTAAAACCAGTATCAAAACAAAGAGGCAATAATAACATCCTATCTAATAAAAGAGAAAAATGCAAATTAACCATCCCTTCGCTGTGCATAAGCCACACCCACCAGCCAATCAGGAGCAGGTATGCAAATGAACCCAACTAAGATGGCAGAGGCCAGGGAGCTGGAGGGAGCAGGTGGCTTGGGTTGCCCCCAGTGATGAAGGAAGCCAAGCTTCCCACCTGCTCTGGCTGGCCCTTGGCTTGGCTCAAGGCTACAAAGTTTCAATTATAGAGGATTAATAAATCCCAGTTTTAAAATAAAGAGAGGCTGGGAGCTTGGGTTGCTGGGGGGCATGGCCAGCCTTAAAACGGCCCTCAGCCCCTCACCCAGGCTGGCCAAGCACCCCAGTGGGACCCCCACACTGATCTGGGACACACTGATTCAGGGCAAACCAGCAGGCCCCCACTCATGCACCAGGCCTCTATCCTATATAATAAAAGGGTAATATGCAAATTGACCATAACAGCAGAATGGCTGGGAATGACTGGTCACTATGACACACACTGACCACCAGGGGGCAGACGCTCAATGCAGGAGCTGCCCCCGGTGGTCAGTGTGCTCCCACAGGGGGAGCTCTGCTCAGCCACAAGCCAGGCTGATGGCTGCCAGCACAGCGGTGGTGGTGGTGGGAGCCTCTCTTGTCTCCTCAGTAGCGCTAAGGATGTCCAACTGCAGCTTAGGCCTGCTCCCTGCTGGCAAGTGGACATCTCCCAAATGCTCCTGGGCTGCCAGAGGGATGTCTGAATGCCAACTTAGGCCTGATCCCCTGGGGAGCAGGCCTAAGCCAGCAGATGGACATCCCCTGAGGGGTCCCAGACTGAAAGGGCATAAGCCGAGTGCAAAAATTTTTGTGCACTGGGGCTCTAGTTTTTATATACTTTTTGACAAGGGGATAAAGGCCTTTGATTAATAAGGGAATACCCCATGCCCACATTCTGATGACCTAGAATCACATTAATAAGTATCTACTTTCTATCTGCAAAAAGAGAGAATAAGAGACAAATAAGGTTGTCAAAGTCAAATAAGAATGTAAGAAATTTCAAAATTAAATGTTTTTCTTGAAAACAAGCAAAAATGTTGTCTCTGAAAAGTAAACACACTGAAAACCACATTGAGAAATGTGTTAAAGTACAAGAAAATACAAAACACTAAGTATATTAAACACTAAGAATATCAAATTTTTTCGTACAATTGCTATAAATACTCTCTATATAAGCATACTTATTTTTTTTTTTATTATATACTAGTAGCCCAGTGCACGAAATTCATGCACTGGGGTGGGGGGGAGGAAAGGGGCCCCTCAGTATGGCCTTCACCCTCTCCAATCTGAGACCCCTCAGGGAATGTCCAACTACCTGTTTGTGCCCACACTTTTAACAGATAACAGCTCCATTGTTGTTTCTTTCTTATACTTAAAACCATTGGAATTAGTAGGCATTCAAAGTGTGTATACATTTTGGGGGGACACCCTGTACATCTCTAGTCAGCAGTGAAAGAAACCAACAGCAAATTTGGAACCCCCAGACAGGGAATCTCGCTCACTCCCCACATGTCTCCCCACTTCACTTTCCACCTTCATGGGCAGCAGGAGAATCAACATTTTCTCTCCTTAATTCAAAAAAGCACATCCTGTCACCCGCTGCCTGGCAGGAGTGTGCTAGGCCCCAAGCAAGCAAGGCTCAGTCAGGGCAGCCTTCGCTCATGGGTGCTGGCACCCAAAGTGCACATTCCTTCTCTACAGTCGCCCCAACTATCCCACTGTTTCACTGAGTGGACGGAATTCCTCTCTGCCTCTGGGTTCTTGATCTTGAACACTGACTGAAGACACCTCAGGGAGAGTTGCCCGCACCCACCAGGTGTGTCTGTCTGCACCTACTCCTGCCTCAGCACCTGCATTAACCCCCCAGAGGTGATTTCGTAGCTGCACTGGCCTCCATGGGAACAGGGCATCACCACTCCACCCTCTCAGTGTCATCTCACAGGCGCCCACTCTCAGCACCCAGAACACCCAGACACTCTCCAAAGGATGTGAGCACATCAGAGGGGATGAGTGCACATCCTGCGAGGGTGTTAGGCATGCCGGGTTGATGGAAGTGCGGTGGAGAGGTGGGGGGAACTTGTGCATGCCTTGGTTTGCAACTGTTGCAGGCGCGGGAAGGTGACAGTGTGCTGGGGGATGTTCCCACTCCAGGGGGGATGTGCACACCGGAGGCCTCTGGCTTTGCAGATCCGCAAACCCCCATGGTGCGGCCAGGAGGACGTCAGCCTGGCCCTCCACTGTGGCTGTCCCTGCGATCCTGCACCTTCTGGGCCAGGAGGCAGATCTTGAACAGCCACTCCTGGGCGCTGATGGCCTGCAGGCGCTACTTCAGCTCAGCCTGCAGGCTCTGCTTGGCGTTCTCACAGCTGTGACCACCGCCATGTGGGGAGTACAGGCCGCCCTCCGCCGGCCTGCCTCCCCTGTCCAGAGGCTCTCTGCACTGCTCACCTGCCCAGAGTGACTGGGGCTGGGCAGAAGCCAGGTGTCCTGCCCTGCCCAACCCCGGACAATCAGCGCCTGTGTGAGCTGCCTCCCCGCCAGGAAGGGTCACGGATCCAGGTCCCGGGACTGCGGACAGTCTCAAGTGCTGCCCCTCACCTGGCAGGGTCACAGATCCGTGTCTTGGTCCCGTGGACAGCCTCAAACACTGCTCCCTGCCCGGCAGGGTCACAGGTCCAGTTCCTGGGACCACGGACAGCCTCAAGCGTTGTCCCCCACCCGCCAAGTCACAGATCTGGATCCGGACCGCAGACAGCCTCAAGCACTGCCCCCCGCCCAGCAGGGTCACAGATCTGGGTCCCAAACCACAGACAGCCTCAAGCACTGCCCCCGCCCAGCAGGGTCACAGATCCGGGTCCTGGACATGGACAGCCTTGCTAGCTGCTGCCCGCCTTCAGTATGCAAATTAGCCACCATCTTGTTGCTTCAGGGTAGGGGTCCCCACTGGAGTGCCTGACCAGTCTGGGTGAGGGGATGATGGCTGTTTTCAGACTGGTGGGCAACTGAGGCTCCCAACCACTCCTTTTTTTCTTTTTCCTTTTTTATTCTGGAATTTATTTACCTTCTATGGCTGTCACTGGAGCTGAGAGCCGGTTTTAGCTCTGAGGCTGCAGCTCTGAGACCTCCACTGCTGAAAGCAGGGATCTGGGTTTGTTTGGGTTCTATAATTGAAACACTGTTTCAACTCCAGCTCTGAGATCCCAGCTGGCTGAAAGCAGGTTTCTGGGGAATGTTTACCTTCTATATTTGTAACAATGTTTCAAACTTCAAGCTCAGAGGCCGGCAGCAGTAGGCGGGGAATGTTGGAGTCCTCCGTCACTGAAGCAAGCAAGCCTCATGTCAGTTTCCAGCTGCCTGGCTGCCGGCCACCATCTTGGCTGTCAGTTAATTTGCATATCTCGCTGATTAGCCAATGGGAAGGGTAGCGGAGGTACAGATAATTTCCATGTTTCTCTTTTATTAGATAGGATACAGGAAAAAGTACCCAAATGCTGTTTTAGTGCTGATGTTGGTCCTTAATTTAATTCTGTATTAATCATTAAAAAAAAAGAATTGGTATTTTGGATCATATCTATAGTTCATAAAACCCAGAAGTGGGTCTTATGATTTATTTTGTATATGGAATTATTAAATTATTATAAATATACTGTATGGTAAATTGTATTATTTTCAGTTTAACCTGAGAAAGTGAAATCTAAAGGAAGTCAAAGCTTGACTAAGATCACAAAATGAAATTGTTGTAGACATTAAGAACACTGGTTTCCTGGGATTCTATGTCCTACTATGTCCATATTCAAGTACAGGACTATCACTAAACAAAGGCTGGCCTCCCTCCCATCCCTCCCAGGAGAGTTATGGGAGATGAGACTGGAAATACAGTCTATGCTGGGTTCTCCAGCATATCTCCATGATACTGCAGTTAAGTTTTTGTTTGTTTGTTGTTGTTTTGTGAGTGTATGTTTTTGTAATTTATCTTTATTGTTGAAAGTATTACAAATGTCCCCACGTCCCCCCTTAACTCAGTCCTCCGCACTCCCACACCCTCCTCAGGCCTTCACCACACTATTCTTTGTCCATGGGTTATGCATACATGCATAAAAGTCCTTTGGTTAATCTCTTCCTGCCTTCCCCCTCCCCCATATATATATTTAAGTGTAATAAATTCAGTGTGCTGGATGTTGTCAAGAACTGTCAGGAAGAAATGGGAATATCTGAGTAGTTAGAGAGACACATTTTAGGGGGCCAATATTCTCCAAAATGAATTTATTAGAAATAGCTCAGCTATTTTAACCCAAGATTTCTGATCTCCTCTCTCAATTAGCTACAATCTTAGGAAGAAGGAAGAACATGGCTTACTGGTTACCTTTTCAAACCCTTCAAAACCTTAATAATAAAGCTAACTCTAAACCCAGATTTTGTGATTTTGTGTGAAGGTACCTTTGAGTTATAAAATGTGCTTTAACAATTATGTCCTTTCAGGCTTTAAGAAGACCTATATGGTCTCAAATTACATTCCTGATCTATTCACATCTTTGGAACAGTTACTGTGATTCCATAATTGGGGATAAAATTGAAATGTAAGTATTAAGGTGATTTCTGAGGAAGATGGTGATTTCAAAACAGGAGTGATTTTGTTTCATCCCTCTCATTGCCAATCCTTTCCCTCAGAAATAAAAGGCACATTGGGGTGGGTTAAGGGTAGGAGGGTATTGCAAGAATGGTTTGATAACCTACACAGAAAGTTTGGGCTTGAAAAGTGGCTTATTAAGATGGGAAGAAGTGGGTGAATTTTTACAAATGAGTAGAAAGTAAAATAATAGTCAAATTACATGAAGAAGTTATTTTAAAAATAAGAGTTAATTGGCTCACACAGAAAATAATTACAACCCCTTCCTACATATACATTACAATTAAAATATCAAGATACTGTTTTCTATGCCCATGAAATAACAAAGATTTTGAAAGCAAAGATTTGAAAAGACATAAAGGAAATAATATAAACTGGTTTAGACTTTTATATTGTTACTAGGAACCTGATGCATAAAATTCATGCAAGGGGCTTGGCCCTCGCAGCCCCGGCTTCCTCCTTGTTTGTTGTTTGGCTGTTTGGTCTAATTAGCATGTTAATCCTCTTTATTATATAGGATTTTCATTATATAGCAAAACCCTTAAAGTGTGCATATTCTCTGATTTGTTTCCTCTTTCAAAATGCATCCTACAGAAATGACCTGAGATAAACATGAGGTTTGTATATTTAAGAGATTTAAAAATTATCAATAGTAAAATTGGAAACAATCTCTATTACGCAGGTTCTTAAGCATATAGAGGTATACACATACAATAGATGTGGTAGCTTTTAAAGATTCCATTGTAAAATTGTAGCTATTAAAAATAAAACAAAGTAGTAGTTATTGGTATCAAAATACTTACAATAGTTAAATTAAAAAAATCAAACTGGCATAATGTTCTCTTTAATGTTATGCTTACAAAACAAGGCCTGGGGAGGGGATGAGAGCAGGATGGAGGGAGTCAATGGATGAAAAAAGGGGACATCTGTAATACTTTCAACAATAAAGATAAATACATTAAAAACATATGCAGACAACTAGAGAGCAAGTGTAAGAGAGAGAAGGAGAGAGAAGGAAAGGCATGTACTAGTAATTAACTTGGTTTTCTAATAATCTGCATCTACATTTTATTAATTTTACAATTAGAAGTATATTTTCCCCTTTAAAGTTCAATAACTTTGTGGAAGGCGCTTCCAGTTACCCAATATCAATTCATGAACAACGTCTTTCTTACTAAAGATCTGCATTTTTTTTTTTTTAAGAATTTTCATTGTGCCTAGTTTAAATTACTCACCTGCCCAGAATCCCTTACAGAGAGGGTTTGCCACAATGTGTAAACAATAATAGGTTAATAGATAATGACTAGTTACATATGCCTTTTGAGCCTTGGCATTTTACTGCATCTTAATTTTTCTCTTGTCTGGAATGCCAACAATATGTGCGAAGATGGAGCAGTCACATTGTTAATGAAAACATTGTGAGAGTGAAAAGCTCCAAGCTAAGAAAGAGATTAGAAGGAACTTGGGCTCTTAAAAACTTCAAGTTGTTGCACAAGCCCTCTACTACCTACATTTGTGCTCCTTTTCATGTGAGAGAAAAAAAATGCTCTCCACTCATACAAATCACTCTGTACTTATTTGCTTTACATGCAACCAAAGGTAAACTTAACTGACACAAAGCAAGAGAAGAAAACATTAATTTACATTCCACTCTAATTTGATGATGATAGAACATTTCTAAATCCAGTAAACTTTGAATCAAGGGATTAAAAAAAATTGAAGGATTTGGGAGATCTCCAAACTAAGACATTTTCCTCAGCATCTTCGCCATATTTTAATATTTGGGAAACCATCAAGAAATGCTTGATGGTTTAGCATTAGTGTTCTTTTCATCTTGGGGGATACATTTTACCCAAGTTTCCCTTAATAGTTGACTTTCCAATGTCATGCAATTGGATATATTTATCTTTTAGTCCAAAGATGGAAGATAGGAATTTTTATATAGTAAGTCATTGTATGTCAAGTTACTTTAAAAGCAACATTATATATCACCACATTCAATTTTCAGCTTTTAAAGTAGAGTGATGAATACAATACTGTCAAAAACAAAAGAGAATTTTGACCCCTGAGCATGGAATAACTGAGGGATTCAACCAGGTAGAAATCATGCTTTTGATCTTTCTCAAGACTTAATCTGCCTCTTTGTGTGATTCTTACCTCCAGTCATTTCAAAAGTAACCTGTGTTACAAAAATCTCCATTTCCTTTTTCTTCCCTCACTAGATTATTAAAACTAGTGTTTGGCATTGGCCTTATTTAGCAGTCCCTTCGGGACATGACTGAAAACACCCAGCAGCAGAAGCTACTGCGTTAAAATGCATGCATTTTTCTAAATGATGGCCAATGAACCATAACAAAATAGAACCTCCCCTTTCTGGAAGTGATCAGACAGGTTCAAAAAGAATATTTGATGATATGCCAAGCCAGCACATTGCTGCGATTATAAAAGCAATGCCACCACCCCAAACAGCCAGACTTTCCTTCTTTATTGTGGACCAGCTGCCTCCCATAGTAAACATGATTTAGCTCGAGATCAAAATCCCAACTCTCTTCATGGGTTCGGTGGCATTTCACATGGACCCAGGTAAAACCATTTACATAAATGATTTGGGAGCGTATCAAGGAGAAATTGAGACCTAGGGCCATGTTTCCAGTATCATTAGACCTTTTCTTATACTACTCTGAGCTGTTCATTTAGAAATCTCACTGAAATGTTGCAAATATGCTGCCTGCTTTGTAAATCCTTCAGACATTCATCCATTAAACAAATACCTATTAAGAATATATACCTAAATATTATGCTAAATGTTTCTTGCTTTAGATGCAAACATTATGTTTTGTTGTTTTTATTGCTCCTTCAAGCAATTTTGTTTTCTCTAAATACCAGTTTTCTGAAACTATATAAGATGAAGCTAGTTCTGACTCACTCTATTGAATTTTACATGTTTCATAATATCAGCATGTTAAACACCTAAATTGTATTTCTGCTATTGTATATAATTTAGAATAAAGGAAGTCTTGATTTCTTATGTAAGTGCTAATCAATCTTTAGAAACATATGTATATTATTGGGAAGGGATACAGCATATAATTAACAAAATACTAGAATCTCAGTCAAAATGGACTTTCAAGGTAATCCAGATAAAAAAAATTGCATTATAGATTTTGTAATTTATAAGGAAAGCAGTGCTTTTAACTGCTGGAGGAATAATACAATTTTTAGAAAGGTAGTCATTGACATCTGCACCTGGGTATTCTTGTTCTGCCTTCAAGATCGACAGAAAAGTCCAACTGTTCTTTCATATAACATTCCCCAAAGGTTTTAAAAATAGTTCCTTCCACACTTGTCAATCCTTCCCTAACCCAGTCTTAACCAATTTATCTGCTTTTTAAGAAAACCTCCTCAGTTCTTTTAACTAATTCTTATAGGCCTTACTCTCATAACTCATCTTTATTCTTTTCCTCTGGATGTGTTTAAGTTTGTCAATGTCCCTGGTAAAGAGTGAACACAAGTTGTAGGTGTAATGTGTTCAGTGGACTCCCCATTCTTCCAAAGGTTGGCTTCACTTATATTTGCATTTTTTGGCCTCTGTCGACTAATATTGAGCTTCCAGTCAATTAAGGTTTAGGACTTTTGTATAAAGCCTATCAATCCATATCTAACCCATCTAACTGAAGTTTATCTTCTGGGATTAGAAAGAATTTCTATAATTTACATGTCACATCCTTAGGCTGACTCATGTTTCCACCTTTTCAAGATCCCCTCAGTTTCTGAAATGTTTTAATATGAGTTAGATAATTTCATGACTCTGCTCAAAAATTTTCAAAAATAAAACTTTACCTGATTAGGTGAAATACTCCTAAACCTGAATTTCATTCCTTCCCACTATTCCATCACCTAATTTGTCCAGACTCAATTCCAGATTAGAAGCTGCACTTGTGAGTTGCATTGTGTGGCCTGCGTATCACCCCCTCCTCCCACCATCTCAACCACCACCACCACCACCACCACACACACACACACACACACACACACACACACACACACACACATACACACACACATACACACACACACATTGAAACAGGGACCACACCATCTACTAAGACAGCTTCAGAATTGGTCTGAAAGTCAGAGGAGGTAGTATTTGTGGAAGCTCATAAAATATTTAAGCTTTAAGCTATTATCAGTTAACTATCTTTTTAGGAAAAGTGATCTGCTCTTATAAAATGCTTCTCAGGCCCAGCTGGTATGGCTTAGTGGTTGAGTATCAACCTATGAACTAGGAAGTCATAGTTCGATGGTTCAATTCCCAGTCAGACCACATACCCAGCTGCAGGCTCAATTCCCAGTGTGGGGCATGCAGGAGGCAGCCGATCAATGATTCTCTCTCATCATTGATGTTTCTATCTCATTCTCCTTTTCCCCTTCTCCCTTCCTCTCTGAAATCAATAATAAAAATATATTAAAAAATGCTTCTCAGCTTTTATATTTTGGGACATCTAGAATTAATTATCACTGTATAAAACTGTTTATTAAGACTCAAATTATTGACATTTTACTTCCTTCATGGAAATGTTTTGCTCTAGCTTATTGTCTAGTTTTTTTTTTTTTTATACTTTGTTTTCTCCTTTCATCTTATACTCAACCCTGAAACTATAAATTTACTAAAATTATGTGTTTCACCCTTATTTTGAACATCAGTATCAACTCACATGCAGTAAGTGTTCCATGGTTATTAGTTGTCTTGAGTTAAATCAGGTGCTTCCTTCATGTATAGTCTTTCACACACTAAATCAGTCAGAAATCAATGTTTCTGAAAAAGATACTTTTCTATGTTGTACATCATTTTAGAAATGATTAGTTCTCATCTGAAATCCTTCTTTGAAATGGTAAAAATAAAATAAAGCAAAAAAGTCACGCTGTAGAATGAGTTTACCAGGAGCAAAATAACGGCCTGAAAGGAAATAAAGGACATGCTCAGTCTTAAAAGGATGGCAGTGCTCAATGCTTTGTGTTTTCTGGTTTTTAAGATGTAGAGGCAAATCAAGCTGTCTCTAAAATACTTGATTTTCTCTTTGAGTCATGACTTAAGTCATGACTAAAAGCATGGTGCATAATGGCCAACTTTCCACTAAAACTAAGTCAGATCAACCAATACATCCCCAATGGAACTGCTTCCATGATCCAGGAAGATGAGAAGCAGAAGTGATGACAATTAAATTCCATCTGTCTATTTCAACAGTGTATGTAAATGTGGGTAAAAGCAGATTTACCTAAAGTAGAATGTGACATTTTCAGTTTGCCTTCTGGCATTGTCTTTCAGTGTAATCAATTTCTTATGTGGCTTATATACTAATGTGCACAAGTTATAAATGCATGAAGTTCAGTATTTGTGTTTACAAATTGTGTTTACAGTAATTCACTTGTAACAAATTAATGTGGAAAAAATCCTAATAGAGAATTAATCACTATGCCTCTTTGAGAATTTGAGGACATTGGGATAATGCATCAAGCCATTTATTTATCCAAAGACCTAAGGTAACATGAATTAAATAATGGAAAACAGAAAAGAAATGTTGGAAGGCTTGGAACAAGTCAAGAATAACCATAAATGAGTAAAAAGGGAAAGTAGTGATTATATATGATCTAAAATTATTTCTGTTTACATCATCTGAAATACCACAGTAACATAGATATGCAGACCAGTGACATTTTTCACACAGAATAAACAAGATGCCCAGATAATAGATGGTGACAAATCAACAAGAACATACTGGTGAGTAATGCTGAGACCACAGTATTTCCTTAATGTATCCATTATTTCCATGTCTTCAGTGACAAGTTTTGTTCTTCTGCTTTTTTTTCTCTTTTCCTGAAATGTGTTTTTCATTATTAGTAAGAGAAGTATCATTTATATACTGTTTTTTTTCTACAAAATGGTCCTTAGGTTCAACTCCAAAGTCTTATGAATGGGTGTTGGACAGTTATTGATTACATCACTCTGCAGCTTACAGAAATGCATTAACAAAATGAAAGTATTAATGTTATTGAAGCTTCATTGAATCAAACAGAATTTTTAGATTTTCTTAATGTGATACATGGAAATAGAAATGTAATATATACATAAAGTTATTCTATGACTCAATGTCTATTTTAGCCTGGTGATGTTTAATCAAAAGTGATTAAAATGTAAGATTAGACATTTAGCAAGACGTTTCTAAAAATGAAATATATATATATATATATATATATATATATATATATATATATATATATATATATATATATATATATATATATTAGAGGCCCAGTGCACAAAATTCATGCATGGGTAGGGACCCTAGAAGCTGCAGCCTGGGGCTTTCCTTCATTCTCTGCCAGCCCCTGGTGGTCAACGCACGTCATAGAGAGCAATCGAACTCCCAGTATGTCGAACTCGCAAGGGAACACTTTGCATATTAGGCATATATATATTAGAGGCCCAGTTTACAAAATCCATGCATGGATAGGGTCCCTAGAAGCTGACTGCTGCCAGCCAGGGCTTTCCTTCATTCTGTGCCAGCCCCTGGTGGTCAGCGCACGTCATAGCAAGCAATTGAACTCCCAGTATGTCGAACTCACAAGGGAACACTTTGCATATTAGGCATATGTATACTAGAGGCCCAGTACATGAAATTCGTGCACAGAGGGGGGGGGTCCCCTCAGCCCAGCCTCCACTTTCTCTAATCCGGGACCCCTCAGGGGATGTCCGACTGCCGATTTAGGCCCGATCCTGATTGGGCCAAAACAGCAGTCGGACATCCCTCTCACAATCCGGGACTGCTGTCTCCTAACTGCTCACCTGCCTACCTGCCTGATCACCTCTAACTGCCCTCCCCCCCCCGACAGCCTGATCACCCCTAACCACCTCTGCTTGCCAGCCTGATAGCCCCTAACTGCTGCCCCTGCCAGCCTGGTCGCCACACACAACTTGCTGTTCAGTTGTTTGGTCGTCCCTCACAAACCCCCTTGCTGGCCTTGTCACCCCACACAGCCTGCTGTTCGGTCGTTACTGTTACTGTGACTGCATCCCGAACAATTTGCATATTTATTATTTATATCGATATCTATCTATATCTATATCTATATCTATATCTATATCTATCATGTATATCTATATCTTCCTATAAATATATATATATATATATATATATATGTATATATAGATAGATACATAGATAGATAGATAGATACTAGAGGTCTGGTGCATGAAATTTGTGCATGGGAGGGGGATCCTTCAGCCCATTCTGCACCCTCTCACAATCTGGGACACCTTGGGGGATGTCTGACTGCCAGTTTAGGCCCTCCCACTGCAGGATTGGGCCTAAACTGGCAGTCGGACATCCTTCTTGCAATCCGGGACCACTGGCTCCTAACCACTTACCTGCCTGCCTGCCTGATCACCCCTAACCACTTTGCCTGCCTGCCTGATCACTCCTAATCATCTCTGCCTGAGCCCCCGCTGCCACAGCTTCATATGGAAGGACATCCAGAATGACATTCAGAAGGTCGTTCAGCTGTCTGGTCTAATTAACATATTATGCTTTTATTATTATAAATATATTTTAATTTCAGAGAGGAAGGAGTGAGAGTGATAGAAACATCAATGATGAGAGAGAATCATTGATAGGCTGCCTCCTGCAGGTCTCCCACTGGGGATCAAGCCCGCAACTCAGGCATGTGCCCTGACCAATAATCAGACCATGACCTCCTAGTTCATAGGTCAATGCTCAACCACTGAGCCACAATGGCTGGACAAAAAGTGAAGATATTTTTTTTTTGTTCTATGTTAAACTTAACAATTTTTGAAATAGCTGTCCTTCTATAGAATAGCTTTTTTAAAAAAATTTAGTTAGAAATGCTTTACAAATAACTATATGACAAAATCATCATAATAAATTATCTTCCCAAATATTTTATTTCCCAACACAGATCATTGCTAAAAATATTATTAAATATTAAATATTAAATATTGAAGACCATTTGTAAACTAAGTCAGAGAAAACATTAGGAAGTTAGTAGGAAATACTTAGTTTACAGTATAGTTTAAAGATATTTGAAATTTCTTTGAGCAAACTACGGTTGAGTTATATTCTAAGAATGTTTATTTTAATTATCTTGATCTTAAAATATCATTGTATAATTTTGTAAGTCTGACAAATTAGTGGATCAAATTCAAGGTATACAATTGAAAAAAAATGAGATCAATTCTTGTAACACTGATTTGAGGAAAGAAAAACAAAATATCTATTTTGAAAACATATTTTTTTCTGACACTAAATTGCAAAATTTTCATTGACATACAAAGCTTCTTATTAGTATAAAGAAAAATTCTTGTGTTCTTTAGGCCTAAAATTATATGTTTAAAACTTTAAAAAAGTTCACAAGAAAGAAAATCACTCTGTCCAATATTATGAAATCTGCACATACAGTTAGTCTTTCATATAATTCTGGAAATATTAAAACAAAATAAATATCCTAATGTACCAATATGCAAATAAAAACATGGATTGTTTTTCAGGTTAGCTGAAGTATCATCAAAGTTAATAAATTTTATATAAGTATACCTTAATATCTTTAGGGCATTGTTTATGGCATGAGAAAACTGGCTTATACAATAAAAAAATAAATTAATTTTATATACTCATGAATATTTTGTTTTGCCACTGAATATGCTATAATTGTAGGATGTTATGAGTCATGATTATTGTAGCAATTACATCATAATGTAGATGGATTTTAATTTTATAAAACATAGCACTGCTCTAGCCAGTTTTTTTCATTGGATAGAGAATCAGCCTGTGGACTAAAGGGTCCTAGGTTTGATTCTGGTCAAAGGCAACGTGTCTGGGTTGTAGGCTCAATCCCTATAGGGGGTGTGCAAGAGGCAGGTGATCAATGATTCTCCCTCATCATTGATGTTTCTATCTCTCCTTCCTTCTCCCTTCCTTTCTGAAATCAATAAAATTATATTTTTAAAATAAATAGAATGTCATCAAATATGTTGTTGACCTAACAGTTACTTGAGAGCTTCAATTAATAAAAATGTATGTAGAAATTTACTAAACAAAATTAATGCTAAAAATAAGTCATAAGATATCCTTGGAACATGCTATTTTTTCAAATAGTATTTGAATGTTGTATCATCTGTCCTGCTTGAAACCACTGTTACCTGGATGGAAACCTACCTCTGGATGGAGGTCCTATCACACTGTTAGCATACATTTGAGGGCAAGCCACTTTGAGTACAAATTTCTGCTTATTGTAGTTATGCTTACAGGAAGTAAGCTTCATTATGCAGAATGTATATGTGTGCTCTCCACCTTATCCCTCTGAATTAACAGTATTTTAGAGTCTGCTGTTATATTTTCTTCCAATCTGTGGACATTGCTTTCTCACAGAAGGGAAGGCATCATAATCTATGTATTCTTGAATTCAGTATTATCTAGACCAGTGAATATCAATCCGGGGTACACATTAAAATAACTTGGGGATGTTTATTTTAAATATTAACACTAGTCCCATGACTTTGAGAATCTGGTTCAATTGGTTTGGGAATAATCCTAGGTCATCAGTATGCTGTAAAAGATCCCCAAGTGAACCAAATTGGAGCCAGAGTTAAAAAGTACTGGCATACATATCCTATGTAATAATACACAAATATCCAAATTGACCATACCTTCACTACGCCCACCATTGGCTAACCAGAGTGATATGCAAATTAACCACCAACAAAGATGGCAGTTAATTTGCATATGTAGGTGCGAAGTGGCCGAGCGAATACTGAAGGCGGCTCCGTTGGAGCAGCAAAGGCTTGAAGGCAGCTCCAGCCGAAGTGAAGGCCTAGGTCCTGGGTGCTGGAGGAAAACCAGTGCCAGCAGCCAGGGGAAGGGAAGGCCTGTTGCAGGAATCTTTTCATGCAACAGGCCTCTAGTCTATAATAATAAAAGCACAATATGCTAATTAGACCAGATGACCTTCTGGAAAAAGCTGGGGCTGCTAGGGAAGCCCAGGTCCTGGGTGCCTGTTGGTGGCCAGAGGGAAGCCTGGGTCCCTGGTGCCAGAGGGAAGCTAGTGTCATCAGCTGGGGGAAGGAAGGCCTACTCTTGCACGAATTTCACGCATTGGGCCTCTAGTGTGTGTGTGTGTGTGTGTGTGTGTGTGTGTGTGTGTGTGTATAATATATATATATATTTTAGGGGCCCAATGCACGAATTCATGCACCTTGAAAGGAACTCTGGACTGTGAGGTTGTGATAGGCACAAGGGTGGGTCTCGGCCCATCGTCTGCGACCCCGTCTGGCCCCTCCCGCACGGCCCCCTGTCCCCTGTCTGCTGGCAGCCATGTTCCTGCTGCCACTGCTCCCACATGTTGATGGTGCCACCCCTGCTTGTACCCGCTGACAGCGCGGAGCAATTGGGGCCAGCACGAGCAGCGGGTGTGAGCGGGGCCGGCGCTGGCAGTGGGTGCGAGTGGTGGCTCCAGCACTGGCAGCCGGGCAGGACTGTTGCATTCAGGAGCAAAGAATTTTCAGTAACCACCAGAGGCTTGCCCCAATGACAGTGACCGGTGCACCACCTTGGTCTGGGTGCCTCCACTCACCTGCTCCACCATCCCACCACGGCCAACGCCCACCATGTTCCATACATGCCGCCTCGTGGTCAGCACATGTCATAGCGACCCGTTGTTTGGTTGTTCTGCCGTTCAGTCTATTTGCATATTAGCCTTTTATTATATAGGAGATATATATATATATATATTTACTCAGCACAAATGGATGACTAAAAAATCACTAGACTTATGAAAATATAATCAAAATGAAAATCACCTTACACTATCAGAGGAAATAGGCCTCACTGAAATGTATTTCTTACAAGAAGGAGGAGTCAATTTAAAAACTGCTTTTTAAGATCTTTCTCACAAGATTTTAAAATCTACTTTGTCTATTAAACAATGGTTTACCATTCAAATGAGTAGAGTAGAAAAAATATATATAATTATAGGTTACTAAGATGGCATAGTTATCGTGGTCTTTAAAACTTTAGGCATAGGCATGCATTATGTTTAAATTTGTAAAGAGTAAAATGTTTAATATGGAGGATTTTTTTCATTTAAATGTTGAGCAACATGTTATAAACGTAAAAATATTTCAGAAAATAAAAGAATTAGAAAAGGTGAAAGAGCAATAAATAAACAAACTTCTAAATATTAATTTATCTATTTTTTAAAAGGTTATTTGATAAGACCTTTATTCTTATTCAATTGCCTTTGATTGGAGATGAAGTAAAGTTTTTATAATATTGACTTCTGATAAAATTCCCTACCTGAGCCTAGCAATTTATTACTTTTTTTCTGTCTGTCAATCCTCCCAACCTGCTTCCTAAATTTGTATAAAACTTTACACTACATGGAGTCCTATATCTCTCTACAAAAGTAGAGATGTGTAGCTTTTTATTCCTAAATGGGTTGGCACCCAAAATTAAATCAATGCCCAAAGAGAATTGATTACATCTTAACCACTGAAGGTTTTAAATCTTGAGTGGACGGTGTAAAGTTTAAGATTTGTATCTGAGATTTTAATACTCCAATAGGTGTCACTATACCTATCTGCAGCGTTGTACTAGGAAGGCTGAATCCAGTGGCTGTATTCTCTGAATTCTCAGAATCTTCTTATATACACCTATCTCCTTGGTAAGTTTCCAATTCTTTCCTGCTCAATGATTTAACCGTTAAATACTCTTTTTTATTTACCTCCTAAATTCTTAAATGGATGCAAAATTAATGAATTTTACTAACACAACAGAACAATAAACTTATTAGAATATCAATAGGAAACAAATGTGTCCATTTCCTGTTTTAGAAGCTTTTCATATAAAGAAATTACCTCAGATTGAGAAAACAATTCTCATCCCATCCCCTACTTACCCAGTTTTCATTATCTCCAGACATAGAATTTTAACCAGAATTAAGACTATAATAGAATCCAAGTATACTCAGAAACTAATGGCACAGGAACAGACTTGCTAGACTTATTTATATCAGCAATATTTGTGAGAACTTTCATAGGAATGGATTCTGAGAGTGCTCAAACATTGAGGAATGAAATTAAATTGAGGTGGATATTTCAAGTAGACCCTGGTTAGAGTAGGTTACCTTGAATAACTGGATATATTTCTAGCTGTTTTAGAGGCTTTTTGGCTAAAAGTTAATCACAATGGAAACACACGAGTGATACAGTGCCAGAAATCCATCTGATTTAAGGCAGAAAGATGAAATAACTTTGAATATGGAAATCCTCATGTCAAGATTGTAACCTGTTTAACCATCATTCCTTTTATCAAGATATTATTCAAACTTCTATCGAAAGAGATTATAGGTGAATGATGACAAAGCAATATAGACCTACCTACAAACATTAGCATTGGGAGTGTTTGTGTCATCAGAAACCAAAATCTTAAGACTTATTCCCAAGAGGCAAGGGTTGTAGTAGTCCTAATAATCAGTGGAATTACTTTGAGTTCAAAGAACAATTCTGCTTCACAGTATGCCATGGGGAGTTTCCAGTTCATGATCAAAAAGTTCTCCTGCCCCAAATATCTTTATCAGTCAAAGTTTTAAACAATTTTATATATATATATATATATATATATATATATATATATATATATATATATATAGTCACTGCAGAGACACTTGAAAGCTAGTAGAATCAATCTCAAAGAAACCAAAAACATTGACAGTACTGTAATTTCTGGAATTTATTAAATAATGCAATTTTTATGACTCTGCCACACCACCATCTGTTTAAGATTTTTCCTTACTACATATAATTTATATGTGTTGCTTTATAAGAAATACATTTTTGAAACTAAAGTTAATAAAAGGAGTTTGTTCAATTCTGAGTGAAGACAAATTGACAAATATATTTTTATTAGCAATGTGAATGTGAAATAGATTAATTTTAACAAAATTATTTTCACCATATATGGGATGCTAATTCAGAGTACATACAGCCTTCTGGAGGACCTTGTCTTAGCCTTGTGAAGTACAGTCAATGAATTGGTGTTTTAACTGAGCCTTCAAAAGGTCATTCCACCAATCTATAAAGCCAGTTGTTTCAGCATGTTGGAAACCATGCTAAGACTAGTAAATTCTATGAGGATAGGCCCATTGTCATTTTTCTTTTGCTACAACGCTGTGTGTAACACCATGGTGGTCACATAAAACATTCTGTAAGTGTATAGTTGGTAATTTTGACAGATATACTGCATTCAGAGAATGCACTTTCTTATCCAGAGTTAAGTGGTTATTTCAGTAAGAACCAAATACTGCCACTTCTGTGACAAAAGTCCAATACAATCAACCTGCCACCAGATAGCTGGTTGATCACCCCAAGGATAGCTGGTTGATCACCTTAAGGAATGGTGCCATATTAGGGACTCGGTGTTAGTCCTTGCTGCTAGCAGATTGGATACTCAGCAGTGGCTATAACCAGGTCAGCCTTGGAAATTAGAAATCCATGTTGCCAAGCCCATGCATTATCTCTATCCATGCCACCATTGCCATTTTGTTTGTGAGCCCATTGAGTGATGGCTGCAGAAAAAGGTTGAGTAATATCCACAAAACAGGTAATCCTATCCACTTAATTATTAAAATTCTCTTCTGCCTAGGTCACCTTTGGGTGAACATCCATGTGGGATACAGATATCTTTATGATTTTGTTTATTCAGAGTGCCTATCCTTACAACTCATTCCCAAACTCCTTTCTCACCAATTTAATGAACATGTTTCTTCCAATTCCTTACCATCCAGCCAAACCATTGACCCCATCCCACAGGTTGGCATATAATCACCAACAAGGTGGTAGATTTTCTAATGAAAAAATATCTTTTCCTGGCTACCCTGTTGTTTCCTTATCTAGTAAAGTGGCCAAGGTCTCAGAGATAGAAATGTGCTAATGACACAGTAGATTAGGCATTTCTCATCAAGTATGACCCAGATACCATCCTCTAAGTGTCCAGTTTGTCCACACTGAAAACAACTTGAGCCCCTCTGATGGAGCACCGTGGCTTATAATACCTGTCAACTACACGGTGGTAAGTATATTTCTTGAATCATGGAAAGTGCAATGAGTTATCATCAATGGAATAGACCCTTGTTAATAAATGGATATATTTGTCTTCCCATTTCTGTATCTACTTGCTCAACTATCTGTAGATATATTAAATAACTCTACAATCACACATTTATATGTCATTGCTACTGAACAGAGGGTTTATTCAATAACAAAAGATGTAAAGCAGTGGGCATATTACCAAAGAATGTGCTGCTGTTACCATGTACCCTTTGTTGAATATCAAATGACCTATTGAAAACTCACTTTAGTGCCCATGGAAAGCAACACTTTCTAAGATCAGTATTCTATGGCATATACCATTTATAACTATACTGGAAAAATATCTTTGAATTCTCATGTACAAAATTCCAGCAATTTCTGAGGTGTGCCCTGAAGGCAGGGTAACTTTGTACTGGATAATGAAGAATGCAAGTCATAAGCACCTAATTTGGCCTCATATTCAAGTACAGAAATGAGAAACCTAGATTCTTCATATATTCTCTTCCTTTCTTATAGTATATGCGTGTGTGTATGTTATCCAGAGTGTTATGGTGATGGTAATATTACAATTGATTCCATAAATGATAGAATATTGAAACAAGTTCGGAAAAAAAATAGAAAGGGAAAAGAGAATACCCAGAATCCAAACCTTAGAGATAATTTCAGAAATAGACAATATGTTGGGTATTTGTTTGTTTGTTTTATTTTCTGAAGAGTGAACAAAATTTTTTATAAGTGTACTTGCATGTGAATGAGGTCTTTTTCCATTGGAACATTATATATTAGAAAAAAGATATATGCAAATTTTCAGTAGCAAAAGGGAGTGAGTGATGGTTAGCATGGCCATATTATTTATCATGCAAATTGTGAGACGTATGCCAGGAACATATGTTTAACCATGTGGGATATCAGTTGTAAACTAGGACTCCCTTTAGGTAGCGAGGACATATGATCATCCTAATTATAGTAGACATTTTCAAAATGTTTGGCTGTTTAATATTCAAATTCCCTTCTTGATTTTAGGAAATTGTACCTTGCTCTTGGAAGGAAAAAGGAGAAATTCTGCCATTTCTGACCTTCTCTCAGTCCAGTCAAAGCCAAATATGCTTCATGAACATTGGTGACAGATGCAAACTCAAAAGAATAGCAATAATGGTTTTACAATGACTATGTCTAATGGAGTTCATGGTGTATAATGATGATGGCCATGGTCCTAGACTGATTTATTTTTTTCTGAACAATTATTGAAAATTATTATGTGTTTTAAATATATTAACTCAGTTAATTATAAGAACAATCTCTTTTTAGGGACCTGAATACTGGAGCACAGAGAATTTAAATTACTTGCCAGAGGTCACAGGTCTAATAAGTAGAGTGGGGATTTGAAGCCAGTCAGTCTGGCTACAGAGCACATATTCAGAAGCTATGTCCTCTCTTGCTTCTTGTCTAATATCAGGGTCTTCCATCTGTTTCTGCCTTCTATTCTATAACCTCCTGATAAATTCTTTCCAGATTTAAATTTTTGTTTATATTACTTGTAACCAAGAATCTCAACTGATATAATTACTATTATGTACCATCATTCCTGTTCTTTACTGTAGTTGTAGTGGCAAAGGGTCTTTAAGAGAATTTATTCTGAGCAATATTTTCAATAAGGATAAAAATTTAATATTTAAGTATAAGAAAATTTTAATAGTTTTGCCAACTCTGATAATGGCAGAACATTTGAAATGCTCTTAATATATACTTTCATTAATTTAGTCAACATTATCCAATTTTAAAACTTGAAAATATTTATACAAAAACAAAGCATTATCCATCAAGGCAACTTTTACTTTATAAAGTTAAATAGTAATACCTTCTATTTATTCAAAGAACATTCAACTTCCTTCACAGAGTTGGTTTTTCCCAATGTTTAGATACATAAAGTTTAAAAGAGTTTGATTTAGAATGAGATATCCTGGCACTGAGAGTATTATTCTATTTTGAAACTTTCTAAAAAGTAGCTGAAGGGACTTAAATTACAACCTTAAGGTCAAGGAGCTAAAGCTGAAAATCCATTTGATATTCACTTGTTGACCTTCCCTACAGTGGGTAGTCCTTAATTCTTCCAGCAAGGGCTCTGATCTAATGTTTTATATTAAATAAAATTTTCAAAAAACATGTAAAATGATAATGACCATTTATCAATCACTTCCTCTGTTTTGGTAATTGTTACAGTTCTTTTTTGCATTTTCTACTTTATTCCAACAACAAATACTGGTATATGGTGTAGATATGGACTCATCTATGAAGAATATAAAACTGAAATGGTTGAATAACTGGCTCAAAATAAAGCAGAAAATAAGTAGCTAAAGAAGCACATCTCATTTATATATCCCACTATTTTGTTCCTGACCATTATGCTATTTTGACTCTCACTGTTATAATTACATATTATTAAATTTGAATTCCATTATTCCTTTTTACAAAAATATAGGAGGATGTATACTCTATAAATAGTAAATATGTCTGTGTACCTGTATTCACATCTATATTTGTAATGTTATAACCTATAAAATGACAGCTATACTCCCTGGCAAAATGCACACTTGGAAGTAAATGGTATATCCCATAGGCTCTAGCCAGTCATTTTTGCACATATTAGATACATTACTGCTCATTACAACCATGGATGATAGGATTGATTTCCCCTTTTTTCCAGATCAATACAGAGTGTAGGGAATTAAGGTGGTTTGCCCTAGCCGACATCCCTAATAATTGGAAGATAAGAAATCTAAGCCAGGGCCTGTTAATTCTAAAGCTTGTGCACCTTCTGTGAAAGCACACTGACTGCCTGGGTATTCATTATCCTGCTGTCCAAACAGCAAAAGTTTCTTTTAACTAAGGAAAACTTGCTATTCTATGTCTTAAATTGCCAGATACAATGGGATTTTTGAGGCCAAATCAAATAGAATGAGCTCCCTGCAGCAAAGACTCAGTGAAATGTCAAAGTTGCAGCTGGGCACTGGCAAGTGAAATGTGCTTCTCTTCTTGGACACAGTAAACAAAATAAAAAATACATCTAATACAAAACCTCTAAGCCCCTTCCTAAAGTTTTTACTTAATCTGTACATTATGATAAAGTAGTTTCTAAAAATACTATATCTTTTATTATGGTTCACAGGAAAAAACCTTATTATGCTAAGATGCTAATGCTATCATTTGATAATCCTATCTAATAAAAGAGAAACATGGTAATTGGCATATTACCGCTACCCTTCTCATTGGCTAATCAGAGAGATATGCAAATTAACTGCCAGCCAAGATGGCGGCCGGCAGCCAGGCACCTTGAAACTAACATGAGGCTTGCTTGCTTCAGTGATGGAGGACTCCAACGTTCCCCGCCTGCAGCTTCAGGCCTCTGAGCTGCAACTCTAAGCAACTATGTAACAAATATAGAAGCTAAACAAAACCCCAGAAACCTGCTTTAGTCCGCAGGCTTCAGCCAGCATGATCACAATATTGTAAGCAAAGGACAGAAATCTACTTTCAGCAGCAGAGGCCTCAGAGCTGGAGCCAAGCCTCAAAGCTAAAGCTGGCCTGAATAAAAAGAAAAAAAAAAAGAAAAAACGGAGCGGTTGGGAGCTTCAGTCACCCCCAGCCTGAAAACAGCCCTCAGACCCTCACCCAGACTGGCCAGGCACCCCAGTGGGGACCCCCACCCTGAAGGGTGTGTGACCAGCTGCAAACAGCCATCATCCCCTCACCCAGGCTGGCTGGGCACCCCAGTGGGGACCCCCACCCTGAAGGATGTGTGACCAGCTGCAAACAGCCATCATCCCCTCACCCAGGCTGGCCAGGCACCCCAGTGGGAACCCCCACCCTGATCCAGGACACCCTTCAGGGCAAACCAGCCGGCCCCCACCTGTGCACCAGGCCTCTACCCTATATAGTAAAAGGGTAATATGCCTCCCAGCACCAGGATCAGCGGAGCCACGAGGCCTCCTGGCACCAGCATCAGTGTGACGGGGGCAGCGCCCAAACCCCCTGATCGCCCTGGCCCTGTGGCTCTGTGTGTGACAGGGGGCGGGGCCACAACCTCCCTATCCACCCTGCTCTGTTCGTGACAGGGGAAGGCGCCCCAACCCCCTGATCAGCCCTGCTCTGTGCCTTATAGGGGGGAGCTCCCCAACCCCCTGATCACCCTGCGGCTCTGTGTGTGACAGGGTGTGGCGCCCCAACCCCCTGATCGGCCCTGCTCTGTGTGTGACAGGGTAGAGCCATAACCTCCCCATTGGCCCTGCCCTGAGTGTGAGAGTGGCGGCGCCCCAACCCCCTGATCGGCCCTGCTCTGTGGGTGATAGAGAGCGGTGCCCCAACCCCCTGATGGGCCCTGCTCTGTGCGTGACAGGGGGCAGCGCCCAAACCCCCTGATTGGCCCTGCTCTGTGAGTGACAGGGGGCAGTGCCCCAACCCCCTGATTGGCCCTGCTCTGTGCGTGACTGAGGGTGGCATCACAACCTTCCGATCGCCCTGCTCTATGCATGACAGGGGTCGGCGCCCCAACTCCCCAATCAGCCCTGTTCTGAGCCCGACCAGGGGCTGCACCTAGGGATTGGGCCTGCCCTCTGCCACCCAGGAGCAGGCCTAAGCCAGCAGGTCGTTATCTCCTGAGGGGTCCCAGACTGCGAGAGGGCACAGGCCGGGCTGAGGGACCCCCCTTCGCCCCCGAGTGCACTAATTTTTGTGCACCAGGCCTCTAGTAGATTTTATAAATGGGTAATACTAGGATATTGTTATCATAGTTTATCATTTATTTTAAATCCTGAGATTAATATATATTTTTAAATAAAACGTTTCATATGTTTAGCTGATTAAGAGGTGTTTCTTGTCCCCAAAATCTATAACCTCTTTCAACTAAAAAAATACATCAAAAGTACATCTTTGTATCTGGTACATGTTTTGCAGCCTCAATTTTACATATTCAGAGTAAGGTTCTTATCAATTACATTTAGTTATTTATTATTACCAGAATCACCTCTGTTTTAAAGATTTTAAAAAATATTTCATATACAAATGCCTCGACTATAGAATTTCTAGAACCACTAGAAGAATGAAAACAAATTTCTTAAATTCTCAAAGAATAAAAATGTGATCAAGCCATTTTTCCTCTGAAAAACAATCACTGAACCATTTTATTAATCTTTTTATGTATCTTTCTCTCCCTGAGTCTTTCTTTGGGGTAGAGTCTGAAGATACTTGAGGGTATTTGACAAGAGCTGGTATGATCATTCATTTATACGACAAATACTTTTACAAAGTGCTGTGTTCAGTTCTGGGCTCACAGAACCCACATCTTAATGCAGTATATTTCCAGGCATTCCAAAAGAGTAAGGACATCCTACAATAGATCATTCTTTGAGTGTTTTTTTCCTCTCAGATAATAATAATACAGATGATTAACTAGCCATAGTTTGAGTACCACCTGTATAAAGAATTTTGCTAGTCTTGGCGTGAACTCTCCAGGGATAATGTCTTTAGAAATCCCATCTGTAAGAACCGGAGGACAGTGAAACTCAATGAAGCTTGCATTATGCAAATCATAGCAGCGTGGGTTAATCTGGATCATTAACTCCTTTTCATATGGTCATGCTTCCTCAAGACACCAGACCTCAACAAAGGTTTGGAGAGAATTGCTTTGAGGTCTGAAACATAATCAGCAAAGTTCTGAATCTAGAAATAATATTGTTCAAGTGAGTGAAAGGAGTAACTGACAAAGAAATTGTCTCATTTACTCATTGACAACTATGAAGGAACGCATGGCTGACTCTTCATACCATTTGTATCTTGCAGTAAGTAAAGTTCAGTCTTCACAAACGGAGAGTCTCAAGCTAGTAAACACATCTTTCCTTGGGCAGTATTGGATAAAAGACATACACATTTGAGAACTGTAGTTGGGAGAGGCAGGAGAAAGTGGAAAATTTACCCTCTCACCCAAAGTCAAGGCTACATGTAACTGTTCTAGGTACAGGTAGCATAGAGCATCCACAGGCACTGATGTAGCATTTGCTGTTTCGCTCACTCAGAACTCATCTTCATGGTTCATTATGTACAATGATGTGTCATTTTATTCATATAGAAACCTGAATTTCTGATACTGTGCGATAATGTTTGAAAGTCAGTCACCTCACTAGTAAGTAAGGTGACCACATGGACTTTAGATTGATTTTCTTGGTAATGACACATATCAATAATGTGTATATTTTCTGTGTGAAATATTCTAAACTGCTAGTTTTGGTGATAGAAGTTAAGGAAAGGTAAATTTTGTGAAAATATTGCTTCTGGGGCAAAACTAATAAACATTCTGATGAATAAATAATATCTTACCTTGTACTTATAAAATCATCAAGTGCCAAAAGGGATCACTTTAATTCTTTAATTGCATTTTCCTACATTTTATGAAGTAAAGCAAATGCAATAATGTTTTTCACAAACTTAGTAGTTTACAAAGTACATACACATTTCATAAATATCCAAGATCTTTTGTACAGCTTATTTATAAAAGCCCAAGTACATTATATTTTTGGTAATTATATTTCTTCTAAATTATTTTTTGTTGTTTATTAATAAAAAGGAAAATAATTGAATACTGCTAGAAGCCATAATGAAGCAGAAATATACCAACAGGATATAAAAATTACCTAGGCCTCTATAGGACTTTTAATGTTCACTTGATTTCCATAAAAAGTCTTTAAAATTTTGTAACCCAATGATGTGCAAAAAGAAAAAAAAAAAGATTGACATCATTCCCTAAGCCTGGAAAGCTCAAGCGACAAATGTGTAATTCATATAAGACAACACACAGATTACATTTTTTTACTTTACATCATAATTCCCTCCTTTTTTCCTGTTTATATCGCATTTGCTACCTTATCTTACAATTGCTTTTTGGCACCCTATGCAGGCCAGACGATTTCAGCACCCCACTCACTTAACACATTCTTCCCTGATCTCCAACCAAATGTCCTCTTTCCCACAACGTAGCTACTAAGTTTCTTAAGGAAACTCTGAGTGATTAGAAGATGTTAAAAATATTACTTTACTAGAATTTCATCAGTTGACAATTTCATAAACAAGAGAGATAGCCAACATTCAAAGGAAAGGTTAGTATCACTTTCTTGCCATTTTGTTTATTTGGCTTTACCACAATATCTCCCCTTATGTAGGGAATGGTCTCTATAAAGCAAGTACATTCAGCGACTATTTATAGATATTAATATTGTGTGTAAGTGGATTCCTCCTCTGAGAACCAACACAGGCCTCCTTAAAACAAATGAAGAGAATGGCTGCTTCCACAGATTCTTTCAGTCTGGTCAGGAAAACGTCTGGAGATAAAAATACTGTGAGATAATTGTTTCTGTGATAAGCATTTGGATGACAGCTTAACAGTGGTTTGAGAAAGAACAGATATGTATCTCCTTCAAGCAGATATATGAAATTGATATTTTTATCAGCTATTTCCCTGAGTATTTTACTCAAAATGCACTCAGCTGTTAACTTTCGAAGCAAAAAACATTCAAATGAATGGAGATAATCCTTAGGCACTTGAAACCCACTTCAGCCACTGAACTACGAGCAGCTTACCACTGACCTAAGGTTCTGATGTCGAATCTGTGGGATTTAGTGCACTAATAGTTCATTTTTCTAGTGAGAGAAAAAGTAAAGTGCAACTTGAATCATGATGCATAATTAATAAATTTTACTTTTAAATTAATACACTCTACCATTCTTAAGGTTCAGTAATTAAAGTCAGTTGTCTCAGCTTGTAGAATATACACCAGTAGGATTATGTGTTTAAGACTTTATTTAAAGCATAAGGAGCAGGTATAGGCAATGCAGAGCAATATTCAGTCCTGAAGGCTGTGGGAGGGAAGCTGAAAAGATGAGGATAATTTATCGTTAAAGAAGACAGATGATTCAGATTAAATTGAAACCAATGGAGGAATTTTGCTATAGATGAGTAGCATTTGCTATACTTTCTTGTACACTATCATATTTAATTTTTAATCTGCTATATGCAGATTTATAGGTGGAGATAATTCACAGATTACAAAACCACACATACACACACACACGCACACACACACACACACACACACACACAGGTCAGTAGAGTATGGCAAGTAAATTTTAATCACATTTCAAGCCTAAAATGTTTGAGTATTTGCAATCACAACAGCAAATCCTCTCTGTTCCTTTCTGCAAAGTTTCTTGGCCTTTGCGTGTGTCAACTTCAATGTTTGAGATTGTCATAAAGGTTAGAAGTCATGATGGTGCCATTGTTATCACAAATCATAGACTCAGAAAAATAGCTGTCCCACTAGGCATGACAACACATTACTCCCCTAGTCATGATGACAGCAGAAATGTGTGCTAAGCTTTATGAATTGATAGCAGCTCTGCATAAATCAGCTATATGTTACCACAAGTAAGCTAAGACCAGCATATAGTTTACATGCATATGTACATGCATGCATGTATATACATACACATATGTGGATATGGTTCTACATATGATATAGATGCAAAATGATAAATAGAAATATATTGATAGATATAGAATATGGACAGAGAACAAGGTTCTTTAAAATAATCATATATTCTTTCTTGGTACAGTATTATAAATATACATGAAAGTTGCTAAATAAATAAATCTTAAATATTCTCCCAATAATAATAATAATAATAATAATAAAGGTAATTATGTGAGGTGATGGAGGTGTTAACTAATATTGCTGTGATAATAATTTTCCAATATACAGGGCATCCCCCCAAAATGTATACACACTTTGTCAATTCTATTACATTAGGAAAATGAAATGTATTTTAATAAACACTATCTTTATATTTATTCAGTGTATATACATTTTTTGGGACACCCTGTACATATGTATATCAATCAGCACATTGTAAACCTTAAACTTACACAATGTGATCTATTAATTATATTTAAATAAAGCTGGGGCCTGGCCAGTGTGACTTAGTGGTTTTGTATCAACCCAGGAACCAGGAGGTCACAATTTGATTCTTAGTCATGGCTCCATCCCCAGTAGGGGACATGCAGGAGGCAGCTGATCAATGATTCTCTCTCATTAATTATCTCTCATTATTGATGTTTCTATCTCTCTCTCCTTCTTCCTTCCTCTGTCTGAAATCAATAAAAACATACCTTTTAAAAATTTAAGTTAACTGGGGAAAAAACACATTTATTTCTTTGAGTCATTTTCACTAATGTTAATATCTTATTACTGACATCATTGTCCCTAGTTATTTCAAAATATTCGTCACCAAATTTTTCTCACTTGAATGAAATTACCAGTCCTCTGCTATCATACTTCTTTATAAAATTCTTTCTCAAATTTCATTTCACATGAAATGTATGGCTTCTAACATGTATGTTCATATCACTTACATTTTCCTCTAGACATACGCTAACCTGGCCACATTTGAATGTTCTATGCTACTATGAAGATAAGGGGAATTATGGAGAGTTTTTTTTTCCTTCCTTAGAAATAAGTTGCCTAATAAAGACACTTTTATTGTTATAAAATATTTAAACACACATGTAGACAAAAAGTTAACAATAAACCTTTATATATTCATCATTCAGATAAGGCAGATAGCAGGACTTTGCACACCTCCTACTATACTTTGTTTTGTTGATAAAAGATTTTAGGCATAATTTTATGCATCATGTTATCTCAACCTTTGTACTTCAGTAATAGAGGTGCATTTAATGGAAAACAAAATTAACTAATGCTTATTCCAGCATATATAGGAGTAGAAAAATATAAAATTGTAGGAAAAACTAACTAAAATGTAATGAATAATGAAAAAAGATAATTTAGATCTATCTATACATTAGAATTGCGTAAAGCTATTATTAAAATGATGTAGATCTGTGCATATAATCATATTATTAAGAGAAAGATATATGCCTGTAGATATATAGACCTATTAAAATATGTCCTTTATATATGTGATATATAATTACATATACTATCCGATACTATATATAAAAGGGTACATTATATATGTACATGTACCATTAATATACTGTAGAATATATTGTAATATTTTTCTTTTAGAGAAAAATAAAAAACTCTAAATAATGATTGTCTTGAGAGAAAAAACTGGAGGGGTGGATAAAGATTTTTTTTTTATTCTGTGACTTTTATAATTCTTAACAGTTTGAATAGTTGTCATTTGTAAGTATTGTTCATATTTTTTTAAAAAGTAGAAATGATTCTGAATTAAGTTTGGCTGTGCTAAAATTCCCACTTTTCCACTAATTGTATGAACTTGAAGAGTTAGTTATTTTCTCTCTTGAGGCATCAGTGTCCTCCTACGTGAGTGATTATTCATTTATGTTCAGCTTACACAATGATACAATGATTGGCATAAGGTTAAGATTTAATAAATGTTTTATTAATATTTTTTAAGTAATACATTTAATAGTAATACATTGTCTAACACCATTCACCTGTATAAATATTTTCTCTACACAAATAGTACATATTTATTTTAAATATGAAGGTTTTATTTTGATGATGTTTCTAAAATTAATTATCTGTGTATGTGATTCAAATATACTGAAGTAGCCATTGGATATTGAAAGTGTAAAAATAATTCTTTGTATTTTATTCTAGAAAATTTTTACTTATTTTTTATACAGGGTCATGTTTTAAGACTTTCAGAAGGCTGGAATTTATATATTTTTATTAAGAATATTATTGTTCTGCCCTAGCTGGTTTGGCTCACTGGATAGAGCGCCAGCCCTCGGACTGAAGGGTCCCAGGTTCGATTCCGGTCAAGGGCATGTACCTTGGTTGCAGGCACATCCCCAGTAGGGGGTGTGCAGGAGGCAGCTGATCAATGATTCTCTCTCATCGATGTTTCTAACTCTCTATCCCTCTCCCTTCCTCTCTGTAAAAAATCAATAAAATATATTTAAAAAAAGAATATTATTGTTCTGCCCTGCTGGTGTTGCTCAGTGGTTGAACACTGATCTATGAACCAGGAGGTCACCGTTTGATTCCCATTTGATTCACATGCTCAGGTTTCGGGTAGGGAGCATGCAGGAGGCAGCTGATCAATGGTTCTTTCTCATTATTGATGTTTCTATCTCTTACTCCCTCTCCCTTCCTCTCTGAAATCCATAAAAATATATTTCAAAAAAAAAAGAATGTAGTCATTCATATCTGATGTCAAAAGTGCCTTAGTATTAAACATTATGGTAATCCAACAAATATTTTTTGATCTACTACACTATAAGTAGACAAAAAAAAAAAATGGTCTATGATGCAGATGCATTGAAAATATAAAAGCCCCGCCCCTACTATCAAGGAGTTTGATGTAGAAAAGGGTAGTTTAGCATGTGTTGTTTCTAGATCAATGTAACCCCTGAAATGGGAATACCAGTGAGAATAACATCAGTACCCAAATAGTCCTTTATCTCACAGCAGGAAGGGCATTCCTGATTAAACATAACAACTGTGACTCATGATTAAAACAGATGTAAAATATTATTAGTGTAGGTACAATAATATGTTCAAATGACCTAAAATACTATTATTTGAGTTTGCATTTCAATCATGGCTTTATCAAGTTATTGAAGCCTGGGCAAGTTACTCAAACTTGATACCAATATTTATCTTCTTCCATGGTGTCAGTGGTTATAAAGTGTAGTCCTTGGACCCATAGCATCAGCAGCACCTGGGAGTTAATAAATACCTTATTGCGCCCTCCCCTAGACTATTGAATTTAAAATTCTGGGGGTAGGGCCCAGAGAGCCCTCCAAGGGATTCTGATGTCTCTTCATATTTGAGAACCCCTGTGTGATGTTAGGCTGCCTCTTGGCAATAGTTTGGTCAAAAGTCACACTGTGGAAATCCTCAGGAACCTAAACTTCCCAATGCCCTCAAAAAATAAGTCAAATAAAATAAAACAGTATATGCTAGTGAAGTGAAAAATCATAAAATAGTTTAAACATCATTGCTATTAAAACATTGATGTACACCTTGGCCATGAAGAAACAGCTATAGTTAATCATACCAAGAGAAATAAAATTTTAAGGTAAATAGAAAAAATATTAACTATACCATCAATCATTTTTGTTAACACAGTAATATTATAATGAAGTAAATCTTTATTTTACACCTTGTAAAGGTGTAAAATAACAGCAGAGGAGAAAAGTTCTTTGCCTCATCAATTGTCCTCAGAATTCCTACATTCTTGGCTATGCCAAAGTCTAAGAACTAACGTTTCCCAGTAGTTAAATTGATCTTGTTGGTATAAGTGTCATCTGAAAGGTTTTGCAGATGATGGCACTAAGTTTAGATCTAATTTATTACAAAAATCCAGGAGAAACAGTATGGTTATGTGCACAAAGTTTGAATGTTTCCTGCAATCTGTACAAATACAACTTAGTGATTTGGGGCTAAGAAGAGTAAGAAGACGAGGAAAGGAGAAAATGGCCTAAAGAAGTATGGAGAGTAGAATTACATATGAAGATAAACTGCTTCTAATATTTGGGTGGTATGTTTTTATACTCCTTGATTCTGACACTACCTTCCCCTCAATCATCGCCAACTTATTACATGGTTTTCTATAAATAGATGTTGCTAATAGTGAATATTCATATTAGCTTGCCCCTCCTATGAAAGCTATTGAGGATTTCACTTTAAGGAACTTTTGAAAGTCAAGACTTCTTTTGGTATTGAATGCAACTAAATGCATTTTGCAGCAAAATTCTACAAAACTGCAGTGTATATAGATTTGCTTATACAATATTAGAAAACTAGGGGGCCCTCGGGCTGGCCTGCATCCTCTCACAATCTGGGGGATGTTAGGTAGCCAGTTTCTGCCTGATCCCCACAGGCCCAATCCAGACAGGAGGGAGCCTGATCCTGCGTGTTGAGCATCTGTCCCTTGGTGGTCAGTGGACGTCATAGCGACCGGTCAACCAGTCGTTCAGTCATTCAGTCGCTTAGCCATAGATAGATAGATAGATAGATAGATAGATAGATAGATAGATGATAGATAGATGGATAGATAGATAGATAGATAGATAGATAGAAACTTATAGGGAAGAGATAAAGGAATTATTCTAGAAATCATTATGCTTTTGTTAATAGGTTTATTTCTATGACCTTCAATTTAATTCTTCACTCCTCTGCCCTTTCCCAGCCACATCTGAACAAACTTTAAGATCAGTAATTATCATGTCTATCAACCAAAAATGTAAAAGCTAAACTAGAGATACACCCTCTAAAAATTATTTCAAGTACAATTACATTTATAATAGGACATCACATACAATCACATACCTATGCCACTAAAATGGCTGTACACTAACACAAACTCATACACATTTCATAGTAAATTATTAAGTCATTCAACAGTCCCTTGAAGAGACTTAACACTGTGTTGAACAAAAGCTATTCTGCTGCACTTCTTTGAAGAAGGATATAATTAGTTATTCTTTCAGTTTCCTGGGTAAAGATGGCACATATAAAAAATAACAGGCTGTCAACACTCTAAAGGGTTAGGAGTATGAACTCAACAAAGGAATATATTTTAAGACAATAACAGCTTATTTTCCCCTTAATATCAGTGGTATTTTGGGAACTGTTATGGCATGAAAGCATATGTTCAAAATTCAAAGTGAGTGCACTTATATTTATTTTTAAGTCCTAAAATGCTTCTAATCATAATTAATTTTAAAAATCATTACCAATAGAAAGTTTACAAAGTGGAATAACAGAAGAATAGCTCTAAAATAATTTACAGGGTTCACTTTTACTCATTAAATGTTAATTAATTAGTTTTATTTTTGTGCTTCAAAATAACATATTAATCAATAAAATCTATTGAGGAAATTATCTTTGAATTATATTTTTCATGTAATTCTGAATGAATAAAAATTAAAGAGAGGTTAAAATTAGATGGGTTAATTATAAATTATATCAAAGTTAATGTAGAATACATTAAATTGTTATGATGCAATTACTACTCATTATTTATCTAGCATCTATCTATCTATCTATCTATCAATCATCTATTTATTATTTGGAAGTTTCAAATCAGTATAAAGTGAGATTCTTACCACCATTTGAGTAGCCATTGGCTTAAAGATGTGAAATCTTTCCACAGTAAATTGCAGAAAGCAGGAAAAAACCATGACAAGATTCTATATCCAGTGTCCGGGAGTTCCTTTACCAGTGCAGCCACCAGGAATAGCAGGTTAAGAAAAGCCACCTTAATTTTGAGAGACAGGATATCATTTGGGTTCCATTTAAATTCATCCAAATGTAAGTAATAGATAAGGTATAGTTGCTTTTCATTTTACATGATATTAACTGTCACCAAAACAGAGCAAAGAAGCTGATGATCACAGTTGGCAGCAGTATGTATTCTGCAATGCAATTGAAGTCTTTTACTTTTAAGCATGATGTCTTTTAAAATTTCTGCTTCCCAGAACAGGTCACTGTTGGGTTGGTCTCTGATGCTGGCAAGATGAACTAAGGACAGTAAACATGAGAAACTGATAAAACTTATACACTGCCTGGAGGATGGGAAGAATTCTTTTAATGACACTTTGTCAGCAAGCCAATTTCATCCCACTTAGAAGGTAGTGTGTTCTTATGCTCAAATATATTATCCCTCCCACTATTCAGTTACTTAAGATGACAATCTAAGAGGCCACCAAACCTCCTTGAAAGAAGCAAGGAATAGCTTTTAGAGGAAATGAGTGTGCAAGACTATGATATTTCATCAAGAAAATGAATGAAGACATGAGCTGGAGGTTGGGTTGCTCAAGCAGCTCTGCCTGATCTCAGGCTCACAAGTGTCCTGTACCCAAGGAGAGAAGATCCCAAAAGCACACACAGCAAGACTCCAGAAGAACATGTGTAGAGAAGACTTCCTTAATGTCTATGTAACTATAGGACATACTAGAGAAGATTCTAGAGAATATATATATATATATATATATATATATATATATATATATATATAATCTTTGAAACCCTAATAGAAACTACAATGTGAAAAATTCAAGAGACAATGAGAAAAATTCTACATATACAGAACAATTAAAAAGAAAAATGATAAAGTAACTTGGGTCCAGCTCTAAAATCTAGGGCAGCAGTTTTGATGTATGAATCTGTGGATGTCCCTGAGAGTATTGTACAGTATCTGAGAAATCAAATCTATTTTCATCATAAGAAGACATCTGTCTCTTTTACTGTGTTGACATTGGCATGGCTGGCATAAAAGTAAAAGTACTAAAACATCAGAAAAGCAGAGACCAGTGTGCAAGAAACTACTGTCCTAGATGTCGTCCATGTCTTCAAAACCAGGCATGCACTGCAAACAAACAAACAAACACAAAAAACAGTGCTTCCAAGAAGGTACCTGGAGTACATGTCTTTTTAATAACCAATGTGACAAAATCAAACATTTTTGCTACATTCCAAAGTGTAATGGTTGGCTCCAGGAAAAGCACTCATTTCTGAGACTATTATATATATATATATATATATATATATATATATATATATATATATATATATATATGATCTCCAGTGTTGCATTAGGAATATTGTACAGAAAAAATGAATAAATCTGGCTTATGAAAATACATTTAAGCCTTCATTTTTGTCTGGAGGGAAAAACAACAACTTAGATATGACACAACTTCTGCTTCAAGTTTAGTCTGGAAAGAGAAAGCCATATTCTAATCTGGTAAAGTGGCCCAGATGAAGAAAGTAAAACCTAGGCAGCCATGTGACTTGTCCAAAGGTGCATTGCTAGTAACTGTCATTGACAAGTCAATAGTAAGTTAGTTAGTAGGAGAGCTAGAATAAGAACATGTTTTGCTCTAACTTTTGGATAATATGGTTTCAACTGTAGGACGATTGTCTATACTTACAAGCCTATAGATTTCTCTGCTTTTTTTCTCTCCTTATCACAAGTGTCTTATTTAAGAAAAAAGTCAAGAAAAGCAGCCACAATTTCTTTGTAAACACACTGTTAAACTGAGTCTCATTTTGCAAGATTACAGATTTCTTTTGAATCAAAAATTATAGTTTCTAAAAATAACTCTGAGTCTAAATTGTGCATTTGATTTTTGTATCATGTATATTTTGAAAAATGAAAGGGAATGGAATTAAATCTCTATATCCAAGCTCCTAAGTTTTATAAAAGTAGTTTGGTCATATTTTTTCATTCAGCAAATATTTAAGTGGTGCTTAATATCTGAATGCATTGATATTTTACAATATTTTAAAGAGAGGGAACCAAGAATTCAGTTTATTAAAGCCAAGCAAAAATGTGTCATGATATTGTCACATCATGGGTATATGGTATATGAAATATAAATTGAATAGATTTTATAAATCATTAATTTATCTATGGTTAAAAAAACATTTAAGGGTAGTGCATAATAAAATAGACATCCTTTATACTCATAACATTACTTTCTGTTGCTAATGAAATAAAACCCAGTCAATTTACTTTTAAAAATAGATTACATAATTTTGCTTAAGGAAGCAACAGAGCTTAGAACTTGAAAGTTATATTAAATGGCATTTTTAGGGTCCACAGGATATCTTTATAAAGTTAATATGAGGATGATAGATAGGATGTTCACATTTAATATGAAATCTGCATTCCTCAAGACTCCAAATTATTCTAAATTCACAAGTCAAGACTAGTTCTCAGATGGTATGGCCAATATAATCTTTTATCTGCTAAAAAGATGTCACTTAGCATCAATAGAGTATGCTCATTTTGTAGTTCAGTTAATCCATAAGCTATGAAATTATGCAAATCTTGGCACCATTTTGAGAAAACTAAGTCATGTTATGTATTGCAAATAGACTGAAAATCCATTAATAATTTTTTTATCCCACCACTTGAAATGTATGTATTTAAATCTATATATAACATGAACTCACCCTAAATTGACACCAGAATTTTAAGCTGTGATTAATGGTATAAACGATGCCCTTATTAAAATGAAGTATTGGCCAGAGAGGTACAAGGCAGGTGCAAGCCAGTGACTGGGATGGGCCTTCTGGGAAACACACTTATTTGGTGGCTTTTTTCCAATATATAGCTTTTAAGTTTTCAGGTTGAAAACTCTATATCTTGTGTAGAAGCCAGATATCATTTTCTTGGTGGCCACACACCAACAAAGATAATAGAATAATGATATTTAATGTTTCTATTATAATGCAAATATACTTGGTTACAATGAGAGATGAGTCTTCCACAAATAAAAACTACTCTTATCAGCTAGCTATTTATTATTGGGCATCCCACAATTAATTAATTTATTAAATGGTTGCAAATATCTGCTCTCCCTCACTTATAATATTCTGTTGAGCTAAACTAAGATTTATCATATTAAAATATACATGACCTTTCAAAACAGGTAAGATATTAAGCTAAACAGGAAAAGATGTGAATGGCTGTCTCTTGTAAATAAACGACTAAAGAAATTTTAAGAAAATAGAGACTTATCTGACCTTATAAGAAAAGACATCCTTGTATATGAGTATTTTCTTCTTTTCCATGGTATTGAAATTTTTACATTTTTGATTTCAAGATAATGTTAAAGTGAAATGGTATATTTTCATTATTATCATATATCATTACTAACACTAGATTAAAATATAGTTCTAAGTTTAATGAATACCTTTGGATTTCAGCAATTACATATGGGGTATCTACAGAATAAAAATGGATAGCTCAGAACAATATTTCTCACCAAAGTTATATAATCATTAAATAAGAATTTTAAGTGAATATAACTCTATGTATTGGTTAGTAGAATAGGGAGGTGTCTTTAAGATAAGACTGAATGGGGCTAAGCCCATTTTGCCACACCAGTGGGCAGCATTGGGAAGCAATCAGGTCTGATAGCAGAATAGTAAAGTGGTTAATAGCAAATGCATAGAAGTCAAACAGACACCTGGAGTTGAATCTTGCAACTGACTTAGTACTCAGGTGATCTGAAAAAGTCACTTCACGTTTTCTTTATCTTTATCTTATAGATACTATTTTAATTTTATTTTTTATTTGTGGATATATACAAAAATGCAGTACTGTAATCACTACATGGCCTGAGAAATAGGCAGTCTCCAACCAGTGTACAATTCCTTCTACTGCTCCCCAGCTCCCCAGTTAATATCCCACAACCACACCTATGACTTTTGTCACTCTCATGTAGTTTTGCCTGTTCTTAAACTTCTTTTGAATGTTCACTTAATGTTTCTAGTTCCACTCATCATACTTGATCTTCTCAAGAACACTAGATATCCTGATGTCAAACACCTCAACATTCCACCTTGGGCTTCCAAAATTCTCTACTTTCCCTTTTTTCTTCTGACCATTTCCTCTCTCTTTTTATATATTATTTTCTGTCCACACTTGGATTTTGAAAAATGCAATCAGTTCTCTTCTCTCTGCTATCCTTCCCTTTGCCCCCCTCCTGTCTCCTGCTCCAGCACCTTCCTTTCCTCCTTAATACCCCTTCATAGTCTCTCAAAATTGCTTCTTTCCATAAGGGTAAGAAATGTATGAGATTAACTCTCTATAGGGTTAGTACAGTGTTTACATATAATCTATATAAAAATAAGTACTTTTAAAGAATGATCAAAAACATTTTTTTTCTTTCTTTATTTAACAATAATTGAATTCTTACTTTGTGCATTGAATCCCAATAGTGGCTAAAGAGAGCCATAACTGAATAATTCCTCCTCTCTAGGAACTCACCATTACAGGGTACCATAGAAATATATACAAACATGTCCACTATAAGACTGAATCTGTCTGCAATATAGAGGTGTGAATAATGACTAAGTGTAAGAACACCTAAGTGGAAGATGAGTTTAATATGGCTATAGGGTGGAATTACAGTATAGTCCATATAAGTGGCTTAATGAAAATAAAACTGGGGCATCTTAAGGGAAGGTTATGAAATGCTTGAAGCACTATGTGGAGAATTTGCATTTTATTGTACATGTAGTAGAGCCATCAAAGACAGGATAAGCAGGAGACCAAGTTAGGTGATTATACACTTAAGACCAATGTTGAAGTGTTTATTACTGTGCTCTCTGTGATACACAATGTGCTAAATGCTATGGAAGGTACAAACATCAGCTATTTTTCTTTAAATTATCACTAAAGAGATGAAAACTCTCTTTATAGAGCAAGACTTGTAACTAAAATGGAAAGCAATAGGATCCTAAGAGAATCATAAAAATGGAAGCTTGGAAATACCATTTTCTGCTAGAATTTATGCCCCCTGAGGGCAAGGGCTGGTCTCTTTGGCTTGCTAGCATTGAACTGTGATAAAATATGAGATCTTGCATTGGTGACCACTGACTACTTGCTTCTTTTATGGCAAGAACCCGTAACCTCGGAGGGAAATTATCCTCCCAACCTGGGCTAGCTTGGGGAGGGTGCAAAGAAGGGCACTCACCCTGCCCCAGACAAATAGGGTCACCTAGGTCTGTTTCCCTCTCTTTGACCCTTAAATGGAAGGCTACAAAGAAGGAAACACTCGTGCAGCTGATTCATCCCAGGGGAGGGGCCTAACAGAGACTGTAGACTAGATGCTGTATAAGGATGCCCAGGACTCCTCTTTCTCCTGCTGTTTCTGAGTCAGCTTCTGTGTCTGTTTCTTTGATTCTCTGACCTACCCGCTCATGTTTAACACTTTAACTTTTTTGATTAAACCAGGCAGATGCAGTTGGTTTCTTTTATTGGTATTTAAAGAATACCAGTACAAACTGGTACAATACTTAATGTACCATGAGCTTGGTTTTGCTTGTTATATTTACACAATTAAATAATGCATTTCAGCAACTGTCTTAGTTGGCTGGGTATCAGGGCATCATGGGGAAACATACTCATCTGCATAGGCCAACTGGTAAATGCTGAGTTCTAGGTAGTCTACACACTTTTGTTATGGAATGCTAGACAATTCACCGAGACTTTCAAAACTTGGTTTCATAAAAGTTAACATTCTTCACTTGTCTAATATTATATGATTCATTATATGATCATTAGCATGTGTCCGGGATGTTCTTTATTTTTGAAACTCCATGGAGTGGGAGAATGATTGTAATGGCTTTGATTGTGTTCTTGAAATGCGCCATACAGAGAATGTGAAATACAATCTCTTTAAACCATACTTCACATATGCTAACTTAGGTTGTGTAAAGAAAAAGGGAGGACTTAAAGAGAAATTCCTTTACTAAGCAAAGAGCCCTCTACTGATGAGTAAAGAAACAACCTATGAAGAACACATTCTTTCTTTTTCTTTTTAATACTTCTGTTCTTTCTAGTATTCTTTTAAATAAAATATTGAAAATCTTCAAAGGAATAAACGCATGTTGATGAGGTGAATGGATTAAGAATGTGTTGGTCAAAAAAAAAGAATGTGTTGGTCTATAATTGTAATGTATCTAAGATTTCAGAAGTGAAAAGACCACTGCACTGGGATCAGGGAAACCAGTTTCCACATAAACCATCCTTGGTCTTCATTTTTTCCATCTGGAAAATAAAACTAATAACCATGTGATTTTAATCAAAAGACTATCTGGGTCAGAGTAGGAAATTCCCAAGTACCCATCTCAGATGATTATTGTGACTGACTGGGATCCAATATAAATTAGCAGGTAATTATCCATTGAATTTTGATTTCCTTTCATTCTACATAAAATGGAAATGATGTTTATAAATGGATTTTTATATTTATATTGATTATGAGACAAAAAATTATTTTTACAGTCAATCAAATTGTTTTCTTGAACACTAATTTTTTAGCTCCTTAGAGAAGCTGATAGCAATAGTATGAAAAAGTATTTAGTTAATTTCATCCATCAAGTGCAGAGCATAAACCTTTCATAATCATTGGAGTATCACCCATATTTAAAGACTTCAAGGAAGAGAGTTCCTGGACATAATAATCACTGTCAGAATAGATGTTTACATGTAGTTCCAAAGACCATATCTTCTTGTTATAGTATCCCTAAATAAAAAAATCATACCATTTGTGAAATAAGTTGACAAAAATATAATCTTTTTTTCTTCTCTAGATTAATACTTCTGGAGTTATTTAATTAAATAAATCTGGAATTAAAATAAAAAGCAATAGATCACGTTCCTTAAAGTCTAAATCTTACATGTATCTCACTATAAGTAAAATCTATTCAATTTAACTGATATTAAATATAAATTATATTTGGCTTTATACACAGAACTTAATTCAAGTCTTGATTACCTATTATTTAAGAAACATCAAGTAAATGACTTAACCTTTCTAATTATAACATCTTTCATTTATAAACCTGGAGTAGTAATAATTACACCACAAGACTGGTAATAAATAAGGTAATAAAATGGTACTGTGGATTACTACCTAGATAACTATTTTTATTAATATGGACTCCAAAATAAGGAAATTCATATTGAAAATTAAGGACATCTCTCAACAACTTATGAGAATAATCAATGATGATTTGAGGTTATCATATAATTGATATAAAAATCATAGCATTTTTATTGAGAAGTTATATAAACTGTGAATAGATTCAAAAGAAATCATTATGAATATGCTAAAGTTATGCCATAAAATGCAATCACATTGCAGGAATCTATAAATATAAGCATTCAAAAATAAAACCATCTGCAGTTAAGGCATGGTGAATATTGCACAAATGAGCAATATTTCTCTAAGCAGAAACAAAGAATCACAACTTGGCCGCCATTGTTAAATGTAGGTCTTTTAACCTCTGATAAATAGTAATGCAAGAGTCAATCATTTTATTTACTTTAAAGTAAACTCAATTATGAACTTATAAAATTATTATTATAAATTACACCCTATACACAAGTTAATTTTTTTAAAAAAGAGAATACCATAAACTTAGCAAAGTCACATTTCTATTTCTAATGTTTTTAATTTGAATGAATATTCTTGTAACTATGAAATTTTAGGAAGAGTAACTTTTTTTTATGTTATTTCAAGATATGGTGGAGGTTAGGCCCAAATAGTATATTATTTTATCTATTGTTCTATTTAAAGACTGTTATAATGTAGGATAAAATTGGATAAGGAAACAGAAATGTATTGTTAAAATCCTGTATGAGCATAAATATATCACATAATTCTTGAAAGATATGATCTCAAGACAAAGAGATATGTATCTGTATTCTATTTTGGGAGTTACAGCACTATGTATTCACAACTAGATACTCAGACCACATATAAAACTGGCACATTTGACCACTTTTTTACAAGAAAATTGGAAAATGATCATGAAAAATAAAGTCGAAGGTTCTTCTGAATTTTTCAAAGGTATTATTTTTTAAAAGTCTAAGGAAATTGAACTAAGGCATGGAGCAATTCAAGGTACCAGTCAACATTCTCTCTCTCTCTCTCTCTCTCTCTCTCTCTCTCTCTCTCTCTCTCTTTTTGGACATTTGTTTATCAGAAAAGTTTCTGTTACTTATAATGTTGTGAATTTCAAAATTAAAACAGGACAGAACTTTTCATGCTTGCCAACCAGCTCATATCATAATTCCTTCTAAAAATGTTGATGCCAGATTACTGAATGTCTGTAAGTACCAGATTATTTTTTCATATTTATCAATTAAATTAAATAGCATATTTTGTCAAGAAGTTAATGGCATATAGTTCATACCAGATGATGAAACAATAAAATATCATAGAAAATTTAAAAGCAGAAAACAATTTTTACCATGGTCATGTGGTAAAATATTTTAAATAATTTGATTTACCATTATAATATTTTAACAATATTTCATAATGCTATGAAGCTTATTAGTGCAAAACTAGATAAATCATTACATGTAATCTACTGTATAGTGTTTTTCCAAATCTGTTGGTACTAAAAAAGATAAAGAATAAATATTCCCTTAAATAATATGTTTTATATAAGAGATGATAGATAAGATGGTAGGTCTTCTTTTTTTTCCTTCTCCCTGAGAATTGGCAGAACTAAGCAAATTAGAACAAGTTAATCAATTTACTTTTTTAATCCTCAATTTTCCATAAATTTTATGTTCCTGGGAAGTCTCTCTTTCTCTCCCTTTCTCTCCCCCTCCACCATCTCTTTCTCTCTCACTTTCTATGTGATTCTAATTAATTTGGAAAACATTTATATGCCTACACTTAATTAAGAAGATTTGCTTCTTCACATAGTTGAATCAAAGAGTTTTATGTTTATTGAGCACCTACCATACCAATCATTTTTCATCACTTGGTTGAGTTTTAAAGCTACAGAAACATAAATATAATAGATTTCTTATAGGAGCATATTGTCTAATGGTAAATTAAACTTAAACAAATATTATTTCATGCAATGTGATAAGTGCTCTGAGGAGTGTGCCAGGTGTTCATCTTTAATTTTATTATTTCTATCTTTACTTAATTAGTTAAACTATTTTATGTCACATTGTATTACACTTATTTTTTATGGAGTTATTTTACTTATAAAACTAGCTCTGATATATCTGATACTGTCGCTTTTATATGACATAATACTTAGAACATAAAGCATATGAAGTATAACTAATATTACCTACAACTTATCCAGATATATATTTTAATTCATACATTTTAATTCTATAATGTGTATTCTTATAGAGTTTTGGTACTTTGAGCAATGTATTGACTTTATGAGAAAGTTACCTACCAAAGCAAAATATATGTTTTTATCACCTCATAATATTAAATATATATATATATATATATATATATATATATATATATATATATATGTATTTATAACTCTGTATGCCTCTTTGGTAAGATGCAAAATGTTGAGTTACAAATTATATATATTTATAACACTTTTATGACTCCTTCTGCTATGGAATCTATAAAGGATATAGTATATATGCTTTGTGTCTAGTAACACTGTCAGATGTAAGCCTTTAGTAAGTTGAATTAAAAAAAACTGATAAATATTAAAATATAAATACCCATTTACTTTAATTATTTTTAGTTCAAAAGCTTTAAAATTTTGACAGACATAAATGGCTTTCCTCCTGAAATACTAGAACAGAGTGACACATTTCCTCAATGTTTCTAGATTTTGTAGTAACTGAAGTTACTTTACAAGGTTTTCTAGGGGCAAGTGTTAAATAAAACAAATGTAAAGCAATAAACACAGTTGGAGTTTTGTCCGGTCAAATGGCAGATAGCTATAATTTTACCAGTTAGTCAGACCTAAAGGGAAAGTTGTAAAACCAAGAAGTATATCTCATTTTCTTGTAAAAACCTCATTGTTCTATCAAGAAAGGTCAGACAATTTCACCCAAAAGAGTATGTGCTAAGTTCAAAGCAGTTAAATATATAGTGCGTGCATATGAAGTTCATCTTGCCATCTGTCTCATTCTCTTCACAAAACTAAACTAAGTAGCTATCAGTTTGGGTTCAGCATGTGTACTATAGTAAGGAAAAAAAATGACTGCATTAATTCAAAACATAGTGTCTAAGGATTTTGCTTCTGACTGTTATTATTTGTGTTTGCTATATGGATTCATCATCAAAATTTGGAAGACAACGCCAGTCATCAAGTAATTAAAACAATGGTAATTATTTTTTTACTCACTACAATATTACAATGACCTTCAAATATCCTTAGAATACCAATGTTCCAATGTTAGTATTGTTTAGGTTTGTCTAGGTTATCCTCTTTCTCCTAAATGTGAAAATTACTTGCTTCTTTCCTTACTGTTCAGATATAGAATAATTATAAGTTTTTCAACTGTAGAGATAAACACCTGGGTTCAACTGATTCATGTGTGTGGACTGAGATGTCACTACAGTAGTCTAAGTCCCCACTTAATCTCTATCTCAGAGAAATCACAGTTCCTTCTTCATGAGGCTGTTGTGAAATTGCAATAATATGTATAAACCATTTGGGGCAGCACCTGAAAAATAGTGTATTATCATTATTATAAAATTATTACAGTTGGAGTGTCCTCCTATCACTTTGTAATTATTAGAGAACTGATACAGTGCATGAGACATTGTAGATTTAAAAGGGTTCTAGTCTAGAATAGAGGCTGACAAATGGCGGTCCTTGGGTGGCACTTGATTTGTACAACCAGTGAGATAGAGATGGTTTCGTATTGTTTTTATTTTATTTTTTATTGTTTTCACTATTACAGACACAACAAGGACAATGCAAACAACACAAAGCACAAAAAATAGAATTGTGTGACAGAGAATCTATAATAATAACAGCATAATATGCAAATTGACCTAATGACGGAACAGCAGAACCACCGTCCGGACAACGTTCTGGACAACCATGCTATGACGTGCACTGGTGCCAGGCCAGCAAAGGTTGGTGCAATGTGATTAGTCAGGGGGCCTGCCATCCCCCTACAATTGCCCTGCAGAGGGACACACAGGCCACCGGCCAGCGGGACCATCAATTTGGGGGTGGGGGGGCTCCACGATTACCCCAAAGAGGGAGGCCCAGGGGCCAGGACCAGCCGGGGCTGTGAAAGCCCCAGCAGCTGGGGCTGCGAAGGCCTACCCTTGCATGAATTTTGTGTGTCAGGCCTCTAGCATTAAATAAAATTTTAATTCTATATAATGTCTATAAATAAAATATAGTCATGAATAAATATATAAAGTAAATATAAATAGATAAAATATGAATAGAATAACATATAAAGGTCGTTTCCATAAATAAAGCTTGACTGGAATGCAGCCCCAGTCGCTATTGTGTTTCTTCCACACTCTGAAACAGCAGAGTCGAGTAGCAGACAGAGACTTAGGGCCCAGAAAGCTACATCTGGCACTTCCAGAAAAAGCTGGTTTCAGAAAGATCGCAGGTGTATGAATTACCCGAGGCAATTCTATAAGCTTTCTGCAAAAAGTGTGGTTTGAATTAAGTGATTTCTCAGAAATTTCTTGAGCTGGTGCTAAAAAGCAGAATTTTCCCAAACAGAGATTATATCCTCTCTTTCCATTGCTTCCTGAGCTGTGTGGTTGTGGAGAAAAATAGTCATTTTTCTGTCATTCTTTTTCACTCCTATCTACTTTATGTGAGTATTTAAAAATTTTAATATTATTGTCAATGTGAAGAACTCAGAGCGCTTTAACTGGTATTCAGTCAGCACTTAATAAAAATTTGAGAGTAGGTAGACAGAAGACTACATCAATATAACATAGAAACATGGAATATTTCAATGAGAAGGAGCATTGCCTTATTTTCTACATCAGCTATAAAAATTTCCCAATAGCTAACAAGTCCCAGAAGCAGAATTGGAAATTGAAAATTAAGGCTATGGGCTCTTGGTATGTTGATCAGTTTGAGTGATGGATGCACTGTTCTACCTCCATCTACTGATATTGAACCCTAAAATGGGAATTAAGGAAGAATTTTTAATGTGGTGGTTGGCAGTGTTTGCCCTGTATCTCCAACTGGAAGAAGAGAAATGTGCTAGAAGCAGAGATTTAGCTGCAGCACTGGTATCCAGGCTCTCCTGAAGAAAGGTCTGTGGGAGTTAACAGGTAAAGTTCAAAGTCAGGCCATCTTTAAGTCCACTCCTACCAGAGCTTTCATGTTCAGGGTTTTTTCTCCTGACTTTTATGTAAAAGAGGAAAATGCCAAAATGGCATTGTACTATTGTATTTTTATAAGGCTTTGTAAAATCAGTATACTTTGTCAATGTAATGTTTTATAACTTTTACTGTATTGTCTAGAGCCATCGGATTTTTTCAAGAATTTTAAACTACAACAACAAAGATTATTCAGTTGTTTACAGCAGAGCTAATTTCAACATCAAGGAAATAGAAATGTCAGTTATTCAAAAATATAATTAGCCAGAATAGTACTTTCATTACCTCTTTTATGAGTTTATTGTATCCATATTTTCAATATAATTAATAAAGTATGATTCCATATTATTTACCAGCTGCTTGTATGCTAAATATACTGGTGCAAATATCTTATGGGGTTAAATTTATGAACTTCATTTTTAAAGCAAGGATATGGTATGGCTTTCACAACAGTTTGGTTTACTCAACGTATCTGTCAGAAACTAATTTCATGAACTAATGCCTTTTGAAAAAAAAAATTACTCATTTTTGTTTTCAAAAGTGTCGTTTTGTAAATTGATTAAAAACTAAAATTCATGGGAAGAAGCAGAGTTTTAAATCAACATAATGTACTAACTAGGAAATTCTGCATGTTTTATATTCTGTATTGTGCATATTGTAATTGACTCCACTCAGTGTAAAGACAGCTATGAATGAAAAAGAAAAATCAAAAGAGCAATATAAAAGTATGAATGATCAAAGAGAAACTATTCATTAACACTATCTCAAAAGGTGTAACAAGATTGTACTTCTGATACTACAGAACTTGAAACAGTAAGGGGTTTTCACAGTTGTGCACAGCTTTAATCTCTCCTACTCCAATGTATACGGGCACTTAATTTCCTCTTTATTTACCACTAAATTTTAACTGAAAGTATTGTTTTTTTTTATTTTAGAATTCAATAATTTATGTTTTATCTCTTAGCAAAGAGGCTGGGTTTAAATCCCATCTAGTTGGTAAAGTTATATCCTGAGATTTTCTAAGGAAAATGTCATCCTGGAAGTTTGTGAATTTAATTTGAAACCACCTGCTGAGTTCTCAGGGGAGTATACGATAATTCAGAAAACATTTTTCCATTTTTAGGAAGATCAGGGAAAGGAGATAAAACTTCATCTTAAGGTCTATTTCTGACTCTTCTCCCATAACAAATGCATCTAAAATGAGATTTAGGGGTAAATATCACAAAGAAATGATAGAACTTAAGGCAGTTTATTAAAAACATAAGTCTAGCAGAATTTCTTTTCCAAGTTTATCCTAAAGGCTCTGAGGTTAAGAAAAATATCACATAAATAAATGCATGCATCACATTTTGGTAAAGAAAACGATATTCCCAGTGGATACATTTTGACAAATTTGTTAAACCAAGTGTGTATATCAAAGATCCAGGGAATCTTGCTTTCCCCTAACCTTTGTTCATTACAATAATTTCAGTTGTGTTTTATTCTCATAGGAATCCACAGGACATATAGAACTGAGAATCTATAAAAGATCAAAATAGGATGAAAATCAATGTCTTTATAAGGCAGAAGGATGGCTCAATCATTGGCAGGGATCTAACATGTGCTTTTTATATTATGGTTTCCTTCATTCCTCAAATGTCACTCCAAAAATTTTATGAGAATATTACTTATGCTATCAAAATATATCCTCAGTCAAGATATACATTTTCACAGGATGACCATATATTTAGAAGTTCTCCTTATTGATCCATGAGCATGTCTCCATATGCTTGGCAGATCAACTGACTCCCATACCAGGGAGAATAACGTATCAAATGCTGGAAACTTCTTGTTCCCTATTCAATGTGTATTTGGTCTTCCTCTCTCCCCCACTGTGCATACAGATTACTTTGCTGCTAATGCCTGACATGCTGTCAGAAGGCTCGAAATAAGGCATGATACATGAGACAGAAGAGAAGACATACCCGGAAGGAAAGCATCCAAGACAACTCAAAAAATAAACTCGAACCAAACCCTGCTATGGTCTTGGAATCACATGCTGTGAGTGTCTGGTGAAACTATTGTGTGCTATGCTCTTTTTTTTTTTTATCTTCAGAAGTAAATTTCCTGGAAACTAAGAAGCAATGTGAATTTTGAACCCCATTTTACCTATTTTAATTTTCTTCTATTATTCTGCTTCATTACTTTCAATATTCAATTAAAGCCAAATTACTCAGCTTCATAAACCTGTTCCAATGTCCCAAACTATCTTCAGATTTTGGGGATTTTAACAGAAATTAAAAACTAAATTAGAAAAAATACAAGGAAAGTGAAAAATACAACAAAACTACCAGTCGTGTAGTCACTGGATTGATTGCCAAAAAACATGCACCATGTCTTCAGTTTTGTGGTACCAACAAAAATTAATAAACAATGTTCTGATTTCAAGGATCTCAGGATGTAATTAAAAGTCAAAATGAAAATAAAACATATCTATAGTATTCTGGGTCATACTATTGCATACATAAATCAGTACCTACTTGGATCACTAGTAAACTCTAGCTTTCCTAGTCTAAGTTTAGTAACATTTAGCAGCTTCTCAATTTCAACTATGAAGTTCCTGCTACATTTTTGGCACCTGCCCTTACGACATATTATTTCACTTATGAAATCTCACTCAGACTCTCTCTTAGTGAGTATATTCATTTTTAATTTGGCAAATCTAGTGTGAGAGTTGAAACCTACTTTATGAAAAAGGAAAAACTTGACCAGCTCATATTGTACAGATTATAATAACTTACTTGACTTTACCATCAAGGTGTTCAATACAGATTATTAAGAAAATACATCATATTTTAAAATATCCTTGCAAAATTCTAGACAAAAAAAACCCCTTACATTTAAAAAAATAATTTAAGAATGAAGTAATATTTTTACGTTAACATTTGTTGTATCTGTCCTGGGTCAACCGATATATGCCCCAATTTTGAGGAAGCTACAGATGAGTACTTAAATAAACATAATATTTTCAATTTGAAACATAGTAGAGTGGTAAAAATATGCAATTTAGTGTCTGTTATCTGAGGACTTTCAAAAGTTTTATTGATTATTAATATATACCCTAAACAATTTTAAGTTTAATTATTGGGTGAGCTAATCCTCTCCTTTACCTCCTATATTAATTAACTCAGTCACAATTATATTGATTGCACTTTCAAAACAAAACTTATATATAACCTTTCTCTTCCATGTCCACCCTGTATGAGGACCTTCTCCCCTGATGAAGAGACAGCTGCAGGAGTTTTGTAAAGCATCCTTACAGTTTGATAACTGTACAAACAGTCTCAGACTCAAAACCCTCCAATTCCTCCCTGGCTGGTGTGGCTTGGTAGTTGGAGCATTATCCCATACACCAAAAGTTGGTGGGTTTGATTCAATGTAAGGGCCCATGACCAGGTTGCAGGTCAGATCTCTTCCCTCCCCCCGCACAAGCATGTGCAGGAGCCAGCCAGTCAATGTTGTTCTCACATCCATGTTTCTCTCTCCTTTCTTCTCTCTAAAATCAATCAATAAATCAAGCAATCAATCAATTAAAAAACCCTCCAGTTCCAGGAAGATAATAAGAAGCAGGCCCAGCCTTAATTGTAAAAACCTGGAGCCAACAGGCCCTATTGAAGGATGGGCAGATATCCAGTCTTGCCTCCCCACCTCTCCAATCTGCTAAGTCTTAGCCTTGTTTTTAATACCAGCAAGAGCTTGTCTAATCTAGAACATCTCTGACTGTAGACAGTGATACAGGCATGAGTAGAGCAAGGGTGATGGCCCTGGTACAGAAGGTCACCAGGGTGGAAAGCCCTGGCTGCCTAGCAAAGGACAATTGTAGGGTGACCTTCCTCCGCTAGCATATTGCTGGTTATTTAATATGAACCACCTGACCTTTCTTCCCTAGAGATAACATCTAGGCCTCAGTTGTATTTCAGCTCCAGGCCCAGGAAAAGCTACAAAATCAGACAAGTGGCACCAAGGCTGCCTCAGTACCAGCTGCATTGAATAATGACCCTCTGCCCTGGAGCCAACCAACCAATCAGTGGAGACCCAGATCCTGGAAGCTGCTGAATATTCTATTGAGATCTTACTCTGGATCCTTCCCTAAAACATCCACCATTAAAACCCTTAGGATGGAGGACTCAAAGCACTCTCCCTCCTGGGAGCACTCCTGTTCTCTACCTTCCCCCCTCTCCCTCCCACATTCCCTTACCCTCAGGTGTGTTACCTTTACCTTCCTCACTCCCAAGCTCCAAGGGCCCTTTCTTTACCTCTATTACTTGTTTCCTAAACTCATTTTTTTCCTACAAATTACTACTTCTACCTCTGTGATTTTCCAAATAAATGTTCTCTTTTAGTTTCAGTTTTGGCTCTGAATTCTTTCCTAGCCAGAAGGCAAGTACTGAGATTGCTGAACCCAGGTCCAGTCTAAACCCCATCAGTCTTAACACTTGGTGCCCTTCTGCCACCCACAAGACTACATATCTCTCTTCCTGTTTCTCACCTTGGAATTCCTTTCACCCTTTTTTTTCTGTACCATATTCACTTGACATTTAATAAAATGATAAAATTGGTAAATTCAACTGGAACTTAGATACAGCGTAGCCCCTTGAGTGTGGCTCTTCCACAAAATACCACGTTCGGGCGCGCACATACAGTGCGATTGAAACTTCGTGGCCCATGCGCAGAAGTCGGTTTTTGGCCTGGGCGAGTCTATTTTGAAGTAGTGGCGTTAGAAGAAGTGGGGGTACGTTCGCTGAGGTCGACCCCTCAGATTGAGGACGTTTTTAGCAAAGGCCAGCTTAGGAGTACCCTAATTAATTAATAACAATGTACCTACCTATATAGTTTAAGTTTAAAAAATTTGGCTCTCAAAAGAAATTTCAATCATTGTACTGTTGATATTTGGCTCTGTTGACTAATGAGTTTGCCGACCACTGCCCTAGGCTACTATGATTACCGCACTAGAGTGGCTAAGATTGGACTGATGTATTACCTATCACTTCAGGTAGTTATAGCTGATACTATATTTCATCTGAAAAACTAACCATTCTCATGGTTAAGTATCAATTTGTTAATGCAAATAATAGTTTTTCATTTAGTGTTCTAATATAACCTTTGTGATAAATGCAATATGTTTAAAATTATGATATCCAAATTTAATTAACGTACTTGTGCACATCAAATAAATCCACAATGATACAATTTATTTAACTTGTATATTTATTTACCCCTCCAATTCCCTGACCATTTCAGACATTATTTCTTAGTAAAAATAGGATGAGTAAATTCATGAAGATTGAAATAGTCTCTCCCAGAGTATTGTATAAATATCATGAAACCTTTTTGGGTTATATAAATCATGATTTCTTCATACTGTTTGAAGAACAATATAATATAGAAAAATTAATATACATATTAGAATTAATAGTCACCCCTGAGTTTGAATCCCAAATCCATAATTTATGTGTCCCTACACATTTCAATTTACCAACTCTGTTACAAGAAATGGCTTCCTCAGTATATGTAAATACACACACACACACACACACACACACACACACACACACATTAGTACCAAAATGACAATTAGACTGCTGTTCTCCTTATTTGCTTTTAGTGTTTTTTTTTTAAAACATTTAACCCCACTCCCATGGTCTATAATGTGGAAATGGGCTCATTTTCTCTATCAAAAACAAAACAGAGGGAATTACAGCTAGAGTGACTTAGATTAGATAACAAAAAGGATTTCCTGGATGCTTACACTAATCATTCAAAAGATCACTTAAGCAGTGGCTTTTATGTCCTAGGTGGGAATTAGCGAGAAAGAAAAAATTAACTTAAGAGAATATCCGTTCTCTGGGACTATTTTCACAAAATTGTGTGGCTTACTATTTTTCTACTTCCATGGAAGTAGAAAACATGTACACATTTTAAAAGCACAAGATGAAACAGAAAACGAAACAGCGTACAAAAGCAAAGTCATGTGATCTAAAAGTAAGCTCTAAGAACACCTTTATTCCATCTATGGAAAAAAAAAAAAAGAGAAAGAAACAAGGTAGATTTGGTTTTGGTGGCTCACATACCTTTAACTTCTCCCATTTTCATATCAGGATTTAAAGTATGAACATTATACTGTGCCTACCTTGTAAGAACATCATGGAAAATGGAGACTTGTAGAGGCCTCTTGCTCCTTTTGTTAATCTGACAAGTGCCTCATGTTGGAGCTAATATGCTATTCTGTTCTTATCTTCCAAAACTCCCATGTCTCAGAAAAGCAGCCCACAGCAGAAAAACAACCTGGATGCTGGCCACATTTCAAGAGCTAAGCCAGGCTTTGGTGCCTGCCTTAGAATTTCCTGACCTGGGAGTAAAAATTCCACCCTTAAGCCCTGCTGTCATTTAGAGGATTTCCATTGTGAAGTCATATCTACAAACTAACATTTTCTGAATAGGTCCTTGTTCCATGTGGTGCTTTCCTGAGGAAGTTTTATCAGGGTTCTGATGTACAGTAACCTGATAAGCCTTTATTTAGAACCCATATATCACTCCTTAACCTTTAAGGAAGACTGCAGGCAGCCATGTCTTCCCCATTTAGGTAATGAAAAAGCACTCTCCACTACTTGAAGCAGATTAACCAGGTACCTTTTTGACAGAAACTTAGGTTTCAAACTTAGTAAGGCCTCTCTAATAATTACATTGGTTCATGGAGAAATACTATTTATATGTGAGAAGGTCTGGAATCTCATAAAATTTATATATATATATATATTATATATTATATATATATATATATATATATATATATATATATATATATCACATACATACACACACAAAACAAAATTGAATAGCTTAAAGTGACATGTCATAATAAGAAGGATTTACACTAGTATTTATATGAAATCTCTAAGAAAAATTGAGCTTAAAATAAATCAGTCTTTTATAATGACTTTTCCTTATATCTAAGTTATTTTTATTTTAATGGTATATAAATGGATGATGTTCAGAAGTCTTATGGTCAATTTTTGAGTAGTTTGGCGCATTAAAATCTATGTAAAATTTTGTCTGGTCATAAATATCTTATTACTTGGAAATCATGGTATAAAGTAAAAAGGTATCAGGTGAACAATGAAAATAGTTGTCTGGTGCAAAATTCAAACTGAGTGTTGTACTACCTGATGGAGCTTCTTGAAGCATCTGAGAGTATTATCAGGATTTTTTTGGATTGCATTATGAAACAATTCACTGTAATCAAATTTTGAAAAGTTCTTATTTCCTGGTTAACAGAAAGCATTTTCCTTAGGAGAAATTTTATTTGAACTTGGCCTTGAAGGGTAAGTGGTCATTTTCCAGGCTATGCGGGGTGGGGGGTGGGGGGGTGGTGGTGTGAGAATGGCAACCTGGGTAGAAGGAACAGTAAGATCAATGCATGAACAATCTAAAAAATGATCTAGTTAGAGAATGATCAAAACTGCACTTCAGAAAGGCTGGTCCATTGTTGAACAAGAATCATGTTAGAAAGTGGAAAGAAAGAGTGGTTGGGCCAGATTTGCATATCCCTGCTGTGTACTGCAATGGTGCTTTTGACTTTATTCTGTTAATAGCAGAAAAGTAGACTCATTTTTAATCAGGAGATCAACCTGAGCATGAAATCAGTATCACCTGGGAAGTCATTAGAAGCACAAATTCAAGTGCACCCTAGACTTGCTGAGTCAGCAACTCTGGAGATGGACCTGAGGGCCATTTTTTACCAAGATCCTCAAGTTGATCTTATGTTAGCTTTGATAGAGGTTGTTTAGCAAGAAAGTTAAAAAGAAAAGAAAATAATTAAAAACCTTGCCACAAACTCAGATGTAGACTTCCTGCTCTTTAGTTTACTGAGTACAAAAGCATCTGTGCATAAATCATCCATGCTTGCTTCATGAAGTGAGTCTACTAAATCAAATTTGCCCTATCCTTATATTTAAATACTACTAGCCTTCTTAGGAGTTAATAATAATTAACTCCTATAGTATTTTATGTTTATATTACAAACTGCGAGTGTATATTCATATTTATAGCTATAGATATATAGACCCAGCACAGTTATTATTTAACTAGAGGCCTAGCATGCGATACCGCGAGAGACCCAGACCTGCCACGCCGGTGGGAACCAGACTGACTCCGTGCTGGGCGGGACGTGGGACTCAGAGTCAAGTCCCTGCCCACCCACGTGTGCCTCACCACGCCCGCAGCCTCCTGGTGACCAGTCTTTGGTTATTCCGCCATTACGGCGTCACGATGAAGGGCCTTTTATGATATAGACTATCAGAAATAAGAGAGTGATCCCTTCAAATATATTTGAACATGAGCAGTCACATTCATTCATGGGTAGTGAAGTCACCAAGGAGCAGAGGAGTTTTGGTTTTGTTTCATTTTGTAGGTGAACCTAGTAAAGATAGATCTGGTAGCCGTGTTGTTTCTTTTTTATTTAGCAAAACTGACTTGTATAGTGAAAGAAATTTAGCATGACTGATCTCTAAATTCTAATAGCATCCCAGAACTTGATACACTCATCACAGACATACATAGAACCAAATACATCAGGAGAGTTAGGGTAGGGAGGGGACAGCAAAGGAACAATAGCACTGCCTTGACTGAAACACAAAGACACCTGGGGAGAGAGTGAGGGAGGGGAGGGCCCACTGAGCTGGTCACAGTAAAATCAGGGTTTAATTTTCTGCTGTTAACCCTCTATGGCTTGTTGCCTCACTTATAAATGTAAAGTTTAGATTGAATGATCACTATAGCAAAGGACATAGTACTTTGCTTAGTGCAGGATACAATGTAGGATCTCATTGAAATGAATGGAATTCATGTGCCATCCCCATCATAACTCAAAGCTAGAGAAGATACATTCTAATCTGTTTGGCTCGGTGGATAGAGTGTTGGCCTGCGGACTGAAGGGTCCCAGATTCAATTCCAGTCAAGGGCATGTACCTTGGTTGTGGGCACATCCCCAGTAGGAGGTGTGCACGAAGCAGCTCATCAATGTGTCTAACTCTCTATCCCACTCCCTTCCTCTCTGTAAAAAATCAATAAAATATATATTTTTTAAAAACTAGAGAAGATATTTTGTTATAAACTAAGTATAGGCACCAATGTGTCAAAGAGATGACTACTGTTGTGATTTTTAATTGAATGAATTCACTATTTATAGTGCAAAACCCAACAGAAATTAATAAAAATTATGAAATAATCAAAGTATGGAAGGTAGGGAATGATGACTAGGTGACCAGTATGTTTACTTCTCTAACATGTTCCAGTGATTGTAAATGCTTCCAAGGGTAGAGAAAGTAAAATGTTTCCAAATACTATATAATTCTATTTTTCACACACAGGTTATAATGTAAATTAGTAGCCACTCAGAAATGTTGCACTAATTTCAATTTTTCTCAACGGATTACAGTGGTTCTCAACCTGTGGGTCATGACCCCTTTGGCGGTTGAATGACCCTTTCACAGGGGTCGCCTAAGACCATCCTGCATATCAGATATTTACATTATGATTCATAACAGTAGCAACATTACAGTTATGAAGTAGCAACGAAAATAATTTTATGGTTGGGTCACAACATGAGGAACTGTATTTAAAGGGCCAGAAGGTTGAGAACCACTGGTTAGTAGGTTAGCTGTTATAAGTTACTAAGGAAGTTACTCTTAGCTCTTCTCAAAACATGATCGGTGAAATAATGCCAGATTGAAAGCTATTATAGACAGTTATGATATGCATTCAAAATTGAAATTAAGATTTTTGAAACTTTTGTAAACATTTTGGTATTGGCATGACACCCTTCCTTTAGTGGACTCATTTCAGGAAACTGGGTGGAGACTAGTCAAGGTTTGTTAGAACCTGGTGAATTACATGTGTTTGAAGCTGCAAATATGCCATGTGAGCAATTATGTTGGCCCGCAAGAGAATAGAAATAGATACAAAAGAAAAGCCTGCTTCTTCACCACAGGCAATTTAGAAAGCACTGATCGCTCTAAATATGTGGTCAAGTGAAGGGTTCATTGTGATAGTAGCAAAACCCACTTCCCATAGAAAAAGTGAGGAAAAGCTACTTATGCTTTTGGGTGGTAGCTGCCACTGCAGCCTAAATGGGAAAGTAAATGGGTTATAGATAAGATTGGAGGTTAAAGGCTTACACAAGTTAAAACCCACCTGAAAGTGAACTGATGATTCAATTGAGTTTTTATAGATTTTTCTGAGAGAGGGTAACTCAAAAATAGAATATAACTCAGCAGCCAATCACTAAATATTATAAGGTTCATTCTATGATTAAGATGTTATACATTTTTTTATGTCAAGCACAAATATGTATAAAACATGTATAAGGTCATATGAGTATAACAAAATGAATCAACATATAGAAAATGTGGGGATATTTTTTCTTTTTTGGAAGATGTTTTGGCTTTGGAATGAAAGTGATTGAGAACTGAGCCCTGGCTCATTCACTCACTATCTGTGCAATCTTTGGCAAATCACTTTCTCTATGAAATGGTTTCAACATCTCTATAACATGTGGATAATTATCATGTATGGATTCTCCAAATAACCTAGCTCCCAATATGTATTTAATGAGTAGTTTTGAAAAGTACAACTATTTTTTATGTAATTAATGGTTTCTTTATATTCCAACAAGAACTATTTTAAATATAGGACATCAAAACTTCAAATTTTTGAGAAGCTTCTTATTTTAGCAACATCATTGTATTCTATCTTTGCAGTTCAACTGACCTTGTAAAAATATTTAAGTGAATCATAGCAAGTAAGTTATAGCGCTTGATCATAAGCATAACAGGGAAGAAATTTGAAAGTGAATCATGTTGTAACAAATCTTAAAAATATTTGTGTGTTTATGTTTAGAATCATGTGCATATGTGTGTATGTGTTAGGATGTGAGCATATTAAAATCACAACAACCTGTATGCATTTATATATGCTGAAGCTTGGAATAAATATTTTAAAAAAATACAACTTCTTTGCAAGTACATTTGTTCATAATTCACAACCACAGAAACAATTAGGCTCCGGTTTTGACATATCAGAGGGTAAAACAATGACATTTTTTTTGAGTTAGAGCTTTAGAATCAAGACTGCATGCACTGTAGACTGAGCAATAAACATCCACAGAGGAGAAATATCTAATTTTGGTTTTTATATTAGTATCTAAGGCCTCATAAAATTGTGTTAAAGAGAGATAATAAAAATAATGTGGAATGTTTAAGATTCTATATTTCCCAGTTCTTACATATTTATATCACCTTAATTTTCCATCAGCACTCTCAACTATACATTTATTAAAGAAATTTTGGTATAAATTAAATATATAGACTCATTTAAGGAATACTGCATCTTTAGCCCATAGCACCTTAGCATGAAATTAAGTTAGGACAGATACCTGCCTTGGGATCTACCAGGTAATGCCTTCAATTAACATAACAAGAAAAGGAGTTTAAAAACCATAAAAAGTGGAACTTGTCTGGCTTGTTCTTGAATAGAAATCTTTAGGTCATCTTGATTAGAACTAGACAAAGAAAGAATACCAATTAAAAAAAGTATTACATATGTAGAAATTTTGCTGTGTTTACAAATTATATCTACTCATCAAGTTTTTTTTTACTCCCATGTGCCTTCCATAATCATTGTGTCTGACTAATTTCTTTAAAAGTGGAAAGCATTCTTTTTTTTAAGCTTCACTCAGTTCAGTAGTTTAATACATCTAGAAGTCTTTCACATATGTTTATCTTATCCTCCCTTTATTGATTTAACTTCTTTGTGGAAAAATATGGAGTATCCAAGGCATAGTAGATACACAACAAATTAATGCTATAAAAAAAAAAAAAAACACCCAAAAATCTTTAACACCAGAACACACTCTATATTTTTTCAGGAATATTTTTAATCAATTATAATTTTTCCAATAATATTTTTATATATGTATGCATTGGATGGAAAAAAATTACAAGTCTTATTAGTATATAGTTTGGTTGCACAGGTTTGAGGAAGGAAAATTGATTTTTACTGAATATCTGGAATCCCTATCAAGAGCTGATGATCTGCAATTTTTAGTTATTACCAACAATATATAAAATATATGAGTTATCCTATCTAATAAAGAGAGAATACGCTAATTGACCCTTATTCTGTTGCAAAGATGGTGGCACCCACAGCCAATAAGGAGGGAATATGCTAATTGACTACCATGCCCTCAAAGATGGTGGTGCCCATAGCCACAAGATGGCAGTGCCCAGTCCCCTCAGCCCCACCGGGGCAGCAGGTGCACGGCAAGGCCGGGCCCACCCCTGGGGGGGGGGGCGGCTTTGCTGCACACCTGCCTCCAGAGTTTCCAAGCCCCCTCAGTCTCCCAGCCCTCCAGGGCTGGCCCAAGGCACAGGCAAGCCTCAAATGGCGGCTGCCCAGCTGCCCAGGACCACCCAAAGCTCAGGTAACCAGGACAGGCTGAGGCTTGCGCTGCTGGCAGTGGCAGCAGCAGAGGTGTGATGGGGGCATTGCCTTCCCCTGATCGCTGGGTCGCTTCCCACCCCTTAGGGCTCCTGGACTGTAAGAGGGGGCAGGCAGGGCCGAGGGACCCCTCCTCCAGTGCATGAATTTTCATGCACCGGGCCTCTAGTATATAATAATAGAAAAATGATAATTGCATGGTAAGTCTTAGCACATGGCTTACCAAACTCCATGCTAAGACAGAAACTTGATTTAACCAGTGACAGAGCAAGATCATACTTTCAGTTCTTAGGGAATAAAGAACAGAGTAGGGTCTACTAAAACAGCAACGTTAAGAAGTTTTAGGTATTTTATATGATTTCCAGTTTGTTTCACCTTCTATCTACCTTTACTTTCTGCTCACACTTTATACATTTTCCTACTCATCCTAAAAAATATTTAGGCCTAGAAGAGATAGCTTTGATGTTTCTCTCCATATCTAATTATTTTATAGGGAAAAATAAAAACACAAGAAAATAAAGAAAAACTTATTACTACAACCCTTATGAAAAAAAAATGCATCTAAATATAGTGCTAAAGGAACATATAGACCAGTTCTAATATATTAAGAATGCATTCATTTATTCATTTGTTCAATATTAATTCATTAGTCACTATTCTAGATATAGAGTGAAGAATGAAAAAGTCTGTTGCTTAAGCAAATTTGCAATTCAGTGCGGAGTAGATAAGTAGATCATTGACTTACAGCACAGTGAGTGTGGGACACAACCCAGGCTGAATGTGCATAAAACAGAGGAGAGGCTTGCCATCATAACTTCGACTATTTAATTTCAAGGGAAACAAAACCCCATTTATTCTATAATGTTCTAAGTCTTCCATAGAATATAATAGAATATATAAGCTCTCAAACACAGCATTGAGTATAATGAAATCAATATTATTAGCCGACTCAAACATTCTTTAGTGAGGTTGTTACAGCCTATTTGAACAGGAGCATTCGATTTGATAAGACAGTGCAGCTATGTAGCTAGGAGACTGAGAAGAAAAAAATAAATAAAACAAAGATCCACTGAAGACTCAAACTAGGTTGAACATATTTAATAGGAACATCTTGCTGCTGGTGAAAATAGGATTTTTTCGTGGAGTCATCAGAAATGCATTTGGGGGACCTACACATAGGACTTGAGGCATAGTGACAAGATTTATTGAGTTGTTCCCTGGGAGATTGGAAAGCCAGGCCTATCTCCCTACTGGGGGATTAAGTCCCTTTGGTGGAGCACGCAGCTGTCCCCTGGGGAGTCTGTGCATGCTGCAGCTCCCTAGCTCATCAGGCCTAATGTCTGATTCCATTTGCTTCCTTCCTTTGCTAACTAACTACCTTCTATAATAATCTTATCAGAATGTCTCTTCAGAACCAACTAGTCATAATATTCAAAGTGGCTAAAATGCACTTCCAGGGCTGCCCATTCTTGCATCCCTGTCCTTGCTTTTGAGGTCCTTGCCCTCTCCCCTAACATCCATTTCTCTGACTACTCACAGCTCTCTGCTCTAGTATTTTGTCCTGACACGCTTGCTTTTCCTTTTGTGCCCAAAATAACTTTTCTCTACCAACCAATATTAAAATGTCTATTTCTTAAATGGAAATTATATCAGATATTTGGAGAAAAGTAATCTGATTTTTAAGCCATTTCATGCTATAATGAGGGTGACTTTTCTGTGAGGCTTAAAGTATACCACAGGGTTGGTTGCATTTTAAAGAGGATGCTTGTAGATTTAAATAAATTTCTACCTGAAAAAAATGTCTTCAGGGGGCTCAGCTATGTAGCTGCAGTGGAGACTTTGGGTTTTTTTACTCTGTCCTGTGCAAGGGAGCACCTGGTCAGGCAGGCGGGAGCCTCGCCTTGCAGCTGTGCCCTAAATCCATTTAGAAAATCATGAAATGGGTCTAAACATCCACTGTAAACGTGTTACACTTATTTGAACGAGGTTTCATTCTTTTGAAAAAATATAAAGCTCTTAGGCCTTTTAAAATTAAGTCAGCATTTCTGTACATACCCATTCTGACCACTTTAATGTCCAGTTCAGCTGTTGAGATCAAAACTCTCTTTTTTAAATTGTATCTTTATTGTTGAAAGTATTACAGATTTTTCCCTCCCCCCATTAACCCCTTCTAGCCCCTACTCGCCCCACACCCCAGGCCTTCCCCACATTATGGTATGTGTCCATGAGTTTTGCATATTTGCATATAAACTCTTTGATTAATCTCTTCCAGCCCTCTCGTCCACTCCACTTTCCCTCTGAGATTTCAAATTCAACTCCTCTCACAAAGGTCCCATACATCAGTGGTTCTCAACCTGTGGGTCGCGACCCCTTTGGCGGTCGAACGACCCTTTCACAGGGGTCGCCTAAGACCATCCTGCATATCAGATATTTACATTATGATTCATAACAGTAGCAACATTACAGTTATAAAGTAGCAACGGAAATAATTTTATGGTTGGGTTACAACATGAGGATCTGTATTTAAAGGGCCAGAAGGTTGAGAACAACTGCCATAGATGGACTGAGCCAGAATGATGGCTCTAATTTTAAAACAAGGAAGGACAGCTTCCACATTCTTATGTAATACCTTGTATTATAGTATTTAGACACTTATCTTTATATAATATTGGAATAAAAGGTCTTTAAACACATAAAATCTAACTAACATATCTTAACTCTCTAGCATCTTTGCATTTATTCATGGCAGGCAATCTATAAATAAGTGTTAATTAATTTAAAGATAGAAACGCCTAATGACTTTAACTACTATGCCAGTTTGTTAATAGCAGCTCCAATATTTTAGGGGAAAAAGCATGCAGTACACTGTTAAAGCCTAACTATAGGTTAAATCTAAATGGATGATAAAAAAAGAAAAGAGAACTAAACTGAATGAAACGGAAAGATATTTCTCTTTGATTGAGAAAGAAAATGCTAATAAAGTAACTTGATTGCAGCAAAACTCTTATTTAGATGATTCTCTCCCTCTTTTATTTATTTTATATAAACAACAAATGTTTCTGAGTAGGGAAGTTCAAAAGGAAAGTTAAAGCCTTTCCTGTAATTAAATGAATGTCCTGCAAAGAGATGTTATATACATCATGACATGTACCAAAAATAGAAATCCAAATGATTAACTGAATATGGAATTAACAATATTTTGCAAATGTTATTACATTTTTTACAATTAACATGTTTTGTTTTGTTTTTTTTTTTTTTGCTATTTTAATTCAAGGGTAAAAAATAGTAATATCAAGGAAGGCAAAATGAGTGAAATTCCTTCATTATTTTGGAAAACCTTGATTTACTACCCAAAGATACACGATTTGAGGATCAGGTTCTAAGTTTAATTTAACTTAAAATTTGGTTTTATAGACTATCAAACTAATAATTAATAAAATAATTCAATCATTAACTGCACTTACCAACTCATTATATTAAATACTCAATTGTACTTCAGAATTTGTTAATCATATTTAATGATTTTGTTTGTTTTTATTTGACTTGAAAATTTTTATCTAATTTGATAATAGTTATTCTTGTACACTGATACAAAGGTGTTTACTTTTTATATTATAATGACAGATTCACATCTCATTGATTTATTTTTCATTTTTAAAAATTTAAAGCAACTTTTTATATAGAGAGATTTGAGAATTTTATACATGATTCTCTATTTTAAAAGTCTTGAATTAACAACCACATATAATTACTGATGGGGGGAGTCCATACATCCATGTTGTGATTTCTGTACTGTATTAACATATGCATTATAGAATAAATAGCTTTGGTGTTGATGCAATGACTGCAACTATGCCCTAGAATATTCACTTGAATTATGTATATTAAAATCAACAGTAATAGTTTACCTTTATATAGCAATTATGTAGTTTTAGGCAGTTATCTCAAGTTCTCCCTGGAGTCAGTTCTATTATTATTTACATTTTATAAGGGACCAGTCTTTGAAGGTTTGGACCTTTAGTCTTGCTAGCATCAATAGCATCAACTGTTACAGGTACTATAATTGAAGCAGTGGCTCCTTCAGGGATTACATTGTGTATTTACCTTTCCTCTCCATCATGGAACATGATGTTAGGAAGATTATTATGTCAATAACTTTATGTTATATATAATTAAAGTAATTTATCTAGTGTTTATTTCCCTCCTGGTTAACAAAATAAGGGAATACTATTATTATAGTCATATCTAGAAAAATAACCTAAAAGGAAATATTCATTGAATACATTCAATGAAAATGGAATCCATTCTGTGTAGCAGATTCTATGCTAGATATGAGAGATACAACTGAAAACTAGAGACACCAATGTCTGCCCCCAAGAAATCTATAGTCGCCCTAACCGGTTTGGCTCAGTGGATAGAGCGTCGGCCTGCAGACTCAAGGGTCCCAGGTTCGATTCCGGTCAAGGGCATGTTCCTTGGCTGTGGGCACATCCCCAATAGGGGGCATGCAAGAGGCAGCTGATCAATGTTTCTCACTCATCAATGTTTCTCTCTATCCCTCTCCCTTCCTCTCTGTAAAAAAATCAATAAAATATATTAAAAAAAGAAAGAAATGTATAGTCTAGTAGACTTTTAAAAAAAATCTGCATATAGAGCAAACATTTCACACTATTTAGCTTTAATCATTTTTCCTGCAAGTCTTTAGCAAGGTCAGCTATGCACCTTACAATATATTTTCTTGGCAGCAATGTAGTTTAGTTTGTGGCCATATATTTATTAGTTACTCGTTTAGCCATAAGAACTATAGAAAAGATAATGCTTCCCTCCAAAACACATGGCTTTTGAACTTTCTCTATTAAGTAGGGCACTGATATCCATCATTAAGTTTAGCACAATTTTGTGGAGTTCTCTACTGAATATAACAAAATTCTAATCATTGCTGATAAACTTGTCAAGGTTTGCTTCTCTAACCATAGATGCTTCCTCTTTATTCTTGTTACTTAATGTCCTCACCCCTTTCCCAAACTGTACTGTTTGAGAGAAGTCACCCTGTATCATATACAGTTAAGGAAGGTGGATTATGCTACACCTCCTTGGAAGTGGAACATCATAAATTACTGGAAGTTCTTCTGCATGAGAGAATGAAGTCTCTTCACTTTTTTATGTGTTTTCTAGTTTACTTATATTGGTCTGGATTTACAATACTAATTTTGTACTTTTGGTTATAATCCAGTGCTACCTCATTCATTTCTTCTCACATGACTACAGCTTTGCCATCAGGGGCCCCTTCAGTTGGTGCCTATACCCTTTGGCATAATCCATCAAAAATGGCAAATAGGATAAAATATGTTGTTTTACCTGGTTCGTTTGATAAAGCAAGTATACTAATAACTACATTTTATTGCACTAATATTTACAAAACACTGTATTGTATATTTGCACTAAAATCACAGACATAGAGGCAACTCTAGCACCTATTTGGCATATAGATGAATACATTGCAGTTAAGAGGTTGAATGACTCATCTCTAATCACTACTTAAGATCTTAAAGTCATCTTTTTGGTCAGATATCTTTTCCTAACATTTTATTTGAAGGACTCCTATAAACAAAAGGAAATAAAACCTGCATTTTTTATTGTTATCAGACAACTTGTTTTCTGGATATTTTCAAAATAAATTATTTTTAATATTAGATGTGTGTAACATATATTTCTCGTTCCCAAAAACTACCAAAAGAAATGTGAACACAATGTTCTATGGAAGTTATAGGACTAGACAAAGAAAAAAAATCTAAGGCTGCATAGTAATTTAAAAAAATAGAATATTATCTGCCCTGTACTGTGTTTAAAACAACAAGCAGAGATCCCTGAAAATTTAGACATAGCTTTTATGGAACACAGTCCTCCTCCTGAAATTTTGTGTGTCCAAAATGAGGCCATCTTGCCCATTAATGGATTAAATCAAAACAAAAGAAACCCCACATTTGCTCTTATTTATCTATTTTCTTGTTTCATTTGCATCTCCGGGATATAATATAAATCTTGGCCTGTAGCATTTCCTGCGGCTTATTAACCATCTGGACCTCAAGCCATCACCTCCTCTAGGACAACCATTAGTTCCCAGGAAACACTCTGTGCCTTGACCATTATTGCATAATGAAGACCATTTTGTGTTCCTTTAGTGTATCATATCAATTATTGAGGAGAAATATAATACTGGAAAAAATGATGATGTTGCCTTATACAGAAAAAGAACAAGGAAAATGATCAGTTCTAGGAGTTTGTAACTGCCCTTCAAAAGAGAACTGGCATCCCAAGTAAGTTACGGAAGATCTTCTTATTTTGATATTTCTATATGCAGATAATTTGGCAAAATTGGTAAATAACAAGGAAAACAACCAAGAAATTTCTTTCAAATAAGTTGTACAGAACAGGCCCAGTCCTTTGCATTGAAAGCTGCAGTGTTTGTATGTCATCTCAAAATTTAAGTAAGCAGGCAAGCTGAGAAGCAAAAACATACTGAGCTCTTTGGGTTTTAAAAATAAATAAATAAAAAGAGGCACTATTTACTTACACACATCCTGTGCAACAACTTCTGAGGATTCAGCCCTCCGTGAACCAGAGGAAGTCAGACATAAGAAAGTTGAATGAAATATAGGGGATTTAATCAAATTAATAATATTCTGAAGGAAGTAGGAGAATTTTTAACATAGGAAATGGTTCTGATAGCTGTTATTGTAATAGGATCTGCTTGTGGCAATGTCTTTTCACAGTACATCCAGATCACCCCCACCTACTCTTCTCTCCTTCACTCCAGCTCCACCAGGAAACTGAAAATGCACAGACCTCACATGAGCTGGAAAAAGTGTCATTTTGCATTGATATGAGAAAAATGTGGAGAAAGAGCAACTAAAATATGTTTTTAATTTATAAATGGGGGTGTAAACAAACAAGTTCTCATTTGACAAGGAAATTTTATCAGTATATAGAGTATATACTATGTGTTTGTATTTAAAATTCACACTAATAAAAATCAAAATTCTGAGATTTTTGCTTTGAATCATTCTATTAAAAATAATTCTGGAACACTCCCCTAGTGAGTTCTCTATAATATATAGAACTAATAAAATTTACATGAACTTTCTGCACTGAAGTAGTTTTCTCAATATTGGATGGACAAGGTCACTTCCCAGGGGCCCCGGCCATTTCCATTTATATACTCATTTTCTCTAGCAGTTTAATGTTATATAAGTATATGAGTCAGTTGATGATTTTACAGTGTTGAAAATTTTATCTAGAAAACTTTAAAAACTGTAAATAGATAATGCATTCCTATCGTGAGTGCATTGGTCAAGTAAAACTGAGTCATGCTGACCATTGAGATGAGGCCAGAACTCCTAAATTCAGTGTAATTCCCTCAGCATCATCCTGTTGTCTGTCTGTGGTCTTCTAGAAGGGCAGATTCATTGATTTATTTACATTAGAGCTCATTTAGGTGCATTTGTACCTAAAATAGCTGATACAACGTTAAAAGTAATTTAAGAAAATCAAACCTATTAAAACTATGGATTCTTTGATGGGTCCATCTCTTGTATTATTGTAGCAAAACATCACCTTGTGCATTATAACCAAAGTATTTGAAATAAATATCTTTCAATTTGCTTTTAAAATATTTTTGTCCATAGCTCATCTAAACTTGTTTTGGTGTTAATAAATACTCTATAAAAAGTGCTAGATACTTATCAATATTCACAGACTGTCCATATGCATCTACTTACCAATTTTACTACCTGTGTGTCTTAAAATTCATATGTCCACTGAGTCAGCAAAACCTAGTTCCCCGAATAGAATGGTAGTCACACTCCTTTCCTGCTGGTTCAATCAGATCCTAACAAGTCAGTTGTAGGTGATGATGCATTTTTACCTTTGCCTGTTAGTATCTTCCAAATATGACTGTGAGTTCAGCAGGCATTTGCTTTGCCCTCCTAAATTCTAAAATCACAACCTAAATGTTCATAGCTTCTCTCTTGAGATAGCAAACTGATCTGTAGTACATGTTCTTCATAATATCTGATTGGATACATCACCCGACAGTATTTAATACTTGATTAGATCACAGATGCTTATAATCACAATCTCTTCACCCTTTTCTATTTGAACTGGAATAGATATAGCCTACCAATTGTCAACTCTACATAGTATGCAAATAATATAGATATAGCAATAGCTAGACAGGTAAATAGACATAGGTAGAATAATTTGGATATGTGTAGATATAATATAAATTACAAACTCCCACATACATTGCCTAGTGCTTATGCTTCATGTTTTTACTCATTATCAGAAGCTTATTATTGCCATTATCAAGGTCACAAATTATATCATCTTGGGCACCTAGATTTCTCCTCTGAAACTTTGCAGGCACACTGTATTGTCTATTACTAGTGATTCCATCATTCCTCCTCCTTGAATCTCAACCTATTCTATCTCAGACACAAACCTCATTGCAGTTTGGATAGTCAGCTGTATTCAAGAAACAGAAAAATAGAAAATAGGAGGGATCACTGTACTCCTCCACAATGCGATAACTTGCACATATCATGATAGCTTCAAATAGGTTTAATCATTATAACATGTGGGTCTGTCAAGATATAGAAATTTTTAAGAATTAGTGACCCTTAAAAAATGAACTGACAATACTTATGCACTAAAAGCTGTGTTTTTAGTTTTTTCATTAAAATATTTGCATATATAATGCTAATTTCTTATGGGAGATGAAGAGGTGTCCCTTCAACAGTCATCTACTAAGTATTGAAACTTGGGAAACTAAGTTCTGCAATTGTATTTTTCCAAGTGCTTTCTTGTTTGTAGGTTTTTGTATTGCACAGTAGGGAGAACTTAAAATACATTTCTACCAGTAAATAATTGTTTTAAATATATTTTTAATGATTTCAGAGAGAGTGGGAGAGGGAGAGAGAGATAGAAACATCAATGGTGAGAAAAAATCATTGATCATGTGCCTCCTGTACGCCCTTTATGGGGATCAAGCTGGCAATCTGGGCATGTGTCCTTGACCAGAATTGAACCCAGGACCCTTCAGTCCACAGGCTGACGCTCTATCCACTGAGCAAAACCAGCTAGGGCAATTTTTAATTAAATAATATTGCATTTTCTATCTGATTCTACTTGCACTGATTCTACTTGAGGACAAAGAGAGTACATAATATATGTATTGGTTAGAAATCACATGCATTTCATTAAACTTGGAGTTTATTTTAATATATTTATATGAAATATCAGGAGTTGAAAGTCAGATGTACTTCCCCAAAGATAAAAATGGCTAAATGTTTCTTGCATCCAAACACCATTTATTGTTCTTTGAGTGATTATTGATTTCATCATCAATGCTGATCAGTTGCAGTGTAGTTTGAGTTATGGTAATTTATACAAGAGCCAAGATGGGAAGACAATGGGGTTTTCAGATATTCACTGAAATGCTTTATACTTAAAAAACAAGACAGTTTTTTCTGGGTTTGGTTGCAATATTCTCTCTCATGTAAGTACTGACTCTTTGGTAATACCAACCCAATCTTGCTTATTAACAAGGACAAGCAACAAGTATCATTTGTCATAATTTGGGGTTGTTGGGGACATGAAAGTTGCAGTTAACAGCAAATCTCATCTAACTGCAATATATTTTGCTACTAAAATTCTAACCCTCTGACAACCAAAAGCATATTATGGTGTTTTCACATTTCTGCTTTGTTTAGGTAGATTTGAGAGAGTGTTTTAAAACCACATTACCATGCACAGCTGATGTCCAGCCTGCATGTAGTGGAGCATGTTCTGACCAGACAGCTGCGTGGCTGGCACTCATCCCTCTACCAGAAATTGAATGCTTTGAAATACTTGTCTACTTATTGTTAAAAAGCACAACAAAGAGCCTGCTGCCAACTCTTCTCCCCAATTCCTGCCACTGTTCTTTCATTCTTAACTTGCCTCCTCTCATCCACCTTGAACCAGCCCATCACCCCTGAGAGAAATCTTCAAAATGCAAATCTGATCTTGTCACCACCACTCAAGGCCAAATCTGTCTAATGGTTTCCCAGCTCTTTGGGGACAGATTCTGGACTTCTTCCCTCATTAAGCCCTTGGCTTCGCTCTGCTGTCCTTTACACTCTGCTTTCTACTCAATCATGAACTTCTTTCCATTCTGGCTCTCTCCCGCTTTAAGGCTTTGCCACTGCCCCCTGCCTCTCGTAGAAAGATCTACACACCCTGCTCATGTGGTCATTCCCTCCTACAGATTTCTTTTAGCTCAATCAATAATTCTTCAGAAAGGCTTCCCTGATCCCTCAAATTTAAGCCAGCTTTGCAGATTTAGTATCTTTCCTTCAGAATAATCATCTATTTTTGAATCAAGTATAAACTTATTAACTAGGGGTCCAGTGCATGAATTCGAGCACCTTGAAAGGAACTGTGGGCCATAGGGCTGCAGTGGGCATAGGGGCGGGTCTCAGGCCATCCTCTGTACCCTCGCCTGGCCCCTCCTGTTGCAGCCCCCAGTCCCCTGTCTTCTGGCAGCCCCTCTCCCGCTGCCACTGCTCCCACACACTGATGGCGCTGGCCCCACTCACACCAGCTGACGGTACGAAGCGATTTGGGCCAGCACCAGCAGTGTGTCAAGTGGGGCTGTTGCCGGCATCTGGTGCCCCAATCGCTCCTCAAGAGCAGGGGGAGGTGCAGAAGCCCTCAGGGGCAATCAGGGCCGGCAGCCGCCTCTCGCACCCACTGCTGGCAACAGCCCCACTCGCACCTGCAGCTGGTGCCAGAGCCACCACTAGCACCCACTGACGGTGCTTAGCGATCGGGCCAGCGCCAGGTGCCAGCAGCGGGTGCAAGTGAGGCCGGTGCCAGCATCAGGTGTGAGCACCGGGTGGGACCACAGCGCACACAAGCAAAGAATTTTCAGTAACTACCAGAGGCTTGCCCCAATGACAGCGACCAGCACCCCTCCTTGGTCTGGCACCCCCCACTCACCTGCTCCACCATCCCGCCTGGCCAACACCCACCATGTTCTGTGCATGCCCCTGGTGGTCGGTGCACATCGTAAAGACCGGTTATTCGGTTGTTCCACTCTACGGTCTATTTGCATATTAGCCTTTTACTGTATAGGATGTGACTATTTCCTTAATATTGTCTTTACAGATAAGAAGACTGTGAACTCTATGTGATCAGGAAACTCTAAACATATGAATAGCTGTGATCATCACCATAAACTCAGAGTCTGGAAAAGTGATGGTTTAGAATACATATTCAATAAATATATTGAGCCAGGCCAGTGTTGCTCAGTGGTTGAGTGTTGACCTATGAACCATGAGGTTATGGTTCGATTCCCAGTCAGGGTATATGCCCAGTTGTGGGCTTGATCCCAAGTAGGAGGTATGCAGGAGGTAGCCGATCGATGATTCTCTCTCATCATCAATGTTTCTATCTCTCCCTCTTCTTTCCTCTCTGAAATCACTAAAATATATTTTATAAATAAATAAATACAGTATATTGAATCAAGGAACACATATTTGCCCTTATCAGGAAGCAGGGTTTTATAGTATTGAATCTTGCAAGCAAATTTTAAGGTGATTTATTGTTGTTAAATATGTTCACTCTGAAATTCATTTTTAATCAAAAATAGTGATTGTATTGATAAATAACCAGTGATTCATAAATATTAACAGAGTATACCAATGAAATATCCTTTTCCATCAAAAAACTTCAAAAACATATATCAGGTTTCCTAGGACTTTTTAAATATAATTTTAGATTTTGATAATGATCATTCTAAAGTGCTAAACTGAAATCCAAATATATGTGATATTTTCAGAGCTCCCATACTACAAATTTAATTTTAAAGAATGTTAACCATCTAGTAAATGTTACTGGAATAGCACAATGTAATCACTCTTGAAAGAATAAGCTTTTTCTCCCTCTAAATCTTTAATGGAGTTCTAAACAAGTCCCTCCAACAAAAAAATACAAAAAAAATAAATAAATAACTTACCTAAGAATATTGTTATAAATGTTAAATTATATATTGAGCATACATAAAAGTTTGCAGGAAAATGTAATACATTAAAGAAACATTGGATTATATTATTCAAATACTATGAATAAAATTTCAAAATTATTTCTATTTTAGATTTTAAGACAGTTAACAAAAAAGAGAATAGTCAGGAGTCTGCATGACCTTGTATAACTTAAATTTAACCTGCTGTTTTTATATCAAAAATACAATTTTAATAGTTCCAAAGGAACTGAAAATGCACACATTTAAACAGATAAGATCTTGCCATTTATTTAACACTTGGCAACATTTCAAAGTATTGCTCTTTTGGATTACTTTTCAGTAACAAGGATTCTATCCAAAGCTTGAAATGTCTTTTGACTTTATATTTGAAAATGCGCATGCATGTGCATTCATGAAGGACAGAGAAATGATAAATGTTCTCATTTGAGTTAGAACCAAACAGTGCAGGCAGCTGCTGTGAGTTTTGTTATTACAATTTTGTCCTGACATATGAGTTGGAAAATCTTGAGACCATTAGTTCCCAGAGTGTTCAGCTATGACTGCCCCCCTACAGAAGACATGGGATCCCACAGAAGATGACTCAGGATTATGCATCTTCAGACATTACTTGATTACTTTCTACAACCTCAATAGATTTCCCAGAGCCTGATACATTTTGAGACACTATTTGATAGCCTTAACTGGTCAAACCCTGTGACCACCATCCTTTGATGCTCAATTCCTCTTCCTATACTCAGATAATTTTTTAAAAGAATGAACCAAGGAGCCATATTTATAGAAGTTACTTTTCAAAGTCGAAAGACATTTTCTATTTCAAAATGTTCTCCTGATGTTATCAATATAAAAACCTAAAGGAATACAATTCTTTAGATTGACATTGGTCAAATCTTATTTGGATAACTATATCACAGAAGCATTATCTCACCAAGGGTTCAAATTATTTCTTCAGTAAATTGCACCTTCCCATCAAAAGCAACGCTTATCTCGCAAAGTCAATAGGAGATTTTAATGTAAACAGAACAGTAGTTTTGGTCCCTATAGGTTTTCTTTTGAAGAGGAATAAAAGGTAACTATTCAATCAATACAAAACCCAGCACCAGTGGAAGAAATATATGTTTCCTTAAAGCACTGTTTTCAAAAACCTCATACCTTCTTCCCAGAGGATCCCTCAGACCCTTTGCATGTCTAGAATCTTATGGAATAATAATCTATTTTCCATAAATCCCAGTTCCAGAAGATGCTTATTACTGGAATTATGTTACAGTCTCGCTAAAACCAGATTTGGAGAGAAGGCATATGAACATTTTTCAATTAAATCCTTAGTTAGCTTTAAATTTTATATGTATAATTTTTCCTATCTTAGATATTTAATACCCAGATGGAATTTATTTTCACACATTTAGCTGTCTTACTTCTGTGCAATTATTACTTGTGTGAATTTAAGAGAACCATAGTATTAAAAAGGCTATTTATAAAATTTTCCTGTAGACGCTTATGAAGAGAATGATATTAAACAATCACATTGGCTTGTAGCTCCAGACACTGTTCCACTGTTAACTTGATTCTCCACACATAAAGAATTAAAAAAAAATTTTAGGTTTATTTAAAATTAGGTAAAGTATATTTGAAACTTTAAGATTAAATTAAATGATTAAATATTAATGATATATAAATTAGATATAGAAAAAAATCAATAATATGTAGGAAGAGTTAATTATTTTACAAAGATTGTCAATAAACAGCAAATTTAATGAACTATTTGTTGATATAATTTTAAACCATGTAGTATATCAGTTTAACCTGTGATACATTTTATATATTAATTCGGTAATTATTATCTAATCTCTAGAACTTTCTACAGTTCAGTCTAAATCACCTTATAATAAGAAAGTATGAACAGTGTGATTGTAAGAATCAATTTGTTCACTTCAATATGGTTCTCGTAAATGATTATCAAATTTTTAAAAAATCATAAATACCAACAGAAATCTCCATTAAACTATGTTCATTTTGCATAAAATTTTCAAATGTGTCAATGTGATTATTCACATAAAAAAGTAAAACCAATGTATATCTTTTTCATCCAAAAATATTTTTTAAATGCTAACTGTGTACCATAAAACATACTGAGGATACCTAAATTTTTTTAAAACATGCCACAATGCTATTTTGGGACAATACATTTGTTGTTTTTTTAAAAAAATATTAACACTCAGTGCTATTGCGTTAGTGTGGCAATAGTTGTAGTAAAGAATTAATAAGAATATCAATTGATACAAATCTTTTCATAGTAATTTGCCAATATTATCCTATTTTTTAGTATGGAGCATGACTCAACAGTCTAATTATACTCTAATCTTCAGTACTGTGTAGTAAATCTGTGAGTAGAGAATATGGTACTAGATGGATACCTGAGTCAACAAATAGAAAGAGAAATGGCTAGATGCTCACTAAGGTATGCTCATCTTGAGGGAATGACATAAAATAACCTCTGAGAGTGGTTAATTTATATGTGGAAATACTATATAGTTATTAAATGGAAAGAGTAAATTTATATACCTGAATATGATATAAATACATGTACTCATAAGAATAGACATTTGACATTATATATATATATATATATATATATATATATATATATATATATATATATTACAATATCTATAATAATAAAAGTGTAATATCCTAATTAGATGGACATCCTTCCGGATGTCCTTCGGGGCTGCTGCTGCGAGGGCTGAGGTGGCGGCCGGGGCTGCTGCCCTGGCCCTCAGATCCCCTTGCACAAATTTTGTGCATCGGGCCTCTAGTATGTATATATATATATATATATATGCCTAAGTGACCATTATGATGGAATGACTGGAACAACCCAAACAACTGGAACGACCCGAACGACCGGTCACTATGACACGCACTAACCACCAGGAGGAAGACACTCAATTAAAGTGCTGCCCCAAACCCACAGGCCCCAATCTCGGATGGGGCCAGCCAACCAACCTCCTGGTCCCTCCCCCCGGCCAGCAGGCACTGATCATCCTGGGGAACCAGGGGTGGGTGGAAGGGGACAGGGGTGGCAAGGGAAGGAGGAGGCAGGGAGGTGAGGAACCTGATTGGCCCTGATCGCTGGCCAGGCCTAGGGACCCCACCTGTGCATGAATTTTTTGCACCGGGCCCCTACCTCTCTCTCTCTCTCTTTATATATATAAAGTAATATATATATAATTACTTTCAGAGTTTAAGATAATATTTTAATTTGGTTTTTAAAATATTTGTCAACTATTAGGAAACAGACAGCTTCTGGACAGAGGTTAGGAGGGAAAGGCCTCTAAGAAATCAGGGTGGCAGGTAGGAAGGAAAGGTCCCTGGGTATAACAAAGTGAGATTTTTCAATGAAGCATTACTTGAACTGGTCTTAAGCTTTTGCAGTGTACAATTAGACAATTGATTTGAAACTTTTTTCTAAAGTGAGAGTATACTTTCCTATATCATGAATAAATGAGAGAGCCTAAAACCCTTGTAGTACTTTATTGTCAAATAAGAGGGTCAAAAGTAAAAGTAAAAATACTACTATGATAATAATAATTATTATCATTATTATGGTGGTGGTTCTATTCTCCCTCAGACTTTCAATCACTTTGAGAAGTGTTTTATGTTTGAATGTGAAATTGGTACCACATTACTAATATTTTAGTAACTGTTTCATTTTAAAATATTGCTTATGCTTTTAGTATTTTAATGTTTCTTATTCTTTTTTTTCAAGGGGATATGTCTGTGGACTTTGCAAGTAAAAAACTAAAAAATAATTTTTAAAACAGTTTAAATCACACATTTTCATGGGCTTTTTGACTGCTGGCATTTATATTTGCTTTCTGCTTGGAATAATTGCTTCTTATTTAAAACCCTCTCAATTTCTAAATTGAAATATTGGATTACTGTTCACAATGACAGTTTGGAAATCTCTTCAAGAGAAGCACATTTTTCTATTTTTTTAACCTTTAAAGAAAGCTAGTTTAAGCATGTCGTGGTATATATTTCTGCAACAACCAAGTGGTTTTTGCAATTGAACACTCTTTATGCTGTCTTTCAAAAATAAATGTCATTTGGAAAAAAAAAAAAAAAAAAGCGGTCAAGAACTTCTCTCCCAGACAAAAACTATTTCTTCCCCAGGGCAGTATTTCCCAATTATCCTTTCCTGTCATCATCACCTTCTTCTTGTCTGGGCTCATCAACATTTCAGCCAAGTTATCAAGCTGCGAAGTCACTGGGAAAATCAGGACCTCACACCAAGACGATCATCTTTGAACCACAGAAAACCCTACAACGGGGCAAGAGAGACCAAATATTTCAGATAGAAAGTGGGATATGTGTCCAGATAGGTGGCCTAAATATCTAAGTCTGATTCAGAAAACTACTAAGCACACATTATCACTTGTCTTAATATTGATTCCAAACAAAATATGAAAGTGTCTGCCCTGACCCAAATAGAATGTAGCAAATAAAATATGCCTTAAAACAGGGCCCGTCGTGAATTCAAAATAGCACCTTTTCAGAATAGATGCATTATTTTTCTTTAAATACATAAAAGATGTTTCTATTTCACAGGAAACCAAGGTCCGTTTTATGCCACTTTTTTTAACACCTACATTTCATTATCTGCCATTCCTCAACAAATGAAATAGTGGAATTACATGCAAAATGTTTGATTTCAATTTTGTTTTAGGCAGATGTGAAAGCGGCTTTTCTGTATATTTGTATAACACGATAAATGTGTACCCTACAGCCAAGGAGAGTATATAAATTTTCCCTGCCATAGCTACTATTTCCAACACTACTCAACAGAATATTTTGTCTTTGCTGTATGTATATATACACATGTTCAACATTCATTAGCATTAGCATTTGTTTTGGTTCCCATTACACCTGTGTATATGTGCTTTTATTTAATAGCATTAGTTAACATTTCCTCTTTTCTTTGTAAATAATGATAGTATAATTTGAAAAGTTTGGCCCAGTTCCCAGACTTAGGTCAAGCTAACATATGAGTACATTTAGTTCAGTTTACTCTCTTATTGGACTTTTTTGTCAAGTGACTTTTTTTAGAAGAATATTTTTCATGTTGCAAGTTCCAAAAATGATCCTCAAGAAGAAAAACCCTTGTTTTCCTTTCATCAAATATAATGTGAAGGTTGATCTAATTTGGAAATTCCACTTTACAATATGTATTTTTGGATGAGGTGGGAGGTTTGCAATTGTGTTAGGCACATGGAATTTTTTTTCTAGCTTAATCTGTGGCATAAAATTATGTTTTTATGTTCTCCATTATTTCTGCTTACCTCAGAATTTTAGAAAAAAATAATAAATGTACAGTGTCTAAAAATAAACCCAATTGCCCTAACAGGTTTGGCTCAGTGGATAGAGTGTCGGCCTGCAGACTGAAGTGCCCCAGGTTTGATTCCGGTCGAGGGCATGTACCTTGGTTGCGGGCACATCCCCAGTAGGTGTGCAGGAGGCGGCTGATCAATGTTTCTCTCTCATTGATGTTTCTAACTCTCTATCCCTTTCTCTTCCTCTCTGTAAAAAATCAATAAATATATTAAAAATAAATAAATAAAATAAATATATAAATAAACCCAATTTACTTTTGCTAATATTTTTGGTTTAGTTATATCTCAAAATAGCATCACCTTTATCTCTGACACAAAATGAAAAATCCCAGGGATACTGTTCACTCCTCCTTATGCTGGCTCTTTGAGCCCTTTTGTTTATTTTTATTCTTTCTAATATCACAGATACCACTCAGTTCTGGCCCTCTGTTACTATTAATCTAAATTAATTTACAAATTTCTGAATTGCCTTTTGTAATTCACTTTCTCTCCTCTCCAATCTATAACTCAGTTCAAAAACAATACAACCATGAGCATAATATGTGCTTCCTTTTAACAAGTTCAAAGGAACATTCCAGGGTAGCTATGCCTAAAAATTACTTTTAGGGATTTTTAAAGTTACTAATCTCTAGACCACAAGCTTGGGGCTCAAATTCAATATATTTGGAGTAGACATGGGTCCTAATTTCTAATACAGTTTATGGTGTTTAATACTGTTCAAAATACCACACTGATCACTTAAGACACTAGCTTGCTAATCACATGTGGAACAAATGAATAATGGATTCTTTATATGACCAGTTTATTCTCAACGAAGCCTTTCTGATGACCTGAATATCATAGTAACCCATCAAATACCTTTTTATACATATTCTTTATAGAACTTAATACAGTGTGAAACTATTTTATATGTTTGACTGTTTTTACTGTCTTATCAATCACATAGGTTGTAAGCTGCATGAGAGCAGAGCTCTCCTTTTGCTCACACGAAATCTAGTAAAGAATAGGGGCCCATAAGACATTTGCTGCATAGAGAACTGAGTCCTGGAATATCCTTGAACAAAGTGAATAAGTGACGGGTGATGACAAGAATGCTCTCACATTTTCTTCTATCTAGTATCAAGGTTCCAACAACATCTCTAGCAACTATTTGCTTTCAAATGTTCCAGGTCAACTATCCAGATTGGCAAGCCCTTTCACTCAAAGCAATAAGCAGAGTAGCAGTTTAAAAGTTATCATCTCAGTCTTCTATGGCCCAAAAAATCCTGGCTTGGCTCTAGAGAAGTACTGTCCAACGGAACTTTCTGCAGTGATGGAAATGGTCTATATCTGTGCTCTTCAATGTGGTTGCCAGGCTCTTGTGCCCATTGCGCACTTTCAATGTGGCTAGTGCTAAAGAAACAGAATTTTTACTTTTAATTAATTTATGTTGACACATGGCCAGGGGCTACTGTAGTTTTAGAGGTTTCTTTCTCCTCTCCTGGTCATATCTTAAAATGTTGTCAAAAGGAAGAGACTAGTCATGTCTCCTATGATAGGTACCAGAGTTGTATTCTACATATATATTTAAAAAAATTGTATCAACCAGGTCCACATGTTGGGAAACTTAGGGCAAAACCTTAGATTTGCTGGATAAGTCCAAGAGGATGCCTGGGATTTCCTCATACCTACCTCCCCACTCGGCCTCAGTGCTTTCCTCAGTCCTGTATTGTTGGCCGGTGCTGTGCCATTTGCACAAGGCCTGTGAATAAGGTCAACTGTGGGAAGTCTCTTGAGATGGACCGAGCCAACTAAAGGAACGCACCCCATCATGCCAACTAAAGGAATGCACCCCATCATGCCAACTAAAGTAATGTATCCTAAACCCTAATCTTCATAATCCCTCATGAGTGTTTGGTCAGTGAGCCTTCATACAGAATACACTGGGGCTCCTATTTCTGGCCCGGAGGCAGCTAACTGAAGCTACCCACAGCTGTCCTATGGAGTCTAATGAGACAGTAACTGAGAGGTTTATCATCAGACCATTCCATAAATGGCACCCACATAGATATCCCCAGCTGTATCTGCAATTGCTTATTTCCGGGCCATAATGCTAAATTGTAAACAATGTAAACGCTTCCACTATGCAAACAATCTCTCCTGCCAAAAGCCTGTAGGCTTAATCATTTCTGATTTTTTTATTTCCATAGATTTATATCATAAAATTGGCATGAGGAGTGACAAACTATGATTTTTAAAAATATAGAAACCTGTACAAGACAGGTCATTCAAATCGAATCCTGAATGTCTACATGTAAGGCCTCAAAAAAATTACCAAACTGCTTTAAATGATTACTCATTTCATATTCTGCCATTTACAAAGGGATTAAACCACCAAAATACTGACATTGAGTCACTTTCCCAACTTTTGAAAAATGTTGGATGGATCAAACACAGCAGTGGTTTTTAACGAAGTGATAATACACTTGAATTTATCCTAAAATATGCGTCTATAGACTACATTATTAGTATAAAAATAAAAAACCATAAATTACACAGAAGTTCCTAAATGACCAATGTTTGGCTCAAATTTCAAGGACTATTGACATGGGAATAAATGCCAGTTTGAATGAACAGCTTCCAGAAGAACTTCTTCCACCATCGCACCTCTCTCTCTCTGACCTAGGGAAAAAAATCTCTGCTTTTATTTATTGTTTATTTTCTTATTTATATGAATTTTATGTGGCACTGGTTCTCTGCTTTTAAAGATTCATGTAATTAACAATGGTGCCACCTGCAAAAACTCTTTTGCTGTGTAAGGTGATATGTTCACAGGCTACAGTGACTAATACCTCATCACCACCTTTTAAGAACTATTATTCTGCCTACAACAGCCCATGAGAACACAATCAACAGGCATATTTTCTTAAGATTTTTCTACCTTGAATTTCATTTTTCCTGAAAGTTACAGACAATTAGTATTTGAATTTGTTAAGTTTTAGATATTTAAATGTTTGATTCATCTACTTTTAGTTTCTGATGAAAATGAATGCTTACTTGTATATTCTGGTTACTCAAGTAATTTTATTTACATTTATTTAGTAGAATAACCTCAGTTCAATTAATAGACTCTTTAACAACAATGAAAAATTACACATGTTAGCTGAGGATAACTAATATGAAATGGATTTAAAGCTCAATCAATGCCTCATGGAATACTTTGGGAAGGAAAATAATTAGAAACAATTTTCTTTACAAGGCATGCAGTATGCTAATTTTTCCCACTTATCCTTTAACAAAGCTAAGGATGGTGGAATGAAAACAAGCTTATTGTCCTCTAATGATGTCATGCCTTGGAACATTATTCTCTCCAGAGACTTGTCGCTAGTTTGTGGCATCAGAATAAAATATTATGAAAATAACTATGGGGTAAACAGAGTGAAGCTAGATATCAAAGGGTGAGGGATATTGGAACAAATGTATCTTTCATGTTAATCTTGATATCTGTTCAAATACATGAATAAGGAATGATGGGATAGCAGAGAAAATTTTTTCTAAAGGAATATTTTCATCAGATCAAGCCTAACTTTAAAAACAAGGGTAGCCAGGCCTATGTGGCTCAGTGGTTGAGCATCAACCCATGAACCAGGAGGTCAGTGTTCTATTCCAAGTCAGGGCACATGCCTGGGTTTCAGGTTCCATCCCCAGTAGGGAGCATGCAGGAGGCAGCCAAGCAATGATTCTCTTTCATCATTGATGTTTTTGTCCCTCTCTTCCTCTCTCTTCCTCTCTCTTCCTCTCTCTTCCTCTCTCTGAAATCAATAAAAACATGTATTTTTTTTTAAAGAATAAAACAAGGAAAGACAGCAAGTCAATATGCTTCAGCACTTATTAAAAAAAACAGGAAAACTAATTTAGTTTTCTAAATTTTTAAATCTACATTTTCTACAGATAGGAGGATCTGTCATCTTGTTTTGGTATTTAAGCACCATACCATGAAATTCAATAATATTAGTGCTAGGCAGAATACTAAAATAGCTGAAACATTTTGTTTTGAACATTTCTTATCATCATTCACCCAGTCTTAAGTTCCTAGGTGCTTCCTGTTGTTCCCTAGCTACATATTCTCCACTCATCTTACAATCTCTCCTGCATTGAAACTATTCTCCCAGGTCATATTTATTTAGGACTTTATTTTCTAATGTTAATAATGAGTGAAAAGTAGCAGATTTTATAAATTTAAGGTTAGGAATTACATTTCAATTATGATTTTACTATCCTATATAATGAAGAGCTAATATGCTAATTAGACCAGACAGCGGAACAACCTTCCAGAACAACCAGTGGGTTGGGGGTGGGGCCAGTGAGCTGGCACCGCCAGGCCAGCCATGGTGGTCCCGGTATCCCCTCTTCTGCAGAGGTGGCAGCACAGGCCTGGTGCTGGCACCAGCCCTCCCACAGAGGCGGCAGGGCCGGGGGAAGTGGTCCGGTCCCCGGCACCTCCACAGGGGCGGGATGGGGTGTGACCGTGGTGCCTCAGCCTCCCACAGCCCCTCCCCTAGTCGGCCTGCCCCCTTGTTGCCCCCCCCCCAAATCAGTGGGGAGGGGACAGGGGGCAGGGCCAGTGCTGAGGAGCAGCGAATTTGCCTTCTGGTTGAGCAGTGCTACCACTGCTTAGCCAGAAACTGGGCTCATAGCTGGCTAGTGTAGTGGTGGTGGCCTCTCCTGCCTCCACAGCCAGTGGGCAGTAAGGAGCAAGGGGTCCTGGACTATGAGAGCCCAGGACTGTGAGAGGGATGTCTGAGGTGGATGTCTTCTGAGGGGGACTTCCCCTCTCCCCACCCAGTGCATGAATTTGTGCACTGGGCCTCTAATTAAAAAATAATTAAAGCATATTCAAATGGACTTTTGGGTAATATTCCTTATCTGTCATAACTCTTATAAAATAAAGTTTTATATTTGTAAAAAAATGAAAAGGAGTATCAAATTTATTTTTATAGTATACAGGGGAATAGATTGAGAAAATTTTTTCTGTAATGCCTAATTTATTTTCGTCATATTTCTAAATATTCACAGTAACATTTAATCTTTTGACACTTGTGTTTTCCTAAGTTTTGTTGCATGCAAATAGAACCTCTCCATGTCCCTTTATTTCATAGTAAGGACTATTTTCAGTTTTCTATTTCTTGGATGATCTCTTATTATTTGCTCTCATAATAAGTTCCAACTGCTAGATTTTTATTTTGTTAATCTACCTAACCATAATTTGATCCATTTTCTTGTCTGCAACCTTGACATCTTTCCTTACTATACTAATCCTCTAGCTCATTAGAATTTGAGGAGGGAAGAGAGAAAGAGACTGGAGTTATCTTCTTGTTATTCAGAACACACTATTAGAGAAAAAATTAATTTCTTAAGGATTATCAAACATGCTTTCTAATATAAAGAAGATATTTTTGTTGCATATTAAGTAGATTATAATGCTCTCATTTTATAGATTTTAGGGCTTTAAAATTTATATGCATAGCAATTCAGGTAACTTTTTTTCAGTGTTTTTTTTTTTTTTTAAATCACCATTACTAGTTAATAGAGAATGCCTTTGATCCTATGCTTTTTTAGTTTGTTAACTTTTAAATTAACCAACAAAATAAGAAATAGCACATTCATTAATATTTACTGTTATTTATTATTTATTTATTATATAGAACAGAAATGTTAAAGTACATTTCATCAAGAATTCACCTATATGAATATAATAAAACATCACATACATGTAAAGTCATCCAGAATTCCTTGTACTATAAAACACCACCACCACCACCACCAAAAGCCTTGTGTTTAATAACTGAATTAGAGCATTATTCCAAGAATAATAGTGATCATATTGAATGTGTGACAAATACACTTTATACATACCAAGATGAAAGATATAGGACTAGAAGAAATGGTGTAGAATTTGGAGTAGGTGCCAATACTATGGCAAAGAAGATATTAGCACAAATGTATGATAAAATTTACTTGGAAGATGTTTTCAAGTAGACTGCTAGTAAGTTTTCATGCTTAGCAAGAAAAATAAATACATGGGCTCAGAATTTCAAATAAATTTTTCCACTTACTATAAAGTAAAAAAGGGAGTACTCACTGGCTAAAAAGTAGATTGTGATAAGTGGTAACATTTAAAAACATTGAATCATTAGTTCATATATATGCAAAATATACATATATCAAAATTCTATTTTATTTATACTAGAGGCCCAGTACACAAATTCGTGCATGGGTGGGTTCCCTTGGCCTGGCTGGTGATAGAGGCCTATAGGGTGTCCAGCCAGCTGGGGGGAGGGACCCTGGGAGGTTGGCAAACCAGCCCCCCAATCGGGACCTGTGGGGGGGAGGGCCTGCAGGAGGATGACTGGCTGGGGGGAGGGTCCACTGGAGGTTGGCTGAGGGAGTGCACTGACCACCAGGGACAGCTCCTGTGTTGAGCATCTGTCCCCTGGTGGTCAGTGCGCATCATAGCAACTGGTTGACCGGTCGTTCAGGTCATTCTAGTCTTTAGGTCGTAATAGTTGCTTAGGCTTTTATATATATAGACTAGAGGCCTGGTGCACAAAATTCGTGCATGGGGGGGGTTGTCCCTCAGCTCAGCCTTCACCCTCTCCAATCTGGGACCCCACTGGGATTGGGCTTAAACAGGCAGTCGGACATCCCTCTCACAATCTAGGACTGCTGGCACCCAACTGCTCGCCTGCCTGCCTGGCTGATTACCCATAACTACTCCCCTGCCAGCCTGATCAAAGCCTAACTGTTCCCCTGCTGGCCCAATTGTCCCTAACTGCCCTCCCCTGCCAGCCTGGTCACCCTTAACTGCAGGCCTGGTCCCCACCAACTGTCCTCCCCTGCTGCTCCAGTCACCCCCAGCTGCCCTCCCCTGCTGGCCTGATCACCCACAACTGCCCTCCCCTGCTGGCCATTTTGTGTCCACATGGGGGCGGCCATCTTTGACCACATGGCGGTGGCCATCTTGTGTGTTGGATTGATGGTCAATTTGCATATTACTCTTTTATTAGATAGGACTAGAGACCCGATGCACGAAATTCATGCAAGGGGCTCAGCCCTTGCAGCCCTGGCTGCCTCGGCTCTCGCAGCCCCAGCTTCGTCCAGAACATCATCTGGAAGGTCGTCCAGATGGTCATTCCACTATTTGGCTGTTTGGTAGATTTGCATATTATGCTTTTATTATTATAGATGGGAGAAACAGTAAGATGTTACAACCATCATAAGGGAATTAAAAGCCATATATAGATAAAAATATATTCACTGGGCAGTAAGTATTGCATTTCACCAAACACAACGATTTTACACTTTTATACTAAAACTCATTTGCCTTCATGTAATTTTTTGCAATTACAGAAGTCAAAGAATAGCTCAAAGAAAATGAAAAGTAGAGACATCTTAGAAGACTGTGCTGGACAGGCCATGTTTTTTTCTGCTTTATCTGATGCAATTTTAATTTGTCATCCACGATATTCCTGAGATTATCACAGAAACATATAGCTGAGCAGCTGAAAGATGATTGTCACTCAGTGAAATTATATTTATAGACATAGCAACAGAACTATTACAGAGCAATTCCTTAGTGATATTTAGCCATACTGATGAGCTATAATCTGTCTACAAAGTAATAGAAGACATAGTTTATTGGTTTGAAGCAAAGTTAAATTTAGACAAGGCTTTAAGATGTTATTTGTTCTCATTTTCAATCTAGAGTTCTAATCAGAGCTACCTAATCTTTGAACTACAGAAAAGCTACTTACATAAATTCTCATATCTCCAAAATTAAGCAAAATTCTTCAATTTTCTTACCTTTTTTTTTTTAATATGAAGTTAGGCAAGAACACCTTGTAGGTACAATCCAGTGAAAATCATTAATATGTTGTAAATTTATTTGGCAAGAAAGTTCAAGTTAGAACTCTCAATTCTAGGAAAGGTAGACTACTTTTAAAAATACTTATGTTTAATTTACTTGTATTAAATATTTTGATAATTTATTTTATTTACTGTAAGTAATGAAAATCATTTATTAATACTGAATGAATTTTTCATAGTGAATACTTTACTTCTACAACTGCAATTTGTTGAGAAAAATGTCAATGAGGTTGTGACATTTCAATAGTTCTTCCAAAAATACCTAAATCATAAATCATAGGCATTGTATAAGAAGAACTTGATTTAGTTTGCTAGACATCTTTCAATCAGAATACTGCTTATTTCTAGGAAAACATATATGGGTATCGCATGTTTTAAGAGTACGGTCATTTGTTACTGTTAAATTAATTAAGTAAGGAGGCATTAAACTGAGCTGGTTTTAATGCCCGAGTAGCTACATGACAAATCAAAACCTAAGCCTGAATTGCCTCAAGGTTGAGAAATCAAAACTGAAGGATAACCGATCACAAACAACCAATAGCCTTTCTTAAATAAGCCAAACTCTTACGCTATAGCCAATCAAAAATTCCCTTTCTTTGCTTCTGCCTCTTCTCTCTAAAAGTTTTCCTCAACTCCTGTCAGTGGAATGCTTCTAAACACTTCCGGTTTGATTCTGCCGGATTTGAATCAATTTTTGCTGAAATGAAGCCTTAACATGTTTTAATATGCTTTGACTTATCTTTTAACAGTTAATAGATGCCATCTTCCTCACAGGTCACCTTTCAGCTCTCAAGATTGTCTCAGGACCATGGACAATAGATTAATCAATGAATGACAATGTTCTAGCTGTTGGATTTTGTAACGTAAAATTAGATGTGTCTGCAAATTCATAATCAATAATTTCATAGTTAAATGAATCAATTTGAGGCTTTGGAGATTGAATATTTAAGTCAGTAACCACATAGGCAATTATAATGCAATAAAATCTGATGTGCATAAATTTATAAAAATTATATGAAGCAAATCAGTTCTAAAAAAATATTCCAGAACTGAAAAAGTTAACATTGCAATTACTCTTCTCATCTTGGAATTGGAAGGGGGGTAGGGGGTGGGGAATTGGAGAAAAGCCAAGTTAAAACTTTCCTGAGAAATAAAGAACAGTTGAAAGAACATTCTTTTACAAGTGTCTTTAAGGCTTTAAAAATGTCATTTCTCTTCTAAAAATTTCATGAATTTAAAAAGTAAAACTTGTGATAAATCTTAAATTAAGCAGGAGATAGAATTTCCCTTTGCTAACACTCACCTCGTTCTGGACAATTCCAATGTGATTCTAAGTGGCAATTTGCACTGTCATTTTAGAAGCATTTCTCAGATATTTGTTAGGCATTTTATGGAAGGAGACACTGAGTCAAAGAAGTTAAGCTGCATACTCACAGTTAGATAAGAAAGCAGAAGTTAAGTCAACCTCAGAAACCAGATACCCAGACTCCTGGGCCTTAATTCTTAAGCCACACTCCCATTTAAAATATCCACTGTGGCTTTTTATCACGATAAAAAAAAAAAAGGTAATTGGATCCATGAATGCAGAGCTTTTGGAGGGCGCTATCAGCATTACACATTATCTTTCATCTTGAAATCGCACAAAGCTTTATTAAACTGTTCTAAAAGGAAGTGTTATTGTTCCCATGTACCTCTCTCTCCCCAAAAGATAGCTCAAGTGGATTTATCAGGTGGCTAAATGGGAGTACTAAAGAGGTTAAATTTAATTCATGGACAGATACTTCCCTTATGAACAGAAGAGCTTTTGTAATGTTGGTGCTAAAATGGTCCCCTTGTCAAAAGACTTATGTACTATAAGTTCCACCAAACAAATTTATAAAAGGAGAGGAAATTGACCACAGAAACTGTGTTTGGTACATTTGAGAGCCAAAAGAGTAAATATTCATTCCATGGCACCCTCTACTGAGGGAAGGTTAAAGTGTCTCAGATTGATGAACAACTAAATTAATCAAAACTGTATTTATAGAAGCAAAGTAAAGGAAAGAATTGGTTTAGAAATTATCTGGGTAATTTAGGCTGAAAATATTACATCATGAACTTTTAAGACATCTTGAAACCTAAACATTTTTTTATTAAAAAAATATTATATATGTAGATATGTCTATTTTATTTAAGGTAGAAGATAGAATGTTGGTCTTGTTTACATTGGATTATTGACTTACAAAATGTGGGTAGAAAAAGTCTGTATAATAGCTTCAGTTATTCATATTTATTTTGTATTTCTATTTGCCAGTAGAGTGCACTAAACTTTTAAAAACACATGCATTTATATGTACATATTTTAATTAAATCAATTTAAGTAATCATTAGAGACACTTACATTTATGCCAAGTTACTAAAATCTTATCTCAATAATTTTCCACATTGGTGTAATCTATTATTAATTTTTAGGACCTTGTAGAGAAATTTTTACTCACCAGTTAGAGAAACCAACAAGAGAAGAAACAAATGTTCTTATCTGAAACGTGCGCATATCAAAACTTACTTGTCTAGAAGTTAGCCTGGGAATATCCAGGCACTGGAATTTCTTACTTATATTTTCCTTCCCCAGTTTAAATATTAAAAAAATAAAGACATTTCCAAGTCTACATTTTGAATTTTCAAATAAAGTACATTGAAAGCTATGTGAAAGAATGACCAATGATTCTAATGTTAGTTATATTTTCAATATTCATAATAATTTTCATCCAGTTTTATTTTTAGAGAAAGTGAAAGTGATGCCTTCCTCTCACAGCAATATGTACACTTGTCCACAAACATATGTTTGTTTGTTTTTTGTTGTTGTTGTTACATATAAGGTACTAAAAAATAAGGGAGCTAAAGAGACTTAATTCACCTTTTTTTAGTGATTTATGATGTGGGTGCAAAAAAGGAAGTAGGTTTTTAAAAAGGAACATTCCTTTACATCATTCTATATCTGTCAAATGTCTCTAGACAGAGCATGAACTCCTTGACCAGCTTCAGTCCCAATTACTCCTAATTTCCTGAATCAGCCCATTTTATTCAGTTGTATTATTGGTGGGCCCAAAGGCATTTGAATCTCAGCACCATTTCCATCAGGATTGGCTCAACATCTCCAGGTGCCGTTGATTGGTGGCCCCCTGCCCTCATCTCTCTACATAGCTCTGATATTCCAAAATACTGACATAGTTAAAATATTGTGGTTATAGCCGAAACCGGTTTGGCTCAGTGGATAGAGCGTCGGCCTGCGGACTGAAGGGTCCCGGGTTCGATTCCGGTCAAGGGCATGTACCTGGGTTGCGGGCATATCCCCAGTGGGGGATGTGCAGGAGGCAGCTGATCGATGTTTCTCTCTCATCGATGTTTCTAACTCTCTATCTCTCTCCCTTCCTCTCTGTAAAAAATCAATAAAATATATTTAAAAAAAAATATTGTGGTTATAAAATTAATTATTTTCCAATGAATATTAAAATTAAAAAATTGTTCACACCTAAATGAACTAATATAAATATAAAAATCATACACTAAAACATTTTTGAAATTTGCTAATGAAGCATTTTAAGGGAGAATAGATAGTTCTAAAAAAAGATTAATAAAAGCATGGTTTAATAAAAGATTAAATATGACAGAAAAACACCATTTTTAAGAGAGATCTATACCTGGCAAAATCAGACCAATTTTAATTCCTAAAATAGACACATGGATTTTAAAATAATAGAGGACTATGAGAATTTTTCCCAGAATTAATAATTATGTGCCTTGGACATGAATTCCTTTGCCTGTCAAATTTCATTAAATATCAGTTTAAGTGCTTACATTTTTAGCATTGCCCCAAACCAAAATAGAATCTATCATCCAAAATAATTTTTACAAGATCTCTACTGTTCAGTATTACTTCATAGTCTGTAATGGTAGTTATTATTATGAAACATATTTGGTTTCCTGGTCATTTCTGACCAACAAGCTAGGCAATGAAGCCAAAATCATCAATAAAACCTCAACTTTAAGTTGAGCTTAGACAGAACAACATCTAACAATATAGCTGTACGTCTGTTTGAAAAGACTGTCATTTTTTACACAATGTATCTTATACAAGTGCACTTTTCAAATGGATCTTCAGATTCAGCAGGAGATCACAGTGTGTTACTTTCATTACAGACTATCTACAGGGTGTTACCCCTGTTTAGTTTCTTCCCCTGTGCAGAAGCTTTGCCTTATACGTGTTCCAAAATCAATTGACATTGAGAAGTGCTGTATTCTCTGTTTCTACTGTGACTGAACAAATCAGGTGTATATTCATCCCGATTGTGTCACTAAAACCATGGACATAAGCAGTCTTTCTCAAGGGTAGATATGAAACTCTAGAGAGAAAGGACACTCTAGGGCAGCAGTTCTCAACCTTCCTAATGCCGCTACCCTTTAATACAGTTCCTCATGTTGTGGTGACCCCCAATGTCATTGTTACAAATTGAACATAATTAAAGCATAGTGATTAATCACAAAACAATATGTAATTATATATGTGTTTTCCTATGGTCTTAGGCAACCCCTGTGAAAGGGTCCGTTCGACCCCCAAAGGAGTTGCGACCCACAGGTTGAGAACCGCTGCTCTAGCGGGAAAGGACACTGATTACATTTTGGAGGGATGGAAATAAAGGAAAAGTGACTCTGTAGTTGTCTCATCCACAGCTTAAATCTTCTTTTCTCTTTCCATGGAAGTTAGCATGAAAGGTATTTTACACCAATAAATTTTCCTGCTTTCTTCTGGACCACTCCAGTCCAACCGTGTCCTTGTAGACATGCATGGCACAAACTGATTTATCCCATGTCCTCCTACTAAACCACAAGAATGTATGCTTCATGAGAGCAAGACTTTGCTTTGCTATTTCATTATCCCAAGCACCAAGTCATTGTCTGGCATATAGTAGATGCTTAATAAATATTTGTTGGCTGAAAGAAATTAGTAATTCCCCTCAATTTTCAGCCAAACTGTGTCTGCTCATTGGCATGTCACTTATGGCACAGATTGACTATATTACCAATGCACTGATCAGTCAGACACTCATTCAACAACATTTATTGAACACTAATCCTATATAATAAAAGGCTAATATGCAAATTGACTGAACTGTGGGATGACCGGCAGTTATGACACTCATTGACCACTAGGGGGAATATGCTCAACGCAGGAGCTGTCTTCTGGTGGTCAGTGCACTCCCACAGGGTGAGCCCACTCAGCCAGAAGCCCTGAACCAGGCTCATGGCCAGGGAGCGATGGCAGAAGCCTTTCCCGCTTCCGCAGCAGTGCTAAGGATGTCCTACTGCTGGCTTAGGCCCACTCCCCCTAAGCCATCAGTCGGACATTTCCTGAGGGCTCCAGGACTGCTAGAGGGTTCAGGCTGGTATGAGGAACCCTCCCTTCCCCCCACCCCCCCGCCTGATGCTTGCTGGTCTCTTTTTCTCTCTCTCTCTGCTGTAAGCTTCTTTCTGTAGTAGAACACTCTCCCAACTTTTCCCTTATATGCTCCCTTCCTAAAAAAATGTAGTTTTGTTTCTGCCTTTTACAGTTCTATTTTCCAATTGCCATAGATAAAGAATAAAAACCAAACAGCAACAGAGATTACAGAAGTGTGAGAATGTCAGAAGGCACCATCCCTCCTATCTGTGGTTTATAATTTCTGACACATTTATTGGAACTCTTTTAGAATTTTGTATCTACTTGCGAGGGTCTCTGTAACGATTTTTACAACCTGAATGGCTTAAACAGTGGTACTGTATCATCTCACAGTTTGGAGGTTAGAAGTCCAAAATGAAGCTGTCAGGTTGGTTCCCACTGGAGAATCTGAGAATCTGCCCTATACTTCGCTACTAGCTTTCTGTGGTAGCTGGAAATTCTTGGCATTCCTTGAATTGTAGCTAGTACATCGCTCCAATCTCTGCTTCTGCCTTCACATGGACTGCTTCCCTCTGTGTCTCTGGGTTGCTTCTCCTCTTCCTATAAGGAAATGTTATGTTGGATTTGGAGTTCACCCTACTCCACTATAACTTCATATTAACCAACTCTATCTGTGAGACCTGATGTCCAAACAAGGCCACATTCTAATGTTCTGGAAAGGACAGAGAATTTGAGGGGACAGTAGTCAACCCAGGACATACTACTTATTTGAACTTTAAATAATCCATTAAAAAAAGTCACTTAATCTCACTTCTCAATTTCTTATTTAGCAGAAACCTTTACAAACTCATTCTTTCAGAAGTATCCCTAAAAATAAAGTACATCAGGATAAAGGTAGTCTTTCAATTATGAAAAAATCTCATGACATATTATTTATAATTTTTAGTAAATGATAATTCTTAGTAAGACATATTTTGCAAATTAAAAAAAAATAAATTTAAAATTGCCTGTCGTTGAAATATCATATTTTTGAATACAAATGAAGATTACTAAGTTTAGATTTTGGGGCTTTCATATTTTTAGTCAGTGTTTGTAGACTGGCAGAATGTGGTATTGAGCTCAACTATGTGAATTAGCAGATATAATATTGCTGGTTATTTCTTCTTTGGGTATTACATAGAATTGTACATGTCCTCAGTTCCTAAGCGTCCTTAGGAAAGAAAAGAGTTATGTCAATGGTAGCCATTTGGTATTTGCTTTGGCTTTTTAGTATCTAAACCACCTTCATTTTTGAGGATATCCCCATGTTTATCTGATGCGATAGATCTCCATTTCAAACAGTACTCTTCTGGGGAACTGCTCCTTCTGAGTACTGAGCTCTTAAGAAACTTTTCTTCCCAGGGAGAGTGGCACAAATTAATATGACCACTGTCTTCCTCCTTCAAGCATAGTAATGATAATGGGAACAACGTATTCAAGCCTTACTAAGTGTCAGGCCCTGTGAGAATACCAATAAATTGAAACATTTCATTTAATCTGTTCCATCATCGTTAAGATCTATAGATAAAGACATGAAAGCTTAGTGTGCTTCTGTTAATAGCTCACAGTCCCACCCTAACTGGTTTGGCTCAGTGGATAGAGCCTCCGCCTGTGGACTGAAGGTCCCAGATTAGATGTACCTTGGTTGCGGGTTCATCCCCGCTGGGGGTGTGTAGGAGGCCCCTGATTGATGCTTCTCTCTCATCGATGTTTCTAACTATCCCTCTCCCTTCCTCTCTGGAAAAAAATCAATAAAATATATACATTTTTTTAAAATAGCTCACAGTGCCACACGTTAGTGGGGGAACTAACTTCAGAGACCCAGGTCTGAAACACGACACATTATGCCTGTCCCACTCTCGGAAGCAACTATTTCAAATATTTTCAACTCATTAAAACTGTGACCCCTTCATCCAACCCCTTATCTCAGAAGATAACTGTTCCCCCTAGATCATCAAAGAAAAAAGTAGAAGACAGAAAAAACAGATCCCTTATTGTTCCCAATTAAGATCCAGAATCCAAACCTATCTGCTTCTCTCTCGTGCCTGAGGATAATGTATCCATCCAACGTACCTCTAGATCCCAACCTTTCCTCCAGCAGAGGAAGCAAACTATTGATTAAAATTTTCTCTCCTGTGGATCCTATCGTAAATATTTAATATGCTTCAACATCTTAGTAACAAGAATCCTTTGCCCTTAAGGTAACAAGCTCTCTTTCTCTCTCCCTCTCTTTCCTTCCTTTAAAAGACAAATCACTAAAATGTCTGTATTTGCTATCTCTACTTTGTCATATGCCTATCAACCAATTTCCATGTATCTCATGCTTTAATTGTGCAACTAAATTATTTTGCTATAGTCCATAATTCAATGGACAGTTTTAAGTTCTCATTTTCCTTAACTTCTAAACATTAGAAAAAGTTGCCTGGTCTCTACTCTTAGGTTTCTATTTTTGCTCATATTCTTTGTGTTTTATTATTTTGCTCTGTTTTCTAAATTCCCTCTGCTTTTACTCTGATGTTATTATTTAAAGTATAATATAGCATTGTGACCTTGAAGACAGAAAAATTTTATCAGCCTTACTGAGGCATGGTTGACAGAGTAACCGTGCATATTAAAAATATATAATTTGGTAAATTTTGACATGTGAATGTACCTTAAAAACATTACCACAATCAAGATAGTAGGCATTATTTATCATCCCTAGAAGTTTCCTTACACTCCTTTTAATCTCTCTACCTTTTCCTTCTCCTACTCCTTCCCCTCAACCCTTTAGCTCTCAGAAAAGTGATATCTTTTTGTCATTATATTAATTTTCACTAGAGGATTACATTCGTCTTATTTCACGTTTTCTTCTTTTTTTAAAAAAATTATTACAATAATATGTCACTTTTACTTACAAAAATTTTTAAATCCATGTTTTTATATATTCTACATACAACTTAATGGGGTTACATGGATTCTGTATATCAACTGGAGGAAATTGACATCCTAAAAATATTGAGTCTTCTGACACTTGTAAATGTATACCTATGCATTTCAGGTAACCTTTAAATTTTTTCTGTAGTATTTTATACTTTTTCAACCTATACAGGCCTTTCATGTATTTTCTTAGGTTTACTCCTAAGTATTTCATATCTTATGTTATTACAAATAGTATTTTTTAACCACAGACTGCTTATTACTGTTGTTTCAAATGTAATGTACTTTGTATATTGATCTTGTATTTGGCAAACTGGCTAAAAATTATACAATAGTTCCAGAAATTATTTTATAGATTCTGTTCCATTGCTTATGTAGCTCATTATATTATCTTCAAATAAAAACAATTTACTTTTTCCTCTTCAATCTGGGTGGGCTTTCTTTATTTTTCTTGCCTTACTGTTATGGCTGAATTCTTCAGTATCATGTTAAATAGAAGTTGTGAGACCAGTCATCTTTGTCTTGTTTCTAATCCTAGGTAAGCAATTATAGCATTCAGTTTGTTTATTTCCATCTCTCAGGTTACTGTCCTTGGTTGCCTGATGTCCCATGTCTTACAAACCATTGTTTCTAGAATTCTGTCTGTTATTTGTTTGTTTCTTTGTTATTTGATAGGTCAGGGTAAATCTGGTGCCTATTTGTTCGTCTTGGCCAGAAATGTTAGTCTGCGTTAGCCTTTTAAATGTTCAATTTTGATATTAGAATTTCTTCTCTTCAGACTAACTGTTGTCTTGCTGGGGGATGTTATATGATTTCATAGCTCTGTCATTTATATACAAATGACTCTCTCACTTATATCTCTAGTCCAGATCTCTCATTTGAATTCTAAAAGGTATTTATTTTTTCAGTCACCAAGTCTACATTCACATGAAAATATTGCAGAAGGGTCAAATATGGCATGTTAAAAATGAACCCTTGCTCACCCCACCACCTATTTAATCTATGGACTTTCTTGTCTCAACAAATGGCATCATCATCTATTATTCATGTCAGAAACTTGGAAGTCAACCGTAACTCTACCCCATCTCTCAAATCCCACTCAATCACCAAGTTCTGTTGAGTCTACCACCATAAATATATTTAAAAATCTTTTCATGGTTCCTTTCAACTACCCATCATCCTATTTCCTTTCAAAGCTCTCTGTTATGGGTTAAATTATGTCCTTCAAAAAGATGTGTTAAAATCCTAACCCTTGGTACCTGTGAATGTGCTCTCATTTGGAATGGTATCTTTGCAGATGTAACTACATAAGATGAGTTCATTAGAGTAAGCCCTAATCCAATGTAACTGGTTTTCTATTAAGAAGAATGGGAGAGCCCAGCTGGCATGGCTCACTGGTTAAGCGTCAACCTATGAACCAGAAAGTTACAATTTGATTCCTGGTCAGGGCACATGTCTGAGTTGCTGGTTTGATCCCCAGTGTGTGGCCTGTAGAAGGCAGCCAATCAATGATTCTCTCTCATCATTGATGTTTCCATCTCTCTCTCTCCCTCTCCCTTCCTCTATGAAATCAACAAAAATATATTTTCAAAAAGGAAGAGGGGGATATACACAGAGGCAGATACATAGGAGGAAAATAATGTGAAGACACATAGGTAGAATACTATGTGATGTGGTAGTAGAGACTGGAGTGACCTATCTAGAGGCCAAGGAATACTAAGAATTGGTAGCAACTGTACAATCTAAGAGAAAGCCATGGGAGTTTTTTTCTGGAGAGGTTTCAGAGACAGTGTGGCCCTGTCAACACCTTGATTTCAGACTTCTAGTCTTCCAAACAACATTATTTTTTTTAAGCCACCAATTTTCAGTGCCTTGTTATGGCATTAAATTCTTTATCACCTAATTTCAACAAGGACCACTTAAACAATTTCCTTACATTTCACCTGCCATTATTTTTAGTCTCTTTATATGCTACTGTCCATGCAAAAGTCAAAATGGGCTTTTTAAAAGGCAAATCTGATCATAACATTCCTCTTCTTAAAACTTTTAGTGGCTGCTTATTATTTGAAGAATTCAGTCAAAGGATTTTATGTGGCCTAAATGTATTTCAATAGTCAGTCCTCCAGCCTTATCTCCCAAATGCTCTACTTTGAGTTATTTTTTTCTCTTCTTCCAACCAGTTATATTTTTCTCTGAGTTTTGACACATGCCATTCCCTCCACTTTAAATGCTCTGTTCCCTAAAACCTCACCTGCTCCATCTGCTTAAGTTGTATATATTCTTCAGGAATCTACTGAAATGCTACTTCCTCAGAGAAACCTCTCCAAGGTAACTGATAATAAAATTGTGCATTTATTTCTCTTTCTTAGTTGACCAATATAGTGACATATATTCACAATACAATGTGCTGATTTATTTAATTTGTATAATAAGTAAGATAAAACACAGAGTAGACTTTGGAGGCATTATCCATGTATGGCTTTTCTCTCAGCTTCACCAATCAGTATCAATCACTTTCACACACCTTTTATTTCTCCCTTCTCTCCTATCTCCATGATAGCTCTATATTCCCAGTCTATTCCAAGGGTAAAATCAAGCACCCAAGCCTAAGACCTGTAAACCTGAGAGTACTAGGTGAGAAGCATCAGGGAATTAGGGTGAGAGGGCAATACAGGAAAAGATGCAAACGCAGGAAAATCATGCAAAACAATGGAGTGTATGGAGCAAACCAATTTTGCCAGCTGGCATTGAAAATGTCCCTCATTTTACATTTAATTAATTATTCATCAATCATTTTCTGCATTTAACAAATCGATAAATGGACTGGCTCCTTTTATGTATATTTATATATATATGTTCCTTCTTGTGCACCTCCTCTGTTCCCTTGGGCTTTTGCTGTCATTCTTTATTAAGGTCATCTTGGTTTTGGTTTTGTTTTCTTCCCTAATCTAATTTACATAATAATATTTTTATGGAACCAGCAGATAATATAATTTGTTCATTTTTTTGTAAGAAGACATTCTGAGTTCTCTACTCTGTAAGAGAGATACTGGCAATCACTTTTAATATTCAGTGTTTTGGGAATTTACATTTCAGAAATCATTTACTTCCCTTGAAACTTCTCCCCTCTGTTCGTACTAAATGTGATGAGGCAGAAGCTGTGAAACTATTATAGGAGAAAAAAAACAAAAACAGTTTGCAAGATAATAATCAAATTCTATGGGGAATAAAGTACATAATCACCAGTAAATCTGAAGTGAAAACCATAAAATGGTTTAACCGATTTTGAAAATATATCTATGCACTATTTTAAAATAAAATGTAAAATATAGTAATGTTAAATATCTGCTTTGATTTGCTCTAAAAGTGAAATATTTAGAGGAAATTGATCATCAAAGGCCTGTAAACACAGTTCCTATAATTGCCTGCTATCTATTTCAACATTTCCGATAGGGGAATGGAGTGACCAGTGTCAACAGGCAACATTTAAAAAGCCATTGCTTAGTGATTTAGAATACTTTTGCCACCCCTGGGGACATGCTTCGAATCTGGCAGGAACATTAGCTGATCATGCTACTTCAGTCTGACAGCTTCAGATTTTTAACAGGAGAAAAAGGCAGAACTAATGGATGTGAATAAGCTTAAAAGCAAGGGAACTTATCAATCACTGTAAACAGCTGTATTTTAGGAAGCTAATAGAGGTACTTCTAAAAACATACAAAGTCAATAGGTATTTTTCTGGCAACTAATAATTTTGATCAGGTGTCTCACTCCAACCCCCAACCTGCCTACCTTCTTTTTTTTCAATCAGTCTAATATTTTTGTCAACCCTGATTAACATGAAAACATCATTTTACTGGTACTGTTCCACTTTCCAGAAAGGAATAACACAAAATATAATTTTATGAAAAGGTAACTCAAAAGATGAATGAAGCAAATTAAGTTATTAAAATGATTAGAAGACTTTTTCTGTTCTGATGGTACAATAGAGAACATATATACACAGTGCTACCTATAATAGGTACATTACTGAATAATGACTATAACTATCTTTTCATTCAACCTCAAGCACATAACACTTTACATATACATTTCAAAGAGTGTGAAAACACCATGATTTGTTTTGCTATACAATTATGTCAAAATAGTCTACTATTGTATTTCTCTACAGAGGCCTCTGATCCATTCTTTTCCAGAACAAATTCATTTTAGAGGGGATTACTTGTGTGACAATGATTGAGGGAGCACAATAAAACTCTGCTTACTCCACTGGAAAAAATGGAAAACATTTAATTTTATTCTCTAAAGGATTAGGATCAGACCAAGTCATCAGGCCTTAGAAAACTATGAAGAAAATGTCCTCAGTATGGGACCCTAAGGCTACAAAGCCTGTTTTAAATACCACAATGGTCTCCTCTCAAACTGAGAGGTCACTTTTCCACTAACATAGCTTGACTATTTTAGGTGGAATGTAAAAGGCATCAGGATTAATTTCCTCCGATGCATGATGCCCTACATCGTTTGTGAGGGATAATGCAACACGTAAGACACTGTCATGCTCCAATGACTTAACTGTTCAGTACAAGAGACAAACAGTACAAACACACATTGCATTAGAAAGTGATAAGACCTAGGTACTGTGGGCAGGACTCATAGGATCCTCTGATTAACTATCTATTTTGTGTGTCCAGGACTTTTTCAGTGGAAGGCAATGTCAGAGCTGAATTTTAAAAACCTATTTTTTTCAGAAAGAGAGATTAACATGTGCATGCAAATGGATAAAGTTTAATAGCATGAATTCTGAAGTCAGCTGCCTGGATTTGAATCTCTGCTCCAAAAATCTTCTAGCTGTGTGACCCTGGGAAAGCTACATAACCTTAATGCTTCCTTTTACCATCTGAAAAATCTTTGATTTTTATTCTTTCAAAGCACCCAGTATGTGCATTAGGTTTAAGTCAAATATGTTGGACCTCTTCTATTGGTTAACATTCCAACAATAATTTTCAAAAGAGATGTTTTAATATCTGTAATTATTAATGATTTTTGTTTACCCAAAGATCAGTTTTTGTTTGTTTGCTTGGGGTTTGTGTGTGTGTGTGTGATGGTGGGGGGGTTGTTGGTTTTTGTTAACTTTCAAATAGTCTGGACTTGTTTCATATAAGTCCACAGATATTGTAGTTAAGCATCCACATTTTCCAGGTACTCCCCTTGATTCTTATAATCCTTTGACCTATCTAGCAGCTCTAGTTCAGATTTACCTAGAAGAAGGTTAGCTAGAGTCTCTTTGTCATGAGTGAGTCTTGGAAAACCAGATTCCATCTCAGAAGTTTGTGGTGATTTATTCTTTGCCTGAAACATGATAGTATCCAAAAGTGTGAGCAGTCATTATCACTGGAAAGCAAATTTTATAAAAATAGGGGCCTTATCCACCATTTCTTGAGTATGAAAGTATTTTAAAATGTTATCAACTAATATGAACATCCTTGATGATGTTCGAGTAGGATTTCCAGTAGAATATTCTAGTCCAGGTCACATGTTAACTGCTAAAATCAGTGTGTCATACTGAGCCACTAATTTAGCTTCTTACAGAATTAGACTTGAAGTGTGTTCATGCTAGTTCACAGCCTTTCTTAGAAGCTAAATTAAATATTTTGGTGTAGTAGACAGATTCTAAAGTGACCCCACAACCCCCACTTCTTTGTGTTCACATTTTTCTATATGGGCAGGAGCTATGACTTATTTCTAATCAATAGAATATGGAAAAGATAACAAGTTTTCAGTCCAATGATTAGATTACATTGCACAAGACTCCATCCTGGCCAACGGAGGCAAAACTTCTTCACAGACTTCAGAAAACAAATGGCCACATTATAAAGTCCTCACAGTGAAGATCTGTTGAGTGGCCTTTGGGATGGCAGGCAGTGTATGTACCTAATGGGGACCTCCAACCTCAGCCAGCATAATGGTCAGCCCCACAGCCACAAAAAAAAAAATGAATTCTGCCAAAGCTATGGGGGTTTGAAAGTAAATTTGTTTCCAGTCAAATTTTCAAATGTGAACGCAGTCCAGCTTGTTGTCAGTGAGACCCTGAGCACTGGGTCCAGCTAAACTCTACCTAGGACTCCTGGTCCATGGATGTTATGAGCGAATAAATGCATGTGTTTTAAGTCATTAAGTTTCCTGGTGATTTGTTACACAGCAATAGAGTTATTCAATAGATAATAAAAATGCTTCCTTTTGCTTGATAAGTTTTCGTCTCTGAATTATTATTTAAAGCTATACGGTCATATGCATGCTACTTTGTGAGGTGTTTTCATGGGTAAAACAAACAATGGAGATTCAAGAGTTCTTTGAAGTGCTTTGAATTGATAGTGAACTTACGTAGAGAAAATCTAAGATTAATTTATTTCAAATAGTAATAAACATTTCCTTTTGCCATTGGTAAAGATCTATACATGTGGTACATGGAATATTATAATTCAACCAATACTGCTGATTTCACCCTTCCTTGCTTTTACAAATTCATGCTATTGTTTTGGGGAAAATGCTAATGATTAAAATATCACTCATGAATTTTGATTAATTAGTCTGAAACTATATTTTCAAAGACTATTAATAAAATGAGAAAAATACTTCTGAGTTATGATTCACCTTCTTCTAAAAGAATTCACCTTCTAGAATTCACCTTCTATAACTTTGCATCTGGTGGGGTCCAGCAGAAAAATGGAAATAATTAATTTGTTCAGATGCAAAACTAACATCATGGTGGGGGGGCAGTTAGGATAATGGATTGTAGTTGAAAGTATCTGGTCAATAAGTGATAAAATGCCATTTTTATGCATCCGTCTGGCCTGTGGATTACCCTTTTCTTTGTAAATGTGCCACAAGGTTCAAATGGACTTTTGTTAATAATATGCTGAATCTGCCTGTGTCTGTGGAATAATACAGATAATTTGCACAGCTTACCTCAGCAAAGTTTCTTCAGTCTGGGGTGATTTTTGACAAGTATTTCTAGAAAAAAAGAATAATAGAAATAAAAGAATGATGTGTCTTTTGCTCTATGAGATTATAACTATGTAGAAAGTGTACTTGATCCTCAAGACAATATCTATCAATTGTAGATCTTATTTTAAGGATGGAATGCTCTAGTCTGTAATTTCTAACCATAATCCAATTCTATTGTAATATATACATATATGATATTTAATATACAAACTATATATTTAAATATTTTAAATATATTGGACTCAATTTTGTTTTAAGACAGTATAATATTTTAGGAATCACAGCTCGAGGAAGCAAATATTTAAAAAAAAGAGCAAAAGCATGTCATGTAAGCAATAAACAATACACTTATTTGGACTACTGGATTTTGTCTAGCTATTTAACTTTTCTAAGCTGCACTCACTCAGTTGTGAAAGAGATAATACAACAATTTATCTAATAAGTCTTTCAATGAGTTAAAACCTGAAAAATATTTTCCCCAATCTAGTACATAGAAAGAGCTCAATAATTGTTAGCCACTGTGGCAGGATTGCTATATGTAACATATTATGAGTTAAGAGGCACTGTGCTTAATAGATTAGATATGCTACTTTGCATGTGCTTAGAAGGTTGAAAAGTACTGTGCAAAGATTTATATAAATGTAAACCAGGTGTCCCACACTTATTCAGCCTCCAGGGGTGAGTCATGCTTCCCTTTAATGCCTAAATAGCAATAGCCCATGTCCCTTTGTGTATTATGGCAGAAAATCTAGTCTTTTATGGGGTTCTCTCCCCAAATGTTTCTGAGGATCCTTAGAAAATGCTTACACATTCCCCTTTGTGTATCATACTTGCTGCTTGCCCTTTAGGGGACCATCTAACTCCAGAAACCTGTAGGACTTTTCCACACTCATCATTTGTTTTCTTTGTTCTTTCTTTCTTGGGCAAATGCAGCTCCCACCCACTTCAAGGTGGGACCCTGTCCCTTGGTCCCCAACAACACAACTAAAACCAGGCTTTTCCTAAGCATAACTTTAACAGAATAGACATCCATTTAGAAGGCACTTTGTTATTCAAGACCTCACTACATAATGCTGCTTTATAAACAACCACAAAGCTCAGAGACTTGAATCATGTTGGTCAGCTATGGTTCGGCTAGAAGCTGCTGGGATTGGCTGCATGTGGTCTAGCTCAGCTGTATACATCTTCTTATTCTGAGACCCATGGTGACATGGAGCATGTTCTTCTCGTGACAAGTAGCAGAAGCATATGAGGCCAAGACATATCACAGAGGTTCAATAGAAGCCTCTGCCCACATCATGGCTGCTAATCATGGGCCAGAACAAGTCAATCAGCAAGGCCAGAGGCAAAGGGTAAGGGATGTATAATCAACATACATTCCTGGAGATTCTGCAAAGTCACAGGGCAAAGGGGTGGAAGTGTCATCCTATTACAGAAGGGCATGACGGATTAAGAACAGTAAACTGAAGATTGCATGTAGCTGTTCTAAGATTTCTTAGGCTAAGTCTCCTCACCAGGGGTTTCAATAATGGTCATTTCTCTCCTTACTCAAAGTTTTTTCAGCCTGTTGAAAGGACTAAATTACCAAAAGAATTGCCCTTGACAGATTTCTTACCAGAAAGCTATTTGTAGTGTCCAGAGGAGGGTAAATGGTTTCCTAAGGGAAAGTGTGCCAAGTTGAAATTGTACTAACAATAAAGACGATCTTCACAGTATTTAACAGATCATGGTACATGTTATATACCTTATTTCTTCTCAAACTGACATGTTTCTAAAAACAACGGTTGCTTTGTTTTGTATAACCAAATAACTCATTCTTTTTGTTTTCTTCTTTCCAGAACAAAGGAACAGTGAATTTGTAATGATCAATTCAAGCTACCTTGTCGGTAGCTGTTGACTGGTTCAGTTGGCCGTCTTCTGTATTTCCAGTCATTGATATGTCATAAAATATCACGGAATCTAGTCTCAGACGAACTTTCCATTGCAAAATGTTTCAAGTAATAAAATTGCAAACGGGTTTGGCTAACTTAAGACACCTCAGCAGCAAATAGGTTGACGGAAGCCAGAAAAGATGGGTGAGAATCAAATGCTATATGGATGGTAACTCCAGACACTGTCCTCTAGTGATGGGGAGAACTCTTGCTTTCCTGAAGTCCTTAGGAAATGAGCCCATCCACAGTAAAGTTACTCATATTAACAGGTCTTCTGCACAGAAACATAAACAGAGACACAGGTGAAAGATCAAAGAAGGTTCACATTAGCATGGATAATTCTGCAAAGATTATAAAAGTCTGTTTAATAAAAATGGTAGTTTAAATAAAATACAGAAAGTCTAATATAAGTTTATTTTCTAATAACATGTTCAAAACTACTAAGTTATAATTTTGGCATCTTATGTGTTCTCCAGTGAGCCCATTCATGTTGCCTAGTTGTCTGCCCTTCCTTATTTGGTCAATGATATATGAACACCTGAAGTAATCATTTTGGTATCCATTAGTAGTATTACACTGAGTCATAGTCAGATTTACAGAGAATATGATCATTTGCTTCATAAACTAAAAGATACTGAAACCAGCCAAATTTTTAAAATATATGTGGCAAAATATTGCAATAAAATAATAGAATTTTATCTTTATTTTGTTAAATAGACAGGGGTGGAATGATTTTGGGTTATGCACATATGCACTGGGGAAAAAATCAGAGTGAATAGTAATAATATTTAAATTTTAGAATATCTATAGACTACAAGCAAGAATCATGTAACAGAAAATTTCATACAAATGAAATTATAAATATTTACCTTAGCAAAGCTTATGTTAAGAAACATATTAGTATTACTCAGACAATTTTATTTATATATTTTCCCACTCACAACAAAACAAAAGCACAGAACAGTTAGTACTGAGGTCATTTAGTTTTAGTAAACTCTCAGGTGGTTTTCCCAGAATCTGATATACCTCTTGGAAAATAATAAGGCAAATAGTTTTGGGCTCCAAAACATAGTGAATTTTATAAGATTTGTTTTTAAAGTCTCCTTCAGGTGTGGTTCAGATCTCCTGGAAACTGCTCAGGAAGACCTGGGCTGGAGTGAAGAGGGCAGGGAGTGGCTCAGCAGGAGGCATGGTTGGCCTCTGGAAGATCCCATAGAGTTACTAAGAAATGGGACAACTAGAAGATTGAAGCAAAGAAATAACCCAGGATTACATTTTACAAAGATAGTACAGGTAGAAAAAAGTTCAGTAGAGGGAAAATGGTGTTTTAAGTAAAAAAAAAAAAAAAAAAAAAAAGAGTGGAGGTGAGAAAAAATGATTAAAAGAAGGAGGGGGGAGAATCCTGTTAAGTTTTTATTGTCTCCAAAAACAAATCTTTTCAACACTAATATCCACTCATCCATATTCTCTATGTCTGTGCCAATAGAACACTCATAGCTCTAAGAGATGGGTGCCTGACAGCTGAACCCATGATATGAAGAAACACGTGGATTTTAATTGTAATTTATTTTCTTTCTTCCTTTCTTTCTTTCTTTCTTTCTTTCTTTCTTTCTTTCTTTCTTTCTTTCTTTCTTTCTTTCTTTCTTTCTTCCTTCCTTCCTTCCTTCCTTCCTCCCTCTCTCCCCCCTCCCTCCTTTCCTTCCTTTCTCTCTCTCTCTCTCTCTCTCTCTCTCTCTCTCTCTCTCTCTCCTTATTTATTTTTATTTTTCCCATCACCATTTATCCCCTCTATGCCCTCTTCCTTTCTATATTCTGGGGAAACTTGAATGGGCTGTCTGCTCCAAGGAGCTAGTCCCTAGTGATGGTGGCAATTTGGTGGAAATCAACAATTAATTGTAACTCACCTGGTGAAAAAATAAAACTACCTAGAAAAATAAAAAGACATAATATATGAACTGCAAAATACAGAAGCAAAGAGGCTGCTTTCCCATTAATTCACCAGGGGGATAAGCAAACTGCATTTCCATATGCCGGAATGCTAAACACAACCCAGAGTCTAAGCAGCTGAGGAGACATCTTATTCTTTTCCCTTTGAGAGGCAGCATCAACTAACTAAATGCATGTATAATTTATGTTGTTTAGGACACCAAGAGCTTTCACCTAATCTGCAAGAGCAGTCTCTTCCAAATCATGATGTTATACTTTCAATTCTTTTTCTTCTTTGTTTATCAAAATGTCCATGTTTGATAAATGTATCCTTCAGTCATAGTCCCTCCTCTCTCTCTCACCTCTCTTCTCTTTCCTCTCTCTCTCTCTCTCTCTCTCTCTCTCTCTCTCTCTCTCTCTCTCTCTCTTCCCCCCTCCCTCTCTCTTCCCCTTTCTCAGCTTTCTTTTTTCCTTATTCTTCAAATGGACTTTATAGTTCCTTGAGTGACTTATAAAGACATTTCCAAAATCATCTTTATCCTCATGCTAACATGATTTTACATTGAAGTTTGTCTCTCAAACGATCCCCCTTTCTGCAATCACGTTTCTTTTCCCTCCTGTTCTAGCTAACATTCCCAAAGGAGAACATCAGGTTTCACAGTTGATTGTCTTGACTATGGACCGAAGTTTCCCTGCATTGTTCATTGTGATATTTGCTGCATATTTCAAACTGGTAATTTTATTCAAAGCCATGAGAACAATGTTTTATGTGTATAAAAGTGTCCTCAAGGGAAGTGAAAATGTATGTCAGAAACTCTTTCTTCATGGTTCTTTGTATGCTTTTTCAGAGGTAGGAAGTAGTTACACATCTCTCTACATTGTAATTCATTTATTATTTTTAAATTCCATATGAAAAAAATATTTTTTACAAAGAACACCCAAGTCCAAAGAAAGTCTCAAGTGTGACATCGACTACCCACAGTGTGTGAGTAAACTTAACAGTTCTTCCCCCGGATTTTATATAGTGTCTTAATATCCTCATATTAAAATAGTTCCTCATATAAAGTCTAAATTAAAATGTATGTACAATAAAACTAAGTTATGAAGAGATTTAATATGCTTGATCGCTATTTGAAATTAGAACTTTTGATGGTTATTAATTTTTTTCAATCACACATCTATGCCCTCTTCTTAGGGTCACTGAATCCCATTTTTCTCCAGAAGAAAAATATTTTAAAAGTCAAGTAAATAGTTTACACTAATTATCTATTTATGTATATATGCACATATGTATACAAATGTTTATATGCACATATCAAAATAATACATATTAAAAATTAAAAAAAATAAATTATTAGCCCTAAACAACATTAAATATATACAAAATTTTAATAATTCTTGAAGGTATTCATTAATAAAAGTAAATCTTTTCGATGAAAGATTTTTCAATGAAATATAGAAAATTCCTTTTAAATTGTGAAAAAGTGGTAATTCATACTTAAATGTCTTGAATAATTCAGGACAAAAACTATCATTTAAGGGTTCTGCTTGTGCTCTAAAAATGTCTATAACAGAGTTTAGTGCATCTTGTATAATATTGTATGCATTGCATTTTTTACACTTATTATACAAATTGAGATGAATAATAAATAGCAGTTTTACATTCCATGAATATTTTTTAGTATTCTTCAGCAATAGTTAATATGCTAACCAACTTTATTGAAAGGCATACAGATGTGGAAGAAATCTATCTGGGGACTTTAATTATCACCTTGTCAAATTCAAATGATAATCTTTGAGTTCATTTCCATAAAGTATCCACTTTGCTGTTCCACAATTTAACATATGTCTACTTTTTCTTATCTTATTTGTGTCTAACTGGAGGTTCCAAACCTTTCAAATGAGATAGTTCTCTGTTACACTGTGATCTTTGCCATAAAAGATTTGGTCAAATAAATGTTTATTAACACTTTATTTTGGCAGGAGAAAGGTCTGTACAATGTATAAAATATCCTTACTATCAACAATGTTCCACAAAAGAGACCGAAAATATTTTCCATAAGCTATATCAGCTTAAGGGCTATATTATAAAGAAGAGACTATGGAATTAGGTATAAGTGAAAAACCATCAGTGCTGCACAGTTATTTTAGGAGTTAGAAGATTTTCAGTACTTAGATGACTAAGAAATGGATGGGCTTGGTAATTTATGTTGAGACATCTTTTGGTGAGAAGTGTGAGTAGAGGCAAAAGAAATAATGAAATTTATGTTTCTTTTCCCAGGTCAGAATCAATGAATTTCTAGACAGAGAGTGAGGATGAGAGGTTGGGGAGAGAAAGGTAAAGACTTATAGGACCAAAAAAGAAAACAAAAAAACACTTTAGCTAATTCCCTAATCATTTATAAAGGGTCAGAATTTAACATACTGATTTACTCAGTTTATTAAGTCTTAAAATATTCATCAAAATTAAATCAAAAGTTGGTACATGTTTGAAAACACTGGGGAGCTTTTATAATAAGATAGCTAAAAATAATATCCTACTTTGACCTTTATATCATTTGAAAAGCTTTCATTGAAAAGATTTCCTGTTATAACAGAATACCCTCAATAATTACTAGAATATGTTAAAGTATATCTTCAAATACTTCAATAAGCATTACACCTGGCATGCACCCCGTCCCTAAAATTTACAAGTGAAAAAATTTAACTAGTGAGGTGGTGTCAATAAATGAGTGGCTGAGAGAATGATCACACCCCCACCATTTCCAAACTCAGAAATATATCTCATCTCCAAGGGTTTATCACAAAGGCTTATATCCTTAATTAAGTCCCTGAATCGGGACTCAGTTTAATATTACTTATGACAGACGAGTGCATATCAGGCAAAGTCTCTTATGTCAAGGAGAATAACATGCCCCTCTGACGAGAGTACCTTAAAATGACTGGGGGAGAAAGGCCGGAAAGATTTCAGTTAGGAGAAAGCAAGTCAGCCAACAGTAACAAAAATAATAAACCAGACAAAATCAATCTAATTATTGGCCGTGAAAAGGACTTAGCTGTTAGCACTTTCATTTACCCTAGTTCTTCCCTGGCCATAATTAGATTTCCACTTCAGAAGTATATCTGGAGAATATCCATGTTTAAACTGATAAATCAATGTAATGAAAATATTTTATATAAACAGGATAATCATTAAAAATGAGTCTGGTATTCTATATCTTTTCCTAAAACTAACATATTTCTCTTTACAGAGTACTTATCGAGCAGAAGCATGTAAATGTCTGCCGTTATGACCTGCCTATTCAATATTTCTTCAGTTTTATAAGTGTGTTTACTGGCATTTTCTCTCTATCATTTTTGAGAAGTTGTCCAATTATCTCAAATATTATTGAATTAGCTGCTATGTGATTTTTCTTTTCATGCTGCCTGTCATTTATGAGCTTCCTCAGACCTCCAGAGTAGCAAAAGTTAATGTCACCATAGTTGCAAAGGCTATTATTCTGACCAAAATACCAGCCAACTTCCCTACAAAGTCGCATATGTGGTATTTTTTCAAATTAAAAATAAAAATAAAAAAACAACAATAAAATGAAACAAAACAAAACTCTCTGCCTGTTTGAAAGTAAACCAACACAGGGCCACTACTGTACACAGATTTGATATGTTTTTGCAAAAGGAACAGCTATGTGAATTTGGGCAACAGCTTTCATATCTTTCTTACATTTTCATTTGAAAATATTTGTGTATCTTGCAAATCAAATTTCCTTTAAAAAATCCTGCTATTCCCTTTTCTTAATCTGCCTCCTCATTTTATTATTTCTTTTTCCTCTCTTCCAAATTTCCAGACCCTCACTGATTTCCTCCCTGTTGACTCTTACATTACCAATGGAGAAACCAGAGCCTACATTTGCAACATGTTGAATACAATGAATAAACCGCTGATGAATTGTAAACAAACAAAACTAATATTAGGCCTGCAATCCGAAACAAACAGGAGAAGAGTTAAAATGGGTCATACCACAAATTTTTGTACCTACTACTTTTTGTCACATCCCCAGCAATTGAAATTAATTTAAAACCATTTTATAGGTATATAAAAATAACTTCAACTTTTTTTCCTGTGTTATATGTAGAGGGAAACAATGCCAGTAGGGTATCGAGTTGGACTAGATTAGGAACCTAAGAATACTTTGAAAAGCATTCCTGATGAGAGGAGATGACATGAGGTTCAAATGTTTTTTGTTGCAATTTCCCTAAGCAAAGCAGGGCCAAAGGGGGTGAGGGTGAAAAGTGTGATTCCTTAATTTAATTTAACCTTGATAGGCATTTGAGATATTTATCGTCAACAACATCCGAGACTAATAATTACAACAAATGGGCATATACGGCTGAGATAAATACAAGCAGATGTGGGTGCATCTAAATGTGCAAAAATAATAGAGCTGTCACCTGTGTCTATTTTGAATTAAAGCTTTACTAAATGGAGTCCTTTGAAATTCTGAGCCAAGTGGTACTTTCGGGGCACATGCTGAAGGGACAACAATGAGATGTTTAATCCACATTCAGAGTTCTGATAGCTTGCAGTTTGGCCCACACCTTCGCTCCTCTATGGTGTAAAGAGAACCATTGATTTCTGCCAACTGACAAGCAATCAAGCACAAAAAAAGCTAGTAGCAGAGGCACACATGAAGCAATTTCTGCAGATTCTTGCCCCAGGGTTCTTTCTGTAAGGAAGCCATTGATTTTGACTTGTTTGGTGGATTTTCCAAAGTAACCTCTTTAAAAGAAAGTTTATATTCCAGGCTATGTTGAATAAGGAACCCAAATTAAGTTGCATAAAACTGGTGGAACAAATCAAACTTCTCAAGTTTTCCAGGCAGAAATTTTGCCTTAGGTTTTTGTTCTGTTTAAGGAGATTTAAGACAAATGGAGGACAAAAAAAATACAAAAAAATTTTCCTATGTATAATTTATGACCTAAGAATTATTTTAAATTAAGTGTATGATGAAAATAAGCCAAAGTGGGAAATATATGACTTATTCTATTTTAACGTAAGAATGAGTTTAAATGAAGGGTATGATGAAATAATTGAACAGCAAATATGACTAATACTATGTTTACATTTGATACTTTAAAGAAAGCAAATCAATACAACAAAAAATATTTTTGAGCAATTAAGTATTTGTACAATTCTAAAGAAGCACTTTAAAGGATATGCGAAAGAAAAACAGCAAGGCTCCAGTAAAAACAAACAAACAAAAAAATCCCCACTAAAATAAATAACATTAACTGAAAAAAAATACTGTATTCATTTATATGTACCTCTGGGATATAAATAAATGGTTCGGTTTAAAAATGTAAGAAAGAAGATTTGAGTTTTGTTGTTTTTCATAAATTATTTATTTTCCTTCTTCACACCCACATAAGAAGTGTCAAAAGAGTGCTTTAGGACATAAGTTTGGTTGGGTTGGTTAAGAACAGGGAGAGTGCAGGGTAACCTGTGTTAGATAGAGACAGGCTAATAATAAGTAGAAAGCAAGTACCATTCAAATGCTATAGAATTTATAATATTTCTCCTATAAAATAATTAAGACATTTGTGTGAAAATAGGCATAATTTGAGTGATTATACCATGTGCCAGGCATTAGAAGTGCTTTATTTGTTTATTCTTCACAATGATCTTATCATATAAGGTACTATTATTTTCCCCACTGTAAAGACAAAGACAATGAGCTATAGAGAAGGCACAGAAAGTCTCAATGCAAGCCAGCCATGAAGTGGTAGAACTTAAATGTCAAAGCTCCAGGTAATCTGACTCTTGCTATCGAATTTATGCATTAAAATAGCAGTTTTCAAAGTATGGTCCCTGGACCAGCAGTATCAGCTTTATCTAAAAACTTGTTTAAAAAAATTAGAGGACTTCCCCCCAAATCTACTGATTCAGAACTCAAGGAGTGGTGTGTAGCACAGGAAACTCTCCAAGTGATTGTGTGATAAACTCTGCCTCAGATTTCACTGCCACCAAGTAGAGTATAAGGAAACTGGTTATTTTATAAGAGTTCACTGAACCAATTAAAATGGCTCTTCACTAAATAAATTTAAAAAAAACCCCACTAGATTGGCCTATTGCCAATCAGTGTAATTCTAATCCTACTTAAATATCTCACTATCTTCTCCTTAAATATTTCACCATTCTCTCTCTCTCTCTCTCTCTCTCTCTCTCTCTCTCTCTCTCTCTCTCTCTCCCTCCCTCCCTCTCATTTCTCATTTATTCTGTTTCTCTGGAGAACCCTGACTAATACACCATCCAAGATAAAAACCCCTTTTGATGATGACCCGTTCTCATTTAGTCAGTTTTGTATGTCCTGTCACCCAACACAGCTCCTAAAACCCAGGCCATTAATAAATATTTTTTGCCATGAATTGCTATAGCTCATATATGACTTGACCTTGAAAGAACCACTTGAGCAAAAGCAAGAAATTGTAAGGCTGGGAAAAGTCCACATAAGCAGAGAGACCTAAAATTGAATCCAGAATTCACATTGGCCTCACCCAGCCGTATTGAGTTGGAGTAAATGAACACCAGTAAGAGTGACTGGAGCACCATAGCAGCTAAGCACATCTTCATTCTTGACATCAAGCCTTAATATCCTCATAACATTAGCCCTAAAAACATGAAGGATCAGAAAAACTATGCCAAAGTCTACACACAATTCTCTGTATCCTGACAACTACTTAATCCGGTACATATTGTTTTCCTTAATTACTAAATGAGGAGTATATATTCAGTAACGTTAGGCAATTTGCCCAAGGTTTCCCACTAGGATAAGATTAAAATTCATGTATTTTTAATTACAATTTTTCTGGTCGTGTGCCTCCAGGAGTTGAGTCTATCATTGTGCCTCTCCTTGGGTCCATCCCATCAGTTTTCATTCACTGACTGTCCAGCGGGCTAGTTTGACCTGTGAAATTGGTTCAGCTGCTGACATTAAAAAGAAGGAAACACTTGAAATAATACCCAAGTTCTAATGGGGAATATAGCTCAGAATTCCTCTCCTAATTAACCTCTCTAATTTGGTTCACATGTGAAACTGGGGTTTTCGAGATTAGTTTTTAAAATGTACTTAAAATATATAAATGGCTTTTTAAAGGCTGGGTTCCAATCTTTAGGATTGATTTTTACATAATTTATACAGATCACTTATGTAAAGGCCAGAGATAATGTAACACTAAATGAACACACATGGATGAATGGGGGGAAAAATTTAAAGCAGTCATCTTAACAAGAAATATAATTATTGTAATATCTTTAGATCAACAAGAACTAGAAGTACTTTATAACAAGGAATAGAATTATTTTTATGTCTTTAGAACAGCAATCAAAAAAAAAGAATTGCTCTATAAAATATTTGTTTTATGTTCACATTTTTCTCAGTTGGCTGTGGCTCTATTATACTAGTCAAGAATAGATTTACTTTTTTTTCCCCATTTGGGACATTGCTTGGAAAAATGTTTAATTAATACAAATTTTATTGAAAACCTCTGGGAATCTGTGTAAGATAGTAACACCTTTTAAATAGAATATGTGAGCCCTGACCGGTTTGGCTCGGTGGATAGAGTGTCGGCCTGCAGGCTCAAGGGTCCCGGGTTCGATTCTGGTCAAGGGCATGTACCTTGGTTGCGGGCACATCCCCAGTGGGGAGTGTGCAGGAGGCAGCTGATCGATGTCTCTCTCTCATCGATGTTTCTGACTCTCTGTCCCTCTCCCTTTCTCTCTGTAAGAAATCAATAAAATATATTTAAAAAAATAAATAAATAGAATATGTGAGATTGAGGTCTAAATTTTAAGCCCAACTCTATTTACTAATTGAATTTCCTTAATCCTTTTTGTGTTTCTGACCCTATGAAAAAAAAAAAAAATAGAGTAACATCCAGGTTACAGTTTTGCTTAGTGCATTTATTCCCAAATACTGTCACTCATTAGATGCCCCTGGAGTGACATGAAAACACCACAAAACAATCAAAACACCATCTCTGTGGCTGTGCCCTAACCGGTTTGGCTCAGCGGGTAGAGCATCGGCCTGTGGACTCAAGGGTCCCAGGTTCCATTCCGGTCAGGGCATGTACCTTGGTTGTGGGTGCATCCCCAGTCGGGAGTGTGCAGGAGGCAGCTGATCGATTTTTCTCTCTCATTGATGTTTCTAATTCTCTATCCCTCTCTCTTCCTATCTGTAAAAAAGCAATAAAATATATTTTTTTAAAAAAGAATCTCTGCGGTTGAGACCCAGGCATTAGTATTTTTTAAATCTTCTCACTGCTTCTAAACCTTGGGTGCATATCCTGATAATTTAGGAAAACTTGTGTCCCAGGTGCACAATTTGAAGACCACTCATTAGAACAGTGTTTCTAAAACTTTGACCTGCTTAAGGATTATGTCAGATTTTGTTAAAACTCAGATATTGATCCATCAGGTCTGGGGTGAGCCTGGGATCGTGTATTTCTGGCAGTCTCCCAGGTGATGCTGCTGTTGGTTGGTAACCCACACTTTTGAGCATCGAGGGCGTGGATGTGGATCATATCCTCCAGCTGGTTCCAGATGTTCAGAGATATCGATCCCTCATCCTCAACCAGTCCCTCCATCCACACATTCATTCGTGTGTGTTGTGCCAACATCCCCACCTTCTACCTGTATCATGATATGAAGAGGTCTGGAAAGTCTAATTTAAGTATGCAAAGTATTTAAAACACTTAGAGCAGGTCCTTGACTAGGACAGTTTTATTCAATGTCATTCAGTTATAATGTTGATGAGAAGAAATATTAATTTTGCCTAGGGCCACTGTCTGTAGGAGTTGGCATGTTCTCCCTATGTTTTTGTGGGCTTGCTCCTGGGACTTCGGTTTCCTCCCACATCCCAAAGATGTGCATTTTTGAACCAGGGTGTCTAAATTGTCCCAGTCTGAGTGTAGGTGGTCCTGCAACAGAAAAGTGTTCTGTCCAGGGTGGGTCCCACCTCATGCCCTGAGTTGTTGGAACAGGCTCTGGCCACTGGTGACCCTGGCCTGGAAAAAGCAAGTGGAAAATAATGAGCTAACTTGTTTTTATTCCTTTCTATTAAATGTATGTATAGCTCACATCTGATGTTTAATATTACAAGTGTTTTGGGTCTTTTTTGTAGAAGTTAGGTGATGTTTTTGTGACCAAAAGTATGCAGCAGAAATTTAACTCTTGTTTACATCATTTAGCCTAGGGAAAAATTGGTCTCCTGTGTGTTTCTTTGCTTAATGTCACAATTTCCAAGAACCTGTGTATGCCATTAAGTGAGGACATACCATCCTAGCACATAGTGGTTGTTTAATAAATGTCCATTAACATAAATTGAAAAGTTTGCCTTCAAAATGGAACTGTAATTATCCAACCCCCTTTTTTTTAACCCTGGGCCCAATACAACCCAACCTGCCTTCCCCCACTCCAGTGATTCTACAGGTAGTGAGGTTTCCTTTATACCTCAGAGGGAAGGGTAGGGGTAAGGCGGGGAGATCAACTGAAGGACTTGTATGCATGAATATAAGCCTATCCAATGGACACAGACACCAGGGGAGTGAGGGCATGAGTGGGGGGAGGGGGCAACGGGGGATAAGGACACATATCTAATACCTTAATCAATAAAGAAGAAAAAATAATCATGACACAGAGCTAGGAGGACCCCAAAGAGTCTCATTTTGTTCAGTGTTCTGGGAGCTCTGGGATCCCTGTGAGCTATCTCGAAATACCTAAAATTATACTCTTTATTAAAACCTTTCTTAACAAGATCTCTATAATTAGAATATTTTCTCCAATAAAGCTTGAAACTTATATCGGCAAGTATGGTTCCCATTGAGGAGTGTAAATCCTGAAACTTCCCAGGGGTCTCAGGATTGAAGAGGAATATCCAAGTAATCTTGAGGTTCTGGTGATAGTTCTAAAACTATCATATCTGTGTGTCCTGAGATAAATTATGTAATTTGTTGAGTTCTCAATCATCCCATTTGTAAAGGGAAAGTACCATCTTCCCTGAATAATCCATAGGAATAGTATGGGGGGGAAAAAGCAGATATAGTAAGCCTGAAAATTAAAGAGTGCTGCATAATAATACAGTGTCCTTTTCATTAATATTATTTATACTCAAACAGAATGGAATTAGTATGATCTTTAAACTGGTTTCTTCTAGTTGCTAAATACATTTCTAGGATTACTCTGCATCCAAAATTACTGTTGCTAAATAAAGGTTGCATAATTGTGAAGATAAATCTTTAAATTTAAGTTTTTGTGATTAACTTTTGCTCCACATAAATAATAACCTTTGCTGAGAGATTAAACGAATTGCTAATGTATTTTACCATAAACCTTTACTTGATAGTTTCAGAGCATTTGAATGCCTCATATTAAAACTGCCAAGTTACAGGCAATTATTCCCGTTTAAAATAGAGATAAACAAATTAAGTAATTTAAATGACATGTAAGAGTCATATTTCCAGAAAATTCCTAAACTAATTTTAAGTTTAGAGGTAGATAGTAAGAATTAATTTTATAATTGACTAGATAAACTAAATTCTTAATCTTTAGGGGAGTAGCACAGATGTAATGTCTATATTTTCTTACATTAAGCATTTTTACGTATGAACACATCTTTCAAAATTGAAAGAGGTAGATCCAAGGATCTCACAAGGGAAAAGCATGTTTTTAAATGTTGCAATAATTTCATTGTTATACTTCTTTTTCATATAGCATCTTACTGTTCTGATTGCTGTAGCATCAGTCCAATAGTTATGCACAAACCATAACTCCAATGATAAGCAAGAATGGGGAGTTAGCAGCGGCTTATAATTTTGATCAATTAAAGTAAATCGTCCTCAAAATTTAAAAAATGGAGTTTTGTAAACAAATAAAATTCCCACTGTGTTTCTATGAGCCTGACTAGTTTACATACCTCATATAAATGCAATCATGCAGTATTTATCTCTCCAGGACTGTCTTAACAAAATGTTCTCAAGTTCACCCGCTTGTGAAGGGACTGATGGGAGGAAGAAATGGAGAATAGATGTTCAGTAAGTTTCTATTATGCAGGATGAATACTTTTTAGAGATCTGCCATACAACATTGTCCCTGTAGATAACAACACTCTATCGTGTGCTTGAAAATTTGTTAAAAGGTTAAATCTTATGTTTTCTTAACAAAATTTAAAAACAAGTTCTCTTGAAACTTTTTTTTTTATTTCAATAATGCCTCTCTGCAAGTTGATTCAATTGGAACATAAACTCAATTGACAATTCTCAGGAGACCTGCCCCTGGAGACTCCATTGACATGGCTGGAAACGTTTGAATAATACATCAGATGTACATCCTAAAATACAGTATGAAGAATCATCTCCGAAGCAAGACACACTAGGAATAAGTAGCAACTCAAGTTTCCAGGAATATGGAAAATACCGAATAAGCCAAACACTTCTTTTCTTGAGAAATCATTTCATTTCGCTCGGGTGATTATAGGGCTTCTTCAGCTCTCAACTGTGACTTTCTTTTTCTCTTTCACCTGAGCCTGGATACGTTTGGCATATAAATTAACAAAACTCACAGCCCTTTCTCACTATCCTTCTTGATAGGAAGAAAATTTAAATTGTACATCCCGGCATTGAAACCCCTTTTCTTCCACTGTGCATGCCCAGTTATGCATCCGAGGCTCAGCCAATCAGTTGCCCCAGCAGCTGGCGACACAGGGAAGCAGGACAACCAAGAGGCCTCAGAGATGACAGCTTCCAGGTGGAAGGGAGTGTCTGTGTGGTTCATTAGGGGCTGATCTGATGCACTCACTGAAGTTTGAATTTTGGCTGGTTCTTGCCCCTTGCTTTCTGGTTTCTCTGTTATGTGCAGAATCTTTCCCACCAGCCTTCCTGGAGATTTGTGAAATCTCCACTAACCTTTCAATAAAATCCTTTCCCACTAAAATTGGTCAGAGATGGTTTTTAATGTTTGAAACTAATAATTCACTAAAATCCTTGCTCAATACATTGTTGGGGCTTGTGGATAGAGAGTGGGGGATTGCCTTTCACTTGTATCTTGGTGTCCTGGAGCATGGGTACAAATCAAATTAAAGTATTATATTTCAGTGAATCTCAGGAAGGAAATTCGTGCATTTCCAGCAAACTTCCACATATATGGCCATTTGCTCTCGATGGTTCTTCTTTATATGCTGTGTCAGACACAATCCCTGGCACAGAGATTTAAGTCATTAAATATTAACTAGGGTTATTTGCAAATTGTCTACTATTTTATGGCATTATACCTGCAAAAGTAGTTCCCAGTGAGGAGAGTAAATCCTGAAATTTTAGTTATATTGTCTTTTCTTGTTTCTCCAAGTGATCTCCCACAGTTACAATTCTTGAGTATTTGATAAATATAAAAATTTACATCTCAAATATCATTTTTTTTTGTTAAAACCAGATGTGTAGACTAAGGAGCTCAAGTGGCTCTCCTTGGTTCTATTTTATATTAATAATTAGTACTTCACAGAGGGCAGAGCGTACTCTTTCCATCCCCATAGAAATAAATGATTGCAATTACAACAAAGCAAGAATGCTGTTCATAACGATAAATAATAACTAAAATAACGAATCTTACAGGTGGGCTGCAAATTAATAATACAAGAAGTTATTATAAAGTACTTTCCAGATGTAAAATAAAGAAAATTTTAAAATTATAACAATAATTTCACCTACCTTAGATTCTGGGGTGGGGGAATCATTTTACTTGTTTCAATAATTTCAGGAGTTTCCTATACCTTCCCTTCCACAATTCACATTCACATTGATAGGAATCACATGATTAATTCTGAGCATCATAATGACAATTTTTTTTAAATTTTAGATTTCTATTTTCCATGTGAGGATTATTGCAAGTTCAGTGTGCAAGCTTTCCTTTATTTGCAGGTTCCCAATATCTTGACTTCACTTAAAAGCTAACCTGGAAGGTGGCAACTTTCAAAGAGATTCATAGAGAAAGTTCCAGTTACTTTCAAGTTTCTCTCTTTTTAGTAGTTTCCCAGCAGTCAAAGAGATAAGTGCTGTGCCAGGAGCAAAGCTGTGGAAGCAAAAGCTGCGGTGAAGACCCCCTCTAATCCTAGTACCTTCCAATCTCAACCAGGAAAGGAAGCTGATTCCCTACATTGGCAGGATGTGACAGCCCTGGTCACCTGCTGGCCTTTCTCATACAACTTAGTAGGAAAACACACACACACACACACACACACACACACACACACACAACAACAACAACAACAACAAAAACTAAAACAACAACAAAAACCCCGAAAAACAGTGTAATGTGTTAATGCATCCTAGATTTATCCATTGTATTATAGTGAAAAGTTGTTTTTCCTTCCTCCCTTTATGGTTCATTTATTTAGCTAATGTCCTCCTTTGCAGAAAAACACAGAGATGTGTATTTAATCACTGAGAAGATTAAAGGCAATACTTAAATAAGAATATATATTTTTTGTTAATCTGTCTCATTGTTAAAAGTACCCTCAGATTTCCCTTATGTGTACAGATAATTATGCATGGTGGTATGCCGTGTGTAGATACCCCAGTCTCAATTAAATATTATGACTACTTAATGAATGGCAACAGGGATTTTTGAAGTTAGTAATTATAACCATAACCTGGAACTGAAGCTCTCAATTCCCCCTCAGACGGCTTAATAAGTTAGAAAATGAAATGGTTGTGGCCTTTATGTCTCTGAGGGGGCATGTCATAACAGAAGAATAAGTGTAGCATGAAGAAAATATCCTACAATTGTTTTGGTAAAAGCATAGAAAGTTTTCTTTTTCTATCATTTCCTTTTCCCTAGTATCATAACAATATATTATTTGATATTTTAGAATTATCCAGCATTTATTATTTGTTATAATCTCACGTAAAATTGAAAGTACTTTTCCTAGTAATGCACAGATTGTTAAGATAAAAAGTACTTATTAATAGATCAAGAGAATTATTTTCTTCATAGAAAATAAAACAATATATATAATATATAAAATAAGCATAAATTTAAATTATTCAAGATTAAGAATCTTGGAAATTAAAGAAAAATAAGTTAATGGTAAATTATTTTATCTTTTGTTTTTGCGATAATACTACTACAAATTTTAAAGTATAACATAGCATTTTGTTTTATTTAGAAAGTCAAGAAAAGTGCTTTAAAATAGGATTTCAACAGCAGTTTTTGATTTTCTAAGATAAAGTTGCTCACAAAAATCTCAGAATGTCATGACTGAAGCAAACTTAAAGTACATATTATCTAATTCCTTAACCTATACCTGAACTCTTAGACCTAAATCACTGATTAGCACGTTGTTTCATAAAACTTCCATAAACAAAAAGAACCCCAAATTAATAGAAGTTTTCAGGGAAGGGATAATTCTTCCAATATCCAATTAGTTGTTTAATTAATATAGCCTTTGACCTGTCCCTGACTTATAATTATCTGCCTTAGACTTTTCCATTACAGGGCAGAGCCCTCTCTGATATCCAAAGGGCTATTTTGATTCACTGCCATTTTGATAAGTGAATGAGGCAATGCTTTTGGACAAACTTGTGATTCAATAGATCCATGTGAACCACACAGTACAATATTGTTTTAAATTTCTTTTTACAAGCACTTTACTTAGCACTTGTCCATTGCCTGGTAAGTTTATCATTAAATGTTGCAAGTTTAACTTACAAGACTGTGTTTTTACTTTTCCTTTTAAGTCTTCTAAGGATTCTAATCTAAGTGCCTTCCTATATTTCTGATCAATTTAGAATATGTTCGTATCTACTTGTTCTATTCCTTTTGAACTTAGAGCCACGCAAAAACTTTTGTTATTAAGCTTTTGGATTTTGTTAGCAAAATGTTCCCCCAATCATGTTGTTATTCATTTTCAGGGAGCTCTTAAGTAATTAACAACAAAAATTCTAGTGGTTCTGTTTAAAAAGATTTTTAAAATTCTTTTAAAGATTTTTTTAAAAGATATAAAGGAAACAAATAAAAATCAGAGACACTACTAGTATGTGGAATAGAAGGGAAAGCCCTGAGCTAGATGTTGCATGTTGACACTGCTCTAGGAATGAGGCTCCTGGAGCCAAAAGGAAGTGAACAAAAGAGGCCCGTCACCATTCGGTGGGAATGGGTGGGGAGTGTCTTTCATCCCTTGGGAGAAGGCCTAACGGACCTGTCCTTCGCCATGCCCATTCTGAGTATTATCTAAGTACACCATTTTACAGCTGGTGCTGTCACAGACTGGATGATCTGGATGAAATCCCTTAACCAACATGCATCTCTCTGTCCAGCTCTGATGTTGGCATGCTAATACCTTTCAAGCTCCCAGGATAATTATGGTAGATCCATGAGATGGCTTTTGTGACTGTCTCTAGTGAACTATAAGTGCACTATCTGTGCAAAGTATCATTAATAATAAATGTTTAATAATAATTGAACCTTAAATCTAACCTACCAGCATTAGAATAGAAATGTGTGATATTTAAACACTCGCCCCAGATGACTTATTTCCTTCAAGTTACAGCTGCATGTGTACGCATTCCAGAATAAATGGCTTATTTCACAAGGAAAATAAACCTCATGTCAGCTTTGCAGGCAATCAAATTTCAAAGGAACACACTTCTCTTTAGTGGAGGGATATGTTTTTGAAAGCTTAGTGAGATACGATCAACAATAACTAGAACTATTAAGTGTAGAAAGAGCTAAAACATGATTTTACGAATTTTAAATATTTACTATGCATATCATAGTAACTTCGTCATAGGATAAAAATGACCCTGCATGAAAAATGTGGAAAAAGGAATAGAGTTACCTGCAAATGAAACAGACATGGAGGATAAATAAAAGATTTCAGCAAAAGCAAAGAAGACAATAGGAGCCCTGTCCTGTTTCCAGCCAAGGAAATTACCTGCACTAATAGGATTTGATATACCTCAGTGAGAAGCCATTGCCTTTAATTTCTCTATTTCCTCCCCTCCTCCCCACCAAGCTATACAGTGTATTTAGTCAGTTAAGTGGTTGGAATTAAATTATTTTTTTTTGTATTTTTCATCATTTTCAAAACAAGCTGGGAAGCATTTGATATAACACTTATTTTAAACTATATTTCCAAAACAATCTTTTAATTAATTCCTTGAACATTGGTTTAACAACTCTATATTAAATTCATAGTTTTATTCATATTTATTTAACCTGGAAAATGAGCAAAGATAGAATCAGAAATTAACTTACTCGTGTCATCGAAACTTCTTATTTAAAATCCCCTTTTTGAGGGGCAAACTCCTGTTACTAAAAGAAATACAAAGTAGATCACTCCCAGGTAATAAAAAGTCCTTTAGTAACTTTCATTCCTGAGAATCCTCTTATTTTGTTCATCATAATTCCCTGTACTCTAGAAGACTCAAAACACCAATATGTGTTTACCGTTCTCTTTACAAGTTTGGCCAATGGAGTGGGCAAGCAATAAACTTTCCTATTTTTAAACCTGTCTCCTGCCCCTTCCCCCACATCCCAACAAGATGGTGGCTCTTGCAGGACTGAAATAAAAAGGGTTATGGGGCAAGAATGGTCCTACTGACGCTTGTAAATTGCTGCCTCGTTCCGCTGAAAGAAATGGTGAATTATCCTGGGCATACTTGGAGCTCTGTGAGGTCTGCTCCAAATGGCTGGGGATTCTTTACAGGTAGTTCTCCCAGGCAGATTCAATGCATGGTTGCTTTCTTGAGCTTTCTCCTTAAAACCTCCTGCCTCTGGTGATGTTGTTCCAAGCCTCTTTTTTCAGAGGCCCCCTCGTTGAGCAAGGCATTTTTATTTATTTTTATTTTTAAAATATATTTTATTGATTTCAGAGGGAGAGAGAGATAGAAACAGCAATGATGAGAGAGACTCATTGATCAGCTGCCTCCTGCACACCCTACACTGGGGATTGTGCCCACAACCTGGGCATGTATCCTGACCAGGAATGCAACGGTTTCCTGGTTCAACCACTGAACAACAATGGCCAGGCAACCAAGAATTTTTTAGATGAGACCTAAGACAATCCCAGGCTGAACTCTCACAAAGCTCACATGTTACTCATAAGAAAAATGCAGCGTGGCCTGCTGTCTGGCAGAATGCACTGATTTCCTAGCTGCAGCCTTTTCTTTCGTGCTGTGGGCCCCTGGGCCAGCCTCTCTCATCCTTTAATGCTTTCCGGAGCAAGTCAGACACTCTCTGTCCTCTTAGGTCCAGGGACATATATGTAATTTATATTCTGTAATTGCTGTAATATCGGAGTTTTTAAAGGCTTTATTTTCAATACCTTTTGGTTTTGCAGGTTCTTTTTTTCTTGTTTCTTTAGTTAAATTTGACCGTGAGTGCTCATTTGAATTCATTTGAATTCAAGAATGAAGGTGAGCCCTAGCCAGTTTGGCTCAGTGGATAGAGTGTCGTCCTGCAGACTGAAGGGTCCCAGGTATCGATTCTGGTCAAGGGCACATGCCCAGGTTTCAGGCTCCATCCCCAGTAGGGGGCGTACAAGAGGCAGCCTACCAGTGATTCTCTCTCATCATTGATGTTTCTCTCTCTCTCTCTCCCTCTCGCTTCCTCTCTTAAAAAAAAAAAAAAAAAGGAATGAAGATGAAATGCTCCAAAAAAGATGTATATTGCCTATGTCATGTTAATGTAACTTTAAAAGAAACTCTAAGTTTTTGTGTTATATTTTCATTTTCTTTATTATGCAAAGAGTGTGAATATGAGGTCCAACTTGCTCTTTTTCTTTCTTTTTTCTCAAAGATTTCTAGGAGGTGTGTGTGTGTGTGTGTGTGTGTGTGTGTGTGTGTGTGTGTACACATTTAGCTTTACCTTTCATCACCTGGAGAAATGGGTTAACCAGTTTCAGCTCACAACTATACTACAGGTTTAGCCTTCTGATGGTCCCAGCTTAGTCAGGGTAGTTTTCCAAATAGACTCCCATATTGTTTGGGCCTTGATGTTCCCTCATGTTTTTTGCTTTCTGAGAGACTGTGCAAACCAGTTTGAAACATATTAGGCAGATTTACTGAAGTTCAAACTCTTTATAGAATTTTACTTCTCTCTATAAGTTGGTTTCTCTCTCCTCAGTTTTTCAGTTTTCAAATGAGAATTCTTACATTTTCTTTGTGCATTGATTCATTTATAGAGCACACATTTCAAATGACTTTTCGGCTGTTTCATTTTCATGAGACAACCAGAATATCTAGTCTCTCATATTGTCAGAAATGAAAAATTGTGATGAGAGAAATTTAATTTAGAGACATTCAATGAAATTTTGCCATTTAACAAATGCTTCACAAAAATTACCCTTTGTTTGCCCATTGCCCCTCACCTGATTTGCTTGTTAATAAAATAAAATAATCGCTTGCTTCTATTCCCCCAATCTACTTAACTGATCTACGGACTTGCAATTTAACACAGATTTGGAAATAATTCATGTATTTATGTACTGCTTTAAAAATCTTCTGTAAGTATCCTGAATAATTGACATATGCAGGTTTTAACAGCAACAGTACTATAGTGAGGGTAATTTATTGTATAATAATGACACTGACTGCATAATTCTTAACAAATAAGTACCGAATTTCCATTTTATTAATTTAACAGATTTTTTTTTAATGGCAGGGTGCTTTTTTATGAGTTTACTTGATTGATTTTAAATTAGAATATTCTAATTGCTTTCATTATGGGCATTTTGAACAAAGTCTTATGGATTCCACTATACAGAATTCATACTTTATGGATTTCGTGTTTATAGCTTTAAAAATGCTGCCTTTCCACACTCTAAGAGAGAAGCATTGGTATTAAACTTAGCAAGTTTTCTCAACATGGTCATTCATACCACTGAGGGGTGGTAAATGTTTATAGACTGAGGAATCTGTGTAGTCAATCTTAATTTCTGATTGACTAATGAATTTGGAGGGGAAAAAAGATCCTATCTGGATCAGGTACTTTATTATAAACTTATGCTAATCTCACACAAGGTTGCCTTCAGACTTGACAATTATCTCTGTGACATTATGGATGGACCTACATACTAGTATATTCATGGTAAGTGTTAAGACAGAGAATGTCAGTCCCAGTCAGGAGCGATTCTTTCTTAAAACATATCAGGAAGCAGATAGACTGAAATGCAGACTAGTTGTTGTTGCACTTCTGTGAATTACCAGCCTGCTCTAAGCTACATACATTGATAAAGGGGTGTAATTGGCTGAATGCAGTAAATGCAGATTATATGTAGCAGTATCAAAATTGCTGTACAGGGCAGACTCTGCTAAATTTGTGCATGCTATAGCTTGGAGTTTCTATGCAATGTAGCTGCTAAGCTACATTTCCTGAAGCTCAGCAAAATGAATCAGAAACCTTCCCACATAGAAAAGCATTTCCACACTCCATATTATTCTTAGGTTAAAAAAAAAAAATTCATGATTTGTAAATACAGTTAAATGAATGTGCATTTCCAAATGAGACCGCTTAAGCAAAGTTCTTTGTGGGAAAACTCATATTCTGTGTTTGGTTTTATTACACACCCTCTGCCTCATTTTTTTCCCATAAAATCTTTAATAAAATGGTGCCTTTAGTGTATCTCTGTTGCATAATAGACTACATAACTCTTTAGAATATAATAGCATTTTTTTTTTTGTACCACAGAGTCAATGGTTTTTATTCTGTAGTCAAGTCACAGCCATTTTCTAATGTGGAAAAACACTAGATGAAGCTAAATTTTGGTAGTTGAAGCTTATGGGTCTTTTTTTTAGCATGGAATTTAAAATCTCTGCAATTAAATTTTTTAGTAAATTACTAATTCTCATTGCAATAATTTTTACATTTTGTAAAACAATTACAACCCAGGTCATAATTAGACTTTAACTTGTACAAGAACTAGGGAGCCATGTCCCCCTTGAGGCTGTGTGCAGATGTGTTTCTTTATGTTCAAAGTGTCCTAGAAGGGAGGACTCTGGCATTAGTTGAATGCTTTCATGTGATACATACCTTTACCTTTTCTCATTTATTTCTCCCACCAATAATACCTAGCAAATTCTTGCTGCCTGACTTTAAGTTCTTCACAAGGAAGGTCTTGCTGAATCTTTACAATCCCTCTATGGTGCAGGTGATATTGTTTTTATTCTATAGATGACATGTGACCAGGGAAGCTAAGTAGCATGAATGGAGTTTTTAGGCAGCAAATATGGGATGAACCTTGGTAGGTTTCTTTCCCTACACCCTGAGATAACAAGATAGAGTGTCAGAAAAGTTGACAGTAAGATTATGTGTTTATGGATTTTAAATGGAAATCCCTGGATTTGAACCCTGGTCTCAATTACCTCAAAGTCTTTGCTCTTTTGGAGAATGTTGGAGATCCTAGGTTTGGGACTCTAAAGTGTCATATTCACCTCCTAATAAGAAAAACTGACAAATTTCACTAGAATTTGACACATGTGACCTACTTCTACCTGACACTTGGTAACAACAATTATTCTGCTTTACATGGCTTCTTCCAAACCACATGGCATTGCTGAAAGTCACTCTGATAGTCAGTTGGCAGACAGACTGGTGTGGAATGTCCAGGATAGCTGCTCTCATATATCTAGCACCTTAGAAGGACAGCTAGAATTCCAGGCTAGGCTGGAACTACAAATCAGAATGCCTCCATGTACCCTCCCCAGAGTGGCAGTATTGGGGGTTTGGGAATTCTTAAGTGGCAACTCAGGCCTTACAGAGAGAGTGTTCAAAAGAGCTGGAAAGAAGCTACAAGATTTTTATGACCTCATCTTAACGATCCCAGAACCTAATTTCCCCCCACATTTGATTAGACAAAAAGTCATTAAAGTGATCCCATATTCAAGATAAGGGAATTACCCTTTATATATTTTTAAATATATTTTTATTGATTTCAGAGAGGAAGGGAAAGGGAGATAGAAACATCAATGATGAGAGAGAATCATTGATCGGCTGCTTCTTGCATGCCCTCTAGTGGAGATCGAGCCTGTAACCAGGGCATGTTCCCTGACAGGGAATCAAACTGTGATCTCCTGGTTCATAGGTCAACACTCAACCTCTGAGCAATGCCAGCTGGGCTAGTCTTTATATTTTAATAGAAGGAATAGCAAGATATTTGAAGCAATCTTTAATTTCTCAGGGGACAAAAAATATTATCAATCTATCAGTAAACAGAAAATTGCACTCTTGGTTATATCAAAGTAGCTGCAATAGGACTAGCCTTTCTGCTATAAACCGCCATTAATAATTATGATAATTTTTAGAATTATTAGTAACTAGAGGCCCCGTGCACGACATTCGTGCACGGGGGGGTAGGGGGGGATGTTCCTCAGCCCAGCCTGTGCCCTCTGGCAGTCTGGGACCTCTTATGGATCCTTATCGCTGCTGCAGAGGCAGGAGAGGCTACCGCCACCACAGCTGTGCTCACCAGCTGTGAGCCCGACTTCTGGCTGAGCAGTGCTCCCCCTGTGGGAGTTCACTGACCACCAGAGGGCAGTGCCTGCATTGAGTGTCTGCCCCCTAGTGGTCAGTGCATGGCAAGTGACGGTCATTCTGTTGTTCAGTCGATCTGCATAATAGGGTTTTATTATATAGGATAATAATGATAAGAAATGCAATGAATTGTAACCCATCAAATACTACCTTACTAGAATACTTACTTTAAACCTGTCAAGACAGTGTAGTGGTAGCATAAAGATAGACATATTCAGCCAGGCCAGTATGACTCAGTGGTTGAGCATTGAACTATAAACCAGGATTTGATTCCTGGTCAGGGCACATGCCCAGGTTGCAGGCTTGACCCTCAGTAGGGGGTGTGCAGGAGGCAGCCGATCAATGATCCTCTATCATCATTGATGTTTCTATTTCTTTGTCCTTTTCCTTTCCTTTCTAAAATCAATAAAAATATATATTTAAAAAAGATAGACATATCCATCAATGAAAGAATATAGAGTTTCCATAAATAAAAATATGCAAATATTATTAGAATTCAATAGGAAAAGGGTAGGAAAGAACAATTTTCTAATAAATGGTGATAGAATGAGAGCCCATCCAAAGGGAAAATGAAAGCTAATTCTACCTCATACCATGCAAAATATTCAAAATTAAACATAAAAAAATTTAAAAACTGTATCATAAAACTTCTGAAAGAAAATCTAGAAGAAAATTTTCAGACCTTGGTCTAGGGGTAGACATTTCTTAGTACATAAAAGCACTAGTCTTAAAAAAATAAAATAAAATAAAATAAATACACTTCATCATATAAAAATCCTGCTTTACAAAACAGACCATTGAAAAGACAAGTCACAAACTGGGAGAAAAATATTTGCAAAAGAAAAAAAAATGTGTGTGTGTGTGTGTGTGTGTGTGTGTGCGCACATACGTGTGATAAAGGACTTATATCCACAATATGTAAAGAACGCTTAAAATAATAACATTGAGACAAAAAATTAAAAATTAAAGTAACCAAAGACCTCATATACATACATGCGTAACCAAAGGACACAGACAGTAGTGTGATGAAGGGTGGGGCAGGGGCTGGGAGGAGAGGGGCAAATGTGAGGGAGAGGGGGAGATTTGGGATATTTGTAATACTGTCAACAATAAAAAATAAATAAAAATTAATTCTCCATCAAGCACATTGCAAAAGAAGAGATATGGCTGCTAAGTACATAAAAAGACATTCGACATCATTATTCATCAAGAAAATTCAAATTAATACCTACCTACTAGAATGACTCAAAGAGCTTACATTGCTAATGGGAGTGAAAATTATACAACTGTTGGGAACTAGCCCCCCCCCCCCCCGCCTTGTCTCTGCTACAGCTAAATACTTTATGATTATATGAAGATCTAAACCTTAAAACTAATTCATAGTGACAGGTTTTGATCTGTGGGGAAAAATTCATGTGTTTTGTCTCAGAGATGGCAGTATTTGAGATGTATCTTGAGCCTTTCGAGTGAAAATGTTAAATATTCACTTAGATAAATATTAATTTGTGAAGGAACAACATTTAAGGATAGAGGCTAGTCTGGAACAGAGGCAGAAAAAAAAAGATGATATAGTTGTCACTGAAGTGAAAGTTGCAAATATTCCATGAAGGCTGGAATGATCCAAAAAGTTAAATATGAATGGGTATCCTAGAAAACTGAGGGCTGAAAAAACTTCCATTGCTTTTAGAGACATGTATATCACTAAACACATTAAAAACTTTAAGTGCATGGAGGAATTGAAACACAAGTAAAGAAGGCTGAGGAGGTCATGGGAGCTGACAAAATGGAAATGGAAAAAAGAAAACTGTTTGCAAACCTTGTTATAAGCAATAGGGACATGTTAGATGCAGTGTTTAGTAGGATTTAGTGTGGCTTTCAGTTTTTGTTTTAATTGAGAGACTGCTGCATTATTGAAGCTAATGGGAATCACACAGGAAGGAAATTAAAGCTTGTAATTCACTCAATAGCTAAGGAGAAAATAGGATAATTTGTTTTTGATTTTCTTCTTTTCCCCCCCTATGAAAATAAATGAACAATTCAAGCTAACATATATTGGTAAAAAGCTAAGAGACTAGATGGAGATTGAATTTAAATCTGAAAATATCATATTTTTTCATTTAGTTTTCCCCAAATCTCAAAGGCTTACAACAATCATTGACTCCTTGGTCATTTTGAATTTCTGCTGTGGGTTGGTTATGGTTTTGCTCTGAATGCCTTTCTACTCTAGAATCCAGAAAGGTGAAACCTCTTTTTGGAACATGTGGCTCTTAGACAAATGGGAAAAGTATCCTAAGAAGAAAACATTAAATGTGTACCCTATTAGAGCTTAGACAGGGTGGCTAACATTATTCATTTTTGGCTCTTTGATCCTTCATATATGTGTATGTACTGTATTTTATTCTTTCAAATTTAGGTTGATCAGAATGTATTAGATTTCAGACTTTATGTTAGAACCACGAATTAAATAAACTCAAGATACAAAGTCATTTAAACTTTTATTTTGATAAATATTATAAATGAGAATACAAACTATAAAAATTAGCTAATCTCCTGACCACTTTAGCCCTATAATGAAACAAAACTTAACTGTGACAGGCAACTCATTTGGTAAGCGAAAGTGCAGGTAAAGAATCAATTCACAAAGGCATCCAAAGCTACCTGATCCCCTGACCCAGAGTAAGAGTAAGATTCTCAAATCACTTAATATATCAATTAAATATATTTTAGGTGCAATTTCCAATACAGCAGTTTAATACAGATTTCTAGTAACCAGCTTACACCAAGTAGCAGCTATGTTTCACATATCATTTTTAAAAACTTGGGTAGCTTCAAACTCTTAAGAATAATTAAGTGGGTAGAAAACTTCTCATATATTATCTTGAGTTGGAGGACACTGATCATTGCATTACTTGGAGCTTCAAGGTTTCTTCAGTAATATTTTACAAGTATTGAATTCATGATATTCAAAACTAAGGTTGAATTTTATGAAACAGCAGGAATGTAGACGTGATATAATGAGTGTGAGAAAATGTCACAAAGTATTCACATGAGCAGAGAAGTTGTACCAGTGCATGTCTTTGAATATTAAAAGCTAGATATCAAATCCTCTCAACTTGAAAGTTTTGTATCTGCTGTTTGAAAAATAGGATCTATCACACATTTAAGTTCTACATTGGATTATGTAATCCCCCAAATCAATGGGAATAGGAACATGAGACCCCAGAACTCAGAGACGTCTCTTACTATGCTGAGTACCTGACAAATTAATAAAAATAATTTTCCATCTTCATAGGAGAATTCAGTTATATTAAATGTCACTTTTTCCCCTCCTTATTTATTTATTTGGCATCAGGTCTCAGTCATTTACTTAGAATAAAAATATGAAGTAACTTTTGACTTCCATTTATTCTTCCCATCCCCTCATGAAACCGCTAAGAACTGTTCATTCAGGCATCTTGACTTTTTTTTTCACATTCATACCCTGCCAATACTCTAACGTGGTACATAAGACTGACACCTGCAACAATCTACTGACTGGGGACTTACCTCCAACCCTCAGTACATACCAGTCATTGGTACTAGAATGCTACGTCTCATCTGTTGAGTCCATTCTCAGAATCTTTCAGAGGTTCCACATTACCTGCAAAGCTTAGATTCTTTGATATTATTTTAGTGACACTGCAATTCATGACTTAACCACTTTCAGGCATTAACTTTCACTATTAACTCTATGAAAGCTCCGTTCCAACAATTCCAAATTATTGGAACTATCATGAATATTTGTTAATCCTTACACTTCACCTAACATTTCTTGCTCCATATTACCTCCTTTGAAAATTACTGATCTTTTAAGATATAGCTGAAAAAAATAACTATAAAAAAAAACACCCAGAGAAAATTTCAGTAGGAAGTGATACTTCACCGTTCATATGGCATTCTTATATAGTACTAGAGGCCCAGTACACAAATTTGTGCACGAGTGGGGTCCTTCCCAGCCGATCGGGGCCCATTGGGGTCAGTCGTCCAGGGGGAGGAACCATGGGAGATTGGCCGGCCATGGGAGGTTGGCTGTGGGAGTGCACTGACCACAGAGGGCAGCTTCTGCATTGAATATCTTCCCCTTGGTTATCAGTGGGCATCATAGCTACCAGCTGGTAGTCTGGTTGTAAAAGTAACTTAGGCTTTTATATATATGCTAGAGGCACAGTGCACAAAAATTTGTGCACTCGGGGGGGGAGAGGGGGTCCCTCAGCCCGGCCTGTGCCCTCTCACAGTCTGGGACCCCTCAGGAGATAACGACCTGCTGGCTTAGGCCTGCTCCTGGGTGGCAGAGGGCAGGCCCAATCCCTAAGTGCAGTCCCTGGTCTGGCTCAGAGCAGGGCTGATTGGGAAGTTGGGGCGCTGCTCCCTGTCATGCACAGAGCAGGGCAGATCAGGAGGTTGCGATGCCACCCCTAGTCATGCTCAGGGTAGGGCCGATTGGGGGGTTGGGGCACCACCCCCTGTCACACTCAAGGCAGGGTTGATAGGAAGGTTGAAGCGCCACCCCCTGTCACGCACAGAGCAGGGCCAATCAGGGGGTTTGGGCGCTGCCCCCTGTCATGCTGATCCCAGTGCCAGGAGGCATATTACTCTTTTACTATATAGGATAGAGGCCTGGTGCATGGGTGGGGGCCAGCTGGTTTTCCCTGAAGGGTGTCCTGGATCAGGGTGGGGGTCCCCACTGGGGTGCCTGGCCAGCCTGGATGAGGGGATAATGGCTGTTTGCAGCTGGTCACACACCCTTCAGGTTGGGGGTTCCCACTGGGGTGCCTGGCCAGTCTGGGTGAGGGGCTGAGGGCTGTTTTCAGGCTGGTGGGTGATTGAAGCTCCCAACAGCTCCTCTTTTCCTTTTTTTTTATTCTGGGCCAGCTTTAGCTCTGAGGTTTGGCTCCAGCTCTTAGGCCTTGGCTGCTGAAAGCAGGTATCTGGTTTGTTTGGGTTCTATAATCAAAACACTGTTTCAACTCCAGCTCTGAGATCCCAGCTGGCTGAGAGCACATTTCTGGGGTTTTGTTTAGCTTCTATATTTGTAACAATGTTTCAAACTGCAAGCTCAGAGGCCGGCAGCGGCAGGCAGGGAACGTTGGAGTCCTCCATCACTGAAGCAAGCAAGCCTCATGTTCGCTTCAAGCTGCCTGGCTGCCGGCCGCCATCTTGGCTGGCAGTTAATTTGCATATTGTCCTGATTAGCCAATGAGAAGGATAGCAGAGTGACACCAATTTGCATGTTTCTCTTTTATTAAATAGGATAGACTAGAGGCCCGATGCACAAAAATTGATGCAAGAGTAGGCCTTCCTTCCCCCAGCTGCCAGCACTGGCTTCCCTCCTGAACTAGGGACCCGGGTTGCCAGCATCAGCTTCCCGAGCTTTCCTCCTCTGGCTGCTGGTAGGCACCAGGACCTGCGCTGGCTTCCCCTGGGCTACACGCAGGCACCTGGGACACGGAGTGACTTCCCCCAGGCCGCCCGCAGGCACCCGGCATCCTAGCTGGCTTCCCTCTGGCCCTGGCTTCCTCAGGAAGAACTTCCAAAATGATGTCTGGAAGATGACTGGTCTAATTAACATATTACCTTATTATTATTATAGATTGTATTGCAGGAATTTGGATTTCTTAATTTCCAAAATAAAAATTTCATTTGGAGGCTTGTTATCAATTAATTTTTATTACCCTTAATTGCTTTTTAAAACAAAACTTAAATATATATATATATACATATGTATATATAATCATATCTCATCCCCAAATAACATTATTAAAACAGCTGCTAGCAGAAGTCAGAAAATGATGTTACTTTCAGCTTTTAAACATTTTTTAGTATAAGCCTTTTGACTGAGAGGCTCAGATAGTAATAATACCCAGTAAAAATAAGCATTATTAATGATATCTTGAAAGGTTCTTTAAGTTAGGATTATACAAAAAATATAAACATTAAATAAGAGTAAATCATCTCACTATTAAATGAATATATTAAGTATATTATTATATACTAGAGGCCCGGTACACAAAAATTTGTGCACTTGGGGGGAAGGGGTCCCTCAGCTGAGCCTGTGCCCTTTCTCAGTCTGGGACCCCTCGGGGGATGACCACCTGCTGGCTTAGGCCTGCTCCCCGGGGGATTGGACCTAAGATGGAAATCAGACATCCCTCTGGCAGCCCGGCAGCCCTCGGGGGATGTCCACTTGCCAGCAGGGAGCAGACCTAAGCTGCAGTCAGACATCTTTAGTGCTGCTGAGGAGGCAGGAGAGGCTCCCACCACCACTGCTGTACTGGCAGCCGTCAGCCTGGCTTGTGGCTCAGCAGAGCTCCCCCCCGTGAGAGCGCACTGACCATCAGAGGGCAACTCCTGCATTGAGCATCTGCCTCCTGGTGGTCAGTGTGTGTCATAGTGACTAGTCATTCCCAGTCTTTCTGCTGTTAGGGTCAGTTTGCATATTACCCTTTTACTATATAGGATAGAGGCCTGGTGCATGGAAGGGGGCTGGCTGGTTTGCTGGCACCAGTTTCCCTCTGGCATCCAGGACCCGGGCCTTTGCTCTGATCACTGCCTCCCACCTTCTCTCGGGGGCCCAGCGCCACCTCCTGCCTTTGGTCTGGGGCCGGGTGCTGCCATCTTGTGATGGCCATCTTTTGATGACATTAGGGCGTGATGCATGAGGGTGTGATGACCACCTAGGCTATTATTAGTATAGACTAGTGGCCCAGTGCACAAAATTTCTTCCCCAGCCTAGCCTGTGCCCTCTCATAGTGCGGGAGCCCTGCAATCGATCTCCCCAAATAGGTAAGCCGCACCCACCCATCTGGGGCTCCTCGATGGATTGCCCCAAATAGGTAGACCAGAGCCATGGGTCCTGCCTCCATGGTGGGTGCTAGACTGCAGGAACCCCGGCAGAAGCCGCACAGAGCAGCTTCTCCTCTGCACGAGGCAGCAGAAACTCTCCACTGCTACCCACCTTCCCCGCCCGAGGTGGCGGAGACACTGGGACCTGCCTTCTCCAAGCCACACAGAGCCGTGGGACTCCCAGGCCTCACCACGTGGAGCAACCACCTGGCCCTGCCTCCTCTGTGCACGCAGCCTTCTTGTGACAGCGCGAGGGCATCCAGACATCAGGGTGTGACGACCACCTAGGCTACTATTAGTATAGATAGACTAATTAATGATTTCTGATAGAGGTCTTAGTCCAGTACCTGCTGTATAGACTCTGTAAAAAATAGCTGTTATTATTATTTAAGCCTAATCTATATACATTGATGGTGAACAATAAATAGTGGAGTTATGACCACAACCTTTAGGAGCAGCTTACCAAGAATTCTGGAGAAAACACTGGTAGGTATGAGAAAGGAAAGTCCTATTAGGTACAGTCTAAATTCAGTTTTTAAGTCCTATTGATACTTTTTAATCACTTATTCTAGCTCTAAATTTGTCTGCACATACATATGCACACACAGAAAGAATCAGTAATGCTATATTGGAAATTCTTAGTACATACTTATATAATTGACTAAATTCTACTTTTTGTAACAGATATTTGTCAATTATTTTTATGGAGGCTTTTTCCTGATATCAGACTGCCAATATTTCCACAAGCTATGAATTACTGTTCCCCCTACCACTGTCCATGGAGTTCTCCATACAATCTCCACTTACCCTTTGGGGATCTGTCCTTTTCCATGATAGAAGAGAAAATGTGTCTTTAAACTTCCCTAATAGAGTAATATCTGGACTGGAATCAAAGCCACAGTGAATATCATTGAACAGAAATATGAAGGTCAAAACCACACAGTCCCTAGAAATCATCTATCTGTCTTCTACCACTCTAATCACTGTATTTGTTAAATTTTCTCATTTGTGATCATCTTTCCATTACAGACTAGCTCCATTCACTTTTTTTTTTCAGTTTATAGAATCAGTTCTACTGTGAAAGACTTAATTTGCATTTTCAAACTTTATTAAAAAATTCCTAACACTCTACATTGACTAAGATTTGGTTCTTCTTCAAGGACATTTCTCTTCTTTGAGAGGCCCTCATTTTTTAATCAGAAATATTACATGGCCTCGTCGCCCTAGTTTTGCTTCCAAACTCTATTACCAATGCATTTGTATACAGAACCTTTTCTCTTTAAGGTCTCTATCCTCTTTTTCCATCAGTGGTATTGATTGAACCTCACATAATCCTTTGTTTAGAAAAAATTATAGTTTTTCTCCTCACTTTATTCTGTCAATGTTTAGATCCTAGGATCTCCACCTTTACTGAATATTATAATGACACAGAGAGATTTCTTAATACCTTAATGCTTGAATTCCACTGAAAGAAATTATTATTCAATTGGTCTTATATGGACTTTACATAGGCAAATACCTTTAACTACCCATATAAATTAAATGTGCTGAGTTAAGAAACATTGATTTGGACTGACTTCACTGCTGTCAAAGTATTATCTGATGGCCACAGTTCCAAATTACATTGCCAAAACATCCTTTGTGAATCTATGTCAACTTAAACTTAACAATGAATGTGGAAGTCATTTGTAGTGGATTTAAGTGAATTGAGGGATGATTTGGAAGTGAGAAAGCTGATACAATCAGAACAGATTTTTAGAATTGTTGCCTTTGAGAGAAGAATAAAAAGAAGAGTAGAGGAAGAAGAAAGAAAAGAGGCAGAGGAAGGGAAGTGTAATAAGTTAGAAATAAAATAAAATTGTAGAAATTTATTTTCAATTTTTTTAAGTAAAACTTGATTGTGGTTACTAACTGAGGAAAAAGACCCAGTAGAGTGTGAGATGTTGGCGATTTGAAATGGAGGGGCAATGGCTATTGAAGAGTGATTCTTAAAGCAGTGAAAGAGGTTGAAATAGATTGACATAGAAAAATAGACAGGGAGATAAAATGGAATAAAGAAGGAGGATATAAATTGGTGTGATTCTAATCACATTTGCAGTTGAGAGTGTTCCTTCCCAGCAGTGTTTACTACCTCGAAAGTTGTAGGTAAATTTCATTTAAATCTCAGGAAAGGAGAGTTTGAAAATAAACTTTAAAAATTAGCAAAGGTATAACCACGTAGGAAAATCACAGCAAATTCTCACTGAGTATAAGGGGGGAAAATCTGCACAGCACTGTTTACTCAAGAAAGGTTTTGATGGCAAGAATTAGAACCAATTCACATAATTGCAGCTTGTGTTTAGTAACATAGGTGTGGAGACCAAAAGGAGATCATAGGATTGTTCTTGATGTGTAATTTTCAGGGTCAGGTAGAGGTAAAGGATAAAAGGTGATGGAATCAATTATGTTGACAGGAGAGAAATGATTGGTACTCACTCTATTCAGGCTGAGAAGAAAAGAAAAGGCTGAACTGATAGCTGATAAGAATGAAGAGATTAAAAAAAATGGAGGACCTGATATAAAAGAGTTTATCTGTTTTAAAAAATAAAAAGATACTTTGTTTGGAAGGTAAATTGTTAAAGATTCTAGAAATGATCTGAAATTGAGATAATGGAATTCTAGTCTTGACACAGTGGCCAGCTAACAACTGTGTGACCTTGAATAAAATCTGACATACTCCCCGCACCTCAGAATTGTGATATGTGAAAATAGAGGATGAGGCTCAGAGATCTCCAAAGAAATCCCAGCTGCAGTAGTGTGATTCCAAGAATCAATAAATCATTTCTTAAAAAAACAACAAAAATCCAACAATAAAATGTTCAGTTAATAATACTTTGTTCACAGGAGATTGTGACTTCAAATGTGAAGTTGCTCTATATAATGACTAGAAATGGACATAGCAACATTTAACAAAAACATTGTTGTTTATTTTGCTTGGTACCTGCTCATTATATACTTTGCTAGTCCCTTTGCTTCCACCAGGTAGCTCTGTCCTAGTTTCTCCCCTATTTCCCTGACCTTTCATTCTTCAGCTCCTTGATTGACTCCTTATCCTTAATTATTTCCTTAAATATTGAGCATTATCCAAATTTCTTCTATTTGCCTCCTTCTCATTCAAAACACCCTTCCTCAGTGACCTCATTCATTCTCATTGTTTTGCCTGCCACACTTACACTGACGGCTCTCAAGAAAATACTTCACACCCGTAGTTTTTATAGGGCTCCAGACAAATATAATAAGTTGCCTGTTGGGCCTCCATGCAAAAAAAGTCTCACACACTTCATACTTAAAATATATGAAGTGAACTCATTTCTTTGTGAAGCCTTTTCCGTCAAGTACAATCTCTGTTTCTATCAATGCACTACACTACTGCATATCAACATACTAAATGAGAAAACAAGATTATGTTTTTCTGCTTCTCATTTTCTCATCTACTATATTTAATTTTCTTCCAAGCCCTATAGAATCTGTCTACTAGAGAGTTCCTGAATTTGCACTCATCAAACCTACTTCTGCCTCCTTGGTTTGGACTTCATCAATTGGATTTTGGAAGTAGCTTCCATACTCCCTCATCGATGTTCTTACTATACCCGGGTAATTCTCCACACTATTGCCAAAAAAGAGTCCTCATATAGGTGAAAACAATAATGTTCATCTATGAAAAATTTTATTGTGGTGTTCCACACATGATGAAATACATCTCCAGATTTCACTTGGGTTATATACTAAGACCCTTCAAGATTTAATTCCTACAGGCTATTGCCTCACCTTATCCCCTCATACTTTTGGGTCAAGCAATAGAGTGACTTGACGTTCTTTGAAAATGCCATTCTATTTAGTTCTTCTTATGGCATTACACTGCCCACTGCTTTGAAGTCTTGCTCCCATTATCGGAATGGATGATCCCCATTCATCCTTTAAGAGTCAATGAGACAGACTTATAGATAGAGAGCAGGCAGATAGCGCTGGGATGAGGGAGGAGGTTGGGAGACTGGAAGTATTGAGCTAAAAAAATAGTGAACTCATGGACATGGTTGCTGGGGTCCAGCCCCAGCAGGTCCAGGGTTTCCCAAAGGTGTGGACGGAGTCCGCGAAGAATGAATGACATGGAGGCAGTATTCAGGTGATCATTATAGCCAGGTTCTTCTTTTTTATTGTCATCTAGCATCTGTATTTATACTATTTGGTCCCAATCCTATCCATTCTATACAAAAGGCCAGGGGGCGTCCCATCTCCATTCAAAGGTTACTCTATTGCTCCACTAAGCTACAAGGAAGTCACTGAAGGAGGTCACTCCAAGCAAAGATCAAAGCGACCAGCCACCCCTCTGGGGAAACAACCTTTCTCAGGGAGGTGGTCCTGTTTAAAACACATAGCTGTTAAGAGGGGAGCAAACATATTAAGAACAATATGCCATATACGCCAGGTCCCTTGAAACATCCCTGCAGGGACTGCCTCAAGCAGCCAGGGTGGACGGCTTCCAACAGACATGGTCAACAATGTGGTAATTTCAGGGGTAGAAGGGAGTGGGTGGAGATGGTAGAGGGCATAGAGGGGATAAAATGTGATGGAAAAAATTAAATTAAATTATAAAATAATAAAAATAGATTTAGAAAAGAAGAAAAAGAGTCCGTGAGAATATTAATGCTTTCTGGGAACTACATCCTACAAATATATTCATATCTGTATTTCCTAGCCCATTGTATACACCTTCTCATGATGGTATGTGGGAAGGCAAACACCAAATATAATGTTAATTCTGTAGCTTTAGAAATGAATATAGGTAAAGGCTTAAAGAAGGACAATCAGGCATAATTACTATGTTGTCATGTTGCCAATGATTTTCGTCAAAGGGAAATGTGGTTATTTGGATGAACTCTGAATCACAGAAGATTTTCTATTTTAGTGAAACAAAAAAGTAGAGGATGTGGGGCCAGCAAGTCTCATTTATAATCATGATGTTTTTATTGTTTGCCTCTCAGCATGTATCTCCCAGTCTTTTAGAAGCATTAGGTTAGTTTTGTTCAGGGGACCAATCCTCCACAACTTGAGATCTGTGTGTTTTACTAGTAGGTGAAACTCTCTCTACACAGAGGATTCTAGGTGAGCCAATTAGCATATTAGTTTCATTTGGTCATAATGATTGGTTCAGGGGTGTGCTTGTGGCCTAAACTGTCCTATCAGGAATTTTCTGACTCAAAGATTTTGGAAAAATATACTCTTGCACAGTGGATGCCAGTGAAGAAGCACGTGCACTAGAAGGTGCTAGCAGCCATTTTAAATGCATGTGAAGAGCCAGCCTTCCTACAGAGCTTCCATCAAAGAGTGGACAGCAGATAGCTGGATAGAAACTATCTGTATTAAAACTGATACACTTGTTTGCCATTAGATTGATGAATGACATTGCAAAAATAATTTTGTCTTGTTCCTTCTGACTGTACTCCTCAGAGTAATTTAGAGTCCAATGACATTGGGATTTACTTGTGCTGTCAGCACAAAACTAATGGATATTTTTAGTGCAAAAAAAATCTTTGAATGAGTATCAACACTGTTTGGTGGGGAAGGATATTTGATAAATTACTTCTTCCAGCTGAGCATGCACTGACTAAAGAGGAATTTTGCACAAGAAAACTAAGAAATATTACATTTTCCCTGAATCCTCTGTTTTTCATTATTTAAGTGTTCTACTGGTGGGAACAAGGCAATATGAAAATAATCAGAGTAATAGTGGCTATTATGAATGCAGCAAATGCACTGGCAAGATAATCAGACCATGTCAACAAAACCTAATTCCATTTTTAAGGTAATTTTCTTTTTACCAAGTATTGTAGCTACATAAATCAGGAAAAAAAAAAAACACGTCTTTACTTATTGTTTAATAAAATAATAGTTTTATATGAAACCTAAGAAAAAAATTTAGTGAATAAGAAATTGCTTCCACCCAATTTAAGATATGATAAAAACAAAGGAAACCAAAAGTAAAAAATATCAAATGCCCATGATGTACCTACACTTTCTATGAACAATTGAATAAATCCTTCCTGACAATTTTGTTTAATTACTCATAGAAATATCACCTTGATAATTGAAGGTGCACATCTCTTTCTATGTAATCTATGTTCTTTTCTGTGTAAGTCACTAAATTTTTAAAGTTTAATTATTTAGCCCTAACCGGTTTGACTCAGTGGGTAGAGCAACGGCCTGAAGACTGAAGGATCCCAGGTTCAATTCCGGTCAAGGGCATGAACCTTGGTTGCGGGCACATCCCCAGTAGGAGGTGTGCAGGAGGCAGCTGATGGATGTTTCTCTCCCATTCATGTTTCTAACTCTCTATTCCTCTCCATTCCTCTCTGTAAAAAATCAATAAACTGTATTTTTAAAAAGTTTAATTATTTAACCAACTATGCTGCTCAGATGATAAATGATTAGTGTAAAATTTTCTAAGTAATTAAGAAATTGGGATTAATTCTCCTGCCATTCTTAGCATTATCCATTCTCATTGCTTTTATTTGTTCTATTTTTTATGTGTTTTAGGCAATTACATTTACTTTACTCTTCATTTCAGTAGCTAATTTTGGTCTGGTAAAATTCTCCTATGAAGTTTTTGAACTTTTAATTTACATGACTTTCTTTTCCTAACATGAGTCATGTCCTTTCTCACATTTAACAGTGTTTCTTAAAAATGTCACTCAAAGACTTCTTTTTAATCTACATACTTAACGAGAATGTAACTAGGGTTTTACCTTTCAGCTCATTTGAGAATGCTGGTGAGGAGAGTCCTATTTTTAATGCTAGGTTGCAATAGATTCCTTTTGATGTCCCTTCTAGTTAATACACTTTAATAATAACTTGAAAAAGTAGGTTAGTTAAATTAAGTGATCTAATGCCTCAGTGATTCAGTCCTCACATTTTAATCATCTACTAGTAATAGATGTGATTATTATTACTGATTTTTTTTTGAGCCAGCTGCTAAAACAGTCACTTTCTATAAATAAAGGCTGCTTCCCTAACAGGGAAATGGACATAAGAATATAATATTTAGCCGAAACCGGTTTGGCTCGGTGGATAGAGCGTCGGCTTGCGGACTGAAAGGTCCCAGGTTCGATTCCGGTCAAAGGCATGTACCTTGGTTGCGGGCATATCCCCAGTGGGAGATGTGCAGGAGGCAGCTGATCGATGTTCCTCTCTCATCGATGTTTCTAACTCTCTATCTCTCTCCCTTCCTCTCTGTAAAAAATCAATAAAATATATTAAAAAAAAAAGAATATAATATTTAAGAGTTAGTTCATAGGTTGAAAATAATCCTATATAATAAAAGCCCAGCGACCTAGCAGTTGAATGACCAGAACAACCAATCGACCAGTTACTATGATGCGCACTGACCACCAGGGGGCAGATGCTCAACACAGGAGCTGCCCCCTGATGGTCAGTGCACTACCATAGTGGGAGTGCCGCTCGGCTGACCAGGATGAGCTGCTGCTCCTGCTTTGAACCCTGGACCAATGGGCAGGAACCCCGGCTGTAGTTGTTGCCTCCTCGCCCCAGGCTCCTCCTCCTTGCTCCCTGCCACCTCCTCTGGATGCCCGCAGGCTGAGCAGCGCCGCTGCCAGGCTTGCAGAGCTGACCCTGGAGGCTGGGAGGGGGGTTCCTGGCCGCCACGGGACTGAGGCCTACTCCATTGTCTCTTAGTGCTATTGTCTCTGGGCCCTGCCCTGACCAGGTCCCCTGGAGAGACGAGTGCTCTGGTTCCAGGGAAGATGCCAGACCAGGAAGCAGCTGCTCAGAGGGCAGGTCCACAGCCACTTAACTGACCGGGATGAGTGGCGCTCCCACAGTGGGCCAATCCCCACAGGCCACGCCCCCCCGCACCAGTGCACAAATCCCATGTCCCGGGCCTCTAGTATATCTATAATAGAACTTAAGAGTGTAAAAGGTAGGGAAAATATTCTAATATTATAAAAATAATATTAAGAAAAATAAATTTATATAATTTATAATTTACAACATAGGAAACTATAACTTAAAATTCTTGCTAATTTTTAATAAAATAGTTATCTAAATCTCATAAGGGTTTTTTTTCTTATTTTTGTAAAAGTAAATAGTTTTCTAATTTTCTTATAGTCCAGTGCCATCAGTGAGTAGAGCTCTTTGTTGGCCATTCAAGGGACCAAAATAAATTCAATAAATATATTTGTGTCAATGTATACATGGTGGCTAAATATAAGGCTATTCTTTTAGCTTAGTGCCTCTGAAGATATGAACAGTAAAATAAACAGGATTTTATCATCCAATAAATGCTAAATATTCACTCCATATAAGAATAACAATAACAACAAACTCTTAGTTTCTCTAAATGAGTAAGAAAAACTGTCAGAAAAAAAGCATTATGATACCTGTAGATAAGTGCTAAAATCTTAAATTGTCTATGTTTATCCATTAACCAATTATATACCAAATTATAATTAATGTGGCTTTTGTTATGTGAGTGATTGTACTTTCATTAAAGATAATTAAATCATAACCAGGAAGAGCCAGGCCAGTATCCTTATCCCAGTCCCCAGTGCTTATTTCCTTTCTGGTAGTAGAATCCTTACTCTCTCCAGCCTGTGCTAAGACACATTGGTCCAGCTTGGTATGCTTGTTTCTTCATTCTCTTCTACTTGAACATCACTTTTTCAATCACCAAAGTTATTTTGGTTTTGACTATTGCAAACTTTCTAAAGTGACAAGCCTAATTGTTAAAAAAAAAAAATACATTTGACACAGACAGCTTAAGGTTTAAGTAGGTCCCTGTATTTAATGATTTTATATGAATGACATAGAGTTTCCAATACTCCAATAGCCTTACCAGGGCTTCTTAATGGTGGTATGTACTTCTCCAGTCCTCCTCTTTGGACCTAGTCAAATATCTCTCCGTAGTTGGCTTGCCCTAAACTTCTGTCTCTGCATTAGAAAAACATCCATGGGGTGGTTTGCTCCTATCACTTCAGTCTGTGCCTCAGAAAAACATGACGAGCCAAGGTCAGCCAACTTGCAGGCTGAAGTGTTCTATTCACCCAGGTAAACCAAGTCAAGAGTAACTAAATCCCAACCAACCAGAATAAAGAGCTTGAGAATGTGTTCGTTGTTTTCAGTAGTGACATTTTGGGATAGATGACTATGCAGCATCATTATGGCAATGTTTGATAAAGCAAGACTTAAAGCTGCAAGTTCTGGCTTACATTTTTAAAACTGAATCTTCATCCCCTGTAACTACTTGAAATATATATATATATATATATATATATATATATATATATATATATATATATATATATATATTAAAATACACAGATAAGTATTTAGCTCTGTCAAATTATCTGACTAGTTTAAATTGCCTATTCATTCTGTCTGACATCATCTAGTTTTGTATCTTTCTACCTTAAACTATAATATCAGTAATTTGGAAGATTGTCTCCCTTCCTTGCCACTATTTTTCTATAAGCCATATTACATATTACTATGAATCCAATCATCCTAAAGCTATAATAATGTGATAATGCCCCTAGAGAGGTGAAGGGAAGAGGGCATTTCATCATTTTACTCTCAAAACCCTATACTAGAAGTACATCAAAGATGCATGAAAAGGGATTGAGGAACCGGAGCTGGACTGCCTAACTTAAGATTCTTTCTTCCATTAAGAAAATAATCATATCACTTATTTAAGTCTATTGGCATATATGGTACTTATAGCCAAAAATATTCCTAATTGATATGGATGTCTAATGTATGGCACAGTCCATATAACCCTGATGTTGTATTCAGAGTATTCTCATATATGGGATATTGTAATCAAGACACACCTTCACCGCAGTCCCCAATATCTCTTTCATTCAATACTGACCATGAAATGCCTCGTTGACCCAATATTATGGAGTGAACTTGGAGACTGAATTGTACTACACTTTTCCTTTGCATGTATTTGATGTCAACCCTCATGATCTGAGTGATGGCAATTGCTACTTTATTTTTATTCCCTTAAATTTTCAAGGATATTTTGAATTTCACCAAAGTCTATTATGTTTCTCTCCCAAAAAAAAACTGAAGGATTTTTTTTTAGGGTTCACTACTATATTCAAAATAAATGTTTTCAAATGGTTCATTTTCTTTGTTGTTCCTCAATTTAACCTTTCAATTTAATAATGATATTATTAAATGCTATCTTTTTATCTTATAAAGAAAATAAGATGTAAACAGTATTAATATTTCTTCTAACAAATGAGATGGACATCCGAAAGGCCAAGGATTTCTAGGTATTTGCAGAGAGCACTTGATATACTATCTCATTTTATGTTAATAATGTTACTATAGAAGACAGCAATACAAAACTTAATTTGTTAATATTTTACAAGGCTACTTAAATACTCTCTAACTTTAGAAAACATATTAAATTTCTTATTTGGCTAAATATCCTTTTGACAGGCCTTATGCAGGAAAGCAATAAAGAACATGTTTCCTATCAACTTTTAACACATTTTATAAAGTACCGGACTAGGAGTTAAAAAAGCATAGCCTTCTCTGCCACTAAAGCATATTTAACTTTGGATAAATGACTTAAATGGACAAAAAAATAGCTTCTTCTTGAAATTAAGAAATCACACTAGATTGGTAGAATTTAATAGAATTGTAGGAAATTACTTTCAAAATCACTTGTATTTATTCTACCTAGAAGGTCGAAGTGAAGTCCAGGAATCTTTAACTCAACCCACTTGATAACTCTAAAATACATCTCTATTGGAAAATCTATTAAACTTTAATCACTTCTGACTGAGGTCTTGGTCAGAACACCATTTTATGATTTGGAGCTCACTTCTTTGCAAGGCAAATAGTCTGAGATGCCACTTCACTCATTTACCTTTAAATATTATAAAACGTTAGCATCCCTTTGTGGGAGATCAAGATAGTCAAAGCAAAATTCTTACATGATTCAGTGGCTGCTTTGGATCAGAGAAAACAGAGCAATTTAAAAAAGTAATCTAAACTTGGGGAAGGGGGGTATTCAGAATTGACTGTATAAATATTCAGAGTGGAATAACATTTGAAGAAAACCCTCTACCAAATTTTAGCAAATACTTTTCAAGCACTTTAGTCTGGCAAATCACTATAATTATTCTTTATACAAAAGAAGAATGAGGCTTTATCCAATAAATGAAAAGAAAGTTGAAAATCAGAGTTCTTCTGGTGCTAGCTTTTTCTTACAGCATTCAGTCTTTGACACTGAGACCATTTTCCCTGAATACATTCCAAATCTAATATCCAGGGGGAAAGGCACATAAAGGATATTCTTATCTGTGTTAATTTTTATGTTTGTTTATCCTTCAAGTAGTTTATTTTGTTGAAAGAACAGCAACAATGGCTCTCTAATGACAGTATAAATTCAATAACTGGTTAATTTTATTGTTAGGTGAAAAACAAAGGAGTCTCAGATTGTTATTCTTCTGCAAAGACAAAAGAACATTTAATATGATGCCTAGTTGGGCCCTGAGGAGAGGCTTGCTACAAGTTAGCTAACAACATATATTGTGCCTGGATAAAAACTTAAGGAATTTCTTAGAAGAGGAGTCTGGCAGTATCACAATTTGTGAAATGTTAAAGGCAGCTTTTCAGTTTTATATTACATTGTAGGAAGAGAGAAAATGATAAAGGGTCAGTAGGGACCCAACACCTACCAAGAGTTCCAGGACCCTCCACACCAAGAGCACATTCATATTTAGTGCATTACATTATGGGCTCCCAGAGTAAATATTTTCCATTCCCCCATCGCTATATTCCCCATATGTAGACAAATTAATGAAGGTGGCTTCTAGAGCTGTCCATAAATATTCAACCAGTGTCTGTATTTATACCCCAGCTTACAAATAACTAATGGTCGCCTGAGCCAAAATAATCATATATGCTAGACATGTAGGAAGGATTGCTGATTTCATTTATTATACCACCTGTGAACCTCCTAGGGGAAGGGCAATCTAGTGAAATATTTTGATGTGCTGACACAATTTTGCACTTGTTTATGAGGTTGCGCCAGCCTATTCCTAATTTCCTGTTGTAATTCTTTGCTTCAAAGGCCAAGTCCACACATGGGAAGAATATTTTCTGCAAACAATCTTCTCACAGCTCTGCTATCTCTGTCTCCAATTGCCTCTCTGGGTCTCCTAGTCCCCTTTATACTTGTAACAGTCATGAGGGATTTAAGTTAGCATTGGGGGCAGAGCAAAACCAATGGCAATGGAAGTTTTAGATTGCTTTGTCTAGTATTGATTTTGGTTCTTCTTGAATACCCTGGAAAAAAAAAAAAAACAGCTCCCTTTTCTAATTCCTGAGTGACAAATGACACTGGAAAGAATTTTTACTCTAATGCATTTCACCAAAAGATCAAGCAGAGATAAATGATCTTGCTTTCAAGCTCACAATCTCACCACACACCTGTTTCTACCCTAGAGCAAAGTATTGATGTAATGTGGATAGCCAGGAAATATTAGACTATTCCTTTAGAAGGCATTGACAACATCTCCTGGGGGATTCGTTATTGCATTTTTTAAGGTTTCTTATTAAAATGTGCTAATCCCAGCTGGGAGGCTCAATGTTACCAAAACTGGGCAGCAATGGTAGTTATCATAGTTATCGGAGAATACTTGAAAGATTGCATATTCTTATGACTTTCCAGCAGTAATGTATCTTTTGTTGTTCACTAAATACAATTTATCGTTTATTCAGTTTGTGCCTATCTATTTAGTATGAATAGTTATAGCTTGATATTTCCATTTTTGGATGTTTGCTGTACCTTAAAGATTGATAGATATTTAAAGAGATGAGAAAATTTTACCCTGAAAATTTAGATTTCCAAAAGGTCAAGAACAATGTGCCAATTCAATGAAACCCACTGCTCAATGAGAGGCAAAAGCAGAGCAATGAGAGATGTCATTGACCTTTCTGAAGGTATTGGACGAGTTAGAAAGCTATCTGCCTGAACCAGTTTGAGTGGGAGCAGGAGAACAGAATCAATCAAAATTATTTCCAAAGTCCCCTAACTGCTGACGAACTGAAAGTATTGCGTTAAACAATAAGCAGTTTCAATGTATACCAACTCTTCATTTACCAAGCCAATTCTCATATCATAATAAATAGCAAAGATCTTAATAATGCCTGGCCCAGGACATAAAAAAAAAGTTTAGAACGAAAATGCAAATGCAAATAAAAATGATAATTAGAGTTCAGAGGGCACATTGATTAACTGATAATTTGTTTGTTGTGCTTAAATATTGCTAAGGTTTCTGGTATGAGCATCATGCAGTACCATATGTGATTCTGTTTTATCACACCAAAACAATTATTGCCTGGGCCATTGAATCAATCTTTTCTTTTCTTGTATATCGCTAATGATCATATTATTAAAAAATATCAGTATGAGTGGGAAGGCTAACATTAAGTATATGTCTTCCTGACCTGATTTTTTTTCTTGTAATGTATACATTTTATCAATCTTTGAGTGTTTAAGGTGTATCTTCAGAAACCAAGCCTAAAGAAACTGAACTCTTTTTTTGTTTAATCTAATTATCCAATAAATTAATACAACAAGGGAGCTCATTAAATGCAAACGAGGATGACAGAAAAGGTGTTGCTAGAACTTAATTAGCAAGATACAAAGATACCAATTAACACCTATAGCTCAAGGAAAAAAAAACTTTTTTTCATGTAGCAGCATCAAAAAATAAAATCACAGCTGGTTACACATATTAAGTGGAGTGCAGATGAATCTTAGTCTTAGTCTTAAGGACTCAGAAGCAAAGAAGAAGCAGGGAGTGGGAAACAAGAGAGAAAATTTCTAGGCTGCTAATAAAGCACCATGTTGTTAATTTGAATGCCTTCTGTTCAGGTGTTTATAAGAGTCTGCATTTTAAGAAAAGATTATACCCAAATTTCAAGCCAATAACATTTTTTTCAACCTTTTGTATAAGCATCCTTTGTAAAACTCACTCTAAATATGTCATTTATATTGGTCACTTCTGTCAATTTTATATTTTCTCAAATCTAATGATTTGTTTTGATAAAATAAACATCAAAAGACATACATCTTCATGGTTTCTTTAGTTTACTAAGTATACATCAAAAGAGGGCTTAGTTTTGTTTAAGTTTCCTAAAGGACTGTGAGTAGTTCAAAGTACTATCATATCAATCTGACTTTTTTTTTTTTTTTTTTTATTAGTTAAGGTATTACAAATGTGTCCTCATCCCCCCCATTAACCCCCAACCTCCCCCCCACACACACTCATGCTCCCATCCCCCCTGTTGTCCATGTCCATTGGTATGGCTTATATACATGTATACAAGTCCTTCGGTTGATCTCTTCCCCTTACCCCCGCCCTCCCCTACTTTCCTTCTGGGGATTGATAGCCTGATTGCTGTTTCTCAGTCTTTGAGTCTGTCCCTTTTCATCAGTCTATGTTGTTCTCTGTAATCCACAAATGAGTGAATCTGACTTCTTGAAATGTAACATTTTTAAAGGCAACTAGATAGCACCTAGAATTTTGCATTTATCAAGATCATGTCAATTGGGTGCCCATACTTACACCTGCCAAGTAGATAAGTAAAGCAGAGGGGTTAAGCTCCAAGTATAAAACAAGGATGATGGGTAGATTTCAATAAATAACAAGAACTTTGTAAATATGTATTAACCTAAAATAGTGTTATGCTAATCTTCCCTAAGGTGATATTTTTTTAAACTTTTATTTGCAGATAATTTCAAGATTACAGAAAAATTGCAAGAAGAGTACAGAGAGCTCCCTCCCATAAATACTTTTCCAAGGTTCAGTGATTATTGCATCATCCAGGTGTGATGCACATATTGTGGATGTGCATGTGTGCATTCACATATAACTTTGAGAGTAAATTACTGATAGCATGTCTTACTTCTAATATTTTAATGTATATGTCATAAGAATAAGGGCATTCTCTTTCTTAACTATATTACAGTTATCATTTCAGGAAATGTAACATTGATAGAACATTTTGATCTACAATCCCATAGTCCATTTTTGCAAATTCATCGAATAATGAATAATGTCCTTTATATCACATATTGCATCACATGCTGCATTTGGTTAAAATGTTTCTTTGAGTCTCCTTAAACTTGGAAAGCATTCTCAGCTTTTATTTTTAATTTTTATTGTTGAGAGTATTACAGATATTCCCCTTTTTATTTCCTATTGCCCCTCCTGCATCCAATTCCTGCCCCACTCCAGGCCTTTACTACCCTATTGTCTGTGTCCATGGTGATGAGGAAAATAAGACATTTTTTGGGGGGAGATCAGCAGCTGACTCTGTACCTGGTTAATCAGTACATTCCTGTTAGCTTATAGTCTAACTGCCCATTTCCTTAATTATCTGGTCTTGCAAGACCTATTTACCTAAATACTCACATTTTACAGAGACCATAAACCATGAACAATACACAACCCCCGGAGGGGATTATCAGTGCTGGCACCAGACTAGGCCTTTCGGTATGTTTTCATGTCCCCCATCCCAACACATGGGGCTTTTTGCAAAACCTGTGAAAGATCCAGAAGTCTGATCCATATATGGAGGACAAAGAAACCAAAGAGTATAAAGAGAAAGCTTCCTCCATATTGGCTTACTCAGGATTTGGAGAACTGACCCCCTGAGTCACTGTACTAGTACATGTAAAACATCTGGAAATAAAGGTTTTTTTCCTGTATCTCCGGGTATCCTGTGTATTTTTCGGTCGCCTGGTAAATTCTGTAACAATAGTAATGCATATATGCACATTAGTTCTTTGGTTAATCTCTTCCCACTCCCCCTCCCCTTTCCCATTGAGATTCATCAGTCTGTTCTATGTTTCCATGCCTCTGGTTCTATTTTATTCATCAGTTTATTTTGTTCATTAGATTCCTTGTTTATTTATTTTGATTTTTAGATTAAATTGTCTATAGGTATGTATTCATTGCCATTTTCTCCTTCTTCTTCTTCTTCTTCTTCTTCTTCTTCTTCTTCTTCTTCTTCTTCTTCTTCTCCTTCTTTCTTCCTCTTCTTAAAGCATACCCTTCATATTTCATATCATATTGGTTTGGTGGTGCTGAACTCCTTTAGCTTTTTCTTATCTGTGAAACTCTTTAGCTCACCTTCAATTCTAAATGATAGTTTTGTTGACTAGAGTAATCTTGGTTATAGGTCCTTGCTATTCATCACTTTGAATATTTCTTGCCACTCCCTTCTGGCTTTGCAAAGTTCCTGTTGAGAAATCAGCTGACAGTTGTATGGGCACTCCTGTGTAGGTAACTAAATGTTTTTCTCTTGTTACTTTTTTTAAAAATATATTTTATTGATTTTTTACAGAGAGGAAGGGAGAGAGACAGAGAGTCAGAAACATCGATGAGAGAGAAACATCGATCAGCTGCCTCCTGCACATCTCCCACTGGGGATGTGCCTGCAACCCAGGTACATGCCCTTGACCAGAATCGAACCTGAGACCCTTCAGTCCGTAGGCCGACGCTCTATCCACCGAGCCAAACCGGTTTCGGCTTCTCTTGTTACTTTTAAGATTCTATCTTTTTCTTTTAAAAATTTTCCCATGAAAATGGAAATGAAAAATAAGCTCAGTAGCAATACTCATATCTAGACTTCAAACTGAAGGCAATCACAAGAGACAACAAAGGTCACCACGTAATATTAAAGGCATCCATCCAACAAGAGGACATAACCCTGGTAAACATATATGCACCTAATATAGAAGCACCTAAAAACATATATTAAAAAAAAAAAAAAAACTTATAGAGGATTTTAGGGAAGAGATCACAGCAATACAGTCAGTGTAGAGGCCTTTAACACCCCAGTGACTTCACTGGATATTACTTCCAGACAAAAAATTAGTAAGAACTCCAAATGACACACTGGATCAGATGGATTTAATTGACATATATAGAATGTTTAACCTTTAGCATTTAATTATGATGTGATGTGTCTTGGTGTGGGCTTCTTTGAGTTCCTCTTGTTTAGGACTCTCTATTTCTTTTACCAGATAGGGGAAGTTTTCTGTCATTATTTTTTTGAATAGGTTTTCAATATCTTGCTCTCTCACTTCTCCTTCTTACACCCCCATAATGCAAATGTTGGTAAGCTGAGGTTGTCTCACTATATTCATATTTTAGGATTTTTTTTTTCTTTTTGCTCTTATGATTAGGTTTCTTTGTTTCCTCATATTCCAAATTATTGATTTGATTCTCAGAATCATCTACTCTACTGTTGAATCCCTGTAAATTATTCTTTATTTCACTTAGTGTATGCTTAATTTATGACTTCTCCTTTTTCCTTGTCTTTGAAATTCTCACTAAGATCCTTGAAAGTGTCATTAAGTCCTATGAAACTCTCATTAAGATCTCTGAGTATCCTTATAACCATTGCTTTGAACTCTGTACCTAGTAGCTTGTTTGCTTCCATTTAATTTATATCTTTTTCTGGAAATTTCTTCTGTTCTTTCAATTGACATATTTACTTGTCTCTGCATTTTGGCTGCTTCCCTATATTTGTTTCTATGTGTTAGGTGGAGCTGCTATGTGTCCTTGAATTGGTAGAGTAATAGATGTCCTGTAATGGTTCGGCTTCCACAATCACCTGAGCTGGGCACTCTAGCTGCGCCCTTGTGTGGGCTGGGTGCACAATCTTGTTGTAGTTGAGCCTTGAATGTTGTTGGCATCACTGGGAGGAGCTGACCTCCATGCCAATTGGCTTTGAGGACCAGCTATGACTACAGTGGAAAAGATGCTGTGTAGGAGATACTCCTATGGAGCAGGTCTTGTTTCAGTGGGGTTTTGGTGCTCACTGAGTGTGCCCCTTGAGTGTGTCACTTATCGATGTGTAGAGTTGTAATCTGATACAGTCTGAAGCTGTCCATTGGGGACACTGGCTCTGGGGCCTCCTGGGAGGTGCAAAGTCAGCCACCACCTGGGGCCACCTGGCAGGAGCTACAGAGAAATCTGCGGATGGCTTCTACTTGCTTTGGGCTTGGAAGTACTAGGGTGACGTCAAGCTGTGAAGCAATACAGGCTGCTGCTAGTGCCAGATCTTGCTGATGCCAGCTGATGCTTGTTTGAGAGATTTTAGGAAAGTCTGAACCTGAGCCAAGACAGGCCATTCATATGGAAAAGCCACTGCAAATAGTTTGGGTGGGGTGCAAATTTGATGGGGTGGTGTCTCAGGGAATCATCAGGGTGAAGCAAACAGTATGCCTATCAATCAGCTCTGTGATGGGGGAGGTCTCAGCACAGGAACAATGATGGCTGCCAGCACCCCATCTAGGAGAAAGCCACACCTTAGTTCTTGTTCTTATGTGAGACATTTCCTCCCCATATGTCCCTGGATTACCTCCCTCCCCCCCCCCCCCAAGTAGCTATAACAGTGCTGGAATTCAGAGGGAGCAGAACTGTGTAAATTCATGTGCTGGCCCTTTAAACAAAACTGCCTATGTCTCCAACAGCCTCAGTGTCATTCAGCCACAAACCCCACTGGTTTTAACAGCCTGAAGTTACAGGAGCTTCTCTTCCCAGTTCTGGAACCCTGAACTGGGGGTCTGGTGTGGGTCTGGGACCCCTTATTCTTCATGGGAGGCCTCTGAAGCCAAGATATCCCTCCAGATTTAAAAACAAACAAACAAACAAACTCTACAAGTGGGTGTCAGACCAGCACTTCTGCCCCTCTTACCAGTCTCAATGTGTTTTCTTCTTTGCTTCTCTCGTTGTAGGACTTCCATTCAGCCAGCTTTCAGGAGGTTCTGAATAATGGTTGTTCTGTATTTTAGCTATAATTTTGATGTGGTTGTGGGAGGTGGTGAGTACTGGTGTTTACCTACACTGCCATCTTGGTTCTCCTCTTCCATTCTCAGCCTTTCTTTGTCTTTCAAGGCATTGACATATTTGGGAAAAAAAATAAGAATAGAATATTCTTCATTTTGAGTTCTCAGGATGTTCCCTAATGATTTGGTTTGTGTTATGCATCCTTATCATAATACAGCTTACCTGATGCTGTGTCTCCAGATTGTAACTGCTGGAGCCACACAATCATCCATCTGCCCTTATCAATAATGTTAATTGTGATTATATCAATTTTGTCTAGTTTATCCACTGTACAGGCCTATAGGATCATTTTAAAGCTGGTTACATTTTGGTTAATGATCAGAATGACTTTAAATACCACATTATATATTGAGATGAGTCATGATTCATGTCTCACACGTTAATCAAATTGGACATATTTGTACTGTTTAGACTTCTACTGGAAAATCCACAACATCCTAATATCAATCTTAATTCACATTCAGCTAGATAACATTTTCAGCATTTTAAATGAAAATTCAGTTTTTAGATTGTAAAGAATATATTTCTTACTTGCTATATAAAACTTGTACCAATTTAAGCTGTGTATGTTATTCCCTAACAGAGCATGATAACAAATCATACACTTATCAAAAGACTGACTATATTTCTTTACTATCAAAAGAAACTTTATGCTAAGTTATCATTAATAAAAATGATGAATATGTAGCTTATGGTCTGGTTGGGAAGATAAAACAAGTCCATATAGTGTAGGGAAATGTTAAAAGCGGTAAATAATAATAGTAGAGGTAAAGCTAATGTTCAATAACTTAGCCAACTTATTATCATTATTAAAAAACTCAGATAAAGAATCAAAATGACCCTGATTACCCTCTAAGTTATGCTATATTTTGTTTGCTATATTTCACACATTCTTCTTGATATATAAACCATTGTTTTAATCTGAACCAAGTGACATCTAGGTCTTCTAAAAATTATTCTGAAACTTCCAATTACTTATATCCCAGATTAAAACCACTGTTTCTTGGGTCCCCATATATTCCTGTTTTCTTTGTCACCCCTTGTTTTGCTAAAAAACATATTCAAACTATTTTTTTTAGAAATTATATTAAAAACACTTACTTAGTTCTACATCTAAAACTCTCATTTTTTTGTTCTTATATCAGAATGATAATTTATCTAAATAATGAATTCTTAGAATTTTAGTGTATGATTATTTTTCCTAAGCATTTTGCAGACACCATTCCTCAGTGCACTTCCTCTGCTTCAATATCTCACCCATACTATAGATGTGGTATGCTACTTCCATGTTAGCTTTAATATGCTTACTGTTTTATAACTCAACAGAAATTTGGTAACATAAGTAAACAAACATGTATTTTCAGTTTGCCATCTTGAACCCAAATTTGCACATAAAAAGTTAATTTTAGTTGCATATGACTTGAATTTCAAAACACCCGAGATATTCAATCTCTTCCAATTACATCCATCAAGCATCTATCAACTTATTGAAATACTTATCAGGCCCTGAGTGCTATAGTGCATCCCTTTTATACATTTACCTCTCATGCTTAATACTCTCATTCTAAGTATTTCTATACAATACAGCCGATACTCTAAAATTTAGATATGCATTTGAAGTTATTAGAGCCCGGAGAGAATATCTTTACTTCAGCCCAAGAGAAAATGTTAAGATCACATAGAGGAGGATGTTGGATTGAGTGCTGAAGGTTGAGAGAAAGTCTGGAAGGTGAACAAAGTGAAGAAGGGAGTTATAGGGAGAGGATGCAGAGACAAAATTGCTTGTCTGGGAAATGAAAAGCCTTTTAATGTGGCTAGAAAACAAGATGTGTGGGGGAAAAACTGTACCAGAAAAGATTAGAGAAATAAGCACGAATTAGAACAAGAATAAGGATGTTGGTTTTTATTCTATAGCTTAAGGCACAACCATGAGGAAGGAGGCCAGCTGAAGATGAAACTGTCTGGTGCCCCCAGTCTGCATGGTCACTTTCTATTATACAGCTTCCTCTAACAGCATGGGTCTAGGAACTCTGAAAGTACATTGTGTAATTGTCAAGATATTTATAACAGGGTGGCTGAAGATGAAAGCGGTGGCACTGGGGGGGTGGGGGAGAAATCTTTCTACGAATGCTATGAGGAAATGAATCAAATTATGGGCTGGCTGCCTAAGGAAAGAAGAAGCAAGGGGGGGAGGGAGGGAAGACTAACTTTGAAGCTGCATAGAAGCCATTAGGAAATTAAAAAAAAAATGATGAGAGAGAGAGATGATGTGATTTACCAGTTGCAGATATTGATCTTTCATAGTTCAGAGAGGAAGAATATCCAGGTACTAACACAGTCCTAGCTGTAGCCAGGAGAGTGAGAGGCAGGAGGGTGTGACATTGAAGATTATTGACAAGGAATTGGGAGACAAGCAAGGGTTGGGAAACTAGATGATTCACACAGGAGTGTGAGTCCCGTAGGGGTCTGCATGCTGCATGTTGCTAGATGCTAAGGGAATATTAATTTGAAACCTTTACTCATTAAATTAAAAAAATTGTGAAGTGTTATTTGAACTATGTATTGAAGATCTAAGAAACAGGAAAATCAGCAAATGGATAGTGATGGTGTGTGATTATAAGAGATATTCTGCAGAGAGTAAAATTTTGGCAATAAAATGGGAATCAATAATACAGAAGAAGAAAAACAGCACAATGTAATTTCAACGTTTTTATTTCAGCCTACTGGAAGAACTGTGGTACCACTGAAAGAAATTAGACTACAGAGAAGGGACTCTGGAATCCGGCGAACATTACTAAGTCTATTAAAACCAGTTGTGAGTGTGGGAACACACCAATGTATTACATCAATGGAACCTGAGTTAGGCAAAGTAAGCAGGAGCAACATGTGTGCACTTTTTACCAGTTGTTTTGTTTTCAGCGAAATGACTGGTAGACTTTGCCTTTCAACATAAAGTATAAATGTAATAAGAGGAAAAATAAAAACCACAGCTTTTATCAGCTCTTAGTGCAGGTATTTGGTGAAAAGCATTGAGGACTTTCTGTTATTCAATTTTCTAGAACTTCTACACAAAAGGCTTGTTTACCCACCTTTCACAGTTGGGGTTACTGAGTTATTACCTAGGTTCATACCTCTAGGTAGCACAGATAGAAATTAAACACAAATATGGTTGACTCTAAACTCCATGATTTAATCTTTCTGCCATTCACAAAAGAATATGTAATTCTAGAAACTCATAATGTGAATGTTTTAAACAGATTTAACAAACAGGTCTTTGTAGGATTCCCCCAGAGTTCAAGTTGGCAAATAAATGTAGAATGGCAGTAGCTAAGAACATAGACTTCATTTATTTATTCTGTTTCTGAACTTGAGAATCAGATCTGTGCTTCCAATTTATTTGGTTTATATCTTTATTATTTGGGAATAATTGGAAAAGCATCGACTTTATTGTTGTAAATTTCTGGGTTTAACTTTAAACGCTGTAATTTTTTTTGCTATATAACCTGGGAAAACCACTAAACTTTGAGACTTAGTTTCCTTGTTTGTAAACTAAGAACAATAAAAAATGCCAACCTCATATGACATTGTGACAGATGAGATAATGCATATCATTATCTTTAGTTTTACAGTATTTATTTATTTTGCAGATATCCATACAAAATCTTTCTACATGATTGTAATCAAACTAAGCATTCCTATAACTGCACTAAAAAGAGATATGTAGGTTATAGTGATTATAACATTTTGATCTATACAAATTGGACACAAAACTTTTCTGAACTCATCTATTGATCTTTAATATTGCAATCTAAACCTTACAAGACTGCAGAGAACACCTTACATTTAACATACAGTTATTAATATGCGGAGTAAGTTGCAGACAAAGCACAATCTGATTAAAGTTTGTCTGAATTTCTTTTAGACTGCTCCTCACAATCAACACAATTAATTGATTACTAATGAGAGAAAGCATTGGTTTTCTTTAGCATCAGAATTAAGAATGACCAAGCTTTGTGATTAAACTAGGTTAATTTGCCCTTTGGCCATGATGCTGTTAACTCAAACCTGTTACTACAAGAATTGAGACCACATAAAGCTAAAGTTAATGAAGACAAATTTTGTAAATATCAGAAAACTGAACATAGGACTTTAAAATATTCTTAAGATAAAATGCTTGAATACTTTGGTTTGAATGGTTAGAGGGCAGATATAATTATTGACCTGACAGTTTGGGTATTAATGTAACTGAGAAATGATGGTGGTAACACTCTTCCCTGAAATCCCCATGGCATTTCAATTCGAAACATCTCTATTCCTATATGCCTGCAGGGTTTGTCTTGCAAGAAGGGCAAAGGACACTGTGTCCTATAAGGGAACAGTCCTTTAGAGAAGCTCAATAATTTAGCTTAGGTAGAGTGGAACAAAAATAGATTCATATAAATAGATCACATTATCCTTTTTCCACTGAGAAATCTAGTTTTTCTTTCACTGTGTCTCTACTCCCATTTTCTCATTATCTGCAATAGCCTCTCTCCACCCACTCAACTGCTACACAAACTTTTCTAAAGATATGAGAGCTCCATTGGTAGTGGAGTCACTAACAAAAGATTGTCTTGGGCACTATAATATTTTACTTCCCTGTCTTGGTTGGTTTGGGCTACTATAGCAAAAATGCCATAGACTAGGTGGCTTAATAACAAAATTATTTTTCACAGTCCTGGAGGCCAGAAAGTTCAAGATCAAGGTGCAGGCTTGCAGAATTTCTGGTTTGCAGAATTTCTGGTTTGCAGATGGGTGCCTTTTTACTGTATGGTAGAAAGACAGAGATAAATCATCTCTCGTTTTTTTTCTTATGTGAGCACAAATCCTATTCATGAATGATCCACTCTAATGACCTCATGAAAACCTAACCATCCCCTAAAGGTCCTTCCCCCTAATACTTTGGGAATGAAGGCTTCAGCATATGAACTTTTGGGGAGACCCAAACATTGGGTCTATAGCACTCTCTGTCATCCAAGGGAATGTAAATTAAGGACAATCATTTGCACCAGGCAGGCAGAGGCAGCATCAAGTTGGTCTGTATAATCCTGGGGATAGCTAAATCAAGACCTCAGGCACAGGAGAAATAAAAAAGGCAGGCTTTATCTAATATAATAATAGAGGAATATTCAAATTAGCCCAGAAGCCATAATGTCATGACCAATTTACAAGTGGAGGAGAGCTACAGGAGGGCAGGGCATCGAGCTAGGATCTGGGAGAGCTACCATTGGAGGTGAGTGGGGTGGCCAGCTGAGGCAAGCGGCAGCGAGCTACTTGTGCACAGATTTGTGTGCAGGGTTACTAGTATCTGTATAAAAAGATATATCAAGAGAAGCAATGTTGACTTTCAGATTCATAAAAGGTTTAATTACCAGTACATGTATGAAGCCCCTGCTTTCTAGAGCCTGGTGAGGTATTTCTATTATCAGGTTTCATCCATATCACAAGGGTTGAGAATCCTGACCCTGAATTGCTTGATTTCTTGTAGAGACATGATGCAACTTTTCCAGCCCTGTTACTGAGCAAGCACCCAAGGAGTGCCCAGCTCCAGCGCTGAGTCTCAGGAGTCCTGGGCTGCCCATGGCAAGAAACTTAAACCCTTTTCTGTCCAATAGAATAGGATTACCTTTTTTTCCAAAATGTAAACCTACTAAAAAATAGATATGTAGTTTTTGATCAGAAAACAGATATTATAAGCATAGAATCACTGCTCTCTATAGTATGGATTTGAATCCTTTAATTTATAAATACAATTGCAAAACGGTATTTCTTAATTGCAGACACACTTCATTTTTTTCCTGTTAGGATATAAATTCTAACGGAAAGTGAATTACATAACTAAAAGAGTGTGTGGCATAGTATGAACAAAAATCTTGGAACAAAACATAAGGAGGTGTCCCATCTCCGCCTAGGCCACTTACTAGCTATGTAACCCTGGTCACACAATTGAAATTCTCAAACATTTTGTTTCCTTAGCAGAAAAATGGGGACAGCAGCAACATTAAACTCTTTGTATTATAGTGAGAACTGTCTAAGAGAATGCATGGGAAAGCACTTTTATTCTACAGAATAAAATTATTACATTTTTCAGTTGATGCCCTCACTTCATGCTGTGAACATGAAGATACTTAAATATACACCCTCCCCCAAAGTGTATGGTTACTGCTTTGGCATTTACACACCATCTGTTTCTCTTTGCTCAGATCCTTTGCATCCTTCCCCCATTGCAAACTTGCCATGAGAAATATTGTGATTACTCAGCCACAGGTGCAACCATGCAGCATGACTCTCATTAACATTGGCATTGAATAGAAAAGCAAATAACAGTAAAAGTTATTCTCATACATTTAAATGTAAGTGTATGAATTCTATTGTTTTCATTGACTATTCTAGCTTCTGTGATAATTGCTCTCAACTTTGAAGCTTCCCCACTTTTGGGAATGAAGAATTAACATCTCATGCTTTTTCTTGAGAATCATTTATCACAAGATTAAATTTATATGGAGAGATTTAAATTCATCTGAACTTTTTCCTCTCCTTTGATTTGTTTGTGAAATCATGTTTTGTTAAGTCATCATTGGCAGTTTCTAATTTGTAGCACTAATTGCATCTACTTTGAATTCTCTATGAAATCATCTTCATTAAACAGTGTAATTTAGTGTATCATATTTATATGAGCTTTCCATCACCTTCCTTCTGTTTTATATATATTAAATGGTGAAACAGATTACAAAAAGAATTTTTATTTCTATTCAATAACTTGATATTTATTAGCCTTCATTATTAAAATAAATTATTCAAAAATATTGAGCTACTTAGTGAATGTTTTTGATACCAAGTACATTAGCAGGTATTAATTAAAAATTAAGTATATTTCTAGTTATTTACATAGTGCTGGCTATGATCCTTTTCTATGTGTGTTACATAAAACTCAAAACAACCCTGTGATACAGGTACTATTATTATTTAAGTTTCATAAATGAAGAAACTGAGACTTAGAAACATGAACTAAATTGCTCAGTCACACCACTAGTATTTTACAGACCATACAATCATAAATAGTCTAGTTCTATACTTCTTGCTTTTCAAAATAATGTCAGTGGTTCTTAGCTTCAACATGTATATGAATCATTTCAAGAGTTTGTTAAAACATAGTTTTCTGGATCCCAGGCTCAGAAATTCAGAGATTTAAGGTGGGACTCATGAATTTTTGTTTCTAACAAACTCAAGGATGCTGCTGATGCTGCTGGTCCAAGTACCACACTTTTAGAACCACTGGACTAATCGCCTTGTACTCTTATGAGAATATTGAAAGATACTAGGACACAAACCCAAATAGTGTTTGCTATTTATACTCTGAAAATTCTAAAACTATGTTTTGTTTTTAAAGAGATAAAAGTTAATCAACCCATATATTATATCTACTACTAATATTTAGCCTTAAATACTATGTAAAAGCATCTTTCAGTAGAGATTTAGAGTCAAATGGTTTTATAATCCAACTAGGGTCCCACTGCATGAATTTGTGCACCTTGAAAGGAACTGTGGGCCATGAGGCTGCGGTGGGCATGGGGGCGGGTCTCGGCCCCTCCTGCTATGGAATGGAGCAATTGGGGCTGGCGCCAGCTGTGAGTGCAAGTGGGAGCTGCTGCCTAGATCATTTCTCAGGAGCAGAGGGAAGTGGAGAAGCCCTCAGGGGCGATCGGGGCCAACAGCCGCCGCTTGCACCTGCTGATGGCGCCAAGCGATCAGGACCGGTGCCAGGCACTGGCAGCGGGTGCGAGTGGGACAAGTGTTGGCATTGGGCGTGAATGGCAGCTCTGGCACCAGCAGCATGTGTGAGTGCTGGGCAGGACCATGGTGTGCGGGAAGAAAGAATTTTCAGTAACCACCAGAGGCTCATCCTGATGACAGCAGCCAGCACCCCGCCTTGGTCTGGTGCTCCTGCTCACCTGCTCCACCATCCTGCCATGGCTGATGCCCGCAAGTTTCATTCTCTGCCACCTGTCGCCTGCTGCCTATGCCCACGGTGTTCCACATGCGACTCCTGGTGGTCAGTGCACATCATAGCAACAAGTTGTTCAGTTGTTCCGCTGTTAGGTCTATTTGCATATTAGCCTTTTATTATATAGGATTCTTTATCTAGCAGTCATGCTAGGATAATGCTGAACAAATTGCATATTTTTCCTGAACTTCAATTTTTCAAGTATAAAATGGGCATAATATTACCCTCACTGAGGTTTTGAGCAAATTAGCTGAGATATTATGTGTAGCATCTACCATAAGAACTCAGTAGTTGCTTTGTTAGAAGTTATTTTTTTTTCCTCAGGTTATTCTAGCCAGGTAAAAAATAAGAAATTATTCCAATTCATCAATTATACCCTGTAGAATATGGAGAATGAGCATAAAAAGAAGAGACCAAGACATTGGAGGTTTTATATTGACAATCTTCTTGTTTTATTCAATTGAAAATTCAACCAATCTTAAAGCAAAATTAAAAACATTTCCTGAAAAACTTTAATACTAATAGCTTGAGTGAAGTACTTAAGTAATTATATGCCCTTGACATAGTCATTTTTCTGTAAGAACTCACTAAGCACTTTAAACTGTGAGATATGACTATAGAGAATAGAATACTAGTTGTTAAAACTAAATATTATATCTGAAGTGACTGAATTAATCTTTCAATATGCTCTTATATAATGTTCTAGTATAGTGGTCGGCAAAGTCATTAGTCAACAGAGCCAAATATCAACAGTACAACGATTGAAATTTCTTTTGAGAGCCAAATTTTTTTAAACTTAAACTATATAGGTAGGTACATTGTTATTAACTTAATTAGGGTACTCCTAAGCTGGCCTTTGCTAAAAACGTCCTCAATCTGATTGAGGTACATTCTCTGAGGTCGACCCCTTCCAACTCTCCCATCCACACTCGTCTTGTATACTTGTTTCGTCTATCTCCTTTCATTTATCCTCTCTATATGTCCACCCCCCTCCTCTTCTAACCCCACTTCTTCAAAATAGACTCGCCCAGGCCGAAAACCGACTTCTTCACATGGGCCACGAAGTTTCAATCGCACTGTACGTGTGTGCCCGCACGTAGTATTTTGTGGAAGAGCCACACTCAAGAGGCCAAAGAGCTGCATGTGGCTCGCGAGGCACGGTTTGCCAACCACTGATTTAGGCATTTACTTTGGTAAATCTAACGTTGGCCAAAAATAGTGTAGGAAAAAATTGTGGAAACAATGCTTTGGCAGTCATCAAAACACAAACTTCACTTTCAACCTGGGTGACATTAGCAACTTCCAAGTACTTTCAATAATAAGGAAGAACATTGTTCTGTTTAAACTGCTTTGAGGTATTTGATTTTCTTCTGATTCTTTGTTGATACCTCTTGGCTAATGATTGATAAGGGGAAAAATGTAAAGTCAGACGTAAGATCTTCTAAAATGGAACTGATATTTGCATGGAAGAGTTGTCTTTGAGAGAACAGACAAGGCTAATCTATGGTGTTAGAAGGCAGGATAGTAATTATCTTTGGAACGGAGCATGAGAGGGCCTCTGGAATCTGGTAATATTCATGTCTTATTTTTACTGGCATGCTGGTTACTGTATATGGGTATGTTCACTTAAGATCTGTGAAGCCTATGGTTTATGATTTGTATACTTATTTATACATACATTTGTTTTTAATAAAATATTACTTAAAAATAAAATAATGTCCTAAATTCAGTGTATTTTCCCATGCTTCAATATTCCCTGTTTAAAGAACAGGCTGGGAAAAAGACTAAATCATAAAACCATTTATTCAGTCTTAAAATTTTTATTTTCAGTCTGCCATTCAGAGTGGCATTAAAAATACAACTTTTTCTTGAACAAAGTATTTTTATTTCATGGCCTGTATAAATACACATTTCAAAAGATTGTAAACTTAGTATTGTTTTATGGTAGTTCTTAGTTTCCACATTTTTATAGAAATAAAAAAAATCTCTGGATAAAAATCAGTTACCTAAATTCAGAGGCATGATCCCAGGCAAACCCATCTAGTGCTTGAAAGATAAAAATCACCATCTTCTAGATTTATTTATCTTATTACTATGCTCCAAAAGCATCATTTCAGTTTCTAAAGACTTTAGAATAATTTATTTTCTCTACACCTATTTGTATCATGTCAAACTGAAATTGCAATTTTATAACCACCTGGGGGAACAAACAATCCCCTTCTATAAATAAAAAAAGTGATCTATATACATATGTACTAAGATATCCCTGTAGACTAGGAATTTTATATGTGGAAGAGGTGTGAGTGGAAACAAAACATGATGTAAGGCAATTTACAACTTTTATTTCATTTGCCATATTCTGATTGTATAATAAATTAATATCAATGCTGAGAACAGATTTGTACAACCATTCATTTGAGATTAGAGGCAGTTTACTTATATAAACACATATCTTCCCACTGAACTATATGTTCCAAGGTAGAAACTTAGAAAAGACTCCTTCAGCAAATATGAATAACATGATATTTGAAAGAGTCAATATGTTGAATTTGAAAATCCAAAGTTATCTTGCATTATGCTGCTCATCACAGAGTATTTTTACATTAACCAGTCCTAAGTCTGTTTTCTTTTTCTCTGCACCTGATTTATATTAAGCAAACAGACATGCGATAGATAAAGCAGGGATGAACACCTTTCCATTGACAAGCTGTCAGGATATGGAAAACTCTATTCCCAATGAGAGGAAACAAAACATATATATTCAAATAAATGTCTCCATTAATCCTTTTCCAAAAATGGATGGTGCTTTGAGTATTTAGGCTAACACTCAAGTGAAAAGCTACCCTTGCAGCATCTGTATTCTGCAAAATGTTCTGCAGTGTACCCTTTTCCTCTCTCTTTCATGTTGTGAGCTACATAACTAAACTACGTCAGGGATTGAAAGTTACTGTGATTATACAATCACCTTGAGCAAACGTAGCCTCAATTAGTAATCACTAGCATTGCATCAAACTAGGAGAGATTTGATTGTGAGTTTCAAATATTTCAATAACTGGCCTCTTCCTACCTGTTGCATCTTCTAATCTCTTAAGGACTACATCACTGTCTACTTCATATATATCATGAACACTTACATTCACTTTATCATACAACACATCTCATGTCTCTAAATGCTACTTCTACTTGTTCAACTAAAACATTTTTACCTTCTTCAAAATACTGGTTATGTTCTTTCAACTGGGAAATCGCCCCAGTTAGCTTTTATCCTAGTGAAAAAGTAAAAGAGAAGATATCTTTCGTTAATGTGATTTTAAGCATCAGAAAGTGCTCAGTTTTCTGGAAAATGTGCTGTTAGTTGGCTAATGTCATAATTCTAACACCTTAAAAGGAGCTTTATCAGTTTTGACCATTTTTATTCATTAATACTAAGCATTCTTTAAATGTCATGGGCTGTTATTATGTGATAAATTAATCTATACAAAGAAATAGAACATGCTCCTTGCCTTCAGTCTCATCTCAGCCTAAAGCAGAACACAGATGTGTGAGCTCCTAATTGCACTAAAAATATTTTATAACTAAGAATCAATGGGGAACCAATAAGAGAGCAATTCATTCTTCAGAGAGGAATACTTGACTTAGTTATTAAATGTTGAATCAGAATTCACACAGAAGTGAGGCAGGAGAAGGGAAGGATTTTGTAGGCAGAATGAAAAAGCAGTAGCATTTATTTGTGGAGTGGGAGTAAGCGTGCTTGATTTAGAGAAATGTAACAGTTGAGAGTCACTGGAGATTTGGGGTAATTACAATCTGTGGATAATTTTTTTAAAATATGTTTTAATGATTTTAGAGAGAGGAAGGAAGACGGATAGAGAGATAGAAACATTGATCTGCTGCCTCTTGCACGCCCCCTATTGAGGATCGAGCCACAATCTGGGCATGTGCCCTGACCAGGAATTGAACCTGTGACCTCTTGGGTCATGGGTCAATTCTTAACCACTGAGCCATGCCAGCTGGGCTCCATGTATAATTTTCAAGCTTCAATTTGCTTCTTTAATCAATAATACTGTTTATTTCCTGTTAAACTTTTAATGCACCCAACAAATATTTAAATAGCTAATTTAAATTTCAGTTGATCTAGGATTAAAAGGGAAGCAAGAAGAGGAGGGTCTAGATGGGAAAAAGAAGGAGAGACCTTGAAAGTGACAAATACTGTTTCTTTTCTTTACACATTTTTCTTAGTATTATCCTGTTTTTTAAGCAGACTCTTTCACATTAGAATTAGAAATAGGGTCCTATACATGAACGAGCTTATTGCACTTCATCAGCTTATTGATTATCTTGGGAGAGCTTTAGAATAGCAAATATATTTGAGCCTCTCTGGTCTTTTCTAAAGCATTGGGTTTTGAAGTCTTCATTTAAGACTGTAGACTTTTAAAAATATTTGACTAAATGACATAACAGTTAAAAAGGCTTCCAGGCATTAGAAACTTCATATTTAATTTAGAGTATAACCAACTCAAGATTTTCTGAGATTGACCTGATTATCAATTACACTTAAATGTATTACCTAAAACTTATTATATATTTTTTTTAACTTTCCATTTATTGTAGCAAATTTGCTAGAGTGTAGCAGGGGGAGATGCTATATTTAAAGATGTTGATCTCTTTCTTTAATATTCCACTTATATTTAAATAATAAAACTTGTGATTCCCTGGCATTATTAATATGGGTTAGTAAAATAAGGTATTGGCACCTCTTCATATATAGGAGAAAAATCTAGTGAAAAATGGTTATCGTAAGTACCAAGTCATTTGATGTGCATCTTAGGTTTTCAGAGAAATTTAAAATAAAATACTACTCTTGGCTTATACCTTGACTAGCAAATACATTTTAAAATGCAGGACTAAATTATTAATAGTAAAAACTTAGAATTTAAAAAAATTAACTTTCTTTAATGAATTATATTTTTTTTAAATTGTACCTAAACCTTCACCAAATTTCACCTAACATAATTCTCTTCTGGAATAACATTTTAAAAATAATATATAATTTACTCAGCTCCAACAAGTTCAATTTATAACCCATTTTTCTTACATTCACCCCCAGAAAACACCCACAAAAAGGTGAAAGGTTTTAGCACACACCATATTGAAGCATTGTCTCTGCTGTGGCCCTCGCCTCTGGTCACATCGAAATGCCTGTATTTATCACTTTGTTCTAGCATGATTGTGTAGATGTGACTGAAATATATAATGCATTCTTTTCCAAGCAATTAATTCTTTTTTCAGTTAGAGTAGGCATAGTCTATTAGGCAATTAACTGTGGTTAGGTCAATTACAGAAAATATAATTCATCTGGTTTAGAAACTTAACTGACAAGGCAAGTGAACCTTGGCTAACCTCAGTGGGATAGGAATGGAAAGTAACAAGGCCAAAGGACCCACTTATACTAGAAGAGAAATCCACACAGTAACAAATTCCAGGGTGAACAAATGGGTTGTGAAGTGTTTTAAAATTTAGTTTGATTTGTGTTGCAAAAGTTATTAGGGGAAAAAAAAGAGAGAAAGTTTTCTTTTCACCAGAAAGTGTAAATAATTCTTTCTTTGGGAGAAATAATATCACATGTGCGTACATTAATTATTGATAAAAATCATCTTGTATTCACCAAACCCCCACCCAATGGTTGTTTTACCACTGTGAATTATGAAACATTGTATATTTTCTGTAATGTTTGATGAAAACTTCTCACTATTCATTTTTATTTATAGAATTTACTTTCCCACCACATGAAAGGTCAAAGCAAAATTTTAAACCCTAAAATATATGATTAAATTTGTGACGAGAGTAATATTAAATTTGTGACAAGAGTAATATCCCAAAATCTTTACATAGAGATAATTCAACTGTGACAAAAACAGTTTTATAGTTTTTCTATGGAAAATAATACAATAATTATGAACCATAACACAAAAATAAACACTGTTTCACATAGTCACAACTATAAACCTACTTTTGCAGCACCCTGTATATCACGTTTTTTTTTTTAAAGATAGAAAAACTAAATTACTTTGCTTTTTTAAAGACAGCATTTTTCATGTTATATTAATTCAATAATTTTTTGCCCTAGCCAGTTTTGCTCAGTGGATAGAGCGTTGGCCTGTGGAACAAAGGGTCCTGGGTTCCATTCCAGTCAAGGGCATGTACCTAGGTTGCAGGATCTTCCTCACCCCACCCAAAATGGGGTTATGCAGAGACAACCAATCGATGTGTTTCTCTCACATTGATATTTCTCTCTGTCTTTCCCTCTCTCTTCCACTCTCTCTAAAAAATCAATGGAAAAATATTCTTGGGTGAGGATTAAAAAAAAAAGCTCAAAATTATATTTGTAAAATTCAATGTACAGTTGACACTTGATCAATAGGGAAACTAGGGGCACCAAACCCCTCCATGGTCAAAAATCTAGGTATAATTCTGACTCCCCAAAACCTGTACTGCTAGTAGCCTATAATTGACCAGAAGCTTTTCTAATAACATAAACAGCCAGTGAATTAATGCACATTTTGCATGTTATATGTATTATATACTATAATCTTATAATAAAGTAAGCTAAAGAAAATAAACTGTTATTAAGAAAATCATAAGGTGGAGAAAATACATTTACAGTACTGTACTTTATCAGTGGCAGAAATCAATGCCATCTGTTTAAAAGATGAATCTTCTGTCAGTATTTCTATCAATATTATCTTATATGATTCAAAAGACTGTAGATGTTATATATATATATTAGCAACACTAGACATCAAAAATTAAAACTATAATGTGAAAAATAAATTAATATTATTTACAAGTATAAAGATGCATGCATTGATAATAAAGAAAGAGCAATATGATTGTTTTATGGTAGGCTAGAGTAATCTATATGATTGCTTCACAGTAGCCTAGTCTACTTCATGCTAATGATAAATTGTTACAAACTTTTTATAGCATGCACTATTACAATCATCTTTATAATACAGTGTTATAGACATTATTACATTTTATTAAAAACAACAGCTGTGGCAGGCTAATATGCAGTTTCTCCCATTACAAGAGAGAAAGGCATACTATACAGTAATCTAACTCTTTGAAAGCAAAGTTATAAAACAGTAAGAAACTTAACACATTATTAATTTAATGTTAAATATCAGTCTCCTGACTACGTAAAGATAGGCTACCCAGTTCAATACCAGTGTTGCACATGATGTTCTGCACAATAAATACTTAGGTAATGATGATGATGGTGATGACACAAAAACCTTTCACGCAGTTCTTGCCTTACTATTATTAGATTTTCACATAAAGACACACAAACAGATACTTTCTTAGCTATATGGCATGATTATGATTTACTATTAATTAAGTGGAAGTGGATCATTAAAAAGGTTTTTATCCTCCTTGCAGTCTTTCTGTTGAATAGGCTGAGGAGGAAGAGGAAGAGGTGGAAGAGAAGGCAAGAAAAGCAGATACACTTGGTGAAACTTTATGGAAATGTATCATAATTTCTGTATGACATTTTTGTTTTTGCATTTCTTTAACATTATTTCTGCACGGTACCACTCTTTTTTCCACTGTTTGATTTAGTTTCAGAGTTCCTAGCATAGAAGGGTCCATGTCATAAAAGTAGTCAAAAGGTGTACTGAGTAATCAGAACCTTTTTGCCAGATTGTCTAAGTCAATTTGTTTTCTAACACCTTAAAAGGAGCTTTATCAGTTTTTCTGCCTTCTTCCTCATGGTCTGGCTCTGGTTTAGAAACACTCATCTCCACCACTTTGTCTTCCATTAATTTAGCTTCCTCTGGTGTGTGTCTATTTGCTTTTGAATTTCTTCAAGATCCACACCTTGAAATCTATTATCCCTCACCTTTTTGCTTTACCCACAATCTCTTTCATTACTTTCTTGATTAGCTCTGTTGTAAATCCTGTGACGTATCAGCAACATCTGGACAGCTTTCTTCAGCAGGAATGTATTGTTTCAAGCTTGATGGCCTCCTGGCTTCTTCTATAACAGCAATGGCATTTTCAATACTTCAATCCTTCCAGACTTTCATGTTCCATCCAGGTTCTCTTCCATAGTGTTGCCAATCCCATTCCATAGAATGTGTAATGAACCTTAAAGGTCCTTATGAGCCCTAACCTAGAGGCTAAATTAGAGACATTGTGTTTGGGCCAAGTGGACCACTTTGATGTCTTCATTGTTTAACTCATGAGGTGGCCAGGGTCATTGTCCAATATAAAAAGAACTGTAAAAGACAGTCCCTTATTTGCAAAGTACTTCCTGACATCAGGGACAATGTATCTATTAGAATTTTTAAAATTGATTTTAGAGAGGGAGGGAGGGAGAGAGAGAAACATTGACGTGAGAGAAACACGTTGTTTGGCTCCCAGTCCAGACACTTTGACTGGGAATCAAACCCACAACCTTTCAGCCATGTCTGGGTCATCATATTAATGGAACCAATTCAGAAAAATGGGTTTCATTGCCCAGGCCTTCTTCAAAATACTGGCAGCCGGTGTTTATCTTTTCCCTTCCAGATTTAAGGATTAGAAGCTTTATATGTAGACTAGAAGCCCGATGCACAAATTTGTGCATGGGTGGGGTCCAGCTGGCCAGCCCGGATGGAGTGGGCAATCAGGGCCTGGCTGGCAAGGGGGAGGGGCCACGAGCAGTTGAGGGGGGCAATCAGGGCCCTGATTAGGCCAGTTGACCACTGCAGTGCAGGTCACAGTGAGTGGTCATTCCGGTTGTTCCAGTTGTTCTGTCGTTCTTGTCACTTGGCTTTTATATATATAGATAAGGGCAGTCCAGATCAGAAACCCAACAGCACTTACATAAAACGTAAGTTAGCATAGTCCCTTCTGTTTTAAATCCTAGTTCTTGCTTCTCTCTTTTACTAATAAATGTCCTTTGTGGCATTTTTCCCCAAGAATATGACACTTACTTTGCATTAAAAACCTGTTCAGGCAGATATCCTTTCTCCTCGCTAATTTTCTTAATGGTTTCTAGGAACTTGTCTGCTGTCAATTGGTCAGATGAAGCTGCTTCTCTTGTTATCTTGACATTTTTTAAGTCAAACCTCTTTCTAAAATCATTAAACCATCCTTTGCTGGCATTAATTTCTCCAACTTTAGATCTTTGTCCTTCCTTTGGTTTTAAGTTTTCACATAATGACTTAGCTTTTACTTGGGTGCTATTAGAGTCTACAGGTATGTCTTTCTTAGAGTGATACTGTACCCACATAAAAGCTGTATTTTCAACCTGAGATAAAAACGTACTTCACAAAAAGTACAAGATTTTCACACCTGCTGAAGTAGCTGCAGCTACGACTTCACAGTTTTTTTCTTTTTCTTTTTTTACAATGATCCTCACACATATTTGTTTACCTTGAAATGGTGGGCAACCTTAGCTGAAGACCTCAGGCTATGGCACATAGAAAGCAATTTAACTTTTTCTTATACTGTCATGACTTTTCTCTGCCTCTTTGGAGCACTTCCGGCATCTCCAGTGGCACTTCCCATGAGTTTTGTGGTATTATTCAAGGTTTATGGCATTGCACTAAACAGGGAGAAAAGATATGCAAGAACCAAGAGATCACATTTTACTGTGATTCCCAGTTACTAAAGTGACACTGATCATGCGGAGATAGTGTCACACAGTCTTTTACAAGGAAACTCACAACACCTGAGCTCATGCAATAGCGGTTAGGTGGCTACAAAATGATTATACTAGTAGGTTAGATACTACATTTCATTTTATGCAGTTACTAGAGGCCCGGTGCACGAATTCATGCACAGGTGGCATATGGCCAGCCCACCCTGATTAGGGCCAATTGGGCTGTGCCAGCTGGAGGGAGGGGTCATAGGCAGTTGGCCAACTGAGGTGGGGGGGCATCAGGGGTCGGGCAGCCTGGGGGATGGGTCACAGGCAGTTGGAGGGCTGACCCCACCTCTTGGTCAAACTCCCGGTTGAACTCCAGTTCGAACTTGCAATGGAGGGGACAATTTGCATATTAACTTTTTATTATATAGGATAATTTAATATTGCATCTTTACTTTTTGTTACATTTCTTTCTATTGTAAATGGCACTTTTTAGTCTCTAGGTATTGGTTGCATACATATTGATAAATTTTAACTTTTTATAATAGGTTTGTATATATTTTATGGTAGCAAATAATAAAATAGACTACTACATACATATATTTTATGCATTCATGATGAACCTAACTTTTTTTGTTCAATATTGTTATGCTATGTGGTTAGTCTGCAGGTTTTTTCAAATAGTTGCAAATCTCCAAAAAATGTTGCAATATATATTGAAAAATATCCACATATAAGTGGACCCAAACAGTTCAACCCTGTGTGGTTCAAGGTTTAACTGTAAATTCATAAGTTATAAGGAAAGAACAGCTACACAAAAATAACAAATATCCAGTTACCACTTAACAGTTTATAAAATAATTTTTGCAATTTATTGTGTCCTGTAATTTCTATAGTACTAAATGTCACAAAGAAAATCAACAAATAGTCAAATCTAATACCAAATAGAAAGAGCAGGGGATAGAATTGATGTTTCCAATACTGTTTTTCTTAGGTTAAATTTCAGACAGTCCTTAGTACCTACAATAGTATTAAGTATGTGAACACAGAGTTGCAATAGTGCATTAATGTTAAAATGGTGGATATTAGTGGGGAAGAGGAGAATGTATGTTTCTGATGAGGGTAATCTGAGATGTTTCTATACCTCCACAGCTAAATTGTGAATTCCTCCTTCAGGGTAATAATTGTGTGTTCTTTGCATCTTTGTCTCCACTATTTATCACAGAGCTTGATATATTACATGCAGAATGCTAGGCAAAAATTGGCAAGTTATTGAATTTAAAAATAATATAATCAGATCTACTTGCATATTTTACTAAGTAATTCATTTTATAACATTTATTAGAATTATGTAACACTTTTTAATTTTGCAATTTCTATGCCTTTATTTTTATAAGTTAGTTAGGTGTTTATGCTTCCTCTCTATGTTATTTTTTCTTTGCACTTTTTGTGACAACATAATTGATATAATCACCTGCCTAAACTTGCTTATTCATTAGCCAGTTGGTTTTGATTGTAAACGTTTTCTATGTCCAGTGGAATTCTAATTGGTTCAATATTGGCCTATTCTCTTTCTTAACCTCTATTTCTTGCATATGAAAATTTACCACGAGAAATACATCATTACTTTACTTAGACTTTAAAAAAATATATACTCAAACTAATCAAATTGGATTAGTTGGCAACCAGTTCATGAGCTTAGGACTTACACATTTAGTTTACAAATTGTGCAACAGAGAAATTAAGAGTAGGCCAGTAGAAACAGTTTAAAAATACATTAACAAAATGAATCAGAGGTAGTGCCTAGACATCTAAACAGAAAGTCAAAATAGTCAGATAATCATAATGTGGAAAGAAAATATGGCATAAGAATTTGGGATTTTGCCACCGAGTAGCTGTAAGGCTTTTTTTTTTTTTTTCAGTCCTTATCTTCAATTTCTTCATTGACATATAAGGCAATGAATTAGGAATATCTAAATCCTAAATTCCCTTCAAATATAACATTTTATGATATATTGGCATTTTGTAATATACCCAATATTTTATATTATGGAAGTAAATATTATATAAATGACTATGTAAGATTAAATTTGTCCTATGTTTATTATGAATCAATCAATATAAAAAGAATATCTCAAGAGATTATAGCCTTCTAAAACATCAAATGATAATTTCCTCTTCTTAGACATTGAAGCACTTCAGTAAAATGCTCCTATTTGTTAAAAGCTTAAACTTTTGAGGTATAAAAAATAGTTGGTGTCATATAGAGAAAATAACAGCATCCTTTTTAGTTATTTCGCCTTTGCATACAAGGATCTCTGTGCCTTCATATATACCCTATGATATTTTGTTTTTCTTTGTTTATGTACGAAGTTAATCAACGGGAGAATAAAATAGTGCTTTAAGTCAAGCTTAGAATAAGAAGGTGCTAACATTTTTCAGCCAGCATTATATGTGCCTGGCATTATATCAAAGCTAGCACATGGTTAGCTCAGTTAGGTATTATAGAAAGCAATGGTCAGTAATAGCTCTTTTAAATAATCACGGTAGCTGACATGGACCCCACTATAGGCAGAGCAAGTTACATGCTTATATTGTTAATTGCTCTCCATAGTTTTCAGTGTGAGAAGAACATCACTTTTCTAGTTATTTATTGCTTCATAACTAATTGCCTCCCAACAATGCTTTAAAACATATTTTATAACAATAATTTTATTATATCTCTGGCATTTTATGGGTCCAGCGCTAGGCAGGTGCTTGCCTTGGCAGGGGACAGCTAACCTTTTTGTAGTCTTAATTTGGGCTTCCTCACAACATGGCAGTCAGAGTGCTTATATGATGAATAAAGGCCTCAAGAGCAAGTATTCCAGTGCCCAAGGCAGAAGCTGCATTACTTTCCAAGACCTAAACTCAGAGTCAACTCTATTTGCAAATGAATCACAAACATGCCCATACTGAATGTGATAACAATTAGATGATACCACTTGATAGGGTTCTACTTTTTAAAAGGCATATGGTACAGAAGACATTATGACAGTGATCTTGTCTAAGAAATAACTACCACTCTCAAGTAATCCTTTCCATAAATATTCCTTGCAAAATGTTGGAAATTACTAAATAGAACTTGAAATACAAATCCTTTTTAATAAAGAAGTATACAGCCCCAAACAGTCATATGTACTCATTCATTTTAACCTTGAATGGATGACTGTTTCTTTGTACTATAATTTCCTTTCTCTCCTCTCTTCTCTCCTCTCCTCTCCTCTCCTCTCCTCTCCTCTCCTCTCCTCTCCTCTCCTCTCCTCTCCTCTCCTCTCCTCTCCTCCCTCCCTCCCTCCCCTCCCTCCCCTCTCCTCTCCTCTCCTCTCCTCTCCTCTCCTCTCCTCTCCTCTCCTCTCCTCTCCTCTCCTCTCCTCTCCTCTCTCCTCTCTCTCTGTCATTTATGCATGCATACACAGAGCTCCTTGAGGAGGAAAAGTGTTTTATTTCTATAATACCTAGTTGATAAAGTTATACTATGTATATGAATTTGTGAATAAATAAGTTAATAAAATTATTTATACTTAGAAATACCTTTTAAAAAGTAATGTATTGATTCTCCATTTCTTTAGCAAATTATCACCATTTTAGCATAATTAATCAATATATATTAATTATCTAAGTTTCTATGAGTCACAAGTTGCTGTACAAATTGACTGGATCCTCTGCTAATATCTTACCTCATGAGCCAAAATCAAGGTGTTAGGCAGGGCTGTGGTAATGATTGTTCTACCTGGTTCATGGCACAATTTATTCCTTTCAGCATTGAAATGCACAGTAGCCTCCTTATTCAGGTTGTTTTGTTTTTAAATGTATTTATTGTTGAGAGTATTACAGATGTCTCCTCCCTGTTTTTACTCCCATTGCTTTCCTCTACCAGAATCTGAACTCCCCCAGGCCTTCACCATCCTGTTGTCTGTGTCCATGGATGATACATATATGCATACAAGTTCTTTGGTTAATCTCTTCCCTGCTCTCCTTTCCTCTTACCCCTTCAGATTCCTCAGTCTGCTCCATGTTTCCATGGAGCTAGAGGTTTCAATATTATTCATCAGTTTATTTTGTTCCTTAGATTCTGTATTTATTTTGATTTTTAGATTTAATTGTTGATAGATATGTATTTATTGTCATTTTACTGTTCCGATTTTTGGCTTTTTCTTCTTTTTAAAGAAGACTCTTCAACATTTCATTTTTCATGCAATACTGGTTTAGTGGTGATGAGCTCCTTTAGCTTTTTCTTGTCTATGAAGCTCTTTATCTGACTGTCAATTCTAAATGATAGCATTGCTCCCTAGAGTTATCTTGGTTGTAGATCATTGGTTTTCATCACTTTGAATATTTCTTGCCACTTCCTTCTGGCCTGAGAAGTTTCTGTTGAGAAATCAGCTGACAGTCATATGAGTGCTCCTTTGTAGGTAATGGTCATTGAACTTTTCTCAAGGCTTACCTGATTAGACCAGACCCACCCAGGAAAATACCTCTTTTATTCAAAGTTAAGTCAACTGATTAGTGTGTGTAATTATTTCTGTGAAATGTCTTTACCTTTGCATATCAGTCAACATATTCCACTACCTTTGCCATTTTCTATTTGCTAGAAGCAAATTACATGTCTTCCCCACACTTAAAATAAAGGCATAATTGGCAAGGTCTACACCTTTAGTGTCATCTTAGAATTCTTTCTACTATAAGTAACAACATTTGAAATTGAAGTTTAAATGTCCTCAAAACTGCAAAATAGCTTAGAATAACTATAACTAACTGACAGCTTCTTTTACATGTGAATTCTGGCATTGCCTCTCTTATTTCACCACATTTTACCAGTCAGACTCCTGTCTAAAAGATTTGGTAGTGCTCAATTGATGATTTGTTTAATATATATTATTTTTATAAACATATAAAATTTAATTATTTCTGAATACATTGGTAAATGACTTTAAGAATATAAAAATTTACGTAAAATAGTTTTTGCACATTTTCAGGATGTGCAGGGAAACAGACACAAAATAACATTGAGGGAAAGAAAGATCTTTTTGAAAGGCAAAGGCAATGAATAAAAATTAGCTCCAATGTCACTCATTATGTCAGAACAAGCATATTCTAAAGAGAAAACTCTGATTGATTTCCACATAATCACTCTGATTGTATACAATCAGCCTCAGCCACACGTGCCATCTTTTCCACTTCGTCTGTTGGCCGTGCCTGCAAACAACCAAGAAGACATAAATCAAGAAGAGGAAATGACTGAAGTATAGATTTAAATGTATCTATTTTTACCAGACCTTAAGCTCCACATATCTGTTGACTATTTCATTGATACCTGAAACAGTTTGGCCATCCTTGCTGTCTATGTTAACTTCTCCTGACATTTATGAAAAGCATTTTGTACCTTATAATCAGAGAAATAATTTATCTAACTTACTCTTGTCTTTCATTAATAAGACAGTGAAAAAAAATGCATTTTTGCAGTTTAAATGAATACTGTTTTGCCATGAAAAATTCCCTAAATAAAATTTGCTGTGAATTATACAAAATTTATATACAAATATAATAACTAGAGGCCCGGTGCACAAATTTGTGCATGGGTGGGGTCTGGCATGCCCTGATCTGGGCTGATCGGGCTGGGCTGGCCAGGGGGAGGGGCCATGAGTGGTTGGCGAGCTGGTCTCACCCCCTGGTAGAACTCCTGGTTGAACTTCAGGTTGAACTCCTGGTCAAGAGGACAATTTGCATATTAGCCTTTTATTAATAGAATATATCTTAAATTTATATAGCTCAATTAAGTAATCTCAGTATGGAGAAGAGCAAAAAATAGCACTCAGAAATAAATATTCTCAAATTCACTGACTGGTTAGCTTTGTAAGGTAGGTAGAGGGGATATATATATATATATATATATATATATATATATATATATATTCATTATTCATCTGATATTAACATTTACTGATCACCTCCATATGCTAAACATAGTAGTGCATAGAACATTTAATGCATTGTTAAGGCTGATATATATTCCTCAATTATAATTTTAAAATAGAACTCATCTTTGTTATTAAAATAACTCATAAAGACTGCATAATTTATTTTAGAAATTTGAACTAACATGAAAGAACAATGCAATTCTATATGTTATAGGATTCATTAACTTTTTCGTTAATGTTAGTGAAAATATCTCATTGATTTTATATATATCTCAGAATGCTAAAAGTCATAAACAGCCCATCATAATGAAAATAGGTGATTTGATCATTGTGCATAAGTACTCAATAAATATTTGGAAAGTCATAGACTTTTATAATTTAAAAGTATCTTAGTGCTTATTTAGCTTAACTTTGATCTTATCCTGAGAAAATTTTAGAGATGTGAAAATATTTTAGGGAAGGAAAATAACTTGTTTCAATTAGTTACCATAAGCAATTATTCCTGTTTAGGTTGTCACTCAAATATTTTATTTGTGGAAAGAATTCTGCTTTCCCACATTTTACGCAATGGCAACTTCTGAATCAGAGCCTAATTCATCATAAGTCTCCTTTCTTTGTGTAGGAAAATGGAGTTATTGATCCTTAGACTTTGTTTATCTCAGAGTAGATGGTTTTTGTAGGATACCTGAAAGATAGGTCATTCTCTAATTTTAACCTGAATCCAACTCACTACTTTTAAACTCCTTCCCCATCACTGTCAAGAGTAGAGCAAAGTTTTGTTACTCTCGGTTATTTATTCCCTTTGAAAGAAATCTGGGCTTTCATAATTTTCCAAGAAAATAAATTCTCTTTTTCAAGTAATTCATACACATTTACTGAGTGTGTAAATATCATGACTTGTACTTGCATTTTGTAGTAATGAGCAGACTTTCTTTTAATCCCCTAACTACATTGTAAGACCACTGTCAATAATAAGTCACAGGTCATAGAAAATATTTTAAAAGTCATGAAATTTACTTGCTCATTTGCTTGTTCATTCATTTATTCATTCATGCAATAGAACTCATTAGGTAAGGGGAAAAATGTCCAAATTAATGAATCTCCATAGGAAAAGTGGCTGTTTCAATGTATGTGTTGGTGGGATAATAGAAAGGATTATGAAGTGATCTAGAGAGTCTTGAAAACCTCCACTCCATCCTAGTTACATGGTAATGTAGAGTAAGTGACTTCTGAGCTACATTTTAAGTAATGGACATGCTATAACCAGGTAGATCTTCATGTGTTAAAGAGAGCAGAGATCATTCCAAGCCTAAGGAAGAACATGAGTTAAGTTAGGGCAACATCAGTATCCTGAGGCCAAAAATGCAGGGGAAGGCTAAATAGAATTAAAGGGATAAGTATCAGTTCAATTTTGGGATGTTGAATTTGAAATACCATTGGGAGGACATGCAAGCATAGTTGTCATAGCAAGCAATTTTACATAGGATTCTGTGTGGAAGGAAAAGAGAAATCACTGGACACAGACATTTGGCAGGTTTTCTTATCCAAATAATAGTGCAAAACATCTGAGAAAATAAGATCATTTCTGAAGGACAGGAAATATTAGAGGGCTGTGATGAAATTTTAGAAAAATATAACACTTGCAAGATATTTAAAGAATGAGTAACAACAACAACAAAAATTTAAAGTTTGGAATGGAGAAACAGTCAGAATCCCAAGGAGAATATGGAGTTGAAAAGGGAAGACAGTTCAAAAAGGTTGGTCAAATCCACAAGAGTAAGCCAGTAAAATAAGCAACAAACATTTTCAATGGGTATAATGATGGGAAAGCGTACTGATACCATATTCTAGTGTATTTTTAGTTATAGGAATACTAGTGATCTGGTGCATGGATTTGTGCACATTGAAAGGAAATTAATTAGAAGGTGGCCAGTAGAGTGGGACTGGGCAAGACAGGCTGTACACGCCCTGAAGCCAATCTGCCACAGTCCCCCCCTGGTGTCTGTGGAGTAAGCAGGATCCCTCTGGCAGGTGGGGTTCCTCAGACTGGCCTGTGGGGTTCATGCCAAAACCGGCTTGCTGACATCCCCCTGAGGGGTCCCAGAGTACGAGAGGGCACGCTGCAAAGTTGCTGTCATAAAGGGTGTGGAATGCAAACTCAAGTGTGCAGTAAACCAGATTTGGGGCCGACAGTGACCCAGCAACAACATAACCCCCTGCCAAAGGTGGAATCACTCTGCTGCGCGAGGAATTGGGATCCCTCCTCTCTGGTTTCGGGGTGTGTCACCCAAGAACCACCACTGCCAAGTCACTGCAGCTCAGCAGCTCCTGCATTGAGAGCCTGCCCCCTGGTGGTCATTTAATGTTATAGTAACCAGTTGGACGGTTGGACACAGCATATTAGCCTTTTTTATATAGAGACTAGAGGCCTGGTGAATGAAATTCGTGCACCTGGGGGGGAGGGTCTCTCAGTCCGGCCTGTGCCCTCTCACAGTCTGGGAGCCCTCAGGAGATGTCCGACTGCCAGCTTAGGCCCGCTCCCTCTGGAGAGCTCTGGGGAGCGGGCCCAAGCCCGCAGTTGGACATCTTTAGCGCTGCCACAGAGGCAGGAGAGGCTCTCGCCACCACTGCTGTGCTCACCTGCTGTTATCCTGGCTTCTGGCTGAGAGGGTCTCCCCCTGTGGGAGTGCACTGACCATCAGGGGTCAGCTCCTGCATTGAGTGTCTGTGCCCTGGTCGACAGTGCATATCATAGTGACTGGTCATTTGGCAGTTTGGTCAATTTGCATATTAGCCTTTTATTATATAGGATAAGTGATTTGGTTTGGACATAAAGATGGAATAAGTGATGAAGAAGTGAAGAAAAGCCAAGTCCAGAGTGTTCTTTTGTCAAACTGGTCTAAAGAGGAAGAGGGAAATTATGGGGTGGCATGTGAAGGGAGATGAGATTTCCAGGGAGTACTGTGGGGATTTATTTGTAGAGGATTATGTTATAGAAAACACATCTGAAGGAAAGAAATAAGTGGTTTGAGAGAAGCTAAATATAAAGAGAAAATGTTGAACCTTGATCAAGCCAGGTGATGGAAATTGGCAGATTTATTTTACCTTGGGCAACCAAGCTCCTTCCTTTGTTCATTGTTGCTTTGTGTGATACCTTAAATTGTTGTCATCATTCTGCTAGCCTCAGGATGCAGTCAATATTAAAGATGAACAAACAATTATAGGCTCTTGCAGTATTATTGAACTGGTGAATCAACTAGCTCTGAATCAGAGTTAGACTTACCTTCATTTCAGGAATGTGAGAATTATTTTTTAATTTTTAAAGCAGTTTGATTTTTGCTTAGAGATAAACATATGCTAAATGTCCTAAGTAAGAAAGATACTCATTTTTACTAAATTTTTATAATTATGAACTCCAGGAATAGGATACAAATTAAAATCTCATCTCCAATCCCACCACAAAATGGCACTGATAAGAATTTTGAAGAGGAAATATTTCTGGTGCTTTCTAGTTGTGAGCTAAAAACCAGTCTGTTGACAGTGCTTGGGGAGCCATTTTTCTATGTTACTGTCGTGAATTTAAATTTTAAAGCACTGTTATAGTGTGCTTCAAGTTCCATGATAATATTAACAATAACTATAATAAATTATTTTAATATTATTGATATATTGACATAGTCATTAATATACACTGAGTGGCAAGATTATTATGAGCACCCCATCAGTACTTCTTTGGGCCATCTTTTGCCTTCAATATTGTGGTGATTCTTCTTGGCATTGACTCCATAAGATGTTGAAAGGTGACGCAAGGAATCTGACACCATGCCTGATGAATAGCACTGTCTAGTTTTGTGAGATTTGATGGTTTTGGAACCAGCTGCCTGATGGCTCTTTTAATTTTGTCCCACAAATGCTCAATTGAATTGAGATGTATTGATTGTGGGGGCCACCTAAGCAAGGGAACCTAAGGTAACCTCATGTTCTTAAAACCACTCCTGCACAGTATGAGCACCGTGGCATTGCACATTGTCTTGTTGGAAGAAGCTCTCTCCATTGGGATATGCCATCAACATGATAAGAGTAACTTGATCAGCAATGATACTTAGGTATGTTGTGCTATTCAGATGTTTATAATGATCTGGCCCTCTAGCAACTTCAGCATGAAATTATAGCTAATTTTCCTACAAACATCAGGTGGTCATAATAATCTGGCCACCCAGTGTATAGTTTCAATCAATATTAAACACATTGTTTGCGGGTAGTTTTTATCGCACTCTAACAGGTGGCGGGCCATTTTTGCTAATTTTTTTCGCAAATGGCAACTTTCAGTAAAATTACAATAACTTTAGTTTACGTATTTATACGTTACCCGCATTCTACCACTAGTCTATAAAAAAACGTATTAATACGTGTCCCTCGCTCTACTACCAGTCAACGTAAAACGTATAAGTAAAAGTATAAATACATTTCCCGCATACAATGTGTTAAGGTAGACACTATGATTCTTCTTATTAAAACACTAGTAGCCCGGTGCACGAAATTCGTGCACATTAAAAGGGAATTAATTAGCAGGAATATTTTAATATTGCTATTTGCCCTTTCTCTATAATAGAAGTGTGAGAGATGAAAGGAAATTAGTAAAATGTATATGAAAATAATATATAGGTTTATTAATAAATAAATAGTAACAGAAGGATATAATAACAACAGAGGCATGATATAAAAATGACAAAAACATGATATGAAAACAACAAAAACATGATATAAAAACAACAGTGATGCAAACAATGACTGATGAAGTGATTAAACTTATTCTAAGATCTCCCTGTACAGCACATTAAGAGTGAAAACACTTTTAGAGTGCTTTACTAATTTCCCTTGTGATGAAGTACTTAGAACTTTAACTGTAACATCACATGCTCTTCAAACTCGAGAGAAAGCAACATATAACTGACCATGTGCAAAAATGGGTTCAGGTAGGAATATGCCTACTCTGTCTAGAGTTTGTCCTTGTGATTTATTAACAGTCATCACAAATGCTGGCATCACGGGAAACTGTCATTGAATCAATTTAAATGGGAACCCAGTGTCATATGGGGTCAAATCAATTCTTGGAATCAGAACAACCTCTCCCTCTGCAGATCCTGTTAATACTTCAGCTTTGATAATGTTAGGTTGTAATCTTTTGATACTATATCTGGTACCATTACAAAGACCCCATTTACTATTGAGATTTCTCAATAGCATGATGATTGCACCCACTTTCAATTTTTTAATTTATGACAAGCATTCCCAAAGGAGTAATACAATTAAGAAATTCGATGGCAAAATTTTCCTTTTCAGCATCATCTGTTGAATCATCACTCAAATATGTGTGAAAATCTCCATCGAGTATATCCAAAACTTCTTTATTTACTTTTTTAATGTGCTCATTTTTTGGACAAAGAATTGCACATTTAGATATATTTTTAATATTATCTATAGATATAGTATTTCTAAAGGTAGCTTCAATAATAGATCCATTACAAATCATTTCATAGGGGATTTCAATAATATCCATTCCTAAATGAAAACTGCTATCAAGTTTGCCATCTCCAAGTTTTACTAACCATCCACTATAAGCAGAATCCTCTGATCTCATATTTGTTGTAAGAGACAACTTTCTGAAACATCCCTAAATATTGCAGTACTTTAAACTAGTTTGTTCTATGGCCAATCTCATAGCGTACGGTACAATACTGAGACATTGTCAAAAATCCCCTCTAAGAAGGAGAACTTTCCCACCAAATTCAACATTTAAATTCATAATTTCTCTTAGTAATCTGTCTATGGCATTTATAGCATGACTGGATGCCATGGTGCATTCATCAATAATGAGAAGTTGGGCCTTTTTAATAGTTTTAGCAACTTTACTCTTTATATTGAGTCTAATTGAAGTTTCATTTAATGAAATTGGTAATTTATATTGGGAATGAAAGGTGCCTCCACGGAGAAGTAAATTTGCAGCAATTCCTGTAGATGCTGTGGGTAAAACAGTACCACCGCAACCTCTAATATAATGTATTAAAACTTTATACAGATATGCAGGTGAATAGGATTCCTAGCTGGCAGGCCCCTGACAGCAAGCTGGCCACCTGTCAATTCCGTGAGGAATGGGGCTCCCTCCTCCCTCCTGTCAGGGTCATAGGTGAAGGTGAATGGGGTTCCTGGCTGGACAGCAAGCTATACAACAGCAGATTCTGTGAGGAATGGGGCTGCCTCCTCCCTACTGTCAGGGTCTGGTTTGAAGGCTGGCCACGACCCCTGTTGGGCAAGACTCAGAGTTCTACTACACTGTGGCCTCCGCCTCAGCAACCCAGGACTGACTGCTGCTGGGTGCTCCTGGTGCTCCGAGGGTGGGTTCTTCCCTCAGGCCTCATGGGAAACAGCTCGGGGAGGGCGCAGCCCTTGGAAAGACGACCCAAGACTCAGTATTTCCACACTCCGCTCTGAGGGAGGGTTCCTGCCCAAAACCTCGCCCTGAGGGAGGGTTCCTGCCCGAAACCTCACCCTCCTGGAAACAGCTGGGGAAGGGTGCAGCTGTTTCCAAGACGACCCCTGCAGGACTGACTGACTTCTGGTTGGTTGAGCTTCAGCACATGATGTTACACCCAGGGTTTTTATATAAGTAGATAATTATGTCAGGTTATTTTTTTTAAATGAAAGTTAAATGTATAATAATGAAGGAACAAATGTTCAATTATGAGAAAATGTCAACTGGAATATACTTCATCAAAAATTATAATTATTTTATTTGCATAGCATTAAAATGTCTTTCTTATTTTGAGTTGGAAAAATACAAATCTTATATACAGAATTATCATTATTATTTATCCAATTATCTCTCTATTTGCTTATATCCAATGTATTCATTCACTTGTCTCACCACATCTAGAGTATACAGAATGTAGAAACAACATGTTAAAATATTAGCTCTTGCTAGATGGTGAGATGAGTGATTTTTTTCTTTGTTCATATATGTCTATATTTTTAAAATGCATACTTTATGATACTAAAAAACAGATAACTGTTGCCAATAATAGGCAAGTTCTAGTTTCCCCTCTGAAAATAATCATAAACTTTCTGTACTTCAAACATAACAATGTAGGGAGAAAGACATAGATTTTTGTTATTACAAATAAACACACACAATAAACATTGGAATACTTCAATAAATATTTAACATAAATATCAATGAAATATATCCAAAAATTCTACCAACACCTGACTTTAAATGTACTCCAAAGAAGATTCACACTCAAATGGACTCAGAATGAATAATTTTTCATTTAAAATGTCAATCCTGAACTCACTTATACTTTTATTTCAGCCTACACATAACATAAAATATAATCCATTTCATTCAAAGAGATTTTCCTTAATATGCTAAAATGTCCCCAAAATGGGCTACTTTGTAGCATAGTATAAAAATTTTCCTTTCTACTCACATCCTAAGTCAGGCAAAAACCTCACTTTTATTTTACAAATGCAAAAATAAATTCTTACCATATCTCACAGGCCAACTCAATGGCTTTCTGGTTTGGTTTGAATAAGAAAGAGCAAGCCTTGCAGGCAAAACAACAGAACTGAAGCAGATGTGGGACATTAATGAAAACCAGTCCTCTACCTCCTTCGAAAACCTGGTAATTGTTGCCTTTGCTTCCCCTCACCCCTCCACATACTGAACATAGACCTTTGTGAGCAACCTTCTGCCACCCAGTAACATCTGGGTGTGGCTAATCATTGCTTATTTTCCATCAATAACAGTTTTTTTTTTTTTTTATAAACCTGTAAGCAGCCTTCCACAGCTGAAAGTACTCAATAAAGTCAGAGTTAATATTGACCTTTTGTTTTCTTCTTTAAGCTTAGAGAACCCATTAAAACAATACTATGGGAAGATACTTTTAGCTAATTTCTAGAAATGAAGAATCTGAAGATCAGAGAAATTAAGTCACTATTCCAATTCCATACAAAATATTTAATATGATAATACAAGACTCCCGGTGCATGAAATTTGTGCACGGGGGAGGGGGGGGCGGTGTCCCTCAGCCCAGCCTGCACCCTCTCCAATCTGGGGCCCCTTGAGAGATGTCCAACTGCCCGTTTAGGCCCGATCCCGGTGGGGTTGGGTCTAAACGGGCAGTCAGACACCCCTCTCACAATCCAGGACTGCTGTCTCCCAACTGCTCGCCTACTTGCCTGCCTGATTGCCCCTAACTGATTCTGCCTTCCAGCCTGGTCACCCCCTAACCCCTCCCCTGCCAACCTGATCGACACCTAACTGCTCCCCTGCCTGCCCAATTGCCCCCAGCTGCCCTCCCCTGCAGGCCTGGTCAGCCCTAACTGCCTTTCAGGCCTGGTCCCTCCCAACTGCCCTCCCCTGCAGGCCATCTTGTGGCGGCCATCTTGTGTCCACATGGGGGTGGCCATCTTGTGTGTTGGAGTGATGGTCAATTTGCATATTATTCTTTTATTAGATAGGATATATAAAATTGTATAGTAAATAATAAATTAATATCCAGTCATGTAACCAAGATGTCAAGTTGACATGCCTTCATTGGAGACTTATTAGTAATTAAACTTGGTTCAAACTCTCAATTTTGTCTTAGTCTTCCTGTGATTTCTGCTAATTATCTGGACTTACTCTCTTATAATTTCTTCGGCTTTCTACTTCAATATGTGCTGATCCTGGAACAGCCAGTGTTGACTCAAATTCAGCCCTATTTTTGGTTATCCCACCTCAAAAAAAAAAAAAAAAAAAAAAAAAAAAAAAGTTCACTCCACTCACTGGAAAGCAATAGTGAATATTGTAAATTTTACTGAGGATTTCACAGAAGAGGAGGTATTTCCACAATATAGAACCATTATAAGAAAATGAAGTTCTCCCCAAACTAGCTTCTAGGTTGGCCCATTACCAGTGGGTGCTGGTAAATGCCTAGCTACTGGATCTGTCTGTGGTCAGGGAAAAATCCTTATTGGTAGTGTCTGTCAATTTCTATGGTGTAAATATACCATTGTGGCCATTTACAAACTATCAATGTGACATCACTGAATTCAGAATTGGGACTGAGAAAACTTGGAGATAATTGGCTCTTGCAAGCCACTGCTCATTACCAAAGGTTTTTCTCATTGGGCTTCTTCAATGGTGTCCCGGCTTCTCTTACTTCACTTGCATTGCATTGAATTATCCATCACTACCAGCCACAACCCTTGGGAATTTTAGTCTTTCCTCTTGAACACAGATCCTCCCAGCCTTTGCACACTCTATAAAGTTTTAAAACCTGTCCACAAATTCTTGGATTTACCTCCCATGGATATAAATGTGGTTTATATTCCCTTCTCTTGAAACTGGACCAATCTCAGCAACTATCTTATAACCAATAAAATCCAGCAGAAATGCCTCTTTATAATTTCCAAAATTGGTTAAAAATAGGCCATACAGCTTTCACTTTGCATTACATTGGCTCATTCCTTCTACGGTATGCCAAATACCATAAGAAGTTCTGCTACCTTGAGACTGCCATGCTAAAAAGGCATTTCTAGATGAACACCCTGCCAACAGCCAGCATTAACTGCCAACCATGTGAACAAGCCATCTTGGATGTCCAATCTAGTGAGACTTCACATAATTGCAACTTCAGCCAACATCTGATTGTACCCACTGAAGAGACTCCAGCACTGCCCAGCCAAGTTCTTCTCAACTTTGGGCCCACAAAATCATAAGCAAAATAAAATTATTTTTCTAAACTACTAAGTTTTTGCCTTCTTTCTAATTTGTCCAAACTCATAGCAATTGGAGTTATGGAGAGAAAATATATACTATTAAAGAGGCCCTGTCTGGAGAAACTGGACCTGCTGAGATTTCTCTCCTAGACTCCGCTAGTCTCCCTGGGAGATTTGGGCCTGACCAAAGGAAGGTGTGAAACAGAGTCAGCACAAAGTATGCTAGGGAATGATGAGACAATAGTGAAGAAGCCCCCTCCTTAGAGGATTGCATAGAATTTGAGCCAAGCTAAACTAGTAAAGCTTAGCTAGGCATATACATTATACATATGCCTAGCCTATATACATTAGCATGCATATATATATATATATATATATATATATATATATATATATATATATATTAAAAGGCTAATATGCTAATTAGACCAATGTCCTTCCTGACAAAGCCAGGGCCAGAAGGGAAGCCAGCCCAGGCTCCCGGTGCCAGGGGGCGGCTGGAAGAGGGAAGCCCGGGTCCCGGGTACCTGAGGGAAGCCAGTGCTGGCAGCCGGAGGAAGGAAGGTCTACTCTTGCACTAATTTCATGCATCGGGCCTGTAGTGTATATATATATATATATATATATATATATATATATATATATATGCAAAACATTTTATCACTAATAAAAATGACTGACTGAGACATGGGTAATGTAATATTCTTTCCTGGGAAGACACAGAATAAAGAGAAGTTGAAAGTGTGGAAGAGAGAAAGTTAGCCTTATAGAAGAACAGGTTCTCCTTCTGCAACTGATGCAGTTTTACAGTGCAGCCTTAAATAATAAAGGTGACAAATCTAGCTGTATTCACTATTTCTCACCCCAGATTTGTGGTCAATTAAACAATTTGCATGTCTAAACATCTCTCAGGATTGATGGAGAGGATGGAAAAACTCTAGTGCTATTGCTGAGTGAGATGAATGTCAGCAAATGAAAGTGGATGGCAAATACATATTTTTTTTTTTGTTGCTGGAGAACCCCAGACTGGGTAAAGCAAAGTGATTCTTCCAGTTTGAAAATTTATTGGCACACTCTCTTCCTCATAGGTTTTCTGGTACTAAGCTTCTTGATCTTTGTCTTATTGAATTCTAATTAGTCTTTTAAGTCATTCTTTCCATCTTAATTCCAAGGAAGATTTCCTTTGTTCTAGCTGTAGGATCACTCTCAGCCTGTGAAATTCCCAGATGAATGAAGACAGAAAAGTTTCTTACATTGTTTATGGAGAACCTAGTTAGCTACACTCAGAATGTGATCTACTGTAGGCAAGGCTCCCAGTTTCAATGCCCACAATCCTTTATCAAAAATGGCACACATTTAAACTGGAACCTAGCCAGGTCCTACTGTTACCACTTGAACCAAAGACTGTAACCCAGTGTGTGAAGTGAAGGAGTCCCATATTTCTCTGGTAACACAGCCTGCAGAATGCTCATGATAAGTGGCAGAAGCTCCATTTCCATAAAATAACAATGCCAAATTAATTCTAATTATCCTGATCATTGAACATTTAAATGAAAATGAAGACATTAAGGTAACTAATTACTAGGAAGGCTATTCTGAGAATGAATTATGAAAGATTTTAAACAAAGACATTGTAAAACAATGGGTTTCAACTGCCCAAATCTTGTCAGCTTGTTTATTTGTACTGATCACATTGAATTTACACACCAGAAAATTGGGAATTATTTGGTTATTAAAAGAATGTAGAAAAGGCTCTGTGGAGAAGTGCATCCTCATTTATGTTTCCTACAATAAAAGGTCACAGTTAATAATATCTAAACTAGTAACTTTATCAATTTTCAGATCCAAATATAAATTAGAAATAAAGGGTATGAAAAGTGTGAGAATTGTTTAGAAAACTTATTTATGAATAGTTGTTGATTTCATGAATTTGGCATTATTGAACAATAAAGTGATAATAGTTCTAGAATTATTATCATTTAAAGGAAAGAAGGATAAGCTCATTAGATGGCTATTTATGATTTGTAATAAGATTAAATTATACAATTGTCTAACCACTAGATTTGAAACTAATATAAAACAACATTGAAGGTAAACTGTAATTGAAAAATAATTTTTAAAAAAGGAGAAAAAATAAAATTTGGTTTGAAATTATATATATAATTTGTGAAAAACCCAAAGTTGATAATATATTGTCGTCCCTTTTTAGTATAGAAGAAAAATTTTCTTATTTACATTTCCTCCATTTGTTTTACAGAATTAATTCAACAGGAGCAGTATCACGCTCTAGGAAAGGAAATAAAGCTTAGCTAGGCAAAACTTGTTTTTTTAAACAGTTGGGCAGTAATGTAAAATGTACTTTTCAAAACTTGAGTTGATTCAGTTCAAACATATTTCCTACCAGTGATTGAATAACTTTCACATTATAAAGTTTCAGGCCCATGCAGACATTTATTTGTGAAAACAAATTAAAATAAAACAATAAAAGCAACTCTTTGCATTGCCAAATTGTGATTGAACAAAACATCAAATATTGGAAATACTAACAGGCAATATGTTAATTTTCAATTACTTGTGTGCTAAATTGCTTAGAGCCCCCTTGCTTTAAATTTAATACATAAATTATTTATTTAATTAAAGGAGACAGGAGAGAGTTGCTGCACTTCTAAGCTCTATGATAATTTTTTGAGTTTAACAATACGGTTATGGGACAGCCACATAAGAATATTTTGGTCAATTATAAACCAAATATACAAAGGTGATCCCATAAGATTATAATGGAGCTGAAAAATTTCTATCACCTAGTGAATTTGTAGCAGCCTGAATATCACAGTGCAGCACATTAAAATTGCCTAGAGTATTCAGTTAGCATGTTGTACCTATTTGTTGCCTAGGAGCAAAAGGCTATACTAGATGGCCTGGGTGTGTAGCAGGCTATACCATCTAAGTCTGTGTTTGTACAACAAAATCACCTAACTAAATTTTTTCAGAGGGTATCCTCTCATTAAGTGACACAATTGAATACTCTCAGATGCATTTTTATGCATATACTTTCTACTTCTGATACCACCCTCTGCTAAAATTGTTGCGTTAGTTACTGGTTTCTTGTGAAACTGAATTTAATTAAATTATTTACAATTAAGGAGCCACTGAGGGACTTAAAATATTGTGTATGATTCACTCAACGTGATTTGTTTTTTCTGTGTTATTCCATTTTGCATTTCCTATTTAGATAGCAGCATCACTTAGTATAGTTAAAACAAATGAAAATAACACTTATGTAGATAAAAAACTCTGGAATAACAAAATCATAAGATTGAACCCAGAACATAAAAAAAAGCTATTTCTATTTTGCTCACTACTATATTCTGGAAGCCTATTATTAGTGTACTATCACATACAAAATGCTCAATAATCACTTGCTTAATAAATGGAATTTCAAGTCATTATTTTATGTTACTCTTGCATATACTCTTTCAAGCCTTTACTTTTTAATTTAATAAGATAACAATATATTTGGTTGATTGGGAATTATCAATCAATTGAAAAAGAAACTTATATTGGAAGAGTATACATTATCAAAGATAATTAGTATAAAATATCTTAGACCACAAAAGTGAGATGGGCCAAGAATCCAGTTTAATCTTGATCTACTATAGCAGAGTTATCCAAATGAAATTAAATTGGGGCCTTTCGCCATCTTAATGATATCATAACTGTGCAAATGAGGTGCATAGTGAATTGAGACAGTTATACACAGGGCTCGTTAGCTACACCTTAAGGCAAGATCAGCAAAAGAATTTGGGAGAAGTTGGTGCTGTGGACAAAGGCATAGCATAAACCAGTGTGTTTGGATAATGCTGAACTTTTGTTTTTCCCTCTGAATCCAATTAAGGATTGTGACTTAATACTGTGATTATTACTTTTATTATGTCTCGATGGTTCCACATACTCAAATCACTACCTGGAAGGAACCAGGAATTATGAAAATGCGAACTGTCACTCTCATAGTGACTTAAAGAGGCCCTGTCTGGAGAAACTGGACCTGCCGAGATTTCTCTCCTTGACTCCTCTAGTCTCCCTGGGAGATTTGGGCCTGACCAAAGGAAGGTGTGAAACAGAGTCAGCACAAAGTATGCTAGGCAATGATGAGACAATAGTGAAGAAGCCCCCTCCTTAGAGGATTGCATAGAATTTGAGCCAAGCTAAACCAGATAAAAGAAAAATAAAATTCTAGGGAAGAGTGCTGGAAGTAGAGGTTGTTGACTTAACTAAAATTTCCATAAGTAATTAGCATGCCCACCTTGCAAAAAAGAGATTGACAGAAATTGGAATACTAAGGATGAATTTTAATCACAAGTTTCTAAAAGTGCCTGCCATGTGAGAAACAATTTTAAGTGTTTAGTCATTAATTATAGGAGGAAATATCTAAATCCTAGATGGAGGATTTAAAGAAATACAGCTACTAAGTGGTAGAAATTATATTTAAACTTATGTTTTCAATCAACATTCTCTATTTCTTCTTTATAAGTTCAGATGTAGACTCTGGAGTCAGGCAAAGTTATGTCCAAACTCATTTTTCCTTTGACTAGCTATGGGACCTTGTGTACATTACTTTAATTTTTTGTATTTCACTTTCTTCACCTCTAAAAATGAGTAATAATTACAATTAACTCACCAGACTGCTATGAAAAAATTAGAAAAATCTCACTACATTATTTAACATAAGATCCAGTTTATACTACGTGCTCAGTAAATGTGCTACTATCTTAAATTGTATGAAATAGTAATGAAAACCAATTAGAGCCCAATTGAGCTATACGTATCAGTAAATTACTTATTTTCCCTTATGAATGTTGATGTTTTGTTGGCCCAGAAGTTACTTTCTTGTAGCAACAGAAAACTGAATACAGCTTAGGGTAACCACCGTCTTCCCCACTTAGTTCAGGCTGACCATATCCCCAGCCCCAGGAGAGGGAAGCAGTCTGTCAACCATAGGACTCCAGAATATATCATTTTCATAGGCTTAAAGACACAATCAAGTTCAAGAATCAGCACTTTCCAAGTCTCCTGCCATCATGATTGGCTCTGAGATGGGCACTTTCACAAATTGGGCTAATCAGAGCCTTCGAAGACTCCATTCTGATATTTCAGTTAGGGACACTGGGAAAGTGTCATTTTCCATTGCTATGTGCTAGAGCCTTAAAATAGAGCTCACACAGATGAGCTTAATGAGTAAATTTAAAATGAAATCAACCATGTTCTGGTGATGATCTTTGAGCCCTTAAATTAACCCTACTTGAAGATCTACTTATGCATTATTACACAAGCCAATAAATTTTTGTATTTTGCTTAAGCAAAGTAGAGTTGGGTTTTCACTCACTCGTAACAAAAAACATCCTAGCTGACTCATAGTCATTGACACATTCTATAATTGCTATTGATCAGGACTTCTACTTAAAAAGTTAGTAGATCAGATCTCTCAGCCTCATCCAATTTAACATGTGCAAGTGCTTCCTAAGGGGATTGTATAACCTAGCTCACATTTGCTATTGACCACTTGTCAACTTGTCTGATTTCAATGTGTTTATTTTTTTGTTTTTGTTTTTAAGGCAATAGTAGATAAAATAGTGGAATCAGAAATACAAAAGGATTATCATAAGATTTTAAATGGAACTACCATTTTAATTATCTCTTTAAAGAATTCTAAGCTTAAGATAATATCCCCTCATTTTTTTCTATTTTAGAAACAAAAATAGATATTTATATATGTTCCTGTGATTTTTCTTCATTTTTATTTATTACTTTGAGAGAGGAAGAAAAATATAAACTTCTATTTGCTGTTATAATTATTTTTGCATTTATCAGTTGATTCTTCTATGTGCCCTCTCCAAGGATAGAACCTGCAATGTTGGCATATTGGGAAGATGCTCCAGCCAACTGGTCAACCCAACTAGGACCTTATATATGTGTTTTCCTTGATACTAGAAGCAATGGAAATATATGTTAACTTTAGTAAGTAAATATCTGCTTTTTGTCAGCAAAACACCTTAGGGCTTTAGTGATAGGTATATGTAAATGCTTGTCAGAATGGCTATCATCAATAAATCAACAAACAACAAGTGCTGGGAAGAGGGAACCCTGGTTCACTGTTGGTGAAAATACAGACTGATGCAGCCACTGTGAAAAACAGTGTGAATTTTCCTCAAAAAATTAAAAACAAAACTGCCTTTTGATACAGCAATTCCATTTCTGGGAATATATCCCAAAAAAATCACAAAACACTAATTTGAAAGAATATATATACCACTGTGTTTATCGCAGTGTTATTTACAATGGCCAAGATGTGGAAGCAGCCCAAGTGCCTATGAGTAGATGGGTAGAAAAAAAAGCTGTGGTATATTTACAATGGAATACTACTATGCAGTAAAAAAGGAAATCTTACCTTTTGTGACAGCATGGATGGGTGGTCCTAGAGAGTATTATGCTAAGTGAAATAAGCCCGTCAGAGAAAGACAAGTACTCTATGATTTCACTTACATGTGGAATCTAATAAACAAAATACACTAACAAATAGAAATAGACTCATAGAGACAAAGAAAAGACTAATAGCGTCAGAGGGGAGGGGCGCTGGAGGGCTGGGTGTAAAAGGTGTGTCTACAGGATTTGCTTTAAAAAGGATCCTATGTGTGAGCTTCAAACAAAGCAGAAAATAAGTCATACACCTGGAATCTCCTACTACCAGGTCCTTCCTTCCCCTTTTAAGGGCACTGCTCTTCCAGTTCTCAGTGACTTGGACTCATTATGCTCTAGTGTTTCTAAGTGGGTGATGTAAGGAGTCACCAATAGCAACCAGCATTTCTGTTCTCACCAGTGTGAAATCGGCCATCATCCCTCCTCTACCTCGCAGGCTCCCTCCCCAAAGGCCCCTTGGTAGTCCAGCCAAGAGCACACTGCACAGTGTGCTGAGCCCCTGGTCCCATCAGGATGAACCTCCAGAGGGGCTGTAAGGTCTGCATGCTCCATAAAGTCACTGTGCAGTTTCCTCTTGGCTCTCTGACTCTCGTTAGAGATGAACTCGGTTCCTTTTATCTAGACAAAGGAATAATATTTTGTAAAACGAACTGATGGAACAAAGGGATGAAATCCACTGTGAATGGAGCATTAAGAATAGTCTATATATATGAAACGCAGAGACAAAGTAAACAGTATGGTGATAGAGGGAAAAGGGGATGGGGTGGGTGAAGGTGGGCAAAGGGGAAATGACGACAGGAAGAGACTTTGCTTGGGGTGATGGGTTCAGGATGCACTATGCAGATGATGTTTTGTTGAGTTGTACACTTGAAACCTCCATGGTTTTGATAATCAATGGCACCCCGATAAATTAAATTTAAAAATAAAAATAAAAGTAGCCTGGAATGGAAATAGCTTAGGGTTCTCTCCAAGAGCAAACCTCTTATCCCTAGGATTCTGGTCAAATTCTACTCCAGCAAGTGTGCCATGCAGATTGCAATTGTGTTATCTCATTTAAAAGCAAGACTCAAAGAGACTACATCCTCTCATGCAGTGTTCTTGTGCCTTACGCTAGTTGACATTAAAATTCCAACATACCAAAGGCAGAGACCTATTTGTGAACACACTGTATAAAACAGAGATGTAGTCTCTACCTAGGGGGCTTGTAAACTTGAGTTCTAGAAATAAGCTAACCATTCCTAAATCCTACAGACCACCTCTATGTGGGAGTAAAGGATTCATGTTCTGTGGTTTCAGGTGGCCTCCATTTATCTTACGTCCTTTAAAGTTCATATGGTAACTAAAAATAAGAAAGGAGTTGGATTTAATAACAAGCACACTAAGTAGTGTTAGGAGATAAAGTAATTGGTTTATAGTTAAAGCATTTATAACTAATTGCACTCCATTTCTTCGGCGTATATAAATAAAGATATTGACTTATCCATTCCAAAAAAAGACACCAATGAAAGATGGGATGTAGCAGGAGCCAGAAAAAAAGGGGAAATAAATGAGTACTCAAAGACATAGATTGAAAACCAGTAGAACTTAAGATTTAAAAAAAATAAAGATGGAATACTTCAGAGAAGGTATGAATTATAACATGAGAGAAAGCATTGAATCTTGTTATAAAATTGTTCTTGAAGATTTAAGAGAAGTTGTGGCAGAAGGATAAGGCAAACTCTAGATTGAAAGTGGTTATTTCAGAATTGAGTGACTGGCCATTTGGTATAAAAAATGAGCATAAACTTGAATGATTTCAGAAAGTCTTCCAGGAAGTTTGGAGATGTAGGGTGAAAGAGAAATGGCACAGTAAAAGTAAAGTAATTAATAATCAGACTTAAATGGCAGCATAGCATGTTCTGACATAGAGGATACATTCCCAAACTTTGGATCCTAGGTGGTGTGGAGGAAAACTTATGCTCAAGGGTTAAAATAGAGAATCTTCCATTTTAAAGCAGTTTCAGAGCTACCTGCGAATTTCTAAAACAGCAGCAAACCACTCCGTCATCACCTTCAACTTGGTGCATATATTGATAAAGTTCATGACAGGCCATTTCTTTTCTCTCTACAAAATAGCAAACTCATTTATTTGGTTTCAAACTATTGCTCAATATGGCAAAATTGTCTATTTTGAGTAAACAGTTAATTGAAATCTTTTATTAGGACTTCAAATATGCAGAAATCTGCCTAAACAAACATTTTGGGGGAATAAATTATTGAATTATAATTATAGTAACAAGTCAAACTGAAAAACATGTTTTGTGAGTAATTTGGAATATACACTCAGAAAGTGTATGGTGTGTTTGACAAAGAATAAAACATGTACAATAATATCAATCATATCACTATCAGTAATAAAAAGTAGAACAAAGTCCTCCTCCCTTATTTTCTAAGACAAAGAGCTAAGATTTCAAAAATAAAATAGCTTATGTTGTGCCTATTTTTAAAAGAATAAAATACATTTTCTAAAAAATGAACCTAAAACAAGACTTAATTTTTCTTTTTTTCTTTCAAAAATATTTTAACTGAGCGTATTGCCACTTGGAGAAAATACTTTAAACATTTTTTAAAGCTAGAAAACACCCAAAAAATTGGAAGTGGGGTTTGTACAATGCACAGATAAATTTAGGGTGAGGAAATAAAATGAATGTATCATGCAAGACATGGCCACATGTTTCTTATTCCTAGAGCTGGCCAATCAGCTTTAGTATGTTCTGTATCACAGACCATAGCTGTCTTGTCATCCCTGCTCCTCATTTTACAGACATGTGTCTTTAATCCCAAAAAGAGCCAGTAGGAGAATGCTGGTGTGTAGCTGCCAGGGATGCCACCTCAGCCCTGCTGGAGAACAAATCAGAGTCATAACCTATGTAACATTTGGTCTCAGAAACCAACCCAATCACAAAGTATAAAATTTTAAAATCCCACCCCCCGCTTTTTTTTTTTTTTTTTTTTTTTTTTTGCTTTTCTACAAATATTGGCTGGAAAGTAACCCATTAACTCACTGGTAATCTAAAAGGACTAACTTAATAAGTCATAACATTCTCCCAGGTAAATAATGCAAAGTTTTATATATTGTGTTTGCATATAGCCTAAGGGCTCTCAAAGATGATAGGGAACCCATTTAATTTTTTTTTTAATTCCTTTGTTCATGTTTTCCAAATTCAAAGGCCTGAGATTTAAAATTAATGAGTGGGTCTGTAATCTTTCAGAGAGATCTTAACGGCCCACTTTCACAGAGTCACAAAGAGACTACAAGAAGGCCAAGCTAAAATTCATTTTTCTTCCTGAATGTGCTTGATGATTTAAACTCACAAAGAAAGAATTTTTTCTTAAAGGACAAATAAAAGCTTTCTGCTCACTCTTTCTTCACATTTGAGTATGACTCTCATACCACTGCTCTAAATGAAATTTGTCATACATCCTTATACAGATGGATGCGGGGTTTCTGTTGTGGAAAAGTATTTATCCCGTGTTAGCATAAAACAGGCTGGTATTTAGATGGAGCCAAAGGTTCCAACCCTTGGGAGACATAAGACATGGAGTGCACTGGCTTTCCACCATAGGGAAAGAGGAAGAACAATATTTAACTCATAGAACTGTGTATAAGCCTTCATGAGAAACATCAGCCACTTCCTCTGCCCTTGAGCGCATGCACTCATTAAAGACTCACTTCCTGCACTGGCCGGGTAGCTCAGTTGGTTAGAGAGTAGTTCAGTTGTGGGTTTGGTACTCAATTGGGGCACATACAAGAATTAATCAATGAGTACATGAATAAGTGGAACAAAAAATCTCTCTCTCTCTCTCTCTCTCTCTCTCTCTCTACTCCCTTCCTTTCTCTCTAAAAATCAATTAAACACACACACACACACACACACACACACACACACACACACCAACACAAAACAAAACAAAACAAAACAAAACAAATTAACTTCCCACATAGACCATAAAAACCATCCTTAATTGAAGTCCATGCCCACGTGACCTCTCAGAAGAGGAAGTCTGCAGCTCCTCCATAGAACAACGTAGGGTCATTTGTACAAAATTGAATCTGTTGATATAAACAAGGAATCCTCACCCACTCCACTAATGAGAAAGGGAAATCAGGAGTTGAGTTTATTCATGACTGTCTCCTGGTGACAGGATGTCTTATTTAGAGATCAGTATGTACCTATATACCTTATCACCCTTGAGTTTATCCTTCATTTTTCCAAAGAAGCAGATGTAAATTGGAAAAAAAAATATGTTATTGTATTTCTGGGTTCAGAATTGACTTTTAGAAAATTTTACTTGTTATTACTTTCCCTTAATTAAGAAAAACAACAACAATTTTTAAAATCCTCAATTAAAGATATAAAAGTAAACCAGAGCCAAAGTCATTTAGTCATCAAAATATGTGGCTATTAAATATTATCATCTTAATTTTGAAAAAATGATCAAGTTTTTTAGATAGTTTCAATGCCTTAACTTCAAGATCAGATAAAACATAGTAATGAAGAAAAAAAAAATGAATCAAGATTGTGTAACTTCCCAGTCAGTGACCCATATATGCCAGGAGTTAGTGTTCTAAATATAAAATAAGAATCAGTGTCACTCCATGGAGAAAAATGCCCATAGATTTTAACAAAGATAATCATTTGTAGCACTTTTGATTATTAAGTAATTAAAATTTATAAAAACCATATATATACCATTACTACTTTTATTTCTTGACCTTACACTTCATTTTCAAAAGTGAGAAGCTTTCTTTTGACCTTCTCCTATAGTATATTCTTGAAATGGGCTCATCAACCTTCTTAAATACTATAAATTTTATGTTTTATAAAATCTGAAAGAGCGTATAATTAGCAATGCAAATTGTGCGCTTAAAACCTGAAAGTTGTGCTGCCTTTTTCAAGTATTTATCCTCTGAAATGTTCAAAATAACATATTGACAAAGGTGTATGCTGTAGAGAAGCTTTAGCAAAACATCTGTGATATGATTGCTGCTATAGCAACTGGTTTATTAAACATTAAAATTAATAACTCCAAAAACCACTTAGGCTGACATGAAAGGAAGAACTTCATAAATGTAATTGAGGTGTAATAGGAAAATAATCTCCGAGCAGAGGGACCTCCTTCATGCTGCCTTCTGGGACCCGCACAATCTGCAGGAAAATGTCATGACTGGTCCTTGGGGGCCGGGAGAATATGAGAAAGTGAATTGTGGTAGAGCCTTGGGACATCTTAAAATATTTGTGTAAGTTTTTATTTCTTCCTAGGTTTTTTTAAGACCGTTATTTCCAGGTTTATGTCCCAGTCAGTAACCTCCAACCAGGGTCACATTATAACTTTTGTGGGTCTTAGGAATATTTGCCTCCATTGGACCTTACCATGATAATATTATCAATATTAACTTTTTTAAGACATACATTTTGTTTCTATTTAGGTATAATTTAATTGATTTTTATGGCCCTGAAAATTGCTTTTTATTCTGATGTGTGAATAAAATTAAAACTTTTTTTCTGACCCTCAATTTATTTATCCTTTTGATTTTAAATTCAAATATTTTCATGGGCCCAAGGTACTGTACCTCCAGTGCTGATGAATAAATCTACAGGTCCTCTTCTCACATATGTATTCTTCACCAACTTCATCTGCATAGATGGCTGCAATTACTACCTATATACAGATGCTCACAGTTGTCTGTCTGCAAGTCAGTATCTGCTTATCTAGAAGCCCAATGCCCTCTGAACATCTCTTGAATGTCTCATTGGTATATCACACTCAAGGTGTCTAAAAAACCAAATGCGTGCAGCAGTATGACTCAACAGCTCATACTTTTATTAGGATTCTCACCTGTTAATAGACCATACAACCCCCCAATTTACCATGAAGGACAAGACTACAGAAAATCTCGAGTTACCTGTGGTTGCTGGACTAGGACAGGATTTCATTTTTATTCACGTGTATCTATGTAACTATGATTTACAATTTATCTTCCTTGTATACTTTCAGGTAAGAACAGATACATTTCATTAAAACTGACATACCTGAGAAAGATAAAAATAAAAATATTAGTTAACTTCTAGATACTTTATTATGGGAGAGCAAACTCCTGTCTTATACTAAGACATGATCAGTTCAAAAGGGAATATGTTGAAACACTGAAATTTATCAACCCTTCTTCCCATATAACTCTGGTTTCAATTAAAATGAAGAAACTATCTATCTTATGACATAGTGAAATCTTTCAGGTTAAAAAAAAAGGCAGAGTTGTTTACTGAATTTATATTTATTGAAATGTCATTTTTAGGGACTAAATTGTGTCCTCCATGCCCAGATTCACATGTGAAAGTCTATACCGCCAATGTTACTCTTTTTGGAAATAGAGCCTGGAGGGAAGTAATAATTAAGGTTAAATTAGGTCACAAGAATGGGATCCTGGTCTGATAGGACAGGTGCTCTTATAAGAAGAAGAGGCCCCACAGATCCCTCTCCCCCCTCCCCACCTCCACGCACAGAGAAAAGGCCACGTGAGGTCACAGTGAGAAGGTGACTGCAAGCCAGGAAGAGAAGCTGTACCAGAAAGCAAACCTGAGTGCACCTGATCCTAGACTTCCAGCCTCCAGAATTGTGAGAAAGTAATTGTCTGTTGTTTAAGTCACCCCATCTGTGGCATTCTATTATGTCAGCCCAAGCTGACTGAGACAGTCACTAATAAAATATTTTGTCTTACCTGAGATTGACTAATCATTGTGATAATTACCACAGTCATCTCAGCGGGCTCCTTCCCAATAATTTAGTTTCACACCAGTTTCTAATGTGTTCAAGAAATAAGAACCAATATTCTTTGATTCCTTCCTGTGGTAAGCATTTTCAAACTCGACCCATAATCCTAAAAGGTAAATGCCGTTATTATCCCCATTTTATAGCTGAGAACACTGAAGCACAGAAAAGATATGAATCTGCATGAGGTGGTACAGCACATAAATAATGGAGTTACATTTGAAAGCGTACCACTCTGACTACAGGAGTTATTGTTTCTGCTTTACTAACACAGAATATTATATGGCCAATTAAAGAATAGGGGTGATTAGAAAATACTGAATATCAAATTTCTAATGCAGAGTTTTGAATAGGTTGATTTCTTGTTTCATAGTTGAGTTATGATAAGGAGGACAAATTATGTACCCTCCCTACCTGGCAGCATAGGTACTGCTGTGCCCATAACAAGGACTAATATGAAATAATAAAAATAATCAAATCTATAGCACCTTAATGTGTTTTTTAAATGTTTTTTTTTTTTGTTGAAAGTATTACATATGTCCTTTTTCCCCCCATTGACCTCTTCCATCCCACCCACATCCCCCATCCCAGCTCTTCATCAAACTATTATCTGTGTCCATGGGTTATGCATATATGCATACAAGTTCATTGGTTGATCTCTTCCCACCCGCCCACCCTCCCCTGCCTTCCCTCTGAGTTTGACAGACTGTTCGACTTTAATGTTAGGAGGGTCTTTCCAGCACTTTGGCCCAGCCATTTCACTGTGCCCCTGATAAGGGGGCTTTTGGAGATACAGAATGGCACTCCCAGCAGCAGCCATTTGCAGTTAGGTCGGACTTCTGGATGGATAGCCCAGCATTCTTTGCAGGACACCATGTGTTCGTCAGATTTCTTGCTGAGTTCATCTTTGAGCCCTCCTAGGAAAAAGACTAATTTTAATCAGACTGAGAAAGAACTGCAAGTTAGTGTGGGTGTACTTGGAAAGGACTCTGCTCCTAAGTTGAAGAGGCTGTTATTTAGGTAGTAGAAGCTCATCAGTCTCTCCTCCCACCTGGTCTGGACCTTCCTCTGGATTATAAGATGTAGTTTGTATCTAGATGACAGCTACCCAAGATGTCTTTTTGTTTTTTTAATCATCACCCAAGGATATTTTTTTATTGATTTTTACAGAAAGAGAAAGGGAGGGAGAGAGAAAGAGAAAGACATTGATGTGAGAGAGAAACATTGATCCCTCACCTCCCGTACGTGCCCAGACTGGAGATCCCACTTGCAACCTGGCTATGAGACCTGACTGGTATTGAACCCATAACCTTTTAGTGCATGGGACAACACTCCAAGCAACTGAGCCGCCCTGCCAGAGCTTACCCAAGATGTCTTATGATGAGTCCTGTTAAGATCAAATACCAACCCTTTGAAAAATGAGTACTTCTGTTAGAAATTATACACACACTTAAGATTATTTATTGTAGACTCATCAGTATAGGTTCCCTCCTGTTAGGGAAATCTGGTAAAATCATTAACTGAAAACTCATTACTGTTCAGTGATTTTTAATAAATAGAGCATTTCCTTTGAGTGTCAAAACAAAACAGCATCTTTCATGTGTGTCAAAATAGAAGAACTAGATGGGGGCTCTAAATTCCTATTATCACATTGGTTTTCAAATGTAAACTCACTTATTAAAAAAATCGCTGCAAATCACTGAAGCTATGATAACAGACCTCAGTTTCCATAACAATATTTTTGCTCACAGCACTGAAGAGTCCTTTTGCACATTTTAATGAAGTATTTGAAAGAGTTGTGGGCATCTAAGCAGAAATCCCACATTCTGCTACCCTGACACGCACTGTTTATTTTTAATAAAACTCTCTGTATGACAACAGGCAAGGTTAACTGGGTAGTTTCCTATTTATAGGGCAATCAACACTAGGGTGAATATGAAGACTTTTTTTTTAATCTTTAGCACTGATGCAACAAGTCAGCAAAAAAGCTTCCGCCCCAACTCTGTTAGGTGTTCTAAGATCAAAAGCATAAAACAAAGCAAATATCAGATACCCACACACACTTGCCACTTGAGTGAGATTTGCAATCACTCACATTTCACACTCTGCTCTAAAATTCTGTTGCTCATTTTTCTTAAAAAAAGATTCTTAAGTCCTGTAGTTCCTTATTCTACATGTGGCTAAAATGTCTATTAACTGTGGAAAGAAACATTCAAAGCCCTCAGCATAACAAAGAACATGTGGTTAATTATCATTTCTTTTAATTTATGGCAGAGGGGCTTTGCCTACCAGACAACCAAAAACCAATTTGAAAATGAAAGAGGTGAATTCTTGATGTGGTTGTTATTAAGGACAACTAATCATTAACATACCTTAATTAAATGCATTGGCTCTACCTTCTTTCTTTTTTTTTCAATTTTGTTTACTTTATTGTCAAACAGAAGACTTAACTGACTTTAAGTTGGTAAAACTAGTCAGACAAATGTTTTCCCACCTAAGTTCCCAGAAATACTTGCTCAGTGATTGGCCAGAGTGATTGATGGTTCTTCTGGGCATGTGGCCTAGCCAAGCCAACTGGGGTCACTTCCAAAGTTGGACATGGCCAGACTGCTCTGAAGAATGTTACTTTCTATGGAGCCATTATTAGCCAAATATGGGATTGTCCTATAGCATTCAACAGTCTGCTGACATCATAACCCAGATGAACAAACAACCACCAAACCAACCTTTCCAGGGGTATCTCTGCGTCACATCCCAAACTAAGCATTTAACCTCTAGAGGGGGGGGGTAAGGGTAGCTAAAATTTTAAAGGATCAAATGGAGAGATAGAGAGCAAAAAGAACATCTTAATTACAAATTGTGGTTCAGTTATATTCTTATAGATGCATCTAAATTTCTTTTAGAAATACATTATATCCAACAAAATTAAATTTTGTAAACAGCAATTTGATATATTTTGGCCTAGGTAAAAGGAATTTTAGCAATTGTATTAGGTTCTTGTGTTTGACCTTCCACCTCAAAATCTTTTACAACCAATTACCTATTTTGCTTATTGAACACTTACTCTATGCCAGACTCAGTTCTATGTCCTGAGGATTCAGAGATGAGAAAACATGTTCTCATTGTCATGAAGGTCCATTCAGTTGGTGAAGACCTACAATAAATGAACACATCCATATTATGTCAGTGATAGGTGCATTGAACAAAAATGTAAAGCAGGGTAGAAGTGTGTGGAGTAAACCAACAGAGCATGGTGGGGGGGGGGGGGGAATCAATGTTATTTTGAATAGGGTGCTCAAGAAAGACCTCTTAGGTAAGATGATGTTTAGCTGAGGCTTGAGTGAGAGGTTTGATATTGGAAATAAAATAATTTTTTCCAGAGAACATAGTATGCTCAAAGGCCATCAACCACCCACTGGGTAATAGAAATTATGTATTTTTAAGGGGGTGGTGAAGACAGAAGTCTAATTCATGTGCAGACATAATTAAAACTCTAATCTTCACCAGTGAATCCTAGACCATTCTCAGTAAAGACATCATCAAAAATAATTTTATTAAATTTGAGACATAATACAAGTATTCATAAGGGGTGCAATGGTTCCAATTTGAAATGGGATCCAAATTCAGAATAATGAATAATTAAAAATGGGGCCAGAAACAAAATTAATCTCAATAAGAACAAATTAATAAAGGATGCAAATAACAACTTGAGAAGTAATTTCATGAATTTTATTAAATCTTCATAACAGCTCTATGTTGTTGGAATTTACTGCTTTACTCTCATTGAAGAAGTCATGAAAATGAGATTAGTGAAGAAATCATACCAGGCAAAAGTCACACAGGTGCATTGGGTTAGAGATGGTGAAGTTTCTATTGAAAAGTGAATTGAACTGGCCTTAGTAACTTGCTTATGCAATGAAATACATCAGAAGAAACTTTCTGGGACTTCCAGGACTAGTCAAAAGCAGTTTTGCATCTGATTTCCTGGAAAACCCTTACTGGGTATCCTAAGCTGGCATATAGACGTTCCATTAGCCTAAAATTGCCATGCTCAGATGGTCACATGCATGTATGACCAGGTGGGCCCAATCTTCTAGCATCCCTTTCAAGGGCTACTTGCACCATCCAGACAAGCTTATCTACCACCTGTACATCTCTGAGTGGCCTCCATGAATACATATAGAACAGAAGAGGCACCTGACTGTGTCCTGTCCTGTTCTTGACCCATAAAATTAAGAAATATAATAAAATATTTGTTGTATAAAGCCACTATGTTTGTGAGGTAGTTTGTGAAACAATAATAGATAACTGATTCACCAGGTGGTAAATGGACTCAAATATGAAATTTAAAATAAAGTGTATAACAGTGTGGTTGAGAAGGTCCTAGTAGAAATAAATCATGAAATTGGGATGTCTAAATAACAATATAGGACACCTATGCAGACTTGAAAACTGAAATACCAGGACAAAGAAAGAAAAATCAGAGAGAAAGGAATTTGTCATTTTATACAGCACTGAGTGTGGAAGACATTACAATTTTAGGGAGTTATTTTAAGGAACTCAATACTAGGGTGAGTTCATAAATTGAACTTACTGTAACTTGCTGTAAAATCCTTTAAAGATGGTTTCTGTAGTAGTTCTGAAACACATAGGTTGGTATCTTCCTATACAGCTCAAGAAAATTTCTTGAATGTGAATTTTATGTCTCAGTCTTCCTGGACACGAGTAAACTGGAAGATATAAAAATGTAAAATAAATAAACATCTTTGAACTCATAAAATCAAAGGACAGAACTCCAGAGAGGCACGGAGTAACTGCATAGGATTATGACTACATTTGGAGACAAATTATCCTATGTAATAAAAGCCTAATATGCTAAGTGTCCAGTCGACCAGTAGGCCATTCAACCAATCAAAGTATAATATGCTAATGATATACTAAGGCCGCTCAACCCCTTACTATGACATGCACTGACTACCAGGGTGCAGACAGCTGACTGGTAGGTTAGTGTGCTGCTGGAGTCTGACTGATCAGTAATGAGCGAGATGGGCCAGACACACCCTGGAGCCCTCTCACAGTCCCTCCCTGGCTGGCCAACCTCCCATGTCTCTCCCTGCCCTGATTATGCACCGGTGGGGTCCCTCAGCCTGGCCTGTGCCCTCTTGCAATCTGTGACTCTTCAGGGAATGTCAGAGAGCAAGTTTTGGCCTGATCCCACATGCCAGGCTGAGGGACCCCACTGGTGCATGAATTCATGCACTGGGTCTCTAGTTTGGCCAATAATTTACTTAATAGCAAATAAATATTTTCAATTTAAATGTTTATATTCAGTAAAAGGTCAAAGAATATATATATATTTTTTTAGTTTCAGAGTTTGAAAAAATCTGGTCTAGTTGTTTGCCTTTGTTTTTTTTTGTTTTTTTTTTTTTAATTGGGTTGCTATTACAGACAGAGTATTTCTAGAGTACCATTTTTATACTGTCAGAGGCACAAAGAAAGAGACCACAGTGATAGTTCAGAGGATACCAACTGATTGTTTGCCACATTTAAGAATTGTGAGGTAAGACCGAGCCTCTTAGGAAATGTAGTTCTTCTAACCAGCAAAGAAATTAGAAGTACAGATAGGCTTCAAATGAAAAATATATCCTTGGTTCTGTAATTCTATCCTGTTTCTTCTGTGCCCAGGACAAAACCCAGCATGCAGTTTCTTGAAGACCCTAATTGAGGGTCAGCCTCTCTGCCCTGCAGTTGTAATTGAGCTGATGAATGGTCCCTTCATTATCTTTCAGTCCAAATACCAGGGGGATTGTCAGGAGGCAAACTCAGTAGGTAATTGCAGAAACACCCACTTCGTATCATCCACTTAGTTTTAATCAAACTCTTGGCAAGGCAAGTTGAAGACCTACCAGGCAGTGGGAATACACCAGCATGGTATCTTGCCATAACATTAGTAGGTGGAGTACATTTCACAGGAAGACACCAGCTCCCACCCACCATCAGTTGACAGTGTTCAGAGTTTTTTCTATGATAAAGGCTGAAGATTTACAGGCATACACCTATAATTCCCCTCAGGTGGCTCCCCACTATCTTGCTGGTATTTTTCTAGTGCCAATCAAGTGGTGCTTCTGGACTATGGCTTTGAGAGCCTCCCCATCTTGACTGTACATCTAGTGACAGTCTGTAAGTAGCTTGGGTGTACTCCCCATCCTCCTGTCCCTCTGATCTCAGGCAGTGCCCCTGCCCACTCACTGGTTCTGTCTCTAGCCTTTTCTTCTCCCGAGTTTTCATCTCTGTCCAACACTTTGTTCCTTCAGGCATTACAACTCCTTGCTGTGCTGTCCAAAAAATTAACTGGGAATTTATCAAAGACAATATAAATATCTGCTGGATAAATTATTTAAATTGAGCCAATAGTGTGTTAAAATAATTTAAAAATATAGTACTGTTCTTTTATTGTTTAAACCAGTTTCTGTGGGAAGAACCAATATTATAATGACTTTCAGCTTTTATCTTTGGTATTTAAGAATCTTAGTTTTCTGAAATCATAGCTCTTTTTTAAAAAATATATTTTATTGATTTTTTACAGAGAGGAAGGGAGAGAGATAGAGAGTTAGAAACATCGATGAGAGAGAAACATCGATCAGCCACCTCCTGCACATCTCCTACTGGGGATATGCCGGCAACCCAGGTACATGCCCTCGACCAGAATCGAACCTGGGACCTTTCAGTCCGCAGGCCGACGCTCTATCCACTGAGCCAAACAGGTTTTGGCAATCATAACTCTTTTAATTGAATTTCCTTATAGTCAATTTCATTTAGATTCATTCTGTAAAATGGCATTTCCAAATTTTGGCTAGTGACTTATTGCCCAGATAGTTACTTTCTGACTTTTGTTCGTATGCCCAACTGACGACCAATTGGCCAACAAATCCTGCCTATGTTCTTTTTTTTTTAAATTTTGTTTTATTGCTTAAAGTATTACAAAGAGTATTACATATGTCTCCTTTCCCTCCCCCCTTGACATTCCCCCAGCCTCCCCTACCCCCCAATGTCTTATGTCCATTGGTTATGCTTATATGCATGCATACAAGTCCTTCGGTTGATCTCTTACCCCCCTTCCGCCCCCCAACCCTCCCCAGCCTTCCCGCTGTAGTTTGATAGTCTGTTCGATCTTCTTTTTATCTTTTTCTCCAATTACATAATCACAAGTGATCTCCACAAGGACCATTGAAATCAATTTTGTCTTGCTTGTCCCTATTACAATCTATTCTTTCACTACCAACAAAATATATTTCTAACCCAAAATGGAATCTGTTGCTTCTCTAACAACTTTGGCTTCCCCACCCACCCTCCAGCCCAACAGTGAGGCCTAGTATCCTTGGAATACAGTGGGAAAACCTCTAACACCTGCCACTAACCACCTTCTTTGTGCTCATCCCTTCTCCCATAAAACTTTGCCTCCAAACACACCAATATCAAAATATGTCAGAATTTAACAAACGTCCATGCATTTACTCAAGCTATTTCTTTGCTTAGAAAGAATTTCAAGACTCCAAATAGAAAGCCCTATCTTCCCTGAAGCTTTTTCTAGCTTTATGTAGGTATCTCTCATGTTCCTATAGGACTTTAATCACACACCTCAGAGCACTCATCCGATGATGCTGAAATGATTTCATTGTATATATCTTACCATCACATGGCTGCAAGCATCTCAACAATAGGTAGCATTCTTCTCACTGTGGAGGCTCAATGCAAATATGGTGATAGTGTCTTTTCTTTTAAGTTGAAATATTCAATTATGAATGGAACTTATTTCTTCTAAGCAATATAACAAATTTCATGGAATAGTCTCTCCTTGCTATTTGTATTCATTGAGTTTGAGCCATGACCTTTTTTTAAAAAAAAACAATCCCTCATGCATATACAGGACTTAGCATGTACATGTTTTCCCTGCTATTCAAAAGTAGTTCTCCTATGAAAACATTCAGAAGCCCAATCGGCATAAAGCAAAGATGCAATTACCATTAATTTATATAGAAACATGTTTTAGCATTTCCAGGCCCCCAAAATAACCTATCAAATCATATCAAATATGCTTAATTATATCTAGATTTAGACCAAGCTTAACACTCTTATGAGCACTTTCAGGGTTTTCTGATACCTTAGCACACACCTTGCTAATCTTCCTCACCGGTGCTAATGGAGATAAAGCACAGACACGCACAAACACAGTTCAGATCTATGGTGCTTGATGTTGTGTTTTACCTGGAAAAGGAGGTGGGTTGGCTGTGCCAGTTGTTGATGTTGGGGGTGCATGTTGCCTGTGTAACAGCTTTTTACCTTTTCTCATAAAAGCGAAAATTCTCTTCTGATTTCTTTTGGTTATCGAAAACATATACTAACATAGGTCTTTTGTAAAAGAAAAGTGCTGTAGTGAAAACTTTGGAATAGTGGGGATCACTGTATTTGGATTTCATTCTTTTTTTGAATAAATAAGTTTCTCATATTATTTTACAAATGAAATGTTAAATTTCATAAAATATTCCCAAAGTTTAACATATTTAAATCTACATAATAATTAAAAAAATATAAGGTTGCGAAAACACCAAGGGCATATAATAGGTCCATTTCACCAGAAAAATTTAATTTTGGCAGCAGTGCAAATTGTTAATTTTGTTATCTCATTGCACATTTGAGAGTAGGTAGTAGATGATTTAAATTTATGCATTTCAGTGACTTTCATCAAAGAGCCTATAACAAAATATACTTTATGAGAACATTATTTAACTATTTGAAACCTTGTTTACACTTTAAAAAAATCAGTACACAGTTCCTTATTTATATTTTATATAAGAAAATAGTTCCTTTAAACAAAAAGGGAACCTATTGCAGAAAATTATTTGAATTCCCCTGGCCTTTACCCCAGCCCACCTACAGACATTGCAACGACGTCCACTTGGCATGCAAACTCCATTAGGAGGGAAAATATTCTTCCTGACATTTATGGGTTTATTTTTTAAGGAGAAATTATAAAACTTTCCAAATATGTAGAAATCCATTAAAAGAAATGGTGTGCTACAGGCGGGACTCACTTTTATGGTATTGCATGTCATTGAATCACTGCTCTCACCACGTAAACCTTCTTTCCAATTAGACCAGGTACCACAAGAATCAGGGCACGCATAAACATCCTAAACACATACTGAACATACCACTTGAAATTTGCCACCAGCCTATTACAATATATCCATCAAATACTCCAAGGAGGTAAGCCACACTACACTGCAGGGACATTTAATAATGTTTCACTCAAACATCAAGTGCTTTAAAAACATCGCACACCCCTAATGCGGTAGATAAACATTTTATCTCTCTACTTGGGATGGCATATAATTTTCAGCCTTTGATCTAGTATAACTTAAGGTGTGTCAAGATGGATTTTTGGCAGAGCAGCCTAGTGAAAAGAAAGGTTTAGCACATTGGTTCCTGGAGATGCACATCCCAGACACGGGCTTTGGCAAGAGTGAGGATCGTACAGCCAGTTTGACTGTAGGAAATAAAAGAGGTGCTATTTGAGGGAAAGAACTTGAGTTAAAATGGAATTGCTGCTGTAAAAGATGTTCAACTCACATTGCCATATGGATTTTTTGGAAGCGTTCCCATGTATATTAGCTCTATTCTTGGCACTTGGAACAGCATTTGGATCTGCAACATGCTTTCACTGCTTTGCAGCTCACTGAAGGTAATGTCATATTGTCACACCTTCACAGTAAAAATCATTGACAATTTCAATAATAAGGTCTGGATAAAAGCTCAATAATTTATCTTGTACCTTGGAGCCCATAATAACAAATACATTGTCTAATACAGTTAAATGTTACTCCATAATTTGACATAGAGGTATTTCACTAATTTACATTGACAGTGAGAAAAAGTATTTATTTGGAAAATTTACATAAAATAAATACAATATGTGTCAAATTTTGGTTAATTTGAAAAATACTGCTATATTACCTAATGCTTCTGTGCAAATATATATATATATATATATATATATATATATATATATATATATATATATATTATATATATATAAAAGCCTAAGCAGCAGAACGACTGAAGAACCGGTCAACCAGTCGCTATGATGCACACTGACCAACAGGAGGCAAACGCTCAATGCAGGAGCTGCCCCCTGGTGGTCAATGTACTTCCACAGCAGGAGTGCTGCTCAGCTGACTGACCTGTGCACCAGCAGCCCACCAGCTTGGTGGCAGCCAGTCCTGCAGGTCCAATCTCCGGAGAACAACAGACCAGGCACTTACAGACCTGCACCACTGGCCTACAGCACTGCCAGCCTCCTGGAAGTCAGCCTTAGGCACCACGGCCGCTTCCCCTACCTAGACAGTCTGCAAAGAAAAAATGATAAAAAAGAAGCTACCAGATGGTTTCCGACAACCGGAGGGAACATCAGTGGGACATATCCAGATCTCAGGCTGGTAAGGGTGTCCCATCACCCGCCTGGAAGGCTGATCCCATCCTGGTCCTCCCTACCCCCCTTGGGAAGGGCACCAGATGCAGGGCTTACAGCTGGCAAGTGTCGCTGCTGTAGCAGGAGCCTCTCCCAATCGTGACTGACTGGGCATGAGCCCTTGGCAGGCCTAGCAGGGCTGGGATGAGTGGGAGTGGCAGGCAGGAGCAGCAGGCGGCATTTACTGCCCATTTCAGCCTGATCCCTGCAGGCCACCCCGAGGGTACCCACCAGTGCACAAATTCATGCACCAGGCCTCTAGTCTACAAATAATTCTCAAGTGAATTCATTATCATATTAAGAATCTTCAAAGGCAACATGCATCATTCATTCACTCACCCATTCATTGTTTTATTTATTTATTCATTTAAGAACTATTTATTGAGCATATGTCATATAACAATCACTGTATTGAGTTTGGAGGATTCATATCAAGTTTAGTAAAAAACTACATCCAGTTCTTTTCTGGTGGGTTCTCCTATTGCCACATTACATAGAGCCTTAAATGACTAGAATTTTTTTTAAAAGCTAGGATATAGAGGTATTACATAATATAACTAAGAGCCTGGATATTGTAGAAAGATCTTGATTTAAATTCTCATGCTTTTGGTCAATATTCAGATAGTGTGGAAAAGGTAATTAGGTCTCAGTACTTTAATATAATCCTGTATAATAAAAATGTAGTATGCAAATTGTTCTCTTGACCAGGAGTTTGGCCAGGGGGTGGGGCTGCCTGGGAGGAGGGAGGGAGTACCTGGCCAGCAGCCGGCAGCCATAGGAACCCTACCAGTGCACGAATTTCATGCACTGGGCCTCTAGTTATCTATAAAATGGAGATTCTTTATGGCAGTATTTTAATGTGGGCACTTTTTAACTATGGAGATATTTTACTTCTAACTATGTTACCAACTAAAAAATTGTATTGCAATTTTTCCAAAATCTATTTATTTTGGGAATACTAATATATGTGAGGCAAGATTTAAAAGATGCAAAGTGATAAAAAAAAAAATCAAGTCTCTTCCTTGGTAGCTATTTCCAAACATCTGGTTTTTCTCCATATGGACAATCACTTTTTGAGTATCTCTCCAGAGATAATCACAGACTTTGACACATATGTCTGTGTGTTCATGTATACACAGATATTTTTCCACACAAATAGCAATGTGTGCACTGAAATTATAGATTACTCTATATGGATATGTAAGAGCTGCCTTATTCTTTTTAAGGCATGCCTAATATTTTATTGAACAGATGTCTCATAACTCTTATCCAATCATCTATATTTGCATGAATATATTTCTATGATGTCAGTAGTACAAATAAGGCTTCAGTAATTTTTCTTGCTCATAATTTGATACATGTGCAAACATACTTGTAGACTACACACAAAAAGGTAGAATCAGTAGGTAAAAAAGTTATGAATTTTGTTTTGATGAATATTGTCCTATAGTCCTTCATATAGATTATGAATATTTACACTCATGTGTAAGAGTCTGTTTTCCCACAAACTTGGGACAAGGAATATCACTAAAGGCTTCACTTTTTGCCATTCTAATATGTGAATTACTGTTGCCTTGATTTTCACACTTCTCTTGATATGAGAAAGCTTGAGAACCATTTTACATATTTGAAAAACTTTTCTAGAAACTTTTTGTGCATATCATTTGCCCATGATTCTAGTGAATTATTTTTCTTTTACTAGATTTTTATAATTTATTTAATATATTAAAGTATTATGGGAATTAGGCATTTGTTTAATTAATGTGTCAGTTTCTCCCAGTTTGTCACTTTGTTTTAACATTTTATGTTTTTTCACTACAGACATTTGTAACTTTAGGTAGCCAAATATCAGTTTTTTCATGGATTTTCTGTTTTATATTATACTCAAAATGCCTTTTCTTACTACATACATGATCATTAAAAAACACACAGACAAAAAACAAAAACAGCAACTCTCATGTTTTCCTCTAGTATTTTTGTTTATGTTGATACTTTGATGTTTGAGAAATACTATCTAATAAAAGAGTAATATGCAAATTGACCATCACTCCAACACACAAGATGGCCACCCCCATGTGGACACAAGATGCCCAGCAGGGGAGGGCAGTTGTAGGCAATCAGGCCAGCAGGGTTGGGCAGTTGGGAGGGACCAGGTCTGCAGGGGAGGGCAGTTGTGGGGGAATCAGGCCTGCAGGGGAGGGCAGTTGGGGGTGACCAGGCCAGCAGGAGAGGGCAGTTGGGGTTGACCAGGCCAGCAGGGGAGGGCTGTTAGGGGCAATCAGGCCAGCAGGGGAGGACAGTTAGGGAATACCAGCCTGGCAAGGGAGGGAAGTTAGGGGCAATTGGGCCAGCCAGGGAGGGCAGTTGGGAGTGACCAGATCAGCAGCTGAGTAGTTAGGCATTGATCAGGCTGGCAGGGGAGTGGTTCAGGGGTGATCAGGCTGGAAGGCAGAAGTAATTAGGGACAATCAGGCAGGCAGGTGAGCGGTTGGGAAGCAGCAGTCCTGGATTGTGAGAGGGATGTTCGACTGCCTGTTTAGGCCCAATCCCACTGGAATCGGGCCTAAATGGGCAGTCGGACATCCCTCTAGGGGTCCCAGATTGGAGATGTTGAAGGCTGGGCTGAGGGACACCCCCCTCCCCCATGCATGAATTTCGTGCACCGGGCCTCTAGTGTATTGAATAAAAGGTATGAAGTAGAATTCAAGATTTATTTTTCAGATGCTACATAGTGTTCTTTTACCATTGATTGAATAATCATTTTCCTACTATATAAAATGCACAATTAGCTTTTAGCAAATTACTTTATGTATTTGAGTACATATCTGGATTTTATGTATGGATCTCTTCATTTTTCATATATTCATTCACTTGAACCTCATAATTTTACTTATCCTATATAATAAAGAGGTAATATGCAAATTGGCCATCACTCCAACACAAGAGGGCTGCCCCCATGTGGTCAAAGATGGCCACCCCTTGTGGACAGAAATGGCCGGGAGAGAAGGGCAGTTGGGAGGGACCAGACATGCAAGGCAGGGCAGTTAGGGGTGACCAGGCTGGCAGAGAAGGGCAACTGGGGGTGACCAGGCCTGCAGGGGAGGGCAGTTGGGGGTGACCAGGCCTGCAGGGGAAGGCAGTTGGAGGGGATCAGGCCTGCAGGGGAGGGCAATTGGGGGTGACCAGGCCAGCAGGGGAGGGCAGTTAGGGGATAGGGTCTAAACAGGCAGTCGGACATCCCTCAAGGGGTCCCAGATTGGATAGGGTGCAGGCTGGGCTGAGGGACAACCCTCAGCCCCCCCCCCAGGAACAAATTTTGTGCACCAGGCCTCTAGTAACCTTATAAAATACAATAATATCTAGTAAGGTTATCTTACTCTTATAAGTCTCTCTGTATTTTCCACATTTTGGGGACTTACTTTTTTTTTTCTTTTTTCCTTAACTCTTTTGTGAAAATCTTTGCTTATTCTTTAAAAAATAAATATAAATGTATTTGCATTTTCTACCAACACAATTATGTACTTTGTGAACAAGAACAATTTTACTTCATACTTCCCATACTTATAGTTTCTTATTTTTACCTTAGTATACTAGCTAGCACATTATAATACCGCATGTGAATGAGAAAAACAGACATCCTCCCTTTTCTTGAATTCAAAGAAAGCTTTCACTGTATTAGAGTTATAATGCTTGCTGTAGATTTTTTGCAGCTTTATCTACAGAGTAGAAATGATCTATTTTGTTTTCCAAGTGACTTTTATAAAAACATAAATGGATAGTAAATTTTATCAAATTTTTCCCATCATCTACTAAAATACGCACACTTTTCATCATTAGTCTATTAGTGTGATGAAGTATAGTAATTAAATATATAATGTTCACCTACAGGCTTTCCTGGAATAACCCAAAGTTGATTGGTTATTTAATTTGTTGTAAGATGTACCATTGATTTAATTTACTAATTTTTGTATACATGGTTGTGACTAGTATTGGTGTATAATTTTTCTTTCTTCTATTGTCTTGTTAAGAGTTAGAATCATGTTGTGCCAGCCTCGTGAGTGAGATAAAGTCTGTGACTTCTGTATTTATTAGTGTGTTTAAAAGTGAAGTGTATGTGTGTGTATATGTATACTATAGTATATATAATGCTTGATATAAGTATTCCTAGAAGCCATAGGAAATTATTTTTTCCCACAAAACAATTATTACTGATTCAATTGTTTGAAATGACAGCACTATACTGTTTTGAACCTGATTTGAGTAAAATGTACTTAGAAATTCATTTGTGTAATCTAAAATTCCAAGTTGATTGACATACTAGAGGCCCGATGCATGAAATTTGTGCAAGGGGCTTGGCCCTCACAGCTGCAGCAGGTTGCCTCAGCCCTCACAACCCCGGCTTTTGTCCAGAAGGTTGGCCGGAAAGACATCTGCTCTAATTAGCATTTTACACCTTTATTATTATAGATGATTTTTAGAAAATTTTCTACTTTTTTTTTTTAGCATGCACAACATTTAGATCCTTATTTTTACAGATATTTGTGTCTCTCTTCTCTCTTTATTCTAAATCACCCTATTTTTGCCAATTTTCTCAGTCTATTCAAAAAAGCAATTTTTCATTTTTTTATTCTTTCACTTTTTTATTTTGAACTTTATTAAATACTGCTTTTGTATCTAATATTTCTTCTTTCCACATCTTTTGATTAATTTTGTTCTTATCTTATAATTTCTTAAAATGAATGTTAGGATGCACTTGTTATGTACCAAACTGATTCAGCTGAACTTTAGTTCCCAGAATTGCCTTTCTCATATGTTTCCAGTCAGGGTGGAGATTTTTTCAGGGAGATTTTCTTGGGGAGATATGGGATAAAGAAAAGTAGCCACCATGTGTAGCACATACTTTCTCCTGGCTATTTGATTAAATGCTAATCTGGATGCTACTGGGAAGGGATTTGCAGAGAAGACTGAAGTCTCAATCAGTTGATTTTAAGTTGATCAGATGGAATATTATAATATTATTCTTAATCAGATAGAAGCTCTAAAATCAGGCAGCACCTGGGCCTGTGATTGTTCTCTCCTCCCCTTTCTTTTTCCCTTCCTTGTCTCCCATCTGTAGACTTCAAACTTCATCTCATGCTCCCGATAATTCTCCACTCTTCACTAGAACATGATAATGTAGGATTTATTATTTATTATTTTATAGATGAGGAAACTGGAGATTAGAAACAACGTGCCCTACAGTATCCAGCTGCAAGCCAGAATTTGAACTTTTATCTGTCTATATTGCACTCATAATTTGAAAATTAAAAAAAAAACACATTAGAATGTTTGCTTAGGAAAATATATCATTGCCAAATGCACATATATTTCAGCTTCTTCTAGGCTTTGCTGGGTAGTTTAAAAAGGTTGCTGCAAGAAGTAACCTCGCTGGACAATATGGTGTGTCTGGTAATTTATCAATTTGTTTATATATATTAAAGTTCTTTTATTATTGATGTACTTGTTTATAAAAGCAACAACATCAACCTTCTCTAGTCTTGAAAATGGCACTATCAAACGTCACTCTCAAGTCTGCATGCCTAAGAATGCCTTAATGCAGCATCATAAACTACCTTAGACAATCTTACTGAGGACATTTCTATTTTTTCATCATTTTGGCAAAGTATTTTAGGTGTGAGGAGGCAGAAATTTATCTGGGAATTATTTTGTTTTTTCCACCAAAGGTAAGTTTAACTGTTTCACTTAGAGCTCCTCAGTGACTATGAAAATAGCTCTGTGTGTCTGTCTACCTCATGGGCAATGCTGAGTGTGCTAGTTAGCATAGCTGTCAGAACTTTAACTCCTGGACTGTTTTTCTTCCCTATGTTTAAATTGGCAACTTTAATGTTGCTTTACTACGCTTTAGTATCTAATTGCCTAGAATTTTATATTAAGCAAAAACGTAATTTCTTTGGAAATATGCATTCAAAAATATATAGACAATGATATCATGTAGAAAGAATTTGCAAAGGGCAAAAAAAAAAAAATCAGCAGTTAATGTTTAGCTTTTGAATTTTAGTTTCCACTAAAATGATTTTACCCTTATGACTAATCACGATTCCAGCTTAAAAATATATTTCTAGAGGGACTTCTGCATATTTTAGTCTAATCTTTTTAAAGAATCAAATGACTGTGTTCAAAATATATTTCGGGAAAATATTTAAATTAAAATGTAACAAAATTAGAAAATATAAAAATTGCATGTTATTAGAAGATTTTAAACTATGAGTTCTATGCTAATTCACTCAAAGATAATAATTCTGGTTTAAGTGGTTTCTCGTAGCTTCCAATTATAAATTAGATTCATTGGAAGTCACATGAGTTCTTTTTATTTATTAGGGTACCACTTAATTCACTAAGTAGGCCCTCAAGTGTCCAAAAGAGCTAATTCAGCAACCAAATTTATTTACCCAAAATTTGGAGAATCTAGACAAAAGGTGCATCTGCCCCATTAATCAAAATTGATTCTACATAGATATGTTATTGTTTAAATATCTTTACATCAATGAGAAATGGAGCGACTCTCCATTAAAATACAAATCAAGCTAACATCCTATCTAATAAAAGAGAAACATGGTAATTGGCTAATCACGGCGATATGCAAATTAACTGCCAACTAAGATGGCAGTTAACCGCCAACAAAGATGGCGGCTAATTTGCATACTGCAGGCAGGATGGGACAGCCCCATCCTGCCTGCCCCTCCGCCATCCAGTCCTGCTATCTGTGACCTGGATGGTGGGCAACCCAACCCAGGGCTGGCGGGGCGTGACCGCAGCTGTCCCCTACTGGCCAAGACCCCAACCGGCTCTCCCGCCAGCAGACCAGGGCTGGCGGGGCAGCTGCGGCGTCCCCCCACACTCACGCCCCAACCCACAAGACCCGGGCTATCAGGGTAGCTGCGGCATCTGCCTGCAGTCACGCCCCCCATCTGCTCTCCTGGCAGTCCGGGGAGCTAGGGGTCCCTTGCCCGAGCCTAAAGCCTTGGTCAGAGACGTTAGGCTTGGGCAGGGGTGGAGCCTGCAATCTGGGGAGCTGGGGGTCCCCTGCACAGACCTAACGCCTTGGCCAGAGGTGTTAGGCCTGGGCAGGGGCAGAACCAGCCATCGCAGGGAGCAGGGGCGGAGTCAGCAATCCTGGGAAGCTGGGGGTCCCCTGCCCAGGCCTAATGCCTTGGCCAGAGGCGTTAGGCCTGGGCAGGGGCAGAACCAGCCATCGTGGGGCGGAGTCAGCGACCCTGGGCAGCCGGGGGGCCCCCTGCCCAGGCCTAATGCCTTGGCCAGAAGCATTAGGTCTAGGCCGGGGCAGAGCAGGAGATCCCTGGGAGCTGGGGGTCTCCTGCCCAGGACTAATGCCTCCACCAGAGGCCTTAGGTCTGGGCAGGGGTGATGCCAAAGATCGTGGGTAGCAGGTGCGGAGCCAGGGATGGTGGGAGCTGGGGGTCCCCTGCCCAGGCCTGACACCTCTGCCAGAGGCCTCAGACTTGGGCAAAGGGCCGATCCGGGGATCGGAGGGTGATGAGGGTCAACTCCTCTGGCCGAGGCATCAGGCCTGGGCGGGGGGCAGAGCCAGCAATCGGAGGGTGATGGGGGTCAACGCCTTTAGCCCAGGCATCAGGCCTGGGGGGGGGGTGGAGCCAGCTATAGGAGGGAGATGGGGGTCCCCTGCCCAGGCCTTATACCTCTGGCGGAGACATCAGGCCTGGGCAAGGGGCCAATCTGGCAATCGGAGGGTGATGGGGGTCAACGCCTCTGGCCAAGGGGTCAGGCCTGGGCAAGAGTGGAGCCCATGATTGGGGAGATGGGGTTCCCCTGCCCAGGCTTGAAGCCTGGGCCAGAGGTGTCAAGCCTGGGGCGGGGTTGGGTGGGGTGCCAAGCCGCCGATTGGTGTGAACTACAGAGGAAGCACCTTTTCTGACCGCTCATTGGTTAAGCTCCCTGTATGCCACTGGTAATATTCTTAGTAACTTGGGTAATAAGAATCCAAACCAGTGATCTAGGGTTTTTCACCATACTCCTGGTGAAAAAAACGAAGGTCTGCTGCTGGAGGGCTAAGAAATGTCATAAACTGCCCTAGCCGGTTTGGCTCAGTGGATAATGCCTTGGCTTGCCGATGGCAGGGTCTGGGTTCAATTCTGACCAAGGGCATGTACCTAGGTTGCAGGCTCCTCCCTGGCTGGGGCCCAGGTCAGGGCTCATGCAGGTGGCAACCAATCAAAGTGTTCCTCTCATTTTGATGTTTCTCTCTGTCTTTCCCTTTCTCTTTCACATTCTCTAAAAATCAATGGAAACATATCCTCAGGTGAGGATAAAAAAATAATAAAGAAATTATTATTATATGAAAGACACATCTTGAAAATGCCTAAAAAAGTTGTCATTTTTTCATGGTGATGGGACTAGAGTCCGTGTTGATGAAAAAACCTTGGTGGCTGTGGTGACTGGCAGTAGCTGCAGTAGTGGGGTGATGGGGCTGGTGCCTTCCCCTGATCAGCCCGGTCACCTCCCACAAAGGGAGGCCAGACTGCGGCTTAGGCCCGCTCCCCAAGGGGAGCTGGGAGTGGGCCTAAGCCGTCAATAGGACATCCCCTGAGGTCCCAGTATGTGAGAGGGGGCAGGCTTGGCTGAGGGACACTCCCCCCCCCCGCCAGTGCACGAATTTCGTGCACCGGGCCCCTAGTCCTATATAATAAAAGGCTAATATGCAAATTGCCCCCTTGACTGGGAGTTTGACCAGGGGTTAAGGCCAGCTGGCCAACTGCCTTCAGCCCTTCCCAGCAGCTGGCCCTGCCCCAAATTGGATCCCCCACTCCCAATCCATCCCCCAACCATGCACAAATTCATGCACCAGGCCTCTAGTTAAATATAAAGTGCACTAGAAAATTTATAAATTTAAATCAGTGCCAAATATTTAGATTTTTTCCAAACTATTTGAGAAAAAGTTTTTCTTATTGAATATTATTGAAAAAAGTTTTATTTTGTTTTCTGTGTATTTATGACTGATAAAAATTTTAAACACAATGAGGATTATTCTATGTCCTTTCAATTTTATATAAAATCATCAAAACGTGACACTCTTCTTTTTTGTAGCTGTTTGATACAGATGCCAATTCTAGTGTTTATTTAACTCATAATATCCCATAATACAGACTTGAATTTAATTTGAAAAATGCAATAATCATTGTTATATTAAATTTACAGCAAAATGCTAGATAAAAATTATCAAAATTTTGACTGCAGGTAAGTAAATCTGATGTTTCATGCCCTTTTTGATAAAAAACAAACAAACAGCCTTAACTGGTTTGGCTCAGCGGATAGAGTGTCGGCCTGCAGACTCAAGGGTCCCAGGTTCGATTCCGGTCAATGGCATGTACCTTGGTTGCGGGCACATCTCCAGTGGGGAGTGTGCAGGAGGCAGCTGATCGATGTTTCTCTCTCATCGATGTTTCTAACTCTCTATCCCTCTCCCTTCCTCTCTGTGAAAAATCAATAAAATATATTTAAAAACCAAACAAAACAAAAATAACCCAAACAGGTGTCTGTTTATTTTTTCACACAATCATTAATTTAGCTAAGATCTTGAAGGTCATCTTGAATAAGTTCCCACTCAATATTGCAATCCTTTTGTTCTTTCAAAGACTGTTGGTTACTGAGTCATTACATAATTCCAGGAATGAGAAACTACACTTGAAAAAAATTAATCATTGTGGTTCATTAGTCGACAGATCTATTTTTATATATTCCTTCACATTATTCCACAAAAATAAAAATCATTATCACTCTTTTAAAAATATATTACACCAATAAAATTTTCAAAAAGTAATCTCTAGCTCAGTGATTTTTATTGATGTAAGGAAAGTTTTAAGTAATCCTCATTCAAATACATACAGAGTGAGAAAATGAGATAAAGCGCCTTATTCCCCATGGATATATGAAGTCTGCCTTCAGAAATAAAAATATACATTATCACTTCTATCAACCCTTTAAAGCAAATATCAACAATTTTGGCCCTGGCCCACGTGTCTCATTTGGTTGACTGTAGTCCTGTGAGGTCACCTATTAGATTTAAGGTCAGGGCACATGCCAGGGTTTCAGGCTTGATCCCCAGAGGGGGCAGGAGGCAGCTGACCAATGTTGCTCTCACATCAATGTTTCTCTCTCTCCCCCTTCTCCCCTCTCTAAAATTAATAAAAACATATTAGAAACGATTTTAAAGAAGGGGGTCATCCATTTTGTTATTAAGCATTTCAGTATCTACGAAGTGTAGGAAAGTGAGATTAGAACAAATCTACACTTGAACATTGATACTTTCTTTTTTTAATGAAAAGAGACAAAAAGCAGTCGTCTCTCCCAGATGGAGACCATATTGGGAATATGAGCACATGGTTTTAGCATGCTCAGTTTGGGTTAGTATTTTACTATAGCCCACTCACTGCCAACAACAGGCGAGTAAACAGCCACCAGAGAATCTCTACATAGACCCCCAAACTTGAAGGAACTGATTTAAAGACCACCCTTCATGATTTTGGTAGGTAACACAGGAGAGAACAGTTGATAAATCATTTTCTCTATATGTATCCATTCAAGATTTAAATACTTAGTTCCTTCTAGTGCCGGTTTTTCAATCTGAACTGCTAGGAGCCAGCACTGTACCAGGAGTGAAGATGGGAGAGGCAGGAGGGGAGGGGTTTTGGTGTCTCAGCATCTGGAAGAAGGCTGATGAGGTGGGATCTGGCACTGGCTATCCTCTTCCCAAATGTTAAATAAGAAAGCTCCCTTTTTATGCTTTTGTTTATATGCTAGGTTTCCAAGAAAAATGTGATTTGGAAGAATTATGTTGCTCCCTTAAACATTTGGAATGGCTCCTGCATTTCCCTATGAAGAACTTCAGCATTTCCAGATAACAGGTCTTTCATTATCATTTAAAATCAAGAAACCTGAGTCAGAAATGGCATCTAATTTCTGTCTTCTCTTAGCTTAAGGGTACAAATATATCCTGGTGAATGAATCACAATGATCCATTTATATCCGGTATGGTGATAATTAATTTTTATTTTATCATACTTTTGAGTTTCTTCTTTCCTGCAAAAGCATCTTGTAGATTTCGTTCTCTCAGCAAAACCACAAATGGTTAAAGAAGTTCAGAAAAAGTAGAAATTGAGAATTCTTTTTATAAACAAAACACACAGGGGCTTAGAATTTAAAATTAAGGAAATTGGAAAAGCAAATAAACAAAAACCAAAGAAGTAGCAGTCTCAAAAACCGAACTATGGGGGGGAGCAGGATAGAGGCCATAAAATAAGTTTGTTAGAGTTATTTGGCTTCAGAGTAAATGTGGGGTGAATATTCATGGTAGTGGAAAATTTTTTTTTATCTGAGTCCATACTTTTATCCCCAGCCATTACCTTCTATTGTTCAAAGATGAGGTTGTGTAGGATAGATTGACTGTGGAGACACAGTGCAGACCCAGCATAAGAATTTATTTGCTGTAACCCTGCATTCTTGTAATGTTTCTGTGGGTGCTTTTCAGAATAAAGTGGAAACAAAAACAGTAAAGTGACTCATTTCATGATAAATGAATATACCCAAAAACATGAGCCTGTAATACCAGCCAGAATTACTGATTCAGGCTTGTCAAGAATAACATGAAAGAAAAGAGGAAAGGGTTTTTTACAATGCCAACTTAATCAAACCTTTGAACATGATAATAAAAACATTTGACGGGGAGAAAACAATGAGGATACTCAGCTATTTTCCTGAGTGGAATGAGATAAAATTTGAAAGAAATGTGGATTCTGTAATTAAAGGATATAGATATTCAGTCTTATTTGCTTTGCACCTCAAAACCAAGTCTTTAAAGTGAATTATAATGCCAGTATTTGGCTCTCAGTTTACATGGCATTTATGAAATTAATAGAATCATTATTTTTAAGAAGACATCAACTACAATTTGAGGGGTTTTTTTGGGGGGTGGGATCTGGGACTCAGCTCTCAAGTTATTTGCATGCATTGATGGATTCATAGGAAGAATTGTTCCATATGTTGGCCTTTTGTTGGGAGAGGGAAGAATTGTTTGAAAACAAAGAAAGGAGTTTGATGTACTGAGGAGGTATGGCAGCAATTGAGGTGCCTAGTGAAGCAATCACTCTCCTTTTTTTGAGGGATTGTTTTGAGCATGAATAGAGAGGAAGGCCAAAATGGGAGTTGAAGTGGTTATTTTTGTGATAGATTTTTATGAGTCTCTGAAAAAGAGAAAGTGCTGCTCTAGGGAACAGGTGATGAAACAGGGCACAATGTGTAGGAAATCGGTGTTTTCCCCTCTTGTGTATGAGATCAGGTGTCACTTCTCAGATCAGGGGTGCTATGGGATGTGGGAACCTGTGGCAATCATGGCCTAAGGACCAATGCTATTCATATGAAAATAACAAAGGAATAACAGTGAGACTGAAAGCAAGAGGAGCCTATGGGAAACACTCTCCAAGCAACCGTCAGGAAGAGGTGATGAATTTGCAGTGCACAAGGCCCTGCAGACACACCTCAGGTTGTTTAAGTCGAATTCTATGTTGTTTTACCAAATGTAGGTCTCTTTCTATGCAGACCTTCTCTGATGGTTTATTTGGTGTCAGTTTGTCTAGAGCACAGTACCCAGGAAGTTGATCAAACCCACCAGTTCAGACTTTGTTATGAAGTTATTTTTAAGAGAACATTTAAATCAGAAGATGCCAAGGAATGCAGATTGCCCTCCAAAACGTAGATGGGCCTCATCCAGTCAGTTGAAGTCCATAGGACAAAAAGATTATCTCCCAAGGAAGAGGGAACCCTGCCTCCAGTCTGCCTTCTGACTCAAGTGGCCTTATCAGCTCTTCCCTGAGTCTGCAGTCTGCCAACATGCTCTGCAGATTTCAGATTTGTCAGCCTCCTACGCATATTATCAGTTCTTTTTCTATGAACTAGAACCCTGTCTAAACCCCCTACTATGTGTTAGGCTCTTTATACACATACTTTCTAACGGTCTGTCAAGATATTTGAGAAAATTGATGCTCAGAGAAATTAAGCAACTGAACTAAGTCATAGAGCAAATAAATTGTGGAGTGAAATTAAGTCCATGTGTGTTTTTTTGCCAGAATCTAAACTTTCTCCATCTGCTACATGTAATAAGTATTTTACTAAACAAATGTTTATATCTCTATAAAAGTCCCCAAAGAATATATCTTTATTCTTACAGATACTATAAATAACCTTTATTACATTAGGCTATGTAAATTAATGTAATTCATTCAAGAAATTCACCAAGAGATGCCAAAAGATCAAGCAAAATCAAATGAATAAATAAGGTGATTTCTCTCCTCCGCCCCCTAAATTTATAGTGCTATTTTAAGGAAATACTCTATGTGAGTCTAATGAAAAGAAGATGCTAGACTGCAGAATGGGTAAAACTACCTTTATATTGTGTTAGTTAAAATTATAGTTTGAACTTTTTTGGAAAGAAACATTTTTCATGGAAATGATCAATCCTCAAGGGGGAAAAAAATCACCCTTTTAGATGTATTATGTACTATCTTCAATCACCTGGATCTCCAACAGAATTTCTCATGTTAATATTTTATTTAACTTCCATAAATGAAAAATGTATTACAGTAAATACAAGAGACATAATTACCTGCAACCTAGAGAATTGTATGTTATTGTCCTTCAGCCCATCTGAGTGTTTACAGAAATTATATATATATATATATATATATATATATATATATATATATATATATATATATGTGTGTGTGTGTGTATATCATATATAATATACATAATTTTAATTCCTCTTTTATGAGAGAAGGTACAAACAAAAGTTTTATGAAATTTACAGCTAACATCATGCCTCGATGATCACAGGTCCTCAGGAGAGGTTGGCTGATTGAATGAATGATCTATTTCTGTAGACATGCATTTCTCAGTGTGAACAGAAAATTGGCACTCATGACACAGTATATTTTATGTCTTTCTACTTTTAACCAAGCTTACTTTAAAGGAATCAAAGAAAAATTATATTGTCATAAATCAAAAAATTATGATTGCATGTAATATGCATTTTATCTGTTACTAAAACATTTTCATAGAAATTAGAGGAAATATCCTACTTTAGCATATATCTCTTTAAATTTTTCAAGATGTTTAAAATATTTAAATTTAGAAAGATTTTTTAAAATTTAAAAGTGAAAGGAAAGTTTTACAGAAGAATGATGGCTAATAAATATGACAAAATTAGAAATATTACCATTTTCAATCCAAAATAATAACTTACTTTGGCAAGAACTGACTATTAGATGTTGAAAACCATTGGGCAAAGTTTTGGGGATAAAGGACGTTCACATTGCCAACATGTAACAACATTTTACTTTTTTTTACAATAATAACAATAATAATAATAATAATAATAATATATTTTAAAGTAGAGATAACCTGGCAGTCACCAGTAAAACCAAGTCATCAAACTTTGTCACCAGTCAAATTTAGCAAATCCCACCAATAGTGGGTAACATGAAATTATGTGTCTCTTATTACATGCCTTAAGTACACAAAATCACCTATGTAATGTTCTTACTGAAAATGTTTTATTGACTATAAACATAAAGACACAATGAGGTAAATCCAGAATGCAGGGCATTACAAAAACAATTGTTATAAACTCTTAAAAAGTCAGTGCTGTAAAACCAAACTAAACCAAGCCACCACACGAATAAAACCATTGAAAGAGATGAAAGAGAGCTAAATGAAATTTTTAAAATGCAATGTATAAACCTTTATTTTCATTGTGGATCCCAAAAGAAGCAAATTCCTATGAGGAAATTTGTGTATTAGATGATATTATTAAATTACTATTTATTTTCATATATGTGATTAGAGCACTTTGGTAATCTAAGTGCATGTCTTTATTCTTAGGAGATGAACATCAAAGTATTTAGAAATGTCACGATTCCTACAGTAAACATTTAAGGGGTTTCGAAAAAATATGCAGCTGTTTGTGAGTGTGTGTGTGATACACAGATAATGAACATGAAAGCAATAAAAATAAAGAGGCAATGCATCCAAACTGAGATAAAAGGGAGAGAAATGAGCTTTTTACGAAGAAACCATAATTTTGCTTGGTGATCTCACTTATAATTTTAGGAAAAAAGTGGCCGAAGAGTCTCCAAAGTATTTCTCTGAAAGTCCTCTGCGTGTGTGGGTGAGGAAACCAGCACATGTTTTTGTGTGTGAAGTTTGGTAAGGGCTTCTCATGGAGTACTCAGAGAACAAAGTCTTTCTGTCCAGTCTTTTCCCCCACCTCTCAGTCTCACCAATAGAACCACTAGTGAGAGGGCAGGAGTTGGTAAGCAGACTGGAGCCTCCAGCACTTAAAGAGAATGGAGCTCAGTCACTAGCTTCAATTTGTACCAAGACAAAATGCTCTATTCCTAATATCCTGGGTTATGTATTGAATGTCAACCATTACTGGTCATGAAGGGCATCAACCAAGTCATAAGGTAGAGCCTTATGACTCTAACTGCATGTGGGAAAAGTGAGCTTACTCAGGTTGTACACCTACTGAGAAAGTTTATTATTTAAGTAAGCAAATCTACTGAACAAAAACGGCATGATAACAGTTAGAAGCAGCAAAGAATCCCTCTAGATTTGGGGAGCCCTGCAATTCAGCACCATCTATCAACACATTCCTCAAAATCAAAAATATACTCAGGCTCATAAAAGCTAGAATCAACATACTTGGAAGGGATGTTATTACTCAGAAATATGTCTGTCAGCATTTCTATTGATAGAGAGAACAGCTTACATTGTTATCAATTTAATGGGAAAATTTACAACTTTAATGGTCATTTTGGGCCAGATCCAAACATTAAAAACTCTTTTTAGTTTTGCTTTGTTTTGTTTTGTTCTTATTATTTATGTTGTGTTTTATACAAGTTGATTTACAATGCTTATTTAAAACTAGTTGTCTATTATTGAATACTCATTAGAAATTTAATTATTCATCAGCTTCCGTCTGATAAAATAGATAGGTGACACAGACAATTAGTGAAAATCAAAGAAAAAGGATTCTAAAAAAATGTTATGTTCTCTGAAATGACAATTTATCTGTGTATTCCTCAGAATCTGGTATCTCATTGTCATAGATATATGGGGATCAACAACACCAAAGCACTCTTGAAATGGTCTCTGCACTTCCATCTCAAACACGAAGCCAAGAGACTATTTCCTGATGTAATTCAATACATAAAGCATTTCAAATACCATATATTTCAGGCTCACAGAAATGAAGAGATATAGATTATACCATCTGGTAATTTGCCCAGGTCTTTCAAGTGCATTCAGACACCTACCTGAATTTCCCAGCAGCACCAATTAAATATGGTCATTTTTCATTCTTTTTTTGTTGTTGTTGTTTCATATCACTGGCAATCATTAACAATTGCCAATATTGACAAATTTTCTGCGTTGTGTTTTAGAAGCATCATCCAACACTGAGATCATAGCCCATAATGTGCTTTACCAAATAATCAATTCTGAAAAGATAACATTACAATTATGATTGTTTCCCATATTCTTCAGTCAGGCAACAATGCAATCATCCTATATAATAAAAGCCTATGTGGCGTCACGCCCTTGTGTGACTCCCTTGAGTGATGTCATCACAAGATGGCCACCACAAAATGGCCACCCTCATGTCATCATGAGATGGCTGCCACAAGATGGCCACCACAAGATGGCTGGCAGGAGAGGGCAGTTGGGGGTGATCGGGCCTGCAGGGGAGCAGTTAGGCATCAATCGGGCCAGCAATGGAGCAGTTAGGGGGCTATCAGGCTGTCAGGCAGAAATGATTAGGAGCAATCAGGCAGGCAGGCAGGCAAGCAGTTAGGAGCCAGCAGTCCCACAGGGATCGGGCCTAAACCAGCAGTCAGACATCCCCCAAGGGACCCCAGATTGGAGAGGGTGCAGGCTGGGCTGACGGACATCCTGCTCCCGTGCACAAATTTTGTTCACCGGGCCTCTAGTAAATTATAACAGTCAACCTTTAGAATAGACATAATATACATTCTTATAGTGTTGCCAACCAAAAATGTAAAAATAATTGCAAATATATAAAAATAAATTAGTAGATATTAGTAAGTAGTAAATGCAATTTATTAATTAACCAACTTGATCTATAAAATCCTGAAGTAGTTTAAAAACTCACATGAAAATATGTGCTAAAGTGCTGAGAGAATAGGGTAGAAATTTGAAAAGTAGTCTTCATGGTATTATCTTTTTTATTACTTTGAAAAAAATGTGATTAATTTATTTCCCTACTCTGACATGATTATCATTTCCCCTCAAACAACCAATTGACCAAAGACCCACAATATCCAAGAACCCTAGTGTTAACTCATTTCCTGGTAATCTTTCATCTTTAAATGAGAGAGAGCACAAAGGAAGTGGATTGTTGTTGTTTGTTTGTGTTTTCCTCGAACAATGGCTTCTAGTGCTGCAAAGTAATGTTGCTGTTGAACCAGGAGTTGCCCCTAGTGTGAAGGTTCACTTGTCTTTTCTGAGTTGGCTCGTACAGATTAAGAGTTGCCATATACTTTGGCTCCATAGTTAAAACTCTTTAAATTTACATTCCAATGCTTATGCATTTTCCCCTCAAAGAAAGATATACCTGAGTGACTGGTGCTCAGCTTTTCAAAGTCAGCAACACTGTAGACCAGAATTAGCCTCTCCTAAGCACCATCAGACCTCATGTGGAAAACAAGTATCAACCTAGACTATTGTTATGCTCCTGGTGAGTCCTCCTGACGCCTCTGGGTCATACTCTTGGAGTACTTCTGCCAAGTGATAGTCCAGTCCATTCTACTACTTTCCCAAACTTTGGATTGGATCACAATCATTTTACTCCTAGAAAACCCCTGGGATCCTTGTGCAAATAATTGCATTATCTCCTAACCCAGAGCCCCAAGGAAAAAGAGAAAAGATCTTGTGATCTCAATGCAGGACCAAAATATAAGGGAGATCACTCAAGTAATCCTCTTTCTTTCTCTTTCTCTCTCCTTTTCACATTAATAAGAAGAGTCTGTTCTAATCTGTAGCTATATAAAACTTTTAAATAGTTGGCATATTTTTTAAAAACTCTATTTGCCCAGATGTCCAGTTATTTAAACATAGAAAAATAATAAATCATTGATAAGGCTCATACCAAACGTTATTACCAAATGATACTACACAGGTGCTAAAGGTTGACTAAAAAAGGAAGTCTTCATTTTCAAAAAGATGTAGCAAGGATGAAAAGGCAGTAAATCATAACTTTTATGATATCCATAAGATGAAACAAAAACGTTGTTTGGGCAAAGAGCAGCTTCTTCTTTATAAAAACAATTTGCTTATATAAAGAGAAAAATGTATGCGATATAGTGGATGACATTCTTGAGAATGCCTACTGAATAGGTACAAAAATAAATTTTATGTGATATAATCAATAGGAGTATACTGAAATGACATATGAAGAAATTAACATATTGAAAAATAAGCAGCCTTTAATTATCCATCCCTGTCAAAAAATACATTCTCAAGAAATGTGAAGGGTTGAACATTTTTCCTTACTGGCAAAATAAAAATTCAGGCTGCCACAGTTACATGGATGTTGTTTGGAGACAATGAGACTTCTGGGTCAAAGATAAAGGACCATTTATTACTCCCAGCAAGAGCAGTGGCCACAGCATCAATATTTTGTGCTGGTTTTCCAGCTCTAATTTCCACAGAACAACATTTGAGGACCAGAAGGAAGCAGCAGTCATGAGGGTTACATTACAGGAGAGGAATCTGAGCTCGGGGAACCTACATTTTTATAACGGGAAGTAAGCACGCATCTGCCCTTTGCTCCTCCTGGAGACATAATTTCTCTTTTCTAAAGCTGCTCACTATATAAATCTCCCTGAAAAGATAGTCCAGAACAAAAGGGCAGTCAGTGCCTAACTTGCAAGATGTACAAACGTGTGAGGGACCAACTGTCTCCCAATAGTGATATAACAGGAGGTCAAACTAAAGATCTTCACTTCACAGGCGAAAAGTCAAAAGAAGTTAAGAAGAGATACCTGGAATTGTGTTAATTTCACCCTATGGCAGATAGAATTATATTGGAAAATTATGAAGCATACTAATCATCCACTGTAACGCTATAATGAGAAGATGAATGCCTCTGCTAATTTATGGCAAATCTTTTCAATTGTCCAATGTAATATTAAGAGAGAGCACCTGTCCTGGCATTTAAGTTAAGGTAGGCCAGTGATTCTCAATTGGGGATGAGTTTTCAATGTCTCAAAATATCTGCGTTTGTCACAACTGAGAATGCTACTGACATCAATAAGTAGAAGATGAAAATACCCTAACCCTACAATGTACAAAATAGTTTCCTACAACAAAGAAATAGTCATCCCAAAAGTCAATAGTGCCAAAATGGAAAAAACCTTAACATACACTGTTCTCCTCTCAATTTTACCTAATTTCAAATAATCTGGAATAATGTTGTTTAGACTATATGATCATTGGAAAAGTGTTGACCAAGAGGATGTGCATTTGTTTCTAGTGAGCAAATAAAAATATACATTTTGTTTTACTCAAATAAAATAACAATTACAAGTCACTTTTAGAAATATTTTTGTATATAATCTGAATGTAATCATTTAAGTAAAGGTTATTTTCCTATTCCTAATTAGATGTCCCGTTAGTAAGGTGCGCATTGCAATGGGATGAAAAATCCATGGTTTAACTCTCAATCTTTTGGAGATTAAATCTTAGAATCACCTCTAAGTAGCTTTATGACCTTGGAGAACTGACATACATTCCTTAACTCTCAACTTATCAGCTTTCAAAGGGACAATTACTATATGCGATATTAATATGGACTGCAAATGACATTGTGAGAATTAATTGAAATATGGAATAAATGAAGTACTTGGTAAATTCTAAAGCTACTAATATCAGCTGAGATTTTAAGAACATTTTCTTTCCTTGACATCAAAGAGACAGAGCAATGACAAATGGCCTATTCTTTTCCTGCAGGATCATTGATTTTTGAAATCCTCAAGGATTATAATAATCATCTTTTTATTCTTCTTCAGTGGGTTTTAGTTTACCCTATTTGGAAGGCCAGGTATGTGCGATTGTATAGAATAAGCTGTCAAAAACTAGACTAGTGTTTGATGTAGCTTCACAGCAACATGTTCCATAAAATGTCTGAGAGCTGACTGGGCAAGCCTCTCAAAATGGGGAAATTCAAGATTAAGCTTGTACCAGAGCCCACTCGGAAAAATAGAGTTACATATGTCATTTTCATCTGCTGGTGATACCGTCCTTTTCCTTTTCATTCCAAGAGAAGTGATGTCTTGACTGCCTCGTGCATTTGATTAGCTAAATATATCTAGCTCAAATTCAGTTTTTACAAGAAAGGGGTGATGGTAAAAGGAATAAAGGCAGCTTTTAAGACAGTGGCTGATACAACTTAAGGGGACTAATGCACTGAAAAGCTGTAAAACCTAGATTCTTCCTTGGTAAAATATCAGTTGTCCAGATACATTTTTGTTTTTGTGAGCACAAGAATAGCCTACACAGCTTGCAAAGAAAGATTATACTGACTGACCACACATTTTCTGTGTTACTTCTAGTGGCTGAGTACAAATATTTAAGAACTGTAGAACATAGGGCTCTATTTTCAGAATTATGTATAAAAAAATCCGTTCACTCTATCTGTTCAAAGGATGGTTTCAGCTGCTCTTCAAACTGAGGTCCAGAGTCAATCTACATAACAATGAAATGGGAGTGACTGTTTCTATCTGTAAAAGTTGCATGCTGGTTAATTTGATTGACATTGAGTGAGAGAAGGTTCTTAGTATCATTCTACCATCAATTGTAGAGACCACCTGAATTTATAATGACCTAATATTCTCCATATTTTTTTTCTTTCTTTTTGTAAAATTCTCCTTATATTTATACTTTGGGAGCCATTTATGATAATTAACAGGATGAGATAAAATAACAAAAGATAGGTGAGGATTAAATTTACATCACACAGATACATTTATGTAAAAGGGAGGTAAAAGTTTGGTTAAAATTCTTACTTTGAGAAATTGTTTTAAGGAGCACATGCACTGTCTTTGCACATAAAATTGACACACAAACTGATGATAATATGGATAATTGAATTCTCTTAACCCATTTATTCTCCTTATATTTTATTAAGTTAGAGAATTTAATGGGACAATGGCACACACGAACTTACCAGTTCCCTTAGGAGAGAACACTTCCTATTTCTTTTTTACCCCCAAATGCCTAATTATGAATTATAGGACCTGAACTGAATTAAATCGACTTAGCTCTGAATTACTCAAAGTACTTTTCAGATTTGTGGAACCAAAGCCTGATCTAAATAATAATTCATGACAATCAACAATATTGATTAATAATAATATCTAGACTAAATACCATCCTGCTTTTATAGAATTGTATCTGATTATGGGCCATCATTCAAAAATTTCAAATGGGTCTTATGTCCCATATCCGTGCAATATCATGATTTTTGTTTGAGATAGAGGTTGATGATGCTAGTAAAGAATAGTAATTGAGGTATAGTAAGGTATGGAAAATAGACTATGTATACAAAGAAGAGTGAATTATCTTTGCAGATGCCCTGTTATAAAACCCTTTTTTGTCTCTTCACTGATACATACAGGCTTAACCTTCCGGATCCTAAAGAGGTTAAAAAGAAGTTGTAATTTTATTTTTTTATACTACAGAACAAACAAAAACAAAACGAACAAACAAACAAACAAAAAACAACAGGCCTTAGCACTTTGAATCTCTCTGAAATACGAAGTGACAGCCTCTGGTAGGGTTCAGTCAGATACCAGGGTGGTTCCCTTGCCGCCTGTACCAGGGACTTCTAATATTGTTAATGCGCCAGCCCTGAGGCTCAGGCCCAGCTGACAATAATGAAGATTCTCAGCTCTATGTGAAGCACTGAAAGCAATATCCATGGCAGCCGTGGGCAAACTACGGCCCGTGGGCCGGATCCAGCCCGTTTGAAATGAATAAAACTAAAAAAAAAAAAGACCGTACCCTTTTATGTAATGATATTTACTTTGAATTTATATTAGTTCACACAAACACTCCATCCATGCTTTTGTTCCGGCCCTCTGGTCCAGTTTAAGAACCCATTGTGGCCCTCGAGTCAAAAAGTTTGCCCACCCCTGATCCATGGTGTCTGTAGGCTGCTGCAGGATTGCATCATGGGACTGAAGTGCTGTTTATGGCTCAGAGGGAAGTAGCACTGACATACAGTGATGCAGAACTTCACAGGTTACTAATATGATGACCACTGATAAGTACAGCTCTTAAAGAGTGAAGGGAGTGACTGAGACTAATAAAGAGAACAGATGAACAGTGGAAAACATTTCCTGGCCATGGTGAATAATTTAAGGCCATTTAATACCAGATTGACTTTTGTGGAAACACCAGATCAAATATAGAAAATGTACTGATCTTATGCTGAAATAAAAATGTATATTCTGCATATTGTAACTAGAAAATAAATAATCAATAGTTAATCACCAGAGGTTTTTCTTTTAGATGAATTATAGAAGCCTAGCATTCATTAGTTTAGTTGCTTCTTAGACCAAATTAATTAAACACTTGTACCCATATACACTTCAGGACCAGAGATGCCTATATTTGAATCCAGTTTTTCATAAAAGAATCTTCTTTTAGGCTAAGTTTCTTTATCAGAAAATAAGTGAGAATAAATATATTTTACCTTGAAATGCAATGACTAGGTTTAACTGTGATAGTATATGAAAATGCCCACTGTTATTTTCTTCTTTCAAATATAGGAGACATCCAATAATTAATAGAAAAGTTTAGTATTCCCCTAAAATATTTATGCATTTTGTTCATGGTAGTGAAATCTTAAGCTCTGAATAAGTTTAGAGAGTAGAATGGGCATAGCTATCATAAAATAAAATAAAATAATAAAATAAATTATATGCTAAGTTATATATCCTATTAATATATTTTTATGCTTATGGTAAAGCATTGCTACATAATACCTGCTGCCCATCATACAGAGATTATACAATAATATACTGAATAGGCTGCTGCACTTTAGGGGCACAAATGAAATTTGAATAGCAACTCTAATCAAAACAATCCCTTGTGCTTGTACAGCAAACAGTTTGAAGCCTGTTGTGGTGCAATACACATCCTTTCAGGGCTCCTTCAAGCCTCCACGGGCTCTTTGCCAGCTCCTGAACACTGAGCACTGTGATTACTTTCCCAGTGACACAGAGCTTCTCAAAAGGTGAGCAATGGGGTGTAGTTGAGCAAGCCACAAAGGTGAGGGAGGAGAATATGAATGATGTGTGATTCCAGCCCGCGTGCTCCAGTCCCTGGCAGAATGCTTAAAGGTGTGGTGGAGACAAACCTGCAGGACCACCCTGGTTAAACGCCACCCCACCTCAATGGCCAGCCCATTTGACTGGCAAATATGAGTCAACAAGTTTTCCTTTAATCAAATGTTTTTATATGCTGAGATTTACCATGAGGTAAATTGTTCTACTCAAATAAAACCAAGTAGGAATCAGACAATGGAAATTCGTTGACTGGAAGAGAAGTTGGAGAACATAGAGACATTCCAGCCTTGGGTGGGGAATCTCCAGCCTCTGGAGGCAGCCTTGAAGCTCTGGTTCTTAACTTGATATAGATTTATTTCAGATTAAATACACTGCACTTTTTCCTCATTCTTAGGTTATTACACATGAGTTTTACATAATCAATAAGTTCTAATATTTAAAGAGAAAAAACTCAATGGATATATACTTTTTTTTAATTATAAGGAAATTTCCTTGAATGAAAAATGAAAATCTTCTGGAGTTTCTGAAATGTCTCTTAAAAATAATTTGGTTCTGATGGGTTTGCTATAGATCAGTGGTTCTCAACCTTCCTAATGCTGCGACCCTTTAATACAGTTCCTCATGTTGTGGTGACCCCAAACCATAAAATTATTTTCGTTGCTACTTCATAACTGTAATGTTGCTACTGTTATGAATTGTAATGTAAATATCTGATATGCAGGATGTATTTTCATTGTTATAAATTGAACATAATTAAAGCATAGTGATTAATCACAAAAACAATATGTAATTATATATGTGTTTTTCCATGGTCTTAGGTGACCCCTGTGAAAGGGTCGTTCAATCCCCAAAGGGGTCGCGACCCACAGGTTGAGAACCGCTGCTATAGATCAATTTATGGCTGTAAGCTAGATTCCCCCAGAGCCTTGAATAGAGCTAGTGTGAATTATGTATCTTTGCAGTTTCCTTCAACCATTTCTTCTGGGTCTCTCAGGCCCTCTTTAGGGTCTGAATATTCAAACATATTTTGCACATGTGGGTGTTTAGAAAATGCTATTTGATGATAATGATGATGATTTCCTGAGAGTGGGGGTTTTTCATCAGAGGGATGTGTGACTGTTGGAGGCTTTTGATTAGATTCTCTTGATCTCTTTTAAAAATAGGTTAAATTTGCTCATCTGTTTGGGACAGTTAAAGAATAGTCTTGTCTAAAGGCAGAGGAAAGATGGGATGACTTCAAGGTCCCTTCTAATTTTATGAGTCTAAGAAGTAGGATCATTTATTCTGAAGAAAAGGCTTGAAGGTTTAGTGTATAGAAGATGGTGACCAGCTGCTCTCTCTCCTCACTGATTACAGAGGAGGAAATGTGTTTAAATTTGAACATGAGCGATTGATGCTTTGAGGGAAGAATTTCCTGACACCAAAGGTACGTCAAAAGCTAGGACATAAGAAACGAGGAAAATGCAGTCAGTTCACTTTCTTAACCAGCACTCAACTCAAGGTTGTGGTGAATCCTTTAATAGGCAGGAGAGAGTGCACCTGTATTTTTTTCCCCTTTCTGTCTTCCTCAACACCAACCTTTAGGACAAGTTACAGCTCTATGATTTCTTCAAAAGAATCCCCAGGGAACATGGTGATTTAGCTGGACCCACAAAGCTCTGGGTTGAAGCTCATTATTTTGCATTTGTTAAAAGTTACCTAAGAGTTTATGGGGTGCAGCTAGGACCCACTAGACATGACTTTAATGTGCTCTTATATTTCTATGTTTCTGTGTATCATAAGACTGACCATATGTTATGAATTGCACTAATTTTATTAATTTCAGATGTATAAACGTAGACATTAAAAAATTCTATTAAAGTCACTCCTCTTCCAAACTTTCGCATTAGCTAAAATTACTATATGAATTAATATTTTAAAACTACTTTTGCTTGAGGTTTTTAGACATTTTATTTTAGAAATATTTGAAAGTAGGAGTCAATTATCTAGAACTGTACCATTGGTAGGGAATGCTTTATGAGCCCTCTTGAAAAAAGAGTAACTGGTAAAAAAAAAAAAAAAAAAAAAAAAAAAACTATTAACTTTTGGTTATTATAAGGCATGAGACAACATGGAAACAACCAAATGATGAAGGAAATCTATAAACCCTGTAGGGAGCTGATAATTTAGAATATTATTTCCTTCATGTTTGAGAACTCAAAACATCTAATATAAAATATTAATATCAAAAGAACTATATAACTTAGCAATTATACTGTATGGAGAAAGTTAGGTCCATATGAGCAAAATATTTATTGATAGATGAATTTATTGTGACATTATTAAATCCTTCAAAATGTCAAATAGCATACAAGGCTACCATTAGAATCTAATGGTAGAATCTAATTTTTTCCAAATATTACTTAAGAATATTACACACACAATATTGCTTGAGAAACTGTATTTTATTCACCGGACAACCAAAACTTGAAGTTTTTTTGAATGAGTATACATTTCAGAATATCTACATATGGTCAACTGTATTGGTTAGCATGCACCAAGCTACAAATGATAGAAAATAATTTAGCAAAGAAGGAAGTGTGTCATCGCTAAGGCGCCTCAGGTAGGGTGGTTCGGGGTTGCCTGTTCTCACTCTGCCACCCCAGAGGTTGGCTCTTCTCATGCTCTGGAGCGGCTCTAGCTCTCCAGCTGTTCCATGCACCCACGATTCTTTCCAGCAAAAGAAAAGGGACTATTTCTGCCTTGATCTTCTATTTTCCAAAAAGAACCTTCTCTGAGAAGTCCTTCCGCTCTCATTGGTCAGAACAAGGTGAGTGCCCTGTCTAGTGCACTGGGATTATCCTGACTATCTTTGCGTAGTCCGGATTTACTACTGGGCATGGGATAGCATCACCTTCCATAAACACATGGTTATACAGAGGAGGGTGCCGGAAAGAAAAAGGAGACTGTTGAGTAGGCAATGAGAAAACATCCAAAATACACATATTTTTCTGTTTTATTTGTTAAGCCAAAATACGATAGAAATGTCATATTTATGTATATCCACACATATACCAAAAAAGTGAAAGCAGTAATAAAAGCAAACCAAAGAAATTATACTAATCATAATCATTTACATCAAGAAACAGACCAAATCTCTCCTAATTCCATTTGCTTACTGTACCAGCCAGATGGAAACTTGCTTTTAAATTATGCCAGACTTTTCAAAAGATCACACCAAGATGTAGTTACCATTTTTTCTATGCTTTGCATAGAAGTAAAAAAAAACAAAAACACGCACATAAAAAACAAAAAACACCTTAAAGTTTAATCTTAATAAAACAAAACTCTTAATGTTAAATATTCACTAAACTGGAAAATAGTTTTTAATAAAGAAAACTTTGATATTTTTGGATATTTTGTCTAAACAATATGTTTACAAATTTTAATATTTCATCCATATAACTATGTGTTACTATAAGATTGTAATTTGATTCTGTTTAAAGAACATTTTGTTCTTAATGCAATATGCTATTTAGTAATTTTTCTATAAGCCAAAGAAAACAGATTGTTTAAAATTCAAATAAATTTGAAACTTGTTTATATTTTACATGTGATTGGCATGATATTTGCTCTAAGTTCCATGGATTTCAACACTACTCTCATTCCTGAATATGCATGGGGGTGGAGGGTGGATCAAGAATGGAACTTTGATGATTTTACTACAACCTGATACTTACATATGTGGTTGGGAAATAAATAGACACTTGTTTTTAACTAAACTGAGAAAAATACAACAGAATTAAAAGTAGACTTAAAGTGATAGAGTAACCAATATTACTATCATATATAGAGAAAAGGTTGCTATAGATATTAAATTAATATATGATTGAATTACCAGTGTAACCATTGATATCAAATAACTTATCATAGCAAAGTTCCAGAATCAGGTAATACAATTCAGAGGAGCACTTAGGCAGAATGTCAATGACTATTTATTTTCTACTTAATTCAGTCCACCCTACTCAATTGATGGAATACAATTAGCCTAACATGGTGCTCATGTTCCCACTTCCCGAGCCTTTTTCATGTAGGCATGGCCAAATGACCCATGTTTGCCAACAAGATGGAAATGAAATATAAAAGGATGACGTTCAAGAGGGTTTCTAGAAAGGCTTTTTGCTTTTCTGATGAAGCAGAACTTCTGGCCCTTTCTCTTTCGCTCTTCTTTGCAATTTGAGTATGATGTCTAAAGCAACAGCAACCTTTGCATTTCAGTCATAGGGAAAAGAACAAGAAAATAGGTATGGTGGTTTTGACAATGTAGTCACTAATCATAAACGCGAAAATCTGCTTACATTCAGGGGAAAAAATTGAACCTCATTTATTAAATGTTAAAACAAAAAAACTGTGAATCACATTTCCTTTTCCTTGTAGCTGAAAGTTTTCCTAATGGATACAAATAGTTATAACTATATAGCTATAAAAATACAAGAAGCATTGTGCATTCATCTAGTTATTTGAAAAAATGTAGATATAATCATCACAATATACTCACATGCAAACTGACCCTCCTAATATTGAGTCTTGAAACACAGAAAAACTAGTTATAAGTGAGTTTATTTAACCGCATCACCAAGTTATTTAAAAAATAACTAGAGGCCCGGTGCACAAAAATTTGTGCACTCGGGGGCGTGGAGGAGGGGTCCCTCAGCCCAGCCTGTGCCCTCTTGCAGTCTGGGACCCCTCAGGAGATAACGACCTGCTGGCTTAGGCCTGCTCCCGGGTGACAGAGGGCAGGCCCAATCCCTAGGTGCAGCCCCTGGTCGGGCTCAGAGCAGGGCCAATTGGGGAGTTGGGGCACCGACCCCTGTCACACTCAAGGCAGGGTCGATGGGGAGGTTGTGGCGCCACCCCTGTCACGCACAGAGCAGGGCCCATCAGGGGGGTTGGGGCTCCATACCCTGTCACACACAGAGCAGGGCCGATCAGGGGTTTGGGGAGCAGCACCCTGTCACACACAGAGCCACAGGGCAATCAGGGGGTTTGGGCGCTGCCCCCTGTCACACTGATCCCGGTGCTGGGAGGCATATTACCCTTTTACTATATAGAATAGAGGCCTGGTGCACAGGTTGGGGCCAGCTGGTTTGCCCTGAAGGGTGTCCTGGATCAGGGTGGGGGGTCCCCACTGGGGTGCCTGGCCAGCCTGGGTGAGGGGATGATGGCAGTTTGCAGCTGGTCACACACCCTTCAGGTTGGGGTTCCTCACTGGGGTGCTTGGCCAGTCTGGGTGAGGGGCTGAGGGTTGTTTTCAGGCTGGCGGGTGACTGAAGCTCCCAACCGCTTTTTTCTTTCTTTTTTTTTTTTTTATTCTGGCCAGCTTTAGCTTTGAGGCTTGGCTCCAGCTCTTAGGCCTCCGCTGCTGAAAGTAGGTTTCTGGCCTTTGCTTACAATGTTGCGATCCGGCTGGTGAAGCCCTGCGGACTAAAGCAGGTTTCTGGGGTTTTGTTTAGCTTCTATATTTGTAATATAGTTGCCTAGAGTTGCAGCTCAGAGACCTGCAGCGGCAGGTGGGGAACGTTGGAGTCCTCTGTCACTGAAGCAAGCAAGCCTCATGTTCACTTTAAGCTGCCTGGCTGCCAGCCGCCATCTTGGCTGGAAGTTAATTTGCATATTGCCCTGATTAGTCAATGGGAAGGGTAGCGGTCGTATGCTAATTACCATGTTTCTCTTTTATTAGACAGGATAATTTCATATTTGACTTTTATTGTATCATTTTGATTATTTCCTGAAAACAGACCACATGGTGTTTTCATTACTAGAAGGCACATTTTCTGGAAGGCTTTTTAATCTTTGATGAAACTTAAGAAATTTTAAAATTGTCACCTTGTCTAACACAATTTTCTCTAAGCCTAGAATACTGCCTCTGGCATTTGCATAACAAATATTTAGGGAAAAATATAAGATATTGTTAATACTTAATAAAATACAAATTACACAATTTCTTGGAGAGAACAGTAACCCACTGACCGCTTAATGATTTATTTATGATTAAGAGGTGACATAGGAAAGTGGTCAAGAGTTAGGCTGAGGAATTAGACTTTTATTCATGTGACCTTAGACAAGGAATTTGCCTATCCGGGTCTCATTTTACTCTAAGCATGGAATAAAAGTACAAGAAACTACTTTAAATGTTTGGGGGTATTAAATGTGTATAGTATTTAGAACAATGACTATTATATTAATAATTAGTAAGACAATAAAAAAGACAGCTATTTTAAAGAGCAGAAAGTATTTTGAACTGATCAAGTTAAAAGGAAGACTGGAGTCCTTTTAGAAACAGAACTCTTCCTAGCTGGTTTGGCTCAGTGGATAGAGCATTGGCTTGCGGACTGAAGGGTCCAGGGTTTGATTCCAATCAAGGGCACATACCTCAGTTGCAGGCTCCTCCCTCTCCTGGGCCCTGGTTGGGGAACCTGCAGGAAACAACCAATTAATGTGTTTCTCACATCCATATTTCTCTCTGTCTTCCCTCTCTTTTCCACTCTCTCTAAAAACCAATGGGAAAATATCCTTGGGTGTGGATTAAAAAACAGAAAGAAAAAGAAACAGACCTCTTTTCATTAGACAAAACAGACTTACAGGCATACTCATTTATGATGGAGACGCAGTCTGTGCAAAGCCTAGGTAAAGTAAATGGATTTGTTGAAGGAATGGTGTGGACAAGAGAGGGGAAAATAAGAAGGAAGGGAGGGTTGTTTAGAAATACATAAAAACCGAGATTCTACAGATGAGGCAAACATAGACAATATAATAAATAAAACAATATCAAGAAATAAAGTAGATATCTAAGGAGCAGGAAAAGGAAGTGCCCATGAGAACATGAGCCTTTGGCAGATACCTTGGTGGGAGGTGTGGCAATGCAAATTTGGAAAGAGGCTTTGGCTTCCTGTAGTGCAGGGTGTTAGAAAGGAGGCAGTTGTTTTTTCTATATTTTTATATGAAATGGAAGGCTTATCATAGATGGCTGGAAATACTAAGGGATTTCTAGGCTGGAGGAATACAAATTTGTTTACATTTGTATATATTTGTCTATTTATGACACTAATTTACTCAGTGATTTCCAGTTTAACTTCTACCATCCTTGTGTAGATTTTTCCCAAATAGTTACTCATGACACCCCCATTCTATATGGACACTAAACATTATTTTAACTGCTGCTCATGATAGATATTTCTTTTCTTGGGCCTTTTCCTTGTTTGTTTTATCAGTCATGCATTTACCTGAACTTCCCATGAAACATGTAGACCAGCTAAATCAGTCATAATAGGAAAATTTGTATTTTTAAATGCCTATCTATATCTATCTATCTATATATCTATCTATATCTATATCTATATCTATATCCTATCTAATAATAGAGAAACATGGTAATTAGCCATAACTTCGCTACCCTTCCCATTGGCTAATCAGCGAGATATGCAAATTAACTGCCAGCCAAGATGGCGGCCGGCAGCCAGGCAGCTGAAGTAAACATGAATATGAGGCTTGCTTACTCCAGTGATAGAGGAAGTCAACTTTCCCCGCCTGCCGCAGCTCAGCTCTGAGCTCCGGATGAAACAATGTTGTAATTATAGAACCTAAACAAACCCCAGAAACCTGCTTTCAGCCAGCATGGCCTCAGAGCTTAGAGCAGCCAGTGATGGCAACAGAGTTTCAATTATAGAATCTAAACAAACCCAGGTACCTGCTTTCAGCCAGCAACGGCCTCAGAGCTGGAGCCTGCTCTCAGCTCCAGTGACAGCTATAGAAGGTAAATTAATCCCAGAATAAAAAAAAAAAAGAAAAAAGAAGAGGCTGGGAGCTTCAGTTGCCCACCAGCCTGAAAACAGCCCTCAGCCCCTCACCCAGACTGGCCAGGCACCCCAGTGGGGACCTCCACCCTGAAGGGTGTGTGACCAGCTGCAAACAGCCATCATCCCCTCATCCAGGCTGGCCAGGCACCCCAGTAGGGACCCCCACCCAGAAGGGGGTGTGACCAGCTGCAAACAGCCATCATCCCCTCATCCAGGCTGGCCAGGCACCCCAGTAGGGACCCCCACCCAGAAGGGGGTGTGACCAGCTGCAAACAGCCATCAGCCCATCATCCAGGCTGGCCAGGCACCCAAGCAAGACCCCCACCCTGATCCGGGACACCCTCAGGGCAAACCAGCCGGCCCCCACCCATGCACCAGGCCTCTATCCTATATAGTAAACAGGTAATATGGAAACTGACCCTAACAGCAGAAAGACTGGGAATGACTGATCACTGTGACACACACTGACCACCAGGGTGCAGACGCTTAATGCAGAAGCTGCCCTCTGGTGGTCAGGGCGCTCTCACATGGGAGGAGCTCTGCTCAGCCACAAGCCAGGCTGATGGCTGCCAGTACAGCGGTGGTGGTGGGAGCCTCGCCTGCCTCCTCAGCAGCGCTAAGGATGCCCGACTGCAGTTTAGGCCTGCTCCCCGCGGGCAAGTGTATATCCCCAGAGGGCTACCGGGCTGCCAGAGGGATGTCTGATTGCCATCTTAGGCCCAATCCCCTGGGGAGCGAGCCTAAGCCAGCAGGTGATCATCCCCTGAGGGGTCCCAGACTGCGAGAGGGCACAGGCTGGGCTGAGGGACCCCTCCATCGCCCCCGAGTGCACACATTTTTGTGCACCGGGCCTCTAGTATATATATAAATGCCTAAGTGACTGTTCGACCATTTGACCAATAGCTATGACATGCACTGACCACCAGAGGGCAGATGCTCAACACACAGGCATGGAAACATGGAACAGACTGATGAATCTCAGAGGGAAATGGGGGGAGGGTGGGAAGAGATCAACCAAAGATCTTATATGCATACTAGAACCCCGGTGCATGGATTGGTGCACCAGTGGGGTCCCTCAGCCTGGCCAGTGGGGATGGGCCAAAACCTGCAGTCTGACATCCCCTGAGGGGTCCTGGATTGCGAGAGTGCTCAGGCCAGGCCAAGGGACCCCACCAGTGCATGTGCACTGGGCCTCTAGTATTAGATAATATTAAAAATCTAAAATTAATGACCAACAATTTTATCATAAGGGGAAAAACACATAGTAAAGTAAAATAATAAAAGGAAGGCAATGATAATGGTGGAAATTAGTAAAATAAAATTAAAAAAACAAATAATGGAATGTTATGAGCAAATTTAAGTCAGTACATTCAGAAACTACCATACTAGTCTACTATGAAGAGTTAGTGTATGGGGTGTGCTGCTTCTCCAATACTTCTCTTATTTCCACAGAGTGGACAGAACTTCAGCTCTCCAGGATAAAAACAGGCTTCTTGCCCCCACCTCACAACTTTTGAAGCTAAGAGTTTACTTCCTTTGTTGAAAAACAAAATGGAGCCTACTTGATTCAGTTCCACCTGGGTTTCACTGTCTTTTGAAACATTCTTTTCATTGAACATTCACATTTTTTACCAATAAAGAACATAAACTTTTAAAGACCAACATTTCATAGTCATTAGGGAAAAAAGCCTGCTAATTTAAAAATATTGGTTCGTTTAACTAAAGAAAAAAAAAAAGGAACTCCAATTATATGATTACAGTGGTATGCAGTATTCCCCAATTCAGCTTTATCAATAACAAAACTGGTGTTTTTGATCTTCATTATTCTTTCTTCAGATGTTCTAAATTCAAAAGAAGAGAAAAGACTCCAGAGGGTATTATGTTAAGTGAAATGAGCCATTCAGAGAAAGACAAATACTATATGATTTTACATATATGTAGAATCCAATGAACAAAATAAACAAACAAAATAGAAACAAACTCATAAATACAGAAAACAAACTGAAAACTGTCAGAGAGAAAGTGGGTTGATAGGCTGGCTAAAATAGGTGAAGGAATTAAGAAAAAAACAAAACACAAAATTTATAGACACAAATAACAGTATGGTGATGACCAGAGGGAAAGGGGGGTGGGGCAGGTAGAAGAGGATAAATGGAGGATAAATGGTGACAGAAGGAGACTTGACTTTGGATGGTGAACACACAATACAACATACAGATGATGTTTTATAGAATTGTACACTTGAAACCTATATAATTTTATTAACCAATGTAACCCCAATAAATTCAATAAAATTATATACATTTCAGCAGTAGATAAGTCAGGTAGTCTTATTGTCCTGAAATGTTTTGCCCTTCTTTGTCTTGGTCCTTCATCCTAACTTTATTGATGTTGCCTTGCATAAATCTACTTCTGCTTTCCTCTACAATCTCTGAGATCGTAAACTCACTCATTGCATACAGTATAGAGGAGGAGAGAGTCAGGAAAAAGGACATAGAAATTTACTCTAAGGTGAGGCTAAGGGCTTTATTAGAACCCTCACCAGCTTCAGGCTGCTGATAACTACCAAAACATGAAAAGCAGGAAGGGTCAAGATTTAATTAATGATGCCAACATTGAACCAGTCTAGTAATTATGAGAGCTTGCAATTACTATGACTGCCTATATAATATAATATATATATACTAGAGGCTCGGTGCACAAAAATTTGTGCACTCGGGGGGAGGGGGATCCCTCAGCCTGGCCTGTGCCCTCTTGCAGTCTGGGATCCCTCAGCCTGGCCTGTGCCCTCTCGCAGTCTGGGACCCCTCAGGGGATGAGCACTTGCTGGCTTAGGCCTGCTCCCAGGGGGATTGGGCCTAAGTTGGCAATCAGACATCCCTCTGGCAGCCCGGCAGCCCTCGGGGCATGTCCAGTGGAGGGCAGACCTAAGCTGCAGTCGGACATCCTTAGCGCTGCTGAGGAGGCAGGCGAGGCTTCCCACCACCACCGCTGTACTGGCAGCCATCAGCCTGGCTTGTGCCTGAGCAGAGCTCCCTTATGTGAAAGTGCACTGACCAGCAGAGGGCAGCTCCTGCATTGAGCGTCTGCCCCTTGGTGGTCAGTGTGTGTCATAGCGACCAGTCATTCCCAGTCTTTCTGCTGTTAGGGTCAGTTTGCATATTACCCTTTTACTATACAGGATAGAGGCCTGGTGCATGGGTGGGGGCCGGCTGGTTTGCCCTGAAGGGTGCCCCGGATCAGGCTGGGGGTCCCACTTGGGTGCCTGGCCAGCCTGGATGATGGGCTGATGGCTGTTTGCAGCTGGTCACACCCCCTTCAAGGTGTGGGTCCCCACTGGGGTCCTGGCCAGTCTGGGTGAGGGGCTGAGGGCCATTTTCAGGCTGGCCAGGGACTGAAAATGTTGTAGAATATGTTGAGATTCACCTTTTTTTCACCCAGCCTCTCCTTTTCTTTTTTTTTTTTTTTTCATTCTGGGATTTATTTACCTTCTATAGCTGTCACTGGAGCTGAGAGCCGGCTCCAGCTCTGAGGCCCGGCTCCAGCTCTGAGGCCGGCTGGCTGAAAGCAAGTATCTGGGGTTTGTTTAGCTTCTATAATTGAAACATTGTTGCTTAGAGTGTAGCTCAGAGCTGGGCCACTGCAGGCGGGGAACCTTGGCTTCCTCCATCACTGGAGCAAGCAAGCCTCATGTTCGCTTCAGCTGCGTGGCTGCTGGCCGCCATCTTGGTTGGCAGTTACTTTGCATATCCTGCTGATTAGCCCATGGGAAGCGTAGTGGACGTATGGTCAATTACCATGTTTGTCTATTATTAGATAGGATATATATATATATATATATATATATATGTATATATCTTTTAAAATCATCTCCATTTTACATTTGTGTGGTGAAATTGCAATTGAACTGGGTTTAGAAAACACGGTGGGAATCTACTATGTGGTAACTCAGAGTGTGCAAAATGAAATTGTCAAGGTAAGCCATCCCCACAAGACTAACATTTACACTTTGAAGGCAGTAGAACACTCTTTTGGTGACTTCTGAACTGCCAGTCAATTATCAGGAGCTGGGTTGGGGAAACATTTTTCTGCCAAGGGTCACTTAGATATTTATAACTTAATTCCTGGGCCATACAAAATTATCAATTTAAAAATTGGCCTGCTATATTTGGTCAAAGGTTGAATGAACTCACCCCTAGTGCCTTGGCAGTGCCAGACCAAATGATTTTGCAGGCCTGTAAGTTCCTCACCTCTGATGGAGCCTGAAGTGTTAATGCAGATCACACAGGGTAGCATTTGTATCCCATTAATTGCAAAAATTACAATTTCAGATCATGCAATAATGATTCCAGTACAAATTGAGGTGTTTCAAGAAAAGGTGAATCTCAACATATTCTACAAACAGCTGCTCAACAAACCCAGATGTGGCTGATACCAATGCAATAACAAATCAAAATATTTTCCTATAAGAAAAATTGGTAAATGTATCAAGATTGTTATTACTATACAGCTTTGCTTAATTTCCTATTAATATACCATTTAATGGAGCTGGTAAAGGGACAATATGATGCTTCTGGACGATTACAAACATATTTAGCTGTTACCCAAATATTGCACTCAAAGCTACACTCAAGTTGTCAGAGTTATATGTATGCATGTATGCATTTAACCACCTGTTTCTTGTTTAAAAGTTAGAAGCATGGCAGTTTTCAGATCTGCATGGCAAAGATCTGGATAAAACTGACAAAAAAGGAAAATTTAGAGTTAACCTTGTCACGTCATATTTAGAAACCTTCTGATATAGCAATGAAATAAAACCACTAATATTTAATGTCATATTTGTAAATAATATTAAAATGTGAAATCGCTCTGAAATGTGAGAGCTACTATTATTGCCCCCAATTTATTTTCTACTTCTTATCTACGATTTAGAGTACTCTCACAACAAAAAGTAATTTTTACAAGGCATAGTCAGCCATTCGATTGTAGACTTGATATGTTTGATGGCACTGTATTATCTAAGCCAGAACGGAGTTGAATCACAAAGCACATGGAAAGCATTTCCATCAGTTGATAGGGCAAAAAAAGGTGTCCTTGGATAGCTCAGCTTGATGAGCTTAAACTGAACATCAAAAAATTGATCTCTAATGCAGGTGTCTTTCATTTAACTTTTCTCCCAAAGTAGGGTCATTTATGATCTATTGTCTAATATTGTGAGGGAATTAGGGTGTTACACAGTGTTTCTTCTTCACAAAAATCCTATTAGAATCCACTACTTCTTTCTATAAATAGAACAAAGGTTATATTATAGTTATAGTACAAGTATGATAGAATGAAATGATGCGAATTATCCCCTTAAACACTTGTGAATAATGTTAACACTTGAGGGCACAATTGATAACAGTCAAAATCTTTCCATTCTACTTTTATTTTAAAGAAAAAAAATCAGAGAATTTAGTGCTTTTAAAAAAATACATGTTATTAACAACTGATTTTTTTTTAAATCCTCTCACTATGAGTTAAAGGCAAAACTATAATAAATATGCAATAGCATAGAAACAGTAGATGTAGTAGTATGTATAGTAGTTGCCCTAGTATTATATAATACATGTTTGTACATATGCGTACATATATACAAACATTACCTATACACACATGTATATATGTTTGTTTTTTTTCCTGTTCTCTAAAACACACTTTAAGTACTGAAGGGAGGGTTTTACTTCATAAATGTAGAAATGTTGGTATCAGAAAAGGTAAAAAATAAATTCTATTTAAAAACTCGCAGATTTATATTAATTTTCCTGGTAAATAATTTTTTTGTCTTTAATATTTTTTAACCAGGTAAATATGTCTTTGGATCTTAAACATTAACAATTATTCCACATTATTTTTGGCATGGTTGACATTATTAGTGCTTGTCAATATTTGTAAATCTCTATTTCTTGGACCGATGAGTGAATTCTACTTCGTTCCCTTCCCAAGGATAGACTTAGATGTCACCAGTACATGTTTTGGCCAATAAAATGTCAGCAGAGGTGATGTGTGTCATCTCTAAGAAGAGGTATTTTAGAGCCAATTCTTGATCATCTAGCTCCTTCCCCATGATTCCTAAAGCATTGTGTAAAATGGAGATGCCACCTATTATAGCATCCAGCTTATCTGTGTTGACATGTACACGGCAATTAATTCCCTATGTCTCTAGAACACAAAATGGATAGTATGTGAACCAAAATTATTTTTGTTTTATTAAGACTCTGATGGTGTGTTTGTTTGGTTTTTATTGCAACTTAACTAATCTTTTTCTAGTCCAACTGATCCAATCCCTCCTTTATTTTGTTAAGATTTTAAAATAATTTATTCTTATAGTTATTCTTGTGTGCATGTAGTAAATCTAAACCAGCCTTAGAATATGCCTTTTTTTTCATAAATAGCTATGTATGAATGGTGGATGAAAATGGATAGAAAGATATATGGATGGGTGAAAGCATGAATAGAAATATGTACAGAAAGATGGATGGATGGATGGATGGATGGATGGATGGATGGATGGATGGATGGATGGATGGGCTGACAGGATACTGGCTATTTCATTATATGTATTAAGTAAATAAAACTAAATCTCTGAGACTCCTTAGCTTACAAAGGATATCTCTCTGTCCTTTGAACTTGAAAGACATATGTAGTTTTATTATTTAAATTTTAATCCTATTTTAAATCAAAGACATTGTTTTTAAGCAGCGTTAGTAATTGGGTATTATCTTTTTTATCATCTAGACTAAAAATTTGGAAAACAAGAACTATGTACTATATATTTATGTTATACTTCCCTGAAAGAAGCTACATGGCATCAGAGAAAGAGTAAAGAATTTGAAACCGGTAAGAATTAGATTCAAATTATTATTATTCCACACCTGTATTTTGTGGCATATTTAAATCCTAGAATTAAATTATTTAACTTAAGCCTCAATTTCCTCATCTAAAAGATAGGAAATATTTGTCCTAAATATTTTGTTTGTTTGTTTTTTTTCATGAATTCTTTCCCTTTATTATTTCCTTTTTGCTCAATCTCTCCATACCCTCCCCAACACTCCAACACCAGAGCTGTCAGTCTGCTCTCTTTGAGTCTGTCCCTATTTTGCTTGTTTGTCAAGTTTGTTAATTAAAGTCCACATATGAGTGAAATCATATGGTACTTTTCTTTCTCTGACTGGCTTATTTTACTGAGCACAATGTCTCCAGGTTCATCCACACTGTTGTAATGGGTAAATTTTTCTTCTTTCTTATGGCTGAGTAGTATTCCATTGTGTAAATGTACCATAGCTGTTTTATCCACTAATCTACTGATGGATACTCAGGCTGCTTTAAAATCTTGGCTATTGTAAATAGTGCTGCTGTGAACATAGGAGTGCATGTATTCTTTTGAATCAGCATTTTGGGTTTCTTCAGATAAATTCCCAGAAGTGGAATGACTGGGTCATAAGGCAGTTCCATTTTTAATTTTTTGAGGTAACTCCTAATATTTGTTTAAGTATAATGTAAAGCACATGGCACACCCTATATATAATAAGAGGCTAATATGCAAATTGTCCCCTCCACCAGGAGTTCAACCAGGAGTTCAACAAGGGGGTGAGGCCATCTGGCCAACCGCCTAAGGCCCCTTCCCCTGGCCATCCCAGCCTCTGATTGCCACCCCACCCCCCACCCCAATCTGGGGTGGGGCCTGCTAGCCAACTTTCCACTGCCCTTCCCCCTGGCTTGCCAGGCCTGTGGGACCCCACCCATGTATGAATTCATGCACCAGGCCTCTAGTATTAGATATTATCAAATATTAGTTTCTTTCTTAGTATACCCTTCACATATATGCTTCACACAAAGTAATGCCTTTTAAAAAGCTGTATTAATAAATGTATTAATGTTGTTACTTAATTCATCATCATTTGTGAACTAATTTATTATTTGAGATAAAATGTTATTATTGAACAGATGGTTGTTGGTTCAACCTAATCTCTGAACTATAAATATTATTTTTCTCACTAGGGATTTCCATAAGTGTTTAATGAGTATAAATTAATTTCAAGATTTAGAGAAAAAAAATTTCAAAGAAGAATTGAGAATTTTTGCATCAATTCAAAATTTTTCATAGGAAATAATACCTGTATTTTATGCAAAAGGATGAGCATAATTAAACCTAAAAGCATTGCAACACTAGAATTTCAATGTCAATTTCATATTTTTGGTAACCTCTTGAAAATAGTATATTTTTTCACAATAAAACAATAGAAACAGGTGCAGAAGATATTCAATTTTGCATTTATGACATCATAAATTAACTTAAAATACCTCCCCCCAGAAGCATAGGGTAAGATAGAATGCTAGTTTGGGGGAAAATTGTCAGATTGATTTGGTGATCAAATTTTTATACACCTGGCCAACAATTCTACAACCTCTTAATTCTACTGAAATAAGAACAGAATGCAACATTATAGAGAAAGGCTTGAACTGGGCCAGTGATTTGAGAGAAAGGACTAGGGAAAATTCAAGAGAACTTCTGGAGTTAGAATTCATACAACAGTATTATGAATTCATGTCAAGAAGCAGGAAGGGTTAGTTATGAAGTTTCGAGGGCAGGTAGTTGGGTTAAATTATTGCTTTCCCATATTTCCAAACTCTGTTGAATTATTTGGCCTCAAAAGTTTTCTCTTTGGACCTTCCCTATCTTTACTGGCTATTCCCCCATATTCTATAAAGAGTTAGCAGGATTTAAAGTGTAAAAACTGGATCAACTGACAATCAAAAAAAGCATTTTAAAAAAGAATGTGTGTTTGTTTGTTTGTTTTAATTTAAAACAATGCACAATCATTGGGTAGCAAAGGGGAATGTTTCAGACTATGTTTACCTGGATATGATCTGAAGGGATGAAATGCAACTGGAAACCCCCCTCTGCAAAAAAAACAAAACAAAAACCTCCATAAAAACAAAAATCATTAAATAATCATTCAGCTGCCTTGTCTCCAGGAGAAAGTCCATCTATATCTGCAATCACGCTTTATGGTCTGGATTATGCAAACCATAAACTATTTTCATGAATTTAGACTCTTCTCATCTTCATACTTTACTCACTAATGATAACCTGTGGGTTACCAACACGTAACTACAGTAGACGTGGAATTTTAGAATTAAGTCACTGGCTCAGTGATGTACTAAAGAGGGCACATACTGCTAACACAAACCAATTGTGCTCAGAATTTAATGATGTAAATGTGAGTAACTTTAAATCAGCCACAGTAGGAATATTTAAACCAGAGAAATTGGCAAATGCTATAAATCAGGCTTTCCTAACCAACCATCACTGCACAGGCCACAGATGCAAGAGTTCCTTATGGCCATTGCTTCCATTCCAGGTAGTTGATGACAGATATCTATAATTAATCCCAGACTCCATTAGACTTTGCCTGCATAAAAATCTTTCTAAATGCAAGGCTCCAGGTTGCCACTAATAGGTGATTAGAGTTGGCTCCTAAACCAAGGCCTGCTTGATATTTTAATAGATCTACAATATTTACAAGAGGCACGAACTTTATTGGATAAAAAATGAATATCTATGTAGTCAGTAGAACAAAGATTCTTGACCTTGATCCAAAGGAAACTTCTCTGTTTTATCTTCTTAATAATATCCAAGGTATTTTAATTTCATAAAGAACCAGAGGGTCTTCCATAGGGCTTTCAGATTCAAGAAATCAAGTTTTTTGCATTTTCTTAGCCTATCTGGCAATGACTTTCCTCTAGCAGTTCTAAAATAAATCCATTCCAACAACATGGAAGTTTCTGGGAGTATGACCTTAGTTATTTAACATTATACACTTCCTTTGATTCTTGTAAATGCAGTCTTTTTGGTAAAGAGATTTCTTAGAATCTCATATTGTGTAGTCAGCTCACAAACTCCATGACAACGAATAGGAGAAGAGGGGTATTTCTTTCTTCTCATGGCGTGATCCCCTGCCCATATTTCTATCACTAATATTTTTATTTCTTTTGTACTTCAGATTAGTTACCAGAGAAATATGTATTCTTTCAGAAATGCAAAGAATAAAATGTTGCACTAGAAAAGTGAATCCAGATGGGAAAATTGAGCTGTAAAATGCATTATACTTTATTTTGTATCCCACTTTAATTGACATAATATTGGAATATAGAATTCTAGGTTCACAAGTTTTTTTCTTCTCTTTTTTAAACCAAAGCAAATTAAAACTTTTTTTAAAAAAAAATATGATTCAGGAAAGAAGTCTAATTGTTATTTCTTTTGGGGCAATATTTTTTTGTATCATAGTTTTTCCTATTATATATCTTTGATGCCTTCAATTTTAATAGTTTGTACTTTTGTGTGGATTACTTTCATTTATTTTTCTCAGAACTAGGAATGCACATTCAATATGAAGACTAATGTTTTGTTCATTTGTGAAAATTTTCCCACATTAAAAAAATATATTGCTTCCCCTATAATTTCCCCTCTTCATTTTGAACTTCATTGATTATATGCTGTAGTTTCTTATCTGCCTCAATATCTCTGAATTTCTCTTTCTGTACAATATGTGTTTATACTTGTATGTGTACATGCATGTGCACATAATTCCTTTGTATAAGCCTTAGCATAATCTCTATACTACATTCTGGGTGAATCTTTCCTGACTGTGTCTAGTCTAGAAACTCTATTTACTACAAAGTTTTATGGCTATAACTTATATTTCATTTCTAACATATTTACTTTATTTTTTCTAACAGCCACAAATTTATTCCTGCATATGTTTATTTTTAATACTTTGTTTTCTTTTTATGTTTTCTGTAGTAGACAAATCAAAACCCCTTCTGTCCATTCCAACACCCAAAGATGTACAAGCCATAGTACCCAGAACTTAAAAATATGTTATCCTGCATTGCACAGGGACTTTGCAGATGTGATGAGATGACGAATCTTAAGATAGAAAGATTAACCTGGATGATCTAGGTGGGTCCAATCTATTTAGAATCTTTATGAGGTAAGTGGGAAAATGAGAGATGAAGGGTAAATGTGATAAAGAGGAGAAACAGAAGTTGGAGTGATACGTTTTGAAGATAGAAGAAGCGACAAGCCAAGGGATTTGGGTAGCCTCTAGATCTAGAAGCTGGAAAGGGGAAGAAAGCAGCCCTCCTGGCATCTTGATCTTAGCCCAGAAAGACCTATGTTGGACTTCTAATAAATCTGTGTTGTTTTAAGCTATTAAGTTTGCTACAGCAGCAGCAGCAGCAGCAGAAAATGAGTATTGATGGTATGTCTTTACTGATTTTTTATAAAGATACTTAACATATTTAGAATCTTTATGTATTGTTCTATTATATTTATTTCATCTCCTTTTCCCTCACTCCTACTCTTTCTTATTAAAAATACGAATCTTACAGTTTTGATTCTGCCTCCATGCTGCCCGCCTGAGGTCTCTGGTCCAGAATTATTAGGGCAGTGCCGACCTTTTCAGTGTGATATCAGAATAGCTCTGGTCCTCTAATATATCCAACAGTCAACTTAGCCCCCTCGTGGCTAACAACAACGTCAGCTTCCTTCTTTCCTTGGGTAAAGCTCACTACCTACGCCTTAGTCCCAAGCAATGATCAGCACAGAAGCATTTTCTTCAAGCATCATGTCTCTCGTTGGGTAGCACAAACCTAGTTTATTATTTTAAGCAGTAAACTGTTCCTCACCTTGTATGTGATACTTATGCTCCCCAGTAGCTCAGAGGAGACAAATGTGCCACTGCTAATGTCTGTTTTCAGAACCTGGGGCCTGGTGCCCCTGTGGCTTTACCTCTGTTCATCGCTGCCTTTTCTTTTTGATTTCTGTCTCATTGACATGTTCATGTTGTCCTTGTATTCTATATCTTATTATCATTGTTGTCGTTGTCTTTAGCTGGGGAGTAGGAACTTAAAAAAATAGCATCACAAATAAGCACCTTCACAACTCATCGGTTGACAATAGTTTTATTTAAAAAATAAAATAAGAACCTTGATAAGTGACAAAAGACAATAAGCTCTGTTAGCCAGGAGAAATAGTTCCCTCTTCCTATGCCAATGAAGATTAATGGTAATGCTTCTTGGAGCACCGTGCTGAGCAAACTCCCTAGCTTACACCTGTTCTTACTGGAAAAGTATGCCATCCTTTGTTAATGATTCCTGCTGAGAGTGTGGAGGGATGGTGTGACCTTCATTCACATAAGATATTTGCCATAATGCATAGCGTACCCTGTTGCAACAGCTAGGGTTATTCAGCTTTATGCAGCATAATCAACCCTGAATAAATTAAGTTTAGAGGGAAACTTATTACAAAGAAACTAAAAATTCAGGATCAATAGAAACTGGGTAAACATTCTTTGGGTGGAATGTTAGACCTATGCAAAGGGAAGTGGGTCACCTTTCCACTACTGCTGCTGGCAGTTTAGTGAAGAGTCACCTTGACACTAGTTACAAAAATGGTCTTGTACAAGAGTTATTGTATTATCTTCTACAAGGCAACATACTTTATGTACAGTCTGAGATTCAATGGGAATAACACAATTTAAAATTTAAAATACCTCAAACATGTACAGAAGTCCAATATCCATATTTCATGTCTTTTATAGCATTCCACATGGATCCTAAAGAGGATGCTCTAAATACTTTAAATTTCCCTTTAGCCTTATTAAACAAATAACAGCAACAAGAAGTGGAAATTTGGCAGACCTAGGGACATAAGTAGGTCTGTAAATAAAGGATATCTTTTGTGGTCTGGTAGTTTTAATATACTTTACACATTTAGTATATATACTTCTATAGGTCTTTAGAGATGAATACATTTTTAATGTACATGTATCTGTATGTAGATACATCTATAAACCTGTATCTATACATGTAATTCAATTTAAAATATATACCAATAAAGAGATTAAAATAATTTAGGTGATATTAAAATTGCAGACTGTTCATTCTTATTTGGGGGATATAAGACTTTTATGTACAAGGAATCATGTGAACATTGAGTTCAAGAAATAAAAATAAATAAATTAACCCCTAACTTAAATGAGCATTGACTTAAAAATGTAACCAACTTGAAAATTTGCTTAACAAAAGTTTAATTAGTGTATTTCCATTATGAAAAATGTTTTAAAGATAATTAAAATGTATAGCAAATGCCAATATTCTAATAATTCATTGCATGGTGATGGGAAATTTACAATTATAGTAATAAGTAAAGACTTTTAGAAGGCCAGCCCATTCATTTATTTGCAAGTTCTCCCTATTTGCCAAGAACCCTGAAAATGAAAATTACGTGCTTACAACTTAGACTTGACTAATATTTAAGTGATAGCATATGAGGAGCCTGTGTGCAAATGTTTCAATTAGTTAAGAAATGTTATTTCTGTTTGTATTTTTTACCATCTTATATATATTTTCACTATGAACTGGGTCATATTAATGAAGTATTGATTTAATATCTCTAATTTGAATGTATGTTTCCATATTACAAACCTAATCTCAAGTTTGTCATTTACTCTTAGACAATATAAATTCTATCCACAAAGGAAGCAGCCTTGGCGCTCCCTTCTTTCACACACATGCACAGAATTTATTTTTCACTTTTGCTTCTCAAGGCCAGAAGCATAGAAAAATCCTAATTAAAATACAAGGTTTAAATCAGTTCTCTTCAAGGATTACTGAAGCAAAGAAAGGGAACAGAATGTGGATTTAAAATAATTATCTGGGTCCTAACAAAGACTCCCTCAGAGTTTCACACTGTTAACTTTTTTTTTCTCTAACATCAGGCAACTTAGGAGGAGGAAAAAGGTTATAGAGAAATGCTGATGAATGGCAACACCGTGCAAGCTAGTTTAATGCATAAAATGCTTGTACTAGTTCAATGCACATATGCTTGCACTAGCTTAGTGCATACATGTTTGCACTAGTTCAATACATACATGTTTGCACTAGTTTAATGCACACATGTAAATGGGAATGGAATTGTCAAACAAAACGTCTAAGGAATGATGCATGCAGAAAAGGGCCTTTTCACCTACTGATACTATGGAAATAAGCATATTATGCTCAACTGTATGTCTGCATATCCTTACAGTAGAAGTTGGATTTCTACCTCTGAGAATATTTGCCAAGAAAAAGTACATACTAGTATTTTCTTGAGCTACAGATCAGGGTCAAGCTCAATATAATAACATCTTCATGATGTTGAATCAACAATTCTGCTGAAAGATTGTCTCCTTCCTTACTTCTATCATTCCTTCCTTCCTTCCTTCCTTCCTTCCTTCCTTCCTTCCTTCCTTCCTTCCTTCCTTTCTTCTTTCCTTCCTTTTTTCTTTTTCTTTCTTTCTCTCTCCTTCTTTCTGTTTCTTTTCCTTTTACCCTCCCTGTCCCTCTCCCTCCCTGCCTTCTTTGCTTTCTTCTTACCTTCTTGATCTTTCCTTCCTTGCTTTTTTCTTTTATTTTTCTTTCTCTCTAGTCAGTGAGACTGCATATATATCAAAATAAAAAGAAATGCACTCCTGTGTAGTAACCCCTTCAAAGTGGTTCAACTATTTAAAAAAATCATACTGTTGCATTGTTATGTCCTGATCTTAGTGTCTGAGTTTATCCGTTTAAGTCCTTTATACTAATGAATGCTCAGCCTTATTTGGTCAAAAAAGGCATACTGCTAATGCAGAATAGAATTATCTGTACCTTGATATCATTAGTTTGTATTATCTATATTTCCCTAATTTTCAGTAAGCACTTTAAAATAAAACCAATTATTTCCACTATGTTTTTTTAAAAAATATATATCTTATTGATTTTTTTTTACAGAGAGGAAGGGAGAGAGATAGAGAGCCAGAAACATCGATCAGCTGCCTCCTGCACACCCCCTACTGGGGATGTGCCCATAACCAAGGTACACTCCCTTGACCGGAATCAAACCCAGGACCCTTCAATCTGCAGGCCAACGCTCTATCCACCAAGCCAAACCAGTTAGGGCTCCACTATTTTTTAAAGCTCTATTTCCACCATAGAAATGTGATTCACTGAGAAAAACAAACAAATAAACAAATAAACAAGAGTTAGCCTTTCTGAATGAATGAGATGATGTGGTATTTTTCCTTCATTGACTGGCTTATTTCACTTAGCATAATGCTCTCCAGTTCCATCCATGCTGTTGCAAATGGTAGGAGATCCTAAAGTGATAGTCTTACATGGTCAATCACTGTAAGAAAAAAAAACACATTTAATTATGGACAGCATATAGGAGAATGATATCAAGAAAATGACATCAAGAAAAACTTGAGTACCTTTCAAGTTTTCATCACAATGTTTAGCTTCATAGAAATCTAGCCTTAGAGTTGCATTGCCACTCAGCCATTCACGAGGGCCAGTTTGCTCTTCCTCATCATAAGGATTAGAGTGATATTTTATATACTTGACTCTTTGATACCTTTGAATTAATTAAAGATCCTATATAATAAAAGCCTAATATGCAAATTGACCGAACAACAGAACAACCAGCAGAACGACCTGTCACTATGATGCGCACTGACCACTAGGCAGACACTCAATGCAGGAGCTGTCCCCCACCCCGCCGGCCCCAGGCTGGCTAAGGTGGATGCCATCAGAGTCCCCCATTCACCCTGCCAGTTGTCCCGCAGTGGGAGGTGACCAGCTGTGGCAGAGGGGGCAGGGCTGGTGAGTGGGCAGCGCCAGGTTAGCCATGGTGGGTGGCAGCGGGGGGCCCCCCTGGTCACCCCACCGGTTGCCCCATAGATTGGCCCTGATCTCTGGACAGGCCTAGGGACCCTACCAGTGCATGATTTTGTGCACCGGGCCTCTAGTATTTGTATAAGTTTGAATTTATATTTATTACCCAAATTTAATTTCATTATACATAACTCTAAAACCAAAGGTAAAATCTCTATAAAGGACATGTTTGAAGCTGTCTTCATTCATTTTCACAGTCATAATTGGATGAAAATACTTTCTTCTATCAGAACAGAAAATGCCAAGCTTCACATTCTGCTAAAAGGGAAATTTAGAACTCAGAGGTTAAATGACAAACCCATAAGCATGTACATAGTAAGATCACTTTGCAGGAAATTCAGATCTCCTTGCTGCCTCTCTCAAGATATAACTACAAAAACATACTGTCATCAGGGATCACATGGGCTTTAAAATATATCATGGTTAATTAATTTTAGAATTTTTTGCAGTGATAGCTATCCATTTTCTTAAAATTTTGTAAAATTCTACAGAGATGGTCAAAAGCTATATTTAATCAAAACAAACAACAAAATGGAAATTAAGTAAAAAACACCCACTTCACTGACATCATATGAATAAAGCACATGTTCTGAGTGGTGCCCAGAATTGTGTAATGTTCTTGCAGGTACTATCTGTTGTCAGACACATTTTTTTTTTCTTTTCCTTTCACGTTGGTGCAAGCGTGTCTTCTTGTATTTGTACAAGCAAATCTCTTTTCTACTACCTGTCAAACACAATATTAAATAGTTCATCAAAGCAGGAGCAAGTAAGTGAAATTTTGGCATGTAATCAGCCCCCCCAAGAGCCTTTATATCCATTAATAAATTTTTATTAAGCAAGAAAGGTGATTTGAAAATGCCACAGTGCCTAGTAATGAAGAACTCTCATCTCAGGCACAGGACAGTGAAGAAAATCGCAATATTGGAACTCACTTTCTTTTCCACAGAAGGCAAGGGTTTGCCAATTTTTGAAGTGACATGGGACACTTAATCAGGACCTTGCAGAGAAGAGTTATCAGTCTGGATTGAAATAAAGCTCAGGTGACTTTCCACTTGGAAAAAAAAATAGAGTTATAGCATTTCTCATATGACAGCATTAGACATCTACCCTAAATAAAGCTATGGGATGTCATAATAGCTAAGTCTATGGAGGAAATGTTCATGCTTGAGAAACATGAGTAGGGACCTTGGAAAGTAATGACAAAAAATATCTATCTGTGTCTCAGCAAAAAGCAGCACCATAATGCTGGGCACCTATGTGGGCATGGGACGGCAGCCAGTCAGAATCAGCTTTAGGACCACAAGAGTGATTTCAGCCCATCTAATAAAAGGAAGCAGAGAAAGTGCACCAGGCATAGCCTAAAAATAAGAAAGGAATAGCAGACACAGCCGGCAAAAGTGTATTTGGAGCAAGAATGAGCTAACGACTAGTTCCTGCTAGGTTAGGGAAAAATAGATTACCAACGTTTAAGTAATTTCAAGGCTAGTAACTTAATACAATATTGATTTGATAGCAAATCCATTTGGAGTTATTGTTTACAAGCTGAATTCGAATAGAACAATCATATTTTGCGAAGCTCTGATTGTGCTTATGTACGGTGATTTATATTGTTTGGATAATCCAATCCATAACAAGAGCCCAGTGACCCAGGCACATACCTGCATTTCTCCTGCTGAGGTACAATTGGATAGATGTTGTCATTCCTTTTCCAAGTTCTTGCAGGACCCAAGTTTACCAAGAGTAAATATTTCCTCCATAAGCATAGCTATCATGGCATCCCCTGAGGTGCTTTATTTAGGGTGAAATGTTTAATGCTCTTATACAAGAATTGCTGTAACATCTGCATGTTTCCTAAATGGAACGCCACTTTAGTCTTCAACTCTATTCAGCCTAGTTATTCTTTTTCAAAAAGCATTTAAAATGCTATTCTCTCTCTCTCTCTCTCTCTCTCTCTCTCTCTCTCTCTCTCTCTCTCTCTCTTTTTCTCTCTCTCTTTCTCACACACACACACATACATTCATCTCTCTGCACAATTTTCTCATAGTAATTGTACTTTTTAGAAAAGGCAAAGACAACAGAGTTGTATAAAGACTTTGTTTTTAGGTTTGGTTTGATCATTTGTCAATAGAACCAAGATTTTTCTGAAAATAATGATATTGATTCTAACACAAGGAAGCAATCAGTCCCATGCATAATTGTATGGAACATGAATAATAAGTGACCCATAAAAGGTAAATTATTGGAATTGAGTGAAGTTAGAAGACACTGGACCCTGGCTAAGAGATTTCACTAACTCACTGAGGAAGAAAATCTGGAAGTTAGTATCAGAAACTCATTCTATGTAATATACAGTCAACATATTAAAACAAAATAATAAAGTGTTTGGAACTCATATGACTTAATATGGATTCAATATGTCTAAAGTTATTCATTTGTGATCTATATAAAATCCTTAGCAAAGATGCCTTCAGTTATATATGCATATCTGGACTTTGTGGCTGTCACCTCACTATGAATGATTTTGATGCAAAGTTTGGACAAAGCATATTAGTGACATCCCTTAAAGAAATTTCCCAGAGTTCACTTTTATTTAAGCTTTCCTCAAACAGTCCCACTACTATTATAGAAGAATTATTAATACCATCTCTTTTTACTCTCAATTTTGTTCTGACTGGGTTTTAAATGATGTGGCAACTACACTCAGACCCAAACATTTTCATGGTGCCTTCTCTTCACACTGAGGATAGAGAAAAGCTTAAATAGCTATCTCTGGCTTGCAAACGTAAAGCAGGCAAAGAGTCACCTACTAGTATATAAACTGTTTCAGTATAGATTACTGGACTACCGTCCAATATGATGTAAACAGTTTGAAGAGAGAGGAATTGGGAAAGATATGGAGTAGAAAGTACCAGAAATCTGTCTCTGTGCATAGACAAAAATCTGTCTGATATAAGTTTTGGAACTCTGGAATCTATGAAGGCTTGCAACATCCTAGGGAAGGTTTGGACAGTAAATTATATATAATTTCAGTCAATATAAACTGAGAGCCCTGTAGCAGAGAAATGTTTGTTCTGCTTATAGTTGACATAGTTGTTCACATTAAAAAACTCTAAGGAGAAATGTGAGGTTATAAAGAGTCTAATTTCTTATTGAAAGCATCTTTAGCCCTGGCTAGTGTGTCCTAGTGATTAGAGTGATATCGACCCAAACACTGAAGAGTCATGGGTTCAATTCAGGGTCAAGGGCACATAACTGGGTGGCAGGTTCAATCCCTGGCGGGCTCACATCGATTCTCTCTCTCTCTCTCTCTCTCTCTCTCTCTCTCTCTCTCTCTCTCTCCCCTTCCCCTCTCCTTCCCTCCCTTTCATTCTGTAAAAATCAATGGAAAAATAGCCTCTGGTAAGGATGAACAACAACAAAAAAGTAAAGAAAGTATCTTTATAGCATGAGACTCAGAAGCTGGAGTATATTGGGGAGGAAATAGCTAAGCATTCTGGGTTTCCTAGTATTACTAAGCTGTCATACAAAAACTGGGAGGGAGGAGTTGGGGGAGGAAAAGGAAGAAGTTGAAGAGAAGAATCAAGTGCAATGAATAGTTGCAATTACAAATTAGCTAATTGGGCATGGAAACATTTGCTTTAATCTGAATACTTTGAATTCTAAATTTACTACTCTATCTGTGTCAACGCATCCCTATTTCTTATTCTTTAGTTGCTTTAAAAATAATTATCTTCAGCTGGAATAAGATAGTGTATGTGATACATTACATAGAGGAAACCACATCACACATAACCGTATCATGAAAAATCTTTGTGTTTTGCTTATTACACATTATAGAAAGACTAAAAAAAGTAAAAAGAAATTCTTATCTCCTGACAAAGAAATTGATGACTCTGGAAATGATGGAATAAACCTTTCATGTTATAGTTGTAAAACTAGAACCATTAAATATATTTCAAGTTAAATAATTTTTTATTACAACTGTATTTTTAAATATGATTCCATAAAAAAATTGGAGAAACTTCAGGCATACTGAGGTGAGACTGCTAGAGGAAAAACATCCTTGAACTAGAATTACTTTTAAAAATATAAATTATGCCCTAACCAGTTTGGCTCAGTGGATAGAGCATCAGCCTGCGGACTGAAGGGTCCCAGGTTTGATTCCTGTCAAGGGCATGTACCTTGGTTGCGGGCACATCCCTAGTAGGAGGTGTGCAGGAGGTAGCTGATCGATGTTTCTCTCTCATCAAAGTTTCTAACTCTCTATCCCTCTCCCTTCCTCTCTGTGAAAAATCAATAAAATGTATTTTAAAAAATAATAAATATAACATATTTTTAATTCTAGCATAAAATATTTTAAAATGTCAATAATAGGGAGATTCTTAAATTCAGATATAAATGTAAATAATATGTTTTCTGATGATTAAAGAGTATTAGGGAGGCCAACCACTACCAACAAAGTTTTTCTTCCCAAAATGTCAAAATTTACTAAATTTGCAGGACATTTTAGGAAACTGTAATCTGTAATCAGTAGGAGAGGTTTATTATTTTCCTCTCCTATGAGACATACAACTACACAGATATTTGATGAGCTTATTCCTGTGAAAAAAGTGATGGCCAGAACATTATAAGAGACTAGAGCCCAGTGCACAAAATTCATGCATGGGGGTTCCCCTCAGCCCAGCCTGCACCCTCTCCAATCTAGGACCCCTTGGGGATGTCCAGGATTGGGCCTAAACTGACAATCAGACATCCCTCTCACAATACAGGACCACTGGCTCCTAACTGCTCACCTGCCTGCCTTCCTGATCACCCTTAACTGCCTCCCCGCCAGCCTGGTCTCCCCTCACTGCCCCCCCTCTGCCAGACTGCTCACCGCCAACTGCCCCCCCCCCTGCCAGCCTGGTCTCCAAGCAGCCTGCTGTTCGGTCATTTGGTCAACCTTCACAGCCCTCCTGCCAATCTGGTCGCCCCACGCAGCCTGCTACTCAGTTATTTGGTTGGCCCTCACTAACTCCCCTGCCAGCCTGGTTGCCCCACACAGCCTGTTCAGTCATCCATTCGGTTGTTTCAGTTGCAACAGTCACTTAGGCTTTTATATAGAGAGATTGTTGAAGAAGCTGCTAGCAGAATGAATTGTGGCAGTCCAGTGATTTTCCCCAACCACAGATTGAAACACAGCTCTCTGAGATAAACTTTTAAATCAGAGTAACTTCTGTAAGGTGTGTGGTGTGTGTGTGTGTGTGTGTGTGTGTGTGTGTGTGTGTGTGTGTGCTGGACGGTGTGAGGAAGCTATTTCTCGTATAAATAATGTGGTCAAGGTAAACAATAATAAGTAATTAGGCAAAAAATGTTAGTCTGTTAAAAACCTGACATATGATATTTTTTATACTGATTAAAGTCAGTGGAATTTAGGACATTGATTTTGAATATGGGAAAACAATTTAATTTACACTGCATTACAGAAAATATTTGCCAACAAAAGAGTATAAGGAATAGTAAGAATAAATGAACACACAAGCACACATATATGTGTGTGTGTGTGTGTGTGTATATATATATATATATATATATATATATATATATATGATTACTAATTATGTGGTAACATCAGTAACATAAGACTTATCACTTGTTTTGGCCAATGAGATGAGAGCAGAAGTAACATTAAACTCTACAAGGAGAACTTTTGAGACACAGCACAGAAGTATTTTTCTCTTTGAATATCAGCAATCCTTTAAAGAGTAGTTGCTCACTTGGCTTAAGTCCTGGAGTGAAGGTAGTGTAAGGCAGAGAAGAAGCCAACTGGTAATGAACACATACAGTAAGTGAGAAATGAGCCTTCATTAAATGGTATTAAGATTTAAGGTTACTTGTGACCACAGAATAACTTAGTACATCCTGATTAATAAAGATGACAGCATCAAAGAGGAACATGGTATATAATAATCAAATTATCAAGAGATAAACATGTTAATGCTATTTGTTCATTAAATCTGAAATAACATAATCAGAGTTTCAGAATGCAAAATCTTCCAATTCTTGAAGAAATTCTAGTGTCTTATTCTGAAACCACACATGATGCTATATACTATTTCTCTAAAGTATATAAAAAGAATTAAAAATATTTTAAAATATAATTTTCCCCAAACACAGAACGTTCATTTTATAATTATGATGATTTAAATTTCTTGATTAGCGCAATCCTATATAATAAAAGGCTAATATGCAAATAGACCGAATTGTGGAACAACCAAACAACTGATTGCTATGATGTGTGCTGACCACCAGGGGGCCATGCGGAACCTGGCAGGCGTCAGCAACAGGCAGCAGAGCATGGAATATGGTGCGGGTTGGCTGCAGCAGGATGGTGAAGCAGGTGAGCGGAGGTGCCAGACCAAGGCAGGGTGCTTGTTACTGTCATCGGGGAGAGCCTTTGGTGCTTACTGAAAATTCTTTGCTCCTACATGCCTTGGTCATTTTGGGTGCTTGCACCTGCTGCCAGCGCCAGCGCCAGCCCCACTCACACCTGCTGCCGGTGCCCAGCGCTAGCCCCAATCACTTGGCACCCTTAGCGGATGCGAGTGCTGGCTACTGGCCTGATTGTCCCTGAGGGCTTCTCCACCTCCCCCTGCTCCTGAGGGGCAATCAGGGCAGCAGCCACTGCTCACACCTACTTCTGGCACTGACCCCAATAGCTCCATGCTGTCAGCGGGTGTGGGTGTGAGCGGGCCAGCGCTGTCAGTGCATGGGAGTAGCAGTGGCAGAAGCCGGACTGCTGGCAGACAGGGGACTTGGGGCAGCAATGGGGGGGCTGGGCGGGTTGTGGAGAATGGGCCAAGAACTGCCCCTGTGCCCACTGCAGCCTCGTGGCCCACAGTTCCTTTCAAGGTGCACAGATTCATGCACCGGACCCCTAGTACTTAATAACCAAGGATAACTAGAGATAAGTTAAGACATTGAAAAATGCCTTCTACATGAAAAGCTATTTATAAAAGGTGTTTCCTGAGCTTGCATATCACATGAAATATATCTAATGCTAGCCATGTTCATATTAAAAATTTAAGTAAAAAGAAGTGTTTCATATTATAATTATGAATTTAAATAGTTTGCATAGTTGGCATGTACCGTTCACTTAATAAATATTAAACAAAGCAATATTAATGATCTATATCTAAATACATGGTCCTCGACAAAAATTAATTATTTCTATTCCTAGAGATCCTTCTAAGAATCAACATTTTCTCCCAATGCATGCTTATTGCCTTAAGAAAAATAATTTATGTTGTGCATATATTTTTTTAACTCATAGCATCATAATAGAAACCACCAAATGCTAGTATATATATATATATATATATATATATATTTATGGTTATTTGTTTTTAGCTAGATACAGATAGAGATATAAACATGGATTTTTATATAAGTTTATAAATAATATTATACATATATACAGATGTAGGAAAGCAACCATGTAAGCTTGATATAGTGTGCATGTGGTCTGCTTTGGGTACTATCCAATAAAACAATTCTTAGAACTACACAAAAAATCTCATGGCATGCATCCCAGCATCCCACAGTGGCAAAGTGCTAAAATCACAACAATATATATATATATATTTAACTCACATTCTGAGGATTGATATGCATCTATGTATCTTCCCAGAAAACTCCAACTTGCTCAAAAGTTTACATAAAACCCACTTGATGTCCACTGGGAGGCCAGGTCAATCTGCCCAAGGGAAAGACAATCAGCAGACATCTCAGACCCTGTGCCGTGCCAGCACAGCCAAGGATTCTGTGAGCTTGAGGCGGGGAGGTGGGGGGCAGCGAAGGATTAAAGAAAAGACAGACAAAGAGAATACCGCTGGGACTTAGTGGATCTCCTGTGCCTGGATGAGGCTATAGAGAGGGATCCAGCCAGCAAGCTGAGCCTTTATTTTATAGCCAGAGGTAAACAAGGTAGTGGTCAACATAATTAGAATGTTCTTGTGAGTTTCACTTGTTTTGGCAGCACTTGCAGCACCTCCCACAGCCCATTAGCTACCCAGGAAGGATCCAGGGAGCAGTCATAAGGTTAAGCTTAATTATGCTAAGAGGGTTCTGCCCCCTAAGCAGGGACTTATTTTTGGCTCTGCCACAGGTCAATCCGAGGCTTAACTCTAGAGCTGCTCCCTACAAGACCCTACCTCACTTTGCCTCTGAAATTATGGAACAGGCTTCGGTCTTAATATATCTGAAGTTCTCAGCTATATTTTTTCCCCTGATGAGGCTGTGGTCATGCATATGCAAACAAAATATCAGCCTCAGTGGGAGGTTCAAAGATAGGGAGTTTTAGGGGAGATGGGAAGAACTAGTGGAAGAGCAAAGTGATACCAGAAAAGGTGAGAAAAGAGCATGGTGTGATAGAGTTGAGAAAGGCAAATCTGATGTAAAATGTATGCCCCTGATAAATTTACTTTTCTGTAAGACACGTGCTACAATTCATAATGTATTAGTTGCATAAAACATGGGACCAGGGAATGGGGGAAACATGACAACCCCTCTGCAAATTATCCCAGGCCAATGGCTTCTTCCATCCAAAAGAAGTCACAATTTTCAGGATGCCCCAAAATGAGTTTTCAATTGTTCTAATTCTCCAAAGTGCTTTCATGTAAAGTAATTTTATGTCAGAAACTTAGCAGATTATCTGTTAGCCCTATCAGACCTAAAAATTTCACTTAGTTCCATACATGAGTAGCAGGAGGATGTTTGTATATGTATGTGTGTGATTGTATATATATATATATATATATATATATATATATATATATTACTGACATATAATAGGAGATTAACATATGTTAGTCAAATATCATTGAATTTAAAATAATATAAAATATATGGAAAATATAATGTTTAAAATTGAGAATAAAACAGTTTTCTAAAATGTGGAAACAATAGAAAACAATAAATGTTCCCTTTAGTTTCAGAGTTTTTCAGACTAATTGGTATTTATGTTTATATGCAATGCATAGTTTCTGCTTCTAGGCATGTGTATCTCTCAAATCTCCTTATTTCTTAGTTTTATCAATTCCTTAGGCATCACATTGTAAATAAAAACTGCATTCAGTATCTTAGAATAATTATTGATATTTTTGTCTCAATAATTATAAATCCACTGCAAAGATCAATAAGAAATCTAATACATAATTGTCCTAGTTCTCAGAGTTAGTGAATGGCTAAAATTTGAACCTCTGTATCCCTTTCCCCAAAGATCCCCTTCTTCCCACTGCCCATACTTTCTCTCATGGGGTCACCTATTAAAAACTTTTTGAATACCAAAGGATGAAATATCAAAAACAAAACAGGTTAAAAAGATTAGATTGATACTAGTCTTACCTTTAAGATTCTTCAAGTTGAGTGAGAATAAAAGATTTACCTGGATTAATCATAGGCACATAAAAGATTTACTTGGATAATCATGAATGCTGCTGTTAGGAAACGAGCAAGCTGAGGATCACAGAGTTCAGGGAGGTGGGATGGCTTCCTGGGTGCTAACGACTACCCGAAGATGTTATGCAGAATTTAACGTTCATCAATTTCTCACTAGGTGAAAAACAGGATAATTTGCTGGTAAAATGGATTAATTAGCCTTTAGAAAATACCACTTGGTAGTCATAGACATCTGGGGAGGGCAGAACATTTATTTGGGGGTGCAAAATGCATGGTGTCATTACTGGAAATAAGGAAGTAAACCAGTTGGAGAAATATGTGTTTTTATCAAAAATATAATTTCCAAAGAATTACTCATGAAATTTTAAGGGAGAATTTTTTATAGCAGTGATGGGATATGCTTCCAGTTGTTTTGAAATGAAAGTTTAACAAAAGCAGAAACTACTTTGTAACCATCATTGCTCTCTGTCTGTCAGCAGCACACTCAGGTGCTTTCACAAGGGCAACATCTTGACATTAACCATGCTGAGAAAGATGAAGATATCCACCCTTCCTTTCTTAGAGAGACATAGGCTTTTTCAAGACCAGTGTGAAAAAAACAATTGAATGTTAGTAAAGGTCAAAAGCCAGGGTGAACAGACATTGTGATTAAAAGCCTTCCCTGAAGGCAGCAAGCCCTGTCCCTGTTCTCTAATTCAAACATAAAGACATTTAGCTCATGCTAGTTTTCTGGTTAATTTTTCAAGAATATGGGTTGTTAGGGATCAGAATACTGTATGGGCTTCAAAAGACTCGAGAGGCTCTGGCTGGACCCAAACAGTTTGAACTGCGCCTCACTGTGAGTGAAACGCTCATTCTTTCCTTTAATTTCTGCTTGTCTTCATTCTTCACATTTCTTTCTTACATCCTTCATGCTTGTAAAAGTCTCATTTTAAAGCCATATTATTTAAGACAAAGAATTTCTACAAAGCCTTGGAGGGGACCTGAGTAAACTTTCCAAAGAAGCTAGCCATAAAACATTTTTAAAAATCAGTGGCCTTGATATATGAACCTCAAAAAATTTTAAAGGCTTAATTTTTATCCAAGCTACCTTCGTGCAGAAAAACCTCAGAAGATCAAGTTTTCATTTTATATTCGCATTACTTCCTGGTATCAGACAGATCTGAAATACCACAAAACAGCTTGACTTATAATTTTTTTTTTTACTTTGCAAAAAACATTTCCAAACTTTAACGGTGATGGAAACTCAGATTTCTCACAGATGTAATACAGGAAACAAAAGAGAAAAAGTAATAGAATAACATCCATAAGGATGGACAAACATTTATAAAGATGGACAGACATTCTATATCTACAGAACAATAGGCCCTACTTCTAAAATTTGCAGGACACAAGGCTACCATGGAGGTCCACATATCATATATGTAAAGAATATAAGTTAAAGCCAAGGAAACATTTTGCCAGTTTCTCAAAATGTTCACCCTACGATTACCATATGATCCAGCAATTCCACTCCTAAGTATATACCCAAAAGAATTAAAAACGGAGACTCAAACAGACACTTGTATACCAAGTCCATTATATCTATAGAAGTATGGTTCACAATAAAGATGGTAATAACCTCTGTCTGGTGAATGGATAAACACAATGTGGCGTATACATATAATAGAACCTTATTCAGCCAAGAAAGGAATGAAGTTCTGCTACACAATATAACCTGGATGAGCATTAAAAACACTAAGTGAAAGAAGCCTAGAAGAAAGAAAAAAATATTGTGTGATTTCAGTTATTTGAGGTGCTTAGAACAGGAAAATTCCTAAAAGCTTAAATAATAAAAACTATCAGGAAATAACCAAGACTGACAGAATGGGGAGAGCATTTAATTTGAGATGATAAAAAAAAAAAATTCTGAAAATAGATAGTGGTGATGGTTGTACAACATGGTGAAAATAGTGAATGTCACTGAACTGCACACTTAAAAACAATTACAGTGAAAATTTTAGATACATTTATATTTATGTATATTTTATTATATAAAAATATATTATTAGAATATCAATCTGTTAAATAGGTTATATATTATTAAAATACCAATTATATATTATTATATATTAAAACATCAAAAATATATTATTAAAATACCAATCTGTTAAATAAGGTATATCCTATACTCTTACTTTAAATTTCTGTGTAATTCAAATTTAGGTTTGGTGGATTTTTTTCTTGCTCCTGAAATATGGTAGTGTAGACAGGACAGCTTTCTACCCTGTACTACCCTCCCTAACACACACACACACACACACACACACACACACACACACACAACGGTTATAAGCAACTAGAGGTTGCACGAAATTCGTCCACAGAGTGAGGGGTGGGGGCGGAGGGGAGTCCCTCAGCCTAGCCTCAACATCTCGCAATCCAGGACTCCTTGGGGGATGCTTGACTGCCAGTTTAGGTCCAATCCCGCTGTGGGATTGGCCTAAACTGGCAGTCAGACATCCCTCTCTCAATCCGGGACCACTGGTTCCTAACCACTTGCCTGCCTGCCTGCCTGATAGTCCCTAACCACTTCGCCTGCCTGCCTCATTGACCCTAACCACTCACCTGCCTGCCTCATCGCCCTTAATCACTCTGCCTGCCTGCCTCATTGCCCCTAACTGCTCATTGCCTGATTGCCCCAAACTGCTCACCTGCCTGCCTCATCACCCCTAACCACCTCTGCCTTGGCCCCCACCTCTGTGGCATTGTCCAGAAGGACGTCTGGAAGGTGGTTCAGCTATCTGATCTAATTAACATATTATGCTTTTATTATTATAGATTCTCTGCTCTTTTTACCATGGCCCCTCCCACACATTGGGTGGCCCTGTGATCATGTATAAGCAGCTCAGAAGCATGACCAAGCTACCTCTTTAACCTCTAGGCACACAGTGGTGACTGTGGTCTGACCTCCAGAACAGAAATCCGTGAAAGAGGCCAGCTTGCTCTTTCACCAGTGAGGTCCAGACTATGAGTGAGAAACCCAGGAGTACTGTGTAAAAGCCAGCACAAACTGATTCTGCACATGTTCCCTTGGCCCACAGATATTCAGCCTCCAACCTGCTCTGTGGCGGAGGGTGGGGTGATTGCCCATAGGGGTGTCAGAACAAGGCTCTGCAATATGGAGTCCAGCAGAAGTCCCTCTCTGATTAATTGATTCAGAAGCTGTTCATTTAGTCTCACCCATCTCACTGATGAAAGATCCCTTCACCAGTTCAAAGAAAAAGATAAATGTCAGATCTAAAGTTTTCACAAGCAAGGTCTCTGGGCTCACACATTTGTGTCACCTCTTTCCTATTTTAGGAAATAGCTGTGGTGTTAATCCATGTAGAATTAACACCTCCAGCCCTCACCACACACAACCTTTGGACTTCCAAATTGGTTTGTTTAAACATTCTTTATTTATGCTGCTTGGTTGATTCCCAAATGCTGACAAACTTCTTGCATAGGCAGCCAATCCAGAAACTCTATACTGGGGCCACCGAGTGGGTTACTGACTTTAACAGCTGCCAAAGCGTCTTAATTTGAAAACCCCTTTCTCTACTTAAACTTATCTGCCAGTAAGTAAGAAAAGTCCTAATCTAACTTTTTAAAAATGTGATGGTGATTTAGAAGAAATAAAGAACCACAGCCTTGTCTCATCATAGAAACCAGAAGCAGAACTGACTCAACATGGCATGGTCATTGTGCATGCCCACTCCTTCTCTTCCTATCAATCCCCAATTTAGAAAGCATGTGCCTATAGCAATGTCATTTTTGCAGTGGATCTACTGGAACTGAGATGAGAATTTACCTATGTTGTTTGGATATCTTCTTTGGATTTTGCAAGTATATCTATCCTTCCTATTGTAAATGTTTTTAGTTATTTCCATATTTAGAAGACTATCCAAGAATACTGTCCTTATGACCACAAATTCAAACTACTCACTTTTTCTTTGGTTTCCTGATTAAATTACCCCAACTTTTTTTTTTTTTATTGGCCAACTAGATAGTCACATTTCAATATTAGGCTATGAATTTGATTTATCTGGTTTCTCATTCATTCATTTGTATGTTCCCATAAGAATCATTAAATTAAACTAACACAACAGAACTAGTTGTTGCAGGCTAAAGAATTTATGCTATAATTAGTGGGCATATGTATGATGAAAAACAGGGTATTTCCCTACCCTCAAAATATCTCCCCAGAAAAAATGTCATAAATTACAAAGTTTAAAATAGTTGTGCTTTCCTTATCCCATGGTATCTGGGGGTACATGGAAGTAAATCGGCAGACATCATCAAAACCAAATAATCCAGCTTCACAATCCACGTGCCCCCAGAAACAAGGTAACAAGGATAGCATATCAACTCTGTAGCATTTTTGCAAGAAAACGCATAACATCAATCTACCCATGTGAAAACAGAGAAACCCAAATTAAGGAGCATTCTGCAGAATAACTGACCATGAATCTCAAAGAATTTCCAGGTCACAGAGGCAAGAAAAGAGTGAAGGACCATCATAGATTAAAGGCAACAAGGGAGATATGAGGAATAAACCCATCATGGAAACTGGAGCCAAAAAAAGGTGTTAAAACTGGAAAATGTTTAATACAGTCTATGAATTAGGTCGTAGTATTATTAACTAAAAACTAGTAACAATATTACTATTCATATCCTACATGACTATATTGTACATTATATATTCTATGTTATCATATATTATTTTATATTACTATCAATGCCACCATACTACTAGTAACAGTTATTAGATATAGTAATTAGTTATAGGTACTAATAGCAAATAATTTATACTAATTTCCTGATTTTAATAGATACTATACTATTGTTATAGATGATGTTAGCATCAAGTGGACCTGTGGAAAGAGTATACCGGAAATCTGTACTATTTTTACAACTTTTCCATAAGTCTAAATTGATTTCAAGGTAAAAAGCTTTTTAAAATATCAGGGCATATTTAGCACATACTTTCCGTTCTTTGCTCTTCTTCCATCTGCCCGAAATGCAGGCTCACTGCCACAAGTGGACCAGGGATAAGGTTACAAGGACAAGACAAGGATGACTGTGCAGGAACAGGCAGGGCCTTGCTCCCTGGAAGCTCGTGCACCTGCAAATGCTTCATCATTCTTGCACTGCCCACCTGATTTTTAACTGTCCTTCGATCTTTGTAAATTCGAAGTTTTCATTATCAAGTGATGGTTCCATATGGTTACAACTGCCCGAGTATTGTGTACGTGAACACCCAGGATTTGCAAGTTTCTTTCTCCGGAAGAGGTTGCCTAGTACTGATGTCTGCTCAACCTGAAGGTCACTAAATGGATGTCTTCGGCATTGATTAATTCCATGATGAAGCAGCACTGACTGTGCATTGATCCTATTATCTGATCACATCTTACATTTATGTAGCAGTTGACATTGTACAAAATACGCCCCATGCATCATCTTATTAAATAGCTTCAAAATTTCTTCGAGGTAGATATTGATTATTTTCATTTGTAAAAGACACTGATTTTCGGGGAGGTTAAATTTCTCAAGATCAGACAGCTCCTGTGGTGGTTTTAAAATATGCCCACAAAATCTTTGTCACTCCTCACTTCAACTGATGGGGCCTAATTCTCCTGCCCTGAGGTGTGAGTTCACCTCCGTGACTCCTTCCAGTGAATGGAATCTGTGGGAATGATGATATGAGACTTCTAAGGCTAGGTCATAAAAGGAATTGATCGTGATTTTTTTTGTCTTGTTCTCTGTTTCTTGGATCATTCATTCAGGGGTGATGACAGTCAAGCATGCAGTGAAGAATGGATTCCTCCTACCAACAACCCTGTAATGAATGAGACATCCCGGAAGCTGCTGCTCTAACCCAGTTAAACCTTCAGATGATTGCGGCCCTGGCTGACAGCTGCACTGTAACCTCATGAAAACTTTCAAGCCAGCATCGCCCAGCCAAGCCATGCCCCAATCCCTGAACCCTAGAACCTATAAGAGATAACAAATATTTGTTTTTTTAAGGCACTAAATTTTGCATACCTTGCTTTGCAGCAATAGATAATACCATAGTGTCTAAAAGCGAAGGCAGAATTAAACCTAGCTCCTCCGATCCCAGATCAAGAGTTTTCTTTAGGACATCACAGTTGCCTTCTTCTTGAAAAACGATAAGCCAGCCCGTTATTTTGCTGTAAATATGAATAATCCATATATAAAAGTAATTTTGCAACCATGGCACTGGGTAACAGGCAGCGTTTGACATTTTGCAGATGTTCCCTTTCACTGCTTCGGAGCTCAGGCCCCCAGCATGACATAACATTTCATGGTTAATAGGAGAAGAGGTAAAAAAAAAAAATCTCTTATGCAGTGGGATCTATGAAATATTCATGGAATAAATCACGGCAATGTCTTATGGATATGCTTTATTTATATAGTGTATGAAGAAAAAAATCTTTGTTCCTCATGGGATTTATAACTGCAATCGATTCATTGCTTTAGAATAGATAACTAAATTAGAGTAGTTCTAGTTAGTTACTTTATTGCTGTAAAATTATCTGATTTTATATTATTGGTGGTTGTCTATTGATTTCTTTGGTATGCTAAAAACAATATAACTAGGATTGAATAAAGTAGCTGTGAATACAATAGGGGAAGTCATACACACATAAAAATTATGAGGGGTAGGGCACATTTTATTATAGTTATTAAATTACCAAATTATATTGCTTAATTTTAACATAACACACACAAACACCCATATCCTTGCCCCACATACACATGTTTTGATGTTCCTTCTCTCTCAAGTGCTAAAATGGACACAAAGCCAGCAAAACGTTAAGACAGCCTTAATGAAACTTCAAGGGAAAACTGGTGCATGGCTTACAGGCTTTAAATATCTGCCCATGTGTTTTCATGTTGAAGTCGATCATTCTTACTGTCCCGTAGCATGTGTGACTAAGGACATTCTAAGTGGCAATGCATGTGTTTTAGTAATGCTGCTTGCATGCAATTGGGCTTTTCTTTTCAACAGAACTTGACATTTCAAACCAAAAGGAAGGAAAATACCAAGGGCAGAAAGAGTAGAGGCCTGCCACTATCTCATTCTCTCAGTGCTGGCTTTTGTCCTCCTTATGTGATCTCCACGTTCTAATCCCTTTAGTATGCATGTGTGCATGCCTGAGTGTCCTCAGTCAATGTGGCTAACAACTGACTGCTTTTCTCCTCAAATATAGCTTCCATTGGTTCCCTGCTGTTTCCCTTCTAAAAGCAGCAATAGCACAGAACTTGACAGGAAGGAAATATTTTGCTGGTGTTCAAAGAACTTCATACAGGGTTTCATGGTGTGTGTGTGGGCGGTTGGGGAGAGGGATAAAAGGGGAAGGTCCATAATTGTTTACATGAAAAGTTGCCTCCAAATTGTTGACATTGATTTTTTGTTGTTGTTGTTGGGTACATTCAAAACTATCTTTAGAACTTTGATAATTATTGTTTATATTAGCTAATTGTCTTCCTCTGTGAATTTTACATTACACAGAAATTAACAATTCAAATCTCAAGGATAAACATATGTGACTAGGAAAAGAAAATAATAAGAAATGTAAATAATCAAGGTTTTTGAGAACTTTTGGGTTGTACTGTGACATATGAAGGCTTGGGCTTCCTCACTCCTATACTAACAAGGATGAGTTAGGCAAACTGAGAAATCAGTGAATTTTCTGGTACGCAACAGAGAAATGAGGTTACAGGATAAAACGCCACCTCATCCAGACAGACACAGCCAAGATCTCCTTACCTGGAATAATATGTAAGTATAGTAAGATTGCAGGATGCAAGGATACATTTGTTGCAACTTTGAGAACTGGCTGGGTTCAGTAGCACAGAAGATGAGTCTGAAGCATCTTGAAATGTCAAAAGGTAAAAAAAGTGCATGCCCCCCCCATCCACAATAAGGTCAAAAGGACACATCAGCCAATTTAAAGTGCCAAATGGCCAAAGCAGGAATAACCTGAACAAAGATAGATAAAGTAGGATAAGATTATATCCCAAAGTAAATGATTGAATTAATCAAGTGGGGAAATGGATAAATCTCTCATTAAGATGAATTCCAAATAATCATATTATTGCTTTGTTCTAAAGGATATAGAGCACAATTTTCTACTCCTTAAACATGAGTGCTTATAGTGATTTCATTCCAAAAACTCAAAATGGAAATGGGAAAAATAATTATAGGACACATGACAAATATCACTGCAACCAGGTGATCAGTAAGCCATGTTGAGAATGCAACTATGATGTGATGTGATAAAAACAGTACTTTACCTGTGAGACCATCCTCCCCAAAACCTTTAGTTCAAGCTAGTAATGGAAAAAATATAAGAAAAATTTCAAGACAAGCACAGTCTACAAAATACCTGACCAATACTCCTCAAATGTCAAGGTTATAAAAATATGAGAAGTCACAAAAATGGACAGGGAGACAAAGAGCCTAAAGACACAAAATGATTTTAATTTTTTTCTAAAAAGCAAAAAGTTATGTGGTATCCTGGGTGGAATCTTAGAATAAGAAAAAAAAAAGGATACTTGGTAAAAACTTAAGGACATCTAAATAAAACGCAGACTTTGATATTTTGATGTAAATTATAAATGTTAAAATAATTGTTAAAGTGTTAAATGTTAATATTATTGTTGGTTCAGTAACTGTAATAAATGTACCATACTAATATAAAACACTAATGACAGGGGAAGTTGTGTTGGGGTGTGACAGATCTCTATACTCTTTCTATGATTTTCTAGAAATATAAAACTACTCTAAACTTAAATGACTATTTTTCTAAAGTCAAAATAAAAACAAAAATAAAGAAAGTTATATAACTGTGAAAGGCCAAAATTATTAATGAAAAAGAACAAAAGAATGGGATTATTTTTGTAATTTTTCCTCATGTGTCAGTCTTATGAAGATAGTCATGGATATTCAATCAGAAGGTACAAGAAATATTGAGGCTTGAAGGAGTATCAACATGGAACACATGATTTTGGTTTATTTACAGTGGCATATTGAGTCAAACATGACACTACATATTCATAATAAATATTTTGGACTGTGTTGTCCCAGTTATTTGGTTGTTTAGAGAGTCTGCCCTTCACATTGTGTTATCGCAAAAAGAACGTAATATAGTGATTTTTGGAATGGAATATCATGGGTTCTGGTAACAGATTGGTGAGGTAGTGAAAGTGATGAAAGTGGAAGCTTATTCCATGTAACAGTGTAGCTCTTAAATCACTATGGTCCACATTTCTCTGTGAAAATAGTACATAGTGATCTTCATACAACCACATGTGTAACTGATACAGTGGAAAGGTCTATACCCCAAAATGGCTTAAATGCATAAAGCAATTCACAAAAAGAATGCTGAAAAGTAAAGATTACTACATATTCAATTATAGATTTCAAAAGTTGCCCTTGCAACTAATAAGTTCTATTATAAATAACACTGGAAAGATAAATAGATTCAATGAGTACAAAAATCAATGACTACAAAAATAACTATAATGCTTTCACTTTAAAAGAAGTGTTTTTATAGAGGCATTTGGTCTCAAGAATAGGGTCAGAGTATTCTTATTTTAACTTATTAGCCCCTTCTCATTTTAACAAATGAGAATAGCCTTTATTCTTGGCAGCCTTCAGAAAAGAAAATATTTTTCTCTCTTTCAAATTACTGTTTTGGAATTCAAAAAAATAAATGAATAGTTGCCTAAGCAGTTAAAAAATGAGGGTCTTTCGTTTTTTCTTTTGAAAATGCTTACTTCACATTAGTTTTGAATTGGTATTTATCCGAATGGGTGTGTCTCAATCATTCTGAAAGACTGACCTTATACTGAAAGGAAATAATGCTCTTTTCACAAAACTTTTCAAGATGATGATTTTCAATGATGTAGTAATAACAATTAAGGTTAAGTTAATGTCCTACAAGTCACAGAGATGAAGAGCTAATGACACAATCTAATGAATGACTGGCTAGGTCATCTCTTCTAGGTAAAGCAAATACCCAAGCCCAGGATATCTGTGACAGACACTATGAGTTGATGGACCTAACTCCGCTTTCCTTTCCTGCTGCCTTGTCTGCCTGTACTATAGAGACTATGAAGGCTACAAACTTCATTTTTCCTCCTCCTTGGGTAAGCCAAAGGAAACTGAGGTCTCTTTCCCTCCATTTTGGTTTTCCTGGCTGGGGTTGCCATTACTGAGAGTTACAGGGGTTGTGTTTCCTTTCTGTCATTGACCCTGACTGCCTACCCTGGAGTTGTTGCTCAAGACAAATGAATGCTCTGTATTTAAGCCACCACTGTAATAATTTCTGTTACCAGCAACTGAGGAGATCAGTGATGTCTGTTGAATGGTTACCACTCTATAGGTCCAAGTGAATAACATTTCAGATACTGGAAGAAATTGGAAAAATTGGTAATGCCGAAGTGCTTGAACAGTACTCAAAGAATCATTCGAATGCTTTCATTCAGTAATTCTCAAAGAACCTCTGTGTGAAAGGTGATATTATCATCCCCATATTCTTATTGCTAAGACTGAGTTCAAAAGATATTTTAATAATCTGTAAATATAGAACTGTGCTCACACAGCTGATGAGTGATGAACTTTCATTTGTGACCCCATCTACTTGATTCAGAGGCCAACCTGCTGAGACGCCTCTACCTCTGGCTTTCTTGTAATGTGGCACATTAAGCCTCATATTGTTTAATGAATGTTATTGACATCAGATCACATCTTAACAGATATGCATCAAATTTAGAAGTAGCAAATTTACTGGTATAGTAGAAGATAGAACCTAGTTTGCAAATATGTTACATAGTAGCAATTTATACATTCATATATAAATATATATATATTTATATATATATATATATATATATATATATATATTCACCACCCAAAGTGTGCCAAACACATACTATGCTCTAGGATTATAATAAACTAGAGGCCCAGTGCACAAAAATTTGTGCACTCGGGGGGGGAGGAGGGGGTCCCTCAGCCTAGCCTGTGCCCTCTCGCAGTCTGGGACCCCTCGGGAGATAACAACCTGCTGGCTAAGGCCTGCTCCCAGGAGGCAGAGGGCAGGCCCAATCCCTAGGTGCAGCCCCTGGTCTGGCTCAGAGCAGGGCTGATGGGGGAGTTGGGGCACCGCCCCCTGTCATGCACAGAGCAGGGCGGATCGGGAGGTTGCGATGCCACCCTCAGTCACGCTTAGGGTAGGGCCGATTGGGGGGTTGGGGCACTGCCCCCTGTCACATTCAAGGCAGTGTCGATGGGGAGGTTGCGGCGCCACCCCCTGTCACGCACAGAGCAGGGCCAATCAGGGGGTTGGGGAGCTCCCCCCTGTCACACACAGAGCAGGGCCCATCAGAGGGGTTGGGGCTCCGTACCCTGTCACACACAGAGCAGGGCCCATCAGGGGGTTGGGGCGCCACCACTCTCACACTCAGGGCAGGGCCGATGGGGAGGTTATGGCTCTTCCCCGTCACACACAGAGCAGGGCGGATCAGGGGGTTGGGGCCCCACACCCTGTCACACACAGAGCTGCAGGGCGATCAGGGGGTTTGGGTGCTTCCCCCTGTCATGCTGATCCCGGTGCCAGGAGGCCTCTCGGCTCCGCTGATCCCGGTGCTGGGAGGCATATTACCCTTTTACTATATAGGATAGAGGCCTGGTGCACGGGTTGGGGCCGGATGGTTTGCCCTGAAGGGTGTCCTGGATCAGGGTGGGGGTCCTGCTTGGGTGCCTGTCCAGCCTGGGTGAGGGGCTGAGGGCCATTTTCAGGCTGGAGAGTGACTGAAGCTCCCAACCTGTCCTTTTTTCCTTTTTTTTTTTATTCTGGGCCAGCCAGCTTTAGCTCTGAGGCTCGGCTCTAGCTATGAGACCTCCGCTGCTGAAAGCAGGTTTCTGGCCTTTGTTTACCCTTCTGTATTTGAAACAATGTTGCGGTCTGGCTGGCTGAAGCCCAGCGACTAAAGCAGGTTTCTGGGGTTTTGTTTAGCTTCTATATTTGTAACATAGTTGCTTAGAGTTGCAGCTCAGAGGGCTGCAGCGACAGGTGGGGAACGTTGGAGTCCTCCGTCACTGAAGCAAGCAAGCCTCATGTTCACTTTAAGCTGCCTGGCTGCCGGCTGCCATATTGGCTGGCAGTTAATTTGCATATCTCCCTGATTAGCCAATGGGAAGGGTAGCGGTCGTACGCCAATTACCATGTTTCTCTTTTATTAGATAGGATAAAGATAAATATGGCCCTGCTCTCCTAAAACTTGCAATGTTTTCATAATAGTTTAAGATTCTAAGTTCAAATAATTGAATAAATCTTTGACAAAATAGCTAACTTAATAATTTTGTGTGTGTGTTTTTAAAAAAAGTTAAATCTATATATTTTATGCGATTTATCAATGTTAAGTATAATTCAACCGTATACTTTATTTTATTTTGGTTTGGTTTTTATGCTGATAAGAGTTAAGCTGCAATTTCTAAATTTATCTTTGTCAACTGATAATGAAAACTAGCATTACCTTCTACATGCCTAAGATGTGAAAATTTCATCTAATTAAATAGAACATTATTGTGATAAACTTTTTATATCAATGTAATAATGTATAGAGCAATGTAAATTTGAACTTAATTTTCAACTTCTCTAGGTTATTTAAGATCTTGGCTTATATTAAATTGACTTAAATATTGTATATTTATAGAAATCAAAATAATTTCTAATTAAGATAGAATAGTTAAACTTTAACTACTAAATATAAGTTTGACTTTACATATTATTTTATACGCTATACAGAACTTCTATCTTTGGGTTATGCTAAGGAGAATATTCATTTTTGTCATTTCAAGCAGGTTTGCAGGGATGTATGGGGCTTTGGAAAGGTATGTGATGTTGGTTCATGACCTTTGGGAGTATGCTAAATAATAGTGTAAGACATCAGTTCTCATTTATCTACCCTTAAACCTGGTTTTCTTCATTAAGTAATTGTAGTCATATGGGTGATTGAGACTATACTAGGAATAATAGACTTAGAGAACCTTAGTTCTTGACTTAATTCATTCTGGAAAGCTGTTCAAGAAGCGATTTGTTAGGAAAATGAATCATTTTTTTCCCCATTAGAAATCATGTAAATTGAATTAATTCATTCCAGACCCCCAAATGATTCTGTTTTAACCTTTCTATAAACAAACACTTCTTAAATTTATCGGACCACCCACTATTAGCCTTAAACAAATCACTTTCAGCGCTCATTACAGGGTTTCTTACAGGAAGTCATTGAGTGTCTTTCAGGAAGTCAGTATGCAGCATCTTTGCTTTTCTTTTATCCGAATCTACAACTGTTTTTCTACCACCTCTTCAATTGCCTGTGATCATTGTTTCTTTCACACCATTAGCAACATTAGCACTCTTTTTTATTGTTGGTAAGCCTCACCCAAGGATATTTTTTCCACCATTAAGGACACACATCAATTGGTTGCCTCCCCCAAATGCCCTGATCAGGAATTGAACCCATGATCCTTAACAGCCTCTTTATGTTTTAAAATTGTGCTAATCATCAATTTTGCCAGCAACAAAAGTAAATATATATCCACAGCACAATTTCTCCCAGGTGTTATGGTAAACTGATTTGCATTCTCTCTGTTTGTGGCCTGAGAGAGGCTTTTCATCATGCTGATGCATCAACATGAAAGGGTTGTCAGGTTGAGAACTGAAGTTTTGTTTGAAAATGGGGACATTTTTTTCCTGCAAACAACTAGGTCAAAACCCAAATTGTTCGAGATGGGAGATGTTGAAGAACCGAGGTGTCACTTTATCAAAATTATATGAATGCTTTATAGATAATGAAGTGCTAAGATTAATTATACTTACATTACCTCCTATGCTTTATTGTCATTTTAATTAATTACTTGACCACATACTATTTCCCAGGAACCATGATCTTCTCTTAAACAAATGCTCATTTCTCCTCTAACAGTTCTTTAGTTTTTGCCTTTCTAATATTGTATCTTAAATTATATATATCTTACACCTAAAATTATTTAATTATTTTTTGTTTTCCTCAAAGAGTCCCTGGTGAATCACAAAGATATATTCTTTCCTCTTATAGAAAGAAATTTATTAGAAATAACAGGCTCCATATTACTTAACTTGCTTCAACACTGTGGTAAGAGCTGCGTGGAAAGGGCTGTTAAATAAGAAGAGATGTTCAACTACTGTTACAAAGAGTTTGAATAGTAAAGCATTATTGTGTTAGTCTGCTTGGGCTGTAATAACGAAATACCACAGACCAGCTGACTTAGACAGCAGACATATATTTTCTCAAAGTTCAGGAGGCTGGAAGTCCAAGATCAAGGTGTTGGCAGGTTTGGTTCCTGGTGAGAATCTTCTCTTTAACTTGCAGGAGGCTGCCTTTTAACTGTGTTCTCACTTGGCCTTTCTGTGTGTGTGCCCACACAGCCCTGGTGTCTCTCTCTTTTCCATAAGGACTCCAGGGCACTATCCTTAGGATATCATTAAACCTTAATAACCTATAGTTCCTATCTCAAAATACAGTTGCTTTGGGATTTAGGCCTTTAACATATAAAATCTATGGGAACTCAGTTTATAACAATTATTAAAGTAAATATTTCAGAAATTAGGCAATGTATAGGAAGATCGTGGAGATTTGTCAATGCTCTGGCTACCCATATCTTCTCAGCTCAAAGGAAATATTATAAAACCCTTATGAACTAGTTGTTTAGTGCATCCCAATAGACAATTCCCCTTTCCTCCATTATAATACCACTAAAGGCCTGGTGCACGGGATTCGTGCACTGATGGGGAGCGTGGCCTGTGGGGATCGGCCCACTGTGGGAGCACCGCTCATCCCAGTCAGCTGAGTGGCGCTCCCACTGTGGGAGCACACTGGCTACCAGGGGGCAGCTCCTGCATTGAACATCTGCTCCCTAGTGGTCAGTGAACGTCATAGCAACTGGTCGACCAGTTGTTCTGGTTGTTCAGCCATTCGGTCACTGGGCTTTTATTGTATAGGATTGGTTATTTTAATAAATTACCCAGAACCTCTCGGCTTTTGCCATCTATAGGTAGGTTATTTTTATTAGTGTAGGCAGCTAGGAACTAACAAAAGAGAAGGGAGCTAGGCTAGCTGAGCCTAATTAAGTCTGGAAGTTACAGCTTCAGATGCCACAGGGGAAAGCCACATTCTCCACTAAAGGGGACTTAATCTCTGGAAGATCAATTTTTCAATCTCGCCAGGGGACAATGGCCATTAGCCCAGATTATAGGGGAGGTTTATGTCTTCAATAAAGAAAAACAGTCTCAGAGCCTTGTGGGTAGGTCAATGCCACAGACTTTAACTATTGATACTTCCAGAATAGCCTCTCTGTATGGGCGTCTGAGATGCATTGGTTAACAATTCTCAGAGAGTGGCAATAAAGAGAGTCCAGCTTTCCTGGACACTTGATGATCTAGAAGTAAACTTTCTTCAGGAAAGTAGAATCCTGCAGGACAAGGATTCATTACATAGGTGTGAACTTACAAGGGGAATGCAAGTTTTGGGAAATGTGTTCATGTTGTTTTACTGTTCTAAAAGATATATAGCAAAGTCCTTTCACCTTCTTTTGAAGTAAGTCTAATCCTCAATTTCATAAACTCTGCTTCTGAAGATGAAATAAAACATTTTAAAAGGTGTTTGAATCTTATAATCTCTCCAGAAATTGGAAACTTTACTAAGTCTCATAATGTTTCATAAAGGTATTAGAGTCCCAGTGCACAAACATTTGTGCACTCGGTGGCGGGGGGGGGGGGGGGGTCCCTCAGCCCAGCCTGTGTCCTCTCGAAGTCTGGGATCCCTCGGGGAATGTCCACCTGCTGGCTTAGGCCCGTTCCCCAGGGGATCGGGCCTAAGTTGGCAGTCAGACATTCCTCTGGCAGCCCAGGAGCCCTTGGGGGATGTACACTTGCCAGTGGGGATCAGGCTTAAGCTGAAATCAGACATCCTTAGTGCTGCTGAGGAGGCGGGAGAGGCTCCTGCTATCACTGCTTTGCTGGCAGCCTTCATCCTGTGGGAGTGCACTGACCACCAGGAGGCAGTTCCTGCATTGAGCATTTGCCCCCTGGTGGTCAGTGTGTGTCATAATGACCAGTAATTCCCAGTCATTCTGCTGTTAGGGTCAATTTGCATATTACCCTTTTATTATATGCCTGGTGCATGGGTGGGAGGCGGTTGGTTTGCCCTGAAGGGTGTCCTGGATCAGGGTGGGGGTACCTCTGGGGTTCCTGGCCAGCCTGGGAGAGGGGTTGAGTGCCATTTTCAGGTTGGCCACACCCCCTTCAGGGAGTCGGGGGGGTCCTGCTGGGGTGCTTGGCCAGTCTGAGTGAGTGGCTGATGGCTGTTTGCAGGCTGCCAAGCCCCCCAGCAGAGACCCTCACTCCATGAGGGTGTGGCAATCCTGGGTGAGGGGCTGATGGCTGTTTGCAGGCTGGCCATGGCCCCCAGCCACCCAGGCTCCCAGTGGAGGCTGGCTGGAAGCAGGTATCTGGGATTTATTTATCTTCTATAATTGAAACTTTTTTGCCTTTAGTGGAGGCCACAGCTGGCCAGAGCAGGCGGGAAGCTGGCTTCCTCCATTGCTGGGGCAACCAAGCCTCTTGCTTGCTCCAGCTCTGTGGCTGTCGGCCGCCATCTTGGTTGGGTTAATTTACATATAGTCACTCTGATTGGCTGGTGGGCATGGCTTGGGGAATAGCGAAGATATGGTCAATTTGCATGTTTCTCTTTTATTAGATTAGATTATGTATATATTTGCATAGATTCTCTAAGAATCTCTCAATCGATATCCCTTTTTCTAGAATATAATTGGACAATTTGTGTCACCATGACCTTACCTAGAGTGTCATGTTTGAAAATGATTCTCATTTAATCAGGCCTGACAAACCCACTATTAAATAGCAAGGTTGACTTTCTATGTGAAGCCAAAGTTCAAAACCTGGAAAACCATCAGGTTAACTGGCCTACCAGGTCTCAGCCTCAGGTGGTAACAAGGTTACTTCCTTGTACATCATATATCTTAGCCAACTTGAGGACTTTGCCCAAATGCATAGAAAATTCAGGTGAAGTCTGGCGAATAGTAGTTATAATACAGGTTTATAAAAGTCCAATACAAAAATCCTGGTGAAAACTCCCAGATGTAACTGTATTTCCTGGTTTTAGTAGTAGCTTAATAATTCATTGATTTTTATCTGCAAAGCAAAATCGAGGAAGCTCATGTGGCTGATTTAAATTCTGATGCTCTTTTATAAGTAATCAGGTCAAATCTAATGATATTTGTGATCAAGAATTATCATTAGCCATTAATTTCATCATGAGTGGAAAAAGTGTCAGGAATTTGGACAGCAGAAATTATGGTGTCCTTTCACGATATGCTGGGAGTTAGTCAAGCAGAACTTTTGGTGATTATCTGATTCTATAGGAGTATACTTCTTTGTTTTAGAATTCTGTAGAGATAGAACTTACATTGTAAAAGATTAATAGTAATGCAAACATTTCCTTCCAGAGGCGTGGAAATAATTATTATTTATGGCAATTCATTGTGTCCCCTGTAGAAAATATCTATGTCAAATTCTTTTTGCAACCAGTTGTAACATCTTACTTCTTTTCTCATTAACATGTCTCCAAGGAAACAAAGCAGGAATCCCCAGAACTGTAGGAAAAAAGCACAAGGAAATTGTGGTATTAATGTCGCCAAAGAGAGGAAGTGCTTTCAAAAAAGTTGAGGGGTTAACTGCTCCTAATGTTTCTGAGAGGCTAAGTAAGATGAGGAAAGAAAAATACTGAAGAAATAACTTTAGTGGAGTGAAGGGGCAGAGGGAGATTATGTCAATCCAGGCGTAAGTAAAAGAAAATGTTGGAAATGAGTATTGACAGCTGTGGCATTATAAAAAAATATATATTTGGTCTTTGTCCCCAGTTCCTGGCACAGAGCTTCTAAAACCCTTGGAATTTCCTGAGTTATAGGAGTGTCTTTTGTTATTCATACCAAGCACCTTTCTACTACAGAAATTCTTCAGTTAATGTAGCCCTCATAGGTTCTTGTAAACCGTGACTTTAAGTGAAACACACAATGAGATGAATTTTACTATAGGCTAATGGGTATAAACAAGAGTTGAGTGCCTGCTGCATACTTCTGGTCACAAAAACATCATCAAATGTCTAAATGAAGACACCAAACACTAATAATAGTAAACACAGAAATAAATGTGAGCTATATATTTAAGAAATATGAATAATAATGAGCCAAATAATTATTTCCAACCTGCTATATCAATTCAAATTAAGGATGGCCAGAGCCTGTGCTAGCAACTCAGGGTCCAAGTGGGACCCAACGCAGGACGGTACACCCTTCTATTGCAGGCTCACTCACCCAAGCTCACACTCACTCAGACTGGGACTGTGGTAGGTGATTAGACAGGCATGAGCAGAGCAGGACAATTGGCCAGGTATGGAATGTCACCAGGGTAAAAAGTCCAGGACACCTAGCAACAGATACCTAGAACTGGGAGAGCAAGTATTGGAAATAAGTATTATTAACTAGGACCTTGCCCCTAAGGCACCCTTTACTCTTCTATATTGACTCTGCTCATACAGATCAGATCCTCCTCCTGATCTTTTCTCCCCTGGCATGTAGCTAGTCTTATGGTAGACTTTCCCCCTTAGAGAAGAACAAGTGGGCTGGGGAAAAACAAACAAAAAAATAAAAAGCCATCTGACTTTCATACTAGGACAGAGGACACCAAGACAGGCTTGAATAGATCAGCTTGAAGAAGGAAACAATTAACCCCCTCCAAGGGGTTTAAAGGAGCCCTAGCCCACACCCTGAGGCAGCCCTTTAAGCTTCCCCCTTGAAAATTCTTTTTCATTAAACTTTTGCTCTAATTGCTGAATAAACTTTCTCTCTCGAGTTTGAGTCTTCACTCTAAATTCTTTCTTACCCAGAACTCAAGTATCTAGTTCCACTTTTGCTATTTACAGAATGTAGACTGCTGATTCGCTTCACATGCAAGTCTTTGGGACATGTGCGGAAGTTGGAGTGCCCTGAGAAAACGTATGCAGACATTTCATGAGCATGTAAACTCCACACAGATAATGGCCCTGGCCAGGAATAGTGTTTTATATTTTCTTCCTCATCACATTATAAGGAAAAGAGATAATAAAATAATAAAATTAAATAATTTTATTTGAGGACCTGCTGTACACCTGAGTTTATGCTAATGAGGTAACTAAGGAAGTGGGTGCTAGATAGCTTCAGGATGGGGGTTTGTCACCAGAAAGACCAAACATGTGATTCAAGGATAGTGATTGGGGAGAGAAGAGGAGCTTGAAATCTATACTAAGAAAAGGGCAATATGCCAATTAGGGTGGATGTCTTCTGGACATCCATCCGGACATCCATCTGGACAAAGCCACAGCGGCTGAGAGGCCTGAGGCTCAGGCAGCCATGGGCTCAGGCAGCTGTGGGCTCAGGCAGCTGCGAGGTCCGGGCTCAGGCCTTACAGCTGCCATGGCTGGCAGTGGCAGCAGCAGTGGAGTGATGGGGGTGGTGCCTTCCCCTGATCATCCCTTTCGCGGGAGGCCAGACTGTGGCTTAGGCCCGCTCATCATGAGGAGTGGGCCTAAGCCATCCGTAGGACATCCCCTGAGGTCTCCCAGACTGTGAGAGGGGGCAGGCTGGGCTGAGAGACACCCCCACCCCCCAGTGCACAAATTTTCATGCACCAGGCCTCTAGTTGGGTTATAAAAATTGTTGAACAAAACATTTAGGAGAGTTTCTGGGTTGGTAAACACATTAAGGTGTCAGGAAGGTGGCACAGCCTAAGATGACATGGAAGCTCTTAATCATCCTCCCTGCAGACTTGTCCTTTGCATCTCTTCCATCTGGCTGTTCTGGACTTTCAGTCTTTATACTAAACTGATAATTGTTAATTATGGTGTTTTCCTTAGTTCTGTGAATCACCATAACAAATCATCAAACCTCAAGGGGAGTTGTGGCAACCCCGAATTTGTAGTTGGCTGAGAAGCAGTACAAGTAGCCTGGGCACCCCTTTGGCATCTGGCATCTGAAGTGGAGGCAGTCTTGTGGGATTAAGCCCATGGTCTATGGGGTCTTCTATAACTCTGGGATGTGAGTTTCTGAACTGAATTGAATTGTGGACACCCAGTTGGTGTCAGTGAATTAGATTGTGCTGGAAGAAACCACACAACAGCTTTTCTGAGCAGTCTGTTTTTCATGAACAGACAGTGATACTGCAGTAGTAGAATGAAAGTACAGGGATACAAGGGATAGATGTATAAATCCATGATATCTTGTGTTTTGAATACTTTCCAATGGGCTTTTATAGGTATTCTTAAAACCCATAAAAGTCCTGTAAGACAGAGGACATGACATTATTTTTCCCAGATCACAGAAGGGAAAAGAGGGCCCAGGAAGTTAGATAACTTTTTTAAAGCCGCATAACTATTACACAGTGAAGCTAAAACATTAATGTTATTCTGTAGCTGATATCAAACTTCTCTTTGACTCTAAAAAGTATAAGCCTTGAGAGTTTCCTATTTAACTTCAAAAACCAATTTAAAATATAGAATCAGGGAGACCTGGCTAAATAGCTAGGACTATACCTTGAAAAACCAATAATGTTTTCTTGATTTTAAACATTGAGATAATCTCAAAGTCCATAGCAGAAGAATTAGCTCCAGTGTGGTCTGGGCTGAACATACCCCAACGGGAAAAAATCTATGCCACAATTCACTGGGCCTCTAGAAAGGTCGTGAACAAAAGTCTGAGGAAGCGGGGAGATAGTTTAGAAATGCATGCAGCCTAGATACCCTCTCACCTGTGAAGGAGAAAGGAGAAAAAAGGAAATCAAGAAACTATGGCTGCTTTTAAAAAAATAAAGAGCTATTATGGAAATGGATTTATTGGGTTTGTACTCTTCTAGTGGGCAGAACATGGATTAATTGATTCACATAAATATGAAAATGATTTTTCAACAACCATAAATGCATATTAGTGAAATGGACTGCCTAAGAATTGCTGAGGTCTTTGATCTGAGAGATATTCAAGGTGACTTTGGTTGATAAAGTGTGGAAAAATCATAGTGCCTACTTATAAATTTCTTGAAAGTTGGTGCTAAAATCATTCCTATATTTATACTCTGATTTTATTAAAAGTTATTTGGGACTTTAAGTATTAAAAGCCTCGGTTAATCTTTCAACTTTGAATTAAATAAATCAAATTAAGAAAAAAGTATCCTTTGAAGGTACAGTAAAATATAAACTACAGTTGACCCTTGGACAACCTGGGGGTCCTGTATAACTTTTGATTCCAGAAAAACTTCACTACTCATTCTCAGTACTCAAAATTAACAGGGGGTTGGTTTCAGGACACCCTGTAGATACCAAGATTCATGGGTGCTCAAGACCCCCCATATGTAAAATGGCCTAGAACTATGTATACAATCTGCCTTCCACATCCTCAGATGCCCAACTGAGGCTAGAAAATACTATTTTCAGTCCACAATTGGTTGAATCCTTAGATATGAAATATGGGGAGAAGTAGAGACAATCTATATTAATTGGAAAATATCCAAGTGGACCCATGCAATTCAAACCCATGTTTTTCAAGGGTCAACTGTATTTCCATTTCTTGGAAAATAGCAATAGTATTAGCTGAAATGAGGGTGATGAATTTTATGCTAAAAAAAAAGTGGAGCAGGATCTGACCACTTATCAATTATTCTTATAAATAAAAATATATTTGGTGGTGGTTCAGTATTTAATTCTGAATTAATTGTGAATGTAAATTATAATGTCTGTGGGGAAGGACATCAAGACAGAAGCAATCCAAGCCTTTTTAATTTAAATAAATTTACTAAAAAATAAAGATGTTGGAATAATATTTTCTGGATAATAGCAGCATAGGACATTAGTAACAAAAAATCTGAATGCATTAAATTTTAATGTACATGGACTGAATGTTTATGTTTGCCCAAAATTCATATGCTGAAACCTTAATGCTAACATAATTGCATGAAGTGGTGGAAGGTAAGCAGGGTTAGATAGAGTCATGAAGATGGGTTTCCATGATGGAATTAGTGCCCTTCTAAGAAGAACACTGAGAGTTTGCTTTCTTTGTCCCCCGAGCTTTTAAAAATTAAAGGTCATGCACGCATCCAGGAGAAGGTGGCTGTCTACAAGCCAAGAAGAGGATTCTTACCAGGATCCAAATTTGCAGAGCTTTGAAATGGGACTTCTGGCTTTCAGAACTGCAAGAAAATATTTATATAGTTTAAGCCATCCAGTCTCTAAGATTTTGTTTTGCCAGTTCAAGCCAATTGTTCTAATATGTTTAATTTTTAAAATCAAACTTTAACCTATTGAAAATAAACTGATAATTTGTTAAAAATGCAAATTAATTTAAAGTAATAGCAAATGTCTCAGGCAGAGAGAAGCAGGAGTATTTTCTTCCACCAGAAATTGCAAACTCAATGGCCCTAGTAGGAAGGCAGTGAGCATATTAGTGAAGAGAAAGAGTTATAAACTCATTTTGACTATGACCACATGTTTAGCAGCATTCACCGTGGCCTCAGTTAGTTATTAGATTTAAAAAGAATTATTTTAGAATTTCTCTTTCAGTTGATATAACTTTGCATCATGCATCCTTCCCATATACTCTGTCCAGGGGCCTTAATCTATTTCTTATGTTTTCACTTTTGACAAAGACATGGGTACAAGAAATATTTCAATTTTTCTCCTAATTACAAGAAAATAACAGCATGAGTCAACAATATTTAAAATGCCATTTGGTCAGTCTCAGAGACCAGGAGACCAATGGGAGCGGGAAAAACAAAAAGAACATGCTCACTTTTAGAAAGAAAATCCACATTTGGCATCACCATGGGAGCAAATGGCCCAGCATTGGAAAACTACAGTTTGTAAGGAGAGGATGAAAATCTATGTTTTTATGTAAAACCATCTGCCTTTTATAAATGGAAAGCAACTAATTCAAGAAACACAATAACTACACTATATGGACTACAAAGTGAGATTTTTTCCAAGCTTTGTCATTTAGACCTTGAGCCTGGTTGGATTAGCATCATAGAAATTGTCTGTGAATATATAAGAACAAATAAGAATCAGAAAGACTAACAACAAGATTGTTGTTAAAGCCTTGTATGCTTTGTTGATGTGTTTGTGGAATTCCTTAATCAGACACGCAAACACCTGAATAAATAATACATGCATCCTTTTTAGTTTGGTTCAAAATGATGCTGGGGTTGGTATGACATGCATTCTTATACATTACCTTCCTATAATCTCATTTATAAACACAATATATTTGAGTTTTAAATGCCTTGTATGTTATTTGATTAAAATAAAACAGCCATTTCTCAGAGAAATTTCCTACAATTACCCAAGAAAGACTAGTCTTTGCTTACTGACACTTGTAAAGTAAAAATGAATTCTTTCACTAAAGCTCTGCTTGCATTTAGTCATGTTCTCATGCCCAGGTCTCCTCTCCTTTACGAATGTTTTCTTCGTCACTAAACATCTTGTTCTCAGTGCTTACAGTTCCCTTAACGCTACTGCTTATTAAACACAAGTGATGGAAAGACCATCTCTAAAGTCATTGAGTGCTATATTTTAAGGGATCATTTTATATATAAATTTGTTCTCCACACTAAGTTGCTCGTAACTAAAGTACATAACATAGATACATATAAAATGATGGTTAAAATAAGTCTTTGCTGCAATGGTATTAAAATCTAAAACATTTTCTGGGTCTCTCGCATATATACTGCAGGTACATGTTATTAAACTTCTGTTTGTTTTTCTACTGTTAATCTATCTTTTATTTCAGGAAAGTTTTCAGCCCAAAATGTAGAAATGTAGAGAAAAATATTACTTTTCCTCTTCTACATAGGTAAGTGAGAAATGCTGAACTAAATTTATAAATAGATGTGAAACTAGCTTTTTCCATGAAGGTGTGGGGCCTGGGCCAGGGGGTAAAGGGGAGAGGGTTATCCAGGAATCAGTTGCCCCCTCCTGAGACAGAATTAATTTGAATTTCTATGGAAAGTGTCAGTATAATTGTTGTCAGTTATTTACAACTTACGAAGTTCTACTTGGTTCAACAATGATTAAATCACATAACGTGCCTGCAACCTTATCCTTCTATACACTGGAGACTGTTTTGTGTGTGTGTGTAGGTGCATGCATGTGTGTATTTTGGTCTACTTTATAACCTTTCACTGAAAGTGTCTTTCTTGACAGTGATGAATCAATACGTGCTATACCTGATGACTATATTCCATGACTTGGCCAGCCTTCTGGGTCCCTCTCTATCTCAAACAACTCCTCATGCCTATCTTAACATTACCTTGATCTCCCTTCAAATGGGATCAATGTTATTGTGGACCTCACAAAGACAGGTTCATTTAATGTGAAACTCAAGACTGAATTTATCTGCTGAGATGAACTCTCTGTGCGCAACTGAGGGCCCAGATTTTATGAATAGTAAGATTCAAGTGTGCAATTGCTGGCAGGGGCTCCTTACAACTCTGTATACCAGGAAAAAACTCAGACTAATCTCTCTGCGCTTCCTTCCCTTCACTATGCCCAGCTTATTTATACCATCTGAGTCAGCAACTGCAGAGAATTCCTGGTTTCATATTTCTACCATGGGACTGAGACATACCCCATCCAGTCAGCTGGTGTGGCCCAGGGGTTGAGCTTCAATCTATGAACCAGGAGGTCATGGGTTGGTTCCTGGTCAGGGCACATGCCCAGCTTGTAGGCTTGATCCCCATTGGAGGGTGTGCAACAGGCAGCTGATCAATGATTCTCTCTCATCATTGATGTTTCTATCTTTCTCCCTCTCCCTCCCCCTCTGAAATAAATAAAATATATATTAAAAATAAAATAACTGCACAATTTGGATACCTTATTTATGGACAATGGACCTAATTGAGAACTTGGGTGAGAACTTTTCCTTAAAAGTGCCTTCCCTTTGTCTCATTGGAAAACAATTTAAGTTGTTACCTGAATCTGTGTCTCTTGGGCGACTGCTCCTTTTGTTCAAATAAATACCTTTAATTCTTTATGACAGTCTAAAATTAATAGTATCCATGTTATATGACTTTATATATGTCCTTTTCTTAAGAGAAAATAATTGCCAACCTGACCAGTTTTCCTCAGTGGTTAGAGCATTAACCTTCAAACCTAAGGGTTGTGGTTCAATTCCAAGTCAAGAGCATGTTACCTAGGTTAAAGGTTTGATCCCTGTCTCTGGGGGTGTGCCAGAGGTAACTAATCAATGTGTCTCTCTCATCTCTCTCCCTCTTCCTGTCTCTCTCTCTCTCTCTCTCTCTCTCTCTCTCTCTCTCTCTCCCTACCTCCCTCCCTTCTACTCTCTCTAAAAATCATTGGGGAAAAATATCCTCCATGAGAATAAATAGTAATAAATAATAAATAATAAAATATTAATAGTTGTAATGAATCAATGGAAAACACACACACACACACACACACACACACACACACACACACACACAGGCTTTGGAATAGGACCTCTTGCTTTTGTTCCCAAAATCTATACTCATATCCACTACACCATATTACAGTGACAGGTTGGTTAAGTAACATATGCCCATAATTCACAGTAAAAAAAAAATCCAGCAAAGTTTCAGATGATTCTATATTCCTTTTTTTGCCAAGATTTTAAATGGTATCTGTACATTGAATAGAAAAGCTAATTTTTCTTCCTTCCTCCCTTCCTTCCTTCCTTCCTTCCTTCCTTCCTTCCTTCCTTCCTTCCTTCCTTCCTTCCTTCCTTCCTTCCTTCCTTCCTTCTTTTGGAATCCTCTAAATCAAAGGAAGAAAGAATAGGGAGGAATTTGGCAATGAATCATTTAATTTAATCAATGCAGACAAAGTAAAATTAGCGGGCTGAATTATCAAGATTGACTATTTTCATTGATGTAATTAAATCAAGGAAATTGCCAGTTCTCCACTTCACTTGGTGAGGTACAAATGCAGCCTTAGGTGTGACTAAAGTTGTGATTGATTGGAAAGTAATCATAGGAAGAACAGGTAAAGAATAAACAGCACAGAAAATTAAACAATGTGCATCTAGTACTTTATATTTTTCAAGCCCTTTCATATTCTTAGTTTTATTTATTTACCAGAGACCTGGTGTACTGATTTGTGCACATTTAAAGGTAATTAATTAGAAGAAATATTTTAGAGGCTGGGGAGGGACCAACGGAGAGTTCCAGGGCGTGTTTGACCTGTCTCACCCAGTTCCTATCAGCTAGACCCCAGCAGCAAGCTAACCTACCCTTCGGAGTATCTGCCCCCTGGTGGTCAGTGCATGTCATAGTGACTGGTTGAATGAGCAAACGGTTGGAGGGACACTTAGCATATTAGACTTATATACGTATAGATATCTTTAAACTCAGCCCTTTTATTTTAAAAAGTAGTTTGCATTATAGATTTAAAAAAATCACAAACTACTGACACACACAAACCATGAATGAGTCTCAGAATTGTGTTGAGTGAAATAAGCCAGACATGGAAAACTACATACTATATGATTCCCCTTACATGAAGTTTTGAGAAAGCAAACCTGATCTATAGTGATAGAAATTAGATCAGGTAGAAATCCCTGGGTTAGTTGGTGGGAGGATTGACTGCAAGGGGCATAAGGGAACTTTCTGGAGTATAAAGAAAATATTCTAAATATCACTGGGATGTGGTTATACAGGTACATATATTTGTCAAAGCTCATTGAACTATACTTTTAAAATGCATACATTTTATTTTATGGAAGTCATATCTTAATAAAGTTGACTTTATGAAATAAATAAAATGTTTTTAAAAGTCAGAAAAATGAGGCATGTGAGATGAAGTTTCACAAAAAGTAAGATGTTAGGAGCAAAATTAACCCACAAAACTTGTCTTTGAATTCGTTGCTCTTTCTAACAAGAGGATCCAAGTTCAACTCTAAACTTTCGGCAGTAGCAGTTACCAAAAATCAGACCTGGGTAATAAACCAGTTGATGTGAAATGAAAGAGGCCTGCTATAAATACTAAAGAGAGTAATTTTCATATGATAGTTTCTTAAAATAACCTTCCAGATAATGAAACATCATTGCAAAGTCCAATTTAGCAAAACATTTTGGGGGAACAGGGGAGAGGAAGGGCATTAAATAATTTCTAGAAATGCAGGTATCTTTTTAAAAAAATAAATTTCAAACTCTTTTTTCCTTATGTCATCAAATTTGTCGAATAACTAATCTTCACTTCTCTATTTGCACTCATCACTGATCATCTGTTTTTTTGCTGTCAGCACACTACAAAAGTTCTCAGGAAGAAGCTTTCATGACTTTTCCAATATGATGGACAGTTTTCTGTTCTTGCATTTAAACTCTCTTGTTGGCCCTAGTCAGCTGTGGGCAAACTACGGCCTGCGGGCAGGATCCGGCCCGTTTGAAATGAATAAAACTAAAAAAAAAAAAGACCATACCCTTTTATGTAATGATGTTTACTTTGAATTTATATTAGTTCACACAAACACTCCATCCATGCTTTTGTTCCGGCCCTCCGGTCCAGTTTAAGAACCCATTGTGGCCCTCGAGTCAAAAAGTTTGCCCACCCCTGCAGCTGGTTTGGCTCAGTGAATAGAGCATCAGACTGCAGACTGAAGGGTTCCAGGTTCAATTCCAATCAAGGGCACGGTCCTAGGTTGCAGGCTCTCAGCCCTGGTAGGAGGCGTGCAGGAGGCAATGAATCAATGTGTCTCTCTCACATCAGTGTTTCTCTCTGTCTTTCCCTCTCTTCTACTCTCTCTAAAAATCAATGGGAAAAATATCTTCAGGTGAAGATTAAAAAAATAAATAAATTGAACTCTCTAGTCACTCTAATTCGATCACCATCAACTTCCCTGGTCCTCTTTATTACTCCTGACCTCCCTCCTTCTCTCTTCGTTTACTCACTTTAGAAGGTCATTGTTCTCTACATGTAATCTTCAGCCCACAACTTTTTTAATGCTACCTTGTGGGCCATGGACTTGGCATGAGATAGATGGCACACAGCTTTCTAATTAATGAGGATGCTTTAATGAATTATTATATGCAACAGGGTAGATGGGGTTAAGGGAAATTAACAGGATAGATAGTTCAGAACTGCGGAGTCAGCAATGGTAGAAAGAATTCATCATCCCTAGGCCTGAAAGAACTCCATGAATGAAAGGTGATAGCACCCACACACACCCCCAGACTCCTAGAGGGAGCTGTAGCAAGAGGTATATGTGTGTGTGTGTGTGTGTGTGTGTGTGTGTGTGTGTGAGAGTGAGAGAGAGAGAGAGAGAGAGAGAGAGAGAGAGAGAGAGAGAGAGAATGATACAGTTCATTATGCACAAGGCACTGTACAATTCCTGGGGTAGGATAATAAGACATCTGAACCTGTTCTTTACCTCATGAAACTTCACATTTCAGTTGTTTGATTCACTGTAGTTAACCAAGAAGCAAAAAACAACAGATTTAACATTTCCAAATTTCCTGTCATTCACAGAGCCAATTAGACTAATTTTAATAAATTGAAATGACAAAAATATTTTGATCACATCAAACTTCCTTGCATGTATATAACCTGAACTACTTGTTCCATTTACTCACAGTTTTGCACCAGGAATAATTTCTATGTCTGAGATGATCCCTGTGATAAATACCCTTCAAGACCAAGAACCTTGGTATCACAGATTGCCAATGATTCAAAGTCTTACTTTATCATCTTAAAGAGATAGAGTAATATGAGGTAGAAAGAGTACTAGATATTGGGTCAAAATAATTACAACTACCTGATTTAGTCTTGGCTATGTTACAACCATGATATGTAACCTTTTCTTACCCACTGGAATTTTCTGGGGCTCGGTTTCCATATGTAAAAGAATGATTGAACCAAAAAACACTAAGGTCTTTTCTAGCTCATGCACATCACACTTCAGTTAATAGCTTATAATTCTCAGATTGTTAAAATATGGTGCAAAAATTTTACTCCAGGGGAAACCATTTACAATACCCTTGACTAATTTAGTCCTTAAACAGAAAATCTGATTGGGTTTATTTTTAAAATACACTGCATAATATTTTTAAAATGAAATAAGTTTCTGATAGATTCCCTTAGTAAGCAAAAATCCATATTTACTTTTTAGTTTATCTCATTTAATATAGATTGTGGTCTAGTGAATAATTTCCAGGCTTTCTTACTTTTTGATTATTTAATTATTTCACCATCTTTAAGAACAAGTGTCTCAACCAAGGCTATGCACATTAAGTGGATAACAAAGATCAACCTAGAATTATAATATTAATTACAACACACACACACAGCAGTATAGCCAATGCCATACTTTCAGCTCTCATAAAATATGAGTTTTCCTACATATTTTTTTCCGGATGCCATCTTCACTCAATAAAAAACACATTTCTGAAGCATTAGTGTAAGTTGCTATTTATGCCAGTCAGTAATTCACATCATCTGCAAAAAACATGTTTGTATCCTTTCGACACCCTTCAGAGATGAAAGGAAGGAATGTGTGTGCTAAAATGGCTTCATGTGCCCAAATCATGCAAATTTTCTCAAGATTTGCAGATGTGTAAATTGCTTCTGTTTTTGTTTTTTTTCCTAAGAGTAGGTATATAACGGAATGAATCTCAAATCAGTTTTTGTCCCACCTCATCATTCTGAAATTTCCTTCTTCAAATGTCGAGAATGGACTTATTATTGAGGTATTGTGAAATTCTAAATGAAGTCTAATCTTGCATTTTAATGTTTTATGAGGCAATTGTGTAAAAAAACTATAAATGCAAAAGATGTGTGTCAGTGTGTGTAAGCACACATGTTTACATAGCATAGGCATATATGACACACTTTGAGATCAGAGCTCATGAAGCATCAGAGTGGTTGGAAAAAAAACCTTAGGGCTTGGCACAGAATAGGAAATGCATCGTGTCTAATACAATCTGGATGGCAATTGCAGGGTTGTACAAAGTTTCCGGTACATAAACGACACTCAATAAATTGTTTTCTTATAATCACAAAATCCTGAGATCACTGTCTCTGCAAACTTACAGAGGAATGTTTTTAAGCTGGTACATTTCTCATACTTATTCTGTTGAATTTATTTAATTTATATAATAGACATAACTACTTCACACATTTGAGGGGAAAAAACCTTTCTAAGACAACAGGGAAGCATTTAATTCTATGTGTGTGTGTGTGGGGGGGGGCGGATATTATTTCAAAAGACTTTCCTGTGACTTCGACACATGTACTCCTTTCCCAGTCAGTTTTTTGGTGGCCCTTTAAATCACATTAGCGTTTCCTTAACAAATATATAATGACAGACTGCTGTGGGATTTAAAAGCCACTTCAATGGAAAGAAATAATAGAATAGGGCTTGAGTAGAAGCATGAGAAACACTGTGCATGTTGGTGATAAATGCAATGAGTTATCATGAGGATGAATTTGGATAACTGATGACTTCCCAGGAGCCAATCTGGCTGGAGCAGAAGTCTATACTCCTTTGTCTTTTCCACGGGAGAATCAAAGTACGGTGGAATCTCTCTGAACTTTATTCAGATTAGAACAGGCCCTTTCCTCTGTTTTCTCCCAAGTAGCCATTCACACTGTTTAGCAACTTTCTGGGCCAGGAAGAAAGTCCACAACACTGATAGGAGCACTGCAATGCACTCTTTGTAACTTAAAACATGACTTGTGTGGAGCCTACACAGGAAAGTCACGCTGAGTGGCTTGTATTGGATGAAGGTTTGCTCTCTGGTGTGAAGCAAGATATGCTCCTGTTTTCTAGTGTCCCCCTTACCATGTTCCTTGGCTGGGACCTGCAAGCAGAAGCCGTGACTAAGTAAAGGAAAGAGCTGAGGCCCATGTCCCTTTCTCTAAATGGCTTCCCTTTTTTTCCCATGAGAAATGATGCATTCTCTTCTGGATAGAAAGTCTCTGAGGCACCTCAGAGGAGCTGAGACCCCAGAACTGGGGAAGATTATAGTGGATGATGGGGAGAGGAAAGGTAGGAAAGGGAGAGAAGCAGAGAGTCCAAAAAACACTGGCTAACCTCCCTGTAACTTTTTGACAATAGTTCGTGGGCAGCTCTCTGCTATAATATGGGGGTTTGAACTGGAATCACTTGGTATATGGTGGGGGACATAATTTTCTACCCCTCCTTTACTATACATAAAAAATTTCAGAAATAAATGAAGTGCCTGAAAACCACTTTTTCCCTTCTTTTTTTTTTATTGATTTCTACAAAATCCGTCTCCACCTACCTCATAGTAGGGTCTCTCATAATTCTATTTTTTAAAGTGTGAATTTATATTGAAAACATACCTCTTTTCTAATGGTGCTAGCCATGATGATCTCAACAACCCATTATTAAATAGTCAATAATAAAATAGTCATTATTTCAGTGACATGCTTTTTAACTCTAAGAATGTTGTGAACATATGCAATTTCACACAAGCACACACACACACATGCACATACACATGCGCACACACACAAGTTTTAATTTAGAGTGTCTCTTCAAATTCAGCAGGAATTTGACACACATTTCTTACTACCCTATTTTGGAACTAAATGTTGTTGAGGTTTTGGGGACTAAATATTGCTGTTGAGGGTTTTGTTTTGGTTTGATTTGATTTGATTTTCAGTCTTCCAAAGCTAAATCTTTCTTTGACAGCAATGCCAACCACCTTATTTAATCATCTTTTTTAAAACCCATCTTTCTTTCTATCATGTTCTCAAGGACTTCTGGCCTAAAATAGAAATGTAGAAAAATCTCTCTCAAGAATTCCTTCTCAGAAGTACAGCCTTACGTGCTACCTCCTTCCTTCCTACCACGAGTTAGCTATCTCGGTTTCTGATGCCTCAGCTCATTATCTCCTTCAATGGCTCCTAAATGACTAATGACCACCTGAGCACTGATCCCTGGGCCTCCTGTCAGCCACCATCATCCTTGGACCTCTGTGGTGGTTCCCGTGGCTGAACAATGTCCACTTCGTACAAATATCACCTACTTTGTTCTCCGTAGACTGTAAATTTTCTAGTTTTTCTTGTCTTACTCTGTCTAACTTCTTCTTACTAATACTAACTTTATTAGTCTTTCTACCCTCGAATGTGGGAGTTCCCACTTTTTATTCTATGTGTGCTAATTCACTCAATGAATATACCTATGGCTTACTTTTATATGTCTGGTGTTTCTGTGTCATCAATGGGAATCCAATTGGATCATTGATTGTCACTTCAAACTCAATGTGTTCAAACTTGAACTCATCATATTTCTCTAAAAACTGGCTTCTCTTTAAATCAGTTCATTTTTGTTCCTGGTATGGAGCCATTGCTCTTGCAGTATATTTTGGAGTCATTATTCTTTATCTGCTTTTTCTTTTCATAATCTCATCCTAAATTGTCCATGTTTTTACTTTAAAAATGATTTGTGTTGAACTATTTTTCTCCACTCCTATGGCTACCCCTGATAAATGATGATCATAGTTCTGCAATTTCACATCTACATTATTACACAATTCTCATGCCAAAACCACAGGTCTTCTTGAATACATTGGCAATGCCTCCTAGATTCTACTGCTTCAAATCTAAATCCCCTCTTACCTAAATCAAGCTTGTCAAGGTGGTTCTGATTCCATGTGGTTAAAATTGTCACACTGAAAAAGAAGCATAGTAGTATCTTTATTACATTCTATGTCCTTGCACATCTTATTTAAAATATTTTAGTTTGTTTTTGCCTGGAAGATAATGTAACCACACAGAAATTTCGTTTCTTTACTATATGACCAGTTTTCCTTTCTTTCCTCTTGATTCTAACTGACCTAATAGCACCAAGACTCACCTGCCACCCTTCTTAAGGCCCATACCCTTCATTATTAAGCCCTTAGGATATGAGAGTTTGGTCAGCATCAAACTGTCTTAAGAATAAAGCTTCAAATATGTTTACCATGAGAACAGAGTTTTGGTCAAACTAAAGAACACATCTTGACCTCAGTTGTGTTTCAGCCCTAGGTCCATGAAAGCAGAGTGAACCTACTGGCCCCACTCAACCAGACAGAAGGACGCCATGGCTGACACCAGCACCTGATACAATGAGCAACTACTCCCCACCTTGATCCCAACAAATTAGTAAAGCCCAGGACCCCAACTCCCTTAACCACCATGATTAATAATTTTTCTTAGATATAATTTGTCCCCATGCAGACAATCAGGGAGCCAGGCTTTTGCCCAATAGCTTACCTGTGACTTCAGGCTTGGCACCATTTCCTTAAATAAGCCTTTACTTTCTAACTCCTGTTCACATTGTTATTGAGTTTTGATTTGCACAGGCAAACAGACCCTTTTAGTCTGGTAACAATATTTTCATATTCTTCTGTATGAAAATGATTTATTGCCATAAACTTAATTTAGGTTTTAACAATCCAAACCTTGTCTCTTTTAGCAGTTTCACATTTGCTTCTTGAGATATGAAAAACATTTATATCTGTTTATCATTTTTATATCATTATCTCCATAACCCTCTCCCTGAAACAGACACAAAACCTAGAGCATCGCCCTTTGTTTCTATGTCAAATACTAGGCATGAATGTAATTCAGAAGCCACCAGTATATTTTAATGCATTTACTAAGTAACATGTTTATCTCTTACCACAGTATAATTCAAAATTCACTCTATTTGCAAATCAGTCAATTCTTCATCTTCCACCTCTTATTCCCACACCCGCTGATGTCCTCCATGTTCCTCAACCTCTCTCACTCACCTTCTCCTGAATCCTCGGGCCGCCCACTCAAGCAGTTCCTTTTGCTCCTGCCAGGTTCTCTTTAACAGGTTGCCTCCTGAGCCGATATCATTCTGCTCTCATCACGGATATCACTTGGCTTTGCCTAATTCTCAAATCCACATGGACTTACCTGCTTTTATATTTCCATCCTGCCCATTCATTTACTAGCACCTTCCCTATCTAAAACCCCTTGAATAACGGTTGTCTTGTAAGGTAGTAAGTAAAAGGTAGTAAGTTAAAGACAGTCCATTAGCTATTTCATTTAGTGTACAATGTCAGAACATATTGTTATTTAATAAATATCAAACTATACTGGCAATAACCTCAAGTTAATAGCATTCCAGATGATTTGGTATAATGTTGTCAAAAAAATATATCATTAGGTCCAAAAAATAAGATAATCAAATTTAAGAAATACTGCCCAAAGCTTAGTTCATTCAAAGACAGATTGAGGTTCACAGAAGGCTGCCTCTCCCCAGTGTCCACCCTTGTTCATATCTCTGCACCACCATCCCCAACCCCTGCAACTTTCAGGCAGTAAGTATATCAACTAATGAACCACATTCTCCTGAGGCTTATGGTATTTCCTGTTTGGCAGCTTAAACATTTTTGTAAACCAAATGCTCTAGAGTGGTAGGTTAAACACAACTCACTGTAGATGTGACTACAGAGAAGGTCCACTCCAAAAGCACTTAAATGTGTAGCAGAATGTTATTTATACTCAGCTAATGTGGCTCCCTATAAAATAAACAGCCAATTTGATTTTCCTTATCTGCATTTTATGGAGCACCCTGTATTCCTGTATTGGGGAACTCCTAGCCAGTTTGTATATGTAGACACCTTGAGTTTTTCCCCTATATTTTCCCATACACCATAGTATGTTTTTAATGCATGATTTGTGAATGAGAGAAAGGGTATTTGTAGCTGACTTTTCTCTACAGAAAGTTCTGAATTACCATTCAACTTATCCCATTAAAAAAAAGACATTAGATATGTGAAAGGATATGACTCTCAAAAGAGCATGGAGGTAATATCAATTGCCATGACTTCAATTGCTAATTATTATCAAATGCTACCTAAAAATATTTCTGGCCCATGTCTCTAGTTTGAACTTGAAATTATATATCCTACTGCCTAATCTACATCTGATCTTGGATATCTTAGGTAAAGACTACTGGATTCATTAGTTTCTCGCCCTCCTCCCCACCCCCAACCCTCCCACCCTCTCAACACCACTCTAGTTATGCTGTCTGCACGGAGTGATTGCACCTCTACCTACGAAGTGGATCAAGGGAGAAACTGAATATCCTTCTTTACTTCTTGCTCCCCAGGTTCACATAAACACTAAATCTTACCTAAGCTTCCCCCTAGAGAAAGGCCCTTTATATCCATTAACTTCTCCCCTTTCCTAATGTCTGTATTTCAATTTAGGGCAGTTTCTCTCTTTGCCTTCATTCTTTCTCAATTCCAACCACTCCTCACTCTTCATTCAAAGTCATCTTTTAAAAGTGATATTATAACTATGGTTCTCTGCTTAAATAACTTGGTTATTAGTCTTATAATAGGTTCAAAACTTTAAAAATACCTATTACTCCATGATATAACCCTTACCTCTCCAATCATATTTATTGGCACGTACCCAATGCCTCCCCACATCAAGAATTTTTATTACTATTAATCTCAAATTATTTCAGTATTTTTATCACAGCCCATTGTCTGGTATTTTTGGGCCTTCTCAAATGTTGTTTCTTCTAGCTGAATCCTCTTCACTGTAACATCCTTCTTTTGGACTAGTCAGTCTTTGGGTTTCAGCCTGTGAGAACAAACAAGTAATCTTTTCTGTCAAAGAACGGAAATTTGGCTCATGTGACTTACAGTACCCCTAGAGGCCGCCATTTTGAAATGGCAAAGCTCAAATCCTTCCTTTAAATTAGCCAATTGGAAAGCCTAAGCTCCAATCAAGAGTAAGGGACAGATCACATGTGTCAGGACTATAAAGCCAAGTGGACTGCCGGCTCAGTGTGCTTGTGCTCCCAGCCCATGTGCATGCACCCTCCTGCAGGATTAAAGATATTTGCCTTGCTGCCTGGCTACCAAGTATGCTTTGTGTTATACTAGGACCCCTGATTTTCAGGGCTTGCCTTATTTCTAACAAGCCAGACATGGCTTCCTATAGAAAATTTTTCTTGATTTCTAAAGTCTAGAGCCAGTACTCCTCCTATGTGGTCTCTTTGCAACCAGTTGGTGTTTCCATACTCAGAGTACTGATGTATTAGTGCCATTTTCAAAGCCAGTTTACTTAAAAACAGCAAATAGTGAGTAAACTTTGGTGACTGTAAATACTGATCTTTAAAAAGTCAAATGAAATAATTGTATGTTATTTTTATTTTTATATAACCTTTTGGTTTTCCTAGAATTTCTAATTGCCTTTTATTTTTCTTATCTCCTTTCTTCCTTCCTTCCCTCCCTTTCTTTTATTTTCTTTTTTATTATTTCTTACTTTTACAGTTTTGCCTTTTATCACATCATAAATTTGTCTAATATTTATATCTAATCAGGTATCTTATTAGTATAATTTTCTTCCTTTAATTTTTTTCAGAGTCCTCACTCTTGAAAGCATTGATCTTCTACTTCACCCTAAATTGATTTTTATACTGCTATTATTGTGTGACTTCCAGTTGCTATTTTCTTAAATTGTTTCCACTTTTTTCTATATTCCATATCATACTTTTCTTAGTTTGAGTTTCTGTTTTGCTATAGGACATGCTAAAGTAACTAAGACAATGTTGATAAAGATAAATTTCCAGACTTTTTTCCTATTATGAAAATATCATAATTAGACCTGAATAAATACTGTAGTCACAGTGTTTAATATTGGCTTCTCTCCAGAATATTAAAATCATATTTTATTGTCTTTGAGCATCCAGTGTTTCTGATCACTTTTTTTTATTTTTGTATTTTAATGATATTAGATTTATACAAGAGTTTCAAAGATAATACAAAGCATTTCTACATCTTTTCCCCCAGCTTTTCCTAATGTTATCATCTTACATAATAGTGTTCAATTTGTCACAAGAAATTAATGTTGATACAGCATTATTAATTAAAAGAAATACTGTATTTGGATTTTGCTAGCTGTTTTACTGTTGTCCTTTTATTTGGCTCTAGGATGCCATGCTGCATTTAGTCTTCATGTCGTCTTGCTCTCCTCCAATCTAAGACAATTACTCAGTCTTCCCCTGTTTTTCATGTCCTTGACATTTTTGAAGAGTATTGGTCAGGTACTTGGCAAAATATACCTCAATTTTTCCTCGACTGGTGTTTTTTCATGTATAGATTTGGGTATGGGTTTATGGAAAGAATGCTATACAGGTGCCCCTCTATTCTAGAAAGAATTTTGACTGACATTTGATTCTCATCTTTTGTAGATGACTAGATTTTTCTTTATGAGTATTGTCTGGAATTTCAAGTAATAGTTTCAAGAATGGGTCTTTACATTCATTGTATAAGGTCTCTGTGATTTTTTTCTTCATATTACTGAACTTTTAAGCTCTGAAAATTTCAGTTTTTCTTTGATATTTCCTATTCTCCTTTATCTTCACCTACTCTTATTTGTAGTGACATGAATTAGCTGTTTGCTTATACTGAATCTTCATCTGCTTTCCTTTCTTGAGTAAATTAGTCTTGAGGATAACTTTCTAATAGAGATGTCTCTTAGTTGTCTGTATGCAAAGATTAAGAGGTGAAATAAACTATATTTTTGTCAGATCTCTGCACATTCAAAACTGAAATATGAGAGGCTTAATTTTGGCTTTTCTTATTTTTTGTATAATTATGCTTTAAAAGTTCTTTCTCCTATTTTGGCCTCTGAATACTTGAAAGCAACGACCTAACTTCCAGCATTCTCCAACTCCTTCTGTCCCACAGCTGGCAGGGCGGGCACATTGGATGTATGCCTTGGTTTTCTTTCTACAGTCCTAAAATGATGAATTCCAAAAGTGTGGTCCTTCTGACACCAGACACTGTAAGCAAAGTGTGGCTGTGTTTTCTCTGGCAAATTGGGAAGATGGACTATAGTTGACATTGACAAGATGAGTTTCAGTTACCAGCTGCTCAGCTCCGGGTCATTTGGGTTCCTGTAAAGCACCCTGCCATCCACATGAGGTAATGTTTCCTTTGTCATCAGCAACACTTTTGACAACTAAGTTTTAGACCATTAGATAAAAGCTAATTTTATGACCTTCATTTTCTCATAAAGTAGGTCATATGCAGAAATGTAAATTGGAGACTGTCTTCCAGATTTTTGTGTTGTGGTTTACTCTGGCTTCCCTAGTCCATATTGAGTTACTTCAAAAAACATTTTCAACTGAAATTCTAGAGTCCCCTCAAAAATCAGTTCATCAAATACAAACAACTTGCTAAGCAAATTAAGAAGTTGGGTCTAATATGAATCTTAGTTCCCATAACTGAGCCAACAACATTTTTACAGCTAATTCTAGATCATTGAGAGACTGTTTACTCACGTTATATCTACATGATCTCTTTATCCCTCAGGCTGACTTCTAGCTTTAGCTACATCAGTATTAGTACTTCTTTAATGATGGGGAAAAGATATTACACTTGCTCCTTCTGGAAGCACTGTTTAAAAAATTTGATAAATCAGAGAGTTCAAACAAATTCCTAAAATTATATTGTGGATTATTCATAGATTACCGTAACTGCCTATGAAACATTAATGACTACAAACAAAGCTGTGCTGTATTTATTTTGTACAATAAATTTTATTTTGCATAAATACATGGAAAGAGGATGAATTTGTTAAAGTGATACTTGACAAAATTTCAAAAACTATGACAAGTTCCTAATATTAGGAATATTGCATTTTTTAAATGTAGCATATACCATGTTATTAAATATTGCATTTTTCTAAAATGTAGCTTATACCATGTTATTAAAACACAAAAACCCATAATTAGGTATGGAGGACTACCTACCTGAATGTTTGGAGGAAGCTTTCTTCTTCTTTTATACCTCAGAAGCTAAACATTTTATTTGGTTATTTGGTCTCAAACTTGTTCCTACTCCTCTCTCCCTAGATCATTTAATGATTTCAGCTTTCATGCAGCCTCCAGACTATACTCATTGGATATGCACAAAAGACAGGGAAAGTTAAAGATTTTTTTTCAACCAAAATAAATATGCAAATGTATTTGACTATGTTTGGTCATTTAGTCTATGGTGGGTCTAGAATGTACGTTCTCTGAAAGTGAAGTTTAGATGTTTTATGTATCTAAGAAATGTAGGGAATTTCCAAGTCCATAATGTGAAGTGATGTATGGTGGGGAAAACATAAGCTTTGAAGTAAGATAGATCTGCAATTAACCTTACCTCTTTTAAAGAGATATTGGAGAAAGTTTGGAAAAGTTGCATAATATCAAATCTCTCCTCCCAAGTATACATAAAAATATTTATGTGTATGCAAATGTTTGTCCTGAGGACATTTATTAATAATATATAAAGTTTGAGTGTCTTGTGCTTATGGCATTTAGAAGTGCTCAATAACTGCAGCTATTTTTTAAAATCTATCTATCTATATCTATATCTATATCTATATCTATATCTATATCTATATCTATATCTATATCTATATCTATGCAAATGAGGTACAGACTCCATCATGGTCATGACCAGCTCAAGAGGAGGGGCCGGGCTCCACCCAAGCCTGAGAGATCAACACAGAGGGGTGCCTGCTCCAAGCCTTTGTGGCACGGCTGGGGACAGGCCCCCAGCGTACACACACACACACACACACACACACACACACACACGGCCCCTGCTCCAAGCCTCTCCGGCCAGACTGTGGCTTAGGCCTGCTTCCCTAAGCCATCAGTAGGACATCCCCTGAGGGCTCCCTGACTGTGAGAGGGGGCAGGCTGGGCTGAGGGACCCCCATGCCCCAGTGCACGAATTTCATGCACTGGGCCTCTTGTATAATAATAAAAAGGCATATATTATTGATGAAATACATAATATAAAAAAGTTATATATCCTGTAGTGTAGTAAAATTTAATATTATATTTAAAATAAAGTTACCTAATAAAGACATATGAATGTGAAATGAAATCATGGTAAGTACTCACATGTTGAATGAGCAGGTTTCCGAGAAGCTAATGCAGAATTCTTATGCCTCTTAAATGATTTACACCCTGTAAGCATTAAGGTGCTTAGCACTTCTTCTTGTCTCCCTTTGTGAAGATACATTTAGAAAACAGTCTCAGTTCCACTTCATGCCTTTTTTCCATTCATACTAACAATAACCTGTAACTACAAAAAAAAATTACTGTCAGGTAAAAGCCTTTTTTAATAGATCTTGCAATGAAAATTATAATTACTTTAAATCAATGAAATGTAATGCTAACAGGTAATACTCAGAAATGTTTTTCCTATACATTTCTCTAGCTCTTCAGTATTATTTTCTGAAGCTCCAAGTTTCCCTTTTGAAAGAATTGACATGTAAAATATATCCACTTTTCCACCACTGATAAGAGCCACTTCAATCCCATATTATTATTGAAGGGATAAATAAGTGGAAAGATAGGTGAAGTCAAGCACTCAAATAATCACAACTATGGGAAGTCATTATTTTTCAAACCACTCCAACATGTGGCCTATTATCACTCTACAGGATACAATGCAAAGACACAACTCTAAGAATTAAGGTTGAAAAATATATTTTCAATTGAGTGTACACATAGCTATAGTCTTAGTATTGGCTTTCATTATAAACTGTTGATACTTGATTTGTCTAGGTGCCACTTAATATTCAGCTGCCGAGGGCCTGGGAAATGTTATTGTTAAATTGTGTGTAGCCAACACCTTCATAAAAATACAAGTTAAAATTTTATTTTTAAATAATACAATGTGCCAAAGCTGTGCCTTTTTCTCCACATAGACCATTTCACTTAATCCATTCAATAGATTAATGTTTTATTTATTATTATTCCTGTTACGTTGCAGTGTGAAATCAGATTTTGAAAGATTAGGTAATTTGCATAACCATGTTCCTAGCAGCATTAATGACAATAGCTAAAATATAGAAGCCACCTAAGTGTTCATTTATGAATGAATGAATGAATAAGTCAAGTGTGATAAATGCACACAATGGAATATTATTAAGCCTTAAAAAAGCAAAAAACCTCTCACATATGCTTCAACACAGATGAACCTTAAGGACATTCTGCTAAGCGAAATAAGCCAGTCAAAACAAGACTAATACTGTATGATTCCACTTATATGAGGTACTTAGAGTTGTCAAAATCAGAGACAGAAAGTTGAATAGTGGTTTCCAGGGATCAGGGAGAGGGCCAATGCAGAGTTATGGTTTAATAGATACAGAGTCTCATTTTTTATAATTGAAAGGAGTTCTGAAGATAGATGTTGGTGATATAATAACTATTATAGATGTGTATTTTATCACAGTTTGAAAATTGGGGAGATAACTTGATCAAGGGCACTGGTTAGTACTCAGGCGGTCTAATTCTGGCACTAACCTCAACATCATGGTTTTAAGCTGCCTTTCTATAAATGATGCATTCTCCTGAACTTAAGGCACTCTCTGAGCATCTGGAAGCAAGTTCTGGAGGTCTCTGAAAGAAAATGTTTCTTTCCAGTAAGCCAGAATAATTTTTTGAAAATATTTAGACTACAGTATTACTTTTTTTATTTGTTGGTGCCTACTTAAACAGCATACCTAGGATTACTGGTTCATCAGTGTTTGCAGAATAAATTTTTACCAGTCTCTGAAGCACTGAATTACTAGGTTTTTAAAACTATGTCTTGTACTTGATTCTCTGAAACAGTATTTATTTTACTTCAGAAGATAGTTATGAGTACTTGCTATGTGCCAGACATTGATCACTTCAGAAGTTATATAAATGTCTAATCATTGGGTTATACACCTGAAACTAATATAATATTCTATATTAATTGTAATTAAAATAATAAAAATATTTTAAAAAACAGATGCCAACATAAGGCATTATTTTGTAAGTACACTGTGCAGGGAAGCTAAAGGGGCATTTGGCTCACTCTGGAGGGAGAAATAAAGGATCGCAGATTTGCTGACACTGTAAGAATATGTCTTGAAGAATGACAGGGATGAGCCAGATGGACAAGGGAAATACAAGCATGCTAGAGTGAGGCATCTGCATAAGCCTAGGCACAGGCAAGATTGGCGCATTTCTGGAAGTGACAGGAATGCAGTATGGCTGCAGTGAGTGCTACAGGTAAGGCTATGGAAAGAAGAATAGAGAGACAAGCCATGCTAAGGAGTTATGCTTTGGAATGTAGAGCACCTGAGTGTTTTTAATTTGGTAATTGACATCATATTATTCAAGTCTATGAAATATGACCCTATGTGGATAAGTTTGAAAGGAGTGTAGAATCACTCTCCTTTGCTTTACTCTTCAGTGCCTTTTGGTTGTGTGCATTTGACCAAAGAGAGCATTATAAAATGAAAGACCAATGTAATGATTTCAAGAACACGGGAAGACTCTACTTAAAAGAAAATGATGGAATGAGCCAATAGGCAAGATAATGTGTTCTGAACATCTTGTTTTCACCTCAGAAGAAGGAAAAGCAGGACAGTCAGAGGAAGAGTGTTCAGATGGAACTTCCATTAGGCCATCTCTCATGATCTACATCTATTTTTTATAAATGGAAGGGATCTTCTATTGACTGGACCGCCCAATTGCTTAGTCAGCGCCCACCCACATCATTGAACAATTGAGAGAAGATTCATTTAACATATATATGCATTAATTGTTTAACACTTGCTAACATTTTCAAACATTTAACCTTTTAAAAACAATATCTAAGAAACCCCATGAAACACCATGTACCCATGTACATGATTTAGAAAGTGCATCTAGGACAGTGGTTCTCAACCTTGGCTGCACACTAGAATCACCTGGGAATCTTTTAAAATCCTAATTTCTGGGCCTCATCCTCTGGAAATTCTGTTTCTTTGTTACTAATGTTGTGGCCCCACTCCATAACAAAGAAACAGAATTTCCGGAGGATGGGGCCCAGTAATCAGGATTTTAAAAAGATTCCCAGGTGATTCTAATGTGCAGCCAAGGTTGCGAACCACTGATCTAGGAAGATATAAAAGGAATTATGGCAGCTGCAAGTTGCAGAACCTTGAGATAAGCCTCTTCTACTATACTCAGCACTTATTTCTCCTGCTACTGTATTTTACTCCTTTTAAGCATGTATGTATGTTATCTTCATCATCCCTATTTGTATATTGCCATCTCCTTTGATGGGGGAATATTTTTAGTGTTTTGGCATTTCATATTCAGTGCCTAAAACAGTGCTTTGCATATAGTAGAAGATCTATAAATATTTACTGGTAAAAAATACAGCTTTGTATCCAATCCAAACTCCTAGACCACACTCCAAGAGTAAGGTGAATTTATCCCTATAAATTTACAATTTATAGCTAGAAACTGTGCTGAATAGAATACAGTAAAAACTGGTTCAAGGAACTTTTATGTGACCCCTGTACTTATTTTTGTTTAATTGTTTTTAAATATATTTTTATTGATTTCAGAGAGGAATGGAGAGGGAGAGAGATATATAGAAACATCAATAATGAGAGAGAATCATTGATTGTCTGCCTTCTGCAAGTCCCATACTGGGGATCCTGCCCACACCCTGGGCATGTGCCCTGACCAGGAATTGAACCGTGACCTTCTGGTTCATAGGTCGATGCTCAACCACTAAACCATGCCAGCTGAGCTGTTTGTTGTTTTTAAAGAGCAAGTAGCTATATCCTCATATATTATTGACTTATGAGTCTCCATTTTTTATATATGCCATAAAACTAGCAATTTAATTATTCATTTTCAATTTATTCTCTGTCTTTGTTGAAAAAGGTTACATTGAAGAGGAAGGAGAAATCAATAACATTTTAAAATAAGGAATGCAGAATTATTTTTTATCTCCTTCTCATCTATTTACCCAGCTTCATCTTTATATGACCTCTACCCTTATATTACAGGTGGCCTTCAATCGGCTTTCAATGTCAACCAACTCATGGAGCATTCTAGATATTCACATTTCCCCAACCATATCCTCTACACACACACACACACACACACACACACACACACACACACACACACACACTTTCTTCACTCTTAAATTCCAATGATATTTTATCCTTTTCATATGACTTATCACTCTCTCTTATTTATTAATGATGTGCTACTGTTACTGAGTATGTGCTATGTATCAAGTTCTGTTGTATGTATTTTACAAACATCATTTAACTTAATTATTTGAATAAATTTAATTAGTTGTCCTTATCTTGTGGCCCTTTCTTCTATATGAGTGTATGAAGACAAAATTTATGTTTGATTTTTTCATACAAGAGAAGTAATATCTTCACATAGATCCTTTCAGAGAGCAAGCACATAATTATTTGATGTGACCAGAAGTGAATGAATGAATAAAAGCCTTTAGAAGAATATTTGGTTATTATTCTTAAACCAAATATTCTATTGGTAAACCTTAAGTTGTTATTATGTAGAAATAATTATGAATTCTCCATTGGCACACATTTTGCGACAATTACCATTTTCTCCTTTCATTCTATTATATGATACATGATATTTTAAAGCCATAATCCTGGTAATTGTTTATGAAGCCACAGTTCCAAATATTGTCATAAAAGTACTTAAAATTATTTTTAGTTAATTGTTTTATTAAAGAAATAATTCAGATACAATAAATTTCAAATGTTTAAAGTACATCATTTGATAAGTTTTGACATATTCAATTCCAATCAAAATAATGAAGACTTCTATCACCCCTAAAGGTTTCCAAATGTGCCTTTGTAAGCCCTTCCTGATCCTGACTTCTCCATCTCCAGACACTGTGAATGTTTCCTATAGTGGATATTAAAAATTTTGTATTCTATTAAATGTTCTTGGCATTTGTTTTCAAATTTAGTTAAATTATTTAGGGACACCTTAAACCATTTTGGGTCTTGCCTTTATGATTTGTTAGGTGCATATGAAGAAGTGCTCAATCCAGGATAAATCATTAATCACAGTACGGTAAGACATTTTTAAGTAATTAATTCATTATGGAGTAAATGATAAAGTTTTCCAGTTGAGCTCATGGGCATAAGCACTACTCCTTTCTTTATATGAATACTGAACATTTTATCTCTAATATTTTCAGATTATCCTTTTTTTGCCTTTGATAGTTTCCTCTCTTGCAAGTACTGATGAGTACTCATCTGAGTACCTAAGAGGGAGGATGCTCATGAAATCTCAAGAATTCAATCTATCATCTATCTATCTATCATCTATCTATCTTTCAGTCTATCTATCTATCTATCATCTATTATCATCATCTATTTAGCATTGTCCTTAGAATTCTAGCTACCTTGGTCTTCTCTGCACTGTGTTCTGGCTGGGTTTTTCCTCCATGTGTCATGACCTGGAAATTCCCTTGAGGTCATAAGCAGAAAAAATTGTGGCACTCACAATGTTTATTTTTTATCTCTTAAGTCTGAATGTCTTGTGTTTTTATGTAAAATGTCTTCCAAAGCATAATTTTGTTTATTTTAGTAACTGTTTGCAGTGATAGGACAAATCCACTCTCTGTTAATTCATCTTGTACCATTATATTTTGAAAATCTCTTTCTTATGTGGATGGCATTTTATTAATTCCTGATTAAATAGTTTATTATATAAATAACAACATGTCTGAAACCATAATATTGTTCTATTGTAGTTAATTACTTCACTACTCTCTAAATTAGATAATGAATCTGCACCTCATTGGATAAAAATTTTGCAGATTTGAAAGTTATTTTATTTTAAGGACAGTAGCAAAAGAATAATGACAGGTGTTTTTGAAATTCATTTCAGTACCTTGTTAAGGACCCATGGGATGTCATTTGAAAATGAGGAATCTAAAGAATAGCAGTATCTTGTAGCTCTTCATAGAAAAGAATTGGCAACAATTCAATAGGCATTTATTGCCAGATAAATAAACATAAAAAGAAATCAGAGACTTTTGACACTGAAAGAAAAGAATTTTTATCAAAAAATTGTTTCTGAAAAATATTTCTTTTGTCCTCTAAAATATTTACAACAGCAATTATATAAACAGCTAATGAAGAAACACTACTAGTATTTATTTATTTTTCTTCTTTAAGTATGTTAAATACATTTAATAATTTTGGAATTTAAATTCGTTGACAAATATGCACCTATTTATTAGTCAATTTGAAATTAACTTCAGGAGTGCCCATTCTAGTAGACTCGGGTCATAGGTTTTTAGGATCACATATTTCCAAGGATTCTTTGGAAAATCACCCAATAAAACAATTTCTTCCTGAAGGGGGTTAGCAGTATGTTGCCTTTTTTTTTTTTTTTTTTTTTTGGCCTTTTATGATGAATTGGAAAAAAAAAGCTGGGAAATGGGGTTCTTTTCTGTTGATATAAATATTTTAACTGAAAACAAAATACAAGATTTTTATTCTGTGCCTATATTATAATTAAACACTGTGAGATTTTCTCTGATACCTTAAATAAATTCTATTGCATGAAAATTTTTGCTGCATGTAATTTTGCTGGGAAATTCTTTCAGTGTTTTCTGAAAATAAGATGATATCTAGATCTTTGTTTCTTTGTTTGGGTGAAAGAGACAAATCTAAAAATGTAAGGCAAACTATTATGATAAAAGTCCATTATTAAAATTTTAATGAAACTGAGCAGGCTAAAAGTATTCACCTGTAATAGTTAGAATGTGACCTCATGTTTCACACCAGAAAATGTTGTGTGGTCTTTAATATATTAGATATAACTATTACCATTAAAAGAGTTAATGGTTTAAAATAAATCTAATTATTATTGCTTATGTCTAATATAGAAGTTAAGAGCATAAACACAGGCCAAAAATTCTATGTTCATAAATCAAATATGTTGAAAAGATTGTTATTACATATCAGCAAAGGAAGAGTATCCAAAGGCAACAGCATAAGCCTCTTAGTCAGCTTCTGTAAGATGGAACCATGACAAAGAATGTAAATGAATGGCATCAACTGTTTCAACATGTTTATAACTCCGATTTTATTAGAGAGAATAACATCTAAGGAGGCAAACTAAGATCCAATTTCTGTCTGCTATAAAAGAAAAAAAAATGTCTTGACACTTATCCTCCAACCTCATTCTATAGAGAGAATGTCATCATTCAGAGCCATGAGGAGAGAAATGTGCCCCTTCAGTTACTCTGGCACCATTAGACTCATCAAGGACACCTGAAGTAACCATCAAGAACCTGCCAGCTGAGGGTTCAAAACCTACAAATATATGCAAAACAGTGTACATATGCATTTAATTTGCTTTGTTAGTGAGATCAGAGAGACATCAAAAGGCTTATTTAGGTTCGATATTGTAGTCACTTAAGTTTACTACTGACCTACAATTAAGGGGAGCAACAGATATGTGCTAGATAACCATAAAAGTAAACAGACGTAGCTTCCTAACTCACTTTTTGCTGGAAGAATGCCCAGAGTTCACATTTAATGCAGCCTTCGTGTAGGAAAGAGTGTAGTAGGTTAGGATCAGAGCTACATACTTGTTTGGCTTCTATATCATCAAATCTAAGTGCTCATCTTCACCACATACACAATTTCTTGACCTTCCAGTTATATACTTCCTTTGTCAGTAAAGGAATATAGGACAAATGCTCACTTACTATCTGCAAGCCTAGAACAGGACAGGTGTTCTGTATCTCAAAACAAGTTGTAAATTCTGAGAAGAATTTCAACTATATGAAGAGAACGGAAGGCAGAATTTAATTCAATATCCTTCATTAAAACACATCACAGTTGAACTTCTGAGTTTATTTTTTATTTTTTGCAAATCTTGCATCAAGTCACAATAACACTAAAGAAACAGAATGCTCAGGGGACTGTGGTTTAATAAAACTCAATATATTTTTCTGATTCTCTCTACTTATTTGTTTTAATTTACTCTCACTTTCCCAATTAAACAACTAAAATTTACCGATTTACTTTAAATTTTCTTTGAAAATTAAGTTTCTAAACTTCCATTCTGAATTTTAAGATTTATTATAATATATAGTAGACTCAAAGCCAAATAATTAAATGATCCTGTTTTGCTTTTTTTATTATTTAAATATTTTATATGAGTGTGTATATGTGAATGGTCTGATCTGTACGTGTGTGTGTGTGTGTGTGTGTGTGTGTGTGTGTGTGTGTGTGTGTGTTAGGTGAAATAATAATTATCTCTTTCTGCTAATAGAGTACTATGTAGAAACAATTGCAATTAAGTGGTTTTTGGGATTCTGGATAAGTATGGTTCACTATTCAAGAAAAAAGTCAAATTAAATATTATCGCCTTATGCTCCATAATAATTTTAGCATTTTGAAAGCATTGGCTCTTAGCCTTGCCTAGGCCTCACTACTTATCAAAGGTTAGCCAAGGTAAACACTTCACACACAAAAAGTGCCATCAGGAAGACAAAAGGAGGAGGAGGGAGGGCAGAACCATTGTTTCATATACCGCCTTTCACAGAATTATTTTTGAGCCATGTAATTTCATGTCGGCCAAATACTAATTGGGTAGAACAATAGGATTGTAATAAGATATATTTTATCCTAAAATAAAAGTGCTGAATGCCTTTCACATTTTCTGTTTCAGAACTTTGAACTAGGGATTAGAGAGGAAATGAAGCACTTAGCAGTGAGAACAGAAGTTCAGAGCCTGCTTTCTCTACAGCCCCCCTCTCAGCCTCAGAGTTGGCTGTTTTCCTCCCAGGAGCATCCTCCTCAGCCTGGAGATGAAGTACACAGTCTCCTCACTTCTCATTCACAGGTACACACTATTTTTTTCTCCCCACAAGTTAAGCTTGAAATATAACGCTACACTCTTCCTCCTACTCCTCGTTGCTGTCACTTACCTACCAACTATCAGGTCCCTCTCTCTCTTGCCATTATTCCTAATGACTTTACTACTTGTGTACATAATTCTTTCAATAGCCTGGACTCTCCTTTCTTAAGAATCTTTTTCTCTGATAAATTTGTCCTCATACAGCTCACCATTTCTCACCTCTCCCCCCAGCCATTTCCTATATCTGGTCATGATCAAGGATCAAGCATCTTTCTTTTCAAACACCACCAACTAGGACTCTGGTTTACACAATCCTTTTGCCTTACAGGAGCGTACAAGCTATTAATTAATTCTACTATATTTTTACTTTTTTTCTCCTCCACTTCACCCTTTTATTAGAACAATTCCCATGGCCAGCAGGTATAAACACTGCCTTCTATACATTTTCAACATCTATTCTCCCCTCTCTCCATTGCAGTTACTTGTAAAACCACATTCCAGTTTGAATTTTACCCACTCTCTGTCTCCTCCATGCTTAAACTTGTACAACCACTTAGGGAACTAACCGTGACTGGAGAAAAGCAAACATCCATGTTGACAGATCCCACTTTAAGTTCATGATCACTAGCCCTAAATGGGGCTCTTAATACTGCCTGGCAATCATAGGCACACTATTTTCTTAGTGCTTTCACTCTCTTGTTCTTTCCCTTTTTCTCTCTCCTCAGACTTCCAACACCTCCTCCATTCACACTCTGTACTGGTTTCTTCGATTCTTATTTCAGTTAAAAAATAGAAGCAGTCAGAAGATATGCCTACAGGCTCCCACAACCTAGCGAACATGAGTCTGTACATTCTGCCTTCTCTCCTCTTCCAGTGGTGGCCTGGCCATGCTCCTTTCTGAGACTCACCCCACATCATACACTGGAGTCTATCTTCTGTGACACTCAATGAAATTGCTCAAGTCATTCTTTCCTTTCTCCTCTGCATCAAGATAGTTTCCTTCTTAACAAATCATTTTTTTCTGAGTACAAAAATGCCATTATTTTTATTATAAAATAAAAACTTACCCCATTTCCTTCTCCCGCTCATGTTCTTAACATCCAAACAGTATGATGCCTCATAAGAGTCATCTGTCTTTGACTTTTCCTCCTGTTTTTCTTAGATTTGTTGTAATAAAATTCACCTTTACTATATGATCACATCTATTACTGTATTATTATTATTACACTCAATGACCTCTACATTACTAAAGGATCAATATTTATACCCCCTATTTTATCTGTTGTCAGTAGAAGTGGACATACATGCATATTTTTTATGGAATAAAATGGTCTTTAAGTAGCAATGAGGAAGAATACCCATCCACATCTTTCTTCTTCAAACACATTTTTCACTTGAGCCCCAAGATACCACATGTTCTGGTTCTCTTTCTACCTTACTGACTCACCCTTTTCAGTTTCCTTTCCCCTTTATGTATACGTTTTTATATTTTATACTTATAATGTGGGGACACCAAAAGATCTATCTTTGGACCTCTTTTCTGCACTCAGTCCCATGCTAATTCCATTTAGTCTTATAACTTTTAATGCCTTTAATATTGATACCCAGAAATGTATGTCTCCAGCCTGACTTATCCTTTGAATTTCAGACTCATATGTCCATCAATGTATTAATATTTTATTTACTCAAAAATTCATTCTCAGGGCTAATTAGCTCCTTAGTTTGATGCTTAGATGTTCAAATTTACTTCTACTTTTATTTCTGTAGTTTGACATCTTTGTGTATTCTTGGGTAGTAAAAATATTTGATCAGATTTGTGCAATGATCCTAGGACTAGTAATAATTAAGGACAGGGAAGTGAGTGTAGTATTTCCTTGAAATAAGCACATTTTTTTTTCCCTGAGCAGTATTCTAACTCTGTTATTAAAAAAACAACAACAAAAAAAAACAACAAACAGAAAACAAACAAACAAACAAAAACCGGCTTTCAATGGTTCTATTACTATTGTAAAATTATCTAGAGGCAATGAGCTCCCTTATTACCTGCACACAATGGTCTACGTTTCTATCGCTATCACCAAACTCAATGATTTAAAATAGCCTCAACTTTATGGTCAACCATAGGAGTTCTGCATAGCCCAATTCAGGGTGGATAGTATAGGGAAGGGGGAGCAAAGATGACCAGACCAGTGGATTTCTCACTGAAATTTATAACCCAGAATGCCTATACCATAGTTTTTAACCCTTTTGGTATTTCCAATACACCAATCCACTATCCTTACTTTGGTTTTGGTGTCCCCATACCTGGAAAATGCTCATTCCTCACGTACATCTCTTCCTTACATACACCCATAGTTACCTTGTCCCTTCTTCCTCTGGTGAATGACCCTGGCCAAGCACCACCCAAAACCTAGGTGGACCAGAACAGGTAAATATGGCTATAGAAAAACACTTGATCATTCTGACAGATCCCTCTTGAGACCTCTTTTCAGAAAAATAAAACTGTGCCCTTGGCTCTGCTCAACAATCCTATCATTAATTTGGTCTTCCACTCACTAAACAACTATTTCCCAACTTTTTCTCTCTTCTCCTGTTACCAACATCTTTACTTCCTGCTCAAACTCAGCTGGTGACTTAGCCTCTCGTTTCACTCAGAAAGCACTGACATTACTCATTGAGGCTACAACATAGTAATGGTTGAAGGACTCCAGGGCAGAACTTTATTGCTTTTAAATCATAAGTGAGATAATATGAAAGAAAATAGCAAGTTCCTGTTTTATTTCTAGTTATGATTTAAGTAACTCTTTTACCAGGTTAAGAAAGATTTTTCTAAAACAATTTTTCTTCCTTGATTCCAAAAACTAACACTAGTATTTGCTCCCATTGAAGCCTCTTTTTTAAGCATTTCTCAGAGACATCATCTGCTATTTTTGTAAGTGTCTTATATTTAGTTATTTCTCAAAAAAACGTTTATAGAATTAAGGAAGACAATTTGAACTCTCAAAATGTTCATGGTGAAACACCATAATCCCATTTCCAGTCCTCTTCTCAAGCCCACTTAGATCCCATAGAGTAGTTCTATGAAGCATTGTCTTTACTTCTTATCCATGACAATGTGCTCAGCACATTTTTTGGTGTATGGGATGCCAGAGATTCATTTAGAAATAAAGATAACCCTACTGATGATACACAGGTGAAACTCAAGATTGTGGTTGTGTTCATATCTGAGAGCCATATGAGGTATTGTTATTCCCCTGAAAGCTTTAGATAAAAGCTACTGAATTATTCAGAACTTCCTATTTGAAAAGGTCTGCTGAAAATTCTACACAATCAAGAGTAGTCTATACATGGGTTTTCTTTTGTTTTTTACAGATACTGTTTCCTTCCACCACCACCAATAGATAATTATCTTTGATGTTATATAACAACATCACTTTTATGTTGTGGTAGCAAATTCAAATTTAATCTTAAAAATCAGGGGAGAGATTAAGACTTTATTCCTCTTAAATCAAGTGTTTAAGTTTATAAGCAAAGATGGCATTTGTGGTTGTGGTTCTTGCTCACTAAAATGGCCTGGAAGCCTTGTCAACTTATCCTAGTTTTGTTGTGTTGTGTTCTCATCTCTCTATCCTCCTCTTCCAAGGTACACTTTATGCTTATTCCTTGCCTCTTCTAATGTAGAAATACTTTGAATGGGTGAATAGGGAAATATATTTTCCTTAATCAGTAACAGTTATATATAAGGAATGGTTTAGAAAAGCTGGATAAAGAAGCCTAATAGCTTTCTTCATTTGAGAGAGGCTAATAATATTTCATTCTAGGAAGGGGGACCGGGAGGAGAATGAGCCCCACTTTGCTTGAAACAAGTTGATCTATTGGTGGGGAGACATAAGCTAAATAAACCATTAGTGGTATTTGCTTTCATGGATATTGAACTTTATCAGGACATTATATCGAAGTCTTCTTATTTTCTGGTTTATTAATAGATTCTACTTTAACATTCCTGAGAAAAACAAGACTCAATCATCTATGCTTTACTTGAGAGCACCCAAAGATTACCACCAAGGGAAGACTTCTGAACCCAGACATTACCATGGTAATAACTGAGTCTCAGAATTGGTTCACTTTTCCAAATCATCCAAATGTTCCTGTTTTAAAGTGTCATCACTAGTAAGTCAACTTTGTTTGGTTTTAAAATATGTACATCAGTAATCCAAGAAAGTTAGCCTCCATATAGCAATCCTAAAAGTACATATATTCATAGATCTAATATATATATATATATATATATATATATATATATATATATATATATATATATTTACTAGGGGCCCAGTGCATGAATTCATGCACCTTGAAAGGAACTGTGGGACATGAGGTGGTGGGCACAGGGGTGGGTCTCGGTCCATCCTTCACACCCCCACCTGGACCCTCTGCCACAGCCCCTGGTCCCCTGTCTGCTAGCAGCTCCCACTGCTGCTGCTCCCATGTGCTGACAGCACCGGCCCCACTCACACCTGCTGATGACACCAGCAGCAAGTGCATGCAGGGCTGGTGCCGTCAATTGGTGCAAGCCGGGGCTGCTGCCCCAATTGCCTCTCAGGAGCAAAGGGAGGTAGAAAAGCCCTCGGGGCAATCAGGGCCAGCAGCCACCACTTGCACCCACTGATGGTGCCAAGCAATCAGGACCGGCGCTGGGTGCCAGCAGCAGGTGTGAGAGGCGGCTCTGGCACCATCAGCGGTTAAGTCCAAGCACCAGGTGGGACTGCAGCACACGGGAGCAAAGAATTTTCAGTAACCACCAGAGGCTCACCCTGATGATAGCAACTGGCACCCCGCCTTGGTCTGGTGGTCCTGCTCACCTGCTCCACCATCCTGCCATGGCCAAGGCCCACCATGTTCCACACATGCCTCCTGGTGGTCAGCGCACGCCATAGCGACCAGTTGTTAGGTTGTTCTGCTGTTCGGTCTATTTGCCTATTAGCCCTTTATTATATAGGAGATAATTATATATATATATATATATATATATATATATATATATATATATATATATATATGTTAGAGGCCTATTGCACAAAGAGATTTGTGCAATAGGCCTGCCTTTCCCCTGGCTGCTGGCACCAGTTTGCCTGCAGCACCTGGGGCCCAGGCCTTTGCTCTGGCTGAGTTCTGGCCGGAGCCGGCCCCAGAAATGTCAGGCCTCGCTGCTCCACCGGCCTCGGGGCCATGAGGCTTCGCTCCACCACTTGAAGCCCCTACGTATGCAAATTAACCGCCATCTTTGTTGGCGGTTAATTTGCATATCATGCTGATTAGCCAATGGGAGGCGTAGCAAAGGTATGGTCAATTATCATGTTTGTCTATTATTAGATAGGATATATGTGCAAAAGTAAGCTTACAGTTGTGAATACGAGAAACAGAGTTTATTCCACATTGTTCATTAGTTCTATATTATTTTTTGTATTATTTGTAAGCCCACTTTTGCCAATCCCTGTATATATAATGTTTATACGTTTTGTCCTAACAAAAATGTTTGTATACATCTATTTTCAAATTTTTAAAATATGTATACAATTTTTTGTGATAAATTTCTATTCTGTCACATGAAGAGCTGAAAATATATTACAGTTTTCCCAAGCTCATTTAGTCTAATGGCAAAATGAGTCAATATGCATTTGAAGTACAGTAAAAATATACAACATTTTTACTTTTATTACTTCATGTGTCTGCTCTTCTCTGCATTTTTTATGATCCCTAATTAGAAACACAAAAGAAAATAAAGGAAAATGGTTTTAGCCCCCACTTTCTACAGCTTATAAACCTCTTTAATGTTAAACTCCCTGAGGAATGAGAATCATTTATCTTTCTAAGGATATAATAGCTGTATTCTCTGGAGCAGTTGGGAATAATTGTATAGAACTTCATTATGTAAAAAATATTTTTAATGTATTCAAAATATGGCACAGGAAGAACTACAACCCAATGTACAATTCATGAAAATAAATCACATCATTTCTGGTTGTTAATTAAGTCTGTTTCAAAGCTGTTCTCTCTTACTTATTATATCTTTGAAAATAAAAAGTAAAATAAACTCATTGACCAAAATGTGCTAATATGCAGTTAGTTTAAAATATGAAAAATTTTGAATCACTGTATACCTAAAATTAATTACTGACAGTAACAAGGTCTTTTTTCAGTGTGACAGATATAGCCAATTATAATATTTTACTTTAAATGTTTCTTCTTTGAAATATAGTATTCAAAATTCATCCAAAGCAACCTGATTATTTCTCAAGAGTAAATTTACCTTAGGTATCATACCAACGGATTAACTCCTCTACAAAGCAGTCTGTGGTCGGTGAAAGGGGAAAAAAATAATGACTTCATTTGATTAATTTTTGAAACATTCTTAAGGACGTGGTGAAGACATGCTCTTTAGAAAACCCTTCTGCATTTTCATAAATTAATGTAATTTTGTTAAGCTACTATTAACCTCATGTGAAAAATTATTTTGATCTCTTAATGTGGAAGAATAGAAATTTCTCATCAACATATGAAAATAGACATTTTAGTTAGGGCAAAAGGAAAAATACCTGCTCAGATATTGGCAGCTTATCAAGCATATTAACGAAAGCTTTGGTTTCTCTCTCTACCTGGTCACTCACTGCTGTTCTGATGGGAAGTCTCCTGCTATGTGCAATCTGGAGGTACCTGAGAGCCTGTCTCTCCTTAGCTCACTGAGTAAGAGAGGAGAGAGAAGAAGTTACTCATGATGCATAGACACTCTACCAGATAAAACCAATGTCAATACCTCTAGTCCAGCTGACTTGGCTGGAGAGCATCTGAACTACACAAAAATAGACACTAATATCTAAAATGTCCAGACCAGGGGTCCTCAAACTACGGCCCGCGGACCACATGCGGCCCGCCGAAAACATTTATCCAGCCGGCCAGGTGTTTTTGCCACCGCCGCCTGTCCTGCTTAGCAGCCCACTCGTCCCGGCCCGCAGTGCGCATGTGTGGAATGACTGAGGGACAGTGAACTGGCCCCCTGTTTAAAAAGTTTGAGGACCTCTGGTCCAGACCAATCAGGCAACTTAATGAAAGGAAAAGTCACATGGAAGGTTTTGTTTTGTTTCTCAAATTTTTCACTTTGCACGACGTTAAAGTTCTGTACTGCATATTTTAGCTCCTAACAGGAATGGTTAGAGAAGGAACCAATTTAAGGGAGAACACAAGGAGAGATTTTCCTTTTGGATGACTATGTTTGAACATTAGTCTCATGATGCTTACTACGAATCATTGTTTTAAGTGGCTTACATATTTTTACTAATGTATATCTTCAAATACCTGACAGATGGGGAAATGAAGAAAATAGACATAGGTTAATAACTAGCTTAAAGACACATCTAAATGACATTGCATTTGAATCCAGCATTCCAGCCACGGTGACTATGTTTTCCACAATTTTGTTATATTCTTTTCCAATGGTTGAATAAACTGATCAAAGATTTTTTTTTAAAAAAAAAAAATTATCTTAACTGAGTAGGTCTGGCATTATTTAGATCCATATTTAAAGTAATTCAACAAACCATTTTATAATATAGCAATTGGAAATTTAAAAAAATTACCTAGGCTTTCTCTAAATTTCTTTATTCATTCCATGAGCTTTAACAATTATGTGTCACATCCTCTGCTTGATCTTTGTCTATTGTCTGCAACAAGACAAGTATGAGTTCACATTCTAATGGGGAGAATGAGAACCAATCATAATGCATGAGATGAATGTTTTAAAAGGGGAAGCACAGCTTGGTATAATGCCCAGAGCAGGTATGTGTGAGGGGAGGGCTGATGAATGGAGGAAAGGACAGCAGCAGCAAATGGAGAAGATGGAAATACATAGTCAATATTGTAGAGAATGTACTATATTCCAGGACTCAAAAAAAAGCAATGTGGCTGAGTGAACAGGTGATTAGAAGGAAATGAGGATGTGGCTGGGCCATGCAGGACCCCACAGCTGAGCTGGGGATTAGGGACTTCATGGAGTGGGCAATGGGGAGCTATTCAGGTTTAAGACCCTGGGAGTGTCATGCTCCAATTATAAGTTTAAAAGATGTGCCTGATACATATGAGGAATAAATTAATACATCGGTGAGGGGATTATCGCAGTTGTCCAAGCCCAAGATGGTGGCTTATCCTAAGAGGAATCAGTGGGGATAGATTTAAGTGATTCTTAGTTTTTAGGGTGAATAGGACTGAGTGAACAGCAGTTGGGAAGGTAGCAGAGTGAGGGTATGGAGGGAAAGAGAGAGTCACGGACAGTTTCATTGTTCCTGCCATTAACCTATTACTCTCTTTCTTTCTAGATTCTTAGGTCCCACGCATGAGGCAGCCCATAATAAAACTGGTCCTTTTGCTTCTGCAAATATTTCTAATATGAAATGTTTTCTAACCTTCAATGGGGTCTGTGAATGTCTACTTTCCCATTTCTTTAAGTGAAGGCCTAATGTAATATAAGTAACATTTTCAATTCTTGTCAAAATACTGTCATAACACACACACAAAATAATTTTATTTTATATTTCTATATTCATAGTTATATTTCACTTTACAGAGAAGATTCTGAGCCCCTATGCATAGTTGTACCAATTGCACTGTATATCATGTATTGCTGTGGAAAGAGCATTATGTTTTTTACTTCCCTGATTATTTAAATTGACTCTAAAGGATGATGTGGTTCTTCAATATTAGTGAAAATTTTGCTCAGACATTTCTAGGATGTCACCCAACTTCTATCATAATATCACTAGACAATTGAATCAGTTCTATCATAAACAACGGTTAATACAATGGAAATGCTATTCCCTCAGTGATATAGGCAAAGCATCTAAGACCAAATAAATTTTAAATGATTTTTTGAATGCATTGAGACAAAATCATTGATGTGAAAATAAGAATGGCCAACGTTAATGGAGTGTCTTCTACATACCAGGCATCAAACTAAAAGTTTCACATGTATTAACTCATTTAAAACTCAAACAACACTGTGAAGAAGGTAATATTTATCTCTATTTTGTGGATAGGAGGACACAGAATTAAATATCCTGACCAAAGTCAATATCCAGTAAGCTATGGAGATAGAATTCAAAGCAGCCAGCCTTCTTTAAGAGCATGCACTGCCAGAAAAACACAGGGCTTCTTGTGAAAAGCGAAAATTCCAATTGTATATTTGAATAAGCACACTTTAAAATAACACCATTTAACATACATATACTGTGTCTTTTCTCTGGGAACGTGAACATGGTTTTAAAGAAGATCATCTAAAATAGAGTAGCTGCCATGACTGGAACTAAGTTTATTGCCATTTGGCAGCTAAAGTTCTTATCATGCAGAAAAATATCAGGGCAGACACGCAGAGCACAAAGAAAATAAGACCATCAGCAAAGAAGATAAAGAAGCTTGTACAAAGCTTCTTTTCATAAATGGATGGCTGTCAGGTGAAAATCAATTGCCTGTGTATAAGCCCAAGAGCAAGGCAAGAGGAAAATAAACATGTTTAAGCGACTGGAGAGTGCATCATTGAAATGTAGAGTCTTCTGGTGAATGGCAGTGCGTGTTGCATCGGTTCCAGGGATGGCAATAACAAACGTCACGCTGCATTTCAGGAGGCACTAGAAAGAGGAAGAGGGGGGAGAGGAACGAATGCATGATTGATGCTGAATATTTTGGGTTGCCTAGAGCAAAGGAGGTCGGGGCTGTATAAAACTAGATCTTTGAAGAGTTAATAGATTCCTCATTTTCTGCCAGTTGGTCCTTTCAGATTTGTCAAGAGAGAACTCTGTTTTTCCTTATATTTAGGTTTTTTTAGCTATGGCTTTTAGGTTAAAAAAATCAGGTCAAATTAACGCTAATGGGCAGTAAACTTTAGGGTTAGAGGTACTGCTTTTATTCAGCATCTAGATAAGGATCTGAAATGAATTAGAATTTTTTAAATGGATGTTTTTAATGACATAGGCTGTTTCACTATGAAATGTTCTTAGAAGAGAAATATTTGATACTTTTAACATTTGCATGATAAATTGGAATGTGTGGAATAGGCAAGGGAGAAAAACAAAGACATAGCTCAGTGGTCAAATTAAAGGTTACTTGTTAATACCAAAGGCAAAATTCTAGTTGAATTGGAAAGGGGGAAAGCGTTGTTAATTATTTTTTCTGCAGATGGAATGTAAAACCAACTGTAAAAAATTCATGAATGAGGCCCAAGGATTGGCATTACAGCAAATTCAATGATTTCTGAAATGCATGCCTCTACAAAGAATGCACTATTATTCTGTCTAGACTGCATGGCACAGTATAATAAATAAAGACTGACAGCATCAATATATTTCATAAATATGTTACTGGAATTTACATTATTTCTGACTATTAATATTTCTTGGCTACCTAGGTAAAGCTATGTGCACATCTTATAAAATAAAATCTATTGCTAATGCCATTTGTTAGCAGACAAAGAAATAGCAATGGCATTTATTTCTCTGAATATATTCATCATCTTAAGTAAACCTAAGAAATCTGAACTTGGACCCATAGATAATTCATTATCTTCAGTCCATAGGTGTGTTTCCTTAGATTTTCCTCATACATATAATATCCCAGTACAGTTTTTGCAAGATTGCTTCAAGGAATTCCCCCCCCAAAAAAAAAAAAGTGTGTATCTCATATAAAATAACCTATGACCGGTAACTTGTACAGCTATCAGTTGACACGAACTTGAAATGACTTTTTTTCTAAATAATTTCTTCTAGAGATATACACTTTTTTGTAATGAAACCATCAGCAACAGATGGAGTCCACCAACAGGGCTCAATTTTTTTTCTCAGTCTAACAATTTCTACAGTTGTGGATACAGAGAAGGCAACTGAAACTACAATTTTGAAGAAAAATTAGCCACTCTCAAGAACTCTATAAGTATCCTAGAAAAGCAACATGATATAAGCATTCTGCCCTACAGAAAAGATGAGTTATATTATATTACGTCATGATTAGCAACTTTATATTAAGTAGATATGCTTCACTATTTTTTTTAACTTTTATACTTAGAAATCACTAAAAAGAAAATACATATTCTCTTTGGCTAAAAAATTTGCAGAGCATGTATAAATGTACCCTCTTTCCACCTATTCTAGCACTGGTAACCTTATGTGATGGTTCTTGCATTGCTCTCACTAAATGATGAAAGCTTTTGCCCATCTCATACCTACACAGTTCATCCTCAAATACACATTCCTATAAAAACCAACAGAGAGAGAGAGAATGAGAGAGAGAAGCTGAGCACACAGAGTGTGCTTGCTTTTCAAATAGAATAAGCTTGCTAGCCCTTTAAGATTTAGGGGTATTAATTGGCACTGACGTTCATGAATGGAGTAAAATCATATGTACCTCAACACATGTGTGACTGTGGGTTAGTTGTGAAGCAGGTTACCTGTTTCCTAGAAAATTGGTGTTTCTCTGGGTTCTTGAATATACAGAATATAATTTAAAAATGCAAAAGCATCATTATCTATATAATAAAAGCCTAAGCAACCATTATGGGAAAATGACCAGAATGATTGGTCACTATGATGCACACTGACCACCAGGGGCAGAAACTCAATGCAGGAGCTGCCTCTTGGTGGTCAGTGTGCTCCCACAGGGAGCAGCAAGCCCAGTGGTAAGGAGCAGCGAGTAGGTGGGCAGTAAGGAGCGAGGGATCCCAGATTGCAAGAAGGATGTCCGACAGGTTCTGGACTTCAAGAGGGTGCAGGCCAGGCTGAGGGACACCCCTCCAGTGCACTAATTTTGTGCACCAGGTCTCTAGTTAGTAATAAGTTGCATCATATGATATTGCCAATATTTCTCTTTAGAATAGCAATTTTTATAGTTCTTCTTAATATCACTTATTTAGAGGTACAGTGGGTAACACTTAATTTGCTGTGTTTATCTTTTTTAAAATTTTACTTTTATGTGCTATTTCTTTTATGACTCATTAGGAATTATTTTTTCAAATAATCTCTTCAGACCCATGTATGCTTTAACAAATGTTTATACTCTTGGGTTCAAATCTATCCTGATTTTCTTACTTAAACCCATAGCTCAAAATTCAGCTGGAATATGTATGACAAGATAGAAATATGAGAAGAAAAATTGTATTCATCCTTAAAATACAAACCAAGGACTTCTGCTGTTGCTTTCATGCTCATTAATTCAAATAGCAGTCTTCAAACTATGTCCTGAGAACCAAATTCAGCCCAGCAGCAGTTTATATAAATAAAGCTTTATTGGAACACAGCCAAACTCATTCCTTCACATTTTGTCTAAGGCTGCTTTTGTGCTACACAGAGTTGAATAGTTTACTTCACAGACTGTAAGGCCCATAAAGCCTAAACTATTTGCTATCTAGCCCTTTACAGAAAAGTTTGCTGACCACTGACTTAGGAAGATGGGAAAATTTGATACGCAATATGAGACCAAACCTAGATTAGGAAAGACTCCATGGTTCACTCCCCATCACTGGCAGAATTAAGCCTAAACCCCTAACTTGCTCCCCTGGCCTGGCTTCATCTGACCTCTGACTCCCCCCAGCTTTATCCCACACTATACTCCTCTGTCCTCTCAGCACTCCATCTCCACCAGCTGCCCTTATAATTTTGAAACAAGCTAGGTTCTTCCCTTCCTCAGGGCCTTGACATATGCTGCCTGGACAGAACTTTGTCTCACTGCTTACCTGGGTCACTGAACAACCTTAGGGCTAAGGGCAAGCATCACTTCCTCTGGTACCTTCCCTGGTCTGTACACACCCTCCCCCCTCACACACCCTAACCACTGAGTCTCTCTTAAAGAATACTGTTGTGTTTATTTTTTTTATTTTTTTTTATTTTCTTGATTCATACAACTTATCACCATTTGCAATTAAAAAACAAACACAAAACACTAGGTTATACTAATGTAACAAATAAACCCCCCTAAACAGGTGTTTAAGACCTTCATTTCTTGCTCATACTAATGCCCATCAATAGTGGCTGAGTCTTTCTGTTCCATGTGTGCATGGGCCTCACTCCAGAGCTCAGATAGCAGGGGTTCATGAAGCAGCCACTATCTGAAACCCTGCCAGTAATCTTGGCACTGAACACAAGAAACATACAGCATCTCTAAAACACACAGTGGTTCTTTTAAGCTTGTCCTGGGAAATGACATACATTACTCCCATTCACATGTTCTTGTTCACATTAAGTCCTACGTTGTAGTGGTGCCTGAATTCAACATCATAATCGAGAAACGTCCTTCTCTGTGAGGAGAACTGGATATTGAATAACTGATATTTATAACACAACTTCCAGAGGATGTTATGCCTGGATTAAATCTTTAAAAGGTACACTGATGAGTTAGGCAAAGAGGGATGAGAATGCTTCTATTCTAGTAGATGATGTGTTAGAGTTTGCCTGGAGACAGTAGAAAGAGAAGCAGCAAGAAACAAGCCTGGAGAGGGAGGCAGGGTGGGTCCTAGTGTGCCTGATGCAATCCCAAGGAACTTCACCTTGGCTCTAAAGGCTATGGGAAGCAAAGAAGATGACTCTTTTTATAAGCAATGCATTAGTGATCTAAGCTAACCAGCCCCGATGGCTATTTATTCTTTGTTAGGCTTCTACAAAATTATTTATTTAGGTTTGGATTTCTATTGCATGCACTTAAAACAGTCCAACTACTACCCTATATTCTCCACACTTACTCTGATTAAAGTGTAAGCTATTTCACAGCAGGAGTCATGCCTTATCCTTCTCCACAATGCTTGCAGTATGGAGCATCTACACTGTACTTATTCATTGAAAAGTGCCCAAAGTCAGTGTAGACCATTTACTAACACTTTCGGCAGTGAGCTCTAAGTGATACTCGTTAGTACTTCCAGTAACTAGAGGAGAAAGGCTTAGCTTATAGGCCAGTGATGGTGAACCTTTTGAGCTCGGCGTGTTAGCATTTTGAAAAACCCTAACTTAACTCTGGTGCCATATCACATATAGAAATTTTTTGATATTTGCAACCATAGTAAAACAAAGATGTATATTTTTGATATTTATTTTATATATTTAAATGCCATTTAACAAAGAAAAATCAACCAAAAAACTGAGTTCGCGTGTCACCTCTGACACGCGTGTCATAGGTTCGCCATCACTGTATAGGCCAACAAGGAAGGTTGTGTATAGCTCTGAATTAAGGATATACAAAATCCCCCCCTCCCCAATATTTCTCTCAAGTGCTCTACTGCAAGCCAGAAGTGTGATCCTTAAATAGTCTTTACAACATTTAAAGCAACGATTTCTTGCATTACTAAGACATGATTTTCTCCTAAATAAAAATTTACATAGCAATTCATTGTAAAAGACAGCCAATGAGAGTGCAGCTGGTACGGATAAGGCCAAGGTCAGCTCACAGTCCTCCCTTTCTCTGTACAAAGGGCCTGGCTGACCCCCTTTTGCAGGTTGAAGACACTTCCTAGGAAGCCCCAGGCTCCTGTAAGGCATGGTTTCATAATCTCTGATCAATTTGTAAGTTTTTACATAATTTTTTTGCTAAAATGCAAAACTATATATAGGATAATTAAGTTCATAAGTACTAAGTCATTAGTTCTGAAATGGTCTAGGGAATGTTTTATAACATGTAAAAAAATTAAAAGAATTGACAATTATGTTCAACATTAAGAGAGTAACGCCCTTCCTTGCTTTTCTTTTCACACTAGAAGGATCCACATGAACCTTGGGAAACAATCACATATGATCCCAGAATTGTAGGAGACACTACTCAGATAACACATATTTGTTTCTTTATCACTTATTTTTTTTAAAATCCTTTTTAAAAACCTCAGCATAAGATAAAATATATTTAATAAAATCTGGAAAGATGGGGACAATTTTTACCTGTAAGTTTATCAAGAATTTATTACTGCCAAAATGTCTTTATGTCTTTCCAATCTTAATTTATGCCTATGTTTTCAGTGGCAATCATATTAAATATACTCTATTTTTCACATGTTAAAAATAGTTTTCCTATATCATGTTACATGAGAAGACATATTTCAAATATATATATGGATGGCTGTCTGGCTAGTCAGTTGTATTAGCTACATACATACATACAACGTATTTTTAAATAATTATTTCTCTAGAAAAATTGCAAACTTGAAAAAATAAATAACAAAAAAGAGGAAGACAATAAAAGAACAACAGAAAACAGAAAAGACTTTAAAAATAATCACAATTCTGTTATTCTATCAGCAGTATAGAGAGCGAACTTTTGTTTAATTAAATTAAATTAAATGTAGATAGTCGCATGTGCCTAGTGGCTTTCTTATTGAAGAGCATCATTCTAGATATTAGCATGTTTGGGTACAAGGTCACTGTCATGCTACCAGCATGAAGAAGAAGACAACACTACACTTGGCATAAGGAGCAATGGACAAAACCCAAGTCTTTGGTGTATAGTGGAATCTCTAAATAAATCAACCCTCATGCCTACCCTAACTCCACATTCCCTTTCAGGTATTGATAAAGTTCTGTATTATTTAAGTTGAAATTTCAGTTGTGTGAACCTGAAAGCATCAGAACTAACATAGATTTCCCCTTAATTATATCAACTGTGCCCTCCTTACCAAGATATATTGTCCAATCCTTATCAGCATTTAACATTAGCATTTCAAAAAAAAAACTTCCTGTAACAATTGACTAACAGAAATAATGGAAGCTAAACTTGAATGTTTGTTGTATGTGAAATATCATGAATTACTTTTCCTTATTATGTCACTAAATCCTCATCACAATCTAAGAGCTAGTTACTATTACCCCTAATTTGCAAATGAGGAAATGACAATACAGTACCCAGTGAAGTAAGAATTCAAATATAGTCATACTCAAAGTCCAGTGTTTGCTACATTCCCACCAACATTATTCACTAAAACATGATTTCAGGTTTTGCTCATTGGCCACCTTCTCCAGGAGGCCTTCTCTTGGTGTCTGACTTAGAACTACTACTTCTGCAGTCCACAATGGCCCTTCCCTAGTGCCTCAGCTTTCCTTTTCTCTTTTGCATTTCATACCTGGCATCAAGCAATATGATTTACTTTGTATAATTTTTAAATACATTTTATTGATTTCAGAGATGAAGGGAGAAAGAGAGAGAGAGATCAATGATGAGAGAGAATCATTTATCAATCTCCTGCATACGCCATACTGGGGATGGAGTTTACAACCTGGTCATGTGCCCTGACCAGGAATTGAACTGCAGCCTCCTGGTTCATTGGTCAATGCTCAACCACTGAGCCATGCTGGCCAGGCTACTTTGTAAATAATTTTTATCATCTCCTACAAGAATATGGGCTTCATGAAGGCAGAGATTTTTTTGTCAATTTTTTTTTACTGCTATAGTCCCATACCTACAAATAGAAGATGTTCAGAATACATGTATTTAAGGAGTAGATGAATGAATAAATGAATATTCTTTGTTTTTCATTGATTAACCAGAGTCCCAATACACGAAATTCATGCAAGGGGCTCAGCCCTTGCAGCTGTGGTGGCTTGCCTCGGCCCGGCCCTAGCAGACCCGGCTTCGCCTGGAAGGGCATCCAGAAGGACGTCCAGAAGGTCTTTTGGCTATCCAGTCTAATTAGCATATTACACTTTTATTATTATAGATAATGATAATAACCTTTTTAAAATAATAATTTATCAATTACATTTTCTTTTTTGGGATATGGCTATTTCTGCCCTCAGCTGTGAGTTGCACCTAGCCCAGTTGTTTGTGAATTTAATCCAGATGTAGAAAATGATCTCTTGTCCACATTGCTTTCCAGAAAACTCCTCTAGTGCCCAGTGGTACTATTTCTTGTGCTTATTTTTCTGGATTTCAATCTCCTGGCCCATAATGCAGCAATTGAGTCTTGGGTGTTCTGACTTTGTCCAGAGAGACTTGGAATCATGTTTGCCAGGCTGAGCGGACTCAGTTGTGGGGCTTACACATGATCTTTACTCCAGGCAGCTGGCATTTACCTGTGAAAGCCCTCCAACTGGGCCCACCTGCATAGCCCCGGGAGGGACAAGCATTAGACAACTGTTTGTTTTGAGCCTGTTGATTGACATTTTGTATTTTACCTAATACTTAAAAAAAAATCTCTTTGTGTTTCTTCTTTCTATAATAAAATAGTAACTTTTCATTATCTTTGTTGATAAAACATATCACTTCTAATATCATACAATTTACTACATTGATCCATTTCTTATAATTTTTAATAAACCCTTTTTCTTTAACAAATTATTAAATGTTTACAATTTGTCCTTAGTTTTACTAGTAATTTCTTATTGTTTTTTAAATCTAAACTAAAAGAAACAGTTTACTTGTTTCTCCCATTATCCCACCTTATAATCTCGTCAAAATAGGCACAATTTTTATTCACTTTGTCCTTGACTAAATTTTTAATTTTCTCAGTAAGAAGTGTAATCTCAGATTTCTCAGATATTTTTTAAAACCATGAGATTATTCAATATTAATGGAAACTTACTGTATCTGTCTTCAGCAACTTGCTAAATATTATGTCTAAGGAATTTCTATTTCAGTTCGTTTTTTAATGTATGAATTAAATAATCATCTTTAATATCTTTTTTTTTATTTCTGTGAATACATGCCAGGCATAATTGTAGGTGTTGGGGAAAAAGCAATAAAGAGACCAACACAGAAGTGGGCCTCATAGAGTTCTTTTCTTTCCAACACTGAGCATTTATTGTGTGCCTAGTCTCTGTGAAAACTTCTACAAAACACTGCAGAAAGGTGACTGAAATGTGGACCTTGCAGATCTTAGTGAAGGCTCTGTTACTTATGCACCTACGTGGCCTTGGTAGTTTCTTAACTTCTTAAACGCCCCATGTCTCAAACTTATGTACCAAACTAAAGTCTGGTACATAACTTCCTCCCCAAAATAGATCCTCCCCCAAGTTTCTCCTCTTGATAAATAGCATCTCAATTCTTCCAGGAACTCTAGCCAAACACTTGAAGTCATTCTTGACACCTCACTTTCTCTTATACAAACCATTCACTCTATTAAAAACAATCAGTCAAACAAGCAAACAAACAAAAGCACGCCATCAGCTCGGTTCTCTCACAGCAGGTCCAGAATTCAATGCTTGTTAAAACCTCTACACCATTATTTTCCACCTGGACAATTGCTATAGTTTCCTTACTTGTCTTTCTGCTTCTACCTTCTTTTTAATGTCCACAAGACTATCAGGTTTTGTTTTTAATAGACTTTATTTTTTAGAGCCGCTTTATTGTCATAATAAAACTCATGGAAAACACAAAGGTTTCCTGTATACACTCTGCCTCCCACACACATGCAGAGTCCCCCTCTATCAACATCAACCACCGGAGAGGTTCATCTGTTACAACCGATGAACCTACATTAGCAAACATCATCACCCAAAGTCTACACTTTATATGAGGGTTTACTCTTGGTGTTGTACATTCTATGGGTTTGGATAACTTTATAATGACATGTATCCACCACTGCAGTGTCATATGGAACCAGTTATCTTTTTAAAGTTGGATTGATCTCTCTTCTGCTCAAAACTGTTCAATGGCTCGCACTTAAATTGGAATTACCAATTTTTCTGTGAAGTCGAGGTTGTAGCCAGTGGGATTCCTGGTCTGGTCCCCTTTCAAACCTCATATGCCTTTGCTAGTACCTCTTGCTTCCTGTGTTCCTATCATATGAACACCTTGCTGTCTTCGAACACACTGCTGCTTCCAGACATTTGCTCTCGCCTTTCCCTTTGCCACACTGCTCTTCATTCCTAGCTCAGTGTGTATCCACATAGAACTCCAGCTTCCACTCAAGCACCACCTTAGCAGAAGAGCAGACATTTGTGGCCACCCTAGTTCTGGTAGAACCTTCTCCACTCTCTGAGCCCTTATTTTGCTTATTTTTCTTCTTTTTACTTATCTTTTCCAAATGTTTCATATTTTGTTTATGTGTCTTTTGTCTTATGTCCAGAAATAACATAAGTTTCATGAGATTAAGGAGTTTGCTCTATTTTTTTCACCGTCACACATGAATAAATAAATTCATCTGTAGCTCAGGGTTTCTCCTCTGCCATGGATATAATAGAAACCACAATATAGGATTTCTAGGCTGTTTGGACAATATCACAAAGCACTTGGAGCTATGCCTGGTCCAAAATGCTTACTACATGTTAGTTGTTATTGTTTTTGTCATTTTAAAGATGATGTAAAGGGTTCATAGACCTTACCCCCAGTTCTCTTCCTCCTTTTAAACTTCAGTTTCTTTGGACTTATTTAAACCAGTGTCTGAACCTACTGAACCTCTGCCATTGTGTGTGTGTGTGTGTGTGTGTGTGTGTGTGTGTGTGTGTGTATTAATAGCTTTATCAGGTACTAAATATTTAGCACCTGGCATTTTAAAATACATTAATATAGTGTTTTAAAGAACAGTATTCTTTCAGAAAAATTGAATGCATTTAAACTAGTCTTATGATAACACAGCAACAACAATCATAATAACACCCACTTTATATTGAGAAAATACTATGTGCCAGAGACTTTTTATGTGTATTTTTAAATACTTATAAAAATCTTGCAGAGCAAGATCAGGACACTGGATATCTCAGAGCAGTTAAGGGCCTTGCCTCCTTAGACCACATACCCAGTAAGGGGTAGGTTTGAGATCTAACTAATAAGCAAAAATAAGAGAACATCTCATCACCACCTTCCTACTGCTGCTTTAGCCCAGAGAAGTTTCCCTATGAATGTAACTGCCTAAAACATCAACAATATACACTTCAAATCACACACACACACACACACACACACACACACACACACACACACTTGGGCTCAAAAGCAAAACCAAAGTGGTCAACTGCAATTAATCAGTCAGGTATTTTTAAAACTGCCAGTCAAATTCTAATCATGCGATGTTAAATTATTGTATATATTATATTCCAGGATATATCAGTTTATCTGGACTACATGATCTGTACCTTTTCACACACAATATATCAGGTATGTACCGTTCACCCTTACCATGTTTTCATGAAAGTTGTGAAATAGTGCAGTTTTTCTCAGTCACTTTAGGAAGAGTCTTAGCCCTCCAGATAAGCCTTCTGCAAAGAGACTGCAGTGTGGCCTGCTTGAGGCCCTCCAGGTTTCCTTGCTTATGGCCAGGCCTGCTCTTTGGAGCTAGTCCACCATTTCTAGATCTCACTTCCATCTCCCTCCCATCTTGCGTTGTGTTATGTTCCCTCAAAGCCGTATCCTCAGCAGCCATGCTTCCTGTCATAGTGCAAAGAGCACAGACTAAGGATTTGTATGGGATACATATGAAAGTTATTTGGTTTTTTCAGCTGATTGGTTGCCTAGTGGTCTTCTTTCTTACATTGGATCAGGTTAGCTGAGTCAGGGAAACAAGGCAGTCGAGAGGTTGTGTGAACAAACAGCATTTGGGGATTGGCTGGTATCCTCTGCCAACTTACAGTTCTAAGAAGAGCTGTAAATTTCTGTAAGGTTAGATTAGGTTTCCTATAGGTGTCTGTGCTGATGGTCTGCATTGTATCCTTGACATAAATGATTCCATTTTAGTTCAGTTCTACAATAGACATGGGAAAGAAATGAACATTGGCAAAGCAAGCACCACATACGGAGCATTTGTAAATAGCATATCACATAAATCTAACCAACAAAAGTATGTCTTTTTACAGAGGAAGAAATTGAATTCTAGAAATGTGGGGGGAAATTGCCCAAGTCACAAGATGGGGATAGTAGAAGTACTCAAAATTGTTTGTTCTCTTAAACAGTAAAACTTAAGATACTAATTTTTTTTTTCTTAGCATGAGCACTGGTTATAAGCAGTGTGCATATAATAAAACAAGATCAAACAATATAGAAAACTATAAAGTACAATGCTATTCCATCAACCTATTTCCAAACCTACTTTGCAGGATTTATCATGTTGTGATTAAATGCATAACTTTCTAAATTGTTCAATGTCTAGACAACAGGGGCAACACTGTGACTGGGCCAAGATTTGCCTACACACTTGTTTTCCTTGGCTAACATTGTATTTCAAAAGCATTGAAATGAAAAGAAAACCTTAAACACACATACATGCATGCATTAGTCCTGAGTCGCATCCACCCTCTCTTGAAAATTCTAAATATCTGACAAAATGAAGTACTGGTTCTTGCTTGGCAGCAACCAACAGATGCTGAGAGGATGCTGTGTTCAGTTCACATAGCTGTTTCCTCTCATGTGCCCAGGGTCAGCTGTCATATTCACACCTGGCCTGATGTTGCCTGTCTGGCCTCTGGGAACATTTTTTTTAGTTTGTAAGCCATCCATTTTTTGCGTTAAATTGATTTTTCCATTTAATGTTTTATTGGGGCTACCTTTTCATATCTTTTCTAGGTTTGTTAAATATCCACTTTCAGTCATTGCTTGGATACACCATCATTCATTTAACCTTTCTGCAACTGCCATCATTCATTTAACCTTTCTGCTACTGATGAAGTTAGCCAGCTCCTAATTTTTTCTATTGAAATGCTCTAGTGACCATCCTTATACATATATCTTTGTCACTTGTGTTTGTTTCCATAACATAGGTTCCTAGAGGTAGAATTGCAGGATATAAGGGTATGGATACGTTAAGATTGGATGAATTAGCCAGTTGCCCTCTAAAGTTTGTACTAAATATATTTATAAAAAGGTGCATCAGAGCACACACTCCCCAGTGCCCTCAAGTGGGAAAAGTCACATACTGATAGACAGTCCAATATGCATCCATTTCAGAGAATGTGTGTATTTTAGAACAATGGAAGAATTAGAGTATTATACATTTTATTTTTAAACTGGTTTTAAAACCCTGACATGCACATTGAAATTTTCAAGATATCGCTGTGGACTATAGTGCATTCGCCCTTAATTCTAAAGTAAGACAGTAAGGAAGAAGCCACAGGAAACTGCTTCACTATGCTCAGATCCACTGGTGAGAAGTGAAGCATTGTTGTAGGGAATTATAGTGAGTGTGGCTTTTTAATTGTTCCTAGATTTTGACCTATTGTCTGAATAATTTTAAGAAAAAAAATTTTCTCCCGAGAAGGAAATATAATAAATACCACTTAGGAAATAAAGAGATAGAGATGTAATTATAAGAAGAATGTGTTACGTTTGCCAAATTACTGGTGGCAATCTAAAAAGGAAATTAGGGCTCTTTTAAACCCATCAAAAATGTTCACTTTACAAAGAATAAATCCTGCTTAAACCTAACCTCAGGTGAGATTTGTGAAAGATTGACTTGACATCCATCTCCTAAGAGAGGAATAATGAGAGAGTCTCAGCACAAATGTGTTTATGAGTGTGTTCTTACAATAGCCTGTGATCATCAATCTATGTGTTTTTCTATAACAACAAAGATAACTCCTGTCCTTTCATGCATTTTCTCCTTCATTATAAAATATACTAGTGTATATATATATATATATATAATCTCCCTCAAGGGAAATAATAGAGTTTGACCCTTACTTTCATTAAGGTTTAAATATATTTTACTTTATTTTCAGAAAATTGCTTGTCTAAGTGATCCACTCTACTGAAAACAAAATTCAATCTTTATCATATAAAGACACTTCCATGAGAAAGATTTTAAGATAGAGGCGCAGAAATTTCCTATATTGAAGTAGAATCAACTTATCCACATCTCCTGAATCATTACTTTATTTTACCTTAATAGGCCCCATTTTTACTGCATGGTCTCATTTCTCTCTAAGTAGTTAATGATAGCAAGTGGTTTTTATATGCTTTAGTAGAGATTCAATGGAAAAAATCCATATATAACTTATTTCTAGCCTTGTTCTGCCCAGAGAAAATATTCCACAGCATTCCTTTATCTCTATCTTCTTTGTAAAATGAACCAGGTAAAAAGAAATATGGGCCCTAACCGCTCTGGCTCAGTGGACAGAGTGTCAGCCTGCAGACTGAATGGTCCTGGATTTGATTCCAGTCAAGGGCATGTACCTTGGTTGCGGGTCGATCCCCAGTGGGAGCTGTACAGGATGCTGCTGATCAATGTTTCTCTCTCATCGATGTTTATAACTCTCTATCCCTCTCCCTTCCTCTCTGTAAAAATCAATAAAATATATTTAAAAAAAAAATATAGGAATAAATATATCAATTTAGAGATGAGAATAAGTGTTATACTTATTAAGGTAGCCTATAGATCACATTTTGCTTAAAAGACCCTAAATTTAAAATTATACCATTAGAGTACTAATCCATTCAATGAATACTCATTGACTATCTACTATGGGCTAATTCCTAGATAAGGCATTGTAAAGAATATTATGAAGTATCACATAATTTCTTCTTGAAATCTGAGTGAGATATTACATGTAGGTAACTATGGGGAACATCCCCAAAACATTTGACCCTAACTGAGCAAAAAGAAAAGACCATTGTCAAGTGTAAACCTTTCCATTGAGCTTAAAAATAATATGTTTCATGTGTTTAAGTTACAAAGAACTGAGAACTACAAAGTTAAAATGAGGAGACAATGTAGCAGCTGATAAAATTCTAATTCAAACCTCCCTTTAAAGTATCTGTCATCATCCCAAACTGAGGCTCAAAACATTAAAGCGTGAGAAAGTTCTTACAATTAGTCAGAGATGTTAACTAGAATCAAATAAGAGAAAATGTCATCCTGCCCAGAACATAGTAGATGTTCAACCCATTGCTGGGAAATGAATGAATAAATGAGTTGTTTTCAAACATGTTTGTAATAATATCTGAGGATAAAGTGAGCTTATTTCCTATTTTCGTTTTTCTAGGGAGAAAATAAACACTGTGGAGAAAAAAGTGAAAAGAAAGCAGTTTTCTGAGAAAGTTGGCTATCTAACTGTAGATCAGGGGTGAGCAAAGCACAAAATCTGGACCATATGGAAACTGTGGTCTGATTTTGTAAATAATGTTTTATTGATATACAATCACACCCACGCATTTACCTTTCCCTGTGGCTTCCTTTTAAGCCTAACTTCCTTATTATCTGGTCCTTTACATTTCTGTTCTGTCTGCAATGTTCTAGCAGGGCCCATGACAGCCTTGTCCTGATAATATTGATAATACTGGTGAGTATTCAAGATAAAGTAACTCAGCATGAAATGAGGAAAAGGAGAGACACATACCTTCCTTGTCTCAGCTTCTTCATTCTATTGCAGCAGTTCCCAAATTTTCCTCTGTATTTAATGATTATATATATATATATATATATATATATATATATATATATATATATATATAAAATCATTCTTATATATAATATATATATATATATATATTTGACCAAACACATTTAAAAAGGACTACATATGCCCTAACCGGTTTGACTCAGTGGATAGAGCGCCGGCCTGCGGACTCAAGGGTCCCAGGTTCGATTCCAGTCAAGGGCATGTACCTTGGTTGCGGGCACATCCCCAGTGGGGAGTGTGCAGGAGGCAGCTGATCGGTGTTTCTCTCTCATCAATGTTTCTAACTCTCTATCCCTCTCCCTTCCACTCTGTAAAAAATCAATAAAATAGATATTAAAAAAATAAATAAAAAGGACTATATATAATAACCTCCTATTGGAGATTCTTAATGATCTATAAATGTGTTTTAATTCATATTCTGAGGCAACCCACAGGTAAGGAGCCAGTTTCACTTTTTCAACCCATTATTTGTTAACTGTATTTAAAGATGGAACTCCTGCTTTTTTTAGAGCACTTTGCAAACTCTCTGACCCCAGTGTAAACAGGATTTTCCTTAAAGAATATAGCTCAACTCCTCTATTTAAAGGAAATGGGACAACTATCCTAAGTAGGGTGGACAGGCACAGTTAAGGATAATAATGACAAGAAAATTACTGGCCAAACCTGAATGTCTAGACTCTAGAATATTCATGAAGCACATTATAAACTATAAATAAACTTGGGGATTAGAACTTGGGTTGTACTAAGGTGGCATTTCTCTAAGCAGCCCATGGGATCCCAGCATCAGAATTACCTGGGATACTTGCACAGCCCTGGCCAGTGTAGCTCAGTTAGTTGGAGTATCATCCAGCACACAGAAAGGTAGTGGGTTTGATTCCTGATCAGGGCACATACTTATGTTGTGGTTGGGCCCCTGGTTGAGGCACACATGAGAGGCAACCAATCAGTGTTTCTCTCTCACATTGATGTCTCTCTCACTCTCTCTCTCTTTCTCTCTCCTTCCCCCTTTAAAATCAATAAACATATTCTCAGTGACAATTTAAATAATGCAGCTTTCAAGGTCCCACTGAAGACATAATAAGTGAGAATATTATAGTGGTGATGTGGACCTCGATTTAAACAAGTCCCCACATCATTCTCATATGCCTTATTATTAAAGAAGCAAGGCCTCTGTAATATCAATAGAAATTTCTCAGGGAAGAATCCCAGGGTCCATTTGTCCATGATATTCCTACTTTCCCCAGAGCTTTTGTAAGGTTGGATGTCATTGAATCACAAAGGATGTCTGCCTTGGGATAACATTAGTGAGGCTGTGCAAGCAGATTAACGCAACTCTAGGAAAAACACAAAATAAAGACATGTACCTATCATAGCAAGCTCTGTACTAAACTGTAAGAAATCAAGATTTACCAAAAAAGCCTCACTTTATTTTTCACTTTTCCATAAAGATTCTCTTGAATCCATTAGTTTTCCAAGATTTCCTTGTGTGTCCCGTGAACTTGATTGCAATTTTAGTTTCTTCTCTATTATTTCATTAATATTTATATTTAATATTACAATATTCCATTATTTTAAATATGCTAATTCTTATCTCCTCATTGCATATACTCAAAAATGTGTTTTATTGTACCTTTCGGGACATAGTGGGGACAATGCAAGCTGTTTTAATAGATACATGTGACATGTTTAATTTATTAATTAATAGAGTATGGCAGGAAGATAATAACATATGCATGGACTTTGTCAGTAGCATTGTTCATGCTTTTGTGGAGGCAACGGGCATAAAAAGAGTCCTGTCCTTGACTGAGCTGTTTTGCTTTCTCTGTTTCGATTACATACACTGGTCTCAGTGACTTTATGGGTGGTCTTCAGGGAAAACAGCAGTTCCAAGCTCATATAATACAGGAAAATAGTGACTAAACAATGAAACAGAAAATAAGAGTATATGGCTTAATCAAATAGGCTCAGGCAGAAAATTTCCCTGCAGCCCTGAGCTTCAAGTTAATACTTGAGTAACAACAACAGCAGCAGCAAACTGTTGTGAATAAAAAAGAATGTTTTTCTCAGTGGAGAACATAGAGAAATTGTGTATCCCCAATGTCATAAAAGGAATCAGGCAGCAGGAGGCTTAATTAAGAGAAGTACTGAAAAGGGTTCCTGTAAGGTGCTGATACAATGCACATGTGCCCCAAGGGAAAGATATGTGATCAGTGCTGACGTGATGGGGTTTTGACCAGCTACATGGTAGAACTGTAAAGAATGGAGTGAATGTGTAGGTTCATAAAGGAAACAGAATATCATAAAAACTTGGAGGCAAAATCCAGTGGTGCTGGGGAAATCTTCAACAGAGAAGAGCAGAGATCTCAAGAGCTAGACCAGAAGGAAACCCAGAATATAAGGCTGACATTAGTTTTTCAGGCAAAGAAATGAGTAAGGGTCAGCATTCCTAAGGTCATATAAAAGACTAAGCCCAAGGTTCCTCTGAAAGATTTTGACTACTGGTCACCTTGGCATTTGACCTCAGTGTGAAGAAAGTGTTTACCTGCAGCCAACCTTAGGCAGTTATAGCTGATGGTGGGCCTGTAACTTTTACAGTTTCTAGGGTGTTTTTAAGTAGCCCATCACTAGTTGTTTCCACAGGGATGGTTTAATTCCAACTTAATGGTAGATGCAGCCTGGGAGTGAGGAATGGAAGGATCAGAATTGCTTATGCTGTGGCCAAAACTGATGCTTTGAACTGATATCTTGATCCAAAATCTGGTTTGAATATCAGCAGTCTACTGCCTCTTCTACATACCTCTGGTTTTCATATATTTCTCGCACTTCCGTTGGATTGGGGCAACGGAAAGTGATCTGTCACAGAGCTATCTGACTGAAGCAATACGGAAAATAAAGTGCATTTGTAGTGGCTTGTTCGTATTCCTGGGATGGAGGAGGTCTGTGCTCTGTTTAAGTAAACACAAAGAAGGAAACTCAGAAGAAAAGGGATGTGAATAATGTGGCCTATCAGCTTTCAGAGAGAGGAGTGCTAGCATTAAACTGTGTTTGTTTTTGATTTGTTGTTCGTTTGCTTCTGATAATGTACTTCCCGTGCCCTTTGCTGAGCTCTTTCAAGGTCAGCAGCGCCTGAGTGCTCTCCTGGCTCTGCGTTGGTCTCCATAGATGAGTGAGGTCTCGCAGCAATTCCCAGGGAAGCTTTGGTTGCTGATCACAAGTAATAGCACTGCTCCGCTCATGGTACATTTACTGAGAATTTGAGAGCAATCAAATGTATCATGAAGAGTAATGAGCTCTAATTTAGAGTGAATTGAACAGGCTAAATGCTATATTTGCCTGAAACACTATCCTTCAGAAACCTTGTTTTGTGGTTCAGCTTTATTGCTCTGAGACCCCATCACCCTCTAGAGATTGATTTTAGGGCACAGCACTCTCTCTATATGACATAGCCAATAGTTCACTTCTCAAAGGGAAAAAAATGTAATTAATTTTAGGTTTTGTGCTTTTCTTTTGAAGAATTGTATGCCACCTTTTAAGGCAGTAATTTCCAAATTTTGTTTGAAAAGGAGAAAATAAGTGAATTTTCTTTTATATAACCACAACATGCATGTGAGTTTAAAGATGAAACTTTTTTTCCCATCTCCATTCCTGCAGCTCTAAACACCTTTGCAGAACCATAAGGTATCTGAGCAGGGTGATTATGATGTCATCACTTTGTTCAGAGTATTTAATGTGATTTGAAACTAGCCTCGATACAGCCTCATGTAGAGGCCCCAGTTAGAGAGTAAAAATGAAAGTTTACTCAAAATGTTCTCTCTTACTTACCTTTCAGCTTTTAGAAAATAGCTTCATAAAAAAAAATTATTCTTTTCATTTTAAAGTATTTGTTTTCAGCCTATACATCCATGGCTGAAGCTAAACAATTGAGGGAAACTAGTTTAATCATTATGTTCAAAAATTATATTTGTCTTTTGTTACAATTTTTATAATAAATTCCATCTCACTATTCTTTTCTTCTCAGAAAAATCTGTTGAACTTTGAGAAAATCCATCCTGTGAGTGAGAATATTCTCTCTGCCAAATGGTGATAGTTGACATTTGAAGAAAAAAAATAAACAGAAAGTGAAATAGTGAGATAATTTCTTATGAAAAGTACTATCAGTTAGCAATCATAGCAAAGTTTGTTCTTCAATAACTTTGAACTATAAGTAGTCAACCAGAAGAGGATGATGGGAAAAGACATTTCCAGATTTCTATTTGAATTACACTCGTTACAAAGATGTAAAATCATTTCATATTCTCCCAGATATTAGCCAAATAGCAGATGTCATTCTTTATGGACACTTGATCATATATTGAATGAGAAAGATACAATAATTGGCTTGATCCAGATGTCCATGTGAAGGAACTGAGATTCTAAAATAGCAACATTTCTGAAGAAACATGAAAAGTATACTAAATCAAAACAGGGGGAGGGGTTAATTCCTGGCAAATAAATTTAAATAAAGGATAGTACTTTAAAAGTTGTATGACTTAAAGGTGCACATATGTAATTTCAGATGGCATGCAGTTAAGCCTAATGCTGCAACTGCATATTGTTTTATAAGACACTTTATTGTCTAAGATTGTAACACTATTTCTTCAGAGCAGATGATTCCCTGGGCACAGTCAGATCTAAAATGATAATAAATATGTTCCTCTGTAGCTCCAATTTTTCAGAAATCTAGCCATTATTCATTTCCAGCCTATGAAATGTGTCACAAAAATTCCTATGAGAGTCTCTTGCTCTATCAAGGCTCCAAACTTATGTCTAGTTATTCCCAAGAAACCTAAATACAGACGCCTGACATGTTTGTCACACAGAGCCAACCCTTTGTCAATCACGGATACTATTTGGAACAAAAGAGATGAACTTTGCTAACAAAAACAGAAAGAAAATAATGATAGGCATACAGGTAACCCAGAGGATCAACAGTAAGCCTGGACACCCAGATTTGAGGACCCAGGTCCGGGAAGATGGTTAGTTACAATAAAAATTAGAGTCATGCACAGGGACCACTGAGGTAGTGTGCAGTCACTGCAAAACCTGGACCACTACCAGGATGCTGCCAGCTCTGGTGCAATAAATTCTAAGAAGTCCCTGCTTGCCGTTACATATGCAAAGACCCAAGTGCCAAAGAATTGAAAAGTGTTAAACACATGATATCATTTTTTTTTTCTATTGTACCAGCAGGGTCTCAAGGAATGCAGTCTCTTAACTGCTGCTATTTCACAGTCAGACAACATAGCACCATTGACTAAACGTTTATTTTTTTGTTTAAAATAGATTCATGAGCCTGGCGAGTATTGCTCAGTATTTGAGCATTGACCTATGAACCAGGAGATCATGGTTCGATTCTCAGTCAGGGTACATATCCAGGTTTCAGTCTCAATCCCCAATAGGAGGAGTGTAGGAGGCAACCAATTGATGATTCTCCCTCATCACTGATGTTTCAATCTTTCTTTCCCTCTCCCTTCCTCTCTCTGAAAATCAGTAAAAATATATTTTAAAAAATAACAAAATAAATTAATGACACATAATTTATATTATTATTATTCAGGTTGCATGTATTCATTATAGAATAATTGGAAAAATATATGTGTGTGTGAACACACATGCATACACACACACAGAGTTGAACAACTGATAATACAAAATAGTGTATTTTAAACATTTTTCTATATTATTCCTATACTAGATGCCTGGTGCACAAAATCTGAGCACTGGGGTGGCGTTCCCTTAGCCCAGCCTGCACCCTCTCACAGTCTGGGAGCTCTCAGGGGATGTCCGACTGACAGCTTAGGCCCATGAGCCTGGCTTCTGGCTGAGCAGCACTCCCCGTTGGAGAACACTGACCACCAGGGGGCATCTCCTGCATTGAGCATCTTCCCCCTGGTGGTCAGTGCACATCATAGCGACCAGCGTTCCACAGTTTGGTCGATTTGCATATTAGCCTTTTATTATATAGGATACTTGCACACATTCCATTATATTCCTGTATCATAATCCATTAAATATTTTTATTGTTGCCATTCAGGGATTTCTTCTCATGTTTTTCCTTTTATAAATAAGCCTTCAATGAACATCTTTATATAAATGTATAATTATGTTATTAGGATACATTTTTAGACTCAGTTTATCAAGATCAAAGTGGGATATCTAAATGCCTTTCATATGAAAGAAAAAATTTCAAAGTATCTAACTCTGACAGAGGTAGCATCTTGTAGTGAACAGCTGCTTACTAGTAATTGGATCCATTCAAGTAATGTTTTTACAAACTATAAACATGTTTACAGGACTAGGGTCTGAAGTGGCTTCCCCTCTCCACATTGTTTGATAAAAATAAGGTTCAACAAGAATGTAAGCCACTGACAGCCAATCAGGGATTTTCAGAATGGAGTCCTCTCATTAGCAAAATATGTAGGACTGAAAAATTCCCTTTAGCTTCCTCTACCCACATCCATTAATGCCTAAATCCCATTTTTCTTTTCTTCAAAAGACAACTAAAATATTGCCATTTACAAAAACTTCTTTATCTGGAAGTAATCCCTGGTTTGTTTTTGCTTCCTTAACACATATTTTCCCCCTCCCCCTTTAAACCACCCTCCATCCTCTTCCTCAAACTTTAACTTGGGAAGTATGGTCATGCCATACTTGTGCTCTCCAGGCTCTCATCTCCCATACCACACAGCCGGCCATGGAGGAAGTGGTGGCCTCTCTAAAGACAGATCCTGTTACCAACGACAGGAAACGGATAAACAACAGGTGTGCACTACTCTCCTGTATTCTCTGCATCCACTAACATTGTCCAGGCTCCCTTCATCCCTTGCCAGGACACTTCAAATACCTCCTGCACTCATCCACTATCCTGACAAGAATAGTCTCCCTCTTATTTCTTCAACACTCTTTATTCAGATGGGATAACTGATTTTATAAAACCAGGTAGGATTTTGTCCTGTCTCTTCTAACAGATCTTAATTAATACTTGTGAAACAATATTTGAATTCCTACACATAATCTTCAGACTATTCCAATGTCCCATTGCCATTCCATTTTCAATCACAGCTCAAACTAACTAGACTGCTCAGTTTCTCAGAAATGGGATCCATATATATATATATATATATATATAATTTTTTTTCATGACTTAGTTTAACTTGTTCTCTTAGATGGAATATTATTTGTACTATTTAGATTTGCCTAGCCTTCTCTCCACTAGTACTCCCCTTCCTCTGATAGATATAATTACTTTTGAATCTGTATTTCCCATTTCCCATAGCACATTGCAAAAATCTCTCTTAAGGTGCTTATCACAAAGATTTGCAAAAATTTATGTTTAGATTTTAGTCTCTCTTAGTTGACAGTGAGTTGTCAAGTTTAAGTCTTCTCTGCTTTAGAAACCAGAATGCCTAAGAATGTACTTTGCATAAAACATAAACTCATTAAACATTTGCTAAATTCAATTTACGTACACTTATAAACAGAAATATGTCAGAGCTGTTCATATTATTTTTGTTAATCCAATCAGCTTCCATCATACAACACAGCCAATGAAAAGCTACAAGATATTCCAGTTTCCCTGACATATAAAAAGGATCACAGTTATTCATTGGTCAAAATTACTGGGCAAACAAGTTGTAGTAAGAATAATTCTGCAATCTTTATGGACTTTTTAAAATCAAATATATTTATTCAACATCAAAGCACAATGTTCACTGCTAGACCCAGAGATTGTTGATGTTTTATATAAACATGACAATAGTGAGATTCTCATCTCTCAACAATTGAGGGCTATAGACAGCCATCCAGGATGAAAGGCCAAGTAGAACACATCTCTGCAACTGTGATAAGATGTTTTTTCTGTGCACAGATGCTACAACTCTAAGTTGCAATGCACTCCATTAATTAAACAAGTCTGCACATCCATAATTTAATTTGCTGAAATAATTCACAAGAGGGATGGGAAACCAGGTTCCCTTGCTTCCCATAAATGTAATTGACATAATGAGCAGCTTTCTCTTTTGAGTCACAATGCCTTACAGTAATACCTGCCTCACTGGATATCAAGCTCTCTTGGAGTTGCACAAAGAAATAATTTCCTAAGTGCAATTCAACTCAATGTAGGTAGATATCATATAGCATCTGAGGTTTCATAAATAAATCAAATTACTTCAATGAACTTTATGGGTGGAAATAGTAAACCCTGAGACAAATAGTAATTCGCATTAATACCTACTACATATTTCCATCTCACTTTCTTCTTCCTCTTCTTCTTCTTCTTTCTTCTTCTTCTCCTTCTCCTCCTCCCTCCTCCTCTTCCTTCTCTTCCTCCTGCTCCTCCTCCTTCATTTTACTTATTGATTTTAGAGAGAGAAAGACGAGAGAGAGAGAGAGAGAGAGAGAGAGAGAGAGAGAGAGAGAGAGAGAGATTTTTCCCACTTATTTATGCATTCTTTGGTTAATTCTTTTATGTGCCCTGCCTAGAATTGAACCCACAACCTTGGCATATCAGGATGATGCTATAACCAACTGAGCTACCCAGCCAGGGCCTTCTATTTTTCAAAGTTTTTAAAATTTGAAATGGAAGAAAAAATGTCTTAGATTAAAATGTGAAGTATATTACATTTCATTTTGATTAGCAGTTTACTAAGAACTTCCATATACATTAACTTGGTGTTTTCTGTATTAAGTTTATGAGTGAGACATTTTTTATTGTTCTCTCTATTATTCCTTTGCAAAATGCTAAAACAGAAGATTTGACGGACCTAGTAATTTGACCCTAATTATATGCTTTTTGCACCATGTAATTTGAATATTGGTTTAGAATTCATCATTGAGTCAGAATCATACTAGGTGCTCAGTAATTATCAACCCAGTGAACGGATATAAAAGAATTTTAAAAATCTTTTATCATGCTGCTTATTTTTATATAAAGTTTTATTTATTCCTAATGCTTACCACTATAGAATTAGATATATTTTTTAAAAAATTAATCTCCTCTGAGATTAATGTCACAAATCTCTTGTTTTTTCCTGAGCTAATTTTAAAGTGGTATTTTTAGACCTCCAAGATAAAATAACCAATAAAAAGGGAAATGTGAATCTTTTATTTTCTGAATGCACTTTATGCCTCTCCTTCTGTTGCTCATTCTTCTTTTTAGTTAATTCTTTGTAGCCTTTTTAGATTTCGAATGCAATCCTTTTCTCCCTTCCTAGGCTTCTTTGTTCACAGTCATAAAGAAAAATAACCAGGGAGCTAATAAATGTCATTTTTTTTACGTGTTTTATAAAGTATTTGTAGAACAGTAAGCAATGGTCAAGTATCCTTAGAATTGGCCATTTAAGACTTTAATATCTGGCACTGAGAAAGATAATACTTTGAAAGCTTTCATTTTGTACCTAAGCTATAGAAATTTCATCACCTACTGATAGGTTGTGAACATTTACAAGTGAATGAAGCAAATTAAATACAAACTCCTAGCAGTGTTGGAAACAATATTTTAGTGGCTGCTTAATTTATCAAATAAAAACAGAATGCAGAAAAGCTAGTCGATTAACCTAGTTTTATAATTCTTTGAACCAATTTGGTTAAAATTCCATGATATGCAATATATATATATATATATATATATATATATATATATATATATATAATTTTTATTAATTCAACCTTTTTTTTCAAATCTATAAAGTCTTATGCCATGGAATCCAAGGATCACAGAGACTATATGTTTATATCTACATATATGGGTCTATATCTATTGTATCTTTCCTTCCAAGAAGGTTATTGGGAAATGTTAACCTGTGTGTTTTTCATTTACAATATTTATTTTGTTTCTCCTCTGCTCCTCTAACCCAGTTTAGCTAATTTCTTGGGAAGGAATGGCATAACAAGGAAACTAGTTAATTTCAAATACCATTTGAAAGGAAGTTTTCAAAAGCATGTCCTGTGGTATGAAAGGACTCCCAGCACAATGTGCACAGATTATGCTATAGATAGAGAAAAAAATAAATAAATAGGATTCATGGCTGGGGAGCTGAGGAGTGGCTGTGAAGGTACCATTATGGGAACCTCATGGGGGTCTTTGAGAGCTTGACTCAAGTTTTGCTCCTGTGCCCCCACCACCAGGAATTTGTTAAGGGGAACAATATCAGGACCAGGTATGATTAGGGATGTAACAGTAGAAAACAAGTATACCTCACTTCCTACTTGGTAATAAAAGAAGTGAACCAGCAGCCACGCAGAGCTCTCTGAAAAACTATAGCATGGAAACCAAGGGTGTTGAATGTGGCGTCAAGAAATTGGTATCCCAGAGAACACCTGGAAAGCAGCTAATGTTTCCTGTGTCCTCAGAAAAATCATTCACATTTGCAGAGAGTGGGGCAGCGCAGTGGGAGAGGCTACAGGGTTAGGATGAGAGAATGTGCTTATAAATGATAGTGTGAGCCATAGGCAACATTGCTTGTTAGGTTGAAGTCATCTGAATGGGAGTCACAAGGACTACACAGGACAATGCCATCTATGAGGATGCCAGTGTAGACCAGATATCCAAGACCAAATATTCACCCTATTACACTGTTATTATTATTATTTTTAAATCTCCAAAATTGCAAGTATGGATCAAGAATAAAATACAAGATAAAGAACTAGGTAAAATGAAGACTTACCTTAAGAGAGAAACTTTTGGGCAAATTTTTAATAAAGTGTGCATGTTGTGTTAAAATGATTGGACTTTATGCCATTAGGATAATGAAAAAGTACTGCAGATTGTTGAATATGGGGATGACATTATAATATCTATGGTTTAGGTTAATTTTGCACACAAAGAAAAGTGAACCCTGAATGTGACATTTAGAGATTAGAATATTAATTGAGAGGTTATAACACTTGTCCATGCAGGGGATAGTAAGTCAGAAAAGAGAGAGAAAGGGGAGGGAGAGAGAGAGAGAGATCACAAAGATGGAATTAACAGCATTGAATTTGACTGGTGATTAATTATGGGAAAAGAAAGTTATCAAAGAGAACTCAGCTTTCACGAGCTAGGGGCATATGAGTAGGATTAATGAGGGTGAGGTGTTTGTTGATGGTTAAGTGCATGATATTGAATATTTTTAGTTTTAAGTGGTGGAAGGACATCTAAGATGGAAGGTCAGAAATAAATCAATAGGGTAAACATCTACTAAACACAATAGCTAAAGATAAGGAAGGAGATATGATTGCTGAATGCAAGAGTCTTGGAAAAGAAACTTCTTTATATGTAGAAAGCAAGTAAGAGAGAAGGAAAGGTAGAGATTGTAGAGGGGTGGGGGAGGTCAGTGAGAAATTCAAGTAAATTATCTCTCATGATTCTTGAGAAATAAGTCAGTTAAATAATTATTGTGAGCCATGCCATTGATTCTTAGACTCATATGAATAATATAGAAGCTTGCAAGTGTCTTATGGGAATGCCAATGATGACAATGACATTGAATTGTGTGTTTTCCTCTGGGATTTTCCATGAAGATTAAAGCTTTTTGATTTGTTTGTTTGTTTTTTAATTACAATTTCTTTGCATGGTGTTTCATCTTGACATTTTTATTTCCCTTTTTCTTTTAATTTTAAGGAGACTGAATGAAAGTTCTGACTGAGCTGTACTGTAGGAATTTCTGGATCTTTTTAAAATGGGGGTAAGTATCAGATTTCCAGTTGGAGAGAATAACAGAAACATGCAAATTCAGGATATAACTATAAAATGCCTTCATGTTTGTGGAAAAAAATAATAATTGGGGCCATGTATACATTAACCATTAAATATCGGGATATTTTTAATTGTTAAAACAGAAAACCTTTTATGTTAACCACACTTTAATTTAATGAACTTTAGAAGGTAAAGACATATGCACTATGACAGAGATTGCTGTTTGCTTACCTAAATCTGAGGTTCTTTCTGCTACTGGATTTACAGTAAGGCTTGTGGCCAAAAGATTAAGCTAGAGTCATTAGAATGTCAGCAAAAGTAATGTGTGACATCTTTAAACCTGAATCTCTAAACTATAACTTCCAGCTATAATCCAGGATCTTTCTTCATTAGTGAAATGATAGGCATCTTAGGAGTTAAAGATAGGTAGTCAGTCCCCTATCAGCCTGATTCCTCAGAGACTTATGGGGAGGGCAGAACCCCATCACTGATCTGGAGCCACTCATGCTGAGTAACAAAATAAAAATCTTGTTGTGTTTGAGTCATTATGATCTTGAAGTTGATTCCTTAAGCACCTTGTGCTACTTTTAATTCAGAAACTATCTCCTTCTTTTAGCAACATTTGGAGCTTTTGTCCCTTCCCTATCCTCTTTCCTTCCCTTTCTTCTCTCCTTCTCTCCTTTTCGCTCCCCTTTCTCTTCTTCTCTTCTCTTCTCTTCTCTCTCTCTCTCTCTCTCTCTCTCTCTCTCTCTCTCTCTCTCTTTTATCACTTCCTTCATTTAATGATTATGTTCATTTCCCATTTCCAGCTCCTATAATACTATGCTGACATCAAGATATTGGGATATATCAGCTATTGTTCTTACTCTTTATTGCCAGTTCTTTCTATAAGTGACTCTTGTCTCCTTAGGGGTGTTCAAGCCATGGGCCTACATGCACCAAGGTGTTAACACAAAGCTCACAATCTTACTAAGTTTTTTATCTGGGAAGATGTTCTCCAACACATCTAGCTTCAAAAATTCTTGTCATTCTTTACTTCATTTATACCACCTTTATATGTGTAACTCACCCGCATATACACATTTAAGTCTTTGTCTTCACCTGGAAGTGGTGGAATATTTCAAAATCTGGAATTCTCTTCTTGGGTTATAGCATCCCACTTCACAACTCACTCACTCTGTCTATGCACAATATCACCACTTCCATGGTCTCTGTTTATTCTTTCGGCCTCCAAGCCTTGCCTTGCATTCATCTAGTATCTAACATCTGGTTATTAGTATCCAGATCTTGTAGTTAATCATTTCAGTCACTACTTCACCACTAATAATCCTCTCATTTCATTCCCATGTTCATTCAGCCAACAGTTTGCCCAGCACTTACAATGTATCTAGAGTTCAGGAGAGAGGTCCAGAATACAGTTATAAATGTAGGCACCATTAGCACTAGAAGACAGTTAAATTCAGTGGTTCTCAACCTTCCTATGCTGTGACCCTTTAGTACAGTTCCTCATGTTGTAGTGACCCCCAACCATAAAATTATTTTTGTTGTTACTTCATAACTATAATTTTGCTACTGTTATGAATCATAAGGTAAATATCTGATATGCAGGATGTGTTTTCATTGTTACAAATTGAACATAATGAAAGCATAGTGATTAATCACAAAAACAATATGAAATTATATATGTGTTTTCCGATGGTCTTAGGCGACCCCTATGAAAGGGTCGTTCGACCCCCAAAGGGGTCGAGACCCACAGGTTGAGAACCACTGTTTTAATTCATGGGACCAGAAAAAGTCCCATCAGTGAGAGAATATAACTAGAGAAAAGGACCCAAAGTCATGTGTAAAATAACTCTTGAGGAAGAACTAGCAAAAAGAATGAGGTAGAGAGACCAGTGTGTTGTACAAGATATCCAGAATCATTTAGCATCTCTGCAGGCAAAATAGATATATCACTTCTGATTCTTTGACTATAAGCAACAGAAAACAGAGTAGGATAAGCTCAGGAAAACAAAGTGATGGGGAAAATATTCTGAAGAGCCCAGAATTGAACAAATTAAAGAAAACTTTGAAAATGTTGGTGATCCAAATGACAGAAACTTATGCACAGTGTTATCAGCATGTCACCGATGGTACTGAGCAAGTCTAAATATTTTTGGTCATTGTGTTATTTTGTTTAAAAGTTATATAACTTTTGCTAGTCCAGGGAAAGAGTAGAATGGGAAAGCCACAAACAATATGTTTAAATAGTTAGAAGTTATAAATCTAAATAATAAATTATTACTAATTGAAATATATTATTTTCTCCTACCTGGGCAAACACACCTTTATGTAAGGAAATATATGTAAAAATATTATTTTATAACTGAAATTTTGCAATACATGAAAAATAACTGACCCAAATAATTGTTGAGCACATATAAATGAATAATGACATTAAGATACGTGCAATTTATAAATTATTATACAGGTTTCCATATAAATAATTTGTCTTGTCCTCATTTCAGAAAAAATACTAATGGATATATATGATCATGATTTTCATATAATTTGATTTTTAATGAAATATGAATTTAAAAAATGTAACTATTCAAGCTATAGTAAATTAAAAGTTTACATTCATCAAAATCGTAAGTTAGAATATATAAAATTTAAAGAATTAAGATAATATTTTGTATTTTCAAATGTCATCTTTCTTTGCAGATCTTCAAAATTATCTTCAAAAAATAAAAAGTAAAATACAAATTATAATTTATACCAAAATTTATTAAATTATTTAAATAAAACTAAACTGTTTTACTTTAAAATAATTAAGTCTTAGTAAGTATTGTCAATAAAAACAAAAGTACTTACAATTCTAGAATTTAAAATACATCTGCCAATTTGAGAATTCAGAATCACACTTCACACTGAGTCAAATAGTCCTACAACCATGCAAAGTTCAGTAATAAAGAATATTGAAAATTATTAATGTTTCTCAGCTGCCTCATACAAATACGCATACATGCACACACACAAAAATACCAAGCTAATTAGTATGTGTTTCTAAATCCATGTGTTAGAACACAAAGTGAAGAAATAAACTAAGCATTCAGTACTGATGAGAAATGTAGGTTATTGTTCGCATTCTGAAGCTGTCTATTTCTACATGGGCAGTGGCATAACCCACAGACCTTCATGACATTTAGACACAGTCATCTTTTGTTTTTAGAATGCAAGGCCAGAGTCATGAGAAAGAGTTTCAATGAAGCCTGGATCATATTAGTCATCAGAGTGAATGTTGGGGTTATAGGTCCCCCTCACTCAGTTCTGAACGCTGGATCCCAAGTGAGAGAGATGCCTGTGTATTCTTTAAATAGCAGAGCCCAAGTTAGTGGACTCCATACCCAGATCTAAGGGTGGGCTTGGTTGGGTAAATCCTTATAGTAAAGTTAGGATTACTAATGAAATAAGGGAAATAAGTGCATGTCAAGAAAAAAATACAACAAGAAAGAATTGGTCAATCAGTACAATGTGGCTTAAGTAATTTAGTAACTGGATGTGGAAGCATTTATTTGAACTGGCAACAGGAAAGTTACTGATGACTTTAGTGAGATCAGTTTCACTAAAGTAGTGATGAAAGAAATCTGATTGAAGTGAATGGTAATGGGAAAGGAGGAACCCAGACAGTGAGGCTTACAAATCTCCTGAGAAATTGTTCAGTGGATGGTGAAAAAAGACATTGGACAGTCTTATAAGAAGGATAGAGTATATGAGCACAAATTTGTAAAATAAGAGATACTAAAGCAATTTATTATTCTGGAGGAAATAATCTACATAAAAAGATAGATGGATGATTCAGAAGATGATGAGGATAATTAAAAGATCAAAGTCATTTAATAATGGAGAAATATAGAGGCCAAAGAGCAAATGGAAAGGTTGACCTTCAGTATGAGAGAAATGTGTGGCCAGAAGACCAAGTGTGAAACATCACAAAAATTAAAAGAAGGATATTTAGAGAACTAAGATTTGGTTCATAGTTGACAAAAATAAATTGAGATCAAAAATAAATTTTAAAAATCTCCCCCAGCCCAATTAGTTATGATTTCAGGGCATTGAAGCCTAAGACTTTAAAAAGTGATGCAACTCAAGAAGCATACATAGACGGGGGTCTCAAAAAATATGCCAGATAAAATCAGATGTCAGTGCATCTGTGATGAACATATGACCTTCAAAATAGGAGAAAGAAGTCATGCATAAGAAGAGAAGAATTGCACTCAGAAATGAGAATGCAAGTTGGATGTGGTGCAATCACTGAGTTAGAAGTGATAATGAGAATCTAAATAGAAATGCCTTCTGGCAATTGAGTCAGAGTTTAAGACTAGATATTGGAATCTGGAAGTAACTAGCAAATAATCATAATCTCTTTTCTAACTCTTAGTACATGAAAAAAAAAAAAGAAAGAAAAGAAACACAATACTAATTCTATATGTGTAATGTGAACACTTTATAGCAAAATAAAACATTTTTCCTAAAAATAGATTCTTACATGTTTACTTAATTCTACATTAAAAACTCAATCTGGTTTTATACTTTTTAATAGAAAAACATTTATAATGAAAAGATGCACTAAAGAGTAGAATCATTAAATCTATTTGTAATAAGTTTAGTTTATTAAAAGCATTTTTATTTGTCTCTCTTAGAAGCAATATCTACTTCCTACTACCCACAATGAGTTTTATAGCAAACTAGTCAAACATAGCAAGATGAAACTTTTACATTGTTCTGATAGATCTCAAACCTGCTGGTTTATGAAAATGTTCATGCTTTGCCTCCTAAATGAGCCAAAGTAATTTGTGTCACTTAAATTATCCCTGTGTAACTAGGAGATAAAATTTCAATCTACATCTAATTGGCGAGTCTTAAATTATTATGTGTACTGTTGAGAGATTCAATTTTTTGTCTTTAAACGTTTTATAACAAAAGAACTAAGGGAGTAAAAATAAAGGGAAGTGTCAAATAGAAAAAATTCAAAACATATACCCAGAATAAAGATTCTGTGGAAATAAATTGTCTACTATGATAGTAGTCTAATTCTTCCCTACTGGAATATTACCACCGTGTTAAAGAGAGAAAAATAAAATATATCATGTTTAAAATGCTCTCTTGAAACTTTTAAAAATTAAAAACAATGGGTGAAGCAGAATTCAAGTTTTCTATTAATAGTGTAGACAGACTATGCCAAAATGCTATTTTTGTTTTCCATTATGCAATTTTAAAAATATTTTTGATATATTTTTAATACTTTTTAATACTTTTTAATAACTTTATTTTTAGAGTAGTTTTAAATTTACAGAAAAATGAAAAGATAGGACAAAGTTCCCATGTACTTCACACCCAGTTTCTCCCTTAATTGGCAGCTTATATTAGTATGATACATTTATTATAATTAATTAATAAATATTGCCACAGTATTTTTCACTAAAGCCCATACTTTGTCCTCATTTCCTTAGTTTTGATCTAATGTCTTTTACTGTCTGGAATTCTATCTAGAAAACAATGTTACATTTAGCTATCTCCACTCTAGAATCTTCTTGATTTTGGTAGTTTTTCAGATGTTATTTACTTATTTATTTACTAGAGGTCCAGTGCATGAAATTCGTGCACAGGGGTGGAGGGTCCCTCAGCACAGCCTGCGTCCTCTCAAAATCTGGGACCCCTGCAGATAGGGCCTAAACCAGCAGTCAGACATCCCTCTCACAATCCGGGATGCTGGCCCCTAACTGCTTGCCTGCCTGCCTGATTGCCTCTAACCACTCACCTGCCTGTCTGATTGGCCCTAACCACTCTGCCTGCCTCCCTGATCACCCCTAACTGCTCGCTTGCCTGACTGATTGGCCCTAACCGCTCACTAGGGGGCTGCCGGCCGGGGTGAGGGGCCATGGTTGTTCTGGTCTCTGGTCGTTCTTGTCATTCTGCCATTTTGGTCTCTGTGCTTTATTATATAAGATTATTTTTTTTGAACACTTTAACTTAAAAAAATATCTGTTAAATCCATTTTTTTATATTTTATTGATTTTTTACAAAGAGGAAGGGAGAGGGAGAGGGATAGAGAGTTAGAAACATCGATGAGAGAGAAACATCGATTCAGCTGCTGGTGATGTGCCAGCAACCCAGGTACATGCCCTTGACCGAAATCGAACCTGGGACCTTTTAGTCCGCAGGCCGATGCTCTATCCGCTGAGCCAAACTGGTTAGGGCATCTGTTAAATCCATTTAATTGAAGCCTCATAGGTCATTATCCTATCAGAGATACCATAGGATATCGCCCATAAATCTCCGGCCCCTAATATCTTTATCTATCTATCTATCTATCTATCTATCTATCTATCTATTTATTATTGAGTTTATTGGAGTGACATTGGCTCAAAAAAACATACAGGTTTCAAGTGTACAATTCAATAAAACATTATCTGTGAATTGCATCATGTGCCCATCATTCCAAGCAAAGTCTCTTTCTATACCCATTCCCTGTCCCCTTTGCCCATCTCCACCTAGTCCCTACCCCCATTTCCCTCTGGCTATTACCACAGTGTTGACTGTGGTAATATATACAGTGTTATGTATATACAGTAACTATGTATATACTGTATGTATATACAGTGACACATACAGTGTTATGTATATATGTTTTTTGGCTAATGCCTTCACCTTCTTTCATCCCAGTCCCCCTTCTCTTCTCCCCTCTGACAGGTGTCTGTTTCATGTATCTACGCACCTGTTTCTATTTTGTTTTACAGTTTATTTTATTCATTAAATTCCACATATAAATAAGATCAAATGATTTCTTGTTCTCTTACTGACTTAATTCACTTAACATAATGTCCTCCAGGTCCATTCATGCTGTTGTGAAAGATACGATTTCCTCCTCTCTTTAGCAGCCTCATAGTATTCCATTATGTCATCTACTCATCTATTAATGGGCACTTGGGCTGTTTGAAGATTTTGGCTATTATAATAATTTTTTTGATGGCCTCGACTGTTTGGATGATTATTAGTCAGATATTTTGTAGATTGCTCTCTAATGGGACATGTCTGATTTTTTATTTTATATAATTAGACTGGGATTTTATGTTTTGGGGAGAACAAAAGACAGATAGTGTGTGATTTTTGTCCCATCATATCAACGGTGTACATATTACCTTTGTGATTTACCACTGTTGATGTTGATCACCTGACTGAGATAGTGTTTGTCAGGTTAACTGTCAAGTTACTTTTTTAAAACCCCTATTCCCTGTGTGCTCTTTGGAAATAAGTATTGTTTCTCAGTGTGGCCCTCAGACAGCCTGCATAACTAGCGCTTGAAATGCTTATGAAAATGCAGATTCTTGGACTACATCCTGAGTCTGAAACTATTATCTGTGTAAGTAAAGTTCTTAGGGTGCCTCAGGTGAAAGAATTTCCAAAGTCCCCCACAGGAGGATGGGATTTCCTGGAAAGCTTTATTGATGATGTAAGATAAAGTGGGTTCCCCACTAAGGTCCCATCTCTGTCTGTCCTGCTATGGAAGAAGTCCATCTTGTCTTTAGTAAGACCAGAATTAAGACCACTGTCCAGAGTGCCTGCTCCACATTGAAGTCCTGTCCAGTTCAGAATCTGACTAGCTTAGCTTGTGTTCCCAGCTGCAGTCCATTGTATGTGGGGTCCACATGGTCATGGATCACATGGATGCTTAAGGCCACATGCTGGTGAATGTGGGTCACGGAGCAAGAGAGAGTAAAGGGGAACCAGAAGCAAAAACAAGGGAACACTTTGGGGATTTTAACCTTTCAAGATTGCATGTGCTTGCAGTGGCTTCACCCTTCTAGACAATGACCCCCCTCCCCCAGGCTAGACTGGCAGGCAGACACCTTTCCTGCATACTCCTACCTCCCGCTTTGTTTGATCCCTTCCCCAGTGAGCTGCAGGGAATGACCAGTGGTTCCCTGGGGAGTGTGAAGCTGTTGTTTCCTGATGAAGCTGTCCAGATGACCATACTCACAATATCAGGCCTCCCCTTTGTTCCCTTCCTCTACTAGTATTAATAACCAGCTACTTATGACAACAACACCATAAATCTAAAGAATCGATACAATTAACAATGTGCTAACATTCAAGAATAATGACTGCAGAGATTAGAATAATTAAAAATGCTTTTTCAGAATCTGAGGAATCCAGAAAAGTTAAAGAAAAAAAGTACCACAGATTAAAAAATAAAATGGAGTCATTTAACTGCCCTGGTCTGGGGTAGGAGATATTGGAGCTGAGAAGCAGAATACAGTGAGCCCTGGAGGAAAGGTGGCGGATCTGTGTAGAGATGGCCTCCACACCCAGGTAGTAATCAGTGCTCTGAAGTGTTCAGAGACAAGCCCTGCCCTCCCCTGGGCAGGAATGCTGGAATTATCTCCTGCTCCTACTTAGCTAACTGAATTCCTTTGCAATTTAAGATTTAAGGAGGGAGAGAGAGGCAAGGAGGGAAAGTCTTCACAAAGATTTCAGATAAATTGCTGCTAGGTCCTGGATTTTTATTTCCTTCTACACTTACCCAGCAACGTTTTGCATGTGGAATTCAGATTCCTCTTCTGAGCAGCTTGCTAGCAGGGAAAGAAGAGAGAGGAGGGGTTTTAGTGATCGTTTTTGATGTAATACCCCTGAGAAGTTTCGATTCCAGAGGACTGGTACTCTGGGTCTACGAAGTCCTGGTAAATAGAACTGCTTTTGTGAAGGCCACTATTTTTGTTTATACTCTCCAGGCCCAGGAAGGCAGACACTAACAAAGGCCTCCTTATTTGATCACCAGGGGTCCTTTGATCTCAGCGTGTCTGCTTCACCAGTGTCTTGCCATCCTCAGGCAGGCAGTCTGGTAGCCCTGCACACAGTGTCTGCAGAATTCCACCTTCCACTTAGCTGCAGGGTCACAGCTGAGGGCTGAGAGCTTCTGCATTCATATACTCTCTCTGATTTCCATATACATCACTCTTTTCTGTACAAGTGAAGTTTTATTTTTCTTCCGTTTTGATCTATTGGCAAACACACACACACACACACACACACACACACACACACACACACACACAAAAAAAAAAAAAAAAACACAACAAAACAAATTTTTATTTTATTATTATTGTAATAAACATTGGACTCCCCATTGCTGACTAATGCTTAGCTATTTATATTTTGCATTAGTAATATGGCCATTATGAACACAATCTGTCAGTTAGTTAACTGTCATCATGATCTCATGCTATCTCCTGTTCACACTAGGCAATTAGCCAATGTACTGCATAAAGGTACCCAGACAAAATGACCATTTCCTAAGTTATCTTAGACTGTCCACAATGGTAGATAGAGCCAGCCCTTTAAGACAGTAACAGAACTAAGCACAGTTAGAAGATTCCTTGACTTGGGTTCATCACTGTTCATGACTAACCTGCTGGGAGTGACAAAAGGTTCTGGCATGTCCGCATCCCTTGCTGACTGCACAACCACATACAGTGGGTAGGAAAAATCAGACGAAACAGAGAGTCTGGACATTTTTCATTCTGCTGTGCAAAATGAAGACGCTGGTATGAGAAATGACCATTCAGAGACTGTGGCAGGAGAACTTCCTTTGACTGAACACTCGCTATGAGCTACGCACATGTGTTGTTGCACAAACAACAACTCCACGAGGGAAGCAAGATCAGTTGAGTAAGCTCTCCAAAGCCACAGAGCTGATCCTCAGAAGAAAGCCCATTTTCAACCAAAGCCTACGTCTCAGTCAAGCCCGCATTCTTTCCGTTTTTCCACAAGCCACTTCAAAGGCAGCCGAATCACTGCTTGAGTCTGGAAAGGTATTCTCAATTTTTCTGTCATTTCTACTTTCAGGATAATTGTGCCACCTATTCAAAGAATGTTCTCAAGGAAACTGCAAAATGTTCCCAGCATTTTAGCATAGACATTTATTTAGGGAAATACTCAATCTAAATTAAAGATTTTTTTCTTATATAAGACCTTTTCTTACAAAATATCTCTAAATCTCAGATTGTTTTGCTCTGTGTTCCCCTTGGAGCTTTTCCATTTTGAGAATATCAGAGAGGCAATCACTGTAACAGAATTATTAATTACCTTTAATAAAAAGGGAGTGGTGACCTGAATCCTAGGAGATGTGAGGTCAGGCAGGTGTGCTGTTCCTCAGTTGGTGGGAATAAGGGTGCAAGGAACCCTCCCTATTTGCAGGAGTCTGACCTTTCCCAGGAAGAAGAGGTTTCTAGTTAATCCGCCCACTGATCTGCTCAGTAACTTCCATATAAACAATAAAACCACCTTCGTTTTCTGTTTACAAGCAAGCAACCTGTGGTTGCTCGTTGCCCAGATCTGACCACCAGTGACATTAATCCACAGAGTGTAAGACAGGAAGGGAATTGGGGAGTCTGGAGCCAGGATTTTGCAAGTCGACTTAACATGAAAAGAACAGGGTTACTAGGAGAAGGAAGAGGGGGGGAGAAGAGGAAACATTTTTGTCCTGGAATCCTCTGCTCTTTTCCGTTTAATTTCAGTAAACAGAAGCATTGCCTTCTCAGTACATAGAAGCATTTGTTTTACATTCTCTTTCCGCTCTTTCCCTGCCCATGTTTGGCCCCATAACATTTGCGGACTTGAGAAGCCAGGTGTAAAATGTCGTCCTGAACTTTAACTAAAGGGACATCCAGGTCTGCTGTGCTTTTGTGCTCTCCTACAAGATTAGGCTCAGGTTTTGTGCGAAGTGAGCAGAAGCACTCCGGGCTCTGGCTGCATCTTCAGAGAAGATATTCCCAGGAAGCTGAATAAGGCCGGTGAGACTCTGGAGTCTCCTCAAAAGAGGGATCCAGAGCTGTCAACACTATTTCCCAGATCTCTCTTTTCCGGGGAGTTTTGGAATGTTCCTAATAAGAAGCATGCTTTCTCAGTGTGAGCATCAACTGCTCTGTACAAAATACTAGGACTTCCCAGAGATCAGTGTGTAATCATAGAAAGTGCACTGAATTAAGTAACAGCCACACCGTCTCCACTAACCAGTTTTCCCACTCACCTAGTACAAGTTATTTTTGCCAAATCGTAGACATTTTTTAAACATGAGAAAAATGATAGCAGTGATATATCTACCTCATAGGATTGCTATGCTTTTCAAATGAAATAATATACGCAAGAATGGTCACAACTCTAATGCATTGTACAATTATAAGGTGTGTGTGTGTGTGTGTGTGCAATTAATCAGTCATTAATTTATCAGATATTAACTAAATATTTATATGTAATATGCACTCTAGTAACTGCTGGTCTTTTCCATTTAGGATCTTACGTATTGGTTGAAAATAGTGGGACAATAGAAGAGAATTCTCATTTACCCCAAACTGTCCAGATTTTAAGAGTTTTGTATAAGGTATATAATTTCATCTTTCCTACCATGATCACCAACATCATGTTAACTCTAATTTCTTGAGCACTTACAATGTACCAGGTGCTAAATCAAACACTACCAGGTAGCTTATTTAATCCTGTAGTTTATTTAACCCTGGCCAATGTGAGAGGTACATATTAGTATTCTCCTCACAGATTAAAACAGCGGTTCTCAACCTGTGGGTCGCAACTCCTTTGGGGGTTGAAAGACCCTTTCACAGGGGTCGCCTAAGACCATCAGAAAACACATATATAATTACATATTGGTTTTGTGATTAATCACTATGCTTTAATTATGTTCAATTTGTATCAATGAAATTGGGGGTCACCACAACATGAGGAACTGTATTAAAGGGTCGTGGCATTAGGAAGGTTGTCCACTGCTCTCGGGGATAACTTGCTCACCACTAGGTTGTAATGGCAGATTCCAGTCCAGGTCTGCCCAATTCTAAAACCCCCGCTCTCAACCTCCATCCAATTAAATAGCATCACCCAATTTACAGATGACACATCTGAGACCATGGAGGTTAAATAATAGTCTAAGGTTGTACAGCACGGAGCAGGTCTAAGAGTTAAGCCTGATAGCATTTGCTGGCAAAGCCCTGGTCTTTCCACCATCTGCTCAGCACCCAGGCAGAGACTGCGCTGCAGAATGATAGCATTTCAATGAAAGAGAAATTATTTGAAACAGTTAAAACTCAGAAAAGGATTCCCTTTGAACCATTTTACTTTTAAAGACTGTAAGAAATCTTATTTATAGTACTTAATTTCACTTCTCATTTTATTAACATGACGGCGGTGGTGTTTTTTCCTTTTGTTATAACCTGCTGATTTTGTAGGTTGTATTATTTTATGGTGCATCCTTTCAATTTTTTTCTATTATTTCACACTGAGTGTTTTAATAGGCTTTTAAGAAAATTTCATTTATTTCTCACAAAATATTTCTTTCTTGGAAAGATTCTCTTTGGTGCCTCTCCAGCTGAGGAATAGTCTCCCCAGCTGTAGCAAAAGTTGTTAGCTCTCTGTTCTCTCCTACCGGTCTATGGAGATGAGCTTCTGATATTTATTGCTAAGGGCTGTTTTCTCTGTTTATATCCTGCTGTTGAAACGAACTGTTCGATAAACTCCTTAATGAAGGTGGTTGAAGCCTTTCCTTTTGCTTTCCTTTCTGTTGCTGTTGAGATGACAGTGTAGGAAACAGTTTCTGTGCTTTTAACTTTCCGTGAACTTGAAATGCCCTAATAAATTATCCTGAAATCATTAATGGCAGAAAAAGTCACGAGCTTAGAACTAGAATGTTTTTAGCAAGCACTCACGCTTTCAAGCTTATATTGTCTGCAAAATAAATTCTCCCACAATTCAATCTCCATAAGGTTTTTGTGATAAAGGCCCCATATGGCTTTAAGGTTCATTATGTATTGTATTCCAATGTAATAGAGCCCTGACCGCGTGATGTTAAATCAGTACTTCAACAAAAGAACACAATTTTGATGGAGAGAAGATGATTTTCTAAAGCCCTGCGAGGGTCCTATAGCATAATTAGTTGGACTCCTGAATAATAATTATTTATATTAAATTCTCCAGTAAATTTCAAAGAAGTTAAAGTACTTTTCAACATGTGGGCTCTGAGAAAGTTGAAACCATCTAGAGTCTAGAGCTAGACTCAGCTGGACAGGTTGGCCAGGCAAAGATGCCCTTTCTTAGTTGGCATGCCGGCTGTAGAAACAATGCAGTAAAATAGGAAGGGGACTGGTCTTGGGTCAAGAATGAGGAAGAAATGGCTGTCCACTCCCCTGAAGGTTTATCTTCAATCCTAGAACATTTAAAGTCACCTATGATTACTTTTCTCTCATCTCCCACTGCCAATTTGTCCCAGAGTCTCTCTAGCCACCGCAAACCCTCACCACCGCTTCTTTATTCAGAGTCTCAGTTCTGAGCTCAAAGTCCACCACACCCTGGACCCCGTATGACCACGTAGTCTCCTCACTGCTGCCAGGATCATCTACGCGAGTCCAGGTTTACAGAAGTGTTTATTCCAATGGAAGGTTCTTCTTTGCCCAGAAATTAAGATCACTGTTAAGAGTGATGACTATCTGAGTCGTGTAACCGTCATCGGGTGTCTGACTCTTGTTCCTCACCTGTACAGCGGGAATAATTCATTCACTCACTTACTCATTTCGTAATACTTGTTGAGATCCTCCTATCAGGCAAATGCACGAGAGGTACACAAAGGAACTAGGCAAACTCCTGCCTCACGAAGCTTACATTCTCATGGGCTCCAAGGACAAGGGAGTCAAGCCCCAGCACAGGAGGGTCTCAAAGCAACCAGAGGGACAAACACAAATATAACTGACTATCTACGCAAATACGAACATTTAAAATGTATAAAATATCTTTCATCCTTGATATTTGCATGTCAATATGGTAAAAAAAATTAAAAAAAAGATTTTCAAAAGAATCTGAATAGACTAAACGATACATAGTGAAGACACTGCTCATCCCAGAAGAAATTGAGAAATTGAGAGTAACGCTAATAAAGCTGTTGAAAGTAATAAAGACATACTCATGGAAAGTGTTTGGCACATAGTAAACATTAAGTATATCTTACCATGAGTAGGACACTTCTTCAACTGGGCTCCAGCCTTCCTTGTTAACCTCCCATACCACCTCACCACTGCCCTCAAACAACCAGGTCCCAACTTTATTGGACTGGATGTCCCCTGCCCCTTGCCTCTGCAGCTTAGTCTAAAATGCCTAAGAACATTCTGCTTCTTTTATTTTTTAAAATACACTTTTATTGATGTCAGAGAGGAAGGGAGAGGGAGAGAGAGAAACATCAATGATGAGAGAGAATCATTGATTGGCTGCCTCCTGCATGCCTCATACTGGGGATTGAGCCTGCAACCTGGGCATCTAGCCTGACTGGGAACAGTGAGCTTCTAGTTCATAGGTTGATGCTCAACCACTGAGCCTTGCCAGCGAGGCCACATTCTGCTTCTTATTTTACTTCTTCCCCCTCTTATCAGTTGGATCCTCAAAACTAAGAGGATGTTACCAGTACTTGCATGGGGGAAATTCTTATAAGTAGTTTGTAAATCAAAAAATTAAAAACATTTTTATTTAAGATGTAACTGGTTTGGAAATAGATTGTATTATATTTTGAAGCTTTGAAGAACTTATGCGGCCAGTGTATACCGAGGATGAAAGTAGAAATATCATCTGCCCAATCTTCCTAGATACCTGTTTTCTTTGTCTAATGGAGAGCATTACAATAATGAACGTGGATGCCTTCACATGGGGCAAGTAAGTGCTCTCCATTCAGCCAAGACCCCACCAGGCTCCATTGTTTTACATCTAGAAGTCTGCACTCACTTAAATTACCTGTGTGCCCCCTGTGGTCATATAACATTGCCATCTCTGATATAGTTAGGTAAATGGCAGCCTTCTCTTAGCCACTATAGTTGGTTAAAGAGAACAGCACATTTTCTGCTTTCTAATACTTATCTGATTCAAAATAGAAATCCAGAGACTGATCAGAGCTTGCTTCAATACAGATTTACTAGAAATTTTAGGAGGTGTGGGTGATATTAGGAGATATTCAGTACTCTTACTGTCCATGACATCAAGAGGAATCTATATCAAACTTTAAACTTTGGTCATGTTATCAGAAAGAAAAGTGAATTCTAAGACTCGAGAAAGAAATACAACTGTAGCAAAGTGTACTGGATTCTTATTATTATTGAACATAATACCATAAACCCTAAAACCACCCATAATATTTTGGATAATGATGAAAAACATATCCAAGTAAAAATGGAAATTTTTTATAAACTATCTTGTTTTACAATACACAATCTATAAAGCTAATATAACTGAGAGAATTTCTTTGGCAGGGCTATTGTTGGAGCCGTAATCATAAAACTTCCTGGTACACTCAAATTATATTAGACATGTTATATCATTTATTGCAAAGGATAAAAATAATCACATTTATGGAAGAAGCTGTTTCTGCGGCTTGAATTTATGACAGGAGAAACTTAGAAAGTGAGATCTAAGAAATCCTAAATTGGAATTTAAGTTCGCACGATTGAAAGGAGACAGAAACCAGTTTGTGAGCAGTTTATGCTAGAATTACTGTAAGTGCAGAAAATAAAATATTTAGAAACTTTTATAGCAATTTGACATTGCTGTAACATTATATTGTATTTTATAAAAATATGACTCCTCCATGAGCTGGAAATTAAAAAACTGAAGACAAAAAGCTGCCCTTCTCCACAGAGAGCTTAAAAGTCCCTCTTTGAGATGATAACGACCCATAAGCAATGTCCTAAGAGCAGAGGGTTGAATATCAGACAGACTTTTGTTCAGTTCTGCTTCTGCATACACTGACCCTGTGACCTGAGGATATTATTTAACTGTCTGACACTCAGTTGACCCTGTAAACTGAGGGCAAAAATAGTATCTTAAGTCTTCCTTTGAGTGAATAAAATGAGATCATGTTTATAAAGAAATCAGCGTATTTCCAGAGTTTTCTTAAAAAAAAAAAAATGAAAACCTGTTACAACTAGAAAAAATGCAACCTCTACAAAGTATGTGGAGAACTTTGCGGGGGGAGGGGGAGGATAACTTTGTATCTTTTCAGAGGACTGATTATAATGATTGAACAGTTTCAGTTTGGATATGAATGTTAGGTCATCTATCAAATGAATACTCTACCTTCTAGCATTAAAAACGTAATTAAATCATTCCAACACAAACACTGTTCTGTGAGTAAATCACATTTCTAATCTAGGGTTATTTTATATGTCAATTGCTAATCTTTTTTTTTCCTCTCTCTGCTACAAGAGGTAAAATATATACATGCAGCTCCCATGTATCTTTCTTGCCGTTCTTGGTTGGATCAGTATTCTCCGGGCCAATTTTTAAAGCAGCTATCCTATGTTGCAATAGGTAATTTTCCATGTCTATTTTAAGTTTAATATTTCTCACTCGACCCACTCGGAAGTATGTTTTACAGCACCATTATCCAGTCCCCTCAATGAGATAGATGTCTTCCCTTGGGCAATTGAAGCAAGGTTACCCATTTGTATCATCTACGAGCCAATCTCCAATTCTATGTGTACATGACCAACTATGTCTCAAGAAACAGTTTCTTGATACTTGTTCAGAGCCCTTCTAATGATGGATACTGCGTCTCCTATGATAAGAAAAATAATAATTAATATTTGGATTTTACTTTAAATACATAGTGCACTTTTTTTTTTTTTTTGGTATTTTTTAATCCTCACCCCAGGATAGTTTTCCATTGATTTTTAGAGAGAAGAGAGAGGGGAAGACCAAGAGAAATATCAATGCAAGAGAAACACATTGATTGGTTGCCTCCAGCACGCACCCTGATCAGGGCTGGGTTGGGGAGGAGCCTGCAACCCGAGGTACATGCCCTTGACCAGAATCAAGCTGGGGACCCTTCAGTCCACAGGCTGACGCTCTGTCCTTCGAGCCGACTGGCCAGGGCCATAATGTACTTTTATATGCATTGCTTTATTTACTCATCACAATCCAGTGGACTGAAAGAACCAAACTTCTCCCCAGCTTCTGAAAGAGTTCTACAAGTCACAGACAAGAGAAGCTTAACAATCAGTGCCCGCTGATCAGAAGTAGACATCCCTGGACCAAAGGTGACAACCGCTGGTTATTTCTTTTCTAATGGACCGCTTTCTGCTAAAAGACATTATATAACTCCAGTACCCTAAGCCACATGCACTTCTCTCAATTCTAGATTATATTTGATTACCGGATTTTCTTTTAATGAAACATTTATAATCATTTCCTTTACAACATCAATGCGCTCAGTTCCAGGAAAAATAAAGATTCATTAAATTATCAAATGCCAGTAATAGTTTTGTTTAAACCAGTAATGCTATATGTATATATAAATACCCAGAAATTATATTTTAAATTATTAACAAGGCTGTTTTACTAAAGACAAGAAGATCAGCGGAGGATATAGGCACGAAACAGAACTAGGCTTTGCCTATGAAAGGTTTCTAACTACCGAGATAGAAATGAGAAAGGGATCGCTGGTTGTTTATAAGAAGTTTCTCTAAAATAGAGCTATCTTGCAGTTTATGCATCCCTTGCATTCGATGTCTTTTCCCCAAGGGGCTAAAAATGAACAAGTGGCAGAGTCAAGTCTGAAACACGTTTCTAGACTCCAGACGCAGGTGCCGTCCTACCCCTCCGCTGGACAGCCAACGAGACTGTATTCATGATCTAACTCCCACATCATGCCAGCATGTCACATGTGTAATCCAAGGCTGTCTCCCTGGGATCACTGGTGTGTTGAACTATAGAATCCGAAAAGCCTAAGATTGTGTTTGTTAGAGTTGGGATTTAAGCCTGTCTGAATATGCCACTTTCTAGCCAAACAAACCAAACCAAAACCGAGGGCACTCTGCCAAGACAAACTTTCAAACCCCAAGTTTAAAAACATTGCAATTACCGGCATGTAGCACTCCAATGTAAATGTTGTCACATTGGGCCAGACCATCAGCTCAGGAGAGGCCAGAATGGTGGGAGGGGTTCAGGGAAAATTGCTTGGTGTCATTGACTAATCCTTATTGACAATGGCAGAGAATGTGACTTGCCTGCCTCAGTAGTCCTTCTCCCCTTCCTCCTCTAACAAAACCCTGAATTTTAGGGGGACACATTGTGTCTTACCCAAAGGGTTATACTTACCAGTGAACTTTTTGCATGTTAACTCCTGTTGCTTTTATTCAAACCTCATCGCTTCTGGACCAAATTGATGTAACAAACAAAATCCAAATACAATTATAGTTTTCCTCTGCTCAAAATTCTTTAGTGCTCTTTATAATTTAGAATACTATAAGGCTAACTCCTTAAATTGGTTCACAAGACCCTCAAATATCTGAGCCTTGGCCATCTGTCTAGTCTGACCCTTTGCCATTTTCCCTCCATATATCCTGCACTACAGCAATACTGCCTTACATGAACCTTCCTGAACATATCAACCACCTATGAACGTGTTCCTTCTTTACCTTTGTAAAAGCACTTACTCATGCTTTGTGAAACCTTGAAGCATCCTCTAATATTACCCCTCTTCCTGGACAGAAGCTGATATTCCCTGCCAGGTTCTCAAAAATCATCTATATATTCCCTTTTTATGGCTCTTATAACACTTCTTTATAGCTATTTCCAAAATCTATATGTGAGTTCTTGAAGGGAATGTTTTCGTTGTTCATCTTTACGATCTCAAGACCTTCTGTAGAATATCAGACAATGTGGGCATTCAATACACATTTTATTACAGAATAATAGATAGCTGGTGATATTGGTGAGGTACTGTTCATTTTTACACTGTTAACACTTCTTTCTTTTACTAGCATTTTCCCTTCAGAGATCTCAAGGAGAGGAGAGTCTTGGAAGAGAGTCTCCAAGGTTCCAAGATACCAGTGAAGGCCTCCTCTAATTGTATGCAGCAAGTTAAGATCCTTGACATAAATTTCTTTTTACATAATAATACTTAGAACTGAATTGCATAATGATGTTAAGATTGAGACTGACTGGGATGGTGGAGACACTGTGGTCAGTGTTACTTAATTGTATTAGCTTAATTGATACTCAGAATAACTCTGTGATGGTCTTACTCATTGAATTTCATTATTAAAATACATTTTATGTAGTCATGGTTAGTCATTAACATAGATTTATAGCATGCTGATTCCAAAATTCACTGCATGGAAACAACCCATGAATTGGGTAGTTGTTACCATTGAAAGACAATTTTTTTTATCACTTCCATATGGATTCTTACCTAACTTTTCTAATGTCCCTTGGAAACCCTTGACCTGACCCTTGGAGCAGCTGGTATTTAATGACAAGATTGTGGAGTCATTGAAAAATCACTGGTTTTCCCAACCAGTCACCATAACTTACCAGCTACTCTCAAAGCCATAGCTAGAACTTGTCAAAAATAGGTATCCTAGGCATATTTTTTTTCTTGGTTTTCCTTTCTCTATAATGTACTTGAGATTCCAGAGAGAGAGAAGGCTGCCAGTACTGCTCCATGAATTCACTTTCTTACCTACTCAGAGACTTACCTGTCTCAAGTTCATTGTCAAGGTTGAAGTGAGAAAACAATTAACTTTCCATCCCAGAAAAAATTGATGATGGCACAGGTAGTTACATTAAATGATATTATGGCACTTGGAAGATCATGCTTCTAGTAAAAATAATCTTGCTCATTGTCTTGATACTATGAAAATATATCAGTATATCATAGTTCCTTTGTGGTGAGACATTTTTTAAATCTTAAAGAATTACTTTAAACCAACTAGTCACCCTTCAAATATCAATCCCCTCTCTGTTACTAGTACTTTATATGCTTAAGCTCATTAGATCAATTTCCAGGGTTGTTACAGACCAAATCAAAGTAGAGAAGAATGGTTCAGAGATAGGAGCAAAAATAATAGACTGGGATATGACATCATAATGATGTACCCATGGTGCTTCTGGAATTAAAGAAATGATAACAAGATTTAAAAAATATATATATTTTTATTCATTTAAGAGAGAGATAGAAACATCAATGATGAGAGAGAATCATCAATCAGCTACCTCCTGCAACCCCCTCACCACACACACATTGGGGATAGAACTCGCAACCTGGGCCCATGTCCTGACTAGGAATCTAATGCTTAACCACTGAGCCAGGCTGATAATAAGATTTATTGAGTATTTATTTTATGCCAGGTATTATTCTAGAGAATGTGTATTTGTTATTTACTTAATTTAACATTGTAAGAGTAAGTGCACTATCCTCATTTTATAAATGAAATAACTTGGGATTAAAAGTATAAGTATCCTGCCTATAGTCATAGAATTATTGTAAGCATTACTATGAGAATTTAACTTGGACATGTTGGAATCTGAAACATATGCTTTTTTCTAAATTCCTTGTGGTCTCTGTACAAGGGGTAATCAAATGCCAGCACTAAGAACAGTCTACCAGGCTCTTACTACTTGTTAGTTGCTAGGGATACAGTTGTAAACAAAATCAAGAAGTCTTTATTTTATATCAACTTTATATAATAGTGGAAGTACACTTGGTTTTATTTTTTATGACTATCTATAAATAACTTTCATATTGACAAAAATATACTGTATTATATACTCTCTAGTGCATATATTTGAAAAAATATATATTTATATATTTCACAAATGATAAAAAAGTAAAATGTACTTGTGTTTAAATAAAAAAAAGTTTCCCCTGTTGAAAAGCTATGAAGAGGATACACATTGGCCAATTGAACTAAAAATATAAACTAAGCTGTTAACACCTACAGAGCTTAGTATGAATGTTGAATTTTAAACATGTTAAATAATGCAGTGCCTTATACACACTGAAAACCTGGTTAAGTATGTGCACGTCTAGACATCTTAGCTGAGTCACTGATGGATTTTAAGGTATTTTAAAATTACTGAATAAATATTTTATCTCACAGTTATAGGTGGCCAAATGTATGTCTACCTCTATTATAGTTGTGATAATTGAATGCATCAAGATATAATTATTTTCCAACTTAGATGTAATTTTTCTTAAATATCAAAAGTTATGATGATGCGAGTCCTGCCTCCAATTTATAATTTCTTATTTTTAGAGCATTTTGGATTTTTGAAAGAACTCAGTACACAAAATTCATGCAAAGCTACTACTATATGAATGAGAAATAAATGAGTTTAACTTTTCTACTGATCTAAATAATTCCCTATGTACATCCCATTCCTGGTATTCACTGGAATAAAAAATAAGAAAATAGTATAATCCTAGGAAACCAACCTCAAAAACTAAAACAAACAAACAAACCAAAAAGAAAATAAAACCCTTTTTTTAAGATTGGAAACCAAAAGTATTTACATGTTTTAATTTTATGCTTCTTTACTTTTATATTTCAAGTACTGAAAACTTTTAAAAAAATCTTACACCCTCTGGAGTTCAAATATTTTAGCTAATGTTTTTAATAAGGCATTTGGCATATCTATATATATAAAAGGCTAAGTGCCCATCCGACCAGTGGCTATGATGCACACTGACCACTAGGGGGAAGATGCTCAGTGCAGGAGCTGCCAAGCTGCATTGACTTGGCAGCGGCAGTTCTCGGGTGACGCACCCCGGAACCAGAGAGGAGGGAGCCTGATCTCAGGGTGCATCACCAGAAACTCCCTCTCCCAATCTGGGACCCCTTGGGGGATGTTGGAGAGCCAGTTTCAGGCTGATTCCCACAGGCTAGGCCGAAGTACCCCACCTGCCAGAGGGACCCCGCTCACTCCACAGATGCCTTTTGAGCTGCAGCCTCACCCCAGGTGTGGCAGACTGGGGCGTGGGGGGGACTGCAGGAGGTTGGCTCTAGGGCTTGTCCAGCCTGTCTCACCCAGTCCCACCCTGCTGGCCACCTTCTAATTAATTTCCTTTCAATGTGCACAAATCCGTGCTCAGGGGCACTAGTATATCAATAAAATGAAGTATTATGGTGAAAACACAGAACACTGAAGAATACACCCATTATCAGCTAAGCAATTTTAGCAAATCCAATTTTAAGCTCCACCTTACACTTTCATTACCAATCATGCTCATTGCCTTGTTTGAAGTCACATTCTTTAGTTCATTGATGTTTGTCACTTATAAGACATCCATAATTGAACTGTGCAATTCTGGAAAAATTCACAGATCTTACTATGGTAGGGAAGACCCCAAACCTCTCATTTTTACATGTAAAACAATTTTCAGTGAAACCTAGGGTCTTAGCTAAAGTAAAAAGACAATATAAAGACTGTCTTTAACCAGAGAATTACAAATAGGCACATGATTAATAAATATATAGAGACAGTACACACTTTAACACTATGAAAATATAGGCAATGGTGTTTGGTTTTGAACTTTTGGGAAATAGGAAGGCACCCATGTGTTCTAAGGCTTAGACATGACATGATAAAAATGTGTTTTAGAAAAGATTTACCTGACTAATCAGGGAAGGTAGAAGAGCAAGAGACTCAGGCATCATTAGGTGTCAATTAATATGACAAGGAAGTGAGAAACCGTAAGGAGGTATTTAATTGTAGGATACTCATATCAATCTTTCCCATAAATAATACTCTTAACGAATAATATTTGTGCCTGTGTCCTTGTTTAGCTTAGAGAAACGCACTAGTCAAACTCACTACTGCCTCAATTTTACTTGAGACTTTTTGAAAAAAAAAAAAAAAAAGGTTATCATTAAGATGTTCCACATGTGCTATTCAAAAGCTCTTGTAGCTAAGCCAATAAACCAATTAGATCAGCCTAAACAAATTCTTAACCTCTGAGAATTTCCTGTACCTTATGCATGTGTAAACATTTATGGCATTATAAAAATTGTAAGAGTAGAAAAATGCAATTCTGGCATCTGTTTGTCAAATAAAGTTCTCTTAACTTTATTTCCACAAGTTTTATAAAAATGTTCATGGGAAAGTATCAGTAGATTTAAAAAAATCTAAACAGTTGTGTATCTGCCATGTGGAAGTAAATGGTTATAAACATTAATCTCAGTATTTATTAGTGTAGATGTCCGTTAATGTGCTGTAACTCAAGTTGAGAATGTACTACAAAGGCAAAAAAAGCAAAAACAAAGTAATATTCTTAGAAAAATATTTTAGTTATATTATCTCACATATTTCTGTGTTCACCTTTACAGATCTTGTAAAAGAAATATTTGTTCAAAGGGTATTTTCACTAACAAAGGTAAATCAACCAATCTAGAAAAAAAAAGTGAAGTATCAAAAGAAGAAACATTCAAAGAAAACATGCTTTCTATTTGGTCTATTTACATTTTACAAACTCTCACAACATGCGTAATTTTTGGTCATGATGATGATGACCAAGGTGAATATTTCTGACATGAGTTCCCAATAGAAATAGTATAAAGGTAAACGATAGACAAATATACACTCTTTATTAATAATGGACATTGACTTATAAGTGTTTCCTTTATCTCCCCTCTATTACCACCTCCACCTCACCATCATCACCACCAGCCAGAGTCAGGGCCTAATGCATTCCACTGGACTTATATTTTCTTGAAGCCTAGTTTTAATCCTAAAAAAAATCATGTGAATTTCAAATATTCTGCCATAATGTATACATATTTATTTTTCTATAAAAGTTTTTTGCCTGCCTTAACTGGTTTGGCTCAATGGATAGAGCGTTGGCCTGCAGACTCAAGGGTCCCAGGCTCAAGTCCCGGTGAAGGGCATGTTCCTTGGTTGCGGGCAAGTCCCCAGTGGGGAGTGTGCAGGAGGCAGCTGATTGATGTTTCTCTCTTATCGATGTTTCTAACTCTCTATCCCTCCCCCTTCCTCTCTGTGAAAAATCAATAAAATATATTTAAAAAAAAAGGTTTTTGCCTTCTCCAAATCTTCCAGGAAGATGTAGATTATTACTCCCGTGGCTTAGTGGACACCAACATACTGTCTCACCTTGCCAGTTCAACTGGAAAAGCACTTCTACAATGTTCAATTATCAGACCCCAATGAACTAAAGTAGGTATAAAAAGAGTATTCAGCCCCAAATCTCCAACCCTCTGCTTGTTATTTTGGTACCCAGTTATCCTTCTGGTAAAGAATGGAAAAAATTAGATGTCACTTTCAAGAGAAAAGAACTTCATCATTTTACTTCACCAGACATATCGACTTTCTATTAGAAAAGAGCAGAACAATGCAATTCAAAAAGGAAGAAACAAGAGGATGAGAAAAGACCAACAAAGAAGAGCAAAGAGTTGACCTACTGTGTAAATATCCCTAATTTCAGTTCTCATCTCTTAGCTCCACAGCCACTGGTGTTCTTTGCCTTGACTCATTAAAATGCTTTTCCTTAGGGATTGAGTTGGATCTTTGTTTCTCCTTCAGGTTAGATTCTGACCACTATCATTTCTCTATATTTTGAAATTTCTTTTAACACAGGGATATTTACAATTAATTATAGATATTATTTTTTATAATAGGAACATTAACACAATATGACCTGGAACATTAGGATATTAATTCTCTATTCTTTCCATTTCCTTCTAGAATCAGCCTGGGATCAATGGATAACTCAGCTTCTTAAGGTCTCCTAACTCACCTCTGTTGGGTGCATCCAGAAGTTAATAAATTGAATCAGATCATGGCTTTGGTCATTTTTACCACAAGCCTGATACATTCTATCAGGAAATCACCTTCTATTTGTTTGTCATCTCTAGTCATGATATTGAGCAAACAAGTACATTAGACAGTTTATACAATGCATAACAGATAATCAATGATACCTAAATTCAGCAAGGCAAAGAATCTCATACCATCTCTGTGGGATAAGTAAATAACTATAGATAATATCACCTAAGAAACAACAAACTCAGCAGTTCAGTTAGCAGAAGTGCCAGAATAAAAATCCAGGTCATATTGGCCCTGCCAAGGAAGTCCTTAACTATGTGGTCCTATGTCCTTCCTCCCCTTTTGTATCCATCTCAGAGAACTTAAATTCTTAAATTTCTTTTTCCAATGTGTCTAACATTCTCTCAATTTCTCTTTCCCTAACAATGTAAGTAGTGTGTGTGAGTGTGTGTGTGAGTGTGTGTGTGTGTGTGTGTGTGTGTGTGTGTGTGTGTGTGTGTGTGGTTTGTTAAGAAAGAAAAGAATGCCGAAACCGGTTTGGCTCAGTGGATAGAGCATCGGCCTGCGGACTGAGGGGTCCCAGGTTCGATTCCGGTCAGGGGCATGTACCTGGGTTGCGGGCACTTCCCCAGTGGGGAGCGTGCAGGAGGCAGCTGATCGATGTTTCTCTCTCATAGATGTTTCTAACTCTCTATCTCTCTCCCTTCCTCTCTGTAAAAAATCAATAAAATATATTTTAAAAAAAAAGAAAGAAAAGAAAAAAAAAGTAAACTTCTATACTATTTAAATATTTCCCATTATTTTAAATTTATTTTCTGAAAACTATTTGATAAGAAAAAAAGACTAAAATATGCTGGCTTGTAGCAATACTATTTGAAATTCCTCTATGTTCACTATAAGAAGAATTGTTTCTTAAGTATATTCCTCCTTAAAATTGTAGTATAACCAGTCTTTTCTGTGTCATAAGGTTTAGAATGACAAGATTATTTTTAATTATACTTTTAAAATTATAAGAAGTTTAGAGAAAACCTAGGGAAAATTCATAAATATTTGTTTGGAAATACCACTGACATTCTACACTAATAAAAGAGAAATATGCAAATTGGTGTCATTTCGCTACACCCACCAGCCAATCATAGAAACTATGCAAATTAACCCAACAAAGCTGGTGGTTAATTTACATATGCAGGAGAGGAGCCAAGACTGAAGGCTCTGGCCAGAGTGAAGACTGAAGACTGAAGACTGAAGAGGCTTAGCTTCTCTGCTGTTGCCTCAGCGGAGAAGACAAGCCTCACTGTGGCTGCAGCAGAGAAGCTAAGCCTCGAGCGAGTCCCGGGTGCTGGAAGAAAACCTGTGCCAGCAGCCAGGGGAAGGAAGGCCTGTTGCACAAATCTTCATGCAATGGGCTTCTAGTAATAAATAAGAGACTGAGGTGCAGGCATGTATATATGGTCAGAGGGAGTTTAACTGAACCAAAAGCTCTCCAAAGAAGCCAGGGAAGCAATTTGCCCTTTAATAACCCTGATCAAAAACTTCTGTCATAATCACACAGAGATTGGTTGATTGGCTATGTACTTACAAAAACCTAGAAATCCTGTCAGATTAAAGTCGAAGCATGCTAAATGGACTGAGAAAAGAAAAAAAAAAATACTTCATTCATCTTAAAAACATTTCAAATAATAGCTTTCTTTAGGGTGACATACCAATCTCATAAGGACTAAATTTCTTTCAGGAAGATAACTTATTGTTTCTGTTGTTGGTTTTCTCATCATCACAATTATCATCATTGTCCTCATCTTTCCCACCCTGCAGTACTTTTTTAAATTGTGATTTTTTTTCAGCTGAACTGGAACTTGTTCAGAGTGATGCATTATTGTTAAGAAAATTCTTGTATATTGCTATTTGGGTTGTTGTAATAGCAATAATTATATTGTCAATAAATCTCAGAATTATATAGTATAACAATAGAGAAAGTAAGATAAATAATAAAAGTCTAGCCCAGCCTACATTGCTCAGTGGTTGTGTGTCAACCTATGAATCAGGAGGTCACAGTTTGATTTCTCGTCAGGTCATGTGCCCAGGTTGCAGGCTCAATTCTCAGTGTGGGGTGTACAAGAGGCAGATGATCAATGATTCTCCCTCATCATTGATGTTTCTATCTCTCTCTCCCTCTCCCTTCCTCCCTGAAATCAATATCCTATCTAATAAAAGAGAAACATGGTAATTGGTGTAGGACCTCTACCCTTCACATTGGTTAATCAGGGCAATATGCAAATTAACTGCCAGCCAAGATGGCGGCCAGCAGCCAGGCAGCTTGAAACTAACATGAGGCTTGCTTGCTTCAGTGACGGAGGACTGCAACGTTCCCCGCCTGCCTTGCCGGCCTCTGAGCCTGCAGTTTAAGAAACATTGTAACAAATATAGAAGCTAAACAAAACCCCAGAAACCTGCTTTCAGTGAGCCAGGATCTCAGAGCTGGAGTTGATACAGAGTTTTGATTATGGAACTGAAACAAACCAGATACCTGCTTTCAGGAGCAGAGGCCTAAGAGCTGGAGCCTCAGAGCTAAAGCTGGTCCAGAATAAAAAAAGAAAAAGAAAAAAAGGAGCAGTTGGGAGCTTCCGTCACCCGCCAGCCTGAAAACAGCCCTCAGCCCCTCACCCAGACTGTCCAGGCACCCCAGTGGGGACCCCCACACTGAAGGGTGTGTGACCAGCTGCAAACAGCCATCATCCCCTCACCCAGGCTGGCCAGGCACCCCAGTGGGGACCCCCACCCTGAAGGGTGTGTGACCAGCTGCAAACAGCCATCATCCCCACACCCAGGTTGGCCAGGCACCCCAGTGGGGACCCCCACCCTGAAGGGTGTGTGACCAGCTGCAAACAGCCCTCAGCCCCTCACCCAGGCTGGCCAGGCATCCCAGTGGGGACCCCCGCCCTGATCCAGGACACCATTCAGGGCAAACCAGTCGGCCCCCACAGGTGCACCAGGCCTCTATCCTATATTGTAAAAGGGTAAACCTCCCACCACCGGGATCAGCATGACAGGGGCAGAGTCCAAACCCCCTGATCACCCTGCGGCTCTGTGTGTGACAGGGGTTGGCCCCCCAACCCCCACCCCACGGGCCCTGCTCTGTGTGTGACGGGGTAGAGCCATAACCTCCCCATCGGCCCTGCCCTGAGTGTGACAGTGGCGGTGCCCCAACCCCCTGATCTGCCCTGTTCTGTGTGTGACAGGGGGCAGTGCCCCAACTACATTATCGGCCCTACTCTGTGAGTGACAGGGGGGAGCACCTCAACCACCTGATCGGCCCTGCTCTGTGCCTGACAGGGGGGAGCTCCCCCACCCCCTGATGGGACCTGCTCTGTGCGTGACAGGGTACGGAGCCCCAACCCCCCTGATGGGCCCTGCTCTGTGAGTGACAGGGAGCAGTGCCCCAACCCCCTGATTGGCCCTGCTCTGTGCATGACAGGGTGTGGCGCTGCAACCTCCCCATCGACCCTGCCATGAGTGTGACAGGGGGCGGTGCCCCAAGCCCCCAATCGGCCCTACCCTGAGCGTGACTAAGGGTGGCATCACAACCTTCCAATCCGCCTTGCTCCTTGCGTGACAGGGGGCGGCGCCCCAACTCCCCAGTAGGCCCTGCTCTGAGCCCGAACAGGGGCTGCACCTAGGGATTGTGCCTGCCCTCTGCCACCCGGGAGCAGGCCTACGCCAGCAGGTCGTTATCTCCCGAGGGGTCCCAGACTGTGAGAGAGCACAGGCCGGGTGGAGGGACCCCCCTCTCCCCCCCGATTGCACAAAATTTTGTGCACTGGGCCTCTAGTATATATATATATATATATTATGGGTAGGGAAGAGGGGTAAATGTTGCCTTCTAAGAATGCTTATCATTGTTTTGTTGTTGGGATCTCTTTTTGGAGAAGGTAGGGGTTGGGAGAAGCTTGACTTTGTGTCTTCCTCATTAAACTTTGCATTTATACAAAATGAAAAAAAAAAGAAAAGTCTATTGTTTTTTTAAAAAAAGGTGACAAAATAATATAAAACTTTGAATGCTAATTTTATACATATTTATGATCATATTCTTTTGTCATTGCTTTTCTTTAAAACCTTTATTTTAATGTCTATTGAAATATGTTTGAGTAATTTTAAATTAAGCTATTTATATTTTACAGATTGAGTTTGTATGTTTTTTTTTCTTCAAAAACAGAAAGAATAATGTTTTATTAGTAAGAATTATTTAAACTTATAAGCTTCAAAAAATTAAGAAACAGATGCTATATGTAGGATAGCCAGTCACCTTTGCACAATAAAACAAAAATGTAAATTATTTCTTGTTTAAAACCACTCATACAGACGAACCCACAATATATCTTAAAGCAATCTAAAGGACATTGTATATGAGTGTGCATATGTGTGTACACATATATTTGTTTTTAATTTGTTATATGTGTGCCTGTTTGAGACAGTTTAATCTCAATTACCAGCTCACTGCGTTAACAGACTGAAGACTTATTCATAAGGAAATGCATTACGTATATCCTCTACACAGTGATGGCAACAACAGGCAGTCTTTGGATATGAGTTATGTTACAAAGAGCCCTTGGTGTGTAAATGGAATACATCGTTCAGCCAATTTAAGGAAAATATATACGAAACAATATGTTTTCCATAAACATCTTTTTTGTAATATTGGAAATGTAGTTAACGTATTTGCAATATGTTCCCATATCTTATTTTATTCAATTGCCAGAACTTGAAGTTGAACAGAATTAAAGCAATAAGTCTGAATCACAAAGCAATATGAGGTGAAGGAAAATGAATGAAGTATTGTGCTCTGAAATTTGTGTAGAAAGAATATATGAAAAACAGAATAATTCCAAGTTATACTAACCTATACATTTTTAGCTTTCCTGATTCTAAACTAAAACCAATAGAATGTGGCTGGGTTTTTCCTGCAATTCTATAATGTCTCATGCACAGATCTTACTGTTTACCCAAGAACTTTGTTCATAAGTAGACAAATGTGTCTAAATGTAAGATTCCAAGGTGAGTTGGAGAAAATGCCATGCAAAACTCGGAACAGCCCAGATGGTCCATCAACAGTTAATTAAGTAGCAGGTCTTGAAACAACTATGAAGCTGCAAATGCTACGGTCTATTCTAGGGTCCTACAAGAAGAAAATCAAAACTTTTTGTGATCAGGGAATAGGGCTCTGTTACATCATTAGGAACACCAGGCAGTAGTACACACACCTATACACAAAAACACACACAAAATCCACAGTACAGACTAGAAAAATAATGACAAGACTAAGAGGCTGAATGACTCAGGATCTGGGTAATGAGATATAAACTCTTCAGTACAGATTTTTAGTCTTTGCCAACATCTTTAATCTTGTTTAACGCAACTGGGACTAAAAGTCATTAGCCTCTCCCATCTGTTCACATAATTATATAAAACAGAAATGCCTGGATATCCCTGTCCACACTCATTGGTCTCTAGGAGCCCCCAAAACCTTTAGAGTAAACTATCAATATGAGGAACAATATTTAATAATAATTAAGGCAATATTTTATAATAACCAAGGTAAACTGGTTGTTCAAATATGCAAATATGTTCAAATAAGCTGTCTGAGTTTTGGGTTCTCCATCTATAAAATGGTGTTATCAGCACTATAATATAGATAAAAATGTTGTGAGGATGAAATGAGAATAGCAGCACAGTGAAAAGTACATTATAACTGCAATTATGACAACAATGGTGATGAAAAGGATACTGTGTTCCTCAACTTCAATTTATATCATTAAGTATAGAAATCAGTACCTGACACATAATTGTATTCAATAAATATATGCAGAATAAATCAGTGGATATCACAGAATAACTGTGGAATGGATATTGATACCATCATGTCACAAATAATAAAACTCATCCTCAGAGGGATTAAATAATCTCACCCAGCTGGTAACCAGGCTAAGTGGGTGAGCAGACACAGCCCCCGCTGTATCCTGCTTTTCTGTCACAATGCCCTTCCACGTTCACCATTGTGGTTCTTATTGGGTCAACACAGCACACAAGTGAAGCAGAGAAAGCAGGCTTTTTTTCTATTGCAAAAGCAGACAAGTTAGCTGATGTCTAAAGAGGTTGAACATTTTGCCTAAGATCATTGTGTATGTCTTGGGCAAACTGATTGTAAGCTGATTTTTTTTATGTGAGTGAAGGAAGGCAGAGGAATTTTGTTCTGGTCCAAGGATTTCCATGATCTAAGAGATGAACCTAACACAACAGACATTTCTGAGCAAATAAGATTAAGGGAAGTGACGTTATATTCCCAGGCTTTATTAGGGCTGTCATTTGGCCCCTTAGTTGGGACACAATAACTATAAAGAGGTTTTCATTCCTCACTACTGCCTACCAATGTGAATATGCTATTTTACATTTAAAAGGATTCCATTGTATACTTAAATACAGATTCTTTTTTCTTGTATTTGTTTTTTTTTTTTTTTTTCCATTCCATGGAAGAGAAACACATGATGTGACAAGCATTGTAAATGTTGCTCTTCTTGTGAAAAGCTTTTCCACAACAACTTTGAGGCATGTTATCATTGTTAAATGTGGGATGAAACAAAACAATGTTATCTACTTGGTCACAAATTCTTCTGTAATAGGTACATGTGAAGACATCCACTACCTCTAGTTTTGAAAGGATATATTAATAATGATATTAATACAATGAAAAATAACTAAGTTATTTTAATATGCTCTAAGCAATTTACTCCTCATACAAAGACGTTGGTCAATACCTTGCCCTCAGTCACCTAGCTTCTGAGAAGCAGAACTGGGGCTTGAACACGGATGGTATGATTCAGAACCTGTGTTGTCATCAGTGGGTACAACAGAAAGGCTACACTTTGCTGGTACTTAAAGATGCGAATCACTCTTTTAGGTGCCAACAGTTTGGCCGATAAAGTACATTCATGCTTTCATGAAGCCAAAGAATGTCTGCTACCAGCTTTTTTTTAATCCCCACCCAAGGATATTTGCTTATTGATTTGAGAAAAGGAGATAGAGAAACACTGATGTGAAAGAGAAACATCAATCAGTTGCCTCCGGTATGCGCCCTGATGGGGGATCAAATCCATGCCTTTTGGTGTATGTTATAATGCTCTACCCAAATGAGCAACCTGGCCAGGGCATCTGCTAGAAGCTTTTATAAGAAACTAGAGGCCCAGTGCATGAAAATTAAGCACTGGGGAGGGAGGTTATCCTTCAACCTGGCCTGCACCCTCTCACAGTCCTGGACCCTTCGGGGGGTGTCCGCTTTCTGGGTTAGGCTTGCCAGCCATGAGCCTGGCTTCTGGCTGAGCAGTGCTCCCCCTGTGGGAGCACACTGACCACCAGAGGGCAGCTCCTGCATTGAGCGTCTGCCCCCTGCCATTCAGTCTATTTGCATATTAGGGTTTTATTATACAGGGCTAGAGGCCCAGTCCATGAAATTTGTGCACTGGGAGGGGGGGTATCTCAGCCTGGCCTGCGCCCTCTCACAGTCTGGGAGCCCCATGATCAGTAGCCCCTCAGAGGGAGGTCCCGCCCACCTGCCACAGCTCTGCCAGCCAGGTAGCCTGAACCTTCCTCTTTGGGGCCATTGATCAAAGGGATCCATAATCGATCGCCCCAAAGAGGTAGGCCCTGCCTACCCGGCCGGAGCTCTGCGGTGAATCACTCTGCCCACCTGCCTCAGCATTGCTGTGGGGTAGCCTGGGCCTCCCTCTATGGAGCGATCCATTGTGCCCCACAGAGGGAGGCCCCACCCACCCACTGCTGCCCACCAGCCAGTGGCCTGTGCCTCCTGCTGTAATGCGATCATGGAGCAATGGCCAAGCCCCCAACCAATGTCATTGCACTTGCCTTGGCTGGCCTGGCACCAGTGGGTGTCATAGCGTGGTCGCTTGGACAGTTGTTCCACTGTTTGGCCATTTAGTTGATTTGCATATTATGCTTTTATTATTATAGATGGCTATAAAATATAGCTATAGATGGAACACCACTGCTTCTTAAATTTTTTTCTCATAAAACTGCTTTTGAAGAAAGCTTCACCATGGCATCAAGTATTTCCATACAAAAGACATGTGGAGAAACTCAGATTAGACACAAAGTTGTCTCTCTGGACTAATAAATATCCTTCCTTTAATTAGGAAAGGGTAGCCATAAAACTTCTGATTTTCTATATTTACTCTGGCTACTAGAAAGCCCTGAGAGAAACTTTGTGAGTGGATTGTAGTAGCTTTATAAAGCTAAAGTCTGTGGGATTTTTTTTTCCGGATTATTAATCTTATTCTCTATTACGTGGCTCTGCGTCATTTTAATGTAAGTTAATAAAATGCTATTACTATGATGTAAGCATTTTTAGTTTCACTTATGTATTTTTAGCTTCCACATCTTGAAACAGATCTGGTATTTTAGAGAAGCAATCAACTGGACTGTAGTGGGTAATTTTTGTACAATACTTTGGTTGAGTGAATGCTGGAGCCAAATGGTTCGCATTAGTCACTGTCCAAGATAAGCTTACGGTTTTTCAGGACTCCAACAGGTATAGATGTAGTTGAGAAAGGAATATAATTTTCTCAGTCTTTTTCCCACAGACTCCTCTTATATTTCAAAATTATACTGAACATGTTACATAAAATCCAGAGAGATAATAAGACTTATAAATTAATGAAAAGTCACACACATAAATCAGTCACATGGGATTATAATTATAACCCTTATTCACATCAGACTAATACAAGAGTTGATCTTTGACACATAGCTCTGGGTAAAATCAATCCAAAGTACTAATTGCAATATAAAGGCTTTTTTAATAAAAACATAATATGTGAATTGGTTCTTAAGAAAGTATGGAAAATTTTTGGGCAGACTCCATCAAGATAAAAAGATATTCTATGAAACTTGCAAAAACAAGAACCTTTTGACCCATTTATATATTAATATAATGAACAGAATAGTCTCAAGGTTCTAATATAAAGAGTTGAACAAAATGACTAGCAATTACTTAAGGATCCTATAGATTCTTCTTCCTAGTTTGGTTGAGCCCCCAATTATAAAAATTGTGAGAGAGAAAATTACTTTGTTATATAATTTATTCTGTTATGTAATTAGAGAGAAACCCATTTTTAAAAGAAAAAAAAGGAAGGAAAGGTATCTCACCAGGCATCAGTTATTTTTGTATTATTTTATTATTTTGTTTTTCATTAATTGTGTTTCCCATTGAGAAAAATAAGGTATCTAATTCATTGAAGAAAAAAATATATTTTATCCTGTCTTTACCAATACTCATATTGCAGTTGAAAAGATAGAAATTATAAAATTCTAATATACAAGCCTTTTATTATGATAAAGCAGAATGACAGAATCCCAGATAAACCGAAAGTGTACCATCTGATTTGGAAGATGAACTCTTTTGGAACATTCTATTACTACTCTCAACATTTTTTAATACAGTTGTTCTCCCTTATCCACAGTTTTGCTTTTCATGGTTTAGATTACCTGTTCTCAATAGCAGTTCAAAAATACTAAGTGAAAAATTCTAGAAACAAACAATTCATAAGTTTTCTTTTTAATTTATTTGTAAGAGTAATTTTCTACTGCCTGGGTCACTTCTCAGTGCCCCACCCCCTTCCGTCCCAGACATCTAACAATATGGGCCAAGTGTCTTCATTTTGCATGTGAACAACAAGTGTATCTTGCTTGGATTTAACATACACTGAATTTTTCAGAAATTCAATTATCATGTACTTTGAAGAAATATTGAATATGGTTTTTGGATATTTACCAAGAGCTGTTCAATGTATGAGGAAAATCCCTTCACTGAAGGCAACACCCATAGCAAACCCCATGGTTTTCTGGCTGTATTATAGCTGCTTCATTCACTGTGATTTTAAGTATAAAGTAGTTGTCCCTTATCCATAAAAGATATGTTTTCCCCTAAAGGATGCCTGAAATCACAAATAGTACCAAATTCATAAAATGTATCTATTTATTTAATTTCTTTATTGAATTCATAAATTTAAAATTGCATGTTTTCTGGCATAGAGTGATGAAAGCTCATGCCATCCTGTTCCATCCCACCCACCCAGGGCATCCCTTTGTCCAGGGCATCCACGCTGTATATGCTACCCACCTAATAGTCATTAGTAGTCATATCAGTGATCAGATGAGTGCCCAGGTATAACAGGGCTGTGTTCAGGTAACTCTTATAGTACCTAAAGCTACATCATTAGGCCTACATCATTTACCTAGCTTTATCTCATCATATAGGATTTATATCATTTCATATCAGGATGAGTACAGTACAATAAAATTAAGTTGAGAAAGAGACTACATTCACATAACTTTTATTGCAGTATATTATTATAGTTGTTCTATTTTATGATTAATTATTAGTCTTAATCTCTTACTGTGCCTAATTTATAAATTCAATGTTATCATAGATATGTATATATAGAGAAAAATAGTCTATACAGGTTTTGGTACTATCCATGGTTTCAGATATCTACTGGGGGTCTTAGAAAGTATCTTCAGTAGGTAAAGGAGACGACCATATATCACTGACCACACAACTGATTCACCTGCAAATATAGAACACAAAGTACAGAGAAGATACATTTTTCTTGGCAGGATCAATCTTTCTTGTTCAGATACTACTGCTTACAAGACATGACAGACTTCACCTTGGCTGATGGCTTTGCTTTTACTATCACCTGCTAAAAGAGAGAAGAATGACTGCACTGGGCAAGTGTCCCAACCTAATAAGCTCTACTAAGGGAAAGAGAATTAAGGGAACCTGGCTTGTATGGCTAATTAAAGTTATGTCTATGGGCAAGAATCTCTGTTACCTGCTGTCACTGAGAATCTTTTAAAATTTTTTTTGTTAATACCCACCCAAGGATATTTTTTCCATTGATTTTTAGAAAGAGTGGAAGGGAGTGGGCAGGGAGAGAGAGAAACATTGATGTGTGAGACATATCGATTGGTTGCCTCCCACACGCACCTTGACCATGCCTGGGATTGGTATATGCCCTTGACCCTGAATAGAATCTGCAACCCTTCAGTGTGCAGGCTGGAGCTCTAACCAGTGAACAATAAGAGCTAGGGCTGTCACTGAGAGTATTTGAGAAGCATTTGACCAACCATGTTTTCATCTGCTGGCATTCTTCAGCTCTCTTCAGATACCCTCTGCATCTCAATGTTAGTATTCACTAACATTGGTGTATACTTTTGGCAACAATCATTTCATCTTTTTTCTTTTCCAAAGTTAAATATTTTATACATTTCCCCCCCACAGGGTATTAGAAAAGCCAATGAATGCAGAGAAAATCCCATTAAGCATAGTCAGGAATGGAAGATAACACAATGTTTCTTCTTTATTTTTTAAATTAACACAAGCACATGCATGCTCCTTTGCAGGGCTAGCTTATTGAAGACTCATTGGTAAAAGTTATTGTAAGCGGACCTGGCTGGGTGGCTCAGTTGGTTGGACCTTCGCCAGTACACCAGAAAAGGTTGCAGGTTTGATTCCGGCAAGGGAATATACCTATTAGTAGGTTGCAAGTTGGATCCCCAGTTGGGGAGCATATGGGAGGCAACCAATGGATGTCTCTCTCATATCTCTCTCTCTTCCTCTCTCTAAAAAAATCAATAAACATATCCTCAGTTGAGAATTTTTTTAAAGTAAATTTGTAACTTTCTAGGACAACTAAATTCTCAAGGAGGGTGCCAGGGTATATTTCAGTACAGTGTTATTTTGAAATGTGTGACCATTTACATTACACTTATAGCATTCAAGGTGTAGGTTCTCGTGTCTTCAATCACTGATAGTGTTAATGTCTTGGTTGTCAGGGATGTGCATTTTAAAACTGGGGTAAGCTAGAGAGCTGGGTTCTATGAGCCAGGCCGGGATTGAAAACAAAGCTGTGAGTTCTGTTCTTTGCTCAGCCAATGTCTTAAGGTGTCCTCTTAACCCTTAATAACTACTTAATTATTCTATCTATAAAAGAAGACTTAGTAAAACATGAGGCAACATAAAACTTTAGGGCCCTAGCCGGTTTGGCTCAGTGGATAGAGCGTCGGCCTGCAGACTCAAGGGTCCCAGGTTCGATTCTGGCCAAGGGCATGTACCTTGGTTGTAGACACATACCCAGTAGGGAGTGTGCAGGAGGCAGCTGATCAATGTTTCTCGCTCATCGATGTTCCTAACTCTCTATCTCTCTCCCTTCCTCTCTGTAAAAAATCAATAAAATATATTTAAAAAAAAAAAAACAAAACTTTAGAGAGAAAATTATGAACCTAGGCTTATTCTAACAGGCATTTGGGCAATATTCTTATCTCTGACTGCTTTTTAATGTCACTGAGTCAGTCTTTGGGCTGGAAGAGGGTTTGGAATTCACTCAGTTGTAACTCCCCCTGGTGCTTTATTTAAATGATAATATACAATAATATATTGTAAATCAGATCTTTTTGTTTGAGCTGAGGAAAGTTTTAATATTGTTTGAAACTGGTAGCCCATCGCACGATATCCCACGTAGTGGGCCACCCGCCGCTTCCCTGGGAGCCGGCAGGAACTGCAGTGTGCCGCCAGGAGCTGTGCTGCTTCCACAGAAGCTGTGTGGCTTCTGCAGGAAGTGGAAGTAAACTGCGGTGCTCATGGGTGCTGGGAGGGAGCTGCGCCACTTCTGCGGGAGGCGGGAGGGACCCACTTTCATTCCATGGGAGACAGGAGGGAGCCGCACTGCTCCCGCGGGAGGTGGACCCACCTTCTCCTCTCCAAGCCTGCGCTTGGCCGTGGAGGCTGCGGGACAGTCCCCCTGTCCCTGTCCATGTTTGCTCCGACTCTGGGGTCTGGCCCAAGCTGGGCACGGTGACGAAGCAAGCATTTCGCCAGGCCGCTCACACTGCCCGCTCTCAGCGGCCACCCCCTGCAGGACTGGGGGACTCCGGCGGGCTGAGAATTGGGCACCACCATCTTTGTGACAGAGTGATGGTTAATTTGCATATTACCCTTTTATTAGATAGGATATCTTAAGTCAGCCTTATTTCTCATTTGAGAATATAGTTTATATAGCCCTACCTTATATATCTACAAACTTGTACCAGACACTTGCTATAAGAGCACACACGGTAATTTAAATAGATATATAAAAGGAGAAGACAGAGTATAAATTAGATCTGAAAATCACTATCAATCCTATTACTCCATTTTACATGCTTCTAGTTTACCCATAAATAGAGCTAAAATACAAGATGCTAGCTAAATTTAAATTTCAGATAAATAATGGATTTTTTTCTTTTAGGTTAAGTATGTCTCATATAATGTTTGGGACATACTTAGACTAAAAATGATTCTTTGTTTATATGGCATGCAAATTTATGTGGACAACCTGAATTTTTATTAGCTAAACCTGACAAAGTTCTTCATAAGTCATGTTTTCACCTTGATCCTTTCTTTAATTGTTAATTGCATCACCTCCTCTCCCGAGGTGGCATTAGACCTTTCTAAGTCCCCATGGTAATTTGTAATTGCCTGTGATAGAACACTTCACAAACACATTGAAGCACTTTGCTTATTTGTCCTTTACTCTCATACTAGAAAATGAGTTTTTTCAGACCCCAAAAACCAAATCCCATATGTACCATTACTTTGAAACAGCCAGAACTCTACCAGTTTTAATACATAACTAGAGGCGAGGTGCATGAAATTCATGCAATCGTTGGGTGGGGGGTGTCCCTCAGCTCGGCCTGCACCCTCTGGCAGTCTGGGAGCCCTCGGGGGATGTCCGACTACAGCTACGGGCCTAAGCAGGCAATCAAACATCTTTAGCACTGCCACCACTGTGCTCACCAGCCATGAGCCCGGCTTCTGGCTGAGCAGCACTCCCCCTGGGGGAGAACACTGACCACCAGGAGTCAGCTCCTGTGTTGAGCATCTGCCTCCTGGTGGTCAGTAAGCATTAAGTGACTAGTTGTTCTGCCGTCAGGCCGAAACCGGCTCTCTGACATCCATGGGGGGCCAGCTGAGGGACCCCACCGGTATACTATCAGGGCCAGGGAAGGATGCGGGAGGTTGGCCAGCAGGGAAGGGACCATGGGAAGGCTCCATGGAGTTTCAGGCCTGTCTTGCTCAGTCCTAATTGACCAGATCCCCCCAGCGAGCTAACCTACCAGTCTGAGCATCTGCCCCCTGGTGGTCAGTGCACATGATAGCAACGGGTCAACTGGTCAACTGTCTGCCCCCTGGTGGTCAGTGAATGTCATAGCAAATGGTTGAGCAGTCTTAGCATATCATTAGTATATTACGCTTTGATTGGTTGAACAGTCAATCAGATGACCAGACACTTAGCATATTAGGCTTTTATTATATAAGATTTGTAGGGGCAAGATGCATAATTATTAATGAAATCTTCTCACCATCTCATCTGCTTTCTCTGGATTCAGTTTTCTTTTTTCTTGTAAGCAAATTATAGACATCCTATATAATGAAAGCATAATATGCAAATTGATCAAATGGCAGAACAACCAGTTGGCAGGAGGCAGGGCCAGCGAGCAGCTGGCATCAGACCAGCCAAGGCATGTGCCAGCAAGCAGAGGGAGTAGATGGAGATGGCGGGGGAGGGAGGAGGCGGCAGCTACCAGTGGTGGTGGAGAAACAGTGGTTGGGAGGCGGGGCTACACTAGCTGGCCGGCACCATCCCCTGATTGACTGCCTGGTTGTCTTTCACAGAAGGAGGCAAGACTGTGGTCCTAAGCCATCCGTAGGACATCCCCTGAGGGCTGCTGGACTGTGAGAGGGTACAGGCCAGGCTGAGGGAACCTCCTCTCCCACGAGTGCACACATTTTTGTTCACCAGGCCTCTAGTTTATCATAAAATGAAGGCAAGCTGACCATGGGAAAATTTCTCACCTACCATTTTGGGACACACGTGTGAATTGAAATTAGTTACAAGACCTATTGCAAATATTTTATTAGCATTGGCAGTTACAATATCAAAAATTGAGAGTGGCTTATATTTTTTAAATAAATTTTATCACTTGGGTATGTACCAAATATTTATTGTGTACAATTACAGTGCCTGGCCACTGCTTATATATAGATATATACACAAACACCCTTTTATCAGTAGTATTGAGCAGTGCCAGAGAGCAGGATTCTGGGATTAGAAATTTAGATTCAAAATTTTCTGTTGCCTCTTCTTAACTTCTGAGCCAAGTTTCCCTACCTTATTGATCTAGTGCAGCGGTTCTCAACTTGTGGGTCGCGACCCCTTTGGGGGTCGAACGACCCTTTCACAGGGGTGGCCTGAGACCATCGGAAAACACGTATATAGTTACATATTGTTTTTGTGATTAATCATTATGCTTTAATTATGTTCAATTTGTAACAATGAAATTGGGGGTCACCACAACACGAGGAACTGTATTAAAGGGTCGCGGCATTAGGAAGGTTGAGAACCACGATCTAGTGTAAAAATTAAAAGAGGTAACACTTATAAGACACTTAGTTCCTCGTGTGGCCCAGGGTGAGAACTCAACAAATGGCAGCTGGCATTTTTATTAGAACACATTATCTTTTATATATGGTGTTATCATTTACATGTATTCAAATATGCTTTCTAGAGTAGCTGAGAAAGAGAATTTATAGGTAGGATTTTAACCTAATTTACAGAGACTCCTACAGGAGAGTTACACACAGGGTCATCTGTACATGTCACATGAAAGGAGATGAAAACCAAGAAGGAGAGGAGTCCAGAGGAAAGTGATTCTGGAGTTGTGTCAGCCCACTTAGATGAATGACATTGAAGAAATCTCCTAACCCCTTGGAGCCTCAATGCCTTCATCTGCAAAGAAAAACAAAATAAAAAGTCAACTTTGTTTTTAAATGTGAGCACCTCGCTTACTCTCTGTCAGGTACACAAAAAGTCATTTAATAAAGGTGATTTTTTTCCTCCTTCTCCCTTCCTTAAAATATAAATCATATGTTCTTATCTTGGTTTTAAGTTTACCTAAACTAACAGTGCAGTTGCCTAAACTCACAATGCATTCCTTTGAACAGGATTCTTCAGGTTTAGTCACTGTAGCTGAGTTCAAACTCCCTGGGCCTTTCTTTCACTCCTATATTCCTCAGCACATTATGAGCGCATTCATCAATCTTAACACTAATATAAAGTCATAACCATGCAGAAAGCGTGTCCACACTCCCTTTCATGCCCATCCATGGCAGACTTCTCTGGTCCTTCCCTGAACCTTCTCCCACTAAGCGCAGACACAGCCGCTCAGTGCCCCTTCTCTTGAGTAATCTTCACCAGGCAATGGTGTAAACAGGAAATGCATATTTTCAACTCACTTCAAACATCCCCTTGATTTACTCATTTGTTAGCTTTCCAAACTGTTTCTATGTCATCTTCCATGTCTGTCTTGCTTGCTTTTGTCCTCATGCTGACCTCAACTATTGATCTATTATATAAATGTACATTAAAAGTAATTAGTTTTTAATCACTCTAATCTCTCAAAGGTTATGCTCAAGTCATAAATTTTTTAGGGATTCTTTTCCTTCCAGATGTTGATAGCAAACTGAAAAAAGGCTCATGAAATAAAAACCTAAAATAAGAGAGAGATAGAGATAAAGGAAGAGAAAGAGAGAGAGAGAGAGAGAGAGAGAGAGAGAGAGAGAGAGAAAATATCACCCATATAAAATGCTAACACTAAAAAGAAAAAAAATTTTATTCTACTCCATCATTAATCTTTTGTATGGATTAATGTTTATTCTTCAGTGACTATCTTGTCACATATTAGAACTTAGTATATATGCCCTTAACTCTTTACAAAGATGCATTATTTTGTCCTTGTTAAGGGAGTTTCTTAAGGTAATTTCTTTACACTTGATGTAGCAAAACAAATTAATGCCTTTTGAAAAACTAGAAACTGATCTAATTATCTTGCTGACAAAAGTGGCCAATTTGTGCCTACACTTTGTACCTACACTTGAGAATTTTTCTCACTTGTTTTTGTTTTTGATAACATATCTTTTCACATAGGGAAAACTACTAATAAAAATAAGTAAAAGTAAAATAGTAATTCTTTATTGAGAAAACAATGATAAAATATCATTATTGAATGTTTTTACCACCCAACATCTTGCTTCTTTTCTAAAATAAACACATGCTTCTTCATTTTGCTATAATCTGCACAAATGACAAATTTAGGAATGCTTAATAAGTCTATCTTAGCTTGCTAAAAAAAGTCTCTGCAACTTTTTGATATATAAATCATGATCAAATTTTCTGTGCAAAATTGAGAAAATACCCTTGCTATGTTTTTTTTTTTTTTTTTTTTGTGTGTGTGTGTGTGTTTAATATCAATAAACCAAAATTCAGTGAATAATGCTAACTACCACAGTTCAGCAAATATTGCGGCAATTGTGATTTAAAAATAAAGTAGGAAATTAGGAAAGGAAGGGAAACAGAAAAGAAAGAAAAAAAAAGTAGCCTTTTAAAATATCTCCTACCATCCTTCACTTACCTGTAGAATGTAGATAATAGAGGGAATACATCTATTTGATCTAACTTTGATCTCACTATAAACTATGGGTCCAGTGTAGTCCTGAGTGCTAAAGATAAAAAACAAATGCCCCATTCATTCTCCTTAATGGAACTCATGACCTAAAAAGAGCACTAGGTACAGTCATTCATTTTTTTAATGGATGGGAAGACTTAGTTACTCAGAAAAAAATTCTAAATACAGAGTCCTTTGGGGTTTTTCAGATGGACTATGCAAATGACAAGCAATCTATGTCTTGAACCAAAAAGGCAGATTCGAGGGTAGGAAGGCATGTCAAAGAGGTATGGGCCTCATGCCACAGGGCAAAGCTGTCTAGGAGGAAGCTGACTCTGTTGGTAAGATGTGGGCTATAGCAAACAGCGCGGCAATATGGAAACATGTCACTGGCACCCATCATTTACATTTAGTGTTTTTCTATAAGAATAATATTGACTTGGTTTGGAAAATCTGTTTTGCTGTCCATGTTCACAACTCACCTAAATAATGTTATTCAAAGTATTTTGTTGGGACAATGAACATAAAACTAGTGACTATTTTGGTTACTCCTTCACATGCACAAACAGGATAAAGGATTTCTTGTAACTTTGTTTCTCATCTCTGACCCATAAAATTCTAAAATCATATTTTTCACAGCTTGCATAGATAAATCGAAGATTATTGTTCAACTTTCTATGAACTAACCACTTGAAAAAAGGCATTTTTTGTATTGCTTAGAAAATTAAAGATCCTGATTTTGGAAATAAAAGGTCAAGGACTTTCACAATTTACTTCTTAAAAAAAATAAATAAAACAGTTACAACCAAAGATTTTTATATTTTATGGTATTAGTTTGCTAGAGACATTCAAAGAACCATCAGTTGGGTGTCTTGAGACAAGAGAAATATATTTTCTCACAATTTTGAAGGCTAGACATCTGAAATCAAGGTGTTGACAGAGCCATACACTCTAAGGGAGAATCTGCCCCATGCCCTTTTTTTTAGCGTTTGGTGGTGGTGTTTGTTGGCTAGAAACTATATCACTTTAATCTTTTTTGTTTCCATTGTTATGTGACATTCCCCTTTTAGTCTCTCTGCCTTCACTTCGTATAACCATGCAATTCATATTGGATTACTGTCCACCTGAACAATCTCATTTTATCTTGATTACATGTGCCAAGACCCTATTTCCAAAGTAGGTCACATTTGAAAGTACCAGGGGTCACAACTTCAATATATCTCTTTGTGGGACACAACTTAATCTATAATAATATATAATGCTGATGGCATAGTTTTTTTTAAATTGGTTCAATGAGAAATCTTGAAGCTTTGAAGTTTAGAATTAATTTTAAGATTAGAGATGCAGAAATATGCTAACAACTTCAGAAAAGAGAGCAAAATTTATTAAATTAGTACAGTATTAAAAGTTCTACTAAAAAGAAGAGCTTCAAGTGTATCCTTTGTTATTTAGCTATTGTTATATGAGTCAACATAATTTTTTCTGCGTTCTGAGGTGGCTGTCATATTTTGTATATAACAATCAAAACCTGTATTGGTCTCCTAAAGCTGTTGTAACAAACTATCACAAACTGGATGACTTAAAGCAACAGAAATGTATTTCCCCAAAATTATGGAGGAAAGAACTTCAAATTTAGGCTTCAACATAGCATCCTTCCTCTGAGACTCTGATGGAATTTTTCTTTGCTTCTGATGATAGCCTGCAATCCTTGCCATTTCTTGACTTGCAACTATATCACTTCAATCTTTATCTCTGTCATCATATGACTTTCTTCCTGTGCCTCTTCTCTCTCTCTCTTTTTTAAAATATATTTTTATTTATTTCAGAGAGGAAAGGAAAGTCAGAGAGAGATAGAAACATCAATGATGAGAGATAATCATCCATTGGCTGCCTCCTGCATGTGGGGTCGAGCCCACAACCCAGGCATGTACCCTGACTTGGAATTAAACCATGACCTCCTGGTTCATAGATTGATGCTCAACCACTGAGCCATGCTGGCTTGGCTCTTCTCTTATAAGAACAATCTTATCAGATTAGGCCCCACCCTAATTTTAACTTGATTATATCTCCTAAGACTTTATTTCCAAATAATGTCATATTCATGTGTATTAGGTATTCTTCAATATATCTCTTTGGGGGACATAATCAATCCATTAATGGCCTGCCTTCTGAGTTGTAGCTTTCACCTGCTGTTCCCTTTATCAATGTAATAGAAAATTCATGTGGATTATCTAAAAGTTGACCACTTGACATTTTGAGGTCTGTTTTTGGCATCAATCAGATATTTTAAAAACTATTTTTTACATTTTTTTCTTTTTTTTTAGAATCCTGTGTAATAAAAGCCTAATATGCTAAGTGTCCAACCGTTCCACCATGTGACCAGTCGCTACAACATGCACTGACCACCAGGGGGCCCGATCGTGCACTGGTGGGGTCCCTGGGCCTGGCCTATGCCCTCTCGCAATCCAGGACTCCTCAGCCGATGTCAGAGAGCTGGTTTTGGCCTGATGCCCTCAGGCCAGGCTGAGGGATCCCACTGGTGCATGAATCTGGGCACCTGGCCTCTAGTAAGAAATAACTCCTAGCCAATTTGGAACCTTGAGTCCCACTAAGTTCTGCTGGTTTGGAGCAAGTGTCACTGCCAGCCATTTACTCCATCAGTTCAGAAGGGCCATGTGCTATATACTCATGGTTTAGGTAAAATAGAATTGAACTGAATTATATTTAAAAGTTATTTTGATAATTTCTTGTTTTTGAAATAATTAGAGACACCATAAGGTACCAAAACTGGAGCTAAGAAGCATTGGTACCAAAAATATCTTTCTGTAGGAATAAATATCTTAATATATATTAAAATAAATGATTTAAATCTTTGATATTTTTCTTCTCAGAAACTCTATAATTAGTTATTCCTTTTGCTTCAACTGTCTATCTTTTTAAAAATGCTTTTAGTAATGTCCTAAAGCATAATTACTCACTCTAAAAATGACATGATGATAAATTATTTTATTGTTAAAAGTGGCCTTAAGACACCTTTGAGTAATTTAAAAGTACTAAATTATTGTTAAAGATAAATAGGGTATTTTTGAATTAATTCTAAAATCTTGAGTTAGGTTTATGAATCATTTTGGACATAAATTTGAATTTGGTAAGATTTTCATTTGCTTATGTATTAATTATTTAACAAATATAACAAACTTACTCTTTTTCAAGAATTGGAACTTTCTTCTTATAAATTTGGGTTTATCACATATAGATCAGAGTCATAAATCCATTATTTTCTTTTGGGTTACACTGCCCCAAGCTTTAGATCTCATTAGACACCATAAGCTCTGACCTTAGCGGCTTTCTTAGTCTCTCAGTGCCTCACCTTCCATGTTTATAAAATAGAGGGAATTGATTGGTTTTTCTCAAGCTATGCAGAGATGTTAACTAAATCAATTTTGAAATACTTGTGGACAACCTTGCTTTATAATAACGCACTTGGATGGTTAATACAGACTAATTCAGAAGGTGTAGAAACAGCACAAGCGGTGTAGACCAATTCAGGCATCAACAATTATACAGTGAACCAGAGTGGCACACCTGCATCCATTCTGGGAACAGAAAATGCGTGTGACTAACCAATAATCCACCCCAACATTTACAAGGGCGACTAACTGGGAATGCGTGATTCTTGAATGCAAACTTGTTTTTATTTAACGTGAGTCATGCAATACAAATTAATGTTGTCTTGTAGATGTGTAATTCTTGAGAGTCAATGCCAAAAGGCCCCTGGTCTCCCATTGCTCCTTCTTGTCTGAAAGGAGCGACAGGAGATTATACGTCAGGAAATTTCACCAGGTCGTGTCAAACTCCACTCAAGCTACAACCCATCCAGCTCGTGCCACATTTATCATCACCACACACCCTAGCGCAGTCATCATACCCTGAGGTGGCCAAAGGTTTTTAGATAATAGCAAGACAACCTCATTAAGACTGACACATTACCTGAAATTCAAATGCACAAAAAGTTAACAGAAGTGTCTGGTTCATTAGACATTCAGGGTGGTCAGCACAGTCAGGCGGTACAATGAGCATTCACCGGGGATGTGTTGCATAGTGGCCATGATTTAGGAGGGGGGCAGTATAACAGCACATAAGAGATGACTATTCAGTAAATTGGATGATGAAGACTGATTTTTAGATAGTGCTTGGCAGTCCTCAAGCCCTTTCTTATACATTATCTTATCTTACCTTCATAACAGTACTCAGAGTGAGTGTCGCCTGTGGTTCTACCAGGATTACCACAGCGTCCTTGGCAACTCCAGTTAGAGCTCAGACTAGTACCTGATCTGATGATTTAGGCATCCTGAATTTTCCAGATTGTTTGAGAAAAACAGTCCACTGAAAATATTAATGAAGTAAAATGCAGACACTTTAGTCCTATACAGAAATACGGTGTCTTGATTATCTAGATCAGCAGTTCTCAACCTGTGGGTCGCGAACAATAAAAATACATCCTGCATATCAGATATTTACATTACAGTAGCAAAAATTCATCACAGTAGCAAAATTACAGTTATGAAGTAGCAACGAAAATAATTTTATGGTTGGGGATCACCACAACATAAGGAACTGTATTAAGGGGTCACGGCATTAGGGAGGTTGAGAACCACTGAATTTTTAGTAACACTTAAGTTGTCTATATATTTTCATAGCATTTAAATTATCTAGACATTTGAATAGTGTTAAATTATCTACATACTTTAATAACATTCATTTTTGTTATTAAAAATTATATCTAAATTCTCAAAATTTTGTATTAAGCAAAATGGGAAACCAGCAAAGAGAAACAGACAAATAAATGTGATCACTAGACAACCCAATGACCTAGGCTACCCACACACATTGGGTGGCATTGCTATAGCAAACCATGAAGACAATATATCTTTGAGTAAGTTATTTGGAGCAACTAGATAATGTTCAAAAGATATAATGAACGCAAAGAGATAGTGAGAGCCAAGAATAAATATGTAATTTCTCAAGTGCTTATTGCCCAAGTCACCTTGCCACCGTGTACCATGCACTTAGCAGAGCAGGAAGGAGACAGACACTGCTGAGTGCAGGCCAGACGGGAGGTGTGGACCAGCTGGCCACTACTCTGGTCAACTTTCAAGAAGTCATGAAACATCTTTAGGTCCCAGTTTTCTCATCTGTAAAATGGGTATAGAAAGGGAACACATTGCATAGAGCTATAAATGAGATAATACTCTGTGAAGAGCCTGGCCCAATGTACACGCTCAATTAACATTAGCTATATATAGTCATGACAACAATTGAAAGTCCATGTTTTGCAATCAGTGGGACACAAAGATGTTTCCTCCTCTGAATTTGAAGCTTTTCTCTGATACAACATCACACTATATACCTTGATTTATAGTTAACACCTTGGCACCCACCATGTTCTTTTTTTATTATTAAGATTTTTTAATTGATTTTTAGAGAGAGAGATGAAGAGAGGAAAGAAACATTGATTAGCTACCTTCTATATGGCCTCTGCTTGGGATCAAGCCCAAAACTCAGGCATGTGCCCTGACTGGGAATGGAACCAGAAACTTTTACTTGCATGGAATGAAACCCAATCAACTGAACCACCTCGGTCAAGGCCCCACCATATTCTTATGATGAGTTCATGGACTTTGATGACCACACCACATATCAAGTCTTTTTTAGAACTGAAGAATTGGCTAGTGCAGCCAATGACTTATAGTATGTTATAAACATACTTCTTTTGTATGGAATTGTAGAATTTTTAGCACAAGCTTTTAATAACAGATCATGTGAAATGATTCAATTAGATGGAATTGAAACTTACATTTCTCCACGTTATTCAGAATGTTTTTTGTTTGGTTGAAAATAGAAATATTTTGAGAAAACAGTCATAACTATGGAAAGCAGCATCTAAAACCTGACCCCAGGGTTTTGAAAACATAACACCTAAAAGCACAGCTGATTTTTCAAAAATAGAGCTAAAAATCTGTTCATTTCACTTGGGGTCTTAAGGAATTTGCCAGTCTTATCCATAGGTAACATGGCAAGAGAAAAAAAGAGATGTACTGAGGCAATTTTTATTACTGTTAAGAAAATTAACTTATTTCCTATATATTTTTTGATATAGAATATTGTTTTTCTCAATAATTGCTGTGACATAAGCCATTTGGCTTGTGTTAAATCTTAAGAATTTTTGAACGGCAGGGAGAGAATATATATTCCCATGATTTCTGAACTTATGGCAATTAGGGATTGACTTGGGGATTCGGGAAAAACAAACAGGTAAAAGCTGGAGCATGCTACTTGACATTCAGGGTTTGCACCAGAGGACGGGAAGGCAGCTCCAGCTCCGTGGAGATAAGCAAGCTTGCATGTGAGCCTCAGGTGACTCCAGGGGCTGCATAAATCAGGGTTTTCATCTCTCTTTGTTTCTCTTTTCTTCACCCTCTTTTGCCCAACAATCTCTTTCTCTTTCTGGAAAATTGACTTGCATCACAATCCCTTTCAGAATTCTTTCTCCATTCTAAAAGAACTATGAACCTTCCCTCAATCAGGATGACAATTCTGATTCTGGTATTGACCCAAACTGGAATTAACAGGGTGTCACCAAGCAGGCGGGCAGCCTAAGATTGAAAAGATTATTTAGACGTTATTTTGAACCTCAGTAAGCACAGTGGGTTGGCTCAGCTTTAAGTCATGCAAATAAAAAACAAAAGCTGCAGGGCTGATTTTCTTTGAACTTCAGGGCACTACCTGAAAACAGCAGTTAGTTCCCATAGTCACAGACAGGTCAGGAATTTGTCTAACATTCCTCAGAATTTATGGCCTTCATCATTATGAATGAGATCATTCAAAGGAGCACTCCTCAAGCAATGGTTTCAAGAATTATTATCACAGCATCTGTTAACAGTAATGGCTTTAGAGTGCCTGCAGCGGTTCAAGGTGATCCTGTATGCATGGGCATGCAAAAAGCACATGCAAGATCCTTCTTGAACTCGAACTTGACCTAGCCTTATCCCTTGATAAATAATGCCAATAATTGGAGCAAAAAACACGATGTATCAGAAATAATAAACTCCTGGTTATTTGGTCATGCTGAGGTTTGTGCAGCAATTGAAGAGGGAAGAGGAGTAGGGGTCCAAGACCAGGACCTGTTTGGAGGCCTGAGCATCAGGGCGGGCTCTGCCTTCCTCAGCTGCACCATCGCCAGCAATTCTTACCTTCTGCCTGCAGGCTCAGCCTTGCCCAGGCCCAAAGGCAACATTGGCCCAGCCTGGCTTATGAGAGCAACAAGACCTGGGCAGAAAGCCATTAGATACTTATGCCATATAGGGCGAGTATAAGATGGGATCTCAGAGAACATAATATTTACTTGGGTACCCAGGAGGCTAATTGAGGGCACTGTAAGGTTCATAGGAAAGTTCATCTACTAGTATTATGAGTCTCGCCCAGTATGATGTTTACTCTCTCTCATCTCATCTCTCTCTCTCTCTCTCTCTCTCTCTCTCTCTCTCTCTCTCTCTCTCTCACACACACACACACACACACACACACACACACACGCGCGCATGAGTTTTAGTACAGTAGCATTTGTTCACTGACTAGGTGGGCTAAGCTTTTACACAGGAGGCCAAATGTAGCATCCCCCAAATTCAAGCAAGGCTGGTGGGAAGTGGGCAGATACCTCAAGATTGAAGGGGTATGACTCAGGCTCAGGAAAGGGAGCCATGAGGGAGGCTCAGCCAATGGATGGAAGGTCAGGATCTCAGAGTCAGACAAGGAAAAGAAGGAGTTCTGGGAGATACGTGGCTAGAGATGCTCAAGCGATATCTAAGGCACTTAGAGATGAGGGTCATAGACGGGCACACCAGCAGTAAGAACGAATGTAGAGAAGCAGAAGGCTTAATATGGGAGAACATGTTGATTAAAACTTGCACCTCAGCTTTGCTACCTTTTAACCACAGTTTCCCTAGTGAACTCCTTTCTCTCAGTCTTCTTTCTATTACTAGTAAAATATAACAGATTATACCTAATTTGCTGGGAACTAATCCAGGAAGAGTGCCTCCTAGCATAATGTGTCCTTCATGAATACCAGTTTACTTTTACTGAGCCAGCATCCTCTCCTTGTGCAGCACTCCCTAATTTCTGGCTGTGAAAGGGCCTAAGACTTCTGATGTCTCAGCAAGGTAAAACAGAGCAATGCCTGGAAATCTCAGTTACATGGGTAACTCATGAAGATCATTATAAACATAAAGAGCTCCCCAAACTAAAGGTCGAGTAATTTATGGTTCAAGATTAAATGTAAATTTGTATAAAATATAATTCACATATTTGCCTTGGCCAGTGTTGCTAGATAGTTAGAGCATAAGCCCATGAACTCAAGAGTTGTGGTTTCAAGTCTGGGTCAAGGGCAGATACCTGCACCTACCTTCAAGTTTGATCCCTACCCTGGTCAGGGTGGATATGGGAGACAACCAATGGATGTGTCTCTTTCACATCTCTCTCTCTTCTTCCTCTCTTTCTTTTTTTTTTTTAATGGCTGATTTTTTTTTAAATATATTTTATTGATTTTTTACAGAGAGGAAAGGAGAGAGATAGAGAGTTAGAAACATCGATGAGAGAGAAACATCGATCAGCTGCCTCCTGCATATCTCCCACTGGGGATATGCCCGAAACCCAGGTACATGCCCTTGACCGGAATCGAACCCGGGACCTTTCAGTCCGCAGGCCAACGCTCTATCCACTGAGCCAAATCGGTTTCGGCTTCTTCCTCTCTTTCACCCCCTCACTCTCTCCCTTCCACTCTCTAAAAATCAATGGGAAAATATGCTTAGGTGAGGATTAATGAATATATATATATATAATCTAAGACCATCTAAAATAGTTTGGTATCATTTTAAGCACCAAGATATCATGACAATTGAAGTTGTGAAGTAGCTTGGGAATTTTGTTGGGAGAGGCAAAGAAGTCGGATCCTGGGTTCGCAGCCCTGAACCTATAATATGACATACCATGTTAACATCTGTGCCAGCCACTTCCACCAACGTCCGTTCCTCCACTACATTCACGGGCACCCTCCCAGGACCTTCTTCTCCCAGAAAACTTTCAAAAGTCTAATTTGTGTTAGATTGAGGTGAAAAAGATTGTGTACTGGTAGACCTTATTTGCTTGTGTAGCAATTATTGAACATGAAGTGTAATCTAAGATAGACTTCTTTATAGAAATTTTGTATGTGGACACACTGGGTTTTCTTCCTCAAAAAGGTAGAGAATGACAGGGCTTTTAGTGTCAGAGAAAAATATCCCTGAGGGTTTGTAGCTAACAGTAGATTTATAAAAGTTGGTAAGCCCAGAAGGTACAGAAGCTGCACTATCCTGATGGGATTGTCCAAAGAACATCTGCTTCTGAAGTATGAGATGTAACAATTGGCCCTCATTCTATCTCTAGACATTAGTCTAAAAATCTTAGCTTTAAAGATTAGAATGGGTCAAAAGAATCCATAACCACTAAAGATTTTTAAAACATTTATTATTTTATAGTTTTTAAACATGCTGTATATAAGATGAGTGTTTAAAACATAAAGAAATTGTTATATTATTATAATGAAATATCAAAACAGTATAAATTTACATATAAAATATGACCTTATCTGTCAAAAACTGCCCTAAAAGAGTAGTCACTAGATCATATACCAGCAGACTACTGACACAAAGACTGTGGTTGTCCAGATAACATGGCATTAATTGCATTTAATCTGTCCAGAACAATCCGTAGCACCACACTAATCGAATCCAGATTTCTGCCTACTGTTACATTTCATTCTCTTTCAGAGTGATATATTTCAGATATACGTTTCACTTCAAGACAGTTACCTGGCTGAGAGCTCTGGGACTGTCAGGGGATATTAGTCATTTTTGCTGACCATCTGTTTATGTCACAAATAACATAGGCTGTGTTCATGGATGTCTGCACATAAGAAGAGAGGAAGAGAAATCCACAATTATATATGTCAACTAATATAAAAAACTGGCCAATATAGAATAATATTGGAAATCTAAAACACCACATTATAGATGCAATCCAGAAAATCTGATTTGCAAATTTTTGTTTCTGATTATGAAGTGAAAGGATTTTAAAAATCATCTTGAGTCAGACCTCCAGGGTTCATATCCAGATGATTGTCTCAAATTTCTTAAGCACTTAGAGCTGTTTCCCCATCTGTGAAATTGAGATGTTTATCCTACAGACCTCATAGGATGGTTTGGAAAATGGCTGAAATAATCCAAATGAAGTTCTTAGCCTAATACAGTGTACATTGTTAGCAGGCAGCAAGTTAACTATCATTTTTACTATCTTAGTGATTTACTTTGGATAATGAAAAGTGCTGACATATGACATACCCTTGGAAATCAAAATCATATTAATTTTCTATCTGTGCGATGTTTTACAATTGAAAGCGCACTTTAACCACATAAGCTCCTTTAAGCTTCACATAAATTCTGTGGAGTAGATAGGAATGTAATCTAATTTGGGAGACTTTTAAGTGTCCTTTTCCCCAATGATCTTAGGCTAGAGAGAATAGGAAGAACAACATCCTAGAAAATTAAGGAGCTTTCTCAAATCAGCTAGTCACCAGTGACAACTCAGAAATGAAGAGTTGAGTAACTGGCTGACATGACCTCCACTGTATAATAAAGGATCATGCTCACTCACAATTAAGCCCACTGGAACTAAGTTATGGAAATGCATTGGGGATCAAGCTTTATCTATTCAGATTCTCAAAGCTCCTTATGCACCAAAGAGATGCCTGCCTCTCAAATCCTGCATGAGGACAGGCAGGCTGTGAGGTAAAGGAATGCCAGTGTGGGAGTCTGAGATTTCTGACCTTCTTCTTGTCCTTGCCACTTCTTAGCGGAGTGATTGTGAAGTAGTCACTTTATGCTGTGTCAAAACTTGTGTTTTCCCGTTTGTAAACGTGGGTGGTGGGTGGCATTATAACTCATACGTTTGCTACAAAAGACTAAGCAATATCACTTGTGCAAAAAGCTTCGTGTAACGTGTAGAACATATTAAATATTCTGTTATAGACATTCTCACAGTATCGCTACTACTTTCTAATTTAAATGAAAGAATAAGAGAGTTTAGAAAGTCTAAGGAGCTCAATCAATAAACAACTACACAAAACATCAGCATACCTCCATATGCTACATACCACCAGGGACCTTTGGTCCTAGAGACACCAAAGTCCTCCTGAGACCAAACCTCTGCCTTTACCTCCCCAATAAATCTCCCAGCATCATAGATGTGATCTTGAAAAGAGATGATGCTAGATAATCTATATTATAAAAACCCAGTGGCCCTAACGCCATAACAACCAAAGACCGGTCACCAGGAGGCTGTGTGCGCTGCGATGCGCGTGTGAGTGGGTGGGGCTGTGTGCACCGTGAGGGTCCCATGGTGCGGTAGGGCTTGACTCTGGGTTTCTCCGCACAGCAAGATTCAGGGGAGTCCGGTGGTAAGGCGGGGTCTGGAGTCCCAGGTCTTGCGCGATTCCGAGTCCTGGGCCATTAGCTCACAATAAGTTTGAAGGCAGTGAGTACTTCAGACTGAGTTATGAGACTGGTGGAAACCTTAGATCTTATAGTATTTTAAAGTTAGTTGGAGGACATGGATGAAGGTGGGAAGAAGAAAGTAAACATATATGTGTGTTGTAGAATAGCTCTTGTTGCTGCTTTGATCTTGCTCACAGGGAAACTCAGGCCCTAAAATTTGGTGACAAGGTAGCCACTATTGGCAGAAAAAGTTGAAACTTGAATTATGGTTTCTGAAGCATAGCCTTTCTAAAAAAGTAAAAAGTATCTTACTTTTTTCTCATCCTAGGTAAATATCAGGAGATGCACAATTTGTAGTTTCATGTCAAACTTAAAGAAGCAAGATGAATGACATTTATTCATGAAATGAAGCTCTATTATATGACCCACCTGGTTTGCCAGCAGGCCTCACCTTCAGCTCTTTCCTCACATCTCTATCCCTCCTTTGCAAGTGGCTTTGCTTTCTCTGCCCCATTTTTTTCCCTCCCCACCCAGTGGGGCTTAGGATCCTATGGGCTAGGCTGGACCAGATCATCTAGTTGCTCTGAGTGTCTGACAACAGCATACTTAGATGTAAACATACACTGTGGCCCAGGGGAAAAGTTAAGACCCAGAATACCCCATCTGAAGGCACAGTGAGAGGAAAAGTTATAAAATCAGAAGACACAATCATTAGGATAAAGTAAGGAAATTTAGCATGAGACAGCTAGAGTACTGCTGGGTATAGATGTTAAAGATGAACACACCATGGTTCCCAAGGGTCCTCACCCTACTTTGACTTCTCAAAGACTTCATCCACCCCACCACCCAGATTTAACCATAGTCTGTGGTGATAGCTCAAATCTCTAGTCCATATTCATAACTGCCCTCTGATATTGGGATATCCATGTGATAGAGGGCAGCAAGAGCTCAACTCCCTCAGCCTTCCCCAAAATATCCTCTTCATCCTGCTCCATTTTTTTTTTTTTTTTTTTTTTTTGGTCTTTAAAATTCAGTATTTTCTATCTGATAGTGATGCTTTTAGCTACAGTGTAACAGACTAGAAAAATCAGAGTCACCTCAAAAATTGTCACTCATTCCTCTTGGTTTTAATTTAGACATGGCTTCAGAAACTTGCTTCTTCTTGCCCCTGTCACTCCCATAATTCCAACTCTAGATTATGAGATAGTGTAGGCCTACAGGACTGGACCGCTGGGCTCAAGTTCAGCATTCTCCAATTTCAACTTTGATACAGATCCAGTATGATCTTGCTAATAATGGTCACATGCAATCGTATCTGCTCCAACTTTCACTCTACCAGTGGGTTCCCACTGCCTTCTAGCCTGAGATTCTGGGCTTCGTCTTCATACTTAGCTCCACATACTATTCCAGTTCAGTCCCTGCCTCCAGCTCACCACTTCATCGAAGCAAAGCTCCAGTGTTTCTAAACCACACCATGACTGTCCATGCACTTGCCTTTGTACAGCCAGGTTCTGTGCCTAGAATTCCTTGTTAGTTTTATTATTTCTTGTTGTTTATTAGACACTCTGCTCAGTCCTTGACTTACTGTCTTGCTTAATTTAGACAGTAATCCTCTGGAGTACATACTATTATTATTTTCTTTTCTTACAAATAAAAAAAACACTAAGAAAGATTATGAAGGTCATAGGACTAGTGAGAAGCAGAAGTCAGATTCCAACCTCGTCAGTCTATTTGGAGTACCAGTGTTTTTAATGCTGTACTTTCCCCTTTTCTATAGCTGGCAGATTACTGCTCACCCTTCCATGCCCATATAAAATGTCTCTGGAAAGCCTTCGTCTAGTCCACAGATAAAATTATTATCTCTTCTGCTTTCAAGATATTTTTTTCCTTCTCCTGTGATAGTTACCACATTATATCAGTTATTTATTTTTGGTTATTTATCCTCTATCAGAAATATTTCAACCTCCTTAGTCTCACCAAATATTGTACAGATCTCCTGCCAGAGAATATATAATCAATACATGTTTATTAAGATGAGTGAAGGGATAACTGAATTATAAATTGATAAATATAAGAATGGGGTGTCACTCATTTGAATTTTTATTTCTCTAGAACTGGTGTGTAGATCCAGCTGATTAAAAGTTCTATGTTTGGTTTTTTGGTGTTTTTTATTTTTCTGTTTTCTAGTTCCTACCTCTACACATTATTTCTAGCTCTGCTTGATCATTTTTTAGAGATGATAGCTTTTTACTCTACTCTCTGATATCAATGAAAGATACATAATAAGAACATTTATCTATCTACCTATCTATCTATCTATCTAGCTATCTATCTATCATCTTTCTATCTATCATCTATCATTCAATCCAGGTTTGGTAGTAATGCTTATGTTGGCACAACATCATGATCTGGGTGAATTTGGTATTAATGACCCCAAACCACCACTGAACTGCCACAAAGCATTATCAAAACTTTGCCTCTCCCTCCTCACGCTCTAACTATTATCTTTACCACTCCCGTATGACTTCTCTCCCTCCTAGTACCACACCTTACTCTCAGAATGTCCCTCTTTCCCATGTTTATAAAGCACACTCGCTTATGCTTCAAAGAACTCAGGAAGGTCCATTTCTCCCGCCCAGAAGTGTGTTCCCACCGAGAACTCAGGTGGCAACTCCCTGGTTGCTTTATGCTAAAAAAAGAAAAAAAAAAATGACTCATGCTTGGGAAGGGGAAAGTTCATTCATTACAAAACCCCAAATGATAACTACTCTTTTGGGTGTAAATAATAATTTGTTTGTTTACTCCATGGTCTCAACTACATGATGTACAGTCATCATGGACTTTGCACATTTCTCCATGCAGCTAACTCTGTCTTTAATTTCTGTTTGAATTGAAATTTCCTAGCAGGGAAGGATTATATTTATTAAGTCACTATTTATATTGGATGACTGATTAATTGCCAGAATTTCCTGGGCTCTACTGTGCAAGAGGAACACTACAGCTGCCTTTCCCTTGTGCTCTGGTAGGTTTGCTTGAAAAAATAGAGTTGAACATGGTGGTTATGATATACTATGTGTTATTTACCTAAATATATTTTAGCCTTAGGTTCTTGAAAGAATATTATACCAACCCACCCAATTTTCTCAAAAAGTAATTGTTTGCCGAGTGGCAAAATCACTACTCTCTCTACACATGGTGACCTAGATGTGAATTATTAAAGTCAGATTTATTTATTTATTTATTTGACAAGGAAGAGAATTGAAATTACAGAACCATTTCTGGTCATATAAACACAAAGTAAATGTCTTTCTATAATGTAAAGTAATGGAAAGATGAGTACACAGTCTGCCAAGTTCATTTACTCCCATCTTGCTTTTAAAGAGCAGGTGCAAGGCCAGCTGGCTCTTGCCAACACCTGTCTAACACATGATCATGGGGATGATGAAGTGGCTACCTTAATAACACACACATAGTGGTAGTAAAGTCAAAATAATGCATGATAAACATCTTTAGGGGTTGACTTTTGGTGTCTTTGTCCCTAAACTGTTGATGACAGGACAAGATTTACTTGGGATGTTTGATTCTTGACATTTCCAACAGGGATAAGCACTTCTTGAAAAGTTGATAAACTATTGATTCCAGAGTGTATACTTCCAGGCTTTCCCACTATCTCAGGATTACTCTGGGACACAGGGCTTTCATCTATCTTGTTCTTCCTACCTGGGAGCAATATTCACTACCATGTTATTTATAATATTATTAGAATTAATATTACTTGAGTTTTAAAATGACACTATTTAAAATGACACTATTTCACATGTAATGACAGAGCACGTGTTGATATACATAATTTGCCTAGGAGAGTGCCTGGCATCTCATACATTTTGGCAGTTACTGCTGTGCCATTATCCCTGCTTATTCAGACAAGACATTGTGGTGAGGCTGTGCAAACATTGACTGTGGGCTACTGCCAACTAGTACACATCCCTGTAGTCACTGAAGTGTTCCAGGAGAGACACCACAATAGCTTCTTTTATTCTCATGGTAAGTCGTAAAGAACAAAATCAACATTAGTGACAGCAAACAAACCTTATAGATAAAATGCAACCTGATTTTCCACCTGATTTCAGAAACATATGTTTTACTCAACACCCATCCCTACTTAACCTGGGGCCTGTATTCACTCCCCTGGATTCTAATCCGGAGCTGAAATACCTCACATAAGAAGGTCATTTATACCACTCTTCTTCTAGAACTCTAAGACACGTGCTTCCTATTTAATATTTATTTCTAAATGAGATTGGCAGCCTAATTTCTCATTTGAATGCCCACCTTTTGAAGCAGTGAGTTAGGATAAATTTGGGATAGCGGCCTGTTAGACACCAACAAAGTGACTGCCTTGCCTCTCCAAGAGCAGAAGATGCTGAGAAAAAAATTACATGCAGAAAGCTTCATGCCAGCCTAGAGTTGTAGAGTGACCCCTCCCTGATCTTCCTGACACTAACCCCATTTACACCCAAGTCCTAGCACCGTTACTCTTTCCCACTTTAGGCCGTCCAGTTTTGGACACTACATTAAAAGATCTTTAAATTGTCAATCAAGGATCAAAATATGATCAATCATCTCTTTTAGGAAGGCAATAGGACACAAAGTGTTCTTGACTGGATCCAGAAAAAATTGTTAGGTTGAAAATTGATCTAGTGCTTGTGTAAGCCTCAGTTATCTGGAAATTCACTTCTGTGGAACACATGCATCCCAGAAGTTGTTATATTAATGAAGTGTTATTGTCATATGTTCCAATGTTGCTATCATTTTTTAAAAATGTAGGACTGTAGTTTTAATTAACTTTTATTGCCCATTTGGCCTTAATATGTAATTTTCTTTTCTCATGCCCCTTCCTGTTCTAATTTCTGTCCCTAACCTTCAATGTGGCCATAGACTTGGGCTTCTCCTGTGGTTATCATTGTCTCACACTGAATAAAATCATTTTACAGGGGACCATGCCGAACAGAAGGCCAGCATATTGTTGATTTTCTGCAAATGTTACATTATAATGACAAAAACACACGTTATTTTGGAGAGAAAATAGCTAATCTTACTTCCCATCTGGTTTCCAGGAAACATTATCCAGAAGCATTTCCCTTGAAAATGCTATGAGTCTTTGCTGGTGACCAGGGTTGATTTCAGCTTGATCACATTAGCTTTCCTTCTTTTTCTGTCACTTTGGTCTTGCTTCAAGTACTTTAAATTTCCAATTAAGATCAGATTTATGGTTTGTTGAAATCCTCTTCAGTTGCCTTTCCTCTGTTTCCTCTCAAAGGGTATATGTGGCTTTACTTAAATTCAGGAAGTGAACTTCCCATGCGTGTTTATATAAACACACATTACATGTTTAACTTGCTGTTATTTTTGACAAACTAAGTATGATCTTGGGTTCCACCATCCAGAAGTACAAATCGATGCACTGATGCACTGTTGCCTCTTCTCCTCTGAACATTACAGGGAAACCTGCCACCAGTAAAGAGGTCTCCATCTTGGGATGCGGTATAAAGTAGGCCTCTGGGTCCAAAGAGGACAAACAGGAGACTAATAAGAGGTACTCAGTGTCCAAGGAATGGGATGCAGAGTGACTCTCAAGAATAAGGCTCCAGCAGAGAGTAGCAAGACAGCAATACTATGAGGCATAAAGTGGAAATGAGGTTAGAAATTACATTAGTAAGAGGTTTGCAAACGTGGAGCAGTGTTGGTAACAAGCTTGGTCAATCCAAGTGACTGAGCGCTCTTCCCGAGGAAAAGGCTGGCAGCCAAGCTGAGCCTCCCTCCCTCCACATACAGGTAAAGACTGCAGCCCAGCACTCTTGGGGGTCATAGTCAGGGATCTGGGAGGATGTGGGCATTGCTTTTTCTCAAATGCCTTTCTGATGGAGCTCTCAAGGATAGGAAGGGCTTCTCTCACCTTCTGGCTTCCCCATAGCCTGGTGCAGTAAGCCGATTGGGAGATAGCACCCTTCCTTCAATGAAGGCCCCACTATTGATTTTGTACATAATTAGCCTAAAGAATGGAGTAACCATTTCCTTTTTTTAGGACACCAAAAATAATCTTTCTGAGACACTTGCTTACTAGAAGTATGTTAAATTCTCTCCCCCACGCCCCAGAGTTGATATCCAAGTGTTTGCTATATACAAGGAGACGAGACAGAAGGGCACTTCTATTCCCAGGGCGTGCATATTGTTTTCCAAGAAAACTCATGTATGTAGCTAATCTAGTGATTTGGAGTCTCTGCCACATTCTCATATTTCTCAGGAGATGAAACCACTGAAGGAGCTCATTTTCAAACAGGCTGGTAAAATAACATCCTCTGCCCTCAAAGGCAAGAGGGGCAGGCCTTTGATCACAGAGTTCACTGGACGAGGAGAGTTGCTGTAGAATGTGCTCAGCATACAAGGGTCGGAAGGAGGAAGTCCGATTAAAAAGAAGCAAAGGGTACAGCTACTAGTCTATATCCTTGTCCATACAGGGTTTTCTGGAACATGGCACAAGAGTTTGTCATCAGGGGTGCAAAAACTTTCTACAATGACATGAATACCTACATATTCTTCACACATTCATCCATATCGATAGCAATCCAACCTGGATATCCTTGTAGCATTCAGGCAGAAAAGTCTGGGTTTATATTAGTGAAAATCAGTGAACTCTTCTTTGCAGCTTTTGGAGTAAAATCTCAGGGAATAAAACTTTAGGGCTTTTTGAGAAGTGGGTTTTGGCAGTAATAGTTTTTATTCTTGCTTTTGGTGTTCCAACTATGTGAGGTTTTCCCATATTCTTCCCTGTAAGTGGCTTTTTATTTCACTCTTGGTTACAATGTTGGCACCAGAGAAATTCCAAGCAGGGGTTTAACATGGGCAGCGGGTGGTAAAGCCCCTTCAACTACTCAGGGGTGAGATAGGATCCAATTTTGTTCACCTAAACTACTCCTCTCAGAGTCTCCATTGAATATTGCCCCCACTTTCCACACACTCCCCTGTTACTCTCCTAGCCAGCCAATTCCCTAAGAATTTATCTTTTTGAAATTTAATTACACAGGCTAGACCCTCTGCTCCCTTGTTTATTGCTGCTATTTTAAAATTTTATGTCATCACTTGCATTAGCCTTACGCTTAAGATTTCCTTGTATTTATGAAGCACAATACTGAACTTTTTATGTGTTTCAGGTTAGTATCTTAAAAATTTACTTTAAAAAGCAAATTAAATTGAGTTAAAATATTAAGTGAAAATAATATGGGCTTAAAGAAGATATGGGAAAATTTGTCACAGCACTATGCTATAACTGCAATTTGGGAAATATATGTTAAAAACCTGAACACCTACTGATAGCAGAGAAGAGCAGGTTAAGCATATAAAAGGACTTGGAAAGTTGAACAGTAAGCTAAGTGCAGGCCCATTCACACCTTGTTCTAGGCGACTGATTTTCAAAATATAGTCTCAGATTTGTGTTCAACATGCTGGTGCTGGGCAGTGTTGATGCCTGAGACACATCTTTTTATTTTTTATTTTTCATTTTCCCTAATAAGAATCAGTCATTTCCTTATGCTGTTTGATAAAAGGAGGTACACACACATTATATTCTCACCAAAGCTAGTGTCTCCCTTCTAGTTCATTCTGTTGGTTTTCCTCTAGTGCCTAATGAGAGGAAGTCCCACCAATAGATGTTGTGTGTAACAGCCACGGAAAATCTAAAGAGATAGATAGTCTCATTCAGAAACTTCACAATTAATAAAGGAGAAAAGAGTGCCTTATAAATTTTTTAAATTCAGAATATAAACTTATTCTCACTGCTTTACCATCATACTGAAATAGCCCTCAGAGAAGTACCCAGAATGGTTACCTTGTAGCTTGGTAACAACTCCTTTCTTCCTTCTTTAACCATCTTGCCATCCTTCTCATTTCCTGCTTTTCTTTCATCAAGAACTTTCCTACTCAATGGCTCAACATCTATTTGCATACTTATTCATGCCATTTAATCACCTTATGTTAATTCTGCTCCGATACCAAAAACATACTTGGTTTTTAGGCATCCAAAACCGCAATACATGTAATTGACCACAAAATTGCTAGCAAATACAATGAATTAGAAAGCTATGGAGTATTCTATTAAATTTAATTATCTGAAATCTTTTGAATTACAATGAGATTGTTCGTAATTAAAAACATGGTTTAGTGCATAGTTAATTTCTAAAATGCTAATAATTTTACTTAGTGCAATAACTGTCTTAACTAGGAGTAGGGTAAATTCACATCCTGGCAAGAGTAAGGCAAGCTTTCCAATGAAGGCAAGCCACTCCTACTATTTTTTCAATATATTTCTATGATAGAAAAATTGTCAAAGTTTAGGGAACTTTACACATCCCAGGGTGGGGCATTGATTGGTCTCTGAGGATAGCCAAAGCTCTTGTTAATGAAATCCATGTATTAATAATTTTCAAGATGTTTTGGTGAGTCATTCTCTCCTTCCAATTAATAATCCCCTTTAACACTACTGCCTCTGTTATGAACATTTATTGGGGCAAATTCCTGATTCCAGATTAGCCTCTCACTAACATGTGTTAGATTTTTTTTAAAAAAAGTGGGAAAGGATAGTATTGAATTAAGTTGAAGAATCAATGAATTTGTGCTGTTAGTGCTCAGGAAGTATTAACCAATTAGACCCAGTTAGGTCTGTTAATAGAAAACGCTGCCCTTTCCCTGGGCCATTGCTTCTCTGTGTATTTCAGTCTCACTGCTCAAAAGAGACATAATCAGGGTCATTCTGGAGGAAGCTAGATACTGGAAAGAAGCTCTTGTTTTTCACGTCATGACAGCAGCTTCTTCTTCCAAGATGTGCAGCAACGCATATTCCCAAAGGATCAAACAGGCTCCCCCCAAACTGAAAACAAGTCAACCCCTCAGGGGGGCAGAGGGAAGAACAGGGATGCCAAAGGACCTCTTTGTCCAGATCAACATTTCATAACCACCAGGCCTCCTGGAACAGGACGCCCTGAGATTGCCATACCTTTTTCACTATGTTTGGTTAAAGCAGTACTTTTCAGCCAGGCACCCACTAAAGCAAGAGGCAGGCAACTGGACTGGCAGCCACAGCAGCAGGGATAGAGGGAAGCTGGGTTCAAAGCCAGAGGCTATCCCAGCTCTGTAATGTGCGTGCAGGTTATTAAGCTTATTCAGTTCTTGCTTTTCATGTCTCTAAAAATAATGATGAGAACATCAACTCTCAAAATTGCCCTAACTATCTATTGAGCTGGGAAGCAGACAGCCCTGGGTAGGTGCTCAGTAGCCATAATCTCGCTGCCTTTACTCCATATTCAACTTGTTAGAATGTTACCAGCAAACAGGCCACCTAACCCACCACCACATGCACCAATCTGAAGTAGCTAGATCCATCCAGAACAACCAAAATGAATGATCTCATTCTCTCGGATAATGTCCTCCAAGTCTCCCGCATCACTTTGCAGACACATTAAAATGCACATTATTAAGTCTCACACTTGAAACCTCTAAACTCTGGAGAGGGTACAACTGAGACCCAGGGAAGTTCGGGGACTTGCCAAAGATGACAGTGACAAGAAACAGCCGAGCTGGGACTGAAACTGGGGTCTCTTCTTCCCGGAAAGAGCATCTGCTAAGTGGACCCTGGTTCCTCCCCAATTAAGGTATATGTTTCCAGCAGAAACGGAGCAGATCAGAAGGAAAAGAAAAATTGCGTGTAAGCTAATCCTCACCTGTGCATGCGCCCTTTCTACCCACACATGCGGGCTCCCCAGAGCTTTGCCTGGCTCTGGGTTCTTCCACAGATGTCAGACAAATCAAAGATCCACATGCGAAATGGAGTCACAATATGATGTGGTTTTCTAATACTTGCTAAAGGGCTTGGGGTCTATAAAATAATGAATGGATTGCACTGAAAACTTAGAATGTTCATGTGTGACAAATGTCATTCTGCAGGGGGAAAAAAAGATAGTTTTGCTGTCACTTGAAAGCAAATGGTACTTACAGCAACCTTGGATTTTTAGCAAATGAGAATTTGCTACCATCTCTTCAAACCTTGCATGTCTGCGATGGATATAGAGGGTTCTGGTTCTTTTTGACCAAAACATGTGTTAAGTTAAAAAACACTCTAGAAGGGCAACAGAAACCCATGGGAGGCGGTGGATGTGTCTGAGGACACACGCATGGGGTTGGGGAAAGGCTCTAATTGCAAACAGGTCCCTTTTTGGAGCTGCTGTCCCGAGAAGCTGCATTACTTCATAATTAGCAGCTCAGAGCACAAAACAGTGATTTTCTGAAGCAGCGAGCACAGTGCAAGACCAGCTTCTGATTCCACTCACCACCAACTATGCTGGAAAAACAGAGTCTAGAACTGGGCTCAGAAGTGGCCTAATTTTCTAATTTAAAAAAATGTATTATTATAAGGCTGTGTATTTATATTGCGGCCAAGTCTTTATAATCCTTTCAGCAACTCTATCAGTGCTACATTAGTCTACTATTAGATAGCAATTTCATCAATGTAATATGTTAAATTTCCCCAACCAATCAGAGACAAGATGAACTACCAAAAATGATATCTCAACATAACCATACAATGGGCCCCCAATTCCTCAAAACTGCCTGTTATTGCTATCTTCAGGAGAGAGGGTCCCTGATGGTAGGCAAAAGTCCTAGAGCCAGGTCTGTGGCAATAGCTGGATCCATTAATCTTGTTAGAGAAATTGCCAGGCCAGGTTTAAAAAACAAAATCCAATGACATAAATTCGAAGATCTAATTGGCTTTATTAAGCAATCCATGAATTCCCATTGTACAAAATGGAAGGTTTTCATAGGAATGAAGGCAGGCAAGGGAACTACTAACAAAAGAAAGGATTATTTTTAGACCAGAACATCTGTATCCTTTTTTTAGGGGAAGAGAATAGCAAGGGTTTTAATCTTGCCTCTTCTTTCTATGGGTGAGGGAGGAGGGGTGGAATGGAGAGAGACCATGTGACAGATTACCTTACTGATGTTTGACCAGAAAATTCCAGGCAGATTGATTAACATTATACTTCTAGGAAAGGTGAAATAGCAGTTTGGTCAGGTATTAAATCTAGGTTTCCAATCATGGACCTTATTGCAAGTGAAGTTATTTTAAGCCTGTGGTTTCCTCTTTAACAGAATCTATTGGCTACAGTTTAGTGCAAATCACTTCATCTCTGAATAGCAAAATTGTCATGAATTTGACTTGGAGCTATTTGAACTAGTAAGATCAATCAAATATTATTTTCTTTTAGTACTCCGGGAAAAAGTAGTAGCTTTAAATGTGTCTGAAAAATATCATCCCTTTGAACAATCACACTAAGAATAAAAGGTTATATAGATTATTGAGTATACTTCCTAGTGTTAGCGTAGGTAGCTGGATATTATAATAAAGGGAGGGAGCAAAGGGAATCACACATGACTGAGCATAATAGACTAGGGAGCTGAATGAAACAATAAGCCTGCTGGACTAGAAAGTGCATGTATTCATAGACTCCCCGGAGATTACTGCATCTTCTGCCCTTGGGACCTAACCCCTGAAGCGAGCAGGAAGGACCATGATCGCCCAGTCATTATCAAAGGAGGACTAAAAACAGCAGGAGAACAGTGGTTCACATGCTCAACAGTGGTTCTCAACCTAAAGGGTCGCAGCATTAGGAAGGTTGAGAACCACTGCCATAGCAGATGAGATGGTAAGAGCAAGCCTCGCCTGAGAAAAGGATGGGATTGGATAAGGGGCACAGAACTCCGGAAGATCTAGGAAATGGATTGGTTATGGGGAGGAAACAACAGAAGACCCAGAAGGATTAGGAATTAATGGGTTAGTTTGAAAGAACACCTTCCCTGAGGTAACATATTCAGCCTAACAAAAGGTCTGTGGCTCTTTTGCCAGGACACAAGCTCAACCCCTTAGATGGCAAGTTCTCTCTCCATAGCAGCCATGTGAACTCCATGTGCAGGCTCCAAACACCAATGCAGAGCCTGCTGGGGCCCAGCCAGGAACAGAGACTAGGGTTGCTGGATGGGGACAAAGGCTGAACTGGATTAAGCTTTGATGGATTGAACCAATGGCACAGAATTTCTGGACACTGGTCTTTGTTCTGGGCTTGATGAAAACAAGGCTGGGCTTTTTCTACTGTGGGATGGACATAGATGAGAGACACTGGGAACCTGGATGCAGCCATTTGTTTCAACCCCAATAAATCTTCCCACTAAACCTTATGCTCCCCTGCCTGGGTCCCCAGAAATGCTTTTCTCAGAACTCCATGAAAGGACCCTATTTCCACTGGCAACACTAGGATGCTAGACATTGAAAGGCAGCATCTAAACCTGGGCTGGTAACTTCAAAGGAAAAAAAGATGTGAACATAGAGCTGATGAGAGGATGACAGTTCAGGCTAGGAGCCACATCCCTCATGCTTTCTTTTCTCTTCAGTCTTTTTTATTTTTTTCTTGTTCCAATTCCATAAAGCGGGGTGGGGGGGGGGTTTAGGGAGGGGGAGGAAAGTATGTGTAAGGGAGCAAGCATAAGAACAGGTGGCAGAGTTCTGGATGCTATTTGGCCCCAACACGCTCAATAACGAAGCACCTGTGTCCTCCCTGAAGTTTTATTCACAGGTGTACTGTGCTTTGTCTTGCTTTTGAAGTCCACATCATCTTCCGGTAGTTGGGACAGAGCACGCTGTAGAGAAAAGCACAGAGCCTCACGAAGCTTGCTCAGTGGTCACAGCAGCAGACTTTTGCATTTGGGCTAAGTTACCAATCCTCCAAAGAAGGCAACCTCTTTCTTGACATAGCCCCTAGCTCCTAAATGGAAATGGCCTGATTAGAGTTTGGAGATCCATTTGGGGGAATGTCATCACCCTTGAACTCAGCTAGTCTATGAAAGCTCTCTTTCTAAAGGCTCCTGCGTGAGGCCCTGTCATCTCGCACCTGGCAGTGGGAACTGCAGTGATGATCTGCACCCACAGAAATTCAATCTGCTTGTTATAGAATTGATATGAAATGCCTCTCGGAGGAAAGTTCACGACAAGGAAGAAATGCTGCCAATTAAACAGTGCTCATTCTATTAAATGCATTATGGTTTATACATGATAAGACACTCAGTGTGGCCAAACCCAGTTCTCTCTTTCTAGCCTGTATCTGCACAGCCGATTTGAGATGCTAGTGACCCAAGTTTTGCCACCCTGAAGTTACGTTTTTGGGATATTGATTTTAAGCTGTTTAGTGAGAAACAAAAGACTCAGAAAGAACCTTTGGCTATCCCTCCTTTCTTGCCCAAGAGAAACCTGCTTCAGAAAGGAGATAGTCACCTTAGCTTAATTTGATTAAGTATGGCAAATAAAGAGCTTTAGATAGGGGCCTATTAACTAGATATCTGCTGTGTCCCATTGTTTCTAGGTTGCCTTGCAAGAATTTTTCTGCCTTTTTTTGTTACCTTCTTCCTCAGCATACCTATAAATCACCCATTCTCACTTCTGAAATCTAATACCCCCTTTTCCCACTTTTATCTTTTGTCCAAAATGTCTTATATACCCAACTAGAGGCCTGGTGCATGAAATTCGTGCACTCAGGGGGGTCCCTCAGCCCAGCCTGTGCCCTCTTGCAGTCTGGGAGCCCTCAGGGATTGGGCCTAAGCTGGCACTCAGACATTCCTCTCACAGTCTGGGACTCTTGCAGTCCAGGACCCCTGGCTCCATACCACCTGCTGTGGAGGTGGGAGAACCTCATGCCACCTCCACTATGCTCGCCAGCCATGAGCCCAGCTTCTGGCTGAGTGAGGGGAGGGAGGAGTGCCGCTCAACCAGAAGCTGGGCTCGCTACTCCTTAGTGCTGACCCCACCCCTGCCCACTTGTCTGAGGGGAGGAGGGGATGCGATCTGGAGCCTAGCTGTCTGGGGCAGGGGCTGTGGGAGGTTGAGGTGCTTCAGTCATGCCCCATACTGCCTGCTGCAGAGGCAAGAGGGGCTCCCACCACCACTACTGCTCCTATGTTGAGCATCTGCCCCCTGATGGTCAGTGCACATCATAGCAACAGGTTGTTCTGCCTTTTGGTTGATTTGCATATTAGACTTTTATTATATAGGATGTTGCCTCATTGTGTTTGGAATTTTCATATGTGGATTTCCATATACATGTCTTAAAACTTTGATTTTCTCTTCTTAATCTGTCTCTATTAATTTGATTATTAGCCAGCTAGAAGAACTTAGAAGGTTGGAGGACAATTATTAATATTTCTTTTTTGCTCCCACAAGATCCATCCAAAGCTTCAAGGTATTGAAAAACAAATAAAAATGTGATACACGATTGAAAAGATTTCAGCTGACTGAAGATTCTAATGAGGGAGTTGAAGTTGAGCTGTGTGGAAGTTCAGCCTTTTAAACAGACCTTAGGAATATATACAATATATAAAATCTTTGTTTTAATACTTTTGAATATTTATGGGATTTTAGTGTTTTTCTCCCAATATTTGTAAGTACATTGCTAAATATACTATGACATATTTGAGCAGAAAATGAAATCCTAAGCATATCATGCTTATAACAGATATATTTTGCCAACTAACTATAAAAATACTGTACTCGGTTCATTTTCCTTTATCACTTTTCATTCCTTCAGTGTGTTAATACATGGAGAGTCACACGCACAAAAAACCCCCACAGTATTACTATGTTATGATCATGTTTTATGCATGTGACAATTTCACTGAGGTGATCCATGACCTCATATTTTTCCTACTAGTTGAGCTAAGCAGAACTCTTTGAAACTTGGAAGCGTTCAGGAATCCCACTTGTAAAAATATCCAGGGATTTTAAGTTTGCACTAAAATGAGTGAGATCCATATTTAGCAGGAGACAGCCTTTTCTTACTGCTAAGTTTCTGAAAAAACAAAACCAGGAAGCACCTACCTAAGCAAACCCGCTCAGGCCCTGAAGGCATTGGTAATTATTCTATTCACTCCAGACACTTATCATTCATCAAAGATGTAAGAAATCCTGATTGACAAAACAAGGTGCTTCCCTTTCCAAAGTGTAATGTCAGATTGGAAATACTTTGATTTATCATTTTCTGCTGGATATTGTGTGACAGCAAGTCATTGTGGAAGCCACTGGGATTTTTTTAGATGGTTTTTTCATTTTCAAAATCACTTTAATAAAAGGAAAGTGCTTTGACACTTCATTTTCAATTACTGAAAAACAACTACAACAGCAAAAAACCACCACCACCACCACAACACTGGTCATTGTATGCAAGACTGAAAAAAAGAAATTCAGGAGGACACTAATTAGTATTCACTCATTCATTCATCTTTGAATAGTTGACACTTACTACCTGCCTGCCACTATTCTAGAGACTGATAAACAGTGATTTTAAAATTATATATGTAGTTAAGTCTCTTATATATGTGCATGTGTGGAGAGGGGAGGTGATTGATAAAAAACAAATGAACATACACTTTAGAGGCTATTTGGAAAAGTAAAACAGGGCTGTGCAATGGAATTTGGGAGTGCATTGATTGGAGTATTCTAGAAAAGTCTATAATAAAATGGTGTTTGAGCCTGATATCAATGTTAAGCAGCAATGGCCCTGGGTGTTTGATGGCAATGTGGTCTAAGGATATGGCCAGAGGCTAGTTCTGAGAGGTCTGGTAACAGAGGGCCAGCTCCTCAAAGGTCCCAACAACTATTGGGTCTTTCCTAAGTGATTGAAGTGTGCCATCTATTGTAATAAAAGCATAATATGCTAATTAGACTGGACAGGCAAACAACCTTCCGGAAGGCCTTCCAGAATGACCAGTGGGCAGGGGGCAAGGTCAGCAAGCCTGCACAGCCAGGCCTGCCATGGCAGTCCCTGCGCCCCCCCCCCCCCCTCCTTCCACAGAGGCAGCAGAAGAGGGGGCTGCTCGGTCCTGGTCCCAGCACCATGACTTCCACAGGGGTTGGGGGAGGGAGGCGATGGGGGCAGCATGGTCCCAGAGCCTCTGCAGAGGTGGTATGGGGCATGACCGAGGCGCTTCAACCTCCCACAGCCCCTCTCCTGGCCAGATAGGCCCCAGATTGTGCCCCCCCCCCACCAGTGGGCGGGGAGGGGGGCCAGTGCTAAGGAGCACTGAGCCCAGCTTCTGGGTGAGCGACACTCATCCCCCCACACCCCCCACCTCACTCAGCCAGAAGCCAGGCTCATTGCCGGGAGCCGGTCCATGCTTGCTGTTTCAAGGGACCTGGCATATATGGCATACTGTTCTTAATATGTTTGCTCACCTTCTTGGCACTATGTGTTTTAACCAAGGTCTCTGAGAAAGGTTGTTTCCCCAGGTAGGGATTTTCCCCTGAAGTTAGGGAGGGAATAAAACCTCTTAACTAGTGCCAGGTGGGTAATTAATCACTTTAACTATGAACAATCATGCTTAAGCTACATAATCTTTACTCCCCGGAATGGAGATAAGAAACGCCCTAACCTTTGTAATAGAGATTGATAGGATTGAATCAACTGGTATAAATACAGATGCAACAAGACAGCAAGACACAGAACTTAGAATACGGAACCAAGAGAGACAGAACCTAGGCACAGAACCTACACAGAACGTTCTCTAGAGACAGAAGAACTTCGCTGGAGAGAACATGGCAAAAGTTCCTGGACAGAAACTGGCCTCAGAACCTAGAGACAGAACCTAGCAAGAGAACATGGCAAAAGATCCTGGACTGAACCTGACTACAGAAATTGGCAAGAGAACCTGACTAGAACCTGGTGACTGAACCTGGCTGGAGAACCTGGACAGAACCTGGCTGGAGAACCTAGCAAGAGAACATGGACACAGAACCTGGCTGGAGATCCTAAGCAGAACCTCTCTGGAGATCCAGACCAGAACTTAGCTGGAGATCCTGGCTGGAGATCCTGGCTAGGCTGCTGATCAACTGAACACTGTCTCCGTGTCCTTCCTTCTTCGCCGACCCCATCTACGCCTTTGGGAACCCCTGGACCCGCTGGGGTTGGACCCTGGCAGCTCATGGCTGGCGAGTCCAGTGGAGGTGGTGAGTCTCTCCCACCTAGGCAACAGGCAGGCGGTAAGGAGCAAGGGGTCCTGGACTGCGAGAGCCCCAGACTGCGAGAGGGATGTCTGAGTGCCAACTTAGGCCCGATCCCTAGGGGGTCCTAGAATGCAAGAGGGCACAGGCTGGGCTGAGGGACCCCCCCCCCCCCACCACAGTGAATGAATTTTGTGCACCGGGCCTCTAGTGAAGAGATAAACTGAAGCAATGATTTCATGTTAGACAAGGCATCTTTTAAGATGTAACATTTAAGCAAAGACCAGAAAGACTGAATTGAACTTAGAAAAATGAGAGTGAAAAAGAATGTTCTAGACAGTTGAACCATATATGTGGAAGCTGTGCAATAGAAAATAATTAAACTTATTTGAAAAACAGAAAGGAGATGGATTTATTTCTTGGGGCTGATGAAATGAAGTACCACCAACTTGCTGGCTTAAAATAGCAGAAATGTATTTTCTCTGAGTATCATGGAGCCATGCTCCCTAAGATGAGTAGAACACTTTCTTGACTCTTGGTGGCTTCTAATAGTGCCATAAGATAGTTGGCTTTCCTTGCCTCAAAGCTGCATCACTCCCTTCTCTGCTTTACCATCACTTGGTGTTCTCCCTGTGTGTCAGTGTCTTCACATTGATATCAGATGTAGTGTGTGTGTGTCTGTGTGTGTGTTGGGCGGGGGGAGAGTTCTTCCCCACTGGGAGCTGCTGGGAATGGACTTCTTACAATATCCCAAGAAAAATAATTTACAAGAGAGAATAAGTGATTTTTATTTGTATGGAGTTAAATCCCTGGGTTTCCAAAGTCCCATTTCCTTTAGTCCAGTCTTAGAAGAAGTGTAGGTGGGGGTTTAGTAAAGCTAAAAGCAAAGCCAGTATCCAGAATTTCCTTTCCCTATTGGAGCTGTGTCCAGTTCAGCATCAGGCTAGGTACAGTCCATTAATGCATCATGTGTGGGTCTCCACATGGCCATGGGCCACACAGGAGAATGCCAGGAAGCCAAGTGTGAACCATGAGCCAAGCATGCTAAGAGGCACCAAGCGCAATAAGAGAGCGAGCTTCTTTGTTCAGGGAATGAAGTATGCCAAACCTTCCTGGGCTTGCAATGGCCACGCCCATTCTGGCCAACCACCTCTGTCGTCAGGTGTGGTCGACAAACAAGTATTTTTCCTGTCACCCCAACTTTACTGGGCATGCATCTATTGTCCCTTTGATCAGCCCCCTTCCCCCAATGTTTTGCAGGAAGTATGCCTATAATGTCTGGCTTTCCCTCTGCTCTTTTCCTATTATTAATAATTCACTAATTATAATGGTATCAACATGGCCATCTTCCCCTTTTAGAGAGATACCGGTCATACTGAATTAGGGCCCACATTAGTGACCTCATCTTAACTTGATTATATTCACAATAACATTTTTTTTTAAATAAGGCTACATTCATAGGCACCAAGAGTTAGGACTTTAACATTTTTTGGAAGGGGGGCACAATTCAAACCACAAAAGGGGGCTACCATGGCGGAAGCTGGTGAGCAAGTTGGAGAGTAGCAAGTCTTTACACGGATGAGTAGAAGTGGAGTAAAAGGCTACTACAGTGGTCAAGGGAAAGGGCTATTAGGGCAGCAGTGGAGAATCAAATGGACTTGATGCACATCTTGGAGAAGAAATAAGATTTGACAATTGGTTAGGCAACAGTTGTGCAGTGGATGGAGAAAGACCCATCAGAGATGGTGCCACATATCTGCCTTGAGCAACTGAGTAAATTGTAATGCCATACTAGAATACTAAGAAAAAGAGAACAAGTTAAAAACAGGTCTGGGGATACACTCATGCAATCAGGGATTAGTTAAATCTGAAATGCTTGTGAGGCATTCAAGAATAAATACATTTCAAAAAAGCAGTGAGAGGAATTGCTTCTGGAATCAGGAGAGAGATTTGGACTGAAGACAATAATTTGAAAGATTTTTAAATGTATGAAAAGCAATTAATTTTATTTTTATTGTTAACCATTTTAATGTGCTACTATTATTTCTAGATAAAATTATAGTTGTGTATATACATACTGGCTAAAGCTAACACAACCAAAATATTTAAGTCCAATTCATCAACTATGGTTCAGAAGACGACCTGGTGACACACGAAAGGTTATAGGATAGTGTTTCTAGTACTTGTAAAAAACTGGTATATGAGCCTACAGCAATACTAAACCTTTGATTCTGCTATTATTGGACATCTTTATATCTGTGCATTGGTTGGGATACATTTCAAATTGAGTAGGAAGAAAGGGGGTTATTACATTTATGAATATTACTAGGCAAGTAAAAAGCATGATAGCCAAATCCTGTCAGGGTTAGTTTTTGTGAATTTTTAAGTCTTTGCAAGACTACCCCATTATAAGTGCCATGACTCAAAGCTAAGGCTTCCCAGTGGGTCACTTTTTACATGAATCCTCCTGAGGCCAGGCTAAAGGCACCATGTTGCTATAAATCATCTATAGGGGGGAAGGCTACACCAGTTAAGCATATGGCTTTCCAATTATGTAAACATGAATTTCAAACTGCTCATCCTCTCATGCTTTCTGCCACCCACTCACATTCATGTGAGGAGTAGTTAGACCTCAAGGAACAAAGTCTTGGTTCAGGGAAGTTATGTTCCAATTAATTTAAAACGCATCTATTTTAACCTAAGAGCATGAGAAAGCAGGCAAAAGAGTGTGAGCCAGCAACATCCTCAAATAGAATACTAAAAATTTATATTCATTTATTTGGTGGTGTTACAACATTTAATGTTCAGCAAAATTTCCAGGAGAATAATCTATAATATATATATAGATATAGATAAATGCTATATATTATACGCATATATATTTTCAAAGTTAACGGCAATATTTGTATTGCAGTAAAATAGTTGCCTAGTCCTTCTTACAAGTCCAATCCTAGCCTACATCATATTTTTTCAGAATGGAAAATATTTTGCAGTTTTTGTTAATCTGTGAAGACAGAAAAGTGCTTTCAAATGTTATATATTTAAAAATAGATTATAATCTTGAAAGCTTTTTGGGGAGAGGGGATAGTGCTGAATTGCTTTGTAAAATATGGGGTTATGAGCCAGGCTAATGTGGTTATTGTGGTCAAAGAGTTTTGCCTGGATCAAATCCACAAGCATCAAGAACAAGTAGAGTTCCAAATATCACATCATCACAATAAATATAATTAACTACTGTAAAGAGGCCAAGCTCAGGAATCTGGGAGAATCTAAAGGTATTAGAACATCTAAAATTATTTTCAGAGAACAGAAATTCCATGGTTCTTGAAAGTAATGCTTACACTCAATCTGATTCTATCCATTAGAAAATTCAGGCTGAATATCCAGTGTCTCAAATGAGTCCATGTGGCATCCAATCTGGGGGAATTTGTTTGTTTGTTTTGGGTCTGACTTTAGCACTGGGTTATATTTCATCATCAGAATCAGCTATTGTAACCAGTTGGCATATGACTGGCCCTGATTGGCTTTGCCTGGTTTAGTTTAATAATAAAGGGATACAGTTCCAGGGTTGGCAATGCTGATGGAATTGGATAGAACAAGGGGGAAAAGGCTTGATAAAATCAAACTTTGCCAAGAAGGTGAAGTACAATTGTTAATTTAAAACATCTTTTGCAATTTTGTCATTGCTTTACATTGGACATTACTGTAACGAAAGACTGAACAGATGCAATACCAAAAAAATGACAATGAGAAAATTCGCCTGCAGCAATTTTGACTCCAAAGTATAAAAGTCATGATTCTAAATAGTGTTTTAGAAAAGCAACTTTTTCAAGCCAAAAGCATAGATCAGAAATTAAATGCTTTCAACACAGTACACAACGGAACAGGAAATAAAATTAAAACCGGTATTTAGAAAACATCTCAGAGTCTTATCACGTTCTATTTACTCCAAAGCACCTAAAATTTGCATATTAGTTTGAAGGCCAAGTATTCTGTATTAGATGATTAATTCTGGCATCTCCTTTTAAAACAAAGTTTACATATTTGTTAATGTCTAAAACTTCTAAGCATAGGATCCCACTTGCCCTGAAATTTGCAGGCAATTTTATTTAGAAAGAGTAATTGGATCTCTTTAATTCCTGGGACAATTGTGTTTAGGCCTCATATTCCTTTACTTGTAAGAGATTTTGTTGCCATTCTTTTACATTGTGCAGACATCTCAAACACAGCCCATGTGGAGCAAGCACTCTGACCACACTTGAATGTGCATGAATGCCTTTGGGGTCAAATGCAGATTCCGATCCAGTTGTTCTGGGGTGGAGCTGAGAGCCTGCATTTCTAATAGGCTCTCAGTTGATGCCAATGCTGCTGGTTCAAGAACTGCTTTTTGAGTAACAAGATTATAGAAATGTTATTGTCTTCCCTTCAAACTTGCTTTTCTTCCCACAGTCCATCTTTTGGACAACAGCATTATTATGCATCTGTACCACTATATACTTCTCTCTACTCCACTATCACATGCATTGCCCTCCTCTCCTCACAATTTCTATTTGTTGCTCACTCTTGTGAAGTCAACCTCTGGAAGCATCAAGCAATGTGAAGCATCTGGATTTATTTCTTACTCTTCATGTGCCTTGACATTCTTATGTTTGACCTCATAACACTCACCCAAACTTTCCTAATGATCTCCAACCTAAGTAATCTTGATTTTTCGCCCCACCAGTTTCTTCCCCTTCGGTACTGCCCATCTACTATAACCAAGTGACATTCTCAAGGCATACATTTCTTTTCTTTAATTTACTTTTTATTTTTTTTAAATTCTTTATTGTTGAAAGTATTACATATGTGTCCTTTCCCACTCCCCCAAAGCATACATTTCTATCATAATCTGGCATTTCTTCAGTATGATTCCCTCAATCTAAACTAACTGCCTTCTCCCTCTTTTTCACAAATGACAAACTCTTGCCTTTCTTTCCGGCTCACCACAAAGTTACCTCCTCTTTCAAAGCTGTTCAGCTTCTGTTCATAGCAGAAAGAGTACTATTCTGTCTACTGTTAAAATTCAGGGACCGGGTATTCCTTATTATTTTGTTCTCAAAACCTAGCCCACTGCTTGGCACTGAATAAATATTAGTTGAATGATAAAGTTTTTAAAAAGTTTTAATGATTTCACTGATTTAATATACAAAAAAGTGTTCTTCACATCTAAAATACATAGAAAAATAAAAATGTTGACTATAATTAATCTATATCCATGGCTCAAACAGTTGATGCCATAATTTGAAGATAACTAGCTAGTACTTATTAAATACAAACAATTTCAGACAAGAATAGTTGAAAATATGAAATTCAAATTTCCCAAAAAGTACAGTCTTAAATATTTTATTTCAAAGCTTTAGATGTCCAAAGTCAAATTTATTTGTCTTTATTATTAGTGAAATTCTGTAAAAAACATTTACTTGAAGTAAGAGATAACTATCTCTAAAATATTATTGTGTACACATCCTATGTAGTGAATCACTTTCAGTGCATGTTTTTTTATTATGTGCCTATCATATTTCAAACACTGGGTTGATGCTAGAAAGAGCAAGAATGAAATTCTGCCACTAAAATCCCCATGGTGCTGTGGATGAAGCTTGGTGTCCTCTGCCCCCACCCCCTTCCTTCTTTATTCTGCAACAAGATTTACACAAACGATTGACTTATGGCCTGTCACGGGAGTGTCCTTTGAGCAAGAGAAGGACAGTAAAAGTTTCTGGAAGGAAAAGACAAAAAGTGGCACCAGCAAAAATAGGAAACCATCAGCCTCAAACACATACCCAAACTAATATCCACAGAGTGAGCCATTTCATTACAATAACTTTATAGCATGCTCACATTCAATTGTTCCTTTTAACCTCTCAATAACTATGCAAGGGAGGTAAAATAAATATGATTCTCCCAACCAGACATAGGAGTGGATAATTACAATGGCATGTCCAAGGTTACACAGGTACAAGCAGAACCGAGACCCAAGCTCATTTGTCCATCTGTAGACTCGTCAACTCTCTACTGTAGCACCTCATTTATTGAGTCTGTTTCACCTGGTGGCTCTGAGACATTGCATGGTGGCATCTAGCAGGAGCACTTTCATGAAAGGACTCACTAGCAATCTCAACAGCAGCACATTGCAATTTGGATTGAGAGGAATTGCTTCTGCTTGGAATTAATTATGTGTCTATCTACCATCGCGAAATGACATTTGTTTTGTTTTTAATGTTGCCTTTCCACTTAGTTATATTTCAGCCAATGAAAAGAATTAGGAAATATGTGATAAGAACTTAAATGGAAATGTTTTGCACAAGTTTGGAGGATGAAAGAAGAAAATGAAGTATGTATTGGGACATGTGCCAAAGTCCAAATGAAAAAATATTATCAAAATTGTCAGTAAGTGGCATCAACAATAAACGCCCTGGGCTGGCATTTGTTTATTTTTAAAAAATGGTCCAGTCATCTTAGGAGGAGTTCACAGTTCTGATGTTAACCTATAGGCAGAGAGAATTCTGAAACAGTGAGGTTAACAGAACAATGATAAAACCAGTGTCAGGCACCAGCTCAAAGATGCTTCCTCATAATGACAAGCCCGGATTTGTGGCTAGCAACTCAGAATTGAAAATTAGGGACTACAATTTTGAAAGACATTTGGAATATGAACTACACACATTTCTTTCAAATTAATCTTCACCCATGTTTGAATTTCTTTTCAAATGACTGCCTCAAAACACGTCTGAAGCAAAGGAAAACTATGTGAAACTCTAAAGACTGTAGCTATTATTCTGGCCTATCTGTTTAATCACTTGACCACCTAAAAACTATATTTTGATGGTAAAAGTAGTCTCAAGAGATGTCAGCTTGAAGGCAGGTAATTTTCTTTAAAGGAAACAAGTAGCAAAAACAGAATACTGACAGGGCAGAAAGCAGCGCTGTCAGAGTCCATATGCTTGTATTTTTAGAACAGGATGCAGCGAAACAGAAGGAAAGAGATCTAGATAAATAAATGAGACACTGATTGTGACAAGCAAAGCTTTTTTTTTTTACCTATTGAACAAACACGAAGACTCCAATCGTCTTTGGCAGGAACTTCACAGGAAAAAGCCAAGACGGAGTCATGCTATTTATGTAGCGATCCAATCCTTTTCCTGAATGTCTTTTTATATAAAAGGCAGGCCATTAACAATAGAATATTAACCGATTTCAATGTAATAGCTTGCCCAAGTTGAGGAGCTGTTGCTGATGTGTATCCCAGCGATTATTTACAGGTCTCTGTGGCTCTTATCTGAAAGGGGGAAACGGGAGTTGAGACCACAAAGGCGGATTTTTCATCTCCAATGATCCATAGATACACAAGATGCTGGTGCCCTGAACCTATTTAATTGACCCGACCATAATAAACTGCAGCTGGGCATTTCCCCTTCATGGTGTTCTGAAGTCACTCACACTTCAGACATTAGGAAGTCATCATCATGCCAAAGGTTTATCTCAGAGTCAGAGAATGGCAGACGGCTGGAGCAGCAAGGGGTCTTTTTCATCCCTCCTTTCCTTTCCCAGAAAGCTTGGTTTAGGCTTGGCTGAGAGCCCATAAAAACCTTCCAAATAGCTACCAAGAACAAAATGGGTTTTCAAAGTCTGCAGAATAGAATGTATCAAGCAAGATGTAGTCGATAATTAGATGGGCAGGAGCAGAGTAGGAACCATGGGCCAGGTGGAGAGGGTCACCAGGGCAGAGAGCCCCAGGTGCCTAGCAAAGGGCAAAACGATAAACCCTTGCAAGACCACTCCCGTAAGCATTAACCGCTGGAGATGACATCTGGGTCTCAGGTGTATTTCAGCTCCAGGCCCAGAAATGCAGCAAAACCAGGCAGAGGGATACCATGCCTGACTTTAGGACCAGCTGCAATGACTAATGACCCCTCCTCTGGTGCCAACCAGGCAGTGGAGACCCTGAGGAGCTGAGGAGACACACTGGGAAAGCTGATGAGCATTCTATTGAGATCCTCCCCTGAAACCTCAGATAAAAGCCCTCAGGACAGAGCACCCAGCCGGGCTCTCTCTCTCTCTATGGAGCACACAGGTCCCTTCCTCCACCCCCTACTCTCCCAAGGTCTCTCTCTCTCTCTCTCTCTCTCTCTCTGTCTCTCTCTCTCTCTCTCTCTCTTTCTTCCCCCTGCCCCCACAGGAGCATGCCAGAACACCTCTCCTTCCTCTTTCATCCTATAAGGCACATATATGTCTCTCCACCTTTCTCCTAAGCTCTAAAGGCCCTTCTTTTGCTGGAACTTGTTTCCTGAGCCCATTTCTTCTACTGCTCACTTCTACCTCTGTGATTTTCTAAATAATTTTTCTCTTACAATTGGAGTCTTGGCTCTGAATTCTTCTCTTCATCAGAACTCAAGAACTGAGGTTGCTGAACCAAGGTTAAACCCTGGTGCCATTTTTCCACTGTTAACAAAAGCTTTTATTATTTATTTTTAAAATATTTAAATAACAGCAGCATACATTTTATGGATATGGTTTAAAGAGAAAAAGAAAACAACAAAAGATCCCATTATTGCTAACTAATAAGGTGTTTGTGAATAAACAGATAAATTAGATCACTGATAACTATCTTTTTTTTTTTTTTAAGCAAAAACCACAACCCACATCTTGTTATGGCTTTTAACTTTGACATGCACTTAAAAGTACTAGTATGTCTACATAGAAAAACACGTCTTGGAGCTCCAGTGGCGCAATCAGTTAGCGCGCGGTACTTATAAGAAAAACACGTCTTACGGTCGGTCCTCGGTACCCGAGGGAATGAAGTAGAACTGGGACCATACAATTCAGTTCAGTTCATTCAGAAGCTCACTGCCTGTCTGCACAGGTGCCAAGCAGCACAAATTGGGACTTGCACCGAGACACATTCATCATGAACAGGAACATGTCTCAGCACAGCTTCATCTAATCTGGTACAGTCAGCAGCTCCCAGGAAACAGCAGTAACACGGGCACAAGCTGCCCAGTGTGATTTCACCAGCAAGGAGTCCCTCTGAGCAAACTCCTCAGGTGTTCACAAGGGAGGGGGCAGAGTCAAATGTGCAGACAAATCTTTAAGCAATGCTGCCAGTGCTAGGTAGAGCATCGTATACAGTGCCATGGCTCAAACACTATTTTTTTTTTAGTCAAATTCATACGCAGGTAGTTATCTGGTTGATAGAAAACAATCTCCAAATAATGACAGCCTGGATGGGAGTTTTCTCTGCTAAATTCCAGCTGGTGAGTGAAGCATTTTGATTAATGTACAGTCATGTTCTTGCATGGTTACCAAAAATACTATAGAGCTATGCAGTCTGATGTAGCAACCACTAGTCACAAGTAGCTATTAGCACTACCAATGGGGCTTGAGATGCACTGTACACATAAAATATGGGATTTTGTGGAATTAGTATGAAAAATAATGTGAAACGTATCATTAATAGTTTTACATTGAATAGATGTTAATGTTCTATTTGGAATGCATTGGACTATACAAACCATATTATTAAAATTATTATCGCTAGTTTATATATTTATATGTGGCTACTAGAAAATGTAAATTACCTATGTGGCTTGTATTTGTGGCTTATATTATGATTCCATTGAACAGTGACACTATAGAATATTTGACCAGTTTTCAAGCCTAAAGTATCAATTTCATTTATTTTCACAGCCATGCCAAATACAATGTTTTGTGTGTTGTTGTTTTTTCAGCTGTATCAGGATTATTTCAGTACTTTGAAAAATCTCAAAATACATTTTTAGGCTCCTGAATTATGGATTAACTAGTTTTATTCTACATCACAAAAACTACTTAACTTTTGCATGTAATTGACATTCTCTAAGGAAAAAATGTAACACTCTACAGACATATATTAATTAAAACAAATGTATTCATTTAAAAAATGCATCATGTACCCACTTTTCAGAAGATAATGCGCTGTATTCAGAGGGTTGAATGAAGTCATAAGACAAGTTTCCTGCTTTCAAAATGTTATTTGTCTAGAGGAAAGGATGATCTTGCACACAAATAAAATAAAATAATTCAAGTGAAGAAAGAGAGATGAGAATACAATATGTGTGGAGACACAGTAGAGGAAGCAACTCACTGCCCTGGGGAATTGTCCTACTGTATGCACAGAACCTGCACATATGTTTCTGCAGTCTTCCCATTTTACAGATGAGAAGGTTGAGGTATGGAGGGGTGAAATTCTTTGCATGTAGACAGTGAGAGGGGGAACAAGGATGCAAATTTGCACTGAGCTACCCTGAATCCCATCACTGTGGCCTTCTACCACAGGAAGGCCAGTAAAATGCAAGGGGAAATTCTCCATAAAGGAAATGCCAATTCTAAGGAACTCAAGCAAAAAGCTTCATGTGTCCAGAAAGGGGAATAATTCTGTCTGCTAATCATAAGGTCTCCTGGAATAATTTCAAGGTTTAATAATCTGCTTCATTCTTTGTAATACCACAAGTTTCAAAATTTTAAGACTCACTGTCTTGCTAAGAGTCTACTTACAGTAACACCTAGGTCCATCAGTACTTTTCCAATACTCCAAGTTATATCCCCTGAACCCCTATATTCATACTTACGGCCAGGCCACTCACTAGTGGCAAAGTCCTGGAGGCCATAATACTCTCTTTTCCCAATGCTTATACATGAAATGTCCTCAACTGGGATTCTCTAAAACAGAATCCACAAACTTTTTCTGCAAAGGGCCAGAGTGTAAATGTGTTCAGATTTGCAGGACATTGGGTCTGTGCCACAAGTACTCAACTCTTGTGTTGTAGCATGAAAGCAGCCATGAAAAATAAAGAAACAAATGTGCATGACTGTATGTATTCCAACACATTTCGTTTATGGATACTCAAATCCAGTTTTACATAATTTTCACATGTCACAATATATTCTTCTTATACCTTTTCAACAATTTAGAGGTGTAAAACCATTCTTCACTTCTCTGTGACAGTTGTCTTCTGCAGGGGAACCTCACATCCCTTCTCTTGTCCTTTGCATGAGGTGGTTTTTGAGAACCATCATCAATCTGTCCCCTTAAATGCAGAAGAATTCAAGGATAATCTATGAACTCATACTAGTAGGTTAATATGCCTCTTAAATGTGACAGTGAGAATTGATTAAAACCCTCTCAGGATGGTCTTCCAGGGCTAGCCATGGTAGAATATGATGTTCTATTAATAATCCAAAAGTGTTTGCACTATTCTTTGAACATGTTTTTAAAGGATCAACGAAGAAAGTTCTAAACTTACATAATTGTGTTTCTTTTTCTTTCTTTATTTTTTCATGCTAGTTAGTATTCATCAGCTCCCCAGAGCCGGAAAAGCAAGCCCACATATCCCATTTCCATATATATACTGCCTGCCAGGAGGCCAGAGTGCCTTCTATTTCCCCAGTAGTTACAAGTAACATATCTCTTTGAAAAGTCACTTTATTTAATTCTTGAAACAGATTTGGGAGGTATGTATCAATACCTCCTGTTTACAAGGGAGAAATATGAAGCCAGTAGGGTGTCAGGCACCCTCCTCTCCGAGCACTCTCTCTGTGCTCCCTCCACCACCTCTGTTCTGTAGCCAGCAAATTCAAAACCCGGCTCCAAAATTATTCCAGGGCCAGTGGGTTCCTCCAATCCTTGAGTTAGTGGTGCTCATTTATACCCAGGAAGAGACAGGAAAACAAATAACTGCATTATTATATAGTAAGCGCCTTCAGAGAGAGATAATTGGGGGTTGCATGGGATCCAAGGGAGCAAGGAGAAATGAGAAATGAAAGGGAAGAAAAATAAAGGAGGCAGTAGAAGAATAAGAACTTACTTTTGTCTTCTTGCCTTTTCATGCTTAGCATTCATTCATGCGCTAATCAAAAGTATTTTGGTATTTTTGCGGAAAGGAAGTTCAAATAGAAAGGCCTTGAAAATGAGGACAGTCGATGGGTCTGTGTTGGGATTATTAAACCCCAAGGGTTTAAAGAGGAAAACAATGTGCTTAAGAACATGTCAACCTAATTTAAGGACAAAATTGTTGCCTCTACTCTACTGGGTCCAGAATGTTAAATTTGTATGGCTCTAAACATTAACATTGTAAAATACCATTTTAATTTTATCTACTTACTAGAGGCCAGGTGCATGAAAATTCGTACACTTCGGGGGAGTGTCTCTCAGCTTGGCCTGCACACTCTCACAGTCCAGGACTCCTCGGGGGATGTCCACCTGCTGGCTTAGGCCCGCTACCCGGGGGATCAGGCCTAAACTAGCAGTCAGAAATCCCTCTGCCTGGGAGCCCTCGGGGGATGTCCAGTAGAATAGAGACCACAGGGAGTGGGCCTAAGCCATTAGTTGGACATCCTTAGTGCTGCCATGGAGGTGGGAGAGGCTCCCGCCACCACCGCTGCATTGGCCAGCCATGAGCTGGCTTCTGGCTGAGTGGTGCTCCCCCTGTGTAAGTGCACTGACCACTAAGGCCCAGCTCCTGCATTGAGTGTCTGCCCCCTGGTGGTCAGTGTGCATCATAACTACCTGTCATTCCGGTCATTCTTCCATTAGGGTCAATTTGCATATTACCCTTTTATTATATAAGACTAGAGGCCTGATGCACGAATTCATGCACCAGTGGGGTCTCTCTGCCTGGCCTGTGGGACAAGGCCAAAACCAGCTCTTTGGCATCCCCTAAAGGGTCCCAGATTGCAAGAAGGTGCAGGCCTGGCTGAGGGACCCCATTGGTGCACAATCGGGGCCGGGGAGAGGTACGAGAGGCTGGACAGCTGAGGATAAACCATGGGAGAGCTCCAGAGCTTGTCTGGCCCATCTTGCTCAGTTACGAAGGGCCAGACCCCAGCAGCAAGCTAACCTACTGGTTGGAGTGTCTGCCCCCTGGTGGTCAGTGCACATCATAGTGACTGGTCAGCTGGTTAACTGTCTGCCCCCTGGTGGTCAGTGCATGTCATACTGAGCAGTTGAGCATATCATTAGCATATTATGCTTTGATTGGTTGAACGGACAACTGGACACTTAGCATATTAGGCTTTTATTATCTAGGGTATGTAAGAAATATTTCCAATACAGACTAAGGAGTTTACATTCTACAGCCAGGGAGCTTTTATGGTTAATACCAGTTGATAGCCCTGGTATATTATCATTTGTGGAAAAATTAACTGTGATAATGTTACCATCTCTTGCCAACCTGTCATTAGTAAGGGAGTTAGGAGAAATACTATTAGCACAATTATGCTTTCCAGCTGCTTGTCAATGTCAGTTGTATTAGCACAGCTGAAACTTAGCATTAAGCCTTAGCAACAATCAAATGATTATTTAGACTTTTCTTTTTTATCAAACAAGGGCTTTCACCACATAAAATAATAGGTGAATCCTGTTCATTGATTGAAAAAGGTAAAAAAGCTGGAGTTCTAATTCAAGAAAATATACAGAGGAGCATTGTTTCTCTCATTGAAATTAATCAGATATATTTAAACTTATATGAATTGTCTGTATTAATGGAGAGAATGCAGAAGTATTCAAGAATAACCCAAGTTGGATTAGCCAATTGAACAATCCAAAAAGAAATTTATATTTTGTCTCAGGGTTTGACTGAAAACTTGCAAAAGCTCAAAACTGGTATTTTTATGCATCACCAGTTTAAGAAAACTTTCAAGGAGCTTTAAAATCACCAGGCCCACTTCATTCCAATTCCTTCTGGACAATTTTGATTTATAACAACCAGAGTAATATGCGAAGTGTGATCTCCTTACATGAATTTGAATATCAATTTTGAAAACTTAAAAATCTATTTCAAAAATGTTGAACCTATACTGTGACTTTCTGACTCAGGCTTCCAGCACCAACCGACTGGACAACCAATGGCTGAAATGCTCAAGTCTATTAAAGAACCTGGGGCCACAGTGTATGAATTTTGAATTGAAGCAAACTTCCAAGCACTAATTTGAACCCTGGACACCCTTATTCTCATCACACTTCCTATCAAATTATAGCCTCCTAAAACCCAGTGTGGATAACCTATGGTTTGGACTTAAAAAGTATGCTTCGAATACAAGGTAAATAAATACAGTTGCTCTAACATCAGTGTGAATATTAAGATGAACAGCTACTTTCAACAGTGAATAACAAAGATGTGAATACAGGGACATTTACTAAGGGAGGTAATTCCAAGAGACCAGAAAACAAGTGTAGGGACAGGACTCACCACTGCATCCTGAGCAAGCATCTGATATATGACCCCATGTATTGGATTATCTACCCATCTGCACATCTAAAAATCATAAAGACACTTTATATATGAGAGTAACACATGTTTAAAAGTAAGTTTAAGGCAAAATAACCAAATAGAATATACAACTTAAATTCAAAATTGCATTCATAAGGAAATATGCAGTATCTCTATCTCTAAAGTTTAAATTTTCCACAATTATTTTAAAATGCACCGAATGGTGTTGGCTTTACTCATAAAAACCCAGTCAATACTACCTAACATGCCACTGTCAGAAATACTGTATCGCCTATATTAATACTCATTAATTAACTTTACTCCATTGGCAAAAGGAATTTTAATTATTTTTGCAATCAAAAGTGCTTGCAGTAATGTGAATGCTGATAATATAGCAAACATGAAGGGCTCTGTACAGCTTTCCAAAGCTCTAATTAACTAAAATGCACAAAATCAACGTATAAAACGCATTACCATTTTGAAGACAGTCACATTATCTATTCTCATATATGGAGAATACAGCCACATATGTTAGTTTACAAAGAAGACAATTGTTTTACCCTAGAATATGAAATATCTTTTATGTGACTTTTCTTTCATATATAATTGTTCTTAAAATGTCTGATCTTCATTTTAAAAGTATGTATGGTTTGGGGTGTTTCTCAATTGTATACTAATGGATAATTATATTTTAATTGAGTGCTTTAAATCAAAGCCCTTTGATGACACAATCCTCATTTGAGATGTAGAATAAGAACATCAAGAGGAAAGGATATGATGTACACAATTATTTCCCCAAATCTGCTCCTTCAGGTCCTTGGGTCATTGTTTATACAGCAAATTATCCACAGTTGAAAGAGTTGCCATACTATGCTATCAGAATCTTCTTCCTAGTCACATCTTCCTTTTTTGTTTCTTGTTTGTTATTCTTCATCCAAAGATATTTTTTCCATTGATTCTTAGAGAGAGCAGAAGGGAGGAGGAGAGACAGAGAGAGAGAAACATGGATGTGAGAGAGACACATCAATTGTTTGTCTCCACTAGGCACCAACTGGGGCCGGAGATCGAGCCTGCAACCGTGGTGCGTGCCCTTGATCATAATTAAACCTGGGACCCTTCAGTCCATGGGCCGATGCTCTATCCACTGAGCCAAACCAGATAGGGCCCAATCACATCTTTCTTGTTCACTTTTATATCTCTTGAACTTAGCAAGTGCCTGTCATCTTGTTGATTTCACTAAATAAATGCTTGTGAAATAAGTGAATACATGAATAAAAAAAATCTAATAGCATAACTAGTTCTAGGTAGTTCGTCAATATTAGAGACTTCAAGATGCTTTTTATTGAGAATGGAGATGGGTGAAAGGCTTTTGTTCCAAAGTGGCATTGATTGGGATCTGGGCAATAACTCAGAGGCAGCTATTGGTAAGAAGAAGGGATACCCATCAGCTGGACCAATAATATCTGGTGTATATCTGCAACATTTTTTTTCTATCAACAGCAGGAAGACAAAGAAAAAACTGTCCTTCATATACTTCATACATGTATCCGCATATCCATTACCATTGTGTGTCTGTGCACGTGTGAACATGTGCATATGCTAATTTCAAGAATGTCTCAATACTAATTAATTATAAAATGATTAGAAAATAAAAATTTAAAACTATAAGTTATGAGGGCTGATATATGAAAACATCAGAGAAAGGGCAGGACATAATGAAATCTTAAGTCCCAGTTTCTAATGACCTATGAGGACATTGTGTTTTAAAATTAATTAGTTAATTTAATTTAAAATATATTTATTGTTGAAAGTATTACATATGTCCCCTTTTTTCTCTCACTGACCCCTTACAGCCCACCCCAGCTCCTCACTCCAGGCCTTCACCACCGTATTGTCTGTGTTCTCAGGACATCTCTAGCACATGATTTTTAAAACTGGGGATTGTCAGTACATGAAATGTCAGTTTTTAGGCCTCACAATATTGCAAGATTCTCCAGATACTTGTATAAATTGATGTCTATTTCCAAGGTTTTTTTGAAAAAAAAAAAAAAAAACAGATTTCAATATATGTACATTGCAAAGTATTATCTTATTTTTTGTCCTTTATTTTATTCTCCCTTTGAGCTCTATTTTCTCTAGTTGTAATAGGCAGAGGCATATAGAGGGGAGGGGATAAAAGCCTACAAAATCTAGTTCTATGAGATGTTATTCACAACAGAAAAGGGAAGGGATAAAAATTGTCAAACTTCCAGCTTCTAAATTTAGCCTTACTGCTGAGAGCCAGCTCTAGTAGCATCCACAAGAAAAGGAAAACAAAGCAAAAAATATCTCTTTTACACTGTCTGAGAGGAAGGAGTAAAGGAGTCAATGATGGTGAATTATGGTTGACAAGAAGGAAAGGAACATTAAGCCTGGTTTTGGGGGAAAAAAGCAAAAAACAGTATCTGTTTTAGAAATGAATATGTAAGATCTATGGCAATAAGATTAAAAAAGGGTATGAAAAATAGAGAAAAATTCAGTATAGATAAAGAAGCTTTAAATAGCTGGGGAAAAGCATAACTACCATTTCACCCAGAAGTCTTAGACTAATATTGTTAGTCACAGACAACAGAATATCCAGTTTTCTCACCATTTCATGCCCAATGGGATTTATTTAAAAATGTTAGATGCCTCAAAGAATATCTGGGAGGGTCAGGATACGGACCTTAGATGTAGTCACATAAGCTGAGCCTGGACTGTTCTTCCGTTGTACTGCTGCGTGTTCCTGCTGAAAGGCCCTTGCAGCTGTGAGCTTGCTGGACAGCAACCTGTGCTGTTTGGAAATGGTGCTGCAGGGGAAACAAATATGGGACCACAAGCTTGAAAGAAAAGTTGCCTCTCCATGTGTGTCAGCTGTTTCAGAATCGTTATGTCCACCCAAAACTCACCCAGCTCCATCTATGTGCAGAAATGAGACCAAATATTCAGGGAGGTTTTCACTCTCCCTTAGGGGGCTGAGTACACATTGGATGAGTCAAGCACACGGTGTCTTTTACTGTCCTAGGATCTTCAGATACTCCAGGGAACAAAATGGAACAATGTTACTACCCATTTGACCGAGATAATCACTAGGCATTTAAAAAAAATTGATAAGCATAAACTACCCAGAGAGACCTGGCTTCTAGGCCTGGTTCCATCTGAATCCTATATGACTTAAATCACTTACTTCACAGTGTTTTCATTTTCTCAACAACAGAATTCACAGCTGATAAAATATGCCCAATTTTATCAGTCAAGGTATAAGTAGGAAACAGAATTCACCCTAGATGGGTCAAATGAAGACATTACGAAGGGAACCACTTACAAAGATTTGAGCAGATTTAAGGGATGGTGAGACAATTCACAGAAGGAAGTTGTTACTAACTCTAAGACTGAAGGGATGAGCAAGGGGACTTGTGTTAGTGAAGCCCACTGAACACTGGAGCTATGGAGATGGGACAGCACCTTGGGAGCCCAGGTTGAGGGAGAACAGCCACCCCCAGGGATGTGACAGCCAAAACTGGTTCTCCAGATCTGCCTTCACCTTTTCCTAGTGCCTCCTAAAGATCAATCCTGGGGAGCCAGCTGCAAGGAAGCCTGGGGGAAAACAGAGCAGGCAGAGGGTAAAAACAACAGAGGAAGGATTGGGGAGAAGACAAGTTGAAAATATCCAACACACCTAAATAGTCCACAGAATTATTGCCAGGATGCCATAAGATAATGTACACATACACACTTGAGAAAGCATTTGAAGTGTTGTTTTTAAAATTGGGTAATATTTGTATTATGGATAACTTCTCTTTTGGACATGTTATTTTTTTTATTCTGCTCTTACCAAGGAATTTTTGATTTTCCTAATTAGTTCAAGAGACATGAGAAGTCGTTGGAATGCGTTCAAAGAAAGTAAATGAAGAAATAAGTTTGAGGAGGGTAAATAGTCATGGAAGCCTGGGCTAGGGATAGTGTCTTAAGGGAAAACTTGTAAAACAAAGATTGTTGAGGCCAAATGGGTAGGAGATGAAGGGATAGAGAATTTAGCCATGTGTTAGAAAAGATCATTGCAATAAATCCTCTTGATTCTTGCTTTAGAGTAAATATTATTTTCTGGATTTAACCAAATAATAGAGCAGTAATGGAATAGTAATGACGAGCAATGCAATCAGTTCATCACTTACACTATTCCTTCATTTCATGCAAGCGGCATGCTTCCTAATTGTTAAAAAAATATTTTTAATGAAAATAATTTCTTCATGAATTGAAAAAATGAGAGTCTAGCTGCCTTAGTTGGTAGATATAAACCTTACCAATTTAAAGATGAGTTTATAGAAACATCTCTTTAAAGCTACAAATAATTCAGGACAAAATCCTTCAGAGAAGAAAGATCAGCAGAAATAAGTGGTGATACAAATCACAATGATTGGAATTCTGGCATAAAGAGAGCATATTTTTTCCCTGACTGATTATACTGTTTTCCATAATTGCATTCCTCTGCTGAAGGTGAGTTAAAAACCAAAATGAGACATTTACAACTATGGTTAAAGAAAAACCTAAAATCCAAAAGGTTTATTCATACTTTGGTCAGATATCATTGTAGAATCTTCAGTTGGAAATTTTAGACTAGAAATCAGACAAGAATAAAACACCCCATTATGTTTTAATAGTTTCTATTGGCAGTGGGGTCCGAAACTTAAATAGAATCCTTTGTTATTATGGTACTTCTAGGAGGAATGAAAAAGTAAAACTAAGCTTCAAAAATCCTCTCTAAATCTGCCTTTTCAAAACTGTGACTTTGGGAGGCCGAGATAACTCAGGGCATTGTCACAGTGGCCCTTTCCCAGTACACAATGAGCACATAAATCTCAGCAGGTAATAACCAAAAACACAGAAAGTGATTTAATGATGTCAAGAAGACACCAACTGGATATTAGCCGCCTCACTAAACCTCAAAACAGCCAGGTATATTTGCTAAGCTAGAGTGAACAAGAACCGTACAAAGAAATCCAGGCCAGCAAAGATCAAAACTCAGGGTAAAAGCAAGATTTCTACACAAGTTATTCACATGAAAAGTATGGAAGGAACATTATTTATTTCATAAGAACTGAATTCACCTAAAACATTAAAATTTTATATCTACTCCAAGATAGGTTTTCCAAAAAGCCGACTGACAACTATATGTTCACTACCTGCCAACTCGAAGCTCTCTGCTTCTAGCCTCATTTTGGTTGGAAGTAAATTCCCCACCAAGCTACAGATCTGTTTCAGGTCAGCCTATGAATGGACACCATTTATGCCATTCATCTAGCTCCTTGCCTTTCTTGAGCAGAATGAAATATGAATACTCATTGTATTACACACTGAAGGTAAAAGCTGTGGCTAGATTGACGAAATAATTATGTAAATAATGGCAGACGTCTAAGGAAGACTAATGGCTGAAAAAGCTGAATAACATTAAAAAGTTAATATATTTAATGTTAACCTTTGTAGCTTTCAGTAATAATTCAAATATAGGAAAATTGTTGTAGAAAACATAGTAATATTAAAGCAAAAAGAAGAACGTCACGGTAATAAATGAATCTCAAGTTTTCCAGGAAACTAGCAGGATATTATTCTACTTTAACACTAAAAGCCAAACACAAAATTTTATTAATATTGAGTGTCATTATTCCTTGTTGTTGTATTGGACTTACTTGCAAATGGAGACTGTTTCTTTCTAATTGTTTATTTCAATAAAAAATCTAATATGTCTCAACATAAAAGCTTAAAAGATAAAATTGTTAAAATATAAAAGAGAAATACTAATTTATAAATCAAAATACAAGGCAGTTGAATTTTTCATTAACACACAATGAGTAATTTGTTAAAACTTCTCAGTATGAGCATTATATAATTACACATAAATTATATATTTTTAAAAAATATTAGGCACAAATAATAATGCAAAAGCAGCATGGGTTTAAAGGAGATTTGATTAGAAAACAATCTTTCTTTTAATTTTACAGGTAAAAGATGGTTTGGGAAGAGAATAAAGGAGGTAAGAAACTTAAGGTAGATAATGATCTCCAGAAAAAGTATGGCTTATTTGAACAATCAGGTCAATTTTGACATGGAAAAAAGTGTGTAGTTTCCTATTAGGTTCCTTCTAGTAAGACTTGAGATCATCTCACAAAGGAAAAAAAAAATAAAGGTGTTTAGGAGTTCATTTAATATGGGAAGCATACTAAAGACGAAGATAAATACTTGGGAGTCTAAAAATGGCCTCCTAACATTTATGCTGCTTTTTCCTTTTGCATTTGTATTCTCTGCCAAAAAAAAAAAAAAAATGACTTACAATATTGCTTACATTATTGCACAGAAATGCGTAGAGTTGTATTTTTCTACCCCATCAATAAGACAATAGTAGCAGTCACTGGACAAGCTCATTTATAGCTATTATCTAATTAAGTCAGTTAATACATTTTTTTTTCATAATTTCCTTAAATTACCTAGCATTTGATTAAAATCAAGCTGCTGCCTATGACTCAAGATAGGTTAAATGTTTACTTCTCACTCTCCGTTTTAAATAACAAATTTATGCGATTAAAGAAATAGATTTGTTTTAAGTTTTGTATGTTAGAAATTAAAGAAAAGGGAAATTTTCTGAACTTTGAGAGACACTTTTTTTTCTGTTTGGGATCTACAGAACATCAGAGAATAAGCAAACAATGGAAAAAGTAGATATTTGCAAACATACCTGACTTGCTTACTATTGAGAATTCTGGACAAGTAAACTACTAACGCCACACCTTTTAATGATGCTAGGAAACTGGAAACATATGACTTACTGTGACACTCTTTCCAGGAAGGAGCCATATTGTAACTCAAGCTCTATGACAAGCATATTCAGTTATTATCCCCCAAGCACATTACATTGCTCAGTTCTAGTCTGCTAGCTTGAATGCATATTGCTCCCTGGAAAGAACTTACAATTCCCTTTACAATGCATTTACAGTTGATTAAAGAATGGATTTGCAATTCAGAGTCTATAATTAGAGCAAAGGGTCTCTATAATTTTAGCTACCCTCATCCACTAATGATGATGTTATGGAGATTAGCCACTATTATAAGGACCCATGGCCACTAAAATGATTACTGGAAAACATGTACTGAGGTTTAGTAGCCCATTCTTTTACCACAGGAAGCCTATTATAAACAGAGTGTTATACAAGGCTACTAGACAGGAAAAATGAGATTAACAATTAACACCTTGCTCAAAGGATTAGTATATCTCTTATGCTGTGATGATTTGGATTCTAATTAAAACTCTCAGAGGTGTGTGTGTGTGTGTGTGTGTGTGTGTGTGTGTGTGTGTGTGTTTCTGTTTGAGCACATGTGCCCACACATGCATGTGTCCTTTGGCAGGTTCTAGCTGCTTGCTTGGAGTTTTAGAAAAAGTGGTTGGTTCATAATATGAACCAAGTCATGACATAACTTTTTATGTGGAAGGATTTCTCCTTGATCTTTAACCAAAAACCATGAAGTGCCTCAATATCAATTTGATGTATTTAGCCCTCCAATGAACTTCTTTTGCTACATTTTTTCATGCATAATGCAATTTTATTAGTGATTTGTGCAATTATCTCTATGGGATTCTGCTGATGATTATATTCACTAGCATTTTATGTAGGTGGAAAACACAAAGTCCACAGTTGTTTTCGAAAGTACAATCCATCCACTCTGGAAATAGGGACCATTAAACCATCATAAGGGTGTGAAAAATATATAAAAGTTCTATTAATATTCTTAAAAAGGTATCCATTTTTAATCTTTGTGATTTTTAATATATATATATATATGTGTAAAAGATATAAATATATATATATCTCGGAATAGAGGGGGAGAAAGAGATAGAAACATCAAAGATGAGAGAGTGTCACTGTTGGCTGCCTCCTGCATGACACACACTGGGGATGGAGCCCGCAACCTGGGCATGTGCTCTGACCAGGAATCGAACCTTGACCTCCTAGTTCATAGGTCGATGCTCAACCACTGAACCATGCCAGCTGGTCTGTTTGTAATTTTTAAATTGCATGTATAATTGGTATAGTAGCACATGTTACTATATAATTTATAAATAATTTGCATATATTAAATGTGTATGAAGTTTATTTTCATTAAAAAGCTTCTGCAAAGAAAACAAAATTTTTTTCTTCAATATATGTCAGACATGTGAACTTATTACAATACTCCAAAGTACTTATACTCTCACTTCTTTTACTTTTTTTAATTCAAATTGGTAGAAAATCTAAAATTCATTTTCTTTTCGAATTCCTAGTTATTCTCGGTTGAACTGACTTAGAATTATTCATGTGATGGTTAAGAGATTTCAATGCTGGGGTGAAAATGGTAATGAGAAAAAAAGGTTATAAATAGTGTACATTAGATGATGACTAACTGCAATGTTTGGGGGAAGTAGAGAAAATTATAGGTGGAATGGAGTTTTACTTTAGGCTTCGTTAAAACTTCTAATGACAGAGTATTTAATATAATCTCAGTTAATGAGGTAATGGCGAGGTCACCAGACAGAATAGGCACAAAAAATCTCAATTTCATCAATATTGAAAAATATCAACCAGATTCAAATCTGAGCCCCTGCTTTAGCCATTATGCTACCTCTTTGCTTACTACAGTGCCTGAGACATGGTCTATGCTCAGTAATGTCTGCTGAATAACCAAATGAATAAATTTATGACATCACTACAAAATTTCAAATATTTAAACCTTTGTCATCAATAGCAATAAAACTCTTGATTTCTTGTGTATATTTTTAATTTGAAGAAGATATATAAAATACTGAAGACAACCAGGGGAACCACATATATAGAGTGAAAAAATAGAGATAACAAATTACATATAAGTAAAAGTAACTTTATGATTTGACCAATCTTCATCAAGGGCTGACAAGATCTTATATAACTGCGTGCTGTAATCTCTCTAACATGAACACACTTTAAATAGCGACTATTTTTTTTTCTAATTCAATAGGAAAACTTTTATGTATCAAATGTAATTATCTGAATAATGATAAAACTAATAAAATTCTAGTACTTTTGACTTCTGTGAATTATCCTAGACTTTTGTGCATGAAATTTTGTTCAGGAATTTTTGAAAAAATGTGTTAATGCTATCGAAGCTAAACAAATGACTATTTGATGGGAGAAACATACACAAAAGCAATTAAAATGTTTCATTAGTGCTAAAAATATTGCATATTTAAACTAAAATATAAATACATTTAACATTTCTAAGGATAGTAAGGTGGGAAAGATCATTTTAACCCATATTTATGAGTGATGGAGGAAGGAGAATTCCAAAATTTTATGATCTTCAGGGGTTTAAAGAAAGAAAAAAGATCACAAGTAGAAGAGCATAAATTTTTCCCACAAGAATAATAACTACATCTTTAATTACAGGTAAAATATTAATAAAAATGCATTAAGTAAATGGATAAAAATTGCTCACATAAACTAGTGTGTTTACATTAACAAAGCAGTGTATGTGATATACTAGCTATTGAATTGAAGATGAAATAGCTGCACTCTTTCCATTATACATCAAAATATTCATTTTTTCATAATATGTAATTAGAACTTGACCTATACAGTAGAGCTCATATGAAAATAGCAACTGATAAAAGTATAAAATAATGAGTTACTTAAAAAAAAGAGAAAACTGGACAAGTTCAGTCTGGAAATCCTAAGTAGAGAAGGGGTGTAGTAACTGTCTGGAAAAGCTTTTGCAAACTTAATGAAATAAATAAGTCAGACCAATTATTTCTGTTACTCATGATGGATAAAACTAGTCTCATGATGGAAGGGAAGCAGGAATAATACCATTGAAATGCACTGTCATGTTCCTCTGAATACATAAGCAAGAATTCTCTTTGGATTACTTCAAGATGATATCAGCATTTTGAACACTGAAAATAGGAAGAAATAACTTTCTAAATGTGTTTCATTATCTCAGGCTTTTGCAATATTTTAGGTTATGCTGTACAAAACAAACGTGGTTGGTCAATTTTGGTAAGAAAAAGAAATAAATGTTTTTCATTTAAGAATGATTTTTAAATTACAAGTTGTCAAATTTGAAAAAGTGTTCATTTTTCAATTAATTTTATTATAAGATCAATTAATAATCAAACTAAAATTTAATAAATAAACAATACAAATATTGTTTTACCGTATAAGCATTTCTAAATTCACCACTAAGAAACTTGTGAATTTTTTATATTTTGTTTTTGTTTGTTTTATTTAAAAATTTACCATATATAGGAAGAACTATTGTCTTTTCTCTTCTAAGCAGTGGTTCTCAATCCAAGGTGATTTTGCCCCATTGTGGGTATTTGGCAATGTCTGGAGACTCAGGGGCTGCTATTGGCATGTAATGGATAGAAACATGCTAAACATCCTATAATACATTATACAGTCCCCACATAAAGTAATTATCTACCCAAGATGTAAATAGTATGATGGTGGGAAATAGTTAAAGTAATAAGATAAACATTTATCATTATTGAAATAATTTAAAAATATTTTAAGAGTTGCACAAGATAACATCACACAATGTATGATAAAATACTTAACTCTTTCATATTTGTTAAAAGGGTGGTATTTTAAAAGTTTAGTTTTCTCAAATAGATGTCATATATCAAATTTGATTTTATAAAACAATTTGAAATCCATGATAATTTTTTTCACTGTCTCTTAAATCTCCTGGTTGTGGTGAGTTCATATTGTTATTATTCTAAGATAGCATAAGGTTTATTTCCCAAACACTTGAAGAGAATTTCAGAATACTACAATCCCCTCTACTCTATTAACTTCTAATATAACCATTTACATTAAGAGCCTGATATTCATGACACTCTATGACTAACAAAAATTAATCGAGCCTAATGTTTTTTTCTTGATAAATGGAAAAAATATTACTCATCATAATAAATCATCAAATTAAACCAAATTACAGCTACTTTATCAAGTCTAAGCTAGTTGCTGCTTTGTTCTTTCTTTTTCAAAGCACTAGTGCACTATGTGTAAACAACTCAACTTCATGTCTCATCAAAAAATAGCACAAATAGATTGAAGACATAATTGAGAATTTATTTCAGATATTCTCACCAACATACAAAACCACTAATTTTCTCCTATTCCTATCAATTTTCCTAAACATGCAATTTATCAGGAGGTTCATACCAATGTTTATACATGCTATGAATTGTTAGAAGATACAACAAACTTTTTAAAAAATCCTAATTGTGCCCAGCCGGTGTGTCTCAGGGGTTGAGCATCAATCTGTGAACCAGGAGGTTAAGGTTTGATTCCAGGTCAGAGCACACGCTGGGGTTGTTGGCTAGATCCCCAGTGTAGTGCCTGCAGGAGGCAGTCAATCAATGACTCTATCTCATTATTGATGTATCTCTCTCTCTCCCTCTCTGAAATCAATAAAAATATTTTTTTTTTTTAATCCTAATTGTGTAAACGCAGTATAAAGGGCTCTTTTATAGAAAAGTCAACACAGGTTTCTTTGTGAGGTTTTGGTAACTTTGTTAGTATTTTCTAATGATGTTATGTGGATTACATATGTCCTGTCCTACTCCTTGAGCCTCAGGTTGCCTTTTTCCAGTGTGGCTAAACTTTGATGAGGAAAAAAAAAAAGAACTTATTTCCCCTCCTCAAGTAAATACCATTGAAATAGAGCTCCATTTGAAGTGTCCACTATCTATTGCATTCTTCGGTACTCCCAAGAACTCTGCAGCCCTGTAAAGACAGACCATCTTTGTTGTGTAAGAGCTCCACCTCCGTTTCAGGAGGTGTAGGAGAAAAGATGAAAGGTAACTTATATGAAAGATACTATTTCTGGTTAAATGTTTTCTCACTTTCCCTGAGTTTGGTGCCAGCTTTCTTTTCTGTTTAACAGATTTTTGTCTATCTAGAGGAAAGATCTTTGTTCAGTCTTCCTCATACATATGATAAGGTAAATGTGGTAAGAAGCAACTGTGAGCCTTATTCTTCATAGGTAATCATTAGCTGTTGTTCATGTGCAAGTGCATGTGTGTGTGTAAAATATCAATATACATCCAGCTGTTATCTAACAGTCAGTTGTTCTTCACAATTAAATGGACTTTTTTTTCCAATGTAGGATATATCCTGCATTTTAAATCAATTTCAAATAAAGTATAATTATATATGACCGAGGTTTACCTCAAACTTTGATCACCCCTCAATCTTAAATTTCTCCATTACTTTTCACTATCAATACTTTTAAATTTAAAGGCTGTGTCTACATATTTACATGTATTTTTATTAATTGCATTAAAAGGTTTTAAAAAACAACATCAAGAGCTGTTTGCTTTAGTAGATTGCTGAAGGCATCCCGGTAGCCAGACCTGACCTATTACATATGCACTGTTTTTCATAGATAATGGATTATTAATGCAGCTAAGTGTTAAGTAGAAACATCCCCTACTCCTAATAGGTCCTTCAAAGTGGAGGAGCAGTAAGTCATATACCACTTCTGGTTTCTCTCTCTGCCTCCTCTCTTGTCATTCCTATGCGCTGAGGTACCTAGAGTATTTAATTAGACTGGAGGTTGAGGGAAGAACTGGGCATCTTTATTCTGCCCCTCTCCTCCTTGACTACAGGGAAGGAGCACTCTGCTATCTGTCATGTTGGACTTTGTGGTAAAGGTGTTTATTGCTCTCAGATGAGAAACCTTCCTGCAGAACTTTCTGGAAGTGTGTGAGTAAATCTATGTGATGCTCAAGTTGTGACCACCTGTCCAAGACAATCCTATCATCGAGTCTTGACCCAAAATGCAGAGGCTATCTGCATCTTCATCCACCTGTTCCTCTGTTCAATTCATTTGGTTAGAGGCTTGGACAGGGAGTGAGAAGCTATTTATTGGGTCCCCTCAAACACCTCAAGTAAGACCACATTAGCTTCTCTGGTGATCACATCACAGTTGATTTTAAGCAAATGCACTTGCAAACTAAAATTTTAAGAATTGCTGTGAACACTTATGCAATAGCACCTTTTCCCCCACCCCCAAGTTTACAACCTTCAATTTTTAATTTATTTAAGGCAAATTTCATGTGACAGTATTCATCACTTCACTTCCAAGATATTTTTGAATCTTGACCTACTAACTTACATGTCATTACTCTCAGCTTAATTTCATTTTGAAATTTGATGAAAATGCCCTTTATGTCTTTGTCAAAGCTATCCATGTCATTGGTGAGTAGGACAAACTGGGTGGCATTTCAATAGACTTATTCTCCTTTTAAATTTAATCTATTTATCAATTTTCTCAGAGAGTTTTGTCCTCCAAATTGGTAAATTTGTTTTATGATTAAAGCATAACAAATGTGTTGTGAATTAGACATTTTAATTGAATAGTTTAATGTCTCAACAAATGCATATAATCTTGTAATCCATACCCCAATCGAGATATAGAACAATTTCTTAACTCCAGAAATTTATCCCATGCCCATTTGCCAACCAGTTCACTACCAAGGAGACTACTGCTATTCTGATTTTTATCACCATGTGTTAGTTTTGCCTATTCATTGCTATCTGCTTTTTTCTTTTCTGTTTGCATTGTGCAGGTTTTTTGACTCCTTGCCTGTGGGCTCCATGCTATTCTTTGTCTTACACAAGGTCGGCCCTGAATAGTTACTTTTTTATGTTGGGTGTCTCATAACAAATGCCATAAATCTTTAATTGGCTTGAGAACATACTCAAAAATAATTTTGATACTTAATTTTGATGTCAGTTATTTTGAGCTTGTATTTATTGAGCATGGTCCAAAAAATAGTTACCACCCATTTGTTAGTGTCCCAGGAATGGGGTTTGGTTTTCTATGAATGTGTATCTATCTCTCAGCTTTAGCTCTGAATGTTTATCACTCAGCTGGCTGTGGATTCTTCTCACATTGGGATGCCAAACTTAGAAAAATAAAAACAAACAAAAATTTTTGCTCATGTAAATTTGAAGTTCTAGTAAATAACAAAAAATTTTTAGTAAGGGTATACCTCGAATATTGCAAGAGACACACCCAAAGATTTATTATTTATTGAAATTTTAAATTCAGCTGTGCATTTTATAATTGTATGTGGAAACCCTATGCCACTAACCCTACAATAATAGGTCATACTTTATAACTCTTTTGGCAGGAAGAGCATCTTCTCTTAGGGGCACCCACTAAAAACAGATTTTCCAGCAAGGTGAATCATCACTCCATGATACTTCTCATGTAACACTGTTAAATATGCCATATGGCTGCAGAAGCTCATTGGCTAAAACCTTTAACTTTTGTACAACTACTGTTTTTGTGTGTATTTTGTTATAATGGAATTATACATAAAGTGAGTGAAATACACCAATGGCCCCATCTCAACCTGTGGCTCTTGGAAGACTGAAACACTGATTTCCATTTCCTTCCAAGTTCCCCTGTTACTACCACGAATACTGTTGCTATGGCTTACCTTCAACTCTATATGCAGTGGTTCTCAAACTTGTTGGAGGACTGGAATCACCTGAGGAATTTCATAAATCCCAACATCAAGGTTATATCCCAGACCAATTAAGTCAGAATCTCTAAGACATTTTTAAAGTCATTGCAGTATACAAACAAGGTTGAGAAATGGCACTTTATTGATTTCAGAGAGGAAGAGAGAGGGAAAGATAGAAACATCAATGATCAGAGAGAATCATTGATCAACTGCCTCCTGAACACCCCAAACTGGGGATCAAGCACTCAATTCAGGCATGTGCCCTGACCAGGAATGGAACCATGACCCCTGGTTCACAAATTGATGCTCAACCACTGAGCCATGCCTTCTGGGCAAGAAATGGCATTTTATACCAACTAAACATGCAATACCCCATATGTTTACAAGTTGAGGACTAGCTTTTGCTCCAACTGTCCCTTCCCCAGTAATCAATTCATAGCACTTTCTTAAGCTCTTGTTTATTTATTATCAGTATGTTTCTTTTACAACTGGGTTATTTTCTGATTCTTGATCATATAATTTATTTTTAAATTTGGTGTTTGACTGTCACTTCTCCTGGTTTTGACAGAGGCACTCATACGGACTTGGCTCAGTTTCACCTCTCTAGCTTTGCCTCTTTTAATACCTTGATATCAAGACCCAGTCAACTCATCAAAACCCACTGCTAGATATGATGAGAGTTGAGATTTGGCCACCTAGACCCTATGCACAGAGTAATTTTTGCAGTCTACTCTACAGGTTGATGATAATAATCCTGTGATTGTTTCATGAGCACTGATAAATATTCTTTCTGATTAATTGTAGGGAAGATTTAAGCCCTGTGCATTGTTCTAAGGACTTTGTTCATGGGTCCTTATACAGAATAATAAAATTATAAGTTACCAGTTATGTAGTGAAAGAGGGGGCTACAACTGAAAAGAGAGCCAATTATCATATGGCAATCAATCAACTAGTGCAAATACTTGTAGCTATTCCTTGTGTAGCTGGGGAAATGCTATATTTCTTTAATAACTATTACAATATCTATATATATTTAGCGATCAAAACTTATTCCCACTTATCAAATTCTCTATCGGTCTTAGTAAATAAAGGACATTTATTATTTGGGCCTTAACTGTAAATTTGGAACTAAAATTTAAGCAGAAAGTCCTAGAAAATCTAGTCTACTAAGCAGAATAAGCAATCAAATGGAAATATTTTTACAAGATAAAATTAAACATATATAATAATGTATGTCAACTGCAATTAAAAATAAAAATGATTTTAAACATTTTATTAAAATAGATACATTATTGCTCTACACAACTTTCAGGTGGATGACAAAAGATCAAAGAGAGAAAGAGAGAGATCAAAAGCAAGAGTAAAATTTCAGCCAGGTTGTTTTTCTAATACATGACTTGGATAGTTCTTAAAACACATGTCTCTCTTAAATTTTACCGTGTATGGATTTTTAAATGCAATGACTAATGCTCACATTTCTGAGAATTATTCTTGGCACTGAAGTTATTTAGATACTACCTTTAAGCCAAGAGAAACACCCACCATCCTGTCCTTCCCTATATGTAGTACACAAAAACACTAAAAGGTGCATTATGGTTTTTCACATAAATGCTGTCTTAGTTAAAAAATTAAAATGTTTGCTTTTGAATTACATTGAAATTTATTTCTCCATAATTTTATATAAAAAGTCTTTCCATGGAATTAAGAAATACTTCCTGAATGTCACTTTTTCTCCAAAAAAATTAACACAAATGAAACACACACACACACACACACACACACACACACACACACACACACACACAATTTCATTGCCAGTTACTTTACACACAGGTAGGAAAAGAAAACAGAATTAATACCAGCTAGAGCCATGTCCATATCCTGAAATTCCATTAGTCTAAGAATGGGGTGACTTTTTACTATTTGTTTTCACCTGTATGGCTAAGAAAATGTAATATTACATGTACATTTAAACAAAACTTTCTCTATAGTGGACCATACACCATAGAAGGTTTAATTCAAGGTGTTGACATCATTCTTTATACCACTCGATACAGTCTGGATCTTGGTTTCCTCGGGGATTACTTCAGCAATAACAAGCAAGATAACTTGGCTCAGGGCACTACCTCTAGTTGAAGTATTTATCTTGAGAATCAAGGCATATGCATTTTAAACTCAGTTCCACCAGGGACACTTACACTTAAGAGACATCAGTTTCCTGATCTTGTTGTCTTAAAGGGATGTTCTATTCCAAATAAAGTATAGAACTTGTCTGCTAGTTCCAACATAGGGGAGCAGTTATTTGGCACTGAAGATCCATACCTTACTACTTACTGGGTGAGTGAACCTTCCTGGCAGAAGTGTGATATCAGACACTAAAACAATGATGAAGAAGCACATGTGAGTCTATCCATTTAGCCAAGTCAACAGAATCAACTTCAGAAATAAAGAGATATCAGACCTTATAGGCATATAACTCTCACCCTCATTGTTTAATTTCACACGTATTTACTAAATATCTACAATATGTAAGACCTTGTATTTTGGGATGAGGACACACCTTCTTTGTCATTCTTAAGGCTTACAATTTAGTGTCATCCTCTTTCAATGTTCATTAAATTGAAAGTCAAAGGTAGGTGTTGAAAAATATCAACTATTCATGTTCTTTGTTTAATAGAACAAACAATCTCAGTTACAAAGAAACTTCCTAATAAATTAGCATATATACTTTTATAAATTTTAGAATCATATACATTTAATTGAACCAATGAACATTCTAAAACAAACACAGTTGAATTGATATGATTCGATCACTTTACTCAAACTCCAGCCATCATTTAGCTCATTTCAAATGATACAAATCATTTCTCCCACAAGGATCTTTGGTCAATTTTGGGAGCTGGTGGATGGAACACACTAGAGTTTTAGGGTGACAGCATATTTGTAGAGAGTGAGAATTTTATTCATATTTTGAAACAAACCTTCAATATAAGTGGGTTATATTCAATTCCTCTTAAAAGATAAATCTGAATATGGATGATTAGAATGCATAAAGGAGGTTACAAAATGTCTTGCAATGGGAAGATGGATTCTGCAAACTGCTTACACTTCCAACGGGCCTCACACAAGCAAAAATTAGTAGTTGATCAGGAAAATGGCAGGCAGTATTGTCACTGAGCCAGATTCTTTGATGGATTATTGTCGCTCTGACCAAAAAGGATTTTCCATGCTGTTACTGCCATATTGCCCAGTCTGTGTGAGCACATAAAGTATTTCACTTAAATGCAAAGCTTATTTAGATGAAGTAATGCTCTCCTAGCAGGGAGGGAATGGCAAATAGGAGTGACATGTTTTTCCTGGAGTAAAAGAAATAGGTGACCCAAAACAGGAGAGGTTGTCTAGAATGGCAGATCCAAAAAAACTACCCATAACCAGAGGGCTCTAAGAAGCCAGGAGATAAAGCAAGGAAAGGCAAATTCTGAAGACAAATCACACACATTGACAATTTCACCTAGGGCTGAAGAATTAAAAGACTACATCTTTTCTGGGAGCTTAGAGTCATCTTAATGCTACACAATGTTATATCCTCAGTAGGAACTGTTCTTTCTTTTCTAGAAAATTGAACTTAATAAATATCGTACTGTTTCTTTTAGTCATTTACTCTATGGCTTGTGCCAAAGATGTTCCTGCTATTTCCAGACATCTTGTTCTCATTGTGACATGTCTCTGCCCCTTTAAACTTTTTACCTAAAATTGGACCAAGTAATCACTCAGGACTGCAAGGCAGTCTGGCGTTTTCAAAACTATAATTATTAAATAGCCAGAGCATGGAAAAAGGAAAAGAAAATGGTGAAAGATTTCCCGAGTACCAGCTCTGACTCATGCACACACTGTCCTTGATCTCCAAAGGGATGATATAACTTTCCTAGACACAATCTTTAGAAGCTCCTAGCCCTCACACTGCCTGATGTTTCCAGTACTCAAGAGCTATCTTTTCCTCTTCCTCAAACTACTGGCTCTAGCCTGAACGGAAGCAAGTCCCAAATTCATATTTGACTATAAGACAAGGGCGTGAGCAAACGGTGAATATTAAAAGCTGTGCAAACACCCCTGTGCACCTCTGGAATCTTCTTAATGTTTTCCCTAAAAATTATATATAAGGAAGCCAAGCATCTGGTGGTGACTGGAGGGCTGCATTTCTTAGGGTCCCTTCAGATGAAAACTGAGGTGTCTCTATACGTACTTCATTGCTGAGATTACCAAAGCCCAAGCAATTTGAATTATTTTCCCTGTAGAATAGGCAATTAGCACACATTGATTGGCTCCATTATGATATTCTGAATCAGTAAAAATAAACAGGTTGGCTATGTTTACACTTTGTATTCATATCAAAATTGAATCCTTTCTTACTTTATAATCTGATTAGTAATTACTCAATAACTACCTTTTGTCCAGAAAAACAAAATGATTATAGAAGTTTCCAAGGCACCTGAAGTATCTAAAACCAATCAATGCCACTGATTTAACAACAGAAAAAATAACGTATTTGCATCTACTCCAGAGGCAATTTACTTTGAAGAGAACTTTATAGAAATAGTTGGTGTTTTTTAAAATTTATTTAAGAAGACTAAAAGTGGTTAGGAACAGATTTATACTCATTAGCAAAGGGAATCCCTGTTGGCAAGTGATGTCACATTTCAACACACAAAAGTATATATAGTCAAGTAATCATATGCCATCGCGTTTCCTGTTTCATTCACTAGTATTACAGTGAGGATATGAGAACACTCTGCATTTCCTTTCATTATTTGCTTTATGTTCTGTGAACTTCCTCTCTTATTGTAGTGTTTTCAGGGAGAAACAATGGTGTACATGAAAGCATAGCATATTCTTCTCTTTTCCCTTGGTCATAACCTTTACACAAAACAATCCTTTTCATATTGAACTTCAGGAGTTGGTCTCAGTCCAAAGGTAAATTATCTTGGAGAACTTGAAGAAAATATAACCAGATGCATTGATTTATATAATTAAAAAAAATACCTTGCTGATTAAAAAAAAACTAAAGCATGCAATACTCTGAAACATCTATAACTTAGAAATGAGTGCATGTATTCTCATCAAACTCTGAGAATTATAATTTCAATAGTGTCAAGATGAGGAAAAGTGCTTCCAAATTATGTAATTTTTAAACTGTAAGCAAAACAAAATAAGCTACATCGTTCTTATGCTGCACTTGTTCTTTCAGAGTCTATTAAAGGAAAGGAAAGAATAAAATTAACATTTAAAGGACATAATAGAGTTTCCTTTCATAAATAGTAAATATGTTAATATCTAACAATATTTAATAGTAATAGTTTTTATGTATAATTGGCTATTTTTAGAAGCAACAATAAAGAAAATTTTGGGAAAACTATGATAAAATAATATTACTATGATAAGTCAATAACAATACTAATAATACTATGATAAAATCCTATCTAATAGAAGAGTAATATGCAAATTAACAATCACTTCATAATAAAGATGGCGGTGCCCACAGCCAATAAGGAGGGAATATGCAAATTGACACAACAAAGATGGAGGCTCCAGCCAGAGCCACAGAGCCCTCTAGAGCAAGCGGGAGGCTTGGCTTCCTTGGTTTCCCTAGCCGGCTCTGTGGCCACCACCCAGACAAAGCCATAGTGGCAGGGCCGAGGCAAAGATAGTTAGGGGCTATCAGGCCAGGAGGGGAGGACAGTTGGGAGTGATCAGGCTGGTGGTGGGGGAAGCTGGGGGCAATCAGGCCAGCAGGGGGGCAATTGGAGGTGAGCAAGCCAGCAGTGGGGGGCTGTTAGGCATGATCAGGCCAGCAGGAGGGGCAGTTTGGGGCAAGCATGCTGGCAGGAGGGGCAGTTGGGGGGCGAGCAGGCCAGCAGAGGGGCGGGAAATAGGTGGCGAGCAGGCCACAGGGTGGACAGTTGGGGGCGATCAAGCCAGCAGGGGTGCAGTTGAGGGCAATCAGGCCAGCAGGGGACAATCAGGCCAGCAAGGGGGGCAGTGGAGGTGAGAAGGCCAATAGGGGGCGCAGTTGGGGTCCAGAAGGCTAACAGGCAGAGTGGTTAGAGGTGATCAGGCAGGCAGGCAGGTGAGCAGTTAGGAGCCAGCAGTCCTGGATTGTGAGAGGGATGTCTGGGACCCTGAGGGGTCCCAGATTGGAGAGGATGCAGGCTGGGCTGAAGGACACCCCCAACTCCCCATGCACGAATTTCATGCACTGGGCCCCTAGTTAAACTATAATAGATGTAAAAATAGTACTAAAGACTGAATGACTGTATAGTGTCCAGATTTATGGTTTACACTGAACAAGAGTAAAAGATCATACAAATGGCCATGTTGGTAAGCAGTGACATTATTTAAAGAAATATATTTTCCTTTATTGAATTTAGAAGAGCAAAATTCAAAACATTTTCCCCATGAACTTTGTTGCTCTGCATACTCTTCTTTATCTAAAAAAAAGAGAAAGATAGTAATTGCTTTAAAAAAAGTAAATGGGAAATTCATATTCTGAATTTTTAGTTTAATACTAGAGGCCTGGTGCATGAAATTCATGCATGGGTAGGGTCCCTAGGCTTGGCTGGCAATCAGGTCTGATCTGTGGGGTGACAGGTGGGGCGATTGGAGCCCCCACTCGCACCCGCCTTGGCCTGGCACTGCCCACACACTGTCCCCACCCCCGCTCCTTGTTGCCATCCGTGGGGCAGGCAGTCAGGCGATTGCCCCCCCCCCACTCACACCCACTTTGGCCTGGCGCCACCCACTAACCTGCTCCACTATCTTGCCACAGTCGCGCTCTCACTGGGACCCATTGGGGCCAGCAGCGCCTCCACTGCCGCCTGCTTCCAGTGCTGCATTGACACCCACCATGTTCCAAGCTGCTCCCTGAAGGTCAGTGCATTTCTAACTCCCAGTCGGTCGAACTCTCGCCCGTGGGGACAATTGGCATATTAGCTATATTTGTAAATAGTTGGTTCCATTGAAGAGATTGTGGTTAACCTGTCCGTAGAGTAAATATGTGCTCTAACATTTATAAATGAAGGTACTTATCTTGAAAAATGGTTAATTTCATATTTCCTCTCTTCAGTGTTTTCAGAAAAACACAATGATATTCATGAAGCACATTATATCACACTGTGCTTTTTTTCACTTATTCATAACTTTTCCACAAAGAGATTTCTTCCAGATTAACTGTCTAGTCTTGGTTTCAACCCAAAGCTAAATATCCCAGAGAAGCAACATTCTTTCCAAACCTGATTTTGCTCACTATAGCAGAATAATAAGGACAAAGAAGTCTCACTGCCTTTTATACATCTTCCAACTAGGCTAGCTCATGGTTTGGAGTTAAGTCTCAATGAATTAAGAGATGAGAGCAACTATCAGGAGAAGGTGGGGTCTCAGGGACCAAATCCCTCAGATCTAATGAATAAAATATAGCACAGAGTTGGTGAGAAGGCCCATCACCTCATTTCTATGTAAATCCTGAAACTCATGGGCATTAATGGATTCTGATCAGTCAGGATAAGTTACAGCATGCTATGGTAACAACCCCAAATTAATAACAAAGGTTTTTGTTGTTGTTGCTTGTTTGTTGGATTGATTTTTTATCTGTATTTTTTTTTCTTTCTCCAACTCACTATGATGGGTCACCTGGAGGGACTCTGCTCACCCTCAGCTTCACTTCAAGACCCAACTTGATAGAGTGGCTTCTATCAAGGGTATTATCTTACAAAGAGGAAAGAGATGTGGTAATTCATGGCAATCTGTGCATTTTTCCACTGGCCAAAGTAGTCACAGGGCCAGCCTTATGGCAATGAGGCAAGGAAATATAACTATCCTTGTGATTAAATAGTTCTGTGGGGTTTTTCTAACAACAATATAGTCTGCCTTGTGGATATTGCTAAACTAAACACAATGAGAAAGTTTCTATGGTATCAAAGGGAACAAAGAGCACCACTCTTAGACCCAGACAAGTAGAGAACTCTAATCCCCCTCTCTCCTAGAAAGAATTCAGAAGGCCAAGTGAAAACAAAAGAGCAAATTAGCAAATCTGAATGTTACTTCAATGAGAAAGATTTTTAAATGATTACGAAAAAAGAAGAGATGAACAATAATATCAGTAACATAAGTGAGAAAATAATGCCAGATTCTACAGACGTTAAAAAGGTAATATGAGAATATTATGACTAATTTTATGCCATTAATTGTGACAACTTAGATGAAAAGGACAGATTCATTCAAAGGTAAAACTTACCACAATTGACAAAAACAAACAAACAAACAAACAAAAACATAAAAATAAACAAACAAAAAACAACAACCAGAAAATCTAAATAAATAAAAAATACACTATGTTTGTGGATTGAAGTCTCAGTATTAATAAATATCAACTCTCTCCAAATATATCCATAGAGTCAATGCAATTCCTGTCAAAATGCTGAGTGGCTTTTTTAAAAAGAAGGAAAAAAACAATTTTATTTATAATATAAAGATAAGAGATCTATATCAGGCAAAAAAATCTTCATAAAGAATAAAAACTCACAAATAAGATTGATTTTAGGACTTACTATAAAGTTACAATATTCAAAATAATATGTATAGTATTTTTGCATGGTTAGAGAAATAAATTAATGGAACAGAATAGATACAGAACATAATGAAAACACACTTAATTGATTTTTAGTTGTCACCAAAAATATTCAACAGAAAACATTGTTTTCCTAGAACAACCAGAAAAATGTATGTTAATAAATGATTTTTGACTTTGTCTGACATCAATGCAAGCAAAAATTTAAAATAGGTCATTGATTTAAAAGTAATAACTAAGTGTATAAAGTGCCAACAAGAAAACATAATAAAATATGTATATACTTTTGGAGTAGGTAATGTTTTCTTAAAGAGGACACAAAAAAAAGCATTAAACATAAAAAATGTATCTATTGCACTTCACCAAAATAAAAAAAAACAACTCTGTTTTAGTACAATGTAAAAACAAGCCACAATGACTCAGAAAATACTTTAAATATATTCATACATAAAATTTTACAGGATTCACATCCAAACTATAAAAAGAACTACAAATCAATAGCAAAAAGACAAGTAACTCAGTCAAAAAAAACTAGGCAAAAGTAGGAACAGATATTTCAAAAAAGAAAATATATTCCTAAAAAGCACATAAAGCACTTGACATTATTAGTCACCAGGGAAATTCACATTAAATCCACCATGAGATACTATTTCACACCTATAGAACGAATAAAGTTAAATAGAAAAACACATGAGCATATTAAAGTTGTGACGATATAAAGCAAATGGGACTCCCATACATTTTTTTGTGGGAATATAAAATAATATGACTTCGAACAATGTTTGGCAACTAAAGAAACACCTATACTCTGATTCAGCAATTTATTTTCTCTCCAATTATCCAAAAGATATAAAAATATCTGTACACAAAAGATATCTACAAGTATGTTTATATCAGCTCTATTCATAATAGCTAACTAAGAACTAAAGGCAATGTACAAGAAAATGGATAAGCAAATTGAGGTATGTTTATACAATGGAAAACTTCTCAATAATAAAAATAATAAAATAGTGATTTATGCACCAACATTAATAAATCTCAAAAACATTGCATTGAGTGACAAAAAGACCTTACATATAAGAATTCATGCATTATATGCCCATGTATTTAGAGGATATAAACAACCAAAACTGAAGTGTGGTAATATAAATCAGAATAATGATTAGTTTTGGGGGGTGCATTTATCCCTGGGAATTTTCAGGGATGATGATATATCTTTATTCAGATGGTGGCTACTCAAGTGTGCACATTTATCAAAGTCCATGGAATTGTGACAGGTGTGAGATGGTACCTCATTGTCGTTTTGATTTGCATCTCTTGGATGATTGGTGACTTTGAGCATGTTTTTATATGTCTCTTGGCCATCTGTACATCCTCTTTCAAAAAGTGTCTATTTAGGTCCATTGCCCATTTTTTTATTGGATTGTTTATCTTCCTTTTGTTAAGCTGTATGAGTTCCCTTAAATTTTGGAGATTAAACTCTTATCGGAGATAACATTGGAAAATATGTTCTCCCGTGCAGTGGGCTTTCTTGTTTTTGTTTTTTTGATGTTTCCTTTTCCTGTGCAAAAGCTTTTATTTTTGTTTTCTCCTTAGTTTCCATTGCCCTAGGAGCTGTATTGGTAAAGATATTGCTACGACAAATGTCTGCTATTTTGTTGCCTATGACTTCTTCTAAGATTTTTTATGGTTTCCTGTCTTATGTTTAAGTCCTTTATCCATTTTGAGTTTATTTTTTTGTATGGTATAAGTTGATGGTCTAGTTTTATTTTTTTGCATGTATCTGTCTAATTTTCCCAACACCATTTAATGAAGAGACTTTCTTAACTCCATTGTATACTCTTGCCGTTTTTGTCAGAATGGCTATCATCAACAAATCAACAAATGACAAGTGCTGGAGAGGATGCAGAGAAAAAGGAACCCTCGTGCACTGCTGGTGGGAATGCAGACTGGTGCAGCCACTGTGGAAAACAGTATGGCACTTCATCAAAAAATTAAAAATGGAACTTCCATTTGACCGAGTAATACCACTTTTAGGAATATATCCCAAGAAACCAGAAATACCAATCAGAAAGGATATATGCCCCCCTATGTTCATAGCAGCACAATTTACAATAGCTAAGATTTGGAAACTGCCTAAGTGCCCATCAGCAGATGAGTGGACTAGAAAACTGTGGTACATCTACATAATGGAATACTACGCTGCTGTAAAAAAGAAGGAATTCTTACCATTTGCCACAGCATGGATGGAGCTGGAGAGCATTATCCTAAGTGAAATACTCCAGTCAGAAGAAGATAAGTATCACATGACCTCACTTATTTGTGGAATATAAAGGACATCATAAACTGATAAACAAAGATACAGAGACAAAGAAGCATCTAATAGACTGTCAAACTTCAGCAGGAAGGCAAGGGAGGGTTGGGGGAGGAGGGTGAGAGATCAACCAAAGGACTTGTATGCATGCATATAAGCATAACCAATGGACACAGACACTAGGGGGGTGAGGGCATGTGCCGGGGGGTGGGGGAAGCCAGGGGGAGGTTAATGGAGGGAAAAGGAGACATATGTACTACTATTTGTAATACTTTAAACAATAATAATTAAGAAAGTACCTAGAAATAAATTTAACCAAGAAGGAAAAAGGACTGTACTCAGGAAAAAAAAAATCCATTGAATTGTATGCTTGCTATCTATATGTTTTATCATTTCATTGCATAAAAATTTATTTGAAATTATATAAACATATGTTCTCAAGTGCACAGGAAACATTCTCTAGGACAAACCATATGCTATATCACATAAAAGCTTCATTAAATTTAAAAGGATTGAACATGTTTTATTGACCACAATAGAATGGAATTAGAAATCAATAATAATAGAAAATGTGGTAATAAAACAACATATTCTTAAATAATCAATAAGTCAAAAAAGAAATCGTAAGGGAAACTAGATAATACTTTAAGATGAATAAAAATGAAGGCCTAACATATCAAAACTCCTAGGATACAGAAATAGCATTTAGATGAAACTTTATCATTATAAGCACCTATATTTAAAAAGATCAAAGATTTCAAATCAACAATGTAACCTTGACCCTGAATAAAAGAACAGTCTAATAAATCTAAACCAAACAGAGGAAGAAAAATGATAAAGCCTAAAGCAGAAATTAATGAAATAAAGATAGAAAACAATAAAGAAAATCAAAGAAGCCAAAAGTTTAACATCAACAAATTTGAAAAATTTTAAGTTAGAATAAGAGAGAAAAGGAGGAGGATATAAAATCAGGAATAAAAGAGAATCATGGCCAAGTGGAATTTATGTCAGAAATACAAGGTTGGTATAACATGTGAAAATCAATTAACCTCATACTCCTTATCAATATAATAAATAGGCAAAACCACAGGGCAATATCATGAGGCAGAGAAAGCATTTTGCAAAATCCAATGCCCTTTAATAATAAAAACACACAATAAACTAGAAATAGAAAGCAACTTTGTAAACCGAATAAAAAGTATTAATAAACAACTCACTACTACCATCATACTTAATAGTGAAAGATTGGATACTTAACACCTAAAATCAGAAACAAGACAAGATGTCTGCCTTTACCACTGTGCTGGAGTTTCTAGCCTGGGAAATTAGGCAAGAAAATTAAGTAAAATTTCCAGACTAGAAAAGAAAAACGAAGACTATCTCTGGCATAAAGACAGATACATATTTATTAATGAACTAGAATTGAAAATCTAGAAGTAAACCATTACATTGATGGCCAATTAATAGTCAATATTAAGTAAATCATTACATTACATTGATGTTCAATTGATCTTTATACAGGTTACTAAAAAAATTCAATAGGAAAAGAATAGTCTTTGTAATCAATGATGCTTGCACAACTGAATAGTCTAATGCCAAATAATAAATTTGGATACCTTCCTCACAGACTATACAAAAATCAATTCAAAATAGTACAGAGCTATAAGAGCTAAAATTGTAAATAGTTAGAAGAAAATACAGAATCGTCATGACCATGGATTATAAGACTTAGAAATCTTAAAAATGACACCAAAAGCACAAGTAACAAAAAAAGGAAATAAATAAACTTCATCAAAGTTTTTAAAAATTAAAGCTTTTTTGTTTCAATTTTGGTTTCATCCAGAAAGTAAAACGATAACCTATAGAATGGAAGATAATATTTGAAAATCATGTAACTAAGCCCTGGCCAGATAGTTCAGTTGATTAGAGAATCTCCCAACAAGGTTGTGGGTTCGATCTCTGCTCAGGACATGTGTAAAAAACAGCCAATAAATGCACAAATAAATAGAACAACAAATTGATCTCTCTCTCTCAAAATTCATCAATAAAAAATCACATCTACACTAATAAAAAAGAAACATGCAAATTGCTGTCACTTTGCTGAGCCCACCAGCCAATCAGGGTGAGTATGCAAATTAACCCAACAAAGATGGCAGTTAATTTGCATATGCAGTCGCAGAGCGAAGACTGAAGGCTCTGGCCCAAGCGAAGACTGAAGACTGAGGGCGACTGAAGACTGAAGACAACTGAAGACTGAAGAGGCTTGGCTTATCCACTGCGGCCAGAGTGAAGGCCTGGGTCCCAGGTGCTGGAGGAAAACCAGTGTCGTGGAAAACTGGTGCTGGCAGCCAGGGCAAGGAAGGCCTATTGCATGAATCTCTTCAAGGAATGGGCCTCTAGTATATAATAAGGGACTTGTATCTTGAATACATAACTTTTAACTAATAATGAAATAAAACATAACCCATATAAAAAGTGGGCAAAAAATCTGATTAAAAATGTCTCCAGAATAGATATATAGTGATTAATAAACTAATGAAAAAATGCCGAATATTATTAGTATTTAGGAAAAGGCAAATCAAAACCACAGGAAGGCACCACTTCCTATCTGCTACTATCATTTTACAAACTGGCCTCCATATAGGAAACTCAAGGACAAACCAAAGAAAGAGTCAGACCACTCCAGATTAGTAGGTGGCATGTTTCATAGGCAAGGGAACTTACTTTTGAGGTTTGTCTTGGGTGCCCCCACCTACTCACCAGAATCATAAAGGTTTATATACAGACCTTAACTGGGTTCAGTCTTGTGCATCATCCAGATGGTCTCAACAACACATTAGTTTCTCAAGACTTGGTCTTTGACAATGACTAGTGTGGTAATGATGGGAAGATATGGCACATTGAAGGACAAAGGTGTGGGTGAGGTGTCCGATTGCCCTCAGCTCTAGGTTAACCTCTCAAGGACATGACATGTTGGACCTCCTCCAACAACTGCATTGGCTATAATCAACTGGACAAATGATAACAAGTATTGATGAGGATGTGGAAAAATGGAACCCTCATACATTGCTGATCACAATGTAAAATGGGGCAGCTCCTTTGGAGAAGTGTAGCCGTTCATCAAAACACTAAATACAGAGTCAGAACCAGCAATTTCACTTCTGGGTACATACTGAAGAGTAACAAAAATGTGTGTCCACACAAAAACTGTACACGAATTTTCATATGAGCATTATTCATAGTAACCAAAAGACGGAAAAATCCTAAAATGCCCAGTGACTGATAGAGAATAGGGGAGATGTGGCATAGCTATACCATGAGATTTTATTCAGCAATTAAAGAAATGAAGTACATAAACATTGAAAACATTATGCTAAATGAAAGAAGCTACTCACAAAAAAACCTGCATATTATATGATTCCATATATAAAATGTCCAGAATAATCAGTTGTCACCAGGGCTGCAGAGAAGGAAGAGAATGGGGAATAATTGCTAATATTTATAGGAATAAAAATGTTCTACAATTGATTGTGATGATGGTGGCACACCATTTCAGAATATACTACAAACATTAAATTGTACACTGAAAATGCATGAATTCTTTGGAAAGTGAATTACATCTCAATAAGAATGTCGTGGACACACACATACACACACACAATGAAAGAGAGAGCACGAGTAAAACGTAGCTTCCAAACTTGATTAACTAGAAGTTTCTTAATTGGGAATAAAATTTTCACAGGTTGGAACCTTTTTTAGACATAAATTACTCATTTTCTTACCATCTAGCACAGAAAAACCAGTGGAAAGAAATAGGATAGAGTAAAAATAACAGTATCAGGAGGCTTGGTCTGTGGTCATGTTGAGCTATCCAACTCCACTTTGGCAAGTCATTTAATATCTCTGGGCTTTGATTGTCTCACCTGTAACAAAGGGTGTTGGGAACAGAACACCTCTGAAGTTCCATCCCAAAATTCTATGCGTTTTCCATTGGATAACTGGATATTCACTTTCATTACCAGAATATTACCTTTCTGTTAGGCATGTCACCGAGACTTTTCCCCATTTAATATCAAACTAACTATCTAAAGCTTTTTCCCCAAACTGATATATGTGATCTTGCTTCTAAATCAGGACAAATATTGACCTGTTATTTGAATGTCCATTGTGGTTGCTTGCTACCTGACAATATCATGGAATAGAAAGTCTAGTTAGAAGGAAAATGCTAAAGAGATGGATAGTACAAAGGGCTTCATTTTATAGCCACAGAGGTGTAAATTTAGATTTAGTTATGTTGTTAGGAAATCAATCCCAATGCTCATGGTATTTGCTCAGACTGTAGAGCAGCTGAATACCAGTTGGTCAGAAACACAGATATTTGTTATTCACACTCTTCTTGACACATAATACATTTCCAAACATAAAATAGCAACTTTCAACCATGCAGAATAAAGAGGTTTCTATGCATTACTAAGAAATTGAATACTGTGTCAGTGGAGTAGAGAATGGACTTTAGATGGAGGATATGCTAAATTGTGCGTACTTGTCCATAATATTGAGTCTGAAGGAGGGATGGGGGCAAACTGTTTAAAGTCTTCTCACTTCGGCAAAGGTCACTGCCTCCATAAAGTGGGGGAAGATGTACTTCAAACACTTTATTACTAATAGTTGAGTCCATTATTATGTAAGTTATTGAAGCTTATGGTGGAAAGTCTGAAAATTGAATTCCTGAATTGATTTTCACGTATAACCACAAAAAACGTATACCACATGTTCTTGCATATTGGTTTTTAAAAAGTTTTTTTAAACAATTATGTCTATCCTTTTTACATTTTATTCCCTTTGTCAATTATTGAGTAAGAGTAGTAATAGCTCCTATTTTGTTTAACACTCCTTTTACCCAGATGTAGTTTCATTGACTACATTGGTTTTACCTGCACGCATGTGTTACTTCTGAAGCAGTTTCCTTCTGAAATGTCTGATTCGATGAACTGGAAGGGAGAGGTCAGGCTGCCATAAACCCTTAGAAAGAGAAATACTCTGAAGTTCTATAGGGGGGTGACAATAAAGAAGTTCTTAGTAGGAAACAAAACTTCCTTGGGGAGTACAGGGCACTTGAAGACATCACACCTTCAGGTTTTTCTCCCTTACCTCCCACTCTGAATAATTACACATAAATAAAACCAAGTCACAATATATGCTGATGGAAGGCTTGAGTGGGGAAATGTTACCAAAGGAATTCTGCCTGTCAAGGTAAAATTAGAGGGAGTCAGACCCACACTCTTCTTTTTTTAAAAAAATTAATCCTCACCCAAGGATATTTTTTCCATTGATGATTTTCAGATAGAGTGGAAGGGAGGGAGGGGGTGGAAATAAGCATAGCACAGCTTCTCCATCTTGGCTCTCAGAAGCATCCACCCTGCTGAGGCTGTGATCTCAGCCTTCTGGCTTACAGAATTACAGACAAGAAGTTTATGTTGTGTAAGCCACTCAGTCTATGAAAACTAATGCAATATCTATTTTAAATTATTCCACTAAGAAGATAATTAGTGGGGATATATATTGATATTTTAATGCCTCTTGATCTCGGAAGTACTTCAAAATCACTCAGTTACAACTGAGCTTTCAGAGATCACCAAGGATGCTGATTTCCAAATATGAGCCCTTTTGCATTCTTTTACTCTTGATTTTCCTTTGATTCTTGAAATTGTAATAGAAGCACATTCACTTTTTTACTCTATGCTTTTTTTCCTTATTCAACAGGATGTTTTATACTCATTTTAAAAACATTATTTTAATTGTATGAATCTAACATCTTAGTGTGATGGAATGGCTCAAAATACCTCACTCTCAAATCCTACTTCAACCACTAGATGTTTTGGAATCTTTGTCTCACAGCTGCCATTATCATCATTGTCAATAAAATCACTTTATTGATCATTTATTATATGTGACACACTACAAAAGCAGCGCCATTTGATGAGCCTTTTACATGCATTATGTTACTTGGTCTCTGTAATGGTGAATTTTGTATGTCAACTTGACTTTTCTATGGGGTTTCCAGATATTTGTCCAAGATTATTTCGGTGTGTCTGTGAGGGTGTCTCTGAATGAGAATAACATTAGAATCAATAGACATAGAACGAAGAGGCTGATTTTCCCCCAGGTTAAATGGAATTTCTTCCTGCCTTGAGTGGAGATATTAGCTTTTCCTTCTTTCAGATTTAAACTGAAACACTCTCTCCTCTTGGTTCTTAAGCCTGTTGGCTTTTGAAACTTCTGCTCTCCAGGTTCTGAGGCCTTTGGACTCAGTATATATATATATATATATTGAGAGAGGGAGAGAGAGAGAGAAAAAGAGAGAGAGAATGAGGAATGAGAGAGAGAGAACCCTTAGTAATACAACCTCATAACACTATGGGATGCATACTATCCTATTTTCATTCTACAAATGAAAAAAATAAATAAATTGGTCTAGTACATGTCCAAGGATGACTATCAGGAGAAGGCTGAACCAAGATTCAGATCCAGGTCTGTCAGACACTATATCTTAACTCTTATATAAGCCTTTTTTTTCCTTTACCTGAGCATACCTAAGACATGATTGCTGTTTCTGTTATGGGTATCGCGGGTTTTCCCAGTAAATAGGCTCCATTCCTCAGAAAGAACTTGGATCTCCCTTATCTCTCTAACACTAATGCAGCTTCCAAATATAGTCATGTGTCTCCCTTTATTCATAGTCCAGCTGCTAATTGAGTCTCTAAATACATCGTGGTTGCAAGAAGCAGGCAAACTGGATTGCATGGCTTATTCCTTTTTATCCTTCCACTGTGGTTTATCAGAAGCTCATTGTTTAATTATTACACAGCTCAGAAGTTCTAAGGGGACCCCCACTGCCTTACCAGAGCTGGGCGAGACAGATATTCTGATTTGCCTCCACTGTGATGGCTCAGGGCCCTTGCTGCACCAGCGGTTAAGTATTGTTGGTATCACTAGAGTGCATCAACATCCATCTTGGGGAGCTTTCTCAATCTAAACTTACTCTCCAACTGAAAGTCTTATGTAGTAATTGGGCATCTGTGTTCTGAGAATGATGCCATGATAAATTGTTTTTATTTCGATTTACTGATAGAGGAAATCGATTTTAAGATATGTTGTTGTCATCTTAGTTCTGATATGCTTTTTCCAATATTTTAACCCACTGTTTTGCTACAGTCAGACAAGCCTTCACTCCAGGCTCGGAGCACACTCTTTGATTTTCACTCTCTCTACCAATCCACATGCCAAACAGGAGACTGGAGGGTCCTCCAAGTATTTACTTGTTTATCAAAATTCAATCCATTCTCAGTGTCCAGCTTAAAGCCTATGTCCTCAATGAATCTCTCCCATGGTCGGCAAACTGCGGCTCGCGAGCCACATGCAGCTCTTTGGCCCCTTGAGTGTGGCTCTTCCTAAGCCTTAGGAGTACCCTAATTAAGTTAATAACAATGTACCTACCTATATAGTTTAAGTTTAAAAAATTTGGCTCTCAAAAGAAATTTCAGTCGTTGTACTGTTGATATTTGGCTCTGTTGACTAATGAGTTTACCGACCACTGCTAGACCATTGGCACTGAATGCTATCCCTTCCACTCTACTTGTTTCACTTCTCACAGGTTAGTCTGGATGTGCTGTAGAATAGAATGTAATAGGAGGTGGTGCAGTTAAAAGGTAAGTTAAGTGCTGCCTAGCAAAGAGACCAGCATAGGATTCAAGTTTGCTGAGAACAAACGACACGCACTCCAGGCTCAGATGGTCTAGCATTACTTTCAGCAGAGGAGAGCGCACAGATTCAGCCCCTTGCAGTATGGTGGGCCCCACCGCTGACCACACCTCTCACTTCCTGCTGCTTGGAAGCATGTGGACCACTCCCTATGTGGTCTGAGACACAGTGCTGGGGACAGGCTTGAGGACCATGGTTGCATGGGCTTAAGCAGAACAAAGGAGTCCACATGAATCCAGAACAGAAAAAGATATACACTAAAGAGGCAAAAAGCCCAGCCTGGACTGTGAGGGCTCTTTATCTCTTCGTAAGGAACTGTGTCAGGCTCAAGTCCATTCATGTGCACCCGAGACTGGCTTCCCCAGCACTAATAGTACATATTGCCCTTATAGTGTGAGCTAGACATGACGGACTCCATTGTTTTGGAGCTATTTTTTATGCACATATGCCTTTTCTCCTCAACCATACTGTACTCTACCTGGGTAACATAACATGACACGTATGTGAAATTATTCAACACACATTAACCAATACAATTGCTGAGGAGAATTGTCCAAGTTAAGAAAGTTGTTACAGACTGTAAACATGTTATAAGGACTCAAAATATGATGGAGAAGATCCTTTACATTTGTACCAGTTGGAGCAACTTGAGTAGTTTCACAAACCTCAGCAGTCTTTCCCACATGCATTTCCCATCCCTCCCCTTCTGATAATCGCAGAAGTTCTAGAATTTTTCTGCAGAAACTACAGAATTTTTTTCCCAATTAAAAAATAATGACACCAAGTGGCCTTTGCAATTGAATAATATACTTAACAAAAATCATACAGATCCCTAATCTATTGCCTTCACTCATCTTGTATTTTTTTTTTTAATGAGAAACATCTCATGAAGGAATTTGATAATTTATGACTGGGTGAAAATATTTAATGTCACTTTATGCTAGATTTTTTTATGCCAAGTTGAGATTTCAAAGCTAATGACAGACTTTAATTAGGACAATTTAGGGTTTGCATAGTTTAAATTAAAAGGAGGAAGGAGAAATTCAATAGCTAAATTATTTTTGCTATTTTGGATAGAAAATATTTCTCTAAAATCATTTTCTAATGCAGACAGTTATATCAGCAGCCTTTATAAAACCTTTAAAGATTATTTTCTCATAACCTGGTTTCCTAGTTACAAATCACTATTATCAATGGTTTGAAAGGAGTTTCAGCCTAGAGATTTGGCAGTTTCATGCTAAGGAACCGTTTGCTCCTTGACTCTCAGCCCTCCAGGGGTTAAGGCAGCATTTACCTGGTCTGACTCATTTCAACTCATGCCTCTTCTGAATCTTGTTTGCCAAGCCCAAACTGTGCCAAACATCAGTGAGTTTGGGTCAAAGCATAAGCTGTGTCCCTTTGCATAGTGAAATCACCTACCTTCCCATTATCATATAATTATATTACAATAATTAGGGTTCACCATACAAATCCCAGTTTGAGGCTCTAATGACCAGGATTCAAAATTATAAGATAATTATACCCAGCACCCCTCTGAAAACTCCCATTGAGAAAAACAGCAACTGAGAATTGTTTCCCCATTTTATTTATTCAAAAGAACCATTTAATAGAACACCATGTAGCTATGTACCATTGCTAAAGCTAGTAGTTGACTATATATATTTAACCTTGGCTTTTAAAAGTTATTTAGGAAAGAAGTTTCATGAGAATAGCTTTTTAATTTCTTGGTGATGGCCAACTGTGACAGAAAATGCTATATTTTTTTTTCTTAATTTCTTCCGCCTTAGTTGCTCTACAGAGCCCTAGCATACCTAGTTATAATTTATTGCTAGAGTGTGGGGTATTCTTTCCTCCAAGTTAATGTTAGGGTTGTTGAAGGAGGAACTCACAAGGCCAAAAGTAGTAAGCGATTATAAAGTTTTAGGTTCTCTGAGTCCCAAAATGGCACCAGCAGCCAGGGACCAGGGAGTTAGAGGTTTTAAAGGACTTTAGGCAGGCTTTTTTGGCAGGGAATCCTCTGGGTATGTTTGGATCCTGGGCAAGACCAGAAGGGAAAGAAAATGATCTTAGCAAACAGAATGTGGTATAAGTGAAAGGTTATATCATTTGTGAAGTGGTCTAAAGGTCATTTTCCCAGGGGAAGGGTACTGATTCAATTACTTGATATTGGTCCTACCTATTTTTAAAAAGTGCCATATACATTTTCAAGCATTTCTGGGAACTAAACATACTTAGAAATGATCAGCATCTTGCTAAATTTCCCTTTATTTACCTGTCATCCATACCCAATAAGTTTGTTATAAAAAAAAAAGAACAAAAACCATTTGTTTCAAGAGTAGACACATTCATTAGTTTTCCAAAGCCTGTATCCAAATTTGTTATGCCAACAATTGGTGAGAGGAGTCTCCATTCATAAGTAAGAATAGGATATTTCAGAGCTCAGCTTCATAAACTGCTTTCTCCTGTTGTATAAATATACTGTTACCAAATGCATGGATATTCTCTGGCAGGGCTGTGTACAAAATAGCTTGCAACATTTAGTAATGAGAACAGTACAAACACACACATTCATTTACCATAGTTGTCAGTTTAGAGAGTTTAAAATGTTTAGAAGGTATGGCTTTTTAAATAAGCTTGTATCTATAGTTATATCGTATCATTTCTTAAAAACAATGTCTACTTAAAAAAATTAAAAATTAAAAGAAACTCATTTCACATTAAATAATGGAAAACTTGGGCATAATATAACTGCTATGAGAAAGTTTACTTTGCAAAAGGGTCTGCTGCAAACTTTTTCATTAAGAAGTAGTTTACTGACTTCCAGTCATATATCCTAAGAAATCAGAAACACCAATCAGTAAGAATATGTGCTCCTATGTTCATAGTGGCACAATTTATAATAGCTAAGATTTGGAAACAGACCAAATGACCATCAGCAGATGAGTGGATAAAAAAGCTGTGGTATATTTACCCAATGGAGTACTACTCAGCTATAAAAAGAAAGAACTCTTACCATTTGCAACAGCTTGGATGAACCTGGAAAGTATTATGCTAACCAAAATAAGACAATCACAGAAAGATAAGTATCACATGATCACACTCATATGTGGAATATAATGAACAAAATAGATCCAGAGACATAGAAGCATCAAACAGACTGTCAAACCTCAGAGGGAAGTCGGGGGGTTGTGGGGGGGATGGGGCTGCTCAACCAATGAATTCATATGCATATATACATAACCCATGGACACAAACAATAGGATGGTGAAGGGGCCTGGGGTAGGGGATGGGAGAGGTCAATGGGGGAATAAGGGGACATTTGTAATACTTTCAGTAATAAAAATTTAAAAACAACAACAGCAAAAAAAGAGTTACCTAGACTTGCCATTGACATTATATAAGCAGGAAATACAAGTCTGTTGTGCTAAGACAAGAAAAAAAGTAGTTTAAACTATGTAAATTCAACTATTTCATTAAAAATACCTATGAGTTCTGTCTCTAGAATTAGAGGACCTAATTTGTAGATTAAATGATTTATAGATTATAATACTCTAGAATTTAGAGTTTATAGATTACATACGGCTTCCTGTTTTTAAAAATATGTACATAAGACTTTAAAGCACTTTGATAAGTAGGCTTTTGCTGCCCTATCTTTAAATGGCCATGAAAAAGAGAAGGTTACTGCTCTTCAGCCAGGTCCAGCTGGGCATAGTGTGAAAGGCAATGACCAATTGGTAATTATCCTGTGGACTTAAGCTGTGGAACTGGGGAGTCAAGGTAATTCAAACCCTAGTCACCTGCTTTTTCCTCAACCAACTGGCTAATTGAAAAAAGATTTAAAATGAGCAAAAGGAGATAAAACAGTGGCTCTCAATTTCATGAAGGGTGGGGGTAGACTAGAAAGCATAAACATGCCATTTCTTCTCCTGGGTGTGTAAACACTCAGCCTGTAGCTGTGAGCAACATTCTGCCTCCAGGAGAAACAAAAGTAAATATGTAGAATATATAGAAATGGGTGTGGATAACAAGATATTTCAGGAAAACCTTGTTCAAACACATCTGCTCACTAGGTGATAGAAGTTGCTGATTATCTTCTGGATATGCTTGATAACTCTTAGGTCAATAATGCTTTGACATACTGAGGGGGGAAAAATTACTGCTGACTTATGGGAACTGCCTTCACAACATGATTAGGCCTTCTTGGTTCCATGGGCTGATGCTCAATCTTCTAGTGCATTTAAAAAGAAAGGAAATGACAACAGGCCACGAGAGAGGGAGGTTGGAAATGAAGATATTAGGAAAGAAGGGAGATAGGTCACTAATGAAAGATAATGCAGACTTATACAAAATTTGTCAATTCCCTCATTTAAGCTCTCTTTGTTTATAATGCATTTGTTGATCCATTCAATAATTATGTTTTAGGTGCCTTCTTTCGCTAGGGGACAGATGTAAGTAAGATACAGTCTCTGCTCTCACAGTTCCAGAATATAGACTCAGGATTAGGAGTTAATTAACATTCTTGCCCAATTATCCACCTAAGGAGGCATGAATCTCTTCTATAAAATATCACCCTAGGGTTAGCATTAATAGCTAAGATGTACTTGTTGTTGACAAATACTGTTGTGAAACAACATTTCTTCCTTATCATTTTTATGCAGATTTTATTTGCTTTTTAAACATAAGTGTGCTATTTTACATCTATGCCTATAATGTACCAATATTTAAAAAGTTAGCCCACTGTTTTAGACTATTAAAAACTTTTTAGAGCCAGAGTATTCATTAACTCTCCCAACACTGGCTTACTGTATAATGAGCAGGTCCACCATAACTTCATCTAACTCTTCATAAACATGTTGACTAAGGCAGAGTCATATTCTTTTTTTTTTTGCTTTCATTTTTTTAAAATTTTTATTGTTCAGATTATTACACATGTCCCTCTTTTTTTCCCCACCCCTCCCCTGGTTTCCACCCCACCCCAGGCCCTTTGAACCCCTCTATCGGTGGTCATAGGTACTGCATATATGCATATAAGATCTTTATCCCATCTCTTCCTGCACCCCCCCCCAACATCCCCTTCCCCCCAAGAATTGTCAGTCTACTTCATTTCTATGGCCATGGTTCTATTACATTCACTAGTTTATTCTGTTCATCAGATTTTTTATTCATTTGATTTTTAGATTCACTTGTTGATAGATATGTATTTGTTATCACTTTATTGTTCATAATTTTTTCTTTTTTTTTTCTTGTTTTATTGCTTAAAGTATTACAAAGGGTATTACATATGTGTCCTTTTTCCCCCCGCCCTTGACAATCCCCTGGCCTCCCCTACCCCCCAGTGTCTTATGTCCATTGGTTATGCTTATATGCATGCATACAAGTCCTTCGGTTGATCTCTTACCCTCCTCCCTCCTGTCCCCTCCTCCCCCCCGCAACCCTCCCTGGCCTTCACGTTGCAGTTTGACAATCAGTTTGAGGCAGCTCTGCCTCTGTATCTATTATTGTTCATAAGTTTATAATGGTCTTTATTATCCATGAATGGCTGAGATCATGTGGTATTTTTCCTTCGTTGACTGGCTTATTTCACTTAGCATAATGGTCTCCAGTTCCATCCATGCTGTTGCAAATGGTAAGAGTTCCTTCTTTTTTACAGCAGCATAGTATTCCATCATGTAGATGTACCACAGTTTTCTAATCCATTCATCTACTGATGGGCACTTAGGCTGTTTCCAAATCATAGCTATTATAAATTGTGCTGCTATGAACATAGGGGTGCATATATCCTTTCTGATTGGTGTTTCTGGTTTCTTGGGATATATTCCTAGAAGTGGGATCACAGGGTCAAATGGGAGTTCCATTTGTAGTTTTTTGAAGGAACTCCATACTGTCTTCCATAGTGGCTGCACCAGTCTGCATTCCCACCAGCAGTGCACAAGTGTTCCTTTTTCTCCACATCCTCTCCAGCACTTGTCGTTTGTTGATTTGTTGATGATAGCCAGTCTGGCAGGTGTGAGATGGTACCTCATTGTTGTTTTGATTTGCATCTCTCGGATGATTAGTGACTTTGAGTATGTTTTCATATGTCTCTTGGCTTTCTGAATGTCCTCTTTTGAAAGGTGTCTATTTAGATCCTTTGCCGATTTTTGATTGGATTGTTTATCTTCTTTTTGTTAAGTTGTATGAGTTCACTATAAATTTTGGAGATTAGGCCCTAATCAGATATGATGTTGGCAAATAAGGTTTCCCATGCAGTGGTCTTTCTTGTTGTTTTGTTGATGGTTTCTTTTGCTGTGCAGAAGCTTTTTATTTTGATGGAGTCCCATTTGTTCATTTTCTCTTTAGCCCTAGGAGCTGTATCAGTGAAGAAATTGCTTCGGCATATGTCTGAAATTTTGTTGCCTGTGGATTCTTCTAGAATTTTTATGGTTTCCCATCGTACCTTTAAGTCCTTTATCCATTTTGAGTTTATTCTTGTGTATGGTGTAAGTTGGTGGTCTCATTTCATTTTCTTGCATATATCTGTCCAATTTTCCCAACACCATTTATTGAAGAGACTATCTTGGCTCCATTGTATGTTCTTGCCTCCTTTGTCAAATATTAATTGAGCATATTGGTTCGGGCCAATTTCTGGGCTCTCTATTCTATTCCATTGATCTATATGTCTGTTCTTGTGCCAGTACCAGGCAGTTTTGAGAACAGTGGCTTTGTAATACAGCTTGATATCTGGTATTGAGATCCCACCTACTTTGTTCTTTCTCAGGATAGCTGCAGCTATTTGGGGTCTTTTTTTATTCCAGATGAATTTTTGGAGAGTTCGTTCTAGATCTGTGAAGTATGCCGTTGGTATTTTAATGGGAAGTGCGTTGAATTTATAGATTGCTTTGGGTAGTATGGACATTTTAATGATGTTGATTCTACCAATCCATGAACACAGTATGTTATTCCATCTGTTTATGTCTTCCTCTATCTGTTTTTTCAACGTCCTGTAGTTTTCTGAGTAGAGGTCTTTTACCTCTTTAGTTAAGTTTATTCCTAGGTAGCTTAATTTTTTGGTGCGATGGTAAATGGGGTTGTTTTTTATAATCTCTCTTTCTGAAAGTTCACTATTGGTGTATAGAAATGCCTCAGATTTCTTGGGGTTAATTTTGTATCCTGCTACATTGCCAAATTCATGTATTAAGTCTAGTAGTTTTTTGATGGAGTCTCTAGGGTTTTGTATGTATAATATCATATCGTCTGCAAATAAGGACAGTTTTACTTCCTCTTTTCTACCTTTTTCTCCTTCTTCCTCTTCTTAAAAAATACCCTTCAGCATTTCATATAATACTGGTTTGGTGGTGATGAATTCCTTTAGCTTTTCCTTATCTGTGAAGCTCTTTATCTGATCTTCAATTCTGAATGATAGCTTTGCTGGGTAGAGTAATCTTGGTTGTAGGTTCTTGGTATTCATCACTTTGAATATTTCTTGCCACTCCCTTCTGGCTTGCATAGTTTCTGTTGAGAAACCAACTGACAGTCATATGGGTACTCCCTTGTAGGTAACAAACTGTTTTTCTCTTGCTGCTTTTAATATTTTCTCTTTGTCTTTTGCCCTTGGCCTTTTAATTATGATGTGTCTTGGTGTGGTCCTCTTTAGATTCCTCTTGTTTGGGGTTCTCTGTGCTTCCTGGGCTTGTAAATCTATTTCTTTCACCAGGTAGGGGAAGTTTTCTGTCATTATTTCTTCAAATAGGTTTTTAATATCTTGTTCTCTCTCTTCTTCTGGCACCCCCATAATTCGGATGTTGATATGCTTGAAGTTGTCCCAGAGGCTCCTTACACTATTTTTATATTTTTGGATTTTTTTTTCTCTTTTTGCTCTTCTGATTGAGTGTTTTCTCCTTCCTTGTATTTCAATTCTTTGACTTGATTCTTGGGATCCTCTACTCTACTGTTGAATCTCTGTATATTATGCTTTATTTCAGTCAGTGTATGCTTAATTTCTGACTAGTCCTTTTTCATTTTTTTTGGCATTCTCACTAAGATCCTTGAAGGTCTCACTAAGTTTCCTGGAGCTTTCTAGAAGATTTCTGAGTAACCTTATAACTGTAGTTTAAAACTCTATATCTAGTAGTTTGCTTTCTTCCATTCATTTCATTTGTGACACGTTTCTTTGTCTCCTCATTTTGGCTGCTTTTCTGTGTTTGTTTACCTCTAGGCCAATTGGCTGTGAGGACCAGCTGTGTCTAAAGTGGAAGAGCTGCTATGCAGGAGACACCCTTATGGGGCAGGACTTGCTTCAGTGGGGCTTTGGTGCTCACTGAGTCTGACCAGCTTTGTGTTGGCATGGATGTGTAGAGTTATAATCTGGTATGGTCTCACACTGGCCACTGGGTACACTGGCTCTAGGATCTCCAAGGAGGTGCAAGGTCAGCTACTGCCTGGGGCCACCCAGCAGGAGCTACAGAGAGATCTGCAGAATCCTCCTCTTTGTATGGGGTTGGGAAGTGCCTAGACGAGGCCCAGCTGTGAAGCAAGGCAGGTTGCTGCTGTGCTGGCCTTTGCCTTCTTTAGATTGCTTTGGGGCACTCTCACCCAGCTGCAGTTTGACAGGTTTTAGGCTGAGAAAGGACAGGCCATTCATATGCAGAAGCCTCTGTTCACAGCTTGGTAGGGTTGTAAATTGGGTGGTACAGGGTCTCAGAGAGTCTCCAGGGTGGAGCAAACATCAATGGCTGCCAGTCAGTCCTGCACTGGAGAGGTCCGGCCACTGCTGTGTTCACCTCCACCTGGAAGAACTGCTGACCTGAGTTCCTGCCCCAATGCCAGACAGTCCAGTTTCTCCCCATATGTGTCTGTGTCCCACAAATTCTCGCCCGGCACTGGAGCTCAGAGCACATGGGAGCTTGTATCTCCCTCCCAATTAAAAAGCGGCATACCCAGGTGCCAGCCCCTTCCACACCTCTGCACCTCCAAACCTCCAGTCTCAATGCTCTTTCTTCTTTATTCTCCTAGTTGTAGTTCTTCCAGTCAGCCAGGTTTCCCGCAGTTCTGGATGATACTTGTTATGTATTTTAGTTGTTATTTTGATATGGTTGTGGGAGGCAGCAAGTACAGGTGTTTACCTATGCCACCATCTTGGTTCTCCTCAATCAGAGTCACATTCTTGAAACACAAGCTTCTCTCCCAGGCTGAACTCTGCTATCAAAGTCAGAAATTGGGTCAATAAATGTCATCACCAGGCTCTTGCTGCCTACTTATTTTAGTAACTTATTCATCATCAATCAAATTGTAAAATAAAGGCCCTTAAGAATCCCTACCAATTAAATTATCTTAATTTATACCAAAATAAAAAAAAAAACCCACCCCAAAATTATTTAGTGAATTCCCAAAACATATATCAGGCATATAGAGAGATATTATGTGTGACTCCTATCAAGGATTTCTAGTTCAACCTGTAAACCTGATTCACTCTCAAAACCTCCTGGTATAAACAATAAATTATATATTTATGGCCCCCTGAGTTATGGGCAATGGATGAGCCAAATTTCTATAGCCATCTCCCCTGTAAATTCCTCGGTCACCTCTCATACAGGTTTAGGGAAGTGATTTTTCTCTCCTTCTTATAATGATATATATGGAGTTCTTGGGCACCTTCACCTGAACAATAAATATTTGAGGCTAGGATCAATCATTGCTTTATTTCTAGCAGCTAACATGGTTCCTGGAACATACAGGCACTTAATACCTATATTTTTAGTGACAACTAAGTAAATGAATATTTCTGCTACTGAATGGCCTCATCTGTGTAGTGTGATTCTGTGACTTTAGACATATGTTCCTGGGCCAGTGAGGACAGGTGAGTGTAATGTGAATCTTGTCTGGACTTTATTGGCCTCTCAGAGCATTCCATTTTGAGGATTTTATTTGCTCTGCTCTTCACACTTTCAGTGCCTTCAGCTTGGCCTTCCAATAAAAAAAAATAGAATTTTACTACCTGGCATGAGACCTTTTTCAACTTTAATTAAGTGATAGATCCCCTTGCAAAGGCCCTGGCACCTGCAACCGACTTAGCATATCATGTCTTCTCCCCAACCCTCCTCCTCTGGCCACATTAATGTCTAAAGGATTTAGATTCAATGAAGGGATGAAGCATGGCTCTTCTGGTCAGAAACATGGTCCTTTGTTTTTATTCACTCATATCCATGTGCTAATCTTTTTAGCATCCTATTTTGTTTGTTTCCATGACATAAATAAAAATAATCTATATTAAAAATGTTTAAACATGACTCATTCTGACTTTGAAGAAAAATTTTATATTTGGTCTCTTTAATTGTGATCTGTGTTAGAGGCAGTACTCAAATTAGCATGCTCTTCAAAAAACATTTTGTTTAATTTAATTAGAAATGAATTATCAAGTCCCTACTATATGTAACACATATATTTTTCTATATCTTTGGAACAATAGGAAAAATGAATATTCCAATGGCATGGCATTTTTTTCTAAAAGGGATAGCCATATGAGATGAAATCTTTGTGCATTGGCTAACAGATGCCAAGAATATAACTTATTTTTAGAATAATTTTAGACTCACTATAGAAAACAGTTGAGTGCATTTTCATAAAGTCCTCCAGTTTCCATGGCAAATGGGGCCATTATTTCTCCTGAAATGGAAGGCTTTTACTTACACTTTCCAAATGCTTTTTATATTGTTCCAAAAACTCAAGTCAGTCCAGAAACAAGTATACTAATGGCTTATTGTTGAAAGCAGTTTTTAAGTAAAAATGTGCAGCAGGTCAAAATGACCTTCCATTCAGGCCTGTGGCGAGCACCCAATAATATGTGCCAGTCAAATGGCATGCATGCATCTTAGATGTAGGTGGTGTGGCCTATGAAAAGTTTTGATTCAAAGCTCTTCATCATGATGAGATATAAAAACAATAAGATTAGATGTTCTTATTAGAAAACTATAATGGTTGTTTCTTAAGTCACAAGACATAGGCTATAAAAAAAAAACTTATATACAAATTCATGTAATACCTAATATGCATTATGCATATTAAAACATAAAATATAAAAGCTATGTAATTTTGTAAGCTCCGCTTAATTTCATGATAAATGATGATATTTCTTCTTTAGGAGATTATGGAATTTTCAATATCGAATATTAAATGGATTTTGGAAATGTAACTAATTAGACTAATAAATATCAACATGATTTTATATTGTTTACTGAGGTTTTTGTTTTTAAAAAGATTGTACAATTGCTATGGGAAATCAGTTACAAATTAAAACTTCTATATAAAAAATGGAGTCATATCACCTTTTCTTTTCAGCATAGAACTTATTCTATAATATCAACTTTAAAATTAATGGAGGTAAATCTGAAATTATTTTAATTCTAAAACACACTTATTCACTTAATGTCAATGTTTATTAGTCACTTTTTTAAACTATATCTGTTGACTGAAGTACTTCTCTATGGGAAATATGTAACAACTAACACATGAATAATATTTGCATGCACCTAATATATAACTACTCTGGGAGGGGGCTATTATTAACATATTACATCCTTCTTTAATATGTGACTTGTATGAACTAGCTGAACCAAGTAAGGATAGCATGATCTATGTCTGCTGACCATTAACCAACAGAACATAGACTACAATATATATCCCTAGTACTAGTTCCTTTTGTATGAAATAGTTTCTTTGAAGCCAACATGCTTCCTCCCCTTTCAGGCTCCTATCTCTATATTAGTATAAACACCTCTACTTTAATTCTTGCAGGATCTCAAATCACATTTGATGATAAACTGACCCTAAGTTTGCCTCTGCCATTTACATTTTTGTATAAAGACAATCATTTTATATATATTTTATAATGAAGGCCAATCCAATATGGAGGTGCTGGGATAGCTAGTGCTATATATTACATAATAAACATAAATTAGCCCTAGCTGGTTTTGCTCAGTGGATAGAGCATCCACCTGGGGACTGAAGGCTCCCGGATTCAATTCCGGCCAAGGGCACATGCTCAGGTTGCAGGCTCGATACCCAGTAGGGGGTGTGCAGGAAGCAGCCAGTCAATGATTCTCTCTCATCATTGATGTTTCTCTCTCTCTCTCTCCTTTGTTCTCTGAAATCAATAAAAATATATTTTAAAAAATAAATAAACATAAATTATAAAAATTGACAATTCATCTTAAAAATATGACTCACATATATATGCTGTTTACTATAACCCAAGATGCAACAGATCACTGCTCACTAACACAAAAAGAAATGTATTTGCAATATGTAAGATATCAATGTTCATCACCATAATAAAATGATTTGACTTCTCTAATAAACAGCCCCTTCTGTGCTACATGAAGCATCTCTTTCCCAGAGTAGATATTTCCTTTAATGCCATTGGGCCAAAGTATACTTTTAGACACTTTGAGTTATTCAAATAACTTTATTTTAGTATTTAACCTATGGTCCTTTTTCTTGTATTGGATGATGTTGTATTTGAGTGGTTAGTACAAAGCACTGTTTCTCCCATTCCCCCAAACAAGTAAGAATAAAATTTGTAGGACCTTCAGAATGGGGTGTGAGGAGTTGGGCCTTTCTCCTGCCTCTGTTTTAGCTCTTCCAGCCATAGAGCAGGCAGGAGGGAGAGAGAAACAAAGTTCTCCCTCATTTCCTGGGCAAAGGTATGATCCTCTCTGTTTCTACTTCTCTAACAATCATGGTGGACAATGATGTCTGCCTGGTATGTGTCTAAAGGCTGGTTCCTTCCTCCTGGAGCTCAGATGTGGTTTCTTGCAGTAAGTATTGTGGGGATCTGTGTAATGCACATTTTTTTTTAAAGTAAGAGATCAGTCTCTGGTTATCTCTTTCACATCTACCTTAGTTCCCATCAAGGGAGAGTCAATCTGCAGCCTTCCGCTACCTTTTGGGGGAGCATCTACAATATAGATCAAGTGTAGCCCTCCAAGCAGTGCCCACTGACAATGATAAATGCATGTATCTTCAGGATGCTGCCTTCTTCACTGACACCACTCTCCTGGCAAATTCAGAGTAAGATGTGTGGGACTAATAACATGTTAACTACTTACTGTTCTTTACCCTCATGAGACAATGTAGGCTAAAGGAAGGCATGTTTTAAAATGGCATCAGCTAGTTGGTTTGAAGAGCTGTATAAGGCAGGGAACAGGATTCCTGGTTTGAAATAATTGCACCAATTTCAGCCTACCTTTTCCTTCACACTATACATCCATGTTTCTATGAAACTTCATCAAAACCTTTCTAAAGAACAAAACCAAAAAATATAGTACATTCCAAAGTAGTCCATAATTTTCCTCCAGATAAAGATGAATCAGATACATTGTCATCAAAGAGGTTTGTAAATGATGTCTGTGAACCATACAGATGGTTAACTGGTGGAGGAAGAGGCAGCTGATTGAGGATTGCTTGGAATTCTGACACTAGAAAGAAAGAAAAAGTATTGGATCATATATTTCAATTCCTTTTGATTTAGTAATATCCTCTATAATGGTTGTTTTCCCTATTTGAGAAACAAGACTGATTTTTAAAACCATGATGGCTTAACAAGTAGAATATATAGATTTGGAAAGATGATAGAAGATGTACTGTCATTCATCTTGCAGCAGAAATATTGGGTGTATAGAGTATACACTACATCTTGAGTTAAGAATTAAATGGGGACATTCAATTTTTCTAAGTGATAATTCTATTACTTAGCTAAAAGAAAGTTTGCAGCACTTGTTTCAAAGCCAACTTTTAATGAATCCTTGTTAATGTTTATTGTTTCGTTTTGTCTTTGTCTTCATTCACTGCTTGCAGTACATCTACTTGAAATAGCTCATTAACTTTGCCCAGTTCTCTGCATTGAGATACAGGGAGAGTCTGGCAGACAACGCAGGTGCTTTCAACACTTCAAAGAGAAGGTATCATTATATACACACATTTTAGCAAAAGTGATTGGCAATTTCATACTACATAGCCCAAGTACTACTGAATCAATCAGATAAGGGAAAATGTAAAAATAAAAGCCCAAAGTCTTTAATCATTCTACTTCAATTGAAGAGAAGCATTAAAATCAACAGGGCAATTTGCAGTAGTTTCAAGATGCCATTGAAAGAGATGACAAACAAATTACAAATGAACTTGGTACTGCTTGCTAATTTGGTCGCAAAGAGAATATTTATTCATAATCAAAGAAGGCAATTAATAAAGCTGCCATAAAAATATTATTATGTTTATATCTCATGTGATAATAACTTGCCAATAGATGGTAACAAGTCAATATTTGCCTACAAAAATTTTAAGAAAAGCTTTACCTTAAGATCTTTTGGGTTAGCTGAAAGTAAACAAAGAAGTCTTCACCTAGGTTCCCACTCCCCAGTTTTCCTGACAGTGGGAGGGAATTTCCTCTAAATGTTTTACCTGTTTTAACAACCTTTATATAGATAGCTAGAAACTTTACACTCCTTTATTTCCTATGCAGAGAAGATATAATAAGCACACTTTTTTATTTTTTTTCATTTCACTCGACTTTGAAATCTGATACTGTAGATGATTTTACATGTTCGAAATATAGGGAGCTTTTTATTTAATTAGATAGAAAATTTGACTAATTCTCAAGGGCCATTTTAATCCATACACCCCAACCAACATGACAGACATCTTAACCAGGCTATCACATTATATTTCACTCTTTTAAAAATAAAAAAAAAAGAGTCTCAACTCTTAAAAGTGTTGAAATCACATTAAACAGGGTGCATAGTGACATTTATTTATTTATTTATTTATTTATTTATTTATTTAAAAATATATTTTTTATCATTAATACTATTACAGATATCTCTCATTCCCCCTTTACCCCGCTCTTGCCAGTCCTTCCCTATCCCACATCTTCACAACCTGTTCCCTGTGCCCATAGGCTATGCATATAAGTATATAAGTTCTTTGGTTTATCTCTTCTTGTCCCCCCAACCCCACATCGAGATACGTCAGTCTGTTCCATGCCCTCCTGCTACAGGTCTTATTTTGTTGGTCAATTCGTTTTAAACTAAGAAGAGAAGTCTTACAAAATAAAAAGAAGCAATTTACAAATAGATCCTGTGGTATGTCACAATATAAGCTTATTAGCAATTACATATTGAAGGAAATCTACATGAAAGGGACATGCATATTTTTGTTAATGTTCCTTATATTTATACTAGAGGCCCGGTGCACAAAAATTTGTGCACTCGGGGAGGAGAGGGGGGTCCCCTCAGCCTGGCCTGTGTCCTCTCGCAGTCTGGGACCCCTCAGGAGATAACGACCTGCTGGCTTAGGCCTGCTCCCAGGTGGCAGAGGGCAGGCCTAATCCCTAGGTGCAGCCCCTGGTTGGGCTCAGAGCAGAGCCGATTGGGGAATTGGGGCGCCACTCCCTGTCATGCACAGAGCAGGGTGGACTAGAAGGTTGCGATGCCACCCTCAGTCACGCTCAGGGTAGGGCTGATTGGTGGGTTGGGGCACCGTCCCCTGTCACACTCAAGGCAGGGTCGATGGGGAGGTTGCGGCGCCATCCCCTGTCACACACAGAGCAGGGCTGATCAGGGGGTTGGGGCGCCTTCCCCTGTCAGGAACAGAGCAGGGCCGATAGGGAGGTTGTGGCCCCGCTCCCTGTCACACACAGAGCCTCAGGGCAATCAGGGGGTTTGGGCGCTGCCCCCTGTCATGCTGATCCCGGTGCCTGGAGACCTCACGGTTCCGCTGATCCTGGTGCTGGGAGGCATATTACCCTTTTACTATGTAGAATAGAGGCCTGGTGCATGGGTGGGGGCTGGCTGGTTTGCCCTGAAGGGTGTCCTGGATCAGAGTGGGGGTCCCCACTGGGGTGTCTGGCCAGCCTGGATGAGGGGATGATGGCTGTTTGCAGCTGGTCACACACCCTTCAGGGTGAGGGACCCCACTGGGGTGCCTGGCCAGTCTGGGTGAGGGGCTGAGGGCTGTTTTCAGGCTGGGGGTGACGGAAGCTCCCAACTGCTCCTTTCTTTCTTTTTTTTTTTTTTTTATTCTGAGCCAGTTTTAGCTCTGAGGCTCCAGCTCTTAGGCCTCCACTCCTGAAAGCAGGTATCTGGTTTGTTTAGGTTCTACAATCGAAACTCTGTATCAACTCCAGGTCTGAGATCCCGGCTAGCTGAAAGCTGCTTTCTGGGGTTTTGTTTAGCTTCTATTTTTGTAACTATGTTTCAAACTGCCAGCTCAGAGGCCGGCAAGGCAGGCAGGGAACGTTGCAGTCCTCCGTCACTGAAGCAAGCAAGCCTCATGTTGTTTCAAGCTGCCTGGCTGCCGGCCGCCATCTTGGCTGGCAGTTAATTTGCATACCTCCCTGATTAGCCAATGGGAAGGGTAGCAGTCGTACGCCAATTACCATGTTTCTCTTTTATTGGATAGGATTATGCTACTCTTAAATGAAAATAATTTATTTTTATTTTTTTATTTTTTTAAATATATTTTATTGATTTTTTACAGAGAGGAAGGGAGAGAGAGATAGAGAGTTAGAAACATCGATGAGAGAGAAACATCGATCAGCTGCCTCCTGCACATCTCCTAGTGGGGATGTGCCCGCAACCCAGGTACATGCCCCTGACCGGAATTGAACCTGGGACCTTTCAGTCCACAAGCCGACGCTCTATCCACTAAGCCAAACCGGTTTCGGCAGAAAATAATTTAAATAAATAAAAAAAATGCATATTGCCCAAAGAGAAAATGTAAGGTAATTTTATTTAGAATTTTTGTTCTGTAACTTACTAGTTCTCCTTTTTCCTGCAAATTACTTAACAAACTTCTTATGCCCAGTTAGTTATCAATAAAAATAAAAATAATAATAACTATTATAAAATCATTTTCTAAAGATTTAGTAAAAAGATGTTTGAAAAGACTTAACAGAGTTCCTGTTGCCTGATAAATGATGGTTAATTATTATTTTAAGTAAAATAAAAAGTGGATTTTTAAATGTATATATACATAGTGCTAGCTGATTTAGCTTTGTTCCAAGTTCCCTGTAGAGCTCAAGTGATAAAATTCTATTTGGAATGCTCTAGAACAGTGATTCACAACCTTCTGGCCCTTTAAATGCAGTTCCTCATGTTGTGACCCCAACCATAAAATTATTTTCGTTGCTACTTCATAACTGTAATGTTGCTACTGTTATGTAAATATCTGATATGCAGGATGGTCTTAGGCGACCCCTGTGAAAGGGTCGTTCGACCGCCGAAGGGGTCGCGACCCACAGGTTGAGAACCGCTGCTCTAGAAGAAAGAATACTTTAGATGTTCATTGAGAGCAAAACAAATAAAAATTTAGTGAAAGCCCCGAAAGAAAAAAATTCAAATAATAAAAAGCGCCAGGGCTATTATTTAGTGCCTCCAATAAACGATATACATAACCTAGGATTGTTAGCTATAAGTGGACTGTTAAGTAAAGTTATTTAAAAAATTGAAGACAATATTTTAGAAAGTATTGAAGCACAATGATTAAAGGTATAGGTTCTTACTATGATTTAAATATCTATGGGGATGAAATACATTTTGAAAGCAATTCTATTTAATATTTCCTTTTGTAATTTCATAACTGAAAGAAACATTCTCTTACCTCATTCTTCTCATTATGGGTTAATTTCACTTCTATGCTGCTAGACACAAGACTTCTTACTGCTTTTGAAAATTATCAAAGATCTGAAAACTGGATTGTTTCACTATAATTCCAAGTTACATGAAATTTTCTGGAGAAACATTTTCTGCCATTTTCTCATTATTTTATGAATGCATTACAATTTGTTAAATATTTATTCTAAGTGGCATTGCCTTTCTTAGAGAAAAAAATCTTTCCACATATACACACAATTATTTTATTATGAATACTTATTTTAACTTCTCGCTTAAAATTTTACTGTTAATTTTATTTAAAAAAAACACACATTGAAATTATTAGAGCTTCTATAAGCAACCAAACCAGCAGATAATGACCTCATTGCTTTCCCCATGTTCCTTTTTTCCCTCATTCTCTTTTTCTTTGGCATACACATGCACCCATACACACACACACACACACACACACACACACACACACACACACACACTTAGATGTATAAACACATACACACAGCTGTGTGACACTCACTGGCCAAAAAATGAAAGAATGTTGTAACCCATTACAAATCCCTTCCTGGGGCTCTTTAATGCATCTAAAATTAGAGAAATCCAAACTAAATTCAGAGCAGCCTCTTCACAACTGTAGTCAATGATTACAGCTGGCGATTAAAGAGAGGGAAACAAATCCTGAGACATCACTGGGATCCACCATAGAAGCCAGTCTGAATAGAGGCAGTCAGTGTCCGCCCAGCGTGAGCTGGAGAGGGTCATCTGTATGCCAGTCGGCTCCAGTAACTGATACTGGTCAATTTCCAAGTCACAGAAAATACCTGGTTATACCCTCCTATCTTTATTTTAAATTTTTTAAAAAAATATTCATTATTATTATTTAGCTCTGCTTAGTCAAAAGATCAAAAATTCATTCTACACGGGGTAATTTCATCATTATTTTGTAGGGGGGAATTTTTTATGGGCTAGTATTATTTAATTCACTTGCCTCCTGGGATTCTGGTCTCCAAATTTGTATCCTGTGTGAATCAATCCCTCCACAGGGTTATATAAAGTGAACTTGGCTCCGAGAACAGCATCTATTGTCCAAAATATCTAAGCAGTGAGGATTCTGGAAAGCTTATATATGGCTGGCGCCCGTTCAGCAATATTGTTCTGAGTCTCGGGTTTCTGTAGAACCTTCCAAACAAATATCAAGTTGAAAAAAGTGACACTATGTTTTCAAATCCCTTACGGTTGATAAACCTATTTTTTAAAGTTCTACAGATGCAGAGGCCACTCTTTTTGAGAGATAAACTTTCCTGTTGCGTATGTTCCAGGACATTTTTATAGACCAGTGATAAGAGATATAATAAGGTCGATATGTTTTTAAATTAGTCAAATAAACATGTAATCCAAGGAGCAGATTATTTCTTCTTTACCTGAGTCTCATAACTGTGCTAAACTTACACAGCCAATTATTCATGGTTTACATACCAGAAGTCATGAGATCCTACTAGTCCAGTTGAGGATGATGCAGTTCTGGCTACATGGCTGAGCGTATACCAGGAAAGAGTAGGAGGACTCAGGATCCAAACAACACTGGGAAAGTCTGAGTTCTAGAATGCGTTCCTTCTGGGAATTGCTGTGTGTAACTTTACGTCAGTTACATCTTAGGACTTCAGCAATCTCTGTCAGATAGGCATAGTAAATCCTATTCTACCTACCTCACAGCATTATTGTGAAAACTAAAGGAGACATTTGATGTGAAACCACCCTGAAAATTACAAATAGCTGTAGAAACAGCTATTTAGGATAATTCCCTCATGCTTGCAGAGTTAAGGCATTCATTAATTCAGTAAACTTTCATAGAGAGCCTTTCATGTGCTAGGCTGCATATACACTGCTGGATGGGTCTCTAGTTAAATAGATAATTCTGATTTCAGGACCCATCAATCTGCTCAGAGGCCATTTGTGAAGGCTGAAAACGATACATTTTAAATATTTCCTCAGACCTGCCTCCCCATAGGTACATTTTCATATTGTTTATGAATATACATTTTCATATTGTTTAAGAATTTTCTTTCTGCTATGGAAAAAGAAAAACATATGGGATGGATGATACCCATAAGCTTGTTGAGTAGTGAGTGAATAGAATAACAGGTATTAAACAAAGAGAAAGGAGTGGGAGAATTAAGAGACACCTAATGTCCTTGAGGCACTAAATAAACAAACCACTAGAGTGCAAAGGACTCAGGACCCTTCCCAGCCAGCCTGGCTTAGTGGTTGAACGTCAATCTATGAACCAGGAGGTCATGGTTCAATTCTCAGTCAGGGCACATACCCGGGTTGTGGGCTGGTTCTCCAATGTGGGGCATGCAGAAGGCAGCCAATCAATGATTCTCTCTCATTATTGATGTTTCTATCTCGCTCTCTCCCTTCCCCTCTAAAATCAATAAAAATATATATTAAAAAAAAAACAACTCAGGACACTACATATGGTTGAAACATGGCACACCAAATATACAAGGAGCCTTTAATATTCTGAGTACACTAAATACACATGAGCACTTAGTATTCATGAGGTATTGACTCAGCCACCCTTTGATGAAACCCTCTCTACCCCAAGTCTTCTGCCCCAGAAATACTGATAGAGCCCCTGGCTGTTCAGCAGGTTGACTGGCAATCCACAGCCACTGTCCAGGACTACTTGTTCCTGTGCGTCCCCAGGAGAACCAGTGCGTGTTATTGACCTAGGGCACCTTGCTAAACCTCAATCACTCCATCTGTGGGAATGACTGAGGCGGGTGAGGGAGAAACAGGACACGGGAACAGCGCATGCCCCAGCATTCAGGAAGCATGCTTGCACTCTAGCCTAAATTTCCTCTTGCTTCTAGCTCTATGTTTTAAACTGATTGATCAACCATGGTCTAAGGGTATTTTTAGTTAGTCAATGAGATTTTCAGCTCTGTGACTCCCTAGAATCAATTTCCTAGGCTTGTGCTTAAAGGCTACCTACCAATGCATGGAGGTAATTTCCCACTCTTTTAAAGCAGCTGCAGAGTGTGACTCCTCAGACTAATCCTAATGACCAGATACAGTCCCACATACCCACTGCCTGGCTACCGCTACAATGTCTCCTGATACTATTTCTTAGATGACACCAACTCTTAAACTGTACAAATGTCATTGCTAATTAACACTTTACCTAAACTGAGTCCTGTTCTAAGCCCTTTTATATCTCTGATTGCATTTAATTCTTAAGAAAAATCTATGAAGTTGATAGTGTAATTATCCTCCTCAGTTTTTCAGATGAGGGAGCTGAGACACAAAAAGATTAAGTTGTTTGCACAAGTTGTTTGCACAAGGTCACCCAGCTAGCAGGAGGTAGGGCCGAAATCCAATCCGAACAGTGTTGCCCCAGAACTCTTGCTTAAATTATCATGTTGAAAGCTGTCTATAGCCTGTGTGCATGGCCTTAGGATTTCACAGTCTTTTAGTGCACATTGCCCTCTTGAACCTGTCAACAAAGCTAACGTTTTTGGATTCCCCACCCCTCAGCATACATTAGCTGACAGCGTGAAAAACGTGCATGTTATGTCAGAAGAGAGAACTGAGGGAAATGAGAATCTAGCATCTGGATGGAGTGTGGCTTTCTATGAAGAATACATGCACCACTCTGGATGATTTTGGAGCAGCTGAGCCTGGAGGAAGGCAAGGGTGGATGTGGCATTCCCTTGGTAGGTCTCTCTTTTCTCTGCATCTCTTCACCCGGGGAAGCCTAAGGATGGTTCAGATGGAAAGAAACTACACTGTAACAGACAAATTGCTCAGGAAGCTTCAGAAGGAATTGCCAATCCTCCTTTTGCTCTTTCTTATCCAGCTTTACAAAGCTTTTCCTCGCACTTGGTACATGTGTGTTCATGTCTAACCTACAATGGGTCTATTTTAGAGACGAGGAAATGGAGGCTCAGAAACACGCTGTAATAGCTCCACATCACAAAGCTAATAAATTGCAAATGTAGATTATGAAGTCTGGCCCGATGACAGCAGCACACATGTTCTTTCCATTATGTTTCATCACTGGTGAACCTACACCGATAAGAGACCCTAAAGAGCCGCATTGTCACTCTGCCCTTTCCCCCCATTCCTTAGGCACTCCCTGACAATGATTCATTTCTGCGTCTGGAAAGCTGGGCTTGGTCAGACTGAGCAGCAGTTGACTTCCTGGGAGGCTCAGGAGATGCCAGAGATGAGCAGAATCAAGCACGGAAATCATGGGCCCAGGCTTGAATGTAACTTCCCTCTGAGAGGGGTCCTTTTCCATAAGTTGTGACATTTTTCTCTACCCCATCTTCGACCCCACCCACAGTCCTTGACTTTTTTGGCTGGATCAGCATATCTCACAGTCAGCTTTCAAAAATATCTCATTGGCCACATGTGGCCCACATTTTCAGACATTCCGGAAATGTAGTGTTTGATTTGTACATCCCCACACCTAACAGATCACTCAGGCAGGCTGACCTGTGGTGCAATTCGCCAGCGTGTCATCTACCATCTGTGCTTACCTTGTTGCAAGAGACAAGAAAATTCGGAAGATGGCAGGGGATTTGTTTCTAATTTATAAAACCATAACCATTATTGGGGACAAAGAGCACTCACTGATATGCTCATAACACAGAAGCAAGTTATGCCTGTGTTTAATTCTAATTTGTTCTCAACTAATTGGTCATGGTTGTTTCTGCAGATTGTAAAATGAGAAAGTAAGCTGTTAAATTAGTAAACATTTCATAATACTAAAATTGTACAATTCTCATAGCTTGTAATTTTTTTTTTTTTTTTTTAGCAAATCTCTTAATGGAAACTTTCTAATGGAAATCTAAATCAATGGACCCTGGGACTTTGAAGTTATTAGTTATTGCAACAGGTCTAAGAATCCATACAGGTTGAAGAAAAAAATAAGCTTCATATATATATATATATATATATATATATATATATATTACTGCATATATGCTATTTCAAATTTATGCTTATCAAAATGCAAATTTTCCCTGGAAAAAATGCAAATCCACATATAATTGATATTGAATTCAAAGTAATTCCTGTTCCTAACCATTTATTAAGTCGATTGATTCTAAAAGGGTACTTCCTATCACATGAGAACTTCTAGGAGGAAAAGCCTTAAAACATGGTCTTTGCATTCTAAAAGTCTGGGAACCACTGATCTAGTCAGATTATCCTTTCCTGGTCTCCCACGCATTTGAGTTACAACAGTGGACCTTTGACACAGTTGTCAGGATTTTTTTCATAGGCACAAGCAATCTACATATGACTCTGCCTGGGAGTTCTTTGCTTTCTCCTTTAATTTTATCAACACAAATCAGCATTGTAAATGCTTTTCCAGTAGGTTCTAATGAAGGCCCTGGGCAAAAGTTATTTCCTCTTTGGAGCCTCCCTGACCCTGCATGCAGAGCTTTCTGTCCTCTGTCCAATGGCCTGCCTCATAATCCCTCTATTATTCCACTTAGCACAGCACTGCTAACATCCGCTTCTATATCTCCAAAGAAGGAATGAGCTGAGACATTGTCTCTTTATGGATCCAGAGCCTCAGTGCAAATGTGTGATGATGATTATCACATAATTTGCCTCTACTAACAATTGAATGAGTTACAGGTAATAATAATAATCAACAAAAATGAATTTTCTTCACAGAACTTCTTCCTTATGACCCCATAACATAATTTAGAGAAACAAATTAAATGCATAAACCAGTAAATTGGAACAATGATAACGCTAAACAACAACAACAACAAAACGACTAGAAATGGGTAGGGCTGCTGCCTTAGGAGCTAAATGAAAGGAGGAGGACATATATTCTAAAAAAGGAATAATAAATGTTTTAAAAATAGACAAATAGGGCGAGAAGTCTTGAGGCAATTAAGACAGGTGGTAATAATACTAGGTAACTCATATTATTAAGTGCTTAGAGTATCCCAGTACTGTTGTTAATATCAATGCAAGTATCAACTAGTTAATGCTTTGAAATACCCAATGAGCTGTATATTATTATTGTCCCATATTATAGACAAGTAAGTGTAAACACAGAGATGTTAAGTAACCTGTCTCAAATCCCGTTCACACTTAGTGAGTAGTAGAGAGGAATTCATATCCAGGTGAGCCTGGCTTTTTTAAAAAATATATTTATTGTTGAGAACATTACTGATGTCCCTCCTTCCACTCCCTCCTTTGCTTTGTCCCCCTTCACCTGGATCTTGCCCTGCCCCAGGCATTCACTACCTGATTATCTGTTCGTGGGTAATGCATGTATGCATATAAGTTCTTTGGTTAATATCTTCCCACCCCCACCCTGGCATTTGAAATGTATTAATGAGCCATTTCAAGGGAGGACATGGTTTTCTTTTCTTCTTTTTTTAAATATATATTTTATTGATTTTTTTACAGAGAGGAAGGGAGAGAGATAGAGAGTTAGAAACATCGATGAGAGAGAAACATCGATCAGCTGCCTCCTGCACACCTCCCGCTGGGGATGTGCCAGCAGCCAAGGTACATGCCCTTGACCGAAATCAAACCTGGGACCTTTCAATCCTCAGGCCAACGCTCTATCCACTGAGCCAAACCGGTTAGGGCAGGACATGGTTTTCTAATCTCCTACATTATCACCAGTTTTTGGCATATCCTCATAAGCTTGGAAATAAAGATAGATACAAAGTTGAGAGAGAGAGAGAGAGAGAGAGAGAGAGAGAGAGAGAGAGAGAGAGAGAGAGAGAGAGTTAGAGAGAGAGAGAAATTGTTTAGGTCATTAAGAAGTTCTACATGTGACTAATCCTTATGACATCCATATTGGGAAGGTATTATTAATATCCCCTATTTAAAAATAAAGAAACTGAGACACAGGAATCTATTAATTGGCTGAATATCACACTGGAATAAAGTGGTGAAGCCACTTCTAAGCCTGGACTACCTTATTTATTTTTATCACAAAGCAGGATGCATGGCTTAAGTGTTCAATGAAGCATTTCTTAAAATTAATTAGTTAATTAATTTCAAGGGCATACATGCCCTCTAACTATAAGCAAAACAATTGGGGCTGGAGAAGAAAAGAGGCAGAGATAAGGATTGATTTCTGTCTCTTTATCTACCTCCCTCCCTCTTTCTTTCTTTCTTTTTTCTTTGTCTGAAAAGTATACATTAAGCATCCACTGTGTTGCAAAAACTTGAACAGAAAGTCTACTAAAATGTGGATCCTTAAGCTCCAATAAGGTTATATAAAAATGGGGACAGAAGGTGAGCAATCAAATAATTAAAATGCAAACATGTCACAGATAGATATTAATATAGAAATTTCCATGAGTAGTGAAACATTGGATACTACTGAACAATGAGTAGAATTTAGAAGGACAAATAAGTGGAGGAGGGAACATTGCACATTGAGAGAACAACATAAGCATGAGGAATGAACATGTATGATACTGAAAAACAGAAGTTACTCACTATGGTGGAAGTGAATGAGGAATGTGATGGAATGGTGGGAACATTAGGCTAGGAAGAGCTAAGGGGTCAGAGCACATCTTGAGAACTATTGCAAGTCACTAATGCTTTTAACTAGAAAAAATGTAATAATGATCAGATTTGTAAATCTCTGTAGCAAAGATATAAAGAAAATGGTGTATGCGGAGTTGAAACAGGAAGAGCAGATGGACTATCTTTCTGACAAATACTTGGTAGTCTTGAGCTGAGAGTAACAAACTCACCAGATCGAAGAGAGCATCTTCACGGGGTATTCAAGTTTTCTCAGCCATGCGCAGTTTCAAACACTGTATCTAACAGGACTGGAATCTATAACATAGAGAAAAATGCATAATACAAATAAATTTTTAAGATAAAATATGATCTCTTATTATAACCCATTATTTCTTTGGACTTTTTTTAATGAATGAAAGATTAGGAGAAAAAGTCTTAGAAATCTTAAGGAGGGAATATTGCAGTCATTAATGTAAGAAGTGAAGTGGACCTAGGGGAAAACATGTATGAATGGAGAGGAATGGATTAAGACGAAGACAAGAGACACTAACAGTCAGCCCTACAGGACTTGGAGAGAGTGGTTAGATTAAAGGGAAGAGTAAGAAGAGAAAGTCCAGTGTGGCTAAAGTTCTACAGTAAATATGAGAGTTAGAAAAGAAGCAATGGATGTAGAAACGCAGAGGATGAGTTCAGTTTCAAATATGCCAAGCTGAAAGTGCCCATAGGACATTCAAAGGAAGAGCCAGTAGAGATATAAACCAGAAAGTCACCTGCATGCAGTGAGAGTTGAAAACATGGGTGTGAATGAGATTCCCTCCCCCCCCCCGAAAAAAAAACATGTATAATGAGAAAAGAAAACCAAGATGTGCTCCCAGGAAACATGGATATTTAAGGTATGAGCCATGGAAAATGAGACAGCAAGTGAAATGTAGGAGATTGCAGAAAGATAAGAGCAAAATCAAGGAGAAGGGTACCACAGAATGTAAGAAAAAGATATTTCAAAAAAGGGAGGTCAACCCTGTGAGATTCTGCCAAGAGGTCAAGAATATCCTCCTGCTTTGACTCCTGGAGAGTGACGAAGACCCAATGAGCAGGCACACTCAGTGTGCACCTGCAGACATGTGAGGACTATAGAGGGTGAGGTGGACAAGGACCATTCTGGACCAAGTGGGAAAAAGTCTACCTGTGGGTCTTAATAGGAATGTATCCATTGTCAATAATGTCTTCTAAAAGACCATGTGAAAGCAGTCATGAAAAACACTCCAAGTCATGTGTTGGCATTATTTTTCCAATTTATTTTATATACACTTTATTTTCTTTTAAAGCAGAGAAGGAATCCTCTAAGCATTGCCTTTTTTTTTTAGCACTCGTCGAGTAATGCCAATTCACTCCTGTAATTTGTGTTGAGTGTTAACTAGAAAATGCATCAAATGGAAGACTTCTTGTTTAGTCTTTGCAGACACAATTTTTTTAAAAAGTAGGAACCATAAATAATTCTGTCCCCATCCCTAGAATAATAAAACAGGAGAAAATTGCATTTCTAAGTTTGCCATTATCATTTAAGGCTGAATGATTTTGTGGTCACTCTCCCTAACAATTTTCCTTTGTTGTCACTAGACTCAACACCATTTAAAAGCTGTCAGGAGCATGACCCACAATGAACTGTGGTCCTCATTTTTCACACCATAATGTCATTGAGCTCATTGGTCACTGTCAGTGTTTGGATGGAGACCATAGTTATGTCTAGAAGCCCTGTGTTTGGTCCACTAAGTTCCGTTGCCCTGAACACAGCCAGTACAAGTTCAATAGTGGCAAAAAATACCAGTCAAACCCTACCCTGTGTGGCCCAGTCAGTTGGGCATTGACCTGTGCACTAAATGGTTACTGGTTTAATTCCCAGGCAGGGCACATGCTCAGGTTTCAAACTCTATCCCTGATTGGGGGGGCGGGGTGCAGAAGGCTGCTGATCAATGTATTGTACTCACATTGATATTTCTCTCTCCCTCTCCTTTCCTCTCTCTAAAAATCAATAGAAATATTACCTAATAATAGAAAAACATACAAATTGACCGTACCTTTGCTATGCCCACCAGCCGATCGGATGAGTATGCAAATTAACCAAACAAAGATGGCGGTTAATTTGCATACATAGACGCCCAGCAAAAACTGGAGCCTGCAATCAGAGCTGAGGGGTCCCCTGCCCAGGCCTAATGCCTCGGCCACAGGCGTTAGGCCTGGACAGGGGCAGAACCGGCGATCCCGGGGAGGAGGGATGGAGCCGGCAATGATGTGGAGCAGGGGTGGAGCCGGCAATTGCAGGGAGCTGGGGGTCCCTGGCCCAGGCCTAACGCCTTGGCCAGAGGCTTTAGGCCTGGGCATGGGCGAAGCCAGCGATTGCAGGGAGCATGGGTGGAGTTGGGGGGCCCTGCCCAGACCTAACGCCTTGGCCACAGTGGCGGAGCCGGTGATGGCAGGGAGCAGGGAGGGAGCCAGCGATGGCAGGAAGCAGGGGCAGAGCCAGCTATCACGGGGACCAGGGGAGGATCCGATGACTGTGGGAGCTGGCGTTCTCCTGCCCAGGCCTAATGCCTCTGCCACAGGTGTTAGGCCTGGGCAAGGGCAGAGCGGGCGATTGCGGGAGCTGGGGGTCCCCTGCCCAGGCCTAATGACTTAGCCAGAGGCGTTAGGCCTGGGCAGGGGCCGAGCCGGCAATTGGTGTGAACTACAGAGGAATCACCTTTTCTGACTGCTCATTGGCTAAGCTCCCTGTATGCCACTGGTAATATTCTTAGTAACTTGGGTAATAAGAATCCAATAAGGTGATCTAGGGTTTTTTACCACACTCCTGGAGAAAAAAGGAAGGTCCGCTGCTGGAGGGCTAAGAAATGCCATATCCTGCCTTAGCTGGTTTTGCTCAGTGGATAATGCCTCAGCTTGCCCACCACAGGGCCTAGGTTCAATTCTGACCAAGGGCATGTACCTAGGTTGCAGGCTCCTCCCTGGCCCAGGCCCAGGTCAGTGCTCACTTTGATGTTTCTCTCTGTCTTTCCCTTTCTCTTCCACATTCTCTAAAAATCAATGGAAACATATCCTCACGTGAGGATAAAAAAAGAAAGAAAGAAAGAAATGTCATATCCTATGAAAGACACATCTTGAAAATGCCTAAAGAAAGTTATTTTTTTGTGGTGAAGGGATTGGAGTCCATGTTGATGAAAACACCTTGGTGGCTGCGGTGACTGGCAGTGGCTGCAGCAGCGGGATGATGGGGCTGGTGCCTTCCCCTTATCAGCCTGGTTGCCTCCCACAAAGGGAGGCCAGACTGTGGCTTAGGCCGGCTCCCCAAGGAGAGCAGGGAGCGGGCCTAAGCCATCAGTAAGACATCCCTGAGGGCTCCCAGTATGTGATAGGGGGTAGGCTGGGCTGAGGAACCCCCCCTCCAGTGTACGAATTTTTGTGCACCGGGCCTCTAGTATTTTATAAAAAAATACCAGCCAGGCAATAAAAAATTATATTTATTATTCTCATACAGAAATCCCACCCAACACTGCTTATTCATCATTATTGCTGCAATATAATGGTCCTTCCACAAATGGGAGTAACACAAGTAGCAATTGAGGCACATTCTCATTGTGTCCACTTGGACTTGGGAAAACCTGGCAGAACTCATTATACTTCTTAGAGATGGGACTGCAGCTCCTTTTCACCGGCATTGTGGTCTTCCAATACCGTTTTCAGGACAGTGTTTTCTTAAGTTTATCTTTATTGTTGAAAGTATTACAGATGACCCCTTTGTTTGTTTGTTTTTTCCCATTGACCACTTTCACCTCACATTCCAGGACAGCATGAAAGTTGGTTGAAGTAAAATAATTATTTCTCCTAGCTATCAAAAGTTCTCTTTTTTCTCTCTTTCTCATTTAGAAGAAAAATTGCACATTGTTACTGTTGAGAGACATTGTGAGTTCTATCCATCAGCATAACTCTTTCATGTTTTCTTAGTAACTCACTGAAAACTTTCAGTCCCATCTGGTTTGTTGTACCCTCTAAAGTTTAAACGTCACAAGTTTGCTTCACCATCTCCATCATTTCCCCCAGATACACACACACACACACACACACACACACACACACACACACACACGCGCGCGCGCGCGCACATGCTTGCCTAGTTCTCATGCATCAGATAGAAAGTAGAATTCTTTTGTTTGTACATTTGCTTTGTACAACCACAAAAGCATGACTCACAAGTGATTATTGGGGATCGCTGTCTCTACTCGGTTGTAGAAGTTGTAGGGGTACTTATGCAATTGGGCTTTATTCTTGGCTTTGTAAAATAGGTGTGATCTCATTTTCTATGTCTGGAGGGTTTTGCCTTGCAATGACTATTACATGGTTAAGAGGATTGATATGACATGCATGGTAGTTGAGTGATTAGGTCTCGGAAGGGGATTTTGCATGTGTCTTGTTTTCCTGTTCTATCATGCGTTGTGGACTTGTGTGATATATTTTTAAGTAACTCTGACACATCTTTGGGGATCTTCTGTAGCTTGTCTCCATGCTCTTTGAGACCCTTTATTAATCTTACACAGACAGCCTTGTTGTTTGCAGATCATTTTTCATCTGGGAAATGTTCTTTATTTCCTATTTTCCATGGTCTTCTCAAGTAGCAAGCACTTAGGTGTCTGCACATTTTTCTTCTTCCTCTTAATTTAAAAAGGCACCTGAATTTCTTTGTTGAGTATAATGTCAAATTCTAAAAAAAATGTCAGGCATAGATGTTAAACTCTAAGGAGTTTAAACTCACTTTCTTGTATTTCATTCACCTATACTTGTAAAGTGAACTTCATTTTCTTTTAAAAGATGATTGTCTTATTTCAATGTTTTAAATGAGATATCCCAGGCCTGATATTGTCTTTCTTGCATGGTTTGATATTGATTTTTTTTTCACTGAATGCACTTTTTTTCCTGAACTACTTTTGAATTACTTGGTGCACTGTTTTCTTATCAGCATATTCTGGTACAGCTACCTAGACTAAATATGCTAAGACTGAGCTGCCAGTGTTTGCTTTAAATCCACCTTTACACTCACAACTCAGTGTGAGATACTTACATACAAATATTCTTTACTAGAATACCAATTACTAATGCATTTCTCAACCCCACTCCAGGGCTGGTTTTACTAAACACACACACACACACACACACACACACACACACACACACCCAAAAAAAAAACAGGGATTTAACAGTAAGACCCCTTGAGCAAGTGAATATGCCAACTCTCAAATTATAATAATCTCTCTCTGTATTTTGATATTGGTTTGCTAGGAAAATCCCTTTTGGGTGATGTTTTTGGCAGAACTACGACACAATAATTTGTAAAAAACAACATCCCAGGTAAGAGGGGAGAGAATGCCTGTTTAACAAAAAGGAAGATTAAGTAAGAACATGGGGAATTCCTTAAAACCAAATATCTAAGAAAATGTTACACTAAAGTGTCAGAGGAAATTCGGGGAGTATAGCCTTACAAAAGATTTTTACGTCAAAAAGCAACTTTTAAATTTAAACAGCTCGGGACTAACAAAATCTGGAACGTGTTGTGACTCTATCCATATAGTTTTGTACTAAGAGTTCTCTAGAGCAAAGAGGAAGTTCTGGGCCTGGAAAACGTGTTGTGAGTAGATACAACTAGATCTTAAAGCAACTGAGTCCATACATTTCAGTGCTTTTGTCCAGTTGGGATGAAATTTTTGTTTACTTACAGCTTTCAGTTTTTAATGTTTAGGTAAAATGATGGGAGGATACTAATTATTTAAATATGACTTTCCCTCCATTTATACTTAGTATTTGTATGCTCAGGCTAAAGCTGCATATTTTCCAGAGGACATTTGACAAATGTCTGGAGATGCTTTTGGTTGTCAGAATTAGGAGGAGAGTACTACTGGGGTCTGGTGGGTAGAGACCTGAGATGCTGCTAAACATCCTACAGTACACAGCATTCCCTTTCCACACAAAGAATTATCCAGGTCAAAATGTCAGTAATGGTGAGGTTCAGAAACCCTTGTTTAGAACAATAGAACACACAATTATGTCATTTTACAGCTCATAATAAACAAAGATGAAAGCATAGTTAATAATCAAAAATATACTCTGCAGTTTCAGGTTCTGCTTCTATAAAACTCATAAGCACAGTTTTCTGTTTCTATAGCTCTTCAGCTCATACTTTCAATAATTCAAGAATGAAAATAGCATTTTGTTACAACATTCATCAATCAAGCTTAAAGCAAAACTAGCTTTTGAGGTAAGTTTTATTTCTCTATTGACTTTAAATAACTTCTGTATTCATTATAATAAAAAACTGAATGATGTATATAATTGTTGATTCTTTCTAAATTATAATTACAGATTAATTATTCATTCTCAGGCCCTACCACATGACAGAAACAAAAATTGGTGCTTAATTTTCCCATTTGCAGCCCTGTAATTTTTAGAAAATACAAAAGGAGTAGGTATATGTTTCTAATGGGAACCTTGAAAATAAGGCTGAAAGCATTGAAAAAATGGATTCCAAATTACCCAGTTTTCATACTTGAGAGTATTTTCTTATCTCAGTAATCAGTAATGACCAGAAATCTTTGTGTGGTGATGAAAATGTCTATTCTCTTTTTACTTGTTAAAATCTCTAAATTGGTTACTTGCTAACTATGGTTTTCATGTCTTCAGCTATTGAATGGAGAAAACAATGTGGGTATTGAAATTTCTAAATTACACTGTATCCGGTTTCAGAAAGGCTAATATTGCATGTTATGAAAGCGTATTGTCTTGATCCGATCAGTCACAATATGATGCCTTTATACCATGACTCCTCAAAAAGCTTGGGGCCATGTAGACTTGGTCTTGGCCTCAGATCCTTCCACAGCAGGTGTGGGTTGCTCAGGAAATCCCTACTGGGACACAGAGCAGATTTCAGAGAATACACAAGTGTGCAAAACAGTGTGCAGAATTCCGTCTTGTTAAGTTTGGAACACCATGCTTTCCCATGGAAGCTTCTTCAGTTTTCTCTGCAGAAATTTTAGCTAGAGACATCTTAAAAACCACTTCTCAGACAATTTCCTCTCTAAAATGCTTATTGTAAATGGACATCTGCTTAATCCAGGAGACAGCAGTGTCATAGTACTCTCTAGAATGAATCTTGAGCACACTACAAGGGAACAGTAGAATCAAGCGTTTCCTACTCAGCTTTCTCTCTGGATAGGCAGCCATGCTTCTGGTGGCTGTAGCTGAATGATTTCTTCAATGCAAAGAGAAGCACAAAGTACCATTAATCATATGTTCGGTGGTAACTCATACCATCCTATTTCCATTTTTCTTTTCCCTTCATGTAATAATTTTCTCTACCTCATGCTCTATGTCAAATTCCTTGCTTTTTTTATTAGTTAAAACCACTTATGAAAAGACAATTTTCAAAGAGTGTTCCCTAATAATCACTTCAGTGGCAGATGGCTCTTCAAAAAGACTTGAAAGGAGCACATGATGGCCAACATTACCTCTCCAGAGTCTCCACTCTCCTTCACTCTGTGGTCCCACTCACCATTAGCATTTGTTGAACATTCTGGGAGCTCACCACAGGAGTAAGAACTCATACTACACCCATTGCCTCTGGTATCCTTATTCCTCACCTGACTCATTCCCTTCCCTAGGATATAGCATTGGCCTTGGATCCCTCTGCTTTTGCTTTTGCAGATACTCCAGGCTGGCCAGGTGGCCTCAGTGAGCTCCTTCCTCTGTTCTCTGGACTTCCAGAGGCAGAGATAAGCTCTGTACAGTTGTTTACCAAGGCATATTACAGTGCCTATCAGAAATGGAACAGTGTACCATCATTGAATTAGTAAAAGAATGACTGAATGCATATTAAGTAATAAATGTTAAATGAGGTCAAAAGAGTGGGGCCATCCTATATAATAAAACCCTAGTATGCAAATTGACCAAATGGCAGAACAACCGGTCACTATGATGCACACTGACCACCAGGGGGGCAGACTCTCGAGCAGGAGCTGCCCCCTGATGGTCAGTGTCCTTCCATATGGGAAGCGCCACTCAGCCAGAAGCCAAGTTCACAGCATCCAGTCTCACCTCCTCTCCCACCTTCATGGCAGCTCTAAGGACCCCTCAGGGGATGTACACCTGCCAGCTTAGGCCCATTCCTAAGCCAAGAGTTGGAAGTCCCCTGAGGGGTCCCGGACTGCGAGAGGGTGCAGGCCGGCCTGAGGGACACCCCCCCAGTGCATGAATGTCATGCACTGGGCCTCTAGTCCTATATAATAAAAGACTAATATGCCAATTGTCCCCTCTATGAAAATTGTCCCCTCGACTGGGAGTTTGACCAGGGGGCAGGGCTGGCCTGCCAACCACCCATGTCCCTTCCCCCTGCAGCCAGCCCAGCCCAATCGGCCCTGATCAGGGTGGGCAGGCCAGGCCCCACCCATACACGAATTATAGGTCTCTAGTAATCTGATAAGACTGGTCTCCTTATAAGAAGAAAAAGAGACACCAGAAGTATGCACACAGAGGAAAGGCCATGAGAACACACAGTGACAGCATGATCATCTATAAGTCAAGGAAATAGATCTCAGGAGAAACCAAGGCTGCCAACACCTAGATCTTAGACCATCAGCCTCCGAAACTGTGAGAAAACACATTTCTTTTGTTTAAGCCCCATAATTTGTGGTTTCTTTTCTGGCAGCCCAAGCCAACAAATACAGGTGATAGAGAAGTATTAATTGAGTGCCTATTATAAACAAAGTATGACATTAGGCCCTGTAATATCTTGTTTTAATAGATGATGTGTTACCAAAATAAATCATCAAAACAATTTCATGTAGAATCCTTTATTAAATTCATTTTCTTCTTGTGACTTGCATCTATTTAAAAGAAAATAAAGTTCTAGTTTCTACTTTCTAAGTCACTGACACCATAGACTGATGCTCATATTTTATTGATGTTTTTATTCAACATTTTTTATCAAATTAAAGCAAATTCCCCCCAATGTGATAGAATTAAATCCTTAGAATTAATTATTAGAAATATATTTATAGTCTTTTGATATGCTAACAACATGTGTTTAAGTCATAAATAAACTAATAACAGAATCACTATCCTTCTTTGGCAGGCTTATGGTATTTTGACCGACTCTTTATATGGACTATCTGAGATGCTTCAGAGATAACCTCATCACACTCTACACCAGATTATCAATAATTATTCATTTTCTAACTTGCCCACTAAATTGTACATTGTGTAAAAGTACAGTGTTTAGTTTCCTTTATCTCTAAAGTGAGGGTACTATAAATATTTTCCTCATCCAATTAAATGGCATAATGAATGTATGTAAGGCACTTAGCACGATGCCTAGAATGTTATAGTTTTATTGAAGACCCAGTGCCTGAAATTTGTGCACTCAAATTCATTCCCTCAACCCAGCCTGCACCCTCTTGCAGTCCAGGAGCCCTCGGGGATGTCCAACTGACGGTTTAGGTCCAAGCGGGCCTAAGCTGTTAGTCGGACATCCTTAGTACTGCAGCGGAGGCAGGAGAGGTTTCCACTGCTGCACTCACCAGCCATGAGCCCTAGAGCTGTGGGAGCCACTGACCACCAGGGGGCAGCTCCTGCATTGAGCATCTGCTCCCTGGTGGTCAGTGTGCATCATAGCGACTGGTCGCTCCACCATTTGATTGATTTGCGTATTGGCCTTTTATTATATAGGATCATTGTGCTAACTCTCACTTTCATAACTGTGGCAAACACAATGCCTGGGTCATGATAGTCCCCCAGTGTTTCTGGGATAAATCAATGAAAACATTCCGTCTATAAATACAGATAAGGGACATCAGTTCACACTTGAACCCAGACCCTCATAAAACAGGCAATATTTTTGTTCTTGATCTTGTTATTCTCTACTATCCCAGTGTTTGGCACTTAGTGAAAGTTCAATAAACATTGGTTGAAATTCATTAAAAAACTGAGTGAAATCTGTACAGGAAGGAAAGACTTCTTCAGATTACTCAGGGGTCAGGAAATTTTCTTGAACCAATTCCCTCCCAAATTGAGAAAGGCAATACATTTGAATTTATTCCTCTATGCATCTTTATAAATACATTACTTTCTGGTTTATTGGATGATTTCTGTAATAGTAAAGTCAGTTCAATTTTTCTACCTCTTTAGTAAAGCCAATTCATTTTTTCTAGCTTTTTACTCCATTAACTAAAGAAAAGGTACATGGCGAACATTACTATTAATTGGAATCTCTATCTTCTTGTATTTAATTATTTATCTTTGCATGTCTGAAGAAATATATTGATCTGAATTCAAAAGATTTTTGATCCGTTAAAGGGTTGCTCTTATGTACAAAATATACAGCATAACTTAAAAATAGGCCAGTAAAATTATTCAATATTATATTAGAACATTTATTTAAGTGTCATCTAATAATGTTCATAACATTTAAGGACAAATTTCATTTTTTCCAACTAACAATGTTACACATGCTTCCATTTACTTTTAAATAATTATATAAAAGTAATATGTCGTTTTCAACAAGTAAATACAAATTGCACATTGTATCATTTTTGGTTTGGGTACCAAATTCATGCATATGCATAGTACACTTGAATTTAACTATAATTATAACATCAAATATGTTTTCATAAACTGATCTTGTAATCCTTTTTCTGAGGAAAAAAAAGGGTATATTTTTATAGGTTTTTTTGGTGCTGTTTCTAAATTAGGGGGTAGCATTTTCAGGCTGCTCTTTGCAAGTTATTTTCTAAAAATAATACACTGGGGGCATTTGTTCTCCACAAATGAAAAGACAATTTAGATATAATCATCATAACATTTTTTTTTTCTTTTCAACACTTGTTTTGGAAAAACTGAAGACATCCTGAGATGCTGTACAAGAATTTGGATTAGATGAAAGCAAATTATTGACCTGATGAACAAGCCATCTTGACACAAATTTTCAGAATTGCCATCATTTTTGTACATTTCAATACTTTTTGTATTTGACCATCAAAACGTTTAGACAATAATATGTGCAGAATTAGATTATCAACTAGTACACATTAGTAGCATTCAGCTATGCGCTTGATTCATTTTAATATTCATCTGGTTGCTACCACACACTCCCTGGAGCAGAGGCTCTCAAATAGCCACTTTATTTTTTATTATTTTTTAAATCTTTATTGTTGAAAGTATTATATAGGTCCTCCTTTTCCCCTATATACCTCTTCCAGCCTGTTCTGGTCCTCCCCTCCCCCCACTCTTCCCTAACCCTCAGGACCACCCCTTGTCTGTGACCATGACTTATGCATATATGCATGCAAGTTCAAGCCAAATTTTTTGTTTGTTTTTCTGTTTGCTTTTTTATTAAATATATTTTTGTTGATTTCAGAAAGGAAGGGAGAGGGGGAGAGAAACAGAAACATCAATGATGAGAGAGAATCATTGATTGGCTGCCTCCTGCATGTCCCCCCACTAGGGATCAAGCCCCAAACCTGGGAATGTGCCCTGACTGGGAATTGAATCATGACCTCCTGGTTCTTAGGTTGATGTCCAGTCACTAAGCCATGCTAGTCAGGCTGATCTAAACTTTTGATGTTTCCCATTAACACGATTTTAGTGGTTCTCTTATTCAGCCTGAGTATTTATCACCATACATCTCCTTGCCTTGGTCCAGCCTGTTAACTCATAAGGACATTCCTGGCAGTTAATCTCACCAGTCCAAATTCTAGAATTTTGTAGAAGTTGAAACTATATATATTTCTAAAACACCAGATTTCCAATACTTATAACCACGTTTAAAGGTCACCTACTAAAATAGCTTTTGCTTTATGCAATATGTGATGATTCAGATGTAGCCATTTATCAGAGCATATCCCTACCAGATTGATCTTCTAGTTAAAATGCTGCGTTCATTTTATCACTACTCTGCTCACAACACAAATCTCTGACTGGATTTCAAAGCCCCACACCTAACAATTCAACAAATTCAGTTCAGTTTATTTCCCAATAATAAAGTAGAGGTAGAGTCCTAAAATTTACAGACATTAAAGGGGCCTATAATTAAGCAGAAAAGAACACCTAGGTAGTGTAATCACATTCATTTATTAATTATAAATTAAGACCTGAGTATTTATATTTCTTAGTCAAAGTTGGCTAGAAAGTTAATGAAGAGTTCAGACTGAGATCTATAAAGCCAACAAATACACCATATTCATTCCTACTCTTATGGACTTCACTTTTTATGTTTTTAAAAAGAATTTTTTGATTGAAATGAGTTCCTGTATGTTGCTCACAGAAAGCATACACCACACACACACACACACACACACACACACGATCCTACCTATTCAAATCTCTCATGTCTTGATGAATGATATCAATATCTCAGACTACCTCAATAAAGCCCTATCATAGGAATGGACAGTGTGCTAGATCAGGAGTCAAAGAGGAATTTGTAGCCTTTGCTCAATAACTGTCTAGTCATGTGAAAGTAAACAAATGTCATAACCATTTTTGAACTTCAGCTTCCTCATCTATTGTCAAAAATGTCAAAAATCTCATCAGTTTGCATCATCATACTTAGCAAGCATAACCCTCTTCAGCAGGTTGATGAACATATAAAGTTACAGCTGGTACCCCTCCCCAGCTAATTACTTACTATCACAATGCCCTATGTCACACCTTTACTAACAAGAAGTTCAATAGCTCCTTCTTGATATGTTCTTTCAAACCTAAGTACTCCAGAGATTGATGTAGTTCAAAAGTGATTAGTAGTACTTCCAAACTCTAGATAGAGAGAACTGGAATGTCAGATCAGTCCTCTAACATTGTTGCATTTATTGCTTCCATTTAGCATTGCTGTTGAACCAGCACTACACAGTCCTATGGCTCTTAGTGTCCTGATTCAAGATGCTCCTGTTTGTTCAGAACTCACCACATAAGCCACAGTTGTAGAGATTTTTTAAAAAGAAGCAAGTATTACTGGAATAAAAATGTAATTAAGGCTTAAAAAGTCTCCCAGATTTTAATGATCTTAGAGCTTTGGGTTTCCCCAATTGCATTAAAAACCAGGATGCATGCTTTGTGGTGATTATGGAAACTATGGAGTTTAGGTTCCCCTGTTGTAGTTATTTGATTGAGAGAACTCTGGAGTGAGCTGTGAAGTATGTTTTTGAAAGTTGGTATTTATTTGAATTGGGCGACTCATGTTATTGAAAATACATCATGCCGACAAATGTACATATAAATGCCTAATTCTGCAGACAGTTATTATGAGGGTAAGTGAATAACCAGAGTCAAGGGACACTAACCAACACTCCATAGAGAACCATACTTGCTACTGAAAATAGAGATAAGACATTTTAAAAAATAGATCATGCCAAGCTGTAATATATACACACACACACACACACACACACACACACACACACACACACACACACACTCTCTCTCTCTAGAGGCCTGGTGGACAAAATTTGTGCATGGAGGGGGTGTCCCTCAGCCCATCCATACCCTCTTCAACCCGGGACCTCTCAGGGAATGTCTGACTTCTGGTTTAGGCCCAATCTTGCGGGATCAGGCCTAAACCAGCAGTCAGATATCCTTCTTGCAATCTGGGATCACTGGCTCCTAACTGCTTGCCTGCCTGCCTGATCGCCCTAACCACCTCTGCCTGCTGGCCTGATGCCCCTAACTGCTCCCCCACTGGCCTGATTGCTCCCCACGGGCCTGATCTTGGCCATAACTGCATGCTCCCCTACCGGCATGATTGCCCCTAACCTCTGCCTCAGCCCCCACTGCCATGGCTTTGTCTGGAAGGACATCAGACATCTGGAAGATGTCTGGTCAATCCATTCTAACTAGCATATTACCCTTTTATTGATATATATATATATATATATATATATATATATATATATATCCTTGGATGGTCCCCACCAAAGATCGAGCCTACAACCCGGCAATCATGAATCCAACTGGCAACCCTTCAGGGCACGGAAAGATGCCTGACTAATCTAGCCATATCGGCCAGGACTAGAGATAAGACATTCTTTTCATATCCTTGACAAGCTTTTAATAGAGGAGAATAAATATGACTCTACGTTTATTGTTTTCTAATTTCATCCTCTGTTCCCCAAAGCATGGTACAGCAAGAATGACTTGAGTCTTCCAATGATTTCCAGCCTCCATGTCATGGTGTGCAAATCTAGTTTTGCTGCAAAATACTAAGATCAAAATACTAAGAGCAGGTCATTACCTGAGTCTGAGCCTAACTTTTCTCCTGGGGGTGGGGGTCCTTTTTGGTTAGGGCCACCGAGATCTATACAAAAATGTGATCCTCTTCTAAGAGCTCCTCATAAAAATCAATTCTTTCTCCTTAACTGCCTGGTTCTAGGGGCCTCTTATACAGTATGTAAGTATATATTGTGATATATTTATGCATTTCAATCTTCTATGATATGTTTTGAAACTTTATTTGCTATATTTTCATATCACTTCATATTATTATTATTTAACAATTTCTTAGTGATTTCTTCCTCAGTACTTAAACTGTCCTTTAGTTCTTTCATTTTTCTCTTTCATGGATGCCATGTTGTTTGGAAGTTTGTTTAGACAAAGTTAATGGCCCTTTAAGATTCCTCCACATGAATAGGAGTTCACTTTTTGAATAATAAGACTTATATGTTGGGGCAGGGGGTACAGGATTTTGGAGATGCTTAGGTAGGGCAGCGCCAAAAACAAGGTTGGGAGCCATTGCTCTATTCCCCAAAGAAAAGATATTTACCTAACTAGGACAACTCTAGAGAAGCTTTCCAAAAGAATGTGTATCTTACTTTGAGAACATAGAAAAACAGCTGACATTTTAAAATTTTATATCCTCTTACCTGGCTCCTTGTTAGATAATAGTTATTGATACAAAATAAACGTGTTTTGCAATAATAATAATATACGTCATTTATGTACTGTTCCCCCTTTCTTTCATTTTATTTTTTTTATTGTTGGCACTATTATTGATGTCTCCATTTTCACTTTGCCCACCTCCACCCAGCCCCTGCCCTCCCTTCCCTCTGGCCTTCATCACACATGGGCTATGCCGTGTATATTCTTTGGCTAATCTCAACATTTTTTTATCCAGTCCTCCCACCTCCTGCCCCTCGGACATCTATTAGTCTGTTTCCTATATCATGCCTCTGGTTCTATTTCGTTTGTCAGTTTATTTTGTTCACTAGATTCCACATATGAGTGAGATCATATGGTACTTGTCTTTCTCTGACTGCCTTATTTCACTTAACACAATAATCCCCGGGTCCCTCCATGCTGTCAGAAAGGTTAAGAGTTCCTTCTTTTTTGCAGCCGTGTCATATTCCATGGAATAAATATACCACAGCTTTTTTTATCCACTCATCTACTGATGGGCACTTGGGATGTTTCCAGATTAAAATACTAGAACACATTAAATGAACCAAAGAAATTAGCATGTGATGAGGCACTCACCTATGCCATGTAGGTTTTATCCCAAATTTAATTTTAAGCTCTCTGGGAAGAGGCAAGGTCTGTACTCTTCATAAGGCATTGACAGTGTCATAGTGGGAAGAACATGTGAAAAGTTAGAAACACTTGACAATTTATTGATTTATAAGTACAAGTAATTGTTGCTATTTTCAAATTGTTTCCTCAGGTAAACATTTTGCATACAAGGCATATTTTTTATTCATTAGATTCTTTAATATGTGTTTTCTGCTTTAAAGGGAATGCGAGGACTTTTTTAAAAAAAATCTTATCTACATGTTCATTTATATGGCAGTTTCCTAGGTGGCCGTTCAGTAAATATTATTGACTCTGATATTTACATTCCTCACAGTGGCCACATGAAGAAGTAAGCCTTGACACACTCTTTGGTTTGCAGGGGACATTTCAAATAACATGAAATAAACCCCCACTATAGGAAAGTACACTTTACAACCTACCCCACAACCTACCTTCAAGTAAATACCCCAACTGAAGAACTCAAATGCCACAGTGCAAAAGTTAAGACCAAGCCTGCTACTGGTGTAGAGTAGTATGTAAGTACAGAGCTGGAGTGTTTTAACGTCTAGCGGCAGTTTTTGTTCCTTGTAATCCTTACTTTAGTGTCACCTCTGTATTCAGCAATATCTTTTTCTATGCCACTACATATGAGAAAATTCATAGCTCCTTGCATGTAGTAGCTAATCACTGCATTCTATTTTTCAGGTAAAGGCTGCATTTTTCACACAATGTTTAACTGACTCAAGTGTCCACAGATGTCTCTGCCTTGAAGTGGAAATACTCATATGGGCCCAAGCCATGCTCATGGGGAATTACATGAAGGTGAAGCTGTAGGGTAGGGATGTTATCTTGTTTTTTATTTCAACTCAAAAGCCACATTTTGACTTACTTACCAGGACACATAGCTAGTGAACATGCAGTTTAGCCTTGGCAGTGAACCAACTCAGGCAGCCCAAACACCCCATGGGATTTCTGCAGATAACATCAAACAGGACAAGTAGAGCAAAAAACTAGGGTGAAATGGAATGTGTCTTAGGGAGGAAAAAACTAATCAGGATCAGAGGTTTTATGAAAATTTTAGATAATACAAACATTGCTAGGTTCAGGGAGTTTAATGAAATACGTACAAACTTTAAGGTAGATAAAATTATATATATGTATAATAGAGGCCTGATGCACAAAATTCATGCAAGAGTAGGCCTTCCTTCCCCTGGCTGCCAGCACCGGCTTTCCTCTGGCACCCGGGACCTAGGCTTCCCTCCGGCCGCTGGCAGGCACCAGAGACCTGGACTTCCCTTGCAGCCCCGGCTTTGTCCAGAAGGTCATCAAGAAGGACATCTGGTCTAATTAGCATATTATGCTTTTATTATTATAAATTCAGGCTAAGCTTAGTCTGTAAAAATGCAATTTTGGTCTCCCAAACAGGTAGGTTATTATTAAGGCCTGGGAGGCCTAGTTTGAAATATTAAAAAGTACATTATCTTGCCAAGTGTTAAAATAAAAATTTCAATGATGTGTTGTGGGGAAAAAAAAATTTTAATCAAAGATGAGAAGGCAATAAGAACTTTTTGATAAAATAAAGACAGGATTAGTCAGAGTTTATAGCAAATCAGAGAGGAGTCGGGGATGGAATCATTGGGAAGACCACACTGGGAGGCCAACAGAGAAGTGAGTGTTGTGGAGCCGGCCAGGGAGAACAGTAATGAGGGCAATGCAGGAATTAAAGATTCCACTCATTGAGAAACCAGATCTGTTAGGGACATCAGCCTCGCCTATGTAGGTCATTTTCCATGCTCAAACAATCTTCTACAATGAAACAGCTTTAAATCCCTCTTCCCCATACCTTCATATCCCATTGACATCTGCTTAAAATTCCTCTCACAGAATTTAGTCTGAGATTACCCAACAGTAAGTAATATGATGTACAGTGCCTCAAGGGTAACATTATGTAAAGTTCATAGTCAAATAAAATTAAGTATATCAAATGAAAGATTTTTGTATGATGTAGAATACAGGGAACCTGAAAGTAAGCAGAAGATGAGAAGAAGGGAGAAAGGGGCTTCTTATGCAAGAAGTTGGAATTTATGGGAAGTTGCTGATTTTTTAAAATGTACCTAGCATGGTCTGCCCAGAAATATGAGTGTTTTAATTTCATCATTAAAGGCCCATGTAGTAAGCACCTACTATGTGCCAGATCTTCTACTAAAGCCCTGGGCATGTACTGAAATACAGATAGTGTACATTACCCCAATTTAATGAGAGAGATGCATCAACAAATAACCCTATCTATAGCTACACAATGCTATGGAGACCCATGAATAAATCAAGTGCATACAAAAATATGTGACTTCTTCAGAGAGCAGACTATGGTTCTACTTCCATATTTTATTTATCCTCAAACTAGTTCAATCTGGTTTCCCCCACCACCACTACTTCACAGCCTAAAAACAGTGAATAAAGTCATGAAATAAAACACAAGTTGACTTAAAAAAGAAGTTTTCAACACTCATCTTACTCATTCTTCCAGATCCAGGTCAAATGCTACTTTCTGTGAGTAGCCTTCATCAGTTTGCCTTAGGGCGATGAGCTCTCCTCAGTTTCTCCTTAGGAAGCTGAGTGTGGCACCCCTACACTGAGCTTTAGGTTCTGCAGGTGCTGAATATGTTTCTCAGAGAAAAACTCAGCACACAGTTGGTGCTCAGCTGGACACAAAGGCTGAAAGGAGAGTTGGAACAGCTGAGTTGACAACTAGTTCAGTCCTTACTTCATTCTACCATTGGTTCCTCAAGGTCATTCCTCGGTAATGGTCTGTTCCATTAATCATAGTGCTATTACTCTTTTATCATTTACTTATTTATTTTCTAGGACTCTGTATACAAAGAAACGCCCTTTGCATTTTCTGTTTTCTTCAAAATTCTATCAATAATCACATTAGTGGTCATCTATTCAAAAGGCATCAAATGAACATCCATGTTGCATCAGCAGCAAAGGCACTCCATCCTCAGGAAGTATTGCCAAATTTGACCCTTCACAAACACCCCAAAAGTTTCTCCCATTACCACCCCTTTTGTCATCGTTTTTCTCCTACTCACCCCTGATATACCTGTTAAGCAAGCCAAGCTGGAAATAATGAGCATCCGAGCATCTTAGGAAATAATTTTTACACAGAGACCAGATGACTTATTCAAAAATCTCATAATTTAAGCCTATATACATGCATTATGAACTGAGGTTTATAGGTCTCATTAGCTCATCAATTCAGGAGTAGCATCACCATTCTAAGACACAGGCCTTCTATCTTTTAAGAGAGGCTTAGGATGTAATAAGAGTGAATAAGAGTGTTCTGGGCATCTTGAAGCTTGTAAGTATTAAAAGAGAAAATTCAGTTATTTTCCCATTTTCACCAGCCCTGTTTCCCAACACTTCATTCCATGCATTCTTGAGCTAAGCATTTTTCAAAGAGAAATAAGCACCAAATGCAGACCAGCAAGGGACAGGAAAGGATTTTTCTAGCATACCTTGAAAGTTTTTCCAGTCCATATGTATATGATTCCAAAGGCGATACATATAGTTATGACCCTGTACTTCCTAGGCCCTACCAAAATGCCTAGGAGATAGAAAATATTTATTCTGTGAATGTTGAATGGACAAATACTAGTAAGAGGATTAATAGTATATTGGAGAAAGGGGAAAACAATGGGTGTTTCTCATATCCATAGTCTCAAAAATAAAATAAGTAAATACTAAAAATATTATGATAAATGATATAGCATATTATTGAGAAATGACTATGAGAAGCAAATGGTAGAAGAAATGACCGACAACTATCATTGTCAGCTCAGTTAGTGTAACTCTTATTAATTCAATTTTAGTAACACATCTTGCCTCAGTTTCATGACCTATTTTAAGGGTAGTACAATTATTGGATTTCTGTGATCTCTAAAGTCTTTTAAACCATAAAATTTTATGTGTTTTTTTTTAATTTGTTGAATATCAGCATGACATGGATTTTAAATATTTTTTTTAGGAAGCATAACAATTTTTTCAAATGAACTTTTATGTAAAACCATCATTTAAAAAAATAAATAAAAGCCAATATTGTTGAGGTTTGGGAAAAAGCCACCATTAAGAAAGAAAAGAAAAGAAAAGAAAAGAAAAAGAAAAGAAAAGAAAAGAAAAGAAAAGAAAAGAAAAGAAAAGAAAAGAAAAGGGAAGGGAAGGGAAGGGAAGGGAAGGGAAGGGAAGGAAGGGAAGGAAGGAAAGGAAAGGAAAGGAAAGGAAAGGAAAGGAAGGAAAGGAAAGGAAAGGAAAGGAAAGAAGGAAAGAAGGAAAGGAAAGGAAAGGAAAGGAAAGGAAAGGAAAGGAAAGGAAAGGAAAGGAAAGGAAAGGAAAGGAAAGGAAAGGAAAGGAAAGGAAAGGAAAGGAAAGGAAAGGAAAGGAAAGGAAAGGAAAGGAAGAAAAGAAAAGAAAAGAAAAGAAAAGAAAAGAAAAGAAAAGAAAAGAAAAGAAAAGAAAAGAAAAGAAAAGAAAAGAAAAGAGAAAAAAAGAAAAGAGATAGGATACAAGATAGAGGTGGAGTAGGTAGATGTTACAACCACCTCCTCCCAAAACCAAACTGGAATTATAACTGAAATATAGGATAATCAATCTGAATAACCAACAAAAAACTAGTTGAACAGAAGTCAGTACCCATCAGTAGATGAGTGGATAAAAATGCTGTGATACATTTACAGAATGGAATACTACTTACCTGTAAAAAAGAAGGAAATCTTACCTTTTTTAACAGCATTGATTGACCTGGAGAGTATTATGCTAAGTAAAGTAAGCCAGTCAGAGAAAGACAAATACCTTAGGATTTCACTTAATTGTGGAACTTATGAACAAAATAAACAAACAAAATAGAAACAGACTCATAGATACAGAGAACAGACTGACAGTTGTCAGAGGGGAGGGGGGTTAGAGAGCTGGGTTTAAAAAGATGAAGGGATTAAGCAAAAAAAAAAAAAACACCAAAACATCTCATAGACATAGATAACAGTATGGTGACTAGCAGAGGGAAAAGGGATGAGGGGAGGTGGAAGAGGGTGACTGGAGGAAACTTGACTTTGTATTGTGAACACACAATACGATCTATAGATGATGTATTATAAAGGTGTACACTTGAAACCTATATAATTTTATTAACAAATCTCAGCTCAAGTAATTCAATAAATTTTAAAAAAATAAAACACCACACTGCCTTGCCCTAGCTGGTTTGGCTCAGTGGATAGAACATCAGCCTCCGGACTGAAGAGTCCCAGATTTGATTCTTGTCGAAGGCTCATACCTTGGTTGTGAGCTCAATCACTGGCCCTGGTCAGGTGCATGCAGGAGGCAACCAAATAATCTAAAGATATCCTCACTGTCTTAAAAAATACCACACTGTCTTAATTATTATAGCTTTAAATTACATCTTCATATCTGAAAGTAATAAAGCTATAGTAATTAACACAGCCTTTTTCTTCTTCAGGATTGCTTTGGCTCTTCTTAAGTCTTTCCCAAGCTTGTCAATCTCCAGCAAAATACCTATTGGGAATTTTTTTTTGAAGAAATTTTTTATTGATTTTGAGAGGGGGGTGGGGAATCGATCAAGGCTATGCCTATTGGCATTGTTTTGAAATTAGGATTACATTAAAATGGTGAGCAATTGCCCAGCCAGTGTGGCTCAGTGGTTGAGCAAGAGTTCATAGATTTTATTCCAAGTCAAGACATATGACCAGGTTGCCGGTTTGATCCCCAGTAGAGGCCATGGAAGAGGTAGCCGATCAATGTTTCTCTCTCATCCATGTTTCTATCTCTCTATCCCTTTCCTGTCCTCTCTCTCTAAAATCAATAAAAAATATATAAAAATTATGAGCAATTAATTTAAAACCAACAAAAGAAGGAAAAATAGACCCCCAACTCCACACCCTAGAGCTTGAGAAATAAATCAGAAAAAAAAAATCAAATAGGAAGGTAAAAATGGAGTTGAAGGGAGTGGCTATAACTGACTAATACTGACCGTCTAAATTAAGTAATAATAAAATTAGGCAGCACTGAACTGTGACAGAAGTCAAGTCATGATTGGCGTAAACAGATCCTCTGTAATTCCTTTGAAATTATAATATGATGTTTGATAATAAATAAACAAATAAAGAAACAAAATCTTGAGAAGCTTTGGGTCCTAAATTGCCTGAATAGTTTACAACAACCAAAGCAGGTGCCCCAAAGAAAAATCATCATTTCTTTTCTCCAAAGACAACTTCCTCTATGAATCTCATGGTGGGGGGGGGGGAGGGATTGCTATTCCATGTTTCACAATGTGTAGGAATGGTACTTTATCATTTTTAGAAAATTTCTACATTTTTGGATTGGAAATAAGAAAATATATTTTGCCTTAAAGAAGGTAGAACAACCTCCACAGAGTTCAAAAATAATTTTTTACTTTATTTCTTGTTGTAAAATTGCTGCTAAATTAAATTTTGCATGCTGAGATTTTTTTATGATACTTAAAAATTTTCCTTAACCTACATAATAATTTATAATTTCAAAAATATGTACATATACATTATTATGAGAAAATGTAGGAATAAAACTTATAATATTCTGTTAAATTTTAATTCAGCTTCAGGTGGTTTCAATTGTGCATTCTTAAAAACCCAGATAACTTTATGAGGTAAATAATTACCTTTCTTCTTGTGCATGAGTGAAATGATTAAGATCATCATACTATATGAAGAATCAATCTTTATTGACCTAATTAGATACATACCCTTAACATGCTAGATCAGATTATCTCTAATTTCCTGCATTAACATACTTGAGGAAGAGTGAAGAAATGTTTTGTTTTAAATAGTGCATTGTGGTAAATCAGGAATCTTTTAAAAACTGGCCTCCCAATTGCAAATTTGGATAACATGGATGAGCAACTCCATCATATTGAGCTTTTCAATTCTTCCACTTAATAAAAATTTTATACCAACAGAATGTGATTAATCATTTACAAATTTTATAATTATAAAATGGTTCATTTGAGACAGGGAGTAAGAATTTTGATAGAACAAAGCACAATGTAGTGGATGGAAATAATGGAAGGAAACATTGATAAAGTTAATAAACAACTAGGCATATGCAGTCATAATTCTGATCCATTGTTTATATATCTGAGAGCTAACTTTAGAGTTAATTTTTTTTCCAGTAGTCTAAGCTTATGATTCATATTATTTAAATAATCCTAAAATAGGTGAATTCTTGTGATTGATATAAAAACATAAGAATGTAAATTAAATATAATAACAGGATCTAAATAGCCACTGCTGGAATTGATCTCAATTAATGTCATGCCACCTTCAAATCAATCATGGCCTTAAAATTAAAAATGCTTATTGAGAAATAAAAAGCATTATCTCTTAAACTGCAGGGAAATAGTTAAACTAAAATAAAAAGAAGAAATGTTTGTAGTGAACACTGAAGGGAAATTCTTAAATAGACTCTCATTATGCCAATCTAATTATTTGTTTCCAAGGACAATATAGCCCCAGTGTCTATCCCAATACTTGACACAGAGAACGTTTTCATTGAGGCATGCAGATGAATGAATATGTGAATGGGTGACTTGAGATATTAATTACTCCACAACCAGAGATATAGATATATGGGCCCATGGAGGAGAGACGGCCAGTGTGTGTGGCTGTGGGGGAGGTAGTAGAACAGCAGAGATAAAGGACAAAATCTTAGAAAATAATTGCCACATTTTGGGAAAGGGATGAGGAATGGGACATAGTGAAGGAGAAAATAAGTTTCAGGAAGTACTATGCTATAAGGAGTATCAAACATGAAGAGTTAAAAGACAGTGAGAACTAAGGAAAGTTTCAGGAACAATAAATAGCAGATTCAGGAGAGTCTTGGGAACAGGCATTATGTTGTCAAAAAGTAGACCTTGAGGGTGGTGAGGTTCCAGAGGCAGTGAGTGACGAGGAGGACTGCAGAGCAGGCCTGATGGGGTGTGGCAGGGGGAAGAGAAGCTCAGTACTGGGGCTTTGTAAACAGACCTTCTTTTCCAGAAACACCTTGCATGCAAAGAGCTGTACTCGGTTAAAGCCTGCACATTATGGGTAAAGGAAGTCCATGTTCGTTCTCAGTCTAAGGGAAACAAGTCACTAGGGAGATTCACAGCAAAAAGAAGGATCTTTTTTAAAAAAAATTAAAATTGGAATAATAAGAGAGTGCAAATATGTTTAATAAACTTTATTATATGTTTAAAGTTGTAAAGTTATCTGCATTTGTTTGCCATTAACAGTGATTCTCAAACTTCTGGCCCTTTAAATACAGTTCCTCATGTTGTGACCCAACCATAAAATTATTTTCGTTGCTACTTCATAACTGTAATATTGCTACTGTTATGAATCGTAATGTATATATTTGATATGCAGGATGGTCTTAGGCAACCCCTGTGAAAGGGTCGTTCGACCGCCAAAGGGGTCGCGACCCACAGGTTGAGAACCGCTGCATTAGAAGAAAGAATCAACACCATAAGAATAAAACAAAACAGAAGCACATAAAGGTAAAATATCCAAATCTGAGCCAGGACCTTTTTTCACACAGAGTTAATTTCAAGGAAATAATTCGTCAACCAAAAGTAATTTCAAAAATTAAATCATTTCTTGAGTTCCTTGAAGAACATTAAAAGAGATCCAATTCACAGGCCATACTTCAAAGCAACTCTCCTCTCAACGCAGTTCTTAGGCATCTTTAAGCTGCACCAGAGTTTTAGTCACTGACTCCTAACTCTCCACCAACTCATCTTCAACTCAGCCCTCTCCTAAGGGCCTCTCCCTTAGTTCTTCTCCCTGACACACACAGGATCTCAGACCTACCCCTTTCTTCTCTCAAGTCTGCTTCAAGAAAGCCAGGAATATCTTGGAAAACATTTATCCTTTGCATACAAAAGTAAGGGTGAGTCAAAGTGATTAAAAAAAAATTCCTGCACAGAAAGAGGGGATAACATCATAATACAGCTAGCACTTTCACTCAACTATCAGTTACTTCTCCATGTGGGAAATATTGCCAAGTGAACAAGAACTTCGAGCTACCCACAACTCTTTCATCTAGCTTAAATGGCCCTTAGAAACAATACATCCATTTAATTTCCTCTATTTGTATACATTCCTTAGCTACTGTCCATTTTAGCCAAAATATGTGTTTAAAGGGGGAAAGAGAACAAATAAACATGATGAATGGAAAAGGAACACATGACTAATGAGAATGTAAAATATATTAGATAATTCTATTCCCTTCCTATGGTGTACAAGTATATGCCTGTGTATGAATGTGTGTGTGTGTGTGTGTGTGTGTGTGTGTGTGTGTGTGTGTCTGGTAAATGAATACCCTGTTTTTTTCACTTGGATTAGGGAAATATAAACCTTCCTTTATGTCACTAAATTAGCTCTAAATGACCATATGTCCTTTTAACCTGAAAGTTTGATCTTAATGAAAAACAGAAATTTCACATGGATAAATCCATTACACAATTTTAATTAACCTCATAAAGATATAAAGTGACCCAACAAAAAGATATTTTTAATGAAAGCCAAATTGCTATTTTAAACTAAATTGAAGAATTTAGCATGTCTTGAATCACATATAATGCCTATTTTGCAGGATTAAAACCAAAAAAGTCTTTACCTCAGAATAGTAGTAAATTATAGTATTAACAAAAGTGCATCCTCCCCCACCCCAAACAGCATAGACTTAAAGTTCAGATGGAGCCATTTGGAGTCACCACAGTAAAACAGATAAAAGACATTTTGCACAATAAAATTGCATTTTTTTCATAATAAATTACAGTCTTTTTATGTTACATGAGCTTAAGACATTGCATATAAGAAAAGACTGTGCAGGAATAATGTGGCTCATAATGTTTGGATCCAGTTTTGCAAAGGTAACTTGCCAACTACAGGCAAATCTATTGATATGAAAGTATATATTGTCTTTCATATAAATATTGCCTGAGCAATATGAATATACAGTTCTCAATATCTAGCATACGTGGTCTTAGGATATAATAACTTCTCTGCTCTGCACAGCTCAAGTGAAATGATACTCAAATAATGTGAGCTCCAAAATAAATATAAAAATGAAGGGGTTCTACTGGCCTAAGATGTAAAAGGAATGGTTTTCATGCAAATGTCAAGGAAAGCAAAGTTAATCTTTGAGGGTCCCTTTATTTACTAATCTCCTTGCTTTTGTTAACTCCCCTTCTTCCTCACAGGTGTCATTGTTTTTATTTCACATAGGGCATCTCTGCCTGGGTCTCCCTGGGAAAAGATGATTCTCTGACTATACCCTATACAGTGGGGCCTTGACTTACGAGTTTAATTCGTTCTGAGACCAAGCTCGTTAACTCAAATTACTCTATCAACTCAATGCAAAAAATTGGCCGAGAGACAGCTGGTATCTCAAAAAACTCGTTAGTCGGGACACTCGTAAGTCAAGGCCCCACTGTACTTCTCATCCTTTCTCACTCATTTTTGTCCATCCAAATTAGCTATTTCCCAGGTTTTATTTTAGCCTATTCAAAATGTACTTCTGAGAATAACTTGGAGCATGGTACTTGGATGGTTCTGGTTTAGCAAGGAAACATATGTAATAGAATAAAGCAGGATAGTTATATGTTCCAAAGAAGATGATGTAGTCAAGTGAGAGCATATTAAGTGAGAAGTTAATGCAACTTGGACTATAAGAAGCCCTTGGAATTTTTGACAAAGATTTGAAAACCAGGTACTGTGCTTGCTGTCTCAAATGCCACTGGGCAATTGAATAGCAGTTAGGACTCTTAGGTTCAAGTGAGTGGAATGCAACTCAACTAAAGTGACCAGTGTCCCTCCTATCCAAGAGGTGGAGGTGGTCTCAGGTGGTCCTGGGCCCATGGACACAAACAGCTCCTCTGTAATGCTGCCCCTCATCCAACTCACACTCTCCCTTTATAGCCAGGTTCTTCACTCTTGTAGCTCTCTGTCTCCCATTTTGCTTATACTAACCTCAGTGAAAGAATCTAATTGGCTACTTTGGGTCACATAATTCATCTGCAACCTAATAAAAACACAATGCAATGCTGTAATTGGTCCAGTCACAGCAGTATGTCCCTTCCTGAAGTCAAAGTTAATTTTCCAGAGAAACGGTTGGAGAAATATTGTGCAACAGACAAGAAGCAAAACCAATAGCTAACACATTTCACTGTTGAAGGCATTAAATAGATAAATCACTGGTTTATGCTGGGTTTGGGGTTTAACCTGACCTTGAGAATAACAGCAAAAATGAGAGGAGGGGAAAAGCTTTCTATTATGGAGAGAGATGGACTAGGAAAGGGCAGATGGGGTTCTCATGGATGCCTTTGTCAGACCACTCTACCCCTATGGAAAATGAGTCATTGTACAGAAATGATCTTTAACCACCATCCAACTCTAAAATTGTCTTTCTTTATGAGGCAATAATAAGAAACAAATTTGGCAAGTACAAGAAGAAAAAGCAAGAAGAGAGAGAGATGTGTATTATGATGGATCAGACTGTGTCTTTGCTCTCTGTTCTCTTCCTTGCTGTCCATTTCTCTTTCTTTCACTTGTATTTAAAAAAAAACTTCTGTGAGTGCTTTGACAACCCAGGGTTTTCCATTACTCTTTCATAACTACTTTGTCCATAATTTTTATTAACACTCATCTCACTTTTCTTCTTGCATTTTGTCCTACTGTTTCGAAAAAGGAAATAGATAAAAGTTGGGGTACATAAATATGCTTCCAATAGACAAAATCATAGAGAATAAATTTTAACTGCAAACTAATCCATTGTAAATTTTGAGCATCAACTTCTATTTCTGAAACATTTTCAGTTCTCTTAGTGGGAGGGGGCACGGAGCACCCTGGGCTTAGAGGCAGAAGCTCTGAGAGTGGCCAGCTTTATCCCTCGCTGGAGGTGTAGAGGCTGCCCTAAATCTCATTGTCTTCAGCCATGAAATAGAAACAGGGCCTCTTCTCTCAAAGGGGAGGTGCAAGAATGGAGCAAGACACAGTGTATGCAAGCACTTAATAAATAATAGAGAGCCAGACAAATGCAGGATGTTACATGATGCATCTGTGGGTCAGTGGTGGTCCTTCCACAATGTCCACCTTGAAAGAAGAACCCACTGGACAAGTTTCATCTGTCTCTAGGTGGCCTCAAAGGTAACATCCATCCTGGAATTCACCTGCCTGTAAGCAGTAATCTAGAACAGATGTCCCTTTGGACACAGACTCTGCTCCTCACCATTATCAGAACTGGACACATTTGTTCATGTCATTTTTCCTAATGACCTCACCAGCTCTGCTTACCTCCTTCAGAGGACAAGAGTCCTACTCCCCAGGCTCCAACTGCTCCAGAATTATCTGGTTACATCTGCTGCCCAGGTTTCTCTCTACACAGACCCTCGAAACTGTTTCCTTCTTGCTGTTCTTTTGAGTAAAGGCATAAAAAATTGTAGGTGGGTGAGAGACCAAAAGAAAATAGAAATAATTGAAACAGACCATTATTGAGTGTTTTCTATGGGATAGCCATACTGAGAGGTGCTTTATATACTTTATTTTATATTCTCCTAATTGCAAATATTTAGATAGGTAATAATACATATGAATAAATTAGGACAAACAAAAGGTATCTAACTCACCCAAGGTCTCCCCGCTGGTGAGTGGCAGAACCCAATGCGCTTGCATTTACACTTGGTGCTCCTATGACAAGTATTAGAGCCTCACTTCCCAACACCTAGCCCTGAACAGGAGTGTGGGCCTCTCCGCAGAGTGCGTTAGGAATGCAGACATTCAGGCCTTCCCCTAGAGCCTAGACCTACTGAATCAGAATCGGAATCTTGACATCATCCCCAAGGAATTCAAAGGAAAGCTAAGATTTGAGCAGCCCTGAATTAGGTTTCAAGATAAGAGGTAAGTGGATAAAGTAAAGGTGTAGGAGAACAAAATCCAAATAAAACTCTTAGAGGACTTCAAGAAATATAAAAGTCATGATATGGTACAACCAATTACACTCAAATACATTCCGTTCAGCTGTTAAGCTGTAGCATCAATACTTAAAGGACTACTTAGCACCTCTGAATGAAACTATCAGAAAGAATATACCCGCTTCATGTAGGGAGATATTGATCTCTGTGGAAAAGAAAAAGTTTTTGAAAGGTTTGATTAAAAATAAAAGTTTTTAACAGAGAGGTAAATGGATGGACAACACCCACAGATCTTGCATTAGTTAAAGGTTTTCACTCTATTCTTTTTTTAAGGAGTAGGTTGCTGCGGAAGAATAAAATGCAGAGACTAATGGCTCTGGCAAAGGGTATTCTTGTTTATCGATTACCACCAGGACTGGATTTCGGACACGTGTCCTGGTAGACATTCAGACTGCCAAAAGTGAACCTATGCATAATACATTGAGCAAAAGAGGCTATGAAATTTAAAAAGGCAATAAATTTAGAATGAGTAAAACTAAAGTGCTTCTTTGTATAGTACACTTTGTGTATTTCCCAAAGCAAGACAGTTAGATGATCCCTGAGGTAGGAATAAGAAATGAGTCCTTTCCCCACAGTGATTCATAACCATATACAAGCGAACAAAAAATGGCCTGGGCAGACCTGTGAATGAAAGCTTGACTCAATCCACTATGGAAGACAGGAAAACAAGTTCCAAATCAGGTAAAATGGTTTCACAAACATAATCCAGTCTATAACCAGAGGTTTTGGGTCCTGACCAGAAGGAAATGAAGATACATGAACTGTGATTGAAATGGACAGAGGGGCTCCACTGTCTCTGTTGGTCCTAATCCCTCCTGTTCGAGGTGAGCCCATGAGGGAGGCAGGTGAGGGAGGCAGGATGCACAGACAGCTGGGGACCAGCTGCATTCAAAGGGCAGCCCCATGACCAGTAGGGGGTCGGCAGGGGACCTGGTCCATTTTCAGCAGCACTGTTTTTTTCTGACCTGGAAACAGAAGGAAGCAGCTGCGCTTCTGAGCCTGGGTCCCTGTTTTAAACCCCAGGACTGGCCGTAGCTCATTTGTTCCCTAATGAAATCCAGAGTGGACACGTTTATATTGGGAGTTCTCTATAACCTCCTGTCCAACAAATAAAAGTCCACATCGACATCTGGCCCTGCAGAGAAGCCCAATACATCATTTACAAAAATGTAGGGATACTGTGAAGATTGATTTAGGCAGTGAGAGGCTGTTTTCAAATCTCTCCGCAGTTTAAGCTGCGCCTTTATTTAGAATAGCCCTAACATTCGAAAAGGAGGACTTTCATTACTCTGTAATGATCCCAGTTTTTTGTGTGTGTTAGTCACGTGAACTTCACTCTGCAGACAGAACAGTATTTGTCTACAGGTTTTAATTTTCTTAAGTGTGTGCTCTACAAACACTCCCTTTTTAATTGTTTGCTGTTGGTTGTGGGTGGGGTTGTTGTTTGATTTGCTTTGGAGCCCCCAGATACTGGAGCAGATAGTGCCGTCTGGTTAATCCGGGGTAGTTACGTGCCTCTCTTTATTAGTTTTCTATTGTTGCCGTAACCACTTACCACAAGGTAGGGGCTTAAAGCAACAGGCATTTATTATACCACGGATCTGTAGGTCAGATGTACGGGTTGGCTATTCTCTCTGCTCTGGGTCTCACAAGCCCAAAGTCCAGGTGTTGGCCTGCTGTGCTCCTATTGAATGTTCTGGGGAGGAATCTCTTTCCAGAGTCTCTCAGACTACAGCAGAGCACAGGCCCTTGAGGTTGTAAGACTGACGTCTCTGCCTCCTAGCTTTTAGCTGGGCCTGCTCTTAGCTCCTAGAGGTCTTTCCCTGGTTTTTACTTGTGGCTCCTAATCTGAGAGCCAATAGTAGCACCTCGGACTCTGCACATGCTTGGCATCTCCATGACGCCCCTGCAGCTGCATTCCTTTGTTTCTAGCCTGAGAGAGTTCTCTTGTTTTAAGAGCTCATGCGATTCGCTTGAACCCACTGGAGAAATTTAGAATGGTTTACCTATTTTAAGGTCCATAATCTTTATCATATCTGTAAACACCCTTTTATCATGTAATGTAACATATTCCCAGGTTTCATGGATCCAGGCATGGAGATTTGGGGAGGGAGGGTAGGAGCATTATTATGCCTACTCCAGTCTCTGGAGAAGGACAGGTGATAGATTGCTAGGCACAGTTAGTGTATCATGAAGGAAAGTCACCTCTGAGAGGAAAGATGATTTTATAGCAAAAATTATTTTTTCTGGGTCAATTGCAGTTTTAGAACAGTAAATATTTTATCTTTAAATTGCATAGTAGCATCTACATTGTGCTTAATAATATGCATCTACAGTATATATAATACTATGCATCCAATATTTTGTGTGTGTATACTTTTTTCTTCTCTTAAAAAAAATAAATCCAGGAGGTACATTATGATTCTAACTTTTCAAATTAAAAACTTGAGATTCAGTAAGGGTAAATAATTGATCTAAATTTTCATTGTGAATGCGTGCTAGAGATAGTCCATAAATGTGGAGCCTATCTGAAACTCAATACAGAGTTTATTATATCACATGAACTTGCATTAAAATGTTATTCATAGAAACCATGATACATTAAAGTCATAAAAACTATATCACATACCATTATAATCAAAACAACCTTGTACTGGCATAAGAACAGGCATATGGACTAATGGGAACAGAACAGAGACCCCAGAAATTGACCCACACCATTATGATCAATTAATATGTGAGCATACTATAAAGACAGTCTTTACAACAAATGGTGTTGGAAAAACTGGAGAGACACATACATAAAGATGAAACTAGAGCACCAACTTATACCATACACAAGAATACACTCAAAATGGATAAAAAACTTAAATGTAAGCCATGAAACCGTAGAAATCCTAGAAGAAAACATAGGGAATAAAATCTCAGACATCTCATGTAGCAGAAATTTTGTTGATAACATGTCTTAGGGCAAGAGAAACAAAGGAAAAAATAAACAAATGGAACTACTTCAAACTAAAAAGCTTCTGTACAGTAAAAGACACCACATCAAAATGAAAAGGGAACCAACTGTAGGGGAGAACACATTTGCCAATGATACATCTGATAAGGGGTTAATATCCAAAATATATAAAGCACTCATACAAGTCAACCAAAGGAAGACAAAAAATCCAATTAAAAAATGGGCAGAGGACCTGAATAGACATTTCTCCAAAGAGGACATACAAATGGTCAAAAGACATATAAAAAAAGGCTTAAAGTCACTAATCATCAGAGAAATGCAAATTAAAACCACACTGAGATATCATCTCACACCTGTCAGAATGGTTCCATCAGTAAGTCAACAAGCAACAAGTGCTGGGAGGACATGGAGAAAAGGGAACACTAGTTCACTGCTGATGGGAATGCAGATTGGTGCAGCCACTAGGGAAAACAATGTGGAGTGTTTTTAAAAAATTAAAAATGGAACTGCTGTTTGAGACAGTGATCCCACTTCTTGGAATATACCCTAAACGCCCTGAAACACCAATCAGAAATAATATCTGTACTTCTATGTTCATAGTAGCATTACTTACAATAGCTAATATTTGGAGACAACCCAAGTGCCCATCAATAGATGAATGGATTAAAAAGCTGTAGGACATTTCCAAATGGAATAGTATGCATCTGTAAAAAATAAGGATTTCATACATTTTGGGATAGCATGGTTGGATCTGGAGACTATTATGTTAAGTGAAATAAGCCCATCTGAGAAAGATAAATATCACATGATCTCACTTATTTGTGGAATGTAATGAACAAAATGAATTGACCAACAAAACAAGACCTGAAGCATGGAGGCATGGATCAGACTGACATACCTGGATGTGGGGGTGAGGGAATGAGAAGAGATAAACCAAACCAAAGAACTTACATACTTATATGCATAGCCCATGGACACAGACAATAGGGTGGTGAAGATGTGTGTGTGGGGGGGTGAGAGGCTTAGGGAATCAGAGGAGGGGGGAGAAATGAGAGACATCTGTAATATTGTCAACAATAAAAGTACATACATACAAAAATCTAGGTTATGGATATTTCTTTGTAACTAGCCTCCAAATGTCATATTTAAACATAAATAAAGAAACCATTTTGTCTCCCACAAAGGCCCTGAGAAAGGGTGTAGTTTCTTATACAATATGATCAAATACACACAAAACTAGCACTTGCACAAAGAAGTCATTTTGAATGTTTTTTAAATTTAATTTTTAAAAATTATTTATTTTATTTTTATTAGTTTTAATGAAAAAAGGTGGATGCATTTACTTTTAGCTAGCATTAAAACATTCTTGTATATATATAAAGGCAGTGACCATGACGACCAAAATGACCATTTGACCGGTCACCATGCGGTGCTATCATAAATGCATAGACACAGGTAAAGTCTATGAGTGAACTAAGAATGAACAAGACAAATGCTTGTCTTCGCAGAGCTCGCACTGTAAGAAGGTTAGGTCAGGGATGAGAATTCAAAATTGCCACCAGCACAGACCTGGGGTGCCGCTTCTCAGAGCCACCAGAGATACACCCGGTAGTGGACTGGGGGTGTGACTAAAAGGCTGGCACTGATGTGAAGGCGGGTCCATTCTGGATTTCCCAGAGGCTGCAATGGCTGCCTAGGAGGCAGAGATTTTGATGCTGACTGGCATAGAAACCAACCAATCAGAACCTAATCTGGGTGAACTGCGAAGACAGAACCTAAGGTGGGGGCTGAGGAGGGGTTTTAAGGGCAACAGCTATTTGATGTAAGTTGTAAGAAAGCGGTTCGATTTTTTAATAACCGGTTTGGCAGTATAGTGCATATGGCTGGCTATCAATCCAGATATAGGTATTATGTGTTTTTGTCTGCCAAGAGCATCTCCTCCTGCTGAAAAAGGCTTCCCCCCCGCCACCCATTTAAGCAATCCTATCCTATATAATCTATACTAATAAAAGGGTAATATGCTAATTAGACCAGGTTGACTGGCCACCTTCTGGAGGTCAGACTTCCTTCCAGACAAAGACATGGTGGTGGGGGCCGAGGCAGAGGCAGTTAGGGGTGATCAGGCTGGCAGGGGAGGGCAGTTGGGGGCAAACTGGCTGTCAGGGGAGGGCAGTTGGGAGCATTAGGCAGGCAGGCAGGTGAGAGGTTAGGAGCTAGTGGTCCTGGATTGAGAGAGGAATGTATGACTGCTAGATTAGGCCCAGTACCTGTGGGTTTGGACCTAAATGGGCAGTCAGACATCCTACAAGGGGTCCCAGATTGGCAAGGGTGCAGGTTGGGCTGAGGGACACCCCCACCCATGCACAAATTTCATGTACCGAGCCTCTAGTTAATAAATAAAATAAATAAATAAACAGTTCTTTTTAAGTACCTAGTGAGTGACTGATACAGGATTAGAAATTTGTTATTGATAATAATTAGATCTGTATAAATCATTTTACATAAAATGTGTTGAGAGTCAGAAACTCCACTGGCAAAAAACATATAATAACATAACAATAAAAGAATGAGGTTTCCAAACCAACTTCAGATTAAATAAAACCCCTTCCTGAATGTATTTAATACCTATAACTAATTCCATAAAATGGTAAGAACCAGAATAATATAAACTCTAGCTAGCTGAGAGTTAAAAATAATTTTGCAGTGAAATTGGCAGGGTTTGGAACTAGAAGGAAAAAAGGAAGGGGAAAAAAGATTCAAAAAAGAATAGGAATGCAGCCCAGCTGGTGTTGCAAAGTGGTTGACTATTGCCCTATGAACCAGGAGGTCACGGTTAAATTCTCAGTGAGGGCACGTGCCCAGGTTGCAGGCTTGATCTCTGGTGGATGGCATGCAGCAGGCAGTGATCAATGATTCTCTCCCATCATTGATGTTTCTATCGCTCCCTCTCTTTGAAATCAAGGGGGAAAAACATATTTTAAAAAATAGGAATGCAAATCTCTAACTCAGCACCAACTCTCTTGGAAAGAGAATATATAAAAAACAAAATGTAAAATCTCTGATCACAATTTTAAGAAAAATATATACAGAATAAAAATAAGTTTTTCTTCAAACTTTCCAGACATGAGTCAGGCAGAGAATAAATGTTAGTTGAATTTAACTGTGTATTTTCTTACTAAATGACATTGTCTGCATAATGTAGTTCCACTATTCTCTGGAGAAAAATCACAACTCTTGGAGGTGAAAGAACTGGCCTGGATTGGTTCTAGGTTTTCTGATTTCCACATCAATGCTTCTTCCACAGCTCTAGGCAAGTAGAAAACAAGTTTGATAAATGGCATGACAGGCAGTAAAAAACAAACATAAAAGCACTCTTATTAAAAATAAAAAGAATCAGTGTTTGTCCTGAAGATTCTTCTCCCTCTCCTTTCTACTCTGTTGAAGGCTCTCCTTCTTCCATCAATGACACTAGTTTTTCAATCAATATGCATTCATTAAACATCTCCAATGACTAGATTATCCTCCACTTTTTTATAGAATAGGAAAAGAAATAGTTTCAATCTTTAACATAAAAAATAAATAGAATCATTTTAATAATGAGATTTCAGAAGACAAGAATGGTCAATGTATGCTGTGTATTGCAAGAATGTGGGAAGAGAAGAATGACTCATTGAAAACCCACTGTGTCTCATGCACCATACATTTTCCTCACAGTATGCTAAAGAAATATATCTTCCAGGTATTACTTATTTTATAAAATCACAGTAATTTCTGACAGTGACAAGAGAAGGGGAATCCTTCAGGCATCTTCCCAGCTCTGCTGTTTTACTCTGGAGCAGATGTAAGTGCAGGTGAATCTTTTCTTAGTAAATGTCATAGTTCTTATAACAGGTGCTTCATTTTTTAATCTCTTGATTACCTCTAAAATATTTATATGTTTTAGTTAGTAAAGTCTTTAGTTTTAGAATCATTTGGCTGTGTTTATATTAGAAAGACATTTTACAGTTGTATATCTTGAGGGTAAATGTCTTTCATAGAACATACCATAAAGAAAAATGATTATGAAAACATTGGTGGCTTGACCATATTATATATGCATTTAGTTCTATAACTATTTGCATATAAGATACATTTTTTATGAGCATATAAAAACAAAAAAACAAAAACACATTTGTTAATTTGTTCAGTGTGCCTGGCATATAGCATCAATGATTTGTGCATCTGAAAACCAAACACAAAATAAACGACAATGTGTGCAAAATTTATACACATAAGATAAGTGCTTTAAAATTTTGTAATAACACTGCAAATAAAATTGGAAAATAGTCACAGTAAATTATAAAGTGTTTTAAGACCACCAAACCAACCACTGTGACCAAAAACATACTTACTATTTACCTCGACAGACAACATTTGTGCATACTTTTTAAGATCAAATAAATAGTTTGGTAGAAAAATGCATACATACACAGGGTAAGTTTTATTCACTATTATTCTATTTTAGTTTTATTACATAAATAGTTACTGACCACTCTTCCAAATATACAGATAAAATAATAAGCTACAGTTCCTATTGACAAGATGCTCAAATTTTAGAAGGTAGATAAGCCCTTAAAAATTAACAATAAGAAGAAGGGGTGAAGGTAAAAATCAAGATATGTATTAAGGGTTATGGAGACAAGGAGAAAATCTGGGCTAACCATGGGTGAAGGCTTCATGGAGGACACCTTGTTTGAATATATGTTCCAGGATGGGTAAGAGGCCGTATGGCACAAAAAGCATTCCAGGTGAAGAGATAAAAATATGTAATTTCAAAATAGAAAATGAGTAGCATTGTGCCTTAGACAGAGTGAAACTTTGGTGAGACTTGAACATGGGATGTGAGGGAGGGAGTGGTAGGAGGGAATCCCTATGAACACAGTCTGTCATTCAGGAAGGCATTTAAGGGAAGTTTAAAACCCTGGAGTATTTTTTTCTCCCATAAAAGCTGTCTTAGAGTTGGCATGTAGCTGGTATTGTTTAGTTACTTATGGATTTGAGTTGGCATCTCTGTTAAATCCCTTGGCCTTTGCCCCTGTGCTGTGGCTACAATATAGTTGCAGGACCTTCAAACATCAAGTCCTCAAGCCATTACATTCAAAAGCTAAAATAAAGAAGCTGTGACTCCAGTCATAGAGGAAAAACTCTTCCAGAAGCTCCCATAAGGTTCTTCCAAATATATTTATTACACGACAGAAGAGGAACACATGACCAACCCCAAAGAAATGAGATCAAGAAGTCTCTTCCACACATCTTATAAAACTGAATTTTATAAACAAAGAAGAGGAGAGAGGTTGGGGGAAGCAATAAACAATGTTTGTCACATGTGGTTTGCTGGAAAAACTTATTTAACATGCTAAGTAAAAGGGAATTTATCAGGTAATGAATGGACAACCATTAAAGGTATGAATGAAAACTGACCATGACAAGATTTGTAATTTAAAGATTACTGTTGGCAATATAGAATGTAGACTGGGCAAGGACAATAATTGAGAAAGGAATAACAACTCAGAAGCACTTCCATTAGCTTAGGCAAGAGAAGATGAAGGCCTGAACCAGACAGAATCAAGGAGGGAAGACACTAAAATCATGATGACATTTTCTTGATGGTATTAAAGTAATTGATTGTGTCCTCGAGTTTCAGTTTTCTTTTGAGTGTATCTGATCTCCAATCTCCTTTGCCAGTTCTGACCTTTACCCCCTCCCCATCTATGTTTTTGTTGTCACAAATTATGCCAGTTTATCCTGTAAAGTTAAAAATAATAATAATAAAATAAAATAATTGATTGGCTGGGTGTTAGAGAATGCAGTCAAGTGGAAAAAAAGTCAAGTTAGCTGAAGTGTTTATTTTGTTTCTGTGTTTTTGTGTTTTTGTTGTTTGTTTTGCATTCTCAGTAACTTCTGAGGCCATTAGCATGAAAGGAAATAGTTCGGACAGAAGAGGTTCTCTAGTTGATAAGGCAAGGAGTTCAGGTTTTGATTTTGGGGTGTCTAGGGATATCTCAGGTAAAAGGTCACAAGGTAAGCTGGATATGTAGTAATGTCATCAAAGTACTTTTTTTTTTTTACTTCATGTTTAAAACAAGTGAAAAAGAGGACCAAGGCAGAACCTGGGGGAAACAAAATCATTAGCACTTAGATGTTAAGAGAAAAAGATGCAGAGCAAAGGTATTCAAGGTGGAAATAAACTGAGGCCAGGAAGATGAGAATGTAAGGATAGTAGTCAACTGGATCAAAAAGCATAAGGACCAAAGGAATGAGATTGTAACCGTACAAATAAAATTGAGTACAAACCTAATAGATTGATGGGAGCAATACCCAGATTTCAATAGTCTAGATAGTGTAATTAGAAGGTTGAAAGTAAATGAAATTGATATTGTTATTTCAAAAAGTTTGCAGAAATGTGAATATGAAAGTATTTTCTGAAGATGGGAGGGTCAAGTAAAATAATTCTAAAAAAAAAGATATTTATGTTTATCTATAGGCAGAGGGGAAAGATGATTATAAGGATGATATAAATGGGCAAAATTGAAGGAACAGAGAGATTTGGACAAATAGAAAGTCTCTGAAAATGGATTAAACATGGAAAAAGCCAGGGGAATTTAAAACATATTTAACTAACATGTTTTATTTAAAAACATATAATAAATTGCACAGACCTTATATACTGTTTTCTGAGTTTTGACAAATGCATTTCTCCTGTGATAATATCCCAATCAAGTTATAGAAATTTCTATCACCCCCAAAATTTTCTTCTTACGCTTTCCTCTGCCCCCAGAGGACACACTATTCTAGTAAGTTTTACCATAATTTTGTTTAACATATTCTATAACTTTATATAGATGAAATTATATGGTATGTATATTCTTTTATATCTGGCTTCCTCAGTTCAACATCCATGCTTGCATGTCATTTTTACTTTCTAGTGTAGGGTTGAACTCCGGTATTTTGTCATAGCATAGTTTGTTTTTTCATTATCTTTTTTTTAAATATATTTTATTGATTTTTTACAGAGAGGAAGGGAGAGGGATAGAGAGCTAGAAACATCGATGAGAGAGAAACATCGAGCTGCCTCCTGCACGGAATGTGCCCACAACCAAGGTACATGCCCTTGACCGGAATCAAACCCGGGACCCTTCAGTCCAAAGGCCGACGCTCTATCCACTGAGCCAAACAGGTTAGGGCTCATTATCTTGTTGAATTGTTTCTAATTTTTTACATTTATGAATAAAGTTTCTGTGAACTTTTGTATGAAAGTCTTATTCTCATATATTTTAATGTTCCTTAAGTAAATACTTAGGAGTAAAATTGCTGGACCATAATGTAGGTGAATGTTCAACTTATTAAGAGACTGCCAAATAGTTCTCAAAAATGATAACATATATTCACATTACCACCAGCAATGTATGCTCCAGATCCTTGCCAACATTTTGTGTTGTGTCTTTTTCAAATTTTAGCCATTCCAGTAGATGTGTAGAGGTATCCCATTGCAGCTATAATTTTCTTCTCAAGTAAGGACACTTACAATAGGCTCAACAATCTTTAGTAAGTGAGTTCTTCAACGAGAAGCAAGGCAGGAGAGAGACTATTTGGGTTAATTTTAATATTGACCTTTAAATGTTAGATAATATAAATGGAATGAGAAAAATGAATGTTCTAATGACTATGCAATCAAAATTATTTGCTAAGACGTCAAGGGAATATTGGAATTATAAATGAATGCATCGAGAATAGTGACTGGAAGAAGAGGTGTGGGTACACAGATAGGAAATCTTGAAGAATAAATTTAGAGAAGAAGGTAAATAAGCAAGCAGAGAGACAAGAACCATGGGTAGAATGTTCAAGATTTCCAAAAGTTCCAGATGGTGACAAAATCTAGATTTTAGTATGGAAATAGTTTGCTAAAGGAGAGAAGAGAGTGAAGTCATTTAAAGTGAAGGAAGCTAGAGATTTGTGCAGCTAGGGGCTCTACTATATCATGAGAATTTATAAGCAGACTATCAAATGTATGAGCTAAAAACTGAAGACTGATAAAATAGACTGTAAGTGGTTGGATATTTAATTTTCAAGAGCATCTCTCCAACTCACCAAGTTTTCCTTAATGCCACAGGATTGTAGAGACTTGGGGCCACTGACCAAATCTTCAGAGATGCTTCCCTACATATAAAATGCATGGGATACTGGGAGAAAGAACACAGAGGGAGCTTTTACAACTTGTAGCAAAAACCAAAATCTATATTTGAGTACACTCTTTATACTATCTGGGTGAAAATATTTGTCTGCCATTCACTAGATAAAACATAATAAATATGAAGCCTTGAGTAACTTGTTAAAGTCACTTTTATATGAATATTTAAATCTAATTTTTCACATGTTAATATTCACTGCACTGAGTGGTTAGGGATAAGTTGTGATTACAGAGTCAATTTCAGAATAGTACTGTATAAGGATACTCAAGCATGATTAAATCACACCGCCTGCTTGTTCTGGCCACGACCAGGCTGGGCCACCATTAAAATACTGGCAGGAAATACAGAAGATCTTCATTATTTATTAGAATCAGAAAGTCAGTTCTGCTGGCAATGGCCTAAAGAGGCCAATTAGGATGGGGTGGGTAAATAACTCAATTCTCATTGGTACTGCCTCATGCTGATCCCTGTGGTGGCAATAGCAAGTTAATATATTCACTGCACCCCTGGAACTTAATGGAAAAGACTCATCATTGCTCTTATTCCACTAAAAGGAATCCTAGAAATGATTTTTAATATTATCCATTTACTTGAAGTACTTTATTGAATTGTACAAAATGAACAAGGCAAAAATTAATATCTCAATTTCTTAAGAAGGATTTGGAGCTACTTAGATATTTTAAAGGGGTTTTTGTTGTTTCAATTTTGCATTATACAGCTCTATTTTTGAGCCTACTATTCAAACACCTTTCTGCTTTTTTTTCTTTTTCACTCTGTAATTAAATGGTACTGATGCCACCCCTCTGAATACTAGCTGTTATCATTGGGAGGGTAGGAAGATGGGGTGAACCAAGAATTGATATTTAACTTGTAAAAACTAAAAATATGTATACATCTTAATATAATATTTCTTATGGTGATGATTTTACTATAACATCAGCTATGCTAATTTTTAATAAATACACTATTTTACTATATTGGATTATGTGATTTTGACATTACATTTCTTAAAGAAAGTTTTACGTTTTAATAATTACCTTGAAGTTTTAATTTTTAAAAAGGCCTTCAAGAACATGTCTATTTTGAAGGTGATATGACTCTCATCCTATATAATAAAAGGGTAACATGCAAATTAACCCTAATGGTGGAACAACCAGAACGACTGCTGGACCAATCACTATGAGGCACACTGAACACCTCTTGGTCCCTTTCCCTGGCCTGCAGGCTCTGATCACCTGATGGCAAGTGGGGAACCAGGGATGCAGGCAGCACCAGGCCAAGGCCTCTGCCCCACAAGTCCCCCTCCCCCATACACAGAGGGCGACCCACAGAGGGGGCAGGGCTGGTGAGCAAGCAAGAACAGCAGACCTCTTGGTCCCTTCCCCTGGCCTTCAGGCACTGATCACCCTATGGAAAATGGGGGAACCATATGGAAGGTAGCGGGGGAGTGGGGCCAGCTGCAGGCAGCTGGGAAAGATGGCCCTGATTGCAGGCCAGGCCTAGGGACCATATCCGTGCATGAATTTCACTGCCGGGCCTCTAGTATTTAAATAATCTATATAAAGTATCACAGAGTCTGGGACATGCCATTCCAGGTCACACTCACATTTCATGTGTTTGAGAACATTCTCCTTCACAATCTTGCTGGTGGATGATAAATTCAGAGATTTACATTGTCAATTAAATCAGAATTTACTTAATACATCATGAACATGGAACAAGGCTTGAGAGAAGACAGTATAAAAGGACTTTCAAATTGGGAATTTGCCACGTTTCTGGCAGGAATTGCCTTGAGGTAGGAACATTTGTAGATTCCCAGTGTAGAAAAGAACTTCCCCTGTCTGTTGTACTAAATGGTTTCAAATGCTCTTCCAAAGCCTAATTTCTGAGGTAGTACTGGCCACACAAGTTACACACCTTCTGTCATAAGAAGCTTAACATAATTAGGTCATTAAATGGGTCATGCTAAACTCAGTTCCTTAGTGTTAACAACATGATAATTGCCCACCAAATCCTCTTCACCTTATTTTTGGGAAACTCAGCTCAAACATGGTCCCTTTCTTTTTGAGACATGGAATGACCACATGACTGAGATCTAGTTAATGGAAACGAGTAGAAGTAATGGTTTTCCTCCAAACTGGGGACAAGTCAAATGTCAGCAGGGAACTGTAGTAATTGTGGTATACTCACACCATGGAAAATTAACACTAATAGAGAATTGCTGATTCATAAAAGCACCCACCTGGATCAATATTAATGTATTTATGCTGAGTGAAAGAAGTCCACAATAAAGTATATATACTGTATTTGTCATTCATCTAAAATTCTAGAAAATAAAAACTAATCTATAGTGACAAAAAGCAGATCAGTGGCTGCCCAGGGAGAAGATGCAAACGGATGGCCGGGCATCGTTACAAAAGGACCTGGAGAAACTTGGGGAAATGTCCAGGTTCTCTGTCTAGATTATGATGATGTTTCCATAGGTTCATATTGGTCAAAATTTTCCATCTTGTACACTTTAAATATGTACTATTTATTATATTTCAAGTGTACCTCATTAAAGCTATTTAAAAAGTGCCATGCACTGGAGTAAAGGACAGATTAAAATATATCCCAGGCACTTAAAATGGCAAATGCCAAGTTTGTGTGTCTGAAGATTCACATGTGTATGCAAAGTGTTTGAAAATTAGTTAAAAACCATAATGATGCTTATTTATGTCATCTTATCGTATCAAGCCCAGACGTCTTACTCCTTTTTAAATTTTATCTATCACCACATCTTTCCAACCCACATACACCCTACATTTACCTGTACTAAACTACTCATCATCTCTTAGATAGATGATGCAATTTCAGACTTTTATTTTGTTTATATCCTGCCCTTCTTTACAACACCTTTCTCCAACTTTCTCTGCGATGAATAAGTCTCAAATGAACTTCCTTTTTTTGTAGCTTCCCAAGTCTTTTTTAAAATTATTTTTTATTTAAGTTCCAATAGCACATGGCACCTACTAAGTTTAGAATTTTGTTACATGATACCAGGCCAAGGCAGGATTTTTTCATTTATTTTGCATGCTAGCCTACTCCACAGCAGTTTCTATGAAGTCCTCACAGGTCAGTGAATAAAACCATACATAAACAAATACAGTAATCTTATTAAATTTTAAATAAAAAATTACTTTTAGAAAAATAAATGTGGTAAGCACTCCAAATTGAGTACACCTAATGTCACAGCAATCTCACAAAATAGGTATCACTCTCTACCTTTTACAAATAAAAAAAAAATCGAGGCTCAGAATGGGGAACAATTTTTCTAGGGCCACAAGGCTGATCAATATCAGAGCTGGAATTGAAGGCCAGCTCTGCTCTCTATTCAAAGCCTGTACTGAGAGGGCAGCAAAGGAGTCTTCATCTATGTGCTGAGAATACTGTTTCAGTGTATTCATGCTTCCATCACCATACTTATTCCACAGTTTATATTCTGGGGTCAGATTTCTTCATCGCCAACTCCTAACTTTTCTTTAAGACATTTCAAATTTGATTTTGGCAACAGGCACACACTCAGATATCAGCATGGTTGTCCCTTAACACTGCCCTCCACACACAAGCACCGGGACTTTCCAAAGACCCCACTGTTTCTAACACTTTCAAGTCATATACCATCTTTCTTCACTAGGAAAACAAAGTTAACTTTGTACAAAACATGTAAAAATATTCAGCCGGAGCTGGGGACACTGGGACAAGATGTCTACACATTCCCTAACCAGGATTATTTAAAGATATGTCTAGGCTCTTGCAGAGGCAACATATGTTGAATGGTGAGAAGAAAGGGTGGTATTAGCTGATTAATGGTTACTTGAGGTTTGTATAGTAATACAGAAACAAAGAGATTATTTGATCAAGATAAATGCAGATCATCTAAATGAATAACCAAACCACAAAACCTGTTGATGAGACGTGCCTTCAGCATGTATCCACTTGTTTAAGCCAGAAACCAGAAGTCCTGTTTTACTTCTTTCTTTCCCTCAACCTCCACATCCTCTTTCAGAAAGTCTTGCTGATAAGATCACCAAAATCCATCTGGATCTGGGGTCTCCTCTTTTCCAATGCAAGGGGCCACCATCTTTTTAACTATCATCTCATAGTCACCTGGGGAGGTCATGACCTCCTAATTGGTCTAAACAATTTCATTATTGACTCCTTTTCTTTTACTCTACCTAGAAACTGTAGTCATTTCAAACCACAAGCTAGATTGTGCCACCACCAGTGTAAACCTCTAAAGGCTTTCTATCAAGAATCAGATCCAAACTCCTTACCAAGTCTCTCAAGGCCCTACAGGGGCCTTCCCGCTTACCTCTGGACTTCATCTTTTCCTCAAGGCTTGGCAGGGCCTTTTGAGTGCCTCCACATTGGTTGTGAAAGCAGGCATTTTTCTTGCTCACAGAAGATGCAGTTCAATTCCTGTTTACTTATGCCTGCTTGCTTTGTACAAATGTTCATGGTGTGACCTTTTCAGATTTTCTGATATAGTTGTTTTAAAATCTTCCTGGATACTGATATTTGTATCCCTTATCTTGACATGTGTAGGAGTCCCTTGACCCTCATTCTACTCCAAGGTCCAGAAGGTTAGATAAGAGCCCAGAGCTCCTGTACCACAGGGCACCCACTCTGCCCCTTGGCCATTCTACATGTGTCCCAGCCTGACACACAGGCTTCTACCTCAAAACCAATTCTGTACCTTCTTCCACACTGTGATTGCTTGTCTATGGCCTTGATTTCATATCCAGCGTGGAGATTTCAGTCCTTGTAACTGGTGAGATTTACTTGAAAACTGACTTTGAATTTCCAAGTATGGACTTCTCTAGAACTTTCAAACAATGGACCCCACTTTCTTCATGATCTCTGCAAGGTGTTACTCCTCTTCTGAAAACCATCCTGCCTTTTGTTTCAGAAATGGTTTGTTCTAATATTGCTAGATAGAGTTAGTACTAAGAGTAAATCTATTTCAACTCTTAATCAAGATTGTTTTAATTGGGTTGAGACACACTATGCTCAATATTAACATATAATTATGTTTTGCAACAAATGGGAGTGAACATTTTATTAAAGCATGCTCTATTTTGTTTATTATGGAGGAAACAAACAACACTATATTTATGCTGCTAAGTATGAAGCACTAAAGTAATACAAAGGATTATTAGCTTTCAACTTCAAACTTAAGAAATTGATTTATATATATTTTGTAGACATAACTTAGATGTGAAAAAACAAAATCAATTTAAATTAAAATTTTTCAGTTAAATTTCAAAATATGTGCATAAATACTTAATGGATTAAACCATAGTTAATGATGTATTTAAAAATAGGAGAATCCTACCATCCTATCTTGGACTAAGGTAAAAAATAATACTTAACATTTAAAAATGTCACAGATCACAAAGCCTGATACCTTTTCAAAGCCTTTCAGAAACTTGAGGTAGTCCAAAAAATTTAGTCGTGATAGCATAGAATTTATGACACTCGAATAAAATAGTTTAGTTTTATCTAAATTTAGCTTAATCTCTTCTTCTAGTGTAACCTGACATGAAGCTCAGACTGTCTGCCATATGTAGTCGACTAGCCATCTTGCACTTGTATGACATCTCTATTAAGATTGTAAATTCCCTGAGGACAGTATCCCCTTAGGTAATTTATTCCAATATATTCACAAGTTTGATCTCAGCTGTCACTCAAAAGGACCAAGAAGATTTCCAAAATTAAAAATTAGAACCCAATTAATCTTCAGCATAACGTCAACATGTTTCATATTTCCTTTAGTGAGCCAAGAAATTTTGGAAGGTGACATCATGTCTGCGAAAATGTCACACCCGGCAGGAAAGATTCTTTGACTAATTAGAGTAGCCCTTTGAGGTGATACTGTGCAGAAAAAGTGTTGAAAATGTGCAGTTGTCCAAAAGGGGATAGAGCAGTTCACTTTTCTTCCATGGTACACAGTATTTGAGATCAAGAACTCACAATCTTGCAAAATCATTCTTTTGGGGGCATATGCCACATAGATTAAAGAAATACTTATCTTCTTGCTTTCCAGTACATTATATCAATGAGAACAGAGTGATTAAAGAGAATAATCACTACAGATCTAATAAAAATTAAATGTAGCAAATGGTTATTATCATTGTTAGAATGACCAATGAATTTTTGGTCCATTCCAGTTGCACAGGGCTGAGCACACAAATCAGCATTTCCTTTTATGCTAATTGTTCCTGGGACAAGACTTCTTGAAAAGAGAATGATGGTTTAACTGCAGTTAAAAAGCAGACATCTCAAATCCTGATAAAATATCATTGTGTGTTGTGGGTTATTTAAAAAATTATCAGTTTTTGGCTGCAAAACATTATAATTTACCAGAATGATATTAAATAGCATAGTTTTAAAAACCTTGCTTAATGTTCATTTAATTGCTAAAATAAACATGAAATAAAGGTGAAGGTTAATATAGGATTTGTTTTTCTCTAAGAACTGATTTGCTTTTATAGGAATAACTAGAGGCCCGGTGCATGAAATTTGTGCAGTTGGGCATCCCTCTTTCAATCCTGGACTCCTGGCTCCTAATCACTTATCTGCCTGCCTGCCTGGTCACCCCTAACTGCCCCCCTGTTGGCTTTATCACCCCTCACTGTCTCTGCATACTGGCCTGATCGCACCTAACTGCCCCCCACTGCTGGCCAGGTTGCCCCCAATTGCCCCCTCTGCTGACCTGGTTGCCCCCAACTGCCCCTCCATTGGCCTAGTCACCCTTTATTGCCCCCCATGCCAGCCTAATCGTCCCCAACTTCCCCCCCCCCGGCCTGGTCTCCCCTTACTGCACCCCTTGCCAGCCAGGCAGCTCCAAACTGCCCCCCTTGCTGGTCTGGTTGCCCCCAGCTGCTCCTGCTGCTGGCCTGGTCACCCCTCATGGCTGCCCCGCCGGCCTGGTCGCCCCATGCAGTCTGTTCAGTCGTTTGGTCGTCCCTCACTAATCCCCCTGCTGGCCTGGTTGCCCCACACAGCCTGCTCGTTCAGTCATTTGGTCATCCTTCACTAACCCCCCTGCTGGCCTGGTCATAGGCAGCCATCTTGTGAGGGTGTGAGGGTTAATTTGCATATTACCTCTTTATTATATAAGATGTCAAAAAAAAAAATGTGTCCTAATCACTAAGTCCATTTCATTATGTTAAGGAAATACACTTTTAAAAATACCATGTGTTTATATTTTATAAAGCTTAAATATGTTATAAGATATACATTGTGTTCACTCCTTTAGTTATCTCGTCTTTTTTATAAACTGAGACTGTTGTGGGTAACTCCAAAATTTATTTCTACTGATGCACAGACCACTTTCTAAAAGTTGGTCCTATATTTCCAATACCTACTGACACTTAAGCTTGGCTGTCTCACCCAGACTGCTCATTCAGCAAGCTCAGAGCTGAGCTTACCATCTTCTTCCCTAAGCTTGCTATTCTCTCATAAGTTCATGTCATATCTTTTGAGCCCAGGTTCAACATCCAGTCTAATTTAATTCTGATATAACAGTATGTCTCATGCTCATCTGCTTCTTGATTCCATACCACTTTGTTTCAGTCCTCCAGCTCATGTTATCTTTTATCTCAAATATGGGAGTATTTCTCTAGCTTGCATCACTAACTCCATTCCTTTCTTATTCTAATCAATCCTACCCATCACTTCCAGTTTACCTTTAAAATATAAAATTTCTGTCCATGTATCTGTTCAGAAGTATTCCCTAGTGATCCATGTGTTAACAATCACAGCCCAAGTTCACTACTATGGCATAATCTAACTTTGTAGATTATTTGCTATGATGTTCTTTCATATATTCAAAGTTTCTCCCATTCTGCCATTCAGCATCCACTCATTGGCTCTACTGCTGTAGAGGCTTAAATATGTGTCCTTGTCATCTGTAGATACCCAAATTCTCCATACCCTAAGGCCCTGCTCAAGTGCTACTTTTTCCATTAACCTTCCAGCCTCGAGTAATTCTCTTTTCTGAACTGAAATAGCAATGTAATAGAACTACTTCTGTCACTTAACATTTTCCATCTTGTGCCATATCATTTCTGTGTGAATTTCATCTTTTTCCCACAAGACTTAAACTTCTTGAAAAATAGTATCTTTTTAATTTCTAATTGCCATTTTTCTTAGAAACTAAAAAAAAAATCAGTAAATTAGTAAAGGTTGTTTGCATTTTGCATATCATAAACAGTGCATCATGTTTTAGCTCTAACAAGGAATTATAATTTAAAAAATTATTTTTCATCAAGGGATAAATTGATTCTTCAATGTTTGTCTTATTTTTAGAAATAGTCCATTGAAAGAAAAACACCTGTAGCACCTTAATTGATCCAGTACAACTGTAACAAATAGAAAACCTACTGATACTAGTACATTCAGAAAAGACTCCAGGCACTCTATTCTGCCTGAGATTTCACTTGTACTTCCCTCACCAGAATATTAAGTGTTTTATAAAGCATGACCTTAAAATTATGAGATTGATTCCACAAGCCAAATAGGAAAATTGAAATCATTATTTAATGGGCATATATCAAATAATAGCAAAACATCATAACCACTGTGATTAAGAGCATTATGTGAAAGATGAAAATATATTGAATTGAAACATTTAGCCATATGGGAAGGAAATGAGGTACTAATATATATGGGTTCAAATAAATCATGTCATAACAGAATTGAAGTGGATTCTAACATTCATTACCAATCCTTCTCTCAGGGTAGAGACTGTGCTTCCCAAAAACCTGAGGAATAATCATTCACACTCTTCTGGAATATGTTTAAATGGTAAGAAACTAACAACCTTTACAACAGACTTTTATGTTACTTATGCAGTTCATACAGTTGTAAATGCCAACCTTACCTGCTCGAATACTGGTCAGATGCTGTCTCCAGTTCTATATATCTAGAGAAATGTACATTCTAGTGCACTTCCACTAAATGCTTTCAAAGCTATCAAGACAGTGATTGTGTTTCCTTTATTCTCATGCAAACAAAAAACACCCTTCTTCCTTTAGTACTTAGATCATGCCCTTTCCAAGCCACACGCCAACCTGGTGAATTTCCCCTTACACAGTCCATTCTGTTTATTCATTTATTGAGGGGTTTGCAAGCATTAAGCTCTAACATGAGGAGAATACAAAGACAGAGAAAGTGATTTATTTGCAAAGTAGCCTTCTTTATTTGTATGCCATTGTTCCATTATATTTGCACTGGGAATCCCAGATCATTTGTTTTTTATCTGGACAACTGCAGATGTGACAGCCAACTTTGAATTATGTGGGTTGAGAATTTCTCCAAAAAATGCACCATTGGCCAAGAGTTCCAAGAAAAACTAATATTCCACATAAAATCCCAATGAAAGTTTTAAGTATATCCTACATACTCAAACAAATACTATATTGCTTGGCATATGCGTGTGGCCTGTATGGAAAGCAAATACACAACGCCATTTTTTAATATTTGTCCTACATGTGATAAGGTAAGAAAAAAAAGCTATGCCATGTGTTCATTCCTGATTTTGATTTGGCCACCTGTACTGTGAGAGCGAGTCCAACAGTTGGCAAAAGCAGTCAATTTGAGCATAAGAAAACATCCAAGTGTGGCTAGATTTTGCAGAGGAAGGGACGTTTTCCAAGGATCACATAATATGATATGTGTACCCACTCTTGGGGATGGAAACCAGCTATATATTCTAGCTTTTACTATTTTTTTAAAAGCCAAGGCAGGGATGTGATGAGTCTAACTCATAAAAATTCAGGAGAATATGTACACATATATTTTTTAACAGATGTGGTGGCCTGCTATTTCAAACAGCCGAATTAGAGGAACTTGGAAGTATAAACCGCGCTCCCTGACCGCCTCTCTGAAGTCAGTCATATAAATGATTTTAATTAACCCTGCATAAGTTGGAACTATAGAACAAAGATTGGGGCGTGATCACACTTTGAGCTGCTACTGCTAGCTTTCTGGGCTCAGGTATATGGCAAGTGAGGTTTTAAACTTTAAACTTTTGTTGGCCTGAAAGTGAAGTCTCTGTTCAGAACCTGTTGTGACACAGCTCCAATTCCTAATGCCATTCTCCATTTCTCTGCCACCTCCAACACTAGGTATGCACTCTTTGCATTCTCCTCACTACAACATCGAAAGGAGGGACTGGATAAACATATAACCTTATATTTATGATTTATAATCACTTCCAGCATTGCTTGCATTTTTATAAGGGTCAAATGTGTAAAACATTCATTTCTTGGGGCGGAATTTCAGGCATGATTGGCAGAGCAGATTGCATCCGAGGCTCCCTTCCTGCCCCAGCCGGCCATAGGTGGGTCTCGATTTTGCCTACAAGCAAGGACAGCTCTGACAACTGTTGTTCCATATGATTCATAAGATGAAAACAGTTATTTTATGTGCTTAGGCTATAAGGACGGCTGAATAGACATATGTAAAATTACTCCAAAGTGTCCTCATAATTAAGGTGCCCTCTTTCTTTCCACAAAAATGTACTGGACATTTCTTTCTTTGCTGACAATGCCACAAGATCCTTCACCCTGGCTGAATGGCCAGGTCATCAGTAGAACTATGTGTTTAGGCTTGTGACAGTGCTTGCTCTGACCTCTGTTTTGAAAACACTCTACAGATGCAGTTGATCCACAGACAGGCCATGAAATACCCTCAGGGACCTGAACATTCTTGGTAGACCAAAGACGATAAGATTTGACCTTTCATTAAGACAGGGTTTCTTCAGGAGCCAAATAACCGGTCCAGCTTACAACCCTCAGTGGGTGAAATGTACCCTTTTGTGTGATTTACTATATGATTTCCCAGCCACTCCATCACCACCAAACTTGAACGCACTTTTTAACTTTTAAAATCACAATGCAGATGAAATAAATACACTAATCTAAAAGTCTTCTAAAACATGAGGCTAAGAGTAACATGTAAGGGGGGTTCTATCATTTTGAACATTTAAAACAAAGCTGATAATGGGAAAAGACAACAGAAATAAAATTAATATGATCTCAAGATTGGAAACTGAGCCATTTAAAATAAAAACAAGATAAAACCCATTCAAAAAATAAAAAATTAACTTCCCGAGAACTAGGCTGACGGTATTTGGTTTGCCCCCACTTATATGTATAAGGTTTTGTTTTGTTTGTGTTATTTCCCAGCTTCTCTTTCAGCCTTTTGGTGTATGCTTCAAACGGAAGTCAAAAGGATTCTTTCAATATGTAAACCAGATTATGTCTGGCCTTTGCTCAGTTCCCCTAGTTCCAAAGGGACCCCTATTTCTCTCAAACTAAGTGCCAGGATTTTACAATGGCCTATAAGGCCTTACTTGATTCGGGTCTGTCCCTCGCCTCTCTCCCTAGAGCACTGGGATCCAGCACACTGACCTCTGAGCTGCTCCCCAACACGTCACTCCTTCTCCTGCCCAGAGCCTTTGCATTTCTTGTCCCTCTGCCAGAAATATTCCGCCCAAAAGAGCTTCGAGGCTTAATCAATCACTAAATTTAGGCTTTTGTTCAAATGGCATAGGACTTTTCTTGACCAGCCTAGCTAAAATTGCATATATAACCAATCCCTGCCTCACTCCCCATTTTCATTTTCTTCAGAGGAATTAAGCTTAGCTGACAAGTGGTTATTTGTGTATTGTCTGCCTCTCCCAAAGTAGAGCCAGGGTGGAGGATGGGAGGGGGGTGGGTACCCCTTAATGGGTGGATGATGGGAAGGGAGAAGGTACCCCTAATGGAGATCGAGTCTGCAACCCTGGGCATGTGCCCTAACCAGGAATTCAATTGGTGACCTCTCGGTGCATGGGACAACATTCAACCAACAGAGCCAGGCTGGCCAGGGCATTTTTAACCTTTTTCATGAGCTTATGAGTCTGTATCATTAACCCCAAGCTCATAAATTTCAGAAAATTTGCCTGAGAAAGAAACATTCAAAATGTGCAATAGTGATGCAAACATAGGTTTGTGGGCCCACCTCCAATTTCTGGGCTCTGGCCCACACAACTCTGCTGACCAATGCAGGCAGGAGCAAAAATCACCAATGTTTATGCAAATTCAGGTGTTTATTGGTAGAGTTTCCTTCTGTTTATGATTATTATGTATAGAAACCTCTAAGGAAGACCAAAAACCTTTTGTAATTTTCAGGTTTCTCTGAACCATCCATAGAAACTTGGGTCTAACTCAACTGATGGCCTTCCAAAATAAGAGGAAGAATACTTGAAATTAAGGAGCCTTACGAGCTTACTCCCTTTGAAAGGGAAAAAAATAAAACAGAGAGCCAAAGAGAGAATGAAAGGAAGAAAAAAAACAACTTCCCCTTACCAGATGCACTAAAACACACTGTCAAACGCAGCAAAATCTTGTAAAATGTTCCGCCGCTGTAGGTCATAGAATAGAACTGTAATAAACTCTGACCCATAAAAAGTCATGTAAACATTATAACCTGTTTTTACTAGTCCTTTAAGCACAGGGAGCAATTGATCTAAAACAGCTTGGCTCTCCTAGGTTCCCAAGTCTCCGAGAGAATCTAGCCTCCAACATGGGTGTTCAAATGCCTCCGGCATTGAAAGCCAAAAATAGGCCTGAGCTAGAAAATTGCAGCTATTTAGCTATTTGCCCTGGGCAGATGTTTGATATTTCCAAGAGCAAAACATCCAAAAGGAAAGCTCCCTGGCAAGAGCGATTTTGCAACACCTACCGCCATGGAATTATTTAATCCACAATGTCCATAATTGAAATAAGTAGCCACGTGGTCTTTCACTGCTGGTTTTAGCTGTCCCAGACTAAGAAAGTTTTTTGTGTTGTGAAAGTAGTCATATCAATGCTCCAGGACAGATCATTTCTGACTGTCTCCCTACGGCTAAAAAGCTTTACCTTATGAAATATAAATGTGGAAACATTCAAGTGAGATTTTTACAGGTGTCAACATGAACACTCGTTCCATTACCCATTTGTGGAATGCTAGTTAAGTCTGCTCTGCAAATACCTTTTCTTCTCTATTCCTAGAATCCCAGAGAGATCCAGGAGAGCAAGGGGAAACTGAACAGGAATCTGAGAGGTATGTTAGCAGATTCTCATTAGTTAGACTTTTCTAATCTTGTTTCTCATTATTCTTCTGAGGCATTTCATGTCTGGGAATCAGCCTCAGTTGAAAAGTGGTAGTTCCAGAGCATCAGCTCTGAGGTGAATGCAACCTCAGGATAGTAGAATGACCTTTGTCTGGCATTGAACTTTGCTGTCACTGCTCATCTCTGTGGTGGCCTCACTGACACTCACCCTGCTTGGCTGGTAGCATCACGTCTTGGGTGGATTGAGTGACTCAGTTCAGCAAACACACATGTACTGACTGCCTATAAAGAGCCAAGGACAGCACTGGACGCTAACTGACGTGTGAGGGACACAAGCCCGCCCCTGAAGAAGCTCACAGCACCGAGGGGTATTGCAGCAAGGGACTGGGGTCTGTCTCCTACTCAGACACTCCGGATGTGCTTGACCAAGGCAGGAGCTCATATTCCTGACATTTGATATGGGAAGCAGACACAAGAGGCTTGCTAAGTAAGTGCTCAGAGCAAATTGCCATTAAGCAGAGAAATTAGGACTGAGCAGATACATTTAATTCATCACTTAAAATTTGTAAGAATTTTCTGAAATTCTGAGAAAGACATCAAAGTTTTTGTCTTATGCATGCAGTTTACATAAATACATCCATGAATAAATTTCTTAATTGGAACAGCAACTTTCCCTAAGGAGGGCTTATGTTTCAAATGTTTCTGAATGTATCTCGACTTTTCTTAGCACTCAGAAATTTAGGAATATGCCTTACTGGATTTGAAGGGGGAAAGCATTTTTTTTCCACCTTCTGGAATCCCACAAGCATTCCCCGGGGCTAACCAGACACAGAGAGAAAGAACAATCATAACTTCCACATGTACAGTCTCTGTAGATCACTCAACTAGACCAATGCATTTGATTTTCAAAAGAACCCTGGAAAATTGGCTGATTAAGGTATCCACTTTTTAGATATGCAAAACTGAGGGAAAGTTGTTTTTATCAACACCACAGAGTAAAGTCATGTCCTCAAACACAGTGTTCTTCCCACAATAGCAAATTGGATGTAGGCGCTCCTGGTCCCCATGGCTGCTGACCCTTCTCTTTTCTGACTGTGGTTCAAGAAGGAAAGCAAATTGAGGCAGTGCACAGACAGGAGATTCCAACTAAACTAACTGCACTACTTCTTACAACCGGGATGGCATATAGCTCTGCCTTCTACCCGTGATGGGCACAGTACTTCTATTTTCTCCAAATAAAGAAATTGAAATATATTTATCATTATGTTTGTATTCTAGTGGCTGCTTTAGGAGAGTTGATAATTAAGGTCAAATGAAAATAATTAGCCTGGTTATTGTACACTGAGTGTTTGCTATGCGCCAGTCACAGTGAAAAATGCTTTCTATGAATCTCATTTAAACCTCATAAAATAGGTACTACAATTATCCCATTCCACAGCCTTGGAAACTGGGGCACAAAGAAGTTAAGTTACTTGCCTAGAGTTACACAGCCAGTAAGTGTTGAAGACAGCAGGATAAGTACTCTGGATTTAATCGCTATACTATGCAAACAGAATTGCTATAGTCAGAAAATTCATATTGAAACCTCATTCTCAAGTTGATGGTGTTTGGAGGTGGGGCCCTAGAGAGCTCCCTTGCCCCTTCTGCCAGGGGAGGACACAACCAGGAAGATGCTTCACCAGACACTGAACCTTCTAGTGCCTTGCTATTGAACTTCGAGCTTCCAGAACTGAGAAATAAATTTCTGTTGTCTATAAGCTACACAGTCTAGGATTTTTCTGTGATAGCAGCCCTAAGACAGAAAAATACTTGGAAATTATAGCCAATTAATGTTAAGAAATATATCAATCTATTTATTCATATAAATAGGTTGAGACATAAACCTAAGAACATTTGGGAGGATCAGGATATAAATAAATTAAGAAGTCTTTCCTCTCTACTTTGGAAAATGATTCAAAGCACTTGGGAGCAGAGAAGGTCTCCATGCCAATGTCTGACACAGGAATGTGACCATTAAAGAAAAGATAGGACACGGAATGTGGAGCAGAGAACTAAGGGAGACAGGTGGGCAGAGAGAAACTTCTCTGTCCAGGGAAAAATTCCCAAGCTACCCATTAACAATATTCATTCGCACAGCTGTTGAAGCTGAAATGTCCTTTAAGTGATGTTCTAGATCAGAATCTGGGAACAGCACCAGAATATCAACTTGCACCTGTCTGGGTACACACCTTGGCAAAGGGAATTGGGCCAAAAAAGAGACTTATTCTACCTCTTCCGTATAGTATTCTCCTTTAGCACTAAAAAACAATGCTTCTCAGTACTTATTCATCCCTTGTGTACACATGGTGCCATGAAAAATTCTAAAGAGCCCAGCCAGTGTGGCTCAGTGGTTGAAATTCCAGGAGGTCAAAGTTCAATTCTCAGTCAGGGCACATAACCGGGTTTAGGGCTAGGTCCCCAGTAGGGGACATGCAGGAGGCAGCCATCAATGATTCGCTCTCATCATTGATGTTTCTATCTTTCTCTCCCTCACCTTTACTCTGAAATCAATAAACATATACCTTAACAAATTCTAAAGAAGTGTGGTGCTTTGACTACAAGGCACCACAGATTCTTAGTAAGAAAGAACCCTGTCATTATCCCTATCAAACTGAAAGAAGTGATTAAGAAACTTGGGAATAAAAAAACACCCTAAGTGTGATTCCATGCAGGAATAGTAAAAAAACAAAACAAAAACAAACAAACAAACAAAAAACAAACAAACAAACAAAAAACCAATTACCTACTCTGGTTCTCTCCTTTTCAAGGTCACAAGTATGCAATACCTTAAAATGAAATAATTTTCCAGACTCATCATTTTATTTATTTCTGTGTTTTTATAAAGAGATTATTAGTCTTTCAAAATAACCAGAGCAAGTGAAATGGATAAGCTCATTCATGCAAACGCACAGAGGCAATGCAGACAGAGTACCATGTTGATGTGTGGTATGGTGTGTGTTTCTAACGAAAGTCAAGAAGGATTCTAAACTACCAATATACAAGAAGCCAGAACTTGCCTGATGATAGTTATTTTGTACAGTTTGGGGAGATTATGGTGGAATCTTGAGTGAATCTTCTTTGGATTGATGCTTGAAATCTTCTTGCCTTTGCCCTGGAGGAGAGAATGGACAACAAGTGTCACGAGAGGAAATATAAAGAAAATGCATCTGAATGTCACTGATCAATCATATTTGACAGACTGTTGCTTTAGCCAGTGATCACATCTGTTGCCATTAAGAAATCTTCAACAAATCATGTACATCAGACATGTCATAGGAGTGGATTGAAAATAAGTCAGGGGGAGAACCAAGATGGTGGCATAAGGTATACACCTGTACGTGCTGCCCCCCACAACCACACCAAAACTACAACTAAAAGACAAAATGGCTATCATCCAGAACCACGGGAAAGCTAGCTGAGTGGAAATTCTACAACTAGAAGGAAAGAAAAAAGCGCATTGAGAGTAGGAGGTGCAGAGGTGCCAAAAGCAGAGGTACAGAGGCGCGTGAAATGGGCTGGCAACTGGGTGCACTTTTTTTTTTTCAATTGGAAGAGAGATGCAAGTTCCCGACTGCTCTGAACTCGTTTCCGGCAAGACTCTGGGGACCCAAACTCCTACGGGGAGAAACTCGACTGTCTGGCATCGGGTCAAAAAGTGAGGGTGGCTTTCTCACAGAGCTACTCGCAGGGATCATTGTTACTGTGGGGGTGTGGGATTTGGGGACTCGGAGATGTGGAAACCCAGAGATGCAGAGATGCGGAGACAGATGACTGACAGCCATCGCTGTTTGCCCCACCCTGGTGATTCCCTGAGACCCTGCCCCACCCAATTTACAACCCCACCCAAGATGTGCCCAAAGGCTTTTGCATATGAATCGCCAGTTGGGTCAGAGAGCTCCAAAGCTTCCAAACTCCAAACAAAGAGGAGAAATCTGCAGATCTCGCTGTAGCTCCTATTGGGTAGACTCAGGCAATGGCTGACTTTGTACCTCCTTGGAGATCTGGGAGCCACCAGTGTACCCAGTGGTCAGATACCAGATTTCAACTCCTCACATCCACAAGTGACACACTCAAGAGGCAAACTCAGTGAGCACCAAAGCCCCACTGAAGCAAGTCCTGCCCCATAAGGGTGTCTCCAGCACAGCAGTTCTTCCACTATAGACACAGCGGGTCCTCGCAGTCAATTGGCCTGGAGGTCATTTCCTCCCAGGGATACAAACAGCAATAAGGCTTAACTACAATAAGACCGTGCACCCAGCCCACAAAGGGGTGCACCAAGAGTGTCTACCTCAGGTGATTGGGGAGGCTGAGCCACTGGGCCCAATAGGACACCTACCTATTCACTCCATCAACACAGGGAAGCAGCCAAAATGTGGAGATAAAGAAACATGTCACAAATGAAAGAAATGGAGGAAAGCGAACTATTGGATATACAGTTCAAAACCACAGTTATGATTACTCAAGAAACTTCTACAAACCTCTGAGAAATTTAGTGAGACCTCCGAGGAACTTAGTGAGACCTTCAATAATCTTAATGAGAATGCCAAAAATATGGAAAAGGACCAGTCAGAAATTAGGCACACACTGACTGAAATAAAGAATAATATACAGATATCCAACAGCAAACTAGAGGATCCCAAGAATCAAGTCAAAGATTTTAAATACAAGGAAGCAGAAAACACCCAACCGGAAAAGCAAAAAGAAAAAAGAATCCAAAAATATGAAGATAGTGTAAGGAGCCTCTGGGACAACTTCAAACATACCAACATCCAAATTATGGGGGTGCCAGAAGAAGAGAGAGAGCAAGGCATTGAAAGCCTATTAGAAGAAATAATGACAGAAAACTTCCCCTACCTGATGAAAGAAATAGACTTACAAGTCCAGGAAGCACAGAGAACCCCAAATAAGAGAAATCCAAAGAGGATCACACCAAGACACATCATAATTAAAATGCCAAGGGCAAAAGACAAAGAGAGAATCTTAAAAGCAGCAAGAGAAAATCAGTTAGTTACCTACAAGGGAGTACCCATACGACTCTCAGCTGATTTCTCAACAGAAACTATGCAGGCCAGAAGGGAGTGGCAAGAAATATTCAAAGTGATGAATAGAAAGAACCTACAACCAAGATTACTCTACCCAGCAAAGCTATCACGTAGAATTGAAGGTCAGATAAAGAGCTTCACAGACAAGAAAAAGCTAAAGGAGTTCATCACCACCAAACCAGTATTATATGAAATGCTGAAGGGTATTCTTTAAGAAGAAGATGAAGAAGAAGAAGAAAAATAAAGATAAAAATTATGAACAACAAAGTGACAACAAGTACATATCTATCAACAAGTGAATCTAAAAATTAAGTCAATAAAAAAATCTGATGAACAGAATAAACTGGTGAATATAATAGAAGAAGGGGCATAGAAAGGGAGTGGACTGACAATTCTCGGGGGGAAGGGGATATGAGGGGTGCGGGAACAGATTGGACAAAAATCGCACACCTATGGATGAGTACAGTGGCGGGGGGTTAGGGCATGAGGTGGGGTGGGAACCGGGTGGAAGGGAGCTATGGGGGTAAAAAAGAGGAACATCTGTAATAAGCTGAACAATAAAGATTTATTTAAAAAAAAAGAAAGAAAGAAAATAAGTCAGGGTTTATATGAAAACATTTCCCCACAGATGTTTTGTATTGCCAATTCATTGTGTGTCCTGTATTGGGTTGTGGTTGTTTTTTTTTAAGTTTACTGGTCTGGCACTGGCCTAAAAGGGAAATCTCCCTCCTGATCCTCCCTGGAAGTCAGTCCTAAGGATGAGGAGGTGCCCTGCGCTTCTGAGGACAGACCCGGGTAGCTGCCTCATGACTCCCAGCACAAGGAACACGCAGACTCTCATGAGCTGAGGCTATCCACTGTTCTCAGCTAGAAACTGGTGGTCAGGATGTGCTCCTCAAAGTAGGGAGAAGTACTTCTCTCTTTTCCTCTGGAATATGTACATTCACAGATTCGACAGGGAAAACGGGCAGCATCCTGGAAGGGAGGTGGAGAAGCAAGACTGACAGTCATATCACCTGCCTCCTTCATTTTTGGTAGCTTAAAAGAATCTAGGGATTTCCAGCTCTGTCTTGACTGTTAAACTTAAACAAGTGAAGAAAAAATAATGGCCAACACGAACTGGGTGTTTACCAAGTGCCAAAAGTGTCCTGAGAGCATTGTATGCATTAACACGGAGACATCTATTAATTCTCTGCTAAAGGGTTTCGGGACGTTCTACAGAAAATCTAAGGTAATGTCCAAATCACTGTGTGCAATTCTCTCTGTAGACAGAGGACCCATTGTGTTAGGGTTAGTGGGCTACCATCACTTCAGATAACCTAGAGAACAGTTTTAGGAATCCATTTTAATTAGAGATTCATAAAATATAGATATTTATTTAGGGTTAAAGTATTGATTAAAATAATAAAAAGTTTCACAGCTATCCACTGAGCCAAACCGGCTAGGGCTGAAGAAGCCTTCCCAATTTAAGAGCAGTTACTCCACGGCACCACTGGAATTCTGTGAGCATACACAGTGCCTTGACAAACACTGGCTGGGCTCTTACCCTGTGTAGGATGCAACCCCAGAACACAGTGGAATGGACCCTTTCATGCCATTTGTTACCTCTAGCGTCTGGCGGTACAAAGGGCTGAAAGGAAACAGCAGGAACCTGAAAGTGTTGTTTCTGCAACCTGAAAGCGACCTGAAATTTACTCCCACATAGTTTACTCACCTGAAAGAGCAGCCCCATAATCACTGTGCTGAAGGCTGCCTGTCTCTACTTACATAATCCAGCGGCTCGCTGTTCCCGTCGGCTCCCACCCCCAATATTCCCAGCCAACATCCAGGCCCTTTCATCTCTGGTCAATTATCTCTGCCTTAGTTTCAGCAGCTTAGCAAACTGAGTTCATGAGAGAGTGTGGCTTTATCAGAATAACTCTGAGTGTGCGAAGGACAGCAAGACATAAGGAATGCTTCCAAGGCTTACCAGCTTCCTTCCTGCATTTGCTTGACTGTATTCTTGGAAGACCTCCAGGGGCCTAGACCGCCTGGGCTTGCCAAGGGATTTCTTTTCTATTGGGGGATGCCACCACCCAGAACACTGAGTCAGAAGAGAGGTGAAATCCTCACAGCCATAAATCTCTGCAACAAAAGGAAGAGCTGCGAAACCCTTACTGCATTCTGCTCTTTCCATGAGAGAAAAAAATTTGTTTATAAGAACTAAATTAGGTAGGGCAAAAATTTAGTAAGATTCCTTTTTCCTGATCTTTATTTTTTTCCTGCTTCTGTGTTAAACACAAGTTTCTTTGATGTTTTGCAATTTCTTTTGTTTCCCTGTGTGTGTGCTATTGAGTTTTTGCTTTTGTTGTGTTAAGAAATTTTGGGTGGGGGGAAAAAAAACAAAAACAAAAAAACCTCTTCAAATATCAGATTTTAAAGTATAAAATTTGGCATATGATATTCCAAATGCTTTTGTTTTTAGGTGCCACAGTATGCTCAGATATTTAGAGAATATGCAGTCACAGTTTTAGGGACGATTCTAGAAGAGAATATTAAATCAGAAAAATTCTTCTAAAATTTTCATTCAATTCTTAGAGTCAGGCTGTCATTCTATGGTGTCTTCATCTTTATTTCCCCCCCTTACCTGGAAGACATCATGCTACTCTTTGGCTAATTAGGATCCCCTCAGTAGAGGCCCAGATTGAGATTTTCTCCCATCCATTTCTCATTCTGTGAATAAAGAGAAAGAGGAGATGGTTAAATGAATTTACATTAGGATGAAATTAAGACATGATTAAAAGTTTAATTCACACAGGGCAACTTGCACAACAGAAGGCAGGGTCATCCTAAAGTTTGACAATGAAATATCTGGAAAGGAGTTTATGGAAAGGTAGAATTCCTGCTTATTGCAAATTAGAGGACCCAGATGAGTCCTTTTCTAAGCAGTATATATGGTTAATCCTCTGGTCACCTTATTTCCCAGTCTAACAAAAATATCACCAGCATTTTTGCACAGATCAAGCTGTTCATTCTGGCAGTGTAGATTGAAGATGTTATTAACCATCCTGCCTTTATAGTAAATGATTGACACCACATTAAAAAAAAACCACAAATCTTTATAAAAGCAGCATCCAATGCTTCTAGTTCAATGAGAACAGTAGTAGCTATTTCACATCTTTTTAAATATTTCATTCTCACTCTCTGACTTTTCCAGCTATATAATTCAGCAACAAAATACAGTTGGCTTACAGAAGTGTTTCCATATAGTTATGTCACTGAAACATATATCCTAATATATAAAAAGCCAGGGGCCATAATGACTGAAACAAACCGATAGATGACTGAACAGCAGGCTGTGTGGAGCGACCAGGCCATCAGGGGAGGCAGTGAGGGATGACCAAACGACCAAACAGCAGGATGCGTGGGGCAACCAGGCCGGCAGGGGGCAGAGTTGGGGCAGTTGGGGGCGACCAGGTCAGCAGAGGGGGGCAGCTAGGGGCAACCAGGCCGGCGGGGGGAGCAGTGAAGGAAGACCTAATGACTGAACAGCAGGCTGCGTGGGGCAACCAGGCCAGCAGGGGGGGCAGTGAAGGGTGACCAGGACAGCAGGGGGATGCAGTTGGGGGCAATCAGGCCAGCCGGGTGGGGGGGAGTTGGGGGCAACCAGGCTGGTGGAGGAGGCAGTGGGGGATGACCAGGCTGGCAAGGCAGGGGCAGTTTGGGGTGACCAGGCTGGCAGGGGGAGGGGGATTAGGAGTGACCAGGTTGCCGGGGAGGGGGAAGTTGGGGCAACCAGGCTGGTAAGGGGGGCAGTAAGGGATGAGCAGGCCTGCAGAGGGGGGCAGTTGGGGACAACCAGGCCGGCAGAGGGGGGGCAGTTGGGGCTGACCAGGCAGGCAGACGGGTGAGCGGTTAGGAGTTAGAAGTCCAGAATTGTGAGAGGGATGTCCAACTGCAGATTTAGGCCCAATCCCGGGGATCCCAGATTGGAGAGGGTGCAGGCTGAGCTTAAGGGACCCCGACCCCGTGCACGAATTTTGTGCACCAGGCCTCTAGTCTATATATATATATATATCATCATATCTAATAAAAGAGAAACATGGTAATTAGCGTACGACTGCTACCCTTCCCATTGGCTAATCAGGGCAATATGCAAGTTAACTGCCAGCCAAGATGGCGGCCGGCAGCCAGGCAGCTTGAAATTAATATGAGGCTTGCTTGCTACAGTGACGGGGAAAACAACATTCCCCACCTGCCTTGCCGGCCTCTGAGCCTGCAGTTTGAAACATTGTAATAAATATAGAAGCTAAACAAAACCCCAGAAACCTGCTTTCAGCAAGCCGGGATCTCAGAGCTGGAGTTATACATTGTTTCGATTATAGAACCCAAACAAACCAGATACCTGCTTTCAGCAGCAGAGGCCTCAGAGCTGGAGCCAGAGCTAAAGTTGGCCCAGAATAAAAAAAGAAAAAGAAAAAAAGGAGCAGTTAGGAGCTTCAGTCACCCGTGAGCTTGAAAACAGCCCTCAGCCCCTCACCCAGACTGGTAGGCACCCCAGTGGGGACCCCTACCCTGAAGGGTGTGTGACCAGCTGCAAACAGCCATCATCCCCTCACCCAGACTGGCCAGGCACCCCACCCACCCTCATCCAGGACACCCTTCAGGGCAAACCAGCCAGTCCCACCCATGCACCAGGCCTCTATCCTATATAGTAAAAGGGTAATATGCCTCCCAGCACAGGGATCAGCAGAGCCGCGAGGCCTTCCAGCACCGGGATCAGTGGAGCTGAGAGGCCTCCCAGCACCAGGATCATGGTGACTGTGGGCAGCGCTCAAACCCCCTGATCGCCCTGCGGCTCTGTGTGTGACAGGGGGTGGGGCCACAACCTCCCTATCCACCCTGCTCTGTTCGTGACAGGGGAAAGCACCCCAACCTCCTGATTAGCCCTGCTCTGTGCCTGATATGGGGGGAGCTCCCCAACCCCCTGATCGCCCTGCGGCTCTGTGTGTGACAGGGTGTGGCGCCCCAACCCCCTGATCGGCCCTGCTCTGTGGGTGACAGGTGGTGGTGCCCCAACTCCCCTATCGGCCCTGCTCTGTGGGTGACAGGTGGTGGTGCCCCAACTCCCCTATCGGCCCTACTCTGTGAGTGACAGGGGGGAGCTCCCCAACCCCCTGATGGGCTCTGCTCTGTGCGTGACAGGGTAGAGCCATAACCTCCTCATCGGCCCTGCTCTGTGGGTTATAGAGGGCGGCGCCCCAACCCCCTGATCCGCCCTGCTCTGTGTGTGACAGGGTAGAGCCATAACCTCCCCATTGGCCCTGCGTGACTGAGGGTGGCATTGCAACCTCCCAATCCGCCCTGCTCTGTGAATGACAGGGCGCGGCGCCCCAATTCCCCAATCGGCCCTGCTCTGAGCCTGACCAGGGGCTGCAACTAGGGATTGGGCCTGTCCTCTGCCACCCGGGAGCAGGCCTAAGCCAGCAGGGCGTTATCTCCCGAGGGGTCCCAGACTGCGAGAGGGCACAGGCCAGGCTGAGGAATCCCCCCCTTCCTCCCCAAGTGCACAAATTTTTGTGCACCGGGCCTCTAGTATATATATAAAAGCTTAAGCGACCTAACGACTGGTTGGCTGGTTATTATGACGCGCACTGACCACCAGGGGGAAGATACTCAATGCAGGAGCTGCCCCCTGGTGGTCAGTGCACTCCCACAGCGGAGCGCAACTCAGCTGACCAATGGACACCAGACACAGGGCTCATGTCTAGCCACCATAGCCCGAGACTGCAGCAGAGTGGCAGCAAGCCTACTGAGCAGTGATAGTGGCAGATGCAGTGGGACCTGGATGAGCAGGAGCAGCAGGCAGTAGCGATAGGCTGCATTGAACTGCTGGTTTTGGCCTGATCCCCACAGGTCATACTGAGGGACCCCACCGGTGCATGAACCTGTGCACCGGACCTCTAGTACCAAAATGATCATAAATGGTACTTTATGCCTTTATTAAAATTTGAAGTGTTTTGCTTGGCTCTCATATAAAAGATAGTTGAAGTATTAATTGTATTTGTCAGGCATTTCTCACATTAAATATTATTTAATAAGAAATAATATCACATGTGTTTAACCCAATGGTTTTTACTCAAGTGGTGTTTTATTTGGACATGCATTGAAATATTTATGGAGCCTAATAGAAAGGGGTAATATAAGAGAGCTTGAAAAACTACACTATCAGAGATTCCATCTCTGCTAACACCTTGGGTGGGCTGGTATAACATACAAATTACACTATTAAATCCTGAAGGTTTGAAGAAAATCCGGAATGAATTCTAAATATTCAGACTAGCATCAAATTACTTTTTAAAATGAAGAATCTAACATTTAAATAAGTTATATATCATTTGGTTAATGGACTGATGTTATGTGAATATATACCAGAAACTAAAAAAATAGAGATAATATTACTTATTTCCACTCAATACAACTCACATGTGTATGGCAATATTGATGCGGTAGGGATCCTGACTAAGAGTTTTGCCACCTTTAATTAAAATTAAAAACACCAAAGCTTACTGACCAAGATATCCTAAATCAATCTGTTATATAAAATTATCTAGGATTTCTTAAAGCTGTTAAAGAACAGTCTCTTAAACAGGGTAAATAACAGTGGGAGAAAAGAAAAGTGATGGGAACATAAATTTGTTCTTTCAAAAATTTCTTTTTCATCTGGGGAGGTATGAAGAAGAGAAAAAGTGTTTGTTTTAGTATGGCACAAAATTTTAACTTTATGAAAATAGCATAATCATACTATTATTAAAAGAAACTCAAAATATATTTATAATTATTTTATGACTGTGCTTGTGCCTTTGGGAGTTGGTTTTCTCTGCTCTTTCTCTAGTCTTGGGACTGGTTCTGGAACTGTGATTATAGGAGTCAAAAGAATGGCAAGCTGCCCCTCACCCAGCCAAGCATGGAAACAGAATTACCTTGGGAAATTTTTGAAGCAGAGGAAAGATTTGGGATGCTTTCTTGATTGCTCTCTTTTCTTTGACATCAGATAGACCTACTGCTTCACACCCTCCCCTTTTCTAGTTATCTCTCCCACTCCTTACACCCTTGAACTCCTAGGACCCATCTCCTTTTTGCTAAACACTGCTGAAGAATGAATTATAGTCAACACATCCTATATAATAACAGCCTAATATACAAATCAACCGAACGACCAGTGGAAAGACTGGTCGCTATGATGTGCACTGACCACCAGGGGGCAGACGCTCAATGCAGGAGCTTCCCCCAACCCACAGGCCCCAGGACAGCCAAGGCAGGTGCCAGTGGGGGGCCCCCTGATCACCCCGCCGGTCACCCCACTGATCGGCCCTGATTGCTGGTCAGGCCTAGGGACCCTACCTGTTCACGAATTTCATACACTGGGCCTCTAGTTTATGATAAAAGCTCAAGAAGAGGCATTTGCCAATAGTATTGACACTTGCAGAATAAGGATGGTTTTGGAACTGTACTGAGAAGAATGACACAGATCTACAGTGTAATCAGTGGGGTTGCATAGAACACTTTTGGGATAGCAGGTCCCATTTTCAAGATGTCAATGGCACACTAGAGGTATGCATAACACATCATACACACCCAATCTCAGAAATCCCCAATACAGAAATCTCCCAGTGTGCTGAGGTAGGGGGGTGGGGAGTGGGGTGGAACGGATAGAGAGCCAGCCTTCAGGTACTCAAGATGCAACCAAAAAGGTGCTTCTTTTATGTATTTAGGTATTGAAGTTCTGCCTGGGATTTCCTCTGAATCAAAACTTCCACAATGAAAAAATGTATTGAAAACCAAAAAGCCTCTTAAGGCCTCAGAGGAAGAATAGAAAGCAGAGTTGGGCAGTAGAGGAGCCTGGGCTTTGAAGTCAAGCACTTTAGGGGTACAGTCTGGACTTTGCTGTATATGAGCTGTGTGGACTGCAGGTGCCATTTCTGCAGAAACTACAGACTGCCTCTACCTCTGAACAAAGAAATGAGTAAGAGTGGCCAAGGAAAGGGACTCAATTTGCACATCCGCTCACCAGCAGCACAGACCCTCCCAGGACTAGATGCTCTTATGGTGCTGAACTAAGGACTGCTACAGAGAGCCACAAGAGAAACAACCCAGAGTGAGCTTGTGGGATCACCCATATCTGATACGTCCTACTCTGTACTTCTTGAAGGAAGCAATAAACCTCCTCTTATTTGAGTAAATGCCGATTGGGCAGTTACTTTTTTTTTGCTTGGCCAACTCACAAAGAGAAAAATCAACCCGAATGTTTTACAAATGAGGAAATAGAATAGGAAGATCGGGTTTTGCATAGAAATGCATTCCTCAGGTCCCCAAATAGACACATGTAATGATTGGACATAGAATATCCTCAATAAGAGGTCCAGGTTATTATGGAAGAATGGCCTAGTTTCAAGAGCAGAGACTGCTGTCTTTTTAGAGCCCCTCAAGTCACTGTATACAGGAGTTCACCTATTCCTTATTCATCAGATTAAACTTGCTACATAGGATAAATGTAAAGACAGGTAGAAATCTATAGACCAATGGAAATTGCGAAACCAGAAATAGTCAGTAGTTCAGGATTCATTAAGAGAGGGAAAGAAAGAAGAAAAAGAAAGAAAGAGAGAGAGAGAGAGAGAGAGAGAGAGAGAGAGAGAGAGAGAGAGAGAGAGAGAAGGGAAGAAAGAAAGAAAGAAAGAAAGAAAGAAAGAAAGAAAGAAAGAAAGAAAGAAAGAAGAAGGAAGGAAGGAAGGAAGGAAGGAAGGAAGGAAGGAAGGAAGGAAGGAAGGAAGGAAGGAAGGAAGAAAGAAAGAAAGAAAGAAAGAAAGAAAGAAAGAAAGAAAGAAAGAAAGAAAGAAAGGAAGAAAGGAAGGAAAAAGAGAGAAAGGGAGGGAGGAAGGAAGGGGACAAGACTACCCACATATCAAATTGGAGGCAAAGAATCATCCCCTCTCTCCAACCTACTTATTTATGGAATGCAATATTCACAAACATACAATGATTGAGAATCTCCACACATCCATAGTAAACTTTAAGTTCAATACTGGAAGCTTTCTAGAGATAAGCACAGATTAGTTTGGTTTTGAGTCTTCAGTTGAAGAAGAAAAAAATGTAAATAATTCCATTATGGAAATTCAAGGCAAAGAGCAAGGGAAGTGTTCCTAGTGCCAAAGATGGAAGATTTCATGAAACAGCCAACCATCAGTTATCAGCAATACCCTGGCATTAAAGTTTGGCTCTGCCTACATGCATCCTACATATTTTATTCACATTAAGCACTGGAATATTATCCTCTTTTAACAACTGAGTTATACTTGTCAATTCATTTTTAATCTGTGCATGACGACAATTCTCCAATTTGTAGAATTTTAGTTTGTCTATATTTCTACAGCCTAATTAGATAGATGGCTATTAAAATTTATTTAGAGTTATTTTTGGCTATCCCTTAAAGCTTTGTGTATTTCAAATATCTATGGCAGGACTAAAAAGAAATGCGGCTTCCAATACTGATTGGTTATTAAATAAGTTCACCAATATATTACCTTGTCAACAATATATTAATCTTGGCAAAGGAATGAAATTCTGAATGCATTTGTAGTGCCCCTGCTGATAATTGGCTTGCTGAAATCTTGTTATAATTTGTCACCAGGTCTCAGGTACATTTCGAAATAGGTGATTTTCTGGATCCTTTCTCTTATGAAGTGGTTCTCTCATTGTAAATTCCTTGGCTTTGACTTAAGAGAACTTCAGAGCCAAACTAAATACATTACTGATAATATAGAACACCATGCCCACCTGAATGAAAATTTCAGAATATCAGAGCCAAAGGTTCCCCAACTTTTCTTCAGAATAATTTGATCACAAGAGCATTAAAACGTGAAATGAGCCCCAACAAAAACAATGTGTTTTTTGTCTTCCCACCTGGCTATTTATTTGCGTTGGTAGTTGAGTCACACCCATTCTGTAGGTGTGTCACACGCCCATTCACTCTGCCACCTTGGCAGTCATATGCCTTCTTGATCCAAGAATAAGGAGTAGCCAGAATGCTCGCTGTCAGCAAGTATCTAATCTCAGAATGAATGAGCGGCAGAGGTTTGGGGTAACCATTTTATAAGCTCCATGCCTGTCGCTCTGAGGTTGACTGCCTAAGGAGAATCAGTGAGCTTACTCACAGCGTAATTAAGTGGCAATGTCAGGGGGTCAGGCAGCATCATCTTCTCCAGCCAAAAACATTTGGAACCCTCATGTGCTGATTTATGATTGTGTTGCCTGGCCAACCACCAGGAACCCAGCTTCCTTAACTCATCAAGGCCACACTCTGAAAAGCTAATCCCTGTCTTTTTAATGACATCTCTTCATTTATGGAGTCTCACACATTCTCAGGATGCACCCCGCCAATTACATGGGTTGAAATGACTGGTGCTGGCCTCCTTGTGATGTTCATGAATTATGGCTTCCTTGATATCTTCTCTGTGTGACCTTTTACTGTAATCTACAATGAAGTTATTGCTGAAATTGCAGCAAGATTATGCCATATTTCAACTATCTATGTATGCTTAGTAAGAGCATTTACACAATTAACACTTTCTTGTTAAACCAAATGAAAAACTCATTTTACCTGGGCATTCCACAGGTAAAACCTCCTCTTGAGTTATCTTGCAGATTTCCTCTGATAGGAAAATAAGGATAGAAAACTGTTATACTCTTGTAACCTACAAACCACAAAACCTCTCATTTGTATTCCTATGTAACTAAAAGAAAATGGCATCCTAAATTTTGACAAATAGGCTTGCAATAATCCACCTGGTTTCTTCAGCTACTCCTTTGGAATCTAAGTACTAGTTTTATTAATTGAAATAAAAGTATCAAGCTAAATTATAAATCGAGTCTCCGGAGGGGACCAGTCCTGCTGACATCTTGACTTTAGGCTAGTGAAATTGACTTCAAACTTTTGGCTTCCAAAACAGTAACAGAATAAATTGTGTTGTTTTAAGCAACTAAGTTTGTGGTAGGTTGTTACATCAGCAAGAGGAAACCAATACATACTCATCTGTCAAATAAATACAGTAGTCCTCCCTTATCCATGATTTCATTTTTCACAGTTTCAGTTACCTGTGTCTACCAAGGTCCAAAAATATTAAATCGACAATTATAGAAAAAAGTAATTCATAAGTTTTAAATTGCATGCTATTCTGAGTAGCATGATGAAATCTCCCACTGTCCCTTTCTGGCCTACTCTGGGAATGAAGCATCCCTTTGTCCAACTATCCACGCTATTTACCTTCCTGGCCCAGCTCATTAATCACTTTCAGTTATCTTATCAAATGTTGTAGTATCACAGTGCATGTGTTCAAGTAATACATCACTTAAGAATGGCCAAAAGCCATTCACATAACGTTTTTTAGAGTATCTATATATATATATATGCCCAACAACCGAACATCTGAACGACCAGAATGACCGGAGTGACTGGTCGCTACCGTGGCCAACAGGCCCGATCAGGGCCCAATCCGCCCCCCGCACCAAAACTCCCATTGTCCCTCCCCCTGGCCAGCCCCACCCTTGGCTGCCCTCCCATCTCTCTCCTGTTCTGAGGGTCACAAGAGCTGCCCTGAGGCCTGGAGCCCCAGAGGGGAGGGGCTTGGTTCCTGGCTGTGCTCCTCCAGACTTTGAGAGCTACAAATTACAAATGTGGCTGCCATGATGGAGGCCTGGCTGGGAAGTGGGAAGAACGCACAGCAAAGAGGGTGAGAACTGAGGAAAAGCCTGCTGGGAAGAACCTGCGCTAGGGGCAGCCACGCCCCCCACCCCCAACTCCAGCCCAGCCTCACAGGCTGCCTGGCATATGCTTCTCTGAAGTGGGTGTAGAGAGGGCTCCTGGGGCACATGAGGGGGGCGCACTGCAACCCCTGCACATCACCGTTGCCCCTCACTAACCTGTGCCTGCCGCCGCATGACCGCCCACCCACGCTGCAGCCACCACCTCCTTGTGCTCACACAGCCACCAAAGCCTTCTCCCGCACTGCGCCCCTGGCTGGCCTCAGGCACCTCATTTTCACCCCATCCTGTTTATAATGATAGGGAGGAACAGGATAGTCTGGTCCAGCATGCACCCGCATTCCCTCCTTCCGCTGCAGCTGACTTCCTGGGTCCTCCATTCTGTGGTGACAGATAAGGCCAACCTGGGCAAATTCCTGGTGCCCTCGTGTGAGGCATAATTCTCAAAAACCCAGAGCCCAGTCTACAGGAGGGCACTTTGTGGAGGAAGAACTCTACAACTCCCAGGAAGCACCGCACCTCCTACAGCCCTGAAGCTTGTGAAGGAGACTGAGAAAATGTGTGAAAGAATGTGCCGTGCTGGTGCTCTGGGTGGCCCCTGTGCAGTGCCTGATCTTGGGGGACCAGGTGGGACATACACTAACTGCCTGTGGCTCCTCCCCCTAGTCGGTCCCACCCCTAATCGCCCCCCTCATCAGGGGCAGTCTGGCAGACCTCCCACAGCCCCTCCCCCATGCTGACCTGGTCTGATGGCCCCCATCAGGGCGAGCCAGCAGTACCCAACCATGCACGAATTCATGCACCTGGACTCTAGTATTGTTGTAATAGTTATATTTTATTATTAGTTACTAGAGGCCTGGTGCATAAAATTCATGCATGGGGGGGAGTCCCTCAGCCTAGCCTGCACCCTCTCCATTCTGGGACCCCCCCTCTCCATTCTGGGACCCCTTGGGGGATGTCCAACTGCCGGTTTAGGCCTGATCCCTGTGGGCAGTCAGACATCCCTCTCACAATCCAGGACTGCTGGCTCCTAACTGCTCACCTGCCTGCCTGCCTGATTGCCCCTAACCACTCTGCCTGCCAGCCTGGTTGCCCCTAACTGCCCTCCCCTGCTGGCCTGGTCATCCCTAACTACTCACCCCTGCCAGCCTGGTCGTCTCTAACTGCCCTCCCCTGCTGACCTGGTTGCCACTAACTGCTCTCCCCTGCTGTCCTGGTCACCCCTAACCACCACTGCCTTGGCCCCTGCCATTGTGGCTTTGTCCGTAAGGATGTCCAGAAGGATGTCTGGAAGATGCCCAGTCTAATTAGCATATTACCCTTTTATTAGTATAGATTATTAATTTCTTACTGTGCAAAATTTATAAGTTGAAGCTTATCCTATGGTAGGAAAAAACAGGATTTGCTACTCTCCATTCTTTCAGGCATCCAAGAGGGGGATGTCTTGGAATATATCTCCTGCAGATAAGTGGGGAATACTGTAATTCAAAAGACTTCCTGTTAATTTGGACAATATAAAAATTCATATTTTCTGCTTTTTTTTCATTTTAGCCATTTTTGGGAGTGGATATTTCATTGTAGTTTTAATATGCACTTCCCTGATTACAAATAAAATTTAGCAATCTTTACATGATTAATGGCCAATTAGATTTCCTCTTTTATGAAGTTCTCATTTATGTTTTACCCATTTTTTTATTGTTATCATTTTCTTATTTATTTGTAGGTATGATCTGCAAATTCAATAAACTAACCTTGTTTGGAATATAAATATGGATATAGATTTGGATATGGATATTGATCTATAATTATCACTCACTACATAGTTCATCTTTCCATTCTTGTGTTGTTTCTTTTGATGAACCCAAGATCTTTAATGCAGTCACTTTTCATCATCTGTTTTTTAATGATTAAGGAGGTTAAGAAATTAATCTCCTGCCTTGAGACCATGAAGATAATCTCCTATATAACATTCTGAGAGTATTATGATTTTATTGTATTTATCCTTTTCATACAGCTAGAATTGATCTTAGCTATGTTGTGAGATAGGTATCAATTTCATTTTTCTTCATACAAATACCCAATTTTCTTATAATCAGTTGTTGAAAATGTAATCATTTTCTACTTCTGCAGCACCAGTTCTGTATGTGTATATGCACATATTTTTTTCCATTGACCTCTTTATGTACCCTTATTCCTAAACCCCATTTTCTTTATTGCTATAGTTTTATAATAATTCATGAAATTTGTTAGATTGAGTCCTCCCACTTAGTTCTATTTCTTGAATGTCTCAGCTATTCTTAGACTTTTACAGTTTATGTAAATTTAACTTGTTAATTTCTACCAAAAACCTATTTGTATTTGTGTTAAATTATATAGAGTATCATTCAATTTAGGAAAGTTGATATTTTTAAAACACTGAGCCTATTTAATCTGTATAGACATGAAATATCTTTCCATGCATTTAATTCATTGTTAATGGCTATCAATGAGGCTTTATAATTTCTTTTATAAATAAGTTTATTTTTAAAACATTCAATTTTGTTATTGTATTCATTTCTATATTATATAATAGGTGATGCTATAGTAAAAGGCGTCTTTGTTTAAAAAATCAATATTATTAAAATATTACAGATATTTTAATAAAAATATATACTTAATTTTATGCTTAATTTTAAACAAAATATTCCTACTATAAGCTCTAAGTGAGTTCCAGAACTGCAATCACATCAAATGCAAAGTCATGTTACTGTGAAGTTAATCAAATGACTGATGGAGCCTGCAGAGGCAGTAGCTCTAGAAGTCCAGGACCCAAGGACTGGAGTGAATTGCTTGTTGCATTCCCTCTAAATTCACATTAGCACTGGAGATCACTGGATCATCAAAGCACAGAAAATGTTTTAAAGACTGAAAAATAAACTGATGAAAAAGTAATTCCAGAGGCACAGATGCATGGAACAGACTGGCAGATCTCAGAGGAAGGGGGTTGGGAGACACTGGAAGGGATTCACCCAAGAATATATATGCATAACCCATGGACCCAGACAATAGTGCAGTGAAGGCCTGGGCAAGGGCAGGGATGGGTGAAGGGGGCAAAGGGAGAGGAAATGGGGGACACCTTTAATGCTGTCAACAATAAAAAATAAAAAATAAATGAACATATTTACATTAACTCTAATAAAATAAACTGGTGACTTTTTAAAATATTTTTTTATTGATTTCAGAGAGGAAGGACGAGGGAGAGAGAGAAACATCAATGATTAGAGAGAATCATTGATTGGCTGCCTCCTGCATGCCCCCTACTGGGGATTGAGCCCACAATCTGGGCATGTGCCCTGACTGGGAATTGAACCATGACCTCCTGGCTCATAGGTCCAACCATGGAGTCACACTGGCCGAGTTAAACTCGTGATTTTGAATTCTAATTTCCACACATAGTTAAAGAAATGTAAGTTTCAAGAACAATGAGTTTCTTTTTTTTACCTGACAATGATAAATGGTGGTAAGAGTATAGAAAAACAAACCCTCTCATATACTGATGTCAGTTTTGTAAATTGGTATAAACCTTTTGGAGAACAATTTAGCAATTCCTACCAAAATGTAATATGCTCGTACCTATTGTACCAGCAATTCTACTATTAGAAAGTTACACCATGGATATGTTCGTACACATGCACAGAGAGTATGGACAAGAATGCTCAATGCAGGTAAAATGTTCATTCCTCCTAAATGACAATCAGAATACACACACCATTTTATATTCATACTAGAGGCCCTGTACACGAAATTCGTGCACTCGCGGGGGTGGGGGGGTGGTGTCCCTCAGCCCAGCCTGTACCCTCTCTCAGCCTGGGAGTCCTTGGGGGATGTCCAATTGACATCCTTAGTGCTGCTGCAGAGGTGGGAGAGGCTCCTGCCACCACCGCTGTGTGCTCGCCAGCCATGAGCCTGGCTCAGGGCTTTTGGTTGAGTGGCATTTCCCCTGTGGGAGCACACTGACCACCAGGGAGCAGCTCCTGTGTTGATTGTCTGCCCCCTGGTGATCAGTGCATGTCATAGCAACCAGTCATTTCTCTGTTCAGTTGATTTGCATATTAGCCTTTTATTTATAGGATGAAGCATGCTCATATAGTTGAGGGTAAGGTAGAAATACGAAGCCATGAGTATAGTATAAACCCATAATTATTTTTTAAGATTAGATAGATAATAGATGATAGAGAGATAGAATATTAAGGTGCTCCAGAGGAAAAGGACCAATCAGATTGATGGATGGATGGATGGATGGATGGATGGATGGACGGACACATAGAGGGGTAGAAAGAAATGCTTATACATTCATGGAAATTTTCTTAATGAAACACTGGAAACTTAAAAGTTGCCTCAAGTGAGGCAAACTGGGGAAGATGATTGATTTGGTTTTATCTAGTCTGGGTGCAGATCTTGTATTAGTATTTGACATGTCTGCTTCAGCATCTGACAAAATGCTTTATCTTATTGTCTCTGGTTGAGCATCAGAATCATTGTGTGCAAGCATCTAAAAATACAAAATTTTTGAGATTCTATGACCCAGAAACCTGTACCTTCAAAGATATCCACAAAAGCCAATTAGACTCCATTCATCCTAAGACCTCTTATTTTAGTTACTACTTAAACTTTCTGTTGACCATTAATGGTTCAAATCCCCTAGTGCTATTTGAATCACCTATTTTCTCCAATATTTTTGCAATCTGTTCATCAGCTGCCTTTGCTTTTTCCTTCTTTGAAACTACCATTTATTGAGTATCTACTATGTGGCAAGTGATCTGCTAGAAACCGTATACAAATGAGCTCTAATCTTCTCAGTCATACAAGGTGAGTATCGCCTGTGCTGTTTTTAGTTGGGGAAGCTGAAACAGCAAGAGAGATTCAGTAGCTTGTCCAGGGGGATACAGTGGAAGGAGCTCTACCTGATCCATGTGTGTTCTTTCTACTCCATCCTGCTGGCTCTCCTGAGACTCTGCAGCACCATGGAAACCGCCACTATCCACTTTCTTTGATGTATCCATCTCTCTGCTATGTGAGTTTCATTTTTGCCTCCTACCTCTTGAGGTGGAGTTCCCAAGGGCAGAATTCCTTGTAAAGTCAAACTCCTCTCTGACCTCAATTCCTGTTTCTAGAGTAGTGATTTCAACCTTTTTCATCTCATAGCATATAAAAACTCATTACTAAAATTCTGCAGCGCACCCCCAAGAAATTATATTTTTTGCTGTCCTGACAAAAAAAAATAGGTATAACTTTGATTCATTCACACTGGACAGCTATTGTTGTATTGTCTTTTTTTTTTTCACTCTATGGGAAAAGAGATCAGTGTCCCTGACTAAATAGGCATTGCATGTTTTAAAAATTCTTGAGCCCTAACCAGTTTGGCTCAGTGGATAGAGCGTCGGCCTGCGATCTGAAAGGTCCTAGGTTCGATTCTGGTCAAGGGCATGTACCTTGGTTGCAGGCACATCCCCAGTTGGGAGTGTGCAGAAGGCAGCTGATTGATGTTTCTCTCTCATCGATGTTTATAACTCTCTATCCCTCTCCCTTCCTCTCTGTAAAAAAATCAATAAAATATAAAAAAAAAATTCTTGAAACACACCAGGTGAAAATCGCTGTTCTAGAGGATAACTCCTGGATCTATGCTGAAAATGATTTATAATTTTATTCTGTTTAGAATAAATTATTTCTAAAATCTAAAGTTTCTTGAGTATCATTTCTATTTTTCTCCTAAAACCATCTCACTCAGACTTTCCCAGCCTCAGCTCTGATGACATTTTGGACCAGATAATTCTTTGTTATCGTGAGTCACTTGTGCATTATAGGATGTACACCCACTAGATGCCAGTAACATTCACTGCCCCCAGTTGTGACAACTAAAATGTTCTCATACATTGCAAAATATCCCATGTATATGTGTGTGTATGTGTGTGTGTGTAAAATCGCTCCACTTGAAAACCACTGAATTTTAACTGGATGCCCTGACAGCCCATTTGACCAAATTTAAATTGATAATCTCCTCCCAAACATCTCCTTCTCATTCCTTAATGTCTATTAGAGGGCCCAATTTGTTTCCTCAGTCATTCATGCTTTGAACCTCCATACCATTCATCTCTGCCTCAGCCTTTACTCCCAATCCTTCACACCCAACTATCACTCTGACATATAGCATTGATTTTAACTTCTGAGTCTCTCCTTTAATTTTCTATTTCTCTCTCTGATTCTAGCCTCCATTCCTTCACACTAAGTCAAATAACCTTCTTATGTCCTCCCGACCTTTAATCCATCTTATCCAATGATGTCAGTTAAGACTTTCTCAAGGGTAGGCGGTACGATGTTCCTTCTTTTCTGGGGACCTTCAGCACTTGGCTGTCATAGACCTAATTAAGAATAATGCCGGGAGCCGGTCCATGCTTGCTGTTTCAAGGGACCTGGCATATATGGCATACTGTTCTTAATATGTTTGCTCACCTTCTTGGCACTATGTGTTTTAACCAAGGTCTCTGAGAAAGGTTGTTTCCCCAGGTAGGGATTTTCCCCTGAAGTTAGGGAGGGAATAAAACCTCTTAACTAAGTGCCAGGCGGGTAATTAATCACTTTAACTACGAACAATCATGCTTAAGCTACATAATCTTTACTCCCTGGAATGGAGATAAGAAACGCCCTAACCTTTGAAATAGAGATTGATAGGATTGGAATCAACTGGTATAAATACAGATGTAAGAAGACAGAACCAGGAGAGACAGAACCTACACAGAACGTTCTCTAGAGACAGAAGAACTTCGCTGGAGAGAACATGGCAAAAGATCCTGGACAGAAACTGGCCTCAGAACCTAGAGACAGAACCTAGCGAGAGAACATGGCAAAAGATCCTGGACTGAACCTGACTACAGAAACTGGCAAGAGAACCTGACTAGAACCTGGTGACTGAACCTGGCTGGAGAACCTGGACAGAACCTGGCTGGAGAACCTAGCGAGGGAACTTGGCTACAGAACCTGGCTGGAGAACCTGGAGAACCTGGCTGGAGATCCTAGCAAGAGAACATGGACACAGAACCTGGCTGGAGATCCTAAGCAGAACTTCGCTGGAGATCCAGACCAGAACTTGGCTGGAGATCCTGGCTAGAGATCCTGGTTAGGCTGCTGATCAACTGAACGCTGTCTCCGTGTCATTCCTTCTTCGCCGACTCCATCCACGCCTTTGGGGACCCCTGGACCCGCTGGGGCTGGACCCCGGCAGAATAATTTGCTCACCCCTGCATTTCAGGGCCTCCACCGTATGGCACCGCCACCCTTTCCAGCTTTGTGCCACACATTTGCTCCACTTGCTTATTGCTCATCCAAAAGGGCTTGTGCGTGTGGTCCAACACCTTGTATTCATATTCTTACCTCAGTTGGCGAGTCTTCTTCCTCAATTTTCCCTAAAAAACAAACAAACAAATAAAACAAACAAACAAAAAATCCTCACTCTTCTTTCAAGGCCAATCTGAAATCCTACATTGCTCACAAATCATCTTATGGTTGATCCAACCAAATGTGTTCTCTTTCCCCTTTCAATGCCTTTAATTGTTCATATTTGCCTCTCTTGTTACCTGCACATCATCCCCTGATGTCCTGTTTGTGGTGCTAATAGCATCCTCCCTGCTAGATTGTAACCTTATTGATGGCATAATGTTGGTCATATTCTTTATGTATATAGCAGTACCTAGAACAACTGTACGTAGTTTAGATTTTCTTAATTATGTGTCTGAGTAACAAAAGTGAACTTATTTGCCTACTATCTTAGGTCAGCTCATCACCATCCTTCTCTTGAGTAATTGGTCTCTCACCTGGCTTTCTGACTCATATTCCTCCAACCCATTCTCTGCCTGCTACAAAAGTAAGCTTTCCAAACACCAGTCTGATCATGCAAGACATTGACTTAGAATAGTTCCCATCGCCTACGGGACAGATGTGAGGCATACAAAACCCTCTGTGTTCTTGCTGCCCTGATTTTTCTAGGCAGTTCTACCTTCAACCATATTCTTGTGACATGTTGGTGAGTTTCCAGTTCCAGCTGTTATGTCAAGCTTCTTTCCTCTTTTCTTCCATACCTTTACTCACACTGCTCCTTCTGCCAAGAGGGCCTTTGCCCAACTATATCCACCAGCAACATCTGTTCATCTGTCACCACTGTGCAGAGAAAGCCCTGGCCCTCCCACAATCAACCTCTCCCTTCTTTGAATACCCACTGCATCCGACATGCTTCTATCACAGTACCTGTAATACTTTGCTCTGCTTATTTTTACGTGTCTGAACCCAACTACTGCACAGTAGACACTGAGAGAAATGCATTATGTTATACAGAACTTTGTATTTCTGAAAAGTGCCTAACAATGAAGGAAGCTAATGAAAACTGTCTTGCTGAATGACTGACTGACTGGGTGAACCCATGAATCTAAACCAGAAAATCTATTTTAGTTATCGATTAGGAAAGTAAGAAGACAATGTTTTAAAATGCCACCACCTAGAAAAATCTATTTATTTTTGTAAGACTTGAGTATGTGACATCATAAAGAGCAGAAATAATCTAAATGAGTCAATTTTATTGCCATTTGTCAGTTTTATATTTTAAAAATCCTAAATGTTTTACGTATTCCCTTGGCTTGGTTAACAAGATATTCAGGAAATCATTTCACTCTCTTTCCATACTGGAGCTATTATGAAAATAAATTTCCACATGGGTTTTAACTAATTTCTGCCCACAGGTACCATAAAAGAATATCCCTCTACTGAGAAGCACCAGGAAGTTTGCTTCTTTCTTCAGGTTCTGCTTTGCCAGCAGCTATTCCTTTTCACTGTGTTAGGGCGTCTACTTAAGATACCACTCTGCTTGGTTCCTTCCACTTCTTGATCCTTCACCCCTCTCTCACATCTATCTTATGATTAAAAAGAGTTTTAGGACACACCAAAAAAGCAAATGTGTTAAATCACATACTTATGTAAACATTTCTTTATCAAAAGATACTGTGCTGTGATTAGTATATTTCTGTTCCTGGAAAGAAAATAGGTGAGCTTTATCATTGCTGACCTCATGTGCAGCAATGGCTTTTTAAATGTATTTCTGCATTTGAACTCTGGCCCTGGTTCTTAAAACTGACAACAGCCCGCCTACCAGAGGTTCATCTATCTACCTCTGGAGAAAGAGGGTCCAAGTATGATCAATGAAGACCGTTTTATGTTTACAATTTGTGGTTTAATCCTAAGAAGTTGGAAGGTGAAAATGGGAAGGTGCAAAGTTATGCTGACTTGGTCTGGGCCTCACACACCTCAGCTGCACCTGCTCAGGTGTATATAGTCAAATGCAGGTAATCTAGTCCCCTGTATTTGGTGACGGGCAAGCTGACAGGTGTTCTAGGATTGCCTCAGCTATAGATATAGAGCAACTCCGATGGGTTCACACGTCCACCCTTCAGCACACTACCTTAGGCATGCCCTCTGTGTGGCTGTGGCAGAGGGAAGATTGCAAGTAGAGACATAAAGGTACCTTTCCAAGTTTCTGCTAGCATCCTATTGCTCAAAGAAAGTCCCACGGTCAGGTCCAGAGTTGCAGTGCACAGACATGGCAAGGTAACCTTTCCACAGGTGTGGATAGAAGGTTGCGTAAAGAATGGGTCCTTGATGTAATCAACCTACCACAATGCAGATGAGATCAATTGGGTCACTCGAGAAAGGTCACCAACTACTAGGAGCCTGGAGTCCCTACTAGACCTCTTTGACTCCAGCACCTGACTTTTAACAGCTACAATAGACAGAGAGTCCTTAATGTATCATGTGACAGCCAGCAAGTCAGTTAGCAAATGTATCAAGGAAAGTATGGGGTCACTAAAATTTTAAAGAGATGGAATAGAAAGTCCAATTTTATTGTTAAAGTAGAAAACAATGAAAGCCAAGAATAAAATTGTGAGGACAGAGCCACAGTGAGAGAAGTGGTTCTGAAGCACATGCCTCTGAGTCTGCAAAAAGAACAAAAGCTGTCTGGCTAGGAGGGCAAAGCATTTTACAAAGGAATAAAGGAGGAATGAAATGAAAGGATGAAAATCTGAGTTTATACCATTTACATTTCAAACTTTACTAATTTCTGTGTCTGGGTATTATTTTTCTAATTTATTTTTGTTTCAGCTTTATTGAAGTCTCATTGACAAGTAAAGTGGTAAGATATTTAAAGTATACCATGTGATGACTTGATATGGGTACATATTGTGAAAGGATTTCCACCCTCCAATCAAGTTAATTAACATTGAATTTTCTTTTTCACTGGGTAGCAAAGTGTGCATTTTAAAAATAGATTTCATAATAAAAAATACTATACAGTGGACCTTCCTAAGATTTGCTTTTTTTAAAAAAAGCACCTTACAAATTATGAGCCCTTTAGAAATTCGGAGAAATAGTCATAAGGGTAGAGTCAACCATCTTTCTTCAGTGAATTAGACCAGCCAGTTAACCTTCTGAGTCACCTTCTGTTTTTAGGATTTTACATGCCTTTGAAGGAAACAAGATAGCTAAGGTAAATAAATATATCCGATGACTACTTTCTTAAAAGTAATCTTGATTGTTCCTTAGAGTAGTGTCAGGGCTGAATAAAATTAAGAGCACACAAAGAGATCTTTAGTGTTAATTCATCTAAAATAGATGCTTCATGAAGGGACCAACGTGAGGTTATTGCCACCTACATTCAAATTCAACACAGAGTAAAATAGACAGGTAACATTTTTCATAGCTGATGAGTGACTTTGAATTTAATTTTATCCTGTGGCTAACTTCTAACTCTGTGTCTCGTCTGACACAACCGTTTTCATTACAGGGCTCATCTGAATGTCACAATGACTTTCAAGAGTATTAGTGTCACTATTACTTGTCACTTTCACCTATTTGTCCTGCTGTGTTGACTTTTCACCTTCAAAGTCTCTGATGCTTCCTTATAGGGTACATTAGAGGCCACACAAGAAAGTTGTATTCTTTCTTCTTAGAGGCAATTGCTTAGGCTGGACAGGAATGTTGCGTGTTAATGGGATAAGTGCCAAGAAAGCCAGAATCTACAGTAGGTTATCCAGGGCTTCTCTGTTACCATGGCAGTCATTTTCAACTAACTTGTCCACACGAATTTGTCATATTATCATTAGTAATCGTAGTAGGAATAGGAATAGTTAACCATATTTTGCATGCTGAATTTGGCATTTCACCCATTTTATCTTATTTAATCTTCACAACAGCTTTTCCAGAAGTTACCATTATGCATATTTTTCAAACAAAGAAATTGAGGTTTACAGAGATTGAATTATTGTTCCAGGTCAACAACTGAGTTATTGGCAGAGCTTGCCTTCAATTTTAAGCTATGGTTCTTTCTCCATGGGAAACTGCTTCTTTTCTTATTCTTGCACCTTAACTTGGAAAGATAAAGCTATATGTCAAGGTCCAAATCCTATGGATTTCCCATGGCTTTGTATTCACCGTACAACCTTTTAAAAAGTCCAGCCAACTCCTTGGTGTAGTAGAGCCTGGAGGTTCAGGGACTCAGTTCTGGTTCTCTTATTGAATTGACTGTGTGATCTTATATAGGTCATCTACCCTTGCCCAGTTGGTGTCCCCAGTTCTCGGAGCAAGTTACTATTTTTGTACTACCCACTTCTCAGGATATTTTGTGAGGACCAATGAGAATTAAGTAGGTGAAAGGACTTCGCAAACTGTATAGCAATGCACACATGCTATTGTGATTTCTGCCTTATTAATCTCCTGCTTGGGCCTTGGAACAGCTGTGTCATGTTCTATTTCCAAAAAGGATGCATAGCTGGGCAGTCAGGCTAATATTATTCCACCTTTAACTAGATTACCCTCCCGCTGACCCTCTGCTCCTTTCCCATGAATGTTGATGATTTATCTTTTCAAAGCAAAACAATATGTTCTGACCGCTTCCCTCCTCCGACTGCACTTGTCGCTCTGTGCTTGCCTGTTGTGTTTTTTCTACAGGACTCAAAGAATGGGAACCTAATGCAAACACCACTGCCAATTAACACACGCTTACAGCTCTTGCAAATGATTGTTCCCTGTCTCCCAGAACTCAAAGGGCGCAGTTTTTCATCTGTGAATTTTTCACGGCCCTATGAAAATATTCAGCTATGTGATGCAGACATTCTGCACTTAGAAGCAAGCTGTTTCTGTGATTGAGATTTTACAATTTATTAGTGATGTCCCGAGGATCCCACGAGGCATTCTGCAAAATCTCCTTATCCTAAAGCCACCTTGTTAGAAAGTGTCTTTGATCTGATCCAAACCAGGATATAAGCCTCGCCTACCTCAACTGAGGGAAATGGCCATAGGGTGGCCAGCTGTCCTGCTTAAGCAGACACTGCCCCATTTTTAGCACGAGGTCCCGGGAAACCCCTCAGCCCTGAGTGCACCGGAGGGTTAGTCACCCTGGAAATGGTGCATCTACTTCCTGCTCCTGCCCTGGCTCTTTGCCCTCTGCATTTGTCAGGCTCCCAGCGCCGTGAATAATTTTCACCTACCTGTTACTTGCATAAAGTCTATTTGGAACAGCATTAAAAAAATAAAAATACCTTAAAACTTTATTTTTGCTCTCTCACAAAATACCCAGAAGCTGTGGCTGAGCTCCCGCTGTTCACATCTAAAGAACACAGGCGCCAGTACTGCTGCCTGTCACCTCCAGAGTCACTAGGGTCCTCGCTGCATATTTTGTATTCAAAACTCTTGATAAATTATCGGGTGGTTTTCATGGTTGTAGTCCTCGCAGAACAATAAAGCAAAAATGTTTGTCATCCATGTAGTACAGCTGCAAAAAGTGTGTGGGAGTGATAATTGGATGACACCCAGGGAAGGGGAAAAACATGAAAAAAAAAAAAAATCTTTTCAGGGAGGATGCAATGGCTTGTGGAAAGCCAGCCAGTGGCTGGACAAGCTCCCTGGCCAGGCCCTGCCTGAGGAGCGCCCTTGTCTTGCTGGCCAAGGCAGGTTCCAGCAAGACCCTGGTCCCAGGCCCCAGGCCACACCCGTGGGTGTCAGGTTCAATGCTTTCCACTCACTTTGGCAGCCGGGGTAGCCTGAGGGAAAACTACATTTCTGTTTCCAAGGGGGCCACCGAGCTATAAAAGGCCAATTGCCTTTAACCCTCAAGAAGACCCTTTGATGGCAGGGCTTTGATCCCCATAGGCTCATGTGCACCGGGACAGGCAGCTGTCAGGACTGCGCCTCTGGCAGAAACACGGAGGGGAACGTGGGTTGCCATGAAAGAAACACTACAAATGTTTGATCCTCTTCTCCCCACCCTCCCCCTCTCAGATTCCTCCTGGACAATGGAGGACACTTGGGAGAATCAGTAAACAAAGCAGCATTCATTCGCTCTCATCTGAGCAGGGTCGGTTCCTCTTTTCAATCACTACTCAAGGAAAAGCTCAAAGGTATAAAAATCATCCCACTAGTTTCTTAGCTTTTCTAAGGTTGCATCCTAAGCCATCAATTGACAGTTCATGACTTAAAGGTAAAGTCCTCCTATTTTCAAATGGTGTGGTAAACAACATTTGTGTGTGTGTAGTATGGGTTGTTCTTTACAAAATTCACTGGAGGATGCTAAAGGCCAGACTTTAAGGATGAAGAGCTATATCCCCTTAACTCTGGAATGACTCATAAGGCAAAATTTAGAAGCGACATTAGTCTATTTCTGAGGGCCATTTCAACCTGTGGCATGGGATTCCTACAGAGAAGATGAAAACAGGGTGGGGGGTGGCTTTGACTTGAGCTCCTTCTACTTGCTGAATTATCATTTCATGAGATATCATGCTTACAACGGGGGGGGAAGGAACAATATCTGCGTCCTCACTGGGGCAATGAGTCAAGGGCCTCGACATGCACAACCAGATCCCAGGAGGTTCCTAGATCTATAAGCAGAGCTTAGAAGATAGTTGCTATAAATAGGAAAAATGACAGTCCCTGTGCAGTTCACAGAAGATTCTGGGAATCCTTAGGGTATGTGGCTGCTGCAGGAGTGCAAAAGCTTACCAAGGCTCTGTGCAATCTTCTTGCAGGCTGGAGGTATACTTTTGTCCCTAGACATGGGTTTCTCAACCTTGTCACTATTGGCATTTAGGGCTGTATCCATCAGGGACTGTCTTAGTTTGGGCTACTATAGCCAAGTACCATAGACTGGGTCATTTAAACAACAAACATTTGTTGCTCACAGTTCTGGAGGAGACTGCAAGTCCAAGATCAAGGTGTTGGCAGATTCATCCTGGGTAAGGGCCCACTTCCTGGCTTGCATGGGCTGCCACCTTCTTGCTGTGTCCTCACATAGCAGAGAGAGATCATCTGTCCACCTCTTCTTACAAGGGTACTAATCTCATTCATGAGGATTCCACCATTATTACCTAATGACCTCCCAAAATTCCCAAAGACCCTACCTTCAAATACTATTAACTTGGGAATGTAGGCTTCAACATAGGAACTTTGGAGAGAGACATTCAGTCCATAACAGGGTCCACCAGAGGAAAAGAGCCAACAGGAGTTATATACAGTTGACCCTTGAACATGTGGGTTTGAACCACGAAGGAAATCTACATATAAGTGTACCCACACATTACAAACACTCATTCTTCAAGGGCCAAATATATTTTCAATCCATGGTTGGGATTTTGCATATATTGAGGGCCAATTTAAGTCATACTCAGTTTTCTGGCTGTGCAGGTGGTTGGCACCCCAACCCCCATCTTTTTTAAGGATCAACTATATATATTTTTATATATGTATAAATGCATGTGTAATATATATATAATCTCACTGGTTTCCCACTCTAGGAAACCTGAGGCCTTTAGCAGATCAGATGACGCCCACCCACATGACAGAGAGTATCTGCTTTATTTAAAGTCAACTGATTGTAGGTGCTAACTACATCTACAAAATACCTTCATAGCAACATATAGAAATAGTGTTTGATTAAATAATCGGGTTCTGTAACCTAGGTAAAATGATACATACAACTAATCATTGCAAGGACCAACTGATAATCCTTTGCTGAGAGAGGCTATCCTGGGAACTATAGGATGCTTAGCAGCATGTCTGAGCTCTATTTGTTAGATGCCAGTTAGCATCCCCACCCCTCCCATTCCAACAAAAAAGCCTCCAGGTATTGCCAAAAGTCCTGCAAACATCACTTTCCTAGGACATGGAATGAAGAACTTTGGTTTCAACTGTCACCCCACAAATAGTCCTGTTATTCATAGCTTGATGCAGAGAGCCAAAATAAGAATGCTACGTTTTCAGAATCATATATTTTCACTCAGACGTTATTTTAACACACTGAAGGTTAAAAAGCTTAATTGATATTTTTATAAGCTCACAGTGGGCAGGACATCTAAACCTTTGGGTGGGCATAGTCTTAATATAAGAAGTAAACAATGATTTCTACCTCCAGCTACAGTCGTGTACTCTCTCCCTAGAGTGACAATTACTGTTCTTCTGAATTAAAAATGAAATAATAATTTAACCGAAGCTGAAATTTGTCCCAGAAGGTTCAGTTAACCTGTTCAAGCTGGGCCCTAGACTCAAAAGAAGAGCTCTATCAAATATTCTGGAAAAGCTTAATATCATAATTTTGCTATTTCATGGAACAGAATATTTTTACTTACTAAATACATAAAAATAGCTTCAGGCTTGAAATAAATTAAGACAATGTGACAAACATCCACTTATCATAAATTATAGATTTTTTCCCATTTTTGTTGCATCGCTATTAACAGATTTTTATATGTATCCTTCTAATATAACAAAACACGTCCTGTGCTCTTTCAACCATCTGGTGTGATAAGACACATGGATGGCAAACTGCTATTTTAAGCACTGAATGCATTATCTGTAACCAAGCATGATTATCTCCTGCATTGTTAATTTCCCACTGTGCTAGTATAATTCTGGTATTTTCTTGGTCATGCACAACTGTATCTTGCAAGCAGCCCACATATCTTAACAATGAAAAAAAGCAGAGAGTTCTCTAATTGTACTTTAATCACAAAGTTCTGGTGCCTGGGTTTGGAAACGAAGACTCCAGAAGCCTAATAACCAATTGTTTGTAAATGAAATGTACATATCTATTTAGTTGTTTCAAGCAATGCAAAGAAAAATATCCAATTTGAAATTTTGACCCATTAAGCATCATGGCAGAATGCAGAGATTTCCTTGGCATTCTTCTTTGCCCATTAAAAACTAAATAAACTTTTTACTGGACTCTTAAGTGAGCTTTATCTTCTCTCTGATTTACAGTGTGGTTAGCTGAAAACCAGATGTTGGATGTGCACCGGACATTGGCATTGCCAGTCCAATAAAGTGTTCACTTTTCTAATAAAGTTTTAAGAAGCCGAGGTAGAGCCAGGCAGAAACAATACTATAGGTTTATTTCTGAAGGAAGACTTCTTTGTTTTCTCCAAACCCACCTAGATATTAATGCAAGGCTGCTCCCCTACAATAGGTGAGTGATGACAACTTCTATCCTCTTCCAAATGTTTAAAGAGAAATGGATCTAACTGGCGAGAGAAGGAGCAGCCAGGATGTTGAAGGATTTTTTTTCATCCTTCACCTTAATCCTCTCTGTGTGGCCCTTTTCATCCTGCCTTAGGACAAAATGAAAGTGATTTATGTATCTTTATGCACTGAGTCAAACATAAATACATGCTCTGCATCAGTTAACTAGTATAAACTCTCCTAGGTTACAGGTTAATCTTACACTCTCAAAAATAAATTATAAGCAATAGTTTTTATTATGAGGATGTCACAAATTAATAATTATATTCACTTTGAGCCTTAGCATTGCACAGCAGTATATTATTTGCCTGAGGAAGTCAGTAAATTATGGTCTCACCTATTCTCAGGGAAATTGCATTTTTAGCAAACTGATTTTTCACTACACTTTTCACTAAATTTAAGTGCAAACATTTAACCTTATCCTTCACTCACCCTTACCCCCCCAAAAGACAGACATGTTTTGGCTCATTCTGCATGAAGATAAGCAATTCCTCCTTTAATGAAGTAAATAACCTTTTTGTTATGTCTTTATAAATTCATTATAGCTCAATGATGAAAGGTGAACAGCCTGGATTTGTTGTTTCACATGGTTATTCTCATTTATCTCTCATAAGAACCTTGAAAATTAGATATAATTATTCTCGTTGCCAATACAGTAACTGAGGCTGTCTAAGAATGTACCATTAATAAGGGTAGAGATTTGAAAACATATCTGGTGATCAACCCCATGATCTTGTCACTCATTAAGTATGATCTGCAGTTCATTAAAATGTTTGCATGATAAGCTCTGGACAGTTTTACCCTCACAGCTCGGATATTCTTCTAATTCTTGGCCAGTAGACATTGAAAGTTGCTATACCTAAGACATATTACAATTACATATTAGATGTCTAATGTTAAATATCTCAAAATTATGGGAGACAACACTAACTTGGAAAGAGACACACAGAATGGATCATCAGATGACTTACTATCTTTCCATAAGGAGACTAAGAAACATAAACCTATTGCTAGTCAAGAGACCTAATCTTGTATATTTTTAAAACAAATATTCCACTCTAAGAGTCTGAGTTGTGCTACAGAGTATAGTCCAGCCGTGGGCAAACTACGGCCCGCGGGCCGGATCCGGCCTGTTTGAAATGAATAAAACTAAAAAAAAAAAAAAAGACCGTACCCTTTTATGTAATGATGTTTACTTTGAATTTATATTAGTTCACACAAACACTCCATCCATGCTTTTGTTCCGGCCCTCCGGTCCAGTTTAAGAACCCATTGTGGCCCTCGAGTCAAAAAGTTTGCCCACCCCTGGTAGTCAATTCTACCTGGGCACAGTTTCATTGAGATGAGTCATTGAATTACAAGTATATGGACTAACGAAAATCAAAATTGTCACTATAACTCATCTGCATCCTCTTTTTCTTTCCCCTTCATACACATATATCAAACCAACCCTTTTTACCTTGTCTCTGGCTTAAGCCTCAATCCTTTATGTGAACACAACAACCACCATGAGTGCCAGAATCTTCTCTGTTCTGTTCCTTGTTGGGTTTCTACCACCAAACCAGTCTGGCATGGAAAATGTACTCAGTAAATATTTACCAAATGACTAATTTAACAATGGACTGACATATGAATAAATGTTTTATGTCATGAAGATTCAAGATGGTTCGTATTATGACTTTTAAAGAAATGTTTCAAATAATTGATAGTTTGCAAATATCAGTCAAGGGCATTTAAGAATTATTTCTGGCTAAAGAACAGCCTAAAACATATTAGACATTAAGTAAACACTTATTAAAATGAATAAAGGATAAATGAAAAAATGTGGGAAGTATTATTCATATAACATGAGTTGTCCCAAGAGGATTGCACCATACATCTAAACCTACCTTGTAAATGAATAGTTGGCTATAGTAAAAAGAAAAGATAAGAAAGCCTTGTAGTTCTGCCAATTTTTCCACTGTTACTTAGCCATTACCCACTGTGTAATACATAATTGGCTTACAACATGTGGAAGGGGGAGGTTCTAATTATGGAGAAATTAATGATTCAAAAAATAATTACTCCAGATCCCTTTACATTGTGTGGTTTCCATTGTATGGTTTTAGTAAAGAGAATGTGACATTCATCACAGCCATATCCAAATTCCTTTAAGATGACAGAAACGTAATACAACTTGACATGAAAGAATTTTGTTCAGCAAGTCCACATGCAGCACTCCTGCCAAACTCCTGGCCTTTCCCATCCTGCCATGGATTTTTTTTAACTTTTTTTTTAAAAGACTGATTTTAGAGAAAGGAAGGAGAAGACAGAGAGAGAAACATTGATCAGTTGCCTTCTGCATGCACCCCAACCAGGGATCGAACCAGCCACCTTTCAGTATACAAGATGCTCCAACCAACTATCTGAAGCATAGGCATTTCCTCCCAACGCACTATTTCTCCCGAAATATCACTCGACTAGTTTTCTCTATCATATTCCAACTATTTCATATTTCCCATGTGTCTTGCCAATACCCTTGTAGGTGCATATCCTAAGCCCATACCCCTTAGACAAATTCCTAGAAGTTATATTCCTTTCCTAAAGTGTTCAATGATAATTCAGTCATTAATTCTAAAATTGTCTTCTATTTTTCCCCATTTTCTCTTTTTCTTTTAATTTCTGTGTCTCTAAGCACAAACTTCATAAGTTGCCATAAAAGTATTCATTTTCCCAAAATTGCTTTACTGTGTGTGGGATTCTACTAAAAGGATGGTGAACTTTCCCTTCAGTTCTGTACGCCCACTCAAGACTGAACAAGAAGTAGTATTAAACAGAAGCAGGAGATATTAAATTCATCAGGAACTTCCCAACAAAGGAGAAATTGTCTCTGTAATGAGCAAAAGTGTAGAATTCCTCCCTGAGGACCTGTAGGGTTGGGAAGGAAGCAGGAATATCTGGAATAATTTAGATGAACCTCAGTAGAGCAGGAAAATATTTTAGGAAGTCATTTTTATTCTCATGTTTTTCCAAAACAGAATCAGACAACACAAAGCATTCTTATTATACCACACCTACTATTGATGCAGGTAATCAAATACTCTCACATAGAAAATTTAGTCTGACCTGAAATTGAATAAGAGACAAATAATATCATGTTTGCTCAAATTTTATGTTTCCACAATTACAATTATTTTTATGAATTAGTGATTTCAGAGTCCTAGCTCTGAGTTTTCTTCTTTTTTTTTTTCCTTCTTTAGCCCTCCCACAGCCTCACCAATAAACCAATTGCTCTTGCCTAAAGCTTTCACAGCTAAATGACAGCTTCATTAAAAATATATAAAAATATATACAATTTAATGTTAAATTAGAAAGTGTTTTTATCTTCTAAAGCCATGTGTTCTAAATTCTGAAATCTAGGTTAATTCTAAAATCTAGCCTGCCAAGGCACTGAAGCACACTATTTGAGCAGAACTGAATGGAAGCTTGGGGAAGTCTCAGTGCTTGATAGGTATTTGACTTCTGCTAATTGCAACACATGGCAGTTGCCAAGGTTGGAAGAGCCATGGAAGGTAGGAAATGACTCTAAATCCAGTGCCCAGGAATGCATCAGGAATAAACACAGGCCATTCTGGTAGAAAAAGTATGAATAGTCAAAAGCATAGGATTTAAGGAGGAAAACTGTGGTCATGAAAAATTCACCAGCATAGCTCTGAAAATTGCATTTCAATTTAAGGAGACACCCTCAGAGGTCACATATAGTCCAACTTCCTGCTCATCTTACACATCAACCAAAGAAAAACCAGCTGAGGCTGTGATGCCCTCTCCACTTCCTTCCCAGTGTCACATAGCTAGTTTCATCGCAGAGTTATGCTGGGTACATGTATCTTTGGAATTCCAACCCAAGGTTCATTCAACAGCTCTGTGACGCCTCTTAGGAGTGAGAACAGACTCCTTGGGAAGAAGGAAAATATTTCCTGGCTTCTTTAAAATACAAAATGTGTCATATGGAACTGAGCACTAGAATTCAGTTTTGAAAATCCTTCGATCTCCAAGTATACATTCAGATCACCTCAAAAAAACTGAGAAGTAGTGTCTTTCTCTCATTTTTACCAGTTTCCTGCAGAGAAACAAAGCATGGAGCTTTTTTCTAAATAGCAAATTCCCACTATAGGTTAAAGCTTTCAATACCACTAGTCTTGAAAAAATATGGTTGTAATCCTTTAGCTATGAGTTACCTGGCAAAAAAATGCCCTTATATTTTATGGCTGAAAAAAAAGGCCAGCTAACCCTGGCCAGGTGGCTCAGTTTGTTGGAGCGCTGCCCAGTACCCCAAAAACTTGCAAGTTCAATTCCCAGTCAGGCGAGGCCAGTGTTGCTCAGTGGTTGAGAATCAACCCAGGAGCCAAGAAGTCACTGATTCGGTTTCAGGCTCCATCCCCAGTAGGGGCATGCAGGAGGCAGCCAATTGATGTTTCTATCTCTCTATCCCTCTCCCTTCTTCTCTCTCTAAAATCAATAAAAACATATTTTTTAAGAAATAAAAATAAAAATAAAAATCTCAGTCAGGCCCAGCCTGCACGGCTCAGTGGTTGAGCATCGACCTGTGTGAACCAGGAGGTTGCCATTTGATTCCCCGTCAGAGCACATGCCCGGGTTGCGGGCTCCATCTCCAAGTGTGAGGCGTGCAGGAGGCAGCCAATCAATGATTCACTCTCATCATTGATGTTTCTATCTCTCCCTCTCCCTTCCTCTCTGAAATCAATAAAAATATATTTTTAAAAAATCCAAGTCAGGGCACATACCCAGGTTGGGGGTTCAAGATCCCTGTTCCGGGTTCATACGGGAGGCAATTGATCAATGTTTCTCTCTTTCACTTCTCTCTCTAAAATAAATAAACATATCCTCAGGTGAGGATAAAGGAATAGAAAAAGTCAGCTAATTTTTCTCCCTAACCGGTTTGGCTCAGTGGATAGAGCATCAGCCTGCGTACTGAAGGGTCCCAGGTTCAATTCTGGTCAAGGGCATGTACCTTGGTTGCGGGCACATCCCCAGTAGGGAGTGTGCAGGAGGCGGCTGATAGATGTTTCTGACTCTATCCCTCTCCTTTCCTCTCTATTAAAAAGTCAATAAAATATATTTTTTTAAAAAGTCAGCTAACTTTTAATTGTCTTATTCATTCTAAAATGCCAGACAGTACAATATGGATAGCCCTTACCAACAAGTCAATTGCTGGGGGCCCTTGTCCATTGTTGGATGACAGAATTAGCTTAGTTCAGGACACAAATGCAATCACATGTCATTTTGTAGCTTCTACTTTCACCCTGTGATACTTCAATACCCAAGTTAAATTAAGTGGTGGGAAAAGTGAAGAAAAATTTGTCTATGTATTTTCATTCAAAAGAAAGCAAGGGTTTGAAGGGAATCAGATTTATTGAGATAAAAAGCACATCCAACAAAACGAATGCTTTTCAGGTAGACAGTTGTAAAAAGTTTAACAAGCACACAGTGGTGTCACTGTCACTACAATTACGATATGGAACCACCCATCACCTCTGAAAAGTTCCCTCTGTCCCCTTCGTAGTCCGCTCCTCCCTCAGCCTCACCGGTAAGCAATGATGATTACTGTGACTTCATGTTTGTCTTTTCCAGATGTCATATAAACAAAGTTATTCAGTATCTAGCTTTTTAAGATACGTAGTATCAGAAGAAATGGAAATCTGTAAGAAAACTCCAGGGAGGGGGAAGGGACAAATCTACATTTCTTAATTTAGGCAAACTTTCAAGAGTATGTTTCACTCTTTTCTCCTAACACTCATAGCATTTTCTGTCTTTATTATGGTTCTTGGGTATCCTCAACTGAATTGTAAAGCTTTGATTAATTTTAACATTTGTACACTGACATTTACAAGGAGCTCTGTGATATGACTTATCTGCTCGACTAGACTATAAAGTCCTTGACGGCAAGACTTTTTAAAAGTCACCTTCGCATCCAACACAATGCCTAGCACAGTGTCTGATGAAGGGTACATGCTTGGCAAAATCTGTTAAATGTCTTGTGAATCCACTGATTAAAGATACCGATGGAAATTCTACTTTAAAAACCTGCACCTATATTTTCAAAGAGTAAATATAATTGTAAATGTTCTTTCTGGAAGATAGCTTTAATCACCCACTGTGTATTATCTTTTCCCTCTTGATCATTTTCTGGTTTATGTAAACAATAATAGAACTCCAAATGAAAACACAGTGGAAAGGAATCAGTGCCAGACATAGACGGATAAATACACCTCTGAGAAAATTGAATCACTATGGTTTGTGGACTATGAAATTTTGTAACACCACCAGGCATATGTCACAGAGCTTCATGCAATGATCATTCAATAAAGCATCATTAACTTCTAGAACTCAATGAATGGAGCTCACTATAGATAGCCATTTGTTTCACTGTTCTCCAATTACATTATATTATTGATGCATTCATAAAAATGCTGCCATTGACCTACCACCAACTGTCCATGCACTAGATAGAGGCAGCTTCCAGTGCAGTGTAAATGGGTCTACTTACTTTAGAAAGGCATCCAGCTTAGGTTGTGGTCATAGAATACCCCAGTCCAAGATGAATGGTTATGTAACTTGAAGCAAACTCAACTATCTCCATCATTAAACCATAAATCAGTGACGGCGAACCTTTTGAGCTTGGCGTGTCAGCATTTTGAAAAACCCTAACTTAACTCTGGTGCCGTGTCACATATAGAAATTTTTTGATATTTGCAACCATAGTAAAACAAAGATTTATATTTTTGATATTTATTTTATATATTTAAATGCCATTTAACAAAGAAAAATCAACCAAAAAACTGAGTTTGCGTGTCACCTCTGACACACATGTCATAGGTTCACCATCACTGCCATAGATGGTTGCATGTTAGGTTCACCATAAAACGTTCTATTACTTTCTTCTCACAAAGAGTGGTATAAGAACAAAATGCAGAACACCATAATTTCAAATCTTTTTTGAGGCCTATTTGTTGCCATCATCAAGTGAACAGGTTAGTAACTGGACCCATTTCTTTCTCATTGGTTCAGAGGAACATTCTGGAAAACAAAAGTAAAATAAAGATGGCATGCCTTTAGATCTCCATTATATTATAAACTCTATTTTCTTTGAACAAAAGGGTTGGTACTGATAATTTTGCCTTCAAAAATGAGTTTATTTTAAAATATACTTCTAAAATAAATTGCTAATGAAAATTATTATTAGTTATTAGATGTTTGTGTGTGTGTGTGTGTGTGTGTGTGTGTGTGAGAAACAGAGAGAGAGAGAGAGAGAGAGAGAGAGAGAGAGAGAGAGAGAGAGAGAGAGAGATATTAAATCAAAATTTTTCTTCTTGGCATTTTAAAAATTCTTTATTTTGTACATAAGCCATGAGGAGAATAAGAGGGTAAGGAATTCAGTTCTCCATTGACTGGCTGCTGAAATCCTAACATAATTCATTCTTCTGTTCATGTTATTAATTTTGCCAAGTTTGAGAAGTGGACTACTAGGGAATGGGTCCTTAGGTTCTTGGTTTCTTCAACCCTGGTATTCCTGTCCACTATTTCCTGAAACTTACTCCTCCTGTACTTAAAGTTTTTTTTTTAAATCTACTGCCCTATTAGTTCTTTCTTGGGCTCCTTGCCTAGCTTCTCTTCCTATGACTTATTCATTAAAGGTAAATTTCCTCAAGCATCTATCTTCAGCCCTCTCCTCTTATACTCAATGCCTCAGAGACTTATATGTTTTTCCATAGTCTCCACCTCTATTTTAATGGAAGAAGCACTGATTGAAAGAGTATTTTCAAAAAGATGTATATTTTTAATGGTAATTACTTTAAAATAATTCTGAATAAACAGCGTGGTGTCCGTGGTGTTTGTGATCTATTTGGTTGGCTTTGGTAACATTTTAAATCTTAATCAATAATTCACAGTCTATATAGTAACAACAGCAAATAATTTAAATACCGTTATGTAAATTACACAGGTTTATTTGTATAATTATGCAAGAAATAATTTTTCATTGGTAAAATGTACAGCATTCATGAAACATTTCATAGAGCCCACTGTCCTCCATGATGAGGCATAAGATATAGGGATGCAGGAATCCATCAACATAACTTTATGCAGTCTCATGCCTGGCGCTATGTCTTGCCTTATTTCAAACCCCTAATCCCTCTCCCATCTTCTGTGCCTGGTTCCCACTCACCTTATCCCCCTGCCTGGCCACCCCTATCCCAACTACAAAGGAGGACTCTATTTCCTGGCCTGACTAGAAGTCTGGCCAATCATCTGTCAGATCCCCATTGCCTTCATCTCTGAGTTAACCCTTTAAGCAAAGTGCTTGCCAGAAAGCAGAAGACAGAGTGGTGATGCCTCTGCAATCACAAATATCTCCATGACTTGTGGTTTTTTTTTCCCTACTTGCTAACAATGTTTTCCCCTTGGGAGGATTTCAGTCTGGTAGTTGCTTTAATAGTAACTATCTATGCTATAATAATATATAAACACATAATGAGGTTGTGGTAGAGACAGTCAGGCTGTAGTCAAGAATATATGTAGCTTCTGCCTACGGGTAAATTGCTACGGATCCCCTGACCATTGTTGAACGATGGAACTGACTTAAGTCAACTCACAAGTGCAATCCAAATTTCACTGATATTTAAACCACATTATTGAGATCACTTAGTTTTACCTTTCTACCATACCAAATGCCTAACTCTTCAGGTTTTATATTTTCTTCCCCTCCCAGACTATAATTATTTTATTCCTCCTCTCTCCTATACCTGTACATTATAGATCAATTCTGCCTTGGTATTGCATTTCCCATTAGACTCCATAATCCATTCTTGCTATGGGTTGAATCATATCCCCCAAAGTGATATGTTAAAGTTCTGATCTCTTACATCTGGGAGTGTGACCTTACTTGCAAATAGGTCATTGGAGATGTGATCAAGTTATAATGAGACCATTAGGGTAGGCTCTAATCCTATATAACTGGGGCTCTTATAAGAGGAGAAGGTGAGACAGAAACATGGAGGGCAGACAACCATGGAAAAATAGAGATGGAGATTGGAGTTAGGTTGCCTCAAGCCAAGGAATGCCTGGGACTACCAGAGCTGGAAGAGGCAAGGAAGGATCTCGCCCCAGAGGCGTTATAGGGAACTAGGCCCTACTGACACTTCAGAACTAGAGAAAATAAAGGTCTGTTAGTTTAGGCCACCAGTCTATACTTTATTATGGCAGCCCTAGGAAACTTACACAATTCCCAACAATTTGACCCAAGAACAAGTTAGTGCTAGGCATTTGTCTGTTGTACAAACAACTAACCATTGGTGGCATCAAGGCTCTGACCCCATTCACTCCTCTTCATGCCTTTATAATGAAATGAGATTATTTTCCTATTGTACATCTTTGACTCTTATTGTTATCCTCTTGCTAAAAATCTTTGAAGATTATCACCTACATTTAGAACAGAATCAAAATCCTGAGCCTGGGTTTCCGAGGACCAACCTCTGCTCTTCAACTGTATTACTTACTACGCTGCCTCAGACCCTCTACTGAATACTGGTTTCCCTCCCCTTGCTCTCAAAGCTGTCTGCTTTCCAACCTCTACCCCATACTGCCGCTCACCTGAACTGCTCTTGCACCCATCTCAACCAGAAGGATCCAGGTCACATGCCATTGCTTGAGTGGTAACTTTTGTAACCCATTCTCCAAAAAAAAAGCATTTGTATCACCCTGCTTCATAAGATCATATGTATGTGTGCTTGTATAACACTTAACATATTCTGTATTATACAGGGTGAATTATAAACATTTTCCATGTCTTTGATTAGATCAGACTCTCTAAAGGTTTCCATTTTTGCAAACTCTGCATTCATTTGCATAAAGAACTAGCATATCCTATAATATTGGTTGGGTTGAACTGGGGGGAAAAGTGAATTGTGGGTTGCCTCAATAAGATTAATAGCCACTTGTTCATGAAATAGCATCTGTCTTCTTTATCCAGAGGTATCCATTGGCTTTTGTACACTCAGTTCAAGCCTTTAATTAGTAAGGTACTGACTAGTGCAATGCCATTTTATAGGACTTCTTCAGTTCAATAAGTGTTCAAGCATTCTCAGTTGCTGTATGTGGCTGATTAACTAGGCTTAGCAGACTTTCCTCTCTAAGTTTTATTGTTGCTTTTGGCTCTATGAGTTTATCCTGGCTCAGCTAATCGATGGTCTGTTTCAAATGCTCAAAGTAAATGGTTTTCATGTAGGAATTGTTGTATTATTTTCTAGAAAGAATGAAAATGAAAAATAACTTGTGCAAGATCCAGGAAACGACTAGGAGTGAGGTAAAAAGTGTTCACTAATGTGCTTTCAAAAATTAAAATCTTAAGATAAGACTTTAATTATGAAAGTCACTGTCTAATATGGATCAAGTGACCTCATTTGAAAAAGTAAAAATGAATCTCAAAAAAAAAATCAATCTATTGCAGATCTTGCAAACTCTAGAAATATGCAATATTATGTGTAAAAGGAACACTTACCCTGTTTTGGCTTAATAAGTCCATTAACTGTAAATTATAATGACTAAATCAGAATGGCTCTTAAGTTAGTTTCTAATCATTGAGTGATTTGGCCTGAAATTGTTGTAGTTTCTCCTTTTCAACATCTACACTTATTGGTTTAGAACTGCATCTATATTTATTAGTTTAAAATCATATTCCTTTTTTGCTTAAAAATTGTGTATTTCCAGTGAAACTAAGGATTTAGGAATATGAAAATAACTATTTCCAACATTCTCAGTGGAATACATAATTATTAGGAGTTAGCCATTAATGTTGACTTTCTTATTCCATAATTAGTATTGTTTTAATTATTATTGATTTCCCCCCCTCCTAGGTCTGAAATGTAAGTCAGTAAAAGTCAGACAGTACTATAAAAGATAAACATTTACACTAATGAATGGGCATTAATTGATATGCACTCTCAGCATTGAACCTCAAGAGTTATCTTGAAAATGATGCAGCTATTATCTTAAGTGAGTGTTCTTGAGAGAGCCAAGTTTAAGTGGGATCTCAATTCTGCATAGCAACTGGAAGTCCATAATTTTTAAGTTGTCTTGTTTAGATATTTTATATCATATAGACCAAATTTTAAAAATGAGTATTTTAAAATTTTGATTTAGTTTCAAATCAAACTAGGGCATATTTTGTGCATCTTCTTTTCAGTGCCTCTGCAGGTGTACCTCAATTTATGATTCTGCCCATTACATTATCTTTTCAGTCATCTTTTATTAGACTGAAATAGTAATTCTTTACCCTGTGGTAAAGAATTGATGCCAAATTTCTTCAGCTATGCTTAAATACAAAATTTCTGCTGCCAAGAAACAAGCTTGGGGAACCAAGATGGCGGCATAGGTTAACGCCGGAGTTTGCTGCCTTGAACAACTACTTCAAAAGTGAAACTAAAAGACGGAACGGACATCACCCAGAACCACAGGAATGCTGGCTGAGTGGAAGTCCTACAACTAGGAGGAAAGAGAAACGCATACGGACACTCAGAGGAGGCGCAGTGCTGAAGTCAAATTCTGAGGTGCGGAGTGTGCGGAGCGGGCTGGCGGCGGAGGGCGCGGTTGGCGTTTTCAATCGGGAGGGAGTCGCAGACTCTGAGCTCCAGATACAGGAGAGTCTTTAGGGACCCAGACTCAAACAGGAGAAGCGGGACTGTCTGGCTTCGGTCAGAGCGAGTGCAGCTTTCTCTCCGAGCTTTGCAGCGGGTGCTGGGACTCAGAGAGGCAGAGCCCCTGGGAACAGGACTGAGAGCCACCATAACTGCTCTCTCCGGCCCACCCTGTTGATCCTGTGCGACCCGCCCAGCCCAAGCCCTGCACAGAGGTATTTGCAGGATAGCCTCAGGCAAAGGCTAGATTAGCACCTCCCTAGAGGACATAAGTTCTCTCACTGCAGACACAGCTGATTCTCACAACCACTTGGCCTGGAGGTCAAACCCTCCCTGGTATTAGCTACAACAATCAAGGCTTAACTACAAGACTGCGCACAAAGACCACTAGGGGGTGCACCAAGAAAGCATAACAAAATGCGGAGACAAAGAAACAGGACAAAATTGTCAATGGAAGATATAGAGTTCAGAACCACACTTTTAAGGTCTCTCAAGAACTGTTTAGAAGCCGCCGATAAACTTAATGAGATCTACAAGAAAACTAATGAGACCCTCAATGTTATGATGGGGAACCAACTAGAAATTAAGCATACAGCGACTGAAATAAAGAATACTATACAGACTCCCAACAGCAGACCAGAGAAGCGCAAGAATCAAGTCAATGATATGAAATGCGAGGAAGCAAAAAACACCCAACTGGAGGGGCGGAATGAAAAAAGAATCCAAAAATGCGAGGATAGTGTAAGGAGCCTCTGGGACAGCTTCAAGCGTACCAACATCAGAATTATAGAATTATAGGAGTGCCAGAAGATGAGAGAGAACAAGATATTGAAAACCTATTTGGAGAAATAATGACAGAAAACTTCCCCCACCTGGTGAAAGAAATGGACTTACAGGTCCAAGAAGCACGGAGAACCCCAAACAAAAGGAATCCAAAGAGGACCACACCAAGACACATCATAATTAAAATGCCAAGAGCAAAAGACAAAGAGAGAATCTTAAAAGCAGCAAGAGAAAGAAACTCAGTTACCTACAAGGGAATACCCATATGACTGTCCGCTGATTTCTCAACAGAAACTTTGCAGGCCAGAAGGGAGTGGCAAGAAATATTCAAAGTGATGAATGCCAAGAACCTACAACCAAGATTACTTTATCCAGCAAAGCTATCATTCAGAATTGAAGGTCAGATAAAGAGCTTCACAGATAAGGAAAAGCTAAAGGAGTTCATCACCACCAAACCAGTATTATATGAAATGCTGAAAGGTATCCTTTAAGAAGAGGAAGAGGAAGAAAAAGGTAAAGATACAAATTATGAACAATAAATATGCATCTATCAACAAGTGAATCTAAGAATCAAGTGAATAAATAATCTGATGAACAGAATGAACTGGTGATTATAATAGAATCAGGGACATAGAAAGGGAATGGACTGACTATTCTTGGGGGGGAAAGGGGTGTGGGAGATGGGGGAAGAGACTAGACAAAAATCGTGCACCTATGGATGAGGACAGTGGGTGGGGAGTGAGGGCGGAGGGTGGGGCGGAAACTGGGAGGAGGGGAGTTATGGGGGGAAAAAAGAGGAACAAATGTAATAATCTGAACAATAAAGATTTAATTAAAAAAAAAATTTCTGCTGCCCACATTTATCACTTTTTCTTTGCAACAAATAAAATAAAGTATTTCCCTTTATCAAAATAAAAGCACATAAGAATGGTGATGAAATTTTTTGAAAATGATAATAAAACAAAATAAAAAATAGTAAGGACACAAATTACTGCAAGTTAAAAGTAAATAATAAATAGCTTGAAAAATTCTTGAATTTAAAATATACAAAATGGAACTGATATTTCTGAAATGAACATATGGTGTCTTACCCTTTAATAAATTAGTGTTAGTATCAACAGCAATAAATGAAGCGAATGCTTATTCAAAGCCAAAGCCAAACTACAGACTAGAAGAAAATAGAGTCAAAGTAATACTTAAAAACAAACTCAGTATTTGCTGTTGTCATTCTTGTTCAAATAGAAAAAAACAATGAAGTGTCAATCTAAAGACCTGTGTAATTGTACATGGAGAAGTATTATTGGGGCAAATGTAATATAATGAAGATAAATAATCAAATGATAGATCTTTCCCCTTGATCCTTACAGGCTATAATTTATTCAAACATCTTATTAAATAGCCTCAAGGAAAGAGCACACAGAGCTTTAACAGAGAAACCTCAAGATTTCACAATCTCACCTGATAAAAGAAATCAATAATGTATTGAAAATGCATCTTACCACTATGGTTAATGTCAAGAAATTTAGGAAACACAAGAATCCGTCTATATAGAGTACCTTTTACACTACAAACATGTATAATTGTAGTAAAAATTGAATCTAGACGCACACCTCTCTAAAAATATAGAGCTTATTATTTACAAACGATACTAAGAAAACTAGTAGGAAATAGAAATGGAACACAAGCACATACACTCACTTTTTAGCTAAGTCAGCAACATTGTCTATGGTTGATTATTTTTTTAAGATCACTTTATTGAGGTCTGATTGACATACAAAAAACTACACATTTAATGTATACAAATTAATGAGTTTGGAGGCAAGTACACACCCCTGAAACCATCACCATGATCTGTGTCATAAACATATCCATCATCTCCAAAAAATGTCCTCTTGCCTTCTTATTATCATTGCTATTATTATTATTATTAATTATTACACTAAGATCTAGCCTAATAGCCTAACAGCAAATTGAAAGTATGTAATATAGTATTGTCAAATACAGGAAATATGCTATATAATAGATCTCTAGAACTTATTCATGTTGCAGAAATAAAACTTTGCACTCTTTGACTAATACTTCCCCCTTCTTCTCTCTCCCCAGCCCCTAGCTCTGCTTCTACTATTTGACTATCTTAGATTCCTCATGTAAGTGTTACAATGGAGTATTTGTCCTTCTGTGTCTGGTATAGTATCCCTTAGGGTTGATTTTAAAGTGATATTTATTTCAAAATTAAAATTTGATTTTAGAGGAGTCATTTCTAACATTTTAACAATTAAGGAGTTCCTATATTAGTTTATGAACTGCATGGTCTAAAAGGTTTTTAATTTTCTTTTCAAGAAAAGTTGAATTTATTTAGAATTAATTTATTTTCCATTATATTAATCAAAGATAAATTTAACTGAAACTGCAGTAAACACAGAACATAATCAATAGTATGGAAAGTGCTTGTTTAATTAAGTCTTATTTACATTGAAATACTCAAAAATCTTGTTTCAATTTAAGATTCTGAGAACCAGTGTGAGGGATCATTTGACTTAGAATCAAGATATTTTGATGTAAATCTGAGTTCTCATACTTACTAGCTATAAGCCCTAAAATAAATTATTTAAAACCTCTTCAAAAAACTCAGTCTTTATGTCAGTAAAATTAAAGTTAGGATACTATCATACCAGTATCACAGGTTATTGTAAGGATTAAATAGTTTTAAAAGACTGTATGTTTAACAACATATATAAATACGAGACACAAATTAGTTTAGTATTGATTTTTAAAGTACTAGTATTTAATACTAAAATAGTATTTAATACTAAACTTTAGTATTCAAGTTTAAGTACATTGGTTAGTACTGCTGACATATATAGAAACCATAAAAGATTCAATCATTAAAATATAATGTTGAAAAGTTGTGGGTTTTTTTCTTTTTTATTTTTTTTCAGCCAAGTTTTACAAAGGAATAGCAGACTATACAATGTTGAGGAAATGCAGAACTACACAATGGCATCAAAGTGGAAAAAAAAAACAGAAAGTATCTACCTTTAAGAACTAAGAATTATCATAAAGGCAGACGTTACCCTTTTGACATTGAATTTTTTAAATAACAGTGGGATAACAATGGCAAAAATATGTCTTATCAATACAAAGCACTGTTATTAAATATTATGGTCGTAAAAGCAGGAGTAATTAGAGGTATTAATGAGTTAAAGGTGAGAAACAGAAAAATATTAAAGGTGTTCATAATCAAATGTGTGAATAAATACTAACACAATTTGACCTAAATTTTATGTAATTTCATAAAAATTGAATCTGTATATGAATAAAGGAAAATTAGTATTAAATAAAAGACTAAAAGGAAAGCATAGCTTCAAAATACTAAAGCAACTTAGCTCAACAAAGAATTAAGTACATACTATGTACAACTTTGTTCTATGTAAAAGAAGATAAAAATTTAGATAAGAAATAACATTCAGTTCTGGAAAGAATGAAGGAAAATTGGTCTTCACAGATATTTCTGGTAGGTGAGTGAATTACTACATCTTCTTTGAAAAATATTTTAGAAATATATTTTTAAATTGAAAATACACATTGCCTTTAACTTGGTTGCCCTTGTAGGAGCTATACTGCAGAGATAAGCATAAGAAAAGATATATGTAAAAGGATATTTATTACAGTATTTACAGTGGAAAAATAACAGCAGTAACAAGTACAACAAATCTGAAAACATATCTGATACTCATCATCAGTAAATCAGATAAAAAGTTTGAACATTAAATATTATCAGTTAGTTCAATATATACTGACCTGCAAAGAAGTCCATGACACACTGCTAAATTTTAAAAAAGGGCAGTTGGTGAAAATAGAGGAGTTTGATTTGAGCATCTGATTATTAATTTTTTAATAAAACTTTATATTATATAAGTAAGAGCTGCTCATTTTAATTTTAATCAAATAAAAATAATTTTGAAAATATAAAAAGAAGGTAGTGAGATGACTTAGAGTTTATATTCAAGTAGTCTAAGATAAATGGATAAGACATATTTTTTAAACAATTAACTCTAAGTTTTATAAAAGCTACTTAATAGGAGATACTCAAAATTATCAAAATACAGAAAAGTGTCATGAAGAGTTGAGTGTTGATAAAATTGAACTGGAAAGGGTTTGGGTAAAATGATTGGATTTTACTCTTCCAAGAATATTCCAGATCAAATGAAGCCAGAGGCAGAATCTGAGAATAGCTGTATCAGGCAACATGAGACTGAATTGAAAGTGTTGTTCTTTGCAATGTGCTCTGTCCAGTTGACCAGCTCTGATTAAGTTAAGGAAACACTAGTTCACAAACCAAATGAACTCTTGGGAATTGAACCCATTGAAATGTCTGTTTAAATCTTATTTTTTTTTATAATTTTGTACATGGAGCCTAAGATTATTAAAATAATTTGGAGGAAATACAGGCATTAATTAGCATTCCTAAATGAATTTGCCTGAATTATAATCTTAATTGGGTAATATTCTAGCTAGGTTGGAAAGATAATTTAGTAACAGAAGAAAACACTTATTAACAATCAATCTCTAAAAGATAAAACATCCTCAGAACTCATAGATACAGATGGCACACTTGTAGTGGGATCACAATAAAATGATAAATAAGCCAATTTGTATCTGATCTTCATCTCACATAAAGCATTTGTCTTTGTGGGATTCTAATTTTCAATATTACCCCCCATGCAGACCTGAACATCAGTCAGGCAACTGCTTAGCACTTAAATAGCTTTCATAGAAACAGATGGCATTAATAAATAAATCTGCATATCAAACACTGACTGATAAAACTATAAACTACCTAAGAAAATTAAAGTCTAAGCAAAATAGGTAAATAAAAAAAGCAGAATTCTGAGCTCACAAATACAGTAAAAAAGAACCCTGAAAAAATTCTTAAAAGGACAATAGTTCTAAATTTTATAAAAGCACAAATTAAGTCAAGTAAAAATGTCTCAATGTTTAATTAAACTTCAGTCAAAGTTTATTAACTATAGATGGAATGGAGAACTTAATGTTCATAGATCATGCCATGTGGGACTCAGGCTTGATATCTTGGTGGCATCTATACATTAATCTAAACTAATGCAGCCCATCCAACAACAGTTATGAAGAAAGAGTTTCTCTCTAATTAACAATACAATGATCCTTTCCTCCACATTTTGAGTATCCAAGGCAGTATATAGGGTAGTTAGTGATTTATCTATCAAGACAGATTTGCAAATATGTATAAACTAGAGGCCCGATGCATGAAAATTCCTGCACTTCGGGGGAAAGGGTGGGAGTCCTCAGCCTAGCCTGCATCCTCTTGCAATCTGGGACCCCTCAGGTGGGTCACTAGGCCTGGCTTGATATCAGGGCCTATTGGGGTTTCCTTCCCCTGGCTGCTGGCAGCTGGCCCACCCCAACCACTGCCACAGCTTGCCATCTGTGCAGCGCTGCCCACCCCCTCCCCGCTCCCCTGCCACCGGTTGCCTCCCTCTGCAGGGCGATTGATGGCAGGGCCCCCAGGTTGATCACCCCGCAGAGGGAGGCCCTGCCCACCTGCTGTAGTGCCACCGGCCAGGTAGCCTGGTTCTCCCTCCTTCTTTCTTCCTTTTTTTTTAAAGTAAGAGTAATGTTTACTGAACGATACAGAAGTGAGTACTATGAAGGGTTTACCAGGTTGGAAATGCACCTCACCCCAGCCCTTGCCACCCCCAACACCCAGAGACTATAGTAGTTAGAAGTTACATGCAACAGCCATAACTGCTGAATATCTGCTCATAACAAACCATAGCATATTTACACTGTATCATATTGAGTGATAATAAAAATCCATTTATATATTGCTTGTATAAAATCTCTTTTTTTGCAAAAAATATTTTAATAAAAGAAAGAAAGAATAAAAAACATGTGCAGTTGAAAGCCCTGCCAGGACAGCCAGTCTGTAAACATTCAGTGAGTATGTGCTTTGGAAGGGCGCCCGTGCCTCGTGCCTACAGCAACACCAGCAGGGCCAGCGAGGGTGCTCTCTGGCTGCCACTCCGGGCAGGACTGAGCTGGAACACATGGAATTATGTGATATAAATGACATAGATTTCAATATTGCAGTTCTGAAGATACTCATGCGATGTGAGAAAATACTGACAGGCAATTCAGTGCACTAGGAAAACAAATCAATGAACAAAATGAGTATTTCCCCAAGGAAATTGAAAAAAGAATCAATCAAAAATCCTGGAAATGAAGCATGCAGTTAAGGATATTATGAGCAAATTGTTGAGCATATAAAATAGAAGCAACCAGTTAAAGGAAAGAGCTAGTGATGTTGATGATAGGAATCAAGAAATGATGCAGAGGGAAAAAGAGAGAGACCTGAGAATAAAGAAAAATAAAAGAACTCTATGAGACCTCTCTGACTCTATCAAAAAAGTAATATCAGAATCATAGGCATTGTGGAGGAGAAAGAGAAGGAGCATGGAATGGAGAGTTTATTAAAACAAATAGTGGATAAGAATTTCCAAAATCTATGGAAAGAACTAGATCCTCAAATCCAAGAAGCAAACAGAACACCTAGTTACCTCAATTCAAGGCACTTGGTAATGAAACTGTCAAAAATTAATGACAAAGAAAAAATTTTCAAAGCAGCCAAGGAAAAGAAGGAAGTGACCTACAAAGGAAAACCCATCAGAATTTCATCAGACTTCTCAGCAGAAACTCTACAAGCCAGAAGAGAGTGGAATCTAATATTTAAATGTCTGAAAGAAATTACCAGCCATTAATAATGTATCTAGCAAAATTATCCTTTAAATATGAAGGAGAAATAAAGATGTTCCCAGATATATTGAAGCTGAGGGATTTTATCAACAGAAAACCTCCACTGCAGGATATGCTCAGGGAAGTTATTCTACCTGAAACAAAGAACATAAGGTCACAACATTACGAGGAAAAAACTTACAGCATAAACAGGGATAACTTTTGACAACAAAAACACACAAGAGGAAGGGGAAAGTCTGAACTGGCAAAGGAAAACGAACATCAGATGCACTGAAAAGGGAAAAAACTATGGTATATATGCAATTTCATTTTTATAAACCTAATGGCAGCCACACACAAAAATCCCCAAATTAGGACATATAGCTTAAAAAAAAAAAAAAAAGAAACAGAGGAAAGATGTATGGAATACCACCAAAAAATGCAACAGAGAGAAACATAAAGAAAAAGAACCAATGGAGGCACAGAGCTACCAAAAAAACAAAAGATAAAATAGCTATAGGAAATCTTCATACATTAATAATTACCCTAAATGTAAATGGTCTGAATTCACCAGTAAAGAGGCACAGAGTAGCAGAGTGGATAAAAAAAAAAAAAAAAAAAAAAAAAAAAAAAAAAAAAAAACAACCATATGCTGCCTTTAAGAGACACATCTAAGCAGTAAAGACAAAGGTAGATTCAAAGTAAAAGGGTGGGAAATGATTCTCTAAGCAACTCACATCCACAAAAATGCAGGTATAGCCATACTTATATATAACAAAGTAGATTTCAAGGTAACAAAAGACAAAGATGGGCACTTTATAATGATAAAGGGAACACTACATCAAGAAAACATAACACTTCTTAATATATATGCACCCAACCAGGGAGCACTGAAATATATAAAACAACTACTTATAGAACTAAAGGGAGAAACAGATCAAAACACAATCATAGTTGAAGACCTTTATACTCCATTGACAGCTCTAGACAGATCAACCCAACAGAAAATCAATAAATATCACCTTAAATGAAATAGTAGACCAAATGACATAATTGAAATTTACAGAATATTTCATCCCAGAATATCAGATTATAGATTCTTCTCCAGTGCACATGGAACATTCTCAAGGCTAGACCATATGTTGGGTCACAGAAGTAGCATCAACAAATTCAAAAAGATTGAAATTACACCAAGCATAGTTTCTGACCATGATACCTTGAAATTAGAATTCAACTGCAAAAAAGATATAAAGAAATCCACAGATATGTGGAGATTAAATAACACACTACTATAAAATGACTGGGTCAAAGAAGAAATAAAAGATGAGATAAAAAATATAGGGAGATAAATGAGAATGATAACACAACATTTCAAAACCTCTGGGCTGCAGCGAAAGCAATAAGAGGGAGGTTTATATCATCACAAGCATATCTCAAGAAACAAGAGAAATTTCAAGTAAACAACCTAACATTGTATCTTAAAATACTAGAAAATGAAGAACAAAAGCAACCCAAAGTCGGTAGAAGAAAGGAAATAATAAAAATTAGAGGAGAATTTAAATCGAGAACAAAAGCCTGTACAAAAAATATCAATAAAACAAAGAACTGGTTCATTGAAAAGATTAATAAAATTGACAAACCCCTGACTAGCCTCACTAAGAATAAAAGGGAAAAGACCCATATAAACAAAAACAGACATAAGAGAGGAAAAGTCACCACAGACATCACAAATATACAAAGGATCATGCTAGAATATTATGAAAGACTTTATGCTTCCAAATTCAATAACCTAGAAGAAATGAATAAGTTCCTAGAAATATATAACCTTCCTAGACTAAATCATGAAGAATTGGAAAATCTAAATAGACTGATCAGCAGTGAGGAAATTGAAACAGCCATCAAAAACCTCCCAAAAACAAAAGCTCAGGACCAGATGACTTCACCAGTGAATTCTACCAAACATTTAAAGAAGAATTAAAACCTACCTTTTTAAACTCTTCCAAAAAATTGAAGAAGAGGCAATCCCTCCTAACACATTCTACAGGGCAATATAACCCTGACACCAAAACATGGCAAAGATAACACAAAAAAAGAAAACTACAGACTAATATCTCTGATGAATACAGATGCAAAAATCCTAAATAAAACACTAGCAAATCGAATACAATAGTACATCCAAGAAATAATACATCACAATCAAATGAGATTCATTCCAGGGGCACAGGGATGGTTCAGCATTCCAAAATCAATCAACATAATGCACCACATTAACAAAAGAAAGGTTAAAAAATCTTATGATCTTATCAATAGATGCTGAAAAAGCATTTAATCAGATACAACATCCACTTATAATTGAAACACTCAATAAAATAGATATAGAAGGAAAGTACCTCACCAGAATAAAGGCCATATATGATAAACTCTCAGCAAATATAATATGCAATGGCAGAAAAGCAAAAGATTTTCCCCTAAGATCAGAAACAAGACAAGGATGTCCACTCTCACCACTCTATTTAACAGTAGGAGCCCAGTGCATGAATTCATGCACCTGGAAAGGAGCTGTGGGCCACGAGGCTGCGGTGGGCACAGGGGCAGGTCTCAGCCCATCCTCTGCATGCCTGCCCGGCCCCTCCCACTGCAGCTGTGGTCCACTGTCTGCTGGTAGCCCCTGCTCCCACCACTGCTGCCACTCCCATGTGTTGAAGGCGTAAGCTCCACTCCCACCCACTGATGGTGCAGAGCGATTTGGTTTAGCAACAGCAGTGGATGCGAGCAGGGCCATTGCCAGCAGTGGGTGTGAGCAGTGGCTGCTGCCCCAATTGCCACTCAGGAGCAGAGGGAGGTGGAGAAGCCCTCAGAGCCAGTTGGGGCCAGCAGCTGCCGCACACACCCACTGATGGCCCTGAGCAATCGGGGCTGGCACTCGGCACTGGTAGCAGGTGCAAGCGGCGGCTCTGGTGTTAGCAGTGGGTGCAAGTGGGGCCAGCGCTGGCAGCAGGTGTGAGCATTGGGTGGGACCACAGCGCGTGGGAGCAAAGATTTTTCAGTAACCACCAGAGGCTCTCCCTGATGACAGTGACTGGCTCCCTGCCTTATTCTGGCACCCCCGCTCACCTGCTCCACCATCTCACCATGGCCAATGCCCACCATGTTCCATGCTCTGCTGCCTGCTGCCGACGCCTGCCATGTTCCGTGTGCACCCCCTGGTGGTCAGTGCACGTCATAGCAACTGTTTGTTTGGTTGTTCCGCCATTCAGTCTATCTGCATATTAGCCTTTTATTATATAGTATGGTGCTGGAAGTACTAGCCAGAGCAATAAGGCAAGAGAAATAAATAAAAGGCATCCAATTAGGGAAGGAAGAAGTCAAACTGTCACTTTTTGCAAATGACATCATTCTGTATATAGAAAACCCTAAATATTCTACTGAAAAACTATTAGAAACAATAAACAAATACATCAAGTTGCAGGATACAAATCAATGTGCAAAAATCCATTGCCTTTCTGTATACTAATAAAAAAAAAACAGAAAAAAATGTATTTTGCAATAGCAACCAAAAGAATAAAATACCTAAGAATAAATTTAACAAAGAATGTGAAAGACCTATATACTGAAAATTACAAAGCATTATTAAGAGAGATTGTAGCCAAAACCGGTTTGGCTCAGTGGATAGAGCGTCGGCCTCCGGACTGAAAGGTCCCAGGTTCGATTCCGGTCAAGGGCATGTACCTGGGTTGCGGGCACATCCCCAGTAGGAGATGTGCTGGAGGCAGCTGATCGATGTTTCTCTCTCATCGATGTTTCTAACTCTCTATCTCTCTCCCTTCCTCTCTGTAAAAAAATCAATAAAATATTTAAAAAAAAAAAGAGAGAGAGAGAGAGATTGTAAAAGACACAACAAAGTGGAAAAATATCCTGTGTTCATGGATTGAAAGAATCAGCATAGGTAAAATTGCCATATTACCCAAAGCAATATATAGATTTAATGCAATCACCATCAAAATCCCAATAACAGTTTTTAAAGAAATAGAATAAGAAATCATTATATTTGTACAGAACTACAAAAGACCCCATATAGCCAAAGCAATCCTGAGGGGAAAAAAGAAAACAAAAACAAAGCTGGAGGTATCACACTACCTGATTTCAAGTTATACTACAGAGCTATGATATAATCAAATCAGCATGGTATTGGCAGATAAACAGATACACACTTCAATGGGACAGAATAGAGAGCCCAGCTATAAAACCACATGTATATGGACAAATAATTTTTGACAAAGGAGTCAGAAATGCACAGTGGAGTAAAGATAATCTCTTCAATAGGAAAACTGGAAAGCCACATGCAAATGAATAAAACTGGGTTACAGTTTTTGCCCATGCACAAAAATTAATTCAAAATGGATCAAAGACCTAAATATAAGATTCAAAACAATAAGTTACATAGAAGAAAATATAGGTATCAAACTTATGGATCTGGGTCATAGAGAACATTTTATGAACTTGACCCCAAGGGCAAGAGAAGAAAAGGCAGAAAATAAATGAGTGGAACTATATCAGGCTAAAAAGCTTCTGCACAGCAAAAGAAACTTCCAATAAAACAAACAGGCAGCCAACCAGATTGGAGATGATATTTGCAAATAGTAGCTCTGACAAAGGTTTAATTTCCAAAATATATAAAAACCTCATAAAACTCAACACCAAACAATCCAATTTAAAAAATGGGCAAAGGACCTGAAAATACACCTCTCTCAAGAAGACATATGAACAGCCCATAGACTTATGAAAAGATGCTCATCCTCACTGGCAATGAGGAAAATGCAAATCAAAACTACAATGAGATAGCACCTTACACCTTAGAGTCGCCATTATCAACAAGACAAGCATAACAAGTGTTAGAGAGGTTGTAGAAAAAAAAAAAGGAACCCTCATTCACCGTGTTGTTGTGAGGCTTAAAGTGCTTAGAATAGTGCCTGCTTCTTAGGTTGTATTAAATAGCTCATCAATGTAAATTTTAGGTTTGTTAGAACAAATTAATTTTAAAATTTAGATTGTAATCTATGTATCACTTCCATTTGTCATTAAAGTATAGTCAGTCACCTTTGTTCCTTACTTTTTAAATTCTTAGTTGCTTGGCATCAGAGCCCTTTGGCCTACATTCTTCTACTCTATACAACATCAAATAAAACTCAAAATCGTGTTTCCTAGAAAAATAAATAAGTAAATTACAAAAGTATGTCTACAGATAACAAAGACCTACAGAATATGATGATTATTCCAACTTCTGAATAAGCATTCACTAACGTGAAAGTCATGGGCTTAAGCTTCAGATCACTGGAAAGACTGGCTAAAATTCTTTTAGATTCTCTGAATGTTGTATGTAAATGTTTTCAATGCAGTTTTCATTGATAGTATGGTGCAGGAGACATGCTGCCTACCTTATATAAGAAAAGGTAAAGAAAATTTCATGATTTCTTTGTCAATTGCATCTAAAAAAGCTGGGAAATAAGGTTGTTTCATAGTTTACCTTCAGGCTATCATCTCTATTGTGGTTAAAACTGGTGTATATATTAAATAATGTCTTGAACAATTTATCTTCACAATAAAACAAGTCTACATTGAGTGTTTAGCAGATGTACCAAGGATATAAGCAGGCTAGGAAATATGCTTTTTGGACATCTGGAAAACTCTCCCAGTTTTGTAGCTAAGAACATCATCAAAAGATCTGGAAGGAAAAATCCCAAGTTGGTGACTTTGTTTCTGAAACAATAACATATACAAATAACGAATGACCATTTTTCAGAATGAGCCATATATTTATGGACTTTTGAGCTCAAATATCACCCTACCCTATACATCTATACATCACCCATTTCACTAATTGCTTTCACAGTGAAATGCCCTGAGAGAAGAGTCTGTGCTCACCTTTTCTCCATCCTGACTTCCATCCTGACATCTGTTTTTTTGGCAGCCTTTTCTCTCATGTTTTCTCAGACATCACTCCACTGAGTATCAGGTCTTCTCTTCAGGCCACCTCTCCTCCATCCTCTTCTTCTCTTTGTCTCCTTTCTTCTGCTTGGTCTTTACAGGTGAATAATTCCCTAGAGCTCTGGCCTGGATTCTCTCCTTTTCTTAGGCCACCAAGAGGCTCCATGGAGAAATCTTCTCTACATTCCCCCAAATACAAATGACTGCTAAATCTTTATTTGCTGTCAAGATCTCTGTTCTACTATCAATCTCCATGTATCTAATTGCTGCTGGAAATATTCACCTGTAGTCCCATGAAAGCTTCAATAGTTCTAAATCTAACATTATCAATATCTTTTCCTTCTACCACTCCTCCACATCTACTTATGCTTCTGTATTTCTTGTCTTGTTTAATGGGTATGGACCTCTTTTTGACCAAGGAGACATACTCAGTCACTGAAGAGCTTTAAGTCATGGAAAATAGGAGGCATTTTTTATTCATATTTGAATTTGCAGCATGATGTGACAGATAGCTGATGATAAGTAAATGATTTTTGAATAAGAAACAATAAATGGATTTTATAATTAAGACCTTTGAAACATAGACATTCAAAAATAAAATAAGCATAAAAATGTAGAACATTGAGACCAAAAAAAGCCATTTTTTTTAAATAAGAAACAAGAAGATAGAAACTTCTGCCTACGCAATAATAAGCTTTTAGGGAATATCTATAAGACCTGGTAGCAACAAGCACTTAATATTTGTTCAATGATTTCAGAAATTAACTCACTTGTCAAAAATCTACATTTTACGCTTTAACCCAATGATTGAGTGACTAACACTTTAAGGCTTTCTAATATTTGTTAAGTAGTTACTTCTAAGCAATAAAAATTCTTAAATAGCCTACTGCATTTAGCCTACTGTGGGCTTTGAAATCTGTAAGAATTGGACACATGTTTTGGTTCTGACCTTAATTTCTATAGGATCTCAAGCAAGATGCTTACCATCTTAAGCCTCAGTTTCTTCATTTATAAATTGGTTTAATTGCTCTCCTCTAGCATGTCCCAATTTTATCTCAGAAAACTTCAGAGTTGTGCATGGAAACTGCCACACCAAATACAACACACAGCAATGGAATAAGAACATCAATTTCAGACTAGAAGACCTTAAAACAAACCTCCTGTGAGGGCTTACCTGTACCACAATCAGAATCTCAGGAAGTGGATCAGGCATTGGCATTGCTATCAAACTCTGAGTTGACCCAGTGCACGCAAACCAATTATTTGAGGACCAGTGCCTTGGGTAAAAGCAGTCACATGTACTTTATAGTCTTCTCAATTATTTAAAGTGCTTTCAAACACTTTCACACCATCCAGGCCTTACAACAAGACTGGAAGTCATTGATCCATTCATTCATTCATTCATTCATTCATTCATTCAACTGGTAGTGACTGAACACCAGGAATTAGGTTGGGTGCAGGGGAGTAGGATAGGAAATAAGACCAGACATTCCTTGGTCATGCAACATACAATTTACATGGCAGACCTTATTCAAAATGCTAACCTGAATAAATCTAAAATTAGATTGTGCCACGAGTCAGGAAGGAGATGCACACATATCACTATGAAATATTTATTCTGGTTGTGCTGGCAAGGAAATTGTGGTTGAGAAAGGTCACCATACATCTTAAATCAGCCTCACCAACCATGACCAAAAATAGTGAAAAACTGACTTTATTTTATGATGAGTATTCTACCATCTGTGAAAATACTCTTATCAAATTCTGGCCTTGAAGTGTGCAGACAACAGAAAGCAGTGAGGTTCCCAGAGAGCTTGTATGTGATGGGCTGACCTTGAATTGCTGTGATCCAGGAGTGCCAAAACAAAAAAATAAAATGTCCCAAGGATCCCCTGAGATGGAGCTTCAAAGCTGTGGCAGGGCCAAGGTCTAGAGATAAACAAAGGGCAGACAGACCAGCATTACAGGGAACAACCAGAAATAGGATATTCTCAAGCACTCTTAGTCAGTGCTGGTCAGTTTGCTCTTCTGGAGAAGTTTGACTTGATAAACATTTTAAAGTTTTTAAATTGTATGCATCCTTGGACTGAGAAATTCTACTTCCACATATTAAAATTTCAAACATATACTCGATATATAACAGCTAAATGTGTTTTTGATGTTATTATAACTTTAAAAAAATCAGAAACAACTTAGGTGCCTAACACTAGAAAGAATATTTAAATAAGTATGGTCAAGCCATCAACTTGAAAGTGTGCAGCCATTAAAAATGTAGTTATCTATATATATAAAAGCCTAAGCAACCATTATGACTGAACAACTGGAACAACAAGAATGACTGGTCGACCAGTTGCTATGATGCCCACTGACCACCAGGGGGCAGACACTCAATGCAGGAGCTGCCTCCTGATGGCCAGTGCACTCCCACAGCCAACCTCCTGCTGCCCCTTCCCCTGGCCGGCCAGCCAACCTCCCGTGATCCCTCCCCCCAGCTGGCTGGTACCCCCGATAGGCCCCAGTGGGGGTCTGGCCAGCCAATCTCCCAGGGTCCTTCCCCCGGCGGCCAGCCCCCCGATAGGCCCTTATTGCTGGCCAGGCTGAGGGACCCCACCCATGCACGAATTTGTTCACCAGGCCTCTAGTTTGAGATATAATAACCATACTCACTACATAAGAATAAGTGGGAAAAAGTATATACATTGTTTGATTTGGATTTAAAAAATACAAGCACAACAGTTGTGTGTGTGTCTTTGCCTGTTGCAGATGTGTATGGTAATACACAAAGAAACAAACAAACATGCTAACATTGACCAACCCTGCATTTTAAATTCATTCCACCTTCTGTCTCCCCCTTTCCGCATATACCCATGAACATGTATCTATGATAAAAAGGAGAGGAAAAAATGGCAGGTATTTATAAAAAGAACAAAGTTACTTCTGAAAAATCACATCTCTTCTGGCTGACCTGGAGGTTCCGGGACTAAAATGAACACAGCCACCGGCTTCTCAAAGAGCAGCTGCAATGATGAAATTAATGAAGAGTAATTTTCACATGTGATCTGGACAGGAAGACCTTAGAGTAACAAGATGATCTTTGAAAAAGGCTGACATTTCTTTCAGAAGCCCAGCAGCATAATACATATATTACACACAACACACTCATAGATCATTAAGGCTAATCGTACTAAAAAATCTTACTTTAATAATTTTGGGACAAAGTGGTCATAGTAATATGGACATATTTATTAGACAAGAATAAGCCTATCCCTTAAACATCAAAGTATGCCTGGACTCTAGTCAGGATATATTTCTTTAAAAACTCAATATCTTTTTTTTTCTCTCTCCATACATCTTTTCATTAAAATAACTCTTGATGCTTTCATGTGTGCCTTCTTAATTAGGAGAGTTGAATTACGTAGGTGTATTAGCTATATTCTCTCATACAAAGCCAATTCGGGATACTATGACATCAGAAAAATGCAACATAAGATCCCAGATTCATAAAGGAGGTCCCTCTAGAAGCTTTCAGGTGGTGACAAGTTGACAAGTCAGTATCTGAGCTTGCCGACCGCCTAATGGTGTGACGTGGTTCACTTTCACATGAGGTCTGCTGAGCCCCACGGATCCTGGGGGGAGACATACAGGCTGCCCTCCCAGCTGGTGGCCATCTGCCTAAGTGACAACTGCCAGATGGGGAGAAAAGACTGAAATGGGGATCAAACATTGAATAAAAGAGGATTTCTTGGAAAGCAGCATTGACATCGATTATTCATATGACATTCTAATGTCTTGGAAGTTTTCATTTGAAATATTTGGGTAAGAATTTTAAAAAAAGACAGATAAATTTCTGGATGAATGTGTCTAGTGTGCTAGACATGAAATGCTTTGTGCTTCCTACAGAAAACACACTGAATTGATTTATAAATGTCCTTGTTGTTCCATTCAAACTTCAAACTCAAGCAGATCAAAGAATCAATAAATAGGTTTTTCCCCCCTCTCTCTGCCTCCATGGGATAGGAGCACTTTGCCTCTCCACAATCACATGTCCAGTTACTGTCTGTGATACAATTCCCCAAATCTGTTCTCAAATGAACCTCTCATCTGTAGGTTATCTAACTTTGAGGACTGAACAATGAGCAAAGGAAAAGATTAAAAATTAGGAATTTATCTTTATCTCAATTTTGTTGTAATCCTGAAACTGCTCCTAAAAGAATAAAATCGTTAAAAAAATTTATGGGAGTTTCCTCAGCTCTCTTACCAATTTGCAAGTCATGACCAGAAAGGAAACCAAGTCATGGAAGAACCAGAATAAATAAACATAGCTTCTTTTCTAACTTTTTTGTATCCCATTTCAAATCATGTCATAAGAAAAATAAAATTATTCTGTATCATCACAATTTTCTTTTTTAATGTTAGTTTTGATGTTTAGCACAAAATTCTAGATTCAGAGTCTCAAATATAAAGAGTTGAAATAATAGTAGAGAGTCTCCTTGCTAATATTAACAAAGGAAAAGAGTAATTAACAGTCAGAAGAACAGTAAGGTAAATAGATTTTATTTGTCCTTTAAAGAAATTGGAATTCTAGATAAAGGAAAATATAACAAGGCATTTTTTACTACCATTCATCTTCCTAATAAAATCCAGATCAAATACATTCATGAACATGAGTTTAAAATGGATTTAAGAATAGAAGTCAGAGTTAAAGAAATTAATCGACAACTGTGGATGCTCAAATCTTTTTTTATTATTAGAAAAACTAGTTACCCGGTGCATGGATTTGTGCACATTGAAAGGAAATTAATTAGAAGGTGGCCAGCGGGGCAGGACTTGGCCAGTCTTCCATCGTCCCTCCCTGGCATCTGCAGAGTGAACAGGGTCCCTCTAGCAGGTGGGGTCCCTCGGCCTGGCCTGCGGGGATTGAGCCAAAACCAGATCTCTGACATCCCCCAAGGGGTGCCAAAAGGGCACTCTGCAAAGTTACTGTCATACAGGGTGTGGAACTCAAACACAAGTGTCAATAAACCAGATTGGGGCCGACAATGCCCCAGCAACAACATAACCCATGGCCGAAGGTGGAATCACCTGGCTCTGTGAGGAATCAGCTGCCCTCCTCTCTGATTTCAGGGTGCATTATCCGAGAACTGCTGCTGCCAAGTCACTGCAGCTCAGCACTGCATTGAGCATCTGGCCTCTGGTGGTCAGTGCACGTCATAGCAACCAGTCGGACAGTCAGACAGTTAGCATATTAGCCTTATATATATATAGATTCATGCACATTGAAAATAAATTAGAAGAAATATTTTAATGTTACTATTCACTCTTTCTCTATAATAGAAGTGTTAACCAAATTCATGATCAACAATGACAGATCGAAACACACACTTGCAAGTGGCATGAGTGAGAGCTTTATGTGTATTGCACATATGCTCGTCAACTTAGCCTTTTATAGATATAGAATAAAATTGCTTAATTAGACCTGCTTCCTAATTTAGCTAAACTTTTTCCAGCCCAGTGAAACGCCCCAACTTCTCTTTCAGGAGAAGCAACACAGCAGTAAATATCAACACGGAGCAGATTATTATTGTAGATCATGCAGGGAGAACAAAGGGTAAATATTTAACTGTAGCAATGTTTGACTATATTCTGCATAGTGACAAAACCTGAAATCATTTTCAAGGTCCACCATTTCTTATTTATTTTCAGTCGGGTCAAGTTTCTAAGCTTCTAAATCTCCGTTTTCACTCTAATGAAAAGAAAATAGGATTCCACCGAGTCTCCTATCTACCTACTCCAGGACTTCTGTGAGGATCAAATGAGATGAGGCATGGGAAAATGCTTTACAGACATTTGGTTAAAGTTTAAAATGTTTGCACCTGGCTATAAAGCAAGTCATGTTCTTGGGCTGAAGAAACTCCAAGGGAGCTAATCGCTTGGGAGAGGAAGCCGGGCATTGCTATGTGACATCATTACCCAGCGCCCACAGCCACCGTTTGTGGGCTGGGATGGGCTGTGGGCTGCATTTTGCACCATGGGGTCTAGGCAGCGTTGGCTGCAATTTGGTGGGGTGTTGCTCCTGGCTGGTGGTGTTGCCAGTGTCCCACTTGGGGGAAGCCGAGTGTTGCTTTGTGGGTGCCAGGTCCGTGGTGCTGTTTCTCTGTAAATGGCCAGTGCGTGTTACTGCAACTCCTGCATGGAGCGTCTGCCCCCTGGTGGTCAGTGCTCATCATAGCGACCGGTTGGATGGGTGGACACTTAGCATATTAGCTGTTTATATATATAGGCAGGGATCATCGCTTATTACCAGACCCTAACAAATGTGATTCAGCCTTGAGAGCTTATCTCTAAGACAAGTGCATCAAAATGTATGTTTGATCTTCAGTGGCTTGTCTCTACTGTTATGCCAGTCAACACAGTGGTTTGTAGACACAGTTTTGTTTATTCCCTTCTAAGGACTGACTCTATTTCTCCTACTTCAGCAAGTGATTAGGCCTATGCAAGCCCAGGCTTTATCTAAACTGGGAGGACTGTGGTGAAAATCTTAACGAGAACTGACAAATGCACATCCTCCCACTTGTTGTTTTCTGAAGTGTTCGATTGGTTTCAAAATAATTACTAGAAGAAACGTTAATATGTTTACATTTGTTTATTTATTTTTTTAATTTTGCAATATTGGGGGACCAGGCGGGCAAGTCCCGAAGGACTTCTTCTACTGCTCAGGCTGCTCCAATCTTTTATTGATCCGGAGTAGCCCTTAGGGTAAGGAAGTTTCAATGTTTACATTTTTTAAATGCATGCCTTTATGGCTTATATTTTTATTTGTTATATAGCTTCTTTTCTTTTCTAGTGGTTTTATTATGGAAACAAACATGAATATGTACCTAAAAATGATACAAAGCAATCAGTATTTACATGGAGGTTTTGTTATAGAAACTAAATCTGAACATTAACATTGTATAATTTTTAAGTTCTACCATGAAAAAAAAGTTCAGTAGAGGTTTGATGTTCAGTTGTCAGCTTTACTTCTAAGAAAATAATAGATACCAGAATATCTGGAAATCTCTCATAATTTCTTCTGAAACAAAGCTATCCATCTTTTATAATGTAATGATTCTAGATTGGAAGTATATACAGATGTCTATGTGTTATTGTAAAGTTAAGAAATATGAAGAAAAGAAAAGATAGGTAAGAGTGATTTTATAAATGGCTAGTTTATTTACTTTTATATATATCAAGTTAGGGGGGCATAGGTCAGACAGCACTGGACATTAAACAAACAAGTGTACTCTACAACGATGACCATAGACATAAATTCTTAAACTGTTCTCTGGTAAAATAAAGAAATGATGACATCATCACACATGCAATTTTTACTGAAATGGTTAAATTAAACAGTAACTGGTGTGACATTTTCCAAACCCTCAAAATAACATAGTCAACTCAACATAATTCTAGGGGGTTAACCAAAAAAGCACTGGGAGTTGACACCTCTCTTTATCTATGGCTTCATTACTTTTGGATCATCTATATTTCCTTCCTACCTTGAGGTGAGAGAGAGATAGTATTTTCATACAAAAAAAGGGAGGATTCACCCAGAAAACATAAATTCAGATGCAGTTCCCTGAGTTACCATATAGTAGTTCAGCTTTGTAGATATTATAAACTTCCACGGGCTCTGCATGTCAACATCAGCTACTCTTACCTCACTTTGGATAATCTGAGTGACTGATATTTTCCCAGATTTTTTCATGGTATGTCACATTTTCTCAAATGCTATGCTTTAAAGAAATATTTCCTATTTTTCAGGAAAAAATTTTAACAGAATATTATCAAATTTCTGGTGAATTGTCTAATACCAAGACTAGCTTTTATTTCATATCACAGCTGCTGTAAACCCCTAGTGGATAGAGATAACTCAGTACATTTCACCCTTTTGACCACTGCTCCCAGGTTTGCCAAAGATAACCATGATTTCAAAGATGCCCCCATTTCAGAATTCTTTCAATAGTGCTGAAGAATGTAGACTTAGGTATCAGAAAAAAGAATGTGTTTAGAAGCATCATTCTGACACTTAGCTAGAAGCTTTAAACCAAGATATCCCACTTTTCCAGTCTCAGTTTTCTTATCTGAGAAATGCTGATTAAATGAGATAATTTATGTAAAGTGCCTAGAACTAATGTCTGTCTCATTAAATGCTTCTTATTGGTAAAATCATTTATCAACCAACCATAAACCATGTCATCAAGATTTCTCTGAATTAGCAAGCAGGTATGACACAGATATATGGTGCTGTCTGACTAGTTTTTCACCCACACGACTAGAGAATAATCTACGAGTCAAGTTGAGAGTAGTGGCAATACCAAACATGCTTATCAAAGCAGGTGCTCTGCATCCCGTAGCAATGTTAAAATGCTTTTAATATATGTCAACAAACTAAGAATTCCCTAGTTCTCTGTTAAAACACACCATCCCTCTAGCACTCCCCAACTAAATATCATCTATATATATAAAACCCTAATATGCAAATAGACCAAACAGCGGAACAACCAGTCGCTATGACGTGTGCTGACCACCAGGGGGCGTGCGTGGAACATGGCAGGTGTCGGCAGCAGGTGGAAGAGCACAGAACATGGCGGACATCAGCCGTGGTGGGATGGTGAGTAGGGGCAATAGGCCAAGGCAGGGCGCCAGTCGCTGTCATTGGGGCGAGCATCTGGTGGTTACTGAAAATTCTTTGCTCCCTCCCACACGCCACAGTCCTGCTGGGCACTTGTACCCACTGCCGGCACTGGATCTGCCACTCTCACCCACTGTTGGCACCCAGCACTGGCCCCGATCACTCGGTGCTGTCAGTGGGTGCGAGTGGTGGCTGCCAGTCCTGATCACCCCTCAGAGCTTCTCCACCTCCCCCTGCTCCTGAGGGGTGATCGGGGCTGGCAGCTGTTGCTCGCACCCACTGCCTGCGCCAGCCCCGCTTGCAACCACAGCTGGTGCTGGCATCAATTGCTCCATGCCATCAATGGATACAAGTGGGGCTGGCGCCATTAGAGTGTGGGAGTGGCAGCAGCAGGTGAGAGCAGGGCTGCCCGAAGACAGGAGACTGGGGGCCGCAGCGGGAGGGGCCAGGCGGGAGCATGGAGGATAGGCTGAGACCCGCCCCTGTGCCCACTGCAGCCTCGTGGCCCACAATTCCTTTTAAGGAGCACAAATTCATGCACTGGGCTCCTACTCTCCAAATAGATGTATTTAAAATAGGAAATTCTGGTTAATTTATCAACAGTTCATCAAAAGGCAGATAATACTCCCTATCCTCACTAACATTTAACACAGTCAACTTTGCAGTAAAATCAACCTTCTAAAAATCTAAAATTCCTGTCCCACCCCACCTTCAGGTTAGTAAAGAAAGTCTTTCCGTGCTGATCATGGCAAGCTTCCAACTTCTCCTTACATTTTTCTTTCTCCCAGCCATTATCACACCCAGGATGCCACGGCAGAAAACCAGTTCCGTTTAAAGAGATGACGTTCAATTGTGTAATGACTCAGTTATAAACCACTGGCATAAAGAGTATAGAAGCAAATTATTTCAATTTAAATGCCAGCATGCACTAATACTAACACAGAAGAATAAATACACCAAACCATCAATAAAATATTGATAGAGTTGAAAACATTTTTTGAAAAATCTGTACCAAAAAGTCACACAATTAAGGATAACAGATACGTAAGCCAGAAAAAAAATGCAATTTTCTTATATACAAAGAGCTGTTAAATAAGTAGGAAGAAAAAAAGGATAGACAAAAAAGGCCAGGACACATTTTTTAAATCCATTCTGTTATAAAAAGAAAAATGCAAATTGCCTATAAATAGATTTTTAAATGTTTTGTCTCCACATTGAATAAGTCAATAAAGTAAAATAGAGTAGCTATTTCCTAATAAATATAAAAGTTAAAAAATATTGACTAGTATTATTAGGTATGTGAAGAGAAAGACATCCACGTAACAGGAAGTACAAATTTACTCAATCTTCTTGAATATCAACCATAACATTTAGACAAATTCTTAATATTAACAACTTTTACCTCAAAAATTAGAAAAATTCTTAAGGTATATGCATAAAAATGCTCATCAGAGTGTTATTAATAATGCTAAAAAACTGAAGATAATATATAGGTTCATCATTAGGCAATTGGTTTAAATAAGTATATTAAAATTGGTGGAATGCTAATGTATTTAAAATGCATAAAATATGTATTGGCTTAAAATGTCATATTGTTAGTAGAGAATTATAATTTGTGATTTCATGTTATCACTTATATAAAACTAGAGGCTTGGTGCATGACATTCATGCACTGGGGGCAGGAGTCCCTCAGCCCGGCCTGTGCCCTCTGGCAGTTTGGGACCCCTTGGGGGATGTTCGACTGCCGCTGTGCTCACCAGCTGTGAGGCCAGCTTCTGGCTGAATGGCGCTCCCCCTGTGGGAGTGCACTGACCACCAGGGGGCAGCTCCTGTGTTGAGCATCTACACCCTGGTTGGCAGTGCGCATCATAGTGACTGGTCGTTCCACCATTTGGTCGATTTACATGTTAGCCTTTTATTATATAGGATTATGTACAGCTAAACATTATTATTTTTAGAATAATAAGTGCCAAAGATGTGATTATTTTAGGACAATGGAATTTCCAATGATATTTTACTTTTAAAATAATATTCTACACTGTGTATATTTTGGGCTGAACAGGTACTATTTTAAGGTAAAGTTTAGTTCTTCCCTGATCTTCTAATATGCCGGGAGCCGGTCCATGCTTGCTGTTTCAAGGGACCTGGCATATATGGCATACTGTTCTTAATATGTTTGCTCACCTTCTTGGCACTATGTGTTTTAACCAAGGTCTCTGAGAAAGGTTGTTTCCCCAGGTAGGGATTTTCCCCTGAGTTAGGGAGGGAATAAAAACCCCTCAACTAAGTGCCAGGTGGGTAATTAATCACTTTAACTAGGAACAATCATGCTTAAGCTACATAATCTTTACTCCCTGGAATGGAGATAAGGAACGCCCTAACCTTTGTAATAGAGATTGATAGGATTGAATCAACTGGTATAAATACAGATGTAACAAGACAGAACTTAGCACACAGAACTTAGAACACAGAACTTAGAACACAGAACTAAGGAGACAGAACCTACACGGAACCTAGAGACAGAAGAACTTCGCTAGAGAGAACATGGCAAAAGATCCTGGGCAGAAACTGGCCTCAGAACCTAGAGACAGAACCTAGCGAGAGAACATGGCAAAAGATCCTGGACCGAACCTGACTACAGAAATTGGCAAGAGAACCTGACTAGAACCTGGTGACTGAACCTGGCTGGAGAACTTGGACAGAACCTGGATGGAGAACCTAGCGAGGGAACATGGGCAGAACCTGGCTGGAGATCCAGACCAGAACTTGGCTGGAGATCCTGGCTAGAGATCCTGGCTAGGCTGCTGATCAACTGAACGCTGTCTCCGTGTCATTCCTTCTTCGCCGACTCCATCCACACCTTTGGGGACCCCTGGACCTGCTGGGGTTGGACCCCGGCACTAATATAAGCTAGCTTACCTATATGCTATCATTTTCTCTTTTTGAAACCTTCTTTCCTGAAATTTATGACAACTTATGTTTTCATATTTGTCTATGAAATTACATATTTATATTTGGCTCCCCACTTAGTAGTGTGAAGGTGGAGGCCATGTCTGTTTACTTTACCAATGGAGACTGGCACCTTTCAAACTTCTTGCTTGATTGTCAGTCTTTAATTGAACAGAGAGGTAACCCAAGAAACCAATCTAGACATCCAAGATACCCAATAAGGGAACAGATACAAATACTACACTCTCCCTGCCTCAAGGAACTGTATACAAATTGGTTAGAGAGAGACAAAATGAAAGCTGCAAGGAAGTATCAGTTCCCCAACTTCATTCTGTAGTAAAGGAGAAGAATGGGATCCAAAGTAAGCAGGATTGGGGACAGGAGGAGTCCTCTACTGCTTTGAAAAGAGGGAAAAGAAGAGAAAGGGCAAGAGGAAAATGCTAAGGGCTGACCAATAAGCGTTCCAAGAGTTTTCTTTTCAGTGGTCTCACTCCCTCACTGGGGTGGTCCCTCATATGTATATTACATATTTATGAGAGTTAAGTATCCATTCAGTGTCTTTACTGAGTGTCTATTATGTCCAAGACAAAAAAAAATCACAATCCCTGCCATTAACTAATTAAATTAGAAATATTGCAGGCACATAAGTAATAATATCATAAACTAATGCCAGGTATTTTAATATTATACTTCAGGTTCTACACAGCGCTTTCATGTGATGCTCTCATTCAAGGTAAAATGTGGTCAATGCCATAAGAGTGGCATAACCAAATTAATATAGAAGCATATTTTAGGGAATTCTTTATGCTAAAATAAAAACTTTAAAAGCTATATAAAAGGAATCCAAACTACTCCCCCAGGTTCTGGTTAGACCCTAAAGAGGAGGTTATTTCTGCAGTTAGAGATATATTTTCATTGAAAACATGTGGCATTTAGCCATCTCTCCCTGGATAGTTAATCTAGGCAATGTTTGCTTAAAGACAAGACTCTGCTTCAAAGCAGCTGGTCTGCCTCAGTAGGTGCTGACATATAGTGTCTTCTAACACAGGAGATTTGGACAGTGGTTGCCTTCATGGCTACCACATTATGGACAAACTGAGAACCCCCATTTTCATCTTTCCAATTTAAAACATAACTGCTTTATTTACTGGTGTAATCCCCCAACAACTGACTGAACTCCAAGAATTTTTAAAAACACATGGGTGTTTATACATTTCAAGTAAACAGGAATATTTTCCTTTGTGATTTCTGACTCCTTGCACAGATGTTTTTTACACCATCCTACAAACAATTTCTACTGATAGGTAGAGAGAGACTGGATCTCTTGTAATGATGTTATCTGGAAATCATGGTGGCTAAGAAGATATGGGCAGCTCCTCTTCGCCTAACAGTGGTAGCTGTGATTGTGATAAAGAATCCTCTTTCGTCCCAGTGACTTAAAGTTCAAATTTACTCACCTGCCACATGCTACTTTTCAGCTGCTCAGTTATCCATTTAAAATAATCCTAAAAGGTAATTCCACCAAGCACTGTTAATTGACTACAATAATAATTTTGTTAAATGTTATTTTCTAGTAATGATTTTTTCCTTATCCTATATAATAAAAGGCTAATATGCAAATTGACCAAACATTGGAACAACCAGTCACTATGACACACACAGATCACCAGGGCGCAGACACTCAATGCAGGAGCTGCTCCTTGGTGGTCAGTGTGCTTCCACAGGGGGAGTGCCACTCAGCCAGAAGCCCTGAGCTGGGGCTCACAGCTGGCAAGCACAGCAGTCCTCTGTAGCAGAGCTAAGGATGTCTTACTGCTGGCTTAGGCCCGCTCCCCTGTGGACATCCCCCAAGGGCTCCCGGACTGTGAGAGGGCACAGGCCAGGCTGAGGGACCCCAGCCATATGCACGTTGGGGGCGACCAGGTTGGCAGGGGAAGGCTGTTATGGGCCACTAGGCAGGCAGGCAGAGACAGTTATGGGCGATCAGGCAGGTAAGGGAGCAGTTAAGGGCATTAGGCAGTCAGGCAGGTTAGTGGTTAGGAGCTAGTGGTCCTGGATTGAGAGAGGGATGTCTGACTGCCAGTTTATGCAGGATCGGGCTTAAACCCACAGTCGGACATCCCCCGAGGGGTCCCAGATTGGAGAGTGGAGGCCTGGCTGAGGGACTCTTCTCCCCTCTTACCCCCCCTCCCCCCCCCCGTGCATGAATTTCATGCACTGGGCCTCTAGTTTATTTTATAATAATCCATAAATGTTAGATTCAAGCTTAATCTTATTGCATGAAAATAATTTATATGACCTAAACACAAATTTATACACATTCTTGTAAAACTTTAATGAAACAGATACTTCTGGACTCAGCCATATAATACTTTACATTTAGTTCAAATTGCCCTAAGATTAAAATGACCTGCAGATAAGGGAGTAACTTCTTTTGCTTTTCAGCAATTGAAATCAATCTCTTTAATATTATATTCATTTGGAAGGGAAGAGAAAAGAAAAGGTAGAGAAATATTTATTGCATATCTTTAATGAACCAATCTCTATACTCAGAGATCATATATACTTCCTTCTTCAATGAGTCCAACCTCATGGCAAGGTGAGAATTGTAATTCATGTTTTAGAGCCAGTGAAACTAAGGCTCAAAGAGGGTAAAGGCCTAAAATATGTGAACCTAACTTTATGGTAGCACACCCATATACACTCTTTAAATGTAGTGTTCAATGGCAGCAAAAGAGAGACAGGTCTGCACGACCTCAGACTTCTTGCATAAGAAACATAAATAGATTCACCACCATACTCTACTCTTTGAATGCTCTTGAAATATTCAAATTGCAAGGTGTGTTCAAATAAAAAAAAAGACATATAATAGCTGTAATGATGTCAGCCCAATGTAAAACAAAGAGGGGGGAAATATTTTTGAAAATGCATCCCATAATGCATAAGAGCAAGTTCAAGGCAAAGCTATGGTCTGGCAGTTTCATGGGAGGTTAGCAGGGACAGCTGTGTTCCACGTAAATTTGCTGACCCTCATGAACTCCCCATCGACAAGATTCTCTCATCTTCCTATTATTGCTGTTCAACAATTAATCAACAGCTGTTGAAACATTATAAGCATGCTTGTAATTTGGGGTAAAATTAATGATTGCCTATCTATTAAAATGCTGAGGGAGGTTTTGTTTTCCAGCCTTGGTGTGAACTTGCTGATTTATTCTTCAAATCAATTACCCTCCTGAACTCCCTTGCCTCCTGTCTGTTGGCTAAGAGCATCCCACACCCCATGCTTCCCCTAAGTGAGCTTGAGACATACATAAGATTGGTTTGCTTGTCTGGTCATGTGGATCTACAGAACACAGATATATGTTAGTACAGTAAAAGATGAGCCTACTTAGGAAGAATAATATTTTTGTTTTGTTTTATAGCTATCTGAAAGTAAATTTTCAGAAATAACAGTAGTTATCAAAGCACCATTATTGTGGACACTGAATCAATGACTCAAATAGTAGTGAATCCATATGACATTTTATATAAAAATAAAATTTAAAAAGCCATTGGAAACTGCTTTAAATGGGTGTATTCCTCACTAGCTAGTATTTTTTTGCAAGCTATTTTATGATGTACTTAATAGCTGAACCTACTAATGACCTAGGACAGTGATGGTGAACCTTTTGAGCTTGGCATGTCAGCATTTTGAAAAACCCTAACTTAACTCTGGTGCCATGTCACATATAGAAATTTTTTGATATTTGCAACCATAGTAAAACAAAGACTTATATTTTTGATATTTATTTTATATATTTAAATGCCATTTAACAAAAAAAAAAAATCAACCAAAAAAATGAGTTCGCATGTCACCTCTGACACGCGTGTCATAGGTTCGCCCTCACTGACCTAGGAAATTAACACGGCTAAGTGTCCATCAGAAACTTAATTTCAGGAAAGTGGGTATCTTGGCAGTGGTGGTGTCTAAGTTCAGGCAAGCCAAGCATTGGGATTCTGCTTTCATGTCAAAGAGTCTGGACCCAGGTCCCTCATATCCAAAACCCTACCCTCTGCTTCCTCAGGCTTATTTTAGGAAATGTGCTGGACTACTTCAGTTAATTATCAGTCATTGAGGAATAAAAGGATCCTTTAACTTAAATTCTGAAAAGTACTAGTGGAACATAGTTACAGATGTGAATCACTGCTGTTCTCTCTACACTAATCTCCATACACTATTGTGCTATTATTACCTGTTTCTAAGTCAAGTAATAGTAAGTATTCAGTTGTCATATTTCCAGCCTCATAGCTCATGCATGTACACACTTCAAATCACTGATCCAGAGAACTACCATGAAATACTCTAAGTGAAGCCACTACTGATCAAACAAATTTCAGTTCTGCTGCCACCTAAACCAATAAAAAACCCATTTCACTGTTTATATGTTTTCAGATTAATTACATATAAGAAGGGAAAAATACTGGTATCAGAATGTTTTTCAAAAATAGAAACAGCCTTTGCTGTGAGGATATGAAACACATAATCTGGGGTGAATAAAAATTTTAGTTATATAATGGGCTACAGATTTCATTCTCTTCTATATATCTGAAATGCTCAGTTCTCAATCTGACCAGTCTCTTTTTATTTCTTCAAAGTACAATAACAAAATATTTTTTTCATCTACAAGGAAGCAATATTTTTTCTATAAACTACACCTAATATATTACTAATAATGGTGTGCCACTTCAAACAAATTGCAAACTGATGTTAGTGTTCTTACCAATGGTACACCAACTAATAACTCCCTGCAGGCCAATTTGCATACAAAATGTAATATTTAAAGCCAAGTTACAATTAGCACTTTATTATGGAACCCTGTGATTGTATTATACTGAAAATTATTTATACTTGCTACAAGGATTTTCATTTATGAAAAATTATACTATTAGAGTTGCCATTACAACAAACCAACCTGCAACCAATTACTAAAAACTCAAAGACCAGGAGTCTTTGTTTATACTTAAGGAGTCAGAAAATATAATGCATTGCACTCCCTTCAGTATAATGGTAGAAAATAAATAAGGATAACTGAACAATTATGTATTTAAATTATAAATGTAGTGACACCACACAGGGACACACACACCCAAAATCCGATTCCAAAAAACAAGCATGGAGAAATGCATTTGAGTAACCTCAATTGAAAAAGCAAAAATTAAGAATACAACTTGCCTTTCAAAGTGTAGGATTTACTAATTAATAATATTGGATATGTTGAGTTTTTCACAAAAATTTACAGAACTAGATTATAAATAATGCCACCAGTACTTCCACAAAAATGGAAGTCATAATGGCCTGTGTGTATTTACCAATATTTATTTTTCTCACTATTCTCCCAAAATTTATACTTTCACCTTGCTAGAATCTATTCTTCAACTCAAAAATTCTTCACTCCAGTTAAATGAAGTACATTTCTCAAATGTTCTAATTGTCTGGTTCTTATGAAAGAGGGATGTGTACTTTATAAAACCTGTTAGTTGCCTAAAATCATAATTATGCCCTTCAAATTAGCTTTAGGTTAATCACATTTTATGTTTCACCTCAATATAAAAAATAAACATAGCGAAGTTGAATACGTTTACATTTCTGGTTTGGTTTGTATAATAAAGTGACAGAGTAGCTTGATTTATTAAGATTGTCCAAACACCCAGAGAAACCACAGAGATGGTCACATAAACCAATGCACACATATATCTTGTATGCACACACACAGACACACATCCACACACACTCACACATTTCATTTAAATGAATCTCAGAGAAGATGCTGCACGTGCAAACCAAAATTCCATTTAACAATGATCTCAGAGTCCTTAAGCATCTATTAACAATCAAAGTTGATTCTTCTTTTTCCTCATTTCAGCTTGCCTTTTTGTACATTAAGAATGATACAGTCCCATAATCTTCCTCATTCTTCCCAGCATAATTTTACACCCCCACCCCTCATTTCAAATATTATTAGTCAAAGTACATGAGTAAGCTGTGGGGGATGGGAGCTACCCTTCAAAGGCAAATTCTATAAATACTGTGAGCTAAATTTTGTTCTGAGATAAGCACCAAGAGTTACAGCTGCCATCAGCAAGAGGAATGAAGGCTGCACAAGAGAGAAAATGTTCTCTAGTCATATTTGTATAGTGAACATAACACTGCAAAGTAATAGAAATTATAGCTTCCTGTGAAGGGTTAGCACCGACTTTAAAGTTATAGTCCCTGCTTCCTGCTGATTTGGGTCACAACCTTCGACAAGTCATTGAACTGCTTTTTGACTCAACTTCTCAGATATTAAATTGGCAGAAATCCCATATGACATCTTCCTATCAGCAGCACAGTGAATATTACAGAGATAATGTGGGTAAAGACATGTTAGATTCCAAAGCAAAAAAAAAAAAAAAAAAAAAAAGAAAGAAAAGACAAATCCATCAAATGTTAGCATATACTTGATCCCAGTCTATCTATAATAATTTAAAGAGTAAGAAGAACTTAATTTCCAGGTTAAAAGAAACCTGGGCATTTTTATTAATTCTGGTTCTTCTGTGCAGTATTTATATTTAATAAGGTACTCTCTTATTGGTGACAAAGCCATGTTAAAATATTTAGTGTAAAGCTCAAAATTAGTAATCTGCAGTTCCTAAATAAACAGGTCAGTACTGTGTGAATGAAATACTGTTAAAATTACCATGTTTACTAATGGACACTTCATTGTTAACAAAAGATAAATAAATTCAGGATTTTCATTATGGAAAGATTTTTCCTCCCAATTTTTTTTTGTACACATTCACTTCATAGAACAGGATGAGAAAAGGTGCACACACTCAGCACATCATAATATGTTTGTTGTTACTAGACCTAAAGCTGGTGGCCAAGTGATCCTGGAAGCCCCTCTTGGGATTTCTGACTTTCTGAATACTGGGATGTCTCAAATTAGACCCTGAAAAGTCCTTGATAAGATGCTCTCTTCACCCAATCTTTGATTTTATTTGACATAGCTAGATAAGTAGTTGAGAAATTTCCAGCAAGACTGAGGAAATTTCCACTGGCTTTATCAGAGTAGTCACCAAAAGCACAGTCAGAGATTATTATTAGGTATTTTTTGACTCCTTAGGAGCAAACTGCAGTGCAAGTACATATTTTAAAATTGATTGTCTTACTCTAAGAACAACTCACAGGCAACAATCAGCATTTTGTCAGGGTCTAGCAATTTAAAAATGGACCCCTGGAGTAAAAAGTTTTAAATAAAACATTTTGGATCTTCAAGGTCTAGCACAGTGCCTGGCCTATGTGTGAATAAATAAAAGTATGCCTGCCAAGAATATAATCCATACCTGATCACCTACATTGATAAAAGCCCCCAAACCTGGGAGGAGCTTGATTCTTGGTGGTGATTCCATTATGACTTTGAATTCATATTTTATCTAACTTATTTCATGTTCATTCAAGGTAAGTTAATTCCCCTTCCCAAGCACTGTTAGTCATTAAATGTCTGATGGAGGTAATAAGACAAGATCTCTTTTCTCAAAGTACTAACTTCTAGGACAGAAGCTAAATATGTGATAGTGCATAGCATAGTGTCTGGCATAAAGTTAGCATTCAATGAATGTTTATATGAAAGACTGTAAACCAAGGCTTTAAAAAAAGTTCTAAGTCCTATATAATAAAAGGCTAATATGCAAATTGTCCCCTCGGGAGTTCGGCCGACAGTGAGTTCGACTGCCCACTATGACGTGCACTGACCACCAGGGGGTGGTGCAGAATGAAGGAAGGCCTCGGCCGGCAGCCAGTAGCCAGCAGCCAGGGGAAGGAAGGCCCCATCAGCCCTGATTGCCGGCCAGGCCTAGGGACCCTACCTGTGCATGAATTTTGTGCACCGGGCTTCTAGTAACCATGTAAGCACCTTTGAGGAAGTATGGTAGAAGTCTTGAATATTTCTAATTTTGACATTTTAAAAAAAGGAGTAATGGTTAAAACATAGGGGGATTTAATTGGGGATAATGAGAGAAATTAATAGGCAAATGAAAGGGTATAGGCAAAAATATGGAAATTACATGAGTTTTTAGGATCTGTTAGAGAAGAAGAGATAATCTCCTAGGTCATGATGTAATGGGCATGGCAGGATGTAGAACCTCCCTGGACTCTCTAATTTGTAGAACCCCTCTCCAAACTTGCTAGTCACAGGGTTGCTGTACCTTGCTCTGTGTTGCATTTCTATTCAAATCACCCAAGAATGATTTAGCAATCATATTTTTCTATTGCTTTGTAAGGAATTTTCAACCAATTAAAATCTGTACATCTTTCTTTCAACAAATATTTAAGGCTTGTCACACTTTTTTGTTGTTGCTGTTAATTTTCACCTGAGGATATTTTTCCATTGATTTTTTAGGGAGAGTAGAAGAGAGAGGGAAAGACAGAGTAACATCAATGTGAAAGAAATACATAGATTGGTTGCCTCCTGCACTAGCCCTGACCATGGCCCTGGCCTGGGAGGAGCCTGCAATGAAGTTACGTGCCCTTTACCAGAATCGAACCCAGGACCCTTTGGTCTGCAGGCTGACACTCTATCCACTGAGCTAAACCAGCTAAGGTGGTCACACATACTTGTGTAAATGATCTTTTGACCTAATGCTGAATCTGACATTGCTGTTACATTTCTTTTTTACTGTTGTTATCGTGATTCATTATTTTAATTTGTCAAAATTTTCTTTGTATATTGATTTTGTCTTACTCCTCCACGCTTTGGGTAATGAAAAAAATAATTAGATTATCCATTTTGAGATGGTCAAAGACTGAACCTGGTGGTACACCACTAGAGACCTCCAATGATTGAGCGCCATCATTGACTTGATGAACTATTCATCCACATAACTATTTGTTTACCCAGCCTATGTTTCTCTAGTTTCTACACAATGTTCATGATATACTGCTGAAATTAAAGCTCACTCTCTCACTCCCACCCAATAAATACCTAAGACTATGCATGTTCTGTGTAGGACTATGTTCTCTGAATAGAAACAAAACTTATATTGAATATTTCTACATGTCCTTATTGAGTCATTTATTTATCCTTTCAACTAACATTTATTGATTGCCTACATTATGACTCCTTGGTTGACCAGAATTAATTTCAGAATATCCCACAGTGCTCTGTAGCTGGCTTATACCAGCTCACCAGAACCAATTGTGTGCATCTCTTCAAAACTCCATGGTCAATGATATCCTCTGGTAGGCTAAATCAAACTGGTAGGAATATTTACTGTAAATGAACTATAACACAAATTTACTCCAAGTAATTCTTTAGTTTTTATTCTTCTCAAATCCAACACCCCATTCTGGATTACTGATGTCAGGGGAAGTCCCCAAGAAGTAGATTATAAGCAAGTTTTTATTTTTATTTTTTGGCATTTTTCAAATTTTCTGCAGTGCATTCATATTAGATTTATAATTTGTTATAATATCCTTACTCCCCCCCAAAAAAATACTTTTTGCAGAAACTTGGATTTTCATTCAAAACGACATTTAGTTTGCTTTGTTTTAGCAAAAATACAGCCAATAAAATATATATGTTCCATTAAGAAACTGAATTTATTCACAAAAGTAAATAAAGTCATTTGGAAGATCTTTATTTTACAATAAGAATCAATTGAACTGTAATTCCATGGCAAATGTTGACAATTTTTAAAATAGAATGGATAAGGGCCAACATGAAATGCCATAAATACAAACTTCTCACAAACAGGGATGTCATTATCAAGAATGGTATAAACCAGCCGTGGGCAAACTACGGCCCGCGGGCCGGATCTGGCCCATTCGAAATGAATAAAACTATTGAAGAAAAAGACCGTACCCTTTTATGTAATGATGTTTACTTTGAATTTATATTAGTTCACACAGACACTCCATCCATGCTTTTGTTCCGGCCCTCCAGTCCAGTTTAAGAACCCATTGTGGCCCTCGAGTCAAAAAGTTTGCCCACCCCTGGAAACCATACAGCCCCTAAAACTTGCAAGATCATCTACATGAGTGGACACACAGCCCAACTCAGCTTACATTGCCATCCATGAGTGATTTAGGAAGAGCTTTAAAATGCTGTGTTGATTTGTACGCAAGGGTGTAAGTTTGGTCTGAATTATATTTAATGTATGGAACAAGATTATTTTTCTCATCCATGATTGATCTTTTCTTTTGCTCGGTTCAAAATATATTACTCATTTCTGCCAACAAAACTATTCTTCCAGCCACAGATGTTATGTCATAAAGAGAGACTTATGTGTGCTGGTATAAATAACAAAGGTGTTAGCTGGAATTAAAGGGAGACATTTCCTGTTTACATATATCTCTCTTCAGTGATTACTGAGTGAGGGTGAAAATCTGCTATAAATAAATTTTATATAAACAACATGTTTAAGGAACATTGGAAAGTTTGAGAAAGAAAATGTATCTTTAAATAAATGACTGTTTTGTTCACCCCATATAGAATTTACATGACTGTTATACATACACAGATTCTAAGATATCCATTAATCACCAGCTTTGAATTAAATCCCCATTTGAAGAGAGCACATGTGCTTCTGAGTGTGATTTCTATAAACACCAAGATGTCTTTACACCCTTCCATGTTTTAGGATCAGTTATTGCTTCCAAAACCTTCCCATGAAAAGAAATTCCAAATGGGGGGAGATTTTCTTGCCCTCTCCCTTGGCCTGCTACATGGAGTAAACCTTTGCCATCCTGCTGATACGCTATCTTACGCGGTGAGGTATTCTCTGCTCACTCAGCAGCTTCCAACAGCTGCTTTCTGACACTTCTAGAGGGCTATATGAAAGCTGAATTGCCAACAGCTGTGGGACCACCAGCTCTAGAATAATGATTCTCCTATCAATCTTGGAGGGAGCCTTGTAGAGATTCTAAGAACAAAACATAGACAAACATTCTCACTCATTCTTCACAGATCCCTTTACAATTTTTCCCCAGCTATCCAGAGGGTAGCATAGGAGAACACTGTGGCTAAAAAACATGAGCTCTGCAGATGGAAGGTTCAAATCCTACCTCTTCCACACAGCTGTGTGACCTTGAGTAAGATGCTTAGTTTGCTTGTGCTTCAATTTCTTCTCTTATACTTCAGGAATGATGATGATAATAATACTTACCCCACAGGGTTGTTATAAGTAATTTACACATAAAAACTTATAGAGTACATAGAAAAGAGTCTAGCACTGAGTATTTATAAAAGAAAAATAAAATTTTATTGAGTCAACATCATTTTCCTGTATTCTCTTACACTTAATTTTTTGGACAAACACATGAGGGTAACATTATTATTTCTATTTTATAGGTAAGAAATCTGAGGCATAAGAAAGTAGCCAACTTGTCAACCAAAACCTAACAGGCCCTCAATTGTCTACAGAGAGAATGCATTTTCCACACCTCCGATTAAATAGAACTGAAATGTTTAGAAGAACAACTCCCAAGCTACTGACTAAAATATTCACCAGAGTCATTGTTTGTGCACTTATATTCTAGCTTGCTCCAAAATAGATTTGGGATGGATGTACAAAGTACAAAGACTGGTAAGTAGATAAAGATGAGGAAATATGTGCCATCTTCTAGGTGTCATCTCCCAGAACTAAGTGACTGGAGGTCAGTGATTAATATTCTGTGGGTCATGAGCAACTCAATATTCTCACTGAATCTCCGATCCTACCTGTTGTTCAGGATTGAATATCTGTGGCCCTCTCCCCAATAAATTCATATGTTGAAATCCTGACCACTAAGGTGATAGATTACCAGGCCTTTGGGAGGTGATTGGATATGAAGTTAGAGCCCTCATGAATGGGATTAGTGCTTTTATAAAAGGAACCACAGAGAGTCCTCTGGCCCCTGCTTCCACCATGAGAAGACTCAGTGAAAGGACATGGGAGCCACCTGAGAACCAGGAAGCAGCTCTCACCAGATAGTGAATCTACCAGCACCTTGATCTTGAACTTACAGCCTCCAGAACTGTGAGAAACACATTTCTGTTGTTAATAAGGCACCTGATCTATGGTATTGTGTTTAGCATGCTGAACAGACTGAGAAACCTGTTCAAAGGAGGCACAGTGAGGAAGGCATCCTCTAGTCATCAGTTCTAGCAAGACTGGTGGGCATCTCACTGGAGATAAATAAAGTAATGGACTCATCACCTGTTGTCTTATTATCCTGCTGTTTCTCCTTTTCACCTGTACTTTGAAATTGAAAATTATTTTTTGAAACAATTTCAAAAATAATTTAAAATATTGGTGACAAAGTTTGTCCTGGACATGGGCATGTAATTCTTCATGTAAACACTGCTGGTTGAAATAGAAGCCTGAACCTACTCAGAGTCCACACACCTCCAAAACAGGCAAATGTCCATATAAGGAAGGTGTTCTCATAATAAGATCATGGTTCTGGAAGTTCTTTGTCAAGGTGGATTCCATAGTCATATCCTGGTGTGATATTCAAAATATCTAACAGTATGATGTGTCCATTGACTTGATCATGAACTTGAGCTGTAAATGCCAAGTATAACTATACAGGGACAAACCAGTGCATCATTGGCTCTGTCTATATTTCATAGCTGGACCAGTATTTCTCAGCTCTGCTGCACAATCAAATCACCTGGGAACTTTGGGGGATAATGATATGTCAGTGTAGTCTCATCCATTGTGACAAATATACTCTGGAGCTGGATGGGGAGGCTGTATCCTATGTCAGGGCAGGGTAATATGAGAAATCTCTGCTCAATTTTTCTATGAACCTAGAACTGCTCTAAAAATAAAGTCTACAGGGGATGGGGAGCCGGGGGTGGGGAGAGATTAACTGGAGAATTTAAATGCACACTTGTATAGCCTATGGACACAGACAACAGTGTGGTGAAGGCCTGGGAGGGGTGAGTGTAGGATGGATTGGGGTAAATGGAGAGTAATGGGGGGGCATCTGTGATACTTTCAACCATAAAGATAAATTTGAAAAAATAAAATCCTTTAGAAAAAAATGACTGATGCCCAACTCCCACCCCAGACATTCTAATTTGGTTAATATTGGTTGCTATGTGGGTGTGATTCCACAATGCAGTAAAATTTAGGAATCCTGTGCTGGATGATTAGTGTTTTTATTAATTATTATTTTATTTTTAACTTCAGAGGGATGCCAGTGATCATGGTGTTTAAGTGATTTTTTTTTTATCTAAAGCACACAAATGAGTATTGATATAAATATTGCATTTTTAGTGATATTCAAATACCTAGATCAAGAGTGTACAACCTAAAATTCTAAACTTATGTCAGATTTTGAAGAATCAAATGATTCAACTGTAAGTCAACCAGTCCCTCTTTCTGCTCCAACTACCTTTCTAACAAAAAGAAATTCATAAAAATTGAATATGTTTCCTTATAGGCTTCTTGTCATTCAATGTGTTTAGGTAAAGGTCCAGTGCAGAAAATTTCTTCGCTGATTGATGAGTTGATCTCAATGACTTTTTGGCTTCCTAAAAATGCTCAAAACCTCTAACACACATCCTTTATTTCTTTAAAGTGTTTTTTTAAGTTATCAAAAGTTTAAAGTAAAAAACATAATAAAATTCAGCTCAACAGAGAATCAAAGTAAGGAAGGCATTAATAAAAGAAAACCAATGAGATGTTTTAAATGTGTTATAGGATGCTAAAATAAACAGATGAGTACAGTTGGAAAGCTTACTTCATTAAGTTAACTGAAATATAGGTGAAAATAAGGGAATTCTCATCTTTTAAGAAAAATGGCCATAATTACTTTCATAGTTGATATGTTTATGAAAATATAATTTGGCATATCTGTATTCAACTGATTCATCACCTAAAAATAATAGCAAATGTTGTCAAGACTGAAATACTGTGGAATGGAGAATTACTTCTCCTAATGAAACCTCACAGAGTCTAGTGTGATTACAGACTCGGAAAGTGCCCAATAAATATTTGCTGAAGATTTAAGGATTACAACAAGGTGACTTTAGATATAACACTATTAACACTGACAGAAGTAAAGTGAATATACATAACAGCACACAGAACCTCTTTTTCTGATCCTGATTATACAGGGTAGGAGAGTTCAGTTTAAAATAGCAAATGTTTCCTCACCAAGAATGAGTTTCTACTGACAGTTTTAGAGGTTTCATTCACTTAGAGTTTTTATTCTTAAACAGAGCTGTATACTAACACCACTAAAAAAAAATCTTAGAAAAGAATGAACAACAGGTGATCTGAATACAGTATAAAATTGTAAGGTACCTACAGTCAAAAGTATCAGCATGAATAGCTGCAATGGTGACTGTTTTATAAGCCTCAATGATCTGGATAGTTAATAATCTATAACTCTGGCCAAGTCAATGTACAATTACTCATGATAAATGCACTAATGTTCCTCCCATATTAATATTCTTACCCTGTGTACATTGATAAAGTCACTAAACAAAGTGCTGTTTCAGCAAACTAGGCAAACTGTAGCCATTGGGCCAAATCTGGCCCTTTGTGCATTTCTCTTTTATTGCCTCTACTTCTTCTCATAAGTAGATCTGCATTACAAGATATTGTACTCAATTATTGTATTTTAAATTTCATCAATAAACATTGTGCAAATATGTGTCTGTTTATGTTATATAAGTGCCTACATCATATCCTTGACTTGGCCTTTGGCTAACAAAGCCTAAAATATTTCCTGTCTGGTCCTTTACAGAAAGAATCTGTGGACCCACAATTTAGATAATCAGTATTTTTAAACGATAAAACCAGTTTTCCAAGAGACCAGGCCTCACAAAATAGAGAAAACTTCATTGCTCCTGGCACTGCCCTTCCTCAGCTCTCCCTCCGCCCCCAAGAGACCCACTTCATCAGTCCTTTCTCCTTCCTTCACCTCCAATTTTAAAATAGAATCTGCAGCAGGTATTACAGTTTTTCCTATCACTCTCAGGAAATAAACCTATTGTTCTAGTCACAGTAACTCTCTCATTCCATTAATTAAAATCTCTCCTTCCTTAGAATCATTAAAGCTTCAAACTTCACTTAGAGTGGAGGCTTGTTTGTGTGCCCCAGCCAGACCTGCTTCAGGGTCATGGTCACCTCCCTCACTCCACCCCCACCATGCACCCAATTGTTAGCTGGTTCCAACCTTAAAAGATGGACATGGGATTGGGAAAAAAGCAAGAGAGAGAAATTTCTTTAATGAGCTTCCCTGTAATCTAGACATGAGTGATGTTAAATAGCTATCTTAAAAACAGGCACTAGAATACAGAGATCTTGATTTCCAGTCTAGAGATGTTTTCTAACTCTTTCTTGTTTCATTTAGCTTTATGCGTAGTAAGAAAGCAGTGGTCAATAGAGATTGCTGGAGCATTAACAATTTGACAACTTGCACTTTATCTGTAATAACTCATCACAGATAGAAATTTAAGTTCAAACCCTGCATTGGACATTTGAGCACCTCCACATCCTGGCCCCCTGCCTGCAAGCTTTGCCTCTTACAATATCACTACTTTCCAACTTTGATGTCAGGTACATTTGACTCCTTGCTTAATTTCCAAACTCAAATCAAGCTTTGTGCCCCTTTAGCCTTTATTCTCTTGGTACCTAAAATGCCTTCCTCGGGTTTATTTGTTGTTCTTCAAAGACCACCAGGTCTTTGCTCCTTTTTGAGACAACCTGTGCCCCTTTTCATTACATTCCCTTTCATCACCCAGCCATCATGCTTTGTGGTCCACTTATGTTGTTATTTGCATCCGTCATGCATGTTCAGGTACCATTTTCTTGCTCCTTAAACCTAAGCAGAAGTTCTGGGAGATCATGAACTTGTATTATATTTGTCTGCACCACTGTGCTTAGTGCTGTGATTTACACATCAGTTAGTGATCAAATGAGCTGATTCATTTTTATCTCTACTCAGATGTCATTGATACATAATGTTTGGTGTATGATGAATGGCTAATAATCATTAGTCTCTAAGTTATGGTCACTGATAGCCTAAGATTATGAATCATTGCTTTCAATGTTGCTACTGTTGATAAAATTTGAGTCGCCTTTTCTAAATTAGAAGAATACTAAAGTCAGATTAAAATTTTTGAGGCTAAAGATAACAGTAATGAGAAAATCAGATATACAGGGTGTCCCAAAAAATGTGTACACATTTTAACAGCTAATAGCTCAAATTGGAAAATGCCTTTATAATTATTCAAAGTATATGTATACATTTTTGGGAACCCTTATATAATTCCTAATAAAATCATTATGGGTGACATGGAAAGTGGATTTGACCTTAAGATAAATATTGTTTATATATTTATTGAAATATCTATACTAATAAAAGAGTAATATGCTAATTTGACCAGGAGACCTTCCAGACATTCTTCCAGACAAAGCCATGGTGGTGGGACCTAGGCAGAGGCAGTAAGGGGCAATCAGGCCAGCAGGGGAGAGCAGTTAGAGGGATCAGACCAGCAGGGGAGGGCAGTTGGGGGCAATTGGGCTGGCAGGTGGGGCAGTTGGGGGTGATCAGACCAGCAGGGAAGGGCAGCTGGGGCGATTGGGCCGGCAGGGGAGGACAGTTGTGGGTGATCGGGCTGTCAGGCAGAGGCAGTTAGGGGTGATCAGGCAGGCGGGCAAAGAGGTTAGGGCCAATCAGGCAGGCAGGCAGAGGGGTTAGGGGCAATCAGTCAGGCAGGCAGGTGAGTGGTTAGGAGCCAGAAGCGCCAGATTGCAAGAGGGATGTCCAACTGCCGGTTAGGGAATGGGCCTAAACCAGCAGTCAGACACCACCCAAGGGGTCCCCGATTGGAGAGGATGCAGGCTGGGCTGAGGGAATCCTCCCATGCACAAATTTCATGCACCAGGCCACTAGTTAGATTATAAGATCAATGATGTTTATATGTATGCAGAAAACAACTCTCTTATGTATTTATCCATCTCAGCAATATAAAGACAATTTTAAATGGCTTTAGATTACTTCCTTTATCCTTCTAGCACTGAAAAAGCATATAAGGTCCCTATGAGCTACAGGCATTATATATTCACCTCCAAGCAATTTTCTATAATGTTTGGTTATTTTTATGGCATCACTGATCCTGATTTTTATTCTTGCTCCAATACTTGGAGAGTTCTGATCTTTATTGTCACACACACTCACAAAATAAAGCTTAGCAATATCCCAGTATTTTGCCTCAAAGGTATTTTCCTAGGTTATGTTATGCAGAAAAGTAATTATTGTACTTACTACTTAAATTAAATTTAAATGTATAGTTTGGGTTAAAATTATAATTTGAAAAAGCAATTGAAATAAAGAAAATAATTATTTTCTCCATTTAAAGAGAAAAAGATTAAGAATGCTGATTTGAGTTCTTAACTGTTTTAGTGTCTGACTATTTCCATTCAAGCCTGCATGGGCATGGGTAAAGAATAATCTTAACACTCTTCATAATCAACTCCCGGCATTTATTCCCATTTGCAATTACGCAGTTTTATCATGTTCTTGGGAAAGGGAGAGAGAACCTACTAATAGGTTGCCTCGAGTATAGAAGAGATTGGCCAAACCAACAGAACCATAAAAAAACCTGAACACCTATAGAAAATGCAACTTTAAAAGAGTGGCCTCTCAGGTCACAAGGAACATGAGTAAATGTAGTATTTCCCCCACTATTTTGCATGAACACCTGAACATCCAGCTTGAATACCTACCTCTCATTACCTACTATTATGCAGTCAGTGCCACTCACAGGGTTGAGTTCATTAGATAGAATTACAAGAGAAAAGAGTATTCTAAATAAAATTGAGAAACTGAATGAAGATTTGAATTTTGATATGTAAATAGTTTATCTAGAGAACAGGTATTGTACAAATCTCATCAACTTTAAAGTGGGTTTTTTGTTTGTTTGTTTTTGTTCTGTTTTGTTTTGTTTTGTTCTGCTGCACTTCTATACCACCCTACAACACAGACCACATGTAGAGTGTCTGCTTGGACAATACCAGAGGGTAAGGCCATGTAGTGAAGATAGGCACATTACTATAGTAATAGAAGCGGTTGCTGTTGGCATGGAAAATTTTCAGATTCTTCCTAGATTCTTAGAAAGGGGTTTTTGTCTGAAGGATCTATTCTCAGAACTGATCAAGTAAAGAACTTTCAAATCAAGAAAATAGAAATTGACTTTCACAGAATGAATTATGTCTTTTTCAGAGAAGACAATATGGTACCTAATTGCTTCTAAAAGACTGATATAAAAAATATGCTAAGCAAAATAAGCCAGCCAGAGAAAGATAAATATCACATGATCTTACTCATTCGTGGAACATAATGAACATCATAAATTGATTAACAAAAATAGATACAGAGACAAAGAAGTATCGAACAGACTGTCAAACTTCAGTGGGAAGGCAGGGGAGAAGTTGGGGGGTTAAAAATCAAACACAGGACTTGTATGCATGCATATAAGCATAACCAATGGACACATACACTAGTGGGGTGAGGGCATGTGCGGGGGGGGGTAGGGGTGGCTGGGGGGAGGTCAATTTGGGGGGGAGTCATGTGTAATGCTATATGTAATACTTTAAACAATAAAAAAAGAAAATAGCTAGAATAGATGAATATTAAAAAAAAACATAGACAGTTGATTAGTGTTTGCCTAAGAGTAGGAAAAGAACTGAAAGTAGATATGTAGTGACTGATATTGAATATAATAACAAAACGTTTATAAAATTAGATTGAGTTGATGGTTGCACAACTTTGTAATATACTAAACATCATTAATTATATATTTTAAATAGGTTAATTATATCAAGATAATTATATCTCAATAAATCCATTAATTAAAAAAATAGAAAAATGAAGTATTATAGTCATCCCAATTCTCAGCCCTAGGATAAGAGAGTTGTTCATCAGCTCTACAAATAGACTTAGCTTTGTGATATTTTGTTGTGTCACGAAACTGTCAGGAAAGTGAGTTAATAAAATCTGGTGAAACATTCTTTAAACAAAGAAGTTTTCTTCTTTTGGCATATATCCCCAGTCCTATAAAATGTATTCATTCTCAAACATTGCTAGAGGGAATAACAACAAAAAGGTATAATTCTACCTATAGAAAGAAATCTAGAAATACCCACCAAAATTGTGGATTCATATGTCCCTTTGATTCAATTGTCACACTAGAATGCACTATAATTACACTTGCATAAAAATAAAATTCAGCCAAACTGGTTTGGCTCAGTGGCTAGAGCGTCGGCCTGCGGACTGTAGGGTCCCGGGTTCGATTCTGGTCAAGGGCATGTACCTTGGTTGAGGGCACATCCCCAGAGGGGGATGTGCAAAAGGCAGCTGGTTGGTGTTTCTCTCTCATCGATGTTTCTAACTATCTCTCTCTCTCCCTCTCTGTCAAAAATCAATAAAATATGTTAAAAAAAATAAAATAAAATTCAAAATATATAAGTCTAGCAACAGGGAATTTAGCTAAATAAACAATGAAAAGCCATTGGTGGGTGGGTGGGAAGAGATCAGCCAAAAAACTTGTACACATATATGCATAGTCCATGGACACAGACAATAGAGTGGTGAAAGCCTGGGGCGGCGGGCAGGAGCAGACTAGAAGGGGTCAATGGGGGTAAGAGGGGAACACATGTAATATTTTTAACAGTAAATATTTAAAGAAATAAAAGCCACATAATTAAATAAAATTCAGCTTTAAAAAAGGAATGAAGTAACACAAGTATGTTTACCCGCTCATCTGAAACAAATAAAAAAATTATAAAACAATAATCAAGACAGTAGACATACATATTCGTTCACAGAGAAAAATGATCCCTGAGAGTCAGGAAGAAATAAGGTAAGTTCCACAACTGCTTCAGCTTATTGGCTTGATCAGCACATGCAGTTCAGGAAACTAGCTGAGAGTGAATAAAGAACCATTGGAAGTGATTATTAATAACAGTGCCCAGTGTAGACATAGGACCAAAAACAAGATTTGTACCCATCAGTCAAATGGGTAAATCTCAAGACTTACAGCCATTGAGTAAAATGCACAGAAGGGCATTGTCTCAGGAAGGAGAAATAATTAGCCTTAAACTAAACATTGTTCTCTGGACCTGCCTAACAAATCTTAAAAACAATATCCATCAACCAGTAAGATAGACTGTGCAACGTCTGGTATCCAAGCCAAATTACCTTAGCAGCAAGGAAACAGAAAAAAAATGGCCCATAATGAAGACATAAAATCAATCAAAAATGCCTCAGAATTGACATTAGTGTTAGAATTAGCACAGAAGGTCATCAAAATAGGTATTATAAATAAATATATTCCACAATTTTAAAGTGAAGTAGAGGCAACAAAAAAATATTTTTAAATGATCCAACTCAAACTTCTAGAGAATAAAATGACAATGCTAAAGATTTTTTTTAAAAGGATAAAATTAATAACTGATTAAATGTTGCAGAAGAACAGATTTGTGAACTTAGGTTTACAGCACTAAAAACTATCCAAAATGAAACAGAGATTTAAAAAATCTTATATAAAAAGAGCATCAGTGACCTGTAGAACAACTTCAAGTGGCCTAATATACATACATGTGTTTGGAGTCCCTAAGGGACAGAAGATTGGGAAAGGTGAAAAATAAAATGTTTGAATGAATAATGGCTGTAATTTTTCTAAATTTTATGAAAACTATCAACCTGCATGTCTAAGAAATGTTACTAACCTGAAGAAAAGAAACATGAAGAAAACAACACCAAGGCACATCATAACTCATAAATATCTATGTACAAAAAAACGGAACTTTAAAATATATAAAGCAAAAATTTCTAGAACTGCATTGAGAAATATATAAATTCCCAATTGCAGAGAGAATGTAATATCTTCTTAATAATGGATAGAAAAAGTATACCTAAAGGGTTACATAATATTATCAATTAATTTGATCCAGTTAACATTTGTAAAACATGCCTCCCAACAAAATCAGAATAAACATTCTTATTAAAGTCACACAGAACATTTACTAAAATAAGTCACCTTCTGGGCTATAAAACATGTATCAATGTCTTTAAAAAGATTTAAGTCATATGGAGGATATATTTTCTCTGAGCACAATGTAACTAAAAAATCAATAATAGAAAGATGATTGGAGAGCCTGTAAATATTTGGAAAGTAATACACTTCTAAAGAATCACAAGTTAAAGAAGACATCAAAAGCAAAGTTAGAAAATACTTTTCACTGAAGGAAAATTAGAATAAAAATGTCATAATCTGTGATATCCTACATATTAACTTAGATAATTTTTATAATAAACATTTTATACAAAAAGAACAGTCTCAAATCAAGAATCTAAACCTTCTTCTTAAAAAACTAGAAAAGTGAAGCAAAAATTAGTACTCAAAGTAAGAAGTGGAAATAAAGATCAGAGTGAAAATTAATGAACTAGAAACAAACAAACAAAAAACCACAACCAAATAAGTCAATAAAACTACAAGCTATTTCTTTGAGAAAAATCAATAAATTTGGTAAACCACTAGTCAAACTTAACAGAAAAAAAGACACAAAATACCCACATCAATATGGAAAAGAAGAAATATCACTATAGTTTCTACATATGCTAATATGATAACAACAGAATATTATGTATAAGCTAGAGACTCAGTGCATGAAATTGTGTGTGGGTAAGGTCCCTAGGTCTAGCCTGCGATCAAGGCCATCTTCCACCCCCTCGCCAGTCCCCAGTCCTACCCCGCCACCGTTCACCTCGGTTCCCCGTGGTTTCCTTTTCACCATCCAGTGATGGGAGCCTGTGGGCTGGGGGTAGGGACTGAGAGGTAGTCAATGCACCTCATAGCGACTGGTCGACTGGTCGTTCTGGTTGTTACACCACTATGGTTGCTGGCCTTTTGTTATATAGGATATGTGCCAGTAAACTCAAACTAGATAAAATGAGCAAATTTCTTGCAAGACACAACTACCAAAAAATGCATATGCATAGTGTACATAAAATGAGCAAATTTCTTGCAAGACACAACTACCAAAGAATGCATATGCATAGTGTACATTCTCTCTCTCTCTCTCTCTCTCTCTCTCTCTCAAACACACACACAAACACACACACACACACACACAGACACACACACACACACACTAAAGAATCCTGTATCACACAAAGGAAACTCCAGATCCCAGATTCCCAGATAGTGAATTCTAGAAAATATTTAATATAGATAACATTCCAGAAAATAAAGGGGAGATTACCTTGATAATGAAAAGATGAAGTTATTACAAGAAAACTATAGACCAATATAGCTCATGAACATGATTTTAGCAAGTAGAATTCACTAAAATATTGAAAAGGATAATATATCTTGACTGTGTTAGACAGGATTCTGAGATGGTCTCTAAGATACTTGTCCCCTCGTGTATAAATCCTTCTCTCCCTTCGTGTGGGTGAGATCTCTTAATATCATGGGATTGTCATTTCTGAAATAGGCAAATTTCATCAGTCATATAATTAAGCCATTTAACTCCTAAGTATTTACTTAAGAAAAATAGGTGTATTTGTTCATATAAATTTACACTAATGTTCATAGTGGCTTTATTTGTAATAGCCAAAAACTGGAACCAGTCAAATTTTCTATGAGGAGGTAAACTGATTAACAAAGTATGGAATATCCATAACAATGCTATATCTCACAGCAATAAAGATAGTCAACATGGGGAATTTTAAAAACATTGTGCTAAGTGAAAGGAACTAGCCAGAAAAGACCATGTATTGTATGATTCCATTTGTATAAAACATCCAGAATAAGTAAATCCATAGACATAGAAATTAGGTTAGTGGTTGCCAAATAGCTGGGATGGGGGTGCAGAGTGACTGCTAACTGGTATGAAGTTTATTTTGGGGGTGACAAAAATGGTCTAAAATTAGATTGTAGTGATGATTGCATATATCTTTAAATATACTGAAAACCACTGAATCTTATCGTTTCAGTGATGGAAGGTATAGTATATGAATTGTAATTTCAATAAGGCCATTAAAATATTGCTCTCATGAATTTTTATTGAAATTTACAAATTATTTGGAAGCTTTGTTTACATTATTTTTTTATTTGTATATTTTTTTATAGTCACCTATTGGGCAAAATGGATATTTTAGTCCCTGTTTGATAGACACAAAGGAACAATGCATTACTGTTTCCATGTCTATGAGCAAGCATGTCTGGCATAGAACCATTTGAAAGCCTACACTGATATACTTTAACCCACACAGGATCATATAACTACCCACACTCAAATGTATAGTTTCATTTGTGGTTCCACTGTTGTTTCAATGCCACATTTCCTTGAAGTATGTATACTTTCTCCCAAATTGGACCCTACCAGCTGATGGACTCAGATATGCTTCTTATACTGACTCCTGCTGACAGGTGACAAATAATCAAATAATGGATGCTGGTTGGAATGCATAGGAGGTCATCCTAGGGTTCATTTAAGTATATTTGAATTGATCAATTAATGAGGTAAACTTAATATCATGTGCCCTATCAATTATATATCTATCCCAGTTTCCTAGACTGTGTTATGGAACAGAAAATCTGAAACCTTAAATCCAGATGGGTGGTCTAGGGACAAAACCAGCTGTGCAAAGAAAATGACAGGATGACAGGACACACCCCCCAAAAAATTGAAGGTAGATAAACCTGCGATGGCAAAAGTTACAGAATTAGGTCAATAAAATGTCATTTCGGTACAGAAAAAGTACAAATTAGGAGCTTTGAAATAACTTAACTTGATTAAATTAAGAGACTATAGGATAAGAAGACCACACACAGCAAGTAAAAAATAAACCCAGGTCTAATTATTGTTCTTTCCAATTATTTAGAGAATCATTACAATTGGAAACAAAAATTCCATGCTGACAGAGGTGACAGGATTCTTCAGGAACTGCCACCCCAATGCAAAACCACAGAATTAGAGAGAGCTTCTGCTTATCATCACACTCCAAGACTATTATGGAGGCAAAAACTCGGGACTTAAAAGAATTAAACAAAACAAAAAAAAGAAAAGTAAGAAAAAGGAGTAGAAGGTACTTGAAGTGACCAGAGAGTCAGAAGCAGAGTATTTTCCCCAGAACCATGAACATGTTAGCTATCCATAGAAGGCGATGGTGCTCTGTTTTCTAATATGTTATTCTTAATTTAGGAACCTACTAAAAACTGTGACATTTTTCCTGTGTAAAGAGCGTGTGTGTGTGTGTGTGTGTGTGTGTGTGTGTGTGTGTGTGTGTGTGTGTTGGGAGGGTGAGTTCTGAATATTTTTAAATACCTGGATTACGTCTATTTCCGAATCAGCCTCCTTTGCTTTCTTTACACAAATATTAGAATCAAGAAATATATTTATGTGTAGGAAAGAAGAAAGGAAAAGTTTAGAATTTCCTCCTCGGATATAAACACAAAGAAAATCCTTCTCCCTGGCTTACGGAGCCAGCAGGAACAATAAATGGATTGTCAGATTTACAAAAAATAACTGAAGTTCCTGAACTTGAGAAAACATGCAAGAGTAGGCTCCCATGAGTTCATTGTTGTCTAAACATGGACCTTGACCAAGAGCTTGCTCTTTCCCTGGGTACCACTACCAGTTTCAAGAAAAAAAAAATATTTAAAACAACTTATAATCAAGGTGCCACAGAGCTCAGAAATCATGTGTTTTGAAAATGGTTAAGCCATTTCCCAAACTCTTCTTACTCTAAAAAGTATCAGTTATTCAGGCTCTACGTCATATTCAGTTGAAGACAATTGATCACCAGTAAGTATCCCTTATAAATAAGAGGTTTTGCTAGAAGAGATACAGCAAGGGGTCTAGTCACGCGGTCACATCAGGGTCATGTTGGTGACCCGCCTTTCTTTGTTTCTGCAACCACTTTGGATTTCCCTTACTCTTACACGTGTCCTTCCCAGACTCCTCTTTGGCCACATTCCCTAGAAACATCCATCTCTCCTCTCTCCATCCTTGTCCCTATTTCTTTCATTGCTCCAGACTGCTCTAGAACAAGAGCTGCAGTAGCAGAACATGTAGTGATGACAGAAGACCTCTTTCTTCCTACTCCATCATTTCAACAACTCAGGACAATTTCCTTAGGAAATACAGCATCAAGAATTTGGAAGGGTCTGAGCATTTACCCTGCATTTTTAAACTAACAGGTTAGTCTGTGACAAATTCATGGATACCAGCAAAAGACACAATATTCCCGGGTCTGTTATATACAACAATCACTGTAACCAGAAAATTAACATTTGTGCTGGTTGCCCAAGCCCTAGTACCCACAGGAAGTGTGAAGACACCTCAGACAGTGAATTGTGTTAATAGGAGAGGAGCTCTGAGTTCAGGGAAACTGGATATTTTATAATAGGTACTAAGTACCCTAGGGGGAGACATTTTTATTATACCGGGCAGCAAGCAAGCCCACCTTTTGCTCCAGGAGAAGACACCATTTCTGTCTTCCATGACTATTCTCTATATAAAAATTCTTGAAAGGATAGTCTAGAACAGTGGTTCTCAACCTTCTGGCCCTTTAAGTACAGTTCCTCATGTTGTGACCCAACCATAAAATTATTTTCGTTGCTACTTCATAACTGTAATGTTGCTACTGTTTTGAATCATAATGTAAATATCTGATATGCAGGATGGTCTTAGACAACCCCTGTGAAAGGGTCGTTCGACCCCCAAAGGGGTCGCGACCCACAGGTTGAGAACCTCTGGTTTAGAACAATGGGGTCAGCGCCTCTCCCAAAAGATATGCAGACAGACACAAAGCCCATGGACAATTGTCTCCCAACACTTCAGTGCACCATTATCACCCCTGAGTAAAGAAGGAATCCTGGAAGGAAAACTTTTGTCCCATATAAGTAGTTTGTGATAGTCTGAAAACAAACAGAGAAGAAACACAAAACAAAACCGTTAGAAAAGTCACAGGAACCACATGTTGGCATTGAAAATAAGACAGAAGAGGACTCATTCTAAATAGAGTCCTATTTTGGCATGTATTTGCACAAATCAGTCAGCATCTGTACCTGTTGGCCATCAAAAATAAAGCACATGACCTTGGCATTACTGGAGGGAGAGAGAGAGAGACAAAGAAAAAAAAGAGAGAAAGAAAGAATGGGGAAGGAAAGAAAAGAAAGAAATAGTCATTAAAAAGCAGGCTGAGAAAACTAATAAGTTAACCATTTTCTTTGAGGGTTTACAAATGCCCAAATTAGGACTTTCCCCTACCACTTCTTTGTCCTAAGGTCTCTTGGTAGCCTCAGCCCACCTCCCCATCTCCACCATGCTGAAGCCCCTGTTTTGAAACTAGCACAAGTGACTTCTGGGATTGTAGGCAGCTTATCTATCACCACTCAGAGAAGGTGAGAGGAGGAGGAGCTCTTGAAACCATAGCACTGATGCATCTGGAACAGATGTTCTGGGAGCTTCACATTGGAACCCCAGATCATCTTCCCTTGGAAGCCTTGTGACAGCTGGATTTATGACCTGCTGTTGTGTGATTTTTTATTCCTCACCCGAGGATATGTTTTCATTGATTTTTAGAGAGAGAGAGGAAGGGGAAGAGAGAGAGAGAGAGAGACTTCCATGTGAGCAAGACACATTGATGGGTTGCCTCCTGTAAGCTCCCAGACCTGAGATTGAACTGAAACTCAGGTATGTGCCCTGACAGGGAATTGAACCTGCGATCTTTTGGTGTGTGGGACAACCAACTGAGACACATGGCCAGAGCTACCAATGCTGTTATTAAGACAGTGTTATTAATTCAGGAATACCCCAAGATCTTCAGACTCAAAGGATGGGCTACAAACACAACCACCGTGTATGTAACTTGGAGAGGAAAACATTTTCTAAAGAAGTTTCCTGTAAAGTTTTAGAATGTAGCTATTTGTTGGTTAGAGATTGTCTTTTTATATCAATTATGTGATATTTATAAGGTTCACTAATTTGATAATGCCTGGAAAAGTTTTTATAAGATTTGAATAAATATATTCAATTATCATACAAACATCTTTAGTCTGAAGAAAAAGGTAAGTATAATGGAATATAACTCAACTACAAAGAGGAAAAACAAATATGGCATTTTTTAATGTTCAATTACTAATCAATATCCAGTGACTTCAGTGGAGCATGCTGTAAAAAACAAACAAACAAACAAGAAAGACTGTAAATAACCTGCTTTCCTTCTCTATGGCATGAATACTGAAACACCTTTTTATGTATCATATCTATTCTACATTTGGCTGCAAACATTATCAAGGCAATAATAACTATCAGGTGGATGCATGTGCTGATGAGGAGTGAGTGCAATTCACAGAACTTTTCTACTTTTTCTTGGAAACAAGAAGCAGTTGAAATGATGCATATATTTCTAAGCACTTTATATAATGGGGATCAGAACTTGCAAATAAATGAATATAACCCTGACTGATTCAGGTTCATATCCACCTATGAGAAAGCAGAAGTGAGACCAGCCAGTTCATAGGAACTTCCAATCAAGCAATTAATGAGTATAACTCTGCTTGCTGTCTGGTTACTGAATTGTGGCACCATGTAGGAAAGCAAGCCTAAAAACTTCCTAACACATCTTTTTTCCCTTCATCATTCTGGCTAGTTGTCTTACTCCTAAGGTGTGACTAAATTAGAACCTTCTCAGCTGCAGGGAATTCTGAGTGAACATAAGCTGTTGCTTTATGACCTGTATTAGATTGTGCTGGGGTCGAAAACCATTATGGACTCGATACCTAAGACAAAAGGTCCTATCTACTTGTCCATGAATAAGTAATTGCAAATTATTACATCTGCAAAGGGAACTGGGACATTCTACCTGGTCCAGGAATCAGATTTGAACTGTTAAAAGCCAAAGAGAGAGAAAAAAATAAGTATTGCTTGCTTTAAAGAATAATAAAAGCAACAGTTAAGAAAATGGAAATCTTGAGTGAGTGCATTTAAATTGTTTGTTGTAGGACATTACAAGCAAATATCAATAAATCTGCGTTCTTACATAAACCCAAATACAATTTGATTTATTACTTTTTTCTATTTTAGAACTGCTAGGTGTCTTGATAGATTGTCTTTTTGGTCCTAGAGAATTTTGAAGGCTTAAAAATCATCGTAGTAAGGTTAAATAAAGGAAAATAAATTGTCTAAATATTAGATAGATTATTTTGCAAGAATATGCAGAAAGGATTGCGGAGACCTAATTTTCTTCTAAGGAAGGAATCTCCATACGGTCAAAATCAACTTGGAACCAGCTCTCGCCTTTGCTACCTCTCCTATCACAGGAAAGACAGGTGAGAGTGAGCCTGGAACAGGGTCAGCCTCCTGACAAGTGTTAGCCTGAGCATCTTGGAGGAAAGCAAATTCCTTTAAAAGAAAGCAAATGATGATTCTGTAGCAAAGGGCTGAATCCTCAGGAATGGAGATGACACTTTTGAAATGATCACCAAGTAGAGTGATACAAATAAAAGTGAGCAATCTTGAATGACAGAGCAGACCACAAAGAGAGGCCATACCTGAGAAAAGGGGGAGCTAGTTCTCTGAGCCATCAGCAATCCCTGCAGAGCACAGATCATGGCTCAGCCACAGGGCTAAGTAGCTACATGGCTATGCTTAAGGATATCAGTGCTAAAATGTGTAGAATTCCCATAGAATGCATTCACTGTCTACAAATCCTTGTGTTGTCTCCCCAGAGTCTCAAATTATAGAAACCTTCTGTATATTAAAAATAACTAGCCAGCCAGTGTGACTCAGTGGATGAACGTCAGCCTATGTATGAATCAGGGGTTTGAAATTCGATTCCAGGTCAGGGCACATGACTGGGTTGCAGGCTCTATCCCCAATAGGGGGCATGTAGGAGGCAGCTGATCAAGGATTCTCTCTCATCATTGATGTTTCTATCTCTCTCTCCCTCTCCCTTCCTCTCCTAAGTCAATAAAAATATTAAATAATAATAATAATAATAATAACTCTGAACAGGTATACCTCACCTACCAAAGTCAAGTGACATGGGTCCACAGAATTAGTCTATTCTCTTTCAGAGAAAGTCAACTTAGCGAAGCTCTTTCCTCTCATAATATGCTATACTTTGTGTATAAATCAAGCAAGAGAATACATTTGGCATAACCACAATATAAATATTTCACAAGGAGAAATCTTAGGGCTGAGTATTTTTGTAAATATGCCGTTAGATCCTGATATTTTTGTCTGATTTCAAAGGAACTTTGTTGCTTCGGGAAATGCAGCTATTAATAGAGCACAAGTCCTACTGCAGAAGGTGTGCCACAGAGAAAATACAGAAAGAGTGAAATTAATATATCAATCAATTATCCCCTTGAAAGAAAAAAATTATTTAATAAATTTACACCTGGCTCTAACACCCACTCCCATCTGAACATAGTGGCAGAAAACTTAATCCTAATTATTTCTGGATCAAGTCTCTCTTGATGATGTGCTTAGATCCCAGAGTTCTATGTATTATCAAAGATCTGGAGACCAATTCTGAAAAGTGTTATCTATCCATTGTTGTTGTCACTTAGTTACCAAAGGTCTCAGTATGCCTGGCCTTTTAGATCTCACAGCTCTTCTACCTCCAAGCCATGGCTGAGCCACTGAAAGTCCTTGAAAAGCCTGAGGCTGTCCAGAGGCTGGCATGTTCAATGCATGAATTTCTTATCCCAAAAGGGTGCCCTGCTGCCCCCTCACTGCACCCAGGAGGCCCCTACCTTTTGATCTCTCTCTAGGTTGAGAGGGAACATCATCCCTCAATTAGTCATCAAAAGTATTTATCCCTAACATCTTCACTTCAATAAATTTAAGCTGTAACAAAAGATAGGAAAAATTGCAATATTAAAGCAGTATTTGCTTTGATATCTATGAAAATCTGAGGCAAGAACAAAACCTGACCCTTCAAAAGGAACCTTACCAGCTTGAGAGAGGTGGGAAGAGAGGGCTTGTAGAAAGTGTGCCACAGTGAGAAAATACAGGAAGGCCAGAACAATTAGTTGATCGATAAATTACCCCCACATTAGTTCTTGCTTTGCCCCTGGCTGTTCGACCCTGAATAAGGCATTGACCTAATCTACTCTTCCATTTTTCTATCCGTAATAAGTTAGAATCAAAAGTTCTGTCCCTCCTTTGGATGTAATCATTTTGCTTGTCGGTTTTATTTACTCTGGCATTCTTGTTTAAAACTTATTACTCAAATCTATGTATTTTTACAGCTTTAAGTAAGAAGTCAAACATTGTATATAGGGATGAGGAAGGACTACTGGCTTTATATTATCATCATGGTTCTGATTATTAACTTAATCACTGAGTACTTACTATAAACTAGATACTTGGCTACCTATGTGCATGTCCTCATTGGGATAGCCTACAGTTCCCTAGGTGGCCCAAGCCAAGCCACCCCAACACATCCATGAAAAAGCAAGAAAGATGAAATAGGAATGATCCTATGATTCTGTTTGTAGAGAGATGGTTTAATAGCTTAATATTAACAACAAAAATGAGAAAAGAAGTTTAGACAAGTTTTAAATGCATAAAAATATGGTTAAAATTGTGTCAAGTTATGGCACTTTATAAATAGAAGACTATATATTAAAGAAAATGTGTATTTTTAAAGCATTAAAATATTTTTATAAGCTCAACATAAAATATATATATTAAGAAATATTAAAACCGTTCTCATCACAAGAAAAAAAATATATAAATACGTATGGTGACAGATGTTAACTGGATTTATTGTAGTGATCATTTTGCAATATATACGAATATCAAATGATTATGTTGTACATCTGAAGCTAGTATAATATTATATGCCAATTATAGCTCAATAAAGAAAGAAAAGAAAGATAAGGTGAAAGTTGAAAAATAATGTGAAGCTTGATGTTTATGACAGCATACATAAAGTTGACATTCTTGCAACTTAAAAAATCTGCTCATAATCTTCTAAGAATAAAACACAAGACAGATTCTAAATATAGGGTGTGGGAAGAGACTCAAAAACACTTAATCAAAAATGGTTAGTGGCAAGAGACTTCTGAAAGCAATTAAGAGAGGAAATTGGGAGATCAAAGATTGAAGGGAAAAGTGTGATGATGGTATGAATGCAAAGGTGGTCTTACATATGGAGAGAGGGTAAGATGTCAACATGGGGTAGGAAGGAACAGAGGGATTAAAAGTCAGACAATTACTGCCCTGGGAGTTCATGTTCCTCGGCCCAGCTGCAATAGCAAACATAGGAACTAAGGTAAGGCCAAAGAACCAGCTATAATTTTAATTCAAGTTAGTGGAGGGATAGAATTAGAAAGATGATTATCCCTACAGATGGGAAGTGGAAGAAAAATGAGAGCAAAAGGAAGAAAGAAGCTCATAAATTAAAATTTGATAAGATAAATTCTTTGTTATTTTAAAGATATTTTGTTTTGTCTGGATTGTAAGTTTCTATCTGTTCTGGTCATAAATAAAAGTATAATCTTTAAACAGATAAAAACAAGGTTAAGTAAAATAATGTGTATTCTGCATTATTTTCGTTTAGATTTTATAATTTTATGTGGAATACCTTCAAAATCTTCTAAAATTTTTGCTAGGAATGGTTAACATACAAAAATAAATCTTGGCTTTACCAAGAAAAATGAGATATAAATAATTAGGATAGTATTATTATACAAATGTATTGTGGAATTAACTGCAAATTAATTTAAAATGTCTCAAAAATGATTTTTTATAATTCTATAGTATCTTAGGATAATATATCATTTTAAAATAAGTATGTATAGTATTCTGATTTAAAGTATATGAAGTATTTTATAATATGTGATTACTACCCATGCAAGAATAAAGTCAAGCCACTAAAATATATTTTGATCTCATTTCTCTGTAATATGGCAGCCTTTTAACTCTATTCTGCTTTTTAGACAATAACTTAAGAGATTTAAATATATTAAAATCAAGAAGCTGTTAGTTATATGATTAGTTACCATCATTTATTACCAATAAACTCTTATACTGTAACAACCGAAATTCAGATTCCATGGAGCAGGGAGTCTCCTTGAAAAAATGGGGCTAGAATAGACTATAAGCCATTTTCCACCAATACAACAGCAGCAATCCCTTCACTCTTTATAGGGCACATTATAAAAATTAAGCCAAAAAAAGGCGGGGGGGGGGGGATTCCAGAGACTCTGGTGGGTATTTATTCCAGAGGAGCGTGGACAATCAGTAGAGAAATGCTCTCAGCTGCATTTTACTACATCTTGTTTCTCATTCAAAAAAAGGGTTGCATAAATCTAAAACCTATTTTGAGTAACATGTATGTCACTATCAAAAATATCTTTTCCTTCAAGCCAAGAAAAGAGATTTGTGGAGACTTTTGGTGTTGAAAGAAGGCATCTAATAACAAATCAATAGGATAGTGACTGCTCAACAGTGAGAATGTGAAATTAGAGGACTTCTGAAACACAGTGTCATTATATTGACTATTTTGTAAGATTATTCAAACACGTATGCTAAAAAGGGGATGATGAATGTAGGATCACATGTTCATTTCTTAAGCAGTTATATTACTGATTTGAAACTTTCAAACAGAACTATGTTCAGAATTACAATATTTTAAACTTGATCAGAGTTAAAACTGAAGTATCTCTGAACATTTTAAACATACTTCAGATGCTTTAAAGAATGATTAGCTTCCCCTATAAAATGAACCCAAGTATTAAATCTGTGCTTTCAAGTTATGTATGGGCCCAAATTCTGATTTATTAATTTAAGCTACACACACACTCACCAAGAAAATCTTAGTTACTCTTCCTCCATTTATGTGTTTAAACACAGAGGAGAAATTTGTGGGACTGCTGATATCCATCCTAAGGCACATTCTATAGATAAACAGAGGACTTTGTTCGCTGGATCTTTTCATCCAGAGCCTTTCATGAGCTGTGAATTTCCTCTAAAAGCACCTATCAGCATGAATAAAGTGATAAAAGCAAATGTGTGAAATGCCTTTCACTTAACTAACAGGCATGACTCCAAATTCTAGAACTCCCACTGCTTTCATCTGAAACCCTAACCCATGATGATAGTAAACATGATTTGATGGAAGGTCCTGCACTAATGTTACAAGATTGTTGGCCTATTGTGAAGTGATCTTTAATGGAAATCTCTGTCAGACATAATCCATTTCTGTACAGTCTCAGATTATCTCCTGTGACTGTGGCATTCCATTTTGTACAAAAAGTCAGATTAATAAATCCATTCACCCTTCCCAGAGCATTCATTCATTCATGTGTGCATTCAGCAGCTTCCACCCTGGGGCATAAGGAGGTGACACGTTCTGCCCTGTGCTTTCAAAGTTCAGTAAAGACATCATGCCTACAGCCAGGTTTATAACTAATACATGTGAAAAACTGATAGCACTGTGGGGAGATGTGGGTAAGTTCTCAATGGTGGGAAATCTCAATTATTGATAGGTCAAAAGGAGAAAAATATTAGTAAAGACACAGGAAACTATAAAGAATATAAACCTCGATGGAATGAACTTCCCAAGAAACTTGCACAGCCAGAAAGAATATGCATTTCTCTCACGCACAATTTTTAATTGCCACATGCTAGTTTATAAGAACGTCTCAATTTCAAAGGATTTATATCACAAAGAAAAATAAGATAGTAAATAACAGTGACTAAAAGGTAAATTAAAAATCTCCATATGTTTGGGAAATCTAAGATACTTCTAAATAATGGCTAAAAAGAAAACACAACAGAAATAAAAAAAAATACTTGAAACAAACAATAAAAATATACTTTAACACTTGTGGGGCTCAGCAAAAGAGTATTTCAAAAAGGAAGAATAGAACTTTAAATTTTTACAACAGAAAAGAAATGATGGATAGATATCTTCTTAGCAACAGCAGTAAAAAAACAGTCCAAATAAATTTTTAAAGGAGATATTTCAGAAATTAATAAAATAAAAACAAATATGCAATATAAAGAATTGACAAAATGAACAATTGGCTCTTCAAGAAAACTAGCAAAACAGACAATCTTCTGGTGAGAGTGGCAACATAAAGAAGGCAGGAATACCCCATATGAAACTGAGGGTTCCTATGACTTTGATTAAATTTAGTTTTAAATCCTAACTCTAGAAATCTTCTCTCTCTCTCTCTCTCTCTCTCTCTCTCTCTCTCTCTCTCTCTCTCTCTCTCTCTCTCTCTCTCCTAGATGGATAGATAGGTAGAACATAAATAGATATAAATATCTATATGTAGATATATAGATATAGATAGACATAGACAGATGATAGATTATAGATATAGACATAGACATAGACATAGACATAGACATAGACATAGACATAGACATAGACATAGACATATCCCTTAGAGACCTAGCTAGTCTTTCCCTTAGATCCGTGGTCGGCAAATTGTGGCTCACGAGCCACATGCGGCTCTTTGGCCCCTTGAGTGTGGCTCTTCCTAAGCCCTAGGGGTACCCTAATTTTGTTAATAACAATGTACCTACCTATATAGTTTAAGTTTAAAAAATTTAGCTCTCAAAAGAAATTTCAATCGTTGTACTGTTGATATTTGGCTCTGTTGACTAATGAGTTTGCCGACCACTGTGGAATTAGCAACCCCCAAGGCACAGAAGGCAGTAGCCTGCACCTGACTAATGGTCACAAGGTTTGGACCTCTGGGAGGCTAAAGATAACATCTTAACCTAAGTTATGTTTCAGTTCCTGAGCCCTAAGGTTGAATCACCCCTTAGCTACTTTTCCATGAAACCAGATAAAGGAACACTAGAACAGACCTCAGCACTGTCCTCAGACCTGAAGAAATCACTCACTACCCTTATCTCACCTCCAACCAATGAGCCCCCAGCATGACAACAAACCTGCTAGCCCATGGTGCCTTGTAATTTTGCCCTATACAATCTGTAAACTGCACGTCATCAAGAAGTTTGGGCTTGTCCTGGCCAGTGTGGCTTAGTTGGTTGTGCATCAGCCCCAAAGATTACTGGCTCAATTTCTGGTCAGGACACATGCCTGGGTTTCGGGCTCAATCCCCAGTCGGGGTCCTGCCGGAGGCAGCTCTCTTGATGTCTCTCACACACACTGATGTGTCTCGTGTGTGTGTGTGTGTGTGTGTGTGTGTGTGTGTGTGTGTGTGTAGAAGAGTTTGGGCTTTTGAGCATTAGCTTCCCATCCTACTCGATAGCAACATTCATTAAAAAAAAGCCAATCTTTCTCCACTGCACTTCTCTGTGTCAGTGTCTGGCTCTGCTAGTGCCAGGTGGATGGCTGGACAAACTCTGTTCAATAACACATACCATGGATGAAAAGATAGATAGATACAACCACAGATAAAATGGATAAGAGAATATGATGAATGAATTTATATCAAGGCATTGGAAACTAGACTAAATGGACAAGTTATTAGAAAAACATATTTTTTAAAACAGATTCAAGAGGAAATAGCCTAAAGAGTTCTAACTTTAAAAAATAGAAAAATATTAAAAACTTGCATAGAACTTGTTTTAAAACTTGTTTAAAATATTTTCACAAGAAAAACATTTGGCCCAAATGTGTTTATATAAACTCCAACAGAAAACAGAATGAAGAATCACCCTCCAATTCCTACCCTGAGGCTTGTATTACCTTGACCTCAAAGTAGACAAAGCAAAGAATGGCAAGAGCAGTTCAGAACAATCTCACTCAGGAATTTAGAAGCAATTTTCCTAAGTACTGTATTAGCAAACCAAATTAAACCATGAATATACACCCAAGGTGGGTTTATACTGGGAAAGCAAAGAAGGGAGGCTTAAATAAGGAAAACATAATTATAATTCACCACATTAAAAGATCAAAGTGAAAACCATATAAGCATTTCAATAGATGCAGAAAATATATTTGATAAAATAACATCAATTCTTGATATAAAATGTTACAAATAATTGAGATTTCCTAACAAGTTAAAGGCACCTATGCAAAACCTATAGTAAATATAGTTCCTAATAATAAACATTTTGATGCATTACCTTTAAAATTGGCCTTCAATAAAGTTAAGACTTCTTTATACATTAGAAAGAGTATGGAAGGTATAAAATAAACTGAGAGATGGTTTGCAACACATGTAACCAAAAATATTTGTTTCTGTAATATATAAGAGAATCCAGATATCACTAAAAAAAAAGATAATCTCACAGAAATTCTATTGTAATAGATAAGAACACCCACCCATGTGAATGGCCCAAAAAACATGTGAAAAGATTCTCCACCTCATTAGTAACCACTGAAATGTAAGTTAAGACAAAATACTATTTCATACTCCCTTGGATTATAAAAATTATATAAATTTAACAATATCAAATTTTGGAGTGTATGAAACAATGGAAACCTGAGAGCAGTACCAGTGGAAGTAAAATATTATAACCACTTTGGACCACAGTTTCATATTAATTTTTAACACTTATCCTACAACCCAGCAATTTTGGGGGGAGATGGGAAGGGGGAATAGGGAGGGAAAGGGGAACCTTCACACATACTAGTATATATATGAGACAGGTACACAAGTCTTTATAATAGCAAAGAAATAAAAGTGAAAACTGCTTAAACATTTATCAACAACACAATCGATAGAGTGTATTCACATAAATATGAAGTGTTACATAAAATGCAAAAACAGAAATTTTTTATTTCCCATAATTTTTCTCTTCCTGTAAGTCCTAGCCCAGATCTGTAGATGCTGGGCCCAAGACCAGCAAGATGGGATCAGCTGGGAACTTGGTAAAAATGCAAAACCTCTGGCCCCATCTCAGTCCTACTGGTTCATGTTCTATATCAGTGATGGTGAACCTTTTGAGCTCAGCGTGTCAGCATTTTGAAAAACCCTAAATTAACTCTGGTGCCATGTCACATATAGAAATTTTTTGATATTTGCAACCACAGTAAAACAAAGATTTATATTTATGATATTTATTTTATATATTTAAATGCCATTTAACAAAGAAAAATCAACCAAAAAAATGAGTTTGTGTGTCACCTCTGACATGCATGTCATAGGTTCGCCATCACTGTTCTATATTAACAAGATTTATGTGCACCGGAAATTTGAGAAGCACTCTCCCAAAAGCGGCTGTATCCATTGTTCAGGACAGCATCAACTAGTTAGATTTTGCATCAAAATACTGTATTTAGCAATTCTAGTATTAGTCCATTTAAACGGTTCTTGGTAAGTTTTTAAAACAACAAATGCAAATATACCTCTATTTGCATAATACATTCCTAGAATATCCCCTATTTATAATAAAGCCACATCAAAAATACAAAATATAAAACAGATAAGCTCTAGGCTCAGATCATTTTAAGCATTTTTTTCTTCTTTTTAAAACTAAAAGATTATCGGGAAGACATTAGAAATTTGTGCAAAGCTTGGGATAATTTTTTGTTATACAATAGGGACCTGATCTCTGCAAAATATCTAATATCCTTGGCCTCTATTTGATAATCATCATGGCTCCCAGTTAATTGTGAGAACAAACATGTTCCCCATTAATTTCCCTAGAAGAGAAATCCTCCAGGAGGCAGTCCTGCCCCATTGAAACCGCTGCTCTACACAGGCTTCCTGGGGAAGTTCCAATTTTGACCCTAAGCTGCCTTTGGAAAGAAGCCAATAGTCCCTGTGCCTGGGACGTTGTTAGTGGATATTTACCTCCATCTCTTCGGTACTTTCTTTTCTTCAACTACACTGTTGTGCCCCTACCAGCTAGCAAGAGGAGATTATTAAATATTTAGAAATTTTTCAAGCCAATTGAATCCATGTTAGTGGTTTAAATAGACCATGGTGGGAATATTTATACAACAGAAACTGGCTCATTTTGTGGGCGAGAGGACCAGTTGGTAAATATTTAACAGCACATCCCTCATTTTATATGAAGGACCTTTGGCAACTTCCTCCTATTCTCACTTTTGCGTAGTCAAGTTTCCTTCATTGTAGCAGACACATTTATTCTCTTTTGACTAATAATGTTGAGTAATATTACTTCCAAACAATCCATGCTACTTTTTTAATACATTGTGTCGGAAAGCACCAGACACCTCCTTGACCTTCATAAATGAAAAACTTACCCTTTATTTTAAAATTGCCTATTCTCACTTCCTTTTAAGGCACTGATCAAACTCTACCTGTAGCAAAACACACACACACACACACACACACACACACACACACACACACACCTCCAGCCTTAAAAAAACAAAACACCAAGAACTAAGTGGTGCTGAGGAAGAATTTTAGTAAAGGTAGAACTTTAAAGAATGGAGAAGGGCAGTATGGAACTGATAAAATGGAAGTCTGAGATAATTTGTCTTCCATGCTCAGCTCTGTAGCCCAATTCAAAGCCCTGTGGTTGTCAAGGTAAGGTCACATGCTGAGGTGGTTGTTCAGGGTGACAGTGGAACTTTGAACCCACAGAGCTAGTATCACCAAGGCCATAAGTTTGACTCAGGGATATTGAGATTACTTGGACCTTTGCCCAGAAATCAGCACCCTGAGACTAGGGAGCCTGGGACACACCTATCTCTTACCTTGAACTTTGCAATAGCCATGGTTGGGGGTTGCAGTGAAGCTCTTCCCAGGGGTAAGGTAGGCAGTAAAATGAGCAGGTGAGAGAGGGAGCAGTAGAAGGAGGACTGGTTGGCTACCACATAGGGACCACATCTGCTGGGCTGTTCTTGGGCTTCACTTGTGAAGTTATTTGGGGGGACTTCCAAAAATAGCCAAGAGTTACTTAAAAAAAAAAGAAAGAAAGAAAAAGAAAAAACTAAGCTAGATGAAAACTGTTAATTCAGCAGACTTTTGGGTTCCCCTTCAACTTGGAACATTCCTTACTGGGGCTATTTTGATATCTAGCTCTGACTTGGTAAATTACTATAAACTAGTTCTTCCGTAACTTTAATGTACCTAATTATCTCTGAGGGCACTTAATTAAAATGCAGATTCCCGAGCCCTGACCCCAAGATTATCAAGCCAGGCTACAAGCTTCGTTTTTAACAAACACCCCTCTAATGTGAATAGTTTCAAACATACTGGGTAACCCTTTGCTTTTATTTCTGAGAAAAAAGAAAGTTGCTTCTATTCATAAAGAAATTCACCTTCACATGACCGAATCAGGTTTGTACATTAATTCTGACAAAAACCGAATTTATACACCCCCAATTATTTTCTCAAGTAGTTCTAAAGAATCTTCCTGAAGAATGTACTTTAGATGGATTAAATCAGATTTAAGGGTTTAAAATTTCGCAAAGAGAAATGTCACCTAGAATGGGGGCCAGCATTCAACACAACAAAATGCTACAAATTATTTTCATGTGTAATCAGTAAACCAACAGATCCATTCCTAATAAGGAATATAATAAAGAGTAAATGTTTCACTATTATGAAGCATATTAATTCAGCTGAGCAAAATGTGAAAAAGATGATTAAACATGTGTTTCTCTGTACCAAAACCCCACAACTCTGACCTTCAAATTCTGTCAACATGACAGTGGCATAACCCAATGAAAATGTCAAAAAATGTTTTATTTCCGCCCTCACAGGTATGGCTCAGTTGGTTGGAGCATCTTCCGTTCACTGAAAGATTGTGAGCTGGATTCCTGCTTAGAGCACATACCCAGGTTATAGGTTCTATAGATTCAATTCCTGGTAGTTGGGCATGTGCAGGAGGCAACCAGTTGATTTTTCACTCTCACATCTCTCTCTCTCTCTCTCTCTCTCTCTCTCTCTCTTTCTCTCTCTCTCTCTCCCCCTTCTTCTCTCTCTGAAATAAATAAAAGTTTGGCCTCAGAAGAAGATTTAAAACTATTTAAATTATTTTATATATTATTATTAAACTAAACAATATCTTATCCATTCATTCATTCACTCACTGAGTAGATCAGTTCTGACACTTCAAAACAATAGCAGCAGATTTGGACTAAAAAAGCACTTTGTTCATTATTGAACTTGCAATACAGAACAAAATACACCAATGTCATGTATGTTTATTGGTCTTGCACCAAAACAAACCAAAAAAATGAAGATTCCCAATATCAAATGTCTGAACTCTTGATTCTCAATTCTGCTGTTTTCATTCCCCAAATCTAGTTATTTCCAAGAAGAGCCTATGATTTTTTCAACTTTATGTGAGGCAGATGGATTATTTATTTAAGTGTGTAAATGAGCCACATCCTTGATCAAATGAACAGCTAAATGAAGGGAATAAGGTGATACATGGTAGAGAGACTTCATAGAGCAGGGGGCCCTTGCCCCAACTACAATTTTAGTACGTTATTAAGTATTCAAAATGATTATGAAGGATATAAATTGAAGTGACATTTTATGTCATTTGTGGCTAAAATTTCAATATTCCTACTATATTGCCTTGCATCGTAATAGCAAAATTGCATTTCAGGGTTTTACTAGAATCATACTTTGTGACTACCTTAAGAAATAAGAGTACACAAGAGATGCCTAACATTTGAATGTTTATGCTGAAAATAGTTGTAATTAACCAAAATAGCCAATCTGTCTATTTTAATTATGATTATTGATGAGCTTCCTAACAGTATTAAAATCATTTAAATAAACTTATTCATCTAAACACTAAAATTTTTTCTTACTAAATGGAAAAATAATGTGGAATTATGCACTCCTAGGCAACACCTTTAATTCCCACATTTTTCAAAGGATGATGCATAGAAATACAATTTACATGCCAATACTAAAGATTTTTCTTGAAAAAAAAATCCTTGTAAATATAAGTAGCAAATCACAAGAAGAGTTTGATGTTTTCATAGATCATTTTCCCTTTTTACAATATGCCATAGCAAGGGAAAATTGTATAAACAGTGGAAAAGCAAAAAAGAAAAATTAACATATTAAAAGGGAGATAGCCTGCCAGACTTCAAATGAACAAAAACAATAAAACATTTTCCTAGCATAGTATAGTAGACCCATGCGGTATTATCTTCACTGGTGGGGGGAGGAATAGCATTTTTCTCAGAGGCCTATTAGGATAACAATTTGCACAAAATTAACTTGACCATAATATAAAAAGTCTTTCTCTCTATGGGTAAACTTTATTATTTCTCTAAAATTCTTATAGGTGGCATTACATTTTCAAAGTAGGTCTCTACAATTATAGTGTATTGGGAATATCCAAAGATGGAGAACCATGGCCCCTGCCTCATACATGCTCACTGTCTAGTGGAGGGGAAAGAGATGCACACACCCCTAATAATGCCAGAAGCAGATAAAAGAAGGGACTTCAGTAGAGAGAGAGAGCAATGGTATTTCTGGAAATAATTAGTTCTGCCTTCTGGCATCAGGAACTATTATATTTGAATGAGTCACAACAGGGAAAGGAGGCTTTCACCAGGTGATGATACATGAAGAGAACTTCCTTTTCAAAGGAAACAAGATGAGAAAAGGCATAGAGGTCCAGCAAAATGGGCTGATTTGGATGAGTCAGGATGTAAGAGTATGAATGATGAGGAGAGGTATCTGAGAATCAGTGATGGCAATAGGCAATAGAAATGCTTACAGCTGCATTTAGAGGTTTGAAATTTATCCTCTAGATCTGGGATGGGGAATCTTTTTTCTGCCAAGGGCCATTTGGATATTTATAACATCATGCAAGGGCCATACAAAATTATGGACTTAACAATTAGCTTGCTATATATGGTCAAACATTTAATTAACTCACCCCTAATGCCTTAGCAGGACCAGACCAAATGATTTTGTGGGCGTTACATGGCCTGTGGGTCTGGTGTTCCCCACCCCTGCTCTAGATTAAGAGAAGGTGCTATCTATGGCACAATGATAAATTTTATGGATAAAATGGAGTAAATACAATCTGTTTTCTGGGATGAGGCAAGGGTTGGGCTGAGTTAGGATGAAGAGTAGGGTGGGAGACAATGGTATAGGATGGTCAAGGATGTCATAAGAATCAAGAACAGATAGAGCTCAGGGTGACATCAGGGTGTCTTTTGAAAGCTAACCTTGGTAATAGAAGGAGGGAAGGAAGGAAGGAAGGAAGGAAGGAAGGAAGGAAGGAAGGAAGGAAGGAAGGAAGGAAGGAAGGGAGGGAGGGAGGGAGGGAGGGAGGGAGGGAGGGAGGGAGGGAGGGAGGGAGGAAAGGGAGGGAAGGAAGGAAGTTTGATTATTTTAATTATTTGGTTTTCAACCTGTCCCTATGCCAAAATAGTTGAATCAAATGAGTCTTATATTATCAGTGCCAGGATGACTGCATTAATTTAAAATGTACATATTTAAAGAAAACAAGCCTTGCCAAAAAGAAAAGATTGAAATTAGTGTTCATCAAAGATGATAAAACCAAATAGGAAGTGTGGTTCTAAGAAGGGGAAGAGAATTTGTGATATATTTTGTAGGTGGTATTGTTCAACTTAGTGACTTATGGTGGCTATAAAAGGAGAAAGAAAAGTCAAAGGTAACTTCAAGGTTCCTACCTTGGTGACCAGGTACATAGGTGATCATGTGACAAAAGCCCAATTTTAACTAACCAGCTTAACCAAGAAATATAGATGACATGTCTATAAATATTAGCACACACTCAGAAGAAATATTACACTTCCTCAGAGACAAGAGCTCAGTTCCATAACTTACAGTGTTGCCCCCTACATAGAGCATGCGTGTCTTCTCTTGCTCTCTGGATGAGGACCCATTGACATGATCTACAGGATGCTGATGGTCCTGCCCTCACACCTCTTTTGCCTCACCACCCTGCCCCTTGCTCTGGACTCCAGCACCACTGATCTTCTGTCAGTTCTTCAAAAATTCTTTGCTGATTCTTCTGTTATTAATTCACCAATACCACCTGAACATGAACTTGCCCTCTAGCTCCTGTTATGACAATTTCTCAGATAATCTTTTCTTGATTTCCCTCCTCTCCACCACTGTCAAGGCCCTGGAAATATGTTTTCTTAGAACTGCATTCCTCTTAATGGAAGCACCTTTTAAAATGACTATATATTCAACCATGATGTGATTTCGCATCAGATTAAACCCCGCAAGAAGAGGGCTGTGCCTGTTTAGTTGTCTAATTTATCCCGCAGCATGTAAAATGTAGTAGATGCTCAATAAACTTTATTAGTAAATACTGAATGGGTAAAAAAAATAATATCATGGAAGACTTTCCTATTAACGTGAATTTAGCCTTGCCATTTTGGAAAAAAACCAAAAACTCCCCACCCAACTTCCCTCCACCTTCATTAGACTAAGAAGCATTAGCTCCTTCTTGCGGGGACGGAGGCTTGGCTGTGCTACAAGAGACACTTTGGAAGCTGTCACTGGTTGCTGCCTTTCTATCCAGAAGGAATAGTGCCAGCGTCAGGATGCCAGCTCCGATTAAATTCTTTCCATTTTGGGGCTTCCCTCTGATAAAGGAGGAATGGGCTTTGCTGGTTTATTCTATCTCTATGGAAAGTGAAAGGAAGTACAGTTTTTATTAGAGACCACGTCTATCAAATAGCACTTAAAACTCTGAGCTACTGTCTCATTATAACATAACAACACACTTTCAAGAGAATCCATCATTCTTTCCTACTTCATTTGGCTCCTTCTATGACCACACAGCTTTTCAAAACTCCAACGTTCTGGTTTCCAAAATTCTCTTGGAACTCCATCAGAGCCCTCCCCTCCCAGCGGTTCCAAGTCTCAGTTTGAGAATTAAGGCATGAAACACATGGAAATACAATGTTCCAATCCATCTAATTAATGCATTAAGTCCCTCATTTGCATAGTACAAATTTCCCTTTATGCTTTCAGTTGCTTGGCAATTGCTTGCTGCAAGGAAATATATTAGCAGTTAAAACACAGCTTAACAATGAGAGAAATAACAAAGACGTCAGCCCTGTTTCCAAAAGTATATTTCAGAAAGGGAAGAGACAATTCATCGTGTAAAGGGATTGCAAATATTAAAGTAGCTGAATCACCCAATTCTGATAAATAATTTAACCATGGTAAGCAAAGCAACATGTATTACTCCAGCAGGCAGGAGGGGCATCAATTAAAGTCTGTAGAACAGATGCACCCAGCAAAGCCACGAGCATCTCCCCAGACGCGTCTTTGTTCCAAAGGGCACAGAGAGAAGGAAGGTCCCTTCTGACTTTATAGGGCAGGAGAATAAACAGATCTGACTCCAGAGTTAGTGTCCTAAGAGTGACACTCGCATTAAAGCCAAAATGCTTCCAAGGAGGGGTAGGATTTTGAACCCAACTTATAACAATGAACCAACAAAGCTCTATAAACCATACTAAATCATTGGAAAGAGGCAGATGGAGGGACAACTTTGATCCTAAATTAATCCCAGCTTGTGTCAAAATGCCATGTGCTCCCCAGGCTTCTAGTGAGGGGTGTGGCTAGGTGGAGGTCGGCTGCATGCGCTCTTCAGGACGCAGACATTTGAATGTGAGAGCTGATGTCCATCCACGGCATTCTTCTTCTTCACAGTATGAGCAAAAGAGCTCCCCAGGAGGCAAGGTAGAAAGGACAGTGTTTTAAATTTCAGATTTAAAACAAAACAATTGAGGACGCAGCATTAAGATGCACATGCCATGGCTCATGATAAAGCAAGTGCTGTACAGCTCAGAGAAACCTACAAAGAACATTTCAAAATGCACGTTTAGAAATGTTTGCTGAATATGTCGACAAGTCTACCTCAATGGATCTCATTCTTTTGCATATTATCAAAGTTCAGAAATACACTTCAACAATATTGCTTTCTTGCAATGAAAGTATAAGATCAAACAGTTTTAAATAGCACATTAAAATATACAGAAAACTTTTTGTAGATAAAATTCCTTTTGATATTTTAAAAACACTGGGAAGTAGAAATGTTGGCCATTCTCAATATTCAGATGAGTTCACAATGATTCAGAGAACTGAAGCTATTATTTGTCCAAGACATCAAAACAAGAAAGCTGTAGAGTTGTGACAAAATCAGATTCTATGATTTCAATATAAGCTCAAGAAGAAGAAAAAAAATGACCACAAAAAAATCAAAGTATATTAAGTGTAGAAACGGGTATACTTTTAGGCGCATGAACTCATGTGAAATATGTGAAAATCAACACAAAAGGGCTCATTTTTCTGCCATGGCACTAACATTGGAATGAAAAATGTATCAGGATGATTTTCAGTAAATATTATATACAAATATTCATAAAACAAAGCAAATGTAAAATGGAAGAATAAAAAAAAAGTTTTGTTGACCCAATAAGAAAAATACACCAAATTAAGCCAAACAAACATGTCAATCTGGGGAAGTATTAGTTGTCAATTCCTGACTAGTACCCTAGTTTGAAAGTGTCCAATTCAGAGCCAAATATTCTGAGGGTGCCTAATAAGTTGTCATAAGGCACCCTCAGAATATTCAATGGAATAATGAGCAGCTATAACCTAAGATGGTACACTTCTTGGGACCACTATAAGGAACAGCTTCCAACTTCTAAACCAGGTGGTGAGCTGTGTGGAAAAAACATCTCTACACAAAGTTTGTAGGTTCTGGCTTTAAGTTTCCCAAACTCTAATTTCTGAGACATCTTCAACTTCATTCTGATTGTTCACGTCTCAGCAGTCACCGAATCCTCTGAAGAGAGTCTCCCATTGCCTCCTGACTTCCACAGTGATTCTGGAACCCCCTTTAATTTCTTCCACAGCATCACAATTGTCTCCTCACTGTAATTTCTCCTTTCCGTCCCCCCTGTGCTGTTTGCACACAAAGCTCTGATTTTCTTAATCCCCAATCAAATCCTTCCAATGCCTGATGGAAAAATCCAACATTCTTAGCTTATCACAGGGCCTTCCTTACACAACATGGACTGAACTTCCCCCTACTCCTCCCGGATATGCCCCATGCTTCCCCCGAAACAAACTACTTACCATCTCCCTTGCACACTTCATGTGTGTCATCCTCTTTCCATCACTCACATTTTTCCTGCCATGCTACTCCCTCCCACACAGCTTCACAAGGCTGAATTGGACCTATCATTGAAGGCCAAAAGCAAATGCTAACTCCTTCATCAACCTTTCTCTGAATCTGTCCTTGCTGTCTAGATCTCTATGAAGTTTCATAAAGCTTTCTATTGTATTTTTTGCACAGTGCTACATGCACAAAGCCAGGGGTATGTGGTTACCTATGAACATATTCTTAATGGCCCCCACTAGACAGCATAGGCTTGGTAGTCAGTAGCCCATGTGTATGCTGGTAAATGCTTAACAACTACCTATATGGGGTTTGGGGGGAGGAGAAAAAGGCCTGATTTATAGTTTTTGGCAATTTCTGTGGTACAAATACTCCCATGATGGCCAATTTCAAGCAGTGAACATGGTATCACTGAATACAGAGCTGGAAAGAGATAAGCAAAAGCAGTATTTTCATTATACAGATAAAGTAGACATAACTTCAGAAGCAGCAATGGAAGTAAAAGGTGATAAATTAATTAGGAAGTGATGAATAGTGAGCATTTTTATATTTTAAAATGTATATAACTATAACTTTATGTCATTTAAAATTTAATAAAGGCTATGCTTACCAACCAGCTTTAAATTTTCTGGAAATATAAAAATCTGTTCTTATGAGCTAGGACAAAAAGGCTCCAAGCACAGAAATCCCTTTCTACCCCTGAACAGATTTGTATGATCTTGAAGAAATTACTTGATTTCTAGAGCTTTAGTTTTCTTATCTGAAATATAGTAATACAATATTAAGTTAATGAAAGTATAAAATGTTTAAGACCATGCTTCACAGATCTCCAAAAACTGGCAATTCTCATTGCAGTGTTATTAGTTATATTTTTGTAGGCCCCACTGCTCTTAGCACAGTGTTACATTTATCGGATCTCAATGTATTTTTTTTTTCAGAATAAATTCAGTTGTACAAATTACAAATTTTATTCTATTTCTGCACTTCTCTTAGAGTAGACTTTAGGGATAATAGCCAGAAAATAAAGGCCACCAGGGTGCTGTCTTTGTTATCTTAGGGTAGATCACAACAGGGAAACACAAATCTCACCAGGGAGACTGTTATATTAAACTCAATAAAATTTGTTTATGGAAACCAAGACAACGTTCCCAGAAAAGGTTCATTTTTCTAACAGGTGGTGTTTGAGTGTAGAGTTTGATTTATGGTTTACTAATAAAAACCATGACAGAGTTTTACCTTGAGCCTGAATAAATATTTTATATTTAAAACAACTTCTTTGTAAATCTGTGGGATGCTTTGTGTCTCCGTCATCAAAACACAAATGCTAAAGGAGTGTGCACTTATAAAGCAGATGGGAACCAACCTGACATTTGGTTTCTCTTGAATTCTCTTTGCACAGAGCAAAACTTAATGTGGTAACACTTGTAAAATGTGAACAAGCTATTGTTCCTTGCTATCAAGTTCAGCCAAAAGTTTCTTGCTCTAGAGGCTCAAAGCCCTATCAGGAGTCTATTGGTCCTTACCTTTTGAAGTCACTCCAATTTCATAGCTCACAACCCTTTTTTTATGCTCTTTGCTATTTTATATCTATTCTTCTTACAGTGTTTGACCATTGCTCTAGCATCTTGCTTCATTGATTATTTTATATCTTCTCCCAAAGCCAATGTCTTTCTAATAACACAACACACTGGCTACCACCCCATTCCTACTCAGGGAACATCTGTGGTATTTAACACCCTCTGGCCTGACCCTCTTATTTTGGGTCAAAATTTTATTAAAAATTTTATTACATGACTCAACGATCACAAGTTTGCAAATGACTTTCCTGTCCATGTCTCAAGTCCTCATCTTTTTACACTCACATTTACAGCTGTGGACTAGACTTTTCCAAAAGCATCTTTAAAATATGCTCAAATAGAATACATCTGCCTCCCCTCCGAATTTTTTGTTTGTTTGTTTTTAACCCTATTTCACTCTTTAATTAATGGCATCATTAATTTCCCAGGAAATTGAAGTTAAACCTTGACAATCATCTTTGATGTATCTTTCTATTTCACAACCACATCCAATTATACATAAAAGCCTGAAAATTGAGTGATATTCTTTCTTTTATATATACTTCATTGACATATGCTCACAAATAAGGCTCTTCATCATGTTCCACTGGACTATTTCAACATGGTCTTCTGTATTGTAGGTTTCTTCAGTCTCTTCCTCTTCTGACCCATCCTATACACTACTTTCAAAAACCATGTTCCTAAACAAGAATGTGATCATGTTACTCTATACTCACAAAATTTTGATGACTCCCACCAATTATGGAGTAAAGTACAAATGCCCAACCCAGCATTCAAATATTTATTTGGCCTCTACCTATCTTTCAAGTATCGTTCTCCATTATACTCCACTCCCCAAGAACCACCTTTATTTGTCATAATGTTCCACTCCCTGACCCAAATAGACCCTTGCTCTTCTCCTTTCACCTTATATCAACCTATTTCCTTTGCCTGCAATGATTTCCTCCCTTAGTCATTCTCCTTCAGGTTATCTATTGAAGAACCAGCTCAAACCAGCTTTTCCAGAAGCCCTTCGAAATCTCCCAGATGGAATCAATCTTCTTCATGAAAGTTCAATGTCCCCGTGGCATATTAAACTGAAGTGTACATGAATCTATATAGCAAGTCTGTGCCTTACGCTTTTATCACTCACAGCACCACCAAAGTGCTTTTCATAAGATGAGATACACATAAGAACTTGATTGAGGACCTTGCTAAATGTTTACTTCTACTGTGCCAATCCAAATTCACCTGTTCTTATCACACCTACAGCCATTTAAAGCAATAAAACCTGTACTTTCTGTACTTTTCTTTGCAGTCTTAGTCACTTTTACTGCACCTATTTCCTGTTCACTTATATTTATTTTGTGGTCAGATGTTTTATGACAAATTAGGCAAACTTCAGGACTCAGCCATCTCAATGCTTGAGACAACTCAGAGCCCCTGGAAAAGCTCTTGAAACTTAAAAGACCCTCCCACTAAAGAAAGCATATAAGTAAATACAAAGATTGATATACAACCTCAGAAGATACATGGATACCCTCCCTTGAAATCCACCGATAGGACAACTAAGTGGCCATTGAACCTCAGTTAAGAATCCTTGAACAAGGGAGACATTACATTTATTGGAATTGTAAATACAAACAAAATTCCTAAAGCCACTTAAAACTGATAGGATTACTATAAAGAAATCAAGCAGTTAGCACAACTCAGAGATCTGAAACATATTGTACTAGAATTCTAGAAAATTCAGGAAGCAAATTTTCTTTTAAACATCATTTATTACAATACATACAAATTTTAACTAGTATACTACTTCTGTTTCTAACACATTTTCTGAACTCTGTGGGTAGTTTAAAAAAATTACTTATCGTACTCTATTTAACAAAAGCCTGAGAATCCTGTTAGAATCTTTTTTTTTTCAGTTGTTTGTAAAATTTGTTCTTCATTCTTCTAGAACCTCAAGAGAGATGTATTTTCAATTTCCCTTTTTCATTCATTTCACCAACAATGTTTGTAGTAAGTTTACTATGTATTGATATAGTACTTAGTTCTAGGATACCAGGTTGTGGAAGATGAGTTAACTACTATTTTTAAAAAGCTATTGTCTAGGAGATAAGAGACAAATAAACAATTACTTTAAAAGTACAATAATTGCTATATCACAAAAGGCCAGCTTCTACACTGTATTGCAATTTAGGCAAGTATTCTTACAGGAAGTGTTTTCTAGGAGTCCTGGAGGAAAAATCAAAGTAGGTGAGTCATACAGGAGGAGGAGTGGGCCCACTGAAAGCTCAGGCATGAGAATGATGACATAAGAGAGAAAAGGGATTTTCAATGGAACTGCATCCATGTGGAAAAGGTGATGGGAAGAGATACAATAGAAAAATGGGCAAGAATCTGATCATGGACATCTTGTCTTAAAGTTCTTAGACATTTTCCTGGAGGCAATGGGGAGCCTCTGAGTAATTTTAACCAGGAAGTGATATGAGATGATTTGTCATTTAGAAAAATCTCCCTCACTTAAATGAAGAAAAGGGATTGCATGAGATGGGGAGACAAGTCAGCCCACAGCTAGAGTAATCTCACTGAGAGATGGTGATGGCCTGAAGTGCCATGATGGTGGATATCTCTGGCCTTATTATAAAGGGACATGGGTAGTTCTCCTAATAGTAGTAAACTTCAATTCCACTGGTTCTCCATGCTGATCAAGAGAGTCAACTAGAGAATCTAGAGAAATAGCTGGTCACCATGCTATGTCCCTTGCATTATTTATTGGTGACTTAGGCATTAATGAGTTTATACTCAAAGGTATGACCAGCCCATCCTGGTTCACTCTTGACCATTTCAACTTTGGAATCCAGCAGGCTATCTTACAATGGGAGATGTCACATAGCAGCCTACAAACAAATTAGTCTGCTAGCCTTTCCCAGGTGGACCCTCAAATTATCCATCTTTGCCTCTTACAACAACCTTAACAGTCTTACCCCAAATGCATCTTCCACAATAAAGTCTTTCTTAATTAATCATGATCTCTCATTCCTTTGCATTCCCATAGAACTTTGCACTCTATTATGACTTTTACCCAATTATAATATAGTTTATTTTTAACCTTTATTGAGGTAAAATTAGTTGATAAATAAAAAATTGCACACATTTAATGTATATATCTTAATGATTTTGGACATAGTCATACACCCATGATAACATATCATAATCAAGGTACTAAACATATTTATCACCTCTAAAAACTTCCTTGTGTTCTTCTGTGGTTTTTCTTAGTAGTTTTGTATTGTGGTGAGAACAGTTAATCTACGATCTTTCCTCTTAACATATTATATAGAGCACAATACTGTTTTAGGAACTATAAGCACAATATAGTTTCTTTTTTTAAAAAAAAAATCTTTATTGTTCAGATTATTACAGTTTTTCCTCTTTTTTCCCCCCATAACTCCCCTCCACCCCGTTCCCACCCCACCCTCCTCCTTCACTCCCCACCCACTGTCCTCATCCATAGGTGCACAATTTTTGTCCAGTCTCTTCCCGCATCTCCCTCACTTCTTTCCCCCACAAGAATAGTCAGTCCACTCCCTTTATATGCCCCTGATTCTATTATAATCACCAGTTCATTCTGTTCATCAGATTATTCACTTGATTTTCAGATTCACTTGTTGATAGATGTGTATTTGTTGTTCATAATTTGTGTCTTTACCTTTTTCTTCTTCTTCCTCTTCTTAAAGGATACCTTTCAGCATTTCATATAATACTGGTTTGGTGGTGATGAACTCCTTTAGCTTTTTCTTATCTGTGAAGCTCTTTATCTGACCTTCAATTCTGAATGAAAGCTTTGCTGGATAAAGTAATCTTGATTGTAGGTTCTTGGCATTCATCGCTTTGAATATTTCTTGCCACTCCCTTCTGGCCTGCATAGTTTCTGTTGAGAAATCAGCTGACAGTCGTATGGGTATTCCCTTGTAGGTAACTGACTTTCTTTCTCTTGCTGCTTTTAAGATTCTCTCTTTGTCTTTTGCTCTTGGCATTTTAATTATGATGTGTCTTGGTGTGGTCCTCTTTGGATTCCTTTTGTTTGGGGTTCTCTGTGCTTCCTGGACTTGGAAGTCTATTTCTTTCACCAGGTAGGGAAAGTTTTCTGTCATTATTTCTTCAAATAGGTTTTCAATATCTTGCTCTCTCTCTTCTTCTGGCACCCCTATAATTCGGATGTTGGTACACTTGAAGCTGTCCCAGAGGCTCCTTATACTATCTTCGTATTTTTGGATTCTTTTTTCATTTTGCATTTCCAGTTGGGTGTTTTTTGCTTCTTCGTATTTCAAATCGTTGACTTGACTCTTGCAATCCTCTAGTCTGCTGTTGGGATTCTGTATAATATTCTTTATTTCAGTCAGTGTATACTTAATTTCTAGTTGGTCCTTTATCACAACCTCGAGGGTCTCATTAGATTTCTTGTAGATCTCATTAAGTTTATTGGCAGTTTCTAGAAAATTCTTGAAAAACCTTAAAAGTGTGGTTTTGAACTCTATATCCAGTAGTTTGCTTCCCTCCATTTCTGTCATTTGTGTCCTTTTTCTTTGTCTCCACATTTTTTATGCTTCCCTGTGTTGATAAAGTGGTTTTCTGTGCTAAGTGTCCTCTAGGGCCCAGTGGTACAGCCTCCCCAATTACCTGAGGAGGACACTCTTGGTGCACCCCCTTGTGGTCTTTGTGCACAGTCTTGTTGTAGTTAAGCCTTGATTGTTGTAGGTATCACTGGGAGGAATTGACCTCCAGGCCAATTGGCTGTGAGAATTAGCTGTGTCTGCAGTGGGAGAACTTCTGTGCTGGAGACACCCCTCCGGAGTAATACTTGCTTCAGTGGGTCTTTGGTGTTCACTGAGTCTGCCCCCTGAGTGTGTCCTTTATGGTTCCACAGAGCTGCAAACTGGATGGTCCCACTCTGACCTCTGGGTATACTGGCTCCTGGATCTCTAGGGAGGTGCTAATCTAGCCTCTGCCTGAGGCTATCCAGCAAAAGCCTCCCTGCAGGGCTTGGGCCGGGCGGGGCGGGTCCCACGGGATCCACAGGGCGGGGCTAGCAGTTATGGCTGCTCTCAGAGGCTCTTCTTCTCAGTGTCTCGGCAATCACTGCAAGTCCCTCTGAGAGAAAGCTGCCCTCGAGTTCTGACCGATGCCAGACAGTCCCGCTTATCCCGTATGAGTCTGGGTCCCCAGAGACTCGCCCGGAACTGGAGCTCAGAGCCTGAGACTCCCTCCCAATTGAAAATGACAACCGCGCCCTCAGCTGCCAGCCCACTCTGCGTGCGCCTCTGTACCTTAGTAGTTTACTTCCGTACTGCTCTTCCTCTGAGTCTCTGTATGCTTTTCTCTTTCCTTCTAGTTGTGGAATTTCCACTCAGCCAGCCTTCCTGTAGTTCTGGATGATGTCTGTTCCGTCTTTTAGTTGTATTTTTGAAGTGGTTGTTCGAGGCAGCAAACTCCGGTGTTTGCCTATGCCGCCATCTTGGTTTCTCCCCCAATATAGTTTCTTAAGTCCTGAGACTCGTATTTTGCTCTTTTTTAGCCTAACACAACACTTGACACTATTTGATCAATTGATCCACTTGCAAGGTATAAGTTAAGGGGGAGGGTGGCCTCAGAAAACACATAACATTCAAGCTCACTTTTAAAACAGCCTATACCTCTCCTAAGTTAACATCAGTAAATATTTGAGTTGATTATATGATATTTTTATCTCATTTATTTTTAAGGCAGTCATTGGATTTAAGGTGTTTTTACTGCATGTTATATGCAGAATTGAATAAAATACTAAAATATTTTTTAAAAACAGGCTTTATCTTTGCACAAAAAGATAAAAATCAGGAGGAACATTAGCTCAAAGGAGGATCAGAGGCTGTAGACTATCACATTGTCACACATGGGAGAAAAGAAACACTTATTTCTAGATTTTTTCAGTGGGACTCTAAAGCATCAGAATAAAGCAAACTGTACTCCAAGGGAAAATAGAGGTAGAAAGGTAATGGGGTTCTTGCAAATAACCCACTGGAGGCAAAGAAGAAAGGGCCTTAAAGGAAGCAAAACATCGTAACAGTTATGGGTGTAATATTTACCATATGTCCCATATGTTTTCAAATTACAAAAGTGCAACTCTTTCCCACAGCCCATTTGCAAGTGGACCTGACAACCCCAGCCCACAGAAATCAAAGACTGTAATCTACTATAAATTCTGCCACGCTAGATGGAACGAATATCTGTCAGACTTTTTTACTTAAACTTCTCTTCCTTTAAGAAAGCACCATCTGGCTCTAAACTGCACATTTAATTGAAAAATCCTTTAATAATAGCATTAATTTTCATCATTTTGCATTCCGGCAGTCTGTGACAAGGAAACAGGCTCTGCATGTGTAAAGCAGCCAGACTGCAAAGGGGGCGGGGGTAGGGCACTTGGGAGGCCAGAGGTGAGAGTTCAGTGGCCATTGTTTGCCTGCAGCCCTGCCTTAAGATAAGATCAGGGCCTGGGGACATGTTATGATTAAGGAATAGAAGTTCATTATTTTTTGTTGTGTAATTGATGATGTCTTTCAAACAGGACAATGCACTTGAAGCTTATTGAAAGCAAACTGGGCACTTGAGAAGGTTAACTGGGCCATGGTGACAAAGGCCAGGAATCCCAGGGCTAGCCTGGGACTTCCACAGGATTCCAACTGCAGTTTCTAAAGATCTAATTTTTGCGCTCTCATTTAACCCTGTCTCAATGCTCCTCTATCTAAATGGCATGATTCTTTCCATGGAAAAAATGAAAATAGGAACCTATCAGAGTAAATGAGTCCCATGTGCCGCACACCCCACCCCCATGTCCCTGGGCAGGTAAATTCCTCCTTACAGCTTAGAGACTGACTTATAAAATGACCATAATCCAGAAGTTAAGGCTGTCCCCAGAGATGGGGACAGGCTCAGGGATGCAGAGTGCTGACACACCTGGCTAAACTGGGGAGGAGCGATCATCAACTAGCAGCCAGTGGGGGTGGGGCAGGGGGCAGGGGGCAGGAAGTGCAAGAAGGGAAAGAGATTTGAAGAAAGTGTCACTTCTAAAGAGACAGGATAAGCACTAAAGAAAACCCCTCTTTTGTTTGGCCTTCTTGGTGCCTGGGGAACTTGCAGAAGATAAAAGGCCAGGCTTCCCCCCTTGAAGAGGACAGGGCAGCCCTTTTGTTTGTGAACCACACACACCCAGGGGTGGGGATTCTTTCGCTGTTGCCTTGACCACCAAATTAGGAAGCCAGTCCGCTCCCCACCCTCCTCCTGCTGGTTTAACATGGCCTGGATTTTTAGTTCTCCATATCAGGAGAGAGAGAGAGAGAAATTCTGTTTCTTTGGGTTTTTAAGCAGATGATCTAACTTGAAAGTTTGTTTCTCTCTGGTGGCCAAGCAAATCTACATGAAGGTACCACCTGGAGAATATTTATCTTTGTATTCTGTGCCTTTTGGATTTTCCTTGTTGTTTTATGTGAAGTTGTGTTTGGTGCCTTAGCAATGCATAACAATAACTGATCAACAAACACTGAAAAAAAAACAAAAAAAAACAGAAACAGAAGCAGGTGGCCCCCAGGGTGAGGGGATAAAAGGAAAAAAGAACAGAAAGACAATTCTCTTGGACTCAAAGAAATATTTTCTAGCTATTATTTCACAAAAGTATTCTAATAAGTAACAACAACAACACACAAGGAAGGTCTTTTTAAAAGTGTTCTGTGGCCTGAGTCCTCCTCAAGTTTAATTTCATTGCTAATGTTGGGTGATCAACCAATCATTATACTATTCAAAATCTTAACTTGCTGAAAAATTGCAAGGTATACTATGCTTGGCTTTCTGCTTAACCTTGGGAAAGCTTTAAAGTTCCTTAAGTGACCAAGTGATGACGTTAGGACTAAGGCCACCTCTCCAACCTATCTTCCCTCCGTCATTGCCCCTCAACTCTAGGATATAAACCCCGTGACATTAGAATGTTCTCCCAAAGTATTCACCATATCTGGAACAGTCCCTGGCGCATAAGAGGTGCTCTATGAATATTTGAATGAGAGAAATTGAGTTATTTGTACATCAGAAGTATCTAAATCTCAAAATATACATGATATAGCGTCCTGGAAGATTTGAGGAGAGAAACATTTGTGTAAGGATGTTTTTGTTTTTAAATAAGATATTAGTGTGGCCACTGTGTCTCAGTGGTTGAGCATCAACCCAAGAACCAACAGGTCAGTGGTTGGATTTCAGGTCAGGGCACATGCCTGGGTTTCTGGCTCAATCCCCAGTAGGGGATATGCAGGAGGCAGCTGATCAAGGATGTTTTTCTCTCATAGATGTTTCTATCTTTCTATCCCTCTCCCTTCCTCTCTCTCTCTCTCTCTCTCTCAAATCAACTTTAAAAAACATATTAAATAAGATATTAACTTGTATTTTGTTTTCCTTCCTGTATATCATATTCCTTTTTTTCCCCATCATTCAAGTTAGTAGTGAGGTCTGAGCCTATTTTCTTATGGACTACACCAGGTCATATTCTATCAAAAGAAGAAGGAGGTAGAAAAAGAGGAGGAGGAGGAAGAAGAGGAGGAGGAGGAGGGGGAGGAGGAGGAGGAGGAGGAGAAGAAGGAGAAGGAGGAGGAGGAGGAGGAGGAGGAGGAGGAGGAGGAGGAGGAGGAGGAGGAGGAGGAGGAGGAGGAGGAGAAGAAGAAGAAAACAAGCATTTTTTCCCCAAAAAAATACCTAATACTCAATGTAGACAAAATATTCTTGCAACAAGGCTTGAAGAAGGTTTCTTGAGATCAGAAAGAGATTATCCAGCCCAGCTGGTGGGAAACTGGCAGGAAAGAGTTCTATGGGTCCTGGATGCTTGTCAGAGGCAGAATAGTGAAGCTGGCTGAACCCAGGGGCCGACCTTTGGGGGTGATGCTAGATGGAGGACACCTAGAGAAAATGCCCTTGAACCAAGTAGGCTATGGGAATCCCTGACTCGGCTGGATCTGTCCTGTGGACAAAGTGGCCCTCGGGATAGATGGCAGAAACTGATTTGGTGGTGGTGGTGGAAATGGCACCAGGTGTTAGACTGGTGGGGTCAGACCACAGCTGGGTTCAACAACCCCGATACTTGAGTTCTGGTTAGGGAAAAATTCAGAGCCAAGATTTAAACTATAAGAGAACATTTATTCAGAAAATCAGATGTAGAAGAAGTACTTTGTAGAAGAAATAATTTGTAGAGGAAACCGGGAAAGGAAGGGCCCTTGGATTTAGAAGCAAGGAAGGTAATGGCAATGGGCCTGGAGAGAAGGAGAGAGGGAAGCAGGGAGGGAAAAGGCACAAGTGTGCTCCTAGGAGGGAGAGAACTCTGGGTCCTCCCTGCTAAGGGAGTCTTTAAGGAAGGTTCAAGGAGAAATCTCAATAGAATATTCATCAGCTTTCCAAGTGTGTCTTTTTAAGGTAAAGGTCTCCACTGATTGATTGGTTGATGCCAGGGCAGGGGGTCATTATTCAATGCAGCTGGTCTATAGGTCAGCCATGGTGTCGTTTATCTGGTTTTTCTGCTTTTTCTAGGTCTGGAACTAAAATATAACTGAGACTTAGATGTTATTTCTAGAGAGCAAAGTTCAGGGGGTCAAGCTGCATGACCAGCCATATACTGGGGGAGAATCAGTCACCCTGAGGATGAGGTCCCACCCTACAATTATCCTTTGCTAGGCACCTGGGGCTTTCCACCCTGGTGACCTTCTGTACCTGGCCCGTTATCCTAGCTCTGCTCCTGTCTGTCTAACTGCCCACCATAGATTTAGGTATGGTCTCCACATCTAACCCTTTGACCTTCCTCAAACTCCAGTAACACAGGTCTAGAAAGGTGAGAGGGGGAATCAAACACTGACGTGAAAATGTTCTGCTGGCCATGTAAAAAGAGGCTCTAAAATTGGTTTATAGAAAATAAAGTTGTTGTTGTTTTTTAATTTAAGTATACATATTATTTATTTTAAAGCAAGCATAGATGTACTTTATATTTATGTGAATTAATGAAAAAAAACCTTACACTTTGAAGAAACGCACTCCTTTGGGCCATGGCCTCTGTCCAACTCACCTGTAGGTTTGATGAGGGCAGAAATTACTTATTTTGCCCAGGATGGATCCCCATGGCCTGGCATGTTACCCCCATCAGAGAGGTACCAAGTATTTGTGAAATGAATAAATGCATATGCAACCTCCGTTGCTATTTGGAGTAATTCAGTAGAAAATTTTAAATAGTCTCAAGAGGATGCAAAATATGTGTACATACTGGGCACTCTGCCATTATCTACTTAAAAAATATGATTTCCTTTAGGCAGATTAGTATTAATGATGACATGATGTCTCAGTCTGTTCAGGCTTCCATAACAAAATAACTTAGACTCACAGGCGGGGTGGCTTAAACAACAGAAATTTACTCTCTCACAGTTCTGGACCATGCCATCATGGTTGCGTTCTGGTGAGAACTCTCTTCCTGGCTTCTAGATGGCCACCTTCGCCCTGTGTCCTTACATGGCCTTTCCTCTCTCCTTTCTCTTCTTCTTATAAGGCCACTAGCCCCATCAAAAGGGTCCCATGCTCATGACCTCATCTAACCCTAATTACAGAAGACTGATCTCTAAATATCATCTCATTGGGGTTAGGGTTTCAACACACGGTATTTGGCAATAATGGGGGACACATTCAGTTCACAGAAACACCCTACTCACATTAATTTTCATTCTCTCTTGCAGCCAGATCCTGATCCTTCTCCCAGTGAAACAAAAACTCCATGCCTTTTATATGTTGATTTCTTTGTTCTTTCAAGCCATTCTGTATCCAAATAAGTTTACAGTAGTGTATCTTCAATGTATCTATTCCTTTTACTTTCCAACTACCCCAAATCTGAGAAACTTTCTCATCCAGCACGTGTCAGTTCTAGACGGGATAGATATATTTGGTATATATCAGTACAGACATTTTATTACTTTATTTTCACAACAAATAATACTAGACTTCAGAGTGAAGAAAATGATATGTGCACCCTGAGCAAGTAGTTGAGGAAAAGTTAAGACTTGGGTACAGGCAGAAATAACATTTTAAAAAATTATCTCTGTGTAGGGCATGGGCATACCCCATCAGAGCAGTGACCATAACCAGGAGTCAGGGGCACCAGATTCCACCACCCCCATAGCCACACATGCACACCAGACCAGGTATGTGTCTTCGCTCCAACGCATCACCTCAAAGCATGGGTGTGACCAATGGTAGGAATCTGCTTTCTGCCTTTCTCCACAACACTTTTACGGCCTTTGCCTCAGCCCACATGTTGTTGACTTTGCTTGTCTCTAGCCTTCCTGTCATTTTAAACTTTGTTTTCTTGGTCAATCTTACATAATCAGACCACAGAAATTTGTGCTTTCATAATATAACTTCCTTATATCCTTTCCCCATCAGTCCCCTGCATCTACCCCAATCCAAGCCCTCTCCTCATACTAGAATGGTTTTGATGGTTTCCATATCATTGGTCTTTCAGCTGCTGGTTTCTACTTGTGAATCCATCTTTTACACCCCCCTCAAAGTTAGTCTAAGTAAAACTCTGCATCTCCTCTGTCCCTCTACTATTCAGAATATTTTAATAGCAATAACTGTTCTAAGGAAAGATTCCCAATTCTTTAGACTAACTTTCAAAGCTCCCTCTTCCATTCATTCAATCAACAGAATTTTTAATTGAATGGCTACTAGATTCTAAATGCTAGTGCAGTTTTATATACTAGAGACTCAGTGAGGAAAAGGGAAGAAGTTCCTTCCCATTTTGTGGAGCTTTAAATACTTTAGCCATGTCATCACTGAGACAGAAACACACCCCAACCAGTGACCATTTCTGAGCTTTTGTTCATCTTGCTCACTTAAAATACTTTTAAATTCTTCAGTATCCTTGGAGCTTTGGTACAATCTGGACATCGTAGGTGGGACCATAGAAGTGTGTGAGACATTGCATCTGCCCCTATGGGGCAAGCAGCCTCTCAGAGGGACTTCTTGCCCACAGGAGACCCATGCTTCCAGGACTAGAATGAGTATGAATCCTCTAACTTGTGCTTTCCCCCCTTTTTTCCCATTGGAATTACTGTTTGTTTTAATAAAACCCTAGAATATAAGCCTCTGCCCACAACAGCATGGACCTTGTTAAGGTTCCCAACTCTCTTCCCAATATCTAAAAAGTGTCTTTTATACAGTGTGAATTTAACAGATATTTGTGGAGTAGATGAGGAAAAAATGAATAAAATGTATTGCCATTCTAAAATAATCCCATTGCAAATATGTTTGATTATGGGGAAAAAGTACCTACATTCCTGAGAACAGGAACAGGTATAAAATTTATTTTGTGTCCTCCACCATATCTAATATAGTTTTACAAATAATATTTTCCCATAGATACTTATTGAACTAAATAATTGCATTTTCTCTTCCTATGTGAATGTCTACAAGTCATAACAGTGATAGTAAGCATGCCATAAATATTACCTAAGTACGAGCCATCATTCTACGCATTTTACCTGTATAATTTTATTCAGTCCTCACATTGAACCCTTGTTGTAGGTATTATTGTTGTACCCATTTTGCAGAAGAGAATGCTAAGGTACAGAGCAATGTACTGTGTCCATGATCAGGTACAAAGTGAAAGAGCCAGAGGTCAGGCTGCAATTTGCTCCCTGACTATGCAAGCTGCTTTATTATAATGGCAAGTAACCACTGCCATAGTCATTGACTCTTCCTTCAGTCTACAGACACTTCTCAAGCACCTACAATATGTTGGCCCTTGATAAGCTGAATGAATTGCACTAGTTGTGTGTTTTAAAGGATATCACTTCCCAGGGAAAAAGACAAATGAGAAAATGTTGTTCAATGAGATAAATGCACTAATGAGATTATGAACATGGAGTTATGGAACCCAGGCTGCAAGACTGCACCATCTATCACCTGGGAGAGGTCAGAGAGCCTTTGTAGAAGGAGAGCCATATTGATTAGGTTTCATCTTGGAAAAAAAATGTATAAGACACTATGAAGTTGACAGGGAGATAAGCATCCAGGCCTTAGAAACAGCTTTTGTAAAATCCAACAGCCACAGGGACATGGAAAGTTTAGAAATTTTAGAAAATGTACCACTAGTTTGGTATAGTTTGAGCTGAGAGATCCATGAGAAGGGAATAAGCTATAATTAAAGGCAATGGTCACAAGTGTACATCTTTGTATGCCTTAGAAAGAATGGGGAGTTTATCTTAATGTATTATAAAACAAGAGAGGGATGTTGCCAGAGATGCCTTTTTGAAAGGCCAGTGTGGGACATGGAGGGGAGGAATAGAACACCAGGAACAAGGGACTCCTGGGAAGGACACACAAATGGACAAAGGTTATGCACAGACTGTAGAAATGGGAAGAGAGCCATCAATACGGATTTGTTAGGAGGATAAATTATTTGACCTAGTGACTTCATGCCTGGCCAGAAAGGAAGGAGGAAATATTCTCAAGATTTCTGGTTTGAATACCGAGTAAGTGAGGGTCCCTTCCACCGAGTTAGGAAATGGCTTCTTGGGCTGGAGAAAGGAAGTTAATGCTTTCAGTTTTGGAATGTTGCTGCCTAGGTGGTGATGGCCTTTAGACAGTTATGTAGACTTTATCCAAAGTTGGAATCAAGATACAGATTTTAAAGTCATCAGCACATAGGGAGCCAGTTGTGTGGCTCAGTACAGGCCGTTTTGCAAAAAAAAAAAAAAAAAAAAAAAAAAAAAAAAAACAACAGTAATTTCTAGGCCAGAACAGAGCATTAAGTGAAGCTTTGGGCCCTTCTGAGAATAGGTCTCTGTGTGACCAGACAGATCCCACCCTCATGAAGCTGACGTTAGTGGGGAGAAGAGATAAAGAAAAAAACATGAAGAGGCAGAGAATGCTAGAGCAGTGGTTCTCAACCTTGGCTGCACATTAGAATCACCTGGGAATCTTTTTAAAATCCTGATTTCTGGGCCTTATCCTCCGGAAATTCTGTTTCTTTGTTACTAATGTTGTGGCTCCACCCCATAACAAAGAAACAGAATTTCCGGAAGATGAGGCCCATAAATCAGGATTTTTTAAAAAATATATTTTATGATATTTTTACAGAGAGGAAGGGAGAGGGATAGAGAGTTAGAAACATCGATGAGAGAGAAACATCGATCAGCTGCCTCCCACACACTCCCACTGGGGATGTGCTCGCAACCAAGGCACATGTCCCTGACCGGAATCGAACCTGGGACCCTTCTGTCTGCAGGCGACGCTCCATCCACTGAGCCAAACTGGTCAGGGCCAGAAATCAGGATTTTAAAAAGATTCCCAGGTGATTCTAATGTGCAGCCAAGGTTGAGAACCACTGTGCTAGAGGCAAAGGAAATGCTTTGGTAGATGAAGAGGAAATGATGGCAGTGAACTCAAGTGCAAACCTTCAGTAAGCATAATTCACATGCTGGCAGAAATTTTTAGTGTCTTAAATATGGGCATTTCTCCCTTGAGAGTTCTAACCAAAACCTGCATTAGATTATGAAGTTTATTAAATTCCAAGTCAGAACAGACACCAGGCCTATTATCTGGGCCTTCCAAGAGAGTTAAGTAATTTGTACTCTATAGCTAGTATATGTAGAAAATGAAATGCTGATTCTCACCACACAGCCGGGTCTGCTTATTACCACCAAGGACCTAGGCCAATGGTTTGGGTCCCAAAGGCTCCAGGCAGGGCATTAATAGGCTTGGAGGACTGACCGTGGTCCGAGGTTTGGCCCTCAGCTTTACAAGCAGCTACTTGGGGGCAGAAGCACATTTTCCAAGCTCATTAGACTAAAGTAAAAAGCAAGAATGTCAATTTAATAATTTCAGAGAAATAAAACTGCCACATGGACTCAGCACAACCAGCACACTCTGTCCTTGAGGTTAAGCTATAGGAAAAACCAAGCATAATCAGGAGCCTCTTCATTGAGGTACCAAGGAGAATTACTGCATGACAAACCTCATGGAGTTGTGTCCAGCTCTCTCTATATAATATAATAAGCCAACTTACTCATTAACCATGAGAATTTACTGTTGCAGAAACCAAAATCTTGAAGTTGGCAGACCCGCCCAGGGGAAGCCAGACCACAATCAAATGTTCATTGTGAGCACAGACTAAGAACCAAGGAGTTGGAAGAATTGGATATTGTAATGGCATCAGGCAAAGACACAGGGAGATGCCCATTGACAGAGTGATGGCTTTTGTCCTAGGATAACACTGGGGGCTACTTGGCTAAACTTGCTTCCACCAGCGTTGCACCCGGGACACTCACTATTGGAACTGGGTATTTGAAAATTCATCGGCCAATGTGCCTTGCTTCTCTGGAGGGATGCTATCAAGATATGCATGTAAGACTCTTGAAGTCCATCCTAGACTCGCCAGTTGTCTAATAGAAATACTTTCCTCTAGAAATCAAGGGATGAGTTTGATTTGGTTGAGAGTTTTGCTCAGCAGGCTCTGAAGCCCCTTAGGCTCCTAGATGGTCATTTTGCACAGCTGCACTTGGATCTGTTAGGTGTTGATAACACAGCTGAACAATCAAAGGACAAGTTTATTTCCTTCCTTTTTGAAGGAAAGGTGAAGGTGTATCACTGTGTCTCTTAATTTCTAATCCTTAAGTGCAGGAGTTGAGGCTCAAAACCTCATGTGTGGGATCCTCGCCTGTGTTCTTTCTGCAGAAGTCACTGGCTCGCTCTCCCCCGATCAGGCTTGCTGTAGTGTTTTGCTCAGTGTCCTCTACAGCTCTGAGAATCTCTGGTTCAGGAGGAGTCTCTGGGCAGCAGCCATTGAGTATGAATGATTATGGGGAAGGAAACAAAAAGAGAGTCTACTCTCAAGAGTCTATCATTTTTTAATGTGTTTTTAAATCTATCTTTAAATTCTGATTTCGATTTGAATTCAGCTTCTGGCATTTCTGAATCTTGAATCTTATTTTAAGTTACATGAAAAGGAAAAATGTCATTCATATAGAGCTATGATCGTCCTATTTCCCCTCCTCCTCCCTTTTGGGGTCTACCCCAGTGATTCTCAGAGTGAGAGCTGTAGGCCAGCGGCAGCAGCATCGCTTGGGAACTTGTCAGAGATGCAAAGTCTCAGCCCCACTCCCCAAACACAGGATCAGAACCTCTGGGACAGGGCCCAGCAGTCTGTTTAACAAGCTCTCCATGTGATTTTGGTGCACACTCAGGTTTGAGAACCAGGGTTCTAGCCTTTGCGTCATTTACCAAACATTAAAATTTTAAAACAAAAAGGAAAAATACAATGAGGGCAGTTATAGTAATTGGACTCTTGGCGAAGTTGTTATCTTTAAAGATACTAGATCATAGTTGGTTAAAATAAGAATTTAAGCAAGGTAATATGCTTGTTTTTACTTAGTAAAAGGACCCCTGACCCACATTATCTTAGGCAACGAAATTAATATTCTAGCAAAGTCAGATGACACTATTTGGAAAGCTCAGAGCATTTTCTAATAGTTGTATGGCTGTGTTCTTTTTTAACCCACTGATGTGTTTTATCTGACTAGATTGATCAAACAAACCAAAATAATTAACATTCTCAGATACCACTTGTCAATATCCATTCTCTCAAACCCTGAATACATAATTTTTTATAGAAATCCAACTCCAAATAAATGCTATGAGGTTTCCTTTTTTAGTGTCATAGTTGCACGTTTCACAAATAGTAAGACAAAGGTCCTCAGAAAATAAAAAATGTGAATGACATAAAAAGGAGTAATTTAATATCATGTTAACTCACTCTATATGATACAAGGTAATGCTGCATCATGGCAAAGACACGGTGTAAAGTATTCCCATATGATTTTAGAACCATTAATATGAGAATTCCATATTTCATAACATCAACAAACCAGATGAACCCCATCCACTTAAAGTAGAGAACAGTGAAAAGAACAAATGTCTTGTGAAGAGTGGAAATGAGAACAATGTGTGTGAGGTTAAACAGTGGAAATAAGTTGCGGATGCTGTGCATGAAATAATTATTTCTGCAGTGCCATTTCTGCATTTAGTTTATAAGCATGTCAGGGTGTGCAATCCAGGCATATTTCACAAAAGAAATACCAATCTACATGACGTGTGGAGAACGTCGCATACAAGGCAAGCTCCATAAAAGACTTATTAAAATTGAAACTTTGGAAAGAAAGCATTTCTGACCAGAGTATACATATGTAAGCTGTGCCTGTAATTCATTTAGGCCCACTGTGAGCTTTTATGAATCAATTTTTTTTCAACTATTTGATAACCTAAAGGAATTATGAGGTAGGAATGTATTTAGAAACAAAATGGAAGCATGCTTGTATGACATTTAAAATTGCTACCGCGATGAACAACAGGAAATGTGCCCTAATTTTTTATTGAGGTTGATCTCATATGTTCTGGATATTTATCATCTAGGTAAATGATGTATTACATGCTATACCAAAGTGAAAAGCTTGCTTTTTCCTCCTCACATGTGTTTCTGAAATAGGGATTCTTAATACTGTTGCTCATTAGGTACTTAATCATACAGAAAGTATAAAACATTGTAAAAGTAAAAAAAGAAATCTAGAACTGCTCGGTATTACAAATTAAGGAGCTGTGGGACGGGCAGGTAAAGTGATATATCCAAGGTACAGTTAGATGCAGGACTTGCCACTCAATCTAGTCCCATGATATAAGCCCTTGCTGTCACCTTCAAAATGGTCACTTAGGACAGAGCTAATAGGGAGGTAAAGTTGGAGACTGAGTTCCTGCAGAATAGCCTCCTGGAGAGCCCCGTGGACGTCAGTGTAGACTAGAGCTGAATCATAAAGTCCAGGGCTCAGCTAGCAGCTCAAGTCCTGTGCTCCAGTCCCCTGTTCACACCAATAGAGTAGCTGGGGCATCTCCAGTTATGTTATCCTATGTGGGGGTTCCTCTTCCAGCATCCTTGTGCTGGGATCTGATGTTGGCCATGCCAGGTCCTGGGACACTGGCCTGGAAACCAATGGGACCCGCACGCCCCTCTACTTCTCTAGTCCCCCTGTGTATTTTGAAACAATGTCCCCACCCCAACTCCAGCAGCCTAGCTGGTTTGTGGGCTGTTGGACACTCACATTTGTGGCTTTATGACAATATCATTCTTGAGAAGCTGCCATTGTTCAAAAGCATTTTCGTGTTTGTAATTCTTGTTTTGAATTATTTCCTAAGCCTTTCTTTGGACTATTGTCAGTGGTGGACAATTTTCACACTTTGTGGGTTTTATTTCTTGGAGGGGAAAAAGAAAGAAAAAGATAATGACTACTCAGAGGCAAGTTTGGTAAATAAGCATGAGGAATCACACTGTGTAATGCTACTTGGTTGAAATAAATGCTGTACTCAAGAAGAAATAGATGGATTATGTTATTTGGTTCAAACCTGACTCAAACAGCAATTTCAAGAGAAGATTTAAGTAACATCAATCATTAAACAAATTCTAAATATTCCAAAGGAAGGTATTTGAAGGATAGTATTTACTTTCATGAATAAGTTTTGAAATATGATTTAAAACACACACACACACACACACACACACACACACACACACACACACACACAGATTCCATCCACATTGCAAAGGCATAATACATAATATATTAACTCTTTATTTTTAACATAACCATTTGTATCCTCCACATCCATAAGTTCCATATACCAACCTGCTTAGCAAAGCAGAAAATGATGACACCTTGAAACAGTAAAATAGGACTCAATTTTGAACCATACAGTAGGTCTATGCCAGAAATATACACATTAGAAATCATATTCTTATCAAGTCCTATAAACCCAAGATTTATGGTAAGTTCAGGTAATGCTTTCTGAATCTGTGTTTCAATAACTCAAAGTGCAGACATGTGACAACCCAGTCAATAATATTTACAAAGAATTTTCCTTTGGTTATTTATTAAGCTACATTTCACACTGACGCTGGTGAAGTGAACTGGTCAACCTATTGCTTCATGATTGCTAACAGAGAATTCACCAGCCTGCTATTTCATGGGGATCTCTGGTCCCTAGGCCAGAGGCTTGAAAAGCAGCAGTAGTGGCTCCCAACTTAATTATTCCCAAATCCTCCATTGCATTTTCGCCTCTTCAGTTTTCTAAGAAACAAAACACTGAGGAGTGGGTGATGAGGGAAGAAGAACATTCAAAACAAAGTCAATTGCAATATGATTACAAATAATGTTAAAAGTCTCCTGAATCAGAAGTGGTATTAATAGAAATGGCTACCCCTGACCCATGTGCTCAGTGGTTAGAGTGCTGGCCCACACACTCACAGGTTCTATTCTGCATCAAGGGCAAGTACCTCCCTTGCAGGTTTTCTCCTCGCCCCCAGTAGGGACTTGTACAAGAGGCAACCAATCGATGTGTCTCTCACACTGATGTTTCTCTCTTCCTCTCTCACCCACTTCCTCCCTCCCTTCCGCTCTCTCTCTGAAAAGCAATGGACAAAATATCCTGGGATGAGGATTAGCAACAAGAAAATAAGAATCAGACATCAACTAAGTAAACAGTGAATATTAATATCCCTTTTCAAAGGAAAAATAAAACTTTAATGGAGAAAACCCAATGGAATTTCAGTACCCTCAAAGTCCCTAAGCAATGATTTAATATGCAGCAATACCTTCCTTATTTTTCTAATTTTATTTTTACTTTTTAAAATTTCTAGGTTCATTCTGCATATAACAAAGCAATTCATCATTTAGCTTGTAGTACTATAAACCTTCTATTTTGACAGCAACATGCTACCCTTTGTCTATTTATATATTTATTAAAAGTAATATATAATTTATCCAGTTATGTATTATATAACTTTATTGAAAATATATAATTACACTCAAATGCTAACAACACTATTTCTTAGCACTTATCTTCAGCCAATGAGAGCCATCCATATTGATTCAGAAGTGAAGCCAAAACAATTCCCTAATACTATTCATGAAAAAAATGAGAAAGTAAATTGACTACATTTCCAATTAGAAAAAGCAACTACCATTTCCACTCCCAAAAATGTAATATAAATAAATTCTAGAAGTGGATTGACTTGTCTTACTCTTGTGCATACATGTGTTAAAGGAGAATTTCACATTCAAATACACTAGTTGGTCAAAAGTTTATTCTCTTAGTTCCTAAACATTAATCTTAAATCATAGGACTTTACTTTGTAAATTAGTTGTCTGTGTATAAGATATTAAGATGTCTATTTTACATAAACTGTTAAAAATTCATCCTACATGAAATTAGCAAAGATTCAGTCACACAGCATTATAACATTGAATCATGGGTTTTCCCCATATTTATATCCACTTAAGTCATTCTTTAAGTTTATGATAATCATTTTCCAAAGACATCACTGGTTTTAAACTATACCCTGATACAGAATCACTTTAAAAAAAATAAACAAGAAAGATTTACATCCTTAAAGAGATCATTATCCTGACTCAGGATAACTGAAATTGCAATGTATTTACAGTTAGGATAAACCATTCAGTTTTAAGATCTTTAAACATTTTTAAGCAGACAAACCTGAAAGACCTGCCTGTATTTTCTAACGTTCACCATGATTCAGTAAGTCATGTTTCTCTTAAGTGGAGTGTCATTTTCATTAGATATCTGATGTACACATCTGCCAGCTTTCATTTTATTTTAGAGACCTCACACTCTACATTAACTAATCAATGTGGATTAAAAGCTATGTCTTAGTCTAATATTTTTCATGTGCTTGTAAGAAGAAAGGACATTAGAGAGTGGGATGAAAAAATAGAAAATATTAACAATGGCTGAAATAAACATTGAAAGAGAAACATGTATTAACTATGGTGGCTCAAGTTACCAGTCTGTAGGATAGAATTTACAGAACCAAATCACAGGAGTTACAGGATAGTTTTCACTCTTATTTCACAAAAGTTTAAAAAGCCCTCTTTTATGAGTTTTTCTTGGAGTTAAGTTTGAATCAGGGGTCTAACTTTCTGTGACAGCTTTAGCCTGCATGAGTTTCAGGTTTTAGTGGTCACTTAGGGAGCAGGACCTTGAGGGAATGGTACATAGGACAGGCACCTTTCTGAGGATGATGAGAAAGACACAGAGAAATAGGAAGTATTAGGAGCTTAGGTCCGGAGGAAGGAGAAGGAAAGTGCCTACATGAGAAGAGAGAGAGTTATTTAGATGTTAAAGACAACTTTCATGGGCTGATCAGCTTTTCCAGGCCCAATCCGAGAAAAGACATGATTTAGCCCAGGGAATGAGCCTGGAAAAGATCTATAGAAAGTGGAGATTATCTTCTGGATGCTCATTTGCGTATCTTGGCTTTCTCGTAGCTATTTCACGGTTTCCCTGTCCTTACATTTTCTTCTTTTCCTTAACATATTTTTGAGGAACCAAAAAAGGAAATTTGCTCAGAACTCAAATCAGTGTTCCAAGTAAGAAAGTATGATGAAATTATTTCTGGGAAATAGTTGTCTTCCTTCTTAAGGATAGGTCCAAACTTGAACTGAAATGTTTCTCTGAAATAAGCCAGTTTTACCACACAGGTAGCGTATTTACTTACCTAGGCCCTTAAATTGACAAGTGATTCCTTGTCATGGCTGCTGCAATCTCACTCGTTCCTTCTCACCTGTCTGGTTTTTTAAACATTGGAAGACTGGGGAATGGGGGACATTAAGAAAAAAATAATTAAAGGGAAAGAGGAGGGGAAACTGAGAATACAAGATCAAGCTGAGAATGGATGTTCTGTGGAACCAGTAAGTAAGGGAGGAAAGTGGTTACCACCAAAAATCCATCTGGAACATTCCCTTTATCTTCTGCCTTTCATTCCAAATGTCTAAGCCACTTGGAGAACACTTCTCTGCCTGCCCCCCTCCATTAAAATAACTTCATAGGATAAAAGTCTATACTTTCATAATCCAACCTAGCATAAATCATTTTATTTTGTAAATTAAGTCTTAAACACATCCAAAAAGACAACTCCCTCTTCTCTCTTGGATCTAGGGGAAAACAGCCCACCTTTTGGCTCCTGCAAGACCATAAAAGTGAAGTTGATTCAACTCTCCCCCTCAGTTTTTCCTCTTGCGTATTTTTCAGGAATGGTTCCTGGTACAAGATATTTGAAGGAGGGAGATAGATCACCCCAACATTCTTCCCTGATCAGATAGCTACAGAATGAAGGAATAAACTCATCCACGGTGCTTCAAGCATTTCAATACGTATTTGCAGTGTCTGAGATAACTCAAAGAGAATACTACATGTTTTCCACAACTATTTTTACAGATCTCCTATTTGGATCTCTATATTCCATCATCCTCTTTCAATTCTTTAAACTATATCCAAGCCACATAAAAGAATAGGCTCCACCAGGCTTTACTTACTTCCTTCAACACCTTCACTGAATTACAATCAGAAACTAAAGAATCCCAGATTTCTTTTTGGTACCCCAGGCACAATTCCAGTTTGACTCATACGTGTAGGATACTTAAGCATCTTGATTCTTTGGATCATTTTCTGACCTAACTTCCTTGAAAATTAGTTAGGGAAGTAAGAGAAACAGTGCTGACCCTTTCACCCTACTTGATAAAGCCCTTCAGAAGTCGAAAGAAAAGATTCTTCTGTAGTTTGTCATGAGGAATCCTCCTTAATTGTGGTCTTTAAAATGTCTTCCTATAGACTAATGGCTTCGTAAATTGAATTCTTTTCTTTATTCATTTATGCGCCCAATAAATATTGTTCTCGTTATTTTTGTTAGAGAACCTTTGAACAGTTAATGTCCAAAAAACAGTTCAAACCTGTTTATAACACATTCCAACAGTATCATGACATAAAGACCATCTATGAAAACATGGTTAAAAAAGGCATTAACTTTTAAATGACCTTTTTTTTTTATGAAAACTAGGATACACAGATAAATTTTAATAGAGAATGGAGTTGGGAAACACGAGGAAAGCTTTAGGATGAAAGTAGGACAGAGCCAAATATAGAATACGGTAGTTTGTGCTATGAAAACAAGAGTTGCATTGAATATGCATGCTCAAACTGCCAGGACCCTCCCACCACTCTCTCAGAAGGACATGGTCTCCCTTTCACCCCACCCCAATCACTGACACATAATCTATAGGACCTCAGAAGAAAGCCCTTATAATCAGAATAAGCTTGTAATAGACAGGCTCTTAGTGTTATTTGAAATCTCTAGGTTGCCCCTTGTTTTCAGGCAAAAGTACGTAATAGCTATCAACTTTTGAAGGAAATAGAAGATTGGAGACAACATGAGCATTTGAATCTCAATTTCTCCATCTCTGGACTGCGACCCAGTTAAATAATGCTTCTCGCTGTAGTTCCTCAGCCCAGTGCAAAGTCTAGCCCCCAATGGCTGAATGAAGATCTGAAAAGCTTGGAGAAAATAAATGAACTGCCTGCTTTTCATTATGCACCAGTCTCAGGATGGGGATACATCTGGTTTTCTGATTACACTTTCCCGTAGTAAAGAAAATTCTAGCCTAGCAGGTCAAACCAGCTGATGACTAGCCAGCTCCAATTACTGACCTGACCTGCTTCTAACCTCAAAGGGGAAAAAAGAAAACCCTTTTTAGTCATTCTTAGAAACCGAAATATGAGTGTAGAAGGTTGTTGGTTTTTTTCCCTTGATTAATTAAAGTTGCTTATTCAAATTGTGCTTTAGTACATAGTCTTTAATTATAAACAAAATAATGCCTGACTTCCTCTATAAAACAACACTCAAAGGCAAAGAGAAAGAAAGACTGGACTCTTTTATTCTTGTAATAAAAAACAACAAAAGCACAGTAATTTCAATATGGCATTTGGAACTTGATTTGTTCTATTTAATGAATAAAAGATAATAGTATTTCTCAAAGGAGACAGTGTCTACTAATATAAAGCTTTTGAGTTGTTGGGTTGTTGTTTTTTTAATTTTTTTTAATGGGCATCACTCTAAAAGACATGTCTAACTTCCACAAAAAACTTCACCATGGGTTTCAATAAATTCAGCTAAACAGTGCCTGTGGCTTTGCTTGTATATTGTAAAATATTTTATTCTGATCCAAATTTAGTTCTACCTCAAAAAGTGTCCCCATCACTTCCCAGTTTATGAAGGGTTTACACAGTCATGTAACAGAATTTCTGTCATGCATTTTAAAGGAATAGAAACAATACCTACCTCCATATTGAGAGCCAATGGCTTACAGGGGAATATATACCAGCCTACTATATTTCCATTTGTATCTTTAAATTCAAACTGTAATCATTTTTAGATGAATGCCATTTCTCTGTTAGGTTGAACCAGATAAAATTGCTATTGCTTGAGGTTTTTTTGACCTATATAAATGATTTCAAACCATTGACCTAATTTTAAAAAGATACTAGGTATAATGAAATCATTATGTTTAATATATTTAAATAGTCTTATTTTTAGCCCGTTCCCATGAATAACTCTTAAAGATAATTATTTTCCAACGGAGGAGGATGATGAATCGCCAACATTTTTCCTCCGCTCCATCAGAACGCAAAAACACTGTCTCCGAAGGGTTTTCCAAAATATTTTACAAAATAAGCAACTTTCCCCTCTCACTCCACAATGCTCATCTCTGGGAAGCAGGTAGTTCTTTGTCCATTTTAGAGATGAACTGATTAAGGAGAAATTACAAGTAACAAAACAAGAGTTACTCTTTGACTTTGTTAGAGATTCAACTAAAGTCCACTCCTAAATTCTGAACTTACTATTTCCTTTGGAGAATTCAAATCACACCCAATAAATAAATGCTGATTCCCTGGAAGCTTTTAACTGAAAGAGTTCATAGATGCTTACTTTATAAGATATTAATTAAATTATACCAGTAAAAATACCAGATGTGTACATGTACTTTTTAAAAAATCATATCTGGCTTGCTTCTCCCCCCACCCCCCTTTTTTAATTCTGTATTCTAGTGAGTATATTTCAGTTCAATGTCAGCAAACTTTTTTTTTTTTGGCTGTCTAAGCTGTATGCCTACTCTTAACTATGAAAAGTTACTGGGATAGGGAGAACATTACATTAATTAACTAGAATCTAAAAAGCCAGTGGAAGAATATTAACAAAACTGTAATGAGCATAAGAAGCAGCATAACATTATAGGGTGGGTAACAAAGAACTACATTATAGCAGATCACGCAGAATTCTCCTTAACAGCTCCGCATTGAGCAGATAATCACAAGTCTCCCTCTGCAGCCATTTCTCTCTCACTTTAGGTGAAGATGCTTCTATGGAACCTCCTATCCACCAGCCTTCCCACAGCCAACTAAACATTTATAATTAAAAGTTTTCAGCATGCCAAGCAGGAAGTTACTCTCTAGGCTGTGCTCCTGCTTTTTATTCTGTTCATTCTGTTGCTAAAACTAGCAAAGTCTTAAAACAAAGTACTTTCCATTTTGCCGCCTGCTGTGTGATTCAGAGCTTACCTTTGTCCCTCCATGGACAACAAGCTGCACCCACACTTCTCTCAGCTGCGTGTCTCGACCGTGAACCATTTTCCCACCCGAGGTTCATCTAATCTAAAAGGAATGTCCCTTTTGTTATAAGGAAACTGAAATGTTGAATGTTTTCAATCAAGTCGACATCCTTTCATGCTCTTGGTATTATGTCTAGCAGAGGTTGATGGTTCAATACAGTCTGAGTAACAATTATAATCTCTCAAAAATAGCAATATCAACAACTGCAAAAAATCAAAGGAGATAATAAAACACTGCTGGTCTTGCATGCTCAGCAGGTAAGCATGCCCAAGTCAATCCCAGCTTTAAGCATTGCTATTTCCCCTCTAGCTCTTTTTTTCATTTTCAAATAAGTCTCCTTAAAAATTGTGCTGCTCTCATTGTCTGCTGTTCTACACCCTTCCTAGCCCCACCCAAACCAAGTGTATCTGACACATCTTACTACCCCTGTTCTCTCAGAGATGACCAGCAACTTCTATTGTGCAACGCAATGGGCTCATCAACTTAACTTCTATCTTTCTTTGACACTGGTGATAGTGTCATTCCTGAAACTACCCTAATTGGACTTTCTGACTGTTACAGTCCATTTAGGCTGCTGTAACAGAATACCACAGACTGAGTAGCTTATAAACAGAACTCTTATAGTTCTGAACATTGGGAGTCCAAGACCAAGTGCCAGCAGATTCAGTCTGATGAAGACCTGCTTCCTGGATCAGAAATGGCTCTCTTCCCACTGTTTCTAACCTGAAAGGGGGTGAGGAAACTCTCTACATCTATATATATAAAAGCCTAAGCAACCGGCCAACCAGCTGACTGACTGGCCAACTGGCCAGTAGCTATGATACACAATGACCACCAGGGGGAAGACGCTCAATGCAGGAGCTACCAAGCTACAGTCATTTGGCAGCAGTGGTTCTCGGGTGATGTACCCAAAACCAGAGAGGAGGGAGCCTGATTCCAAGGTGCATCACCTGAGAACCGTCCTCTCGCAATTCCCTCGGGATGTTGGAGATTTGGTTTCAGCCTGATCCCTGCAGGCCAGTCCGAGGGACCCCACCAGTGCACAAATCCATGCACCGAGCCTCTAGTATTTTTATAAGGGCACTCATCCCATTCACAAGGACCCTCATGACCTAACCATCCTGTAGGCCCCCCTGTCTCCAAATAACATATTGGGAATTAAGTTCAACATATGAGTATTGTGAGATTATAAACATTTAATCTATAGCACTGACAATACTCTTTAATGATTCCCTTACACTTCTGTTCAGCTTAGTTTCCTTCATGAACCCACCTGTGGATCTCTTGCCTCTTAATCTCAGTGTCTTTAAGAGTCCTGTCACTGAATCCCTTTCCTTCTAAATTTATACAATTACTTTGATCACTCTCAAGGACAACCAGTTCCCTTTCCCAGACATTTTATTTCTGACCAAATGACCCACAGTTAGCAACACTTAGTCCAAACTTGAATTGTCCATTTTTTCTGAGCACTGACTTTTTGTTTCATGTAATGACATTCAGCATCTTAAGCCCAGAGCTTTAGGAATGTTTTCTACTTCCCTCTCCTCCTCAGTCATCACATTATGTTTGTTACAAAGGCCTGCTACTTCTGCCTCCTAAATATCTTCAAAGATTTTTCCTCCTCCTCATTCTCTCTCATCTGCTCTCGACATTAAACTGGTTCCAACAATCATGGTTCTAAGCCATGTTCCACACAACTGTCAAAAGAACTAAGACTCCGTTGTAATCATGTTACTACCCTGCTTATAATTCAATGACTCTCTATGGGAAGATGAGATAGTCCAACCTCTTCACCACTAAACACCAACCTCTTCACCATCCAGTCCCTAACCTGGATTCAAAGCTTTGATTCATTTCACTTTCCCATGAATCTAATATACTATGTCATTCTCATTATCATTTGCTTCTATGACTTTTTTTTTTTTTTTTTTTTTGCTTCTATGACTTTGCATATGAGGCTTCCTTCACTTCAAAACCCAGAGCTCTTCAACTAACAGACAAACTTTGACTCAGCCTTCAAGCCCAAGCTAAGAGGAGACTTTGTTCAGAAAGTCTTTCCACACAACTCCACCTCCACCCACCATTGTCAAGATCAAATTCTGCTCCTCTTGAGTTGTGAGAGCACATTATACACGATAGCTCCATTTTAGTGTTATATTATTGAATTGTAGGCATTAATTAGATGGTCCCTCTAAACCAGGGTTTCTCAACCTTAGCACTTTGGGCATTTGGACTGGATAATCCTTTGTCGTGGGGGTTGCCCTGTGCATTGTAAGATATCTCATGGCATTCCTGACCTCTACTCACTAGATGCCTAACCCAGTTATGACAATCAAAAATGTCTGCAAATATTGCTGAATGCCCCCCTGGGGTCAATCACCCTCAGCTGAGAATCACTGTGACTGCAGTTGTCATATTGTTAAAGCTCATCTCTTGTCATCCCCAGGATCAAGCCTATGATGTAGAAATGTAAGATTTCAATGCATGTTTATCATAGATGATGATTTCCTAAACCTTATGTATCAGCTATTAGAATACATAACTATTGAAATGACACTTTACAAATAACTATGAATATGTCCTCCTTTATATTCAGTATTGTAGATTTGTAAAAGAAAAAAAATTATTATTGCATCTTAGTTGATCTGCAAAATATGACTGAGTTTCTACCTTAACGACAATAACTCATTATATAAACTAATAAAGAACATTACTTTATCAAAGTATGATTTTTAGAGGGAAAATAGGCAATTAGAATCAGGATATTTTAATGTGTTGTTTCCATTTTTATGCAAAGAAAACACCTTAGCTGAATGTATTATGTCTCAATTGATGTTTTGCCCAGCATTAAGTTACATTAAATCTGCCTAAAGTAAGGAACTCTAGAGATAATGTAACACACTTGAAATACATTCTCTGAGCTATATTACAACCAATCATTGGCAGTGACCCTTATGCTTTTTCAGATCTGTGCTTGATTAAAACTTGCATTTTAAACCTTAAATGAGGCCCACCAATTTTAAATCTCTTTCCTCCTCATCCAAACCACACAACCAATTACATATGCATTTTCCTTCAAAAGCCTCATCTCTCAAAAGGATCCTGCTTGCCTTTATCCAAGGATTATGATGAGAGGCAAAAAACATGAGCTTGATTCTCTTCTGAGAGAACTACTAAGTAATTAAAAGTTTCACAAGTGAAGAATCTATCCATTAGTGTAGGACAAAGTTTGGCTTCAAGCGAAGAGCCAAATTAAATTAAAACCTAAAAGTAATTGGTTGTAAATGTATATTTATTGAATTTTTCCCTTTGTCTTTATTCTCTATAATCAATGGTAACATTCTTTTATGTTCTCTGAAATGGATTAACCAAGTAAACCAAGCCTACCTCCTTTTTTTCCAGTTGCTCAACAGAAAAGTTTTATGAAATAAAGTTCTATGTGGTCTGGTGGAACACAATAATATGGAGTTCTCTAATTATGAAATTAGTTCAGTTCTACTTAGAGAAGACCAAAGCAGTCACTGAGGCTTTGACGCTGAGAGCGTGCCTAGCTGTCAAACATCATTAATTGTTTCAAGTTTGAGGCATATCTACTTCTCTGCTTTTAAAAAAAAATTACACATTTTTATTAAATAAGTGCATTTTAGCATTTGTGATCTTAATGTCTCCTTCAAAAGTGCTTTAAGTGGTATGTTTTATTCAAGAAAGAAGGAATGTTATCAAAGAAGACTGAAAGGTCCCTTAGATTGCATAATTTCTCCACAGTGAGAGCACGAGACTAAAATAGTAATACACTGGAGGTAGAAATTCATGTATTATCAAATGCCATATTACAAAACAGATCAATCTGAAAGTTAGGACACATAGAAAACTGAATAAAGGATCTGAAGAAAACATAATACTCAAAATGAACTATTTAATAAAATTAAAATAAAATTACCTGTTTTATAAGATTAAATAATGAAAAACTCTGTCTTTCAGAGGTAGTATTTAGATCCATGAAAACTTCAAGATCAGATGCATACAAGGATATCATCAAGACCAGATGGCTCCCATCCCCATCATAGCTGGATAACATTCTGCTCCCACAAGTGCCCATAACATCTCTTGCCTCTAGGATACCATTCCTCACACTGCAGCATGTAAAACATTGTGGCCTGTGCTTGTGACCTGAACATTTTCCTCCGGCACAAACTCAATTATAGGAGCCCAGTCTCTAAATAACACCTCTTACCTATCTATCTCCCCAGATGGCCAGTCTTGGAAATTTCATCACCATAGTGAAATTGTCCATAGTCCCCTAGTTTCCCCACCTTTTCACTCTCCCAGAGCCCCTATAGGTCCTTATTTTTCTCCGTCCTCAGCTTGGATTCCAACTCCTTCATTACAGTCACTCTGCATAAATCCTCAATGCTCTATCCTCCTTCATAGGGGTTGGCAAAACCCCAACCCTGGTTCAATCCAAATTGACATTCTTTAACAGATGGCTGAAGGCCAGTGGAGAAGACACACAAGCATGGTGACCGGTGTCAGTTTGCATTAATGGTCACTCAATTTCTGGGGGCCCTCAGCACCGTCAGTAATCCCCTATATTTCCTTTCCATCTCTTTTCCTACCTCCTGAAAGATTATTTCTCGCCTTTCTATCCTCAAGTATGTAACATTTTATCTTCACCTTCTCCACTTACAGTGAGTCTTTGATTTCTGTGAGAAAAATTCCACTCACTCTCAAACAAATTCACAACCCAACTTTATCTGGACTCACATCCTTGCCTTCCCGCTTGTAACAAGAACTTCCTGGTGTTACTGACGACCAGGGCTTCCACACTGGTATGAGAGCTCACTTACTCAAGGGTGTTACTGTAGGAATTTTTTGCTCTCTCCTGCATTATCATCTCCCCTTCTCTACTAGATTGTTTTTCATCAGCAGAAGAACATGCCAGGATCATTCCAATCTAAAATAAACTCCGGTACTTTATTCTCACAACTTCTTTCCACTAATGAAATATTTCTGTACTTGTTTTCATAGCAATCTTTGTCTTAGTGTCCTTTGGTTGTTTTCCTTTTCTTTCTGGTATTTAAATTGTCAGTAACTTTTCTTTTTGCCTGGAATATTCTTTCTCCAGGTGTCTATATGGTTACTCCAGCAATTCTTCAGGTTCATGCTCAAATGTCACCTCATCTGTCTGGCTTCCTCTGACCAATTTCTCTAAAGAGGAATTCTCTCCTCCTAGCTCCTCCCCAGGTCTCACCACTCCTCTCTTATCTATTTTATTTTTCTAAATCAGGGGTGAGCAAATGTTTCCTTAAAGGGCCAGGGAACAAAATATTTTAAGCCATATGTTCTCTGCATAAAATCATTCAACTCTGGCCCTGGGCAGTGTGGCTCAGTTGATTGGAGTGTCATCCCATGGCCACTTGTTGGATTTCCAGCCAGGGCACATCACCAGGCTGCAGATTCCATCCCCGGTCAGGGTACTTACGGTAGGCAACCAAGATGTACCCTGACCAGGGACTGAACCGGCAACCTGGTTATGTGCCCTGGCTGGAAATCAGTATTTCTAAATCAATAAAAACAGGCCTAGCCGGTTTTGCTCAGTGAATAGAGCATCGGCCTGCAGACTAAAGGGTCCCAGGTTTGATTCCAGCCAAGGGCACATGCCTGGGTTGTGGGCTTGATCCCCCCCCACCCAGTGGGGAATGTGTAGGTGGCAGCTGATCAATGATTCTCTCTCATCATTGATGTTTCTATCTCTCCCTTTCTTTCTGAAATCAATTATATATATATATATATATATATATATATATATATATATATTCAATAAAAACATATCGTTGGATAAGGATTAAAAAAAAGTATTCAACTCTGTCACTGTAGCATGGAAGCAGCCATACACAATACATAAACAAATGAGTATAACTCTGTTTTAGTAACTCTGTTTACATAAACAGGTGGCAGGCCAGATTTAAACAATATGCCACAGATTGCAGACCCCTATTATACATGAAAGATATTACATATTTACTTGTTACCTGGTTGCTGTTCTTTTCTATATCCCATTATAGAAATATAATCTCCATGAGAGAAGGCAAGTTCTTTTGCTCACTACTGTATCTTCAGTGCTCAGAAGGGCAACGGACACAAACATCAATATTTGTTGGATAAATGAATGCATTAATTGATGTAATATTTTTTATTTCTACTAACTTAGACATATTTCTTTCTTCCCATGCAATTGCTTCTTCCAATCTGTCTCCTTCATATTGTTTCCTTGTATTTTACTCCAACTAGACCTTGCTCTCCTTTATGGCAGAGATGAGTTTATTCCATTCTTTAAACTCAGTGTGCATCAAAATACTTAGAAGAACACACTCAATAAATTTGTATTGAATGAAGGAATCGATCAAGACAGCAAGATTGAGGTAAGAATAGCAAAGGTCAAGCTGAGATTGGTGAGAGAAGCTTATAGGAAAAGGGTATCCTAGGAGTGTAATTGCTAGCAATTTTCCTTGATTATAGAAAATGTAGATGATATTCTGCTCTATGTTTCGCTGGTCAAACAGTACTTGGAGGGCTTTGTTCCAACTCTGGTCCCATGCTTTCAGAAAGTTATATCAATGTGTGGTGCTTTAAGAAAAATACAGTAAAGATAGTGAAAAGGAGGAAACTTGACATTTGAAGAACAGTTGAAAAAAACTGGTGATGTTGAAAAATTGAGACTGCTTAGCCTAGGGGGGGAAAAAGATTTAGAGATACATGCTAGCTGTCTTCAAATACTTAGAGTTGTCAGATGTAAGAAGGATTAAATTCTCTATGCTGCCCCCAAAATCAAACCACCTTGTAAAAATTACAGAGAGGTTGGTTTTAGTTCACTTTAAGGAAGAACTTTCTAGGGATTAGAGCCATCTGAAAACAGGATGTGCTGCCATCTGAAGACATGCAATTCCCAGCACCAGGAGTGTTTGATCACTTATCAGGAAAAGCTTTGAGGAATTTGGGTATGAGGTCAAGATCTTCACCCAGAAAACTAAGGTTCCTTACAAATCTGAGATTGTATAAAATTCTATAAAAAGCTATGAAGGGGAAGTGTATCCAGAAGCTGAACTGAAGGTTGTTGGGGTCGTGAAGCAGAGCTCCAAACTAGCCCAGTAGACAACATCCCCAGAGGAAATTGTTTCAATGGGTCATTTTGAAGTTAAGACAAAGCAAAAGAGAAAATATGGGAGGGGGGGAATCTTAGGAAAAATGAGGATAATCAATTAAAAGCTACAGGACAAAGTTTTTATAAAAGTCTTTCAAATGTTAATTATATGCATAGACAAAAGAAATGTAAAAGAGAGAGAGAGAGAGATGAATGCTATCTACATTCCAACACCATCTGACAACCAACAAAAAGAGAAATTCTCAGGGGGAAAAACAAAAAAGCCACCTTATGATAGTTTCCTGCTGAAGCTTCAAAACAGGAAAGACCAAATAAAGCAACCAAGCCATCAGAACCACATCCTTGGTTTTTCAGGTATTCACAATCAAGGTTCTCCCAGAGCCTGGTCCCATCTTAAAACTAAGATGTTTTTTATGCCATTACCGTGCTGTTTTGATTACTATGGCCATGTAGTATAGTTTGATATCAGGTACTGAGATTCCTCCAACTATATTCTTCTTTCTCAAGATTACTGTGGTCACTTGCAGTCCTTTGTAATTCCATATAAATTTTTGGAATATTTATTCTAGTTTTGTGAAATACACCATTGGTATATTGATTGAAATTGCGATGATCTATGATTGTGACATCACTAATCAGAGAAATACAAATTAAAACCACAATAAAATACTACCTCACACCTGTAAGAATGGCCATCATCAGTAAATCAACCAACAACAAGGGTTGGCGAGAATGTGGAGAAAAGGGAACCCTTGTGCACTGTTGGGAATGCACAGTGGTGCAACCATTGTGAAAAGCAGTATGGAGGATCCTCAAAAAGTTAAAAATAGAACTGCCTTATGACTCATCAATTCCACTTCTGGAAATATATCCAAAGAAAACCAAAATACTAATTCTGAAGAATATATGCACTCCTATGTTCATTGCAGTGTTAAAAAAGCTGTGGTACATTTATACAATGGAATATTACTCCACTGTAAAAAAAAGAAGGAAATTTTCCCTTTTGCAACAGCATGGATGGACCTGGAGAATATTATACTAAGTGAAATAAACCAGTCAGAGAAAGACAAGTATTATATGATTTCATTTATATGTTGAATCTAATAAACAAATTAAACTAAGAAAGTGGAGACAGACTCATGGATACAGAAAACAGACTAACAGCTGTCAAAGGGGAGGGGGTTAGGGGTGGTGAGAAGGGTGAAGGGATTAAGCAAAGCGGGAAAAAATGGCAGACTCATGGATACAGAAAACAGTATGCTGATTTTGAGAGGGAAGGGCAGTAGAGGGAGGTAGAATAGGATTAAGGGGAATAAATGGTGATGGAAGAAGACTTCACTTGGGGTGGTGAACACATAATACAATATACAGATGATGTATTATAAAACTGTACACCTGAAACCTATATAATTTTATTAACCAACTAGAGGCCCTGTGCATGAATTCATGCACGAGTAGGGTCCCTCGGCCTGGCAGGCAATCAGGGCAGCTGGTGGGGGGGCGGGTAGGAGGGGAGTGACTGTAGGTGGTTGGCTGACCATGGAAGTTGGCTGGCAGCCAGAGGTTGGCTTTGGGAGCACACTGACCACCATGGGGCAGCTCCTGCATTGAGCATTTGCCTCCTGGTGGTCAGTGCCCATCATAGCAACTGGTCATAATGGTCCCTTAGGCTTTTATATGTAGAGATGTCATCCCAATAAATTCAATAATAAAATAAGTTCTGCTTGCCAGTTGTCTATTTTTCTGTCTCTTGTAATATAGCCTCTCTTCATAAAACTTATTTTCACTTTTAAACATTAAATGATCTTCCTTCAACCATACACTCTTTCCAATAGTGTTATCACTCTCTTGCCTTTCACAGGGAAAATTCTTGAATGACTTGTTTCCAATTTATCATCTTTCATGCTCTGCTTATGTTATTGATGTGACTTTAGCCTGAACCACACCACTAGCCAAGCCGCTGGTGTTTAATCCTGTGGATGCTTAATGTTTGCTATCTTTATTTGAAATTCTGAGGGCACTTGATACTGGCCTCTGCCTCTTTGGAAATGCTCTCTTCTCTTTCACTTCAGTGAGAATGCATTACTTTTGAGCTCTAATTGTGTTAGGCACCAAGCGGGCACTTGAAGACAACTCTGAAGATGACACATGTGGTTTCTGTGGTCAGAGTTCCCAACTTAGTAGATGATGTGCACAAGCATTACTGATTGAATTGTCTCCCCCCAAAAAATGTGTTCCAGCTCTCACCCCTCGGACCTGTGAGTATGAACTGATTTGGAAATAGTGTCTTCACAGATGTATTTAAGATGCAAGTTATAGCCTGCTTGGCACGGCTCAGTGGTTGAGCGGCAACCTATGAACCAGGAGGTCACAGTTCGATTCTCAGTCAGGGCACATGCCTCGGTGGCAGGCTCAATCCCCAGTAGGGGGTGTGCAGGAGGCAGCCAATCAATAATTCTCTCTCAATATGATGTTTCTCTCTCTCCCCCCTCTCCCTTCCTTTCTGAAATCAATACAAATATATAAATTTTAAAAAGATGCAAATTACAATGAGGTCATACTGTAGCAGTATGATCCCATAACTGGTGTCCTTATAAGCTGAGTTAGACATTGGCTTATATTGGAACATTGGCTTATATTGGACACAAAGAATAAAATGCCATGTGGAAACACAGACACAAGAGGAGGAAGATATAAAGACACACAGAGTAAATGTTATGTGAAGACAGAGGCAGAGATTGCAGTGATACAACTACAAACTAAGGATTGCTGGCAACACCCAAAGCTAAGGGAAAGGCACGGAACAGATTCTCCCCTAGAGCTTTCAGAGACAGCATGGCACTGCCATCATCTTGATTTGAACCTTCTAGACTCTAATTATGACAATAAGTTTATGTCGTTTTAAGGCATCTAGTGTTTTGGTACTTTAAGGCAGTCTAGAGAATGAATATAACAAGCAAGTGGGCAAATAGTGGTACAGTATGTCAGGTGCTGTGAGGGGGCATTACATGAAAGCAATAGGTGAAAACTGCATTAGTGAAAAATCTTTTACTTGCAAGTGACTAAAACCAAACTCAAACTGAACAAAGTGAATAAAGGTAATTGATTATCGCACATATCAGCAAGTCCAAAGGGTAAACTAGTACCTGGGGGTGTAAATAATGACTTCAGGACTCTATCCACTTGCTTCCTCTTTGCTTTCTTTCAGGCAGGCTTTCCCCAGCCATAGAAAAGCAGTCCCTAGCAGTTCCAGTTTACCTGGTCCTTAGTAGACTCCTTCTGGAGAGGGGGTGCTCATTCACTCTCTCACAATCCGTATTAACTATTTTTTTCACTTAAATTATAATGGTTTTCTTAAATTTTAAATTATAGTTGAATACAATATTATATCAGCTTCAGGTGTATAACATAACGATTACACATTTATATAACTTATGAAGTGACCACCTGGATGAATCTAGTACCCATCTCACACTATACATTATTATTATTTTATGTATTTCCAATGCTGTACTTGACATCACTATGATTATTTTTATAACTGCCAATTTGTTCTTAATTCCTTCACCTTTACCACCCATTCCCCTCAACACCCCTCCCAACTGGCAACCATCATTTAGTTCTCTGTACTGTTTGTGATTTTGTTTTTAGAGTCTGGCTGTAAGTAAAATTATATGGTGTTTGTCTTCCTCTGCCTGACTTATGTCACTGAGCATAATATCCTCTAGGTTAGTGATGGCGAACCTTTTGAGCTCGGCACGTCAGCATTTTGAAAAACCCTAACTTAACTCTGGTGCCACGTCACATATAGAAATTTTTTGATATTTGCAACCATAGTAAAACAAAGACTTATATTTTTGATATTTATTTTATATATTTAAATGCCATTTAACAAAGAAAAATCAACCGAAAAAATGAGTTCGCGTGTCACTTCTGACACGCGTGTCATAGGTTCGCCATCACTGCTCTAGGTCCATCCATGCTGGGGCTCTCGTGCCAGCTAAGTCTGCCCTTCAGGGGTTGTTTATGGAGCTGGTTGGGTGGTTCTCTGGTGTTGGTTCTGGAAACACTTGGGAGGGGTTTAAGTGTAGATCAAGTTCAGCTGCCACTTGTGCCCTGCTTGAGGCCACCTGTTAGGTGCTACAAAGTGATCTGCAGTTGGTTGTCTCTTGTGCTGGGCTTGGAGGCACTTGGGAGAGACTATTCTGTGAACCAAGGCTAGCTGCCACTAGTTTCAAGTTTAAGACCCTTTGGTGGGCACCAAGATGTGAACTGAGGACAACTGCCACTTGTGCCATATTTGTGGTGGCTTAGTTGAGGTTCTGTTCCAAGCCAAGACTGGACCCTGCTTATGCCAAGTGTAGAGCTACCTGAAAATTGAGGCCAGTTTCCACCTGTGACAGACTTGGGGTAGCTCAGCAAGAGGTACAAGGCACACCAAGCCACTGCTTGTTCAAGGTTTATGGACCTTTGAGATATTTTAGAAAAATCTGTAGGATATTTATGTGGAGAAGCTGCTAGAAGAGATTCTACCAGATATGTGAGTTGGTGGGGTGGGGTCTCAGGGAATCACCAGGGCAGGGAGAATGATGTTAGCCAAGTTAGTGGGGAGGTCAGATTTGGCACCCACCTGCACCTGACAGCTGAGTTTAGGTGAGGGCTCAACACAAGAAGAATGGTATTTGCCGGCATTATCTATCTCTGGAGAGAGCTGCCCTGACTCCTCCCTTTCCAGCCTTTGATCTGAAACTCATCAATTTACTTTCTCCCAAAATATCCCTGGTGCTTTTTGAGCTGTTGCTCTGTACACTGGAGCCCAGAGTGAGTGCGTTTGTGAGCGGGTGAGTCTGTGTGCAGTCCCTTTAAGACTTGCAATACCTAGGTCTCTAGCAGTCCCCTGTCCTACTAGGATGCAATCTTTGCTGTTTTTTTTGTTTTGTTTTGTTTTGTTTTTTAATAGCCAGATGTATAGGGAACTCCTATTCCCAGTACTGGGTCCCTGCGGTGGTAAGCCAGGTGTGAGCCTGGGACCCCTCACGCCTCACCTTTGCAGCTGCGATATCACTCCTGATTCTTTTTTCTAATTTTTTAAAAATATATTTTTATTGATTTCAAAGAGGAAGAGAGAGATAGATGAGAGAGAATCATTGATTGGTTGCCACCTGCATACCCCCTACTGGGGATGGAGCCTACAACCTGGGCTTATGACCTGACTGGGAATCAAACCATGATCTCCTGGTTCATAGGTCAATGCTCGACCACTGAACCACACTGGCCAGGCTATCTCCTGATTCTTAATCAATACACTGTAGGTGTATGACCTGCCTATTTTGCATCTCAGCACCCTACTACCAGCCTTCATATGCCTTCCTCTTTATATCCTTAGTTACAGGACTTCTGTTCAGCTAGTCTTCAGGTGGTTCCTCAATGGTGGTTGCTCTATAGTTTAGTTGTAATTTTGATGTTGTGTGGAAGGAGGAGAGCACAGTTTACCTACAATGCAATCTTGACCAAAAGTCTAATCTGCATCTATATTAATTTGTGAAGAAATACTCCAAACGGTCATACGGGATCACATGTCTAACCTTTTAGGGAGGTGGTGGGGCTTTGTGATATAATCCCCACCAGGTGCAGAGGAGCAGTATTGAAATAAGTAGAAATTTCTTTCAAAAGGTGAAAGTGTTGCTAAGTAGACAAAACTAAGTGTCCACAATGGGTACCTAAGTGTTCAGGAAAGACTCAGGGATACAAATGCCATCCTCATTGGGATTGTAACCAGAACCAAGGTTCAGCTGCTTGGTGCCACAAAAGCCCAACTTGTAAGACAGATACTGGTGGAAAGGAGTGACTTATTCAAGTGCCAGTAACCTGAGATGGGGACTCTTGTCCAAAGCCCATCTCAACATCTCAGTGCAGACAGAGGTTTTTATAAGGAGGGAGATGGAAAGCGGAACAGAGAAATCAGGGAAAGAGGATTGAAAAGTTATCTACATGCAGGCCAGCACAGTTCATGCTGATAAGGATGTCAAAACTGGTCAAGTGATGGTCGGGTGTGTGTCATCCTGATCTTCATCACCCTGGTTCTATTCATCCTGGTTCTACTGTAAAGTCAGCAAATCTCCCAGAACTTGAATGACAGAAGGTGGGAGACTGCATCTTCTAAAGTTAGTTCCTAGGATTCTTAAATAAATATGCTGTTTATCCACAAGCTACATATTGGTCAGATCCAGTATTTAAAGAAACAATGTCAAAAAAAATTGTGGGGCGGGTTATAATTCCCCATTGTTACAGGATCTTAAAAGCTCTATAACTGGTCAGGTCAAGAATGAGAGCGAACTGTTTCAGGCATAAGGAATGAAGTACTTAAGGTCCCAACATTCACCTGGGCCTTCACAGCTGCCTATTATTCTTCTATATTCACTATGAACAGATTTTCTAAGTCCTATGAAAGAAAATGACAGAAACTTTGTTTTCTTAGAATTCTCACTCGAAGCTCTAACCCATTCTTTTTCAATAAATGACTTTACCTCCTGCTTCTCAGAGAGCTAAGAAGCCATCAGAAGAAACTCCATCAGCTTTCTACCGATGGACTTTACACTTCACTTCTACTCCTGGCTTCTCATCTCATGGAATTTCCCATCATTCTTCCAACTCTCCAATCCAAGCCATGAATTTTAATGCTGCCATTTCTTTCCCACTCCCTTCAATGCAAATATGCAATCACTCAGCAAGTATCAATTCTAATTAACATTTCCCAATTTAGTGCACTCATTCCTGAAAGTCTCCTAAGTCTTATGCATCCTCTAATCTTTTGTTGCATAAGTAACATTTTAGAACATATATCCAGTCATATCACAACCCTATTTAACCCCCGTCCTCCTGCCCCCAGGAGGTCCCAGTTACTGTCAGGGTCAAACCCAAACCACAGAGTGGTGCATACAGTGTCCTCCCAGGCTTGACCCTTGGCTGCCTCATGCCCCACTGCTCCTAGCACTGAATTTTCAACATGGTTGTCATTTGTATTAGTTTTCTATTTTTGCAGCAATTATTACCATAAACCTAACTGAGTGACTTAAAACAACAACGTAAGTTTACAGCTTTTCAGCTCTGGAGGCCACAAGTCCAACAAAAGTCTCAGTGGCCTAAAGGCAAGGGGTAGACAAGACTGCATTCCCATCTGGACATCCCCCCAGAAGAGAATCTGCTTCCTTGCCTTTTCTAGCTTCCAGAGGCTCCCCACATTCCATGGCACAGGGCCACTTCCTCCGTCTTCAAAGCCAACAGCAGAATGAGCCTTTTCTCCTCCTTGCTCTGACCTCCTCTTCTGCCTCCTGCTTCCACCTTTAAGGATGCTTGTGATTACACTGAACCCGCCTGGATAACCCAGAATCTTCCTCAATTAAAGTCAGCCAATTAGCAACCTTAATTCCACCTATAACTTTCACTCTCTTTGCCATATCATCTGACATATTCCCAGGTTTTTTTGTGTGACCATTACTCTTTTGGTCACACAATTCATATCTAACTTGCAGTCCCATGAATATTCATGTTTTTTTTTATTTATTTTGTAGGCTGTTCCCTAGCCTTGGGCACCTATCTCTCTTATACTATAACCCCTCTTCACTCTTAAGGCTCTTTAGAATTCAACTAACAGATGCCTCATCACTTTCTCTGGTAAGCCTCCTAGGAGCTCTTGGGATAGAAATGGGTAGTCCCATCTCTGGGTTTTCATGAGTCCTCTGTGATCATGCAGCTCGTAGCACCTGTAATGGCTGCTCAATACTCCATTGCTTACTGTACGCTCTGCGAGGAACGTTGTCTCATTTGTCTCTACATGCAGAGTGACTAGCACAAATCCTCAATCTCAGTAAGTCCTCGAAGCTTTGGCACAAACCTAGCCATCCTGATCCGGTCCAGGCTGGAGTAGTTAAACCATGGATTAAACTGGACTCAGGTCTGCCGTAATCAATCAAAGGTTTGTGTGTGTGTTATTTTTGTTTTATATATTCCTAAACCACTTCTCATTTTTCTCCATTTCCTTCTCTGCTTTTTACATAAGCATATGTGTATACAGTAATGATTCCCTTCTTCATATTTCAAATGATCTATTGAAAAAGGAACCTAACTTCACATACCTTTTGTAGCAATAACCTAGAAAGGAACAAGACAATCCCTTCATGTTGTCAATATTGATGTCCAAATTTTTTGGACTCAGTGATAGATTGTAAGCCTATAAGCCAGAGCTCTTGTATAGCATGCTTTGTTTATTTATAAGCACACTAGTAACAGTCTACAAAGAGTCACAATGATTACAACATATTACTTGTGCAAACCTACACATGCCTTTATAATGATCACATTTGTGGCAAATTTTGTCACTTACCAAAGATGGCTAACATTTAAGTCTAATTTTCTAGAAAAAGGTCACATTATATCAAGTTCCAGAATATTTCATTAAACATATGATTCCATTTGGAATAATTTTTTTCTCTTTACTACCCAATTTTTAAATAATGTATAAAAACAAAATTTGAGAAATATAAATAATTAACATTAATTACGTTAATTTTATATTCCTTAAATTATAACTATTTCGTATTATATTCCTCACAGAATCAAGCATATAAGGTCATTTTAAAGGTACATGTTGACAGATGTAAAATATTGTAGTACAATTCAGGAATTAAGTGCAATTATTAGTATCAGCCGTTTAAAGTGAAGTTTATACTGCAGAAAATCATGAGTAATCTGTATATATAAAGAGCCAGAGTCCATAATGTCCAAAATGACCGAAGGGACGACCGTACTCCAGGCTGCACCCTGGTGGTCAGTGCACGTCATAGCGAGCAGTTGAGTGGCCTTAGCATATCATGAGCATATTATGCTTTGATTGGTTGAATGGATGACCAGGCACTTAGCATATTAGGCTTTTATTATATAGGATACCAACATGTTTAAGATTCAAAAGCAACATGTTCCTTGCTGCTGGCCTGACATTCTATATAGTCATGCACATCCATTTCAATGTGGATTGAAAAACTTGAGATTGTGTTCTTCTTCAGTAGATCACACCTTTTCTATAAGCAAGGGAGCTCATATCTCAGCATAATTAACAAAGCTTCTGTCTTTATTAATGACAGAAGATTCTCCAGTTTAACACTGATAAGATTGACCCCAGAACTGAGACTTACTATAGAGTCTAGTCATTGAGGAATTTCTGAATGTCCTTGTTTTTCAACTGTAGATTTGACACCTGGTATCTCAAAAGTTCTTGGAAAGGTCTAAAGTTGACTTTTTCCCCTTGGAACTCCTCTAAACTAAAAAGATAGCTGTGGGGTAGCTCATCTTTAAATTATGACCATCTGTCAAAGAGAAGGCACATAGAGCTACAGTACATAAAAGATGTCCATATATATCTACTTTGCCCCAATAAGTATCTTAAGGACTTTCTCAAAGATCTGAAATCCATAATATGCAAAGTCAACACAAGAAAAATATCCTTTGCCTTCAGGCAAGACAACACCTAAACCATTATTAAAGACTTCCAGAGAAGACTTCACCATCTCCTTCAATAACTGGTTTCAGTATTTAATAACCCTTACCATCAGCCAGCTCTTAAATCTAACTTAAATCCTGCTTCCTGGTGTTTAAGTTGAGGGATATCCTTCTCTGAAGGAATTTTAAAGTTGGAAAATTACTCATCAGCCTTAGTATTACTGCCAGTGATTAACTACACATGGAAATATCTGAAGGCTGATGCTTTCAAAAATAGGATCCCATTACTAATGTTCACACTTTCTGCAGCCAAAGACAGAGCCACAAGATATTATTGTAACCTATTTGGGAAACCAATCTGGCTTTCTAATCCAACCATGAGACCAAGCTCCAACCTCCACACTAATATTTCAGCCAGCATGATTCAAAGAGGCAATTTCTACATTATAATACAGAACACTGGGTTGCTCTCCTCTTTGATTCCCTTAGTGTGGTTGCAAGATGTTTACACATCTTTTTAGAACTCAACAGAACGCTAGTATGATGATTATTTCCCACAAAGTCGCCAGAATTTCTCCTGGGAAGCCTTGAGAATCAGAGTTCAGTGCATCACTTTGCTTTTTCTTTGTCTAAGTGACCCTGCACAAAGAGTATCATTTGGTTTGCTTTAAATTCCCCTGTGTAGACCAGGCTAGTATCATCCAATGGCTGTTTTTTATGGTGAGAAAAATTCTTACCTGGTGTTATCCACAAAATTCTGAATGATCTAGCATCAATAAACCAACAATGCAGTGTTACTCAACAGTTATAAGAGTGAATAAATAATGCCCTCAAAGTTTGGTCTATAGCCTTAATAATATAGTGTGTTTTTGTATAAATTCTTTTGAAAGGGAGCCTTTAGATATTCCCATGCAATGCTGCAAAAAAGAAAATTTAACAAATCCTTTCAGTAGGTGCTAAATACCACCAACATTTGAATCATCTCTAAATCATTTCCTTAACAATAGCTACGTTTTGAATGGTACAAATTACTTGGCTAAAAGAGACAAGGAGAATGCCAACATACTGATAAACTCTCAAGTGCAAATGAAGTCAGTGTGGCTGTCACTTCATATAAGCTCAGCAGGAGGATGGTGGAGAGGCCTCAGAAATACATTTTTTTCTTACGAAAAAAATAACAGGACTACTTACTATGGAGACTTCCCCAAACTGAAGGGCACTATATGCTCTGTAGGAACATAGTCTTGTTAAAATGGTCTTCTTCCTGCCCCATTGCTTATTATCTCTGGTGTGGTAGACAGAATAAGGCTCCCCCAAAGATGCCCTAATTCACAGAACCTATGAATATGGTATCTTACATGGCAAAAGGGACTTTACAGATGTAGTTAAGAATCTTGATATGGGAAGGTGATCCTGGGCCAATGTAATCACAAAGGTCCTTATAAGAGAGAGGCAGGCGATGAAAGCCAGAGGAGGTGTGACAACCGAAGCAGGGGTAAGACTAATGAGAAGAAGGGTACATGAGCCAAGGGATGCGGGCAGCCTGTGAAGCTGGGAAAGACAAGGGTGTAGTTTCTCCTCTTGAGCCTCCAGAAGCAACATCGTCCTGCAAATACCTTGACTTTAGCCCAGTGAGATTTTTGACCTGTAGAACCATAAGGCAGCAATTGTTTTTTCAAGTACTAAGTTTGTGGTAATTTGTTATAGGAAACTCATACAATTGGCATAATGAACTGTTCACAGAATAAAATGAGCCAGAGATTTCAATATGACAGAGACTGACATATTTCCTTTTTTTAAAAAAAGAAACTGATTAAAGGTTATCACATGGTCTGGCTTTTCTTTTCATGTTTTAACCATCATTCACTCTGTTCAGTCAACTCACTGTTATCAGGTCTTAGTCCACCAGCATTATCTAACACAAAATTTTTCCCATTTTCTCAATTTTTCATCTACAGGCTAAAATGAATTTTCATTCAATGGCACTTAATCAAACTTTCTAAATAAACCATTAAGTTGAAACTCTTCACCTATCCATTAACTTAAAATAAACTTAAAAAAGAGAACTCCTTCCCACCCCGCACCAAATAAACAGAACAAAAGAGCATAGTTTAGAGTAGATGTTGGCAAACTATAAGATATGGGCCAAGTCCACTTGTTTTTGTAAATGAAGTTTGATTAGAATACTGCCACACCATTTGTTTATGTATCACATGTTGCTATTTGCATGCTACAACCATAAAGTTGAGTAGTGTTGACAGAGACAGAGTATACAAGTACCTATATGACATTCTCAATTTTGTCTCACAACCTAACATTTTACAAAATCTAAAATATTATACCTGGCTCTTTACAGAAATAGTTGTTTGATGCCCAGGATTAGATTATTCCCTTTGGAGTCACACATACATAAATTCTAATTGCAACTCAACTACTTATGAGCTATGTCATTTGAAGCAAAATAGTTAATCTCAGTGATCCTCACTTTTCCTTGTTTGTAAGATGGAAATTTCAGCACATACTTTAGAAAAGACTGAATTTTTCCAATCCTAAAGTTTGGCACGATTGTTCAAGGGTTTGTGTTCTTTTTAAATCAGAGAAATTAATTCTTCAGTTTGATTGAGCTTTGATCATGCCTCTTTGCAATACTGTGCTACAATGTTATCATGTGGGGGACAGCCAGGGGAAAAGGTTAACTGAATTTAGAGTAGACGCATCTTGGTACAAATTCCAGCTCTGCAACTTCCTACGATAGTCATCTTAGGCAAGTCCTTATATATTCATTTTTTTTTCTGTAAAATGGGACTAAAAATATTTAAATAATGGAATTGATAATATTAAGTGAGATAAATTAAATATGTACAAAGGGCACTATTTTGCATGTTTATTATTATGGTAGAAATTAAATGAGGCAAGAAATGCAAACACTGTAAATGCTAAAAAAACCAATAAATATTAGACACTTATATAGCAATTTGTGAAATAAAATTGATTATATTTTAATGTGACTTTAAGATAGCTCTTCATATTAAGAACTATCTAACTGTCATATTTTATGGCAGCATTTTTCTTATTAGTCAAAAACTGGAAAAAACCCAAATGTTCATCAATGGGTAAATGTATACATAATTGTGGCATAGTCATTCTTTAAAATATAGAGAATAAGTGTTAATAATACCTGTAATAGCATGGATAAATATCTTAAGCATAATGCTTGAATGAATAAAACACAAAAGGCTGTGTGATAATGAATTTCATGTGTCAACTTGGCTAGGCTTTGATGCCCAATTTTTTGGTCAAACACCTCAATCTAGATATTGCAATGAATGTATTTTTCAGATGTGATTAACATTTAAATCAGTAGTCTTTGAATAAAACAGATTAACCTCCAATGTGGTGGGGCTCATCCAAACATTTGAAAGCCTTAAGTGAAAAGACTTAGTCCCCTAATAAAGAATTCTGCATCCCAGTCTGCCTTTGGACTCAATACTGCAACATCAACTCTTAACTCTTGCCAGAACTTCCAGCCTGCCAACCTATCTTGCAAATTTCAGACTTGCCCACTCCCATAATCAAATGAGCAATAGTTCTTTGAGTCCCTTAAAATAAATCTAGATAGCCCCACCTGCGTGGCTCACTGGTTGAGCATCAATCTATGAACCAGAAGGTCATGGTTTGATTCTCAGTCAGGGCACATGCCTGGGTTGCAGACTTAATCTCCAGTAGGAGGTGTGCAGGAGACAGCTGATCAATGATTCTCATCATTGATGTTTCTCTCTCTCTCTCTCTCTCTCTCTCTCTCTCTCTGAAATATAAAAATGGAACTGCCTTATGACTCAGCAATTTGACCTCTGTGAATTTATCTGAAGAAACCAGAAACACTAATTTGAAAGAGTTTACCCATGCCTATATTCATAGCAGTGTTATTTACAGTATCCAAGATTTAGAAGCAGCCCAAGTGTTACCAGTAGATGAGTGGATAAAATAGCTGTGGTACATTTATACAATAAAATACTACTTGCCCATAAAAAAGAAGTGAAAGAAGCCAGTCAGAGAAAGACATGTACCATATTATTTTACTCATATGTGAAATCTAATAAACAAAATGAACTAACAAGCAAAATAGAGATGACTCAGATAGAGAGCAGGCTGACAGCTGTCAGGTAGCAGAGGAAGGTGGGCTGGGTAGAGGTGGGAGAGGAATTGAGCAAAAATAAAAAAAGAGGAATATATCGTGGACACAGACAACAGTGTGGTGATTGTCAGGGGCATTGGAGGGCAGTGGAAGAGGGTAAATGGTGATGGACAGAGTCTTGACTTGGGGTGGTGAACAAATAACACAGTGTACAGATAAGTATTGTAGAATTGTACACTTGAAACCTGTATAATTTTGTTAACCAGTGTCACCCCAATAAATTCAATAAAAAAGAAAATGTTCAAGGTGAGCAAACACTGACTAATATATCTCTCAGACAGAACCATGGGTAATTCACATATTCATTATTATGAACAAGTTAATTAAAGTCATGATGCTAATAAATTACATCCACTAAAACCATTATTTTATTCACTTCTGATTTATGTACAGTTCCTCTCTTGAATAACTGAGGATTTTTATGTGACAGTAAAAACTTAATAACTAACATATCAATTCATAGTAAACATCATCCAAAGGTAACTATAATAAAATGAAGTCCCTGCAATATCAGGCAAAGACAACAATATCAAAAATAAGCATTTATAACTTCAAATGCGGCAACAGCATTATCAGTTCTGACACAGTTCCTTTGATCTATGACTCAAAGCATTTTACAGCAGTTCGTGAGTTATCAAGAAATCACACACTTAGGACAAAGATTTTACAAATATATTAGAGCAGCAAATAAACAGCTAAAAGCCTTTGCTCAGAAATTTCACCTCTGCTCTCATCTCCCCTTCTACACCAACAATTCCACGACAAACAAATTGGTCTACCCTCGGTTTGCTAACATATTTCCTAGATACACATCAACAAACATAATCTCTAAGTACTACCATGAATAATGATCACCCCTATGAATCAAGACACCTCAGGTCCTTCTGCTACCAATACACTGAGCCCATCTGAAGCTAATTTTATTGCTTCCATTGAGTTTTCATCAGAACGTAAGAAAATATCAGAAATGGAGAGCTGTATATCTAAAAATGACTAGCCATATAGCTAATGGCATAAAGTCCATCTTACCATTAGTTTTATAGAATGATAGTGAAAATACAGTTTTTAGAGACACCTGGATTTTAACACCAATTCTGATACTTTGGATTTGTGGGTTCTTAGACAAACTGTAGGTTTATGTTCCTACACCTAAAACTCAGATAATTAATTTGCAAAATAGGAACAATTACACCATGTATGACTGTTAAGGCTCAAATCATGTTTGTGAAGTCTCTACTTTTAATACTCAGCTATTGTAAGATCACAATAAAAATGAAGGATATTATTGTTATTATTCCTAAAAAGCTAAATTTGGTGGACTAGTAATTGATTCCTGAGACAATTACCATCTCCCCTAAAACCAAGGTCCTAGACCTAACAGACTCTATCTAATAGGTTCCAAGATTTGGTGGAGTTGTGTCAAGTCACAGTCTTCCCTCCTGAAGGAGATGAATACAGGGCTGTTTTTTTTGTTTGTTTGTTTTTTTTTATACAAAGCCAACTGTCTCATATGGTTCTCAATGCTGATCCCCCAACACACCTCTCTAAACTTCTATTTTCAGAGACACTAAATCAATGGAGGCCCCCCTAAGCTTGTAACTGAACTTATTCCTAAAATAAGAAAATTTGACTGAGTTTTAGGAGATATATTATAAAAACAAGGGTGCCAATTTATTTTCTCTGCTGATGACTGATAATGGTTTCAGTTGCCTTACAATGCAATTGTACTTCTTCCACATACCACTTAGATGGTTCAGGGTTTCTGTACATCTTTCTTTTTCCACAGCTTTTTCTCTATCTAATACATTGTTACTCACCAATAAATAACAGGTATATATTTTTCACTCACACTAAAAACCTATTTTTGGAACCACCACCCTATCATTAGCACCCCTGGAATCTCCATCATCAATAATGATGACTTATCTGGCAATATCCACTATATTAGGTGTAAGGGCAAATTGTCTTATCAAAAGTCTTCTTTATAAAGATAGTAAACTATCTCACGAAAGTTTCTAAACCTAAAAGCATGCATGATTGTGCATGAATGGGACACATATTAGCACATGTAAGTATACTATAAGTTCTTTCAGGGTGAACGTATTTGCTTTCTTTGGGTTTCTTACACTAGCAAAATACCTGGCACAAAGTAAGTAACTGCTCAATAAATACTTGATGAAAGAATGAATAAGCCAGGTCTCACACAATATGCTGCAGAATTACAGAGAGAAATAACATATTTTTTCTGTCAGATGAAAACTTTTTTAAAAAATGTGCAATGGAAGAATTAGCAACAACATGAATACCGAGTTGCTTGATTCCTCTCTCGTACTGTTAGCAGCGAGAAGACAAGACCTCAGTTCTTGTCTTCTTGCAGGAAAAATTTCAAGCAAGAGACAAAGTGTAGCAAAGTAAGAATTTATTGGCTGCAGCAAAAACATATTTAGGACAGTGAAACAAGGAAGGGCATAGAAGAAGTAACCAGAAAGCCTAGGCTAGGCTGCTTTGGCTCACTAGGACATCAGAGAAAAAGGGTCCTTGGAGAGAGGTCTAGGGGGTTAGCCCAGGATGAGCTGTCATTGCCCATTGCTCCCCTGGCTGGGAACCTTTAGAGGAAAGAAGGGGTGAATGGCACAGGCATGCTCCCCTGGGGGAGAGCTCTCGCTGAATCCTTCATCCTGAGCTTACTTCTCTCTCTCTTACTGGTGGAAATCTTAGGGGAGGTCTCGGGGAGGGTCCCAATGGAATATTCATTAGCTTCCCAGGTGTGCTCTTTCAGAGTTGTGGTCTCTACTGATTGATTGGTGCCAGGGCAGAGGGTCATTAGTCAATGTAGCTGGTTCTGAGTCAGCCATGGTGCCACTTGTCTGGTTTTGCTGCCTTCCTGGCCTGGAGCTGAAATACAACTGAGACCTAGATGTTATCTTTAGAGAGGAAAAGTTCAGTGGGTCTAAACGGCATGACCAGTGATATGAAAGATCAGGGGTCCAAACCGTATGACCAGTGATATGTTAGTGGAGGATAGGTTACCCTGATGGGAGGTTCTTGTTTTCCTAGCTTTGCCCCTAGGCTTTTGGGGCTTTCTGCCCTGGTGAGTTTCTGTACCAGGCTCATCATCATTGCTCTGCTCATGTCTGTCTAACTGCCTATAGCAACACCGGTACAATTTCTCTGAAGAACCCCCATGAGTCAGATAAAAACCCTAAAGCTGATCTGCATCTTGGCTCACTAAATTAAGGAGCTTTACGTAGAGAGGAAAAAAAACACATTTGAGAAAGGAGCAGGAAATGTAAAATAATAGTTGTTCTCCTTGGGACCATGGAAGACAATTTATTTAATCTTTGAAATGACTGATATTTGTGACCTCTTTTCAAGAAGTTATTCAGGTAAAATCTATAAATTATTTTTTGCATTGAAATTAATGCGCACCGAAGTAATATGGAATTTAGACACAATCCTTTAATTTGAAATAGCCAAATTACACCTTGTTAGAAAGTCCTTATATTCTCCCAATATTTAGAACTTGGAAATTTTTAGGGTGAGTTGGACATAATTAGATGTGTCTGTATACTGCTGTGTTCACTGACTGCATGTGCATTTACTAGGATGGCCTAGACTCGATGTCACATAGACGAGTCTGGATGAGGCTGCCTAAACTGGAGAGAAAAAAGAAATCATTCTATCCCCCCAGGATGCTGAAAGGGCGAGTCGTCACGGGGCCTACATGGGCCGGCCGCCGGGCCCCATGAGGCACAGCCTGACCACGCTGCTGGCGGCCTCGGGCACCAACTCCCCAGCCCACGGCAGGAGCCCGGCGCAGGCCGCCACCCGCCCGCCGCCCCTGGACCGGACCCACGCGGCAGCAGCGGCGGCGGGGCGAGTGCCCTCGCCTGAGGAGATGGAGGAGGAGGCGATCGCCGGTGCCCCCAGGAACGAGATGGAGGACTTGGACTTCCTGTCTGGGCTGGAACTGGTCGATCTGCTGGACCCCCGGCAACCGGACTGGCCCCTGGAGCCTGGGCTCAGCTTGCCCTGGGGGGGGGGGGGGCGGCTAGGACTGCGCCCTCCATCTTGCCCTGGGTCCTCCATTTTGGGGGCGGCCGCCATGTGCTCAGGAGAGTACCTTCTTCCTGGAAGCCCAGGCCCCTGCTGGCCACGCCCGGGATTCCTTTAAACTAACCAATGACAATCAAGGGACATGCGTGCCATAGAGATGACCACGTCCTGTGTAACAAGACCCGACTCGCGCCTGGCCAATCGGCGGGGCCCACAGTCCCCTCCCCTGCCCTTACTATAAAACCCACAATCCCATCAGGCCTCGCTCTCTCTCGGCCACTGGGGCTTACCATTGCATCGGTGAGTGTGGTTGGGGAGACGAACTAGTTCAAAATGAAGGACTCTTTGCTTTTGCATTGGACTGGCGGGCTCCCTGGGGGTCCTGGGAACCTTGAAATCTGGGCACAACAGATGCTGCACCTTTTACCTCGTGACTTAGCCAGTGACTCCCCAGCTGCCAAATCAAGTGATCCTGACAAATTTGGGGTGTTAATCTGAAGAGAGGTAACATTAAAATTATAAATTCTGTTGTCTAGGTCTTTGTTTTTATATAATTTCATTGTAAGAGCTAAGCATCATTTTAAGTGCTACCTGAAGAATATTCTCCTTATTGCTATTTTTTATCTCCTAACACCCCACTTCTAATTGAGGGTTTCACAACATCTGTCCAACACAAACTTGAAAACTTATCACAAAAACATTTATAAACACCAAGGGCTTTAGCATGTATGAAGAATATGAGTTTGAAAATGTTTACCTATGCAAATATTTGGGCGCTAGAATTTCATACTTGGCTTAGAAGCTAAGTTTTTTCTAAGCATGTTGCTACAGAAAAGTGATATCCTGGGAAAACTGTTTACTTGGAAGAGGCTTCAAGGATAAGAGTTACCAGCATTTAATGATATTGATCAAATGTTATTTTTATGTTTAAAAAATGCGAGGAATTTTTCCTTAAACTTTTACCTTTTATCGAGTTGTGCTTTTACTTTCATTTAATAGCAAAAAAATATATAATTTTAAAGGTAGAGTATTATAACAGGGGGCACAATTCTTCCTCAATTTCATTGATGTCAGTGAAGACAACATGGAATAAAATGGGTCATTGGGTAAAAAAAAGAAAAAGCCCGGGTAGCATGGTTCAGTGGTTGAGCATTGACCTCTGAACCAGGAGGTCACTGTTTGATTCCATGGTCAAGGCATATGTCCAAGTTGTGTGCTCCATCTCCAGTGGGGGTGTGCAAGAGGCAGCCAATCAATGATTCTCTCTCATCATTGATGTTTCTATCTCTCTCTCTCCCTCTCCCTTCCTTCCTAAAATCAATAAGAATATATATTTTAAAAAATGTAATTTTTCAGTCATTTTGTTATTTATTTATTTATTTATTTATTTATTTATTTATTTATTTATTGACTTACTTTTCAGTAAAATAGAGCCAAAATCTCAAGCCCAGTTGGTCACAGGCAAACCTCCAGGTTGCTCTGAAAATGCAGGTGAGATGAACATGTAGTTATATGGGCTGCAGACTCCAGCAGTTGGATTCTTTCTGAAAATTTCCAGCACTGGGTTTCTCTATCTTCGCTGATCACTAAGTACCTGAGGTGTTTCTGTTTTATTCTCAGACAACAATTTCATGCTACCTTTGAATGTTCACAATAAAAAGCTTGCTGGTCACATATTCAATGTTTGCTTACTCCTATGTGAACACGAATGCTTGAGATTCCATCTGAGAGCTGCTGTTGGAGTTGGTTTCTGCTATTGAGGGGAACCTGCTCAACCAGTTTCACTAAATCCTTAGAAGAATGTTTTGTTCCACAAAGGAAGTATTGTTCTACAGGACAAGATAGGCAATTATGAGATAATGGATAAGTTTGTCTTTCATTGTGAAATTAGACACACACACATACAAAAAAAAGAAATAAAATGGGTGATTACTGATTACAGAAGTTCTCTTACCATGGAACTCCTAAGAAAAACAGAAGTTCACTTTGGAGGTTCATTTATCAAAAGGGCATTCAAAAAATGCCCAGTTTGTAACCCAAGCTAATGAAAACAAGGACATGTATAGTTAAGGCTGACTTCCAGTACCTGGGCCCACCAGGGTGTCTTCCTAACAGCCTCTTTTAGATGTTCCTTTGAGTCCATGGAGGGAAGGTTGGCTTAAGCTGTGAATTTCCTTGTTATTAGTTTCTGTCATGACCTTAATGTACTTTGAGTGACTTTCTGGTTAGTACTTTTAATTTCCTCTCTTTCACAACACAGCTATGACCCTGATAGGATATACTACCACAACTGAGATCCAATTATCACCAAATTGCAAGCATAGTGGGTTTGCCTTTGCTACCAAATCCCCATGATCACCATGAAAGGACTTTTTTGGAGGCTACATTTTCAAAATGCTTTTTCCTAATATTTACATATAATTTATTTTATGGTGTTCACAAAAACTTACTCATGAAGTGCCCAACTGGCATGGCTCAGTGGTTGAACAATGACCTATGAACCAGGAAATCAGGGTTCAATTTCCAAACAAGGCACATGTCTGGGGTTCAGGCTCAACCCCCAGTAAGAGGCGTCCAGGAGGCAGCCAATTAATGAATCTTTCTCATCATTGATGTTTCTATCTCTCTCTCCCTCTCCACTCTTCTATGAAATCAATATTTTAAAAATAAATAAATAAATAAATAAAATTTACTTGTGAAGGCTTTTTTAAAATATATATATTTATTGATTTCAGAGAGGAAGGGAGAGAGAGAGAGAGAGAGAGAGAGAGAGAGAGAGAGAGAGAGAAACATCAATGATGAGAGAGAATCATTGATCGGCTGCCTCCTGCAAGCCCCACACTGGGGATCGAGCCAACAACCTCGACATGTCCCTTGACCAGAATCAAATCCTGGACCCTTCAGTCTGCAGTCCGACGCTCTATCCACGCAGCCAAACCGGCTAAGGTGTGAAGGCTTTTTTAATTTCTTTTTTTACTGTTCCAAAACAAGACCAATAAAGCTATTTTCTGTGTAAAATTATTGCTATGATTTACAGGAATCTATTTTTCTCCTCCTCCTCCTCCTCCTCCTCCTCCTCCTCCTCCTCCTCCTCCTCCTCCTCCTCCTCCTCCTCCTCCTCCTTCTTCTTCTTCTTCTTCTTCTTCTTCTTCTTCTTCTTCTTCTTCTTCTTCTTTTACTGTCCTACCTTCATCCCCACTGCACTGTCTTTGGTTCTGCCTGGGTTGGAGTGTGCTGGGTGGGAGGAGAGGTCAGTGGACAGAAAAGGTTCCAATCAGTCACCAGTGTTCTCTGGGCTTTGGGCATCTTCCAAGCTCCTTTTGTCTTGAATGCAGTGTGAGTCCTTCTGAGACACCTTCCCACATGAAGATCTTGTTTTCTTCATAGTTCCTTTAATGAAGTCAAAATTTGTTCTCTGGCTGTTACCTAAGACACCCTTGAGTTTGTGCATCAGTAATACTCCTCCAAGCTCTTTCAGGGAGCAGTAAGTGCTTCCAAAGGAATCCCTGTGACAATGACCCTCAAGCTAGTTCCTTCCTTGTGGCTTAACTCTAATCTTTTAGTCATTAGGACTGACAACACAGGGCTCAGTGCAAAATGAAAATTCAGGCTTTCTTGTTAAAAATTAAGAATTTCATGATGGTGATCTTGCCAGTGGAAATCGTGTTCTTTCATGGGATCACAAAGAAAACATTCCAGGGACCCATGTATGGGAGATTGTGGCATGGTGAGATTTATTTTGGGTGGAAATAGAAGGCTGGCCCCCAGTTCCTGATGCCTCATCTTCATCTTTCCCGCTATGTAAAAAGTCCAGTCTTGCCTTCATCAAGCCCAAATGTATGTCCCCATCCTACCAATGTAGTTTATTCCTGGCTGGCGTTGTGCTCACATTTGGTCCTCGCATCTGCCGGGCCAAAGGTGGCTGCTAGGGCAGCACGGTTGCTATGGAGAGAGAATGCGTGAGCCAATGGGGCCAGGGCCTATTAGTGTGTAACTGAGCAAGAGAGAAAGAGAGCTTCTTTGTTAGATTGATTATATTATCTCTGGTTTGGAACAGATCAGGTGCCCTTTCAAACTAACCAATCAACTCCCCAAGTTTTCCTGGGCTTCTAATGAGTCCACCCCCTAACCAGTCTATTTTCTAGATCTTCTGGGATCTGTTTCCCTTATCCAATCCAATCTTTTTCCCAGGCTAGACTCTCCTCCAGGTTAGTAGCCACAGCCTCTCACAGTCTAGATTTCCCAGGTGTTTCCCTTGGACTTCTGCTCAGTAAGCAGACAGCCAGGGCAACCTTCCTCTATACAAACCACTCTTTGTACAGAGGAGGCAAACACCAAATACTAACTTTCTCTAAGGAAAAGTTCTTGATCCTATCAGCCACATTCTTTGCTAACCTTAATGTGATCCCTGAACTAGAAGGTGCCAAAAAAAAATCTCCTTCCTAAGTACATACTCTCCTGAACATCCTACGTCTTCCACTGATAGCACTGGATTTTTCTCTAGAAATCTACCCCCTTCATTGCCCTTAGTCCACTTGACATGGCCAACCCCAAGCCATCAGCACATTGCCATCCCCTCACTAGAGGTAGTGACTATCAATAAGAGTTGTGAGTGGAAATACTGAGACTCTTGTTCTTGCCCCTAGGAAAGAATGATGTGACATAATGTAGAATGTGCTGGTTGCCATCTCATGACCCCAGAAGTGAAATCAAGGGATAGAAGCAGAAAAAAGGGTGAAACTGTTTATGTCTTTTGAGCCCCTGCATCTAACCCAGCCATGGGCAAACTACGGCCCTCGGGCCGGATCCGGCCGTTTGAAATGAATAAAACTATTGAAAAAAAAGACCGTACCCTTTTATGTAATGATGTTTACTTTGAATTTATATTAGTTCACACAAACACTCCATCCATGCTTTTGTTCCGGCCCTCCGGTCCAGTTTAAGAACCCATTCTGGCCCTCGAGTCAAAAAGTTTGCCCACCCCTGAAAATACTCGTACTTCTGATTGACTGGAGGATACTTGGCCTTGGTCATCTTCTGTTTCTCATTCAAATAGTAGTCCCGAATGTCTTCCTCTTCCTGCACCATGACTCTCTCATATACATTTTAAAATAAGCAGTACTGAAAGGCTGAGTTAAATGAGCCAATGGTTCCATTCCTCTTTTGCTTAGGCCAGTTTGAATTAGGTTTTCTATAATTTCCAATTGATAGAGTCTTACCTATTCAATTTACCAATACTAATGTTGTGCAGTTCATCATTTCATTTTTATTTCTAAGTAATAATTCTATAAATATAAAATTTAAACAGTGTTAAAGTGCCATGTACTTTTACCATTACTCCTCTGATATCTTCTAACTGCTTTGTTATTATTTAAGACCAGGTGACCGTATTGCTCCTTCATACCCAAGCAAAAAGTCACTGACATTATATGTACAACTATATAATTGACAAGAGGAGGCCACATATTAGAAGCATGATATTTTGCAGATAATGGTGACAAGGTATAGAAGGTCTATGAACCCTCAGAGGCATGTTCTAAAAAATATCAATGAATCAATGTGAATAGTATCTATAATTTATTTGATGTTAGAAAACAAGAGTGTCATTACTTTTGTAACTTATATAATATTTTCATATAACTTTAACAATAAACATTATTTTAAAACATGTTTTAATGTTAATTAGTGCTTTGTCATTAATAACTGTCATTTTTGAAACAAGTAAAAGATAAATGAAGAAAAAATTATTATAAAAAACAACACAAATGATATTTTAAAACTTGACCTTTCATTTCCTCTGACCCAGTGGAACTCATATATGAAGGAGAAACTATATTTCACTGAAGTGCCCATCAACATGGACACTTCCTTGAAATGACAGTAGTCAAACCTTACAAAATTATTTAAAAGCAAGAAAAAGGCTGTTCTTAGAAGAAATACACCTTCTGTTCTAGAAACGCTGCTGCCCTAGCTATTCATAACCATAAGGTTTGTTTGTGATTTTTTGTTATTTTAAGGACAGAATTGAAGGAGCCCACAGTGCTGGGGGTACTAATCTGTGGCTGCGTTTATGAGGTGCACTCTCTGAAGTATACACTACACACCTCAAAGGGAGCATGAAGCTGAAATTTTAAAATGTGAGCATTTCCGGAGGTGAGCACAGTGAATGCAGATAACATCCCCATCTGGAACCTAGTCCTCCTGCCAGCTGTCTACAAGTCTTCTTTGAAGTGTAAGGAATCCTTGAGGAAAGATGGAGAAATATTGCTCCATGATAATGGACTGGGAATTCTCAGCAAATAGCTCTAGAAACAAACAAAAAGAAAAAGATTGTGCATTACAACTGTGTTGTAACTTCAATGTAGCATTTTTCCCATGAAGACTCCACGTAGGTCCTCCTAACATGAGTGGAGTAATCTTCATGATTAAGATACCAGTTTCTAAAGAATTTCTTGAAAGGATAGAGGGGGAGCCCTAACCGGTTTGGCTCAGTGGATAGAGCATCGGCCTGCGGACTCAAGGGTCCTGGGTTCGATTCCGGTCAAGGGCATGTACCTTGGTTGCGGGCACATCCCCAGTGGGGAGTGTGCAGGAGGCAGCTGATCGATGTTTCTCTCTCATCGATGTTTCTAACTCTCTATCCCTCTCCCTTCCTCTCTGTAAAAAATCAATAAAATATATATTTAAAAAAAAAGAAAGGATAGAGGGGGAAAAAGTACTCTAGGTTGACTACAGTTTTGGTACAGACATAAAAAATGGGATAATTTAATAACAATGACAGGATTAATTATCAAGTGTACTGAAGTCTCACAATCTCTGCCCACAAGGCCGCCCACACAGATGCTAGTGACCAAGCAGTTGGTTCACTGGTACAGGAGTCTGAGTGGGTCACCCTCCTGCTTAACTCCCTATATTAGCATCCACTGTCTGCAGAGGAGGCATAGAACTATAGCATGCTGTGCAAAATCTATTCAAGATTGCACCCTGTCTCTCTCTCTTCAACCTCATTTCCTGACATATCCCGCCCCCTTTCACACATGTATACCCCTCTACCACACACACACACACACACACACACACATACCTTTTACAGTCTAATCAAGCTGAATAGCTTGCAGATAGAGCTTTGTACATGCTGTTTTCTCTAACTCGGTGCTCAATTTTATTTCTCTGTAAAGGGGCAAATAGTGAATATTTTCAGTTTTAGAACTATAAGCATATAGTTGCACCTAAATGAATGAACATGGCTGTGTTCCAGTAAAATTTATTTGTGGATTCTGAAATTTGAATTTCATATAATTTATGTGTCATAAAATATTATCCTCCCATTTAAATATACAAAAACAATGTTTATTTCCCAGGCCACACACAAATAGGCAAAGGGCCAGATTTGACCCATGGGCCCTAGTGTGCAGAGCCCTGCTCCAGATGTATGGCTTAGCTTACTTATGTGCCAAATGCACTCTTTAAGACAGTCCTTGAACCTTCCACCAAAGTGCAGGGCTGCCATGGTCTCATTAATACATTTCTCTGATACTGCTTGTTTCAATATTTTAAGTAAATTTTACTATGTTTTTCCCCAACCAGGCTTTGAGCTCTTTATAAGCAGGAAAGGGTTATGAAATTTTTTATCCCACCAAGCCCTCAACATGTGCCAAATGACATCAAGTGAGGGGACTGGAGTTTTCAGACTCCTTTCTCTTTTCCAAAATATTTCTGATGAGTCAGGCATCCCTCTGAACAAGGGTATTAGGTGCAGTGGGACTGGGAGACAGTCTGACTGGGAAGTCAGAGCCCTGTCAGTGTCGAATCCCAGGTTCTCTGTCAATGATAATTGCTAACATAGCCTGGATTAGGGTGTGGTTGACAGTCATTCATCCCACAAACATTCCTCTGCTGCTGGGTGTTAGGATTCAGGCTGGGAACAGGACAAAGATACTCCTTGCCCTGAGGAATTTTCAGACTGGTCAGGAAGAAAGACTTCAAAAGCTAATCTAATGAGAAAGTGAAGTTCCGCAGAGCACTGAGCTGAGGAAGCCAGTCCCAGGGGCAAGGGGGAGGTTGGGGAAGGAGCCCCAGAAAATGATATGCGCACTAAGACCTGAAGTAGAAGTCCAAGGCAGCTCGGTGCGGAGAGAGAGGAAGGGCATCTAAGTAGAAGGAGCAGCCTCATAAAGGCTTAGGGGTGGGAGAACCAGACAGCAGGTTTCTCAGCCATCCCCACTCTATTAACATTAGCATTAGGTTTACAAGGGATTCTCAGAGATCTAGCTGCTGCCTGACCCTAGCAAGGCCTCCTCACCTGCAAACAGAGCAGTGAGTTAAATACTATCTGGGGCCCTCCTTGAACATATTCATTCTAAATGCCTCTCTTCTCTTTCATGGCTCTTAGTCCTCTGTCTAATGACAAGGTCTGTGGATTTTGCTCTTAGGATTCTTCATTTGGTTTTCCCTTCTCCATCCCTTAGTTTCTTAACATTATAAGCGCATAGATGTTATTTTCTGCTGCATTTCTTTAACTCCACACACATGTAAGATGCCATTCATTCAAGAAAAACTTATTAAGCATCTCTGTGCGCCATGCACTGTTCTAGGTGGCTGGGATACTTCAGAATAAAACTGATACAGATCTCTACTTGTGAATCTTACATGGGGTGTGGGATGCAAGAAAAGGTGATAATATACACAAAACTAACGAATGAGTAAATTATATAATAGTTTTGAAAGAAAAATATGTTCAGCAGGTAATGGAGACTGTGGGGTTGAAGGCGCATTTTAAAGAGGAATTTCAGGATAGAACTCATTATCGCGGAGACTTTGAGCAAAGATGATGGAAAGGAGGAAATTGGCCATGGAGATATTTTCAGGAAGAAAGAACAACCAGTGAAAACTACATCAAGAAAGAACTGGTACCATCCAAGAACTGCAAGAAGGACCTAGTGGCAAAATAATGAAGGGAGAAATTGCGGGAGATGACTTAAGAGAAAAAAACCAGGACAAGCTGTGGGGAGTCTGATCATGGAGGGTCTTATTGGACCCTCTAACCATGTGGATTTTATTTCTGACTCAAATGGAGAACAATGCAAGTGTGTGAGCAGAGTCATGCATGACATAATCTGATCCACACTTTACAAGGACAATTTTGGCTGTAGGATTAAAGGAGCTGGCAGGGGCAGGAACAAGAGCAGGGAGGGTGGTGAGGAGCCCATTGTAGTAATCCAGGTGAGACATGAGGGGCAGTGGGATTCTGGAAATCTGTTGGGATGAAGTGAACAGTCTCCCCTCACTGTCTGAATATGGGGTTCAAGGAAAAGAGAATAGAAAAGGATGACTCCAAAATGTTAGCCAGAGCACCTGGAGAATTGGAGTTGCTGTTGGTTGACTAAAAAGAGGAAGTCTGTCTGCCATGGAACACATTTGGGGAGCATATCAGAAGTAGGATTTGCTGAGAATTAAACCTCTCTCAGACTTTTAAGTCAAAATATCATAAGTCATTGAATATATGAGCCTGTAATTCCAGAGCGTTCTGAACTCTGGCTATAAATTTGGGCATCTTTGGCATATAAATGGCCAGTAGGACAGGAGACTGAGCGAAGTCACGGAGGGGATAAATGGAGACTGAGAAGAGAAGAGGCCCCAGGACTGAGTCCCAAGGCCCCTGACATCAGGGTGATTTATTGTCATTGGTGCCGAACTAACTGATTCACTGGCTGACTCGGGTAAAAAATAACACAATTGTCCAAGTAATGTATTAGAAATATAGGTCCTAATCTCTTTTATATTACAACAAGTGATATCACATATTATTGAGAATACGGTTTGGGGCATCCTATACTGACAAAAACATCCTATCTTTCATCAATGACACAAACAGAATAAAAATCACACACACACACACACACACACACACACACACACACACACACAGGAAAACAGTGCAGAAAAGTATTTTTGGTAACTCCAACTCTTATAGCCTAGGTAAGAAACAAGAACAAGATCCTCGGGGACAAAAACAAAAGCTGACTGCGTCTGAGAGGAAACAGTGGGGCTAATGTGTCATCTGCCCGCTCCGTGAGGATTTCACAGCGTGGGAAAAGTAGTTACAGCTATGCATACCTGTGCAAAGACAAAACTGAAATTGATTTGATTTTGATGAACTCCAAAAGCTGAAGAGCAACAAGAGATCAAAGTTCCTTCTCCCAGCACAGTAACACCTTCCTTTCTTCAATTACAATCTCAATACAGAGGCAGATCATGCAGGAATCCGAATGTTTGTATCATCAGGAAAAACAAGTTTTTACATGATTTTTTGAGCTATTTTGGGGAAACATTTCTCATGCTCAAATAAGGCCACATGGGAGTATTTTAACCATGATCAAGAGGGTGCATAATCCCAGGGCAGCAGACAGCACTGGCTGCCTGTGGCCCCCAACGCTCACCCTTTCCAAGATCAACTTCCTGCTCCTCTGGAAAAAACACGGCCCCTTCCATTACGAACAGTGCAGGATCAGGGGGGTAAGTGTTGGGCTGCACGGGGAGGGGAAAGAGGGAGAGAAAACTGTGGGTGTGATTCTCTCCATGCACTTAGGGAAAATTGCATAGTACTTCAGCAGAAATCTTCAATAGAAAAAGCAATGTGTCTACCAGAATCCTAAGCACTTTGAATGAAAGTTACTACTTTTATTTTCTTCTTTCTTTCTTTTATGTTTTTTCTTGTTAAATTACAGCCTTGCAATTTCCTGGAGCCGAAGCCCCTTTCTTCCTGACAAGGTAAGATGGCTTTTTGTGTAGGGGGGTAGGATGTTGTTAGAATAAGAGACTAGAAGCTAAATTCTTGGGCTCTGTTCCTAGTTCTTACTGTTGTGATGGCAAAGCACTCTGTCTGGGAGCCTATAAATATATGCCATAAATGTGTCAAGTCTACTTATACTCTATAGGAATGCTGCTATCTCTTGGCAGAATAATATTACCATCCAGTGTATAAGTCGGTTGTAGTTTCTAATATATATATATATATATATATATATATATATATATATATACACACACACACATACACACACACACATACACACACACAATAGTTGGGAGAAACATGCCCTGAATGGCAGAACTTGAGTTTACCCTGGGAACAATTGTTTGGAAAATATATAATCAGGTCCACCACTAATAAATGACTTGGCAAGTACTTTACATTTCAAAAAGTTCATAGTATATCATTAGAGAAAAAAATGAGCAAAAATTTCTGTTTTACCAATAGTTATTATTTTATGAAGTAAAAATGACTACGTGAAAAATTGAATTTTTCTTCTACATGTATTAAGTCATTTATATGGGGCTTTTAATATTTTATGTGCACTTCTTTCACTTGAGATTCTGGAAAAGAGGAGTGCCAGCAAATTTCAGACTGCCTCCTTATTCAAATGAAGTAGAATATCCTCAATAAAATTATTCAAATCAATTGACAATTGGTATGTTTTGTTAATATCTGTTTTTGTGTATCAACCTCATACTCTTTTCTGCTTTCTTAAAAGCAAATACTATGCTGCTGTGTAATGTACACATTTCATAAAATACGAAGAGACAAAGCAAGTACACATTGGGGTTTCTTTTATAATCAGAGAGGTTGAAAAATTGGGACAGGAAGCATGAGAAATAGCCCCACAAATGGAAAAGGATTCTCCTAGGATGTCTCACTCATTGTCATTTGTGAGAAATTCCCCAGGGAATGTTCATGAATGTAAAGTCCAGTCTAGCTTAAAATGACTCATATATGCACCAGTTCTCCCAGAATTCTGCTCCAAAAACTACCTGTCATCTTTGCTGAAATCACAAGCATCATTTTCTTTAATATATAAATTGAAAATCAGCAAAATTTTAAATTAACCTAATACATTTCCTTCATGGTCTGGCCTTAACATAATTTTCACACATAACTAAGGCATTTACTTTATTCCACATAAAAAATTTACCTGATGCTATTTTTAATAAATGTTATGCTACAAATGTGGTATATATTTTAAATGCTAAAAACAATTAGCTTTAAGAGGCATAAACTAAGTTAGGTATTTCTGTTTATAATGTTACTCCCTTTTTCAGTGTAAAATCTTGTTCCTAATAGTATTGTATTCAACAATGAGCTTGAAAAATAAATTCCAATGAGGTTTATTTTTTGTATTTGTATATTTTTCTTTACTTTTAATATCTTCTTATTTATTTTAGAACCAAAAGATATTGGCAGAGTCAAAGACACAGCCTTTCATTTTAAAGGCATTTTCTTTTCTTACAAATCTGCTATCATCATAATCCTAAAAGTACAAAAGACAGCTAAATTATCTATTCTCCTTTCTGACCACGGAGACTTCTACACTTTAACTTTGATTTAGATTAAACAGCACCCTAGCAAAAGATTTCAAGAGGAGGCTTTGGAAGGTCGGTCCCGGGTGTAAAGAGCAGCTGCTTCCTGAAGTTTAAAGGGCAGGGCAGGGCTGCAGTGTTCTTAAGGTTGCTATGAAGAGCAGTAAATAACGATTATAAAATGTTTGGTAAATGCTTTATGTGACACATAAATGCTCTATAATAAAAGAAACCTCCAGAAAGGTAAAAGGGGACCCTGAGCCGGTGGAGGCGTTGGCCTGCAGGTGAGTAATAACCATGATTAGTGAAAAGCTCACAGCTCCTCTGAGAAAGGTATTATGCCGTCTTGCCAAATGTTACCTCCAAATATGGGAAAGTTAGTCTGCATTGCCTCTTCCAAAGCTTGACTTTCGATTGAGGACCGCGGTGCAAAAACTTGCTCACTGACTCCATCTGAATGAATCATGGCCATGGAAACTAGAGGAGATAACAAAGTAAATTGTCCCTCTCTTTGCATTAGGACTGGAGGCATTTACCAGAATACTGTCTGGTTCTCAAACCGCACACCACGCCTCTTTTCCTTGGAGTCTATTCATTTCTTGTTAATTTCACATTCACTGACATACTTCTTGGTTTCAATATAAACCCATCTTACTAAAGCTCATGAAATAACTCTCTTTGTTGCCTCTCTGAATGTAAGCAGTCATACACTCTCACACACATAAATGGCACTCTTAAGTCTTGGCATTTTTGTCTGAAAAACATTTCTTTTAATCCATAAAGTTAATCATTTATTTCACTCAAAATGACCTCATTTAATTACATGCAGCCAACTTTTATACTAATTTTTGCTTAATGTTCTAGATTTCATCCCATTGGCAAGTTGTTAAAAAAGACATTGCTCTTATATCTTCACAGCAATTTCTATTAAAACTAATACAATTTGTCCTGTGATATATTATGCATGTTAGTGATGATATCATCATAAAATTTAAATAGTTTATCACCCATATTCCTAATGATGTTAATACTGCATGCCCCTGTTTTTATTTATAAAATTGTTCCATAAAATCTGTTTTTTTTAGTACTTTAAGCATTTTATCTAACCGCACCCCATTATTTGGTTCAGTCTGTAATTAAGATTCTCATAGAGGCACTGAGAGGCAAAGAGGAAGAGGTTGAGCATATGGTTTCCTATGAGATAATATTTTTATCTTCAGGGGACATCTTTCAAACGCATGTACACACCAAGAGATTTTTATGTATTTCCCCTTTTGGCTTCTTTATTAATTTGACTAATATTTAGTTAGGATCTTCTATAATCCAGGTTCTACCTGTAGCACAGATAAAACTGTCAGAAATGGCATATGCTGTGCATAAAATCATGAGGAAACCTCATGAGATGGAGTCCCAATAAGTATTATTTCATTTTATTTCAGTGTTTTGTGGTCAATTTTTCTTTTTTTCTGTAATTTATTTTTTAAGCCTTTCTGAGAGATCTTGGATAAGTCATTTAAACTTTCAGGGTTTGGGTTTTTCTATCTAGATAATCAAGCAGTTGACATGTGAGAAAGAACTTAAATATGTTCTACATAGAATTGTATTTGTCCAATACTTTTCTATATAAGGCAAATCATTGTATAGCACTATATCTAACATACCAGAACTAACTCACCAATGTGACAAAAATCCACAAAGAAGGCAAAAAGTAGTAAAATAGCTCTCCAGACCCTCTGCATTAACTCAGAGTTTTGGCAGAGTTGAGTCATGCTGTCTTCTCACGGGGTCCTCTCACAGTTACATTTCCTCGTATGTCTGGACACTAACCTGGTTTCTTTTACTTGTACAGTGAAATGATGAGCGATATTTCAGTCAGCTCTATGAAAACTAAAAAGTCTAAAACCATTGAGTATTGAGAAGAATTTATGGACATTGAATCCCCCTTTCAAGTTGGTAGAAAAATATCTGCTACAGCCACTTTGGACAAGTGAAAATATGAAGGACCAATGCAAACTTCCAACCCCAGGGAGACGTATATGCACAGGAGGCACGTCCCTGGATGTTTACTGTGATATGGTTTTGAGGAACAATGGAATAGCCCAAAATGTCAATAAACACATGGAGGGGACTATTTAACTAAAATGTGGTCTGTGCACACCATGCTGGTTAAAAATGAATGAACTAAATGTATGTGCATTTCATCGCAGCATAGGGTCTTAGTGGAGAAAGTTCAAGTGTCAGGAGGACCCATAAAATAGGACACTGAAGCACATGTAAGGCAATACCGCATACTGCATATGGCTCTCAATAGGGACGGTTCTCACCAGGCTCAGGCTGGCTGTGTAGTTTAGTCTCCGAAGAGGAAAGAAAGGAAATGAGCCTGCAGTGAGGTGGTCAAAGGGAGCACAGGTGTTATCTACAGGGTGTACTATCTTTCTTTTTGCCTCTTTCTTGAGAATTAATGCATTTTTTTTGGTAAGGTTTTTTTTTTTTTTTGCCATCTGCCCCCCAAGAGTATGCATACATCTTTCCCAAGTGATTTTTTAAAAAATGTAGATTTTTAAAAAGACAGGCAGCAAACATTGCAAAATATTTTAACAGTTTTAAACGTGAGTGAGAAGAATACAAGTTATTGTTATATTATTCTTTGTACTTTTCTGTATTTAAAAATTCCTCCACGTGATGGGGGTGGAGTTAGTTCTAGCAGGAAGCCACCAACATTCTAGTTTCTCTGTCACACACACACACACACACACACACACACACACACACACACCTCACACCATTCCTTAGCTGTGAGGTTTGGAGCAGATCACTTAACCTCTCAAGACCTCAGCTGCCTCTTGGGGGTAGTGATACCTTACCCCCTGAAAGCCCTGGGCTGAAACAGATGGTCGCTTGATATCAGCTTTGCCTGCCTCTCCAGACACAGGAGTCACAAATCTCACCGAACCTCCCCTACCTCTAGTTACACTGGATCCTGCAACCTGTCACCTGCAGAGAGCCTGGAAGTGCGGGCCTGGACTGCACTGGCTCGGGCTTCTGCAGAGACTCCTCCGAGTTTCCCCTGGAGTCCGGAGGGGACAGAGAGACAGAGAGAGGAGAGGAATGCCAGCACTGGGGAGGGAGGAGAGCAGGGAGAGGGAAAGATGAGAGCAAAGGAACAGCCAGCCGAGGATGAAGACATGCAGACATCAAGGAGTGGAGAGGACAAGCCACGAAAACACAGTTCTCTAAGCTGACATTTCAGCAGGTATGTCATCTGGGTGTGAGCATGACGACTGTAACAAAGAGGAGCAACACTATTCCTGCCTGGAAAAAAAAATGATAAGAGCCGTCGGAAATGCACAGGCACTGTTCCCACTGGCTCTGCTTCTCACAGATGCAAATACCTGCGTGCTTTGTGCATCTTGGTGAGGGGATGTCACCCACTCGCCAGGTAAACCGCCCCAGTCACTCAGCCCTCTGCCTCCACTGCCGTCATTTTGCTCCAGCACCATGCCTGCAGTCTGAGGACAAAATCTGAACGGCTTTACCGTGGTGCCTAAGCCACACTTCAGTTCTAATTGAGGAAATTTATTGATAAAAGTCTGCCTGTTTTATGGTGGGGGGGGCGGGCGGTGGTGGAGAACATAAACAATTACTTTCTGTTTCACATTATTTATACCATCCTTTGTGTAAATATAAAAAAAATTGCAATTCCATATTTCAAATAAAAGTTAGCAAGTTAATCTTTCCCCACCCCACCCAAACAGGTGTGTTGGTTGCAATGGCAATCAAGTCAATAGTTCCTCTCTAATCACCTAGAAGAAACTATTAGACTAAGCAAGAAGTCAAAGAACTATTGCTCAGCGAGAGTTACACCAAGCTCTCTTTAGCAGCCAGCAATGTGCGTGTAACATGTAATAGTGAGAACTAGACAGGAGTTATTTCAACAAATCCCAGGTGACTGGCCTCCAGTGACTGTTTTAAGTGGGATTTCACAACATGGGAGCTATGCTCTGTGAATTGACTTTTCTGCACGATGTGAAAATTCTTTCACCAGATGTAGGTTTCAATTCCACTTAGATATACCATTTTCATATATGTAATTTTCCCCTTAGTTCTCAAATTCCATCATAAAATGGGAAGAGTGATACAGACACTGTTTCTCTATTTGGAATTTAATATGTAAGATAGAGCTTTTTTTTTTTTTTTCCTTCTGGAAAAATGTGAATCTGCATTGTTCCAACAGTTGGAAAATTATTCTTCTCATGCCAAACCTAAAACAGAGCAATAAAACGTGTAGCAGTTGGGTGGAGCTCCCCAGATTCCAGAAGTCTGTGAAATTCAGAGGCCCCCAAGTTTAAAAAATAAAGCGTCTGTTTATTTTGTCCTTAACACATTTCTAATTTGTTTTTGCAGATTGTTCTTTATTAACAAGGGAAAGCTATTTTTGTATTGTTGCCAAGAGACTTCAGAAACTAACAGCCTGATAAAAATAATAACTTCCTGTAATGAACAGTCTTGCTGGTTCAAAGATATCTAGGTCTATAAATTTTTTTCAGAAAATGTAAATTAAGAGCTTTTAAGTGCTAGGTGACATGACAATGCAGCTTCGGAGTCTTAGGCTGAATCAACCTGCCCTACTTTCACTGCTATATTGGGCAACGTAAAGAACAATGCTTTTCTCTTTGAAATGCTATAGCACTTTTGAAAACACTGACAGATTTACGTATTAGTTTAAATGCTATTTGCTTAAGGTTTCTTTAAAAATGATAGGCTAACAAAAAAACACAGCACAACAAAATCCCTGACACATTGACAGCATCACATAATTTAGCATCAACTCGAAAAGAAAGTTTGAAATTTAAATTTTGATTCTTTTTCATGTACAGCATGTAGGAAATAAGTTGCCAGTGATACATGCTGTAATATGAATTCTTCTTCAACAAAAGAAACTACAAAATGGATTTCTCATTGTAAGTTTGCTGTACTTAAAATGCTAGGTCTTCTTCTATTAACATACAGTAAGCTACCTTGTAAGATATAAGTTATAGAATCACACCCTTGTAAGAGTAACTCATTACATTAATTTGAAAATTAATCATTACTTATCAGTTAATAATAATCTATTATTAATCACTATTATGTCAATAGTAAAGTATATTACTATGTATTATATTAATAGTAAATTGTATTATAGTAAATTAATAAAGTTCTCATGATACTTATAAAATCTTCTCTGTAATATTTATATGCACTAATTTTGCATGGTCTATTACTCTAAGTTTCTTTGAAATTTGCTCCATCAGGTTGGTCTCAGCTAGAGAGCCACTGTTATGAGACAGAAGAGAAAAATAAATTATGATGCAGACCTTTCAATGTAGAGTATGTTAGAAAGTAAGCAATTGTAAGTACATAGTTTGGGTTGGTACAACGGCAACCTGCAATGATGCCAGTGAGGATATTTTACAGCCTGAGGTGTATTTTATAGCCTTAGGAATTGCTGAGGGGTCGAAAGTAGAACAAAGCGATGCTTGTTTCCCCACTGGACTCTCCCTGCTGCCTGCCTCACTTTGATAGTGAAGCAAAAAGGAACATTCACCCAGATTATTTTTAAAATTACAGAAAAGTACCGTCATTAGAGCTTGAAGAAGTAATTAAATTTCTTTTGTGATCCAAGAATCCCTTTCACTCAGAGGGTCTTTCTTCTATGAATTCAATGAAAGTCAATCCTTGAAAATTCGTACTCTTTGTGTCTTTTCGTAAAGTTATTTTATGAAAGCACAAATTTATAGTCCGGATTAGACAATGTCCCATCTACATGTCTGTGAGTCAGAGTTGATGAATGAATTTTCTCACCTCATTTTCTCTAAGAAAATATTCTGGTCCCAATTCAAAAAGCCGGCACACAAAGTCCTGGCAAATGGTTGCTGTTTTCGAGTAAATGAGTGGCTCTGCTGTGGACCGGTCCGTACCAGCAACTCTTACTGCACGTGAGAGCTGCTCTGGCCCTCTGGTTGGAGCGAAGACACGGAACCAGCAACTTTCACAAAGAACTTAGAGGCATCGTGTTGGTCAGAAACTGAAGACACTGAATAATATTTAAAAGAAAAAATGTTAACATGGGAGAGCCTTTCTTTTCCCAAAAGAAAGTGTTAAAATAGACATATAAGCCAACAGCGGGGAAAAATAAAGGAAGCATCGAAGTCAGTGGAGGAGGGGAGACAGGCTGATTCAAAACAGAGAGCATTGACCTTATTTCTCTCATACACCAAGATTGATTACAGGTGGATTGAAGAGTTTAGTGTATATGACACGAGATTAAAAACATAAAACTAAAAGACATAATTTAATGCGGTTTTTTCTGACCTCTAGTATAGAGGGTAACTTTCTAAGCATAAAAGCAATGATAGAAATTTAATCCTTTTGATATTTGAAAGTAAACTTCGGGGGGGGGGGTGGAATTAAAAGGCAAGAAAACTATGAACTACATTTATAGTAAATGTATAGATAAAATGGGTTAATCTCTTGAATTTTTTAAGAATACCTGTAAATCATTGAGGAGAAGATGAAGGCCTCCAATGGAAAAATAGGCAAAATGACTAGCATGAAATTTACATAGCAGGAGTTGCAAATGGCTGATAAGCATTTGTAAATAAATGTTCAACTCACTAATAATCAGAAAAATGGGAATTAAATTGCAATGCTTTTATTATATCTAGCAAATAAATAGAGAGTTTGGATAACAACAGGAAGCAACACAGGTGAGCATTTACTGAAAAATATGAGTCATGACATTTTTAGTCAGAAGTCATATTAGCAAAGTCCAAGTTAATTAATAGCTGACTTGGTATGATCCTGACCAATAATATCGAACTGAGTCCACAAAGGTGCACAAGATCCTGGAGATGCTTCTGCACCCCCGGGATGTCTGAGGGTTCCCAGGAAGGGGCAGGATTAAAGGGGGGAGGGGGCTGGAGGAGGGGCTCATCCAGAAGTTATTTACTAACCCATATACAAGTATGTTGGTATTTTTATGGGTATGTCTATACCAATGTTATGGCTGAAAATTAGTTCAAGTATTGTTTTATTTAAAGAGATGAATTGCATAAACTGAAAAATACAAAATGATGATTTTTACCCTTTGGCCTAGTAATCCCAATGCTGTGTATCTGATGAAGTAAAGTGTACAAAAGTTTATGGAAATTTTTTGATCACAGAATAATAGTGACATAATGACAAGAACTAAATTTATGTTGTGCCTCCTATATGCCAGGTGTTCTAAGTGATATAAATAGATCATCTCATTTAAAACTAACAATGATCCTGAAACATAGCTTGTAATATTACCTCCATTTTATAGACAAGGAAACTGAGGCCCAGAAAAGGGAAGCAGTTTGCACAAAGTGACATGATTAATAAGTGAAAGAGCCAGAATCCAAAGTTTACCTCAGGTCTGTATTTACCCACTAGTTACATAATTAATAATGCAATGTTGTGTGAATTAACAGGCTTTATAGCTTCTAAATAATTATAATTAGTCTACTTACATTTTTATTACATAGTCAAATTTGCTAATTTTGCCTCCTACTTACTATTTTTATGCCATTTTCACACATGTCTAAATAGCTATTATCCATAGATGACATTATACTTTAGCTATAAATCATGATGTGGTGGTGATTCAAACTATCTGCCTGGAATAATGCATTTCTCTTCATTCCCAAGAAAATAATAAATGTGTTACTATTAGCTTCATAATTGAAGGCATCAGAAGCAATGGATTCATTAAAACAATTGCATGAGTACCATGATACTGTTAAAACACCACCTGTTTGTGGTGCACCATGATGCTTGAAGCTCCATTAGCAAAATCACCATTTCCTTTTATTTTTTATCTTTTATTTTTAAAAATGTAACTTTAGTGTTAAAAGTGTTACAGATGTCCCCTTTTCCCCTCACCACAGACCCTCTCCAACCTGCACTCACCACCCCCACCCCAGGCTTTCACCAGACTATTGTCTGTGACCATGGGTTATCTATATTATAAAAGGCCAGTGGTCGTAACACCCTAATTACCAAATGACCAATCACCAGGAGGTGCACTGATGGGTCCTGCTAGCACGGCAGCGTGTCTGGGGTCCCGCTGACGGGTCTGGGGTCTTGTGTGATTTCGCACGCTGGGCCTCTAGTGTATATCTATAATAATAAAAGTGTAATATACAAATTGACCAAACGACCGTCTGGACATCTTTCCAGATGACCTTCCGGATGAAGCTGGGGCTGGGGCTGCAGCCACAGGATCCAGGCAGCCGCCACGGCTGCAAGGGATCCAGGCAGCCACCATGGCTGCAAAGGCCTACTCTTGCATGAATTTCATGCATTGGGCCTCTGGTATGCCTATACATTCCCCAGTTAATCTCTCTTCATTTCCTTGTGACTCTACATTTCACCATACTCTATCATCTCCAGTGCCACTCAGGATCACTACACTGGTTTTCTACCTGCTCACTTGATTGCTGAAAAACCCCAACATAATAGTGATTTAGATTGTTTCTTTAAGTCCTAGAATGTGCTATGTTTTCACAGAATTGACCAATAATCTCCCTGTTACTAAATTAAATTGGCCCTTTTGAGGTTTCAGTTTGTTTACCTATAACCTTCTTCTGGATCATTTCTTTCTTCTCTGACAATTCTTTCTTAATTTCCTTTGCCAGTTTATTGTCTTCAACACAGTTGAATACTTGGTCCCAGTCTTCTGCTCTTCTCATTGTATGCTCTCCCAATGGAAGGTCATCTTCATCTGTGATTTCCCTTTCCATCTAGACCAACAAGTCCCAGATTTTTATCTCGGACCCACTCTTACCTCAGAGTCTTACAAGACCACTCACTACTCACATGTCTGGAAGACACTTCAACCCCCCAGGTCCCAAACCTTTCCCACAGACCTGGTATTCTCCAAAAGTCCTCATCTACTGACATGGCCATCCATCCAGGTATGCAGACCCCCAAACCTACATCCTTCTCAGTATTTACCTTTGCCTTACAATCACTCGTAAAAACATGTGATGTACAGGTACTAAAACTTTTACCCCTCAAAGAGATCTCCATTTCTGTCCATGGTATGCCATCTCCACTGCCTACACTTGATCAAGTGGCTCTGAGCTTTTTCTAGACAATTGTACTTTGGATGCTCTGTAGTCCATTCCTCATGTTGCTACGTAACCTGTTCATATCAGTATCTTCCTTAAAACACTTGCATGGTTTCCAATGATTTAGGATAAAAACCCAAGTTTGCCTACACACCCCCACATGATTTGGACCCTCATCCCACCTCCATGCCAGCCTTTTTCCTTGGAATCCTTCAACTCAAACCTCATTACCTTCTAAGAAACTTCCCTGGTCTAGATTGTCCTGTTATACTCTCTTAGTCTTCCCTATAATTTACTTTTAGAGCACTTGTCAGAATTTGTAGGTACACATTACTGGAGTATGTTGCGTGTTACTCCTCCACAAGGCTATGAACTCTGTGTCTATAGTGATCATTTTCATACTCTCAGTGCCTAGTACAGTGTCTGGCATATGGCAGGCACCCAATAAATATGTGCTGAAAGATTAACGTAATACTTGAAAAGGAAAGTACCATGAGCTTAGGGCTTCTTTTTGAATCCTACCCTCTTCTCTGACCCTAAGCAATTTGTCCAGGCCACATCAGTCTGCTGAGTGTATTGCAGGTTTCCAATCAGTCTCCAGTCACTCGGTGGTAAATGCTGCCTGCCCTGTATCCCTCAGCCCCTAGTTCTCTGGACCATATGCTGCTGGCTAGAGTCTGGCTTCAAACCCAGCAGGCTCTTGGACCCAGCACCCTGCTATGCCTAACCAAAAATCCAGCTGCCTTTCCCCTCACACATTGCTGGATGCTCTTGACCATCAGACTTAGTGTAGATGGAGTCTACATTGGCTCTTCTCAGGGACAACCTATAGCTAGATTAGCTCTTGGATCCCCAGCCGATCCCTTCCAAACAACCTGCCTTCCCACTCAGCAGTCTTACCACGAACATCCCAGCTGTAGCTTATGGTTAAGATAGGATGGACTTTGAGAGTCTGTGACGTTCTTGTTCACTACTTAATTTCCAAAAGAAAGTTTCAGAGCAAAGTTATTTCAACAAGTTTGCTTGCTTTCTTCTTGGCTCTAAGGGGAAAAAAATTTTTTTAAAGTGCTATCTCACACTAGCCGGTTTGGCTCGGTGGACCTGCAGGCCGAAGGGTTCCGGGTTCGATTCCAGTCAAGGGCACATGCCCAGGTTGCAGGCTCAATCCCCAGTTGGGGCGGGGGGGTGGGGGGGGAGGGCCTGCAGGAGGAAGCCGATCGATGATTCTCTCTCATCATTGATATTTCTATCTCTCTTTCTCTCCCTCTCCCTTCCTTTCTGAAATCAATAAAAAAAAAAAACGTTTAAAAAGTGCTATCTCTATTATTAGACTATGCCACAGAGCAGAGCTTGTGGTTTTATGAGACGAATAAGATACCCTTTATAAAGATGTTTTAGTAGTGGGGCATTTTTTAATCTCTTTAAAAAAATAATCTCCAGAGCATTATTTTATTGGAATTAGATATTTTTCTTCTCTAAATTTTAAGCCAAAGTTGTTTTTCACAATCAAGTTTAAAACATCATTTTTTTCTAAACTTACGTTATTATGGAAATTTGTTAAAAACAAGCCTCTTCAAATAAATCTTGGTCCTATTTTGCTCTTTGCCTACGCATGGGTGCAGCAACTAATAATTCTACAATACACAGCGATCCCTGTGGGGAGCGTGTTAGAGGGTTAGCCTTCTGTGTAAAAAAAAAAAAAAAAATGTGGTTCATTAGAGAGTGTCATCTAAAATCCCTTGTGGGAATTTCCTTTATAAGAAGGACTTAGTCCCATTAATAGACCCTTGAGAAAATGTTACAAAAAATCAGTGTCAATTTCATTCTGCAAATTTTGCAAGAAGTTCTCTAGGCTGTTTACATGTTTGTGGATGAAAAACTCAATGACACAAACCTAGCTTTTTCCCTCCCTTTAGGTTGATGAGCTCTGTATTTGCTCCTGGGCAAAGTAAGAATTTGTGTTTACCTATGAAGCCAAAAAGAGACACCCCAGGGAAAATCTGAACAGTCTTAGCTGGCTCGTCTCAGTATTTAGAGCATCAGCTTGTGGACCAAAGAGTCACGGGTTCAATTCCTTGTTAAGGGCACATACTTCGGTTGCAGGTTTGATCCCTACCCTGGTCAGTGTGCATGTGGGAAGCAACCAAGCTATGTGTCTCTTTGACATTGATGTTTCTTTCTCTCTTTTTCGTCCCCCCTCCTCCCTCCCTTCCACTTTCTCTAAAAAATGTAATACTCTTTGTAATACTTTAAGCAATAAAACAAAATTTTAAAAAAAAATCAATGGGGAAAAAAATCCTTAAGTGAGGATTAAAAAAAGAATAGAAAATCTGAACACACACACAAAAAAAAAGTGAGAGAGAGAGACGCCTTACTTAATATCAGCCCCTTTCCATCTACCTTTCCCCAGCACCACTCAGAAAGTTTACACACCCAACGTCATGCTAGAAAAGTGACAGTGAAGGCTGGGAGCAGGCGGGCAGTCAGAGTGACTGCATACTGTCCACAGTGGACTGTGCTGGGACAGGGAGAAGACACTCCAGCACCAAGCCACGTCGCACCCTCACAGACGAGCATGATGAAAGGGCATCATGATTAGTGACTTACTATTTGACAAAGTGATGGTGGCGAGGAGGATGACCTCTAACATTTGCTGAGTGATCACTATGCATCACGCACCCAAGTGCTTCCTGTGGACTAACACACTTAGGTTTCACACCAACCCTGTGAGTTCGGTAGCATTATTAGTCCCATCGGATAAATTAGAAACTTAGGCACTGTCTTTAGAAAAGAACAGAAGTAGGGTTTCAACCCAAACAATCAGGGTCCACCGCCCAAGCTCTTAAACAGTCACCGAGGATGGAATCTTACTTTCTACTCCCGTGCCAACTGTGGAGAACCTGCTCAGGTCGCATGAAGTATGTGATTCTTCGAGGACATCCCAGGTAGACCAAGCATGTAAGCAAGTTCATAATTGACTTTGCTTTTCCTAGGAACCCTAGTTCTTACCTTAAAAGAGAGAGAAAAAGTCAATGTATGATAAAATGATATATGCTCAACTATTAAAAGCACTAATTTTGGAATGAGGAAAAGATGAACTACATATCTCTATGCAACTATTTCTATGTAAATGTTCTGTATCTATTCAGCAAGTGTTTCCTGAGCACCTACTATGTCTCAGGCCAGTACTAAATGTTGGTGATACAAAGAATCAAACCCCTATTGCTTGCCCACAGGGTTTTTAATACAGCACAGGACTCGAAAATGTAAACTGGCAATTACAACTCAATACTGTGTGCTGAGTGTCAAGGCCAACACATCAGGCAAGCACAGAGAAGCTCCCAGGCCAGTAGGGAGGATTAGGAAAGGTGTTTTGAGGAGGAAGGGGAGGGTCAGGGTAGAAGGAGGGTGATGAGGATACCTGGGCTGAGTTCGGAGGCAGGTTACACAACAGAAAAATAGCAAATATTTCGTCTATGCCCTACACTAAGCAAGAACTATAATGCTGTGGTTAACCCTTAGTAAATTAAAGTATTTGAATTCCATGTGTTTTTATGTTACCATCCCCCCAGCTCCTCAAATTAATCACTGTACTATGAAAAGTTTTGATGGGGGGGGGAGTTCATTGTGGGTTTTTCCTTTGTTTTGTTATACTCAAAATTAATGATATCTACCTTTTTGTTCTTAGTCATTAACTTATCTGTGTGGAAGTGAACACTTGCTGGCCAGATGTGACATGTAGGAGATGGGAAATAAGCAGTTAGCTTTTTGAGCTAAGGCACTGGTATATTATAACCTGTAAATCCTGTAATCAGAAATAAATGTGAAAACTATTATATATATTCATTTAAGCAGCTTCTGCACATGCAGAGGGGTAGCTTCCTATGTGTGAAAAATCCCCAGTATTCAAGATTTATGTGGAGTTCTTACAGCATAGAACACACAATACACCTCTTAAGGGTTTGTAGGTTACTAGGGTTCTAAGATACTCCCCAAAACTTTTACAACAGCCCAGTGTTTTCTGATGCTTGAAGGGAGCAAATTCTGCAAACCTTTCATTGATGACACACACCAGAAATGAAGATTGTTGGCCAGGAATTTGTACTCGTTGCAATTTCAGAGACTCTGTGTTTTTCTGTACTTTTTGCCAGAGACTTATTTTTAATATCTTCCTACCAAAGAGGAAAAGATAGAAACCTGAAATAATAGTCAAATTCATGGAGAATGGCTCTGTCAGCAACCCAGTCCCTTCCTACCATTCCTATCAGCAGATGGACAGAAAATGAGTTTGTTTTTCCCTCCAACAACTTAAAAGTGCTGTGCTCCCTTCTTGCTTCAGTGCAGGGCACATTTGCCTTCATAGGCGTTCAGGTTTAGGGAGCAGATTTAATCTTCCTGCCTCCAGTAACTCTCCAGAAGATTCTCACCTTCTTCCCACTTCAGAAAATTCCCATTGTACCCAGCAGTTAGAGTCCACAAATGTCTAATTTACTTGTGAGTAGCAGGAGCGTTTATGTAATGTTGCTTTTAAGATTTTCATCTTTCTCCCACATGATCTTAATCCGGAAAACTATAAATTGTTTAGACTAAGAACTTCAACACGCACTGCGCCCAACATAAAAGCTGAGATGCAGCAAATAAGAATTTAGCCTTTTTTTCCCCCTTCTCCATTCAGAGACTTAAAACAACTTTAAAACACTTTATTAAATAAAAGCAATGTAATCATTTCAGACGACATAACATAATAGACATAAAACACACACACACATAAGATACGGATTGCTACAGTTGAATAACATGAAAGCATGCATACTTGCATTTGGATTTTGTTTTACATGCACAGGCTATATACAACAGATTTGCTTATTCGAGTCAGATGTGGCTTTTGGCAAACGGCTCTTACAGTTTAGGTGGCCCGTTTGAAAAAAAAATTTTTTTTTTAAGCCTTTGCCTTCTAGGCTGTGAGAGATTCAGTATAAATAAGGGTCGGCTGTGTTGTCTTTCTTCCTGTGAAAATGTTCCTAGACTCTTGCAACACCTGAAGCCGCACTTTTTTTTTTTTTTTTTAATATATTTTATTGATTTTTTGTAGAGAGGAAGGGAGAGAGATAGAGAGTCAGAAACATCGATGAGAGAGAAACATCGATCAGCTGCCTCCCGCACATCTCCCACTGGGGATGTGCCCGCAACCCAGGTACATGCCCCTGGCCGGAATCGAACCTGGGACCTCTCAGTCCGCAGGCCGACGCTCTATCCACTGAGCCAAACCAGTTTCGCCTGAAGCCGCACTTTTATATAGATTCTCCACCTGCTTGTAGAGAGAAAAGTAAGCGACTGATTCAGAACCCTGAGGGGACTCGCACAGGGCCTGTCTTTGCAACGTGCCATGGCATCCAGGTAGCGATGAATGGGGGAGTGAGAATGACTTCTCACTGTCTTCTGGAAAATTCTTCCACCCCTAAAGTTATGGGCTACCTATCACTACTGGCTAATCTCCTAAAAGAATGAATTGTGCAAGGGTTTTTATGTTACCACCGTGCCCCCCCCCCCCGATCTATGAAATGTTTTGATGGGGGGCGCGGGGGCAGAGAAAGCTCACTGTGTTTTGGAAAGGCATCTTTGGAACATCTCGACATGCCAGCCTACCCTCCTGGAACGTGCACGGCCTCCTTATCAAATTTCCAGGGGCAGAACCCTTGAGACTTGCATTCCAAGGCAATGAGGCCTAACAAGAACTCTGTCACAGCCGATGGTTTCCACGATGCCTGGAGATCAAAGCCGGGGACATGGGCTAGGGCAGCAGGTGTGTGTTCCCTGAGCACAAGGTGGGGGCGGGGCGGGGAGAAAAGGCTCCACGCCACCCAGCAGGCTGCCAGGCCAGAGCAAAAACAGGTGTAGGCTGCAGGTGGGATCAAAGAGTCGTTTGGATATGATGTAGGCCAAACGAGTGGGCCCATTTGTGAGAGTCACACCGTAGTGCCTCAGAGCCATGCCTTAATTATCATGTCCCAGAAATACCTGATTAGGGACGTAGGAGGCAAATGGGTGCGCTCCTAATTGCACCTTGTCTAACTTGAACATGGAGGCCAGCCCCTTTTCTCACAAGCTCTGTCTTTGAGATAACGCATCTGCGTTGACTTCGTTTTCTAAAGACATGTTTCTTCCGGCGATTCGAAACCTTTCACATCAGAAAGAATGTGACAGAAGCTGGGGAAGGACTGATTTGTTGAGTTATATCCCATCCTACCGCTTGTATATAAAAGAGAAAGGGTTATACAAGCAAACAATTGTGGGTTGTTTTATGTTTCAGTGAAAGGAGAGAAGACCCAAGAATGCCACAAAGGACCCTGGGGTTCAAAATATTTAGAAACGTTCTTTACTCTCCAAACAAAACCAGAATGGTAAAAAGGAGATGCAGAAATTGGAAACAGCCTTACAAGAGAATTGGCTGACTTTGTGGTTCAACAACTGGTGTTTGGCACAAAAAGAGAAAACTGTGGTTTAGTTCCCGTATTCTTTAGGTGTCTGGGGCCCAGAAGGGGAGGGATGTGTCCTGAGAGCATAAAACATAATTTATCTACCTCCCGGGTTGAATGTCTCCACATGGTGCCAAGAGCGTGTTCCAGAAATCAGTGACGTTTCAGGAAGAAATCATTGTTTTGGTAAGGTGTTGCCTGTGTCCCGTCCTCAAGTTAGTGCCAAATAGAAACTGGGCAAATCAAACAAGATAAGAAGAACGATTGAAGCACCGGAATGCTTGACTCCAGCAGCCAGACGGCTAATTGCTTACCAAGCCTTTTATGCAACACATAATGCTTTCAGAATCAGCACGGATGTAGAAGGCTTGGGCCCAAATCTAAGTCTGTGTTCTGAGTGTCTGATGCAGGCTTTACTGAGCATCAAATACTGTGCCAGACTCCTGTGTCAGGCTCTCTGCTAGGTGCCATGGACACATGAACATGCTTGGAGGCCCAGCGCTGCAGGAGCTCCCAGCACAGAGCAGTGCAGACCCTGTTAGCACATTGAGTAACCTAAGAATAGCAGAAATGAAGGAAAAAACAGATGTGCCCAAGGAGCACCAAGAAGGGGGAGAAGATTAACAATTCCATGTGGGGTTGAAAGATGAAAGATGTTGAAAGATGCATGAGAAAAAGGAAAGGAAAGCCCTCCAGGCAGGTTCAACAGGGCCCTTATATTTTTGTTCCCTCTGCTTGGAATATTCTTCCCAGATCTTGGATAGTGGCTTCTAGTCCTTAGGATTCAGGTCTTCGCTCAGAGAACCAGTCCTTCTCCCATCACTCTCTAAACTCCATCCTGTTTATTTTCTTTATGTACGCATCACTGTGGGAATTTTAGATGACTTTTAATTATCCTATTCGCTGGTACATTGTGACCCCTACTGCCATGTATTTCCATGAGCGCAGCAATTGTACTCTTCTGACTCACCTCAGTATCTCCAACATCCAGAGTGTCTGGCCCATTGTCAGTACTTAATAAATATTTATATAACTAATAGAGAAACAGGCCATACATTATTAGTCTGTTTTAACGGGCAATTTGTTTTCATCACTGAGGAAAAATAAGGCAAAATTATTTGTTCATGTAATAGAAGAGTGCTTCGATTTCAGCATTTTAAACGCATGTGATTGTAGTCTTCTATAGGAGTCACAAACACCATGCTCGTTTTGAGATTTCGCTGCAAACTTAAAACCCCAAACGTAAGGGGACTGCCAGCCCCCTTCACCTTCCTCCGCATGCTTTCTACAAGGCATACAATCTGGCCATTTAATTGATGCAAATTACTGTCAGAACAGCTTCGTACTCAATATTTTATTTCTAAACCATTATCATTTTAAAGAAAAAAGTTTTATTCTTCCACATACTCGAAAAAGTTTATTACACTCTAAGTTGTGATTTTATTTTGAGCTCATCAGCTTAAAGGGATAAAACAATTAATTTCAATTCAAGTTCTGCCTCTATTATCACCTTCCATCTAATGCTGAGTGAGTGTCTCTGTCGGCTTCCCTAGCTGCAGAATTAGGATAATAATAGCTTCCCTCCCTTATCTCAGTGAGATGTTGGGAGGATTAAAAAATATCACCTTTTTAATTAGCGCAGAACACTCTGCGATTTTAAGGAAGGTGTGACGTTCACACAGAAGAGTATCCGTCTTAACTTCCTGGAATACTTTAATGGAAAGAACTGTTAGCAACACAGCTGCTGAGAGAAAATGTGAGCCAGAGAATCCTCTGTGTGATTGATGGGTTTGGGAAGAATCAATGATAATAGTATACACATTGGGCTTGGCGGAGATTTTCCTTCTAAAGAAGTTAAGTATTTTATAAATATTATCTCTTTCATCCTTTTAAACTTCCTGTGATGTGGCATTTATTACTCTCAGCTTCCAGATGGACAACTAACCGCAGAGAAATGCATGATCTTCCCAAAGGCACATGATGACTGAGTCTCAGTGTGCTCAGTAAAATGGGCTTTGATTGATTGAGTAGTCACTCATTCATTTGCTTATTCACTCATTCACACAACAGGAAATGTGGAGAATCCATTATGTCAGGCACTGAACTCAGGACATGAGGAGGAGACAGGGATAAATGAAGCATCCACTCTCATTGAGGCAAGGAGACTAGCAGAGGCAAACACAATATAATATGAAAAGAAGATGAGAAGTGCTCACACAACCTAGTATACATTGTTTGATACACAATAAGATATCAGGATGATGATGAAAGAATGTGTTTATGTTTATAGATACAAAAATATACCTTTATTGACATGAGAAGATGTATAGCCAATATTGTTAAGAAAACACAGGTTAAAAAAATGGAAGAGGGTTGTGTTGATGTGTGTATTTTCTAGTAAATGTGTGCATGTGTGCATGTGTATATGCATCATAATAAATGAGGCAAGTGTGAGATTGGAAGGACAGAATATGTCAGTTCATAGAACTGTAGGTCATTTTTCTACCATTTTTTCTACTTCTTTTTATATTTTCATGTATTTTCTGAATATTTTTGCAGTAAGCATGTGTTAACTTTATAACGAAAATATATTATTTTGTGGCTTATAAAATAAAAGTTTATTGGCAAATAATTCAAATAGGATTAAACAGAAGAGGTTAAAATAGAGAATAAAGAAGTCTCCTTAATCTTAACTCTCAGAAATTACCACCATAATCAATATGCTTTAAAGAAATCCACATTTTTATTCATGTAGAAATATATTTGTTAAAGGAAATTATCACCAGCATTGTTACAAAATATCATATACACCTTTCCAGGTCAAAATATGTTGCTTTATTTTGTCTTTTTTTAAATGAATAGACTAAAATACATTTAGCCTGAATGAACACTTCTCCAAAAAGGACATACAGATGGCTAATAGACATGAAAAGATGTACAATGTTACTAATCATTAAAAAATGCAAAATAAAACCACAATGAGATGTCACCTCATACCTGTCAGAATGTCTATCATCAATAAATCATGCCCTAACCAGTGTGGCATGGTGGATAGAACATCTGCCTGAGCACCAAAGGGCCACAGGTTTGAGTCCTGGTCAAGGGCACATGCCTGGATTGTAGGTTCCATCCCTGGCCCCAGTCAGAGTGCATTTGGGAGGCAATCAATTGATGTGTCTCTCTCAGAGGGATCTCTCTTTCTCTCTCAACCTCTCTTCCCTCCCTCTCTTCTAATCTCTCTAAAAACCAGTGGAAAAATGTCCTCCGGTGAGGATTAACAAAAAAATAAAAATCAATCAATCAATAAACAACAAGTGTTGGTGAAGGTGTGGAGAAAGGAAAACCCTTGCACATTGTTGGTGGAAATACAGATTGGTGCCGCTACTGTAGAAAGCAGTATGGAGTATCCTCAATGGAGCTGTCTTATGACCCAGTGATTCCACTTCTAGGAATATATCCAAAGAAACCCAAAACACTAATTCAAAAGAATATATGCACCCCTATGTTGGTTGCAGCATTACTTACAATAGCTAAGATTTAGAAGCAGCCCAAGTGTCTGTCAGTGAATGAGTGATTAAAAACCTGTGGTACATTTACGAAATGGAATACTACTCAGCCATAAAAAAACAATGAAATTTTGCCCTTTGTGACAGCAAGGGTGGACCTGGAGAGCATTATGCTAAGTGAAATAAACCAGTCAGCAGGGGGAAAAATAAAGTGCCATGTAATTTCACTCATATGTGGAATCTGATGAACAAAATAAACTAACAAACAAAATTAAAACAAACTCATAGATAGAGAACAGACTGATAGCTGTGAGAGGAAAGTAGGGTTGTGGAGATGGGTTAAAAAGAATAAGGGATTAAGGGAAAAAATTCATAAACCCAAATAACTGTATGGTGATTACCAGAGGGAAAGGGGAGTAGGAGGATATAGAAGAAGGTATGGGGGGGAAGGTAAATGGTGATGGAAGGAGACTTGACTTGGGGTGGTAAATACACAATACAAGATGTATTATAGAATTGCACACCTGCACCCTATATTAACCAGTCACCACAATAAATTCAGTAAAAAAGAAAAGAAAAAATTGAAAAAAATTATCTGAACTTATAATCAGAGAGGAAGAAATTTATGAATAAACTATTACAAAGGTAAGCAAAAGAAATTGTCTCCATAAATTAATTTATAAAATTTATTATAAATCTAATAATCACAATTTTTAAAACTTTTATCATTTTGTTTTTATTACTCTAGACAAATACCTTTTGGTTAAAACAATGGGGAAAAATAATTAATTTAAAATTAAATAAAATATTCATTAACATAAGTTAAAACAATGTATTAGTTGTATAGAAATAAAAAATCAACATAACATAATAGATGAATGAAAAACTGACTTATAGACGCAAAGGATTTTATAATGTGAGAATCAGAACATTTTACATTTTAAAACTGATTGCTTATAAGTAGTCTAAAAATTTCACAACTGTCCTGGCCAGTGTGGCTCAGTTGGTTAGAGCATCATCCCATACACTGAAAGGTCATGTGTTGGGTTCCTGATCAGGGCACATACCCAGGTTGCAGGTTCAATTCACAGTCAGGGTGCATTAATTGATTTTAGAGAGGAAGGGAGAGGGTGAAAGAGAGAGAAACATTGATCAATTATACAGTGGTTCTCAACCTTCCTAATGCTGCGACCCCTTAATACAGTTCCTCATGTTGTGGTGACCCCCAATTTCATTGTTACAAATTGAACATAATTAAAGCATAGTGATTAATCACAAAAACAATATGTAATTATATGTGTGTTTTCCGATGGTCTTAGGCAACCCCTGTGAAAGGGTCGTTCGACCCCCAAAGGGTTCACAAACCACAGGTTGAGAACCGCTGCTCTAGAGGAAGGAGGAAAAACACAGAGCAGAGAGACAGGTTGAGAACTGCTGATCTATAATAATAAAAGGGTAATATGCTAATTAGACCGGACATTTTCTGGACATCATTCCAGACGTCCTTCCTGACAAAGCCAGGGCCAGAGGGAAGCCAGCCTGGGCCCCAGGTGCCTGCCGGTGGCCAGAAGAGGGAAGCCCCCATCCTGGGTGCCAGAGGGAAGCCGGCACTGGCAGCCGGGGAAAGGAAGGCCTACTCTTGCACGAATGTTCGTTCATCGGGCCTCTAGTGTACTGGTAGGATTTAAAAAGTATATATATTTTATTACTTATTTGGAAAAATTAAAGTTAGATGTCCACCTCAGACCATACATAAGAATAAATTTCAAATAGATTATAGAAGTAAGGAGTAAAATATAGATTTGATGTAGTAATTAAAGATAGAAGAGTCTTTTTCTTTTGAATCTCAGAGTATGTATGGTGTCCCTTGCAAAACACAAAATCTTGAAACCATTAAAACAAAGAATAGAATGTGTTCTCTGAGATTAAATATTATACTTATATATGTGGCAGATTAAAGAGGACCATAATTCATGCACTTCTACCATTGAAAGACAAGTTCTATAATTTTTTACCCTTTGAACCTAGTTGGGCTCTGTTACTACTTTAAAAAATAATGAATATTCTGGAAGTGATTCGAAGCCAGGTAGGGCCTCAGAAAATGGTAGCTTCCACTCTCTATATTTTAGGACAGACGCCAAGTGAGTATTATATGAAAATCTAAGTCACATAGAGAAGCCACTTATTTATACCTTAGCCAACAGCCTGAAAACAGTTCACAGCCAACAGCCAATATCAACAGTCAGTCAAGCATTATGCCATCCTGGATATTCAGCCTAGTGAAGTGTTCAGACAACTCCAATTCCAGCCAGTGACCACAATAATCCCAAGTCAGAACTGCCTATATGAGCCAATGAAACCCACAGAATTGTGAGAAAAAATAATTTGTGGTCTTAAGCCACTAAATGTTAGCAGGGTTTTTTTGTTTGTTTGTTAGCAGGAGTAGACAACTGGAACATAACCTGGTACTACATATGGGGGATTTCCATAACAAATTTTAAAACATGTGACACTGGTTCTGGGACCCAACAGTGGACAGAAGATGAAAGAGTTTTGAGGAGACTTTACAGAAAGGTATAAAATCCTGTTGAAGATTGTTGGTGAGGGCTTGAATGAAAGTGAGAAAAATTCTATTGGAGTCTGGGGAAAAGGTAAGAAAGAAGAAATTTTAATAACACTGTCACCAGTGGTATTGTGGAAAATAGAAATATATATCTAATGCCCTGATAGATTTGTCTAAGGATATTTCTTCTCAGAAGGGTGACTGTGGCAACTTTTGTATTAATCATGTATGAAAATGATAGATAGCTAAGATATTTAGAAAACTCTTCAGTTTTCAAGTTGAATTTCAAAAATAAATTAAAGGCAGTACTTCTGAGATAGAAAAGTAAACTATTTCTCAGCCTGAGTTGCTCCAGATGTCAAAAGACACACAAAAAAAGAAGAAATAGTTTCAGAAAAAACATATTAAATCCAGAGCACTATCCATAAAGCATGGCCTTAGGGTAATGACTTTAATAATGTGGCTATACAACATTTTGATAAGCTCTCAGAATGTTTTATGTGTGTGCATAGTAGGGCCTCAAATAATCTTAAGGTCTTTACTTTTAGATCTTCTCAATTAGACAGTAGGTACTCTAAGAATCTTAACTGCATGCCCCAAAGACCCTTCCAACTAAGAAAAATAAAAGCCTCTATATTATCTCAGAGCATCCTGGAACAATACCTTTGGCTCAAAAAAGGAGCCTATATTAGAAAAATGTGAGTATGGCTTTTGCCTAATGAAGTATATTATAATGTGATATATAAGACTCCATGAACTTTTTAAAACAATATATCAAGTTGGACTGAAAGAGTCAGAGACTGTGCAAAATAGAAAGGGCCTTTGAATACTCTCTTCCCAAATTGCAATGAGCAGAAAAAAAAGGCAGAGGAAACATTCAGATGTGAGCAGTCTATATTTTACGGAAAAAGAAAGATTACTTGAAGGAAGAAACAAGAAACCAAGGCCCAAAGCCAAGAACCATGGAGAATAATCCCCAGAGAATTGGGAATATGTGATCAGTTGGATTTCATAATTGCTATGGACCAATGACTGCCACGTGTCTCCCATTTTTCTTATTTTTTAAATTAAAATAGCATTTGTGTTTTTTCTATGTCTGACTAGTGTGTGTGTGTGTGTGTGTGTGTGTGTGTGTGTGTGTGTGTAGATAACTTGTCTTTTGGATTCACCGATTTTCAAATAAAGAAGGCTCACACCCAAGGAGTCTCATCCACATCTGGACATAATTCAGATGATAAAATCCTAAACCTTGAACTTGAACCTGTCACAGTATAAGTGATATTTTAGGTGTAGAAGGGGTGTTGAGGTTTGAAGGAAGGGAACCAGTGTAAATTTGCATGAGAGAAATATGTAAATATGTAAGTAATTTGTAGTAAGAGAATGGACTGTGATGGGTTAAAGAGCATCACAATCTTTAAAATACTTTTTCTGGCTCCTCTCTTGAATCTGGAGGGCCCTCTGACTACCTTCAACAAGAGATCATAGCAGAAGAAATGCTGTACCACTTTCTACATAAAGGATTTAAAAGAATGGCAATTCTGCATTCTCTCTCTTAGAACACATGCATTTAGAAATATGCTACCACTCTGTGAGAGCACAAACACATGGAAAGGCCACACATAGACACTCCAGCTAACAGCCACAATTGTGCCCCCAGCAGAGCTTTCAAAGACAGATAACACCAACTGCTACCACATGTGGGAGCCCTCCTGGACGATCAACCAAGTCAAACCTTTAGATGACTCTAGTCCTAGCGGCTAATTTTATGTAATGACATGAAAGACACTAAGCAAGAAAACCTCCGAGTTGTGCCCAGTCAACTCACAGAACTATATGGGGTAATAATATATTGTTAATTTAAGCCTCTAATTTTGAAGGTAGTTTGTTACCCAGCAAAAGACAGGTGGAAATGCATGTATATGAAAAACACAAAGAATTCACATCGGTAATATGTAGAGAGCTGCTGTAAGTCAACTTTTAAAAAATGAACTCAATATAAATAATGGGCAAGGAATATAAAGAGCCAATTTACAGAAAAATACAAGAAATAATCAACCCATAAAAAGATGTTCACAGCTATCAGAGAAACACAAATTAAAAAACAACAATGAGACATCTGTTTCCTTCCAAGTAATTGGCAAAAATTAAAATGGCTGATAAATCTAAAATCAATCAATCAAATGACTGATTAATAATACAAAATATTGCCAGTAATGGATATAGAATGTCATGGAAGATGTAGAGTGCATATGCTCCTACATGGTGAGCATCTTTACAATGAGCAGATAATTGAGGGTCATCACTGAGATATTAAAATGTCCCAATACCGCCACCAAAACACACACACAAAGGCCGATTGTCAGAAGAAGTGTCTACAACATATAAGCAGTAGTTTAAAGGGAAAATAGAATCAAGGAGAGAATTTTGCAAGTGAGAGACCATTAAACAGTCTGAATGTTGAGCTGAAGAACACAGGGAGAGATGCCAAGGGAGGTGAAATTGATGGAAATGACTTAAATGAAGTCTCTCACAGAGCAGTGTCAGTGGCATCCTGTGCAGATTGAGGTCTGCCCATGAGCCAGGAGGATTGGGTGCTCCCATTCTGAAGCGTTTGTCTAACCAGTGACCTCTTGGAGCCCCTGGTGTCTCTAATTCAGTAATCTATTAAATACATCTTTAAAGCATTACACCATGGAGGCAGCATCATCTAGGCCTACTCTGGGGAGAAATTGGAGTATTTCCACTGTTAGCAAAGCTCTGGCTTCAAGGAGTAATACATCCCTCCTTGGTCTAAGGAACCCTGACCTCTGCCCTATCAGCCTGCAGCCTCACAGCCAGGCCATGCCAGCTTCTACTGGTTGCTCATTTGCTGCCCGAGGCAATGGCACCAGCTGCCAGTACATTGTATTTACTCTGGGTCTCTCTCCAATGTACACTGGGAGTGGTCTGCCAATTCCCGTCGCCATGTAATTATCACAAAGCCTTCATGCGCTGTGACAAATGTGATTTCTCCCTGGCTACCACATCGCCTGTTCAGGCAATGACTATTTTTAGGCAGAGGGTCTCGTCCCTGGTTTTATTCCCACAGCTGTATTCTATTTTAATGCTCCATTTGGCTCCTAGAACCAAACTCTGCCCATTGAATTCCCATGGGGTTTTTGCAGAAAGGCAAACCTACTCCCACTACTGAATTAATGAACCCCTCTTGCTGTCAGCTGTGGTTTAATGGATTTTACCATCCTGTGTATTTTCACACCCAGAACAGAAAGTCATACAAAGGTAACTTAATTCAGGAGTGACCTTTGAGTTCATTGCCTGGCAGTGTTGTAAATCTTGTGCGGTGGCAGGTTTATTCCTTTGTTCGTGATTTCCATAGGCAGCTTCACCTTATGTGTGGCGATGACTTAAAACGGTTGCAGACATGTTATCTCTGTCTAAAATGGCTGATAGTTATTGCATTTTATCAACCCTAGTGATAACTTATCCCCATTCATTCCCCAAATTTAACATTTTACCAGACTATCTTTCAAAAAGATTGTGTCTCCATGGTACATAATATTTCAAAGAAAAATAATTTCTATTCTGTTCTCTACTTTGCAGCATCTTTTTGTCGTTGCTGTTGTTGCTTCTCTCTAAGGCTCAAAAATAACAAAAATTTTTAATTTTTTAAAATTTTTAATTTTTTAATTTTTTTAATTTTTCTCTCTATTATCTTAAGTCACTTCATGATTGTGATCCTCATCTTTAACATTAAATGCAAATAGGCCAGGTGAGTTTGAGTTGAAAAAAAATCTCCAAAGTGGAATTGGTTGGTTAAAAGCAGTGTTTTGTGGGTTAGATATAATTTATTCTGAAATGGCAAATTCCCAAACTATCGCTGTGTTATTCACTCTCTCCACAGATATTATATATTACTTGCTCTTTATCACTCTACTATTTATTTGTTATTTATCACTTTGCATCAAAAAAAATGGGTTGCAGAAAAGTGAACAAGGAATTTTCCCACCTTAAAGATGTTCCCATCCAGTGGAAGAGACAATCAAATTTCAAAGAATGACAATATGTTTTATAGTAGCTACAAGAAGACATATAATGGTTTAGGGGTCCAATATAAGAGTCAAGCAGAAGGTGCAGCAAATTCTTGCTATATCTCTAGCATCCATTCCTCTTTTTCTGGAATCAACACCTTTCCCTGAGCTGCTCTATCATCCCCTCCAGCCATCCCGCCCACATCCTGCCCTCTCCCCCACAGAGGTGAGCATGTAAGGAAGGAAAGGCCCAGCAATGTCCCATCTTCCGGATCACGGTATTAGTCCAGGGTTAGCACATGATCCAAGGTGAGAAAATAGAAACATTTCTTGAGATTTTCTCAACAGATACTCGGAGAGGAAAGTTCTATGTTAGCAAACAAATGTACATTTTTATTTAAGTTTATTTGATTTGGGTTTTGTTCATTCACAAATGAATGAGTCCTAACTAGTACAGCAGCAGTCTAGGACTAGAACAACTTATGATGGCAAGAACATGGCACGTCCATGACACAGCAAATACAGGAAAAAAGACATTTGTACCCTACCATTTCAACCCACCATTCTGACCATATTATTTTGAAATTTTGATGCCATTTTAACCCTGTTGTTTGCTCTGTATCCTGCCAAAACATAGATTACAAGTATGTAGTGGACAAAATGGTAGGATACATATAAAAGAAATAGATTATCAGCATAATAGATCATCTGAGCAGTCTTGAAATACCTGAGAGAACGGTTTATTATAGTCTTCTAAACTGCATAAATATGCATGGAATAAATTTTTCATCCAATTTATAATAAATAATATTAAAAATCATGATAAAAATAAAAACTGTAATACGAACTAAACCTAGACAGTAAAATTTTCATTTCCATGATAAAAAACAATAGACTTGGTAGAAGTGACAGGTACAATGTAAATCTTACAGTAGAAGAAAACTGAAGTAGAAATTTTAATTTTGTCAAATAATGTAAGTACTCTGATACAGAGATGCTTGATTAATAAATCAAATGTCATGCATAAAACTAACACACAACATAATTTTCCCAATGAGATTATTTTAATTAAATAAAGAAATGCAAAATAAATGGTATTAAATTCAATTGTGCTACATAAACATTTATACAAGCAATAATTTGGTCTACTGTATCAGCTAGAGAAACCATTCTATCAATAAATCCACCCTGAAGTTAATTCAGTAGGATTAGATCCTAATGATTCCATATGTACATCCATTTGGTTGAAGTGTACATACATTTCAAGGGAAAAGGTGTCAAAAATGAAGCTGTAGGAGTAGGAGGATACAGATTATGAAGGATCAGGTCTGTGATGCTAAGGGCTTTGGACTCTATCCTGAAGACTATCAGGAATCTATGAATCATTTTAAACAGAGAAGTAACCTGATCAGCTCTTAGTCAAGTCAAATCCCTCCAGTAGCCCCGTGGAGAGTGAACTGCAGAGGAATAAGTTGGGAAGCCAGAAGACTAATGAGGAGCTGATCCAGTAATCCAGGCATGACTCAGTGAGTGTCCCCATCTAGGGAGGGGCCCAGGGAATGGAGGAAAGGCAAGAGTCAAGAGATATTATGTCAGTGAGTTTGACCAGACTCAATAACTAATTGGATGAAGGGAAAGAGGGAGAATAAAAAATTACTCCCAGGATACCAGCTTGTGAACTTGGACATCTTTTTCCAGGAAAGAAAATAAAAGAAGAGTAATGTTCTGGTGAAGGAGGTAATGAGTTCATTTTGGGTGATTGAGTCTGAGGTGAGTGGAAATGTCCATTCATCAGCTTGATCTTATGCTCAAGAGAGATATATAAGCTTGAGTGAGCTGGTCCAATATATCAGCTTATAGTTGATAGAAGAAGCCATTGGAGGAAATTAGTTCATCTAGAAAGAAAATAGAATTAAGAGAGGAAACCTGGGTTTGTATGTTTTGTTCTTAAACTAATAGGTTGTGGAGCCTTGTGTGCATTATGTATAGATATTCCCCAACTTATGATTCAACTTATAATTTTTTTACACTATTGCAAAGCTATAAGAAATTTAGTAGAAACTGTATTTAGAATTTAGAATTGTGATCTTTTCCCGGGCTAGCAACATGTGGTGCAATACTCTAGTGATGCTAGGCAGCAACAGCGAGCCACAGTCAACCACGCAATCATGAGGGTAAACAACTGATACTCTGCAGTGTACTGAGTTGCCAGTGGTTTGGGGGTATTGTGTTTTGAGCACATTTAAGGTAGATTAAGCTAAGCTATGCTATTCAGTAAGTTAGATGTGTTAAATGCATTTTTGACTTGATATTTTCAACTTTTGATGGGTTTGTCAAGACAACCCCATTGTAAGTCAAGGAGCATCTGTATTTTAATTTGCTGAATCTTCACAATAAGCTTATGAGATAAATAATACATTGTTATCATTTTTTATAGTTAAAGAAACTGAGGCCCAGATAGGTGAAGTATTCTGCCCAAAGCAACACCAATAGTAAATGGCATAGTCAGGAACCCAACCCACATGATCTGGACTCAGTCTGAACTCTAACCACTAAGCATACTGCCCCTTACTGAGTTGATTACCATACATAAGGGACAGGCATAAGAAATCCAAGGGAGAAAAACCAGAAGACATGATTAAGGAAGGAAGAGGTTTCGAAAGGAGAGGGTATGGAGTCACAGAAGATGAAGAAGGGATGGGTTTTTTGAGGAGGAAGTGACCAAGAATGCTAAGTGACAGAGAAGGATATTGAATATCAAGGGCTAACAAGAGGTCACTGAACTGTGATGAGTGGGAAGTTAGAGGCAAAAGCCATGAGATAATACACAGAGCAGAGAACGGGAAGTGAAGAATTAAAGATAACAAGCATACAAAACTCTATCCTTTCCTTCCTAACCAAACGTCTTTAAAGAAGTGACAGTGGTAAAGGGGGATCTAAGGACCATTCACTTTAGAGCAGGAGAGAAGGACATAAGAAAGGTTGGATGGAGCAGCTGGAGAGGAAGGGGGATGAATGGGCAAGAAGTTACTGCCATGCAGTTTTACTCGTACACTTGAAGTCAGAGATGAGGCTAATTGCCAGAAAGGATGAAGTGGATGAGGAGCTATGGAATTTAAAGAGAACACTAAAGACTTAAAATCTTTATTGTGTGGATTAGGAAAAAGAACTGACGCTTCTATTAGAGTGATGACAACCTCTGACTCAAAGGGCAGCCATACACTATGGTAGCCAAGGGTGGTCCCAATAGAAACTTACGATGTTGGTGTCATTGTTTTTCTTTCAAAAGGGCCCCTGCTTGGAGGTTATCATAGTCCTAATATTAGGAAATGCCTCTAAAAAGATATACAATAATGGTAATTCTAAGAATGTTATCATGGATGAGATTTATTATATACAGTGTGTTCTCAGTGGGGATTTCTGGGAGCAATCTTACCAATCTTGGTATCAAGCTATTAATTATTTAAATATGTGTACTGTGTATCTCATCTTTTGTAACAGTCCATGGCATGCCTTTTGTGTTCTGACCTTATCACTTTACTTTTTAACCCTTACATTTATATTGCTTATTTTATGCAATACACATAGATTTGTAAAATACCTTAAATCCTTTCTGGAACTAGAAGTTTCATTCAGTCTTTCATTCATTCATTCTTTTTTGAAAAAAAAAAAATAAATAGTAGAATAGTACAAAATGAGGAGCCATGAAAAAAGCTCAGATGAGTTATTTTTATTGTTTTGAGTTCCAGAAGATCTTTCTTATTTAACAAAATATCAAACTTCAAACAGACATGTGAGCTTTATGGTTAGGTAAAGTGATGGGAACAAGATTATGGCATGATTTTAATGGTCATTTGCTAAGCTGAAATGGTGATCTGTGGCAGCTATCCATTTTTTTTTTTTTATAATCCTCCCCTTGCCCTTTCTCAGTTTACAGATACCAAATGTTGAGAGGGGTGGAAGTGGATCTTCTTCCATTCTCAAGGCATAAAGGAAAAGTGGTCTAAGTAATCTAAGCCACTTATGGTAATTCTTTTTTGCTCAGTCAGTGATTGGTTTACAACCCAGAACAAGACCCCATTCTAACCCATTAAGGAGATGCTATCTGGGCACCTTACTAGGAAGATGTTCCTCCTTGATAAAAAGAGACCTGTAAGAGAAGGGGCTTGCTGTTTCAGCCAAGAAATATCCTTTTCTCCCAGCTGCATTGTCTTCCTGCCTTTAGATAGACTGTAGAAGTTCATGATGTTGGTAATAACTCATTTTTTGACACCATGAGGAAGACGAAGAGGCTTGAACCCAGAACCCTGAATCCATCCCTTTCCAGGAAACTCTCTTTGTCTACACTTCCCTTAATCAGGTATTATCACTGGTACCTGAAAGCATCTTCACCGATGCACAAGCATTCTGGCTGAGGATTGCCTAAGAGATTCATCATGCAGCTGGTCTCCTTGGTGAGAACAGTGAGAAAACAGAATGACATCTCCTAAAGCAGTAGTTCTCAACCTTCCTAATGCCACGACCCTTTAATATAGTTCCTCATGTTGTGGTGACCCCCAACCATAAAATTATTTTCATTGCTACTTCATCACTGTAATTTTGCTACTGTTATGAATCGTAATGTAAATATCTGATATGCAGTATGTATTTAGGCGACCCCTCTAAAAGGGTCGTTCGACCCCCAAAGGGGTCGCGACCCACAGGTTGAGAACCGCTGTCCTAAAGTCTCCTCACTGCCCTCATTATTGTCCTATGGAAGCAACATGTTTTGAGACAACAAAAATCAAAATATATTCTTAAAAGGGTTATTTTATATGAAATAACTATATATATGACTTGCAGCAATACATAATCCTTGTTATAGACTTATGATTCATTACTTTTTTTGCCCTTTCTCTGTTTTCTTAATTTTTTTGTATTCTCATTGTATACTACTTTAATAATAAAAATAAAACAAATATTATCCTATATAATAAAAGCCTAATATGCTAAGTGTCTGGTCATCTGTTCAACCAATCAAAGCGTGATATGCTAATGATATGTTAAGGCTGCTCAACCGCTTACTATGACTTTCACTGACCACCAGGGGGCAGATGCTCCAGCAGGTAGGTTTGCTTGCTGCTGGGGTCCTGCATCAAGACTGAGCGAAACAGAGTCCTTCTGCGGTCCCTCCCCAGCTGGCCAACCTCTTGGGTCCCTCCCAGCCCCGATCGTGCACCAGTGGGGTCCCTCGGCCTGGCCTGCACCCTCTCGCAATCTGGGACCCCTCAGGGGATGTCGGAGAGCCAGTTTGGCCTGATCCCGCAGGCCAGGCTGAGGGACCCCACTGGTGCATGAATTTGTGCACCAGGCCTCTACTTTATTAAATAAAAGTATTTTCCCCACATTATCATTTTAACACTCGGCATTTCAAACCAATCAAGAACCAAAAATAAGGTGGGGCCAGTCAATAAACCTTAATTTGGGAGGATGTTTTTCCAGCCTCTGGTTACCATAGGAATGCAAGATAGAGCCACTGGTGACAGGTATATATTTACCCAGCACATTCCCCACCACAGCTTAAAAGCAATACTTCTCACTCTAATTCCTTCCTTTTTTGTTGTTAAATATCTGGATCCTGGATTGCCTGTTTTACTCTTCCTTTCTTCATCTGCTAGTACCTCTTATTCTCATTGGTCAATGCACAAAATTCTATATAATGCCTACTGAAACCTATTAACACACTCAAAGGATAAAAATAGTTTACTTTGTAAGGGCTTATCTATTACACACCTATCCAGGGCTGTTCACGATGAAAAGCCTTAACTTGTTACCAATGTTTAGGTGGTTTCTTCCCATCCGTTCCCATTCAGCGCACTATCATATACGGAGTGAAAGAGGGTCTATATCTAATCTCATGGATTGATAATGAAATCACAATATAGCTTTAATGACCACTTGAAGGCTCATTAGGGGGCACTGTTTGAGGAATGTTGTTAGGACTAGCATTTTAAGAAACAGAATATATGCCTCAAACAAGACTTAGAGGCTCTTCAGAATTTACTGCCCTTTAAACAGTATTTTTTAAAGCAATAGCTTTCAGAACTTTGCACGCTGTGTGCTTTAAAAATGGTCTTTCCATAAAATCTCAAAGGCTGAAAATAGAATTCTTCAATGAATATATAGGCAATCAATAAAATGCCACATTATTAATTCACCTTATGGTACTTCGATGCTTTTAACATTATAATATTCAACTAGTGAAAAGAGAACATAGCAGGGGGGGTTAGCCTTTCATTTAAATTGGTGCTTGAGCTTTGCAATTACTTCAAATGTCATTGCTGATATTTAAAGAGCTTTCCAGTGAAATTTTTTTCAAGTTGGGTATTTGACTGATATGATAAACCTTAGGCCCTATCTTGGTGCTATTAGACTGTATGATGAAAAAATTAATTTTATCTTACAATGTGTGACAGACTTTCAACTGATAAGGAAACTGGAAACAAAGGATTATACTAGGTCAAAATCATCATATTAGTGATTAAATTTTATACTATGGACAAGTATTTGTTATTCAATTGGTTCCTTTTTGCAAAAATCTTCTTTGAAAACAATTTAAAGCAAATAAAAAGATACATCAAGTTTAAAATACTTAGTAAAAAGACAGGAAAAGCATCAAAAATCTGTTGTTTTATTTTATGTTTATCAACTAAAGGATAATATAATATAGACACATATGACATTTGTCAGTAAACCAGTTTATTTAATTCTGTTGGCTAAAAGAGTCTTTGGAAAACATTTATTTAATGTAAAAAATTCCCTCTTACAATTCCACATTGGTATTTATTGATAATTTATTTCATTTCAGTTGTTCATTATGACATTGGAAGGTCTGAAATTATGATAACAAACATTTCTCTAATTTTATTTTCAATAGCACTAATAGCCACTGGGAAATCACATTCTCATACAATATTAACAACCAATTTTTTTTAAAAAAAAATAGTACCTGAACTTTTCACTGAGTTTCAGAATTTTGTTTTATCTTATTTTAAAAGCTTTCTTTCACTTAACCTAAAACACAAGAAAGCTCATGTTTGGTTTGCTCTGTAACTCTGTCCAAGGCCACAAGTTAAGAACAAGTGCTGGAAATTTGGAAATAAAACAGGACTGATGAGAAAAGAATAGTGTGGAAATTAACCAGCCTTCTGAGCTAACAGTATCCTTCCAAATAACACAGCTACTGACAAATCACAGACCCAACTGTAAGTATTAAATTCTCCCACAATTACACAATGTTACTTCATATTCTGAGGATAGAAACAATCTTGTAATACATGGTTAAGAAAGTACTATAATAGAACTCAATAGTATTAATACCTATGTCTTCAGAAAGGTGTGTTTTAGAAATTTTGATCATAATGCAATCTGCTCAAAGCTGTTAGACTATGGATAATTTCACTCAATTTTCCAGTAGGTTTCTGCCTTGAATAAGTAAATAGTGGGTAATGGTTTGTGTCAAAGTTCTTGCCACACTCCATTAAACACAGAGCATGACAATCTGATCAGATGTCTCTTTTATAGTCAGAAACTGACTTGTGACTTTGTGAGTTACTCAGCAACATCAGGTCACTTCAGAAGTCTCATCTTTTCATCTTGTCCAAATCCCTGATGGCTTTACATCTGACACATTTGAATCTCAGCATTGTGACCTTATTCAGCCTGCATTTGATATAGTCAAACACTGCTATTGAAATAATATTAAGTTATTCTTAAGGAGCTGAATGGATAAGCAAATAATACTGACACATTAGTAGAATTTCAAATTTTTACATTATTTTATCTTAGTGTCTAGTAGACCAACTAAAACACAATTATGCCTAGATCCGTACTCAAAGCATCAAAAACTTGAACTTGTTCAATCTTAGGAGATAAATGTAATGTTTGCTGAGTAATCTATACTAATAATGGATATGGAGGAATATGGAAATTGTCTGGGACACACCGTCACAGTAACAGTAATGATCAGCAGGCTGCCTGGGGAGACAAGGCTGGCAGGGGGGTTAGTGAGGGACGACCAAACTACTGAACAGCAGTCTGTGTGGGGCGACCAGGCCAGCGGGGGTTGGGGGGGGGGGAAGGAAGGGGGGAAGTTAGGGTCAATCAGGCCAGCAGGCAAAGGCAGTTAGGGGTGATCAGGCTGGCAGGGAGGGAGCAGTTGGGGGTGATCAGGCAGGCAGGCAGGTGAGCGATCCCAGATTGTGAGAGGGATTATCTGTGGGGTCCCATATTGGAGAAGGTGCAGGCTGGGCTGAGGGGACACCCTGCCCAACCAGGCCTCTAGTTATTATATAAAATTACCCTGGGTCTCATGCAACACAGCCAACACTAGATAATTTAAATTAGTCTAACCAACCTAAATACTGCATACAATAATTGAATGAACACGTTATGCATATCCAGCTTAAAATTATGCGATTTCAGTGCTGACATTAATATCCAAGTAAAGTTTTCAGCCTGAAACTACACTTTGTTTTATGATAAACTGGTTTGCAACACTGGATTTTTATTAATTATTAAAATATTATGTATAAATGTTTGGCAATTCCTAAACCCAAGATAATGACTATAAAACTGTCTATTGAATTTCCTCAGATTTTAAAGTCTTATTTTTTATGCACTCTTTAACACATATCTATTTAGAGGTTGCTATGAACAAGTCTTGTAACATCTAGTCAACTATTTTTTTATTTTTTTGCATTGTTTTTCTTTATCGATTGAGGTATTACATACGTGTTTTTTATCCCCCCCAGCCCCGCCCACTCCACTCATGCCCTCACCCCCCTGGTGTCTGTGTCCATTGGTTAGGCTTATATGCATGCATACAAGTCCTTTGGTTGATCTCTCCACCTTACCCTCACCCTCCCCTACCTTCCCTCGGAGGTTTGACGGTCTGAACTATTATTGACTTTCTTCACAATCCTGGGAGTCAGGGAGAGTGTTAGTATGGCATTTGTTCACACAGATGAATCCGAGGTTCAGATACAGAGAGTACCATGGTGCTTTTCAAGCAACGGAGCTCCCAATAATCTTAATACTTTAGCTCCCACACCAAATCACCCAAGAACCAGAGGTTGCTGAAACTGGAAAGGATCTCAGTGACTCCTGTCATCTCAGGGGATCATCAAAAACCTGTAACTCCAAGCTTCTAGTTTTCCTGTCAGTACTTTCACTGAGACAATTGGTTACTTTGGGAGGAAGCCAGCTTAGCATAAATTGTCATCCTTGCATGGCAATATGTTTGCCTGGTCCTTTGACATTAATTTTTTCAATCAATTTTGCATAACAACCTTTCAACAATTCCCATAAGTTACCTTGGAGCTCCTAATTCTTCTCCCCTTCTAATTAATTTCTTCAGTTCTTCCTATTATTTCATAAATGGCAGCAATTCCCAGACCTCCTGACATCCTGGTTATTCTCCTCTGATTGTTTCCTTCAAAGTTGGATTGTTTGTGCTTAACTTTTTTTATTGAGGTATAATCTACATACAATGAAGTATAGGCATCGCAAATGTAGATGCAATGAATATGTATACACCTTTAACGTTTGGTTTTCTAAGCTCATAAAAGCAGAATCTTAACAAACACCTCTAGCATTTGACAAGTAGGAATCACCTTAATCTAGTTATTTCCCAATTAACAGAAAGACAGGTTGTATTTTTGTTTGTTTGTTTGTTTGGGGGGTTTTTGGGTTTTCTTTGCTTTTATTTTTCTTTCTTGCTTGCAATTACTAAACAAGATTTTAAAAACAATTTCTTTTTCACATTATTTTTCTTCTTTTAGTAGGCACACATTCTTATTATAAAATTTTAACATTTTGAAATGTATAGTTTAGGAAAAGAAAGTCTCTCATAAATCCTCTCTCCTGAAATGTTTTGAAAACTTCAGAGAATAAAGTGTATACTAGACACTCTCTGTACATCATTGAATATTTGAATGTTTCTAATTAGTCTTTGTCATTCAAAAATTTTCATGATACTTCATAGAATTATGGAATGCCTTCTATTTAAAGGATGGAATTCAGAAAAATCCATGAATTTGGGATAGGAAAAAAATTAAATTGTACCTTCCTTTTTACTTCCTTCAATGAATGCAGCAGCAAACCATTACAGCATTAGCAGTCAGTTATTTAGTCACTAATGAGATTACCCATATTTTCATATCAGATGTCTCTAAGTGTTCACTGTGTTCATTAAATGAACCCAATATTAGATCATGTTACTTCATGGATTCATAGTGAAACACACAGACTACTAGGTGCTTTTATCATTATTTTTATAACTAGAGCCCAGTGCACGAATTTGTGCACGGGTGGTGGCCAGCCGGCCCGGCCCCAATCAGGGTGGATCAGGGCTGGGCCTGTCAGGAGGAGGAGATGGCTGGAGGTTAGCCAGCCAGCCAGCCTTGATCGGGCTGATCAGGGCCGGCTGGCTGGGGGAGGTGGCCGTGGGTGATTGGCCAGTGGGCCCCGCTCCCCGATTGGGGTTGGGGGGCCGGTTGGGGGTGGGGCCAGCCATGGGGAGGGGCTGTGGGTGGTGGGCTGGCCATCCCCACCCCCAAATCGGGTGGGGGGTGCCAATCGGGGCCAGCAGCCTGGGGGAGAGGCCATGGGTGGTTGGCTGGCCAGCCCTGCCCCTGATGGGGTGGGGGAGCCGATCTGGGGTGGGGCTGGGTGGGGGGAGGGGCTGTAGGAGGTTGGCAGGCTGGTCTCGCCCCCTATGAGCGGGTTGATCTGGGGTGGGGTCAGCCTGAGGGAGGGGCTGTGGGCTGATCAGGGTGGTAGGGGCCCATTGGAGGCATGGCCAGATGGGGGGAGGGGCTGCAGGAGGTTGGCAGGCCAGCCCTGCCCCTTATTGGGGTGGGGGTGGGGGTGCGATCAGGGGCAGGTGGGCCAGTGGGAGGGGCTGCGGGCTTATAGTGGTAGGGCAGGCTGATCAGGGGTGGGCTGGTAAGGGGGAAGAGAGGGGGCATTTGACCAGTGGCCGGCTCTTGATTGAGGTAGGAGAGTCCGATCAGGGAAAGGCCGACGGGGGGGAGGGGCCATGAGGTTGGCTGTCTGGCCCCACCCCCCTGATCCGGCTGGTTCGCTGGCCGCATTGGGCATCAGAGCAACTGGTCGTTACGGTCATTATGACCCTTATGGTAGCTGGCTTTTTATATATAAATAGATTATTTTACATATAATCTTTTTTTTGAAGTCCTACATTTTATATTTTATTTTGAAAAAGGTTTGCCAAAACAGGGTGCAATTTTAACAAAATTATTTAAGAGAACTCCTGACCTGGACTCTCATCTTGACTTACTCTCTCATAAGGAAGCCTATGTGCATTCTCAACAACTGTGATTGGCCATAGCACCCTTAAGTTAAATTGAAGTAGGCCTTTTTGTTAAGTCATCCATGACATCTTTAATGACTTCCCATTTCCTACAGAATAATCTAAATATTACCTCACCTATAGTCAATACAATCTACCCCGTGGATTAAACATCCTTGTTCCCCAAAGCTATTATACACTTTCAACCTCTTTGCTTAGAACCTCTCCTTTGCCCAGTGTCCCATTTCCCTGGCAAATAAGCACTTTGCAGTGATCAGAGGCCAGTTTTTCTCATCCTATAATCATACGATTGTCTTTCGCAACCTTATTAAAATTTAGCCAATAACTGCAGACTAGCAGTATCGTTTTGAACGTTCCTCCTGCCCTCTAACACAAACGCCATACAGCTTGATTAAAAAACACTTCTGCTTTATACAGAAGAAAACACTTCGAGGCGATAAGATTGGCACCTATACTTGGTGAAAATCTTTATTAAAGGAGAGTAAGATGAAAGTGACACATGCCTTTACTAAACATTTTAACTGAAAACATGCAAATGAATATTCTTTACCAGTGAATAAATGTAGTGCCAAGACTCACTCTATAAAAATGTGTCCTCTAGTTAGAGTTCAATGGCGTCTTTCTCACTCTCTTTGACACATCACTTGTGATTTCCAGGTTTCTATTTCTTTAAAGTGAAGTAAGATCACGAACATAGTTGTGAATACATCTGAGTGCAGAGTCTCTCTAGATTTTTATGACATTTCTTTGTCAGTTGACTTGCCTACAATTCATTGCAACAATTATTTTTAGTGATGGGATTTTACTGAGGCATTGCAAAGCATTCAGTGCAGTATTCATAACAACACCTTTCTTTTCTGTACTTGTTTTTTCATCATTTCATGTCCTGTTTAAGTACAACATGTAACCACATACCACATACAAGCTTTACCAAGTTTGGGGGAGGGGCAGACAACTGATTCTCAGTACTAGATAAACTGGTATGAGTGAAGCCCACGATAGAGAGACTCACTCCCATTGAGTGGATATTGGCACGCCAACAATGACTGTCAGTGGGTTTTACAGAGAAAAGAGACATGTTGAATCTGGCAAGAAAATTACGTGATGATCTGTTAAGAGAGCTACCACTTCAAAAATATGTATATCACTTTTATTCACTTTTACATTTCCAGATTCTCTCTACCCCAATCTTTTACATAATTTCTGTGAAATAGATCTAGAAAAATAATTTTTTAAATAAAAAGAGCTTCAGGGGTTTTATTAAAAGGAAAACAAAGCAGGCATTGGAATCAATGATACAGTGTTAGACAATGAAGTCTGAATCCATTCCACTTCAATAGAGGTGGTGGGCACCTCAAGACAGAGTTTAGACTAACCTCCACCTGCCCGTCTCCACTGCTCCCTTCCACCTTGGCAGACAAACTTATGATTGGCCAGCATGAGAAATGAATTGGCAGTAGAGCAATATATATGCAACTATGATACATTTTTAACCCAAACAGCTATTGTAACCTATATTTAAAATGTATACGTATGCGTTAAAACTTACAAAAAGAAAATTCTCACAAACTTTTAAATTGCTAGAGAGCAACTGGACCATCGAAAAACTGTTGCTATTCAGCATTAAATGTTACATTAAAAAAATCTGAATAAAATATTTTTCAATACTTAAATTCAATACTTAAATACCTGCTTTACTCCACAAAAACATGAACTATCTTAACTAAATGGAAGCAATTTTGTGTAGAACAAGGCAGCATGACAGAAGCAGGAAAATGCAGTAACAGCTTCTAGCAGATTTTAAACAACAGTCTTTTGTGGACATGTACCTCAGAGGTAATCAATTCTAAACTCTTCAATAGCCCCTAGAAGCACCACCACATTCCAATGCAATACTGGATTTTCACTGACTTCTACTAATATATGGCTAAAGTTACTAGTAGTATAACCTCTGGAAAGCCACTCCCCATGTCCCCAGCTGAAGATGGAGTATAGTGTGTCATACACTATATGACTCAAGGATACAGTAAATCTCTACCATAGTCCCCCTGACGTGCTGCAAGCCCAAGGTGGCTGGATGGTTCGGCACATAGAGATTCAAAAGGTGATCAGCCCCCTAAACCCCTCCCATGCAATGCCCAGGCTGTTGAAAGCTATGAGGGTTGCACCTTTCATTCAGCTAACAACTGGCCATTTCAGTAATGCCTGGCCTTTATTGTTGACTGTGCGTTTTACATCTACTACTGCTGCTGGGCATTTAAACCTTGCCCAACATGGTGGCCCTATGCCTCCCGCACTTTCTCTGTTAGAGAAAGGCTATCAGACCATTTCCTCCTTGGAGTCCCAGACTTCCTAAAGTATTCTGTTATGCATGGAATTGTATCCCCCTCGCCCCACAAAATCCCTTATTGAAGCCCTAACCACCAATGGGAATATATTTGGAGATAGGAGTTTTAAGGAGGAAATTACGGTAAAATGAGGTAATGAGGGTGGGGCCCTAATCCAAAAGGACTAATGACTTTATAAGAAGAGAAGAAACAGCCAGAGTGCTTGCATGCAGAGAGAGGGCCATGTGAAGACACAGTGAGAAGGTGGCCACCAGAAACCAAGCCTGCTGGCACCTAGATCTCGGACTTCCAGACTCCAAAACTGTGAGACGCTAAAATTCGGTTGTTTAAGTCACCCTGTCTGTGGTCTTCTGTTTGGGAGCCCAAGCAGACGAACACAAGCTCCCAAGCCAGCCACCACTATTGTTCATTTTACCCCTTCGTGCCCCAATCTCTGCCCTCCTCTCTAACCTGCTTTCCCTCTTTGGGGTTTGAAGAGAGAAGATCTTAAACAAGATAATGTCATTCAAATTATATTTAATGGCCATCAAGAAGAATTTGATGTCTTATCCCAGTGGAACCTCAGCTCTTAGAAACAAATTCTGTTTCCCGGCTGGGTAGGAAAATAAATATTCTTTGTTCTTAATGAGCCACCCTACTCAAAAAATCGGCAACAATCATTTGGCTTTTAGCTTAAGGCACAAAGGAAAAACTCAGGTTGCGTTATTGTAACCCATTTCACATATTTATTTCTTAGCACTAAAAAGAAGAATGTCTAGACTAGAGGAGTGACTATAGGTCTTAGAGCCAACCAGATACAGCTGATCTTCCTGAATCTCCATTTTCTGCCTTCCTTTAAAAGTTGGGACAGTGCCCAAACAGTGTGGTTCAGTGGTTGAGCATCAACCCATATACCACGCAGTCACCAGTTTGATTCCAGGTCATGGCACATGCCCAGGTTATGGGCTGAACCCCCAATCGAGAGTGCAAGAAGCAGCCAATCAATGTTTCTCTCTCATCTATGTTTCTATCTTTCTCTCCCTCTCCCTTCCTTTCTCTTAAAAAAGGAAATCAATAAAAATCATATTTTTAAAAGTTGGGACAATAATATATGTGTCATCAGAATAAGGTGATAACTGAATGCTTTCAGTAGCTGTTCAGTTTGTCCTCCATTTGTAATACTGAGCATGACACTGTTGAAGGGATCACGTTGTCCTTCATCTATAAAAATGGCAGACAAGTATGAATGCATTCAGAAGAAAATACTTTTTAAATAGTTAAAAGACAAAATGTTGATACTGGAGCATTGTTTCAGTATTCGAAAAATTTCTTCCACGGAGCACCTCAATTCTTCTACCATGTCCAATTAATCAAAAGCTGTTATCCTTCAAATGAAGCACTTCAGTTAAAAACACACTCAGAATTCAATGAGTCACATTTTGCCAGCTTGTTTAGAAATTAAAATGTCATTTGCTCCTGGAACATGTTTTTCTGGTTTCATTGAAGTGAATGTCATGATTTTTAATGAAGAAGAGCTCAGTGGACATACCATGAGATAATATATCAAGGGTTTAAATCTGGAATGGACTGTATTTTCTAAAAGTTTAACCCAACCTCTGGAAGGCCAGAGAAGTATATAAACATCTCATGTAGGCTCCCAACACAGGAAAAAATTAAATAGGAAACAGGGAACTATGGTGTGATAAGGATTTTCATATGTAGGGAGAAGGTATACAATTAATTGCTGATGTGGGTTCCTCCGACCCCTCAAGTGAAGTAGGTCTATAAAAAGCAGCAAGCTCTGGTTTCTCTGCTCTGGAAATTTTCACTCCTCAAAAGCTTAAGGAAATGACCTTCTAAAAAAAAACTAAGGGGTGAAACAATGTCCTATGGTTGCATACACTCACCTTTGTCATGATCTTTTTTGTCACTGCCCAGCTCATTTGCTTGTTTGATATAAAATGAATTGAACCAATCTTTTTGTGTCTGAGGCATTATTCTCTCCCATCTTTGAAACCAGACTACTCCATGTGGTCAGTCCCAACTCATTCCTTATACGACAGAACAGGAAGCTAAGGTTCAACGAGCAAATCGCATATTTCATTTTGTCAACGGTGAGGTCCCCTGAAAACCAAATGGCTTGAGGTAGTAGGAAATATGTCACCATCAGAAAGATAGGGCACAGCATTGGTTAAACTAAAATTTTTGCGGCAGTCATCAAGGCCACTTATGGCATGAAAAATAAATTCACACCATGCTTGTTTCCCCATAGAAATATTAACCAGGCCTTTCTGAGGAGGGTATCTGTGAGGGATGAGTGAACACTGCTCTACAGAAAACACTCTTACACATCTGCAACTCCTTCCTGAAGCCACATATCTCAAGTTTGGGGTGCAGTCAAACCCCAAATTGTCCTTCCAAATACATATAACCATGTGTTTTCAGAGAAATCTGAACCCATATGTTTCTGATTCACTTGAACAGCACTGCTAAGACTGCTCAAAGTATTTTACAAGCTTTTCTCAGGAAACATTTTGTATTTCAAACTCAAGAGTTATATTTAACCCAAAATAAACCAAATATAAACCCCTACCTATGGGGCATTAATTTGAACCAAAGACCACAAAACTACCTTTTAAAGAGAACAATTAGTTTCCGGGACATGCAGGGCCAAGAGCTATATATTCTTTCTAGTATTTCTCTAGCTGAGCTTGGTAAGCCACTAAAAGAACCACTTTTTAATCAAATTGAGAGAATAAAGCTTTATAGTAAATCCAAAATGGCACTTTATTAAATCTCTACTTCAAATAGATGTTATCATTAATAAACTTAGTTTTTAAAAAAAAAAAAAAAAACTTTAGACTAAGAGCACATTTAAAAAAAAATAAAGGAAATTGTCAGGTAATTTAGTTAGCCTTTCAGGCTTAAGTCTGTGATATAAATTGAAAATTAAGGATATTTATCTGAATTAAATCCTTTTAAAACATTCATAAATTTAATAGTAACGTATTATGCACAAGGGATTTCAAATCCTTGCTTCTAATATCTACTGGATTTCAAAAGCAAATTCTAGACCAAATATTTGGAGTAACCTGAGTTTTGCCGATATACTATCTTCTTACTAGTTTAAAGGAGGTTTATAGAAATGGGACCCTGGAGAGAAATGATTTCTTCCCAACCATAAAACCAGGTGCATGGGAGGGTTTATTAACAGTCAGCACTAAATGGGCTTTCCTGGTGAGTATGTGGAAGTTGCTAGGATTTCCTCCAGCAGTAAAAGGAAATAAATATCAATTAGTTGTGTTATCTTGTATGGGTAAACCTCAATGGGAAGTAATAATGAAGGTCAAAAGTTTTAAATGTATGGAATGTTTTGTTGGAATATATATATATATATATATATATATATATATATATATATGTAATCCTATATAATAAAAGCCTAATACGCTTAAGTATCCGGTTGTCTGGTAGGCCGTTCAACCAATCAAAGCATAATATGCTAATGATATCTTAAGGCCACTCAACTGCTCACTATGACGTGCACTGACCACCAGGGGGCAGATGCTCCAACCAGTAGGTGAGCTTGCTGCTGGGTCCGGCTGATCGGGACTGAGTGATATGGGCCAGACATGCCCTGGAGCCCTCCTGAGGTCCCTCCCAGGACCTGATCGTGCACTGGTGAGGTCCCTTGGCCTGGCCTGTGCCCTCTCTCAATCTGGGACCCCCTCGGGGGATGTGGAACGACCAGTCGCTATGACGCACACTGATCTCTAGGGGACAGATGCTCAATGCAGGACCTGCCCCCTGGTGGTCAGTGCACTCCCACTGGGGGAGTGCTGCTCAGCCAGAAGCCAGGCTCATGGCTGACGAGCACAGCACCAGTGGTGGGAGCCTCCCCACCTCCATGGCAGTGCTAAGGATGTCCGATTGCCGGCTTAGATCACTCCCAGCAGGGAACAGGCCTAACCCGTCAGTCGGACCTCCCTGAGGGCTCCTGGATTGCAAGAGGGCACAGGCTGGGCTGAGGGACACCCCCCCACACCCGCCAAAGTGCACAAATTTTGTGCACCGGGCCTCTAGTATATTATATATGTAGTATATAATATATGTGCATATATACAATTAATGTTGAATAGAGGCAAACATTATCAAATTAATAAAAAACATATGACCCATATGGATAATTTCTTGTTGTATGAACTTACACAAATGTCCTTGAATGCCAGGAGCTGTTAGTTGATATCAAACTGTGGGAGATCACCTTGATGACTTTATTTATACTTTACTTAATCAATAAACCTCCACCCCTGAATCCACTTGCATTTTAGGAAAAACTAAGATAAAAGGAAAAAGTGATCAAGAAAAATACTTTCCATTTTCACCTCATTCAGACTTTAAGGTCTCATAAATGGACACCTCTAAATAGGAAATGAAACATTTCCCAAATTATAAATGTATTTGCTCTGCCATAAAATGAAAAGGCTGGGATTTTTAATAATTGCGTTCATCATTTTCCTTTTAAAGGTAAATTCCACCCGTTTTTAAAACAAAGTGATCTTTCCTTGTCTATAGTCTTTTAAGTCAAGGAAGGCTGAGCATTTTTGGCTGTTAAAACCGGCAGCTTTTGCTGTTGAAGCGACCTTCTAAATCTTCCTTCAGACCCATTTACTTCATGAAGCTTTTCATTTAGGTCTTATCAATGATGCTTTACCCCTTCATACAATGTGGTTAGAGAAAGGTCACAAGAAAAACAAAGGAAGGTCAACTGTAGATTCGATTGTTTGCTGCCTCAGAGTTCTGTTAACCCTCAGGTGTTTTTTCACTTAACTTCTCTGCGAGCTTCTATTTGTACCTTAATCCAGCAGCCAGCAAGTCTACTGCTTGGAATGAAAAACATAAGAATCATGGGACATAACCAAACAGTTGTCCTGTGATTGCACATAAGCGATCAGAATTATTGTCTTAATAAAGCACATCATTTTCCTCAAGGTAAAATCTGACTTCCACTCTGCACAGCATCAGATAATGTATATTCAATTTGGGAAATTTATTTCTCCCATTTTAGAGGAAGATTATTTCCAAAGATTTAATGCTTTGGAAGATGAAAACATATCCATTTCTTTATGATGTGCTTTTTACTCTTTCATTCCTTAAATAAGAATGATTAAACAGATTCGCTCTACAAACCTGATATAAATAACATGTATATAATTCAAATAAAGTACATTCATTCTTTCTCTTTTCTCACCACTGATGAAACCACTATCATAGGCAGTTCTTCAACAAAATAACATTGCTCTGGGGATGAGACTGTTGGAAAGGAAACAAAGTCACAAGAAAGTTCTAGGGTCTTCAAGGTGAGCCATTCTTTTATAGGCTTTGCTCAATCAGAAATTAAAATAATGTGCAAAAAGACACTTATGGTGTCTCTACTAAGGCATTTAGGGCCAAGGGCTGGATTTAGAAAGACAAAATTGAAACTAGAATAGATTTCTTACTCCCTTCTCATTATGCTTTGGCAATGAAAATATATGTGCAAAAGGTCCTACATGTAGAGGACAAACTGGGCATAAGTATTAAATCAGATTGGCTTCCACCTTCCCGAGCAGACCCACCTCCAAGGGTGAGTGGCCCCTTAGGTTTCCTCCAGGACATTTTCTTCCTCCCATGTAAGGAGGTGAGGTGACATCCAACTGACTTAGAAGGTCGCCAGGGAAGATTTTACTCCCCGCCTGGTGTTTAACCACTCCTACCACTAAGATAAGAAAGGTTAGAAAAGAGCTGACTTTACTGTATCGAAAGGTATTACAACATAGATTGCTAGTGACAGCTAAAAATAACTTGCCATATCCTTAGAGGAAAAACTGAGTTATAAAATGTTTCCAAAGTGCAAGACAAGTACCACAGGTGACAAGATACATTTGTCAGACTTAAGACATCATATGCATTAGGCCAGGTAAAATGAGCACCCTTTATTTAACTTGGAGAATAAAATTTTCCCCAAATCACCCTCTTTTGAAATAAATACCCAACTGGCAACTTTCAACACTTCTTTGTTATACTGAAATTGATTGTGAAAAGGGGCTGTGGAGAGAAGAGATAGAAGTGGTATTCAGTGATGAGTCTGAGTAGCTAAGTTCTGCTCCGCCTCATTTGTAAAATAAATGAATGGAAAGGAGGAAAGAATGGACAGAAGGGGAAAAGAAAAATGAAGGGAAAGAGAGGGAGGGAAGAGAGGTAGAAGGAGGGGGGGCGGGGAAGAAAGGTACATCATGAAGTATCGTATTACAATGAAACCTAAAAACCTGACATCCTACGAATTGGTTCACCAGCACTGTGTATTTCACTATGTTCTGGGGTGTTAAGACTCCCAGATCTGACAGTCAACAACAATAACCATAATAACATTCTTCTTTCTAGACTCCTAATGGAATAGTAATACTGGTAATAATAGCAGCAAGAAAGCAGCACTGATAATTCCATCAACTTCCATGATCAGTAAATGACCCCTATCCTATTGGATCAGGCAATTGGTACAATAAATGAGTTCACGATAAATGAGGATTTTAATACTTCATACCATAGATAGGCAAAAATTAAAAAATATTCCAGTCCTCTCATCTTTTTCTTCCTCTGCATAACCATAATTCATTCCAACTCCCAGGAGCTAAAAATTCTCTCTCACTTTAAGTAACTGCTCAGCTACCTTTTACAACAGTAACTGTAATTTGCAATTTAAAAAAATCTCAAAGCAAACTTCTTCCATGTTCGTGTTTATGTATGCAGCTTAAATTACACTGTTTTGCATCCATAAATATGCAATATTATCATGTTACTGAGTCATTTGATGTTTTGATAATCACATCCTAAAATCTAAACTCCAGCAGGTCAGGGTTCCCTCATTTCCCTGATTTCTATAGTGATGCATTCTACAGAGATTTAAAAGGTGATTGGAATTTGTTAATTGATTGAGCATTCAGTAACTTCAGAAAATTAATAACATAGACCAAAGAGATAGAAAAGAACAAGACAGGAGGCCAAGAGAAGGATGAAATAATTGGCTTAAACAAGATGAGGGCCTCTTAGAATAACAAGCAAAGAGGTTCATGTTCTCTCTCCCTTCCCCTCTGTAATCCTGATGTCCAGATGAAATGAAAAATTGGGTCACTCATTCAAATTGTGTATCTAACACCAGGCATCCGGATATTTGGCATCAAGTGGGGAAATAAAAACATTGGGTGCTTGACCATTTTTTTTTTTAGCTTTTCATTTAGATCTTACAATTTTAGATAAAGGACCAATGAAACATTACTGATAGAAGTGATATTATGATGAAAATAGTGGCATAACTGAGTTATTTTGGAAGCTGTATTCTGAATAGAGCTTATAGATGGGAAAGGAGAGGTGAGATTCAAGGACATGGAAGAGTAATGGTGTTGGTTTAGTTATTTTATAGGTTGTCACACATTAAGATGACAAAGTGTTCACACTGAAGGTATAAACTACTTCTTTTTTTAAACAACAGTATATTTTAAAAAGAGAAGAGACAGTTTTAGAATCACACATACTCTAACAATTTTCTAATAAATAGCAGCCCACAGCAGCTGGTATGACACTACATCAGCTTTTCAGCATTTCAACTCACATAGTAAACTGAGCATTTGGGTTTGTCTCAACAAACTCTTGCCTGCTAAAAACGGAGGGTTTGACAGATTTTTAGAACTGTTCCATGAATCCTAATTTATGAGCAACAATTGGTAAGTGAGCATGCCAGTTAAACCAAATAGTGAATGTTAATACCAAATAGTGAATCTTAATTCATTGACATGGTATTTCCATGTATAAACGAAAAATAGTTTGCAAAGCAATTATGGGAAAGTGTTTACCGATTGAATGTTTGCATCATTTGTTAGTTTGCATTTCTTGATTTTTTTGCCAGTAATTGTTTACTGAAATCTATCTTGCACAGCAATTTACATTTCAGTTAGTGTCCACTCATCATTGACTTTGACACTTATTTCATTTAGAATAACAATCAATAAATCAGGGTCATTTCCCAAGGAAGCCTTTTCATGCAAGAAGCATACAAAATTGTCAAATAAATGAAAATAGCCATCATGAATTGTTGAGCTCTGCAGTGTCATTTCAAATTAATCTCTATAAGCCATTTTAAACCTCTTGACAATAGCTCTAATACTCAGCTTTCCTCTTTTCTGCTAACAGCAGGAACTGAAAACGTTGTTGGCATGGTAAGAACCTGAATGCTATAACAGACAAGAGAGAAATAACCAAGTTCCCATTGTTCATGTGAGAAGCAGAGTGGGGGAAACACGCTACCTCATGAACATGCCCACAATTCTGCATGAGACAGAGCTGGTGGGCCTCTGTCAGGAAGGTCCTGCCCAAGAGATAAGAAAGGGAGTGAGCGCAGTGTTCATGGTGAAGGAAGTTGGAATTGCATAACCGGTCACCATTCGCTTTCTTTGTATGGGGCATTGTGTCTAAGCATGGTGTAAATAACAGCGGCCTTGATATGTACGAAAAAAAATGACCCTTTTATTCTCTTTTTACTTTAATTAGCACAGGAGTCTCATTTTCAATTGAAAACATATTGGAAAGTTTTCTCCGAGTGCTTTATATGTAAAATAAAGTGAGAGTTCTACTACAGAAAGGGTATGGCGCATGTGGGAAATGAAAAAGCAAAATCTACAAGAATTAAAAGTAATCCGTTTTCAGGTCAATTGTTTTTGGAATAAATGTAATTGTTGTAAATAGTCAAAAGTCCATGGGCACTGTAAGAGAATCATGAAAGTAACACTTTTAAAAGAGAACTCTCTCAAACTAAGTTATATACATTACCTGTCAATATAGCAAGTCTCCACCAATGAAAAGAAAGTGACTCAAGTTTCAGGGTTTATTGAAGATTCTAGGAATGGAGGAAGTAACCTGCATTTTGAAGAAATATACAGTAATAGTTTAAGCAAAAGCAACTATAGCTATTGAAGGGGAAATATAAGTCATAAAAGTGCAAATGGGTCTTTTGACACATTGTCAAGTATTTAAATGTAGTGAAATAAGGGGGAAATCTTAAGGCTATTCTAAAAAAATTAGTATTAAAAATACTTTTTAAAATTTTAAGGAAAATTTGTGCTATGGTATTGTATGCACAGATGTGATCCCGTAGCCCACATTCCATTAACCACTGGTTTGTATAACAAGCTAGAAATATCTTGGCTCAGGAAGTAAACAGACATTCAATCACATTTCTTTCAACCACCCAATAAGTTAAAGTGAAAACAATCCAGTATTGATTATATAGGGGTCAAAAGACAAAGAGGTTTAGAAAGAGTTTCATTCATTACAAAGAATTCTACAATCGGGGACTATAAGAGTTTCTACCTAGAATAGATACACTTTTGTGGCAAAGAAAAAAAATCTAGGTCAGAACAGTTGAATGAGAAATATCTGTAAAGGAAAAAGCAAAGACAATACAGCCTTCTAGGGAACAGCATACAATTTCAAAAGTTGGGAAATGAGACTAATGGATAGAATCCATGTAGACATATACCAGGCATATGAAATTGCTGATGCCAGTAAGCTCTGGATTTTCATATTTCATTCTGTCTCTTGCTAAATGACAATGTGATCATTTCATTGGCCTTGACCAAACTTTTTCACTTCATCCTCCCAAAATAAAAATATTCAGACGAGGTAAAAACTCATTCTAAAGGTGCCCCACACACCCCTTTTCAAATTATTACAGCAACCTGTATCTAAAAACCTTGCTACCACAATTCTGAATGCATTCAAGTGGAACACAGACTTGTGCTCACAACCCCAAAACTCAAAACTATAAAGTTTATGTTGTGTGACAAAGAAATATTATGTCTTTGAAAGGAGAAATAGCAACCGACAACGAAAATTGTATTCCGGAAATAACCAGGTGATTTAAAGCTTTCTAGATAATCACCAGCAACTAGAATGATAATACTTTAATAACATATTATATTTAAATAGCACCTTTCAAACTCCATCATGTTAATCTACACAACATGTTCACAGGTAAAAAGGAATGGATATTACTCCCATTTTAGATTAGAAAATTGAAGTGTAATAGAGGATGGCTTTCCCGAGGTCTCTCCAGGTCTTGGCAGTGTACCCAGGATTAGCTACTCAGGTGTGCTTTTCATTAGATTTTACTGCCTCCAAACTGACTTAGCTGATGGAACGAGTTGGCCTCCAGTGCATTTTTTCAGCACCCCTCTGTAGACGAGAATTTCTCAGTGGTTTGACCAAATCTCAGGCTTTCTCCACTTCCTGCCATCACCTGGTGGGTGTCCTGTGATGCCTTCCTGGGACCTACAGAAATAACACCCACAACTCCCCTAATCCATTCTTAGTCCTCAGGCTTTGCCACTGTCTAATGCAAAGAATCAAGTATGCCATGAGTTAAGGTTTTCTCAAGATAGAAATCTTTCTCAGAGTTTTCTCAGCTCTGGATATATCTACCCAGTTGTTAGAATTCAGCCTCTTCCTGACCTTGTCCTTTGAGAAATGTCCATATTTATTTTTACTTTATTTCTATCCTCAAACTAAGCTGACCTCCCTTTGGGGCCCAGCCTACATTTATACAAATCCAGGCCCTTTTCCCTAGTTCATGAAAAATGCAGACTTAAGGTTCCAACATTCTGGGCCAGATGGCTAACTCCAATTCCAACTTCACAGTATTCCTAATTCGACCAATGATGCAGCAGAGACTCAAAAAGGAGCAAGACTCATTCTCACAGACACATCAAATGTCAGCTTGAATCCAGGTCTTCAGACATCCAGATCAAGGTATCTTCCAACATCAGTGATTGCCAGCCACTCCCAGCACAGTGCAGAGTTGAATGTCATTGTATATAATGAGTGATGCTACCTTTGGGGGTGTCCTCAGGAGAACAGAGTAGAGATGAGAAAAGAGTTGAAAAGCATTGAGCAACACCATGCATCCTACTCCAGAATCTTCCTGCACCTCCCTTCTAACTCATGCTTGTGTTTCCTTCTCCCACATGCTGTTCTCTGAGCAGTGAGGTCTCACCTTGTTTCTCATTTACTGCTCAACAGGGTCTAAGTGCTCTTCAGACAAGTGATTCTTTTCTTTCACGTATTACAAAGAGCTCTATACAAATACACTGTTTATATTGAACAATCTGCAGATGACATGCTGTCTACCACAAAAGGACATTTTCATATAAATAATCAGTAAGACTATTCACAAGTGGCTTCAGGGAGATGTTCTAATCCATGTACAAAGTGATAATAAGAATAATACCTTTGTATAGGGATTTGTTGTATATAACACATTTTAAAATATATCGTTGCATTTGTAGGCAAATTATTTAGCCTCTCTGAGTTTTATTTTCTTCACATGTGTAAGTATTGTTACAAATATTCCATGAGATGGAAACATATTTAGAAGATTTTAGAATTGACCCAAGAATTCAAACACCATTTATATTATGATTTTTATTGTCAATGTGTTTTTCAAAATGAGAACGAGTATCATCTGCCATTGATGTGAACATCAAATACAGTATTTTCATAGTCACTGTAAATATTAGCCACCTTCAAAATGTTGCTAAGCATTTAGCAAACTATTCAATGTTCTCTAAAGATCTTTATTTAGTTGTGATAAAAATTATAAATTTTGCAATAGGTAGTAATATTTCCTTTGAGATAGATATTTTTAAGTCAATCCCACTTGATATTGATGATTTGTTTAGTCTGACTTGTTAAGTAATCTTGTGGATAGAGTTGTCCACTGATTGTACAAGACATTCTTTGGGGGTGACCTAATTTATTCACTTGGCTCAAAATCCATTTCAGATACCAAGGACAGCCAACTGCATATCACTAGCCCAGACTTCTCTGAATTCCTGCTTCATGCATCTAATGCCATGTTTGATGCTTGATGTATTTATTTATATAATCATTTCAAAATTAAGATACATAAACTTGATCACTTGATTCAATTTTCATGCAAAATAAAACAAGCTAGTAAAATTATCTTTTGGGGTTTTAATGACATCTTATATAATAAAGAGCTAATATGCAAATGGTTGTCATGCCCTCACATCATCACACTGTAATGGCTCAGACACTCAACACTGGGGAGAGAGGAATAGGGACTAGCCAGGCACAAATGAGCTCATGAGAGAGGAATGGGGATGAAACCAGGCTGTGGCCCGGGAGAGGGACAATCCGCATGCCCCATGGTCCCCATGGTCCTAGGCACCAGTGGCTGCACCTATGGCCTGGGAGAGGGATAAGCCACCCACCCTGCAGTCCTGGGCACCTGTGGTTGCAGCCTGGGCAAAGCCACCCACCCATGGTCCCCTGCAGCTGCAGCCAGCCTGGGCAAAGCCGGCCCAGGTCCTGGGTGCCTGCAACCATCCAGAGGGAAAGCCTGAGCCCCGGGTGCCTGCAACTGGCCAGAGGAAGGAATCCTGGGTCCCAGGTGCAGGGTGAGGCAGAGGCAGTTAGGGGCAATCAGGCCAGCAGGGGAGCAGTTAGGGGCAATCAGGCAGGCAGGGAGAGGTAGTTAGGGGCAATCAGGCAGGCAGAGGTGGTTAGGGGCGATCAGGCAGGCAAGCGGTTAGGAGCCAGTGGTCCCAGATTGAGAGAGGCAGTGGGACATCCCTCAAGGGGTCCAGATTGGAGAGGGTGTAGGCTAGGCTGAAGGACCTCCCCCCCGTGCATGAATTTTGTGCACCGGGCCTCTAGTTTTATTATAGACAAAGATGTCTTCGATAAATTACGTTGGTTATTTTCCCCCCTAATAGCTTCTTTTAGAAGATTCCTACAGTTTACACACACACACACACACACACACACACACACACACACAGACATATCTTAAATAATAAAAGTGTAATAGGCTAATTAGACTGGATAGCCAAGCATCCTTCCAAATGTCCTTCCGGACAAAGCTGCAGCGGCTCTGAGGGCCGAGGGCAGGCAGCCATGGTGGCCAGCAGTGGCAGCAGAGGTGGGGTGATGCTGGGTGGTGCCTTCCCCAGATCATCCCAGTCACCTCCCACAGAGAGAGGTCTACTGATGGTTTAGGGCCACGGGGAGCAGGCCTAAGTCATCAGTAGGACATCTCCTGAGGGCTCCCATACTGTGAGAGGGGGCAGGCCGGGCTGAGGGAACCCCCCCCCCAGTGCATGAATTTTTGTGCACTGGGCCTCTAGTATAAAGATATAGTCCCAGGAAGGATTTGTAACAATAGATAAATTTTGTTAATTTAATAATTCTGAAGCTGAATGTTTAAATGGGCTTCAGAGCACAGAATTTTAAAAAATCATTATAAGGCTGACTCAAATACTAGAGATAAATGTATTCATTGTGATGCCCTGGAATCTGAGATGCAGGTAGGATGTTTCACAGGTTGAATGGAACAGCAGCAGGAGCACATTATCAGTTAAGAACAGATTTCCTGTTTGTCAGTTTAGGAACTGTTCCTGTATGTGTTGGCTGATGGCCTCTAAGCTAGTAATTATTTTATTAATGAAAAAATAGAGGAAATAAGATCATCCATTATGTCCTGAACAGTGTCTCTTAGCTTTCTCATCACCTTTGTATTAGACGTTAAATTGCCCCTCACAGACACAAATGAGTACCAGTCCCCAGGCTTCCCAGAAACACCCTCACACCAGGCTTTTCTCTGAATTTCCCATGAGTCCACTGAAATCCTGGGGGCCAAAGTGAGCGATCCTTTAACACAAAGCAGGAATTTCTTTGAAAAATCCCTAGTAGATAGGTTTCCTCTCCCAGGTATCTTCTCCTTTTTCCCAGCCAAGGGCTCAGCTCCAAACTCCCCTAACTTTCCTCTCCAGCAGCGATCCATCTGCCTTGCCACCATGATCCTTAGATACACACAATAGCTTCCTTTGGGGAACCTAGACATAACTTATTCTTCTCAACAGGGTTCTAATTTAATTAAATATGTTTATAAATTTGGGCCCAACATCTTTAGTCTAGAATTTCAGGCTCTGGTCCTAAATGACCTTCTTTTCTGTCATAGCTACCACTGTGGGTACCATGATTTTAACTGAACCATATACTTTCTTTGCCCTATGCAGCTTTGGCTTATAATTCCAAACTCTGTGGCTTTGTGTGTGTAACTTTTTTTGCCCAGTGTCAACTCCCTTCAATCCGACTTTTATACTTTATTCCAAAAGAGCATCTCCTTCACCAACTTTCCCGAATCTCTCCATTCAAACACTCTCTTCCAGCTCCAAATGCCTCCAATCATTTATGTAAATACTTATTATGATTCATATCCTGTACCTCAATGGATTTTAGTTACTGATACATTTATTTAATTTCTCTCATTCCTTGCTCTTTTTTTGTAATTTTCCAAAAAGTATGCTGAAAGAATACCGTATGAAACAATGATTCAGATATGTACTCTGTAGCCAGAGTGTCTTAGTTCAACTCTTCTACTAGGTTTATGAACTTAGGAAAGTTACTAAATATCTTCATGCCTCAGTTTTCCCATCTTTAAAATAGCATAATAATCAAGCCTATTCATAGGCTTATTCTGGGAATTAATTGACCTGATACTTAGAAAGCAAAAGTAATCAATATACTTGTTTAACAAATAAATACTTGAATGAATTATAAGTTTATCAGAATAGTTGGATGTTAGGTATGTTCACTTTCACAAACAGGGAGTAGCAAATTAGAAACTCAGATCTCCAGCAAAGGTAACAGAGATGAAATCAGACAGTGACCATAAAGTAGGCATCTGAGCATCATGAAAAATAGTGGTCCCACAAAGCGCAGGTGGTGGATGTGTCATGAAAGTGTGCTGTACTTTTTAGTTCACAACCTACTTTCTTTTACTGGGTGAAATAAAGTTTATGGGTTCAGCTATCTACCTTTGTCTTGAGTTTTTATTGAGTGATAAAAGATAGAAGAGTACAAGCAAAGGAATCAAGGTGGAGAGTGACCAACAGAAAATGACAGCTGAGAGTGGAAAGAAAGCAGTGCACGGACAGCTGCTCTTGGCATGATGACCACAGACCACCTCAGGCTATGAAAATGTCTGCAGGTGGTTTGGCAGATGCAGAGGAAAAGCTTATTTTATACGCATACACTGTCCAAATATAAATGCAGGAATTATTCTCTGAAAAATCTTTTGAAGTTACTTAGAGTCCGTATGTTTTTACAGGTTACACACACACACACACACACACGTGCACACATATACACACACTGCCAAAATGGCTTATTTCAACCAACGTTGAACTATAGAGCATAGCATCTCTTCTAACACATCATATCAGTTATAACATTTTATATTTTTCAGCTTTGCATTTAATTGCTACTATGGAAATATACTTATTAAGTTTATCAGGGGATTAAACTACAATTTACAACTAGTAAAAGAAGTCGAAACATAAATTCCATAATTAAGAACAATACTATAAGCATAAAAGGTGATAGATTCCAGTGGGAATATGAATTATAAATTTGGGTACGGTAGGACAGATGAATCTACAAGTGAGGTTTTATAAAGGCAGCTAAAAAGAGAGAATACAGAGTAAGGATTTCTATGGAACTATCTGTTTGCTGCACTACTTGGCATGTTATCTACTAAGAAACATTTCTAACAAAGGCATGAAATCACTAAAACTCTTTGTTGTTTTAAATTTAAATCTTTACTTTTAAATTTTTTCACTTTTCTCAAGAACAAGGGGAAATCATGCACTTGAAGAGAGTCAGTAAAAAAGTTAATGAGAGGAAGCAGAGGGGACTACTGTGTATTTCCTCAATTAGATGATGTGAAAGTCACACGGTGTGCACAATATTTAAAGCAAGAGAATAATTATTTTCCCAGGACATGTTTGCATACCTTTTGCTTCACAAATGGATGAATACACTGGTGTGTAGAATAAGAATCAGGTAGTGGCCCCTGTGTAGCAAATATATGGGGGTGGGGGGAGTGTTGAAAAATTTTATTCTTTTTTCCATTGAATGCTCATGCTCATAGTACAGGTGAAGAGATACTTCATTTACCTTGTGACGACTTATGACCCAAGTATAAACTATTAAAAATATGCTGTGATTACTATAAATGGACCCTAAATGTATATAAGGAAAATCTTTTTTTCATGAATAAAAGTTGTTGGCCAAATGTCAAACTGTGTAATATTTACTATTTACAAGGAACTAATGGTGATCCAAAATATTATTGCTAAAGAAAACAACAAAAATTAAAACATGATATAACTACTCCATATCCAGTTCTTCTTTACCTTCTACTATATGAATAAATAAGGAACAATAAACTGTTTTTAAGTAGGTTCACAATAATCATTCAAGGGACTCATGCAGCCCTTTTAAGAACAGGATAAAATCCAAACATTTCATCATAATCTTTTCTATGATGTCAAGTATATACTCAAGCAGTACATTATAGCAATCTATTCAATATCTTCAGTAGTCAAAGCCTCTCTTCAGAATTAAAATATAATGAATACTATCAAGGTTCTGATATAAAGATTCCTATAGAAGACAAAACTGGTACAGAGATCTTACTGGCCCAAAATTATGTTTTTTGGTAAGACTTATTGAATTTCTTTATTTATTAGTAAATTGATTCTGCTTGTTGCTATATATTTTTTAAAATTCTGAAACATATTCCAAACATGAAGAAACACTTTTCAGAGACAAATGCTCAGAGCTGATTTACACTCCATTGGCCATGATCATCACCAGTGAACCCTGAATCTTCCTACTCATGAGGGTGACCTACTCCCCTGCTCAACTTCTTCAGCTGTTAAAAGTGGCTCCATTGAAAAATCTTCCCATGATACAGGATTCATCTTCAGACCAACTATCTAGAACCATTTGAATAAGTCAACATCACTAGCTACTACTCCTGAATAACTGTAACATGAGTCAACATGACCCAGTTCAGTAGAAAAAAAGAGTAAAGGCAGAACCCAACTAAATGAAAACATGTTACTTTTATTTCTTTTCAGAATTACTTGCCTTATTCTTTGCCCAAGGGGATTGCTTGTATTTTTTTGTGGTTGTTGATTCATTTTAAAAAATGAAAATGTTAATAGCAACAAGACCAGCAACAGCTAGTAGTTACTGTGCACCTACAAAATGCTTGAAAGTATGCTAAGTGCTTTCCATGGAGGGACACGTTCATCTTCAAACCAAATATATGAAACTAGAGGCCCAGCGTGCACAAAATCGGGCGTGATTCGCTCGCTTCCACTTGTGTCAGCTGGCCGCCCCACCCATCAACACTTGTAGCTCGCTGCCCCGCCCTCCGCAGCTCCTAGCCCTCCACTGCTTGTAGCCCTCGCCACTTGTAGCTCTCCGAGGCTCTTAGCTCTCTGCCGGGAGTTGCTCACGCCCCACCCCACCCCGCCTGCCAGGAGAGCTGCTGCTCCTTTGGCCATGAGGACGTCAGGGTGTGACAGCCATGGGCCTTTTATATAAGAGATAGGAGGTACAACTGAGCCCAGGGTGGGACCTCCCACCAGTGGTGAGCATGATGAAAACCCAGACAATTTGACTCCAGTCTGTGTTCTTAATCATTGTTACTTCACCTTCCTATTTGTATGAATTAATTCTGTTTCTTAGATTTTGAACCATATTGTGTTTTAGTATTCCACAAAATATTATTAAAATGTTAAAACTTTCTTTACCTAAAGTGAAAAGCTTCCATTATTTTGAAAATGCATTACAGGGAACACCTCATTTCTCAACAATGTCAGACAAACAATACTACATATATTTAACACAATATTGATCTGTCAATGCTGACTAGCTAGAGTAATATAGGAAAATAGGAATTAAAGGAAAACACTTAGTCAGACACTGAAAGAGTTGCCTCCAAGCTCCTGTACTGAAAATATCAGCTCCAGAAAGTAGAAAAGGATTCTAAAAAAAATGGCCCTATCATGAGACAAAGTAGATCCTGATTGAAATCCAGGAGGGCAAGGATGTTCTTTGACCCAACCATTATTTCCAGCACCTAGCCCAGTGCAAACTATAAGAGTCGGCACTCAGTAAACATGTGTTGAGTGAAAGAAGCAAGAAATAGTCATATGTTCAATAAGTAAGCCTACCAAATAGGGGAACTTTGTTAACCAGTTCTCCATATGTGTTTAAATGACTCAGTTTGCCATATTCTTTAATTTCCTCTTAATTCCTTATACATGTATATACATACATATTGCATAAGCCACACTAGCTCATATTGACTTATAGATTGCTTGGTTATCTCCCACTCATTTTATTTTTAATCTCTTTAAAATTTGTTCTACCAAAAATCAGACATTCTTAATGAGAGAAAGAAATTTCACATTTTTTTGTGTGTGTGCCCTCAATAGGAAACTATACCAGAAGAATTGACTCTAATCAGACTGTATGATCCATCCATTTGATTTTGTTTCTTCAAAGGTGGAGTCCATCAATTCACAGATGTATTCCTAGAGCTGAACATTTTATAGAATTTAGTAGGCACTCAATAAATATTAATGCACACATTATTATGCAAGGTATATGCAATCCAGCCCTACCATTCATAAAAACCTTTCTATTTTTCTGTCTTCACACAGAGACCACCCATAAGAGGACCTTTATAGTGTAACTTGGGATTAGATATGGCAAACTGTCAGGGCTTATGCATCAGCCCACCCTCTTTCACACACATGCACAAAATTTAAATTTTAAAATGCATAGAAAAACTTAGTGAATTTTGGTGTCATTTCCTGAGATGAGGAAGATTAGAGGAGGAGCAGATTTGAGGGGAAAATCAAGTGCTCTATTTTAGACATTTTAAGTTTGTATGTAATGTAAGAACTGTTGAAAAACACTGGATATATAGACTTTCATTTTTAGCAATTTAAAAATTTAAAAATAGTTAACTAAAAAAATAAAATGTTTATATCCAATGTCATCCAGTTGGGAATCCATAATAGATTTTTTAAATGATTCTTAAGAATGCAAATTTTTTATATTAGCTATTGTTAAAATTATTTTGACATATGGTTTCCAAAAGAAATAACTTTTTTCTTCACCCACACATTCACACACACACACACACACACACACATGCACACACACGCAACATGCACACACACACAGGCAAGCATGCACAGACACATGCAAAATCATGCACACACACACAAGCACCACCTACATGTCAGAGCAATAACACTGTATGATATTCATGTAGACATAACCTAAAACACGTCTGTAAGTAGTACATCTTAACTTTTAGAATGAAAGTGGCTTTATGCTTCAGAAAACGCTAACTCATTCTCTTGAAAAACCTTAGCAACATTTAATAAAAGCAGGTAGAAAATCCAACTTTCTATTCATCTTACACAGAATTATACACATGCAGGAACATTTTTCCATATTTTATAGCATATTAATTTTTCTAGTATTTTGTAATATTAGAAATATACTTTATAGTATGCATAAAACACAAAACATACATGTATCAAATGGATTAAAGAATTTCAAAAACTTCATGTTGAATTTGAAATCTCTGTAACCCCCCTTTTTTTCATCTACCTTTATGATGATTTTTTTTTAAAATAAGTATTCTTATCTACTCTGTACTTGTCATAATAAATTGGAACAAAATATCTAGTTACAAATACTGGTCTGATAAATACATGTATTTTTGTCAGATTGCTTACAATTAATTTTTGTTCTCATTTCTTGAGTTTTCTTTTCTGCTTGAAGTCAAATTACTGATATAGTAGCAAGTCTATGTGTACTTTGTGATAATAAAGCAAATAAACTTAATTTTTTATTGATCTCAAGTAAGACCCACATGGTCACAGTTACAATTTTTCATGGTTTATATTTGAATATCCTGACTACAGTTTCTAGATGTATTTGCTTTAATTCTGAAATAAACCTGTATCTAATAGCAACGCTTTTACTGCCATTTCAATATCGAGTTCCAGGCCCTTCACTTCCATGCCAACATGCGACAAAGGAAACACTTCCTAGAGCATGGGGAGAGAATTGGCTTCTCCACTTGGCAACAGATCCTGTGTTGATGATTTTTAAAAGAATAAGTGTTCAGTTCAAGAGCTCTAGAGAGGCTGATGACTGCAGCTCTGGTCATTTGAGGGAAAAAGGAAAGAGATTTTTTTAAAGCTGGGGGGAGGGGCATGGAATAAACACATTTCCTTTCATTTTAAAAAAATTAAAAAGCAAAAACAAGTTTTGAGTAAGAACATATGTAGTTCCTTATAATTAGAAGAAAAGCACAGACACATAGATGCATGTCTTTGATGTCTTTGGACTTCAGATCGATTATACACATGCTAATGTTCAATTTCCATAAAAATAAAGCAAATGACAATTATATGTTGGCTTAATTTTGTTATGACAAAGACACTCTTCAGACCCCTTAGCAAGAAACTTGGCACTATTCCATGAGGGTTCTTCACTCCTAGAATATACAAAACTCCATGAAGAAGAGATTAACTAATTTGTGTAATAAACAGACCAATATCCCCTCACTGGACTTTGGGGTCTCAGCTATCCTATAATCAAGAAAGGATACAGAACCATTGGTGGTTTGTCAATCTCCTTGCACATCAGAGGCCTATAGAGAATGGATTAGGTATGGATTTCAAATCACCAGGCCTTTGGATCTCTCAGGTATCCTGGAAAGAGTTTTAGAACATATGACTGACTCTACTTCTGATAGACTACTTTCCTCCAATTTCTATTTGTCTCTTTCGAGGAAAAGAATGCAAGGTCATTTTTCAGAATTTAAAAGATGTTGCCTAATGTAACTTTATCATTTAAAAAGAACTTAAATCACCCTGTTGAAGAAGGTTAATTAAAACTTGAGCAAAGGTAAGTTTCTAAAAATAATCAAACAAACAAAAACAATGTAATAATGAGAGAAAAAACTGATTTCTCATTAAATAATTGTGTGGCTTTGATTAGCTCACTTCACTTCTTTGGTTGAATTTCCTTTATACAATGGAGGGCTTTACCTAGATAACATTGAGGTTCTTCTACTTCTAAAATGTTATGATTCTATGCCTGAGGAAGTTTGCTTGCTATGAAGGGCTTACCTGCCATGGCTTATAAACACTCATTGGAAAATCACGACAGGATTGTGGCATCCATCTCTAGCATAAATATAACTTCAAGTTAATCTCCATTTCTTACTCTTTATATATATACTAGAGGCCCAGTGCACGAAATTCATGCATTGGGGCAGGGTACGGTCCCCTCAGCCCAGCCTGCACCCTCTCCAATCCAGGACCCTGGGATCGGGCCTAAACCGGCAGTCAGACATCCCTCTCACAATCCTGGACCCCTGGCTCCTAACCGCTCACCTGCCTGCCTGCCTGATCACCCCTAAATGCCTCTGCCTTCTGGCCCGATCACCCCAACTGCCCCCCTGCCAGCCTGGTCGCTCCATGCAGCCTGCTGCTCAGTCATTTGGTTGCCCTTCACTAACCCCCCTGCTGGCCTAGTTGCTCCACGCAGCCTGTTCGGTCATCTGATCGGTTGCAATGGTCGTTTAGGCTTTTATATAGATAGATATTTTTAATTGATTTCAAAGAGGAAGGGAGAGTGAGAGAGAAATAGAAACATCAATGATGAGAAAGAATCATAGATTGACTACTTCCTGCAAGCTCCACACTGGGGATTGAGCCTAAAACCTGGGTATGTTTGCCCCGACCAGAAATAGAACTGGTGACCTCCTGGTTCATAGTTCGACACTCAACCACTGAGCCACATCAGCTAGGCCATTTCTTACTCTTTATAAAAGGTGGAAGAGGCCACTCAGGCCCCAGAAACAGTAGAATTGACAAGGAGAAGACTTGCTGAAGGAAATCATCTCTCAACTCCTGTACATCCTCTCTTCTCATCATCCTCTCCCAATAGATGAGATGACAATGGGTGGAGAGGACAGGGAGGCTCCCTGCAGTGGTTTGCTTGTGTTGCTGTGCTGTGCTGTGTTGTGTTGTGTTGTGTTGTGCTGTGCTGTGTTATATTGCAGTAGCCATGTAGTAGTGGATATCAACTGAAACATTTTGTCTGTTAGAGTTCAATACTGAAATGACCTTAGGAAATCATCAAAATGATACTCAAATATAAAATAGTTGCTTGCTGAGAAAAGAGCTAAAGAAGAACTCAAAAATGCACACACCTCTCAGAAACCCACCCTAACAACTACCTCATGGGCTCCTGTTCCAATGCTAAATAACCTTTTTAAATTCAAAGCCGAATCTGTAATCTTCATATGACAGAATGCAAATGCACATGTTTATACTTAAAATGAAAGGCAGGTTAATATAAAGGAATTTTTATGTCTTTCAAATGCTACATTAAGTGACACAGATCTCCTGAAGATGGTATTAATTTCCTCTAATAATAATTTCTGGGTCATTAAGTTCATTGCATTTTACTTTACACTCTTCTTATCAAGTATACAGTACCCTGTGTGATTTCCCCCAGGAGCCCGGCTGCCATATCAGAAAAGCTCACACTTTCAAAGGATTAATAACACCTCTCGGGTGCTTTTAAAAAGCCCTCGCTAATCTCCACGCTTTCACTGATGCTGACCCGGCCTGGCCACGCTTCTGTCTGCTAGAAAGTCTACATTGACGTGGGGGAGGGAGGGCAGCCTTCTAGCTCACCACAGATGGGGAGCAATTTCGCAGGGGCAAAATGGATAGGCCAACTCGTATTTCTTTTATTTCTTCTTCACCTGGAAGAAATTGTGAAAATAAAGGTCATGCTCATATGAATAAAGTGGCCTTTTGCTGAAAAGCATTTGAAAGGATGTGACTATTTAGAAGAGCAATCCTAATTCATGACTTCATCCAACTATGTGCACTCAGAATACATCAGCCAAAGAATTAGCTTGATTAGTGGGAGCAGAATTATTCGCTATTTTAAAATCTGTGTCTTTCTTAATAATGCTACATTTATTTAAGTTGTTATCAACATTGTTTCATTTGCAAACTATAACTATTGTTCTAAGATAATATTAATTATTGATATTAATCACAAAACCCTTAAAAGCATAGTTCCTCCCTTGAATGTGCCAGATATACATTTGTTTCTCACCTAATATATGGTAGTGTTTTAAGAAGACATTACAAATCAATAAAGTTTTTTTTGCCTTGGGAATTATGATTTTTTTGAGCAAGTGTACCTTAATTAACTGAATTGGAATTCATTCACTTATTAATCATCCAGTGTGTGTTTCTGTGAAGAGGGTAAAAAAAATGATCATGGATATAACCTCTAATCACAGTGGATGTTCTGGAAACAGTGCGGGAGTTGAAAAGCTGTGTGCTTGGTGAGAAACTCCCGCAGTTCTGCACCAGCTACAAAAATCTAACCACATAGAATTTGCATATTAGTTCCCATGCGTTCATCATAGGTGATCATGTTTGAACCACATTTTCTATAGAAACCTTAGAAAGGTAAATAAATCTCCGAACTCAAGTGGCTTTTTCATCCATCTACACAATCTGTAAAATGGGCTAATGGTTCTCTGCTCTCTTCCAGGATTGAGGTGAATATTTTTCATGATTCAAAACAAAACCCTAACTCTCTAGTTTCAAAGGGTTACACATACAGTGTGATACAAATGTACTTAGCATACTCAAATGTGCAAAGAAAATTAGGGTTTTACATTTTTTTTTCTATACTTGATCTCATTTTCCTTGCACCCTCCCACTCCACTGAGGGCCAGAAAAACAAATTTGCCAATTAATGCTATCTCACCTGCTCTCTGTTCCATCTCCTCTTCGTTTACAATAGTCCCTTTCAGGTAGAGGTCAACTCTCCACTGTTCCCAACAGGAGCAGCTGTGCTGTGGCCACCACGGGAGGTGCCACACATGTTGTTCTCTGGATTTTCTCTGGTCATTGACGCCCTGTATGGTTCAACCTGCCCTGTTGTGCTGGATGTTTGCAGCGAGTGAGTGTGGTTCCTTCTGAGCTGGACCAGAACCAGGAGGAGTGCCCACTGGCTCAGACTTCCCTATGCTTCTCACACCATTGAGAGACTCAAATCTGCTTGAGAATCTCATTTTATCACTGGCCTGGCTGGCCCATCTGCAGTGACCATGGCAACATCTCCAGCAAGCTCTTCGTCCAGCATCGTCTACTTTCCACAATTTCCCCAAGGACCACCGGCATCCTGGATACCAGCCACCCACGATACCAGCCACCCACATAGGAGCTGGCAGAGTTGAGGTCCTCCCCCTCTGCCTCCGCTACCAAACAGTTTTATTCTGATAGGCACAGGTCCCGAAGCAAATAGGGCAGAGCCCTCTGCTTTCAGCCATTTTTATAGCCTTCAGGGATGTTCGTTTCATGCGCCTCCATCTAATACCCCCACTGCTGTGTCCTAGCCCATGAGACTATTCATTTCTCACTCAGGGACATTGGAAGCCCCTCTGTAGGACTTCAGTGTCTCCAGGGTGAGTGAACTCACATTATACGGGAAGCCATCTTTCCTTGATTTATATTCTGGTTCCTAGAAACAGACTGGGCTGGTGGACTTTCTGGTAAGAACTTCTTTTTACTTTCTAGATTTCGTAACCAGGTGCCTGTGGGGTCCAGTTCCTCCTATTCTCAGTGGCTGGGGTTTTCCTACCTTCCTGTTCTTTGCTTTCTGGGGAACTAGGAGAACCTGTTGCAGCGACACCTAGTCTCAATTCCGACCTGAAGTGCAGTATGGACAATCTGTGCCATAGTTGATAAATGATCAAATACCGTGGCTCAGATAGAAAGGTGTCCTTGAGGGAGGACTAGGAAATAGATAGGTCAAGAGACAGAATGAATCCAAATGCCTAACAGATGCTTATATTTTTTTTTTCTTTAAGTTATGCTGTGTCACACCTTTAAATATAATTGTTGATTTTTTTTTTTCAGAAAGGTTTTGAAGTGGCAAATGTTAACTAAACTTTATGTCCAATTTCATGTTTTATTGACAGATGAAATACCTTTTTTAAAAAATTTTCTGGACTTTAGAGTATAAAAGACCTCTTTCAACTGAATAATTTGGTAATAAAATATTTGATGGAATTAAAAATATTTCAGTGTCAGGACCTTTTTTAGAGAAGTTGTGTTTCCCTAAAGATAAGCACTTTCCCCATGATAATGTTTCTTCTCTCCTTCAGACACTTAATTTTATATGACAATCTGAGCATAACCAATCAGTGAATGTTTACACAGTGCACTCTCTGGGTGATCACAATGCTAAGTCATGGAAACACAGAGGAAGTCAAAGCTGACCTGGTCCTTGCCCTCATAAAGCTTATAATCTGGCAATTATTTACTAGAGACAATGCTGGCTGTGAATTTAGCATAATGAGGTCTGGTCTGCCTACCAGTCAGGTAGTATATCAGCATAGTCTTGATTGATTGTTTAGCTTTTCTAAGACTTGATTTACTCTTCTATAAAATGGAGATAATCCCACCTGTCCCATCTATTTTAAGATATTATCATGAAGCTCAGATAAAACAAACCACAAATGTGAAATCACTTAGTGAACATTAGAATCCTCTGCAAAGACAAAGCGGCAGAAATAGGATGATGAGACGTGCAAAACCTGTGTGCTCATCACAATACTGACAAAATTACTCTATGAACCAACTCTGAAAAAATATTCTCTGCTCAGACAAAGCATTGTCCTGCTTTGGTGGATGTGAGGTAGTTGAATAGTCCTTCATATACACTGAAGAAGATTAATTTTGCTTTCAGCCAACTGGTATTTTGCCTAAGACATAGGAACCCAAAACTGTAAATCAAATCATAATGAAATAATACACTGCTGTGTATTGTTTAAAAGTTTACAAAGCACTTTTAATTCTTTACCTCATTTAGTCTTATTTAATTCTGATCTTAATATCTTGTCTGAATGGGTCATTTTATTATTATGTAATTTCTTGGCAATGACAGTTTAAAAATGTAAAATGCAAAAAGAAAAAAATGCCAAGTACCTTCAAATATTGTCTTGAAAATAGAAATTCTAGTCAGCTTTAGGAACTTCCATGTCCAAAAGGGCCACTTTTTAAAGGCAGCCTATTTGATGCAGTATTCCTCCGTGGTGTGTTTCTCGGGACACGCAGTGCTTTCCCTTGGCTGGGTACCATGGCTGATGAAGGAAGGCTCTCGCGCTAATGTAAAATTCATCAGAGATGCATCAGACCTTCCGGGGGCCACTGTGAGGCTCTCAACCACTTGACCTCTTGCCAAGAGACCCAGGCGGAGGCTGAGGCTAAGACTCCTCTGCTAACACTTTAATGCAGGAAAATGGGACGAAAGAAGAGACTCACTATTTATTCCAAATAAAACAGGAGAAGTTGGCTAACAGGCAGTACTGACTTACTAGAGACTCTTGGTGCAAAGGAGTGTGGAAAGGACAAAAATAATTCTGAACTACACACTTCTTGGATTTTTACTTAAATATAATCCAAGTGCAGAACAGTATTTGCTCTAATGTGTTATTGCTAGTTTATTCTGTTTCTATATCTGTGTAAACTATGCTTTAAAAATATTTTCTGTGAAAACTGAAGCTATATATACACAACTAAATGTATTTCAGATTTACTTTCATTCTATAATAAATCTCAAAAATTTTGGTCGAAAGACTCTGTATTTTGTCAATGTTTTATTTTCCTGAAGTAATCAATAGCTCCATAAGCTTTTCTTAGTTTTTCTAGGATAAACCATGGCTCTTACCAGTAGAAAGGGACCCATATACCTTCACAACACCATGATACCCAATTTTGTGCTTCTACATCATAAGATAGTCAGGAATTTCTTATTGAACAGAAGACAATTTTTCAATAAGGACTTTAAATACTTTCAAAACACAACAGCTTTGTGTTGAATTGCATTTATGAAAATCATCAGGAGGAGGATTATTTTGAGGAGTAGGAAAACTTTTGAGAATGCTTTAGTTATTTGAGATTTTTAAAAAGGCTATGAAAACTGAAGCTCTATGAAGTGATGTTAGAATTGCAAATGAACCTAGATTACTAACCTACTCGCTGGATATCAGATTCATCTATAGAAACAGAAAAAGGAGAATTAGAAGTCAGAGCTTATTGGCAGCCACGCACTGGACTTAGTGCACAGCTTGTCAGTGCAGAAAGGGGGTGCAGTGAACCCAACAACCTCACCTAATAGAGCAAACCAAGACTCTGGCAAGTTAGGGGACTGCACAAGTCTGCAGAAACAGCTGGGGATGAGGAGGAAAAAAGATTTCAATGCTCGTATGTCCTAGGCATCTTACTCTATGCTCCAGCATTTATAAATAATTGCTACCCTAGAAATCTGAACAATTTAATGACCTCTTGAATCAAAATAATTAAATCAATGCTCAATTTGATTTTTTTATATATTTTTGAATGATTATTTTTTAACTAGAGGCTCAGTGCACAAAAATTTGTGCACTCGGGGGGTCCCTAAGCCCAGCCTATGCCCTCTTGCAGTCTAGGACCCCTCGGAGGATGTCCACCTGCTGGCTTAGGCCTGCTCCCTGGGGGATTGGGCCCAAGCTGGCAGTCAGACATCCCTCTGGCAGCCCAGCAGCCCTCAGGGGATGTCCACTTGCCAGTGGGGAGCAGGCCTAAGCTTCAGTCAGACATTTGTAGCGCTGCTGAGGAGGCAGGAGATGCTCCCACCACCACCGCTGTACTGGCAGCCATCAGCCTGGCTTGTGGATGAGCAGAGCTCACCCTGTGGGAGCGCACTGACCACCAGGGGCAGCTCCTGCATTGAGCGTCTGCCCCCTGGTGGTCAGTGTGTGTCATAGTGACCAGCCATTCCCAATCCTTCTGCTGTTAGGATCAGTTTGCATATTACCCTTTTATTATATAGGATAGAAGCCTGGTGCATGGGTGGGGGCCGGCTGGTTTGCCCTGAAGGGGGTCCTGCTGGGGTGCCTGGCCAGCCTGGGTGAGGGGCTGATGGCTGTTTGCAGGCTGGTCAAGCCCCCCCCCCCCCCCCCCCCCCCCCGGCGACAGAAGCTCCCAGCCTCTCCTTTTGTCTTTTTTTTATTATTATTCTGGGATTTATTTACCTTCTCTAATTGAAACTTTGTAGCCTTGAGAGGAGCTCAGAGCCGGCCAGGGCGGGCGAGAGGGAAGTTTGGCTTCCTCCATCACCAGGGGCAACCCACGCCTCCTGCTCGCTCCAGCTCCGTGACCACGGCCAGCTGAAAGCAGGTATCTGGGGTTTATTTACCTTCTATAATTGAAACTTTGTCACTTTGAATGGAGCTCAGAGCCACCACGGCAGGCGGGAAGCTTGGCTTCCTCCATCATTGGGGCAACCAAGCCTCTTGCTTGCTCCAGCTCCATGGCTGCCAGTCACCATCTTGGTTGGGTTAATTTGCATATAGTCACTCTGATTGGCTGGTGGGCATGGCTTAAGGTGTAGCGAAGGTATGGTCAATTTGCATGTTTGTCTTTTATTAGTGTAGATAGTAACATCTGTCACCCTAGCCTGGTAGCCTAATTGGTTAAGTGGAACAACAAATCAATGTTTCTCTTCTCTCTCTCTCTCTCTCTCTCTCTCTCTCTCTATCTCTCTCTCTCTTCCTCTCTGTTTCTCTCCCACCTCTCTCTCTCAAATCAATTTTAAAAATTTAAATAATGTCTATCTTCATTATGCAGCACATTGCCCAAATTCCAGGTATTGACCTTATCCATGTTACTCAAACTCTGATCCATGGCTAGCCCATTTATAAAATAAACAAAATAATACCTCCTTGGTATGGCAGTCATTCCACTGCCCAGAAATATTCCAAACATTCCCCTCAGGACACAGGATAGGGATGAGTTTACCTCCCATTCTCCTGAAATTAGGCAATGGCAATGTCACTAACATGACAACAGATGTAAGCACATGTGACATGTGTCACTTCAAGGCAGAAAACTTTAAAAGTTAGCATGCAATTTGCTGGTTCCTTCCACTGCCACAGTAATAAGCAACCTTCCAGGTGGTTTCAGAAGCTGCCATCAGTCTGTATCCTCGAGTGGAAATAATGTTGAGCAAAGCCCTTGATGTCTCAGAATGGACGTGTAGAATCAGTAGTAAAAAGAAGAAAAACATTGCTTTTGTTTCAAGCCACTAAGTACTGGTGATAATCCATTACCACAGCATAACCTAGTCTGATCTAACTGATTCACCTTTGGGTTTCTTCCAGCATTACAATTGTTATGTTTAAAGTCACCAATTTCCTCTGATAGGCACTCAATTCAGTAATGTCAACTAGTTCGACTACCAGTAACAGTAATAGCACTTAGTAACTCCTACAGCAAGTAATCATACTTAATGTACATAACTGAATTGAACAGACAAAAAAATTATTTTATACAACACAAAAAAATTATTTTATACCACTAATACACACACACACACACATACACACACACCAACATGCACAGCACTTTGTATCTAAGTACTAATAATTTATTTGTGTAGAGGACTTTGTCCAAGTACTTCAGTCTTTTATTTCACTTGAACAAAAATTATTATGCAGTATAAAATACTTAACAGCTGAATGCTCTTAACCTCTTATGGGGCAGCTGTCCCCTTTTAAAAGTTAATGAAAGTTAGCAATCTTCTCTTCAAAACGTCACATGTAATCACAAATGCATATTTTGCACATAATCATAGGAGAATTAATAGACTCACTGTGGCCCATGAAAGAGCCCTGGCCAAGATTTTTGACATTAATGTTCTAGGATATTTCCACCTTTACTAAGGTTCTGTAGCATATTAGCATATTTCCTATATCACACGTAAGCATTTATTGAATAGTTTGAGGAGCCAAAGCAAGAGAAAAAAAATGTCATGAAATTATAAAATACATATCCCATCTTATGCAATTTGTGTAGAAATTCTAATAATCCTTGTCTCTTACCCTGAGCTCCTCAAAGGAATGAGATGCTCCTCTCATTCCTCAGTATTTGAAGGTTCCATATGAACAATAACTATAGAACTGCCATAGGCAAGAGACACAATGGAGGAGGAAGAGACAAAAATAGTGCTAAAAGACAGTGGGAGAAGTGGGGACTGTTGGGTCCCTCAGTGGCAGAAAATGCCGGGAACAGTTGCCCAGTGTTGAGATTTACTCTTTGCTCAGGCTGCCTCTGCACACTTAGAGGATTTCCACTGGCCTGCAGAAGCAACAGAGCTTTGTGACTTAGGGTACGAATGGTATACCGATCTTTAGTCTTCAATCTAAAACCAAAGATACTACTTCAGCATTTAGTACCACCAATGGCGAAGGTAAAGGGCAACCGCAAGTTGATTCAGCAAATTGGATTGCCCTCAGTGCCCATTTGTAGTCTGTAGACATAGATTTACAGGGTGAGAGTGTCTTACTCATTATTGGATTTTACAACCTGGATTTCTCAGGAATCTGCTATAGACCTGAATTCACTTCTTAAACCAGAAGCAGACTAAAGAATTAACTTGAAGATAGAAGTTAAAATTCTCAGTAATGGAGATAAGAGCCTTATCATTTTTGTAGAAAGTACCCAAGCGTATCTGTATGCTATCTCCCTGTGTTCTAAATGAGCTGTGGCTCTGAGCCAGCCGGGTTCTGCGTTCTTATCAGCCTCCATGGTGTGCACATAGCAACACACCACAAGAAGATAAAGGTTCACTGATCTTTGCAGCATGGCAAGAGTTTTTGATGAAGATAGTAAAAATCCACATGGTGAGGACTTAACCCACTGCCTACACGTTGGTAATAGTTTCAATTGAGAACACTTTCCTCATTTTTCTACCTATTTTCGCACATACTTTTGCCTAGGACTGTGGCATGTTAGTGTGTATGCTCAGTGTGTTACACAATTATACACACACGCATGCACACAAGGGGTGTCAGCATCCATATCTTGATAAACAGAGGAATTCTATATACACTATCCTGCACTTCGCTTTTCTCTTTTACTTTATAGTGCATCTTGGAGATGCTTACATATTGGCACATATAGATTAGCTTGACTTTTTCAAAAATTAACAAGATTAACTCATGCATTTTATTTTTAAAGTATTAAAAGAGTATAAATGGGAATGAAGTGAAAACTAGGTGTCCCTCCAATCTCAAATCTTTGCCCCCCCTACCCCCCCCCCACCATGTCTTTGCCCAAAGGCAGTTGTTAAATAGAACTAATGTAAATACAGGGTGGGGCAAAAGGAGGGTTACAGTTGTTCATCTGAAAAATAATACAATAATTAATAGATAATAGTACAAGAATAAACTCTATGTTTAGCATACTCACAACTGTAAACCTCCTTTAGCCCCACCCTGCATAAATATATACGGACAAAGAGTGAGAGAGAGGATTTAAAGATGGCTGCAAATTATTGGCTCCCCACCCACGCACAGGTGGAGTCTGCTTTTCCATCCCCTTGAATCTGGCTGGCCCTGTTACTGCTTTAACCAAGTGAATATTGCAGAGAACATCAATGACTGTTCTGGGCTAAAGCTTTGGAGGGAGCTAGCTGCCTGCTTCTCCTCCTTGGAAATTAGATGTCAAATAAGAAGGCTCGCCGAGACCGGTTTGGCTCAGTGGATAGAGCGTCGGCCTGCGGACTGAAGGGTCCCAGGTTCGATTCCGATCGGGGGCATGTACCTGGGTTGCGGGCATATCCCCAGTGGGGGATGTGCAGGAGGCAGCTGGTCGATGTTTCGCTCTCATCGATGTTTCTAACTCTCTATCTCTCTCCCTTCCTCTCTGTAAAAAATCAATAAAATATATTTTTTATAAAAAAAAAAAAAGAAGGCTCACTACTCAGAAAGCAACATGCTATGAGGATCATTCTAATCACAACACAGTCCACACACAGTGTTCAGGACCACAGTATCCACACCCTCATCATAAAGCACATTATCCCATTCAGTTGGTTTAGTATATATATCTATCTATATATATATAGATATATATATTTTTAACTATGGCTGGTTTTATAGCATATTTTTGCAGTTTTGACAGGTTGTATATGTGCTTGTGTGTGTTTTTTCTGTGAAATATCTGCTCATTTAATTTACTCTTCAGATTGCTCTTCTTTTTAGTGAGTTTTATATAATGAGAAAATTACTTTTATTCTATGAATAAATTGTTAACTTTTAGTTAACAACTTTTTCACGTTAATATTAGTTTCTTCCCATGTTTCTTTCAGCTATTTTATATTTTTATGTTTTAAATTTAATATTTAGAATATCTTTAATTTCTATAGTTGTCATAAGTGACATAGAGATCTAGTTATAACCTTTTCCAGGTGGCTATTTCTCTCTGATTATTTAAATGCAAGCTTTGTATACTAAATCCTCATGTCCATTTGAATTTTTTCTTCTGTCTTTTGACCCAGGCACAAATAATTGGATTTAGTTTATTTTCAATCTGATCACTTTCAATATGAAATAATAAAATCATTTGACATCTATAGATGCCATTAATAAATGTGAGTTAATATTTCAACGAAAAGAGTCTAGCAAGGTTCATATAAATTCAAAATGGTCATCAAATTATAATAATATAAAATTATTCTTCAAAACCTGTAAAGATTTTTTTAGAAGTTCACATTCTCTGAAGAACAACAAAAAAAGAAATGGCTCTTTTCTTTAATGCTTGAAACACAATTGTATATTTTGTAACTTTTTGAATTTGCAAGTTAATTATAAATTCTCAACATACAAAATGAAAGGTTAAGTTATTTGAGCAGACAAGGGCCAATTTTCTCTGGAAAAATAAAAGTAGCCACTGAAATATATAATTACTTGAAATTATAAAGAAAGCAGTACTCATGGTTCCATTGCTTTGTATTATAGTTTTTTCTGCTTGATATTATAATTCATTTTAAAATGAATGTTCTTCTTTTCCCCATGAGTAGTGAGTTTAATTATTAAAGCAAAAATATCACAGTGCATTGAATATAATGTGTGTTAAGTAAATGTCAGATCAGTGATATGAATGCATAGACCCACTGCCATAGACTTTTATTTGAAATTTCATCAAACTCCCAAAGTCAAAGACAAAGCATGCCATGAAAAAAAACTAAAGATCACTGTACAAAATTGTCAAAAGTATTGTTTATCATTGCCTCCACACACGGCCAGACCAAACATAATGATTTGGAAATTAATTAAGCAGTTATATATAACTACTATATTATTCATCTATTTTTTTCTCTATATACACTTACCTTTTAATTAATTTATTTAACTGAAACTCATAGACACAGACAACAGTATGGTGCTTACCAGAGGGAAGTAGGTGGGGGAGTAGTAAAGGGTGGTGGGGAGCAAATATCCAGAGACAGAAGATGATTTGACTTTGGGTGGTGGGCACACAATGCAGTATACAGATCATGTATCATAGAAATGTACACTTGAAACCTATATGATCCTATTAACCAATGCCCCCCCTACATTTAATTTAAAAATACTGCAAACATTTCTTAGTTAAAATTTATTCGTAAACTATTTATATCTATGCTCTGTGCTAGAATCTGGAGATAAGATGAAGAGCAGACAGAGCCCTTAACGGGTTTTTATTCAGGACATTGAGTAAAGACTTACTAGGAAAAAACACAAGCCGTGCTATCCTAAAGGTATGTCCACGGGATTAGAGGAAGGGGCATCCGATGCACACAATGGTTTGGGAATACCTTGCACACAGATAGGCAATAGAGCTGGTTCGTGAAATAATGGGGGAAATGCACTCCAGACAGAGGGAATTGGGGTTAAATGGCACTGTGGATAAGCTAAACAAGCAAACAGAAAATCTTTGTTGGTTAGGAAATGAGTTCTGGATTTAGGATTAATAACTATGTGTTTCACTGACAAAAGTTGGTATGTAGTTTTTTCTTCTCTTTTTCTTTTGTCCTGGCGAAGAGAAGTCAGAGACCTTTGCAGTTCTTGTTCTGTGCCGCCCGTGTATTAAAGTATATACAAAAGAGAAGCTCAGCTTTGCTATTCACCAGCCCGAGGCGTGGAACTCCTATTGAAAAGAGAAGGAAAGGACTTCTGTGAAAGGCAGTAGCACTTTATTTCTCAAGGTAAAAAGTAACCACGTAATAGCAACGTAAATATATGACTGTTGACAATGTAAGTGCCATGTAACCATAGAGTAATTATCTAGTTCTCTCCTTTTTTAAAACAAAGACCAAGCTGAAAATCTAAGAGCTGCAAGTTGCATGATGATTATTCCGTTCATTACTTGGTAACTGGAAGTATAATTATCAAGTAATCTGCATGAGCATAATTACGTATTTACATAGTCTTTGCCATGTAATTATAGAGGAGTTCGGTGATTATACAGTACACTCCTTGAAAAAGAAAGTGATACCAAAAAACAAAAAAAAAAATCTGTGTGAAGTAGTCATCTCAACGAGAAAAAATTAAACATGGGGATGATTTATCTTAGAAAAGTCCTAAATCATAATATAAGTGAAAACAATAAAAATTAGGTCAATTTTCAATCATGAAAACAATCAGAGTCCATTTCATGAATTCGGAAGCCTGCTGAGATAGATGGTCAAATCATTTCATCTGTTAAAGTGCCCAAGAAAAAGAGTAGAATTTGCTTTCTTATTTCAAAGTGAAGGGTTTGTATGTTTATTAGTCTAATCATCTTTATCTCAGTCTTCTTTCTCTGACGATTAAAATCTCAAGGATCTTTTTAAAAGTCTGAGGTGTTTGATAAGTATGTAAGAAAAATGAGAAGGAATAAAACTACGTAATATTGATCACTTAACAAAGTTCTGAGGCTTTTTCTTGCTACAAAGAAAAAGAATATTAAGTGCTTTTTTTCTGAAGATCTTTAATATGGATGGTTTATAAAATTATGCTCTGGAATTTTTAAGCATTTTGGTCACTGCATCCATATTATTAAAATCTCTTGTCCTGGCTGAGTAGCTTAGTTGGTTGGAGTACAGTCCCGATGCACCAAGGTTACCTACTGGTACAGGTTTGATCTCCAGTCAGGGCACATACAGGAATCAACCAATGAATGCATAAATGGGTGGAACGACAAATCCATGCTCCCCCCTCTGTCTCTCTCTTTCTCCCCCCCACTTCCTCTTTCTCTGAAATCACACATAAATAAATAAATTACAATCTCTCTATTGACTGGTTATTGACCACAATACCCTTGCTTTCGGTTTGCAGTGGAGATTTAGGCCACAGTCAATGACTGAATGGCATACTCTGTACAATGAAGACTATCACTTAAGAAAGTCCATTGTATGAAATCATTTGCATAAAACATCAGTTTAGTCAGAACTAAATTAAAAGCAACTTCTTATGTATGTACTATGTGTAAGAAACTGTAAAAATATAGATAAAATCAACACAAATTGAAACTTGTGATTATTTCAGATCGGTCACTGTCCTCTAAATAGAGGTATTTTCTCAGTATTTATACCGGCTCCTAACAATCTTGGTTACTGATTCTTTTGGTTCTCTAAACGCTATTTAGTGCATTCACATTTTAATTTCCTGCTATTTTTTAGAGTTAAAGTAACATCTAAAGATCATTGATTGGCAATAAGAAATAACTTCAATATGAGACAATCAGAACATGAGGTTTTGGGGAATCTTCATTCCAGAAGAGTATATAAGAGACATTAGATCTGTAGCCATTCATATTTTTGCTGAAAAAAAATAAAAAAACAACACCCAACATTGTGTCTTTAAAGAATGTCTGCTCCTAAATTAACAACCTAACAAATGTTCAGGGCTTATTCCTGTATCTCTGTCAAATGTTTATTTCTTTTGTAGGATATAATCTTCTCCCCTGGACACAGTAATGATAGCTTAACACAGAAAACCTCCCAAAAGGTAGCAAGATGCCTCCTAACTCCTCTGATGTCTGCTGCCTAACTCAAAAACCCATTACTCTCCCAGCCAAGGAAAATAGAAGTGGTACCTCCCTGACAACCTGCCCTGGGCCCTGCATATCACAAACACATTAAAATAATTTATACAGTAACACACATGGCAACTCCTTACTGGGGATTCACCCATAAATCACACCATACTAGCTCCCTAGAAACTCTTTACAGCTCTTGCCCTGTGTCCTTGAAACAGAAATCAATTTTCTTTGAATGCCATGGTGGCTTGTGAGGTACGCCTCTGCTCTCATCCAGGATGGGCAAAGCTTGGAAGTGCAGAGAAGACATAGGCCCCAGGGCAGTTAAGAAAAGGGAAAAAAACACAAATGAATAATGTTATTTATTCCTTTGCAATGGCATTTGAATGAAATAGTTTCTTGTATAATGAAGTGTCCTGTTCTGATAAAAACAGGCATCCATTTCCCCGTTCATCTTTTTCTTCTCTTTTATTTTATTCCCATTCTCCCCCCCCCCCCCGCCCCCCGCCTCCTTGCTTTTGGCAATCAACAGCTTGCTCTCTGTATCCTTGCTCATCTTTTATTTGCTACATTTCAACATGGCAACTGAGGAATATTATACAATATTAAACAGTTTATGAGGTGCACATATGTAGGTCTACGTTTTTGAAAAATTAAATGTAATTTCTTCAATAATTAAATTTTGAAAGTGTTTTATCCAAATAATTATATAAAAATTTTATATTTATTATTTATAACTTATACTTTATATTTTTTCAAATGGATAATTTTGAACTTTTATAAATAATAGCTTTTTAAAATCTAAATAATTATTTTTTTATTTTGTAATATTTATATTTTAATCAAAATACAATCTAGTTTTGAATATTCTGCATACAATTACATGTTTTAATTCTGATCATTACTCTCAAAAGAACAAAAATGTGAAAATATTTATTACAAAAACAATTTGTAGTTTTAACTAATTTAAGACAAGAAAAAATTCATGGAATGCATAATAAATTAATGAATTGCATATTCCTTCATTTTATACTCATCAGACACTTATCAATGGAATACACAGATGTGCAATAATCATGAAATTCAGTTACATTTTTCCAGCATTTAGTCATATAAAAACCACAACTTTGAACATGTTTTTCAGTTTTGACATTATGAAGGTATATTAGTCAAGACAAGAGGATAAAACATCCTTGATTTAACATGTTCTTAAGTCTGATTTATTGCTCTTAAAAGTTTAGACAGAAGGTATGTGGGTTTCCATTTTTGTGTCTTGTTCTGACCCTCTTACTCTTGTCAACATGGCATGTTTTCGAAGTGAGGCAACGCTGCTCCCATCTCAACCATAACCACCACATCCCTCTCTTTCTACAGTGATCTACCAGGGACTGCTTGTACAATACAGGACAGAGAATGCTATCAAGAGAACAAGCTGAGGTTAAAACAACAGGATGGAGAGGGGGGAAAAAAGAATAAATGAGGAAAGAGAAAATGCAAGCAAATTCAGATTAACATATCAGATGAAAATTCCATATAGGAGACAGTGAAGAGCAGAATTGACACAAAGAAAATGAAGTCATCAGCGTGGAAGGCAAACTTGAAAACCTGCCCAAGATGAAGAGAAAGATGACAGATGAAAACCACTAGAGAGAGGAAAATGGTCATGCAGAAACAAGAATGGAGATATAACACAGAGATAATAAGTATTCCAGAATTTTTTCATGAAAAGGAAAGGAAAACCAAGAGAAAAATTTCCTTGAACTAAAAAGAAAAATCTGCAACAACAAGTTGAAAGCATTCACTGCATTGCCTAAATATATCCTGGCAAAAAAAAAAGAAAAAGAAAAGAAAAATTAACAAAAAAGAGAAAAAAAATAATTTCTGCAAGCATCAGGCAGAGTAGGAGGTGAGGGAACACAACTGCAAAGAAACAAGTATTGAAGTCGCCTTGGACTTCTTGGCAGCAAATGCCCTAGACAGTAACTGGAGTTCTCTGAGGAAGAGGTTGTGATCCACACATTTTACATGGCCAAGTTGTCTTTCATGTGTGGAATCAACAGAAAGGCATTTCCAGATACACAAGGACTCTGAGAAGGTATCACTATGAGGCCTTTTATGAAAATAAGGCTACATGTGAGATTGGCACACATGAAAAACTCAGCAGTGGGGTAATCAAGGCATTCTGCATGATGGTTAAGGCACAGAAATGAAGTCTTGCAGCCTGGTTTAGACTCCTGATGCTGATCTTAGCTGTGCCTTTTAACCTCTGTAAATAGAGTTTCTCATCTGTAAAATGGGGAGAGTAGTATGCATGATAAGGCTTTTATGTATAAAAACTGTTTATTACAGGGCCTATAGAGAGTAATCAGTAAACTATGTTCAACGACATTATTATTGGCTCCATACATGTAAAGTATTTAAGACTAAAGTAAGTGGGATGCCTTTTGAAGGAGCTATTTAAATTTATGCCAATCTCTTCTATGCTCTTGGTATGGAAACATAGTCACCTTAAAGAATTTCTTTTTATTTATGAAAAGTAAACTTGAATGTCCCCTATTATGTAAGTAGTGCATACATGTATGGATATTTTGTATGCTATGTAAGTGCTATTGTGTAAGTAAAGGTGAAGGGATAGAGCAAAGCAGACCTCTCATTAAATAATCAAAGTCTACATGAATTGGTGACAAAACCAATCACTGAGGAAGAGGTGGAGCACCTCTGTATGGAATGAACCCAAGGCCAGTCCACACCTACCTTTTGATAATTGAAGTTTGTGTGAGCTGTTAAAGTGGGCCAAGGTGGCCCCAATCAAGATTCTATCTCACTGGCAAAGAAAGGCAAGGAGAGCACTAGAGTGAAATCCCCATGTTTGCCCATGTGGGTGGCTCAGATTCATCAGAAAAGCTGAATGTTGAGTGGTTACCTTTGGGCCCCACAGAGGAGCACCGCCTGGCCAGTGCAACAACCTGGACCATTAATGGTTTCCCTATAGCAATGGATAGGAGTGCCCTGGGGTGGGGGTGATGGCCAGGCCAATCCTCAAAATGACATTCTGTCTAGGAAAAAAGAAATAGTAGTCACTGACATCTGGAAGCAAGAATGATCCATTTCTCTGGAAACCTCAGCACAGGGAAGACATTAGGAACCGAAGAGAGTAACCAGAAAACATGAATATGTGATCACAGGAGTCAATTGATCAAGACATAACAGTTAAAAGTGCTTGTGAAATTAATAAATAAATGTGTCATGAGAGTTAACATGTCCCCAACCCCCTACCCCCAGCTATTCCAGAGAAAGGCCATGGCTAGTTTTCTTAGTCTAATAAAACCACGCGTCAAAGTGTACAGTACCCACAGTCTAATTAAACCTGACTTTTTGCCAAGACCTTTTAAGAACTTTTCAGGTTATCATTCTTTTAGTCTTTGAAAAATGTTGTGACCATAACATTCATTTAAGGAACAATTATAAACCAATCACCCCAATAAATTCAATAAAAAAGGAAAAAAAGAAATAATTGTAATGCAGTTTTCTAACATATATCCAAAGACAGTATATCAAAATTCCCACACTACTGATTTATATATACCTTATTTGAGAGTTCATGGAGAAAATTGTTCTTGTCTGCAATGAATTACCTATATTTTGAGTCCTTTCTAATATACTGTCACAACTCAATTATACCCATTACCATCCTGGAAAACCTCCCACCCAGTTCTCTGTAACCCATTAAACATCTAGTCAGAAGAACTCCCAAATCCATTAAAAATAACATTATACTCACAAAAACTAAGATATAGTTTTCTTCAAATTCAGAAACAGACTGTCTTAGAAAATCAAGTATGGGAATTTTTATGATCTTCTATGATGAAAAATGCAAATATAAGTCAGTCCTGAAATTGTTGACCAGGCAAACTGTCTTCAAAACTTTTGTATCTTTAGGCACTCAATGCTTTTACATTGTCTGGTATTCCCCCATCACAAAGAGAAGGGGCTGGAAAACCCATTCATACCAAGGTGTTGTGAAGTGGCATTTAATTATTCTCAGAATTAAAATATGTATCAGAGACCACCCCATCTGACCTTCTACACCAGGGGTCCTCAAACTATGACCTTCTACACCACGGGCCACATGCAAATACAAATATTGTATTTGTTCCTGTTTTGTTTTTTTACTTCAAAATAAGATATGTGCAGTGTGCATAGGAATTTGTTCATAGTTTCTTTTTAAACTATAGTCTGGCCCTCCAACGGTCTGAGGGACAGTGAACTGGCCCCCTGTTTAAAAAGTTTAAGGACCCCTGTTCTACACGATATAGTAATCTATGCTTGAGAAGCAACCAACTCCCAAGAGTCAACTCTGGACAAGCTTTTCTCAGAAAGCTCTGACCTCCTTTGGGTCAAAGATACCTCTTTCAACTTTCACCTATTACCTTTGACTCCACAGACTATGGCCAGTCTTATGCACAACAGCTCTCTAGGTATTTGAAGAAAGCTATTTTCTTAAGTAGCTCTTTTACTAACTTAAATAAGTTTGGTAATTCCAACTTCTACTCTTACATCATGCTTTCCAGATGACTACCATCTTACTCTCTTGTCTCTTGTTTTTTAGTTTGTAAGAATTCTCCTCCAAGTATGCCACTCAAAAGAGCTTCATTCTGACAACAATTTCTTTGAAGGTGTCATAGTATTTTGGGAAGAGCTCAGACCTTAAAACCATATATAACCCTGGTTCTGAACTACCAGCTGTGTGGTCTTGAGCAAGTTATATAACTTCTCTGTTTTCTCATCTGTAAAAGAAGAATTGTGCCACCAGATAAAATCATATTGAAGACTAGATACAATCAGCCCAGCCAGTGTGGCTCAGTGGTTGAGCATAGACCTATGAACCAGGAGGTCATGGTTTTATTCCCAGTCAGGGCACATGCCCGGGTTGTGGGCTCCATCCCCAGTGTGGGTGTGCAGAAGGCAGCCAATCAATGATTCTCTCTCATCATTGATGTTTCTAACTCTCTCCCCCTCTCCCTTCCTCTCTGAAATCAATAAAAAATATTATTTAAAAAAAAAGACTAAACGAAATCAAAGTGCCATAAAAGCATAGCCCTCAGCACAGGGATATAAACTCTCAATTATATCTATTACTAAAGGCGCAATGCATGAAATTTGTGCAAGAGTAGGCCTTTACAGCCCCTGCTGCAGGGGCCCTCGCAGCCCCAGCTGCCTCCCACCCTCCCAGCCCTAGCTGCCTCCATCCAGAAGGTCATCTGGACAGTTGTTCTGCTGTTCGTTCGGTCAGTCAATTTGCATATTACACTTTTATTATTATAGATTATTATGTATCACTATTGCTGACTAAAAAATGGTGATGTGAAAAAAATGTCTGAGTTGCTTTATATAACCAGGTGGGTATATAAATATTCTAGAAGCAAGAAACTGAGTTTGCAATATCTCCCAAGAGTGACTTCTCTGTTTTCAGTCTTCTTTCTTCTGGCTCCAATTCAAAGGTACAGATTAATCCATTGTTTTTTTGTGAATTGACACTTTCTATATTTCAAGTATTTCAACTCTGGGAATTGAACACTAAAGTTTTCTAAAATCCCAAAGTAGTGCTTGGGTTTTCTAATTTTATTTGAAATAAATGATCTCCCAGGTCATAAATTTACTATATCATCAACTAGCTCTGCTCACAGGTGCTATGAGAGAGATTTGTGTTATTGATGACACTAAATCTACACCAAACACCTCACTCTTGCTGTAGAAATTACCATGAATATGACACAATTCTGGAGTTTCACTTCTAAGTGTTCCATGGCAGGGATAACATCCAGAGCAAGATGGCGGGGGGGGGGGCGGTTTGGGGGCAAGGGAGAGAGAGAGAGACCCATTAAATCTGCTCAAACACTAAAAATTGAGAGGCCCTCCTGCTCCCAATGTTGACTTCTGCACAGATGGCCTCTATGAGGCCATGATCTAAAATGAGATGGCATTGAAGCAATTGAATTTTAAAATCCTAAATACTCGAGAATGACAATGGATCTCATTTATGGGAAACACTTTATGGGAAAAATTTTGACCTTAAAAACTTCTTCCTTCCTTGACTAACTTCTTCCCATATCGGGATCTGTTGGTTTAGAGCTCTAAGAAAAAACGGGAGGTGGAGGAGGCATCCTGAAATTGTAGAACTGATAGTACTGGTCTCAGCATACATCAGTCAGACCATCAAACCTCAGAGGGAGGGCACGGGAGGGTGGAGGGAAGGAGGCAAGATCAACCAAAGGATTTGTATGCATGCATATAAGCATAACCAATGGACACAGACACTAGAGGGGTGAGAGCACAAGCAGGGGGCTGGGGGGTAATGGGGGGATAAGGACACGTATGTAATACTGACACATATGTAATACTTTAATCAATAAAGAAAACAAAAAGAGTGAGTAACTGGTTGGAAATGGCTGAAACAGAGACCTAGAGGACTCCCCAGAGACTGACCACCCAAGTCTTTGCCTTATCTCGGCACCCACATTGGTGATGGCTCTGCCACCTGCTTTGATGCTCACTTTTCATGGTCCTTCCTGAATTTGACACCTGCCAATACTACCACCTCTGCTACTCACATACTGTCCAAAGAGGGCACTCAACCATCCCTGACTGGACTGCCTTTTATTCCCTGCAGCTTGCAACCCCCATGCATTGACCCATCCCCTTGAGCTCATCCCTAAATGAAAGTCCTCCCTGGGCCTTCCCAAAAGATATTCTGAGCTCCCAACCTGCCTTCCATCCCTAACATCAAGCAGTGTCCTGTAGTGCAGTCAAACTTCCATTTAAGATTCAGGTTACAAGTTAGCTCAGAGCCACAGGCTAGACATCGAGGACCAGTTCCTCTTTCTGTCTGGAGAGCTAGAGCTCCCGCTGCTCCCCTGGCCCCACAGTGAAGCCTCATAGGGAGCATTTGCTCTGGTCCCAGATTCCATATAATCTACCAGAAACTTCCAGTTTCTCACCAGCACCTCCAACTCAACAACTGAACCCTTCCTCCTCTCTGCCAAACCTGCTAATCCCCCAGGGTCATTCTCTCCATCCACAGAACTGGTTTGTTCCTGTCCTCCCACGCTACCACTTACATTGCATATACTTTTCTTTCATCGTAAAGAAGCGGGGTTATTTTATTATATCACCTACATGACAAAAATAAATAAATCTCCTATCAAAATGTACAAGGGATGCAATATGAAACAGTGACTTTTATAGTACATGAACAGATGCACTCTGGTCAATTGTGTATGTTTGCATTCAACTGCATAAGCCCAAACTAGCCTATCCCCCTGGACCCCTTCCTCACTCCCGGTCCTCACATCCCATCAGTCACCAAGTCTTGCCAGAGCTACCTCCTAAATGATTCTCTCCAGCGGTTCTCAACCTGTGGGTCGCGACCTCTTTGGCGGTCGAACAACCCTTTCACAGGGGTCGCCTAAGACCATCCTGCATATCAGATATTCACATTACGATTCATAACAGCAGCAACATTACAGGTATGAAGTAGCAACGAAAATAATTTTATGGTTGGGTCACAACATGAGGAACTGTATTTAAAGGGCCAGAAGGTTGAGAACCACTGCATCTATTCAATGCATGTGTATCCATTTCCACCATCGCTTACACAGGACACTATCATCTCTTCAGTAACTTCTTCCTTTGCAGGCTGGGTTTTCTCCAGACTATGCTATACAGTGCACAGAGTGAGTGTGGCATGCACTGGTCCTCTTCTGACCTCTGCAGCTCCTTCTCCTGCTAGTCCAATCCTGGGGAACTACACTCCCAGCAGGGACATTCTGTCATGCCCCTAAGATTCGCACAGGTTGCTCCTCTACTCCAAATGGCCAACTCCTTTCCCATGGCTAACTCCTGCCCCTCTTCAGGTCTTGGCTTAGATATTACTTCCTTCCTTGTCCTTTCAGACTGTCTCTGTGCCCACAGGTGCCCTGCAGTCAGCCCACACCATTTTTGCCCCCTTGACAGAGTACTGGAAATTCCCACTAACCTACAGTGTACTCTGCTAGGGCAGGCTCAGGGAAGACAGGGCCTGGGTCTTGTTTACTATTGGACTCTCTGCAGGAGACATGGTAGGGGTTCCAGAAAAGTTGGTCTAATTGAATGAAAATTTATAAAATATTCAAGGACACTTGTATGATACTTTTTTTATACACAAAGGTGAAGTTTATGCCATATTATTAGCAAGCATATGCTTTGTAATGATGCATTTATGAGCTTAGGACTTTGTTACAGTTTCAACTCTGTGGCTATAGAACAGATCAAATATATCTGTCTCTCTGTGACTGGGGCTAGTACCCATATCCTATGAGCCTGTGGAAGAAAACAGCAACACCTGATATTTGTATACTGCTTTATAGTTTACAAAACCCTTTCAAATACACCAATCTAATTAACTTTATTCATGCCATGTTCCTCTAAATATCCATTATATTTTATGCATTCTAGATCAACGTCTTATTTCTAAGACCTCTTCTACCAGAAACTTGATGCATGGGCAATATGGCTAAGCATGACTGACCAATCCAAATGGTGTTAATAATTCAACAGTCTTTTCTATCTTGCTTTGCCCAAGGTTGTGTCCACTCCAGATAAGTGAAAGGGCTACTTCTTAACCTCCCTAAGGCTCCCAAACATTACAGGCTCACTACCTCCTCAGTGTCACGGTTCCAACATCCACTTCATGAAGCATGCTATGCCACCAAGCAGCAAATTGCAAGAGGGCCGCACTGTAGCCTCAACTTTCTCTTGAGCCATTTATTTTCCTCCCAACTTACCTACCTGCCTTCAGCCTGAGACCCTTTGGTGCACTCTTTTCTGCTGTCCAAGTGGCTTTTCAAAACCATAAATATCACCATGTCACAGTCCGCTTTAATACCCTTCAGTGGTTCCAACTCCCCAGGCAACTTCCCCAAGTGTGCAATGCCTGTGATGACCTGCCAACTGTCCACCTTCATGCTCCCTGACCCCTGCACACGATGCCCCGCATCAAGCTGTTAACTGTCTGTGAGCACATCAAGCTGTTTCCTGCTTTTATCCATTTTCAAAGACGTTTCTCTATTTGAAATACACTCTTCTGCTCAATCAACATCAGGAACTCCTACTGATCCTTCAGAAACCTCTAACTCTGAAAAGGCCTCTCTTCTGTCCAGGAAAAGCTGATCATCTCCGTTGGACCTGCCACTGTGCTTTATCTTCACTTGTTATATTGTGTGGTAGCCATGTGTTTGCACATCTGTCACTCCTTCTGAGCTATCAGTTGCTAGAGAACAATTCTTAGTTTCATTTTTCATTGTATCCCCCTGCCTGGCCCATCATACCCTAGGTATGTTTACTCAATGAACTAACAAATCAGTCATCAGAAGCAGCAGAGATTCAAAATTGTGTTATAATGTTTCCACACACATTAATAAGGCACTAACACTGATTCTCCACTTCGGCTCTGGGTTTTCACTTGCTTTTGATTAAAGCCAGAGGCACAGTGGTGGGACCATCCAAAGAAAAACCCTCATGGTCATTAACCTTCTTGAGAAACCCTCATTTTTCCTGCCGCTTGTTTTACTAACTCTTATGACTATTCACCAGTCCAGCCCATTAAAAATCATAAGGACCCATAGAAACTGCATACCGCTCCAACTTGTCCTAAAACACTAACGTTACCACATAAGAGCTGTGAAAAGTCCACCATTAAACCAACATAAGGAGAATTATAAAGTGAAGCCAAGAATTGATCTGGGGAAAAATATACATTTGTCTCAGAACTCAAGATGCTTCCTAAAAGAAAAAAAAAATACCACCCACACAGTGTTCCATCAGCTAACTTTGCTATGCATTTGTTTTTGACAGCATTAGCACCAAAATTAATGCAAAATTAATACATATCTAAGAATTTAGCATAGCAGGGAGAAGGTGGGGGGAAACATGAGTTTCTAGCTGAATGCTTCAATTGACACAGTTTTACAGAAATTACATTTGATGGGGAGGAAAATCATTTGACCACTTCCACATTTGATGGACAGTATCATGCTTCTGACTTGACACGTCCACAGGAGTGAGAAAAGTACACGCCTGTAGACTTTCTATTTGTTCACAATCTCTGCGTCTAACATTCTGTAGCAACTCATTTGGAATATTAAACTGCAGCAACTTGTTCAAACTTCTATGAAGCTGCCAAGGAAAATGAGATGCTTTGACTGGAATAACATGTTCTAAGTGCTCTGCAATGTAAAAGAGGTGTTATTCTACTTCCACTGTACCCTGGGAATTACACAGAGTTTGCCCCCAATTGTCTTCAATAGTGTGTCCATTGGACTTCCATAACATTTGTTCTTTCAAAATCTTATTTCATTTGAAGGGACAGTAAGTAGTCAATAATTTGTTTCATCCTATTAATTTGAGGATTTTTTTGTCTCTATCTTTTTATATCATAATGCTTTATTTGATCATGATAAATATGCTTTACTCCACAAAGACATAGGAAAGTTTTCTGTGATTTCATTATAAGAAAGTTTGCTCTTCACATGAAAATATTTTTATTGTATAGTTTTTATTGTTACCTATTAGGAGGGGAGAGGGATGGACAGGGCTAGGATGTCAAGGTTTATCAAATGTTTCCCTGATTCAAAATAGTTTTCTATGTCAGTGAGAAGCAATTCCATAGAATTGAATATATGTTTGGATTTTTTAATAATGAAATATTAGGAATAAATCCAACTGCTATAAAAATCAATCCCTAAGAATAATCTAGAGGCAAATCAATATTTACTGGTGGCAGCGATCCATTCAAGGTGCCAGCACCCTATTGTGACTTAATCTCCACAATAGCCCACAGCACATTACAAAGACATTTATGGGTCTTATATGCTCTTAGCTGCCTTGTTGTGGAATCAAACAAACAAACAAACAAACAAAAATTAGTCACAAGAGTAAAGAAAGAATAAACAAGATCTTTCTTATCATTTTTTTAAACTATTACTTTTTTTTAATCTTTACCCAAGGATATTTTTCCGTTGATTTTTAGGAAGAGTAGAAGAGAGAGGGAAAGACAGAGAGAAACATCAGTATGAGAGAAACAAATCGATTGGTGGCCTGGGCCAGGGAGGATCCTGCAACCAAGGTACATGCACTTGACTGGAATCAAACACAGGATCCTTTGTTCCAAAGGCCGACGTTCTATCCATTGAGTCAAACCAGCTAGGGCTCCTTTCTTAACATTTTTGTAAGAGTAGATTCAACAAATAAATATTTAGGGGGAAATACCTAGAATTCTTTTATAAGCCTAAAAATGTATAGTTAGAAGCAAAAGATTGAAATGTATTTTCCCTTTGTATCTTTCTTTCCTTATGTACTTTTGATAAAAACAAAATTGTATTTCTGTTTTTTTCCCAACTATAATCAGCTGCTAATGAATATGATGATTAAAAGTTGCTATATTAAGGGATTTTATGATAACATGCATTTGAAAAGTCTCAATCATTCAATATCAAGAATGTGATAGAGTAATCTATAGTCTACAGTGCACCATCTCAGAGACAAATACTCCTAATTTTTCCACGTGCTTTGGATCAATAATATGAAAGAATCAAATCAAACTTTAATACTCAGAAAATAATTATTTTTTTAACAAACTGCTTATTATAGAACTAAAATGCAAATAAATTAACTCAACCTGTTTGTTTTTTTCAGCTTGGAAATTTACAATAAATATGAAAATGTAAATAAGTTGTAAACTAGAATTTTATTTAGATTCATTCAATACCTCATACTGAACAAAGAAAAGATTTTTAAATATATAAAGTAAAACACAAACTTAAAGTAAACCTTAACATATCCCATCTAGGGAACACTTAGTTTACAATTAGGGATTTTAAACCTTAAAAATGAATTTTTATTTGCCCTAATGTACTGTGTTCACAAGAAATATGCACCACTGCATGGAGGTAAAGTTCTATTGATTTGAAAGTTTTGCTAATGTTATTCCCTGTACTAGATAAGTTCATGTAGAAATAAAACAAAGGAACAAAATCAATATTGTTTCATTGTGGAGTTTTAGGCAAGAGGTACTAATTGAAATTAGAATTCAATCAAGAAAAGCTTTTCAAGGGAAATTTAGCACAAGATCTTTAAGTAGGCACAAGTAATAAGACAATCAATTTGCTTTCCTTTGTTTTTTTTTTCTTTCTTTCACTCTACTTATTTTTTTAAACTAAGATAAGAGAAAGCAACAACTACCCAAGTGTAAGAAAAAATGGTACTTCAACAGTGCTGAGAAAGTAAGATAGGGGAATAGAAAATTGCAAGTTTGGGTAAAAATTGAATTTAACAGAATAATTTCTCACATCTCTAACTTGTAAATCAGCATTTTCTTCATTCTGATGTGAGCATAAAACAAGAGATACCTAGAGTTAAGAGGAGTGAAATAAATAAATAAATAAAAACACTGGTCTGGCCACAGGAGAACTGGGCAACTCCTCTAAGTAATAATAATACAAGACACTCTACATGGAAATAAGGAGGTTATTTGTGTCCAATAAAAAAATTGCAAAGTATAACCTATTTTTAATAAGTTGCCTATGTGGTAAGGAAAGCTGCTTGAGGATGTGATAACTGAGAAAATGTCCTAGACTGTATTAATTAGCTAACAAGGGGGAGCATTCGTGAAGCTTACTGAGTAGCCCACATGGTGAAAATGGACCCCCACAGGGAGGCTGGCCAACTGTTGACCAGAAGCTCTAGGGCTGTATCTATACAAAGACATAAGCCCTGGGCCAGGTGAAACAACAATATTCAATCCATTCCATCACTATTTATAAAACAAAAAATCAAAACAATATCTCCCTAAACCATGGGGCAGGAATAAAATCCTCCTCATGTTTGTAACCCTGAGTGGACAGCATATCTCAATGGAAGCGAAGGACAGGTAAGAAGAAAAATGTGCGACTTCCAATGGGAATGAGGCAACCGGGAAACAGACATCCCCCTAATAGAATTCATATTTTTCTTCTATAATTTAATTCAGTAAGTAAATTAAGTAATTTATAATCCAACAATGTATACGAGATGGCAGAACTAAAGCCTGAAACACTATGAAACACTTTGTGTAGGAATTTAGTAGAATATTTAGTAGAATAACTAGGTAAGTAGCTTAATATATCCTTTTAGTAAATTATAAATATATTCATATATTGCCTAATAAAAATATAAAATATACTAAAAGTAATCCTATAACTTTAATCAGAATAGGAGATGTCAAATACACTTTGGGGCCTTTTTTTTTTTACCTTCTATTGTTTTTTTAATGCTCTTTCTGCATAAGATGCATGTATTATTATACAGAAAGAAAACTTTTTTTTTATTCATGCTGTATGTCAGTTACTCATATTGAATACAAATCTATTGGAATGAGAAATATACTATCTGAACAGCATTCTTGTCACCTATGAATTAATTGCAAATTTAAAACTATATGCTATTGTAGTATGACACATGGAAGTATTTAGTATGCTTGCTAGGTATGTTTTAAAGTCCTTAGAGTAAAAATCATTTTACTTAGTACAAAAAAATTTGCAGTGGAATCTACATAATTATAATTATTCATGCAAAATACTTCACACAGCTTCGTACAAAAACAAAGTGATTAAAAGACTGCCATTATGAAGGAACAGAAAAATATGTTTATAAGTTTAGTAGGTTGGTTAAGATCAGAATGTATATAAATTCCAAACCTAAAAATAAAAATATAGTTGTCAGTTAGTGAAGTCAAAGTCTTGAATTGTATCAAATTGATGCTCCTTAAAAGTTAAGATTGGTTTTCCCCAAAGAGCCAGTATTCAGAGAAATTCCCATCATCGCCTTCTCCATCACACACCTACACTCCAAAGAGAACAGAGCTTTTGAGATCACCATAGTTCACCTCCCTTTGAAGATCCCTCTTGAATGTAACACTGGCTGACATTACTAAATCTACCAGGAGTTGCAGCATGTAGAATAGCTTAATTACTACATCATCAAGCATTCTTTCATCCAGAACAGGCCCTCCAGGTGATTCTGACAGGGATCCCATCAAGCCTTAGGCTACATCAGTGGTTCTCCAAGTGTGGTTCCTGAGCCAGCATCAAGCATCACCTGACAACATGTGAGAAATGCGGATTCTCAGTTCCTACCTAGACCTACTGAGTCAAAAATTAATCTGCGTTAACACGCCCTCCACGTGATTCTTATGCTGAAAGTTGAGACCCATTCCTCTACGTCATACAACATCCTATTTTGGTCCTGAAGATGAAGTTAGGATGGAGAAGGGGACTATAGGAAGCACCTTCAATTCAGTTTAAAAATATGACGTGGTTTCAAGGAGGTGACAGCTATTTAAAGTCTATACCTCTCTTTATAGAAAAGAACTAGTATAATGGCAGTGGTTTCCCTAAAGCACACCCCGGTTGGTATTCCCATGATCCACAGAGCCCTGCTTCACCCTTAATTTTTCTTTCTCATTTGGAAAAGAGGTCTTTTCAAGGTCATGCACTATTTACCCTTTTCTCTCCTTTCTCCAGTCACATAAGCCAGCACTAAGGAAGCTTCTGAGAGTTTGTTTGTTTGTTTGTTCAGTTCATCTAGTCTTTCTCTCTGAGGAAATTTGGCTTTTTCAGTTTATCTCCTTTGCAGACATGGGATAGTAGGGACTAACATCAGCCTATCCTTACAATCCCTGTCCCCTCCCCCTCCTCATCTGTGACTCTTCAGACTCATTTGTCCCCCAAATTTAGCAAACTTGTTCACTTACCATTCACTGCCAGCCAACTGGCTCCCCTCAGGCACTTTGCATTCATTGCTCTTCTACATGGAACATTCTAGAACCCAAGACTTACAAAGCTACTTCTTTCTGGTCATTTGACCTCAGCCTTAATGTCTACTCCTCAGAAAAACCATTCCAGAGCACATGGCTAACCTTAGCCTTAGCCATTCACAGCTTATCATTTCACTGTTTGATTTATTTACTCTCCCTCTGAAACGTACTCTTTTTATTTCTTTCTTTGTTTGGACTCTTCAGATACAAATGTAAGTCCAATGAGAGGAGGGACCTTGTGTGTCTTGTTCACCATGCTGTACCCAACACCAAATAGCACCTGACACTGAAGAACTCTTTTAAGTGAAAATAAATGAAACCATTTCAATGCCATTTAATCAAAAAGAATATTTGTTAAAGGATATAAGAATGTCTTGCCCAGCTGGTGTGGCTCAGTGGTTGAGCATCAACCTATGAACCAGGAGGTCACGGTTCAATTCCCAGTTAGGGCACATGCCGAGGTTTCAGGCTCGATTCCCAGCAGGAGCGTGCAGGAGGCAGTCAATCAGTGATTCTCTCTCATCATTGATGTTTCTATCTCTCCCTCCCTCTCCCTTCCTTTCTGAAATCAATAAAAATGTATTTTTTTAAAAAAAATGAATGTTTCATAGAAATCTAGGAGAGTAACTCATTCATGTTCAGAACAACTGGACTAAAAGCATGGAATGCAGGTCAGGCTCTCCTCTTCTCTCATGCTGTTCTCAATCTTTTCTCTCGAGTCATGTTTGCATAGCTCATATATCTGGTCCACATGGCAGAAAGAAGGACACCACTATCTTTGAAGTTGTACCTGTTCCAGTTTAAGCCTGATAGAGAAAGAATGAATTTTCATTCTTATTTCCAAATCCAGAAATGTCAGGCATGGACTCCATTTGACTCAACTATGACAGGATCCCAACCATAGTGGAAGGGAGGAAAGTCATAGGAGCTCTATGGTATACTATTATGAATAGTATTTTTGTAACCACCTGACCGGTGAGGCTCAGTGGTTGAGCATTGACCCCTGAACCAAGAGGTTGCAGATTCGATTCCTAGTCAGGTAACATGTCTGGGTTTCGGGCTTGATCCCCAGTAAGAGGCATGCAGGATGCAGCTGATCAATGATTCTCTCTCAACACTGATGTTTCTATCTCTCTCTCTACCTCTCCTTTCCTTTCTCTGAAATAAATTTTAAAAAGCAAGAAAATATCTCTGTAACCATGCAGGTTTAGTAGGAGAGAAATAGTTCTTTAAAAAAAATAAAAGATATTTTTTGAGAAAAGATAGATGCTGAGTAGACAAAGCCTTTAGTTCCACTGTAGTTAAGCAATAGTAATTACACGGGGCCATTGGATGCTCACTGATAAACTATTGAGAGGCAATATAGCATTTGAGGAGGACTATAAACTTTACAGACAAGCTTCTGAGCTTCAAATCCTAGCCCTACCACCTAAAACCTGGGAGAAATGGGGCAAGATTATTCTCCATTGTGCCTCAGTCTTTCCTCTATAAAAGGAGGGCAACAGAAGGCTATTGTGAGGATGAATAAATACCGGAGAGAACTGCAGTGTCTGGTAGAGAGTAAGCTTTAAATGAGTCAATACAGCTTCTGAAACAGCCTAACAATTCAAAGGAAGCATTGACACTACAAAGTGCCACCAAACAGAATGGTTATAAGCACACACTAACAAGCCATCTGCAAATGTATACAGTCAAAAGAAATGCTAGACACACTTCATTTTTTTAAGATACATTTCTACACATTAGTAGAAATACTGTCATCTTGACATGAAAATGGCAATCATTTGGGATTGTGAGTGTGGCTTTACATATGTGAGAGGTAACTTTTCTCTGTAAATGGACAGGTGACGGGATCATATGTGACCAGCCTCACTGCTCATGCTCCCTCTTCACACCCGCACACAACCGCTCTCAGCAATCTCCTGGGGTCTCTTTCATCTCCTCACCAGCCCTCACTGACAGACTTGGTCACCCACTGTGGACACAGAGGCAAAGTCTGGGAAAGCTGCTCCAGACAGAAAGATTGAGAGACATCCCTGAAGAGCCTGTTTCTCCAGTTCCTGAAACTAGATAAATTATGGTGGCCCTGGGTGGCTCTAGAGCAACCATGTCCAACTCAAAGGCTAACAGGGGCCAAATAAAAAGGTTTAAGTGTATGTGGCCGCACAAAAACAAAAGCTTCAATTTTCATTGAAACGTGGGTTTATTTCGATAGAGACATGCTGAATACAAAGGGCTGAAGTAAATGAATAATTGGTAACATAAAATAATAGAACATCTTAATAAAAATAAATACTTTTTCTTGAACATTAACTTACCAGACACTGAGTAACTGCACAAATTAAGAAGCGTAATGCAAATAAACCTATTTTTCTTCTTCTCCGAAGCGAAATATTTCCTGTTGCACACATCAAACAAGTCAGTCCAAGACTAAGGATGTGGCAATCGGCTGCTAAAATATTCACGGCTGGTTAGTGGAGAGAAATGGTGCGTCTGTATATAAGGCACATAGGGAAATGAATGCAACACGATTATAGTGATCAGTCATTAGTGAATGTAGTTTGTTATTAATAATTATGTATAACAGGATATTGTAAAAATTAAGTTACAAAATTTTTTATTAAAACGTTTCTTACATACCGTTATATTGGCTGGGCCGCAAACATATTCGTTGTGGGCCACATGCAGGCCGCACGATTGACATGCTTGCTCTAGAGCAGTGGTTCTCAACCTTGGCTGCACATTAGAATCACCTGGGAATCTTTTTAAAATCCTGATTTCTGGGCCTCATCCTCCAGAAATTCTGTTTCTTTGTTATGGGGTGGGGCCACAACATTAGTAACAAAGAAACAGAATTTCCGGAGGATGAGGCCCAGAAATCAGCCAAGGTTGAGAACCACTGATCTAGAGGAAGGATGAAAAACACAGGGCAAAGAGACAGTGGGATCACCCAAAGCTGGGAGGGAGCCATCTCTCAGAAGGTCTGGCTGGAGCCAGGAGCGGTGTACCCTACAGAGTTGACTGTGCTCCTGCTTTCATCTGGGGACCCTATTGCCTCAGACACACAAAATGCACCCAGCTGGGAGTAACATATGCCAGGGCCACAGGGACTCCACCCAGTCATACAGAGTCACCTCCTCCCCCCCACACACACACCACTGGGTATTTGTGTCGACCTTCTGTCCATTGGACACTTGGGAGCCTAAGAACTTAGACCTTTTTCCTCTAGACCTTGAACTCTTTCAAACAAGTTCAATCAGCAAATATTTTCAGGCCACACAGAGAAGATACGTGATTTTTAAATTCAAGAACTCTTAATTATTATCATAAATTTAAACATATATTTATAAGGCATGTGTGGATGTCACACTATTTGATCAGTTGCCACTTTCTGAAGAAACAGGACTTTCTCATCAAGCTGTAATAATTTGGCAAAATAATTAGTGGCTAAAAATGAACACTGTAAAAAGATATTATCATCCTATATAATAAAAGGCTAATATGCAAATTGTCCCCTTGGAAGTTCGACAGACTGGGAGGAGTGCAACTGCCCTCTATGATGTGTGCTGACCAACAGGGGGTGGCGCAGAACAAAGGAAGGCCCTGGCCAGCAGACAGAAAACTCTGATCAGCCCTGATCGCCAACCGGGATTAGGGACCCTACCCATGCACGAATTTCATGCACTGGGCCTCTAGTCTATAATAATAAAAGCATAATATGCTAATTAGACCGGACATCCTGCCGTATGACCTTCCGGATGAAGCTGGGCTGTGAGGGAAGCCCCGGTTCCGGGTACCTGCTGGCGGCTGGAGGGAAGCTGGATTCCGGGTGCCAGAGGGAAGCCAGTGCCGGCAGCCAGGGGAAGGAAAGCCTACTCTTGCATGAATTTCATGCATCGGGCTTCTAGATAGATAGATAGATAGATAGATAGATAGATAGATAGATAGATATATATATATATATATATTTTTTAAATACTCAAAATATCTACCTTTAAGGTGGTAAGTTATTTATCATAGAAATGATCCAGCATTTAATGTCAGATACAAGATATTTTTAAAATAGTTCAGTGTGTAACCAGAAAGACATTGGTCTCACTGTTTCAAAGCCAGGCAGGACCAAAGATGCTAAACTTAAGGCAAATTGATCTGATTCATCTGCTTTCCCCTAACTCCTGAAATCGAGGCTGCTCAGTTCTCAACAGCTTGTATTGTGAGACCTTTTCCTTCCTCATGGTGTTTGGCTTATATCCATTCATTGCTTCTCGGGAGCATGGCTTTGCTTTCAGCTTTGCTCCACTTCAGTCTCATCTGATACACAATATTTATGAGGAGTGCCACAAAGAATTCCTGCTGAAAGGGTTTGGTCTAAAATTACCTTCAGTGACTCTTTAAAAACTAAGATTTTTAAGACCCTCTAAATGCATGACTAGTCAGGACTTAACCTATTCAATTGTCAGTGATATGACCAACCTCATAACATTGCTGAGACCAAATAGGAATGTTTGTGAAAAAGCACAGCCAAAGTCATTCTGTAAAAGATCAGCTGTACCTGAAAGCCATAAGGAAAAGCCAGGCATCAAAACCACATTTGTAGTAACTCCGGAGATTAATTTTGTCATCATTGCCCTCCTTAAATATAAATAAAAATAGAAAACATGGTCAATATCTGTTTTTCCTTTGGAGTCCTAGGGAAGATGAGGTTTATTTCATTTTATCATAACTGTTTTTTCATTATTTAAGATATTGGATTATCTCATTCTTGCAAATGTACAAAATGGCCACCAATGACTAAAACATTTTCCAATTTAAATGTTGTACAACTTTATGAATAGCTACAAAAATAATAATTTCAAAATTGAGGGTACCTTCTGGTTGGTCATATGGAGATAACGCATTGACCTTCACAATATTATCAATAACCTTGTACCCAATGAGTAATTTGAACTTACAATAGCAACTGTATAGCTGTGTGATTAAAGAACATTTTTTATATAGCTTTGTTTGCTTTAAGTTTCTCCACAAGTATTTCTGCGCCACAACTTATGTTTTTAAATATACTGCCGGGAGCGGGTCCATCCTTGCTGTTTCAAGGGACCTGGCATATATGGCATACTGTTCTTAATATATTTGCTCACCTTCTTGGCACTATGTGTTTTAATCAAGGTCACCTCTCTGAGAAAAGTTGTTTCCCCAGGTAGGGATTTTCCCCTGAAGTTAGGGAGGGAATAAAACCTCTTAACTAAGTGCCAGGCGGGTAATTAATCACTTTAACTACAAACAATCATGCTTAAGCTACATAATCTTTACTCCCTGGAATGGAGATAAGAAACGCCCTAACCTTTGTAATAGAGATTGATAGGATTGGATCAACTGGTATAAATACAGATGTAACAAGACAGCGAGAGTCAGAACTTAGAATACAGAGCTTAGAACACAGAACTAAGAAGACAGAACCTACACAGAACCTACAGACAGAAGAACTTCGCTGGAGAGAACATGGCAAAAGATCCTGGACTGAACCTGACTACAGAAATTGGCAAGAGAACCAGACTAGAACCTCGTGACTGAACCTGGCTGGAGAACCTAGCGAGGGAACATGGCTACAGAACCTGGCTGGAGAACCTGGAGAACCTAGCAAGAGAACATGGACTCAGAACTTGGCTGGAGATCCTGAAGCAGAACCTCTCTGGAGATCCAGACCAGAACTTGGCTGGAGATCCTGGCTGGAGATCCTGGCTAGGCTGCTGATCAACTGAACACTGTCTCCGTGTCCTTCCTTCTTCGCCGACTCCGTCTACGCCTTTGGGAACCCCTGGACCTGCTGGGGTTGGACCCCGGCAATATACCAAGGTTGTCATGATACATACCAAAGTTGTGACGCATCTCCTGCCTAGGGCTCTATGATATGTTTTGCTGCATGTTACCATGTTTCTTCGATGAACAAAAATTCATTTGATTTTTCATGTCAAATTCCTGAATGTCTACAAAAGTGGGTTGTGGGAGGAAAGCCTTTATATATTCCTATCCCACAGATCAAAGTACAAGTTTTATCTTGAGCAAAATTTCACTCTGTCTTACCCCCAAAGTTTTAAAGAAATGTGTGAGGTTTATCCATGAATCTCCAACTGAACACATAAGGCATAATAATAATTCCTAGGTAGCCAAATGATGAAACTGCTCTAGAGTTTATTTGTATTGCTCTTACCCTGCTGAAATAGGACTGAATATGTCAGCCACTTCCTGCCTCCTAACCCAGAATGCTGAAAAGCAGTTTCTGCTGCAGTCAAATCAGTTTAGTGTGAAACGACGGATACCCTAAGAATTGTGTACAATCCAACTACTTCAGCCCTTAATGAAAACTATTTTTCAAATATTCAGAACCATGGACTAAGATAACGTATTTGCCTGATACTGGGTAATAGCTGCTGTACCAAAGAGTCAAGCTAGTATGTAACACATGATTTCCATAACGGACACAACCTTAGTCAGAGTGGGACAGAGCTGGGAGGGTGTAATTACCCCACCCACTTAGCCCCAACTTCCTTACAATATCACACATTATGGTGAAAATACAGACTCAGCTTATGCAACTAAATATATTCCACATTTCCTATGACCGGCCAACATATCATATTCTCCTGAATGACCAGAAGTATTGGCAAGCAAAGAATTTCATTTTTTGACCATTTGTATCCATGCCTGGCCATGGAAATAGAATTTTCTAGGAAGTTCTATCTGAAACATTCTTAAACAAGCACCTATAAGAAGGAGCTATGCCTACCCAACTGATTTTTATTACTGGGCTTTTTGCCCAGTTTTTTGCATGAAATAGAATTAAAATAATTTTGATGATGTCTTGAAAAATATAATAAATAGCAAACTCATAAACATGAAATTTTTCTATCATTTTTTATTATTTAGTACACACTCTTATTTTTTTCCAAACCAATTTTGCTTCAACTATTTCAAAGAAAAAATTGCATCAAACTTTCCAAAAGTAACTCAGATGCTTATATTTAAAATAAGCTTGGCCACTAGGGAACTGTTACTTTATAGTGAGCTGTTGTCAAATAGAAATTCGAATCACCTTGCTACACTTTTCATGAGAGTCCATAATAGCCAGATACACATGACCTTCCAAAGTTAGTTTATTTTGGATTATAGCTTGATTCCCCAAAGATCTGGATATTTAAACAGGAATTACTACTGACTTAAATAAGTTCACAAAAGATGCTAAGTAGGCTGTGTATGCTACACCCACAAACACAGAGAGGTATCCGTGATGGCCAACATTCCTATAAATGTGTGATTCGTTTTAGCCTGATTAGCAACGGTTTTCAAAATGGCTCCATTAATCCTCACATGACCACCCCCACCTCAACCCAGAACCAACAAAATCTTCGGCCTATTTAAGCTTGAAACTTGAGAAAATAATCTTGCACTCCGTTGGAACCCCAAATGCAGCTGTAGGTATCCCTCTGAGACCTTCATGGGGTTGTAGACACCTCAGTAAAAGAGTTTTATTAGCATTTAATTTATTTAATTTTGAAGGGATTAGATGAAATGTTAGCATAACTGACTGCAATCCACATTCCACAATCACCACCCCAATACCATAACTTCTTCCAAGAAAATGACCATGTATTTTGAGAATGGTTTTATCCAGTCAGCAGGTTTTGCTGCCTGAGGTTTCTCTGGAGCTGGGGGATGGGGCCAGGGAGGAGAGGATGAATAGTTTGAGGTTTTTCAGCTAACTAGCTACTTAGAAGAAAGTAGTCATAAGCCAGAACCTCAGTGAATCATGTCAAACTGTTTAAAGGCAACTCCATGCTCTAATTCTCATTCCTATCTGAAAAATAAATTTTTATTCTCAATGAACAAGTTTATTCTCATTGCCTTACATCATAGGAGTTAGGTATTAAATTAGAATACACTGTAAAATAATCCTTCAGCTCATAACTGAGCATTTAAACAGCTTTCTTTTTTATTTTAATGGCATAGTAAGAAAAAGCATTAACTCTTGTAATAAGACCTTTCAGACTCAATTTTTTGGGGGAAACAAATCAGCCAGAAGCCCCACGGGTGATATCGCACACATGCCTGTGCGAACACACACACACACACACAAATAATCTTGAGAAAATGCATTTGTTACTGATTGCCTCTTACGTACATACTATGGTATATACCAGTGTATAATGAACACAGTATTTTCAGTTATTATGTCCAGCCAGAAAATTAATTGTGGATCATGAAAGGGGAAAAATCATTATCCCTGCAAACAAAGAAGATTACCTGCTGGCTTCATACAAGTCAGAGCTGGCATTTGAAGCACAGGATTCTGGCTTCTCTGTGCAGCATCCAGTTAAGCTGGCATCTGAAGACAGTGAGCACATTGCCAATATCAGCCGCATGCCAACCCTATCACTGGCAGCCCCCAAATAAAACAAAGACCAGATTACTGCCCTTGAAAATATCAAGAGGGAGGAACTGCTGCTTAAAGGCATTTAAATAATCTTCCTATGTTTCTTAACAAGATTACCCCTGAAAGCCCCTGAGAAACCATCTCCTTCCTGCCCCATGCTTTGCTCTGTCCTGGTTACAAAGCTTCCTTTAGACCTGCTCTTAGTGTACCTCTCCAAGTGCCGAGGTTGGGCCCCAAGAGCTTGGCTTGTCACTCTTACTGAAGATGTTGTCAGACAGCCGAAACCCATGCTGAGAGACTACGGTTTCACACATCTCTCATCAGGCCAACAGAAGAGACTTGGCTGTTTTGGTGCATGTAGGGGCCCAATGCGTGTGCCTTTTATTGATCTAACAGCTTTCTTTCATGAGTATGCACATGTACTCACAAAAACCTATGGATCGAAATGAGGGCTATTTTCTCCATATACAGCTGTGGGGGTAAAAACGGAATTGCAAGAGCCAGGCAATTTGCTGTGGAGTGCTCTTTCTCCTCCGCATCTCCACATCGCCATTCAGGAGCTCTTCTACGAGCCTGTTTCCTTTCCAGTTGTGAGTGTGATCAATTTACACAGCTTCTCAATGGCAAGGTTGTGAGACAACCATGCAGTCTGGTCATATTCACCATCCAGATGGATAGCTCTTACCACAATAGGTTACAAATGTCAACTAGAAGAGCTACTGGTACACCACTCCATGGTGGTAGATGACCATTACCTCACATCATCTCCATGCAGCTAACAGTAGCCTGCAGGGTAGAACTCCCCTTCCAAATCCTGGCAATTCTATTCATTTGTTTTAGGCATATATATCCTTTTAAAGGCCTATCACTGCACTAAATGACTTCCCAGAAAGAATTTGAAATGACAGAATCTAGAGTGTTAATGGGAATAGCCATCGCACCTCAAAGTTTCCTCTCCTAAATAAGAATTTAAGAGTTTCCTAACATGTTCTACATAATACCATAAAGAACTGCTTTTAGTCTAACAACGTATAACTGTAAACTATGGGAATGGGGTTCGGGTCATTTTCTATACACGTACTCATAGCCCGTAAAATGGAAAGACCCCTCCCCCCACAAAAAAAGGACATAGATTCTAAAAATGCAAAATCATCAAAAACATAGATCAACTCCACTGTGGGATACCGAACTTCGAAGTTTAATGTTAACCCAAAATTGCTAAGAAACATTGTTTGTCTTTAATTATTATAATATTCTCATTCAATTAAAAAATTAGGTGCTGTAATTCAGACTTTTAATTAAGCAAATTAGCTTTTGACATTTTCTTGGAAAAAGATGTTCCCAATGTGGTTTTTCTACCTCTATTTGCAATTAAACATTCCTTAGCACTATTAAAATACTTGGGTAAGAAATAGGCAATGTATAGCAATGTGCCAACTTTTTTAGACACCGGGGCAGCTGTTAATCTCAGGCATCATGCATTTTAGCAAGAGGTGGAAACTTGCATTGAATCTGAATGACCTTTTTATGGTGATGGATGCAAACACCACTACTGAACCTATATCAAGATCTTTTTTTTCTTTTTTTTTTGAGTCTGGAGACAAACCTAACTGGTACTCCTAGATTGGCTGTTTCGTTTACTGAGACAGAGCAGATCCTTGCCATACCTACCTACGTCTTAACTTTGCTTTAATGTGTCAACTATAAATTTTCTGCTGCCATGTTCCTGTTGCTTCTGTTACTTGAAGTTGTCAGAGGAAAAAGTTAACTCCGTCAAGAAACAAAGGCCTCTTTATATTTGCCTGAAGTGTAGCTGAAGGAGTGCTGGGAACTGAACTTTAGCCACAGGAGAAGTACCACCTTTGCCATGTGTATTATAAGTCTCGTGATATCACAGTGTTCCTAGTAATTGGTAATGACAAATAAAGCCTGTGGTGAGATCATTAGCAATATCGTCTCACTGCCTCTGTCCTTCGAGTATTTGCTTTTATGATGGAGCTAATGAATCTCATCCTTGCAGCTCATTAAATGTCTTTATATTTTAACTAAATAATAATAATAACACTATTTCTTTTGTAGTAAGTCCCACTCTGACATTTCTCTAATCAAGAAGTTTGACTTTTAAAACAGGTTCTGTTTGTTGCCTGGATACAAAAGCTTCAACAGAATTAAAATGGTTAGTGAGGTGAGGTCTTGAATCCAACACCTCTGCCTCCTTGCATACACCCTCAATAGGAGACCTAAATTTTCATCATGAAGACAACAGCTCCTATAGCTTACTTTTTAACATGAAGACATTTTCAAGAACAGATGTCATCTTAGAAATTGTATTTTTAAGGACAAATAAATCATCCCAACTTGAAAGCCAACATTTTCTTTTTTATTCCTTTGTATTATAGAATATTCTGCATTATTGGGTGCATGTTTAAATTGCCATATATTTCCAGAATTCTATACTTTCATATCACTACAACTGGTTTACCTACAATGTGCAATTAAGTTATTATTTAAATAAATTACCCTTGATGGGGGAAAGGAAAGTCCATTTGGGAAACTTGAGCCAGTCCAGAAGGATGGAGAATTGATTTTTTATGACTCATAAAATATTTGTTCCTTCAAAAAGAATGAATAAATAAAACACAAGTGATTGCATATATGTGTATCTCTGCCTATTTGAAATCAAGCTCTTTGACATGCAATACTGATCTTATCACCAGGGAAAAGAAAAAAACATTTTAAAGAAACCTCTTCAAGAAAAAGGTTCCACTTCATTTCATAAAAACGTGAAAAACTCTAGAAGTACATCTAGTTACTCATCTTTGAAGTCACCTGCTCATTCAAACATTCCTAACTGTATATCTGTGGTTTCAAATGTTTGCTTTTGTAATAAAACAATTCTGACCTTATGAGACTGTCAACTCTACAGACTAAGATCAGCTAACTAAAAGCTTTTGCTTTAGTTTTTCAACAATGCAACAGAAAAAAAAAATGAAAAGGAAGAAGAGGACCAGAATAACATGGTATTCAAACAACTCAAATGAATATGGGAAAAGAAAATTATACTACAGAAGCCATGGAATAATGGTCTGTGATCTTATCAATTTTCATAAATTAAGCAGGTTGAAACTGGTCAGTGTTTACCTAGCAAATTTGAGTGACTAAAAAGAGACTGATGAAAACCAAATACAGTCAACTCGATTTTATCTGAGGGCAGATTTACCTACCTGTGGGTTAGCAATGCCATCTGATCTTTTGCCCACCCACAAGCCTTTGTGTTCTTCTGAAATCCCAATCCACCTGAGGCTAGTAGAAAATCTTTCACAGCCCCCACTGGGCCACGCTATTCACAACAACTGAAAACCATCTCCTATAGCCAGCCACTTCAGTGAAGAGGACAAAAAGAAATTACTTCTCCCAATTTCATCATCAAAGACATGATTCTCTAAGTTTTAATGTATGACACTCCTCTGCATCTTAAAAAAATGTTAATGTTTGCATATTTTATGTCAGGCACTTTGTCAAGACATATGCATGTATCATTTCATTTAATCCTCACAATAACACTATAAAGAAGACACTATTATAATTTTCACTTTAGAGATGAAGACAGTACTAAATTCAAGTCATACAAATAGTGAATGAAAGAGGTAAGATTTGAATCCATGATCCAAAGCACTTTTAAAGAGAACATGTATAACTTTGTTCTATCCAGAAGTTCTTTGCCCCTTCATCCCCACTTTCTCTTGGGAAACTCTCTTCGACCTTCCGTGAGGTAAAGCCAGTGGTCCCGCAGCTGAGCTGGTTTGTGACACAGGCTGGACTATTCTGATTTTCCTGGGCATGTGAACATTGAACAAGAAGGGGGTGGGAGTCTGATCATCAAGTGGCTGAACCAAGAGAGTCGAGAGTCCTTACAAGGGTATCAACAAATTGTGCTGGTTATTGTCTTCCCACCACCTGGTGGCTCAGCTCTTCCTTTGTTTCCAGGAGACACTCAAGATCTTTCCACTAACGCCTCTTTCTTGTCTTATTCAGAGTTGGTTTCTGGTGCTTGCAACCAAAGGATACCTCTCAGTGGCTCCATTATAATGATGCTTCATACTGCACGTACTAAGTACCTAGTATCCAGGAATAAGGAAAACATGTTCCACCTCCACAAGGAATTCACATTCTAGATGAAGAGACACACACATGCCTAGTCAAAGCTCTCTCAGTAGTATGAAAATATATGATCTGACCATAAATAAATGAGCAACTAATATTGCTTAGGAAACTTCAGAGAAAGTTCACAGAGAAACACTGGTGGTTAACAGAGTGCAATAATTTTGTTCTCCTTGAGACAGGAGGATCCCCTGGCTAAAATACCATACCTCTTTGTTTGGAGCAGCAACAGAACTTGTTCATTGATTTATTTGTATTTTCATTCTTCCCATATTCACATATTGAGCAACTCTTTTGTTCTCTTTTATTTGAGTACTATAGGAACAAGGGATTTTAAAAATAACTGAATTACAATAAACAAATAAACCTGACTGCTGGTCTGAAAGAAAGGCATGTGTATCGAATCATTCCAGTGATGTGTATTAGGCTCAGAAGCCATTGTAGTACAGAGAAAAGAGGACAGATTTTACAAGTCAGACAGATCTGGGTTCAAGTGTGGATCTGCCACTAGCTCTGAGTATTTAGACAAGCAACTTAAAATCTCTGAGCCTTGAGCTCTTCATTTGTAAAACAAAAATCATAAACCTTGACTGGTAGACTTGTTGAAAAGCTATGTCTAGGAGTTAGAGGTCTGACACAGGTCTCACTGGGCTAAAATGAATGTGTCAGCAGGACTGACTATGTTACTTTCTGTGAGGTCCAAGGGGAGAATTTGTTTTCTTGCCTTTCCAGTGTGTAGCAGCTACCCTCATGCCTTGGTTCAAGACGCCCTGCCATCAAGCAAGGATGGCCAGTCAAATCTTCATCTTACATTATCCTGACTCCCTCTCTCTCTGGCTCCCTCTTTTAGTTAGAAGCACCTTTGTGATTAGATTGGGCCAATCTGGATAATCTAGGATAATCTCTCTATCTCTAGATCAGCTGATTAGCAACCTTAATTACATCTGCAAAATTAATTCTCCTTTGCCAGGTAACATGATCCATTCACATATTCCAGGGAAGATGACGTGAACATCTTTGAGGAGCCATTATTCTGCCTACCACAATAATGAAAAGTAGAAACTATAAGCAAACCAGTATAGATTGCAAGAAGTATATGCACCATTGCCAGCTCACTTATTGAAGAGCTACAGTTATTTGGAAAGTTTTCTTGTTCTATACCTGCATGTGTGCTCACTTATACAAAGTTTGGACACTGTATTCTCAATTAATTTTACCTTACAGAAAGATACTAAGACCTATTTTTATGACATTACTTAACTGGCATTATGTCTCTATTTTGAAACTCTATTCTTTCTGTGTGCACATTTTAAAGTCAGTATCATGCAACTTGTTTTTGTTTTTTTTCTTTCATCACTTTGGCCTAATTCACTCCCCTGCTTTTAAGGAATCTAGCAGAACTACCATAGAGTTATCATATTTCACCATTCCCCAAAATACACTCTGAAATCAGTGAAGTGCCTAATAAATACCAATAGCTGAAACAAAAATGTTTCCTTAAAATGAGCATGACAGTCGCCTTCATACTGATAAGCACTCAGGAAATTAATTAACAGGATATTTTCTTAATTAACTCCCTAAGTGTAGGTTGCAATAGAAAACATAGTCAGTAGTCGCATGTGGTCTTCAGAACACTTTGCTGAATAGGGAAATGATGGATGAGAGGAATGTATAAGGGGAAGAGAAGCCATCAGAACACTTCTCATTCATCTTTTTCAATTACACTTAAAAATAATAATGTTACCATGTGTAATTAGTAACAGGCTTTTACCAGAAAATAAAGCTGTTCCCCCTAAATTATATCAGGTCCATATTATATGGTGAATTTGTCCTTGAAATGAAAATGACTGCTTCACATTTACAGGAAAGAGTAAGGCACTAAACTTTGGTAGAAACCGCAATTAAGTTCTTACCCCCACGACAATGCTGCATATGGTATGAATGCTTCTATAGATGAACAAATACGAAAGCCATTGAAGTACATTCATCCCAATGTCTATCTCATGTTTTTCTCAACCACTTTTTCATTGTTGCCCTTTTCTAAGAAGAGTTTTTAGATCCCTTTTTCCTCTAACCACCCCTCACTATGAAATTGTAATGCCACAGGTACACTGTTTATGTAAGGCACATATATCTATATAGATTGTACACAAAAAGAGAAAGATATTTTGCCCAGCTAGAGTGGCTCAGTGACTGAGCATTGACCTATGAACCAGGAAGTCATGGTTTGATTCCCAGTCAGGGCGCATGCCCAGATTGCAGGCTTGATCCACAATGTGAGGTGTGCAGGAGGCAGCCTATCAATGATTTTCTCTCATCACTGATATTTCTCTCTCCCTCTCCCTTCCTCTCTGAAATCAATAAAAACATATTTGGGGGGGAAAAAGTAAGATATTTTCACTTGCCCCAAGAATAGATTTCACCTTGTAGAAAATTCATGCTTACATGCTGCCCACCTACATTTGCTTGTTAATTCACCCCACAAATGCTTATTGGGGGCTTACTATGTGCCTGGCACACAATAGTGAACAAACTTCATTCTCATTTCAGACAGAGCAAGCACACCGCTAAATGCATAATGCATCCCAATATTGATTTTAAGAAGACAAGGTGAAGAGCAAGAAAATGTTTCTATGGTCAATATCTTTTATAATTAAAGCAAAAACAAAAGTTTATTGCCTGCAGCACTCCCTTGCTGTAATATCTAAGGAAATTGTGGGTCTGTGAAAGCAGCAAGAGAGGCTGACACTAAAGTGGAATTCTTTAGAGTGGCCTCAGTTCTCCACAGCTCGGGGTGTGCAAAGCTCCCAGCCATCTGCACAGGCGTCATAGCTGTCACTAAGGGGTTTGTCTCAGTCAGTCCTTCCTCCAGGCTGCCTCCTGGGAGGCATAAACACTTGGAGGGAGAACCAGTTAATTCCTGGGACAGGAGAGATAAATAAGGTTTGACTGTGTGAAGCTGGCCAGATTCCTCCGTCTTCAGTGACAAGTGTTGAAGACATAACAACAATACCTATAATCTGTAATCCATTTTTTAAATATTTGGGGACTGTCATGTAGACAGAGTCTGATGCAAAAAGAAATGACGTGTATTAGCATAAACATTTTCTGGCATGTCCCAGTGGTTTTTAAAATGATAATACATTACAATGTATGCTTCTGATAAAATTTAGAATATTGAGAGGTTTAAAAAAAAAAAAAAAGAATGACTCAGAGCCCCGTTCCACTAATAGAAGCAAATTTAACATTTAGTTTGAAGCCTGGGGAAGTGGAATTCCTCAGGTAACAGAAAGCAGAGAGACTGGTAAGGATGCAGAGTTGGTGGAGGGCAGACTGGCAGGGGAAGGGATGTGATTGAAGGGTTGGAGGCAGGAGTTTGGCAAAACACCAGAGCTGCTGCCAGTGGTCAAAGCAACTGCCAGCCCTAAACTTCAGTGAATTACACTTTGGTTTTCACAGACTGGCCGTGAGGTTGTTGAGATATCTTTTCTCTCTTTATTACAGTAAACACCCATTTACTTACACACCCAGGTTGTGTCTTTCTTCTTTGAACCTGAAAGTGACTAACTCCACTGATTTGTGCTTACACTTTTAAATAAATTCCAGTTTATTCAATGATCTGACTGGAGATAAGAAAGATAAGTTCTATTTATATTCTCTCTACATTTCTTAAAAATAACTCCATTTTCTTTGATTTGGTCAAGTACTTTCAGGGTGATCGTCTTCCCTGTCTGGAACTGTGGTCAGTTAGGAAGAGTGGCCAGGGTACCAGGAAGACAAGCAGGATGGGGTCTACATGGGAAACCTAGAAATTAGATAACTTTGCTGCAGGGTCCTGGTAATGGAGCAAAGGGTTATGAAGTCTGGGAGAGCCTGGAAGGATGATCTGACTCAATCTCGCTGAACGTGAGGCTCAGAGCAAGATGGAACCAAGAACAGGTTGCATGGAGTGCGGACCATGGCTTCCCAGTGTGGCATAAATCCTACTTCTCCTGTTTACTGTTGCATGAACATGGACATCTTACCTGACTTTTGCAGTCCTCAGTTTCCTCTTTCGTAACATGTGAATAATAATAGCGCCCATCTCATGGTGTTAAGTAGTAAATATTATTGATTAATTAATTATTGGTAAAGTAGTTGGAGCAATACCTTGCACATAATAAATCCTATGTATAAGTGTTTATTAAATAATTAAGTGAATAAATCAGATTTGAGAAGAGTCTGAAAGAATAATATTTATGGTGTGATGCCCCAAGGAATGTGACTCACGGAATTCCATGGCTGAATCCTTGAGTGGAAAATAGTGGTTCAGGGTATTTGACCATGTCATATTTGAGGGACAATAAAAAAATTAAAAGGAGAAAAAAATTTATAAATTGAGAGCGTGTTTTTAGAGACTACATGGTCATTGTAATTCCCATTATGAAGTAGAAGGTTAATTAGACATTCACGTCAGTGCATTTTACACCAATTTCCTCAAGTGACTAGTTTCACGGAATACTTCCACTGTTGGCACTGTCCTTTACTAGTGTTCCTGAGAATAGGTGACCTACAAGACTAGTGTTCCCACCAAGGTGTTAAATTGATCATTTGCAACAACAGAACACTCCATCAGGGATTGGTGTGCATAGTGACCTACCCATCTTATGGGTCTATTTCTCTCATTTTTGATATTTTAAAAGGTATATAGATTTTCGTTCATCCTTCTCACTAACATGATACCAGAACTCATACTATGCCCCCAGTAAAATGGCATTGGCGAAGTTCCTGTGTCACTAAGAATCTATAGATAAGGGGTCCTCAAACTTTTTAAACAGGGGGCCAGTTCACTGTCCCTCAGACCGTTGGAAGGCCGGACTATAGTTTAAAAAACAAACAAACTATGAACAAATTCTTATGCACACTGCACATATCTTATTTACAAATACAATATTTGTATTTGCATGTGGCCCGCTGGCCGTAGTTTGAGTGCCTCTGCTATAGATACATTCAGGAACTTCCCTTTATCTCAGCTGAGGACTATTTTGAATCACCCTGAGATGCAGACCCATTTTTCTCTCACTGCATTCATTTTATTCTCTCCCACTTTTTCCTGTTTTACTACATTTCTACATGACATGCCAGTCTTTATTCTTATTTTAAATGTGTTTACTATATTCTAGTCACCATGCTAGCCTCTGGTGGAACAGTGATGAGCAAGGTTGACATGCTCCCTGCCTTCTGCATTGAATATACAGAGGGGTGTGTTAGTCAGGGGTCTCCAGAGAAATAAAACCAACAGAGATAGATAGATAGATAGATAGATAGATAGATAGATAGATAGATAGATAGATAGATAGATAGAGGAGAGAGGAGAGAGAGAGAGAGAGAGAGAGAGAGAGAGAGAGATACTGTTGATTTTAAGGAATTGACTCACATGATTGTAGAAGTCTGGCAAGTCTAAGAAAAGATCTGCAGGGTAGACCAACAGGCTGGAGACCCAGCGAAAGGTTGTTGCAGTTTGAGTTTGAAGACAATCTGGAGGGAGAATTTCCTCTTCCTCAGGGGATCTCAGTCTTTCTCTTCAGGCCTTATACTAATTGGATGAGGCCTATCCACATTATGGAGGATAATCTGCTTTACTCAAAGTCTATTGATTTAAAAGTTAACTTTGTCTAAAATATACCTTCATAGCACTATCCAGACTGCTATTTGACCAAATATGTGAGTATTGTAGACTAGTCAATTTGATACATAAAATTAACCATCACAGTGGCAAGCAGACATTGTCCATTAGCGTGAAAAAGCCTACAAAAGAAACATACGGTGCTGTCCAAACACAAAAGAGAAGCCCTATCTCATACCCCAGTGATCAGGGGAGGTTTACCCAAGTTGAACATCTGGCCCAGGGGCTACTTTCAATCACAAAGAATAGCACGCTGAAGTCCAGAGTACATGTCAGGACTGAAGACCTGAAACTTGTCTGATACATCTGGAACAGTGGGAGTTGAGAGGAAGGAGGTAAGGAAAGAGACAAGGCTAGTTTGTGAAAAGCTGAGCTGACCCTGTCAAGAAGCATAATTTTTCACCAAAGGTAAGAGGTAGTCACTGAAAGGCTCATAAGAAGTGGTATGATAAGAATTATATTATACATAATGACTCTCACTGCATTATGTAGAATTTGATTTGAGGCAACAAACAGGGAGTCCTTTTATGACTAAGTTGAGATAATTAGGATAAGTGGGGAACCTGATGGCCCTGATTGCTGGCCAGGCCTAGGGACCCCATCCATGCACAAATTTTGTGCAACGGCCTCTAGTTGTAGCATAAAAATATCCATACATAACAAATGGGCATGGTGGTGTTGCAATAAAACTATACAAAAAAACAGGTGGTAATCCAGATTTGATTCTCAGCTTATTTATAGCATGTCTAGGGGAATGAAATGACATGGGAAATTAGTTCAAGGATTGTTTAGGAGGGCTGAAGGGGTGGCTCAGTTGGTTGGAGTATCCTCCCATATACCGAAAGGTTGCAAGTTCAATCCCTGGTCATGGTGCATACAGGAGGCAACCAATTGATGTTTCTCTCTCACATCAATGTTCCTCTCTCTCTAAAAATCAGTAAAAACATATCCCCAGGTGAGGATTAAAACAAAAAAAAAGGAACAGTTTAAGAGAGAGAATCAACATGAAGTATCGAATAATAGTAGGTGGGAAGGGGGGTGGGAAGGAGGAAGGGTGCAAGTACCAAGAATGATACATTTAAGAAGGCATCCAAGTGAAAATGTTAGTTAATGCTTGAACATAAAAGCCTAGAACTTACAAAATAAGTCTGGACTAAAGGGTTAGAGTTGGGAGTTATTTACATATAGATGCTCATCGAAGCAAATAAATAATCTAGGAGGAAAGGGTAGCTGGAGAATAAACCTCAGAAAAGATACTGGATAACTACCAGCACCCAAGAGATGTACAACGGAAGAGGAATTAACAAAGGTGACTGAAAAAGAGTTCTATAGAGAGAAGTAAAACAGAATCATGGTATTCAAGAGACAAGAAGAGAAGGGTGCTTAGAAAGAGAGTGCACAGCCGTTAGCACTGTTAAATGCTGCTGTGAATATAAGCAAGCTCAAACCTGAAAACATGAGTAGATTTAGTAAGAAGAAGGAGTTTGATGAGCATGACCTGCTCAGTTTCCCAGTGGAATGGGGAAAAAGGTATCCACTGCCAATCCCTTTGTAGATGCCTTCTCTACAACATCTTCAGCAGCACTACCAACACCCAGTTGGTTAGCTATTAATGATCACATTAATACATTCTGTACTTTTGCTTCCAGTACATGCAAATTCTTAATTGTAGTACAAATCTGAAGAGACAGTGTGAAAAAAATGTTAACCACATACAATTTTACTCCAAGCATTATTTGTAGAATCTTCCATTAAGGCTCTACTCATACACTGTCAAATTGCCAAATGAAGGCTAGAAGGAAAAAATAATCTTACTGGGTTTTTTAATTATTGAAATACTTGGATTGTATGTATTGACTATGTATGATGCATGATAGCCCTTGGAAGACAGAAGTTTAATTGAAAAACAATATAGTATCATTACCACAGTTATTCAAATAGATTGTTATATCTTTACTGACTGCACATTTTAGATGTAGAATATATGTGAGTGTGCATGTGTGTACACACTATGCTTTGCTAGCATTAAACACAGAGAAAAGTTCTACTTTAACTAGTAGATAAAAATCTGATGAGGAAATTTTATTTTTAAATATCTGTCATTAAGAGAAGCTGGTCATAATTTTTTCAGGTGCTATTTTCAGCTTCCCCTGCCTGCTCTGAAGTATCTGAAGTTTCACACCTTTCTTGAAACTTATGGGGGTGGAAGTAGAAATAAATCTATTTCGAGAGAGAAAAGTTATGCAAACCTCTTTTCTTTCACAGCCCTGATTGAAAGTAGTGCTCATATCAACCAAAGCACTTGTATGCATGCATATGAGCATAACCAATGTACACAGACCGGGGAGGGGGTTGAGGGCATGTGTTGGGGGTTGGGGGAGGCCGGGGAGAGGTCAATGGGGGAAAAAGGAGACTTATGTAATACTTTAAACAATAAAGAATTTCATTAAAAAAATAGTGCTCATTTCACATTGGCTTTAAGAAGACAAGAAAATGCCATGTGCAAGCACAACCAGCAATAGTGACTTTAATTGGCTTCACCAAGCTTAAGAAAAGAAAACATAAAAGTAATTTTTTAATATATATTTCTTTTGATTTCAGAAGGGAAAGGAGAGGGAAAGAGAGATAGAAACCTCAATGATGAAAGAAAATCATTGACTGGCTGCCTCCTGCACACCCCTTACCAAGAATTGAGCCCATGTGCCCTGACCAGGAATCAAATCGTGAACTCCTGGTTCAAAGGTTGACACTCAACCACTGAGTCACACGGTTGGGCCATAAAAATAATTTTAACTATTATCCATAAGTTATATTTTTCATAAGTTCAACATAATTGTGGAGGTTTCCAAACTTTAAATTAATCTTAAAAGTATTCATTTTATTTTTCTCATCTGTTACTTTCAGAAAGAAATACATATAATACATATTTTCTATTCATCTAAAAGCAGCTCGTGGTTATTATTTTAAAAGACAGATTAAAAAATTATATGGTGGATAAAAGAGCTGTGGTACATCTACATAATGAAACACTATGTGACTGTAAAAAAATAAGAAACTCTTCTTTTTGTGACAACATGGATGAATCTAGAGATTATTATGCTAAGTGAAATAAGCCAGTTAGAGGAAAACAAATGCCATATGATCTCACTTACATGTAGAATCTAATGAACAAAAAAATAAACTGATGGAAAAATAGAACCAGAGGCACGGGTACATGGAACACACTGACAAATGTCGGGGGGGGTGGTGAGGGGAACTGGATCAAATGAGGTGAAGAGATTAGCCGGCAGCATAAGTGAATAGTGCATGGACACGGACAACAGTGTGGTGAAGGACAGGGAGGGGGTTGCTAGGTAGAGGTGGGCAAAATGGAGACATCTGTAATAGTGTCAACAATAAAAAATATTCAGCAGCCACCACGCCAAAAATCATTTTTATTAAATGGAAAAGTCCAGAAAATATCTTCCTATATGATGAAATAGCGTTTAGAATTTGCCATAGCTGAGTAAACTTTAGACCTTTATGTCTAATTCCTCTAGAAAATAAAATGGAGTTTAGCACCATATTGCCCATAATGACTTTTAAGAGTACATCATTTTTACAACTCTAGCGTGGCTATTAATTTACTTTAAAATAATTTATAGTAATAGAGTTTTTTCAACATTATATGTAAGCTAGAAACTTTTTTCATTGGTCTCAAAATTAGAGTTTACAACCATTTTAATAATAAAATTTTGATGAGAAATAAAATGAACAGCTTGAATTTCATTATGTATAAATCAATTTCTTTCTTTATTAGAATTTCTTCACAAAAGGTATTAGATAATTACCCTGTTATATTGTAATTCATGCACATAAAGTATCTCAGAAATGAAGGTTAATTGAAGCTCCCTCCTCATCACCGTAAATGTCTCTAAGCTGCTTTGTCTCCAGCAAATTAAAACAAAGATATTCTTTAATAAATGCTCAGAGAAAATTGATAACGGAACAATGCTAACCTCATAAATGATGTTCCCTGATATATTTAAAGTTTCATTTTAAATATTCCTAGTTTGTTTTCCAGACTCATTTTATATCAAGCATAATGCCTACAGAGAGAGCAAATAAATTTATAAACCATATTTGTTTTCTTAGTATAAAAATCCAAGAGAGAGAAATAAAAATTACTGAACGCATTTCTAACAGTATGGTTTTACAATATATTATTTCTTTCTCTTTTTTCTTTCCCTATGCTTTCCCTATGACTTTATTTTAGACTTGTTCAAGTAATCAGCAGTATAAAAATGACTTTTTCTAATATATTAATATTTTATCACATTTTTCTGACCTTTCGTTATTTAATATAGTGGAAACTTCTGCCTATTTGTTATTTTCTTGTATTTTATTAACTTTTTAAAAGTAACCAAGTAAAAATGAATAGTGATTTGTCTTTTAATTTAGAAAAATATATATTAGTTGCATGTGCACTGCATGTTAATATAGTATAAGGGGACATATATACTGTCAGTAACAAATGTGGTATCATATATCTCCTGGGGGCTGGAAGGGGAGTTCAGTGAACTTTATGCCTTTAGAAAATTTTTTTTAATATCATGTCTCTGCTTTGCTTATTATAAAGGCCACTGGAGAAGATTCCAGGAAAGAAAAATAATTATAAAAAGAAAATCAGAAAGAAATAATTATGTTTCCACCTATAATATAAGATTAATCTAAAATCGAACACCAGTAAAAATAGTAAAATAGAAAACATCTTTAAAGCTTCCAACCCAAACTTCAAAGGACTGACAGAAATAACCAATACAACAAGTAAGCACCTGGGGGCAGGGGGCAGGGAGCTTTGTCTAGAATTGTCACATAAATCGTTAAAGTAGTAAGTTCTTACAAATATTTATAGATTAAAATTATTAATAAAGTTACTCCCCCCCCCTTTCTTTCATCTGAAATCCAGTCTTATTTCAAGTCCTGGTGAGGCAAGAAATGCCTGAATTTAACATTGAGTTTAACAAGAGAATAAAAAGATAGTTTTTATTCACAAAAAGAAAACCAGCAGTCAGTAGGATATTGCAGTTCACACAGAGACATTTCACTCATGATTTACATTCGTTAAATTTGAAGAGCCTATATATTCGAGCACCTTTGTTGTCAAGGTTTATTTATGAAGATGTGGCTTGCTCCTCAATGGAACTTCAAGCACTTTATTTTTTAACTTAATCCACCAGGGCCAGGAAGAGCAATGGTGATTGGGAGGGTCTGTCAAAACTGGTTTGAGTGATGGCTGCACTTTTCATCAGCATAATCCGCAATCCCCCCTTCCATGGACTGCCATAATTCATTGTCACAACCACACACACACTCTCTCCTAGGCTAAGGGAAGGAGCCCATCTCTCACACAAATAAAGGTGCTTTGGCACCCAATATCGGAGCCATTCACAAACTCCTGCAGCTGATATGTAGGCTGATGCTCACAAACTATCTAGTCAGAGCCTTCCTAAGAAGCACCTGTATACTGTAATTCACTGCCCAATTTACAGCTTGTCAGGAAGGCCATGCCCTCCCGTGCCGTGTCAATCATGGCCTGAAACCTTTTACTTCAACCCTTCTAGCTGCTTCCCACACCACTCAAGGAAGTCTGGCATCTCATAAAATTAAAGAATGAGTTTGTGTCATAGAGAGAAAAAAAGACTGAAAAGATTCCTGATTTAACGAAGATAAGATCCATGTTGTTGGCGATACAAAGTCCATTTGCTTATTTCAAAGGTTGACGTCAATAAAAATCTTTTGGATCAGGCATCCTTTTCCTTTCCCATTTTATTTATTTTTTACCCTTCCACAGTGAAAGGGGAGATATAAGGAATTACATTGGGTCACAAGTTACAATCCTATTGGATGTGATGAGTTGCAATGACCGATAAGGACAGAACAAGCGTATGTGTGTGTGAGAGAGAGTGTAGACTAGATTGAGGACAGACACATCTTGATAAATGCTTATCTCAGGAGAATTGGGAAGGGTAAAGTGTTTTCTGTCCCTACCAAAAGCAATGTTACTGACATGAGAATCACTGGTGTGATACCCTGGGGCTTTTTATCAGGAAATGCTGCCATATTGTACTTTGCTAAGTGTCATATCAGTGTCTGGTTAGCAGAAAGACAGGATGGGCAAGTGAATGAATGGGACAGGACAAAAGCTGAGCACACATCAGCATCATAATCTGAATCAGCAGCGTGGGTGATGCAGCCGGGAACCAGGAGTTGAGGCCTGCTGGTGGGCCCAGCAAACGGAAGGCCGCAGGAGCCCACAGCGGTCAAGACCCAGGAGCAGCAGTCACATAGTCGGAGGGCACAGCGTGGGGTGTGGAATACGGGGGGGCAGGGGGGCACCCCGGGAAAGTCCTCAGAAACCGTGCCCCTCGCCTGCTTTAGTGCCGCCGCCTACCCAACATAAGGCGGCAGCGGGACCTCCCGCACCTGTGGGCATGCAGCTCCAGAAGGGGTCTTCACTGGGAGTTGGGGAGCTGCCAGGCTGACTTAAAGGGATAACCTGCATCCTCAAAGAGAAGGTGAGTTTCAGCACAGGACTCACCTTCATGGCAACCCACATGCCAGTGAGCTCCCCAACGGAGGCAGAAAGCTGAGTCAGCTCACAGGGATTTGCAGCTCTTGTCCCCAGAGTCCAGGGAGCCTAAGCCCTGGGACTCATCCTCTGAGCGCGCCCTCACAGGAGCACTTTGGTGCCGCATGAGGTGCGGGGCTGGCGGATTAGCAGGCATCTCTCTGGAACTCCTCAGAGGAAGGAAGCAAAGGCAGCCTCGGCAGCCGGCCTTCCTCCCCGAGTCACTGAGGGGAGGAGGGAGGACCTCTGATACTCCCGATCTGGGCTGAGTGCTTTGCTTTCAGGAACTGTCCTCAGCCAAGAACAAAGACATTTCCAGCCTTAAAACGACAGAAATGTATAATTAAGAATGTCGGGGTTGTCACCGTATCTGACTCGCTGTCGAAAGGGCGCTCTCTATGGGGGTCTTCCACCAGTGTTCTTCTTTTCTTTATTTCTATTTCACATCCTAGTGAAAAGCTTGCATCCCATGTGAAATAAGGAATTCTCAATTGTCATGTGGCATCAATTTTAAGCTTTCTTCATGGGTTTTTCTGAATCTGTTTATAAGTATATTCAAAAAGTCGTTTTATCACAAAGCAAATGGTTTAACACGTGTTCTCTCTATAAATATATTAATACAAATAGTGTGGTTAACTGTTTTTTAAAAAGCAAAACTTGCTGTGGTTAGAAAACCTGGATGCAACTGGAAAGCTACCTGTGAATAAATACATCTTTCTCGTTTCTTTGAAAAGGGGTGTCATTGTAAACATTATTTGTGAATAAGGATGTTTCATTACAATTAAACATAGTTAAATATTATGTAACTAGAGGACTGGTGCACGAAAATTCATGCACGGCACGGGGGGAGGGTCCCTCAGCCTGGCCTGCCCCCTCTCACAGTCCAGGAGCCCTCGGAGGATGTCTGGCCTCCCTCTGCTGGAGGCAACCACCAATCAAGGGAAGGCACCACCCTCATCACCCCCTGGCTGCTGCTGCCTCTGGCCTCCCTCTGCGGGAGGCGACCAGGCTGTTCAGGGGAAGGTGTCGCCCAATCATGCCACTGCTGCTGCCACTGCCCGCCACTGCAGCTGACTGAGCCTTGGTCTGGCTCTCTCAGCAGCAGCCACTGAGGCTTTGTCCAGAAGGACATCCGGAAGAGTCTGATCTAATGAGCATATTACCCTTTTATTAGTAGAGGTGGGGGATAAGCAATAGACAGATGAGGACAGTTAAGTAGTTAAAACCACATGCTCTACTAGAGCCAGACAGGCTGTGTCCCATCAAAGCTATACCAATTACTGTGCAACCTCAGACAACTAATTCAACCTCTCTGTGCCTCAGATTCCTCAGCTGTAAAATCATGACCAAAAGACTCATAAGTTCATTTTTTGGATTCAATGATATATATTTAAACACTTTCATAAATCAGCAGTTTCTAAAACAACATTAAATAAATCAGCTTGGTCCATGGACATTTTTAGCAGATTCTTTCAGGGGACCTAGGAGGTCAATATCATTTCATAATGATATTAAGATATCATTTCCCTTTTCCATTGTGTTGACATTTACACTAATGGACCCAAAATATTTTGGTTGAAACTACCGTCACCTTAGCTTGAATCAAGACAGTGCAACACAACTGTATTAGTAGACGTGGAATTCTTCACCACCATGCACCTGCAATAAGAGAAAATTACGTTTCATTTAAGTGTCATTGATGGAGTGACACAAATTGTTTACTTTATAATTCTTCACCTTTGATTAAATACCTTTTTAAATATTCTCTGCAGCAAATTGAAAAGACCTGTTGTGTACTCAAGGGCAATGGTTGTCTCAAGGAAAAGCACTCAACCTGTCAGTATTTTTTTTTTTTCCGGAAGATAATGTTTATACTAAAAACGGGTTAAAAATCCATTCAAAATGCAAGACAACCCAATAGATTTTGATGTAACTTCTCAGGAAGTTCATTTATACAGTTTCAGATTCCACATTGTAATTAACCTTTAACTAATGACCACCTGTTGAGTTCTGGTGTAGTATCAAGGTAGACTAACCGTAATTACTGTTGCTATCACACATCTGGGTAAGGCAGGGTTTTCTTCATATACTTCAGCCAACACAACACATTGCAACCAACAAATGAGAAGCAGATATGATAGTTAAGCACTCTTTCATTAATCTTCACATTAAAGAAACTTACAGAAATGTAAAAATGTCATTCTCCTTACCATTTATTTTGTTTTAGAAAATAGTTAGCTTTCCTTTAAAGTATGTCATTATTCTCTAAAAGCCCCAAATCATATGAATCTTGGGAAAAGTGAAAGAGTGATAATGTATCCATGGAAATGTTCAAGTATTACATACTAATGCCAAACTGACAACAAAAAACAAGTTTTTCACCTATTATGAATTTTTGTTATTATCATTAACAAAGGGTCATTAATCCCTTAGTTTCCATTATTAACAAATTTTCTTTTCATGCTTCCTGTTCTTTATAGTAAACACAGCAAAGTTCCTCAAGAATGACTTGAAATGACCGGATTTTCTGGCTCCCCAAGCTCAGTGTAAGAAGGTTCGAGAAGCTAAGGGAAGTGTCCTGACAATCCTAATACCCTGTGATTCTCCTTGGAGCCTTGGGCTTTCATTTCAGGGGCGTTTTTTTTTTTTTTACTGCAGGTAAAATGTTTTAAGCCCCTTCTACCTGTTGTAAACCAAATTGTGTCCCTCTCAAAATTCATGTGTAGAAGTCCCAACCACCAGTGGTCAAAAATATGCCTGTATTTGGAGACAGAGCCTTTATAGAGTTCATTCAGGTAAAATGAGGCCATATGGGTGGCCCTAATTCAATATGACTGGTGTCCTTAGAAGAAGAGATTAAGACATACACATGCAAAAAAATAAAATAAAAACACAGAGAGGAGATGGCCATCCACAAGCCAAGTAGAGAACTTTCAGAAACCAACTCTGCTGACATTTGATTTCAGACTTCTAGCCTCTCAGAATCATAAGAAAATGAATTCTGTTGTTTAAGTCACACAGTCTGTGGTAATTTCTACAGCAGTCCCAACAAGCTAGCACACACCCTTCTCTTCATAGCTGAGTCTCAATATTTTTACAATTAGATATTTATCTAAATGTATGTTTTAGACATTTGTTTCCCTGATTTTGGAATGGAATATAATCATGCAAAATGATAATAAGCACATACAGTGTAAACCCCCAAAAACCTGTTATTCATTTTATATGCTAGATATAATGCTTCCTATTTAACTTAACCTACCTTTTCTAAAGGTGTAAAAATAGCTTAAAACCAAAGCTTCAAATATAGTCTTCCCAAAGGTCAGGGTAGAATATTAGAAGTCAGAGTAGCAGGAAGTGGAAAATGACAGAAGACATTAAAAGCAAGAGGGGTTCTAGGAATTAGGCAGAAAAGGATGGTTCTGGCTTATTGGAAACAGAAATCAATGTAGACTTCAAAAAAATCTATCAGTTATTATAAAAAACAAAAGTGTCTATGACTTTATGGGGATTATAAATGAATTGTGTTGAAATAATGAAACTTAAATTTTCTGTTCCCAAGTTATTAACAGTAAATGAATAACCTTCAACTCAGTATGGTTTCCTGCTTTCTTGGGATAAATAAAACCAAGAGGCATAAACATTTTTTAAACCTACCGCACAGGCCTCACTTTGACTCTTAGGTCTCAATCAGAAAATACCACATTAAAAAGATCTGGTACCACAATGACACATCGAAAGGAAGCACATTTTGCTATATTATCCTAACAAAAATGCACATGCTTGTCCAAACAGGTCAAGATTTTCCTTAATTGTAGTTCTCATGTGATAGTTTCCAAATGATGCCTCATATTTGGGACTTAAAAAAAAATTTAACTTGATATTGATGTTGACCTCCAAACCTGTTCCTTTTCTCCTTCCCTCTCTGCAAATCTATCCCTGAAGATACCTTAGAATCATTTTTGACTTCACAAGACCTCTTACGCCTTGTATTCTAACCAAAATGAACTTCTGTTGGCTTCACCTTCACAATATATCCAAATGTGACCACATATCTTTACCATAATCTCTGGTTGGGATTATTATAATGGTCCCCCAACCACATGTCTCTCTCTATCCACTATTGTCTCTTCACAATCTGTTTTCCATGCAGCAGCTAGAGGGATCCCATCAAAACATATATGACTGCTCTTCTTAAAACTATCCAATCATGTCCCATTTAGTTCAGAGGGAACTCCAAATTCTCTTTCATGACCTATGAGTCCCGACTCATTCCAGCCTCCTGTTACCTCTCTATCACATCTCCCTAACTCTTCCCCCACTCACACCATTACACTCTATCAGCCAACTTGCAATTCCTAAAATGGTCAGGAATGCTTCTAGCTCAGAGCTCTGGTTACCTGTTCCTGTTACCTGGAATCATATTTCCACCCCAAATCTGCATGACCCTGTTTCTTCTATCTCCTTCAAGTCTTAGTGTAAATGATACTTTCTCAGTGAGCCCTCTATCGCCTCTCTTTAATAATACAATCTCACTTTTACCATATGTTCTTGTTACCCTTGCTCTGCTCTTTCTCTAATAACATTTAACAATTCCTATATGTTAGAATTTCTAACATACAATATAAAAATGACATACTACATAGAAATAATTTCTAACACATTATGTACTTATTTATTATATTTATAGTTTGCCCCCTCCTCCCCACACACACACACTAGACAGTGAGTTCACCCAAGATAGGAATTACTCTCTTTTTTATTTCTCAGTGTATCCCCTGAGTCCAAGTCAGTGCCTACACATAAAATGAGCTAAATCAAAAGCTGTTGAATTTGTTAAACCTTTCTGCAAACCTCTCAAATTCAGTTTTTCAGCAGAGCAAACGCTCCTGCAGAGTAAGAATCAAATAGTTTGTTTATTTGCTTTCTTTCCATAGTGTTTTCTGAACAATGGGAAACTCCAAACAGCAAATGGAAATACCAGCATTCATTCAACTATTCAGATGTTTTATCTGTCTCCAACAAAAGTGACACAAAATATGATTTTTCAGAAAGTGTAGGATCCTGGGCAAAAATTCTCCCATTCCATTATGTAAATGTTTTGCTTTTGCAAATACTCAGAATCTTTACTTTTCTATCTGGTTATATAGAGGTCAAAATATTGTAGGTAATAGATGTACCTGTCCTCCAAGAGCCTCCAAGTAACTTTTTATTCTTGACAAGATACTCCCCACCCCCAAACCAGTTCCTTTGTACCCAGAGCAATTGCACCTCATTAAGGTATTTTGGAGGAAATGAGTTGGTTTTTTCTTTTTTTAAGAGTAGCTATTTTAAGATGTAAATGACTAATAGGGATAACCCATCACAGGATTGGTACATTTTAGAAAGAGAAGTTATAAACCCAGCTGAATGTCTCCTTATGCAATGCATATGGCACAAACTTGTGATATCCCTTACCTTCCTGGCCTTGTCCAGTACGCAGAAGGAGAGACCCTCTAACACAGGACCATGTCTACTGGTATAAGACTGAAACCCTTTGAGAAACATGGCCAAACTTCCAGATATTTGTCCAGATTATCTGAAATTAATGACACACAAAACTTAAAAATTATCTTTTTCTTCTTTCTTATTTTTAAAACATCTTTCTTGACAGTAATTAAATTATGTGCAAGCCAGTGAGCTGTGTATTATATCATGGGGATGAAATATGTAGGAGGTAACCTTTCCAGACTTAATTATAGCCAAGTGATATGAAAAATGGCATTTGTAGGCTTTCTGATTTTTTTTAAAATATTGTGGATTCCAAGTCATTCTTAATTTGTAAACTGTATTTTTTGTGAATTTCCTCTCCTCCCAAAATTATAACGTTAAGTTATCCAAATTTACTGCTATAATCAGAGTGTATTTTGGCAAAAAAAAAAAAAAAAAGATATTGGCATGAAATTAAAATTGTGGTTCAGCAAAGTATAGAAATCCCTTCAAGTGATCTATCATATTTTGTTTGAGCTTTTTCCCCCTCCTATTACAAGATATTTTGGCTTGGAATTTAATAACCTAACAAGAGCAGATGAACTGTTATAACATCACACACACTCACGGAAGACAGAACAGAATTTATGTAATTTATAATGAATTTTCAAATTAATTTCTTTTTTAATGGCACGATTTTGCAATGTCGATATACTGGTAAATGGTTGGCACAGATGTACAAAAGTGATCCAGTAGAAATTTCAGAGCAGCTTGAAAAGAAAACTTATCCACTCACCCCGTTTTTAAGCCAACCTTTTTTTTTTCCTAAAAAAGAGCACATACTTTAATATGTTTGTGTATGAAACAGAATCATAGGTAGGAAATTGGAAGTGAAGGGAGATAGAAGTAGAGTGAAGTTGTGGAAATATTGAAAGACAGTGGATAATCCAAAATGTAATTGAATTTGGAATAAAAATTTACTCGTGCATTTTATGTTTTCTTTTTTTATTTTTTTTTTTATTTTTTACTCGTGCATTTTAATGTACACATGTCTGAGGTCCTTGAGATTCACAGCACTTACACAGAATGAGAAGTCCACTCATCTCGAATCGCTGGGGAAATGCCCACCTTTCCCCACTTTCCTGTCTCCACTTTCCCATCTATATTAGGAGGAGTTAGCACATCCGTCAGATGGATGTGATACACTAGCTGCCAAGGGAACCACTTCTTCCTTGAATGTACGGTCCCGGACCCTCCTTTTCCCCTAGTGGGTAGAAAGGGTAGGAAAAAACTGGTGTTTCTGGATATATATGGTTGACAGTTTGACTGGATCTCGTGCCAGCAGGTCTGCTTGAATTGGGGTGCAGTGTACTTAGGGACCACTCATATGCAAATCCGAATATATGTCAAACCACAGAGTGGACCCAGGCATTAAGAAGATTGTCAACATTTCTAAATCATGCCTTGGAACTGCCTTGTACAAAGCGAGGATTACAAATTAGCAGAAGCAAAATCTTGAAGTCCAATTTAATTTTGTTGCCATGTCTGAATATTCTGTGCAAGTAAAGAGTCCCAGTCTAATATAATATAGAAGCTAAAAGAAACAATATAAACCACATGATACAATTCTACTGAGTAATGCATAAAGGTTATAATTTGTTTATGAGTAGAAGTATTTATACCGTAAAGACAAATTAGCCATCAACTAATATTTGAATTAAACATGATTATAATCAAATTTCTTTGAAATATTTTTTTAGCCCTAACCAGTGTGGCTCAATGGATAGAGCATCGGCCTGCGGACTCAAAGGCCCCAGGTTCAATTCCAGTCAAGGGCATGTACTTGGTTGCAGGCACGTACCCAGTAGGGAGTGTGCAGGAGGCAGCTGATCGATGTTTCTCTCTCATCGATGTTTTTAACTCTATCTCTCTCCCTTCCTCTCTGTAAGAAATCAATAAAATATGTTTAAAAAAATAAAATAAAATAAATAATAAAATAAAATATTATTTTAGAATTTAAGAACATTATTCCAAGATTATTTGGAAGAATGTGTTTGCAAATAATCAGAAAAATGCTAAGGAACAAAAAGAACAACAGAATTTTAAATAATAATTAAAATGGAATGGTGATGGTGCAGAGAAATAGTGATGAGAGAAAATAGAGTCTAGACTAGAAACAACTCCATACATGGATACAGCAGATGATAAAGATATTGCATGTGAACACGAGGAAATACATTTATTATTCATAATGTTGGCAGAGCTCACTCATTTAAAAAAATAAATGAATAAATCTGCATTTCTATCTCACTTTCTAAAGCAAAAATAAAATCCAGATGGAACAAATACTTAAAGGTACAACATTAAGATGAATTTAAAGTCTGAATATTTTCATAATTTTGACATGGTAAGACATATCTAAGCCAAATGCAAATGATATAAAGTAAAATATATAAAAATAATTTATACAAATTATAGATATAAATTTATATAGATATAAATTGAAGTTAATTCTGTGTCAAAAAGTAAGTAAACTTTAAAAAGTGGAAGGGAAAGACTGATAAAAATATTTACAACATGTCTGACAACAGCTAATTTTCTTGATATTCTGAACCCTTCTTAATCAATAGGGAAAGGATGCTTCTTAATTTATTTTAAAGTGGGGGCAAGGGACATGGGACATAGAGAGCGTTTCACAGAGGACAAAACAGAAGGGGCCATTAATCATTTGAAAACCTAATCAAATTCACAAATAATTAAATTCAAATAACAATAAGATGCCAGTTTTCAACTATCAAATTGGCAGTGGTTAAAAGATTAATAATTCCCAGCGTTGGCAAGAACATGGGAAAACAAGTTCTGTCATATGCTGCTAGTGGGAGTATAAAAATTTACCGATTTTTTGGAAGGAAAATTTGTAATATCTATTATAATGTTTAATGTTCACATCCTTTAACAAATTCACTTTTAAGAATTAATCCAACTCAAAAACTTACACAAATATATGAAAAAACTGGATATTTTTTGAAACATGATGTATAATAGTGAAAATATTAGGAAGTATTTGAATTTTTTAAGGTAAAGAATTATTTATTAGTATCTAAATTTCACATATAAAAATTGAGTTTAACATATTTCTCATGGTATGGAAATCTATTAATACTTGGTAGAAAGGACTTGTTACAAACTTTACTTCCTCTCTATTTTCCTGTTTTATTCTTTCTTTTCACTATAGGTTTTCTTCCCTTCTTCTTATTTTCTACTTACCTTCCAATCTATATTTGTGTATAGTCTACTCAGTGTACATGTCTAAGCATCTCTCCATGTTTGTTTGCGGCTATTATTTTTCGTCAATTGCATTGTTCCTCGCTAATTTTATATTTCCCATACAGTAACAAAACAAAAAACAAAACAAAAAAAGATAACATCACTGTCATTACAAGGACATGGCTCTTCAAAACCTTTTGTATTGAAACTGTATAGACCTTCCTGCTGCTTAATAACATTTACTAATATGTTAATGCTGGTTATGTCATTATTCAAGATACTGCACCATTTGCTTACTTTGCCACCCTTGAGTACTGGCTTCCAATGACTCTCAGATTGTACCTGTGCATTCTTGGAGATGACTACCAATGCAAGTCTTAATTAGACTGTGCAGGGAAATGCAAATGATCATTCCTTGTGGTTCTACATTTTGCATTTTTAAATTTATAGCTTTAATGTAAACAACACAGCTTCCAACCATGTCTTTTCTTGAACTCTTCAAGTTGAAATCACTGAATTCACAGAATATGATCTCTTACAATGATGACTGCATCTCTGTTGAATTGTAATCAATGAAATATGCTGACACGCAAAGACATCCAAGACATTGCTAAACATAACAAGACATAGTTGCCAAACTAGATATACTCTATGAAACAATCTTTATTAAGAATTGGATGTATCTATTTTGTTGGGACAGACGTACCAACTAAATAAGAATAAAGAGACCTACATTAGCACCGCGTTCTTTCTCTCTCTGTGACATGCCCAGCCCTCCCCATGCCCACCTTCCTCTGTGCTTCTCTGTCCAGATGTTCCCTGAAAGGCTGAGCCTGTGGACTTCTGCTGGTTGCAGGCAATGAGAGGCACTGGAGCACAGGACGGGAGAAGTGGGTTCTTTCTCTCCTGCTTTCTTCCTATTTTGATGCTGTGTCCTATCACAGTTCAAAAAAAAAAAAAAGAATCCAGACTTAGTAAGGAGAGATTTTGTTCATAAGAATTACTACAAGAGCTAGTGAAGGGATGATCACAATATGATGATAAGATCTGCAAATGTCTCCAGAGTTAGGCAAAATGGGTTTTCTTTTATTGGGAAGAACAAACAAGGCTAGAGGACCCTGGTGCATGGGAGGGGGAGTGAAAGGAGGGCATAATCAGACGCAGATCAGAGAATGTTTCACTCTGAGGCCAGCCTGTTCTCAGGAGGGTCCTCTACTGGCTCAGGCTGTGGGTGGCCAAAGTTCAGGCATCTGGGGGCAAGAGAGAAGCTTAACCAAAGTTTGACTAACAAGCATTTTGTTCTCATTGATCAGGGGATAAGCAGCTCCGCTAATCATTTATGAGGCCCAGAATGGATCTTTGAGAGACTATGGCTGGCCTTGTCATAGGTAGACAAAGGAGGCATCTGAGTCTTATCTAGGTCATAGGGGAGAAGGGTCACTCCTTACAGGAAGCCCTTTCCCAGAACACAAAGGGTGGGCAATCTCTTAACCTTGGCTGTTTCCCAGGATCCCGGGGCCCTGGCAGCTCAGCTCCTGCATCTCTGCAAGCAGAGCTGCTGTGGGGGCTCCTCCATAGCTGCAGTTTACCACGCTTTAGTGGCACTTCCTCGCCTCTCCTTCTCCCTTCTAAAGACTGGAAGGCTTCTCAGGATTGCTGGGCCCTGGACACATCCTAGTCATCTCCCTTACCTCCCTCTGTAACTGTCCTTCATGAAGGACCCAGCATTTGTTCTGGATCTGATCCTATGCCCTGCTGTGGCCTGGTGGTTTCTAACAACTGCTTATACAATTGACGCTACTCTCCATTTATTGACATAAAGTTTCTTTTGGATAAGGTGGCAGATTACAGACAATTAAGGCAGAAGTTGAGGTACCCATACAGAGAAGAGATTAAACCTGGAAAACTCCCTAAAATGCCATAATCGTATCATGGTTAATACATTGTGAAATAGTCCTAATTAGCTTTATGCTTAAATTACAATACTTAATTGTGAGTTCATGGTTATCACAAAAGCATTTATGAGGCCACCTGTAAAGGACATTAATAATTAGAATTGTAAAAAATAAATAAATGAATGAATGAATAGGGTCAGGGCCCTCAGAGACCTTTAGTTCAGAGATGACAGGGTTTTGTTGTTGAACATACCCCCAAGGTCAAGGCTGAGAGAGGAGAAACTGGGACTACATCTGCTTACTTAGTTTGCTTCTCTCCCTCTCTTTCCTCTCCCCTGGCAAGAGGAAAAGGCCTTCCTTTTGCTTGTTTGCATCATGCCTCCCTTCTTGTTTCCACAAGAGCCTTCATGACTTGTCTAAACAGCCAAAAATTCTATCAGCCTAGGTCTCCAAACTCAGTTGTTAATAGGGCAACTGTGGAAATAAATTAATGTGGAAAATTTTCTCTCAAGATAATAGCCTGACTTATAAGGCTATTGTTTTCTGAAAAACCACTTTTAAACATCAGAGCCAAGTATCTTCATATTTTTCCTCTGCATCACTTTGGGAACACAGCCCCAGCCCCTAGGTAGCAGAGGATGTATTGGGTGATCCAGACCTTGGTCTTACATTCACTACAGCAAAAGAGAAGCTCACTAAACGATTCTTTAAAATTATGGTCATTACACATCCAAGCAAAGCACAGCATCTGAATTGAAAATGTGCTGGCAGCAATTATGAGTATTCAGAAACACTTCAACCACGGTGAGACGCAAGATGCAAGAAGCTCAGCCTGACATGTGCTGAAATATGCCTTTTGTTGTGATCAGTTAAGACCTAGGAAGAAGGTGCAGGGCTAACACACATCAGAATTACAATTCTGTTTACATAGCCATCAATTACATTTACAGAACTACCTCAGCTAAGGTGTGTGTGATGTTTGTGTATTGACATAGCAGCCCTAAACTAACAAGAATTGCCGAGACCTCAGAGATACAAAACTGTGCCACAACGAAGCCCCAGAGACCTAACGTCATATTGCAAGACACTTCAGGAAGCTTGAAAATGAGATAGGTTTGCAGCCTTTGAACACACAGCCTCAGCGGCAACCTGCAGAGTGTATTCACAATTACTCTAGGGAAGCTTTTGCATTCAAAGAGAGCACAAGATTCACATTTTCCGCTTGTCTTTATAGTTTTATGCAACAGAAACAGGAGTATAATAACAGCAATAGAAATTAAGTTTAAGCTTTATAGTTGTGGCAAAGAGTTTCTGAATCTTTAGATAAACCTTAATCATTGAAAATAAGGCAGAAAATAGTGTTTACTTTGATACAAAGAAGAAACTTATGTAAAGCCAGAAAAAAAAAAGAGAAGCATGGATCAGGGATGCTATTTGTCCAAACTCTGAACATTTTGATAGTCTTGAAATGTATGTCCCTTTGATGCCAAACAGTGGTCAAGTGGCAGCATCCAATTCCAGAAATCTCCAGCCCAAAGTGCCATCAATACATGGTCTTCTCAAATCCCTCTCACTTGCTAGAAACCAACACATTTTATCAAGTTGAACTATTAATGGACGTTTGGCAGGTTCATGGTGAGAGATGGCCTTCCAAGTTTGCAAAGACAATTAAGCAGCCTCAAATAATGGGATAGCGTGGATCACCAGAGTCAGGGACCATGGGTCTGAAAGGAACCTCAATGTCAGAACACCAGTTTCCAAATGATTCTTCTTGATTGGATACTGAAGTATAATACATGGGACACATCATCTCACCTAAGACCCAGGCTGTTCTGGCTGTCTATTGCAGTATAATAAACCACTCAAAATCAATTGCCTAAAACAAGAACAGTCCTTTATTTTGTTCCATCTGGAGACTGACTGGGCTCAGCAAGGCAATTCTAGCTCAAGGCCTCTCATTCAACTACAGTAAGAAGGTGTCCAGGGCTTGAGTCACCTCAAAGGTTTCTTCACTCACATGTCTGAAGGGAAGACTCAGACATCTAGGGGCTGGGCTCCTTGAGTGTTCCTCCCACTCCAGCTGCATGCACTGTCCACAGGAGGTCTTGGGAGCTCCTGGCTTCCCTCTAGAGTGAGGGTCCTGAGACCAAGTGGCAGATGCTGGATGATCTTTGCTAAGCTCCCTCTGGGAGTCATGCAGCATCACTGCCACAGACTCTGCTCCTGGAGCCTCCTAAAGGCCCGCTCAGATTTAAGGAGAGAGGTCCTAACCTCTAGCTCATGGTAGGTGGCATTTCAGAGAACTCATACACCTTCTTCTAAATCATCACACAGGAATTGAGACCACCATCATGGCCTTCAGGAAAAACCATGAAATGAAAAGGAAAAAAAAACCCACACACACAGTCTAGAAGGAAAGATTTTCTCAAATACCAAGAGTATTTAATGCTTTCTTGACCATGAGGCACCCATTGAGATATCTCTAAAGTGGACAGTGCAAACTACAGACATACCCAAGGAGACAAAAGAAGACAGGCACACAAGACACAATCCCAACCAGTTCTTTGTAAGAGCTGCATTGATACCCATAGAATGAGAGGACAAGTTTTTACTTAATATAAGATTCAAGAGGCAATTATGCCATAAATTATGTATAATTTTCTTCAAGTATTTGTACATGATTTAGCTCTTAAAAACCCCTCTGTAGTTCTGTGTGGTTCATCCCAGAACATAAATTTAGTTCTTCTCAACTAAATCCTTTTGTTTTTCTTATAAACCCCAAGTTAAAAGAGCCTAGTTGGATATCACAATAAAAAGTCACCTCTACTTCCAGCGCCCTCTTAAGGTCCAGATTAAAAAGACAAAGTAGGACCTACCAACAGAGAATGGGGCTTAATTTGGGAGTATCTCTGTTTGTGAATGTCACGTCTTTTATCAGCATATAAAATTTCATGAACAAGAAAGTCAATCAAACTTGTTTATATGGTTTTTAAAGGCTTTAATGAATGTCAAAGGTCTTAATGCCACGAGCCGGTCATTCATTTCTTTTAGCTATTTAATTTCGGTATTAGCTTTAAAAAATTCTGATTTATAAATATCACCAAAATGGAGAAAACTGAAATATAATCCACCATTATATTATCATTTGCTTATGATTAGAAATTAGGCAAAACAATCGCTCTTAACCAACTTCTGAATAAATCAATTTGAGGGGCTTGATAATTGTATATGTTTATTTCATGTAAAAATAGGATCACTAATCAGAAAAACTGGTGCTGAAATGCTAAGGCAAGGCAAGTGCTATTTTTCATTACAGAAATTTTCTTCTGTGTTAAACTGTGAACTTGCCCAATTCTCCCTTTAATGATTATTGTTCTATTTTATAATTGGAAGAATGAAACTATTCATATGACTTTACATCAACTTGGCCAGAGAATATCACTCTTTTAACAAAGATTGAAATGTATTTGATTGCTGGTCTAGAATTAAGCCATAACTTAATACCAATGCATGAAGAGCATATCATTTGAATATTGTTCTGATGCATTGAACTTAATGATCTAATCACACTTTTATCATTATTATGAAGAACTAACACTTGTCAGGTAATGGAATTAAATTCAAACAGAAGTGCTCATATAGTTAATGGCTAATTTGGAAGAATAAGGTTTAAAAATTCAAAATTCATTTAACAAAGAACTATTGAGTAATTATGTTCATGAATACAGCACTTTGAATCTGAGAAACATATGAGAGTTTTAAACATTGAAAATTTTAGGAACACACATTCAAAAAAGAGCCATCTGTTTTAATACACCTGCCCACTATTTGTTTGGCTTCAGTCCCAATTTTCCTGCTATTTCACAGTATCTTTCAATCCTCTTTTTTTCTCAGGAACAAATTTGTTCCACTTCTGAGTTCACTTTAGGACCTTTGTCTAATCTACTTTATGCTAATTTCTCCTGTATTAGGTCAGCCTACAGGTAAGCACCTCTCCAGTCCAAGTCCTCTCCCTCCTGTGTTTTCTTACTCATCCAACATTCAATACGGGGGGGTGGGGGGGGGGAAGGAAGGGGGGATTAAAATGGTGAGTCTGTTTCATGTAAGGAGACATGAGTAGATCAAAAGGAATGTTCCTTTATGCATCAGTACCACAGAGGGCTATAGCTAAGGTGAGCAGGGAAAGCCTGGAATTAGTAGCTGACTCATTTCAGTGGCTCACAAGAGCCAATTGGTAAACTTTCAGGAATTTTGCAAGCAGACTGTTAAACCATTGCTAGCTTGAAATGGACCATGATGAGAACATTTAGAGTACTTTCCCCATGGAAGTCAGCAAGCACTACAACCAGGGCTTGGGAGAGGGAAGGAGAGCCCATTGTCACACATTTACCAGCGCACCACCATGTTGGAGAAACAGCAATATATTGTGTCTACTATAGCATGTGTCACTTATATTTAAAAAATTGCACTCAATTCTCACATGAACACTGTAAAACAGGCGTGGTTACCATCTTTTTTTTCCCCCAGAGAAATAGTTTGCTCATAGAAGGAACTTGCCAGAACTTAAACTACTGCCTGAAGGGATATAAAGTCTTAACTGGTTGTCTGCTTTGCCTCGCTTACCTCCATCTGCTTCACCCTTTAATCCCATAGGATTTCAGGATTGGAAGAAATCATAAGTGCTGTCTAGTCTCATTGGCCAGTCAAATGGATCTGTATTATAATAATTCCCCAAATGGTGTCCTGCCTATGCCTGAAGACTTCTAGTGACAGAAAAGGCATGATGACAGACCACTCATAGCTTGAAAGCTGTTATTCTTAGGAAGCACTTCCTTATTTTCAATAGAATATTACCTTTTACCACCAACCAGGAGACCGTAGGAATAAAGAAAAAACAAAATGCATTTATTTCAGCTTTGCCTTTTGCGTTTAAATATATCCACCATCCAGTCTGCAAACATGTGTTAGCCAAGTAACAGTGATATTCGGCAGACTACATGGTGGATAGACAAATATGAGTAAGATCATTCCTGATCTTAAGAAACTCACCAGCCTAGACCCCTGCCACTGAAAGTGTGGCCCTCATTTCTTAACAGAAATGCAGTCTTCGGTTCCTCTTGGACCCCAGGCCTACTGAGTCAGGATCTACATTTTACCCAGATCTCCAAGTGATTCTTTTGCACCTTAAGTGTTGAGAAGTCTTAACCTTGGATGAACTGAATATTTCATTTCTCTAAAGCAATGTGTTTCCATTGTTTCTACTTTAATGAGGCATTTTTTCTTCAAGATCTATGAAGCACCTAAAAAACTCTGGAGCCAGGCCTGAATGGCTCAGTGGTTGAGAGTCAACCTGTGAACCAGGAGGTCATGGTTTCATTCCCAGTCGGGGCACAGGCCTGGGTTGCGGACTTGATCTCCAGTATGGGGCGTGCAGGAGGCAGCTGATCAATGATACTCTGTCATCGTTGATGTTTCTCACTCTCTGTCGCTCTCCTTTCCTGTCTAAAATCAATAAAAATATATTTAAAAAATTCAAACGCTAGAGCTGGTGTTCTTTATCTCCATAATTCTCTTCTTATTTTGAAGGTGGTTTTTAAAAGGCAACAGAGTTGTACCACAAATGTTTCACCTTAAGTTCCCATCATTTGTCAGAGTTCATGGACAATTTTTAATGACTACCATAAAAGTTCCCAACATGCTATGATTCCAATATAGTACCATGCGTGGGGCGTGCGGTATTTTTATAGCTGGATCTGATTGCACGTGGACGCTTCTCTGCAGTCTGCATTTAGAGTTCACACTTCAGATTTCCTTGGAGGACTTCCTGCAGGGAAGGGCACTGCAAAGAGAGAAATTCTATTCTTTATCACAGACACTGTCAGCACTTGCTTCAGGGAACCACAGTGAGCCCCGTCCAAAGTCGGGAGAGAGACTCATTTTCCTTTTTTCTCCCCGTGAGTTACTAGACATATTTATCTGGTCTTTGAAGAAATGGCCTTTCGACCTGGGAGTTCACCCCCTAAGGGGTTAGAAGTCTTTTCAGTCTGTGATAGTTTACTTAATACTGAAACAAGGAAATAGAAGCAAAAAGAAAAATCTATGATAAATACACATTGTAAAGCAAGACAGGGTTAGAGGTGATATTTTAACCAGGGGGCCTCTCAGGATGTTAAAGGCACAGGTTGGATTGAATACTTAAAACGTCACAAGGAAACCACCCTTGGGTATGTGCACTGCTGTTTTGACAAAACACACCTGCTTTCACACATCTTCAACATACACACATGGTCACTACCAGTAATACCAATACCAATAATATATCATGTCCTTTCTTGTAAGAGGGCATTTTAATTGCTAGGGGACACCCCTTTTTTCTCTCATACATTTTCCATAAGAAATCCTTAGAAAGCAAGTCATTTGAAATGACTTGATTTTTAGCCCCACTTACATCCTAAACTACTTTTTTTGTTGTTTTTATTCTATTCACTTTTGTTTTCTTTACTCCTTTTTATTCTTGAAGTAAATAAAACACAACCTACTAATAACAATACCAAGCCCTTGTTTTTGCTGTGTGTAGTAGTCTCCTAGGGGTGACACAAACAAAATACCACAGACTGGGTGGCTTAAGCAACAAAAATTTATTTTCTGATAGTTCTAGAGGCTGGAAGTCCAAGACCTAGGTGCTGGCAGGTATGGTTTCTTCTGTGACCTCCTTGGCTTGCAGACAGCTTCCCTTTGCTGCCTATTCATATGGCCAACCTTCTGTGCCCTTGATGTCTTCCTCATCTTGTAAGGACACCAGTCAAATTGGAGTAGGACCAACTCTAATGGCCTCATTTTAACTTCATCACATCATTAAAGACCTTATCTGCAAATATGGTTATATACTTGGGGTTGGGACTTCAACATATGAATCTTGGGGGAACGAAGTACCATAATACTAAATTGGGCACTTCCTACAGAGTTCACATGTGGGGCCTCTAACTTCTCAACAGTCATTTGAGGCAGACACAGTGAGCACCCCTTCTTACAGAAAAGAACAGGAAGCCCAGCAAAAAAGTCAGGTAACTAACCCACGACCGTTAGTGCCAGGAGTGTGTTCTGGAGTTAAGGCTTTCAAATCTCAAGGCCATGTTGACTTTGTATTTTATTCACAGCATCAGCATGTTAATAAATGCTTGTGACTAAACAACTCCAGAATGCTGGGATTTTTGTGGCTTTTTGCCAGTGTTAATTGTTTTTCTGGCTCCTCCCTCGATATGACCCATTTGTGCTATTGTTTGTACAGCAGCCCCTGCAGGGTGCGCGGAGAGCTGCTTTGTGGTCTCCTAAAAGCTGATTTATGTCTATCTCTTCCATTCTCCACCTTCAGTGACACTACATTGGCAACCTGAAATCAGCCATGATGGGAATATTTACACAATGGAAATAGGCAAATACTACAAATCAAGGCATTTATTTATTTATTTATTTATTTATTTATTTATTTATTTTTGGCTAAAATACAAATTGGGATTTTTTTGAGAGCCAGTTTTCAGCACATCACTGCCTATATATCTTGCACCCTCAAAATAAATAGGATAATTTCTAAAAAGATCTTATGATGAATCTTTATCTTGAAAGTGTACTCATTTGAATGCATGAACTTTGTAACAACTGTTTATTTTTCTCTTAAGAGATGACTTTTTCTTATCTCATCTGTTATTTGGTGCTATTGTCAAATGTTACAATGTGTATTTCCAAATGCTATTGATAATAATATGACATAAAAGATAACCAAAATGGCATTGGTGTTATAAGTTTTCATACAAAAATTTACATTATATAAATATGCCTAAGTACATAGTACAAAAACACGGAAAGCTCCAAATTCAATTAATAAGTCTTACTTGATGTAAACTTACATCTCTTAATATAATTCAAAATTAATATCAGTTAGAATCATCAATATAAATTTTACATCACAAATAAACATAATATCTGTCTTCAGTCTTTGGCCAAATACATTGATTCTTCTACTAATAAAGTAGGCAAATATCACAGACATTCTCTGGGGGCAAATGTGCATTACTAAAGAAAGAAATAACGCATGGCCCATAATGGACGTAGTCTGGGAGGGCACTGGAAAACAGGACCTCAGTGTTCCTTTCAGCATTGTTATGTAAGGTTTTTATTTTTCTTTATACCCAGAGTCCCTCCTTACCACATCATTATCGTCTGCACCTTTCCCTCTCCCACCCTGTGTTCTTGGACTTTCCAGCTCCCACATTCCTCAGGGGAGAGAAGCCGCTCAGAATGCCTGGCCCAGCTGGTTTCTCAGCCCAGCCATTAATTTCTTGTAATCTACCCTCTAAGTTGCCACTGGTACTAGCCCCACACTGAAAAGCCCAGATGTCCTTTAGTCAGTTAGCATACTTCATTAACCCATGCTGGATTCAAGGTTATCATATTGAATGAAGCCATACTTCTAATTAGCAATGCCTAAAAAAGAAAGCTGATTTCAAACATCTGACTTCCTAATAAGAAAGGACAGCATTTCCAACTCTTTTGCTTGTATTAGACACCTACCAAATGGTTAAGTCATTCTATTTTGGTGAAGGAGTGTAGGCAGGAAAGAGGCCACTTTCTATCTCTGTCTGGTGACCTTAACTGGGACCTACTATGTGTCAGGCTCTACAGCAATGGCTTTATCATCACATCATCTCACTTGGTCCTCAATATAAGCACATGAGGCATAGATGGAATTTTCATCTCGTGGATGAAGAAACTGAAGCTCAAATAAATTATTTTGGGGGGAGAGGTGATGTGGGGAGAGATTAGGGGAACATATATGCATATAAGCATAGCCCATGGATACAGACAATGGTGTGGTGAAGGCCTGGGAGGGAGGGTGGTAGAGGGGGTCAGTGGGGGGAAAAAACAAAGGGGACATCCGTAATACTTTCACCAATCAAGATAAATTTTAAAATTAGTAAATAAATTATTTGTTCAGATTCCCCACACTAAGTGAGTGGCAAGATCAGGATTCAAACCCAGGATTATCTCACTCACAGCCTGACCTCTCTCCCTCAAGCATGCAGACTGGGATTCTGGATTCAGTGGCGGAATCTGAGAGCTGGAAGGTCATCAAGCACCTGGCATTGAGTGTCCAGAGAAATCAGAAGTTTAGAGAGAAAAATCCCTCTGGACATGATGAAATGAATCCCTTTCCTTACACCTTTGAACAGACAGGGGGTTCCTGCTCTGTCATTACCCCACTGTGAACCTCCGTGGAGTCCTGCTCTGTATTCCTTTTACTCATTTGTAAACAAGATTCATTCTTACCCCCAACCTGCTTCACGGGTGGTGCAGATGAAGTATATAATGTCTGTAAAAGGCTTTGAGCACATCAAAGACGACGCTGTATAAATACTATATTATTATACACGTTCCCATAGGAAGCATCTCCAGGACTCTTTGATCCATAAATATTTCATTGACTCAATCCAGCCAAAGCCATCTTAGACTCTGAGGAGGCATCATAAGGTAATTGACCACAGAAAGAGTTCAAAAAGGAATGCATTCTACATCTGCATCACTGTTCTCTTCTTAACTCTTTAATTTCAACTTATTCATTTTTTAAAATAATTTTATATCTTTTTTATATTTTCAATTTTAGAGTAAGCATGTACCTGAACATAATTCTAGGCTCCATGATAACACAATGACCATGGGTACTGAGACATAAGAAAATAACAAAGCTATTCACATTTTTTAAGGGGTAAGAAATGCTAAAATATTCAGGTCTCTGCCCTTAAGGATAACACTTAATATACCTAGGTCTATTTTTTCTGCTTTTATGGATTTTTTTTATTTAATTGTATTTTGTTTCTAAAAGAAAGACAACAAATGAAGTCTTACATCATTTGAAGAAGGAATAGATTTGTTGTACAATTTCTCAGAGTCAAATTCATTGTCATTTTTTATATATATTATTACTGGGATGCCTTAATTTGTTAGAAAAAACATGAACTATATTATATTTAACCAAATCAACTTAGTATAGATCCAGAAAAGCTCCCATCCTCAAGACAAAAGGAACCCTGGAACAATTAGCAGTTCATGTTATTTTTTAGAGATGAATATTCTTCAGCAAAAAATATTTTGATGAACATATTTAGATCTAAGTCATTTGTAAAAATTACTAAATATTAAATTAAAACTTCAGAATTTTGAAGTAATAATGTAATAACGGGTCAGTAATTTTCTAACAGATATAAATGTCTGAATTCCAGGAGGGAATAAAGCATAACTACAAGCTGCATTTAGTTGTTTAATTGCCATCATTTCTCTGGTTTCTACTCTGATGACTCAAAAAAAAACAAAACAAAAAAGAACAGGAACAGGAACTGAGGAGAATGAGTTCATTCACCTAGAGGTTACATCAGTGGGCGGAAGAGCTCCCACTCAGCTTTGTAGCAGATGTGGACTGACTCTTCCATAGAAATGTTAATCATCATGATTATTTTTAAAAGAAGGGAAAAATATTCTTTAGCAAGCATGCATTTGCATATAGTGTTTTATTAGACCATCAGGGCCACTGGAAATACCGATTTATTATCTACATACTTTGATAAGTCTAGCGAGTTCTAGAAAAATATTTTATTCTTTATACACTGGTCCCCATCCCTGCTGGTCCTCTGTTTTATTCTAAAAGTAAGTGGCCTTTGTTCCCCAGTCAGGATACCCAACTTATTAATGTCTAGCTACACGTTTGCTTATAGATATACCACCAGAATGTTATTACCAAAAGGATCATGATCAAATTGATGATAACACTTTAGGACATGGAGGAAATTTCATATGTAATTCACAGGTCCCTCAGATTCCAATGTGCATATTTAGTTAATATCCAGTAGTTCTGTGAAATATTGGCTCCTCCAGGACGTAGAAACGCTGCCTCATGGTCTCACAGCTCTCATCTTGGACCATGGCCAGTATAAAGAATAGTCATATGTTCACCAAACTTGCTCAGTATATACCAGACACATCAAATTTGTCATTTTTATTAGCCCCTAAAACACATCTACTCAGTCATTACACAGAAAACTATTGAGCGTCTATAAAGTGCTGGGCTGTATTCTAGGTGGTGGAGATATAATACAGAACACGCAACTACCTTCTTGGGGGGAGACACGGATCGTTAGCAAGCAAACAAATAATCAAAAATAGAAAATCAGAGAGTTGTATCCTTTATGAAGAAATTAAAACATGGTCACAGGATATAGAATGTCTGGTGGGCTGAGTGGGCTACTAGGAAAGGCTTTCCTAAGAAGGTGACATTCAAGTGGCGATTTGAATGGGGACAAGGAGCAGGTTGTTCAGAGATGAGCAGGAAAAAGTTCATGGTCAAGAATAGGTGAGAACATGATAAAGGAAATAAAGCGACATGGTGATAACATTGCAGGGGCCCAGGAGAGAGATGATAGCACCCTGAGTAGAAGGGTCAGTGTGACAATTCGGAGCTGCATTAACCTGCGTCTTCAGAAGCAGGTGCCAAGATGGGATACAGAGGGCAAGGGTTTTGTTATGCAAATGTCCGTGTGTCACGCACTCAGGAAGGAGTCAGAAAGGCTGGCAGAGCAGTCGCAGGGTCATGCAAATCTGGTCACCATGATGGGCTGGGTAGGAGCATCCTAGACTGCCCTGTATTCTAAGGGTGGGTGGGCAAAGCCTGTCAACATGAGCCAAGGTCAGTCAACAAGGAATCTCCTAGGAATGGCTGCTCTGGAAACTCTGCTGCATGCAGTTTTTAGCATGGAATCGCCCTGGAAAGGCTTGGTCTTGACACACACACAGCAAGGATTTCAAAGCCCTGTTTGGGCCCTTGTTTAATTGCACTCCCTATAATAGGAAGTTTGTGAAATGCATGCTCAGGGCCACCAGAAGTAGTGATGGGGCTAGCATGCTAGGAGAGAGGGAGAAGACAGGGCTTGGGGTATCATCCCAGGAGACATTAAATTATGGTATATCCACACAGTAGACTAGTTCACACAGACTGGCAAGGAAAGATTTATAAAGTAAGAGAAAGGAAGTAAAATATCAATATGATGGAATGCTACCCATCTTCTCCTTCCCTCAGACATCGGTGCTCCTGGTTCTGAGGCCTTTGGACTCTGACTGGGACTTACACCATTGTACTCCCGCCCTCCACATCTTCAGCCTTTGAACTTGCACCAGAAATTAAATCATTGGCTCCGGTGGGTCTCAGATCTTTGGACTGCGAATGAATTATATCATCAGTGCTTCTGGTTCTCCACCTTGCAGGTAGTAGATTACAGGACTTCTCAAACTCCATAATCATGTGAACTAATTCCTGTAATAAACCTCCTTTTTATATCCTTAAATCCTATTGTTTCTGTTTCTCTAAAGAACCCTGATAACAGTTTGAGATGCCTATTATACTTCCAGATGGAGCCGATGAACAGGTTAGGGTCTGTACTAGTCTCACATTAAGGGACAAGCTCCAGGGTGGAGATATAAAGCATTAGTGCAAAGCTGGTGGTTTATTTAAGCTATAGAACAGGATAAACTCTTATAATAGACAGAGAATGTAGAGAAGGAAGAGTAGTCTTGAGGCAATCCCAAATAAGGCCTGCATGAAGAGGAAGGACAGCTCCAAAAGAGATGTGGATATGACTGTTGATATCAGAGGACAATGTAGAGAGTGGGGTGTCCCAGGGGTCAAGTGAAGACCATATCTTAAGAATGAAAATATGGTCTGTCATATCAGATGTGCCTGAGATTTCAAGCCACTTCAGATGTGTCTGAGAAGTCAAACCAGAGGAGGACTGAGAATTAATTGTTGAATTTCCCATGGTGCTCATTGGTGATTCTGACAAGAGCTGTCTTAAAGGGGGTGGACTGACAAAATAAAGGGGAAACTTGGAGGTGGGGCTTGGTGGCAGTGAGTAGACACCAAGGAGCCATCTCTGTAAAGGGATATTAGGTTAAGAAAGAGTTGTTTGTTTGTCTGATTGATGTCACCACAAGTCTGTGTACTGACAGGAATTATACAGTAGGGAGGAATGAGAGTTTGCAAACAACCTGAAACTCCCAGTTTGAACAGAGTTGTTTTCAAGATGTTGCTTCACAAAATTCCATCTGAAATGTCTGCACACCGAACATAATGCCTGAAAGAAACACCCTCCTATGCATTTAATTACTGTTAGGCCCTACCACAGCACAACTTCAAGCTCTTTCAAAATTAATGATTCTATACAGAAGAAGCTGTTAATCTTCAAATTCTCAATTTAATTGAGGTCATTACAGCTATTTCAATAATATAATTTTTATTTGCTCTTGATACATAGTAACGTGTTTCTTTCTTTGAAATTGGATGACCTTTTAAAGTATATCCTCCAATGTATACCCTGGACAGGATGGATCTGCCATGGCTGTCAAAATCCTTTTCCTAAAACCAAATGTACTGCCTTTTATAATGTCATTTATAAAATCTTTCTCTCATAGACGCCCAAGAAATATTCAAACAAATAAAACACAATAATTTTTAAAATATACATATTTTCTCATTGATTTCAGAGAGGAAGGGAGAACAAAGGAGAGATAGAAACATCAATGATGAGAAAGAATCATTGATTGGCTGCCTCCTGCACACCCCCTACTGGGGATCAAGCCCAGAATGCAGGCATGCACCCTGACCTGGAATCGAACTGTGACCTCCTGGTTCATAGGTCGATGCTCAACCACTGAGCCATGGCAGCCAGGCAAAACACAGTATCTTCTCCTAGGAAATTTATAATCTGAAAATGGGAGTTGAAATATATACAAAAAAATCACTAAAGCATGTTATGTGTTAATTTCTATAAAAGAAGGCAACAACTCTAGGGACTTAGAGGGAGGAGATCAGCTTCCAGCCAGTGTGATGAAGGAAGATGTGGCAGGAGTGTCCCAAGGGGAAACAGCCGGCACTCACAAGTTAGGGAACTTTGAAAGGGTTTATTTACAAGGGAACTCTGTAACTAGAGGTGTGGGTGTTGGGAAACCACAACCCAATATGCTGGGGCTAGGAGCAGCAGGAGCTGTTACCACCCCAGCTCAAAGAGAGAGTGTTCTCTCCAAGGTTCACTCAAAAGCCAACAGGGACGGATGTACTCCTGTAGAGAAGCAGCAAGCTTTAGTCAGAGGACATAACCAGCCAGAAGTGACCTCACAGCAGGGGCCAAGAAGGAAATTCCCTGACTTCTCTATCCTCCTTCCTCTGACCCTCCAGCAGGGTTCCCCACGGGCCTCCCCAGCCAAAAGGCCTGAGAGCCTTTCACATACCCAAACATCGCGTCCTGAGACACAGAGGAAGGTGAAACAAGAGAAGAAAATGCAAGAGTTGGAACAGAAAATTTTGTGAAGGAGTTGGCCAGAGACCTGAAATTTTTGAAATGAATAAACAGAGATGAGGTATGCTCTTGCAGGCAGTAGGGATAGCACGATTAAATGTTGATAACTGTGCACAGGAATTATGTTTGCCACTGGCTTTGATTACATGGAGGGTTAGAGAGAGAAATAAGAATGAAAATATAGTTCAGAGGATTGGGGTCGGGCATAAATACTGTACTCAGGGCTTTAGTTTAATTTTATAGGAAATGAAGAGCTGCTGAAAATACCTAATCTGCCACTGAAACAAAGCGAAAAGGAGAGAAGAAAGAAAATTAAAGGCAGAGAAAAGGAGAGAAACTGCCTGGGGAAAGGGCCAAGGTGTGGACCATTGTATTTCTCTGCCTAATGTTTGCCATAGAATAACCTAATTAAAATCACTTTTATCTGGGCAACAATTTAATGAATTCCCTAGAATAGAAGAGATTTTGCTACAACCAGAATATTTCCGTTGCCACTGGCACAATGAATAAGAAATATTTTGAGGAAATAAGATGACCCTTAGAAATGACAAAATGTGCTTTAGAGCTTGACTCAGAATCCACATTTCCTACTCTACAAAAAACAGTGCAGCTGCTGTGGGAAAGGTTAAACATAGGACTACTCCATGGCCAAGCAGTTTCAATCTGGGTGTATATCCAACAGAACTGAAGGCAGAACTCCAACAGATATCTATACCCTCGGGTCCATGGCAGCATTGTTTGCAATAGCCAATAGATGGGAACAGTCCAAATGTCCATCAACAGGTGAATAGATAAAAAAGAATGTGCAATGTACATACAATGGAATATTATTCAGCCATAACGAGAATGACATTTTTATATATGCTACAACGTAAGTAGACCTTGCAAACATTATGCTTTGTAAAATCAGAGGCAGAAGAACAAATATTTTATGATTAGACTTATATGAAGTACCCAAAACAGGCAAATTCATAAAGACAAAAAGTAGAAGAGAGATTATGAGAAGTGGGGGAGGGAGATTTTAATTGTTTAATGGATAGAGTGTTTATTTGGGACAATGAAAATATTTTTGGCTAGAGATAGTGGTGATGGTTACAAAATATTATGAATGCATTTAATATCATTGAATCACACAGTCACAAAGGGTTAAAATGATAAATATAATGTTACTTATATTTTACCACAATTAAAAATATAAACTACTGACCCACACAACAAATATGTGCATCATACTTATTTTTGCAACAAATTATACTTACAAGCAATATTTACACAATATTACACTAATATTTCTTCCTGGTGTAATTTGCATCGAGAAGAAAGAGTCCCTGTGTTAGAGTTTGTTACTCACCTATATAGCATTTTTTAATTGCCATCCTCTACTAATGAAGTTTATAGCAGGTTCAGGCATTCATTCCTCACACTGTAAATTCTGGAACTTCACTAATAATTCTACCGTGTAGCAGGCATACTGCCTCCACCACTCTTAACAACAACAACAAAAAAATCTCACACACACACACACACACACACACACACACACACACAACCAGGGGGTGGGGAACTCCTTTCTTTGCCTATTCTAAGAAGCTATTCTAAGAGACCAATTCACACAGAAGTAAAGAATTATTTGTACAAACTGCAGTAATTTTACAATTCATACACTGTCTGGGCTTCTGTTAAGAAAATACTGTGATTTTAAAGTTATACAAGAAAACCAGAGAGCGAGCATTCTGATGCAAATGGGTCATTTCAAGCCATTCACCAATGGAAGACTTCTTGAATAGTGCAAAAGTTGAGTTGTTAATAGTTGTTTGGTTTCTTTTAGTTGTTGGTTTGGGGATTTTTTTTTTTGGGGGGGGGGGGTCTTATTTACTTTAATCAGAGTAAAAAATAGAAAGAAAAAGGGTGAAAAACTAGTGGTGTAGTTTAGAACTTTAAAAGTGTCTATTTTACATTACAAGACACTGGAAGGCACATTTCCAAGAGGAGTGAGCTGAGAGGAAGAATTGAGTACTGGGGAAAATAGCTGTTCCTGGAGTTAAGACAATGGAAATGACCTCCAATAAGCAAAGACCTCATTTATAGAATCATCCTTACTTATCCTGCATATTTAAATTATTTTCTGAATCTTCCAGCAGGATCCATTTTTCATTTACAAAAGAATAAATTTAGAACTTGCACATTAAAACAAAAAATAAAATACAATCAGCATCTTTATGTAAAAAAAAAAAAGCCCATTGATATCAAATTTTTCTTTAAAAACTATTTCAAAGCATTTATTTTATTTTTAAAATAAACAAAAAGCAAAAATAGCTTTGCTTTATACCTGCTTGAACAATGACAAAGGTTGCTTATTTCAAACTAGACTCATCAGTGAGAATCGAGCAACAATTTCATAAAGAGATAAACTAATAAATTTCTAATTCTCCTTTTAAAGAAGGGTGTTTTTAAAAGTTAAAAATTTCCAATATTTTTCCTATTCACTTCCTATTTCAGTTTTATTTATCATAAAAGAAATCTAAAAATATTAATACTGATATTTTAGACCGATATTTATAACAATAAAATTTTGTCTCATTGTAAAAGAACATATTGAGATTAAAACATTGTGAGTTTGTTTGTTTGTTTGTTTTATCTTGTTATCTTAACCCATACTTCATCTTAAAATAAAGTTTTGCAACTTTGCCTATGGTTTTAAAAATAGTCACTGACAAAGAAGATTCTCAGGTTCATGAGTGAATTTTCTTTCAGAGGAATTTTGTTCTTCATTTACTCAGCTATGAGCTGTCTCCTGCAGTTAGCTAAAACAATGAGCATTTCTGAAACTGTAGCAGCACTTTGGAAACTAGAGCCATATCAGCATGCAAGGCCCTGGGAATGGAAAGAGCCACAGAGAACACTGCCTGTGATTTAAATTCTGCCTTCTGGCAGGGAGGTCTGTGAGCCTACCCCAGTGCCCTTGGATTATCAGTCTGGCCCGAGCAGGAATCAGGTGATTCTTACTCCTCTCACCTCCCCTGTGCCAGGACCCAACTCCTGTGCTTTGAGATAAGTCTGAAGACAGGCCATCCTGTGTGGTGTAAAGATGTGCTCATTTTGAATCAGGACACAGGAGCTACAGCCTTTATAAACCATGGAAACAGAAAGTTGGTGGGACCTTTTCCCACTCCCCACATGGGGGTCCATTCTGTGGGACTCTTTCCCTCTCCCCATGTGGGAGTCTGTACTTGTTCTTCAATAAATCTCCACCTTTGCTATACTACCCTCCGTCCGTGGGTCCATTCTTCAATTCCGGCAGACAAAGAATCCGGGTACCAGTCCAAAAAATCCATTTCAATTTAAGCAGTAATTTTTTTTGTAGTGTTGAACTTCAGAATTCTACCTTGCATTCCCTTCCCCTTTTCTCCTTTTTGATTCTTAACGGATGAAATAAATCTCCTGAATGACTTATCATCAGGACTATCTTTTCCATCAAATAGGCCACAAAGGCAGGAAAGCTGATTCTATGGCAGGTCCTGGAGGGACCTGAAATGCCATCTCTTTCAGGTAGTGATACTTTGGCCTTTTGAATACAATGGCATCTAAGAATTTGCAGCAAAACTGTTTTTTAAAGAAAAAAATACAGACTTATTTTTCACGTGAGCACTTCAGTTTGTTTTTTTAGGTTTTTCTTCTAGTTTCTCAAATAAAATTAAATTTCAAGGACAATTATTAAAATGTAAGAGAGGTCATCCTCTCATCAAACAAATAATTGTCTAGTTTACATTTCTGTGACATTTCCCCTACCACAATAACTGTGTAATGATGCATCAACCACCTTCCAAAACAGAGGTGATTATTATACTGGAAACCATCACTGATCATAATTTTAAGATAAGTGACTCATAATTTTTAATGGTTACTATAGGATTAAATTCTAATATATTTTCATTATATTCCTTACCAATTATCTATTTTGTATGTATTGATTTTACTTTTTTGAGCTCTGGATAAAATGTGATAAGCCACTCCCATATTTCCATTTTCATATTTACATATTATTCATATTAGAGGTCTGTGACTTTTTTTAAATTGGCAAGCTAAAGGTATTATTAATTCCAATCAGGTTTGCTGTTCTCTTAACCTCCCAAATATATACACTAATTGCACTCCCTGTTTATTTTGTAAAGCTTTTCATCAACTTCATGATAATTACATAATTAAATTTTAGAGCTATAGACATTTTTATAATGTAGATTTGCCTCCCATATTGTAACATAAATAGATGCAGCCCCCAAATTTGCATTTATGTTTCCTTAATATAATTATAAAATGTTACTTCAATCTATCTACCAGTTATTCTTTCAAAATTTTCTAAAGTTATTTTATAAAGAAATAATCTATAATAATTACTCTTTTCTATTTTTAGAAATAGAATATAATAGTGTTGTATTTATATCCTACCTTAAGCTAGGATATTTTAAATATTCTTTACAAAGCACCATCACATGTGCATTTTAATTTTTCATATTTATGAAAATATCAATAAATAGCACCCTAAAAAGTCATAGAACAGTTTATATCCATTTTTCTATTACTCCCTGAATTGTTTAATATAGCTACTTTCAGGAGAAATATCAAAGGAGAAGAAATACAAAGATAATCACATTTCTTTCACTTTCTAATTCTATAAAGAATCACTCTACTTTTATATGTCACTTCAATTAAGTTCAAATAATGTTCTCTACTTACCTTCAACTTAAAGTGACTACCCCCTAAAGGGCATTTCAGAATCTGAAACACAAATTGATATAAATGTTGGGGTTGGGGGGGGGGAGAAAACTACATTCATAACCACAATGTGAACAAACTCTCTTCAAAATAATTCAAAAGGAGACATTTTCGAAAGAAAACTTAACTCAATTGATTTTTCTGTTCATCTTTAGCATGGCTATAGTCTCTCGCCAAATCCCTTTGTGTCTCCCTGAAACACCCAGTCACTGTTGAGATTGTAAAGCTTATTCTTCAGCCTGAAACTGTATCCCCAGCTCACTTCCAGGAGGAATTCTGTCATTCTGCACCAGGCTCTGCGTGGACTGTGAATTTACTCCCACCTCGGTGGGAATATTCTTGAATTGAGATGGCAGCATTCTGAGCTTTTGCATAAGACCTTAAAATTAAAGTTGGAGAAATGTTCACTCCAAACTTGTCTTTGAGTTGGAGTTTCCATAATTACAATTCTTTCTAAAGTGCCTTCACGAAATAAGAAATACCTTGAAGAACCATAACTAAATAGCCCAAGGCAGAGAACTACACAAAACTCAGAATTTTCCTTCTTTATTGTCGATGTGTACACATAACAATCTCTTACCAAAAATATGTCTCGAGAACTGGAAAATCTTATTAGTGGAAAGGCCATTTACCTCTAGATGATGTTTGAAACTTGAACACCCACAATGTTGACAGAAGGGTTATTGAAAGTGCAGAGGGTGAGGTAAATAAACAGAACATGCCGGAACCAAGGGGAATGCAGCAGCAAGTGTTTGTGTTCATCTGTGAAAATGTTTTTGGTGCTGAGAAGTCATATCTTTTGAATCCATTCAATGTTATCTGAGATCCTGTGGCCTAATAGCAAAGAAAAACATGAAAGATGCCTAGAGTTCATGTTTTCAGAGAACCTGGAGGGCTAATTTTTAATCATTTTTGTAGTCCAATAAATTTGGTATAAATAAAAAATAATAATAAAAGAATCACACATGTAATTGACTGTGGTCCCCTCACAGGCATTCAAGGTTTCTACCGCGGAAGCAGCCATAGACAGGGTCCAGTATTTGAAGACCAAATATTGTATTTGAAGACTTTGTCCAGGCCTGTGCCATTGCTATCTGCATTTTGAAAACTTGAGGGGCTTTCCTTAATATTTACACCAACCATTAGCGCTATCTGTAAGTGCATCCTCCATTGACTTCCTCCTCTCTCACATATATTGTTCAGACTCTCCTTCACCTACAGCTCCTGCCCTGTGATTATATTTAAGTTCAAGTCTCCCCACTTATTAGGCAAGAACAACAAAAGGCAGACACTTTTTATAAGTATCCTGAAAGTCACAAAAGGAACCTGATAAAATCAAATGCTTAGGAATAGGGGACTGAGAGGCTGAGGAACATGTGTAGGAAGGCAGTTTTTCAGCCTATATTTGTGTGTACCTTTTAAACCATGTGAATGTATTGCCTATTCAAACACTAAATAAATATATTTTTTTAATGCACAGATTCCTGGACCTCACCCTAGACCTATTGAAACAGAATCCCTAAAGTAGGGCCCCGGAATCTTCATTTTAACAAGCTCACCTGGTAAGCTTTACTTACTAATGCATAAGTAAATAAGCAAGAAAGTATTGGAAATATAAACACAGATGTCCCAATACTGAGAGGCAGGTAATGCAAAGAATGCAGAAAAACTACCACTGCCAAAAAGAACCTCCCGCAACGGCGTGCTCTAATGTCTGAAAATGTTTTGTTAGACTTTTTGTCTCCAATATGTCCTTGTAAAATTGTGATGCCAGAGAGGGGTGGAGAGAGAATTCCTGCCTTCAACCAAAGTCACCCTGCAATCTACTTTCCCAGTGTTATCCAATCAGCACAAAATCTTCATTTAAGAAACGGGCTATGCGAATTCTCCATGATTTCATCATCTTCACATGCCTATTTCAATCACATTTGATACTTAATACTTGGCTGAAATGATTTTCTTGACAGTCATCCATAATTCTTCAGTAGTCAGTCGCATGCTGTGGCCTTCTCTTATTCCTGGTTCTATGGACTCCATCCTTCTTGAAACTCTTTTCCCAGGAATTGTGTAATATTGTGCTGTCCTGATTTTCCTCTTTCTTTAAGGTGTGTTTCTTTATGTCTCCCAAACTCTTCTGCCTCATTCCCTGTAAGACATTCTTGATTTCTCCTCGCTCTACTCCACCTTCCTAGTAATCATTTTCATGCAATCTTCTCATAAATCAGTATTTCTCACCCTGTGCTCTCTCTCCTGAGATATGGACCTGCTTCTGCTGCCCCCCTAAGCAGCTCACCTGCAAATCTTATTGAAAACTCATTAGTTGCCACTGTAGTCATTAACTGTATACTTGTGTAACTATTTTATAAACTTGGACCCATTTACTATTCACAAAAACCCTATTTTAAGGCAAAAGGAACTGAGATACCTAAAAGGTAAATTACTTTATTCAGGTCTCATTGCTATTAGAAGTTGGGTCAAAAATTCAAACTCAGGCAGGCTAAGTCTAGAGCCATATTCCCAATGATCATGCCATGTTGCCTCTCAGCATTAGTTTAATATTCATCAGCAGAGCTTCAATTCAATCACTTTATGGTAAAAATCTTGATGTATCCTCATTGAATATTGAAATCTTTAAAAATTTGTAATTGAGATCTTAAGGTTAGAATTTGATCTGATCTCTACTTAATTTTGCAGCCACATCTCCCATTATTCTCTTTTGACACATACAAAATATTCCAAAGAATAAATAATATAAATTATTTACTGGTTTCAAGATTATAATTTAGACTTGTTCTCCTGTGGTTTAAGTTTTTCTTTACAACTACCAAAATTTTAGCAAAAGTCTGTCCATGGCCTAAACTTTGAGAGGCAAAATTCAAACCAGAAGTAATACAGATTAATTTATTTTCTCATCTAAAACAACTAATAACCAGAAGTTTTGAACATTGAAGACATTGGACATTAGAAAACAAAGGACAATGATGCCAGAAGACACCATGGGGTGAATCTTATCCTATACAATAAAAGCTTAATATGCTAAGTGCCCAGTTGTCTGGTCGTCTGTTCAACCAATCAAAGTGTAATATGCTAATGATATGCTAAGGCCACTCAACCGGTAGCTATGATGTGCACTGACCACCAGGGGGACAGACACTCCGACCAGTAGGTTAGCTTGCTTCTGGGGTCCAGCCGATCTGGACTGAGTGAGACGGGCCAGACATGCCCTGGAGCCCTCTCGTGGCCCCTCCCCAGCTGGCCAACCTTCTGCATCATTCCTCAGCCCCGATTGTGCACCAGTGGGGTCCCTCAGCCTAGCCTGCACCTTCTCACAATCTGGGACCCCTTGGGGGATGTCGGAGAGCTGGTTTCAGCCCAATCCTGCAGGCCAGGTCAGGGGACCCCACTGGTGCATGAATTTGTGCACTGGGCCTCTAGTATCCAATGATTGCCCCAGATTACTTACTAGGGAAAGTTTCTAAGCTGAGTCACCAGAAGGGAAAACCTAGGCTGAGTCTGGAAATGTCTGTGAATTAAGAAAAAAGAGCTAGAAACTTCTGGAAGAACTACGAGTTCTACAGTTTACAGGGTAGAGTTTCACTGAGCTATAGAACAACTTCAGGAGCCCTATTAGAAGTGTAATTGGAGTGCCTATAAAGAGAGGAGAGAAGGAGAAAAATGAAGAAGTACTGGAGGAAATAATAGCCAAAAGTTTTCAAATTTGATGAAAACTATATATCCACACATCAATGAAGTTCAACAGGCCCCAAGCAAAATAAACATAAATAGAAACTAAACAAAGTTATGTCAAAATCAAATTGCCCAAAACCAGTGAAAAGGGAATTCTTAAAAGCAGCCAAAGAAAAGAGACACATTTATGTACAGAGGAACAAAGATGGGAATGACAGTAAATTTATCGTTGAAAATAGCGTCAGTTGGAAAACAATGGAGCAGCATCTTTAAAAAACAGTTGACCCTTCTTTTCCGTGGGGAATACTTTCAAGCCCCCCAGTGAAGGACAAATCACAGAGAGCACCAAATCCGAACCAACTTCAACTCTGCTGGAAATCTGACAGCAGCTTCTTCAGCAGCAAACGCAGCCTCTCCATTAATTTTTATATTGTTCAGTCCAAATCACTCCTGAATCTGTGCAACCATAACTTATTTGCAGTAAATGACTTGGTGTCACTCATTTCAGGGAATCCCCTGATGAAATGTTATATAGGCTTCATGTTTTCTGGCTCAACATATTGCCATCAATTGGAACACGTTTTCTGTTCCTGTCTTCCACCCAAAAATGTAAAGCCTTTTCCATCTTAACTAAGCACTTCATCATGCACTGTGACCATAACTTGCAATCTGAGATGCAAGAGCAAAACTAGCATGAATTTCCCTTTCCTTCTTCACAATTTCACAGGCAACGATTCATTTCTATTGTAGACCTTAGCAACCTCACCCTGTGATTTTTTTCTCTTTTCTTAATAAGTTGAGAACTTTCACCTTTTCACTTAAAACAAGCAGCCTACTGTTTTTCCGCAGCATATCCACATTGCCGGCATCACTACTCTTGTGCTTTGGGGCCATGGTTAAGGAAAAGAAGGGTTACTTGAACACACGCACTGCAATCTGACAACTAAGACGGCCGCTAAGTGACTAACTGGCGGGGAGCTTACACAGCGTGGAGACACGGCACCAAGTGGGACGAAACAAGACAGCACAATATTTCATGGTCCTCAAAATGGCGCACAATTTAAAACATATGAATTGTTTATTTCTGAAATTTTTCATTTAATATTTTTGGACCAAGGTTGAACAGCAGAGAACAAAATCCGCAGAAAGTGAAATCTCAAATAAGGAGGGACTACTGTAATGGAAGAAAAAAAGGACTTAGAGCTTTTAAAAGCAAATAGACCATTTAAAGCTAAAATAATGACAAAGTATTGAGCGGCTTATAATGAGTGTAGAAACAAAATGTGCTACAATAGCACAGAAATTAGGAGGTGATATATGGTTATAAAGTTCACATACTATACATGAAGATTGCAGTAACTTAAAGTTATACTATAAATCATAAATGAATCACTAAAAATCACAACAAAGAGTTATCACTAATAAGCCAAAAGGGAGATAAAATGGAATCACCAAAAACACAGAATTGTTCCAAAAGAAGGCAGGAAATGAGAGAAAGGAAACCAGAGAGCAGTCGAGACAAATACAAAACAGAAACAAGAAGGCAGATTTAAACCCAATCCTAATAAGTACGTTTAATTTAAATGCCTAAACACACCAAATAAATGCAATAATTGACATAGTATACTTTTAAAAAGCATTAGCAGAGTATATGCTGACTTCAACACACCCAATTTTAAATGTAAAACACAAGTAGGTTAAAGCAAACTAATTAGTTGGCTTACTTGGTTACTCTCCGACAGGGAATCGGTTTCCCTATCTGTGAAATGGGGATGTACTAGAAACTTGTACATGACTCCAAATAATCTCTGTCCCACCTCTTAGCATTACTGAAGAGAACAGCTGGGCCCCACATCCACCCACTTTGAGAGGTACAAGGGGATAGGATCTCATTTCAGGTCTTTGCTAGGGTGTCTTTAGCACACTTCTGTGTGTGTGGTACCCATGGGATCGCATTCAAGCAGTACAAACAGGATAGGTGGACAGCTAACTATCCATTCACCAACCTAGATTGATGCAAGGATGGAAGCTGATGGATAAACACCCCCCCCCCCCCTTTATATCACAGTGCTTGGTAGATAGTGCTTGGATAGTTCTTAAGCCTTTACAAGAGGACCCTGGAATCATGCCCACCCTGTTGGTGGACAGCTCCAAACTCCATCTTTGCATTGGCTTTCCCTCCCTCCCTGTTTACTCCCTTACCCTTTACTCCTGCTCCCTGGAGTTATGTATTAGCCACAGGCTTTGCTTTTAAAGGAATGGGAGCTAAAACAGAAGATAAAATTGCTTCTAACCTCATGGGGTGGGTAAGGAATAAGTAAGATGATTTATGTAATAGGCTACCTACAAGGTCGCATTGGTCTAAGTGATTTGCATATATTAACATATCTAAACATTCAACAGCGCTATGAGGTAGGTACTAGCATTTTCTCCTCTTTATAAAGAAAAGCACAGAGAAGTCAAGTATATTATACAAGGTCACACAGCTATCAAGTAGCTCTAGAGCCCACATAGACCCCGAAATCTCAGCCACTGAAGCATACAGTAGGTGCCAGGTAATAGTGGCTTAACATGTTTACGGTGCTCTTTCAAACATAACACAGCTTTGATGGTTGGAAAATTATGAAGGACAAGAAGGGACACAGAGTAACGCAGATGATGGATCTGCTTGCATGAGAAGTTGGTCTTCGAGTCTGCTTTGATCTCTAAGAGATGAGACGTTTAGCCAGGCTCTGTTCTGTACACGTAGGAAGGCAGCAGCTCGCCATCCTTACTGACATTTAAAATAGTAGTATGACTAAATTGATTTAGATGCTGAGCTTCCTGCTTAAATCCCACTTATCCTATTGACTTCAAACATAGCCTTTTGCTTTCAATGTAGATTTTCCCCGTTATCTATTCCCTCAAGGCAACGCCCACTAACAGATGTATATCTAGCCCATATATATTAAAGCTTGAGGTCCAAAATCCCCTTATCAAAGGAGATTGCAGCTTCCCCCCCTCCCCCCAATTTAAAGGCAACTGCTATCTAGGTACAAGAAATAAAGATAGAGCCAGCAAATGAAACCCAAGGCCCCCAGATCCCGTCTGAGTAAGCCAGATACTGCTCTCCTGACACGAATGAAGATAAGAAAAGCTTCTGCGGTAGCCGCGATGGGGCATCTCTGGGCTCCCCTTCAGGAGTCTGGCCAGTGGTCACCCAGGAGCCCCAGGTATCGAACAGCTGCCTGCTGCAAACTCCGGAAGTGAAGAAAAGAGGAGCTGTTATACTGAGTCAGCTTTAATGTCGGTCTCCAAATCAAAACATCACACTGTCACTTCAGAATGTTCAGACCTGTAAACGTGAGCACAGGGGTTTTCCTACTCTGAGACCTCACTCCAGTCTAGCCAGGGATGCAGACCCGTGTTACTTCTATTACAAACAAGGACTCTTTTTATTTTATTTTTTCCACTTGCATTTAAAAGGAAATGCAACGCATCTCCTCTGAACAGAAGCAAATCAGAAAGACAAAAATCCAAGTTCATGATAGGCCTTTAAAGTTACCACCCAAGACCATAAAAATTTAACACTGGATAAAGAGAAACAGACTGATAGAGAGTATGTAGTCAGCTATGAGTTTATGGGATTTCTCAAGTAAAAATGCTGCTTTGACTTGTAAATGGAGAAGTCCTATAAAATATTTGGCATTCGGAGACAAGGAAATAGAAAGCGTTTCCGGAACTATAAGTAAGGTTTCTTTTATTTTTCAAATGGCTGGATGTTCTACTATATCCTGGGATGCCACATGCTATTTAAGCCTTGTTCCCCCAAACTCCCAGCCCCCACCCCACTACCCCAACCCTAACTTAAAGATATGGAGCTTAAAGACACTGGAAGATTTCTGAAAAAGTAATGTGAATACACAAATTCAAATACCATTTCTTATAATGTTGTGTGTGTGTGTGTGTGTGTGTGTGTGTGTGTGTGTGTGTTTACTGAGTCAATAAGAAAATCTTCTAAATATTACAAAGGAAGAGCCAAGAGTGCAGATTAATCCACCTTAATGAAGAACTAGGGCCCTCTGGGCAGGAAAAGCAATTTTCCACATACTGCCCCGTGAATCTGGTCATGATCTCCACATGATTTTTAAGTTCATATTCATAGAAAGATGATCAAAATTTCAACGTGAATGTTTTTTGCAGCTGCTATTGCTCGCTGTTTCCTGAAATCTGGGATTCTACTGTTTTGAAAAAGATAATTTGCGAAGGATCTTTTTTCAGAAGTTGATGGTACATTCCCCTTGGAAATTTATTTTTTGAGATTATAAAATATTACCAGATAATGTAGAAGTGACATGGTGAGTCTGGAATATATGTATTCAAAATTTAGAAATAAACTAAAGAACATATCAAACATTTAAAATAAATTTGTGAACACATCTCAATTTATCTTGACTTGAGAAACATTTATAGAGTCTATATTTGCAACAAATATATGTTTACCTGCAGTGACTAACAACAAAAATCTGAGAAAACATTCGCTATTATTTTTGAAAAAGTTCACTTTTGTAAAAAATAAAGCAAAATAAACCAAAACAAATTCCTGCACAATTTACCTAATACTGTACTGATAGTTAAAAGAAGGAAGTATTTTAAATAAAATAATTGTAGTGGACCAATCTAGTCATTTTCCCCACACTGTTGCTATTTTAATTTAATTAATGGGGGAAATCAACTTGGAGTGCAAAAAGGTTAGGCACTTACAATGTTTGAACTGTTCCAAAATCACTAACATGTTATCACTGTCATGTAAAACAATTACTTTGAACACATTCTAAATCTTATTTACACTATATGAAGGCAGGTAAAATGCAATAGAATGCAGTGCTCTTATTGTATAAAATAACCCTAGTTGATAACCAGAGACTTTTCTTAACCCCAATATAAGAAGTTACATTGTAAAATTAGTAAATATATAGGTGTGTTTAAATATAATGGATTACATTCTACAAATATAACATTTGAGAATGGAGTACATTCAAAAGCTATGTTACTTGTGTCAAGAAAGAATAGGTGATTATGAGAATTATATAGAAATATGCATGATATCTGCTCCCATCAAAGTCACTTATATCCAGGCAAGCTTTGCGGTTGTGTATAAAAACCAGCCTGGTGCTGCCTACAGGAATGGTGACCAGGAAGCAAGCCAACCAAAATATTAAGTTTTCCAGGATTCTTAATTCCCATTCCTTCTTTGTAAATGTCTTGCATTTAATTAAGAAGATTACTAAAAGATTGCAAACATTCTATTTCCCTGTTTTTACCTAAGCTATAGCTTTAACGAATAAAAATAAAAGAATAATTAAAAGACTAGCATGAAAAATGTTCAGATCCAAATTCTGCATTCATTTGAAAGCATAATCTAATAATTGGCTTAGGAAAGTTCATACCTATGTTATAAAAGTTGGTGCTTCCTCCTTTTTGTTGGAAAGTAATTAAACCTCATACACAGCATTATATATAATTGAACCTTGCATACATCCCTTGCCTCTTAAAATAAAATCGTGCTGAAGAAAACAATGCTCAGATTTATTCTATCAAATGGCATACCATTCCACACCACCACTGAACAGAGTTAAATTTTATGCATTTATCAGATGCTAAGTATTAATGTTCTGAACAACAGTAAAAATAATAAAGCTATACCTAATTAAATACTAGGTATGAAAATTACTTTGTTAACATGTGCCATATGTGTATTCTACTGTTGCATTATTGTTTTTAATTTATATAGTATTAATTTAATATCATCAATATATGATTACTTAGTAGATATACAGAATACAAGATATCAAAAGAATAAAATAAGGAAAATTTTATTTCTCTTGTTTTAATATACTTTTTGGTCTAGATTGCAGAAATAGTAAAGGGATGTGCTGAAAAAAATCAAAATTTAAAAAAATAACAGAGTTTAATAAAAGTGATACATTAGGTCAGTTTCACTGAAATAATATATATGGTAACATTTAATTCAAATTGGGGTCTAATGTGTGTGTTTTTTAACTTGTGTATTTTTTTAAGTTTGTATCTTCATCTCAGCAATTTTACCATCAAATATCTTTCTATAAAGTATAATGTTACCTGTAGTCATTTGTACAATTTCTGAAAAAATATTAGGAAATTGAAAATATTTAAGTTTGTATCTTCATGTTCATACTTAAAAATTGGCCAATAAAAAATAAAAATAGAAATTAAAAGATTATATTTCATTTTAATTTCAAAGTCTTTGTAGTTTCCTAGGACATGTTGAAATTTTCATCTTAATATCAAGTATTCTTCAAGAATTAATTATCTAAAACTATATTTTAAACAGTCTATGGTTAGAAAAAGATTAAAAGAGTAATATGGTTTTTAGACTATAAAAATTACTACCCTCTCTAGAAAAAAAAAATCTCATTTCCTCATTGCCAATGTTGCAGTGGTAATGGAGCTTGCCAGGTGAAATTAATACTGTCATTGTATTATTTTCTAATTAAAATGGGCACAAACAGGTAAAACAAAAGCCAAAAAATGAGAGAAATCTGGCACTACTAATTGATTTTGGCTTCCACTAATTTTTAAATCTCTCAGGTTAAGCAATAAAAACACATTTAATTTTGAACAAAAATATATTTCCTATTCCTTTCTCTATTATTCATCAGACCTGACATCTGGGAGGAGTTTAGCCAAACAATTTCTTGGAAGCAGACAGGAAATATGTATTTTTAAAAGCTGTTTATAAATCTACAATTTTGATGCCTTTCTTTTAAAAGCAATGGATTATCTATTTTTCAATAATGCAAAGAAGTATTTTAACACAAAGTACTGTTAATGTCAATGAATTAATTTCAAATAAGCTCTTAATTCTTAAGTTGCATAAAGGAGTAGCATTTCTTCCTATTCATTGTGAAATGTTTGAATAAACACTTGCATTGAGAATGTGAGTGTCTTTTTACTTTTACTGTTTTCACACTAGTTTAAGTTAATTAGTCCATATGACTAATTACAAACACAGACACTGTTGTTTTTAAAATTGTTCACATAGATTAAAATGAGAATGGATCTCTTGGCGTTGCGCAGTGCGCAACCTACCCAAGTGTATATGGCAGCCCTGTTAATTAGTATATTTAATCATTTACGATTATTATTTCAGGCAAAATCATGATGCTATGACTAAGTCCCTTTGGTCAGGGTCATATGCTAGATATATTACCTATAATGTTACATGGCACAAAAGGGAACACCGGGCTCATGGCAACAGAGGCAGAATAAATGCCACGGTGAGATTCCAAGAGCATTACTCATTTGACAGCTTCTGCTTGTTCACAACAAAGCAAGGGCAAGCTCCCCACTTTCTGATCCACTGAAGGACAGGCACAGACAAAAGACTGATACCAGGGGCTGATATTTAAGAACAAATGACAACTCTTAAAATGTGCCGTGGCTCTGCAATGCTCCAGAAAATATGAAAGTAATTTTCCCAGCCCTCGCCTTGATGTTCCTTTTTTCAAAAGAAACATGATCTCTGGAGCCTTTGATTAAAGAAGGGTGTAATCACTCTTTTTAATTCACTCTGATTTCACCTCCAAAGGGACACCTCAGTCCTCTTCATCCCAGGTTGGCTCTCACTTCAAACCAGAGGAAGGCATGAAAACGTCCCACCAGCTTGGAGAGTTCTCCCCAAACGTTTTGGCACTTCAGGGGTATGGACAGTATATTGAACTATACTGTAAAAAGAAAAAGAAGAAGAAGAAATGTATGCTCCTTATGCCTCAGGAAAATTTCAGAAGTATTTTCGTTTCAATAGAATAACATAGGAAATGTGCAACCCTCCCTGCATGCAGAAGAACCCCAGGTCCGGTGGAAATACGTCTACTTCAAAGATCATTCCTGTTATCTGCATGCCCTAAAATCTCTGGAGTGGGCATGGATGTTAAAATATATATATATAATAATAACAATAATGAAAGCTGCCCTTCTGGTTAAAAGAAACAGTAAAGTATATGTTGTGTTAGGAGACAAACATCTCAGAACCTGTGTTCATTCCAGGGCCAAAGAGCAGAGATCCTGCTGAACCCAGCAGAACACAGAAGAAGACCAGTCCCCGGGGTGTGAATTGATAAGTGCCCGGCTGAATGAAAGAACGGGAAAGGGCCGCGGCGCCAGGGCAGCCAGGGCAGTTAGCACTCCAAAGCGGGTGAGCTTGTCCAACTAATCGGCCGCGTTTGTTTTCACAGCTTTGCTCGGAACATTTGCAGGGCTGGCCCGGCACTCCCTGCAGAGCCTGAGAGCGGGTGGCGAGCCAAGATACCAGCAGCACATTGTTTCACCTGCGCTGCCAGATACTCAGACAGAGAAAACACACACCAGTTTGTCAAAACAGCCCTGGATGCTGCGCGCTCATTTTTCCCGTAGCCCCTGGCCTGGCTGCCAAGGCCCAGGGCCGGGTGTATCTCCGGGCTGGAGATTTGCATCCCCTGGTCAATTCCGGGCGAGGCGGGGTGATGGGACATGAAGGGAACCCGAGTGCTCCCGGGGCAGAGCCCGGGCTGCACCTGAAAAGGCCGTGCCAGCCCATGAAATCAGGTTCCCACAGCCCTCAGCCTGAGTCAGCACCTGGCTGCGGGATGACTCAGACCCAAGGAAACCAGCGGATCCAGGAGGGGCTCCCGGCTTCTCCGGAGAGCCGGCCTTTCTAATTCCTCCCCACCGCCGGAATCTCGTGATTTAAAAAAAAAAAAAAAATACAGCCTTCACAGAAACCTAAGGCGGAATCGGCCTGCCTTTGTCTTCCCTTTGTTATCGCGCAAAGCGAGCGTCAGGATTGCCTTTGTTGGGTCTCCATTCGTCGCTGGCAGAAGCGCGCGCGATAAGAACTTTCTGATGAAGCGCACACCCGCAAGGCCTAATTAGGGACGATCTAATAATATGTTCCCGGTGTTTCTCTGACAACCACATGTTCAGCACCCGGGGATGCGACTGGGATTAGAGACGCAGCGGTTCTCAACCTGTGGGTCGCGACCCCTTTGGGGGTCGAACGACCCTTTCACAGGGGTCGCCTAAGACCATCGGAAAACACATACCTAATTACATATTGTTTCTGTGATGAATCGCCATGCTTTAATTTGTAACAGTGAAATTGGGGGTCACTCACCACAACATGAGGAACTGTATTAAAGGGTCGCGGCATCAGGAAGGTTGAGAACCGCTGGGCTAGAGGCAGAGGCTGACACCACACAGGGATGGCCCAGAGAGGGGGCCATGCCTTACTCTCCACACCTCAGGGAGGCGGAGGTCTTCACTGGAGGCACACAACGTCGTGGAAGAGAAAACAAATTACACACAAAAGCAGTTTGTGTAAAGCACATTTTTTGCCAGGTTAAAAATAAGTCGAGTGTTGCTTGGTAATTAAAATAAGCGCGATGAGGTATCTTTTAATTAACATTCCTCAAGTGGCAGAGAAGGCTCACATGTTGCCCCTGTAAGATCTCCTGCCTCATCTGCTGTCTTCTTTAGGTTATGTATTTCTAAAAATACACGCGCGATGATAGTTTCACCGGCAGGAAAAAGCATATTGCTGCTCTATACATATGGAAATAAGCTCTCTCAGGCAATACCTGGAACAATGGTGGCAAAATCTGTATCAAAGGAGACGCAACCGGGGAGGCTTTCCCTTTGTGTGAAGCCTGTGAGCCCTGCCTTAATGAGCTCGGGGGAGAGATGCCGCTTTGAACGCAGAATGCTCGGTCACCTCCACTCTCCACCCCACAGGCTGCCTGAAAAGGACATAAAAGGGGGCTTCTCAGGAGAGAGATTTGCCATATACACTTGATCAAAGCTCCAGCACTTGCCTCCCTGAAACAGAAGTGAAAAGACACCAAAAAGCTGTCTCTGTACCCGGTGATTCCAGGGGGCATCGTGCTCAGCCTTCTGGGGAAACAATCATGCAGTTCCATGCTTCAAAATACACTTTCAGAAAACAATCGTGGATTCTGGCCCAGAATTCTGAGGGTGTCCATGAAACCGGTTTTGTCACACTCTGTCACTACACTGGCAGACGGGCTCCATTATGGCAAAGAAATGGGTGAAGAGATGGCTTTCTTTCCATGGACCCAAGCCTTCACCCAGAACACCTCACCACCACCTTCTCCTCCACTTACATCCCAAGAAATAGGAAATACAGGTAATAGCTAACTATTTAAAACAAAAGATGCACAAACACACAGAGGAATGGATCCCGCGCTATTACAGGACGTTGAAGCCAAGCTGTGACTACATTCTCTAGCTCACCAAGGCTCTCAGGGTTATTTGTGTCTGTCTTTTGGACTCGGACACTTGAAAAGTCTAAGTCTCATAACTCTATTGTTGTACATTTTCTAGCCTGCCATTAAATTAGCTCATTAGCTATGAGGATATAAAATTGATTTTTAAATATTATTTTTCCTGAATTTGAACAAATACCGGGATTGTGTGTATGTGTGTTATCATCATCAGGCCTGAACTTACCATTGAGAAAATAGATCTCTCATTCCCCGCACCCCCAGATATGTTAACTGTTTCTAATAAAGAGCAATCTTTATGCCCCCAAAAAGTTAACAACACATCACCAGAAAGTGAAAGGATTTTCTTTTTTTCTTGGTAGATTGTAGTCCCTTAATTGTTGAGGCCTGGTGTCTGCTGGTTCGTTGGGTGTGTGCAGGCACCTCCCCGAAGCAGAGCAGAAATCACAGTCACTGATGGAGAGGTGATCCTCCATCATTAAAACACTTCTCGAAGACTCAGCTAATCAGGAGGAATGGCCTCAGATATGCAGCTAATCTCATCATTCCAATTTCCTGGTTGCTCTGTTTTTCTCTGCCTGATAACACTATCAGACTGTAATAGAACTTCACTCTGATCTGGAAAAAGCCATTGCAACGAAATATATATGTACCTTTGATATCTTCCTCTCTGGAACGTGGGTGAATTTAATTGATAAAATACTGAAATATGAAGCTGGAGTCCTGAAGTCTAGACTCAGTTTCAGCCACCTAATTGTAACTCAACGGGCTTAGTTTTGACAGTCATATTAAACACAGACAACTGGAAAAGTTTACTATCGTGGTCTTTCCCAAACTAAGTATGTAAAGCAAAAGGAGCAAAATACAAATAGGAAGTGCTTACACGTAACTTGGAAAGCACTCTGGAAACACACTGCTAGCAATTAGATTTTTTAATTAACTTTACATTTGCTAGTACCTCTAAGAAATTAGTACATGTGAAAAAAATCTTAATTCTTGTATTCAGATTTTCTTTATCTTAAACTGGTTTTTATTTTTAAAATTATAATAAAAGTTGCATATATAGTTTAAGATCTCTCTTTTTGAAAAAGCAAAATATAGGCAAGACCCCTAATAGATGACTAATAACTGTTACAAACAACTACTACCAAAAAAATTTGAGACCAGAGCTATACGTATAAAAACAAACACAAGAATAAACACTTTAGAAGACAGTTTGACTGTTTGACACAAACCTAAACACCTTCTTACCATGTGATCCAGCAAGCATGTTGCTTCCTTGGTATCTTCCCAAATGAATTAAAAACTATGTTCACAAAAATCTGACCATGAGTGTTTATGGTAGCTTTATTCATAATTGCCAAAACATGAAAGCAAACAAACAAGATGTCCTTCAATAGGTAAGTGGATGAACATGATACAGCCAGACAATGGAATATTATTCAGCAATAAAAAAGAAATGAGCTATCAAGCCATAAAAAACACAGAAGAACTTTAAATGCATATTGCTACACAAAAGAAACCAACCTGAAAGGGTACATATTGCATGGTTCCAAATATGGTTCTGGAAATGGCAAAACTCTGGAAATAGGAAAAAGATGGATGTTTCTTAGGGTTCAGGAGTGGGGTGAAGAATGAGTAGGTGAAATATAGGGATTTTTTAAGGCAGTGAAACTATTCTGTATGAGATTGAAATGGTGGATACATGTCACTTTACATTTGTTAAAACCCACAGAATGTACAACATAAAGAGTGAACCCTATGTATGTTTTCATTAGTAATAATGTAATCAGTATTGACCCATCAATTGTAACACTAATGCAAGATATTAATAACAGGGAAAATTGGTTGGGGCTGAGAGAATGAGAGGATATATGGGGACCCTCTGTACTTTCCTCTACAAACGTAAGACTGCTCTAAAAATAAAGTCTGTTAATTAAAAAATATTAACAGTTCTAAAAATATACACTAAAACACAAAATGTCATCGAAAGTGTCTATGAATGTCACTCCACAAATATGCTTTTTAACAACTTAGTATTTTTAAACATATATTGTTCTAACTGGAAATCAGTCACCACTAATTCTCATCTTTCACCAATAAATTATTTAATTATTACCTGGGGAATTAGTGATTTGGACCCCAAAACTTCTTTATTTTTATAACCTCTAAAAGAGAAAACAAGGTTTCCAAACCCCTTTCCTTTAACAATATAACCCCAGGACAATGAAATCCTTCCACTTGCCCCTCCTAAATCTGTTCCTCTTTGACAGCTTATTACTTTGTAGACACAACCTTGCTCTTAACCCCATCATCTTACTCAATGATGAATTATGGCCCATCTCGCCAAGACTGACCTCTCGTTACCCTTCATCAATGTGTCCTGCCCTGGCCAACCTGCAGCAAGAACATTCGAAACCACCTTGCAGCAGGGCTGTCAGGGGCCTTCACGTGGGGGCTTGGGCTAGCAGAGGGTCCTCAAGGCCTGCTCATGTGTAGGCTGCTCCTCCCCCCACCCCACCCCCGGAAAGGACACAAGAAATGCGCTCCTACCTTCTCTTCCCATATTGAAGTTCTAAGTAAAATTTCTTTTGCAAAAAAACAAAACCAAAAGCAAAACAAAAAAACCTCTGCTGCCAAATGCTTTCTTGAAAAACCACTGACAAGGACCATATTATCTGCCTTATTGTAATGAAATTAATTGAATTTCCCTTTAATTTGCTGTTGAAACTGCTCTTTCTGCTAGTGAGGGAAATTGCCTCTTTAAAGCAAAATCCACTGATCACCGAAATTGTAGCCAGTCGCTACCACCGAGCAAGAAGTGTAATGGCAGAATTGGAGCAGAGCAAGGCAGTAGACACTGACCTAGAAAAAGGCTGGGAAATGGGGACCTGGAGACTGGCAAAGGAGGAGGATTTACACATTATTTAAGATTAACAAGAGGCAAGGGAACACTGTGAGAGAGGGAAGCTGGTAACGGACACTTATCCATCTCAGCAAACAGGTTTTGCTAGAAGGAACGACAATCTTTATCCCCTAGTAGAACCCACATTAGTTGTTTTTATTGCTACAACCTGGACACACTGCCCTCCCAGACCTCAGACCCTCCAGTCTTCTGGTAGCAAATATAATGGTTCAAATAATGCCAAGAGCTAAACATGCACGCAGAGAAAAAGCCCTGTGAGCACAGGGAGAAGGCAGACATCTGAAAGTCACGGTGAGAGGCCTCAGAAAAAGACAACCCAGCCAGCACCTTGGTCTCAAACTTCCAACCTCCCTGCTACGGACGGAATGATTGGGCCCCTCCATAATTTCTATGTCGAAGCCCTCACCCAATGGGGTGGTATTTGGAGGCGGGGACTTTGAGAGGTAATTAGGTCATATGGGTGGAGCCTTTGTGAATGAGATTAGTGCCCTTATAAGAAGAGGCTCAAAAGAGATGATTTTTTCCCGGCCATGTGTGGAATCAGCAAGAAGATGGTCATCTCTGTAGACCAAGAAGAAAGCCTTTGACCAGAACTTGACAATGCTGGCGCTCTGATCTCAGACTTCCAGCCTCCAGAATGTCAGAAAAATATGTTTGTTCTTTAAGCCACATAGTCATTCTGTTATTGCAGCCGGAACTAAGATGCTTCAGGACTGCAAGAAAAGATATTCCTGTTGTTTAAGCCACCTAGTCTGTGGTATTTTGTTATAGCTGCCCTAGTAAACTAATACAGCTTTCAAAAGGCTAATAGTTCTGAATATCATTCCGTATCAGTGCAAGATGGTCTCAACCCCAAAAAAGAAAAACATAGAAGACCAAAAAGAGAAGTACTTTCCACATTCGAGGTTGTGGAGACAAAGGAGATGGCTTCATAAAGGTTGAGACTGCCCCCAGCTCTGGCCACTTGCACACCGCACTCTGCACAGCCTCCACAGTTCGATTCAGCAGCCAGTCTGCTTCCCAGGCAAGACTCGTACTCCCATGGGAAGGTCTATACAGACAGTCAAGCAAAGCAGGGACACACAAAGCTATTTTTATTTGGAAGAAGACAAAAGAACTATGACTAATACACTCTAGGTGTCATGTCCCTTTACCCTTCCCTCCATGTTTATTATCCCTGTTAATCCCTGTCTGCTCCCTTGTAGTCATCAGGAGCAAAGGAGAAGCTTGTGTGCTTGTGTAAGACCTTTGAGCAGAGACGAAGGAGAGGGCTTGTCTTCTCTGCTGCGGACATGGAGAGAGAGGCATCGAATAGGAAGGAGGCAGCCGAGGGAAGAAATAGGCTGTCACATCCCCAAGGCCTTGGGAGAAAGGGATGAGCAAAGATGGCCTCAGGGTTTTAAGAGAATTGAATGGCATTGCAAACCTGAATTCTGAGGGGAAATTACCTCAAGAGCAGGCTGCAAAAGCAGGTCATTCCAGAAATGATGACCTAAGGGTCATTCCCAATAAATTGTCAGAGGAAAAATTTTTTAAAACATATCTTACTGATTTCTTCACAGAGAGGAAAGGAGAGGGATAGAGAGAAACATCGATCAGCTGCCTCCTGTACACCTCCCACTGGGGATGTGCCCGCAACCAAGGTACATGTCTTTGGCCGGAATCGAACCTGGGACCCTTCAGTCCACAGTCTGGTGCTCTATCCACTGAGCCAAACCGGTTAGGGCATGTCAGAGGAAATTTAAAATGAAGTCTGTCCTGGCCGGGTAGCTCTGTGGGTTAGAGCTTTGTCCAGATGTGCCAAGGTTTCCTGTTTGATCTCCCATCAGGGCGCATAAAAGAACCAAGCAATGAATGCATAAATAAGTGGAACAAAAATCTCTCTCTTCCTCTCTCTCTCTCTTTCTCTCTCTCTCTCTCTCTCTCTTTTCTTTCTTTTCCTCTTTCTCTAAAACTCAATAAATATTTTTTTTTAAATGAAGTCAGAGAAAAGCTAAACTTCTCAAGGAATTTGACATCGTGTTAAATTCACAAAGACATAGAAAATTATAAGTGTTCTAATTAGGATCTTTGAATATGATTACAGATAGCATGTGTTGATAAAGGAATAATTGAATCACATAAGAAATAATAGACCTAGTATCAGGCATGGTTCCAGCAACAGATGACAAAGGTCTGGCATTTAATGGAGGGATTATTTGGAAGATGCAAGCAGGGTTAGGGGCAACAACCAGGGAGTATGAAATGCAGGGAGGTCACTACCCAAGGCCCAAAGGGACAAGGGGAAGGAAGGGTGTCAGTAGAGTTTAGCAAAACAGTAGGGGGGCCATGGGGGCAAGAGCAGGAGAGGGGGTCAGTTCAGAAGTGCAGCCTCTGCTAGAACTCTCCAAGGCATCTGGTAGGCAAATAGAGTTATGCCATGCCTCCCTCCCACTCCCAACACCGAAATCACTATGGTGCCCCTTTGGGTCAACTCCACAAGAAGTGAGAGGGCAAGAGAGCCTGGGACTTTGGTCCCTAGAGCACAACCTCCCACCACCACCACCACCTACCTCCCCTACCCCCCGGCACCCAACAGGACAGACACGTAGGTGCAGAGTGCAAGGGGCGAAGGGCCAGCATGTCTGGTCTCATCAGTTAGAACCATTTGGGCTGAAAGAACTTGACTTTGTGTTGTTTAACAAACAAGAAAAGCATGCTCTCATCGTCCAAGCCCAAGATAGGACTGATTCTTTCAGATGCTCATCAAAATCCTTTGGAAACCACTCCTTTCTCCCTCCCCTGTGTACCTGGCCTTGACCTCAGACTAGCTAGCTGCTGGAGACTGCGAGGAAGCCCTGCAGCAATGACGTGCCAAGGGCAGAGCCAGTGCAGGAAACAGGGGGTGCCTTGTCTGTAGTGAATGTGAAAACAATAATAAAACCAAAGCACAGTCTGCTTCTTGTTATCACCGTGTGCTGGCAAAGCTACACATTGTCAGTGATGAGAATGTGCCTCCCAGAAAAAACCTTTTGTTCCGCAAGTTCTAAGCAATTACTGTAGCAACTGTGGAGCTTTAGTAATACACTACACTTCAAATTAGCACATGTCACTCCTCATCCTGCTGCAAACAGCGCCAGAGACCTCCGTGATGTAGTTGGCCCCTGCTACACCTGAAACCAGCACCACACAGAAGTTTCAAAGTAACTTCCTTAAGAATTTGGAATTGTTTGAGCTCACTTCATAGCTCATGTCCCCCATCCCTGAGATACTAAATATTCCAGCATTTACACAGTGGCTTTCAAATAAACCATAACAGCTCAGAGATTGTATAAATAAGAGTGTTTGAGATATTTTAAATCTGTTCATCTACATGAAAACCTTGATTATAAGTGATTACATGATTATAGCAGAAAAAAATTTTTAAATGGGGAGGAGGAATTAAAAATGTATCTGCTACTGGGCCATGGTGGCTCAATAGGTGAGTGTCCGTCTGTGAACCAGGGGGTCACAGTTTGATCCCGGTTAGGGCACATGCATGCTCGATTTCCAGTGGGGGGCATGCAGGAGGCAGTCAATCAATGATTCGCTCTCATCATTGATGTTTCTATCTCTCTCTCTCGCTCTACCTTCCTCTCTGAAATCAACACAAAATATATTAAAACAAAAACACAAATCTGCTACATGTGTCAAATACACCTGTCTCCAGCACTTCCCCATCCCAGAGGGAATATCTACACAACATAAGATGCTGTAGGAGAAGGTGCCATCTCTCCCTTAAGAACTTATATCTGCAAGGGAGTCTCCCGGAGTTCCAAACTGACTTCCCTGGGGTCTCCTTCACTACACTTCCATCTTAGGCTGAGCTATTGTCCATCACAGGCAGGGCCATGGTCACCGGTTGGGCCTGGGCTGCTCACGACCCTCCCCCCCCTCCCCCTGCCTGGATGCCGCCCCCATACCAAGGAATGTGCTTGAAGGAAGGAGGAAGAGTTAGTGAGCTCCTAGGGCAGAGCAACAGGGTTGCTGTAGTCACGTAACACCATTGCTTTAAAAATCACTGTTAAGTCCTTATCTGATTTTCTTTTTGCTACTTGCCTACTTTTTTGTTTTCAGTGACATCTAGGTCCCAACACACGTGGCAAAGGATAGCTCCCCACTTATGCTTGAAATGCTGCCCGATTGTGGCCCCATCTCCAGGGAGCATGGCACAGGTCAAGAGCCTGGGAGACAGCCAAGGCAGTTCACAGAAGGCAGACTTCCCACCCAACGCAGCACCATCCCACCCCACACCCACAGCCACATGCCAGCAATGTAGGGGGAGGGGTCTCCTGCAGGTTAGGAGCTTGTCTCAACCTGTGGGTCGCGACCCCTGAAAATACATCCTGCATATCAGATGTTTACATTACGATTCATAACAGTAGCAAAATTACAGTTATGAAGTAGCAACGAAAATAATTTTATGGTTGGGGGTCACCACAACATGAGGAACTGTATTAAAGGGTCATGGCATTAGGAAGGTTGAGAACCACTGTTAGTAGGTACAGCTTCATTACAACACAGGCATTTGCGTTATTCCAATGAAGTGGAGGTGAAGCCTAAGTGCACAAAAGACTGCCCAGATCCTCTATGAAATATTCTTAGGAAATCCCAGGAATAGGGAGTTGGGACTTTAGGAGGAAGGGCTCTGGGGCACAAATTCATGAAATGGAATCTTCCCTATTGATGGGATCTCATTAATATTCCCAGACTCATGAGACCTGTGGGGAAGTCGGGTTACAATATAAAATACATGTATATGTTTAATATACAGAAGGAATAAGAAAACATACAATTTAATCTGGGTGACAGTAAGACTCCATCTTTAATGTCTGGAAGGAGATGTGCCTTTTGGTTCAAGTGCTAAATGAGACACAATGCTAACAATTGATAGCAATATAGTTACAGAGAAAGTACTAAGAAATGATTATTAAATCTGCTTGAATCTAAAACAGAAGAAAAAAAGAGATGAAGTTTGGGCAACTTTTTGGAGTTAAGAAAAGTATTTAAACTAAGTGCCTCTTTGAAGTATGGTCAATTTATTAAATATTTCTTCCCTCTTATCTGGCATATCACTTTCTAAATGATAGATGCTTTGGGAATAACTTCGTACTGTTAAGAACGGAATACCCGATTAACCGAACCTCAAGCAAGCAGGCTTAGACTGGCTGCTTCAGTGGTCAATGGCCTTGGCTCAGCAGCTTGACTTTTCCTAGTGACTGTTGCCTCTGGATCACAAGAGAGCTGCTGCATCTCCAGCTATCAAGTCCAAAGGCTGATACGTAGAAAGTGGAAGGATGAAGGACTTTCTTTTCTTAGGGCTTCCACTGTTTATCAGGGAAGACGGTTCTCCCCAAAGCTGTACTCCTACATCTCATTGGACCAGCACTACGAGGGAGACTAAAACAATCAAGTATTCAGCTTTCCAGATTCTTTTTACAGGTCTTCTTTTCTAATCTGTAAAAAAAAAAAAAAACAGAAGACAAAGGAAAACAAAAGACCCATTGACCCATTTCTCTTCTCCCATTCCTATTTTTTTCATACTGGATAATTGATTTTATAGGTTCATTAGCAGAAACCATAATATTTTCAAGCCATGAAATGACCCTATAATTTTTATGCATAAACCCCTCAGGCGTTGAGACATGGGTAGCTTAGGAACAACAACGCCTAGGACTTAGGATGGGAGCTGATGCCTGAGTCTGTGGGATAACAGATCTGGTCCTGCCAGGGGATGATAGATTCGTGATTTTGGAGGTTTTTGGGGGCGGGGAGGTCTGGATTCTAATTTCACGATGTACTAACTGGATCGCACACTTGGCTTCCCATCCTAAAAAAAAGAACAATAGCCCATCAGAATATTGGGAGATTCAAATGCGATATTTTAAAATGATTGCAAAAACCTGATAACATTTTCATATCACATCCTCCATGTAACATTCATCCTAAAACAAAAGCAAAAGGACAAACAAAAACCTGTGGGCATATTCAGCTTACTGCCTCTCCCAAGGGTCTTTCTAAGTTCATTCCTATTTCCTTTAAAAACCAGACCTCAAATCCTCACTTTTCTCTCCAAATGCATTTGTCACTTCCTAGACACAGCCCAGGTATATCTGCTTCCTTTTCAGCTCATCTCCCTGAGTCCTGTCTTCTCCTCAGCTGGCCACCTACTCCCAGGAGGATTTGTCCCATGGATGTACTGTTGTTTTCACAAACAAAACTACCAACTCTGGGTGCCAAGAAACAGCTGATACTCAGGAGCAGAAGTGTACCACCTTTTGTGTCTGGACAGGTTTCGTGGCACCGAATCAGTATTCAGTGCTTCCAGAAAATCGCTCCGATATAGCAAGGTAACCGCTCTTCTAACAGAATATTATGAATATTAGGTGAGATAAATATACTGTCAAGTGTAATGACATCCTCCTCCCAGCTCCCTCATAAAGAAGTATTGAGAACACATAATTGCCCTCAAAAGATATCTATTTTATGATAATCATTACCTAAATATTACACACCAGAGACTTGTACTATTAAAGAGGATTGAAATTACTCATGAAATATTAGCTGTGTTTTACTTAAGCTCTTTGGACCTAATTCATAAAAATTAATTCATGATTTATAAGAGTGAGCTCTGTTCCTTAGTAGTAGAATACTTCTGTAATTCATTAAATTATTTAATCCCATCACACCTGATCATGTACACTTCAATTCTAGTCCCTCACAAAGAAAATAAGACTCTAACTTACCTCAGGTTAAAGAAACATCAGAGTTTTCAACTGGGGCCCACATCTCAAAAGATCATAGAGAAATTTACAGAATATGGAGAACATGAGGTGAAACAAAAGTCAACTCAGATATGGCTGCTATTCTAATATGTTTATGACTATTTGGAAATAAACCTAAGTTATTAAATATGTTACTTTTTGAAGCATTTCTCTCAGAATATGTGGATCCTTCCTGAGGAGGGAAGCTGATTTATAAATTTTCATGGTCCATCCCAGATTTCCTTTAATCACTTCCCCACTGTTTTTTCAGAATCTTTAAGGTGTTATCACAAAGGAGCTCTAGGCCCTTTGGGGTGACTGTGGGTCTGTGTATGTCAGTCAACTCCACACAAGTGTCTTCAGGGAAATGATATTGTAAAATATAATTTATTTCCCACAATCATGATTAAGTAATTGTTCCACATATTTTTTTTAATCATTCAATGCATTGATTTACACTTGTCTCCATCTCTGGGCTATAACACCTGTGAGGACAGAAGTTTTCCTCTGTCTTATTGGCCTCTCTACATTCTTTGCCACATGATAGAATTTCCATCAATATGTCTAAAATGAAAACTAGCACATTTTACTAAATTTACCTTTGTCCAACCAGGCTAAGTAATTTTAATTCAAGACATATACATTTATTAACCTTCCACTGGAAATAAAAGCTTATAAAATTGAGGAAAACAATTCCTTATATTTGTATTACCTTTAAAAGTATATGATTGTCTAATCACTATGATGTATACCTGAAACTCATACAGAATAATATTGAGTGTAAACTGTAATTGCAAAAGAGTTATTAACTTTTCATGTCTATGAGGGAATTTTACACTCACATTAACCCTATGAGGATTTAGGGTAGATTTCCTCTCCCCTGCCCCCTATATTTTATAAAGAGGTATACTGATTCAAGGAAATGACTTACCACAGGATATGACTACCCAAGTGTAAGCAATGGGAGGTTATTTCCCTCAGGTAACGTGAAATCCAGAGGCGAGCAGTCCCAGGCTGGCCCAGCTGCTCACCAGTGAGTCAGTGAGTCAGGTACTGTCCTTTCTCCTCCTTACAGGGAAGCTCTGGTCCTCATGCTTAAAGGTGACTGTTCCACTTTCAGGCATCGAAATATGTGCTAAGCAGAATCATGAGGTACAAATGGCTCTTACTAGCGGATTTTGTCACTTTAATCAATATAACAAAAGCTTTCCTGATAATTTTACTCAAATAACTTTCACTTATTTCTCATTGGACAAAATTACATCATATGGTCACCTCCAGCTAAAGAGAGTGTGGATTTGTAAGCACATGAGCCTCCTGAACCAAAGTGTCGTTTTCTTCCAAAAGAAGAAAGAACAGAAGACAGTGGGCGGGCATCTAACAGTGTCTGCCGTACATGGGACAGTGATTTTCTTTAGCACAGAACTTCTCAGATTTACATTGTGAAATCACAGTGGGAAACTAGGGATGAGAGTTTCTGTGGGTTGAACTAACCCCTTCCAAAATCATATATTGTGTCCTAACCCCCAACACCTCCGGATGTGACCTGTTTTAGAAATTGTTATTACACATAATTAATTAAGATGAGGTCATTAGGATGGGCCCTAATCTAATAAGAATGGTGTCTTTATAAAAGGGGGGCATTTGAACGCAGATGTACACATAGGAGAACACCATGGGAACATGAAGGTGGCCAACTACAAGCCAGAGAGAGAGGCCTGGAACACATCCTTTCCCCACAGCCTTCAGAGGGAACCAGTGCTGCCCACACTGTGATGGTAGACTTCCAGCCTCCAGAACAGTTGCTCAAATCACCCAGTGTGTGATACTCAGTTCTTTGAAAGGAGATAATTCAGATTTGGCCATAATCATGCATCTTGTCACTTATATATACATACATACTTCATTTGTGCAATAATAGATATTTGGGTTGATTCTTTTAACTACTACTACAAAAAAAAATTCTGGCCCTGGCCGGTTCGGCTCAGTGGATAGAGCATTGGCCTGTGGACTGGAGGGTCCCAGGTTCAATTCTGGTCAAGGGAATGTACCTTGGATGTGGGCACATCCCCAGTAGGAGGTGTGCAGGAGGCAGCTGATCTCATCAATGTTTCCAGCTCTCTATCCCTCTCCCTTCCTCTCTGTAAAAAATCAATAAAATATATTTTTTAAAAAATTCTGCAACTTATATATTCTTGTTTATGCAGTTATGCAAGAGCTTCTATAGGATCCTAGAATTGGTTCAGTTATGAACATTTTAAATTATAAGTATTGCCAAATGATTCATCAAAAGTCTCATACTAATTTGTGTATCAATAATATGAGAGTGATTGTTTCCCCAAACACCCAGTAGAGGATAATCAGATTTAAACATTAATAATTGCCTTTCCAACTCAAAATATGTCTTTTGTATGGATTTTGGATTTCCTGAGGTTTAGCATATTTTATATTGGATAGTCTTATTTTTTATTCAATGAAATACCTGGTCATGGTCATATCATTTGTCCATTTTTCTTTGGAGTATTTTATTACAGACATTTAAAACCTTTCTACACGCCATAAATAGTAATTGTTCCCCATGATGTTTCAATGTTTCCAGTTTTTCTTTTGTAGTTTGACTTTGTGGTAGTTTTTTGACATGAAATTTAAATTTCCCATTGAATCAGATTGGTCAACTTTTTTGATGACTTCAAGGTTTGCTGTCAGATTTTAAAGGTCTCTTTATTCAGTTATGTTTTCCAAGAGCAACTACAAGCACAGTGTTTTGTGCCATCTAGTTATGAGCACATCTGTCCTCTGATGTGGGTACAATTGTTTCCAGGACCTGGAGCACAAAATAAGCAAATGGAGTTGGTTAGCTTAATATTGTTGTTGATCAGAGAGCTGGTTTGAATGTTATTTGTACCAGAAGAGCTTCCACCTTCTCCCAGGGAGTCCCAGACTGGATGCTGGGTCAGTGTAAGGCCAAGATAACAGAGTGAATATTTCTCCACTTAAACAGAGGTAACCATCTATAATAATAAAAGAGTAATATGCTAATTAGACTGGACAGCCAAATGACCTTCCAGATGAAGCCGGGGCTGCGAGGGCCAAGGCAAGCCACCACAGCTGCGAAGGCTGAGCCCCTTGCACAAATTTTGTGCACCGGGCCTCTAGTTAGACATAATATCAATGGACCAAGCAAACAAAATTTTTATCACAAAAGAAAGCATACTTCTTGCCCTAGTACACTATCTCAAGTAAGGTAGTCACCTCTGCTCTCAAAAGCCCATTCAATAGACCTTTATTCAGGTTGGAGACAATTTCATCACTTGGTATAGAATTTCATAGCCTCTGAAACAATAAAGGGTGGTAAGTGAAAAAAAAAAACAACCAAAACTCAGTTTACATATGACTCTATGGTGTGTGTTTGTGCATTAGCCCTTCTCTTGTTTTCAATGAGCTTTTATTTGCAAGGAGGTCCTTGCTAAAGGCATTCTATTTCAAAGAATCAAATAATTTGAAAGGAAATAGTTGAATCACAGACCACCATCATACAAAACTTCCTTATGTCCCATAGTAGAATTTGTCTTTGTTTCTTGGTAATAGCATAATCATAGACCGGCTTCTTGAAAATCAGCCTCCATCTGCTAGTGTTCATGCATTGCAGTGGGAGTTGCATCTCGGTCATTATGGCTTTTGGAGAAGCCTTCAGGAAAAGGACTGAAAGTTCACGGGTCAAAGGGTCCAGATTTTAAACAGAGTTGAGCTTTTTCTTCCTGCTTCAGCCCAGCGGGGGTGTATTTCCCATGAGAGGCTTATTTTTTTGTGTTGTGTGTGTTTTGGGTTTTTTTAAGAATAGCCTTAGTAACTGAGTCACCTCACAGAGAATTAGTAACATCTCCCTAGGAAGTGCTAACTTAGTGTAACTGACTGGGTCGTGGATGGGTGGGTCACAGTACAACCCTCCCCCCCCCCCCCCCCCCCGCACACATACACTCCCCATTCTCCAAGAAGAGACACAGTAGGATTCAGGAAAAAAAATAATTTATGATGAGCATTCACCACATAAAAACACTTTATAGTTGTTATTTTTAGAGTCCCAAGCTTTCAAGAGGAAAGACTTATTTTTCTTAGGGAAGATTAACAGTAAGATGCTAGTATGTTGATGGCCAAAGAGAACATTCTAAGAGATTACACAGTCACTTCTCAACGTTTAAGGAAGCAGGAAACTTCCCTGCGTTTATTTGGAAAAGAAATGAAAGTTGTCTGAGATAATATTAGAAAACCATTTATTTAAAGGAAGGAAGCATTGCAAATGAGTGATGCTATTATTTGGATCCTTAGGACAAAAAATTAATAATCAACAATAAAGAAATATGAATAAAAGAAAAGGCTATATACCTAATTACTTTGAACACATTTAATTTGTAGCCTAAAACTAAAACTATTAGTGAATTTAATGGTGATCCTACTACTGATAAATCACTATGAATAACAAATAGATATTCCATGAGTCCTGATAACTCTGGGTTCGAATCTTGGATTAATTATATTAATTAGAGTTTATCTTTTAAGAATAGATATTTCGAATCTAGATATTAATCCTGTGTATTTTAAATGGTTTAATGGGTAATTAAAGCAAATGTTTATTAATCCTTTTAGACTAAATGTTTTCCTAGAAGTAAACAATGATAATAGATTGAAATGCATATGAACCATAATGTCCCAATATCTTTCAAAGAGTTGAGCAAATGGTAGATGACAACCTTAAAATATGGGGGGAAAACACCTCTTTTTTTCCTGTAACTGTCAGTACTCATCACATTTGAGATGCTTTTATTTAGGAAAGTCTTTTGCATGTTAGTTGGTTGTCCGAATTCTGAGGCATCCATGTCTATGTTGCTTTGAATGTCTTTGGCCAGACAAGCAAATGAGCTGGTCAGTAGAATATCAGTGAGTAAATAATAAGGGTCTACGGCTATCTGTTATGGCTGACATCCAAAGCCGAGGGTCTTTTCCTTAAGAATATGGACAGTGGCCCCAGAAGAAGGTGTGTGTGAGAACTGAGAGCTGTCATTCAGAGACCTCTTGTTCACCCTTCCAAGCCATGTAGCCTGTGGTCTCCTGAGGGACCACCCTCCCACGGAAGTTCCTTGGGTCTCTCCCAGGCTGCAAAAGAACAATCGGTAACGAGGAGGATAATTTCTGATAGAGGGGCAGTGCCTTCAGATGCCCAAGGTCCATATTCCTGCTGACACGGCAGCGGCTCAAGCTACATAGTTGCAACACAGCCACACGCACCCCCAGCGGTCTCTACATGGAGAATCGGTGTTCACAACCCGGTTTTAACTTCGGTATTTCCTCATGCCACCAGTGGATACTGAACTCGATAGAGATACGAAAATAACTGCAAAGGGAGAGTTTGGGCTTTATAGGGATGACAGAAGCTCTGCTAGGAGCGGGCTTTGAAGTTAGAGATGTGCCTGTCCTCGGGCTCAGGGCAAAGGAGTCCCAGCCAATCCGTCACAGCAGCCAGAGAGCTCAGGGCTCAGACCAACTTCTGTTTCTTATCCAATGTCCACACTGTGGTTTTATGATTGTCAATTACGGCTTTTTTTTAAGGTAAAACTTTGTAAACTTACCACCGTGTATAAATGACATAACAAAACTGGTTAACAAACCCCACACTTTTGGCAACTGCTAAAATAATGCAAACACAATGAAAACAGCCAATTTCACTGAAAAATGGAGATATCTTTCTTGCCTACTTCTACTCTCAATGCCAGAAATACTCTCTAGTTAATGCCAAAAGATTGGAAAGTGACTTGCCTCAATAATTTTAAAACGTAATTCTTAAAGGGCCAGGAAATGTGTTCAAGCAAAGATGGTAAGAGTAGCAAACACATTAGTTCTTTTTACCATAAAAATATGGTCGTTCTCATTGTGGCTATAACTGTGCTAACACATGGTTTTATTAAGATATTTTATAGGGAAACTTGGTAGTTAAAAATGTTAAATTTGTATCTTTTTCAGGGTATATATTAATTGAATCAATGGAAATTATTTTGCAATGCAATCCTAGCTAAATAAATGATGGAAAAATATGAGGCCACGAACAGCATAAATTCCACGAAAAACCACAGACTCCCACCAGATTCTCAAACACAACTCCTGCCATGAAAGGACAGCTGTGTTCATCTGAAGACTATATTGAACCATGAGCAATATAAGTCACAAGCACGCCAGGAAGCCAATAAATACATTTCCAGATCGCCTCTCGGTCATCCCGGACTCACTCTCCCTGGTGCTGCCCTTTTGTCCTGGGCCCTCAAATCACAGCCTCTAGGTATTATCCCCTTTCCTCAGTCAAGAATAAATCAAGATCTTAGCGTATACCTGTGAAGCCCCATTGACAAAAGAAAGAGGGGATTATCTGTTCCTCCCCATTCAGAACCATCACATGCATTGTAAATATGCAGGGCAGGGGTGGGGGTGGAGGATGGACATATGTTTCCCATCCAATGAGCTTCGAAAAAGGAAAAGTTGCTTTTTTGTACCAGCATCAACAAGACTGTGTATTTCACTGCTAGAAAATTATATAGGGGCAACTGCACGTGCCGGTGGGGTATCTTTTTCGCTAGCCTGCCTATTTTTGAGGTGTTTTGTCTCTTGACAATACCAAATCAATAAACCTAATTTGCAGCAACATACCACATTTCAACACTTTATATCACACTTCCAAGAACTAGCAATCTAAAAGCTGGACCATTTAAGCCATATACCAACTCCTGAACTTTAGATTGTTCCAGTAAAAAATATTTCGTAATTTTTAAAAAAATATATAACACAGTATCTGTTTTCCCTACTTCTGTCAATATTACCATCATTCCAAACCATCACTTAGGCTTTTAAAATTTATAGCTATTATCTTTATTTTTATAGCTATTACCTTTCTTCTCCTATGTGCTCAGATCTTATTAGGTACGAAGTCCTGTGACTTCTTGAGAATGTCATCTACCTCTGTCCATTTCATACATTTTCAGGATCATTGTCTTCCTCCAGCGATCAGTCATTTCAGACCTGGATTATCAAAGCTCTTTTCTAACTATCTCACTGTCTCTCATCTCTTCTCTCTCCAGTTCATTCTACCCAAACACCACCTGACTGATCTTGAATAAACCTTAGCTTTTCATTTCACTCTCCTTTTTTAAAGCTTTTAATGCCTCAAACTGGCATTCACATCCCTCTACCATCTCCCCAGTCAAAGGGTCTTTCTCACCTTTCTACAGGGTAGTGAGCGATCAGACTTCTCATGCACCCTAAACCCACCCCACTAACCCAGTGATGGCGAACCTTTTGAGCTCGGCGTGTCAGCATTTTGAAAAACCCTAACTTAACTCTGGTGCCGTGTCACATATAGAAATTTGTTTATATTTGCAACCATAGTAAAACAAAGACTTATATTTTTGATACTTATTTTATATATTTAAATGCCATTTAACAAAGAAAAATCAACCAAAAAAATGAATTCGCGTGTCACCTCTGACCTCAGTGGACCAGAGATCGAACCCGAAGGGGAGGCAGCACCTGCACCAGGTTTGATGGAGCCAGCAATAGCAACAAGCGAAGCAGGACAGCCACCACCATATTCTAACACGTGGACCCTTTACTGTCTAACTGATATGAATCAACCAAGCCGCCCATCACCGCCACCTGCACCTGGGCCTTTCCCCCAGGCCACCCTCTATTTACCTAATGCTAAGGATCTGCAGAGTCCACCGAAAGTCATAGGTTCGCCATCACTGCCACTAGCCCCTCATCCCACACCTTTATTCATATGCTGTTCTTCACCAAGAATATGTTTCCCAATCTTCTCTCCTTGTCAAAATTGTACCTGTCCTTCAAGGCTCAGCTCAAATCCAACCTCCTCCATAAAATGTCCAAACATTCCTGCCCAGGGGGATTTCTCTCTCTGAATTCCTCCTGTCCCCTTTCTCTCCAGACACGATCTGTGCATTTAAATGTTCCCTTTCTAGCCTTATTTTTATTCATATACATAAATAAATGTGTACAGATACAGCTACACCCACATACATATATACACATACATATATTTCCCTTATGTAATTGCTATCATATATAAATATTATGTGGCTTGCTTTGGTAATACACTACCAATATATGTTATCTGTCCCTAGGATACCTGTGGAATAATGGGTGGCTATATATTTTTGTATATCTTTATTTTTTAACTTTTCTAAGATGCTCTTGTATAAACTTTGTAATGGCATGAAAAAATGTTATTTTCATAGCACAAAAACAAGCAGACAAAGAGAAGATATCAACACAAGGAATCATGGCCTCGCTGTTCGATCTCATAGGGGAAAAAGAATGTCAGTAATGACAAAAATGCATAAACAGAGAGTACAAAATTGTATCACCTTCACACTCAAAGATTTTCATAAAATAAGTTAGACTAGCTTATACGGAGCAATATTTATATTCCCTTACCCGCCTACTAGGCTCTTGGATTGTGGAGTACAAGCGCAGAAATGAATTAGCCTTGATCCCTGTCCCAGGGTGACAGTTTGCAGAAGGTCGTGGTGACCTTAGGTATATTTGTGTTTCTTTCCCTGAAGCTCTTATTGAAAAGAAAAGATATCTTTGAAAGAAAGTCCATTTGACAACAGGGCTAACCTGTCAATGTTACAGATAAGAGTCTTTTTACAACATATAAATTACTATGTAAAAAAGTGATAACTTGAGCTTACGGTGTATTTGACTTTTTAAAATATCTTCATAACTATTACTTCATGTTTCAGTCACAACAACCCTTGTGGCAGGTAAGGTATCTGCATTCTGTGGATAGAGAAACAGATATGAGGTGGTCCCGGGACTCACCTTCACTCACCGAGCCAGCAAGGCAACAATGGACATCTCCAGGCCTTTAATCTCATGTCTTTGCCCCGAGCCAAGCTAAGTAATGAACCTCATGTTGACAAGGAAGATCTAGTAAGGGTCTCAGAACAAATTTTTGCATCAGAGTTAAGTTATAAATAGGTTGCATGGTGAGGGCCTGGGGTACAGTGAGCCCTGTTTTATGGCCAAGTTGACATGGCACTCAGGGTTCCAGCCTGTCTTTCCCATGACGATGCTGGGTAACTATGAACCAGAAGAGAGATTTATTTAAGCACCTTCCACTTGACAAAGTGCAAATAAATTTATTCAATTGCCTATATTATATTTTAGAACGATTCAAGCAACACCACCATCACATAAATATTAAAACCCAAGTTGAAACAAACCTATACATTCAGGCCCATGCAATGTTTTAAAAAATACTGATTTTAGTGTCCAATCAAATGCTTAGAATGAGTGGGGGTAGGGGACACACACACACAAATAGGACCATCTGTTACTTATTTAAGCCATTCTTAGACAAGAATATATTACTTTTCAGGGGGAAAATATTGTTCTTTCCAGAGGAATAGAAATGTGATATAAACAATGAGATGAGATAAAGCTGTTTATATCAAAGGGTGAATCAGATTATAACACTGAAAAACAGTGCACATTTCCTGTTATTGCTGCTATAAGTAAAACAGTATTTGAAAGACAAATTACCATGTTACTATTCTTGAAAATCCCAGGCTCTTCTATAAGTAATGACATCTTGATAGACATGAGACTAACCAAGTGCAGACGTATCTCCATCTACATAACTTAAGGGAGGAAAGAAATCAATTGTTTCTCCTTCAAAAATGACTATGCATCTTCCTTTAAAACTTAAGGAATCTAGAAAAGCTTAAATTTACACCAAACGAAAACCAAACACAGGGGAGGAAAGCTATAAAAGCCAATAAGCTCCCAGTGGGACTGGATGTACAGCCTTGGCTCAAGAAGCAATGTTCTGGGTTATAAACAGCAGGCAGGTCCCCGGGTCTGAAGTGCTCACAGCCATCCACAAGCCCCGAGGGGGCTCTGCAACCTCAACAACTCATGACCACAAAGATCGGCATCCTCACCTGTGACAGCCAGCAGAGCACCTTGCCAGTGTTGGCCGCACACAGACCCACATGCAGTTGGCAGATCTGGGTGCCCCGGAAACTACCCCATGTCTCAGCATGGACAGACCCTGGTTTCAGCAAGAGCTCAAGACCTGATTCCCATCCCTGTTCTTATTTGGAAGCTCACCTAATCTCACCTCTTAGCCACTCCCTGACTTCCCAAAAGAGAGCAGCAATTGCAACAACAAGCCTGGGATGTCTGCTGCTTCCTAAAGCCCAGCAAGAAGGTGGCTCAAGCCCCCTCTTCTCTTGCTGGAAATTGGGAGACATCTGTATCTCAAACTCAAATGGATCACCAAGCTGCCAAAGCCATTTTTAACAACAGCCTAAGAAAGAAACAACCTGGTGACCTACCATCTAGGTTCGTCCTAAGCTTGGGGGTTTCCCTGAACACAGGACTTGCAGTGCTACCTCGAGGAAAGTCCCAGCAAACCGGAATCATTAGTCACCCTGAAAGCATTGTCAAGTCCTGACACTGGCTCTCCTGGGCCTGGCCCCATTCCCTGAGAGCCCTTCCATCCTTCCTGGCAGATCCTTTCTGCCATGAGAAAAGAGAAGCTGCTCCAGGAACCCCAAAAGTCCCCCACAGGGCTCTGCAATTGTCAGGGGCTGGTATGGCTTTTGTCTGAAAGCAGTTCGTGTCACCTGGTAAGTGCTTAGTAGTTTGGATGGTGACAGTTACTTTGGACAAATTCTTAAAGGAGAAAAGTCCATCCACATGGCCTAGAGAGGAAGGATAAGGTCTAGAGCAGTGGTTCTCAAAGGGGAACAGTTTTGAGAACAAAAAGGGGACATTTGGCAATATCTGGAGACAAGTTTGGTTGTTACAGTGGGAGAGAGGGTGCTTGTCGCATCTCATGGGTGGAGGCCAGGGGTATTGCCAAATATCCTGCAACCTCCAGGACAGCCCCCACCACAAAAAGTCATCCACCCAGAATGTCAATAGTGCTGAGGGTGAGAGAGCTGGGAGAGTTGGCTCAGAGGCTCCCTGCTTTTGAATACAGGCCTCCCCAAGGGCGTCTAGGACGACATACAACATACATCCGACAACCCTATGCAATAGGGTGTGCCTCACATTAGACACAATGAATAATGTGGGTGGGGTTTCTCCCAGCGCCTTTCCTATCCCTTCTTCACTCTTTCCTCCCCAGAATGCCTGATCTTCAGCTATCACCTCCTTACCCCCAGGGTCCCATATCTGCCTCAAGTAGTCCTACAGACAGATAGCAGGGGTCTTCCCCCTTCCGGGGCTGCTGCATTTCAAAGAGAGACATGAAGAGCAGGAAGGCCTGAACTCAAGCCGAATGGGATTCCAAGGGCAGTGATCCACTTCCGGCCCTACAAGCCAATGCCGTGACCACCTTGGCTCAAGCCTGGATCCCAGCAGGGGAGGCGCGTTGGATCAGAGATGCAGCCTTCCACCCTTTGGGACCCAACATAAGGCACATGTGGGTTCATGAAGGAGACCAAGCCCTTTCTTTATTGAGGAGTCAAGTGAGTGCTGTCAGGTGAAAAGGTAATTGCAGGCTGGAGTGGAGAAGAGTGTAGGGTCATGTGTGGAGAGCACCCAGAGATTTTTTTCCTCGTGGCAGGGCTGCACGGCACACTGATACATTCCAGTTAAAGACAGAAAGTAGGTAATGGTGTATCTTGTGGAACCTATAGGGATAATTGAGAGATAATTAAAAATATAATGACCCAAACTGGGGCAAAGAAAACCCATTGGAATTAACCTTCTTGCTCAGAAAGAAGGTGCCTGGAGAGTTTGTGGTCAGGTTTACTACTTATTTAAATGACTCCACCTGCAACATATGTCCCATGACCTACTGGGAAATCAGCTCCTTGTTGACTCAGAGGGATGAGCGCCAAGTCCTGACTCACTGATGCTACTTCCTGCAGAACTACCAGAGCCATGTTAGGAATACCCCAGTCAAGGCGCAATCCACTCAAACCCAGGGAATCCATACACACGGGGAATCCAAACACATGGAAGACCGTAGAATGAAATGACGGAAGTGCAATGTGCACATGATTATTGGGGTGGATTTAAAACCTTATAACAAAGGTCTACCTTTTTGGAATAGCTCTTATGATTTTAATTCCAGAGACCTGTTACAGAGAGGAGTAGAGAAATAAACACTTGTCTTTGCTCCTTCCCCACTAGCCCAGTTGGTCTGTCTCCCTTGCTATGTCCCTGAACTGTTTCCAGAGAGGATAGCAAAGGTACCAATAGGGCATTCTGGAGCTCTACCGCAAGCATGTCAAACTCAAAGGCTAACATGGGCCAAATAAACAAGGTTTAAGTTTATATGGCCACACAAAAACAAAAGCTTCAATTTTCATAGATACATAGGTTTATTTCTATAGAGACATGCTGAATACAAAGGGCTGAAATAAATGAGCAATCGTTAACATAAAATAATAGAACATTTTAAGAAAAACTAATATTTTTTCTTGAACATTAACTTAACAGACACTGAATAACTGCACAAATTAATAAGCGTAACGCAAATAAACCTATTTTTCTTGTTCTCCAAAAGAAAAATACTTCCTGTTGCTCACACCAAACAAGTCAGTCCAAGACTAATGACATTGCTAAAATATTCACTGCTAGTATTAGTGGAGAGATGTTGTGCCTGTGTGTAAGACGCATAAGGGAAATGAATGCAACACGATTATAGTAGTCAGTCATTAGCGAACATTGTAGTTCATTATTAATAATTATTTATAACAGGATTCTTCAAAATTTAAGTTACAAAATTTTTATTAAAATGTTTCGTACATACTATTATATTGACTGGGCCGCAAAAATATTCGTTGTGGGCCTCGAGTTTGACATGCTTTCTCTACAGTCTCCACATAAATCCCATCACTGAAGGACTCCATGGGGAACATGTTGCAGCCTCTGGAGTAGTGGGTGAGAACAGGGTTAGGGCCACTGTGTCCAGGCATCAGTCTCATTATTCATCTACATCACACACCTCTCCTCTGACCCTGCAGCAGCTCACATCTCTTCTCCTCCCACCCCACCCTCGCCTCCAATTCCATTTTACCCCCCTATATTTCTACCCATTCTGATCAATGGTGCGGCATGGTGGGAAAATGCATGTAGAACAAAACATGCTTTCCCATATCCCCTAGACTTGAGTTTGAATAATCATCCTGACCACATACTAATTGTGTAACCTTAGACAAATTTTAACCTCTGAGTCCACACCTGTTAAAAGGTGACAATAATACTGTGTTTCCTATGTTTATAATTAGGATTATGTGGAATATTAAGTCTTAAAGCTTGGTGCTGGTTGATGTTTATTAAATGTCTCCATTTTGCTCTCTTTCTCACTCTCTCTGCCTTTGTCTCCCCCTTTCCTGATTTAAATAGAAACAGGAGGAAAGGCAAACAAACAAGGTGTGGAAGAAAGAATCACAGAATTTTAGACCTGGAAAGAAATGAAAAGCTCATTCAATCCAGTCTCCTCAGTTTATAGATGAGGGCATTGAGGCTCAGAGAAGTGAAGTAACTTTCCTGAGACCACACAGCAAGTATGTGGAAGATTCATGACCCAAGGAGCATGTTGCAGCCTCTCATGACCTTTCCCAGGCTTCATCATCCTGAGACAAACCAAAGAGATGGGGAGAGAGGAGGTGTGCATTTACCATGTCTACATTATGTCTGATCCATATTTCATTTAGAAAGTGTTTTTCCATAACTTTTTCTAAAAGCCTAAATTATTTTTATTGAAATTCTTCAAAACTTGGATCCCCTAGTGAGTTTCTGCTTCTACTTGGTAGTAGGTTCAAATTTTTAAATTAGTTGACCAATTTTGCATCCCCATCCACCAAAATATCCAAAGTGTTGAATGAGCACATTTTCTGTTTGGAATCCACAAGAATCTGTCCACCTCTGGTTTGACCTGGCCCAGCTCCTGAAACGGGCACTGAATCCAGCCTGATGCAACCCATGCTGCCTGACAGGCTCCCAGCTCTTGGGTCTGACCCCCCACATAAAATCTAGTTCATCAGGGCATTTTTGTGTGTGATTCAATATATGATTTGATCAGCTAGTTCATGCTAGCATAAGGACTGAAATGGAAGATACCAACTCAGCCCTCAAAACTCTGCTGTTTTTGAGTAGAATGGGTAATTTAGCAATGACTCTCTAGAGACCATGCCTCACCTCTGTTTCTCAGAGAGAGGCTTTCTCAATAGATGAGGAGTGTGTGTGTGTGTGTGTGTGTGTGTGTGTGTGTAGTGATTTTCTTCTTTATTTTTAATATATTTTTATTGATTTCAGAGAGGAAGGAAAAGGGAGAGAGATAGAAACATCAATGATGATTGGCTGCCTCCTGTACACCTCCCTACTGGGGATCAAGCAAGCAACTTAGGCATGTACCCTGACCAGGAATCAAACCATGACCTCCTGGTTCATAGGTCTATTCTGAACCACTGAGCCATGCCAGCTGGGCTGGAGTGCTCTTCTTGTTCCTGATGGCCCAGAAATGAGACTCCTCTGACAGCAGCACGTGGGCCACTGTCTGTATCTTTTCCTCCTGAGTCAGGCCCTGTGGTCATGAATTCTTTCTTCAAACACCATTTATAAAACACGCATGCATGACTAACTACGAAATAAAGACAGTGATGCAAGCTGATGTGACTTATCTCATCTACCAAGAGCGTCAGCTCAATGCTGAAGGGGGAGATTCTGTCACCAGTTCCCAGGCTGGGAAAGGACAAAGAATTTAGAGTGTGTATAAGTGGGTCGGTGAGATCTCTGAAACCAACCCCTTCCACTCTGTATTGTCTCCCCAAGCCCTATTTGGTCAAATTCTCAATAAAAAAAAAATATAGTGCAGTCTACCTGCCTTCAGAGAACCCGCAATATCAAAGTCCGACATTGTTTAAAGGGACCGCCCCATCCGGATAAGCACAGTTTTGAAAAGTATTTCCAAATGAATAGTGCAAAGGATAGAATAATTTATTGCTATAAATTATCAAACAATCCAGTCAAAAATATGCATTCATTTATTCATTCTTTATTTAATCATTCAAAACGCAGGTGTATAATGGATTGTCTATAAATTTTGGAGTCAGAACCTTCACTCCACCACTTCCCAGTTTAAATGTTCTGGAAAAGCTATTTAATGATCTGAATATCAGTATCGTGACTTGTAAAAATTAGGAAAATAATACCAATGCAAGTGTGCTGTAAAGATGAAGCAAGATAGTGCATGCGAAATGCCCAGCACAAAACAGCCACTCAAGAGAAGTGAGCGCCTTCCCGCAGAATTCCCACGCAGCAGCAGCAGTCAGCAGTTCGCATCAGATAAAGGTCCAGCCCGTACAATGTGAGTAATGTTGACATGTGACGTACAACATTCCTCTTGCACGCAGCTCTCCTTCTTATCTCTGCTTTGCCATGTCTGACTTCTTGGCAGTTTCCTGAGTCCCAGCCTCAGGGCTGTTTCTGGTTTCTCACCTCATCTCTGGCAGACAAACCCCTTCTGGACAAACCACCTCATCCACTGCTCCTCAGCCCAAGCAAAGGCGCCCACGGGACTGGAACCACCTTCCATTCTAGCACAACGAGGCGTGTAAGTCCAAACTCCCAGGAAAGGAGTTGCTCTTGGCTGCAAAGGGCCTGTGGCAACGGCTGGACCAGGCAGCACAGTATCCCTGAGGTGGAGGGGACTTTTCACTCTTTGGAACTTGAGAATGAATGCAAAAGATCATTTACTTCCAACTTTCTGGTTTTCAAGATGGAATGAGCCCCAGAAAAGTTAGGGTTACAGTTAGTTAAATGGCTAGATTTCCCTCCCCTCCCTTACTCAGATATAAATAGCTGTTTGATATACCCCCAAAACCACCCCCACACTTCAAAAGATTAAGTGCTTGTGTAGACAAAATCACATATTCCACTACAGCAACTTAATGATTTCCTGATGATATACGATGGATAGGTCCCAGATTATCATTAAGCAGCATTTCACAGTTTGACAACTGACACTGTTTTGGAGCCAGTTGCAACCTTAGGAACTGGAGTCCAGTGAGCACATGCCCGGCCAGAAGCCACCACACCATTACTCTTCCAGGGACTCCCGAAGTGTACCTGTGCCAGGCAGCCTCCATGAGCACACGGCTCAAGGATGGAATGAAGAAGCATGCAAGAGTCTGACTCACATTTATCTGCACCCTGAAATCCAATCTCTTCTTTTATGAAAGCAATACATGGGACATGGTTGAAAATAAATTCAAGCAAAACAAGAGTGTACTGTATTACTCAGAGTTCTCCAGAAAAGCAGAACCAATGGGATATATTGCTCTCTCTCTCTCTCTCTCTCTCTCTCTCTCTCTCTATATATATATATATATATATATATATATATATATATATATATATATACAGCCAATGTGGTCATGAGAGCTGGCAAGTCTACAATTTGCAAGGCATACCAGCAGGCTGGGAATTCAGGCAGGATTTCTGTGCTGCAGTCTTGAGGTGAAATTCCTTCTTCTCTGGGAAACCTCAATGTTGACTCTTGATCTGATTGGATGAGGCTCAGATTAAGGGGATAACCTGCTTTATTTAAAGTCAACTGATTGTAAATGTTAATCACATCTGAAAAAATAACTTCACAGCAATATCTAGACTAGTGTTTGAGCAAACAGTCCCCACAGCCTAGCCAAGGAGGCACATCAAATTAACCACCACAGGGAGACAATGCAAGGGCACCCGTCCCACCCCAGTTCACTTCTGCCTTCCCCAGAGCTCAGCCCTTTAAACGTCCAAACTCATCCTTTCAGGAAAGGGCATGGGCTCTACTTGTTTCAAAAGCTCTAAGTTTGTAAGAAAGCACTAGACTTTCTTTATACTTGACATTTATTTAGTCTTGCCTCTGTGTCAGGCCCATGATAAGCATTTTATGCAGATGTTCTTCTGTAAGCACTTTCAGTATTCCTGTGATGCTGGAACTATTATTAGCACCCACTTTGCAGATAAGACAATGGAGGTACTGAGATATTAAGATCCTTTCTGTTGAATAAATTTGATGACAAGAAATTTTCAACCTACTTACAGGAAGACAGAACCATTTGATTCGTTTTCATTGAGAAATTAGAGGCAGGAACAGCTTCAGAAAAGTTTCAAAGGCGTCCTCAGCACCAGATAGTATTTAAAGCGTGAGTGCTCCAGAACCCTTGAGTGACACCAGAGAGGCCTTATTCTGGGCCGTGTTTTCTTCACCTCTCTGTATAGACGGAATATTCCTATTTAAATTATTTATTATTTTGGGTCCCCAATTAAGCTATAATGTGACAAGCAAGCTATTTTACAAGGCAATAAAAAAAATAATCATGCTCCCAGTGAGGAAACTATAAGGCCAAAAGGTGGGTTGTTTATATCAGGAAGAAAACCATATTACTGCATTGGAAAACAGTGGGCACGTCCTGTTTTTGCTGCTACAAGTAAAAACAGCCATAGAAAAGAACGAGATAAACTGGTTACCAGCCTCCTTGAAAGCACCTATATTTAGAATAATGACAAAACTGTCTGTGTTTGCACAAGGAGCAAAAATGATTGATGGAAGGGGTGAAGGGAACCAAGTCCTACCCCCAAATTACGGCCTCAGGGATAGAGGGAGGTGTTGAAAGGTTTAGGAGCAGAAAAGACTCTCCCTGGGTGTATGAATGGCAGAAAAATGTAATAGTAAATTAACTGACTTGAGGGTCCCATCCTCTTAACCTGATGAATAAAACATAGATCAAATTCAAATGAACCCGTCTATGGAAAACTAAAATGATATTATGAGCCCTGCCTTGTCATTACGGTGGTTCATGGGAAGCCACGGCGGCTACATATGGCCACCAGACGGGAGTTAGTCTTCCAAACAACAATAAAGTGCACCAAAAGCTCTCACCCTCCAGGAAAGCCAGGATAACTTACCTGCTGGGCAGCTCCAAGCATTTCAGCTGGAAGTAGCTGGTGACAAGTGAGCCCAGGGTGAGAGGGGAAGGAGCTGGGGGAGTGTTATCAGAGCTGTTTTTCTCTCTCCCTGGAGGTGGTACAGGCCCTTTGTGTGCTGTGGGATATGTGTCTGGGGAGGTTGCAGGAAGTGGGAGGGAAGGAGCACGCAGAGGAAGCCCGTGGTGTTTTCATTGATTGAGCCAGATCCACAACACAGAAGGAAAGCGTCCTCCTTCTGAATTTCAAATGCCATCGTTATAAGAGTAGACCTTCTCTGTCTTGTAATATTCAGGCTGCATCCCCACTGCCAAGAACAGTGTCTGGCCACAGAGGGTGCTCTGTGCTTTGTTGCGTGCAAGAATGAGTAAATGACTGGTTGAAACTATGAAACTTGTACTATTGGCCATAAAGAAATGAGAGCTAGTTCCAAATTCTGTTAAGTAACTTGGTCTTTTCAAACGTTCAAAAAGAGCTTTCCCCAATACATACAAGAAAAATATATTGACATGTCCTCCCAGCTTTCTGATGGAAACCTCTCACCAATTATCTAATTTTTTTCTCAAAGTACCCTCATCGTTTGCTCATTCCGTCTCTACTTTTAGGTTTCCTGATTCAAAAGCCAGTTCGTGTTAGTTTTTAAATCTTTGTACTCATGCATCCCCAGAAGAACAGGATCTCTCTCCAGCGGATAATGTGTGTAGATTTCACCCCCTCCCCCAAATCCTTGCAGGTATAAATAGGGGTTGGTCTTAAGGAAGAATAACCGGCTAAGAAAGCTCATACCTTAGATAGACTCTGTCAGTTTGTAAAGAATAAGAATATGCTCAGGATACTGGGTAGTAAGTAAGATTTATTATTGCAAAAATGCACACTGTGGTAGTGCGTTAGTCGATTTGAGCTGCTATAGCAAAATAATATAGACTGGGTGGCTTAAGACAACAAACATTTACTTCTCACAGTTCTGAAGGGTGAGTCAAAGATCAAGGTGTTAACAAGTTTGGTGTCTGGCGAACTCATTTTCCAATTTGCAGTCAGCTGCTCTCCTGCTGTAACTTCTCATGGCAGAGAGAGAGAGAGATCTTGATTCTCTTTCTCTAAGGGCACTAATTCCATCACAAGGACCCCACTCTCACAAGTTAATCTAATTCTAACTGACTCCCAAAGGCCCCATCTCCAAATACCATCACATTGGCATTTAGGAATTTAACATATAAATTTGGGGGCGACCCAAACATTCAGTCCATAGCAGGTAGTCAATCTCCCAGGATGGCACCCATCAGTTCTTTACCTCCCTGTGAGCACATATCCAGAGGCAGGACCTATTTCCTCTCTCTTGTATTTTGACTGGCCTTGCACATTACTTGTGAGCAAAAAAAATGTGACAGTAGGGATGCAATGTCTATCCTAAACCTAGCCTTTAACCTTTTTTTCACCCTGCTTCTGAGAAGTTAATCTCCATGCAAGAAGTCGGACTACACCCAAACCAACAAGCAGTGAGAAGCCCAGGTTGGCCACAGGGAGCACCAGGGAGCCAGATGTGTGAGCAAATGCTGTTTGGACCTTCCAGCTCACTCCAACAGTCAGATGAACACAGGAATAAGTGGGCCCAGCTGACCACACATGCAATAGAATCTGAGCCCTGACCAAGCTCTTGACCCACAGAATTCTAAGAAATCATGTCTATTTCAACCACTACACTTTGAGATAGATAGATATGCAACAATAGATCAATAAAACATACTGAAAGGTTTAAAAAATGTTTTTGAAGAAAAGCTGTCCCACAGCCACATAACCAGGATTCATCATAACTGAGGTTCTCTCTGTGTTTCTTTGTATTTTTTTGCATCTTGAATGACTCCCAAGTCCCTCTCAGTGGGTCTCCATTCACAATCCCTGAGCAAGGGTCATGTTTTCAGTAGCCCCCTGGGTTAGAGTTCTAAAGTCAGGCCACCTTGTAGCCACTGGTCAGTTTAGGGATGGCTGACTTTGGAACAGAAATGAATCCTTGAGGATAAGGTGACCTGCCACAAGGTCACCTCATTTGGGAAACAACTCTGCAACTTTGGCAGACCTGGGAGAGCCAGGATTGTGTTATTCCCTGTTGAATATACCATCTCTTGGTCTCCTCCAGCTAAAAGGAGCACAGTAGGCCTGCCCTACACTTTAGAAGTGGCCATGGCCAGGACTTGGGTTTGGTGTCAAGGCCCCTGCTTGCTTGTACATTATGTAGATTCACCATGATTTGGAGGGATGCTGTATGTGTGTCACAGAGACCAACAGGAATAAAGAGGAACAAAACTCTTGCCTGCAACAACACAAAACATTTGTCTTTCATGTGCTAAAGAGATTTGGGGCTTTTCCACAAGTGGAGGTGTGGCTATTATCATGAAGCATTTCCCTCAGGCTTCAACAAACTTCTAGATTCAATTTGGATATAGATATGTTTTCCAGTCATTGGGGAAACAAATTAAGTTTAAGGGAATTGCTTGGAATTGCCAACATTCCAAAGAAATCTCTCCACCTCCAGGCAGTGCAAATCAGAAGCAAGACAGCACCTCATCTTCACAGCTCCACCTGCAACTAGCACTTCCGGATTTTTTTTGACGTGGGGTTCCCGCTGGAAGAGGTCATGCATCCTCATGGTCTTTCCCACATCTGATGGGCCTCTTGCCCTATTAAAAATAAATGCAGCCTGTTCGGCATGGCTCAGTGGTTGAGCATCAATCTATGAACTAGGAGGTCATTGTTCAATACCAATTCAGGGTACATACCCAGGTTTTTGTCTTGATCCCCCATGTGGGGCATGCAGGAGGCAGCTGATCCATTATTCTCTCTCATCATTGATGGTTCTATCTCTCAGCCCCTCTCCCTTCCTCTCTGAAATCAATAAAGCTATATACATATATATTGTTTTTTTAAAAGAAATGCAATAACTCTTCGCCCCCTCATAGGCTGCCATTTCCTAAAGACATACTTGGAGAATGAAATGCGTGGAACATAGACCTTAGGAAATTAGTACACCGCAGGGTTCTGTCCTTTACAGTAAGCACTCTCTGGCTAAAAAGTCAATTTACAGTATTAAAAATAAAATATACATGCTGTTACACATTCATAATGGGCAACCCCTTCTTCCCATCACTTCAGGAAGTTTAAATTTTCTGGTCAAAAGAACCAAAGAAATGGGTGATTTCACAGAGGTTTCTGGGAATAAAAGAGGAGAAATTCACTCCCACTCCCAGAAAATGTGGCTTTTCCCAGATTGAACTTATTGTGCAAAACTGCACAGAAGTAAAAAAAAACAAACAAACAAACAAAAAAAACATTTTGGTAAATTCAATTAAATGTTTACAAAATGCATTTATTAGACAGACTTTATGCTATTGAAAATTTCCACTGTGGGCTTGGATAAAGATCAAGGTCAGTTCTTATTAAATATGCCTGTTTTATGCAAACTTCCATGTCAGTCAGCCAAAAACAGTTAGAAAGCATTTGAGTAGGAGGAACAGCCCTCGCCCTAGACAAAACCGTGAACTTGGTAAACTCCATCTCTGGCACCTCCAAGTTCCCTTTTGCAGCCCATTTCTTCCTTCCTGAGAGCTTCACTATTTTGTTCATGGCAGGGCGCTCATCCTGTACCCACCCACTACCAACTCTGTGACGACAGAACAACAGAATGGCTGAAGGTGTTGACCACTGAAAGGGAGTTGAACATAAGGACTTTTTTTCTAATTATAGAAAGGAGTGGAGGTGGAGTTTCCCAAGCACCCAACATTACCTCACAAAAGATGATGCCAAGTCTTTTCATGTGGAGGCCAGTGAGGGCAGAGCCTTTTATAAGGTATTCCTGTGGAATCTGATAACGCAGTAGTTCCCAAGTAACGAACCCTGAACTCCTTGTAATCTAGTTTCTTACAGGACACTGAGAATGCAGCTACCGTCATGAAGAAGGAAGGTGAGGTCTGGGACTTTTTATTCTTATATTAAAAGAGAAGTTTTCTCACTTGAAAATGTTGTAAAGCGGTGCAACCTGAAAAAAATAAACACAGAAAACAGTATGTTCCCCTTAAAGAACTGGTAGTCTGGTGGAGCAGTAGATGAAATTGACAGGAGAAAAATAGCTAAATATAATGTGTGGATTTTAAAATAACACTGGAAATTGATATGTACTTTTCATACATACATACATACATACATATATACATACACAGATGATAGATGATGATAGATGATGGATGGATGGATAGATAGATAGAGTTCCCGGCATATTTACTGAACTGAATGGTGTTAGTGAAGTTAGTTGTTGAGATTTGAATGGATATGTTTTATTTAGTGTCATTTCATTAATTCATTAAATAAAAACATCATGCTCGGCAGTATTTGGACTAAGAGGTGCCTCAAGTAAGTAAGCATAGTCACTGCCCTCAAGATATTTGCAGTCCAGTGGAGAAGCAGACATTAAAATTGATAGTCATAGGTATCTGGCCAATCTGCTGTCACTGATGGGGCTGCAGATGCATTGCAGAGCTAACACTTCCAATGAAGCACGCGAGCATCCCCAAATCCAGCATTGTCTCCCTTCCCAGGTGGTGAGTCTTACACTCCAGGGTTGAACCTGTCTGTATTATTTCCCATTCCTACCCAATCATTTTCCCCCAAAGTGCCAGTCCAGATCCAGGTGATTAGGCACGTACATGGCTCCAGCTTCAGGCAAAATGACTGCTGGGAACCTCTGAAATCAGGCCAGCTCAGAATGTCTCACCGTCGCTGAGTCTGAGCTCTTTCCTGCCAGGAGAATGCATTGGGCTACTCTGCTGTTCCTCCAGTGTCACGCACCTTAAAAGGGGGGTGGCTATTGCAGGGGGCAGAGTTCCTTCCCTCCCAAAGTACTCTGGGCTCCTTAGGAATATCCCTGCCTCTTTCCCAGCATTACAGATTCCAAAGGGAAGAGCAGACTTTGTTAAAATAGAGAAAAAAATATGAAAAGATGATTCAGTGATTCGGCTCCCTAATCCGGAGTTACTTGTGTCATCTCCATATGGCCAAAGGGATGAAATCCAATCACGTTTTCCCATAATTAAGAAAATGTGCTTCACAGCGACCTGCTGCCCACTCCAGATTTGTAGAGATAGGCATTTAAGAAAATTCATCTCACCAGCATGCTTCATACACAAATTATTAAGTAACTATCACTGTGGTATTGCATGCACAAACAAACACAAGGTGATGTGAATGCATAAAACAGACCTCTATGTGAGGGTGGGGGTGGTGGTGAGAAATTGGGGGTACAGAGTAAGAAGGCTTTCTCTGGTGGGGATGAAGAATAGGTTAAGGGGCTTGATGAGTGAGTAGAAGTTGGCTAGGTAAGTGAAGGGGCAGGTATTAAGGTGTGCATGAAGGTATGCAGTGCAAAAGAGCTAGCTTGCTTAGTCAATTGAAATACCAAGATGATAGGCTCAGGATGAGGCTGGAAATGGGAACCTGGCCAAGTCTGGAGGGTGTGCTTGGTCTACCTACCTCCTACCAGCCTAGAAGGAGAGCATGCTTGTGCAGAGTCCAAGAGAAGATGCATGAAGGATCAGGCTAGCAGTCCTTCTTGAAGCATAGGTTTTCATAGCCAGGACAGTCCCCACTGGCCCTAGCCATGGGAAAATAAGAGTAGCATTGGTAGAATAACACAAGTCCTGGTTTTCCCAGAAGGACCCTGGTTAATTCTTCTTGTCATTTCCTCTTTCTGTATGGAAATGTCCTGGCCTACTACTTTCAAATGATTCCTTGTAATAAGAATAACAACAACAACAATAACAAAGTGTAAAAATATATGAGAGAATGAGAAAATGGAAAAGTGCATGGGCAACATGTTAAAAATAAGTGAATCTGGGTTTCTTAGTTTCCCATTGCTACTCTAACCAACTGCCACAAAAGGAGTGGTCTAAAACACCTCAAATGTATTCTTTTCAGGGTTCTAGAGGCTAGAAGTCTGAAATTAGCTTCAGTGACCGGAAGTTAAGGGGTCACCGGAGGTGGGTCCTCTGGAGGCCATGAGGGGAGAATCTGTGCCCTTGTCTTGTCAGCTTCCAGTGGCTGCTGCCTTCCCTGCCCTGGGGCCCCTTCCTCTGTCTTCCTTGCACCTCGGCCTGTGTTGTTACACCACCTGCTCCCTTTCTGCAGTCACCTCAACCGCTGCCACCCTCTCATAAGGGAGACATTTAGGGCCCGTGGATAACCCAGGATAATCCCCCATCTCTGGATTCTAATACAATCACATCTGCAAATTTCCTTTTTGCCCCATGCAAGGTGACACTCAAAGGTTCCAGGAATTAGAACCTGGATGTCTTTGGGGACTATTATTCATCCTACCACACTGAATAAAGGGAATATAGTGGGGCCTTGACTTACAAGTGTCCCGACTAACGAGTTTTTCAAGATACGAGCCGTCTCTCAGACGATTTTTTGCTTTGAGTTGCGAGCTAAAATTCGGGTTACGAGCCAGCTTCAGATACCCCACCGCTAGTTGGCGCAGCGAAGGTCACAGTGAACGCCACATCAGCCCAGCATCACGTGTCTCACTCATTCACTTTTTGATTTGACATACGAGTAATTTGAGTTACGAGCTCCGTCACGGAATGAATTAAACTCGTAAGTCAAGGCCCCACTGTATATGCACTCTTCATACCTTTTTTTTAATTTCCTATGAATTGAAATTATTTTAAAATAAAATGTTTTTAAAAGGTGAAAAAGTTTGGGAGAGAAATTATACCATTACCCTAGTACAGGGCATAAATTTCCTTTTATGCAGCCCTTCAATCCTCTTCTCCTTTTAGTTCATGAAAAATAGTTATTAAGTCATATACGTCCATAAGCAGTTGATTCTAACACCCACACACTCAATTTTATTTTAAAGGTAAACACTAACACATGACTCCCACTACTATCTTTTAAAAAAAAAAGGCTGAGGAAATTCTTTATGAAAAGTTCCCCTAGCACTGAAATTTATAAATTTCACGTTGTCGGAGAAGGCATGTTTCTACAATCTTGCAGAGCCTCTAATTATTAAAGGGCTAAGAATGAGTCTCAGGGGCTTTCTTCCCCCTTAAGATTCATGTCTGCACAGGGAAGTAACAATCCAATGCAATTATACATGTCTCTTTGCATCTGCTCTGGGTCTCTGCACAATGCCACCTACTTATGCATGCCTGTGATTTGAGCTTCTTCACTGCCTTTTCAATAACTCTCGGCTCATTGGTGGTCCCTAGGCTCCTGTCCCCTCAGATTTACACAGAGAGAAACCTCTCCTTCCTCCCAGCCTGTATCCTTTACTCCAAATTGCTCATGAACTCTGCTTACTGAAGTCTCTTGTATTACTGTTATCTTACGTTACTATTATTAATGCTTCTGTGTGGTCAAAATGACAGAGGGACCAAGGAGAGCAGATGCATGAACCAGGTTCCAAAGAGCTAAAGAGTCTACCAGGGTTCAGTGAGCCTCATCTTCCCCCTGTACAACCCACTCTCAGACAGGTAGGATGATGAGTCAAGTGGATTCCTCATTGCAGATCCTCAAGCAACAGCTGTCAGGGAAGAAAGAAAGATCTGGAAAACCAGGCCAGGCTTAGAAATTGCCCCCGGGCTGGAGTGGAGATGCAGATTGGACAGAGCTGGGTGTGGAGCCAGGTTTGGGATAAACAGCTCCATTCTAGGTAAGGATGGGGTAAACTCATAAAGAACCATTGGAAAACCTATACAAGCAATTAACTGAAGCCAGTGATTTGAATCACAAAACAAACAAAAAGCCCTGACAGGTTTGGCTCAGTGGATAGAGCGCCGGCCTACGGACTGAAGGATCCCAGGTTCGGTTCCGGTCAAGGGCATGTACCTTGGTTGCGGGCACATCCCCAGTCAGGGGTGTGCAGGAGGCAGCTGATCGATGTTTCTACCTCTCTATTCCTCTCCCTTTCTCTCTGTAAAAAATCAATAAAATATATTAAAAAACAAACAAACAAACAAAAAAGAGGAGGGAAAAAAACTTTGACAAACTGACAAAAAATAAGGGCTATGACATGTAGGGTAATAAAGATATTTTGCAACTTGTTCCTTTATAATATTTCCATAAGAAAAGGAAGTCCTGGGAATTTTTGCCCCATCTATTTTCATTGAACAACAACTGTTTTTGTGTGTGTGTGTGTGTGTTTAAATATATTTTTTAATGATTTCAGAGAGGAAGGAAGAGGGAGAGAGAGATAGAAACATCAATAATGAGAGAAAACCATTGATCGGCTGCCTCCTGCACATCCCCTGATGGGGAATGGAACCATGACCTCCTGGTTCACAGGTCAACACTCAACCACTGAACCACACTGGCTGGACTGAACTGTTTTTGAATGTTCTACATAGCATTGGGGAGAGCAGTGTTCTAAAGGCCTTTTTCAGGTTATACATTAGCACCACCTTGCTTCCATTCAAAAGTCATTTGTTTCCCTGATCACAACTGCTTTAGGCTCCACCCTACAGGCTGCCTATTCTATGATCGTCCCCAAAGTCAAGTGAAAAAAAATGATATGCACGAGCATATTAACGTATTTTTGGTCTTCTCTTTTCAACTATGCTATAAACGGAATGTGTGTGCCTCCACCCCTCAAAGTCCATATGTTGAAATCCTAACCCACAATGTAATTTTATTAGGAAGTGTAGCATTTTGGGGACGACTAAGGCATGATGGTGGAGCCCTCATGAATGGGATTAGTGCTATTATAAAAAAGACCACAGAGTGCTCGCTCACCCTTTCCATCACGTGAGGACACAGACCGCAAACAGTGCAGGAATCAGGAAGCGAGATCTCACCAGACACGGAATCTGCAGGCACCTGGATCTTGGACTTCCAGCCTCCCAAAACGTGAGAAATAAACTTCTGCTGTTTAAAAGCCACCCTGTCTATTGTATTTTGTCAGAGCAGCCCAAATGGACTAAGACAAACTATTTCTTAACAATGATGTTCATTTCTCTGATGAAAGGCACCGTAGTGATGGCTGCACATGCTCCCGACGCTTCCCCACTGCTATTTTCCTATGAACCTGGTAACTGGAACTGCAAGGTTATCAGTGATGCAAATGCATTATCAGCAAGAGAGAACAAGGTTGGCAGTTTCCTTTTTGCAGGCATCGCCATTCAGATCACTGTCGTCTTTTACTTTGTAGAATCATAGGGGAGGACCTCTTCCTGTCTTCAGTACATCTTTACCTTCACCTAGACTTAAGGAACGCTTAGGTAACCAGAGGGACTTTAACCTTTGCCCTCTCTAAGCTTCATCTCGTCTCAGATCAGAATCACACTCTGTGCAGCTGACCAGCTGGCGCCCAGACAGGTTCCCTGATATCCCTCTGACCTGCAGGACATTTCAGGGAGGTGAGCTCTGGCTTTATCTGACCCTGTGTCAAGGCGAGTTATGATGACATTCTCTTTTATTTCAGTTTCTTTCAAACCCCACAGAGAGACGGCTGCTTGTCTTCTCATTTTCAAACTGAAAAAATCAGATTTTCTCCTCTTCCTCCCCCAGTTCTACATCTTCTTCACAAAAGAAAAGATCTTTAAAATGTTTACTGAACAAAATCGCAACCATGTTTTTATATAGATGCACATGAGTATGAATGAGCTCCTATTTCGTGTAGCATATAATCATGTCTTAGAGAAAAATATTTTCCATTAAGATGTTAATGTTCAACAGAAAGGGAGCTATCGCCAAGCCAGCTCCAATGGACCTGCAGAGGCGCTGGGGGGGTTCAGATTTTTAGGTTTCTGGCCTTCGTGATGAGGTGAGTGAAGGGGGCACAGTGCAACCAACTCTGTGACTTGTTCCTGGAGACCCATTGTGGGGGTTTCTCCCGGCGACAAATGATGCTCCATGTATGTCTGTTAAAAGGGGCCACTGTGCATTTGAACTGGTAAGAGTTGCTGAATGCCACATATAATAAATAACATATATATATATATATATATATATATATATATATATATATATATATATATGTAAGTGACTGAACGACAGGTCGACCAGTCGCTATGACGTGCACTGACCACCAGGGGGCAGATGCTCAACTCAGGAGCTGCCGCCTGGTGGTCAGTGCGCTCCCACAGCCAACCTCCCGTGACCAGCCAACCTCCCAAGGTCCCTCCCCCCAGCCGGCCAACCTCCCTTGGCCCTGGTTGCCCCAATTGCCAGCCAGGCCGAGGGACCCCACCAGTGCACAAATTCATGCACCGGGCCTCTAGTATACTCTAATAAACTACAATGTAATAAACAACAAACACATCCACAATAAACTACTCAAAATACATGGTGCATTTATCACTATTAAACAATTGACTTATTAATATAGATTTTAAATCATCTATCCACCACACCTTTTTCTTTATACACATGTCTGACCATACGAAATTCAAATAGCATTTGCTCAAACTATACCATGTTTGAAAGCAGGTTGGTTCTGCCCGAGGGCTGTGAGGGGAACCTGCCCCATGCCTCTCTGGAGTTTCTGGCGATTTCCTGGCAATCTGTGGTGTTCTTTGGCTTATAGAAGCATCACCTTAACTCTTCCTTGATGTCCACTTGGCATTCTCCCTATGTGCATGTTTCTGTGTCCAAATGTCCTTCATATAAGGACACTAGTCATATTGCCTTAGGGGACTACCTACTGTAATGTGACCTCATCTTAACTAATTACATCTGAAAGGACTGCATTTCCAAATAAGGTCACATTGTGAAGTATGTAGGGCCTGGGTTAGGACTTAGACATCTGAATTTGGATGGGATGCCATTCATCCTTTCCTCTTCCTTTGAGACACTTAGAGAGAAGTCAATTTTACCATTAAGGTTGCTAAAACCTTCCAATCACCCACCACCCAACTACACACTGTGGGAGCCTCCCCAGGGTGGGTCCTCCTAAGCAGGACCCCACCCCCTGCACCCCAGTCTGTTACCTCCCATGTTAAAATCTGCTTCCCACAGTTGTTGGTCTGATAACTAGTGGTGTTTGTTGTTAAGACAGCCTAGCTGTGAGACGTGTCCTCCTGGTTCCTTAATTCCAAGGAGTGAGCATCCAAATGATGCAAAGGGAGGGGGACTGGAGAGGGGAAAGCACTTTTCCTGGCGCCCTTCAAACCATAGGTCAGAGGTCATACCTATGCTCAGTGCCAGCTCTCAACATTGAACTCATGCCCACCTCCACTCTTTCCAGTGTGTTTTGCATCTGGTGCTCCATTGCTCTATCCCAATTGTTTTTCAGATCATCCGCAGTTCCTGAAACAATCCAAACTCTCAATACTTCTTCAGAACCCACCTGTGCTGAGCATTGGTTAGCCCTTAAAATCCACCCCATGAGGTATTCATGATGTCGCTGTGTTCCTCTTGCGAGGGACCTGGGCAGCTTGGCATTTTTCATTTTCAAATGACTCACTTTGGGGACAGGCTGTGACCAGCAACTCTGCACTCAGGTCTCACAGTGGCCAGGACCTTCTGATCCTGAAGCAGAGTTCTGGCTTCAGTGACTAAAGAAAGTCATCTACTAAATAAAATCACTATATTCACTCCCTGCTAGTGTACAGTGGCAGTCACCAACTAAAAGAATAAAAGTTCTATTATAATCAATTAAGATGGTTCTGTAAAATGGAATACCATTATTAAAAGGAATCTTATCAATAACTTTGATGGTTCTGTAAAATGGAATACCATTATTAAAAGGAATCTTATCAATAACTTTGATGATGGGGACGGGAGAAATCACACTCCAAAAATGTTCTTTTTTGTGCATTAACCATTGAGAGATCTATGTTATGAGAAGGGAATCCATTTTGTTCTTAATGCTCTATGGGTCCTTCCAATATTGTTTATTGTAAAATAACACATCTTTCTACAAACATTCTTTCAGAGTTTATGCTATTTTTAAAAAGTGACACTCTGACATCACACATATAAATGTACTATTAATGCTCACTGCAAGCCCCAGACTTCTCTGAGAGAATAGTAGATATTTAAGTAATTATCTATAGTATCTAATCAATTAGTCTCTCTGGCTTTTCAGTCCACCCAGGAAACACAGACTGTCCCCCTTTAGAATGTTCACCACTGGCCATCTCATGTTGTCGCGGTTCCACTGGAACCTTGGTTCCTGATGTTTCTTCACTGTGTGTCACCCCACAATCCCTGAGGCTCACCATGCTGCTTGTTTTAATCTACATCCCTCAGCAACAGCCCCTGTGCAGGCATCAGAACACAGGAGAAGAACAGCCAACTGCCCCCCTAAGAGCAGGCTGCAAACTGGACCCATTCCCCCTAACCAGCAGACCACGTTTGTAAAACTGTCCAGCAACAAGGGTCAAAACCCACAGCATTTAAAAAAGAATAATAATTTAGAAATTACTTTCAGCATTTTCTCTCCCTTTTTAAAAAGTTACTTAAAAATGCAGAAGAAAATTCAAACAGCAATGGACTCCCTTTCTAATTAGTTTTATAACAAAATGGTACATTTACATTTATTTTCCTTTAAATAAACACACACACACATGTGCACACACACACACGATTAAACTGCATGTCAGTTCACCTTCTCTCTGCCAATACTGTGGCACATCTCTTTCATCCGAAGCATTCATGGACTATGATTGCAGCTCCATTTCACCTAACACCAGCATTCCAAAAACATGTATACACACCTTAACAGCTGATAACTCACTTAATTTACACTCTGTTTCAGGTTTAACTGATTTGAAATAATGGGTGAAGCCAGACTAAGCTTTGAACAAAGGAAAAATTTCCACTAGACATTTTTATGGGGATACATAAAAGATAAAGTTTACGGCACTAAACCTGTAACATTTGATTAATTGAGGGCGCACAAATACCTAACGAAATGGGTCTTGATGTTTGTGATTCCATTGCTTTGCGTTTTCAGCAGTGCCTGGACCAGAATGGTCATCAGTTTGAAATAGGCATTGACAAAAAATGTATTCATTTCTGTAGATTCTTTAAAATTTTGAAAATGAACTATGTGTCAATAAACATTGACTTTATAATTATTTAAAGTGTGCATACATTTTGGAGGGACACCCTATATATATCATATATATGACCTATGTACTATATATGTCATAAATATCATATATATGGAGAGAGAAAGAGATATATATTAAAATTCATACATCCTCATATACATTTTGTTTGAATAATTCAAAACAAAAGATGCTTGGAGTAAAGTCACCTTAAGTGTAAAAAATAAAATTGAAAAAGGTAAAGTTAATAACCTGACTCACGGCTGTCAAAAAACAGTAGTGTCTGTTTCAGTGGCCAGAGATAATTTCTAAGTGCTTATGACCCACCTGAGCATGCAGATTTTAAATATCTCGCTCTCTTATAGCCATTCTATTACCTCACTTCTCTCAGCAATTTCCTTGTAAGATTAGATTTGTGCTACTGCTCTCTCCCTCGAAGCACTGAACCACGAACTGTGGTAATCTCAATTGCCTTTCATGCCAGATTTAACCTTATGATACATGCATTAAATACAGATTAACATCTTGTCTCTGAGAAACTTACATTTAGTGGACCAGCCAAAGTTTCATTAAAATATAAATCAATACACAATTCATGAAAGGAAAACTAGCCAAGTAGAGCGTCTCTGTGCTTCTCTCCAGGAAAATACATTGCTCCCGCTCGGCACACAGGTAAAGTGGGCTTTGAGTCAGGACAACGAACCAAATGGATTTTCCTAAAGTTATGGAACTGAACAAAATGGACTTTTCCAGGCGCACAAATCTCAATTTTGTAACTGATTATTCAAAATGAACCTAGGGAATCTCATTCCAGTGACCTCTGAGGCTGTATTTCAGTAGATGGTACCTTAGATTTACTTCAGTGTTTCTTTAAACACACACACACACACACACACACACACACTCACACGCACTCACACAGAGAACTGGGGTCCAATTTCATCAGAAAACTAATTCCCCTGAGGAGTCCGCTTCATGAAAACTTGCTCTATATTTCAGGACAGATGGGCAGCCCTGTAATTGCATAGTCTCAATTAGATGGATCTTTTCATTATTTCCCAGAGCAGGGGAAATGCAATTTCCACAGGTGGGGTTCTGTCCTGCTCCTCCTGGATGACAGAGCGGTTCCAGTAAAACCCAGGTAGTGAGATTGACAATCAATGGGGGACAGGGACAGAAAAGGAACTAAAACTGCCATTTCTATCAAAATTACAGCCACATGAAGATATAATCAATATGTTGGAAAAATGGGGAGGGGGAGAAAACGACAGACATTTTTAAAACACTAATCATAGACTCTGACTTCTCTACTCTCCTTGCATTATTGTATGCTTCAAATCGTATAAAAATCACTCCTCTTTCGTTATTTCAGTTTCCACTGGAGATCTAAGCCATTGAGCGTTCTACGACCCAGCTTCTTTTCCTAATACTGAGAAACGTAATTCTTAGACTCCAGGGCAGAAATTGCCTTTCCATATGAGCTGGGCCATCACAGAAATGTACTTTGTGATTGCTAACAGATTGACATCACTCTTATTCCTTAGTTTTCCCATAAAATAAATATGTTTACACTCATGTTGTGTTTCAATGAAATATTTGTGAAGTAAACTAGAATCTTTATGGTAAAATGCATTGGAATAATTTGGGTCCACGTTCTAGCCACAGAATACCTGTTGTTTCTGAGTAAGCCACAGACACATTTCTTTACCTGTCTTCACCCAAATTGCTAATGAGATGATTTTCCCCACTCCATTGACAGTCCTTTTGATGCTGCTGCACAGCAAAAATATTGATAGACACAAGGTTAATCACTCCCATAATTATAATATTTATGCCTAATTAGAAATACCATTTCAGCGACATAGAACATTTCCACTGATAGATTTATGAAATAACTATGCATTTAGCTGGAAAAATCTGGCTCTACAAATGAATCATGCTCAGGTAAATCATTTCTAGATCTGGTCTCCATAGAGACCAGTTTCTGAGCCCTAGGAAAGAATAACCCAAGATCACTGCAGAAATAGTTCTGTGGTATTCACAGGACTTGACTTCTTGAAGTGATTTGCAAGAACTCTCAGACTTTAAATTTGACAGGAGCACAAGTAGAAATAAGAGAAGCAAACCCTACAGAAACATGTTCAGGCCCCTTAGCATTTTGTTATGCAGATAACTGTGAGCAAGTCGAAATGGGGCCTGTGAATAGCCTTCATGTTTAGATGCCTGTGTCCAGTATTGCAAAATTAGTATTCTCAGATGAAGATGGTAAAGGCATGAAGAATTGAGCAAAGTGGCCTAAGAAAATGTGAAGCTTTGGGGTCAGATAAGATAGCAAAGATTCCCCTTGTTTATCTTCTCTCACCTAGGCTTTAACTAATTAACTTCCATTCGTGACCTTCCCTGTTTGGGCTTAGCAGAGAAAGCAGTTCCAAATGGATCCACGAGAAATATTATGAGCAGAGGCTCTTTATGGTGAGGATGGGAGAGCAGAATGTGTCTGCTATCAACTGAAGGCTGCCCCAACACAGTTCTTACTAGAGGGGTTTTCAGGATGGACTCTAAAATGTAAGTTTCAAACTGCAAACTATCAAAAAGTAAGAACGCTTTGTGTGTTCTGAAATTTTGAAATAAAAACTTTTTTGGAATATCTAGAAGGGAATACTTAAATTTACATTTACATTCCTCATGCAAGGGATTAATATGGTCAAGCTAAATGCAAATACTTGCATATCAGCACTTTTACATTTCAGAGTGCTTTCAAAGAAGAATTCTTCCAGAAAAAAAGTATATTTCCGTAAGATAATTGTACATAATTATGCTTAAGAGATAAAGTAACTGAGTAGAGGTAATCAAAGGTAAAAAAACAAAAAACAAAAAACAGCCCTTTGGCAACTTATTGCTTTCGGCACTGTGTACCAATGTTTTAGTGCTTAGAATCTTCTATAAGAATGTAAATTCACAAATATGAAGAACGAGCAGTGTTTTCCTTTGTTTTTATGCCACTCTCCAGAGTAATGTGTGAATCAAACTAACTTACACCCCTGAAAAGTAATAGGCCTGTTTTTCCTTATAGATAGGTTTTTAGGATTGCAACAATAATAAGGTTTTTAGGATTGCAAAGATAGTAATGACCTTTGGGTTATCCCCTGAGGTTTGTAGCTAATTTAATTAAGAAAACGAGGTTATTTCTAGATAAGTACTAAATCATGTAAGGCAATGCTACTTTAATGGCAGGTCTTCCTTAATTCTCCAAGCAGAAATAAGGAGGGCAATCACCATGTGAAGAAAAACATCAAAAGAGATTGGGCAGCTGTGTGCCTTCAAGTTAACCATTACTGCCCCAGAGGAGCAGCAAGACAGTTGCACAAAGCCAAACCCACTGAGGCGGAGAAGTGAAGGCACAGCAGCCACAGACAGGCCTCACCCACCATCTTTGGTAAGGAATTGGGGATCCCCCCAGTGCACAAAACAAAGTCAATAAGAAGCACAAAGAAATAACTGCAAGAACTAAGCTATATATCTAATGAAAGAAATAAGAAATACAAAATGATGATTGAAAAAAATAGAACGTATAAATGCTCCGGGCACTCTACAAATATGAAAGACCATCTTGGGCTAGCCAATGGGAGGAACTGGAAACATTTAACAGATCCATATGAAAACACCCACCAAAAACGATTTTTCCCCCATGTGTGTAACTGATACTGTACATTACTGACTGTACAACATCAGCAATTAACTGAGAATGTAAACTGATAAATTGAGGCAGACACTTGGCACCATGATTTTCCTCTCATGATTCATTTTTTAAAGCCAACAAACATGAAAGTAAAACCACAGGTGGGAGAGACAAGAGCAATTTTGCAAAATTTATGATATAATCTAAATCTGTCCAAGATATAAGAAAGAGGAATGGTGCAGTCATAAAGATCATATAGTACCATAATCACTGGAATTGCAGCAGCAGATAGAAGACATGCACAGCGGCCTGCCTTCCATTGCTCTGGTCATCTTATGGCTCAGTGAGCATCCCTTCACCTTTGTGGGTTATCTACAAGATGTCCAATATGTCACGACTTGTGCTTATCTACAAGATGTCCAATATGTCACAATGTTTACAAACAATATGCATCAGTCATTCTGTTATGTTGATTTTTTTCTTGATTATATGTAATAAATATGGGTTGAACTCTACAATATTCCAAAGAGTGTGCTGGTCACTTCTGATCAACATCTTTAAACACCATGCCTCTGCTTAATGCAGGTTAATAATATCTCAGTGGCCTTATCCACACAACCTCAGCAATTGGCTTAAATGGCTTTTAAAATTCACATGAAGGCTTCATTATTGCTACCTGCAAAATATAAAAACTCTGTTTTTAAAGGGCCACACTGCTAGGTGAAAATGTGACGTCTGCAGAGGGTACTGCTGATGCAATGACACAGGCAGAGACCCACAATAATCATGAAAAATTAGGATTCCATTTCCCTTCCTTTTCAACTTTTTCTGCATTATACAATTTGTACTATTTGTATACATTATTTGCTACCAACACACACACACACACACACACACACACACACACTGAAAAATCTTCCTTCCCTCGTTGCAGTGGCCATACTTCTATAGGTGACATTACTCAAACAACTAAAAAAAAAATCCAAGAGTGCTTCCAAAATTAAACTCTAACCCTATCGCCACCTACTCATTCTCACCATGACCATTAAAAACTCATGAGAATGTGCTGAGAGCCTTTATTCACAGTTAACCATTCCCCGAAATAAAACAAGAAAAATCCAGAATTCGTGGCTCAAAGCATCTTGGTGTACTCAAATACAATTTGAAGAGGCTTGGATTAGGGCACACCCATGGACTGAAGGCCACTGGAACTGCAAAGTCAAAATATGACCTGCTCGGGGTCTCCCAGACCTTGATAGGAAATATTCACCATAATATAGCCTGTGAGGACTTGTGCTGCCTTCTGCATTAGGGGTTATGCATTATTAAAAGGCATCTCATTACGATGGAAATTATGACCTTGTCACCAACACTGTAAATGTCAAGAAATAGTACTTTAAAAGAATTTATTGTCTTGATTATAAAAATAAACCTGGTTGCCTTAAAAAAAATTGTTTTGTTTTCATTGAAGTCTTTTCTATAAAAGATTTGTAATGAATCATGGCCATTTCATAAAGCTTCTTATAACACAATCTTTAGAATTGAAAAGGAAATTATATACACACACCAAAAAAATTCAAGACAATATTGGGAAGTCCAGATCTTCCTCAGTGAATAACTTCATTGCACATATAAATTATTTGACCATTCATCACATTCTAAGTACTATTCAAGACCATATTATCAAAATAAAGTATTATTTTCTCAAAGAAGTGTTCCCCAAACGTTAACATTTGCATAAATTTTTATTGGAGTAATCCTATTTATTATTTTTAATATAATTCCTTGAAACAAATACTTTTATTTATTTATTTTTATTGATTGATTTTACTTTATTTTTAATTGAATTTATTGGGGTGACATTGTTTAATAAAATTATATAGGTTTCAGTTATACTATCCTTTAAAATAGATCTCTTTTTTAAAGCCTAAATGTCTACGTGGCCAGTGTGACTTAGTTAGTTGGAGCATTGTCCCATACACCAAAAGGTTGTGGGTGTGATTCCCAGTCAGAGCACATATCCAGGTTGCTGGTTCGATTCCCAGTCGGGGCTTATGGGAGGCAGCTGACTAATGATACTCTCTCACATGGATGCTTCTCTTTCTCTCTATCTCTTCCTCTCTCTAAATCAATACACACAAAAATGCCTAAATGTTTAATCAGCCTTAGTGATAACATTGGTATAACTAAGAACATATTGATAAAATATTGGTAAATACCAGTAAAATCCTGAATTACATATGATATATATATATATATATATATATATATATATATATATATATATATATAAAATCTAATAGGCAAGTATACTAAATATACCATGGTGTATAAAACATTGATAGGTATTTGTCATTAAAATCTAAATTCTCCTAAATATATCTGTGTAACTCAGCATTGCAAAAAGAAGTACTCCTAACAGCTTAAAATACTGGGAGAGGACATTGCTCTGAGGCAAAGTGAAAGCCACTGGGCTTGAGGTATTGACCTGAACTAGTGGAGACACCATCTCTTTGCCACTCTGGGTTGATGTGCTGGACAACTGTACTCATGGGTAAAGTGAGGGTGATATTGCATCCTAAATCTGAGAATGAGTTAAACTAACGTATAAGCAGATTGCTAGTAAAATGTGTTTTGCAAGACAAGCTGTTAGATACAGCATGACATAAATACTGGTGCACTCCATTGTGTGTCCAACTTGTACATGGCCTCACTATGGTGCAGGCACTCTATCAGTGACTAGGGATCATTGGAAAAGGGGCACAGGCCTCACCCTCAGGAGAGAATTTTTTCATTCTAAGCATTTGTGGCCCTGGCTGGTGTGGCTCAGTTGGTTGGGCATCATCCTGTCCCATGCACTGAAAGGTTGGCAGTTCAATACCTGGTCAGGGCACATTTCCTGGGTTTTGGCCTCCATCCCCAGTAGGGGGCATGCAGGAGACAGGCAATTGGTGTTTCACTCTCTCACCAATGCTTCTCTCTGTCTCTGCCTGTCCCTCTCTCGACAAAATATATATATATAATAATATATAAAATATATAAAAAATAAAAATATTTTTTAAAAGTACTTGTGTACCAGAGGATCAATATTGTTGCTCACTTAACACTGATACCTTTAAGGGGTTCTTATTTGAATATATGACTTTGATCAAAAAGATGGTAAAGGGATAATATATACCAACTTTCCTTTGAATATCTCTTGTCTTAGCTCAGGCTATTATAACAAAACTAGAGGCCCAGTGCACGAGATTTGTGCACTTGGAGGGGATCCTCATGGCCTGGCCCTCTCGCAGTCCTGGAGCCCTTGGGGGATATCTGACTGCATGCTTAGGCCCACTCCCTGTGGCCTAAGCCTGCAGTCGGACATCCTTAGTGCTGTTGCGGAAGCGAGAGAGGCTCCCACCACCGCCGCTGTGCTTACCAGCCGTGAGTGGCTTCTGGCTGAGCAGTGCTCCCCCTGTGGGAGCACACCGATGTTGAGCATCTGCCCCATGGTGGTCAGTGCACATCATAGCAACCAGTCATTCTGCTGTTCGGTCTATTTGCATAGTAGCCTTTTATTATATAGAATACCAGAAACTGTGTGGCTTATAAACAACAGAAAGGTATTTCTCACAGTTCTAGAGGCTGGAAGTCTGAAATCAGGGTGCAGCAGGGTTGGGCTCTAGTAAGGACCCTCCTCTGGGTTGTAGACTGTGCACATTGTATATCCTCCCCTGGCAGAAAGCAGAGAAATGAAGCAAGCTCTCTCATGACTCTTATGAGGGCACCAATCCCATCGTGGGAGCCCTAACTCACATGGTGCCATCTAAACCTAGGCACACGACAAAGACCTCATTTCCTAGTGCCATCACATGGTGGGAGGTAGGATTTGAACATATGAACTTTAGGGGACACAGACATTCAGTTCATAATATCACTGATTTGCTGTTTAATTTTAGACTGCTTAGGACATCATACTGTAGTCAACTAGGTGGATCTAATTACACTATCACAGTACTTCCTAAACCTAGCACATTTCAGAATGACCAGAGGAGCTAGTTAAAAATAGGAATGTGCTTGAATCTACTGAGTCAGGATCTTCTGGGTAGGACGAGAATTTACTTTGGGTAGCATTTTTTAAAGGAGTCCCCTGGTGATTCTGTGATTAGCTCTGTTTAAGAAAGCGGTTCTCAAAGTGTGGTTGCAGGAACAGCTGCTCAGCTGGGAACTAACTAGAAATGCAAATTCTCAGGCCCCACCCTACTTTAATAAATCAGAAAGTCTGGGGTGGGGTCCAACACATCTTCCAGGTGATGAGGGTTGCATGCTAAAGTCGGAGAGCTGCTGTTTTACAATATAGTGTAAGAGTATAATTAAATGTGCATAATGATTGCCCAAGTTTGAGAAACACATTATTGCAGATAGAATGGATAGCTCTAACACACTGGTTCTCAGCTTTGCCACCTCATTCAAATCTCCTGAGCTGCTTTCAAATATCCCGAGGCCCAGTACCATACTGCAGACCAATTTACATGCGGCGCTCTGGGAGAAGAACCAGGCAACAGTATTTGTTTTTAATATATACGTGTGTGTATATATATCTTTCTAGGTGTTCCATTCACATAAAACAACAAAACATTATGATACAAATATGCTGATTTTGTTCTCTGGTTTCCTTACCCCAAACGCAGAGCATAAATATTCATCCAAGATGGTTTATGTTTTATACTGAAAATTTTAAGGCAAAGAAATTACAATGAAACTTATTACATAAAGACATTGCATATATACCCAGTCACCATGGTATATTTGCAAGCATGTTTACAAATGCAGAGTAAATCAAGCTTGTGTCTTTGAAATTTGTTTTAAACCATTTAATTTTGAAGCCATTGTACATTATTTTTGCGAACACAGAATGTATTTCATTTACACAAACACACATTTTTGTCAATAGGATATAGGACTTTTATCTTCTCAAAGAGGTCAAGTGTTAAGTCAGAAACATCTTTCAAAGGAAATGTGATAAAAGTAATGTCAAATTCAAGCAAGTGATCTATTCCAGAACAAAGTACCCCATTTTCCCTCTTCAAAGGTTTCTAACAAGTAGGTATTAAACCTCATCTTAATGTTTAACACACAAATTTATTTTTCAAACTGCCTCTTTGAAAGGGAATGCTGTGAATTCTGTAATGTCATTGCATTGCATTTTTGATTCCGCCCTGCAAAGGCTAAAGCAGCAGTAACTCCCAGTAGGGTTTTATCTGGGCAAGAGACAAAGCGAAATGCCTAAAGTCATCCCACTGTGCACTAATCTCAAGGCTAATTTGTCAAATCTGCATTTCATTTGTTTCCCTAGCTTTCTAGAAGTTTATTGATAAACCATTTTTGTCATCTTCCCAGGAATTAGATGCCAATCAATTTAGTTTGCATCCCTCTTTCCTAATTAGTGACCTGGTGGGTCTCCTACAGGAAGGGTAAATTCTAGGACAAATTCTATTGAGTGGCTCTTATTGTAAATAATTTGCTTTCTTGCTGGATTCCCAGGTTGCTACATTTTGAAGGTTTATATTTTCTTCCTTACGAATTTGTTCTGCTTCAAAACATCATCAAAAGTGATGTCAACCTTCTATTTACTTCATTTCTATCTATTGTGTTCAGGGCAACTGATCATAAAAGATATAAAACATCTGGGACTGAGAGATCTTTTTTTTTTCTTTTTCTGAAGATGGTGTTGAAAGCCAAGAAGGAAACCCCTGATGCCACACCCCTCCCCTGCAAAATCAAAGCCAACGCAGTCTTTGAAGGTTAAGAAGCTGATGCTGAAAGGCATTCACAGTCACGGAAATCCAGTCACTCACTCTTCTGTGGCACAAGACCCTGGGACTGAAGGGTTAGCCCATGTACCCTTGGAAGAGCCCTCCCCAGAGAAACAGATCCACCACTGCAACCTCATCAAGTTCCCAACCACAGAGAAATGACAGAAAAGATCAACCAGGGCTGATGAAACAAGCTGTGAAGAAGCTCAGCACTCACCTGGCCAGCGTAGCTCAGTGGTTGAGCATCAACCAATGAACCAGGAGGTCACAGTTCCACTCCCAGTCAGGACACATGCCGGTAGGGGGCATGCAGGAGGTAGTCGATCCATGATTCTCTCTCATCATGGATGTTTCTATCTCTCCCTCTCCCTTCCTCTCTGAAATCAATAAAAATATATATTTTTTAAAAGAAGCTCAATGTGTTCAAGGTCAACACAGTCCCAGTCCCAGGGCCGGGTGGAGAGAAGCATGCCCTAAAACCAGCCCCTGACTGGCATGCTTTGGATACTGCTAGCCACTGCGACATCATCTAAACTGAGTCCAGCTGGCTGGTTCTAAATGCATTAATTTATTCCATTGTCCAAAATGAAGGAAAGAGAGAAAAAATTCTGACAAGTCCAACACCATCCATCCCAGATGTCACCTAACATTTCCCTTGCAAACATTTTAAGGATGCCTCTAACAGGCCCTCAGTGGGAACCACAGGAACTACCATTTCAAGGAAGTCAACAACAGCAGTTTGCTCGGTTGCTATTTACCTGTCTGAATCATGTTCTCTCCCCTGACACCATCCACCACCTCCCACCTTCCACTGCCTCATCCCTCATGCCCCTCTATAAGCATAGGGCAATGAGCAGAAAAATCAGACCAGTTTTGGAGTCAGAACATGACATCCTATCTCAGTTGCTTACTAACTAATCATCCACCCCTAGGGCAGTCTCTTTAGCTACAAAATTGGCAGAGCAAAATTTATTTGCAGGAATTTTGAGATAGAAACAATGAGTATACATGCAACGCCTGGACACAGAGTAGGTGCTCAGAAAACAATATGAGCTTAAAATGACACCGTGATCATCATAAAGGGAGAGGAGGAGGCAATTTAGCAAGAATCCCCAGAATAGAGAAAAGTAGGAGCAGATAGAAACAATTAAACCAAAGAATCTTCAGATCTGGGGATCATTTTTGAAACTTTGGGAGGGTCTAAGTTTCAAATATTCAAGGCTGTCAGCTAATGAATCCTGCTGGGGGAGGGAGGAGTTTCTGCCCCAGGGACAGACAGGCTTGGCAATGTCACCTTCTCCTAGGCTGGCTTCAGGTGGGGAAGAGCAGAGCCTACCTGGGAGACCTCTGAGAGATAAGGGGTTGAGAATGATTCAGAGGTCATTTCATGAAATGACTTAGTCCTTTTGTACCTTCATCAGGATTATTTTGCTCACCTAAGTGGATCGAGTTCTAGAGAGCTATCCTCAAGCATGGTTATTTGGATCAGGCCAAGAGAAGGGCTGTGTGATAGTGAGAAGGCGGGCAGCGAGGAGATCAGAACCCAAAGGCAGATCCCAAAAGCAAATACTGCCTTCTTATCACTTCACTCTGGTGGCAGCTGGTCTTCTGATGCCTGAATATTGACTCAGGATTGTTTTGTGCAGCAGTCACACACCTTTGCTTGCCCGTATCAGCCAAGAATCCCTGTGTTAGCCCAGCTGAATTCAGCCTCTTTATAACATCAGGGTATTTCCTTATCTGCTTTCTCATTCCTTTCTCACTAATAGAGAAAAAGAAAAGGTAAAAAGGAGAGCTATTGAGGACATACGCATGAGTCAACTTTTCACTCAGCTCCCTGTATTATCAGGTTTCCACGACCTGGAGAGCATAAAGAATTCTCTCGTAAACCTGTCCCAAGACTCAGCCATCTCCTTTCCCAAAACTTGCAAATAAATAATTTAAAGAAACATCATCATCATTTAACCCATTCCATATCATTTTATAAGGCATTTCATCTCTCCATCCCTTAGTCTCTCTACTTTATGTAACTACCATATTCCACACACTAGGGACACAAAAGCAATTACAAGATGAGACACTACCTTCCCTCAATAAGCTAAGTGTGTAATGGAAGGTATGATGAATAAAATATTAAGTACTTAAAACTGTGATAAATTAATTAATAGTGAGTGTAAATGTTGAGATGTGCTATATATAAGATATTATGAGAGTAAAATCTTGCCTGGCATGGATGGGAAAAGTGAGGGAGGTTTCTGTGGTAGGCAGAACTGTGGCCCCTCAAGATGTCCATGACCTGATTCCCCAAATCTGTGAATGTATTAGATTAAGGAGAAATTAAGGCTGCAGATTAAATTAAATTTGCTAATCAGCTGACTTTATTTTTTTCCAGCTGACTTTAAAGTGTGGAGATTCTCCTGGATTATGCAGGTGGGCTCAAGGTAATCATTGAGATCCTTAAAAGTGAAAGGGTGAGTCAGAAGTGGATGAGATGTGAGAAGAACTCAACCTATCACTGCTGGCGATGATAGAGAAAGGGGCTGCGGGCCAAGGAGCATGGCCAGCCTCTGGAAGCTGGGAAAGGCAAAATAGGAGTTTGCCCCTAGGACCTCTGGAAAGGAATGCAGTCGAACCAACATTTTCATTTGAGCCTAGTCAGACGGCCTCAGACATTAGACCTACAGAATAAATCTGTGGTGTCTTAAGCCACAAAGTTTGTTGTAATGTGTTATGGGAGCAATAGGAAATTAGTACACTTTTCCTAAGGAATTGATGCCTGAGCTAAATTTTTAAAGAAGATGATTTAAGCCAAGTTAGCAGGTAGGTGATAAAGTACATTCTATGTGAAGATCGTCACAATTAGTTTACTGGCCCTGGACATAAAGATGAAAGCAGTATGTAGTAGGAACTGAGGCAGGAACAGTTAGGCAGAGCTATCCCAAGGAAGCCATATAACTACTTTCTGACCACAATTCCTTAAGTCCAACAGAACCACTGGTCATTCTAAAAATATCCCATGACCTTCCTAAACTTTGTGCCTTTCCTCATTCCAGCCCCTCCACTTAGAATAACACGCCTGCCTAATTCCACTCGTCAAAATCTTACCTCCAGCCTGAAAAGGTGAACTCAGATGCCCTTCGATCACCTTCACTAGAACAACCCTGCCTTCCTGAGATCTGCAGCACTTTCCATTCCTCAGTAGTGACTCATCACCCCACGGCCTCAAAGGAGAGTTATTTGTGTGTCTAGCTCATACCACTTACTCCTTAACATCAGACCAGTATCTACTTGTTACATCCTTCATGACTTCTCTCGTGGTGCCATGATAAATAGCCCTAGAAAAGGGTTTATGAACAAATAAAAGAATGACATCAAACACAGCAGACGCACTCCAGTCTGAAGGAAAAGAACCAGTTTCTGGTGTGTTAATTAAAACAATAGATCTGGCAGCTAATCACAATACATTACATATATATATGTGTGTGTGTATATATATATATATATATATATATGTATGTATATATATATATATGTATGTGTATATATATATATATATATATATATGTATGTATATATATAATCTTAATAATTTAACACTTAAAATAGCTCTTCACCAAATTTTGGGGTTTGAGTCTTCTAACTGATATTCTTTCCGGTGTCTTTGCAAAAATTGCCTCATGATACATCTGTATGAGTTGGTAAGGCTGCCAAAACAAAAACAAAAATAGGGTGGCTAGCTTAGCAGAAGTTTAGGTTCTCACAAGTTCTAGAGGCTAGAAAGTCAAGATCAAGGTGTCAGCAAAATTGGTCTCTTCTGGGGCCTCCCTCTGTGGCTTTAAATGGCTTCAGATTGTCCTCTTACTGCCTCTTCACGTGGTCTTTTCTTTTTCTCTGTGTTTACACAGCTCTGGTGTCTCTTCCTTTCCTTATGAGGACACAAATCGTATTAGATTAGGGTCCTATCCTATCTCCTTTAACTTAATCACTTTTTAAACGTGATCTCCAAATGTGGTTGTAATCTGAGGTTCTCGGGGTTGGGACTTCACCATATGAATAGGGAGGGGGTGTGGAGGGGGACAAAATTCAACCCATAACAACATCATGTTTAATTCTGTTTCATTTGCTTTAAAAATAGATCAAGAACTACAATATGAGAGCAGAATTCTTCTAGGTTTTTTGGGTGTTTTTGTTTTGTCTTGTTTTGTTTTTTGTCTTTTAAGAGTTTTTTCTCCCACATTCTCCCATGGGAATTTCCCAAATCAATAACTTCCATTTAACATTCAAATAACCCCTTTCTCATATTCAGATGTCATTGGTTTACCTTACAGTTAATTAATTCATGTCATTACAATAAGAAATAAAACCGGCGTAAACAGGTCTTGAAACAAATGTAACTGACCCTTAAAAAGCTTAGAATTCCACATTTTAGAAGCCTACAGCATGAGCCAAGCAGAAAATAACCAAGCAACAATCATTGTTGAGCATATGGTAAGCTCACGTCCTGTGTTTTATAGCACAGAGAGAGAATCCATGAATGGAATTTGAGAACTTTTACAGTAACAGTAACTAAGAATTGAACAAGACCATAGGGTTTCACTATTCTGGATCCTCTTTCAGTAGAATTTCTATGTAGAGTTTGTAAGTTTCTTTTTTTATTATTCTTTTCAAAAATAAATATTTTTATTAATTTCAAAGAGGAAAGGAGAGGGGGAGATAGAGATAGAAACATCAGTGATAAAGAGAGAATCATTGATAGGCTGCCTCCTGCATACCCCACACTGGAGATCAAGCCCACAACCTGGGCATGTGCCCCAGGAATCGAACCGTGACCTCCTGGTTCATAGGTCAACATTCAATCCCTGAGCAACACAATCCAGGCTGTAAGTTTCTTTTTAATTCTAAAATTTAATGATTCAATTCAAATCCCTGAGAGTGATATCTACCATCTGCTGGATTCTGTCCAGTAATGGAGCTTATATGCTCACAAGTCGAGCCATTACTTTTTCAGGTATTTGAATCAGTGAGAGGTGCTTGCTTCTTTTGAGACTTAACGCTGCTTCCTTGCAACTTCCATCCATTTCAGCCCTCAGGAATTTTATCCCTCTTCTAAACACAGAGCTTAAATTTTATCTTCTTCAAACAGTTAGAGATATTCTTCTTAATCTAATGTAGCATCCCACTTCTTTCCATCATTCCTTCTGCGATAAGGTGCCCATGTCATTTTGCATCTTGATTGCCTCACTTTGGAGACATTTTATTTTGTCAATGTTTTTCTCACACTGTGACACCCAGAATTGTTATTCTTCAGATATGCACTGACAAATCAAAAATGAACTGGAATAATTTTTTCTCTTGTTCTCTACACTACCACTAAGAAAATCACCTGGCTTGCTCTCAAGTAAAACACTCCGATATTTTTCGAATCAACAATATGTGAATGAGTTGGTCCAAGATTCAGACTATACAGTAGTCAAAGAAAAAGTTCACTTGGTCTGGCCCGTGTGGCTCAGTGGTTGAGTGTTGACCCATGAACCAGGAGCTCACTGTTGGATTCCCAGTCAGGGCACATGTCCAGGTTGCAGACTCAACCCCCAGTAGGGGGCGTGCAGGAGGCAGCTGATCAATGATACTCTTTCATCATTGATATTTCTATGTCCATCTCCCTCTCCCTTCCTCTTTCTGAAATCAATAAAAACATATTTTTTTAAAGTTTACTTGAGTATCATTTGCTTTTTCAAGAGTCTAATGTAATGGTAGCATGATCCATAGAGTAGTGACGTAGAATCAGCTAGGTCACTCACCAGCTCTGTGATTTGAGTCATATTTCCCAAATTTCAGCCATTCATTTACAACTATGGTGACACTTGCTTTATCAGAGTACTACTATTCAATTATTTTATTAATCAACTTATTTTAAAAAACTTAAATAAATACATTTAAATAGGAATTTTTATTTTATTAAAGATCATGGACAACTGGTGTACCATATCTCAATTTTCACATGACCTAAATTGAACTACTGATCTCCCCTCCAAAAGCTATTCTAGGGTCATCTCAGTTGATGGAAACTTTATTCTTCCAGTGACTCAGTCAAAATAAAAAGAAAACAGCCGAAGCCGATTTGGCTCAGTGGATAGAGTGTCGGCCTGCGGACTGAAAGGTCCCAGGTTCGATTCTGGTCAAGGGCATGTACCTGGGTTGCAGGCACATCCCCAGTAGGAGGTGTGCAGGAGGCAGCTGATCGATGTTTCTCTCTCATTGATGTTTCTAACTCTCTATCTCTCTCCCTTCCTCTCTGTAAAAAATCAATAAAATATATTAAAAATAATAATAAATAAAAAGAAAACAAAAACCTGCCTTGAGGTCATTCTGGACTCCTCCCTTTCTCCCATGGTCTAACAAACCAGAAAAATTTGTTTTTGTACCTTCAAAATACAGCCTGAATCCAATACTTCTTGTTATTTTTTTCAGCCTTACCGTGGTACAAGCCATCTTCCTCTCTTGCCTGGACTACTGTAATAGTTGCCCAATTGGTCTCTCCTCTTTAATCTTTGAGTCTCTTGAACCCAACAGTTGTTGGAATGATTCTTTTAAAATATAAATTGGTTCAAGTCATTTCTCTTCTCAAACTTTCCAATGGCTTACATACCACTAAGAATAAATACCTGAGCACTTACGATGTCTACCAGGTCCAGATGGTCCATACCCACCACAATCACCTACTATTTTGACCCCACCTTTCTCTCTCTCTCTCTCTCTCTCTCTCTCTCTCTCTCTCTCTCTCTCTCTCCTCTCACTCCATACCACAAAAATCTTGCTATTCCTCAAACAGGCTAGACATATACTTATATTAAATATTTTCCACTGGTGATGTCTCCTGCTGGGATGATCTACCCTGAAATATCTGCAAAGCTAAGTCCCTCATCTCTTTCAAATTATTACTCAATGGCACTGGCACTTTCTTGGTGACCTTCTCTGAGTACTCTATTTTGATTTTATTTTTTATTTTTTCTGTAGGACTTATCCCACTCTAATATGCTGTATAATTTACTTATCTTCTATGTCAATTATTTATTGTTGTCCCACTTCCTCCCACTAGGATATAACTCACAAGGCCACAGATCTCTGCTTTGCTTACTGGTATATCCCAAGCACCTAAAACTGTGCTTATCACACAGTCTGTTGTGTGGTGGTCTTCTCTACCTTAATTGAGCAGAGTCGCTAAAAAACATAAGCTAGAGTGACTCACTAAACCTTTTTACCTCTTCTGCTTAGCTCAGGTTAAGTTTAGTTCTTTGGAATAAGGTGCTAGAAAACAGTACAATTTTGACGTATACAAATGCCTTGTTTTTATTATACCCTCGGCCTGAAAATAAATTATATTTAGAGCTCCCTGCTTTTCTGATAGATATATGACTAAGGGGTCACTATTGACTTACACTTTGTGCTAGTGACATAAGAAATAATTTGCCAGATATGAGGGTATGATTTTTCTATTTCACTGTTTCTCAAGTATCTTTTGTTTCACAGCTTCCTCACTGCAACAACTTGAGTTTCTTATATATTACTCATCAGCACCATAACTCCCTACAATGTATGAAGAAATTCAGTTAAATTTTTTTTCTTAGTATATTTTTCTAAAGCCAACAGGAGAATTTAGCTGGAGACCATCCATAGAGAATCATGACACAAGTACAGAATATAAAATCAAGTATATAACTGTGCATGTTGGTCCCTTCCTGAATCTACATGAACTCTACTATAAATAAAGACAAATAACTTAAACAAAGGAACAATAACACAAACCCAATAGCAATTAGCAAATCCCACCCCAAATGTCTGGGAATCATACATACCCATTCCATGATGCGTAAAGGCATAAGCCTTACTGTATGCCACGTGCTGTTATCTCCACGACTATCTTGAATTGGGTATTTACAGTAACTTGCAGCTGCACATTCTTGACTGTATGGCCATATGTTTTATTATTCAACCAGATGTAGGCCATAAACTGTTTTATCTGTTTTGTGGTTTGCCTCGTACTAATAAAATAAACTCCAAACACCTAACTTAGTGCCTGTTCTGATATGGTAGCACTTCAGCAAAGTACAGCTTTGCTGTCTGGTACGCTCAGTCTGTTCTAAAATCAAAGTACATTCGGGAAGATATATCCCTGCTCCTAAAGATTTCATACAGAGCCTTGCAATATGAGAGAATTATGCTGTGTAATGACTTGTTATTCTATTGATTTCTAGGCTGATGGACCATAGCCTTCATTGATAGTTCATTTTGGCTTCCTTCAGACTAAAAAGGAAATAGCAGTGAGTCTATTCTCTTCTTTGGAGCCTACATTATTGATATTCTTTAATCATTATGTTGAAACATAAAGCTTCTGTTACGTTGCAATCATTATGTGTCCTTACTAGAATGTAGATAGCGAAACAAAAATAGACAAGGCAGTACACCACAGGGCTCTCCTGCTGTTCTCAGCTACACTGAGTACAATACACAGAACTCAGAGAAAACTCCCCATTCATGCTGATTTTTTGGCAAGAGTTGCACAAAAAGGAATCTTTCTAAAGTTCTCACAAGTGGAAATATAATTTGCATTTTAACCCAATAGGGGTTACGCACAAGAGCTGAGTCAATTTTCATGTAACAATGTATTATTTTTTCAACTCACATTATCTTTCTCTTGACAGTTTTTATGGATTTCACACCAATTTTAAGTATGAAATAATGAAACAAAATTATGACCATCTATAGGAAAAGGTGACAAAATTTAGCTAGATTTTAAGACTCTTTGGGGATTTCTTTCACTAGATTTTATCTAGATGCCTATAGAGTATGGAAAATAGTTCTGTCAACCTATAGTCATTGAGATTTCTTAAAACATACAAAGTTAAACATTCAAAAGAATAACATTTCTATGTCTTTTTTTTTTACTATTCTTTAGAGGAAAGCAAAAAGGTCTAATGATCATGCATGCTCACTAGAGCAGACATTTACAGTTCTGAGCATGACCACAGAAAGGCAGCACGTTTTCATTCAAAGTCAGAAATGGGAGTGGGGTGCTCAGTGGTTTTGCCATCCATGGTTTCTTCCCGTGAAAGCAATGACCTGCTGTTTGCAGAGTAATTCTTGTTTTCTCTGCCTCCCAAGTACTGCGTTTGACCATGTGACTGTTTGTGGTCAATGCTTTGCACGCAGAAGTGATGGGACACTTCTGAACTGAGCATTTGGCTGTTAGTGCAAAATCCTCCAGAACTGTCCTTTTTTCTCTAGCACAGCTGCCAGTGGCTACTTCATCTGCTTGGGTTCTGGAGAGTCCGTGTACCCCTCAGGATGGGCATGAATTGTCTTAAGCCACTGACATTTTGGGATTGGTAAATATCACCGCCTAACCTGGTCTATTCTGATAGATTTTTAAAGAGAAATGTTTGCAAGAGTTGAATTGATTCTGCATGTTGCCTTATGAATATGGTCATCTACATTAAAAGCAGTGCAAAGCTTTCAGGGGGCTTCATATGCCTGGGTTACTGTGCAGTGATGAATGGACAGACAGCAGGAAAGGATGATGGCCATGAAGGTAGTCCTTTCTTTTCTAAATCAGGGAACTAAAAATACCTGGAGGTTCCCATGGAACAAGGGCCCACGCTAAAAAGTACCTGTCCCCCCTTTTTACAAGAAAAATCTGGTTAAAATGAACTTCAGAATTTCCTTTGAAGAGCGGGGGAAAGGTGGGGGTGACATAATATACAGCTAGAAGTAAGTAGGCAGGAGTACCTGGTATTTATATACTCATTATATGTATATGAATTTCAGAACTTTGATGGGGGGGGGGGTGTTTTTGTGTGTGTGTGTTTTTTTAAGTAACAGCTGTGACTTTACATTCTCCCACCTCTTGCCTGCTGGCCAGGGAAACAGATTAAGGGACATTTGTTTTACCCTAGGGGACTGCAGGAGAAGCAGGTGTGGCTAAAGATGAAAAGGTATGAGGTTCCTTTGCTCTCTGTCACCTCCTGCCCTTGCAGCTGTAAATGCCGAGCTTTTTACCGTCTCTGTTATGACCACAGGAACACTCACATTTCACTTACTCAGAATAATGTGGAAGTCATAAGCACAGTGGACCTGATCTTTTGAACTGCCAGAAAGCCCTTACTCAACGCGGGTTATCTTACATCTTTAGAACACGGGGCAGTTTGGAACCCATCTTCCACGCACCAGGTCCACGTAGTCCATTAGCTACTCTGGCAGATTTTTCCCCCCCACCACCCATTGCCATGTGAAAAGATATTTGCCCCCTCTCTCTCTTGAAATGACAATATTGTGAACATCTGGTTTGTAGCCTTCTTAACAAAGTGTGTTCTGCAGCACCATTAAGATTAAACATCTGTCATTTACATCAAGCAGTTAACCAAGTGCTCTATGTTGAATTGCAACACAGGGCACTACATCATTAAATATCTTTTTCGGGAAACCAATTGACAGAGTTAATTGTCTCTTCTTGAAGGCAGTGGGCCCTAATCACCAAAGGTGTCTGTTTTCTTTTCCAAAGGAGAAAATGTATTCCGTTTATTCTAGTAATTTTCCATCTTCTGTCCCAGCGCCTACTATACTTAATTACCCTAAATCACTCTCCACATAAAGACCATGATGTGCTTCTGAGAGCCATTTCAAGGATATTGTTTTGTAAATGTGTTTGTCTATTTAAAAAGCACTGGAAGTTTTCAGCAGTTTGCTTCTCGCCAGGCAGGATAGATGTGTCATTGGCTAAAACCCAGTGTGCGGGCGCTGGGGAAGTGACTTCTTATGGTACCGGGGCTCTGCCCTTCTCTGCATTCTCCAGGAGGCGAGAAGAACTGATAAAACATAAATGTGAAAAGTCATTACTTGTTTAAGCCAAAAGTGATAACAGATGACTATCAGGAAAATTCCTGGACCACATGAATCCAAAAAGAGGACTAAGATTTGATGTGTGAAGAGGATAGCAACTGCTCTTTGATACCTATACCAGCTGAAAGCTCAGCCATTACGAAGCAGGTGACATGTGATTAATTAAATATAAAATATCTAGATGGCCCGTGCCACTCAGAGAGCTTTCACAGTGGTGATTTTTTCAGGTCCTTGGGTAATGCAGCTTTTTTTCCAACAAGAAGACCAATGTCTCCCTTTTATTCCCTACATTTAAGTCTGTTTCAGTAATAATTTCCTCAAAGTCTTAGATAATGTGAGAACATTTATTATATTTTGAAAACATGTTGTCAAAAAAAATTTAAAAATGAACTTGTCTCTTAAGAAATCTAATAAGTAGAAACCCTAGTTGTTTTGTATTAAAGTATTTTTTATTTGGGTAAAATACCTTATTTGGGGTGGTTGGGTTTTTTGATGGCCATTCAATCCTATATAATAAAAGCCTAATATGCTAAGTGTCTGATCGTCCAGTTGTCTGTTCAACCAATTAAAGCATAATATGCTAATGATATGCTAAGGCCGCTCAACTGCTCACTATGACGTGCACCAACCACTGGGGGCAGACACTCTGACCAGTAGGTTAGCTTGCTGCTGGGGTGACTGAATGAGATGGGCTGGACATGCCCTGGAGCCCTCCCGTGGTCCTTCCCTGGCTGGCCAACCTCCCATGTCCCTCCCTGGCCCCAGTTGTGCACCAGTGGGGTCCCTCAGCCTGGCCTGCACCCTCTCGCAATCTGAGACCCCTCAGGAGATGCCATAAAGCCGTTTTTGGCCCAATCTCACAGGCATAAAATGCAAATCGACTGAATGGCGGAATGAACAGTAGCTATGATGCACACTGACCACCAGAGGGCAGACACTCAATGCAGGAGCTGCACCCTGGTGGTCAGTGCGCTCCTACAAGCTGGGCTCACAGCTGGTGAGTGCAGCGGTGGTGGCAGCAGCACTAAAGATGCCCGACTGATGGCTTAGGCCCGCTCCCCATGTCCATCTGTCGGACATCCCTGAGGGCTCCTGGACTGCGAGAGGGTGCAGGCCAGGCTGAGGGACACCTCCCCCCCCCCCCCCGGAGTGCATGAATTTCGTGCACCAGGCCTCTAGTTATTTATAATACCAAATACCAAAGCAGAAAGAAAAGAGAGAGAGAGAGAAAGGGAGGGAAGGAAGGGAAGGAAAATAAAAACAGAGACAGTATGGTAAGGAGCTTCTATGGCAGGGGTGGGCAAACTTTTTGACTCGAGGGCCACAATGGGTTCTTAAACTGGACCAGAGGGCCGGAACAAAAGCATGGATGGAGTGTTTATGTGAACTAATATAAATTCAAAGTAAACATCATTACATAAAAGGGTACCGTCTTTTTTTTTTTTAGTTTTATTCATTTCAAACAGGCTGGATCCGGCCCGCGGGCCATAGTTTGCCCACGGCTGTTCTATGGGGTTCAATTTAAAGCTGTACCCCTAACAAGCTGAAGAACTTTGGCCAAGTTATTTACCATCTAAGTCCCCAGTGTTGGTAACAAATCCTACCTCACTCAATTGTTACGGAAGTAGCTATTCCTATTACTTTCAATAATTTCTGAACATCTGAATAATTTCTGAATATCACTAAGTATCAGAAGTTACATTTTTTATTGTTTTTTGTCAAAGAATATGTGATCTTGGCCCCCAGGTTTCTTTGGGGGGTTCTTTTTGCAATTTTACTTAAAATTATCTATATTTTTCCACTCATATAGAAAACAAGTATCTTGCTTTTGCTCTTGGTTGGTGGGTTTTAATGAAATAGAGAATTGATGCACCCCCCCCCCCCACCACCACCACCACCAATTACAGTTGACAAACCAGGCACATGAAAGACGTTCATTTTTCAAAGCTTAGAGCCAGCCTGAACCCATTATGCATATGAACAGCATTACACACCAGAATGTCCTGTTTAACCCACTCGAAATTAGCATTAAAATAAAACTTGGTTTAGGTAGACACTTTTTAATGTCTTTCTCTGTCTTTTTTTTTTTTTTAATTTGAGGAACAAATCAAGAGGGTGCTTTACAAAATGCAACCCTTGGGCAGTATACCTCCTTTCTAATCTAGACAGTCAACGACTTGGCCCTCTGCCCCCACACTTCCCCTGAAACAGGCCCCTTCAGCCTCCCCATCTCGGTGGTTCCGGATAGACAACCCTTCAATTATTATCTTTACTTGTTTCTAAAATCAATAAATGCATTTTTAAAGTAAACCTCAACCCCATAATGAGATGCTGTAATATTTTGCATCCTGTTTTTTAAAAAGTTTTGGCTCTAACTCTAAATGGGGAGAATACTGATATTTCACCAGTAGCAATTTATCTAAAAAATGTTAGAACGATCTCACCATTTGCAATAAGCAAGTAACTTAATTTTTATAAAGTATATAAAATCACAACCAAATGTGTGATTTGAGATAATTTGCATTGAAGGGAACCAAAGTTTTGCCATCCTAAAGCTACCTTTTTGAAATATTGATTTTAAGCTATTTATTTAGGAACAAGACTCAGGGTGAACCTTTGATCCTCCCCCACTTTCCTACCAAAAATATTTAGACAGAAAACCCTGTTCAGGAAGGCAGTCTTAGGATATTGCCTTAGCCCAATTTGATGAAGTAGGTGCCTGCTAGCTGAACACCCTCTGTGTCCCACAGTCTCTGAGTTGTCTAGCAAGAATTTTCCTGCCATGTATGTTCTGCTCTTCCTCAACGACTTGTAAATCACCCATTCTCACTTCTGAAATCTAACACCCTGTCCTCCCTTCACACTCTTTCTTTCTTATCCAAAATGTCAGGTAAACTCAATGTTGCCTCACTTCTTTGGAATTGTCATGGTTACGTAAATTCCACATGTGCATGTATTAAAATTTTATTTTCTCCTGTTAATCTGTCTCTGTTAATTTGATTATTAACCCAGCTACCTGAACTTAGAAGGTGGGAAGAAAAGTATATTTTTTAAGGCCCAACAAGTATTAGTCTTCAGAATTGTCAGTACTACTCATGAGAGCAGAGTGTAGGCCCAGATATTAACTCCAGTGTAGTTAGTATAATTCCTCATTCACTTCTGATGTACATGGCAATATTTTCCACCAAGCTTCTCTAAAAATCTAAAGAGTGTAAGGAGAATGCTTCCCAGCTCCCATCTGAAAGCTAGATGCAATTTAAAAAGCAAACCTAACTAAAATATTCATGAAAATTTTGGAGTTATTAGGGAAACAAAACTCCTGTCTTAGCAAGCCATGGAAGGTCTTCTTAAGAACATTTAGTGTTTAATTCCCAGAGGTCATCACTGCCATTAACAGACAGTGGAAGAATGTTAATTTCAGGAAAAGTGTTTACACATAAATACAATGAACTCCTTTTGAAAAAGCTGATGTCAGAAAAGTTAGCTGCCCATTTTTGCAGGACATAATCAGTTTCCTGGTATTTCATTTTAATCAGAAGTTTAAAAATGCATGTAATAATTAGGATTCTTCTGAATCTTAATACTTTTGTGTATAATATTTATTAGCAAATAGGATTATCACATTTAAAGCTTTCATTGTTTCAGAAACGATAACAAAACATTAGCAAAGGCAGCTATTGAAAGTTCTCAGTTCTAAAAATCAGGAATTCTCAACGGAAATAAAAGGGATTCATCAGCTGCATGTTCCACCATTTATACCCAAAATATTGACAATGTCCCAGGCCATGTGCCATGCCCATATTATCTCATATGTCAGCACAACTATCCTAAGAAGTAGAATATTTGTGGTGTAATAAGTCGACACACTCAGAATTAAAAGTAAGTGTATCCTTTTTTTTTTTCTTTTTTTTTAAGGAGTGGAGAAAGACAGGAGGGAAGTACTCACCAGTTAGAAACAAGGGCTCATCAGCCCCCAGGTGGTTGATTCATAAAAATCTCAGGCTTTCATTTACAAACAAGTTCAACCGGCCCCTCCAAGAAATCATGGCATTTGCTCATCCAGAAGGATTCATCTCATGACACAGATAAGGGAGAGGAAACCTCATGAAAATCAATATGAATGCGGAGAGTGGACCTTGGATTAATAAGGTACCAAATTTCACGAAGACTTTTCACTGACAACATACATTTTAATGAGTCTCAATATTTGCCTAGAAAATCATTTCAGATGTATAAGGTAGTCAAGTGTTCATCCAGGAATGCAAAACATTAATTAGTTGAGACTTTTACTTTCTTAGTCTAACTGCGAACCGATAGTATTGTCTTGCTGTAGGAAGGCTGATTCTTCACCGCAATTTATCCCTTGTTCTTTCTAATAAAGCTCAGAGTCAAAGTAACTTAATCAAGTTACTTCTTTAAGTTACTTTAACTTCTACTTCTTTGATGTGTTTATCTGCAAATGGCAATAATATTTTTCTTGGAGATGGTGTAAGGAGTAAATGAGATAATAATATATACAAAAGATTTGGTGTAGGTTATAGGCTGAATTGTACCCTCCGAAAATTCATGTTGAAGCTTAACCCCGCCCCATGCCCATTACTCAGAATGGGACTATATTTGGAAATAAATTTTAACAAGGTAATTAAGGTAACATTAGGTCATGTGTGTGTGCCATAATCCAATCTGACTAGTGTCCTTATAAAAAGAGATTAGGCCCTGGCCGGTGTGCTAAGCTGTTAAAGTACCAACTGGAGCAAGGAGGGGTCTCAGGTTTAATTCCCAGTCAGGGGCACCTGCCTAGGTTGCAGCTTCCCTTGCACTGCCTCAGGTGAGGATTAACAAACAAACAAAAAAAGAAAAGAAAAAGAAATGAGGACACAGACACACAGATACAGACCATTTGAAAAATACAACCAGAAGACAGTCATCTAAAAGCCAAGGACAGAAGCCACAGAAAAAAGCAATCCTGCTGACACCTTGGGTTCCCCTCCTGCAGGGCTGAGACAATACATTTCTGTTGGCTATGCACCCAGTTTGTGGTACTTTGTTATGGCAGCCCAAGCCAACTGATACAGCGCATGTTGGGTGTCCAATAAATGTAAATTTCCTTCGCATTGGCAATTTGGAGGCTGGCTGCTCTGATAATGAGCTTCCTCCAGATCCGAGATGCAGGAAAATTCTTGACTGCTTTGTGTACACGTCCTCCGCTGCCTGGATTAGATCACATTCCTTGTTTGTAGGTCCCCTCCCAGCCCCAGAGCCCCGTGCTTTGCTAATAGCAAAAATTCTTTAAAAGATGAAGAGAGAGAGAGAGAGAGAGAGAGATGTGAACCCTTAGCAAGGCCTGTGGCATGTGACAGGCCCCTTCGGGAAATCATGTGAGCCATTGAGACCACCGGGCCCTCCCTGTGCCTGTTAGCGCTCCAGGCCTCCTTTACAGAACAGAGGAAAATATTTGGGTTTGAGGAGTAAATTAAATGCCTAAACTCGCTTGCCTTGCTTCTTCTCCTAGCAGTGGTTCTCAACCTTCTGGCCCTTTAAATACAGTTCCTCATGTTGTGACCCAACCATAAAATTATTTTCGTTGCTACTTCATAACTGTAATGTTGCTACTGTGATGAATCGTAATGTAAATATCTGATATGCAGGATGGTCTTAGGTGACCCCTGTGAAAGGGTCGTTCGACCACCAAAGGGGTCACAACCCACAGGTTGAGAACCACTGCCTAGAGTAAAGGAAGCACAGGGGAAAGTCTATTCATTGATTGGTAATAATATGTATTGAGTGGCAGTTTTTAAATGAACAATGAGTCACATCTCTCTTTTTGAAGCTTATCATGATTAACAATAAAACTGGCAAATGCCTAAACGAATTTAATGTGCAAGACGGATTAGATTATTCCCCACACTGATTGGTAAGAGGCAAACCCAACAGTACTGCTAAACTAGGCCCTTGGTCACTGCCTGGGGCACGCTGGAATTCTCACATAAACACGTCACAGACAGCGGGACTCTGATGGTGAAATGTTCTTTGGGAGCCACTCCCAGCTAATGGGAATAATCTTACCTCCCCACCCCAGGTGAAAACTGTGCTTGCCTGGTTCCCAGACAGTAAGGAACCCAGTAAGCCTCACGCTCATAAAGCGAGAATCAGCACGGATGCCATCCGCTTCAGCTGTGATCATCCTGCCTGGAGAGTGACAGAGAGCATGTAGGCCATGGTCTGCACGGTGATAAGCTTGAACCTTGACTTAAGAAAAAACATTAAACCTGTATTTGAAGGCACTGGCGTATGCCTTAGGGCTTATCGTTTCTAGGACCACAAGGACGAGGAGTTTGCTCTTGGGGTTTCCTGAGCAGGAGAATACCCAGCAATAGCATCACAGATCTTTGCTGTTAATAACTCTTACTGCATCTTGGGGCTTAGAAGCAGAACATCAAATTGATTATTTTTCTGAGCACATATTCTATCTAGATATAGTGGAACTGAAAAGGCTTATTTAAGAAAATGGTTATCATTTCATTAAAATGTAATGTTAATTAAAAATTCATTGCAAGTTTTATGTCACCCATGAGCTTAGAGGTTTAGTGTGGAGGCTCTGGAGTAAAAAACAACATGTTAGTTACTTGCACTACCATTTATTCGCTATGACTTTGAGCAAGTTATTCTACCTCTCTCTGCCTCGGTTTCCTCATTTGTAAAATGGGGTAATAATAATATCTGTGTGAAAGGATTGTTGTGAAGAACAAGTGAGCAAAAGGCTTAGAACAGTTTGTGGCACACAGTAAGCACTCAAGAAATGTTACTGTTTTCCATGTCCTGCCAATGGTGACAATATTAATACATTCACAAGTTGGAAATTTTCCTTTCTTTAATAGATTTCAAAAAGATGACCCTAAGTAAGCAATGGAAGCTTGTACAAGCTCCTAGATGAAAATTCTGGTGCACTGGGCCTATGATTGCATTAATTCAATATAGTGATTAAAGACTTTTGCAGCAATACAACTGCCTCAATCTAGACAGATTCTGATTAACCAACAAGAGGTATTAGAAAGCTATTGTAGATCAAAAATTGATACAAAACAGTCAAACAGATTGCAGAAAGTTGTAAGTGATATTTAGTATATCTAGCCAAATGATATGTGTTGAATATAAAATATACAACTACTGGCTAACAGTACAGAATTTGGCCTATAAATTAGGAGGTGGAAGAGAACAAAAGAAAATTAAGCATTTTATTTAATCTTAGATTTGACTATCAGGTCTTTTTTTATTTAAAGTTAAATTACTTATAGTCACCTATTGTATATAATTGCAATATTTTACACTTTCACAAATTCTCAAAATATTAAAAATTCATTTAACCGAAACCCAAGCAGAGATTTCAATCTATCTCCACAGGGAATGCTGGCTTTAAGCGCTGGGTCCTGCCCAGTGTCCTGCAGAATAACAAACTGACGTGTTCCAGAGGAGCTCAGCACCCAGCAGAGGGGGAAATGCACGCAGCCCTGAAAGGCTTTGAAGAGTCGCCAGATTCCTGAGACATTGCTACTACCTGTATTAGGCATTTTGTGAAATTTTTCAGGAGAAAAACAGTATACTTTAGTAACCACTTTCACACAGTCTGACTCAATTTCTTCAGGGAGGGGGAAAGAATCTGACTATTTCTAAATTACCATTTCAGTTTTGACATTCCTGGAATCTTTGGAAGTCAGTTGTACATTTTGCACTATAAACAATCCTCAATAAATATTAGTTTTAAGAATGAATGAATGAATATACTTTATACTCATTCTCCATGTAGTTTATAAACATTTCTTTGAGGTCTACCACTTAAATACGAATTCAACTTTAATGCCTCATCTAATCTGGTGAATGTTGCTTCAGAATAAATTTTTCATAAAACAAACTTAAAAATATATATGTATCAACATGTTTCTTTGCTGTGATTCCTTGAGTAATTTGGAGTGATGAGGTGCAAGCAATGGTACAGTCTCTTCAAACTAACTGCCCCTGGGTCAGTCATCTTGGTTTATGTCACCAAAATCATAACTTTTTTTCCTGGGTTTCATTTATCTTTTTTTGTCAGAAAAGGTGATTTGATATTTTTAAGGTATTCTAAGTTTGCCTCCTTTCCAGGTGAACACCTTGGAAAGTTCAGAAACTCATTCTTCTCTGCCTTTCCAGGCATTGAGCAGTTTGGCAGCAGAGGCAGAGAGGCCGGCCTATAAAGAATAAGAACTAGAATTATGCAAGGAGCTATATTGGGAGGAAGGTTTCCATTAAATGGATGTCTTGGTCTTGCCATCTTTCACTGTAATTGCTGTGTCCGGAAAGTTGACTGTCTTTAGAGATTAATCTATTTTAAGTTTAATGGATCAGTGGAAGCTATTGAAAGACTGGTACAACTCTTTATCCTTGTTTTTTACAGTCTAAATGAAGACTGCTATGTATAAAGCTGTACATGTTTACATACCGACACCCCACCCCTATCCCACCAAAGAGAAACCACCTTCCATGGACTTTATATATTGAAAATCGCTCGTGCTAAATCATTATAATTTACTAGGGGCCCAGTGCAGGAATTCGTGCACCTTGAAAGGACCTGTGGGCCTTGAGGCTGCTTTGGGCACATGGGCTTGTCCCAGACCATCCTCTGCACCCCTGCCTGGCCCCTACCACTGCAACCCCCAATCCTCTCTCTGCTGGCAGCCCCCACTCCCCCCCACCACTGCTGCTCCCATGTGCTAACAGCGCTGGCCCTACTCACACCTGCTGACAGCATGGAGCAATTGGGGCCTAAGCCAGCAGCGGGTACGAGTGGCGCGATCTCCCTCACTATTGGGGCTGGCAGCCACCACTCGCATCTGTTGATGGTGCCAAGCGATCAGGGCTGACACTGGGCAGTGGATGCAAGTGGGGCTGGTGCCAGCAGCAGGTGCAAGTGCCAGGTGGGACTGTGGCATGCAGAGCAAAGAATTTTCAGTAACCACCAGAGGCTTGCCCTGATGACAGCTACCGGCACCCCGCCTTCATCTGGCACCCCCGCTCACCTGCTCCACCGATGCCCCGCCATGTTCTGTGCTCTGCCACCTGTTGCCAATGCCCACCATGTTCCGCATGCACCCCCTGGTGGTCAGCACATGTCATAGCGACTGATTGTTCGGTTGTTCCGCAGTTCAGTCTATTTGCATATTAGAGTTTTATATAGAGAGATTAGTAATAATACATTTGTTTTACTATATGCTATACATATATTCTATATACACATATATTTAGCTAGCTAGATAGACTAATCAGTGTGAAATAATTTGTATTACAAACTGAATTGACACAATGCCAAGGAAAAGCAAAGAAAATGTGTATGCACTTAATTAGTCTTATCTGTTTTGGCCTATTGCAGGTAAATGTATAATTTCCATGAACTTACATTTGAAAGAACCTTGGCATTCAAATATGTAACCTCTGTGGATTAATATAAAGCCACTTTCAATGTTTGTGGCACAGAGTCATTTTTGATCATTCTAAAGGGCAGATGCCAATCATACATAGATATGTGGTAAAAAGTCACTTAGTTGATGAGGAACCTAACCAATTCCCCAGCTTCCTGCTCAGCAACTTTGGTATTCTCTGCTTCTCATTCCATCTAGAAACACCAGTGAGAAAATAATAAAACTCTTTCTTTTTTGTAAAATATGACATTGAAAGTGAAGATGAAAGAGAAAACAAAGAAAGTGATAACTTCTAATTTGTCATGCTCATTCAATAAATGTTTAATTCTTTTCTACAGACAAATGCATAGGCATTGATGATACAATTTTGAACAAATTAGTCTTCATGGAACTTATAGACTAGTATACAGAGCAGGAAAACAGTAAACAAACAAACAAAATCACAAACTAAATATATAATTAAAGATTGTTATCAGTAATAGGAAGTAAAAGCTCAAGGTGCTGTGAGTCAAGTATGGACCTAACAGACTGGAGCATGAAGGAAGACTGACCTGAACAGGCAACATGTCGCCTGAGTCCTGTAAGATGAATGGGATAGATATTAATTAAACAGAGACCAAGGAATCAAGTTTTCTAGCAAAAGGAAACTGTTGAGTAGAGAGTTAAACATCTAGATTTGGAACTCAGAAAATAGATCTAATCTGAAAATATATACTTAGGATTGTTGATAAATAAATAATATTCAATATTCTAGCGGGGGTGGGGGAGAATGAGATAATCTAAGGAGAGAAGATAGAATGAGAAGGCAACATTCAAACTTAACCCCAGAGGAGCTCTATTAGGGGAAGCTTAGTGTAGGCAGGATTTCTCATCCTTGGCTTGGATGACCTTTTGAGCCAAATAATTATTTGGGATGGGGCTTCCTTGTGCATTGTATGATGCTAACAGCATCCTTGCCTCTATTCACTAGATGTTATTAGCACCCTCTCAGTTATGACAACCAAAGATGTGTCCAGGCATTGCCAAATGTTCCGTGGGGACCAAAATTGCCCCTGATTAGGAACCACTGGTGTAGAATAAGCAAAAAGTACAAGTTTCAACAGTAACTAGAGAACAAGGAAGAAAAGCAAAAGGGCATGATGAATCAAAAGCCAAGAGAAAAGACTATCTTAGGAATTATCAATCAATGCCGATAGTCAAGGAAGATAGTGTCTGGGAAGGGTCCAGAAGTTTAAGCAACTTGGAGATCATTAGTGACTTTACAAGAGGAATGTTGGTGAAGGAATGAGAGCACAGGCCAAACTGGAGTAGATTATAATTATATTTTTATTTATACAGTGGAAAACAAGTATAAATGTAATCAATTTTAATAATATTTTGTGGGGTTTTGTTTGTTTAATGCTATTGGTTGCCTACTCAACAACAATTTCTCTTTGTTAATAGAATTTTATCTTTTTCCATATACTATGTAGTCTTCATGGGAAACTGCCTTACAGCCCCATGATGGTGACCTCATTCTCCTTGCCAGTTATTGGTTTAGAAACAGGCATGCAATGCAAGTGTAGTCAATGATGACATGAGAAGAAATCTACTGGCTTCAGGTAAATGTTTCCTTGCCTATACAGATAACCCAGGAAGGATACCAGTGTTTCTCTTGGATGTAGCCTCCCAAGATTCCTGGAGCATTTGGGCACTTTTAACACAATTTTCTTCTCCACTGTGTAAGGAGAATTAACCTGTGAACAAGCCAAAGAGTAAATGCAGCAAAAGAAAAAAATAGGAAGGACATGTGCTCTTGAATGAAGGGGTTAGAACTGTGAACTAACCAACCCAGAACCTATCCATATTCAGATGTCTTAATAGATTAAACCTAATTTCCTGCCACCTTCCATCTGTTGTCAGTTGTTTTATTTATTTATTTTTTTGTATATTTGTTTGCAATTATCATCACCCTAGCATCTTTCCCTTGGGAATTTTTATTCTATTTTTAACAACCTCTGGAACAATACAATTCTTTTTCTCTGACTGGCTCCTTTCTTCCTAACCTGAATGGAAACCTGAATTCCCCATTTCAGTTTTCCACAGTAAGGAAAATCAATCACTGTCACCTCTTGACCCTGATCCATTCTCTTACACAACTGGTCTCTTTTAAAGTCAGCACCACTCAATTAGCTCTTCCCTCTCCGTGTCACTATTGTCCACTGATTTTCACTGCCTCCCCATGTGCCTGGGGAGTTTGCCCACTTGGTTCACCAATCTCCTCCTTCCTCCATCCATTCCCCAGTGATTTACTTTTATGACCCTTGCACTTCAATGATGCCCAATGACCTCCAGTTACACCCACGTTTAGCACCCACATTCATGGCCACACCTGAACCTCATCATTATCTGAAACTGCTCCACCCTCAAGACCTTAAACTCAGAAATTCTTTCCTCTATGACAGCCTCTGACGGTTTCACTTCTAGGAAGCCTCAGTGTGGCCCCTCCATAATCTCCCATGGATGTGAAACGTAAATGGAAACCCCTCAGGAACTGAAAAATACAATCTATTATGGGAATTGTGATCATTTAATTATTATACTCTTCTAAAAACCCAGCCTGGAACCACATTTGTTTAACCATTTCAATGAATTTTTACCAACACTCAAAATTCCTGCATCCTCTCACCCACCTTGTTAGAAGCCAAGCCCAGGACAACTTAGAATGAGTTTTTCCCAATCTTGACTCACTACAAAAGACCATTTGTAAACTATATATATATATATATATATATATATATATATGGAAAGGCCATTTAGAGGAGGGGAAAAAAACAGTCTTACTATTAGCTGAAGAGGAAAGCATATGCCATAAAGAAGATGATACTACGCAACTGGAGTGGCTCCGTGGTTGAGCATCGACCTATGAACCAGGAAGTCACGGTTCAATTCCCAGTCAGGGCACATGCCCAGGTTGCAGGCTCAATCCCTGGTGTGGGGCATGCAGGAGGTAGCCAATCAATGATTCTCTCTCATTATTGCTGTTTCCATTTTTCTTTCCTTCTCCCTTCCTCTCTGAAATCAATAAAAACATATTTTTTTTTAAAAAAAAAGAAGAAGACGCTACCAAATGTTTTGTTTTGTTTTTTAGTTTTCCATAGGGTAAACTTTCTTTCCATATAGTCAGTCTTGGTGTGTGTCCAAGTGTTTCTTTTTGTCCATAGTTGCCATCCTTCTCTTTCTTCACCCTGGCCATCCCTTGAGGTGCCTTGATCAAGGCCATGGAGCAGGCACCATTTGGGAAGGTAACAGCAGGCACTGCAGTCAGTGGACCTTAACAACTGAACAGGAGTTGGTTTAGCTCTTTGGATTCTTCAGAGTAGAACAGCTACCCTCTACCACCATTCCTCCCCACCAAAAAAATACACAAAACACCTTTCTCTTTTAATATCACTTGACTCGAACAACAAAACATTGATACATTACACTGGAGTCAGATCATTTAAGAATTTAATGAACATGTATTTAATATAACAGTTTAATGAAATAATAATATAACTTAATGTAAAATGATACAACTATATGCTGACCATTCCATTCAATGAGCTTGATGGCAGGGGGCAGGGGGGAGGTCAGGGGGAGGGAAGCAGATGAAAAAAATATGCTGTTTCCTCATACAGCCTTGGCTCATGCTATAAGCCTATCGTGTTATAAGTGTCTCAGCCAGAGAGAGTATTGTGGTTCTGTTGTTCATATATATGTGTATGTATATAATTTATTGAACATAGGTGATGTCATCTCCTGCTCAACCCCAGAAACAGTGCTCTCTTCCAAATCCAGAGACTCTTGTACTTATTAAAAAGAAAGTATGTAAGTCACCAACATGGCTTCACCACTAGGAATCTTGAGGAATAATTTTGACCATGTATTTTTTTTGCTTTACATGTTGATTTAGACTCTACACCCGTAGTTAACTTTCATCTCTATCACACTGAAGTTCCCCTCTCCACCATGGGTAAGGATGAGAAGACACAGAAGCCAAGAGGGGTGTCACCGTATCATCCTGGAAGACAAGCTTTTTAACACCAGCTGGACCACTGGGAAACTCAGCAGCCCACTTCCTCACAGGGAACTGATTTGCTTTCTGACTGTCCTCAGTCCCAATCCTCCATGGCCTTGTCAAGCCCTGGGTTCTACTATAGTCCCTGCCACTATTGACCAGAAATCACATCTTTTTAAACTAAGAAAACCTAAATCATTAAGCTCCTCAAATTCCATTCTGTCCACCTCAAGGAATATTTATAATTCTGTTAGTTTTTACTTAATGACTATTTTAGAGTGCACCTATCTTTCAAATGTCAACTACCCCATACAATGCTTTTATTAAAAAATGTCTTATTGTGGTAAAATATATACAAATAGTAACAAAATATATACAGCATAAAATTTACCACTTCCATCATGTTTAGGTGTGGAGTTCACCACTGTTCATCTCCAGAACTTTTTCATTATCTCAAACTGAGACTCTGTAGCCTATGCTTTTGAGTGCACGAAAATACTATGATATTCTGAATTCCTACTTCTATTAATGTATTTTCTTCAGTCTGTAAACATTTTGATTTCTCATCAAGATATGCTTTTCTTTGACTTGGTTTTTCTTTACCACCCATTAACCATAATTCACAATTGCCTCATGTGTCCATCAGGCTGCCTTCCCTGCTTACTCTTCTCCTTCATTAAACTGGAAATGCCTTGAGGGCCAAGATGATGCCTTTCATACCTGTGCCCTCAGTGCCAGGCACAGCGTCTGACACAAAATCGACAGTAAATATTTGCTGGATGAATGACTAGAAGAAAACAATCACCACAGTTGTAAGAACACTTGCTGAGCATGGTGCTAAGACATTTACATGGATTTTTTCATTACAGACAGGTACTATCATTAATCCTATTTTGCTGATGAGAAAATGGAGGCTTAGGCCACTCAACTGGAACTGGCAAAGCCGGATTTGACCACCCAGTATTCCAACTCCAGAGAATGCACTCTTAAAGCTTTCACTATTCTGCATCTGCCTAGTCAACCATATACACTAACCCACTCCTGATACTAATCTCTGTCCTCCAGAATCTTTGCAGAGAAAATACTTAGATTTCTACCCAATCCTAGCACTTCATTATTGAATGAATGTTAAAGGTAAGTAGTATTTGGTGTATCTGTATAGATTGAGTTCAATGTCCTAAATAGAAGAGTGATAGTGAGTGAACTAATACTGAAGAGAAAAAAGAAGAAAAACTATCATTTTTGTTCACATTGAAAAATGCTTTTATACATTGTGGTAGATTATGCTTATCAATTACTTGTTGTTCTCCTTGAAATAGGAGTATATTCCTTCCCCACTGTCATCTAGGCTTGGTCATAAGGGTTGCTTAGACAATAGACAATATGTCCCAGAGAGTGAGCACTTCTTCATCCTGATTTAAAATGAAGAAGACATGCAGAGCAGAGCCAGGAATGCCATAGTCTATCTGAGCCTACGTGCAATGTAAGAAGTAAGTCTTTGTTCTTGAGATTCTGGGGTTGTTTGTTATGAAGCATAACCTAGTGAGAGATGACTCATAGACACACTAATTTATCCCCAAATATATAAGGTCAATGAGAATATAGATATTTTTATATAGAATTTCAACATAAAGAATTGTCCAAAGTAAACCCTTTAGTGGAGTTACTGATAGTCCTGAATAGAGCCAAATAGAAAACTTCTAGGACATTTATACTAAATTTGCTTTAGTACATGTGACTTTTAATTTGTTTGAGAAATATGTAATAAAATGAAGTTTTTAAATCTCAGGTAGAAGTTATGATCTGAAGAAGATACCAATTTTTAATAAAATATGCATGTTAAAATAAATTTAATATTCTATGTTGGGTTTTGGTTTTTTGTTTTTGCTTATAGTAAATTACATCTTTTCCTCTAACATTCACTCAAATATTTAGGATTTATTTATTTTCTGAATAATAAAATATAACATTGATACTGATCTCTTTTCCCCCAATGATGAAAACTCATTCTCTATACGTCATGTTATATGTGGAAAACATACACTCCTATTAAAATGCCTTACAGCTCAGGTGAACACCACTGTGAATTGGTTTAACTTCTTCAGCATCACTTTTAAAAGGTCTATAAATCTATTTGTTGTAATACCCGTGGCCTCCCCAAAGCTGGTGCTATCCATAGGCTGACTTGTAAATGAGACACTACCTATGATTTGGAGCACACAACAGATTCAACTCAAGTTGTCCTTTACCCTACACAAGCCTGATACTTACAGCATAATTATAGAATATTAAAGCATTGCATGTTTGAATTAATAAAGTCAGGAAGGCTGAAAAGATCAATCCTTTTTTATTAGCCAGAGCAGATTTTAGTGTATCAGGTTAGTTGAGCTCTGCAGAGGATGCTGGTAAGTTGTTTCCCAGGTGGAAAGGTGGAAAAGGTATTAAAATTCTTCAGTGTCTCCCCAGAGCCTCAAGAAAATAAAAAGAATTCTTAACAAGACAGACTTAAGTCCTCTGAGATCTGGCCTCTGATTTCCTCTCCAGACTCATCTGTCTGACTTTAGCTACACTGGATTATTTAAAGAGGACATCTCAAGTCCCCTTCTTCTGGATAACTCTAAATTTCCTGATTTACCATGTGGCCTATATTTTATTTAGTATAACTAATGCTAGCTGTGACAACTGAAACACCCTGGAGATTTCAATGTCTCATACAAAGAGCCCAATGTTGGTCTGGTGGACAAGACAGGGGCCTATCACCCAACTCCAGCCTGTGCTTTACTAGGCCATGGTGCTCATGACACTGAGTCACAAACATCTGCTTACCCACCTCCCTTCCTCATTCCATGGGGAGTGCTTTAAAGCTGCATCTGGACCTTATTTGGTTTTGCACCCAGAGATCCCAGCACTTTCCCTGTCACAAAGCAAGTGCTCGATAAATGTTTGTTGAAATAAAGAATAGATGGATGGATGGATGGATGGATGGATGGATGGATGGATGGATGGATGGATAAATGAGTGAATGGATCATTAAGAGTGAGGGATCATTAAGAGTGAGGGATCATTGTGAGGTTTTTCAACACCTATGGGAAATATTTCTTTCCTTCTTGAAAACTCTATTGTAAGTGGGACATTTTCAACATCTAGAATCCTCAAAGTAGACCCCAAGAAACAGGATTTTCTTCAGTCTCTTAGACCAGGAGAGGATGTGATCTGACTGTCACTGGTCAGGTGGACCCACACAAGACTTCAACGCAGAAGCAAGCCTCATGAGGAAACAGTCTGTGCACCTTCCCCTTGTCAGATGCTGGAGGCAACTGAACAGATTTGATGGCATTAGTAGAAGCCACAGGGATTTTATAATCATTGTCCAATGGAGTTCCTGGGGCAGATGAGCAAAGGGAAAGTAAAGGCACACATGGCAGAGCAGCGGAGGTGGTTTCTCATTAGGGTGTCTCTGTGGTTGTGGTTTGGGGCACTATTCCCCAAAGTTTGGCTTTGAATGTAGTTTTGCAGCCCCAATATTTCTTTAATTACATTCCTTTTTACAGAACTAAGAAGGAGTCAGCTTCTATTGCTCACAATTAAGAACCAATTAAAATCCAAGAAAATAGCATGAAGCCACAGGACATTAGAAGAGAGAGAGAAAGAGAGAGAGAGAGAGAGAGAGAGAGAGAGAGAGAGAAATCAAAAGAGCAGATATAAAACAGAAGTAAAATCATTAAGGTGATGAGTGAGTGGCAAATGGGCATAAAAGTTAAATTTTGCTGACTTCACTCTATGCCTTTGTTTTGTTAAACTGAGACACTGCTAGTACATTACATTGTAAGAATTTCTGGGATAGTGGTCCAATTATAATCTTAATATTTATCTATCAAACCCATGCTTATTCCTTAAACATACCATTAAGCTTAATATGTATTAAATTTATAAAATTGTGCTCTAAGTAAAAGCTGTTGTGAATAGCTTCAAGTGGTACACAAATTCATCGGTCTTTGTATAAAGTGTGCATTTGAAGGCAAGCTCAAAGTAACAAGATTTCTGAGTGAAAAGATAATGAGACCCAAAAAGTTTGTCTCACTGCAAGTAACAGAGTTTTGCTTAGAAGTGATTGAAATAGCAAGACAATCTTAGAGATAGAATCCAAGAATATTCTGAAGTAGAAAGTACTTCTACTGCATAGCACAGTAACATTATGAGTGTACTGATAAATATCGACTCAAAAAAAAGAGCTAACATCATTTTGGAAGGAATAGTTAATAAAAGAGAATTTGGAGTTTTGCCCAAGAACTTTTAACTGAATGTTTGTTCTCATAAAATAGTTATTTCCACTAAAAGTTCATAGACTATAAAAACTTTGCTTCCTCAGGAATTGCTTTTTCTAGTGGCTGATACTTGTACACATTTATGTGTCAATTTAAAAAATTTTAAAAACCAGCATTTTTGAGCAACCCACCAGAGCTTGCCACTCTTCTTCAAAAGAGCCTTTTCTGAATTCAAATAACTTTAATGTTTAAAATGCCTCGATTTATGATTTTCAACTTGGCTCATTCGCAATGTGAAAGTGGAATACCTACAAGATAATTGACTTTTACTTGCAATTACACCTACAGTTTAAAAGAAGTGTAATTGACACTAACATAACTGCTTCTCAATGTTTTCAAGGTACTGAAAGACTGGCTGGAAATGAAGGGCTGACCCCTCCCTGAAAGCCTGAATAACCGGAGGTCTCATAGTCATCTGTCACAGCTACAGCTAACTCTTCTTTTAAAACAAGTCCATTTTTCAAGCTCTTGCTGAGATTGCTATAGATCCTGGGGGCAGGACTGAAAACGAGATCACAATTGAGCAGTAGGAGGTCTGCTTATCTCTCTCAGCGATGAGCTGGCAGAGGACAAGGGACCCAGACTGAGTAAATGCAGGAACAATGCACCTGCTTGGAGGCCTCACTGATTTTAAATCGTGTCGGTAAGAAGGTGTGAAGAAGCGGGTCTGAATGTTTTTATGTGCTGATTTAGGATCTGGGGAGGGGGTGGCGGCTGGGAGGTTCTATGGAGTGGGAAGTAAAGACATAATTAAAACTATTCATTTCACATACACACACACCAAAAAAAAAATCTGCTCTATTTTCCCAGTGGGCCTTGATCTCTTTGTTACACTGTATTTGGAAAGTTCTATTGAAATGTCATTCAGGAAGTGCCACTGGGGCCTCGTAGAAAAATAGAAAGGATAGTTAGCAAATAACAGGCAGTTGAAAGATAAAAGCATACGCTTTTTAAAAAGTAATATTTCATTTGAAGCCTCTTACTAAGTCTTTGCTCAAACCTGAGAACTTTGATCCGGATTTTGATTAAATTATTTCCAACAAACAAAGTGAGATTTTAAGACATTACTAATTTTGTGCAAAAAGATATTTGATTTTTCTTCTTCACTAACACGTTAATAATAACATTTTACCAATGTGGAAAGCTGATTGATACCTAAAGGAAGACAAATGACAGTAATAAAGTAATAATGCCCATAATTAAAATAAAAACAATCATACATCTGTGTTGGTGTCATGAATAAATATTTGGTGCACTTCATGATTTTGTTCTCAGCTAATGGATATCAACCTTCAAGATGATTTTCTAATTCCTCTTTCTGCCTCTAAAAAACCTCTTTCTGCAGCTCAGGATCTCCCGTTGACATCAAAGGGGGTGTCTTGTGTACAAGAGAAGGAGGGTTAAGCCTGCAAAAATGACATTTGTTGGAGCTAATTTTTACAGAATGTACACACCGTATGGATATATGTTTAATGTAAATATAGAATTATCCAGGAGAAATATGACAACCTTTCCTTCATCCGTTAGAGCTAAATGTGTAAAAGCTAGGTGTTTCAAGAGTACAGGAAGTAATATTAGCACAGACATTTAAAATTATCAGTTATTTTTATTCTCTGAGACTAAGCCAATGCAAAGTGAAAGCAATTTTGACAATTTGGAATAATGAGTTGGTCTTGAGGTTATTAATCAAAATATGGTCAATCTGCTTGTCTTCATTAAAACTTGTTGCAGAGGAGAGGGAATGGCTGGAGGAGGGGGGGTAAGGAGGGGAGAAACCTTTTATTATAAATTTGAGCCATAGTTTCCAAGTTTATCTGTGTTCCGCTCTCTTGCTGAAATATGGATGCAAGTTTCAAGTTAGATAAATAGCAGCATAACTATCAATGCTTTCAATTATGACTATAATTAGACACTCGAGTAAATCAAATATCTTGCTTGGAGTTTCTCTGTATTTCACAGAAAGAATAAAATTTGTTTTTTCCAGGAAATAATTTTCTGTCATATAGTCAATGCATTTAATAACTGAGTAAATTGGAATCATTTCCTTTCCTAACATCAATAATGTTGTTCATTCAACTATAATGAATGTGGCATTGCATAAAATTTTATTGATCACTAGAAATAAGAAATGCAGAAAAATCACTTTTACCCTTTAAAGAATAAATATAGAAAGAATTTGAACACAGCTTATTAAAACTTTTGTGAAACGTGTTTTCTATTAGGAACAACTGGATTCTTATATTTTAAATAATCAAAATTTTGTAATTAATTTATTTTTAAAGGGACAAAATTCCAAATATGTTTGTAGCAATAACTCTACTGGAATTTATATATATGAATGAAATATGCATATGTATTTCAATTTGGGGTTATAAAAATAAATATTTAACATTATTTGACCACTTTCTAAGGTAACCTTTTCACACAACCTGAAATCTTAAGAAATATTAAATCTCTCTTTAAAAAATAATTACAACTTACATGTTTCTTATGTGGCTTCCAACCTTTCACACTCCAGCTTTTACAAAATTAAGTAACTACCTAAGCATGTTCTATGTCACGGTGTGTAAAGCACAGCACCAATTCAAAACAACTTAGTGAAAAAAATACTGATAAGAATTAAGAGAATAATGGTGTCTTGTGTACCTCAAAGATGGTCTTAATTTATAATCTGAAAGCTTTTATTATAACATGACAAGCTGTGTAATCCCCACTTTGAAATTAAAATTGCTCTTCAGGATACATATTGTAAAACGGTGACATCAAAGACTGTGATTTTGAGAAAAATTGTTCTTTATAAAGGAAATACCCTATACTTGTCTAAAAACAAATTTTGCAGAAAGACATCAATCAAGACAGTGTTTCATTGTAGGTTGTGAATCCTTTCAAAGGGCCGGTGGCCTGAATATTAACATCATCTCACATATTCCCAAGATGTGTGCAATTACCTCAGAGAGAAGAGCTGGGATCGTGAGGTCTCGAGGGCTTAGATAATGACATGAAATAAATTGCAACGATTACCCGTGTACTTTTCCAGGAGACGTATTATTTAAAACCTAACTAGGACTTCAAGAATGAAACCAAGGAATGTCCACTTTATGAAATTGCTATTAAAGTGTGACCTAGAGTTGAAGACAAGGTTAATTATCGGTTTTTAACCGAAGTATCATTCTAGTTTAATATCAGTGCCCAGGTCCTAATATTGAAGCAAGTCACATTTTTCAGGGACAATTGCCTTTGAATGAAGAATGACAGGGCTCTGGTCTCTGCTGACCCTTACAACTCCTGCAGCGTAATCCATGGCAACTCAGTTACTACAGCAACCAAGGAACACGCAGAAGAACAGGATAAGACCGTGAAATCTGATGTCATACTTTCATAAGATATAAATTGCAAATGATATTCTAAAGTAGATTTGTTGAGTTGTGTGATCTAAGTTATAAATTAATTGGAAGTGAATACGGAGCTTTCACTGAGATCAAGATTTAAGGATCCTGTGCTCAAGCACTCAGCAACATTTATTGACCACCTACTGCTATTGTGGCAAACAAAGATGAATAAGACATAGTTCCTGAAGTTCTTTTCTCCCCTTCACTTTCGCCCACTTCAATTGGAAGCTCAAAGTTAGTTCACGGCCTTTCTTAGAAGCTTTGTTGCCGAAAAATAAAGCATTTTGAAACACTTTCATTGGTTTGGTCAATATAAAATCTGTAACCAGCTCTCATTAGAAATTATCTAGATATTTGCCAAATTTCCAAGTTTCTTTCTATATTAATGGTTACCTCTCAGCCTCACCTTTCCACGTTGGAAAACTGACTTAAGTATTTTTGTTTCTTGGGGCTCCAACTGTAGAAAATAAGGCTCCCAATTCCTTCTGTTGGTGCTTCATTTTTTAAGTACTTGCTGTGACTTTCATTCAAGTGTTTCTAGTATTTCATCATTAACACACATTTGGATATGAAAGTGAGAAAGAGAACTGTTATTGGCCTTAGTTTATCAGAGTTCTACGATTAGATTATAAAAAGTCAATTTTCCATGTTGTGCTTGGGACATAACATGGAACTGGGAATTGAGTTTTTTGTTAGGGCTCTGTTAAGGGTTCTTAATAATAATAATAATAATAATAATAATAAACCTGAGATGAATGTGGCAATAGTCATAATGATGTGTCTTGGCAGTAACTCTGCCATTGGCTCTGATCCAGTTCATCACTAGATCAAGACTCATAGACAACTCCAACTTTATACGCCTGGAGACAAATGTCATAGCCAGTCCTTCGACTTGCAAGTTCTATAAAAGGAAACACCAAGACTCTTGGGAAATATGAATGAGTGATATTACAACACATAAATGACTATTTCTCCATCTTTGTTCACAGATGGGATGGAGGTAGTTCTAACGATTGCATTTCCCAGCAACCCCTGAACTCCATTGCTGGCGTGATCGAGATGTGCTCCACATCCAAGCACACTCCGTGGGCCAAACTGCTCTGCTCCAGCCTGCTTTAAGTCAGTGAATATAAACTGTTCTTTCTTTTCCTTTCAGATCAGTTTATACTGCAAGGTCAACCCTCCTGTCACATATTACAAAAATATAAAGGAAAGCATATTTGCACTTCACAAGAGGTTGGATGCAGAAAACAGCACTGCCATCTGAGAGCTCAATTATTCCTTCCTTCATCCTACAAAACACTTATTGAGCACCTATTGGCCAAGCACTTATGAGCCTTGAAGAAATACCATCCTCAGATCAACTCACGTGTCTGGAATCAAATGCCAGACATGCTAAGTAGGCCATTGTTACCAGAACGATAATTAAGATCCGTCCAGCCTGCCAAGAGAAAGAGAGGCAGGGCACCGACTTCAGATCTGAGAGGGAGAGCAAGGGAGGCTTCCTAAATAGGAGGCCTGAGTGCCCTTATAGAGAAAGTGTGCAGTTCCATGCAGTGCCCACAACAGCGCGGCCTTGCAAGGGGTGAAACAAATGCAATATGATTGGGTTCTATGGGCCAGCAGGAGAGGGAGGCATGGGCCAGGTTATGAAATTTGGTCTTCCGTCCCCTCAAAAACAAGCCAACAAACAAATCCTGGGAGCCTTTGAGAATACTCTTTCTGAGCTATCTGCAGCAAGTGCTGCCAGGCCAGCAGCTCAGCGTTAGGAGAGCCCTAGCTCTGGCATTGTATTAGTTACCCATCGCTGCATGATGAATTCCCCCAAAACTGAGCATCCTGGAACCACAAACATTTATTATTTCGCAGTTTCTGTGGGTTAGAAACCCAGGTGTGGCTCAGCTGGTTGCCTCTGGCTCAAGGTGGCAGTCTGGTCCAGACTGAAGGGATGGTGCTAGACAGTGACTGAAGGAGGTGTGTGCTCCCAAGCTCACTCCTCTAGGGCTCCCCATGGGAGTGGAGTTGGCCTCATTCCTGGGTGTGTAACCCCAGGGAGAGTGAGACACACCCTAGATGAAAGACACCCAAGACAGAGCCACATACTTCTGCAACTTTCTCAGAGTGACATCTCATCACTTTTGTCATCTTCTCTTTGATAGAAGTGAGTCACTAGATCCAGCCCACAGCCTCGGGGAGAGTATTAACAAGGGTGTGAAGCCCCAGAAGGCAGGGGTCATTGGGGGCTGCATAATGAGCTGCCTAGTACACCTGGTATGGGGACAATCCCAAATTCCCGTCTATTTGGCTGGCAATATCATATCATGCTACAGGATCAGGAAAGACAGTGGGACCATCCTTTAATTGCCTTCATAATTCTAGTAACGTTTTCTGTGTGTTTATAAGAACCCAGGCGCTGTATTCAACACTTTATTTACTCTAGTTCTCAGAACAACCATGTGAGACAGGAAGTATTGCCTCTGCTTCACAGTTGAAGGAAGTGTAATTAATTTGCCCAAGGAAAAACAGCCAGCAACTGTTAAGAATATTATTAGCATCGGGATTCATACCTGACCTAAGCATGTCTCTCTCCAAAGTCCACGCGCTTAACCGCTGTGCAAACAGCCTCCAGTCTCCTATCTGCTTCGGAAGCTTGTTTTCAACTGTGCTCATCCCGGGCACTTCAGAACACGGTATAATATTCCTGATGTCTGAAGGGGGAAACATAATATCACACAAAAAAATGTCAAACAGGACATTATGACAGTGGTTCTATACCCTCCAGATTAGACCTCATGGCGCTGATAATTTGATCATTGCTCAATGATCCAAAAAGTTGCCCATGCACAAATTGAATCTCAGACTCGCAGTGCTAATCCCATAATGCATGATCTCATCCTGATTTAAAACACCATCCTGTTGGCTTTCTATGCTCCAAGTAGCACTGGGAAGCCTACCAGACATACACTCCTACGCACAATGAGTTGTACGTTAAGGCAAATTTTTCTGAAAAGAGAACTGACAATGAATACACAGAATTTTCTTTCAAAATTCAAAGCAAAAGTATTAATGACACCACACTGACTATACACTAAAGTACTCAAAAAGAGATCACTGAACTATTAAAGTAAATCTAAAATTTAAAAAAAAAAAAGTAGTCTGAGTCGCTATGAAAGCATCTAGTAAAGAAACAAGCAGATATTAACTCCATTTGATTACATGGTTCAGAGATGAAACATGTTTAAATATGTTCTGTAATAACAGCCTTTATTTATATTTATATCAAGGCACTCAAAGTACTTTGTGAAATTATTTCATGCCCAAGAGGGAGGAGGAGATGGGTATCATTATCCTTTTTGGGGTGAGGAAGCTGACAGTTCTCTCATGCAGTCCTGTGCTGGGCAGGCTGCCACTGAGCAAACGTGTCACACAGTCTCCGTGTCCCAGGGGTTGTCTGGGCAGCACTTGAGTGAGACACGGTCTTTGAGAAGCTCACCCTCTCCAAGAGACCAGCATGTGAAAGAACAGGTGTCGCAGCAAAGCACTACCAAAACACAGACATGAGCGTGATCAATTCTTCCTGAGACTATTGGAAAAGGTTGGCAAAAGGAGACAAATTCTAAACTAGACTCTGAGGGATGAATAGGTGGAATGAGAAGTCAGGAAGAGGGAACAGCGTATGCTAAAGTGGAGAAGAGCGTAGAAGTCTGGTGCATTTAGGGAGCACTCACTAAGGACAGTGCCCAACAAGCTCCCCTTGCTAGTTGTCACTTTAGCTGGACATAAAAATTGCTGCATTTTTGCCTTTTGTTTATTGATTACTGTCTTTAAGTTTAGGTTTTTGTTTTTTATAAAACCTCTTGCCTATTAGAACTGCGTATTAAAGTCCCCATAAATGGACATCAGATGCAGGCTGTAGGCAATTGACAGAGCTTTAATTTTCCTCAGCAAAATACATTCTCCAGGATTGAACATGTTCTTTAGTTTTGCTTCCTGGTATCAGAGGTGCTCCCTGGCCTACCTATGGCTACCTATTGTAATCCCAGCACTAATAATTTCTCTCTTGCTGGGTGAGTCCCAACAGGAATAGATACCTGGATCACCCACTCAGCAGCCTCCTGGGAACTTTTATAATTATTACTAAATGAGGGTTCTCCATAAAGTACCCCAGGACCAGCAAATTCATTTATTAAGAAATCAAGAAAAGAGAACAATCTATGAAATATAAAAATCATTTCTAAACAAAAAGTATATTTCTTGAAAATAAATATAAGCTGGTCTATCCCCACTTATTCAATTTCAAAATATAGAAGAGTAAATAATTTCTTCTTTTTTAAAATAAATATTACCATGGACTTAATGCAAAAAAACCCCAAAAACTTGGAGAATAACATTAGATTTAGAGTTGTGAGACAGTGTTTTGTTTTCCAGTTACTAATCTACTGCATTAAAAATGTTTAAATAAAAGTCAAAGTACCTAGATAGATGAAAACATTTCTAAAAAACTTAACTAGACTTATGTACTAACATAGAAAATTGTCCAAGGCATTAAGTTAAGGTGAGGGAGGGGGCAATTGAAGGATTCCAATTGGTTAAAAGTGATTATAATGTGTATGTTAGCAAATTAACTTTTTTTAAATATAAGGAAAATAGATCTAATGGTTAACAGTGGTTATGTCTGAGGAGGACAAAGTATAAGAAAAAAACTACTTTTTATATTATAAATGTCTTCATTGTTTCAATTTTTTATAATGAGCATGTATTTTTTAATAATCAGAAAAAATCAAAAACTAATGTGTGACTCTTATAATCTTTGGGGTATGGGTGAGATTGCTCAAGCATTGGTTAAAGTTGTTTATATGCTAGAAAAGGCCTCTTTGAGGTGTCTTATTCTGAAATGTTTTCTCCTTCTCAGGTGAGATCTTAACATTTTTCTTGGTAAGCCCCTCCAGCTCTAAGTTCCCACCAAATGAACTTTGAAAATAACAAAACAAACCGAAACCAAACCCAGAGGGATCCTTAGACCACAGCCTGACAGGGGAACTCCGGGGGCCTGAAATCAGCACAGGAGGGGCCTCTGCCTGAAGCACAGCCTCTCTCACTGGAATGAATCTGGGGCCCCGGGGCTAGATCACCGGGTTTTGCTGCTAAAATTGAATTAACTGTATTTTCCCAGCTGGAAAAAAAAAAGGTTTAAGCTTTTCTCTCACAAATAGTTCTTAAGCCTTAGGAACCTGCTACTGTTACCATTGTAATTAGCTAGTTATTAAAAATAAGAAAGGAGCAAAAGGGAGGCCAGACATTATAAGCACTGGCCATCTGGGCAGCTTCACCAGGAAGCTGCAACTTTGCACTCCCCAGGGAACCGCCAGTCCATTCCCTGCAGATCACTGGGGAAAGGTACCGGACAAAGGCAAAGATGGACACATGCCCAGCGAGTCAGGGTGACATAGGGAAAGTGCCTGTCAGTCAAACCTGTAAACAGAAACCATTGGCCAGAGGGGTGGGGGCCACTGCAAATCTGCAAAAATTTGAGACTACATAATCCCCTAGACAAAGGAGTTTGGGCTCTTGGCTCTCTTGGTTCTCTTGGCTCTTGTGGCTCTTTTGCATTCACCCGTGTTCCTAGAAGCTGCATGGCCCATGGCCATTCGGACCCCACGCACAGTGGACTGATGGACTGCAGCTGGGAGCACACACTAAGCTAGCCTGATGCTGGATTGGCCTGTGTCCCAACGTGGACTGGAAACTTTGGGCAACGGCTTTAATCCTAATGGGGCCTTGGAAACTCGGGGATTTCATTCCACAGAAACCAAGCCTTCTACAATATCTCATCCTCCCTGTGAGACTCAGAAATGTCTTTTTCTTGTGACATTGCAAGAACCCCACTTCCACCAGCAACAGGTGGCGACAGGGAGAGCTCCCACCGATAACACTACCACTTGCCTTGCTTTGAATTTTTAAAATAAAAATGGTATTTATTTTAAGACTAAATTATAGGTTGGTTTTAAGCTTAATGCATGGTTATTTTATGTACTTTTACAAAGCACAGAAGGACCTCCTGGTGCATCACCACCTGACTGTACATTAGAATGTCCAGCCCAATATCCCCAGCAAGGTGCAAGGGCCGGGCCTCCCCGCCCCCACCCCTCCCCCACCCCCCCACCCCCTCCCATGTGCTGGTCACGAGGAACACAGGTCTTTGAAGTGCCCCAGGCTCTACCCCTGCTTTTCTGCATATGGTTCCCTCTGCCTGGATTCCTCCTCCTTCCTCCTTCTCCTTTCAGACTCAAATCAACCTTTACCTTCTTTAGGACATTTCCCCTATACTCTTTCCCTGCTATGCTCCCATATCACCTGGTACATACCTCCTTTTACAGACTATTCACACCGCAAGCTTATTTACTTGCATTTCTCACCTCAACTAAACAATGGGTCCCTGGAAGACAGGCCCAGTGTTCTGGTCACCTCTGTTTTCCTAGCAGTGCTTGCCACAAATGGTTTAATGTGTTTAACAAATGATTACTTAAGTAATTTCTTAAGAAATAGAGAAAACATTTAACTCTAACCCAAACTTTAATTCCACTCCTAATCCAAAAGAATCATACTGTATCCTAATGTGAACTCAAAAATAAAGAAAGAAGAAAAGAAGAGAGAGGGGGAAGGAGGAAGGAAACAACTTTGCAAAGCATTTGTCTTACCTTTTAAACCAACCTATATTAAATGAACACTAGAATTGAGGTGGCTTGTACAGTAATGTTCCCCCAACATATCATAGTCTCATTTTGCAAATATTTATGGAACACCCATCATGTGCCAATCACTATACTGAGCATGGTGAGCAAAATATATAGTATGTCACAGATCCCATAGTTTGATGTGGTCAAAAGTCATTGACCCATGGTCCCATGTATATATTTATGGCCATGATCATTGCCACGGATTTTAAAAATATGCATAAGAAGGGATCCTAAACCTAGTCTGGGAGCATCATGTTCCCAGGAATGTGCCCATCAGCCTAAAGTGAAGAATGAGAGGATTTCAGCAGGCAATGGGGTTGTGGGGAGAGACTGGGTTGGGAGCATTCAGAGAGGGAAGAATATCATGTCACAAAGTTTCCAAGACTGAAGAGGCCTGGACCTGGATACAGAGGTCAAGGTGCCTAGAGAGCAAAGATGCGGGAGAGAGATGAGGACAGAGAAGAAGGCAGGAGCAGGTGACTGGGCCTGCTTGGCCATCTCAAGGACAATGGGAATGCACGGAAGGGTTTGAGCCTGACAGTGACACAGTCAATGGATATTTTGAACAGCTCTCTGTCCGCAACGTGAAGAAACAAAGAAGGAAAATGGAGGAGACCATTGTAGGGGTCCAGGTAAGTGAGGCTGACAGCCTGTACAATAACAGTGAAGGTGGGATGAAGAGGAAGAAATAGATAAGTGAGATTTCTAGAAGCTGAAACCAACAGGACTTGGGGATGAGGTGGATATGGGATGTAGGGTGAAGACGGCTGGAATTTCTGGCTTGCGGGATGGACGATTCATTTATATCCTTTACTGAAATCATTAATCCTGGGAGATTTGGATTCATTTTGGACATGTTGAGTTTCAGGGTTCTTCTAGACACCCAAGTGGAATTTAAGTAACTCTCATACTTACTGCAGGAATGCAAAGGAGCCAAATCTTCCGTTCGGGCTTTAGAAGACAGAATATCCAACCAGGAAGGATTTGGGAGGAGATCTGAGGAGGAGAAAATTGCCTCTCTTCATGCCTCCCACCTGAGCTAAGTCCACACCAGCCTTCTTTGTCTTTGTAAAATATTTTTTCATGGGACATGCTGAAAACAGGACTATCAGCAAATGCTAAAGCCAGTTGCTGTGAAGATCTACAATGGGAAGACTCAAGCACTCATTCATTCAGTCAGTCACTTATTTATATATGTGTTAGTACTCTCTGATCATTATATTATATATTATATTATTCAATTATTTTTCTTATGGTTTTTATGCATGTTTACTTTTCCTTATGGGAGGATAGGTTTTTAAGGGTAGAATCTTTCTTTTCAACTCTCTTATTTCCCACAAGACCTAAAAAAAAATGCTCTTCTAAACGTTCTCCAAATAAAGATCTGTTGAGAGAGTTGAAGGAATGTTAGCTAAACATCCTGGAAAAAGGCATTTATAAAGCAATTTTTCATCGCAAGTTGTTAATATGAGCTAATCAGCAGGTTTGCATGTGGCCTTTATAATTCGGCAGAGGGAAGTGTTCACACACTGAGCTACTCATTTGTTCAATCAACAAGCATTGCACACCCGCCAGGGCAGCACAAGGAAGGGGAAGCAAAGACGCTTTCTCGCAGGAGTGGCCTCCGATGCTGCCACCGTGGCCACCTGCCCGGGGAGCTGCTCAGCCTGCAGTCTCTCTCCAAACTAGACAAAAGCCGCAGCCTCTGCTCAACTAAAAGGCAGGAGGAAAGGCATTTTTCTCCTCCCCAATCTTTCCAAAGCCAGAAAGGAAGACTTGGCTCACCTGCATTATTAAATGTGCGTATGAAAGATACTTAAACTATTTAGGATGATGATTTTGGAGGAGAGTCAGCATAAAAGCTGAAATGAACAGGAAGGTTCTTGTCGAAAATCGCAGGTGAAACCACCGAGAGGTATGCACCCCTCCCTGTTTTCTGACGACTTCTGAGATCCTCTCTGTGGCCATTTCGTCATCCTTCCATGACTAACCCTCTGTCTGGTGGCCTTAACCTTCGAGCTGCCATCAGGCCTGGGAGGGAGATTTGGACCCCACTGTGGGGCAGAAGGGGTTGGGGGATGGAGAGGAATCTGTGACCTGCTGCAGAGGGCAGATCTTTCCTAGACAGTTGGACGGTGTCCTCCAAGCCCGCAAGATGCTGATCTGTGTGTACTTCTCCCCTGAAATCAGAGCCTGTCTCTGCCGTGACCACGGAGCCAAGTCCTGGATTAGGACTTTCCCTCGCTGTACCCTGAGCACAGGAGTGAATTCCATCATGCTCAGGTTTTTCAACTGCTTCATACAGATGGAAGCTTTGCTCAACGCCAGAGGGCTGCTAGGAGGAATAATACAAGGCTATAAAATTCCTTCCAAGTGTAAAGGCATTGTGTAGTGTATAATAATTTCAATGGTCATTAGCATTTTTTCAAAGTCGCTTAGGAAACATTTCTGATCTCAGGATAATTAAAGAATAATGAAAGAGTCTTGTTCAAGGCACCTGGGCATCAATGTTCGACACACACCAGGCAAGGTTAAGCTGAAGTGCTGGTTTACTTTGGAAAATGACAGGCTTGTTTTTCAAGGTGCAATAGTTCGTTGCAACAGTCTACAGAACGAAGTTTGAAATGATGAAATAGCAATTCACATCCTTCATCAGTTCAACAATATTTCTTTCATGCTGGATAGTTATTAAAATGAAAATCTGCCCTGGTCCAGGAATGTTTAATTCTTCTCATATGTGTATTGTTATTTTTTATACTTTTGATTATTTTCTTAATCTACTTTCCAGGCTTACTTATTTTATCAGCTGAAAAGCTGGAAAAAATCCTTATGACTAAATACTTTGCTGTTTATTATTTTACTTATTTTTTTAGCCAAACCCTATGATAACATTTTAATTTGATAATGTTCCATTAAACACATTCATAGGAGATAAAAAATATGTAACAATTAATATATTTTAATAATTTTTAGTAAAATGCATCCGCTAGCATAAAAACATTGTATTTAATTTTTTTGAGCTTCAGTAAATGTGACAAGTGATTTGTATTAATAAACTGTAGGTACATCTACGTACACATTTTCAGAGTATAAACTAGAACCAAACTAGAAGCTATATTATGTGGACAGTGTTCTGAAAATAAAGACTTATTAACACTTTTTGTTACAATCAGTATATCAGTGATCTTGCCTTCATTTCTCCATAAAATGCACAGTGAAAATAATGTTAATAATATAGTGATGTCATTATGAGGGACTAAGTCAGAAAAACATTACCCATAAATGCTGCAAAAATAAGTGCTCAGTTAGAACTTAGGTCTTAAACATATTTTAAGTACAACTAAAACTAATGTGCAAGCCCATTTAGATCTAATTTTTAGAATATAGCTAAAATCAAGCTGGGCCTTATTAACTGTATAAAATATAATAAATATCTTTCCAAGTAAGAGAATAAAAATATTAGAACATAGGCTATTAAGTTTTTTATGGCAAAGATTGCAATAAAGGAAAAAGAGAGATTTAAAATAACTGTTTACTAGTGATACTTAACCACTTAAATAAATCTTTCTATAAAGATAATTACACTAAGCCAGTGGTTGGCAAACTGCGGCTCATGAGCCACATGCGGCTCTTTGGCCCCTTGAGTGTGGCTCTTCCACAAAATACAGACTTCTGCGCATGGGCCACGAAGTTTCAATCGCACTGTATGTGCGCGCCAGCACATGGTATTTTGTGGAAGAGCCACACTCAAGGGGCCAAAGAGCCGCATGTGGCTCATGAGCCGCAGTTTGCCAACCACTGCACTAAGCCATTATTAATAAGAATACTTATATTTAGACATCACTAAGTCAACAGCATTTCTTTTGTAAGTTTGTATTTCCTTTAGCACATTTTTCTAGTAGATGAAACTACTGTGTACTCAAGTTTTAAGTTTAATTTTTAGAAAGTAGCTATGGAAGCAATCAACATCTGTGTTGGTATCTGAAAATAAACATTGAGCAGAAAACAATAAGATTAAGTAATATTTACATAATGAGTCTAAATTAACCACATATACAAATGTCTTGAATTAAAGTAGCAAAAATTTGAAGCTAAATGTTTGGGTACTTTAGAAAAGTTTTATTCCAGACATTTCTAAACAAGTTTCTTCAAAATAATTAGAAAAGGAAACAAATCCTTATTAGCCATATATGCCTATATATGTGTTAAAGTTAGTCACAATCTATTTTTTATATGGTATTGTGAAATTGTTATCCTGCACATTAAAAATTTGTGAGTAGAGGTTACAGAAATATTTTTGTTTAATATAATCTCAACTGTTATAAAAAATTCACTTTGCTTTGGGAATTAGCATTGTCTTACTTGCTAGCTTGTTCAAAATTATATAGATAGATAGATAGATGATAGATAGATAGATAGATAGATAGATAGATAGATAGATAGATAGATAGCTAATATGCTAAGTGTCTGACCGTTCAACCGGTCGCTATGACATGCATTGACCACCAGGGAGCAGACACTCAACGCAGGAGCTGCCATGATGTGCACTGACCATTTACAGAGAAATGGCACCATGGACTTGGCACCCACAAAGCAACACTCAGCTTCCCCCAAGTGGGACACAGGCCCCGCCACCACCCCGGAGCTACAGCCCACCAAATTGCAGCTGATGCTGCCGAGACCCCATGGTGCAAAATGCGGCCCACAGCCCAGCTCAGCCCAGAAACGTGGTTGTGGGTGCTGGGTAATGGCATCACGTAGCAACATCCGGCTTCCTTTCCCTAGCTACTAGCCTCCTTGCAGTTTCTTAGCCCAGGAACATGTCTTGCTTTATAGCCAGGTGGAAACATTTTGCATTTTAACCAAACGTCTGCGAAACGTTTTCCCATGCCTCGTCTCATTTGATCTTCACAGAAGTCCTGGAGTAGGTAGGTAGAAGACTCAGTGGAATCCTATTTTCTTTTAATTAGCCAGAAAATGGAGATTTAGAAAGCTTAGAAACTTGACCCGACTGAAAAAAAAGTAAGAAATCATAGACCTTGAGAATGGCTTCAGGTTTTCTCACTCGCAGAATATAGTCAAACATGGCTGCAGTGAGAAAACTTAAATACTTTACCCTTTGTTCTCCCTCCATGATCTACAATAATAATCTGCTTCGTGTTAATATTTACTGCTGTGTTGCTGACAATTACCTGAAAGAGAAGTTGGAGCGTTTCACTGGGCTGGAAAAAGTTTAGCTAAATCAGAAAGCAGGTCTAATTAAGCAAGTTTATCTATATCTATAAAGCTCTCCCTGGTGCCAATCGCACATGTGTGTTTTGACCTGTCATTGTCAATCATGAATTTGGTTCTATTATAGAGAAAGGGTGAATAGTAATATTAAAATATTTCTTCTAATTAATTTTCTTTCAATGTGCATGGATTCATGCACTGGGCCACTAGTTAAAATATATTATATTGGAAAAGACAAAACTATGGAGACAGTAAAAAGATCAGTGGTTGCCAGGGTCTAGTGTGGAGGGAGGGGTGAGTAGGTGGAGTACAGAGGCAGTGAAAATACTCTGTATGATACCATAATATTGAACACATGTCATTATATATTTGTCCAAAGCTATAGAATGTGCAACACCAAGAGTGAACCCTAAGTACACTATGGACTTTGGGTGATTATGATGTGTCGGTGTAGATTCATCCATTGTAACAAATACACTACTCTTGCTGGAGGTGATAATAAGAAGGAGGTATATGTGGGAGCAGGAGGTATATGGGGAATCTCTGTACCTTTTGTTCAGTTTTGCTATGAACCTAAAACTGCTCTAAAAAATAAAGTGTAAGGGGGTCAAAAAGTATAAACTTCTAGCTATAAAATAAACAAGTCATGAGGATGTAATGTACAGCATGGTGACTACAGTTAATACTGTATTGTATATTTGAAAGTTGTTAACAGCATAGATCTTAAGACTTCTTACCATGAAAAAAATTGTAACTATTTATGGTGATGGCTGTTAACTAGACTTATTGCGGCGATCATTTTGAAATATATACAAATATCAAATCATTATGTTGTATACATGAAACTAATATAATGTTATATGTTAATTACTATTCACTTAAAAAGAAAAAATTCTAATAAAAATTTTAACTATTATAAATTTATTATGAAAATGAAAACCTTTATCTAACTTTTTCATCTATATATTTTACAAAAGACAAATGCAAATAAATGTCTGACTGAGAATAGCTGACAATTTGTTTTTCCTCATGTCTTTCTCTATGAATTATTTCCAAAAAGTTCTCTTTCTTAAAGCCAAATATCTTGAAATACTGAATTTTCCAAGTGCTGTTGTTGCTGCTGACCAAATTCCCCATCTTGGTGGGCTTATGCTTGCCATATTCATCTGTAGAAGGATTCATCCTATTCACATTTGATGTACAAGTTTCTTCTTAACTTATTTTCTTCTTTTACTTCCTTCCCACTATTTCTACCCACCACCTTATAGTCAAGCAAAGAGAAAGAAGAAGGAACACCATGCCTGGCATGTGCTCGGCACTCAGTGAGAGTATGTTTGTTGAAAGGAAGAGAAAGAAAGAAAGAAAGAAAGAAAGAAAGAAAGAAAGAAAGAAAGAAAGAAAGAAAGAAAGAAAGAAAGAAAGAAAGAAAGAAAGAAAGAAATAGAGAGAGAGGGAGGGAGGGAGGAAGGAAGGAAGGAAGGAAGGAAGGAAGGAAGGAAGGAAGGAAGGAAGGAAGGAAGGAAGAAAGGAAAGAAGGAAGGAAAAAAAGAAAAGAAAGAACTAATTTCTTATCTATTCACATTCAGTCTTTGGTTTCCCAGTTCATCTTTCAGGCTGTGCCAATCATAGGCAATAAAATAAGCAAAGTGAATATCATGTCCCCCCAACCTTCTAGTCCTTCGCTCCATCTTCTTCTTTTCCTATGAGAAAGACCAAAACCCACTGCTTTTCTGATGCCATTCTGGATCTTAGCCCTGATGCATCCGTTTCCTAGGGCTGCCATAACAAACTGGGTGGCTTAAAACAACAGAAACTTATCATTTCACAGTGCTGGAGGCCAGAAGTCCAAAATCAAGGTGTCAGTAGGAGCCGGCTACCTAGACTCGGGGTGGAATCATCCCTTGCCTCTTCTAGCTCTGGCCTTGTCAGCAAACCTCTGTGTTCCTCGACTTGCAGTGGCACCATGCCAATCTCTGTCTCTATTGTCACATGACCTTCTTCCTGGGTGTCCCTGTCTTCACATGGATCTTTCTCTTCTTATAAGGACACCAGACATAGTGGATTAGAGCTCACACTGATGACCTCATCTTGACATGTTTGTATCAGCAAAGATCCTATTTCCAAATAAGTTTACATTCACATGTACAGAAGGTTAGGACTTAGGTGTATCTTTTTGGAGGACACAGTTCAACCCATAACACCAGCCACCCCTTCCTGGAAGTGCCCCTGCTTCAAGACTATTCCTGAACAACTCTGACAACTATTATACCAGTGGCAGCAACAACAACAAGCACAATGGAAACAAAACAAAAGAACTCCCTGATGATGATTTATATTATCTTCATGTTTATTCCAGAAGTGCTCATTTTGAACAAGTTTGCTAGAAATAATGAGAAAAGGAAACAAATCTCTACATCTTGACTTTATTAAAGTCAACAAGTATTTCTGGTGTATGTTTCCAATTCTCTAACTTTAGCTACTTACTGCAAGGGAAATCATCTGATATTCATTCAGATTAAAATTTGGGGAAATTGGTATTTTAGTCCAATGATGTGAAATCTTGTGGTGAAATGACAGGTTTTTAAAGCAGGAAATTGGAAAGTGTTCAGGGTGCATACCTGGAATTCTGCAAATTTATGCCACAGAGACCATCATCAAATCTGCCCTCATAATTGAGGTCTCACCTGCCACCAGCATCCAAGCAGAGCGAAGCTTCAATTCTTATCTCACTAGACTCACAAGTCCAAGGTTCAAAAGCAACTTTATGTAAGTAGGTAAGATGGGTTTAAATATGCTCATCCTACATAGTCTCTCATTCAAAATACAGGTATTCCTAGTTTGTAGTTTTAGATGACATGGTTTTTATCAATTGAGAACCCAGAATGAAAAGAGCATGTGAAATTCCAAGTCTCATCTGCTCGCTCTGCCTCCTGCAGACCTGTAGATCCTAATCGTCGTTATGCCTTGTCCTGGCTCGTCAGGAGTGCACTGACGGTGAGTTGGCTTTGCAGCCCTAATTAACGGGAAATTGTAGAGAGAAAACATTCTCTGTTTCTTTAAAAAAAATATTCTAAACAAAATTTAGCAAGTTTTTAAAGTAGTATGAGAGTCTAAAAGATTGAGAGCATTATAATTATCTCTAATGAGGCAGTTTAGGCCTCCATCTGTGAAGGCCCCAGGGCTTACGACGGCCCAATCAGATCAGGAGCAGGACATTCTCTGGCTGTTCCTACGCTGTAATTAAGTCCTGCGAGTGAGGAATGCTGGCCCAGGTTAGATTCTGAGATTCTGAGACAATGTGCTGGTGTGGAGTTCTTAGGTGGTAAATGGAGCCCAAGAACTGTGTGATCTGTTGAAGATGTATTTAGGATCTATATATGTAAGCTGTGAGTGGGAGGGGCTTTGGGGAAGGATAGCATATCACTATTTCTAAATGGAGACAGCTATTGCCTCTGAAGGAGCTAACCATAAACACCAGTAAGTTTTTAAATTTTTGTTTTATTTTGCCTTGTTTTTACCAGTTTTCTCCGCCCAGGGAGAGCACAAGCCAATTAATACGTGAGAGAACAATGTTCTTCCACTAATTTAATGCACTCATTCGTTTATTTGATACACATTTACAGGCTGACTGATAGATGACAGGCCACCAGTGTTTTAGGCTGAAAGGAAGGGACAGGAACAGTATGTGTGATATCTGCTTCCCAGGGAAAACCCTCCAAGCTTTCACATGTGTCTCATGTCCCCAGCCACATCACGTGGCCATCCCCAGATGCAAGTGAGGCCAGGGGAGCAAGCATGGGCTCCCCGATTCCTATAGATAACAGGAAGTGGATATTGGAAGGGAGGTGGAGTCCATGAACAGTGCCTTGGACAGAAGCACTTCTAAGGAGGTGGTACCTGAAATAGACAAGAAGGAAACAGCCAATTGAAGGTCTAGAGGAGGTGGTTCTAGGCAGAGATCAAAGCAAAACACAGCCCTACATTTGGAATGATCTTGGCCAGATCAAGAAACGTGGTGTGGCTGGAGCCTAGTGATTGAGGGAAGAGTGAAAGAAGGCAAGGACCAAGAGGTGGTCAGACGAAGACCAGGGAAGGCTTTGCGGGGTAAGAATGTCAGATTGTATTTTGTCTAAGTATAAGGGGAGCCTGCTGAGAGATTGTATAAAGTAAGGAGTAAAATGGCACACCTTGCATTTTTCAGAGGTCATTCTGGCAAGCTGCTGAGTGGAGAATGGATTATTAGGGGTGAGACAGAAGAAAGAGAGAATACTAAGGAATTTGCCTCAGGAGCCTGGCAGGATATGATAGTCCTGTGGACTGGGGTGGTAGCAGAGGAGATGAAGAAAGGTAGATGGATTTGGGATTTAATTTATGGAGAAAATAAAAGAACTTGCTGATGGAATAGGGTATATCATTTATTGTCCAGTGACAATTTTGAGAGCAAAAAGGGAATGCTATAAATAAATACTCTGGATCAACAAACCTAAGTGACTCTTCCAGGCAAATTAGGGCACAGGCAGAGGTGAGGGGAAGGGGGGGATGAAAGAAGACTCCTGATTGGGTGGGGCAATTGGCTCTAGTGACATGGAGAAGGGAGTGTACCAGCTGTGTGTCTTTGAAGGAGGTTGAATTTGAGGTGGCTGTGAGATAGCCATTTATCTCCCCCCCCCCACACACACACAAAAACAACCAGAAGTAATAAGAGATAGGTGAATAGTTGGATGGATAGATAGGTAGATAGATGGTAGACAGATACTTTTTTGAGGAATTCAATCTGTAGGTCAGCAGGCTGGAAACTCCAGCAGGAATTAATGTTGCAGTCTTGAGTCTGAACTCCATAGGGCAGGTTGGCAAACTAGAAACTCAGGCAGGATTTCTATGGTACCATCTTGAGGCAGAATGGTTTCCGCTCCTGAAAACCTCTGTTTTTGCTCTTAAAGCTTTCAACTAATAGATAAGGCCCACTTACATTATTGAGAGTAATCAGCTTCACTTAAAGTGATTGTTGACGTTAACCACATCTACAAAACCCTTCACAGCATCACCTATGTTAAAGTGTGATTAAATAGCTGGGTGCTATAGTGTAGCCATGTTGACACCTAAGGCTATCACACCCATAGAAATGTCAAATAGAGAAGAGCTAGCTAGCTCATGGAGAAGTCTTGGATGACGATATATAACCTCTGTAAAGCCAAGGAAGAGAATGAGATCCTTTAATGCAGTGATGGTGAACCTGTGACAGGCGAACTCATTTTTTTGGTTGATTTTTCTTTGCTAAATGGCATTTAAATATATAAAATAAATATCAAAAATATAAGCCTTTGTTATACTATGGTTGCAAATATCAAAAAATTTCTATATGTAACAAGGCACCAGAGTTAAGTTAAGGTTTTTCAAAATGCTGACATGCCGAGCTCAAAAGGTTCGCCATCACTGCTCTAATGAGAGGGAATAGAAATAGAGAAAATGGACTATGCTTAAGTCATGGAATACTCCACATTCAATGTTTGAGCCAAGAATTATGAGCCAGCATATTAGATCGGCAATTAAAGCTATGGAAGTAAAAGGAAAACCAAGCAAATGGTCTTTCATGAAAGCAAAGGGAAAAGGTTTCAAGAAGAAGGGAGTGGTCACCTTATTACATGGTGCCGAGAATTAACTTTAAAATGGAGAAATGTCTGGCACTTACCATTGGATTTAGCAACATGAAAGACAGAAGATGTTTGAGAAGTTTCAGGCTGAAGGGAAACAATGAAAGGGAGTATTATTATGGGATGGAGGAAAGAACCAAAATATGGCATCTATGCCCAGCTTGGGGGTTGGGGCAACTTTCTAAAGGAGATGAGTTCCTAAAGCAGGGGAAACCTACAGAGATTTTCATGACATATTAACAACCACACACTTTTAGTCCCTGGACAAGTGGGGACCCTGGGAAGAATGCTGGCTGTGGGCAGATTTGAGTTTTAATTAAATTACTATGGTAACCAGGAAAGTATGGATTGTAGGGGTGTTGAGTCGGGGGAGGGGCAGTTAGAGCTAGTTTCATAAGTAGTCAAGAGAAGAGATGGCAAGGCCTGAAGGACGCAGGAATAGAAACATGTTTTAGGATGTAAAACGATTATGTGCTTGCTTGAATTCAGGCATAAGGGAGAAAAAATTGCCCTGAGTGTTGTTACCACCAGAGATAGAGTCCAAACTGGAAAGTCAGTCTTGTTCATTTTGCTTAGCCTTTTGTTGGGTAGGGTGGAAAGTTGAGGAAGTGAACTTGGGGATGTCTTGAATTTGAGGTGTCTGTGGGACAGTTTAATGATGTTTTCAGCAGATAGCGGAATCTGAAGTTCTAGAGAGACAGCTTGGCTTAAGTCGTGAGCCCCAACAGGATGCTTGGCGCCATGGGGTCGATGGCATAATCCAGAAGAGTGTGGACACAGCCCTGGCTTCTTCTAGAGTTTCAAAGCTTCATGGGGAATTTGTGATTGTCCTAGATGTGGGCTGTGTTGAGTGAAAGTTTGGCTAATGCAGACAGTTTGGCTGGTTGATAGAAAAGGTAAAGATAGGGGAAAATGATTTGAAAGGAGCCAACAGCTCACATTTCTAACCCCCCCCCCCCGCCCCCCCGGCCCCATAGCTAGTCAGTGTGTGAAGGAAGCATCTTTATTATATCTTTTTCCCCTCTGGCTTTCTTGCTGTGAGTCTTAAGTTACTAGGGACCTGCAGGAGTTTCAATAGCAATGTCATAGCCAAAAGGTTTGGAAGCTGACTTTAATGCTTGGCGTGCTGCTAAGAGTCATCTGTTAGGCTAAGGGAAGCGATCATCAGGTGACACACTCGTTTTGTATTGCCAAAGTAAGAGCAGCCAAGAGGAGAAAGAAAAACCCAGAGATTTATCAGACAGACTATTGTTGACTAACCTCAATGTAGGGGGAAAATATGGAGATTTTTTATTAAAGTGCTGAGTAGCACACAAGACTTCCTTCTTATCCTCTTAGTCCTTACAGGCTACCTCTATGAACATACTGAGAAAGCTGAATTTGTCTGAAGCACAGGGGTGCTTTCTTGGCATGAATCCCAGAACCTTCCCGCACCGTGTGCTTGGTGGGGAGGTCAGGAGAGTGGCATAGTTTGGAAGTGTGATGGGTATAAGAGGAATGGAATCATTTCTTCACTTGGGCCGTGGATAAATATATCTGACAACTCTTGATGTATTTCACCTTAGTCTCTAAGAGTAGCTGTATGTTGTGGGGGGGGGGGGGGGGGGTAAACACTATGCAATCTGAGAATGAAATACGGGTGAGTCCGAGTGACGAGATGAGGTAACACTGAGTGTTTGCCAGCCCTGACCATGGGTTGAAGTGCTAAAGTTTCAGGCAGTGGAAAAAGGCAGGTGATACACTCTGGATAATGGATATGAGTGAGTTCGCTGATGATACCCAGATGAAAAGCTGAAGTCCGTGGAGAAAAATGTAGCTGTCTACGTTGAAAAAGCTTCAGGTGGTGGAGTCAATACATAGGAGAACCGCTATTACAAAAACATGTGGAGTACCTGCAAATACAATAACTTGGTTTCTATGTTTTAAAAAACTGCAGGAAAGTACAGAACAGAACAGATACCTGTACTGGCCAGTATTCAGAGTCAAAAATCGCTGACATTTTTGTTTTTAATTATTTTTAAAGACAGTAAAAAAAAAATTTTTATAAAGTGAACCTTTTGTGTCTCGACTCCCCTTCTCTAACTCCTCAGAGACAAACATTATAGGAGTTTGATGTATCTCCCATCTGTGTTACACACAGACATACACACACATACATACACACACACAGATTAGTGATGTTTTTTAATATTGTCATGTACTATGTAATTCTACGTCTTACTGTTTTGCATGTCATAGTGTGTTTTTGACAACGATTCATGCTGATATGCATTCATCTTATACATTTCAATTACCGTGTACTCATTTCAACTTCGTTGTATGAAGGTGCCATACCTAGTTCCTTCATTTTAATTGTTGTACATTTATTTTTAACTCCATTATATGAATACATTGTAAATAGCTTATTTATTTTCTGTGCTGCAGGTTGAGTACCCTTATTCATGTCTCCTGCACATGAGCATGAGTTTGTCTAGAATATATGCCTCAATGTAGAATAGCATAGCTGAAACTTTAATAACGATTGCCGATTTGCTCTCTAAAGATACCGGATCATTCTATCTTCCCAACAACATACTTTGGTATTTTGGGGAGAGTCTTATCAAAATGAGAGTTGGCCATGCAGTTGGCCATACCTTATGGAAGCCTGACAATTTAGAGCAGCATGTGTATGAAGGATGGGTTAGAATAAGGGAGGCCTCACAAAGCACAAGGGGCATTTGGCTGATTGTATTACTGTTTGTCAGAAATTCTGGTGGCCCTCTCTACAGGGCCCTCCTGGCAGTAGAACTCACTGTGAGAGAACCATGCTTCTCTGGCCCTGTGTGCTTTGGCCAAGGAATACGAATAGAAAGTTAGAAGTGCTCACTTCTGAGCAGAAGTTTTAAGAGCCAGCCCAAAGCTCATGATGTTTCTCTCTTTCTTTTGCCAGCAATTTTCCATATAGGGATCACTTCTTCAGTGCAGGTCCCAAAGTACTACGGGTCCTCAAATAACTTTGTTTTATTCAACATCGTTTTATTATAGCACTGATGAGTTGCCTAAGGAGCTTTACTCTTGTTTATGTCAATTAACTTATGGTAAAATTGGTTTCCCTAGCCATCATTGTGCTTAAATTTTGCAGAACCTATCGACGAAGACGTTAAGTGAGGATTTACTGTAAAGGCATCAGGGAGCAGAGCTTCAATCAACCCCAAAAGGACACAAAGCAGGAATAAAATATAAACTTTTGTTGTTGGAATCCACTTAGATGGTGTGGTCACTATTGTTGCAGCATAACTGTGCGTCTCCAAACTGCTACAGACATTTTCAGAATGAAGAGAAGCAGTGGTGGCAGCAACTGTAAACAAATTAAATGAATGAATGACTTTGCACACTAAGGGAAAATGTTTTTAGGGCTGTGCAGATTGATTTTTAAATCAATACTGAAATGCTATGTTGTATTGGTATTTAGAACATCTTTTATCAGAACATTAGAATCTCTGTAATTCCTTTTGTCATCATACATAGCAGACAGAATCAGGAGAAATCCAACTTTCTAAATTAGGAGAAAAATAAGAAGTCATCTGTATACCTGAAAAATTGCCATCTGAAGATTCTTTATCGTAAGCCTTGGATTGAATCTTGAGAGATATATAATAGATCTATCATCCTTGAATATCACAACACATTAGGTTGTATCTATTTATTTCTATTAAAAAATAAGACAGGATTTTACAATTCAGTATTTTATTTGCTATCATTTACAAAGTAGCAAAATGGCCCAGCTGGTGTGGTTCAGTGGTTGAACATCGACCTATGTACCAGAGGTTATGGTTCTGTTCCCAGTCAGGGCACATGGCTGGGTTGTGGGCTAGATCCCTAGTAGGGAGCATGCAGGGGGCAGCCGATCAATGATTCTCTCTCATCATTGATGTTTCTATCTCTCTCTCCCTCTCCCTTCCTCTCTAAAACCAATAAAAAATATATTTTTTAAAGTAGCAAAATGCACAGCTTGTATTTATTTAAGAAAATAACCTAATTAGAACATGAGAAATTAAAAATGAGGAAAAATTACAGAGGCCATTTGTTCAAAATTCTGAGTTCTGGTGCTATAGCGTGGGAGAAGATAAGTTATAAAGGATATGAAAATAAATAGCACTACACTCTTTGGCAATTCAAACAGATATCCATTAAGCAAAAAATATTTGTTAAGCTTTTATTATGTGTTAGTTATAAAGTTGTGTGAACTGGAGGCTCAAAGAAATGTAAACCCCAGTACTTGACCTTCCTGACCTCAAAACACACTTGGGCAAATGGGACATAAACATATGGAAAAGCGCCTAGTGGTGCTGATAAAAAACAAGTGATAGATACAGATAAAGAGGATTCCAAGGTGGCCTTGGGCCCCCCATGGTTCTTGCCCAAGGTCAATAGCTAGCAAGTGGCAGAGACCAGACTGAAATCTGGCTTCTTCCAACCCTGAATCACAACTCTATAATTTAGAGATGCAAACTGGTGGCCCCCAAACATGTTTTTATCTTTTTTTCTTTCTTCTTTTCTTTTTCTGTCTTTCTTCCTTTTTGGCTTTCACAGTTTCGTAAAATCAAGGCAACATCTGATAATAATTCGGAGCATTCCTATGAAACTTATATTCTTGGCAAGTTTGAGCATCCCATTTCCACGGCATCCCAGGCTGGAGCTAACTGATGGTTCCAGTGCATGGAGTGCGCCCTGCCCAGTGCACCCAGTCAGTCTGCTCACAGGACAGAGGCACGTGCAGCCATTCCAGCCCTTAGTTTATCCCTCCAGTCAGCCCCATCCTCAGACCAGCCGGCATAAGGATATTATACAGATGTTATCTGTCCTGGTTTATATAAAAGAAATACCCAACTGGATGCCTAACATTGGAAGATTTAGTTCCCAAACTGTCAAATGTCACTTAGCCTGCACCTGGCTTCTTGTTCCATTTTTCCGACCTCCTTTGCTACTGCTCTCTTGGTCTAATCTCTGTTTATGTCTTTCCTTGTCATTCCAATTTGATGCATGATCCACCTTCTCTTAGTCTGTGACCTCAGCTCTCCTCCTGCCTCTGGCTTTCATCTCTCTGACTCTGATAAAACAAACAATCTTCCCGTCAACACCCATCCTGGGCCACTGGCCCCGGGGACCCATTCTCCCATGAGCAGAGCCTCATGGGCAGAACCTGGCCTAACACACTTTCTCGCCACAGTTTAATTTGTATTTGTTTATTACCATTTCATTTTTACTTATTGATTAGTTTAGTTCACCTACTTCCAATTATTTTCTGAAACAAATATTCAGAAGAAATGCACACAGGTACGTTAAATGATTAAAATAAGAACAATAGAGTAAAATTCAATGAATAAAGAGGGTGAGATATCATTGCGCTATTCCAATGGTGCTTATATTTAACAGTTCTTAACTTCATAGAAACCATAGCATACAAGAAACAAAAAGGAGAGATACTCTAAATTGATATAAGTTATGTGACTTTATCAAATAAAACAAACATACCAGTGCATCTGGAGAAAAAAATTTCTGCAATTGAACTCCAAGAAAAAAAATCAAAGACTTAATGAGTTAATACTTTTTTTTTCAACAATGAACTATTTCTCAGAGTTTGAAGATAAATAAAGCGGACACTGCCTTCAAAGAAGAATTTTTCAACCCGCAAGAACGGAACATTTTGATGAAATAAGAAGATGCATTCCTCTTTGCAATTTTGCAACCTAAAAGCGTTTGCCAGTGTTGTAAACATCAGCTTGGTTGGAATGCTCCATCCATGGGAGTGGACGCTAATCCTGACCCTGCTGTCGTCTTTGACATGATCTAATTTCACTGAATGCTACTCTGACTTCCTAACTTTAATTAGCACTTAGCACCTGAAAATGGATACTTTGAGGGCAACGAAGGGGAGCTTTCCAAAGTTCCTCTGAAGTGACACCATTTTTCTTGACAGGTTCATTGTGTGAAATAGACTCATCATTTCATTACTGCAGGACATCAAATTGTTGGGAGCTGCAGCTCATTCCCCTCTCAGCCTGTCTGGGCCTGACAGCTCCTTTACAATGGTTTTGAAATTCCATTATCTCCAGTGACCCCTCTGACCTGCCCTTTGCTTAGCTGGCATCTCCCCTCTTTGGGTAGGGGGACTACCCTAAACCTTTCTCTTTTAGGGCCTTTTTCAAAGCTACTCTTTTAGAGACCAAAAAAGAGTTGGGAGCCCACGAGTAACACACAGAGAGCTTCTTTTAACTTTCTCCTAAATGATCTAAGCAGACACACCCAGACCCCTCAGTAAAGGATTCAGCAGAAAGATACAGGTGACGATCAAAGTGTTTTCCTCCTCCCAGGAAGCTATCAGAATCCGATCGCAATCGAAAATGCCAGTTGTTACTCTTTTGTGTGTGTGGCCTCGGGCATGTGCCAGCCTCCTGGCTTTACAATGACTGCCAGACCCCCTTGCCAACGTGAAGATGGGGGTTTGCATGTCCCCAATTCTCCAATCTAGGCCTGCAGCCTTGGCTGATAACATTGTCAGAAGCTTCAGCCACTGGAAGAGGCGACTGAGAGCCCGGGGTGATGACGGCACCTTTCAATTAGCACTTTGCTCTGCCGAGCTGGCCGGCCTGTCAGTTGGCACAGAGGCCTCACACCCATCAGCTACCTCAGACGGGGCGACACAGCGAGATCTGTGAAAAGGAGACAGCAGTTAACACGGGCAGGCAACAAAAAGTGAATCAGAGAAAGGAGCCAGAAGATGGGCGGGGCGGGGGCTGTGACAGGGCCAGCCACGAAACTCCTGCCTCCGGGGACAGGTGGAATGTAGCAAGGATAGGAGGGCGAGCTCAGACCTGACTTTTCCCCGCCAGCGGGAAACTCAGCATTCTGAGCCCTGATCTGAAACATGGCTCCCTTACTTTCCCTGTGTATCTGTTTCTGGAATAATCATGCTGACACCTTGTAGTTAGGAATCCAAGACAAAGTACATTTTAGACTACAAAATGTTGACAAATGGTTAAAAAAAGAAAAAAAAAAAGTTGTCCTAACAACGATTGACATGATTCTTCTCAATTTTCTCTTTCTGTGTTGCCTTGGAGACGCAGCCTCATGCAGGTAAAGCTCTCTCTCTTTAGGAAACCACAGTGGGTGCAGGGAGCCCTTCTGCCACTTTTATCAACACACGTGGCAGAAGCAGGTAATCCTCGCGAGTCCATATGGGAAACATTAATTCCTTGCAGGTGTGTGGGCAGCGGGCACAGGTGCTCCTGGAAATCTCATCTGGGCACAGGGCTTTCCCCTCGCCAGCACATGAAAGGCCCGGGTCCCTCGGAAATCCACCTGCACACAACAGTCCAGCCCTTGGCACCAGCCGCAGTTGGGGCACCGCCACAACACGAGGTGACTTTTACAGCGGAGAAACCATCACTTTGATAACAATTACTGACGATGACGGCGTGGAAGCCAGTCCTAGAAAAATATGTGGAGAAACTCACGTCTCTGCCTTGATATAGAGTGAGCCTTTGAAACCCTCCCTCCCCCTCTCAAGGTGACTGCAAAGATACAGGGCCAGCGAGGTGTGGAGAATTCCCATCAATAATTGGGAGTGCATAAGAAGCTGCCACTAAAAGCCTGAGAGAGGGCTCGGCCTGTGGGGTGACTCTGACATTGATCCAAGCATGATTATTCAGCTCTTCATTTCGCCGGCAAACTGAAGGATTCAGAGGTGAAACACAGAAAGTTCAAAGAGACATATTGCTTTGTGAGGTGAAGGCAGCATATTTTGTTAGCGGTGGGAAAGCGGCACCAGGTGTTAACCTCGGTTCCTGAGTTCTGACTAAGAGAAGAATGCAGAGCCCAGACTCAGATTATAAGAGAAGGTTTATTTAGAAAGTCACAGAGGTAGAAGTGAGCAGTAGAAGAAATGGGCTCAGGAAACAAGTTCCAGCAAAAGAAGGGCCCTTGGAGCTTAGTAGAGAGAGGGGCCAAAGAAGGAGGAGAGGTTTGGACATGCAGGGCAGGGGGGCGGGAGGGGGAGCCTAGGAAAAGCAGGGGTGGGGGGGGATGTGCCAATATGCGCCATAGAGAGAGCCCGGCTGGGTGCTCTCCGTCCTGAGGGCTTTTATCTGAGGTCTCAGGGGAGGATCTTAATAGAATGCTCATCAGCTTTCCCAGTGTGTCTCCTCAGCTCCTCAGGGTCTCCACTGCCTGGTTGGCGCCAGGGGAGGGGTCATTAGTCATCGCAGCTGGTCCTGATGTCACCCATGGCGTTGCTGTGCCGGTTTTTGCTGCTTTTCTGGGCCTAGAGCTGAAACACAACTGAGGCCTAGATGTCATCTCCAGGGGTTAATACTGAAAGAGAGTGGTGGTGCAAGGGCTTGTAGTTTAGCCCGTTGCTAGGCACGGAAGGGGCTGCGGGGGAGAGAGGTTTCTCTGTGCTGGTGATTCTCTGCACCTGGCCCATCATTCCTACTCTGCTCATGCCCATCTGTCTACTTCATCTTTCACTTCAATAAGGACCAGATTCTACATACAACTACAGACTTCTTTTATCTTTCAGAAACCCAGCACAAGTAGAAAGTAAGTTTCTGTTTGTCTGACTTTTAGTTTTGTGTTTATTCTTTTGAACGGGAGAGGGAGGAGATCATAGCTGGGCCTTGCTGGCTCCTCCAGCCGAGGCCCCTGGCAGAGGAGGGACACCAGTTGAGCCTGGGCCTGCGGTAGGAAGGATGGAACTGGGGCACATGAGTGAATGAGGGGAGGGGGAGGGCAGTTTGCCAAATGTCCCGGGCATCAAATTTGATAGAATATGGGGAGTGGTTGAACAGAGAAGAGAAATAAACGAATTTAAACCATTTTTGTTATATAATTGTTATAATACTCAAAAACAAAATAGTGTAAGGAACTCCCATTCTCATCTTACAAATTTAGTAATTTTTGAGGGTTTTGTCATATTGCCTTTATCTGCTTGTTGTGTGTGTGTGTGTGTGTGTGTGTGTGTGTGTTTGTTGTGTGTGTTTTGTTTGTTTTTTGCTCAAGCATTTTATAGGAAATCCTGAAGAACATATCACTACACTTTCAAATATCTGACAAGCACACCGATTCCCTTACAGGACTGTATGGACATTATCACACCCCACAAAATTAACAATAGTCTCTTGAGTCATCTAAAGACCAATCCATAAAGTGTTTCCCCAGCTGCCTTTAAAATGTCCTTTTACATTTGGGTTTAAATCAGGGCCCAAACAGGTCAATATATTGTATTTGCTTGCTATGACTTGTAAGTCATGTGTCATCTAGAGTTATCTCCCCTGGTTTTTATGTTTGTCCATATCATTGACTTTGGGGAAATCCCATCTCTTGGCTGTAGGAGGTCCCACATTTTGGAGCTGTGTGTGTGTTTCCTTGTGCTATTTTTCCTTTTTAATCCTCAGAGGACATGCTTTTATTGGTTTTTGAGAGACAGGAAGGGGGCGGGGAGAGGAGAGAGAGAGAGAGAGAGAGAGAGAGAGAGAGAGAGAGAGAGAGAGGGAGAGAGACATCGATGTGAGAGTGAGACATTGATTTGATTTGTTGCCTTCCAAACATACCTTGACCTGGGGATGGCACCCACAACCTGGGTATGTGCCCTGGGAATAGAGCCCATGACCTTTTGGTGTATAGGATGATGCCCCAACCAACTGAGCCACATTAGCCAGGGCCCCTGTACTATTTATTTTTACTATAGTTTTGAGCCTGGATGATTACAAGAATATTGAAACCACTGGCAGAAATAGGGAAATCTCAAGGAGAATGGTCTAGTCTAGAAGAAAGGTAGGTTGTGTTGCTTTTTAAAAAATAAGATTTATTTTTAGAGTAGTTTTAGGACAGCAAATTTGAGAGAAAGGTACAGAGCTCCCATATAACCCCTGTCCACACGCATGCATAGCCTACCCCACTATCAACATTCAGGAAGGTACATTTGTTACATTCAATGAAACTGCCCTGATACGTCATTATGACCCAGAGTCGATAGTTTGAATTAGGGTTCACTCTTAGTGTTGTACATTCTGTGGGTTTGGACAAATGTGTAATGATGTATGTCCAACATCATGGTGTCATACAGACTGTTTTCACTGCCCTAAAAAGCCCCTGTGTTCCACATATTCATCCCTCTCTTTCCTCCCCTGGCAACCACGGATCTTTTTTATTGTTTCCACAGTTTGGCCTTTTCCAGAATGTCATATAGTTGGAATCATATAGTATGTAGCCTTTTCAGATTGTCATCTTTCACTTAGTGATATATGCATTTAAGTTTCCTCCATGTCCTTCCCTGGCTTGAAAGCTTATTTGCTTTTAGCACTGAATATTATTCCCCTGTTTGGTGTACCTCAGTTTATTTTTCCAGTCACCTACTGAAGGACATTTTCGTAGCTTCCAAGTTTTGTCAATTATAAAACTTGTATAAACATCTGTGTGCAGTGTTTTGTGTGGACATAAGTTTTCAAGTGCTTTGGGTAAACATCAAGGAACACGTGTGCTCAATCGTATGGTAAGAGTATGTTTAGTTTTGTAAAGTAACTACCAAACTGTCTTCCAAAGTGGCTGTATCATTTTGCATTCCTACCAGCAATGAATGAGAGTCCCTGTTGCTCCGCATCCTCGACAGCATTTGGTGTTGTCTATGTTCTAGATTTTGAGCATTCGTGTATCTCCTTGTTTTAATCTGCATTTTCCTGATAACCTCTGACATCTTTTCATGTGCTTATTTGCCATCTGTACATCTTCTTTGGAGGTGTTCGTTAAAGTCATTGGACCATTTTTTAATTGGGTTGTTTATTTTCTTAGTGTTGAGTTTCAAGTGGTCTTTGCATATTTTGCAAAGAAAAAATAGTTTCATTGAAAAATAAAATCCTCATGTTTCCAGTTATGCCAGTGACCATCACAGTTCCTCCTCTGAACAGTCCTTGTTCTGATATGGCTTTTACAAATATTTTCTTCCAATCTGTGTCTTGTCTTTTCATTCTCTTGACAGTTTGTTTTACCAAGCGAATTTTTAACATTTTATTAAAGTCTAGCTTATTGTTTATTTCTTTAGACAACTGTGCCTTTGGTTCTGTATCTAAAACACCATCGTCAAAGTCATCAAGGTTTTCTCCTATGTTATCTTCTAGAAGTTTTATAGTTTTGCATTTTACATTTATATCTGAGATCCATTTGAGTTCATTATTGTGAAGGGTGTGAGGTCTGTGTCTAGAATAATATTTTTGCATGTGGATGCCCAGTTTTTACAACATTTGTTGAAAAGACTGTCTTTCCTCCATTATATTGTGGTTTTGATGTGGGTCTAAGCCTGGGCTCTCTACTCTGTACCACTGGCCATTTTGCCTATTCTTTTCACCAAAACCAGGAGTCTTGATACTGTGGCTTTAAGTCTTGAAGTTGGGTAGTAGTGTCAGTTCTCCAACTTTGTTCTTCTCTTCAATATCATGTTGACTATTCTGAGTCTATTGTCTCTTCATATAAGTTCGGTTTGAAAAGAACTCTTTAGACCAAATCTCCAGAATTAATTCATCTCCAGTTTATTTTCAGTCCAAATAAAATCCTATTGATTACACCAACAATAAAATAAACAAACAAAAAACCCCACTATGCCTCACCCTATGTTAATGCTATTTATGTCTGTAGAAGACTCCACTTTAGGAATATCAGGAATTATACGCTCTGCAATGCAGGAAGGGCCTATTCAGTAAATTCCCTACTGTTTATGCCCAACTTTTCCTAATTTTATGAATTGTTTTGAGGAAAGTTAAATAAAAACACTTTCTGCTTTGAATATGTTAAAGTGGATAAAAGAGGAAATGGTTGATGCATTATCTTTACAAGCATCCCTTTTCCTATTTCCAGAGAAAATATTTTCATTGAAAAATAAAATTCTCATATTTCCAGTGATGCCAGTGACCATCACAGTTCCTCCTCTGTGTTGCTCTGTTGTGCTCTGGCCCCAAGTATTTCCCCATTCTTCCAGGATTTGGGGCAAAGCGAGTCTCCTCGGCTCTCAGCTGGGTACTGAGGCTTCTTCCGCACCAGCCCATTTCCTTCCTTGAACTCTCTCCCTGTTTCTAAAGAACACTCACCCTTACTGATGTTCTTGTTATCAACACTCTAACATAGCATTCGGCTAAGTTATTTGTGTATAACACCAACATAGGAGTTTACACGCAAATTATACCCCTTAAATTCCTGTTCATTTGAGCTTGTGTGCTTAGAGCCTGAATAATAGAAGATAAAATAATAAGATGTATTAAGTGTATAGCATGTGCTCGGCTATGTGCCAAGTGCCTTGGAGTGTGGTCTGAGGCTACTGGAGTTAAAGAAACTTACCTCTGATGGCAGAGGAAGTAGATGACCGAGCCGCGCTAGGACTGCAGTAGGCGGTCTGATTGCAGAGCCCCTACTCTTAACCAAAACAGTGTGTTCAAGCCATTTTTATTTACTTTTATATATATGTATATATATTTGTTGATTTCAGAGAAGAAGGAAAAGGGATAGAGAGATAGAAACATCAATGATGAGAGAGAATCAGTGATTGTCTGCCTCCTGCATGCCCCCCACTGGGGATCGAACCTGTAACCCAGGCATGTGCCCCGCCTGAGAACCAAACCAAGACCTCCTGATTCATAGATTGACGCTCAACCATGGGGTCATGCCAGCCGGGCCAAGCCATTTTGAATGTTGCTCTACAGCAACTCTCCTCCTGTAGTTTTCAACTGAGAAATGGGATGTTTGACTCTCCGAAGTGAATCAGCAGTATTCATAAATGCCACTTTTTCATGAAATCCCCCCAGTAAGCCCCATGCTATTCTATGAGAAGCAGGGAAACACACCCTTCTTTCCCTAAAAGAATGTGACAGAAAGTGTTGCTATATCACCAACAGGAAGTGTCTATATTTTCACAGCACATTGCAGTTTTGGCAAACACCACTTGAAATGCATTGCCACTTCTGAATTACATGCAGATCTTGCTACTTGATAAGCTAATAAAAAGGGTACTACTCTATCACAGTTATTCTAATACTAGAGGCCTGGTGCATGAAATTTGTGCACGGGGGAGTGGGGAGGGCAGGCAGGGAGGTCCCTCAGACCAACCTGCACCCTCTCCAATTTGGGAGCCCTCAGGGGATGTGCTACTGACGGCTTGGGCCCACTCCCCGTGGTTCTCTGCTCTCTGCGGGGCCTGCCTACTCTACACCACAGGGATGGGTAAGCAGGCCCAGCTGGGTGCTGCCCGTGGGTTGCTGCTGCCTCCTTTATGTTCAGAAATCATTCCTTCTCAGCTGTGAAGCAATCAACTTAAAAATGATCAACTAGCTTCCTCACTGAGAGGAGTGCGTGTCACATGGATGAGGTAAGTAAGCCTTTGCAGACGGAGGGTGAGGCCTGCGGATCTGCAGTCACTTAGGTCTCACCTGGGAGGGCGGCCCCACCAGAGCTGAGTCGGCGGGAGGCGAGGTAGCTGTACCCTAGGCTGTGGGAACCGGCCAGGTAAGGAGCAGTGCCACCCCAGGCTCCTCGGCATTGGCATTCCTCTCTAGTTCTGACTTCTGGTTTCCCAGACTCTGTTGGACTCTCCCCATTTGGGCCCCATTTCTTCTGTCTGGAGTTTCCATCTCTGCTTTGACTCATCTTCAGGGGCCCGGCTCCTGGCTGCCAGAGCTCCTGCTCCCGGCCTTCTCCCTGATGAAGCCCATGTCTCTAGAAATTCCCCGTCTGACCAAGCTGACCCCTTGCCCTGATATAACAGAGAGGTGGAAGAACAAAGCTCTACTTGACCATGGAAATGCTTCTATCCACAATGGGAGGAAATCCTTTCTTCTCTTTTTTGGTCTCCTTCATCCATTTCTCCACACCCACCTCCAGATCCCACATTCTGGCTACCACCAATCTGTTCTGTGTATCTAGCCTTGTTGAGGTTTTGTGTGTGTGTGTGTGTGTGTGTGTGTGTGTGTGTGTGTGTTTTAGATTCCACGCTTAAGAGAGGTCATTCAGTACTTGTCTTTCTCTGTCTGACTTATTTCATAAAATGCCAAGTTTCAATTAAAAGTTCGTGCAAATAAAGATGCAGGTAGGTTTGGTTTGGTTTGTTTCTCTGTCTGGGTTTACAGATCCCTGAGTAATATCCACTAACCCGTCCATCAGCCGAGTTTCTAGTCAAACACCAGCCATGGATGACTAGAAAGGTAATTCGTGTTTCTGGAAACATATTAATCTATGGGTACAGCGCTCTCTATTCCACTCATGACTCAGTATTTCTCTCGCACGTCCACCTACCTTGTAAGCTTCTTAAATTCCCCTCAGTGAGCATAGGCGTTCCCCAGGAGGGCCGGATGCCCACTCCACAGGTTCCCCAGGCCTGCCTGGAGATGCCACTGCTTCCCTCCCTGAGGCCTGTTGCTGCCGAGGCAGAGGTGCACACTGAAGTCTCACCCTGTGGCACTCCTGCCCAGGGCAGTGCCGCTGTGCTGACTGCATGAGATGTCCCTCGTGGTGCTGTCATCATGGAAAACCCTGCTGCTTGTGCCACCTGTGCCTTCAGAGGCGACTTAACAAAGTGCCTGGCAGTGGTCAGCATGCTTAGGTGTTCTCTGCATTGAAGTGAGGCCTTGTGTCCTCACTAGGCAATGTGGCTTTGGGTAAAACTGCTCTTTTAACTTGTGGGTTGCTTTGACCTCAGCCCCTTGCCCAGGCTTCTAATGTGAACATGTGAGGGCGAGGCGGGGGCTGTGGAGGGGGCAGAGTGTGAGGTTCTTTTTTTTTTAAATATATTTTATTGATTTTTTTACAGAGAGGAAGGGAGAGGGATAGAGAGTTAGAAACATCAATGAGAGAGAAACATTGATCAGCTGCCTCTTGCACACCCCCTACTGGGGATGTGCCCGCACCCAAGGTACATGCCCTTGACCGGAATCGAACCTGGGACCCTTGAGTCCGCGGGCCGACGCTCTATCCACTGAGCCAAACCAGTTAGGGCGAGTGTGAGGTTCTGAATCAGGCTTTCCCTCAGACCTTGGCACATGGCCTTGAGTCAAATTGACAAGCCCATCTCTTTCTGGTTTCCCACTGATCCTTTCCCAGGAAACCACTCAGCTCCTTATCAATGTAAATCTTGGGCAGGCAACACCCTGGCCCTCAGCAGCCCTAGATGGAAATGCATCTGGGTGATAGAGTTCAAGCACAGGCGGAGATCCCGAACCACAGGGGAGGACAAAGCCCAGTTCTGCAACTGCACATCCAGCTGTCCTAAAGTTCAATTAAGTAAGCCATGCATTAGCTGAGCCTCTGGGGGAGGTCTTCGTAGCAGAGATGGGACTTGTGACTTCTGTAAAATAAAGGATTGTCAATGTTCTTTTCATTGGCCTATTGTGCCATTAATGTATTAGTGGAAACTGTCAGTTGTAATGTGGTAAAGATTATTAAGATGAACCCCATGGGAGATGATAATTTGAAAATGTATGTTAATTGCAATTCTTATTGGCTGCTTTAAAATGAGAAGTGAAAGGAAGCCAAATCCTCAGTTATGGTTTTTTAAAAAGTTAAATAACCATTTAAAAAATTATTTTTATCTTTACCCATTCACTAAATCTGCTGTACGTAACCATCACAACAATAATTGCTATAAACACTAATAATTTGACTACTAGAGGCCCGATGCAAAGATTCGTGCAAGAATGGGCCTTCCTTCCCCTGGCTGCCAGCACCGCCTTCATTCCGGCCCAGAGCTGCCTTTCAACCTTCCTGCACAGCCCAGAGACCCGGAGTGGCTGGGTCAGAGCACACCACCCCAGCCGCTTGGCGCCTTCATATGCAAATTAACATGACATCTTTGTTGTGTTAATTTGCATACTCACTCCTGATTGGCTGGTGGGCATCGTGAAGGTACAGTCAATTTGCATATTTCTCTTTTATTAGTGTAGATAAACACTATTGTTTCAAGCACTATACTGTTATTAACCCACCTAACCATTGCAGCAACACTGTGATTGGTAGTGTTACTTTTCCCACTTTACAAATGAGGAAACTGTAGAAACCTGTACTCAGTTAGGAACCTGTACTCATTATTAGGCAAGATTTTAAGAAGTAAAACCATGTGGATGTAAGAATATTTCTCACTTTGTCAACTGCTTCAATGATTGTAACTTCGTGCCCATATTACCCTGAATTCCTTTGTAGAATCATGAAACTCCTCTACCAGTAATTTCCAAAGTGTGGATTTGACCCATAGGAAGTTGGAAGAAGTTGAGAAATAAATGTGGTTACATTGGTTTAAAAAAAAAAAACTGAAATAGAAGAGGTTAATGGAAGACCTATGTAATACTTTCAACACTAAAAATTAAAAGAATAAAGTAAATACTGAAATAGAACAAAAAAGTATACAAAAGTATACAGATTACATCACATATGATAATGGTAAATGTTTCATGAAACTTTTAATTGTATATTGTGTGTATGTGTGCATGTGCGTGTCTGTTTGTCTGTCTGTGCTAGGTCACATATAACTGGGTTACAGTCAAAAGAAATTCGCAGAGTCTCCAGCCTGTGCCTGGCAGGGGCAGGACTGTGTGGCTTAGAGCTCATGCTGAGTTAACTGGACCTGCCTGAAAATGCTTAGCTGGTTCCTTGTCCCAATCACAGCTAAGGTATCAGATGCCCTTGCCTTTGGCACACAATAACAGCTATCTGTCTATTTCTTTCATGGTGAGATCAAAAGTAGCATATTATCTTCATGGCATGAGTTAATCGCAGAACCCCAAGAAATAGAGCCACACACACAGCATGATTCACGTAGGATGATAATCACAAGGGAACTATGACAAGAAGGCTTCCTTGCCCCTCCCCTGAGACTGCCAGTCCTGAACAAACCTGCATTGTCATCCCACTGAGGGTAACTGTAACAAACCCGGCAACCAGAGAGCCCTGTACAGGAGCCTCTGGTGGATGTTACCCCAGAAGCCACAGCCCCTATAGAAGCCCAGCCTCATCCTCCCTGGGGTTATAATAAGGAGCATCCTTGCCTACATTCTCTGAGGTGTGAAAGCCTCCTGGTGATTGGCTAGGCCAGTGATGGCGAACCTTTTGAGCTCGGCATGTCAGCATTTTGAAAAACCCTAACTTAACTCTGGTGCCATGTCACATATAGAAATTTTTTGATATTTGCAACTATAGTAAAACAAAGACTTATATTTTTGATATTTATTTTATATATTTAAATGCCATTTAACAAAGAAAAATCAACCAAAAAAATGAATTCTCATGTCAAAGGTGTCATAGGTTCGCCATCACTGGCCGCTAAGCCATCTTCATCCTGTATCCCTGATGTGAAGCTGCCATTCACTGTATACTGAGTGAATTTGAGGGCGTTTTCTTTTGGTGTGTGCATTCATTTTGAAACATAATTTGAACAGAACCATTTAAAAAATAAGAATTACTTAAATAAATGCACAAAAAGCAAGTAACCAACATGTCACATATTTTGAGACTTGATGTAATCATAGTCAGCATAGTTGTAAACTAGGAAAGGAAATGAAAAGCAGCCCTGAAGAGCGACCTTCTGGCCTCTTGGGCCATATTATTTTAGCCCAATGTTGCTGTCAGACTCAGAAACTTCCCTGGCTGTGCTGGGTTCAGCCGCAGCACTGACCGTCCCTGCCCCAACCCTTTGTGGGAATAGCTGTGGGACTGGGTGTTTTTGTGAGCAACTTATCATAAACTTTGCAAGTATGAATCATTGGCAGAAAATTCCCAAGGGAATTCCTGACCATTGTCAGTTTGGGAGATATGAAAAAGTTATACTCTTGGCTATGGCACCACTTGCTGCTCACAGTTCTCTCGAAAAATGTAATGCTGCCACATAGATAAAATTAAGGATCGGGCAGACATTTTTTTTTTCTTGCTATATTCCATATCCTGTCGAACTCTCTCTGTGTCCTCATTCTTGACTTTATGGTAATAACTGCCTGTGGTTAATTACCTAATTTTATTTATCACGCTCTTAGAATGTGCTTTACTTTATGACAAATCTTTTATATTCACTGTCTCGTTTGATTTCTACCACACCTCATGTGGTAGGTACAACTACTATACCCATTTTATGGTGAGAAAACTTTGGGCTACAGAGTTATGGGAGATTCCCAAGGTCACACACAATGAATGCAGACCGAGATCTGTTGAATTCCAGGCCCCTGATCCAAGCTGTGCATCTCTCTGTTTGGATGCCCAGGTTCCTGGTTGGCATCTGTCAGCCCAGTACAAAGAAACAGCCTGCTTCCCTAAAACTTCATTAGTCACTGCCTTATACACTTGAGCTTCTCAGTGTGTTTTGTTGTTGTTGTTGTGTTGTTTTAGGACAATATAGCCAACACTTTAGTCTACCTAGATAACATAATCCCTTCACCCAGATTTAAAATATAATTTTTCAAAACTAGGTAGAAGAGAATCATGGCTCTCATACTGACATGAAAACAAACACGCATTAAAGATTTTACTTAACACATTAATGAGGCAACTAATAAGATGCCGTTTAAAAGAGAACACGAAGAACACAGCCGTTCTTACGGATCAGGAATATTAAAATGGATGTGCACATGAAGGCAAAACCAGCTTCTTCCACAATGGAGCAAACAAGTCTGCAGAGCTCCTACCTCTGGATAGAATTGATCTCTGTGTCTTTAGACAGTGTTGCGTTATCCGTAACTCATGGAGTTCTGCATCAGTTCAAAGGCAGAGAAAAGCATGAATTGGATAGCCTTGTAGTACACTCTGCTCCAGGGAACTGCAAATCCAGCCACCACTCTACCTGTGAAGATTCATTGGAACACAGCTTCCCCCTTTGTTTACTTATGGTCCATAGCTGCCTTCACACCCCCACAGCAGGAGGGAGTAGTCACAAGAGACTTCTTGTGGCCCCCAGTGCCTAAGAGGTTGACCATCTGGCCCCTCACACAAAAGATTTGCCAACTCCTCCTCCAGATAATGTCTAGTTTTTCCCTGAAGCATCGTTTTTCCTCATACCGGCTAAAGCACATGGCTTAATAGGCTATGGAAGGCAGGTGACAAGGAACAATAACTAACTGAGGGAGGTATTTGATGTATGAGTTGGCTAGAGCTGATATAACAAAAACCCAGAGACCAGGTGGCTTAAACAATAGGTATGTGTTTTCACACCACTCTGGAGTCTAGAAGCCTGAGGCAAGGTGTAGGTTCCTTCTGAGGCTATGAGGGAGAATCTTTTCCAGGCCTCTCTCCTTGACTTGTAGATAGCTGTCTTCTCCCTCTGTCTTCACAACCTCTTCCCTCTGTGTCTGTGTCCTAATTTCCCCTTTTTATAAGGACACCAGTCATGTTGGATTAAGGCCCATCCCAATGGCTTCACTCTAACTTGATTACTCTGTAAAGACTCTGTCTTCAAATATGGTCACCTTCTAAGCTACTGTGGATTAGGACGTCAGCACATGAATTTGGGAGGGGACACGATGCAGCCCATAACATTTGGTTAGAGGGGAATTTGTGCACCCATTAGCTGTACTGTGAAGATGGTCAGATTCTCTACCAATTTGTGAGAGCTGCACTATTGCAGCCTGTCCAGACACAGAGCCATTCCCATCCCACTGCTTCTGGAACTCAGTGGCTATTCGAGAACATCTCTACAATTGTACTTACCTGTGTTTGAAAAGTTTTGCTCTCTGGCTGCAGCTAGCGAGTGTGGAACACTGACATGTGAGCAGGAACCTTAGCAGCAATGCATTCTATGTATTGCTTTATATTTTACAGCTACCATGTATCTTGGTTTATTATAATAAAACAGGAAAAACAAGGTCTTACTTTGGGTCTGAATCAGTAGCACCTTATATAAAGTGTATTTTGCCATTGATTTAAACAATAAAGGCAGAACAGTGAGGTGCAAAACAGTGTGTTCTTTTCTTACTCTGGAAAAAAATTACTAACGATTTCCCCTTCATTTAGAGACATTTAAAAATGCTGTATGTGTACTGTAATGTTGTTACTATTAATATTTTCATGTCCATTAAAAGAAGTATAGCTTTTTACAAAAAAAAAGTCAGCAACATGGCATTACTTGCGGTCAAGAGTAAAATCCATCACAAAGCCCAATCTTGAGACCAGCTATTTGAAATATAGAAAGTCTGTTCAAAGATCATTATTGAGTGGCTATTATCTTCTAGGTCCATTTTGATATGTTACTTCCACTAATCTTCACAACAGCTCATCAAGGTGGGGGTTAATAGGCCTCTTTTCATTGATGAAGAAACAGAGGTCCTAGGAGGTTAAGTAACTTCCTCATGAACTGGTAGCGAGCTCGGCCTGTTGTGGCTCAGTGGTTGAGCATCGACTTATGAACCAGGAGGTCACAGTTCAATTTTAAGTCAATCCCCAGTAGGGCATGCAGGAGGCAGCCAATCGATGATTCTCCCTTATCACTGATGTTTTATCTCTCTCTCCCTCTCCCTTCCTCTTTCAATTCAATAAAAATATTTTTTTTAAAGAACTGGTAGCCAATAAGCAGCAGACACTGGAGTCGCACCGCCATCCATCGCCCGTGGATATGCACTTTCAGCTCTTTCATGAAAGCTGTGACTATGATAGGACTGTATTATTGAAAGAGCCCCTTTGCATACCAAATTCTGCATAATTTGCTTTGAACAGGAAGCCACCACCTGCAGATTTCACACAGTGCAGGAAGTAGGAAAGACGTGGTGATGAGCAACATTGCACTGAGTAGCAAACCACTGGATTCCAAACGCAGAGGGAGACATCACTGGCCGGTTCAGCCTGCTCGTCCTGGCAACAAGATCTTTGTCTAATGTGTTTTTCTAATGCTCCGATTAGACCTCCCGGAGCTCAGGTCCACAGAGTGCAAGCCCTGTGAGTTATTTCCCTGAATGTGGAAATTGGCAAAAAGAGAGGGAAAGAGCCTAGAAGAAAACAAATGGATTCCATTTTCCCTCTCCTTGGTTATCACCATTCGCTATTGATTGTATTTGCTGAAATAATTAAAAGCCTCACCCAGTTTTTCAAAGCCTCTGAGCAAAAACTGAGAGCGTTCATGGTCCTTACTGTTTTAAGGAACGACAGCCAAAGCCAATTCTACATCTGGACAGAGAAGGCATAATTTGAATGTTACAGAGAAGCTTTTGTTGCCAAAAAAATATTTCCATATCGACTTGCTCTGAGCTGACGTTTTATTAAGAAAAACAAGAAAAACGGGCATTGTCTTCAGAAGGCCTGAGTTAAATAAACCATGTGTTTCCTGAGCAAGGCCTTTTAACCTTTAGAAACTGTTCATCAGATTAGACAGTTGAAATTCGGGGGTGGAGGAGCTGAGATACTAAACAGGGAGACTTTGGTGGGTGTGGTTCATACCAACGCACACTTGGCAGTTTAGTGAAGGGCTGAAGAGGGCCCGCCAGGAGGATGCAAGGCCAGGAAGGCACAGGCAGGAGGCCCACAACATGTGGCCTGCATGGTTGGGAGGGAGAATAAAGCAGAGGTGCATAAAACGCATTCAGAACTAACATAACCATTTCTCTCACCAGTCCCTCCGTTTAAAGTCTCTTATCTGTTGGCTTAATCTCTATTCTACAATATCTGTAATAGATGCAGGTAAGCGAGGCCCAAATGGGCACTGGGGAGGCCTAGAGAGTGCGACTAGGACAGACTTACCCAAGGCAAAGGGGACAACCACACAGGCAGTGCGATCTAGGGTGATAGAGAGCTAAGTCTAGTTCTAACTCTAAGCAGTTCTGAGTTACTGTCCAGGGAGAAATACACATACACATATACCTCCTCATCCCCTTTGCTCCTTCTTATCTGATAACTGGAATTATGTGAGAGAGTTTATGTCCTTTCATTGAAGAGACTGAGCACTGTTTAAAAGGAAATGCCCCCACGAAAGAGAAACGGTCAAGCTGTTACCAGCCATTTATATGTCAGCAACCGCTGATGCTTGTTGGGATAAAAGGATTCCTTTAAAAAATTTTTTTTATTTTTTTTTTTATTTTTAGGGAGAGAGGAAGGGAGAGAGAAAGAGAAAGATCGATGTGAGAGTGGGACATCAATCGGCTGCCTCCTGCACGCCCTCTGCAAGAGATAGAGCTGGAAACCCAGGCATGTGCTCTGACTAGGAATCAAACCGGCAACCTTTTGGGGCATGGTACAATGCTGAAGCAGCTGAGCAACACCAGCCAGGGGAAAAAAAAAAAACACCCGGATTCTTAGTCACACTCTAGTCCTTTTGAATCTGAACCTCTGGCTTTGGATACAGAAAGCTCTGTTTTATTTTTCTGGGTCTCCCACTCCCCCACCCCCAGCTTCATTGAGGTATAATTGACCAAAAAAAAAAGTAACATGTTTAAAATGTACATTTTGATGATTTGATGTATGTATAGATTATGAAAGGATTCCCCTTATTGAGTTAATTAACATATCTATCACTTCACACATTTCTCTCTTTTTTCTGGGAAGAACTTTTAAGTTCTACTCTCAGTAAATTTCAATTAAAGTACAGTGTTATCAACTATAGTCATCATATTACACACTAGAGGCCCAATGCACAAAATTCATGCACAGGAGGGGGGTGTCCCTCAGCCTAGCCTGTGCCCTCTCACAATCCGGAACCCCTCAGGAAGGGTCCCTAGGCCTGACCAGTGATCAGGGCCTATCTGGGCTTTCCTTCCCCCAGCTGCCGGCAGCTGGCCCCGCCCCGCTGCTGCCACTGCTTGCTATCTGTGTGGCACTGCCCTCCCCCCACCAGCAGTCGCCTCCCTCTGTGGGCGACAGGCATGGAGTGCAATCCCTTGGCTGGCCTGGGCCTCCCTCTGCGGGACGATTGCTGGCCAGCCCCACACACCTGCCACAGCATCGCTGGCCGGTGGCCTGAGCCTCCACTCTGTGGGGCAATCGATCGTGGGGGACTCCCAGATTGATCACCCTGCAGAGGGAGGCCTCGCCCACCCGCAGGCCACTGACCGGGTAGCCTGGGCCTCCCTCTTTGGAGAGATAAATCACGGGGCTCCGTGATCAATCGTCATGCAGTGGGTGGCCTGGGCCTCCCTCTGCGGCTTGATCATGGGACAATGGCAGGCCCCCCGACCAATCGCATCGCATCTGTCTTGGCTGGCCTGGCGCCAGTGCGTGCCATAGCGTGGTCGTCCGGAAGGTCATCTGGAAGGTCATCCAGATCGTTGTTCTGCTGTTCTATTGTTCCGTCTGTTTGCATATTACACTTTTATTATTATAGGTTAGATCCTCAGAACTTATTCATCTTAGAGCTGAAAGTTTGTATCCTTTTACCAACCTCTCCATATTTTCCCACTCGCCAGCCCCCTTTCTACTCTGTTTCTATGAGTTTGACTTTTTAAAATATATTCCACATGTAGGTGATGCCATACAGTATTTGTCTTTGTCTGGCGGGAAGCTCTGTGTTAAAATGGGGCATCAAAGTTTACAGAACTAGTTTATTGGAGAGCCATCATTTTTAGAACAATGTTTTATTTCCCCTCCCCAAATTTTTTTTCTTAATAAACAAAATTTATTTCCATAAAAAGAATATGTTCCTCCTGAAAACTAAGATTAAAGCACTGGACTGTGGTTGCTGCTTTTAACAGCAGCTTTATCTTAGGTGCTTTCTAGTTCTCCTGCAAACTTCCAGCACAATTTTTGGCAAATGAGCAGTCGTTTAGGGAGACACTCAGTAAATCTGAGGTGAACAAAAAAAGTCCATGTCTCGCGATGTTTATACAGAACTATTAACACATCCTCTTATTGCTTCCCGATCCCAGTCCATATGCATATAGTAAAAACAGAGACAGAAGTAAAGTATATGAAATTCATGAGAGAATTAGTGCCTAAATCTTACTAGATGAAATTTCTATTAGAGCCTGGATACACCCTGTGGTTTGCATTAGCGAGGTAACTGACTGTGACTAAGTGGCTGATACTTGGGCATCTTCTCTACTAGACGCAGAAACATATGTCTGTGCATTGTGATCTCAGGTCCACACTCAAGAGGTCCAGTTCTGGACACACTGGTCCTGCATTAGTAGAGAACAGAAAAATGAACATTCATACATATTTATGTATGTGATTTATTCCTTCCCAGAACTTGATATCAAAGTGATGCATGCTGCCTTAACAGCTGCTCCGTACAGAGGTGGTACTTTAAGTACAGCACACACACACACAAAAAGCTCCTGTTAGCATTAATCTTTTTTCATCCATTTGCCTCTTGTAGGTTTTCCAGTCTATCACAGAGTAAAAATGTAAACACACTGGAGAAGGGAGGCCGTGGAGTGGAGCCGAAGTTACATATTTACACCAGAAAAATAAAAAGGAGGAAATTGGAAGGCAATCTGGCAGTATCTATAAAAATTTCAAATCTGAATTCCCTTTAGTACAGTAATTCCACCACTAGGAATTTACCTTAAGGATATTACTTGGAAAAGTAGCTCTGGAAGTTAATCATGTATGTGATAAGAGAGGTGGCTTACCATGTAAATTTGATTTTTCATGTAACACAGGTCTGCCAGCAGAAGGCTCTGCTCTACATGGTCACTCAAGCACCCAGGCTGAGCAAGCCTCCACCATCTTTGAGCTACACCCTTTGGAACTTGTGACATCCTCAGTCACAACAGCAGGAGAGGAGTGGAGCATGGGGAGCCTATACCTTCTCTTTTATTCTTCACACATCATCCTGGTACTAGCCCATTGCCCTTAGCTTAGTTGCAAGGGATGCTGGGAGCACTAGGGGAGTACATAAATTATCTGAGGAGCCCCACTGTCTCTGCCGCTAACCATGAGATGCTCACGAGGTATTGTGTGTAGAAGCTGAAAAATCGAATGTTGCTAGTGGGGGTTAATTTAAATAAACTGTGGTGTATTATGTGGTTGTTGCTTTTTTTAAAAAAGTAGATCTGAATGTACCAATAAGGAAAGATTTCCAAGACGTATAATTTACCAAAAGAAGCATGACATAAAACAGTGATGGGGAACCTATGACACGCGTGTCAGAGGTGACACGCGAACTCATTTTTTTGGTTGATTTTTCTTTGTTAAATGGCATTTAAATATATAAAATAAATATCAAAAATATAATTCTTTGTTTTACTATGGTTGCAAATATCAAAAAATTTCTATATGTGACACGGCACCAGAGTTAAGTTAGGGTTTTTCAAAATGCTGGCACGCCGAGCTCAAAAGGTTCTCCATCACTGACATAGAACAATGTATCTCAGGGTGATCTCTATAAAGATTGTTTTTAAAGAAGTGTGGATTCACATGCAAATATATGCACACACCATTTTTCTGAACCACTGGACAAGATTCTATTTATGATGGTTATTTTGAGGAATGGAGGAGGGGATGGGAAAGGAAACATACTTTTCTACCAATGCAGCCACAGTACTATTTTTATCCAACATCTTAAACGATAAAAAGCTAAATTTAACAGACTAGTTGATATATCATGACATTCTCATTAATTTTCTCAAGATCAACAATGATAGTGTGCTTATTTGCTGGGGATTCCTTCTTTTCAGATGCTAAAATGTGGGGGGAAAGTTTCATGAGGTCTACAACTACTTTCAAATGCTTCTGCTAAAGAAGTGTGGTGTGTGTGTGTGTGTGTGTGTGCATGTGTGTGTGTGTGTGTGTGTGTGTGCGTGTGTGTGTGTGCAGAAACACAGAGCATGCATGTATGTACAAAATGTTAACTGTTGAATCCACACTGTAGATACATGGGAGTTCATTGCCCTGGTCTGTCACCCTTTCTGTATATCTGAAAAGTTTCAAAGTAAAAAGCGAATGAAAATCAAATGAAACTAAATGATCAAAAGCATCCCACCATAAAACAAAGAGCTTTACAGATCTCCCGTCTTTCCACGTCAGGGTTAATGTGGATAGAGTTCAAGAGTAGCCACGTCAAGACGTCTGAAACAGACATCAAAATCTGAATTTTAAGACACACCAGAGAAAGCAGTGGTGCTGCTGGTCTGTAGTAGAACCCGTTCTCTGAAGGCATTTCTGTCCCGGCCTATAAAAGGCGAGGGCAACCCTATTAAGCGTAACCAGACTATTTAAACTGCTTAATCACTGTTGTAATCACAGTGCCTGCTTGGCTGGTAATGCCGTTTAAAAAACTCTGTAACCTATTTCAAACGCTTTTCTGGAATCTGTTCTTCCAGTTAGCATAAGGGAGACTCTTAAAAACCACGCACAGGGGGATGAAAAGCCAGGTGACTTTATCATTCTCTCCAGGCCCTGGGGGTGGCGGTGACTGCAGAGGAAAGTATGTCCCCGCAGGTCATTCTTCAGGGGGCGCGTTATGCTGCCAGTCCGGAGGACAGCTACCTCTCCCTGTGTCTTTCAGGGTCACTGCACACAGAGGTTTATTGCGAGTCACACAAACTCCAGCGTTTCCCACTCTGGGCAGTTCTCTGCAGCCACAACCCCGTCCCCGCAGCGTGTGGCGAGGGAGCCTGAGAGAAGGAACCATCCAAGGCGTATTTTTCATCATTTGACAAAATAAACCGTACCCTCCTCTTTGGAAAAGGGAAATCGTGCTTCTGCCGCGCCCAGGAGACATTTTTCACCAACATGTCTGTGACTGCTCCGTGCAGTCTGAACTCAGGACACTCCCGCTCCTGGAAAGCGGCGTGGCCCAGCCCGCCTGACAGGCAGCCAGCAGTACGGAGACAGAAATGCATGCACGTTACAGTGAGATTAACACCGTCATTATTTTTATCAGAAATATTTAAGGGAGTTGGTAGGCGGCCCTTATCTCCTCTCTCCCCTTTTACAAGGAGGAGAGTTAAAAGGCGTTTCTGCAGGAGGAGCCCCGCGTCTGCCCTGCGTCTGAAATGCCTGGAACGTGCAGGGCGCTCTGGCCAAGGTCCAGAGGCTCAGACTCCTTTTTCCCCTGCTGTTTGTGAGCTCAGGGCTGACTACTGTTAGCAGACATAGAGCTCTCTGCAATTCTCCCCTCAGAACCAGCTACAAGAAAACTCCCAATTATAGCCAAGAAACAGCCTTCCAAATACACACACCACAGTAATGCGGGCTGGAAACCAATTGGAAACATTTTGATTTGCCCTTTAAGGCCAGAGGCAGGCACTTAAGGCAAAGTCCTAGGATGTTCTGAAGAGCAGCAGGACTAAATTTAGCATCTAACCAGCAGTTGGCATATATGTAATGAAAGATTTAAAAGGGAAAAAATTCAGCCCACAGTAACAGAAGATGGAAGCGGATGAGAAAACAAGGCTCCTAATAAACAAATGCGCTTTTTTTTTTTTAAAAAAAAAAAAAAAAAAAAGGGTTACTCCAGGAATAAAACAGAGTGGTTATAATGTTACTACTTCTCATACACGCATCTCAGTTGCCTGATTGTTATTCATGAAAGTTTGTAAGTTGCTGACTGAACTGTGAGCTCCCTAATAGGAGGAATTCTGTCTTTCATGGCAACTCTGATGCTTAGTACGCTACCCTGCCTGGCGCATGTTAAGCACTACATAGATGCACATCGGTCAAGTGAACACATTAATGTGTGCGTGTTCACCGTACAGAAGCTTCTAGACTTGTAGGTAAGCATGAGTCTGCGTGGGTGGGCTGGTTGTGAGCTTTGTGGACCCGTCTAATGAAAGGGCTCTAGGTGGGAATGGCTGAAACCAGTGTTTCTGCCTCTACATCACTGCTCTTGCTGTCTACTAACCTGGAAGTCTTCGCTGCTAATAATCTACAGTTTCAGAGATAATATGTTTGGATCTGTCATGTTTTATAAGCAACACTTCAGAGTGAGATGCATGCAGTCAACTTAAACCTTAGGAAATCTCCATGAATATCGCAAAGAGCCCACATTCGCCTGGCTGGCCTCGGTGGAGGAGCAGCTGTGCAGTTTGCCTGGGGTCACAGAAGGAGCCAGAAGTTCCAGACAGAGGTGTACCAGATGCTGAGAGTTGCATGCTTTTTCTCTGAGTCAACTGACACGTCATCGCAAGGATGGACAGGAATCCAAACTACACTAAATGACACATATAAGACAAAGAAATTTAGAGTTAGGTTTATCTTGAGTGATACGCAGATTACCAAGGTGGTAAAGAACAAAGAGGCCAAATACTTACAGATCTGAATGAAAGATGAGCCTTGAGCAATTCCTACAGCTGTCTTTTTTATTTTCTTTCTTCACTTGATGGACCCTAGAGTTAGACATTCATTTGTACCACTTTCTTTTTGTCTTTCAATGTTGTGTTAATGAAGCCACTTAACAAAAATGATATAACTGAAGAAGAATCTTGCAGTGTTTGGCTCCAATTGATTATAAGAATTTTTCTTTGATGACTTTTATCTCCCCTACTGTTCTTGGACTTTTTAAGATAGTCACCATAGCTCTAAAAACAACACACACACACAAACGCTAATCTTTTCATTAAGCACGAATGGCACTTAGGAAATAATAGCACTATTATCAACTAAAAGATGTTTTTTAGTCATACAGTTCCTTGCCACAGAATACAGAATCAGAGGTATAAATAATAACGGAGGTATAAATAATAAGGATGTGTTCCAGATACCAGAGTGAAAAAAATTATCAAATAGGTAAATTAAGCTCAAGTCTACAAGGACGACAACGTGAAATTGAGCTAAGTTAACTGGCGGCAGAGACAACCACCAACACCTAACAGGTTTCCTGGTCCATGGTGAGCCCTTACGAAATATTTAAATAGAAGATGGAGGCCTGTTTGCACAGACCTGAAAATGCTTTTAAAATAAAGAAAAAAAGATCTATTTAATAATTATGCATAAAAAGCTGAAAACACAAGAGCATGGCTCCCAATTTAATTAATATATACACTGTTATTGGATTTTTTGAATTTTGATGCTAGGAAGAATAGAGAACCAACAGTAGAACTCTGAGGCCTGATGTGGGTTTTGATGGAGGTAGGAGTAGGTGAACAGTCAAGTGCAGTCAACGGTGTGGGGAAGGGGGCACGTTAATTATGAGCCACTCCAGTGGTCTTCAGAGCTTCGCCTGTGGGATAAATTGAAGCTTGCATCGAAATGCTTTTGTACAGCTGAGAATGCTGATGGCTTTGCTTCAAATCCTGGACAAAGTTAAAAGCGACCTTAATGTGTTAGAGTCCCACCCTCTACTTCCCAGGTGAGACTGAACGGCACAAAACATGAAGGGTTTTGTTCAAAGGCCATGGGGCAATCAGTAGCAGAAATAGAGCTAGAAGCCAGGTCTCACCTTCCATTCATTTAACACATTTTAACAACTAATGCTTTGTAATATATATATATATATATATATATATATATATATATATATATATATAGTTTTTTGAGGGCGTTAGTTGTGTTTTTAAAATGTAATTAACTCCATATGAATATTTTTAGGGGATTCTATTAATCAATTTAACACAGTATAAAAATCTTGAGATGAATGAATGTATCTTTAGCATGTTTTTCTTTTTTAAAATTAATTTGAAAGAGAAAGGAAGGGAGAAAGAGAAACATCGATGTGAGAGAAAAACTTTGATCATTTGCCTCCCATATGCACCATGACCAGGGATTGAACCCGCAACCTAGGTACATACCCTGACTGGCAATCGAACCCACAAACTTTCAGGGTATGTTCCAACCAACTGAGCCACCCACCAAGGCATATCTTTAGCTTTTGGTGCACAGTTTAATCACTAAAAATTGTTTCATCTACCTGGTATGCTCTACTTTATTACAATTAAGTATAGTACTTTAATATTCCCCAATCAATGCTTCTGTACTGAAGTGAGGAGTAGGAAATATTCTTTTCCGTTACAACACTGAAAAATTTGCCTTCAAGTTTGTCTGTACTGTAAACATCGCAAACATAATCTCCAATCCACTGAAAACAAAAACAAAAGCAGAACCCAGGTTAGTGTCCTTTGCACTACCGTAGCAATTCTGTCTCCTCCTGAGCCACCGGAAGGCCTATTTGCTACAACCAAAGAGTAGGCTAATCATCCTTTTCTACACGCATTAGGAAACTGAGTTTTACTCCTCTGGATTTTACTTTGTTGCTTTCGCCGACTCTTTTCTGGGCTAGGTGGAGAGACTGACAGTAAGCCGTACAGTCCAGGGACTGAGATTTTTATAGATTTCTTTTTCTCATTTCCATCGTGAATCTTTATCACAGCGTTTGAATGGGCAACTGTTTTCCCAAAAAGGGAATTGACAACAGCGAGAGCTGTTCTGAAGCACGGCCAGCTGGCCGGGACCGCACTGGGTGATGCAGTGCAGTGCTGTTGCCACAGCGGGCTCACCTCTCAGAAGCACCCAGGGAATCTGGTTATACAACCTCTTCGGGCAGTTCCCGTGTGGGAGACTCCTCGCCAGTTAAAAGGAAAAACAACTGGGCCCATTCCGTCCTCTCTTCACTGGGTTTGACTTACTCCATTTGAAAAATGTGGTTTCAAAAACAAAGTGGAAACAACAATATGCTGTATTTGGTCATTTAAATAGAAAGAGAGGTCCCAAAGTACATTTGAAAATGCAGTGTTTTTGTTCTCCACCCCATCCCCCACCACCAATATATATTTTTATTGACTTCAGAAAGGAAGAGGGGGATTTAGAAACATCAATTAGAGAGAATCATTGATTGGCTGCCTCCTGCATGCCCCCTACTGGGGATCAAGCTTGCAACCCAGGCATGTGCCCTTGACTGGAATCGAACCCAGGACCCTTCATTCCATAGGCTGATGCTCTATCCACTGAGCCAAACCAGCTAGGGCTTTTTCTTTCTTTCTTTTCCCCAGACTAATCATTAGTGACCTTGGTATACAGAGTACAGCATTTAACTTAGTGATTTGGCTATAAATTGTAACGGAAGGCAGTTAGGTGTAGCAGAATAAAATGCTAAGATGAAACTACTATTTGAGCATCAATATTGTGGTCCTCTGGAGTTATTTTATTTTTTTATTGATTTCAGAGAGTAAAGAAGAGAGAGATATAGAAACATCAATGATGAGAATCATTAATCAGCTGTCTCCTGCAACCCCCCTACTGGGGATCGAACCTGAAACCCGGGCATGTGCCTTTGACTGGAATTGAACCTGGGACCCTGCAGTCCACAGGTTGATGCTCTATCCACTGAGCCAAACGGGCTAGGGCCCTCTGGAGTTTTGTTTGTTTTTAGCAAGGAGAGCACTTGATAAGCATTTCTTTGGTACAAGTACTGCTCTAGGCAGACACGGCAAGATCCCTGCTTCTAAAACTAGCCTTTCAGGAGAATCTCCCGGGGAACTTTTGAAACATAAATATTCATGACTAGCACTACGATCTTGGGCAAGACAATTGTGCCTGGAGAAACTTCTGGATCATTTCCTCATTTCAGTTTACTTTCTCACCCCCCTTCCCCCCCCAAACACACACACACCTAAAACACCTCACTCCTTGTGGGAAGGATTAGCCTGAAATAGTGTAGAGATCTGAGCACTTTTCCCCAACTAGGAGCTGCCTTTGGGTGATGGAGATGTCCCCTGAGGGAAGGAAGCCTGGTGACCAGTCTTTGCACCTCCAAGCCCACAAGAGCAAAGAAAACCTCCAAACTGTCAGAGTGCCAGTCACCTTGGTCACCTTCCCCAGGAAGGCCAGCCTTGAAATGTGGTGAAATTCACTGCTGGCCTCTGACTTGCCTCAATTCAGGATCACAAAACATGCTTTTATCAACATTACAATTTCACAAAGAACATTTGACGTTTTCCCTCCTCTGGGATTAGTCCCTGAAGAAAAATGAAGCTGCCAATAGCAAACTGCTTTGCTTGAATGGAAACTAGATCAATGCGGATTTGACGTTGAGATAACAAGAGTGTGTGTCCCTCCTTTTCCCCTCTCAGCTCCCTTTGTAGGTCACTGTGCAGACTGTGCCACCAGGTGAAACTCGAGCTATTTTCTGTTTGGGAGGACTAGGACTTTATAAAACTTCATGGCAAAACAATGCTTGCCAAGTGTGCGTTCAATAGTTTTATGGGGAAACCAATGGGCTCATGGCTCTTGGCAGGATTAGCACTCCCATCATGTGCATGGCCTGCTTTAAAAACGGGCAACAGAAATGCCCGCGGGCAGAAGGCCCCAGTTAACAGTCATCATAGAGAAAGGGCAGAAGGTAAATTAAAATAACAAGCAAACAAACAAACAAACAAACAAAAAGAAAAATGAAAAAAGAAGAAAAGGAAAATACGTTGAAAGCGCTTTTTCCATAGGAAAAAAATATTTTATTTTTTTAAGAACAAATTCGGTTTGAAACAGACGTGGAACGTGACTCACGGATTTCATTGTCTGGGGCTAACTGCAATGTGGAACTAAAGCAGACTGAAAACCTATGACAGGCTATGAAAATAAAACAAAGAAAGAAAAAAATATTTATAACTCAAGCATAATACTGTGTTACTTACAAATTGGACAACGAAATTTTAAATAAATATTCATGGTACATAATTACGGCACAAATATGCAGCAATTTGGCAACCTTTTATACCATTTTTTTTCCTCATTACAGTGCAAAGGGGAATGACACTGCCGTTTAACAAGCTGTAGCTAAATACATTGCAAAATTCAGATTTTATACAAAACATCTTGCTTAGACTTTATAAAAAACCAACATTGCTCTATGTACACAATCTGGGTAAGAAAAGCCATTTCTGTCTTGTTTGCATGTGTATTTTTATTAAAAAGGTGAATAAGGCTACTGTTAACACCCCAAATCCATATACAGTAAAATCTGGACCTATATACAGCATCTTCACTTAAACATTATGGTGCAAATTCCAAAGTCGGGTGACTACGGATGATAATACAAGCAAGGCATTTACAGTAACTTTCCAAAGCTGAACCAACTTCAAATAAAGGGACAGTTGGTAGATTGTCATATTCTGCACCAGACACAAAACAGACGCACAGAACACTTTTCAATTGGTCGCAGGTAACTCTTCATCAATTCATCTGATTTTTCACAGTTTAGCATGTAACCAAAATGTAGCCAACTGATGATACACACATTTGATTTCATTACAATCAGACTATTTCCCATTTTTCCCCTTCTTGCCCCTCTCCCCCATACTAAAGGTAATTTTTGATGGCTTACAAGAAAATCTTGTATGAATGCACATAAAGGAGAAGGTTGGGGTGATGGAAAGAATTACATATGTACTGTGGCTGGTCACCATGGCAACCTTCCACAGAAATATGATATAGATATATATAATATATATTGCAGATATATATTATACATATATGTACACATGTATACCACACACCCACTCATACATACACACACGCACTTTGGACCAACATCATTTTCAGGTTCAGAAAATAGAGAAGAATAATTTCTGCTGCAACTCATTTTTGCAGGTATTCACTGAAGGTTCGAGAACCTTAAAATGCTGTTGCTAGTTTGTTTTTTTTCCCTCCCAATTCAGAAAGCAAAGTGTTACCATAGAAACAGGACTATGTTAAAGATGTCTATTTTGCATAGCACATAAAAAGTAGGTTTCCTGTTTACTCATTTTGTTTCCCAAAAGGGAGGGTTGGGGGGTAGGAGGAGGGAGGAGGGAGCTAAAGCCAAACTTTCGGCTGAACCGCCCCCCCTGGATGTGACCCGGTGGATTCTAGTGAACACTTCAGCCATAAGGCAAGGGAAAACACAACACAGAAAATAAATGCCGGAACATCTTGTCATTGTTAAATATATGATGCAGTAACATCGATTTCCTGGTGTTCGGGGCTTGCATTTCCTAGTCTACAGTTACGTGAGACGCCTTCAGAGGACTTGGTTATTTTTGTATTTGCTCTCATTATTGTTATTTTTGGAGTGATGTTGTTTTTCCCAGAAGTAGCTGTCCAATTTTTTTTTTCCTTTTGTAAAGCACTGAGCATTGGGACCACTTAATTGCCACAAGTGAATTTCACATCTTCTGGTGTACATTGTGTGCAATCTTAAAATATATATTAGTAAAAATCTTTCACTTTATATCCCTTGTGTTCTATACACCTATTATAAATACATCCTATCCTCCTTCTCCCCCTCGATATCATAATTTATTTCCGTCTTAAGGACTCTAAGAGGTTTGCCATATGTGCTTCACCTTGACCCAGAGCACCTGCACTCGGCCTTGCTCAGTACCTACGCCGCGGTCCCCGCAGCCCAGACAGCACCGCCATAAACCAAAGTGTTATAAGGCTCGATCGGGAGGAGGGGTGGGGAGGGGGCTTTGGGGGGAACAGGGGAATCTGACCTACCTTTTACATGAGAATTCTTTAATAATGTTAATGATGATGGAATTACAGCCTGTTTGACCTTTGGCTTTTAAACTTCTAGGTCAGATTTGGCTCTCTGCTCTTCTTCTAAATGCTTTCCCTGTGTTTAATAAAATGTGATAAGTATAGCAGCTGAGTCTGCTTTAGACATCATCCCAAGCAGACCGACTTTCCTACAGCCTCGGAGCTGTACATCTTATTGCCAGTACCACAACAGTCCTGCGGGATCTCCCCGCCCCGCCTTCTCCCTTCCCTCTCCAGGCCTGCTCCTCTACCAACAATGACCCTTTGTTCCACCCAGTGAAGAGGGACTCTTCTTTTCCTGCAAGTTGCTATTTGATAAGAGTGAATTCCTTCCAATGCACCCTAATCCACTGTGTGTGTGTTGTTGTCTCCTACTTGCCTCTTAAAATCGTAGTGAAACCAAAGTGCTGTGCTACCTAATTGGGTCCCCCGCCCCCCCCTTTTCCCAACTTTCTGTTTCAGAGGCAGCAGCGTTGAACTGTGTTCGCAGACAGCCCTTTCCCCCTTCCCCCACCTCCTTCCACCGGCTCCTAGTCTTCCTCGCTGGCAGCCTAGCATCTGGCTGGAAGGCTCCTTCTTAGCAAACACAGTTTCTAGAAATGTATCATATTATTATCCATTCGACTGTAGCTGTTTGTTGCAAACGGATGGAGTAGGAGACCCCCAACGTGAATGTTCCATTCGTGACGCAGAACGTGGCGTGAGGGGAAATCACATGGGAAGTACGGCAGAGCCCTGGATGACGGGAGTGTGCAACCGTGAGGCCTACACGCTAGCGCTCTCTGCAAGCCCCACCGAGCCAGAGGTCTATGCGACACACGTCGAGGGGCACACCCGAGGCAGAAGACGGCGTTTCCAGGCGGGGCATCCCAGGGCATCTACGCCTAGGACGCTCAAGGGCTCTCTCGCGTCCACCCGCCGCGGTCTGCGCTTGGCTGCGGTGCAGGCCTGCGTGACCGCGGCACATGGCTTCCAGGAGGACAGGGGTGAGGCGAGCGCCGGTCCCCACGGGCGCCCTCTACACAAGTCTTCCAGCTGTCGGTGCGCATCTGGATTCACCGCGGCCGAAACGCTACAGACTAGGTAAGCTGTCCAGCTCAACGGGGCCCTTCGGAGAAGGAGTGTCCCCTCCACCCCCGCTGTGCTTCAGTCCACTCGAGACACAAGGGGTCAGCCGCGCCCCCGCGGGCAGGTGGGAGGGCGGGCGGCAGCAGGACAGTCAGTTTCCTCCTCCGGGAAAGCGAAGGCACCGCCACGTCTCGTCTCAGACCTTGTAGTAAATGTTCGCGGGGCTCTGGGGGGGCATCTCCTGGACTATGTACACGGGGTGCCCGTAGTCCCCGCTGACCTTCTCGTAGTGGGGGCAGAAGACACTGTCCGCAGTCCTCAGCGGGATGATAATGTCACTGGGCTCCGAGCCGTTGTTGTTGCCGCCGCGCTTGGGGGTGGCCAGCGTGCTGAGCGACAGCGTGGCCGTGTGCTGCGGCGAGTGCTTGCGGTGCCTCCGCCGGTACTTGAGCAGCAGCACCACCAGCGTGATGATGATGACGATGAAGATGATGCATCCTGAAGCAATCCCCGCGAATAAGGCCACTTCGGAACCGAGGATATTGTTCCCGGAATGCCCGGCGCTGTTGCCGTCGGTGCTGGAACCTGCAAAGGCGGAGAAAGCACCACCACCGTTAGCGCTGCCCCAGCTGCTGCTCGTAAGGACCCTGGGAAGCGAGGACATGAAGCGGGGCCGGAGCTTCAACGGGCGGCTAGGCTTTGACAAACCAATTACCTCGGGTAATAGCTAAACGGAAAAGGCAGAAGTCAGCAATCGATGTGAAAGGAGATGTGACTCGAGGTCGGATTTTCATGCTGCTCTCAAATCACATCGTTCCCTTTTTCATACATCATCATCCGTCCGCCGCCGGGATGGGCCGTGACAGCCAGCCCTTGCTCTTGCTTCACGCCTGAACCCACGTCAGCCAGCCTGCGGCCACAGCAGGCGCCTGGCTGTCAGTGTCTGCTGCCCACGCTGCACTGCCTGCTTTACTCCAGGAAAGGTGGGTTCCGGGGATCCAAGCCGGGGATCCAAGCCGCCTGCCTTCTCCAGACAAGCCCCGCCCACTGGCAGAGCCACGCAGGCAGCCCGGGAGTGATGGGGCCTGGGAAAATGTTCAACTCCTCACTCGTTTGTATTATTTGATTTACACTTAAAATATATTTGGAAGGCAGCAGAAACTCTCATGCTGAACAGACTGCCAACCCAAATGTGAAGCACTAAAAAATTGCCTGGCATCATTATATTACCCATTTATCAGTTTGTCACAAGAATTTGACACATCTTGTCACTGAAAGTTAGAAATAACAACTTCCCTCCTTGACGCTTGGAAAGAGATGGAATATTGCTACAGATGCTAAATTCACACGGCTACTAACCAGGCGTACGGATCCCTAATACAAAAACTGCTGAGGTCTGCTCAACAACTTCCATATATAAAAAAAAATCATTAGCATGGTAACAAATACATAGCTGTTTGTTCAGACTGTTAAGAAAATGAAGTTAAATGACAGCCAGTTTTATCTGGTATTGTAAACTTTTGCCAGGGATCTGTTTAATATTTTATATTACACTGACTATGTAAAAAAAGTTTTTTGATGATAATCGCCTGAAAAAACACAGTATTATGTAATATTTTAAGATGTTGCCATCTAAAATGTAGAAGAGGATCATTCAGGCTCTTTGTGGATTAGATATAATTAGATGAGGGATTAGGACATTAATTATATATACATTAGCATCGGCTTTAAGCTAGTGTTGCAACCAGCACAATAAAGTGCCGGCCAATGAAAATAACTCTGTTCTGAGAAAATAGTGCTAATAACTGGCACTTACATCTGATGAATTCCACTCTTCCGATTGGAGGACTTTTGCAGGAATGAATTATTTTGTTCTTACTGGGCAATTAACAACAGCTAACTGAGAGCAAAGATGACTGACGTCAGTAACTACGAGGTAATCCTACTGGTGTAGAAGTACCTTGACTCTGCTCTACCTCTTGAGATACTAAGTGTACGGTGCACACAGACTACACACACAGTCATGCTGCTATACCTGGATTTGGTTTGACAAAGGGACTTGTTGTTGAGCTTCTTCCATTTGTACCAGCTTCTAGTTCTGGACGTCTTGTTGGATCATTATGCCTGGTTGACCCAGCAGAACTCGCATCTATATGAAAAACAAATGATTACTTACCGCACAGACATCTGATAAGATCTAGCTTTAGGAACTGGATATATATCTCAAGAGGCATGAATAGCAATGAACATAAGATTCTTTATGCAAAGGACTACGAGGTACAAGAATATAATGTTCCTTTTAAAACAAAACGGTTATACTAGTTATTTCAGAGGTTTAGATTGGGAGGCCATCTGTGGAAACTATAGGGATTCTTGCACTTGGCAGGCAGAGCATTGCAGATGACATTTCAATTTAACTGCGCAAGTTGATTGACTACTATACCAATTTCTAATTAGAAGAGTAATTCGTTCTGCACAAGAGGTTATCTATATGTGAAAAGGCTCAACAAACAATAGTCCTCTGTAGTCAAGATGCAGAAATGGGCAAAATTGCAGAAACTTAGTTTTCTTTCTGGATATTTTAATTTTGAACCATAGAGGTGGTTTGCTTTTGAGAAGAAAAATATACATACACGTATATGGCAATAGACATTCTACCTGGCTGACCTTAACTTTTACCTCCAATAAAAGAAATCTGTTACAGTGACTTGAGGAAATCTCAGTGGCTCAAGGTACAGAGAAAGGATTGCTTTCAAAACTAAACTGAAGAGTGACTGAAGGCGAGTGTTAGCAATACTGGTGCCACGCTAGCTGGGGGGCTCAACCAGATTACAGTGGCTTCATGAAGCAGCAGATGGTCTTTACCTTGTCCAACTTTCATGAGGATCTTCATGGCTCTTGTCTGGCACACCCCTCCCTCCTGGTTATCCAGGCCCTCCAAAGACCCATTTGATGTAGCTGATTGAAAATAAAATGGACAAAACAAAAAAATAAAGAAAAATCAGGAAATCAATAAGCCAACTTTACATGAACATGAAATGTCTGAAAACAATTTGAAAAATAAGAATTCACTCTTAGTCATAAGTTTTCTGAAAGTATGGGATGCTGAAAGTCAAAAATAAAAATAAAAAAGAAAGAAAGAAAAATGGATACTGTCAACACTGCCGCATGTATGCTATCTGGTTTCACATTTACTTAAGCACTTTCTCCTTCCTTCATGACCAAGTGGTTTAGTTAAGAGTACACAGATAAAAGGCACAGCATCTTCCAAAAAAGCTTACTGACTATTTCGGGGTCAGACTCAAAAGAGCAAAGTAGTTACTACGGTAATTTCAAAACGTGGTAATCATCACACAACACCTGCTTCCTCTACTACAGATTTCCTGCCTCAAGAACAATTAGCTTGATGCGCCCTGTTTGTCAAGCATCCAAGTTCTGTAAACACGAAAAGATTCCCACACCCCCTTTTTCTTTCCACAGCCTTCCTCGAGCTTAAAAAGTACTGTATACGCCCTAGAATTCAGCTTTTCAAATTCTGAAGTTTGCCCCCCTCATTTTGTAGTCAACTACAAAGAACGAGTGTGTTGTTATTAACTGATGTCAACCTTGGTCAAAGATTCAACCACGCTCCCTGTTTGGGGACAACTCTGGATGGAGAGAGGGGGACCCACACATCCCACTGCTCTGTTTGGTCCTGGATATAGGGCGAGGGTTCTAGCAGCCACCTATCTCATTCCCTTTCTATTTCAAGAGGAACTGAAGGAGGAGGGACAAGAACATCTGACCACATTCAGAATTTCCTTTTAAACAATCCATGCCCTACTCCATTTGGACGTGTTCTTGTTCTGTCCTTTTAGGACGGTGAGTTCTCTGAATTGCTTTGTAACTAAAGCTGCAAAAAGATAGGCTGCCAGGCACTTTGCTGAGGAACAGGAATTAAATTACAGGTCAAGTTCCAGAAGAGAAAAGAAGGTGGGGAGTGCTAGACATTTTCATTCCTCCACAGTTCAAGGGGCAAGGAACAGAAGTGTTTCATAATACACTTCTGCAATGTAAATCATTCTCTACTTTGATTATGAAAGTCTTCTCTACTAACATTATATATTTAAAGGCACAGAAAAGGGCACAGACTTTCTGATAAAAATAAACCCAAAAGACATTTTTAAAATGGGCTGTTTGTTTTCCAAATGTTGGGTGGGCCAGCAAACAAATCTGGATGCATGTAGAGAAATATGCGTGTCGTGGATAATTATATGAACTGGACAATAAGACACTTATTTACTTGTCTCTGTATTCTTGAGTGATCGACTTTTACTTTCATGGTTTTCCTTAAAAACAATGGCCACCTCTTGTATGTATAAATATCTCTTTGCTTATCTGAGTGTTTCCTTAAAGTTCTCAGTCTCACAATCATATCTCACTCTTCTGCTACTGCTGATTCTGATTTTCTCCTGGGAAACTGGGCAAAAGTTGCCATAATAATTTTATGGGATAGAAAGTAGGTAGTAGCCTCTTGCAGACTGTTAAGAAAATGTGTGGCAGCAAAGCTAAAATAAATACTTAAAAACTAAAAAATATGAATCTAAATAAATCATCTAACCCCCCCGCAATTTCTTCATTTTTCTCTTTCCCCTTTCCCTTCTCCAAAACAGTGCCTAAATTTCAAAGTTCCTTTTCCTCTTAAAGACCTAGAACCGTATGGAGATCTATGAGCAGGCACTATTTCTGGATAAATATAGAGCAGTGTTATAGTTTTTTCTTAATTATTTAGAGCTTTCTCATTTGATCTTCCTCAAAAATTAAAATATGTTTTCATACAGAAAGAAACTAGAAAAGTAATGTCTTTTTTCTGGCTGCTGGGTTTACTTAGCTCAAGTGAAATCTCTGTTTCCAAATGCATACACACATAAATGCACCCATAGGCAAATTTACCCAAACTCAAAATTAAATGACTTTTTCTTGTTTAACACTAAGCTGGCAAGTGATAAAAATAGGAGCTGAAGGGTGCTGTGCAGAAAAAAAAAATAGGAAAAATATAGATTTATTTCAATCTTGAGAAGGAAAGGTCAAAGATTTAGGTCTCAAAGAAAAAAAAACTGAACGGCAGAAAGGGTAAGATAAGGCAGGACGCAGAAGAGTCACTGGCAAATACAATTAAAAACGACATCTGCAGAGGTAGAAACGAGGTAACTACTTCTACTCTGTCACCCTGGAAGCACAGGAGGTGCCCACAATTGCAGTGACTTTTTCTTTAGATTTTATTTGTAGCTCAATGCCTTTCCTCAATACCAAAGACTCTGTGCAGAGCTCCCTTGGGTCCAGACAACCCCCAAACATAAAGAACGCTGAAAGTATTCAAATTAAATTGCAACCTATAATTTAGCATCCACAGACTATAAGATGGCAGGAAGAACATTGTGAGAATGACAGTGCATTATGCCCTGTGAACAGTTGAAATTTTGTGTATTCCCTGGGGAGAAAGAAGCCTCTAAGCCCTGTTGTTGCAGAGAGGGGAACCCATGGATGCTACCCTGGCAGAGGTCTTACACAACTGAAGCTACTGCTGATGGCGGAGGGTGGGGGCCCGTGGAGAGAGTGGGGCCGAAGGGGAGAGCTGGCCAAGAGGCAAAACACTGTGGGTGAGGACAGCGTTTCTCCTACATTCTGCTTCATTCCACTTTAAGTCAACTTGGAAGTTGCAAAAGCTACTGGAAGACATTGAAAAATTCATTACCGATGTTAAAACAGCACAGGAACACTTGGCTATTTAAAAAGGGGCTAACTATTGGGGGGGAAAGGAGACATAGGTAAAACTTGACAATAAAAAAAAAGAATAAAGAAATAAAAAGGGGCTAACTTTTAAAATACAGTTAGATATTCCGCCATGAAAATATTTTTGCCCTAAATTAGGAATGACCTAAATTGTCACAGAAAACCCTGCTTTAAGATGTTACTACTAACTGAAATTTCAGCAGGTAAACTTTATAGCAAGCATAAAATAATTCAGAGTAACCTCAACTTATTTTATGTTGGATCCCATAGTCAAAATTGACCTACCTCCTCTCTACTACTTCCTCATGGGGAGTGTAAGGGGGTGTGGTTCTCATTCTAGGGGTCTCCCTGCCCCCACCTTGAGAAATTGCAGAGCCAAGTGGCCTGTCCTGATTGTGCGTGTCCCTTGGCTGGCAGAGAATGCTGAAATAAAGCCGCAAGCCCCATCGTCTGCTTTCTCCTGCAACAGCCAGTTACCAAGAAGCTTTAAAAGGCTGAGTGGCTGACTTTGAAAAACAACAAGAAACTGCTTATGCGTGGGAATAAAATCTATTTCCATTTCAGAGGAAATGGAATTATTTTTATTGCAATTATTTTTATTATTGATTGGAATGTATTGGGGGAATTTTTAACATAAAGGAAGTAAAAATAAATTGTTACCTCATTCTACATTGTTTTTCTTTGTATCTCTCTACAAGCATTATCTAATCCCACCACAATCAGAATTACTAAATGGATAAAATTGCACTGAATCATTTAGAGACAGAAAAATAACATGGTTATACCTAAGCTTTTTAGACCCCAGACATTTTTGTTCCTTGGCCCAGGGTAAAAAAAAAAAAAAGACTTTATAAAATTAAAAATTACTAGAAAAATTTCTCCATGCAGTTAGCAAATCGGTTTAATAAAAATACATGGGCATTTTATAGCCTGCTTTTAAAAGCTTTTGCTTCAGGGATCTAATTGCATGTACTGAGTATACTGAAAGCACTATATTGTTCCCCCAGGGCCTGGTTTTCAGTGGGTGGAGATCATTGCTCAGCAAAAAAGTACCCTGAGTTCACACTGCCTAAAAGTCTTCTTCATATTTTAAAACTACACAGCCAACGTCTGTGGTTTCCCATTAATTTGCACATGAACTTATCTGCAGTTCCTGCTCACTGGGAATAGTATACTGGTTATCTGAGTAGAAAAACAGAGCACCAGTGAGTAAAGCAGACTGAAAGGGCAAGAATATTTCTGGCCGTGTTTTTTAGACTGTGACCAGGGAGAGGAAGTAATATTGCACTTAAAACATGTCTTCATTAGGCTGTTATTGCTCTGCACCCAGGAGGCTAAGCTGCTGCACTGGATCTTGGCTGTTTTTTAGTCCATTGTATCCATAATGTTGTGTTAATCAGATGGAGAATTCAACTGCTGGATTGGTGCTGACATATGGGTTGCAAAAAGGTTAGAAATGAGGGCAGCACAAAAAAAAAATCCTACAGAATCATAGCTTCACTATGAAGGAAAATTCTTAGGTTATAATGGAAAGAATGAATCATCAACATATACTAGTGCTTTGGAGAATATTTCAAACTACTCTAAAATGTAGCTTATTGCGATGGGGCTGGGTGGGTTAGGGAGATGGGTGGACACTCAAAAGCAAATATTTTTATTAATTTCACCAAAGAAGTCCACCAAAGAGAGAGAGAGATAATATGTATACAGGGTCAGGAAAATCTGAGTTCAGTTTTCTAGCAAGAATGAACACCTTGTCTTTCTATAAAGCTTATGCATAACATAGTCACTATTATTTGAGTATGAAACAGCATTTTATGAGCATTCTCAAAATCACCCTCTTTGCCCTTACTCTCCTTTCTACCACGTCATCATATGCTGGCCCTGCTAATTTTGATTTCTTAGACCAACCTTCCTACACACTAGTCTCCTTAAGCTCAACAGTCTTCTGAAAACCAGAAGCCTATTACCTGGCAAACATAGGAACTAAAAGAAGCAGAATCAAGTGAGGAATATGGAAAGTAAAGCCAAGACATTAAAATAAACATGGCACTGAGACAAGGCTACTGTTTTCCTCTACCAGGGCTAACGACTCTGAGTGTCTAAAAGAAAAAAAAAAATGGAAATGAGATATGTAAGTTGAAAAACAAGGAGGCTGATAAAAATATAATTACTTAATGCCAACATACAACCCAGGAAGCTGAGCTCTGTCTACTTAACACCCCGACATCAGTTCAAATTCAAATGTGTGATGCAAATTCAAAATATGTACTAAAGAAACAGAGATCCCATTTTCTATAGCTCAAATGAAGACAGTTTAATGCCTTGGGTACCATGGTTCTCCTTTCTGATACCAAATTAAAGGATGGGGGAAACCAATCTCACCTGGAAATGATAATGTTCCCTGAGTGCCCAAAGGTCAAGACTTTTAAAAAAGTAATAAAAATTAATATACAGAAACATCTGTACATGTGCCAAAAGGAAGAAGAAAAATTAACTTTTTCTAACTTCTCCTTTTTGTGTGTTTCTTTGTTGGATTTACTGTGAAAGAAACGAGGAATATACCACCACGACTTTCCAACAGCCCTGCTATTTTTGCTTGGCATATTATTTTTAAAAAAAGCTCCACATTCTTTCAAATACCATGGCAGTTTATCCCATAATGCCTGCTCTTAGGGTAAAAGTTTTATGAATACTTCTTAAATGGCCTCACACAGGAGAAAAATACAAAGGCACATATTTTCAAAAGAAACTGTATACCCACAAAAGCTTCTTTTTTTTTTTAAGTTCTCCACTTGATAAGATAGCGCTCAGTGGCATTTGATTACCTGATTTTAGTGTGGGGGGAATAGTTCCCAGTTAAAACACTGGATAAGCTCCTCGTGATGCAGGGTGTGTGTGTTTCTCACCCAAGAAAACCATGTTCCAGTGTGAGTGGAAGAATCATTTAAATTGAAACCACATCGCTATGATTGTGCTAGAAAACTTTAAAGCAGTAAATCAGGCATTAAGCAGTAATAACTGTCTCAGCACCAGTGACTTCCATACAACACAATTACTTATGTTTCTCCACTAGACAGAACGATTTGGAAAAATGAATTTAAAAATGAAGTCACAATTTAGACCTTCCCTCTTGGATTCTAGCATTAAAATATGAATAGAGATACCAGGTATTGAGTATAAGTGGATAGTCTTAATAAAATGGTATAATTTTATTTCCACAATTTCAAATGTTCATCATGAATGATAGGATTAGGATGTTATATTGACAGCTCAGAAAAAAGAGTTTTTAAAAAATGTAACAGCCTTAAAACAGCTTAGTAAACTGTCTTTTTGAGTTCACTGAAAGATTTAATGACATATATTACTTTGTCATTTTACATTACTTTTTTGGGAAGACAGGAGACAAGACATTGTAGATGAGAAAATGTGCCCCTCTCGTGGCATAATAGTTTAGATGGACATGATTTTATTTGCTTTGACAATTTAGACACCAATGGTAAGTCCAAAGGTACCAATGTGATATATATTATTATAGCTCATATCTCATACATCAGATGAGACTTGGACATTGAGGGTCAACCTACTGAGAGAATAGTAACAATATAAAGTAATAAATACCACATTTAGAACATAAGAAATTCTGTCATAGCTTGCTCATAAAAAATTTTTATCCTCATCAAGGATATGTTTATTGAGTTTAGAGAGTGGAAGGGAGAACGAGAGAGAGAGAGGCATCAATGTGAGGGAGAAACATCAATTAGTTGCCTCTTGTATGTGTCCCAGCCAGGCCGAACCCACAACTTAGGTATGTTTCCTGACCAGGAATTGAACTGGGACACTTAGGTGTATGGGATGATGCTCCAGCCAACTGAGCTACACTGTCCAGGATACTCGTACAATCTTTTCACTATTAAAAACTGTATACAAAGATCAAGTGATGATCATTGAAGATGCGAAGACCCACAGTTATCTTCGATAAATAGTCCTGAAAAGTCACTGATTACATACCATCCAAGTGAAAAAGATGGGAAGAGAAGTGGTGAATGTGTGTGTATGTGCATGTGTGTGAATGTAAGTGTATGCACACCTCAGGGGTATATATCACTGAACAAAAATACCCACCAAGTATTAACACTTTTGTGAGAAAGATCAGATAGTCCTGGCAATAAATTACATGTCCTCCTACTTTTTTACGAGAGGCCTGATTAAACACATGAGATCTTTTCTGAGTGGTTTACTTTATTTCCCCTTAAAATATGGCTTTCAATACATGTTGTCTTGATTTTTAATGAATTCTGCTGAGAAAAAAAAAACATCCCTTGCTAAGTCTAAGATTTTATTGCTAAAAAATGATAATGATTTTATGCAGGTGGAATCTCTCATTAGGTAAAAAAAATTCAACATGAGTCCATAAAAAAAAAAAAGCTTTTTATCGAACATGCTTTAGGGGAGTTTGTCTTAGCATCACAGTGATTCAGACAAAATTAACATCATGAGAATGTGATAATCAACAATAAAAGGATAATTACTTTTATACATAAAAGTGAACCTTACCATGGGCCAAAACCTACTAAAAAAGACGAATTGTGTTTTAAAAATAGGTGCCCAGATGACTACTTCAATATAATAACCACACTCACATTTAAAAAAAGAGAGAATGATGTAAGAGTTCTAAAGATAAAACATAATTCCCTATTGTCTATATTAGTTTAATTTAAGTATTCATATTTTTAAAAATGAAACTTTCCGGTCAAAAGATACCGATACTATCCAATGAAAATATTCTGACACATGAAGAAGCATGTGTTTGAGTGAGTGATTCTTTCTAGCACACACTCCATTGCTCACTCCTGAGTTTTTAACCGTCTTAATCACTAACATGTCTTTGTGGGACTATGGAAATGTCTAGCTAGCAAAGGACCAGAGTAAAATGTTCCTGGTGGGGAGGGGTGCACATCCCACAGACCTCTTGCTTATTCTACGGTCACTAATTGCATGCAATGATATTAATGACCCCGTAATCGCCAGACCCCAGCACTGAGGTGGAAAACATCCATCTGAGGCCGCGCACAGCGCTGGGTGCTGGGGCGTCACCAGTGACTGAATTAATGTTTGCTGACAGTTGAGAATACAACGCTGCAGATGAGAAAATGTGCCACTCTCATGGCATAATAGTTTAGATGGGCATGATTTTATTTGCGTTGGCCATCTAGACACCAGTGGTAACCCCAATAAAGGGCCCTGTCTGAATCTGCCCTACACATGAACCTTATTTTGTTCAGGGCAACATGCTCTGTCCTCTAAGAATCCAGAGCAATTTTCCACACGTTTGCTTCGATAAAGGAATACCTTCATCTCCTGGTTTAATATCAGGGACAATGAAACAAGGCTACCTCACTAATGCAAAGAACCACTTGCTAAGCACAGCTGTCTTTTAGCAACACACAACCGGGCTCCTCTGCCAAGTGATCAATTATGCAACTGACAAGAGGTTCTGCCAATCCATCCATCCATTCATCCATCCATCCATTCATACAAACTGCAGCACCTGTACCTCATCTCTTAATCCCTTTACTCTGAGAGATTTTTATTGTATAATTTCACTATTTAGCAACTTTCTATTGAGGGCCTTAAAGTGCTTGGTCACATTAAAAAAAAAAAAAAGTAGCATAGTCTTATTGAAGAAACTGATTTAATAGATAGTAGATCTAAAAAGAAAAGAAAATTCAGAAGATCTGACAGATTGCTATTACAACCACCTTGACCCAATGGCTCTCTCTTCTTCATTCAACTTTGGGGCATATTATTGCAATTAGTTATTATTGAAGTTAGTTCCACAATGTAGGGCAGGGCATCAGGCCCAACATGTTTGACAGAAGCATAGAGTCCATTGGGTATCCCTATCACGCGAGGTTCTTTGCTATTGCTATGGATGTGTTATGAGTGTATAGACATATACTCTTTCCTGCACTATGTTTGTGATGTGATATATGAAAATACTAACGTCCCTCTCACTGTGTATACATTCATATGCTTAGTGACACAGGGGGCACTGTCACATAAGTGACATTGGTCTAAGGGTCTGGTTTGAGTTTTGGCTCTGACATTTCACGGCTGTGTGAACTGTACTAAACAACTCACACTTTCGAAATTTCGGTTTTCTCTCAGTGATAAAAATTTCCCCGTCACCTGTGTTTCAAGACTTCAAAGGGACACAGAGTCTGTGAGGCCGCAACACCTCCCCCAAGTGAGCAAACACCCAGCCTGAGACTTCAGAATGTTAGGAACAAATGTGTGACTCTTAAGGACAATATAAATAAGTTTTTTTCGAAGTAATCTTTTTTGTGTGTCTGTCTATGCCTCTTGGCTATTTCCTAACCTTCTTTATTTTGCTTTCAATGTTGATCAGCATGATGAATATTTAAAGGCTATTAAGAAAGAAACTTGTTCCCTCTCATGCTTGTACTAAGTCTCTGGTATTGTTCAATTATTTAAAAAGTCTAAGTGAACCTTTAAAAAGCTATAAATACAGGTGCTACAGATATTAAGATGTATTTTATGAAATAGTAAAGGCGGTTTTATTCTGAGCAATTCCTAAATAATTTCTTTTTCCCCCCTAATTAATCTCCTTCATTTCTCGCCTGCTCTTGCTTTGCTCTTATTCTGCATGAGGCGTTGGTTTCTCCCATCGCTTTGAGAATCAGGGTCACCTTATTCTTCCGTTGGCTATTTGGGAATTAGGAATAGTGCTCACAGGACTCTCTCTGTCTACCTCTAAATGAGATAAGCTGTCCCTACTGCCTGGTGAGGCCATGGACCATGAACAATCTCACTCTACCACAGCCTTCCCCGCCTAAACCCTGAGTGAGCTGGGATGAATATCCCAATGGCCACGACTCCATCAGACCCATGCACCCTAAGTCTCAGCACAGTCTCCAGTTAAGCAGAATCCCGGGCTTCACTCCCTAAGTGCAAAGAACTGAGGCTCTATTCATACCAAATTCACCAAGGAGTCTTCCTGAGATACTCTGGGAGAGCCTTCACTGCAGGCAGAAAAGGATTTCACATTATGTTAAAAAATAATAAAAACAAGCTTCTAATTATCAGACTAATGAAATGATGTACTTTCCCAGCTAGTCTCGATGACAAGGCAACTCTGACACATTTCTTTTCTAGAAGAACCTCTATACTACATTAGGATGCTGCTAAAATTACCAATAAAAACACGGCATTGCCTTTGTGGAGCAGGGAACTGAGAAAACACCTGGCAAATGGTTAAAGGCAAGTGGGGAAAATGATTAGGCAATTGGAAGATTCCTCCCGGTGCATCTCCTTTGGGTCTTACAGAGGATATGCTGCCATGCCTGGGCCATTCCACCAACTAAAACATACATAAATGCATGTTTCCTGGCAGGGGACGCCCAGGACAAAGGAACTTTTATAACACTCTAGGAAGGCAGAGAGGGAAGATCTTATAATTAAGCTATGCAGCATTCCTGAAACTTGTAAACTTTCTGGAGTTTCATTGTATGGATGGCTTTCAAATAAATGATACTTTCTGAGCGCATCTTCCCCACCCTTAGCTTGCAGGAAAGCATACTAGTCAGTTTGTCTGGTCTTCTGTCTCATACATCCTCCCCCATGCCAAAGAGACCCTTAGCCATCCGCGTTTGGCGCCAACCACAGAGGTAAACACTTTACACATATTACCCCCCATTTAAACACACATCATCCTGAGAAGGCAGGTATTGTTACCCCCAGATGAAGAGCTGAGGCAGAGATTGGTTAAGTTACTTGTTGAGGGGCATTCAAGAAGTCAGGTCTGTCCACATCCAGACTCTCAACTGCTATATTAATCGTGTGTATGTGATTCCCCCAAACACCAAGATTCTGATGAACATCCTATCACAAAGATGATAGTTATAGGTTAAAAATAAAAAGGTGTTAAAATGCTTGAATTCAGCAATTATATGCAAGGCATCAAACATAAATCCTCACCCCAAAGTCAGAGGACATAAGTGATAGGCTGATGTAGACATATCACTAAACTTGATGTAGCTTTTATTACATTTATCATATAAATAATTAACCAACGAAAGCATATAATCACTTCACAGATACCACAGATCCTATATAATAAAAGGCTAATATGAAAATTGACCGAACGGCAGAACAACTGGTCGCTCTGGCATGCACTGACCACCAGGGGGCAGACACTCAATGCAGGAGCTGCCCCCTGGTGGTCAGTGCGCTCCCATAGGGGGAGCACTGCTCAGCCAGAAGCCGGGCTCAGGGCTGGCAAGCGCACTGGCGGTGGTGGGAGCCTCTCCTGCCAAGGCAGCACTAAGGATGTGGCTTAGGATTAGGCCCGGGGAGCGGGGCCTAAGCCTTCAGTCGGACATGCCCCAAGGGCTCCTGAATTGTGAGAAGGCTCAGGCCGGGCTGAAGGGGACTGCCCCCTCCCCCCCCCCCGAGTGCATGAATTTCATGCACCAGGCCTCTAGTTCTTATACATTCTTCAAAAAAGCTAGGTGTAAAAGAATATTTGAAAGCTCCCACAACTATTTTAACTATTTTCCTGGGGAAAATACAGTACATTCAGTATATTTTAGTGCCATTTGCCTCATCTACTACCCAAATACAAGGAAATAAAAAAACAAAAACAAAAATATAGACACATTCAACAAAAATACAGAAATGAAATCTGTTCTTCTGTTTTGATTCTTTAAAAATAGTGTTTCATGATATTTGTGTGCAAGTGTTTTAATTTATTTTGCAATTTTGTTCAGCAGTGGAGTTTATGCCTAAAAATAGCAAAGCTGACTGTGGAGCCTTCCCATTTTATATGCTCTGATAAAAAAAAAAAAATGCTTTGGAGAACTAAGCCAATAAAGGGCCGAAGAATGGTGACTCACTCTAACTCATCCAGTGTTTCTCAGGGAAGAGTTTCCCAAGGCACGGAAAGTGAGGGGTGGCTTTCGGAAGGATGGCAGGGTGTACCTTCGAGAACAACTTTTAATGGAAGCAATCAGACAATTTCCCACAAACCCATGTCTTGGCTACAGATTTGAAGTAAAATAACATAAAAGCCACATAAGCTAAACTGGAAGGTGCTCTGAGCATGTAGTGTTCTTTTATGAGCACCTCTGTCCTGGCCACTGTTTCCTGACACAGTATTCATCCAATGACACTCATTTTTGTCTCTCTTCTGACTCACATAATTTTGTCCTGTGATGAAAACCTCTTCGTAGCTATTTTGCAAGATTTTAAGCGAAGGCTGGTTAACTAACCCACAGAACCTTCATAATGTTGGATGTTGCAAAGGGTCAACACACCAAAATTGTTGACTCATTCAACTCTATCACCTCTAAAAAGAAATTCAAACCAAGCACCAAGAGTGTCTATAAGAAAACTTTAAGACACAAATATGGATGAAGGCTGAGAACAGTTAGAAATGCTTTCCTAGTATTAACTGAAGCGTTTACTAAGACAGAACTGCCCTTGACAACAGGCAACTTCAGAGATAGTTATTTCATAAACTCTCTTTAAATTTTAAGGACACAATAAAAGTAACTATAGGTTATGTAAAATGCTTACTATGATTTTAAGGTAATTAAGAATTTGAATGCAGTATAAAATGGGGCTTTTTCAGACCAAGTGACCTTAACATCCCTACCTTTGGATCATTTAAGATTAAGAGATTTTATTATGCAAATTAGGCCAGAGGCTAATTACAAAGATAGGTCACTTGAAAAAGTCAATTCTAAACATTCAGAAAACCTGCATATATCATTTTGCCACATGTCAAAGCAAATAACCAATTATGAGATTTAATGAGGATTCATAGCATTTTGTCATGTGATGAGTATATACTCAGTAGGCTTAAAATATACTTCCAATTAAAAATTAATATTTACTTCTGAAACTCAAAAGTATGATGCCTGTATTTTAAATATGGTAATACTACAAGTCAAATTAAACATCTTTAAATAATTTACCGCAGGTCCTGTCTATTCCAACGGGAAAAAAGCTACACTAACAAGGTATCCTATATTCGATGTGTATGTACAATCATAGTTGGGAACTGGAGACTTCCATCACCAGCCAGGACTACAACAACAACAGCAGTTTCTAGAGAAGAAACTAAAATTCAAAGAACTAAAGCTACTTTCTTATTAAGCTCAGGCAGCAAGACTAGAACCCACATCCCTGGGCCCAGTGCTCTGGAATCAGGAAATCTAGGGCACCAATTCAGTCCATTAGCAATTTGGACTGTTCCCCTGCAGGGTAATGCAGTACTACTCCTAACAATTCTCTTCTTTCTCGCCATGGAAAGAAAGCAGCACACAATATTGATGATTTTAATACTGATGATGAAAATCATATGGATGATTTTCTTAGTTATGAAGGTGCTAAGTAGACACTAAGATCTGAAATTAAGCATATGCAGCATATATTGTAGCAACTCAAAGACACCAGTATTATTTACTGACTATCTCAAAATGAACTGATGAAGTGTTAAACATATACTTGTAAATTTTAGGTTTTTTTCTCATACTACCTAGTATAGTACTATTTTAAGTACAATGTGACGAGAGAGAGAGAGAGAGAGAGAGAGATTAAGATTGTTTGATGTGTGCCCAACAGGCGTGGCTCAGTGGTTGAGCACTGACCTATGAACCAGGTCAAGGTTCGATTCTCGGTGGTTGGGGCACATTCCTGGGCTGCTGGCTCCATCCCCAGTGGGGACGTGCAGGAGGCAGCCAATGAATGACTCTCTCTCATCATTAATGTTTCTCTCTCTCCCTCTCCCTTCCTCTCTGAAATCAATAAGTATATATGTTTATTTACATATACATTGTTAAAAGATGGTTTGATGTGAAAAGTAGTCACTTTTTAAAATCTCAATTGTTTTGGTGCCTTGGGATTCTTGAAGAAGCAAAAAAAGTTAGCATTAACTATTTAAACTATTTTAAAATGTGTTCTTCTCATCATTAGTCTCTTTCCTAGGGAAAGCTGTGTATCAGTGAGCTTTGCTGTAGGCTGGGTGAGAAATCGGTTTCTGCACTTTCCCAACTTCTGAAAGGTCTTCCTATGTCTGTGACGTGGCGGAAGCCTTTCAGCTCTCTGTGGAGAGTCTGCGTGGACTTCCTGGCACACTTCTGAGCTCTGGGCCCCTCACCCAGCCCTGTGACAATCACCCAACCAGCAGCATTCAAACCGCCTCTCATTGTTTCAACCTTGAAATGCTCAACTCTATTTTAAGAACAATTCCTTTATCCCAGGCTTTTGCACCGTAAATCAGAACTCTAAAGAGAGTTCTGGGGGCCAGCGGAGCTCAGCTACCTGCAATGAATCTAATAATGAGTTTTTAGAGGAAGAAAAATAAGAGAGGTCATCACTGTGTAGATTAGTATTATAATTAATTACAAAGTAAACCATGGTTCTAAGCACAAACCTATCATGTGTTGGTAAGTCATTTATTATTAAATGCTCACTACATTAAACAAAAAGATGTTGCTTATTTAGTATTTATATTTACTTGCTGCATATTCAGACTAAAGACTAGCTCCATGTTTGCTGAAATCCCACTTGCATTCACTGGGGACTTAAAAATGAAAAGCCATCTTCAGGAAGTCATAAACTAAAGTACATGGAGGAGAGAATCTGGGTCTGTTGACTGGTCTGCATGGAAGAGCCAATCCGTGGGCCTGGGCTGCAGGTACAGCTCTAATGACACACACCTAATACCACAGGAACATCTGATACTCTACGGCATCCGCTCTTCGGCCACCTCCATAGTCTTTCTTTCTTCCACCCTACCGAGGGGAACTGACCTTCTTAAGGAATTTATCTAAAGTCACTTTCAGTTCCCTATAAATGGTACGCTAAACATTAGTGTCCTTGGTGAAGCCTTACTTAAATTGTCTTTAAAAAAAAAAGCCACTAGGCTTCCAAAAGCTTAAGGTTTCCATTTATTTTTACCTAATAACTATTTTAGATTCTCAAAGATTTCTCTATTATTTTGTACACTTTACCACCCAATCTGCTTGTTTCATCCCTTAGAATGCTTCTATTTTCATTTTACAATAATTCTTTCTTTAAATATGTAATTTACCACTTTTCCTTTTTGTGTGCTTTTGTTGTTGTTGTTACTTATTCTTGCTCAGCCACTCTCTGTGTATCAGGTTCACCTACCAATAGGGTTTCAGTCTGGCATTTAAGGTTTACAGCAAAGGAACAAGAGAATTGGACGGCTATGACCACTTTTGTTTTCATTGCTAATGTAGTAAAAATACTATGTTATTGAGCACTAAGTCACTATTCAGTGAATTATTGATCCTGAGCTTTAAAAAAGAGCAGCTAATAGGCTGAGAAAGCAGAGTTTTAACCTGGTCACCCAGAGATGGGAGGGTGCAGCCAATGGACAGCAGTTAAGTATTCCCTAAGGAACTGAGGACTATGGTAACAGATAAGTGAGCAAAATTTTAAACAAAAGAAATTAGGAAAAAAATACTTCATTGCTTTAGTGACGTGAAGAGCTGTCTCAGTCACCCAGACTGCACTGACAAAACCCTGGTCCTAGAACGACCCTGGCTTTGTGCTAGGATGGGATTTGCACTGAGCAGGCATGTGCTCCAGGGGGTGCACCATGTGACTTCACAGCCTTATGAGAGGACAATGGCTCAGATATGACTCAAAGGGTACATAATATCTGTTCCTGGTGCAATGTATCAAATTGCTAGATAGGTTTTTAAAAAGTAATTGGTTGAGCAACCCCAACTTTTGTCTTATTCTTCTAAATCTGGTTTTGACGTGCCCATGTACAACTGTGGTTTGTAACACCCATCCTTCGAACCTATATGCTCCATCTCACTGATGCCTTCATGAGGAAAAGGTACTATTATACCCTTATTACTGTTGAATCCATAGTACTTAGGTACAGTTTCTGGCACAGAGGAAATATAAATGAATGAGTGAATGGGTAGATGGATGAATGGATGAAGAGAAATGTCACAGCACAAGAGTTACCCAGCAAAATCTCACCAATGGTCCTTAAAAATGCTTTTGTTAGTAGAGATGCTGAGTATATTCATATATATATATATATATTCATTTATTTCAATGCTATAAAAACTCTAGGATGTTTTTTTCTCTTTAGGTATTTATATTTAAGGAGTACTATTAGTATAGGGTCCCACGTTCAATTAAGGTTTCTTTCCCAAAAATGGATTATCACCAAATATTTGACACAATAATACTTTTAGGGAAGCAAAACTAGATACCAACCTATTTAGCTTATCCTAATTTCTATAAATAAATAAATAGAATTATACTTACATATAATGTAATAATCTCTGTTCTTCTGAAATTCTAGACCCCAAAGGTTAGGGCTGAATTCTTGAAACTTGATAGTGAATTTCACATCTTGGTCTGGTCTGGCACAGTTGAGGAGAGGGGTATTTTCCTTTTTAATAGTGCATCTTTCTGCTTGGTCTTTATCAACCATATAAACTTTATAATATTCATACTGGCCAATAGTTTTAGAGTCCATTTTGGGGCAAATAATATCCAATTTGTCTCCTATCTGTGGGTATAGTACCAGTCCTTGTCCAGGTAGAAATCTAAAAGCATAAAAATAAAAAAAAAAATGAGTTGACAAAAGTTAACAGTATTAATAATTATCACAAAATAGCCAGACGACGTCAATAACTCCAAATTACAATTTTATAAATCCAAACTTTTATTTGCCAAAAGTATCTTAGTTCAGATCAGCATGGGATGAATGTATTTAGGGATTAAACTTTAGAGAAAAGAAAGAACCACTCTCCTTACTCGACACCAGCAATTTTCAACCTTTTTCATCTCATGGCACACACAAACTAATTACTAAAATTCTGTGGCACACCAAAAAACATACATATATTGTCGATCTGACCCCCAAAAAGGCATAATTTTGATTCATTCACACCTGATGGCTATTGTTGTGTTGGCTGTTGCCATTTTTTACCTGATAACCCAAGGGGAAAGAGGTCAGTGCCTCTGACTAAATAGTCAGGCACTGCATGTTTTATTTTTATTTTTTTAATTCTTGTGGCACATCAGTGTGCCTCTTTCGACACACTGGTTGAAAATCGCTGCCCTGCGCAACAGGAGCAATCAGCCTGCTGACGTTTCTTTACTACCCCCTCGCTCTACTAGCTCAGTACTCCTGTGTGTAACTTTACAATAACTTTTCCTGCTGGTGAGTCAGCCCTCCCCACCTGTTTGTTATTTTTTAACCATTGGCGGCTTTCGTTTATTGGGCATGCCACAGAAAGATGGCATCAGCGCCAGGGAACAGTGGGTGCACTAATACTTTGTTGTCTTGTTAGTTTCCATTGGCTGTTGATGTTAATTAACAGACAAGTTTCATCAAGAATGCTTCAAATTACTTATCATAATTAGTCAGTCACTGATCAAACAATGGGTTTTTTATTACAGTGAACAAAAGAAATGTCTTACAAACCCATAAAAGATAACTAGAAATAATTAGTTGTAGTATTGATTCAGCTGCAAGATGAAGAGTCCCTGACTTGCAAGGACAGCAGCTACTGTCCTTGCTCCACCAACTCTTTCTTCCCTTCCCTGGAGATGTATTTGCTCCAATTAATTCTTAGAGGCGAATCTTTAGAACTAAGACAACTGATACAATATCCCCTTAATGCTTACAGCTAAAAGCTTCCCCCCCTCCCCTACCTCTTTCTTGCTAGCCATGCTGCTGAAAGATCGTTCTTAATGGGGAGTTTCTCTGAGAAACTGAAACAAGAGCTTCCTAATGAACATCCTTCTACAAGTGCTAACACCACAACACACTTAGAAATCCCAGCTCTTTCCTCTGTACGCAGCCAAGCCTTCAGGCTCATTAAAATATTAAAGCCCGAGAACAAAGCGTCATGTCTGAATCCTGCCAATTCGACCCTTTATTTAACCAGGGAAGCCCACCAGCCATAACAATTAATGGGTTGTAATTTACTGAGAGAGAAAGCCAGGATGGTAAGGCACCCCCAATGTCAAATCCGTACTGAGGAAACAGGTTATGATTTATGCTAATGAATGGTATTAATTTTCTGAAAATTGCATGAGGGTGGTTATGAAGCATCATAGAACATAACAGAAATTACATTATTGGATTTATATTAAAATCCAATAGTTTTTATGGCAGGAAAAATGCATGTTGCCGACAGTGGTTTCTCATTTTCCTTGGGGCTGCTACTTTACAATCCCAAAGAGAGAGGAGTCCCCCCTACACACACTTTATTTTTGTTATTAAGCTTTTATAGCCACGACATATGACATTTATTCATTAACAAAAAGAAAAAGAAAGAAAGAATGAAAGGAAGGGAGGAAGGGAAAAAGAGCAAAAATCACCTAACATAATATCAGAATGAATATTTTTTATAACAATGACGAATTTCATACAAACATGTGTGCATACTTGAAGAATTCTCTAGAACTTTGGACAAATGAAGATTACCAGTTAGTAAGGGTCTCTCTTTGATTGTCTTGACCATTTTTCCAGTTTCCTGTGGAGATGCTTTAGAAATTCAACTCCAAAGGACTGAAGGACTCCTGGGTACTCCCCCAACCTCCAGAGCGCCAGTGTGGTCTCTCTAGGCAAGTCCATCTTTGTGAGTAAGAAAACAAAGACTCTAGGTGCTGGTGGAGGGATGGAATCAGAATGTCTGTGGAAGAGCCGTTTTAGTCTGTACCCCTGCCCCTTACAGTGCTTCTGATACGTCCCTGTAGTCAAGAAGTGGGGGCAGGATGCCTGGCAATCACTACCCTTGAAATCGTGTGAGCCTTATCTCACTCATCTGCCTGATACATCCCTTTTCTCAGTTTTATTCCTTAACCTTCTTAGGAAACCTTCACTGCAACCAAGAACCAGAGGCCAATTCCTGCCTGGGGTTCCCACCTCATGTCAAATACTTTCTACCCTAAATCTTCTCTTTTAGTAGCTGACACAGAGCGACCACCACATGTAAGCTTGTTAGAAGTATTCATAAATCACAGCCAAGGCCTGCACCAGGATATCTGTATCCTGCCTCCTCTCACAGCCCTGATCTTCACACCCATCAGTTTTCACCCTGGACCAATGTCCCCGGGGCTTGCCCGGGCCTCAGTCGTCAGCATCCTTAGCAGCCAGATGGACCCATTTTCTTGTCCATCCAGTCAATTCTTTTCAAAATGTGCATCAGCTCCTCCACCCCCGCAAGCTGTATATCATCTCTGCATATCTTAGAACTCTCCCACATCACACCCTATGTCTAAAGTTCAGCTCACTGAGCTCTTCCTTCATTCAAAATGCTCCCAAGATCTTGTTTCCTTCATGAGATACATTTTCTTCCTGCTTAACCAAGGACTCATCGGAGATGTCCTCCCACCCATGTAAGTAACTCCTCGTGACTCTCTCTTCACTCACCAACTCGGAATTACAGCTTTTGCTGATGCTGATGGGTGAGGCCAAGAAGACATGACACATGGGCTGATGTGCCAACAAAGATCTCCACGTTCTAGACCATATTTTCAGGAGGCACAAATCCCATGAAAAGCGGTAACAGCCAGTGATGGGGGAGCCATAACCCATAAAGGGAAGGGGAAGAACCTCGAATTTCAATAAGCACACCTAATATGCTCCGGGAAAGTAAATCTCGATAAAACTCACTATTTCTAATGCTTGAAAAGAGTCAGCTCACTTTTCAGAATATATTGTAGCAAAAAGTAAAGCAAGAATATTACCCTTTCCCCTGAAAAAAGTAATTGTTTCAAGTGTTCCTTAAAAATATTATTGCTTCTTTTTGCAAATCCATAGAAAAAGACCCAATAATGGAGTGCTTTAGAGGTTTACTTTGTAAGCATGTATATATATATAAACTGGTCAGCATAGCAGTGGCTTTCATTGATGAGGTTATGGTTTCTCCATAGACAAAGGGCGAGGCCGAGTTTGAGCCTGAATCACAGATTTCTTGTACACGTCACCACTATATGCCTTCGAGCCCCTGCAGCCACTTTCTTCCCTCCCAGGAACCCTCACTGTTTCTAAGGCAACAGGGGAACAAACAGGAGTAATGAGAGTATAACAACTAAAGCGCCGTATTTCATGCCAGACTCTCAGAGACAAAAAAAAAGTAGAAGATCCTGATCATCAGGAATTTACAATCTATCTCCCTGAGGGCCAGCGGGTCCCAGGTGTGTCTGATTCAATAGCGAATGCCCAAGGGCTGACATATGGTAAATGCTCAATAAGTAATGTATTCGTTGAAAAAAAAATTATGGAAGAACAAATGGGAGCCAAAATATACACAAATAAAGTTAAGTCAAATTAGGTGCCACAAACTATTTGCAATTACAGGCATGGAAGGAATTCCCGAGTTCAGACCACCTAGAGTTGGGACAAGGGTGTGCTGCGAGCAGAGATGAGATTTCCAGGAGACAGCATCCTAGGCGTGATGTTTCTGGAGAACAAGGAGCCGTGCAGATGGAGTTTTAGAGCTGTTCTCTCTGGAAGGATTTATGGGTATGAGCAGTCTTCTACAATCGCTTTCTATTAAAACTGCCAGGCAATTAAACACCTCCAGAACCACTAATAACAAAAACACTGCTGCTTTTGAGCACTTACCCTGTGCTAAGCACTGATCAAAGCACCTTACATCACATTCTCTTCATGTAATCACTGCACACGTACCCAACACGCAAAACAGGTGAGGATGCACCTGTGCCAAACACCAGGCACAACAGGAAAAGCCCCCTTTCTCTGCACACTTTTCGGTTCTTAAGGCATTACATTGAAGCATAAATCTGGTTTGTGAAATGAATTTTTTTCTTAAATTGAGCTTTTCACAGCCAAGCCATAAAGTTAAAAGAAATCAAGAGAAAATCAGTCTGCACCCAAGCTTGCGAGCACCTCCGTCTAGCTCAGCGGTTCTCAACGTGTGGGTCGCGACCCCTTTGGGGGTCGAATGACCCTTTCACAGGGGTCGCCTAAGACCATCGGAAAACTCAGATGTAATTACATATTGTTTTTGTGATTAATCACTATGCTTTAATTATATTCAATTTGTAACAATGAAAATACATCCTGCATATCAGATATTTACATTACGATTCATAACAGTAGCAAAATTACAGTTATGAAGTAGCAACGAAAATAATTTTATGGTTGGGGGTCACCACAACATGAGGAACTGTATTAAAGAGTCGTGGCATTAGGAAGGTTGAGAACCACTGGTCTAGCTCCATGCCAATCACGTTGGTTGTGCCCAAAGCCGAGGCTGCTTCTGAGGTAAGAGAACCAGAGACCACAGCTCATGAGGGCAGCAATCTGGTATCCCTGACTTCCCCTAGGAGGCCACGAGCCAAAAGGTGACCAAAAACCAAAAGAAACTTCCCCAAATATTTTGCAATATTCAATAATACACTTCTGTTGACCTAGGATGTGTCGAAAACAACTATGATGGTGACAACTGGCTCATTTTAAGTGACTAAACTGGCTATCCAGAGTGGATGTCAAATATAGATTTCTTTTTGTGTGATGAAATAATGTTCATCTTGTAACCAGAAGGAGCACAGAGGAAAAGCCCCATATTATAATACGTATCACACAGGTGAGGTTGTTTTTATTAAGCCAAAGGACAAAGAAGATCAATAGTGCTTCATGTGCTACGTAGGAGAGAGAACACTGTCAGGCCAGTTTCTTCTCTGAGCCAGGCTACGTAAGGGCAGAGCAGTCACCTTGCTGCCTTCCTGAGAGGGGGAAGCCGGATTTGCCTCCCCATCAGGACACCCGGGACTCAGCACTGTTTCCCGGACATTGGTGCTATGGCTTCTCATGGAAGGGCTTCCTTGGGATGCTCTGAGAGTGAGGCGGGCTGAGCAGAAATAGGCAACTCCTGTATTTTTCCCCCCAATGAATCATTCCCAAGCAAGACAATAAATGTGATGACTTCAGATCAAACAGAGTATAGAGACAGTATAATGTGGAATAAAATGGACCCCCGAAGTAGGGTTCCACATGTAACCTGCCCGAAATGAAATGATTTGATGTATGTTTTTATCTTCTGATTCCCTATTGAACTTAATCCAAGTTTTTAAAAGTTACTCTGAAAACCAGACTGTAATTCTTCCCTGGGGAATACTTTGAATCAATCTAATAACCTAAATTAGACATTAATATTTAATAATCTAAATTAGATCTCTAATAATCTAAATTACACATTTCAACTTCATGTTCATCTTTGGAGAAATTATTTTTACAATACAGACATTGTGTGACATGGTATTCTTTAAAGTTTAAATCCACTCTAGGAACCCATGCTTGTTTAAAAAGCTAGCACAATGCATTTAAAGCATAAACCAGCCACTTAGGAGTTTAGGGATCGTGACACACAATTTTCTTGGACAGAGCAGAACATCACAAGTTGTGATCTCAAGCCTGGGTTCTTCTATTGACCAGTATTACATTATCAGGTCTCGCGGGATAAGTCAGATGGAGGCCATGATTGCCCAATTGACTTCTGAACCTGGCTGGATGGAACGAGAGGATGCCTGGGAAGCCAGGAGCTGAGATGCTTGGGGATAGCTCTGTAGTGGAACCACAATTGCACTTCCCAGCCACCCGCGGGTGCCCTCTTTCCCTTTCTCTTTTCTCTCCTACCCTCTCCTGCCTTGCTCTGACCATAACACATTCACCTCAGGACAACCATCCAAAGACTTCTTCCACTTTTCTTTGAGGTTCACCTAGAAGAACAGCCAAATGACTGAATGGCCCCTTTGAACCTGATACTAAGTCTGTGAAAATAGACATGAAATATGAAAGAGCTGGGTCTTTTTAAAGAAAGCAATAAATATGCCAAACTACCATAAGAGCAAGGGCAAATTAAAATGCTGTAACAAATGCAAAAATATAAAGCTGATGCAGAATAAAAGAGATGAAAATAAAGACATTGACCAGAATGGCCAGGGTCTGTGGCCTAACAAATGATTGGATCAGGCAAAGCCCCTCCAACCACACATGACAATGGAGTTCCTAATTTAAAAAGTGTCAGCTCAGACCCAGCGCCATCCTGTAACAGGACCAGTGCCAGTCCTGCCAATGTGCACATTGTGGGGACAGATCTACTCGGGACGATCTGTCTCTGGAGTGAACTACCAAGCAGAACTGGAATCATAAGTAAATAATTACTTCTTTCGTGGAGCACTGCTTTTAGTTTTCCTCTCATTTCAAAATGATATCATCAGAGTATATGCTTTATACTCTAATGTTTAGCTGTCTGGGTTTTTTTCAAAAGTTTCTGCAATAAACACTACATGATTTTGTGATCAGATTGGAACATTATTTTTGTACAGTTTCAAAGAACAAACTCTATCATTTCTTGAGCAAGCTTTCATAACTCTGGCTTTTAAAATAAGCATTAAAAATATTTAAAGCCTGTAGACTTTTCACTTTTTTGATGCAATTCCTTAGAAAGCTTAACTGAAAAAAGTCATTATAGACCTGGAGTTGGTTGAAGCGTCATCCTGTGCACTGGAAGGTTGCAGGTTCAATTCCCCACCAGGAAGCAACCAATTGATATATTTCTCTCTCTCTCTCTCCCTTCCTCCCTCTCTAAAATCAAATTTTTTAAAAAGTTATTATAGTCTGAATTGGGATCTATTTAACCAATCCATTTTTGAGTCCACAAAAGCTGTTGTAACAGCTACTATGCAATGTACTAGTTCATTCAAACACCAAAAAAAACATATGGGATAGACAGAATTTAAGCTTCATCACTGAACTGCACCAATCTGGGAGTTGGCTAACAGTGTAGGGACGCGGAATGCCAGCTTCAGGAACTTTAGGGACAGGTTTACCTTAGCAGTTGACGTACCAAAAATCACAGCGTATCATAAAGTAGAATTATTCACAAATCAAGGTTCTTTCTTTTTACCACATTTTAGAAAACACGCACTTTTCCCATAAAATGCTTTCGATTTTCATTTTACTTAAATGCCAAAGGCTGCAGGGAGGAAGAGCAGTCAGTCCATAAACTGGGTGAGTCTGAGATTCCGAATGAGGAAAAGCACTCTGCTGCTTTGCTGTCACTGGCTGGTCTTTCCAGTTACCTGCTGACAAAAGATGCACGCTGCTCTAGATAAGCCCAAACCCTTGACCCATAGCTTCACCATGCACTTGGGCCTTGCAGTCTATAGGGAGATAGACTAGGGTCAACACAGAAGCCCAAGATTCCTTTCCGAAACCCTCTATGCACTTGGGGAATAGAAACACCGTGGCAGAAGGACACGTTCATGAGTGTGTGAATTTGAGGGCACATTTCATAAGCAGGCAGGATATTCAGTCTTGTATTACTTTCATATAATGCTAGATTGCTGCTACTGCTTAATAAGATTTTTTCTAAAAGCCCCAAACAGGAGAGTTTGTTATAAAATAAATAAATGAATACATAAAAACAGGGCCCCCCAAAAGACTTAGGCAATATCGGCCATAAGAAATACTTGGGGAAAATTTTTTCCTTTTTTGTGCATAGCACTTTACTGCCCCCTTTTGCACTTTAACATCAGGACAATTTTCTTTACAAACATTCTGAAACCAGAGAGATAGTGCGGTGTAGCTATTGGGTGTCAGGTTTATACGGAATTAGGTTACCAGATCCCACTGCTTGGGATCCCACAAATAATTAGGTTACCAGATCCCACAAATAATTACCTTAAAACTTCCAGCGAGTGTACCACTACCTCCTCCGTGGCTTTAAACCTCCAAGGAACAAGGTAGTAACTGGAGGCTGTAATGGACATTTTCTGCCTTAATTCGAATGTGTATGTGTGCTGGGTCTGTTTTCACAGGTGCCCCTTCTTTCACACTTTTCTGAAACAAATATTATCTGCAACATGAACCTGATGTATTCAAGGAAAAGAAAAGGGGCATAAAAGCAGGCTATACAATTTGGGACCATTAACGTGTTATAAATCCGAGAACTAAGAGGAGGGGTGTGCATTTCAGACTTCACACCAATGACAAGCAAAATCTTTTCAAGAAAGGGAAAGATGAGAAGCACAGGAATGCAAGTGCACTGTGAGCCCATAGGCCCGTAAACCAGTTTAGCAACTCTTCAAGGTGAGGCGCTACAGTACTTGTGCCTCTTCATCTGTGCATGTACTCGAAAAAAGCATTCAACTAGTCCACAGGAAAGTTTTACTTATAAAATTCTAATCTGCAATACATTCTTGGCCCAGTGACCTCCACTTGCATTTAACAGTCTGTGCGAGCTGATGTGTATACTTTTATTTAAACTTAATCCATTTCCCTCTGTCATTCTGCAATTACCATACAAGTCAAAATAAGATTAAATTTCACAGCCTACAATGCTGCACAATTGAATGAAAACTGACTCCTTCTGATGTTAATCTTGTCTTTTATTTGTGATATAATGCTCAAAACACTGGTGGCTAGAATAAATTTTATTTTTAAATCCTCAAAGGTAATATTCTCACAGCTTACATTTTCTTGCAGGAAAATAACCCAAGTCATTACTTCACTTTTATCCACACCACGATTTTCACTGTCATAAAAACCTGCCATTCACGATAGGACAGCCTATCGCAAGCTGAGGTAAAAAAAAAGGCACCTTCATCTATGAGTCAAACTTTAAGAGTGTGATACACAGATATCACTGTTTTCTTTTCACAGTTCACAGAGACCCGTGGCTCTAAAACACCCCCTCCTTCAAAACTTCCCGAAAAAGAAAATCATGCCATGAACGTGGAATGAATGTCAGGTAAAGTCGCACTGAGGAACTCGAATGCAATGCCTGGGATGCAACACTGTGCAGTGGGAAAACGAAGGAGAGAGTGAATCACTAAGGCCAACCTTGGTCATGCTGGCTTGACCACGCTGGCTCCATTATCGAAACAAGTGTTTCACAACCCTGAGAGGGCAAGAGACAGTACAAGCTTCTTTCCCAACTGTAAGCTGCTTGCACCTGCACGGTCTTGTTCCAACCCATGCTTTTAGCCAGAGTCTATAAAGGAAGGTGGAACTCGTGTTATTTATAGGTGAGGCCCCAGAAAGAAAAATGCCTTTCATAGAGAAAGAAATTTAAAGGGCATTTCCAGCCGGTTCTCTGTTGGTTTAGACAGAAGCGTGGAGATCTATGTGACCATCTACCCTAGTGGGAAAATCACAGAGATGAAAGGCATGCGTAAGTCATTCCAGGGATGGGTTGGCATGTTAAGAGCTCAAAGGAATGGAATTAAGGTCTTAGCACAAAGCTATATCACAGCCTAGAATTTGGGTGTATCTTTTCTATCAACCCCTCCCATCCCTTTCATTCCCATCACCACTTTTTTATTTTTATTTTAAAGAATCTTGCCTATTTAGAAAAACAGTTCACCCATGTTTTATGGGTGAATGAAACTTTGGTGGGGCAAATGGCTCTGAAAGAAAGAGTGGGCACACCAAAGGCGACCAGTGCCTGCTCTCCAAGCTGAAGTGTGCCTCTAGGACTTAGCCTGTTGCATTCACCCTTGGACCTCTGCCCCCTATCCTCCCAGTGCCTGGTATAGAATGGGAGGCCAATAGGTGTCAGTGTAAATAAAGAATGAATACTTTGATAAGTAAGGTTTAAGAAGAGACAAAATTCTTTTCGTTTTCTCTTGATGTAAGATGAGATTCTTCTTGCCAGCCAAGCATAATAAGGCTAGCAACACAATTTACAAGGCTGTGCATCATCGCTTTATAGCCGCCTCCTGAATACTTCCTTCTTCCCGGCTCCAGAGCAGGGTCAGGGATAGGTGGGAGGTGGGCATATGACAGGAGACATTTTCCTGCACCTTCTATAGCCTGGTGACAGCCCAGAGAGTGGGAAAGAGGGAAGAGAAGCCAGACAGGTCACACAACAGCCAGGTCTGCGCTGCTAATGTGTGAAAAGAATAAAACCAATTGGGTTACTACTGACTTCCCTAAAGATTACCCCAAAATTGTGTATCTTAGAAGCATATGAACGATGTGCCATTGTAATCCTGTGGACAATATGTTTCCTGCTCAGTCACCGCAAGCAGCCTGGCATTACCTTGACCAAAAAACAAAACACCCCCAAAGTTAAATCCACTAAGGTATTCAGCTGCTCCTGAACTAAAAGGAAGGGACTGGGACAGGAGGAGATAAGAGGATGCCCTGGGGCTCTCTAAAAGAAATAAAGATCTGGTGATTTGGCCCTCCTGCTGGCTGCTGGGTCTATAGGTATAAGCAGATGATAAGTCCCAGGGAAATGCCATCCGGGGAGGCTCAATCCGGAGTCAAGAGAACCCCAGGCCCACCAATACTTGCCGCCCGGCTTCCTGAAACAAACTGCTCCAAACTTGCCGAACATCAAAAGCCAGATGGGCTATACTGAATGAATCCACAGGCAAGACGCCAGAATCCCAGTTTGCTGTAGAAATAGGCCTGGGCTTGATTTGAGTCTTCTCAGCTCTGACAAGCTGGAAGCTGGCACCGCTCCCAAAATCCAAAATAAAATGGCATTTAATTGTGACTAGACTCTAAAAAAGATGTCATACTATCTCCTTAGCTTGACACACACTCCGCGTAGAACCAAATGCAACTCTCCTAAGAAATCTGACTTTTTCTCCCAGCGAACAAACAAGCAGATATTAAAGGAGTGATACCCTCTAAGTGCATTAATATTATACACTTTCATAACTAGTCCCCACTGGCCACAACCTTGTTATGTCAAAGACTTAAAGGTTCAATTTAGAATCGCATGCCCACCAGAGAGAGACTATAGGTCAAGATGGACAAGGAAAGAGTTGTACCCAAAACTTTCCTTTTATGTACCTTGTGCGTACTGCTTGGAGCAAACACATAATTTAGTACACAATTTCTACTTATTCCATGCCACAGCATAAGAAAGAGAGGCAGGGAATTAGGAAGGGTTCTGGAACCGGAGTAATCAGGTTCACGTGCACACTGTAGCACTTATTAGCTATAGGACTTTGGGCAAGATAATTAACCAATCTGTGCCTCAGTTTCCCCACTGGCACTATGGGAATCATAAAAGTACTACTCAGATGGTTACTATGACAGCTGAATGCATTGGTCAAGCAATTAGAACAGCAGCGGGCACATAGTAAGCTATATACAACCTTGTTCAATAAAATATACTATGCCCACCAGGTAAGTAGGTTTCTAAATAAGAAATACCATTTTAATATTAAATGCTACACTGCCCTCCCTACAGGCTGAATGTGTTTTTATTCAACAACCCAATCTCTTACTGTACATGCAGTAAAACACACAAAGTGAATTCTGCCCAGACCCTCCTCCCTCTCTGGTGAAGTTGAGCTATGAATGTCACAGGGCTATGAATGTCACAACAAAGCATCAGGGGTAGAAAGCACAAAAGAGAGTACCCAATTTTGGTAGTAGAAGGGAAATTAAAAGGTGCTTCATAGAGCAGAAAAGTCTTAAAGAATGTTTAAAAGTCTGGCAGCTAAAAAGCCACAATGGAACATCAGAGCCTATAAAAGGTGAAAGTGCCATGTGAAAATTTTTATTAACATTTTACTTTTATTTATTCTGCGTTTGTATGTGAAAGGCAAATGGAACCAGAGCTAGGCACACAGTAGATATTCAATTAATTTTAATTAACAATAGCTGACATATATTGGCTCATTGTGGCAAGCACAAAGCTAAATAAGCTCTTTAAATCCTGACCACAACTTTATTACTCTTTTATTCAGTACTATTAGATAATTATTCCCATTTTAGAGACAGGACAACTGAGACACATAGGGAATACTGCTTCCAAAGTTTCACAGCTAAAAATGAACTAAACTGGGATTGGGCTCAGACAGCCAGATTCCAAAAGCATATACTCTGATCTAAACTAAAAGAGCACTTACCCGGTTGTCTTTGCTAAATTGAATTGCCTGACCTTTCCATGATCAACACAAGCCTTTTGAAATAGGATACTGCTAATTATCATATTAATAAGGTAGCTGAAAAAGCATTGGGTTCACTATCCCACACACGGTCGATTTGTTTCGTTTGTGGGTTCTGTCTTTGAGTTATGCTCTGATAAAATAATGTAGTTGTTTGCACATGTACACTTTATAGACACACAGCTCCCATAGCTGAAATGTTATTACTTGGAGTTGCTTATTGCAGACATCTACTGTGTATTTTGCTTTCAGATGCTGGCTTTCTCTCTAGACTCAGTTTCCCTTCCCTGGGGCTGCTTTTCTGGACACCTCTCCGGAATGAACACCATTGCCTTTCTCTGTGTCCCCAGTGCACACAGTCCCAGGCACCACAGCACAAAATGCCTTTGCTCCCTCCAGGATTCCCTCCACTCCCCTTAGGATGTAAATCTTTTGAGGGTAGAGAGTGTTCTTTGTATTCTCAGAGTGTAGTAATAGACCTCACAGTTCATAAATACTTGTTGAATAAATCAAGGAATTATCCACCGTCAATGATCTAGATTCTAGATCATTTGGTCTGGCCCTGCTAAGGCCTTAGGGGCGAGTTAATGAAATGTTTGAGCAAATATAGCAGGCTAATTTTCAAGTTGATAATTTTGTATGGCCCTCGAATGACGTTATAAATACCCAAATGGCCCCTTGCTAGAAAAAAGGCTCCCCACCCCTGCTCTAGATGATCCCTTATGGTCTCCAAAGAGGCAAGAATGGGGGCACACAGCAGTGAGGCAGGGCCACAGATTTCTTCAGAGATCCTAAAACAGCCTTTCAGAGGACGATGACCTAATGTTGAATAGTTTTCCAAAAAGTTTGCTCAAAGGCAAAGGTTCTCAAGGTGTGGTCTCAGACCAGCATCAGCATCAACTGAGAGCTGGTTAGAAATGTAAGTTTCAAGTCCCATCCAGACCTCAGGAATCCAGAACTCGGCGAGGGGGGGCCCGGGGGAGGGGGGCAGCAGTCCTGTTTTAACAAGCCCTCCAGGTGATTCTGAAGCCTTAATGTTCTAGACTAGAGCCCTTGATCTAAAGATAGAGCTCCAGTAGCAGGTGATATATTAATACAAAGTAGGCAGCCATAAACATACATTTGGATTGTGTCTGTTCATTCAACCAATACTTACTGGATGTCAATGCTAGCCCATAGATAAGGATGAAATTAAACCATTCTTGTCCCTGCCTTGTAGGGATGGGGAGGGTGGCGATAAAGGGGATTAAGACTTGCGCGTGAATCATGACAGTGCAGTGTATACCGATCTTCCTATGCCCTGGGTATTTAACTAAACTGCTGTGGGATTACAGAGAAAACATTTAAAGAAATGATGTTGGATCTGCTACATCATCGAGAGGACACTCATCCAGGGAAACTGTGAACTTTATGGACAGTTTATTATAATAAAGATCTATTTTCCCACAGACAAAGGGGGGTTCGGGAATATTTGTTTTCATCCAAGATGTACCCCAAATAAAGTTCTGGTAGTTCACTGAAAACTGCCATGTTCTAATCTCTTCTGCAGGTTGATAAACATTCTGAGCTGGCCTTGAACATAATTGGCCCAGCCTCACTCACTATTATGGCAGTTCGTACTCAGGGCAAATGTTTCCAGGCCAGATTCAGAAGCATTTCATCCGGTGGTGAAACCACGCCGGGCCTCAGGTTCCCAGGCTGGAACACGAGAGGCTGACGAGAAGCTGGAGGCGACATTTCAGACACCCTGGCCCTGTAGGTCAGAGAGTCTGAGCTGCGTAGAGCTTAGTATCCTGCAGGGAGTGCAGGCTGCGGAGCTACAGTGGAATAGGCAGAAGGCAGGGAGTGGCACCCCCCTCACCCCAATGTACACCCCTACCGAACAAGCAGAAGCCCAGGACTGTCTATAGTCACGTGTTTTTGTCCATCACAAACACACACTGACACTCCGGTTTCAAAAAAGGTGGGTAGCACTCGTACCTATTCTGGGGTGATAGAGGAGTAATCCGTCCATAAAAATAACAGAGTAATGCCTCAGGTGCTATAGGTGCTGAACTGGCAAGTATTGGATGAATGACACAAGGCCTGTAGTCAAAATCGGATGCAACCAAACTTAAATGGAGAATATGAACTGAACTGTTTAATAGTTTCATACAGAAAGCATGAAGTATCTCCAGCGCCTGCAAAGTTTTCAGAGCAAGGCAGAGCACCAGTGTTCCATTCCCAGCGTTCAGAATGTCTGCCCACTACGGGGTGTAGTCAGCGCGTTTATCCATCCCTGCTTTAGAGAAAGAAAATAGCGAACTATGAATACTTCACTACTGCCAAGTTTCTCTATGTTTTCTTTAGAGAGTTACTAAGGGCAGAAACAACTTGTTTTTCTTTAATGGAGCATTCTCCTGCTATGTTATTTATTTGAAAACAGCAAGCATGCACTCACCTGTCACAAAATGCTGTGGACTAGAATTACATGTTTGAATTTATATGTGAAAAGGAAAATAAAGCGCCACTGCTGATTTGCTGCGGGAGCAACAGAAATAGGTTTACCTGGCATTCAGTGGGCACGGAAAACATTTCATAATTGATCACCTATTCTTTTTACCGGTGAGCCAGATTCGACCATCCTTACGTGTAACACTTCTGAAATATGTTCAGAGCAGGTAGGACAAACCTAGCCGTGGGATGATGGTTAGTTACTAAACAAGTGGCAGGGCTTTTTCCTGCATCATTTCTCTAATCACTTTAACCCTGGTCCTCATAGAAAGCTGGGGGCCAGGGCAATTCAGCTTCTTCTTTTGTCATCTGCCTGCCATAAATATGCACCAGTCTGCAACTGAAAAGCTGAAGGAGGCCGCAAGCTTGCTGGACATTTATCATGCTCTGTTCCCTGTTAACAAGCAAATACTTTAGCTGAATGGGCCATTAGCAATCATTGTCAAATGTAGAATGCAAGGTGCTTGGATGTGACCAGCTTGTAAATTAGGGGGTGTCCCTTCTGTGTGATGAATCCAGACCAGCGCAATGGATCTTTGGATATGGATTACTGAATTAAGTTAGAGAGGAAGGTAAAGCAGTAGGCCTTGGCTTTGGCAGGTCTATGTGCAATCATTTAAAAAAATGGTTTGACTAGTAATCTATGACAGGCACATAATAATGAACAGAAAAACAGGCAACAAATGCAATAAATCTACAGCCCAAGACAGATGGTCAAGTCAGCTGTCTGAGAATTAGCAATAAAATCAATGAAATGGGTCTGAAATAGAATATTTGGGATTAATGAAGATCTTCACAGATCTTCTACTCACAGAATGTGTTAGTCTAGAAAGGCCCCATGTAGCTGTAAGGAAAACAGCGCCGAAGCCCCATGAGCCAGCCACTCCACCAGGAAAGGCACTGGGGGCGTTTGTAGCGTTCAGTATTGTCAATGTCTTAAGAGTTCAGACTCTCCTAAGGAACTGCTGAAACTTTTCTTCAACGCCAAAGAGGAGGCAATAAAGCAAATATTTCCTTTCTGGCTTGACCCAATTGCAGATGTCACTCTGCATGTAACCCAATCACGGCTTCAATGGCTTATTTTGTTTAATGACCAAAATGGAAAGTGTGGAAGGCAAACACAAAAGTACAGCTTATTTACAAGGTTGCTCGGTACAGGGGGCAATTAAGATGCAACAGCATGACGACTTTGTTATTGTATTTAACGTTAAAACTGGGCAGCGCTAACATGTTTACAAGTCTTTTATTTACATGAAGGGTGCCTATCCCATTGGACTCAAAGGTTAAAACTCGCATTTGTGAGTAAAATATCATCTAGAGAGAGCCCATCGGATTACTACTGACTGGAATGAAAACTAAATATATATATATCAATATATATTATATATATTATATTATATATATTATATACATATATATTATATATATATAATCAATAAAAGGGGGAATTTAGTTTTCATTCCAGTCAGTAGTAATCTGATATATATATATATATATATATATATATATATATATATATATTATTTTTTTTTTTTCTAGGGTGGGAAGGACAAAACTCAGAGAAGAGCTCTCTGGCTAAGGGAGAGGGACAATACATAATGTTTACCTTTTCTTCTCCCACTCTGCACTTGATGGCTCAGGGTCTGGGAGAAGGCTGAAATCAAAAGGTCTCTGTTTTCTTTTGCGATAACTCCAGCCGTACCTCTCCCCTCTGGTCTCTGTTCCCTGCCAGCATGTCCCTGCCTGAAGCCCAAATAGATTAAGGCAGGGACCGCCAAGTGCAGTTAATCCTACAGAATGGCTGCCGCTGTTAGGCCAGGAGTTAAAAAGGAAAACCTTGCAGGCCTTCACAACTGCAGTGATCTGAAGTTTTAATCAGCCCCAATCTCAATCTCTCAAAAAGGCAGTCAATGAAATCTACCTTTGCCATATTATCTGCCACCAATGAGCAAGAACTGAGCAGCTTTTCTTTCCTGCTTTCACCATCCCAGGCCACAAGTAGGGCTTTCATACTTTCTAATCCGAGTTCCCAAGTCTGTGTGGGTCGCACATAATAGGCAACAGCCTGGAGCAAGGGCCTCCGTTTCTACACCCTTTTCAGAGACGTGTCATTTCCAACATCAAGCTAATCTATATGTTGCCATGGCTTCACCCTTTATCTGCCTTTACATCTTATGAACTGCATGGATTTACCACATTATTTTTATCTGAAAGACAGAAAATGGTGGTTTTATTGCCATACAATCAGATTACTGCTGCTAGTTTCTCTATGCCTTTTTACCATACTTCAATCAAAAGGGATCAGTTTCTTTATACTCTGCCCTTGATTTACATTACATCTGTAAAGACCTAGTCTGGGTTGTAATCCCCTTATTAACTATGACCAGGGTTGATTTGCCTAAAAATAAAAGCAAATTGTGTCAGACCCTTTCACTTTGTTTTTGATTCGGAACTACAAAATGGATTACTAAAGAAATCTTCAGAGTTCACACGGCTAGTATAGTACTGAATTTAAAATGAGAATTAAACAAGTTAAACAGGGGAGCCATGTCAACGGTTTACATTTTCCATCATGGGAGAAGGGCTGAATTGCTGATGTCTTTGTATTATTTGGCTTTAGAGAGACAATGAAGCCACAGGAGTTTTTCCAAGCTGTTCGGAACACTGTCCCATTCGCTATCCTTCCTTCTTTGCTTTTCTTATATTCCTCTCCCAGCCCCATTCTAATTCCTCCCCTTAAAAAAAAAAAAAAAAAAAAAAAGGTGGGGGGGGGGGGGCTCTTCCCTGAAAGACCCAATTCCTAACTAGAAGCTTATAGTTCTATGGGTTCTGCATATTTTAATCAAAATATTTTAAACAGTCGAACACTCCTATTTAAGGCTCTACTCCTCCACACAAAGGGTGAGCTCATAAGCAAATCTATGTAGATGTATGATAAGTGACCTGAAAAACAGGCTCTTTATGTCAGCAGCAAATGAAGGCAGCGATTAGGCAGGCAGGAGTACCATTTTCATCATTATTTCTTAAAGAAGAGCGCTTCTTTTTTTGTCCAATTTGCAATGGGAGAGTTTAAGAATAAAGTTTTCATAAAGTGCTAAAGGAATATCCCTCTTTAAGACTTTTTTTTCTCTTTTGGTGAGGGTCTAGTCTTTCCCTCCCCCGCCACTCCCATTCCTATGACACACCACTGCAGTCAGGTTGGGGTCTCAAATCTTTTCCTCTTAGGAGAACACGCTGGGAAATGCTGCTCTAAGGTAGATGTTCAGAATCAGCCTCCTGGGAGCTACCTGGTGCATTTCAGCAGAAGGCAAGGTACAAAGATTTAGTTGCTCCATTTGAAGGAAATTATGGTGGTGATCCACCAACTAAAGGATTTATCTCAGTAAATTTACAGAGAAGAGGTTTTATGGTAATTAATTGAAAATACACCTATTATTACTATTCTTCAGCTGACTCCATGTGGAGAAGCCATACCAATCTGTAGTATTTTTTATTGTATTTTTTTGTTTATTTTTTTATTTTTTAGCTGGCCTGGAAAAGATGCCTAATTCACCTGTCCTCATCTTTCAGCCTAGGAGTCAGAAACATTTAGGGATGTTGAAGTCATTTGCATTTCTTTGCATCAGTTGGACAAGTGTCAACAGCTATGCTTTGTGGAAGATTTAGAACCAAGTGCTTAACAAATCATCTTAACCCTCAGCTCCCATTTCTGAGGCTGAAGCTATAATTGCTGAGGTTAGAAAGTGCAGTCCCTAGACACCCGATTCCCAAATAAATTCTCTTCTCGTCTGAAAGAAGGCTACCAAGCATGTTGTGAGATATCGCTTTAGCTCTGTCTTTGTGCTCTCTCTGGCTCAGTTGTCCGGTGGAACGACGACAGTCCATTACCTACAGTTTATCATCCTGACAAAACGTGAGGAATGTGGATGTGAAAGCACTAACAATTCCACCCCTGGCGCTTTGTGCTTTTTTCTCTCTATATTAAAACCGACAAGATTAACCCAAACGCAAACTGTGGAGCATAGTTCAAGGGGCTATTCAATCAGTGCTGAATGTGCATTTGTTTATCTACAAAAATAAGAATTTCAGGCACAATGGAAGGCAGGCTGGCTTATATATGGTATTGAATGGGCTGTTTAAACAGCACTATCCATTGTAGTTTATTTTATCAATCTCTGACAGGTCCGTATTTATTCGGAGCCTGACTGTGATGGAGCCCATGTATTATAGGTTATCTGGATATTATCCGGCCATTCTTTTCTATCAAGTCAATCAATATCAGGAATTTAGTATTATGTAAGGAAAAATGACATGGGAAAAGCAAAATGCTTTGTCAACTAACTAGTATGTGGTGCATAGGAAATAGCACCCCTAGACATAAGAAATTAATGCTCAACTGAAATTTTCAACAAAGTCGGTGTAATTCATTCTAGAATACCATACCAATACAGACTTGCTTCCTCTCAAGTGAAATCAATATTTTTTTTTAAGAGATAACTATTTTATTTTGGCAAGAACATCATGTTTGGAAAAAATTGTCCTACTGAAATGTTAACTAGAAATGAATGAAAAAGCCAGATTTTGCTATTCTCTTCCAAGGTTAACACACACACACACACACACACACACACACAAACTGCTTAAACAACCTAAATGTCTAGAACTAAACCAACTTTACTAGAGCACATGGATGCAATGCTAATAATCAAACAGGGCTAGTGTTTCAGTATATAGAACTTCTTTCCATTACTGCATACACTTTCAGGGACGGGAGCAGCAGACAGTGTGATTCAAGTAGTTATGGAGACAGTGAATTTACAAAGGATTTTCTGGACTCTGTATCCAAACAGCTGCCGCATGCTCCCTATGTCCACCACCTGCTAAAGAAGCTGACCCCCGGATGAAACAAATCTAATTACTGATGGTTGCTTCATTACAAATGAGTTGTTCCCCAGTTCATATGAACTGATGTGAAACTTCAATGCATTTGATTGCCTTCTTCGCCACATCACACTGACCCACCAACTTTTCTCTGGAAATAAATATGCAACTTCCCCAAATAAAATGAACCCGTGACATGAGGGGTTTTTATTCACTCCTCCAGGAAGAAATCTTTCTGACCTTTCACGCTGGCATTGAGCTACGTACTTTGTTAAGTAGACCTTTTCCAGGGGCAAATTACCCAGTCCTCCCAGGCAAGCCATTATCATGAGAACTATGAAAGAAATTCTACTCTTGAGGACTGGAGCAATCAAGCCAACAGCAACATCAGCAGTGCAAGGAGGCTGGCTTCTTTCTCTGAAATGCAGGCCTCCGGTAGGTCTCTACATCTGTGACCACAGCTAGGAAAAACAGACTAATGCTAATAATCACCAGGACTGTAAATAGCAGTCACCCCCACACACATTAGGAAAAGAAATATTAACGTCTACCTTACATTGAAATAATTATTGCTCTACATTTTTCTTCCAAGTAGGTATTGCTAATGCTCCTCCCAGATACACACAAACTAGTAGCTAATAATGCAAAGATATATATATGGAGAGAGAGAGAGAGAGAGAGAGAGAGAGAGAGAGAGAGAGCGCTGAACGCTGGAGGGGTTAATGGGGATTTCTTTAAACTAGATTTAAGTACAAATATTAAATCCCGATGAGGATGGCGGGGGATCAACCCCCAAAGATTGTACATCAGTGAAAGCGCACAGAGGAGCGGCGCAGGCAGCCTGGGGAAGAGGTAAGGTCTGGCGCCGAGCATTGCGCATGTTAGAGTGACCTCTGTAGGCACAAAGCGAGCACTGGCTGGCCTCATCCGGGCTCCCCGCCGGCCCGCCCGGAGGACACCCGCTGCTGTGAGCAGGTCTGAGCCCGGCGCTTTCTGGCACCACCTGGTGCCTCACCCTTCCGTGTCAGCGTAAAGATGTTACTGCCGCTAGTTTCTCGGCAAATACGGTATCTTACATTAAGGAACAACAACAAAAAGACGCCCTTATAAGATGAGGCTACGTGGAAGGGGGTTGCATTAAGCAACTTTTAAATGTGAGCAGTGTTGCGAAGTGCCAGCGAGCATCGTGCATGAATTTGTTTGATCTCATTCAGTGCTGTGACGTTCCTCGCCCTTGCCTTTGGGAATTTCTGGGTTAGCCTGTTGGTGAATTTGAAATTGACCACTTTCAAAGGAGTGGATATAATTCTTTAATTAAGATGTGATTTCTAAATCAACCCCCTATCCCTTTACTCCTAAATCCACGGCCAACTTGCTCAACTTCAATCAGGCCATTGATTTTGCTTCTGATCTCAAACGCTTACTCCAGGAACCAGCCAATGCCTCCATCGTTTTCCCAAGGCTGAAATTCCATGATTCTGTAAAATATGTTTGGCTAAGATTCAGAATGCATCCCGAGAATGAGGTAATATGCAATACTGAGTGCACAGACGAGTAGTTGCGAGATATTTAGCGATGGATCGCCTTTTCTAAATTCTAAACGTACTCTGGTAGCTCACACTGAAAGTTAATCTCCACGAGGCCTGGCTTTCTCCTGGCTGCACCGTTTGATAACAGCCAGTCGGGTCTAAGGACCCCATTCCAGCCCAGGCGCCCCAGCCTTGAAGGCTTCCGCTAGGTCGGCTGGGCAGGGCCTTAAGCTTTTGGAGCGAGCGTCCTGAAAATCTAGCCAGCTATCGGACCGCACTGAGTCCGTGGCCACTGGTTTAGAACAGAAGAGAGAGGCCGGCGTGCAGGGATCTCCAGGAAAACCCTAAGGCCCCTCCATGGGACGGGGAGCAGTGAGCTCGCCCCTGGAGTTCTCCCGCGGAGCTGGCGAGCTCTCCCTGCGCTCTCGGGCAGGCGGCGCGCCTCCGAGGCGCTCAGGCTCCGGGGCGCTACCGGCGGCCCGGGGGCCACAGGCTCCCTTCTCCGGGGTGCGCCCCACTGTCCGGGGCCCGCCCGCGAGGCCGCACGGTCCTCGGGCGCTCGTCGGGGGCGCGGCATCCCCGCCTCTCTCCAGAGCTCGCCAGCCCCTGTGCGCCTGCTAGCCCTGTCTGTGGCCCTGTTCTCCAACCTCGAAAAGAAGGGGTCCAATTGCCATCGGACACCTTTGCGGACGTGGCACAGAGCCGCCAGGAGCTTTGTAACCCCCCGGAGCTCCACGGGGAAGGAAGGCGGGGAGGGAGCATCTGAGCGCTGGCGCTCCGACTGGAAAGCCGAGCGAGGAGACTATACCCAGTGTGATGTGGTATGGATGGGAGACGGGAATCTGGGGGGTGGGGAGGGGGGGCCGAGGGTCCAGAAATAGGCTCTGAGGCTCCGCGGCCCGTCCTTTCTCTCGTAGGGACCGCGCGGCGCGGCAGACCCGGGGTGGCGAGGGTGATCGCGGACGCCACTTACTTGGAGTTCGAGGAATTCCAATAGATGGGCTCTAAAACTATCGATCTGGAAATCGCACTTCTGCATAAAACCATCAAAACTCCCCAGCAGTACTTCCACACGGAGTCCCTCCTCGCGGCCATGGCCAAGCCGCTCCCAGCTCCGCGCACTCGGGACCGCGGAGGTGCGGGGTGAGGGCCGGAAGCCCTAATTCTCCAGACAGAAAAGGGGAGACGGCAGGCAGATCTGGGGCGCGCTGAGCTGCTCCAGCGGTCACCGACGCCAGGAGCGCTCCCCTGGGGGCCCTCACGGCGAGAGGCTGGAGCGCACACGCGGGGCGCGGCGGCGCGGCGGGCTCGGGGCTCCGGGTCGCCGCGCCGGACCCAGCTCGAACCGCCGGCTCCCGTGCGACTCCAGGATGTCGGGCGCGGGACGGCAGGGAGGGCGCGCGGCCGGGACACAAAGGCGGAGAAACGACGGGGCGCGGGTGGCGGGCGCTGCGTCCCGAGCGGGGCTGCCTCGCACTATAGATCCAGGAGGACGGGCAGTGGCCCGAGCGCGCGGGCGCCGCGACGACGCGATTCCATGTCCCGGAGCGCGGAGCAGCGAGGAATGTCTCCAGAGCGCGGGGGGGGGGGCCTCCCCACTCCTCGCGGCTCGCAGCCTGCGGAGCAGGCAGAAGGGGCTCGGTCCCAGCCGCGGGCGCCGGACGCGCGCGGGCCTTTGTGTGCGGGGAGGGCGCTGGGACCCGCTCTGCGCGCAGCTCCTAGATCCCGACGGCGCCGCTGCCCCTGCCGAGGAGAGTCAGCGCGGCCGGCGCGCTGTCAGAGCGCTATAAACGCGGGGCCCCGCCCCGCACAGCGCAGCCCATTGGTCCTCCGCACGCCGCGCCTGTTGGTTGGGCTGCTGGCCCGTCGGTCATCCGCCCCCGTCCGACATTGGGCCCCGCCAGGCGGGGCGCCGGCTGACAGGTGAGCCCCGCCCCCGGCCCCCGGCGGCAGAGCGAGCGGAGCGCAGGGAAGTCGGCGAAGGAGAGGAGCCGGCTGCTCGCCGCGCAGCCCCTGAGAGGCGGGGCGGGGACGCGGGCAGGGCCGCGCCGGGCGAGTGGGAAGCGGCGATGCACGGAGTCACCTGTCCCAGTTCCCAGGTCGCGACTTCATGGCCTGGCAAGTGTCCTAACTTTGAAAGAGGGACAACGTAGAGGGCGAAACTTTACCGACAGAGTCGAAGGCAGTGCGTTTCCCCGTGCGTCTTCCTTCTTTAAATGAAGTGATCCCTCTCTCTGGTCTGACTCCACTCCGCACGCGCATCCCTTCCTCTACCAGGCCTCTCAGTGATGCGTGTCAGACCTGATTTTGGTACCAGACGTCAGCAGGGGCCCAAACTAAGCCCATGGGGTCTAGAGTTGCCAAATGATTCCCAGGGACCGGGCGCGGTGGGGCAGCAGACATTGAGGGCGTGGACGTCCTGGCCCTGCATCCTCCGCGCCTCGCTTAGCATCGAAGGCAGCACTTCTTGGAAGTGTCGCCGGCCGCGGGACTTTTCCTTAATTAGCCTCCGGGACACACGCCTCCCCAAGGTGGCTGGGAATTTAGGGGTGACGGTATCAAATAGCGCCCAAATGGAGAGGTGGCAGGAATTCACTTGGGTTCTTGGCGAAGTGCTTTTCCAAAGAACCGCTTGGACAAGCGCCACCCTGTCGACTACTTCCACGGACCCACAGCGCCCACTAGCGGCCAGCTTGACATCTCTGCGTGCGAGAGCACAATAGTCTGTCTACCCACCCCGACCCAGTACAGCCCCCACCCCCACTTTTCCCCTCCATCTAATCGCGCAGAAAAAGTCCAAAAGACAACCTTTCTTAAATGACCAAGAGCTGACGAACACGGAGGAAATTAGGCACAGTACAGATGTACAGTTCAGTTTGGAAAAAAAAATTATGCCGTATATCCACAATATGCTTTCAAAAACCCCAACCCGTTTACTCCAGAATTTAATGTTTCAGGTGTAAAGAACTGAGCATATTCCTACAGTTGTAGTTCTTTACCCAACTTATCCGCTAAGCTAAATTTAAAACAGAAAATGTTAGAAAAATCGTGTTTAGATACTAGTTTGCTTTCACCCTTGTTTTTAACATTTGAAGATTTTTATGATGCATTAAGTATTCTTTTTTTTTGAAATATTAGCCATAAATTAATGTATATTTCAACTGGGCATGTAAAAAAATAGTAAAGGCTAGTTTAAGATCGAAAAGGTTATTTAGGATACGCAAGGTTGTGAAAACATATTATTCCAAGTTGATCTTTACTCGAGAAAACTTTATATTCAATTGCTAGTTTTAAACAAGCCTCAACTCAAGGAAATAATTTTTAAAAGACTCAAAGGCGGTAAAACCGATTCCAGGGAATCAGCAGATTTCCAGAAGGGCTAAAAAAAAAACACAGGAAAGGATAGGCAGTATTATTCATAAATTCACAAGGGTAAAAATAAGTCGTTTTTAATAAGCTTAAAGCATTCAAGAAATATATTTCTTAAATTTCTTAAATATTTCTTTTAAAATGTTCTTAAATTTCTTAAAATTTTATTTAAAAGCTACTAGCTTAAAGATCTTGTAAAGGAACTGAAAGTGAGTGTCTTAGTACGTTTTTATTTAGCAACCATACATTGTGAAGTTTAAGTTGTGACCTCTTAGCTCCTACATCCTCTCTTCAAGTTAACTAGAGGAAATAAAGGAAATTTGCATTGTCTGAAAATAACCACAGCTTCCATTTTTAGTAAATCAGATATTCTCACGTCCACAGCATTTTACCTTGAGAAAAATATAAATGTACGTATAAACTCGCTTCCTATTTTTGACAAAAAATTAAAATCCTACACAAGATTCCTGTTGTATAACTTTGGATTGTGTGAACATGTATCAACTTTCAGTAAATATGAATAATTAGCTATATATACTACGTGAAAAGCATCAGCAGCAACTTCAACATGGTAATGTTTCACTGCTGCTTAGATAGTAATTTCAGCAATTAAAAGCATCACCTCAAATCGTATGTCATGCCACGCCAAAAAAAAAAAAAAAAAGTCGTATGTACAAAAGACAAAGCTGAATTTTTAAGTATGGGAACCCAAGAAGAACCAATCACATCAGTTATTTAATACTTCTTTGCATTTAAAGGATTTCTATTTTACAATTAAATTGTTGGAGAAACATGGTATTTTTTGAAAATCTATAATTTACCAGCACATTAACCCATCAAAAATAAATTTTATTTTAGCATAAAAAGTTAAACTATTTCTAGAGTTAAGGAAGAAATTTCTAAAAATCAAATAAAAAAATGGAATTTAGTCAATTACAAAAATAGATATAAATTTGAATGTCAAATGAGGTGGCAAATGCTTAATGCAAGTTTAAAAAAAACAAGAGGGCAATCAATTCTGCCCAAGTAAATTCTCCTTAGTAGTTATGTTTCTGCCCCTTTGAATTCCTGAGCATGCATTTATCTTTAGAACTTAAGTTTCTTATATATTCCTTGCATGGTAACCTATCAATTCTAATAAGTACTTCAAAAGACATCTTTAACATACTTCTGTAAAAACAAAGAAAAAAGCCTTATCTAAATTTAACATTACTGAAACTTTATGTACTTAAATGTTGTCCAAGCCATGAACTTTCTATGGAGCTCTATATTTCTACTAAAACTGTACCTTTGTTTCCTGGCATTGCTTGCAATTTACTTCATACAAGTCACTTAAGTTTTTAGAACTCTTATGCAAATGCTCAATTTACTGGGGAAAACTTTGAAACAAGTAGAAAATAAAACCCTTCCTTAGATCAACTTTGTCATACACTCCTGCCCCATCAATAAAGCTCCTAAAATACAGATCACACATTAAAGCTTCTTAAACCTACTTATGAGTTTGGTAGAAAAGTATTAATTACAGTGGGTTCTTGGTCAAAAGAAAAATTTTCCCATTGGGAAATTCAGTGATAAATCATACATTATAGACCATACAACATATTCCTTATGAAACCAAAATATCATTTTCCACTATAGTTAGTAGTCATCTAAATCTCTAGCTCAATCTGCCATTGCTTTTAACATTAATGCAAAAAAAGGCAGCACAAGTGGAAAGAATACAGTTATGGCTCCAACTATCTTGTGCACCTGGCCTGAAAGAAACCTCATTTCCCTATTTGCAAATGAAGAACAGGTTAAGAGGACCAACCAGTCACCATTCCGAGTGGAATTGGTAGTTTGGTGAAGATATACTCACAAATATCTAGCTGTGCAGTTCTGATTTTGTCACTCAATTGTAGTAATTTAAATTCTCTTAAGTAGCATTCCCACTTTATGGACTGATATATATATACTGCAGATTATAAAGTTAAATTCTGCCCTAAACATATAAGGGATATTACTGACAGCAGTCATTTGATAAAAGGTCTCCTAAAATGGGTTGATAAAATTATTTTTGCTCCCTCTTTAACCCACTTTATAGTAAGACATTTAACAGCGTTTAGAAATGGCTGCAATTATATATTCCTTTAATTCTTTGTCGTCATTAGATCCATAGTGAAAACCTTTAAAGTGAAGGAAGCAATCATTATCCAAATGTGTACAGAGTGCAAACCCATTTTATTCTGATGTTAATAAAGTATGTTTAGTCAGAAACAATAGAAATATACTGACACTATTAAACACACAGGCTCACTCTTGCCTGATAGTGAAACTGCTGGGTCAGTGAAGTTGTAATTTTCAACTTACTGGCTTTCAGGTATAGAAAGACTAAAATATGTATAAAAGATACAACCATTTGAACATCCTCTAGTCCAGCGATAGCTAACCAGTGGTCCTCAGACCATTGGTCCCTTGAGGTCCGAGTGTTTGGCAACCGCTGCCTAATCAACCATTGAAGACCCAGGAAAAGAACCACCTTTTCGAGACTTCCAATGATGTTCAATCACACACACAATTTTGATAGTGGGTCCTCTGTATCCCATTCCAGTGTTTCCCAGCTGCAAATCAGTTATTCTAGTAACTATAGATACTAAATATATAAAATCAGGCAATGAGATCTAATATTCTGAAAATCAATGGCAAATCTGCTACAAAATGTATAGTGCAGTGTAATAACTACTCCAAGATTATGGACAATTATCTCAGTTGTGTTTTTTTAAAAAACATGAGTAAACATGAAAAACGAAGGTAATAGCAAAGGAATCAAGACCACCATTAGTGGCAATTCAACAAATGAAAAAGTTAGGTCTACTGCTTGGGCTTTCAACACACATTCCTGATTTCTAGGTTGAGGCCCTTAATTTTTTTACCTTCAGTGGTCCTCTTAGGTCCTTTCACTAATTAATAACAGTGTGATAATTGAGTGTTCATAAGAATACTGGAGGGCTCTAGCTGGTTTGGCTCAATGGTTGAGTGTTGGCCTGTGGACTGAAGGGTCCCAGGTTCCATTCATCAAGGGCACATGCCCGGGTTGCTGACTTGATCCCCAGTGTGGGGCCTGCAGAAGGCAGCCAATCAATGATTCTCTCTCATCATTGATGTTTTTCTCTCTCCCTCTACTTCTATGAAGTAATATATATATATATAATTTTACACAGAATACTGGAGAGAGTGACAGGTCTCAAAAATTAAGATAGCCCATCTTCAAAATTTCTCATGGCCAGTAATATAAAACAAACGGTTCTGGGTATAAACAAAGAGAAAATTGAGAACTGAAAACAGAAGCTCTAGTTAATAGTAAAGCTTTGGAGAAATTTTAAGTGACAAATGGAGGATCCTTAATATAAAATGAAACATTTCAAATGATATATAGAGTTCAATTAGCCAAGATTAGCCAAGATTCTATGCTATTTTACTTCATAAAATAAAACGTTTAAAACCACTGAAAATTCTTAAGTTGCTGGTGGCCACACAAAAAAGGCTATGTGCATATATTAGCACAAGTAAATGACTCAATATTAAACTGAGGACAGAAATGGCCTAAATGGCTACATCTTTATAAGGAAAACTGAAGCAGTAAATCTTTAAATATAAACCCTTTCCCCTCTTTGCAAACATTAACCAGTCCTCACACCAAACTAATTTAAAGGTTTAGTTTATACAAATGAGTTAATTCTGCAAACTCCACAATATAAATGGCAATAACCACTTATTTTAAATACTGTAATAAAAAGTCATTAGTTAATTCTATAATGCATTAATAACCTAAAAAACAAAATTGTAAATAAAGGCATATTTAATAAATTAGGGAACATCCAAACTACTAATAGACTGAGAATCTGAACTTTTATAATAGATACACAAAGGCAGTGAAAACAAATTACTACACATTGTTGCAGCACAGAAAAAATCAGGTGTATTTTATTAACAATTACATCCTCTTTCCTATAGCCTGGCACAGGAACAATCTCAATATCTGATGTGAGTCTCCAACAGCAAGCAGATACTGCAATATGTTATTACCAACTTACTGCAATGTGATTCCACACCAGATGTGGCAGTAAGATATTTTTTAAAAATTAAAGGCACGTGTAAGCTAATGTCAAATATTTTTAGTCTGGGTTACTTAGATACAATGTTTAAAACATTTGTATAGCAAAACAATTTTTCAATAAACATTTCCCAAAACTTGAATACACAACTTAGGAGCAATGGATCTGTACAAAAAAACAAAACCAGTGTAAGAATCATGAAATTAGTTAACCTATACTTAGAAGTTGAAAAATAACTTGTAAGCAACCTATATACTTTAAATAAAGTGAATGGTTTAGAATAAGTATCATGTTTATTAAGTCAGTTCTCACTACAGTTCATGCCTATTTAAAATTCTACCTTTAAAGATGTGTAAACTGAGTTTATTGTTCCGTACCACACAGACTCAGAGCTCAAACTAAAGCAACAGCGTTTTTCTTGGCATGCACACACAAAGTAATCCACCACGTAGTCGTTTCATTAACTTCTGTTTTCACTTTTAAGGACTGATCAAACTGTCTCAAAATATTGGAGAACATTTCCTCTATTTTGATGACATGTTTATGCATCTCAGGTAACATTTTTATATTCATATCCTTTTCTTTAATAAATGTTTTAATACCAGTACACTTAGAACATATGTAAAGATAAATGAGGCAGACTGTACTCTGTAAGAGTCATCCACATCACATGCAAAAACAAAATAAAAACTTGAAATAAGTTTGAATGTGTTTGTCCCCAAAATAAACGTGCAAGTACCCTACATTGCAGATGATTTGACTGCCTTAGCCTTTTGTGAAAGTACAAAGCTAAGTTCTTTCTGATGGCCCACTTTGAAAATAATCTAAGATCTATAAATTTGAGAAGCATTTTTCTGTAGTTTTCATTAAGTACAATTTATTGAGGTGATATTTATATCCTAAAATAGAGGTACAGGATTGAGAATTTAAATCTTTTTCTGAGTGCTTAGTACTTCTTAAAGGTAATACTGATGTCATAATTGCTGTATCAGCATAAATATTTGTAAAAATAGCCATTAAATACTAGTCCATGAGTATATTTAATATACATATAAATCCTATGTTAAAAGTATGAGAGGAAATATAGCATAGTTCTAGGATTTCTAAATTGCTGACCATCAAAAAGTAAACCACCCTCTTTAAGACTTAACAGAACTTTAAAAAAAATTGCTTCAACATATGAATTTAAGACGACTTTATTCAGCAAAATCATTTATTTACACAATGGGGAATGCTGGTTTGATTTTGTCAGTGAAATAAAAACAATTTGAACAGAGACAATACTGAACTGTATATATTTTGTGTTAGAGCTGACCAACTGTTTCCTTACCTGTATCAGGAACATCAAGAGCAACAGTATCATGAGGACACTGATTTAACAATATACCACATAGGTCCAACAACACCCCAGGAGCTTCCAATGCAATTACCAACTTTTTCTTTTTTTATAAATATATAAAAAAACAAAAAGTCAGCAAAACCAGCATTACGATATAGTAAACAGAGTATAACTCCGAAGTCTGTGGGTCAGTAAAAACCTTATCAGACCATCCACAATTTATAAAGTGATCTGCTCCTCTTCAGATCACTAACACAGAATCCAAACAGGTGAAAAATATATCACTTTCTAGAAGATAACAATGATCTGATAAGGATTTCACTTAATAGAAGTTAAGGGGGAAGAAAAGGAACTGCAGAGCATAGCCCCTATTAGAACAAGCTAACTTTCCAGATTTTCCAAATTAAAAAAACAAAAACAAAATGAAACAAACAAAAAAAAACACTTCAACATGAAGCTACAATACAAAGTTTTTCCATTTTTCTTTGTAAAAAGTTCAGAGTTTGCAATTTAATCCTGGGTTTTTAAGGAGAAGGACAGTTTGGGCCTGGACTTCCCCTTGCCCAGGATAATTTTTTGTTCTTCTTTTTGTTGACGTTGTCGCTCTTGTTCTAGTTTCATCCTTTCCTCATGAATCTTTCTTTGTTCTTCAACAATTCTCAACTGTTCTTCAGCCTGAAAGTTAGAAGTAAAAAGTTGAAAATTCTGTGAATTTCATGGCTTTCATTCGTGGTATTTGGGAAATTAGATGAGAATTTATTATCAATAGAAGCCAACAATAGTATGTTTAATAAAACTTGGCCTAACATCACACAAACAGTGAGAAGAAAAATATTGAGAATTAGAAAAGAATTTATTAATTATTCCTACATTTTCTAATTTTTAAAGAAATTATAAAAAAGCATTTATATATTTTGAAAATGAAAATTTCTACAAGCCATGCTTGAGATCAGTATACTTTTAGTCCTGTTACATATTTTTATAGATACCTTCAGTACCATTAGATTAACAGATTGTCAGTTACAAACCATGGTATGGATTTATTCAGAATATTTTACCTACCAACTATGCTAGCTAAATACATAATTAGCAAGCCATACAAAAAATTATAGGAGAAATCCTCACTGGGACTACATTACATTGTCAATATACAACCAAAAAATAATAAAAGCCTCTTTCTTTGGAAAGAAAAAAGTTAAAGCTTTTTTAACCTGGCTGACTATAAAATGGTGTCAATTTCAAATGGACACTTGTATAATTAACTCCTGCAGTGTGTTCAACTCCTTCAGTCTCATAGCAACCACTTCCTTTAAGCATTCACTATAGATTCCCCCTCTACCAAAAATACAGGCCGGTCACATGATCTTCTTCCTCAACAAGTCTCTCCTTGCACCCCAAAGGTACCATGCCTTCTTCCTTATTAATTTACAACCAGGTGCAACTTTACTCCTCTCTCAGGGGACATCAAGCAAATGTGTGGTGGTGATTTTGGTTGTCACAACGGGGGAAATGGCTCCTGGCATCTAGCAGATAGAAGACAGGTATGCTGCTAGACATCCTACAGTAATACATGGGACAGCCCTCCACAACAACGAATTATCTAACCCCAAATGTTAATAGTGCCAAAGTTGAAAAAACATTTTCTAACCCTTGGATTTTTAATCTCAATGATCAATGAGTTGTCCTTTTTTCTGTATCTTTTCTGTATATTTAAAATATTCACAGAGTCCTCTGAATGCCTACCTATTCGCAAACTCAACTATTAATATGTCATTACTTCCATCATCTCCATTAATTCTACTGAAATTATTTTTTACATGGTCAAAAACTAATAGTAAGTTTAGTGCCTGTTCTCTTCAGTTATTCTCCTGCCCTTGAACTTGAGTCTCCTGTTTATTTCCACTGATAGGTAATGGACTCAGAATGCAAGATAAAATGTTGAAATTTTATCTTGCGGGTAAGAAAAACACCATTTTTTTAAATACATAATTAACACAAAGAGGTTTATTTTACCTTTTGCTCTCAGATGGGGAGCGGTGGTGGTGACAGGCTAAAAGGTGAAAGGTTAAGACAGTGGGGGGCAAATCCACTGTGATCAAGTAAGGTCAGAGATGAGGAAGATCAGAATTATAATAGTGGGAATCTGGTGGGTAGGCAAGATGGAAAAGTAGATTTCCATGTATTTCTAGGTCTTCATAGTCAAATCCAACACAGAACTGAAATCTATCTTCTTCCTCTCAGATCTTTTTCCTAAGCTACATTTTCAGCTGGCTAATGTAAAGCCACCTGGGAAAGCTCTGGGCACCTTCAAATTTCAACATGTTCAAGATTTAAATTTCAGTAGCCTAACCCTAAAATACACCAGCCCTTTCAACATTCCCCACTGCCATCCACATACTATAGTTTTCTGTCTTTTTCCTCTTTCCCTGCCAACATCAAATAGTCATAAAGTTATGTTCTCTCACCTAGAGTTTTTTTTTTCCATTTCCAATTGTTACCGTAACTGTTCAGGGCATATCTCTTACAAACTTAAAATCGTTTCTGTTTCCAGTCCCTGCCCTTTGACCCACCCTACACAATGCTGCAAGTCTCAACCTTCTTAAGCATTGCTCTCTCCTGCCCTCAAACTTCCAATGATTTTCAATGTGCACAGAATATAGCTAATTTCCTAAATTAGCATCCTACCTAGGACTTCCTTTTATACGGCCCCAACTGTTTCTACTATTCTCTCTTAAATTGTCCTTTCTATCTTGCTTCCCCTCCTCCTCCTTTGCTCATGCCACTTTTCCTCCTATTGAAATCCAGTCTGTACACCAAAATCCACTTCAAATCACCTCTCTCTTGCTTAGACTTTCACTGGTAATTACAATAAAAAATTATCTGCTTCTGACCATCTTCAGTAAAATCATATGCCAATTACTTTACCCACAGTTTTAATAAATTATCACACATTTGGAGGTAAGAGCTGGCATGTGCAACTGAATCAAAGTGAAGCTTCTTAGTGTATGCGCATATCCTTGGGAAACCCTCACCAACACCCAGACTCACTTTTCCCTAAGGTTCTAATTCAGCCCTGAGGAAAGTAGATTATAACCTTGGGGAGTGAAGGGTTTGAACATCACAACCTCAAGACATAAGAGAAATCTATTTACAAATAGCATTTTTTACCCTATCACATTGATAGAAATTCAAAAGTATAGTATCAAGTGCTAGCTTATGAAGAGTATATTGGCAGTAATCTACTAAAATTGCATCTTCATAGTAATTTTACCCAGCTATTTAATTTTCTGGAATTTATTCCATAAGTGAACTTGCACGCATGCAAAATTATACAAAGTTATTTATTGCAAACATAGTTTGTAAGAGACTGAAAAACCCAAATATTCACCAATATGGAACTATCAATAAATTACAGATCTATAAAACAAAACATCATGAACTTTTTTTAAAAAAGGTGTCCCCTATATACTAAAATAGAAAAAAATCTCCAAGTTACACTATTAAGCGAGAAAAGCAAAGTACCAAATACTATGTATCATATGTTACTTTTGTGCAAAAAGGGGAAAATAAAAATGTATGCTGCCCTAACCGGTTTGGCTCAGTGGATAGAGCGTCGGTCTGCGGACTGAAGGGTCCCAGGTTCGATTCTGGTCAAGGGCATGTACCTTGGTTGCGGACACATCCCCAGTAGGGTATATGCAGGAGGCAGCTGATTGATGTTTCTCTCTCATCAATGTTTCTAACTCTCTATCCCTCTCCCTTCCTCTCTGTGAAAAATCAATAAAATATATTTTTTAAAAAAATGTATGCTATTTGTATCTGCCTAACAATGCATTATAAACTCTGGAAAAAAAATTAAAACATAATTGAATATACCTTTGGAAATGGGAATGGTTAGTGGATGGACGGGAAAAAGGTAGAAGATTTCATTGCTTATTTTTCTAAAACAAATTTTTGAATCATACAATCACATTACCTAATCAAAAAATTAAAAACAAGATTTTAAAAGTAAAGTAATTTCTTTTATATACAAACAATCCTAATTCTACTGCACTGAAATTACTTTTAGATTGGATAAAGAAAAAGTTTCAGTTTCACTTAGGTCTACAAATATAGGCGATAAAAGTATGTATGTATGTACAGCAGTTGTATTACCACAGGTAACAGGGGTACCCTTAGTGTCTTACAAGTAAGTACTTGATAATGGAATAATTTTTTTTTTTAAATATATTTTATTGATTTTTTACAGAGAGGAAGGGAGAGAGACAGAGAGTTAGAAACATCGATAAGAGAGAATCATCGATCAGCTGCCTCCTGCACATCTCCTACTGGGGATATGCCCGCAACCCAGGTACATGCCCTTGACCGGAATCGAACCTGGGACCTCTCAGTCCGCAGGCTGACGCTCTATCCACTGAGCCAAACCGGTTTCAGCAATAATGGAATAATTTTTATAAATAACTTAAACAGGGACTATCCTGTCTTTACATTAAATATTTGTATTTTGTTCTATTATAGCTTTAAAATAAGCTTAAACATTATTCAATCACAGCTTGGCAAAAACAAACAAACAAACAAACAAGAAAGAAAAAGTAGACTTGTCTAGTAAAAACTAAAGCCATCTCTCATCTTAACACAGTGGCTCTCAAGTGATGAAAAACCGGTTTCCTGCCCATCCATCTGTATGGTCCGACCCTATACCTTATTTGTTTGGTACTCTTCTAAACCCTACCCTCTCTCTGCAGTAACTGCCTGACTTGCTGTATCGTTCCTGATGACTCCATTTGCTAGAGAATATACATTGTTCCTTCCCCTCTTGTTTCAAATTTATGCAAAAGGCATTATTCGCAATGATGGAGGGAGGAAGGAATGTGCATATGTGTAAATATGAACAATACTAAGCTCTCCTATAAGAATTACGTAGTAGGCATCATGGAGGCCAAAGAGAAAGCTAACACCCATAATATTAGAGTCATTACACCCAGGGTACTGTTATGTCTCACAAAGATGGCTTTCAATCCTATACCTCACTCCAAAAATTGGCGAGATGAAATACATAAAAGCAAAACATACCATTATAGAAGGGCCTATTTATCCCTCTCAGTATCTTCTGTTCCAACTTCCTTTACCTAGAGGTCTTACTGCCATTTAAAAAATTATTTATTGTAAGCGTTCTTCTTTGCAGCAGTCTCTAACAAATAAGAATACTGAAATCTACTACTCTCCACCTGAAACATGTATTAAATTTAAAAAATACAGATATAAATATTTTACATAACTTATAGGAATGATGGAAAAAAAACAAAAAGTATTATAATTAGAAATCATGCCACTAAGAAATAACTCAAAACTATTGGTTCAACAAGATAAACTAGCACTACTGACCTAAAGTCTCATGCTGCCAACAACATTATCATATTTCCCTTCTTTCCTTAAATATTTATTATTTTAATGGGGCTTTCAATAGGAAGATGAAAGGACAACAAAAATAGAAATCTCAATATGTGTCTTGCATCTTTATATAATAACATTTCAAAAAATACATTTTTATTGATTTCAGAAAGGAAGGAAGGGATAAAAACATCAATGATGAGCGAGAATCACCAATTGGCTGCCCCCTGTACACTCCCACCGGGGGTCTAGCCCAGCATGTACCCTGACCCAGGAAATGGACAGTGAGAAACGGTGACCTGGGTCATAGGTCAAGATTCAACCACTGAGCCACACCAGCCAGGCTACAATAACATTTTTTTGTGTCCTCCTACACAAAGGATATTCTACTTTCCTTGAAAGCATATAGAACCAAATAAAAGTTTCTCCAACATCAATAGTAATTTCTTATGCTTTCAAATTTACTGAACACAAGAAGTAAATTAGTTAATTATGTCTAAATTCTTTCCAAAATTTCTCAAATTCAAACTTCTTTTTCCAAAAGATACCTTTTCACTGAAGTTTTATTGATAACATGAAGTCAGAATAGTGTCAAACACAAATATTCTAGAACCACTAGTGCTAAAGGTCCATGGACCAGTGGCAGTCTGCAAACTAATAGATCCACAGGTATAAAAGTGTTTTAGAAGCTTTAAAAACAATTATTTTTCTATTATTTGTCTTAACAGTATTATGCAAAAGTAGGACTCTAAGGCAAATTGAAATTACAATACAAAAAATAACTGAACAATTACCACCACTTGAGCAATACTGCTCTGTAATGTACTTGTGCTCATCTTTTCCCAGACACACAGAAAATAAGGTTCATGAGGGTAAACAAAAAGTCTACTAGATGAAAATAAAGAGGCCAAACTGTCCCTAGACACTTAGGCACCCAGACACTCAACCCAGAGTTAGAAGGAATCAAAATCTTGGCAGGGCACACTAAGTTAAGAAGCTTTGCTCTAGAAGTCACAATCTGGCATTCCAGGCCACCCACAAAGAACTCACTACACTATCCAATCTCCTATGTCCTAAGAGAAATTCTATTCTACTTGATGGAAATTCTGTTTCAATCAATGTTTTAAATACCAATTATAGAGTCCCTCTCTTCTAGAAATATCCATGCCTTACAAACCATACTGTATTTACCTTTCAAAGCTCAACCTTCAAAGCTCAAATTAAGATGCACACTTTCTTACTTCCTCCTAACTGCACTGAGATTTTCTCCTTACATGTAATCACTAAGAAACATTATCACATACAGGGTGGTACAAAAGTAGGTTTAACCCAAGCCATTATGCTCAATTAATATTTGACAAAGGAGGCAAGAGCATACAATGGAGTCAAGACAGTCTCTTTAATAAATGGTGCTGGGAAATCTGGTCAGATACATGCAAAAAAAAAAAGAAACTAGATCAGCAACTTACACCATACACAAAAACAAACTCAAAATGGTTAAATGACTTAAATGTAAGACGAGAAACCATAAAAATCTTAGAAGACTCCATAGGCAACAAAATATCAGACATATGTCGTAGCAATATCTTTACTGATATAGCTTCTAGGACAATTGAAACTAAGGAGAAAATAAACAAATGGAACTACATCAAAATAAAAAGCTTCAGCACAGCAAAAGAAACCATCAACAAAACAAGAAAGCCCACTGCATGGGAGACACATTTGCCAATGCTATTTCAGATAAGGGCTTAATCTCCAAAATTTACAGAGAACACATACAACTTAACAAAAGGAAGATAAACATTCCAATAAAAAAATGGGCAAAGGACCTAAATAGACACTTTTCGAAAGAGGACATACAGAAGGTTGAAAGACATATGAAAACATGCTCAAAGTCACTACTCATCCTAGAGATGCAAATCAAAACAACAATGAGGTACCATCTCACACCTGTCAGAATAGCTATCTTCAACAAATCAACAAGGACAAGTGCTGGCGAGCATGTGGAGAAAAAGGAACCCTCGTGCATTGCTGGTGGGACTGCATACTTGGTGCAGCCATTGTGGAAAACAGTATGGAGTTTCCTCAAAAAGTTAAAAATGGAACTCCCATTTGACCCAGTAATCCCACTTCTAGGAATATACCCCAAGAAACCAGGAACAACAATCAGAAAGGATATATGCACCTCTGTGTTCATAGCAGCACAATTTACAATAGCTAAGATTTGGAAACAACCTAAGTGCCCATCAGCAGATGAGTGGATTAAAAAATTGGTACGTCTACACAATGGAATACTACGCTGCTATAAAAGAGAAGGAACTTTTACCGTTTGCAACAGCATGGATGGTACTGGAGAGCATTATGCTAAGTGAAATAAGCCAATTGGAGAAAGATAAATATAACATGATCTCACTCATATGTGGGATATAATGATCAACATAAACTAATGAACAAAAACAGATCCAGAGACAAGGTAGCATTGAACAGACTGTCCAACCTCAGAGAGAAGAGGGGCGGGGGGGGGGGGTGGGGGGGGGAGGGAGGAGAAAGGCGGGTGGTTAGAGATCAATCAAAGGACTTGTATGCATGCATATTAGCATAACCAATTGACACAGACATTGTGGTGGTGGGGCTTGCCCTCTGGGGTGGGAGTGGTGGCGGTGGTGGGGTCAACTGGGGGAAAAATGAGACATGTAATACTTTAAACAATAAAAACATTTTTTTAAAAGTATGTTTATAGTAGTGAGTACACAAAACAAGTTTATTCTTGTATTATTATTGTATTATTTTTACATGAACTATAAACCTACTTTTTCCCCACCCGCTACTTATTGATAAGTATCGATATATCTTATAGTGACTCCTTCTCCAATCCATTTGTATTGCTTTTCCTACTTAAGCAGATTTTAAGGTCTTTTTACTGAAAAAGCAGAATTAAGTCTTCCCCTTACATTCTGGCTTTCAAAAAAACCAGGACAGTGATATTAACTAAGAATTCATTTTACTGTGCTCACTAAGTTTAAGGTATTTCCAGCATTGGCTCTTATACGGGGGCACAATAAAAAACCATGCTCCAAAACAAGGGGAACCTTTTCTGTGCCAAGGGCTATTTGGATATCTATTAACATCATTTGCGGGCCATACAAAATTATCAACTTAAAAACTAGCCTGCTATATTTGGCCAAACATTTAATTAACTTAACCCTTAATGCCTTGGCAAGACCAGACCAAATGATTTTGCAGGCCTTATATGGCCTGTGGGCTGGATGTTCCCCACCCCTACTTTAGTACCAACTACCCCCAAGGTTCTAACTTTTTTATATTCTTATCAACCATGGATACATTTTCTATGGTTCTCTTTCACTTCCACCTTCAATGAGATCCACTGTTAATTACTAATACCATCCCAGATCTTTCTCAGTGCCCTTATAAACAGTCACAGAATTTGTTTTTTCTAAACCACTTAACTAGAGCTTACAATTTGCTTTTCCCCCTCGTCAGCAGTATGACTTAGCTGCAAATGTCTTCCTATGGCTGTATGATTTTTAACACATTTCTGAATAGACAAAACTTTTTTAGACATCTAGAACCAAGAGTCTCTTTTGAGCCATGTCTTCATTCTGGGTACTAAATAGCACTAATCCCTCATTCATCCTAAAGTAAAATCCCTTCTATCTCTGACTTATACTTTTACTTGGAAGTAGAATCACCCATATGCCACATTCATGATGAAAATGCTTTTTCCCCTATACAGAAATGTCTGATTATCCTTTGGTTTTTGGAATATTTATGTCCACAGACTTTTAATTTAGCATTCTTTTTCATCAATTTTTTTTCTGTTTTTAAAAAATTACTTCATCCTCGACAGACAGCTCAGTTGGCTAGAACGTTGTCCCGATACATAAAGGTTGGGGGTTTGATCCCCGGTCAGGACACATACAAGAATCAAGCAATGAGTGCATAAATAAGTGGAAAAAAATTACCTCAATATCCTTATGTTGGCTTCTTTAAAATTTAAAAATTGCTTTATATCACCTTTTCCATCTCTGTATCATGTTATAATTAACTAGAGGCCCGGTGCACGAAATTCGTGCAAGGGGCTAGGTCCTTGCAGTCCCCAGCCCCGCCCCCTGCCCACTGGTCGTTCCGCCATCTGGTCTAATTAGCATATTAGCTCTTTATTATATAGGATTAATTCTCCATACTTGTTAGATTATAAACTTGGAATAGGAAAAATAATTTACTAATCTGGTACACTTATCATATATATATGTATATGATCCATCTATTCTGTCTAGCAATCGGTAACAAGGCAACTAATGCAAAGTGAAATGTTGCTTATTAGTTGGTTTAAATACTTTTAAGACTGTTTTCATTATTTCAGGCACAGAAGTGTGAACGAGGGTAGAATAAAAAAAAAAAATTGGGAATGAAGGTAGTACAATTTTCTCCAGGAAACCGGTTTTAAACAACTGCAAATTTTGGAATTTTCTTCAGATTAATTAGAATATCTAGATGGTCCCCAAAGAGATTACTGTGGAACACAGTAGCTAAATTCTAGTCAACTATTCCACTCTTGCCTCAAATACCTTAAAATGACCCTGAGAACTAATCTATACTAATAAAAGGATAATATGCTAATTAGACTGGGAGACCTTCCAGGATACCTTCCAGACATTCTTCTGGACAAAGCCATGGTGGCGGGGCCAAGGGAGAGGCAGTTAGAGGCCAAGAGGGGAGGGCAGTTGTAGGTGATCAGGCCAGGATGGGTCGGCAGTTGTGGGTAATCAGGCTGATGGGGGCGGGGCAATTGGGGGTAAGCAGACCAGCAGGGGGCCAGTTGGGGGGGAGCAGGCCAGTGTGGAGGGAAGGTGGGGGCAAGCAGGTGGGGCAGTTAGGGGCAAGCACACTGACATGGGGGCATTTGGGGCCAAGCAGGCTGGCAGCAGGGGACAGTTAGGAGCGAGCAGGCCGGCAGGCAGAGTAGTTAGGGGCAATTAGGCAGGCGGATGAGTGGTTAGGAGCCAGCAGTCCCGGATTGTGAGAGCAATATCCGACTGCCAGTTTAGGCCTGATCCCTGTAAAATGGCAGTAGGACATCTTTCGAGGGGTCCCAGATTGGAGAGGGTGCAGGCTGGGCTGAGGGACACCCCCCACCCCATGAATTTCGTGCACCAGGACACTAGTAATAATCATAAAGCACAAAATTATTCAACAAATTCAGAAAAAACAAAAAAATATTATTCATGTATGCTTTATACATACCAGTTTGGCTTGTGCTTCGGCAATTTTTCGGTTATTCTCTTCCAGTATTCGCTCTAGCTCCTCACGTTTTGCACGTTCTTCCTCCTAAAGGGGAGGACATGTTAAGATGTTAGAAAAATAAAATGTTTAATTTTATTGATAAATATTTACTAATCTTCCTCTGAACTTTTTTGATCTGATTTACAGGGTAGCTTTATATAAAGCTACCTTCTGTCTGACAAATGATAAACTGTGCAGCCACTAAAATTTGTTTCTAACCCTAAATTTCAATCATCCCTCCCAGTCCAAACAGCAACCGACTAAACCCTCCCTAATTGATAGTTTCCTGGCAATTATTACTAGTACTTTAATATCACACAAATCAACAAGGACAACTAACAAAACTGGAATAGTATTTACCAAATTAAAAAAAAATAATATAAAATATAAATAAAGTGAATATTTGTCTCACCAATTATGTATACCTACGTATTCTTTACCTATACTCCTTTAATCAGCATTAAAAGTTGAATATTTACTGTCTTGTCCAGTGTCCTGCAGAGTGTGCTCCTCGGCTGCCATACACGCCAGCTTCCTCTTTAAAATGATTTGTACTGTTAGCTTGGCAATACCTGCATCAGCAGCTCAACCATTTATAAACAACATACAAGGAAGGCTGAGCTGAGGAATGCAGATGTTTATGGTAAGAAGGAACAAAAAATGTAATTCATCATTCCTAAGGCAAACAATTAATAAGAAAAATACATTTACTGTTAGTGAAAAATACAAATGGTAATCCATACTTCATGGAACTAAGGGCTTCTTCCATGGGGAAAATGGACTTAACATTCAGATGTTGACAATTTCTAAAGGCAGCTTATCTTGTCATCTACAGTCTGAACTGAAATTCAGGAATCCATGGGGTGCATAGTCAGGAAATAAAATTCTGTAGTTTATTTTTTCTTGGAAAATTTAATGAGATTTTTATAATGCAAACTATATGAAGATTGCTCGATGGTTTGGGCAGTGTTAAGATCACAGCAGACATATTCAAATGATTTTAATATTTGGAAAGACTGGCAGAGGGTTGTGTCCGTGTTAAAAAAAAAAATATTGTTAATATGAAACAAAAAGCACATGAAGAGAAAAAAATCTTCCTATGATTAATAACTCGCTACAACACAGCACCATTACTCCAAAAATATCTTCATAATTAAAAGCCCTGATACAAAAATTTCATACTTTCAGTTGCATTAAGTCTGTGATATCCACCAAATACAGACATGTATATATGTAGTTAAAGACAGCACAAGGGAAAATACATTTGAAAAGCTAAGCTTACTCAAAACAGAGATTAATGTCAATTTGTCCACAATAATACCAGGACTAAAAATGACAATGAGGCATATATTTTGAGTCAAATATTTAAATTCAAGAAAATATAACTATAGGATTTCCAGTGGCACACAGCAATTGAATTCATATTCACTATGGAAACTATGTTGAGGGACACTCAGTGCTGTAAAATAATTTGCTTTGAGTGTGTTTCAGAGACTTTCAACAAGTTTTAGGATCCTGGAGTAATCAGTGCAAGTAAGCCATAAAGCTTCAGTAGCAAATTACTGTCTCACAGAAAGACATTTTCAACTTCTGCTCCAGCTGCTGATAAAACAAATCATGTGTTTAGCTTGACTCCAGACAAGGACAACCTGTTCCTTCATAACTCTCTAGAGAAAAAAAGGAGTTGTTAGTAGATACTAAAAAGTGGATGAATAATATGGACATTTTTCCTAAAAAGATTCTTTGAAACACATTAGGAAAATGGAGGGCCTTATGATCAAAACACTAGAATTAGTCCATGGTGTTGAGGCAGAATTTGGGGCAGGAGATGAGGGATAAAAGAAGAGAAAAAAGAGCAAGAAAACCTATTTATCAAAAGCAGGTGCTCTCGTCACTCAATGTTAGGCCCTGCTCTTTTTAATCTGACTGAAGGCAAAAAGCCTCTCACAGTCTAGGTAATAAGAACGATAAACAGAAAAGAATACATAACCACAGGTGGATTTTTAACCTTGTCCCTTTAAAACTCCCTGTGTCCCCCGACCCTCCCAAAAAAGAATGTAAGTCCTGCAGCCATGGCAAAAGTTTCAAACACTTCTCAAATATGTAAGCCAGTTCCATTAAATCAAAAAGTTTCCTTGAGTATGTTTTATGAAAATAACTTTTAAATATCAGTCAGCACTTCTGAATAGCTAAAAAATTAACTTTCGCAGCAATGTTAAGTTTAGACGAGAAAGGAATTAGTCTGTATTCCATCTCTTTCTGAACTGAGCAGGAGGCACACCCAAAACTGAAAGTTTTGCCATGGACTGTCTCTACTTTCCAAACGACCGAGCGTTACCTCTCTGGCTTTTTGTGCTGCAAGCTCAGCTTGTCTCTGTCGCTCGAGTTCTTCGAGCAACTGCTTTTCCATGATGCGCTTGGCTTCCTCCACCCTTCGGAGAACTTCTCGCTCAATTTCATCCTTCCTTTTCTCCAATTCTTCCTCTACCCTTTTTGCTACCAATTCTTCCACTCTTCGTGCTGTTTCTTCCTCGATGAGTTTTTCTTCTATTTCCTGCTGCCGGCTAGCGAACAAAATGGAAAAAATGACTTAGATAATATAAGAAATAAACCTAAAATTTAAAACTAGTTATAAATCTGTAAAACATTGAGCCTGATTATAGGTTTCTATGATTTTACAATTCATTTTCATGAATCATTCAAGGATATAATAGAAACCATGATGTTAAGTGATACAGAAATTCAAATAAACATAAAAGCATGGTTTTTTCCATCACTTTCTGAAATTAAAAAAGCAGTACAGTACATACAAAAGCTTAATTCACCAGTTTTTATTTAGAACTGTAGAGCAAATGTGAAACAGGAAATCCACTTTTGTTATCAACTTTGCAATGAAAAGACAAACTGTAAATACTAGTATATGGACTTGCTCATTTGCCAATCCACCCAGTCTAAGGGTTGAGCTGCAAAGAAGTCAGGAACAATCATTATGTAGCAATTACTAGTAATTCAGACCCGCAAAATTCATTCCCCTCTTCTACCCTCCAGGCAAAGTCAGAAGACAGACTCAAAGAGTTTCAGAGTGCCAAGGCAATAGTTGTATAACTTTTAGTGAAAATGCACCTTATTCAGATTCTGAACTTTACTGTATCTTTTCTTTATTTAATTGGTTTTCAATTAAAAGTTCTTCTAGAGATGGAAAGTGGATAAAAAATGTATCATCAGTTCTATTAAAAAGCCCAATGAACCAAATACTGTTTTAATTTAACTCCATTTAGATATTATGAATCAACTTACTTAAAATAAAATTCTGCATTGAAAGTACTGTCGTTTATCAAATCAGTATAGTGGAAACCTTGTTTTATACCACTGGTGTCCAATGACTGCCTCACACATTATCTAGGTTGAATTGAAAACCAAAACATAAAAAAAGACCTCATATATCTTGATTTGATTACACCAAATGACAATATTTTGAGATAGACTGGAAATATATTAAAATTAATTTCAAAGGTTTCTTTAATAAAGTGAGCATTAAACACCCAAATCCACTTCAACTATATTTTGGGGGGTGATTCAATTTCCACTCTAGCGCTTTCATTCTCAATTCCTGTTACTACAGTGATACCATCCTAATACTGACTTACCTTTCACATTCTGATTCATGTGAAAGATATCTTTGCATTTAAAATCTCTACATTTTTTTTCTGTCAAGATAACAGCTACTTGAGAAAGCATAACTTCTTCCAAATTTCTACGTATTTCAAATATCTATTTTGAAGATTTTTAATTCCTTTTTTACCTTTATTTTTATTACTGACACTATTACAGATGCCCCCACTTTGCCCACCTCTACCCAGCCCCCACCCTTCCTTCCCTCTGGCCATCACCACACTGATGCGTTGCTTTTTTTAAAAAATAATTACTCCCCACCACATTAGTGATTTTATTTTAAAAAGGCACAAAAGCCTAACATGCTCTAACTGGAATTTTCTTTTACTCCTTTTTAATATCCAATAAAAATACAGCATTAGGGTATAAACCTTATAGCAGCTCAGTAAGAAAACAGATACCTACCCCAACATTAAAAATAAATAGCTAGGAATGTCTAAAGGAAATCAGGCAGCAATTTCAATGGAAATTAAACTACATTTCAAATAGAAAATTTTTGTTTATCTACTTCATCCAGAAAAAAATAAATAAAAGATAAAACAAGTAAGACTGACAACTGCTAAATCTGGATGATGGATGTATTAAGCTTATAATATTCTCTCTACTTTTGCATTAAGTTGGAAAGTTTTCATAACACAAAGTTTTAAAAGTATACACACCCATATATACATATTTTGTTAGTTGGTTCTTATGCAGTTAATAAATTAGGAAAGCCTAAGAAGAAACTCTATAATGGTACAATTCAACTCTTAAAGGAAGGACAATGTAAAAAGTTCCAATTAAAATTTCCCATGTAAAGTAAAAAAGAAGGAAGAACAGGATAAAGCTTTGGTTAGTTTATCAATAGAAAAGTTGCCAAATTAACTTAGAAATTTGATAAAGGTAAAAAGACCTGATACAGATTCAGGGTTTTTGTCAACCAGTCCTTAAGTAATAGCAATAGCACAAGGGCTAATAGGGCCTCATTTCCAAAGATAAGTATGTAAGCAAGCAAGCAAGGAGAAAAGGAGCCTAAATAAATTCAGTTTATCACTTACAACAAAAGCCAGATCAGCATGGTGTTAGCTCCCCCATGTCTCTGCTCCCACTGATGGGTACCAAACCAGAGGGGCTGGGTGACAGGTACAAGCACAGGTGGTGGGTTGCTCTGCTGCTAAGAAGTAAATTCTAACTACAGTTCAGCAGTTTTATAGCCTGAAGGGGAGGGCAAGTGGAAAGTCCCAAGCTCAACTAAAACAGGGAGGATGAGAAATGGCCTTATAGAATTTCTCACAAGGCTGCTTATCTCCCTTTGTTCCTGGAGGAGCCAAGAGCAGCCCACCATGACTATAATTAAGCCTTGCTGCTGTGTCCAACTGGGAGACAGGCTAGGAAGGTTACACCCCTACAACAGAGTATTATCAAGAACATAATCTTTGTTGTTGCTGTTATTCTTGGTAAGGTTAAAATTGCTACTCTAGTAAATCAGAAAAAAAAATTTTAATGAATTTTTAGATCTAGTGCTGAAAAAGCTAAAATCTAATATTGCTTTAATTCTCCTCCCTGTAACACTGAATTCAGAAAACCAAAGGGCACTTGTACAACGGAATTAAGCATGAGTTAATCTTTATTGATGACAAATTTACCATAATCAATGATAAAGCAGCTACTACACCAACTCATAAGAGGCACTGCAACTTTCATAAAACAAATAATCACTTTTGTTACCTTATAAAAGATGTATCACCTAATATCATTGCCTATCCACTAACTCAAACTTTTGCCATAGGAATTGTCAATCTCTTGATGTCCTTTTATCTCTGTAATCTTTTCCTCTGGCTTTTCTGCAGAGTCCATTTCCTTGCCTAGATTTTGGGGCACTGATGAAAGATACCAAATCTTCAAGTTTTTCAATGGAAATGGTGTAACATTAGGTCTCCTTGATCTCAGGTGTTTTAAAACACTAGTCACAATTGATTTTAAAATGGCAACTATTAAAATATCAAGGGCCCAGAAAAACAACAGTTAAAGGAGATCATGAATTTGTACATAGCAGCTTAAAACATTATTTTAAAACGTCTTTAAAATGTATGAACTCAACCCTAGGAGCTTACTTCTCGGAACTACTTTCATAATATTACCAAACAACATTTACTAAGTATTGACTAGGTACCAAATACTCTGCCAACAGGTTTATATACCATGTCATCTACATACATCTTTGATGGTTCCTGAGGCTAAGCAGGTTACTAACTCGGCTATACCTCATTGCAAGAGCTAAAAGGTGATTCTCAATCTGGGTAGACTCCAAAGCTAATGATCTTAAGCACTATACTACCCGTCATTGTTTCTCCAGGACAAAAGTGAGAGACAAAGGCATACACAACGATCTAAATACCAAAATAATTATTTTAGAAATTCATAAAAATCGTAATTCATAAAAAGTCATAAAAATCTTACCAGCTAGACTGTATGTCCTAATGCCCTCACCTCCCCAAAATACATAGTTCCATCTACTAAATTTGCTTACAAATGCTGCTCTCACAACAAGTTCAAGTAGTCTTCAAATGATCACTCATATAGATCCCATGTTCAGTTTAGATATTCTAACTTAGCAGGCTCCCGATTGGTCATGCAGTTAAACACTAAGCCTACTGGAATCTAGATATTGCCAATTACCATTTTCCTGATTTGCTGCAAGTCATTTTCAGCTGCCCACTTTTCATCAGTTAATACAACATGCATACAGCATCTCAAAAGATAACCATATGAAAACGACAATAAAGGTGCAGGGGAGGGCAGAGAGGGATTCACACTAAATGGCCCGGACTCGTGGAGGAAAGGCAGAGCTTTTGAACCAGGTGAATTAGCTATGGCATAGTATGCTATGCAAAAACCAGGGGGAAAAATCTTTTTAAATTTTAAAGGTCTGCCTTTTATTGCATTAAGATTGTAACTTGTAAGACCACTTCTTAAATTCACCAGGCTCAATATGGCTGCATTTACATAAATTATATTAAACAACATTACTTATTGAGGCCCATTATATGCCATTGTTTTGATAATTTAAATGCACAATTTCTAATCTTCACAATAAGCAAGTCAAGTATCTTTGTTTCAGATAAGAAATCAAACTTACAGGTAGGTGATTTATTCAAGGCCTCAGAATTGTTAAAATGGCAAGGCAATCTGGTTTCCATCCTTACCACAAACTTTCTAATTAGTTAATAAGCCCAACAGAAGATTCTAATTTTGCTGTCTCTCTCCATCGCACACTGGACCTCTTGAAGGTACAATTGACAGTAGGCATTCTTCTGGTACTTCTTCTCAGCTTCCACCCAACCCAATTGAAAATACAAACATTCCCTTAGGTTCTTTCAATCCCTGGAACTCTTTTCCACCCTCTCCAGGGGTCATTCTGCTCTCAAGGTTCCCCCAGGTTTGTCCCTCTATCAACGTTGTGTAAACTGACTATATCCAAAAATTAGTGCCCACAGTGAAAGTGCGAAATAGAAACTCCCTTTGAGGGAAACTCCCTTTCCCTCATCCCTCTCCACTGGGTTTCTGACATTTTAACCAGTGTCTGAGACACAGTAGTTAAACATTCGGTGGCTGAGATAGAATAGCCACAATATAAACATGAACCAACATTATTACTGCTTTCTTTTCCTATGTTTCACGTCCAATTTTATTTGTTCTAAATGTTTAAATATCATTCTTTGGCAATCCCACAACTGCTCCCCCACTACTCCTGTGTGGACTTACTATAACTAGTTTCTACCCTATACAGCAATCAGGGATTTTTTTTTTTTTTTTTTAATAAAAGGCCTTATGTCATTTACCTGCTTAAAACCTTTCCTGTTTCTAGGGTGAAATCCAAGCTCCTTAATATGGCATACAAGACCCTTCCCATGATTCCCAGCTTCGACTTGACCTTTCCAGTTACTCCATGACTTTAGTATTTATAGAACTTCATGTTCCAATTAACATCCACCTTTTTACTTTTCAAGTATCCTTCTAGGCCTACTCTGACAATCTCTATTTTTATCCACCACTCATTCCGTAGAACTGAAGTGTTGACCCATCCAAGATACTTCTTCCCTTCTACAGTCACCTCACCATCACTGAATCTGTACCTATGTCTTCCAGTAAGAGCAAGATCTTGGAGAGGGGTCAATCTTTTTTTTTTAAATATATTTTATTTTTTACAGAGAGGAAAGGAGAGGGATAGAGAGTTAGAAACATCGATGAGAGAGAAACATCGATCAGCTGCCTCCTGCACACCCCCTACTGGGGATGTGCCCACAACCAAGGTACATGCCCCTGACCAGAATCGAAACTAGGACCCTTGAGTCCGCAGGCCGACACTCTATCCACTGAGCCAAACCGGTTAGGCAAGGGGGAGGGGGTGCTGCGGGTCAATCTGTATATTAACAGCACCTAGCACACTACCAGGCACATAAATTGGGTAGTTGAATGAACTAACCAATAGGGATTTGGAAACAGAAGAGTTCTGCCCATTCTCGTGGCTTCAAAACCTGGGTCTTTCCCTTATTTCCTTTGCATTATGTCAAAGGCACTACTAAACCATATTAAGTAGCGCCCACAGTATGACACACGAATTCAGTGTGCAGGGGGATGCTAGCTCTGCCCATTCCTTCCTTTATAAACGCTAAAGGTAGTTTGCTTTTCCTATCAACTTGGAACTACAGAGCTGCTCTATTTTCTCAGTTTCATCCTTGGACTTCTCTGCTGTTTATGTTTGCTCACTGCTAAATGATTCTAACTATTCTTAGCATACCACATTTCCTTCCACTTTCCTACAAGTCTTAGCTTTCTAGTGAATGTAAAGTGTCTAGTGAATTGAAGGTCTCCTTTGCTTTCACATGAAAAACGTATGCAATATCTTAGGTAATTTTAAAAAATATTCATCTGTTGATAGTTATTTGAGAGCTACATCTTTACAGTTAATCTTGTTCCAGACCAAAAAAACTGGATTCTATATAATCAAGGTTTGTTGAGAAACAATTACTTGTATTTGGTTTTCATATATATCGCTGCCAGTTCTGAAAAATAAAGGAACGATGAAAGCATTGCTTACATTTTAAAATGAATGCAGCAAAATACCTCTCCAGGTACTGTATACTCTGTAATATTAGTGTCCCAGTCCCCTACCTCTCAGTAACTTTGCTCTCAGAAACAGGTTCTGCTGAAAAATCTACATAATACAAACCTAAATGCAGAAAAATTAAAACCCCCCAGTCAATCTGGTACACACAAAGTAAAGGAAAACTGTCTCCGGAAGATTTTAAATTCTCTGCCTCATGAGCATTTATTTTCTAAACATGCGCTGAAGAACGGAGGAAGCCAGCCAGTTCAACAGCGGAAGTGAACCTATCTAACTCTACCTTTCAACCAAACTGGGGGAAAGGAATATCCAGAGCACAGCACCCAAACTAAACGCTCCGTTTTATACGCAAAAGTCCCTCCGTTTGGGATTACTGACACCTATTCTTGAGTCAAAAGATACTTGAGGAATACATTCCACCCAAACAAGACTTCCTGCATGCGAGCAAAGTCTCAACATCAAGTACACTACAAGGGGAACCGAATGGCAGAGCTGGACCGAAGTTTGCCACAGAAGCCTGTAATTCACAGCTCATCCAAAGCAGCTGGCAGAAAGAGTAGGAGACTGACTGGGAGGGTGTTACCCAGGGGAATGCCGGCGTCAAAACGGACTGTACTGCATGCACACTTAAGGTGTGTACAATTTGTCTTTACACCTCACATCACAAAACCAAACACGGAACAGCAGCCGCGACATTTCAACTAGTAGGAATACATTAAAATAGAATGTATTGGGGGTTGGGGGGGGGGGTGTGAGGGGGTACTGTTGGACCCTATAGGCCTAAAAAGTATCTTATTTCGGGGAAGCCCAGTCCCACAGGGAAGCGGCAATGCAACAGTGCTCTGGGCAGCGGCGATCGGCATCCCACGGGTGGGCTCCTTCCTGCTCTCGTCCTGCGGGTCTGCAACAGCCCTGCACACGCGTCTCCGGGCTGGCTCATCGCGGCCACGCAGCTCTCCGGGCCCACGCGGAACTCCACCCCCTGCTTCCTGCGCTCTCCACCCTCTCTCGCGCCAAAATCGCGTGCTCCCCTCTACGCCTATCCGGCTCAAGTCCCGCTATTTCCCTCCCCAGCCCAGTCCCGGGTATGTCCTGCCCTAGGCTCCCCGGAGGGTCCCCGCGACCCCCCGCAGCTCCCCGGCTCGGCCTTCATCCCGACCCCCCCCCCCTCCCCCGCGGGCGCTCACATTTTTCGCTGCCGCTCGAACTCGGCTTTCTTCTCCTCCTCCTCTCGCTTCTGCTTCTCGTCCAGGCTGCTGCGCTTGCTCACCGTGCGCCCGAAGATGTCGATGCGGTCGGGCGGGGACGAGGCGCGCTCCCGGTCCCGCTCGCGCCGGGACACGGCCGTGTTGGTGGAGCGAGAGCGGGACCGCGACTCCCGCCGCCGGTTCCGTTTACTCTCCCGGGACTTGGAGCGCTTCCGCACGCGCTCCTTGTCTCGGGACCGCGACCGGGACCGGCTCCGCTTCTTGTTGTGTTTGCTGCTCTTGGTGTGTTTGGAGCGGGACGAGCTGCGGCTCCGAGACCGGCCCATCCTTCCGGGCGGCGCTGTGCCTAACTAACCGCTGGCCTCAGCCCCGCACGCGCCTGGACGCTCTCGCCTGGGCCTCCGGACGCCGGCTGGCGACTCGCTGAAGCCGGGGGAAGGAAGGCTGTCCGCCAGCTGACTTTCCGTCACTCCCTCAGGTGCACGGCCGCCACGAAGGCCACCTCCAAAGACAAGGCCCCAACACCCGGAGTTACTAAGATGGCAGCCGATGCTGCACCGGCCGCCCTTCCCACAATGCCCCGCGCGGAACGCGCTGTCGCGCCAGCCCCGCCCCCGGACGATTGTTGCCGAAGGCCAGGCGAGCATTTCCGAGTGCGCTCGGCTCCTTCCGCCAGCCCCCGCGCCCCTCCCAACGCGCAGGAGCCGAGGTCCCTGGCTTCAGAATAGTACACTTTTGCTTTCTGGTAAGATGCCAACGCCTTAAGAATGAACCTAATACGCTGTGGTGCGAACGAAATCGTGTCTTGGCAGGAACTGACTGCTTCATTTTTCTAGGCTCTGGTTTTGTCAGGCAGCCCTAAGTTACATCAGAGTGACCCTTCGCAGATGACTTGCCTCTCTGAGCTAACTTCCTCATTGGTACAGTGGAGATAACCACAGGCTATGAGGTGGTTGTGAGGCTTACAGGAGATAAAATAGGCTTTGATAAGTGAGAGCCTATGCTTTATATAGGCCTCCATGTGCCATTGTTTTAAATGCTTTGAATTTATTAACAGGTGTTTAATTCCTGTTAATATGGATGGGTACACTGACGTCCAGAGGGTAAAGTTGCCCAGGTCACACAGCTAGCAGGTGGCAGAGCAGGAGTGTGCAAAATCCTTGCACATAACCAGTAACCCCACCAAGCCCTAGCCAGGTGAGCTGTAATCCTACATAGTACAACAAACTGCTACTGTCCTTTTAAACAAGCAATAACCTATGAAAAGTGAAATAAAAACATTTTCTCCACAATGGCAGCAAAAACTATAAAATATTTTGGAATCAAATTTAACAAGTTAAAAGATCCTGATGATGCAATCCCTCAACCTTTGTTGAAAGTCAGAAACAAGACCTGAGTAAATAAAAACCAATGCCCCTTTTTTGAGTGAAAGATCAGTATCAAAAATATGCCAATTCTTTCCAAGTCAAATGACAAAATTAGCACAATTTCCATCAAAGCGCCAAATTCTCTTGAGGATGAATTACAACTAACTAATTTTATTTTTTAAAGCATTTTATTGATTTTTTACAGAGAGGAAGGGAGAGGGATAGAGAGCTAGAAACACGATGAGAGAGAAACATCGATCAGCTGCCGCCTGCATACCCCCCACTGGGGATGTGCCAGCAACCCAGGGGACCCCCCCGCCCCCCCCCCGAGTCCGCAGGCCGACGCTCCATCCACTGTACCAAACCGGTTAGGGCACAACTAACTAATTTTAAATGTTATATGGAAAATCACACAGTCATGAATTATAAAGAAAACCTTGAAAGAAAAGAGTAGTAAGAGTTTGCCCTATAAAAAAAATTAAACACAAAGGTTTTAGCACATAAATAGGAAAATAATCAGTTTAATAGGATAATGTAATTCTTTTTCTTCAGATACATTTAAGTAAAATAACATTTAATAATTTAGAATTAATAGAATTACCCCCATTATACTGGAAATGTTTATGTCAATCCATTATCTATATTATACACATGCACACACATACATATACATGCATTTGGAATGATGCCCATCAAATGTTAAAAACAGTTCTTCCAATTAGTTGGTATATTGACTTCCTAGAGCACTGCAAACTGATGGTATAAAATAACAGAAACATATTCACTTACAGTTCTGGGGTCCAGAAGTCCAAAATCAGGATGTCAGCAAGGCTGGTTCTTTAGGAGGCTCTGAGAGAGAATCTGTTCAACACCTCTCTCTTTGTTTCTGGTGGTTGCTGACAATCCTTGGCATTCCATTTTAGTCTCTGTCTTCACATGTTATTTACTGTGTGTCCTCTTCTTACATGAATGCAAATTATCAAGTTAGGACACATTATAATCCACTATGACCTCATGTTAACTTAACTACATCTGCAAAGACCCTATTTCCAAATCAGGTCACATGAATTTTGGGGGGACATACTATTCAATCTGCTACAATTTATATATATATTAATCCTCTCCAGAGGATAACTTTTCCATTGATTTTTTAGGGAGAGTGGAAGGGAGGAAGGGAGAGGGAGAGAGAGAAAGAAACATCAATGTGAGACACATTGATTGCCTCCCACACACAATCTAATCAGGGCCTGGGATTAAACCTACAACCCCAGTATGTGCCACTGAGCCACACTGGCCAGGGAACAGTTGAAAATTTTGTTTAATTTATTGGTTTTTAGAGAGGAAGGAAGATAGAGGGAAGGGAGAGAGATAGACAGATAGAAATATCAATGAGAGAGAAACATCATTGATCTACTGTCTCCTGCATGCCCCCTACTGGGGATCAAGCATGCAACCTGGGCATGTGCCCTTACGGGGAATGGAACCATGACCTCTAGGTTCCTAGGTGGATGCACAACCACTGAGCCACACCAGCCAGGCAATAGTTGAATTTTAAAAAGCTTTTTTTTCCTAGTATTTTTTTGCATGTCATGAATTCTTTATAATAAAAGCATGGTACTTTATGAAAAGAATAGGAGATGTTTCTTTTAAGTAGTACAGGAATGTGAGAATGTCACAATCTAATATATGATAAGGATAATGCTTTAATTTAGTGAAAACATGGCTTATTAATAAATGCTGCTGTCATAATTAAAATAAAGATATTAAAAATAAGGTACAATTAATTTAGATTTTCGTATCATAACAGGAACAAAAACTAGTATAAGATGGATTGAAATCTAAATATATTCAAAAGCTTAAAATATTTTTCAAATATAATCATGTAAAACATAAAAATATGAAACAATGGTTCTACAGCTTGGAGATTTTTTTTAAAATACAAAACCCTATTCACAGAGATTTTCATATAGTGCTTGAGCCCCAGAATCTCAATTTTTAAAGAAGCATTCAACATAATTCTCTTGTAGGCATTCCACCAACCATAGTTTGAGAAACACTGGTATAAATGAATAGGTTAATAGATGTATCTACATAGATAAAAGACAACTTTGGGAGAAAATATTTGCAATATTTAGCAAGCAAGTTATTAATATCATTAGTATAGAAAGAGTTTCTAATAATCAATAAGAGAAATATAATTCAATAGAAAAAAGAACAAAGGATATAAACAAGCCATCACAGAGAAAACACAACTGTTAGTAGGAGTTTATTACAACCTGTTTAGGGTGTAATTTGGACATGTCTATAAGCATTTTAAGTTTTTATACTCCATGATTCAGCCTTTTCACTTTCCAGAATTTGTCCCAAAGGTATAACAGCACTATATATGACATAATGATATGTAAGAATATTTATCTCAGCATTGTTTGAATGGCAGACAATTGAAAATACAAATGTTAAAGAAGAAAACGTTCTGTGTTCATTGAAACCCATGGGTTAGCATGCTAACCTGAAAAATGTATGCTGAATACATGCTGAATGAATAATAGTTGAGTGACTTTTACTTTGCATATGTGTTTGGTTCTGTTATCATCATAATTAGCTAGTTATTTAAATTAATAAAGGGAAGAGAGCAAAGGGAAGTCAGTACCAGAGTTTATGGAGGTGAAGGGATAAAACAGAGGGGGAGGCAGACACACACACTCATACACTCAGTAAAGTGAAAATGGCTCAGGGGAGGTGCTTGCCCATCAGTCTAACCTAGGAAAAAGATAATTGGCTAGGGGGGTGGAGTAACATGAAATTTTGGAAAGTTAATTGGTCAAGTTCCTTTCTTGAAGGAAACAATGGAACTTTCTCTTTCTTTCTCCCTGACCAGCACTCACTCACCTGTGGGTTTGCAAGCTCCCTCGCCATAGCCTTGTGGCCTTGGCAGCCACATGGCCCCTGGCTGTGGGGACTCCACATGCAGGATGCTGAACTGGACTGTACTTTAATATGGAGCAGAAACTATGGGCAGTGGCCTTTATTCTGTCCCTGCTGAAGACATGGTTGGACTGTTTCCATGGTGAGAAGGACATTGGAAACCCAGGAGTTTAGTTCCACTTGAATTATTACCCACCCTCCAGTGCAAATCTCAGGGAATTCTTTCCCTCATGACATTGCAAGAACTCCACTTCCACCAACAATGGTCCTATTTCTATTGTTTTGTTTTTAGACTCTCTTTAAATTTCCTGTTGCCCGCCCCCCCCCCCCGCCATTCACTCCTATTAAAAGTGTTTCCTCCATTCATCTTTGAATAATTATAACCCAATATAAGTACCATGTTGTTCAAAAACAGATCATTCTAAAGAATAATCTTCTAATGAAGAAATTACCAAGGAGATGCCTGTATTTATTTTTCCTCCTAATTCTTTACTAATTCTCAACACCTTTTGTCAGCTTCTCAGAATATGAGATGTATCCTGTAATGTGTTAATGAAGCTTCATTTATTCAGGTCATAAATACTAAGTACCTAGTTCATGCAAAATACTGTGCTAGTTGTTAATAGATTTATACCTTTGCTGAAGAAATAGGCAGAGCCCTTGGCACCAAGTACCAATCTCTGGGTAGCTCACTTATCAACTGATCAGTCTTTGCTGTTTCTTAGATCATCTTCCTAACTTTTCCCTAAGCTATTTGAAACCCTATTTATACACATCCTTCCCTACCCCACTCAGTCCCTTGCCCTTTGGCAGGTTAGTTCTCCTTGGCAGCACTTTTCATATTTGTAATTTTTAGAAAATGTTAATTAGTTACTTAATATTCATCTCTCTTATGAAAAAAGTGAGCTTCTCAAGGGGAGGGGAGGGACCATGTCTGATTTGTTACTTGTATTTCCATTTTGAATGTAGAACTTTGCACATGGGAAGCATTCGACAAAACATAATTTGAAATGGTAAACATGGAATGAGTTACCTGTTTTCCCTTAGAAACCTTAAAACGTTGCTTCTTTTAAAACTGCTTTAGACAATTCAAGATTACAGAATATTACATAGTTTGAACATAGAAAAACTGATTTTACAGCTTTGGCAGTAAAATCAGCAAAACTCTAGTTTCCAAAAAGCTATCTTTTGATTCAATTCAGAATGTTTGGTTCTGCATACAACATACTGCTCCTCCCCCCCCCCCCCCCCCGCCCCCAAACAAATGTTACTCTTATTCTTCATCTAAAACTATTGTCAGGAGGCCCTATGCTAGGCAAGGTTAATTATAAAATTGTATGTATGTCCCTATGCAAATATTAAAGGGGGGACAAAAGCCAACTTTGCCTAAGAAACAGAAAGGAAATGCTTTACTCAGAAAGCAGGAAAAAATGTTTTCAGACTGAGAGAAACACACAAATAGTTCTAGCAGCAACGAATGCAGAGATCTCTATCTTTTCTGCTCAGATGCCTGAAGAGCAAAGCAGCAAAAAGGCAAAGGACGCCCTCTGGAAACTTGTTGAGACTGGCTGGTGACTAGAGCTGATCTCTGAGATGGGCGTGTGAACTTGGCAGGCCCTGACATGGAACCAGTCCAAAGTGGGAGGCCAAATTTAGTGTCAAATAAGAAACAAATCCCGACTTAGTAAGAGGAGACTTTATTCAAAAGGATTATTGCCAGAGCTAGGGTGGGGGTTAGAAGACTATCACAAAAGGGAGAGGGAAACCTATGAAAATAGGGAGAATGTCCTGATAATAAGATCTGCAAGTGTCTCCAGAGTTAGGCAAAAAGGGGTTTTCTTTTAGAAAGGAGAAAGAGAGAGAGAGAGAGAGAGAGAGAGAGAGAGAGAGAGAGAGAGAGAGAGAAGGAAGGAAGAGGAAGGAAGGAAGGGAGGGAGGGAGGGAGGGAGGGAGGGAGGGAGGGAGGGAGGGAGGGAGGGAGGGTTAAAACATGGCTAGAAAGTAAAACAAAATTAGAAAGAAAATAACATTTACAATATAAAGTAAATCAGCAATATAGTAATACAGTACTTTAGAGCAGAGGAGCCCCTCATTTGCTGTTTTAAAATACTTTTAAAAGTAAAGCTGTATTTTTCAACAAAAAATTTTTCTCCACAGGAAACAGTATTGTATATGTGTGATTAATTGCCTAGATACTTGCTTGGGAACTACACTGCTAAGCAATTGTTTATCATCTGAAAATCTTGTGACATTTAAAAAAGAAAAACCTCTTGGGATTGCCTTATATTTGTTCCTCAAAGAATCTGTGCTACAGAAAGTTAAACTTCCAAACCAGGTTTTAATTCATTTTTCTCCTCAAATCAAATACAGTATTTTGGCTTTAGTTAGCCTCAGGTGAAATAAAATAGAATAGAAATGATTTTTTTTCCCCTCTTCATTCCCCATTTAAAAGCCCCATTAGAAAGGAAAAAATCGTGTTTATATTTCAACTGCTGCATAACAAACCACCCCCAAACTCAGTGGCATAAAACAACCATTTCATTATGGCCCAAGGTTCTGGGGGTCAGGAATTCAGACATAGTACTTCAGGCTTGTCTTTGCCCCACAGTCTCAGGGCTCAACTGGGAAGACTCAAAGGCAGAGGGCAGAAGAAGGAGCGTGGCTCAATAACCTGGGGCCACACGGACTCACATGGCAGTGGATGCTAGCCATTGTCTGGAACCTTAGCTGAGACTATCAGCTATATCGCCTACATGTGGCCTCTTCATGTGGCCTGGGCTGCCTCACAACATGGTGGCCTGTGGCACCTCCAGATGTGAGTGACTTAAGTAAGACAACAAGTGAGACAGAAGCTATCTAGCCTTTTCTCATGTTATTTCAAAAGCTGTGTGGCTCATTTTTGCTGCATTCAATAGGTTATAAGTAAGATACTAAGGTTAGCCCAAATTTAAGTGGAGAATACTTACATACCACCTCTTGAGAGCTCAAAGAATGTGCAAGTGTGTCAAAAAATCATCACAATGCCCTTTACAAGTCAATGTTTCACATAACCTGTAATGAAAATGGTAATGCACTCTAGTTGGAAGATGTCCAGTTCCTGCTTGATTTGAGTAAGATATTGTACCTCTCTAGCCCTCACTTTCCTCAGCTACAAGATGAAGGGCTGCCTGCCCTAGGTGGGCTCCACAGCTCTTTGCAGAGCTATGATTTTATGGCTCTTCCTATAATCAAAACCTTAGAGAGTCTAGTTTGAATTTCATATCTGACCTTTATCTGAGAGAAAGCTATGATGCCACTGAGAGCAGCATGCCATTCTAGGGCAGAATGAAACAGAAACACACCACCACCCTCCAATTCTAGTTCTTCCCATTGTAATTACTGGTAAACATAGCATCCACCTATTGCAAGTGCTAGATGCTGTTTCTTTGCCTCCTTTGCCTTATTTTCTCTCCATCCTTATAGCAACCCTAACCTTGGGATTTCTTTAAATACCTTTTGAGGGATCTGCTCAGGCCCACTCCCTCATGGGGAGATGGCTTCTCAGCTTCCATTAGAAAAGCCCAGAGTCAAGGCTGTTGACTTTCAAAAGCAAAGTTGATGTGATTATCAAAATAGAAAATGGTCAGGAGGTAGGAGAGGTGGAGGGGAGGGGTGGGATGTCTGAACTGACCAATTGAAATCTTATGTGAAGTATATTGCCACCAAACTCTAACTCAGTGGTGGTGAACCTTTTGAGCTCGGCGTGTCAGCATTTTGAAAAACCCTAACTTAACTCTGGTGCCGTGTCACATATAGAAATTTTTTGATATTTGCAACCATAGTAAAACAAAGACTTATATATTTTTGATATTTATTTTATATATTTAAATGCCATTTAACAAAGAAAATTCAACCCAAAAAATGAGTTCACGTTTCACCTCTGACACGCGTGTCATAGGTTTGCCATCACTGCTCTAACTAGATGTGTTGGTAGTATATCACATTGAACGTACTTATTGCATGGGCCATACTTATACCAAAAATGCATTGTTAATCTGAAATTTAACTGGGTGACCTGTATTTTTATTTGCTAAATCTCATAACATTAACAACATATTCTTCCCATTTTTCTTTTTGTCAAGAAAATTCTTGCTGCACCCTGTGAATTGCTGAGACCTGCTGATTATATATTTCAAGAACCTCCAAACCCTTCAGATTTGCCAAGGTAGGCTCTTGCCTGTAGAGCACTCTGAGATAAGAGAATCCCTCTTTATGAAGAGGTCATAGAGGATGCAGCCACCAATGACCCTCAAATTGAACCCAGTGCAATCAGAGGCCCCCACCCTCTCCTTTGTCCTTAAAATATATGTGTGCCCACTCTTCTCACACCAGCAGTCATTTCAGTGATGTGACCTTGAAATAGTAATGTGTTTCTAAGATCACCTGAACCCTGGTTAAGGCCTCTAGCCTCTATATAAATTGTAAGATTCCAGCAAGTAGGTGTGGAGATCTACTTGTCTTATGCACCCAGGACAAGCCTGATATAGAAGGTCCCTTGCTTTTTACACCTGCCAGTGTAGTTTCAATAACTATTTTTTTTTATCCTCAGCCGAGGATATTTTTTTCCATTGACTTTTATTTTTTTTAATATATTTTTATTGATTTCAGAGAGGAAGGGAGAGGGAGAGAGAGATAGAAACATCAGTGGTAAGAGAGAATTATTGATTGGCTGCCTCCTGGATGCCCCTCACTGGGGATTGAGCCCACAACCCAGAGATGTGCCCTTGACCAGAACTGAACCCAGGACCCTTCAGTCCGCAGGCCAATGCTTTATCCACTGAGCCAAACCAGCTAGGGCTCCATTGATTTTTAGAGAGTAGAAGGGAGGAAGGAGGGGGAGAGAGAGAGAAGCATGTACATGAGAGAGACACATCGATTGCAGGGAATCGAACCTGCGGCCCTTTGTTCTATAGGCTGATGCTCTAACCACTGAGCAACTGGCCAGGCCTATAACTATTTTTCTTATTATGGATGGACGTTGAGTATTTTTTCATATGTTTAAGGCTTACATTGGCTTTTCTGTGAATAGTTTATATTCTTTGTGTATGTTTTCTTTCTTTTTTTCCCCCATTAAGTTCTTAATTTCCCTCTCAAATTCTAGGAACTCTTTTTTTTTTAATTAAATCTTTATTGTTCAGATTATTACATTTGTTCCTCTTTTTTCCCCCCATAACTCCCCTCCTCCCAGTTCCCACCCCACCCTCCGCCCTCACTCCCCACCCACTGTCCTCATCCATAGGTGCACAATTTTTGTCCAATCTCTTCCCGCATCTCCCACACCCCTTTCCCCCCCAAGAATAATCAGTCCATTCCCTTTCTATGTCCCTGATTTATTATAATCACCAGTTCATTCTGTTCATCAGATTATTTATTCACTTGATTCTTAGATTCATTTGTTGATAGATGCGTATTTGTTGTTCATAATTTGTATCTTTACCTTTTTCTTCTTCTTCCTCTTCTTAAAGGATACCTTTCAGCATTTCATATAATACTGGTTTGGTGGTGATGAACTCCTTTAGCTTTTCCTTATCTGTGAAGCTCTTTATCTGACCTTCAATTCTGAATGATAGCTTTGCTGGATAAATGCCGGGGTCCAACCCCAGCAGGTCCAGGGGTCCCCAAAGGCGTAGATGGAGTCGGCGAAGAAGGAATGACACAGAGACAGTGTTCAGTTGATCAGCAGCCTAGCCAGGATCTCCAGCCAGGATCTCCAGCCAAGTTCTGGTCTGGATCTCCAGAGAGGTTCTGCTTCAGATCTCCAGCCAGGTTCTGTGTCCATGTTCTCTTGCTAGGTTCTCCAGCCAGGTTCTGTCCAGGTTCTCCAGTCAGGTTCAGTCACCAGGTTCTAGTCAGGTTCTCTTGCCCATTTCTGTAGTCAGGTTCAGTCCAGGATCTTTTGCCATGTTCTCTCCAGCGAAGTTCTTCTGTCTCTAGTTCTGTGTAGGTTCTGTGCCTAGGTTCTGTCTCTCTTGGTTCCGTATTCTAAGTTCTGTGTTCTAAGTTCTGTGTTCTAAGTTCTGTGTTCTAAGTTCTGTGTCTTGCTGTCTTATTACATCTGTATTTATACCAGTTGATTCAATCCTATCAATCTCTATTACAAAGGTTAGGGCGTTTCTTATCTCCATTCCAGGGAGTAAAGATTATGTAGCTTAAGCATGATTGTTCATAGTTAAAGTGATTAATTACCCACCTGGCACTAGTTAAGAGGTTTTATTCCCTCCCTAACTTCAGGGGAAAATCCCTACCTGGGGAAACAACCTTTCTCAGAGACCTTGGTTAAAACACATAGTGCCAAGAAGGTGAGCAAACATATTAAGAACAGTATGCCATATATGCCAGGTCCCTTGAAACAGCAAGCATGGACCGGCTCCCGGCAGATAAAGTAATCCTGGTTGTAGGTTCTTGGTATTCATCACTTTGAATATTTCTTGCCACTCCTTTCTGGCTTGCAAAGTTTCTGTTGAGAAATCAGCCAACAGTCGTATGAGTATTCCCTTGTAGGTAGCTGAGTTTCTTTCTCTTGCTGCTTTTAAGATTCTCTCTTTGTCTTTTGCTCTTGGCATTTTAATTATGATGTGTCTTGGTGTGGTCCTTTTTGGATTCCTTTTGTTTGGGGTTCTCTGCGCTTCCTGGACTTGTAAGTCTATTTCTTTCACCAGGTAGGGGAAGTTTTCTGTCATTATTTCTTCAAATAGGTTTTCAATATCTTGCTCTCTCTCTTCTTCTGGCACCCCTATAATTCGGATGTTGGTACGCTTGAAGCTGTCCCAGAGGCTCCTTACACTATCCTCGCATTTTTGGATTCTTTTTTCATTTTGCTTTTCCGGTTGGGTGTTTTTTGCTTCTTCGCATTTCAATTCTTTGACTTGATTCTTCCGCTCCTCTGGTCTGCTGTTGGGAGTCTGTATAATATTCTTTATTTCAGTCAGTGTATGCTTAATTTCTAGTTGGTTCTTTATCACAACATCGAGGGTCTCATTAGATTTCTTGAGGATCTCACTATATTTATCGGCTGTCTCACCAGTCTTTTCGAGGGCCTTACTAAGTTTATCGGCGGCTTCTAGACAGTTCTTGACAGACCTTAAAAGTGTGGTTTTGAACTCTATATCCTCCATTTCTATCAGTTGTGTCCTGTTTCTTTGTCTCCGCATTTTTTATGCTTTCTTGATGCACACCCTTGTGGTCTTTGTGCGCAGTCTTGTTGTAGTTAAGCCTTGGTTGTTGTAGGTAATACTGGGAGGGATTTGACCTCCAGGCCAATTGGCTGTGAGAATCAGCTGTGTCTGCAATGGGAGGAGAACTTCTGTCCTCTAGAACTAGGAACTCTTTTATACCAGGAAGATCGATTCTTTGTTTTGAATATGACTGAAAATATTTTTCCTCAGTTTATTGATATTATCATGTCTTTTCACTATTGATATTTATTTATTTTTGGCTTATGGATTTATCCTATGCTTACAGGAGAATTAAAACCTCTTCCCATGAGTGGCTGTGTCTATTTCTCCTTGTGCATCCTGGTTTGTTTGTGGGTAGTTAGTGCATTACAAAGTGCTCCTCATGTCACTTATAATGATTTGGGGCCAGAATTCTACTCTGTCTTGTTTTAGTATCAGGACCAAAGCTTTCTTTTTGTTTGCATTCGCTTAGTTGTACTTTACCCATCTTTTTATTTTCATCTGAATTGAATCACTTTTATAGGGCACATCTCTTGTGCATGACATAGTGTTGGATTTTACTTTGTGATAAAATCTGAAAATCTTTCTCTTTTAATAGGTGATTTAATCCTGTTTTCATTTAATGATTAACAGATATGTTTTGTATTAGCTCTGTCACATTATTTTATGTTGTATGTCAGTATTTAGGGTATTTTTAAAAAGTCTTTTACAATATAATCTGTTTGCTTTGTGTACAGAATTTTTATATTAAAGGTATGTATTCACATTTTATTGACTACTTTTATATACATAACTAGAGGCCCAGTGCACGAAATTCATGCACAGGAGGGGTCCCCTCAGCCCAGCCTGCACCCTCCCTAATCTGAGACCCCTTGGGGGATGTCTGACTGCTGTTTTAGACCCAATCCTGGAGATCAGAGGTCAGGCCTAAACCGGCAGTCGGACATCTCTCTCACAATCAGGAACTGTTGGTTCCTAATTACTCAACTGCCTGCCTGCCTGATTGCCCCTAACTGCCCCCCCCCCCTCGGCAGCCTGATCACCCCTAACCACCTCTACCTGCAGCCTGATTGCACCTAACTAACCCCCCTGCTGGCCTGGTTGCCCCCAACTGCCCCTGCCGGCCTGGTTGCCCCTAACTGGCCCCTGCCGGCCTGGTTGCCCCCAATTTCCCCCCCCTGCCTGCCTGGTTGCCCCACACAGCCTGCTGTTCACTTGTTTGGTCATCTCTCACTAACCAACCTGCCAGCCTTGTCGCCCCATGCAGCCTGCTGTTTGGTCATTACTATTACTGTGACGGCATCACTGACAATTTGCATATTTCTCTATTATTAGTATAGATACTACACATACTTTTTACTCACTTATTTTTTTTAGACAGTATTGATGACATTAGAATCATCCCCATTCCTCTTTTTCTTAACTTGATTCTAATTAATAATAATATATTTCTTAGGATTTACATTTGAACAGTGTGATCTGCTTATACTTCTCTTACTTGGTGTGTCAGCTTTGAATCACATCCTCCCACTCTCAGCGCTCAGCAGATTGTCTTCCATTCTCTTCCCCTGCTTCTGTTTGTTAATTGTGCCATCTCTACATCATCAGCATCATGGCATATGCATTCTTCTCTTTCCCCTTCATCACCGTAGTACCTTTGGAGCCAGTCCTTCTGTGATGGTTTTGGTTGACTAAAGTTCATTCTCTGAGAATTCCTCAAGAATGTCTAATGGGAGTCGTGCTCACTGAGTTCGTGCAACTGCAAAACTCTCTGTCCCCTTTGTATTTGAAGGATACCTTCATTTGATATAAAATCCTTGAATCATGGGTTTGCTTGTTTTTGTTGCTGTTTGTTTTTAATCTTAGAGTGACTGCTCTGTTGTCTTCTTGTGTTGACCATTGCCCTGAGGAAATCAGAAGCCAAACTGATCTTTTTGTCTACCCACCCAGAGGAGTCTTTCTTTAAGGTTGGATAACTTTCCTAGCTTATGTATTTGCACTGATGATACTAATACAGTTTCTCAAACATAGTGTGTGCTCTTCTTATTCAGAAACATGTTTGCTTTTATGTTTGGAAAGTTTATTTTTAATTCTTTATTTAAATATGCTTTATATCATTGCTATTACTATTACTATTATTATAGGTGAGGGGATTCTAACCATGTGTACATTGTTTTTCTTTGCAATCTTTGGCAGCTTCTATCTTCCTTTTAATACTGTTAAATTTTTAATTGACATTGTTCACTTCTCTTATCTCTAGCTTCTATTTTTTACTATGCCTTCAATAGTATCTCTTATCCCTTATTTGACTTCCAATTTATCTTCATTTCTGTATGATTTTTTCTTGTTTTGTTTTGTTTTGTTTTGTTTTTACATTTCTTACTTGTGTCCTCATGTTTCTCTTATGGGGCCTTAATACTTTTTTCTTATTAGACTTCCTTTTTTTTTTAAGAATGACGGTGTTCCTTGGTTACTGATGTCAAATAATATCTGGTGAAGTTTAAGTGAATAAAGCAATAGACAGAGTCATGTGTCACTAATAGTATAAAAGAAAGGAGAAATAGAAATGTTTGTATATGCATAAACTATTTCTGAAATGGTGACATTGTTGGCCCCCAGGTGGGAGAATGCATGTTTGGGAGATACTAGCAAAAGGGAGATTTTTTTTTTTTTTATTGTATGCTTTTTGTAACTTTTTAATTTCAAACTATATGAAAGTATGATTACTTTAAATAAAATGAACTTGAAACAAAACTTAGGTCAGCTGGAAATACATATATACTGAAATACTCATGATAAGTTTTTACAATAAGATGAAAAATAATGTCAGCAAGAGGTCCCTTGCTTTAACAGACATTAAGTTCGATAGATTTCTAGATATAAGTGGATTTAGGCCAAGGTTAGAGTCACAGATGAATGGGTCAGAATAGAAATGGAAGAACTGTCCTTGTCCCAAAGCTCAACCCCTAAATTGGGTCCAGATCCCATTACTGCTTGTTCTCCTCTCATCTGCATGGTTAATTTTTTTCCCCTTCTCCTGAGTTAGTTCATCAATTTGCAAACATGCTTAATTAATTCCCATGTTAAAAAAAAAAAAAAAAGTCCCTGATTCTACACTTCTTCAAGCAGTTCTCCAAACACCTATTTTTGTGTTTACTGTTTCTATGTCTTCACCACTATTCTCCTTACCCTCTACTCTCTTCAGTTGGGATCCCTACTTCTCTACCGACACAGCTCTTGTCCTTGTTGCCAGTGACCCCTGCTCAGCAATGCTCTATTTGCAGTCCTGATCTTACCCCTCAGCAGCTTAGAGAAGATCCTTTCTTCCTTCTTAAAACACTTCTTTCCTGGTCTCAGGGCATCATACACTTCCCTCCTTCAAGGGTCATTCCTCTGCATTCTCTTTCTCTTCCGCTGATTTGCACTCCCTCCCCAGGGAATCCTCCAGGCCCTGCATTTCACCTGAATGCTAATAACCCTCCCAAACTTGTATTTCCAGCCCTGTTCTTTATCCTGAGGTCCAGACTTGTATATCCACCCACTCACTTATTATCACCACTTGAATGGGCAGTGAGAATTTTAACCTTACCATATTCAAAACAAAACTTTTATTGTTCCTTATTCAAACTTTCTGCAGCCCAAGTTTTTGCCACTCAGTTCTTCAGGCCTTCTCCAAATTCCATCCTTACCCTATGTCCAATAAATCACCAAGTCCTATAAGCTCTAACTTAGGTACATAGCTTGAGCCTGATCTCTTCTCACCATCTTTGTAGAGCCCACCTTAGTCTCTCTTAAATGATTCCCAGTTCTCCTTAATGGACCTCTCTAGTCCTGGTTCTGTTCCACTGTCAGTATTCTGGAAGCAAAGGCACAGATGTGCTCATTTAAGCAATGCAAATCAAACCACATACACTCCCTTGCTAGAACAATCTTCAAATGTTTTTTAGTGGCCTACAAAGAGCACTATCTGAGTCTCTGAACTTCTGCTTGTTCATTTTGGCTCAGCTATGTTGACCTTCTAGGTCTTCCTCACAAATACCAAACTTATCTCTCCCCCAGGGTCTTTGCACTTAGCTGTTTCTCTACCCCCAGACTTTGAGAAGTTTATTTCCTCACTACATTTGGGACTCCCTTGCATTATTCATCTTCCTTTTGCTTCTTTCATGTGTCTGCTCAAATACCACTCCTCAAGGAGGCAGGCCTACTCTGACCACTTTTACTAAAAGAGCTCTCCTGTCCTCTCCACACTATCATCCTCCTGCTTTACTTTGCATTGTTTTTCTTCTTCCTGATTAGCACAGTGTGTTTATTGTTCCTGCCTATTACTTGAACAAAAGCTACAAAAGAGAAATCTTATCCATCTCATTCAGTGCTACATCCCTTGTGTTTAAAACAGTGCTTAGAACATAGTATTTGCTCAATAAAGATTGGCTGAATGAGTAAATGAATGAAACAGATAAATAAATACTGTTTTGAAGATTCATCTGCATGATATCTGAAGGCTGAAGCCAAACTAGACACTATCCAGAAATTTAAGTTTATGATTTTCTTAGTTATATGGGTGAGTAGGGACTCCAGCTGATTTTTAAGTAACTGACTTTTCTTTCCATTGTTTCAGTTTGTTTCATAAAAGGTGGTTCCACCTGATAGTGACAGGATTAAAATGCAAAGCCATGCATGCTTAGAATCAATTTATATCTGTGGGGAAAGTTATTATTATTTTTGCTTAAAATGGTTATATATCATGTTGGGCACTCCTACTGCCAAGAGTCTGAGATCATTTTATTTTAAATGTGGTGTTTCTTGGTTGGTCTCAGATGCTCTGCAGTATGTGGGGGTGGATACGCATGCGAGTGCTTTTGTGTGCATTTATTTTGAAAAACTTAGAGATTGGATTCAAGAAAAACTTTATCTCAAATGAGAGGGGATAGGTTTAACCATTACTATTATCCAGACCCCTTTCTCATTTCCACAACTAGGACTTAATATAGGGACTTTTGTTTAAACACAGTGAACACATGCAATTACAGAATTATGAAAAATCATTGTAATACAAAGGTATAAACAATTGACATAAAAACAAAAAGTATAGGAGAAGAGACAATAGCAGATGAATTCAGAGTATTTTTACAAGTTGGAAAGTGGAAGCAAAATGGTAACTAGCTGAGTTAGGAGAGGAGCAGAAGGCAGAATCTCAACATTCTGGAAGGCGGTATCAAGGAGAACTGAGCCAATGGAAGCAGCAGGTGTGGGAGCAGACAGGGGACAGGCCTGGGGGGGAAGGAAGAATGATTGAAAACCTGAATATAGAACAGTCACATTGCTGGTCGCTGCTTCCCATCCACCACCAGGTGACCAGTTCCCCATATGTCTGCTGGAGACAAAGCCAGGGAGGGAGATGGAGAGTGGGAACTTGACAGATGGAGACAAATACTTTATGACAAAAATATTAATAAATTCAGCTATATTATAACCAAATGGAATTTTGTCCATAATACAACTTATTTTAGATCAAGGCATTAGATGTTTAGTCTCATTTTATGCACATGATCTGTGACGTGTGTTTTGTGTTAGATGTTTGCTGTGTGTTGTGTGTGGGGGAGGTGTGTGGTGTGTGATTTTTTGGGTTTTATGTATGTGTTGTGTGCTGTGGTGTGTTTGTGTGTATTGTGTGTGAGGATGTGGAGGGTGTATGTGTGTGTTGTGGTATGCTTATGTATATATTGGGTGTGTTATGTGTGGTATATGTGTGTGTGGTGTGTGTATCTTATGTTTTGTGTGTAGTGTATGTATTGTATGTGTATGTGTTTTATATGTGCTGTGTGTTTTTGTGTGTATCTATGTATTGTGGTTTATTTAGATGGATATTGTGTGTGTGTGTGTTGTGTTTTTGTGATTGCAAATATTGTGTGTGGTGTGTGCATGTTGTCTTATATATGTTATGGGTATGGGGTGTGCAAGTTTGTGTGTGTGTGTATTGTATATGTTGGGTGTGGCTGTGTGTCGTGTATGTCTATGAGTGTGTGCTGTGTATATTGTGTATGTGTGTTGTATATGTTGAGTGTGGGGTGTGTGGGTTGTGTATTGCATCTAATTCTTGCCACCTTTATCTCTCACAGTTCTACTATAAGAGAATTCTTTTCATTTCAGTTTGTCCTCTAATTTTTCCTAAACACATTATCCACAATTTCATTTCCTTAATATATATCTTAATTGAAATGAATTTTTCATTTTTCTTTCTCATATTTACCTTTTTGTAAAATATTTTTATTGTTGATAGTATTATAGATATTTCCCATTCCTTCCACCCCCCCGTTATTCCCCCATTCCAGCCCCTCCTACCCCCCTGATCTTCACTACCCTATTGCCCATGTCCATGGACTATGCTGCCTGTTTTTTAAGTCAGGCTCAAGCCTGCCTTCTTCTTGACGTCCTGTTTGACCTCATCAGTCCTTTGTCTTCCACACCTTTAACCTGTATTTCTCTGGTACTTATCATATGTTGCCTCAGGGTGTTGTTTTACTTTAAGTAAATGTATTTTCTGTCCAACTAGAACTTGTGACTTTAAATTTTTGTTTTATTTTATCTCATTTCTACATAAAAATGTGAGACATTTATTTTACCTGATTTAGTAATAACTTGGCTGCAGAAAGAGAGCAGGAAGCAGCTTTCTCTGTTTTTTTAGTAGGCAGTCCCTAACCTCAGATCATAGGTATTGCAGTTTTGCATTCATCCTACCTTTTATGGTCTCAAAGTTTACTCCCGCATATTTATGTGCTGATCTAAGATTTAACTTAATGAAGTTCATATGCTTTTTTTAACAAACAGAAATCTTCAACCAGTGTTTCAGTGTTTTTCCTTTAGTTGTTTTATTTTGAAATAATGTTATATTTAAAAAAGAATTATATAGGTAGTAGTCCCTAGAATATCTTTTCTGTTTAGACACATACATAAATATTTTTTAACTAAAATGGAAACAAGATATATTGCTTTACAATCGTTCTTTATGTCTAAAAATATATTGAAGGCCTGACCAGAGAGCTCAATTGGTTAGAGTGTCTTCCCGATACAATAAGGTTGCAGGTTTAATCCCGTCGGGGCACTAACTAGAAGCAACCAATGAATAAATAAGTGGAACAACAAATCAATGTTTCTCTCTCTCTCTCTCTCTCTCTCTCTCTCTCTCTCTCTCTTTCAAATAATAACTTTTAAAAAATAATTAAAATATGTGTGGATATCATTTATGTCAGTAAATACATACCTACATAATCATTCTTTTTTATTTTTTGTTTTTATTGATTTCAGAAAGGAAGGGAGAGGGAGAGAGAGAGAGAAACATCAATGAGAAAGAACCACTGATCAACTGCCTCCTGCAAGCCCCTCACTGGGGACCGAGCCCGTAACCTGGGCATGTGCCCTTGACCAAAATCAAAGCTGGGACCCTTCAGTCCGCAGGCCAATGCTCTATCCACTGAGCCAAACCGACTAGGGCTACATAATCATTCTTAAGCCTTCATAGAAATGACAAATGTACCATAATTTAACAAATCCTTTACATAGGATGTTTACGAACTTATGCAATTTATAACTTTTTACTGTTTAAAAAAAGTGTAGTGAGGTTATGTGTAGTTAAATACTTATGTATTTCCTGGTTTATTTTCTTGGTGTAGATTGCTAGACATGAAGTGACTGAGTTAAAGGAAATGCATTTATAAAGACTTCTGTAGCTCATTGCAAGACTGGCCTGCAAAGATTTTGCCTTCCCACCAGCTGCACTCTGAAAGCTTTCTTTCATTTGATTCCTAACTGCATTCAGTATTATCTTTTTCATCTGGTTGACAAATTTTTCCCCCTTTCCTTTTGATTTGTATTTTCTGATTACTAGTGAACACTTTTTTTAATGTTCAATGATTGAATATCAGATGTCAAATGAGTGAAATTCTTAAGCTTTGATGAGTGATAGGATATTCAGTGTGGAGAGCAGCATGGGATGACCTCCAGGGGTTTGGGAACATTCAGGGCTCTGGTAGTTGGGATTTCAAGGAACAGTCATAGAAAATAGCTTGAGGAGACTTTGGGAGACATTCATAATGAAGAACCTCTTTTGGGTCTACATGGACACTCAAATGGAGATTTTCAGTGGGCAGTTTAAAACACAGGAGACTGGAGCTCAGGATTGAGTTTGGGGGTGGAGGTAGGAGTTAAGAGTCATTAGCACACAAGTATTAGCAAAGATCAAAGTTTTCGAGGTCACCAGCAAGAGATAGCTATGGAGTGGAGGAGCAGAAGGTTGAGGAGATGAACAGTAAGCGCATAATGGAAGAAGACAGGAAAGGGAGTCACTTAGCCTTCAAACCTTCAAATCTCTTACATTAGAAGGTGAACAAGAAGGTAAATAAATCCGCCTTGAAGCATAAAGGACACTTAAATTGGCTTCTTGTTTGACTTACTCCATTAGGTTTGGCTCATGTAGATCCATTTCAGTGCCAAAAAAAAAAAAAGTGTTTCATTGCTTTAAAACTTTACAACATTTTAAATATTAACTTCCTTTTTTTTTTTTTTATTAATCTGAAAAATAAGAAGAAAAACTTAGGACGTATCTTCTTCTTTGCCATACATTCTTTCTGACCTTCGGGAAGCAGCTCATGTGAACTTTCCCTCCGGCCCGCGTTTGAACTACGGTTAGTCTTTTCCAAACCTACCTTTCCAGGTTGCTTCTTAGTGTCTTCGAAATCCAATAATGATTGCTTTGTGGGAAGGAGCTCTCGTGCTGATCCTGGGCCTTGAACCTAGGATGACACTTACAGTAAGAGGTGTTTGGCAACTTTTGTGAAAAGTTTTGGATTTCTTATTCTGTTGCCATCTTCCCTCAGAGCATCTGCTTCTTTCTTTGTGTACTCAGCTCCTGCCCTTGAGGCTTCCTCTCCTCTTCCAGTCCCCATCCAGACATTATCACTGCCCTGAACCTCAGTAGACTCTGTATTTACTCTTTGACTCTCTCTGCTTCTCAGAGCCCCAGATAACTCCCCTGTCTGTCTGTCTGTCTGTCTGTCTGACTTAGCCCATCTGGAGCTCTCCTGCGGAACCTCCTTGGCCTCCCAGAAGTTGTTTAGATACATAATTCCTAAAGATGATCTTAACCTGGTAGTCGTGGGGCTTCTTGACATCCACTTAACTGCCACAACCTTTTGCATCAAGGATTCAGGATCTGGAAAAGTGGCTGATGCACAAATGAATACACTAGACAAGAAATATAAATTTAGAAGGCATGGGGGAGCCAGGCAGATAACTTCCCTCTAAAGGAGAAGCTTTCTGAAACCCTGGACCCATCAGCTTTTATTTTATTTATTTATTTTTTTATTGATTTTTTACAGAGAGGAAGGAAGAGAGATAGTTAGAAACATCAATGAGAGAGAAACATTGATCAGCTGCCTCCTGCACATCTCCCACTGGGGATGTGCCTGCAACCAAGGTACATGCCCTTGACCGGGATTGAATCTGGGACCCTTCAGTCCGCAGGCCGATGCTCTATCCACTGAGCCAAACCGGTTTTGGCCCATCAGCTTTTATTTACTTGAATACACTTTTGCCCTTTAGGAATGCAAACAGGCATATCAATGGTAAAGTTTGGTAAACAATAAAAGGATTATCAGGTTAGGGGATTGCCTTCAGCCATCTTGCCAACAGCAGGGTAATATAATGCTGATTGAATATCAAAGTCCATTAGCCTTCTAGCAGACTTCTCACATTTATACATTAACTACTGTTGGTCTTTGCCTCTGGCACTTAGCAATGTATAAACTAGGCAACAGTTTGCAATGAGTTCATTCATTCATTGTCATCTCATGGCCATTTCTTCTTCTAGCTCACTTACTCCAACAATTCTGAACCACACATGAACTGCATTTGTTTGATTTGAACACTCCCTTATCACTCTGTGACTCTTGGAAACATCACTCTTTTTAATTTCTTCCTCTCTTGGTAACATTCTCAATCTCTTGGTCTTTCCCCCATATTATAATTTATAAACTCTGGCTCTGATTGCAGCCATCTCCAAGCCTGGTTAATCTACAGACCCAACTCTCTAGCTCTTCTGTAACTTTACCTGTTGGAAGTTACAAGTTACCTGGGAAAATTGTACACCAGGTTGAAGGGTTTCAATGAAAATTAATGACCACAAAGCCCATATGAACACTTAGCATTCCCTCATCGTTCTGCTATGTTCTTTAAAATATTCTCTACTTTTCTACTCTTTTCAAAACTGATATATCCCCTCCTCTCCACCTCCCTCTCTGTCAGCTGTCAACCTCGACTTCCAAGCAAGCAGATAGGAAATCCCTCATTTTTCCTCACCAAAGCTACACATATCTGCCCCCTACATTCTGTTATAAGAGTGAGACACCTCTGCTGTTTCTTAAAGGCAAACTCCTTCCCTTCTGACCTATGCCATTCTCCCTCACCGTCCTGCTCCTGGCTTTTATTTCTGAAGTTTCTCTTCCTTTTTCTCTGCTTTGTCTATTTCTCTTTCTCTACTAGCTTGTTCACATGGGCACTTTTGTTTTCCATCTTTAAAAGGATTTTTACTGACCTGTCATACTTTTCTGCCTACAAGGCTATTTCTTTACTCTGTATCACAGAAAAACTTGAAAAAGTTGTTTACATTTATTGCTCTAGCTTCCTCAATTACTATTTATTTTTAATTTTTAAATGTGAGATAGATTGTGAAATATAGCACACATTCAAGAGTGTGTAAACCATAAGTGTATTTGTTTTCATATATTAATTTGTTATTTATATAAATAGAAGATATATTTAGAAGTCTGTCTAAAATAGAACATCAGCAGCAACTTACAAGTCCCCCATGTGATGTTCCTGAGTCACATACTTTGCCTCTCACTGAAATAACCACTTTCCTGAACTTTGTGATAATTGCAGTATCTTTCTTTATAGTTTACCATTTTTATGTCCCCATAAACTACACATTTTTGTAGTCTTTCTGTTATGTAAACCATATTATTGTTTCTGAGACTAGTTTTTGCTTTTTTGTCTTTGCTTTACATAATATTATTGAATTTCTATTGTGTTCATGTGGGTAGCTGAATTATGTTCAATATAGTATGGTATTATATGAATATGTTAAGATTCTTTCTCTTTTCTACAGTTGAAGGATATTTATATTGTTTCCATTTTCCCTTTTTATTTGCTAATACAAATAATGCTCTATGAATATTATTATATATAGGTACATGCAAGAAATTCTCCAGGAATTGAGTTGACAGGTAATAAAATTATACATGTTCAGACTAACTAGATTGCAGATTTTTCTTTACAAATTTACACTATCCCAAGCATTCCACAGTTTCCATCATTCTATACCCTTGACAACCTTAGGGTATAGACTTCAGACTTCTTAACTTTTTCAGCTGTTGGATATGAAAATGCTGGTTAGTTGTAGTTCTAATTTGCATTTCCTATATTGCTAATAAGGTTAATCATTTCTTCAAATGTTTATTACCATTTGAGTTTCCTCTTTTGTAAAATTCCTATTTATATATTTTCCATTATTTGTTTTTTTCTTATTGAGTAATGGGAGTTCTTTATTTTCTATGGTACTCCTGATATTATATGTATTGTAAAACCTTCAGATACTTTATGTCTAGTATTTTTACCTTCTTTAAGATGTCTTTTGGTGAACAAATGTTCTTAATTTAAGTGTAGTCCAATGTATCAGCCCTCTCTTTAATAAAGTATCTTTCTGTCTTGTTTTTAAACATCCTTGCTTACTTTGAGGTCATAAACATCTTCCTTACTTCTCATAATGTTTCAAATTTTATCTTTCACAGCTAAGCTTTAATTTATCAATCAAATGCAAATGGTCCAGTTAAAATAAAAAGATTGGAATTTTGGAAGTCCAATCATATGCTTAAATTGTCAAAGTCTAAAATTAATCAATATCTATCCTACATCTAGAAAAATATAAGGACTTAAAAGATGAATTCATTTAAAAATATATTTTTATTGATTTCAGAAAGGAAGGTGGAGGGAGAGAGAGATAGAAACATCAGTGATGCAAGAGAATCATTGATTGGCTGCCTTCTGCACGTCTCCTACTGGGAATGGAGCCTGGAACCTGGGCATGTGCCCTTGACCAGAATTGAACCCGGGACCCTTCAGTCCGCATGCTGACACTCTATCCCAGGGGTGGGCAAACTTTTTGACTCGAGGGCCACAATGGGTTCTTAAACTGGACCGGAGGGCTGGAACAAAAGCATGGATGGAGTGTTTGTGTGAATAATATAAATTCAAAGTAAACATCATTACATAAAAGGGTACGGTCTTTTTTTTTTTTTAGTTTTATTCATTTCAAACGGGCCGTAGTTTGCCCATGGCTGCTCTATCCACTGAGCAACACCGGCTAGGGCTGAATTCATTTTTTAAACTCTTCTAACTGTGTCACTATCATTGTCCCACATTGCCATTTTCCCTATTTACTGATTTGCACCATTTTGCTCTTCATTTCTTCTTCCATCTCAGATGTTCCATCTGGATCACTTTCTGTTTCCTTTAGGCTTTCCTATAGTGAGGTATAGCCAGGGGAAAATTCTCAGTCTCAGAAAATGTTTTTTTACTTTGCCTTGTTCTTAAAAGATATTTCTATTGGTCTTCAATTTTAGAGCAATGGTAAATTTTTGACAGCATCATTCTTCTGCCTACTGGTCTTCATTGTTGCTATTGAGAAATAATCTGAAACTCTAATTGCCACTCCATTAAATGTAATACTAGTATGTGTGTTTTTTTGTTTTGTTCTGGCTCCTATTTTTAATCCCATAGTTCTTTCATTTTTCTGTACTGTGTACAGGTATGAATTTCCTTTTATTTATTGTGGTTGGTATTTACTAAGTATTTGAGTATACATACTGATGTCTTTTTGGAAATTTTAAGGCAATGGTAAATTTTTGACAGCATCTTGATGTCTCAGTAAATACATCCTCAAATATTGCTTGTTCTTCATTCTTTCTCTCTCCATTACTTCTGAAACTCCAATTAAATATATATTAATCTTCTCAGTGTACCTTCCATTTTTCTTTACCTCTCTTTAATATTTTATAAGAAATTAAAGGTTAATAGGCATTAACTGAGCAAAGTTGGGAAGGTGTCAGTGTATTTCAGAGGGGAAAGCTTGCAATTACTTGAGAAAAGGATTGTGTGGCTGGTACTGACCAAGAAGGAAGAGGTATGTGATGAAGCAGAGATGTACACAGGAGCAGGTTGTTTAGGGTCTTTAGCTAAAAAGCAGTGAGAATCATTGCAGGATTTAGAGTGATGGTTACAGGATCAGATTTATGTACTGAAAAACTCACTTGGCCTTTGGAATAGAGAATGGATTGGAAGATGGCCAGACAAGAGGTTATCATAGTATTCAGGCAAGATGTTAGCGTGTCCTAAGGTGGTAATAGTTGAAATTAGGAGAAAAGAGTAGAATGAGATATTTGAGACAAAAATCAACAGAACTTTGTGTTTTAGAAGTTTTGGCTAGTATAATGAGAAGGAAACAGAAATAAAGGACATATTATGACATAGACTATCAGATGCCATTATTTTCAGACTATATACTTAGGGAATCTCAAATCATCAACTCAAATGCTATTTGAATTAGTAAAGATATTTATAACCTTAATTTTCCCTACTCCATTTACTTTCTCACTTTCTAGGTAACTATTTAACCCTTTCTCCTCTCTCCTCAAACCTATATTTTTTTCTATCTTCTTCAGTGCCCTTTCTTGGTCACTTTTCACTCCTGACTGTGATTTCTATTTCAGAGAAAAACGAAACCAGTCAGAAGAGAATTTCTGCATGCTCCCATCACCATACCTGCCGTCTTATTTATATGAATATATTTCCTTATACTCTATATTTTTTTGTGTTCCTAGAGATGAATTATCCTCATTAAGGCCACACCTTCCACTTATTCACTGGCTTCTATTCCCTTTGCTCCCTTAAATCTTGCCTTTCTCTTGGCAACATCATTTTGTCTACTCTGTTAGAATATTTCTCTCGGCATAAAATTATATCTCTTTTTTCTATTTAAAAATCCTCCACTTGACCCCATGTACCTATCCAGCTATGATGCCATTTCTTTGCTCCCATTTGTAGTAGTACTTCTCAGAAGAGCTCTCTATACCCACTGTTTGCAATTTCTCCCTTTCCATTCTCCCTTGAGCATACTCAGTAGGTTTGTGCCCCTACCTCACCACTGGACCTGCTTCCATTAAGGTCATAAATCATATTCATGTTGCTAAATCCACATGGACTGTGGCCAATAACTGAATGACACAGGGGTTTTAAATGGCCACACCTTGCCTCAAGGTAGAATGAACTCTGTACACAATCACCATTCCAAATCTCCCTGTGGGATCAGACTGAAATTACGTCCTTGCTTGGCTTTTCCTCCTGCTCTATCCTGCTTCCTGTGCTCCTCTTCTCCTAAGATTACTCTCTAAGTAAACCTCTTGAACAAATATCCTCTCTCAGGCTCTGCCTCTAGAAGCCCAATGAAAGACAGTTCCTCTCTGCCTCATCACTGGATGTTCAAGAAAAACTTTCCACATCTGTGTCAAATATAAAATGTTCCTAGCTATCATAATTAACCTCCACCAAGTTGTCAGTGTCTGAAATGTTCAGAGGTAGTTATGTGCTGCTCAGTCTTTCTCTCTCCCTGTCCTACTTTCACTCAGCTCAGGATATCTTTCTATTAAAATTGTAACTAGCCTCTAGCACCATTCCCAATAATTAACACAGAGCTGGCACATAGAGGTTGTTCAATAAATATTTTTAAATGAAGGGATTATTTAATGTAACCCTCTAATGGACGTTATCCATTTGCCTATTATCCTTGTTCTAGTTTGTATCTTCTGCCTTCTACTATCTGTAACCTTGAGTAGATGCTGACTTCTTGCACACAAACAGGACATAAACTAAAAAGACAAAGTTATTCTTCTAAAAGACAAGCTCCTCAAGAATATGAAAAAATGTATTCATAAAACAGCTTCTTAGCAAATGTGAGTTCATTTGTCAGTTTGTAATATTAGAGGACATTGTGGTTAGGAGGGATCTTAATGGCATTTATTCCAGTCACTTCCTGTTCTAATCTTCCATCATTTGATGAAGCAGCATAGGCATGTATACAGGCATGCAATAAGGTTTGTTAAATCCATTTCCCTGTTGCCTTGTTTATCTTTGTATGGCTCTGATTGGTAAAAATTTATTCTTTCCTATTCATGCATCATCATGACTTCTAATACCAGTTATTGGTCTAAGTCTACTGATTTGGGCAATATTGAATGTAATATAATTCCTTTTCCACAAGATAGCCAGCCATTCAGATATTTGAAAATCATTATCCTGTTTCCTCTGAGTTCCTTTAATACTTATTTTGTCCTTATTGAAATTCCGTCTCTCTAATGTGCCCTGATTCCCATCTCCACTGGCTTCTCAAGGATTTCTATTCCCTTTCTTTGCCCCATGTCAAGCTCTCTAATGCTTCATTTCTTTTAGAACTGTACATAATCTGGGAGAGTATTCCCCCACTCTGTCAGACTCAATGTCCTTCTTTTTTAATAAAAAATATTTTGCAGTACTCTCTTTTATCTTCTAAAATGAAGTTCATTGACAATATAACTTAAACCTAGTAAAATATTAATAAAATACCTTAAACATCATGAATAGAGAAATAAAAGAAATGCAATTTATAATAGAGCTTATATTGTATAAATATATAATATATATATTTTTTTTCACTTAAATTCTTTTATTTTATTTTATTTTTTTGAATAAATCTTTATTGTTCAGATTATTACAGTTGTTTCTCTTTTTTCCCCCTATAGCTCCCCTCCACTGCTTCCCACCCCACCCCATGCCCTTACTGCCCCCCATTGTCCTCGTCCATAGGTGTAAGATTTTTGTCCAATCTCTTCCCATACCCTCCACACCCCCCTCTCCCCCAAGAACTATCAGTCCACTCCCTTTCTATGCCCCTGATTCTATTATATTCACCAGTTTATTCTGTTCTTCAAATTTTTTATTCACTTGATTTTTAGATTCACTTGTTGATAGATATGTATTTGTTGTCACTTTGTTGTTCATAATTTTTATCTTTACCTTTTTCTTCCTCTTCTTAGAGAATACCCTTCAGCATTTCATATAATACTGGTCTGGTGGTGATGAACTCTTTTAGTTTTTTCTTGTCTATGAAGCTCTTTATCTGACCTTCAATTCTGAATGATAGCTTTGCTGGGTAGAGTAATCTTGGTTGTAGGTTCTTGCTATTCATCACTTTGTATATTTCTTGCCACTCCCTTCTGGCCTGTATAGTTTCTGTTGAGAGATCAGCTGACAGTCGTATGGGTACTCCCTTGTAGGTAACTAACTGTTTTTCTCTTGCTGCTTTTAAGATTATCTCTTTGTCTTTTGCTCTTGGCATTTTAATTATGATGTGTCTTGGTGTGATCCTCTTTAGATTCCTCTTGTTTGGGGTTCTCTGTACTTCCTGGACTTGTAAGTCTATTTCTTTCACCAGGTAGGGGAAGTTTTCTGTGATTATTTCTTCAAATATGTTTTCAATATCTTGCTCTCTCTCTTCTTCTGGCATAATTTGGATGTTGGTATGCTTGAAGTTGTCCCAGAGGCTCCTTACACTATCTTCATATTTTTGGATTCTTTTTCTTTTTTCTTTTCTGGCTGGGTGTTTTTTGCTTCTTTGTATTTCAAATCTTTGACTTGATTCTTGGGATCCTCTAGTGCAGTGATGGTGAACCTATGACATGTGTGTCAGAGGTGACACACGAACTCATTTTTTTGGTTGATTTTTCTTTGTTAAATGGCATTTAAGTATATAAAATTAGTATCAAAAATACAAGGTTTTGTTTTACTATGGTTGCAAATATCAAAAAATTTCTATATGTGACAGGGTACCAGAGTTAAGTTAGGATTTTTCAAAATGCTGACATGCCAAGCTCAAAAGGTTTACCATCACTGCTCTAGTCTGCTGTTGGATCTCTGCATATTATTCGTTATTTCAGTCAGTGTATGCTTAATTTCTGATTGGCCCTTTTTCATATCCTTGAGGGTCTCACTAAATTTCTCGGAGGTATCTAGAAGATTCTTGAGTAACCTTATAACCATGGTTTTGAACTCTATATCCAGTAGTTTGCTTTCATCCATTTCTTTCATTTGTGACATGTTCTTTGTCTCTGCATTTTGGCTGCTTCCCTGTGTTTGTTTCTATGTACTTGGTAGGTCTCCTTGAGTTGATAGAGTGGCCTTGTGTGGATGGTGTCCTATAGGGCCCAGTGACTCAGCCTCCCTAGTCACCTGAGGTGGACACTCTTGATGCACCCCTTTGTGGGCTGTTTGCACAGTCTTGTTGTAGTTAACCCTTGATTGCTGTTGGTATCACTGGGAGGATTTGACCTCCTGGTCAATTGGCTGTGATGGCCAGCTGTGTCTACACTGGAAGATCTGTTGTGCAGGAGACACCCTTATGGGGCAGGACTTGCTTCAGTGGGGCTTTGGTGCTCACTGAGTCTGCCCTTTGAGTGTGTTGTGTCTCTTATGGATGTGAAGAATTGTAGTCTGTTATAGTCTCATGCTGACCACTGGGTACACTGGCTCTTGGATCTCCAAGGCGGTGCAAGGTCAGCCACTGTCTGGGGCCGATCAGCAGGAGCTACAGAGACATCTGCAGATTCCTCCTCTTTGTATGGGTTTGAAAGTGCCCAGATGAGGCCCAGCTGTGTAGCAAGGCTGCTGCTGCTGCCAGGTAGTGGTTCTTCTTTTGGAATCTCTGGGGCTCTCTGACCCAGCTGCTGTTTGTTTTAGGTGAAAGGACAGGCCATTCATATGCAAAAGCTGATGCACACAGCTTGGGTAGGGTTGTAAATTGGGTGGGGCAGGGTCTCTGGGAATCATCAGGGTGGAGCAAACAGCAATGGCTGCCCTGAACTGGAGAATTCCCTGGTTCTCCGCATACCCCACACCCGTGCAGAAACAATGCTCGCTGGGAGCACCTCTAAGAGTAAGCCACTCTCGCATTCCTGTCCCAATGCCTTCAGTCCAGTTTCCCCCCATTTTACTCTGGGTCCCCCAGAGTCTCGCTTGGACCTGGAGTTCAGAGCAAGCAGGAGCTTGTATCTCCCTCCAGTTTAAAGAACAGCACATCCAGGTTCCAGCACTTTTCGTGCCTCCGCACCTCTTACCAGTCTCAATGAGTTTTCTTCACCTCTCTGTTGTGGAACTTCCACTCAGCCAGCTTTCCCATGGTTCTGGGTGGGAGTTATTCTGCTGTTTAGTTATAACTTTTATGTGGTTGTGAGAGGCAGCAAGTATTGGTGATTACCTATGCTGCCATCTTGGTTTCCCTCTAAATATATATTTTAATACGCAAATGCTTGGGCTTTATGGTTAGTAGCTTGTTAAAAGGCTCCTAGTTAAATTACACCTTTGTGTAATTTACAAATTTACAAATTACAAATTTACAAATTTACAAATTTTTGTAATTTGTGACACCATTGTGTCATCCTTTCTCCTTGAGTGCAGGTGGACCTAGTGGCTTTATGAATAGAATAGAATAGAATAGAATAGAATAGAATAGAATAGAATAGAATAGAATAGAATAGAATAGAATAGAATAGAATGGGGCAATATAATTAGAAATCACTTCCAAGATTTTTTGATAAAAGCCACTATGACTTCCATCATCCCTCCACCCACAACCCCACTCCTGCCCACTCTCACTCTTGCTTCTTCTTTTATTTATTTATTTTAAAATTTATTGTCTAAAGTTTTACGTATGTCTCCTTTTTCCCCTGGGCAAGCCCCCACCCCTCCAGTGTCTGTGTCCATTGGTTATGCTAATATGCATGCATACAAGTCCTTTGGTTAGAGAGCAACCAAAGGACTCTTGCTTCTTCTGATGAAGCAAGCTACTATATAGAGAGGCTCATGTTAAAACAAACTATGTACAACCTCTGCCCCATTGTCAGTGAAGAATTGAGGCCCTCCCTTCAAAAGCCTCCATGGAACTGAATCCTGGAATGCCCGCATGAGCCAGTTTAGAAGCAGACCATCCCTAGCTCAGCCTTCACATGAGTGCAGCTCCATATGATATCTTGGTTGTAGCCTTATCAGAGACCCTGAGCCAAACGAACCAGTTGAGCTGTACCTAGATTCCTGACCCAGATAAACTGTGAGATAATGAGTGTCATTGTTTTAAGTCACTAAATTTTAGGGTGATGAGTTACTCAGCAGTGGAAACTAACCATCCACAATAAAGTCATGAGATTCCTGCATCTGCTTCTGGGAGTCATTTGGATTTAAGAGAAGCAAGATCAGAAGTCATTCTGAATAGAAAGCTCAGGGACACAGAAGAGCAGAGATCTGAGTGGACACTGATTGAAAACCAATGTTGGATTATTAGAAATTAGTTTTAGGAAAACGACAGTTACTCCAATGTTGAAAAAAAAATCAGCCCTTCTATAGCCCAGTAATCTTCATACCAGGTATTCTATGTTAAAAAACTTAACCAACAAATGAATTCTTGTTGCCTCTACTTCTTGGACAAACACTATGATTGATTTATAGGATTCAAATGTTTTCCTAGACAAATGCTATAATGCTTTAAAAATGCATGTTATTAATATTCTTTTGAATAGCCTTTTCCACTTAAGTGTGTACTAAGTTTTTTTTTTTAACTTTATTGTTGAAAGCATTACAAATGCTTCCTCCCGCCTTGACCTCCTCCCTCTCTTGCTCGCCCCCTCTCCAGGCCTTCCCCGCAGTATTGTGTGTCCTGTGTACTAAGTTTTAACTCCAGCTGCACTTTCCCCTCCTCTGCTGAGCATCAGGATGTCCCTTTTCCCCTATTTGATTGTGTGAGGCCCCTCCCTCCCTAATGACCATCGGGAAAATCAGAAGGGCTTCACAATTGATGGTGCTTTTCCCCCAAGGAGATAAAATAAGAGGACGAGGAAACTATCCTTAATTAAAGAGTGTAAGTTGATAATGTGTCCAGACAAGTTACAGACTGAGACTCTTAATGTAAAAAAAGAATAAAAGGAGGAAGTACTGTACTCATAAATGAACTCTATTTATTATTTGTAAATATGGGGACAAAATAATTTTCTTTGTTATGATATGGGTCAGGGGTGATGATAGTATCATAGAAAACAAATCTCCTCTTTGTAGCACACCTCGTTGAGAGCAGACATTCAGGCTTAATTTTAGATAAGATATGTGAAAATGGTGCAGGTCTAAGGTCTAGCTCAGTGATGGCGAACCTTTTGAGCTCGGCGTGTCAGCATTTTGAAAAACCCTAACTTAACTCTGGTGCCATGTCACATATAGAATTTTTTTGATATTTGCAACCATAGTAAAAAAAAGATTTATATTTTTGACATTTATTTTATATATTTAAATGCCATTTAACAAAGAAAAATCAACCAAAAAAATGAGTTCGCGTGTCACGTCTGACACGCGTGTCATAGGTTTGCCATCACGGGTCTATCTGCTCTTTTCAAATTGCTCTGCATACCTTTTCTTCCTTGGCTGAGCCTCAGGGTGTCTCTAACTCCTGCCTACTAAATGTCAGTAGTTCCCCTTCACTGATTGTGACAATCAGAAATACTCCCGTAAATTTTTAAAACTTCCTTCTGAGTGGTGGTACCCCCATTGAAAATCACTGCTCTATTATTTCTTTTAACTTCATCATCAAGTCCTGTTGACTCTACTGTCAAAACAAATCCTGCCATTTGTAATATGTGAATAGTCCTTGAGCAAGACTCCGCCCTCAGCTCAGGAAAGGCACAGGAGACGCAGTCCTAAGTCAATCAATGCAGTTCATTCATCGGGCGACAATGGTTGGTTTAGGGTTCATGACCCAATCAGAGCCAATGACACATAATGGAGCTTTTGCTTAATATCTTGGGAAAGAGACTCTGGTCTCCCCAGCCAACTTGAATGACAGAGGGTGTAGGGTGTGGATCTGCTATAGACATTTTGCATCTCATGAAGCCCATAGTAAAAATCAGCCTTGTGGAGTGCATAGTTGACTCTGGGTTCCCTATAGGTGATTCTTTCCATGCTGTAAGTCCTTTTATGGTAGAAATACAGTTTAAACCATAAAAATAGGATCCAGGGAGAACTTGTATATGTAATCTGTGATCCTAGTGCCTTCATAGAATATTTTCATGGCACTGCCTTCATCTCTGAATCAGTTATATGCTCTCAAAGGCTATATCCTCTACCCTCAGGGAAGGGAAGAAAAAGCAGGGTCTGCACACACACACTTTTCTAGTCTTAATTATTTTGTTTATTGTCTGTCTCCCCCCACTAGAAACTTACCTTTATAAAGGCAAGACTTTTCACCTGTTTTGCTCACTGCTGCATCCCCAGTGCCTAGAACAGCTGCTGAGAGATGAGGGGAAGGTAAGTTTTGGTTTCCTGGTTTTCTATACTTGCCACCTAAACAGTATTCATTGACACACACCCCTTTTCTGTATTTTTCTTTAACTTCGTATTATGGGAAACTTCAAATATATACAAAGTAGAGAAAATATAAATGTACTTCCATTCTTTAATATTCCACTTTCCCAGTGTATTGTTCCCTAAATAAATGACTACAAATCCATTTGTCAAAGAACTAGGAATCCTTACTGTATTCACTTGCCATAGGGACTCCTGAGGAACTGGTCTCTATTTAGTGGAGCCTGGGTCAGAAAACTGGCTCAGGGGTTGAATTTTATCACACCTTTCATTTGTGACATCAGTTCTGGCATTGCAGTATTGCTTAACGTGGGCCATAATTTTGTTCAGAGTTCCCAGAGTCATCCCAGCAGCATTTTGAAATGATCTCCCAGAGTCCTTGTCAGGATTTAAATCATATATTGCAATAGACTGCACTCATATAAGTCACCTCACCCTTACCCAACTTTATCTTTTGCGGCCTTTGATCCATCATCTTTAAGACCCAGTCCCATAAACAATCTCTGTCTCGGTCAGTATACATGGGCTGGATTCTGCAAGCCTCTGGGGTTTAGTTCCTTTTACTCGGCAGCAGGCCCAGCACTTCCCTGCCATGCACTATTTGCACCGCACTCTAGTTATTGACCTGATGGGCGTGAGAGTAGGGAAAGGTTGTGTATTGTCTTCCAGTGCAGAGATTTCTGCTTCATGTTCAAACAAGGCACACGTACCGCTTCAACAGGGTAGAGAGGGCCCCTTTGGCAGGCCCACCTGGCTCCGAGTGGAGTTTTAGCATTCCAACCACCAGCATTAACTCTGATGTCTCCATTCAGGCGGTAGGGTCCCAGTCATACCAAGTAAGCCACTGACATTGTCATAGCAGATTTCCCAGGGATGAAGAGTCAGATTGTTGGAAGTGCTGCTATTCTCATAAACGAAGTCCTGGGCATTAGCCTTAGCTTTTTCTGCCCTCCATTCATAGGAGGTGAAAGTCTTAGATGTCACCAATGAGGCTTTCTAACTTTCACACTTCCAATTGCTGAATCACAGCTCTAAGCCTCCCATTGTCTTTCTTTAGTGATCAGTGATTCAGCAAGAGCCACCAGTTTTCATTGTTCTCAGAGGAGGTACCTTTTGGAATCTCTCAAAAGCCTGGGTATTGCACCTACCAAGGCAGTCTCTTCCACACATTTCCCATCCCAGTTCATCACCAATAAAAGTTTTAACAATTGTACCTTTCCAGCAAGCTGGGGATTGTCAGGGCCTCACTTCCCACCAGGTTGTTGGGTTTTCATTTCTAGCCAGCATGTGGATGATCCAGCTCTATGATTCTATTTCAGAGTCTTTTTCCTTGGATCACTTCTGCCATCATCTGTCTTAGGTAAGGTTCTCTGGGAAACAGACCTGGGGAGAAAGATCTGTGCGAAACAAATTTATTGAGGAGTGACCTTGATATCTATGCCCATAAAGAAATAGCAGAAGTAACCCTGGGCAGAGGGAGATCTGAAGTTTGTTGTTGAGTTTGAAGGGCCTCAGTCAATCCCACTTTGAGTCTCAGCTGGGATGACCTTTTAGAATTGTCTGACCACGAGGGAAGGGCTAGGCCTCTATATCCCACTTTCATCCACCAGCCACTAGATGTGAGCTGCCATGAACTTGGGCAGGGCAGCTTTCTTCACTGAGGGCAGTTCACAGAGGGATTCAGCCAGGAGCCACCAACCCCTCCCAGCAGCTGGGGGGTGGATGGTATAGGGGTCCTGGGAACCACTAAAGCTACTACTGTCCCTTTTTAAACTCTCTTGTCTCATCTGCTCCACAGTAAGGATTGAGTCTACCCAGGCTTCATTCTCAGGCCTTTTCTTTGATGCATATTTTTTTGGGGGTGGGTGGAGGGATGTATCATATCTTCTCCCATGGCTTTAACTACGCCCTGCGCCTGGATCATCATGGTTTTCTGCTCGCTGGTTCATGTTTCTATTTGTACCTCACCCTTTTGACTGCCCACCTTTCTCATTGTCTGCCTGTCTTATTCATCCCCTAAATACTGCTTCTATCCTTGTGTCTTGAATACCTTGCTACCACACACACTGTAGACTTGGGCCTTGGTTCTCCTGTCCTCAGCACTGATATCACAGCCTGGATGGAAGTGGAAATGGGATGGATAGCTTACTGCACATTTTCTACTTATTGTCTTGGCACATGATTTGCTCTCTCCTTCCACCCCCAAACCCTAGTCCATCATCGACACTGCTGCTGGAGGACACTTTCTCAAATACAAATCTTTAGCCATGCAATAACAGTTATTGAATATGTGCTATGACTGCCTGGATTATTTTCTGGGCATGCCGTGGAAAATGATACGGAAAAGTCCCTGCTCTCATGTAGCTTACATTTTAGTATAGAGATACAGGCAATTACCATAAAGAAATGAATAAATGAAGGAGTGAATGGATAAATAGTAGATAGTGATAAATGCTATGCCAAGAATTAGAGTAATATGATAGAGCGACGGAATGGCTCTCAAAGGCTTCCCATTGCCTTCTGGGTACAGTGTAGACTCAGACTCTAGCATGGCACAAAGGCTCCCCTGGAGACGAGTTCTGGGCCCCTGGAGAGAACTGGGTAGGGATTCTTCTGGCCCCTGGGTTTGGTCATTTAGGTGGTAGGCTTTTCCCAGAGGGCTAGGCGTCTGACCTGGGTACCTCCTTCCCCTTCTCCTCTTCCTTCTCTTACCCTCTCAGGATCCCCAGTGCTGGAACAATAGTGTTATGAGCCACAGTGACAAAAGACCAGCTGGCCTCAGCAGGTTTATTCTTGTCAGTGACTGAAACCAGACAATTAACAATCCATTTCAGTGGTGACTTTTGCCATTATTTTTGGACTTGCTGAATGGAACATGACTTTTGGGAGGAGAGATTGTTTTTAAACCTGGAGGCACAATGATCATTGCTACTGGGCTTGTCACTGGGCATTGATTCGCAGCTCCCACACTTAGCATTGTCCCTTCTAGCCCATCTGCCGCTCTACAATCTACCTCACTGAGCTTATGGAAGGAGCTTGTGTTAAGTAGGAAAAGTAAACAAAAGCAAAACAGAACCAAGCATGTTATCAGTGGGTTTCGTGTCACGGATGCTAATTCCTCAAAAGTGCTGGTTCTCATCAGGAACCATGACTTCATTTCCCTGCACAGATAAAAGGGGAGCAGACACTCCCTTCCTCTCACAAATGGAAGCTCCTGGCAATTTTGCTTTGGCAGGCCCTACCTTTGCTAACTTATCAGGGCACCTAATCATTAATCTGAAGATACTGATGGCTGATTCCCTAAATGCCCCGGTGCCCAGCCAGAGCTCTTCTCCCTCCCCCTACCTCTTTTTCCCTTTTATTTGGGCTTTGCCTTTATTACTTTGTTTCCACGTGTCTCCCTTCTTTTCAGGCCTGAGTCACTATCTTAGCTTCACTTCCCCCTGGCGGCAAGTATGGTAAATTACCCATAGGAGTGTGGCTTACAACAGCTCCAGCTTACTTGCTCTAATGCAGACTGAAATGATGTTAAAACAAGAGAAGACAAATATGTATCACTCAGGGGAGTTTCAACTTTTATTTTAAGCACAACAGATGGTCCCGTAAAAAATCATGAGATATTTATCTTTCATTACTTGATTACAACATACACACCCAAAATTACAACTGTATAAATCAGACTTTATCACTTATACAATCAAACCTTTTAAGTATTTTTCTATTATACAGTAAAATATAACTTATGAAAAATAAAAATTATTTGTCTGCATGTTTATATCTGAATTGCAATGTAAATGAAATTGGTTCTGTAAAGTTGATATTATTCACATTAATTGACCTTTTGAGAGGACTCTACATGCTTTACTGAAAAAAACTGTGTAACACTAGGGTTATGCCGGTGTTTCTGAGGTTGATAATAGTTTTAAGAAGGGTGAGCTGGCCTGACTGGTGTGGCTCAGTGGTTGAGCATTGACCTGTGAACTAGGAGGTCCTGGTTCAATTCCCAGTGGGGGGCATGCAGGTGGCAGCCGATCAGTGATTCTCTCTCATCATTCATGTTTCTATCTCTTCCTCTTCATTCCCCTCTGAAATCAATGAAAAAAATATTTTAAAAAACAAGGGTGGACTGATCTGTATGATATGAGAAAGGCTAGGAAGACCCTACTGCAGCTAAAACTTTTACCCTATGTCACATGGCCTGACATGATATCTTGGGCTGAAGGCAGATGTCATTCAAACCAACTAATTATCAACACTTTTTTATTTTCATGGTTAAACCTCAAAAAGCCTAACTCTGAGGCACTGGAAAGAGGTGGGGGAAAAAAAATGGTACTGTAAGGAGCTGTTCCTGCCAGGGGGAAGTTAAAGAAGTTAAAGGAGAGGATGGGGGAGCATTCTAAGAGGTGGAAAAGGAGTGTGAATACGGAGCTCATAGCTACCTCCAGCTCTTCTCAGGCACAGCCTTATAAAGTGGATGACCCGTGAGTCCTTACGAAAAGTTCTCCCCCCAGGATGTCAGTGGTGTAGGCCAGGAGCTCAAAGAAAGACATTCATCCTCTGTTTTGCCTGTTAAGTGTTAACTCATTCAACCCTCCCAACAACATGATGAGGTGGGTGCTGTTATAATGTTCCCGGCACAGGTAAACTGGGCACAGAGAAGTTTAGAGACATGCTTCGAGTCCCTTAGCAAGTAAGTGAGAGGCAGAGTCCAGCCTGATCTTGTCGGCACACCAGCTGGGGCTCTCATGCCCACAGGAGGAGGGTTTGGCTGGGGTTCCAGATTGTGAGCTTTTCAGATTGTAGGACATTAATCCAGATGACTTGATGCAGTGGATCTACCAAGATTTGTTAGACAACACTGACTGATTATCAGTGCTACTATGTCTGAAAGAGGATAGTCTGGTACTGATGCTTAATTTAGGATGCAGAATTACGTCTTAATTCTTCTGGATTCTCAGCTGAATTTTGCACTGATGGGTCAGAATCCAGGTGGCCTCAACGTCTATGGGTTTGCATGGTAGAGATGAGAATACTCTTTTCCCCACAAAGGACACCAATTTAGTTAAGTGCTTTTTGTAAAACAAATACAATAAGATTCCTTTAAGAAAATCTTGTCATGGTGGTTTAAGTGTTTTGGAAAATAAACAATTTAAAATGCTCATAGCCACAGATGCTGGAGAACTCATCCTCTGAGGCCTTGACCGTATTTGTCAGTGTACAGCATATTGTTCCGGTGGGGACAAAGGTGGAGGAAAAAAACCAATTCCATGACTGAAACCTAAACTTACATTGCAAATGCAGGCAGCTCATAGAATTAAAAGGACAATTAAAGAGAGTCCAAACTCACTCTTATAGGTTTTGCTACCCCTCTAACCCCCAACTGTGATTTTATCGAATATGTTATCATAAACTTGTGTGGTTAGAATTATTACAAGGATAGGAAATCTAATTTCAGATCAACCAGTGAAAGCTGGGTAGTTTTAACCACCAACATTGCAACAGCTAAATAAGACTCATATCGCTTCTGTTAAGTAGCATTTCCTACTGTATTTTTGAAAATGTGCTCAATTGTCACATAGTAAAAAGTATATTTTGGCCTGGTTCCCAGGGATGGTGGTACTCTTAAAAAAGTGATTCTATTTTCTATGTTCTTTAAGAGCTACTTAAGTAAACATATGAAATAAGATTCCAGTCCTTTTGCCTCTGTTTACTGGTCCATCTAAAATTCCATTCATTTGGAATGGGTGAGGAGATGGACAACATCCCTAGAAATCTAGACTATAACAGGGCAGGTCAGTTTTATATTTTCACATAGAAAAAACTCTTTGCTCATAGAGCCAGATGGTCGACAGAATTGCTCTACTTAATTCTGGAAACTGTTCATGAAAGAGCGTGCTCTGTATACATTGACAGAGATGAATGGTTTGGAAAAGACTTCCACCAAAAACAGAAACTCGATTTGCAATTGAGGAGGGTTTGTCTGTTTCCTAAGAGACTGAGCTTCCAGAATACCTTTAAGAAAGGTGTGAATTGAAATTAAATCTGAAATCACGAAATAAGTAACATCTTCCTGTATACTTACACGTTTGGGCGCATGATTCATTTCTGGTCATTTGGCAGGACTGTTAAAACAAACCACAATCTGAAATAAACTTTTTCTACTCGATCTGTGTGCAAAAATGCGTTTGCTTAGCACTCAAGGATTAGAGTTTTGCCAGAGTTTGTAACAAGGAATGACTAAGATTTGTGTTGCAAAGAGAAAATTAAGGGAGCTGGTATGTCATCTTTGTGAACAATCCAGAATAAAATTGTGCTTAACGACTAACCAGTGTAGGATTTGCATTTTTGCATTATGTGTTCAACATACAGATTCCATGTATATTGCATTTCTCTTTCCAGAAGTAATTAGGGGATTCAGGTAAAACCAATTATTTGTGAATGCTTTGTTATATAAAAGAGGTCCCTGTGCTGAACCACACACTGGGAGATGGTAAATCAGTGGTTCCTTCCCGGGTCTGTTTTGTTTGATTACACTTATATTCCATAATATTTTACCCTTTTCATTTTGTGCTCATATTTTCAGTGGTTTATGAAGTAACAATCTCTAGATTTCATTCCAAATGGAAAGTTGGCATGAAAACTCTCAATCCAATTATTCCTGTACACATTTTGAAACAAATCATTTTGGCTTTTTTGAAAAATTTACAGGAGGTGATAAAAATAGGAAATTTCAGGTTTCAGATGTTTTATTGCATTCTTGTAACATAATAACAGCTTCATTAAAAATAATTTCGCAATACAATGTGAACTTTGTGAGATGTCTAAAACACGTTTTCTGGCTTTCTCTTTAATGCTTTGTATGAAAGAAAGTTGTGTTATTTTACATTTTCTGTTTCATTTCATTTTGTTAAGGTTTTGTAAGATATTGAATAACTACTCCTAAATGCACGATTATAAGGATTAAAGAGCCTGGGACGTAGTACTGTGCTTGAGGGTGAGGACTCAGGATGCTTCCAAGCTAAGATCACACACATGCAAAGACACTACGAATGGTTTCAGGGCTTCTTCCAAACTCCTAAGCTAAGAGTCTTTGCAGGATGAGCTGGAGGTGGACATGGGGGAAGCTCTTTGCTAGACCACTCAAACATTACAGAGGTTTTTGCTATCTTAGAGGAGAACATAAAGGGGAAAGCAAAAGTATCCCTCTCTCCTCCAAGTCTGGGAAGTGATTGTTTCAGTCTGAACAAGTTTTAGGAGAGTAGAAAGAAATCTTAAAAATCATCTAATGCAGCCCTGGCCGGTGTGGATCAGTTGTTTGGGCATCGTCCTCCCGAGCACTGAAAAATTGCCGCTTTGATTCCTGGTCAGGGCACATTCCTGGGATGTGGGCTTGAGGCAGCTGCACATTGATGTTTCTTTCTCCCTCTCTTTTTCGCTCTCTCTAAAAATCAATAACAAATCTTTAAAAAATCATCAAATGCAGTTGTACTTTTGCTACTCGATTCTCCTCTTCAACGTCCACGCCGCCCCCCCCCCCCCCCCCCGCAAACAATGCTCACATATTTCCAGCGATGGGAAATTTAGTCTCCAAAGGCAGTGCCTTCCGTCTGTGAACAACCCGTGTTACAGAGTTCTTCCTGCTATCGAACTGAAATCTGTCTTCCTGTAATTTCCACCCATTGTTCCCAGTTCTATGTCTCAGACCCAGAAAGAAACAGGCCTGTTTTCCATTCTGTGGCAGCCATTCAGCTCCCAGAAGCGAGGCAGTGGGTAGACCGAGAGAGATCTGTAGGCAGACAAGGTCCTGTTCTCTCTGACCCGAGGTCTCCTCTTCCATGAAATGGTGATTACGAAACCTGACTTACGGGGGCGGTTAGGAAGATTCGAGAAAATGTGGATAAGGCACTTAGCACAGTTCCTGGTGTATAGTAGCTGCTCAGTAACAGATTGTCATTATAATTACTACTGAAGGTGCCTGGTAATTTCCCCTAGAGTTTTCTTTTCTTAAGGCCAACTTGTCTCCATTCTTCATCTATTTTTTCCTATTTTGTAGTTTAGGGCTCCTACATCTTCTTGGTCATTGTAGTTTCGCCCAGTACATTTCCATCCTTTTTTAACATGGTGCTTTCTGGAGAACAGAGTGGAACTGTCCCCAGGAGCCCTGCCACTGGCCATTGAAACTGTATGGGTATCCACATAGGGCGCTATATTCTAATCCTTTCATTTGAGACCAAACATCAGCAAATGTCTGTTGAGGGTGTGGTAGGCATTTCATGGAATACCATTTGCATTGCTCAAAGTGGGTGCTTTCAAATTATTTGACAAATGTTAAATTTTAAAAATTCAATAGAACTTTTCTCTAGGGTTGAATGCTTAATAATATATAAAAAGCAAGTGGTTATAAAGACAAAAACACACACCTATAACCAATGTACCTTATAAAATAGACTCTAAAGCAAAAAGTTCTAAACATTAGCCTAGGAAGGCCAGGATGGAGGGGTTTAGCTCATAATAAAATTCTTCTTCTTATGTTGTTTCTTTTTCAGGTCTTAGGAGAACAAGTATAATAATATATTTTGTCTATAGGTGCCAAGACTTGTACTGTTCACTTTCAGACACTTCTCTTAATTGTGTTTGGGAACAAAAGCCCGCCTACAGCATGAGGAAGGGAGTGCTGGAGGGAGATAGAAGAAGAAAGAACTGGACATAGGAACACTACCCTACAGTCACTTAAAACAATCCTTAGTTTCAGAAGACCTTCTAGTGTTCCAATACGGGCCTGTATTGTCCCCCTCTTTCAGTCATGCAACTTTATTTCTGGCAAAGCCCTTGTATCAATCAGCATCACACCAGGAAACTGCTGGCGTTTCAAGTTAGGATGATTCAGGAGGGTGAATAAAGGGACTATTTACAATGGTGTGGGCAGGCTGTTGGGAAACCCCAAATAATAATAAAACAGTGCTAATAAAACAAGGCGGTTACCACCTGTGGACCCAGAGGGACAAGGGGAGGAGGTAGTTACTGGGACCCGGGAGAATCATGTAGAGAGGACCACCTTTGGAGGATGGAGGGACCCCACAGAGAAGGAGCTGGAGGAATAAAGTTTCTAACTCTCTTCTCAGTCTCCTCATTGGCCAAGTCTGACTGGAATTCAGAGGGCAAGAGAGCCCACTGTACTCCAGAGAACCTGGTGAGTGGGGAGGGGGAGTGGGCTTAGAAGGCAAAGGGAGCCATTGGACAGCCCGGAATACCAGATTATAACGTAAAGGCAGATGTGCCACGCTGGGCTGATCGGTGTTTTGTTGAGTAATGTAAATTGTAGGCTTTACCAAGATTGTGTTCCTGCGGAATCATATACAATGTTCTTTCTCTTTCTTGAATCATGATTTAAGGTCTCTGTGTCTGGAAATTATTGCTTGTTCCTAGAGGGTGTGTGTGTGTGAATTCTTGCCTAAGCCCTTAGATGGCAAGTTTGAAAACTGGACCATGACACGAGGGACAAGCAGGCCTGATGTTTTCTTTCTTCGTGTGGGATGGGAGACAATGAAACTGGGCTCGGGGCAGAGTTTTGGGAATTGGGCTGCTGGATTCCCACACATGTTGTTATTTAAAACTGAATAAGCCAGACTTTGGGTATTGCTCTGTGAATTATTGTCATTGTTTGGTTCATGCCTTCTGAGTTAGATTTCAGAGGGTGGGTCCCGGGATCCACCCTGAAGGAAATAGCTGTGGCTACTCTCGGTGAGGTGAGCCTGAGACTAGGGAGAGGGAACTGTCTCTGGGAGTAGGAGAAAAGTCAGTCTGGATTCCCACTGATGGTGATCGATATGGCTTCCCCCAGATGGGAGCCCTGGGCTGGGGAGGCTAATCGTACCTATTCTAGGAGTGTCTGTGTGATAAGATGCTGTCTTTCTGCTCCATGCATTCTTGTGAAAGGTCACAGTTGCTGTCATTTGAAGGAGACAATGAGAGCAGGGAGATTAGGAGAGCAGAAGTCCTTATTCAAGAAGGAGCAGAGTATCAGGAAACAGTCATCTTTGGGAGATGCTATGTCCAAAAGAGCAGAGGCAACAGCATGGCTTCAGGAAGAAGTCAGATGCAGAAGCCATACCCAGGTAGGCATGTAGACCCAGGGGCTTTGCCATAAATAGTTCTGTATTAAAAGTTTCATAGTCAGAAGCTAGTGAAGCCAGCCATATAGGCAAAAAACATATTAGCAAAGCACAATCTCCTTCAGTCTCAAGGACTTGTTGCTTTTACCAATGACTTGCTCTACTTAATAAATATTCTTCACTGGTGGGCAACTCAGTTTAGTGCTAAAAATACATTAGTAGACAAAAATCTCATTTAATTGGGCTGATAATAGGATGTGCCTGGCTGGTATACCCCAACCCTAGAAACCTGGGAAGATGTATCGGGCTGAGTGGTAATTTTGGTGGCAATGTATACTCGAAGGCACCGTTTCATTGAGTGTGGGCTCTCATCGACGTATTCAGGGGGCTGTTGCCCAGGGAGAGCCTGAGCAGACTGGGGATTAAGCTACCCGGAAAGGTGACTGCCAGGCTTGGTGGCCATACATAAGTTATTTAATCTCTATAGTTTCTCCATCTGAGAACAGGCACAGTGATAATTACCACCTTATAAGGTGGATGTCAGGATGAAATGAATTGTTACATATGAAGCACCTAGAAAATTGTCTGGAACTTACTAACTTTTCAATTCGTTCACTCATTCACTCATTCTTCATTCAAGAAATGTCTGTTGAGTTATCTGCCGGGGACTGTTTTAGCTGTAGATGACACAGGTGAAAATATCTGCCTGCATGGGGCTTATTAATAGGTGCCCAGAGCCCTGAAGTTCTTTACAGTTTTATCGTTTTCTTCACATCACACACTTCTCATATGTTGAAAAGATGTGCAGGTTCCGGGCTGCATGGGCCTCCCTAACTTTGCTGATGCTAGGTGTTTCTGATTCCTAGCTGCAACGGAAGGAAGAAATGCATTCCTATTGAAACTGTTCATTCTTTCTGTATTGCTAATGCTCCTTGAGGATTTATGGTTTCAACAGTGCTGAACTGGGGGTTGGAAGTTTAACTCAATGGCTGACATATTTAGCCACTGTACTGGAAAGAAAAGCCCAGCTTACAATGGAATTGAATTTTGGGAGTGAAGCAAGAGGAACTTCCAACTTTTGAACTTTGCAGTAGAAACGGGTGAAAGTTGAGAGTTGGTTCAAACATGGAAGCTTTCTAGAGGTTTAAGAAACATTTTTATTTTGGGGAAGGAGGGCCTCCCAGCAAGAGCCTACAACCCCCGATTCAATTAAAACCCACAAAGAAGCTCCCCACAGCTCCACGCCACATGGCTACAATTCTCTCCAACACGGGCTTTTTGGCAGAGTGTCCTGGGTTAAATGTTTACAAATACTGCCCTTTGTTTAGGGCTGGATCTCAGAGTTCAGCTCTCATATGCTTTAGTTGTATTAACTGATTCCAGGAGGAGAAAATGGGAAGAAGACTTGGAAAAAGCAAATCAAAGAAACCAGCATTTTCTCATCTTTGAATCATAGAATCTGGAATGGGAGAACCTTGGCTTTTTCGTTATTATCATAAAAAGGTTTATTCATTCATTTAGTCAACAGATGCTTTTTGAGAGTCTCCTTGTGCCAGATATTGCACTTCCTGTTGGAGAGAATACAGTAAATGAAATGGCAATAACAGTAACATGAAGTCGTGGCCCTGGCCCTTGTGGAGCTTAGGATCTAGTGGAAGAGACGCATATTAATAAAACTCATTGTCATGAAAAGTGTAAAAGTAACAACTGGGGGGTTTCTTAGAAGCGGTGAATGGTATTGTAAGAATCAATAACAGGAGAAATTGCTTTATTAGGGAAGTCAGGGAGGAGAATTCAAGCTGAGCTCTGAAGGAAGAGCGAAGGTTCAACTTGGTGAAGAGGGAATGACAGGAAGCAGAGGGTTTGAGGAGAGAGAGCCACCTGTGCAGACACTGAGTGGTGCATATAACACCACCAAGGGCTGGTGTGGTTGGAGCAGAGAGACAGAGATGGGGACGAAGGGAGAGGAAGGGCCAGTGTGGTGAGCGATGAGGCTGGAAGGGAAGGAATGCCAGACCCCGCCATGCTTTAGGCCAGCCGTGGGCAAACTACGGCCCGCGGGCCGGATCCGGCCCGTTTGAAATGAATAAAACTAAAAAAAAAAAAAAAAAAGACCGTACCCTTTTATGTAATGATGTGTACTTTGAATTTATATTAGTTCACACAAACACTCCATCCATGCTTTTGTTCCGGCCCTCCGGTCCAGTTTAAGAACCCATTGTGGCCCTCCAGTCAAAAAGTTTGCCCACCCCTGCTTTAGGCCCTAAAGTTTAGGGCACACATAAGGACTTTGATCATCATCACAATTGAAAACTGCTGAGATGTATTAAGGGGTGTTGTGAGAAGTATGGTTAGGTTTATTGTGCAGTATTGGACAAAGAAACCTCTAGATTGCAGTTACCTGTGCAGGAAAGGGAGCAAGCAGGACTGGGCAGTAAGAGCTTCAGACCATGGTGAAGATGAGATGAATTTTGAGACCACTCAGGAGGAGCTGTCTTAGTCCCTTTGGGATGCTATAATGGAAAACCATAGACTGGGTGGCCTAAACAACAGATTTATTTCTCATAGTTATGGAGGCTGGAGGTTCAAGATCAGGGTGCCAGCATGGCTGGGGTCTGGTGAGAGCTCTTGTGCTGGTTATATCCTCCCTTCGCCATTTTTGGTACAAGTGGAGGAAGGGGTGAGGTAAGGGAGAGAGAAGGAGGAAGAAGGGGGAGGGATGAATATATTGTCTCTTCCTCTTTTTATAAGGACACTAATCCCATCAGGGGGCCCACCCCATGACCTAATTACCACCCAAAGTCCTCACCTGCATATTCCACATACTGTTACATTGGGAGTTTGAACTTCAACAACTAAAATTTGGGAGGACATAAACATTCTATCCATAACAAAAATCATAATATACTTACTGATACCCCCTTTTAATTAGTTTATAGAGAAAAATTATTAATAAAACAATAAAATACAAATTATACATTTCCCACTGTGGTGCTTAACGTAGATTATCTAGTTTATCTCTTACGATAAGGCCTGGAGGTATAGAACAGACCACATTGTAGGTATTTAAAATTCATTACTAAATAGTAATTTAAAAAGGTGATTATCAAATTAATGCAAAATTTAGACTATCTTATTTTGCACTGTTGTGGAGTCTTTATGAACAATTGGTATTTAAACACACAATAAGAGATACTGTTAATTTATCATATGATTCTAAAACAATAAATACATTGAAATTTTCCATCAGTTGCCTGACTGATCAAATAAATGCTACAAAATGCATCACTAAGATGGTTATAAAAGCAAGCTACTCTCCAGTGCAGACCCCTTCCTTGAGCTCCAAATGAGAGAACTTAGCCATTTCTATGAAAGACATCTCTAGCTCAAGACATTTGGAGTCTCTCATGGTTTCACCCTTTTGGCTTTTCAGAACCTTCTCCCCCACCACCCCCCATCATCTGGCTCATGTGTTTGCCCCAATCTACCCAATCTCACAAGCCAGAAACTTGGGAGGAACCTCACGCTCTTTCACTGTCCCATCATATTCTACTGGTCACCAGACTCTACTTTTTGAGATTGCTCAGCCTTTTCTCTGCACCCCACAGGCCCTACCTTAGCCTAGTGTCCTATCTTTAGCAGGAGTCTCATCTGGCAGGAGTCTCACCTGGCCTCCCTACCTTCAGGATTACCACTGTTCATGCAGTGACTTTTAAAAAAAGATTGCTGGACCAAGAGCAGCAGCTGGAAACTAGTGAGAAATGCAAATTCTTTGGGCCCCATCCCAAACCTACAGAATCAGGAGCTTTTGGGATTGGGCCTGTGTTAGAATAAGTTCTCTAGGTAATTCTGGTAATAGTAGAGATTGAGAACCAGGCTGTGGTCCACTTCCTGCTATGAGTTGTTCTTCAAATCCAATGCTGATTTTTTTCGTCTCTTCTCTGTTTAAAACACTTAAAAGCCTTACTGTAACTCACAATATAACAGTTCCAAGCCCTTTGTCACCTGGCCCCTGCCTCCATATGCAGCTTGGATTTTAAAGCCACACTCCCCTGGCCCAGATTTGTCCTCCAATAAGTAGAAAGGAATGGTTTTCCTGCACACACGTCTTTCCAAGTTTCTGTGGCTCTTTCCTCTACCTACAAAGGCTGACCACACCATTATCTCCATTTCCCTCTTTCACTTTCTACCTGGAAATTCTTCCATTTTACCACCTTGCCAATTATTCCATGCAATTTTCTTTGAAGCCCTTGATTTGGCGGTCACTCCCTTTACAAGCCTTTCACTGGACCATGTGCACACCTCTCTCCTCTAGTATCCACCCACGTTCCCCTCTGCCTGTGAGGGCTTGGGAAAGGAACATCCCTGTTTCTACTTTCATGCCCTTGTTTCTTGGCACTGGGTCTAATGATTACTTGATTTTTAGTAAATGTTTGTGGAACCAATTGAACTGAGCTAAATGGTGCCCCACTTCTCTGACATTTGTACTGTCATTGACTTTGGCTATTACATTTGGTTTGGCTCTGAACAAGTCATTCATATGGTCTCTCTAGGTTATAAAAGACACCATCTAGTTTGTCAATCTCAGAGGGTTTTTGAGGATTAAATGAGGAGCACAGAAAGTTCAGCTGGATTTTATCCCTTTGGTACAGACACTGGCTTGAGTAAAGCCTGAGTTTTCTCTGCCTTCCTGGACCCTGTAATTTGAATAACTTGCAACCTGACAGCCAGCCTTTGGTTGCTCAGCCCTGGCCAGGCCCAGACCTGCTGTCACCCTGCTCCACCAAGACCAGTTTCTGGGAAAGTCCTAATCCCATTTATGATAAAAAAAAAAAAAAAAGGAAGAATAGGATGATAAAGAAATCAAGATGTGAGATACTGGGGAGGCCCCTGTCTGGTGGCGGGCTCTAGCACTGCCTAGGGAAGAGGCCAGCAAAAGAGCAGTCAGCATGGAAAAAAGAGGAAAGCAGCAGTGGCTAAGGGCAGGCTAGCCCTCATGGAGCCCATAGGATACTTTGCTTGACTTGGGCACTCTCATTTCATTCTTCCACTGTCCTATAGGCAGGGACTAGAAATTATTTTCTCATCTGAGGAGAAAACAGAGGCTCAACTCAGAAGTAGAAAATTTCCCCAAAGTCACACAGTTAAGAAATGTCAGAGCCAGAATTTGATTCCAGATGTCTGTGCTTGCATCCACTGAATGCTATTGATGGATCTGATGGTTATGCAATAGCTTAGGTTGCAATGAACTAAGAGTAGGACTAGCAATGGAGGTGTGCTTCACAGCTGGTGACTTCTGGCAGGAAAGAGAGTCATTTATTTCTCATTCATTTATTCATTCATTTTTCATTTATTAGAACAAGTATGGTGTAGTGGTTGTTTTGAATTGGTTTATGTTCCCCCAAAACTCTTATGTTGAAGTTCTAGCTTCTAATACCTCAGAGTGTGATCTTTCTTAGAGATAGGGTCTTGATGGAGATAAATGAGGTAAAATGAGGTAATTAGGGTGAGCTCTAATCCAAAATGAGTGGTGTCCTTCCAAAGGGGGACATTTGGACACAAAGACATGCACATAGGGAAGACAATGTGAAGATACAGGGAGACAACGGCCCTCAAAAGGAACCAACTCTGCTGAAACCTTTATCTCAGACTGTCATTTCTGTCTTTAGATTATGAGATTAACTAATAAATTTCTGTTGTGTAATCCACCTACTTTGTTACAGCAGCCACAAGAAACTAATACAGTGGTTAAAAGTATGACTTCTGGAATTAGAATGGCTGGCCATGAATTCCCCAGCTTTGGCATTCACTAGCTTTGTGACCATAAGCACGTGATTGTTATTTAATTTCTCTGTGCATCCATTTCCTTCTCTGTAAGATGGGGCTCGATGTGCCTTATAAACTCGTTGCAATGATGAAATATATTGGTGCATGGAGAGCATATAGATAGTACTCGGCATAGAGGACTCTCCCCATGTTGGCTGTTTTCACAGATGATCTCCTATGTGCGTCACAGCCTGCCTCTCCTCCCTCACAGGACCACACGTCACTGTGGAAATACATACGAAGGCACCATGGTATTTTCCACTGTGGTGAGGTCATGGTACAATGGAGAACACTCTTCATTTCTCCCCTTTCACAGGAGGGGAGCATGGCAGGTTGTCCACTGGGGACTGTACCCTAGTCCCACCGTTGGGAGCATCACTCAAGCTGGGTAAGGAGAAGAAGGGGAGAAGAGAATAAACCTCTTTTTAAAAAATATATATTTATTTTAGAGAGGAAGGAAGGGGGGGGGAGAGAGATAGAAACATCAATGATGAGAGAGAATCATTGATTGGCTGCCTCCTGCATGTCTCACACTGGGGATTGAGCCCATGACCCAGGCATGTGCCCTGAATGGGAATGGAACCATAATCTCCTGGTTCAAAGGTCAACACTCAACCATTGAGCCATGCTGGCCATGGGAGAATAAATCTCTTTTGAGGATTTACCAGGTATATCAGTTTCTTAAGGTTGCCATACAAACTAACGTAAACAGGGTGACATAAAACAAAAGAAATTTATTCTCTCATAGCTCTGGAGGCTAGAAGTCTGAAATCAAGGCATCAGCTCCTCTGAAGGCTCCAGGGGACAATCTGTTCCTTGCCTCATCCAGGGGCTTCTTGCTGTGACTGTATCACCCCAATCTCTGCCTCCATCTTTACATGCCACCTCTCCCTACATCCCTTTCTTCTCCTCTTCTGACCTTTCTTGTAAGGACATTTGTCATGGGATTTAGGGCCTGTCCAGGTGATCTAGGATGATCTCATCTCAAGATCTTTAACTTAATTACATCTGCAAAGATCCTTTTTCAAATCAGTTCCACTCACAGAGTCTGGGAGGTCAGAGTGGACATATCTTTCTGGGGGTAGGAGGGGGCCACCATTCAATCCAGGACAGCAAGTATTTTACACAAAATATCTAATTTAGTCTTTACAGTAGCTCTGCAATAGCTTCATTTCGTGGATAAAGAGACTTAAAAAAGAGGTTGACTACCTTACCCTAGAGCAGTGGTTCTCGACCTGTGGGTCGCGACCCCTTTGGCGGTCGAACGACCCTTTCACAGGGGTCGCCTAAGACCATCCTGCATATCAGATATTTACATTACGATTCATAACAGTAACAACATTACAGTTATGAAGTAGCAAGAAAATAATTTTATGGTTGGGTCACAACATGAGGAACTGTATTTAAAGGGCCAGAAGGTTGAGAACCACTGCCCTAGAGAGTGGCAGAGCTAGGATTCAAATATCGGTATTTATGACCTGCCACCTCAGGTCCTGCCCTCGCCCCATGTTTTGAATTAAGCAAACTGTTTAAAAACCTTCCAGAGTACATCATCTTGCTTTAGGCCACGGGCACCCCAACACAAGGGTCACATATGAGAATGAAGAGAAGAATGGGGCTCATGCTTCCTTTGTAAGATACCAGCTGCACAAGAAATATAATCTTCTTTGAAACTGACAGTTTTATGTTCTTGCATTTATGTTTGTATTCAAAATGAGGACATTCACTTCTAATATTTAACTTACAGCTGGTAGAAAAAAAATCTTTGAACTATTCTCAAGGTTTGTGCCAAATATTTTAAGATTCAAAGGCAGATAAAAAATTGTCATTTTCCTCCGCAGATTTCCCCCTCTTGCATTATTGCCTGTTTTATTCACACTTGCCTTAGAACTAAGATATTTGAACAAAACTAAATTTTCTTTTCTTTTTTTGTACCTGGTCAGCCCTCATTTTTCATCACCCATACTAAAGAAATACCAATGTGTATTCAGTTTAATTCTTTTAAGTTTTCATCTCATGGACTGATGTTTCAATCAGGATGCCAAATCCACTCTTCTTGCCTCAGCTGGGCAATTAAAAAAAAAATCTAAACTATGATATTTTCAATCAGGAGCTTGAAATACAGCTCTTCCACCTATTAGCTCTGTGACTTGGACAACTAAGTCTAACACCTATGTCTCTGTTTTCTCATCTGTCAAATGACGTTTATAATATTTATCTCCTGGGCTTCTCCTGAGAGTGAAATCAGATACCACCTTTAGATAAGCTTGGATGTCGCTGGGCATAGTACATATGTAGTTCATATACCTTCCTCCCTCCCATTCTCCCTTTTCTTTATTTGGTTAGAGTTTGCCTCTGTTCTGTCTCTTTACTGCATTTTCCACTGTTGGCAAAGAAGCTTTCTCCCAAGCTGTTTTGAATTCTAGAACAATTTTTGTTATTTGGTCTTGGTTTCTATATTTTTTAGAAAAGTCAGCCCTTTTCTTCTGACTTTCTGCCATCTACATTTTCTGTCCTGGCCTCTTTATAGTTGCGCTAACTCCACAATGTGTTTCTGGGATGAAGTTTGTGTGTAAACACCAGGCAGGTTTAATCACCGAGTCTCTGTTCCCCTGGAGAAAGGGAGAGGGCAAAGGAGGGTGAACGTCTTTTAGTCTCTTTGTAAATGTTCGAAGCAAACGTTTCTCATTTCAAATGCTCTTGCAAATTATATGAGCCTGGGATCGGCCCAATTTACCATTTTGGAGAATGTTTAGCTTACCTTTACCCCACTTTGGATGGGAACAGCGGGGGAAGGAAAGCACATTGTTTCCCTCTCTGGGCAGAACGACTCTGTGTTCTTCCAACAGGGACCAGGCCACTGGACTGGGTGAAGGGAGAGTGTTAAGCTCTGGCCCTTTTGGAAGGTGAGGCAACATGCAGAGTTGAATTGCCTGAAAGTGAAAAGCCCATCCATCCTTACAGAGTCTCTATAAATTTTATTGTTGAACTAAGCCAGGCATTCAGAGAGCTGTTGTGAGCTTCAGACCTGCTTTGGACATGGTATTTGTTTCCTAAGGGTACTGTAACTACCACACACTGGATGGCTGAAAACAGCAGAGCTAGCTTGGCCAGTGTGGCTCAGTGGTTGAGCATCAACCTATGAGCCAGGAAGTCATGGTTCGATTCCTGGTCAGGGCACATGCCCAGGTTATGGCTCAATCTTGAGTAGGGGGCATGCAGGAGGCAGCTGATGGATAATTCTCTCTCATCATTTGCTTCTATCTTTCTCTCCCTCTCACTTCCTTTCTCTGGAATAAATAGAAAATATATATATAAAAAAGTAAAACAGCAGATATGTATTTTCACACAGTGCGAGAGGTGAGCCATTTAAATCAAAGCGTCCACAGGGCCATGTCCCAGCTTCTGGTGGTTGCTGGGAATCTTCAGTGTTCCTTGCCTCGCAGCTGATCACCCTGCCCTCTGCCTCACGTGGTGCTCTCTCTGTGTTTTTATATATTTTCTCTTCTTATAAGGACACCAGTCATATAGGATTAATGGCCCATCCTATTCCAGTGTGACCTCATCTTAATTACATCAGCAAAAACTATATTTCCAAATAAGGTCACATTCACAGGTACCAGAGCCTAGGAATTCAACATGTTTTCTGGGGGGACTCAGTTCACCCCACAACAGGCATGTACAGCGTTGAGTTTATCAGCCCTGAGAGTAAGGGGGCACAGAAGGTCACAGGCATAGTTAGGCCATGTGAAGAGGGGAGTGTGTAGGAGGTAGGGGACCTGGATTTGAGGACCACGTCTGCTGCTCAGTAGCTGTGTGGTTTGGCCTGTCAAGTTCCCTGTCTATGAAAGGGAGTGATGGGGTCCCTCCCAGTTAGAGAAGATATCTGTTATGTGGGTCAAATCACATTACTTTTTATCATAGTCAAGTCTTCATAAATTGACTTCAGACCACCTTTATCATGTCACCTCTGATGCAGGATCTGTTTATGATGTGGGCACAAGGGCTATTTGCCCTTCCTCGAATACACCCTGTGACTGACATCGCCACTCCTCGGCTATTGCAGTTTCTTAAGCTGTTAACACAGTTGGCATCATGCTTTCTTTCCATCAGGCTTTCTCTCATCTCCCCCATACTTGCCCCAGTCTCACATAATGGCTTCCTCAGCATCAACTGCGTATTTTCATTCACAACCATCTATTTGTTTCCCCTGTAGGACGGTCAGATCACCAAAGGAGAGAACGTGTTTGTTTCCTCCCATCCCCCTTAGTTGCTTCAGATAGACCTGCTGGATGAACAGCCAGTCAAACAAAATTGTGTGTGTATAATTGCATCGTAAGCAGCAAAGCAGAAGACAAAAATGATGATGATTATTACTAGACAGTGTAATTTGAGGGGGCTCTGAAAAGACCACCTGTTGAAAATGATATGTTTCTGGTTTGCCCCGGTGCCCTGGAATGCTGCTACAGGCGCATCTCTCACAGCTTTCTAGAGACTCCTCTTCTACATGGATTGCCGTCACATTTCCTGGGAAGGACAGCAGAGGGCTGGTCTCTGAGAGAAGAGGGGTAAACAAAGTCAAGTTTGAAAGAAAGACTAAATGGGAAAGTATCCCAAGTAAAGGGGGTCTCAGGGCCCCACGGGGACACTGTGACTGTACAGGCATTCATTCCGGTTGGGAGCGCCTCACAGTCGCTAGTTACTTCTGGATATCACTCATGTGTATGCTCTATCAAAACACCATGCATGTCCACAAAGAGAAAATGATTGGCCTCCATGCACCCCATTTTTTTCTATCATCTCTCGACCCTTCTTTGGGATCCCCATGGAGCTGCCTTGTTACTATGACAATTTTGGTCCCAATGGTGCCATTGCCAATCAAGAGCTTTTATGTAAGTTGAAAATTTAGCATCTGATCAAAGCTCAGCCGGGAAAACCTTATGGTGCTGGAAACAGCCTAGACCAGTGGTTCTCAACCTTCCTAATGTCGCGACCCTTTAATACAGTTCCTCATGTTGTGGTGACCCCCAATTTCATTGTTACAAATTGAACTTAATTAAAGCATAGTGATTAATCACAAAAATGATATGTAATTATATATGTGTTTTCCGATGGTCTTAGGCAACCCCTGTGAAAGGGTCATTCGACCCCCAAAGGGGTCGCGTCCCACAGGTTGAGAACCGCTGGCCTAGACTGACGGCTGTGTCCACGTTCCTCCAACTTCACACTGACCTTCGTCTGGAGGAGGCTGCTCCGGGCGGTCAGAAGCTGAGAGCCCACCCAAGGTTCTTTCATCCAAACCAGGATGAGAAAACACCTTTATTCTCTCCTCAGCTTAATGCAAGGATTTATGCTGACTTATTCACTGGAGTCCAGGACAGAATTTGTCTTTACATATAAATAAAACTCACTTCCGTGAATTCCCTGTGGCCCAGGGATATTGTGAGGCCATCTTCCATTCTTTTCTTTCTTAATCCTGACATTTTACTTCCCATGTCTGCTAATCAGTTTTACCATGCTGTCCAGTGCTCTCTCTGCACCAGCTTCCCTAATAAAAGGCTTTGTTATTGTAACTTTTTCTAGTGTGTGTAGCCCATCTAGGTTGTGTGAAAATTAGAGTTTTTGTATGCATGCATTTAGAGTCATTTTCTTTTTAAATCGTTGCATGCTTTTCTCTAGCAGAAAATATTCTTTCTTCAAAAATATATGCAAATTAAAAAGGAATATACTCTCTGACACTAATGCTTTGCGTATTTGGAAATCAGCGGTATAAAAATGCTGTTGCTGTCGATGTAGACATAAATTCCCCCCCACCCCCCCCTTCATTTTGAGTCCTTGAACACATGGTGCATGGCCTTTGCTAGATTACAGTAAAGTTAATTAAGTTTTAGGCTTTTAGCCTAAATCACATTGCCTGCTTGTTAGGTGTTACTAAAATCGTTTTTTGTTGTTGTCGTTTTATGCCTCTTCGCAATTTAAACTGCATGGGAAACAACCACCAAATTTAATATCACCATAAATAATAACCAGATTTTAAAATTCCATTTTGACTTTAATCAAAAACTGTATGTGAGTTTCATGTTTCCTATAGTTTCCTAACCTCTATCTGAAATGATTATTGTGGGCATTTAATAAAGCAAAAGAAAAAATATATCTGACAATAGAAAGCTGAGACAGTAAGACAAGAAGGTTAATTACGCCATGTAGAGTACGGCGAGCAATTGCAAATCCAGTGCTCTTCACACCGAGGTGAGGGCTATGGTGATGGTGTAGCATGTCGTTTCAACCTATGCTCCTGATACATTATATGATGTTGCTACGGAACCAGCATCACATGTAGTTCTTGCTTCTCTCTCTGCCATCTCCCTGCACCAACTACCATGCTGTTGCAGACACTTCTACATGTCTCACTCGGCATCTGCTTTGCCTTCCTATGTGCCCCAGCCAGGAAAGCTAAAGACCATGATCCTTAACCTGCTGCTGTAAGGGTTCTGCCTGTCCTCTAAGTACAGCCAGTGGCTGCCCTTCTGTGAGACCTGGAGGTGGACTTGCCTAGGGAGTTCAGATCTGTGGATACCAGGAAAGCTGTGATGATCCTGAATGATCCGGTTGGCTCAGTCTGCTCATGTGAATCCTTAAAGTTGCAGAGACTTTCTTAGCAGCTTAGCAAGATGAGACAGACGAGGGAGAAGGAATGATTTAAAGCGTGAGAGGGATTTAACCTGCCGTTGCTGGCTTTGGAGATGAGGAAGACGCCATGAGCTAAGAAAGGCAGCAGCCTCTGGATGCTGGAAAAGACAAGAGAACAATTCCAGGCCAGCGTCCAGCAAGGAACCCGGCCGAGCCAACACCTGGATTTTAACCCAGTGAGACTCACTGTGTTTCACAGCTCGTACATCCATGTTGATTTTTGTTCTTGCCAGGGCAGTAGAAATGCTACACACACCAACCCAAGTATGTTTATTTCACTGCTTGATATGTGTACTTTCTACCAACACATCCCACCTTCAGCCACTGATGAGCAGGGAAGATCTAAAAGGAAAAAGTTGCCCTCGTTTTCCTTTTTCTTCTATGTCATCCGTTTTCAGTGTAAATTGTTGTTGGCTTTTACAGGGAAGTAACGCAAAATTACTGTGAGTATTTAATAAGCCTCCAGAAATGTGAGGTAAGAGAGAAACATACACACAGAGACCTGAGACTCCCTAGAAAGAACTTTATAATATTTTGCAATGGAGTCCAACTGTTTTCATGATCAAACTGCCTGGTCTGCATAGTCTCCTTCACAATTGGGAAATGCCATATTTTATCAAAACTTAAAAGTCATTCAGATTTTGAACCGTGGAGGGAAATACCCTTAAAATCCAAGATCCTTTGATCCTGAAGTTATGTTTCTAGGATGCTATCCTAGGGATATGTTTAGAAGTGTAGACAAAAAGAGTTATAAATAATGGTATTTATGACAGTGTTAATATAAGTAGGAAATTCACCCAAATGTTTACCTTGGATCATTAATGTAAGGTGTATCCATAGGTAACCATTAAAATATTTGAGGGATATTTAATGATTACCTAATATGATTTTTAAGCAAAACAAAAGTAGCTATAAAATTGCATATTAAAAGAATGGTGTCGAGCACTTAGAAAACATAGACAAATAAGACCAGAATAAACTATACTCCCATGTTAAGAGTAGTCATTTGTGAGAAGTAGGATGATGTATTATTCGATTTTTCTACCATACAAAATGGGTTAACATTCAATATCGATATTTAATTCAAGTCCACACATAACTTAAAAAAAATTTCTCTCACAACATTTCTTTGCAAAACTGACTACCAATAATCATGGCAAAAATTTTCCAAAGATCAGGGCTAAAGAAAGTTCCTCTGAAGCTTGTTGCCAAGGCTGGGCTGGGCTGGGCTTGAAGAGGTGAATCGAGTTCCCGAGTATAAAGCAGTTAAATGACACCATAAGAATTCAGGTCAGATGATAATAGATCAAGCTGTTTTTCTGAAATGCTGAATCTAATTCAAAACTTAAGCAGTAATAAAAATGGGCATGAATTGCCTACATCACCTTCGTCTCTTCAGAATTCAATCACTATCAGCGGTCCCTAGGGATGGAGAAGGAAATAAAAAAGCACATTTCCCGGAGTTTTAAGAGATTCAATAGACACTGAAGAGAACATCACTTACTTGTGTATGCATAGACTGCGAAGAAGCAGGAGATTAAGGAGATCAAGAGCTTCACACTTTGATGAGGAAGAAAGCTCTCTGTTTAGCCCGGGGTAAAAAGCGAGATCCAGCAAGACTGCGTGTGAAAGAGATTTTACAAGTATAAAGTGAGCACAAATCAAGTTTACCAGGGATATACAAACAGTCAGGAACATCACACACAGAGCGCTCCCCCCCTCCCCCCGACTTGCACTTTTTATGTAAACAAATGATAAAAAGTCACCACCTTGCGTTTTCGTCGTTTTTTCCTTGGTGAAGGTAAATGAACACTGGGCTATTGTGGTTTCCTTCTAGTCAACTCATTTCCTCAAATGAGCAGAAAGGAGAAGGAATAGCTGAGTAGCCCAAGAAATTCTACCAAACACACTTTTTTTTTTTTTTTTTTAATTTAAGTTCTGATTTCTGGGAAGGATTTGTGTTTATGTTAAGGCCTATTTTCAGAAACGGGCCCATTTGTAAATGGGCTGGTTGTGCTGCAAAATGATATATAGGACTCTCTCACATGCAAGGAGAAGTTAATCGAGGGTTTGTGAAGAAGGGAGTTAATTTAAAAACAAAAACAAACTTTCATTATTTTGAAATAATAAATTCAAATTTTTCATTTATTTAAAATTTTACTTACCCAATGGCTTACTAGCTTAATTGTTTAAAAAGAGTTATGGTACATCGCCATTTTAAAATTCATTTTATTAAACTGGTATTAGGATAAATTGACTTTTTAAAAAAAAAAATCCTCTAAATTTCATGAGCATGTCCATGACTGGAGGAGTTTGGGACCCTAATAGTGAGAGTGATGCTTGAATTAACTGAGCCCTATGTGTTTGGGTCTTTATGGAATATATTAGAAAGCAGGATGATTTAATTGTGGTTATAGAGCTCCTTATAGTCAAGTTGAGAATATTTACTTCAGAGTGTTCTGTATGTGACACAATAACAACAAAACTTCCATTTAATTATTATCTTTATAAACAAATGTCTAACCATTTTACAATGTGCCAGTTGCTTTCACAGGCTACTTAGTTTTTATAACAACCTGGCATGGTTATTATCAGCCCCATTTTAAAATGGGAAAGCTGAGGCCCAGCAAGTTTAAATAACTTGCCCCAAATCATCTGAACAGGAAGTGAAAAGGTTGGGATTCAGTTTTGGTCCACCTGACTCCACAAAATCAGGTTTTTACCATGCCCATGAAGCTGGCATGAAAGGCTCAAAATAAAGTGTTGGGGAAGGATAGTGTCTTAGGAGTGCTTAGGAAAAAATAAGACTGTGTGCTTCAAAAACAGAGGGAAGCCCTAGCTGGTTTGGCTCAATGGATAGAACGTTGGCCTGGGGACTGAAGAGTCCCAGGTTCAATTCCGGCCAAGGGCACATGCCTGGGTTGCAGGCTCAATCCCCAATAGGGGGCGTGCAGGAGGCAGCCAATCAATGATTCTCTCTCATCATTGATATTTCTATCACTCTCTCCCTTCCTCTCTAAAAACAACAACAACAACAACAACAACAATAAAACAGAGGGAAGATCAGTTCTAAAAGGCTGCATTTATTTTGATCAGACTCAACAGGAACTGCATAGAGGGGCAGCTTCAGGCCAGGGTTGGAGTGTGTTGAGAATCAGAAAAGCATCAGCTCCTCAGACACCCTACACTTAGTTACTGGGTACCACCATGCAGTCCCATTTTCTGTGATGCAAGCAGAACAGAGACATCTCACATTCTGGACAAGGCAGGTGATGGAATGGAGACTCAAAGCCTTCCTGGTCACCTCTGATTTTCCCTTCTCCCTTTCCCACTGCCTAGATATGCGAACAACCATGTGCATTTATGCTTATGGCTGATTGTTATTTAATATTTTTTCCATTCTCTTACCACCCAAGCTCAGGCCTTCATCACCTCATTCCTCATCACCCTAATGGCTCCTAACTGATTTTTCTTTTTTGGACTTTTTTCCACCCACATTCAGCCCCAATGCATAACACCATCTAATTAATTTTCCTGAAAAACTTTGATCATGTAACCACACTGACCTCAAAATTTTAATAACTCCTCTGGCCTGTTGGACAAAACAAAACTTTTTAAGCTTTGCATTCAGGGTGGTACTGACCTTTGCTGCCAGCTTACTTCCTGTGGTGTTCTGGACAAATGATTTGCTAGAAATGCCTTGGCATTTTTGCCTCCCAAATTTTGTTCCTAGTCTTTCATGGGACAAAAATAACAATAAAAATCATTTACTTTTTTGTCATACCCATCAGACCAAATTTTCAAATCTACCGTCATCATTGAGTCCCAGTCACCAACCACACCCAAAACCAAAGGTCATCTTGGGTCAGCATCGATGGGAACTGAGAGAGGGCTTGAGGACATCGTAGTAAGCAAGCACTGGTGGAGAAATGGTGAGAAGGAACACAGGGCAGTCTGTGAACCAAATGTAGGGATGGAATGTTTTGTGAGATTAGGAGATGGCAAAAAATTGAGAGTGGGTTTGAGGTCAGGATAAAGGTAGTTGGTTATAGGGAAAGTGTGGGAGCCATTATAGGGTCTTGGCTATGACCAGTTTTTTTAAAAAAATATATTTTATTGATTTTTTACAGAGAGGAAGGGAGAGGGATAGAGAGTTAGAAACATCGATGAGAAAGAAACATCGATCAGCTGCCTCCTGCACACCTCCTACTGGGTATGTGCCCGCAACCAAGGTGCATGCCCTTGACCGGAATCAAACCTGGGACCCTTCAGTCTGCAGACCGACGCTCTATCCACTGAGCCAAACCAGTTAGGGCGGCTATGACCAGTTTTAATGAATGGTCTTAGATAACACTGATGCAGTTGTTAATTGACCCCCACAAGAGTTGCCAGTGATGAAGAGTACCCAGTTCTTTGAGGATGTGGTGTGAAGTTTCCAAGGAAAGGATTATTCTGGAGGCTAAAAAAATCCAAAATTCCTTTAAAAATTGGAGGCTTCAAGCAGGCAACACACGGCTCTTCTTGTAATTGTATAATAACCATTTCTACGTAGGTTGCTATTGCATCCACTTGGGGGGACCTAACCACTTTTGTCTATACCACCTTTTACAAACCTCTCAGTGGAGACTTTGGTTAAATCCACACAGTTCCACCTTATCATTAGTAGCATTTTAAAACATATACATATCACATGCCATGTGTTGGTCATATTCTGTCTCCAGGATTACAAGTCCTGGAGTCTTGGGTTATAACTGTCAGGACCACATGTAATATCAAGGATAAAGCATTGTGACTAAACAATATATTGGAAGAAATTCATGCTAATGCATTTGGCTAGAGTTGAAAGCTTAGCTTTTAATGTTCATGAAGATCTAAAAGAACTTCGGTTTTTGTTTTCTCCAAAGGTCCTTCTCAGTTAACTGCATAATATCCAATTATGCATCTTAGAAGAATTTAGGGTTGAGAAAACCCAGCTACTATTGGAATCTTTGATTCTACAGAATTTGCGTTCCCCAAACCAGTGCTTATACAGCTAAACTCTTCCCTCTGGGATTTCGTTGATTGTCATAACTTTTGAGCTTGCCTTGCAAAGCCACAGACTCATTACAGTAAAATGCTAGAGTTTAAAATGTTTTAAAAGTCTAGTGTTGTCGCTGATTTTGTTCGTTATTTGATCAGGAAGAAAAAAAAAAAAGAATCCCACAAACATTATTTTTTCCCCCTGATGTCTTAAATGAACTGGGGTTTTAATATATATTTTCTTAAAAGTGTAGCATTTTAAGCACATCATTTTTATAGGTGTGGGAATCACAAATCACTAAAATATTTTAATCTTAAGGATGGAAAAAAGTATAATTACCATTTACTACAAGTAAGCAGGGGGGTACAAGGAGTGCTTTGTTTAGTCTGATCTTTCTTAGTGGTGTGGGGAATGGAAGGCTACCCTCCAGCCACATCTCCTGCACAAATTTGCTGTGGTCACAGGTGTTGTGCTCATATAGAAAGGGGTAAGTCATGTGTCTGGTTTTGCAGAAATACTAGGGCTTTAGGAGTTTATAAAGACAGTTTTCTCTAATTTGATAAAGACATCATATCAGTAGCACTTGGTCAAAAGCAAGAACTGAGTTCATCTTCCTCTAATTGGAAGAATTACATTCTCTGTTTAGTGAGTCATAAGTTAAAGTTTTTTTTTTTTTTTTTTTGTCTTTACATATGGATCTTTTTTTTTTTTTTATTGCTTAAAGTATTACAAAGGGTATTACATATGTGTCCATTTTATCCCCCCGCCCTAGACAGTCCCCTAGCCTCCCCTATCCCCCAATGTCTTATGTCCACTGGTTATGCTTTTATTATTGGTTGAATCAGGCACTCAGATACCTGAATTTCAATCCTCTAGATCAGCATTTCTCAACCTCAGTACTATTCACATTCGGGCCCAATAGTTCTTTGCTGCGAGGGTGCCTTGTGCATCATAAGATGTTTTGCAGCATTTCTACCCTCTGCCCATTAGAAGCCAGTAACACCCTCTTCCCCTCACACCACTCACCCAGTTGTAATGATAAAAAACAACAACAAAAAACTGGTCTGTTCCATTGCAAGGGGCAAGAAAGGGAGGGAAATCTCCAGTTGACAACTACTGCTCTAGATTTATTTTTGGGTGAGCTCAGTGAACTTCCTTAAATGTTAATGGGAACCAGAAGAGCAAAAGAGTAACTGTCTTTCCCATGGGAGTGGGTGTTGTGAGTGGGCACCAAAGGAATTATCAGGACCTCTAGAATGGACTGTGGCAGCCATGGAGGAGTGGTCTACATGGAATAGAGCTAAAGGAACTCATGTCTGTGGTAGGATTTTAGGGAACAGTCCCCAGAAGACCCAGTTCACCTGCATATGGGTACATCCTTAACCTTTAGGTATAAATCTGTGAAAAAAATTCAGTAACATGTATGTTGGAAAATGAAAGATAGCAAAAGGGTCCTGCCATTTCCTATTCCCCTTCCCATGGCATTCCCCTTCCCATCACTAATCAGTCATTGAACTCTCTGTGGAGTCTGTTGTCAGCCTCAAAATTTTTCTCAACACAAGATTCCGGACATCACTACCAATATCTCAAAATTAGAACTAAAGTTGAAACCTATTTGTAATCATTGCTTTTAAAATATATTTTTTTATTGATTTCAGAGAGGAAGGAAGAGGGAGAGAGAAACATCAATGATGAGAGAGAATCTTCGATTGGCTGCCTCCTGCATGCCCCACACTGGGGATTGAGCCCTCAACCTGGGCATGTGCCCCTGACTGGAATCAAACCCTGGACCCTTCAGTCCGCAGACTGATGCTCTATCCACTGAACCAAACCAGCCAGGGCTATTACCATTGCTTTTAAATCATTGCCAGTTATTTAAGGACAATGGTAGTGATGAAATATATTGTTTGAAATATAAGCTACAAACAAAGCATCAAAAGTCTTGAATGGAAATAATAACCTAAACATCAAAGAAAGTGCATCTGGTAAAATTAGAAATCATTTAAAGTTGATTTGTTTCTTTGGCACCATGGCATGGAGATTTCTTCTCCTAACGCCAAATAGTCAATTAGGTTAAGTGAGAAATTCTGAAATGCTGGAGATTTGGGGGGCCTGAACTTCACTCTGGTGTAGCATGGCTGCCCACCAGGAGTCACTTTGTGTGCAGTCCTGAAAACTGAGGAGAAATGCAAGAAAATGCTGCATGCGTTTTGGAAATACTCCTGTCAATGCTTGAGAAGGAAGGCCTTACCATCTGCAGGTGTGTGGGTTGCTGATAGCAGTTGGAAAACTCACCCAGAAGTGAGAGTTACCGAGAAAAAGAAGCTCAAATTGGGACTGATGGTCACCAAATTTGTGAGAGCCAACAACTCTGTTTCCTTGAATGACCAGATGATCTGGAAAACTTACCAAACTGCTTTAATAGCGAGAACGAAAATTAAAAGCATTCAGATTAGTTTGGGGGCCAGCTACTGAAGCACAAACGTGGGGTGGAGCCCATTAATCTGTGTTGCTAATTTTGTTAAACAAGCTTCCTGGGGTTATTTCAATGATGCTAAATTTGATACCCTGATCTAGGCCATGTATGTTTAACTTTGATTTGCCTTCCCTCCTTCCAAGCTTGTTAAAACACAGTAGGTGTGGGGTAGGGCCAGAGTTTCTGCATTTGTTGTAGGTTCATGGGCTACAACCAAGTACCTAAGGGTGATAAAAATAATTGCAATTTCTATGAGAGAAAGCTCTCTTTAGCCTAGGCGCACCTGTCCCTGAGGGTGTGGAGCCATTATTAGAAAAGGAGGGGCTGTAGAAAGTACAAATAGCAGAGGCTGCCGCCTCTGCAATGAACTATAGCTGTTGAATGGAGAAGCAGAGGAAGGCAGTGTAGGGAGGTGAAGCTAGCAGGCCAGCAGTGGAAAGCTTCGTTGGCCTTTGAACTAGAATGTCACCTTATTTATCAGCAGACTTGGGATGCTGGTGACAAGGGTGTTTGCCTGTTCCCAGCTTAATACTATGGCAATTCTCATCTGACTCCCCACCTTGGCCAGGGCACGTGTGGCTAGGAGAATCACAGTTGAAAAGAGCCCACTGGGTCTGTGTGCATGGTTAGCGCCACGATCCTGAAGTGCTTTCAGCCACAAGGGAATTTCTGTGAAATCATCATGGACCAGAACGCCGTTACCCAACTTTACAGCGGACTGTGTTCAGAATGACTTCTAGTTATTTCCAGAAATCAAAATCACTCTAAAAGGAGGAAGTTTTGCTGGTACAGAAGCTATTGGAACACATGAGAGGTAATCTTTGAAAGTGGTTCCAAATTCCAAACAGTCTTAGATATATTGGAATAAGAGCTTTTAGATGACTCTAGAGAATTGCTCAGCAATCATTTGTTATATTAAAAACATTTTCTCTTTTTGCATGAGTTTCTGTTTGTTTTTCTTGTTTGTTTACTCGTTGCTTTCAGTTTTATATCCCACATATGAGTGAAATATATGATTTTTTACTTTTTCTGACTGACTTATTTTGCTTAGCATGATATTCTCAAGGCCTATCCATGTTGTCACAAATGGAAGTATTTCATATTTTCTTATGGTTGAGTGGTAGTCCATTGTATAACTGTGCCATATCTTTTTTATCCACTCAGCTATCAAAGGACACTTCAGTTGTCTTATTACCCGATGTCACCCCAATAAGTTTAATAAAAAGGAAAAGAGAAAAGTATTTTCTCTTGGTAGTCGATGGCCATTTCATACATGCTTTGGCCTAAATAAATGGCTTCCAGGGCGGTTCTGATGGGAGTGGAAGAAGATGTGAGGGTATTGAGCGTCTCATGAGGAGAGGAGGGGACGGAGGGATGCAGGGCTCTAGAGAAACGGCTGAGTTTGCAGTTTCCTTTGCAGGCCACCTCTCTAGCTTTGCACAAAACCGCTCTTGGTGGGAGGGAAAGAAGGAGACTGGTGATACCACTGTGGTTCAGTGAGTCAGCTGCTCCCTACAGAGTGGGGAACCAGACTCCATGAAATGTTAATTATCTGTTAGAAAAAACAGTTTATTTTATATAATTTCAAAAACAAAAACCCAATTCCTGGGCAGACTCTGTTATTTAACTCCCTCAACTTACATTTATATATGCTCAATACAGGTACATGAAAAAATCATAAAGTGGTCCTTTTAAAGGTGACAACATATGTCTTTACTCTCTAAACCATAACACCTACACACATGGTGACTGAGGTACAGTCAGAAGTGTGCTATCAAATGACATTTCCTCCCACTAATTTTAGATTGCCTATGCAGTTCTAGAGAATAGCATTAAACTTAAACACGAAAATGATCAACTTTGTTTCAGCAATAGCACATCGTTCATATAGTTTCTTTGGTTATTTTATCAGCTCAGCTCCCATTGTTTCTCCAGTGATAAATTACACTTTAATTTATTTCTTTATTTTATGGAGTGTGTAGTCATAGTAATTTCCTTGTCCCAGTTCCATTAACTTCCTGGTAGTATTGTTTGAAGTCGCCAGACTCTGATGTGTAATCCAACTGTTTCCCTAATATGTGGGAAGCAACAAACTGCTTGTTTACGTCAAACACAATTCTTACTACAGCTTGCCTTTTTCTTTAAGGCTTTTCCCATGAAAATTCTGGCAGGGGCCTAACCCAGTGTTTTAGGGCTTAGCATAAACCTGACATACAGCAAGCATTCCTGGAGTTGTTTGATGATTGAATGAAGTCATTAGAATTGGTCTGGAATGTAATACTGATCCCACCACGTTAAGCTTAGCATTTTGGAAAGGAGATTACACCACGATTATTTTCATGTTTGATTCTTATTGGGTTCCTCAAAGTGTCTGTACCAATTCTCCTCCTATCCCCCCCCCCCCCACCCCACTTTTCTCAAGTTCTCTATTCTACCCACACCTTCCACCATTTCACAAGATAAATGATCTCTCACTTCATTGTAAGAATTTAGGTCATCTAGCTAGTGTTCCCTCCATTTCCTTTCCCTCCTTCTCAGAATTCCCCCATGTTGCTCCTGCCTCTACTCTAAACCAGAACTGGAGTTGCATTTCTTTATAAAGTCAATCCACTCACCTGTGCTGGTGATCTCATTGCCTCCCATAGCCTTCCTACCAATTCTTCACACCTTTACTTTTTCTTCTCTTTTGCCTATTAAAGATGAAATAATCTACAAATGAGGGATTCATTCATGCTATGTTTTCATAAACAAAGTGCTCTCTCTTTGACCCATGAACTACAGCTGCATCGTTTTCTGGGCTTCTGTCAAACATTTCCTTTTTGGAAAGGTGGCCTATGCATTCTGTCTTTATGCCCCTGCCTCCTGTTCTCCATTCAAACTCCACAAGTCTCATTTGGCCCCTGTGCTCCTTCACAAATGTTCAGAGCTGAGATTCTGGCCTATTATTAAGCAGGCAGCAATGTGGAGGTGGAAAAGGCAGTGAAAAGCTGGAGGTGGGGAAACCTGTTAGTGGCAATCATAAGCTTAAGAAAGCAAGAGGCGGTGAAGATCTGAGTTGGGGTGTGTTGGATGTCACATAGGAGAGCTTGGGCGTAGAAGCACTGCAGGCAGAAAATCTATAGGAATGTGCTACTGATAGGTGGGGTGTATCTTGAGCTGAGTGTTCAAGAAAACAATGGCAACAGTCACAGAAACAGGAACCACAGGAGGGGAATGAGAGTGCAGGCGAGGTGCTGTTAATGGTGAGGTTAATTTTAGGCAGGTTGAATTTGTGCGACAGTCAGGTGATGAGGGACCAAAGTTGAAAAATCTGAATGTAGAACTTGAGAAAGAAATGAAAGTTAAAGAGATAGACTTTCAAGAAGTCGACTTGAAAGGAGAAGAGAGCCTTTAAGGGTAGCTGTGAGTTGCCTGAAGAAGGTTGTACATATAGAAAGAAGATGACTTGAAACAAAGCTTTGGAGGAATTCTGCATTTCAGGGACAGGTGGAGAAGGCCCCTGAAGGAGAATAAGGAGAATTCTGGATTCCCAAAGGGACAGCACTGTGAGCAGTAGATGGTGTGGAGAGATAAGGAGAACAGGAATGTGAGGAGCCCATGAGCCTGGCCACAAAGTCATTCATTCTTTTCTTCAATAAGAGCTGCCCAAGCATCAACAGCAGGCTGTGCACTGTTTGGGAAATGAGTCTACAGGTTTAATAATCCTATATAATAAAAGCCTAACATGCTAAGTGTCCTGTCAACTGGTTGGCCATTCAACCAATCAAAGTGTAATATGCTAATGATATGCTAAGGCCGCTCAAACGCTTGCTATGACTTGCACTGACCACCAGGGGCACACAGTCGACTGGTCGACCAGTCGCTATGACGTGCACTGACCACCAGGGGGCAGGCGCTCCGACTGATAGATTAGCTTGCTTCAGGGGTCCAGCTGATCGGGACTGAGCTAGATGGGCCAAACATGCCCTGGAGTCCTCCCACAGTCCCTCCCCTGGCTGGCCAATCTCCCACATCCCTCCACCCCCGATCATGTGATCGTGCACCAGTGGGGTCCCTTGGTCTGGCCTGCACCCTCTCGCAATCTGGGCCCTTTAGGGGATGTCAGAGAGCCGGTTCTGGCTCGATCCCATAGGCCAGGCCAGGAGACCCCACTGGTGCATAAATTCATGCACCGGGCCTCTAGTGAATAATAAATGCTATCTCTGCCTTCAGCAAGCATATAGTTTACTGATAGTGACAGCAAATTAACAAGGAATCAGCATCTAATCTGCTGAGTGCTGTAGCAAAGAGTACACATGGTGTCTTTGTTTGCAGTGTTAGGTGGTATAGTTGGGGACCTGACAGCCCTTGTGCACAGGTGAGGGCTTTGGAGTTAGGCTGCCTGAATCTCAGTTATGGCTCATCCACTTGTCAGCTGAGTGATCTGCAGCACATGATTTATCCACTCTCTCCTTTAATTTTCTCATTGATGATTAAAAATAATGATAATAATAACTACATCTGTTTTATAGGTTTGTGGTGAGATTAAATATGTTAAAACAAATTGATGCAGTGACTGACATAGACTAAGCCTTTGATTGACAACTATCAGACGTCTATGGTGTTACTCTGTGCTAGACACTGCTTACCCCTCACAGCAGCCATATGAAACAGGTAGCATTATCATCTGCATTTTCAAAGATGAGGAAATTGAAGCACAGAGAGGTGAAGTGGCTTCTCCGAAATCACACAACCAAAGTGGCTGTTTTATTTGCTTCCTCTTCACCCTGTTTGTGAGGGAGAGACTCCTACTATCTGGTTATCGAAATGGCCAAGCACATGACACCTGCACTGGACAGAGGGGCCAGACAGGACTTTGTCACATGTTCTCTCAGCCCAGGAAGGAGGACACTGCATTCCCTGCAGGGCCCCATGGGGGTTCCAGCACAGAGTGAACAGTAGGATCTATAAGAGGAGGCTATGATCTATAACAAGAGGGAGAGGTGGACTCTGTTTCCTGTGGGAGGATGTGGCTGGCTTGTTGGAATCACTTCATGAGTTGGCAGGGTACTGAAGTCCACTTACCCAGGGATGACCAGGCACTGTGCCTATCCCTGTGTTTGGCTGGAGGATCTTACCCACAGGAGCAATGTTGGGTAGGGAACTTGAGGGTAGGCCATTTGAGGTCCTCACAGTTTTATCAGACATCAAGGCAGCACTTTGAACCCTAACTTCAGGCCTCATGCCACAGTGGGAATCTGGCCCTAGGCAGTCTGGATCTAGGTTCATGCTCACCTACACTGTTCTGTGTTCCCTAAAATCTAGACTAAATGGTCATTTCCTGAACATGTCTTATGTTCTTCATCTCTACACCATTGTTCCTGCCTCCCTCTTTGCCAGGAATCCTCTCTCGATTCTAGATGGTGATATTCTTTATCCATAGTGGAAGGAACCCTCAGCATAGGCTGCTCCACAAATCAGTAACTAGGGTAACAAAAAGGCTAATTAGCATGGCACTGTGTGTGTGTGTGTGTGTGTGTGTGTGTGTGTGTGCCTCTAATGTACACAGTTGCTTTATCTGCTAATAAATACTTCTATTCCTAAAGGAAGCATACACAGAAGAGAGAGCACAATGACATAAATGTCTATTATATAAATCTGTGCTATGGTGAAACTTATATATCCAATCCCAACTTAGGTTGAATGGAGGCACATTTTTCAAAACCTGAAGAGGGACCAAAATGACAAAGAAGAAGAAAACAGGTGTCAAAAGATGAGACCTGAAACTTGTATGGCAAAATTTGCTTCTTCGTCATTTTTGAAATTTGCTTCTTTATAATGTTTAGAACAGATTTGGGAATGAGGAGAAAATAAAGCTGAAACACATTATTTGTGCTATTTGTCTGTAAAATGTGTGATAAGAAAGAAACATGAAACTGTCGTGGGAAAAGATGAATTGCCTAAGGATTTAAAAATTTGTGCCACCTCGTCTCATCCTCAGTAATGTATTTGCTGGGGAACTAGATGTATTTATTGATGGGTAAAGAGAATGGAGGCAGGAAGTCAGTGGTTTATTATGTGTTTTTTCTCACTCATCTATAAATTGTATGAGTTGGTGCAAACAAGGCATCTCACTTATTTTAGTTTTCATGAATAACATGACAGGAAAGGGGTTGGCCTCTGTCACAAGGGACTAAAATCTTGATAAAAGTGGGCACCTGGTTTGGGGTCACTGAATGCTTCTCTCCAAATTAGCACCAAGTGAGAAGAAAATATTTTCTTGTGATTCTGAAGCTTCAGCTTCAGAAAGAGGTGAGAATCACTGGGCAGCTACATTCTTTGGCCAATAAATACATCGGCTCCATGTTATGTAATGCTCACTGCTTTGGAGCCTTACTTAAGAAATCTCAAATGTCAGGAAAGCTACACAATTGAAAGATGGAAGTCTGAAGGAACACAAACCATTTCTAGAGCCCATTAATTCCTATGCAACCACTGTATCCTTTATACTCTATGGAACACTGTACAAATTGCTCTAAGCACCTTGAGTATAATTTGTCTAATTTTCTACCCAACACTTACATAAATTATCAGTTAAGAATTTCCTTTCAACAAACTGAAGATACTTTACAAATTACTAAAGCAACTTGAGATCCTTTTTGAAGCAGAGTAAATAAATGTCCTACTAAATACATATATAACTGATACTGTCTGCTGACATAATTTGCTACCTGTTGAGTTATTATCATTTCAATGATTAGCAATCTGTTTTTTTTTTCACTTGTTCTATTCTGTTTTGCTAATGATGAGGAAGGAACTAAGAACATTTGAATTAATTGTGCGGATGCATTAGTATTAATCTTTATAGACATTAGTATGTTCCTTGACGTCAGGAAAGCTATTTCCTGGCTGTCTGCGGAGGTACAAGAGTTGACAGAAAAATAGAATACGATAATAGGCTAAGAAAAATATATTTGAATGATAGTAAACAAAATTTAAGCTAGGTTTAGCAGAGGGCATATCCCTCTAATAGATAAGACCTGAAGTATTTTTGTAGTCTAGCCAGACTGTGATTTGAAAATGAAAGGAGGAACTGGAGTAGGGTGGAGAGTTTCAATGAATTTTCATGTTTTAAAATTTTTTTTCTGCAAAAGGGAAGTGCCTAATATTTAGAGTTGTAAGTGTAATTTCGAAGAGGCTTATCAAGAGTCTTCAAAATCATCTTTCTAGGCCCATCTCCGAGATGAGGATTGGCAGCTATCTCGTCCGCCTGATGTAATCAGGAGAAGAGATTGCAGGCATGACAGGAGTAAATGATCTGCATTTATATGCGGGGCTGGATGATGGTGCAGGATTCCTGTGCATAAAAAAATTAATTTGGACAACAATCCTTATTTTAGGACTGAGTAGGGTACAGCAGCAGCCCACAAATTATATGCTTTGCAACTCCCTTGGAAGAAAAGCTTCTATGTAATATACCATTTTATGATTAAGTCTCATCTCCAAGTTTAAGTATTCTTTTGTTATTAAAACTGCTAGGGGAGATGTGGTTAATTTAATGTTCTGATTAACACCAGTCATGAGGTACCAATTTTCACAAAGAAAAACAGAATTATTAATAGAGACTTAGTAATAGAGACTGAAGATTGTGTGTTAACCATTTTAATGAATGTTCCTCATAAACAGTTATATTTCCAGAAGGGGAAATGTTGAAAAGAGATGTAGTCATAATTACAAAGCAGATGTGTCTGTTCTTTGCATACAAAAAAGTCAAATGTTCTCATGATTAATCTCAGCACACAAAGCCAGATTTAACGGGTGTTGGAAGCCCATCCTTGAGGTAGGGACATATCTCTATCCATCGTTGTGTCCCCAGGGTCTTGCACTATGTTGGCCAATAGCAGGAGCTCAGTTCATCAATGATTGCTAAGCAGCATAAATAATTTTAAATCATAGGAAACCCCAAGCCTGATTCTAGCCAATAATTTTGACCACATCTCCTACTAAGTCTTTTATTCATGTGCTCAATACCTATGTCAATGGGCTAGTTTGAATTTTACCTCTTTTTGACACTGTATTTATGAAGGCTTTGGAGAAATTATTTTGTTCTTAAAATTATTTTTGTTACTAATATACATGATAGCAAATAAGAGAAAATCAGTATAAAATAAATGGTTTTGTGAGTCAATATTGTGAGTCAATATTGGAATGTTGAATCCAGCAGATGCAATGTACTACCCCGCCCCCTCTCCGCCAAGGCTACAAACTTATAGGACAGCATAAAGCTGCCCAGGACAGAGGTTGATGCCCACTCGACATTGCCACAGACCTAGGAGGATGCCTATTCTTCTTCTTTTTTTTAAAATATATTTTTTTATTGATTTTTTACAGAGAGGAGCGGAGAGGGATAGAGAGTTAGAAACATCGATGAGAGAGAAACATCAATCAGCTGCCTCTTGCACACCCCCTACTGGTGATGTGCCCGCAACCAAGGTACATGCCCTTGACCGGAATCAAACCTGGGACCCTTGAGTCCGCAATGCCTATTCTTCTTCAGTTGTTCATGGGTCCAAGGTGAGTCCTATGAGGTCCTTAATTAATAACAATACCCGGGAAGACTCCCTCCTGCTGTCAATCAATTTTGGTTGTGCCAAGTGCTCACGGATGTTACATGAGTAATGTGGTTCAAATTCTTTATTTCCAATATTTCCAAAGAAAAAAATGATGGCCTGGTGACTGAACTATATGTTGAGTACTTTATCAAACATGAAATAAACAACCCTACTTTATAAAACATCTCCCTGATTTCTTAGTTTGTAATAAAGGCATCATCTTTCTTTGCTATTACTTTTGCACAGTTTCAAGTAGTGTGGGGAGGAGGTATAAGTTCTGGGAGGTCAGGGATCCTTCTTGTTTTGTTCACTGCTGTGTTCTCAGGAGCTGACAGAGAGCCAAACACACAGCAGATGCTGAAGCAATATTTGTTGACTGAATGCTAGCTGGCATAGGAGACATATGCAGATAGGGCTGAATAGATGGCTGTGTAGTCAACACTTGAATTATTTTCTTTGATCTTTTCTTGTACATATTTTCTCTAATATTTTAAATCTGTTTTTAATACATCTTACGTATGTCAGACACTGTACTAGGCGCTATGGGGCACATAACAATAAATAGGAAGAGTTGAAGTGCTTGGACTATTTCTTTGTCCCTCTTTGTTAATTTACTTATTTATCCACTTAAGCATTTGTTGTTCCTTTTACAAGGAATGAATTACTATTGAGTTTTGTTTCTGAAAATATCCCTGTTGCAAATGTTATTATCTAATGTACCCTGTAGAAGCAAAGATCAAACAGTGAAAAATAGTAAGAATCTGAACTGATCAAAAAAGTGTAACAATATAACCATTAATTCCTAAAAGTAGAGTGTTCTGCTGAGGAGCATTACATTGGAAAAAGAATGGGCTTAATAAATACACCTTAGATATTGTCAAAGAAAAGTAACTGAAACCAAATTGGCTAAAGAAAGATGTAGTCATAGATCTTTTGAGAATCAAATGTTTGAAAAGATAATGTAAAAATATGCCTATTAATTATTTCATTGTAGTAATTGACATAGTTATTATGCTATATGACCTGGAGTCTAGAAAAATAAAATCTTCCAGTCTTGAAATTTCAGACTATCTTTATGTTTTAATATACTCAAAAGCTAAAATCATTTGACTTAACCAACATCAAATACTCCTTAATGGACATAAACAATTCAGAAAGAAACAAAAACAAAAACAACATGAATCCTAATAGATTACAACAAGAAATTGGGAGGAATGTTAAAATCCTTTTGTCCAAATTTTTTATCTTCTAGAAAGGAAATTGAAGTCAAGAGAGGTCAAGTGACTGATTCAGTGTCACACAATTAGGGTTCACAATTTCTACTGTAGGATTCTTCATACTATGCAGCCATATTGCTTTGGACAGCAATAAACTATCTTCCTAGTACAAGCAATCTTGCTAGATGTTTTAGTGGTCTAAGTTAATTCAACAAGTTCAGCATATTCCCATACAGACAGGCCCTCAAGCCTAAGCTCCCCCATATACAGAATCAACTGAAATTGCCTGAACCCTACTGCCAGACAGTATTTGCTTGAATACAACAAAATATGACTAGTTTGGTAATTACTTGAAGTGAAATTCGTATGGCTCAAAGAATAACTTATGTCCCTTTAGTAAATTATTGGTGGCAAATCAGTAAGAGGAAATCCAACTTTTTTAGCCATCCTTGAGACACTCCAAAAGCATATTTATTCTTACTCATTTAATTTGGGGGAAATGAGGCCTAAAGAAGGTATTAGAGGAAGTGTTTGGCAGAGCTGTCATTGAAATTCTTGTCTATAGTCTCCTCTTGTGTCAGCTTGGCTAAGCTGTGGTGTCAAGTTGTTTGGTCCATAATAAGTCTCTAGATGTTGCTGTGAAGGTATTTCTTAGATGTGATTAACATTTAAATCAGTAAACTTTGAGTGTAGGTGGGCCTCATCAGTTGAAGGCCTTAAGAAGACATATTGAAGTTTCTCAAAGAAGAAAGAATTTTCCTCAAGACTGCATTTCTAGCCTGCTACCCTGAGGAATTTGGACTCAAGAGAACAACATTAGACTTACTTGAATTTCTAGCCTGATTTATGGATTTTGGGGTAACCAGTCCCTATAGTCATGTGGGCCAATTCCTTAAATTGTTTTTGTTGTTGTTAATCCTCACCTAAGGATATGTCTTCCATTGATTTTTAAAGAGAGTGGAAGGGAGGAAAGGAGAAAGAGAGAGAGAGAGAGAGAGAGAGAGAGAGAGAGAGAGAGAGAGAGAGAGAGAAAAGAAGAAGGAGGAGGAGGAGGAGGAGGAGGAGGAGGAGGAGGAGGAGGAGGAGGAGGAGAAGAAGAAGAAGAAGAAGAAGAAGAAGAAGAAGAAGAAGAAGAAGAAGAAGAAGAAGAAGAAGAAGAAGAAGGAGGAGAAGGAGAAGAAGAAAGAGAAGAGAGAGATGTGAGAGAGACACATTGATTGGCTGCCTCTGGCGCATGACCCTGATCAGGCTGGGGATCAAACCTGCAGCCCAGGTATGTGCCCTTGGCTGGGAATCAAACCTTCAACCCTTTGGTGCGAGGAAGGGTGAGGGAGGAGGCTGTGCTGAAACCACGGAGCACCAGGTTCTGTTTCCCTGGAAAGCCCTGACTAATTCACCTCCTTCTATGCTCTTTCCATATATTTTCAGTTGTCCTAAAGCTGGACATTAGAGTGAGCAGGAAGCACGCCGTCTGGGAGTTGTGAGCCTACCCAAGAGGACTAGCTGTTAGCTGCCCACTGCAATTGAGAGAAGGGCATTTAGAGAGGCACGCATCACCAAGGTGCCATCACAGGATGGCATGGCCTTGGAGTCCTGTAGGTCTGCCATAGATGCAGCTGCTCTTGTGCTCAGGAGAGAAATCCCTGGCACCCACTGTGAAGGCCCCGATGGAGCCAATAGGACTTCAGAGCAAGAGCACAAGTCTCCACAAAGGGCATTTTCAGGAGGAGCAGCTCTGCATGCTTGTATCATTAAAAAGGAAAACACGCAGACAGATATTTTGCAAGATGCTTTTTAAAAGGACAAAAAATATATATATTCTTCTTATCCTCAGTAAGACATCAACACTTTCTTAAACAGGAAAGAATTTAGGTTCTGAACTAAATGCTTTAATGAGGGACAGATAATACATGTGAATTGAAACTAATTGGTGTCTCAGATCACTGAGCTGGTTGAAAAACCATTTGTGATGAGGTCTGTATAAGTTAACAGTCACTTTTAAGTGCCTAATTAAACATCGTTCTGTCCCTAGTGAGAATAAAAAAAAAAATGTATTGTCTCTCATTGCACTATACTTAACCAAGTGATTAAAGTGGGTGTTCTGAACAGATTTATTTTGTGTGTGTGGCAAAAGCTCTTGTTCCCCAGCGTAGACTGATGTAGGTAGCCCTCAGACAATGACACATTGTGTCTTATACAGATGGGAATAAGGCCTTGTGATGAACACGAATAATGGGCTAATAGGAGAAAAAGACTTGAGATTCTTGCCGAACAAAAAGATAAAATAAAGAGACCAGCTGAGAGGTGGCTTGATTGGGGTTACTTTTTTCCCCCCTAAGAATAATAATTAAAATAGTATCATTAAGAAGATTTAAAAAATTATGCTGCTTGGGCTCTAAGTATTAAGGGCAAAAGCATTTGCAATGAGTTATATTTGGGAGAGATTAAGGTTTAACACTTGTTTGTTTGTTTTTTTAATTAAATCTTTATTGTTCAGATTATTACATTTGTTCCTCTTTTTTCCCCCCATAACTCCCCTCCTCCCAGTTCCCGCCCCACCCTCCGCCCTCACTCCCCACCCACTGTCCTCTTCCATAGGTGCACGATTTTTGTCCAGTCTCTTTCCGCATCTCCCACACCCCTTTCCCCCCCAAGAATAGTCAGTCCATTCCCTTTCTATGTCCCTGATTCTATTATGATCACCAGATTATTTATTCACTTGATTCTTAGATTCACTTGTTGATAGATGCATATTTGTTGTTCATAATTTGTATCTTTACCTTTTTCTTCTTCTTCCTCTTCTTAAAGGATACCTTTCAGCATTTCATATAATCCTGGTTTGGTGGTGATGAACTCCTTTAGCTTTTCCTTATCTGTGAAGCTCTTTATCTGACCTTCAATTCTGAATGATAGCTTTGCTGGATAAAGTAATCTTGGTTGTAGGTTCTTGGCATTCATCGCTTTGAATATTTCTTGCCACTCCCTTCTGGCCTGCATAGTTTCTGTTGAGAAATCAGCTGACAGTCGTATGGGTATTCCCTTGTAGGTAACTGAGTTTCTTTCTCTTGCTGTTTTTAAGATTCTCTCTTTGTCTTTTGCTCTTGGCATTTTAATTATGATGTGTCTTGGTGTGGTCCTCTTTGGATTCCTTTTGTTTGGGGTTCTCTGTGCTTCCTGGACTTGGAAGTCTATTTCTTTCACCAGGTGGGGGAAGTTTTCTGTCATTATTTCTTCAAATAGGTTTTCAATATCTTGCTCTCTCTCATCTTCTGGCACCCCTATAATTCTGATGTTGGTACGCTTGAAGCTGTCCCAGAGGCTCCTTACACTATCTTCGTATTTTCGGATTCTTTTTTCATTTTGCTTTTCCAGTTGGGTGTTTTTTGCTTCTTCGCATTTCGAATCTTTGACTTGATTCTTGCGCTCCTCTGGTCTGCTGTTGGGTGTCTGTATAATATTCTTTATTTCAGTCAGTGTATGCTTAATTTCTAGTTGGTTCTTTATCACAACATCGAGGGTCTCATTAGATTTCTTGAGGATCTCACTACATTTATCGGCGGTCTCACCAGTCTTTTCGAGGGCCTTACTAAGTTTATCGGCAGCTTCTAGACAGTTCTTGAGAGACTTTAAAAGTGTGGTTTTGAGCTCTATATCTTCCATTTCTGACATTTGCGTCCTGTTTCTTTGTCTCCGCATTTTTATATCTTTTCTTGGTGCACCCCCTAGTGGTCTTTGTGCGCAGTCTTGTAGTTAAGCCTTGATTGTTGTCGGTAATACCAGGGGTGATTTGACCTCCAGGCTAACTGGCTATGAGAGTCAGCTGTGTCTGCAGTGGGAGAGCTTCTGTGCTGTATCTCTAGGGCGGTGCTAATCTAGCCTTTGCCTGAGGCTATCCGGCAAATGGCTCTGAGCAGGGCTTGGGCGGGGCGGGTCCCCGGGGATCTACAGGGCAGGTCGGAGCAAGCAGTTATGGCGGCTCTCAGTTCCATCCCTAGGGGCTCTGCCTCTCAGAGTCCCAGCAACCACTGCAAACCTCGGAGAGAAAGCTGCCTTTGAGCTCCGACCGAAGCCAGACAGTCCCGCTTCTCCCGTTTGAGTCTGGGTCCCCAGAGACTCGCCCGGATCTGGAGCTCAGAGTCTGAAACTCCCTCCCGATTGAAAACAACAACCGCGCCCTCCGCCGCCAGCCCGCTCCGCGCGCGCACTCCGCACCTGAGTATTTCACTTCAGCACTGCGCCTCCTCTGAGTCTGGGTATGATATTCTCTTTCCTCCTAGTTGTAGAATTTCCACTCAGCCAGCCTTCCTGTGGTTCTGGATGATGTCTGTTCTGTCCTTTAGTTATATCTCTGAAGTGGTTGTTCGAGGCAGCAATCTCCGGCGTTAACCTATGCCGCCATCTTGGTTTCTCCCTCAAGGTTTAACACTTGTAATTTCATCTTCCTATTGGCTGGGACTCAATGAAAAGGTTATTAAGAAGAGAGTCTGACAAATGGAGTTCAAGAGAGGGGTCCTCATGGGGGCTTTCAGGCCACCAGTGCTTGTGGAATCATTTTGGGGAGTTAAGGACTGAGGAGCTATTCTGGAAATGGAGACTTTTCTTAAGGAAACGGTCCAGGAGGTACCCTCTACCAGGCGAAGCGAGTCTGACGAGACATCTGCTTCTCCATTCATCCCAACCTCCCTGTTTTTCCTTATTACACTTCTACAGTTATTATCATTGCTTAGAAATGCAGAGTTTTGTACTGTAGGCATGTGTTTGTTGTTGTTTTAATTTTTATAGGACTGGAAACTTCTTAAAGGCATTTATTTTCTCCCCTTATTCCTCTAAGACTTAAGTGATCATTTGCCTCCAATAGCGCCCATGGTTTCTTAGACACCATTTGCACTGATGGCTGCTGAGTGCTATCAGTTGGTCAATAACAGTCCTGGGCTCTGAGACCGCATTTTCTTGCAGTCGACCTCAAATCCCACCAACGTGTTTGCCCTTCTGAATTGGATTATAACATATGTGCTTTGGTCATCTCTACTTTCCTTGAAAATAGCTGGGTCAGCCAGCCTTGTTCAGCTGCTTTAAGTCAATGAGCATCCCTCTTTGGACATAGGATGAAGCGTGTTCTGTAAAAGGAGTCAAATCATTCTAATTTAAGTCCATATTACTTGATGGAAACCTAAAAAATCCTGCCGAAACAGATTCTTGCCACCAATATTTCAATTGAATTTGTTCTGAAACTTTATTTCCATCTTCCTCCCACACTCTAAGTTAGACCCAAAGTCCCCAGAGTTGAAAGCAGGAAAAAGGGACTGAAAAGGGAGAGAGAAAAGGGTGGGTTCTCCCACTTCCCCATGCCCAGGAGAGCTGGACCTGGGCTCACTTGGACTGACCACGCTGGTCCTGAGCAAGGAGAAAAAAGCATGGGATCCTGTGTGAGAGCATGTGTCCACTTGTTCTCCACCAGGATGGTTCTCCTCTTTGAAACAGTGCTTTGTAGAAATGCTGAAGCACGCCTGGTCTCTGATCTCACTCCCTCCTAGGCCTCAGGCTCCCCAGCACTGGCCAGGCACATTGCTGTTTTCTCTAAGTGAAAAACAGTGTAGGGATCTGATGATCTCCTTAGACAGCTTTAAAACATTTCTATTCAGAAAAGAGCAAGGTTTCCGCAATAAAAACTGCAGTGAAGTAAAGAGGGCACATGGTTAGCTCAACCATATTGGGAACTAAATACTAGAAGATAATAACTAGGTGCTGATTTTACCTCTTTTTTATCTTAGACACTGGGCAGAGGGCACAAAGGGGTTTAAATATCTCCTGTTTGGTCAGGGGACTGGATCCCATGCTGACATAGCTCAGCTGCACTCATCTGAGAATTATTCGTGCTTTCACGTCTGTGTCTCTACTTCAATTTTTACTGTTTGCGTTGGTGTTTTTCTCATTTTGCTCTTGACTCCCCCCTCTACTGGTGTCTGTTCTCTCATTTCTAAGTTCTCCTTACATTTTCTTTTTTTAAAAAATCCTCATTTAAGGATGTTTTTATTGAAAGAGAGAGGGAGAGAGGGAGAGAGAGAGACAGAGACAGAGAGAGACAGAGAGAGACAGAGATGAGAGATAAACATGGATCAGTTGCTTCTGGTGTGCACCCTGACTGAGAACCTGCAACCCAAGTATGTGCCCTGACTGGGAATCGAACCTGCAACCTTTTGGTGATTAGGATGATGCTCTAACCAACTGAGCCACACCAGCTAGGGCTGCTTACTGTTTCAATGTTATATAGCATTTCCCTTCCTGTATCATCTGTGTCCTGTGGGGTCTAGCTCCAGACTAGATAAAGAGTTGTGCAGGTTTAATAAATCATCAAATAAAATATTTGAAACAATTTGACTACATCATTATAACTATCCTGGAGAGAAAATTAAGATGTTAAAAGGGTTATGTTAAGTAAATGCCTTTGTAATTCCTTTAATTTTTTTCATAATATATATTTTTTAATGTGTAAATGATGAAGTAGATATGGAGGAATTTTAAATTACAAAGAAATAATAAAAATTACCTCTTGCATATTTTGTTTATGATTTTTGAACACCTTTTATTCAGATACTGTAATGCCTAGAGTTATAGGCATTATAAATCTTTAAACATATATAATTTTAAAATATGAAGTCATAAATCTCTAAACATGGAAGATTTGCTATTTAAGCTTATAAATGATCATTTTAGACATATTTATCTAAGAAGAAGTAACCTAAAATATACAGCAACTGTACTTAGAATTTCAGTGTTATAGAGAATCTCACATTTTTAAGGATGTTAGAAATAAAGGGCTAAGATGGCATTTTAAGCCATAATGTAAAATAAACTATAACTACTCTATGATTGTCAATGTCTTACCCTGCTGGTTTTAATAATGTGAAACAGATTTCATGATAATATAATCCATATGGAGAGCATTTTTTTAAAAAATCAAGACAAATCAGTAAGTATATTCACTCTTTTTAGCATACTATAGCACTTAGGCTGGTTAAAAATGAAACAGTAGGGTAGAAGTTCTTATAAAATAGAAAAAATTCCTATCCAGCACTATTTGCTCCTCAGCAAATAATTTAGGATATTAGGATTTCAATATCAGTAAACAAAATGATAGGAATTGGAGTAAGCATCATGAGGCTATGTAGAAACCATTCCTGTTTTTTGAGGTTTTAATATGGGGAGAGCTGAGATTCATACATGAAAACTTCACAAACAAAAGCAATGGGGAAGGCCACACTATCTCTGATTGTGTTCAAGGGAACAATTATGCAAGCTTTGGACAAGGTACTTGACATGTAATAAAGCAGTGGTTCTCAACCTGTGGGTCCCGACCCCTTTGGCAGTCAAATGACCCTTTCACAGGGGTCGCCTAAGACCATCCTGCATATCAGATATTTACAGTACGATTCATAATAGTAGCAACATGACAGTTATGAAGTAGCAACGAAAATAATTTTATGGTTGGGTCACAACATGAGGAACTGTAAAGGGCCAGAAGGTTGAGAACCACTGTAATAAAGGGAGATGAGTATTAAAAAAATTGAACATGCCTTTTTACAGACCAATCCAAGGTATTAAACTGATTTTTTTCTCTTCAGTAGCTTCCTTTGCCCACTTCTTCCTCGAGGCTAAACTCTAGAGCGTTCCTATTCCAGGATGACATAAATCTCTCCACGTGGTGAGGTGCTTCTATGAACTTGGTAGAGCCTTGTAATTTTTATATATTTTTTTATACCTTGTTAGTTATTTCATGAGTCAAGTTACTCCTGTGAATGCAATTTTTCTTCCACTATATTTGCTAATTGGGTTATTCCTGGGAAATTATTGATGTTTGTATGTTTGTGTTGCCCCTGGATATTTAGGCTTGCTTCTACTTTTTGGCTGAGTTGATCATTTTGAAGAGAAGGCAGGTTTGAACTGATTTGTAAGCCTGTCTTATAGGTTTGTAGATGAGTGCACATTTTTTTTCTCCTCAGTCCTCTCTGACGTACAGCTGCAAAGGATAGGCCTGATATCTCCAATGTAGGACGCTGTTCAGAAGGAAAATCACAGGTATTGCCTGACTTCAGGGTTTTCTCTTTTCCTCTTATCTCCTAGAAGCTCAACCCAGCCCATGCGGCCTTTGAATGAGCAATGAGTTTTGTGTTTTCTGTTCTTTCTTTCTCCAGCCTCACCTGTCAGTATATAGCATTAGGGCTTACCTGGCTGCACTCTTCTCTGCGCATGTGTCAGAAAGTTATGTACAGGTGCCCAATAACCTTCTTGGTTTGGTCTAAATGGTTTTATATCTTCCTAATAGTCTTGTGAGTTTGAACCATTGCCAGTTTTTTTATGCCAACAGAGTTTAATTGTGGTGGGCACCCTAGTCTGTGGAACCTGTGAAGAGGTTACTGTATGACAAAGGGACTTTGCAGATGTGATTAAAGGTATGGACTTTGATAGGGACATGAACCTGGATTCTCAGGGTGAGCCTATTTAGTCACAAGAGTCCTTCAAAGGGCAGAGTCTTTCCCAGCTGTGGCCATAGAAAGAGATAGATGACAGAGGCAGGGTCAGAGAGAGATTCACTGTGGCTGGCTTTGAATTTGGAGGAAGGGGAACATGAACAGGAGAATGCAGTGTGTCGCTAGAAACTGGAAAAGAGCCCCTGGATGGAAATATAGCTTTGCTGACACCTTGATTTTAGCCTACTGAGACCTGTCTCAAACTTTGGACCTCCAGGAGAGTAAGATAATATTTGTGTTGTTTTAAACTCCTAGACTTGTGATAATTTGTAATGGCAACAGTAGAAAACTAATTCGTTGATGTATTTATCTGCCCAGGCTGCCATAACAAAATATTTCTTGATGGCTTGAACAACAAAAATGTATTTTCTCACTCCTGGAGGCCAGAAGTCCAAGGTCAAGGTTTAGTAGAGTGGGGTTCTAGTGAGAGACCTCTTCCTGGATTTCAGCCTTCTCATTGTGTCTTCATATGGCTGTGTGTGTGTGTGTGTGTGTGTGGAGAGAGAGAGAGAGAGAGAGAGAGAGAGAGAGAGAGAGAGAGAGAGAGAGAAAGAGAGCTCTCATATCTCTCCTTATGAGGACACTAATCCTATCAGATCAGGCCCCCACCCTTGGGCTCATTTAACCTTAATTACCTCCTAAAGTTCCTATCTCCAAATGCAATCACATTGGACATTAGACTCTCAACATAAGAGGTCGTTGGTGTTTTTTTATTTCTTTTTGTTTTGGGGGTCGAGGGACACCATTCAGTCCATAGCAATTAGTTTTACAATTTTAAAAGTTTCTTCAGTTCAGTGTAGTATGTATTTGTATTTCATGGGGGGGGGGGGGGGAATAAGAGTAATTAGTACTTGTGATAATATCTTTAAAATAACCCCTTTAAAAAGTTTTATGTTTTGCTGTTTTTATACTTTTTATTTAAAAAGAATTTTAGACTTGCAGAAAATGTACAGAAATAGTGACGATGCCAGTACCCTTCAGCCAGCTTCCCCAGCTTCCTCTGTGTTACGACTTAGGTGGCCATAGTAAGACACCCAAACTTGGGAGATTAATGAGGATATGATTCCTTTAGCGACATCACAGGCCATATTAGAATGTCACCAATTTTCAAGTAATGTCTGCTTTCTGTCCCAGGGTCCAACCCAGGATTCCATATTGCATTCAATTGTCCTGTCTTGTTAGTCTCCTTGAAATTGTGACCATTTCTCAGTTTCCATGTCTTTCCTATCCCTGACACTTTTGAGGAGTGCTGGTCAGTTCTCTTGTTGAATGTCTTCAATTTGAATATTTTGTTCTTTTTATTTTTGAGGAAGGGACCTCTCAGTGTTTTTGCACTTTCTGATTTGACTTCTAGGTATAAACATGGCCAGATACTGGGTTATCCATAGTAGACCTAATGTTCCTTTTGCTTCAAGTGAGTTTTTTTGTTTTTGTTTTTAATCTCTGAAGACTTCTAGAATGACACCAGATTTGGTAGACTTTTGCTTTTTACAGATATGATTCTCATCTGAGAATCCCTTATAATTCTACCACTCTATCCAAAAGTCTCTAAGCAAATTCAAACCAGCTGGAAATAACTGCATGGCTAAGAGTGAGAGAAATTGCTTCAGTGAGTCCACCAAACCTGGGTTTGATTAGTGCATGCATGCCTCATGGAGACAGTGATCTGGGAGTTGGGGTACAATAATAATGGCTAATAACAGCAAATATTATTTAGTAATTACTATGTGCCAGGCGTTGTGCTAAATGCTTTACATAATCATCTAGCTTATTCCTCACAACCAACCCTTGAAGTAGTTGGGAAGTTGCAGATCTGAGCAATTTAATAATTTTCTTATGATTGTACAGTTTGGAGAATGTTGCTGTCTGGAACAGAAACCATTTGGTGGTTAATAAACAGGCACAAAATGTACTACGTAGAGCTGGGTTGTCAGATACGGTAGATTGGAAGGTGGAGTCAGGTAGCAAATAAGCGTGTTGAGGCACTGGAAGAAGATTACTGAGTCAGAGATTCTTGGAGTAGAAAGATTCCTTAGCAGTTATCCAGGTTAACACACTTCTGCCCAGTTAAGGCATCCCTGCATTATTTTTCTACCAGATAAATATCCAGCCCTAGCTTAATGCTTTACCATGCAGCCCATTTTATTTTTGGACAACTGTAACTGTTCAAATATTAGTCTTTCTTCCTGGCTAAAAACTGGTTTGTTCTAGTTAACCTGTCTGCAGTTAACAGTTAAATATACAGTAGTCCCCCTTATGCATGGGGTATATGGTTCAAAGATAGACCCACAATGAATGTCTGAAAGTGTGGGTAGTACATACATACATACATTCATACATACATACTTTTTCACTTAAGGGAAGCACTTTGCAGTTTTTCTTTGGAATATGTGAATTGCCAGTATCACTACTCTTTAATTTTCCGGTCCATTATTAAGTGAAATAAGGATTACTTATTTAACACTTTAACAATTGATCTGATTGACAACCAGGATGACTATTAAGTGATTAATGGGCAGGTAGCATATACAGCATGCCTGATACGCTGGACAAAGGAATCATTCACGTCTCAGGTGGGATGGAGCAGGAAGGCTTGAGGTTCCCTCACACTACTCAGAACAGCAAAGAATTTACAACTTATGGATTGTTTATTTCTGGAATTTTCCGTTTAATATTTTTGGACTATGGTTGACCTCGGGTAACTGAAACTGCGGAAAGCGAAACTGCAGATAAGGTTTTCTTCACTCAACCCTTCAGATATTTGAAGATTATCATAACCTCTCTTCCAGTCTTTTTGTCTCTCTTTGCATGCTCTTTAGTTATTCTTCACGTAATATGGTTAACAGTCCTTTTCATGCAGGTCTCTTATTATTTGGTTAGAGGTGGGCAAATATCAGAAAACTGTTCAAATTTGAATTTGACATAAAAAGCAAATGAAGACTATGATATAATTAAAGCAACTTAGATGTCAGAAAAAAGAAAAGAAAACTGTGGGGATAGCATTAAGTAGCCAATAGAGGGTAGGAACATAATCCACAGGAGAATCTCGTGTGTACAATAACAGTCTGGAAAAGCTCAGGGTAATATTATTTCAATAATTATTCCTTTTAAGATTTTCCTTAGAAGAACACGTAACTTAGATTTCCTGAGGACATAATCTGGAGCACATCTGAACATTTATAACTGGATTTGCCTGGCACTTAAAATGTTTTTCTATTTAGGAGATGTGATTGGCAAATGAGACTTTTATCTTTTGATGCTATCAACTGATATCCTGCAGAAAAAGTTGGATGATGGATTTCTTTTGGAACACATGATCATTCTGTAATTTTACCTCTCTTTCCTTCTCTTCTCTTTCTTTACTTGTAACTAAACCCTGAAATAGAACTCAGTACGTCAGATGTACTCTCCATTTGTTCTTTTTACACAGCAAACACTGTTGTTGCAGCAGTCCAAACTGTAAATTCTTCTTGAAATTAAAAATAGTTGAAATAGGGAAATTGCTCTTACAAATATGTTTAAAAATTATTGGTATTTACTATGCTATTTAAAATATTGCCTTTCAGTAGGAAAACCAAAACCTGCCAAATTAATGTACTTTTTTCCTAATTGTAATTACACAACCAGTAAACTTAAATGCCAAATACTACTGAGATTTGGAATCAACTGAATCAAACTGAGTTATTCATAATTCTTTTCTAACTTTGAATTCTCTTTGGAGCTATTCTGCAGAATGTCCTGAATTGTTGGTAGTTGTAATTGGTGGCTATCTCATTTTTCAAAGGCATTACATCAATGTTCAAAAAATCACTACTGTTTATAAGACAATTAGTATACCTACCCATCTTTAGAGAGGTGAAGTATATGCTTTGAAATGTTTTTGAGATTTCAGGAGTCATTGTAAAAAGAATCAAAGCAGTTAGATTCTTAAGTCTCCTTAAAATTTGTTCATTATTTAACAAAATAGGAATTAATTAAATAATACAAAGTCTAATAATCAACAGTTTACTCCAGTTGTGTTTGAAAGTGTAGAAATATATGTACCTCAAGCTATTTAAAAAAATCAAGAGGAGGGAAGACTTCCAAGCTCTCTTTACGAAGCCAACATTATCCTAATACCAAAACCAGATAATGACACAACAAAGAAAAAAAGTATAGGCCAATACTCCTGATGAATATAGATGCTAAATTCCTCAATAAAATATTAACAAGTTAGATCCAGCAATACATTAAAAAGATCATACACTATGATCAAGTGGAATTTATTCCATGGACGCAGGTTGGTACAATATATTCAAATCAATAAATGTGGTATATCACATAAACAAAATGAAAGATTAAAATGAAATGATCATATCAATAGATGCATAAAAAGCATTTGATAAAATCCAACACCTATTTATGATAAAAACTTTCAGCAAAGTAGTAACAGAGGGATTATACCTCAGCATAATACAGGCCATATATGACAAACCTATAGCCAGCATTATACTCAATGGGCAAAAACTAAATATGAAACAAGACAGGGATGTCTGCTTTCACCGCTCTTATGCAACATAGTGTTGGAAGTTCTAGCCATAGTGATCAGACAAGAAGAAGAAATAAAAGGCATCCAAATTGGAAAGAAGGAAGGAAACTTCTCTTTACTTACTGGCAAAAAATCTTCAATTTGCTCTGTGAAATGTGTGAATGTAAACATTTTATCGGAATACAGGTAAAACAAAAAGTTCATCTTATTAATAATATTGTACAAAAATGAGCATGAATCTCTGAAAGATTTGTGAAAAATCAAAAAGAAGGCATGCCCAAGATTTTATTTTTCAGGTGTATTTTTTAGCAAGATTAGATATGATAGCATTTAAATGAAGAATTTTGCTACATGTAATTAGTCAATGTTCAAAGAAATGACTTAGGTTTGGGAGTAAAAGTAGCAAATTCAGTTACAATATTCTGCTAAAATAATTTCTAAAATTATTTGTTAAGATGGTTATTAAGATGGAGGACTGTGATCCGTGAACACTATGACTTCTCAGTGACTAATTCTGCTCTATGCGTTTTAAAAAGTCAGTAAACTTTCCAGCACTGAATTTTCTCCCTCACTCTTCTGTTGTGTCACTAATGTGTTGTTTTTAACAGCAAGAGCCATAATTGGCTTCCACAGGGACCACAGAGCTCTGGGCCAACCCTGCCTGGGGTCTGACACCCATGTCAGTGACTACCTGGCCATTGTATGCACTCAGGTGATGCCCAGTAGCTGATTGGTGTATGGGAGGAAAATATCAGAACCTCTACTCTTATTCATTTCTTAAACATGAAAGAAATTGAACATATTAAATACAGGTTTCCCTACATTTCAGAAGTTCACATTACACCACCTCACTTTTACAAAAGGCCTACATCAGTGCCTGTTTTCACAACTGAAAGAAATCTGAAGAAAAGTTCTGCTTTTAGGAAAAAAGGCGACAATCAAAAATAGTGTTCATTGTTTGCTGTACAGTGTTCCACTGTAGCGGCACCAGAGCAATGAGTGTGGCCCTGCCAGGCTACTTCCCGGGGAACTACCCATAGCATCTCAGATCCAGCGCCATAGCTTGGGATGGTGTCGGTGTCTGTGAGCGTCTGTGCTTTATCCCCATTGATGTTGTGCATTTCTGCTTTTCCTACGTTAGTGTTATTTTAGCTTTTGTGTGTTACTTGGTATAATGGTACGTCATGTTTTGGGTCTGGGAATACTCAAAATTTTTCCTTATAAAATAATGGTAATGGCTTCTTCACTTGGCTCCATTTTGGCTTACAAAAGTTTTTTTATAGGAAATCTCTACTTTCAGACAGACCTCAGAGGGGAGGGAGGTAAGGGGGAAGGGAAGAGATGAACCAAAGAACATATATGCCTATATGTGCAGCCCACGGACACAGACCATAGTGTGGTGAAGGCCTGGGATGGGGCAGGGGCTGGGTAAAATGGGGGACATCTGTAATACTGTCAACAAGAAATTAAAAACATTTATAGGAAATCTCTACTTTTGGATAGTGAAGGAAAGCTATATTAAATATCCTCCTGACACTGATAATTTTCTCTTGCTTACAGTAGTTGGTGATTTTTAGGTGTAGTACCTACTTTGTTATAAAGCGGGCTTTCCACAACATGTTAAGTCCTTTATTATTTATTTTTGTCAATTTAATTTGTAGTGTAGATGTAAATAATTCTCTTTCCTGTTTGACTGAAAGTTGGGGCAATGGAGGTAGCAGGAATATACAAGTCTAGATCTGTGCAACACAATGCGCTTTGGTCCAGTGGTCAGGCATTATTTAATTTTCAAATGTCATCATGAAGAATTGATAAATGAAATAGCAAGTCCTTTATTTGGGTGAAAAAAGCCAACTTTTTAAATTAAAAAACCGCTGTAAAACTTGGATATTTTTCTTATCTTATAGATTTAATGTTATCAAGGTCAAGGAAATACATTTCTTAAACTTTAGAAATAACTTCTAATGTCTAGTTAACCAGGTTGGCCATTTGTTGGTTTTGTTTTTTATGTATTTTTTGGTGAGTTAATTTCTTTGTGTCTTATTCTTGTTATCTTGCTTTCATTTTCTCATTAATCAAGTCGAAGTGTAGTATTGGAGAGGATGTTAGACTCTTTGTACATATGTGTATTTTTACATGCAACGGACATATGTTATTTCTGCCTTAGCAGCACTTTTTTTTTTGCCTGTCTTCTGGGAACAAAGCTCTCCTCTTTATTTTGGAAACTTCCCCCCTTTATTACTGTTGGGCTATCAATCACATGTCCCCCCAAACTCCATCCATGTCATTGTCTTGGACCTGAGCTGCGCCACAGACTCAAACCAGAACCTCTGTGGAAGATATCAAGAAAAAGGAGCTCTTTATTTGCTGAAGTTTCTGGCTGGAAGGAGTAGGGAGATTTGGAGCTCTCAGTAGCCACCTTTGCGCCACATGAGGAGAGCTTGCCCAGGAATGAGGCCAACACAAGGACCCCCCAGATAAGGAGAGAGGGATGAATCCTGACATTGGAGCCTCTTCTGATCAGTCTCTGCCTAACGCCAGTCACGTTGCAGGGTTCTCAGTCCCTCCAGCAATGAGATTTTTATTTGTGCTTAAGCTGGTGAGGGAAACCTATATTCTGTCACCATCTTCTGTCACAGATGAACTAAGATACGAGGTAAGTTGCTGAGTGGCCAGTGATTGGTTCTAGTATTTCCGGTCAAATGGGGATATCCATTTTCACAGCCATACATATACTACCAACTCCAGAAATTTGCCTAAGCGTCAGAAATCTCTATAAATTTATGGAAATGTTTAAAGGGATATGATGCTTCTAAAAGTATAATTACCATCTTTTAAAAAGTCCATTTTAACATAAAATGTGTCACTTGCTTCTCCAGTGTTTCTGAGTAAGGGAAAGCCATGTAAATTTATGGGTTCTACCTATAAAAATGACAATTTCATAGAGTTCAACCCAATATAGCAGAACATTCAGGTAGTCAGAAGACTCTAAAGCCCTGTCTCCACTCACTACTTTGTGTTTTTGCCTCTGTGTGCCTCAGTTTCCTGTCATTGAAAAGAGAGGGATAACTATATACAGCCGACCTTCACACATACAACTGTGGAAGCTGATAAAGCACCTACAAACCTTTGTTAACTATCAGACTCAAATGTTTTCTAGCCTTACTCATGTTTTCTAGTCTAATTCCCTGATGTGTGACAGCTCATTAGGATGATCCTTCCAGTGACGCTTAGGCACATTTCTGGAATTGGTGGTTTATGTGAGGCTGTGAAGATAACGTTTATCTGAGGTTATAAAGCCCTAATTTATGGCAAATAATCTCCCCATCTAGGTGGAATTCAAAAGGTTCATCAGTATACCTGGCTTCTGGTGGATTGGTAGGACTGATCAATATAAGATTTTTTTAAAATTATTTTTTTATTTTACTTTGGGATGGATTCCAATTTGTGAGAAACCTTGGGGGAGGACCCTGTTAATGCGAATATTCTTTATCCACATTTGGAGGAACTGTTGGAAACTAGTATTTACTGAGTACTTGATGTTGTTTTTGCCAGGACAGTTAATCTCACAATAACCTCAGAGGGTGGGCATTCTCACTTTAACAGATAGATTAGCCAATGCTAAGTGGCTCCATCAACACCCAAACAAGCCACAGAGGTAAGTCCCAACCCAAGATGGCCATGATGCAGGTCCCCGTGTTGCTATTTGAAAAGCAAAGATGACTGTCTTCTATCACAGATTAACTAAGACGCAAGGTAGATTGCTGAGTGGCCTGTGATTGGTTCTAGTATTTCCAGTTATATGGGGATATCCATTTTCATGTTAGAAATCTCCATAAATCAATAGAAACTTTTAAAGGGGTATGATGCTTCTAAAAGTGAAATCACCATCTCTTAAAAAGGCCATTTTGATGCAATGTCTACACACACACACACACACACACACACACACACACACACACACAAACTTACCCACTAAAATGGACACACAGTAAATCTAAGTTTCATAATTAAGACTACATGATACATAAATCAATAATTAGGATATAAAGTACCCTGAAAAATAAAAATGGTGGAAACATGGAAAACAGTGCTTTAAAGAGACATAATGAGTCCCATTTGGGAGAAAGAAAAACAGACAATAAATCAGTTGAATAAATACAGACTAAAATCTGGATAGAATTATCTCAAATGAGTTAATAGGTTAATTCAAAATAATATTTTAGGCTTCCAGCCATGGGCTCACAGATTCACTAAGTCTGTCCTCAGCGTCAGTTTTCTGAATCTGTTCTGTATTTATTTTAGTGGAAATGAGTGAAGAATTAAGACATAACTAAATTACTTTTCCATGATGCATATGTTGCACTGGTGCCATAAAAACACAGTTTCCTCAAAGTTTAATTTATCAATTGGAGTGTAAGATTAAAATAAAGATACTGCCTAGACATTTACAAATATACACATATGTACACAGATATACATTTACCTCTAATGAAGCTCTCCCTGGTATGATGGGCAGAGAACAAACTATGTCACCAAGAACAGGATTTGTTTTATAAAATGATTTCTAAGATAAGTAGTTGCTGGAGGATTTTCTGTTGGCATTCTATGATATTTCAAACTCAGACTTAGTGGACTTAGAATCTGTTTTTTTTAATTGTATAAATCAATTTTAGCAATATTTATAAACAGTAAAAGTATGCCAAGATATGAGCATTAAAGACTGTCACATTACTTGAAAATATTCAGAAGTATATACAATATACGTTTTCAGATAAACATAAGTAGCCTTATGCTCGGCCCTGAAAAGAAGAGAAATCTTTATCCAAAGAAGAAAGATTCCTAGACATTTTTATAAGTTACCTAATATTAACATCATAACCCTATCCTAAGCACTGCTCTTTCCTTCCTTCCTTCCTTCCTTCCTTCCTTCCTTCCTTCCTTCCTTCCTTCCTTCCTTCCTTCCTTCCTTCCTTCCTTCCTTCCTTCCTTCCTTTCAGTGGGGGAGACACACAGAGAGAAACACTGATGTGAGAAAGACACATCAATTGGTTGTCTCTGATAGGAGCCCTGGCCAGGGCCAGGGATGGAGCCTGTAACTGAGGTACATGCCCTGGACCGAAATAGAACCCGGGACCCTCCAGTCCAAGGGCCAATGCTCTATCTGTGGGAAGAGCTCAGGAGATTTATCTCAGTGCAGTGGCAGATGCAATGGCGTGAGCACACTCCGCCTATACAAGCTTCCTCGGCACACCGGGAAGTGGCAGCGCCCGCCTGAGCAAGCCCCCTAGAGCCCCTACATAGTACCCTGATCTTTCCTACTATTGGTTGCCCTAAGGATAGTGTAAACTTCTGATTGGTCTGGAATGTTATATATGTTGCTGCACTTACACAATAAACTTAGATCTGCGTCACTGAACCTGGTCTCCGGAGTCGGGCATGCTTCGTTAGGACTCTGTCGGCCTCACCCCCGCGGGACCCCCTGCTTCACTATCCACTGAGCCAAACAGGGTAGAGGTGCTTTTTCTTATTAATTGGATAACCAGACTGGAGAAGATACTTGCAACCTACATAGCAAAGAGTCATATCCAGAATATACAAAAGATTCTTAAAAATTGGTAAGAAAAATTTGACTACCTAACAGGAAAACAATGGTGATGGATATGAAAGAAGAACCAAACAGAGGAATGTTCAGCCACACCAGCATTTAGAGAGATGAAAGATAAAACAACAGTTTGTATTTATTCTATTGGCTGATAGAGGTGTGGGAAAACAGGACTGTGTATACAACCCTGGTGATTGTGAATTAGTATCACCTCTTTAAAGAGAAATAACAACAATATGGGGTAAAGTGAAGGTGCTAGCAACTCTACTTCTGGGTGTCTAATTTAGAAAAACTTTCACACACATGTTCAAGATGACATAATCATTGCAACACTGTATATAGTAGTAAGAGTAGAAACAATTTACACCTTCTTTTTTCATGTAATGAATAAAGAAACTATGATTTGATCACAGAATAAGATGGTATACAATATATGTAGAACTAGATGTACATGTAACTATAAGGATAAAACAGAAAATATAATTGAGTGTAAAAGCAAGCTACAAAGGGAGCTAAACAGTATGAAAAAACATATAAATTTTAAAATAAAGAAGCAGTGGTATATATATACACCACTTTCAGATCAGAAGTTACCTCTGGGGGGAGAGAGTTAAGTAAGGGAGAAGGAGGTCATTGTTTAATTTATGATGTTTAATTTAATCTCCTCAAACTAAAAGATTTGAAGCAAGTATTGCAAAATGATACATTTGTTCAATGTCTATGATGGATCCATAGTTTGAAATATTTTATAATTAAACAATTAAAAGGTAACAGATTAATATGACTTCAAGTTTAATGTGCTAAATTATTTTCCTTCACCTCTTCTCTTCAGCTTCCCCATTCTACTTATCATCCCAAAGTAAACCATGAGCACATCTCATTTCAATACGATTACATAGTAAGTGGGTCAAGCTGTGGTCTAGTCACTGGGGCTCCCTTAGAAAGCTGCTGATCTGTCCATGTATGTCAAATGCAAAGCGAGTTCCAAAGGGATAAGCGAAATGACATGTCTGCAGATGGTGTGTGGGAGACATCTGTCTGAGGGAGCTATCAGAGAGGGAAGCATGTGAGGACACCCAGGTGGGGTGAAGGTGCTTGACCTCAGGTTTTGCACACTTTATGGGGCCAGGGAAGTTGATGTAGGCACAGTGCACCCCGGCCCAGGCTGGAGAGGTGAGTAAGTCTCTTCAGTCTCAAATAGCACTTCACTGAGATCAGTGAGCATCGCCCTCATTAAAAATGGCCTGCAACCCGAGTGCAATCAGACAGGGCCCTGGGAGAACTACATCCTAGGCTTGAAGGACGAGAGATGTTTGTGATGGGTATTTTTGAGGAAACTCTGCCCACTGCTCCCAACTTCACAGTTTCCTCCTCTGTCAGGAAGCACAGAAGTGGGCTGGCATACTGTGGCTCTTTCTAGCAGTTGCATTGGTGGAGGCTCGGAGAAGAAGTTTCAGTCCTGGTGAAGAAGGGTTGGGCTAGTTGGCATTTCTTGGGTTGATAGCCAGAGGCAATACCAGTTATTACCTCTAAATCGGTGTGATGATGCCAGAAACGTATGAGATTTCCATAAATGCTGATTCTCTCATTGTTCTGATTCCATAAGGCCAGAAGTTGGTACCTCACAACAAGGAAGAGAGAAATAGGATGGAAATTGGCCAATAGGTTGTATTCTCAAACTACATTTGACATATAAAAAATTTAAAAACCTGAATTTGATTGGTTCATGTGTTTATGAAAGAATAGAGGGAACTAAATTTGGGAAATTATTAAAGCTATGTCGCCTCTTCTACTGCCTCCCCCCCTCCCCCCAAAAAAACCCCCAAAAAACCAAAACACTAGTATTTTTTTCAGCTTTTTTTTCCCTGGCAAAACCTTTCATTTGCTATATATCCACTTAGGTCTGTAGTTCTTTGCAGAACTGGCTCAACTATTCATGATATCTCTTCTTTTAAGCTGAAGCATGGTGTTCTTTTTCAACTGCATATCAAAAGGTAAACAAGTATAGAAACTTCTCCTTTGAAGATTCTGCATGAGTCTGTTGCTGGTTAAATTTCCCTTGCAGAAATCACACATGGTTTCCTGTTGCATGTTTACCAAACCCTTTTTCTCTGTAAAGTACAAAATGCAGCGCTGCAATTTTCCCATTTGTTAATTTTTTCCCATTGAACTCATTCCTTCCCTTCAAATATCTTCTTTCTTGTAGTCCACCTCATTTAGCGGTAAATACAGAGGATTACAAACATTCTTGTTAGATATAAAACATTCCAGGAAATTTAATTTCTTTAGTCATGGATTTTAGCTGTAATGATACTTTGCATTGGTATAACATCTCTGCTATGAGAAACCCAAACCCCCTATTCATTATCTGGAGACAAGCATTATTATCATAATTCTGCATCCTGTGTAACTGAGTCACAGGAAATGAACCAGAAATAAATCATACCTGGAGTGTAACTTGCAAAAGAATGTAACCAAAAAGAGGGATGATGGCATTGTGCCTTGAAACTTTCACACTGGCAGACAATACGGCGGGTTTATCTTTCGGGGAATGGGGGGGTCTCAGTTGATGGGTCTGGGGAGGGAGAGGGCAGTAAGGAATGCTTAGGGCTGCTGCTGGTGCTGGGTAACGTTCCCTGAAAGCCTTTTCCTGACCCTTCTAAGATGCACTGAGCCCTCAGTCTCTGCAGGCAGCCCTGGGCCACATTTCCTAGGCCCGGGAGCACTCCTGGGCACTGAGCCCAGGCACAGTTGCTTCTGAGGGCCTGGCTCCCAGGTCCATGTGAACCAGGTTGAATTGCTCACGGTGTTTGGACTCTGGTTCCAACACGACTCAGGTTCCCTCAACATGCCCAGAATCCATAGCGGTCTAAGTCTTCACCCCCAGGGGTTTTTCTCTGATCGAACCCACTTCCCCAAACAGAGCTGATGTTTTTGATTAAAAGAATCTTAAGAGGAAGCCATGATAGGGAAGGTCTGCCTGTGAGGTTGAAGTCAGCCCTGAGCTTTTCAGTCTCTTGAAAGACTCCTCTCCCACTGAGAGCTGAGAGAAGGGCTTCCATGCCACAGTCCTGGAGATACCTGCAAATTCTGGTACTAAGAAAAGTACCAGGATTTATAGGACTGGCAAAACAGGGAGGGCCAAATGATTTTCCTCCTCCCAACTTGTAAGTGAGCCTTTGTATCCAGGCAGTTTTCTACTGCTTCCATTTCTATTTCTTCTTTCATTGTGGAAATCATTGAATGAATTCTGTTCTCATAAGAAAGGTATACTAACCAGCTCTCGAAGCTGAAATAATTAATCATCACAAGCAGAGAGAATGCTATGTAGCCAGTAAATTATATAATTGAGGAACTGCGTAAGAAAAACTAGTTATTTGGAACATGAAAAAAACTAGATACTCAAGTAAGCCTTTTCATCGAAAAGAATGTAACCTCCTTGGTGCATTTACAGGGGGATTCGACCACAATTCAGCAGTGGATTCGTGTACCATGAATTTAGGGGGAATTACAGGAATTTTGAAGGGCGTTCTTATTTGAAATTCCCTGATTTTATGGAATTAGCAATGGTGTTGGCTAGGGAAGCTTTGACAAAAAAAAAAAAGCAAGCAAAAAAGAACCAGAGAAAGGAACACAGTTGTATATGGAACACAGTACAAGAAACTCTCATGAGAACTCCAAGAAAGGAAACATACCATGTCTGTCTCCAAAAGGGAAAGAATGTCATTGGACCAGCGAGCATTGATTAGAACAATAAGAACTTCCTGGTGCCAAGACTCAGAACAAATGTGTGAAAGGGTTTTAAGGGACATTACCATACTGAGCCTTTCACAGGAAAATGCTAAATAAACGGCGGGATTCATGTCAATATTTGTATAAGGAAACATGCCTCGGTCTGATTCTGAGGCATGCTACCAAAAAAAAAAAATATCTTGAGGAACTTTGTATGGTATTCACAATAACAACAAAAATAATAGACTAGGGGCTGGGTGTGGCCATTCTCATGGTAATGAAATGTGTCTCAATACCATAATTGTGAGCATTGGGGCAAGTGTCTTGTAGTTCTAGTCAAAGAGAGGTGTGGCCACTGGCCGCTGGCTGCTGGCTTGTGGCCCCTTGTGCCTTTGTGTGCTTCAGCTGGGAGGTTCTCGGATCCTGGGGCGCAGGCAGGATACACTAAATTAGGAAAGATTGCTGGTTCATTTAGGGACGGCACGATTCATAAACAGCATTGCTACTTGCTCTGCCTTTTTTATGTGAAGGTCATTTTTAGCAAAAGCCGGGTGCATGGACCCACATAACGGGCAGCTGTGCCTCCAGTGAACCCAACAGGGAGAAAATTACAAATGTTATTGAAATGAAATTGGATGGATGGTGGCTTTCTAGGAGCCTCCCACCTGCTTTCTCTGAACCTCCCGTTGCTGGAAGTTGGTTGCATTCTTTTCAGTCTTGCTGGTCCTTCCCTCTTCTCCATTTCAACCATCCTTTAAAAAATAGGCATTTGGGTCTGGAAGGAAAATGCAATCATCCACATCTTTAGTGTCAAGTTTTGAGAGGTTTCTGTTATACTGGAAATCTAAAAAGGAAAGCAGAGAAATCCAGTGGGGTGGGGGAGGTTTCTCCTTTCTCTTTAGCAGTAACAAAGAAAAGAGAGAGAGAGAGACTTCTATTTTAACACTTTAGTGTATAATGGCATAAGAATAATGTCATCATTTTCTGCCATTTATTCAGATGTGAAGGAACTCAGTGAATAATAATAGCTACTGTCAAATGTATTTATATTTAAAAGGTCTTTATATAAAATTTTTTTTTGTCAGGACTGATTTTTCTTTGAGAGAATCCCACCATCTCCTAGCAACCAACCTGGCCATCTTTTTGAATAGATGCTGCATTTACAGTGGGTGCATAACCTTCATGGGGAGGCATTTGCAAATTTAGCAGTCAGGACTCATATGCATTCAAAGCAAGTTGTTGAACTGATCCCAGAGCCAGACTGTGATAGAAGTCTCAGGGGGTCTCTTCTCTTGGCACAACTGTACACATGTGATGTGCACAAGTTCTCTCCCTCTGCTGTCCAACCCTTGAATGTTCTGCAAAGAAAAACGGCCCCTTAATAACCTGTTCACAGAACTTTTATCTATATCAAAAGGAGAAAAACAACCTAACCTGAGGAAATACAAAGGTTTCGCTTTGCAAATTACTCTACTAATGGAAAGATTATCTCTCAAGAAAGCAAACCTCTAGCAGGAGTTCATTTATTTAAAAAAAATTTTTTTTTTTGTAAAGAGAATAATGGAAACATTTGGAATTCAATCATCTCTTTTTGCTACTGCGCTTTGATTATTTGTAAAATATTAATGTCATTTTCTTTCCTTCTAACTCTTACAATAGGGACTTTCCAAATATTCTGCAAACATTGGCTAAAGCTCCTAATCTCTCTCTGAGATAAATATTGTAATAACTAGATTATAAATGGATCATCTGAGACACAAAATTCATAGACTGAGAAGAGATAGAAGGGAACAGAACTGGTTTCCTGTGATTTCTAGTTCCATTAGGTTAAGTTTTACAGCAGAATGTGTATTATCATTAAAATGAAAAACAATGTTTGCCTTATGTAAATATGTATTATACTCTACTAGAGGCCCAGTGCACGACATTCATGCACTGGGGGATAGGGGGGGTGTCCCTCAGCCCTGCTTGTGCCCTCTCACAGTCCAGGGACCCCTTGGGGGATGTCCAACTGCCATCTTAGGCCCACTCCCCACAAGCAGTCAGACATCCCCCAAGGGGTCCTTAGTGTTGCCACAGAAGCAAGAGAGGCTCCTGCCACTGCCGCTGCACTCGCCAGCTGTGAACCCGGCTTCTGGGAGAGCAGCGTTCTCCCTATGGGAGCACACTGACCACCAGGGGGGCAGCTCCTGCATTAAGCATCTACCCCCTGGTGGTCAGTACGCATCATAGGGATGGGTCGTTCCTCTGCTCAATTGATTTGCATATTAGCCTTTTATTATATAGGATGAGGATGAAGATGTAGTTTAAAAGAACATTTAGGTAACTAAAAAGAATTTTTTTAAATGCAACTCCTGGAAACATTTCTGTACATGAAGTACTTGTATTTCCAAAAAAAAAAAAAAAGAAGAAGAAGAAGAAGCACAAAGATATCTATCGTTCTTAGGGGCCTTGTGAAAGGAGAAGCTCCTTTGTCCTTGCTCCAGCCAAGGTCACTTTCCTTTTCATTTAACTTGCCTTCCATTGTCACCATGCATTTTAAATCTTCCTCTGTTTTCTCCAAAAGAACCTTGTTTCCCTTATTAAAATATTTTCAGGAATCTGTAATAACAGCCCTTGAAATTTCTCAAGTACTTTGCATCTTCAAATGGGGCTTTTCCTTTATCTCACTGTTCTTCACCATGACTTTGTAGAGGTATAGATTATGTTTTTTTAACACCACCATTTTATACATGAGGAGACTGAGCTTTGAAGAGATGACCTGAGAGGCTCAAGTTTGTAAAACTAGTAACAGGCTGTGCTCAAGTTCAAGAGCATGGTGTTTCTGTATAAATCACTTACTCTTCCCACTAGCTCAAACTATTTCACAAAGAAAAGATTGGAAAGTTATTTCCAGAGGCAGGCATTAGGTGAAAAATAGCACCAAATGTATAGTAACACTGGATTTGTCAAGGAATCCTGACCTAGACATTTCGGAGAAGGAACAGATCAAGGCTCTCCCTTCCATATGCCACTCACATGGAGAGGCTGACTGAGGTCTGCTCCAGTTGGAGGAGTCTAGATTGCTTCATCCCAGCTTCCTGTGGGTCCTGGAGGTGGTCCTACATCGATCAGGTCTCTATAGTTTTGCCAGCTGTGTCTGCATCATCTGCAAGCTCAAAAGTGCCGATCTCAGATCTTACCACAAACCAACTGAGCCAGAATCTCTGGGGTGTTGCCCAGAGATCTGTTCTCACCAGCCCTCCAAGCAATCTTACGCACTTTTAGAGTTTAGGCACCACTGCTCCAGACTCCTGCCCATCTGACATCTGACTAAAAGGAGCCCTCATTCCCAGTGTCTGAGATCTTAACCCTAAGGAGTGTCATCCTGTATTCTGGTCCAAGATCTCCACATCTCTATACAGTCTCTTTTCTAGAAGAATTTGTTTTTATGTGTACTTAAAATAGATTATCTCCTCTTAACTTTCTAAACTGAGTTTGTTTTATCCCCCTAATCTTTTTTTTTAAGATCTTTGTGAAGTTTCTAAGTACCCGATGAAATTTAACCTGTTGTCAGATTTCTAAAAGATATTTTAACCTTTTCCAAAGAGAGGTGGAATGAGAAAGGTGCTGTAATAAAAAAGAATTACATAAAATAAATGAGAAAGGAAATGTTTTGAAATATATGTTCAATATTGATATTGATTTGTTCTGGGAATGTCTCCTGAGTTCTTGTACAGGACACAAATGGATGTTCTATATGAAGCTATCATAACCGCAACACGGACTTTGGCTGCCTTCCTGTAAATTCGAGGCAGTGGATCAATTCAGTTAAGAATCCACTTAATTCAGAGAGAACAATATGGTTGGTTATTTGTGACTGTTAGGTTAACCATCTCACTCACCCGCTTCATTGCATGAAACATTTTCTTTTAATGAACAATTTTGATATTCTAGAGTTGTTAATATTTTGTCATTTTAAAATCACTTATTCACATGTAGCATAGGAAAAGTGGATTTGTGGTCATTTACCAGCCTGGCTTTATGTATGCTTAAGAATGACACCAGTAATTCCAATATTTAGAAGACATTATATTTTATTCATCTGAGCCCCTGTTTAATCTTAAGCACACATGTATACACAGTCATATAAACTGCCCTTTTTTAGCAAATGTGTCACAAAGCTTTGTTTCCAACTATAGAGGAAAATAAGAGATCTATCACATTGTTTTTCTCCCACTTAAAAGCTTTTCCATTAGACATTTGCACAGGGTGAAACCAGATGAAGAGCTGAGCTACAAGGAAGGCAGCTCCACAGAGCTGAAAACCCAGCTAAGATTTCCACAGAAGTGGCCACTCCTTAAAGTTTCTGATTCTGTCCAGAAACCCTCCACTCAGATAATAAGAATTGGGTTGAGGGACAATTTGAATACACTTTTTTACAGAGTCAAAAGCATATAATTGAAGATTGAACTTGAGCTATAGCTTAATGTATTATTTCTGCGTTGTTCTATTTTAATAGCTCCATATGGAGACAATAAAGCGACAAGACAAATAGTCTGTTGTTAGTTTCAATGCTTCTCTCTGATCCCCATTCATTTTCTTTTGTCAGGTTACCAATGCCATCCCAACATTTTTCTCTCAACTTGAACAAATAATTTTTCTTTTATACCTAACTGGCAGTCTGATTCAAAATAGCAAACCTATCACCAAAACCTTTTTCTTAGATAGCTTTTCTTTTGAAGAGAAGAGGAAATATTGACTCTACCAGGTTAGGAAGAAATCTTATTTACTTACCTTTAAGTGATACTTTTTGTTTATTCCTTCTCAGGATTTATTTCAATTTTATTATTAGTTTTTAGGCAAGTATCTTTCTTTAGCTTTATGTGGACTTCACGAGCAGTTTTCTGCTCATTTTAAAGAAAGTTTTATTGTAATTCTCAGGTATTGTGGGACATTTTTTTTTAAAAAAAATAATTTAAAATACATTCATTCTAGTAACTGATCTGGTTATGACACTCCCTTGTCATCATCAAGGCAGTTTATAATTTTTACTTTTCTTCATTAATTTGCTATGCAAAATTGCTAAATTCTTAGTTTCAGTTCCTGAGAAGATAATGCTAGATATGAAGAAACTATTCTGGAGTAAATAAGAATTAAAACATATCAAAACATGTTAACCATCCAAAGAACATATCAAGGGTCACTGCCGTCCAATGTAATTGTGAAGTTCTTGAGTCGAACAGTTTAGAAAGGAAGTAAAATGTTGGCTCTCGAGGACAACCAAGATGACGGCATAGGTAAACACCTGAACTTGCTGCTGCGCACAACCACATTAAAACTAAAACTAAAAGACAAAATGAATATCATCTAGAACCATGGGAAGGCTGGCTGAGTGGAAATTCTACAACTAGAAGGTAAGAGAAAAGCACATTGAGTCTGGTAGGAGGTGCAGAGGTGTGGAAGTGTAGAGGTATGGAGGCACATGCAAAAGGGGCTGGCAGCTGGGTATGCTGTTGTCTTTTTCAATTGGGAGGGAGATAGAAGCTCCCGACTGCTCTGAACTCCAGTTCCGGGCAAGAATCGGGGGACCCATACTGATATGGAGAGAAATTACAGTCTAGACCAGCCGTGGGCAAACTACGGCCTGCGGGCCGGATCCGGCCCTTTTGAAATGAATAAAACTATTGAAAAAAAAAGACCGTACCCTTTTATGTAATGATGTTTACTTTGAATTTATATTAGTTCACACAAACACTCCATCCATGCATTTGTTCCGGCCCTCCGGTCCAGTTTAAGAACCCATTGTGCCCTCGAGTCAAAAAGTTTGCCCATCCCTGGTCTAAACTGTTACTAGACTGTCTGGCATCAGGTTGGAAAGTGAGGGCGGCTTTCTTGCAGAGGTGCTTGTAGCGGTCATTGTTCCTGCACAAAGCCACGGGACAGAGACCCAGGGACCTCTTCAGGGCAGGGCTGATGGGCCGCCATTGCTGTTTACACAGCCCCGTGATTCCCAGAGACCCCACCCCACCCATTTTACAACCCCACCCAAGCTGTGCACAGAGGCTTTTGCATATGAATGGCCTGGCATTTCTCCACCTAAAAACCTGTCAAACTGCAGCTGGGTCAGAGAACACCAGAGCTTCCAAAAGAAGGCCTAAGACTCATCAACAGGCTGCATTGCTTCACAGCTGCACCTCATCTGAGCACCTCCAAACCCCAAACAAAGAGGAGGAATCTACAGATCTCTCTGTAGCTCCTACTGGGTGGCCTCAGGCAGTGGCTGACTTTGCACCTCCTTGGAGATCCAAGAACCAGTGTGCCTAGTGGTCAGAGTGAGACTATCCAGATTGCAACTCTTCACATCCATAAGAGACACACTCAGGGGGCAGACTCAGTGAGCACCAAAGCCCCACTGAAGCAAGTCTTGCTCCATAAGGGTGTCTCCAGCACAGAAGTTCTCACATTGTAGACACAACTGGCCCTCATAGCCAATTGGCCTGGAAGTCAATTCCTCCCAGTGATACCAACAGCAATCAAGGAATAACTACAAGACTGTGCACACAGCCCACAAAGGGTGCACCAAGAGTGTCCACCTCAGGTAATTAGGGAGCCTGAGCCACTGGGCCCTACAGGACACCTAGCACACAAAGCCACTCTATCAACACAGGGAAGCAGCCAAAATGAGGAGACAAAACAAAAAAAAAACCCAAAACAGATCACAAATGAAAGAAATGGAGGAAAGCAAACTACTGGATATAGAGTTTAAAACCATGGTTATAAGGTTACTCAAGAATCTTCTAGAAACCTCCAAGAACTATAGTGAGACCTCAAGGATATGAAAAAGGACCAATTAGAAATTAAGCATACACTGACTGAAATAAAGAATAATATACAGAGATCCAACAGCAGACTAGAGGGTCCCAAGAATCAAGTCAAAGATTTGAAATATAAAGAAGCAAAAAACACTCAAATGGAAAAGCAAAAGGAAAAAAAAAATACAAAAATATGAAGATAGTGCAAGGAGCCTCTGGGACAACTTCTGAATTATAGGGGTGCCAGAAGAAGAGAGAGAGCAAGATATTGAAAACATATTTGAAGAAATAATCACAGAAAACTTCCCCTACCTGGTGAAAGAAATAGACTTATAAGCCCAGGAAGCTCAGAAAATCCCAAACAAGAGGAATCCAAAGAGGACCACAACAAGACACATCATAATTAAAATGCCAAGGGCAAAAGACAAAGAGAGAATATTAAAAGCAGCAAGAGAAAAATAGTTAGTTACCTACAAGGGAGTACCCATACGACTGTCAGCTGATTTCTCAACAGAAACTATGCAGGCCAGAGGGGAGTGGCAAGAATTATTCAAGTGATGAATAGCAAGAACCTACAACCAAGATTACTCTACCCAGCAAAGCTATCATTTAGAATTGAAGGTCAGATAAAGCTAAAGGAGTTCATCACCGCCAAACCAGTATTATATGAAATGCTGAAGGGCATTCTTTTAAGAAGAGGAAGAAGAAGAAAAAGGTAAAGATAAAAATTATGAACAACAAAGTGACAACAAATACATATCTATCAACAAGTGAATCTAAAAATCAAGTGAATCTAAAATCTGACGAACAGAATAAACTGGTGAATAGAATAGAATCAGGTGCATAGAAAGGGAGTGGACTGAGAATTCTCAGGGGAAAGGAGGTCTGGGGATGCAGGAAGAGACTGGACAAAAATTGTACACCTATGGACAAGGACAGTGCGGGGGTAAGAACAGGGGGTGGGGTGGGAACTGGATGGAGGGGAGCTATGGGGGAAAAAGAGGAACAAATGTAATAATCTGAACAATAAAGATTTATTTAAAAAACAGTTGTCTCTGCAGTGCTATACAGAACTCTACTTCACCACTGGACAGGTGGTTTTCCATTCCAACTTTAGAATTCCTGAGGCAGACGCACTGCAGTTTCTTTGGTAGCCTTTGTTCTAATTGTCTTCCTTGGTGGCTTACAGATTGTAACAAAGATGTCACTGTCACTATGAGGATTTAAAGTTTTTTGTAGTGTAAAGGGGGATGGTTCCTTTATTATTCTTTATGGTTTCTATATAATTAAGGGCCAGAATTTTGGGTACTACCCTAAGAATTACAGACAACTTGTGCCATACCCTTTTCCTGAGTGGGATAGAATCACTTGTGAATTCTTGACTTTCTCTCCTATCTACATCTAAATCAACCCAAAATCTTCTCTACTCACCCTTCTAGGTGACTTTTTAATCTTTTCACTTATCCCCATCCCGATTCTTGTTGCCTTTGGCTAAATCTATGAAGCTTTTAACTCTTTCTGGATCTCAGTGGACTCACCTGACTGTCTTACAGGCCCAGAACTCTTTCTTGGCTCCCCTTTTGTCTAAGGATAACTTCAAGCCCTGTACCAGGTGTGAATGGCCCTCCATGTGTGATTCAAACCTCCTTTCTGCAGAGCTCAAGTTGTGCTCTTCCCATGGATCACCATAGCACCCAGCTCTCCTCTGTTGCAACAACTAGCTCTTTGTATTGTCCCTACTCACTTACCTATAAGTCCCACCAAATTCTGTGAGGACAAAAAGAAAAAAGAAAAAAAAAAAAGCTTTATTTACTGTTATATTCCCAGGGTTAAGCTTGTCACCCAGACCATAATAAATCTCAGAAACCTAGTGATTGTTAAAAAGGAATGGTTATTTTAGGCTGAGAGTGGCTTCAAGAATGACATTCCATCATCATTTATTAAGCATAAATGATATTTGCCTGAACAAGCATAATTTTTTTTACTGGGTTCCCTGTCCTGATATTCCACTTTCCTATTATTATTATTATTAATTCCTTGGGACAGCATGCTATAAGGATGTAGGTTTGGCATTATTCCTTTCTCCAGAAGAAAACTCACACAGAATCATATCCACACTGGATCAAAGCATCACTGAAACATGGGAAAAACAGAGCCCTGCATATCACATGACTAAAGCTACAATCTTCCTTGAATTTACAATTTATGTGACTTAATAATGTTTCTTGCTTTATAAAGCTCCTCTCCCAGACCTGGAGGTGGTGGGATGTTGGGGGTGTCAGTGAAAGATTTCTGGAGGAAGTTATAGCCAAGTTGAACGGTGAAGGAAGAGCAGAGGTTAGCCCCTCATAGTGTTTGGGGGGTCAGAGAGCTGATGCCCCCTGCAGATGGAATATTATGTGTGACGGTATGAAGTATGATGTGATCTAGACACCAAAGGGCATTAGTGTAAGGAGGTAATGCTGAGAGATGAGGATAGAGGGAACAACAAAGAGGTTATAAAGGGCCTTGTAAGCCACTTTAAAGAGTTTTAGACTGTATGTTTGAATAATGAGGAGCAGCTGAGGAATTTTAAGCTTAGAGAGCAAAGTCATATTTGTGCTTTAGAAAGATAATTCTAACATTGAATGGAAATGGGCAAGAAGAGATGTTGGGGGAAGCAGTTAGGGCACTTAGGATTCTGGAGCAAGGAAGTAGTGAGCATAAGCAAGATACTGGGTGGAGTTGAGAGACACTTAGAAAACAGAATAGACATGACTTGCTGTTTGGATGGTGGGGGTAGAAAGAAAGAAATAGCAAAAAATAAATGTGCTGCCATGGTTCCTGGTAAGGGCAACTGAGTTAATGTTATATTATTTACTGAAATATAATAAGTTCCATATTGAGATTTATTGAATTGTAAGACTAGTAGGCTATCAAAATAGAGATGTCCATTGGGATGTTGGCTTTATAATTGTTTGAAGTTTGTGTGCTCTTTGACTGGAGATTTGGATTTGATAGTCATTGGTAGAGATAGAGTTATTAAAATTCTTGGGATGAATTAGACAGACCAGTGAGAGGATGTGGAATGAGAAAAGACTTTAGGACAGAAACTTAAAAGATTCCAATATTCAGGAGGCTGGCAGAAGAAGAGTTACTGCAAAGGAGACTAAGAAGGAACAGTCAAAGACAGAAGGAAAACTAGGAGTATTTTTGGGGGGTGAGGGAGTGGAATGGGTATGAAAGCCTTTGGAAGAGGAAATGGCCAACTTCACCAGTGATGCCAAAGGATAGAACAGAGTTTTTGTAAAAATGATTGCAGCAGAGAAATCAAGGTGAAAGGCATAGTTCACTGGACTGAAGACTAAATAGAAGATGAGAAAAATGACTTTTGACAAACATAGACAATACCTATAGAATGTTTGTGAAAAAATAGGAACTTCTGGGGAAGGAAGAGATTTTGAGGTTATATCTTCTTCCCTTTTCTCTCTCTCTCTCTCAATGTGAATGAGTCACATTTTTTTTTAAAGTAGCTGGCATGGCCCAGATTTGGTGGTAGTGTTGATAATGGTAGAGAGAGGGCAAAGCTATGGTTGTATATCACACAAAAGTGCCTGGAGAGGGGCACCCTGGGGATAAGATTCACCCAAGAGGTGTAATCCAGAGGAAGTGATGCCTTTTCATAATTCTCTTTTCACAAGATGCCTCAGGTGCTAGTGGAGAGCCATGGTGAAGGGGCCTGGCATTTAGAAGTTGACTGAATGAGATCTTGAAAACATGGAAAGGAATAAAGTCCCTAGGAAGTGGCACCCATCTTACAAAGAAACCAGACAAGAGAGGAAAGGATGGGTGCAGCTGTGTGTCCATTGTCTGGCTCAGTGGTGAGAAGTTGGGACAGTTAACCTCCACTTTCATTCATTTCCTCTGTGCAAAAGGAAGAACGGTTATCTATTGAGAGGGTGGATGAGAGGAAGTTTGTGGAAAGTTGAAAAGTTTGAAACAGCCTCTGTGGTGAATTAGGGAGGGGGCCAAATTCTTACTGTGCTGTTCAATGTCAGTGATTCCTTATACAACTTTACCATGAAACGTGGCATTGGCAGGAAGACTGTTGCTCCTTAGTTGAAACATGTTTGAAATGTTTGCTGAACCTGTTCACTGAGTTAGTTGTATACGGTCGAATTGTCACAAATACATTGCTGTTTTTATCCGCCTTCTTATCTCTGCTTTACAAGCTCAAATACCGCTGGGCAGCAGCTCCTGGTTCTGAGAAGTCAGCTCTCTTCCTGTTTACCTCTGCAGTATACTACAGAGTCATTCTAAGGAGATACAATGAGTCTTGGGAAAATACCAGGAAACTGGGAATTTAAAAACAAGCAGGTCGGAGACATGAGAACTCTCTAAATGATGGGTTCTGAGAAAGTGAGAATGCTGACTAGGAGTTTGAGAAAGGGCTGAGGAGCCTCAAGGGATATTGTCAAAAGGACATCCTTGAAATGGTCTGGCCCGTGCATGGTAACTAGAACTTGAAAGGTTGATGTCTTCAAATACCTCCTTGCCTCAGGTTATGAGTAGTCTATTTTTTTTTTTAAGATGATGGCAAATGTGTGGGCAGACAATCCTCAATCAAGCTTCCAACTCCTCATTAATTTGTAATAGGGTCAATTGTTGTCACTAAATATAAAACGATCTACCTGCACTTAGAAAGGAATTGGCTCAGTACTCTGCGTGACCACACGGCATTCGTCTATTCCACTTCCCCCAGCTGTCTCTTCCTTTAAAACCTTCACACTGACATGCATACAGTGAGTGTACAGCAAGCAAAACTCCCACCTCTCCCGTGCAGTCCATGGAAGTTCGTGGTTTAGGCTTAGCTGTTCCTTTTCTTTCATGGCCCATCTTATTCCTCCCCCCACCTCTTCACCCTTTAGAAGACGCACACATAGTCATGGGTTCCAAGCTGTTCCTGTATCCGGAACAATATATTCTTAAGCACTACATGTATCTAAGATTTGTCTCGATGTGGTCCATTTATTTTAATTTGGGACTGTCAGCGGGAGAAAAAAAGAAGTAATTAAACTTGTGACTGGCACGAAAAAACATTTTAAGTCCTGACGCTGCAGCCTGATCCCCACTAGTTTCACTATATTTCTTCTACTTGTCAGATCAAAGTCTCAACTCCTAAAACTCAGCCATGCTTTGATTAATTACTTCATACAATGAATTTGCAAATTATAGTTCTACGTGATTTATGTCATTTTTAGCTTCAATCGGGTTTTGGGGGGGTTACTCTATTCGCTGAGCCAGTCAGCCTTCACCTTGGAGAAAGCATGTTTTTAAAATTGCATTACAGCGCTTTGTGCTTAGCAGAGAGTTATATATAAGGGTTTTCAATCATGGATTGCATCTCAACTAGAATGTGGAAAAACCTGTTATTCTCTTCGGAAATCAGATTTGGGGGAAAAAAAGATTTTCTTTCTACTATCTCCAAGTTCTCTGAGCTGCACCTCACCCACTCTCTTTTCCCCAAATGTCTCAATTTTTCTTCCTTACCTGCATAATTCATCTAGGCAATATAAAGCATTGTTTTTAGGCTCCCCCCCACTCATTTCTTCTAATTTCTTGTTGAGATAAATAAGGTTACCTTTATTTGACATTATTATACATTATTCCTCTCCAACATTAAAATTGGGCATTGATTTGGACAATGTGCAGTCCTTGTTTAAATTAAAGATATTTTAATTATTTTCTTCTACCATCTATCATCCTTATTTATTTATCATCTATCTATCTATCTATTTATTTATTTTCTACAATGATTGGGTGGAATGTCTCTCAGAAAAAGTTCACTGTAGCCTATGGTGTGTCCTTTGGAATACAAGGCCCCTCCTGCTTCCTCAACCCAGAGCCTTCATTGGAACTGTTAAAAAAAAAAATCTCCTGTCTGTCACCTGAATCCTTACCCTTGGGAATGTGGTTTCAGGTGGGGGCTGGCAGCCTCTTGGCCCCTGTGCTCTGAAAATACTAACTGAATAGGGACTGTGCTCATATCCCAAAGAGTCTGGGTCATGGTTTTTAGAGAGGGGGAGGGGATTTTATGGAGCAGGCAGTTGCATCGAAAACTGGTGACGAGGTAAAACTGGAATGGGGGAAAAAACAACATCCTGAAAATAAAGATCTTTTAAGAGATTGTCAACTGTTGGGCAAGCGGGTTCAGTTCACATTTACAACTCGCAAAGGTACATAGTTATAAACAGACCAAACCAAGGAGCTTGGGTCTCAAAATAAATATGTCAGCACAAGTAGTCATGCATTCATTTAAAGGAAATACTCATTACTGTGATATTAAGATCATAAATATTAATATTTTCCCTTTTTACTCAAAATTATATGCATGACAGAATTGTTATCCATGAGGCCAAAAGAGAATAACATTGCCAAGAATATTAAATAAAATATTTGTTATTGTGAAAGGGATATTAACCATAATGCAGCTGATATAGAAAATAGTGGGACAATCACCTATAATTCCATCTCCCTTATAAAATTACTCCTAGTGTTTTGAGTCCCTTTCTTTCCAGGTACTTCTTAAATGCAGATGAACTTTTACCTCTGATCAGAATTTTAAAATGTTTTTGTGTATTATTTATTTTTCATTAGATCATAAACATTTTTATATTACTTTTAGTCTGCACAATATTTCTCTAAGTAAATACACTCTAATTTGCCTGACCATTTCACTATTTGGGGATATTTAATTTTAGAATTTTTTTGAGATTGTTGCTAGAATGAACAGCTTGGGGCATGTAAGTATTTTAGGTTAATTTTTTAGGCTAGATTCTCATCAGTGCAATTCCTGGGTAAAGGTTCTTGGTATAGCTACTGCCAAATTATTTTCCTGTTAAAGAGTTTCATTAATTTATAATGCCAAGGACAGTATATAAAACACCAATCTTACCACATTTTGACTGATGTTTCATTATTGTAACTTTAAAAACTGATTTATTTATTTACTGGTGAAATACTTTTCTTTAATCTTTCTGTCTGATTATTTGTGAGGGTATAGCTGTTCCCTATGTAACTTATTAGTTGTGGGTCCACCTTCCTGAATTATCTACTCGTGATCTTTCTCATTTAGCTACCCACTTCCAGATGTCTCTTACTCAACACTTCTCTTCCCAACTCGAATGATTAATTCTCAACCCTCATCTTACTGACATATTTGATTATTCCTCTTTCTTGTAACATTTTCTTCATTTGGCTTCTCTCACACCACCCTCTCTCGTTTTCTCCTCTTATTGGCACCTTCTCGGTCTCTTTTTTGGGCGTCAATTCCTCTACTGCACCTTGAAACTTTGGGGTTTCTTTGTTCTGCACAGTCTTTTCACTTGCCACCCTCTTGCCAGATGAGCTCATCCGTCCTGGTGGCTATAAATACAATTCATGCATAGATGACTTATATATTCAGCCAAATCTCTCCTCTGACTCATATTTCTAATTATCTACAATATGTCTCTAAACATCTCAAAGTTAACATATCTGAGACTGAACTGCTAATTTCCCCCAAACCTGTTTCTCTCCATCTTCCCCACCTTAGTAATGGCATCCCTACCCACTTGGTTGCTCCAGTGAGAACTTTTGGTTGTCCTCTTTTATGCCTTCTTTTCTTTTCCGCTCATTCAGCAGGCCTTATAACCCTGCCTCTGAATTTGTCTATTTCCTTCCATCTTCACTGATACCTCCATAGTTCAGGCCATTGCCGTTTTAGCTAGTCACCTCTCTGCTCCTCATTTCATTGGTCATTATGCAGATGAAAGCTGTTTTAAAAACAAAATTAGGTGGTGTGTCTCCTCTGATTATTATCCTTTAAGAGCTTTCCTTTGCACTAATAATAAAATCTAAATTCCTTGATTTGTCCCATAAGACCAGGCATGATTTACCCCGGCTGACTATAGCAACCTTCTTTCTTGCCTCTTTTCCTCTTACTGTCCAGCCATATCTATCTTCTTGCCCTCCCTCAGGCATGTCAAGCATGGTCCTGAATCAGGGACTTAGCTGTTCCTGGATCATGGGTTTCCTGAGTCTTCACCTGGATCTTAGTTTTGCTTTAATGTCACTTTCCCAGAGAGAAGTTTCTACACTTCCTTATCTAAAATATTTCCTCATCTTTTTCAATTTCTGTAATAACATTTTTTTCCTTGGTAACCTTATCACAGTTTGTACCATTCATCATTTCACTGGCTTTTTAATTGTCTCCGTTCTGAACTGTAAGCTCCATGGGGCAAGGGCCATGTCTATGTTATCTCTTTTAAAAAAAAAAAGTGTTTTTAGTGATTTTAAAAAGAGAGGAAGGGAGAAGGGGAAAGAGATCGAAATATCGATGAGAAAAAAAACACTGATCAGCTGCTTCCTGTACACAACCTGGGCATGTCCCCAGACCGGGAATCGAACCGGTGACCTCTTGGTTCATGGGTTGAGCTCAACCACTGAGCAACACTGGACAAGCTATGTTATCTTTCGACAGTAGGGAACCACTGAGAGGTTGGGATGGTTGGACTGGGGTTTGAGAAGATCATTTGGCAGAGCCTGGAGAATGGATTCCAGGAGTACAAACTTGGAAACCAAGGAACCCAAACGGATAACAATTGAAACCTTGAGGCTAGAGATGACGAGAGTCCACGCTAAGGAGATAATATATCTAATATACTAAGTACAATGCTGGGTGCAAACACCAAAAGAGTCCATTCAAGTGGCATCCACAAAACCCTGCTTTGTAAAAACAGATGCAGTGGATTGATAGAGACAGAAGATGGATTACTTAAAGCTTCAGACAGAATGTGAGAGAGCTGAGGCAAGCAGGTGTTGAAGATGCTTTCGGATGCTTGCTATGAAAGAAAGGAGAGATAAGGTGGTAAGAAGAGGGGAGGGTGGGACTGTAGGAAGGATTTCAAGTTTAAAGGAAGCAGCTCGAGAATATGTTCATATTCTGTAGGGGGCACAGATGGAACAGAGAGGGACAGGTTGGACACAGAGGAAAAAATAGGCCCATAGCAAGCAAGTCCAGTTTGTTTGGATGATGTCACCCGGGTTCGGAAGAGGTGACAGTCTTGAATGGGACAATGGAAACACTTCTTTTTCTTTGCGACTGAAGCAATGAGGTGATGGCGGGTGCAGAAATAGCTAAGTTGGCAGTATTGTCATTAGCGTTGTCCTTCTTCTTCTGGTTTTGGGGAAAGCTCCTTGCGGATGGGACGTCTTTCATTGGCATCTTCTCAAATGCCGACCTCATTTCTGAGCACAGAGAAGTCCATACATCATAGGTGACTGTGGGAAGTGGGGTTTTAATCCTGTAAAGCATATTCACACCGACTTGTTCAAACTCTAAAAACCACTTACAAGCCACATGCATCACGTCTCTAAGCCAAGAGCCAGCCTCCCAGATCGCGATTTGTCAGGCCATTCTGGATCCGTTGTTCTCAGCATTCCACAGCTGGACGGCATTATGTGCTTCACGGTCTCAAAACATTTCTCCAACCCGCTGGGCCTTCTTTTCAGGAGAAATAGGCTTGCCCTCCCTTTGGCTCATTTATTAAAGTGGGAAGAGCAACAGCCTATGAGGGGGACTGGCGGCTTTATTTTTCTTACACCAATGACGATGATATGCGACCACGCCCACCAAGACACTGCTACATCATTTCTGCACGTTCCTTTCAGATCTGTGAGCCCAGGAAACATGCAAGGAAGCTGCGGAGGACCATGATGCAGAATGAAAGCTTCCTGTGTCTTCATAGTGAACTGTACAAATGAGTCCTGGTGTTAAAAAGGTAGTCAGACCACAGTGTTTTACTGTAAGTGGACGTGACCGCCTGTGGCAGCATGCTACCCTCAGAGCTCTGAATCCTGATGGCTATTAGCTACCTCTCATTTGACACTTGTTAACGTGGAAGAAATAAAAAAAAATAGAGTGAGGCTCTGTCTATCTCTCAGTGCTTCCTTTGCTCTAACTTCCCGTTCAAAAGGAGGATTTTGTTCCCAATGTGAAAGTTATTTTCTCTAGACCCCATCCACTGAATTGTGTAGTGGCCTCTCCTTAATCCTGATGGGATATTATTACTGGCTGAATGGGCTCAGGCAAGCCATGGCAGCTTCAGGAAGAAAGGTTCTTTAAGTGATTAATTTCAGCAAAATGTGTGTGTGTGTGTGTGTGTGTGTGTGTGTGTGTGTGTGTGTGTGTGTATGTGTGCTGAAGCATTCAATGTGCTGAGGTCATGAGCGTCTGCTGATACTCCAACATGGGGTTGTTTTTTTTTTGGAGGGGGCAACATGCCTCCTAAGGTCTGAAGCATCAACAAATCTCAGAATTCATAGCAAGTGGAATTAAATAAGAAGTTTGAGAATGCAGTGGTGATTCATGCATGCTAATTGCCTTACATTTATAACTTGCATAAATATGTTCAAAGTTGTTTGGAAATGTAATCCAATGACATAGATTCTGCCTCTAGACCGTTGAAAATATCTGCATTTTTTTACTTACCTTTTGGCACCAATGTGACACCAATAATCAAGTAGGAATAGATGAAAGTGGCCCATAAGCCTATAGCACAGCAGGCAAATATTTCACCAAGGGTCTTGGCATGGTGAATATCACCTCTGCCTATCTGCTTTGTGAGTCAGGCCACTTGACTGGGGCTATGATAGCATGTGTTCATTCTCAGAATTAGATAGGCTCTTTCAGCATAGTGATCCGACCGGTGTCTGAATGACTGTTGCCTTCCCACACCAGTAGTCAACCAGTGTGTTGGAACATTCCCTTTTACATCTATTATACTTTATGGATATTATAAGAAATAAAGTTAACCTAACAATAGCTGTTGTTAACATTTTGCTTATTTCCCATTTTAATGACACATAAACAACATGGGAAATATATCATGTAGGATTTTACCTTTTTTTCACATAATATTGCACCATAGGCATATCTCTTATTCATGAAGAAAACTCTAATGCCTCATGCTACTGTAGTCCACTGAACCAATGTACCAAGAATGCACCAATAGTGTACCAATAATATATCTATTTATTCTCCTGATGTTTGCCATGATCAATGTTTTCATTTACTACTGTAAATAATATTGTTATAGATGTGCTTGTGACTGAATGTGCCCATCTCTATTTCCTTAAGATAAACTCTTAGTGTTTTAATGCATATTCATTAAATACTTTTAGGAAGGATGTACCAAATTATAGACCTAATATACTTCTTTTTCTAAAGAAGAATATCATCATTGTTATCAAAAATTTTAAAGCCGTTTGTTAATTTGATAGGAACTAAATGATGCTCCATTGTTTGAAACTATAGTCTATGCTTACGAGTGAGAGCAATCATTTGTCATCATCCTCTTGAAAATTTTCTGTGATTCATTTATTTATGCTCATTTTTCTTCTTTTAAAAAAGATAAAATGATGCTATATATTTCTCTTGATCTAGCTCAGTCATTCTCAACCTTGGCTGCACATTAGAATCACCTGTGGGGACTTTTAATAAAGATACGAATGCCACACTCCTCCCCAATGTTTCTGATTTAATTGGCCCAAGTTGGGGTACTAAGATTGGCTTTTTTAAGCTCCCCAGGTAAATCTGTGCCAGAGTTAAAGTCCCCTGATCTAGACTTCTAATAATAACCTGCTCTCTTGTTATATTTTTTTGTTTACTTTAAAAAAATTTACAGATTTTATTTTAAGTCCAAGCATGGGCTCCAGAGATCTTAAGGTATGTTCTCAGAATCCAGACTTTCAGGGTTAAAAAGCTGCCTTTGTCCTTTATGAACAATGTCATCTTGAGCAAGTCATGTTATTTCTCATAACCTCAGTTTTCTCTGCTGTAAAGTGGGTTAATTTATGGTATATCTCATCCTTTGTTAGAAAGATTAAATTGGTTGGTATTTGTAAAGCACATGCAACAGTATTTATTACATTGCAGACAAAAGTATAAACATTTTTCTTTTATTATTTTTCATGGTTTTATTCCGAGAAATTATTTTTCTATCCTGAGATCGATCAGATGAATACTGCTGTATGTTCTCTCCTAAGCTTTTTGGTTTTATTTTTCTCTTTCTCGTTGCCTCTGAAGTCTCAATTTCACTGAGTCCTGGGATGAAGTTGATACAGAAGGAAATAACAAATCCATCAGGCTCTAAAGGGCTAATGTACAATTTCCCTTAATCCGCATTCCACCTCAGCCACTTATTTCTGGTTTTGGGTACCAGTAAAATTTGTTTTCTGATACTATCTCTTGAATTTCATCACCCATGTAAAATGACTTTAATGTGTACTTTGCTGTATTTTGAAAGCATGTCCTCTGCTTGCTTTGGGCCTCATCAATCCATGTTCGTCTACACACCCCTCTAGATCTCAAAGACAGACCAACTGTCAAGAGGCTGCAAATTGCTTTCCAAATACCTAATGATGACAGGTTCAACATACCTCTGCAGAAATCAAAGGGAAACAATATTATTGCAGTCACATGAGTGGATGCAAAATAACTGAGAGCCATTATTACAAAGTATTTTATTTCCATAGTATCCGGAAAAGGTGCTTAATGATATGAAGATTGGAAATTTGATTAAGGGATTTTGAAATGAGCCATAATAACATTATGAAAAAGCACATCTTGGTAGCTTTTGTCCTCTCACTTGTCAACACCGTCTGCACATGCATTCATTCCTTCCTTTAATTCCCCCATATGTTGGATGCCAACCTCATTGTTTGAATTCATAAATTATACTGCACAATAAATTAAATGAAAGGAGTTGAATAGCTGCAAAAAACATTAACATTTTTACGAATTTCACTTTGGGGAAGAGTATAAACATCTTCTTTGTCTTTAACTTGTCAATTTCCCATTAGCTCTGTAGGAGCAGCTTGTGGAGCATAACTTGCTTTCAGGAGTGATAGCATCAGCAAACACCGGAGAGAGGGTTGAGATGTGCTCAGCTGTAACTACGACGCCAGATATTGGGAGTTTCTGTTGGTGTGTCTGAGTCAACCTCATTTCTGTGGTCCCTGTCTTTATTTCCCAAGATGCTACAATTGTGCCTGAGGCTAGTAAAATGCATGGCTATCTTAAAAGTACCAAGGACTCAATCCAGTTTAACAAGTCTGTGTTTAGTTGCATTGCTTCGATCTTTTAAAATAGAATCATCAAAGACTTCTATAATGGGTATGTTTTGTTTGTTTTTTTGTTTGTTTTGCTACGAGTCTCCAAAATCAAGAAATAGTGTGCTTTTTTAAACTTTTGTGGGTCTCATATTTTTAGATATGGAATTCTTAAAATCACAAGTGCTCATATTTGCAAAGCTACTGCGAGACCTAATACTGGACTTTAAGCCTGCTGCTTAATTAAAAATCTGGCATAGAGAAATGTTTGCTGAATGACTGAAAAGTTATTTGCTATATTAAACTACAATAAATGTGTCATCTGGGTCATTGACTTATGTGCCATTGATTTACTAGTAGTAAGTCTAATAGCCCATATAAACGAAAAATATTGGACTACACTGTCCTCTATTATATGTTGAGTCAGATTTCTCCCAGTCATCATAATAAAACTACTGTAAATTGCATTAATACCTGGAGGCCGCTGGGGTACCCTTAGAGCAAGGAGACTGTGTTGATTAAATTTCCGCTCCCGCAGCTTCTGAAAGTCTTTAACTCACTCCCAAGGAGTAACACGAGCCGTAGGAAAACCTAGCTGTCCGGATTCTCTTTTTCATGGCAATAGGCTCACGATGGGGGTAGGGTGGGAGAAGAACAGTTATTTTTCACCGACTCCAGCCCCTGCAGGAAGACTCCTGTTCCAGTGGTCACGTTTCTCTTGTTTACTGGCTGTGGTCGTTTCTGTTGCGTAGTTCTTTTGTTTTCTGTGGGTGTAATCTCTGTTGCACATGGAGTTCAGACAATGCAGATGACCCTGTCTTCGTTGCTCAGAGTTCTCTGTTAAGATATTGTTGTCCCTCACTTGGCTCAAGTCCCATTTTAGTAGGAGAGAGAAAAAAAGAAACAATGGAGACAAATTTAGACACTGATGGGAAAAGAAATTCAGTTCACTGTCCACCCAGCCCTCTGAAGCTACACCCACCAGGCGATTTCCTGTAAGGTTCTCAGGGATTCCTAGCCAGGCACAAGTGCCCCTGAAACACAAGGCAGACTTAGATGATTAACTTGTGGCTCACCCGGTCCATGTAAAGTACACATCCCAGGCATCCCTATCGTAAAAAACAAATCAAAACAAAAACTACCACCAACACACACAGAGAAATCACCACGTATTCCAAACAGATGCAAGATTAATCTCTGTTAACATCTAGACTTGATGGTTATCAACTTATTTTCCCAACAATTTGAGGCCAGTATCAAACCTTGCACCAGATGCTTCTTAAGGCTGTCCACATCCACTAGCCTTTGTCCTCTGATGGTGGGAAAAGTGGGTGTTTCTATTTGCACCCCTTTTCCCATTCTGAATGAACACTTTCATCTCATTTATTTGTGAGCTCTCAGGTCCCCCTAATTCTAGACAATGTAAATTTACTCAGTGATGTGAAGAGATATTTATCAACATGTAAGATAGATGACTGATTTCAAAGGTATCCGAACTGTGTGCTATTTCTGCTGGGATATATGTGTCTGCTGTGGTGGCCTAGATAATAAATGCAATAAGCAATGACTGCAATCTCCTCTTGGGTGATCTTATTAATGATCTGTGAAACTAGACACATGCAGTCATAAATACATAATACTATTTCACATGGGAATAGTGTCTGGTTTGAAGTCATCTATCACATTGCTGGGATGTCTCATTTGGGTAGGCCATTGTGTGTCTTCTGCTTTTTAATATCTTTAATAATTTGTACATATTTTAGTGGGAAATTCAACTGGTAGATACATCAGCATTAGTACAATTATACAGTTCTTAAATTTCAGGCAGATTTAAAATCTCATAGATTCTACATGTTTATACTAGACATAGTTATTTGAGCATCTTTATGTACCAATATAACATATTTTACTTAATTTATGTGGCTGCAACTTATTGAACACAGCATTCTAGGCCTATAGGCTTTTCTCCTCATCTTGGTTCCTGGTGGAATCATTTCCCTACCATTGCTTCTCTCCTTAGATCTCCACTTCTTAAACGTAGAAGAAGGAGGACAGAGTGGGAGGCAGAGGGGACAGAAGTAATAGCAGTCAGTTGTCCATAATCAAAGGAGGAAATTGTAAGACCAAAATTCCAGACATCTTTTGTAGCATAAATGAGCACATTTTGCTTGAAAGGTATTGGAAACCCAGCAATGTGAAGAGACTGCATCATGAAAACTAGAAATTTTAACCTTTGACTCTCTCTGTTTCTCTCTCCTTCCATTCTCTGTGCAGCATTTATTGGTTCTTGTCCAACATAATCTTGCCAGGACAGCTCAGAGCTGTCTTTGCTCGGTGATGCCTGACATGTACAATAGCCCAGCTGACCTGTACCTCTTCACCCCCACACCCCCGACAACTCGCCATCTCATTTCCAATCTCTGTAGGTTGCATTTTTTCTCCCTTCATCTTTTTAATCTTTCCTTTTTCTGGGTTGTCATCAACCCTTTTAGTAGCAACTGCACCACTTGCTGCCAAATTTTTAGGATGTAAATTTGAAATAAGATTGTACTACGACATATGTGACCAAGTTATGCTATGGAGCTAAGATATGAGGCAATGTAGAGAGGGGTCAAAATGAGTTAGGAATTTATACTGCATTTTGTTTGTATTACCTAATATTTCAGCTAAAGATTTTATAAAGGTAATAATGATTTTATATTAACTCTTTATTGTATGTTCTTTTGAAATGCTGCACCTCCCTATTTATTTGGTACAGTGAATATATGGTGAGATCATTGTTACTTCTTCCTCATGGGAGGATGTATACAATCTGTGACAAAAGCTTATCTCAGTCTCCTAGCTAAGTTATCTCCTTAATCACAGGATTCCATAATCACAGGAAAAGACAGAACAGTCTGTGAAAGACTATAGAGGAGAATTTAGAACAGGGTTACTCAACAATGGGTACTATTGACATCTTTGGTTGGTTAATTGTTTGTTGGGGGTTGTGCATTATAGGTGTTTAGCAGCATCCCTGGCCTCTACCTATTAGATGCCAGTGAAACACAACCCCCACCAATACTTTGGAAGTGACAATCAAGGTCTCCAGGCATTTCCAAGTGTACCTTGGGTTGTAACATTGCCCCCATTCGAGACTCACCTAATAGGTTAGATCATGCAGCAGTAATTGCCTCCTCGCTGCTCATGAACATTCGTTAGTTCTGCATTAGAGCATCTGAACTACAGCTCCCTTATCCTATACCTCTTGTCCCAAGAGCTTTACACACTTCATTGTTTCAATTGTTCTGCTGAAATATTACCCCCATGGAGGGATCTTTCCTGACACATTTTCTTAAATGAACCCCAACCCAGCCAGTTCTGCTGTGTCTCTCTTAGCCTACTATATTTTATTTCTAGCATTCATATATTTTTATTTATTTGTTTTCTATTGGCCTCACCCAACAGACCCTTGAGGGCTAAAATTTTAACTTGTTCACAAATGTATTCTATGCAATACCTGAAATGTAGAATGCTGGCATACATGTATTTGTTGAATGAATGAATGAATGAATGAATGAATGAATGAATGAGTAAGTCAATGAACGAGCAACTGAATGACTTAGCCATCCTGGCTCAGGAAAGGCACCTGCTTGTTGGAGAGAAGTGCATGAGAGAATTTGTTTGCTCATGTTCAAGGCTGGAGCCCTCACAAATCTTTCAGATTCTATTCTTTAATAATTGGTTAAGTTCCTGAATTCATCCCACCATGGAAGATTTATCAGAAAATAATAGGTTCCCACATTCAAGTTGAATAGGTTTTTGGTATTTAATCTTTCTTTCCCATGGAAAAAGAACATTATGAGACTATTGTTGTTCCCTTTTCCTTTTCTAAATTATTCTAAATCATTATCAAGATGGTGACGGAAGTGATGCTAGGGATTAAACCAACAACTCCCTCCCTAAGTCAAATTTTGGCTCTTTAATTAAAAGAAAAAAAATATATGTATACATGGAATATACATGAACCCATATAAGGAATACATATAGCTTGTATTTGTATGTGCACATATGTATACATGTGTATATATGTATGTGTGGAATATGTGTATGTGCATATATGTATGTATGTATGTGTATATGTATACATAAAACACATATATACTGTAGGTATATGCTTTTTTTCTTTTATTTTTCTGACCTAAAAGAGAATGAAACAAGTTGTGGGAACAAGCTGGTACAAAACATACCGGAACTCTTAGTGTTTACCTGCACCAAGAGCCTCCTTCTGGTGAGGAGAACTGTGGTCTTTCGAAGAGCTTCATCATTTGTATGGACCCCATTGCATATGCACTTAGAATCTTGAAACATGCTGTTGCTAGGGAGGATTGTGCAGTGGCTTGTGGACAAGGCTATTTCCTGTCTCCTGGAAGCATTTGTCATCTCTGTGCCACCCTTACGCTCTCTTTAAGGAAGGATGGCTTTATGATCTGGGCAAGGTCTATGCAGGGGTGGGCAAACTTTTTGACTGGAGGGCCACAATGGGTTCTTAAACTGGACCGGAGGGCCGGAACAGAAGCATGGATGGAGTGTTTGTGTGAACTAATATAAATTCACAGTAAACATCATTACATAAAAGGGCACGGTCTTTTTTTTTTTTTTTTTTTTTTTTTAGTTTTATTCATTTCAAGCGGGCCGGATCCAGCCCGTGGGCGTAGTTTGCCCACAGCTGGTCTGGTCAGACTGCCTGGCATCAAATCCAGCCTCCGCCATCTTGGTAAACTCCAGGCCTTAGTTTCATTATCTACAAAATGAAAATCCGTAGTTGTATGTACCTCCCAGGGCTGTTGGGTTATTAAAGACATCAAGTGCCCTGGAATTCTGGGTTAAGTAAATTCTGTAGATACTGGCTAGAAATATTTTCTGTTTCAGCTGCACTCAATGTTGGCTTATTTCTAAGTAGGAAATGAAAAAAAATTGACAGTTATTTTTCCATTTAAAAGTAGTAGTATAATTCTCACTTATGTAAGTACTATTTGTTCATTATAGAAAAATAAACAAAAATGTAGAGGAAAAACATGACTTGTAAATCTTCAACATTTATGTATTTCTTCCTGTGTGTGTTCTGTTTTGTGTGTGTAGACAGAAGGAAACTAACTTATATTTCCTTTTTAACAAATAAATTCATTGTTTCTTCTCCTTATTAATTAATTATAGAGATTTTTATAAACACACACACACACAAGAATAAAAAATAAGCCACTGTTGTCCTGTCATCCAGGAGTCACTACACAAAGCTAATATGTTACAGTTTTCTTAAAAGAACTATGACATTTTTCCCACACATAAATTTTTATTTGTTTTGAAATCTGATTTTTATATGGGGATCTTTTTTATCTGCCAAGGAAACAAGAAAATGAAATGGATAAAACTCAGAGAACTGCTCTAAAATGACTTTAGAAAGGACCCATGCATGGAGTCAACATTTTGTGAAGTGGAAAAAACTCAGCCTTGGAAATGAGACTGCACCTGGGTCTGATGCTTCATTGCTCATGAGCTGTGTGGTTTCCAGCATAGCCTCTCTGTGCTGCAGTTTTCTGAGTAGTCAGAGATAATAATCAATTAATTGTATGGATTGCAGACAAAGTGGGACATAACATAACCTTGGCTTATATTAATTCTTTCACATCCCCCCCACCTCCCCAATCCAGGGACATTTGAGGGCACACCTGGCACCAAATTCCAATCTGCTTGTATTGTCAGCAGAGAAATTTCTAGTCTTCAACCATCCTGCTTGTGTGTTTTTTAAGTTGGAATGGGGGCTTAAAAGACATTTTCAAATGTTATAGTTAAAATTCTCAATCTGGAGGTTCCCCATAAATGCATACTGCCTATATTAGAGCTCAGGGCGCCGCATTAAGTCCATAGCCCCAGGTGGGAAGGTGTAGGAGGTTGGGTAATTTCTAATCTCCTGGATAATGACAGTGGCAGACTGAGCTCACTATTAGAGCTACTGATCTGAAACCAAAGATGAACTTTTTGTTGACCACCCTTGGTTGGCCAGTTCCATGCCCTTTATCAAGTTTTCTATATGAGGATCCTTCATATGAAAAATATGATTCTTTTGCTAAAAAAGTTCAGAAGCAACAGCTGTAAATAATATTATCGTTCTAAAGAATTTCAGAAACTTAAAAGCATTTCTTATGGGTTCTGTTAATAATGTTCAGAGATATTGTTTTCTTCTGAGTGCTTAGATGATGTTCCAATATACTGTCTGCCTGGTATTTTTTTATAGACTCCATTCGAGCTCACTCCCCTGCCTTCCTATTTTAATAATGTGTGTGTGTGTGTGTGTGTGTGTGTGTGTGTGTGTGTGTGTGTGTGTTTGTGTGTGAGATATTTCTTTTTAAAGTATGGATGGCCTTAACGATACCTGGTGTTTTCCAAAATTATATGTGGTTTGTTCTTGGACTTCTCCTACTTAGGTATTGTTAAAAGGCAGTTTGGACAAAAGTATGAGACATATGTTTTTGAAAATGTTATACAGTATGGGGAAAAGTTAATAATTTAATGCTAAGTGAAAAAAGCATGATAGCATTCTATAAAATATTATCTCAATCCTTTAAAATTTAATGCCCTCACACACATATGTAAATAACCACTAAATTTGCTAGTTGAGTGCAACGAATTAATCATTTCACTGTAGGGTGGGATTTGAACAGTTTCAGGTGTTGTTCCATAAACCACTCAGTATTTTCCAAATTTTCTGTGATGGACCTGCAGAGCCCTTAGGAAAGAAGATAATTTTACAGGGATCATTTTTGTTTTCCCAGATGATTAAATCATTCCTGCATTTCTCAGAAATTATATCTACTTTATCATCAGAACATATTTTTCATAACACATAAGTTGTTTTTCATATGTATGCTTAATTTATTTGCCATATTAGAAATAACTTGAAGTCAGGAATTGAATCTTCTATCACTATTGAATTGCCTCTATCTACAATGCTCAAAAATGCAGTTGGGTGATCTACTCAACTATGTCAGAGTGAAGACAAAGATGTTTAAGTAATAATAGCTCTTTCTTCTCCTCATCAAATTTATTGATCTTTCATGATTACATAAAAAACACACACACACACACACAAATTCTAAAACGGACTCAGGCAAAGCTGTTATTGGATTGTTAGTGTGAAATGGATGAGCTAAAAGTTTTAAGCATGAAAGAGGTGATGCCCCAATTTTTCCATTAGGATGCCCAATTATGGATGATTCTGATGTTTCACATGTACTTGATGCAGAGAATTTTATTTCTGTGCTGTAGTTACTTAACCAGTAATTAAACCAACTTTGATATATGCCTATGATATAATTAAGTAAATGCCAAAATTCCCATTTACCTCAAAATATGTTACTTTCCCCCTACTTCCTCCCTCCCCCAAAGGGTTCTGTCTTGCTGCCAGAACTTTCTACCCAATTAAGCCAACATTTGTGGGGTTAAGTTAATTGTCTGTAGCATGCTTCCATTAAAATGTAAGTATACTATATGAGCGAGGAACCATTAATACATTAGAGTCTACTGATACCTTATATCTGTCACACATGTCAGATTAGTTCACCAACCAGCAAGAGCAGCATTCTACAAGAATAGGACATATAACAGGTATATTTTAAGGATAGAACTAAAGAGATCTAGGGCATAAGGAAAGTCCTGTAGTACAGACTTGGAAGGAGAAATCTAGCTAGTCAGGGTTAGGATAGGGCTCCTGTTGGTTAGAGATTGCAAAAGGATTGGGTTACAGACCCTACAGACAGTTTTCTAGGTGAGAAGTACTGTGGATCCTACATAGGCATATAGATTGGCTCACATATTTGTCTTATTTATAGAGCATGCTGTTTCTCAATTCCATGTGGCTACAGATGCTCTCTCCATTGGAACAGTACTGGTCCAAAGTGGAAAGTATTGGGGACAAAGATATGTAGTCAGCGCTCTCCTCAAGCGTGAGAAATGCAGTGTTAATAGCAGTACCCAGAATCTCTGAGTACCATTGTTTGCCCAGTTAGCGAGCAGAAATACTTCTGACTCCTCCTTACACACACACACACACACACACACACACACACACACACACGGAAAATTCTTCCTGATAGAAGGGGAGGGAAGTCAAGTTGCTAATATGAAGCTAGCAATAATATTAACAATACTCATTAGATAATCAAATTAGATTACATGAACAAGCTGAAACCTCAGATGAACTCCCAAGGAAAGGCGTTCACATGGTTGAGAGAAGCCGAAAGTTCTTGTGAGAGCAACTTGTCAGGGTGAAGTTGGAGGAGGTTAAGTGGTTCCCCAGGAGATTTAAGCCACACAGCTAGCTTTAAACACCGAGTGACTTTGAGGAAGAATCAGTGAAAGAAAAAAGGATTTTGAGTAGAATATAATATTTTGAAACATACTAACTTAAATGTACAGCTGAAGGACCAATGAAAGGCATAGCTTTCATTTTCAAATGTGACCTCGTAGAAAAGATTTACCTGAGAAGAGAATGATGACATGGTAATTAGCCAGCTGGTGCTCAACGTGTGCATTTCAGGGAGCCATATACACCCTGCCATTTTCCTCACTCTCTGTGGCTAAGTCAGAATCAGTGTTTCAGCTGTTGCTAAGGGGTCGGACATGTTGTCTGGCAAAAGTACAGGTCCTCTGCCAAGTAACTAGATCTCACTCTTGCTAAAGGAAGAACATTGTTCACTAAAATAGTTTGTCTTTTGATGCCAAAGGAAATCAAATTGTAATCAAGGGCTGAGAACGGACTGAAGTCATCAAGGCTGTCTTGCTTCAGATTTGGCAACCTCACATGTTCCCAGGCTTACTTAATATAATTTACTTTTACAAAAGGGAGAGGCTTTATTGCATTGGAAATTTGTTTTAATAATGCCTAAGTGAACCACTGATGGGATGGCCAGCATCTCAGTCCATGCTCCTATGCCTTTCAAGGACATAGAAGAACAGATAAAGAGGAATTTAGGTTTTTGGTAGAACAACTCAAAAGAGCGGGAATGCATCGGAGTGACTTGTTAAGCATTATATAACCACATTGCAATATATCATACGTGCGAATGTATGTTTGGTTTTCTGAGTTTTGCAGGTGGTGGGAGATAAGAGCAAGGAATGAAAGGGCATAAACCTTTCTTTGTCGCCCCGTGATTTCCTCCTCCTCCCCTAAGGATCCAATTTGAATTAAAGCTAAATAGTGATTATTAAACGCATCCTCTATAAGATTCTTCTCAAGTATGCTGCTGTCTCATTTAACCATGACACCACAATTTTAAAGTTATATTTTCCCTACTTTAGGAATTCAAAATCGAGGCTCAGAGTAGTTAAGTAAAAACCTACCCAGTAGCAGAGCCAGTTAAGTTGCAGAGAAAGCTAGAACCGAACCCTAATGTTATGTTCCCTGTGTTGTGCTTGGTGTAAAAGTCAAGGAAGGGGGGAAATTGAGTAAAGAAAGTTTATATCCACTGCCAAGCTTGCCCTGAGAGCTGCTGTGCCCACAAAGGCCATGTCTGTGCTAGTAAATGAAGTGAAGAACTGACGCAATGTGTTCGGTGCTCCACAATGTGTTTCCATGGGTGGCTCTTGAGGAGCACAGGGCGATGTGCTGGCCTCCGTTTCAGTCATCTGTGTAATTGTTGTCTCATTTTCCTTTGCCTTTATAGTCAAGGTCACAAGTAGAGCAGTAAAAGCAATGCTTTGAATCCAACCATACAGGGCAATGTAGGGCGGTTTATCTTGGATAAGGAAGGTTTTGGAATATGCAAAGTTAGAAACCTCCCTTGAACTTTGTAATGAAATTCCCAGACCTGGTGGGAATCAGTGAATGTAAAAAGCAGGGGGGAAAGGAATTTCTTCTCACCTCCAACATACAGAAGGGAAAACATTTTCCAGATTTGAAGGCATAATCCAGTAATATCTGATTTATTTACAGTATTTATTGTTTTAGGAGAAAAACATTCATTTTTATCAAGCTGGAAAACAACAGAGAAGACTGTTGTTGTTTACATTTTTAGGATGTAGAAGTGGCCTTTAAGTTATTTAATCTATTGTTACAGTCATCAAGGTTTACTCACACAAGGGATAAAAAAAAAGAGAAAGAAAAGTAATTTAATGCCCTAATTAGCTTATATGGAAGTCAGAGGGTAATCTGTGAGGCTCAGGCTTACCAGCTCCAGTTTTATTTGTTTTTTAATTTAATTTGATTTCATTTAGCAGTGCACCACATTTTAGGAGCACAGCCTGCTAAGCTAAAAAAAGACAGCAACAAAAAAGCCTCATGCTTTGAGGACTAATGGACCAGGATGTTTCATTATAACATCATAACAAGCTTTATATATGGAACCCGTTGGCATGGAGTCATGAATGTTAGAAGCGGCTACTATAAAACAAAATCCCTTACATAAGCATCTGATTGCCAAGCTGTCCTCTGCTCTTCACTCAGCAGCTTTGTAGTATTTTGGTTAACGGAGCCAATGTACTTTCTTCCGCATAAAGGAAATTATGATTCCACTGGAGGCTCAAAGGGGAAAATTAAACTCATCAAAAATCTGATTCAAGTAGGCATTTTCTTTGAAAATGTGAAGCATGCTTTGATGCATCCCGATCCTTTGCCCAGGGTGCCACGGAGGGCAAGTTTGACTCTTGTTTTCCGAAGGAATCATTTATATTGTTTAATCCCAGCCTCCGAAAAAGAAGGGGGTTTTCTCCTCTAGGCCGAGGGAGGTAAGAAGGACATGGAAAACCTAAACAGGAATCCTTTGCAGCTGCTCTAAAGTGGAACACAAAACAGTGCTGAAAACAAGGCAACTGAGGAAGCAAAGGTCAGCCGCAGAGGAGCAGAGGGGTGTGAGTCCGAGGCCCATTTGCGGAACTGAAGCCACTCAATTTCCGTCGGAGGGACACCTCTGACCCTTCCTGCTGGAGGAGGTTGGACCAGGCAGCTGGCCTTTGATCGACCGACAACATCCTCTGGGTGAGCGCCCCTGAGCCAGAACTGACAGCCACTTGTGGAAATGAAGATGAGTAATGCTCCCCTGGTGACAGAGACATTCTCTTCATGTCTTCCACGAAAGTTTATGGGCAGCGATTGTCTTTTATGATAATGAGAACAAAGTGCATCATGGCTCATGTCAGGAGTGTTTCCCCCCAAGCGAAAGAATTGTTTTCCATCTTTCCATGTGTTGCATCCTCAGGAAAGACATTTGGGCACAGATTTCCCCAAAGAAAACCTTCCTTCAGATACATTTTAATAATAGACGAATATACCTGAAAGAACAACAACTATTTATAGAAGCCCTGGAATAGCTTTCATGTTGGACAAAGAACCATCCAGGAAACTCTACCGCGGCAAGCAGACAGTGGCTAGGACTTTTTCCTTGAGATTATTAAATAAGCAATAGCCCTGTGATCCTGGGAAACAGCCCCGAAGTGAAGCTGGTGGTTGTTACCCATAATTCGGGTGGTGGTATGACACTGGTTTTATGGGATAATGCCATAATTATGTGTTGAAAATGATTGCCGGCGTTCACATAAGCATCCCGGGGCATGGCCTGCATCTTGTAACGATCACAATTCAAATGGTCGCAACAGCACTTCCTTGGAATCATGATCTAATGCAAGAAACAATACCGTGCAAATAAATAGATTTCCTCCTCTTCAGCTGCCTGAGTTTTCCCCATTGTGTATGTCTTCACTGGGCATTGAAAACTGGGAAATGTCTTGACAAAGGGTTTCTCTCTTTTCCAGGACAGAAGTCTCTTTCTCACCATTCTTTCTCAGATAAGTGCATATACTTTTTCTCCCCATTCAATTAAGACGGTGACTAAGTTCAGGGACACTCACCACCAAAGATTACACCAATTGTTGGGGTGGCGAGTGAAGGTCAGACAGGACTGGGGGGGGACCTCTTGGAAATGTTAGCTTGTTATATTTATAGAATAGACCAGTTCATTTTTGCTTCTGTAATTAATAAAAAAAGGAGGAAAGTTGAGACCCAAGTTGAGACTTTGTATATTGTTATCAGACCATTAAGAAATAAGAGTGTACAATAAACTCTCTTTTCTATTTTGCATGCAGAGGAAGCTGGCCACCCTCCTTCCTGAACTTGGAGGACAGATGAGCTTTAAGGAATCCCCCGCTAGGGTGTCCCCTGTACTCTGGTACACGTCGGAGGAAGGAAGAGTATCCGACTTCCCCCAAAGGGCCACCTCTGACCGTCCTGCAGATACATATCAGCTGCCACCACGGGAACTGCCCTTGAACAAATGCAAGGAGAACATTAATTCGTTCATTGAATCAATAGATATTTATTCCGTGCAGATCACTGAGAAAGATGCAGACCTGCTTCCACACACCAGGGGTTACATCACTGCCTAATTTAAACTGCGCCGGGTCTAAATGACTTCATCACGGAGATGGAATTGTCTTGGCTCCCACCACACCGTGCTGTTCTTTTCCTGGACATTCCTGAGCATGCTCTGCACATCATCTCTGCCTTTGTCATTTCCTGTGAAGCCTGGATACGTTTTACCAAGAATGAATTGCATGTTTTCATGGCAATTTAAGTGTCTTTGGAAACAAAGTATCTTTGTTTCTAGAGTGAGGAGTGCACACTGCAGCAGCTTGGGCTGCTGCTGCTGCTGCTTTCCTGGGTGGGTGTCCAGAGGGTGGCTGAGATGACAGGGTCCCATTGTTTTACTCATAGAGTCACTTCCCTTTATCTGTTACATGTATTGATAATATTGATTTTAAATCATAGAACTAGATAATATCATAGAGCCCCATGACTATGATATTGTATGATTCTAGCATTGATTGGAGTTCTTAGGACCGAGGGGTCCAAACTGACCTGCAATGGTATTCTTTTTTTTTTTTTTAATTCTCACCTGAGGACATGTTTTTATTGATTTTAGGGAGAGAGGAAGGGAGAGAGAGAAACATTGATACGAGAAACATCAATTAGTGGTCTCCTGTATGTGTCCTGACTGGGGGTTGAACCTGCAACCTTTTTGTGCACAGGATGTCGCTCCAACCAATTGATCCCCCCACCCCGGCGACCCCCCCCACACACACACACCCCAGGCAGGCCTGCAATGATGTTCTTCAAAGCCCTCAGGGCTGCCATCACTAGTCCCACATGGCGAGAACTTCCATCTGGGCATTCAGGGGCTTCTGCATCTCATTTCATTCTAGCACTCCAGTGTTATCTTTCCAAACTGCTCTACAATTTAGCCAAACTAGACCATTTTCAATTTCCAAGTTAACTGAGGTGTCTGCTCCAAGAGGTCTTTATTGATGCTATATTCTCGTTTTGTGAAAATCATATCCATTCTTACAAGATTCATCTCAAAATCTCTAGGTTTACTTCCCATTACACTCACTGTTGTTTTTTTTTTTTGCATTTTTGTATTTTTTTGTTTATTTTTATAAGTGTACAGTTCATAAGTTTTTAGCACATTCAGTATGATACAACCATAATTACTATCTAATTCTAGACCATTTTTATCACCCCAAAAAGAAATATCAGACCCAATCAATTCCCATCCACCTCTCCTCCCAATCCCTGGCAAACAGTAATTTAACTTCTATTTCTGTGGATTTGCCTATTCTGGACATTTCATATAAATGCAATCATATAATATGTGATCATTTGTGACTATATTCTTTCACTTGTAATAATGTGAATTTTGAAAATGTTTCATTCATGGCGTAGCATGTCTCAATATTTTATTTCTTTTAATTAATGAATAGTTCATTGTATATAGCAAACTTTGTTTACACATTCATCAGAAATTTGAGTTGTTTCCACTTTTTGGCTATTAAATTATATTGCTATGAGTATTCATGTACCTTTTTTGTGTAGACATATATTTTTTGTTGTCTTGATTAAATGCCTCAGAGTAGAATTATTGGATTGTATGATATTGTGTTTAACTTCTTTTTTATAGTTGCTGAACCATTTTCCATTCCCACCAGCAATGTATGAGAGTTCTGATTTTCTACATCCTCACCAACACTTTTTATTATTCATCTTTCTAATTATAGACAGCATAGTGACTATGAAGTGATACCTCACTGTGGTTTTGATTTGTATTTCCCTAATGACTAATGATACTGAACATTTTTTCATGAGCTTATAGACCAGTTGCACATCCTTTTTGAAGCTATGATTATTCATATATTTTGACTGTTTTAAAATCAGATTTTTTTGGTATTTTTATTGTTGATCTTTAAGTTTATTCTTACACTCATACCTTACTGTCTTGCTCATTTCAGCTTCGTAGTAAATTATAATTTTCAGAAGTGTGTGTCCTCTAATTTTGTTCTTCTATTTCAAGATTGTTTTGGCTGTTAGAGTTCCCTTTCATTTTTACATGGGTGTTAGGGTTATTTTGTCAATCCCCCCATCCCAAAGCCAGTTAGAAATTTGATAGGCACTCTGTTAAATGTGTAGGTCAAATTAGGAATATTTATTTGCTAACAATATTAAGTTTTCTGATTTATGAACATAGAATATTTTACCATTTATTTAAATCTTCTTTCATTTCTTTCAATAATTTTTTTTTTTTTTAGTTTTCAGTGTTTGTGTTATACTGATTTTGTTAAATTTACTCCCAAGTATTTTATTATTCTTTAAATATATTTTTATTGATTTCAAAGAGGAGGGGAGAGGGAGAGGGAGATAGAAACATCAATGATGAGATTCATGGATTGGCTGCCTCCTGTATGCCCCCTACATGGGATCAAGCCCATAACCCAGGCATATGCCCTGACTAGGAATCAAACTATTACCTCCTGGTACATAGGTTGATGCTCAACCACTGAGCCACACCATCCAGGCAGTATTTTATTATTTTGATGCTATTATAGATGAAATAATTTCCTTAATTTTATTTTCAAATTGTTCATAATTTCATGTATAGCAATACAATTTACATTTGTATGTGATCTTGCAATCTTGTTGAACTTATTTTCTCTCTGTGTGAGTGTGTGTGCGCATTCTTTAGGATCTTCTATACCCCAGATCATGTCATTTGAGAATAGAAATAGTTTTACTTCTTTGTTCCTTGTCTGGATGCTTTTTATTATTTTTCATGCCTAATTTTCCTGCCTAGACCTTCCAGTACAATGTTGAATGCATGTGGCAGGGTTGGGCATCCTCGTCTTGTTTCCTATCCATGGGATAAAGCTTTCATTTGTTCACCATTAATTTTTTAAAATTTGTTCACCATTTTTAAAAATAGATTTCTTTATCAAGTTGTAGAAGTTTTCTTCTGTTCCTATTGGTTACATGTCCTTATCATGAAAGAATTTTGGATTTTCCAAATGCCTTTTGTGCAGTGGAGATGCTCATGTGCTGTTTGTCCTTTATTCCTTCAGTGTGATGTAGTACATTGATTGATTTCCATATGCTGAACTAAGCTTGCCTTCCTGAAATAAATCTCACTTGATCATGGTATATAATCCCTTTAGGATGTTGCTTTGCTAGTATGCTATTGAAAATTTATTTGTCTATGATCATAATGGTTATTGGACTATAGTTTTCTTTTCTTTTGACATCTTTGTCTGGTTTTATTATCAGAGTAATATTGGCCTCAGAAAGTGAGTTGGAATGTTTTACCTCCTATAATGTTTTTAGGAAGACTTTGTGAAGGATCATTGTTAACTCTTCTTTGAATGTTTAGCAGAATTCACCAGTGAAGATATCTTGGCATGTACTTTTCTTTGGGAGAAGTTAGTAATGGAGGAATAGATGAAAAAAAAAATAGGCATTGGATATAAAAAAAAATAGCAAAATAACAGTGTTATGGCTGAATTCTCCCCTCCCCAAATCCCATGCTTTGAACCTCTAGAATGTGACTTGTTTTGGAGATAGGTACTTTAAAGAGTTAAGTTTTAACTCATTAAGAAAGCCATTGGAATGTACCTCAATCCAATCTGATTTGGGTCTTTATATTAATATTTAAATTTAGACACACAAGCTCACTGTTTTTAACAAGATTTGGCTGCTTTTATTGAATAAGCATTCCTTAAGTTGTACAAGTCTTTGGATAATTTCATAGTTTCCAAAAAAGTCGATTTTGATCATTTTTGTCAGTGTTGTCATTGCATATATGGATCAGCAGATTTTCAGAGGTTCTTATTCACCATTCCAGAAATGGTTTTCCTTTTTGTATTCTAATATGTGTTTATTATCTTATTTTTACTAAATCCCTCTACATGTTAGTCCAGCACTTCTCTTTATTTTTTTTAAGTGGCAAGGTAACTATAAAACCCAATAGATCTATAATGTTTTGAGTTCCAGATTACTGGGATTTTGAACGAAGTCCCAATAATCTTGGTCTTTTGGTAGAGTTCTTTGGCAAAGAGTCAGAAATGAAAGCAGATTTTTGTTTTGGCTTCCAGCCCTCAGATTCACACTTTTGGTATCTGATCAATTATTAACTTTTTGGGCAGAAGCATTGGTGAATAACATGATAAGGAGACCATATCTTTCTTGACATAATTGTGAGCTCTATTTATTTTTCAGGCATTCCTCTACCAAAATCCACAGAGGTTCTGAGTAAGAATATTTGAGCTCGCATATGGGGAAAATGGAGCTCATTCTCTGTTAAATAATGATTTTGCTTTTACAATCAAATTAAAAGACAAATGAAAGAAAAAGCTACTTAGTAATGGGAGTTAAAATTGCAAAATAATTCTTCAAAGAATACTGCTCTATTATTTCTACATTTTAGCAATAATATGCAAACACATATAACATTATGAGTGGGAGTCAATTTAATTAAAACACAAATAGCAGCTCTCATGCTATATATTATGTTAGCTGTGACAGCCACCAATGCCAGGAAAGAAGTGAAAGGCTATAATGAGGAAAAACAAAGGATTGAATGGACAAGTCTGTTTATAAATTCTTTATTAATGTATGATTTTATTGAGAAGTTGAGAATTACCATTCTATATCTTAAAGAGTAGTTGCAATGTGAGAAATTAATTTGTTATTTACTGTTTAGGTGGGATGTATGGAGAAAATGGTCTGTATGCTTCTAAAGACATGCCAATTTTAATTCAAATTATTGGGTTAAAAATATTCAGAACTAAATTATACTTATTGTCATTTATGTTTTTAATAAAATGACTGTGGTTTTTTAAGAAACTGGAAACTTTTCTAAAATAATTTAAGTGGCTTTATACTTGAAGGTGAATTGTCATTAAAAACAACTTATCAGTACCTTCAAGTGTTAAATTTAGCCACTTCTCAGGGGCACTTGTACTTATTGTTTTATACACACCTACTATGAGTTTCTGCTCTGTGTGTGGCACTGTATTATGCCAGCCACTGAAGGTGCAATAGCAAACCAAGCTGTTTCATATCATATATATATATATATATATATATATATATATATATATATATATAATCATTTTCTTACTGATTTCAGAGAGGAAGAGAGAGGGAGAGATAGATAGAAACATCGATGATGAGAGAGAATCATTGATTGGCTTCCTCCTGCATGCCCCCTACTGGGGTAAAGGCTGAAACCCAGGCAAGTGCTCTGACCAGGAAATGAACCCTGACCTCCTGGTTCATAGGACAATGCTCAATCACTAAGCTACACCTGCAGGACCAAGTGGAATTTAGCATATTGGAAGAAACTGTAGAGAAAACAACTGTATTGCAACAAGCTATTTCAGGAGAAGACCCAGAAGTAAGCAGGGTAGAAAGTACTGTAAATAAAGTACAGTTGGGTTTTTAATAGAAAAAAATAACCTAAACAGGTTGCATTGTACATAGGAAGTTAGAAGTGTGACAAGTTTGTTGTATGGAATAATTTATTTTAGAGTCCTAGAGCTGCACTGTCTAATAAAAATATAATGCATGCTACATCTGAGTCACAAGAGCCCCATTACATTTTTTTAGAGCTGTGAAATAATTTTAAATGTTTTATTTAATCCAGCATATCTAAAATTTTACCATTCCAACATATAATCGCTATAAAAATTAGTGTTTTATTGTGTTTTACACTCTTTTTTCCCCCACTAATGTTGAAAATGTGTACTATTATAGCATATCCCAACTTGGACACTAAATTTTCATTGGAAATAATTGAGCTGTATTAATATTTCATAAAAATAACAATTGAAAATTCAAATCAGCTCCTCAATTTATTTTAAACATAATTAAAGTTTTCTAATAACTGATTGAAATACCAGTTTTTAACTTTTAATTAAAATTAAATAAAATTTGAAATTTAGCTTCTCAGTCTTACTAGCTACATAGCACATATTTAATAGCCACACAATTGGGCACTTTGAGAGGGACAGCTCAGGTCTTGAGGGTAACTGGTATAGGTGCCCTCCTTGAACTGACAAGGTGCTTTCTTGATTAGTAGTGAGCATTGAATTAGTGTTTGTTGAATTAGATTAAGTGAAACAGCAGAGACCCAGTAGGGTTAAAAGTTATGCTCAGCATCCTCCAGATAATAAGAGGTAATAAGGATAAGTTAGAAGCCAGGCCTCTTGCCAACTCATAAAATCCTAGAATACTATCCAGTGTTTGAGTTTCAGAAACTGAAAGAGACTTTGGACAGCAAGAGATTTTCTGAAAATGTTTCTAAACCTAGTCTCTTAGATGGAGAGCTCCAACAGGAAGAGTTTAGTTAGCAAGTACCTGAATTTACACTATAAAAAGCTTGGAAAATGCAGTAATAATAAAATAAGGAGAATGCATTTTACTTAGCCCCTTTTATCTACAAAGTATTACTATGGCCCTGAGCAAGATCTAATTCAAGAGTCTGAATTGTATTTTCCTCTTTAACACTGAAGTACACAGAAGTGTGCAAAGGTGTGTGAAAAGTTCAGTTTCAAAGTTGGAGCAGAAATAAATACCTTCAGGGGTGGGGTGGGGTACTGGCTTGTGCAGACTAAGCCACTGTCTTTTCTTTTTAATATATTTTATTGATATTTTACAGAGAGGAAGGGAGAGGGATAGAGAGAAACATCGATGAGAGAGAAACATTGATCAGCTGCCTCCTGCACACCCCCTCCTGGGGATGTGCCCACAACCAAGGTACATGCCCTTGACCGGAATCAAACCTGGGACTCTTCAGTCTGCAGGCCGATGCTCTATCCACTGAGCCAAACTAGTTAGGGCCTAAGCCACTGTCTTAGTCTGCTATAACAGAGTTACCTTAGACTGGGTAGCTTATAAACAACAGAAATCTAGTTCTTATAGTTCTGGAGGCTGGGAAGTCCCAGATCAAAACACTGGCAGATTACATGTGTGGTGAAGACACTTCCTAGAGGGCTTTGTTTTCACCATGGCCTCATGTGGTGAAAGAGGCTAGGGAGCTCTTTGGAGTCTCTTGCATGAGAGCACTAATCACATTCATGAGGGCTCCATCCACATGACTCTATTACCTCCTAAAGAACTCACATCCTAATGGCATCACTTTGGGAGTTAGAAATTCTATACGTGAATTTGGAGGAGTATAACCATTCAGTCTATTGCAGCCACATTTGGATTGATAAATTTTCCTCAGGGAAAGATAATATTAGATGAATGTAAGAACTGATTAGGAGGCTTACTTTGTCTTTTCTACATTGAGAAAGTTGATTCTATTTAACTTATTGAGAACTTTTTCCTTTAATATTTTTAACAGGGGAAGAACAATCTACACTAATAAAAGACAAACATGCAAATTGACCCACAAGCCGAACAGAGCGACTATATGCAAATTAACCCAACCAAGATGGTGGCTGGCAGCCACGGAGCTGGAGCAAGCAGGAGGCTTGGTTGCCCCAATGATGGAGGAAGTTTCCCATGGCCGGCTCTGAGCTCCACTCAAAGCAACAAAGTTTCAATTATAGAAGGAAAATAAACCCCAGATACCTGCTTTCAGCCGGCTGTGTCCACGGAGCTGGAGGGAACAGGAGGCTTCCTTCCCACCTGCCCTGGCTGGCTCTGAGCTCCTCTCAAGGCTACAAAGTTTCAATTATAGAAGGTAAATAAATCCCAGAATTTAAAAAAAAATGAAAAAAAGAGAGGCTGGGAGCTTCTGTTGCTGGGGGGCTTGGCCAGCCTGAAAACGGCCCTCAGCCCCTCACCCAGGCTGTCCAGGCATCCCAGTGGGGACCCCCACCCTGAAGGGGGTGTGACCAGCTTGCAAACACCCATCAGCCCCTCACCCAGGCTGGTCAGGCACCCAAGCGGGACCCCCACCCTGACCCGGGACACCCTTCAGGGCAAACCAGCTGGCCCCCACCCATGCACCAGGCCTCTATCCTATGTAGTAAAAGGGTAATATGCAAACTGACCTTAACAGCAGAAAGACTGGGAATGACTGGTCACTATGACACACACTGACCACCAGGGAGCAGACGCTCAATGCAGGAGCTTCCCTCTGGTGGTCAGGGCGCTTTCACATGGGAGGAGCTCTGCTCAGCCACAAGCCAGGCTGACAGCTGCCAATACAGCGGTGGTGGTGGGAGCCTCTCCTGCCTCCTCAGCAGCACTAAGGATATCCGACTGCAGCTTAGGCCTGCTCCCTGCTGGCAAGTGGACATCCCCCGAGGTCTGCCGGGCTTTCAGAGGGATGTCTGACTTCCAGCTTGGGCCCGATCCCCCAGTGAGTGGGCCTAAGCCATCAGGTGGACATCCTCCGAGGGGTCCCAGACTGCATGAGGGCATAAGCCGGACTGAGGGACCCCCTGAGTGCACAAATTTTTGTGCACTGGGCATCTAGTCTATACTAATGAAAGCCTATTTGGCTCTTGTGTGCAACGTTGCCACAAGATGGCCGCCACAGATGATGGGTGCCACAAGATGGCTGCACACACAGTGGGAATGGGGCTTGGTGGTCACTCCATGTAGTGAGGCCTGGGAGTCCCGCGGCTCCATGTGGTGCCGAGGAGGCCAGTCCTGGCGTCTCTGCCACCTCATGTGAAGGAGGTGAGTCCCGGAGGAGGAGGCGGGTTGTGGCAGGGGAGGGCAGTTTAGGATAATTGGGCCAGTAGAGGAGAAGTTAGGCATCAATTAGGCTGGCAGGGGAGAGGTTAAGGGTTGATCAGGCTGGCAGGCAGAAGAGGTCAGGGGCAATGAGGCAGGTAAGCAGGCGAGTGGTTAAGAGCCAGCAATCCAGAATTGTGAGAGGGATATCCCACTAAACCAGTCGTTGGTCATCCCCCAAGGAATCCCTATTGGAGACGGTGCAGGCTGGGCTGAGAGACACCCCCTCCCCCCGTATAATAATAAAAGGCTAATATGCAAATGGTCATCACGCCGTCACTGTAACGACCAATCAGCAGGAGGCCAGGGATGTGACTGACACTGCGTCCCCACCTGGCACCAGCCAGGGACATAACATGCTGGCAGGCCTTGACAGGGGTGGGGCCGGCTGGGTCTGGGTCTTGACCAGTGGGGGTGGGGCCAGCTGGGTCTGGGTCTTGCATGATTTTGAGGCACGCGCGGGTGGGCAGGGACTTGATGCTGGGTCCCCCAGTGCACCCCAGACTCTGACAGGAGGGCAGAGGGAGCTGGTTATCTGTACCCAGGACCCACATAGCAGGGAAGCAGCAGTTAGTGGTGATCAGGCCAGCAGGGAGGGCAGTTAGGGGCATCAGGCCAGCGGGCAGAGGCAGTTAGGGGCTGTCAGGCAGGCAGACAAGCAAGTGGTTAGGAGCCAGTTGTCCTGGAATGCGAGAGGGATGTCTGATTGCCAGTTGGTTTAATTAGTAAACCAGCACTTGGACATCCTCCAAGGGGTCCTAGATTGGAGAGGGTGGAAGCCAGGCTGAGGGATCGACTCCCCGCCCCCGTGCACGAATTTTGTGCACTAGGCCTCTAGTTGAATAATATAGTATTATTGTTTGGAATTTTTTTGGTTTGGCTTGATTAGAATATTAGTTTTTACCATAATTGGGATGAAAACAGCCAATGGCAAGACATTGCACTTTAAACAAATATGGCCTTTTGAAACAAATTGCCTTATAGAACACCTGTTAAATTTTTTTTAAAGACTGCAAGCTTTTTCATCATGCATATTTATTTAGCTTTTGGACTGTTGTAATCAGAAAGAAATTGTTTCATAGATGAATACATACATCTCCTACAAACAAACTGAAGACAAATGACAACGAATACTTGGACTCATTTAGTCTCTTTCTCTTCTCCTAGGCACCCGTGATTCTATATGAAGTGCCCTCTATGGTTGTTTTTGTTGATCCCATTGAGAGGGACCCCTTTGCTATTAAATTGCATTCTTTCCAAACTTTACCTATTTCACTACAATGCCACGCTTAAGTTCAGCTTCCTAATATATTATTTTGACAAGGCAGATGACAATGAATTTTTAAGAGACTCCAAGGAGGTGAAACCACAGTAATGTTATTTTCAGCATTAGGATGGCTCTGGCTAGTTGAAATGCAGTATTTTATTTGGGAGCAGAATGGCAAACCCCCAAAATGTCTAAATCTCCTTGACCATGGCAGTGTTAAAGTCGGCTGTAGTGGTCATTAAATGGCCATCTATGAGAACAGGAGGTATGTCGAATGGAAATTTGAGGCATATCTAGATGCTGATATGAGTAACTTTTGCTAGTAGCCATATTGTAAAAGCTTCCTGCGCATACTCATTTATCCTCCCCCAATTAAACAAGCACAAGTTTCTTCAACTTTTTATTTTTAATTTATTCTTAAAATCTTTACTGTTGAAAGTATTATATAGGTCCTCCTTTTTCTTCAACTTTTTTAAATGACTTTGATATCTAGCATGAGCTAAAAATAATTCTGAGTGTCATTTACTTAAATGGTTGTCTCTTTAGTATAATTAAATAGATCAATGTCATCCAAAATTCTCATTTATTTCATGGAAACCTAGACAAAATCACCTACTTAAGTAAGGTATATTCCATAATATAGATTAATTTTCTAATATGGATTTAGAGTGATAAAAATTCTGAAATTTAAAATTAACATGGAAATCAGTCTCAATAATGCTTACTGAAGTAACATTATTTTACAGAGGAACCTTTAAAGTTATGAATGCTTGATTTTGAGAAGAAATGTGCTCTTATTGCAAGTATGGTACGTGTGCTGAGCTCAATCTGCATTTCACTGCAGAATTTCCTTCCCTTGTATCTGAATTGTATGTGGAGTGAGCTTGATGAATTTTCCATCCTGACCTAACATGACTCCCCAAATGATGCCAGGAACCAGAGTAGAGGAACAACCATTGGACTCACATTTAGCCCATGTGGTCATGGCCCAGAGAGCCAGCCATGGAGTTGGTCAGAGAAGCATCAGGCTTTGTGAGTAGGAATTCAACTTAAAAACATGTTGCTATTACTTTTATTACAGTGAATGTTCTTAATGCTAATTTTTAAAAAAAATTGTAAGGGACAGATAGTAAATAAGAAGGACTGCAAAGGAAAAAAAATCTAAATTTAGACACTTGATTTCTTATTTTTTGTTCTTTTCATTTAGAAGCATGCAGGTTTATTTGATTACAGATAGACATACTCTCTTATAATTGAGAAAATCTGGACACTTTCAACTCTTTATTGAAGATAACATTTTTGCGAAACAATGGGTAAAATTACATCTTATGTACAAAACAGACATCAATACGATAACACATTCTTTCACATCTTCAAGGAATGATGTGTTCCACATAAATAATTTTTACTGATAACAAAATGTACTTAGAAATAAAGTTTTGATTTATTTCTTCATTTTTGTTAGACATCAGTTTATAAGGATATATGTACTTCCCATCACATACCTAAGAAGAATTACTCAACATTTTTTCTTGTTGACTTTGGCACATTTATAGATAATTCAAGTATAATTATACTTTTAGTGCATTGCATCTTAAAGTTTAGTGCACATAAGAGCAATCTTGAACTTGTAAAAAAATATTTTTTTCAGGGCCCATTCCAGAAACTCTTATTCAGATTCTGGTCCAAGCAGTCAAAAAAATCACACTTGGAGGAACCTTGCTTTCCAGAGCATCATTTAGAGAACAGCAAAAATCCAAACAACCACAACCCTCATTGGTAGCCAGTGTTCTAAATCCTTCATGAACTAGCTCATTTAACACCCACTTACAACCCTAAGGGGTAGGTACTAGTTTATTCCCATTTTTCTGATTTGAAACTGAGTATCCAAATGATTTAAAAATCTTATCAGGACACATAGCCACCAAGTGATGTAATGGGTTCAAAACCAGCCTGCCTGCCTTCATATCCAATTTAGATATTCAGATATAAACCTTTCCAAACATTTCATACACTTACTGCTTCATTCTCCATGTCCGATTCTCTGGGGGGTCTCTTAAGGATTACACTTAGTAATGTGAGTACCTGATATCAGTCAGGTGTGAGAGACTCCACTTGGGGTGGGGGCTTGGTGGGAAGCATTGCTGCTAGTAAACTCACCCTCCCTTCTCCTCCTCAACCAGAAAAATTTCAGTTATGCATCAGGAAACCAGATTGACATCTGCAAAGGAAGTGGATCTATAACATAAGCACCCAGGCTATGAGTGACATTTAAAACTAATTATATTTAATGAGTCACTTTTCTATAATATATAATGCTGCTTATATAATAACTAGAAGCCCAGTGCACAAAAATTTGTGCACTGGCAGGGGGGTGGTCCCTCAGCCCAACCTGTGCCCTCTCACAGTCTGGGACCCCTCAGGAGATAACTACCTGCTGGCTTAGGCCCGCTCCCCTGGTAGCAGATGGCACGCCCGATCCCGCGGTGTCTGCCCTTTCTTCCCCGGTTGCAGATGGCAGGCCCGGATCCTGAGCTGGGTCAGCTGGCCACTCAGATAGTGCTGCCGCCTGCCCGCCTGCCTCGCCCCACACATGACAGGCCCAGATTCCGGGCTGGGGGGGAGGCTCGGGATCGTGCTGCCGCCTGCCCTGGGCCACACACGGCAGGTCAGGATCTTGCGCTGGGGCGGCCAGCAGCTAGGGATCGCACTGCCGCCAGCCCCAGGTGGGGTGGCGCAGCGGGATTTGCCTGCAGTATGCAAATTAGCCTCCATTTTTGTTGGCAGTTAATTTGCATATTGCCCTGATTAGCCAGTGGGAGGCGTAGCGAAGGTACAGTCAATTACCATGTTTGTCTATTATTAAATACGACTAGAGGCCTGGTGCATGAATTTGTGCATGGGTGAGGTCTGGCAGACCTGCCCTGATGGGGGCCCATTGTGTTGGGACAGCTTGGGGGAGTGGCTGTGGGCGGTTGGCTGGTCTGCTCTGCCCCAGATTGGGATGTTGAAGGCTGATCTGGGGCGGGGCCAGTAGGGGAGGGGGCAGGCCAATCGGGGTGCAGATCAGGTTGGTTGCCTGCTGCAGTGCGCATCATAGCCACCAGTTATTCCAGTTATTTAGGTTGTTCCGCCATTCCGGTTGCTGGACTTTTATATATATATACTAGAGGCCCAGTGCACAAAATTTGTGCACTCAGGGGGGTGTCCCTCAGCCCGGCCTGTGCCCTCTAACACTCTGGGACCCCTCAGGGGATGACCACCTGCTGGCTTGGGCCTGCTCGCTGGGGGATTGGGCCTAAGATGGCAATCAGACATCCCTCTGGAAGCCCGGCAGCCCTCGGGGGATGTCCACTTGCCAGTGGGGAGCAGGCCTAAACTTCAGTCAGACATCCTTAGTGCTGCTGAGGAGGCAGGAGAGGCTCCCACCACCACCGCTCTACTGGCAGCCATCAGCCTGGCTTGTGGCTGAGCAGAGCTCCTCCCATGTGAGAGCGCCCTGACCACCAGAGGGCAGCTCCTGCACTGAGCGTCTGCCCCCTGGTGGTCAGTGTATGTCATAGTCACCAGTCATTCCCAGTCATTCTGCTGTTAGGGTCAGTTTGCATATTACCCTCTTACTATATAGGATAGAGGCCTGGTGTTCGGGTAGGGGTCGGCTGGTTTGCCCTGAAGGGTGTCCCGGATCAGGGTGGGGGTCCCACTGGGGTGCCTGGCCAGCCTGGATGAGGGGATGATGGCTGTTTGCAGCTGGTCACACCCCCTTCAGGGTGGGGGTCCTCACTGGGGTGCCCGGCCAGTCTGGGTGAGGGGCTGAGGGCCGTTTTCAGGCTGCAGGTGACTGAAGCTTCCAACCTCTCCTTTTTTTCTTTTTCTTTTTCTTCTGGAATTTATTTATCTTCTATGGCTGTCAGTGGAACTGAGAGCTGGCTTTTGCTCTGAGGCTTGGCTCCAGCTCTGAGACCTCGGCTGCTGAAAGCAGGTATCTGGGTTTGTTTGGCTTCTATAATTGAATCACTGTTGCAGCTCCAGCTCTGAGGCCGGCTGGCTGAAAGCAAGTTTCTGGGGTTTGTTTAGCTTCTATAATTGCAACATTGTTTCTTAGAGTGCAGCTCAGAGGTTGGCAGCGGCATGTGGGGAACCTTGGCTTCCTCTATCACTGGAGCAAGCAAGCCTTCTGTTCGCTTCAGCTGCCTGGCTGCCAGCCGCCATCTTGGTTGGCAGTTAATTTGCATATCTCCCTGATTAGCCAATGGGAAGCATGTGGGAGGTACGGTTAATTACTATGTTTGTCTATTATTAGATAGGATGGATAGATAGATAGATAGATAATATGAATTCACTATGAAAAATTTGGAAAAATAGGAAGTATCATGGAAAATATAATATGCAGGTTAGTCCAAGATGACACTATTATCTTTAGAGTCCCTTTAAGGTAATTTCTATATATTTAAACATGAACATGCAAATAAGGTAAATTAAGCTTTAATGTTCTCTTTTATTTTCAGCTTCTAGCTATTGTGCCAAAACCAACACCTCTATGTATGATGTAGAATATCAAACTCAGAGACAATCAGTGACTTGACCAGTCTATCATCAATTTTCTTATTCTTACAAATAATACCACATATTAGATGCTTTAGAATTTTCTGACAATTTAAATATATGTTTTAATAGTGTGACTCAACCTTTTACAGAAACATTTCACAGATTTATTTTTTAGAATCTGTTAAAGAAATAAATATTCACAGGCTGAAAGTTATAGTGGAATAAGTAGTAACAGAGGTTGGTTCAGACTGACTTTCAGAAAGTTAAAATTATACACCATGAAACCCCACACTTAAACATGTAATTAAAATTGCATTTCTTTATTCAGAAAATGATTATTTTATTTCAAAAGGAGGAGAAGAAGCAGCTTTTGACTAAATTCCAAAGAATCCAGTAAAATTCTCACTGGTTCCAATTTTATAAATGTATCTCAAAATCTTATATGACTAGTTCTTCTACTTTAAAATATTAAAACATAAACTAAAGGCAACTTGTTTTTTAAAACATGGTATTATAAGGTCTAAGTAATGATTTTAGTAGCTTAAAAAGTCCCTCAATTAGAGAAAGGAAAAAATAGGAAAATAAAGCAACTTTTTAAGAGAATTAAATCTTGATTTAAAAATCCACATAGGCCTGGCCAGCGTGGCTCAGTAGTTGAGCATCGACCTAGGAGCCAGGAGGTCATGAGTTCGGTTTCCGATCAGGCCATATGCCTGGGTTGTGGGCTCTATCCCCAGTGTGGAGCATGCAGAAGGCAGCTAATCAATGATTCTGTCATTATTGATGTTTCTATCTCTCTCTTCCTCTCCCTTCCTCTCTGAAATCAATAAAAATTAAAAAAAAGTAAATAAAAACCCACATAAAACAAAATGGGTTGAATGCAGAAATTTTAATGAATCTAATTAAGGCGAACACCACCTTATGTCCATAAACCTAGTAGCCAAAGTAAGTAACAACAGGCTGCTGGGTGCGGGTTTACTCTGGTGGCCAGAGCGCGTCCATTTATCTCGGTAACATATGACTGGCCATCCTCTGGATCATGCCACCAACAGAGTCCTATACGTATTCGAGCCTCTCCTTGTAGCTGTCTCCAATTATGTTGCAAATCTTTGCTTTTCCTCACAAATTTATGACCCTTGACAGGATTCTGTGGGTGGCTGGGGGCATATGGGCTGTCGGCCTCCCCTCTCCCGAACAATGGCACACAGACGGAGAACAGAGTAGCAGTGTCCAAACCAAAACCCGTCCACAATGATGGAGCTGCTCCGCATGTCTATCCATTATTCACACTCAATTAGGGCCGGGGAAGGTGGAAAAGCTGGGCCTTATCTTGTCAATCTCAGAGAAAAAGTCTCCTGACTGGCTCATCATGTTTCATTAGGTTGATTCAGTCTAGTCAGCCCATTTCTCCTTCCCTTTCCCAGGGTGCCAGGCCCACCACCACCAGCTGCCTCTTTTCTAAGAAAGAGGCTTTGGGGGCGCAGGGAGGGAGAGGAGGGAGTGTAGAAAGATCAGAGTGAAATCATTGTTACATTGCTGATCTAAAGGTTTTCTTTCCCTCACAAGGGCTGTGTGCAAACCCCAAGCAGATTTATTTAATAAAATGCTAAGTTATTTCCTAACACATCACAGACTTGTTGGTTTTAGCACAACATGGCACATATTTGCAAGGAGGCCTTCCACCCTGGGTCTGTGGAGTGTGTAGCAAACCATTTGACTCATGTACCCACATCTCTTTGTTTAAAAGAGGGATAACAGCAGAGTTGAGCGAATGAGTGTTTGATGGGATTCCAAGGCTGCCAGCAAGGAAGAGCATTTGTGTGTGTGTGTGTGTGTATGTGTGTTGTGTGTGTGTGTCACTGTGCATGAGTCCCTTGCCCTCTGACCTTCCGGGGCCTCTTGCATGTGGTTGTGCCACCTGCACCCTCACCTGCTTTCAGTGGCTGGAACAGTCAGTGGGAGGGGAGTCTGCATTAACAGCAGCACTCAGTGCTGTGCACTGGGCAAGAAACCAAGTGTATCGGGAAGGAGGGCCGGAGAGGAGGGACACTGCATCAGGCAGAAGACAAAAGAGAAAGAAGAAAGAGAGAAAGGGGAAAGGCCAGAAAAAAAACACCCATGCTTTTCATTTGGGGATGTAAGTGGGGGTTGGGGTGCATACAAAGTAGATTTCAGGGAGGGGCTGCTTGCCTGAAATCTGGAAAATAAAGGATGCCTCCAATTGTCCCACTTCTTCCTGATACTTTCATTCTCCCCTATTACCTCCTTGTTTGTTTCTTTGGTGTCAGCCAACTCCACCCCCCTCCCACCTTTGGCTTACCTACTGTTGACTAGACAAATCACTCAATTCATTATTTTTTGCTTCCTGCTTCGGTACTGTGGTTCCTGGCCTGGTCCTGCACAGTAATAACTCTCAATCGCAGAGAATGAGTCATCCTCTCCCCACCTCCTGGGGAGATAGCAGAAGGGGGTTATTGGGCATGGAGGGTATAGATTGATAGCAAAGCAGTATTTAGTCTTATTGCCTTGATTGTTTTACCATGCTATCTAATTTATTTTGATATGTTAAACAACATTAAAAATGCGTGAGATTTTTACATCCATAAAAAGAGGACAGGGGTTTAAAATAAATTAATAACACTGATGTATGGATTCTGGGCAAATTAGTCAACGAATTCAGAGAAGGAAAACCTGGAGCAATTCTGGTGAAAATGGAACCTTTAAACACCTCATAATGGAGAAAACTGTATAAGCCACATGGTTTTCTGTGCAGCTTTGCCCAAGCATCAAGGTGAATTATTAAAATTTATGTAAATAACATTCTATTTGCCACTATGTTTAACATATACTAAAGATGGAAAGAAAATCTTTGTGGCATAATTGCATTATTCTATGAAAGGGCTTTATGTACATTTTTTTTTTCATTCTATCCTTATTGTAGTTAATCTTTACAGAATTCTTGTATTGTGTGAAATTGTCTCTTCACCTTGAAATTCAAAATGTTTACTGTTGAGGGAAAATAATAGTGAAAAAGCACATTTAGGATGCAAAATATTTTTTAAGAACGCTTCTCAATAACTCAATGGTTTTGGGAAGACAGCGTTGACTCTGTTGGAGTTTTAGGTTTTGCAAGCTGAAGGTGAGATTTGCTCATCTTCCCCTGGAAATGAAACATACATTACATCATCAGTTTCTAGTCTGTTCCATGCTGCAAGCCAGGCCCGGTCAGTAGGCAATATGCCCCCAGCCTTCTATCTAGAATGCCCGTCACATGCTGGGACTTTGATCAATGTAATTTTAGAAAGAGAAGTGCATGCTTGATCAGAGGGAAGAATGAGACAGCAGGCTGGGCAGCCAGAGTAGGAGTAGCTACAGGCCAGTGTGACCGAGGCCAGCTGATGTGCACTTGGAATAAACAAAATTGCCTGTTAGAGGAACAGACTACAACACAGCTGCCGGTGGGGATGCACACACACAGCGTGGTCTCCACCTTCTGGCACCCTGGGCAAGTGGACAAGGCCGGCATGGGTGAGTGTGGGTGGTTGGGTGCACAGAGGTGGCACCAGCCTGCGCTCTGATTCTGTGGTTGGCTTTGCACCATGAAGACAGCCTGTTTTATTTGTATACAAAGAACCACAAAGGGCAAAGGAGCTCCTTCCTATATGGGTTTGTGTTATTTAATCATTAGTTATAATGTCATAGGTCAGTCAGATCACATTTTCCAAAAATCCAATGAGATTCAAATGAAAATTAAATCAATCCAGATCTGTTGAGTCCCTTCAAGTACTGGGTTGCTGTGAGTGATGAAAAGATGTCTAGGTACAGATTCTGCTTTCAAAAGCTCAGACTCCACTGGCAGAAGTGAGACCTAAATACATGAAAAATTATTATAAAAATAACACTCAATAGGGGGGAAGGTGGGATGAACAGGCAGAACACAGAGGATTTTTAGGGCAGTGAAAGATATAAGGATGGATATGAGTTACTATACATTTGTCCAAATCCATAGAATGTACCATACCAAGAGTGAACCATAATGCAAATTAGGGTTTGGGGTGATGATGATGTATCAACGTAGTTTCATCAAATGTACCACTGGGGGATGTTCATAACGGGAGAAGCTGTGCGTGTGCGGGAGTAGGGAGGCTATGGGAAATCCTGTACCTTTTGCTCAGTTGTTCTGTGAACTTAAAGTGCTCTTAAAAAGAAATATAAATAAGCAAACAATTAAATAAATGAATAGATAAATAACTAGCTTAAGTGACATTTTGAGAGTATAATATAAACAGTCCCTGTTTGAGGAGCATCTAACAGATTGCCTGTGTGCATAAACCTGTTATTCTAGAAACCACTATCTGCCTCCAAAAACCTGGAAGGCCTCAGGCACCTCACAGAGGCCCCTAGGACCTCCTGGATGGAACCCTGGGGTCCTGGAGGAAGCCTTTGGGTCACTTAGGGAAGGTGCTTCCTTCCTCTGTCAGGGACAGCGCGTTCCCGTGAGCCTACATTAAAAACCCGGAGGACATGTTCACACAGAAGCAACGTAAAAATACCTGGACGAGGCTAGTACAGTGCTAATGTAGGGTTGGATTATAATTTGTGCTAAATAGATATTTGGAGAACTGACTGAGCATAACCTTCATGTATGATGTTAATGTTATTGGAAAATGTGTTCCAAGCACCATGCCCGTGGCATTCTTTACAAATGCACTTTTTAGAAATCAGCCAGTGTGTCAGCCAGGGCTGACGCTGAAAGAGATGTCACAAGCAGTCCTGGATCAACTGCCAAATTAACAGGCCCAAATGGTTATTTCTGCTCAGAGGCAGACATATCTCGTTTATACCTAGGATGGCCAGGAAGGATCAGGCTCAGAGATTTGGGAGCTCAAAGGATCTGGAGACTTCCAGCTCTGTATTGACAGAAGCAGGTGAAATGTGTTATAGCAACCCAGATCCCAGGGAAAAAGGATTTTCAAAAATCAGTAGCCAGTGAGTTTAAGAGAGAAAACCTCCCATCCAGGCCAGGGCCCTTTTAATTCTGCCGCATTTTTTTCCTTAAAAAAACCCACATCTAGTCAAGAAAAGGTGAAACTCCAGCAATACCGATTAAGGACCAGTAACAATTAAGCCTCTCATTTTGGAGGCTTGGGACCTGGATACAACATTTTATATTGAAAATTAAGATATTATTGATTTTCCATAATCCATAATGTATTCCCTAGCATTGATTATATCAAATATTCAATAAGTAGCATAATTAACTAGCAGAACTAAAGCCTTTGGACCAGAGTCTCCCTAGTTGACACATTGCCGGCTAGTGATGCATCAGAGGTTCCGGCCGATCATCACTTCTTCCTTCCACTGTCTTTCCGGGACGCCTAGTGGCTTAACAGAGCGAACAGGCGACTTGCCTGTCTGGTTCATAACAGCAGTTTCCACCGGATGGTTCCCCTCCAAGGAGAACAGACACCCTCTGTGTCTTATCTGGTGGCGCTCTCCCCGCCCCTTTGCAAGTTTACTCATCTTATCTATTAAAAGGGCCAAAAAAAAAAAAAAAAAAAAGCGCTCTGGCGAAGAGACCAGTGGACTGGCACTTCGTTCTTTCACATCACAGGACTCCATCCGAAGGATTCTGTTGGAAGAGGTGCCTCTTATCTTGTTTTACTTTGAAACCCCTTCAAAGGCGAGTTCTGACCCAGGCCGCCGCAGAGGAGACGTTAAGTCCTGCTGCATGAACCGAGTTCTGAGTGAGGAGAGGAGAGCGCAGAGGCCGCGCAGCTAGCTGGTTTCCATGCTAATGACTTTGCTGGCACGTCTGTTCTTTAAAGACCCACAGCCAGATCAGTTTCACCATTTTGAGACTCTTCTAGAGTTTTGAGGTGGGATTCCTAGACAGAAGCTTTGAGGACTTTTCTTCTTCAAATAGGGCGCTTTTACTAAGATGTGTGCCCTTTTAAAAGAAAAACTATTTTGAAGCTTTGGTTTATCAAAAAGGCTATATCTAGGGTGCTCCTGCACAAAATTTTATAAATCAAGGTATGTTGTAATTATGTGCCAGTGGTAAGTAAGTAGGGTATTACCCTGGGAATGATACCACCATGTGTTTTCCTAAAGATTAGGGGTACGTATATGTGAAATAAATTTTGAAGTGAATAGGTATATGTAAATGATAAATTCCAAAAATATTTTAACATTGCCACACTTAGCTATACTACAGAATGGTTAATGAACAGTGAGAATAAGTTGTTTACCAGCAATCTGTAATATGCAGTGTTGTCAGGGTGTATTACAAGTTATCACAGCTCTGCGACATCTTGGAAATGCAGTTTGTCTTGAAAATAGTTACAGAATGCTACGTTAAGGTCAATTCTATTAGTTTTTTCTTTCTTTGTTTTTGCTTTTGTTTTTCTTGCAAACAACAATTAGGGATTTTCTTTTGAGCTCTTGGCACAGAAAATTTTTTTCCAAGAAAAGCATTTCTAGAAAACGGCCAACTTACTTGATTCCTATTGGCAGCTAAAGGTAAAAAAAGAAATGCAAATGTGACTAAATCTTGTTACTTGATAATTGGAAGTAGACACATTTGAGAGAAAGGGATTGCTTTTCGTGCCCTGGATTGACCCACTGAACCTGACGGTGTGTTGGGTTCAGTCTCTGAGTTTAGGCACCGAGCCTGAGATGTGTGCAGAGCCCTGGAATGGCGTTGGGTCCAGTGCAGTCCGCTGGGGGTCTCAGGGCGTTGACAGAGGAAGATGGCGCGTGCAACGCAGCAGCTCCAATTAGCTCAGCTTTCTCTGGTGTCATAGCCAGGAGTCCAGCCAGGACACAGACAGGCCTGTTTACACTTCTTCCTCATGAACAAAGAAAGCGAGGCTGCCAACCTCTTCTGGACATTCAGAGGAGGGAAGCAGCAAAGTCTCATTCTCACCGTGCTTTTGAATTGTTTTTGCATGGCTTAGCGATTTTGGCAGCCTGTTCATAAATGGGACTAAATGAAGGAGAGGCAATACTAAATCCGTCTGCACAGAACATCGTCGCGATCTTACTGGGAAATCCCTTGCTGAAGAAGAAGTTGGGAGCACTGTTTCTGCTGCCTTTGCAATTCTAAAATGATGCAAGCCAAGCAGGCTGGAGGAATGTTGGAGCTCTGGGTCAGGTGTGCCATAGTTGTACATGCAGCTTAAAACCCATTGCAGTACAAATGCGATTGAATAGGAATTAATTCGTAAAGGAATTAGAAAGCCTGACATGTTTTTACAAGGTGTTTCAAATTGATTGGTTAATCCTCATAACATCTGGAGTGAGGAATCACAGAAAGGATCCTATGGAGGTTGCACCTAAACTGGGATTAGAACTCAGCCAGAGTAATTAAGTCCATTAAATCCAAGAAAGCAGTCAGGGAATTTCTTATTTTGCACTTGGTTGATAAATTGCAAGTGAAGCTTTGTTTGGAGGAGGATGAAATTTAAGTATGTTAAACACAATTAAGGTAAATCTTTGAGCCTTTGCATTCCGAGCAAGATATGGCTTCCTAGACTTTTTTCTTGATACTATTCAAATGGGAACATTCTCCACTTCTTTTCAATTACGCAACTTCTATCATTCTTTGAGGATGAAATAAGACTCTATCTCCTCTATGAAGCCTGCTCAACTTATAAAACAAGCTACAATTTTCTTTAAAATACTTTATTTCTCATCTTCACAACTTTGTGAACATTTTAAAGATAAAAACAGCTGGGGTTTAGAGTACGTTTTACTAATGAAAGTCAGAATAAAAATTGAAACTCATGAAGGCTCTGAGCTAATGCATATGTCTTCTGTGAAAAATTAAGTTCCCCCCCTAAATTATAAGTTAATCTATCATTTGATTTTCTTTGTTTATTATTACTTAATTTTTTTATTCTTCCAATTTATTAATTGTAAGCAAATATGGTTATATTTCTAGTGAAAACTTCCTAGTTGTTGGTGCAGTTTGAAAAATACTGGATACAACCTTACTCTTTTTAAAAAATTGTTTTTATTGATTTTAGAGAGAGGAAGAGAGAGAAACATCAACGATGAGAGAGAATCATTGATCAGCTGCCTCCAGCACTACCCCTGCTGGGGATCGAGCCCACAACCTGGACATGTGCTCTGACCAGGAATCGAATTGTGACCTCCTGGTTCATGGGTCAATGCTCAACCACCAAGCTGCACTCGCCGGGCTGACTTTACTATTTTTTTAAAATTGTAGGAAAAGGGGCTGTATGCTGGACCAACGCCTTTCTTACCATAACCGATATGGCCCGTGTGGGGCATGACATGGATAAACTGTCTCAGTGCTTGGTCCTTTTCTGATACGTAACCTGTAATAATCCGTGAAGAGCTACATTACCTTGTATGGAGTCTGCTATGGAGAAAAATGTTTATTCAGTAAATAAATGATTAAATGCAAAGATAATTCTTACACAGGAAGACTGTAATCATTCATTATAGAGTTAACTCTTTTCTGTTTGTAACCGGTCAGCTTGCAGTGTGAGAATACCATCTCATCTCCTTCTAGAGAATTTCTGGATAAATAAGCTTTCATAGGGGTTAGTGTATGGCATTCATTGCTGTCCCAGGATTTCTATTTTGCTCACAAGTATGTTGATGGTCATCTTCCTTATCTTTTAACTGAATTTACTATGTTTATCTCAAGTGAATTTCCTTTCTCTGTAGAGATGCTATTTTGGTAACTATCATCTTTTCCTGTATAAATGTCAAAATCTGGTTAGTTAAGGAAACAGCAATGAAGCACTTCATCTTGAAAACTGTAGATGATCTTAAAGAGTGTAGTTAATAATAGAACCAAAGTCAACACAAGATTGACTCTCACCAAGCAAGCCCAAGGTAAAACTGTTAAGAATCATTTGGCATTCAGTGTGCTGAGGGAGGAGGGAGGAGATAAGCAGAGAAGGATTGCTACATCACGATGTTTGCTGTATGAGGTAGAGAGGCAAGGGCTCTGGATACACAACAGCTGTGCAGCATGAAGAGCTCGTGTGCTTCACTAACACCTTTGAAAAAGAGTGAAGAGAAAATTATGCTCAAATAGTGCCACAGCTCCATTACCCTTCATGTATCCTGTATCACACATGAGCAAAGAGACACAGGAAATGGCTCATCATTGATGTGAAATCATAGAATGTTGGAGTGAGAAAAGATTTTAGAAATCCTTTAGGTCAACTCATGTTTATTTGGGATTATCTATTCTTCCTTCCTGCATAAAAATCCGATAAGATCTCATAATTGTGATATGATTCGCTACAAGGTGAACCCAATAGCTTTGATTCTGAGTAATGGATTCATTCACTCATCCACTTATTCATTCAAACACAGATGTTGAATGACAGTTTCTGTATCACTAGCTTCTAGGGACAGAAGCATGAATAAGTCAAGGGCTTTGTATATGGGAAACTTAGAGTCTAGCATTGCTATTCCATATGTAAACATTTAATTCTGATACCATGTAATACTTGTTAAAAGATGAGTGTTTATAAAATGCTACAGAAATGCAGAGGAGGACATCATTTCTTTCACTTGATGTAGTTGGGGAAAATATTTCAGAAAAGGTGGCATTGGTATTAGGGCTTAAAAGATGAATGCATATTCATCATTTGGAAAAAGGACCAAGAAAATAAGGTATTTTAGAAAGAGGAAGAGATAAAAATGCATGGTGAGTTATGAATAATCTGACACTGTTTGCTGAGAAGGTAGAACTGACATTTCTCATTACCTTAAGGCTTTATTGGTCATACCTGTTGCAAGTATTTTAGTGTGTACGCAAAATACACTTCCCATTTCTTCTCTTCAGTCTCGAGCAGGAAGCGGTACTCATTTCGTGAATCATGAGGTATATTATGTACGGAGCTATGGGTAGCCTTCGCAATAACCTTATTTTCCTTGAATTAGGTAAACAGGAACCCAACCCTGACACATTATCAAAAACAAAGACATCTGGCAATAATCACACTCTACAAACATAGTATTTTTGTTATTTATTTTTTAAAAGAATAAAGAATAAAAAATGACACATTTCCAAAATAGATACTCTTGACACTGGAGTGTATTCCATTTCCCATCTTTTCTTTATAACCCAGTAGAAACCACATCTTTAATTCAGGTTTGTACTTCGATTTTCACCAATCCTATTGAGTTCTACTGTGCCATTTGATGTTAAACTTTAGAGTTTAAGTTGATGGTAAAGTCACAAAAATTTTAAAAATCTACTTAGCCAAATGTAGACAGCTCAGCATAAAGCTGAAAAAGTTTCAACTGCTGAACCATAGGAGAGTTGTGAAAAATATGATGGCTTTTAGGACAAGTAGCACATTTTAAAACAGAAGAATAAAATCCCATAACATTTCTGTAGGACATACTAGTATGCTGGGGAGTCATTTACATCTTATTTTTGTGTTTCCATCTTCTCTTTGAAAATATACTTGACAAAGTACCTGCAAAATAGTAACTAGGAAGAATAATTAAAACCTTTTTTTCTGTCAGCCTTTCCTTAATTTAACTGAGCCATTCATTCTGATTAGACTCGATTCTCTAGCCATAGGACTTTTGCAAAGGTCACTGCTCTGCCTGACAATACATTTTATTTAAATAAAGACCCATGTTTATGTCTATATCTTTCCTTCCAACTTTCTAAGAATTCCCAACTTCTTTTAACATGCTGTCTTTTGGTTCCCTGTTGACATAAATCTTCATGTTGGAAGACAATAATAGTTCTTCACCAAAAATCGCCATGTGCCCACTTTGTTATTCCTTCTTTTCAATGTGTTTTTTTGAAGGGGAGCACTGTAAAAGTAGGGAAGTAAATAAGTAGGTTTCCAATAGAATTTTTTTAAAAATTAAGAGACATGTGGGCACTATACTACCCATAAAGACCCATGACTGAAATACTTCCCACCAAAACAATTTTTGCACTTGAAGGATCTGCAAAATCACTTCACTTTTCCAGTTTGCTTTCTTCAAATAAGGCTTTTACATCAGAGGATGTTTTCTTTTTTTCCTACCTCCTGTTGGTTGTTTCCTTTTCTCTAATCCCTCTTTTTATCTCCTTGTGAAAACAATTGTATGTAATTCACACCTGTCTCTCAGATATGTCCATCACTCCTCCCCAGACCCATGGTTGGCCAATCTTATGATATGCAGGTGGAATGCATTCAGCCTTCTTCAGCGCTTTGCTTAATAAATATGTAGTCACTTAATAAAGAAAGAAAAGAGAGCCTCTGATATTTGCATTGATCTCCACTCTCCCAGTCTTCTAATAAAAATGGAGCCTTTCTCTCTGTCCATGTGTTTATATCATATGGACCTTATGGACTGATGTCTTTTTGGTTAACTTTACATGGTAACCAGCAAATACTAGGCACTGCCAGGATATAAAGTATTTTATTTTAATGTTACTGGTGAACAAGATTCACTTTGCTTAATCCAAGTGTAATGTTTTCCTTTAATCCGTATATAATTTAACTTCAAGACAAACATTTATTAGCCTCTTGCAATAAACTGGATAGCATTCTTTGCTCTCTGGATTTTCACAGAAATACAGCCATTTTCCAGTCCAGTGGTAGTGCTTTTCCATCCAAGCCTGACTTCATTTAAAAACAGTGAATTATACAGGAGGATTTGCCAAACCAGAGTTGTCAGAGCCTCCCCTTGAAAATCTCACTTAGGAAAAGCTTAATGTTTAAAAGACATTTATTCTGTCACAATGTAAAAGATTTGACACCAAAGTATGCATTTAAACAACAAGGTTAGAAAGTCTGAGAAACAGGCATAAACAGTATCATACTGGGAAGAATATTGCAAATCAGACCAGCAATGAGCTTTTATTGACGTGTCTTTGATATTCAGTTACCATCCCTGAGAAAAGGAACTCTCACCTGCTTGTGGTGTGTGATGGGATGGTTACATAGCCAGTCCTCTCCTCATTACCATTTTGTCACCAAGCTGTTTTCTAAACAATTGTTATTCACTATCACCTCTATTTTTTTTTGTCAATACAGCAGCTGTCTGTGTTTATTTTCCTTACTGACTTCTTGGTATTATTCTTTTCCAAATGTAAGTGATTTGTGTTGCATTATTTTCGTATGCACCCTTTCTCCACCTTTTCCTTGGGTTATGATTTCTGGCTTACTGTCCCTGGGGTCCATTTTGGTTTTCTCTTAGCTGATCAATGGATGAGCAAGTCCACTTCTCTTCCAGTACAAGCTTTGCCTCGAGCTCTTACTTCATGTCTCCAGTGTCACCTACTAATGACATTACGACGCGAGAATCACATTAATGAAACTTGAGTAGTTGAGAAAGAGAATAGTTCATCAAATTAGCTCAACTTTCCTGAAACACAAGAAACACAAATCCTCCTCAGGGAAACTTCAGAGTAGAAAAATTTCAGCAGCACGTGCCTTCATTACAGGGAGGTAAAAACGGAAGAGATGTTTATCTATGGGCAGTTTTACTGAAGTTTTCTCAGGCCCTGGAGCTGGGCCTTGATCAGCAGACCTTGAAAACCCACTTTTACTTTATTTCAAGTCACCATGGACTCACACATAGAGGACAGATGTGGTTAGTCACTGGTGTTCCAGTGTGCTGGATGGAAGGGCGATTTTAACCTCTGGCATCACAGTGGCCATTTCTTCCATATCCTTTAGAATAGACAACTGATTATAAAGTATAACTACATTTGAAAACAAAAGTGCAATTTTTTGGGGAAAAGGCACATGACCTAAAATAAAAGCTGTAAATGCAGGTAACACATAAGAGACTATGCCTCATTCTGTAGTAAATTCATTGGTGTGGTAACCTACCTGTATTAGTTGTGGCCCACTAACATCAGAAACAGGAATGGATACAGAGTACTGCTGAAACTCAGCTCTCAGACTAGGATTAGTGTAGATTGGTTTCTTGTATTGTTTTGTGTGCTTTTTTTTTTTTTTTTAAGTTGAACAAAGTTTTGACCAATGAAGTCATTACTGCTTCTCAAGTACTCCCAATGGGAATAAAAATTGTTTTAGTTCATTTTTCTGGTGTTTAATAAACAAGTTGACAATAAGTATTTCACTGGGTTTTCAAACATTCATGACCAAGATAAAGGTATGTACTATATAAAATAACTAGAAGCCCCATGTATGAAATTCATGCACTCAGGGGGTCCCTCAGCCCCACCTGTGCCCTCTCACAGTCCGGGAGCTCTCAGGGGATGTCCAACTGATGGCTTAGGCCCGCTCCCCACCTAAGCCGGCAGTCAGACATCCTTAGCAGTCCCGCCACACAGAAGCCAGGCTTGTGCTCGCCAGCCATGAGCCCGGCTTCTGGCTGAGCGGCACTCCCCCTGTGGGAACTCACTGACCACCAGGGGGCAGCTCCTGGTTGAGCATCTTCCTCCTGGTGGTCAGTGCACATTATAGCGACCGGTCATTCCACCATTCGGTCGATTTGCGTATTAGCCTTTTATTATATAGGATAGCACACAAAGACCATTTTAATAAGTTATCAATGGGACCAGTATATTATTGTGACCAGTTCATGTTTCAAAATAGCCCCACATACACCCAATGAAGAAATAGAATTAGAGGGACTGCTATCTACTTTGTGACACAAAGAAGATTGGTTGGAAGAGAAGCAATGTGTTTAATTAAAACGTTTCCATGATAATTTTGTGTAAATAATTAAATCCTACCTGTGTCTGAACCATTCACTACACAGCATCTTTCATGCTCAGCTAGAGTAATAAGAACACATGTCAGTGCTCCAGTTCATTAACAAAAGCATAATTTTAACAAGGAGAATGAAAATGGAAAACATTAGACAGGATGCGCCTATCCAGATTTTATTAATTTATTCTAAAATCTTAAACTTTTATAGACATAACTTTATTTATTTTAATTAAAAAGTTTACCTGTACTTTTACATATTGGATATTCAATTTTGAAATGGAGTAACCACTAAGTACAGCAAATCTTTTAAAGTATTTTTATTGTCTCAGGAAAATAATGTCCTTCTTTAATAGCATATCTCTCAAAGTTGACAAAAGGTCATTAATAAGGACGTCAGACCTTTTAAGGACAAGATATAAAAGGTTAAAAAAAATAAATGAATGGAAAAAGTAATCAAAAGGGTTGTTAGTGCATTAAATTAAAAAAATCCCTTGATAAAAGTAGGTAGTTAGCAGAACAGGCAGGCACCAAATCTCATCTTTTCCTTGTGTGACTAACATAACTCTCAAATAAGACGTGTAATCCTCAGATATTAAGAATCTCTTAAAAGAACACTTCTCTAAGTATGAGCATCATAAAGTGTGTGGATGCGTCTGGATGCTGGCTCTCAGTCAGGGTTTCCATGTAGAAGGTGTGGGTGTTGATGCTGCGTTGCCAATGGAACCTCCATCTAAGAGCAGGGTCCCCACTGGCCTTCATAGGTGTCTGTGTTTTCAGCTACTTTCACCTCTCACCTAAGTCTGGGTGGGCAAGGTATTTGCCTTAATCAGATTGCCCAATTCTAGTATGAAGTGGAATGTTGATTAAATGGATAGGCATTTTTATTCCGCATTTTATGCCTTGTAGTAGAAAGAGGAGAGTTGAAGAGTGAAAGGTAGGTTGTTGTGAATGTTTACATTTTCTTCAGACATTTAAGACCTTTGGTCTCAGTAGTTCTAAAATATTTACTGTCCTGGGGTTTGTTACAAATTCATCTGTTAATGCTCCTTTGAAATCTCCTAAAAAGTCCAAAGGAATTTTCACCTCCTAATTGAGGTTCTACGAGGGTGTGGTTAAAAAAAAAAATTCAGCAACAAATCAGGTGACAAAATTACCCTAGTTATTAAACATTTTTTTAAATTTATACTTATCAATATATCAAAAACATTTGAGGTATATTAAATGTTAAAGCATATCTAAAACAGAGCAATTAAAATACAAAGATACAAAATGAAGTTAAAAGAATAAATAGATCATCTTCATTGGTTCTCAACCTTCTGGCCCTTTAAATACAGTTCCTCATGTTGTGACCCAACCATAAAATTATTTTCGTTGCTACTTCATAACTGTCATGTTGCTACTGTTATGAATCGTAATGTGAATATCTGATATGCAGGATGGTCTTAGGCCCTTGTGCAAGGGTTGTTCAACCACCAAAGGGGTCACGACCCACAGGTTGAGAACCGCTGATCTATATATATAAAAGGCTAATATGCAAAGTGTCCCCTCAGGAGTTCGACCAGGAGACTGGGCCATCACTCACTATGATGTGTGCTGACCACTAGGGGCGGCACGGAATGAAAGAAAGCCCTGATCGCCGGCCAGGCCTAGGGACCCTACCCATGCATGAATTTTGTGTACTGGCCTCAAGTCCTTTATAATGGTGAACAACAAATTTAGCTGTAAGTTTCTAGAAAATTTTTAAAAAGGATTAGATAAGATGAGATGAGATGAGATTTGGTCCTTGTCAGATGAAAAAAAAGAAAAAAAAGGACCCACCACAATCTGTTATGTAACATATTTTAAATTGACTTAATTCTATAAAGATTGCTCCATACATGGATTCTAACAAAAATAGATCGTTGTTTATATTCTGAAGGATTATTTTTGGCCATGGTTTTGCAGGAGAATTTCCTTATCAGGTCAAGCCCCATTATGATTCTCCCTTAGAGCATCATATTTCTCTCCTTCAAAGTACTTAGCAGAGTTGTAATTAGTATGTGATTATTATCTGTAACTTGCACTAAATAAATCTAAGTTCAATGAGAGTAGAGGCCAAATCTACTTTTGTTCACCATTGTATTGCAGACACAAGGCTCGCATAAGAAAGCACTCAGTAAAGATTTGAATGAGTACATTCTTCTAATGAATGCCTTTTATACCATCTCTTCAATCCCCAGGAGATTACATTAAATTTCAACCTGCATAATGAATTTCCTCTTAGAGAGTGAAGATAATATAATCTACCTAGCTGTCTGGATTTTGATGGTATCATTGTTCAGGAATATGGTTAGAACTCTAGAGGAATGGGTACATCAAATTCCGTTTAGGTTGACCCTTCATATATTGAGTTCTTTGGTAAGTTTTGGCAAGTAGGATTTCAGTTAAATTTTCTGAAAACAAAATACTACTTGAACTGTAACTCATTAAAGAAAAATCAATACCAACATTGAAATGGAATAGAACACTTTCTTCTGTAAGAATTCAGGTCTTCGTTGTATTCTTGCCTAAATGGAGAACTATGTCCCTTTCCCTGGAAGTCAGTGTGGTGCAGTGAAATGGGGAGGGGCCTTGGGGGCCAGTGAGACCTGAGTTCCAGTCCCAGCTCTGCCCCTTTATCTGAGAGACATTGGACAGAATCTCCTGCCCAAGACACAGGTTTGTTCATTGTATAAAGTGGGGCGATGATCTGCAACTTCTCAGAATTGTTGTTGAACTAAATGACAATGAATGAAAAATGTCCAGCACATAGTGGTATAATATATAGAAATTTTTTTTTAAATGAATGGTTTCTTGGAAGCCATCTAGTTAATGAAGCTGAATAATGCCATTTAGCTTACCAAAGGTACACCTAATGCTCTGGGTGGAATTCTGGAATCAAGATTACTTTTGGGATCAATAATATGTTAATGACAGTTTTCCAGAACTTTCTACAATACCATCACATACTAGGGCTACATCAGTAGTTGCTAAATTAAGAGTGAATAAATAAATCAAATTTGGATATGAAATCTCTTGATTCTGCTTTATTGTGGCTGGGAAAAAAATTCTAGGGCAAGTAAAAGGAATTGGTTTTAGCTTTTACATTATTTTTCTCCATCTATGGGTTTATCCTTTTGAAATCAGGGTTTTTCAATGCCCTTGAAGATTAGTGAATTTGTGAGTGTTTTAAAAGTCAAAAATGCATCCCATCTCTTTGCCATCATATAGCACATCTTAAAACAGTCTCCCTGTATGTCTGGGCAGCAGCAACATACCATAAGGCTTATTTGACCACAAATTATTTAATGGAAAGAAAAAAGTTTTATTTATTTTTACAGCATATTTCCTGGCAAATCTGAAAGCTAGCAGGCATGCAATGAACTTGGTAAATAAGTGAATGAGTGCCTTCTATTTAACTCCATTTAGAACAAACCTTAATTTTACTATAGGTTAGGTGTCCCTAACCTCATAACTGCTTCAGTTACTACAACTGGAATATCCAAAATTTCCTTTATGAGAAATCTATATTTCATTGAGAAGTAAACAATTCTCTTTTCAAGGGAGAGGGGGACAGATTTAGATTTTAATAAACTGCACTCTCCCATCTGCTCCAGCTATGAAATATGCATATAATTTATCATCATGACAGGATGATGCCAGGTTAAAATCACTGGGCAGGAACAGCGTCTGGGGTGGACTCTCTCCGGAAAAACTCACCCAGCCCTTTGTCACTCAGCGCGGTTCATTCTGTTAGTCTGGAGAGCCAAGTGTGATACAGAGAAGAGGGCAGATACCTCCAATCAACCTCGGAAGCAGTGTGCTATTTTAGAAAGATAAAAATAATACAATTATACCATTATATCAATTCTATAAGCTATTCAAGCAAATGAAATAATTCAGGTTTAGAAATTAAAGATTTTGTATAAAGAGACATTAAAAACACACACACATGCATTTCTGTACCACTATTTCCAAGTCTTTGGAAAGAAACATCTATAATAATAAAAGCATAATTCGCTAATTAGACCAGACTTCCTTCTGGATGACCTCCTGGATGAAGCCAGGGCTGTGAGGGAAGCCTGGGTCTTGGGTGCCAGAGGGAAGCCGGTGCCAGCAGCTGGGGGAAGGAAGGCCTCCTCTTGCATAAATTTTGTGCATCGGGCCTCTAGTGGATTCATAAAAATAGGAAACTTGGGTTCTACCTGCCATGAAAAAAAAAATAGTAGACAACAAGTAGGCCTTTCTTTTTTCTTATTTTTTTATCTATCATTTTTATTTTTAATGTTGATTTTTTTCATAAAAGATTGCTTGGAAAATGAAGAAAAGTAGAAGAGAAAACAAACAAACAAAAAAATACCCTGTCTTATCACCCAAACAGAAGTACTAAAACGTTGGTATATTTTTGTCTAGCCTTTTCCCCCCATTTTTTTTATTATGGTAAAATACAGATAACATAAAACTTACCATCCTAACCATTTCAAGTGTACAGTTCAGCAGTTTTAAATACATTCATAATGTTGTGCAACCGTCACCATCATCCATCTCTATAGCTCTTTTCATCTTGGAAAATTGAAACTCTATATCCATTAAACAATAACTCCCCAATCTCTCCTCCCCCAGCCTCTGGCAGCCAACATTCTACTGTCTGTCTCTATGATTTTGATGACTCTAAGTACCTCATATAAGTGAAATAAGCCAGTGACAAAAGAAAAAAACACACACACATACTGTATGACTCCAGAAGTAGGCTTATTTTTAATTTATTTTGTTAAAAAAAAACAACTCGATGACTTTGTACCTTTAAGGAAAACAGCCCAGAGTCAGCCCTGCCAGGGAAACATCAGGTGTTTTGAGATTCTCCTGGGGACTTTGGAGTAGAGAAATCTATCCTGCTGTGCTTTACTCCTGCAGTTGTTACCATTTGCGTACTGATGGTGATAACATATGAGGTGCATTAAGTTACTATCCTTTTTAATCTACTGAAGATTGTGAAAACTGCTGCAGAAACAAGAAAATCTGAATGGCTCTTTCATAGATGACTACAGTGGCTCTCAAGTTTATGGAACAATTTCCCTGACGTTTTTGCAAATACGAATCTGCCGTTGTAAGTATCGTCACCTCTGCACATGCTACCTACTTTTATTTTTAAATCCAGTTTCTAAAGCTTAAAGCTGCAGGATAAAATGGTAGAACCTGGTCCTTCAACCCTTCTGTTGCCCTTGAATACTCTATCTGCACCCAGCAACTTCCCAATATGATGACAAGCCCAACCCAGAAGTTGACTACATGAAGGTGAGCCCAGTGTGTGCATGGCTGCAGAGTGGGTCTCTCTGCTTTGTTGACATGCCTTATGGACATTTCTCGCCAACAATCCTTTCCTTGCTCTCTTTCAAATGAGAGCCAGATCCCCACGATGACAGGCAGTGTGTTGCAGTGGTCAGCTGCTCAGGTCCTGCAGTTGGTCTGGGGTCTGAGTTTCAGTCAGAGCTCTGCCTCTCTGGGTCTCAATTTTCTCATCCCACTGTACCTGCCTTTTGGGGTTTGGGGGGATTTACTGAGTGAGCGCAGGAAAAGCAGTTGGAAGGTGCTAGGTGTGTAGCTAAGTGTGAGGTCTGGCATGGGCCTTGTGCACCCTAGAAGAGGTTCACAGAGGGGGAAACTGAGGCCCAAAGAAGTAAGTGGTTCGTTGGAGTCGTGCTGACCTAGCCAGAATGGGGACCCAGGGCTCCCAGTTACTGTTTTGAGTTCTCTCTACTTTCAGTACTTTTATAAAAAAAATATTTTTAAGCCTTTGAACTCCCTTAATTATTATTACAGAGGACACAAACTAATTTTTAAGGGGGACTTTTTTTTTTTTTTCCAGGACATATTTGCATTTGTAAGATTTTTATTTATCTTAAAGATAAAGGTTAGCAGATAAATCACCTTGCATCTTTTATTTTCCAACTACAGATTTATATTGCCATTAAAGTCATTATCAAAATTTTTTATGCTCAGATATGGAATCTGTGTAAATTATTAAATGCTACATGAAACCATAAGCACTATATCTGAGCTGTCTTAGTAGAGATGTTGTAGAAGAAAATGTATTTATGCCCATTGATCTAAGTGAGGACATCTCATGAGCTTTGAAGAAATATTAACCATGCCATATGATTTAAAAAGATGGGACAACAGGTATATTAAAAGAATAGCAACTTTTAAAAATATTTATATAGATTTTTAGAGAGAGAAAGGGAGAGGGAAAGAGTAAAATAACAATTGCCTGACTCCTTCACTTCCCTAGAGATGAGGCCCTCAACCTGGGCACACACCCTGACTGGGACTTGAACCTGCAACTTTTCAGTACACAGGAAGGGAGAGGGTGAGAAAGATAGAAACATCAATGATGAGAGAGAATCATTGATCCTCTGTCTCCTGCAGGCCCCACACTGGGGATTGAGCCTGCAGCCTGTGCATGTGCCCTGACCAGGAATTAAACCATGACTTTCTGGTTCATAGGTCAACGCTCAACCACTGAGCCACACCAGGGGTGCTACATTTTAATTTTTGTCGCAAAAGTAAAAAAATGATTTTAACCAAATAGGTGCAACATATACTACTTATGACATGTAATATGTCTCAATGAGGTGAATTTGAGTAAAGGATTCATACTGAATGTGATTTTTCAATGAGAACAAACTCTTTAAGGATATTCAGTTACAGGTTTACTATATTTATTCCAATATGTGTATGATCTTTTTATTCCTGTCAACTAAATCATATTTTATATTTCCCTGTTGTATCAAAATGAGTTAAATATGCTCAGGTTATTCCTTATGAATGATTAATTCATAGTATCATCCTTTGTTTTAGATGCTTTTACTGTATTCTCATACAGAATGGTAAGAATGTAAACCTAACCTGGTCTTTCCTGGCAACTGTAAGTTAGCATGGAAAAATATCCCTGTCATTCGCTATGGATAAGTATATCTCCCCTGTCACACCCAGCCAGGATTTAAAAACAAAGAATAATAAAGTTACCCATTTCTAATAACCTCCTTCTGCAAATCCTTTGCTGAATTATATGATTTCCTTCCATCCAGAAGAAAAACCAGCTGAATAAGTCGAGGCAGGTCTTATGAACATGAACGAGCATTTCCCACCGGGGAGAGTGTGTGAAGAGTTTGTACATCGAGCCCGGACTGGTGGGAAATTGGAAATTAGATTTATGAGAAACTGATGCTGATTCTTAACTTTCCTCAATTTACAGCCTATTGTTTTCAGGGGAGTATCCATTTCTCACAAGCCAAGAAGAGAATACAGAGTAAGAGGCTCCAGGGAAGTGTGGAGTCCTTGGCTGGCAGGGTTTCAACATGTATGCTCAAGAGGATTTACAAGCATATGGCTAAGTTTGAACTGTTTCAATGGCTGCACAGAGGCACATTGTAAGAGCAGTAAAAAGCTAAGGGGGTAGCAAGTGGGCAAGTGTTTCAGGACACTGGAGCTACAAGGAGACTAACAGCTGGGTCGGAGTAAAACAGTCCCCCCACCCTCTTTGGGTGGTTTCTAGGTACCAGTGGGAAGGCCCATAACAGAGTTATTGTGTTTCTCTGACCCGGGGAAGGAAATCCAACACTCCACTGCACTCACCCTCCAAACAAGCTTCATTTTATTCCGGGGGAAATGAACTGAAATTTCAGCACAGGCAAGATGGCTGTAGCTGATGCAGAAACGTTGAGAATATCCCTAACAGAGTGTAACTCTTAATCAGGCTTGTTTATCCGCACTGAGAGCCACCGCGGGTCACGCTGTTCGTTTGGTGCCATTTGGTCTGCTCTGACGCCTTTCTGGACAGGAAGTCCTTTAAGATTAAAGATTTTTATGGGCCCAGGCCTGCTTACTCCAAGCTATTAATTGAAGAGAAATGTAACTAGAAGCCAATTTCGAGAAAGGATATTAACAAGCATTTGTGTTCATGTCAGGATGAAAAATAGGAAGAAATCAAGGTGGGATAATTGAGGGAAGAGACACTCAGTAGAAAGCAGCCAAGCAATTGGAATATTGGAAATAGAAGTATTTCTGTGTTGAAGGAGAATTTTCTTGTTTGGGATCAGTATTTCATATACTGCAATTAAAACAACCTTGATAAAGAACTTGGAATATTAGGATATTAACCGATAGTCCAAATAAAAGATTTCATCTGATTTCCCACAGCTGCTTTTAGCAAAGGGTTTTTTTCTTCCAAAATATTATCTTGGCAAATGGCAACAAGTAAATATTTGAAGAAAGTAAAACTGCATGTGAGTGCAGGAGAGAGAGGCCAGTTGCTCTTCTTCAGCCAGCACTGATATTGTGGCTCCTTCTACAGCTGTTTAAATGGAACACATCTTGAAAGTCTAGTTTCTTCATTCAAACCTGCTGGGTCTGTATTTCATGTCCAGGCCACTTGGGCTGAGATGTTTACACATGACTTTTGCTAAGGTAAGGTAACAAGTTGCCATAGATGATTAAATTACACGTGAAAAAAAAAGTTTTAGCTTTCCAGAATGCATAATTGTTAATACGATAGGAAATTCATATTTGTTTCCCATGCATGTTGCATTTATGATGTTTTAAAACTCATAACTTTGAATATAAGTTTTTAGAGGTGACTTCAATTTTTGGAATTTTGGCTGCATGTGTATGTATACATGTTGGGGTGTTCACTACAGCATAAAAATGAAACAGTATTAACACTGTACATGAAGAAAGTTTTAAAACATTTCTTTCTAGTTTCCTGTTCAACTTCAATGAAACCAAAACACACCTAATAAATTCTCTTCAGATTGAGTCACAAAAATATTAAAATAATCCTTAATATGGAAAATAAGTTAAAAATTATTATCCATAAGCAACTTCTTATTAATATCTATATATACAAAAAGAGGTAATATGCAAATCAGCTGGGATGCTGTAACAGTCATGACCACTCAGGAGGAGGCTGTGTGCGCAGGTGGGTGGGAGGGGACTGCTGCGCGGTGAGGCAAGCCACGGATGGCGCAGGCCGCTGCCCGGAGAGAAGAGGATGGGCCTGCCCACAGCTGCTGTGGCCGAGGGCAGGCACGGAGAGCAGAGGGCCTGCCAGCTGTGGCATGCTGGCAGTCCTGCCTCTGAGCGTGAGCTGCAGAGGAAACACCTATTCTGACCGCTCATTGGCTAAGCTCCCGGTATGCCACTCTCAGTGTTTTGGTAACTTGGGTAATAAGAATCCAAGAAGGTGATGTAGGGTTTTTCCACCTCACTCCTGGAGGAAAAAACAAAGCTCTGCTGCTGGAGAGGCTAAGAAATATCATATCCTGCCCTAGCCAGTTTGGGTCAGTGGATAGAGCCTCAGCCTGCAGACCGCAGGGTCCGGGTTCAATTCTGGTCAAGGGCATGTACGTAGGTTGCAAGTTCTTCCCTGGCCGGGGCCCAGGTCAGGGCTCATGCAGGAGGCAACCAATTGAAGTGTCCCTCTCACACTGATGTTTCTCTCTGTCTTTCCCTCTCTCTTCCACATTCTCTAAAAATCAATGAAAAAATATCCTCAGGTGAGGATAAAAAAAAAAGAAAGAAAGAAATGTCATATCCTATGAACAAAACATCTTGAAAATGCCTAAAGAAAGTTGTCATTTTTTCGTGGTGAAGGGACTAGAGTCTGTGTTGATGAAAATACCTTGGAGGCTGCAGCTGCTGGCAGTGGCAGCAGCTTCAGCAGCAGCAGTGGGGTGATGGGGGTGCTGCCTTCCCCTAATCAGCTCGATCGCCTTTTGCAGAGCGAGGCCCGTGGGGAGCAGGCCTAAGCCATCAGTAGGACATCCCCTGAGGGCTCCTGGACTGTGAGAAGGGGCAGGCTGGGCTGAGGGACCTCCACCCCCGTGCAAATATTTTCATGCACCAGGCCTCTATTATAACAATAATTCTGTACATTAATTTAATGTGTTTCGAAAAGTAGAAGATTAGAAATTTGTCATTAATAAGAATAATCATTTTTTAAAAGAATAACAATATTAGCAGCTTCATGTGTTGGTAGTACAAATACACTAGAAATTTAAAAACTAATATTTGGTGTGTACTCAATTTAGAAAATTAAAAATAAAAATGCAAAGAATAAAATAACAGTCATCTGTAATATCCTCATTCATTGATAACTGCTGTTAACATTTTCATTTGCCAAATTTTAGCTCCTTTTCTTTGCACATGCATATGTTTAAGTAACTCCATATTGACCTATCAATGCTAGTATTTCTAGAAATGGGATTCTGTTTTATAATTTGTTTTTACCTACTATAACAAGAATATTTTCTGACTTTATTATTTTTTTCACAACTCACATTTTAATTTATTTAATCAATCTCCTAGTGTTGGCCTTTTAGTTTAATTACAAATTTTTAGTAGCAGTTCATTTAAATGGGAAGTTGCCTTCATGCTAACCCTCCCAATGCAGCTGTGTTTGAGGGGGTAGTTAGGTTTTGAGGACAATGCATTCATAACCTTTCCTTGAGTAAACTTCTTCATGCTCTCCTCCCAACATTGCTACCTGGATCTCTTTACTGAGTTCCCCAGTGGAAATCCTCTCACTGTACTTTTCTATTAGCTAACATCAGTCTGCTACATTTATTTTGGACTTTAACTGTAGTTAAAACATTTCTAAACGGTTGTCTTAGAGGTTCCCATTCAGGTCGTGTGGGTTTTCCAGGCCCTGGATGTTATTTCACCTATTTTAGGGGCACGGCTTCCATACTTCAACACGAAAATAGATCGTCCTTGTGCAGACTTCCTCAGACACCCTGCATGCAGCTTCCTTCCAGGTGGCAAAAGCCAATTTTGCACTTATCTGACAGGGCTAAGGATGCTTGCTTTCCTGTTATTTTCCTCCTTTTTGTCTGTATATAGATAATATTTTATAAACAAAAGGTGGACATCTCACACTAGGGACTGAGATGTCTGGTTGCTTAGGAACAGGGTCTGTCTTCATGTGAAAGTGTGGTGGACGCTGTGCTTGGTCCCTGGAAACATGTTCTGCAGGTGGACTTTCTCTCTGGTGCTCAGGTAGACCCGTTGCTAGATGAACCTCTGCCAATACTTTCACGGAAAGGAAGGTTTCTCACAGTTCATGCACGTAACCAAGGGAATGTGAATTAGGGTCCAGGTGAGCTAAAAATATGCGAGTTCTGCCCGGCCAGTGTGGCTCAGTAGTTGAGCATCGACCTATGAACCAAGAGGTCACAGGGCACATGCCCTGTCTGTGAGCTCAATTCCCAGTGTGGGATGTGCAGGAGGCAGCCCATCAGTGATTCTTTCGCACATTGATGTTTCTATCTCTCTCTCCCTCTCCCTGCCTCTCTAAAATCCTATCTAATAAAAGAGAAACATGGTAATTAGTGTACGACTGCTACCCTTCCCATTGGCTAATCAGGGCGATATGCAAATTAACTGCCAGCCAAGATGGCGGCTGGCAGCCAGGCAGCTTGAAACTAACATGAGGCTTGCTTGCTTCAGTGACGGAGGAAACCAACGTTCCCCGCCTGCCTTGCCAGCCTCTGAGCCTGCAGTTTAAGAAACGTTGTAACAAATATAGAAGCTAAACAAAACCCCAGAAACCTGCTTTCAGCGAGCCGGGATCTCAGAGCTGGAGCTATACATTGTTTCGATTATAGAACCGAAACAAACCAGATATCTGATTTCAGCAGCGGAGGCCTCAGAGCTGGAGCCTCAGAGCTAAAGCTGGCCCAGAATTAAAAAAAAAAAAAGGAAAAAAAGGAGTGGTTGGGACCTTCCGTCACCTGCCAGCCTGAAAACAGCCCTCAGCCCCTCACCCAGACTGGCCAGGCACCCCAGTGGGGACCCCCACCCTGAAGGGTGTGTGACCAGCTGCAAACAGCCATCATCCCCTCATCCAGGCTGGCCAGGCACCCCAGTGGGGACCCCCACCCTGATCCAGGACACCCTTCAGGGCAAACCAGCCGGCCCCCACACGTGGACCAGGTCTCTATCCTATATAGTAAAAGGGTAATATGCCTCCCAGCACTGGGATCAGGGGAGCCGCGAGGCCCCCGGCACCGGGATCAGCATGACAGGGGGCAGCGCCCAAAGCCCCTGATTGCCCTGAGGCTCTGTGTGTGACAGGGGGTGGGGCCACAACCTCCCTATCAGCCCTGCTTTGTTCCTGACAAGGGAAGGCGCCCCAACCCCCTGATCAGCCCTGCTCTGTGCCTCATAGGGGGGAGCTCCCCAACCCCCTGATCGCCCTGCGGCTCTGTGTGTGACAGGGTGCGGCGCCCCAACCCCCTGATTGGCTCTGCTCTGTGTGTGACAGGGTGCAGCGCCCCAAACCCCCTCCACCCCCCACCCCCCATGGGCCCTGCTCTGTGTGTGACGGGGTAGAGCCATAACCTCCCCATCGGCCCTGCCCTGAGTGTGACAGTGGCGGTGCCTCAACCCCATGATCGGCCCTGCTCTGTGGGTGATAGAGGGCGACGCCCCAACCGCCTCCCACAGGCCCTGCTTTGTGTGTGATGGGGTAGAGCCATAACCTCCCCATTGGCCCTGCCCTGAGTGTGACAGGGTGAGGCACCCCAACCCCCTGATCCGCCCTGCTCTGTGTGTGACAGGGGGCGGTGCCCCAACTCCACTATCGGCCCTACTCTGTGACAGGGGAAGGAGCCCCAACCCCCTGATCAGCCCTGCTCTGTGCTTGCCAGGGGGAGCTCCCCAACCCCCTGATCCGCCCTGCTCTGTGCGTGACAGGGTACGGAGCCCCACTCCCCCTGATCAGCCCTGCTCTGTGCTTGCCAGGGGGAGCTCCCCAACCCCCTGATCGACCCTGCTCTGTGCATGACAGGGGGTGGCGCCGCAACCTCCCCATCGACTCTGCCTTGAGTGTGATGGGGGCGGCGCCCCAACCCCCCAATCAGCCCTACCCTGAGCATGACTGAGGGTGGCATTGCAACCTCCCGAAGCGCCCTGCTCTGTGCATGACAGGAGCGGCGCCCCAACTCCCCAATTGGCCCTGCTCTGAGCCTGACCAGGGGCTGCACCTAGGGATTGGGCCTGCCCTCTGCCACCTGGGAGCAGGCCTAAGCCAGCAGGTCGTTATCTCCCGAGGGGTTCCAGACTGCGAGAGGGCACAGGCCGGGCTGAGGGACCCCCCCGTCCCCCCGAGTGCACAAATTTTTGTGCACCGGGCCTCTAGTATATATATAAAATCCAGGAGTTCTTTGGAGCTTCTTCCATAAAAGTTCTTCCCGTGTTCTCTGCATCAACTAATATGGACACAGAAGCAATCCTGAAGGAATCATTCTTCTTACGTGTATACTTTCTATTCTTTGGATCACTCGTATTTTGTTTTGTTTTTTTACTCAGGAAAAAATGAACAATCACCTATTACTCTTGGTTGCTTACCCACGTTTGTTTTTCTTCAAAACCACGCTCATTCGTGAGCTGGTTACAGAGCACAGGACGAAAGCACAGTGCCCAGCTCGCTGAGGCTCTGATGGCTCTTCCTCATGTGCAGCCTGTGAGCTCAGTAAATGCGTTCTCACGGGCACCAGTCCGTCATGAGCATAGTGCCAGGAAACTGGGAATCTACACCCAAGATCTGAGATTACTGACGGGGACCTAAAATACAGAGTAAAAAGGCCCGGCGGTAAAAGGCTGGGGAATTTTCTTCACCTGAATGTAGTAAATTTAACAAAGGACACTAGAGTGATCACAGAGTGAAAAAACAAAAACAAAAACCATGCTAACTAATTAAAATTTTAACACTCCCCCCAACAGCTTTGATTGACACTTAATAGTTAAGCTAGTCCATTTGTTTTTAAGGCCGGAGTTCCCACCGCATAAAAATCCCACAATAGGCCCTGCTTGGCAGCTTGTGTGACAAGTGCAAGGGTCATGGAGAAGCCCGAGGAGTCTATTGAAAAAGCAGCTGTTTGCGCCTCACTTCTGACCCGCGGGGACCTCGGGCTGGCTCTTCTCAAAGCCCTGTCCCTCTCCACTCCAAGCCACTTGCTATTCACGGAATAGAAGCCAGGCGTGTACTGGTTTCAATGACTTCAAGAAACAGATGCTGCAATTACCTTCAGAAGCAGGAGCAAGATGGCCTTTGAGTGGTGGCCAGCTTTCAGGATGGTGCTCCATCCAAGGGTGACTTTTATTGCTGACAATCCTTTAGGGTCTTCGGCACCAATTGATCACTTTTACTTCCAGCCATTGTCAACACAGATGGCACTGGGCTTGGAGTCCTGCTTGTATTTACAGCTTAGATGTTTGTACTGAGATCTAACTATGAATGCCAGCAAAGAACAAAGAATAGTTGTGTCATATTTTATCTGCCCGTTGTTAAAACTAATCAGGAAACCTACACAAACTCAGAGAGAGGCTATGTTAAATGATTTTATATAATGTACATACATACATATATAGGTAAGTACATAGATATTGTCATAAATGTATATGTATAGTGTGTCCATACATACCCGTATCGCTACATGAAAGAGAAGTTTTAAAAATTAGATTTTTTTTAATAAATTGCTCACCATTTTATCTAGTAGTTGCATTTTAAAAAATGAAAAGTGTGCATGATTGCATTATTCTAACCGAATATTAGAGCAGCAGTTATCAAACTTTGTGCATATGACATTCACAGGACAAGGTTGTGAGGAGCACTGATGCCCTCAGACGTGATTGGTCGTGCCTGTGGGTTGGATGCAGGGCTGTGATCACACTAGGAGATGCACAGACATAGGAGCCCAAGGAAGTTCTCAGCCGGTTCCTTCCCACCTGAGCCTTTGACGTTCACAGCCAGCCCTGCTGCCTACACCAACCGCCTTCGCAGACATTCACTCTGCTCAGCCAGCTCTTTTCAGGCACTCAGTCAAAGTCACTCTTCTCTCACAGAACCTCGGCTGCATTCCTTCCTTTGGTTGCATGATACTGCTTTGTATACATCTCCACCAAAGCTCTTAGACCCTTTTCAACACTTCTTATTTGTCTATCATTCTTCGAGCTACTTGAGGGCAATGACTGCTTCAGTCATCACAGCCATGCCCACAGCCTAACATGGTCCAGGACAATAGCTCCATAACAGTGTGTTGCATGAAAGATAGATACTAATGGGGAACAAAGAACAGAACCTCCTTTATAAAGAAGGAGATGCACTGAAGAAAACTTGTGTTTGTGGTGTGGTGGGTGCTGAGGTATAACTCTCAACCCCCCTTTCACAACCAAGGCGTTTGCTGCCCGGCTGCTGGCCGTGTGGCCTGCTGAGAGCTCACGCTCAGTGCTTCCCAATGTATTTGTTTCCCAGGATGGCCAACATTTGTTATGACAACAAACATTTACAATAGAAAATAAACAACAGAAATGTATTCTCTCACGGTTCCGGAGGACAGGAGTCCAAAATCAAAGTGTTGGCAAGGCTGTGCTCCCTCTGGAGGCTCTCAGGGAGAATCTTCCATGCCTCTAACAGCATCTGGGAGCTCCTGGGATTTGCTGGTTTGTGGCTACATCACTCTGGTCTCTGCTTCCATCTCCACATGGCTGTCACCTCCTCTTTCTGTGTCTTCCATGTATTTTCCATCTTTTATTTCCATCCTTGAGGGCTAATAGCATGTTACCATTGAACTAAGTAACATGCATTATTTATTACAATTAATTATAATAAAAAACAACTCTATGACGTAGTCAAGAGAAGGGGAAAATAAGACTCATGAATATTTAATTATCTGCCTCAGTTCACAGAGCAAGTGGTGACTTGGAATTTGAACATGGGCCCATTGATCATAGAGACCAATTACATGTGCTGTCTCCAGGTTTGCCCAGTAATTTAGATATTAAACAAAACCCCTAATAGAATGTAAAAGAAGAATTATTATAGGTGATAAGAAGAATTATTTTCTAAATATGATCTTTCTTGTATATGAGACATTGAACTCCAGGTGAATTGGTATTTGACAGATCTATAATAAAAATATAATCATGATACTTAACCAGCACTATTGTAGGTACTATCTTACATGTGTTATCTTCTTTAATCACCATGACACAACTTTCAGAGGTAAATGCTAATTAATATCCTTCCTATCTTTTTTTTAAAATATATTTTATTGATTTTTTACAGAGAGAAGGGAGAGAGATAGAGAGCTAGAAACATTGATGAGAGAGAAACATCGATCAGCTGCCTCCTGCACATCCCCCACTGGGGAAGTGCCCGCAACCCAGGCACATGCCCCTGACCGGAATCGAATCCAGGACCCCTCAGTCCGCAGGCCGACGCTCTATCCACTGAGCCAAACCGGTCTCGGCAATATCCTTCCTATTTTAAGGAAGCAGAAGCAAAGAGTCACTAAGTAACTTGTCCAAGGTCACAGAGCTAGTACCTGGTGCTTCCTGGAATTTAACCCAGAGCTTGTACTCCTGAGAACTGCACTAGATAATTTTTTCTTTTCCATGTCATTTCAAATAGCTATAAATTATATAATTAAAGAAAATATTAAATATTCAATGAAAGTTGATTTATAATTTTTTAGCATAAATCATTTTTATTTTATTATATAATTACTACAGGCCCGATGCATGAAATTCATGCAAAAGTAGGCCTTCCTCCCCCGCTCTTCCTCCCCTTACCCTCCCACCCCCAACTGCCAGCACCAGCTTCCCTCTGGAACCTGGGACCTGGGCTTCCCTTGCAGCCCTGGCTTTGTCCGGAAGGACTTCCAGAAGGATGTCGGGTCTATTTAGCATATTATGCTTTTATTATTATAGATCATCTAGACTTGCAGAAACTATTTATTAGAAGAATTTATTAGAAGTGTACCTTTCAGCCTTCTAGTAATGTTGATAAGAGAGTCCTAGAAATATAAGACTTAGGTTAACATCTCAGAAATAAATGTTATGTTTACCATTGAGGAGACCCACAGAATTTAGGGAATCTTGGTCAGAAATATTCCCCAATAGACCATTCCAGAAATCTGGGAAGCAGCTGATGAATGGATGCTCTGACAAAGGATATGTATAGAGGCTTATGAAAGGCAATGTTTCCTGAGCAGTATGTTGGGTAACACCAAGACCTTTTGCTAAGTCAAGTTCATGGATTTTCAGTACATAGTTTAACCATTATCACCCAAGTCCATTTGATGAATGACCTTGTCTTTGTTTCTCATGACACTGCCCCTCTCCTGGACCTGGACGTCTTACCATCTAAACCCAAACATCACAGCCTCAGCATATCCATGAATGTGTCTTCTCAGTTTTCATGTCCACAAACTAGTTTCACAAGTGTATGCCTTGCCCCTCAAATGATTTTTCTCAAACAAAACATTCCTCCACACAAAGTGATTTATGTGTATTGAAGGTGAGAACCAGTCTCCAATTATTCCGCAAGTATATCAAAGCATATTAGAAATAATAGGAAGCTACATCTGCACAATTATCCTTTTATACACAATTTCCATTTTAACTAAAGCTTCTAAACTTATGTTGACCACTTACCGAGACTCAATTACCCAACTTGCTGAGTGTTAATTACTCCTGTGGCTCTCACTGACATGGTGAAGATACTGATTTAAAAGAGAGTATGCTAGGGTCAGAGCAATAAACACAGCTCCAGCTGCTTCTTTCAGTCTTTTCTAATCAGTGCAATATTTATTACTTTTCTATTCACACACATCCACCTATACACCCATCCCCTCCTACCACACTCACATATAGTTGGTGACCTTTAAGATGAACACCTGAACTGCTATGGACTGAATGTTTGTGTCCCCTCAAAATTCATATGTTGAAGTTCTTGCTCCAAAGGTGATGCTATTAGCAGGTGAGAACTTTGAAAGGTGCTTAAGTCATGAGGGTGGAGTCCTCCTGAAGGGTAAATATGGCCTTATAAAAGAGTATCCAGAGAGCTCCTTTTCCTTACAGCATGTGGGGATGCAATGAGAAGTCTGTGACCTAGGGAAGAGCCCTGACCTGTCCATGCTGATCCTAATATTGTTCTTGCAGTCTCCATTACCGTGAGAAATTAATTTGTTTTTTATAAGCCACCTAGTCGGTGGTATTTTGTTACAGCAGCCAGAATGTATTAAGAGATGCACTGTACTTAATAAGTTATAGAATATATATGTTAAATGTGTGATGCAAGAAATCAGAGAATATTCTAACAGACTTTATGCAGAATTTGAGTTTGTCCTTGAAGAATGAATAGGATTTGTATGAACAATAAAAGAAGTCATGGGCTACTTTGGTGTGAAGTAGCATGGACACAGGTGGAAGAATGATTTGTTGGGTGAAGAATGAGACTGTCAAAAAAAGAGAAAGCTTTAATATGGGGATTTACACTGCACATGGTTGGATTTGTAAGTATTGGGGGAAATTCTAAAAGAGCTGAGATTTTTAATGTGAGATAAGCACAGAAGTGTTTAAGTTCAGAATTAAAGCATGGCTTTATGAAATAGTCCTTTTGGTATATATTTGTCTGGATTAATACATACCAAACATTTTAAGCAAAGAGATTATTTTGAAAACTGCTGAAACAAAGGAGCAAATAGGGGTGGCTCCGGAAATAGGAAAAAATAGAGAATGTAGGAAATATTGTGGAACAACAAATATTAAGGAAAGGATCGAACAGAAGGATGAATCTGATGGATCCCACAATATGAAGTCTCCAGATCAGGAATTCTACTGACAAAAAGGAATAAAGATGTGAAAGGAATCTGGATGGGTTGAAAGGTGATGAATTCAGTTTTGTGCATGTTAACCCTTATATCCACATTGTAATTGCTTATATGTATATCTTCTGGGATCTTAAATATTGGAAGCAAAGTTCTAGATAAAATGATGTGTTTTATCTAGGACACACAAAGGACAGTACAAATTAGAGGGCGTATATGGGGTAGGCTCTAAAATCTTGCAAGAGAGCAAAGAAGAACCTTCCTTAATTAAACAAAGTTTCATTAGATTCCAGTTATGTGCAAATTTTGGTACTGGGTATTGGTGAGCACAAATTCCTTCTCTTAAATCGATCATGAGAGGAAGTGACACTTATTTTAAGAGTTGTAACCATGTAGTGAGCACTTTTACAATAAGTTCTAGAAATACAAGAGAAAAAGGAAGGCCTGGTGGTGCCTGTGTGAGTGTTGGGAAGCAGGGGTGAGAGGGAAAATCTCATCGTGGAGGCAATCATGAGTTGGGCATTAGTAGTTCTAGGACACATTCGAAGATGGGAAAATGACAGCTTCTTGATTTTACAAACAATCATCAAATTGCTTGTAGCATTTGACAGATTAATTCACAAAGAATTGCTTGTAACATTTGACAGATTAATTCACAAAAATTAGTGGTTTGGTTGTAGGTAGGCGAACCTAAATAACTGGCAGGGGTTATACGCTATACAAATAATTTTAGATTTTAATCTGTAGGTGATGAGGAACCAATGAAAACTCTTTTAGCCCTGGAGTAATTTGATCATTTTTGAGTTATGGAATGATCAGGGTGGTGTGGGATGAATGATGAACTCAATGGGGTATATTGCTACCTCCACTATGGCCTTCATCTCAGAGACAGTATTTTGTAATTTTCCACTTATTTCCTGATGTCTCCTAGCTCAGGTTTTAACTTTTCCTGACATATCTTTCCTGAGTTTTTATATTACTAGTAGTGGCCTGGTGCACAAAATTTGTGCACATTAAAAGGGAATTAATTAGAGGAGATATTTTAATATTGCTATTTGCCCTTTGCCAGGGGTGGGGATGTGAGGCTCATGTCCCCAGGCTCATTGCCGAAGGTGGGAATGCGAGCCTCAAGTCCCCGGGCCAGTGCAGGGGGCGAGGACACAAGCCTCATGTCCCTGGGCGGCCCAAGTCCCCGCCCACTGATGCTGGAAGTCCCTGTCCACCCGTTCCTGCTGCCCACTCAGTCTGCTGATCGGTTGTTATGTGATGGCATCCTGACCAATTTGCATATTACCCTATTATTAGATAGATGGAAATTTTGTTTTATAGAAACAATTCCATACTGTACTTTTTTGTTTGTTTGTTTTGTTTTGGGCATGTGTGTGGCCATATATACTGGTCATAATTATTTATCTGGTTGTATATTTGGTTTTCTGATGAGTGTTTGTTTCATTTTTTTTTTCTTACAATTATACAGTTCTATACTATCTCCTCCTTTACTTCTTCTTCTTTATTTTTATCTTTTCAAAATACTTTTTATTGATTTCAGAGAGGAAGGGAGAGGGAGAGTGAGATAGAAACATCAATGATGAGAAAGAATCATTGATCACCTGCCTCTTGCATGCCCCATACTGGGGATTGAGCCCACAACCTAGGCATGTGCCTGACTGGAAATCGAACCATGAACTCCTGGTTCATAGGTCAATGCTCAACCACTAAACCACGCTGGCCAGACTCACCTCCTCTTCCTCCTCCTCCTCCTCCTCCTCCTCCTCCTCCTCCTCCTCCTCCTCCTTTTCCTTTTCCATCTTTGGATCCCATGAGTTCCAAGCCAGCAGGAATTCTCCTTATGAAAGAAGATTGTATGTGTGATCTGGTTACTTAAACCTTTACATCTCTCCATTCAACAGAGGCAGGAGCTAAAGGGCTGCCCACAATGCGCAGACTCTTTCCTCTACCCTGCCTCAACTACACACTGCTTCCTGGAAATGCACATATGATTTCACATTCAGTTTCCTGCCTGACTCTTCTGTATAACCAAACAGATCTGGCGCAACTCCTACTACCAGCCCCTTCCCATTGCTCTAATCAGGGTGTGGATGTGACAGATACATTGAAAAACTCGTGGTTCTGACTGAGCCTGAACTTTGCAGCTATGGGTATCTCCTCTCTCTGTCTTCCAGCCCTTCTATTTGACCTTCACAGCGTTTGGCAGTTCTTTCTCATACATTATTGATTTTCCAGGTGTTACTGTTTCTTATAAAAATGAAATGTACATTTATTTTTGTAATTCTCTTAGTCGCTTTTGGGTATGACAGGACAAGAGGGAAAGACTGTCTTGTCATTTGTCTTGCAAACTGAAAGTCATACTAGGCCTTAAATCAATTCATTCATAAGGCAATGTTACATATTAAGAGATAAGTAAGAATGAATGAGACATTCTTTCTCATCTTAATAAGTTCCCAATTTATTAATGTGCCCAAGGAATACAAATATGAATACAAAACTAACTCAATAATAGGCAACAAATGATTTTTACCCAAAGTGAGCATAAATTATGAGGATTTGGACAAGGGGAAAACCACAGGGGGCTGCCTTGGTCGTGCCTGGAAGTGACTCTCCATTTCCTGCTTGTCTCTGCTTGAGAAGGCTGCCAGAAGTCAGAAGGAGCCAAACTCTCCCCTCCCTTTGCTCTCTGCTCTTCCAACCAAGGCATCCACTGCAGATGGTGAAAGAGAATCCCCCTTTGAGAAAAAAGGATAAAGCATCCAGTTGTCATGAGTGTTTCCCAAACAATGCCTGGTCCTACGGATCACCTGGGAAGGTTATTACAACTGACTCCGAGTCTCCGGAAAAGACCTGGGCTGTGTATTTGTCACAAGGGTCCACAGTAATTTGGGTAATCAGGCAATTTTGGAAATCCCTGATGGAGTGGATGGAGCATGATGCTGCATGGTGAAAGACCTGTGTTTTATTTCAGCCTTTGCCACTAACTAGGTGTAGGATTTGGATAAGATTCAATGTATCTGAGTCTGAACTTTCCTGTCTATAAAAGGAAGGAACTGACTTGATGTCTAAAATCTCTTCCAACTTCAATATCCCATGGTTCTCTAAAATATACAAAGTGTTTATAAAACTCTCTAACTCCTTTATAAAATGGAAAGGGAAAGCAAGGAGGATTGGTGGCAGGGGGCCAAGAAAGGAAAATTTTAGTTTTAGATGACCAAATTGGCCCAGAAGACGATGCACCTAAGTTAGACATGATTTGTATTTATTATTTTGTGTTGAGCTATGCATTTATAGAATATTAATTTTTTCAAATAAAATCCTAAAGCACCACTAAGGTGTTTCCCCCCCTTTCCTTGAGCATGCAAACATGTTGATTTCTACCTAGGTGAAACTCAAGTTTTCCCTCAGATGCTTTTTAGTAAAAATGGTTATTTTCTTACTTTAGGAGTTTGATTGACAGGTCCCTACTAAGGAGAGAAAATGCATTTCAAAGACAGACCTAAGAAAAACTGTTTTACTCCTGCTCTCTCTGGACCTTTGTTGCTCCAGGTGTTACAGGAAAAACAAATTTCTCCACTGGTTTCATCCTTAATAATAGTATTATTAAGATCCCCAAGCACATCTGATATAGCTCTTCTTGAGTGTGGGGAGGGCCATTCATTTATTGATGCAGCAGCCACAAAGGGATCATATTTTGCTTTGTTTGAAGGACCTGAGTGCCCTTATTATTTTTGTTTGTAGAGACACCAGCATTCACTTGAAAGCAGGGGAGGGCAGGGAGTCGTGCAGAAGATAACAGCCTAGAGTCTGGCTACGGGTTGCCTTTTCTATTCACTTGAAAAGCCTCTGGGTTGATTGATTTGTGAGGCAGATGCTACTTCTCCCTCGTCTCTCATCTTCACTCAGGCCTCTGAAGTCTGGTCCGCATGCACTGCTGACATTCGGCGGCATACTCTGACGGTACATGATCATGATGTGGATACTGGTTAGTTTGTTCAGCCACAAATTCCTTGGAGGTGCAGCCGACTTGCAATGTTCAATGGCTGTGGGAGACTGGAACAGCATGTATAAGATATGCCACTTTCCTGAATTGTTTCAAAGTTCTCCTGGATCAAGAGCAGACTCATCCTGAAAGGTGGGCGAGATTGGCCGTGGATATAGGAGAGAATCAGGATGCCAAGTTGTCCTAAGAGCTGAAGGTGAGAGGCTGGAGAAGGCCCAGTTGCTCAGCCTCCGCAGGATAATTATAGATGTTCAAACAACTCAGGTCAGGGCAGACTTGGAAAGGCCATACTTTTGAGGAAATTACACTTCTGGAAAACTCAACCTTAGGCAAATGCAACGACCTTCCCTAAATGAGCCCTGGGGAGCATAAGCAACCACTGTCATTAAGTCAATTGCACTTTATTGCAAAGGGAAAATGGCATGCAATTCTGGGTCTTATATATATATTTTTTTCCACAGCAATGACTAGCAAGCTGTGAAGGCAAAATCATAGCAGGGAGAACACCATTCAGAGACTGGCATTGGATAGAGTAGGAGAAATCGTCATGAGTTATAAAATGACGCAGGGGAGGACTGTACTGTAGCAGAGAGAGATGCTTGGGGTCACCTAGGATAAGAGGAACTACATTCAGTATTGTTCAAATTGACTTGGTGACCTTCATGATCCCTTTTACAATGCACTGGTGAGGATGAAGCTTCATTCAGGAGGGCCTGGTTCTGGGAGCAGAGCCTTCAGTGTTCATTCTTGATGTCAGCCTCTTGTTGGCCCCAATGCCCAAGGCTTGCTGGCTTCCCCACCGCAGTTCCCCTTCCTCAACGTCCATGGCTGCACAGCCCCCTTGATTGCTTCTTTGTGATCCTTTGTTTAGACTGTTTCCATGGCTCCCAACTCTTCCTCCTGGATGATTCCTTCTGTCCTCCCTTTGTTCCCAGCCCATCACCATGGGCAACCCTGACCCTGGCACCTTGGGACCTCTGCTTGCCAGGAAGTTTGGACAAGCAGACTCTATACAAGTAGGCAGCAAAATGCAGAAGGACGTATTCGTGGCACTGCTTTCCACAAAAGTCGCAAACTCAGAGCTTCAGTGAATAGTGCAAAACCGCAGTAGATTTTACTTCTCCCACTGACACCTCTGTTGTGTGTAGTCTTCATCAGAGCTCCTCGGGTTTTGCTTTGTTTTTATTTCATGGTCATAAACTTAACTCTGTAATCCAGCTGGACTGGGAAGGAGTAAGGAAAATATGGAACCCAGTGAACTGAGGCAAGAACACAAAGATTATAGAACATTCAAAGCAGATGGGGTGAAGGGGTGCTCTCCTGAGCGATAGAAGGAATGGTCTGGTGGTTAAGATAAAACACAAGCCAAATTTATTAGAGTTGTCCACAGTCAGCAATGGTGATCTTCTTGCTGGTCTTGCCGTTCCCGGACCCAAAGTGCTCCATGGCTGTCACAATACCCATGCCTTCTTTCACCTGGCCGAAGACCACATGCTTGCCGGCCAACCACGCAGGCTTGGCAGGGCAGATGAAAACTGGGAACCACTGTGTTGGGTCCAGCATTTACCATGGACAAGATGACAGGACCTGTATGCTTCAGGATGAAATTCTTATCAACAAATTTTCCCCCATAGACCGACTTCCCACCTGTGCCATCATGGCCTATGAAGTCACCACTCGGCACATAAATCCTAGAATGACTCTGTGAAAGCAGGAACCTTTACAACCAAATCCTTTCTCTCCAGTGTTCAGAGCATGAAAGTTTTCTGCTGTCTTTGGAACTTAATCTGCAAACAGTTAGAAGGAGATGCAGTCCCAGAGCTCACCGTCAATGGCAATGTCAAAGAACACGGTGGGGTTCACCGTTGTTGGGCCTGGGCAGCTCCAGGGCGTCAAGGCCAGACCTCCATGGGTTTATCAGAAGTTTAAGAGAGTGGAAAAGGTTCAGGGTCAGGTGGACCTGGATTCGAATCCCAACCCTGCCCCCTACTAGCTGGCTATTCTGGCAAATCCTAACACATCTCTGGGCCCAGGCTTTCGTCAGTTGACAGTAAGGGTTGGGTGTAGCATGCTAATAATAACACAGTTGGGGCAGTTTGTTAGGATGGTCATGCTTGGTACATTGTAGGCTTTCAAAAATGTAATTTTTCATTAATTAAGTCCTCAAATATTTGCATAACTACTGTGTGCCAGGAACTGTTGTTCTATTCAACAAAGTTACAAGAGTGAAGAAAGAGATTTCCTCTCCGACAGCTTCTATTTTCCCAGGCACCTACCCTCTTCTGCTTCAATGACCTGGAAGCAGTCATTGCAACTCCGTCGTATCTCTAAGAATCCCTCTGCTTTGAAGTTTTGGGCAATCCTGCTATAGGAAGCTGTGAGCTGAAGAAAACCCTCCCTTCCATGTACTTCAGCAGCTCCTAATCCAGTTTTGCATAACACTGTTGGGAAGTTTCTCTCTGTCTGTTTCTGTCTCTATCTGTGTATCTCTCTTTCTCTAGTTCTTTTTTACACACACACAGTTTCTCTCTCTCTCACATACACACACAGACACACACACACTCACACTCACACGTACACACCACCTCCCTCCTGACTGGGTCAAATTCATGTTCCTCAGTGGAGCTTAAACCCTCCCGTGGCCTCCCATGCGATACCTCCATGCATTCCCCGCAACAGCTGTTAAACAGATTTTCCACAGCCAAGCCCCAGTCGTAACATCCTTACACTCAGCCAAGGACTCGACTCTTTGGGTTTCTGGTGAAATTTCTCACCAAATCCTCCAGGGTTTCAGTTTAATCAGGATTCTATATAGACTCCGGTGTTTCTAAAATCTATGATTACACACATTCCATCTGTTATAAAGTTTCAAAATTCCTTTTTTTGTGTGGCTTGTATCTTTACCTCGGGGTTCTCAGTATCTCCCCATTTCCATCTCCTTGGTGCCCTGGAGAGCAGCAAGGCTCCGTCTTGCTTGTTCAGGTGAACCCTTCTCCCGGGGCCTCGATGACGGCCTCCCTGCTGTCTTGGGGCTGGTGTGTCACTCGTCATCTTTCCCGTCCCTCCAGTTTCTTCAGTCTCTCTCCCTTCATCTTTGTCTACATTTTCATCTTTTTTCCCCTTAATCAAAAAATATCATGACTCATTATTTTTACCTTGCAACACTACTATATTCCCACCCTAAATTTTCCTTTGTGTACACAAATTTCTCAGAATATACTTTCAAGCAAATATATTTTACCAATTAATATGTAACTATATATATATTATATATATATAATATATATATATACTTACATAGGATAATTCATATATCTTATTAGGCAAGTAGCAAAATATTTTACTAACAACCATTTTGTTAGCAATTTATGATTCTGTCTCATTCTTGGTCAAACCGAAGAATTGGCAAACTTTTTCTGTAATAGACTACACTAGATAGTAAATGTTTTCAGTTGTGAGGACCATAAGGTTACTGTCGCAACTACACCACTCTGCCCTTGTAGGAGGAAAGCAGCCAAAGATGATATGTAAAGAAATTGGCATGGCTGTGCTCTCATAAAACTTTGTTTACGAACAACAGGCACTGGCCTGCAGGATGTTTATGTAGACCCCTGGTCTCATCGAATTCTAGCTCTTTCCAAAGAACACTGTTGCTACATCTACCTCACCATCTGTGGTAGACCAAACAAAAACACCCCCAAAGATCAAAGCCCAAAGATCCGTGTGTGTGTGTGTGTGTGTGTGTGTGTGTGTGTGTGTGTGTGTGTGAGAGAGAGAGAGACAGAGAGAGAGAGAGAGAGAGAGAGAGAGAGAGAGAGAGAGAGAGTATGAGACAGACGCAAAGTTTTTTGCAAGTGTGATTAAATAAGATCTTGAGATGGATCTATTATTCTGAATTATCCAGGTAGATTCCAAATGCAGTTACATTTATCCTTATAAGACCTTTTAAGGGTGAGGCAGAGGGCAATGTGATGGCATGTGTAGAGAGAAGAGAAGGCAATGTGACCAGCAGGTAGAGATTGGAGTTATGAGGCTGCAGGTTAAGAAATGCCAGCAGTCACCTGAAACAAGATGACAAAAGCAGATTCTGCTCTAGAGCCTCCAAGAGGGAGGGTAGCTCTGCTTGCCCCTGATATCCACAAAGACTCATTTTGAACTTCTGGTCTCCAGAACTGTTGCAAAATAAATGTATGTTGTTAGAAGCCACTGTATTTATGGTAATTTGTTATAACACCCCTAAGAAACAAACACACTATTGCTACTGGTTGACCGTTATCTCACTTTTAAAACATATTTCTCCTTAGAGGTTCCTGACTTTAGGTTATACCCTCATGTACCTTTTCTTTATATTTTTAATGACCAAACTCTTTTCTATATATTTATTTATTGATTTCAGAGATGAGGGGAGAGGGAGAGGGTGAGAGAGAATCATTGATCGGCTTCCTCCTACATGACCCCCACTGGGATTGAGCCCACAACCCAGGTATGTGCCCTGACTGAGAATCAAACTATGATCTCCTGGTTCATAGGTTGATATTCAACCACTGATCCATGCAGGATTGGCTTAATAACCAAACTCTTGAACATACCCTCAAATCATTGTGAACTTTAGCTCCTGACTCATATTTTTTCAACTTGAATCCAATAATTGTCCGGTCACTTTAGAACCAATGAAGATATCCAGTCCAATACCTGGCATTCAAGTTTCTAGGCCAACCTGATTCCAACACATTTTTTTTTTCAGTCTAACTCACCAATACCATATTCCTGGCCTTGTTGTCTGTTATGGAGTGAATGTCTGTGTCCTCTCAATATTCATATGTTGAAATTCTTTCTCCTTAATGTATTGGTGAAATCCTAACCCCCCTGGTATTTGAAGGTGAGGCTTTTGGGAATTGATAAGTCATGAGAATGGAGCCTTACAAAACGGACTCCAGAAAGTTCTCTCATCCTTTCTGCCATGTCAGGACACAGCCAGTAGACAACATTATGTGAACAAGAAAATAGGATCTTACCAGATACTGAATCTACCAGCACCTTGATCTTGGATTTGTGAGAAATAAATTTGTATTTTTTATAAGCTTCCAAGTCTATGGTATTTCTGTTATAGCAGCCAAAATTAACTAAGACAGACACAAAATGTTTGTGCATGTGCAATCTAAATTTAAACTTAGAAATCTCCAAATTTCCCTGCCAGTCCCTCTTCCTCCAACCCTTTCCCTCTCATGACTTTGAGTCTTTGACCTCATTCAGGGATCATTGCCTCAGTTCTACTTCTCTCCTCCTGGTCTCAGTCCCTTCAATATAAACCACGGGAGGCACTCCAGCCATTCTTCTGTGACTCCCTCAATTCTCTTGCCTGCTTGTTGTTCCAAAGCACTTGTAGTGAAAGCTTACAGCCTTAGATCAGTTGAGTCAAATACCTCCTTTCATACCTTCCCAAACTCATGGTCTCTAGCTTCGGTTGGCTACTTAGCAATTGTCATTCTCTCTTATAAGGGACATCTCCACCAGTCAGCCTGCCACTCTTTTCTGCATAAGTTCCAGCTTATTGAAGTCTGAGGAAGAGTTTGATGCTTCCCCTGCCCTGCTCTGTATCTAGATCTTCTTTTGTTCTGTTTTGTCTCTTGTGTTTCTGTTTTTGTTTGTTTTGTTGTTGTTGTTGTTGTTGTTCTTTGTAGCCACAGCACACAGCAGATTCCACTGATTCAGTTCACAGCCATTAAAACTTTCCTCCTTTTTTTGTATGTGTTTAGCTGTAAAGCCACATTTCTTTCCTTTTTGTGTTTTACACTATTTTATTTTGGATCCAAATATAGAACTTCACATTGAACTCTATTAAGAGTCTAAACAATGAAGTAAACTGCTGCATTCATGGTTTTTAATCTGTCTTTTTTAAAAAGTATCTTTATTGTTGAAAGTATTACAGATGTTCCCTTTTTTCCCCATTCACCCCCTTCACCCTGCTCTCTCCTCCTCCCCAGGCCTTCACTGTACTATTGCCTATGTCCATGGGTTATGCAGACATATAAGTTCTTTGGTTAATCTCTTCCCCCGCCCCTGCCTTCCCTCTGAGATTCATCAGTCTGTTGCATGCATCCATGTCTCTGGATCTATTTTGTTCATCAGTTTATTTGGTTCCTTAGATTCCATTAATCTGTCATTTTATTTGCTCCTCTCCCTTCTCTTGTCACCCACACCCTCCTTTCCTGTTCACAATCATTCCATGTGGTTTGGCTGTGACTTGATTTCTTTCTTACTTTTTTCATCTTCAACTGTAGAAGTAAGTGGTCCCCAGGTCTCTGGCTGGCCAACCGAAGTGTCCAATTACCCCATCCTCATTGATGAAACGGACTGTGGCCCAAATCAGGCCAATCAATGCCTTTCCACAGGATTTTTGCTGGAACTATCAAGAGAACCATTCTATTCTCTGGAATTGTAGATAGTGAAGCCCAAATTAGCTAAGGTAATGCTAGACTAAAACAGCAGAAAAGCAAGCATATCTGACTGATAAAGATAGAAATGGAATCCCAATAATATGTTGCAAATGCCATGGGTCACTCTGGAACTTTCAATTTACATAGGTCAGTAAGTTTCCTTTCTTAAGTGTTTTCCTCTCTAGATTGAATTTCTATAACTTACAATAGAACGATATCTAAATAAACATAATCTAAATTTGCTTTTTAAAAATTTCATCATCCAGAGTTCACCAGGCAAAGAGATACTAGAAAAAGAAAAATGATCCCAAGGGCGCACAGGCCATTCTATGAGACTAAGCCTCCATTGGGTATATTGGGCAGTACACGAGTTGAGTTAGGAGGTAAGGCATGTGAGTGACTTTTGTCCTAATGAGGAGTTTGCATTTATGGCTACATGGAAGGCATTGGCATATGAATGAATATGATTTTTGAGAAAGTTATTTAAAGTAACCAGTGTTAATTCAGCAAACATTTTCAACAGAAAGAACAAATACGCTCAAAACAGGGATTGCTATAATTGTTAACATGCAAGAACATCCAAATACTAATGTAAGAGGTAGGCTACAATGGAAAAACTCTTGAAGTCATATATGAAGTTTCACAAGTGATATGATAAAAGAGAATATTTTTAAAATATAGGGTGACCAGACCAGTAGGGGGAGCAGTAAAGGGCGACCAGGCCGGGGGGGGGGGGGGCGGGGGGGAGGGAGTTAGGGGTGATCAGGCTGGCAAGGTGGGGCAGTTAGGGGCAACCAGGTTGGCAGGGGGGGGCAATTGGGGCGATCAGGCTGGCAGGGGGTTAATTAGGGGCAATCAGGCAGGCAGGCAGGCAGGTGAGTAGTTAGAAGCCAGCAGTCCTGGATTGTGAGAGAGATGTCCGACTGCTGGTTTAGGCCCGATCCCCCAGGATCGGGCCTAAACCAGCAGTCGGACAATCCCTGAGGGGTCCCGGATTGGAGAGGGTGCAAGTTGGGCTGAGTGGACCCCCTCCCCATGCATGAATTTTGTGCACTGGGCCTCTAGTTATATATATGAAATCATAATTTTAACATATATACTTTTATATATTATATAAGTTACAATATATGATTATATGTATTTATATTATGTTTATATATAACTTTATATAAATGTGTATATATATTCATTTGGAGTACCTGGATACTACCTAACAATGTCTTCATCTACCTGAGGGTTTGATTTCCTCTCATGAATATTTGTTCTGCCTTTTACATTGTGAAAACTAGTCTCATTGAGAATCACACAGGACTTAGATGCTTGTTTTTCTCAGCTCTTATTACTGATGTATGCTCCAAGCCCAAGACCTTGTTTTCTGTTTTTCCAAATATAGTCAGTCAAATTTACCACATAGATAGTCTTAAAATTTCTTGCTGTGACATTCTCTTATTTATTCAATTTTATACACCAGTATTTCCCAAAGAATAAGACACTAGATCTGCAAGCAGTTACTAAGGTACCATGTGACAAGATGTTTCCTGCATTAGGGTTTTTGCAACATTATTACACTTTTGACTCAAATTAAAGTGAAATGTTCCCAAACATAGCTTACTATTCCTATTTCACTCATCACTTTCCCTTACATTACATAAGTTTTCTTTAAACATAGTTAAATCATAAACTATATGAATTATATTATTTCTCATTGTAACAGAAACACCTTTCCATATGCTCAAAACGCACATACAGATGGTTCACATCCTTTTACATTGTTACATATACAATGTTCTAGCAAGTACAATAATTTTAAATAAGGTAGCAAAATATAAGCACCCGTGGGTTACAAAATTAAAATAATGTTATCTTTATTCAACTGCACACTTTCAAAAGATATCTAGTGATAAGTCCTAATGAACTTGCTGGTTCCAGCGGAGAGAGCATTTGGCAGATGTTAGAAGAAGTCAGAAGAACCCGGAACTGACATTCACCTTTGATGCCGCTCCCCAGCACGGGGGCGTCCAGTCCGCAGGCGGCATGTCGGGGCCGTTCGTGGACAGTGATGTCGGTGTATTTGTTTTCTCCCAGTTAGGTTTGCTTCAATAAAACAGGGAGAAATGTCTCCTAAGTAAATGAAATGGTTTTATAAATTAAAACCCCTTGCACAAATAGTTCAAGAAACTTTATAATTGGGCACTTAGAGGGGGAATTTAACTCTTAGCAAATTGGACTGTAGAAAAACAAACAAACCCTGAAATAGTTTGTTATTTATCTGCAAAGAACCCAAACTTCCTTGTGAATTCCTACTGGACAGTGAAGGAAAAACATTTAAATCATCAATTAAAGTGAACAGTTTCTTAATTTTGAATTAGCTTCATCTTGGGTAACTCAGATGCTTTTGTTTAAATGTGCAGGTTAGACTTTTTTAGTTTTTTTTAAAAAAATTATTATTATTATTATTATTTTAGTGTTTGTACATGATCTTCCTCCTAAGACAGGGTTTGGATAGAGAGAGACAAACTGTGTGTCCTTATGGTACTGAAAGGAGCCTCAGGGCCTGGCACGGTTTTTCTGTTCCTTCCTGCGTCCTTGGATACTCCGTGCCCCTGGGCCATCCCCTGCCCGGCCTGATCATTCATACGCCTGTGCACCACGCTGCTCAATATGTTCCTCTTGGCATTGACCATGTCAGTGTTTTTGATTCCCCTTCGCCTCAATTTGTCTCTTTTTCTTACTGGTACTTACTATCTGTGATCTCTTCTAGCCCTGCAACTGGCCTCCAGTTTGGGCACTCCACCTGGGTTTCTGAGGGCAATTTCACCCCTGATGTTGGAAACTTTTTTACAGCCCTTCTGGCTCTTGACTCAATTATTTTCCATGTTCCCCATTGAAAATGCTCAGTGACATCCAGGTCCCAGTGGGATGCTACCCTCTTGCTCCTGCACTGGTGCAGGGATGGGCTCCTCTCAGAGTAGTGCAGTGACATTAGGTACAGCTGTCTCCTCTGAATCCAAAATGGGAAGCAGGACAAGAGACCTCTGCACTCAGCATCCTCCTCAACATACCTGCGGTGTTTCTATCTCCCTCCCTCCAGGTTGGACCTAGGCGAGGCCCATGCATGAGGCTTCTTGCTTTCTTTTTCTATTTCCCTCCCTCTTTCTCCTTTCTGCCTCCCCACCTCAAGCACCCCTTCTTCACCCTGCACACTGTCTTGATTTTAGGTGGTGCCTTTTATTTTCTAGGGCACTGAGTTTCAGAGCTTAGTCTTAATGACATAGGAAATTGATTTATAAGGAGAATTAAAATACACTGTTTTCGTATTCTCAAAATATAATAATCTGGGTTGCGCTATAAGGCAGTGTGTTTTAGTAGCCTGTCTGTGCTCATCACATGGGAGTGTAAGTGCCTGGAGCCAGTCTTTGAATTCATTGTTCCAGAGTGTCTGTGCCATCCATTCATAAGGTGACTTTTTTTCTTCACACACCCTTCCGGAGATCCTCCCACTTCTCTACCTTATTATTCCCTTTTCCAGGCAAGCCCTTGCCCATTTTGGACTCACATCTGTCCTGTGATGATGAGAGGCACAATAAAAGCCTGGGCCCTGAAAGGTTTCCTGGTATCAACCTTTTACTAATCGTGTGAACTAAGGCAAATTATTTAATGTCTCTGTGGTTCAGTTTCCTTCTCTTTAATCACATAATAATAATAGTTGTTGTGACAATGAAATGAAATAATACATGTGAAATGCTTAGGGCAGGATGTGGCATGCGGTGAATGCCTGCGCATTTTAGCTATTATTATGATAGAATCCAAGAACCTCGGGTGTGAAAGGTGCTAGAGCCAACCTTGCAGTGTTTGCAATCGCCTATAAGTTTCCTGTTAAATGTCTATCCAACTTCTTGAAAGCCTCAAGTGAAAGGAGACTCGGTACTTTCACAGGGAATTCATGCTGTCACCTCAAAGTTCCGGATATTGTAATGCTCGCCTTCACCTTAAGTAAATATTCTTCCTCCTGAGATATCTATTCATTATCCCTAGAAAGGTATCTTGGGACCAGTTAGGATAAACCTAATTCCTCTTCTATCAGAGAACCTTTTTAATATTTGAAGATGGCCAGGAGGCCGGTTTCTCTTTCGTGTTACATTCTCTAATGAGCTGAACAGCCACATCTCCCTGGTTGGTCCCTCTATGTTATGGTTTAAGTTCCCCAACCATCTGGCCATGGAATGTCATATAACTGTCATTATTCTAGCAAGATTCCATGATCCCATCAACAAATGGATTAGGAGCATCTATTTATGTTGTTTAAGATCAGAGAATAGGACACTTCTCTTTTTTTAAAAAAATATATTTTATTGATTTTTTACAGAGAGGAAGGGAGAGGGATAGAAAGTTAGAAACATCGATGAGAGAGAAACATCAATCAGCTGCCTCCTGCACACACTCACTGGGGATGTGCCCACAACCAAGGTACATGCCCTTGACTGGAATTAAACCTGGGACCCTTCTGTCCGCAGGCCGATATTCTATCCACTGAGTAAAACCAGTTAGGGCAGGACTCTTCTCTTTTAGCTCTTTGGAAATCATGGTCCACAATCAAGAGTGGTAATTCTCTCTTTATCTAATGTTGTGCAGGAATAAGGTGTTCTACACTTGAGAAACAACTTAATGTTAATGCTTTAAGAGTCAACATATTTTTGAGCGGGGGGAGGTGACCATTCATTTTGCAAGTGTAGTCTGAATACTTCCCAAATTCTTCAATGTTATGGTAGGTGCTGTCAGTGCTTACAAAGTCATAGAACACATATCCCTTAATGCTTGAGAACATCTATACATATAAAAGCCTAAGCGACTGTTACCACCAGTCACTATGACGTGCACTGACCACCAGGGGGCAGAAGCTCAACACAGGAGCTGCCCCCTGGTGGTCAGTGCACTCCCACAGCCAACTTCCCACAGTCAGCCAACCTCCTGTGGTCCCTCCCCCTGGCCAGCCGGCCCTGATTGGCCCCGATCGGGACCCGCCGGCCAACCTCCCACGGTCCCTCCCCCCAGACTGGGAAAAATGGCTCCAATCACTGGTCAGGCCGAGGGACCCCACCTGTGCACGAATTTGTGCACGGGGCCTCTAGTAAGTATATAAAACTCAGAGGTAACAGTGCATGCATACAAGTCATCATAAAGCTTGGCAGTAGTGATCCATGTCAGTTGGAACAACACACTTTTAGAGGAGAGGAAAACCATCTCGGAGAGAAGTGACCAGGGGAGACTTCATGGTCAAGGAGGAAGAGAGACTGGTTCTTCAAAATGGCTAGAGTTTTAATAGGTGGAGATATAAGTATACCATTACAGAAGAAATGGCATTGAAGTGGTAGGTAGTGGGAGGTGTACAAGAAATGAGGGAGCATAAAGTCAAGTCAGGGCCCAGTGGAATAGCATGCTAGCATTGGGTAATAAAAAGGAAAGTGCACTTGTTATGATTCTGGTACTGTTTGTGCTGTGGGTGTAGTGCTAAAGAAGAGTGACATGGCTTCAGGCCTGTTGGTGCTTAGAGACTATTGAGACAGAGAGGATGACAACAAATGTTGCACAAAGAAATAAGTAAGTTATAAATCTAATAGTACAATGAAGGAAAAATACAAGCTTCTCTGAGAATGTATAACAGAAAGTCCTGTGGAATTGGGGAAGGCTTCCTGAGTTGCTGTTTTATCTGGGAAGTCGTGGAAGTGAGCTGAGTGATATAGAGAGATAGAAATGAGGAAAATTTTCAAACACCAGGAATGCCAGGGATAATGGCTCTGAGGCAGAATGGAATGTGTCTTATGGGAGGAACTTGGAGATGGGGTGTTGGGGATCAGAGTTTGGATATTAATCCTAGCAGCCACAGAATTGACAGGCTAGTGAGCAGGCGCTGTCAGAATCAGATTTACATTTTTAAAAAATGTTGTATTGGCAATAAATTGGAGGGACATGATAAATGTACCATCAGAAAAGAGCTTGTTGCCCTGACTGGCTTGGCTCAGTGGGTAAAACGCTGGCCTGTGGACTGAAGGGTCCCAGGTTCGATTCCGGTCAAGGGCATGTACCTTGGATGCGGGCACATCCCCAGTAGGAGGTGTGCAGGAGGCAGCTGATCGATGTTCCTCTCTCATCGATGTTTCTAACTCTCTATCCCTCTCCCTTCCTCTCTGTAAAAAATCAATAAAATATATTTTTTTAAAAAGAAAAGAGCTGCCTAGGAAACAAGTGTTGCACCAAGAAAAGATAGCCTAACAATGAACCCTTGGAACTCTAATGTTTAAAGGAGAGTGGAAGAAGAGCCAATTAAACAGGTCCTGAAAGACTGGGGACCATGGGTGACCATGAAGGTCGTTAACAAGGTCAAGATACCATTTTGATATCTTCTTCCAACCCAAATACAACCTTCCTAACAAAGACTTTAGATCCACAGAACTAAAAGTCATCTCTTCATCTCCTAAATTTCTCACAATATTTCCTTTTTCTCTTAAGGTTCTTATCACTTTCACTTTCTACCTTGGGTTTTTTTGTTTTTGTTTTTACAAACCTGTCCTTTGTGTAGACTATAAACTCCTAATATCAGAATCTATTTCTTATTCATCTTTGAGTCACCAAAGCACCTAACTGGGACATTTGCACATAATGAGTACTCAGTTTTTATTGAATAAAAGAATGATCTAATTTGCGTAACAGGATGATAAATTGTATAGTTATGAACAAGAAAGACTGCTGAGGAGAGAGGCCACACACCAGGTATGGAAGTACTGCAGTGGGCTTCTGAGAAACAGAGATTAATGGCAGTAGAAATAAGAGCAAGAGATAAATTTGAGGGGCTTTCTAAGACAAATTAATAGAATTAGATGATCTCATCCCATAATGTGGTTTAAATACTTTTAGATATTGATGACTCCCTTATTTACATATCGAGCCTTTGCCTCTCCTTCAGCTCCAAATTCATTTGTTCAGCTGTCGACTTGCCATCTCCACAGGTTTCTCCCATCCTCAATTCCACCCTTCCTCTCATCTTCCCCATATCCTTTAATGACATCACAACCATGAATTGCTCAGAAATAAGTTTTGATTCATGTCTTTCTCTAATCTCATCTTCCCTCACCTGGCCCATACTGAGCCCATAAGCAAGTCTGGCTCTGCATTAAAATTACATTCTAAATTTGACATTTCTCATCATCTCCCACTCCAGCCATTCTCCTCTTGTCATCTTTCATCTAGAATAACACAGAAGCCTCCTGACTGAGTGCCTTTTCTCTTGGCTTTCTGTAGTCCATTTTCAAAACAGCAGCCAGTGATGTTTTACAATAAGTCAAATATAGCATTCCACTGCTTGGAAGCTTCCAGTGTTTGCCATTGCACATCGAATAAAACCCCAAATCCTTTCTTGGCTGCTGCCTACCACCCTGACTTCATCTAGTCCCTCTCCAACATCCCACCCTGTAGCTAGCCCTTCTCAACTGGGGTTCAGAAAGAGAATTAGCCATAGTGCCTTAAGCAGGCATGCCCTTGATTTTTCTCCCGGGCAGCTGGAATGGTACCAAACTTGAGAGAAATTAAGAAAGTTGTCATTCAAATCATTTTTTTAAAATATATTTTTATTGATTTCAGAGAGGGAGAGGGAGAGAGAGATAGAAACATCAATGATGAGAGAGAGTCATTGATTGGCTGCCTCCTGCACGCCCCCCATTGGGAATCGAGCCCACAACCCAGGCATGTGCCCTGACTGGAATCTGGGACCCCTCAGTCCCCATGCTGATGCTCTACCCACTGAGCCAGACCAGCTAGGGCTCAAATCATTTCTGGTAGGGATAATTCTCTTGGCAATTCTGGTTGAGAAACCTTTCTAAACAGAAGTGTCAATGTAGAGATATTCTTCTTGTCACATGCACACTAATGCCTGCCTGCAGGCCTTTGCACGTGCTCTTTCCTTTGCCAGGATTTCAGCTTCCCTGGAACCTCAAAGAGCTTCCTATCATCAGGACTCAGCTCAAAAGTTAAAACAGAAAAAGTGAAAATGTCAATTCCCAAAGAGGCCTTCCAGAACCACCCTTTCTAAGGTAGCTCCATCCCCTCAGCCTTCTCTGTCTCATTATCCTGATACTTTCTCCTTGTCATCTTTTATACCATGTTTCCTTAATTAGAAGATGTTTAAAATTATAGCACAAACCATATATGCACAAATGCAGATTTCTGCATTTCTCATAAGCTTTAATTTGCATCTATAGTAGACAAATCTAATTCAAGGAAATATACTCAACCATAGTGCAATGGCATCAATTGTGATTTTGATATAAATCTCAGCCTTTCCTGTTGCTGCCATTCCCTTTTCTGAATTCCTTCTTTTGAGATGTCACCTGGGACTCACATCTCTATAGCACCCATGGAAAGGCCTCTTTCTGATGCCTTTTGCTGAGGAGTTCTGCTGTGTTCAGTCTTTGAGTTTTGCATTTGCATTAGCTGCAGTTACCTATTGTCCCTGTTGCAACTTGTAGTTAACACCACAAATTTTAAAAAATCTTTTTTGAATTCATCATTTGCCTCTTCCAGTTTACCTCTCCTCTCTGTTTTTCTCTTGTCCTTGAGATGCTCTAATGTTATGTTGGTGATGAAACTCTGCCTGAGATGTATGTAGCATCATCAAACCACGGTGGTGGGATGGTCTGGACAGTATGCACAGTTGGTCCTTGGACCTCTTATAACAGTCAGGGTTAGCTAGATTATGTTGTGGTAACAAGCAATTCCAAAAGATCAGTGGCTTAAGGAAGTAATGGTTTATTTCTTGCTCATCCTGTCTAATAAAAGAGTAATATGCAAATTAGCCATCACTCCATGACAAAAGACTGCTGGGCAGGGATGACGCCACAGAGGGCCTCTGGGCCTGCTTCGTCACCACTCCCGCAGGGGCTGGAGGAGCAGAGTAACAAGGCTGCAGGGGGCCCCGGCACCCAGCAGTCCCAAGCCCCCGGCTGCAGTGGTGCTGGGGCGGCTGGGGCTGCAGCAGAGACACAAACCCGCAGGAAACCTGTGGAAAGGGAGATAAACTATAATAACTTTATCTCCTTTTCCACAAGATGAGAAAACTGACCCTAGTTTATTTAGTGATATGGCCCACACCTTTCTACAAGCACATGGTCATGGTATGTTATGACCACTCCCAGGAAGGTCTGGTCAGAATACTGTCTCCAGGGAATAATGTTACTGTGGCAAATCATCTAAGAGAGGAAACAAGTTTTTGTTGGGTTTATTATGAAGGTCAGAGAGCATGCCACCCCAACATATGCCATGTTGTTATATTGATGATCTTGAGCTGCAGATGCTTGCAAAACAGGAGAGGCTTTCACTGAAGTCTCCTGATCTGCCTAAAATTGGACCCCCCAAAGGAGTTTAAATGTTATAGATCCCCTCGGTGGGAAAAGTGTCATCAGCCAGCGAAGATTGACTCTTGTTACAGGTCAGGAGACTGGAAGTTGACATCACACCCAAACTTTGTTACTAACTATCTCCCCCAAACCCCATTCATTTTTCCTAAAAATCATTTATTCTCCTCTAAGAGGTCTGCATCTCCCATCCCCTTTCCCTAAGAAGAAGATATTTAAATCTGGGTTTTAAGCCACCTTGGGGAGTTATTTGTTTTTCCCTGGGATCTCCCACATATACACGAGGTACACATGTTCATGAACTTTTGTTTTTCTCTTGGTAATCTACCTTTCATTACAAGGGCCTCCACTAAGAACTCCGAAGGGTAGAGGAAAACTATCTTTCCTCCTCCATAATTCTATCTCAGGAAATTAAGTCCCGGGCTGAACAGTGATGTTGGCTCAAGTGCCAAGCAGTCCCGGCTGAGGGGAGGGAAGCTTCTAGGGGGAAATCAATGATATTGGCATCAAAGTAGGACAGAGGGCACACGCATGGTTGCTGGTAGGAGTTTAAAGTGGTTCAACACTTTTGGAGGATGATTTGGCAAAATTGATAGAAATGTTCAAGGTACATCCAAGAGTCTGCTAGGAATCTCATCTCTGAGATAAAGCACAGGTGCATAAGCCCTGGTCAGAACCCAGGGTGCTACTGCGGGCTCCCCTTCCACAATAGGAAAACCTGCTAACAACCTGCATTTTTAGGACAAGGTGGCATCTATACTAATAAAAGGGTAATATGTTAATTAGACTGAACATCTTCCAGATGACCTTCCAGACATCCTTTCAGACAAAGCCATGGTGGTGGGGCTGAGGCAGAGGCAGTTAGAGGCGATCAGGCAGGCAGGGGCGAGCAGTTAGGAGGATCAGGCCAGCAGGGGAGAGCAGTTAGGGGGATCAGGCTGGCAGGCAGGTGAGTGGTTAGGAGCCAGCAGTCCCGAGGGGTCCCAGATTAAAGAGGGTGCAGGCCGGGCTGAGGGACCCCCTTCTCCCATGCACAAATTTTGTGTACCGGGCCTCTAGTGTAACATATTCTTCAAGAGTCCACTGGACCTTTGCTCCATATTATCCCCCAGACCCAGCGGATGTCCTCTTGAACATGAAACATGGCATTTCCTCTCACACTCCATTGGCCAAAACAAATCAGATGGCCACACCTAACTTTTAGGACAAGGCAAATGTAATCCCACTGCAGGCCCAGGAAGAGAACAGGAAGTATTTGGGGAAGAGTGCTAATTACTAAAGACTTCCATCTTGCTTGACATAGTTCCTCCACAGCAGTGGGTCTTGAGCGACAGTGTGCATCAGAGCCACCAGGAGGTCTTGCTAAACAGATGGCTGAGTCTTGCCCTGAAGTTTCTGACTCTGGGCCTGGGGCAGGGCCCTAAATCTGCATTTCACAGATGAAGGTGATAATGTTGGCGGGGGTGCTACCATTGGAGAAAGTGGCTACTGAAAATTCAGAGACTCTGCTGGTCATGAGGCTTCTCCAAAAAGCCACATCCTCCTCAAAATACACTCTGGGAAATGAAGCAGACATCCCTGCTTTCCCTTAAGGAAATCTGGGGTTTCACTTAGTGATTCTGTTATCACCATGCTTTCTACCAACGGTCGACGCTCCAGGTATAAAGTACTGATCCCTTTTCTAAGTCCAGTCACAAGGCCTTAGTCACATCCAATCTTCTTTTCAACCTATTTTTAAAAATAAATATCAAGGGAGAACCAAGATGGCGGCATAGGTTAACGCCGGAGTTTGCTGCTTTGAACAACTACTTCAAAAGTGAAACCAAAAAACGGAAGGGACATCACCCAGAACCACAGGAACACTGGCTGAGTGGAAGTCCTACAACTAGGAGGAAAGAGAAACGCATACGGACACTCAGAGGAGGCGCAGTGCTGAAGTCAAATTCTGAGGTGCGGAGTGCGCGGAGCGGGCTGGTGGCGGAGGGCGTGGTTGGCGTTTTCAATCGGGAGGGAGTCGCAGACTCTGAGCTCCAGATACAGGGGAGTCTTTAGGGACCCAGACTCAAACGGGAGAAGCGGGACTGTCTGGCTTCGGTCAGAGCGAGTGCAGCTTTCTCTCTGAGCTTTGCAGCGGGTGCTGGGACTCAGAGAGGCAGAGCCCCTGGGGACAGGACTGAGAGCCGCCATAACTGCTCTCTCCGGTCCACCCTGTTGATCCTGTGCGACCCGCCCCGCCCAAGCCCTGCACAGAGGCTTTTGCCGGATAGCCTCAGGCAAAGGCTAGATTAGCACCTCCCTAGAGGACAGAAGTTCTCTCACTGCTGACACAGCTGATTCTCATAGCCACTTGGCCTGGAGGTCAAACCCTCCCTGGAATTAGCTACAACAATCAAGATTTAACTATAAGACTGCGAACAAAGACCACTAGGGGGTGCACCAAGGAAGCATAACAAAATGCGGAGACAAAGAAACAGGACAAAATTGTCAATGGAAGATATAGAGTTCAGAACCACACTTTTAAGGTCTCTCAAGAACTGTTTAGAAGCCGCCAATAAACTTAATGAGATCTACAAGAAAACTAATAAGACCCTCGATCTTATATTGGGGAACCAACTAGAAATTAAGCATACACGGACTGAAATAACGAATATTATACAGACTCCCGACAGCAGACCAGAGGAGCGCAAGAATCAAGTCAATGATTTGAAATGCGAGGAAGCAAAAAACACCCAACCGGAAAAGCAAAATGAAAAAAGAATCCAAAAATGCGAGCATAGTATAAGGAGCCTCTGGGACAGCTTCAAGCCTACCAACATCAGAATTATAGGGGTGCCAGAAGATGAGAGAAAGCAAGATATTGAAAACCTATTTGAAGAAATAATGACAGAAAACTTCCCCCACCTGGTGAAAGAAATGGACTTACAGGTCCAAGAAGCGCGGAGAACCCCCAACAAAAGGAATCCAAAGAGGACCACACCAAGACACATCATAATTAAAATGCCAAGAGCAAAAGATAAAGAGAGAATCTTAAAAACAGCAAGAGAAAGAAACTCAGTTACCTACAAGGGAATACCCATACGACTGTCAGCTGATTTCTCAACAGAAACTTTGCAGGCCAGAAGGGAGTGGCAAGAAATATTCAAAGTGATGAATACCAAGAACCTACAACCAAGATTACTTTATCCAGCAAAGCTATCATTCAGAATTGAAGGTCAGATAAAGAGCTTCACAGATAAGGAAAAGCTAAAGGAGTTCATCACCACCAAACCAGGATTATATGAAATGCTGAAAGGTATCCTTTAAGAAGAGGAAGAGGAAGAAAAAGGTAAAGATACAAATTATGAACAACAAACATGCATCTATCAACAAGTGAATCTAAGAATCAAGTGAATAAATAATCTGATGAACAGAATGAACTGGTGATTATAATAGAATCAGGGACATAGAAAGGGAATGGACTGACTATTCCTGGGGGGAAAGGGGTGTGGGAGATGCGGGAAGAGACTGGACAAAAATCGTGCACCTATGGATGAGGACAGTGGGTGGGGAGTGAGGGCGGAGGGTGGGGCGGGAACTGGGAGGAGGGGAGTTATGGGGGGGAAAAAAGAGGAACAAATGTAATAATCTGAACAATAAAGATTTAATTAAAAAAAAAAAGAAATCAGAAAAAAAAATAAATAAATATCAACAATTAGTTTCTGTTATGCAAAGTAAACACACAAGGTTTGATTCCCTTTCCTCTTGATCTTTAAAGAGGTTTAGCTAGAAACTAACATCTCTTTCAACCCTTTATATGGTCATACTATGATTCTAATGTGAAAGTTTTATGTAAATTTACCACTGTTAAAAAACTATGCTATATTTGAATGGAAACCCACAATTTATTACTGCAAAGTACTTATAATTCATGTTAGGTCAAGCAGTATTCCATAAGGAACTTGCTTTAATAAATAAAAAAGTGATGTTTGAAATGTATTTCATGAAATTTAAACATTAGCCCTGTAATTCATGTGCAATGTGAAGAAAGGTTTTGCTAAAGCAATAATTTGGCTCTTTCCAAATGTTTATAAACGTCACATTATTGGAGTACACATCAGGGAAGTTCAGCACATTGAATACATTTGAGTTTGGTTGTAGAGGCACAATTTTTATGATGGTAGGTCTATTTCAACAGAATAAGTTCCCACCCAAATGATTCATCAGACCCTGAAATGCCAGGCTATTTCTGCAACATTTGGTTAAGCCAGCTGATATTTTTAAATAGATGTTATCACCTCTCCTCTCAGTCCACAGAATAGACTTGCCTCCACCCAAGCTGGAGGAGAGGGTTAGGGGATGAAAGGGTGCAAATAAGATTCACTGTGATAGTGTTTTCTGCTCCAAGATAGCATATTTGTGTCTAGAATGTTCACCTATTCTTTGCTATTAAGACACAATATCCTTTATTTTTATAATAGCTTTTGCTCCTCATTATAAATATAATATTTATTCATCACAGACAGATTTAAAAACATAAGATAGAGAGAAAAGCTACTTTTATTTTATCCATGAACAATACTACTAATATGTCTATTTTATTTTTCACAAGCTTATACACATGTGTTTTTTACTTAAAAATTATTATTTACATAGGTAGGTAATCTACTTTCTTTAAGACAAATATATCACAAACTTTTCCCAAACCCATTAAATATTATTCTACGCAATATTAGTCACTGCATTGAATTCTGTTTTAATTAACATTTAATCTTAACAAAAGAAACAATGAACTAGAGCTTTCTTATTTAAGTCACTCATTGGGAAAGCACTTTCTGGATAATTTGTGATTTATAGCACAGGACATTTAATAAATTAATGGTCATATTGGACTTTTTAAATACTTTATCTATTGCTAGTTTCTACGATATCCACCAAATTGTTTTATAGTAGTGACCCCCTATGCAGAAAGTGGCTATAAAAAGTGTCTTCAATAATTGAATTTAGAGTCCAGTTCCCAAGATTTTCAGAAAGTTTGAGATGTGTCCAAATGCCATATGCCTTTCTCAATATTTGCATCATTAAAATCTTTGCAGTACTATGGGGTAAAAGGAATATAAAAAACCACCTAGTTCACCCAATTCACCCTAATTGCTTACTTTCAACCATATATATTAATTTGAAGCATCAATGTGCATGCATCTCCATAGATTTTGGCCCTGATTTTGTATTACCTTTAAAGAAGATCCTACAGTTGCCTTTGCTAGTAACTGACTTTGTTTAATCATTTCTACTATCCACGATGAGTTCATCCTATCGCCCATATAATTTACATCCCTGCTGCTGCATTTCAGCTACATTTCCTTTCTCATCTTAATGTACCGGAGGAACAGCTGGTCACTAATCCTCTCTTTCAAAAACGCTTCCCCCCGCCCCCCCCCCAAAAAAAAACCACACACACACAAACACACACACACACACACACACACACACAACGCTTCCCAACGTGTTGATGAGTATAACTTGCAGAGGAGAGTAGACATCCATTTGGGCTTCCATGCATTCCAGCTGAGATGACTGTCATCACGTCCAACACATGATACTTGAGGTATCAGTATCATTTCCATTTAATATTTATTTTCTCCCACTGGGTGTATGGCCCTCCAAACAAAGTGTTTACTGTGAAAGTGATCTTTGGATTCAGTGAGACCAGTGTCACTTAACATGCTACTTAAGCCTTAATCGTAATGTATTTGACACCACTGAAAGCGATAAAATGAAAAACCATTTAAAAGGGACGACTTCCCCATCTGTGTTTACTCAGCCAGGGAGGACTAATTGTTGTTTTGACAACCCATGGCTTCCACTTCATTGGTGAATGCTGTGGTCACTTGAAAAGTTAATTATAGTTGTTGCCATGATGCCATTGTTTCTCTTTACATATTTTAGGTTAAAATGGGTAACTTAACTTTATCTTTTGAGGATGGCTTACCCTTACTGAAAAGTATTGTATTGTGGCTTATTTTCTTGTGACATTTTATACTTCCTGGAAAGGATCCTCTGTCAGGACACATGCAATGGTACCCCCACAACTCTCACAATACTGTTAGCTACCATATTGAAGCAAGCAGAGCATAATTCACATTTCCATTCTTGACATCTCACTATAGTTCTTCATCTCTACCATCTTGCTATTGAATTTAGAATGGCTTTAGAAAATAGAAAATAACTATTTGTTCTAAATTTGCAAATTGAATTTTTCTTTTATTATTTTGCTTCTCCCTTCCCATTTAGGTGTAATTAATTAATTATATTAACTGACATTACAGTGATTACATAGAAATCTAGGATTTCTAAGTGTTTACATAGAAATCTCCCCTCCTTTAAAAAAATGTCTATTAGGTTTGATCTGTTTTTATCCCCTCATTACAGACAAGGACAGTTTTTCATTAGAATCAATAATCAATAACTCAGCCGAAATTACAAAACCAGGTTGTCCATGTTGTATTCATTACCTTAAAAATAAGGTTATATTTGGGGGAAAAAGACACAAAAAACTTCATGGGAACTTAGAAGAGTTAAGGCTTAGACAAAATGATTGGGAAATAATCAAGACAGAGAACAGGATAGAGCTTCCCTCTCTCCTTGTCTCCTAGAGCTATGTAGAATGGCTGAGGAAAAGGGGATGAGGTGAGAGCAGGATGTTTTACAACCTCATTTCCCTGGAGTTTTGGGAGGTGGCAAAGCCCAAGGAAGATGAGAACAAAGGAATGGCCTCAGAGATGCCAGGGTTCTCACATGAGCTGGAAGTTGCAAGAAGATTCTCAGGGAACTCAGAATACAGGAGTCAACTGCAAGAGATGAACAGTTTCATAGCCAGAGGTAGATTAGTAACCCACAATCAGACAGGCCCATGCACATCTCAGCAGATACCTGCAGAGACAGATGACCTGAGAAGAACTTGGAAACTCTACCTGAGTTTCCAACCACAGAGCTCCTCAGACTTAGACCCAACCTTCAGGAAACATAAATCTCTTGAGATTAAGATTCCACTGCCCTGCATATTGGCTCAAAATTAAAAATTAGGTGTGGCAGTGAGGCATAAAGACAGGTGCATTTCTTGCACACCTGATACTACAAATGTTGGGTGGCAGACCTGAATGCATGCGATGCATTTGTTTAAAAAGTTCCCAGTGCTGTAGACTCACTGCTTATAAACAAACTTGCTTTGTTTTCTTCTGTAGGAGAGAAAAAAAAGTTTTTCTAGATCTCTTAGATCCCTTGGCTAGGTCTGAAATTAGATTGACAAAGAGTAACAGGAGTAAAGCTCACACATTTATTTACCATGCATTTTATGTGTCATAGGAGACTTGATACAGCAATAAAACCACAAAGAAATGGTTAAAATGAGTGTCTTTATGCCAAGTTTTTGGAAGAGAGGACAGTTGTGGAAAGATATGATAGGCTGGGGAGTATGAGGGAAGTGTGGTAGACTTGGGGAACCTTAATAAGTCCTGTTCGTTCAGTTTTGTCTGAGCATCTCTCCCTCATTGAGAAAGGGTGCTGCTTTCCTCTGGATGCAGGGAGGGCACCTCTAACACGGGGGTCTTATGACCTGTTTCAGAGAAGGGTAGGGTAAATGTCAATTTCTCAAACTCCTTCAGCTTAAGATATTCACTATGCCAAGGGGCCATATTTTGGTGGTAGCATGTTCTGAATCCTCAACTCTCTTTTATATTAATTGTGTAATAATTTTGTGATAGGTTAACTGATTTTTAAAACTACATGCTGATTACGTAACTGATTGTTGGTCAGTAATATTAACCTTGGGACCAGTTCAGACACACTGAGTGACTATTAACATTTGGAAGCCACTTTGAAAAATCATAGCATAGCCCAAAGAGTTGATATGTATGTTTTAAATAAAGCCCAAAGGACAAATTTATTTTGTCAGAAGTCGGAATAGTTGTCGTCCTTGGAGTGGAGGTGTGTGACTGGAAGGGAGGGTGAGAGGGTGTCTGGAACACTGATTGTTATGGGTTGAATTGTGAACCTCAAAAGATGTGTTTAAGTGCTAATTCCCAGTTCTGTGAATGTGACCTATTTAAAAATAGGCTCTTAGTAGATGTCATCAGGTTAAGGTCTACCATTAGAATGAACCCTTAACCCCACATTGCTGGTACTTTTATAAGAAGAAGGAGGACACACAGGGGAGAAGGCCAGAAGAAGGTGGAGGCAGAGATTGGAATGACAATGTCTACAAGCCAAGCAACACCAAGGATTGCTGGCTGTCACTGGAACCTAGGAGAGAGGCATGGAAACCATTCTCCCTCAGAGATTCTAGAAAGAACCAACCCTGCTGACACCTTGATTTCAGACTTCTGGCTCCCAGAATACATTTCGGTTGCTTTGAGAGGCCTAGTTTGGGAGACTTTGCTTTGGCACCCTGGGAACCAATATGCTGACCATGTCCTGCTCTCAATCTGATACGCCAACAAAAAGGTAAAAATCAATATCACAAAGCATAGGCTTGGATGATGTCACGGAAAAGGGCCTTTGTTGAGCACAGTTGACAGAAGGAATTTCACTTCTCTGTGACCACTTCCTTTATACGTGTTTTGGAAGAAAACATATGGGAAAATGATATAAGAAAATGGTCAAAATAGAAGCAGGCAGAGAAAGTGTGCGTAAAGGAAAGTGTGCTCACATCACAGCAGAGAAAGACCTCTTTTTAGAGGATAAACAAGAGAAAATAATAGTTTGCAAATTTAAAAGAAATTTGACTTCTCTCTTCAAGAGCTTATCGGTTCACGTGGTCATCACTTTAACGTCCGTTGTCCTTAGGACTACTTCTTTGTCAGGTCCTTCGTTAATGAGGCTCTGGCCCTTCTTTTAGCTGCTGGTTTTGTTTCCTAATAGATGCTCTTGTTTGTCATGGAAGCTCCCACAGATGAGAGAAGAGAGTGGAAGGAAAGGCAGAGAAGTCAGAGCCACAGGGAGCCTCCCCAGGCACTGGAAACATTTGGTAACTTTTCTTAGAACTGTCACTGGTATTAACTTCTAACCCATTAAACTCACTTACAGGACAGCTTTAGTCAATGAAGCAGGATATGGCCTTTTCTTGGCCTCTCCATTTCCAATTCCAGCAAAATGAATGAAACACAAAAAGTTCACAGGGGAAAGGGCTGGGGAGGCCCTGTTGGGAACTGGTGTTGGAAAGAGCTTTTAACTTGTCTTAACATTACCGTCCTTTCCTATTGCAACTTTTATCTGCCCATTAACTCCCTAAAGTTTGCTCATCCACCCATCAAAGGGAAAAAAAACCCAATGATGTGTGAAAAGATCTTCTAGGTGTTGCTAGGTCCAGAATGTCATCTTCTACATTTGTCTAAACACGATTGGCTTCTTGTCAGGACATCCGGGCTCCTTTTTATGAACAGTTAATAGTCATTTGCAATTTTTCAAAGCAGTTATCTTTGAAATTCCATTAGAAGTATTTCAAATCATTTCTGTTTCTGACCAAAGGAAGGGGTCACTATCCCCAAATGTTGCAGGATTAGGGTTTTACAAATGATGAAGCCTGTTTAAGATGAGTCTTGGTGATTGCACAGAAGAAAGATGTCACAAATCATGAAATGCTGCCCACCCAATCTCACATACCTTTTCTTTGCAGTAAGTCATGTTAATTATTCTGTGTATGACCTCAGAAAAAAATATTTAATAAGAGATCTGGATCTTTGATTATAAAATAATAGAAGCTTATTGGGCATAGGAAAATGTATCTATTTTCTAAATTTATATGTTAGGACCCTTCTCAGATCTTTGCAAACTCAATCCTGGTAAATTTTAAAAACAAACCTCATTTTTTAGAGCAAAATAGTTCATACTGATAAGGCAGATTTCATTCAATTTGACTAATGGGTCAAATGGGAGGAAAGTTAGTGCTAGGGGATTCAAATAGAACTAGCACTTAATACAGATCACAGATAGTATTTATTCCACCAATCAGATAACAGTTAATGAGGATATTAACATGAGATATAAAAGATTAATAACCCTGAGAAAATCTTCAGTCCTAGAAGAGAGATGAACATAAGCTTAAGCCAAATTAAATACAATTCAAGAAAGAACATAAAACTGTTGTAATCTGTAAATACAAATTGCTCAGATGGTGTGGATATACTAGTAAATAAAATCTCCAAAAACCAGAGACAGATGATTTTACTTGATTATTATATGAGAGTCCTGGTGCATGAAATTTGTGCCTGGTGGGGGGGTCCCTCAGCCTGGCCTGCACTCTCTCCAATCCAGGACCCCTTGGGGGATGTCCGACTGCCAATTTAGGCCCAATCCCACAGTCAGGCATCCCTCTCGCAATCCGGGACCACTGGCTTCTAACCACTCGCCTGCCTGCCTGATTGCTCCTAAGCACTCTGCCTGCCAGCCTGGTCACCCCCAACTTCTGCCCCCTGTTGACCTGTTTGCCCCCAACTGCCCCCCCCCCCGCTGGCCTGATTGCCCCCAACTGCCCTCCCCTGCTGACCTGATCCCTTTAACTGCTTTCCCCTGATGGCATGATCACCCCCAACTGCTCTCCCCACCAGTCTGATCACCCCTAACTGCCTCTGCCTCAGCCCCACCACCATGGCTTTGTCCGGAAAGATATCTGGAAGGTCTCTGGAAGGTCTCCTGGTCTAATTAGCATATTACTCTTTTATTAGTATAGACTAGAGGCCTGGTGCACGAAATTCATGCACTGGGGGGTGGGGTTCCCTCAGCCCAGCCTGCCCCACTCACAGTCCGGGAGCCCTCAGTGGATGTCCTACTGATGGCCACAGTCTGGCAGCAGAGGCTCGAAGCAGTTGTTGTGTGTGTGTGTGTGTGTGTGTGTGTGTATCTGCTGGGGGCCTGCCCGCAGCCACACCATGGAGGCTTGGAGCAGGAGCCCCTCTGTGTTGATCTCTCAGGCTCCTGGCCTCCACTGCATGTTGTACTCTCCCTTGAGCTATGGCCAGGATGGGGGTGCTGCTTGCAAGCCGGGCTTTCCTGCTCCCAGGTCTCCATGGCAACTGGGGAGCAGGCCCATCTTGGAGCTGCCCACAGGCCGGGCTTGCTCTCCTGCTCCCGGATCCCCATGGCGACCGGGGAGCAGGCCCAGCTGGGGGCTGCCCGCAGGCCGGGCTTTCCTGCTCCCGTTTCAGGCCAGGCTTGCTTTCCTGCTCCCGGATCAGGCCCAGCTGGGGGCTGCCCTCAGGCCGGGCTTTCCTGCTCCTGGATCAGGTGCAGCTGGGGCTGCCTACAGGCCACACTTTTCTACTTACCGATGACCGGATCACCACAGTGACCCAGGGCCCAGCAGCACTTTCCTGATCTCCAATAGTCATAGGGTCCCGGCTGGGGGCGGAGCTTAGCAGTGCGGGGCTTAGGCGGCACGGGGGTCCCGGCTGGGGGCTCAGGTGGCACACAGGGGTCCTGGCTGGGGGCAGGGCTTATGCCCTGCTGCCCAGGGCTGCGTATGGGGCCTGGATGGCAGCTTGCACTATCCCGCCCTGCGTGTTGTATAGGATAGAGGCCTGGTGCATGGGTGGGGGCTGGCTGGTTTGCCCTGAAAGTGTCCCAGATCAGGGTGGGGGTCCCGCTTGGGTGCCTGGCCAGCCTGGATGATGGGATGATGGCTGTTTGCAGCTGGTCACACCCCCTTCAGGGTGGGGGTCCCCACTGGGGTGCCTGAACAGTCTGGGTGAGGGACTGAGGGCGTTTTCAGGCTGGCGGGCAACTTAAGCTCCAAGCCTCTCCTTTTTTGCTTTTTTTTTAATTCTGGGATTTATTTACCTTCTATAGCTGTCACTGGAACTGAGAGCCGGCTCCAGCTCTGAGGGCTGAAAGCAGGTTCTGGGTCTGTTTGGCTTCTATAATTGAAACTCTGTTGCCATCACAGCAGCTCTAAGCTCTGAGGCCCGGCTGGCTGAAAGCAGGTTTCTGTAGCTTATTTAGCTTCTATAATTGCAACATAGTTGCTTAGCGTGCAGCTCAGAGCTGGGCTGCGGCAGGCGGGGAACCTTGGCTTCCTCCATTGCTGGAGCAAGCAAGCCTCCTATTTGCTTCAGCTGCGTGGCTGCCAGCCGCCATCTTGTTTGGCAGTTAATTTGCATATCCTGCTGACTAGCCAATGGGAAGGGTGTTGAGGTTATGGTCAATTTGCATGTTTCTCTTTTATTAGATAGGAGAGACTGTGACATCCTCCCTGTTTGCCATCATTAGCCCTTCTGATCACCTATCTGGGCTCAGTGTGACCAACCATAAAATAATAAAATAACTAGATAATCTCTTTACATCTTTCATCTACTTTAATGACTACTATTGTGATTATTTTTTAGATATTGAGAATGTATTCTAGTACTGAAATTAAAGAAGCACTGTTTGCTCACATATCTTTAGGACAGCATCATTTTTAGAACAATGCTCATTTTTTTTTTAATATAGAACATCTATTTTCAATATTGGTAAACTGACAGGGCAGGCCAAGGCCACATATTATGTGAGTAGCAGTAAGTAGACAAGAGTTCAAATCTAAATTCAACTTTAGATACAACTACTCTGTTTATTTAATTCTGTTCAGCAACCATAGTTCTCAATCTGTGTCAAGTGCTGCACTAAGTGTTGGGTTTATAGGAACAAAGAGTCTAGTTGCTTGATATACCAATGGAATCTAGTATCTTCTACATGTATTTCTACATCCCCATGTCGGTTAATAATTGCTGCATACATCCAGCTCAGTTACTTAACTCTGATCTCCCTTAGAGCAGAGAAAATGGCATTGCTTGAATGAATGGGTGAACATAGGAATAGGGCCTGACTCCTGCTTTGGAGCAGTCCACAGTCTGACAGAGGAGACAAGCGCATACACAATTATGAAAGAGGCAAGCTATGTGCATTCACAAACATAAATGTGTCACTCGGGTCCAGAGATGGATGAATGAACTCTGACTCCAGCAGCAGGAAGGAGAAGACGGGTATTCAGATTAAGTGGAGAAAAAATCCTTCATGTAGAGCATTATGGTAAACAGATGCCCCCTGCCAAAATAATTAATTACCTTAGAAGTTCTTGCAAGTGTGTAATAAACCCCTCACCCCACTCCCTACACATTCATAGCTGCCCTTTTAAATAAGCAAGGTAACTTTGCATTTTTGAACACTGTGTTCCTGAGTTATAGAGGCATGATTTGTTTAGTTGCTTCAAATTGTCTCTTCTGTTGGTTTGCTGTAATAGCATCCTTTCCTAGGAACAGGTGTGACATTCCCTCTATGAAAGTTCCATTTCTTTCACTGCCAGTCTGCACATGCTTATCTGTTAAGCTCACCTTGAGCGCTCAGAGAGCCTGGGTTTGAGAGGAAAGGGGAGGGAATTCTCAGTATCAATTAAGTACATGAACTTGAGGATGCTATGGGAGGAAGGTGGTCCTTGTGGATAAGCACATTCCTGGAAGGTGCACACAGAGCAAATCTCCCCTCTTTTAAAATGTTGCCAGCAGTAATCCTGAGAATAACCATATTGGAATTTGAAGATCCTGATCTAAAATCTTGTGAATTCTATTTGACTCTGAGCACAGTATACATTTTTTTTTTTCCTTCCTCCCTTCCTCCCTTTTTTTATTTTTTTTTTTTTTTTTTTTTTTTTTTTTTTTTTTTTTTGTATTTAAATTGTTCTAAGACCTCCTTCCCCCTAACCAGCTAATTCTTAGGAAGTTGACATTACTAGAAAAGTCATCTCAGGAGAGCTGATGACACTGTCTACACTAGGCAGGATCCTTTAAAAAAGAAAGAAAGAAAAAAGGAAAAGTGGTTGAAATACTATTTTGTGTCTTCTCTTTCATCTGTTTTTGTTTGTTTTGTTTTGTTTTGTTTTGTTTTTCTTACAGGATTCCAGAGGGTAGCTATCACTTTGGAAATTTTGCCTGGGAAATTTCTGCAGAACTCCAAAGTGGAGGCTTGAAGCTGGGTCTTTCTTTTGCAGAAGAGGAAATGCATGCAGAATATTGTATCTGATGGGCTCCCTGAGCCCAGCGTCCAGGTAGAAAAGAGCTGATTTGGGGCTTAAAAGGGGGAAGAGGTCTTTACAGAAAGTAAAGTAATGCATCCCATATACTTTATTTTGTTGGCTAAAGGCATTTCTTATGCAAGAATGATACTACATTTACGGTTTTATATAAAACACACTGAATTCAATTGATGCATTCCAAATTTACCAATTTAACAAAATAAACATCCATATACTGATTTTAGTTGACGTCTTGTTATTATGGAAAGTGGAAAAATATGTAGGCACAAATAAATGTCTATTTCTCCCTTCATTATTTAATATATTTAACAATGTTAATTTATATTTCATAATAGAAGGGGAAAAAACAAAACAAAACATGTTTTAATGCAGAATGTTATAGTTTTAAAAATGTAAGAATTTCACTCAAGAAAAGTTTTTTAAGTTAAAAATGTAAGAATTTCTTTTTAAAATTCTCTTGTAACCTATCTGATTTTGATAATAGAAACTTTTACGACATGAACTGGGATATAAAAGGTTTTCTTTAAATATTTTTGTTGAATGTCTGATCTAATTAATGAAGGGACCTTCCATACATACTCACAGTTAGTTTACTGGAGTATACAAACTTCAGAGGGTGATCTGGTAACATTTATTTGCGTCTTAAAATTATTCATAGCTTTTGACTCAGAAATCCATTCCTAGGTATTTATGCTAAGGAAATAATTCCAGACATATGCAACAATTAATAGAAAGAATGCCTGGCTGAATGGAATTGTAAAAAATAACACTAAAAGATTGTAAAGAATGTTAATGTCCCCAAATAATGCACTGGCCAAATAAAAATGGTCCATCATATACTAAAATGCTATGCAGCTGTTATAAGTTATGTGTGTATAAATTATGTAATCTTTGTATATTTTCAAGATAAATTCAAGGGTTCAGACTTGTAAAATAACCTTTCACTACTAGATCTATCTCACTTGTATGTGTTTATGTGATTTTAATGTTCTTCTTTTTACCTGTATCCTCTTTATTCTTTACAAGAAAAATCATCACTCTTAGATTAAGAAAAAACTCAAATAAATTATTTAAGACCATTAACTTAAAAAGAAAAAGAATGTGACTATAGGTTGTTGCATTTTTTGTTCAATAAAAAAAAAACATTTTAAAAGAATGATTATCATGTATCAACCAAATTGTTTTTCTTGCTTAAGATTTAGTAACAGCCCTAACCGGTTTGGCTCAGTGGATAGAGCATTGGCCTGCAGACTGAAGGGTCCCAGGTTCGATTCCAGTCAAGGGCGTGTGCCTTGGTTGCGGACATATCCCCAGGAGGAGGTGTGCAGGAGGCAGCTGATCGATGTTTTTCTCTCATCGATGTTTCTAACTCTCTATCCTTCTCCCTTCCTCTCTGTAAAAAATCAGTAATATATATATATATATATATATATATATATATATATATATATATAAAGATTTAGTAAACAGACTTTAATCTCAATTATATAGGTTTTTTAGTTTTAAATGAACTTTAGTTTTTAGAACAGTTTGCATGTACAGAAACATTAAGAAGATAGTACAGAAAGTTCCCATATATCCTTTATCATTTCTTCTGTTACTGACATCTTAGATAGTGTGATACATTTGTTACAGTTAATGAACTAATATTGGTAGATTATTTTCATTGAAAGTCCATAGTGAATTTAGAGTTTCTTAGTTTTGACACAATGTCCCTTTTCTGCTCAAGCATCCCATCCAGACACCTCATTACATTTAGTTGTCACATCTCCTAGACCCCTAGGCCCCTCCTGGCTGTGACAGTTTCTCAAACTCTCCTTGTTTTGATGTCCTTGATAGTTTCGAGGACATTTGAGGATGACTGGTCAGGTAATTTGCAGGATGTCCCTTGATTGGAATTTGTCTGATGTTTTTCTCATGAGGTTTCAATGCACATTAAAAAAAATCTTTCCTCCAGCTCCCCCTTCAAAACCAGAATTTATACCCTCAAACAGCACAAAATCCCCAAGTCTAACCCCTTGACAATGTTTCCTGTTTTCTAATTCATTGACAAATATGCAAAATGACACTAAATACCCCGGCTACAGGCCTCCCCATTAGTAACCTAACTCCTAGGTGCGGATAAACATCATTTAAAGGAAGTCACATCAAGGGAAGAGCCTCATCTCTGGCCATCTGGGTTATGGGACACTCTTGTTAGTTCCCTTCACAGCTACCCACCAGTTGAGGTTTAATGAGGCTGTGAAACTTGTGGGTTAGAAGTGCATTGTTGTTGTTTCCTGTTTCTGTTTCAATTAGCCTGCCAGCTTTCTGATTGGCAGGCGTTCCAAGCCTGAATAAATGTAAACAACTGAAGACAAACACCCAATTAATCATTTTCTTCTTCCTAAATATTGTAACTTGTAAAAGAAGGTACAACTTTTAAAGTAGAAAAGATGATCATCTGATAAGGAAGAAAAATTTTTATGAAACTATGCAAATGTGCTAAGAGGCTAAATCATGTGATGCTGGTTTTTCTGTAAGCACTCAGTCGGTAGTCTCAGGTCAGGGGTCTCTAGGCTTACCCTTTACCAGATAAGAATAAACTTTTTCTGCTCCACAGGTGTCTTATGTCCCTTGGAAAACTCCAGATCTCTCTTTTATTTTTTAAATTTTATTGTTAACAGTATTACAGATGTCTCCCATTCCCGCCGCCCCCCCCTTTACCATTTTCTGCCCAGCTCCTACCCTCCACCCCCCAGTCCTTCGCCACCCAATGTTCGTGTCCTTGGCTATGGCTATAAGTGTATAAGTTCTTTGGTTTATCTTAATAGAAATTCAGGACAACTCTTTAGGTTAAGAGAAAAAATATAATAAGCTTTTGCCCAGAGGGCATGCCTCAGTGGTTGAGTGTAGACCTATGAACCAGGAGGTCGTGGTTGATTCCCAGTCAGGCACATGCCCAGGTTGTGGACTCGATTCCCAGTGTGGAGCTTTCAGAAAGCAGCTGATCAATGATTCTCTCTCATCATTGATGTTTCTATCTCTTTTTTCCTCTCCCTTCCTCTCTGAAATCAATAAAGATATATTTAGAAAATAATTAGCTTTTGCCATTTAAAATAAACATGAGTATCTTTGTCACCATCCAGATGGACTAAGCAAAGAGGCATGCTTGAAACTTAGCAGCAGACCAGTGGGGAGGAACCCTGGGACGGATAAAACGTAATAGAGTTAACTCCTCAAGGAGGGTGTACATGATAGAGCTTATGTTGTCAGAAGAGAGATGCGACTAGGCCAGCCCTCATTCAAAAGATGCTTGTGCTGGACCTGGACTGAGCCTGCTTTCTGAGGGTACGTGAGAGGGTCCAGGCTGGAGAAAGGGCGTGGTAAGAACTCCACTGGGAATTCGGGCCAAAGCCAGGCAGTCACCTGTTTGGGGGAAAATTATAAAATCGGTATAAGAACTTGGGAGCTCTTGAGAACACTGATACTAGTCCAGGCACTGGAATAAAGCAAGCAGTGCAGGGTTAGTTATAAATTGACAGAGTGGTGGGCTTGCAGGAGGGCTCAGGGTCCTATGGAGCAACAAGGTGAATTCCAGGTTGCTGACTTTGTGCATTTATTTCAGATATGTTTCCTGGTCTGTTATTTTTATGATATTTTGACTCACAAAGGCATTAATAGTGAATTACTATCTTACAATCTATTTTTTACTGAGATTACGCTTTTGGAAAGTTCTCTACCAATAAACCAGTTAATTATCACTTATAACTTATTTTTATTTACATTTAATTATTTAAGACTCTAAGATTCTATTTTAATGTGTTGTGAAAGGCGAGAATCTAGATATATTTCCCATCATTAGGTAGCTAACCGATTTCCCCAGCATCAATCACTGAAGAAAGTCTTTAATTTCTAGGAGGGAAAGTAAGTGACCGCAATTAATTTTGAAGTGCAAATGCCTGCAGCTTGTGTAGTGTCTGGTTCAGCGTAGTTGCTCAGTTAAATGTTTATTGAGTAAACGAATACTTCCTGAACCTGTCCCTGTCCCTGGCACCCACAGGTCCCTTTCCCAACCTGTTTGGTCACATCTCATAGATAAATATGTTTGCTTTAATAAGGATTTCTTTCCGAGGTGAACCTACAGATCAACAGCATGTAATGGTTCCAGTTAATTAGGAAAGAAAAGCTGACATTCTGAATAGCGGTCAGAAAGAAGCCAGAAATTAATACCTCCATCAAGGTCTCACCCAGGATGTTTCTCAATGGGAAAGGCTTCTGAAGCAAAGAGATGTGAGTGCCCATGGATCCTGTGTGTCTGTCCTCTGAAGCTGCCCTGTCCTGTCCCAGCTTGCCTTGGGACCATTCATTCCTCTAACAACACTTGTCTGTCACCTATAGTTGTTTTCTATTCTGCAAGTAAACGCTTTTATATTTTAGGGCAGGTTTTCATAGTGTGTAAGAGTCAGGTAACTTCCCCATTCACCACCTGTGACGTGGATTCCCTAAGCTTCAGTTTCCTCATCTGCAAAATGAGGGCAATACTAGATAACATTTGTTTATCATCTATTATGTGCCTCCTACTATTCCAAGTGCCTTTGTAGTAAGTTATTTAGTACTCATAACAACTCTGTGAGGTCCGCACAATTTTTATCCTCATTTTACAATCAGGAAATGGAGGCATACAGAGGTAAGTGACTTGCCTATGTCTCAACAGCTAATAATGGCGGAGTCAGGATTAAAACTTGGCACTGATGGCTTCAAAGTCCAAAATCTTAACCACGGTGCTGCTGTGTCTCTTTGGCAGGACAAACAGCAGCCACCTTAGAGAACTGATGTGAAGATCACATGAAATGCTACATGCAAAATACTGTACTCAGTGAGCATTCAATAAACCTTAGCTTCCTAACAGGAAAGCACAGTCCCTTTGCTCATGAGTCTTCTTTCCATAAGGAATACAGATGCTCAGCGTCACTCCCTACACGGGGCACAAGTGACAGGAGAGAAAGAGGTACAGGAGGCTGGGACCATGTAACAGGCTCCCCAGGCGGATCTGGGGGTTAGCAAAGGCTTCCTAGGGGACCCGGGACTTGATTTGTATCTGCTATTATTAGAGAAAATGAAGCCAAAATTAAAAGGCCAGTTGTTGAAGGTCTTATTTATATTCTAAGCAAGTTATGCTAAGTATGCTAACTAAGGATTCATTTTTATATTTTAATCTATTTTGTTTAGTTTGACATTGTTGTTACCTAGAAACTTTTGAGTAATCTTGAGAAACTTGAGTGTATGACATTACAAATTATCTTTAAAAAAAGAGTTAAACAATAACGACTCAGAATTAAACAAAACGTACACACCAGAAATGCACTGCTTTATAAGTTGTGTTCATTTCAACTTAATTAATGTAAAGATGATACCCTAGAAAATGAAAATAGTTTAAATAAAATCAAATATGACCTCACTAATGGAATTCAAAGAAATCTTTTACAAACATATTTACGTTTCTAATGCACTTATATGTAAAAAATGATGTTCCTTTGAAAAAAACGGTGTCCTATCTGCTTTCAAACTCATTTTATTAAACCATAGAAATAAAAAAAATAGTAAATACATTTTCAAATAGCATTTACACTTTATCATAATTTTTATATTACCTCTTTAGGTGAACATATCATTTTTAAAGTTGTATGTAAGTTTATTACTCTTTTGTAAGAAGGTAGTTTTCATATTCCATAATATGTCCCCATATTTACATTTCAAATTTGGAAAGGGAAATGAAAATTGCCATTAAGATAAATCTTTCTCTTAGGAGCAGGAGAGATAACATGAAAATACTTTGTTGGGTTCAGGACAATCCTGAGTTAACGTTCTGGCAGTAACACTCTCCCCTTCACCACCTGCCATTCTCTGAAAGGCTGTGATGTTACTTTTTTGGGGGTCTACTTTGTTTTCAGATTTTCCCATTCATTCAAACGTGAAGCACAGTGTAATTGCTGACAGTTTATACAATGGAACCTCAGATCTAATCCTTGGGGATTTACATATAAACTTAATGATGTGTTTTAAAATATGCTATTGAATTCAAAGAATATAGTTAGTTCTCAAAAATATTAATTTGATTTTAATATCTCCCTCCCCCAGGTTATGGTGGGTTTCTTACCTTGGGAATATCCTATGTGAATTTAATTCACTCATATCTTGAAAAGTTTGCACATTCAGCTTTGTGAGGCAAAAATTTTGCAAATATATGCAAATCAGAACCATACTCTTAAATTAAACCCTTTGGACGCAATCTCATTTATCTGACTTTGTATGTCAGATAAAATAATGCACATTATGCAATTTTTAAATAAATGATTGTTTAAAAGCACTTTATTTAAGCAATCAATCAAATGTGCTTTATCTTTTAACCTTTGGAACAGTAAAATGAAATGGCATTTCTTCTCTGCCTTGCAAAATAATATTATGGTAGCATCTGTTGAAGATACCGTTTGGCTCTCAGAGACTTTTTGGTCTTGGGTCAAAACCTGTGTCTTCTTAAATAGGTGTATTGTTCTACTTCTTTTACTTTGTTGTTTGAGAAGAAAAAGAAGATCTTGACATCATTTATTCTGGAAACAAGTACCCAAGTGTATTTAACAAGAAAAATCAAGGATGTAGCTTCTGCCCCACTGGTTTGAAAAATCCAATAGCTTCTTTGCAAACAGAGGCATTCATTGGGTACAACTGGATCAAAAAGTAACAAGTTTTGTCTCAGTCTTTAGGCTAAAACCTCCCCCAGGCTCTTCCAGATTAACTCTGTTGTGCCTGGATTAACCTCTCAGAGCCCTAGTATTGTTTCTCTTCATTACATTTATCCCCGTGTCTGCCATTGTCTTTGCTTTTCATTAGAGGGAATAAACAGAACAAGGTTTAGGCCATGATAAGCTCCTCCAGCTTGGAGTACCTCTTTGAGCTTCATATTTGACACTTGTTTCCCCTTTCAATGTAAACATTCATTTTGAATCCAATAACCTTGCCATAGAAATCGTTAACGTGAAGTGCTGAGCAGAATGTGTGAGCAAATACCAGTGAAGTCTCATTAGTTTTACAGAACCTAAAGCCAGGGATGACAGTTTTGCAACTGAATTAATGGTCCGTTGACCCATTTTGTTGTAAACAAATTGGAACGTGTATTAGCATATGAGAACCATATCCGTTTTAATACGATGAATTTAAAAGAAGTACAGTATGTCCCTGGAGCCTGTCAACAGACAGTTATTCATAATACACTCTCTTTCTTTATTTTATACCAAATCTTTTAAACAGATTGGAATATTACATGCATTTAACATAAATTTGTTGGCAGGGCACTGGATTGAAAGAAACAAAGTAAGCATAACTTTTTGCTGGCTGTGGATAGAAATAATTTTATTCTGACCTCCAGTTATTGTTTCAGTTAAGACAGCTATTCCTGACCTTGTCCCAAAGGAAATTTGACATTGATTAGAAAGGCCAGGAGCATAAGCTTCCGAACTAAATCCTGGGGAGGGACGAGAGCGATGTTATTTTTTTTTACAAATGGCATTACAAAGAATGAATACTGGGATCATTCGATGATGTCATAATTTGATTTACTAGCTGACCAGCCCACCAATCAATGACTGGTTAAGATCCAAGAGAGCCTCATTGGGCTCATCATGTAAGCCTTGCTCTTACATAAGTTTAGAACACCACTCCCCAAGATTAGTCACCCTGTCATGTGCAAGTAAAAATATTTACAAAACTGGAATCTTGAGATCATGGATTATCTCTGGTTTTCCATTATTTATAAGTTTTCTATTCCATCCTTCTGATAACAATGCAGAGAACCCAGGGTTCTTACCTCATCTCTGAAAACGATTTTAAAATGCAAATCTATAGTTACTGCCAAAGGTAAATGGTCAGGAGGCTTTGGGAGAAAGGAAGACAGTTCTTACTATTATTTATATTAATGGACAATCCAAAAGGAAAGAGATACTCTATGTTCTTTTCCCCAATATTCAGAATAAATCTATATGTGATTTTGACTCTGCTACTTTTTCCTTTTTTATTTTCTTTTCAGAAAAGACATTCAGTGGTTGGGGCTACATAATTTGGGGGAGGGGAGGAGCAGTGCTTTTGGTTCAAAAATTATTAAAGTTTTCAGGACGACCACAGCAGAACAGTGACCAAGCTCAGGGCCATTCTAGGTGTGGGGCCTGTGGTGCAACCCAATCAGGGGCTCATCATGCCAGTCCGAGTTGGGGCAACATCTTCACGTTTTCCAAAGGCATTTGCATTAGGGACTGAGGAATGCCTGGATCTTACCTCAAATCCCAGGGACCCCTACGTAGGAGGCTCCCGAGGGAGTTGCAGGCAGAAGTGACTGGGAGAAAAATAAAAATCAACATACCATTATTGGTTGGGCTTGTGCACAAAGTCTGCAGAGCACTTTGGTAAACAGGACTGGTGAATGTTGTCTAATTCAAAGTCATAATCTCCTCTTTACTGCACTAAACCCAAACCCAGTTTTGGAATCTCAGTATACTCAGTATACTCCCCCAAGGCTAATTTATTTAGAGAGCAGAGGCAATGAAAGAATCCAAGCCCAATCAATAGAACAGGGGGATAGACAAAGCATGGCTTTCAGCATGGGAGGAAACCATAGTTCAGTGAATCATTTTGGCCAAAAAAAAAAAAAAAGTAAGAGAAAGTAAAAAAAAAATGGACACCGCATTTATGAGCATGTTTGGATGTATAGCAATCCCACTCATGATGCAGTTGGTTATGGAGCATGACCAAATGGATTTGCTAATCCTTCTATACAGGGATGGATGGGGTAGGATGGGGCAGAGCATAGAAAAGGACATGGTCCCTCCTTCTCTGTTGAATGTAGCAAGAAAAAAAATGGAGAAAAATAGTAATTTCTATTAAGCATTTTTCCAATTAAAGACAACTACTATGAAAATTGCAGATGTTCTCTGAAGAAAATATAAAAAATAATTAAAAGCAAAAGGCAATGATAGTACAGAAGAAAAACCAAATTAAATCTCCCATTGCCTCATAAATCCAATAAGTGATGCTAATGTTTTGAGGTGTATCTATTCTTACATTTTCCATGTATTTCTGACAATACATGTACATTAATAAAAATTGGCATTATGCCATATGTAGCCTGCCCCTTTTGCTTAATTTATCACATCTTTCTATGCCAACGAGTATTTCTCTACATGGGTGTTTAAAATAAATACCTAGTGTTCTTTCATAGGTATTTCCTTATATTATTTCTTTTCTGAATATTTATGCTGTTGATCAACTTCAGCTTTTACAAAGGACTTGATATGAATGTCCTTGTCTGTACAACTTTCTAACATTTCTGGTTATTGACACAGATTATATTGCCAAAAATAAAATTACTTCATCAGAGAGTGTGCATATTTTAAAGACTTTTCCTACATAGTGAATGGCATGGTAATTTGCGATTCCACCAGCAGAGTTAGCAAACTCTGTTTGGGCCGGAGCTAGGCATGGTCACTTTTTTTCAATTTTTGCCAGTCTATTAGTTGACAATCTTATCTTTTCATTATAATTGCATTTTTTAAAATTCTTAGTGAGATTGTTCTCCTCCCCCAATTCTTAATTAGACAGTATGCACAAAATATAAATCACTCTTTTATTTAAAAAATTAACTTGATTATCATGATGCCTACATTTAAAATAAACATTTAATTCACCGAGTTTCTGAAATAAGTTAACAAAATATTTTTATTTCAGGATGTTCAGCTGTGTATGTCAATTTAATTTTTTAAAGAATACATCAGAACTTTGATTATAAAAACATATATTTTAAAAACTATAAAAGATAAATAAAGGTATGGTAGCAGACTGAATTGAAATTGAGAGTTTACTTTGGGTGAAAGAATAACATGAAAATCTGGAAAGTAAGTCAAGCCTAATCAATGTCAAAAATATATATTGAGTACATATGCAAGTAAGTAGGTTAGGCGATATAAAAAAAAGTTAATCAAATTAGGAATCTCTGCATATCTACAAAAAGTCAATTAAATCTAAATTACAGATAGTAAACTAAAGTGAATCTATAGTCTACCAATAATTACACTTAATGCCAATTTCTCTGTCACAACATTATTTAAGCTCAAGGGCAGAGTGATTCAATAGCCATGCAGTAGAACTATACCACGGCTCTTCTCATCAGTCTTGTTCTATCATGACCTTGAAGAGGAATTCTTTCTTTCCTCTTGAAGTGGTATTGCATTACTACATGTCACTTTTTTAAAATTTCTCATCTAATTTTTAGAATCTTTCGAAAGGTTGATGCATGGAAATTATCGGTGCATGTTCAAGTTAAGACCGACCCTTCCTTTTATGAAGCAAAACGCTTTGAGGAGATAGAATCAGATGGCAGAGGTGTGTCTTTGCCTTTCATGAAGCTTTGCTGAGATACCACCTTCAGCACACACGACCTCTTAAACAAGATCCAGTAATACATGTTTCCTCTGAGCATGAGCTTTTACAGTCTGGAAGATGTAAGGGCTCAAGATTTCCTGCTCTCATTATTATAGATCGGATATTTACAAAGACACTGTCATGTGAACCCTGAATCCAAAACAGAAGAAACAAAGTAAGAGAGGACGTCCCTAGGTGAGGCATGTGGACAAACGTTCATGGAAAGTCAGGCTCTACCTCTGAAACAAAGGTCGGCTGCTATCACTATTTGTATTTATTACTGAGCATGTGCACTATTCAATAAATGTTGCTTTCATGAGCATAGTCATTGGCTAACTAAGATCCAAACAGGAAGGAAATTATTTTTTGGTACTGTGGGACAAAAATATTTTAAGCAACATGTCCTGGAAATATGCTCTTTTTTAAATCCTCACCTGAGGATATTATTCCATTGATTTTTAGAGAACAGAAGAGAGAGGGAAAGACAGAGAGAAATATCGATGTGAGAGAAACACATCTATTGGTCGCCTCCTGCACAAGCCCCAACCAGGGCCTGGGCCACAGAGGAGTCTGCAGCCAAGGTACGCACGCGCCCTTGACTGGAATCAAACCCAGGACCCTCCGGTCAGTAGGCCGACACGACACTCTGTCCACTGATCCAAACTGGCTAGGGCATGGGCATATGCTTTTTAACAGGCGTGTGTGTGTGTGTGTGTGTGTGTGTGTGTGTGTGTGGTATTAGGGCTATTTGGGGCATTACATTACATTGATAGACATAAAATATGTTGAATGATTGAAAAATTAGGACATGCTTTTCTCAGCAGGACACTTAGAGAAGCAGGAAGGATGTAGGTGTGCAAAGAAGAGTCTGAACAGTTTGGTTTCCTTGTGATCCACAGAAGGATTTAGAGTAAAACTCTGTGGTTTATGCAGAGAATAAGTTCGGAAGTCATGTTGCAAAGAGTGTGGGGTGTGAGAAGAAAACACACTGAAACAGCATTCCTGAGAACGTTTTGCCATTGGCTACCCTGTCATCTCTTTCTTCAGTATGATATGCAGACTAAATTTTAAAAAAGTTTGTGAGTATATATTGTTTTCCTTTCCCTCAGCTCAGCATTGCTTCATAGGAGAAAATCTTAAAGGAATGAAGGGAGGAGAGACAACATAATCTTTGTGTGATTTTAGGTTGATTACCCCTAGTCTTACAAACCCTGGAACATTTTCCATTTCTCTTTGGAAATGTTAATATCTCTGGCTGGCATGTCAAAACGTGGTAGAAAGAACAGTTTGACCTAATCAGTCTCATTTTGCACAATAAAGAAATCTCAAAGGAGAATGTTTAATTTATTACCTTTGTGAAGAACAAAGTTCTGAATTATAGATTATAATTATTTTTATGTGATTTCTTTCTGAAGGTTTTCAAGGTCAATTTGGTTGGTGACTCTTTATCCAGAAAAAATGTGAAAGTAAATCTAAGGCATTTCTACTAAATTACTGAATATAGAGCATTGTAGCTTAGACAGTTATACAGAGAATGTTACAGTATAGAGATTTCAAATATATATTATTTTTTGATTATAGATACATGCATAAACAGCACATATGCTTCTGAGTTGTGATTATGAGGAATTACAGCCCAGTGTTCATAATGCAAGGGTGATGCTCAGAAAGACCCTTGAGTGGTGGGTCTAAAGGTCAAGGTTGAAATTGGACTACACCAGTCTGGCTGCACAAAGTAATCACATAGCTTGTGACGATCAAATATATATATCCAGTCCCCCAAGTTTGAAACTACCTAAGCTAAACAAGTAACGAACACATTTCTACACTAGTTATGGCTAAAATAAAAATAACTTAATCTGGAAGTGAGCATTAAATGTCCCTTAAAAATATATGTAGCTCTGTCATCCTCTCTCTCTCTCTGTCTCTCTCTGTCTCTCTCTCTCCCCCCGTCTCTCTCTATCTCTATCTCTATCTATCTATGCCAAGACCTATCACCTAGCACATATATGTGTAGAAAGGAACATTAACATACATCTCTGTCCTTTCTATGAATGTGTATATAAGATATCTACATGCATAGGCACATACCTATATGTTTATGTAAATCCATATCTAGAAAGGGATATCTAGGAGATTTTAATTGTTGTCAAGGATGACATGACCACTGTATACATTGTTCCAGCTCAAACATCTGTTGCTTTTGGATGTCTACAACTAAGGACAACCTCTCTACAACAACCTCCCATATAGGAAAAGAGAAAATCTATGAATGGGAATATATAGATATAAATATGGATACGTATACTTCTTTCTCCCATTTCATCCTGAAACCTGAAGAAGAGAGGGAAATAATTACATCAGAAAAACATATCTGGGAGAGTCCTTCCTAAGAGATTTAAGAATAAAAAATGAAGTCAGTATTCGTTAGTAAGTATATCATGTCCTATTAAAAAAAAATCCTCCACACACAGAAGAATTGGAAAGGTCAAAAAGTGCACGCTGTACATTTGGGGATGAGGCGGTACATTTGAGTTGACCTAAGTGTGACCTCAGAAATAGATTGTATCTGGGTGTGAACTCAGCTCCACCAACTTACTGACCTTGGGCAATTCCCCTATTCTGTCTATGACTCAGTTCCCCCTCTATAAAATGTGAAGTATTAAATGGTTCATAGAATGGGCTGAAAGAGTGTCTGGTATACAGTAAGTACTCAATAAAAGTTAGCTTCTATTGATATGGAGGAGAGAGAACTGAACGGTGCTTGGTGATACCATTGCTCCTTCCCCAAGTTCTGTATTGAATGGGGGAAAGTTTGCCTGAGAAAGTTTAGTTTACATTTTTTGGAATTCCCCAAATTCTTTTTCTCCCAGTTTTTCTCATGACAACATGAGATCTAAAATTCTTTGACTGTAGGCCAGATCACTTATTTTAGAAAGCATAAAAATACCTGGAAACATATTATATACATTCTTTATTTAACCCAACCCTGACCTTCAGTCTTGTTTCTGTGGCTAGTACTGCTGTTCTGGCTTAGTAAAAAGGCTGGCTATGGGCGGGCTCACCTTATGGGCCATGAAATCATTCACTCACCAATTCTAATCTCTCTCCCTTATTAGTCAGACAGATTTGGGCAAGTAACTTAATCCTTACATCTCAATTTTATCATTACCATAGGGGAACATAGTATTTACCTCATAAAATTATTAGGAGAATTCTTCTACTGCTAGTAGAAAACTATTTAACAGAGTGCCTAAAAAGTGTTTCATAAAAGTTAGTCATTATTGAATGTAAGATTAGAAAATATTTATTTTCATTTCTCTACATTCAATATTAAACCATGATACTGATATTATTGACCTATGGAGTATTCATTAATAACCAGAAATCATAGTTGTCACTTACACTTGGCATCCTAAAGGAGAGGTACTTTACAATTTGTTATCTTTAAGTGTTTTGTATTTTCTTGTGACACCATATTCAGCTTATTTTTTCATTGTATCTTTGCAGTTAGTTTCACACTGCAACGGTAACTCTCTTTGAAAGAAACACCCTTCAAGGTTAAGGACTATGTCTATATCTTCTGTAATCCTAGAGAATCTATCTGGGGCCTGAGACTGCAGACGATTGCTTTATTTTATTTACTAAAGGAATTAGATAATTAGGTTGTATATTTGAATGGACCGTACCCAATGGTTTACTATCACAGCTGTGCAGAGGTTATGTTAAATTCCAAAGAAACATATATTTTTAGGGTTTAGTTAACTGCAACATATAATGACCTTCACCAGAACAGCTTTGATTATCTAAAGAACTCTTAGGAGATATATAACATTGTATAGGTAGATTATTCCTATCTTCTATATTTCTGTTGCTTTTACCTGCAGATCATTAAGCAGAAATAGCTCTTGTTTCAGACCTATGTAAATCTTTCAGTGGGAAGCTAAGGCAGTCTGGTATAAAATGTTACACTACTATATTTAATGCTTTTACCTTCTAGGGTATAAGTGAGAAATAAATTATTTGGGGAAATCTAATCAATGATTCTATAAAAATTAATTGCAAAACACTGGGCTCATTTAACTTTTGTTCCATAAAAATGGTCAATGAAGAAATATATAGTTAGTGCTAGTGCAGGATAAAACTGTCAATAATTGTCAGGCAGTATATAATACTATTTCAAAGAACAAAAGGAAACTTGCTTCAGTTTACTGTTATAAAAAACATACAAGTGTGAAATTATTTTGCATAATGATAACTTGAATATTAATTTTTGCTATACATCTTTTGTACATTTCCCCCCAATACTTTATTGTGAAAATATTCATATACATCCATATACTCACCCACCTGGATTCTAGCATTAACATGTAACTAAAGTTTCTTTATCACATGTCTACTCATATATTCACCAATTAATAATACCTGGTTTTGATACATTTCAAGTAAATTGCAGATATTACAATTAAGCATACATGTCACGAATTAGAACTTAATGTTTATTTATATTATCTTGATGCAAAATTCACATAAGATAGAATGCACAAATTATAAGTGTACGTTCTCTGAATTTTGGCAAATACTTTACACCTGTATCACTCAATGTCCTATCAAGGTATAGAACATCACCATCACCTCAAAACTTTCCCTCATGCCTCTTCCTGGTCAGTCCTCATTCTACTTTCCTGAGGCAAGCGCTCTTATTATTTTCTTCCACCACAGATAATATTTTTCCTCATCTAGAATTTCATATCAATCCAGTACATACTATTGTTTCATAAATTGTATAATGCATTTGGCATACATGAATGTGGTTGCCTATGTCAGTAGTTTATTCCTTTTTATTGTTCAGTAGCATTCCATCGTGTGGATACACCACAGGTTGCTCACCTGCTCTCTTGCTGATGGTTAATCTATCTGGGCTGTTTCCAGTTTGGTGCTACCATGAATAAAGCTGTTATAAACATTTGGTACCAGTCTTTTAGTGAACATATATATTTTGGTAAATCCCTAAGAATAAGCTTGCAGGATCACACTGTAGGTGAATATCTAGTTTTTCTTTTTCTCCATAAGCACTCTACATACAATAAAATATTTATTTCTCAAAATACAATTTATGAGGGGGGTACCATCATTATATAAAGTAATATGCAACCACAGACACGTTATGGACACACAGATAATATGTGATAAAACCAAAGTTTGAACTCAGTAATTTAGTTCCAAAATTCATGCTTCCAGCATGAATGGAAAATAAATTTGGAGATATATTCAGGAGGCAGATCATTAAAAGCCTTGTAGTCAGGGGTAGGGGGTTGGGGGCGAGAATGAAAACAGAGAAGGGATTAGGAGGTACAAATTATCACTGATAAAAACAGTCATGGGGATGTAAAGTACAGCATAGGCAGTATATCAATAATATTGTAATAATTAACTGTGGTGTTAGATGGGTGCTAGACTAATTGTTGTGATCACTTCTTAAGTTATATAAGTGTCTAACCACTATGTTGTACACCTGAAACTAAAATAATATTGCATATCAACTGTAATGGAAAAATAAAAAATAATGTAATAAATAAATCCTAATATATAAAAACCCTGGATCCGTCACATCCACAATGAGCAGAGTCTCGACCTAACGCCCAGGCTGTGTGCGCAGCAGGCTCTGGTGGGTGGGGACTTGTGGCAGTGGAGATGGGGACGGGGGGAGGTGGGGCCGGCACTCACACTCACTCACAGCCGCACACACCCACAGACACACACAGTGCCCACCAGCTCACAGCCTTTTCTCCCTTTCTTTCCCTCCCTCCCAGCTCACTCTTGGAGCCTCTCTCAGAATGAGGAAACAAACAGACTGGGTCTGACGAGGCCTAGATGGAAGGGAGGGCCTGCAGAGGGTGGAGCAGCCCCCACTGGCTCAGCCCCTTCCCAGCTTGGAAAGAGGAAGAGGGACTCAGGGAGGCAGGGAGGCTTGGAGGACTGCTGAGAAAAACAAAGAGAGACAGAGACTGGGTGAGATCAGGCCGGCAGGGGAGGGCAGTTAGGGGTGATCAGACAGGCAGAGGCAGTTGGGGGTGAGATCAGGCCAGCAGGAGAGAGCAGTTAGGGGTGATCAGGCAGGCAGAGAGGTTAGGGGCAATCAGGCAGGCAGGCAGGCGAGTGGTTAGGAGCTAGCAGTCCCAGATTATGAGAGGGATGTCTGACTGCCAGTTTAGACCCAATCCCCTGCAGCATCGGGCCTAAACTGGCAGTCGGACATCCCCCAAGGGGTCCCTGATTGGAGAGGGTGCAGGCTGGGCTGAGGGAACCCTCCCACCCCCATACACAAATTTCGTGTACCGGGCCACCAGTAAATAAATAAAAGCCTTGTGAACTAGTTTAAGTGATTTAGGTTTTATCTTAGGTGAAGAGCCTCCTAAGTTATTTGTTTCTCTGTTTGCTATTAATGGTTTTAAAACAATGGAGTGATATACTCATGTCTGTGCTTCAGAAAGATGGCCACATTCCCAGTTGTGCAGGGAGGTGCAGAAAACATGAAGTTTAGTCGAGTTTTAATTATGATATCTTCATTCATAAAGTATTTTTTGAGCACCTACTCTGTGCAAGAATGTACTTCAAGAACTGGGAATCCGGCCCTGAACAGCAACACAATCCCTCATAGAGCTTACATTTTAGTGGATAGAGAAAAATGATAAGCAAACAAAAAATATAGTCGGCCAGGTGGTAGCGAATACTGGAGAAAATAGCACAGGCTAAGAGAGAAAGGAGGTCTTCAGGGAGCAGGAGCAGTTATGATGTATTGAGTGACTCAGGAAAGCCTCTAATCAGACAGATGAATGCAAGACCTGAGGTGTGAGGGAGCCAGTTATGTAGATGTGCAGAGAGACTGTTTCATTCAAAGGAAAGAGCATGTGCAAAGGTCCAGAGTGGGAGAATGTGCTTGGGATATTGAAGGAACAGACAGGAAGAGAGGGTAGGAGATGAAGTCCCTCCCAAATGTGACCATTAAAACACAAACATATTCATTCTAGAATAGCTGCTGCGAACATCAGTGGATGCTGTTTACAGTTTTATTCTATTTCATGGCTACCGACGGGGAGACTAAGAAAAGATGCCTGGATATTTATATTTGTTTGAACTTGGCTTTTTTCTCTCTTGGTGTTGTTGAGCTTAAATGAGGGTAGGAGTAAGAGAAAGTTTATCACTTGTGAAATATTTGTGTAAAATGACTTTTCTATCATTTTAAGTACATCCTCAGTCCTTTGCTTTTTTTCTGAGAACATCTTGCATGTCTAGTGGTCTTTTCGGGTCCTCTGCTGCTGTCTCTAACAAGAAGCTCTTCAGTATTTGCATGGACTTTGTCTGCGGTAACCCTGGAAAGGACTTTCTGGGAGAAATGATCTGGACGGTATTTATGAAGTCTGAATTTCAACAATTCACTCAAAGACATTGCAGTTCATCCTGTAATCTACCTTCAAGAACATTTCTCAGAAGATGATAGGGTCCCGAATAGGACTGTCATGGCCAATGAAACATACCTGCGATGTCTCTGGAAGGCACGGAAAGGAGGTGTCGGTGCTTCCCCTGATGGTGCCAGACACCCGAATAGCATTAATCGTGTCCTCAAGGTAAGACAACTGCCCTCGCTTTCATTCATATTGTCCTCCAAGGAGAGAGCTTGATTTTTTTCTTAGTGTCTATTTCTCTGTTATAATCAAATTATTTTTTCCTAAGTACCCACATACATACATTCCTCTATTTCAAAGCTGATATTTGATTTTATCATATGACATTGCCATTTTTGCATTAATATATTCAGTTTTGCAATAATATGTTCAAATTACTTCATTCTCCACCCCTCACCCCCTTCTCTACATTCTGCCTTTTCTATTGAAGTAAACATTAGGCACTATCTCTCTTTTGTGAGCTGCTTTCACAATCTAGTAAAATCTAAAATGACTCTGTAGCTGATCTCCGTAGCCCAGGCATGGAGGATGCCTTCTAAAATTTGGTTTACCAATGTAAGTATCAAATATATATTTTAAAATATATTTTATTGATTTTTTTTTTACAGAGAGGAAGGGAGAGGGATAGAGAGTTAGAAACATCAATGAAAGAGAAACATCGATCCGCTGCCTTGTGCACACTCCCTACTGGGGATGTGCCTGCAACCAAAGTACATGCTCTTGACTGGAATCAAACCTGGGACCCTTCAAGCCACAGGCCAATGCTCTATCCACTGAGCCAAACCGGTTAGGTTAGGGCACCAACTATATTTTTAATAAGTCATGTATCTTACACTGTGCCACCCAGAAGTAGAAAGACCTTTCTGGGAGAAATTCTAGAGTCCAGATTTGATAGGCTAATCTCACTTGTCTCTGGTTTGATCAAGATGACCCAACTATCGAGTGGATTTAAAAAGGGACACATTCAGAGAGCAAACAGTGCTATTGCTCTTCTTTTGGACTGAAAATATGTGCAACACATCTTCTATAATAACTGTTTTCTCCGATTAGTGGATCTACAGAAAATTTCCAGCGTCAACCTGTTTTCACTCATTTTATTTTGCGTTTTCCCTGGGCTCCCTCCCTCCCTTACTCTCACAGCCACCTTTCCTCTGGAAGTGATCGCTTGAAACGCCACCGTCTGTGTTTGTCAGTGAGAGAACCCATGTGAGGCGTGCAGAGGCCAAGTCCGGGAAGCTCAGATGCTAGCTGCCTGGACACATTCCAGATTGTAGGACGCAGGAAAGAGAGAATGAAGTGACAGGTTACAGGTGGTGTAGAGACAGAGCTCAGTGGCTGGTTGGTGTTTTTCTTCCTCTCTCTTCTGGAAGGCAGTGGATCGCCCCCAAGAAATTAGCCAAATGCCTTGCAGAAGACAGTCTAAAAAGGTTGACGTAATCCCCATAGAGACAGCTCTATCAAAGGTAAGGAAAGGGTCCCCTAAGATGGATCAGAGGAAGCAGCCAGAGGCTCCTACAGCACAGGTGTGTCTCCTTTTGTTCTTTTAGGAAATCCTCTCTAGGAGGAAGAAAGATCCTATATTTTTAAAGGTTCCTTTTGTTCCACTAATCAACATAGAGTGGAAGCCAGAAAAAAATGTATGCTTTAATATTCCTTCATGCTCTTGGCCTATTTTCTCCCTGTTTGTCGGCTCATTTTTCAACAGACACGATTTTCCTGCCATAGAACTCTTAACTCACACTTATGTGCCAGAGCACAAAAATGCAGGCTTATGAAGTGGCAAAGGGATTGATTTAAAAAATCTAAATTTTTATCTTTCTGGAGACGTAATAGTTTAAATGTAACCCATGGTAATATCTATTCTAAAAACTCTTTTGCTACCAACACAGTTGACTAGAACTTGCTGTAGTGAATGCAGAGAGGAATTTTTTTTATTACCTTTTAAACACTACATGAACAATCTGTATATAAATTCAATTAAAAAAAACCAATGGCCATGTTTAAAAATAAGGATGATTTATTATTATGATTTCCCTGTTTTATTTCTAGATTTTGCATTTTATTTCCCAATCTACATTCTGACCACTGTGTATTAAAACAGTAATTAAAAAAAATAAATGAGTAGTGCTCCAATTTCACATCTTTTTAGTAATCAATAGAGGCTATGTGTCATAGCCTGTGTTTGGCTACATTCTTTAAACTGGTCTTTTCTTTTTCTTTTTCTTTTTCTAAGGTGGTAGCCTGCTTTCCAGACTGATCTGCTGCTGTTCCCTTCATTCATCTGCTCATTTGAGCTGCATTGCCTGTCACCTCAGAGCCCTTCATATCTCCTCCCACATCCCAGCCATTAATCATTCAGCAACAAATACCCTGGGAACACTGGTTGAAAAATGAGTTAGAGTCTGGAGTTTCCTGCTTCATGTTTTAATTGAACTTCAGTAAAACTACTTATGGACCACTTTCTGATCATTTTATTTTTTTGGGGAAAAGTAAACCTATCATAAAAATAAATACGAAAGGGCAACGTTCAAAGGAGGAGGTTATTTGTCTACCTTTCATGGGCTGTCAGAATCTGAGACAGCACTGCTGCAAGGAGGATGGTCCAGGTCTTTGCTCTACCCCACGCTGGGTGTGAGAGGGCTGGCCCTTCTGGAAGACTGGGAGAACTTTCTCTGCCCAGGTCCTGATCCTGGAGAAAAATGAGAATCAAAGGAGAAAATGAGGAAACCTGTTTTTGTTTTTCTGAGATATTTTGTTGTTGTTGTTAATCCTCCACCCCCAGGATATTTTTCCATTGATTTTTTTTTTTTTTTTTTAGAGAGAGAGAGAGAGAATGGAAGGGAGGGGGAGAGACAGAGAGAAAGAAACATCCATGTGAGAGAGTCACATTGATTGGTAGGCTCCCGGGGAACTAGCCTGCAACCCAACCGAAGTATGTGCCTTGACCAGAACCTGTGACCCTTCAGTCCATGGGCTGACCTTCTATCTACGGAGCCAAATCAGCGAGGGCTTTTCTGACATATTTTTGTCTAATAGGGTATGTTAACCATCTTTCAATCTTTTGGAAGGGCAATGACTCTAAAGGGATTCTCTGCTCTTGTTTTGGAATGTGAAGCCATGATTACTTTCTTCTTTACTTTCTATGTGTGGATTTAAAGAATGAGCCACGATTCTTTGTCATTGTTATAATTTAATGGGAGGATTTAAAGAGTTCTCATACTTGCATTTCCAAATATCTTTCTTCATTTTGTTTTAATCAAATCTATTCTACCTTTTGTTTATATTTTATTCTCAGATATTAATATACTAACTTCTCACAGCTAGTCTGGGAGATATTAATTTGCTTCTAAGATCACTAAATGTTCACATATAATAAAATGTTCACATATATTAAAATGGGGGGAAAAACAGTCAATAATAGTTCATGAAACATGGACCTGATTGTGTCATTTCTGTTCTCAAAAATCTGCCACTGTTGCCCTTTGCCTTCAACAGAGCCCAGGTTGGTTAGTCAAGGGTTCGGACCTTCTCCTAAGACCACCCAAATGTAGTCTCAACCTAACGCAGACCTCATCCTCTCTACCTGCATCATCCACTTTACATCCTGGTCCCATGGGTCCTTGGGCTCTTCTGGACACACCTTGTGCTTGCAGCTACATCCAATGCTTTTGCTCATTTGTTTCCTTCACCAAGATTGTCTTTCTTCTTTGAAGCAGCATTTTATTTATCATCCAACATTGAGGTTTCTGAGAAGTGTTCTGATGCTATTGGTTAGAATAAATATTTCCCCACTTCAGGCCTTCACAGCACTTTATTAGTTTCTCTGTTTTGAATATGATGATAATTAGCTTTGTATTACAGACAGCTGCACATACTTCTGCTTCCTCCATGAGATTTTAAACTCCTTGAAGACCACACTCAATGTTTACAGAATTAAAATAGCTATTACTTATTAAACGTGTTTGCATATTGCCCTATGAGTAGATGTTTGCCAATATTTGTATTTATTGTAAATATTATATAAAATATTTATGAGCTCTAACTTTTTTTCTACATCATACAAAAAGAAAGAACCTATCAAATTACCCAGTAACACACCATGACTGTATCAAAAAGAAATACTGCATATTAACAAGAATATGTATGAAGACACATTGCAAATTAAACACAATAGTTAAACTAATTGGTTTTGCATAGAGAACTTAAGTATTAACCCCCCAAAAACATATCTACATCTCCTTCTTCTCCAAACATGGGAATAATTTTATTTCATGAGCTTTCACGAACCATTTTCTTGGCTTCACAGGTCAGAATTCTTTCTTTTCCACAACATCCTCTTGGTTACACAGGTGGGTCTTGTTCAGTGTAGGAGTGGATTACACAAGGACATGGAAACCGGGCGGTGGGGATCTCTGTGGGCCATCTTGGAAGCTGGCTACCACATACCACAGTGAGGTAACAAGTGGTTGTTATTAATTCCACTAAGTTCTGGGGTAATTTATTATACAACAATACATAACTAGCATACAAACAGTCCAAAGTGGAATATTTCAGTTATTCCTCATGGTTCCAAATGAAGGGTGTTAGTGCTGCCTGCCCTGAAGTACAGGAGCTATCATGGCCCAGAAAGGCACCCACTTGCTCCTGTAGTTGGAGAGGTGTCCTAGCATCCGGGAATCTCTGGAATCAGCTGATATCCTCACAGCTGGTGCCAGAACATACATCTTGGCAATTTATTAGCCAGATTAAATTATCCATTTTCTAATTTTAAGTCAGATTTTACAGTTTTAATTCAGTTTCTATCTTAGGTGCTAAAACCTTTGTATTCCTTCTACATATGCCTTTAGAACAAGCTTTTTACTCTATGCTTTTTCAGATATAAAAGATACTGGGTTTGTTTCTTATCCAGGCTTTTTTTTTTTTTTCTTTCTTTTCTTTTTTTTTTTTTCAGAACACAATAATGTAAATCAGTCTCCCCAGACTGAAGCATAGAAATAGAGAAGATCAGGGAAGTACAGCATGCTGTTTCCAACCAGGTGAAAAATTCATCTAAAATGACAGAAATCCTGGGTAATTATGAATCTCTGAGGACTCATGTGTCACAGCAAACTAGCTGATTGGTGTGTGCAATTGAGCTATAGCTTAATATCAATACTTACACTCCCCTTTGAATTGAAAATGAGGCAATTAAAAGTTACTAAATTCCTGTTTTGAATTGCTTCTTGTCCCTTTGGGTGTGCCATAGCCCAGTTTTGTGGCTCTTATTTTGAGAAGCCCTGTCTTGCAAATCTGAAAGTTCGTAGACTCTATTTTGAATGGCCTTCATTCCACAAATAGGCTTTACTTTATTATTTTCTACTCCCTCTGGGGATGTCTTGACAAAAATAGCAAGACCCAAAGACTTCCTGAAGGCTAATCTTTTTCTGGGTCATATGATTTTCAGTTTTCATCGGGAGAAGGTTTTCTGATAACAACAGGTTTGCCTGGCAGTGAACTGGAGAAAATCCTGTTGCTTTAGCATTAACAATGAGTGGAATTTCAGTGCAGCATGGTTATTTGCTTAACACAATAGAAATTGGTACAGACTGGACTTGCAAGTGTCAAATAGATTGTGTGGGAAAATCTATATTTGTGCAACTGAGTCTACAAACACTTCTGAATGCAAAAACGCTGACAAAACTGTAGCAAATAATTTGGCCAACTTCAATTCATATCCACAGATTATACTGGATTAAAAATATACCTCCGAAGAAATGTTTAAATATTGAAAACAGCAAGGATCTGCAAACTTGGGGGTGGTGGGGAAGAAGAATCAGTGAAATGAAACATTAGAAACACAAAACAGTATGCAATTAATACCTGTCTCAGAGGCAGGTTGGTATAGGGCAGTGGTTCTCAAACTTCCTAATGTCGTGACCCTTTAATACAGTTCCTCATGTTGTGGTCTCCCCCAACCATAACATTATTTTTGTTGCTACTTATAACTGTAATTTTGCTACTGTAAACAATATGCAATTATATATGTGTTTTCCAATGGTCTTAGGCGACCCCTGTGAAAGGGTCGTTCAACCCCCAGAGGGGTCGCAACCCACAGGTTGAGAACCATTGGTATAGGGCAGTGGTCGGCAAACCGCGGCTCGCGAGCCACATGCGGCTCTTTGGCCCCTTGAGTGTAGCTCTTCCACAAAATACCACGTGCGGGCGTGCACGTACAGCGCGATTGAAACTTCGTGCCCATGCGCAGAAGTCGGTTTTCAGAAAGGAGATAGACGAAACAAGTATACAAGATGAGTGTGGATGGGAGAGTTAGAAGGGGTCGACCTCAGCGAATGTACCTCAATCAGATTGAGGACGTTTTTAGCAAAGGCCAGTTTAGGAGTACCCTAATTAAGTTAATAACAATGTACCTACCTATATAGTTTAAGTTTAAAAAATTTGGCTCTCAAAAGAAATTTCAATCGTTGTACTGTTGATATTTGGCTCTGTTGGCTAATGAGTTTGCCGACCACTGGTATAGGGGGAAATCACAAAAGAACAAATTATCATAGAAGATACTGAAGTCATCAAGTCCACTACTCACCCACATCATGAAGTGTAAAACAAACAGCAATCATATTACAGGGAGATGCTCTATCTTCTGATATGTTTTGGCTCTTATTGGGTAAACAGTTTTCAAGTGGATATGAATTTACTTGAACTTGGTGTGTCTGAGTTTATGGGCCAGGCACAGCTTTTTAGATGTGACTTGAATAAGTCACTGCCTTACATCATGCAGGTTTCTGGTCCAGAAAGCCTTATGAGGTTACCGGGTCAAGAGCAAGTCCTGGACTAGGAGTCAGGAAGCAGAAGTTCTGAGCTGTATGAAGAATTTGAAACAGGTCAGTTTAATACTACAAGTCTCGATTTCCTATTGACAAAATCCAAGTTTCAGTTCTTCAGCGGTCTGCTCCACAACATTGTTGAGAAACTATCAAATGTATTTATAAATACGCACACTCACACACACGTGTGCACACTCAGTCTCACATACACTCACATGTGCACGTGCACACACAAAAGCACTTTGGAGTCATTTTCTTTTTACTACTTCAATCAATGAAGGGAAACTTTATGGGGTCCCAAAGCCATGGGGCTTGGGCAGGTGGCCACCCTGCAAAGGAAGGAGTCAGTGAGGGGACTACACACTGTAGATGATCAAAAGAAAAACAAACATAATAAATTCTAATACTTAATAAATTTAATAGGTTAAGTACTATTATTGTCCTCATTATTCAAAAGACCTCACTGATGTCATTATGTTCAATGATGTAACTTTCCCTCAGGCAAGCAGAAAGAAAGGATTGGATCCTAGGTTTTGGGATTCTAAATCACAGGCTAAATTCTAAAACATGGGGAAAGGAGAAAGAGAGGGGTAGTAGATTCCACAATCTGAGGTGTGATGATCTCTTTAACTCCTAAGCATATATATAATTTTTTTACTAGAATTCCTGGGAGACACTTGGTAATGAGCAACGCAAAGATGAGTCTACTGTGCACACTAAATATTCTCATTATTTAAAACCATAATCCACATGCATTCTGTGTACTTGAGTTCTTGTCTTGAATAAAAACCAGTCAGTGAAAATGAAGCTTAAGATTTAGGTGCAGTAATTTGGGGGGGGGGCAATTAATATTTTGTTTCATTGCCAGAGATCTCACAAATACATATCACTGGTCATAAAAGGAATAAAAAGAAAGTTGGAACAGCACCAATTCTTCAGTACAGCTTTAAAAAAAAGGGTTTCTCAAACTTGGAACTATTGACATTTTGGGCAGGATGGTTCTTTGTGGTGGGCTGGCCAGTGCATTGCAGGATGTTTAGAGCATCCCTGGTCTCTGCCCATGAGATGCCAGCAATAAACAGCGTTCTTCTCTCAGTTGTGACAACCAAGAAATGTCTTCAGACATTGCTGCATGTTCCCAGGCATACTAAATTGCTTCCATTTGAAAATCATTGCTCTGGAAACTTCTCACAAAATAAAACATGGATTTCTAGTAACTTAGGGAATATTTTGGCAGAGCCCATATTGTGTATGCAGACTCTGTCTACTATTAGTAGACAGCCAATAGGATGTTAAATTATTTTTAAAGCACTTTTCAGAATTTTATATGCTTCAAATAGTAATGTGTTTTTGAAATTGATAAGACTGTTGCTTTCTTATAAATACACTATTTTGTTTTAATCAATAAGCAAGGCTATCTACTAATTCTGTTACTCTCTTTTTAATTCTACCTGTTTTATTCCAAATAAGGTTCTGAAAATAGTGTAATCAAAACATAAAGTAATACTATATAAAGTCAAATTCTATATTAATACTATATTAAAATGCAATAGCTATTTTTTTCTTCAAACTTCATGCATTTGAGATTTTTTAATTACCATGCTACCAAGATGATTAAAAAATAGATTTTGAGTCTCCATACACCTTCAACAACAGAAATATATCTACTGCAGGCATATATATGTGATGGTTGATTTCATATGTCAACTTGACTAGACCAATGGAGGTCCAGATAGCTGGTTAAACATTATTTCTGTGTGTGTCTGTGAGGTTTCCCAGAAAAGATTAGCATTTGAATGGGTGGACTGAGTCCAGCAGAATGCCCTCTCCAATGTGAGTGGGCACCATCCAATCCACTGAGGGACAGGATAGAACACAAAGGTGGAGGAAGATTAGATTCATTCTCTGCCTGTTTATCCAGGCATTAATCTCCTGTCCTCAGCGTTACTGGTTCTCAGACCTTCAGACCTAGGCTGGAATCCTACATCTCAAGGCTCCTAGGGCTTGGAACTATATAGCATTGGTTTTCCTGGGTCTCCAGATTTCAGATGGCAGATGGTGGGCCTTCTCAGCATCCATAATTGCACAAGCCAATACCATATAATAAATCTCTTAACATGTAAATTTTGTGAGCATGTATCTATATCTATATGTATATACTAGAGGCCCAGTGCACAATATTCATGCACTGGGAGGGGGGGGTCCCTCAGCCCAGCCTGCCCCATCTCACAGTCCGGGAAACCTCAAAGGATGTCCTACTGACGGCTTAGGCCCGTTCCACAGTGAGTGGGCTTAAGCTGCAGTCTGGCCTCCCTCTGAGGGAGGCGACCAGGCTGATCAGGGGAAGGCGCCACCTCCATCACCCTGCTGCTGCCACTGCCGGCTGCTGCAGCTGCCACTGTGTTTTCATCAACATGGACTCCAGTCCCTTCACCACAAAAAAATGACAACTTCCTTTAGGCATTTTCAAGATATCTCTTTCATAGGATATGACATTTCTTTCTTTTTTTTCTTATCCTCACCTGTGGATATTTTTCCATTGATTTTTGGAGAGCATGGAAGAGAAAGGGAAATACAGAGAGAAACATCAACGTGAGAGGCACACTTCGATTGGTTGCCTCCTGCATGAGCCCTGACCTGGGCCTTGGTCAGGGAGGAGCCTGCAACCTAGGTACATGCCCTTGATCAGAATCGAACCAGGACTCTGTGGTCTGCAGGCCGAGGCTCTATCCACTGAGCCAAACCGGCTAGGGCAGGATATGACATTTCTTAGCCCCTCCAGCAGCGGACCTTCATTTTTTCCTCCAGGAGTGAGGTGGAAAAATCCTAGATCACCTTCTTGGATTCTTATTACCCAAGCAAGTGGCATACTGCAAGCTTAGTCAATGAGTGGCCAGAAAAGATGTTTCCTCTGCAGCTCCCGAGTAGAGGCAGGACTGCTGGCATTCCGTGGCTGTGGGGCTGCTGGGGGCTGGGACCCTCTGTGGGTTTGTGTCTCCACTCTGGCCTCCAGCAACCCAGCATTGTGGCCACAGGGCTGCTGGGGGCTGGGCCCCTCTGTGAGTCTGTGTCTCTGCTTCGACTCCCCCCCCCCCCCCATGTGTTGTTCTCTCCACCCCGGGCCAGGTATGGGCTACCCTGTCTGCTGTTCTCTCAGGCTCTGGGCCCATGCCTGGCCCCTCCTTCTGAGCTGGTCATGACCTTTACAGGGTCCCAGCCCAATTTGCATATTACCTCTTTTATATATGTATGTAAATGTATAGAGATATGTAAATATATATGCATATATATGTAAAGGTATATGTGAGCTATATGAATGTATGTAATCTCTCTCTCTCTCTCTCTCTCTCTCTCTCTCTCTCTCTATATATATATATATATATATATATCTTATCAATTCTGCTTCTGGGAGAATATAGTATGACTAACACAGTTGAATATTTTTCCCCCAAAATTTATGTCCACTTTGAACTTCAAAATGTGATGTTATTTGAAAGTAGGGTTTTGAAGATGTAATTGAATTAAGAATCTGAAGATGAGATCATCCTGGATTAAGGGTGGATCCTAAATTTACTGACTGGTGTCCTTATAAGAAGAAGAGAAGCTGTCTAGCCGGCATGGCTCAGTGGTTGAGCATCGACCTATGAGCCAGGAGGTCATGGTTTGATTCCTAGTGAGGGCATATGCCTTGTCAGGGCATATGCAGCATGGTTATTTGCTTAACACAATAGAAATTGGTACAGACTGGACTTGCAAGTGTCAAATAGATTGTGTGGGAAAATCTATATTCGTGTAACTGAGTCAACAAACAGGCTTCATCCCCAGTGGGGTGTACAGGAGGCAGCCATCAATGATTCTCTCTCATCATTGATGTTTCTATCTCTCTTTGTCTTTCCCTTACTCTCTGAAATCAATAAAAATATATTTTTGTGAAGAAGAAGAAGAAGAAGAAGAAGAAGAAGAAGAAGAAGAAGAAGAAGAAGGAGAAGGAGAAGGAGAAGGAGAAGGAGAAGGAGAAGGAGAAGGAGAAGGAGAAGGAGAAGGAGAAGGAGAAGGAGAAGGAGAAGGAGAAGGAGAAGGAGAAGGAGAAGGAGAAGAAGAAGAAGAAGAAGAAGAAGGAGAAGAAGGGATACAGACATGGGAACAGAGTCATGTGAGGATGGAAACAAATATTGGAGTGATTTATCTATAGCCAAGGAAGGCAAAGAATTGCCCACAGCCACTAGATGCTAGAGAGACACATGGGCTAAATTCTCTCTCAGAGCCTCCAGAAGGAACCATCCCTGTGGACACCTGATTTCACATTTCTGGCTTCCTAAACTGTGAAGGAATACATTTCTTTTAAGCCACCCACTTTGTGGTAAATTGTTACAGCAGCTCTAGGAAACTAATATAGTATGTACACATTGGTATGAGTCATTGTCTGAGGGCTGTCATAACAGAATACCGTGGACGGGTGGCTTATAAACAACATTGATTTACTTCCCACGGTTCTTGAGGCTGTGTAGTTGAAGACATGCACTTGGAGCCCTGTATTGTAGAGTAGAGGGAAGACTTGCCAAACAAAAGTAGCCAGTGTCTAATAAAGAAGACCTGAAAATGCCGAAACCGGTTTGGCTCAGTGGATAGAGCGTTGGCCTGCGGACTGAAGGGTCCCGGGTTCGATTCCGGTTAAGGGCATGTACCTGGGTTGCAGGCACATCCCCAGTAGGAGATGTGCAGGAGGCAGCTGACCGATGTTTCTCTCTCATCGATGTTTCTAACTCTCTATCTCTCTCCCTTCCTCTCTCTGTAAAAAATCAGTAAAATATATTTTTAAAAAAAAGAAGACCTGAAAATAAAGAAGGAAGGACTGTAAACAGGGCTCAGAGCAGTTGGACTCAGAGTCGATGATGAGACAGCAGAGTCTAGCACAAAACTCAGGGTCTTTGGGGTTCAGTAGAGTTGAATTCAGATCCTCTTTCTGCATCTTCTTTGCTCTGGGCAGCTGATGTCAAATCATTAAGCTTTGGGTTTCACATCTATTGAAAAGTATACTCTCTGGGTTTCTTGTTGGAGTGGCACATAATGGCTACTCACATTGGAAGGGGCAAGGACGTTTGGGATAGTTCCTGCTGGGTTATCCCTCTATTTTGTAAGTGAGGAAATAAACCGGAAAAACAATTGTCATGAAATATGGTGGCAATCTTTTCAACCATCTCTTTAAATCAACTGTTTAAAAGGCCCAGATGCCTGAGGTGTGATAAGCTTTCTTCTAGTAATGCCAAGCTGACTTTGCATGAGAAAGAACATTTCTGAGTGCTGGCCAGTTTGCTAAGTGGGTGGAGCATTGGCCTGCAGACTGTAGGGTCACAGGTTTGATTCCCAGTCAAGGGCATGTACCTCAGTTGCAGGTTCCCCTACCCAGGTAGGGGCATGTACAGGAGCCAACCAATTGATGTGTCTCTCACATCTATGTTTCTCTCTTTCTCTCTCTCTCTCTCTCTCTCTCTCTCTCTCTCTCTCTCTCTCTCCCTTCCTTCATCCATCCTTTCTCCCTTCCACTTTCTCTAGAAATCAATGAGAAAAAAAAAATGCTTGGGTGAGGATTAAAAACTTAAAAAAGAAAGAAGAAGAAAAGAAAAAAATGTCATGAAAAACTCAGCTAGCTGTCTCTCTTATGAAGAAATCAGTTTTGATTAAGAGAATTGAGAGGAAAACATCACAAATTTTTAATTTATAAAGTAATACATTCCCTTTTAAATTATTTGTGATCTTTAGAAAATTTAATGTGTTTATTCCTTTGACAATTGGCAGTAAACGCTAGTTAAAGTGGTATAATTTGAAATGATAATGTATGGCTGTATTCTGCTCTCCAGAAATTAAAGAAACTTCCAAAAGAAAAAAAAAGAAAAGCAAAATAAGTAAATGGTCTTTTATTGCCCGGTTCCCTTTTAATATTGAAAAGAGCTTAGCAGAATCAACGTAATTTTCTGAGGTGTGTATGTATTGATTTTTAAAGCTTAGACTACAATGGATCTACAGAAAACCCAGCAACTTGTATAACATGACACCTATAGCGCAAACATCAAAATAGGTTGGGTCAAATTAGATTAACTTGTATCGCCCAACTCTTTTGTCAATAAAAATACATCCCCAAACCTGTGTTATATAGTAAAAAAAAAAATAAGATCAAGCAATTTTAATGTTGTAGAGATGAAAATGTTTTCAAACAAGAGGCTCTGTGTATCTTTGAAAAGAGCTTTAACCAAAAAGAAAACCCAAACACCCAATTGCTTATTTTCGGTACAAAGTTTATTTTTGAATAGCAAACTTGTCTTGAATACCAAAGCAGGGTCTGTCAGGAATGCTGCTGAAATTCACAAGGGGGAACCTAAGCGTAGTCCTGTCTTCTTTCTCCCTATTGATAAAAAAAAATACCATGCTCTTAATTAGCTTATTTTTGGCACACAAAGAACACTTGCTCGTTTCTTTTCTTTTTCATTCCGTTAGTTAGTTGACAGGACCTCCAGGTAAAAGAAATGATTTTAATAAAAATATATTCCCTCACGCCGTGTGGAGTGGAAGGTAGCTGAGCAGGAATAAAGAGCAGGGAATAAAGATGTTAGTGCTGGCTCCTCTGAGACATATACGACGTTCACGTTAATCTATCTGATCGTTCCTGAATTGCTGAATGCGGCTCTTTTCTCTCCAAGGCACAAAAGGGGAGCTTAATATATTTATATATCTACATACGCAGAATATATAGCCTGTATTTGCTTTCTTTTTTTACCGCTCTCTGTTTCTGCCTTTCTTCTCACTGTGAGCTGAAAAATGGAAGCAATTTGCTGGAGCCCTTCCTAAAGTTCTCCTCCCCGGCATCCAGAGTTTTATAATTGCTGTGATATTTCACCCATGCCAGCTGAGATGACTGAAAACTGTTAGTGGGCTATAGTGGGGGTGCCAGTATGCTGATATGTCACGGGCAGTAACCTACAAATCTCTGTGTCTCATTTCTCCTCTCACACAGGGAAGCTACTCCTGCGGTCATGCAGGGGTTCCTGGGTTTGGTTACATGATTCCCTATTTCTTCTGAGTCGTAAGACATTAGTGGTCATCGTTGAAATCACTCTTGAGACAAAGGGAGTATCTTGGGTAATAACACTTTATCTCCTCTACTGCTCCATGAAGATACCCAGATCTTGTTATAAAAATTAAGGGTCCAAATATCCATCAACTTTTAGGACAACAGGTTGATCTGTGGTTTTTAAAAAATGTTGTAGTTAAAGCGTCATCATTGTGTGAGCAATGTCTGACTTGGGGGTTAGATCTTAATTTCACAGTCTTTCTCAGGCTAGCCTAGATCCATGGTCCTTCAACAGCCTCCCCTACATGCCTTTGCCCAAGACAAATTTATCTTCTGACTTCCAGATGAATGATTCCCTTCACTGCATTTTACTTCATAGATAATTCATTGTCCCATTGTTACTCTACTATATGTCAATATATTTAACCATAAAAGATTGATCGGAATTTACAGTGTTTATCACATAAACACGGGAGTCAAAGGCAACAGAGCAAGGTCATGTGCATTTATCAGCCCCTAACCTCAATCATTCCCCAAATTTCCCTTTTCTGGCTCCTGGGATTTAGTTATACTTTGTGTCTCTAGGACTCAAAACAGTTCTGGATGTATTCGTCCATGATTGCATGTTGCATAGTCTTTGTTCAAATAACGATGAACTGACAGTAACTATAAAAACATGAAGCCCCAGGTTCACCTGCACTTTCAAGTCCTTTGCACTAATTCAGTGACAGATAGTTTCATTCAGTCATCCTGTCCATGACAGGCACCTTATTGGCATAAAAAAGACAAGGCAGAGATGAATAAGATATGGTTCCTGCTTCAAGGAGCCCAGAATCTGAGAGAGGACAAGTAAGTACAATCCCTGGGCGGCTAGCTTGTTGGATAGCAAGTTCCTCTGTTCTGCTAGGAGCTGCTCAGGTCCCGCTGGCTCCAGGGCGCACAGTGCTCCCCTACGGTGTGTGTTGTGTACCCCCAGCTTCGTCCCTTTTTGGTCTCTGATCTGCCGGCTGCATGCTCAGGGCTCATGTGTTAGTGGACATCCTGACAGAATAGACCTTAATGAAATGAGGACATTTCTTCCTGCTTCAATGTGTGGGAGCCTCCATCTGGGGCAATGAAGTGTGGTCATCCATACAACCAGCCAAAAGACCAAGAGGACAGCTTACACAGGCAAGTGCCCTACAGGAAAAACCTATGCATTATTGCACTTCAAACTATGCTTGGATGTGTAATAAATGCATTATAACTCTAATAAGATTTAACAGACCATATACACTTATTTGATCTTTTTAGCATTAAAATGTCAGTTCTTTGATATTTTATTAATCTGATTGGGATTAAAAAGATATGCTCATATTCATAAACAAAGATATGTATATTGTATATCATACATTATTTCATTTACTTAAGTTTTCTCTTTAAATAGATACAAAGTGGTTTTCATTCACATTGGGTTTTTACAATAATATGTTCTATGTATTTGTTTTTAATTTAGTTTTACAGGTGAAGCTTAGCTTTAGGATGAGCTTTTATACCTACCTTTTTATTTCTCACGTTCCAGTTAATAAAGCAGAGAGCATTTCCAAAATGAAGCTCAAAGATTATCCATGACTTATGTAATAAAGTGGGACACATTTACGAGTGTTGATCATGTTGATAGATTTCAGTAGGTAATCAAATGTGCCTTAAAGTAAAACGAATCTAATTCCAAGCTTGCTTTGTACACTTCCTGGCTGTGTGGTCTGAGGTTTTTCACTAACCTGATTTTCAGTTTTGTTATTCCTATGGGAGTATGGCTACTTCATAGATTTATTGGGAGGATTAAATTAGATACAAACAAAACGCATGCAGAAGCAACGTAGTACATGGCATATGTTTTTGGAGACAGGCAACTCAATAGCATATTAAAACCAGCAGAGAGACAGGGCAAACACCATTTGAAAGCTTTTGTCGAGAGCTGTCTGAAGCATTAGATCTTTCTAGGGCGACACCCTAGCAGAGTACTGAGCACACATTGCACAGACTGCAGTTTCTTCAGATCCAGCAATTTCCCAACTTAATTGTTTAAAATTTCTGTAGCACTCCTTTATTGAGAGAAAAGGCTCTACTTAGGAAAGAAGGTAGAAGGAGAAAGAAACAAAGAAGGAACATGGGGAGATAAAGACAGTGATTGATATTATAAGATAAATAACAAACATATAAAGGTAAATCAGATGTTTAAAGAAGATAAAGAAAATATGATAATTCTATGAATTTACTGAGTGCAACATTTGACGTAAAGCCACCTACAGCCACAGGAACAAGAAAAATTAAATATCGTACAGCTTGCCATATCAGAAGAAAAGACACCTTACATAATGAATTATTATAAAGCTAGGACTATATACACACCACCCCAGGGATTTCAGCCTCTGTGCTGGCTGTTTGTCCTCCAGGCAGGTATAAACACTAATCATTCCCAAGGCTCAGTTCAAAACCCCTGTGAGGTCCAGACTTCTGTTCACTAAATTTCTCCTCCCTGACGTCCTATAGTGCTCCTTTAAACTATGTTTGCCTGCACTTGAATGTAACCTTGGACTGTCCCACTATTGTTTTATTTGTGTAAACTCTCTTTTCATCACCTGCATTGAACTAGGGGCTCCATAAAACATTGATGGTTACAGATCATGAATCTGTGGAACTAGTAGATCTGATATTGAACATTGGCTCTGCCAAAAAAAAAACTACCTGTGAGAGTTGGGGAACTTTACTTAAGCTCATTTATAAATTGGTGTTGGGGATGCCTACATAGTAGGGCTACAGTGAGTAGAGATGCTATAGGTGGCGACCAATCCATCTGCCACATAGTAGGCAAAGTTAATTATTGAAAGATAGAATGAAGTAATGAGTGCATGAATAAAAAAAAATAGCAGCAGATAAAAACAAGGACTTAATAAATGGTGACTCTTATTATTGTTGGTTACCGGAAACTTTCTATTCTTTGGCCCAGGAGGAAGAACAGATGATACAGGAAGGACCATCACCCCTAGAATTTTCCTTAGACCTAACTATCAAACATATTTGACCTGAAAACACACATTTATCTGAGGAGTAATGTGTGAATTCATCATATGGAATTCTTTGCAAATCTATAACTAATTCTATACCACAACATACAGGGTGACTTTCACTATGACGCCTAAACAAGGTCAGGGGCAGCATGACAGAGTGCTTTGAAAAGAAGGAGGAAATGGAGAAGAGATTAATTTGATTCAAAATGCAATCTATACTGGGTGATGAACTGAAAGAGATAGACATTAGAAATGGACAATGTTATAATGGAGAGATTCTTTGGCAAATATCACACTATTATAGTTTTAATTTTTATCTCTATTTTTTCCTTCTAGCAACATCTATATTAAGAGAAAATTACTGCCAAACTTATCTGATTGATTAAAAAAATAGAATTGATAATTGAAGTGTATAGCATTTTCAAGGCTTTAATTTATTTCCAGATTTTTCTTCTGAAAGATTACATATCCACAGAATGGTGTCTGGTTTTTCCACATGCGTGTCAACACTGGATACTGTTATATTTACTAAACTACTGGGTTTAAAAGAAGATACTTTATTGTTCTATTTTGTATTCTCTTGACTATTAGTAGGTTGAGCATTAAAACAAAACATATTTATGGTCATTTGAATTCCTTTACAATTTACCATTTTGGTTCTTCAACATTATTCAATTGTGGTGATTATTTATATTTTAATATTTTTAAAAACACTTTTTATACATTAAAACTATCAAGCCTCTATCTGTTTTGCAAAAATATTCCTGTTTGTTGTCATTTTTGTGGTTTGTATTGACAGTTTCTAACAACTTTATTTTTGCCCCACAGGAGTTTTTATTTATTTATTTTTTGTAAAATTATGTATGTAGGCCTTCTATTCATGGCTCCCTCTCATTAAAATGACAAAAGCTCCTGCACCAAAAGATTTTATAGGAGATATTCTGGGTTTTGTTGCCAAAAACATCCAGCTTTCTGTGCCTTGCTTGCCCTGCCTTGTTTTAACTCCTGGGATGCTCCACACTGATTGAGCCCCTTTCTTTTTAATCACGGATGCCCCATATCTGTCAGAAATTCTTCAAAATCTCATGAACCTATACTCTGCTTTCAGGGTGTTGCAATTTTTTTTTTCTTTCTTGTTTTTCTGTGTCTTCAGTCCTTGTCATGGGATTTGGGGAAAGATTTGAACCTTACCACAGGCTCAGCTCATCATTTGACAAACAAAGGCCAGTCCTCTTTAAATGATAGTTGTTAAGATAATGCTTATTGACTAGAAAAATAGACACATAAAGGAACTGTAGATTTTATGTGCTCCAAAAGAATTACATAAATTCTTTTCTTTCCATTTTTAGTTTCAAAATGGCTTAATGAGGCCTTACAAATCTGTACTCCCCTTTAAAAATAAAACACAAACTTAATAAACAAACACTGAGAAGATGAGGTCAATATTACAGGTTTTCAGTTGGCAAACATCAGCTTTCATTTAGTACTTAAAATAATAGTTGCTTTTTCATAAAGTATGCTAGTTCCCTGTCCTATTCTATTCCTAATAAAAGTAGTTAACTGCCTACCAAAATGCTACTGTCATGTGCTTTCAATATTAATGGGCTTAACCACTCTGCAGCTCAAAGTCAGAGGGTTTATAGGCTAAGCTAAGCAATTTCTGCTTTTATTTTCCTTGCAAATATGATTATGTCATACCCTGCTTCACCCTTCAGTGGCCTCCTATTGCTCTTACTTGGCCTGTGAGAGCCGTGATGAGGTGGTAACAACCTACTTTTTCCAGCTTTCAAAGCTCCCAACCCACTGGTCTTCTTTCAGTTCTCCTGACTCCTTCTGCCTCAGAAATTTTTTTAAATATATTTTTTATTGATTTTAGAAAGGAAAGGAGAGGGAGAGAGAGATAGAAACATCAATGATGAGAGCAAGTCACTCATCGGTTGCCTCCTGCATGCCCCACACTGGAGACTAAGCTCACAACCCAAGCATGTGCCCCGACTGGAATCGAACCTATGACAATCTTGTTCATAGGTCGACGCTCAACCACTGAACCACGCCGGCAGGGCCTGCTTCAGAATCTTAAGCATGCGTTTCCCTACATGTGAAATGTTTTTCTCCTCGATGTTGTACTTCATCTAGACAACTCCTATGCTTCCTTTACTTCTTAAAAGATTTTTCTCAGGGACCTCTTTTAGGGAAACCTTGCCCAATGCTCCCAGGCTACGTCAGATAGTTCATTACTCACCATCATGCATTTGCCTTTTTTCCTCCATAGCATTTATCAGAGATGTGAAGGAAGAATGACTTGAATACCAGCATATGAGCTCCAAGACAGGAGAAAACATTTGATACAGTAGTCCCCCCTCTTATCTGCGGCTTTGTTTTCTGTGGTTTTAGTTACCAGAAACTAACCAAAATCCAAAAATAGTAAATGAAAAATTACAGAAATGAACAATTTGTAAGTTTTAAATCACATGCTGCTCTGAGTAGCATGATAAAAATCTTCTGTGGTCCCACACCATCCCCCCAGAACATGAATCATCCCTTAGTTCAGAGTATCTACCCTGTATATGAGCACCCTCCCATCAGTCACGTAGTAGCTATCTAGGTTATCAGGTCAACTGTTGTGTTCAAGTAACCCTTATTTTATGTAATAATGGCCCCAAAGCTTGGCAATTTAAACATATCAAAGAGAAGCCGTAAAGTGTTCCTTTTAAGTGAAAAGGTATGTATGTATAGTAAAAAAATCGTGAATATATAAGGTTAGATACCATCTACAGTTTCAGACATTCACTGGGGTCTTCGAATATATCCTCTATGCTATTGTTTTCTCCATGGAGATACCGTCACTTCAATATGATTATCATATTTAATTTTTTTCAATTTATAACTTCTTTAGAAAACCTCCAAACCTATAGATGGCATGTCTGGGTCCTCCTGCTAGAATTCCTCTTATCTGTGTCCAATGGCATTTCTCTCTGTGTAAATATGAACAGTTCACAATGTAAGTCAGAAAAAAAACACAAGTTTCAATACCATTTTAAGTGGGCCTCTATAAAATATTGACTGGTCATGTGGATCAACTCCACACAAATGAGCTCTCTTCATGCATTATCTTCTTTATGTTTGCAAAAGTATTAAATGTATCAATATAAGGCATGTTATGAAATCTTCCCACCTAGTTTCATTCTCTGTCTCCTTTTTTAAAATATATTTTTATTGATTTCAGAAAAGGGAGAGGGAGAGAGATATAGAAACATCAATGATGATAGAGAATCATTGATCAGCTGCCTCCTACATATCCCCGCTGGGGATTAAGCCCACAACCTGAGCATGTGCCCTGACTGGGAATTGAACCATGACCTCCTGGTTCATAAGTCAATGGTTAACCACTGAGCAACACCAGCTGGACCTCTGTCTCCTTTTTAAGAATAGGATGACATGGTTATTGTAATGGTAATTCAGTGGTGTGCTAGAGTCTGTTCTTACATGCTCAAGAGGCTGTTGGTAGCTCAATATCCACCACGGTAGGAACAGCTCACCATGACAATAGGCAAGTGCTCCAACTCAGGGCTTTGCTAAACTCCCTCTGGAGAGCCAGATATTAAGTTTTACCAGCACTCCATTGAATGATATAGGAAAAGCTTTCCCTCTTCAGATGTTTATATGCTTTTTCATACTATATTCTCAAAAAGCCACATCAGTACCTGCATAGTTTCTTTGCCCCAAATTATGCTGTTTTAGGTAAGTTTGCATCTTAACTGTGTCTTTCCATTTCTGGTGACCTGGGAACCTAAATTATTTTTTGAATATGTATCTTTAATACCTCCAAAGGATCATTATTATCCTGGTCATTATTAAAAGTGAGTAAAGAACTCTGGGGGAAGCTTCAGAAGATCCTTGGAGCTACCTGGTCCTGATATCTCCCAGATGTGTGGAGCAGCTAACCACTTTGTACCCTAGTGTCCCCTTCAGTAAAATGAAGATAACATTCTGTATCTTCTTGGACTTTGCAAGGATGAAAGGCAATTAGGGAAGTCAACTGACTCTGGAAAATTCCACCAAGAGGTTAAATACAAAGTGGAGGAGGGCAGAGGACCTCTCCTGTGTGTGGAAAAGTGGCTATCCTTTGGCCTGAGCACATCAATATATATAAAAGCCCAGCGACCAGAACAATAATAGTGGAACAACCAGAACAACCAGAATGACTGATGGCTATGATGTGTACTGTGGCAGCCAACCAGTCTGATCTGAGCCCTGATTGCCCCCCCTCCCAGAAGCCCCTCCCTGATTGGCCCCCAACACCCCTATTGGGGGTGGGGCCAGCCAACCAACTTCCTACAGCCCCTCCTGGGTTGACCAGACCCCACCCATGCATGAATTCGTGTGTCGGGCCTCTAGTATGTTCATAAAGGTCTAGGTATTAGTGTGGCAAGTGGTTGATCAGAGATAGGGTCAGAAGATGCTGGTGCCTGGAAACCCTAGTTGGCTGCACTGTTCTCCAGAAATAGCTCATAGAAGAGTGATTTGCTGGTCACAGTTGTCGGCAAGAGACACTCCAGTTGAATCCAATGTCAGCATCTTGGTTGGAAGGAAAGTGCTTATACCTTTCTGCCTTGGGGAGTGTGTTTGGTGTATTGCCTTCACTTAGGTTACAGATTGGTTTTCCATAGCTCTACAAACCTGTTTGGTAAGTAAACCCTTTGATTCCTTGGCCACAAATGACAGAAATAAAGTCATCATAAAATTTTTAGTGTGCATTTCATAAAATACATGTGTGATTATCTACCTAGAACAATGACGTGAGCATTTGAGGCAATGGAGTGTGTAACATATTTTTTGAGGAGAAAAATATTATCTATGTATCCATTTTTGTTTATAATTTCTTTTCAGCATAATCTAAATCCATCAGGCTCTACTTTAACTTTCTAGTTCACTTAAAAATAAACTAAGGTGTCATCAACTCAATCAGTGGCCCCAAAATTTGCTATTCCAATGGTTTGGTGATTCCCATTCTCCTCCTCTTGCTATTAGATAAGTAAAGGCCACACTTATTCAAATGCAGGTGGACAGATTTATACATATTAGCTTCTGGACATCACCATAATTAAGACAAGATCTGCATGTCTGTGCAATTTGAGCACAGAAAACCCTGACAGTATCAGTTCTTTTTTTAGTAAAAAGAATGGATTAGACACATTCATACTAAAACTAAATATCAATATATAGCTCTGTCTGGGTAGCTATGAGCATTTTCCCATGCACCAAGGATGGAGTTCAACCTCCGGTTGGGGCACATACAAGAATCAACCAATAAGTGCATGGCTAAGGGCACATACCCAGGTTTTGGGTTTGATCAGGGCATGTGAGCCTGAGGCAACAATCTATGTTTCTCACATCGATATTTATCTCTCTCCCTCTCCCTTCCTCTCTCTCTAGAATCAATGAAAAACATATCCTCGGGTAAAGATTAAAACAAAAAGCAAAGCACATCAATGTACAAATAAACAAAGTGTTTTGGTAAAATATGAGCCATCCAAGCTTCAGTTCCATTTGAACTCATTATACTTTTTCAAGTGAGAGAAAGGGGTCCATTTAATATTGGGGTATTTTTCACTTCAATGCCCGGAAGAAGTGTTTAACAGAAACACAGAAATACCAGGAGAAAAGCTTCTATATCTCATCAATCTTCTAGCCCAGGATCTCCAGCCAACACTGAAGTGTAAGGTTTGCTCTATTTCACAGCAGCAAAGCTTTCAGTACAGAAGGAATTTAAGAAATTATCTTTATCCTCTTTATTACAGATACATACAGACACACATGCACACACATACATACATTGTCACAGAGAAGACCAGAGTGGAGTTTGAACAGGTAAAACAAGAATTCCCTAGCTTTGGTACATTATTATGTACAAGATTTCCTGCCACATTCTGCAGCTCTGGAAGGGTTAGAATGTCTGCAGAAGATTCCAAGAAATGTGTAAACTTGACATCTTTTATTTGTTCTCTGCCTTCAAACTTCCCATCCCTTGTGGGTCTCCCTCCATCACTAATCAGAACAAGGGCTCCTTTTGGCCCTGCAATCTTCCTATTACGAGCTCACCAATTAAAAGTGAAAAATTGTGCTTCAACTGTGAAAAGGTTCCAGCTTCTAAAGAAGGTAAACGGAATAAAAAACCTCCTTTGTTCTTTTTCTTTTCTCTGGGAAAGCTACCTTTAAGGGTCACACGGATACAGCATGCAATTATTCCAGAACGTTTTGCTTTGATATTTTTAATTCATTTTAATCTTCTTTCTATTATGAAAGCTATACTTCTTTTTAAGACTTTCAAACTACCAGCTTAATTTTTATATTGATTCATTCTGGGACAAAACAAAATTTTGTATAAACTGAATGGAAAATGACGCTTTTGTGGTGAAGAATCTGTGCTTGCATATAATTATAATGCATGGAAATGTTCCTTTCTAATTAAACATTGAAATGAGGAGGAAGTATAAATAGAAATTTTAAGAAGCAACTGAGCACGACATAGTTCACCCATCCCAAGATGAAGGTCCTCATCAGTTCTTATTTGTCACTCTACCCAAAGCTGACGTGATTGTCTGTGGTTTCTAAAATGTGTGTGAACATTTTAGGGGGACATTTTTCAGTGCATATGATGATTACTAAATTAGCAATATTCTTCACTTACACAGACTTATCAAGGAGGTGCTTCAAAGTGCTTTATTATCTAATTAAACCTCACAACATGTTGCAATTTTATTAATACATAAATGAGACACAGTGAAGTTGAACATCTGACTTTATTGTGTAAGGCAGAAAAAGGGATGAGAATAGAAATCTGAGTTTGGAAATAGAACACATTTTAGCTCCTGGACCATCCAGACTGCTACAGTTTTAAGGAACGTACATTTATGTTTATCAGAAAATGTAGGCGAAATGTAGAATTCTCTTTACTTAGAGATCCTCAGTTTCCATATTTATAAAATAAAAAATAATAGCCTTATCTTATGGAGTCATTTTGTAGGTTATGTACGATGAGACCTTATTTTTTTTCCTGTCTTTTTCTTCTGCTTTTACTTTTATTTCCAACCACATCTTAATGAGCCAGGGAGATTGCTATTCTGCCTCTGGTTTTTTGGAATAATTTTTGCTTTGTTCTAGAAGAGACTGTAAACTTTTTAAATTTGTCTTTATTTCAAAGGTATTCAGTATGTACAGCGCTGTTAGAAGGTATGTGATCCCAGTATGCATGTCATGCTCATCCTTTGATCTGCTATAGAACTTAATATGCAGTCATGCATGTAGAGAGTGTGGAATAGATATTTACTGAAAGAAACAAAAAGTGTTTCTGGGCTGTGGAAGAATATGTGACACCCCAAACAGGACTATTATTCACTATACCTCACATTGGACATGGCTAAGAATCAGTCAAATGGTAATATCGGAATAGATGCCAAGAACCTACATAACACTTCAAAGTCCAGAAAACTTGTATGTATGTATGTATGTATGTATGTATGTATATGAATTGGGTGTATGTATCAATTATCCACTGTTGTTTAATAAAATCTCAGTGGTTGAAAAAATAATAATCTACAAGCCAGCTAGGCAGTTCTTTTGGGCTGAACTGGGCTCTCTTGCACTGTTGAGGGTTGGCTGGCTGTAGGCTTGTTCACAATCAGTAGGCCAGGGAATGTGGGCTCTTGTTTGCCTGGTCTCTCAGCCTCTAACGGGTTCATCCAGGATTGGTTGAGATAGAGCGCAGAAGCATGCATGGCCTCTCAACACTGGCACATCACTTCGCCAAAGCAACAAGAGGGGCCCAGATGAGAGATAGAGAAATATTTCAATACTGATGGGAGGTGAGGGACCTGGATGCATGGGGATCATTCGTTAATCAATGCAATCACTCTGCCACCAAATGACTGTTCAATTGGCATTTTAACTTTGTGCAGAGAGGACTATGTATCCAATGGGGAAGATGACTAAACATCTAAACCTAAGTAAATAAAACCATAAGGCTAACAGAAAAAAAGAGAATATTATCTTTATAAACTGAGATGAAGAAGGCCTTAAGAAAGAGACAAATATTAGAATTTATACTGGAAGATAGAGTTGTTACAGGGAAAATTCAAGCTTCTATTAAAAATGTATGGTAGGATAAAAAAAGTTATATGATCCATTTAAAATTGGTAAAAACTGGAAATTATATCCACAAATTAACATCTTTTATTTAAAGAATTCCTACAAATCAATTTCTTTGAAAGACTACCGACATTATAGAAAAAAATTTAAGGAATATGCAGAGGACAATATGTTGAAAAGAAACAAATTGCCAGTTAATGCATGAAAAGAGAAATGATATTTAAAACAATAATGAGACTCAAAATTTGTAATCATTGTATTATTGAAATTTCAACATTGCCAAAGGTTGCAGGATAGTCATTCATGGACTATTGGAGGAAGTGTAAATTGAAACAGATTTTTTATCTATAAAGCACATTGGTACAAGACTATTACTTTATTAATAACTGGGATATTATAATTTATTAAATCTTATTCTTGCATTAACCTTTGTTTGTTTGCTTACCCTTTATATCATTTCTAAATGCTACTTTCCAGATGATAAAGTAAAAGAAGATTAAGTTTTTTCCAGAATGGTGATGGTAAGTTGTGCCTTTAGGTTATGCACCTGCTCTTAGAGACTTTTATTGACTTGTGAAAGGTACTTGAACTTTTTAGACTCACTATTTTCATGTGTAAAATGAAAAATTTCACCATCTTTCCCTTTTAAAAGTTTAAGATGAGTTTATTTGCCCAAATCAATGAATTTTTATTATCTTCTGGGCCAGGTTGTTGTTTATTAATAGTGGATGGCCATATAGTGATCCAAAAGTAGATGGAAAAAAATAATACATCCTTTTAATAATGGATTTTTTTTTAGAAATATTTCAGACACAGTATCTGGTAATTAGCAGGTTGACTACTTGTTTTATTGATTGATTACCTCACTTAATTCTCACTAGAGTTAGGTTTCATAGACCCAGTGTTTTATATGAGATAACTGAATCTCAGAAGCTAAACACCTAGAAAATGGTAGGATTCGCACTGGGACCCTCCTTCTCCACGATTGGTGCTTGTAGCCATATTCAAACTGAATTCAAACATTGAGCTCTTGCCTTGCTTTCACCTGCACCTGGTGATATACATAGGAATTCAGAACTATATTTTCAAACAATATCCATATTTTAATGAAATTTAGTTCAATAAAATTTTTGCACTAACCTTTAAAAATCCAGTGACGATGTTGAAATATTTTACAATGCCGTCTTGAATTTAGAAAACCACATACAAGTCTTGGAGAGCATTTTCAAATGGTTAAGCAAAAGAGATTCTAGTATAAGAGTCAGGTAAACTTTCCTTAGTTGCTTAGAGCAAACTATTAAAATAAAAATGCAGAGGAAAAATTATTTTTCCATAATTCATATAAATATCTACACTAATAAAAGACAAAGATGCTAATTGACTGTACCTTTGCTATGCCCCCAAGCCACGCCCACCAGCCAATCAGAGTGACTATAAGCAAATTAACCCAACCAAGATGGCGGCCGGCAGCCACAGAGCTGGAGCAAGCAGGAGGCTTGGTTACCCGGGTGGTGGAGGAAGCCAAGCTTCCCACCTGCCCTGAGCCGGCTCTGGCCTCTGCTCATGGCAACAAAGTTTCAATTATAGAAGATAAATAAATCCCAGATACCTGCTTCCAGCCAGCCTCCACTGGGAGCTTGGGTGCCTGGGGACCGTGGCCATCCTGCAAACAGCCATCAGCCACTCACCCAGGCTGGCCAGGCACCCCAGCAGGACCCCCCCCCACCCTGAAGGGGGTGTGGTCAGCCTGAAAATGGCCCTCAGCCCCTCACCCAGGCTGGCCAGGCACTCCAGGGGGAACCCCTACCCTGAAGGGGCTGTGGCCAGCCTGCAAACAGCCATCAGCCCCTCATCCAGTCTGGCCAGGCACTCCTATATAATAAAAGGGTAATATGCAAATTGACCCTAACAGCAGAATGACTGGGAATGACTGGTCACTATGACACACACTGACCACAAGAGGGCAGATGCTCAATGCAGGAGCTTCCCCCTGGTGGTCAGTGCACTCCCACAGGGGGAGCTCTGCTCAGCCATAAGCCAGGCTGATGGCTGCCAGTACAGCGGTGGTGGTGGGAGCCTCTCCAGCCTCCTCAGCAGCGTTAAGGATGTCCAACTGAAGCTTAGGCCTGCTCCCCGCTGGCAAGTGGACATCCCCCGAGGGATCCTGGGCTGCCAAAGGAATGTCCGACTGCCAGCTTAGGCCCAATCCCCCAGGGAGCTGGCCTAAGCCAGCAGGTGGTCATCCCCTGAGGGGTCCCAGACTGCGAGAGGGCACAGGCCGGTCTGAGGGACCCTCCCAAGTGCACAAATTTTTGTACACTGGGCCTCTATTCAATATATATAAAAGCCTAAGTGACCGTCCAACCATTTACTAGGTAGCTATGACACACAATGACCATCAGGGGGCAGATGCACCAACCAGTAGAGGAGGGAGCCCGAATCCTCATGGAATTGGTAGTGTTAGGTTGCTGCTGCGGCACTGTTGGCCTTGAATCTGCTTCACCCAAACCCCGGACCCATCAGGGGATGTCGGAGGCCCAGTGCCAGTGTACCAGTGGAATCCCTGGCCTGGCCTGTGCCCTCTTGCAATTTGGGACCCCTCAGGGGATGTCGGAGAGCTGGTTTCGGCCGATTCCCACAGACCAGGCTGAGGGACCCCACTGGTGCATGAATCCGTGCACTGGGCCTCATATATTTAAATGATTATTTGAAATGGCATAAAACAACCTAATCCTTAAATGATAATACAACTAATTCTGGCACGTTATCGAATTCAAAACCATATTTCTTGCATGGTTCAGAGTAAGTCAGAATTCATTACAGTTGTTGCTTCTTTGCTGATGTTCTAGGATGTAAGGATTCTCCAGAGGTCTCTGTATCAGGTAGTTCCATCATGTTCCCCACCAAACTGAGGCCAGAAACCTTTAACAGTAAGAGGGATCTCAAGTTGCTATATCCCTTTCTCAAAGCATAAATTATTATAGGACTTCCTTCTGTTAATATTTCAAGTACATGAATGACAAGAGGACAGAAAGTTGCACGGACCTTTGTTTTCCCTTTGAGATATTCTTGCTTCCTTTTCTTTGGAGCTATAGTTGGAAGAAACACTGGGGACTTTTAAGTTTTAAATCCACTGAGTAGTATTAGGTTCACTTAATGATTTTTAAAATACCGGATTACACTTCGCTTCTTTGTTTTGTGATTACTCTGAAGGCTCAGATCTGCTACAGTCACAAATAATATAGTTATTTATTTTCCAAAGCTCAGTGTAGTAGGATATCAAAGTCATTTTAGAATTATCCAAACAAATATGCTTTTGGAGATTTCCAGACTAGGAGGGCTGAAATGTTTTCATTAGGAGGAAGGAATTCATTCATCCCTAAATCTGTTTCTAGGTTGTAAAAAAAAAATTCTGATCATTTGCATAAATAACCACTAAAGAAATGTAAATGACAAAGGGGGATTTCATTATCATAAACCTCTCAACTACCTGAAGGGCTTGGCAGGAAGACAGATCTGGTTTCAAGTATCTTCTTACCTTTACAAGACAATCATCTTAGGCATTTCTGGAGAGAGAAAGAATCCTACCATGTTTCTTGGCAACAGTTCCTCCCATATTAACTACCTGGATCCTCAAATTAAAATGCAATTGAAAGGCTCCTCTTGACTATTTGTGTATTAAATCTCTATCTGAAAAATCCTCCTGTGTTTCATCGGGCATGTGGGAATTAGGTTGCGCTGAGAACATTTCCTGAATTACTTCTGCACAATCAATGATTACAGCAGGACCAGGCTCATCAGAAAGCTCTCTCTGTAGTAGAGTACATTTTGCAAATCACCAGCACACAGATTTTAATTTGCTCACATCATGAAAAAGGAAACTGGTGTGTATTTAAAAGGGAGGATGTCGGATCCATGGTGGCAGCACTGACTGATGCAGAACATCAGCCCCAGAAGGTTGAAAACGAGAAGGCATTCCCTTTCAGCTCCGTGTATACAGGCTCAAGGTGTTTAGCAAATACAGAATTTGCAAAGGGTAAGATTGTGCAGCTGATTAGTGTGCTAGGATTTCACCCTTGGGCTCTGCCACAAGGCCTGCTCAGGTTTCAAGGGCTGGAGGTCTGGGCTTCACAGGCCTGCTTCAGGAGATTAGTTCATGTTAGTTCATTTTAGAAAGGATCCTGGTCATTCTCAACTCAATAGCTTGTGTGTGTGTGTGTGTGTGTGTGTGTGTAGGCATGAGGATGTGAAGACGGTACATATGTTATTGCATTTACCTCCAGAATCAAGTTTCTTTCTCCTATAAATTTCCAAGAATTTCACTCCCTGCCTCCCCCCCACACCACACACATCACACACACACACTACCACCACCACCATGATCCTTCTTCTCCATTGTTTTCATTGGTTTGCTCAATTCCTGCACTAGTTTCCTAAAGGCAGGTTGCTGATTTGATTGCCTTTCATTCCATCTACTTCCTTTTCTCCTGCCTTCGCTTCAATCTAAACAACCGCACCCATAACTTGTAGGAAACAATAAGGCACATTCATTCTGGCTACAGCAGAGAGAGTGTATTGCCCCCCATTAGAAAAGAAGTGAAGAAATACTGAAGTGAACTGCTCCAAAAATCAGATGTTTCTAAGCCAGTGTGCGAGAGGAAGAAGCTTTCCTCTACCTTCTTAGGTTCTTTTGGCTGGTCTAATAATTAAATCACCACCAGGAAGATTTTCAAGGACAAATAAGCTAATTTAATACATATGCATGAGAACCCCATATACATGTGAGACTGAGAAATCTCACACACATGAGAGGTTCAAAGACAGAAGGGGAAATGAAGTGTATATGACATTCTTAACTAAGGATGAGGTAAGCTGCCTCGGGGCTTCAGAGGGAAGGAAGGTCATGGCAGGATGATAAGAAGAGCAGATGTTCAGTAATTAGTAGTTTGCCCTGCTATATAGATAGGTTAAAAAGTTATATCTGCTGATAACTCTTATTATAGGCAAGGCCCCTAATTTAAATTCTTTAAGGGAGAGGTAAAACTTTCTCCTGAGCTTGCAGGGTCTTGATTGTCTTTAGCTCAAAATAATTCACATGCCAAAGTGGCACGTTTTGGGGAGGCCAGTTCTAAACCCCTGCACCAGGAGACTACTCAGCTCTGTTTTTTTTGGAAAAATTCTCATTTAATCGCATTGTTTCTGATATTTCATAAATGTTCATCTTGTTTTCTTCACTGTGTGAGGTGACTAAGGTGGGACAGTTTTATAGTTTTAAATGGAACACTTGGTGCCTTTTATATGAGAAAATGTTAAGGTAGATGGCATTTAATTTTCTATTCCATAAATCTATAAAAATAAGCAGTGATATGTAATACAATTATAGAGAATTACAGAATTCTAACAACATCTATTATTTATCTGACAGAATGGTAATAAAATAATAGATGACATTTCTTGGTTCTCAATATGTGACATTGTGCTAAGCTGTTTACATATGTTATTAAATTCTTCAATCAACACCATGATGTAGGTGTGGTTATTGCCAATATTTTACAAAATAAAAAAAAGGGCCTAAAGAATTTTAACAATTCCCCCAAAATCTCATAGTTAGTAAGTGGTGGAGCTGGTCTGGTCTTTTTGATGTCTATCCATCATTTGATGGTAACATATTGCCTAACAGTGGCAAAAGTAAAGTAATAGTAGAAGCAAAGACTGTGTACCTAGAAAGTAGTCCAGATATTTATAACTCTTAAAAACTGGTGTGGGATAACTTAGGAGGAGGTGAGGTGATATTAAGCAGAGGTATAGAAATGGTTTGAGATCATGTTATTAGGAAACATTCCTAAAAAGCTATGCACTGATGTAAGTCAGTGCGTTTCCTCTCTGATTCTCCACTGTGGTAGTCTAAGGTCCAATTGGGGAGAGAGACACTTAATGATGAACAGACTGCTATGCTGTTAGTGCTTTGACCCTGTGGAAGACAATGGGGCTTGGCATTGACTCAGTGACATCTCTGGACACAGCGTAGGCTGGGACAAGCACTTCTAATATCTTCCTTCAGCAGCCAGGCCTCCATCTTTTACTCTGTTGAGACCAAGTGGCCTAAATCAACCTGGGCAGGTCAGGTTTCTTGGGTGTCTATTTAATTAATTAAATTATTTATCTGCACCCTATGTTTACCTGCATCTACTGCCCTTACTTTTCTTTCAAGGCACATCGGCTGGGTAATTCAGTTTAGTAAAATTAACAAGACTGAGAGTTATACACATGTGAGATTGAACCCTGATTCAACCCATTAATAGTTGTCCAGTAGTGAACAAATTTTTCTAATTTCTTTGAGTCATCAACTAGTAAGTATGGCTAAATTATTAAGAGACCTCATTAGATAATGTATGCAAATTATGAGGACTCAAATTTTTTCATCTCTTTGAGCCTCTGTTTCCTCAACTAATATATGGGGGTAAGCTACTATAAGTGAAAACTCAATTAGATAAGATGCCTGGCAAATAGATGGTACTCAATAAATACCATTCATTATCCCCCTCACATGCCCTGCTCCATATCATTATTGCTGTAGCTTATTTTGTCTTGTCAGGAAAATTTGTCAAAGACTTGGAAATGGGGAAGAAGTATTACTGGGTACCCTTTCAGTTGAGTACTGGTCATTGTGTAGTGCAGTTGAACTGTTCACGGAAATGTTTTGTATCTTCCTGTCCCATATGGTAGCCACATGTGGCTAATGCTATGGTATTAAACAGTGTAGGTCTAGCCAACTCCCTGGGAGCATATTTTATAGGCACTTGAACCTTTTTAAATAATTATTTAGGGGAGAGAATTAAGTTGTAGAAAACTGATATTAAGCCAAATTATTCTTGTCCATAGCAAAACAAATAAATTTTGTCCAATACACATAATTGATTTCTGCCTTACATTAAGATAACCCAAAACATTGCATTTTATTTCCTTACTAGAGGCCCAATGCACAAAATTTGTGCAAGGGGCTTGGCCCTCGCAGCCCTGGCTTCATCCAGAAGGTCGTCCAAACGGTTGTTCTGCTGTTAGGTCTAATTAGCATATTAGCACTTTATTATATGGGATTGAATATTAATCACCTTGGCATCAATTTGTACATTCATATTAGAATTGTCTATATCTATGTCTAATCTTTAAATTATTTTTGAACTTATTTTAACAACTTACTGGTTCCCTTTTTTATTGAGTTAAATAAAATCTTCATTTAAGTTTATTTTATTTTTACATAAAAGAGATGACTTTACCTTGAAAAATTAAGTATCCTCACTCATTTATTTCCCAATAATGCTTATACTACAGAGCAATTAAATGGGAATATGGGGTTTATTTTTCAATGTAACCAGTATTTGTGGTTGCTTATATTACTGTATTTTTTACTTGAGGGTAGGAGTTGTAGGAAATTACTTAATGTGAATAATGCAGGGTTGAGATATAATGTTGGGAGGGGGAAACAAAAATAATGAATTCTGAGCTTGGTGTATGATTTAGCCATTTCTCCCACTTTTAGAAACTTGCCTTCACAGATTAGCGATTGTAGGCCTTTAGCTACCATGTCACTGCTCATTCTGTTGGTTTATATTTCATTGCCATAAGAAAGGAACAACTTGTGTCTTTAGTTTGCTCATATCAGCAGAAACTTGAGAGCATTATTAGATAGCAAGGCACAGCACCTGGAAGCACAGGAAATATCGGCCCATGATGAGAGGAGGAGATAAAATGCTTATCACCAGGCTCAGTTTATTCTTCTTCGGCCTTCTGTTTCTAGGCCAGTTGTACAAATAAATATAAGTGCAGTTGCACTTCACTAAAAAAATTAGAAACATTTCTGCAGATCAAGAGAAAACACGAGTTGAATTATGTCAGGAGAGTTCTGAAAGCAAAGAGAAAGTTTGAGGAGTGCTAAGGGCTTTTAAAAATAACGGACATAACATGTACACTACTCGAGTTTTATGTATCAGGCAAGGCATGAGGAACTATAACCCTTATCACCCTCCACCTGGAATAATTTTGTGAATGAAAAGTAGTAACCCCTGGGCTCTCAAATAGTGATTAAGGTGGAGAAAGTACTGGCTTTATGTTTATCGAAAAAGACTGATACTCCTTAAAATGTCACAAAAAGCTTGTGAATAGAAATAGGTGAATTTCATTCACAGTTAGTTAAAATCTGCTGTAACACACAAGTCCATGAAAAGTTACTCTAGAATTTTCTACCACCTGTTACTATGACCACTGTAATGCTCCTCCATAGCAGAGCTAATTAAAACAGAGCTTCTTGAGTATACAAAAAAACAAAGGAGGCAAGAAAAAATAAAGAGGCATAGGAGCATAACAGAATGTCGCCTAATTATTAAAGAAATCACTATAATAAAATGCTGGGAAAGGGGAAAGATTTCACAAAAGAATGTTGAATGGAAAGGTAGGCTACGGTTTCATTGATTGATATTTTACAGATATCAGGGCAACTAAAGATGCAAAACTGATATATTTCTATGGATTAAAAATCAGAAGAAAACATAAAAAGGGTTATTTCTTTCAACTTACATTTTTTCTTTGATTATCTACTAAACTTGATTGAACAGTGCATTATTTATATTTGCAAACAAAGTGAAAAATGTGAAAAACGAGAGGGGAGGAAAGATGAAAAGAAGCCACTAGGAGAATAAGGGAGACAAAGTGAAAAGATGAAAGCTTAAATTAGAAACCAAAGTCAGAGGATGAACAGAAAGGAGGCCCCAGACTGGAGGAGCTGCCTTCCTTTGAAGGCTGAAGCACTCCGGCTTCTGTGTGACCAGGGTGTGTCCCCCCTATTTCCCTTCACCGCGCACTTTAACCGCCTGCTTGCCTGACCAGAATGCCATGCCTGTCCCTTAGACTTTCTGTGTTTTTGTTTTCTCCCTCCCAGCAGCAGTGGCGACACAAAATCCGTTTGCTTCTTGCAGGGAAAGGGAGTTAGCGTTCCTTAGGCAACCTTTGTCTTAGTAAATTAAACTGTCTAAGCAGACACATGGAGCGGTGGGCCCTGCTGGAGCGCTGTTAAGAGGCCCAGGCATCAAAGGCACGGGAGCAAGGGGAGGAGCTGCAAAGGCCAGGGCTTTCATTCTTTTATGGTGAAGAAGTTTCAGGAAAACGGCCGCATTCTCTCTGCAGTTGGATAGCAAAGATCTCCCTTATGACGTTTTCAAACACAACGAGGGGGAAAAAGTGTTAGACAAAATTAAGTCAAAAGGGAGACGTTTGTTGCATTTTCACTTTAGGAGGCAGAAGCCAGAGATAAACACACCCTGAAGATTTTAGATGACAGTAGAATGTTAGTGATCTACTCCAAGCAGACAGATTCATATTTATGTGGGGGCAACAGATTTTAGCTCCTTCCAGAACACTTGGAAAGAATGACAAATTACTTATACAATAGTTGATAATGTAGTATTTACGGTTCCTCAATACAACTCTCATTTTACTGATTCAGATTCGCCTTAGCAGAGCTAGTTCTTAACTGTTTTATGCTTCTTTAGGGCAGTAGTCAAAACTCTAATCTCCCTAACCCTTGCAGTTTGCATGGAAGTGTTTTGCAAGTTGTAGATGCTGATTGGGACACCATGTAATGCAAAGATGTCTTTGAAGTCAGAAAAACCTCAGCTCCAAGCTCAGCCTCTCACCAGTTTATGACCTTGAGTGAGCTACCCTCTCTAAGCCTCAGTTTCTTCACCTGTAAACAGGACATTTAGTAGGATTCAGCAAGTTGAAGCACAGAGTGGGATGTATAACCCATAGCAGGCGTGTAATAGTTGGGAGTTATCCTGTGCAGGCATTTTAACAGTAGTGTATTCAAAGTGAAACTCTTCCATGACATTTTGTAGATCAGATCTTAATGATCATGTATCAGATACATGTATCTATAATCTGGTATCAATGAGTACAGTGGAATAGAATATGATTAGGCTCTATTAGTAAAAAAATATATAGTTTTCTTGAACCTACATAGGAAAAAAAAGTATTTGACAAAGATATTGAGAGCCCAAACTTAAAGAAGTCAGGGCTAAGTAATTAACATGAGTTATATCATTTAATCCTCATATTAATTTCAGGAGAAAAAGTGCCACTACTTTCTCAGTTTGTCAACAAGAAACTGAGTTAATGAGATAAATTGCCCAAAGTGACACATCACTGAGAAAGTGGAGAGATTCTGGAATTAGGACTTCAACTGTCTGAGTGTAGATTCCAAGATTTCATAAGTAACAGACTTTCTGGAATTGTGCAGGGAAGAGAGATCACATAGGTACATTAATCATGCACAGCTCAAAGCTTACCAGTAGAAATGGAGAAATAATGTTCTATGAGTTTTCATTCATGCAGTACTCTGAATTAGTGGATTACAGCATGTAAGGATGGCACCCTCCAATATGAAGAAAAGGGGTTGGGAAGGAGTGGGAAAGAGGATTAGTCAACATTTAAAGTAGAAAGGGGAGTGACCAGGAGGCCAACTTTGGCAGTGAGTGTAGCAATGCACCAGGATAACAGGTTAGGCAGTATAATAAAGGGGCTTTGTGCCAAGTTGTGGGAAGAGTACAGGAAAACCACAGCGGTAATATAGACCCTCAAGAAATAGAGAAGTGGAGCCCTAGCTGGTTTGGCTTAGTGGATAGTGAGTCAGCCTGCAGACTGAAGGGTCCCATGCTTGATTCCCTGTCAGGGACATGCCCAGGTTGCAGGCTCAATTCCAAGTAGGGGACATGCAGAAGGCAGCCAATCAATGATTCTCTCTCATCATTGATGTTTCTCTCTCTCTCTCTCTCTCCCTCTCTCCTCCTCTCTGAAATCAATTATATATATACCTAGAGGCCCAGTGCACAAAAACTTGTGCACTGGAGGGGGGATCCCTCAGCCTGGCCTGTGCCCTCTCACAGTCTGGGACCCCTCGGGGGATGACTGCCTACTGGCTTAGGCCTGCTCCCCGGGGGATTGGGCCTAAGCTGGCAATCAGACATCCCTCTGGCAGCCCGGGAGCCCTCAGGGGATGTCCACTTGCCAGCAGGGAGCAGGCCTAAGCTGCAGTCTGACATCCTTAGTGCTGCTGGGGTGCCACTGGGGTGCCTGGTTAGCCTGGGTGAGGGGCTGATGGCTGTTTGCAGCTGGTCACACCCCTTCAGGTGAGGGTCCCCACTGGGGTTCCTGGCCAGCCTGGGTGACTGAGGGGCTGATGGCTGTTTGCAGGCTGGTCAAGCCCTCCCCCACAGTGGGGACCCTCACCCCATGGAGGTTTGGCCAGCCTGAGTGAGGGGCTGATGGCTGTTTTCAGGCTGGCCACACTCCCTTTAGGGTGGGTGGGGGTCCCCACTGGGGTGCCTGGAGAGTCTGGGTGAGGGGCTGAGGGCCATTTTCAGGCTGGCTAAGCCTCCCCGGCGATGGAAGCTCCCAGCCTCTCCTTTTTTTCTTTTTTTCTTTTTTCTGGGATTTATTTACTTTCTATAATTGAAACTTTGTAGCCTGGAGTGGAGCTCAGAGCTGGCCAGGGCTTGGCTTCCTCCATTGCCAGGGGCAACCCAAGGCTCCAGCTCCGTGGGCGTGGCTGGCTGAAAGCAGGTATCTGAGGTTTATTTACCTTCTATAATTCAAACTTTGTTGCTTTGAGTGGAGCTGTGGCAGATGAGAAGCTTGGCTTCCTCCATCATTGAGGCAACCAAGCCTCCCGCTTGCTCCAGCTCCATGGCTGCCAGCCGCCATCTTGGTTGGGTTAATTTGCATATAGTCACTCTATTGGCTGGTGGGTGTGGCTTAAGGCATAGCGAAGGTATGGTCAATTTGCATGTTTATCTTTTATTAGTGTAGATTATATATATGTATATATATATATACACAAATATATATATATAATTGTATATATATATAATTGTATATATATATATATATATATATATATATATATATATACACAGAGAGAGAGAGAGAGAGAGAGAGAGAAGTAGAAACAGTGCTCTGTGGAGAGGGCACTTTGACAGGAACAGGGGCCATCATTAAGGAAGGCGAGGTGAGAATGCAGGGAGGGAGCTGGGCAGGAGGTGCTCTGGCATCACTCTCTTCCTTTCCTTTAATCTGCCTGTACTCCATATAGGCAGAACCCAACTAGAAACAAGGAGTCCACTGAGATAATGCACACAGATCAGGCTCCAGATGGAACAAAGGGAAGATACCCAGGCACAAGTCATGGAAGGTTTCATACAGGTTGTCAAGGAGTTGGGAATCTTATTCTAATTTTAGTATATGTGATGCCGAAGCAAGCACAGGGGAATCTTATTCTATAGGTGATTGGCTCATCACCACTGTAGCCTTATGGCAAATCTAGCCGGGATCCTCTGTGATCACACAACTTGCTTCTCTGGCTCCGAATCAGTGGACTGTGATTTTGAAGAAGATGAAATTAAGGAAGGCCAAGCTGGAGGGGTAATGAGGATGTTAATGCAATATTAACAGGCTGAGAGCCTGAACTAGAGAAGTATTGATGGAGAAATAGAGGATGACTTTGACAAATATTTGGTGGTGAAATACAGAGATTGAAGGAGAGAAGTCAAGGATGAGTCTATGTTTATTTCTTCAGAGTATGAGTAGTTGTACCACAAAATGAGATAAAGATTACAGGCTTATAAGGAAATTAAGTGATGAATATAATCAATTTAATAAATTTAAGTTTGTTAAATATGATTATAAGAGTCTTATACCAATTTAAAGTCATCTTGATTTTAATTAACATCAAGACTCATAATTGTTCATTTCCACTTCAAGATTATTCATGATCTGGTTTTTTTCTTTCTCACTAGTATGGCATCTAAAATATAGACTTCGAAGCATATTGAAAGTATCATACATATTTCCATCTCATGCTTTTTTGTCTTTTCCCCCTAACAACCCATATCCCATTTTATTAATGGTTGGAGAGTAACTCAAATTTAATTACAAAGGTTTGGCTATAGGTAATCTTAATTAAATCACAAAATAATATATATTTGAATTTATTATAAATATTATCCAAATAATTTTTAAAGATTAATAGTACTCCTGGATTTTCCTTCTTTCTAGAACTGTTATTATGAGTGGCCTTAGGCAAGCTACTCCTTACACAGTTTCAATAATACATAACCCCTTGCAGTGTTAGAAATGAGTTTTCACAAAACACTCCCTTCCTATAGGCAAAATAGAAATAATAATACTTTGCAAAATTGAGGTCACAGGTATTAATTATTTTATGTTCTGAGCAGGGATGCAGCAGACATTTGTTTCTGGACAGGATGTTAGCTTGTTGCAGTGCTTTGTTCTCCCGTGTAATTATAGATCACTTAAAAAGCATATTTAAAATCTGACTTTATGTTTAAATCTTCCAAATAACATGTTCAAAGGATAACAATTTAATTATGGAAACATGGTTTCCTTTATTATATTCTCTCATATAAGTAGTGGATTCTAAGTACCTTAAATTCGTGTATGAATGCAATGCAACTATGTGCCTTTATTCCTGCTTTGTTCTACTTATCACTTGTGACTTTGTCAGTTAATGTAATAAGATTTTATTTGCAAGTCTTTCTTCTTCTTCTTTTTTTTGGAACTAAGTTGTTCATTTCAGTGCCAACATTAAGGGGCCAGCAAGTTAGGTTAACTGAAAGTACTGGGTTATTTTAATAGATACAAATAACCCAATACTTTCAGTTAACCTAACTTGCTGGTTATAAACAGTTTAGAATATTTATTAGCTGATTTACCTAATGTTACTTTAAAAAGTAATTAAAATCCTTACTAATTTGTACCATTTGTGCACAATCAGTTTCTTAACAGAGCAATGCTTTACTACAGAAAGGGAGATACTTAAAATAAAAAATACCTTGATAGATGCAAGGAGCAGCTTGCTCTAAACTCAGCCACGATTGTCAGAGTGTGGGACCTAGTGGTGGCTTAGCCTTTGGAGGGGCACCGTCCACCTTCTCCTGGGATTGCCTTCTTGACACAAGTATTGCTCTGGGACTTAGAAAAATGTTCTGAAATGTGTTGACTCCCTCACTTCTGGCAAGAAATCCTTTAATTGGATGTTTACTTCAATTACCCCAAATAGAACTTAACATATTCTTGCTGGTTTTAGGGTCCGTAAGCCCTTCTTAGGGCCTGGCAAAATCCTTCCTAAAAGCTCTTACTTCCTGTCCTGTCTTATCTTGTCCCTCAGTAACACAGTGGGGGGAGACAACATGGAGTCACAGCATCCCATGAACTTGCAAAACAGAATTTTCCCCTAACCAGCAACGTTGTACATAGTTACTCCGCTAATATCCCATCCTTTAATTTTGCTGCAGGTAGTTGAGGAGTAAGACTTTTACCTCATGGCTTTTGGGTACGGCCATCAGAAAGGAAAGGCAACCACATCTTGAATGGTTAACATACGATCCAGATATTTTTCTGGCAAACAGTGTTGTACATAAGAAAATCAAGAAGATAATAATAATTTCCTCATCACCGTGATTCAGAGAGTGCAGCCTAGACATCTGAGGCATATTCCTGGCCAGTGGATTTGACTCACAGTTTATAGCTATTTCCTCTGGTTAGGCTACAGTGTGTGATTACAAATGAGTTAGAACATAAGGAGTTCTAAGCTCTAGACAATTCTGTCTGTTGTGTGGGGGCGTGATCTACAAAGATATAATTAAAATTACTTTTAAAGAACTATATGAAGGGGGAAAAAAAAAAACAAACACCAAAAAAAGGATTGAAAGAGCCACAAGCTTTAAACACATTGTTGAGAGGGTTTAGCAGGAAACAGATTTACTAAAATAGCCCTCATGCAATCTTGCCTTCCTGGAAATGGATCGGCTTAACCGTGATTTTTACTAATAGCTAATTTAAAAGGGATTTCAGTAAACTGATTATGATTTCTGTTAGGAACTGTATGTTTGTGTCCCCCCGAAATGCATATGCTGAGGCCCTATCTCCAAATGTGATGGTATTTATAGGTAAGAGCTTTGGGAAGCAATAAGGTTTAGATGAGGTCATGAGGGTGGAGCTTCCATGATGGGATTAGTGCCCTTATAAGAGGAGGAGAGACATCAGAGCATGCTCTTGCTCTCCCTCTCTCTCTCCCCCTCCCTCTCTCCCTTCTCTCTCTACCATAGGAGCACTCTGCCAATTAGGAGGAGCATCCTCACCAAGAACCAAATTTGCTGGCACCTTAATCTTGGACTTCCAGCCTCCAGAACTGTGAGAAATAATTGTTGTTTATGTCACCTGGTCTCTCACTTGTTACAGCAGTCTGAGCTGACTTAAGAAATCCCAAACTTCATGGTTATTAAGCTAGATCTGATGAATGAAGTTGAGGTCAGACCTGTCCTACATAGCCTTCTTGTACTGTGATATAGTTTATTTAAGCATCAAGCAGCAACAATAGCTGAAGATCAAGCATCCCTCCTTTTATAAGTTCACAGTTTGAGCAGCAATGGGAACATATTACTATGGGAGTTCAGCTGATTGCTTTGGCCATGCCTTCATCATCATTTGGGTTTGAAGGAAGTGAAAAAGTAGAGAAAAGGTGAAGTTTGATATGCACAGCTAGCTTCTTAATTACTCAGGTCAATTGAGTTTTGCAGGAATGCGCTGTATATCCTTGCATTTTGATTTTATTGTGAAGTAATTAAGAAGGAAAGGAAAGATCTAAAGCAGCAAAGAGAAGAGGGCTATGAATTAGGGAACCGTGATGAGCCAACCAGACACAACAGTAGACGCTCTGTGTCCAAAGAAAGAAGCCCTAACTGCTGCCTCTGGAATCCTTTCCTCCCCAGCCATCAAACCAGCAGCCTGGGAGAGACAGAGCTAATTGGCTGAACTTTCCACATCCACCCCGGCACTCGCCTCTACCTCCCTCTGGGCTCCCTAATAAGCCTGTGTGAAGTCCTTCCATTTAAGAGATGCCAAAATTCCTTATCAAAGCTTGGTCTGCCCCTCCTTTTTTTTTTTTTTTAGCATTGAAATATTAAGCCTGATTTTGCTGGCGACTCTCTTGAAAGGACCAGAGAACTGTGGAAGAACATTCTGGACTTGGAAAAGCCGTGCTGAGCGTGGTTTATGGGATTCTTGGGACCAAGCAGTTCCTCTTGGTGGAGGAATGGGGTGAGGAAGGAAGCACTTGGCTCTGGTTACAGGATCATCTCTTTACTGTCTCTAAAAGCCAGTTGAAAACAACCAGAGGAGGCTTCCAATCATGCTGCTTTAATTCCAGGCTGTTTTTAATTTTAGGAGAATGAAAATTCTTTATTTGGTCATTTCCTTTCTTGCTCAAGGTTTGTGCTTTTACAAGGTTTTCCTTCTTATCAGCTTGGCCACCACTGCAGCTATTGTAACTCAAATGTCGACAAAGGTTAAAAAAAAATTAAAAAATCCCTGAACCCCTCCAAAACAAAACCAGAAAAACAAATATAAAAAAAAATTTTTTTGGCATGATGCCTTCAAAAGGGTGCAGTTTGCTAACAAAGAGACAAGAAGTCTCAGGAGACTGAAATGGAAGGAGTCCACTTTAATCTTTTTGGAAAATAAATAATTTGAAGATAACCCAACATATTTTCAAAGGAATGACAAAACCTTGAGGTCCTTGAGTTATTTCCTCACAACTCTTTAAACCTTCTGCTTCAAATATTTTAAAATGCATTTCTTAGCCATCTACCAAAATGTCACAAAGTGACATTGGCAAGTGTGGACGTGGATTTACATTGCAGCATATATACAATATCTATGACCATATCTTACAGTCTCTGTTATAGGTCAGGGTGTAACAAGAACTGAAACAAGTTCAAGAAAAAGCTTGGTTGATATCCAGGTTGCCTTTTCTAGGAAAAACAATTTATTTGGGAGACTCATTATCTTTGCCTAATGTTAATTTTTTAATATTTTATCATGAGTCAGAAACTTGGCTGGGCTCTATCAATATAAAAATGAATAGGACAAAGCATCTGCCGTTAGAGTCTGTAGAGGAGAGACCAGTAAACAGGATGACCAGGGATGCCTAAGCTGGAAGATAGGGACCACAAGGTGACCACTGTATCTGAACATGGAGAAATCATTTATACGGCTGGCACATGGAGTAGTAGGTTTGGTCTTGTCTGGTGAGTTGCTCAAAGAAAAGGATATAAAACATATGGAGAGACCTGGCTGGTGTGGCTCAGTGGTTGAGCATCGACCTATGAACCAGGTGATCATGGTTCAATTCCTGGTCAGAGCACATGCCAGGTTTGTGGGCTCCACCCCAAGTGGGGAGTAGGAGATGTGCAGGAAACAGCCAATCAATGATTCTCTCTTCACTGATATTTCCATCTCTCTCTCTCTCTCCCTTCCTTTCTCTGAAATCAATAAAAACTTATTAAAAAAAAAAAAATATATATATACACACACACACACACACACACACTGAGTGTAGGATTATTATGACCACCTGATGTTTGTAGGCAAATTAGCTATAATTTCACGCTGAGGTTGCTAGAGGGCCAGACCATTATAAATAAGGAAGCAGATTGTTTACCACAACAGTAGAAGTGATTTTTTTCTGAAGATATGGCCACTCAGGAGATATATATAAATATATATATATATATATATATATATATATATATATATATATATTAAAAGAGAAACATATAAATTGACCATCCCTCCACTACACTCACCAGTTAATCAGGAGGAGTGGGTATGCCAATTAACCCGACAAAGATGGCAGGTTAATTTGCATACACAGGTGCGGGGCAGAGAGCAGGGTGGGAGAGCCAGTGGCTTGGGGGGATGTGGCTCCCTCAGTTGTTCCTAGCAACATGGGGAGCACCAGGAATTCTGGGAATAGTAGTTCTAGTGGCAACCCCAGGACCTGAAGTGGAAGCTCAGAGCACAGGGAGCACCAGGAATGCTAGTAATCGTGGTTCTGGTGGAAGACAGATCTCCTAGAGCCTAGACACTAGAGCAAAGTGAACCTGGAGCAAGTTACTGTTGTAGTGGGGGATGGAGGGAAAGCAAAGGTGAGAGACGTAAGTAAAATCAGAGTGTCTAGGAAAAATTAAAGGGAAGATATCCTACAACTTCCAGGAAATCTCCACCAATGAAGCAAAGAAAAAAAAATGCCTCTATTGTTCTGTGAGCAACAAACCAAACTGAGTTGGGGTCTCAGACAATTCGCTCATGTGATTGCAAAGACAGACAGAAACTCCTGGATTGGAGAGGGCTCCCCTGAGGGCTCCCATATTGGAGAGGGTGCAGGTCGGGCTGAGGGACCCCCACCCCACCCCACCCCCAGTTCATGAATGGCAGGCACTGGGCCTCTAGTATATATATACACTAAATGCCTGGCACACGAAATTTGTGCGTGGGTACAGTCCCTAGGCCTAGCCTGTGATCAGGGCCATCTTCCCCAGCTGCAGGCAGCTGGCTCCACCCTCCGCCACCCGGGGTTCCCAGTTTGCCATCAGGCGATCAGAGCCTGATGGCCAGGCGGGAGGGACTGAGAGGTTGGCCGGTCCCACCTGCTCGTGGCCCCATCCCCTCTGCAGGTTGCCTTCTTTGTGGGGGGCGACTGGCAGGGTGGGGGCCTTGGCCTGGCACCACCCACATCCCCTGCCACCCACCCCTGGGCCCCAATCACCATCAGGAGATGGGAGCCTGCCAGCCAGGGAAAGGGACCAAGAAGTGGTCAGTGCACCTCATAGTGACTGATCGAGCGGTCATTCTGGTCATAACCGATTTGGCTCAGTGGATAGAGCATTGGCCTGTGAACTGAAAGGTCCCAGGTTCGATTCCAGTCAAGGGCATGTACCTTGGTTGCGGGCACATCCCCAGTAGGAGGTGTGCAGGAGGCGGCTGATCGATGTTTCTCTCTCATCGATGTTTCTAACTCTCTATCCCTCTCCCTTCCTCTCTGTAAAAAATCAATAAAATATATATTAAAAAAAAAAGAAGTGAAAAGCAATAAAAGGTAAGAGACATACAGTATAAGGAGGACAAGAGATATTTGAGGTTTATTTTAAAGGGTTAAAAGCAGCCAAACTTGGTAAATAATTAGTAAGGGAACAAAAGCGGAGGAAAAGTCTGAGACATCATTAGTCGTTGCTTATCTTTACTTAACCCTGACCTATGCATTCCACTTCGGTTGTTTCACTAAACGCACATTGGAAATATCTGTAGTGCTCATTTTCCAAATGAGGAAATTGAGGCTCCCAAAGAGGTGATATTGCTTGTCCAAGGTCACTGAAATTGTAAAGGTTGGTCCAAGAGTGAGATCCAGGTTTATGCTTAAATCCCTGGGCAAATCCTGGTACCATGGATTGAAACAGAGAATAATAATCACAAGAGAATATGGCATTTACTGGGAGGTTCTTATGTGTCAGGCAGTATTGTAGGCCCTTTTCAGAAATTAACTGGCTCCACCCACAGATAACTCTCTGACAGTGCTATTATCTCTCCCATTTTAAAGATGAAAAAACTAAGGCCCAAAGAGGCTAGGTAATGTGACCAAGGTCACACAGCTTGCGAAGTAGAAGAGTCAGGATTTGAACCCGGCAATCTGGCTCTACAACCCATGCTTTTAAAAATTTCATTATGTTAGAAGTTTGCAAATGTGGTTAAAGCAACTGCCCATATCCAAAGAAAAATGTCCTCAGAGACTTAGATTTATTGGTTGGAACTCAGAATAGCCATCAAGTCTAGGGATGTAGATTTGGAAGTGAATGCCTTATAGCTGAAATTTAACATCTTGGAAGCATATGGGATCACCTATAGATGACCATATTATAGTGATGGAATGATCATATTCCTGATTACTGGGCACCTTAATCTCCCCAGCTGGCAGAGCACTATTTAAATACATGTTCCACAGCATGAAACACTGTCCACCACTCTTTTCTCTCAGAGTTGTCACTGTCACCACTGATATATTAATCTCATATACATGAACATTTTTTTTTAACATGTAAAGATGTGTTGTAATTGAGAACCTTGTCAATGCATTTATTTTGTCACAGGTTTTCTATTTTGTCTACCTCTCAGTTTTTCTGTGGATGGAACAGTCATAGTATTTAGCTCTCTCTGAAGCTGTGGTATTTCTCGGTGTTTCAATCAGAGTGAAACGAAGATCTGAGGCAATTACTTACATAATTAAGAGAAAAATATCATTTGATATAGAGCAATAGTGGAGGGAAGAGTAATTATTTTTAATGCTGAATTATCTCCCAAGTTGTCTCAATTCTCCAGTCTGTGTGACTATGCCTATAGAAGCAATATAATTATTATGAACAAAATTTAACTACTTTCTGGCATGCTACAGTGGAAATGGAAGCCATGTACATTCTTTCCAAAAGTCAGTTTCTTTTCAGAAGGGGGAAATTCAAGAATATGTTGAAAATAGCAAAAATACTATCAGAGGATGTTTCTGAAGCTTAAAGGTAAACATTTGCTAGTCGTTGGGTTCTCCATGAGTGTGTCTAAACAATGTCACAATAATGACTTAGGAAGTTATGCATCCAGTAAAGTAGTTATTTAGTTTGTGGGAAATTACATCTGGAAAATCAACTGAATCCCATTCTGTTTTCTTTCTCTTGTGGGAGAATTTACATTGTTTTTAATGTGTAGAAACATTCTAAATAAAAGTGAGAATCTCAAAATTTGATGTAGGTTCCCAGGGTATACTAAAATGGCCCCCATAAGCCCTTATTGTACTTGGTTTACCGCATGTAATGTTTATAGCCACTGGTCAGGATCGATATTATTCTCATTATGAAGAAGAGACACCAGGCTTCTGAATGGTGAGATGACTTTCTCAAGGCCATGCCTCCCTCAGAGGCACAGACAAGATTTTAAGCAAAGTCTTCCATGAGAAAGCCAACTTTCTTACTATATCAGATACTTGTAGGTTTTGGGTTTTTATTTACAAGTTTGATTATATCTTTGTGACCAGAAATATGCCAAACTTAACTCTTGTTTATGTCAATTATCCTATGATAAAATTGGTTTCCATATGCATTGTTTTGCTTAAGATTGCAGTTTCCAAGAACCTACTGACAAAATTAAGTGAGGATTTACTGTACTCAGGTCATGGTGAGATGTCTATAATAAAAAAAGAAAGACCATTTTTTTTGGGGGGGGGGGTTCTGTCATTTAATCAGAAAATTCAGCAATCCCCTTCTGAAGCAGGCTACTGCTACTTAAAGAGAAATAGATTCCTAGTATGGTAGCACACATCAAGTGACACATCTGTGACACACACCTGTGACAGAGGGAGAACCAACCTTCAGGACTTCTGAGGTCATTGGTCAACCTGTATTCAGATGACCTATTTCTTTGAAGTTTGTTTAACCATCATCTGCAACAGGTGTCCATAGGTTTAAACCTATGGTGATACTTCTTGATTTTTTTCTTTCTGCCATTGAAAAGACATTGAACTTGTATCAAATTCAGCTGCTTTGATTCAGTAAGCCATAACAGTTAAAAATAAAGATGTCAGAAGGCTTTGGGATGGTATGTATGTTTCTGAAAAAAGGAACAGTCGGTATAGGTTGATGAATAAGATCTAAGTTGTCCAGCTACAGAAACAGCAAAGTGCTGGTTGATTCCTCAGACATATTTGTGATATTTAAAAAATGCAATAAAAACTGTGTATTGAAAAATAAAAAGAAAGACTCTTAAAGAAACAAAAAAGATGTATCTCAACTAAGCAAACTCAGCCTTAAACCAAGCTCAGTTTAAGCCTAGAATTGGTATCATGAAATGACACCAATGAGAGTAGCACGATTGATAATATACAGTGGGGCCTTGACTTACGAGTGTCCCGACTAACGAGTTTTTTGAGATATGAGCCATCTCTCGGCCGATTTTTTGCTTTGAGTTGTGAGCTAAAATTCGGGTTGCGAGCCAGCTTCAGATACTCCACCGCTAGTTGGCGCAGCGAATGTCACAGTGAACGCCATAACGTCAGCCCAGCATCACGTGTCTCACTCGTTCACTTTATGATTTGACATAGGAGTAATTTGAGTTACAAGCTCCGTCACAGAACGAATTAAACTCGTAAGTCAAGGCCCCACTGTACACAGAAACCTTTCAATCAATGTATTCATGGTTCAGTATGTAGAAATCAAAGTATGGCATATTATGATGATTACTGTTTACTATTTCTTCCACACTCTGCCATGTGTGAAAAAATCACGGAAGGAAAAATATAAACATCTCTGGCAATAATATCCATGTTATTGTTGAAGACTTTGTTCTGATTGAGAAAAACAAATTGTTTTCCAAATTCAATTACCTATTTAAAAGTTGCTTTATTTTCTGCTTAACAAAGTCCTCAGTGCCTGAACTGTGATCCCTTTTGATTCTTACTTTTGAGTTCTTTTCATCATGAGTTCTTGCTTGACTCTAGGATAGCTTAGTCAGCTATTCTCTCACAGATTTGTGCATATACAAGTCACAATTGTGCAGGAGCAGACATTTGTTCATGTCTATTCCTTGATAGGAAAATGTATAATAAATCAGCATTCAGGAAAAAAAATTTAAAGCCTGATTTTTCTGATTTTGTGATAATGACTTTTACGCAGAGCAGATTTGGAATAGACAATGCTGATTTTAGTGCCGGGTCAGGAAAATGAATACAAACAGAAGCCAAGTCTCCTCCAAGACTCTGTAAACCAAAATTAATTTTAGACTGTAATAAAGAATAGGAAAACATTTATTTAAGCAAAAGGAGTTTCAGCCCAGCAGACAGAGATTCAGGTAACAACCTAACTTGTGTTCCACTGAGACAAAGGGATGTGTGCTTTTTATAGCGAAAGTTTCCAATGTTATGCAGATGAGGTTTCCAAATTGTGCCATTCTGATTGGTCGGTACAGATTCAAGAGAGGATACAATTCCTGTAATTCTGATTGAACCCGGCAGGTCGCAGACTTGGGAGAAAAATAAAACCAGGGTTTTCCTGCAGTGGTTGACTCAGATAATGTAGGACAAACAAGTAGGGCACAGTGAGGGAAACTGAGAGCTCAGTCTGAGGTTCTTCCTGGTGTTCAGAATACATAAGGAGCCCCTGTCAGCAAATGGCTACGAAACTCATTATTTGTAAAATTAATCATGGATTAATTAATCATGGATTAATATGGATGGGAGTCCATATTAGCAGACAAATTCATTCTCAGTTCATATCAAGCGAATCTTTCTTCTTTGGGCCCACACTCTCATGCCCTGACTTGTCTGAAGTGCCAGGAGCTCTAGGTTTTCATAATATAAAATGCAATGGGGATGGAAATAGAGCCACAGGTTGACTCCACCTGGGCCACTGCATCCACATTTGCTTGAATGTGTGCACACAAGTAATTTCATACATCCACTGTTGTTTTTCCTGCTGAAACTGTATTATAAAATATGCCAGAAAAAAAATCTCATTATTGTGTTGGTACTCAAATCAAAACTATTTAGGCTTTGCCATATCTGGAGTCTGATGAGTGTATTTTAAGATCATATAAATAATCCCAAGGTTTCCAAGAATAAGTACTGGAAACTACTCAGCAAACCCAGCTATTTTAATTCTCATCCATCTACACTTTCTATTTCTAAAATCATGCTCTCCCCTCTCCCCCCCGCTATTTCTTATTAAAGATGGCATTACTCTTTTGTAGGTTCACATGGATAAAATGCTATGCCTTTTATTTTAAAAAGTTTATTACTTTGTAAATGAAGAAAATAGCATGATTGTTGCTAGCATATACTAATTTAGGCTATATTGAAGTTAAAGCTAAAACCTTGGCCCAAATCCTGAAGACCATTAGCAAACACAAACAAGCGGTGGCTTATGTGTATTTGTATTCAATCCAGTGCTAGTTGTCTGTTTACAAAATATACTTGGTTCCTTAAGACACTTCCTGGAGCCCTTGCATTGGTGTTGGGTTTCTTAACCAGCACATACAATGCCCTGGAATTTAAAAAGTCCTGGATTATCCAGTCAGCCAAGCAAAAGGCTAGGAGTGAAAACAAAGTAGAAAGAAAAAGGATCCTTTTCAACCAGGGTCCTTTGGTTGTCTGTGCCCAAAACTTCCCTGAAGGACTGCTAGATGCATCTCATTATTTGGAGAGGCCAAAGGTCACATTCTTAGTTTTTAAGGCAATACAAATAACAGTTGGTTATTGAAGACATGTCCCTCTGGTTTCAAAACTAACTTCTCCTTTTTTTTTTCAAATGGTGTGCAGTAAACTGGGCTGTGCCCACAGGACAGGCCTGGGATAGGACCTACTTGATGTCTTCAATGGCTTCTCTCAGACTTTTTTCACCAGGTGGAAATCAATTGATAAAGCTGAACTCTTATGGTTCAAGGCAGCAATAGGGTCATATTGTTAATTAGTGATAGGAAGATAATGAGCAGAAAAATTAAGGACACAAAATGTGTAGCAGTGATTATCTTTGGGAAGCAGGACTACTGGGGGGACATAGATCAGAGAAATATATATAAATAAACCTTTAAGTACCTGTTTTTTGTTTGTTCTTATTATTAAAGACATTATATATGTTATTTTAATTAAAACAACACTTGAAGTTAAACAATTTGGTTTGGTTTCTAAAATTTTTTCCGTATAACTCATTCCATTTTTAAATGCAATATAATATTTACCCATAACATAAATGTCCAGATCAAAGTATTTTCCCCATTAATAAATGTTTAGTATCTGGGCCCCAGAGTGGGAATGAAAAGGTCGAAAGTACTTTGTTATAATAGCAAAACGATAGCTGGATGAAGGAGAAAAGGGAGTCTGTGATAAGAAACAAAGAAAAACACTGAGCTTTCTAAGTTTGATTTTTTAAAATTTTACTACTATAGAAAGAATTCAGAACACAGCTTAATAGAGTTATTGGTATATGCTTTCCCCCTACTTTTATTGTCTCTTTTGAGCATTGTAACATTCTTTGGCTGCACCTATGTCATATTATAAACCTGGTTAAGAGTACACACTGGAAGACAAACGAACTTGGGTTTACACACTGACTCTTCCCACTCAAATCTGTAAGCTCATTCCCCTACAGCACATCACACAATAGCACCTATCTGACAATGCTGTCATAAAAATTAAATCGATGATCTATTTAAAGGGCTTAGCACATAATAAGCATGCAATACATGGTTCAATATTGATAAAAGCAAATCATTTAATTTTGATGTTTCACAGGCATAGAACAAGTATAGAAAGCACACGTGGCATTATTATAACGTGAGTCAGGCACATTTTTATATATTGCCCAGTGTCAAGGAGGATAACATTTTATCACTGCTGAACGGACACAGTACTCACAAATTCCATGCCCATATCAATAGTTGAAACCTACTCCTGCAAAATGGTTTAGTGATGGATGTTAGTTTCTCTCCAAGTAACATCATCAAAGAGTTTTCTCCCGCATTCTAGTTTTACAGGGATGATTTTATTTTCTCACAAAATTGAGCATTCTTGGTCATTGTCCAAATAAGTGCCTAGTAAATCATTTAGAAATTATGTCCCTAAGGACGAAAAATTCCAAAAATTAGCACTCAAGGGAAGATCATTTTCTCTCTGACTTACTTTTTATATTCCAGTTTCATAGGAAATAGCCCCATGTTCCCTGTGGCCAGAGAGAAAGCAGGGGAAGAAAAGCCATTTCTCTTGGATCCTCTATTTGAACTGGTTCAAGACTTAGCTGTCCTCTTTTCCACCTCAGGCAAAGCAACATGCAATTTCAAATGTGTTCTCTGCAGAGAAGAGGCCCAGGACGAGGTAGGTCTGCAGCTACAGTGACACACACTGTGACACACACACATACACACACACACACATACATACACACGCTTATAACGATAATAAAGTACATGCATATTGGTACTCAACTTTGAGATGAGAAGTCTAATTTTGGCATTTTCTGACTTTGCCTTTACGCTTTTTCATGATAGAAATTTTATGTATTTATTTATTAGAAGAAGAAAGCAAATAGAAAAATCAGGGGAAAGAACAGTGGGCTATCACTTGAGGAAATGGAGATCAACCACACATTTCTTTTGTTTTGTTTTAAGTGCAGAAACATTTATTCCCAATAAGCCTATAGTGAAAACTCAATTGTATCTTTACCTGTTTACTTGTCAATAGTGCTTTAAGAATCTGAATACCAGTAACAGAAAATAACTTTCACACCTGCAAACAGAAAATATTACTATTCTCCAAACCTGATTATCTGTCAGGATGTGTTCAAGAGCATTCCTGTAGCACTGGTCTCCTAGGCCCTCTTTCTACTGCATCTCCTGTCTTCACCCTTGCATGGTTCCCACTCCCTCAGACTGGCGGGCTCTCCTTAGCTCCCACTACACCAATCCTCACACCTGGATCACTGTCCCCATTCACACCCTGGTTTGTTTTTGTTTTTTGTGCGTGCGTGTGTGTGTGTGTGTGTGTGTGTGTGTGTGTGTGTGTGTGAGGGGCCAGGGGGAGAAGAATAAAGAGTGACCACAATAAGCTTTAATTTCACTCTTAACAGGGGTAGCTACATCATTTGTGGGGATCCAATGTAAACTAAAAATTCAAGGTCCCAGTGGGAGTGTTAGGTTTTCCACTGCAAGATTATATCACATCTACATAGGTACCAGTCACACGGTCAGCTATACCAAGCTACCTGAGAAATGAGGGGCACTTGCAGTCCGGGTGGGCATATGCCACACCTCCTGAGAGCGAGCTCATGCTTCTTTTCCTTTACAAGTGCTTGAGTTGAAAGGCTGAGAGCAATTATAGTGTCTCCTCTGTGTCCCTACCTTGAAACTAAGACTGGTGAGGAGGCATTTGGAGCCCTGGCACAACCAAGATTTATGTTATCACAAGAATTTATTATGAGTATCCAGACTTAAGGGGGCATACGTAGAACAGAACTAAGAGGCAAGGAAAAGGATGTGGCGGGGGGCAGAGAAAACTGATTTGTATGGAGCTAAAGGAGTGAGACTGTGGTGAAATGCCAACCTGGCAGCACACATGGTGGTCAATGATGTTGAGAAGGCGGCCAGCAAACTTAGCCTTCACATATATTTGTATGTGGTTAGATTCTCCTATACATAGACCCTCTGCTTGGGGAGGATTGGTTCCTTAGAGGAAATGGACTGGACTACTGAGGGCCCCAGAGAATGACTTAGTACTCCTCAGTTGTCTTTGACCCAACTGCTCTTCTAGGAGTTTCTGCAGTTTCCCTCTGCCATCCTCAACTGCTTCTCCGCATTTTTTGATAAACCTTTCAGGACAGCTTGTCCCACTTAAGTGTGTAAAGAGCACAGACCCCGTTCTTTCCTCCAAAGCTAACATAGGCAATCATGAGTAATAGATTTAACTGAAAATCTTGAAATAATAGTAGAGGATTAAAACATAAAACAGTTAACTCCTCCTAAGTCCAGTATCACTGTCCTTGAAATATGTAGGTTATAGGCATGTGCGGGGACTCTTATATATGCCAAATGTTTTCTTAGTCATAGATTACTTATCTACTATATTTCTGAGGACACATTTTTTTCTGAGGTTGGTCCCTTATTTCTAAATCCTTTAATATCCCATTTAACTTTTCAAGTGTTAGACTTGAAAACTTCAATCACATGGTGCCTTGTTGTGTGAAGAAGATTCCTCTTCAATCCAGGACAGATAAGCTTTGATGACAGTAGGCTTTACTGCAGGAGGGAAGTCATGGACAGAGGAAGGCAGGACGCCTGCCAACTTCTGCAACCAGGGATTTGTAGGAAAAAGAAGAACCCGAGAGGAGAATGAAGAGATCAGAATTGTGTCTCAAAGCTCTCCTCTTTCAAGATGTCAGCTCAGAGAGGCACATGGGTTCAGTGGTTCTCAACCTTCTGGCCCTTTAAATACAGTTCCTCATGTTGTGACCCAACCATAAAATAATTTTCATTGCTACTTCATAACTGTAATGTTGCTACTGTTATGAATCATAATGTAAATATCTGATATGCAGGATGGTCTTAGGCGACCCCTGTGAAAGGGTCGTTTGACTGCCAAAGGGGTCGTGACCCACAGGTTGAGAATCGCTGGGTTAGCTGATTAAGAAAGAACTAAATAGAAAAGGGCCTTCTGTTTCCTTCCTGTTTGGGACTCAGAAATCATTTGTACATTGTCTTCTTGGCACCAATGTAGAGGGCATCCACATCAGAGTAAACTGATGCTGCAGAAAGTGACTCTATTAGATTACTAGGGCTGCTGTAACAAAGTACCACAAACACATGCCCTAAAACAATAGACATTTATTGTTTCACTGTTCTGAAGTCAAGAAGTCTGAAATAAAGGTATTTGCAGGACCATGTCTTATCTCACACCTATAAGGGTTCATCTTTCCTTGCCTCTTCTAGATTCTGGTGTTTGCCAATAATCTTCAATGTTTGTTGGCTTATAGATATGTCACTCTAATCTCTGCCTTCATTATCACTTAGCCTTCTCTGTGTCTCCTTTTTTTATGAAAACACTAGTCATATTTAACTAAGGGTCCATTGTATGACTTCATTTTAGTTGAATTAGTTATATCTTCAACAACCCTGTTTTCAAGTGAGGCCTCATTCTGAGATACTGGGGATTAGCAATTGAACATATTTCTTTTGAAGGGATCAGTGGGGGCACAATTCAACCCATGGCAGAGGTCTTGAAATTGAGATTTGCTTTGTGGAATAAAAAAACACCAAAAATTCCCTCATGGGGGACTTGGAAGATAGCTGAAATCTGCCAAGGGCCATCTATGATAAGAAATGAGATCCCTCTCCGGCTAAGACTGTGTAAGGACTTCTTGACAAGAGATGATTGAAAAACAGCATCATTGGTGACACCAGTGAGAACCGTGGTAAGATTCTGTGACTCAGGGAAGACAAAGACTCTGGCAGTGAGGGAGACCAGCTATCATGCTAAACCACAGAAGCCTTGAATGCCAGATGCACTTGGACATCACTCTGGAGACCAGAGGACGCCAATCCCAAGGGCCCTGACTCTCAATCCTTTTCCAAAAAGTTGTAAATGTTCAGCCTTCTCTTTTCTATTTACCCAAATGCCACTAAGAAAACTAAGGGGCTTTGAGGTTTGTAAGGGACTGTTTCAATTATTCTTGGCATTGTATTCAAGATTACCTCATAGAGTTTTCCACTGCAAGGTTACACCACATCTACATAGGTACCAGTCACATGGTCAACTGTGCTAACCTACATGAGAGTGTGAGGGGCACTTGCAGTCCAGGTGGGCATATGCCACACCTCCTGAGAGTGAACTCATGCTTCTTTTCCTTTACAAGTGCTTGAGTTGAAAGGCTGAGAGCCGTTATAGTGTCTCCTCTGTGTCCCTACCCTGAAACTCAGACTGGTGAGGAGGCATTTGGAGCCCTGGCACAACCAAGATTTATGTTATCACAAGAATTTATTATGAGTATCCAGACTTAAAGGGGCATAAGTAGAACAGAACTAAGAGGCAAAGAAAAGGATGGAAGCTAGAGAAGAATGATCTGTATGGAACTGAAGGAGTGAGACTGTGGTGAAATGCTAACCAGACAGCAGGCATGGTGGTCAATGATGTTGAGAAGGGGGCCAGCAAACTTAGCCTTCATGTGCATTTGTATGTGGTTAGATGCTCCTATTACATAGACCCTCTGCTTGGGGAGGGTTGGTTCCTTAGAGGAACTGGACTGGACCACACTTCATAATAATACATATTCTGTGCACTGAGAACCAAGAAATTTAAAATGTTCCAAGGAAGTTACAATAGAAGAGCTAATAACTGCTGTTGGCTATCAATGGAGGAAATCTAATCCGATAGATTGAATCACAATTCATTAATGTTCTTCAAGTTTATTATATTCATTTCATTAGAATTATTTTCAAATGCATCATAAATGGACTGAGACTTACTTATAAGCTGAAATTAAAAGGTTTAAATCGCCCTACATTCTTAGGCATAATCTCAGAAATTTTATCCTGGAAAAAAAAACAAACGTAAAAACCTACAAGTGTCTTTAAATTGAGAATTGAAACAGAAAGCATTTTGTATTCTTAAATATAGCATGTTCTGCCACGTGTACTTCCTGGGTAGAGTTCGTCTCTACACACATTGTTATGGAAATACTTCTCTTCCCTCACATCTTATTCTTAGTGATGTTCTTTTTGTTCAAACATTTAAATTTGAGCTAGGTTGGGGAAGAAGAGAATTATTATTTCTGACAAATGTTATCTGGAAACAATATTTTTCCCCAAGTGTATGTAGGGAGTAAATTTATTTTTATAAAAGGGACAAAGGTACAACTAGGCTCTGTGATAAGAATATTTAAATTTTTTTCACATCCATTGTAGTTTGTTATTTAAATTTACTTATTCCTCCTAATATCCTAGAGAGATTAGGAGTATTTCTTTGCACCAGAGGAAATACCCACAGATGATTCACATCTGGATTTTAAACTGTTTGCCATAGAGTAATCCTGGGGCCTTTAGGTTACAGTATTACCCAGGATGCTTATTAAAAATTCAGATTCCTTGTCTCCTAATGGGATCTACATAGTCAGGACCTCTGGAATAGAACCAGAAAACATGTATTAAAAACAAACAAACAAAAAACAACCTCCCCTCTCCTTGCTCCCATGGACAAACACATTCTAATGCTGGGGTTGGCAATCATTTTCTGAACAGGACTAGATAGTAATTATTTTAGGCTGTGTGGACCACACTTTCTCTGCTCCAACTACTCAATTCTATCACTGTAGATGAAAAACAGTTTATAGACACTATATAAATCACTGTGCATGGCTGCAGTCCTATAAAACTTTATTCATGTACATTGAAATTTGAATTCCATCAATATATCACATCACAAATTATTGTTCCTTTTTTGCCTTTAAAAAAACAATTTAAAAATATAATGCTGTTCTTAGCTCTGGTAGTGGTCCAGAATTGTTCCCTAAACTGCAATTTGCTGACCCTTAAAGTTTGAAGACATAATAATAGAAAATGATATTATAATGATAGGCATTTATAAATATTTGTCCAGAGCACAAGATAGTATGGTTTCCATTACTTCAAAGAAAAAGCACACTGGTTCTTGCTATTTAGTCATGCTACAATTTTACTGAAAGGTTTATAATTTCTACTAATAATCTTTACATGTTCAATTCTTACAGCTATAATAAATGAATACTAATATTTCCTCAACTTCTTCATCAGGCAGATTAAAATAAGTGTCTACATCTCACATCTTAAACCTGCTTTAGGCCAAAAATTAACAGAAAATGAGGCACTCTGTGATGATAAAATGATTTCTGGACAGATGATCTGGATTAATACATCCTCTGGATGGTCAGAGGAACATTAGTGAGGAAGCATTATTCCATACCAACAGTGTTTTCCCCTCATTTGCTTGCAAATCCTTTCTGCTCCTACAGCTTCAAAAGGCTATAGCAAACCATCATTTTCATATGGATTCATGTGTAACAGGACGCCAATGAAATATTAATTTGTACTGTTTCCCTGTGTTTTCCCCACCTCCCCTGAAAAAAACCTTCTTATTTCTATTAGAGACTGAAGTAGAAGTCACCTGTGTGCACCTTAATCCTGGTCTAATATTCTAAAACCTCTGTTTTCTGAGAAGAGGATGTTGGTCTGTTCCAGAAGGTAGGAGAAAGGAGAACCTGCCCTTGCACGCAGAAGAAACCAAAGCAAAGGAAGATGAGAGGTTTGCAGGACAGGAAGGGTGAGTTTACCTGGACCAGCATCTCTTCTCCCTTGTAGGATGCAGGAAAAGGGGAAGACCTAGAAGAGAGTGGACATAGTGGGCATCTCAAGAGGATGATTATACCCAAGCCTCGGCCAAAATCCCAGAACCCAAGCTTGGCTCCAAAACAGTAGCCAAGGAATCCTGTTGTGTTGGGCAATGAGCGCATCCTTTGTGACCACGTTGGACAGATGACCAGAGGGCCCTCTTAGAAGGTTTGAACTCTACCAGCCCTTGTAATTTCACATGAATCTGGGAGCAGAGCGGTAATGATAGCGCATCACCACCTTAGTGAATGACATCAGGAATAGATTTAATAAGATAGAAATAAAATTGTTTTTTTCTCAACAAGCATTTGTTTACCAATTGAGTACAATTTAGATTTAGATTACCTATTTTCTTTTAACAATTATTTTTACAGAAGTTATATTGATATCATTAATTTCACATCAGCAATAACAGAAATTTAGCAATTAATATTCAATTGCGATTAGAGTGAATTACTTTAATTATTGAAGAAAAATAGTGTTTAGGCAGCAAGCCTTAGTAATGTGAAAAACTCAGAATAAGAAACAGATTCTTATCAGATTCTTATATTTCAATGACTCTGCATACTACTATGAGGCACAACTGATAAAAGGAAAAATAAGTAGCTGACAGTTTAGTAGGGATGATGATCTCTCTGCAATGAAGCTAGTATATAGATTCCTGTACAGTTCAAGCACCAGTGAAGCTGAATGAATGGTAAATTATTTAAAAAGCAATTAGACCACAGCAATTTTTTTAAAAATTTTGTTTCATTAAATTGGCAATTGCCCTACCACACAGGTGAATGTTTGACTTTGGGGAAATTAAACTTGACTAATAGAGATTGGTAAGGGCCGTGTTGAGTTTGTTCGTAAAATAGATAATGGTGCTAATTGAATTATTCCTGAGTATTCTCTACAGAGCATACCTTGGAAATCTTTACAACTTCTGAATTATAAGGCCATAAGGAATTCAGCAATGTTTCCATATGAATTTATATTTTCTTAATTGTTACATCATGTGAATAGGTTTATGGATATATGGGCAAGGCAGGTGAGTGTTCAGTCGGTAGACAATGGATTAGAGATGTGGGTGACAGGGTCCCTTCAGTAATCCAACAAGCCCCCAAATTCCAGGCTTGGCTCCCCTCTTACTATCGACATGATCATTACCACATAAACAAGTCCTTTAACTTGTTAGGTCTTCAAATTTTTCATCTGTAAAAAAAGGCTAAGGGTTTTAACTGCATCACTGGTTTCCAAGCCTGGCTAATTAGGATTGCCCAAGCAGCTTTTAAAAAACATGGGTTCTTGTCCTGGTTGGTGTGCTTCAGTTGGTTGGGTGTCATCCTGTGCACCAAAGGGTTGCAGGTTCGAGTCCCAGTCAGGACACATGTCCAGGTTGCGGCCTGGCCCCCAGTTGAGGGTGTGCAAGAGGTAGCCAATCGATATTTCACTCTTATATCAATGCTTCTCTCTCCCTTCCTCTCTCTAAAAATCAATACAAAATCTTTTAAAAATAAATAAAATAAAATAAAATAAAATAAAATAAAAGCATGGATTCACTGTCTGACTCCCTAATATTCTTATTGAGCTCTGACCACTATTTTCAGCTGCTGAGAGATGCTCTCTAAGCCTCAAAGTGTCCCACCTGACTGGAGAGTCTTTGTTTGCCTGGGACTTTGGCCACTGGACAATCTAACATTGTGATACATGATGGGGGCTATGGTGGGTACAGTATTAATTTCAACCTTTGTAGAAGCTGGAGACAAAAACTCCAGCCCAAACTTTCAAATGGAGCTGGCGAATGTAAGTCAGCCATGCAGGCAGTATGTGATTGAGCCCTTGAAAAAAACCTTGGACCCCAAAGGTCTGGGTGAGCTTTCCTGGTGGGCAATGATACTCTGCACATCAACCACCCTAGATGCCAGCCAGTAAAGCACCTTGATCCCACCTTACCTGTCTCTTCCTCTGGCTGACCATGTGAATAAGAGCCTTCCACGAAGTCTGTGAATATCTCTAGTGAATTATTAGACCTAAGAGTGGATATAGAGACCCTCAAATTTATAGCCCCCTGGTCTAAAGTGAAGGTGGTCCCTGAACTTGTGAGTGATGTCTGAAATGAGTGCAGTCTAATGGGGACTGTTTTCGTTGACTTTTCAGTTTTGCCTAATTGATTGCATTCAGTTTATTGGAAAGGAGCTGGGAACAGTCAAAAACAAAAATTTGATGGGTACTGCTGGGCTATATTATAGCTAAGAGTTCTTTCAAAATCTAAGCTTTATTGCTTTATATATTTTGTCTATATGGCTTAGGTTTTTGTTTTTTATTTGGACCTCAAATGCAGACAGCTGCATGATTCATGTTCCTTAATTCATGGAACATTATCATTCTTGGTTTTGGTGTAATTCTCTATTTCATTGATTTATTCTCATGTCTATATTATTTCTTTCCATCTTGCTCCTTTGAGTTTATTATCTTGCTCTTTTTTCAACTGCTTAAGTGGAATGCTTAGCTCATTTATTTTCCAACTTTCTTGTTCACCAAATAATTCATCTTAAGCTACATGGTGTTTTAGCTGCACTGCACACTTTTTGACATGCAGTATTTTATTGTTCAGTTAAATATTCCATATTTTGCCATGTAATTTACTCTGGAACTCAAAAGTCCTTTAGTAATAATTTATTTAGTTTCCAGATATATGGAATATTTTGTTCTTCTTTTGTTGTTTATCTCAGATTTTACTAAACTGGAAAGTAAGAGATCTTGGGTCATTGTTGCCTAAATTTATTATTTCATTAGAAAAGGCAAAATGGTAATTTTATAATTCAGTCATTCCTTCTGATTTAATAGCTGAAGTTCCTCCATAAAGAACTATCCCTCAGCAGCCATTTTCTTACCCTGAAAAAGAGTTGGTAAAAGAAATTCAGAGTGAGTGTTTGATTTACTTGCTTTTATCAGTTTTTAGAATCATGGGCTCGTGTCTTAGCAACCTCCAAACGTGACCAATGTGTGTACTTTAGTATCAACAACCCATGAGCTATTATATGCTTAAAGTGTTTCCATTTATTTTCATTTTTTTTTAATGCTCAGATTTCCCCTTCTAAGGCCAACAGAAGTACCTTTAGGTGATTTCCTGTGTGGTTTTAATAGGACCCTGTTAATCTTTGATAACTTCCTTACTTTCTGGCATTCTGGCGTAACAAGAAGTTAATGCCAGAAAGATTTCATTCATAAACTTTTTACCCCAGACCTGGTATCAGCTTTATCGCTATGTGTCCAGGTCCCTATTAATGGGAACTGGTTTTGGAGACCACAGATTAGTGCTAGCAGTGCCAATAAGTTCATTGATTCTAGTCTGCAAAATACGTATAGCTTTTAAAGCAAAATACATCATAAAGTTGTCCTAGCATTTCCAATTAAAATTTAATACTATCAAATTTTAACTTACAAATTTTATTTGCTCAAAAATTTTACTTCTTTCCTTCCCCCATAGGTAACTTTATTATTTATCCTTATAGTGTTTCTTTTGAAAAAAACAATTATATTGCCCTCCCTCATATTTACTCAGGAGTTTGAGTAAATTAACCACTGTCTCCAGTTTGTGTCTTTCATAACCTAGAGATCCATACTATATAGAGTTTCTCTTTAGTGCTTTTAAAAAATATATATTTTTTATTGATTTCAGAGAGGAAGGGAGAGGGAAAGAGAGACAGAAACATCAATGATGAGAGAGAATCATTGGTTGATTTCTTCCTGCATTCCCCGCATTGGGGATTGAGCCCAAAACCTGGGCATGTGCCCTTGACTGGAATCAAACCCAGGACCCTTCAGTCCAAGGCCAATGTTCTATCCACTGAGCCATACTAGCTAGGGCTCTTCAGTGCTTTTTATAGCTAACTGTATATATTCCATCCTGTGGAAGTATCAAAATTTTTCAACCAGTCTCTTGTTGATGGTCATTTGGGTTGTTTCTAATCTTTTGTTATTACATCTGTGTTTTATTAAAATAGAACAATATTTTCTTTTGTTTTAAAAAGTACACATTTTATTTATATGCTTATGGTTAGTATCCTTAATTTTTTAAAGACTTATAATTATTTATATTTTCTTCATTAATTTTTAAACTTATCAATATCTATATTTTCATCCTTAAATAAAATAAAACAGAACCAAACACCCCTAGAAAACAATCAAACACTACACCCTAACCTGTTTTTTTCCTCATTTTATTATTATAAATAAATGCTGAAAGGGTACCCTGTGCAAATTTCTTTTTGCATTTTTGTCAGTGTATCTTTTGAGATAGATTTTACAAAGTAGGACTGCTGGATGTGGAACTTTTCTCTATATAGCCAAATTCCTCCCCACAAGTGTTGAGTGATTTTGTATTCCCACCAGTAAAGTATGAGCATGCATATTTCCCGATGGTCTCACCAACAGAATAACCTGTCAAATATTTGGATTTTTTACTGGGCTTATAAATAATGAACAGAATCTCAAAGAAGTTTAATATACTTTCATTTCCCTATGAGCACGACTAACTTTTTTGAATTATCTCGTTCTCCTTATAATTTTGTTAGTTGTTTCCTTATGCATTGTGAGGCAATATTGTTGTCAATAAATGTTTATAATAATAAAATACTAAGTTCTATTGTTATTTTATTATATAATGTTAGCTATAACATTTTTACCTTGCATTTTTCTTTTGTGCAATCATAAAACCACTATCTTGGCATTCTTTTGGCTTTACATTTGTCTGGTATATCTTTCTCAATCCCTTGATTTACAAACTTCCTGGATCCCCCTTTTTGTTTGTTTGTTTGTTTGTTTGTTTATCTGTTGTTTTTTGATCTTTATTATTGAAAGTATTACAAATGTCCCTCTTTTATTTTTCCTCATTTGTCTCCTCTACCCCTCCCCCCCTTCCCCAAGGCCTTCACCACTCTATTGTCTGTGTCCATGGGTTATGCATATATGTATATATATATATGTTCTTTGGTTAACCTCTTCCCTCACCCCTACCTTCCCTCTGAGACATGTTAGTCTCTTCCATGCTTCTATGTCTCTGGATCTATTTTGTTCATCAGTTTGTTTTGTTCATAAACTGTCTCTTGTAGACAACATATTGCTCAATCTGTTTCATTTGAAAATACAAGTCTGAAAATGTCTTGATCACTGAGAATGTGATAATTTACACATATCCATGAGTCTTAGAGTCAGTTTTATTATGCCATTATTTTATATGTTTTAAACCATATTTTAAAATGTTTCTCCTTTTCTATTTAAAAAACAATAAATTAATATTTTTTGGTTTAAAAATTACAGGTTTTATTTTTATGCATATGGTGAGTACCCCTGATTTTTAAAGGCTTATCATTATTTACATTTTCTTCATTAATTTTAAAACATCAATATCTATGTCTTCATTCCTACACCACACAGAACCAAACACAATTTTTAAAAAAGAAAATACCTAGCCTTTTTCTAATTTTATCCCCAAACTCACCTTTTCCATGAAGTTGGTTTTTGCCTTTTCTCTAAACAACAAACAATAATAAGTTACTAACTCACCTGTAATTATATGAAATCTATTTCATAGAACCTAAATTTATTTTTCTTCATTTCTGAGCTGTTTCCTTTAAGAGGGTTTACCTAATAAAACTTCTGTGGCTGTATGATTGAGAATATAATTAAGTGAAAAAATCTAGTTTCAATGTTATTATCAACACTGAAAATACTGACTCCATCGTCTTCTAGCATATTGCATTGCTGATGAAAAGTTTGATATCTACCAGATCCTTATTCCATGGGACATGATCTATTTTTGTGTTTGTTTTCCTTCTAGAAGCTTTTAACTTGATGGGCAGCAATAATCTGCCCTGAGTTATGACTCAAAGAAAATATTCCAAAGAAAATACTCTCCATCAATGTATCCCCATTCATGCTCCTGGCTCACTTTGGTCCAGGGCCACCATTTTCCCACATACCTTAAGAAATAATCACCTTCTCTCTTCCCAGGACTGTCAAATGCCTCTAATGTCAGTTCCTCATATCCATCAACTTACTCTCACTTCTCTGGATCTCCATAGTTGGGTACTGGGGAGAGAGCAGACAGCCCCCGTTAGTTTGTCATTTTGACAGGAACTGGAACAGCCCCAATTTAAACCTGAAGCAAATAGTGTATTTTGTGTAGTTGGCTTTACATAACTTCCAAGTTATATTTTGTTGTTTTTAATGCTATTATTTAATCTTTCAAAATCCAAAACCCTATATCTATTTCCTAGATACATGATAATTATATATTTATAACATAGATGATCAGGTCTTTGTTGTTGTTATTAAATACATTTTCATCAATTTGGCTGTTTTCTTTATCATTATGCTAGATAACAAGCTACATTCAGTATACTAAACCTGACTTCAAAAAATTATGATTTTGGTCATGTGATCTGGATATATATTTTTGATGTCATCAATAAGCAAAGGAAAACCTTTTAGTGGTTTTGGTGAAAGGAGAATTTATTCCCTCTCCATCCAGATCAGAATGATTCTCCATGGAGCTATGCATGCATTCCCAAATATTTCCTCCAGGCAAGCCTATGGCTGGAACATTATGCTCCATAATTTTTTAAGTGATGACAGAGCTAGATGTTTCATAAACTAAAGGCCCAAAGAGAGAATCTGCTCTGAAATCCAGCATGGAGTGGAAAATGTTTGAAGCCACTGATCTTCTACCTTCTCCGCCATATGTAGGGACTATAGATGTGAGAGAAAAGCAGCAAGTCTATTCTTATACATAAATTATTGGGGGTAATTGCTAGTTTTTGAAATTTTGATTTAGATGCCCTTTATTTTGAACTCTCTTATACTTTCTATCCATCTGGTCAGCTCTAATTGGAAAGATAACTTTGACTACAGAGAACCTAAGATAAGAGAGAGAATGCTATGACAAATGGAACCATGGTACCTGAGAGAGAAAAGTAGTAAATGTCTTGAGAATACTAAAATCAAAACATCCATTTGAGAACAGATGGAAAATTCAGTCATTAGGATAAGGGTGTATATGAAGCAGCCTGGCTGAAATGGGGAGTCCAAACTTGGTCTACAAAAATAAAGCAAAAAATTTAAATCTATTAAATTTCATACCTTTCTATTTGTGTGTGTGTGTGTGTGTGTCTGTGTGCACATGTATTACCAAGACTTTCATATAATCTTGGCTTTTCTTACTAAATCAGGTTGTGTTGATAAAACGAATCATAGGAAGACTGAGGGGCTAGGAAACTAACCCAGAAGCATCCTGCATGGTCAGCACACACAGTCCATAATCAAACACTCTCCAGAACTAATCCACAACAGGAACAATTTGTATGTGGAACCCCAAGAGCTCATTACAGAGTGTATCCAGTTTCCAAAATAAGTGTACGCCCCCAAGAGGAATGTTTCACTACTTTAATATCAAAATATTACCAGTATTTAACAGATAATAAATAATCAAAGCAATTGATTTCATTGTTTATAAATAATTTCAAGTGTAGAAAAATACATACTAGCTGTAGAAATTTAGAAAAATAATTCCCTTTTACCCAGAGATAAATAATTTATGATTTGTGGGCATTTTTCCCAATATTTTTTCCTCTATAGTTTATAAATCAGATTATATGTATGAAAATCTCTATCCTGTTTTTATTAATTATATATAATTTTCCCTTTGCACTAATTGCTTTATAAAATAATTTTCAAAACTACAGAATATTCCACTTTATGAATGTATTATAATTTACTTTTCCTGATCCTTTTTTTTTTTTAAATATATTTTATTGATTTTTTACAGAGAGGAAGGGAGAGAGATAGAGAGTTAGAAACATCGATGAGAGAGAAACATCGATCAGCTGCCTCCTGCCCTTCTCCCACTGGGGATGTGCCCGCAACCCAGGTACATGTCCTTGACCGGAATCGAACCTGGGACCTTTCAGTCCGCAGGCCGACGCTCTATCCACTGAGCCAAACCGGTTTTGGCCTGATGCTTTTTAATTTTGAGACATTATTGTTTGGGGAGTTTCAGCTAGGAATGGAGTTTGAAGGCATAATTAATTTAACTGGTTTTTGATATATCATTTAAAATATTTTGTTTGTCACTTCTTAAAAGGATGTTAACATATGGCATTTACCAAGATATCAAAAGCTGCTCAGGAGAGATGGAGAAGATAATTAATATAACCAGGTGAAATTACTTTAATTATTTATTCGACATTAAACTAAACTATAGTTTCATTTATTTAAAAATTTTTCAGTATTCTTAAGGCTTGTCAGGAGATAAGCCTTATATTTTGCTTTGCTAGGGTGTGTGTGTATGTGTGTCTGTGTGTTCATGAGTGATATTTATGTAATGGATGGAGGGAATAACACCTTAAGAATAGAAGGTGTTGGGAACCCTTTTTTATCCACACCCAATAGGCCAAGCATGTCAAACTTGCAGCCCACAAGGAATATTTTTGTGGCCCAGCCAATATAACAGTATGTAAGAAACATTTTAATAAAAAATTCATAACTTAATTTTTACAATGTCCTATCCTATATATAAAAAGCCTGTGGTCAAGACGCCCTCACACCATAATGACTGATCACCAGGAGGCTGCGTGCGTGGTGAGGCATGCATGGGTTGGCGGGGACTTGATGCTGCATCCCCATGGGTGCCGGGGGAAACTTGATGCTGCATCCCTGTGGGAGGAGGGAGCAGGATACCCGCACCCTGGACCCAGACAGCAGGGCAGCCCCATCCCTCACAGAATCGGCTGTTGGTCAGCTTGCTGTCAGCGGCCTGACAGCCAGGAACCCCATTCACCAGCACCCAGGACCCAGACAGCAGGGCAACAGGAGCCCCATCCCTCGCAGAATTGGCTGTATCAATGTTGTTTTTATATCATGTTTTTGTTGTTTTTATATTATATGTTTGTTGTTGTTATATCATGTTGTTATTGTTTATTTATTAATAAATTTATATATTACTTTCATATACATTTTTCTAATTTTCTTTTATCTCTGACACTTCTATTATAGAGAAAGGGCAAATAGTGATATTAAAATATTTCTTCTAATTAATTCCCTCTCAATGTGCACAAATTCATGAACCGGGCCACTAGTTATACATAATTATTAATAATGAACTACAACGTTCGCTAATGACTGATTACTATAATCATGTTGCATTCATTTCCCTTACTTGCCTTATGCGCAGGTGCACCATTTCTCTCCACTAATACCAGCAGTGAATATTTTAGCAGCTGATTGCCATGTTATTAGTCTTGGACTGACTTGTTTGGTGTGTGCAACAGGAAATATTTCACTTTCATGGAACAAGAAAAATAGGTTTATTTGCATTATGCTTATTAATTTATGCAGATATTCATGTCTGGTAAGTTAATGTTCAAGAAAAAATATTAATTAATTTTTATTAAAATGTTCTATTATTTTATGTTAACAATTATTTATTTCAGCCCTTTGTATTCAGCATGTCTCTATCGAAATAAACCTACATTTCAATGAAAATTGAAGCTTTTGTTTGTTTGCGGCCCACATAAACTTAAACCTTGTTTATTTGGCCTGGGTTAGTCTTTGAGTTTGACATGCTTGCCTTAGGCTGTTTCTAAAACTTTACTTTAAGCCAATGTACTGAAGCCTTTATTTTTAGGACCAATGATTTATTGTGTTTAGAATTTTATTTGAAATCCAATTAAAAAGTCTTTGAAAACTCATCTATCTTGAGTAGTGATATCTTTCAAAATCAATGACAGATTATATTACCTACAATGGTAGCAAAATTAAACAATTGTTTTCCTTAAAGTGTTATGGGTACAAAATAAATCTAAATATTTTAGAATACATTCTTCTACCCATGGAAGTCCAATAACCCATATCATGTTTCCTGAAAAATACAGTATTTCAGTCAGAGTTCAACCAGAGAAGCAGAACCAATAGGAGGGTGAGAGAAAGAAAAAGAGAGAGAAAGAGAGAGTAGGAAAGAGGAGGAGCAGACAGAAATAGAGATAGAGAATAGATAGATATTTCCTTTTATTGCAAGAATTGGCTTACACCATTGTGGGCTGGCTAAGCAAACCTAAAGTCCACAGGGTAAAAGCCAGGAAGGGAAGATGATAGCAGACAGTTACCCCCACAAGTCTGGATTAAATCATGGAGTTTTCAGGCTCAGTGAACCCTTAAACCCTCTTTTAAAGGGATCACCTGGTAAGGTCAAGTCCATCTAGCATAATCTCCCTTTTGATTAATTAAGAGCCAACTGATTAGGGATTCTAATCACATCCACAAAATCCCTAGATTTGAGTTTGATTGAATGACTGAGGACTATAGTTTTGCCTAGCTAAGTAGCCACATCAAAAGAACTTGTATGCATATATGCTAACCCATGGACACAGACAATAGGGTGGTGAAGGCCTGGGGCAGAGGGGGTGGGGGCGGGGGTAGGCTAGAAGAGGTAAATGGGGGGAAAAAGGAGACATATGCAATACTTTCAACAATAAAGATTTATATCACAAAAAGCCATCATGAAGTAAGATGAATTTTTCAAGTCTGGTTTTAATGCTGATTGTAAAAAGTTTAATAACCTTGGTTTTAATTTTTTTTATCATTTTAGCAGAAGGAGTTAATAAAGATGGGCAGCATGATTACTATCAATTCATTAGACCTGTTTGTTAGTTTGTTGGGTTTTTGTGCTATGCATAGTTAGAAAAACACTAATTTTGTATACTTTTGCTCCATTTGCTATTGACTTCCACAGTTCTTCTTTAAGCTCTTAGCCACCATTTGCATTAACATTAATTTTTAATACAATTATGGCTAATATTATCCTCTGAATGCTTTTATATAATAATAGCTTTGCATTTACACAATACTGCTTTTCCAAAGAGCTGTGAGTGCTTTGTCGACAGTGAGCCAGATTTCTTCCCCTGCGTAAGCTGTTCTCCACCTACCCCGAGAGAAATATTAACACTTTACAACAGGACCTCGATTTGTACTTGTAGCAGAAATAGAATAATCGGTGTTCCTATAGCATTAAGATACTTCTCCAATAGGTCTTAGGAGGATTATTGTGTTCTAAGCACTTCACAAAAACCTCATATGGAATAAGTTATTTGTTATAGTTATTAACATAGAACATTGGACATTGAGGAAGTATTTTTGAATGATGGATAAACTGTAGCTAGAACAAAACATTTTTCAAGACAATGAGGTTTTCTACTTCTTTTAAGAAAGAAGCAGATGGAGTTTGATTAAGGTAGCAGTCTTATTATATACACAGGAGAGAATTTTCATAACCAGGAAGAGAAATATTCTTAGCTGTAAAGATTAGAAAAAACTAAATGCTTTCTCTTTGGCTTGAAAAAATAAGAACTATCTATTGTGTTCACATTAAGACTACAATTGATATGTCCCAAGGAACAATATCATCCCATTAAGCAATAAGGCAAGCTGGTGCTATTGTAGACAAAACACTCGGGTGGGTGGTCATGAAATCTCTTGCTGGTTTTGTTCCTAAATAGCTATGTAGTTTGAGCAAATCACTTAACTTCTCTGTTTCTTCACGTATATAGTTAGAGAATTGGTCTAATGACATTTCGCAACCATTTTGGATCTAAAACTCTAGATAAGAGCAAACCTGTTGACTCTAGCCAAAATTACCCAGAAAAAGGGTATGAATATTCCCATTTAGTATTAGAAATGCTTCACATTTTTTATCCTTAAATGCCAAATATTTTCTCTACTTTATGGGGGCAAAGACATAGAGCATAAAACAACACCAATTGACATATTTAATGTTTGTTCTAGAAAACAGGCTTCACATATTTTAATATATTTTAAGACTTGGTAAATTTATTTTTTTAATTTTCATCTTAATTCCAAGTCTAAATCAGCCACTCAATTACATTTAAAAAATTGTAATCTCAAGGTAATCTTTTGGATTATCTAGGATGTTAAATTTTCTTAAACATTACAGGTACTTTAATATCAAATATACTGGTTGTTATTCCCAAACTTAACACAAAAGTCTTCTTACTATAAATCTGATTTATGTCATCAATAAACTGAACTCTAAAACTTTCTAGGTTATTTATAGCCACCTCTTCATTCTTTATGGAAATAATTTTCTATTCCAAGTAAATTGGATTACATCATTAAAAGGCTGAGCTTTGTGTATTCAGAGATTTTGGCTGGAGTATGTGAGATCTAAGAGTGGTAGATATCCAGGGCAATTTTTCTCAAAACTATGGGAGGCAGATTGGGCTTTCTTTTATAGTCTCTTGGTCAAACTGGGATCCCAGTCCAAAACCTACAAGTGGGATGGATATCACTTTGATTTGAATTTGCAACTTCCTTGGTTATCAGCTCTGATTTAAGCCTGAAACCATGACCCAGCTATTTGACCCACAGTTTGGAATCAAGCAATGATTAATAGTGAACAGCATTTACTGTTTAGTATTCTGAATTTTCCTCAAATTCATTTTATAGCTACTTAAAAGTTATTGAATTTGATTCTGCCCAACTCATGTGTATCTAGCTATGGCATAGCCACAATCGCTTAATCCATACTGATGACAGTACAGATTTTGACTTTCAAAAATACTATATCATTTGAGCTTTGCCCTTTTGGGTGTGGAGGGTGGGGAGGACAAGTGTATTAATATTATTACCAATTTTATTATTATTATTATCCTTAACCTATTTTGTTGAGTTTAAAGGCTATCCCTAGAAACTAATATAGTAGCTATTAGGTACATGATGGGTCTTGCTAACCTTTTATTAAATGGATAACTATTAGCTCTGGAATTTAATATTTAATATAATATCAGCATTGCATAATAAATAGTTATACTTCTTTGTTTCTATAACTCAAAAATACCTGCTCCAGGATCCCTCCAACCTGGTAGAAATGTGAATTCTAATCACAATGATTCCAGCAGCAAATGTGAGTCCTGAAGCTCCAGTGAGCAGCTGGGCAAGCCCCTGAGGCTGTATCTGTCAGGGTCACATTCCCTGGCTTCTACCCTACAGGTTGGGCCTCTACTTTGCAGTGCTGAGGTATCGGGCTATGAACACTGTTCCAGACAGGCTTGGGAGGTATTGCTGCACTCTCTGGCCCTCACTTCAAACCTAAACCCATTCTCCCAAAGTGTGGGCACTTGGCAGGTCTGAGGAAGCTGTATTTAAACATCCTACTTCCCTGACCTCCAGCCTTCCCAGGAATCTAGGATCTTCCAAACAGCCTGGGTTGGGGAGGCATTTGAATTCCCGGAAACTTCAGTTTTGTCCCTAAAAATCACACACACATGCACAGGCACACATACACATGTACATACAAAGACCTTGCTAACTTTTTGGGATGGGAAGCTATAATAGTTACAGAATAAAGAATGAGCATGAGTTAGTAAGTCAACAAATTACCTGGAATTATTATTATAAAAATATTTTAAACTCAGTGATGTATATTTTATAAAGTGCTTCCAAGTAGTACAATGTTTAACCTTCATAGTACTTTGTAAAATTAAGTAATAATTACACTTATTTTGCAAACGAAAAACCCTACTCAAAAAAGTGCTTGTCTTCCAAGTCCCACAGATGTGTGTGCGTGTGCATGTGTGTTATGTGTTCTCAATGGTGTTACCCGTTAGAATGATCAGGGAAGCCATTCAGTGATGCCCATGTCCAGGGCTCATCTTAGATGAATTAAATCAAAGTGTCTGGAGGTGGCCTAGCATTATTATTTGTTTTTAGAGTTTCCCAGATGATTCTAATATGCAAGCGGGGATGAGTGTAAGAACCAAACATAAAATACAGGTTTTCTGATTTCAAATGACAGGTGTTGTTTTGTTTTTAATATAGTTTTATTGATTTATGAGAGGGAGAGAGAGGGAGGGAGAGAGAGAGATAGAAACATCAATGATGAAAGAGAATCATTAATCGGCTGTCTGCACACCCCCTACTAGGGATCATGCTTGCAAACCGGCCATGTGCCCTGACCAGGAATCTAACGGTGACTTCCTGGTTCATAAGTCAATGCTCAACCACTGAGCCACATCAGCCCAGTCAAATTACATGTTTTTAATGTTGTGTCACAGTAATCATTTGAATATGGCTAGTGAGGATGTCAATTCTTGCTTTCTTTGTAAAATAGAGGGGATATAGTTTCCTCAGGCATTTCTCAGAGCACTCAGCCATCCAGGGAGAGAATCTGTAAGAAATAGTTTGAAAGGTGGGGAGTGCTCCTCAAAGTCCTTCAGATCTTTTTCAATTGACCAGTTGCATAACGTAAACATTCCAATGGTGTGAAGTCATTAAGTCTAGGAAATTTAGAGTCCTTGGGGCATAAACATTGCTCACTAAATTCCAGCGTTTGGAATAGTTGTGGGGTAAGAAGTAGAAAACCCCAGATGACGACAATTAGAAGCAGTAGCACTTTTGTGGATGGAATTGGCAAGAATGTCCTACGAGGGTGATGAATAATGTTCTGATGACAGTAGGATTTGGGGTTTTCCTCTGCTATGGGGCTTCTTTGTCATTATCAGACATCAGTCCCATCCTTTGTTCCACTAGCATCTATTTTGTATATGGAGAGGGACAAGAAGAAAAAAAAAAGCTATGACTTCTTGCTATGCTCTGGCTGCATCATTTACAATGCAAATGCGTAGGGGAGCCTGAGATCCATTGTCCCCAAGCTGAGCAAGCAGGTAGTGGGGATAGCCTCCACTTTAGGACTCTCAGCTTCTCATTAGGGTGATGCTGATTTCCCTCTGTCAGTCAGCTGGGAAAATATACTTAGAGATGTAGTTGATGGGTGAACTGTTTTTGTTATTGTTGTTTTAGTTCAAATAAATTGAATTAAAAAATAGAAATGCAGTTGAACTCATTTGAAATGTATCTGCTTTAATGAGTAAATGATGGGAATCTTATTTACCCAAGAGGTAGGTCAGATGATTAGGTGAAAAATAGAATAAAGAATAAATTACCTGGAATTTAAATCCTTTTTAGGTTTGGTTTTAGAAACTTATGTTCTGTGTAATATGATATAGTCCTTTTCTCTGAGTAAGTAAAACTTAAAGATTATAAGAGAGTTAATAAGACAAGGCATTGCTTGGAAAATAAAGATTTGATCAGGAAAGAGGGGAAAACATGGAGAGAAATGTCTTAAAAAGAAAAAACAAACAAACAAAAAAGAGGCAGTGAGTACAGAAAATCCCCGGAGGCAGTCAGGTGTGGAGGGGTCTTCTAGATAAAAAGCAGAGTGGTTTCTTGTTACCTTAATTGCTTCCTGCCTGGTTGGGTCCCCAGTAGAGAGTGGAGCCAAGAGATCAGAGGAAAGAGAAAACACATTCTAGAATGATAAGGACAAGTCCACTGAGAGACCTCCCATTTAATTAGCACAGGTGGCCTCAATTGCTGAACGGATCTAGGGTGGGTGATGTGGAAACCTTGACAGATGTAAGGAGCTGCAATGGCCTGAGATAACAAGTTGGGTCTCATGCCCCATGGCTCAGGTTCCGAAAATGCATGTGAGTACGGGAAGGGATAGGACTCTAAAATCCAACTTCACACCTGGTTAGGGGAGACGCTTTCTAAGGAAGGATAGGAAAAACCCCAATGATTACAGGAAGCTAGAGTAGGCAAAGGATGAAAAGTTAACATTTACTTAAGCATTTAGAAGTAGTCTTTCACTGCATTTTGTGCAGTGTTCTTTGATTGTGAGTCTATTTAATGATCATGCTAGGTATGAAAGATTGATGAGTAAAGATCTGTACTAGTTTATTTCTTTATCACTCACTAGTTAAAAGCTTGGTTGTCAGGCCCCTTCCATGAAGGCAGCATCTACTATGATCCTCTAGGGAAAGCTTGTCCTTTGATGAGGGGACATTTACTCTCGAGAGCCAAAACCACTACCTTAGCTATGAATGTGGCTGTTACAAGTGTCCTTTTACAGGGCGAAACAGCCATTTAGAGAAGATGGCCTTATTCATTCAACCAATAATTGAGTCTACTGTGTGCCAGGCACTTGCTGAGAACTGACGATCAAGAGATACAGGACACCCTGCAGGTCGGAACCCCAGGTAGAGGCACAATAAGTTGCTACCATGTGGTGTGGAAAGGGTTTGTGGTCCAGACTGAGACATAAGGTGGAAGTTATGGGAACAGGTATGGCGGCTTTCCTCAGCAAAGAAAATTTATTTACAGACTTTCAGATTAATTTACAGTGTCACAGATTTTCAGGAGAAACATTCTCTCAAGTACATGTGATTTAAAGAGGGTGGGTTTTAGAGCCTCTCTGGGGCTAAGACTGATAGGGGTCTGAGCTTCAGGGAGAATTCCAGGTCTGTAACAGAGACATTAGATTCTAATAAAGAGGGAATGCGAGACTGCAGGTGAAGCAGTTAGCATATAGGGAATAATTAATAGTTTGTAGCTCTTATAACAATATCAGAGAAACGCAGAAACACTTCTTATGTCCAGGCTTCCCCATCCCCAGCTGGTGAGGTAGCTCATGTTAGTCTTGCTTCTGTTCAGTCGGCCAGCGACATTGCCACCAGAATGATCCTTCAAAACACAGCGCTCCCTCTGGTGCGTCCCTTCACTGACTCCATTGCCTGGAGACAGAGTCCTTCTTCCCTGCCTGACACACAAGCTTGCCATGACCTCCTACGGGGACCTGCTTTTTCCATTTTATCTTCTCCTTCCCTCCTGCCTCTTTGAACTTTCTCCTCCACCAAGACACCAAGACAAAACACCATGCAGGGCCCTGATCACAGTGTGTCTGCCACTCCATGGCCCTCTTCCTTTGCCTTTCTCCTGTTAAAATGTCTCATATTCCTGTAAACTGTTTTTAAAATACCAAGCATTTATGGAAATTAAATGGCCATAACCCTTACACGATAACATGTGAATACTCTGCATCTAACACACACAATTGCTTACATATTATAAAATAATTTGATGTTTTCATGGTCCTTTTCCCTGTCTCTACTGCAGACTCAGTGTCTCGTATTTGCCTTTATGTCTCCAATTCCCAGCCCAGTGCCTGGCATTAGTTGGTCTTCACTAATGTTTATTGAAGGGAATTTAATGGTAGGCTGTCTGTCTGTCTGTCTCTCTCTCTCTCTCTCTGCATTTATATTTGATGTCCCCCAAAATTTATACACACTTTAACAGCTGAAAGCTCAGTTTTGAAAATGAAATGTATTTTCATAAACACTGCCTTTATAATTATTTAAAGTGCATGTATAAAGTTTTTGGGAAACCCTAAAGACAGATTTTTTTTTTTGCTGATTTGGTTTAATGTGTATTTACAAATTCTTGTTTCCCTCAAGATCAAAAGATAAGCTTCTAACAATGGCTACAATTTGTTGTTAGCATTGCTGATAACTATAAATCTTGTTTCAGGCCCTTTATCTCCATTATTGCATAACTTAGAATTGATTTGCTATGCATCATAATTTGAGTCTGGCTCTTCTCTGTGTCCTTGCATTGTCTGCGGTGACCTATGCGCATCTCGAACACAGTGTTGTCATTCTTCTCTTTCTCTGGTCCCACTGAACCCCTCTGTGCCCTTTGACACCTCTGACCATTAGCTTTAATTGCACCGCATCTTTCTTATGATTTGCTCTATATTGTTTTGAGTTCCCCTGTCTCCATTGTCATCTGGTGTCCCTTGATGATATATTCTGGAACCAATTTAGCGTGTCTGGAATATGCATCTATTCGTCAGAACAACCTGTGCTCATCCCCTACCCTGTCACACTAATGGCACTTGGGGATATTTATGGGTCTTTGCAAATACCACAATGGCTCCTGCTGCATCTAATGATTGTTTTTCTGGTACTAATGTTTGGGCGTTTGCTAATTTCCTTAAGCATAATGCTGATAAAATAGAGCTATTATAGAAGAGTCCTCTCCACAGAAATACCTTTTAGCTCCTTCATCCTGCATAGTTTCCCGAGCCTTTTTTTTTTCAGACTTGCTAATCTTTGCATCACCTTTGACTTTGAGTTTCCTTGTAATGTATTTGCTACAAATGGTTGTTTTCCTGATTATCTTTCTGTCACTGTCTTAAATTTAAATCACTGATACTCTTTGATTTAATCCCAAATAAAATGAAAACACCATGGGTATACATTATTAAGTATCATATCCACAAATAAAAGGTGGATTGATATACTGATCATTACCTTTGACTTTTCCATTTATTCTCTGCTGCCATTAAAGTCAATAATATACTTTCTGCTCTCAGTTTAATAGTCAGTTCCACACTTCTCTTAAATACCCATATTTTGATGTCATCCCTTTCATTTTACTTGGATAATTTGAATTACTGATTTCTTCAATTGACTTTCTAGGTTTCTAGCTGAGCCTTTTCTTATGTCCCTTTCCTCCATGATTATTTTACTTTGTCTTATATTATTAGAAAACTAGGGGCCCAGTTTTCTGGGGGTGGTTGTCCCTCAGCCCAGCCTGCCCCCTCTCACATACTGGGAGCCCTCAGGGGATGTCCTACTGTCGGCTTAGGCCCCCTCCCTGCTACCCTCCTTGGGGAACAGGCCTAAGCCACAGTCTGGCCTCCCTTTGTGGGAGGTGACTGGGCTGATCAGGGGAAGGCACCAGCCACTGCCAGTCACCGCAGCCACCAAGGTGTTTTCATCAGCACGGACTCCAGTCCCTTTACCATGAAAAAGTGACAACTTTATTTAGGCATTTTCAAGATGTATCTTTATAGGATATGACATTTCTTTATTATTTTTTTTATCTTCACCTGAGGATATGTTTCCATTGATTTTTAGAGAATGTGGAAGAGAAAGGAAAAGACAGAGAGAAACATCAAAGTGAGAGGAACACTTTGATTGGTTGCCTCCTGCATAGGCGCTGACCTGGGCCCCAGCCAGGGAAGAGCCTGCAATCTAGGTACATGCTCTTGGTCGGAATTGAACGCAGACCCTGTGGTAGGCAGGCCGAGGCATTATCTACTAAGCCAAACCGGCTAGGGCAGGATATGATATTTCTTAGCCCCTCCAGCAGCAGACCTTCATTTTTTTTCTCCAGGAGTGAGGTGGAAAAACCCTACATCACCTTCTTGGATTCTTATTACCCAAGTTACTAAGAATATTACCAGTGGCATACAGGAAGCTTAGCCAATGAGCTGTCAGAAAAGGTGTTTCCTCTGTAGTTCACACCGATCCCCACTCGGCCCCTGCCCAGGCCTAAGGCCTTAGGCCGGGCATTAGGCCTGGGCAGGGGACCCCCAGCCCTGTGTGATCGGAGGCTCCGCCCCTGCCCAGGCCTCAGGCTTCTAGCCGGGGTGATCGCCGGCTCTGCCTCCCCAGGTGGCCTCTGGCCCTGCCCACCCCGCCTCCCCAGTCCCTGATCTGTGGCCTGGATCCCACGGGTGGCTTCTGGCTCTGCCCACCCCACCTGCAGTATGCAAATTTAACGGCCATCTTTGTTGGCCGTTTGCATACTCTTCTGATTGGCTGGTGGGTGTAGCGAAGGTATGGTCAATTAGCATCTTTGTCTTTTATTAGTCTAGATATCATAAATTAACATTTCCAAAATTTGGGAGTTGTGCCAATTCAGAGCATTATAGGTGAAAGTATGACTTTCCCCAGCACCCTCATCCCCCCGTGACTTAAAGACATGCCAAGCCCAGGGTCCACCCAAATCAGTCTGTTGCAACCAAAACCCACTGCACTTCTCTTCCTTGTCTTCATTGGTCAGTGCCTTAAGGAAGCTCTAGTCATTTTCTCCCCTTAGTAGTTGCCATGTCCTTTGTGCCCTGGTTTCCAACTTCTCTCCACCTCCCAAAGCTTTCTTTAATGCACCTGCCTTGTGTCCTCAATTGTTTTCTCCTGTTCTCTCCAGCTTTTTGCGTTATTACCTGGTTCTCACCTGGGACCATAACCTCCCCAGTAGTCCACAAATAGTTTTTGTGTATTTTCTCACACATCATGTACTTCAGACACAGAGCAAAGCATTGGTGTTTTCCTGGCTCCCCATTGCTGCTATCATATCACAACTTCTTCACTTCTCCAACTTTAAGAACAAAATCAAGCAACAACAACAAACCCTATTTTAAAGCACAAAACCTTTCACCCAAATCACCATCTCTTCCTCCCTATTGATACAATCTACTTTCTAACCTCAAAATTATCATAGGCTTTGCAAGTGATCTAGAGTCTTTCCCCCAAGGCCTAATCAGTGTGGGTAACTTCTGTATCTGTGGGCACTTATCCATCCTTGACTCTCTCACCTCTGTCAACCTTCACCCTACTTGTCACTTGCAGGTCACACTGGCAAAGCTTGCTATAAAACATAACTGTAAACACCTCTTAAGTCATTAAAATAGTGATTTTGGACCACAAATTTTCTCTCTCTCTTGTGCTAAGTTGTTAAATTATTTCCACCATAACATTTCTCATGCCTGGCTGAAACTTCTATCCATTGACCTTTCTATTTTTTTCGCCATCAGCCTTCTCCCTCACTTCTCTGATAATCCAGCTTACATTTAATGATACATCTTTCTAGAAATCCTTGTCAACACCTAAAGCCCTCTTGCCTTTTTTTTTTCTTTTTAATTCCAACTGCTCTGACAAAAACCAGAGCTTAAAAGGGCCCAATTATCTCTTTCTTCTCCGTAAGCTGTAGAGTGCTTCTAGAGAAAGCCACACATATCAGGGGAGAGTGGGTGTACTTTAAATTCATGATCGGTAACCTGCAATGCTGCTTGGCAATCCTACTAGATTCCTTTAGTCAACTATTACTCCACTTTGCACAAGAGAATGTTTTCAATGTCTTTCCAGTTTCCATAAATATCTGAGCACATTTGGTCTATACTCCTGGCCAATGACCTCATGTAGTACTTCACAAAGGAAAAACTAGCAATCAGATGGAGATGCTATCATCTTCTGGAAAACATACAAACAACCTTACCTTCAGTGCTGTTCACTCTATCTCCCCTTCCTCCTGACATACTAAGGCAATCTGCCCATTTATCCTCTGAACTCTACACTCTTTTTCTCTGGAGAATCTCTTTTTCTCTGGGATGATTTTCACTGACTTTTAAAAATATTCCCACTGTACAGAAATAATCAGTTAAAAATCAGCCCTCACTGGTTTTGCTCCGTGGTTACAGCACCGGCCCATGCACCGAAAGTTCGAAGGTTCAATTACTGGTCAAGGACACCTACCTGGGTTGCAGGTTAGATCCTTGCCCCAATGGGTGAGGCACCCAATCTCTCTCACCTCAATGTCTCTTCTCTCTTTCTCCCCTACCTTCCTCCCCTTCCACTCTCTCTAAAAATCAATGGAAAAGATATCCTCAAGTGAGCATTAACAAAAAAAATCTATGTAGATGTCATCCACTTTAGATGGGCAATAGAACATAGCAGTTAAGGGCATTAAAATCTAGAGTCATATTTCTGGGGCTGATGTCCAGTCTTGCCACACATTAGCTTTGGGACTTTGTCAAGTCAATTAAAGTGTTTATGCTCCAGTTCATCTCTAAACTATGGATGATATTCATTTATTTGTAAGGCATAACTAACCATGTACACAAGATAATTAAGAAGTATTTGACATATAATAAGCTTTATATATAAGTATTTGCTATTATTATTATTTTGTTTTTTAATTGGACCACTATTCACTTTACAAGGTTTTTTTTTCCTGGTCCTGAAGTCTATAATTGCATGCCTTTCCCTCAAGGGTCCAAGCCGGACCATTTCCTTTCTAGATCTGATCTACACTTGTCCTACTCTCATCCTGGGACTTGACTTTAGCTTCTTTTGATTTGGATTCACTGTTTTCTGAACTACAGTTTATCCTTTTGTGTTTCTTTTCCACATCAGCCTTTGCTGGTTTATATTTGCAACCATTTTCAGAACAGGGTCTATGAGAGATAAAGTTTATGGATTTCTGAATGTTTGAAAAAAGTGCTTTTACATTTGGTTTATAATTAGAGTCCCGAATAATTTCCCATTAGGTTTCACAGGCATTTCTCCACTGTCTCCTTTTTCGCCAGTGTTGCTGATAAGGTATTTGATAACAGTTTCACTCTTGTTCTTATGAGCCTTACCGACACATTTAAGACTTTCAACTTTACTGTTGTGAAACCTTTGCATGAGGCTATAGTGCAGTGTAAATTTTTTTTTTGCATCTATTTTGCTTTATACTCATTGGATTCTTTTGATCTGAAGGCAGGTGACTTCTTGTGAATTGGAGAATTCTTTTCCTATTATATCTTTATAAACCCTTGTCCATTATTTTCCTTTCTCAGTTTTTGAGGTATATTATTTCAACACGATGGCACCTGGATTTGTGCTCTATGCTGCATATATTCTTTTATATTTACCGTTTCTGTTATATTGTTCCACATTCCAGAAGATTTCCCAGATTTAATTCTCCCTTTTATTTTTTTTTCAATTTCATCAATGGTATAAAATTTCCCTCCTGTCCTCATTGTAATTTTTTCCCTTAGGATTCACTTTCTACTTTAGAAATAGAATGCTTTCTCAAACCTCTCTAATTTTATCAATGAGAAGTTTTCTTTTATGGTCTCTTTATTCTCTGAATTGTGTCTTTCTTTCTGGGATCAGTTTTTCTGTTTTGTTTTTCCTCCACTGTCTTGTTTAAGGAAGTTTCTCCTTAACAGTTGGCTCCTTCTTAAAACGGAAAGACTGGGGAGCAGGGTGGGATTTTCTGGGCTGCCCACCTCCACATACACACCTTCAGGCTTTGCCTTTTGTGAGGTGGACTAACTGGGATCCCCTTAAAGGTGGCAGTAGCCCCTTTGTTTCCTCTTTAGCATAAATGGGCAGAGAGCCTGCTGAGAGCCCAAGCTTCTCCGGCCACCAGAAAGACAATGTCAGAACAAGTAGAGCTTTCCTCTGGACTGCTGGACCCACATTGTGTTTCTGATAATGCATCCCTATTGTTGTTATGCTGATAATGCATCCCTATTGTTGTTATACTGATAATGCATCCCTATTGTTGTTATACTGATAATGCATCCCTAGTGACCTATGCATGGAAGATCTTCAGTGAAAGAACAACTTACATGGTCCCCTCCCTGTGAGCCGTACTGTTTCTGCTCATTCTTTTCTGTTACTGCCAATTCTCTATTGTTCCACAGCCTCTAGGTGCAGAAGCACGGAATGGCTCTGCCTTCCCCGGGGCCCCTACACAGAGGACTGTATTCTGGGCCGTGTTCCCTCATTTTTGTTTCATATGTCCAGCTTGGCTTTCTGTTTTCTAGTAACTCATTGATAACATATATCTCATCATGATTTCCTCTCTCTTTTTTTCTTTTCATTTCCCCATTTTTTGTTAACTGATGACTACATTTAATTTTTTTAAATTTATTTTTCAATTACAGTTGGTACACAATATTACATTAGTTTCAGGGGGAACAACACAGTGATGAAGCATATAAATACCTTATTAAGTAATCACCCTGGTAGGTCTAGTAACCATCTGACACCATGAGTCTCTTTTTTCCTTCATGGGTATGGGTTTATTTCTTTTTATACTTCTGATGACTTCTGCAACATGGAAAGTGATCCATGAGCTTATTTCTGCCCATTTGAACTTGAGGCTCTCATAACTAGTTATAAATTGACGAATGAATAATTACTTTCTTGAGGAGTTATTAAGCACAAGGCTTGAGACTTTTTTCTGCATCATCATATTAATTTATCATAATGATAGTAAGAATCTCCATCTTACAAATGAGGAAATTGAGATTCAAAGAAGTCTATTAGTTGCCTGCATTTGGACAGCTCATAAAAGGAAGAGCCAGTATTTGAACTCAGACCTTCTGATTTTAAGCTGTGTGTGTTTTTATTTATGCTGTTACTAAAAGCAAACTAGCCATCATGGACTTTGAGGAAGGCTGGAGATAGTGGATGAAAGATGGAAACTTTGAACATAATAATCACTTGTGTAAGATACAGTGCCTGGGTCTTTTCTTACAGTGGGTGAGCAAACATCAACTCTAAGCCTGTCCTTGGGGATTTACATTAATAGGGAATATGACTTGATAGTCAGAAATAAGGACAGTATTTTGAGGATCAAAAATATTTACAGATAATTAGGATCCAAAATGGTTACAGCAGGCAAAACTAGAAAAATCAAACCTAACCACAGTAAAGTTTGATAAGTTTAGGATTATCAGATTTTGTAAATAAAAATAAAGGAGAACAAGTTAAATCTGAATTTCAGGTGGAAAATAAATACTTTTTTAGTATAAGTATGGCCCTAAGAAATTATTTATTGTTTATCTGAAATTCAAATTCAGCTGGGCTTCCTGTGTTTTATTTGGCAACGCTACATAGGGATAAATGCATTTTCATGAATGTCAGCTTTAAAACGTAGTTATACAATAGCAGGATGGGGGACTCTGATAGGGGTTTGTGTGAGAAAACTTATTGTTTAGGTTCATTGTAATAGTAATTTGAGTTGATAGTGTGGTTTAAAAAAAAAAAAAAGAACCAGATTTTTAAAAAAAATATCCCCTAAGGCAATGTTTCTCGATATATAGGCCGAGGAATACCTCTTCATAAAACCTGGGTTTTTACTTGTTACTTTTTAATGCAGCTTTCTGGGACCCTAGAACCTTTAATTCCTCAGGAGGGCTTAGAGGGTTTAGAGTTTTTTAATAAGTTCCCTAGGTAAGTCTTGGACACACAAACATTAAAGAACTACTGAGAAAGAAAGGCGAGACATCCCCCCAGGTGCTGGCCGGGCCACACCCAACAGACAGTGATCATTTTCTAATGACACATTTTCTGGACATACATCCTGAGAAATGAGGCTGGGATGCTGCAGGGTTTGGCTAGGATGCTCTATGCAAAAATGACAGAGAAGCCAGCATTTGTTTGGCTTAGAGAATTTCTAAGAGTACATGAGAACTATATTTGAATACAGTGCAGAGCAATGTTTCGATTTTTTCCACAATGTGTGCTCAGAAGTTGGGGTTAGGATAAATGAATAGAAATTATGAGCAAAGTTGGGTTATATATGAGGAGGAATTGTCTTACGATTAGACTCTTTACAAAAGGAATGAACCTCCCTTCCAGGTAGTGAGTTCTTTGTCACTGGGGTGTTTTGAAAACGAATGAAATCCTGCCAGGGATCCTGTTGATGGGATTCCTCAGAGGCTGGATGTAAGGTCAATTCTCTGACCAGGGCCAGACACGTCCTAAGGCTCCTGCCTGTAAAAAACTCAGACTCAACATTGAGAAGCAGCATAATTCACTGAGATGGATGAAAATAATTATGTTTAAATTTTTGAACATTGAAATAACCAGGCCTATGAACTTTGTTCAGAGTAGAAAATGTTGGTAGTGATATAATGATTTGCAAAATCACGTTGGATACACTTAGATGCAAATTTAGGCTCTTCATTTTGTAGATAAAGAGCAGAAATGTTATATTCTCAACAGAGGACTTTTTTTTTTTTTCCTAAGGTAGGGTCTGTTTATGGAGTAAACTATAGGATTACCCTTTTCAAAGTAAAATGTTTCTGCTAAGACTGAGTCAGGTTCAACTGAGGTGCGGACAGTGGGATGTAGGAGCTGTTAAGATTCTCTGTTACCCTTGGAAATCATGTGATCCTTAATTAGCTTTTAAAACTATTCTTTCCTTTATAATTCAACATGAATAATCCAGATGACAACACATATTTCTTTAACAATATGCATTATTACATTTATTATTTTTTCTAATTTGAAATATTTGAAAATTCTGGGTATATTTCATCTCTCAGTACAAATCAGTGTGCCATCCGGCAAATTCATGTCCAGTATGTAAAGAGAAAAGTTCTACATTCTCTTGGGAGAGGAAGGAAACACCTTTGAGTTAAGCACTCACAGCTCATGCCGATTTCAGTGGGAGATGCTGCTGCTTAGGAACTAATATTTTTCTTTTCTTTTCTTTTCATTATACAATGAATTTTAAAAAGTGAACCCACTCATTACTCAAATTACCAAGGTCTTACTCACCCGAGTGAGGTTGATTGACTGGAGTTCTGGGAGTTACGCAACGGCTGGGCTGACTTTTCGTTCAGACCCTGCATAGTGTGCGTAGATTATTTTAATAACCAGTCTTTGCCTTTGTTCTTTGCTTTTCTAAGGAAAAAACAAAACATAAAAAAAAAGGTGAGCAGTAAATGAGATATGTGAATAGGGGAGTAAGCAGCTAGGGAGGTGCTGGGGTTAGGTCACAGAAGAACTATGAGAAGTCAGTGCCCAGTAGACCACTACGATTATGAATTCAATTCCATACGAATATGAAGGGGAAAGGGGCGTGGTGATGGTGATTGTGATGGGGGTGGAGATAGGTCGAAGGAAGGGTGGGCTGGTGTGGGAGGGGAACCCGGGAAAATGTGGCCTGGGACACACTGGAGGAGGAGAGACAGGAGGGCCAACGCCTGCGTTCCAAAGGAAAGCATTCTATTTTTAAGGTCAATGACTCTATTAAAAGATGGACAAGCCCCAGAGGACCAAATTCGAGATTCCGCCTGGGGATTGGGGTTTTCCTTCGAATCTTTTCCTCCCACTCAGCAGAGTCTAGTGATTTCAGACACGGAATGGAGATGTGAAAGCTAAGACCTGGAAAAGGAAGAAAGCGGAGAGATGAGGGAGAAGGCCGCACCAGGGGGAGAGCAGGTGTTACACCCTCCGGCAGGGGCAGAGATGTCAAGTCAGGCCCGCAGCTCTGCTGGGGAATGCAGCCGGCCTCTGGCAGCGGCCTGGCTCATGCTTGTTAACGTTTACTGAAAGCACCGTGGGTTCTCTTCAGAACATAGGAGTGGACATTTTTGCTGCTCAGTGGGATCGAATCTAAATGAAACAAAAAGCTCAGATGAAGGCAATTACTATTTTTGGCCCATTTAGAGACAAAATGGAGTCAGGAGTGTGAAGGGTAGGGTTCCTGAGGAACATCACCGAAACCCAGCGGATTTTCCAGGAAGCCATGGAGTCCTCCCACTGCATCCTAACAGTTATTGTTTGTGCCAGAATTTTTATTTCTTTGGCCAGAGATTGCTTTATGTAAAACGATAATTTTTCTTTTCTTTCTTGGTCTGGTAGAACTAATGGGATTTGTCTTTCAAATAAACAGACTATTTCTACTGTTATATATTGCCCTCTACTGGCTACTTCACTGGTGTTTAACCAGCTACTGAACTGAATGTTTAAGGACGAGTTTGGATTAGTTTAAACAAATAAATAAATTTGACTTTATTTTCCTGCAGAAGCCTAACACAACTACAACTACAACAACAAAAAAAACACCCAAACAAACAAAAACTAGGTGGCTACTACATTTGAAATAATAAATTGATGAAAGTTATTGCTTAGCCTTTGTATAGCATCCTAAAAATACAGTGGACACTTTATCTTAGAGCAGCGGTTCTCAACCTGTGGGTCACCACCCCTTTAGGGGTCGAACGACCCTTTCACAGGGGTCGCCTACAACCATCGGAAAACACATATATAATTACATATTGTTTTTGTGATTAATCACTATGCTTTAATTATGTTCAATTTGTAACAATGAAAATACATCCTGCATATCAGATATTTATAACAGTAGCAAAATTACAGTTATGAAGTAGCAACGAAAATAATTTTATGGTTGGGGATCACCACAACATGAGGAACTGTATTAAAGGGTCGAGGCATTAGGAAGGTTGAGAACCACTGTGTTAGAGTAAAATGGTTCTCTGGTATTATCTTTCTGCTTTAATGTGCTTAAGAGTGTTCTTAAGAGACTCAAAATTCTTGGGTTAATTCTGCTTATTAGAAATTAAATCATATAACTTTCCAAAAATATTAGACTCTAAGAGCAAACCTTTGTTATATAAAGAAAGCATCTAAGTCCAAAATCAAAGGGACGTATCTTTGAAGCCCGAACAAGACTTGCAAGGCAAAGGAAATATAGCTTCTAAACATTGGCTAATGCAGAATTGCTCACTAACAACACTCACCAGATCATTTCATGCTTTGTAACAACTTAGAACAAATGTTCATGAACTCCGTTGCAGATTTCTGCTTCATTGTCAAAGGAACTGTGATGGAGTGAAAGTTAGTTGCAGAGCCTGGGTAAGAATTAATTGTCTCAAAGTCCTCAGCTATCGCTTTGTCTACTGAATAACACTCTAACTTTAATAGGAATTAGGAGAAAGAATTTGGTGTGTCAAACACTTTATTGCAAAGCCAAGGCTCAGTGGTGAATTCTAATTAAAGTCATTTTATTATTTAGAAAAAAAACCTTCAAATTTTTAAACTGTAAAAAGGGAAGCTACTATGGCATGGCAATGCATCGATCATTGTTTATTTAGCTGAAGTCTATTGTAGAGTTAGTTATGTTCTGTTATTTATAATTATTTGGGGGTTTGGAGGAGTCTCACTTTCCCTTGGGTTCTTGAAATTAAATAGCTGAGCTGCACGCACCTCCATTCCGTTCTGGTTGAGTAAACTTCTTCAGTGTATTGGGGTGTCACACCACTTCCTGGATGAACAGTTGGTTGCTGAGAGCAGGTTTATTTAAAGCAAGAAACTCGCTTAAATTGGTCATGCTGTCGAGGGGGTTATTAATGCACCGTGAGCAACGACTATACATGCATGGGGACGTTTAAAAAAGAACCTCTGGTTCTCTGGTGATGTAGGTCCTAAGGAAGCCTCTTTTGTACACCGAAGACTCTATGTTCATTTTATTATACACAGTCTTAATTTGAGTCTGAAAAAAAGGAGCTCCAGGGCAGACATAAAATTAACTTCTCTTTCAGTGCCCTAACCTCTTGGTTTTAATTTATTCACTTGTCAATCCCGTGAATGCCTCATGAACTCCAGCCATTGATTTCCGTGGCCAATGCTATTTTTCCTGTTTATTATAATATATTGTCCCATTGTTGCCGGCCGTTTGCACTCAGTTAAATTTCCCACACAGCGGACAGGAAGCGGCTCCATGGCATCAGACTTCCTTGGATTGATTTTCACAGAGGCAGGGAGGGACCAGCGGCTTCTGGGCTCTTTGTGCGGAGCCTGCCCCGGGCCCCAGTAAACCTCCCTCCGGACACTTCCTTCCAGGCACCCAACACAGACAGCAGCCGAGGGACCCTCCCAGGCAGTCCCACGCAGCCCCTGGGAAAAGTTCCCCTTATCAGCGCTGAATCTGCATATTATGTCATTTCTTTATACTTACCATGTTTATTGTCTTTCCAGCCGGCTCTGTGGGAATGTTCTTTCCAAGGGCAACAATGGGGAACCACAGAACAAACCTGGTGAAATCCCTCAGCCCTGGAGCGGCAGGCCGTCCAGTGGCTTCGTAATTAAAAAACAAAACACTCGGCTCCAACACAAATGATGTTTTTACACTTTCTGGCTACTGAATGATTTACTAATAAGAAGCTTGATCACCAGTGCATTCTCCACCACCCTGAATGTAGGTTATAAAAAATACTGAGAACTCATTTAAGATGAATCAGAAGGCCTAAAAAGCTCTTTTTAAAAAAAGTCAACGTTTATGTTACTATTTTGAGTTTCACCAAACACTCTCTTAAGCTCTTCTAAGCAAAGTCAGCATATTCCCCAATGAGTTAGGGTTTAAGACACACCTGCCCTACATAAACTCAGCCCGCAGTTCGAAATACTTTTAAGTTCAGCAAGCTGTCTTAGAAAACACATACGGGCGTTGTGTTTTAGAAAAGTATGTCAGCACCAGTGTTGGTTTGCTTCCATGTGTACCGTCTAACTCAAAAGTTTTTTGTTGTTTTTTTTTCCTTTTTGTAAATTTGCCTTTTCAGGATTGCTTTATTGGGACATAGAACGCACAATGTAACAGATAACTTATTAAAAATCAGGTGCTGTCCTTGGAAAAATGATTATTAATTTACACTCTGAAATCATGTTCCCCCAAGGAGCTCATTATCAATTCGAAAGCCTCCCGCAGTAAGTAGTTGACAGATGAAGCCAGTCCCTCAACCACAGCCGCAAGCCCATGGAGGCATTGAGGTGTGAAAGACACTTTGGGCTTTTGGGTTCTTTTCTTTTTCTTCAGCTTAGAAGATTTCAGAGGTCACAGAGAGAAAGATGTAAATTTATGGAGACTTTACCAAGGGAACTCAGTCAGACTTGTCAAAAGAGATGAATCTATGGGGCGAAACTCAATTTCTATTTCAGAGTTGTAACTGCACAGTGTGAGTCATTTCCCCCTGGGAAAATTGATGACTGATTTATAGACCTAATGAGTGAATTAATGATTTTGGTCAGTTAAAAACTAAATTCTGTTCTTTTGCATCAACAATAGGCAGTGCTCATGGTGTTTGAGTTTCATTAAATCATTTCAAATGTTTAAACTTAGTGGAATTAGCCAAAGCACAAATAGGGACTCAGACCAGAAAGTAACAGACATACACATTTCTATTTTACTGGTTTGGAAACTGAAATCCACAGATATCATGTATTCAATTAAACCTTATTTATATATCTGGAACAAGTCATTTGGAACTCATCTTTTTGCTATCCCAAATTGTTCAGTTATACTGTTCTCTCTCTCTCTCTTTTTTTTTTTCTGGTGGGGGTTGGGGTGGGGGAGAATTATTTTATAGTGAATATGAGGAATAAAAAATGAGATACCTTCAAGGATATGAGAGAAAGGAGACCATTGGGTCAAGGAAGACACCACAAGGAGAACCAATTTTAAGTGTATGGAGAGGAGAGATGGGGGGGGGGGGGGGGATGTAGAATCATAAGAGAATAGTGTCATAGAAATTGTTTCAGTGACTCCTTGTATAATCTTGACTCAGGGAGAGAGTACATGGAACAATGTGTCTTTAAGCGAAACTTCATCAGGAATTGATAAACTGGCTAGAGGAATGTGGGGGTATGGGGCCTGATCTATTATATTCTGCACAGACAATTTATATCAATTGAACAGTAAGAAGGAACTCCAAAGGTAGGGATGTTCTTCATTCTGTGTCTGTTGGTCTAGCCTTGAGAATTTTTTGCATGCTTGTTCTTCGTACTGTTTTGTTAAAGTATAGAGGACACCCCCCTGTCAGGGCCTCAGAAAACACAAAAAGGTTGCAATGCCATCACAGCATTGTGAGTAACCTCAAAAATGAAAGAGGGAGGCTGGTGGCCTCATGAAGGGAGAGCATTCATTAGGCCTATGTTACGGAGATTGACTGTGGATAAATTTCTTGAGTTGCTTTTTCCCCCATCTAAATTATGAATTAGTTCAAGGACAGCTATATCATCAGCAAAAGGCAGAGAAAACTGTAAACGTATAAGTATTTCCATGGAATTGGCTAAAAAACAAATGAACACAACTTTTCTGTTTGAGATCTCTCTTTGCAGCTTTAGAGTCCATCCATCACTGCCTTAATTAAAAACAAACAAACTAATACATGTGTACTTTGGAAAGGAGAAGGGGCTCCCCCTTGATATTTGGCCAAGGGAGCTTCTAAAATACTGAGTGATCAGAGAGATCCAGGAAGATAAAGGCTGAAAAGTGTCTTGGAGCTCTGGCGAGAAAGACATCTTTGCTACCCTTTGCCAGAGTCATTTCTGTGGAGTCCTGGAGGCAGAGAGCAGATGGCAGTTGGTAGCAAAATGCACAGGAGGTGAGGACGGGGAAGAAGGGAATGAATGTATCACTTTTATCATTCTCAAGAAACTTGGTTGAGAAGAAAAAGAAAGCTAAAAGGGTGGGAGCTAGTAAACGATGTGGAGTCAAAGAGATCTTATTTTTTATAATTTTGGGAAATAAATGAGGATGCTTAGAAGTTGAGAGGAGAGAGAGAGAGAGAAGCACTTTTCTCACTTTTTGATTTTTAATCAACACAATCACCAACCCTCTGTGCCTGCTCTATTTCCAGGCCAGATATCTCATCCGAGTTCTAAATGGTACAACCACAGGATGTCCCTTCCTGAAGCTATGGGTCCTTGGTCCTCAGTCACTGTACAAAGGAGATAATTGGACTTGATGAATTTTAGGGGATTTTTTTTGGACTTGTGCCCTCTTGACTTCTTCATTGCAATTGCCCTCTAATTTCTCGCCCTCCCAATCTGCATATGTTGCCAGTGCAATTTTTTTAAACACATTTAATTCCCTTCATTTAAAATTATTTAATAGCTCTTCATCAACTGCATTTGGATCAACTCCAAGATCCTTAGCTTGGAAGATGAGACAAGGCATATCATACAAGAGTCTTTATGAAGCTGGTCATCCCCTTTCTTTATAGATATCTAATTTCTGGTCATGCCAACTTATCGCTCATTAAGCACATTGTATGGGCCCCGGAGAGTGTCAACATAGGTCAAATTTCTCATTTGCTACTTATAAGTTTTGTAAACTTAGACAAGTTACTTTATATTTCTTCCAGTTTTCGTATCTGTAAAGTGGGGTAAATAGTGTTTACCTTAATGGATTGTTGAGAGGATTAAATAAAGAAATATTTAAAATCCTTAGAATAGGGTCTATTTCAGAATAAATGTTCAAGTTTTAGTTATAATTATTACATATCTCCACACTTTTTTTCTTGGTGACTGTTTTATGTTTTCCCACATTTCTACCAGGGAAACATTCCTCTCTTTTTAAGATTCAGTCTAAATGCTAACTCTTCGATCAAGCTCTCCCAAATGTCTTCAAGCAGTTAGCCTGGTCCATACTTGCTTTCTATGTTCTCCTTTTCTACCTTGTTTTCTATTTATTTTCCTATGAACATAGAACTCCAGGACAGTCCTTTGCAGCCATAGAATTATCTATTTTCATGCCTGTCTTCTCAGGCATATTATAAAACCTTCACAGGAGCAAAGGTCAAGTTGTACTCACTACTGTATTCTGTAAAAAATGTTATCTTCTCATTACACTTAATATAATACAAGCAAGTGGCCCAGTGCATGAATTCATGCACCTTGTAAGGAACTGTAGGCCAAGGTGGGCACAGGGGTGGGTCTTGGTGCATCCTCCGTGCCTCAACCCAGCCCCTCCTGCCACAGCCCCCATCCCCTGTCTGCAGGCAACCCCGCTCCTGCTGCTGCCACTCCCACATGCTGATGGCACTGGTCCTGCTTGCACCTGCTGACAGCGCAGAGCAATTGGGGCCAGCACCAGCAGCGGGTGCAAGCGGGGTTGGTGCCCTCAGCAGGTGCAAGCAGCAGCTGCTGCCTCAATTGCCCCTCAGGAGCAGGGGGAAGTGGAGAAGCCCTCAGTGGTGATCTGGGCTGGAAACCGCTGCTCTCACCCGCTTATAGTGCTGAGAGATTGGGACTGGTGCCAGGCACCAGCAGTGGGTGCGAGTGGTGGCTCCAGCGTTGGCAGTGGGTGGGAGCAGTGGCTATGGCACCGGCAACAAGTTGCGAGTGGGGCTGTTGCCAGCAGTGGGTACAAGAGGTAGCTGCTGGCCCTGATCGCTCCTCAGGAGCAGGGGCAGTGGAGAAGCTCTGAGGGGCTATCGGGGCTGTCACCAGGCACCGGCAGTGGGTGTGAGCAGCAGCTCTGGTGCCAGCAGTGGGTGCGAGCGGGGCCGGCACTGGCAGCAGGTGCAAGTGCCGGGGGGGACTGTGGCATGTAGGTGCAAAGAATTTTCAGTAACAACCAAAGGCTTGCTCCAATGACAGCGAACGGCACCCCACCTTGGTCTGGTGCCCCCACTCACCTGTTCCACCATCCCACCACAGCCAATGCCTGCCATGTTCCTCACACTCCCCCTGGTGGTCAGCACACGTCATAGCGACTGGTTGTTTGGTTGTTCTGCCATTCGGTCTATTTGCATATTAGGGTTTTATATATACAGATAATATCCTTCCATGGTTAATGTAGCCTTGTTCCAGATAGTGTTATCTAGACAAATAAAATATCAGACCAAATGGTCGAGCCTTAATTTGGGGGGCCTAAAAATACCAATGGCAGAATTGTTATACTATGTGATGAAACCAAAACCAAACTAAAAATGTGGTGAATCCTAAAGACCAATAGCTTAATTGTTAAAAGAAAAATAATTTGGCACTGTGTTGGGTATTTGTTAAAAATTTAAGAATTAAGGTTATAATTAGGAGTTTCTAACTCTGAATGTATAAGGTAGAGAGATTGAAGTAGTCAGCCCTTCATGCTAACTTGCTATAATTTATATGACAGTGATTTCATAAACCTGTCACTTTTTTTAAAATCCTCATCTAAGGATATGTTTTTGTTTTTGTTTTTATTTTAGAGAGAGAGAGGAAGGGAAAGAGAAACACAGAGAAAGAGAGAAACATTGATTGGGTGTCTCCCATAAGCACCCTGACTGGGGAGAGAATGTGCAATCTACTCATGTCTCCTGAGCGGGAATTGAACCCACTGCCTTTTGGTGTATGGGACAATGCTCCAACCACCTGAGCCATTGAACCATAACCTGTCACCTTTCAAACAAGCTGATTTGACTGTCATTTCTATCCAAATATTCAGATGTTGCCATCCTATTTCCTTCACCCTGAATATTAAGATCTCACAGTCACTATTTGGTGTTTAAGAGAGATGTAGAGCAAATGGTTAATAATGCACAGCCAACATGATGAACCCCTAGAGGAGTGTATTAGACACAATCAGGCTATTTGCAGCTTAAGGGTATTTTTCATACTAATTAGACTTTGTGAGGTGACAAATAATCAGCATTAGACTTTAAGAATTTAAACTAAAACTAAAAACTAGAAATCAGATTGCTCTTATTTGAAAACTAGAGGTCCAGTGCATGAAATTCGTGCATGGGGGTGGTTTGTCCCTCAGCCTGGCCTGCACCGTCTCCAATCCGGGACCCCTCCAGGGATGTCCGACTGCCAGTTTAGGCCCGATCCCAGTCGGACATCCCTCTCGCAATCCAGGACCGCTCGCTCCTAACCGCTCATCTGCCTACCTGCTTGATCGTCCCTAACCACTCTGCCTGCCTGATCGTCCCTATCTGCTCTCCCTTGCCGGCCTGATCGCTCCTAACCACCCCTGCCTCAGCTCCCGCCACCATGACTTTGCCTAGAAGGACATCCAGAAGGATGTTCAGAAGACATCTGGTCTAATTAGCATATTACCCTTTATTAGTATAGATACTATCATTATTATTTTACCTAAGTAATGCGTTTTGAAAAACAACATTTAGTCCTAATGGGAAACCTAATTATTTTTATGGTTTATTAGGTTATCTGTCACACTGTTATCCACAATGTATTAGTAATATTTCCTCTCTTAACTATAATATATTTTCTCTCAAATATAATCTTTTCAAGTACTGTAGTAAGTAAAATCTTGGGCTTTGTCACAAACAATACACTAATTTCAAACGTGTGTCCATGGTGCATGACTCTGGGACCCAGCTCTACCTAAGGGCCCAGGGAAATAATCAGTTTCATGGAGCACTTACAGCATGAAAATGAGAAGGCTGTCATTAGCACTGAATTCATCAGACAATGAATGCGCCACCCTAGCATGTCACCTGATCTAAATGATACCTATGGAAACCACTACTCATAGGAATATTCTGTATGGACAAAACTTTTTTTCACCTTAGTTAAGTCCAGTGTGTCTCTGTTCAAAACCCTTTCTCTGCTGTGTCTTCTGTTTGTTGTATGTAAAGGCCAGACAAATTTCCTTTTTGAGAAGCTATGAAATACATTTGTAGCCTCCAGTTACCATGAACAAGTTTCTTCATTCACAGCATATGTTCTATAAATTTGAATTAGAAATTGGACTAGTCATAAATGTAATTGCTTATTTATTAGTGTTTATATACATGTAAGTAAGTGAAAATATGAGTTTATATAAGTGCACATTTTGCCCAGCAAGATTATATATCCATCCATATGTCCCTCCCTCTATCTTCATTTTTAATCCTTATTTGCTCAGGCCATCCATAGTCAAAGTAATAAGAAAAAATGTGAGGCTTACTGTGTCAGGCTCTGAATTCCACCCAGAAAATATTTGGCCCCTTTCCTTACTTAATATTTTACTCTCTTATTTTTCCTACAAGACGTTTTACTGTGGAGATCATACTTTATTCTGCCACCTGGGGTCTCAATGTAACTTGCTTTACTTTCAGATATTTCAAGCCCAGAAAGGAATCTTGCCATTGCATTCCCGCCCTATCTTTTTTTTTTCTTTGTACTCCTTCTCCCTTTTTTCATTGGCAAGAGGGGAAAGCTTTTCTCCCAACATATTTTACATTACAGTATAGATTATCAAATCACTACATGGTTAACATGGTCCTTCTAATGTTTGTCGCAAGTCCTTTTCTTACAATCCACAGATTTCCTAAAGAACTTAGAAAAAATTCTCATGGGATTGAATAAAAAGAGTTAGAGTACAACCAGCATGTGTTTTTATAACACACAGAATCAATATGCAAGGAGGGTCCAGCCATCTCAAATATCTCCTGTCTCATTATCCACGTGGGAGCAGTCCGTATGTCCATATAACCTTCCTTCTCTTGTCTTCTGTAGAGTTTTATGAAAGTTTTGTTCTACTCTCAGTTTATTAGACTAGAGTTTTAAACTTCCATAGTTCTGGGATATGTCACCTTCAGAAAGTCTTCTCTGCTTGTCTCAGGAAGTCATACAAATAAGACTCTGGCAACATTTTCATGGGTAATTCATACCAGCAGCCTTTATACTTGAACTTATCATCATTTCTTTATCATCAGGGTAATTATACTGAGGCAGGTAGAAACTTCCAAATCACATAGTAAATACAATGCTGAATTTTATAAAGGAATAATTTAATAGCACTATAAAAATGTGAAATAATACCTTGGGAGGGATTAACAGGTTTGAGGAAATGGATGTGATGAGATAAAGCATTTTTTCTTCAATGGTCATGTCTATTCCAAATTTCTGACATATAGTCATATAGTTACCTCTTCAAAATGGGCCATTGTATTAGGAAGTGAATCAGGGAGGGGCACCATATTAGAAAACTGAGAGGAATAAGAAAGTGTGCACTCTATGGCCACAACTATAATTACATCTATGAAAACAGGGAGGAAGGAAAAATGGAATAGAAAAGGTCAATGAGGTAGTAGGGACATATTTCTAGCAAAATAAGGGATATCAGTCAATTTTACATTTACGATGGAGCTAGTTTGTCTCATGAGATGGTACTTTGTTCAGTTTTGATTCAAAAAATACTACCCAGCTTCAATCTAGAAGCTTCATTCCCACCAGAAGGGTTAGTCTTCCTATTGAGAAAAATAAGTTTCCACTTCACAGTTGATAAGAGTCTCTGCTTCTTGCTGTGAGACTGAGGGGAGAAAGTGGGAATATCTTGTTGACCCTCTTTCATGCTGCACAGCCAGGAAGGGTTGGGAAAGGAAGTCCTATCACGATGCTATTCTTCAATCTCATCACAAGATCGTTTATTTTCCAGCACACACAGTAAGACACAGGCCTGCACTTAACTATTTAACCAGCCAAGGCTAACGCGATTAGGCTCATCTTTTTTTTGACGTCCTGGAAGAGATGGTTGGATGGATGTCAGCTGCCCTGTGGTGATGGAAATGTAGTTCCAGCTGACTGCAGATGTTTTTACAGTTGTCTCTTCTTAGTTTGAAACTCTCCAAACAAATAAAGATTGGCCTTGCAGCTTTTATTTTTAATTTATCCTCAGATGAGAAAACATGTTAGTTGGTTCTGTTTAATGCACTCTACTGATTAATGTATTTCCTTAATTCGATTTAAGCACTTTAAAAGAACATTATTACAATGCAATACCTATTTCTAAAGATTTCTTCTTTTCCATTACTTTCTGAGTCTTTAAATTTGCTTTTAAATCTCTTCACTGCCTAACTGATTAGTTTCCTTAAAGAATACTCTCTTTTTTACCATAATTTCCTCCTTTTTCCCCTTGGAAGTGACTGAGGGAGTGAAGAGTACTTGAGATAATGTGAAGATATTAGCTACATAAAATGAGAAAATAGGAGCTGAGCTATGAATTTAGAAAAGAATTTGTGACACATGGATATATGCCAAAAAGAGACCATCAGAGGAAGCCAGGTAATTAAAATGCTAAGTTACATTTTCCCCTCTGCTATTGGTTTAAGAGAACTTTTCCTCTCATGAAGGGAAATTGCTGCCAATAGCTATTTATTAGCTGAGAAGTGATTTCTTTCCTGCATCAGGTCTAAGACTGAGCCAACTATTTACTGAATACATGAATAAGTGGGGGAAAGGAACAGGGGGGAGAGAGAGAGAGAGAGAGAGAGAGAGAGAGAGAGAGAGAGAGAGAGAGAGAGACTCTTGCATTGATTTGATCATTAGCAGAAACAATCTATTGAAGTTTGCAAAAATTATTTCTACATCACTTTTTTGCCAGTAGGATTGACTGCAATTCCTTGATGCATTTAAGAGAACCTGTTTTTCCTCCAGTTGAGCAATTCGGAGATAAATGAAGATAAAGATGATGCAGCTATTAATCCCAGACCATCCATGAAAGAAGCCAAAGAATAAATGCAAAGGAAACTGTGACTAACCTTGACTGGATAAATCAAATGATGGAGAAAAACCCTGGGGATCCTGCAAACATGGCTCTAACTATGTGCTGCTCTCCTTGGCAGTACTGGGGCAAATCTATCTCAGGGAAATTATTATTCATGGCCATTCATTTGTTTAATTTCTTTATCTAATGATCATTTGATATTGGTTCCACAATCATCATGGGGTCAGATGTCATGAGTTTTGATGACTTATTTGACTTTTGTGAATCTAGCAAGAAACATTCGGAATCTTAATAATGTACATATAATTCCACTTAAAGGAGGCAAGCTGAATCTATGACACCAATGACAGGACAATCAAGACAGTTTATAAACCCTTAATTCGTTCTTAAATTAAAATTTCATGATTTTGATAGCAATTTCGTGGCATTTTTCCCAATAGATAGATTCTTCACATTCACATTTTTAGCACTGCTTCCCAGAACAATGAAGGGGAGCAATTCAGCTATCAACTCATGTTTTATATATTTTTAAAAGGTCTCTACTTTTATTTTAATCTTTCAGAAACTTTTCCTCCTCCTCAAGGAATCTTGAAAATTATTATATTGAATAAGAAAGATCATTTTCCCCTAAAGTCTCAAGTAGAAATTGGCAGAATGCCCTTTCTCATCAGTTAGAAAAGATGTTACTTAAGTAATTGAGTCAGTCTCATTCTTCATCGGTCTAGCAGTTATCTATATTCATGCAGCCTCTTTTTTCTTAGCCTTTGTGAAAACCTCTTTATACAGTTTCATTTCACTTCCATCTTTCCTGCTAATCTTGAATCAAGGAAAAGTGAAATCTTCTCCTGAGTTTTTTGTTTTTTTTTTTTAAAGCAAATTAAGAACACTGGACTATTGATCTTTCCAAACGTCGAATATTGTCCTAATCACGTTGATAAGCCCTTTATGACTGGAGCTATGGGAAGCAACCTCACTTAACTTCTCATCATAAATAGCTTCCTGTTTCCAATTCCAAAAGACTCCTACCTGGACTACTTTTAGACATCCCATCCTAATAAAGACTCAATCTGCATATAGGAAACTTTCCCACATAAATGATTACTTTCCCAATTTTCTTTTGAAAAAATTCCAAATTGTTCCCTTGATTCTGTGAAAATGTGGGCATTTGGTTCACCTTTCAGTCATCTCCTTGATTCTGGGAAGTTCCTAGGGAATAGGAATTATAAAACTAAGGCCTGAACTGTCCTCCTCTTTGTAGGAACTTGAGTTCTTATGGGTCAGTCAACCTGATGTGAAGAAAGGAAAATGGCTTAAGGTGAATTTTAATGGGAGGAACCTCACCGCCCTGAAGGGTAAGGGCAAAAAGCTTTAGGTACACAGACATCTGACAGGAGGTATTAGTTGAAGTGGAAAGTGAGAGGGGATGAAGTGGAAAATTAAGCGTAAAAATAAAAGGAATGTATGATCAAATTTTTATATTCTGAGAAGCTCTAAATATAGCTTAAAGAGTGTTTTAAAGCCACATGGGCCATGCCAGTATATGACTGGGTACTGGAGCAAGGCCTGGCTGGTTATCATAGCTGAAACCTTCCCATGGAAATTTTAATGATCTGTTAAGATAACAAAAATATTTTATTTTGTATAGACATAAGATAGAAAGAATGCGTGTTCTGAAAAAAACACAACAAAAGTATTTCTCTGTGGAAATACTGTGGAAAGTTAATTTACCAATAGTACATTTCTAGAGCATTCAGAGAGATTCAAGTAGGGAGAAAGTTTACTTTTGCCTCAACCTTCAAGCTAATTTAAAACTTAAAATAACGCTATGCTTTATTGATTTCTTTTAGCATAATGATCATGCTTTATGTGTGTCCTAAGACTTCCAGGCCTCACTCACACTCAGCAATGGGACACAACTTCTACATACTAGATACATGCTACCCTCTTCTATATCCTTAATTTTTATCTTTCCTTTCATGATGGCTAATTTTATGTGTCAAAAATTTTATGTGCCACTATGCCCAGCTATGTGGTTGAACATTATTCTGGATGTTTCCATCAGGGTGTTTTTGAGTGAGATTAAGCATTTAAACCAATGGATATTACTCTCCATAATGTGGGTGGACCTCATCCAATCTGTTGAAGAAGTGAAAAGACTGACCTCCCTCAAGCCAGAGGATAGGGGAAGTCTTTTCAGCAGACATACTCCCCCACTTCTCCCCACCAAAAATAGAAAAGTACAGAGAAACAACAGAGGCCCTTATCCTATATAATAAAAGCCTAATATGCAAATTGACTGAATGGCAAAACAACCAGTTGCTATGATGCACATTGACCATCAGGGGCAGGCGCTTGAAGCAGGAGCTACTCCCTGGTGGTCAGTGCGTTCCCACAGGGGGAGCACAGCTCAGCCAGAAGCCCTGAGCCGGCAGTGCTAAGGATGTCCGACTGATGGCTTAGGCCTGCTCCCCAGCAGTAGGACATCCCCCGAGGACTCCCGAACTGCGAGAGGGTGCATGGCGGGCTGAGAGCCCCCTTCTCCCAAGTGCATGAATTTCATGCACCAGGCATCTAGTTGTATAGAAGATTTAAAAGCCTTTATACTCATTATCTTTTTAAAAGAACTTAAAAGTAGCATTAGAAAATAGATTAAGACATTAGAACCAAAAAGTATTACTAGGAATAGAGAGGTATGGAGCTCTGCCCTTGTATTTTACCTCAAAATATAAGGAAAGCAGGAAGGGAAAAGAGGCTGGGAGTCCTCAGAAGGGACCCCTCTATCATGACCAACAGCAAGAAGGTGAGCAGAATTTCAAGGAGGCAGAAATCTTGAATGAAACTCTTTAAATCTCTCTTACAGACAAGGTTTGGAATAATAACCTTCAAGTTCATTTCAGTGTTTGAATTTCAGGGTAGTTCTCTTTCAGTATCCAAATGCAATCTCAGCTTCCACCTATGTCAAGGCCCATTTAGTATTAGCTTTAAATTATTTTATTGAGTAAAGTAATTTGCTTATGTTTTGAAAAATCTCTTTACTCATTATTGTTAACATAAATAGTATTTGATGTAGAATAAAACTTAAAATTGGTTAAGGTGGAAAACTGCCTTTTTTTGTTAATCCTTACCTGAGGATATTTGTTCCATTGATTTTTAGAGAAAGTAGAAGTAGAAAGAGAGAGAGAGAGGTGAGAGAGACAAATCTGTTGGCTGCATGAATCCCCACTGGAGCAGGGGATCAAACCTGCAACCTAAGCACATACCCTTGACCAGGAATGGAACCCGAGACCACCCTTCAGTGCATGGGCTGACACTCTACCACTGAGTCACATCAGCCAGGATGGAAAACTGCCTTTTTAATTAGTATAACAGTAAACACTTTCTGCATTCTGAGATGTGAGCAGGAACTTGCTTGGGGTGCTCACCCTTTATTCTGTGAGGAGACTCTTAGTGAGCTTTGGAATCCAGAAGATGTGAAACATGGACCTACTCAGAGGTACTGGGGGGATTTGCTTTAGACAAATACTCTAAGTGTTCTCTTTTTAAAAATATAAATTGTCTTGCAGTTCTTACCTCCTGCATTTAGAGGAATGCTATATTTCTTACAAATGGAGATGGGTCCTACTCTTTTAAAAATTGTTGTTTGTCCTAGGGATAAGGTAGGGGTGTGTGTGTGTGTGTGTGTGTGTGTGTATAAGGTAGGTGTGTGTGTGTGGGTGTGTGTGTGTGTATAAGGTTGGTGTGTGTGTGTGTGTGTGTATAAGGTAGGTGTGTGTGTGTGTATATAAGGTAGGTGTGTGTGTGTGTGTGTGTGTGTGTGTGTGTATAAGGTAGGTGTGTGTGTGTGTGTGGATAAGGTAGGTGTGTGTGTGTGTGTGTGTGTGTGTGTGTGTGTGTACTCATGCAGGTGTACGTGTACTTTCTGTGTAGGAGATAATTAGAGAAGTTGAGGAGAGTCACTGAACAACAGCAAGAAAGAGTGAGGAGGCCATTCTTTACCTCTGGCCACAAAGGAGACAAAGTACTAAAAGCTCTCTGGCCACCCTGCTGGATACCTACATGGCCTCTCTGCTGTCCCACCATCCCTCCCGGAAGCCTGCCTCAGGGCCCTTGCATGTGCTGTGCTTTCGTCTTGAAACACTCATCTTCTAATTAGCTTTATGTAAACCCCCTACATGCTCAGAGGCCTTTGCTTAATTATATGTTCTTAGTGAGTCCTTCCCTGAAAGACCCCATTTAAAACTGTAAGCCCTCCTGAATACCTATTCTCTTTTCTTGCTTTATTTTAGTTATTAACTCAATATTTTACTTATATGTTGTTAATACACTATGCTCCAAAAAGTATACATTCTATGAGGGCACACGGTTTTGATCTTTTAAAATGTATTACTATGCCCTAATGTCTAGCTTTTTTGCCTAGCATTACTACGTGTGTAAATAATTTTGAGCCAAAATCATGTTCCCACATTCTTGTTAAGAACTGCACACAGGTAAGAAAAACTTTAAGCTAGAATGCTAGAAGAAATAAAACTTATCTGCATTACAGCGTGTGTGTTATAAAAGAGATTTATAGGGATGTTCTGTATATTCTTGACAAAGAACAGAATGTCATAAGAAAATTGAAATTCTGTAGATTGGAATGTTCCATCCTAGATCAGATCTGGAGAATTTCTTTTATCGAATATGGATATTTGGGAAGGCTAAAGCTGGGTGGGCTGTGTATGCCAATGGTTCCTGCATCCTTAGACTCAGGGATAGGCAATCCTTGTTTTGGTGATGGTATAGAAACACTTAGGGAAGCTTCGGTTACTCTTAAATGGCAATAAATGCCAGAAAAGTGATCAACTATGACCCCCTCAAGCAAAACAATCCACAGAAGTGTCATTTCATACTGTGTATAGTGTATTTCAAAGTAAAAAAAGATATAGTTTGGTTCACTTTTTATACAAATATAAGAAGTACCATTGCACTCTTATGAAATAGCCAATATTAGAAATATGTTATATATTCTGTAATTGGGGGAGGAAAGGATGTGGACAAAGAACAAAATAAATGGGAAGGGAGGGGAGAAATCAAGTAAAAGGCCCTCTAGGGGAGCCCATTCACCCGCTCACTATTCTGACCTCTGTGTCTCTTAACTGCCACCACAGCTTCCTATGGGAGATCGCATATTTATGACCCACTATCAACCTAAATTCCAGACCCTTATGGTGACACATAATCACATTAGAAGATCATTTTGTGCTTTTAAATAAGTCACAAGACAATCGGGTGGAGAAGGCCTGGGAGGGGCGAGTGTTGGGTAGAGGGGGTCAGTGGGGTAAAAACGACAAAGGGGACATCTGTAATTCTTTCAATAATAAAGATAAATTTAAATAATAATAATAATAATAATAATAAACAATAATAATGTCAAAAGAAATTCAGCAGGCCCAAGCAGGACTCACCATCTTCTCCATCTAAAAGTGCTATATTTCTCCTTTCTTATGTCACCTCAAGGTGATGTTTTATACTTCCCTTTACATTAATTTAATTGTCAGATCTTGTTGAACTTGCTATTAAACTCTATTTTTTAAACTTCAATTTTATACTCTCTCTACTACTAGGACTTGATAATTTCATTGGGCCTATTGCAACTATCTCTTTGCTTCCAGTCTCTCTTTCCAACTGGGTTCTACTATAAGAATTACTTTTTCTGCCCAAAGTTCTCAATCTTTCATGTGCTGTGGCTTTCCCATACACAACACACTCACATGGACGTAGCCAGATATTCACCCTCCCGCCCCACAACTGTACGCAGAAATAAAACAAATACAGCACTGCTGCTTTTTGGGGTGTGATAGTCATTAAAATATTTTAAAACCATGAAAGTAATGCAATCAGCTATTTGAAGATTTAAAAAATATCATTTAACTGGAAAAATAAATAAATTAGCAATTTTGATTTTAAACATTTTTATTTTTATATGAAATAATTCAAACATACCAAAAATCAATGAAAATAACATAACAGAAATCCATGTATGGACCACCCAGATTTAACAGCTGTTAACATTTTGCTATGCTGGCTTCAGAGTTCTCTTCTTTGTTTTAAAGAAAAAAAAATAACTGAAGCTGGGCGTCCATCCATACCCCTTCCCTGCCTTTCTAGAGGCTGAAGGTTTGTGTATCATTCTGCATATGTTTGTATCCTATGTGTGTTTATACTGATAAGCAATTTATTTTATTGTTTTTTAAATTGTTATTTAAATTGTATCACAAAATATTTACCCTTTTGCACCTGACATTTTATTGTCAACATATGTGCTGATACATGTTGATATAGTTCATTTAATAAATCTTCGTATGGGATTCCAGTATTTGAACAAACTCATTTATTTATATATTCCCCTCCAGAGGGACAGTGATGTCCCAGTTTTATCGTTATTTCACTGTTAGAAACAAATTCCTTGTGAATATCCTTGTGCACATGTGGCTGACTTCACATCTCGAGCACAGAGACAGGGTTACGTAAAAGTGGAGCTCCTACATTTCAGTAATACCCCTCTTTAGCGTTACTAGGAGCTTTGGAGCTTTGGAGATGGCTCTAACAGGAGGCATGTCAAGACATTTGTGTGAACAGAAATATTACATGATAAGAAAAAGAGACAGAGTATAAGGGTAATATCAGATAAAACATTTACCTCACTGCTTCCTTCTTTGATGGGCTATGAGAGATGCTGTTTCTGGAGATGGCCAGGGAGATGATGCAGGGAATTATTCTAAAGGAGGCAAGAGGAACTCTGGGAAGGGAGAGCATCTGTGAGAGGATAGCAGCAAAGAGAAATCACAGAGAATTGAAGAGTGACAGTTTAAGTGGCTGTCTCAGGAGAGAACTAATGAGTAGTGACAGTTACATTGTGGCAAATAGGAAAGGACGGTAAGAACATGGGACAAGGAATAGTTGGTTGTCCCTCAGGTCCTGAAGGAATTCCTTTATAGAGGTTGATGACTCACAGGCAACTTTATCTGATGTGAACAAGCCCAGAAACCAAGGAGAATGTGGTCAGAGAGAGTGAAGGCACATGCCCTCATCAGCATTTGTGAGTGCCAGTCACTGTGAAGACAAAGACAAGGGACATAGTTCTAGCCCCGCAATTTTCAGCCTTTTGCATCCCATGACACATATAAACTAATTACTAAAATTCTGCTGCACACCAAAATATGTGGGTTGTTTTTTTTTGCCAATCTGACAAAAAATAGGAATAATTTCAATTAATTTACAATGAAAGTAATGATAGTAATTATCTACTCTTTTTGCTCCAAAGTGACTTCTAAAATATCAGGTGCCTGTACTTGTATATAAGAATTTCTGATACCAAGAATTGACCAATCAAACGCAAACTTGTTATGCGATGTGACCAATAAGATGAGACTCTATTATATGGCCTTTATATTTATGGTACAAGACAAAGCATTTTCATTAGACAGCTATTGTTGTGTTGGCTTTTGTATTTTTCTATTTGAAAATCTAAGGGAAAAGAGATTAGTGCCCTGACTAAATAATCAGGTATTGCATGTTTTAAAAATTCTTGAGGCACATGGGTTGAAAATCACTGTTCTAGCTTGTCGAGGAGCTGAGTTTGTTGTGGGGTCTTGGAGGTAAACAGGAAGTGAACAACACTACAGAAATATGTAAGCACAACATTGTGGGCGTGTGTACAAGGGACTTTGACTTCCCCTGGCTTTCACCAGGAATGCTTCATAGAAGACATGAGGTTGGTGAGCCTTGATGGATGGTGAAGGCTGATAATGGTGTTAGAGCCAAAGGCATTCCAGGAGGTTGGACACATCGGTTTTTAGGTATTTGGGTGAACTGAAGGGAGACACCTGAATGCTACGGTTATACAATGGCAAGGCCCTTGAATATCGGGCTGCAGGTATTAGGTAAGTCTTCTGGTCTTGAGCCTTTGAGAGAGAACCAAATGGTCCACTCTGAAGTAGTCAGACAGGAGTTAGAGGTGTATGAGGTCCTGGCTTCTTGATTAGGACAGTGTTCTGTTCTTTAGATAGCGGGACCTACAGGATGGTTCTGTGGGTGGTCACTGAAAAACTCATCAGGACTGATCTTAACAGAGAAGAAGGGTTCCACCTCAACAAAGTCTATAAAACAGTGTTATAAACAGTGTCCTACTGACAAATGCCTGGCCATCCATGTAGTTCATTTAGGTTGGTGTGTGTATATTTCAATTAGCAAAACCAATATAATTTTCATGTTAACTCACTATTATTATGTGTCCCCTTGTCATCCTCTGAGAATGTCAAAGGACAGAGTGTTAGGAAAATGGTGGAAGGAAAAGCTGAGCTGAACTTTTGTCCATCAGGCTATTAACCTTCGTGTGTTTTTTAAATATAGTTATTTCATTATCTCTAACATGCGGAAAACCTTTCATTATGTATTATTGTAAAGTGACATGTAGAAGATGTGAATTTTGATGAAAAGTGCCCCCTTGATAGATAAAAGAGGGTGCCAATCAGACCTAGAGAAATAAGGTGTGAAGGATCACCCCCGTTCCTCTGTCAGTCCATTTTAACTGTGTTCTGTGATGGAGTGATAGGGCTGTAGATAAGGGGAAACAAATAGGCAATCTGTGTGGACTTAAGGCTTTTGATCACAGATAGCACCTAGCAACTGATTCTGCACTGACCTTAGAAGTAAACAATACCGGACCAGAATTGCTTGATAGTTTAATAAATGATCTATTAAAATGAGGAGTTTGAAAAGCCAATGGTCGTATTAACATGACCATTAATACTAAAATAGATATGTTTGCTTTAAGTGTTTTAGAAGGGAAGAGGATACTTGAAAAAGGCCCCTGAAGAATTAGAAAGCTTGTATCACAAAACAAAGACATTTAAAGAGATATTTTTATGGTCATAGATTTACTGGTCTTATATTTCTTATGTATGAACCATATTCATAACTTCGAATCTTTCTATGTGCCCTATATCAAATTTTCTCAGACTATTTGTGGTGAGAAGCCAGATTTGCAAATTTTCAACTCATGGCGAAACCTTGTATTTGTAAAATACGAAAGAAGTAAAGTACTAGAAATATTTTTTTAAAGTATATAAAATACAAGCCTCACTTTTTTATTGCTGGATTTGAAGACATAAAATCACGCTTTCAACGTGTTCTAAACATTTCTAAATGGTTACTTTCAATTTTAGTACCTGTCTAGTCAAAGACAGGTAGTGGTTTTGGACTGGCACCTTAGAACTGACAAGCATGGTTTATATGTACAAACTCTCTGAGCTGGGAGGCCTTCAGTCCAACGCTGTCATGTTCACGGAGGCTCTGCCAGGCAAGAACAACATGCTGTTTCCTGGGGAAGCCGTCACAATGAGTAAAACCCACTTCCCATCCCTGAGGGCTCACAGTCTGATGCTGAATTCCTGCTGAATCAGGTGCAGGTAACTTCAACCCTCCGTAATGTGGTTGGAAGCCTTTTTAGTTCCATAATTACTTTTAAAGTTAAATAACAAATCTGACCACTTAAAAATGCTTTTGTCCCCCAAATCTGTTTCTATAATGATTATTTTATTGAATAATTATCCACATGCATTCCAGTTCAAATCTTAGATCTTTTAAATATATTTGTATTTATACTTAGAAATACCACTGTCGTCCTTTCATTGTAGATTTCTTTTCTTGATATTCAGCAAGCAAAAAAAATATATATCCTGGTACCTTCTCCTTTGCTGCTAAACTTTACTGTGTTTATTATTTCAATGTTATTTTGAATTCTAATACTATTGCTAAAAGTGATAATTATATCTCTTAGATTATTATTGGTTTGTTGAATAAGTGTATACTTTATTATCTATGTTGCAAAGTTAAAAATATTAAATCATACCAGATCACAAGTGGGGTGCTTACAAAATCACATTTTATTAAGTTATAAAATGGAAATGTAATTATTCATTGATTAATATTTCATTGAAACACCACAATTATGTCTGTGCCCATGTGCCTTTGTTATGACCTCCAGTCCTAGTTCATATTGACTCAGATTACATGGAAATGTGATAGGAGACAATAAAACTTTATTAGTGAAGAAAGATGATGCCATATCAGCCCTCTAATTTACCAGGCCATCATCATAGGAAGAAATTATAAAACTTTGACAACATTTTGCTTCACAACGGTATGTGAATTATTATCTAGCTCTATGTGCTTTCCTCAGAGCTTGCAAATTGATTTTTGGATGATTTGTTCTGGTTTTTCCAGGTAAGAAAAATAAGCTGACGCTTGTAGTTCCAGGATCATTGCTCATCCCATTTTTAAATATAGACACTGCATTTGCCCTTTTTAAGTCCTCCAGCGCTTCGCCAGTGTCCTCCTCGAATTCTTAAAATAATATCTGGTTACCTGATGAATATTTCAGCCAAGTCTTCTGACATATTAATCTTCTAGTTGCATGCATTTAAACAAATCTATTCTTTCAAAATGCTTCTTTTTTTAGTAGAATAACACAAGAAGACAACTAATAGGATAAAGATTGAAAAACATTTACTTATAGGAGCCTATTTGGCTCCGATAAGAGAAGAGAACACCAACCAAGTTGTGACAGGCAAGTTCCACTAAGGCTATTTTTATTCTTTCTTACATAAACACTACATCATACTCAAATAGTGGCATCCCAATTTCACGCTCACTCCCATGATGAATGCAAAAAATGAACAGCACTTGTCACTCCTGCCAAAATTTCAACCAGAATTGCAAATACATGTGACCCATAGAGAAGACCAGGCCCTGGGCAAGAATTGGCTCAGCCCACCAGGACTAGAACTGACAAGTAGGGGCTACTGAAAGGGACCATGGGATCTGTAAGGGCAGAGACTGTGTTTCTGCAAGAGCCCCAGAACATTTAATCAGTGGTGAATGAGCAATTGCATGGTATGGGAAGTCAGTTCTGCTTGGGGTTGGCTCAGGTGACCCTCAGGCCTTACCTTACCCTCTGGGAGGTGTAGATTCTTTCCAACTTTTGTTATGAGGCTCTCAGATGTTCTGCCTTGAAATCAACTCTGTGTTCAGACTCACTGTGAAGATGGAATTCAGTATAGAGCTCTTTTTAGATTTTCATGAACCCCTGAACCTCTCCCATTCTTCCTAATGAAGGGCTTGGACCTTCAGTGAGGCCTGGGAATCTACATGAAACTTCAAGGTGATTTGCAACCACAGGGCCTTCAGATTCATATATATCCTATCTAATAAAGAGGGAATATGCAAATTGACCCTCACACCATCGCAAAGATGGTAGCACCCACAGCCAATAAGGAGGGAATATGCTAATTTACTGCCACACCCTCAAAGATGGCGGTGCCCATAACCACAAGATGGCAGTGTCCAGTCCCCTGAGCCCCACCTGGGCAGCAGGCATGCAGCAAGGCCGGGCCCACCCCCAGGTGGGCCCAGCCACCCCAAGTGCCTGCCTCAGGAGACTCCAAGTCCCTTCAGCCCTTCAGCTGCCCAGGGCCAGCCTGAGGTGCAGAGCCACCAAGGCTCAGGAAACCAGGACCAGCCGAGGCTTGCGCTGCTGGCAGTGGCAGCAGCAGAGGAGTGATGGAGCATTGTCTTCCCCTAATTGCTGGCTTGCCTCCCACCCCTGAGGACTCCCAGATTATGAAAGGGGGCAGCCTGGCCTGAGAGACCCCCCTCCAGTGCATGAATTTCCATGCACTGGGCCTCTAATATATATATATATATTTATATATTAGTGTTTTCTGGCACTATTCCTGAAAAATAGATGCTGAACTAGTCATCTGGCAAGCTCAGTTTATAGGTTAATTCACTTATAAAATATTTAAGAAAAGAATATCTGTTTCCTGAAGCATATAGACATCTACATACATAAATCTGGCTACTTGGAGCAGATTTATGTATGCAACTTCCTCCCAACTCTACATTTCTGGGAGAAATAGAATGCATGTTTTCTAGGCTTTCCAAACCATCTGGAGTTGAGGGGATGGGGAAGCAACATTTACTGAATGAAGTTCCAAATCTTTCTGTTGAAGCCAACCTTTTCTACCCCCACACCCCATTTTTGTAGCAAGAGCAATAGGTAGAGGAGAGGTATAACATATGTCATTAAGTTTAAATACCAAACAGTACTTCTATCATGTTCCTTCTGCCCTAATGAGCACATTATTGATAATCTATTTCTATTAAAATATGAAAAGAGCACTTATCACATAGGGATGCATCAATTATACCCAAGTTCCTAGTGATCAATGAGCAGATAGTCACATATTTAGCATACTTGGAGACAGTTCTAAATGGCTTAGTAGTTTGAGAGAGTTAGGTAACTATGGTTAATATGCTTTTGTCTTCATGTATTTACAGGTTTAAAACTCCTTCTATTAGAGGAAATGAGCAAGTATATTTGGCAACACCAAGTATTTTAAATTTCATTTGGCCCTACATGAAAAACAAATGTTTCTGTTTTCTCATTACTGATGGCCATTCCTGTGTTTAATTTGGGGCAATACTGATTAAAATATATAGGCATTTTTGGTTAAACGTATTATATATGAAAATCCTGCAATTACAACTCTGTAGCATTTTTATTAAGAGTTTAGTTGTAGTTTAAGGAATCTACAGGCACTAGTTTTGTACCATCGAGGAAATTTAAATCTTCCACTAAAAAAACACACAAAGAAATGGAAGAGTAGAGATAAAGGTAAAAGAAGGGAGAGAGAGAGAGAGAGAGAGAGAGAGAGAAAGAGAGAGAGGAGGCTTGTTTCATCTTACACGTAATTGCTTTGAAAAGAAATGGGCACTTGGCATGCCCTGAACTGAAGGTGACCTGGCAGGGCCAATAGTAAGCAGCATTCTGTTTTGTAATTGAATGACCCTCACATACTTCTATCAAGGTGTCTGAGGCAGTTTTCCTCTTTCATACAAATCGCATGGTGACCTTTGCTCCCCAGTGGTTTAAATCACATTCTTAAGGGATTAAACTGTTATGACAAAAGAGGAATGTTTAGATACTATGCTTTGCAGCTCAAAATTTGTCAGATTAGAAACTGTGTATTTTATAATCTTCAGATCAAAGCAGTTCTCCATCAAAGCTTTATGTCTACTACAATATTTTCCCAACCTTTGTTGAACCTGAATTGTTTTGGATTATCTCACATCGGGTTCACTGAGTATGCCTAGACTAATGTGGAGGGCAAAGCTTTCTTCCAAATATTTTAAACATTTCACGTGTGCAGGGCTTGGGCACTAAGCACCGGGTTTTCGTTTACGGAGTGGTACAGCCTGCCTTGACAGTCTTTTTAACTCTAGTTTTATATGAGATGCTTTTTGAGATTAGTATGACAGATAAAACCCTATAGGGCAACCATTTATCTTCCATTAAGAACCATGCTCACTTTCTTTAACCGGCTGACCGAAGTGCTCTGTAAAGAGGCCTTTTTATAGAGTTTTTACATCTCGATGGCCTAGGTATCATTACCCTGTTGGAAAAAGAACAGTTCAATTTTCTCAGAAGAATGGTTCGTCAGAGCAGAGCAGTTTGTCTTTATCCATCTCTAAATCCAGCAATCATGTTTCTCAAACAGGCACAAAGCAATGATCATTCAAAGTTCAAATTGCCAATTAATTTAGATTCTGTTCTCTGAATTCCTTTTTTATTGTACTTCCATAATCCAGTATGACATGCATTAGGTCAGCTTGATGGTATTTTTGTATGTTACAGGAGAAAAATCATTGCAATCTTTCCTTAATGGAAGATGTTTTAAAAATCATATCCACTGATGGATAAAATGTTTTTAGAGAAAACCAAAATTAAGATTAAGTGCTTGAAAAAAAACACCTTTTTTTGATATAACGAAAAAGAATGCAAGGATGTAGCATGTGACAATATAATTCAACTGCATTTATTTCTGCACTTACGATATCTTTCACTCATATATCATAAGCTATCATGTACATTGTCGAAGAGGCAAATAACTTATACTAGAAAAGGAGACCATATAGGTACATGAATGCTTGTTTTCCCTCAGACCATTGCCTTTATTGTAACATGCTGGTATATTTTTCAAATGAGTTCATGAGGACCAGTTTTGATAAAACGTCATCCTGTTTAATTCATTGTGTTACTCATAGAATTACCTTCATCACATGAAACCCACAGGAGGACTTGCTTTCTGCTTTTAGTATTTGGAAGAGTTGTGAGATATTTTTAGCACCTGCTTTTTTTATAACTTAAAAACACTGTAGCTCCAAATCTGATCATTTCTTCCTCTCTTTCTGATACTAAAACACTTTAATCCAGGCTTGCTATTTAATTCCAGCAAGGTGCAGAGGAACCTGTGGCCTCATTGTGAATCTAACTTTACTCCAGTTTCGCTTTTATCTTTCAACCTTTCATGCTACCTTTAGATTATTTTTATTACCTATATTAACTTTATTTTGTTATAGTGTATGCATTAACCTACTCTTGGGAACCAGGAAATGATAAATAAAAAATAGAGTTTATATTTGTGTGTGTGTATAATTATGTGAAGGAAAGGAAAAAATTGAAAATGGCTAGACACATGGACATGATTTGAGTGTGCAGTTGTATTGGTCTAGAGTGGAGTCCAAGAGTCTCTTATTTTAGTGGGAGATGTACGTCAACGTTTGCCTGGCCAGACTCTTCCAACATGTCTGGGGACGTTGCCTTCACTCCAAACTAGTCAGTTGGGCAGCAATAAATCTTCTCATGCAAAAGTGTCTACTCTCATGAAAGAAGTTTCATGGAATTAGATATATACACTTCCTGTTTTTGAGGATCCAGTGCTTTGGAGAGAGAGAGAGAGAGAGAGAGAGAGAGAGAGAGAGAGAGAGAGAGAGAGAGACTCAATACATAAGAAAAAGTTTCTATCGATACAAATGCCATTATGTGAATATACAGATAATTATTTGTAGTGTTACATGTGTATCTTTATACCTACATGAAAATGAGCTACTGGGGTGGGGTGGTGGAGGAAAAAGGAACTGGGAAATTCTAGGTAAAACTCTTGGAATCCTAACTTAGGGTTTAAGGAGAATATGGGAAGCACTCAATAGGATAGGATATTTGTCATGCCTGGATGACATAGCTAGATTTAGCATACCTGGATTTTCTCCAAGTTAGGATCATTACAAGTTTAAGTTGATTCAGTTTAGGAAATTTTTTAAAAATAAAAAAAAAATGGAAGAGATGTTTAAAATTATAGAATGCAGGAAATAACCATTTATTAATTTGAAACATAATACCTATAATTACTATTTATTGAGTAGTATTTTGTCTTGCTTTCCATTTTATAGCCATTATTACATATAATCCTATGACTATCCTGAGATGTACACATTCATATTTCCTACTTATAGATTAAACATACACCCAGGCACACTTACGTATGGTCATTCAGCAAATAATGACAAAACAAGACTTGAACAAGTCTATCTGATTACAAAAACTGTCTTCTTAACCACTCAGTGATATAGTCATAGGTTTTTTATGTTGATTTCTATAAATAAACACCACTTTGTTTCATCTTTATTAAAATTTGCCTATTCTGGCTATTTCCATAAATTAATCATATAACATGTGGTCTTTAATGACTTACTTCTTTCATTCAGCATAAGCGTTATCCTATAACACAAAAAATAAATATAAGCATTATTATTATCACTAGTAGTCCTGCGCATGAATCTGTGCGCCAGTAGTTTGCTTATAGCTTGCTGCTGCCCTCCAGTAGCTCTCCACATGCTGCTCCGCCCTCCTATAGCTCCCTCCACCCCTCCTGTCCCCTCCCCCCATAGCTTGCTTCCCTGCCCCCTCCTGTAGCTCCTCACTGCCTGCTTGTAGCGCTTGTAGCTCCCTGCCCCACCCTCCTGCTGATCCATGATCCGGTTGTTATGCAGTCATTACACTTCACAGCGTAACGACAATTTGCATATTACATCTTTATTATATAGGATTACGTTTATGCACATTGCATCTATTTCTGCCCCATTCCCAATCACTTTGCCTGTGATACATAATACAAAAAATAGTATTTTTAAAAGTATTTTAATATTTCAGTGCTCAAGGTGTGCTCTGTGAACCATCAGCATTGTCAATATCTCCTGGGAGCTTTAAACATGCAGAATCTCAGTCCAGACCCCAGATTGAACACATTGTGACAAGATCTCCAGGTGATTCTTATATTTGAGGAGCAAGATTTTGACAGTACAGATGTTAATAATACCTAACATTCCCCCGAATGGCTTTTGTCCTCATCCACACTAAAACCCAAATGACTTTCTCTGGCTTATTTCTCCCCCTTTTCTACAGACAGCCTATGAGAAAGGTCATTGCTCATATTCTTCCTTTTGTTTTAATATAAATTTTCATTTCCATATTCTTACTGTAGAGCTCATCTTACTTGCTACCTTCTCTTCCACTGGACACTATGCCTTCCTCACTTGAATACCCTGGGCATAAAGTCTCATATATTTATGATCGCTAACAGGCTGCAAGATACCAGAGCATTTTCTTCTTCTTTGTAATTTTTGCCATACCGGGGACATTTGCCTGCCCAGAGTGGCGGCTTGAAAGCAGGTTTAGTGAATTGAAGGGAACCAGAGTTTTCAGGAATGTAAATTTGGTTCTAGGAATGCTCAGGCCCACTGTCTTCTAGACTCAGATTTCCTCCTCATAGAAACATTGCTATTCCTCTTGTACATATATCTCTTTCTTGATACACAGGCATATCAACTTTAAGAAGAAAGAAGCTCAGTCCAATTGAACCATTTTCCTTCCAATTTCTTATAAAAGCTGTGATGAGTTGATTTTACATCTTAATTTCATAGCATTTCATGCTACATTTTGCAACTTGAGATTCAATTTTCTGCTCAGTCTTCATATTCAAACTATTTTCTCTTGAACAAAAATAAAATGGCTCACCATTCAAAATGTACTTAGCCATGTAAAATAGAAGAATTAAGGCATGTGAGCATTTTTAGTCAAATTATCACAGTAGCCTGTGAACATTGGTTACAAAAATAGAACTACAAGAAAACCTAAAGAAACCCTATGTCATCAAAGAAATGCAATGTGTGCTTTTCAGTTCAATGTACCAAGAAATAGCAATTTACATAATCTGAACATTTCAACTGAAGAACTTCTTAAACATGAATCAAACATTAGAGTTAATATGGAATGATTTCATTTTTTATGATTCTCTATAAAACTTTTTATATTAGTTTTATTTGTTCAGTGGAAGCATTTTTAGGTCTAACAAATGTTTGCAATACTGAAGCATTTATTTAATAAAATAAATCAAGTTCTTTTGCTTTAATGTTACCTACAAAAGCATGTCTTGACTTGTTGGGCCACAAAAAAAATACTAATAAATTGATTTGTCATATAGATGAAATATTTGGACACGAAGAAACTAGTTGTAAGAAACAAATATAACTTGAGTTTTCTAGAATACTTTCTCCTCCTCTGCTTTAGAAGAGCAATATATTCAGAATGAAGGGAATTTGGGGAACTCTCCTTGAGGTTAGCTGGAATACTGGTAAGTTTTTAAAACAATGTTGAGCTCTTCATACTTGACTAGCACAAAGATAATTATTTGTCACAGCTGTTTCTGCTTTGGGGAATGATAGAATTAGGAAATTGTATTTTCAAACAGATACAGTTTATTACTTTCCTTGTTATTTTAAGCAAAAGTCAGCGTATAACTAAACGGAAGTGTTTGGTTTTCTTTCTTTTTTCTTCTGAGTGAAATTAATAGGTTTATGTACAGTAGCCACCATTCTATGTCGTAAACTTTTCAAGCTTCACAATAAGATTAACCCAAACTCCTCTTAACGCAAATGCATCAGCACCTGGTTAGCTTATTTGAGGCCTTGATAATTGACTCATCTGTCCTATTAACCAAGTTTCATTATGTACTCACATTCTTAAAGGCACTGGGCCAGATAAGATTTGCAACATTTTTATTAGAACTGGGTTTCTGCTGGAGAAATTTACAAATTGTGGGAGAACAATTTTCTAATTCATGCAGGTACCTACTGGTCAAAGTTAAATACCATACCCTTTGGGTTTAGCTCAAGAGTGTGTATTAGTTATAGAGTCAAATAGTGTCTGGATTAATGTTTGTAATACTAGGCTTTAGGAAAAATGTTCATGGTGTGTGAATTACTCATCCTTCAGTATGTTTGTCATCAGGATCTTGTAAGTAAGCTTCCATGACACCATTTTCTTAAAACTTTCTGTATTGGCAGCTAATATTTTTATGGAATAGCTCATATGGACATTGTGTACTTAGGGTAAGGAACTACAACATCATCTAGATGACTATAAACTTATTTAAATGTTGACAGATATGGTATTTATAGAATATATTTAAACATATATATTATAAATATATTATAAATATAGTATATATATATATTATAAATATAAACACATCTGTATTTGTCTTTTTTATATATTACTAGAGGTCCAGTGCACAAAATTCTTGCAAGGGTAGGGTCCCTAGGCCTGGCCGGTGATCAGGGCCAATGGGGCCTTCCCTTTCGGCTGCTGGCCAGGGCCTTCCTTTGTTCCACACCACACCCTGGTGGTCAGCGCACATCATAGTGAGCTATTGAACTCCTGGTCTCCTGGTTGAACTCCTGTGGGGACAATTTGCATATTAGCCTTTTATATGTACAGATGCCTCTTTAAAAATTATAAATATTTAGTTAAACATTTAGTCAACTCTCTTTGAATAAAGATATGTTATATTGGAAAGGATGACAATTACATCATATATGAACTACTTATTGTATCCATTTAGAATCTAAGAGAGAAAACTCAAAAAGGATCAAGATTAATGACATCAAAGCTAACTTATACTCATTGGTTTATTTATAAAAACAAATAAAATATATGCTCATTTAATCAAAAGCCTTAGACCAAGACAAAACTTATAGTAAATAAAATATTTAAAAAATCATTGATACCAGCTAGATGATAGCTTTTTGTTATCAGGTAATATAACTCTAATTTAATTTCATTAGAATACATGAAATATATACATTGAGCCCATGAATGTCTGATTCCCTGTTAGTGTAATTAAGATAACATGGAATCCAACTAAACTCTCCCAAAGTGAAATGTGCTGAAGCGTAGAACTATAGTTCATAGATCATTCAACACTTTAGAAGGACTTTGTTACAACCTCTCTTGGTTTACATCTTGGGTCCAGACTTCTGTGTGAAAAGCAAAAGCATTATATCCCACACTTCACCGGCAGCCTCCAAATGTTCATTACCTGATATTACTTAGGAACCATTACCAAGCATTGTTTAGATAAGGTGGCTCTGTTATCTGCAAAATTGACCTTCCAATGGAGTTGCTTTGATTAAATGGCTTTAGGTTGTACTCAATAAATATCTTGGTGCCAAGGACACTATCTTAGACCAACTCTTCAATGAAGGGCTATACAAAATAAGATGTCAAATCCTTACTTTCTCTTTGCCCCTCCTCCTTCCCCATGTCTATATCCTCATTATTTAATTAAGAGAGGATGCAAGTTCTCTAAATCTATCATAAAAAACAAACAACCAAAACCCAAACCAACACCAATCAAAACCTAGTTTCTTGAGTTTAGAAGTGTTCTCTGGTTGATTTTATATGTGAAGGGAAGTAAAAACAGTCCCCTACACAGTGGATCTCAAATGAGAACCTGCATCAGAATTGGAGGGTGGGGTGGGTGTTGGTGAAACACGGATTGCTGGCCCCACCCCAGAATTTCTGATTCAGTGTTTCCGGGGGACCTGAGAGTATGCATTTCTAACAATGTGCGGGTGACACATGCTGTGATCCCAGGCCACAGGTGGGCACCTCTGCTCTAGATAACGGCTGCTTCTAAGTGCCGCTTGGAAAGAGTTTTGTCATGTTTTAAAAGCAGCAGTGCTTTCTAAAAGGAAGGGTTTTTCCATTTGCTATTCCAGAGAGGAATCACATAAATGCTGTTCATGTATTTTGTTTGTTTTTGTGATGCTGTTCTGGGTTGCCAGAGAAGTGACGGAACACCCAGTGAAATTTGACTTTAAGATAAACAGCAAAAAGCTTTTCAATATAAGCATATCACATGGGTAAATTTGCTAACTTTGGAAACCCTACATTGAGTCATGAAAAGTTAGTTCATAGATTATTTGTTCTGCCCCAAAGTGTAATCTTTTCCTTTAAGCAAATTATCATTTTAACGGAAAAATATGTAGTGTCTATGACTATGTTAAAGCTTCTAAGATTTCTGAAAGTGTAAATAAAATTTGAGGTAATTTTGTATTTTAAATAATGTTGCAAATTTGAGATGATCACTTTTAGTTAATTATGAGGTCAATTTTAATCATAAAATGCCTTTAAAAGTGGTTCATCCTCCCCCCCCCCCCCCCCCCGCAACCTCCCTGCCCAGCTGGCATGCCTCAGTGGTTGAGAGTCAACCTATGAACCACAGGTCACGGTTCGATTCCCAGTCACGGCACATGCCCTTGTTATAGGCTAGATCCCCAGTGTTGGGAGTGCAGGAGGCAGCCAATCAATGATTCTTTCTTATCATTGATGTTTCTATCTCTCTCTCTCTCTTTCCCTTCCTCTCTGAAATCAATAAAAAATATATTTTTTAAAAATGGTCCCCCCCAAATTAAGGCAAGTGCTACAGTATTAAATGAACAAACTGACTTAGCTTTGCTTGAAGGGGTTTGGAACATGATGCAGCTTTATAGAACAAGAAAATCAATGGCAACTGTGGAGACTTGGAGATGTGTTTAGCTGTAATCCCTCGTCACTTCAGGACTTTGAGGAAGCCAATGGTCTCCATTTTCTAACTTGTAAAGAGGATTGCCAGGGATCAAGGCTGAACATTTGGTAAATATTAGACTTCAGAAACTCCATGTTGAATTGGGGCTCCTTGATCACAGTCGAGCTGATGGATGACAATCCAAGTTACAAAGGTGTTGCCCATGTGGATTTCAAATGATGATTGAATAGAGGACCCTGTTTCATACATTGATGCATAACTTCTAATAACATTGGTTGGCATTTCAGGAGTTAACCAGCATCAGATCTATGATTTCTTAAATGTATCAAAATTCTACAGCAAAGCTCATGTTTTCATCTTCCCTCCCATGCAAAAGAACCTTTCTAGCAGTCTGAAATTGATTGCAGTGCAGTTTGGCATGCTCCCATGTGCTTCTTATTCATTGGAAAGGGAATGAGTTATTATCAGAAACCCAGTCGTGGCCATCACTAGTGAGATTGTATTAATATATTTAATGCAATATCACTCCTTTAATTGTATGACAGGGCAAAGATGAGAGTCCCCTTGGCAGATATAGAGCTCAGGGTATGTTATCTTTCTTTTGGCACAAAAGCTAATAATTGAGCTAATATCTATTACTTTAAAAATATGTTTTCTAACTTTCCCCTCTGTAGTGCTTGAGGATTATGTAGCTTTTATTTTTCCAGAGTACAAATTTGAGTTGCTCCAAGGTTGAGAAGTATTTTCCATGAAGGGCTATGTAAACTAGCTAACTAACGAATGATATAAATAAATACAATAACGTTGCCTTTGATATTTTGGTACTTATACACAAGAGAAAGCTTTTAGGAGATTATTCCTTTTAAAAAAATAAGCCAGCTTTCCAGTATTTCTTAGTAATCATACTCTAGACTACAATTTTCAAGAAAAAAAAGCCTCAAGCTTTTTGGATTGAAAGCTAATGTGAGTGTTGTTTTGGAACATCCCGATTGAAGGAACTTTGCCATAGTTTTGATATAAATGAGTCAACATTTGCCAAGCTGCTCAAAGTAACACCTCAGCTAAACAAGTGTCCCTGTGTCTTTAAAAAAATTCTTGCAAGAAAACAACTCATTTATTTCTTTGGTTAAAAAAAAAAAAAAAAAAAAAAAAAAAAAAAAAGAGTTTTTATTGCCAACCCACAATAAAAAAGGCTTGCAGGAAAATGCCTGGTACTTAAGAAGTCAATGTATTTCTTCCCTTTACCCTGAGTTCACTGCAGTTTGGTTTCTTACCACTGCCATCCCCCTCAAGGCATCACTCACTTCCATGTTGCAAATCCAGTGGCCATTTCTGACCCCTTGTGTTACTTTTCCCTCAGTAGCATTTGTTAGAGATGATACCCTGCCTTGAGACATTTTCTTGTCTTGGTTTTCAGGATGCATTATTGCCTCCGTTTCCTCCCGACGTCCCAGCTTCTCCTCCTCAGGCTCCTCTGAAAATTTCTCTTTCTCTCTTACTCTCTCTCTCTCTCTCTCTCTCTCTCTCTCTCTCTCTCTCTCACCACTACAAGGTTCAGACCTTGTGCTCTTCTTCCTGGTCATGCCCTGGGTGATCTTATCCAGACTAAAGACTAACTATCATATAGAGCAGGGGTTCTCAATCTGTGGGTCGTGACCCCTTTGGGGGTCGAACGACCCTTTCACAGGGGTCGCCTAAGACCATCGGAAAACACATATATAATTACATATTGTTTTTGTGATTAATCACTATGTTTAATTATGTTCAATTTGTAACAATGAAAATACATCCTGCATATCAGGTATTTACATTATGATTCATAACAGTAGCAAAATTACAGTTATGAAGTAGCAACAAAAATAATTTTATAGTTGGGGGTCACCACAACATGAGGAACTGTATTAAAGGGTTGCGGCATTAGGAAGGTTGAGAACCACTGATATAGAGGTTGTTTGCCAGACTTATCTCTCTAATCCAGACTTCTCCCTCCAGACTCAAGTGTCCAACTAGATTTTATTTTTCAAATATATTTTTATTGATTTCAGATAGGAAGGGAGAGGGCGAGAGAGATAGAAGCATCAATGATGAGAGAGAATCCTTGATTGGCTGCCTCTTGTACCCCCACCCACTGGGGATTAAGCCTACAACCCAGGTATGTGCCCTGACCAGGAATCAAACCATGACCTCCTGGTTCATAAGTCGCACTCAACCACTGAGCCACACTGGCCAGGCCAACTTTTTGACATTCCTACTTAACTTCCATACTGCAAATAGGTAGTTAAGTCCAAAACCTCCTGATGTATTTTGATATTTGATCCCACTGCCAACCCAACTTTTAGGTAATGAACTCTCTTCTTTTAGTTGCTCAGGCCAAATACCAGTGTCATCCTTGACTACCCATTTTCTCTGTTCTTATTCCTTAGGCCATCCTATCTAAAATGTCATCTCAATCCCCATCATGTTATTTCATATTCACTTTTACTCCTTAGCATTTAGGAGTGGCTAAATATCATTCAATTACTTTCCATCTTATTGCTGCCCTCTCTCCAGTCAAATAAAGTTCTATCAGAGCAGAGATTTTTGTCTGTTTTGAACACTGCCATCTCACTAGACGAGGGGCAGTGCCTGATACAGAGTGGTTGCCAAATAAATGTTTGTTTAAAAAATGAATGAATGAACATAAATGATATTAAAGATAGCCTTTATTAAATTTAGGTGAAATTCGCATAGTTAAATTCATAGACAAATTCCAGTGAAGAAGCAAAATCCTCTCTTTTAACCACAGATATTGTGGTGGAAGAAAAGAATTGTTAGAGCTGGGATGGATGGAGAAAACAGTCATAATAATCATAGTATGAAAGACTTTGATTAGAGAATCTTTTCAATTAATACTCCACCCAGGAATTATTCTGTCTTTGCCCAAGTCAGAGAATTCTATAAAATATCTCTCTCTCTCTCTCTCTCTCTCTCTCTCTCTCTCTCTCTCTCACACACACACACACACACACACACACACACACACACACACATTTTAATCCTTACCCTAAGATATACTTTCTATTGATTTTAGAGAGAGAAGAAGGGAGAGGGAGGGAGAGAGAGAGAGAAACACTGATGTGAGAGAGAAACACTGACCTGCCACTTTCTGTATGTGCCCTGACCAGGTATGGAACCTGAAATTTGGATATGTGCCCAGAAGGAGAATCAAACTTGAGACCCTTTGGGTACACTAGAGGATGCTTCATCCAACTGAGTCACACTGGCCAAGGCTCTCTCACATATTTTTCATCATCTTTTTACAACAAATATTTTTTTTGAAGAGCATTAATATTAGGGAAGGTTGTTTTTTTTTCCCCTCTGGCACGTAAAGAATATGTGAAATAGCAATTAGGAAGCGAAAGTGCTGAAATGACAAAAATCCAGTAGGCGAAATCAATAATTTGAAGACAACTTTGAGATGGAAAACAGACTGAGTGCCATCTGCAATTAACACATCCACCCTGGCTAAGGAATTTGGCCAACTCACAGACTACTGAGAACTAATAGTGAATCAAAATGGGAGGAAAGACATTCTTAAAACTGTGGATTTCATTAGTGGCTGCTCATTTCTTATTTCTTGTTTCACGTATATTTATTCTTTAGTAATACTGCTTAATATGCTTCATCATAGTGTTCCAGTAATCGCAACTTTCTTGTAATATATGATACTCAGTTCAAAGAGCACTTAAGGTATTTTTAAAGAGGGACTCTTGGATTGAGAGATGTTTGCAATGAGTTTGGTAAATAGTGATTAGTTTTAGTAAGCACTAGGAATTTGTTTTTCAAAGTAAGTAAGTTTAAGTTTGGAAAGAAAGCATGTGTGAAAGGCTCTGTCAGCATCTCATAATTCCCTTTTGCCTGGGAGATTATTTGGGTGTCTCTTCTACTTATTTTCCCAAGGTCTCCTACATATAAAGCTTATTTCTATGACCACTATTCTTGAGCAAGAGCATGGCAAGTTATTCCTGGGTCCTGGCAGTAGAGACATAGATGTCACCAAAACACATCTTTAGGGAGGGCGCATTGTGCCTGTGAAGGCAGGGGATTAATTGATGGTCTATGATAATCTTCAAATCCTTCAAGGTCGTAGGAATAATACAATCTGGTCCAATTGCCTATATACATTTGACCATTATATGAGAAACAATATCTTAAGCGAAATAACTCAATTTTTAAAATCTTTCTTTGGGAATATCCATGAGTCTCTTCTTATCACTAAAATAATAAGACAAGCCTATTTCTTCCAATGTTTTAATGAATTTACTTAGCCATGAGGCATAACTAGAATAACTCACTTTAACCCATCTTTCTACCTTCTTTATTCTGCTTCATCTAAGTCTGTCTAGTCTGAAAGACTTAATGGAAGTTTCTCTCCTCACTCATCCCCACCCCGCCACCAAAGCTTTACTTCAATCAATAGGTTCTTTGAGCATTGAAAGCATTTTGCTCTGAAATGATCATAGTAGACTCTGCTCCTTAAAATTGATTTTTCTTTTCCTTCTCTGTCTTATGCCCCACCCTCACCATCCCTACCCTGCCTTATTGCCTTCTACACTACTATACGCACATATGTAGTTAACATATGGGTTTAGTTGAGTATTTGTGAGGTATGTTGTTGCTATTGCTGCTGCCAATAGAAAGGAAGAAATAAAAAGGAAAAAAAATGTGGTGGCTTCACAAAGTTCACAGATAAATTTTCCTGTTGAAATTGTTTTAAATTAATGTCTGACACTACACTGGGTATCATTTTGAACATGGCTATGACTTCTGAAGAAAATAAATCACTGAATCAGACAGTGTTTATTAGCCAATGTGCTGTTATTTCCTAAAGCACTGCTTTCACTTGTGATAAAATTGGCAGCCAGGGGAGATAAAGAGAGTGTCTGAACATGTTTTATCCATGGGTCCTAGATGAATTGCAGAAATACAGTGTGTATTACATGAAAAATTCTGTTCCTTAATTTCACCTTGATGTTTTAGAAAAATATTCTTTAAAAATATTCATTAACTTGCCTCCAACTCTGTTTAATGAAAACTTTCACAGTTAAGATATTAAGAGGGAAATCAGCATTTATTCATTTACTCTTTTTCAACAACTAGCTCCTGATGTTTGCAAATTACCTATTTGTTTCTTATCTGTTTTTCATTTCAGGTTCTATAATAATTATGCCACTGGTAGCACTGCCTTCACCACAGGCATGGGCAGCATATATAACTTTTATGATAGCTTCTTGCTGTACTTGGGGAAAGATAAAGGGGCCTGTCAAATCTCAAGAAACTGAGAGCTAATGAAACACAATATACCATTGGAATCTCGTTGAGTTCTCTAGTAATGGCAGATCTCCCCACATTGCCTTCTGTTTTTCTCAGCGGAACTTGCTCAAGACTCAATGATTTTTGGGTTTTTTTTCCCATGCATGTTGAGTTTGGGAGCTTAAATGGTATATATCTCAGAAAACAATTATAGGGAGCAAAAGAGAGGATTTCTTGTTGGCCTGTGCCTTTCTGGGAAAGGCACTATGTCCATGTAACCCCATGTTTACCTCTTTTCTCCTGCCCAGAAGCCAAGGAGTCAGTTCATCTACCAGCCCTGGCAGCACCCCAGCCCTGTCCCTGAGAATCTTGCAAACATCCCATTTTCTAGTCAACTGTTTTCCTCTCCACCTCATAGAACGGCCAGGGTCAGCAAGGCAGAAGGGCCAGTATTCCATGAGGAATGATTTGGGGCTGCAGTGAGAAAGGGTATGAGGTAAGTTTCTGGGTAGGTTGGGGTGGGGTCCCACGGTAGACCATTTTCTCTTCCGGTGTCACATTCAGAGTTAGATAACAAATCATCCTTCAATAGAAAAATGTGGATTCAAAACATTAAAAAAAAAGTGTACAGACAAGATGCGGTCATCTCCATAGAGAAAATACAAAATGTTGTCTCATATTTTTAAAAAGCGGTGTGACCTGTGCACTTTGGAAGGGAATGGGCTGAGGACTCCCCTGGAAGCCTTTGCCACACACCCTTTCCCTGCATCACGAGCTTTCCAGATAGGATTGACTCTCCTAATACCTCCAGCCTTTCAAAACAGGCAGGTTCCTTTCTGGATTTCATTTCACATTCTGAGCTTTTTTAAAAAACTATTACTGTGAATACTATTTTGTGCTTTTTAAAAATTTTTTTGTTGCCAGAAACAAGCTACCGAGTCAAGTGATCTCCTCATGTTGGGACTTTATGTCTACAAGTGAGGTGAATTTCCTGGCCACCTGTCTACATGGGCTGAGCCGGGTGCTGGTGGTACTCGGGCAGCACTGTGAATGCCCACACGTCCCCCTGCCCTCGACTCAAATTTCTCCTTTCATGCACTACTCGCAGGTTGCTGCAGGGAGTGCTTCTACCATCTCTTAACCTTATTCAAAGGGAATCTCAGGGGCACAACCATGTGTGTGTAACGTGGATGAAGCCTGCTCGTTGTTGTTGTTTAGCTTAAGCTAAAAGGGCTTGGAAGGAAAATTGGTGAACAACAACATTTCCCTGCTTTCTCTTGCATAACAGCTGGGAGGAATCAGTTCATTCCACAAGCCCAGGCTGCTGCTGGCCAGCTGGCAGGGAACACAAGCAGAGCAAGGGTGCCAGATACTTAACAGCTGTATTACTGTGCATCCATCTGTACCACACGCCATATGCCAAACCCCAAAGTAGGTGGGGAGGGGATCCCTTTAAAAAGAGATTTTCAAAGCCACAGAGAAAAAGCATTTTCTCCTTTAGTGTACCTGCTTTGATCTCATATTCTCATGCTTTTTTCCCCCTTCCTCACCCAATCTGGAGGCCCCACCTCCTTTCGAGTTGATGCAAAATAGTAAGGAGCAGTGTACTTGGTCAGCTTCAGGAAGTCATTTTTCAGGTAATTTGTAAAGAAACCTAATACCTGTGTGTATTTAAAAAGAAAGAATCATGTAATCATGTAATTTGGGGGGAAAACAATCTCTCATTGATGTTTAAAAATCATTATTTATGTCTTAACATTTCATCATAATGCCACATATCGAACTTTGAAAAGGACAGAGTTTAATGAAACTCTAGTACCTTTAGGAAAGATTCCAAGATGTTCTCTACCTCAGTCAGTTTAGCAGTTCAAAATGGACAGCCCAGGAACACCATATCCCAACAAGACACTCTGATCCCGTTCTTTCCTTTCCAAGGTCATGGAAGATCATGAGAATTGACCTGTGGGACAGTCTAACCAGATATTCTATTTCATAAAAGGAGATGCCCATCTAAGTAAATGTGAATTCTAGAATGAGGACTGTTTAGAGTAGTCAGTCACTTACCGAAATTATTTCCTGCTGGAAATGGGAAGAAAATATTTTCCCACTCTTCTGTGGACATCTCAAAATGCAGATGGCAAGCAGCCAGTAGACAGGAGAATGTGAAGGGACTCCCAGTGGTCACTCAGGGAGGGCAGAGCCACCCTCTGACTCACAGCTCAGCTGCCCTTGTAGCTGCTGGTGAGTCTTTTATGAACATAGTGGCCTTTCTGTTCACTTTTTTAGTGCAGTTCTCATTGCATTAGGCAACAGGAAGAGCTAAATCTTCATCACTTTTCCTCTTTCATCTACTTTTTAAAAAAATATATTTTATTGATTTTTTACAGAGAGGAAGGAAGAGAGATAGAGAGTTAGAAACATTGATGAGAGAGAAACATCGATCAGCCGCCTCCTGCACACCTCCTACTGGGGATGTGCCCGCAACCATGATACATGCCCTTGACTGGAATTGAACCTGGGACCTTTCAGTCCGCAGGCCGATGCTCTATCCACTGAGCCAAACCGGTTAGGGCTCATCTACTTTTTACTTTGATTTCTGAGTGTTCAATTACTAAGAGCAACATTTCATAATTACATATTTCTTTACTGTTTAAAAAGTGCCTATTCATAAAATACTTTGTTTAAAGAGGAGATCAGTGAGGGGACTGTGATGTCCTTTGGAAAAATGACACATGTTGGATGGAACTGACTGGTCCTGTTTGCTGACATTTTTATATTACCCTAACTATAAGGCAGGGAGCCACATGGCATAGGCTTTGCATGGAATGGCTTTCAAAAAAAGGAGCTCAGCTGCCAAGCAGCAAATAAAAAGTAATTCTAATTTTTACCTTCATTTTTCAAGTAACACTGAAGGGAATTCATTTCCTAACTTTTAGCAACACTTCTCAAGAAATTCTTTTCTCCACTTCCAATTGTTAACTTATCATCCTCCAGATGCGAATCGTAAAGTATGTAGGTTGGCAGGACTACTAGTATTTGTTGGTATCATAGGATTATTGATATAATGTTTTTATAGATGTGTATGTACATATATATATATGCAGATATAAGATCACTCAGAGTGTATACATACAATATGCATACATATTCACTAGATATACTCATATATAATACACATGAATATATAAGGATACATGCATATATGCACATCTGCAAACAATAGAATATATATGCTTCAATTTAAGCATAGATATGGATACAAAAAAAGACTGGAAATAATCTTAGCAACACATATTTATTATTTATCTTAAGATGGTAGACTTATAGATAATTTAATTTCTATTTATTCTCCAAAAAGTCTACAATGGAGATGCTAAAAATATGCCCCAAATAACATTATTGCATATGGCAAAGACAGAGTTTTTGCTAGTCATGAGATGCCAGAACATAGAAAATCCATAAGAATCTATCAATATAGGTATCCATAACCCTAGGAAAGGTTTATGGCATGTACACTGTGTGGCTTAAACAACCAAAATTGATTTTCTCAAATTTCCTGGAGACTGGAAGTAGGAGATTTGAGGTTCCAGCACAGGCAGGTTCTGGTGTGAGCTCTCCTCCTGGCTTATAGACAGCTGTCTTATTGCTGTGTCCTCACAATAGGAGAGAGAGAAGGAGAGAGGGGGAAATGAGAGAGAGAGAGAGAGAGAGAGAGAGAGAGAGAGAGAGAGAGAGAGATCTGGACTCTATCCTCTGACTTCACTGAACCTTAGTTGCCTCTCTAAGACCCCATCTCCAAATACATGGGGGTTAGGTCTTCACATATGAATTTACAGGGGACACAAATGTTCAGTCCATAGCAAAGGGCATCTGTAGTTCAATTTCAGTAAGTGTTCCAGGCTTATAAGTGGCTTGGTGGGAGAGTTTTAGGCACACACAGCTTTGTATCCATCTGTCCTCGACACAGAGGTGGCTGCATTACAATGGCCACATGACCCATGCACAGGTAGCACAAATGCCCTTTTGCAGTTTCCTGAGGCAAAAGATAATATTATTCTAAAATGGCCAAACCCCCTTCAGCCCAACATGCTATTTTCAATTTAGTGCAGATGATAGGAAAAAGAGGCATACACAGAAATTAAAAGAAAAACAAATGCAAAGCAGATGTCAGGAAATACTTTGCTCCCCAGAGGAGGAAAAAAATAGATGAGAAGAATATTTAAACAAGGCAGTTTACCGAGCTAAGAAAACGGGATCATCATTTAAAAATAGAGACTGGGAGCTGGGCTGTGAGTGAGGTAGGTAGATGCTAAATTTAGAGTGAGAAACGTGACCTTCCATGGATGAAAATGAGCCCAGTGTGAGTTAGTCCTGCCGGTGCCACCCCACCCCATTGCCTTTGTCTCTCCTTGGGGGCTTGAAAAGGTGTATTCGAGTTGTGTTTATGAGACAGGAAATAATGTTTTAGCAGGAAATAAATCTGCCCCTGCAGACATAGTTGGCTGTGTATTTCATTAAGTTGGGAGCCTGTTGTGCCCCTTTGCACCTTAGTTCCCACTTTTGATTCCATCACAGTGACAGAGTTTTCCAGACGAAGGTCTCATAGCTGGTTTCCTAAACGACTCCAGGTCAGGTTTACAGACCAAAATTTCCTGAGTGATCATCACCGGGTAAAGTGCTCATTCAGCCCAGTGGTTAACACACTCTCTCGTTTCAAGGCTGAGAGAAGTATGGGTTGAGAAGCGGAGGGGAAGCTTTGGACCCCAACATTTTCAGTTTATTTTATAAATGTGAGGCCCAGAAGCCCAAAATACATTAAGCTCCTCAGACGCGTCATTGTGAGTTCCTTCATCTCTGCATGAAATCACTCCTCAAACTGGCTCAAGAAATAAGGCTGCTTAAAGAATGATGTATACATAGAGTGAAACTTTAGAAATAGAAGGTTTTCATAAATTCTGTGTGAAATTAAAGAAAACACACAACGAAATGTAGTCCCTATTGTCCGAATGTTCACAGCACTGTGGACAGTCAATAGAGTGCTTGTGGTCCTGTAAAGTGGTAAGCCCTGGCATTTCCTACAAAAAGCTGTTTCTTCATTGACATGTTCCCAGTGCTGAGCAGGAGACATGGTATGTAGCAAATGCTCTGTGCTTCATGCCAAAGGAATAAATATAAATATTTCATGCTTTTATTCTATCTATCTATCTATCTATCTATCTATCTATCTATCTATCTATCTATCTCTGTTTCTTTCTTTAAATCCTCACCCAAGGATATGTTTATTGACTTGAGAGAGAGAGAGAGAGAGATCCATTGTCTCCCATACGCGCCCACCAGGGATCAACCCCAAAACCTAGATATGTGCCCTGACCAGGAATTGAACACAGTATACAGGACGATGCTCCAATCCACTGAACTGCACCGGCCAGGGCTATTTTACACGTTTAATCTGTGTTCAGATTACTTCTGCTTTTCCTTTGGTTTTCATGTAGCACACTATTGTTTGATACAACTGACATCAGTTTAAACATCTCTTCTGGAAGCTTCAGGTTCCCTTTCCACCGCTCCCACCCCACAAAGAATTTGTTGTTCCCTCCTCTGAGTTCTCATAAACCTTTGTGCCGGAAGCCGGTCCTTCCTTGCTGCTTGACACAGTCGCTGCAGGGAAGAAATATCTGCACAGCATATGTTTCAAGGGACCTGGCGTATATGGCATACTGTTCTTAATATGTTTGCTCCCCTTCTTGGTGCAATGTGTTTTAACCAAGGTCACCTCTCTGAGAAAGGTTGTTTCCCCAGGTGGGGATTTTTCCCTGAAGTTAGGGAGGGGATAAAACCCCTTAACTAAGTGCCAGGCTGGTAGTTAATCACTTTAACTATGGTCAATCACGATTAAGCTACATAGTCTTTACTCCCTAGAATGGAGATAAGAAATGCCCTAACCTTTGGAATAGAAATTGATAGGATTAAAATCAACTGGTATAAATACAGATGTAACAAGACAATAAAACACAGAACCTGGCTGGAGATCCTGGCTAGAACCTGGCTGGAGAAAGTGGCTAGGCTGCTGATCAACTGTATGCTGCCTCCGTGTCATTCCTTCTTCACCAACTCCATCCACACCTTTGGGAACCCCTGGACCTGCTGGGGTTGGTCCCCAACACCTTTCGGCATGCTATTTTTATAGTAGCTATAATATTCTATTGTGATGGTGTGTCTATTTGTCTTGCTTGCTCAAAAAAGTTTTTAACAGCTATTACTCCTTGAATTCAGGAGAATTTGTAATTGTGTTGCTTATCTTTAAAACCTAGCACATCTCTTAGCATAGAATTATTAGCCAATAAAAGTGTACCGAACTGAAACAATCTGGCAGATTAGCTTAGTTTGAGTTCAGCCACTAAGAGAACCTGGTAAAAGGCCCTGAGTGCAGGTGGTCTCTTTGGAAGATGATTCCAGGAGTAAGGGCATGAGGGAATGAAGTAGGGAAGGAGAAACACCAATAAAGGGTGAATTATTGAACTGGTTTATCACTGAGAGCAATTGGAGTTCAAGTCCTCTTTAGACTCTCTGAGAAACTGGATGGCATGTAGCTCAGAACTCTCCTATGCAGGAAGAAAGGCTGGAATGTCTATCTACTCATCTCTCTACCCATTCATAATGGTTATCCTGAAATAGTACTGTACCACTGCCCAGGCTGGGGCGAGCTTCCATACTTTGGAAAGCCCAAAGACAAAAAAGCTGAGTGTCATACAGGGCCGGCTGGGGTAGGAAGCTGTCAGCAAAGAGCCGTCTGTCCATCCAGATGCAGTTGAAACCAGAGTTGAACAGAGGCGGTGTGGTGGGTACAGTGGTGTCTAATTAATCCTCAGTAAGTACTTGTTGAATGGACTGAAGACTGACTGAAGAATGAATGAGAACCTTGGAGAACGTTGTGAGTGGATGAACGAATCACATTCAGCTAATAGCCTATGAACATTGAGGGACACATTTCCTGGATCTCTTCCTCCCACCAGGTTGATAGTAACCTCTTCAGAGGGTCATAGCTTAAAAAATTGCAGACGTAGGAGCACATTTACAACTGCATATGCAAGCATTCTAGATATAGGAAGAAATAATAAAAAATTTTCCCACCGCCTCAAAGAATTAAAAAGATCATGCTTCTTCGCCCCCTCCCCTCCCCAGGCCTTTATTAGCTCCTGCATCCATAAGCAAATGATTTCTAGGGCTTCATGTTAAGTTGTGAAAGCAATATAATTGTGTCACTATAGTATCTCTGAAAACTCTTAGATGTGTATTTACTGATCTTAATCGTATCCTCTCTTGGACCAGAGAGCTCATTTTACAGGAAGGAAACATCTGAGACAGAAATGAAAGGATTCACAGTTAGTGGTGATAATAGAAACAAATATCTCAATTTACAACTTCAACACTATCTACCAAATTCAGCAGAAGTACTGAGTCAAGCAATCAAATCCTTTTATATAAGACAAACTGAAGGAACTTCTTGAGAAGGATCAATGAAAATTGTCACAATAATGGGACCACCTAAAAAAACCTGATGAGGCCCCTTTGTGGTAGGTTTATCTCAGAAAATTTTATTTATAGAATATTTTTGTCCTCAGATTGTGTTTGGCTTTGGAGTAAGAGGAAACTTGGTATTTTATGTGGTAGAGAAATAACCTGTTTTAGAATGTAAAGGTTGGGATTCTGCAAAAGAGCAAGGGTGGTATTTAAACAAAAGGGAATGCCAAAGATTTAGTAAGTTGTGTGTTTTTGAGAGAAATGTTGACTTGTACTTGTTAGCCATCTCCAGATTGAATCAGAAACAAATAAAAAGTTACATTTTAACATCATACCCTGAAATTATTTCATTCAGTAAGGACCCACTAACTCGATGGCACTGAGCCACTTTGAGATCACAAGGGAATTAAACCTAATGCTTGAGATATAAATGAATAAGAAAGCCCTGTTTATGCAAAAGTTGACTCTAGAAATAAGGCATGCAAGTGCTAGGAGATAATTCTGAAATTTCTTATTGAGGGTTTCTTCACAAGTCACTTGAATTAGAACAGCTTTATTGATGGGAAACTTCAATTCTGTCCAGTCACACTCTCAGTGATGACCTTCTCATGGATAGACCCAAGCTGTACAAATAATGGTGTACTAGTAACAAAGATTAAAGCTATTTAGAAAAGATAAATTCTGTGGTATTAGAGCAGAATAGTTAATAATTTATTTGGTTAGAAACACATTCTTCATATCTACAGAAGCCAAGTTGTGTAAGCCAAGGGGCTTGATATTCATGAGCAGAAGTTTGCAAAGGAGTAGTGAGTCACCCATATGCATATGAAGCCTGAATACAAAGTGCAATTATGGTTCATTTTCCACTGGAGGCTAAGGAGACCCATCCGTCTCAACTTTTACATCCTGATCTTAAATGGGCAAGAGAGAAGAAAAAAGCGTATTATTAGTTTAAGGAATCACAACCCTCAGGATTAGAAGAAGCATCAATATTCAAGTTTAATGTTCATGGAAAATTTAAGGTTTTCTATAATACCCTTATCAATGGTCTTAAGGCATATGCTTGAGTTTCATCATTACTGATTGAAGCATCTCAAACCTCCAAAGACAATTTATTTTGAATTGAAATAAAAGATTTCTCTGATCATTTACAAGTTGGTGAGCCTTTCCCAATACATACCTAGATATTCTTAAAATGTAGTCTCAGGATATTCCAACAATGATCTTAAAATACAGACAATTAAATCCATCATGTAATAAATTATGCAACTCAATTCAGCTGAAGATCACATTGGCTTCGGTTTGGCAGTCAGTATCAAAACACTGTTGATTTATAAAAAGCTTAATCTACCTATGACCTCACCAGGCTCTTTTATGTCTAGTAGCACTGGGACATGAATTCTCAATTGCCTCCTTGTAGGAGTTTTGAAAATAGAAGGCTGTCTAATAATTTTGAATCCCGTGAGTCATTTTTTCAGATTTTAGGCAGAATCTATGGCTTGTGTATATCTCACTGTCCTGGCACACCAAGATTATATGAAATGTGATGTGGGCCTACATCCTTTCCTTGCTGTGGTTGATTTTATAACAAGCAGCATTTATTCAGAGCAGTAGTTCTCAACTGTGGAATGATTTCCCCAACTCCCCCATGGAGACATTTGGCAATGTCCAAAGATATTTTTGGTTGCCAAAACTGGGAGGGGGTGCAACTGGAATCTAGAGGATAGAGGCCAGGGATACTGTAAACAGTCTGCAATGCACAGGACAGCCTCCCACAACAAAGGACTATCCAAAATGTCAATGATGGTGAGTTGAAAACCCCTGTTTTTAACCATTATTATCATCAACAATATCAATTAAGTGCTCTTCTGTGTGCATTGCTGTACATAAGAGTTGGGATTTGGATATTTTTCTCAGGTATTTATGGTCTGAAGCACACTGATCAGTGGAGTGTGGAGTGTATTGAGGAAAAAACACAATAGGAAATACAAACATATTTATCCCTGTATTTCACACTGAAGTGTTTAAAATGAAGAGCTAAGAGACTGTCAGAAGTTCTTTAAGTTAGATTCCCAGTTAAACCCACACAAGCAAATTTATGAACCCAGATGTGACTCTCAAGTGCTGGTTTCCAGGATGTGGACTATAGATACTATGACTGAAATTATTCAAGTTGATTCAAGCCATAATCCTTTTAGTTGGGTAACACTAATTGCAATTTCAGAGAGAGAAAGCTTTGCTTAAAACTCTACTGCATCTTTTTTTAAATATAAATTTACCAATGAATTCTCAAATTTCATATTGTATGACTTTTCTATTGGCCTCAATATGCCTTGGGCCTTAGGTAGCCCCTATAGTAGTGTATGATTTTTATGGAAAAATTTTTTCAACATAGGAATCAATTATCCCAATGAATTTATAAAGTAGCTTGATGTACTTTTATCTTTTCTGGGTGAAATACATTTTGATTGTAATGTTTTTCTTTCAAATTTAAAATTTTGATACATTCACTAATATCTGACCTGACCTTTTCTAAAAGCATTACCTCCCACAGATTTCCATAACAATCTATATCGTTATTTTTATCCTTGGCATTCCTACATTATATTAGAGTGAGTGTATGAAATGTGTTGAGGTCTTGGACATTGTGCTGCTCATCCTCCACCCTCTAATTTGTCTACTAGTAGTTCTCACCTCTCATATAAGTCTACACGATTCAATATTAGTTCAGTTAAAAATACGAATACTCAATATTTATAGGTTTTTTTTCTTACAGGAAATATTGAGCAAAATTGAGTCCCAGAGCAAGAAGTTCCTTTAGTCAGTGCAATTACTTGCTCATACATGAAATCACAACCACTAACATTTATTGAGCATGTATGATGTGCTAGGTGCTATTCCAAGTGCTTTATAGGGAACAGTTTACTCAATTCTCATGACACTGAAGGGGGTAGGTACCAACATTATTCCAATTTCAGAATTCATGGATGTAATAAATAACTTGCCCATATAATAGGGGATAGACACTGAACTCAGCACTAAGACTATAAATGAAACAATGCAATCTTTAGTCCTATCCTTAAGGCATATATAGCTTACAAATAAACAAACAGGGAATATAGTGCACTATGATAGTAAGCATCAATAGAGGTTGTGAAAGATGCTATAAAGAGGCATAACTAACTCAGAATTAATCACAGTTTACTGGGAATCTGAGCCTTGAGGATAAGGAAGAGCTCATGAGGAGGGGCTGTGCATCAGAGGGAATGACCTGGAGTGTCTAGGTATGTAAAGAGGTCAGCATGGCTGCAACACACAAAATAAGGCAAGAATGCTGGGAGATGAGGCTGGAGAGGTGGCAGGAACCAGACTTTACTGGCCTCATTAGACAAGTTAAGTAGTTTGCATTTTACTCTAAGACCAATGGGAGCCATTGTAAGGGTTTTGTTTGTTTTTTCCATTGTAGGGTTTTAAGCAGAAGAATGGCATGATCAGATTTGCATTGAAAAATGATCCTATTGCAACATGGAGAATGTACTAAAAGAAAGAAATACTAGGACCAGAGAGAACAATTTGGAAGAGTTGCAGGAATACTGGTGGGAGGTGATAATGAACATTAGGGCAGATGAACACTTTCAGTGTCCAAGTGGACATGGGGATAAAAGAAAAGCTCAGAAAATTTAGGTGGTATAATTGATGGGGATTTGATTAGAAAAGAAACTTGCTCAAGATCTTCATAGATGGTGGTGCCTGTCATCAAAGTTTGGGATCAAGAGAAAAGAAAGGGGATGAGCTTATTTAGGGACATTGGAGTTAGACTTACTGGCAGATATTCAAGTGACAAGCTCCACTAGTTAGAGGAAATTTAAAGCTGAAGTCATAAGGAGATTCAGCAAAGGAGAATGGTGTTAATGGTGGAAAAGACAATTATGCTGAACCATTGATGGGAAAGGGTCGGTAGAGTTGGAGATGCTGAACAATCAATAAAAGTGCCAGAAATTACACCGACAATTACACCAACTGTTAAGCATATCTTTGTTATATATAAGATAGTGTAAATTTACTTCTATTCAGTTAACTCTTTTAAAATTATCAAATTAAAAATGCAGTATATGTTTTAGATATTTAAAAAAGGAAGGAATGGAATCCAGATCACAGGAGGAGTCCTGGTTCAGAGGAGATTTTAACTTCTAATGTAACAAAATGAAAAACTAAAAATGGGTTCAGAGGCCAATAAGTTTACGGCTTTTTCCTTGGTTGTTGAAAGTATTCATGTCTTCCTTAATAGCATCATTTCCTGTTTGGAAGATTGTAAAGTCATCTGTTGAGAGTTCAAAACTAATTATACTGGAAAATATATTTGAGTAATAGAGAAGAATGTAAGAGATAGCGTTTGAACTTGAAAAGCCTTCCATTTCTATTAAAAATTTAAGTAAAAGCCAAAAGGCATTTGATAAAGTAAAAAAAAAAAAGATAGTATTTTAAAGAATCAGTCTACATGATAATCAAAACTTAAGAATAGTGTGAGGTGATGAGGAAGCAGAGATGTGAATGAATTCAAGAGAATCCGCAGTGTGCATGTGGTGATTGGAAAAGGAGACAGATTGCTGAATTGATTCCTCGGGGTCTGATTTAAGCAAATGCCTCAATGGAAGTGCCATTCACTAGGTTTTAAGGAGGGGGTTGGGAGTTCAGATTTGGACACATCAAGCTTGAGAAACCTGTGACATAAGCAAAATGTTCCAATTATATAGTTGGGTCTAGAACTCAGAAGACAGGTCTGGGTGGAAAGTAGGTCAGGGAGTCTGAATAAGTCATGGGGTTAAACCCGGTCATGCCTTTAAAGTGCACCAACTGAGGAAATTACACCAGCAAAGGATAAAGAAATATGTGAAAATTCAGGAGGATGGGGAAACACAGACACGAAGAGAGCAGGTGGCTCCAAGGGCTAGTCATCAACCATGTTGTATGTGGGGAGTGGTCCACAGGACTGTAACTGTCACATGTCCATGGGACAGGCTTGCATGGATATGCCATCGCAGTTAGGAATAGGGAAACAAATTCAACAGCAGTGACTGAGCTTGGAGCACTGCAAGGAGAGACTAAAGTATGCGCAGTGAGGGTATAGCATCGAAGTCAGCAGTTAACCAGTCTCTCCTTTGTTGGTGTGAGATGTGTGAGTGGACAATGGGAAGGGAAGGCTGACACTGAATGAAAATGGATCCCAACCATGCCATCTACATTTTCTTGACTGTGACCTATATCAGAGGTGTGCAAAACACTGTATAGCTAATGATCATGCTTCAGCTTGTGTAACTTGCATGGCACCCCATTCAAGGCACTGCAAGGGCCCTAGCAATGTGATATTCATCATTTTGTATTTTTTTTATTAAGGAAAGTATAAAAATTTGTTAAGTTTCAGGCTATGCAAACCTGATATATCCCCTTATGTTTATCATTACTTGTGTGAAAGAAATTGATGGATACATTTGTTTACATTTAAAGAAACTGTTACTAGTAAATATACCTTTGTTATATATAATACAGTGTAAATTTAGTTCTATTCAATTAACTCTTTTAAAATGTCAAATTAAAAAAAAAAGCAGCATATGTTTTAGATAATAAGAACTGCCAGATAAATACAACTGTCCTATAATGTCACTCTCATGGTGTCAAGATTGTGTAAATAAAGTAATAACATTCATCCAATTTTCAGGAGAGGAATGTGTCTATTTTTTGCTATTACTGTTATTTAGCCTAACACAATCAATATGTTTGGATTGTGACTACTGCAGTTTTAAATACAAATTTCCAAAATTAAAGCTGCCCTGGGTTGGCAGCAAAACATTGGAGGATAAAGGTGTGAAATACTTCATTTAAGAACGCACTTGGAAGTTAATGCTTAGAGTTGCATGCTCACATATCAGAATTCATGGTGAAAATTAAGAATGAATGTCAAGTTTTGTTTGGTAGAAACAATTAATACACATTCCAAGCAGCAATGCAGAATGTGAAGAATGTTCATTTTATGGTTTATTTCAGGAGAACACTCTAAAGATTGGTAAACTAACCACCTTTTGTTTGACATTTGCAGGAAGGATGTTGGATGAAATCGCTTTCTTTGGCCTTCTTGCTTTGCTTATGAGGCTTTATTTGGGCATACTTTTCTGTCCTATAGGAGCAGATGTACCAGCAAGAGTAAACAAAACTCACTCCTCTCAATGTCTGGACTGCATGCTCTGAGGTCAGAATGCAGCCCTTCTAAACTCCACACACAGCACAGCAAACACTGGGCAGACACAGTGGAGTGGGCCTTTAGATATGATGCTTAGCGGTGAGATAAGAAAAGTATCTTAGTCAATTTAGGCTCTTTGTTGTAACAAAAGGCCATAGATTGGGAGGGGCTTAAACAGCAGACAATTATTTCTCATAATTCCAGCAGCCGGAAGTCTGAGACCATGGTGCCAGCGTGGCTGGGTTCTGATGAGGGTCTTCTTCCAGGTTTGTAGATAGCGACCCCCTCACTGTGTGTTCACCTGGTGGAGAGAAAGATCTTGGGTCTATCTTCCTCTTCTTCCAAGGGCACTACTCCCATCACAGGGGCCCCACCCTCATGACCTCATCTAAACATAATTACTTCACCATCTCTTATTGCTATCATTTTGGGGGTTAGGTCTTCAGTATATGGATTGGGGCAGGGGAAACCAAAAGCAAGAATGGAAGGCACTCCTGAACTTGGGACTATCTGTTCATCCATGGCATCACTCCGTTTTGATTTAAAAATAATTCTATTAGTTTAATTTCCATTTTTCTCTCTCCAGTTTTCTTTCTTTGCTTTCTCCTTCTTTCCCTACTCCCTATCTCCCCCCTTATTCCTTTATTACCTCCCTTTTCCTTTTTTCTTTCTTTCTGAAACAACTTTGTAAAGTTAAACTGCTGCTGGCATCATCAATTTGCAATTAATGGACTAAAAGCTGTTTGGTTTTTGTTTTTCCAGAGGTCAAACCCATTAAAGGCAAATGGGCTTTACGCATCCCTTCATTCAACCTTAGCTTAATTTGTAAGTTTCTATTCTTCATTTAGAAAAGCCCTATATGCAGGACATTGAATCTGAATTAAATAATTATTTCCTATTAAAAGATGAAAGTTTAAGGAATAAAATAATTAAGCATCTTAAATTAAAAAAAGAGTGTATATAATATTTTAAATAGTGTTGCTTTAGATATTTAATAGAACAAACCAGAGGCTACATGAGACGTAGGCGATAATAGTTACTGTAACACTAATAATTTAACTCTCCAAAATTAAAGTTTTAGTTACACTCTTAAAAAAATTGATCATCAAATTCAGAAGCACACATTTTTTCTAGAAGCACACATTTCTTTATGCAAGTTCAATATTGGTTAAAAAGTAGACCATTAATTAAATGCTTGGCCACTTATAGAACAGAAAAAGAGGCATTTAAAATCATTTACTATAGATTAGCACAGAAAGTATGATATGACATCTCACCCTTTAGATTCTCATGTTCTTGGCAGGTATCTTCCATTTTTCTCAGTTGTTGATATTAATGGAACAGCTCTTTATTATAATATGGTATGTCATGAAATTTCAGGGCCACCCTTCCTAACTTATCTACACTAATAAAGGACAAAGATGCAAATTGACTGTACCTTTGCTACACCTTAAGCCACACCCACTAGCCAATCAGAGCGACTGTATGCAAATTAACCCAACCAAGATGGCGGCCGGCAGCCATGGAGATGGAGCAAGCAGGAGGCTTGGTTGCCCCAATGATGGAGGAAGCCAAACTTCCCAGCTGGCTGCTGCCTCCTCTCAAGGCAACAAAGTTTCAAGTATAGAAGGTAAATAAACCCCAGATACCTGCTTCCAGTCACCATGGCCACGGAGCTGGAGCTAATAAGAAAAAAACAAAAAAAGAAAAGGCTGGGAGCTTCAGTTGCCGGGGGACTTGGTCAGTCTGAAAACAGCCATCAGCCCCTCACCCAGGCTGGCCAGGCACCCAGTGAGGACCCCCACCCTGAAGAGGGTGTGGGCAGCCTGAAAACAGCCATTATCCCCTCACCCAGGCTGGCCAGGCACCCCAGTGAGGACCCCCACCCTGAAGAGGGTTTGGGCAGTCTGAAAACGGCCCTCAGCCCCTCACCCAGGCTGGCCAAACCCCATGGCATGAGGGTCCCCACTGGGGGGCTTGGCCAGCCTGCAAACACCCATCAGCCCCTCACCCAGGCTGGCCAGGCACTCCAGAGGGACCCCCACCCTGATCCAGGACACCCTTCAGGGCAAACCAGTCAGCCCCCACCTGTGCACTAGGCCTCTATTCTATATGATAAAAGAGTAATATGCAAATTGACCCTAACAGCAGAATGACTGGGAATGACTGGTCACTATGACACACACTGACCACCAGAGAGCAGATGCTCAATGCAGAAGCTGCCCCCTGGTGGTCAGTGCGCTCCCACAGGGGAAGCTCTGCTCAGCCACAAGCCAGGCTGATGGCTGCCAGTACAGCGGTGGCAGCGGGAGCCTCTCCTGCCTCCTCAGCAGCACTAAGGATGTATGACTGCAGCTTAGGTCTGCTCCCTGCTGGTAAGTGGACATCCCCCAAGGGCTGCCGGGATGCCAGAGGGATGTCTGACTGCAAGCTTGGGCCCAATCCCCCAGGGAGCGGGCCTAAGCCAGCAGGTGGACATCCTCCGAGGAGTCCCAGACTGCAAGAGAGCATAGGCCGGGCTGAGGGACCCCCCTGAGTGCACAAATTTTTGTGCACTGGCCTCTAGTCTTGCCATAATTTGAAATACTGGAATCAGAACTGATACTTAAGATATTCTTAGGTGTGGGTGGAGTGGAATGGATAATTTATTTTTCTCATTTAAAGTCATTCTTCTTTCTCTTTCTTCAGTTTAGGATAACTGGATATATAAGAGTTTGAAGGGGCATTTTGATGAGACTGGTGGGAACTCTTCTAATTTCTTTGGCATCATAGAATTCCCTTAGACTTCTTTGCCTAAATAGCTTACCTTTATGTATCTACCCATCTTTGTTACCCAACTTTTTTAGTCTCTTCTATGCCATGCTAAAAAGAAAACAACCAACATAAAATACAATAGTTAACACTGACAACATTAGGTTCTTTGAAGAAGTAAAGCTCTTAACTGTCAGTTTATAAAGCAGTCTTATTTTATAGGTGTGTGTGAGACTCTCTCCTAATATAAAGGCATAATTATTAAGCGGAATTAACAAATAATTCTGAAAAACTGAATCACTAAATCAAATCAACTAGGCAACAAAACAGTTATATTTCTGACCACCCACCCCCTTTTAAGATCTGCCTCTTCTACAGTCCTCCCATTCCAATTAATGACAACTTATTTTCAATTGCTTCAGTCAAACATCCTGGAGTCATCTTTATGTCTCTATTTGTCTCACACTACATTGGCAGATCCTGTGAACTGTACTTTCAAAGTATGCAGGTACCTGATCACTCTTCATCACCTCCATTCATACTACTCTGGTCCCAGCCACCATGACCACCTGCTGGACATCCTGATAGACTCCTGGCTCTAGGCCTGGCTTTCACCCTTGCCCCCTGGAATGCACACTCTATAGATGAGACAGATGATGATGATAATGTCTATTATCCAGACAGATCAAGTATCCTCAGCACAATCCTCTGAGATTCCCCATACCAATTAAAGTTAAAGCCAGATCCTCAAAAATAGTCTGCCTCTTCAAGCTCTGGTGCCAATTCCTCCACATTCCTGACCCCTCTCCTCCTCATCTGGCTCTTGCTCACTCCTCTCCAGCTATGCCGGCCCCCTTGCTGTTCTCCCAACACTCCCCGCATGTTCCCAGCTCAGGGTCTTTGCACTTGTTCTTTTCACCTAGGATGTTCCTTCCTCATCTACCAGTAGCACTGGCTACCTCACTTCTTGCTGGTTGGTTGTTATTCAAATATCACTTTAGTGATCCCACCCCTGGCACCCTATTTAAAATGTTCAATCCTCATAAAACACACTATATACATATATAATAAATATTATGTATTTATTCTGTTGTCTATGACCCCTCTCCACTATCATAGAATGTAAATTCTATGAAGGCAGAAATTTGTGTGTGTTTTATGTAGGGTTCTACTGTCAGTGCAGAGAACAATGCCTGGCACATATATGGAACCCCCAAATATTGACAAATTGAATGATTTATTACAAATAGCTCTAAATTCCATTCTCAAAGACTTTTATGATGTTATTTTCCATTCCCCACAGCATGGCTCTGTTCATTTGACTTAAGGTCTCCTGCACCTGGCATACCCTCTCACCCATCTTTGCTGGTCCCACTCAGTGCAGCTGCTCCTTCTCCATCAAGCTTTCTAGATGACATCTGCTGGAAGTTCTTTCCCTCTTCCCAAAACTTATTGATACCATGTTGTGCCTTGTGTCTTGCATATTTATGTATCTTAGCTTACACATATATGAAAATCCTCCAAAGCCAAGACATATCTTTCCCAGTCCCTGGTGTATATTGTTATTACTATTTGCTCAATAAATATTTGTTGACTGACTAAACCAAGACATAAATAAAGGGGAAAACAAAATAATGAAAAAATGCTGTGCTCCTTAGCCAATAGGAAGAGTGTGGAAAATCTGGAAAGAATTTACATATGGGTGTATTAGAAATATCCTGAATACACATTGATGGATTAGGCTGCTGATACTTTTTAATCATACACATCTTGGGTTCTTTTTCATCTGATTGAACTTCTTTTGGAAAAGATTATTTATTGAAAACTTATAATATCAAAGCTTAGAGTCACATTTTAAAGATGAAACTTCCTTTTTCCCCCTGCTCCAACAATGATTCTTTTTGGAAGTTAACATTTTTATGACTTTTTATGTTATTATCTCTAATTTAAGTAAATTAAACTTGAAGAAATTTTCAAAACAAAGCTAAAACCATTGTCATATAGTTCTGAAAGGAAATATTTGTTTTTACCTACTAATTCAGATGCTTGTTACAAATTTTAGTTTAAATGTAATTTGATAAAAGTAAGTTATATAACCCGTAATTAGACTACTTCAAAAAATGAAATAATATTTAAGCTATTACAACAGCAAAGTTTTTGTTATTCAGTAAAAATTACTATGCAAATTCCACCTGGGCAAACTCATAGTTCTTTTTTTAAGGTTATGTATATTAGAGATTGTGTAAATGTATAATGTTTTTATTAGGTGTGTGTGTATCTATGTGTGTTTACACAAAAAATATTTGTTTAAATTATAAAATTATATGTAATCAGTCTATGTTTAAAAAAATAAGAATGAGCTCTCACCTAGAAATCAAGACATTGGGTCTTATATAATAACTTCTTTGTATCTGCAACTATTTATTGAATGTCTATTTTGTACTAAGTGTTTTGCATATATACCTCATTAATCTTCCCAACACATGTGTAAAACAAATACTACTATCCTATTTGGAAGATTAGGAAACCAAGGCATAAAGAAAATAAATGATGATAATGATAATAAACATCGGCACCAAGACCACTCAACTGGTAAAAATGCCCATGTGACTCTAATGCCCATGTTCTGAAACGCTGGCAAAAAGATTCAACTGTCATTCACCATCTCTGGGGTCTGCAGGAAGTCACGTGACAACTACAGTAGGAATGGTCCCTCCTGGACTTATGCAGTAGAGCTGCCATGCTCTATGGTTCCTCATACCTTTACTTGTAAGTTGGGACAGTTATAGCTGTTCTGTGTTCTCACAGTTGGGTTGTGGTAGAATTTTCACACAATTCAATAAAGGACACCAGTGCCAAAGGCAGCGATATGGTTGTATTTTTAAAGAAAGACATACATAGAGTATTAAAAACACATGCCAGTATTCCAATTTGAATTATTAACTATCATTTAATATAGTTATTCATTATTAGTAACACAAATACTATTATCCTCAGCTCAAACAAGACTTTTCTGAATACCATCTCCTCTCTATTTATTATATTACTTATGTACCTTAGCATTTTCCTTCTTAGAGTGTTTGCTAATTTGAGGAATGGAACTACCTATTTTTTACCATTCCAAGTGTTCTCAGGATGCTCATTTCTAATTTGCATCTATGCTATTTATTTCCAGGACTGGAATAGATTGATCTCCAACTTTTCCTTGATTTATCTTTTCAGAATTTACTTAATTCCTTCCATTTTCACGTTGACCAACAATAAAAAAAAATAAAGTCATCCAATGGCCTCGTTTCTGATCCACACTGTAGCCCTGGTACTTCGGATTCTTGGCTAAGTGCATACAGGTTAAGAAATAAATCTTTAAGTCATTTACTATTACTGTTCCTGCTTTTACAAAACATAATAAAATTGTTATTTACAATAGAGGATTTAACTCTGCATTTCCACTGACAAAGATAATGAGTAAGATTTCACTTTCATAAATCAATAATTTTTAACTATTTTAAATGCAATATATGGAATTTTTAAACTTTGGAAACAGCCTTACACACGGCTGCTTTGAAGAATTCCTGTTGAAAAATGAATACTTTAGATCTACGTAGGATGGTATCTGCTCTGTAGCCACCTGGTGTGGAGGGAAGAGTTCAACTTCTGAAATTTGTTCCTAGCTTTCCTCTCCAGCTCACCCACGAGGAAGGGTAGGGGGCTCCAGAGTGCTGTGTGGGCTCAGCTCTAGATGGTGGGGAGCCAGGTGCTTTCCCAGCTGTGACACAGCTGCATGAGCTTTCAGCCTCTGCTAATGAGGGAGCTTAAGCCATCTTGAAGTAATCATCATTTTACCTTCTTGGAAGAAGCTCCGCAGCTGAATTTACACTTGACCTTGGACCAAGTCCTTCTTAAAGGCTCTCATGCATGGACAGAGATGGGGTATGCTCAAACAAAATTGCGGTGATGATGCTAATCTTCCTCTGTTACACACAATGTGAAAGGATGTGCCTTGTCAAGGTCTGTACAAAACCAAGAATGGAAAGCAGCAGCCAGTCTGACATTGTAGTCTCTATTTCTTCATAATGAGTTTAGAATTGCCCATGGAGCCTTACATATTTCAATTCATGAATGCTGTAGCCACTTACTGAAATTTTAATTTAGCCATGACATCTTTGTTTTGGGTAGCATCCACCTCTGAGCACCATTCAGCACTTCCGTGACAACTCTGGGTTTATTCAGGATAAAAGTGACCTAACACCTGTTTCCTACGTCACAGGTCTGTGTCAGCTTAATTGGAGAGTAGTTAATAAGTTATGAGAAGGAATCTACCCATTTATAGTTTTAATGGCCTTTTTATCATATCCCCACAAACTATAAAGCAATAAAACATAATAAAGTCATTCTAATCTTTTAAAAATAATTTTAGAAATGGTAGAATTCACCAGCCAACTATGTCTGAAAACTTTGGTAAAGAACAAAATGTAATATCCTTATCTTGACTTCTTTCAATTCATTTTTTCAATGCATACCTCGTCCATGAAAGTATGTAACTTGCCGAAGGAATTCCATTGTCATTAGAACACTGACTTCAGGGGATGTCCCTATAAATCAACTGCAGTGAAGACGGATTTTTGCATTCTGAATCATGGAATGCTCTGTACAGAAGTAACTGTATCAGAACACTAATTCCTGTGGCCAATAAATATTTATTTATGTCTTTTCTACAAAAGAGCAAAAAGTAGATATTAATAAAGTCAAACAAATATAGCCATTCCAGTTAGTTAACTTAAGGCCAAAATTTAAGTCTGTTCTATGTGTTTGATACATGTACATTGGCAAAAATATGTACTGCATCATACCAAAAAGCTAGGGAAATAGATTTCTCAATTCAAATGATAGTACCGAGTAGAATTCTATAATTAGCAACACATGAAGTCAGATATAGAAAGAATCAAACCAGGCATAAGAATTCAAAAGAAGTATTTCGGCTTTAGATTTGACAAAGGACACCAAACGCAATTATATGTATTTTAAAAAGTATATGCTTTCAGCAAACAAGGGCACACATACACTCAAATATTCACAAATGTGCACACATACACCTCTGCACACACATAAACACACATATACACACAGCATAGTTATAGACTAACATATGTTAGTATTAAATTAACTCTTGGTCAATAATAAATTGCAAACTCTATTTGTTCCTCTGAATTGCTGGTATTTTTTTGTTTCACAGAACCAAGCATGTGCTCAACACATATTAGGGGCTCACAATGTTTGTTAACTTAATTGAATTGGATGAGTTCAGGACTATGTGCAGACGCCTTGGTTTATGGAAAACCATTTAAATTGGCGGTAGTAAACTGAACTCAGTCGAAAACTTTCAGTGTCAAATTCTCTCCCATAGTATGTGCAACACTTACATAGACTCGGGGACAGTGAGCAGAATATTCTAAACTTGTTCAAGTGTGCCAACTGGTGGCTCCTAAAGTTACAACTTTAAAAAACAAACATACATGACTATGTTTGAATGCCTTTGTGTGTTCATATTTTCTCAGCTTTTCTGACACAGTATCAGCTTTTCTAATAAGTTTCCAATTCACAAAGGAAACAACGCCGAGCCTTCTGGAAGTGGGTGGAATTGTTAGCGATCCTCACAACTAAAGGAGAGTGCACCGTGTTACTGAACCTGGGGAAAAGTTAGGAGAAAAGGAGACGCTAAAACAATTCTTAGATTTTGTTGTGTGACTTTTCCAAATTTGACTACATTGTCACATAAGGACCTTTATAGGCCCTCTGGTACCCTTTCAATTCTTTTTTTTTTTTTTTTTTTTTTTTTTTTTTTTTGCATTGAGGAATAAACCGACTATGAAGAGGGCTTCTATTTTTTGCTCTTTGGGTTAAACTGGCAGAAGAAAGGGGTCTCTCTTTTCTTGAAGTGTAACACGAGCTGCCTGGAGACACGTATTGTGCAACCTGTGGCATCGAAGCGCTCCTTCTCAGCAGGATGTGGAAGCATGATGTCCCCTTAAGCAAGACCTTCCAAAGTGCCTGCTCTAAGGTAAATAATGTTTTCATATCTTCAGATAGAACACCCACATTCCTGAAAGCTTTCTTGGGCGAGGTTAAGGTCAGCACAAAGAACCAAAATAAAACAGCAAACCAGATAAGATTATCACATAACAGACAAAAGAGCTACTCAGTGGTGATGATCTATCTCTGTGAAAATGTTCGGTCAACAAGTGAGCCATAAAAGGAATAGGGGGAGAGGGGGCGCATAGTTTATTGGTATCATGGAAACAAAATATTGATCAGAGAGGTAATTCCACTTGATAATCTTCAACACTGGCCAACTAACTGCTGACTGATTTAAAGAATATAACAGGTAATTGTTTAATGATTGCTGTGGTGTGAAAAAGATATCACCATTTCGGTATATAGTACCCTGAAGTATATGGAGAATTATGAATTGGTAATTCAAAATGATCTTATGGCTGATGGATAATTCTCTTTTAAGATAGATACCTTTATCAGGAAAATATTTAGGTCTTTCTCTGCCTTATGAAACTGAAAAAAGAGATGGACAGGAAGAGCAAAAGTAAACTATTTACACATATACAAGTGTCATATACAGTTAGGTTAAGCAGATTCATAGGCTTTTTCCTCAAGTTTGTTTTTACCACAAAGTATAAGGAATTGTAACCGGAGAGTAGCTTCCAGGTACTATGTATTTTCTTGCAGGTGGGACATTTTCTGAAAAGGGAGTCTTTTTTAAGTCTAGGGGAAAAGGAAGAGACCATGGTGAAGTAAATGCCTTTTCTCTGGGGACCAATCTTACAGTCTGCCTTCTTGGATAATATGAGCAAGGGAAAGCATGTTAATAAAAATGAATATCATTGTGATTTTCAGTTTGCTCCTTAGAATAAAGAAAATCAGCAATGCTATTTGGATTGTGACCAAGAGGGTCACTTTCCCCACCATTATATGATTCGTCTGGTTTCAGAACCTCTTTGGTATGTACCAGACACCAAAAATACCTAAAGAAAGCCTCCTCCACTCTGCGTGTCTCTAACCCACTGGCGGTTTGTTTTACGTCCGTAATTTCTGCAGAGCTGCCAATTCGATGATAAAAAAAGAAAAAGTGAAAAGAGTTTGTTTTGCTCCTTTGGTTTAAATTAACATCTGCCATCTTCCTGACCTGAATTCTGACAACACAATTGCTATGAAATATTGGTTTAAACTTAAAACCAGAAATCCTGAGTGCAGCTTTCTGCCAAATAGGTGCTAGTTAGAACCAGCTGCCTGAAGCGGAACTGCTGAATGCTTCAAGGTTGCCTATGATCTGAGCGGGTCTCAGGCAGAGCCTTTTCAAAGGAGAAACTGCCAGCTCCGATATTTCTCCAGGATGGATTAAGATTTATCTATAACCCAATCGATGTGTTATTTCTCTTCTTGTTTAATTTATCACTGTGTAAATCCAAAACTTAAGCAGAAATAATAAATTATAGCTATATTTAGTAACTTTAAGCAATTATCTTAGGACTTAGGTGGTGGTGGGAAGGTGTGTGTGTGTGTGTGTGTGTGTGTGTGTGTGTGTGTGTGAAGGGTGTGAAAGGAAAGAGATGGAGTATCAATAAATCTGCAAAGAATAGTCATGGAACATATGTTTTGGAAAGGGGCCTTAATTGTGGGTGTATAATGGAAATTACAAGTGAAAACAGGCTCAGATCACACCTCTACATACCTTTTCTGTGTGCAACAGGTGACCCTGGATTATCAAAAACAATCAAAAGTTTAACTAATAGAAAAAATTCTCTGTGGGTAGAATTGGCCATAGTCATCTCATTAAGCACACAGTTCTATTTTCAATATAATTAGTCATCTAATTACTCATCCAAAATTAAGTTAGTGCATTCATATGCCTAATTAATTATAACTTCATTCCAAGTACCCTGTTAGTAATGCTTTTGTTCTCTGTTCTGACAAATCAAATTACTGAGGGACAGATTTGATTTGGAAATTGGCTTAGGTTGAGTCTCATCATAAACATATTAAAATATTAATGAATAAAACAGTGAGAGTATTAATTTCCATAATAAAGGTAACCCCTGAAATGTTAAGTATTTCCAAGGAACGTTGGTTTAAACATTAAAGCCACAAATCCCCTAGAGTTTCAGATTGAACGCTGAGATTAAAAGGGCAAGATCTGAGTTCAAATACCTCCATTATTGGTGATGAAGTCCTCTGCATACAAGACTGAAATTAGCATGTAGCACACTGGGGGTGTGGAAGGCTGTCTGGTTTCTTATGATCAATGCAGACTGTTCTCTGTTGTTTGTCCATTGCCCCTGGCTCACCAGGTAAAATTACTCTAAAAGGTAATCTAAAGGCCATATGATAATCTACCACTTTAGGGGACTGATTATGCACTAGTCCTACTTTAAGGGTTTTGGATGTTGACTCATTGAATCCTCACAACCAGCCTTTGGAGTAGGCACTATTGTTAGCCTCATTTTATAGAAGGGGAAACTGAGGCACAGAGAGGTAGAGCCCTTGCCTGAAGCCACCAGAGGGAACTAATAAACACTTTTCTTAGAAAATCAACCTTATACAATGGATCATAAGTTTTGTGTGGGAAGCATCACAGAAATAAAACACTTCTGAATACGAAGATTTATTATAAATATATTAATAAGGATTTGCTCTTTTTATTTTGGTGGCCACATTGGTGATTTTCGTTCACATCCAGGCATGGCAATGAAAAAGGAGTTAGACAAATGCCCACTGTCTGCCTCAAAGTCTAAGTGTTACTCCTGGGACAGTGTATGAGAACATAACCTTACCTTTTTCAAAACTATAAAGAGGAATTCTTGAGTCCCTGCTGCTTGGAAATAATCTGAATTCTAAAAGGGAATGAGAAGATTAAATGAAGAAGCAAGTACTGGTTATATTCAGCAATTTCTCTGAGAGAGGCAGGAGTGATGGGACATGCTTTGAGATTTCTTACCTAATATCTCTTGCTGTCCTGACACGTTTTCACAACTCCTGAAATACTGGGGGTGCTTTCAGTTGGCCTAGGGTTGGCCTTGAATTACCACTTCCTCCTTAACTTTATAATCTCATGATGTCTCTGATATTAGCCAAGGCCACCCAAAAGTTTGTATACAAGAGTTCCCTGCTTCCTGACCATGTTGAGAAGAAGGCAAACATCTAAAATATCCTTATTTCCCAGCTGGTGGATCATTGTGGGGTTATTAATAAAAGGTAGCCTGATCCCGTATCCCGAGAACTATAGGAGGCCTGAGTGTTGCTTATAAGTTTGTTCCCAATTAGCAATGTAACTTAAGTGAGGTACTCAGTTTCTCTGCACCTCCATTCCTCTTTTGTTTGATGAAAGAATTGATCATTTCAGGTCTAAATAGAATATGAATGACCCAACAAAAATGCTTTAAGTTGAATGGCTTTATACACTAAATAGTAATAAAAGTAGAAATGATACAAACCATAATATTAATTATAAATAATAATAGTGAATAACAGGAATTGCTGTAGGACACTAAGTGGAACGACTGTTTTGATCACATGAAACGACTTATAAGTGCTGTTTTGATGTGTGATATAACAGTAGAGCACACAGCCGTTCTCCCCCGTGGTGCAAAACTAGGGGGTTACAGGCATTCCCTGGATGCTTCATGCCCAAGAGGAGACCCTGGCACGAATCGGAGCCACTTCACTTCTAGCTATACTGTAAACTATGTTTTTAAAAAATCTACTTTTTCAAAAACGGGGCCACTGGCTCACCTTTGTATTAGAGTTACAAAAGGAACAATTTAAGTTCCGCAAGGGAAAGAGGCGGAGCAAGGGAACCCAATTACCCAGCTGCAGCTGGAGGAATATCGGTCCGCACACGCAGCCTCAGAACAATGGGCATTGTAATGAATTACCTTCTTCATGAAAGCCCTCTGTTCCTATCCCCTGGTTTGCTATTTTCTCCTAAGGTTGCCATCCCGTCTGAGCTATAAAGAAATGATGCATGGTTTCCTTTCCTCACTTCCACCTCTTGAATTCGCTACAAACATTAAACCATTCATTTTCATTTTTCTCAAGGGTTTTCTTGACTTAATGAATGTTTTTCTGAGAAGAAAAGAATGAAGATGAAGTATATACAGGGGCTAGAGAAAAATCTTAAAAGGGGATGAAAATGTGAAACAATCAAGGTGAGGGGAGAGAGCAACAGCCAAGAGGATGAGAAAATTAAAAGGGAGAGAAAGGGGCCCGGCAAGACGCAGGATGGCGTGCTCATCGCTCTTCATTTGCTGGTTTCCGCATCCCTCGCTTCGCCCCTTTCCCTCCCACGCCTCCTCTGCTTCTGAGCGTGCCCTTCGGAACGCCACTGTACTCGAAAGGCTTGCTTTTCCTCCCAGATCCTCTGCGGATGATGAAATAATCTAAGGCTTAGGCATAATTTCTCCGTGCTGTTCAAAAGCATTCTCTTGAAGGGAGCTTTCCACTTTTTTCGTTTCGCCCATTAACGTGTGTATTATGTGCTTTCACTCCTTATTATTTTGTCACCATTTTGTTAAGTGTCCAGGATCTACATTTGAACGAAGAGTCTTTAATTATCAAATTAACACAATTTCAGGGCTGATATGTTCAATTTATCACCACTGGACTTCTAATTTGTTTTTATTAACTGTCTCGTTTCTGCTCCTTTTCTCTAATCATTCAAAGAAGCGAATAATGCCCTTGCTTCAACTCATGAATGCTTCCCATAAATATCCAGAAAGTAAGGGTCGCTAAAGAGTGCCTGTTCTTGCAACAAAGCCTTTCCTTGTGGTTTTTCGTTATTAATTTCTTACCTATGACTGACATGTATTTATTCACAGGTTAAGAGCTTCAGTTCAGCTGGAAATCTAAAAAATTTTCATAGCTTTTTCTACAATTAATTGCTTGAACTTGGTAGTTTCATGTACAAAAAAGAAAGGAACTTTGCGTTAATGAAAAGGGGCATCTTCAATTCTAGCTGACATTAAACTATAAAAAGAAGAAAGATAAGGGGTTATTTTTTTTCAAAGTTGTCAAACAGAAATGATAGAAGTGAAGGGGTAATGGCTGAATAAAAGAAAGTAATTATAAGACCCAGAATAATTGATTTCTTAAATTCTCTGCAGAACTGATTCATTGTGAAGTGCTTTGCACAGTTTCTATCATGGGTTATTGGCCCGAACACATTTGTTCCTCCAACTGGAATGGCAGTGTTCCTCCTGTGAAGTTCAGTGCTGCCTCTGAGCAGATTCAGAAGCAAAGTGACTGTAATAATCCCCAAGCTCAGAAATTCATCTCCATGATGGCACACGGGCTGAGGTGAGCTCCCTGCACAGCCTTGCTGACAAGCATCAGTTTAAAAACCAGCTTTATTGAAGTATAATTTACATACCATAAAAGTCACAATTTTAATTAAGAATTCAATGAATTTTAGTAAATTTACAGTTATGAAAACATTACCAGAACCCAGATTTAGAACAATTTCATCATTCCACAAAGATCCCCTGCACTTTGCACAGTCAAACCTTTTTTTCACCTCGTAGACCCAGGCATCACTGATCTGTCTTATACATACATCTGCATTTAGGGACACTTTATATAAATGGAATTATACAATATGTGGTCTTTTGAATCTGATTCCCCTCAATTAGCATAGTGTTTTTGAGGTTCAGCCACATGTAGCAAGCATCATTTTATTAACCTCCGTTTAATTGTTGCAGCATTCTTCCAATATGTTTTGGTAAAATTTCGGTTCCTCTTATAATCACTTTTGCTGAAGTCTGTTATGTTGTGAGGTAAAGTTCACTGGTTAGAAAGATGAACAAATTTTAAATTATGTTAAGGTGGAAGAATATTTTCTAAATTATCAAAAGAATACTACCCAGAGTGAGATGTGAGAACAAGTACAAGAATGAGTTATATGTACATATACAATATTTAGAAAGAAGAAACAACAGCATTTAGTGACAAAATATTGGCTAAAAACAGCTACTTTAAATAGAGGCATAAGGGAAATGCCTGTGAAAAATACTTGGGCTGAAATACTTGTGTATCTAAATGTGAAAAAAAAAATTAGAAATGGGAATATGGAATTTGGAGAGTGAAAAGGTAATATCCAAAAAAGATTAATTAATAGGAAATAAAATGAATGCAAAGTATTTATTGAGTATCCATCATCCTATATAATAAAAGCCTACTATGCTAAGTGTCTGGTCATCCAGTCGGTCACCTGTTCAACCAATCATGCTAATGATATGCTAAGGACACTCAACTGCTCACTATGACATGCACTGACCACCAGGGGGCAGATGCTCCGACCTGTAGGTTAGCTTGCTGCTGGGTCCGAGGATTGGGACTGAGTGAGATGAGCCGGACATGCCCTGAAGCCCTCCAGCAGTCCCTCGCTGGCTGGCCATCTTCCTACACCCCTCCCCAGCCCTGACTGTGCACCGGTGGGGTCCCTCTGACTGTCCTGCACTCTCTCGCAATCTGGAACCCCTCAGGGGATGTTGGAGAGCTGGTTTTGGCCCGATCCCACAGGCCAGCCCTAGGGACCCCACTGGTGCACTGGGCCTCTAATATTAGATATTAGGTAAATGTACAAAGTTGTGTTTTTTTTTCCTGAAAGTATACACCAAATATACAAAATTTCTATATGAGGAAAATTAGTGCCCTCTCACTAAATGTGATCTTTAGAATGAAGAGTAAATTCAGTAGAAGTCATTTGCAGGAAGGAGAGAAAAAAACCTGTGAAGATATTGTGTTGTTGATGTTTTTCTTAAGACATTTTTTTCAATATAGTATAATTATTTTAATTTTAAAATAAAATTTCCGGCAGCGTATTTTTTAAGTATGTTTTTTTATTGAGTTCAGAGAGAGGCAAGATGAGGGAAAAAGAGATAGAAACATCGGTGATGAGAGAGAATTATTGATCCGCTGCCTCTTGCATACCCCCTACTGGGGACTGAGCCCCAACCCAGGCAGGTGCTCTGACCAGGCATCAAACTGTGACCTCCTGGTTTATGAGTCTACACTCAACCACTGAACCAAGCCAACTGAGCTCAGCAGTGTTTTTTTTAAAAGTATCATTTTATGGTTATTAACTTTGAAAGTGTTTCTTCTTTGTAGATGATGATGATTTTTTAAAACAAAGTATCCATTTACTGAGTGAGGGGTTTGACCACTCAAAATTATAGAATGATGTTATTTTTTTTTTTTTTTTTTTTACAAATTTAGGATTGTTTCTGGGGAGAAATCCTAACACAAATTTAGTAGAAAGACATCTACAATCTTCAAATGTATACACAGGATATTGGGACTTTCCAGTCAAATAAGTTGGGGATTGAGCCAGTGATAGATGAGCCATATGGGAGCCCAAGACAAAAGGGAAAATATGTGCCTTTATTTTATTTTTTAAAATCAACTTTATTTTTTAAATGTTTTAGAATAACAGAAAAACTTAAAAGAAAGTTCCTATGTACCCCCTCATCCAGTTTCCTCTGTTATAAATATATTCATTAGTATGGCATTTTTGTTCCAATAAATGAACCAATATTAATATATTGTTATTAACTGAAGTCCATAGCTTATGTAGATTTGCCTTGGTTTTTACCTAATGTCCTTCTATTCCAGGTTCCCATCCAGAAGGCCACAGTACACTTAACCACCATGTGTCTTTAGGCTCCTGGTGGCTACTTTCTTAGACTTGTTTTTGATATCCTTGACAATTTTGAGAAGGAAAGATCAGACATTTTGTAGGATGCCCTATAGGACATAAATCAGTTTTATATTTAACTGACCCATATCTCATTCTAATATTCTGCATTTTAAAATGCATTTTCTGAGGCTATATCCAAATTTCTCTTCCTCTACTATTCTTGGATCCAATTTTACTATATTCCTGGTTCCCTCACTAATTAAAGAGTTCAACAAAATCCTTGAACACCTTCATTCTTTATGAGGTCACGGATTTTGAAAGTGATACGTTGACACTGAAATATGAAGAACCTCTTGTGCAGAGGGCTGTGGGGAAGCCATGGGATAAGCTTCCCTTTCAGCTCTTTACCTTCACCTGGAGACAATCAAGCAAAGGTAAGGATGCAACCTAAACTTCACTGTTGTTTAGGAAGGAAGCAAAGGAAGCTGGCTTTTCTTCAGAAACCAGTGCAAGGACAAGGGCGGGCTCTGCAGAGCATAACTCTGACATCTCAGTCTATATGTTCCTCTGTTATATCACATTTACAGCTTCCCTCAAGTTCATGTCTATGTTTCTTGACTGGCAGACACTCAAGAGGGAAGTTTTTAAGAATGGGACCCAATGGGACCTTTCTTTCCCTATCCAAAGCAGGTCTATACTCAGAAACACATGAGTCAGGGGCTTATGTGCTTTTGTGTGAAGAGAGAAGTGCAATATAACCCATGGTGGGCTCAGAGATGCAATCACTTACAACATTAGCCACTTGCACATGCAATTAACTTACTATTCATTCAAAAAGTGTTTGTGAGTTCTTTCTTTCTTTCTATTTCTTTTAATGTATTTTTATTGGTTTCAGAGAAGGGAGAGGGAGAGAGAGATAGAAACATCAATGATGAGAGAGAATCATTGATTGGCTGCTTCCTGCATACCACCTACTAGGGATTGAGTCCACAACCTGGGCATGATCCCTGACTGGGAACTGAACCATGATCTCCTGGTTCATAGGTTGATGCTCAACCACTGAGCCATGTTGGCCAGGATGTGAATGCTTTCTTAATGTCAGGTGTCAGTCTAGGTTTTGGGGTTTCAAGGCAGATATAGGTGAAGGAGTAAACAATTAAATAGACAATTAAAATACAGTAGAGCCTTGGCCAGGTGGTTCAGTTGGTTGGAGCATTGTCCTATACACCAAAAATTTGTGGGTTTGATTCCAGGTCAGGGCCCATTTGGAAGGCAACCATTTGATGTTTCTCACATTCATCCCTTTCCCTCTCTCTCCCCCTTTCTCTCTCTCTCTCTAAAATCAATAAAAACATACGGGGGAAAGATCAACCAAAGGACGTGTATGCATGCATATAAGCATAACCAATGGACACAGACACCAGGGGGATGAGGGCATGAGCAGGGGAGGAGGTTCGGGGGGGTATAAGGACACATATGTAATACCTTAATCAATAAAGAAAATTTAACAAAAAGCATATCCTCCAGTGAAATTTTTTTAAAAAATTCAGTAGAATCTCGAGGGTATTGAGGACATTAGGTGGGGAGGGTCCTTAACCACATTCTGTGGGAGATGACAAATGGAATGACCCCTCCGGATGAATAAAAAAGATGGAAAAAATACTGAAAGTAGTTTGAGACAAAATGAAAAGCACATGCAAAAAGCACAAATGGAGAGAGGACTTGGCGTATTTTTGGTGATAGGGAAGTCAGGTGTGGGAGAGGCATATTTCAGAGAGTCTGGTGAGAAAGAAACAGACATCAGATCATAAAGTGCCTTTAAAAACAGCTTTAAAAAGCTTTGTTTTGATATTTCCTTAATACTACTTTTAACTAGACTTTAGCTAATGTAAGGAAGTACTTTAGGGTGCTTTAATCTGAAAGAAAGAGAAAACTTTTTTTGCTTTTACCTTTCCCCCTCTTTCATGAACTTCAGACTTTGATTGTAAACATAGATATGAACTTGACCCTCATGGTTGGGCAACATAATCCACACACCTAAAATAAGCTATGTGATTATAGAATCAGATATTAATCAAGTCATAAATTATTTTGCATGGGAAGTAAGCCAGCAATTGAGATTATAATGCATTGAGTAGGGGAGAGACTTGAGATGGGCAGAAATGATGGGCAGCACATTTAATGGCTGAAGAGAAGGGAAGGGTGTAATTAGGGAAGAGGTTTTAGAACTTGTATTTAATAACTTTTAAAAAGCAATTTAAAACACTTTAATATTTTAAAAAGCAAATACTTTTTTGTTTCTAAGCAACGGGAAGGAGTCACTATAAACATATATACCACATATATTAAGGTACACCATGTAAATATTAAAGAAAGAGCATTACTTTTAAATATCTCTCCCCACCAAAACAACCCTCTACCAGTGCCTCAGGGCATTTTAAAATATATTTAAATTTACAAATATTTGCAATGCAAACTTTTTCAGGAACAAATCTACTTTAAAGAAATGTTTGTGTCAGAGGGCAACTTACCTCATGTAAAATTATAAATTTGCATCTCTAAATGTGTTAGTTTTATGACATCATTTTGCAGACTATATTTAGCATCGTTCTTTATCTTTTTAAATTATTTTAGGTTTTTTAAAAAATTGGGACATATAGTTTTTTACCAGTGAGAAGGATTAACTGCAATTGATTTCTTTGAATACTCTTTAGTTGTTAGGTAATAACTGAGCCTTTTCTCAATATAACCCCCCTAGGCCTATTAATTACAAGATTTCTTCTATTCTACACACATTGAGGATAAATAACCTCTTTACCAGGGCTGCCTCCACCTGCCCAGCAGGCATTGTAAGTGAAGTGAAGTGAAGAAGACAGTTTAGGTTTCCCTTAATTAATTCCCTAATCTACTGCTGTTTGTGTTAAGAAAAGTCACTCACAAACTAGCTACAGAAAAGAAAAATTATTCAGTAAGAAATTTCAGTGAATTTAAGAACTGAGCTATCTACTGCAAAGACCCAAGACCATCTTTATTCAAGAATTACAGATTTCTTTAGAGTCCATCTGTTATCTGCATATCTCAGCTATCTTGGCAGTATATTGTCGAAGGTTATGGAGGCAAATCATTTCTAATTGTATTTTACAAGTAATCATTTCCATGCAAACATAATGCATGATATGAAATTTCCAAACTATATTGTGTTTTTTATAGAAGCAGGATGAATTCTATCTATTGATCAACTAATCAATACATATATAAAATATCGATATGTATTTATATATTAGTATATGTAATATATATATATATATATATATATATATATTTACACATATATATATATGGAGACAGAGATGAACAGTAAGGAACACTGGACAGTCTATCCAAAAATTTGCAATAGCGTTGGTGGTATAGTGGTAAGCATAGCTGCCTTCCAAAAATTTGCAATAAAGCTAAGAAAAAATGGACTTTGAACTTTAAAAAGTGCTAATTGATAAGGAAGAAAATCCCAAGATATTTTTTTCTCATAAAAGAAATCATAGGTCAGAACAAGTGAGAACTAGGACCCTAGTCTCCTCAGCTTCGGGGAAGAAATAATAATAATAGAGCTTATCTTAAAGATGGACTAAGTTTTCAAGAGTGAAGAAAAGAAAGTTCTTCTCTGCTTAAGGGTCAAAGAAAGAGATTTGAAGCAAAGCAAATAAATAAAAAGCCCCAGTATAGAGGGTAAAGGAGTTCATGCTCACTGCTAGAGGCAAGAGGAAACATTCGAAAGTCTTGTGGAAGGATGTGGCTTAGATGAACGTGTCTGGCAGAGTGTGCAGATGCACTGAAGTATGGAAAGGCTTATTTTAGCTACGACTTCTCTTTAGGGCTTGAACTATGTGATGGAAGTGCAAGGTGAAAAGAAGGTTGAGCTGATAGAAGCACAGCAGAGGAAAACAATGAGGAAGATGTGGTTTTGATACCATTGCAATTAACTAGTTATTAAGAACAGAAAAGGAGCAAAGGGAAGGCCAAATATCATAACAGGTCACTTGGGCAGCTTCAGCAGGAAGCTAAAGCTTTACACTCCCCAGGGAGCCACTGGTCTATTCCCTTCTGATTACTGGGGGAAGGGACTGGACAAGGAGGAGAATAGACACATGCCAGTAAAGTAAGGGTGACATTGAGAAGGTACTTGTTTATCAGTCACACCCCCGAACAAATCATTGGCCAGCGTGGATGTGGTCACTGCAAAGGCACAAAATTCAGGAAATTTAATTCCTTAAATGAAGGAGTTTGCTCTCTTGTGCTCTTGGCTCTTGGCATGTTGCACTTGACTCCTGGATTGTGGGGTTCCCTCGGCCCTACTTCCTGGCATTCGCCCCCACACAATGGACTATGGACTGTAACTAGCCTAATGCTGAACTGGACCCGGCTGCAACATGAAACAGTAACTCTGGACACTGGCTTTGCTTCTAGCTCTACTGAAACCCCAGCTACACTTCTATGACTAGAATGGGACTTTAGAAACCCAGGAATGTAATTCCACACAAATAAAAATCACTCATCCACCTGTGGGATTCTCAGAAAATTATTTTTCTTGAGATATCACAATGATACCTCATCCAGTGGGGAAGATGATGCCTCAATTTCACCAATAACAGTCTGAGGAGTCTGAAAGTATGGGTTGTTGACCTCTGTGTGTCTTAGTGCTAACACAAGGCCTGACACCGTGTAGAAAGTAAGGAGGTGTGGGATGAATGAATGGAAGAATGAAATTGAAAGTAACACCAATGTTTTGACCTTAGGCAACTGTAAAAGAGAATTCTCTCATTCAGAAGCTGGTTTGGCGGCAAAGTAATAATTTAAACATGCTGAGTTAGAAGTGAGGGCATTCTACCCAAGAGAAAATATTCAGCAAACAATGCGAGTGAAGAGAGAATTTGGGGCTGTAGAGAAAAGATTTGGTAATCTTTTGTATAAAGACAATAGGTGAAGTCTTGAGATTGGATGATATATTTAATGAAGAGAGAACAGAAAGCACAGATTCAGATTAAATTTAATGCAACTACCATTTTAGTTTATACTACACACCAGGATTTACATGATCTCATGTAATCATCAATATAATCTCGTGAGATAGGCTTTAAAACCTCAGACCCAGTGGAGGAGGAACCTGGGCACGAGAAAGATAGTGTGGCCTGTTGAGGATCTAGGACAGTACAACCACGTACAGTTTTCCATCTCTTTGGGCATAGCCGTCTCAGAGCAGAGGCCCAAGGGGTAGATATCAGAAACTGAACACAAAGTGGACAACTGTCATTGAGAATCTCCATATAGTTAGTTGGTTTGGCCAGTTTTGAATTCAAAAGCAAGTAAAAATCAGGCCATGCTTTATTTCTGTTCTTACTGCCTGTTCTTTTCCCTGTTAATTTTCCTGTTCTGGTAGGAACTTTCTGTGTATTTTTAGTCACTAGTTTAGATATCTCATATTTCAGTTCAAACATGAGTCATTAAAATGACTTATAAGGTAAAATGTAAATCTTTCCCCAGCAAGAGGTCTATTTAAACATTTTTTTGTGTGTGAAAATAATTAAGGGCTATTCATGCTTCTGGATTTCTCTCTTCCAATGTGCACTTTTATATCACTACTAAAGGCCTGGTGCACGAAATTCGTGCACTGGGGGTAGGGATCCCTCAGCCCAGCCTGCCCCCTCTCACAGTCTGGGAGCCCTCAGTGGATGTCCTACCCTGGGGAGTGGGCCTAAGCCACAGTCTGACAACAGAGGCTCGGAGCAGGCGCCGTGTGTGTGTGTGTGTGTGTGTGTGTGTGTGTGTGTGTGTGTCCCCTCTGGGGGCCTGCCCCTAGCCGCATCGGAGACTCAAGCAGGCACCAAGTGTGTGTGTGTGTGTGTGTGTGTGTGTGTGTGTGTGTGTGTGTGTCCCCACTGGGGGCCTGCCCCCAGCCTCATCGGAGGCTCGGAGCAGGCACCCCGTATGTGTGTGTTTGTGTGCGTGTCTCCTGGGGGTCTTCCCCCAGCTGCATCGGAGGCTCGGAGCAGGCACCCCATGTGTGTGTGTGTCCACTGGGGGCCTGCCTCCAGCCACACTGCAGAGGCTTGGAGCAGGCGCCCCTCTGTGTTGATCTCTCAGGCTCCTGGCCGCACCTGCGTGTTGTTCTCTCCCTTGAGCAGCCAGGATGGGCGGGAAGCTTGGCTTCCTCCATCACCAGGGGCAACCCAAGCCTCCAGCTCTGTGGCTGCTTGGCTTCTCCACTGCAGCCCCAGCGAGGCTTGGTTTCTCCGCTGCAGCCTCAGCAGAGAAGCCAAGCCTCTTCAGTCTTCAGTCTTCAGTCTTCGGTCTTCACTCGGGCCAGAGCCTTCAGTCTTCGCTCCATGACTGTGTATGCAAATTAACCGCCATCTTTGTTGGGTTAATTTGCATACTCATCTGATTGGCTGGTGGGCATAGCAGAGTGACACCAATTTACATGTTTCTCTTTTATTAGTCTAGATTAGCAAATGGTATCAGATTCATAAAAATCTTCTCCAGCTATCCACATATGCACTGAATTTCACTTAAAGTTATCTATACATTAGCTTTCTTAAGTCTTATACTCACTACTATTGCTTGACAATGAAAAAATGAAATAAGTCCTAGTCCAAGTGTATAGTAGTATATGCACTAAGCTTAGCAGAACGAATTTGATATAAGATTGCATCTCACATGCACAGAGTGCTACTAAGAAGAATCTCTAATGGTCTTTCTAAAGAGGCGAGAGCCTGAAATCAGGGTGGAGAGAATGGTTTGGAGGCAGCCTTGACTAGTTCAGGAAAGGGAATAATTTAAGTTCAAATCAACTTTCTGCCCAATAGTACAGCTACTGGGCCTACCTACTTATTTTTCTATCAAGTAGAATTTAAGTATCACTACAACATTTTTAATAATAGTTGATTAAACTGAGATATCAGTTTAACTCAGATGGGGACACTGAGACCTAGATAATAGGTCGATTTTTTGAAATAATTACTTCATAATTCTTCCCACATCTCTCTTTGTCCTTGATTATAAACATACTTATGACAGAATCCTATATTTCATCTTTGAATCTCCAGTTGCCAAGCATAGAACCTGACAGATAGTAAGGGCTACAAAATATTTGTGGAATAGAAGCATGAATGAGTCAAAAATCATGGTAAAGTAAGTTAGAAGAATGTTAAGCTAGATTACATTTAAGTCTTATTTACTGGTCTCTTCTCTTAACCCAATGTAGAGACATAGATGTGAAACATCCATCAGTTGATTCGCATACCCCAACCTGGAATGGAACCCATAATTTAGGATCAAAGAAGTGGAGGGACACTGACATGTTTGGAGAGAAATGGGAATACATACAATAATGAAAGAGTAACATTTATTTAAAGCACAGAGCACAACTCTGCAAGAGACATTCTGTGAGATGCCAACCGATAAAGCCAAAGTGATCATCTCCAGGGCTTTTATCTTATAAAACTCAGGAGTAATGATTAAGACCACAGTGCTTGCAATCGCACTGCTGAGCTTCAGATCTTGGCTCTACCACTTTTACACTCTGTACAACCTTGGGAAAAGATTTAACTTCTTTGTCTCAGTTACCTGATCTGTAAAATGGGGATAGCAGTAGCACCTACCTCTTTGGATTGTTGCCATAATACAGTGCATTTGGAACAGATCCTGGCACACGGTAATTGCTTAATAAATTTTAGCTGTTGCTATGTTAGAGGAAATACATTTTATGGCCTAAGACAATACTAGGTATTATATAAAATTCAGTTTGCTAATTTAAGCTCTACATAAACTTAAGCAGCTTTGTGTCAAGTTTTCACTATAGATCCTATTGTAGATTCTGTTTTTATAAGGAAGTACCAGGCACAACTCTAGTTTTTAGCTGCAGGATTTTTTGAAATCATGAATGCATCCATTAAATTCTTCACCCAGGGCAAATTTGCTCCAAAACTACTTTTCCATATTACTTCCCTGATGTGCTGGAAGCTCCTATCCCATTTATATTATCACGGTCTTGGACACAATAGGAACATAAATGTTTAGAGAATTGATCTAACCTACTGATTTAAAAGGCCTTTATAAGGGTAAATTTCAAGACTTCCTTTTTTTTTTTTTGGTCTAGCTAGGTCTTTTCCACCACCCCAACCGCTCCCCACTGGAGGCATACTGTATGAAAGAGACATAGAAAATATTCAATATAAGATAGAGAGACAATTATTTAGGAATCCTGTTTATAGAAATGCAAGTTAAAATTTACTTTGTGCCTGGCCTGTGTTGCTCAGTGGTTGAGTCATGGGTTTGATTTCCAGTTGGGGCACATGTCCAGGTTGCTGGCTTGATCCTCAGTGGCAGGTGTGCAGGAGGCACCCTATCAATGATTCTCATTGATGTTTCTATCCCTCTCTCCCTCTCCTTTACCCTCTCAGAAATCAACAAAAACACATTACAAAAATTTTAAAATATTTACTTTGTAATAAGCCTTGTAAAGAAAGAAGTAATCACGTGGACCTTGAAGAATTCTAAATGCTTTATTGGGAAGCAGCTATGTAGTTATTTATTCTTAATCCCCTAAGTGTGCTTGTAAATTGAAAACCAAGTGAGGCATTTGTTAATAGTTAATAATAATTAGAGATTTAATGAGAGTCACTATGGTTCTCTCCATGTATTAGGTTACAAGACTTTAATTGTAAATAAAGTGTTTAACTTGTGGTTAAAGTAAAAAAAAAAAAAAATAAAGTCTTATTTACCAAAAAAAGTCTCATTTACCTGTTTCCATCCCCAAATTTACCTCTTATCCTAAGACAAAGCTCACAGATCCTAGGGTTCTTCTTATCTCTTCATCACCCTTCCCAACACACACACAAAACCACACACACAAAGTTGACAGATAAAATTTATTCACAGATAAAACATGTCTGAAATTTGACTGAATTGATCAACTAGATTAAATAAGTTAGGGAAAATAAAATCATGTCATGAAGAAACAGCAGAGTTTACCCTGCAGACTATAATTTTACTCTTAGCATGTTGGAGCAGGGGGTGACAGTCAAAACAGTGTTCCTCAAACTGTGACTAATACCCATCAATGCTTTAAAAAAATCTGTTTATGGGGTTGGAGTGGACTTTAAAAATTTAATAGAATAGAAGAACAGTGAAGAAGTGAAGGGAGAAAATCCATGAAACTGTGGATACACATATATGTACAGTGACTATGTCCTGATCACATGGGTACTTGTTAAAAAGGTTTGAAAACACAGATGTAGAAGAATGCTAAAATAAATTACACTTTTAGAGTTAGAAGATGTAATTTTTTCTAGGCTTAGAGAAAAGGAACAAGAGTTTCCTGCCTAATCATCTTTGGCAGACCATAACTAAGCTCTGACAAGGTATTAGCAGGCCAGTTTTGTGAAATCATCGATGTGGTGTGACTGCGGGCATAGCCTCACTATAGAAAAAGCACTGCCTTTTGTGTGGCGGTATTTTTTATAGTGTGAAACATCACCGGTTGCGGGGAAGGTCAGACTAATTCAGTTCTGTAACAGGAAAGCCTGTTCAAGAGCACATAAAAAGAAAAGCATGCTCATCACTTTCTCACCCCTTGGCTCCCAGCTGACCGGGAAAGGCTGAACGCATCTGTTAAGTGCTTCACAGAATAACTTGGAAGCACGTGTGAGGAGCACACTTATTATTTGAATGCAAATCATGGCTCGAATGGCTTAACAAGAATTTATTGACCTTCACTGAAAAAAAATTACCCTTTGCTTTCTTAAAAGACCAATTTTCACATAGTTTACTATTAAATATGCTATGTCCATATTTCATTTATGATTTTGTTACTTATGTTAATAATATTTAGTTAGCTACTGTATCCATGTGTTCATTCATTCATTCATTCACTGTCATTGAATTTTGACAGTGTTCCAGGTTATGGGCTAAATGACAGGGAAAAAGAAGACATAATAAAAAAAAATTATATGCATCTATGCATAGCCCATGGACACAGACAATAGACAGGTGAAGGCGTGGGGTGGGATGGGAGATGGGTGGAGGGAAGCAAAGGGGGGGAAATAAAGGACATCTATAATACTTTCAACAATAAAATACATTTTTAAAAAATCATTTAATCTCATAAAAAAGATATGGGTTCTACCTTTAGGAAGGTTGCAGTTTAGTGGGGGAGAAAGACAAGTAAATGAACCTGTGTGACGGGTTCTTGATAGGATGCTCTGGAAATATTGAAGGGAAACATTAAAATCAGACCAATTGTAAGGAGAGCTACCTAGAAATGGTAATACTTCCGTTGAAAATTAAAGGATAAAGATGTTCTAGCCATGTGATGAAGGGGATAATTGATGGGGTCTAAGGTGGTGGAGTGGCTGAGGGAAGACCAGAAGGGTCAGACCATTTGGATTATACCCCAAACAACAAGTAGCCCCACACCACACTATTCCAGTAGACTGTCAACTGGTTTCCATGACTTCAGTTTCTTTCCCTCTGGTTTATCCTGCACTCTACAATCAATTTAAGATTCCCAAACTTTTGTTCTAATCTTGTCATTTCCCTCAGTGAAGAAAGATAAATATTATTCTAACAGCTAAAGTCCTTTCTGAAAGGCCGCATGTCTCTTCCTAACCTTGTCTTTTATTTTCATATGAATTATATTTAACTAGAGGCCCGGTGCACAAAAATTTGTGCACTCGGGGGGGGGGAGGGGGGTCCCTCAGCCCAGCCTGTGCCCTCTCGCAGTCTGGGACCCCTCAGGAGATAACAACCTGCTGGCTTAGGCCTGCTCCCGGGTGGCAGAGGGCAGGCCCAATCCCTAGGTGCAGCCCCTGGTCGGGCTCAGAGCAGGGCCGATTGGGGAGTTGGGGCGCCGCCCCCTGTCATGCACAGAGCAGGGCAGATTGGGAGGTTGTGATGTCACCCTCAGTCACGCTCAGGGTAGGGCCGATTGGGGGGTTGGGGCACAGCCCCCTGTTACACTCAAGGCAGGGTCGATGGGGAGGTTGTGGCGCCACCCCCTGTCATGCACAGAGCAGGGCCAATCAGGGGGTTGGGGTGCTGTCCCTTGTCACGCACAGAGCAGGGCCCATCAGGGGGTTGGGGCGCCGCCACTCTCACACTCAGGGTAGGGCCGATGGGGAGGTTATGGCTCTACCCTGTCACACACAGAGCAGGGCCCGTGGCGGTGGGGAGGGTGTTGGGGCGCCGCACCCTGTGACACACAGAGCAGGGCTGATCAGGGGGTTGGGGCGCCTTCCCCTGTCACAAACAGAGCAGGGTGGATAGGGAGGTTGTGGCCCCGACCCCTGTCACACACAGAGCTACAGGGCGATCAGGGGGTTTGGGCTCTGCCCCCTGTCATGCTGATGCCGGTGCCGGGAGGCCTCTCGGCTCCGCTGATCCCAGTGCTGGGAGGCATATTACCCTTTTACTATATAGGGTAGAGGCCTGGTGCATGGGTGGGTGCCGGCTGGTTTGCCCTGAAGGGTGTCCTGGATCAGGGTGGGGGTCCCCACTGGGGTGCCTGGACAGCCTGGGTGAGGGGATAATGGCTGTTTGCAGCTGGTCACACACCCTTCAGGGTGGGGGTCCCCACTGGGGTGCCTAGCCAGTCTGGGTGAGGGGCTGAAGGCTATTTTCAGGCTGGGGGTGACTGAAGCTCCCAACCGCTCCTTTTTTTCTTTTTTATTCTGGGCCAGTTTTAGCTTTGAGGCTTGGCTCCAGCTCTTAGGCCTCCGCTGCTGAAAGTAGGTTTCTGGCCTTTGCTTACAATATTGCGATCCTGCTGGCTGAAGCCCGGCGGACTAAAGCAGGTTTCTGGGGTTTTGTTTAGCTTCTATATTTGTTACATAGTTGCTTAGGGTTGCAGCTCAGAGGCCTGCAGCGGTAGGCGGGGAACGTTGGAGTCCTCCATCACTGAAGCAAGCAAGCCTCATGTTAGTTTCAAGCTGCCTGGCTGCCGGCCTCCATCTTGGCTGGAAGTTAATTTGCATATTGCCCTGATTAGCCAATGGGAAGGGTAGCGGTCATACGCCAATTACCATGTTTCTCTTTTATTAGATAGGATTATATTCATCATTGAAACCCGTTCATTGACTGCCCATTCAGCTGTTATTTCCTTATTTCCAAATATTTATCTCAAAATCTTCATCAGAGAAAGCAGTGATTATTAAACATGTATCTATACCCAATCCATAGTTCCATCCCTCTTATTTCAGGAGAAAAAATATTTTCTTCTTGACCTTTACTATATGTGTTATCTCTCTGCATTTTACTAGGTGATTTCATCCATATGTGTAACTTCAATTACTACACAATGACTGATGACTCTAAAAGCAATGTCTAGCTAAGATTCATCACCAAAGATACCAAACTGCATTCATTTGCAGCTGCCCACCAGATACACCACCTAATTCTAAGAAACATGACTGAAACGAGAATCAGTCCTTCTTTTCAGCTTAAAGAAAATAGTTTGAATTAATGAAAATAGATTCATCAGCTGTTATTCATGCAATAATAAATGGTAATCAATGCCTGTTGAGCCCTGAGATCCAGGATGTGTTAAATGCCGCCTCCTCTTTCATATACTCCTCATGACCACTCTACGCGGAGGTACGGTGGCTATCCTAATTTTATAGATAATTAGTTTTGGAGAGGCTAAGTTACAATTTCCTCAAGGCCATTTTCTTCATATTTGGCAGAATTCAGTCACAAACACGGTTCTAATTATTGTCCAAAATCCTTATTTTTAGACATCTCACTATACTGCTCTCAAATATAAAAACCCCTTTTAAGCATTCTGCAGTGATCTGTGTTCATCTCATTAATACTCCTGTGGGTAAATATGTTGTTCATCCTCCTATTTTGCCAAGTAGAAACTAGAACACAAGGAACATGAGGAGGGGCTTTCAAATCAAGTGTGTTCACAGAATGAACGGCAGATTTGGGAAGCAAATTTAGATTTAGGAATGCCCCTCACAGAGCATAATGAAACAGAGCACAGGCTATGAAAGTGAAATTTTAAAAATGTGAGTCTAACTTCTTAAATATTGTGAATTTTTAAAAAAATTAAAGACTGTCTAGAATTCAGATATAAAATATTTACTTGATAGAATATAATTTTTCTAAGCTCATATAGAAAAGCTAGTAATTCTCAAAATCACTAATTAAGAGAGCTTGCCTTTATCTTTTCTAAATATATTCTTATTGATTTCAGAGAGGAAGGGAGAAGGAGAGAGAGATAGAAACATCAATGATGAGAGGGAATCATTGACTGGCTGCCTCCTGCACTGGGGATCGAGCCCTCAACCCAGGCATGTCCCCTTGACTGGAATCGAATCTGGAACCCTTCAGTCCGTAGGCCAACATTCTATCTGGCTAGGGCAGTGCCTTTCTCTTTTCAGCATTATCTTTAAATGAGCATCCTTAAGAACTATTCTCTTTTAGGACATTATGAAACTACAACTGTTTCATGATCTGTTATCTGTGCTGACAAAATGAAATATTACTGCACAATTTCTCTCTTATTCCCTAAAATGAGAGCTAACTGCTAAGACAGCTCCCACGAATAGGCTGATAATATGGGATTCAAATGACAGAAAGAGCAAAGACAACACATCAAATGCCTTTTACAAATTTAAGCAAAGAAAGATAATTTTGTTCCTGAATAATCATAAGGTCATAGAAAGAAACAATATTCAGTTGGTTGCTTACGGTCAATATAAAAATCAAGGTTTTTATTCGGTGGCTACATATCTATATCCTGATCCTATGAACTTTCTCACAGGGTCACAGAGGAAAAAATGTTGTTGACAAATCAAAAAAAGAAAGTCCCTACAGAACTAATGCTAAATGACAAAATAAACAGGAAGGAGTTAAAATGATAAATGTTAATGTTGAATAAATCTCTCCCAGTGATGGATGTTAAAGTCATTTATGGAAAAGTTTCTAGTTATTTTCAAAGGCCAAAAAAAAAAAGTGATATAGTTTCTCACAATTTCCCCTCAGAAGTAAGTGACAGACTTAAGAAATACATATAATAGCTAAATATAAGCTTTTATCAGCATTTTCTTTTTGTCCCCAAAGAAAATATATTAAAATTCCCTAAATTATACTCCTCACTTATTGTTTCCAGAGCACTTCAGACAAGTTCTGATTGATCCTTCTCTGCTTGTGTTTTTTTAATCCTCACCCAAGTATATGGTTTTTTAAAGTTGATGAGAGAGAGAGAGAGAGAGAGAGAGATCCATATGAGAGAGAAACATAGATGGGTCTCCTCCCTGACATGCCCAGCTGGGGTTCCTATGCTTGTTTCTTCATTTCAGCAAGCATCTTGTCACTGGTGCTGCAGTCAACATTGTAGGTTTGGACTGAGAGTCTCTGGTGACTTCTACTCTTGTTTGAGTATTTAATCTGCCACAGGCTATGGCCTAAGAACTAATGCAACCAGCTTCTGCTGCCCGAGGAATGACACCTGGCAAAAAGCTACACATCTAATAGGTTCTCATTGTAATAATTTTCAATACAGCTTAGTAAGTAACTTTCTGGTTATGTCCACATTATGTAACCAAATTATCCTTCAATAAGATGTTTTGTGCTTTTTGACTCTCATTTTAAAGTTATGTCTGCCTATTTTGATTTTTTTTTTTTTTTGGAAATTTAAAAAATTGTTTTCAATTACAGTTTACATTCAGTATTATTTTGTATTAGTTTCAGGTGTGCAGCATAGTGGTTAGACAATCTAAAACACATTTCAAATCGATAACATGGCATGGCATACAGCACAAATTGAAATGTGTTTTCAGAAGAGGTGACAAAATATTCCTTAAAAGCTATTCTTGAGTCTGTTGTTGAACATAATGGATTTAGATACTGATTAATAAATGAAAAGTCCAATTGTTCTGTCTGATGTAGTTTGAGACCTAGAACTGAAAAAAAATATTGTAAAAGCTGTTACAGCAGGAACTCAGTGAGGTAACACTGGATTTCTAAAACATCAGGACATCAAAATGAATATAAAATGTAAGCATTCAAATTCTTAACACAGATTCCGTTTTTTCTTTTTAAAAACGTCTTTAGCTCTGGCCAGGTGGCTCAGTTGGTTGGAGCATCCTCCTGTACAACAAAAGGGGGTGGGTTCAAATCCAGGTCAGGGCACATATCCAGTTTTTAGGATCAATTCCTAATCAGGGTGCATGTGAGAGGTGGCAGATTGATGATTTTCTCTCACATCTCTCTGTCTCTCTCTCTCTCTGTCTCTTTCTCTGTCTCTATTCTCGCCTGCCCCACCCCCTTCCTCTCTTTATCTAAAATCAATGGAAACATACTTGGGTGAGGAAATAAATAAATAAATAAATAAATAAATAAATAAATAAATAAATACCTTTAATAACTTATTATGACTTCATATCCAAAATGTCAGCCATAATGCTGATATGCTTTTGAAACCCCAATGCTTATATTTTGAAAACAATTACTTACTCAATAGTTATGGTCTTTAGAAAAAATATGAGCCCTCACATATAAAAAAATTATACCATCAATACACATTAAGGCTAGTAATTATTACTTTTTAAAAATCTGATTCATTTGGGAAGCTGATTAATGTTGATGAACCTGTGCTTAGAAAGATTCTCCTTTGATAATCTTTAGTTTTTAAGTCAAGTTCCATTGATTTATCAGCAGTTCAAACAATTATCTCTCAATTTCTTGGAAAAGCAGTAGTGGTTCTGCAAATCAGCCATTGCTCTTACTAGCCACGGAGAGCTATCCACTGAGCAGTCTCCCTTTCACTGCCTCAGAGAAAATGAAACTGACTCAGTTCTAGAGGTATCTCTTTGAAACCTGCATGACAACATTGCAACAAAAGATAATCCTAAAATATGGAGTATATAGTCAATTTATAGCCAAGAAAGATGAATTCATTTGAGTTCAAACTAGCTATGCCATTAGTTACTGGTGCTGCTGATAGCTGGATTTATCCAGATTTGGTTCATCCAAGAAAAATGGTGACTAGCACTTACCAAGAACTAGGTATGTTATAGGTGCTTTATACATACCACCTAGAATTTCCAACACATTCTAACTAGTTGGCATTATACCTATTTCTCAGATGAGGAGATAGGGTCAGAAAGGTCTAAGTAACTTGCTCAAAATCACAGTAACTTTTTGAGGTAGGATTCAATCCCAAGGTTGTATTTTTATAGAGGCCAATCTCAGAAATAGTCCTGATAACTTGGAAATACTTGAGAAATGGCTAGGTAGTTATATTAGGCAGGGTTTTCCTCAGAAACAGAGCCAATAGAGAGTATATATACTGGGGTGGGCAAAAGTACATTTACAATTGTTTGTATGGAAAAAGACATGCAGGCTATAATGACTACAATAGCTTTATTAACTCAAAAGAATGTCACAATGCAACTGTGAAGCTATTTTGGCCCACCCCTGTATATATGCTCTCTCTCCATAATCTCTTTCTATATACATTTACATGTACATCTACATCTACATCCATATCTATAGAGATAGAGATGCAGATACAGATATAGTCATATAGATATAGATGCCTGTATATAGATCTACATATAGAGATAAACATATTCATGTCTAGAGAGAGAGAGAAAAAAAGAAATGTAAAGGAATTGACTTACAAAATTATGGGGGCTGGCAAAAACAAACTCTACAGAGCAGGCAGGCAAGCTGGAGACCCAGGAATGAGTTGATGCTACAATTATAGTCTGAAGACAATCTGGAGGTAGAATTCCCTCTTCCTCAGGGGATCTCAGTCTTTTCATTCCTTCAACATTAGAGAGTAATCTGCTTTACTCGAAGGCCACTGATTTAAATGTTAATCTTATCTAAAAAATACCTTCACTGCAACATTTTCACAGTAACAGTAACAGACTAGTGTTTGACCAAAATCTTGGTACCAAAACCTAGCTAAATTGACACATTAAATTAACCAGTACAATGATCATTAGACAGAAATGTAGTAAGATTTCAAGAATCTGATGCGTGATTGACAGTGTTGGGGTCTTCGTGAGGTTCTGTGATATTATTATTCTACATGTGAGGCAAAAATGCAGGTTTTATGGATGATTACAATAGAGCCAGGAGATATGTCCTTAAGGAGTTCAACATCAAGTAAGAGAATCCCCAGCAATACAAAGAAGCTCATTAAAGGTGAAGTTCATGAAGTGGCCTTTAGATTTCTTATAAATAGATTATGAACACTTGCCAATGATTTTTGGTCTTGAACTCTTTCCTGAACCATAGTGGCTGGCCAGTTTTCAGGATAAGGAAGCAGAGATCAGAAAGGTCAATGCCATAAGTCAACATGACGGAGGCTAAACTGAGATGTATTATCTAACTCCCAGTTTCTTTCCTGCTGTCTTGGTTTCTGCCTCTGCTTTATCTTTTCAATGCAGTTAACTGAGTGATTCTGGGCATGAAATCAAAATTTGTGTATAAGTCTGCCTCGGACATAGTCTAGTGGAGTTGCAGAGCTACTTAAATATTCTTGACCAAATTGTTTTGGTCTGTGTGTGTTCATTGTACACTCAGTTTCAGGAGAGCACAGGCAGGGTAGTAAGGAAGGAAGACCTTGCTTAACAGGAGGTGAACTGCACTGACTCTGGTGTGACAGATGTTGCAGTCAGATGATCTCTATTAAGTCCATGATCTAACCTTGACCTGTGATGATCCCATTGAAGAAGGCCTTTTGCTTGTTGTCTGGGACTCACTGATGAAACCTACATCTAAAGTAACAGAGTTCAAGTGCAGAGTCAATTTACGTCAAATCGTATCCCTGCCTGCTCCAAAATTATTCCTCCAAGAACTCCCAGTGATGGTTGGAAAATAAACAATCCTCTTTTATTTCCAACCAAATTTATTGTGCCACCTGGTTTATAGTCTCCTCATCTTGCTAAAGGTCCCAAATCATGACCAGAAGAACAGCAACAAATTTTTATTACCAAGGCTTTTTATAAACAATTTTAATTTCCTTTTAAAATAAGTGAGCCATTAATAATCAAGCCTGTCTTCTGAATAATAAATCAGCTCCCAGCACATTAGAGTGTCTAATGTAAAGATAAGATTTTAAAAACCAAGTTACTTAAAAAACTGAACAGAAACTTCACACCTGAAGATCATCTTAGAAATGTGCAAAATGCAGACACATTTTTAACAAATATAGAAATAACATCCACACATTGGAAATAGAAACCGAGAAACATGAAATCTTACGAAATAGCAATAAACTTCTGAGATGAAAAAAAATTAAATGCCCCCCCCAAAAAAACCAGAACGGTGACTTTTAATCATTCTAATGCTGAGATGGCAAGACATTTGCTATCTTTTCTAACACATTAATTTTTATATGAAGACATTTCAAAAGTCACTCGACTGAAAATATTAAATTTAAAACATTAAAGATTTTTCTTAGGAGGGAGGCTTTGCTTTTGCAAAACTTAGAATGATGAGATTTAATCACATTATATTCATTCCATTGCCCCATCTCACACTTGCCAACCTCCAACTTTTGAAGAATTTTCCCTCATGGCAATTATAAGTATCACGAACTTTATAGTAGCAAGAAAGAAATAAGTAGGAAGCAATAGAGGGTCAAGTATTAAACTGGTCAACATGCTAGTAGGTTGAAGTGTTTGACTGCGGCAGATGCGTAGGTGAAGAAAGGACATGCGGGCAGCCTGGGGGATATCATGGGAAATGAAAAATTTTCATGAAGGAAATCAAAAGTGCAATGGATTCAACTGGCATATATTGATAGAGTAGCAAACGTCCTATTTAATTAGGCTTTCAGTAAATAACAAGTGAAAAATGCTTTTTTTTAATTTTTCAAAATTTTTATCTGTATTCTATGGTTTATTAATGTTAACCTAAGAATGAACACTATAGCCTGGTCAGCATGGCTCAGTGGTTGAGCATCAACCTATGAATCAGAAGCTCAGGGTTCAATTCCTGGTCAGGGCACATACCCAGGTTGTGGGCTCGATCCCCAGTGGGGGTGTGCAGGAGGCAGCCAATCAATGATTCTCTCTCATCATTGATGTTTCTCTCTCTCTCTCTCTCCCTCTCCCTTCCTCTCTGAAATAAATAAAAAATGTATTTTTTTTTTTAAAAGAATGAACACTATAGTCACTCAGATAAAATTTAAGGAAAAACAAAGTAATTTTCAGGACTTCTTTTTTAGAAAAAATATATTTATTGATTCTTTTACAGAGTGGAAGGGAGAGGGATAGAGAGTTAGAAACATCGATGAGAGAGAAACATTGATCAGCCACTTCCTGCACAACCCCTACTGGGGATGTGCCCTCAACCAAGGTAATGCCCTTGACTGAAATCAAACTTGGGACCCTTCAGTCCGCAGGCCGACACTCTATTCACTGAGCCAAACCGGTTAGGGCAAGGGCTTCTAATGATTACTTTAGCCATCAACTTGAAAAATCCAAGCAGTCCGCAAGTCCAAATCTCTTTTATTACCCAAATCTCTTTTATCGTGCTGACTTTTCATTCCCATTGTCCTTGCCAAAGTTCATGCAAGGCTGGTCCACTGCACCCCTCCAGGGGGCAGCATTGGTATGTGCTCCAGTGAATGCAGCTTCCCATGGAGACCCTCGAGGGAGTCCCAGGAGCAGTGCTGGGGCCCTGATCCTCATCGTTACCATTCCTTCCTGGGGCTCTTGCTACTTTTCAATCTGGTCACCTTCTTTCTGGCTTTTTTCCATTTAAATCTACTGTCTAAACTGACACAATAATTCTCTTTCCAAAATGCAACTCTGACTGTTCTAAGTCCTCATGTTACTCATTCCTTCCCTTCTTTATTTATTTATCAAAAACCTATCCAATTCCCATATACTCATACTTTTTATAAAAAACGACTGTATTGCGCACAATAACATTTTGAACATGCCATAGCTTTTGTACTTCATCTCAACAAATACTTGCTCATTATATGTAGGAACCTTGGCAGACTCAGGAACGCCCAGAGCCTTCTTGACAGGACTGTCCCCATCTCTGCCGACTCCCAGCTGCTCCCCACCTTGTACATTATGTGACAGCATTTCAGAAGGGTCTGCAGCTATTTCCTGTAACCTGTGAGGCTGTTCTCTGACTCAGCTTTAGCAAGTGCTCTTGCTTCTGCTGAAGTGTCTTTTCTCTGTCTTTTCATTCTTCAAGACTGATGAGAGAGTCTGCAATGTCAAGCTGCAAGGGGCAGGGGTTTTTGTTGTTCCCTGAGGTAGTCCAAGCACCTAGAACGATGCCCTGCACATAACAAGCACTCAATAAATATTTGTTGAATAAGTGAATGAACACATAAATGAAGGCCCATTCCATACTACTTCCTCTGTGAAACAATGGACGTTTCTTACACACTCCAACAGCGAAAAGGGGTGATGTTGGGGAGGCTCCAGGGGATTCTAGGGGCTTCCCAGACCAGAGTGAGCGGAACCACTGCCAGGAACTTTCCCAGGAAGGCTTTCCTGAGGACTGAATCGAGCAAGAAGGAGGAAGTGGTAAGCATTAGGAAATGGGGTTCTGGAAAGTTTGTGCGTCGGTTTTCAGATGTACCAATCACGGAACAATTTTCACTTCTACTGTGCTCACTTGATCTTACCCATCTATGACTACACTTCTGACGAATCACACGAAACATGAGTATCCTCTGTAAGTAGGATGTACACATGCACAATGAAATGGAAACAGGAGGAGGGCATAAAACGAGAACAATGTCAGGAAAGGCTAAAATCTATGACAAATGAAGTCCATGAAAAATGCTAGACAAAAAAAATAGAGTCTTTTTTTTTTTTGTTTGAAGCTACAAGAACAAAAAAGGCATAGGCTTTTGGGAAATATGATGTAATGATGGCCAAAGGCAAAACTGTGCAACTTTCATTTCACTTTAATGTCTTCAACTGAGAAAGGTCCCAAACTATAAAGGGTAGGAATATTTAAAACAACATCAGTTAAATCAATTTAAAGTGTTACGTATATGAAAATTATAAGTGAATATGTTAAATAAATTGTGTAGTCTCAGAAAAACTTTAAGGGTTTTTTGTTGTTGTTATTGTGGGGTGTTTTTTTTTGTGTGTGTGTGTGTTTTTTTTGGCTTGTTTGATTTTGATTGAAGAATAGCATACATTGCAAATCTTCTGGAATGTTCAGAAACTATAGACTATTAGCCAAAATATACAATAAACTCTTCTCAGTGGATTGTCTGTGAGTATTTAGAAAAGAAAGTGATGATAGTGGGTTTACAAAAAACATGTTGTGCCAGATGAGACCCATTTAAAATTTTTCATTAGGATTATTAGGCACATGTTTCATATATACCTGATGCACTTGATGGTTACTCTTGCATCCGCATGCCTGTGATATAGAAATGTCGAAGGAACAGAAGATATTTGGGATTATCAGACTCACATCATTGGGATTCCCTCTGCTGTTTAATTCTCTGAGGCCACTATGGAGTTCTGAAGTTAACATGCCCATGTCCTTAGATCTGTTTTTCTCACCATGCTTATTAGTAACTAAAACAAAGGCAAGAAACACAGGCAAATCTACTTTATGTGGGCACATATATTTGAGGGGTATTTACTGTACTGTAGTGCACACACTGTGATGTCTATAACTTATTTTGGATTAACTGGGACATTAAATAAAGGCATGTTTGGGGAGTTATATCCAATTAACCATGCTAGTTGACACATAATATTTATGATTGTTGAAAACACTTCCATTATTCTATTGCTATTTAGGTATTGATAAGATTTTTTTAATATTATGACACTTCGTGGACTACATTAAGATCTGCAGATGTGAGGCCATCTTTATGGCCATTACAATCACGACTAGCATCACTAAACCTTTGAACACCTCTCTCTGTGGGCGAAGCTCTTCTGGACACTGTGTAAATTCGTTTGCCCAATCCTGCTGTCTAGGTTTGTCTCGTGCTACAGCAAAGCTTTGGTAGGGATAGCATGGAGGGGAAGCTGACAAATATAGAAACAACATTCGAATATTGCAGGAATTAGAAAGAAAAATATTTTTAGGGTTTACTGTCTATTAGTGGAACACATGTTGCAGGACTCAGAAAGGAGGCACAATAGGGGTAGTAGGCTTAGGAGAAATGAGCCAGGTAATAGTCATCAAATATAAAAGGAAAAACAATTGACTCTGCTTCTCAGAAAGACAAGGATGTGATTTTGAAGTGAACTCTCAGCAGATTGGAAAGCACATATCTTGAAATGGGAACCCGGTTCTGGAATCACCTCCCAGGTGATTGTTAACGGAGAACATTATGCAATATCATGCTTAAAAATACTCACCTAATTGGTAAAGCATTTTGTGGTTTTGAAAGTGCCTCCACATACGCTACCGATTTAATATTCACAATAACCATATGAAGGATTATTCTAAATCTGTTTTACAGAAGAGGAAATGAATGCAGGGAAGTTTGAGGGCTTTTATGTGAACTAAGACCAAGCCACTCCCATGGTGACATCAGGGCCGAGGCCCAGGCATGGCAGGCAGATCTGGCCACACTCTCCAATCCATGCTTATCCACCAACAAACTGCATTCTTGGCAAAGCACCCGACCTCCCAAAGCACCAAGCTCCTTCTTTCTAAAAAGATAGGGTGGAGGAGCCAAACATGCCTACAGCAAAGTCACCCAATAATTTTGTATAAAATATTACGCTTATTTATCAAATTATTCCTGTTTATTTCTTTATTATTGTAAATACTGAGTCCAGACAAATAATATACAGGTTACAGCTGTTTTTAAAATTATGTTTATTTTGCCCTAACCGGTTTGGCTCAGTGGATTGAGCGTCAGCCTGTGGACTGAAAGGTCCCAGGTTCGATTCCGGTCAAGGGTGTACCTTGGTTGCGGCACATCCCCAGTAGGAGGTGTGCAGGAGGCAGCTGGTTGATGTTTCTCTCTCATCGATGTTTCTAACTCTCTATCCTTCTCCCTTCCTCTCTGTAAAAAAATTGATAAAATATATATTTTTTAAATTATGTTTATTTCAAAGGTTTAGCTTATTCGTTTTAGTACTAAAAGTTAGTAATTCTGAAATACCATAGTATCATAGAAGACATAAAGTAGCATACTTACTCATTTGTCTTCATTTTTCCTACCTGAACCCAATCTAAGGGCTATTTCCTAAAAAGGTTTTAAGAGAAATCCCTGGTAGCTTGTTGACTTTTGGGCTCAATTTTACATGACCTTCCTCTTGAAAGTTCTGACCCACATCTTAATTTCCAAATCAAAAAAGGTGGTTGTTTCAATAGATGATGTCTCTCTCACATTTTTTTCCCCTCTTTACAAATCTTCTAGTGCAGTTCTAGAAAAAAACTATTATAGACTGTTCACTGTTATCAAAAGCAGCAAATCCATCCCTAGACAGTTCAAAAAGAGGCAACATCTATAGGTACAACTTTAAAATACACATAGAAACAACACGATTTTAACTTTCCATTCTTGGCATATAATACTTTTATATTAGCAAAGAGAAGGGCTATGAAAACTTTTGAAGGAGGTCAGCAGTTACGTTCCATACTCTCACTTGATTTGCCCTAACTGAAGGGCATTTTCAACACAATGTGAACAGTTTTAAGCAAATTCTTAGAGATGCTTCAGTTCTCTGGTTTCAATGTGTGGTGAGTGGACACATATGTTAATGAAGTGTGTTTACTACCCGAGTTGATGCTGAAATGAAACCACTGGCTACCCTTCCATGTTCATTTCTACCTATGCTGTTGGTACACCAAATTGATTTTCATTTTCATCTTTTATATGCATAGATATCTTCTTTTGCTCTCACCCTCTATTCTTCTACCCTAAGGAAACAATTCACCATGACCTTGCATTGCATGCTCAGCCCTAGTCTTCCATCTGGAATACACCTCTGCTCCCAATCGCACCTAATGCTTCAGGAAATCTTCCATCTAATGAACCATTCCCTCAGTTCCTAATCTCAAAATTTCACATTTTGTTAGCTGATACTCTAAGGAAAAATAATTAAAAGCATTATCTTTCTATATCAGTGGTGGTGAACCTATGACACGCATGTCAGAAGTGACACGTGAACTCATTTTTTTGGTTGACTTTTTCTTTGTTAAATGGCATTTAAATATATAAAATAAATATCAAAAATATAAGTCTTTATTTTACTATGGTTGCAAATATCAAAAAATTTCTATATGTGACACGGCACCAGAGTTAAGTTAGGGTTTTTCAAAATGCTGACACACGGAGCTCAAAAGGTCCCCCATCACTGCTCTATATATAAAAGCCTAATATGCAAAGTGTCCCCTCTGGAGTTCGACCTGGAGTTCAATTGCTCGCTATGACATGCACTGACCACCAGGGGGCAGCGAGGAATGAAGGAAGGCCCCAGCAGGCATCCAGCAGCTGGGGAAGGGAGGCCCTGGCTGGCAGCCAGCAGCAGCTAGGGACCCTACCCATGCATGAATTTCATGCACTGGGCCTCTAGTTTTACATATAATGACTTAGGGCTCTGAAAGGGACAGATGGCTCCCTCAAAGGGTTTCATTGAGGCGAGTTTAATAAAGCCCCTTTTGGCAGAAGATGAGACAGGCTTAAGAGAACCTGTGAAGGAGATGAAGCTATGAGGTGCTGAGTACCATGGGAAGGTGCTAAAGGTATGAACCGTATTTCTGGGACCTCGATGGAAATGGTAAATAATTCAGCCACTATGGGAACTAAAACTATGGAGGACGCTCTGATTAGATCAAACCCACAAGGAGGCAGAGGACCAGTGAGCCCCATGGGTTTGCAGGTCAGTCTCCTGAGACATAGAGTAGCGCAGGAAGGAGTAAAGAATGATCTTGGGATGGGGGGACAGCGGAGAATAAACAGCACCTACCTAAAGGAAGGAATACTGGAGACTGAATGCTTTGACCCAAATAATTTTTTCCCCTAAAAATGGAGTTTCAGGCTTGAAAAAGACCCCTCACTCTAGGACAACACTTCCTAGGAACAGGCTGAATTGATCCCAAAGTTTGAATAAAGCCCTTGAATATGTACAAATATAAATATAGTAATAACTAATTTCTTTAATTATTTAATTCATACAGTAATCTTAATTCCCACTGGAAATCCTAAAAAGATAAAGTGATTCAAGTTGATGCTGAGATTTGACCATCATAAATTGTAAGAAGCACCAATGTGTTCCTGACAATAGCTAAGGGAGATCATAAAACATAATTTTTAAGGGCAATGCAGTCATACTGTAAAAGCCATGAAATCACAAACTGTGAAGTGTTTGGGTTTCCTCTCCCCCTCCCCAAATCAAATTCTACAGATTGTTGGGTTTTGAGCTAAGTGAAAGAGAAAATACCACACAATTGAGTTTCTCTTCTATGACTTTTCTTTAATTTTTTAATTTTAATGAAACAATCTTTTCTTTGAGAAAGTTGCAAATATAGATCATAAAAACATTTTGTCCCCTGAACTATTTGAGAGCATGCTGCCAATAAGATGCCCCATTGCTCCCTCATACTTTAGCTTGTATTTCCTATAAACAAAGGCACCCCTCTATAGTCACAATGCAGACATCAAAATGAAGAAAATATTATCATGCTGCACCACTATCCAGTCCTCAGACCCAACTCAAGTTCCTTCCAATTGCTCAAAAATTGTTCTTGTGGAGCAAAATATTTCATTTCAGAATCGCCCAAGCATTTAGTTTTTATGATCTTTCAGCTCATTGACTCTGGAAGGTTCCCCAGTCCTTCCTTGACTTTCAAGATCTTGAAAGTTTTGAAGATTACAGATCATTTATTTTGTAGAACATTCCTCATGATTGTTAGCTGATACTCTTAAAAAAATGGGCTTGCCTGAGGTTTCCTCATGATTGAATTCAGGTTATATGTATTTGGCAAGAATAGCTCAGAGCACGTTGTATTCTATGAAACTCCTCTGCCCAGAAAAGTCATTTTCCCTTTGACAATTGATAGTTATTGTGTGTGCGTATATCAGGGAGGGGGGTGAGATTATATGAAAATCTTATTCCTCATCAAACTATCAGTGTATTCATCCTATATAATAAAAGCCTAATATGCTAAGTGTCCAGTCGTTAGGTCATCCGTTCAACCAATCAAAGTGTAATATGCTAATGATATGCTAAGGCTGCTCAAGCGCTTGCTATGATGTTCACTGACCACCAGGAGGCAGATAGTCAACTGTTTGACATGTTGCTATGATGTGCACTGACCAGGGCAGACACTCCAACTGGTAGGTTAGCTTGCTGCTGGGGTCCAGCCTATTGGGGCTGAGCGAGAGGGGCTGGACATGCCCTGGAGCCCTCCTGTGGTTCCCCCCGCCCCCGGCTGGTCAACCTCCCGCATCCCTCCTTAGCCCCAATTGTGCACTGGTGGGGTCCCTCGGCCTGGCCTGTGCCCTCTCACAATCCAGGACCCCTCGGGGGATATTGGAGAGCTGGTTCTGGCCCGATCCTGCAAGCATAAAAGGCTAATATGCAAATCGACCGAACTGCAAAATGACTGGTCGCTATGATGCACACTGACCACCAGGGGGAAGATGCTCAATGCAGGAGCTGCCCCCTGGTGGTCAGTGCACTCCCATAGGGGGAGCACTGCTCAGTCAGAAGTCTGGCTCATGGCTGGTGAGCACAGTAGCAGTGGCAGGAGCCTCTTCCACCTCTGTGGCAGAGCTGGTCCATGCTTGCTGTTTCAAGGGACCTGGCATATATGGCATACTGTTCTTAATATGTTTGCTCACCTTCTTGGCACTATGTGTTTTAACCAAGGACTCTGAGAAAGGTTGTTTCCCCAGGTAGGGATTTTCCCCTGAAGTTAGGGAGGGAATAAAACCTCTTAACTAAGTGCCAGGCGGGTAATTAATCACTTTAACTATGAACAATCATGCTTAAGCTACATAATCTTTACTCCCTGGAATGGAGATAAGAAACGCCCTAACCTTTGGAATAGAGATTGATAGGATTGGAATCAACTGGTATAAATACAGATGTAAGAAGACAGAACTTAGAACACAGAAATTAGAAGACAGAACCAAGAAGACAGAACCTACACAGAACCTAGAGACAGAAGAACTTTGCTGGAGAGAACATGGCAAAAGATCCTGGACAGAAACTGGCAACAGAACCTAGAGACAGAACCTAGCGAGAGAACATGGCAAAAGATCCTGGACTGAACCTGACTAGAGAAATTGGCAAGAGAACCTGACTAGAACCTGGTGACTGAACCTGGCTGGAGAACCTGGACAGAACCTGGCTGGAGAACCTGGCTGGAGAACCTGGAGAACCTAGCAAGAGAACATGGACACAGAACCTGGCTGGAGATCCTAACCAGAACTTCGCTGGAGATCCTGACCAGAACTTGGCTAGAGATCCTGGCTAGGCTGCTGATCAACTGAACGCTGTCTCCGTGTCATTCCTTCTTCGCCGACTCTGTCCACACCTTTGGGGACCCCTGGACCCGCTGGGGTTGGACCCCAGCAGCTAAGGATGCCCAAGAGGGCTCAGGCCGGGCTGAGGACCCCTATCTGCGTGCACGAATTTCATGCACCAGGCCTCTAGTATATACATGATACAGTATGAACTCATAGATTTCCTTTTATTCAATGGGTAAGAATCAGTTATCATTATTTTTCCATTGATTTTTAGAGAGCGAGGGAAGAAGGGAGAGATGGAGGGAGGGAGGGAGGGAGAGAGAGAGAGAGAGAGAGAGAGAGAGAGAGAGAGAGAGACATTGATGTGAGAGAGACACATTGATTGATTGCCTCCCACATGCACCCGACTGGGCAGGGATTGAATCTGCAACCCAGGTATTTGCTCTTGACTGGGAATCATTTAAGCACTAGGCAACACCAGCCAGGGCTATTATTATTATTTTAATGCCCAAATTGTCCCATATGTGGCCACTGGGAGCCTCTTTAAGATGACTTTTGTGTCATTCTGATATGTTCCCACAATTTTTTAAGGGCATGTCTTCACTTTCTGGCACAAGATGTTAGAGGCTCTCACTGTGTACTCTCCTTGCCCTGGTCTTGGAATCAAGCATTTCTTCCAGAAGCTCTGGCTCCATATACAGAAGAATAGTATTGGAAGCCAAGACCTGGGGACAAGTTGTGCTGGTTGTTTCTGTGGAGTCACTAATCTTAGTCCCTTGTTAGTGGACAGAAGTAGGTAAGTAAAGTAAGAAAGATATGAGATCATTTCCTCACTATTGGGAGAAGAAAAATATAACTGTATATATACATTTGCATCTAAATCATTTCATATCATTTTCTTTATATTAAAAATGATGCTTTTACCTTTATATCTCATCCCTAATGCAACTGCACAGCAGTCTTTCTAGTTTTCCTTTTTTTCATATTTGTAATTCTTCTCTTCTAACAGTGAGGAACTGATCTTATGAAACCTTTATTTACTTATATATTAATTCCCCTTTCTGTAGCTAGTCTTCTGTTGTCAACATCCCTTCTCCACTCAGGCTGTGACACTCCTGCTAGGCCAACTGACACACGGAAGTCCTCCTCACATTGCCTGAGCTTCCACACTCACCCTGGACTTCCTTATTTCCTCAGGTGAATGCTATCCTGTCTCCCCATGGTCTCAGGTCCCTGCACTGCGCTGCTCTCCTACCAGGTACCCTCGCCGTGTTTGAGTTCCTGTGAGAGGCTGGCCCCTCCACCCCATTATGTGGGTTACCCTCCTCACAATCAAATAGCAGAGAGGTAAAGGGTTGATGCGTTGGACTATTGCATATAAACTGTTCTTAGGGCCATTGCTTTATGCTGGATGATAATCATATTGAAAATAATTGCATATAACTTTGAACCAAAAAGACCCATCACAAAAATCTCCAGGTTAGTAATGGTACTAGAAGCTGTTTTTATCTATTGAATAATTGCATTGAAAAGTGAATTTTTATCTTTTAGTTTTTACATCTGCATGATGGGAATATTATTCCATAACAATGGTACAGTCGTGGGGCTATTTATTCCCACTATCTTACATACAAAAATCAACCACTGTGAAATACAAATATTTTACAGGGAATCTTATATTATTATATTCAAAGAAGATTTTTAGGTACAATTTTAATTGCAAAAGAATCTTTTTCTCTTTTTAAATAATTTCCACACATAAATTGTATGCATTCACTTTCACCCATGTTTGTAGCTTTGTGTTGAATGCTACATCTAATGATTCATCCTCAAATGTCTGGATTTTGGAAATACTTTCACCCAAAATTTCCACTTGCTGCGACAGCATTCTTTGTCTCTGATCTCAGTCAAATGCCACTTAAATAATATTGCCAGAAATTTTTAAAAGTAGCATTTTTATTTTGTTTCTCTGCCCATTATTCTAAAATCTCCTGCCTTTAAGGATAAAATTTTAGGGAAAATCCTTTGGCCCCAATCAGAAGACACATTTTTCATTGTTACCTATTTTGGAGGAAGGGGAGAAACTTCCATGCCACCCATCATTCTGACCTGCACCGGTACCTGCGAGATCAGTTCAATAGGAGGACTGAGTAGATACATTTAGCAATGTTCCCATTGTGATGGTAACCTTTGGGAGATAATGGTCTGTGTTTTTTTAAAAACAGACAATTAAACTAGATTGATTACAAATGTGGTTATAGTGTTTTTGACCACAGCCTGGAACATATTTTATTATCCTTTCCTTATATTTTATGGCCAATACATCTAAACAAAAATCCGTCTCCAGCCAGTATTTTCCATCAGGTGGAAATGGAGAGGAACCATTGCCAGGCTGCTGGCAAGAGAAGGTTCTTCAGGTCAGCACACCTGAGCTTCCAGCTTCATTGTTCAGGCAGGGAATCACCCAATTTCCCTGCATTGCATATTTTCTCTTCTTTAAACTATACATTTTAAGTGTACTTTTATAAATGGCTACCGTACAAACTGACAAAGGCCTTGGGGAAAGTTAATGTTTTGCTATTATTAACTTATCAAGCAACCACAATCCCAAGGCATTCTTTCAGGCAATAAACCATATTCCTTTTGCTGTTGACTCGCCCTTTATTTTTATGGCCCATTAACCAGTGCTGAATTAAAATCGAATTTGTATAAATGATATAATGCTCATATAAATAGTCTTGCAATCTAGCTAGTCATCTGAATATTCAGTGTATTGCAATGCCCAGATAAGTTTATGAATCAAACACAAGCATAGATTTTAAATCACTGATGGTCAAAAACATTCTTATTTTAAAACCGATAGCCAAAAATGGGAGTGAAAAGATGTTAAAAAGTGCAAAAGAAGATATATTTGGCACAAACTTTAGATAATGTTTCATAACACAACAAAGTAGGAATTTGCGGCTGCATGAAAACTGTGCTCTGTGTTGGCAAAAGTAAAGATTATGACTTCGTGCTTTGTTTATGTAATTGTGGCACTTCATACTGACATTGAAGGTTTATGTACTAATTTTTCCACTTCTCAGTACTGATACCATCAAGATATACTAAAGATTTTCTGTGTGCATCCACTCACTATCTTAAAAAAACACACACACAAAATAACTAAACAGAATTTTTAAATGGAAAAATTTCTGTGATTCTAATGAGATGTTTGGAGTTCTCTGAAGCACTAATTATAATAATTGGATTCTCATTCTCTTCCTCAAGTAATAAGCAGTTCTTATTTTTGAGAGGAGAATTTAACTCCTTTATTTCCTCTTGAATAAAGGAGGTGAGCCTCTCAGCTCCTATAGGGCTTTCCACAGAGACCCCCTCTGGCCTGGCCCAGCTCGGCCATGTGACAGAAGGGTGGGAAATGTCACTTGAGGTTCATGTAATCAATTAGCAAAGTCATCAGGAAGTAGAGAGTTTTCTCAGAGTCCATTGCTACAGTACTGTGATGCATCCTACTCCCAAATATTTCTCTCACATTGCATAAAATGTGTCATTTCACTGTGTGCTGCTGCAAGGAATTTTGCCAAGCAGACATCTATTCAGCTGATATGCTATGCTTTGAAAATAAGAGGAGGTCGTGTGATAGAAAGATAGGGGCTTGGAGTCGAATGAACTTGGCCTCAATCCAGACTCCACCATATAATGTACAGGCTCACTGAACTCTTCTGTAAAAGGGAGGTGATGGTACCTATCATTGGGTTTATGGTAGCAATTAAATGAGGTAATACATGAAATGCAAGGTGATGCTTGGACATCCCAGATGTCCAAGACCTAGATTACTATTAATAAAATAAAAACGAATATGAACAGCTTCAGGTATTGAAATCTTCAGTTGGATTAATGTAATCTTTTGCTCTTTTCTGGGCTTCTAGTGTAATTAATCCAGCTGGGGACATATGGGAGGAGCAATGCCTCTCAGTACTCTCAGACCCATCGCCCCCTTTTAAAACTATAAATAGCTTTGCAATGCTCCGTTTATTATCTTGAAATGGAATCACAGGTCATATAACCTAAAATTAGATACTTAAATTTTTTAAATGCCCTTATTATAAACAGAATCAAAAGTAAAGTAACAAAATAAAGTAATTCACATTTTAGAGAGTAAAGGCTTGACTCAGGAACACTACTGTAAAAAGTGAAATGGACCCTCACCCCTTTGTGTAGACTCTCCATGAATACAGTTGATACAAATTCAGACTGACTAAGATGTTTCATGATGGCGATGTCAATACCTTGAACAACATCATGGGATTTGCTTGTGACTAATTTTTGGAAATTACAAGGGGAAAATAAGTTCTTCCCTCAATTTATACGCAACTGTATTGTTGGAAAAGACTATTTATATTAAAATTTTCCCCAAAATAATCTTCATTCACAATTTGTTTTTAGGGACAAATAATTATCAACTAGTTTTTGTTCTCTACATGAATGTCTTGTGGGAGCTGGGAAGACACGAGGGAGTTGGGACTGTTCTTCCTTGTTCAGGGCTATTGGTGCTTTGCAAGAGGTAGCCTCCCAGGTTCCTATTTGCTAAATTCTCGTAGAGAAGTTATTCACTGGCGGCCAAAATACCAGTTACACTACTTTTAAAACCTCCCCTTAGGTCAGTTCTCTCGAGAGGAAGGCCTTGCTTTAGAATAGCAGGCTCTGTAGAGAGGCCAGTGTAACTATCAGGGACAGGCCAGCAGGTAGTCCCCAGACACCTGTGGGCAGGGAAAAGCATTGAGGGAAGATGCTGACAAGGAAAACGACATAAAAGGAAGCTATCTGAGTGTGAAGAACTGGCCCAGGAGCAGAGGCTATTCTAGAAGAGGCATTATAACTAGGAATAAACAACTACCCATGCATGTGCTGAAGAACACAGAGTCATCTTAAATATTCAAGGGACGACAGTTTTGTGGTGAAGTTACTGTTTCCACATTGAGCAAAGTTAAGATTAAGAGACTGAACTTAAAGTCACTGAGGAGATTACTTGATGGTTAAATATTGACAAAGATGGAAGAGGTGGTGAGTTCTTTGTCCTTGTCATGGTCAAACATGGCCTAGGGTTACACTTAGGGTTTGTGGAGGAAGCTCATATGTCATGGCAAGTTGGTATTTTATTTTTTGTTAACCCTCATGGGAGATAGATAGGGAGAGAGAGAGAGAGAGAGAGAGAGAGAGAGAGAGAGAGAGAGAGAGAGAGAGAGAGACATCAATGTGAGACACATCAATTGGTTGCTTCCTGCACAGACCCCAACTGGGACTGGAGATCGAACCTGCAACCCAGGTACATACCCTTGACTAGGAATCAAACCTGAGGCCCTTTAGTGTGCAGGCTGATGCTCTAACTGCTGAGAAACACTGGCCAGGGTGCAAGTTGGTATGTTAAATACTTGGCCTTTAGCATCCTTCCAAAACCTGGGAACTTTTTATTTTGTAAGACAAAGTTTCAAGAATTATTAAGCTATAGAACTAATTGCGGTACTGGCTATAAGAAGCAAATTTCAATAAAGATGGGAGAGCTTATGGTAGCTCTGGGTGAATAAAGGAGGGAAATATTTGTGGAGGACTTGGGAGGATATTCAGGATTGGGAGAATGCTCTGAAGAAATCTGCAGAGGAGGGGAAAAAATCATCACACATTCAGAGATCAATTTGACTAAAGCTAAGCTTCATGTAGAATTGTAATAAAAACTGGGCTCAGTGAATTACAGTGTGATACAGTTGATGGGAGAAGAGATTTCTGTCAATTGAGAAATACTGTACAAGTATCAAATATTATTTTATTTTCACCAAGAGCCTTAAATCAGCAAGTGAAATATGAGGAAGTCTTGCAGGAGATAATGCCCAAGTCCAAGGTCAGCCAAGCATGTCCCAGTAGAAACAGTGAACTAAGAAAGCTATTTAATTTTCTGGGAAATAGGCAGTTATGCAAGTAGTTGGCATCAAGGGAAAGGACTCAGGCCCCCCCAGACAGACTACTAAAAGCAAGGGAACACCTAAGTCCCAAAGAAATGATATATCTTCAGCAGGTGACCAAGATGTAAACTTAGATCTGGCACCACATACAAAGGATCCCAAGAAACAGGTTAAAAGCTCAGTGAATAGAACTAAAATATAAGGTCAGAGTGGCATCAATAAAGAGGCTCCCTTGCTTTTGAAACTCTAAAGTACTACACGATGTTCCTTAAACTTTTATCTTGACTGGAAAGGGTGGCCTCAGCGCTTAGAGTTGAACTGGAGGTGGAAATTGTTTCTAGCCATGAGGATTGGAAAATAAGGGGGGAGAAAGACACCCAGAACAGCAGATATATTTAAAATTGTATGTCTACTCTGATCCATTGTTAGCTGCTGCCTGGAGCATATACTGAGAAGATTGGAGATGTTACTACTCAGCAGGGGAAAATGCCATAATCAAGTGATGGTGTCGTCCATGGGCATGGGACAGAGGTCAATACATGCATTGCATGTTCATCATTCCTTCACAGGAAATTCCAAATTAGTGATAAGGTTCTGGAATGAATCAGAGTCAGAGTGTGGCAGGTCGCAATTACCAGATTGAAGGATCATGATTTTGTGTGAGAGCTAAGGGATGTCACTGGAAGGTCATGGTCAACAGAGATGTGCACTTCTGGTGTTAGCTTAGGTTAACTGGACAGGTTTGCAGAAATGATAGGTTCATCAGGATAGCTACTATTCTTCAACATCTGTGTTTGTCGTTCTCAGCTTCTCTCTAGTGTGAGAAATGGGATTCTGTGCCCCCATGTTAAATTTTCTGTGCAGTGAATTGTAAAAGCAATTGCCAATAAGAATTATTTCATGTACACATAATCCCCTGTGCAGCATGCTGCAAATTTATTCATGATCTTCTCCAGCTAATATGAGGCAACTCAGCTGCAGTGCTAAAAATGACAGGATGATTTATATATGAAACTGAAATTCACATTAAAATTCTTCTACTTGATCTTCTGCTCTGGAATTTGAAGGGATGTTTAAAAAATAACCTTTCCAAAGGTAAGATGAACAGGTAGGAGATTAGCATCATTGCTCATCTACGGTAGAATTTGTGCTGCTTGCGAATATGTGGAATAAAGATACTGAAGAAGTGACACAAAACTGATGTATATACTAAGTAAAACTATAATTTTAATCTGAAAATTGAAAAATATATATCCTACTGAAAACCCATTTTATTGATAAAGAAAATGAGACCTAGAGAACTGTAGGGTCTCACCAAATTTGTATAACAGAGACAGACAGGTGACTTGATTTAAACCTGCCATGTGCAAAGCCCTGACATTTGAATTTTTATCTCAAAGTACCTTTAGTATCCTCCAGTATCCAAGATTAAAAATCTCTATTTTTTTAACCACACTCACTCCCTATGTCAGTGATGACGAACCTATGATGCGTGTCAGAGGTGACATGCGAACTCATTATTTTGGTTGACTTTTCTTTGTTAAATGGCATTTAAATATATAAAATAAATATCACAAATATAAGTCTTTGTTTTACTATGGTTGCAAATATCAAAAAATTTCTATATGTGACACAGCATCAGAGTTAAGTTAGGGTTTTTCAAAATGCTGACACGCCGAGCTCAAAAGGTTCGCCATCACTGCCCTATGCCCTCCTCCCCAACTCCTTGCTACCTTATTGTCAGGTGCCAATATCTGCCTGCTCTTCTGCTCACCTAACTTTTGCATTTGCCTCTTCCTTTTTTTCCCATTTACTCATGGATTTCTCAAACGGACCTCTGTAGGAACATCTTCATTACCTCGGTGGTCTTTATATTTTTTCTTCTTTCTCATATTCCACAAACTACCATCCATTTTAGGTTTCTACACCGTGTTTTATACCATCTTCCCCAGAATCAAAGGCTTCAATGACATCCATTTCCTACTGAGTCAGGTCCACCATTTTTATAGCTTCAGAATGAAGGATGAGATTCTACAACCTAGCCCCAAGTCCTGGCCCACTTCCACAGAAAAATCACTCCTGTTATGCCCCATGTCATATTTTATGTAGAGATAGATATAAATATGTATGCTTAGCATTATATATTACATAAAGGTAATACATTTTGCGTATGTATACATACATATGTGTGTCACCTTATAACCTTGTACACATATATTAAATTTCACTTCGCTGAACTCCGCAGAGGTTTGGTACTCAGAGAGCACCTCTCACCTGCTTCTTCTGGGCTTGCTTGCTGGCTGCTTCGTCACACAGGCTCTGGCATGTAGTGAGTAACTGAAACTCCCCTCCCAATGTATTTGTCCCACCAATTCCTTATACAAGCATTTCCATTCCACTGCATTAGTCTGGTCTCTGCCCTAGGAATAAGTACTGTAGTGGCCCCATCTACTCACTCCTCCCCATCATTCTCTCTTCCTCCCATCACTGCCATCCAGACTGCATTCTCTTCTACCATTTCAGTTCCTACCCATTCTACTCAAATGCCATTTTTTTCTTTATTCAGCCTGTCTTGATTATTCAATTGGAAGGGTGTTTTTTTTTTTTTTCTTCAGATGTCCTATCACTTAAGAATTACAATACAAGGCACTTAACAGTCAGCACCCTAAATGCCTTGTATTGCAATTATTTGTTTGCATGTTTTATATCCTTGTGGATAATAAGGGCTGTTTTACCAATGTTTGCTTCATAGAGTAGTTAGTGCCAAAAGAGAGAACAAGTATGAAATGCTAGTTCAAGATGGACCACTAACACATTCCTTAACATTAATAATAACAAAAATGGAACTGACAGTAAAAAGGAAAGGGATTATTAGCAAACTAAAACCTTGAGGAATTTCTGAAAAGTAGAACCACTTGCAGATAGGTATAGACTAGTGGGCATTTCAGAACTCCATAGAAAGAGAAAGATTCTAAACCATCTTTTTAAAAAAGCAACACGTGTTAAACAAACACTAGACTTTGCATTAGCAAAATCTAATGTTTGACATCAAATGGAGCAATAACAATATGAGAGAAATTGCATTAGCAGTTAAAAAAAAAGCAATAAAAAATTCAAAAGGATATCTGAGGAAGAAGAGGATATGAGTTTTAAGAAAGGTGGCACTGACTTATGACCAGGAAGAAAAGATAAATCTCACAGCAGCTCCTTTACTGCTGGCAAAGAAATAATCCTTCCAGAACGTTAAGTCTGAGGGCTACACGAAATGGTCTTCATGCAGAAAATAGACAGTGTCATACAAAAGGAGTGATATCTTTACTGACAGAAAGAAAGGCAATTACAAAGTGAGGTTAAGAAAACAAGATGAAATGAAACCATGGTCCCCAAATGAAATATTGACATTGTTTTTTAGCAGTTGATGAAGTTTTTAAATAACAAAATCAAACAAATATTACTAAGGTGATTCATAGGAAAAAGGAAGGCTGACTGATATTTTCAATTCAGGTATAATCAGAAGCCATAATTACTTTACCATGATTTTCTTTTCTAGTCAGTGAGTTATCACTTTTTATATAAAGACCAGCTTTCTAACGTTTTTGAAAAAAAATTAAACTTTATAGGAATCTAAGAATGTGTACACATCATTGAGAGAAACTTTTTAAGTTCATCAAGTTCTTCGTTATTTTTATGTCCAATAAACTTGAGTAAAACTAAATATAATATTTTAATGGATTATTTAAGTTCCTTTTTATTATTTTTATTTTTAAAAATTTTCAATTACAGTTGACATTCAATATTATTTTATATTAGTTTCAGTGGTTAAACATTTATATAATTTACACAGTGATCCCCTGATATGACTAGTACCCACCTGGCACCATATATAGTTACTACAATATTATTGACTACATCCCCTCTGCTGTGCTTCATATGCCCATGATTATTTTGTAACTGCCAATTTGTACTACTTAATTCTTTCACCTTTTTCATCCCGTTCCCTCAACCCCCTCCCATCTGGCATCCATTACTTTGTTATTTGCATATGAATCTGTTTTGTTTGTTCATCTATTTTGTTCTTTAGATTCCACGTGAATGAAATCAGATGGTGTTTGTCTTTCCCAGTCGAACTTTATTTCACTTAGCACAATATACTCTTCAGGTCCATCCATGTTGTCACAAATGGTAAATTTTATTCTTTTTTGTGGCCAAGTTATATTCCAATTGTATATATGTACCACTTCTTCTTTACTCAATTGTGTATAGATGGGCACTTGAGTTGCTTTAATATCTTGGTTATTCTAAATAATGCTGCAGCCCTAGCCAGTTTGGCTCAGTGGATAGAGCATTTTGGCCTGAGGACTGAAGGGTTCTGGGTTCCATTCCAGTCAAGGGCAAATATCTGGGTTGCAGGCTCCTCCCTGGCCCAGGCTATGGTCAGTACACTTGCAGGAGGTAATCAATTGATGTGTTTTTCTCACATCGATGTTTCTCTCCTTCTTTCCCTCTCTCTTCCACTGGCTCTAAAAATCAATGGAAAAATATCCTCAGGTGAGGATTAAAAATAATAAATAAATAAACAAACAAATAAATAAAGCTGCAATGAACATAGGGGTGCGTATGTCTTCTTATATTAGTGCTTTGGATTTCTTCAGATAAATACTCAGAAATAGAATTGCTGAGTCATAAAGTATTAAATATAATATTTTAGTTTAAATAGTAACAGTGGTTTTCTCATGATTATTCTATTCTCTACTTTTCCAAACTTTATAGTAAAAGCCTGTACTATTTTTAAAACAAAAATATATTGTATCATTTATAGTAAATAATTGTATTAAAAGTATAAAATAAATATCTTGAATGCTTTCATTTAGAGTATTGTAACCCAATACCAGAGCGTGCTCAAACTTAAAGAGACATGAAGTAGTGTTTCAGTCTATTGTGCTTTTATTCTTTCACTTTTTAAAATATATTTTATTGATTTTTTACAGAGAGGAAGGGAGAGGGATAGAGAGCTAGAAACATCAATCAGCTGCCTCCTGCACACCTCCTACTGGGGATGTGCCCGCAACCAAGGTACATGCCCTTGACAGGAATCGAACCTGGGACCTTTCAGTCCACAGGCCGACGCTCTATCCACTGAGGCAAACCGGTTAGGACTATTCTTTCACTTTTTAATTTAAAAAGTCAAATAGCCTATTTACTTTGAACTTAGAGTTTTATTACTTCTGATTAATTTAATTAGTATCAATGTTTAATTCAAAATTTATTTTTATTTGAAGAAAAAAATTGAATTTCAAAATTTTAAATAAAATTTATCAAGATTTGATAAGAAAAATTTAATTGATGGAATGGGAAGACAGGATAAAGAATTCCTGATTGAATTTCATTATGTCCACAAATAAACGGAGTTTAAAAATTGGGGATTGCAAATTGACTCGTTAGGTATAAAAAAGATGCTACCACCCACTTGCCCTGGACTCTAGTTCTAGAAATGATTACTGTCTTGGGTTCCATATCAAGTTCTAATTTAATTTAGGTACTCTGAACGCATCCCACCGTTTAAAGGTTATGAGATGGCTCTTTAAGTTAGGTAACTCAGCATAATAAGCCCTCTTGAATAAATCTTGGAATAACACAGGACACCTGTACAAGGCTTCTGGGGAAGTCTAATGTTATTGAACATGTCATTACTTAACAAGTATCCAAGTGCACTTTATATATACTTAGACCAAAATGTTCTCCCTCAGTGATTTGCTTGTCTACATGAGGCTCCCAAAAACGGAGATAGTATTGAAGCTGTTTATGCCTTCATTTTCAAACTAAACAAGACAGATGTTTTCCTATGCATGATCCCCCAGGGGCTAATCTCTATGACATTAGCAGATCTCTGTGTGTAGATTTACTATTGTTCTACCCTTGCAAATATGCATTGAATAATTGATTGATTGATTTATAAACTTACTAGAGGCCCGGTTCATGAACTCGTGCATGGATGGGGTCCTTCGGCCTGGCTGGTGATCAGGGCTGAACGGGGCAACTCGCCCAGTCCCAATCGGGGCCGAAGGAGGTTGGCAGGCTGTGGGGAGGGCCTGGGAGAGGGAGGGGCTGCAGAAGGTTAGCCAGCCACAGAAGGTTGGCTGTGGGAGCACACTGACCACCAGGGGGCAGCTCCTGGGTTGAGCATCTGCCCCCGGTGGTCAGTGTGCGTCCTAGCGACTGGTCGACCGGTCATTCCGGTAATGGTCGTTTAGGCTTTTATATATATAGATTTACTTATTTTTTCCATTCAAGTTTCCAGTAGAGATGTAAGACAAAATGACTTCTAATGCATGCCTTGACCCCACTTCTCTCACCTTTCTTTGCAGAATGTATTCTAGGGCTCCAATCCAGGCTGAAGTGGCTAGTGAGTGGCATGCTGGGTTGCCTGTTTAAACACCCTGACTCTGTGTGATGTGGCTGCAGTCTGTTTGTTTATTCCCCAGTCCATATGGCCCATTGACAGCAGAAAGCAACTTTGCTCATCATTACAGTTGGGGTGCTGACAGATGACAGATGTCAGTAAGAGATGGCTCTCTCACACATGGCCAACCAATCACTAGGCACTCCACAACAGTGGGGACAAGATTCCAGCCAGCAGATGGCTTGGCCTGTCTTGACTAGGCCGTAATTAATCATTTTGGCTAGAAACCTTCTTTGTAGGTTTCCCTTAAGAAGTTGTCACTCAGTCCCATATGCCCTGATTTTCTCTAGCTCCAAACATTCTTTCACACTGTTATTAAGGCACTTGACAGTTCACACAAGTACACTTCCACAGATTCAGGTCAAACAAACTCCAAAAAAGCTAATGATGAAACCAAAAATGGTTACTACATCACAAAGAAACAAATAAGGGATAGGTGCTTTACGAATGCTTTAGGAAAAGATTCATTGCTTCTTTTAAAAAGTGCATGTTCTAAGAGGCACATATGCTTTCTTACAGCTTCTCCCTCTTCCTACTACTGTGTCTGTCTCAAGAAGATTGTTCTTTTTTCAACTGGGATTCTCCATCTGATTATTTGTGTAAAAAAAGTCCCATGTCTTTTGGCTAAAGCCATGTATTACAGTCTCACTGCAGAATGGCCTGTGATTGGAAAGAACTTCATTAGTTGGAAAGGAAGCAGTGGTATCCAGAGAGGCACTCCTCATCTGATGGCTTCATCCAGACCCTGGATTCTCTGCTCTCTGTTTTTTTCTGTTACACTGAATTCTTATTCTGAGAGATTTTATGTTTCACAAATATAAAAAGCATTTTAAAATCCATTATATGTACCTAATGGAGAAATACAATACATAATTTAAAAGGCTATACAGTATGTTGACATAAAAATGTGAAAAGTTCTACTTAAGAGTAAAGTCCTATTTATTTTGTTCTTGTCTACTACTAAGGAAATAACTTTCCCCAAGATAAATGGTAAAAAAATAAATAAATAAAAAAATAAAAATCATGTTGAACAGAGGTTTTCCAAAGGGAAAGAAAAATATCTTTTCAAAAGTCTGAATATCTTTGTCTCAGTGAGTGCGCTAGAAAAAAATTTTTAAAATAAACTCATATCCATGACTTATTGAAGGAAACCCTGCCACATATTAAGTTATGGTGGGCAGCATGTTGCTTTCATCAATCCCTGTGTTTTATGTAACTTAAATTTAATTTAAGTACTTGTTTCTTTAAAAAATATTAGCCCTAACCAGTTTGACTGGATAGAGCGTTGGCCTGCAAACCGAGGAGTCCCTTGTTTGATTCAGGTCAAGAGCATGTACCTCCATTGCAGGCTCCTCCCCGGCCTGGGCCCTGGTCAGGGCGTGTGCAGAAGGCAACCAATCAATGTATTTCTCTCACATTGATATTTCCCTCTGTCTTTCCCTCTCCCACTCTCCCTAAAAATCAATGGAAAAATATCTTGGGGTGAAGATTTAAAAAAATTAAATGTACAGGACCATGGTCCATGGAAATACATCTCGGAAACTGTACCACAATGTTATTACCACCAGTTGGCGACATTCCTCATATCTGGGGACACCACAGTCCATTGATCACTAACAGGATGACACATCATAGGCGTGTGGGGCAAAGGTGTGTAGTGAGGAGGTCTCCATCCATGGATCAGGACAGGATGAGGAGACATATACCTTCCCAAATCTACATCCTATGAAGCCAGCTATCAGGGCTTGTTAATCGTGCAGCATTGGTACAGTTGCCTATCATAGTTCCTTCAGAGTTGCCCTCATTCATAATATTAAAGTTTACTCAAGAGCTCTAACCTTTAGGCTTGTGTTAGAAGCCTTTGGGAGTGTATGCAACTTGCTTTAGTAATGATCTATGTAGTCCACATATTTGTAATCCACACATATGTAAAACAAGTTATTAGATATTGTATTGAAAATAGTGTATAATAATTTGTGCTCTTAATTTTACCTTTAAAGGTTTTTAACAAAATTACAATTTCTAACAGTTCATAGAATTAGCTTGTCAGAATGAGACTACACATAAATAATTAATTTCTAGAAGCTGATATTTTATGAAAGCTATTATAACTCTAAATCTGTAGCTATTGGCTATTGTGAGGTAATGAAGCCAGAAAAACAAGATCAAATCTAGGCTTGGTAATCTTTTAGCTTTTAGTCTTACTGAGAATATGACCTTCTAAGTTTGGGTTCTCTAAGGAAACAAGCATCTGAGTGTAAGCAATCTATTAGAATGTTCTTTCTCCAAGGGCAGGTGAAGCAGTGCAGAGACGGGCGAAGCTGGGCAAAGGTGAGATTTCAGGTGAAGATCTGGACTCCATGGGATTCCGCAGGGGCTCTGGAGAGGATGTCCAGGCTCAGTCCAAGTTCTAGATGTTTCTACTTCCACGCTAGGCATTGGCCTGGAGCTGCTGCTGCTGCTGGTGGTGGTGATCGAGGGGATTTCTGGCTCTTGACCAGTTGGGCAGTGAACCACGTGGCCAAATCAGTCTCTGAAGGTGGCTGATGTGAGCCATTAGTGGGCAGTTCACAGAAGTTGGGGGAAGGACAGAACTGGAGAAGGACAGATACTATGTTACCTGCAGAGGGCTTGGCGAGCACAAACTCTGCCTGCTGTGCTGACCTTGGCAAAATTACACTCTCAGAGACCATATTCCTAACCTGTAAGAAAAAATGTGTCTGTGTAGGTGGGGTTACATAAAAAGACAACACTATTGGGGGGTTAAATGATATAATACTATCAATAAACAGCTCTTACTTTCTCATCAGGCTTCTTAAAGTAAACTGCCTTTCTTTTTGTTTTTCTTTTTTTAAAATATATATATTTATTGATTTCAGAGAGGAAGGGAGAGGGAGAGAGATAGAAATATCAATGATGAGAGAGAATCATTGATTGGCTGCTCACACTAGGAATCTAGCCAGCAACCCAGGAATGTGCCCTGACCAGGAGTCAAACCATGACCTCCTGGTTCATCGGTCGGCACTCAACCATTGAGCCACACCGGCTGGGCAATAAACTGCTTTTCTATATCATTCCCAGCTTAGAAATACTCAGTATTCCTTGTTTCCCATAGAAAGCACCTTATCCTGGCATTAGAGGTTATTTACCAAAGTGAATCCAACACTTTTGCCAGCTACTCCTTAGAGCAAACTATTTAACTTGAAGTTGTGGGAACCCACAAAGTCCACGACCCCCTCTGAAATAGTGTGGGAAATACAGATTGCATCTTTTTCTAGAAAAAGAGCACATCACTTGGAGAGAGAGGATGGTGTTGCGCCCAAGTTCCAGGTCACCCATTCTCACTGACTGACCTTTAAGTCATTTGCATGTCAGTTTTGTCATCAGGTAAATGGAGATTTTGACCAGGAGACCTCATGAGTTGTGAGGGTTAAATTAGTTAGTAAAAAGCACTTATATGAAAAATAATGCACGGCACATTGAAATTATGTGTGTTACTGTGTATATTCCTACTAGTATTGTTAGTAGGGTTACTATTATCATGATCATATCATTACAGGCTTAAAGGAGTCTGTGTTCAAAAACTGTTGAGAACCATGCTGCTGAGTAACAGCAATGCTGGTTTGCAGTCTTGCGCTCTGAAAGCCGTTACACATATTCCTGCATCTGTGCTTTTGCTCATGTGCTAACTTCCTCTGAAGTATCCTCTCCTAACACACTTGAGGCAACTCCTTCATCTACCCACCTGTCATTGATGTTTCTCTCTCTCTCTCTCTCTCTCTCTCTCTCTCTCTCTCTCTCTCTCTCTCCCCCCCCTCCCTTTTTATCTGAAATCAATAAAACTATATTTTTAAAAAAATTAAGCAGGGTAGAAGGCTAGTCCTTGCTTATATGACCCAATGTTCTACTCAGCAGCAGTCTCAGAGAACCAGTAAATCCTAAGCATACCGAGTAGACACTCAAATACTCTGTGTTCAATGCATCATTTTAATGTAGCTTATTCCTCTTGCCAAAGTAAAAAACTAAGAATGAGTTAGTCCCTTAAGAAGACACATGGATGTTATGGGTGCCTCATAGAATGCCTGGAACATACTAGGTGCTCAATAATTACTGAGGAGGTAAAATAATTAGTAGTAAGGCTTTACTTAAGTTACTGTGTTTGGAGTATCAATATTGATGGATTTTATGGCATCTTTACTTATTAAAATATATTATGTAAAGGAGGAAAAATACCATTTCCATCACAGTCACGGGGAATTTGAAGTGTTAAAACAGAACCAGAAGTAAGAGATAGATTTTTCAACACGCTGCCATGTTTGAAGTAGCAAAGTGTCACTAACTATAGCAAGCTATTGCATGACACTAAAATAACTGTTGCTGTGGGGCTGCTTAATGATACCTCGTTAGTGATAGAAGATAATGACATGATAAGGGCAAGATTCATTGACCTTTCAAAGGCTTTTGATTTACTAAATGACACTGTTGGATAAGCTAATTAAATTTGGCTTTTCTCCTGCAGTGATGGCTAGGTTCTGATCTCATTTGATTAGTAAGAAAAATCAGGCACTGTTTTAAGGCTATCAGCCTGATTTATTACTATTCCTATCTGATGGTGCCTTAGGGCTCAATAACCAATTGACTTTATTTATTTTAAAATTATCTTTCTGATGCTAGAGATAAGCCAAGAATTCACTTATAGAGCAATGATAATACCACTTCAAATAATGTTTCCCTCAGTGTCCCAGAACTTAATATATTTTTCCATCAGAGTCACTACATTTGCCAACAAGGAAGATTCTGAACAATAAACTTACTGGTGGTGAAAACATTACTTGGTGACAAATTCCCCTGATACAGATGGAAACAAGCAAATCTGAATCTAAGAAAAGCAGAAAGACAAAGAGTTTGATATAATTTAGTTAGTCAGCAAGTCTATCTAATTATCAGTTTCGAGGTAATTTGCTTCAGGTCCATGCAGCTCTATTTCAATGATAAGAGCTTGGTATTTTTCTCAATAAATACTGGTTTGGTCTGCTACACCAAATCCTACATTGAACTACAGACTCCTCTATAATGGGGGAAAATAACTACATTTATTTTCTAGACTGAGGCATATATTTAAAATGTTTGACACCTACAAAAGCTCAGAATTATATTCTTTGTTTAATTTGAATTATATTCTTCATTGACTAGACTAGAGTTAAATGTAAAGGATGTAAAGCAATCTTGTTTTTAACTAAAATGAATTTAGTTTTTAGAACTTGAAAGTTCAGATTTATTTCTCTTAGACGTTCAAAGACACACCTGTAAATAGTCATTCAAAACATGGGAGCTGAACTCTAAGGGTGAAATAAATCACATTTCATAGCTAGAATTTATAGGAGAATGATAAATTGGGCTTCTGGCCTCTCTATTGTATAATAAAGAACAGCACAGAGTTAAAATCCTATTAGCAACATACACCTACCATATTGCCTCCACAGACATTCTACTCTTAGGCATTTAACCAAGAGAAATGAAAGCATATTTTCATAAACAAGTATTCATAGGATATTTATTTGTAGTAGCCAAAAACTGAAAGCTACTTCAATGTCCATGAATGGTTACAAAAAATTTTGGCACATATATACTATGCTACACAATTCAGCAATAGAAAGACCAATTATGGATACATGCAATGATACTGATGAATCTCAAGTGAATTAGAATGAATGAAAGAAGTCAGACAATAAAAGAATACATATGGTATTATTTCTTTTGTATAAAGTTCCTAAAAATCCAAACTCATATAATGACAAAAAGCAGATCAAGTGTTTACCTGGGGCTTGGGTGGGATGGGGCCAGTGGGGGATTGGGATATATGGTAGTCATTGTTCTCTAGACCAATGATTTTCAACTGGTGTGCCACAGCAGACATTCTGGCATGTAGTAAAAGATTTTAAAACGTGCAATACCTGATTATTTAGTCAGGGGCACTGACCTCTTTTCCCTTAGATTGTCAAATAAAGAAAAAATGACAATAGCCAATACAATAGTCATCCAGTGAGAATAAATCAGATGATACCTATTATTTTTGTCAGATCAACAAAAAAATATATATTTTTGGTGAGCTGCAGAATTTTAGTAAGTAGTTTATATATGCCATGATAGGAAAAAGGTTGAAAATCACTGCTCTAGAGAAAATGAACCCACAGCATATATAGAGATAAAGATAGAGAGATAGATTTATTTTAAGGAATTATCTCACATGATTGTGGAGATACAAGTCTAAAATCTGTAGGGTAGAGCCCTCTGCTGGCAGCATTTTTATCACTAAAAGGGTATTAGACTTTTCTCTTCATGCCTTCAACTGACTGGATGAGGCCCGCCCACATTATAGTGGGCAATCTGCTTTACTCAATGTCTGCTGATTTAAATATCACTCATCCAATAAAACACCTTCACAGAAATATCCAGAATAATGTTTGACCAAATATCAGGGCACCAGGGCCCCCAGACAGGTTGATACATAGTATTAACCATCATAAGAAGTGACAGAGGGAAGATTACAAAAGATCAAGCAGGAAATTGGAGGTTATGAATATGCTGATTCTCCTGATTGTAGCGATCGTGTCATGACTGTATACATAGTGACATTTTATCAATCTTTACACTTTACATATGCACAGTTGATAGTACGTTGATTAAATTTCAATAAAGTTGTTAAAAAACAAAACAAAAACAGACTCAATCTTAAAAAGATAGCAGCTGAGTTGGCTGTTCCGAGCTAGGGAGGGAGAGGCCTCCAAGGCCTCACCCATGTGCCTTAAATGACTTCTTTTAAAAATGTCCACAAACAATGAAATGGAATTTTTCATATGAGAATAAACTATGCACAATAATAATAGTCTATAGGTTTTAGTTTTTTAAAAATTGCATACAGAGAAAAATGGGTCTGAGATAAACAGTATGTTTGACACTCATCTGGGAGCATTGAAGACGGCAGATTTCTAGTATAACTATTTTCTTTAGATAAAGTGGTTTTTAAAAAGAGCCCATTCTGTGGTATGTGGTTTTCGGATGCTATGAAATGGATGAGGGCATGTCATACTCTGGCACATAAATTCATGTTGACAGGGGCATTGCATACCAATGGATGGCGACTTCTGGCAAGATAATTAACTCCTAAATGGAATGCATCGTTTGTCTTTTCCTTTCTCCCCCAACCTGCTCCCACCCCCAACTGGTAATTGGTAGATAATTATTTTAGTAGCAAAACAAACCTTTAAAATTATACACTCTTTCTTGTGGAAAAATATGAATTAAATTTATTTCATGGTTGTAAATGCTAATGAGAATCTGAGACATGTGTTAAATGAAAGTCTAAATGGTCAGTGAATATTATTTAGGCCCACTAGGCTCAAGGCCTTCAAAAAGAATGATGAGTCATTCTTGATAGTAAAGGGAAGCTTTAAAATAATAACCAAGTTGAACTTTTAACAAGTGTTGTTTTAAAGAGTTTTCTAGTCTTATAGTTCAGCATTTGAAGTTGATATGACTCCCTGATCTGTAGGATAGGTGAAGTGCTTCTTATGGTTGCCTCTTTCATTGATCTTCACCTTATATAATTGATTCACTGAGTTGACCTGGGTGAAAATGTCTCTCATAATTTGCCTGGCTCAGCAGAATTAAATGGGGAGCTTTTCAGAAGTCATGCAGACTCAGAATCCTCCCCAACACAGTGTCTCAGGAAGCACTGACAATTAATTGTATGGTTACAAGGGAACTGAAATAAATTTATTATCATCAGTGCAAGTGGCTACTACAAATGTCGAAAGATCAACTCTGAAGACATCCTATATAATAAAAGGGTAATATGCAAATAGACCAACGGCAGAACAACCGATCAACCAATCAAAGCGTTATATGCTAATGGTATGCTAAGGCTGCTCAACCACTCTCTGTGACATGCACTGACCACCAGCGGGCAGATGCTCCAACCAGTATGTTAGCTTGCTGCTGGGGTCCAGCCTATCTGGACTGAGCGAGATGGGCCGGACATGCCCTGGAGCCCTCCTGCGGTCCCTCCCCGACCCAATTGTGCACTGGTGGGATCCCTCAGCCTGGCCTGTGCCCTCTCACAATCCAGAACCCCTCAGGGGATGTTAGAGAGCCGGTTTCAGCCTGATCTCGTAGGCCTCTCCCCTTGGGAGAGTGCTAGTTGCAGGGCTAATGGCTGGAGAGCACTGCTGCTGTATCACGAGCCCCTCCTGATCGGGACTGATTGGGCAGGACTGTTTGGGCGTGAGCCCGTGGCAGGCACAGTGGGACCAGGATGAGCGGGAGTGGCAGGTAGGAGCTGCAGGCGGCATTGGACTGCAGGTTTCGCCTGATCCCTACAGGCCACCCAGCGAGACCCCACCTGTGCATGAATTTGTGCACTGGGCCTCTAGTATAGTATAATCACACTTAAAACATATAATTATACCCCAATACTTATTATACATCTGCCAACCACACTCCTTTCTTAGCCTACGGGTATAGAAAGAATCGACTCTACCCATGTCCAGAAAGCTGAGGTTGGAGGTGAGAGGACTGATTATGGGAGAACATTCTCCTTTTTCTGAGTGGGAAACAAGTTTAGTTAGCTTGTGCCTTCACTCAAGGTGTCTGGTTCCAGGAGACAATGCACTAGGCTGTGGTTCCTCATTAGTATTCTCCCTGGGATGGTAGAGCCACTCTCATCAATATCCCAAAGGGGATAGCCACTTGTGAATATTAAATACCTTTGTAGTTGTTGTATAATTTATATTTTTTCATAACACTCCTATAAAAAATTAAGGAGTGGCCAACATTATTACTCCCATTTTATGTGCAGAGGGGCAGAGCCAGAAGGAAGTGAAACGACTTGGTGAGGTTCAAGCTGGCTTAGGCAGAGGGAGAGCAATGCATTGCCTTTTATTGTTGCAAATTAGATTATTTCTCCTGGGAAGTGGGTGGACTCTGCCACCCGCCACTTTGTAGTTTCTTATTACATAAGAAAACCAATGCTTTTCCCATAAATATTTGTCTTCCCTTTTCTAACATGATAAGAGGACTGAGAGGAAATGGAATCCAGGCACTTTTTTTTCTTGATGCAAACCATGTATCAACCACTATTTCTCCAGCAACACTAATAACCTTAGAAGGGTTGGAACTATCTTTTAAATACAGGCATTAAGTATTCTGTGAATTCCAAGGGAAACCATAGCCATTGGGGAGGGGAGGGCATCTGCTTTATGTTCATTTATTTTTGCATCACTGTAGGACAAAGGGATACTTTCTAAAATGCTTGTCTGATTTCCCCAAATTAAACCTGTGTTTTTGAGCAAGCTTTTCCACTTTCACCCTGTATGTGTCTCTTGTGATCACTTCATATCCAGCCAGGAGAAAACAACTTCAGTAATTGCCGACTTAATTGGCAAGCATGGATCTCCAGGCTGCACTTACATGTCTTGTCATGTCAGGTTGCTAGACAATTCTCAGCCGCTCCAGAATCACGTTATTCCCAAGACGGGCACTTGTGCATGCCTTTCATTTTCCAATCACTGTGTTAAACCTCATACTCCACTCCTGCTGGTTTTAACCACCTAGACTGGGAGGTGGGGGTAGACTGACACCTGCAGCCTCTTAGCCATGTCACAAGGAGGCTTGTGTGTGTGTGTGTGTGTGTGTGTGTGTGTGTGTGTGTGTGTGTGTTTGCAAATCCTATTCATGAAATTTACCCACTGGTGGGTCTGAGCTAGCAAAGGGTGAAGTGTCCCTCGGGGGTCTGTCTCCACAGTACACAGGCCCCAGGGTGTTATGGCAGAGGAACGCAGGCTTAGGATTTTTCAGCAGGCTGAGGATGAAATTGCTTATTGAAACTGGAAATAAAAATAATGAAACCACAAGATCACAGAAACCCAAGGATTTTAGAGTTGAAAGGGACCGTAGAGAACATTTAACTTAATCCTCTCCTCTGGGATAAAATGTGGGTCTAAGTCCCAGTGAGGTTAAAAGATTTTAAGGAGGATAATTTTGTGTTTCTCTTTACTTTCTTCCTCAAGGGCTTTCAATATTTTTTGTTTGTTTTGTCTGTTCTTTGAGAGTCAACTCTTAATTACACTTGATATTGGGGTGGGAGAGGCAGCTAAGATGAAGATGATTTACATCTTTATTTTTGGATTTTACACATGAATAAATGATATCTGAGAAATTCACGGTGTTATCTAATTAATCTATAGCCCTAAGATCATCCTAATGATAGAATGTGAACTCATTGGAAGTGGTCCAGATTTCTGATTTTGATCACTGTCCATATTTAGGTCCAACCTTCTCTCTTTCCATTCCTCTGTACCCCCAACATAACATAAACCATGAGGGATCAAAGTTGATTGTCTCCCTAAACCCTCTGAAATAACCATATATGTGCTCACTTAAAAAATCAGATAATTATATATTCTCACCTAAAGTAGGCCTCATTTATCAATGCAGAAGTTGAAAATATCAATAAAAATTCCAAAAATCTTGGGGCTTTTCTTGTTTCTGTTCTTGGTTCAGCATCTATTTCTACATTATTTACCATACTTTTGGAGTCATACTAGTAGACCTTTTGGGCATGATCCCTCAACCAGAAAAATAACATACACTTGTACAGAATTCTGTTTATAACTTCTAGGAAATATAAATATATTGGGTCAAGAACCACTATTTGAAATCAAATCCATATTTTTAGAGTTAGTTAATAGCTGAACTTGTGCTGAGAGTCAAGCTGAACCAATGGTAAGTCAACTGATGTTAAGAAGAGACATGGTAGGATTTTTATCTAGGACTAAGGACTGAACTCAGTGAAAGCCATTAGCCAGACCACAAATATTTGTAATACCTGAGACTTCTTGCAAATGGACATAGTGGAGACTCATCAATGAAGAATTTTGAGAAATTTAAGGATAAAAACCTTAATGGTAAATACACATAAAAATAAATACAAATAAGATGAAAAGTCAATGAAATGTTTTAATAAATGTTATTATATCCATAGTTCCAAAAGTATGGGGTGCAGATGTGGTTAACATAAAAAGAGTTTTCTAAAACAACTTTTCATCAAAGGTGAGCCAAAGGTCACAATAATGTAATTCATGTAGAATGTATATATTTCAAGAAGAGCAGAATTATGTGATGAAGTTGCAATGCACACAGAGTTAAGGAAAATAAACATAGTGCACTGGACCTTGAAGATTCTTAAGTTTACACTTTGCAGAAATTCCAGAAACAGTTTAGAGGTAAGATCTTGAAGAAGAGAATCCATCAGTTTGATGAATTTCAGGAGTTATAGAAAATGGAGAGAAGTCACATGTTATTGAAAGACACATATCCTTTAGTAATTATACAACGCAAGGACAAACTGCAAGTTATCAATTTAAAGAGCCATAATGTAATGCAATTATTTATTGAATATTTACTATTTGAGGGACTGCATGGGATAAGACAAGATAGGAAGAGAGGACAGTGACCCCAGTAAAGTCTAAATTATTATTTCTATAATCAAAGATATTATTGAGAAGAATAATTTACATAAAACTGTTAACACTAGGCAGATTCGAGTATTGGCACAAGAAGCAATTTTAAAAATAGGGCAAGAAATATGAAGGAGGAAAGAGATCAATGAAGACATATTTTGTAAGGGATGTTCTGGAAAAGCTGGGAATTAAGTGGATTGGGGGGTTTGGAGAGAATTTGGAGGAGGGGGAGAGTCGGGAAGAAGGGCCTGTTGTCTTTAGTTTTACCTCATGCTGCAGGAAAATAGTTCCCTGCACTTCAACTTGAGGGTGGAAGAAAATATTCTAATCTGTTACCAGTCACTGAGCAGCAGCACTGAGGAACTGAGGGACTCATAGCCCTTCTGAGGAGATAACTTTAAACGGAGAGCAGCCTGCCCCCCGCCCCGCCCGCCATGTTCCTCTTCAAGGCTGCATGGAACGGAATATTGCAAACCCAAGGTGCGCCTGACATTTTGTAACAGGTGTGACCCATTAACTCAGTGAAACTGTTAGCCAACCGGGCCGTTGGGTGTCATGTAGACAAACAACAGAGTAGAGTGGCCAGACCTGTCGTTCATGGCAAGCTATTATTTTGAAGACATGTAATTACGGATCTCACTTCTTATTGCAGGCTTTGGGGCATCTATTTTAATGAGAGTAGGGAGTGAGGTGCTCTGGGGGGCGGAGGGAGAGATAATGCTCTCCTCAAGGGAAAAGGATTGCCTTCTCCAGCGGAAATTATTGCATGGTAATTTCCAAGGGAGGGGACTCGAAGAAAGAAAAGGTTATTTATTTCATTTCGGGGGTGGGGAGGGGAGATTTATAAGGTGAGTGGTTTATAAGATGTATCCCAGAGTACACTCTGCTGGATTTACCTAAACAGTGTCGAACAGATAAATGCCCTTGGTTAGTGAGGTGATTTATCTCAATTCTTTCAAGTGTGAAATGCCTTGTTATTTATATGATCTAGACTTGCAAAAACTGTGTATTATTGGTTCAGATTCTCCAGGGCATAAGGTCCCTGTCACCAGGGATGCCAGAGCAGAGTTTTATGTTTGTTTGCTTTTGTTTTTACTTTTTAAAAACCTATTTACTTTTTAGAAACATAGTAAATACTTTTTTAATATCATTTAAAATTCATATGTTTATAAGCTCAACAACAACAACAAAATCAATGATAATATTGAGTATGCCTTTCTAGCTACTCAGTCACTGGAGAATTCAAAATGCCCTATTCGTCAATTGGACCCTTCTTACCCCAATTTATAAAAGTCTCTGAAGAGTTGGAGAGAATTTAATGGCCACAACCTTGGGAATATATTTTTATTCTCTATTTTTTGTGCCCTTTCTCTTAGCTGCGCACTTTCAGATATGTCTTCTTAAGTTATAAATACCACTTAGATATGGGAATGAGCAAATAAAAAGGAAGTAACATAAATAGGCACTTATGTACTCAAAATATAAATAGCTAACTGAAACCATATCCATTTTTGCTTTTTTTCCCCTTCAAGAATTGGTTATAGAAGTCTTTGCATGGGAGTCTAAACTCTGTTGATAATGTGAATTCAGACACATCTACGTAAGTATGAAGGGCCAGAGCCTACTTGCCTTATCAGAAGCTTCTCGCCAAAGTGAAGAGGAGGTTGATGAGCAGGGCCCATGAGCAGGGCGTTGTGGTTAGAAAAAAGGAGGGAAGTAGGGAGGGCCCTGGCCATTGTGGCTCAGTTGGTTGGAAGTTGTCCCATGAATCAAAAGGTTGCTGGTTGATTCTCCGTCAGGGCACATGCCTGGGTTGCCAGTTTGATCCCCAGTTAGGGGCATGCAGGAGGCAGCCCATTGATGTTCTGCTCTCACATTGATGTTTCCCTTTCTCTCTTCCTTCTCTCCCCTCAAATCAGTATTTTTTAAATAAAAGCAGAGAGGTTATTTTAAGGAACTATATGTCATTAGATTGATTTCCTACCTAGGACCTTTGGACCCACACCAGCATCCTAGGGTGAGAAAGACATTTTAGAGAGCGAGTAAAGAGAAAAGATGTGCATGTGTAAAATCTCTGAAAGATACCACAGCACGGAGAAGCACTGGCTTTTTCCCTGTGGACAAAATGGAGCAGAACTGAAAGATGGTACCTCCATCGTCACAATCCCCCACCACCATCATCACAATCCCCATCACTCATAAGGAGTTGGCTGCACACGGTGGTACAGAGGAGAGCATGGGGGCGGTGGGGGGGGGGGGGGGCAGTACAGTCAGCACCAGCAGCAGAAGGCTGAACCTCCAGCCTGTTTCTGGAATTTGGCCACAGAGATGAAGCTGCCACCAAAGACCCAGGTGATTTTCATGGCGAGGAGAAACCCCACCATGGTGGCGGGGGGCACCTCATGTGACACCATAATAAACCCCAAGTCTCTGTAAATTTCAAGAGTGTCTTAGGAAATTTGACAATCTATTAACTCTCTACTGGGGGGACTGAGCCAAAGATCCTGTTATTGTTATCACAGGAAAACCTGGGACACTCACCAGGACTCTTGGCGGGGGACGGGGCGAGGTGGGGGCAGGGGGAGGATGTTTCTCATGTCTCTAATTTCCACTGAATAATAAACCATTTTGGTTTGTTCAGATCTACTAGGCATAAGACCCCCCCAAGGTTTGAATCCCCTAGCCATCTGGCTTTGGTCAGGTTATTTCAGCTTTCTGAACCCATTGTTTTTCATCTATAGAGATGCATAAAGTCACTATCTCACCAGTTGCTTGTGGATTAAATGAGATGTAAGGTACTTTCATAACCAAGTTGGTGGAGCTGGAGGGTCCTTTTCTACATGTTGCACTGACTACAAAATTGGACCCTTGGCTTGGCCAGCATTTCTGTGTTGATGACGTCCATGTTGACCTCTCTGGGTTCCAAACTCAATCCTGAGGTCTTGGCTTGTATACCCAGCTGTTAACACAGCCATTTGAGAAATGGCAGCATCAGAGAAGAGTTGGGATTAACTGAGCTCTCCCCTCACCAATGCCATCTGCTACTGCAGAAGTTACTCACTCTGCCTCAGCTTCCTGCTTATTAATTGGGATTATAACAATACCTACCTCTGCTGTGTTAAGAAGATTACATGAGTTGATATATGTAAAATGCTTAAACATGTGTGGTCCATAATAAGTAGAGTAATTCCTCACTCAACATTGTTGATAGGTGCTGTGACTTTAAGTGAAATGAGGTATAACAAAACCAGTGTTAAAATAGGCTAATTGATAGAAATAATAGTTACGCTCTTAGGGCATCTCATCGAATATAATGAAATGATATTGGACAAAAAGATGTTATTCAAGGATCTGTTATACTTAGTACACGTTAGATCTTATTATCACCACTGAATTTCTAAGAGTCATCTTTCAAACATTGAAACAGCTCTGGGAATCCTGTCATGTCCAAGGTCACTCATTCCATCAGTCATTCAATGAGTATTTATAGAGTACTGCGCAGTTCCACTCTGGGAATATGGATTTCTGTTCTCACAAAGCTGATATTCTAGAGCGCGGCTCACAGCAAACACGTGATGAAATCTGGGTCTGCCCCATTCTCATCCGTAGCCCCACCAGCTAGGATCTGCCACGTGGCTAATTCTCCCACCTCATTTCACACACAGCTGCTTTTCCTCACACTGCGGCCACACGGTTCTTAGAAAAGAGCATGCAGAGAATACTATAATCATAGCTGTGGTGGGGAATTATAATGAAAATCCAGGAACAGGTACAAACTTCTGATTTTAATTTTTAGGGTCATTGAGAATGGTCTCTCTATGGTCCTTGTCCTTTCTGTTCTCTAATGATTTTGCTTTCTCTAGGCTTGCTTTCCTGGGTATCTTTATAACACTCTCACCCCCTGCCTAGTACTTAATAAATTAAACAGTTTCCTTTCAATTAAAAGAGAATAATCTTTCAAATGCTCGTGAGAGAATGAATTGCTAAAAGTTTTTGCATGAATATTTAGCCATATGAGTTATGATAATTAAGACTACTTGTACATATGAATCCAGAAATTCCAAAGGAAATAATCAGGGATGTGAAAATTTGCATATGCGGATAGATATTCATCAGTGTTGTTTCCATTAGCAAAAATCTGAAAAACAACTAACTATATAACAATAAGATTAAATCATTTAAGGTGCATGTACAATGTGTGAGGGAAGTTTATATAATGACATAAAAGATATGGTATTAGGCAAAAGAAAAAGGTTTTAAGACTGAGTGGGTTGTATGGTTCCATTAAAAATATTTATCTACCCCTAGAGGCAGGCTGGCAGGATACACACCAAAATGTAAAACACATGGGTTAAGCTATGAAGCTGGGATAGTTTTCTTATTTATATATTCTAAAATAATAAGTATGCATCAAGTTTTTAATGAGAGAATAATTAAGTAAAATCATAAAATGAAATGAATCAAAGAGAAAATGGAAATAATCAATGGTGTGGCTGAGAGGACACAAGGGAGAAGAGGTTCTAGGTCATTTGATTAAAAATAATATTTTAGGTGTAGGGAAGAAATGCTCCTATTGTATTCTGCATTTAAACCCATCACAGGACTTACATCTCTGTTCTTTATTGATTAAGGTATTACATATTTCTCCTTTTCCCCTCATGCCCCACCCCCAGCACATGCCCTCACCCTGCTAGTGTCTGTGTCCATTGGTTATGCTTATATGCATGCATACAAGTCCTTTGGTTGATCTCTACCCCCTCCCCCCACCCTCTCCTCCTTCCTTCTGAGGTTTGACAATCTGTTCAAGGCTTCTCTGTCTCTGGATCTATTTTTTAAAATCTATTTTTGTTCATCAGTTTATGTTGTTCATTATATTCCACAAATGAATGAGATCATGTGATATTTATCTTTCTCCGACTGGCTTATTCACTTAGTATAATGCTCTCCCAGTTCCATCCATGCTGTTGTGAATGGTAGGAGTTCCTTCTTTTTTACTGCAGCATAGTATTTCATTGTGTAGAAGTATCACAATTTTTTAATCCACTCATCTGCTGAAGGGCGCTTAGGCTGTTTCCTAATCTTAGCTGTGGTAAATTGTGCTTCTATGAACATAGGGGTGCATATATCCTTTCTGATTGGTTTTTCTGGTTTCTTGGGATATATTCCTAGAAGTGGGATCACAGGGTCAAATGGGAGTTCCATTTTTAATTTTTTGAGGAAACTCCATACTGTCTTCCATAGTGGCTGCACCAGTCTGCATTCCCACCAGCAGTGCACGAGGGCTCCTTTTTCTCTGCATCCTCGCCAGCACTTGTCCTTTGTTCATTTGTTGAAGATAGCCAGTCTGACAGGTATGAGATGGTACCGCATTGTTGTTTTGATTTGCATCTCTCAGATGATTAGTGACTTTGAGCATGTTTTCATGTCTCTTGGCCTTCTGTATGTCCTCTTTCAAAAAGTGTCTACTGTATTTAGATCCTTTGCCCATTTTTTTTATTGGGTTGTTTATCTTCCTTTTGTTAAGTTGTATGAGTTCCCTATAAATTTTGGAGATTAAACTCTTATTGGAGATAACATTGGCAAATATGTTCTCCCATGCAGTGAGCTTTCTTGTTGTTTTGTTGATGGTTTCTTTTGCTGTGCAGAAGCTTTTTTTTTTTTTTGGTCTGAAAATGCCTTTATTTCTCTTCTTTGAAGGATAACTTACTGAGTATAGAATTCTAATTGACAGTCCTTTTCTTTCAGTACTTTGAAGATATCCCATTGTCTTCTGGCTTCCACCTTTTTCTGTTGAATGAGCTCTTGGGTCTTACTGTTGATTCTTTGGAGGTAGTCTGGTTTTCCTAGGACTACTTTTAAGGTTTTTTTATTTTATTTTATATTTTTAGACATTTTGTATGCTATGTCCAGTTGTAATTTGTTTGTTTAACTGTTTTTTTTTTCCTTTATTGATTAAGGTATTACAAATGTGTCCTTATTCCCCCATTGTCCCCCCATCCCCCCAAAAAGCTTTTTATTTTGATGTAGTCCCATTTGTTTATTTTTGCCTTAGTTTCCATTGCCCTAGGAGCTGTGCCAGTAAAGATATTGCTCAGACATATGTCTGATATTTTGCTGCCTGTGGATTCCTCTAGTATTTTTATGGTTTCCCGTCTTATGTTTAAGTCCTTTATCCATTTTGAGTTTATTTTTTGTATGGTGTAATTTGGTGGTCTAGTTTCATTTTTCTGCATATGTCTGTCCAATTTTCTCAACACCATTTATTGAAGAGACTGTCTTGACCATTGTATGCTCTTGCCTCCTTTGTCAAATATTAATTGAGCATAGTGGCTTGGATTGATTTCTGGGTTCTCTGTTCTGTTCCATTGGCCTATATGTCTGTTATTGTGCCAGTACCAGGCAGTTTTGAGAACAGTGGCTTTGTAATACAGCTTGATATCTGGTATTGAGATCCCTCCTACTTTGTTCTTCTTTCTCAGGATTGCTACGGTTATTTGGGGTCCTTTTTTATACCATATGAATTTTTGGAGAGTTTGTTCTAGGTCTGTGAAATATGATGTTGGTCTTTTAATGGGGAGTGCATTGACTCTATAGATTGCTTCGGGTAGTATGGACATTTTAATGACGTTGATTGTACAATCCATGAACACGGTATGTTCTTCCATTTGTTAATGTCTTCCTCTATTTTTTTTTTCAACATCCTGCAGTTTTCCGAGTAGAGGTCTTTTACCTCCTTAGTTAAGTTTATTTTTAGGTATCTTAATTTTTTGTTGCAATGGCAAATGGGATTGTTTTTTTAATCTCTCTCTGTGTAAGTTCACTATTTGTGTATAAAAATTCCATAGATTTCTGGGTGTTAATTTTGTGTACTGCTACATTGCTGAATTCATTTATTGTCTAATAATTTTTTGATGGAGTCTTCAGAGTTTTCTATGTACAGTATCATGTCATCTGTGAATAATGACAGTTTTGGTTCTTCTTTTCTAATTTGGACTCCTTTTATTTCTTCTTCTTGTTTAATCACTATGGCTAGCACTTCCAGTACTATGTCAAACAGGAGTGGTGAGAGTGAGCATCCCTGTCTTGTTCCTGTTCTTAGGTGAAATGGTTTTAGTTTTGCCCATTTGCATCATATATTTTTTTTTTTAATTTTTATTGCTTAAAGTATTACAAAGGGTATTACATATGTGTCCATTTTATCCCCCCGCCCTAGACAGTCCCCTAGCCTCCCCTATCCCCCAATGTCTTATGTCCACTGGTTATGCTTATATGCATGCATACAAGTCCTTTGGTTGATCTCTTACCCCCCTACCTCCTGCCCCGCAACCCTCCCCGGCCTTCCTGCTGCAGTTTGACAATCTGTTTGAGGCAGCTCTGCCTCTGTATCTATTATTGTTCAAAAGTTTATAATGGTCTCTATTATCCATGAATGAGTGAGATCATGTGGTATTTTTCCTTCATTGACTGGCTTATTTCACTTAGCATAATGCTCTCCAGTTCCATCCATGACGTTGCAAATGGTAAGAGTTCCTTCCTTTTTAGAGCAGCATAGTATTCCATCGTGTAGATGTACCACAGTTTTCTAATCCATTCATCTACTGATGGGCACTTAGGCTGTTTCCAGATCTTAGCTATGGTGAATTGTGCTGCTATGAACATAGGGGTGCATATATCCTTTCTGATTGGTGTTTCTGGTTTCTTGGGATATATTCCTAGAAGTGGGATCACAGGGTCAAATGGGAGTTCCATTTTCAGTTTTTTAAGGAAACTCCATACTGTCTTCCATAGTGGCTGCACCAGTCTGCATTCCCACCAGCAGTGCACAAGTGTTCCTTTTTCTCCACATCCTCTCCAGCACTTGTTGTTTGTTGATTTGTTGATGATAGCCAGTCTGACAGGTGTGAGATGGTACCTCATTGTTGTTTTGATTTGCATCTCTCGGATGATTAGTGACTTTGAGCATGTTTTCATATGTCTCTTGGCTTTCTGAATGTCCTCTTTTGAAAGGTGTCTATTTAGGTCCTTTGCCCATTTTTTGATTGGATTGTTTATCTTCCTTTTGTTAAGTTGTATGAGTTCCCTATAAATTTTGGAGATTAGGCCCTTATCAGATATGACATTGGCAAATACGTTTTCCCACACAGTGGGTTTTCTCGTTGTTTTGTTGATGGTTTCTTTTGCTGTGCAGAAGCTTTTTATTTTGATGTAGTCCCATTTGTTCATTTTCTCTTTCGTTTCAAGTGCCCTAGGAGCTGTATCAGTGAAGAAATTGCTTCGGCATATGTCTGAGATTTTGTTGCCTTTGGATTCTTCTAGAATTTTTATGGTTTCCTGTCGTACATTTAAGTCCTTTATCCATTTTGAGTTTATTTTTGTGTATGGTGTAAGTTGGTGGTCTAGTTTCATTTTCTTGCATATATCTGTCCAATTTTCCCAGCACCATTTATTGAAGAGACTATCTTGGCTCCATTGTATGTTCTTGCCTCCTTTGTCAAATATTAATTGAGCATATTGGTTCGGGCCGATTTCTGGGCTCTCTATTCTATTCCATTGATCTATATGCCTATTCTTGTGCCAGTACCAGGCAGTTTTGAGAACAGTGGCTTTGTAATACATCTTGATATCTGGTATTGAGATCCCACCTACTTTGGTCTTTTTCAGGATTGCTGCAGCTATTCGGGGTCTTTTTTTATTCCAGATGAATTTTTGGAGAGTTCGTTCTAGATCTCTGAAGTATGCCATTGGTATTTTAATGGGAAGTGCATTGAATTTATAGATTGCTTTGGGTAGTATGGACATTTTAATGATGTTGATTCTACCAATCCATGAACACGGTATGTTCTTCCATCTGTTTATGTCTTCCTCTATATCATTTTTCAACGTCCTGTAGTTTTCTGAGTAGAGGTCTTTTACCTCTTTAGTTAAGTTTATTCCTAGGTAGCTTAATTTTTTTGGTGCGATGGTAAACGGGATTGTTTTTATAATCTCTCTTTCTGAAAGTTCACTATTGGTGTATAGAAATGCCTCGGATTTCTTGGGGTTAATTTTGTATCCTGCTACATTGCCAAATTCATGTATTAAGTCCAGTAGCTTTTTGATGGAGTCTCTAGGGTTTTGTATGTATAATATCATGTCGTCTGCAAATAAGGACAGTTTTACTTCCTCTTTTCCAATTTGGATGCCTTTTATTTCTTCTTCTTGCCGAATTGCAATGGCTAACACTTCCAGTACTATGTTGAAGAGGAGTGGTGAGAGGGGGCATCCCTGTCTTGTTCCTGTTCTTAGGGGGAATGGTGTTAGTTTTTGTCCATTGAGTATGATGTTGGCTGTGGGCCTGTCATATATGGCTTTTATTATGTTGAGGTATGATCCTTCTACTCCCACCTTGCTGAGAGCTTTTATCAAAAATGGGTGTTGAATTTTGTCAAATGCTTTTTCTGCATCAATTGATATGACCATGTGGTTTTTTTCTTTCAATTTGTTTATGTGATGTATCACGTTTATTGATTTGCGGATATTGTACCATCCTTGCATCCCTGGGATAAATCCTACTTGGTCATGGTGTATGATCTTTCTGATGTACTGCTGGATCCGATTTGCTAAGATTTTGTTGAGGATTTTGGCATCTATGTTCATGAGGGATATTGGCCTGTAATTCTCTTTCATTGTGTTGTCTTTACCTGGTTTTGGTATTAGGGTGATGCTGGCTTCATAGAATGAGCTTGGAAGTGTTCCTTCCTCTTGAATTTTTTGTAGTAGTCTGAGGAGCATAGGTTTCAGTTCTTCCTTGAATGTTTGGTAAAACTCCCCTGTGAAGCCGTCTGGTCCTGGGCTTTTGTTTGCTGGAAGCTTTTTGATGACTGCTTCAATTTCTTCCATAGTTATTGGCCTGTTGAGATTTTTAGATTCTTCCTGATTGAGTTTTGGAATGTTGTATTTTTCTAGGAATTTGTCCATTTCCTCCAGGTTGTCTAGTTTGTTGGAGTAGAGCTGTCCATAGTATTTTTTAACAATCATTTGTATTTCTGTGGGGTCTGTTGTTATTTCGCCTCTATCGTTTCTGATTTTGTTTATTTGGGTCCTCTCTCTTTGCTTCTTGGTGAGTCTGGCTAGAGGTTTGTCAATCTTGTTTATCCTTTCAAAGAACCAGCTCTTGGTTTCATTGATTTTCTGTATTGTTTTTTTGGTCTCTATGTCATTTATTTCTGCTCTAATCTTTATTATCTCCTTCCTTCTGCTCACTCTGGGGTTTTCTTGTTGCTCTCTTTCTAATTCTTTGAGTTGTAGAGTTAGATGATTTACTACCATTTTTTCTTGTTTTTTGAGATAGGCCTGTAGAGCTATAAACTTCCCTCTCAGGACTGCTTTCATTGTGTCCCATAGGTTTTGGATTGTTGTGTTTTCATTGTCATTAGTTTCCAGGATGTTTCGAATTTCTTCTTTGATTTCATTGGTAACCCAATCAATATTTAATAGCATGCTATTCAGCTTCCAGGTGTTTGAGTATTTTGGGTTGTTTTTATTGTAGTTTATTTCTAATATTATGCCATCGTGGTCTGCGAAGACGCTTTTTATGATTTCAATCTTCTTGAATTTGGGGATACTTTGCTTGTGACCCAATATATGGTCTATTTTTGAATATGTCCTATGAGCATTTGAGTAGAATGTATATTCCCTGGCTTTCGGGTGAAGTGTTCTGAAGATGTCTATTAAGTCCATCTGATCTAGTGAATCATTTAGGATTGCTGTATCTTTGCTGATTATTTGTCTAGAAGACTTATCCAGTGCTGTCAGTGGTGTATTAAAGTCCCCTACAATGATTGTATTGTTGTCGATCTCTCCTTTGATATCCTCCAGGAGTTTTTTTATGAATTTGGGTGCTCCTGCATTGGGTGCATATATGTTTACCAGGGTTATATCTTCTTGTTGTATTGATCCCTTTAGTATTATGAAGTGGCCTTCCTTATCTCTTGTTATGGCCTTCACTTAGAGGTCTATTTTGTCCGATATAAGTATTGCTACCCCAGCTTTCTTTTCCTTTCCATTTGCCTGAAAGATATTTTTCCATCCTTTCACTTTCAGTCTGTGTGAGTCCCTTCTAATGAGGTGGGTTTCTTGTAGACAGCAGATGTATGGGTCATGTTTTTTTATCCATTCAGCCACTCGATGTCTTTTGTTTGGAGCATTTAGTCCGTTTACGTTTAAAGTTATTATTGAAAGGTACTTGTTTGTAGGCATTTCTGTTTTTGTGTGGCTGTTTTCTTTCTGAGCTTTTTATTTCTTATTTTTATACCAGTCCCTTTAGCATTCCTTGCATTGCTGGCTTGGTGGTGATAAACTCCCTTAGCCTTTTTTTGTCTGTGAAGCTTCTTATTTCCCCTTCAAGTTTGAATGATAGCCTTGCTGGATAGAGTATTCTTGGATTCAGTCCTTTGCTTTGCATCACTTTGTAAATTTCCGTCCATTCTTTTCTGGCCTGATGTGTTTCTGTTGAGAAATCATTTGACAATCTAATGGGAGATCCCTTGTATGTAACTTTCCGTCTCTCTCTTGCAGCCTGTAAGATTCTCTCTTTGTCCTGAACATTTGCCATGGTAATTATGATGTGTCTTGGTGTGGGTCTTTTTGGGTTCACCTTGTTTGGGACTCTCTGGGCTTGTGTGACTTTTTTCTTCCCCACCTCAGGGAAGTTTTCTGATATTATTTCTTCTAATAGGTTTTCTAATCCTTGTTCATCCTTCTGTTGTTCTGGTACCCCTATTATTCGTATGTTGTTTCGTTTCATGTTGTCCCAAAGCTCCCTTAGGCTCTCCTCCTGTCTTTTCATTTTTTCTCCAATTGCAGTACGTTTTGGGTGTGTTTTGCTTCCTTGTCTTCTAAATCACTAATTCGGTCCTCCGCTTCTCCTAGTCTACTGTTGATACTTTCAATGGAGTTTTTCATTGCAGCTATATCACTCTTCATTTCTTCTTGGGTCTTACTTAAGTTGTTGATTTTTTCATCTGTTTCTTCTAGCTTCTTGGAGAGGTTGTCGATTTTTTCCTCCATCCGGTTTATGCACTCTAGGACCCTTATTCTGAATTCTTTTTCTGTCATGTTGCATGCCTCTGTATTACTTAGCTGCTTTTCTGGAGAGTCCTCCTTCTCTTTCCTTTGGGGGTTTCTTTGTCTACCCATGTTTGATCTCGCTGACATATCTAGACGTTGAGTAGTTCAGTGGCTGCTCCCTTGGTGGCAGTGACTCCTTGGTCTGTGGTTGCTCTTCGGGCGGTTGCGGTAGCAGCTGCTCTTCAGTTGGCAGCAGCTCCTCTGGTGGGTGCTGTTCACAGCTGTGGTGGCTCTTCTGGCTGGTGGAGCAAGGTTTCACGTACAGCTGCTGTTCCTCAGCAGAGGGTGTGGTGCTCAGGAGGTTGCTGTTGCTTGGATCTGCTGCGTTGATTTAAAGGCACAAAATACAACACAACAAGGCACCACGTACCAGGCACTATACACAAATATATTCACGATATGAATAACCCCAAATAAAGGTGACCACCTGAATTAAGAGAATTAGGGGATAAGGAAGAAGGAAGAGAAAAAGAGAAAAGAGAAAAAAGAAAAGAAAATTAGGGACCAAAAAAAGGAGTGCAAAAATGAAATTGGGAAAAAGGAGGGGGGAAAATAAAAGCGAGAAAAGAAAAGAAAAGAAAAAAAAAGAGCGAAAAGAGAGGATGAAGTGGAAGAGGGGAAGAGACTTTTTTATATGAGGAGAATACTCCTATAGAACAGCCATTAATCCCAACAAATTCCAGCAACAGCTCCCTGGAGATGAATGCAAACTAGAAACAACCAATAATATAACCATGAAAATAGAATGGAGAACACTAATCCCAAAATAAAATAAAGAGAAAATAAAATGGCACTTTAAAAAAAAAATGGTAAAATGGTAGCAGTAATAATACTGGTTAAAAATAAGAAGGTAGTAATTAAAAGGGTAAAATCAGGTGATGGAAAAAAGAAGAAAAAAAAAAGAAAAAAAAGAAGAAGAAAAGAAAAAAAAGAAAAAAAAAGAGAAAAAAAAATTGGTTTCTTAGTTAAAAGGTGAAAAAAGAAAAAAAAAATATTGCAGTAGTGAAGGTCCTTCGGTTCTTCTATTCTTCAGTGTGGCTCGCCTTAGACCTGCCAGGTATTCAGGAGAGTGTTGAGTTTCCCTGCGATACACTGTTCCTCTGTGTTGTAAACCACAGTCCTTATTTTAAAGCAAGCCGCATTTGTTTCCCAGACTGCCTTATTTTGTGTTTAGCAAAGAGTCAGTTTGTGGGTCAGCCTCTGGGTGGCAGTGTTCTGGGGTTGGCCTCTGAGGCTACAGGGCCTCTCTGTCCAGTGGAAGTTCACTGCCCAGAGCTGGCTGCATAAGAGTTACCAGTGCTGTGTTGTTGCTGGGATTGAAAATCCCTCTATAGGCCAGACCCTGTTCCATCATATATTTTTTAAAATACATTTTTATTTATTTCAGAGAAGAAGGGAGAAGGAGAGATAGAAACATCAATGATGAGAGACAATCATTGATCGTCTGCCTCCTGCATGCCCCCTACTGGAGATTGAACCCACAATCCCGGCATGTGCCCTTGGCTGGAATCAAACCCTGGACCCTTCAGTCCACCTATTTGCAGATTGATTTAAGACTGAGCTTCTGCTGATAAAAATTTAGGTTAAATGTTGGTGTGCATTAGCCTATTAACAACATCTAGTATGTATTGAACTTTGGGCTAATATACATTTTCTACCATCAGGAAGGTTAATGATTACCTCATGCATAGCCTATGAGCTGCCTTTTAGTACTTATGTATAATCCTCATGTAGATAACCTCTGAGATGTCCAGAGGCCTAATTATCTACCACTGCCACATAACAAATGGCCACAAATTTAGCACTTCAAGCAGCACACACTTATTTTTTGTAGTATGGAGAAGGTTTCTTCTTCCCCATCTCTAGTTCTCACCAGGGGGAGAATCATGAGCCTGTCTCATCTGAGGCGCCAGGTCCTTGTCCAAGTTCACCAGTTGACAGAATTTGGTTATTTGTGGTCATAGGACTGTGGTCCTCAGCTCCTAGCGGCTTCCTGCCATTCTCTACCACATGGCCCTCACCACACTGGTAGGGCCTCACCTTCTTCAAGGCCAGGAGGAGGCTGATGGCTGCTGCTTTCAGTCTCTCTGACTTCAGACTCTCACCTCTAGATTCTCTTTTGAAGTGCTTACCTGATTAGGTCAGGCACATTCACAGTACTCTCTCTTTTGATTAAAGTCAACATATTCGGGGACTTGATAATATGTGCAAATCTCTTCTCTTTATAATAAAATGTAATATAATAACATCAGAGTGATATTTCATTATATTCACAGGTCTAGCCCATGCTCAAAGGAATCAGAATACATATGGTGTGTACACGAGGGGGCAGGAATCTTGGAGCCATCTTAGAAGAGAGATGACATCCTGTGTTCCATTTAAGAAGTAAAACTATTGCACACATCTGTGAAATGGACGTTATAATTCCTTAACTCATGTGAGTGCTTTCAGGATTAGATGGCATAAAGCAAGCACTTATCAAAGCATTTAGCAGCATGGCCATGCACTAGTATGACTTATTGAAAACAAAAACACTGAACCTACTGAGGGGTTAGTATTGCTTCATATTCCTGCTGCACCAAAACTTAATATAGTCAAGGTCACAATGGTACCCTGCCTTGACCTGTTCCCTTCTCAGGACTGCCCAAATATATGGATGCCTATTTGGGGATCAGAAGGTGGCACAGCATTTCTGCAGCCCACAAATAGCACTCCAGTCTGTATTGCTGTGGGGAAACTTTAAGCAAGTTCTGGGGTTGGAGTGGGGCACCCAGAAGTCACACACCAAATATTTAACAACCAGTAAGGTACAAGACATTTCTAATAAAAACACAGACCAGTCTGATATCTGGAGCTGGATCTAGAAGGCTCTCTGTAGGGCCAGGCATGAACTCTTCAGTTACTGGATAGTGATGAGGTTCCATAATTGAGGCCTTATGAGCAGTTGCTATTTGCCAAGTATGGAGATGTTTGGATATTTTATCAATTGGTAGGCAACAAGTGCATCCTAGCTGTGGACGGGTCCTGTTTGTAGTTTAATATGTACTTCTCAAGAAGATTCCCAGGAGAGGTAGTCCGTGAATGCTAGAAAAAAAACTGTCAGATCTCGGGGGAAAGGATTTTTTGTGCAAAGGAATTGATCTGGTCCAGGTCTTTACGGTGGGGAAGGAGAAAGACTTTCGGAGGATAAAAGGGTTGTTCCGGAGTTCAGCCAGCTCTCCTCCCGTGCCTTGTTCTTTTTTTTAGGAAAACCTCTACCATCTGCTGGGTGCGTCAGTTACATTGCTGCAGAGCGCTGGCTGGCACTGCCCTGGCATACAAGAAGCCATGGGACACTGGCTTTATTGATTAGAGTGCTTGCCCAATGGAACTATTTGCTTCCATTCATAATTCATGGACATCCTTGCTAAATAAATACTGGGGTATTCACTCATTCCAAGCAATTATCTAAAAGAAGTTACATCTATCACAAGAGTTCATAAACAGGGAGGCTCAAGTATAAAAATTTCTAATTAAAGGAAGCCCTACTTTTAATAGCATATGCCCCCATTCTCATGCGTATGCAATAAATACTTACCAGTACTGGAAATAACACTCCAGTTGGGATGATACATTAGAATGCAGCCACGGGCCCTCTCCCATGGAGTATGGGTATTATAGTGGAACATTCATAAAGCTTTCTTCACCGTTTGACAATGAACAGTAGAAGCTCTGAGTGTCCACACTGAGGCATCTGCATTCTCCTATTGGCACCAGGATTCAGATAGAACATGCCCAGGGCGCTGGCAGTAATGCCTGCGGGCCTCAGCCCTCTTGTCTCTACATTACAGCTGAATTCAAGAGGCCGTGAGCTGCTCACACCACTTGGACACCCAGCAGTCACACTGGCCTGTGTTCAACATTCAGTGAAAGCCAGGCCAGGTTGGAAATCAGGACCCACACATGTTCCAGGATATCAGAGATCAGAGGGTCTCTGCAGGAGGTTGCCTCATTCCAGCTTTCAAAGCCTCGAAGGAAACCTTAGCACCAGCACGTCCCTCTTCCATTCCTCTGTGTTTGAATAGCAAATCATTAGGGCTTCCTCAGGTCTATGTCAGCCCATGAGTTCAATAAATTATGCATGGAAACAGGCGGTTTCTTGCTGCCCTTACCCTCCCACGTGATTACAGCAGCCAGCTCAAGTGAAGTTGGTGCCTTTTCCGGTGTTGTAACAAAATCCTCCTGTTGACTTTAATGTAGAGACTGGGGAGACTATTCAAATGAATTCTTTCTTTGGCTCAACCTCTTTCCCAGCTTTTACCCCTATAGGAAATGGTGTTCTTCTCCTCAAACATATTATTGATAATGGTCCTGGGTTATACATAAATATTTATGCCACAGTCAGTCCTGGAAACTTTTTAAAAATAAAAAACTGAGCTTCTCATATAAATGTTGTCACCTGGCTCCCCCATTTGTTTGTTGATTGAGATAACACACATAATTAAGTCCCAATGTCCTAGAGGGCCCATTATGACTCCTGTAGCCTCACATTTTACCAAACATGAATAGAAATGGGAAAGATTATAAATTAAACATTCCATTTTTTAAAAGGAGAACAAAAGATCAGTGTGGACTTTTATTTTTAAGATTTCACAGAACCATAAAACTAAAAGCAAATTAGCTTCTGTTTCTTACGCTGAGTCCAAAATCATTTTGGGCATTTTAGGGCCAAATCTTTGAGTGGCATGGAATGATGACTACTTTAGAAGCTTGTAAAAATAAATATTGATAATAATGATTTGAAAAGGCAGAACCGTTCTAATTAAATTGTGTAAAGTTATTTTCAAAATAGAAGTTGACATGTAAGCACCAGGTGACATCATTACTCTTCCATTACTGGCTCATATTTGAAGGTATTTGTCTTTTTGTTTTCTCATCTTGAACAGTGAAATAAGATTATCTGTTACCACCTGGTTATAATGATTAATGAAGGAACATTTGCTTGGCATTTGGAATTTTGTATATAAGGTTCATTCTAACTATTGAGCAGTCTTATGTATTTTAGTTATTTAGTATAATGTAGATTTAAAACTATCACATCTTGGAATTTTTTCAACAATCACACCCTACAGTCTATTGTGAGTCACAATTAATATTATTTAAGAACTGATTAGTACATCTTTTCTGATGCATTGCATTGTGTAGAACAGCAGTGTTGCGTGTCTAAATGACAAAATAGCAATTCTCTGTTGTAAACATGAAGTATTATATAATTATTCTTCATCCTGAAAGCAGCTATCATACTCTCAGAAGGTTTTGTTCTATAAAAAAATAGCAAATCGAGCCTGTGTGAGGTCTCTGTCAGTTTTCAAATTTTCAAAGGGCACTTTCCAAAGAAAGAAATGTAATATTCCTATTCAAAATTTCCCCTCAGAAATGTATATTTTTGAGAAAACATGTTGTTTAGATTTCAAAAGATGGTTATTGCTTTGTGATGAGTCACTACTAAGTGCCAATTGCCTGCATAGCATGATTCAAAGTAATGTAAGCAAAATAAAATAATTGTAATGATAACATCTTGAACTTACATTTATTCTGAAGAAAATATACTGAGTCATATAACCTCATTTAGTTGTAAAATCTCTGAAAGTTGGTGGGATGTTGTATTCCAAAATTCAGCAATACAAAGAAATTCACAGGTATTTCACAAGCTATGTAATTCACAAGTTGACAATAAGTTGAAGGTAGATTCCCACTTCCTATCCCCTATTAAATTAGTTTCCATCAATAATTGTCTACAAAATATTGGGTTGGAAAAAAGTGATAGGTTTCTACAAAGCTGCTTTCTTTCTTTCCTTCATTTGTTTCCTGCCTTCGACAAACACTAATAGCAGCCATTTATTCACTTATTTATGGAACTCCTATTGCATGTTGTACATTGTATGGTGCTAGGTGCTGAGGATATGGCAGTAAATCAAAGAGAAAACATTTCTAGTGCATCATTGAGCTGTTATTATAGTGGGTGTAGAGAGAGAATGAACTCTCCCTTCTCTTTGTGTGTGCATATGCATATTTAGAGTATATTAAATGTTGTTAACCATTGAAAAAATATTAAGCAAGAAGAAGGGCCAAAGGTGGAAATAATAATGGTATAAATTTAAATTTTTTTTCAATAACATGACCGGCAACTGCTGGGAGGACAATATTGCATTAGGCAGCTACCTGGCTGGGTTATCACATTAGGCAACTACTATACCAGAGCCAGCCACTGTCTGGAGAGGCAGCTACAGGGGCTGGACCATGTTGTTACAGGCATCTACACCACCATTCCGTGATAGGTAATAATAATAAGTGGGGAAATACAATATGGTCTCGGATGGAAAAAAAGAGTAATGAAACAGGGGATTCGTGGAGAGACTCCCTAAGACAATGTAGCCAGGCACTGAGCTCAGCACAGGGATAAAGATGAAAAGTTACACAGCCCGTTTTTGCGCAGAGGGACAAGGGGCAATGTGGAAGAAGTGTAAGAGGATGATTGGTGTGCTAGCAGGTACCTATATCAGACTTTGAATTTGCTTTCTGAAAACTAGTTCAACTCTTTCCCTTTTACTTTCCTTTCCTAAAATGTCTGGGAAGGTAACATTCTTAATATTTGAGCCTTCAGTGTAGCCAGGGTTAGTCAGCTGGCCCAGTTCTGACCAGCAAGAGGCAAACAGAAATCCCTGGAGAAGACATCCCTTTTCAACGAGGAGGGCAAATCTTGTAGGACAAAGTCCACTACTTTCTCCCTCCTACTTCCTGGGGTATTTATGCGATGCCTGGAAGTTGCAGAGGCCTCCTCATGTTCCTGAATATGAAAGCTGAGGACCTGGAAGAAGACAGAGGAAGGATGCTGTGTCCCTGTGACACCATGTGTAGCTGTCCACACTGGACAACAGATTCTGTTCCTTTCATAAAAGAAAAATAAACTCTTTGCTAGTAAAGTGTGAGAAGCCACCACTTGCCAATACTGTCAGGAGTCTGCACCAAGGACCTCAGAGGGCAGATGGACCTTGGGCGTTAGCAGGCTGATGCTAAGCACCAATTGTTCCTGTTGAGATAGTGGTGGCTCAAGGCAATTCCCTAGCCTGATAATCTTTTTACTGTTTACCAGACTTTACCTTTGGTAAGCCTGTATGCATGGCTAAAGGGCAAATGTGTATTCCAGTAAATAAAGGGCGGACCAGGCCAGAAGTCGGTGTGTCTCTTTAAGAAAGAGGCTCCACCTGGCCCCCAATGCCTTCTAAATTCTTATCTCTTGTATAGCATTTCCATTTCTGCATCGGCCCCTCCTTAAGATCTTGAACCCCGCTGCAAAGGTTGTGGCAAAGAAGGATTTTCATTTCAAGGCCAGCAAGTTTTATTAATAACTAGTGGCCCAGTGCTAGGATTCGTGCACATTGAAAGGAAATTAATTAGAAGAAAGATCCCTGGGGTAATTATGTTACTGCAAAACATTACATGTCAAAATGGTATATATAATATAGCATTATAAAATTAAAACACGTGCGATTGGCACCAGTGAGAGCTTTATATGTATTGTGCATGCATGAGTCAACGTTTATTTTTAAATTGCCAGTGTGCATCATATGTACCGGCCAGTTGGTTGTTCAGACGGTCAGACAGACGGATGGACAGACGGTCGGTCACGTAGTCTTTTATATATATAGATGGCCTAAACCTGCGGTTCTCAACCTGTGGGTCGTGACCCCTTTGGGGGTTGAACGACCCTTTCACAGGGGTTCACCTAAGACCATCGGAAAAACACATATATAATTACATATTGTTTTTGTGATTAATCACTATGCTTTAATTATGTTCAATTTGTAACAATGACATTGAGGGTGACCACAACATGAGGAACTGTATTAAAGGGTCACGGCATTAGGAAGGTTGAGAACCACTGGCCTAAACTAATAGGGGTCTGTTCTTTTGTAGCAGAAGCCTTAAGAAGGATCTGCACCATTTGGATAGGGGGATTAGGAGAAGGCAGTCTTTTTTCCAGAGAGAATGACCTTGTGGCTGGGCCTTGAAAATTATTAGAGACTTTTCTAGGTGGCAAACTAGGGAGTGTGATGAAACTGATGTCACCAATGGTATCACTCTAAAGGAGAGTGCTTTTTGGAAGAAAGTGAAACTTACTGGGGAGCCCAAAGAACTTTTGTTTATGTGGGTTACAACTATGAATATTTATAAGATTGTACTTAAAAAGGGAAAATTTGTTAATATATTCACTTATTAATTCTTTAAAGAGTAACAATAATGAAATCATTATATGTTAAGATAAACAACATATATGGGTGAAAACAACCATATTTTCCAACACATAAAAATGTGAGAATCGTGACATTAAAGACATTTTGCAAATCTCTTTAATGTGTAGCTTAATGAAAGACAGCTGGGTTCGCATATCTGCTTTTGTATTCAAGCTATTGTGATCTATTGTTTTGGCTTAAGTAGAGGGAGGGAAATCTGGCCTCACACAGATACAAGGTTTTAGAAGAGAGGAGTACTGTAATAGTCTTTTCAGAAAGTTCTCAATGTTCTTCTTTAGCACTTAAGCACAATTCAACACAGGTTGTTTTGGAAAGGTCAGGTGAACGTGGTGCCTGAAATCACATGGTGCACTCCCCATGTGCTATTACTTTAAAAGTCATTGGCCTAGCTTGCACTTTGGTTAGATATTTTACTGGTGCATAATTTGGGAAATTATGTAGGTAACACATATGCATATGCAATATTTTAACAATCATATTTGTCATTGTCACCACTGATCTAATCAGAAAACTTTAATTTTTAGAAAACTAAAGTTCATAATGGCAAATACTGTGTCCAAAGTTCTAATTTGCCCTAAACTCACATTTGGCAACAAATACTGTCAATTGTGTGTGTGTGTGTGTGTGAGAGAGAGAGATGATGAACTCACTTTATTCATTCTGGGGAAAATATTTGCCAGATACCCACATCTAAATAGCCATAGTTTGTCTGTCAGCTGTTCTTTCAAGTAAAAATATTGTTTCATGAAAAAACACTAGCTATTAGTTCAGCTCACAACTCAGTATCATTAGTATTTTTCCTCGATCATCCTGTTTTGATTTTCAGCAAAAGTACTTCATGCATACTTCTCATTCCATCACTCAGAATAATAAAAGTACCTACTTAAGGGTCAAGTTTTAATTTAAAAAAATGAATGTGCAATCAAGAACATATTTAAATAAAATTAGCCTTTCAAAAAATTTCCATGCCTGTTGTGCTAAAAAAAAAATGTATTTGTGGTAGGCATTTAGACAGACCTGAGCAGAGCAAAGACAATGGGCCAGGTACAGAGGTCACCAGGGCAGAAAGCCCCAGGTGTCTAGCAAAAGACAATATAAGGTGGGACCTGCTCCCCAGGGTGAGTTTTCCTCCCCTAGCATTATGCTGGTCATGAGGTTTGAACCCCCTGACCTTTCTTCCCTAGAGAGAACTTCTAGGCCTCAGTTGTATTTTAGCTCCAAGCCCAGAAAAGCAGCAAAACCAGACAAGCAACACCATGCCTGACCTCAGGATCAGCTGCATTGAATAATGACCCCCTGCCCTAGTGCCAACCAATGAGTGGAGACCACAATCCTAAAAGAACACGCCTGGAAAGCTGCTGAATATTCTATTGAGATCTTCTCCTGGGACCTCCCCTAAAACCTCCATCCTTAAAACCATTAGGACAGAGAACTCAGTAGGTTCTTCCTCCCAGAAGCATGAGCTCACCTTTCCCCTCCTTCTTTCCCTCCCCCTCCCCTCAGGCACCTCACCTGTACCTTTCTCACTTCTAAGCTCCAAGGGCCCTTTCTTTTTGTCTCTAGAACTAGTTTCCAAAGCCCGTTTTTTTCTACAAATTATTTCTTCCACCTCTGTGATTTTATAAATAAACTAGAGGCCCAGTGCACGAAATTCTTGCATGGGTAGAGTCCCTAGGCCTGGCTGGCAATAAGGGCTGATCAGGGCATCCCGGCTGCCAGCCAGGGCCTTCCTTCATTCCGTGCTGCCCCCTGGTGGTCAGCACACGTCATAGTGAACAATCAAATTCAGGTCTTCTGGTAGAATTACTGAGGGGACACTTTGCATATTAGCTATATATATATATATATATTCTCTTATAGTTTGGTCTTGGCTTTTAATTCTTTCTTAGCCAAAACTCAAGTACAAAGGTTGCTGAACACAGGTCTGGTCTGACCTCCCGGTCTGACACCTGGTGCCATTCCAGCAGCTGCCAACAAACTGACTACTTGATCAGCAATATCATTATCCTTGCTTTAATATCAAGAGGGAAAATGTTAATACAGCATAGAAGGTAAGTAATACCTTAGTATAATTTTAAGAGTAGTTGATCTTGACACCGGAAAAGGTCTCCAGGATCCCCAGGGGCCTGCAACCATATTCTGAGAAAGGCTGCTATAGAACTGTAGTTTTCAAAGATTAGTTTGCATCAAAATCACTTACAGGGCTTATTAAAATGCAAATTGTTGGGCCCCACCACAAGGATTTCTAGAAATTCCCAGGTGCTGCTGCTGATGATGATCTGGAGACCACAGTTTGAGAACCACTGCTGTAGAAGAAAGTAAACTCAGTTCTTTAATATTGGAAGGTAAGATCCATATATGTGCAATTATAAGCATGTTCTACATCCTTATAGCATTGCATTTTGCACAAAATTGACATTATGTCAATAATTCGGCAATCAAAATAAGTTTTTTTAGTGTTGTTGCTATTGGAATATCTTTCAGACTAGCAACTTGGAAGAAGATAGGTATTATAGATATACATGGACATGTCATGAGGGTACCTGATGTACCACTTCTCATCAAGGTTCTCATGAGTTAAGATCATGTATATTATTCAAGAACAACATAGCTTTCGGGGCCTATTTCCTGAAATGTTTCTGAAATCAGCAATTAGGCAACTGCCTGGTTATATCTATATGACCCATAAAAGAACTGCCTTTAAGGACATGCTGCTTTTGTGCAAAGCTCAGAACTCTCTCAATGTCCTCAGTTTCCAGTAGAAATGAATGAGTCTGAGATCTTATTTTACCTGTCAAGGAAATCTTGCTGAAATAAAGAAGGCTGCTTATCAGAGTTTCAGGACTGGCCTTCAAGGTTACTATGTCTAAGTAACTTTAAGGTCCCTTCAAGTTAAAAAAAAATAAGTTTGATGGCTGAGGAATGGTACAGTAGACAAGCTCTCATTTCAAATATCAAAATAACTCAAAATGTCCACACTATAATTACTTTTGTCAAGCTATATATTTTAGAGTCATTGAGTTCAGGAAAGGATGGTTAAAAGACATGAAAAATTGAACACGTATTTTTCTTTTTGCAATGATGAAGTAACATTGCATTTCTCAGTACTCTGCTGTTAGCTGGTTTTTAAAAATTTATTGGCACGATATCCCAGTCAGCCCCAACATCACTCAAATTTTTTAAATATTTATTTTATGCTAAGGAAAACAGCAAGAAAGTGAGATATAGTAATAATTAAGTTCATGAATGAATATCAAAAGAAGCAATTTTCAGGTGTCTAGTATCAAATGTGTCACTTTTATTTCACTTATAAACAATATTTCTAGATATTTAACATATTTTCTTTCTCATAGATATAATTTATATTAGAATAGCACAAATACATTTTTTACCCATTTTGGTTAGATTTTAAGACATTCATTACACACTTTAGAATTACAGAAAGATTTAAGTATAACATTTTGTATGCTGTCAAGGAAGAAGGAAGATGAAATCCTGGTAAGAAAAGATGCTAAATCACACAATTTGCTGTAGTGGGGGAATAATTCTTAGGAAAGAATAACGTTCAAGTTCTTAGGATCAATGAAGGTTTTATTTGTCTAAAATTATCACCACCAGCATTGACTTTCAGAAAGTCACAGAACTGGAATAGGTCATGGTAGCTACTCTTATCTGTTTTCAAAAACAAAGGACTAAGACACTTTAAAAAGTGTATTATTTATTCTACTGCCACATTCAATGCAACATTCACTAGTTGGTGACATTGATGTAATCCACTCACCTTCAGTAGATTTATGGTTTGTGTGTCTTTCAAATTAAAGTTTGTAGGAAACTCTAAACCATCAGCATTCCCTCAGTTTTCGATAGCATAACTGAGGTTTTGCAAGCAGACAAAATTCCACTTTCCCCCCAAATGGGCCACTTATAATATGGAGAGGGTAATCAGAATGCGTAGGGCCTCTCAGCATCATTTTGCTGTAGTTTTGTGGTAGGTGGCGGGAACGACCCAAGGTGTCTGACCAGTGGGGTCAGATTGGACCTGAGTTCAGCAACCTCGGTACTTGAGTTCTGGCTAGGAAAGAACTCAAATCCAAGACTCAAACTCCTAAGGAAGATTTATTTGGGCAAGCAAAGAGAAAGTACAACGGAAGAGAAATTTTGAGAGTGGCTCAAAGAGGTGCCCTGGGGAGTAAGCTAGGATTCCTTCTAACCTCTCAGAGTATGTGTGTGTGTGTGGGGGGGGGGGGGGGGGGGAGGGAAAGGGGTGGGGGTAGGACTGACTTTAACTGCTTTCCTCTTCAAACTGATCTATCAGGATTTGTCCAGTCATCTTCTGTCCTTGTATGGAAGTTAGATGGGGCTTTCCTCCAGCCCTCTTGTTCTCTAGAAAGGTGGGGATCTACCAGATGGTTTTAACCATGTGCCAGGGGAGGTAAGGTCAGGAGAATGCAACATGCATGACCAGAGGCATTCTAGGATGGAGAGGGATTCTACGGGGTGAGGTCCTGATTAACAATACTTATCTTCAATACTTGCTCTACCAGCTTTTTTCCCATTGTTAGGTGTACGGGACATTCTGTCCTGGTGAACTTCTGTAACTGGCCCATGGTCCTTGCTCTGCTCCTGTCTAACTACCTACCACAGCTTCACCATATAGACCTAGCCTGCTGCATTTAGGATGCCCACACTGTCTTTGTTCACCTGAAAGGCAGCCCACTAAGGGACATGTGGAGATTTCTAATAAAGTAGAAAAAACATTGAAATATCCCCAAATATCTGCTTACTGACAGAAGCCGTAAACCAGAAAGAATGAAACTAGGTGCACCTCTTTACCTCTTCTTTAACTGCTGTTTTTCTTTCCAAGACTTGACTTTTGGCAAGATGCTGAATGCTAGGGCCACCGAATAATTGCTTGGTGGTGGTGGTTTCTCTGAATTGGCTTGGTATTCCTCCTCTATCTTTTAGAACAGTGCTTTTCAACCCATGTGCTGCAAGAATTTTTAAGACATGCAATCCCTGACTATGTAGTCAGGTGCACTGACCTCTTTTTCCTTCGATTGTCAAATAAAAAGAGATGACAACATCCAACACAACAATAGCAGCCCAGTGTGAGTAAGTCAAAATTATACCTATTTTCCTGTCAGATCAGCAAAAAACATATTGTTTGGTGTGCCAAAGAATTTGAGTAATTAGTTTTTGTGTGCCATGAGATGGAAAATGTTGAAAATCACTGTTCTAGGAGATTGCTTTCAGAGCATGTGGTTGTAGAAAAGAAAAAAACACACAAATGTTTTCAAGAGGAAAATGAGAACCCTTGGATTCAGAGTGCGATGTGAAGAGATACTCCATTGCCAGGATCCGGTCCATCCTTGCTGTTTCAAGGAACCTGGCATATATGGCATACTGTTCTTAATATGTTTGCTCACCTTCTTGGCACTATGTGTTTTAACCAAGGTCACCTCTCTAAGAAAGGTTGTTTCCCCAGGTAGGGATTTTCCCCTGAAGTTAGGGAGGGAATAAAACCCCTTAACTAAGTGCCAGGCGGGTAATTAATCACTTTAACTACGAACAATCATGCTTAAGCTACATAATCTTTACTCCCTGGAATGGAGATAAGAAACGCCCTAACCTTTGGAATAGAGATTGATAGGATTGGAATCAACTGGTATAAATACAGATGTAACAAGACAACAGGACCCAGAACCTAGACACAGAACCTAGACACAGAACCTACACAGAACCTAGAGACAAAACCTAGCAAGAGAACATGGCAAAAGATCCTGGACAGAAACTGGCCACAGAACCTAGAGACAGAACCTGGATAGAACATGGCAAGAGAACCTGACTAGAAACTGGTGACAGAACCTGGCTGGAGAACCTAGCAAGAGAACATGGACACAGAACTTGGCTGGAGATTGTGGCTAGAGATCCTGGCAAGGCTGCTGATCAACTGATCACTGCCTCCGTATCATTCCTTCTTCGCCGACTCCGCCCACACCTTTGGGGACCCCTGGACTTGCTGGGGTTGGACCCCAGCACTCCATGACTGTCAATGGCTGATCCCCAACTTCTCAGAAGTTTGCACTCCATGCTTATCACAAGTATAAGGGAAGAAGTGCTCAATGATTCAAAGAATCAATTTCATAAAGAATTTTAAGTTATTTAATGTGTAAGGAACAGAAATTATTTTTTGAACAATAGTGTATTTCAATGTGTTTTAGAAAATTTACTCAAACTAGTTAACTCTATGAGGGAAAAAAAAAGTGAATAAGACTTGACACGGAGCATTGGGTACACCAAAAATATATTAATATCTTCAGGAGTCACTTTTTATTTGACTATGTTAACAATTATCTGTTAAGTTGCCTAAAGCTTACTACTGAGCTAGATGTTACACAGAGCATGAGTCAGCAGAGATAATGGCATTATCTGATTTGAGTTCAATGAATAATGATTTATAGCAATATAATCCTAGAAATTACAAGTAAATCAAATCCTTCTTAAATAATCTAGTGAAAGTTAACTTATAGGGAGGGAGAGTCGACATCATGTTCAGTGAAAATCAGAAAAGCAGAAGATGGAAATCTAATGCTATAATGATCGTTTGTGGGTTTTCTGAGATATAATTAAGGTATTGACCATATGAAAAGGGTCAGTATCAACCAAAGAAGGTAAATGTGCAGAGAGTTCAGCAAAGCAAAAGTCAGAAAACACAAAATTATAGTATGCATTTAAAGAGAGATACCTGATCACCTGAGCAGTGTGCTCAATTTCAAAACCTAGAGAGCTCACTAAGTTTTTACATTATCTGGGGAAATTACTTATTAACATTATTGAACTCTCGCTCTGATTTCTATCTGTCCTTGGCTTCCCTGAAAACTGCATGGTAAAACTGTAAATTCTACATAGCACTTTCAAGTACTTTGATCTCTGTAAAACATACTTCTCCCTTTTCATATTATAACTTGAAATGCTGGTTTATACATTGATCTATTATAAGTTGTCAGTGTAAATTAATCCTCCAAACTTCTACATGTCAACGTATATGACAAAAAATCAACCTTCTAGACATGTAATCTGAGAGTCCAACCCTTTTACACAGCGATCCCACTAAATCCTTTGCAACCAGTGAAGTCTTAAACTAATAGACAGCCAATAACTGTCCTCTTTGTCCTAACAACATCAGCACTTACATTTTTGCTCTGAAGCCATTATTACCAACACCGAATTACATATCTGCACCATATAATTTCTGGATCCCAGGATTAACAATAAAGTTGAATGTGCATACTACCTGGGATTAGAATGCCGTTTGTACATCCACATTTCCTGGAGTAGGACTTGGGGTTTTGCACATTTTCTAGAAACCTATGTCATTGCAAAGACAGGTAAGTCTTTTCTGTAGTCCCATTCCATAGAGAGCTGAGGAAATCATGCACCTGGAAAGGTAATCCCAGGAACTGTGAAGTGTGGCTGGCTCTCCAAGCCTTTGGACAAGTCTCCTGAAGTGGTCACTGGTATCACAGTCGCCATAAGTCACTCTGCTGTCATCTGTCTTATGTAGTTTGTGGTAAGTGGTCACCCCTACACATCTACAGAATTAATGGCTGAATATGTTGCTGCCACTACAGCGGCAGGGATACCTGTTTTGTTCCATTCCAGGAAGCCGCTGTTTATAGCCTACCAACTGGGTGCTCCTAATGCTCCTTTTGGAGTTAACACTTCGTGAGTTAGGTAGTTTGTCAGATTAAGGGAAACACATTGCTCAGAGATCATTGAAGGACCCAGAGGCATTTAAAGACTAGTATGGATGGGCCTATGAGATTTTCTCAGGGAATGACAAACAGGTTTCAACTCCCAGGCCATTTCTAAATGATTGATCATAGCTACCAACCCAATAGTTGATGCCATGTATTGCTTTTTTAAAAGTCTGAAATTCTGTCTAGACTCAGTGGTAGAAAGTACCCTGTTAATTCATCATGTCAGCCGTGTGTGTAAAAGCCACTTCTTAAAATATCTCCCATATGTAGGCCACTCCTAATCTTCTCCAGACCTCTTACTTAATAATTGGGGAGATTGAGATTTAAAGAAAAAAATTGCCTGTATTATCATTTACTTCTTCACAATGAATCATCCTAGGAAGAAAAAAGAGTCATTGATGCCCTAAATATGGGGACAGGGGAGCTTTCATTATCTTCTTCACTACAAAAAATAAAAGCATCACTCCTTACAGGGAATTCTGCTGGATCTGGAAGTCCAGCGTCTCTGTTTTAGATATTCTGTCATTATAAAGACCTGGATCTGAGTTTTAAGGAATATTTAGGAGAAGAAAGATTTTATGCCTCATAAATTTCTATCATGTTGAATTCAGGCCTTACAAATTGTTAAAATTGCATTGGCAAGAGAGAATGTGTGATGAGGAAATTAGGAACAATTTTTGAAAAACTTTGAAGGAGTGTTTAGTACTTGATGGAGGGCTTTGAATGCTGGAAGATTTTAGAATCACTTATATAGACCAGGATTTCTCAACCTTGACAATATTGACATTTGGGGCCAGGTAATTCTTCATAGTGGTAGGCTACCCTGACATTGTAGGATGTTTAGCAGCATCCCTGGTCTCTATTCACTAAATGCAAGAAGCACCCCCTGCCCAAATTTTCAAAACCAAAAAATGTGTCCAGACATCACCACATGTCTCTTGGGGAACAAAAACATCTCAACAGTGAGACAACCTCTGATCTAACTAAATAGGTAGCTAGAAGCCTCTGGGAATTATTACAAAAGGAAGCACATGATGAGGGCTTTAAGGAAGATTAACCTGTCATTATAGCAGGATGGATGTTTTATTTAAACTTTATAACCTACCTATTTATATGATATTTTAGAGTATTTAAAATGGGTGGTTTAAAAGGAATTTAGTGATGGAAGAAATGTCTTTTAGGAAACAATTTTATTTAATTTTTTCTTTATTCAAAAAATATTTATTGACCAACCAATATGCTCTAAACATGAGAATAGGAGGGTGATTGGAGGTGTGGTTTCTGGACATACAGATCTTAGTCTACAGGGGCGGGAAATTAAATTGCAGTGTAGCAGTAGTTCTTAAGAATTGGCAGAATTTGATGTACCTGGAGGGCTTGGTCATCCATATAGCTGGGTCCCACTCCCAAAGCTGCCAACTCAGGAGGTCTTGGGTGAAGCCAGAGAATTTGCCTTCTGACAATTCACAGGTAACAATACTGCCCAAGGAACCACACTTTGAGAATGACAGCAATAGAGCGTGCTAGGATGAGGTAATGGCCAGTAGCAATGGAAACTCACCTGGAAGCCACCCTTAAGAATGTCTGGGGTTAAGCTAGGGTAATGGGGTCAGGTAAACCTTGAGGCCAAAGAAAGATGATTCCAGACACAGGCCTAAAAGCGAGAGCCAACGAGGCCCGTAAAAAGTTAAGTTTTTTAACAGAAAGTTGTTACTAAAACTTGTGACATTGTGTCAGTGTTAGTCATAGAATGGACTTTCAGCTCAGCAAATGGAGAGCGGTGTTTTGTGGCCCTGAAAACAAATAAAGAAATATTAGGAAGAAACTTTTGTCATGATATTGATCACACTAAATTTATTTGCATGCCTTTCCACCTAGACTGAGCATGGAGGTTAGACCAGGTGTATTCTGCCAGTCCCCAGGCCAATGCCTGGCACAATGTATCTATCCTCTTGCCTGAGACATTGACCACATTTTTTTAATTTACATTTTTGTTTTCTAGTCTCTATATCCAATGTTTTTATCTTCAGGTTGTGACTTTGAAAATACTAACAAAGTCGTGATTTCCTCAATATCTACTAATACCTATTTCCATTATTTCCACTTTTCCATTGTTGTAGGAATCTTGCTCACAGGGTGCTTTTTTGTATAAACTAAAAAGGATGCCAAAAAATAGTAGATATATTGAGCTAAATATTAAACATGGAGTCTTCACAATTGACTTCAGTGATTATCTTGCCCAATATCTTCCATACGACAACTGACAAACAGCCTGCTAATGTTCAATAATTTAACTCAGAGCACACAACTAGGTATGGGAAGACTTGCGAGATGAATCCAGGTCTTCTTAAGCACAATAAATTGTTCCTACCTCTCTTTGTCAATTAGGTCATATTAGGCAATAAAATTGTGTATTATTTGATAAGATGTGTTAATTGCTACTGGCAACTAACTCCTAAAAATATTCTGCAGTTTCCAAGCCGGGTTTGATATGTTCTAAAAGGAGTTGTCCTCTACCCACCTGTATTAAGCCCCCTGGCATGTGCACTAAGATGTGTACATGTAGGCATGAAAAGAAGTCCCACTGCCCCTGGCAAAGACAAATCACAGACTCCATTCTCTGAAATGTCTGCTTCCTGGGGAACAGAAAGGATGCTTTAAGGATGGTGGAATTTAGTATTCTGTTCCCACCTTAGGCACACAACCTTCATCAACTTCGTTCTGATGAGAATGTAGAGCTTCTGAAAGCTCCCTTAAATTGTTCTTCATTCCAAATATTATATAACTGCCTTGCAGTTCTCCAAAAGGTTAATTTTGTAATAGTTTTGTTGTTAAAAATGTTCCTTTAAATGATTGCAGTTAAGAATATCTCAAACTGTCAAGATAATAATAGCACTTTGTATTTATCAAGTTTTTCTTCACCTGGGATCTCAGTGTTTTCCAATGCACCCCTCAGGACCCGCAGAACCACCTAGCTAAACGAAAGGGAATCCTTTCCCCCTACCAGAAAGTGCCTTCTTAGTTTGAAAGTGAAGCATTTTTGTTAAATCTGTCATGGCCTTTTTTCATGTGAATATTGAAATCTGATATTTGGAAATTGGATAGGTTGCTTTGATCTACTCTTGAAATTCAATCATTGAAACATTTCTCCTTGTATCTCTGATTATCTTGTTCTCCCAATTATTATGCAAATTTCTTAAAATGCACTCACTGTAGATGAATCTTATTAAAAAATGTCCCATTGATGTGTTGGAAAGCAATGTGGTTTTAAAGGGGTGGAAAAGGCGTGGAGAGAACAAAGTCCTTTTCCAGCTCTTCGCTTCATTAAACACTCTGAAGGGGCTATCTAAAGGGCAAAGCCTTGAATGGTTAGGTTATCACAACGAAACCCGCGGCCCCGAGGAACCTACTTCAGCAAAGAGACCTCTTGGTGCCTGTGTGTAGTAGATGATATAAAAGAACAAAAGCTCCAGCTCATTCGTGAAAGCAGAGTTTAGCATGCACTTAAAGCATAACAGAATCGAGGATAACGTTTATTCCAGAGTTACTGCAGACATAGGAAGACAGTCCCTTCCAATTGGGGGAGACTGATTTTGAGGGCAGGAGCATCACGGTAATTAGTCAATGCACACATCATGATCATGAAGGAGATCTGGATGATACGCACAGATACAGATAAGGATAAGGGATACGGTGGGGCCTTTGAATAAGCAGCATGTGTTTTATTCTTTGGCTATATCTATTTTTTTTTATATTTTATTGATTTTTTACAGAGAGGAAGGGAGAGAGATAGAGAGTTAGAAACATCGATGAGAGAGAAACATCGATCAGCTGCCTCCTGCACATCTCCTACTGGGGATATGCCCACAACCCAGGTACATGCCCTTGACCGGAATCGAACCTGGGACCTTTCAGTCCGCAGGCTGACGCTCTATCCACTGAGCCAAACCGGTTTTGGCTATATCTTTTTATTAATAAAATAAATTGTAAGGTGACCAAAGACAGAATAGTATTTATTAATAATAAATCCTGCTCCGAAAATACATTTTGATAAGTATCATGAGCTTTTAGACTTCTACTGTTCCAAGCATGCAGTAAAGGAGATAAGAAGAGATCTTTATTGCTCACCCTTGCAGGTAGACATCGGGCTAGTTCTTTGCCAAGTTAACATAACTCATAAAACCTTTTGATCTTTTTTCAGCAAGACAGAAAGAAAATGAATTACAAATATTTATGTGGAGTTTAAAATGTCCCAGGCAGCATGGTTGTAAAAGATGGAGACCCACATAATAAATAGCAAACTGCTGGGAATGTTTTGAATGCAAAGGCTTGATACCCATCTCAGCATTGTCCAATTTCTATAGCAATCGAAATTCATGCTGGGAAAGTGGTTTAAATACATAAATAATGTTTTTGTTTTATAGTTGTGGGGAAGTTACCCTGTCCTTTATATTTATTATCAATTTAATAAATAATTAAAAGTTTTCAATAGTTCTTTAGAATGTTTCTTTTTGTTTCTATATATAGATTTGAATTTTGCATGAGCATTAACAACAACAACAAATAAAAGCCTAATTTTACTTGGTTTATTGAATCAGATTCTAATATCTGTTGCCCTTTGATTTCAATCCCTTCAATTTGATAAGCATTACCAAGTACCAATTATGGCCCAGGAGCAGGGACAATGAAGACCACAGCTTTGCGTATGTGCCAGCAAAGCCGTGGAGGCCATTTACCCGATGTGCTATTCCATACATAACCCTATACTGTATACTTTATGAATCAATAAAAAAGTTACAATTTTTAATTATAAACCTGTCTTTTCTATCAAAATTACTTCTTGTGTGAATTTCGGGACACCCTATACAATAATCAGTTTCATTATTAACAGATCCTTTGAATTAATGTGTATCATGGGAGGGCACGTAGGAGCTAGCCCGTTGCTAGACTCCAAGTCTTTTCTCAATGATACTTGTCTGGAAAAATAAAGTTGTTTCAGAGTCTTATTCCCACATATAAATCTTCAAACATAAAACCTTTCTATTTTACTTTTGTGGGGGAAAAATATTGAGAAAATAGATGATACAAGGATTTAAATAAAAGAAAATAAGCAAATGTTATTGGTTTGCTTACTATTAAGAAACAACAACATTCACACAGCAAAAGCATTCTACTTAGTGTGAAGCACTTCAGTGCGCCCACCTGAGCACACCCAATTCTCTTTTATTCTTAAAGTCCTCCTGATGCCTTTGTATTGCTCCCACTTCAGATTCTCTATATATAGTTGAGAGTAAATTGAACTGAAATGGAATTCTTAGTAGGCATAATTTTCTCTACCTTTATAAAGAAGAATTCTAGGCCAGAATCTGATGAACTGATCTCATTGCTTCTGCAACAGTTAGATAAGCTGAGAACTGATTCATTCAATACTAGAATAGACTCAGAGCTAGAGAAACGTGAGCCTTAGCCTCTATCAAATGCAGTTACTCCGTTTACATATATTTCCGTTTTCTTTAAGTCAAAATACGATTTATATAAAACATCATTTTCAATCTCATATTGTACTAATCCTTAGGAGGTCCTGGCTATAATGGTTGTTTAAAGTCCCGTTATTGATCCAAATGTCTGTCACAGGTTTTGTTTTGTTTTACTCACATTTCTGAAACTGACTTGATCTCAATTGATAAGTGTAAAGTACTTATCAAATAAAATACTTATCTAATCCTCTGTAAACTCAGAAATCTGGCTGAGCTAGGGCTCTTCCTGGTCTTATTTGTTTCTCCTAAGGTCTACCATATTGGTCACCTTTTTAATATCAGTAATTCCATATAGAATGGACTGGGGGAAAGGTAGAAATTATGTTGAAGGCCTGGGCAAAAATTTAATGAGACAATTTGGGATGAGGCAATTTATCAGCACAATGCCTGACAGAGTTGTTTGCTGATCAAAACTAGCTGGGTGCATTGCCATTCTGGAGTGTCACTTAGCTTGCAACTTCTTGCATCTCATAGGGCAGGGATCATTATTTGATCCCCTTTCCTCTTCTGTGTGTCATTGTAAAACCAATCAAACAAAGTATTAGCTTTAGTTCACCATACTCAATGCCATTAAAAAAATTCAATCAATCAATCAAACAATCTTGTCTTAAGAAGTTCCCATAGACTTATCACAACATAAATTCCCAGGAAAACTAAATTTGAAATGAAGAAAGGTAGAAAGCATCCATTAGATTACTTTCACAGGCTCTTGGCCTTTCGCCTCCTCCCTGCCCACCTCCCCACCCCCCCGCCCCCCCACACACACTAGGCTCAGCATCTGAATATTATTCATTCCACCCTGTTTCTTTAAGACCAAAGGCATGTGGAATACTATTTATTTCACAGCTTCATTGCAATGCATTTAATTCATTAATAAAATGGCAGTAAAATTGACACCAAATTTATGTTGCCAGGCTGAGACTGTGTCTGAGAGGTTTATAGTTTTGTGCCAGTCAAATGAAATACGATGTTTGACAACATCCTTTTTGTGATATATGACACTTAGAGTTGCTACTGAACAGTTCATCCTCACTAAAATATTATTTATATTGTATTCTTCATCATTGAGATAAAACCATGAAACAAATCCCCCTCACTATAGATCTAGATCCTTCACCTTATTAATGATCTTTGATGGCTGAGAAGAGTAACTGCTAATAACCACTCTATGCCAATTATACTATAGTAATAAATAAGTATCTCCTAAGGTTATGTACATGGTTATTTTCTCCACACTTGAAATTGTATGAGGATAAATGTAGGGAAACACAGAGATGGGATTTCTGGTACTTACATGCAGACAATTGGATGACCCTATCAAAGGAAGCATGCTATTTAAATAACACAAAATCTGCAGAGCCTTTTACTACCTACTTGAATATGTTTGAGTGTCCTACAACCTACCTTTCTTCCCACTGCTGTGGAGCCATATTCAGGCTGTTGCCAAAATTCCTTTACTTAGCCACTTAACTTACTATGTCCAAAACATCTGTGCCTTTATCCTAGCTGCCCCTGTACCTGTGAGAGCTTCCATAGGGTCATTGCTTAATGAATTTCTGCTCAATTCCAAGGAAACATTTCTTCTTCTTTGAAGCCTTTCCTACATCCTGTAAACAAAATTGAGCACTCCTTCTTGTGAACCCCTGTAGTGATGTATGTATCTTAGCACATTCAGTAATGTTTGTTTACATGCCTCATTCCTCAAAAGCACACATTTCTCAAGTTAATCTCTGTGATCATAGCATCTAGCAGAATGTCTCAAACTAGGCACTCAACAGGCAGTTTGATATATGAATGAATGAATGAATGAATGAATGAATGAATGAATGAAGTGGAATCTAATGATTGCAAAATATGTTAAAGGAAGGTATTTGTGTTAATTTCTAAGATTGTTGCTGGGCTTTAACTCTTTAAATGTGTGCTAGCTATTTGGTTGCTGCTGGCCACCTAATATAGCTATAGTTCTCAATTAGGGAGGGTGCTCATTTATGATTCCGTGTTTGTTTTCTCTCTTCCCCATAAAAGGGAGCTTCTTGAGGTTAGAGCTTTTGAGTTTGGCTTCTCTGTATTTCCAGCCTACGCTGTACATGGTGCTCAAGAGAACTAATGCCATCATCTTTGCCAGTAACACCTGCAGGTAATGGCCTTTATATAGTCTCTTGAAAAATATGGATTGCTTTGGTGACTTGTACTATAAAAGTCATGACAATTAGAAAACACTTGGAACTACTCAGAAAATGGTATTATTCTGATGCTCAATCTAAAAATTTTAATTTGTGAACTATTTTGCCACAAATCAACAAATAGTTTGAAAGATTTCACTTTAAATCTCCTGAATGTTTGATACACTTGATTATATATTTGGGTATCATATAGACATGGCCGAATTCTAATTTTAAGCTTACAAACTTCCGGTAAAGTTTAAACACTCTTTTACATCTGAGAGGATAATACTGGGGATGTTTAGTCAATGAAGTGAATATACTAAAAACAAAATCATTATTTTTACTTTGTTAGGAGATGTAAACAACCTGGACTTCTTTTGTAACATTCATGGTAATTTAATTTTTGGACCGAGGAAATGTGAAAGTTTTAGAAATAAAGCTAATTTTTGAAAACACACACTAAAATGGACCGTTGTGGCGACACCATAGGATGTCTGTCCTTTAAAAAAGGCTAAATGTCGTTTCATCTGGGATAAGTTCCACCCAGCTAGAGATGCTCTTCAGCCTGCAGGTCCATTCCTCATTGGGCAAGGTCTAAAGTGAGTCTCCCTCATGACTGCTCTTCCTGGAGCCTGAGCAGAGCCCTGCACACTACACTCCCTGCTCATCAAGTGATAGTCTCGCCCCTCTACTCCACTGTGTTTGTTTAGTCTGGGGCTGAGTGTTTGTCTCGGTTTCCTGTCTTGCACCATTATTCCCTTCTGAGAATGAAATTCTGCCCTGGATTCCAGCTGACTTGGGTTTGCTGGCCAAGCCCTTCTCCTCAGGGACTGGATTGTTGCCCATCTCCCCAGCCACTCGCTGCTTCAAACCACAACGTTGTGTCTGGAGAAAGGATCTTGTTGAAGTATGATTGTGTCTTGTTCATTGTTGTCTTCCCCATGCCTAGCATTTCATCCACTACAGAGAATATGACTATCAGGTAAATGAGGAAAAGAATGAATTAAGCCTCCCCAAACCCTTAATTAAGGACCCTACTTCCAGTGTATACTTCTCTTTACAATCACCTTTCTCAGAAGAGTCATCTTTGCTAACTCCCTGTTTCCCATTGCAAAGGTACTAAATCTCCTGGAAATCTTACAATTAAGATTCCTCCTATGATGCCCGTCTAACAAATCAGTCTTTTCATATATAAGAGGAAACACAGACTAAAATTTATTTTGTGCCATAACTTGGGAAATTGTTATTTGGACTGTTGTTCACTCACCTTGGGCCCGCCTTCTATGCCACTGACCCTGACCCTGTTTGGTTTATTCATATTTTCTAACCATTACAGCCTTTCAGTTTAGGGACCACAGACAATTATTCTTGGATCTGAATTTGCCTCAAATGAGGATGAGGCAAACCAGAGTTTCCACAATAGTTTTTAAGCTTTATAGGGCTTTTTAAAGAAGTGGATACTTCTCCCATGCAAAGAGAAGCAGAGAAGAGAGTGTGTAGAAAAAAACTGAGAACTTTGTGTTAACCTTTGTAAAATCAATCTTATCATCTGAAATATAAATATTGTAAAGTTTATCTTGAAAGTTTTGGGGCTGATATTTAATAAAGTATTGAGCAAAATTGCTGTGACATGTTATTCAGATTAGGCTAATGGTATCAAAACTCTACCAAGGAGTCTAAAACATGCATTCATCTTATTACAAATTATATGAAATATGGGATCCAAAATATTTTTATTAAAAAAAACCTTAAAAATGGTGTGTGTAGTGTAAAATGATATTAGACCAATTGGAATAATTTTTACCAGTAATTTTCCAAGACTAGAATTTTAATTTAAGTGCTACACAATTAGGAAAAATAATTCACAGTGGTCTTCTATTCCTTTTGATTTAATCATATGGTAGGATCCTTTTTATTTCTTATTAATTTTAAAAAAGTACTTTTCTTTATACAATAGTAATACAATTATTTAACATTTAAAATTTGTTCTGCTTTCTTCCTCTTTAGCATAAAAATACCTAGAATGAAAACAACATTCACACCTGGTTGACTAGACATATACTTAAGCTCTTGTTCTTGCTGGTATATTCCTTCACATGAGGAAATGGACCATTTCATGGCTTCAACTTGACCCTTTTATTTGTCACATGGACAAGAAGTTGTGGTTGATGTAGGCCAGGATATAATAAAGTGTTTACCACCATAGTTCATAAAACTGAAATCTGCATCCTGAGGGGTTTAGGAGATGTGAGGGGAAGAGAACGAATGTTTGAGAGGCTAATGCATGCCAGGTACTGCACCACTCTGTACATAAATCAGTCTCATTTCCATTTTTATCCCAATCCTGAAGATGGATAATTTCCTCACTTTACAAATGACAGACTTAAATCTCAAAGAGACTAAATAACTATAACAAGATTACCGAAGTAGCCAGGAAGTATCAGAGTAAAGAGTTGAACCCAGGCCTATCTGTTGCTACATCCAATTTGTGTCTACAGCATTATGCTGCTACTGTTTCTTCCCCAGCTACTCAGTTCTTAGTCACACAGTGTAATCCCAACATTTCTGCTCACACTTCTTCACTGAAGCAGCCTTCTCCAAGGGCACCAGCGCCCCACAAACTCCAGACCCGTGGGTCTCCTGTCAGCTTTTGTTTCTGTGATGGCTGAGTAGCCTGGCATCCTATTGACTAGACTGTTTCTTCTTCCAACGCCTCTGTTTTTAGCAACTAACAAACTATTTTCTATTTTATTATCTTCTTGTTTCTTGGGCCACCCCTTTGTGACTTCCACATTCTCTGTTCCCTACAGTGGGCATGTTCCAGGACCTAACACTGAAATTTGTTCTTTTTCCTTTCAGTTTCTCCCTTGACAATTCAACCTCATAGAATCAGTCATCAAATTTGTGTAGATAACTCCATGTCATCAACTTGTAATATATTCACTTCAGAATATCTCGTTGGATGTCCTCTTCTTATGTCTGCTGTTTGTTTTAATTAGCTGGTTTGATTTTCTGAAATTTTTGAATTTTGTCTCATTATATATGACATACACTTTTAATTTTGCTGAAGACTCCACCACTCTATTATTTATATTTAACAGTTATGTCAACTGGTAGACACTGAAGACAGTTAAGTTTGTGATGTATCAAAAATCAACTTTGCAAATGTCAACTCATCTAGTGTAGGGGTCAGCAAACTCCTGTCCATGGGCTAAATCTGGCATGCTGCCTGCTTTTATAAATAATGTTTTTATGGAACTTATCCATGACTATCTGTTTTCTTATTGCTTATGGCTACTTTTGTGCTATAACAACAGAATTAAGTAGTTCTAACAGAGACAATATGGCCATAAACAATATTTACTATCTGGCCTTTTACAGAAAAAGTTTGCCAATCCCAAATCTTACTCCTATTCCAAATTTCTTTATTTTGAGTGATAGCACTAATGTTCTTGCTGTAACTCAGTTAAAAGCTACATGTCATCATGATTCTTTCACTTCTTCCATTTCTAATCACAGGACATTCCATACATTTATTTCTTTTAAAAGTCTCTCACACCCTATTTTCCTCTCTTCTCATACTCATTCCACTAGTTCACATTAAAATTATCCTTCAACTAATTTCCCCACTTTTACATTTTCGCCCTCTTGCTCATCATATGATGCACTTCTTAATTTTCCTAACTCCACAGTTCCTTCAGAGCTTCTAAGGAGTCACTCATTAGATCATGTCACAGATTCACCTTATTAGTAATCTTTCATCACAAAGAGCTTCAGTGATCACCAGTCCACACATGGCTTAACAGCTAACACATGAATTAAGTAAGGTCATTAAAGGATAAATAGCCTAAAATTATATATCCTGGCCACAGCAGAAAGTATCTTGGCTATTAATACAAATCTCTATTTATTGATTGATTTTTATTATTTAGCCTCTCATACACAGCTGTCTGACCTCAGTGGAGTCTCTAAAGATCTCCTATTACTGTCCTAAATGAACCTATAGTTCTGGAAAATACTTCTACTTCCCATCTTTACATTTTAATTTTAGTCTTTGTTCCTGAATACTGCCCCCTCTCTCTACTTTGCATTATTCAATAGGCCACCTCAAAACCTTTTCCTCTATGAATCTTTTATGAGTTGTTGTACTTTCTCATGTTCTCTTCTGAGATTTATTGTTTGTAGCGATATTATAAACACAATTGACTCATTGTTATTTTTATTTTGCCAAATGTTTTATGTGTCTTTCTAAGTGTATTATAACCCTAACTTCTCTGGGTAGGAGCTCCGTTGTTAGGAATGAGGTGGAATGAGTTGTGGGACATGCCAGAACCTAGGAGCACGATGCACTGGTGGGATACGGAGGAAGAAGCCAGGCCTAAAGGGACTGAGGGTGGGGAACAGCAAAGCTCCCCATGAGAGCATGCCCTTGGCGAGGGTGACCAGAAGTCCACTCCAGTTTCCTTCGGGGAGGTGCTTGTCCACACAGCTTCAGTTTTGGATGAGAGCTTAGCCACAGACACTGCATATGCAGACTATCCAGGTCAGCAGAACACCTTGCTTTAGGAGGCAGTTCAAGTTCAAACATAGAAAGTGGAGCTGATAAGATATGGATATGATGGCAGGACATTAACTCTGGGGGCTTGGGTCATGTAAGACCTTAATCCCAACAAGAAAAAAGAATACTGGACTGGAAACAGAACCCAAAATCTATTTACAAAGACCAATCCACTGTGGCAAGGATGTGGAGAGTCTTATGATTTTGTGAGCACATGGGTTGTTAGTCCTCCTGGAACTGCTAGTCCCTATGGGCTGGTGGTCTGAGAAGATCGATGCATAAGCTATGCTGGTCCGTTTGGGCTTGTGAATCAATGGGGCTGAACCTATTTGTTGGAGCTGAGAAACTTAACTGATACGAGGGTCTGGGAAATATAGGGACTAATGTCCTTCTGTGAAGCCTCTTTTGATCCCAAGCACTGATCACTGTATTTTACTTATATTAGCCTCTCAACACATTTGCTGCTGCTACTGAAGAGAATCACAAGTCATCTTGTGTTTACTTAATGCTCTCACAGCAGAGCAATGGCATGGAGGGCAAGGAGGTAGAGGGGGAACGGAGACGAAGCCACAGATAAAGATGGCTGTGAAATGTCAGTCCCTTAAAACTGCTTACATTAGGGTGAGTATGTATGGCAGAGATGCAGCTCTTCATTATTCGGCAAAGGCAGACATCGGTGACAGTAAACATGAAAGAAAGGAAGAGAATAAAGGGCATGGGAAGAAGACAGTATAAGATTGTCCAAGGTCTGAAACTATTATTCATTCATCTCCAGAACAGACCTGGCCCTACCATGGTGGATCCCTAGGAATATGATGATTGATTGATGGAAAGAGAAAACAGTTTGTTTGTTTGTTTGTTTGTTTGTTTGTTTGTTTGTTTGTTTGTTTTAAGGGGGAGAAAGTATATTCAGAAGGAGGTGTGGCATGGAAATTGACCACAATGCTGAAAAAATGCTTGCTCAATTTGAGAAAAGTGTGCCTACCTCTCCAAGCCCATGACATCTATTTAGATAGGCAAATGACATCACTGGGAAAGGCTAGATGCCCTGATTATAGCCACCCACCAAGTCCTAGGTGGATCCAATAACATGTTTCATCTTATTTTGACTCCTGGCCACTTAACAGTCTTTCTTATGAGAGAAGCAAATGAAACAGATCAGAAAAAACAAACAAACAAACAAAACCAGAAAGAGATAAAAATAAAACACATAGCATCTTTTACTTAAAGAAACAGGTAGCTTTCATGGTGGCTTCTGCTTATCTAAGTAATACGCTAACAGTTAAGGTGAGAAAGAAAAAGTCCTGCTTGGTTTAGAATCCTATTTTAAAGTAATTTTAAGGTCTGTTAATGTTGAGATTCCACTGGCATTTTGGGGACAAAATGGAGCCTGTCTTCAGCCCCATGGCATCTCCTGCTAGTCCTCTCACTCTGAAAGCCGATCCCAAATACAACTCACAAAGAGTGTTTATTTAAACGATATTCTTTTGTAACAAACTGGGATTTATTCTTAGAGCTGCTGATTGAACGCTTTAATTTACAAACGGGTTTCCCAAAGCTTCGTAAAGCCACCAGATGCAAAGAAGAGAGGCCGCATCCCTGTGCTCAGCCTGTTTAATGCAGGCAATATTGTAAACAGCGCTCTGGGGGAAGGTTTCAGAAGTGCATTTAATTGCATTTTCCACTTCTCGTAACAGCGAGGGATTAAGCTGAGATGGAATGTAATGGAACCTGCTCCGTCCCATCACCTCAAGGGGAGAGAGGAGAGGAATGCACAATGGTGCGCCTGTCGGGAAGAAATGCCATCATCTCTGTATGAATAAGTTCATGAAGGATTCAGAGCAAGTGTGTAGATTTATATTGTACGTTTCCAGCTGGTCAGTCTGCAAGGACAAACATCCAAAGGTAACTCCCATGTATTCAAAGTGACTTTTGTCTCCTGTAATGGAATCTTGGTTTCAGAAATAAATTCTAATATGTATTGTATGTGTGGCACCATATAAATCATTTACATCCTATTGGTCCAGACAATAGATAACCAGGAATATGTGGACTGGAGAAGCAGCTGAGTCCCATGTGCTGACCTTTCTATTTCTTTGGGCAGCTGTAATGCCAGAAGGCAAACAAAAAAACTCTGCTGTGTAATCAACGGGGAGTTAGGGGTTAGTTTGCAACCTGCCACTGAGTCACATCCTCTTGGTACCGCACTTAAGAGGTCATTTTCATAGGTTCTGCTTAGTCCTTTACAGGGCATGTCGAATGGAGATACTTCATATTCTCATATGTAGTCTCATAAAGTCTGGCTGGGCTTCCTTGCCCTAACTTGTTTGGCTCAGTGGATAGAGCATTAGCCTGTGGACTCGAGGGTCCCAGGTTCGATTCCAGTCGAGGGCATGTACCTTGGGTGCAGGCACATCACAATGGGGGGTGTGCAGGAGGCAGCTGATCGATGTTTCTCTCTCATCAATGTTTCTAACTCTCTATCCCTCTCCCTACCTCTCTGTAAAAAATCAAAAAATATATATTTTTTAAAAAGTCTGGGCTTCCTCAATAGATTAGAACTTAGGTAGCTTTTTCTCAAAATGGGGTTTGCCCTCGACCATCTGTGTCAGGATCAATTGGAAGATTATTAGAAGGGGAAATGATCCATCTCCAAACCTTGTGAATTAAAACCTGAATTTTTTCCCGGGTGATTGATTATTCTACACACTAAATTTGAGAGCTGGTGTCCTACAAGAATATTCAAAGGTCCTATTTGGTCTATTCATTGGTTCTTACGGGAGAGTTAGAAATTGTTTCAACAAGCATTGGCAAGTCGTTCCAAAATGGCAGAAACTAAAATTTGCTGGTGAAGTTTGAAGAACATCAGAACTTTCATGATTTCTCCCCACAATTTGTCACAGGTGTCAGTTCCTGTCAAACAGTGAACACCTCAGTCATGTTTGAAACACATACCGCCTCCCTCTCTAAAGCCAAACCTGCACCCAGTGTGCTTAGGGCAGCTCGCTGCAGCAACCCTCTCCAACTCTCAGTGGCCTCGCACCATGCACGCTCGATTATTTGTTCTTCCTGCCATTGGTCAGAGACCAGGGCTTCTTCCATATGGTGGCTCCACTGGCCCTGAGGCTTAGAGTTCACCGTGGAGGTGCTCTGCTTCCAACTGGCAGAAGAGGGAGGAAAGAAAGAGTAGACAGAAGCTTGTAAGGGCCAGGCCCTGAAGTGCTAAGTATCAGTTAAGCTCAGATTTCACGGAGCAGAAACCTGTTCCCTGGCTATGCATCCCCTGCCACTGCTCCTGAGGCTGATTGTCTCCCTGTATTGCTGAATGGGAAGATAATAGCTGCCTGGACATTTTAATTTAATCATTAAATGAGATACTATATGCCAAGTGCCCAGAATGGTGGGTGACATACAATAGGTACTTAATGCAAGTGAAACCCTCCCTCTTTGACTCTTATAACACTTAGCAATAGTTTTTTGAAACTAATTCCATTAATTTTTTGGTTTATAGGTAATCTGCTAACTTTTTCTACGCAGCAGGAAATTAATTTTATATTCCTAGTACACAGGCAAAACGCTTAGTGAAACTTCGGAGGTGAAGGCTCAGGCTGAAAATCTCGCATCTGCTATTTACCAGCTGTTTCATATATTTGCCTCAATCTTTACACCTTTACACTAGAGATAGTAACAGTCCTTACTTCTCAGGGCACTATGAGAATTAGCAAACACAAATACTTAACAGAGTGTCTGGGAAATCATCTATAATAATAAAAGTGTAATATGCTAATTAGACTGGACATCCTTCCAGACGACCTTCCGGACAAAGTCGGGGCTGCAAGGGAAGCCTGGTCCTGGGTGCCTGCCAGCGGCTGGAGGGAAGCCTGGGTCCTGGGTGCCAGAGAAAAACCAGTGCCAGCAGCCGGGAGAAGGAAGGCCTACTCTTGCATGAATTTCGTGCATTGGGCCTCTAGTAGACAATGAATGTTAGTTACCCTAAGTCTTAACTCCACTGAAAGGTTGACAAGGGAATGTCTGAGGCAGAAAAGGCTGGGAAGAACCAGCACAATTCAATGCAACCATTCTGTTCTGAAAAAGCTTCTGTGAAATAACTTGGTAGATTTTAGTAGTATATTAAACAATTAACTAGGAAATTTATAAGTGTTCAGGGGGATAAACAAAATGACAGTTTAAATTTTATTGGCAAGACTGTAAGTGTTCCCAGTAAAACCATATACGCTCCCATTTAATTTTTTTAAATAAAAAGATTTTACATTCATTGTCTTAGATTACAAAATTTAACTCTCAGTTAGGACTTAACAAATCTGGAATTCTTACATGTTGAAGTGGAGGTGGAAATGGTGGGGGTGGGAAGTTTCCGAAATGTACATAATGAGTGGGTGGTAGACAAAATATATCCAATCTAGTCTCTGGGAAACTGTAGTTTTTATTCTTCAGTTAGAGCTAAAATCTAAATGCCAGTTAATATTGCATTTAAAACATCAGAAAAATATATATAGAACATAGTTGTCAAAAAATTGCTGCACTGTAATATCAGTAATTATTAATACTTCAAAATCTTTATGAACTTGTTTAAGCCTGGTTAATAAGAAAACCTTCTCTCTCTTTACTCTTTACAAAATTAAGCATTAACCAGGCAATTCTAGTAACAATATGTTGTGATCATACTGTGGACTTTCAGTCCAACACAGACAATTCTTTCATAGCTATATATGCACAACCCTAGATGTGAGGAAAATCAATTCGCTCAGTGATACAGTGAAATGCTTTGGAAGTTGGGCTTAGGTAACAATTACCTATTTGCTTTGCCACCACCAACTTTGACCTCTAATTCTCAAGGAGGAACAAAAAAATTAAGTTAATAGTTAAACAATTACTTTATTAATTTATATTTGAAAAGATCTTAGGTAGGTGGTCTTTTAAAATGGCAGATTGACTATCCTTTCCCTAAGAGAGTTGCCATGCTCCTGCATCCTTGCTATGAAAGAGATAGGGAGTCCTCAAAGATCCACAGTACAATTAAAGGACAAAAGACACATCAATGACCCCTTATTACACCTCTTAAAATTATGAAAATTGCCCAGCTGGTGTCTCAGTTGCTTGTAGTGTCATCCTGTAGACCATAAAGTTATAGGTTTGATTCCTGGTGGTGGGGACATGTATGGAGGCAACTGATCTCTCTCTCTCTCTCTCTCTCTCTCTCTCTCTCTCTCTCTCTCTCTCTCCTTTTTTTTCCCCTCTAAAATCAGTAAGCATATCCTCAGGTGAGGATTTAAAAAAAGAATATAAAAATTGGCCAAATCTTAAATTCCCAGTCAGCTCAGAAGACTGCCAACTACCACTTAATCATAAACCAATTGTGTAAGGTAATTGTATTTATTTTAAAACAACCTGTATAAGACCAGGTATAATTGGCTCAATGATGAAGAATGTGAACAGTAGTTTTGAAAACTAGTGTGGTGACTTCCAGAGCTTTATAAGTTCAACGTGAAAAACTGACATAGCTTTTTGAGACCTGATTTTCTCATTAATAAAGTTCCTACAGTGATTGATAACAAGGTAGAACTGAATGTATTGGAAGAGATATTGTACCCCAAATCTTTATTTTTTTCACATTACAAAGATGATATAATAATTGTAATTAATAGTTATTTGCCACTTAATATATTCCAAGGGCTTTTCTAAGCATTTTATAAGCACTTGCCCACTAAACCTCATAATAACTCTATCAGATTAGTGTTGTGATTATCTTCATTTACAAATGAAGCAGCAAAAGGAAAGGGAGGTTGAGTACCTACCTCAGGTCTATTTGAACAGTTTGATGTCATAGCCCATACTCTCTATCATTATACCAGGCTAGAAGCCTGGTGCACAAATACATGCACCAGTGTGGTCCTTTGGCCTGACCTGAGGGGGTTGGGCCAAAACCAGCTCTCCGACATCCCTGAGGGATCCTGGATTGTGAGAGGGTGCAGGCCAGGCCAAGGGGCCCCACCAGTGCATAATTGGGGCCAGGGAGGGCTCCAGGGCATTGTCTGGCCCATCTCACCCAGTCCTGCCCAATCAGCCAGACCCCAGCAGCAAGCTAACCTACCAGTCAGAGTGTCTGCCCCCTGGTGGTAAGTGCACATCATAGCAACTGGTCAAATGGTCGAACAAATGGTCAGACACTTAGCATATTAGGCTTTTATTACATAGGATACAGTACAGGAGCTATTTCCGGAGTACACATACTGTGCTAGGCATTGATTTAGGATGCAAAGACAACAGAATAAACAAGAGACACAAATGCCTGTCCTTTGGAAAGACATTTTGGTGATATTGCAAATCATAAAAATAAGTAACATTTATTGAACATTTGCTATGTGCTAGTGCTATGATAATCTTATATAATTTAGAAACTATTCTTATAATGTAGGTAATATTTTTATTCCATTTTATGAGTAAGGAAAGGGTTATTTCTCAGCTGAAAGCATTTTATATAAATACTAGAGGCCCAGTGCACGAAATTTGTGCACAGGAGAGGGTGTGTGTGTGTGTGTGTGTGTGTGTGTGTGTGTCCCTCAGCCCAGCCTGCACCCTCTTTAATCTGGGACCCCTCAAGGGATGTCTGACTTCCCGTATAGGCTCGTTCAGGCCTAAACGGGCAGTCAGACATCCCTCTCACAATCCAGGACTGCTGGCTCCCAACCGCTCACCTGCCTGCATGATTGCCCCTAACTGCTTCTGCCTGCCAGCCTGATCACCCGCTAACCACTGCCCTGCCAGCCCGAGTGATGCCTAACTGCTCCCCTGACGGCCTGAATGCCCCTAACTGCCCTCCCCTGCTGGCCTGGTCACCCCTAACTGTCCTCCCCTGCAGGTCTGGTTGCCCCTAAGTGCCCTACCCTGCAGGCCTGGTTCCCTCCAACTGCCCTCCCCTGCCAGCCTGATGTGCCACAACTGCCCTCCCCTGCTGGCCATCTTGTGTCCACATGGGGGCAGCCATCTTGTGGGTTGGAGTGATGGTCAATTTCCATATTATTCTTTTATTAGACAGGATACAGAGCAACAGTAGTAAGAGTGGTAAAAGAAAAACATTTTTATCTGCATTTTTTAACTAAATTGGGGGAATAAAATCAATTGCAATATTGGTTTGGATCAAGCTTGGGTTCTGCTGACTTTTTAGTTTTCCTTCAACTAAGTCTAGGCTGATTTACTAGTTACTAAACATTTTGTCTGATAAACACAATATTTGCTTTCCATTTGTAATTGTCCAACCAAATTGGTATGGGATGTGTCAGGCTTTGTTCCCAGGCCAACTTTATTGGTTAGGCTTCCTCATATGATCACTAATTCTCATACTTGACTTCGAAGGGTTGTTGTGACTATTAAATGGAATAGCCTACTTAAACCTTTACCTGGAGACCTGGCATGTATCAGGTACTTACTACGTTACATAGTGGCTGCCAAATAGCCACCAGGAGGGTGTCTAAAAGGCCATTTGGAAAGTGCTGTAGGGGTCTGGCCTGTGCCCCAAATTGATGGACACAGGGACTAAAATAAAACTACTGAATACCCTCAAAGACAGTGGGATCTCAAGATGGGAAACACAATAGGCACTGACAAACACAGAGAAGTAACTTTAGGAAACAAACTGAGTGGGGGGTCAAGTGGCACAGAAGAGATGAGATGAAGAGCGGCTCCACTCCTGTGCCCCCGACAGGAGGCAGTTGGCAAAAGGCAAGTCTGGTGTTTCTCCCTCACAATGAGGAGCTCTCTGGTATTGAAAATAGATGTGCACATTTCAGGGAAAGGGGACTATACAGCAGAGCTGCGGGGAATTTGAAAATGGGTTGGACATTTAGATGGGGTTCAGCATGAGGAGACTTTAATTTGCTGTTTAGCATCTTCATTCAACTTCTGATGACACTGACTCATCTGAGAAAATGAGATAAAGAGTAACATAGTCTACACTTTCCTTGGTTATAACATACACTTACCTGTGAAATTCCGAACCCAGCCGAGTGTTCAGAACTATGGGCCAGTTTAAAGTGTGAAAAGAAAAGGGAAAGCCCACTGATTATCTCTTTAAACATTGGCTCTAGAATGGCACCAAAGTAGAATTTGGGGCATGAGGAAGGCACTAGGGGGTCCACAGAGGCAGCAAGCAAAGTATACATAGTGTTGCTCTAAAGTGGTTCACTTTATATCATTCTGGATTAGCAAACTCATTTTGAAGACCACTTGAGCAAACTTCAAAATTACTTCAGTCTTTATGTTTGTTTATGCCCTGTTTGGAGCTCACAAGAATTTCATTTCTCATGGAAATCATTATTTCATTCAGTGGTTCTAATTGTTATAAAACCCATATCTGTGTTGACTTGAAATCTACTTGAATTTGACTTGAACTAAGTAAGGGTGTTGGTGGCCAAATGGATCAGAGCGCCTCAAACTCATTGCCTACTTGAGAATTTAGTTTTCTTAGAATCATAAAACTGTAAGGAAAGTATCTACTTTTCAGAACAACAAACAAACAAAACAACAAAAAACACTTAAATTTATTGTTTTGTTGGTTTATTTTATTTAAGTAAATGTAAGTGTCTGGTGAGAAATTCAGAAGGTACAAAAAACACAGTAATTTAATTTGAAGTGATTTAAATTATTGGGATAATAAATCACATGTTTGAATTAAACTACAATGCACAGAATTTAATCCATGAAGGATATTGGTAGCTATTCTTTGTCTCTCCTATGATATCTTATTAATTTAAAGATGAAAAGTAAAACTAAGAAACAAGCACTTTCAGAACATACAATTATAATTTTACATGTAATTAGAACTAACAATTTCTTTTCATTTATAGAATATACTCCAATGACCTTTGAGGCTGGTGGCATGATAGGACATTAGCTTATAATTATGCTTTGATTTGCAATGAAAAATTGAAATGACTCTTTCTGTCAAATCTAATAACAGAATGTTAAAATATGAAGCATTATTGCCCTCCTCTGGTACATTTTGATATAACATTTCTAGAAAGGATTTTAACAAAATGACAATTTAAAAATCATTTTACACACTAGAAATGAGCATTTTTCCTTATGAATTTATACGTAATCTATTTTAAAATAATTATTTTATGTGATTTTTTAAAAATTAAAAGTGGTGTATAAATCTTTTGAAATCCAGATATAAATTAATGAGCCAGAAAATGTAGGAAAAATAATAATGGCGCTGTTAATATCATGCATTCATAAGACATTTTCAAAGAGCACTTAATACATGTTTTCTCATTTAGTCTCACATTATCCCCAGGAGAAAGCAAATCATTACATTTTATTTGTTCAACTTCCTACGTCTGTTGTTTCAGTTTATAACTGATTTTTCAAATGCAAGTGGTGACATCCAATTTGCATGCTTTTGTGATTCAGTTATGCATTTCATCCTACAATACCAGCAAAAGACAGTGCCTAAATATGTGTAAATAAATGATAAGGTCTCTAGGAATGATACTGATCCCCACCCAGAACCAAAGGGACAGCTACACATTTTCCAATGAAATCTAATCTGGTGAGGGATTTCCACCATTCCATCTGGTCTTTAAAATGAAAATCTTAGATCAAAAGGTGAGATAAGGCATCGTTTATATTTAATCATAATTTTTGATCCACTTAAGCATTGACCCCCCTGCTCCAAATAAGATTTTATTTCTTATTTTCGTATCCAGAAGAGAAAAATACATTTATCCTTTGCTTAAGGACCCGAGGGATTACAGAATGATGGCTACACTCTGGTTTCTATCTGTGGTTGCACGAAAGAAAATACAGATGGGAACTATTTGCTTTGTATTTGTGTAAGAAATTTTCAGGGTCTTGTTTATGTTTATTTTATTTTCTTCTGTCTTCTGAAAAACTTCACATTTTTAGGGTCTGCAATGATGCTTGCAGAAGGATATTCCTGCCTGCACATTTGGGCCATTTCATTAATAATACTTCCCAGAGTTCAGCTGAGTAGTGCAGAGACCAAATCTTAAGGCCTTATCCTAATTGTACTGCTAAATAAAAACCAATTGCTTTTTATGTGTCTGAGTTTATAAAGCCCTAGAGTGTTCTCATGTTAAAGTGTTTCATAGCAAGTTTGTTTTAGGACTTAATAACAGAAGTCTAGGGTGAAAATCAAAGTGGACTGTCTTTTACCTCATGGTAGCCCATAGCAACCAACATTCTGTTACTCACCCACAGTGAGCTCCCAAAGGAGGTTTTCATCCACTGATTCAGGAAACCCAGAACTATGTGGTGAAATCCCATTGTGAACTAGTCACTCCGTTGGCAGAGTATATACTGGAGTGAGCCCAATAGATGTGGCTTTACCTTTAAACACCCCAGTTGTGGAAATAGTTATATAGCAGATCAAGAGACAAATTTATGACTGGAATAAGCACCTGGAGGAGAAGAAAAGAGGATTCCTGTTGAGAGAGAATAACAGGGAATTATCAAGAGATCATGAAGGCCTCTGCGGGTCTGGTGCTGGATTTTATCACATCTCAGATGCCCTGATTATAAGGTACATTGATATTATATGCTCCACTAAAAAAAAGGTTGCTAATTAAGCTATAACCCAAAGCTCCCCTTTAATTAGAATCTCTATTTATACTTATCAGAAGATATTATTCTAGACATATTTTGTCAAAGGTTTTTTTAATTATATATAACCTTTGGGTGAACATAAAAAGGAAAGTATGAGCAAAATAAGTTAAGGTAAATCTAAAAATTTCTCGTGTGCAGAGTTCTTTTGGGAGTGAGTGGAATAAGAAGCAGCAGAAAGACCTGGTAGAGAAAATGTTGAGACGTCTGGCTGTCAGGGGAGCAGAGAAAAAGGGCCATAGTTGTAGGCAGACACGTAGATAAGAGATGTGTTGGGAGGAAAATTGGGGATGTTGATGAGAATAATCCGCAGAGTGCAAAGTGGAAAGAGCAATCCCTCTATCTGCACTCAAGTCACTGTCTCCTCCTGACATCTGAGTGCAGTAATCCACAGAGTGCAAAGTGGAGGAGCAGATCCTGAAGAAGGTACAGGGGGATGTGACCTTGGACTCATGTGTGCCTTGTTCTCTGATAGGAGACGGGTTGCTCCTTTCTTTGAAAGGGCAGGAAGAAGTGGGAGCTGGTTCAGGTGGGGTTTTAGACTTGAGATGAAAAGATCACAGGGTTTCAGTCTGAAGTTTCCTGGTCTCTCAATTGAACATGAAGCAAACTCATCAGAGGATTTGTGGAAAGGAGGTTATTAGAGATTTGTGAATTGAAAGAAGTTATCAAAAAATTTTTGCAAATGGGCAAAAAATGTATCTCAGCGGAAAACTTATCAGGTTGTTGGACAGTGTTGCAGGATCATTGGAGACTATTTGCATGCTGGAGAGATCTAGCAACTACTGTATTTCCTATATGGGGCAGGTCAGAGATGTATATGTTTGAATTTTTTCCTGCATTAAGGTTTTCCCAGCAAAGATATTAAGATAAACATCAAGGGAGTCAGATTAATTGCAAGGAAATAATTGCCACACTTTCAGAGCACTTACTGTATGCTAAGCTTTGTTTTAGAACAATCTGCATAAATTTACCTATTCAGCACTTGCAATGATACTGTGAGGTAGGTATTATTATGACTGGCACCCCCATTTTATAGGTGAGGAAACTAAGATACAAGGAGGTTAAATAACACGTGTAAGGGCACAACCAGTAAGAGGCAGAGCCAGGGATCAAAACAGGGTAGTAAGCATCGGAGGCTGTGTTGGCAACCCCTGTGTGACCGTTCTTCCAAATGCAATGCTTAATCTTGTGATTTTAAAGGAATACAGTCATAAGTAAAAAAAAAAAAAAAAAAAGAGGAGTCTAATGGACGGGAAAACATTGTCCAGTCAGTAAATTAGAGGATTTGATAAGATCCTATTGGGTTTAGATTTTTCACTTATGTGTGACCTGAACATATGAAAAGAATATAGCACAAAAAGAGAAGATAATCAGATTTGTGCCTTTTTAAAAAGTCCTGGTGCCACTATGGATAAGGGATTGAGGACAAACAAGACTGGAGCACAGAGGTCCTATAGAAGACTCTTCTAACAATTTACTAGAAACGTTAGTGTCAAACTAGGGGAGTGTGGGAATGAAAAACAGATAAGAGACACACTTAAGTGGTAGAATCAGCAGGACTCTAGGTTTGATTGGAACAAAGAAGGAGTCAGTGAAGAGTCTCAACTTTTTGAATAATGTAACTGGAGGTTGGAACCATCAATCAGGATAGACACGGAGAACCTTAGGTAAGAATATGTTTTCAACTGTGGACATTTTGATTTTGAGAAACTAAAAGGATATCTCAAAACAGAACGTTTGTTGGGATTTGGTGGTTACATGAATATGAGGCACAATGGAGAAATCCAGGTTGGATTTAAATAAGACTAAATGTTACCAGCTTGCTGTTTATAACTGAAGTCATGGAGAGGCTGTGCTCACCCAGGGACACAGTGACAGAGGGGAGGGATTAGGACGGAAATATGAGGTGGGCTGAGGAGATGGAAGAATCAGGAAAGAAGGAGGGGGACTGAGTAAGAAAGGCCAGAGAGCAATTAGAAGGATCCGAAGTCATGGAAGCAATGAGAGGAAACAGATCAAGAAGCTGAGAGTGAACAAGAGCTGCAGAAGGTCAAGAAAGATAAAGCTAAAAGTGTCCACTGACTTTATTGACCAGGAAATCATTGATGGCCTCAATGAGAGGCCTCACACTGAAGCAAAGGGGTAGATGGTAGATTTTAGGGGTTAACAAAGGACAGGAAGGTGAAGAGGCAGAGATAGCAAGTATAAACAAGTCTTTGACAAAGTCAAAGTGGAGGAAAAAGCTGTAGCTGGTGGGGTCAAGTGTTTATTTTAAGATGGAGGATAAAGAATGTTTAAGTAGTGCTTACAAGAATCTAATTGGAGGCCAGGGGGAAGCTAAAGATACAGAAAAAGTTATTAGGAGAGAGAAGTCCCTGGAGATGTCAAGAGGAGACAGTGACTTGAGTACAGATAGAGGGAACTCCCATGGCCAGTATGTGACATATGTGTTTGAGTACAAGTGGATGGTCACAGTAAGTGACAGAAAGTGGAAATCTCTTCTGTGATAGCTTGTCTTTTCTCTGAGAACTGGAAGACAATGTCATTTGCTGAAATTCAGTGGGTACTGGGAAAGTCAATGGTCTGAGAAGGGAAAGGACTATTTGAAATAACCACTGCAGAGAACAGGAGAGAGCAAGCGTCGTTAGCACAGTAGGAGTGTTTGCTGTCATGGTCAGACATTCTGTATTTGTAGGGGAACCACGCAGCCTTATTGTACATTTTTTCTGCAGGTGCTCTCAGCATCCTGGGTAAAATGTGGGGGAACATTCATTATGGATGGGGTTGTGACTGGGAAGTGTAATGGAGAGAATCTGAGTTAAGGGTGTAGACAACACATAAATCATAATGGTTAATGTGACGGGTCATGGAATTTAAACTGGGTAAGGAAGGTAATGAGTTCAAGGTGGGCCTGACACGGATGTGCCTGGACTTGAAGTCCCTCCCTGAGGGCAGGTCCCACTGAAGTGAAAAAACATGTGTAACTGGTATGCCAAAAGAAAAAAAAAGTGCTTAACAGTTGAAAAATTTGATCACAAATTTAACTTTCTGCTTCCCAATCTCTGTTCATTTTAAAGAGTATAATATTTTCCTGCCCCTGGGTGAAAACTCTTGCATGCCCCTGTTTGTTTGTTTTTTCTAACCCATAGGTAATAGAGAATCCTATAGCCACTCCATAATCTAAACACAGCTTTAAAGTGTTTAAAACCATCATTCTTCGTTGATAATCACAATGCTAAATTCGAAGGGGGTTCTATCTTTTTCTTGCCACCAGCTGCAACATGCTTCAGGATGCAATACTGCTGAGGGCTGAAGGGTCTTCTTTTCTCCTCTCTACTGCCCTCCAATTTTTCTCCTGTCACACCACAGAACTTTTCTTCCTCACTCCATGAATATCCTTCATTGGTACTTAATCCATTTATTGTATCTACTGAACGCAAATGTACATTATTTTGATATTTGTACACTTATCAAAGTGCATTTTTTTTCTTTATTAAGGTCTATGTAGACGTAGAATGTGTGGCAGAATAATTTATTCAAATGGTAAAAAGGTTAATCTCTTATACTTTCCCTTTTTCTTTCATTTCAGGCTGATGGCCCAAGCTTTGCAATGCACTTTCTCAAGAAAAACAAGAGTAACTTGAATTCAACAGATTTTCTGTGTTCTGTAGGAAAACTTAGCTTTTGTCGGGATTAATCTACCTGGGGAAGGGAAGAGGAAGAAAGATTTTGAACATAAAGACAGAGCGAAGGAAGAAGCTAGGAGACAGATGAGGCTCATAGCCAGAGTCTCACAAGGCAACAAGGGATCCAGAATCCAGACTCTTGTGTTCCCAGCCTGTATTAGTTTCCTGTAGCTGCTGTAACAAAGAACCATAAGTGGGCTTACTCATAACTAGGGTCAAATATTCTCCCGAAGTCTGAATATTTTCCTTTCTCTATTCTAACAACTACAAAAGGGCCAAGGAGAAAGATTTATAAAATATGATATTCATTGTGGCTATGTTAGAGGAAACTTTCTCAAAGACACCTTACATTCATCTAAGAAGAACGGTGTCTGTGAACAGGGTTGATTCTGTCAACTTGGGGTGATGACATAAATTCCCATTGCAGGGATTCATATCAGGTTTTGAGAGACTTGGGAGTTAAACAAATCAATTAATACCTTAGTACACTGCCCATCTATTTAATTCTTAGGCTGAATATGACCCATTAACCACCTCCACTGGTGTCTTTGGAACAAAACACTGAATGACACTACACTCCTGCTTCCCATTTCTATAATTTCACCCTTTGTGTCTAGCATTTAAAAACTTCCACATGGCCTCTGTCTCTCAGAGCTTATCACTTCTACTGAAATCAAGATGCCCATTTCAGAGGATGCACCACTCACTCTTCTCCCAGTGATGTTACCCAAGAGCTTTCTAACATTTCCCTTAGCTGTGCAATTTCTAACATTTTAGCAAATGATTGTCTTCTGACATAGTAAAGGAGTAGGTGAACTATTTGCATATAATAATCTACCCCAACATTGCCAATTCCCCTAAGCCTTTTGATTCCTTTCTCTATATGATGTCAGTTCTGGAATTTCAGCCACATTAAATTCAGTACATCATTCAATCTATGCTGCAGTCACGAAAGCAGCCGTGGGCAAACTACGGCCCGCGGGCCGGGCCCGTTTGAAATGAATAAAACTAAAAAAAAAAAAAAAAAGACCGTACCCTTTTGTGTAATGATGTTTACTTTGAATTTATATTAGTTCACACAAACACTCCATCCATGCTTTTGTTCCGGCCCTCCGGTCCAGTTTAAGAACCCATTGTTGCCCTCGAGTCAAAAAGTTTGCCCACCCCTGCACCAAAGCAAACTGCTTCATCCATGTCAGCTGCTTAAACTAACACATTAAATTTAGACTCTCAGGAAAGTATACCCCAAACAATAAATTTAGTCTGACGCAACATTATAGTGGTCTTATTGGCCTAACAATCTTAAATTTCATTCCCACACATATATGCTACTTTTCTGCCAATATAAATTGGCACAATGTAGCAATGATTTGTGTGTACAAGTTGTGTCTTCCAAAATAAAACTTTATAATATTCCCATTCAAAATATGCTGGAAGAAGATTGCATTTTCGAGTCTGCAGGAAAAAGTGTTGGTGGTAACCCCTTGTAATAGAACTGTCTCAGATGAAATTTCACACCAGCTTTACGTAATCAGAGTCCTCTCTCAGACAGGGAAGAGGGGTACATCTGCAGGCAAGAGGTGGCTCAACAGAGTTTGGCATTCAAGATTCTTATGTTCATCTTACTCCAAAATCTCTGGGTCCCACTCCTTTCTAATCCTTTCCCTAGCCTCATTTAAGAAATTTGGCAATGGTGTGAATTCAACTTGCTTCATAAGTATGCAAGCTGAATAATTTCATATTTGGTTGGAGTGTTTAGCTAACCTACTCTGTGGCTATCAGAAACAAGTCATTTTTAAAGCCACTAGTTCTTTGACTGTAAATTGAGTTGGAAGCTTATAGCCCTGTCATAACCTTTTCTTTCTTTATGATCTTTGTAGTCAGAAATAGAAATTCCAGCCCATAGTACTTGTGCTCATCACAGATGCATACATATTGTGACATTCAGATGCAACACGTACTTTATATACCAATACCTTTCTTTTCACCAACACATCATCCCAAACAACCATAGGTAAAAATGTCACTTGGTAAATTAATACACACAAGTTGCGTTTAATAAATACATTTGGGATCTTCTAACTTCAAATGTTAACCAGATTTCTTTACTGCAAAAGTTCTTGCCCGGTCATTGTGGTTGAGCAATTGACCCATGAGCCAAGAAGTCGCTGATTTGGTTCTTTGTCAGGGCACATGCCCAGGTTGTGGGCTCAGTCCCTCGTTGGAGATGGGCAGGAGGCAGCCAATCAATGTGTCTCTCTCATCCATGTTTCTATCTTTCTATCCCTCTCCCTCTCTCTCTCTAAAATCAATGAAAATACATCTTTTTAAAAAGTAAATTGCAATGTATATAAAGAGTCTTTTCCCCCAGACAATCTCATTGAAGTAGTGAGTGTTCCTCCGGACATACTTACAAAATACTATGCTGCCCTGACTGGTTTGGCTCAGTGGATAGAGCGTCAGCCTGCGGACTGAAGGGTCCTGGGTTCGATTCCGGTCAAGGGCATGCACCTTGGTTGTGGGCACATCCCCAGTAGGGTGTGTGCAGGAGGCAGCTGATCGATGTTTCTCTCTCACTGATGTTTCTAACTCTCTATCTCTCTCCCTTCCTCTCTGTAAAAAATCAATAAAATATATTTTAAAAAATACTATGTTAAATCTTAGTGTCTTGGCTTGTCCCTTTCAATGTACCTGAATTACCTGGATTAAATTCTTGCGATTTTCCTGTATTATTTTTCTATTGCTGTGTAACGTTTGATCATAAACTTAACTTCTTTAAAAGATCCACATGAATTTTTCTCAGTTTCTGTAGGCCAGGAGTCCATCAATGCCTTAGCTAGGTTTACTCTTAGGTTCTCAAATGCTCTCAATTGAGTCTCTCAGAACTTCAGCATCATCGGAGACTTTGCATAACTCAGTTCCTTGGGATTGTAAGATTGGTGGCTTCTTTGTTTTGTTAGTAAGTTTGCTTGTGTTTTGCTAACTGCTAGTCAAAGGCCACCCTCAGCTCCTAGAGACTACCTTCAGGTCCTTGCCATGTGGGCTTCCCAACATACACTACCCTCAACCTGGAGCTTGACTCTTCAAAGCCAGCATGGGAGGATGTCACTGCCATCTTACAAGACACAATTATGTAGTTACATGTACATAAACACCTAGATCCATCACCTTTCCCTATTCAAGGAAGGGAAGCAAGTTACAGAACCCCTCCTGCCCCCATATATATTCAAGGGAGAAGATGATCCAAACCAGTGAAAAAGGAAACAGGATCACATATGGCTGTCTTAAGAGTATTCCTGACACACTTTCTTTTTTTTGAATGGTGTTTTGTTTCTCACTTAGGGGGACATGGTTAGGTTTATTTATATATTCCATGGGCCAGATTGCCAGGTTCTGTTACTTGGTCCCTTTAAAGAAGAATACAATGAAATGTTACTCTATCATAGCCAACTCAGCAGACTAGGTTTTCTTAGCTTTGCTTGATGCTATGTCCCATTATATCTCTCTACTGTCAAGAGAGTCCATGATTCAGCTTCAGATGCATAACGACCCTAGGAAGGCATGGAAACCAGGACATGAGTTAAGAATTGGGACATGGAGAGGCCATGGGGAAATTTAGGCCACATGAAATGTTGTGGTGCTCAGTAGGAGGAATTCTCCATTGGAATTCAGACGACTTCCCTTTGTGGCCAAGCTCATGCCCTTTGCATGTGACAAATATTGGCAGCTATCAATAGTTTGCTTTAAAAAAATTTCCTGGGATCTGCTCTGAAACACTATTACATACAGAGCATTTTAAAACTTCAAGAAAAGCTTCTCTCGAGCTGTTTTATGTGACATTTCCTTGCCATAATTTGTTAGTGTACAGGAAGTACTATTTTTAATATTAAGCGGTTAAAATTGTTCAGATGAATCAGGTACCCAAACTCCATGGAGTACAGACCAAAGCCAACCCAAACCACTTGGGGTTACCCATGCTTTTTCAACACCTCTGCTTCCTTTCCCCCATTAGCATGGATAACTAACAGTTGATTGTAATTTCAAAGCAGCATTGGTATGAAAAAATAACTGCTGAACTCATAATATTCCATAGTGATTATGGCGTTCCCTATTTTGAAAATATCCTCTTAACTAATTTGCTTTTTTTTTTTCTTTCCAAGATGTGTCCCCTCCAATTTGAGAAACCTGGAACAAAGTGGTCTATTTGGCTGAATCTAGTATTTGTTTTGGCTCATAATCCCATCACATAGCGGTACAATTGACTTTACATTTAAGAGTAGAAAAATCGCTGTGCCAACATTTGCTAATAACGCTATCTCTATTCAGCCTGGGGAGCTAATTATTCTGCAGGTAAAACAAGAAACATAAAGAGATGATTATTATTTTTTGTAAATTTGTTTTTTTAACTATAACTATTTTTAAAGAAAGTCTTAAATTTTTGTAAAAAGAATTGGTTATGATCCAAAAGTTTACATTAAAGTTGTTGAATATTTAATGCATTTCCCCATAAATGAAATGATATGAATTGCAATTAGATTTCTAACATAACAACAGCAACCACTTATTTACAGCCTCCTGCCTACCTCATCAATTTTTCATTGTTTCACTTGTTCCCTAAATTTCTGTGTTTTATCTCTTCTGTAGGTCAGCAAACTTTTTCCATAAAGATGCAGATACTACATACTTTAGGCTTGGTCAACCATCCATCTAGGTTGCAAACACTCAAAGCTGACATTTTAATGTGGAAGCAGTCACAGACAATACATAAAGAGTATGTATAAAAAAAACTTTATGGAAACTAAAATTTGAATTTCATATAGAAAAATAGTTTTTATGAAGAACCAAAAATTTAGTTTCTAGTATTTGTCAGCTTTTAGGTTAGGTAAAATGTGTGTGTGTGTGTGTGTGTGTGTGTGTGTGTGTGTGTGTGTGTGTGTTATACTTTTTATTGTTTTCAGAGAGGAAGGGAGAGGGAGAGAGAGAAAGAGAAACATCAATGATTAGAGAGAATCATTGATCGGCTGCCTCCTGTATGCCCTGTACTGAGGATCGAGCTGGCAACTCGGGCAGGTGCCCTTGACCAGAATCCAACCCTTCAGTCCGCAGGCTGACGCTCTGTCCACTGAGCCAAACCAGTTAGGGCTAGGTGAAATATCATTCATATCACAGAAACAACTCACTTAATAGCTTGAGTGAGTTGTTCACTTTCCAGCTCATGATTTGCTGATGTTTTGGATTCAGACTCTAAAGTAAGTCTCTATGATTTCACAATATCCTTACAATGTTTAATTTTTATGAAATATTTTTTAAGTTGTAATTTGCTATAGTAATGCTTAAATTTTGGTATTATTTCCTGTTTGTTATTTGAGACTACTAGTAGCAATGCCAATTTGTGTATATTATAACAACTTCATTTTTAAAAAATAACACTTCATTATCTAACAACTCATTATGTAGCTCAGAAGACATGAGGTTCAACTGTAGCCAAATATTAATGGTCATAATATGAGTTTCAGAGTATAGTCCTTAAAAATGGGCCATAATATTAGGTAATATTCTCTTCAGTTTTGGCTGATAAGATAAACATATTTATAGGATAATCATATTTATGTATAAAGCAGTCACCCCATGACTCAGAATGATATTGACTTATTTTGTTAGTGAATATGAACACCTGTTCTTTTGCATGGCCTAACCATACTAAGTATATGATATTGAATATTTGAATAGTTAACTGATCAAGTCAGTATTAAATTACATTGCTAATGAGAGCTAGTGTGCAGATATTATTCCTATATAAGAACAATGGTTCTTTGTTGAATTCTAATCTATAGTTAGGTCTATAGATTAAGTCTCAGAGGCCAATCAGACAATTCACAAATTTGCACAGGAGAACGAGAGAGGAAATAGTGCAAACCCAAATTCTTTTACAAGAAAATTAAACCAAGTGTTTGATCCACTTATAGTCATCAGTGTTGATGCTGCAGGCAAATACCATTATTTGTTATGGGTTGAACTGTGTATCCCAAAAAGATATGTTGACATTTCAGCCCCAGGACCTATGAATAGTACCTTACTTGGCAATTGGGTCTTTGCAGATATACTCGGGTTCAGAAGGGGTCATGAGGATGGACCCTAATCCAAAAGTAGAGGAGAGACACAGGGAGAACCCCAGGTGAAGATGCAGAGACACAAGGGAGGAAGATGACCATGCGAAGAAAGAGGCAACAATTGGAGGTATGCAGCCATAGGCCAAGGAACTCCTGGGGCTACCAGAAGCTCGAAGAGGCAAGGAAGTAACCTCCCTTAGCAGTTTCAGGGGGAGTATGGCCCTGTCCACACCTTGATTTTGGACTTCTAGCCTCCTGAACTGTGAAAAAATACACATCTCTTGTTTTAAACCATCCAGTCTGTGGTACTTTGTTTCGGCAGCCCTAGGAAACTAACGCAGATTTATTTGTGTGAGAAATTTTGGTGCGAGGGTAGAGGTGGAGGGGATTTCCACTCCTGGAAAATAATCATCAAAATTATGGAATGAAATAGTTCAGTTATTCTTTCTTGTCTGAAGTTTGAACTGAACACACTATTTGGGGATCATACAGCACCATCTTCTGGGCATCTGTCTTAATTGCTCAATTTACTGAACAGATTCTTTCCTTGCTTGTAATAAAAAAACAAAAAAACAGCAACGCAAAACAAAAACAAAACAACAACAACAAAAACCCAAAAAACTTATCGAGCACTTATTATTATTAATGTCTTATTCTTGAGACTATGTCTATACATCCAAATAACTACAATACAAAGCAAAAAAACTTACAAGCACCACAATCTAGGGTAAAAATGGAAGGATCGATTAGAATTCTTATTTTAAAAATTAATCCCATGCATATTATTTTACTTTGAAAAGTATTGAAACAAATTAAAATGTTAAGCTTATTTTCAAGTCAACATAGTATTTAATCCAAATAATTTCAGATTCATTTGCATCTCTAGGAAATTCTGTTTTAAAAATTTATAAATTTTTATATACACATGTTCATGATATATATAATATGTAAATATAATATATATATATATATATATATATATATAATGTACCATAATTAGTGCCACTATTTGCCAAAGAAATAATATAAATCGGTGTTTATAGTTAGAAAGTCTATTTATACCTTGTGAAATTGCATAGGAAATAAAAAAGTAGTATACATAAATATTTAAATGCTCTTTACACAGATTTAATATAATCTGGCTACTTTACTCATTAAACATAAATCATACATGTATATCCACATAAATTAATGATTATTCCTTTTTGTTTATTTGGTCTTTTTTTAGAGGTTCAAATAAGGACATATTAATAAATATTAATCTATCCAGCCATTATTTACATAGGTTGAAAAAAATTGTTGGTATAGTTGCCCTTCATTTTTGATGTCTTTGGAGAATTTGGGTGAATATGGTATTCATTAACATGGTAAAAACCCTTATAATTTTTATTTCATGTTCTGCTATCTCAACACACATAAAAATCTCATGAGAATGTAACTCAATTTATAAATTGTACATTTGTATTGACTATCTCAGTAGAACTTCAAATTTTGAGGGGGGGGAATCAATTAAAAAAATAAAAGAGATTAAATTACCTTGGGTATGTTGACATCCACTTGTTAGACTTTACATAGGAAAGGAGCTGGAAATCGTATGCTGAATTACTACAAAGCATTCAACAACTTTCACTGTCAGGACCCATAGATTTTTCAGCTATGTTCATGAAAGACATACTTATTTTTATAGAAGGGTAATGCTGGTGTCATAAAGTGAGTTGGGGTATATTCCCTCCTATTACATTTTCTGAGAGAGTTTTTATTGGATTGTGTTTTTTCTTTAAATGTTTGCTAGATTCACTAATGAAGCCATCTTGTAGTGGAGCTTCCTTTTTTTGAAGGTTTGGACTGTGAATTCAATTTTCATTAATACATACAGAGCTATTTGAGTGACCTATTTTTTCTTGAATGAACTTTTGTAGTTTGTGAGATCTTTGAGAGAACTTTAAAATTTTATCTAACTTGAAATTATTGGTAGAAAGTTGTTTGTAATATTATCATAGTATCCTTTCGATGTCTGTAGCATCTGTAGTAATAACCTGTTATTTCTTATATTGGTGATGTGTGTTCTCTCTTTCTCGAGATGAGTCTAACTCTAGGGCATTGTCAACATTGATCATTTCAAAAAGCAAGCTTTTGACTTTGCTGCTTTTCTCTATTTTTATTTTACAATTTTGTTGATTTCGGTCTGTGTCAGTTTGGGTTGATATAACAGACTATTATGGAATGAGTGGCTTAAACAAAAAACACTTATTTCTCACAGTTCTGGAGACTGGGAAATGCAAGATCCAGGTGACAGCAAATTCAATGTCTATTCAGGGCCCTGTTTCTAGTTTACAGATGGCTACCTTCATGGCAGGGAGAAAGATGGGCTCCCGCATGTCCCTTCTTATAAGGCACTGACTCCATCATGGATGTTTGGCTTTCATGGCCTAATTACCTTTCAAAAGCTCCATCTCCAAAAACCATCACATGGGGGATTAATGTTTCAACATAGGAATTTTGGGGGGACACAAACATTTAGTTCATAGCAATACCTTCTCTTATATTATTATTTATTTCATCTAACTGAAGTTGAGTACAATGCATACTTCATCTCTTATCAATTGGTTAAACCCACTACCAGTAACCTGCTCTTATATATTATTTTGAAATATAGTGCCATTTGCAACCACATGGATGGACCTTGAGAACATTATGCTGAGTGAAATAAGTCAGTCAGAAAACACTAAGAACTGTATGATTTCACTCATAGGTGGGATATAAAACTGAAGCTCATGAACACAAATAGCAGTGTGGTAATTACCAGAGGGAAATAAGTGGGGGAAGAAAGGGGCTCTAATATAAGGTGACAGGAGGAGATTTGACTTTGGGTGGTGGGCACATGGTACAATATACTGATCTTGTAACATAGAAACCCACACCTGAAACCTATAAGTTCAGGTTGGCCAATGTCACCCTAATCAATTTAATAAATATATAAAAAATAAAACTCGCCCTAACCGGTTTGGCTCAGTGGATAGAGCGTCAGCCTGTGGACTGAAAGGTCCCAGGTTCGATTCCGGCCAAGGGCATGTACCTTGGTTGCGGGCACATCCCCATTAGGGAGTGTGCAGGAGGCAGCTGGTCGATGTTTCTCTCTCATCGATGTTTCTAACTCTCTATCCCTCTCTCTTCTTCTCTGTAAAAAATCAATAAAAATATATAAAAAAATAAAATAAAACTCAATACATGTTTAAAAATTATATATCTTACTATATTTAGTTCTTAAAATCTATGAAAATACAAAGTAGAGGGTCACAGGAAATCTAGATTTTTTGCAAGTAGATTTTTATAAAATTATAGAAATTTTTCTGAGCATCCCAGAAAGTGTCGATTCTATGGAGAATTTCCAACCTCCTTTATGATTATTGATCCTGAGCTGTATGTAATGTTGGGTTTATAATGAGACATTCCTTAAATTTACATTTTTTTTATAATATTACTTATGTTCTCTCTTTTCATATATTTCCCTGAGAAACAGTAATTTTTCTATCAATTTTGAGAGAATGAGTCCCAACCACAAAAATTATTGGACACAAAGAAAATGTCATTACTCAAGAGCAACAAAGGACTATAAAGGATTATAAAACCAATTCTCTTTAAACCATAGGACATAACTTCCACCAAGTATAACCTTCTCAAAATAGAATATAAAACCTCTTTTTCATCTTGACTATCACCCTGAATACCATGGTGGTTTATTTCAATTCATGTCAACTGATATTCTCAGAAATGCCATAGCTGTGTGATATGATCATACTTATTCAATATTGAACCCAAACTTTTTTAAAAAATGTATTTTTATTGATTTAAGAGAGGTAGTGAGAGGGAGAAAGAGATAGAAACATCAATGATGTGAAAGAATCATTGATCAGCTGTCTCCGGCACGACCCCTATTGGGGATTGAGCCTACTACATGGGCATGTGCCCTGACTGAGAATCGGACCATGATCTCCTGGTTCATAGGTTGATGCTCAACCAAAGAGCTGCACTGGTCGGGTTGAACCCAAACTTTTATTCTAAGAGGTTTGGTAACTATAAATCTGTGGATAGAACACTTTATAAAATCATTAACCTTGAGGACAAAAAAAGCAAGAATGGAAAAATAGGAACTCCTTTCACCACCTAATTTTACTGCATTTCTGTTATATTTTTGCCAATTAAAAATGCAATTTCTTTCTATTATGTAAGGCTAAAATTGAATTTTAAATAATTTTATTTATTCTGGCTTCTACCCAGATTCAGGCAAGCAGGATTATATTAAATTTTCTGTAAGGGGGAGAAAAAGGGCCGGGCCTTAGAAAAATCTCACTTATGTCTAAACAAAGGAGTTCTCTACTTGTATGAACTTGCCTCTTCTCGCTGCAGCCCTGAGGCTCTCTCCAGTTCTCTGTGCCCTGCACAAAGACCCCTTTGGCCCCTGTGCCTTTGCTCATGGCCACAATTTCTGTCTGTCCTTTGCTTGCTAAACTCCTATTTGATTATTAAGATGTCACTTTATCTGTGAAACTTGAACACCTGCCAATCAGAGTTGATCACACTCTCTCTGAGTCTTGCAGCTCCTCCAAAAATTTAGGATTAAAAATGGTTTTTATGCAGGTTTGTCGAAAGAACAAGAAATGAATTATTAGAAGTGTCTGACCCTGACAGATGCTTAAAGAAAAGTGACGTCTTTCTTTAGCCTTCTTTGTTCTAACCAACATGGCCCCGGCATTACTCATTTCCCACCAGAGGTCTTATTTTCCACAGCTTTAATCACTGTCATGTTTAGAAGTTGATGTACCCTTCATCTGCACTGATACAGACACCTAGGGTGTGGCAGAGGACAAGACTGAAAAGCCTGGGCCTTTGAATTAACCTCAGGAGAAGTACCCACAGGATGTTAAAGGGAGCAACAAGTAAACATCTGCTGTGCTAAGCTGTTGACATTTTGTTATCTTCTCTTCCGAGCAGCAAGTGCTGTCCTAACTAAAGAATATATCATGCTGCTTTGACGCAGTTCCCCAGGATGCTGCTCATATTTCTAAAGGTGCACAGGTTGTCCATGGTCCCAATTCTGTTCTTCCTGGTTTCTTGATTTGATGAATGGCCACACTGGAAAACTAAGGTTCCCTTTTATGTATTTTTTTTTTCCTTTCCTTGTCTTTATCACTCATATTCAGAAAGATTTCAAGCCCCGTTAATTTTACATCGTAATATTGCTCAAATTCACCCCTTTTCTCTGTCTCATTTGCTGCTGCATTTATTCAGATTCTCATTATTTCTCACCAATATGGCAGGCCTTTAGTGCCTTCCTTCCTTCAGCGTGTGCTCTATACTGCTGCCCAGGGAAAAATTTTAAATGCATAAAGTTCATTATGCAGTATTATTTTTTTTAAAAGTCTAATGTCTTTATTTAACTTTGAGGGTCAAATCCAAACTTCTAGGCTGGGTTAGGGGACCAGCCTCCTCTCTCTGCAGCCCTGAGGCTCTCGGTGATTCTCTGTGCCCTGCACGAAGATCCCTTTGACTTCTGTGTCTTTGCACATGGCCACGATTTCTGTCTTTGCTTGCAGAAGTCCTATGTGATTAAGATGTCACTTTAGCTGTGAAACGTTAACTCCTGCCAATCAGAGTTAAATGCTTCCAGAGTACACTAAGTTTCCCATGCTCTTGACTTATCTCTCTGCATTATAGTGGTATGTCCACAGTGATCTAGGAATTTCTGAAAGACCAGAAATACTTCTTTTGGATATTCCTCCTAAGTCTAGCTTAGTTCCACTGATATGGAGGTTTCTCAGTAAATTTTTTTTCCAATTCCTATTATAAAAGCCTAATATGTGAATTGTCCCCTCAACCAGGAGTTTGACAGGGCGTTAGACCAGGGGGCACGGCCGGCCGGCCAACCACAGGAAGGGAGGTCCCAGACAACAGTCAGCAGATGCCAGGGACCCTACCCATGCATGAATTTTGTGCACTGGGCCTCTAGTAAATGAATTAAACTCATAAATTTGAGCAGTTTATCCATCTCATATAAACTAATAATGGAAATGTGAGATATACATACTCTTCTCAAATGAAAAGCATTAGGGCTTGATTTTAAGCTTCAGGGTTTTTTTTCCCCTCCTATTTTCTGGAAACTTCAATAAAATAAAACAGAAGAAGTCTATATAATGATACCTTTGACTACCATAAGACACATTTTTATTACGCAGAAATTTTATTGGTATTCATCCTGTGATGGAAAAGAGAAACGCCATTCTGCTCCCCCACCTTTTGTTCTGAGTTGAGCTTGATTGCAGCTTCCGCATGATGCTCCCTCCTCTCCAGGGAAGAGCTTCAGCGATCAGGGTGCACGCTGCCTAGAAGATGGAGTGTTGCGGGTGGAGTGTTGCAGGGTGCAGGCCGCCTAAGATATGAAGTGTTGTGGGTGGCGTGTTGCCTTCCCACATGATGAACGCTGAGCGTACCAGGGACGTTGTGACAGGGATACAAATCATATTGTACCCAAGCGTCATCTTTTTCTCTCTACTGTCACAGAAAAATAAATTTTCACTTTATACTCACCTTTAAGAGAGGCTTAGGGATAACTAGATTAATTGATTGGCCAACTTCACAGGGAAAAGAAGGAGGAAACTGATGTTTATCTGTTCTATGAATGAATTCCCATGCTGATTTGACATGGTAAATATATATTTTGCAGGATTTAACTATTTGTAATTGCACAGGTATATAAAATTCAAGATAGGTTAAAGAATGCATTTTCTTTAGCCTTATGTCTTTCAAAACATGTCTGCACATTTAAAGCAATAGTGCTATGATTGTATAATTTTCAAAGTATTCAGACAAATACAAAATCAGTAGTTTTGTGGGGTGTTTTGGGAGAATTAGGGACTTATGAAGATGCTATTACTCCATAAAAATAAAAAAAAATCAACAATTCTTTAATAATATATGTTCAATAAAATTGTATTTCTATGGAGGTTAATTTTTCATTTCAGTGGAAATGCATGACTTTTTAAATATGAAATTTTGAAAGTAATATGTGTAAATACAAACTTCTAACTCTACAAAGCCAGTCATAATTTGAATCATTAAATTTATTCTTATGAGAGTATTCACAATCTGTTTTCCTATGTCATTTAGAAAAGAGTATTTCCTTGTGAGTCATTGTAATAGTACTGCATCAAAAATTTTTTTCTAGAAAATTAAAGGGTTGTGACTGCCCAGTTAAACTTATTCTAATAATGCAACATTTTACCACTATTAATACTATTTTTCTGATATCATCATTTAATTCTCTTTCATTTCATGGAAAAGTCTACATGGTTAAACAACAACACTGACCCTAGTGTAGCTCATTTCAAATGATCCTGAAGTTGAGATTTAGAAAGCTATAAAAAGACAGCTTCTGAAAACCCATAGGAACTAAATAAAAAGGTATGCTACCTTAAGGGGAAAGAAAAGCTGCAATAAAAAGAAAACTGCCAAACTTTACACTCTAATTTTTATAAAAATACCTGAAAACATTTTACATGTTTTATTTCTTTTTCATAATGCTGTGCATTTTGCATATTCAAAAACTTATTTCACTGTATCATATTTCAGAAAAAGGAAATTGTCTTAAATCAAAATGCTTTGGCTCAACACGATGTTTGTATACAGGGGTAACAAATGTTTCTCCAAGATTTTCATCAAATCTGAATCACTATTAAAGGCTTAGAAACTAACTTTGTTTCTATGAGATTTCATTTGCTTATAACTTTTGCATGCCCTTTAGGTAAAGGAGAAGGAAAAATAGATATATGATTTCTGGTGTTTTTTGTTTGTTTGTTTGTTTGTTTTTTTAATATATTTTTTATTGATTAAGATATTACATATGTGTCCTTGTCCCCACGTTACCCTCTACCGGCCCCCCCCCCACCCCCCGCTCATGCCCTCAACCCCCCGTTGTCTGTGTCCATTGGTGAGGCCTATATGCTTGCATGTAAGTCCTTTGGATGATCTTTCCCCCTTACCCCCACCCTCCCCTAACTTCCCTCCAAGGCCCAACAGTCCAATCAATGCCTCTCCGTCTCTGGATCAGTCCTTGTTCATCAGTTTATGTTGTTCATTATATTCCACAAATGAGTGAGATCATGTGGTATTTATCCGCTCTCCAGTTCCATCCATGCTGTGGCAAATGGTAAGAGTTCCTTTTTCTTCTTCCTCTTCTTAAAGAATACCTTTCAGCATTTCATATAATGCTGGTTTGGTGGTGATGAACTCCTTTAGCTTTTTCTTATCTGTGAAGCTCTTTATCTGACCTTCTATTCTGAATGATAGCTTTGCTGGATAAAGCAATCTTGGTTGCAGGTTCTTGCTATTCATCACTTTGAATATTTCTTGCCACTCTCTTCTGGCCTGCATGGTTTCTGTTGAGAAATCAGCTGACAGTCGTATGGGTACTCCCTTGTAGGTAACTGACTGTCTTTCTCTTGCTGCTTTTAAGATTCTCTCTTTGTCTTTTGCTCTTGGCATTTTAATTATGATGTGTCTTGGTGTGGTCCTCTTTGGATTCCTTTTGTTTGGGGTTCTCTGCACTTCCTGGACTTGTAAGTCTATTTCTTTCACCAGGTAGGGGAAGTTTTCTGTCATTATTTCTTCAAATTATTTCTTTCAATATCTTGCCGTCTCTCTTCTTCTGGTACCCCTATAATTCTGATGTTGGTACGCTTGAAGTTGTCCCAGAGGCTCCTTACACTATCTTCATATTTTTGGAATCTCTTTTCTTTTTTCTATTTTTGTTTCTTTGTATTTCAAATCTTTGACTTGGTTCTTGGGATCCTCTTGTCTGCTGTTGGATCTCTGTAAATTATTCTTTATTTCAGTCAGTGTATGCTTAATTTCTAGTTGGTCCTTTTTCATGTCCTCCAGGGTCTCACTATACTTATTGAGGGACTCACTAAATTTATCGGCGGTTTCCATAAAATTCTTGAAAAACCTTATAACCGTGGTTTTGAACTCTATATCCAGTCGTTTGCTTGCCTCCATTTCTGCCATTTGTGACCTGTTTCTTTGTCTCCGCATTTTGGCTGCTTCCCTGTGTTGATAGAGTGGCTTTGTGTGCTAGGTGTCCTGTAGGGCCCAGTGTCTCAGCCTCCCCAGTTACCTGAGGTGGACACTCTTGATGCACCCCCTTGTGGGCTTTGTGCACAGTCTTGTTGTAGTTATGCCTTGGTTGTTGTAGGATCACTGGGAGGAATTGACCTCCAGGCCAATTGGCAGTGAGAATCAGCTGTGTCTGCAGTGGGAGAACTTCTGTGCTGGAGACACCCTTCTGGGGCAAGACTTGCTTCAGTGGGGCTTTGGTGCTCACTGAGACTGCACCCTGAGTGTGTCCCTTATGGATCTGAGGAGTTGTGATCTGGATGGTCCCCCTCTGACCCCTGGGTACAGTGGCTCTTGGATCTAAGGAGGTGCTAATATAGCCTCTGCCTGAGGTTACACAGCATGAGCTATGAAGAGAACTGCAGATTCCCCTTCCTTTTTTGGAGTTTGGAGGTGCCCAATATGAGGCCCAGCTGTGAAGCAATGCAAGCCGTTGTGGGGCCTTGGGCCTTCTCTTGGAAGTTCTGGGTCTGTCTGGCTCAGCTGCAGTTAGGTAATTATCAGGTTGCAAAGGGCCGGGGCATTCATATGCAAAAGCCTCTGCCGCAGCCCAGCCTGGGTGGGGCGGGGTCTCAAGGAATCAAAGGGCGGAGCAAGCAGCTATGGCGGATCCTTAGCCCTGCCCTAAGGAGTCGCGTGCTTCAGTGTCCCGGTAACGGCTGCAAGCACCTCTGAGGGAAAGCCGCCCTCAAGTTCGCCCGCTGCCAGACAGTCCAGTTTCTCCCCGTATGAGTCCTGGGTCCCCAGAGACTTCCCGGAACCGGAGTTCAGAGCTGTCGGGAGCTTGTGACTCCCTCCGGATTCAAAAAGACAGCCGCGTCCTCAGGTGCCAGCCCCTTTCCGCACGCGGGAGCCCCCGTACCTCTGCACTTTACTTCCGCAGCTCCTCTGGCTCTCAGTGTGCTTTTCTTTCCTTTTAGTTGTAGAATTTACACTCAGCCAGCCTTCCTGTAGTTCTGGATGATGTCCGTTTTGTGTTTTTGTTGTATTTTTCAATTGTTGTGGGAGGCAGCAATTTCCCGGTGTTTATCTATGCCACCATCTTAGTTTCTCTCTTGTTTTGTTTTTCATATACAGTTTGTGAGAGAGTAAATTGATTCATTATTCTGGATCTTATCTAAGTTCATCATCATTTTGGATCTCATCCAGATTCATGATTTTAAATATAATGTGTATGCCCAAGGTAGATGAATAATTTTGTTCTCATTTTTTACTTCCCTCTGTATCCATACCATTTGCCCTTTCTTCCACAAGAAGTATAGTGAAACTTCTAACTTTGGAGTTGGCCTTGTTATTTGGTTTAGCCAATGGGATGATATTAGGCACATGCTTGAACAATGGGCTTACTCTCTTATATCTCTGCTATCATAAGAAGAGGGTAGCTGCTGTCCTTTGGTGTTTCTAAATAGTGAAATCCTTGTAGAGTTCCTTAGCAATAGCCATGATTATATCACCAACTCATCACCTGCTGTAACTAGAAACATCATGAAGGTAGATGTTGTGTTTGTGAGCCAAGATGGCAGAAGGACTAATCCAAGTGATTAAAGTTGCCTTCGTGCCTTAACAGTGGTACACTGGTCTTTTTGACAGAATAATAAAGTTGGCAGAAACTACTACCTCAACTGTGCTGTTCCATTTTTTCATAACCACATGTAAATGTAGCTGAGAATAATAAATTAAGACACAAAAGAGAAAGAAGTTAAAACACTTAAACTATTACAATTAGATAGGTAATATTTTGGAAGCCCAACCAGCAAAATGATCAAAACTAATATACATATTTGCATAAGAAAGTTTGTCTAGTTATATTTTGAGAAAAAACAATTGGATCAGAAACATAATGATAGTGAGAAAAAGAGAAAATTAATCTAAAATGAGTAACCTAGCCATCCAAAGAAACAAGACATTGATGAACTTTAGCGGGGGCTTCTATAGCTTTTTAATTTTTAAGTATTAATATTTTAATGATTTTATAATTTATAATTTAAGAAATAAAGCATTTCTCTAGCTACTAGCATACTATATAATTGTGTAATGAAATTTGCTTTTTCTTGCATCATTCTTAGTCTCTCAGAATTGTGTGATATTAGTATTTTTGTTTCATGTTTCTATTCACATAAAAAATTTAGATTTGAGTGAATTCATAAAAAGAATTTAAAAATTATATGTTTATAGTCTTGTCTCTATTTTTAATATATCACATTATCAAGAAAACTAAGAAAAATGGGAAATATGGCTCATTAAATTTTGGTGCAAACATGAAGATGCTTACCATGGAATGGAAATAAAAGTCATATGGAGGAAAAGGAAGAAAAATAAAGAGAGAACGTAAAAGGGGAATAATAATCTTCAATTCAAACTTTTTCTAATGTGTACATAGAACTTTAACTTTTGCCTTACTTTTTTCTTCCTGTATGTTATCTATAGTGCAGTGAAATAATCATAATGAACATAATGAACATGAGAAATCAACATAGTTGAAATGTTCTTTTCAAAACAAATGACCCTCTAGTTAGATAGCACTCAGACAATTGGAATCTTGGAGCAGCCAGTGTTGCAGTGAGCTGGCAGTTTTAGGAGGAACACTCCCTGTTTCTATATCCACAGATCAATAGCCTATATTCATAGACCAATGTCCATAATCTGGCTTTCAACTAAAGTTGTAAAAGTGAAAGCATTTGAAGATGTTAGTTATAGACAGAAATATGTAGTGGGCTAAATATAATCCAACTAGAAGCCTGGTGCACAAAATTTCGTGCTGGGGGGGGGGGGTTAGGGGGAGGGTAAGGGGTGTCCCCCAGCCTGGCTTGGGCTCTCTCACAGTCCAAGACCCCTTGGGGGATAACCAACTGCCTGCTTAGGCCCACTCCTCGGGGGGAGTGGGTGTAAGCCAGCAGTCACACAACCCTCTTGCACTCTGGGACCCCTCGTTCCTATATCTCCTCAGCTTTGAGCCTGGCTTCTGGCTAAGCGGCGCTCCCCCTGTGGGAGTGCACTGACCACCAGGGGACAGCTCCTGTGTTGAGCGCCTGCTCCTTGGTGGTCAATGCACATCATAGTGACTAGTCGTTCTGCCGTTCAGTCAATTTGCATATTAGGGTTTTATTATATAGCATGTGAATGGATTAAGCAGGGATCTTGATTAACATTTCTCATTTCACTCATTCTTATCTCTCTTTCCATTTTTAAGAAATAATGCATTTCTCTAGCTACCAGCATCTCACCCTTTGGGTGAGAGGTGGATGGAATGGGAAGAGAGATAAGAATGAGTAAAATGAGTAATGTTAATCAAGATCCCAGATTAATTCATTTACTTTGACTTTATCAAAACTTCTCAGTTTTCTCCTAAAATTTTTCAGTGTGATTTTATATCATGAAAATGAGAGTATTATTTACAGACAAGATGTCAGTTCATTTATATATGTATATATATACTGAAAAAGGTTCAATATATTGTAGGCTTGGTTTTCTTTTTCTTTTTCTTTTCTTGCTTAAGGAATCCAGGCATCAAAGATTTACACTTAAAAAAAAAAAAAATCCATGGGTACTTAAAAAACCTTTTGAGATTGTATCCTTATTTCCACTACTACTTCAGATCAAGTTACACTTGTGCATGATATGACCTCTCAATTGTTATGGCCTTCTTTACCTTTTGCTTTTAGTCAACAGGTTTGTTTGATTTTGCGGGGGGGGGGGGGGGGGGGAGGAGGGGTGGGATATAAAGAAACAAACCCTGTTTATAGAGCACATTAAATTCTATAACTTATGCAAACTCTTTCAAATTGTGACCAAAAACTCATTGATGATCAGTTTGCTAAATTAAAGATGGGAAGTGTTTCTAAAAGAATTAAGAGATAAATCAATGCAATTCAGCAACTCTGAAAGACTTCCAGGAGCAGTCTCTATAAACAAGCAGATAGACTCACTTCATGAATAGTATCATCATAATAAACTATTGCTGAGGACCCATTATATCCAGAAACATTTATTTTATTTATTTCATTTAAGCCCCAAATCATCCCATGAGATATTTTCACTTCATGAGGTGTCTTGTTCCAATATATAATTGACCTCCTTGGGTCACATGATCAAGGGTGCCAAAGATGGTACCCAAACCATGTCTTTACCCATAAGATCCCATGCTTCTTATCTATGTTAAAAAAAAAAAAAGAAATTAAAACCCCTTAAGCCAACCACTTCTTTGCTAGGTGCTTCATCAAGGTGTTCCCATTGGCCCCCCTTCACCTTTACTTCCAAAATATTGAATAGTGCCACAGAATGAAATGTGTGCAAAGGTGTCTGTCCAAAGATATTGGATAGCTTCTTTTGTAAGTTATAATTTTTAATTAAAACTTAGTGATATCATAAGTATGTGAGAGTTTGGAGAAAGTAAATTCTACTCCCAAAGTATGTTTGGAACCCAAAAATCTTACTGTGATCCAGAGCCAGATTTTGAAATTTGCAAATAGATGTGGTTTGAGTTCCACCTTTGTGTTGCCTACTTGTGTGGCCCTGGATAAAACAGCGAGATCAATTATTTTTAACTTTAATCTGCATGTTGTGTCATGTGAACATAGCCTTGAAGTATCTTCAAACCAAAGAACATCTTTCATGTCTTAAGTTTTATTCTAAGGCAGAGAATATTATCATTATTTAGAGTATTTCTAGAATTTGAAGCAGTTAGGTCATTCCTGTAAATGTCATGGAGATAGGGCTTTAAGTGTCACTCTGTTTCCTTCCTTCCTCTTACTTAAAACTTTGTCATTCACCATCACCAACTATCTTCATGCCATATTCAATATTTAATATGCATCATAAATTTTTGGAAGAGGGACAAGATTCTGGCAATTTCAAAATTATTAATCCTTCCTTAATGGAGACAGTTTGAGAGTCTGTTTTCCACACTAAAGACAAAGATTTTGACTGAGCATGCTGCTCAAACTTTAGCAAAAAATAGAAATCATTCATCATAATGTTATAAGTGTATTGTTATGGGTTGAATAATTTTGTGGTTAAAGCTTTACTTATAAGCAATGTATATATATATATATATATATATATATATATATATATATATACTCATGTGACATATGAATCTGCAATGTGAAACCCACAGATACCAATGGTCTACTGTAATTCCACTTATGTTATTTGACATTTGACTTTTCAGTATCAATATATTCCACACTCTGGAATTTTTCTAGTGTAGAGAAAAAGTCAATCATGAACTTGGGAAAATCTGTTCTATACACTTGTGGAAAAAATATTTTCTTAGTTTTTAACTTGCTTTCAAAAATAGTTGTTTTAATATCATAATTCATTATCCAGTATTCAATGATTATCCACTAAGAGAAAAATGGATCAAGATGGTGGTTACAAAGGTGCAGGGTCTTATTTTTTTTCCTGTCAGGATTAATGTGTGCACAACATCAAGCATATGTCAAATAGAAAAAGGACTGCAAGGATCAGTAGGTGTAGTGAGATTAGCATTTTCAATGGCTGTTCTTGACTTTGTAAAGGAGTCATTGCCTATCTGGATCCTTTACCTGACCCCAGGAAAAGCTCCTTCAGTTCAGTGTGTCAGTGGAAATAAAGGGGAGTGGTCACACACGTTTGCTAATAAATACTAGGCACTGATATCATTCTCACATAAGAAGATACATGTGCATGGCAAGGAAAAATCCTACAGACTATTCCAACCTTAACTGACTTGTGGGAGAGAAAGAAGTCACGCCCCTTCTTTCCTTACATCCATTCTTCACCCAAGTTAGAGTTTACTTACAATCAATACTGCATTGTTTCTCTCAGTTCTTGACATTTTCTTTTGGATGACTTAACTCTCGTATAAAGTAGTGGTGGTTTTTGTTATCCCTCTTTTGGCTGCCATTCTCCCCAAACTAAAGCTAAGTGGAATCTTCCAGGCCTCTTCTATTGGAAAAGAACTTGAACCAGTTGCAAAAGATACTATGGGAAAGCAAAACCCTACTTGTTAAGGAATACAGCTTTTCATTGTTTTGCCCAGTGTCTTGTTGGTGGGACTTGTATTAATGTTGATGGGTCATTTTTTCTTAAAAAAAAAAAAAAGATAGAACTGCCTCTGGCATGAACAGAAGCATAAGGGGCACTGAGAAACTATGGAGTGGCTTTTGCACAGCAGAGGTAGACAAAGGTCATAACAAACTTTTCCTGGGCCCTATGACTCAAAGTCCTGAAGATATCAGTTGAATAAGAGCTCACTGACTAAGTTCTTCCTCATGAGTCATCCCTCACGCCCTCACCCTCCATTCATTGACCCCCTTACTTTTCTCATTCCCTAGCTCCACTAAATCTACATTCCATCACTAGTCAGGCTTTTAAAAATGCTCATTTCTGTAAGTGTTTAAAATTTGCAACAATTCAAAGCCCATCCCCAGCCATGTCCCACCCACGTGTCCCTAGAAATAACACATTTCTGTAAATCAAAACTACTGTCTATGTGTGTGCACACGTGAATGTGTTTGCATTTGTATGAAAAGGACATTTTTTTAAAAAGGAACAAAAAGCAGAGAATTTTGCATTTTGGTGGTGTTTTGTTTTGTTTTGTTTTTTTGTATTTGCGCAGACCATTTTAGGATTTGCAGTCTCAACAAAACACTATTAAAACAAAGAATCTAGTAAAATATTTGTGCATGTTCTGCTAAACAATTCTAGCAATTTTATTAAGCAATACCTTTATTATTTTTGAATATTCTTAACAGACTGGAACAAAACATTTTTTTATTCAAAACAAAATATGCATACTGTACGCATGTCGCAGGGTTAAGTATGATGCAGAGATTAAAGTTTGTTTGAACAAAAACAAATGCCTGGGGGAATTTCATAGCTATAAAGTCAATAACTAAATTTTGTTCGCTAAGAGGACCTTTTCTATGGTTTTCCTTCATCTCCCAGCTACACAGCAAACATATCTGAAGTGCACTTCCCAAGTGTAGTTAGAGAATAGGAAGGAATGTAAAGTATTTTTTTTAATTATTTGTTTTGTTTGTTTGGTTTTTTAAAAACAGCCCTTATTAACTCTTCCTTCCACTGATTCTACTGTAAACTCATAAAAGCCTTTTTTTTATATAAAGCAAATTCATAGACATTCAGCAGGTGAAATGTTCCCACAAAAAGAAAAAAGTACAAACAGAGCAATCAGATTTCTCCTCTTTTCTTCAACTACCTAGAGCATGTTAGAGTGATACAGTTTTTGCACTTGAATGAAAATGGCTAACCTATTCTTTTTTTAAAAAAAAGTTATTTTTTTGTGATAATGCAGAATTGCATACACTTTATACCTGGAATAATTTAAAACCATATGTTGGGGAAATACTGGAGTAAAATTGTGTATATTCTGTATACTGCAGGTGTTTGAGCATCTCTACTATCTCCTTTGTCAACAACAAAGGAGGCAAAAGAAATCCAGATGTGTGTTCTTGGCCTCTTTGTCCCCATTACAAGGGCCAAAATGGGCTCCCAGGTTACTGCAACAGAACTGAAGTCACAGTGAAAGTCCACCTTCCGAAGGACTCTCTGCCTCTTCTCACCCTGATGCGAGGTGGCCACTCGGAGCCACCTGATCAGTGAGAAAGGACCGGGGCCTTGGGGAACGGGAGTGGGAGCAAAATAGTTCATGGTAATTTTCTTTGCTTTTATTTTGTTTTCAACATAAAAATGTGTTCAACTGTCTGATTCCACCTATCATGGGGAACACTTGTTTGTTCAGCTAACCCCCTTGTCTGCTCCGTTGTGGGTTTGTGCAACAGCGGCTCAGAGGCCCACCAGAGCGTGCACGCCCATTCACCATGGCCACACAGACAGAAGCAAGCGGATGTTGTCTGCTGAGGGGAGAGAGGAGGGCCAGGGGAGGAAAGGCCGGGGAGGGTGCAGGTTTCCAAGGCAGGAGGGAGAGTTAGGAAATTCTTTTTAATTTTTTTTCTTTTTTTTGTCTTTTTTTCTTTTTTATGATTTTTTTGTTTGTTTATTTTTTGCTATACCACAAAGTCATAGCAATCATTCCTCTAATAGAAACTGACAGGACATAGAGACAGAACTATCTGATGAACATACACAATGACTAGAAATATATATATATATATTAGAGAGAGAAAGACAGTGAAAAGACTTAGTTTACCTCTGAGAAAGCATCCCCCAAAATAAATCCTGTATTAACAAGTGCAAAAAACAAACAAACGAAATCAACCCAAACCAAAACCAAAGCAAATTAAACGTCCAAACATTAAAACACAGTGTATAAAATGGTGTGAGAAATAGAAGTCACTTGGCAGCCTTTCAGTCAATAAAAAGCTGTGTTTGTGTCCTTGTTTGGATTCAGGCCCATCTTTTTCAATGTTACCCTACAGGCCCTGCAAGAAGTGATTGGAGGGTAAAAGCACCCAGTCCCTGCGACATCTGACCAGTTGCGCTTTCATGGTGGGCCAGGGCTGCTCTGGTGACACTTTGTGGTGACACTCTGTCCTTCCACTGTTACTCCTCATTGGCTGAGCTTTCTTCCAGTGTGTTGATGCCTCCAAAGCTCAGTGCCGTGGTGTTCTGTGCTGCTGAGGCTGTGAGCACTGTATGTAAGAGAATCAGTACCAGAACACACAGTTTGAGTCTGCTGTTGCACAGTCTTGTTGCTGAGGAAACTGTGAGCGACGTCCTGTGACAGGAGCCACTGTTGTCCACCATTCCTTTGGATGGGTTGTTTTTTTGCTCCTGTCTCCTGACGTCACAGCATTCTGGTTCATCATTGGTTAGAAAGGTCTCGTAGAGCCCTGCAGGATGAAGACAGTGGACGGTTAACAGGAAAGGAAGACGTGGGAAGGAGCTCATAGTAGAGAAAAGCTGTTACGTCAGTGTTCTGATCCACAAAAATCATACAAGCAATGCAACATTTTTGTAAAGGGAAGGAAGGTCAAGACAGTCTGGATAAATGGCCAACCATTCTCTCAAACCAGCACTTTTAAGTTCCTCATTGTGTTCTTTGTATATTCCTGGTGGTCATACCATGAAAGTTCTGGGTTGTGATGAATATAGAATGAAAGATGTTATTAGATCAAAATCAGAACCTGAGGTTCTGGATCAACTTGGTGACCAGGGACATGCAACCATCCTTTTTCTTTAACAGGAACATGACTCATTAATGCAATTCCTAAAGTAACATCAACTAGTTGTGCTAAATGAAATAAGTAACCAATCAAAATATCATAGCTATAGGAACCATGTTTCCTAATTGCTTCCTCTCTTAAACCTCACTATATCTTCTATCCCCCTGTCTTGGGGGGCAGATAGAGAATGGCATAACTATCTACACATCCAATGGATGACCATTTCCTTTTGATTTATTTTCTAAATGTTTCTTTTATTCTTCCATATGCTATTCTATTGATGACTGCCTAATGGGACCAGTTGAGGGTTAAATGAAATAAATATTATAAATGTATCTTTTATTTGGACCACTACAGGAGGACACTCTCCGATCTTGATTTTCTCCACTTCTAAAAACTATCCTCCCTCAGCATTGCCTTTCAGTGAATACCTGTCCATCTCACACCCTCACTCTCGCACTATTTCTCTCTTGTTTATTCCCTCCTGGAGAGCTTCTTCTCTTGCTCCCTTCCCCTTTTCCTTCTTCTTTTAAAATTACACATTGTTCTTATTTTACAGTTGATACATGGGTAGTTCTGAAACTTTCAAAGTGGTGAAAAGAGTAGAACAATTGGTGCCCTAGTCAGTGGCTCAGTTGGTTGGAGCAGCATTCTATACATTAGAAAATGGTTGTGTGTTTGACTCCTGGTCAGGGCACACCTAGGTTGTGGGTTCCATCCCCAGGTAGGGTGCCTACGGGAGGCAACTGATAAATGTTTCTCTCACGTCAATGTTTCTCTCTCTAAAATCAATAAAACATAACCTCAGGTGAGGATTAAAAAAAGAAAGAATAAAATAACTGGCTACTCATTACCTTTCAACATTGTTTCTTGCTATATTATAGATATGGCATGTTTTATGTAGTTGCAGAAGCCATTTTTTCACTGGACTGAAACATTGTCTCAAACTGATAGAATGAAGTTTCTACACAAATTTTATTATATTACACTCAAGCTTGAAAAACTGAAAAATAAGGATACAACAATTGGAAGGATTAAATTAGATTTTGAATGTAAAGTTCTTGGCTCAGTGCCTATCACATAAATATGCTTTAAAAATTGGCTACCATCCTATATAATAAAGAGATAATATGCAAATTGACTGTCATGCCCTCACACAAGATGGCAGCCCCATGTGGGCACAAGATGGCCAGCAGGGGAGGGAAGTTGGGGCGATTAGGCCTGCAGGGGAGGGCAGTTGTGGGGGACCAGGCCTCCAGGGAGGACATTTGGGGGCGACCGGGCCGGCAGGGGAGGGCAGTTGGGGGCAATCGGGCCAGCTGGGGAGCAGTTAGGCATTGATCAGGATGGCAGGGGAGGGGTTAGGAGGTGATCAGGCAGGCAGGCAGGCGAGTAGTTGGGAGCCAGTAGTCCCAGGTTGTAAGAGGGATGTCAACTGCTGGTTTAGGCCCAATCCCTGTGGGATAGGCAGTCGGACGTCTCCCGAGGGGTCCCAGATTAGAGAGGGTGTAGGCTGGTCTGAGGGACACCCACCCCCCCTAGTGCACGAATTTCATGCATCGGGCCTCTAGTTAATAATAATAGCAATTAATAGTGTCTCGTGACGCCACATAAATAATAAACCTAAAATATCCCTTCCTCTCTCTCCAGACTCATCGCTCACTGTTCCAGCTATCCTGAACTCCTCCCGGTTCTTTTCAGAACATGTGGTACTTTCACTCAAATCTGTATCATTGTCCAAGCTGCTGGTATATTCTCCATCAACTCATATACCTATTCTCATTTTTTTCTTCAAGTTCAGCTCACAGGAAATTCCCTGTGTGAAACCTGCACACACATGCCTGGGCTGTGAATGCATTTTGTGTAACTTCAATAGAGCAATTATTATTAGTTCTTTTACTCTCAATTGCTCATTTTCATGTCAATTTCCTTACTCATCTGTCAACTTAAAAGCAAGAACTATATATTTTCAGCTTTGCGTTCCCAATGGGTTGCAGAAGACCTGAGCAAAACAGATACTCGATGAGCATTTATTATATGAATAAACTCAATATATACACTGCAATCTTCAGTTTCTTTGAAATAAATGACCAATATATCCTTATAATGATGCTTACAATATTCATTTCTTCTTAGGCATTCAAAGGTAAACTTCACCTTCGCCTAGATAGAATATGGAAAAAAAACTGAATTAATGAGGTCTGCAGCTGCGACATTTTCATTGTATGATATTTTCTTATATCATATAACTACTGGTAAGACTAATCATTTATTGAAGTATAAGTTTTCCAAAATTATATTCTATACAGAAAAGAGTTTACAGTTAAGATGATAAGAATAGAAATCTAAAGGTCATTTAGATCAATGTTTTAGAATGTTCATAGTCAGAAAATGTTTAATAATGTCACCCCAATAAGAAGGTCTTCCAAGTTAGCTCAATAGCTAGATTGCTGATTTACAATTATCAGTAAAGTCATTTCAGAAAAGATAAAGATGTTCAAACAAATATATGTATTCCTCTTTTTGACTGACAAAGTGAATACTCTATTTCCCCTGTGCATCTTGTAATTTGAATTTTTATTCAGAGTTATACATGCATGTATTTTAACAACCAAATAATTCCATAAGACTTCTTACAAAATAATAAAAAAAAAATCCCCCCATCCTGAATTCTATCTTCTTAGAGGCAACTGCCACTCTTTTAGCGTTTCTGTATTTAACACCATATTGTAAATAGCCTACTTTGTGCTTTTCTTGAGTTTTCATTTTGTATGTGAGAATAAAACATTCATTCTCCTGTTTCCTCCAGCTTATATGATCCCCACCATACTGCCACCATCCCCATTCCACCTTGGTAGTAAGTTCAGTGTTCATTCTTTGCTTTATTAGGATGTTGTAAAAACAATGTTAATTTAGCCAAGTAGTAAACTTTAGTTTCCCATTATTAAACCAATGTTTTCCTAGAGTTAATTTCTTACAGTTTTCTATGTACTTATTAATTCAATCCCAAATATTTTTACCAGTTATTTCAATTGAGTCAGATGTTCTATCAGTTTTATCTTCCTGAAGAAATATATCCTGGAGCCTACCATCTGGACTGGTTGTTTTTTTATGCCTGGTACATAGCTACCAGCCTGAAAACCCTAATGAAGCATCATTTTGGGATGCTTGCTACCTCTCTCCTCTGGACTCCCTATTTTCTGTATCCTCTGCCTCCTTTTTCAATTTGGTGGACCATGTCATCTAGTATCTTCATATGGAAAAGCTCATGGGAGTAAATTTCTAAGATGCCATTTGCCTAAAACTGTGTTTATTTTGCTTCATATTTAGTTGATTGTTTGGCTGAGTATGGGATTCTGATTTAGAAAATTGTATCCTTCATATGTACTTGAGCATCACTCCCACATTAAGTTGTTGGACCTCTGGGACCTGTCCTTTAATTTTCTTATCTCATCTCTCCTATTTGATATCACTTCATCCCTTGCTCTGTATTCTAGAGGATTTGGTGAGCTTTATCCTGTAATAATTGAGTTTTTCTCTCTTTTTTTCCTACCACATTTTAATTTCCACGAGCACTTTTATGTATTCTCAATGTTAGGTTTTATTTTTTAAGCATTCGCATTTCATAGTTGCAATCTATTCTTTTATTGCTCTAAGATATTTGCAGCTATTTTATTTCCTCTCTGCATAGGCTCTGTTTTCTCCAAATCACGTTGTTGTTGTTTTGTTGTTGTTTGTCTCTTATTTTTTTACATGGGAAGTCTGCACATTCTAGATTGTCTGCTTACATGAAAAAGTATTGGGATCTCGGCACCTAAAGAGGATTGTGAGCTGTGAGCTACACTGTAGGATGACCTGCCTCAACTGTTTTGATGGAGAGATTTTTTAAATGATTTCCTTAGGTTGTTTGGGTTACCCAGGAAATATCCAATATCTGCTCAGGAGTGCGAAAGCTGGGGAGCCAGTTTCCTGAGAGATAGATGGGAGAAGGCACTGGGATGGGGTAGGGGCTGGGGGAGAATCTCAACCTTTGGTGTGTATGCTGCACTCACTTCATCCTCATTTTGGGCCCCTACCTTAACTCCTCCTGGGGTCACACAGGACAATAATGTTTGCAGTCATCTCTGAAAATATAGGTCCCATCCCACACACAAATATTCCAAGTCTTTTCTCTAAGGTGAGGAAGGGGGAATTGCTAGGTTGGAGAGGTGGACACGGGCTATGGAGATGTTACAGCTTCTTAAACATATTTTGTTGCCTCCTCCAAACATCTTCCACTGTCAATTCTTGTGCCTGGAGGGAGTCTGGGAATTACAGATGTGCAGTCTATAAATCTGGTTGACGCTTGGTTTCCTCTCTGCTGCTTCCTGCCCTCAGCAAATCCTTGAGCATGCATCTATGTTCTTTCTTGTGTCTAAGAGGTTTTTGGTTACTGTCTCCTTATCTATTCTTCTATTCTTTTGGATTTATGCCTCAAAACAATTTCTTTTCTTTAGGGTTTGCCTAGAAAATGGTACTGCTTTTTTCTCTATATCATTCCGCTCTGTCTTGAACTCTGACAGATGTCTGCTTCTCTGTTAGATACATTTATGAATAAACAGGACATACAGCCTGCCAAGTCCAGTGTTTCTTGCTCTATGTGATGGACGGTGGGGTGCATCACCCAGAGGTTCCCCAGGACATGGCCACTAACCCTTCCATCTGGGAATGCTGTAGGCAATTAGATCCCGCCTCAGTGTCTCCCCAGAAACCACCCGTGGATGAGCCTTACCTAAAGTTTCTGGGACCCTGGGCAGCTGCCTTTGAGAATCAGGGAATCTGTGAAGGCCAACCCAGTCTCAGACCTTTTCCCTCTTCTGAAACCTCCTTCCCTGACTTCCTCACAGAACAGTATAGTTCCCAGTGGCCACCCCAGTAAACCATTTGCACACAGACGTGCTTCCCAGGGAAGCCTACCTATAGTGGCTAACTCTTCTCATCACTCAAAGGAACTATAAGAACATATTGCCAAATGAAAATAATTTCTTAAACTATAATCACATTGCACAAATATCTAACTGATTAGGGTTCGAAAAGAAAAGCACATTTTCAGCTCATGAAATGTTCTGATATAGTATTTTGCTTACAAGATGTTCTATTTGCAATATATAATGAATCATTACCTGCTATTTGTCATTGAATAAGAATAATTATAGAAATTATTGATCAATCTTATAATACCAACCTCGTGGAGTTTTTTTGAGGATTAAATAATACATATAATTTATTTAGAATAGTACCTGGAGGATAGTAAAATATCACATAATATTTTAATTATTCCCATTATAAATTAGGAAGGTGGTTAAAATACATATAATTAAATTTCTTTTGCTGATTTTAATTACTCTAACCCACTCACAGAAACACCTTATTTTTCACCACTCAACACAATTACTCTATTCTACTATAGTCATTATAAATATAAGGTAAGCACAAGGAAGTCAAATATTTTCAGGAAATCCTTAGAATAAACACATGATATTATTTAAATATAATCCTTCACTAGTCCAGCAATTTACCTTTTATCATCTTTAAATCCAAGGAGTTAGGACACTAATTTTTCAAATATTTGAACTAGTAACATACTTGAATATATTTTTGAATCCAAAAGTTTAGAAAACAGTAAAGTAAAAAGAGGAGGGAAATCACTCCAAATGTGAATTTGTTAGGATTAAAAAAAAAAAAAGAAAGAATTGGAATTTATTTTCACCATTTAAAAGGATAATACAAACATACATATACACATGCATACCATTTGCATATGATATATAGATTTTGAATTATTGTTTTTTTTTTTATATGGGGACAAACTGTAATCTAGTTTCATCCTTTTGCAAGTGCCTTTCCAGTTTTCCCTGCACCATTTATTGAAGAGGCATTATTTTTTCCACTGTATATTTTGGCTCCTTTGTGAAAATGTATTTGCACATATATACTTGGTTTTATTTCTGGGCTCTCAATTCTGTTTCATTGGTCTGTGTGTCTGTTTTTCTGCCAATACCTTGTTGTTTTGATTGTCGTGGTTCTGTAGTATAATTTGAAATCAGGTAGAGTGGTAACTTGGGCTTCTTTTTTCTCAGGATTGTTTTGTCCATTTGGGATCTTTTGTGGTTCCACAAAAAATCTGATGATTTTTTTGTTCTATTAAAAACGACATTGGGACTTTGATGGGGATTGCATAAAATCTGTATATTGCTTTCAATACTATGGCCATTTTAACTATGTTGGTTCTTCCAATCCATAAATATGAGATATCATTCCATTTTGTGGTGTATTTTTCCATCTCTTTTAATATTGCTTTGTCATTTTCAGTACATAGGCCCTTCATTTTTTTTGTTAAGCTTATTCCTAGGTATTTTATTCTTTCTGTTGCCACTGAAAAATGAATTTTTTATTTCTTTTTCTCAAGTTTTATTGTTTTAGTCTTTATTGATCTCTTTATATTTTTCTGTCTATCATGTTCTACATCTATGAGTTTCACAATGATTGAAAAGGAGATTTTAATCAATTTACATTTATTTTGGATTTGTAGTGGTTGGTCTTGCTTTCAGCAGATAATAACATTTCCAAACGTTTAAAAAAGTTTATCATTTCCTTTGTTTTCCATCATATACTGTGTGAGCATATTTAGATTCATATTTTCATAATTTGTTAAATGTATGTTATTAATTTTATTAGAATTTATATTTTTAAAAATTACATCCATTTGAACCTATATGTACCTAATTATCAGGATTATTGATAAGGAAATTAAAAATGTACTTCCTTTAACTCCTTATCCCACAACCTCTTTTGGCTATCATCAGATGTCTTATGCTTATTTACTAGAGGCCTGGTGCATGAAATTCGTGCATGGGGGCGGGGGGTCCCCTCAGTCCAGCCTGCATCCTCTCCAATCTGGGACTGCTGGCTCCCAACCACTCGCCTGTCTGCCTGCCTGATTGCCCCTAACTGCTTCTGCCTGCCAGCCTGATCACCTCCTAACTACTCCCCTGCCAGCCTGATGGATGCCTAACTGTCCTCCTCTGCAGGCCTGGTCATCCCCAAATGCCCTCCCCTTCTGGCCCAGTCACCCCTAACTGCCCTCCCTTTGCCAGCCTGGTCACCCCTAACTGCCATCCCTTGCCAGCCTGGTCACCCCTAACTGCCCTCCCCTGCTGGCCTGGTTGCCCCCAACTGCCCTCCCTTGCCTGCCTGGTCGCACCTAACTGCCCTCCCATGCTGGCCCAATTGCCCCTAACTGCCTTCCCCTGCTGGCCTGGTCACCTTCAACTGCTCTTCCTTGCTGGCTCAGTTACCCCTAACTACCCTCCCCTACCAGCCTGTTCACCCCCAACTGCCCTCCCCTGCAGGCCTGGTCCCTCCCAACTGCCCTCCCCTGCAGGCCTGTTCACCCCCAACTGCCCTCCTCTGTAGACCTGGCCCCTCCCAACTGCCCTCCCCTGCAGGCCTGTTCACCCCCAACTGCCCTCCCCTGCAGGCCTGGTCCCTCCCAACAGCCCTCCCCTGCCAGCCATCTTGTGTCCACATGGGGGCAGCCATCTTGTGTGTGTGGGTGATGGTCAATTTGCATATTACTCTTTTATTAGATAGGATTGTCAAATTACTATCATTTTATGTCTTCCAGTGATTATTAAAAATATTTGCATATTGTTTTATACTTAACTCAGGGATTATTTAGTTGCAATTAACAGAAACCCACTGGAGCTAAGTTATGTGAAAAACAATAAAAAACAGGTGGTGGGAAGAATATTAGAAAAATTCCAGCCTATTTATTGAAATACAAGACCAACAGCATGCCAGGTAATTAAAGAACAGCATTATAGAATAACAAGGAATTGGGTGTGCTTCACCTGAGTGGCAAACATAGCACTAATTAATAGCACATAGTAATCAATCTGTTGCCTGCTGCACACCCCCCAGCCCCTTGCAGGCACATCTTTGCTGCTTTTTCATGTACATGTGCATATATGACTTCATTGCTTTTCTCTCTTGGTCAGGACTGCTGGGTTCCAATGACACACTTCTAGGGAAGCAGATCTACTTGATTTATTTTTCTTGTCCAACCAGATGCCCTCGAGAGAGATTCCCATATAGCAAACAAAACTGCAAATATTTCTCTTTGAAAGAAAAGTGTGACCTCAGTATTTTTCTTTCAAGTCAAATGTGATATTTTCCCGCTTGCAACTTGCAGGATATTTTCTTCATTTTCAAAATTTAAGAATGTTTTCAATTTGATATAATTTCCTTAATTTTGGCAGAATGAGGAGAACCACCTTTGTCTGTCAATAAGAGATATTTCCTTATATATCTTTGATTCTTCCTTTCTTCAGTTTCATGTTTTGTATGTTTTCAATTTACCACATCCCCTGTCATCATTTTTATATTTTTTGTCTCCACCTTGAACTTTGCCTTTGCATTCTTCAAGTTTATCTGCCACTTTGCTTTTTCCAACTTCTCTATGGTTGATATTGTACATGTATACAGATTTGCAGTTTTTGTTTTCCTGAAATATTTTATTTAATCGAAATCCATTATGTTTTCCTACCTCCCAGCCAAATTCCCATTTATTCTTCTCTCCATGTTTTAAAAGGTCCTCATATACTGAATTTTACTGAGAGGATATGATGATAAATTTATCCTTGTAGTAACTTTTTTCAAGTGTATGCTATTTTGCCTCTCAAACTCTGTCTCCCTTTTTATATGTAGAGTATATTTTCTTAGGTTCCATGTTTCATTTATGTGTGTTAAAGGCTGAATCAAGTCCCCCAAAAGGATTGTTAAAAACCTGAGTCCTAGTACCACAGAAGGTGACCTTATTTGGAAATAGTCTTAAATGACTTAATCAAGTTAAGTTGAGGTAATTTTGGGGCCATAATCCAATATGACCTTTGGATTTTTCTGTTTTTGCTTCTTGTTTGTTTGTTTTTATGTTGGGAATGATTACCTTCATAGTTCTAAACAACATATTCATGCAACAATTTCTTATTCCAGTGATTTTTAGATCATAGCTAATTATTCTCAACTGAAATAGCTGAGTAAATTCATGTCACTAGAATTCTGTTTTACCCTATTAATCCCCAAAGTTGGCCAGTTATTGCTTTTGTTCTAAAACCACATTTACATTTTCCTGGGATTTTTTTGTTGTTGTTGTTCTACATGTTAAATTTAAAAATTGAAAGTAAAAAAAAATTAAAGTCCTTAGAGTTAATTTAATCCCATTTAATTACAATGTTATTCAAAGTATTTTAAATACAGGCATGGGGAAAAGTAGGTTTACAGCTGTTTGTATGGAAAATAAAACACTGGTTAATAAGTAACAACACAAGAATAGAAACTGTTTCACATACTCACAACCAAAAACCTACTTTTACCCACCCCTGTATTAGGCAAAATAGATGATGACTTTTTATACTTACCAGTTCATAAAATTTATGAAAATGTTGGTAGCTTTATATTTGAATTGTCTTCTATTTTTCAAGTAATCAGAAAAAATATGATACTTTCATCCTTATATCACTAACTTATCCAGTTTATAATTATACCAGTCCAATGTTGTAATATGAACTGATTACTTTTGTTGCACAGATATCCTAATATATAAAAAGCCAGGGGCCGTCGTGACCTAAACTGGATGGACGACCAAACAGCAGGCTGCTGGCAGGAGGGAGCTCCCGCCAGGCCCCGACCTGGGCCCCGGCCAGGGCGCGGTGGAACTCTGGGTCTCACACAATCAGGGGCGTGGCCAGCCTTCAAACTGGACCCTGATAGGAGGGAGGAGGGAGCCCCATTCCTCACAGAATCAGCCATTGGACAGCTTGCTGTCAGCAGTCTGCCAGCCAGGAATCCCATTCACCTGCACCCAGGACCCTGACAGGAGGAAGGAGGGAACCCCATTCCTTGCAGAAGGAGAGGTTGTTCTGATTCCAAGAATTGATTTGTCCCTATCTGACACTGGCTTCCCATTTAAATTAATTTGAAGATAGTTTCCCGTGATGCCAGCATTTGCGATGACTGTTAATAAATCACAAGAACAAACTCTAAACAGAGTAGGAATATTCCTGCCTGAACCCGTTTTCGCACATGGTCAGTTATATGTTGCTTTCTCTCAAGTTCGAAGAGCGTGTGACGTTAAAGTTAAAGTTGTAAATACTTCATCACAAGGGAAATTAGTCAAGCACTCTGAAAATGTTTTCACTCTTAATGTGGTATACAGGGAGATATTAGAATAAGCATAATCAATTTATCAGTCATTGTTTGTATCAGTGTTGTTTTTACATCATGTTTTTGTTGTTTTTATAGCATGTCTTTGTTGTTGTTATATCTTGTGTTTATTAATAAATTTATATATTATTTTCATATACATTTTACTAATTTTCTTTCATCTCTGACACTTCTATTATAGAGAAAGGGCAAATAGCAATATTAAAATATTCTAATTAAATTTTCATAAAATTTATGAAAATGTTGGTAGCTTTATATTTGAATTGTGCATGAATTTCATGCACTGGGCCACTAGTTATCTTATAATTTATTGTTACTGTATCATCAACATGAAGACTATATTATCCTCTTTCAGTTACTTTTTTGTTCTATAGTAAAAGTTCAGTTTTTTCAGATGTGATATATGGAAGGTAAACTTTCAAAGTATATATATTTAATTTCAACAAACTTTATTCTGTTTGAAAGATATTTCTCCTCCACATCACATCCTACATTCATAATCTTTTTCTTCTAAAAACGTTGGCAACACAACTTCACTGTGGCTTAGTATTCAGTGTTGTGTGTGAAATTCCTATTGATGTTGTAAGAAATTACTACAAATTTAGCAGCTTAAAACAACATGAAATTATTTAATCACCTTTCTGTATACCAAAAGTTAGAAGGGTTGACTGGTTTCTCTGCTCTGTGTTCAGAAGCCCAAAATCAATATTGGCAGGGCTGAGTTCTTTTCTAGAGCTTATAAGGAAGATTTGCTTCAAAGCTCAGTTTGTTAGCAGAATTTGGTTCTCTGTGTGTATAGGACTGAGGTTCCAATTCCCTTGCATGCTGTCGGCTGGGTTTGTTCTCAACTTCTAGAACTCGTCTGTCCCCACTCCTTAGATATGGGCCCTTTCTCTACCTTCAAAGGCCGCAATGACACATGGAATCTTCCTCATTCTTCCAGTCTCTCCAAACTCTCCTTCTGCCATATCTTTCCTGTCTCTTATATGGCATCTCTCTGATTAACTCGTCTGCATTCTGTGTTTTTCAGGGCCCATACATTTAGATTGGGCCAAGGTAGATAATCCAAGATAATTTCCCCATCTCGAGGTCTATAATCTTAATCATATCTACAAAGCCCCTTTTGCTATGTAATACATTCACCTGTTCTGGGGATTAGGCTAGGGCAGTGATGGCGAACCTATGACACTCGAACTCATTTTTTTGGTTGATTTTTCTTTGTCAAATGGCATTTAAACATATAAAATAAATATCAAAAATATGTCTTTGTTTTACTATGGTTGCAAACATCAAAAAATTTCTATATGTGACACGGCACCAGAGTTAAGTTAGGGTTTTTCAAAATGCTGACACACCAAGCTCAAAAGGTTCACCATCACTGGGCTAGGGCCATCTTTTGAAGGGGGCATTATTCAGTCCCTCTGGCCCCCAAAGATTCACATTCATGCCACATGCCACATGCAAAACACATTCACCATATCCAATGTTCCCAAAGTCTTCCTCCAATGCAGCATCAACTCAAAGTGCAGAAATCTCTAAATCTCATCAGTTTTAAATCCCCCCCAAATCTCATGATCTAAATCATCTAAATTAGGCATGGATGTGATCTGGGCATAATCCATCCAGGGATAAAATTTCTTTCCATCTGTGAAACTAGAAAGCAAGTTATGTTCCCACCATACAGTGGTGAGACAGGTGTAAACTAATAATTACAGATATTCTGCTTCAAAAAGGGAGAAAAATGGAAGAAAAAATGGGCCCAAATCAAATTTGAAATCCACCTGCACTAACCACTAGGTTTCCAGACCTGGGAAAAATTTTCTGTGGTTCTCAGCTCCGCCCTCTGGGCTCCAAGCTTTGCCCCCTCTGATTTACCCTTCTTCTTCTTTTTTTTTTTTTTTTTTTTTTTTTTTTTTTATGAACAGTAGTATATGTTTGCAGCTGAGTAGTTTCATCAACATGTTTCTTGACAGATCATTTGGGAGGAAGACGTCCAATAGCCAGCATTTCTTCATTTCACCCCGTCTCTGTCCCTTTCCGTCCAGGCTGGCAGTATTGTTGCTGGTCTAAAATTCTCAACAACTTTGTGAGAGTCTTATCTATGTCACAGGGATTCACTCCATTAGATAAGAAGCTCCTCCACGGATCTTTCCTAGACAACAGTTTCTCTATTTTTGGCTGTTGCTCAGATGGCTGAGGGGACCTTTAATCTCCTCAGAAGCCTTTTGTATAATTGAACACGCTGACCTTGCAAGCTTTCAGAGGCGTCAGAATGGTCGTAAGCCACACCCTCGAGTGTTTTGTTTTGTTTTCTCTGGAACGAGCCTTCCTGGCAGCAATGTTTTAAATCTCTCGCTCTCTTGGTACACTAAATTTTCCAAATCATCAAATCATGGATCCTTATTGTTTCAGTTTTCTGAATTTATCTTTCTCTTTTTGTGTTTTAGTCTAGGCAATAAGAAGAAACCAGGTAACACCTTAAACATTTCGCTGGGAAATCCCCTCAGCTTATAGAGCCAACTTCACCACTGAACCACTTCTGCTTTCCATGTAACTGCAGGACACAATCCTGCTAAGCTTTCTCATACTATATGTCATGTTTCCAATTTCTATGAACACATTTCTCATTTCTTTCTGAGCCCTTAGCCACAGCCTCTGGCATCCTATGCAAGGCAATCTGGGCTTTTTCTATCATCCCTCTCAAAATTCTTCCAGCTTCCCCCTACTGCCTACTAGCACAGCACTTCTATATTTCTAGACAATTGTTATAGCGCACTCAACTTCTAGTACCAAAATCTATATCCATTTTCTTTAGCTGCTGTAAAAAATTGTCACAGACACAGTGGCTTAAAATGGCACCCATTAATTATCTCATAGTTCTGTAGGTCAGAAGCCTGGGTTGGTTCAATTGGTTTCTCTGCTGTGTCCTGAGGCTGAAATGAGGGTATTGGCTTTGATTATTAAAGCTGATAATGAATAACAGCATACAGTTTCATGTGACTGTGGAAGTGAGATTTCTGTTTTCTTGCTGGCTGTTAACCGGAGATTCTTAGAGGCTACCTGAATTCCCTGGCTCATGGCCCTTTTCTCCATCTTAAAATCTTAAAATCTAGCAACAGTGAGAGAATTCTTCCCATGATTCTATTTCTCGGATCTGCTTCATCTTTGTGGCCAACCCTTCTGTGTTCTGTGATTATACGGGGTCCACTTGGATGACCCAGGATAACCTCCCTGTTTAAGGTAAGCTGATTCATAAATTAGTCCCATGTGCAAAGTCCCCTTTGCCATGTAATGTAGCAGATTTATGAGGCATAAATGAGGCATAACATCAAGGGAGAGCGTGGGGGTCAAAATCCTGCCTACCTCAGTGATGTTCATATTCTCCTCATTTCATGAGGGCTTAAGTTTTTTATCCTCTATGAAACCTCTTTGAATACTCCATATATCTGTTGTACTCTAAAATTTCAAAAAGATATGTCTATACGTAGCTTCTTTTGCTAGACCCTTCCAATCTGAAACCATGGTTTTCCTCCACGTTGGAGAAATTCCTTCAAGGAATGCTTTGATAATTTATCATTTCCTCCACTTCCACCTTTGTTTTCCTTTTTTGTTTTTTCCCTATCAGGTTTACAGGCAGTGGACACTGATCCTTCTACAGAACATTTTACACTCTTGTCACCTTCAATTTCAAGTTTGACCAGGAGGCAAAATTCTTCTTAGAATGAGTGCATGCAGCTTAATTAGACAAATTGCAGCTCCTTCCCTCTGACTCTCAAAAGTATTAAGGCTCGCTCACATCCATCTCAATAGCTCATTCAATGTCTTTAGAAAGCAGATCATGATATTTGTGGGCAAACACCACCATTACATATACAGGAATGGGGATGACCATATTTCTGCCAATAATCTTCTTTCATCCTCTGGGAATTTCTGGTGTTTTCATTCTGCTTCTCTCTGAACTCTCCATAAACAAAACCAAGATCATCAAAGGATCCTATTGGAAGAACAGTTCCCACCTCTGTTGAGGTCTGTTTTAGAGCCTGCTCTGAAGGCTCTCCCAATTCTGGCAGTATTCTAAATGGTGTATCTACCTTTTCATATATATATAATTTTAAGTCTGTTTTAATAACATCTCATTTTCTAGGTTTCATTACCTCTTGAATGTATCTTATTTTGTAGTTTTTATTTCAATTTCCATAGGTTTAGAGACAGTTCAGAAGTAAAATTTTGGCTTCAGCTTGCCGATTTGATCTAGAAGTCACACTCATACTCAGTATCAAGACAATTTTTCTCTTGCTGTAAATTATTAGTGTTGCAGAAACAGTTTTTGAAATTAGTGTTTCAACTTTAATATTTTTTTTCATTTTATATTTGCTACAATAGTGATTTCACATAATTATAACTTAGGATTTATTTAGAAATAACTTACAGAAATACAAAATTAGCACTGGCATCCAAATTGTGTTCACTATTTTTTAAAGGTAAAGATAATAAAATAGTGATCTCTAGAGAATTTGCTAATTTTCTAGAGTTATTTTATGATTGAGCTGGTAAAACAATATAAAATTAGAGGTCAAGTGAACAAAAAAAACAACTAGAAAACAATTTCCAAATCATAGTGACCATCTGCAAAAAGAATTAGGCTTATGAATGTTTATATATTTATAGAGTATTATTTTTAAGCAAGGGAAAATTTTAAGTAATTAATGTATATATTTTAAAGGATTCATTTTTTCTTAGGGGTGTAGGAGCAGGTATATCAGATATGTATGATGAATAAAGTCTGGCATTACTTTTACATCTAACTAATATTAATAACATTATATTGTTTTTCTTCTAGTTGACATTGTTGAGAGTAAGGATCATTTATTCACTCCATGCAGGCTGCTTATCTCCAAAAGAACATAAGTATTTGCTTAATGAGGGGAAGGAACCAAGGAATAATGCATCCATTAACACCTCGAGTTATAAGAGAATGTTTCGATTGAATACATTAGATAACAAAGCAAATCAATTTAACCTAATGGTAAACTATAAGTACACATATCACAGAGAAAAGTGACACAGACGCTCAAGAACAGGCCATACAAATAAATACGTGGCTGCATAAAGGCTGAATGCTAACTATACATTATATAGACTATAGATTGCTCTAAAAACTGAAAATGATACTAATTAAACTTAAAATCAAAGGCCCACATGAAAATGGCAGAGATATTCTACAGAGAGTTCACTCATTCTTTAAAACCTACGCTAAGTTGATTAATACATTGGGCATTTGAAATATCTTGAAGCTAAGCAGAGAATTTCCTCAACAAAGGGTCCTAAAGTTTTCCAGGATTTTACTGGAACAAAGACTGTCTGCAGCCAGAGAAAATACAGTTTAAACAGCAAACTAGCAAATTCTGTTAAATATCATATTTCACATTGTTGTTTTCCCCTAAATGCTTACAGTGTTTTTTTTTTATTATGAAAAATGTATTGTAAGAAACTAGAAAACAGTTAACGAACAAAGAAAATATACACTCACCAAATATATCATTTAATTTTCCCTAATGAATCCTTTAGTGGTTGCCTTCATGAAGACTTTATAGGGTGGTGTGGAGGAAAGCCATACAGATTACTGGAAGAGAGGTTAGGCACTGGAGTGCAGCTGTGTGCATCTGCACCAAGCATCAAAACAATGCAAGATTCAAGCACTGGGTACTGGTGTACAGAAAGACTCATCCTTCTTCCTGTTCTGATAAGCTACCACGTACCAGGAGCTCCAAGTGGATCTGGTGAAAGTTACATGCAAAAGGAATAAAAAAAGCTCAACTCCTTCTCTTCCATCACTAGGAACAAAGTGTTGTTACAAGATGCTTTCACTTTTCCGGTTGGATTCCTCTCATAAGCAGGAATAGTATTTAAAGGAATTTCACAAAGTACATTCAAGAATTCACAGAAATTTGTGAAAGCGTGTCATATGAATCTATATTACAGGAGGATGTGAAAAAATTGGATCTCTCTCCTGGGATGTTTCTGCCACTTCCTGTTGAGCCATATAGTGAGTTCAGCATCATCGCTTAAGAAGCCATGTAAGAAAACTATGTTCCTTGTTAAGAACAGTACCTATTATGTTCTATTTCTCTTTATTTTTGTTATTTTTCTCTGGAAATGGCTCAGTGGGGTTCACATATCATAAATCAGTGTCATTGGTTAGTATATATCCCAGTCTTTTTTTAAATTAAGAAATTCTTGGTAACTATGAGTCTGTAAAGGAAATATCCTTGAAAACAGGAAACTGTGTAAATAATTCTGTGGCTGCAGTATCTCAAACCATGAGTTGTGATTGAAGAGACAGTTTTGCTAATGCTTTGATCCATCAATGTATTTAGAGTACAAACAACATTTCCTGCTTTTCTTTCTAAAGAGAAAACCAGACTTTCCGTGTAATCACAGAATACATACAAAATTATCCCAACGTCTGTGTATACTCATGCATATGTAGACACATGTTAATGGCTTCAAGGCATGTAAACACCTCATAAATAGACCCTGACTTCAGAAATATGCTTTCTTTTCAATGAGTTAAGGGAAAATCATTTTCCTAATTTGATGCACCAGTTTTTGAAACACTAAATGGGAACAAAAACAGTTGTGATTTGAATCAAAATGTTTTTACTCAAAACAAATGCCAGAACTTCAGTTGGCAATACACTGACTCTAATGAAAAGAAAAATATTCTATAACAGTTTTTGAACCAGATAAGAAAGTCAGTCTTAATATTTTAAAGTCAATATTAAATCTAACAAAGAGAATATTAACTAGAATGATTAGCCACCTTTATTTGTCAGATTTGAATTGAACTGATTTCCAGTAGTTTCGACATTTGAAGTAGGACATTCAAGTGAAAATAAAGTAATATAAAAAAAAAGAAATTAGAAAAAACATTGGAAGCAATGACATTAATGGCAGGCAGGTAGATGTTTGAGGGATGGAATGTAGGTCCATTTGAAGAATATATCACTCATTAGAATGCATACTTCCATTACAAACAAAGTTGTATCTTATAGTCACACATATTTTCCACAGAGTGAGATTCTGGCACATCAGTTGCCAAAGGAAATATCTCAGGCAGCAGCATATTAATTGTTTATTCTCCTAGTTTTAAGACCAAGCAGAGGGGCATAATTATGATTCGCTTCATCCAATGGCACCTTAAGCTATTTCTATGTGTTTCTTCCTGACTGTTGCTCTCTGGTATCATTGGTTTACATGTGACTTGGAAAAAACAAGACTCAAGTATTCACACAATGAAAGGAGTCTAACAATGGTTGCTAATTTGTCAAAGAATAAGTTTAAAGTGATAGAGATACAATACAAGGAAATTAGTCTCTCTTTTTTTTTTTTTGACAAATAACAGAATTTAACATTCAGTTACAACTCTCATTTGAGTGACCTAGAATCTGTTCTTTATAATGACAAATATGGTCATTCCTTCAATACTTTAGATCTCTACTGTCTTCCACTGATTACATTTATATGTGTGTGTATTTAGCAATACCTATTAAACTGAGAAAATATGTATGAAGAATAATAAAAGAATTTTTTATATTTGTCTCCCAGAGGCAATAAAATCAATATAAAGCAATGTGTTGAATGAGAAGTTGGGCTCCTTGGTCCCCTCCACTTGACATTTACAGTGTTTGATATGTCAACCATTCTACTCCATGTAAGTAAAACTGCATTCTTTAAAATTCTGTTTCCTACAATAAACAAAGATGCTGGGAAAGGAAAATGCTCATGGGTAATGACAAAGAGAGAAAGAAAGGAAGGAAGAAAAGATTATGTATTAAATTAAGAATTAGCCCTAGCTGGTTTGGCTCAGTGGATAGAGTATCAGCCTGTGGACTGAATGTTCTCAGGTTTGACTCTGGTCAAGGGCACATGCCTGGTTATGGGCTTGATCCCCAGTAGTGGGTGTGCAAAAGGCAGCCGATCAATGATTCTATCTCATCATTGATGTTTCTACCTCTCTCTCCTTTTCCCTTCCTCTCTGAAATCAATAAAAACATATTTTTTAAAAGATTTAAAAATTAAACAATAAGAGGCAAATAAAAGAGGAATAAAAGGACCAATGTAAAAGAGCTCTAATACTATAGTACTTAAAGAATTGAAAAAATAAGGATGTGTAATATTTTACTTATAAGAAAGAGAAATATTCATTATAGCCTTGGCCAGGTGGCTCAGTTGGTTGGAGCATCATTCCATACACCAAAAAGTTGCAGGTTTGATTCTGGTTCAGGGCATATAAGTGGGTTGTGGTTTCATTTCTTGGTCTGGGAGTGTAGGGGAGGCAATTGGTCAATGTTTCTCTTCTTCTCTCTCTCTCTCTCTCTCTCTCTCTCTCTCTCTCTCTCTCTCTCTCTCTCTCCCCCTAAAAATCAATAAGCATATCCTGGGGTGAAGATTAAAAAAGAGAGAGAGAGAAATACTCATTATAATACCCTGTGTCCACAAAGGAATGAGAAATGAGTGGTGTAATACACTGTTGGGGAGAATCTCTGTTGTTATAAACTTTCTGAGTTTTGGACAATAAATATCAAAAGCCTAAAGGTTTTATGTGGCCTTTTATCTTCTAAGTCCAATCCATGAGTTTAAGGAAATAAATCAGAAGTGAATGTAAATAAAGATGCATATATAATCATACATTTTTATATAGCAAAAATATAAATGAAAAATTTTACAAATAGTAAGACACGTAATTTACATTATACTTATTTGCTGTATTATTATAAAAACATTAAATTGTTCTATAGATGCATATTTAATAATCTGAAGTACTACTCATGGTATAAAATGATTTCTCCTTGGTAGTAGATTGTGGTTTTTCTTATTATTTTATTTGTGCTTATATGCACATACTAAATGTTTTAAAAATGATTAAGTGTATATTTACCAATATAAAATTACAATAAATATTACTTTGCAGAAAGCATGCTGTGGGTTTTTACTGTATTTGACCAAAATGGTTAGATTGTTAAAGACATGCATCTTTTCTTTAACTATTGAGTGGCATAGGAACAGTAAGCCCAATATTTAAGATGAGACTGCTTTGAGCTGTCACCGGGCATTTACCAGCAGAGTCCTGCTGGGAAATTCACTTGGGCTTCCTTGGTCTCCTTGGAGACAGGGGCAGTAGTCTAGTGGGTAGCTGTTATTAGTTTAGGGGACATCTATTGTCCTTTTTAGGAACAGCACCCAGATTTTATTTGGGAGAATAGTCCTCCCCCACTTGTTGGATGCAGTGCAGGTGGGGCTGGTGTAGCAGCTCCACACGCAGAAGGGCCCTGACTGACTGACTGACCAGGACATTCCATTCCCCTCCTACAGGGATTGCTCAAGACTGTGCAGCTGTAAGGCAAGACTTCCATGAAAATTATTGGGAATGAGGTGATCTCTTCCTGCTGCAGTTTCTAAACTGAGAGGTTATATATATTTAGCTGCTAGTAAAATCAACTAACAAAGGGAGAAGTAGAGCTCAGAGGAGAAAAAGAGCTAAAGCTAGAACTAGAAAGAGATATAGTTCAATATCTATAGCTAATATTCTCATGTATTCCTACCTGTCAATATATCTACATATGTCAACATATCTATCTATCTATCTATCTATCTATCTATCTATCTATCTATCTATCATCTATCTATCATCTATCTATCATCTATCTATCATCTTTCTATCCCTAATGAATAATATATCCTGATAATTATCTCTGGACACTTCAATTACTGTATATGAACCAATGAATTCTCTTTTGCTTAAGTCAGTTTTAGTTAGGTTTCTTCCATTTGCAAGAGACATCACCAATTCATCCACTCTCCTCACAGAGACACTGTGAAGATTTAATGAGATCATGTAACTTAAGTGCTTGGTTGAATGTCTTGTGCATACTAATCACTCACAATTACTAGCCAGTAATAATGCTGGGAGTAGTTATAATAATAATAGTCATGACATATATACACAGCAAGTAGTCTGGAGGCTATTAAATCTTCATCATGGAGTTTATCTTTGTTTAGAAAATAATCTGTTTAAACCTGGGAAAACATACTTTCTCTGTATTCCATTTTCACCCCTGTAGATTTCTGATAATAACAACACTCTCCATACTTACATCCCAGAAAATGTATAAAGATATAGTAATTTATGTCCTTCCTCCTCTATATTTGTCACTTGACATGCAATGCCTCCAGCCCAGCATTTACTTATTTCTGCAGATTAACATGTGTTTCTTAGGTTATCAACCACATTGGTTAATCTTGTGTCAACCACCACAATCTAGCACAATGCCTCACACATAATAGATATTGTAGGCAAAGTGACAGGCCCCAAGATGTCCACATTCTCATCCCCAGAGCCTGTGAATATCTTGTATCATGACAAACAAGAATTAAGGATGCAGATGGAAATAAGGTTGCTTATTAGCTGAACTTATAATAAGATAACTTTGGATTTTGGAAATGGGACTAATCTAGTCACATGAGCTTTTAAAAAGGGAAGAAGAAGGCCAAATCCTGGGTAAGAGAGATGTGATGAGCAAACGACTTGTTCCTCTACTGCTGACTTTGAACATGGGGGAAGACAACCACAAGCCAAGGAATGTATGTGGCTTCCAGAAGCTGGGGATATCCTTGGTGGACAGCAAGGAAACAAGGTCCTTGGAATTTGAAAGCTATCCACAAATTTCATAAAACTATTAGGCTGCATACCATTCTAATACCACAAGAGTAGACTAGAAATGATTCTGCCCACAATCTGGATGACCAGGAACCAGATCCTCTCCTGGAGCCTCCAGAAGGGACACAGCTGGTGGGCACTTTGATATCAGCCCATTGATATCCATGTCCCACCTATGGCCTACAGAACTGTGAGTAATGCATTTGTGTTGTTTTAAGCCACTAAGTGTGTGGCAATTTATTCAGGCAGCAATAGAAAACTAATGCAAGGGGTCTTCAGCAACTTTTTTGTTGAATGTGAGTAGACATGCAAGAGAAAATACTTAGGAGAAAGAATACAGAACATAAATTTTAAATACATCCTCCATCTGTATTCTTAGACTTTTCTCTGTAGTATAGAGGCATTTTATAATGAAATCAGGAAGAATTTACAACCCTCTAGAGTCAAGCTTGAGAAATGAAAAAGTCACAAGAGGAGGTGGGCTACTCCAGTTACAAAAAAAATCTTGTGAAGAGTACAGAAGACCAATAAGCTAGGTCAGAAGTCTGATGTATGTTGGCTTCTACTGCTGGCCTTCATGTGAACTTGGTGAAGCTACCTAATTTCTCTAATCTTTAGTTTTCTTATGTATTAGATGTAATCGTTAAGTATCCTGTTGGAAAAATATGAGTCAAGAAAGCCCCGCCTGCTACTTCATTCCTACAGACAGTTTTTAAGTGGTCACCATATCTATCATCCCCAATGAACCAGGCCAAGAGATCCCAATTCTCCTTAGCAGTCCAGGCCCAATAGTCCATGGAGCCAACGTGAAGCCCACTGAAGAGAGCTGGATAACAATGTGTGCCCTTTCGGCTCTAAAACTCCCTGACTTTACATATGGAGTTTCTCCTCATTATATGCTCACATTTGCTTCTTTTAGTGCTCATTGATGGAGCTCATGATGTTTAATAAATCTGATGTTTTTATCGATAAAAGTTTCTCCATGTTTTTAAAAGTTATCTCTTTGTGGAAAAACAGTAATAGAAATGAACAGAGAAATAAAGCATTCTTTTATAAGGATTAAAACTTGGAATTTGAAAGCTATCCACATATTTCATAAAACTATTAGGCTGTATCTCCTCCTAATACCACAAGAGTAGGCTAGAAATGATTAAGATAAACACATTCCCAAATAAAAGACAATTTATCTGGATATAGCTTTTTTGGCTTGATTTTTTTGAAAACCTCTTTCTCTCCCTTCAATAGACTTGATTTTTTTAGAGCAGTTTTAAGTTCACAGCAATATTGAGCAGAAAGTACAAAGAGTGGTTAGATTTTCCCAAATAAAAATTCACTAACTGAAGTTTCCTGAGATGAAGGGTTTTCTGGCTCAGTTTTAAAATCTTCTAATTATTAAACCATGAAAACTTGGATACAGTGCACAAAACAGCATTGCAAATTGATTGTGGTTCTAAATGTCTTCAGAAGGAGAGTCATCAAATTAACAAAAATAATTTTATTTTATAATTTAAAATGATCTGTATGGGTTAATGCTCTCTTCTTCATTATTATTATACATAATTATTATCCTGTCTAAATCCTCTTGGCTGAGCTCTCTTGTTGCCCTTATAATTCCTTTTTATTGCTCCCTCTCCTCTAATCCTCTAAAACTTTTGAAGTATGGGAAATTTGTCTTCATAGAAGAGTTAGACATTATTCTATTCTTGAACACACAAATAGAATATATTTAGTCCAAAATTGTTAGGCATTGCTAAGAGCTGCTGTAACAAAGTACAACAGACTGGGTGGTTTAAACAACAGAAATTTATGATATTATGGTCTGGAGGCTGGAAGTCCAAGATCAGGGCATTGGTGAGGTTGGTTCATGCACAGCCATTTTTTTTTCCCTGTGTCTCTTCACATTATCTTCCCTCTGTGTGGGCCTGCATGCCCAAATTTCCCCTTCTTATAAATATATTGTTGGAGGATAAATTGTGTGCCCTAAAATTGATATATTGAGCCCTAGCCGGTTTGGCTCAGTGGATAGAGCGTTGGCCTGTGGACTGAAGGGTCCTGGGTTCTATTATGGCCAAGGGCACATGCCTGGGTTGCTGGCTCGATCCCCATTGGGGGGTGTGCAGGAGACAGCCAATCAGTGATTCTCTGTCATCATTAATGTTTCTATTTCTCTCTCCTTCTCCCTTCCTCTCTGAAATCAATAAAGAAATATATTTTTTAAAAATTGATATATTGAAGCCCTAACTTCCTTAAAGTACCTCAGAATGTGACCATATTTAGAGAGAGGGCCTTTAAAGAAATGGTTAAGTTAAAATGAGGTATTTAGGGTAGATCCTCATGCGATCTGATTGGTGTCCATATAAACGGAGGGAAAACGAGGTCTTTAGAGTGGACCTGGTCCAATCTGATTGGTGCCCACATAGAAAGACGAAATTTGGGCAAACATGTAGATACCAGAGGCACACACACAAAGGGAAGACCATGTGAGACACAGCAAGAAGGAGGCACAGGAGAGAAACCTGCAGATAAATAACTCTACCAACACTTTAATCTTGGTCTTCGGGCCTCCAGAACTGGGAGACAGTAATTTATGTTGTTTAAACCACCCAACCCATGGTATCTTGTCATGGCAGCCTAGCAAATCAATATATACATTAATCAGTATTGGATTGGGACCCACCCTAATGACCTCATTTTAACTTAATTGCCTCCATAAAGACCCAATTTTCAAATTAGATTACATTCTGAGTACTGGGGGTTAGGATGTCAGCGTATGAATTTGGGGGATAGGGATCACACTCGACCCATGACACTCAATTTGGGATACCCATTTAAAATGTAAATTCCAGAGAAACTAAGATGGCGGCATAGGTAAACACTGGGAAATTGGCGCCTCACACAACAATTGAAAATTACCGCAAAGGACAGAGCAAACATCATCCAGAACAACAGAAAGGCTGGCTGAGTGTAAATTCTACAACTAGAAGGAAAGAAAAGCACGCTGAGAGCCAGAGGAGCTGCAGAGGTGAAGTGCAGAGGTACAAGTGCAGAGGTACGGCGGCTCGCGCGCTCGAGGAAAGGGGGTGGCACCTGAGGACGCGGCTGTCTTTTTGAATCACAAGCTCCCGACTGCTCTGAACTCCGGTTCCGGGAAGTCTCTGGGGACCCAGGACTCATACGGGGAGAAGCTGGTCTGTCCCGCAGCGGGCAAACTTGAAGGCGGCTTTCCCTCAGAGGTGCTTGCAGCAATTAGCGGGTCACTGAGACCCGCGACTCCGGGCGGAGAATCAGCCATAGCTCCTTGATCCGCCCTTTGATTCCCTGAGACCCCGCCCCACCCAGGCTGTGGCAGAGGCTTTTGCATGTGAATGTACCTAACTGCAGCCTAGCCAGGCAGACCCAGAACTTCCAAGAGAAGGCCCAAGGCCCCGCAGCGGCTTGCATTGCTTCACAGCTGAGCCTCTTCGTGGCTCCTGCTGTGTGGCCTCAGGCAGAGGCTGAATTAGCACCTCCTTAGATCCAGGAGCCACTGTACCCAGTGGTCAGAGGGGGACCATCCAGATTGCAACTCCTCAGATCCATAAGGGACACACTCAGGGAGCAGACTCAGTGAGCACCAAAGCCCCACTGAAGCAAGTCTTGCCCCAGAAGGGTGTCTTCAGCACAGAAGTTCTCCCACTTTAGACACAGCTGATTCTCACAGCCAATTGGCCTGGAGGTCAATTCCTCCCAGTGATCCTACAACAACCAAGGCACCAAGAGTGCACCAAGAGTGTCCACCTCAGGTAACTGGGGAGGCTGAGCTACTGGGCCCTACAGGACACCTGGCGCGCAGGGCCACTCTATCAACACAGGGAAGCTGCCAAAATGCGGAGACAAAGAAACAGGCCACAAATGGCAGAAATGGAGGAAAGCAAACGATTGGATATAGAGTTCAAGGCCACGTTTATAAGGTTTTTCAAGAATTTTATGGAAACCGCCGATAAATTTAATGAATCCCTCAATAAGTATAGTGAGACCATGGAGGACATGAAAAAGGACCAACTAGAAATTAAGCATACACTGACTGAAATAAAGAATAATTTACAGAGATCCAGCAGCAGACAAGAGGATCCCAAGAATCAAGTCAAAGATTTGAAATACAAAGAAACAAAAAATACCCAACCGAAAAAGAAAAAAGAAAAGAGATTCCAAAAATATGAAGATAGTGTAAGGAGCCTCTGGGACAACTTCAAGCGTACCAACATCAGAATTATAGGGGTACCAGAAGGAGAGAGAGGGCAAGATATTGAAAACCTTTTTGAAGAAATAATGACAGAAAACTTCCCCTTCCTGGTGAAAGAAATGGACTTACAAGTCCAGGAAGTGCAGAGAACCCCAAACACAAGGAATCCAAAGAGGACCACACCAAGACACATCATAATTAAAATGCCAAGAGCAAAAGATAAAGAGAGAATCTTAAAAGCAGCAAGAGAAAGACAGTCAGTTACCTACAAGGGAGTACCCATACGACTGTCAGCTGATTTCTCAACAGAAACCATGCAGGCCAGAAGAGAGTGGCAAGAAATATTCAAAGTGATGAATAGCAAGAACCTGCAACCAAGATTACTTTATCCAGCAAAGCTATCATTCAGAATAGAAGGTCAGATAAAGAGCTTCACGGATAAGAAAAAGCTAAAGGAGTTCATCACCACCAAACCAGCATTATATGAAATGCTGAAAGGTATTCTTTAAGAAGAGGAAGAAGAAAAAGGAACTCTTACCATTTGCCACAGCATGGATGGAACTGGAGAGCGGATAAATACCACATGATCTCACTCATTTGTGGAATATAATGAACAACATAAACTGATGAACAAGGACTGATCCAGAGACGGAAAGGCATTGATTGGACTGTCGGGACTTGGAGGGAAGGTAGGGGAGGGTGGGGGTAAGGGGGAAAGATCATCCAAAGGACTTATATGCAAGCATATAGGCCTAATCAATGGACATGGACAACGGGGGGGTGAGGGCATGAGTGGGGGGGGGGAGTTAGAGGGTAACGTGGGGACAAGGACACATATGTAATATCTTAATCAATAAAAAATATATTAAAAAAAATAAATAAAATAAAATGTAAATTCCATAAGGTAAGATATCACATCATTTATTGGGCTTTTTTGTAAGTCCCAGCATTCCAGGTGAGCAAGCAAGGCACAGAAGGATGGTCTGACCTTGATTCAACACGAGTCAATATAATTCATGTGACAGGAGGATGGAATGTGAGGGACAAATGGCTTTAAAATGCAATATTGATATTCTTATTGACTCCAAAGGGGAGACGTTTTGCTACAGTGCATCTAACTGTCAACCTTTTTTTTTTTTTTTTTTGCGTGAATACTAATATCTCTGGCTGATGGAATCAGGCAGAAAGCACCTGTTGGCCCTGCAGGGCATCACCTGCACCCTGCCTTCCCGGACTTCTCCGCCTCCTTGGAGGGCCGCTTCTCACTTATAACAAGGACCGCCACAGATTCATTTGGGCTGTCACCCATGAATTAATTCATTCCATATTTGTTTATTGAGCACTATGTGTCAGACACTTCTGTGGGCACTGAGGATGCAGCCATCAACTGCAGAGAGCTCACCCTAATCCAACTCCCTGTGAGATGGAGGACACTGGCCAGCTGCCTTGTAAGTAAGTGCTGTGCAGCACAGTAGGTGCTAAGCAGCTGGAAGCACTGGATGCTGTGTCTTATATGCTCCCAGCCCAGAGCTGGGGCATCCGGGAAGGCTTCCTAATGGAATGCCAGGTGCTGAAGGATTCGCCAGGTGAAGACTTGAGGGAGGAGCATGTGCCAGGCAGAGGGAACTAACACATTGGCTGGCATTTGAAGTGCTGGATTCCAAAAGGGAAATGGTGAGGCTGGTGGGGGATGGTGGAGCAACAAGGGGCAGATCCAGCCTCATGAAGGAGCTTAGGGACCCTCCTGAGGACATTAGGACTTTGAGAGAAGGACGCTCTTCGTGCCCAGAATGGGCTGCATGGCAAATATCTTCCAGCTAGTCCACTTCCACTTCTTGATATCCTGTTTATCCTCCAGAAAACATCATGAGTATAGGAAATAACCTCTGCCGAACTGAATTTAATAACTGAAGATAAGAAATCACCAAAACAGCCATCAGTTAGGAACTGATTAAATTGTGATAAGTCTCCAACTAATAACTGCCTGCTGGAGAGGGGAAAGAGTTGGCTTAATTTTCACTCTTTAGTATCTTTCAAATTCTGTGACATGTGCATGTATTGCCAAATTAGATTACAAAAGATTTTCAAAAATAAGTAAATCCAATTTATTTATTTCAAGGGTATTAATACCAGTTACTTAAGTTCCAGTGATATTGGTGTGTCATATGACGTAGCTCCTATTCATGGAGGTGGCAACTCTATTTCCAAACTAAAAAATCGAAAAGCAGGGAAGGTGAGAGGGAGTTAGGGGCACAGTTAAAATAAATGCTCAAGTAGTGAAAAGGTCTATCAAACATATTGGAAGGTATTACATGCAAGAGAAAAGACAGCTATTAAGAACTATATTGGCTTTGTATCCAGTTCCTAAATACTGGCTTTTAAAATACAATATTGTTGGTAGAAATGTTGATTTATTGCCTTATATGCACATATATCAGACTTTAGAAGAGATCAGAGATAACAGCCTTTGGCTCTTCATAGTTCAAAACGAGACTCTATATTTTTACATGATCTCCGTAAGAAGAATCCATGATGCAATAAGAAACAGATCCTATCTCAGAACAATTATTTCCCTTGTGGTTGGAGTTACTTTCATTTCCCTTGCAGTGTTTCCAAAGTTGGAAGGAGGGAGTTGGACTTCCTGGGGCTTTCCAAGCCCACATACACAAAGAAAGGCTGACTCATGACAAATGCTCCCAGTCAGCCCCAATAAAGCTTTTCCCCCTCTGATAGTGACACGTTGGGCAAAGGAGGGGCTGACAGTGCAGTTACCAGGACCCTGCCTTAACAGGAGGAATCAGAGCCTGTGGTGAAGCCAGCGTGCTCAGACTCCCTGCCTGATTTGATCATCCTTTTGACAGCACAAATTGGTCGCTGAAGGGATAATGTATCACATTTGGAAGGTAATGCAACCCAAAAGGTAATAAAGGCATAAAAATGTTGTCTTAAAATAGCATCCTAGAAGTTTCATATAACCGGGCTTTGTAATTCCAAGCTTTCATTTGGGGAGGTTACTCATTTATTCCATCTATGCTGCTCTTCTTAAATTGGATTCCCTCCTGTTTTTCTTGTGTGTGTTTTTTTTTAACTGCCTTTATTAATTTTAAAGCCACACTTAAAAACTGATTTTCAGCCCAGTGGGTGTGGCTCAGTGAGTGAGTGCTGACCTATGAACCAGGAGGTCACAGTTCAATTCCAGGTCAGGACACATACCAGGGTTGTAGGCTTGATCCCCAGTGTGGGGCATGCAGGAGGCAGCTGATCAATAATTCTCTCTCATCATTGATGTTTCTATCTCTCCCTCTCCCTTCCTCTCTGAAATCAATAAAAAATACATAAAAAAATCACACACACAAAAAACTGATTTTCAATTTTTAAATCTCAAATATTTCCTGTTATAATTACCTACAGTACTTGTGAAATTCAACTGCATTGATTATCCTATATAATAAAGAGGTAATACGCAAATTAAACCTCACACCCTCACAAGATGGCTGCCTACAACCAGGCTGGCAGGGAGGTTAGTGAGGGACGATCAAATGACTGAACGAGCAGGCTGCATGGGGTGACCAGGCCAGCAGGGGGGACAGTTGGGGGCAACCAGGCCAGCAGGGGGGCAGTTGGAGGTGATTAGGCTGGCGGGGGGGGGGGGCAGTGAGAGGCAAATAGGCTGGCGGGGGGGGGGTCTGTTGGGGGCAACCAGGCCAGCAGGGGGGGCAGTTAGGGGTGACCAGGCCTGTAGAGGGAGGCAGTTGGGGCAACCTGGCTGACAGCGGGGGGGAGTTAGGGGTGACCAGGTTGGCAAGGGGGGGCAGTTAGGGGCAACCAGGCAGGCAGGCAGGTAAGCAATTAGAAGCCTGTGGTCCAGGATTGTGAGAGGAATGTCCGACTGCTGGTTTAGACATGAATTTCGTGCACTGGGCCTCTAGTATATAAATTATTATGTGTGCTTACATATAAATTAACTATATGTGATATAGTATATATGGCTGTATGTCTCCAAAGCACAAAGAGAATACTGTAGAATATGAAAATGATTTCTAAAGAAATTTCAAAAATTATTTTGAACAGTGACTGCATTACAGGTATAAAAACTGAGTTTCTAAATTTTACTAATTTGAAGAGAACTGTACACGGAAGATGTGCTAATATTCTTCCTGTAAAAAGCAGACATTATGATTATCTGATAAATTAGAAATGACGAGTACCAACAACAATCTCTTTGGGTAATTTCAAGCCAAACCATCAAAAAATACCACATAAATTATTTGCCCACGGGACACAAACATACATTTATAGCTGAACACAAGTTAGAAGGTCATTTAAATTCACAGATATTATTTACAGGAACATTTAGAAACTGTGGTGCTTTGTCCTTACCTTCACGCTAATATGTTTGCAAGTATGCAATCTTAACGACTTATTCACTGAGCTGACTGAAAAATTTAGCCAGCTAAGCACATTTTCCAGACAATAGTGAGCCAGACAGTTCTTCTTTCTTTAACCAGAAAAAGATGTTCTAGGTAGAAAATACTTGTCACTTTCATTTTCAGTGTGATGTCCTGACCCCAGGCCATGGTGTTAAACTGTTGAAAACAGCCTTGCACAGACTGCAGGCTATGGGTCGATAATGTTCACCAACTGATGGACTTTCTCCAGCTGTTCTGCAGTCTGGAAACATTTGCTTACAGGTTAATTTCAGGATGGACTGACTGGTCATTTCCTGTTCCACTGGTGATTCAAAACACTGGACTAATAGCCAGGAAATGGGGATCTATTAACAGGTTGTGGGTGGGGACCGGGCTCTGTTTAATCCTACATAAAAGCAACATCAGACTAGATGACCTGCACTTTGGGCTTGTTCTGAAATTGACTCACTCTATGACCCTGTGAGATAATTGCCGTGTCCAAAGCAGTTCAAAAGAGCTACAAGGTGGGGATCAATGCTTCACAGAAGTGATTAATTGTAGAAAAAGTAGGTAAATGTCTTTATTGAGTAAGATTTCACCTGTTCTTGGAAATCCTTCTTTGCCTAATTTATCCTTCTTAAATTGACATTCCAGAATGAGAGCTCTTCCTTTGGCTTATTTCAACTGCTATCAGGCCACTTGGAAGCACTTCTGAGTCTTACTGGGCAAGTAGAGTTCTGGGGAACCTATGCAATAATGTAATGACGTAATGGCGTAATGACGTCATGATGTGTGGCTCATCCCTGCCCTTGCTCTAGAGAAGATCTCTAAATTTTGATTCAATTTCCACCTAAGCATAGACTAACCAACTCATGATCCAGGTGCCCTGCATTGCTCCTCTGTTCCGGTAGCATTCAGTAGTTCTGGCTGGAGCTAAGGGTGTTGTCATTCATTCCTAGACAGTTCACTGGGGATGTGCTTCACACAAAGTTCAGTGTCGCTTCTGTGGCAAGTTACCAGGCAATTGTGGGCCCATGTTATTAGGATCCTCCTTAGACGGCATCAAAGAGGACAGCTTCCTTCTCAGTCTACCTCTGTGCTCACTTTCCTGGTGACAGGTCAGGAAATGGCCGCAGGCTCAGACCTTCATGGCCCCATGGAACAAAGAGCAAGCTCACCAAACATTTTTTCAGAGCTGAACCCACTCCAGGCCATGCAACTGCCCCGGGCAGGTTGTCTCAACTCTCCCTAGTCTAATCCCTTTCATTTCTCCTCTAGGTTGGGTATAGAGATGAAAGGAGGAAGGACAACTTGAATTATGTTAAGATTTCCCCCAAGGTTTGTCCAAGTGAACAGGCTTGGAAGGGTATGGTCCACATTATCAGCAACCCTGGAGGTAGGTAAGTCCGACATCTGCTATTACTTGTGAACAACCACATATTCTTCCTGGCTCTGCAGCAAAGATCATTCAGGATGACTTAAAGCCAGATGGCTTCCTACCACAACACAGGCAAGCATGGCGTCTGCATTCTCCCCTGGAGCTACGGCACTCCGTCCTTCCACGAGCACCGCCTGCTGGACCAGAGAAACTCACATTGCACTGAGGGTTCTGCTCCCAACAACCTAGAGGACTGAGTATTCCAGAGGCTCAGCACTGTTAGCCACTTGTAGAGACAAGGAAATGAAACCCGACTGGGTGTGACTTCTCCAAAATTCATAGCTATTGGCAGCGTTCAGACAACTTAATTTGTTCCCCAGAGCTCTTCTCCTGCGTTATGTCCCTGCACCAAGGCAAACTTGAGCTGTTGGGAATGCATTCGCAGATGGAATCAGGAAAGACAATCTTGAGTATGAATGGGCTGAAATCAGGTCTAAATATATGAAGTTGAATAAACCTCAGTATTTTAATGGGTGAAGATGTCCCAAACACTTGAAATTACTACATTCTACTTTTTAAAATAACCTCTTTTAATATCTCTTTATTTTATTCTGATCATACTATCTCCCTTCGCATTTTTCTTTTGGATTAAAATTTTAATTTATTTATGAAAGTATTTTGTATGACTTCAAATTGTACTATAGCTAAAGTGTCATTTCAGCAAATGACACTTCAGTTACAGCACACATACCTTTTTTCAGAACACCCCTCATTTCAGAAAATAATAAAACATAGTCACACACTGAGGAAACACAGAGATTAAAAATAGCATAGATGTACAAATTTAAATCTACAGGTAGCAGTTTTTTCTATTAAAATACCCCTTTAATGAGAAAATCTTTTACGCTATCTTTTAAAATTATTTATCATGACTCCCTAGTGATGGATTCTGGAAATGTTCTTTCATAGTCGTGAACTCTCTCATGTTAATTATTCGACATCAAACATTAAAATCTTCCTTTTTAATCTGATCAATATGCATGTCAAATTATTTTCTCTTTTTTTTTTTCTCAAAGGATTACTTATTTCTCTTGCCTATAGGCAATAATCTCCTTAGGGTCCTCTGCAGTAGCGCATATTGAGCCACCAGGGGGCGTGCGTCCTCCAGCACATCATTACCAGGCCTGTCAGTAAAATACAGCCCACAGTATTTTCCCAAGATGCAGAAACATAACCTTATTCTTGTCACAGCTAAAAAAATGAAATGCCGAATTTACATAAAATTATCAAAATATGTTTTATCTCAATTTTCAGTAACCCCCAGCAGACCAACTTTTACTCTTTCAATAATTTTTCTATGAAAAATATAGCAGCAAATCATGCCAATTCCATTGTACCTATCAATCAAATGGTAATTTTCATAATGTGTGTTACCATAGCACCCACAGCCTGTGATATTCTGCCACTTCTGTTTTCTTAACGTTGGGGTCCTATTGCAGGTAAGCAATCAAGGATTCCTCCAGGGGACTGGAGAACAAGGAAAGGAGTGTGTAAAGGGGAACCCGAATAATCACCTCAGTGATGGGTTGACAACACAGAATCCACCGACGACTCCACCCCCTCACTTTAAAGATAAGGAACCAAGTTTTTAAACTAGGAGTGCATTATGCGAACTGAGTTTGCGAACACAGCCCACCTTGGAAAACTTCAGCTCAATAATGACTGACAGTAAGTGACAGTTTCCCCCTGACAGCGCCTCAGAGTTCCTCCCTAATTAATTCCTAAAACACTCCTTCAGCAATGTGTCAGCTTTATTCTTTAAAAGAAAATCCAAGAGAGATCGCAGGCAAAGCGTCTTTCCTTTTTCTCTTAAAACGAGAGCAGAGTTAAACATACAAAAAGGGGCCCTTCTTATCATCTAGGCTTGTAGGTAGAACATTTGGTCATGACCTTCTGTAACATCCTCAGTCAAAGGCATTGTATAGCAATAGCCATGCATTCTCAGGTACTTCAGTTTTTTCCATTCGTTGTGGACTGACAGGATCATAGACACATGAAGTAGCCGATGATCAAAACATAAACACTTAAAATGTTCAAGTTTAGGGTGTGGGTAAGTTATGTAAGCATTGTAAAGAAAAGATGTACTAAATATTGAATCCGATAACTGTTACCAAAATTATAACCAACTCCGGATTATTTAAAGAAACTTTGTCTGCTCTGAATCTTCTAATTGGCTCACTGATTCCAAGGGTTGCGATGCACTTTTCCTGTGTATGATAAGATCCCTAAGCATCAATATATGTCTAGTAAAAGCCGATAGGAGCGGAAGAACTGGGCGCCCTGTAATTCCACATCTCTAAAAGGCTGCAGGTAGAGGCCTCTAAGAAAAGTCATCACCACACCACTAGTTTGTCATCTTGGAGAAGTGCCTTGAGCAAAACTGACCCTCACTTGGACAAAATCTGGCAACAAGCCGTATGGAGTTATATGCTTACTGAATGCTTTCTTGAGGTAGATTCTTAGAGGAGATCGTTATCCTTCTGGAAGCTGTGAATTGGATGCATTTCCAGCACATGATAGGAAAATCAGTATAATTAAACATGTTGAATTTGAAAGAAACTATTATTTCAACTCTTGGTGATCAATGATTATATTTTTTATCATATAGAATGGAAATAACACCATTTATTAATTCTTTAAAGGAGGGATTGTTGGAGGCAAGATTAAGACCAACCTATTTGGTGAATTCCTTTTAATAGAATGTGATTAATGACTGTCTATACCTTTTTGCAACGAGAAAGAAGTCCGACATCTGCTATTACTTGTGAACATGAAAATTTGCTATGAGCCTACCATCCCAGGTGGCTTTAGATTGTGTGCAGCCAACTGGGAAACTAGGAAAAAATACTCTTATTTCTCTACTATATTTGGTATAATATTCCTGAGTACAGAAGACATTTCATTCAAAATGCATAAAGTCATCTGAGATGACTCACAATCACTCCAAACTCATCTAAAAGGCGAGTTATCTGGATCTTCGTATCCATCTGTAAAACTGGTGGGATAATGTTTGGGAACAAATATAAAAGCCTCACTAGTTTCCCTAGAAATGTGACCAGTCACTTGGCTTCATAGGTTTAGCCAGTGGTCTCTGGGAACGTTCTCTGGGAAACTTCTTCCCAGACAGGGCCTATTCTGGGTCCTGTTTGGGGGACTCTCACCCTGAGACCTAAGGCTGAAAGTGATGGTTGCTAGTTATCAAAATACAGTGGGGCCTTGACTTACGAGTGTCCCGACTAACGAGTTTTTCGAGATACAAGTTGCGAGCTAAAATTCAGGTTACGAGCCAGCTTCAGATACCCCACCGCTAGCTGGCGCAGCGAAGGTCACAGTGAACGCCACAACATCAGCCCAGCATCACGTGTCTCAAATTGATTTGACATACGAGTAATTTGAATTACGAGCTCTGTCACGGAATGAATTAAACTCGTAAGTCAAGGCCCCACTGTACATTTTTGAGAAGTTTAGTAACAAAAGGAACATGAGCCCAACTGACTGCAGTGGAAGAAGAGTTAGAGTCTGACATATTCAGTGAGGAGATGCTCCCTGAGAGCTTTTCATGTCAATGGCATTTCCTTCTGGACCCAATGACAAACCTCTTTTCCTGTCTTGGAAAAAAGATGGGATGTAGCTATGGCTAGGAAAGGTGATTTTACAAAATCCAAAAACAATTAAAATATAAGGTGGACTTTCTGCTCATGTTGTGCAGAAAGAGATTAACTCTCTCTCTGGCTTCCTGGTGTCCTTGAAAGCACACAAGGAAAGGCAGTGAACATTCAAACCTGCATTTCAGATTCACACAAACAGACAAAAGATCAGGAAACAGGAGATGACAAAGCCTTCATTTGTAGCCTTACCCTATTTTGAGAACCTGGTGAAAGCTCCTGGCCTTCACTAGGAAAAAATCTATTTGCACGTGAATAAGCAAACCTACAACCTTTACATAAAATTCCATGAGTTTCTCCAAAGTCCTAAAATTATCATTGAATTGAAGGCCTTAACTTAATGAGCCTTTATTGAAATTTTTATGGGAAAAGTCAAATGAATTCACACCCTGTGCCTAGTGAATTTTGGCTCAGATTCAAAGAAAGAAGATACTAATATCCTTCTTCCCTCCCTCCCTCCCTCCTTCCCCTTTCTCTCTCTCTCTCTCTCTCTCTCTCTCTCTCTCTCTCTCTCTCTCTCTCTCTTTCTGTCTCCCCACCCTCCTTGCTTTCCCTTTGTCTTCCATCAGAGAGGAGCTGCATGAAAGATGATCTCAGTGTCAAATCAGTAGAACAACAATTTTGGCAAATCATTTTACATTTCACAAATCACTTTCTCATGTACAATAGCTATGGCCTATTGACAACATACCTTGCGTTTCTCCCTTATCTGTAATTTTTATAGCAAACATGCATCAAGACTGTTATTATTACTAATTTTCTAAAGAGGAGATGGTGGCTCAGAGAGAGTGCACAGCAGAAATAGGTCAAAAGTGCATGTCTCCTAAACTTTCCTCACATGCTCTTCCCACAACATGGGGTGGCATAAGAAATACTCATCCAGTGTTTAAGCAGGTTCTTACTAGAGAACTTGGGTGAACTATTTTTTGATGGCTTATCACTTAGCACGGTTAATAGATAGGCACATAAATATTGATATAGAAATAACTTATCATGTTGAGCATTTCAATTTTTTGCTCTGTCTTAGAGGGGTTACATAAAGTCTGGTGTAAAAAGAGGGATTTCATGTTTCTCGATACCTATGATAGTGTGTTTTATTCCTAAAACTTGAAAACGAAGCAAGCTGCAATCTAACTATCTAGTTACAAGGATGATACCCAGCACCGTCTTACTAAGAGGACCCAGGGCAAAGCTCTACAGGTCACACACCAGGCAGGCTGTCTTGTTCTCCCCTGTCCCTCACCACTGATTTCAGAAAACAGCTATTACGCTTATCCTTGGCATCTTATTCTGTCTACGTTATGCAATTCTTATAAAGTATCCAGAAATCAAATGCTGATATAGGTGTTTCCCCCAGTCTGAATCATTTGCTTAAAGAAGTAAACACTGGTCATGGGAAATATAAGATAAAATTATATCTGGCCATTATTGTGTGGCTCTGATACACACACACACACACACACACAGACACACGGATAACTGAGGTGGACACTGCTGTATGTTCTTGATATTTATTTAAGGTAACACTTCTCAGAAAACAGACTTGGGATATAGACTTGTTATCAGTTTGAAGAAACATGATTTTATTAGCCTTATCACGTCAGCTGTTCTTAGGTAATATAAAGGCAATGTAGGCAGAACCCAACCTAGTCTAAATGAAATTGAAGCATATCTAATGATTGCTGACACTTTGCCCTCAGAATTATCCTTTGACAAAGCTAATGGTTGTGGTTACAGGTAGACTGTAGATGAATGTGGCCTCTCCAAACCAAGGCCCTTCAGGGCTTCTGTGAAGGAAGCGTGGAAAACTACCAGCCATATCTTCAAGGTTACATCAGTGGAAAGAAGCAACAAAGCAAACCAACATTACGTAAGGAAGCAAAACCACCAGGAGAGGCTGGGCACAAAAGCCTGCCACGCGCGCTGTACCTGTACAGATGAAACTGGAGAGTCCCCCGTAGATGACTTCATCATTGTCGGGCAATATAAACGGACACCTCGTCTGAACCTCCAAACAGTATTGCTTGCAAGGAATTGTCTTTCTGCAGTTTAACTGTGAGACTTCAAAGTACTGGGAACACAGCCAGGCTTTGTAGACAATCTGGAAAAATAGAGAGAGAGAAGAGAAGAATCAAAAATAGGGAGGAATGACAACAGTCTGCCTCTAATGAAGAACATGCTGTGGTTTAAGTGGACCGTAAGAAAACTCTCATTTCGAACCAACATATTTACCCAATATCAGCTGCAAGTGATAAAAACGTAGCAACACAAGTCTGCAATAGAGCGAAACAGTATTTGCTTAACCCCTTAAGAGAACACAAAAGTAATATGACGTTGGATGTGATGTAACTCATTTGAAAAACAGTGGAGGTGAGTAGGACCTGAAGTTTTCCAAATCCAGTGATATAGAAAGTGAAGGAAATCACGGGCAGTGCCCATACATGGTTATTTACTGCAGTGTGCCTGGTGACTCTGCTCTCCCAGCATGCATTCCCCCGGCTATGTTTCTAAGGGACACTAGATGGCGCTGAGTCCTCGACGACGGCCCCGCAGATCCAGAAGCACAGAACTAGTAGCAGAGAATATTTACATTTATGACTCACACCAAATGCATTAAATATCTCATCCTCCGAAAGCCCAGAAACACCCAGCCTAGGTCAGCCACAGCATGCTGTGATGCTGCAGGAAGGAAACTCATCAGAACCACAAATTGGACCTTTGAGATACTGTGTGATCCACATGAACATTTCTTCTTATTTATTTAATTTCATAAAATGTGAAATGATTATGGCTTCATTTATCTCTTTGTTTTTGTTGGTATTTAGGAAAATAGATGTTGAAAAAAATGTATTTTTCTAATATAAGGAAGTAAGCTGAACATAAACTCAAATAAAATAATGGCAAAAGTAACCATCTACAGCAGAGATCTCGGTGATTCGGGGATTTCCCAGACTCTTGGCACCAGTGGCTTCTGTGTACCTGTTTCTAGGGTTAATAATATTCCGGTGAGATTTCTGTCAGTTATGTACACCAGACAAGTGAATGTTTTACAGTTTAATGCACACTAATGGATTATAAATACTTGAAAATAACAGCAAGAATGATAGCTAGTATTTAGCAATTTTATACTCTGCTCTAAGAAAGTTATATACATTTTTCCACATGCAATTCTCAGTACACACACAGAAGGTAACTATTAGTCACATTTTTCATACAAATAATAATTAGTAATGGAAGTAAACAGAAGATTCAGAATTCAAACCCATATTCTGTAGGATTCCAAATTCTGCACTATTCATAATTATGTTTAATTAGGAATGGTTTTTCAAGAGAATTTAAGAAATCACAAGAGATTGATCTTGCAGATTAATCTAAAATCAGCACTGAATTGCATGTACCCAGTCAGTGTCCCTTGGTCTAAGAAAGATTGTATTCAATTTTTATTTATAATTTTTTATTGATTTGATCAAAATAAAGCTTTATTATTTGATCAAAGGATTCTCAGTGGCGATAAAATGGGATGTGTATGAATTCAGCTATAACTAATTTTATTTGCTGTTGCCATTGGTTCATAATCACCATATAACCTGATGGAAACATATACAGTAATCAGTATTTTAATAGGTCTTCTGAACAGATCTTACCATAAAAATACGCAGTGGAAACTGCATTAGAAATAATACTACTGTAGCTGAGGAAGCCCCTAAGATTTCTTACATTTCAACTGGGAAGTGGGGTGGAGTGTGTGGGTGAGGGACATGAGGTGGCTGTGCTGTGGTGCCATGCCCGCAGAGAGAGGCTAACACCATCAGCCTCAGGATAGAGGGGGAAAAAATGCCATGGTTTCCTAACTGTAGTTTGGGGAAGTTGGAGATATTTTTTCAAAATACCATTAGTATTTGTTCAATATGACATAATATGGAATGTGATAGATGACATTTACGATACAAACTGAGCTGTCATCCAAGAATGGTAGGTGTCTGTTTTGCGAGCCCTGGTTTAGACTTCCTTTTTTAGGTACTAGAGGAAGTTGACTATGTTTATGCATACAGTGCTAGCAACAGTGCAATTCCATTACAAAGAAAGCTTACATTCTGCTCATTTGGATTCTAAAGATTAGAGTCATCTCTTTTCTCTTAGGGAATGGCCCTGTGTAATTCCAGAAAATTACATGTACGTATTTTTTATGGGCCAGACTGCTCTCCATTTGTTCTCCCAGTTCAATTTTGCAAAATTGTTCTAATTAAAATGGCTTATGACTATGAAGTCACCCGTAAACTCTATCTTAAGAAACAATGTCTCCTCTCTCATAGGTGATGGGGTATCTCATATCGAAGTCTCTCGGAATATATGCACATCCTCTTTTTATTCAGTCTCCTTAGCATTGTCTGATGGGAAGAGATCCATTTTTATTCTGGATCTTTAAATGCTATGTCAGCTATATTTCCTTTGCAGATTTTTGGCTTAAACAAGTCATCAAATCAGTTTTTATAAATGTCATGTTGTAGTCATAAAGAAAGCGATATGATTTGCAGAGCCACCAGCAGAATTCTGGATCTCCCATAGCAACCTCTCTGGCCAGGTTTCATTACATTATCAATTCTTTTGATCCAAATCCTAGACTTTTGAAATGCAATAGAATATTCCTCATTTGAGTCTTAAATATTTTCTAAAAGTTTAATTCCAGGGATGCAATATGTCTGAAAGCAACCAGGGAAAACTTTGTGGACAGAAAAGGAAAAGTGAGGTGCTCATTGTTGCTTCAATGGCTGAGGGAATTGTTGCTGTGTGCTGATGTCGATAGCTTTCAAATGTGAAATCAGACGATAAAGACAAGAGACAAAATAGACAGGTGAATATTGGTATGAAGAAGAGCTTTCTTGCCAGTGGTACAAAAATGAAATGGGCTGACTTGTGAGGTCCTGAGTTCTCTATAACTGGAAAAAGTCTAATAGAGTTTAGAAAACTCTTTTCAATATGCTGTGAAGAAGACTCGTGTTAGGAGGGTGAGAGAACTAAATGGTTCTGATATAATTTCTAATGCCCTTTTGCAAGAAGTTTGAGAGAGGGAGGCTGAGAAAATGTTTTGAATTGGCAGAAAGCTAAAGAAACAAAATAATTAAAAGTACTAAGGAATTTTCAAATTAAAAACAAACATGGTAAGAAGCAAATATAGTAGTCTTAATTCATAAGAACTCTAAACTAACAAAGAAGGTCAGAAGTCTGTTTTATAACGGTTTAGCCTTATCCTATAGTGAGTACATTAGGCACTCGCTTTCTAGGTGTCACTGAATGGTGTAAATGATTATAAGATGCTTAACAATTATTTTGGAAAGGAACAAAAATGTGTATAAAGTAATGGGCAAACGACATCCACCCACACCCCTCATTAAGGGTTTGTACCATGTTCTACCTGTAGAAGTAGTTATGTTTGCCAGGGCACTTCAAATGTACCATTCACCCACACTCTCACCTCTGTGCTTGGAAATGACTATGGACTATATAAAAAATGTGCTTGGAGAGCTGTCCATCTTTCAGTAATAGAGACTATTCTTCAGTTACAGTTAAGGAAAGGAACAGACTAAATTGTAAAAATGGCCTAACTGAGAACATTAATTTTACTTAAGACTTGGGTAACAATTTTCCCTTTTCTCTCAAAGCATTTTATCATTTGTTATTTTTCTTCATAAAATCCTTGAGATGGGTTTGATAAATATTTTAGGAGAGAAAAAAAAAAAAAACAGTCACAGAGAGATTACAGTAGCAAACAAACAGAATCCAGTGTATGAGCCCTATTGTCACTGGGAACTCTTGTGACTAGGGCTCCTCTGAGAGGATATAGGAAGTGCTGACTGTAGAAAAAAGTCTGGGCCTCTGAAGTCACCGAGGCATGATGTCCCGGAGTGCGAAGGCCCTAGAGACTGCCCACCCGAGTCTCATGTCACAGTGGGAATTGGGAGCTGGAAGGACTAGGAGTGACGGCCCCCCCCACATCCCTGACACACAGGCCACTGTTTTAACAATGCACCACGGCGTTTGGAAGGTACCATCTGAGTATTACCCATTCCTAACATATCCTTTTTTAAATTTTTTATTCCTGCAAGTCACTTCATTTCAGGCTGCTCTTTGGAAACTTTCCCTGGCAATTATGCACAGTGGGCTGCAATGCGCCACCACCCCCACTTGGCCCTGGGGCTGTATTCCCTGGGTGACAAAGGCCTGCTGGAAGATATGGGTGAGGAGAGCAGAGCTCGAGGAGAGGAGGGGTAATCCAAGGGCCCTGTGGTCTCCTGACTTCATTTCCAGACTTTTGATGAAGACTTTTTGTTTGTTTGTTTGTTTGTTTTTTAAAGATAATTTTCAGGGTTCAGCAAAGTTTTGGTTGTAATGGCCCAAACATGGTTAAGTTGAAAATTTCGGGAGATAGACAGAAGGAGGGTTCTTTGCCTGCCTCTGACTAAGGGAAGTGATGTTAAATGGTGGGGCTGGCTCTGGAAGGGAATGCTTTAGGTGGATATAGGATGAACCTGAAATAGTCACCATTTTGTTCATTAGAAGTTTCCCAGTGCCCTGAATCATCATGGTTGCAAGAATTACCCTTATAAGTGGCCTTCACTATATTCTGTGTCAGGTTCTCGTGACCTCCCTTGGCTCTGGACGTTCCATATGACTGAGGTTAATGCTGTGGATAGCCTTTCACAAAATGCCTAAGATTGATATTTTTCCAATAGAGGCTCAGGTTCTCATTTCTTTTAAATATATTGCCTCCCTCCTCAGCATTTATATCTTTGGCTTAGAGCTAGGTAGAATATTTATGTTTCAAATATATGTTAGCCTACTGACAAAAATCATGTTGGTTACAAATTTTTATTATTAAGAAAAATGGCAGGTAGGGAAAATGGCTGTCATCATCACATTAGAAGGTTGAATTCCCCTTTTCCCCCAAGTATTGGTAAAGGCTGACTCCTTTTACATTTATAATATGTGTTGATACATTTTATGAGATCCTTTTCTGTCAACTCTAATGTGTGAGTGGCCTGAGTTTTGAGTGCGTGGGTGAAATAATTGGTTATGTAAGCAGTAGTCTGCTATAGCAACTGCCTCCGGCTAAGGCTTTTTGATGCATAACACATGTTACAATTATAAGTGGAGGTGAAAGTCAAAATAAATTCTCACATTCATACATCTGAATGTCTTCTTTCTTCTATATGTGTCAGTGTCTGGTTAAAGCACATTGCACCCAGAAATTGGAAATACTAATGTATTCTAAGACAAAAGCAAGAAAATAAAATTCCTGTCTAAGGATGTGCTAAGTCACCTGTGGAAGGATATTAAGGGATGAACAGTATTCTGAGAACCAGGCTCCTTGATCCACCAAAGACTTACGATGCCAGCACACCTTGTCCTCCAGGGCTATGTCTTGGCTTCATTTCCTAAATAAAATGCAAATGTCTTCCTATTTTCTGTTGATGACCCACTTTTTGGGTCCTGTTATAACACTTGGTCTATTCTCCTGAACTTTGGAACTCCCCTATATTCTTGGAGCCACCCTACATTTTCAAGTCCTCCTAAACCATTCTCAATACCGTGGTATAGCCCTAAGCCTCCATCTATATAGGAGAGGGGATTGGTCTGTAAAGAGTAAAGGCCAAACAGGCCCACCAGCTAGTAAGATGTGGCCTCCTGTAGGTCTACAGACACATGATAGTAAAGATGACACAAAACAACTCTACTGAGCTCTCTTGAATAGGGAAACTGGAGAAATTTATCAGTATGTTTCCAGCGCTATCCAACTAATACAAAGCCAGCTTAGCTTCTTCTTTCTCTCTTTGCCTCATTAATATACATCTTGTATTTTATGTGCTTAATGCCTTCTTTGTTTCATCTCCCTTTCTCTCCTCATATCACTATGAGCTGGAGTTAGCCTGAACTGTTTGTTTCACAGAAACTGTTCTTTCTATGCCACCAGGTCTCTCTAATGATAAGCCCAGCTGCTACAATTGGTTATTTTCTTATTTGGCCTCTTGGGAGCATTGAACACTGTTGATGAAACTCCTTCTTGAAATGGTAGTACCTCTGATTATGGAATGCCATTTATCCTGGTTTTCCTCTTACTTTTCAGCCATTCATCTCTGTCTTCATTTGTAGCTATTGTCATTTGTTTGTTTCCTCTGCTATTACCCAAAATGTTGATATTCCTTAGGCTTCTGTTTTAAACTTTCTTCTACACATTCTTTCAGGGCAATCATCTACTCTCATGATTCAACTGTCATCTTTGATATTGTGAAGCCTAAATCTTTACTTTGAATTCTTATCATCTCTCTCTCTCTCTCTCTCTCTCTCTCTCTCTCTCTCTCTCTCTCATCTGACCTATCTGTAAACTATCTCCCAGATATCTCTCTTTAACAGCTTTCTCATCTCAGTCTCTACATGTCCAGAGCAGAGTTCAGCATCTTCTCTTCAGGAGGAAGCAAGATGCAATAAATCTGGGAATCATCCTTGATATCTCCTCCTGCCCCCTTCCATAAATATTTCATCACCAGGTCCTATGAATGAACATACCTCTGCAGTATCTTTAATATCTGTTCAAATCTCTTGATTTCTATTGACATTCTGTCATAATTCCAGCCATTATCATTGCTCATCTAGATGACTTCATGGATGTATCCATGGACCCATCTTGATGTCTTCAGTCATGAAACCCTCCTTCATGTTATTCCCTAAACTGCCATTGGTGTGATATTTGTAAAATTAACTTGATATGTCACTACTTCACTTAAATCACTCAGGATCTCGCCACACAGTCATGAAAAATTCAAACTCCTTAACCAACTCAGAGCTTTGTGACCTTGCCCTTCCTAGCACAGCAGCCTCATCTCTCTCCACTCCCACCTGACACTGTGCTCTCTGGCCACGTAGAGGGAAGCACAGGATCGCTAAATGTGCCATGCACCCATGCTCTTCTCTCCACCTCCTTCACAAATCCCTCAGCCTTGTTGATTCCTGGTGTGACCTCATCTGTAAGCCTTCCTTGACAAGCACCATGCTCAAGACCCTGAAATTGACTCTTCCTATGGACTTACACTAAGTGCAACGCTCCTTCACCTGCCTCCCCCTTCCAGGTGCCCCAAAACGGGTCTTGTGCACTTTTGTGTCCCCAGCACCCTGGGTGTACCTGGGAGAAATACGTCTTCCATGGGATTGTCCTTTGAAATTTGTACGATGACCTTCTGGCTTGCACAGCACTGTCTTGTGATTTGGTTAGTGTGAGCCAATCCACCTGGCTCTGAGATCCTGCACAGAGTAGAGACTCAAACTATGAACCTTGAAAAGCTTCCAAGATCTTAGGTGCTATGATTTTTTTTTTTTTAATGATCAGCTAACTTGCATTAGAGGCCAAATAAATCCTTTAGAATTTTTATTTTTTATTTAGAAATAAAAAACTTTATAACCTACTTCATGAATTGAACCTCTCTTTACAAATGGATATCATGGCTTAGGTCCTGAGACATAATAGGGGTTTGGTTGCAAGCAGAGAAAATTTTCTGCAAAGAGGAGACAAAGTGTGCTTTAAAACACAGAGCTTCAGAGGACAGAATTTATTCTGAATTTGTTATTTGAAATGAACAAATTTCTTGGGCTGAGATTATGGCAAAAGGTGTCTGGCAGACAGATCACACTAACTCATACCTTGCCCAAAGAATTCTATTGTATATTCAGAAATGTAAATGTTAAAAATAATAGTAATAGGTGAATTAAGGTCACAGTTAGTAAATGACCATTTCTTTTGGTGTCAAGAAAGATGTGTTTTTAATGAGCGGCCTTCACTGGGTTATCATGTTAAGGGCAAAGGTGGAGGAGCTCCGTTAGTGGGCATAGGAAGAGAAGGGAAGTCTTCCATGGAGACCACCTCTGAGTGTGGGCCACGGGTGGACATAACTGCTGTGTCTCAATAGCTTTTCCTAAAGTAGAAAAAGGACAGGAATAAATGAAAGCTCCTTTTGTAGACAATCAGCCAATCAATACTTTTAAATGCAGCAGTATTACATGTCACATGGTCCTCTAAACACGTTACGTGTTTAACCTGGCCTGTGTCAACTATCACACAAGTTCCAGTGATCCTATTATAATTTATAGCTTTTAAAAGGTAGCATGTGAAGACGTCAATATAAATTCACTTTTGAGCTCCATACCTTAAGCAAGTTGAGAATGTTGAAAAGGATTTAAAAGGTAGGAAATCAGCGAAGAAAGAGAAGTGAGAGTCTGTAGATGAGCAATCTGAAACTAGTATTAAGCATATGAAGGAATAGTATATTCACCAAGGAAATGAGAAGAATGAATATATGAGGCTTTCCTTATTTTGTAGTATTCATACAGAGATCCTGGACCACTTAATTAATAAATAAATGAGTATTGTAATCCATAATCTAGAATAGATTTAGAAAATGCCAATGCATTCAGTAGAACTATAATAAGAATCAGTAAATTCACTAAAAACTGGAGATGTATTCATTTTCTCATAAAACTAAATAGAATTGGACTTACTATATATGTTTCACTTCATAAACACAAAAAGGTCTAAAGAAAGTTAATTCATAGTTTTGTCATAAAATACCAAGTAAAATATGGAAAAAATGAAATAAAGTAAAATCAGTTACCTAACAATCCAATAATTTTATATAGCCATATGCCTTATAGAACTAGAATATAAAATGCTTTGGGTATATATCTAAATTTTCTACTTCTTTGCAATACTTTCAGGGAATTTCTATACTAATAATGCATAATAGCAACCCTACTTTACCAATATCAGATTTGCAAGAGTTGTCAATTGAAACAATAACAATCTATTTTTGCTCAAAGAAGATGTTGCCGCCCCTTGGTTGAGTAGGCTCTTTGCATTCTTTATTTTTCCCATGGAGGTGAGTATTTCTGATTTTGTCATCATGGAGTCAATGCTCAACAGCTAGTGGCTAATACAATGCTATCATTACAGTTTTCTGCTTTATCCTAATATGTCCTGCTTGCAAAGAGCAGGAACAGGATACGGTGATAGCAAACCAGCACCTTAGGAAGGCAGCAGTAGGGCAGGGCACATGGCTCTGGAAACGTGCTATTTATTTAAATTTGGTCTGTGTTGACTGTCAGGAAAGTGCCGGCGATTCTATTAGAATTTGTAGCTTTAAAAAGTCACCGAGTGAACACTTCAAAATTCTATTTAGAATACAGAGCTATCGCCTGTTATCATGAAACAGAAGAAGCTAATTGATTTCTATGAACATTGGCTTCAAAGATATCATTCAATCTATCTGTTAATCCAAAATTATTTATTAAGAGCCAGCCCTGGGCCTGACAGTAGATAAGTACTCTTGAGAGCAGGAATGGAGGGCAAGTTAAAAATTTCATTATAAGATATTTTTCCTGGCATCAGAAATAGTATCTTCAAATTAAAGGAGACAAGGTGAGATGAGCTCAGAGGTGTGTTACTGTCGGGGCACTTCAGCTTGGAGAAAGCAGAAAGCAGTGCTGACTGAGGGTGGAGGCGGTTTCTGGAGAAGAGAAGAGAGCAGTCCTTGAAAAAGAGTGACATGGCATGTCAAAGAGAGGACTGGAGTGGAGGTTAGTGTGCCTGTGATACAGGGAAGAGAAGAGGGAAGGGCAAAAAGTGGGAGAAAGTCAGGGAAGAAGGAAGCAGATAATTCAATATCTACTCTACTCATTCTTTCCACTAGGTATCTTCAATGCATCATCCATGTGAGGTGACTGTGACTATTCCTATTTTACAGAGATGAAAACTAAGACTCAGGGAATTCCAGCAGAGCCAGGCTAATTCAGGTCACTTTACCTGAATGTGGTTTATCGCTCACCATAGACAGTCTAGCGCAGTGATGGCGAACCTATGACACACGTGTCAGAGGTGACACGCGAACTCATTTTTTTGGTTGATTTTTCTTTGTTAAATGGCATTTAAATATATAAAATAAATATCAAAAATATAAATCTTTGTTTTATTATGGTTGCAAATATCAAAAAATTTCTATATGTGACACAGCACCAGAGTTAAGTTAGGGTTTTTCAAAATGCTGACACGCCGAGCTCAAAAGGTTCGCCATCACTGGTCTAGTGTCAACCAACACTAGCTCCTGATAGTTTACATGGAGTTGTTACTGGGTTGCAAGAAGTATCTCTTTTAGGAATAAGCTGCATAATTTATTTCATTTCTCAATAAGATGTTTCAGCAACTGCTATGTCTTTGACACTATAGTGAAATATTTTAAATTCAGCAAAGGATCACAACGTTTGTGATCTTATTAACACGTGCTTAAAACTCCAAGCATCAGTGACAGGAGTAATACTATTGTTAATGTGAAAAGAACCAGAATTATGTCTGAAAAAAATGCCTAACACTAGAACTAACAGTCATCTCTCTAATTAGGAAGTGCCTATTTTTAGCCTAGGCCTGTTTTTAGTTTAGGTTTTTAGTCTAGGTCTCTCTCTCTCTCTCTCTCTCTCTCTCTCTCTCTCCCCCCCTCCCCTCCCCTCCTTTTCCCTCTCTGCCTCTCCTCTCCACTTCTCCTCTTTTTCTCTTTCTCCTTTAGTTTGACTGATTATTTCTCACATAAACATTTATTCAACTATTAAATTATACAGAACTGACACTTAGTTGTATATATCTTCTAGGCTGTACTTGCTAAATAATTTTCACTCCATCCATTTAACATTTTAGCATATTTCCCTTATGTCAAGACTTCTTTAACTTTTGAACAGTAATAGATACAGAGGCAGAGCTGCCTCGAACAGATTGTCAAAATGCAGTGGGAAGGCCGGGGAAAGTTGTGGGGCAGGAGGGAGGGGTATAAGAGATCAACCGAAGGACTTGTATGCATGCATATATGCATAACCAATGGACATGGGACGCTGGGGGGTGGGGGAGGCCAGGGGACAGTCAAGGGCGGGGGAAAAAAAAAAGACACATATGTAATACCCTTTGTAATACTTTAAGCAATAATAAAAAAAAAAGACTTCTTTAAAAGCATACACATGGATTATTATTTCATATGTGCATTTTAAAATATACACAAAACATAAGTAATTACAAAGAGTAGGATAAATAATAACTGTAGACAGAATTTTAATATTTTCTTGTCATACTCCAATGGATCATCCTGGGTGTGCATACCCCATTTATGAGAAGCCTGAGAAGTTAAAAATAAATTGTAAACTTCTTAAGAGCTGAAAATATGTGTAAATTGTGAATTTGTGTTGCACAGACATTGAAAACTGAGCATTTGTTTGAATTATGCAAGCACATTTTATTAATTTTATCTAATCAACTAGACAAAAATCAGAATAAGGGTAAAAACCTGGTATATCTTTATAATTAATACTCCACCAGTGGGAGGATCTGGCCTCTGGAAGGACTCAGTTATTATTTCTTGCACAAATGAATAAGTGTGAATATATACAAGCTTAGGGTGAATATAAATGGCCACAGCCAGTGAAGTAGGCTTTTGCAAACCCCTCCTGTTCTATTTAGTTGGATTATTTTCTTGACCAATTTATTATTATTACTATTTTATTTTTTAAAATCTAGAAACTAAGGGCATCCATATACTTTGATGAATTTTTTTTTAAAGGCAAGCAATAGAGGTTGCGCTAATAAGTACAATTTTGGATAAGCCATAACAGTGTTGACTTTTACTAGCAATGACAGTATTAAAGCTACTCTTTCTTTGTTCTGGTTAGTATGACTTAGCAGGTAAAATTTAAATATGTAACTGCTAATACTAAATTTATAGGCATCTTGTGAAACTAAAGAAAATTAAAATCATTTGTTGAATTCAATCAAGATACATTGTTGAAATTCTGGTCAAGATGATGGCATAGGTAAACACAGCACTCAGATCCTCCCACAACGATATAAAAAATGCAATTAAACTACAGAACAACCATCGTTCAGAACCACCTGAAATCTAGCTGAATGGAAGTCCTACAGCTACGGATATATAGAAGAAGCCACACTGAGACTGGTAGGAGGGGTGGAGACACAGAATGGGCTCCCATGTGTGGCAGATGAGAATCAAGAGGGGTTGAGTGGGGGGCATGGGGGGTAATGTGGGGATAAGGGCACATATGTAATAACTTAATCAATAAAAATATTTTAAAAATTCAAGAGGGATATCTTGGCTGTGGAGGTTCTAATTGTGGAGTGAGGGGTCTCAAAACTATATCAGACACCCAAGCTCAGGGTTTCAGTATCAGGAAGACAAGTCCCCGGGACTTCTGGCTGTAAAAACCAGCAGGGATTGTGTCTGAGTGAGGCAGAGGACTACTGGAGTCCTAGGCAGTTTATCTTAAAAGATCCACGCAGACTTATTCACACTCACTCCATCTGAGCTCCAGTGCTGGCGAGGCAGGTTGAAAGGTACCAGGGGCATATGAGTAGGAACTTAATTGTCTGGCATCAGGATGAGAGTTGGGGTCTGGTCAGCTTTCTGCCAGACAAAAGTGCTGTCAGAGTCCATCGTTCCTTTTCTGAGACCTCCCCACAGAGCCAGCAGAGGACACCATGTCTGAGTCTCCATCAACTGGGCTCACACTGCTTGCCCTGCCCTGGTGATTCCCTGAGACCTTGCCTCACCCAATTTGCAAGCCCATCCAAGCCTTTTCAGTGATTTTTTTTCCATACAACTGGCCTCTCTTGCCCTATGCTTCAGACTTTTCTAACATCCCTCAAACAAGCAGCATCTGGCCTCGTCAACCCCCTACCTCTTGCTAAGTGGCCCCATGCCCTGGCAATAGCAGCAGCTCACCTTGGTTCACAGCATGGCCTCTCCCAGGCATCTCCCAGCCCAATACCAATAGCGGGCATCTGGTTATTGCTTTGTAGGTCTTGCTGGGTGTCCACAGGCAGGTGGCTGACTTTGCACCAAGCAAGAGGTTCCAGAGATATTGCACCCGGTACACAGCTTCAGACCATACCAGGTTACATCCCTACCACCTTCACAAGTGATACATTCAAGGGGTGGACTCGGTGAGCACCAAAGCCCCACTGAAGCAAGTCCTGCTTCATGGATTTACTCCTGTGCAGCTAATCCTCCACTGTAGTTACAACTGGTCCTTGCAGCCAATTGGCCTGGGCAGGGGGCGGGGGGGTTAATCCCTCCCAGTGACACCAAAAGCTGTCTAGGCTCAACTACAACAGGGCACACAGCCCACACAAAAGCACATGTGGAGCTCCCAGCTCAGGTGACTGGGGAGGCTGTTCCACTGGGCTTTACAGGACACCTGCTGCACCAGGCCACTCTACCAAGTCCAGGAGACTTAGCAGGTCTATCTAATTCACAGAAACAGACATAGGGAAGCAGCCAAAATGCAGAAACAAAGAAATAGTTCCCAAATAAAAGAACAGCAGAAGTATCCAGAAAAAAAAAACCAAATGAAATGGAGGCAAGCAATCTACCAGATACAGAGTTCAAAACAAGTGTTATACGGATGCTCAAGGAACTTAGTGATAACTTCAACAGCATGAAAAAGGACATAAGAAGCATAAAAAAGATCCAGTCGGGAATGAAGAATACAGTAACTTAAATAAAATAAATTACAGGGGATCGACAGTGGGGTAGATGACACCAAGAATCATATCAGCGATTTGGAATATAAGGAAGCAAAAAACACCCAATCAGAACAGCAAAAAGATGACTTTAAAAAAACCCAAAATAAGAAGGTAGTGTAAGGAGCCTCTGGGACAACTTCAAGCTTACCAGCACTCACATTATGGAGATGCTGGAAGGAAAAGAGAGAGAGCCAGAAATTGAAAACCTATTTGAAAAAATGACAGAAAACTTCACTAACCTGGTGAAGGAAATAGAATACAGGTCCAAGAAATGCAGAGAGTCCCAAACAAGATGAACCCAAAGAGATTTTGTTTTTATATATTGTTCAGGATGAAGAGGACAGTATCTAGTTTGGCACTTAGAATAAAACCTGACAGAAAGTGCATAACTGTACTAAATATGTTAACATTAAATTAAGAAAGCACTTCTTTAGGTCATTAAGTAAAACATATCAGAACATTTGGATATTTAATGTTAATAATTTTCTATGTTGATAATGCATGTTTATAGGCATAATTAAAACATAAATCATTGCATATACAAATGATCCTTCCATTTTTAAATATCAGATCAGTATTAGCAGTCCAAAACAATGTTGATTGGTAAAACACAGTCCAAAACAATGCTGATTGGTTAAATGTAAGGTTTGTATCCATGGTAATGCCTTAAAATTTAAAACTAACAATTTGCTACCATATAGTGTGTTTTGCTGTCCTGACTGCCATAGTCTCTGAAATAAGCACCTTAATAAATTATTTTTTTTGCTCAATTTAAAATAATAAGGTTTAATTATTATTTTAAACCAACAGCAATAAGGAACTTTTGTGGTTTAGTACTGATTGTGAAAAAAGAAATGTGTTTTTAATACACAAACTCCAAATTAAGTTTGGGTTTAAAAACCAAAAAGACATTAGCTATTAAAAGTTTACCACTATGTCAATAGAAGAGAATCCGTAAATGATAAAGTGATATTCTATATGATTTCTCACTGAAAAACTGCAACATAAAAAATAAATGAAAATAAAACAAACAGCACTTTCACATCAAAATGGGAAGATGTAGGTAACATTGACCAATCTCTCGGGGGGGTGAGGGAGAGGCAATCAAGTGTTTAAATGGAATGGAATTAAAAGGACCTCTTTTGAAACCCAAATAACCAAGTGAAGTTATCATAGAGAGACTGCAGGCACAAATCAAAGAACCATCATTTCCTCCATACTCTCACTACAGACACACACACACACACACACACACACACACACTCACACTTTCTTTACAGTTGGTCAAATCCCATTATCATATAAAGGAAAAAACACCTCCTGCCTGTTCCGCTCACACTGGAACTGAGCTATGTCGTATGAGTTAAAAATAAAAACACCTTACTACTTTCCAGATTTATGATTATTCCTCATAGCTTTTTTTTTTTTTTTTTCTGGATAGAACTGTGACTTCGATAGTCTTTACAGAAGTTAGTCCCCTTGATAAAGGTTGTTTTCTTGAAGGTCAGTGAGCTGAAAGGAGAATGAATGACCATGGCAAGCAGCTGGGTTTAAACACACACGGCTGCAGAAGTAACAGAGCAGCCAAAGCACAGACTGGAGGGAAAACTCTGGGTGAGAGAGATCAGAAAGGGGTACTATTTGTATGATATCAAGTAAAAAGATAAAAAAATCTTGGCAAAAATACAGTTTGGATTTATTCTTTAGAATTTAAGATGCACTCCATTATTTGAAATCAGTTTCAGCCACAAAATGTCTTTTATATTTCTATTACAAGGGTAAAACAATGTTAGTTACATGTCATTGGAATGTGTAAACCTTTAGAATGGAAATGGTTTCTTTTAAAATGAAAAACATTTCTCAATAACCTATTTCTTGCACAGAGTACACATGTAAGAGGTCATTCAAAAAGGTAAATAACAAAACAAGATCCTGGTGTTAAATTTCATAAAGCTACAGTCTAAGGGATTTTAACCTCAGTTTCCTGACTGTTCTTCATCACTAGCAATCTGAAGCATTATAATAACGATTACAGAAAATAGGTGATTTAAGATCTTACAAATGCAACATTTTGAGCGAAGCAAAAGACAACCACTAATACTTACACAACACTTACTAGTGTGGATAAAATTATCACATTAGTAGCTAATTTGATTCTATAAGGTAGATAGTAGTATTTCTTCTTTTTTATGGATGTGAAAAATGAGGCCCAGAAACTTTAAATCCCTAACCAAGCTAAGCTGAGGAGGCAGAATTTAAAACCCAGGCTATCTGCTTTCTGATCCCATACATTTTAGATTCGTGAAAGTATGTAGTCCACTTTTTTCACTATATATGTTGTATGTAGATATTCTTGAGTTATATTATTTCAGAAGATTTATTTAGGCCAAATAGATTAAAAGTGTTGAGCAACTCAAGACACCATTGGAACAGCATAGAAAATTCTTTGAGGTTGTGCTCTCTTCCTATTTAACTCAAAGCTCCAATCCCTCTCTACACATCTTTCATTTTATAAAACATAGGTGTTGTATACATCTTCACAGACTTTAACTGTGTAAAAATTTTCCCAATAATTTTTGTGAAGAAAGAGTATGACCGTCTTCAGTTACCCTCAGGCAAGCATTACAAATGCCTCTAAATCCTGCAGTTCTGACTGGTTGTGAACCATATGATATCTGTTTATTGGTTGCCTTGATTTCTCCTTTGAAAATGAAATGGAGGTGTTAAAACACTTTATCACCCACTAGACTCTTCATAAGGACAACACTTTGATATTCTAGAGAGTCTACCACGTCTGGCTCTGTGCCTTGATGTACGAAGAGCTGTTGAATGGGTTGATTATTGCCAGCTGCTAAAGATGTTCAAGACACAAGGTGTGTCAAACTCCTTCTAAGGAAAATAGTTGGTAAACACCATGTGTGTCGAGGGCCTTTAAACATCAAAACAGTGATTAAAAATAAATTCAAACCTTCTGATCAAATAGTCTTGGTAATTACTTTAAGTTAAAATTCTAGCAAACTGCTTTTCTGAAATATCTTCTCCATTAAGTAATCCAAGATTGCATAATACCGGTGATTTTCATGTCTTGATAGACAAGAAAGTAGGTATGGCTAAAAACAATCAAAATCCTCTTGATACATGCCAGTTTTACATGATGAAATTGACAATAAAATGGAAAAGAGTACATAATGGTGGCATAAGAGTCCTTCAAGTGAGAAAGATCCCTGAGAAGCCATTTATTACTGGTAATGTGTTAAAGAAGTGCATTTCTTTGCACTTAGCTTATTTATTTGTCTTTTAGTTAGTGAAAATGGAAGATAAAAATGACCATATATATGTGAAGAAAAATAAAATTAAGTCTAATAAGACTTTGCTAATGGTAGGTGTTGGCAAAGACCCGCATTTCAAAATGTGAATTCTTTATGTGCAACACATAGTGTTAGAACTAATAAATTGCCTTTCATTAACTTACTCATTTCACCAACATTTACTAAGTTTCTATCATGTGAAGAGCACCTGCCAGATACATTGGTAAAACAAGTGGTACCAATATTGATCTCCATCCATTTTGGAGTTAATTTACATAAAGTGATATCAATGCAGGTTAATCTCAAAGAAGGTTAATAGCAGCTACAATCTATCACAGTAGTCACCCTTATCTGCAGTTGCACTTTCCAGGGTTTCAGTTACCCGTGGTCAACTAAGGCCCCAAAATATTAAATGGGAAATTTCAGAAATAAACAATTCATAAGTTTTAAATCTCACACTATCCTTCTCCATCCTACCCCAGATGTGAATTGTCCCTTTGTCCAGTGGACCCATGCTATATGCACTCCCTGTCCATCGTCACTCAGTAGCCATCCAGTTATCAGATAGATTGTCATGGCTTGTGTTCAAGTAACCCTTATTTTACTTAACAATGCTAGATTCACATAACTTTTATTATAATACTAGAGGCCCTCTGCAGGAAATTTGTGCATCGGTGGGGGAGGGTCCCCTCAGCACACTCTGCACCCTCTCCAATCCAGGACCCCTCAGGGGATGTCCCACTGCCAGTTTAGGCCCGATGCCAGGGATAGGGCCTAAACCAGTAGTCAGACATCCCTCTCACAATCCTGGACTGCTGGTTCCTAACTGCTCACCTGCCTGCCTGCCTGATTGACCCTAACTGCCTCTGCCTGCCAGCCTGATTGCCCCCAATGGCCCCTCCTCACCGGTCTGGTTGCCCCCAACTTCACCCCAGGCCAGCCTGGTCACCACACGCAGCCTGCTGCTTGGTCTTATGGTCACCCCCTCACTAAACCCCCTGCTGGCCTGGTCGCCTCACACAGCCTGTTCAGTTGTCCGTTCGGTTGCGATGGTCACTTAGGCTTTTATATAGATAGATATTGTTCTATTTTATTATGCTAATAGAGGCCAGGTGCATGAAATTCTTGCACAGGTAGGGTTCTTCAGAATGGCCTACAGAGATCAGCCTGAGCTCGCACCCCCAGCCTCGCAGCCCCACCTGGCACCCTGACTTGGCCTGGCACTGCCAACTTGCCAGTCCCGCCCCCCACTGCCATCAGCAGTTGCCATCTCCAGGGTGATCGGTGTGGCGATCAGGGCCCCTGCTTGCACACGCCTTGGCATGGTGCCGCCCGTTCACCTGCTCCACCATCCTGCTGTGGTCCCACTCTTGTCAGGGCCTGTCAGGGACTGCAGTGTTTCCAATGCCGCCCTCTGCCAACGCTGCATCACAGATACCCTCCATGTTCCATGCCACCCCCTGGTCATCAATGCACGTCATAGCAAGTAGTCGAACTCCCAGTAGCTCTAACTCCCACCTGAGGGGACAATTTGCATATTAGGCTTTTATTATATAGGATTGTTTATCTTTTACTGTGAATAATTTATAAATTAAGCTTTCTCATAGATATAAATGTATAGGGAAAATCATAGTATATGTAGGGTTTGTTATTATCTGTGGTTTCAGGCATCAATTGGGTGTCTTGGAACATATCCGTCACAGATAAGTGGGGGAACTACTACATATCTTTACCACGCCCATCAGCCAATCAGAGCAACTATATGCAAATTAACCCAACCAAGATGGTGGTTGGCAGCCACGGAGCTGGAGCAAGCAGGAGGCTTGGTTGCCCCAATGATGGAGGAAGCCAACAAAGTTTTAATTATAGAAGGTAAATAAATCCCAGATACTGACTTCCAGCTGCCATGGCCATGGAGCTGGAGCAAGCAGGAGGCTTGGTTGCCCCAATGATGGAGGAAGCCAAGCTTCCCAGCTGGCTGCTACCTCCTCTCAAGGCAACAAAGTTTCAATTATAGAAGGTAAATAAACCCCAGACACCTGCTTCTAGTCGCCATGGCTGGAACAAATAAAAAAAAAAATCACAAGGAAAGGCTGGGAGCTTCGGTCGCCGGGGGGCTTGGTCAGTCTGAAAACAGCCATCAGCCCTTCACCCAGGCTGGCCAGACACACCAGTGGGGACCTCCACCCTGAAGGGGGTGTGAGCAGCCTGAAAACGGCCCACAGCCCCTCACCCAAGCTGGCCAGGCACCCCAGTGAGACCCCCACCCTGATCCAGGACACCCTTCAGGGCAAACCAGTTGGCCCCCGCCCATGCACCAGGCCTCTATTCTATATAATAAAAGGGTAATATGCAAATTGACCCTAACAGCAGAAAGACTGGGAATGACTGGTCACTATGACACACACTGACCACCAGGAGGCAGCTCTGCTCAGCCACAAGCCAGGCTGATGGCTGCCAGCACAGTGGTGGTAGTGGGAGCCTCTCCTGCCTCCTCAGCAGCACTAAGGATGTCCAACTGCAGCTTAGGACTGCTCCCTGCTGGCAAGTGGATATCCCCCGAGGGCTGCTGGGCTGCCAGAGGGATGTCTGACTGCCAGCTTGGGCCTGATCCCCCAGGGAGCGGGCCTAAGCCAGCAGGTGGACATCCTCCGAGGGGTCCCAGACTGCAAGAGGGCATAGGCCAGGCTGAGGGACCCCCCTGAGTGCACAAATTTTTGTGCACCGGGCCTCTAGTATATAATAAAAGGTAATGTGCTATTATGGAATTATAAGCATACCTCCTATCATTTTACAGAAATGGTCTCCTTATTGCCAAGATGACAATCTAATTCATTGAAATCAGGCCATCAAACATGTCTTTTATCATCCTACATATCAAAGAGGTAGAAGGGTAAAAATAATTGTTAGGAAAGAAGGGAAATAAGAAAAAGCAGGCAAGAAATGCTGCTTTTTCCATCATCACAGGGAAAAGCAGCCTAAAAGTTAAAGGTATACCTCTCTTTGGGGGAGCGGGCTGGGGAGTGCTATGACATAAACCACTTACGCTCTGTTGTCACATTTATTTCAAATAGATGCCAAAAACGTTCAGTCCTTTTGAGATGCTGATATTGTTCTTTGGAACGACATCAAACACAGAGAATAATATACAATTTGAAGGGTTTTGGAGATTCTTGGTTGATGATGCTTCTGCTTGTCAGCATGAAAAACCCTCCATTTCAATGATTAAGATTCTCTTTCCAGCTTCACAGATGCTATGTCATGTGAATGTTTTATAGTATTTTCCAATATTGGTTTGCCTTTACCTCCCAGCATAATACTCTTTGGACCAGAGCACACTCAGTTAAAATATGAACCATATTTTAGATGCATGTACTCAGCTATTGTGAAGCAATAGTAAACTTAGATGAGCATATTCATTTTGGATTTCATTTAAAATTTTTAATAAGGAAATATATCATGGGAAATACATGATAATCTAAAATCAATACCAATCATGATGATGGGGGCCAAGGGCTGCTGGAGAAAGGCATTCCCTCTCTGAGGACAGGGTATTTTCATTATGTCAGCCCCGCGATAATAAAGAGAGTGTCAGGATCATTTCTCATGCCGGGGGACGGCAACACCTGCAGCATAATTAGGCACTCAGAATCTGTTTGTATTTCAAAAGTGCTTTATATAACTGTTATTATGCATCAAGGGATGCTTCTGGCTCAGCCGCTTTTTCACAGCATAGTTCAAGAGAGCAGGTCAAGGAGTTCACAGGAGATGCAGAGAGCGTGAGAAATCTGGAGGAAAGCTTGTTTACCGAGAGAGCAAGCAAAGCTTCCACGGGAAACGCAGTGATTTGGACCCATGAACGTTTATAGTTTCATTCTTGGTGCTAAATCAATTCCCCTCTCTGCACCCTGACTCTGGGAGCAGAGATCATTAAGAACACATTTAAGTGCTTAATTGGGTTTTGAAGGAGGTTTCTCCATTAACATTAATTAAAGTCTCCCTGGACTCAAGAAAGCTCATTTGGCAGGTAGGGGTTTTCCAGGTTTGCTTATCTTCCTATTGCTGCCTCAGCAAAACTCTTTTTCTTGCCACAGATTTCAGACTAGGCTTCAAGTATAGGCAAGAAAACAAAACAAAAACACAAAAAAACACCCCGTTTCATTCTGTGATGGAAGATTTGCACATTGCAGAGAAGTCCTTCTCCATGGGATTTTGCCCTTGAGAAGGAAGATAATTAGAATTATGGTGAAATAATATGTTAGTTGCTGCTAAATGCCAGCAGTTAACTTGTCGTGGAGATGCAGCCTTTATGGATAGAAACCCTTTTGAATTAAAATTATTATCTCATGAGTATATTCATTTTATTAGGTTGAGCCATATGAAATTCCTGATCTTCGACCATTTTCATCCATAAAAAAATGGCAATTTTGTATGATTCAATCAAATACACAAGAAACTCTAGATTTTATACAAGAATAAAAAATATACTCACAAAATTTAGGAAGACCTTATTTTTTCTCCATCTCTATACACCCTTGAATTTCCAAAGAATATCTATATCTGGGCATGTGGACTAGAAGTACAAAATGTCAGCCACTTTATTTCTGGTTGTCTTTGGGGTGAAAAAGCCTTTAAGCCTTTTTTTTTGTTAAACGTATTGTCATTATTGCATTTATTTCAATATGTTCATGCATCTAGTCTTTGATATTTTTTCTTTGCCCTTCAATATGTAAGGAACAGTGGAAATCAAATAGGAAAATTAAAAACATCAAGATAATATTTATTGCGTGCCTAGTAGGTATTGTGAGGAATACAAAGATGACATGATGAGGAAAAATGGAAGCGAACCACCAAAAGACCTAGATAAGAAGAAATAAAAGAGAAAAGCAGTCAGACAGGCTACGCAGTAGAGAAAGTGAACCATTGAGGGTACCTTGGATATTAAAAACCCAGTAATAGCAGTGGTGGTTCTAGGTTCAAGAGTTTGCAATTTACCAAAGGAAAGTTAAGGAGCATGCATTTTGAAATGGAAAATTGGCCAATATAGTTTTTGTAAAAATATTTGCCCAGGTTAAGGTAAAGAAGAATGAATATGAGATCTAAGACAGTCCACATGACAAAAAAATCTTATCAAATAAGAGAGAAACATGGTAATTAGCCATACCTCTGCTACCCTTCCCATTGGGTAATCAGGGCGATATGCAAATTAACTGCCAGCTAAGATGGTGGCCGGCAGCCAGGCAGCTTGAAGCGAACATGAGGCTTGCTTGCTTCAGTGACGGAGGACTCCAACGTTCCCTGCCTGCCGCTGCCGGCCTCTGAGCTTGCAGTTTGAAACATTGTTACAAATATAGAAGCTAAACAAAACCCCAGAAACCTGCTTTCAGCTAGCTGGGATCTCAGAGCTGGACTTGAAATAGTGTTTCGATTATAGAACTCAAACAAACTAGATACCTGCTTTCAGCAGCCAAGGCCTCAGAGCTGGAGCCAAGACTCAGAGCTAAAGCTGGCCCAGAATAAAAAAAGAAAAAGAAAAAAAGGAGCGGTTGGGAGCTTCAGTCATCCGCCACCCTGAAAACAGCCATCATCCCCTCATCCAGGCTGGCCAGGCACCCCAGTGGGGACCCCAACACTGATCCAGGACACCCTTCAGGGCAAACCAGCCAGCCCCCACCCATGCACCAGGCCTCTATCCTATATAGTAAAAGGGTAATATGCCTCCCAGCACCAGGATCAGCGGAGCCATGAGGCCTCCCGGCACTGGGATCAGCAGAGCCGCGAGGCCTCCTGGAACTGGGATCAGCGTGACAGAGGGCAGCGCCCAAACCCCCTGATCGCTCTGCGGCTCTCTGTGTGACAGGGGGCGGGGCCACAACCTCCCTATCGGCCCTGCTCTGTTCATGACAGGGGAAGGCGCCCCAACCCCCTGATCGGCCCTGCTCTGTGCCTGATAGGGGGGAGCTCCCCAACCCCCTGATGGGCCCTGCTCTGTGTGTGACAGGGTGCAGCCCCCAAACCCCCCATGGGCCCTGCTCTGTGTGTGACAGGGTAGAGCCATAACCTCCCCATTGGCCCTGCCCTGAGTGTGACAGTGGCGGCGCCCCAACCCTCTGTTCCGCACTGCTCTGTGTGTGACAGGGGCGGTGCCCCAACTCCCCTATCAGCCCTACTCTGTGAGTGACAGGGGGGAGCTCCTCAACCCCCTGATGGGCCCTGCTCTGTGCGTGACAGGGGGGAGCTCCCCAACCCCCTGATCGACCCTGCTCTGTGTGTGACAGGGTATGGAGACCCAACCCCCCTGATGGGCCCTGCTCTGTGAGTGACAGGGGGCAGCGCCCCAACCCCCTGATTGGCCCTGCTCTGTGCGTGACAGGAGGTGGCGCCACAACCTCCCCATCGACCCTGCCTTGAGTGTGACAGGGGGCGGTGCCCCAACCCCCCAATGGCCCTACCCTGAGCGTGACTGAGGGCGGCATTGCAACCTCCCGATCCGCCCTACTCTGTGCATGACAGGGGGCAGCATCCCAACTCCGCAATCAGCCCTGCTCTGAGCCCGACCAGGGCCTGCACCTAGGGATTGGGCCTGCCCTCTGCCACCTGGGAGCAGGCCTAAGCCAGCAGGTCGTTATCTCCTGAGGGGTCCCAGACTGTGAGAGGGCACAGGCCGGGCTGAGGGCCACCCCCTCCCCCCAAGTGCACAAATTTTTGTGCACCGGGCCTCTAGTCTTTATATAAAAACCTTCACATTTTTCAGTTCTTTGCATATTCTGGTGTCAAATATCTTGTACAATATTAATGATTTTAAACATTACAAAGGTATAATTTATTGGAGAGTAAAGTTTCCCAGGTCGTGGCTTAATGGTTTGTATGATCAGTATTTTCTTTCTTTCTCCCTGTGCTGTGAATAATTATACATATTGGAAGTTACATTAATTTTAGACTAAAAAAAATCTGCCTTTAAATAGAGAAGTTTCACATAAAATTGGTGCCCCATATTTTTTATCTCTTTGCTTCTCATCATTGTTATCAACCAGCTACATTTTGGTCTTACAGGTCGCTCTTTTTTATGACCTTCTGGCTACAAAACACAAATATAGTAGTTTTTGAGTTGTGCAAAAAGTTATTTTTCCTCTAGAGAGAGCTGTTAATTGTGTGTGTGTGTGCGTGTGTGTGTGTGTGTATGCGTGAATCTGTGATTTTGAGAACCAATCCTGATTTGTGCATTTAAAAGCATAACCCAGAACCATATGAGATGGCATCAAGGTAAAGGGAGGAAGAACTAAAAATATTAATACCTTTAAAAAATATTTTAAATTGTCTTCTTAACTGATGACTGCAGACGGCATCTCTGGCAGCAGACAAGTTTTGATGTTTCCTCTCATGTGAAAGCAGTCTAACATTTTAAATCTATTTCTTTTTATTTCCTAATAATAGAGTTCAAAATGGGTGGGCGTTAATAAGTATGTCGAGACAACTGTGAAAGTGAAGGCACTTAATATTAAGCAAGCTTGATCTAGCACTCTGATCTAAATTTAAGCATTTGCAAATAACGTCTGGAAAGAATGAAGAGTCTTATAAATCATGGCCATTTCCTCCTTTGCAGTCACCATTTACGTAAGCACTTGGAAATAAAGCCAAGGCCATTAGTTGGGTAAGGGCATGCCCTTTTATTCCTACCATAGTGCCTGGCATTGACTTGAGAGGACGAACAAGTGGCAAGTTCAAAATAAGGGAAACAATGGAGCTAATCAGTAAGGCTATCTGATAATGGAAAAAAGACAGTCTCAGATCGCAATCATCTTGGTAGCTAGATATCACCTTCCATGTAATGGAGAGTACTAGAGATCTGAAATATGGGAGAAGAGGGAAACAATGACGCAACTTACAAACTCCTTTTATTTCTAGGATTCTATGCTATTTCACCTCGCAGGAGAAACAGATCTAGAAATCAATCAAATACATCATTCTGTCCACAATGGATCTTGCCCAATGCTTGAGAGAGAGTCACAGAGGGACTCTTCTTCACAGTACCTACCCACTTGATAAGCTCACGTCGCTAGATGTATACTTAAAATTCAGGCAACTGCATTGTTTTAATAATGTTTCTCACTTCATCAGAGATCTAGGCTGAGATGACAAAGGCATTTGCTCGGGCTGGACACAGAGTCCTCAGAGACAGAGAGCTAAAGCCCCAGTGCAAAAGGATTTTGTGCATAGCTCCTGGAAAACCAGTAACACAGGCAATCAAGAGAGCCTACATTTTTTGAGCACTTACTCTTTTTCTAGTTATTGTTCTACTTTATACGCCGTGACTCATGTTTATCCTCTAAATCATGCCATGCAGTAGGTGCTACTGGATCCCCATCTTTACAGATAAAGAAACGGAGTCTCCCAGAAGTTAAGTAACTTGCCTAGGACCACCCAGGTAGTTGGTGTTGGAACAAGACTTTGAACGGAAACAGACTAACTTCAGAACCCATGTTCTCTGCTCTGATAGACTGCTTGCATTTTAGAGAGTGTTTTAAGTTAAAAGGGACACTCTTTTGGTTCTGTGCCATTAAGAATTGGCATAAAATAACTAAAATAGTTAAGTTGAAAAGGGATCTGCTTTGATTCTGAATTTTAAACAAGAGCAAATATAAAGACAGACTCCTCTCGGTGTTACATTGTGAAACCTCACATCGGGAAGATGAGGTAGGCCGGGAAGGAACCTGGAAACAGGCACAGAGGGAAGGTGAAACACAATGACAAAGGCAGGACGCAATGAAAAGACCATGCAGGAGACTCTCATAGTCACCTACGGGTATTGGCAGCATCTTTTTCTAGTGAGAAAAGATGACAAGTTAAAATAGAAGACTTGGAGTTCGCTACATCTGAAAACAACAAGCCATTTAGAAGAAGGTATAAAGGTGCGGAATTCACATTCCACAGTGTGAGCCCACTAATCCTCCCTCCATTTAGACTTCATGAAGCCTTGAATTAAAGGACCTTGGTGGGCATTGAAATAGATATCTGAGTGGAATACATCCCCAACAGACAACTGCAGCCAAACTTTGGGGGCATGAAAAAGGACAAAAATACCCATAAGTGGTTTGCTTCCAGAGTTCCGAAGGCGTATTTCTGTCTGGCTCTGCTCCGTGTTACATAAGCAGATCTTAGGCAGGAAGAGCTGAGCAACAATCGATACTTGCTAAATTGAATTTAGTGCCTGAACAACTACATGCACCACACAAGGCCACATGCAAAGAAAGAGAGAAAAGCGGGGGGGGGGGGGGGGGGGAGCTTAAAATAACACACATACAACTGTATTATTCCTAATATATATCGTCAAATAATAAAATGAAGAATAATTTTATCCCTTATATTTAAAAATATTTTATTTTATTATTGAAATGTAATTATAGAATCATACTGTTCATTTCCGAATCTATATTTTGCATCCACCCATTGACCGAAGGAAAGAATAATTTCTTCTGTCTGTCTTTTCTTTGTCTAAATATTATGTCATTTAAAAACGCATACTTTTCTAATGCCAAGGGGAAATTAACTGTATAGGTATTTCAAAATGCAACAATGAGTAAAATAATCATAATTAAAGCGTATAATTCATAAAATATTCACAAGACAACTAACAAACCACTTTTAAAAGTTCTTATTCATTCTCAAATTAAATGAAAAAAGATACCATGATTAAGAATCTACAGTCTATTTGTAAAATGGCCAAGAATAAGAGTTCTAGATGATATAATACTATTATCTTGTTGTACCACATGAGCTTATTCTATTACTACATTCCTTTTATTACATTATTTGAATTATCACATTACTGTACAAATTACATGACAAATAGAATAGCAATAGAAATAAAGAAGTATACTGCTGAAAAGTCTTTAATTTTCCAGGGGTATGGACTAAGTATTAATTCCAGTATTCAAAGTCTCAAATGAAAAAGTACACATTAGGGCCAATGTTATATTTTACATGGATCCAGCACACTTAACTGGGGATTTTGTATGCTCCATTTTTAGAAATATATATATTTAATTGATTTAACAGAGAGGAAGGAAAATGGATAGAGAGTTAGAAACAGCGATCAGCTGCTTCCTGCACACCTCCTACCGGAGACTGAGCCCACAACCAAGTTAAATGCCCTTGAGCAGAATCAAGTCCGAGGCCCTTCAGTCTATCCACTGAGCCCAACCAGTTAGGGCTGTATGCTCCATATTTAAAGACTGGTAAATTGGCGTGCTCTCCCAAATGCTCTCTATCTTTCCTCCATGTATTATTAAATTAAACAAATTTGAAATCAAAGGGAAAAGCAGACTCCCCGAGCTTTGGTGAGCCCCTCTCACTAAGGGAACCTGGGGAATGTTGCCTGTGTCTTCAGGCACAAGACAGAGCCACCTGCACAGCAGAGTCCGTGCCAAGGGCGACCTGATTACCCTTTCACACGGGGGAGTGTCCTTGAGGTGGCAACATTTTGAGTTTTCTGCTTAATGAGGATGCTGCTTTTATAAACATCAAAGACAGGCTGGACAGCCAGGCTGGCAAGGCAGACAGAGGGTTTCCGTCAGCCAGCCCTGTGCTGGGCAGCGGCTTGGGTCATGTGGGAAAGTAGCAGAGTATTCTCTTCCAAGATCATCCGTTCTCCTTCACCTAGGGCTATTTGGCCTTGCTGAGAGCAACTGCAAGTGACTTCCCCCAGTCCTTACTACTGTATCTAGGCACAAGCTCATAAAAAAGAAAGAAAGAAAGAAAGAAGAAGAAGACATTAAGTTAATTTTTAACTCATTTGCTTTAAATTTTAAAACGCCTTCCAACATGGTTATTCCTAAGAAATGGTCTATGACATATCTATTTTGGGTAATTACAGTTTGACTGATTGACACCCAGAATCCCTTCCTCAGACTTCAGACAGACTTGACATGATAATCCTCATACTCTGCTTTCTTGAATGCTAATGAGCCACAGTGCAGCTCCCAAGTCCCCCCATCCCCCTCCCTGCCTCTACACTTCCTTCATCCTAATGATTTTCATATCAAATGAATCCCCGCATATCCTTCCCCTGACTGTGGAAACCTGAAAATCTCCGTAACATTCATGTTTTATTTTTCACATTCTTTGTATAATTCTGTCTTCAATGACTTTAATTGACTAATGCACCATGATAGCACTAATAATTTTACAACCTATTAGAAATCTCACTAGAAATCAATAAAACAAGTAGTATTATAAAAATACAATGCCTTCCTATTGTTCAAATAACCCCTGAAAGTAGTTAGTTACTATATATTTATGAATAATTCCACCCTACTAAAATGTTGTGCTACCTAAACAGTAACATAAAAATAATACAAGTTTGTGAACAGAATTTTAAAAAACCCACATATATTGTGTACAATGCAAAATAATTTGTTTTTGTTTCAAAGAATACCATTTTCAAGAACATGATAAATCACTTGTTTTTCAAAGGATTATGACAGGATTATATGAAATGAAAGGTAGCAGCTGATATTATTCTAGTCAGTTCAATTAATACTTAGTGTAGGTTTACTACATGAAAGGCATTAGTTAATATTATTATCTTCCAAGTGCTTCTTCACTTGTAAGTACTATCATGACAACTGATGCCATTTACAGAGAAAACACTCCAAAAGAAAAGGACGTCTCATATATAAATGTAAATGCTTGCTATCTCCTAACAGTGCTGGAGAGCAATTTGCAGCAGGTGCCCGTGTCTGCTGCCTCTTTCTCCTCTGACCCCAGCCCCAGTGCCATCTGCTGAAGAAGGCAGGAAAGGTGGGAAGACTGACATCTCCACAGCCCGCCACTGTGGGGCTCTCTGCTTCGTGCTGGAGTTTGTACCAGGTCACAGCATTCTGTCTGGTCTTGGACATGCTGTCTACAAGCAGACACAGAGAAAGGGTCTGGTATGGAAATAAAGGTCCAGCGAAGTATCAGAACTCCTCAGGTTGACAAAGCCGGCAGCCTCTATAGAACGTTTAAAATGGTCCCGGGTAGCTGTATTCAGTCAGAAGCCAGTCTCTTCTGATAACGTGCAAGGCTGTTGTCAAGAGAGAGGAGAAGGAAAGCCTGGCTGCTTTCCCTGGAACAGCCCAGAGATAGCAGAACTATAAACTCCCAGGTTAGGAGAGCTCCCAGGACTCTATCTTCATCGTAAAATGGAACACAGATACAGAGTGGTGTGTTCTCAATGCCACACATCAGATTAGTGACACATAAAAACGGTAAGTCTCATCTCTCCATTTCGTAGCTAAATTATATTTGACCAGTATAATTATATTCCTGGTACCTGGTATACATTATACATACTATATGTCCCCCTTTTTTATTTTCCTGTCCTCAATTATTTTATGTGATGTTATAATAAACACACACATTTATCCATTATAAATAATTTAGATGAGCTAGTTAATCAAAAAATGGGAATGTTTATTCCAAAAGAAAGGTTGAAGATAGGTATGAAGAAAGTTAAGCACTCAGTAGTGAGTTCTAAAACACATTTAGAATATAAGTATGTAAAACATTAGGATTTTAAGTATGAAGAAAACATAAAAATATTTAGAAATACTCAGTGCCCTAACTTTGTTATAATAATCTCAATTATGTCCTCTAAATCATATCTATATGATTCTGGTGTTGCTGGCTACACATCACTCATGGCTTTCTACCTGTATCTCTGAGTCCTCACATGGCACTTGCCTGTTCTGTAAAGATACTGGTCATATTGGATTAAGACCCACTCTTTTATCTATAAAGACCTATTTCCAAATAAGGCCACGTTCACAACTACAGTAGGTGTAAACCTACTTCCCACCCTGTAGATAGGCACTTACTAAATGCATTCTCTAAAGGCATGAACTCCTGTAAATCTAACAATCCCACAATTATTATTGTTATCCCCATTTTATAGCTTAAGAAACTGAGATTGAGATAAAGAAAGTAACCTGTCCAAGGTCATATACATAGTGCGAAGCACAGCTGGTCTAGAACTCAGGAGGTCAGGCCCTCTTAAGCATGATATACCATACAGCCTCTTTTTATGAGGAAGGTGAAATAAAACAATGCATGGAAAACACCCAGAAATGGACCTGGACCCATTACCAGGTTATATAACTGTTTATCCAAATATTTTAAACAATTATGACACTTGCTTAATGCCTATTTTTTCTGTTTTACTATCAACTTCACTAAGTTATATCCCCCTACTATGTAGCACATAGTAGGAAGTAATTATTGCATGAATGAATGGAAGTTTCATTAACTTGAAATTGTTCTTTTAATTTATTGTTTGATTTCCACCAACCACAGGCATTATTATTATTATTATTATTATTATTTGTGAAGAAACTACTTGTATTGGTTCAATAGGGATACCATAACAAAGGACCACAGACTGGGTATACAACAGAAACTTATTTTCTCACAATTCTAGAGACTAGAAGTCCAAGGTTAAGGTGTCAGCAGGCTTAGTCTCATCTGAGGCCTCTCTTTTTGGTTTACAGTTGGCCCTCTTTAGCTTATGTCCTCACATGGTCTTCCTTCTACCCCATCTGTGTTCTAATTCTCTATCTCATAAGGACACCAATCATAATAGATTAGGGCCTACCCTATTGGCCTCCTTTTCATTTAATCACCATTTTGAAGGCCCTATTTCCAAATATAGTCACATTCTGAGGTACTAGGAGTCAGGGTTTTAACCCAAATATAAACTCGGGGGAGATACAATTCACCCCCTTACAGCATTGTCACAATTAACCCTCCATTTTGACCTAGAGTGACTTCTAAGGTATATTTTTTAGAAACAGAAATTAACTTTCTTAACAGATTTGCCTTAAGAGAGCTCTCAAATTAACAAACTTAGAAATCTCCAGACTCCTTTGGCTTTCATGATGCCTTCCACATGGTTGTCTTCTCATGACCATTTCCCATCAGGTATTTTTCTTCCTGCTTCATAAGCACTTACTTTCCAAAGGCCTATGTTACTGTTCTTTCCCTCCGTGGCTCCAGGGGAAATGCATATATTTGTGTGTGTTGATGGGTCCCAGGTTTATATTTTAAACCCAGTCTCTCTCCTGAGCTCTAACAGTGTGTCCAACCACACATTAGCTTTTTTTACCCCAAATGACCTGGTAAACTCATCTACTTCCTCCCAAAACTATGCTCTAATAGTGTCTTACAATAAATGGCACTAACTTATGTAAGCTAAAAATCTGATGCTTGTTATGGGTTGACTTGTGTTGCCCCAAAACACATGTTGAAGTTCTAAGTACTTGTGAATGTGACCTTTTATTGGAAACAGGGTCTTTGTGGATAAAATCAAGTTAAGATGAAATCACTGGAGTGTATCCTAATTCAATATGACCAGTGTCCTTATAAGAACAGCAAGTGCCACTTGAGGACACAGAGATGCAGGGAGAAGGCCATGAGTGATTTGCAGCCAGTGACACTAGAAGATAGGAGAGAGGCATAGAAGATTCCCCTAGAGCCCTCAAAACAGCATGACTATGTCAACACCTTGATTTTGGACTTCAGTCTCCTAACGGGTGAAAGCATAAATTCCTGTTGTTTTTTAAACCACCCAGTATGTGGAACTTTGTTACAACAGCATTAGGAAATGGGTGCAATACTCAATCTAAAATTCCTTTCCTTTTCTTTTATTTTCCACATTCAATCACGTTTTTCCTGTGTTTTTTTTCTGCAAATTCCCTAAACCATCTTCCTGTTTCCATTCGTATACCATTATCCCAGTTCAGGCCTTCATTATTTCTCTTTCGGAATGTTACATGTTATTTTTCTCTTTCTATAATCTTGTTCCATTATAACTCCTCCTTCACACAACTGCTAAAATGCACTAAAACAATCCTGTATAAGGCTCCACCTTTTTAAAAATCATGTATTGTTCTGTAGCTTATCTTCAGCTACATGATAAAATCCAAGTGTTTTGGAATGACTTATAAGGCCCATTGATTGCTGGTTTTCATGGAATCCATTGCCTGCCCTGCAATTTACAAGAATAGCAAAATTGCTTGATATTCTGCCTACACAAAAACCAATTGTCCACAACTCCTATTTTGTAGGGAGCAGCTAAAGGGTTAAGCCTCAGACTGACCTGTTGGCAAAGCCACAAATAAGTCCCAGCTTAGAGGGCACAGTCCTCTTAGCATAAGACCTCCTTATGACCTCCCTAGATCTTATCTGGGTAGCTAATGGGCTGTGGGAGGTGCAGCAAGTGCTGCCAAAACAAGTGAAACTCACAAGAACACTGTAACTATGGTGACCACTACCTTGTTTACCTCTGGCTATAAAATAAAGGCTTGCCCTCTGGATCCCTCTCTGTGACCTCTGCCAGCCATAGGAGATCCACCCAGACCCAGGTAATTTTCTTTGTCTTTTCTTTAATCCTTCACCACCCTCATCAGGCTCACCAAACCCTTAGCTGTGCTGGCCTGGCACATTATTTAGTGTTGCTTGTGTACCATCTGTCTGGAAGCCCCTTTTTGATTTACTGGACCAATACCTATTCATCATCCCAGATTTAGCTCATAAAGACACCTTGATTTTGCCTACACCTAGCCACATGTGCTCCCACAGCATTTAAATGGAAATAACTCTTCTGGTTGTACACCCCGTGGGTTGAGAACTCTTTTAGGGCAGAAGCCATCCTCAACCAGCAGAGTGCCTTCTGAGCTGGAGGTGCTCAATGAAACTGTGCTTACCTGAACAGCTTTCTTACTTGCAAATATACTAGCCATTCATTTTAGAAAAAAGCCATGGCACCCATACCTTTCATCTAATTCAGAGAGGAAGATGGAGGTTTTAAGAGTTAAATGACTTTTTTAGGCTATGTGGTTGATAAGGCGTGATTTCAAATCCTAGATGTATCATTCTGTGCCTTGCTGGCTCTACATTTTATGATTATGACCCCTTGCAACAAATCATATCTACCGAACAGGTAGGGCCCCTCTTGTACATGTTTAGTTCCATCCTGGAAAAGGAGCCTTATTTTACACTGTTATCTATACTTTTTGTAACCGTCTAGATTAGAGGTAATAAATTTGTTCATTATGTTTATATGCCTTCTATGGAAGATTTTAGATACACACACACACACACACACACACACACACACACACACACACACACACAGAGTATATTGAATACTTCCAGTCTGTACGCCATTGTTTTGTTTTCCATTTGTTGCTATGCTCTTGTTAGGATTTTGACAGATTTGGTCTCTGTGGTGTAAAATAATTCTATTGTTATCCCATCTGCCCCTTGTTATTTTTTCCCAATATTTTCAAGGTAGCACACTTCACTTTCTAGAATTACAAGTTCTTCCCAGAGGTATCTTGTTATGAGGGGTCTGCAATCCTTCTGTCTCCCCTGTATGGATTTTCAGTTTACTGTTTCCACCCTCCCTTTATTTTCTTTTTACGTTGACTGTGTCACAGTCGTCTACCTCTAGGTTATAGTCATTGAAAAACTGCATTCAGGATTGTAATCCTGCTTTTGTCACCTTTTACTTTTGTATTTCATCTGTCTTTAACTACCTTCAATGTTTCCTCTGTCATTCATCTGATTTGTCTTTCCTTTTTTGTTTCCAGCATTGTCGTTTCCCTTTCTTCCCTAATTATAGTGCTAGTTTTATCCCGCAGTTCTCTTGGCTCCTGGTCAATTAAGTTTAAGGGAGCAACTCTTTTTTTTTTTCATGTGGACCTTAAAGTCATCAGGAGTGTTATCTACATTATATTTCGGCACTCTCTTCTCTTGGTGGTTCTCTCCTTCAGATTTGCTCTCATGTTTGATATTAACAGTTCATTGTCAGTACCACAGTCTGCTCCTGGTCTTGTTTTGACAAAGAGAATACAGCTTTTCCATATCCTGCTTCCAGTCATATAGTCTATTTGATTTCTGTATTGGCTTTCTGGTGATGCACATGTATACAGTCAACTCTTTGGTTGTTAGATGCATGTGTTTGTGATGGACAAGTTGTTGGCTTCACAGAAATCCATGAGCCAATCTTTTGCTTCATTCCTGATGTCCAAATTCTCCAAGGACATTTGGCTCTGTTTTATTTCCTGCTTTTGCATTCCAATCACCTATAATTGCTAGCATGTCTTGTTTTGGTGTCTGATCAATTTCTTCTTAGATATTTATGTAAAACCTTTCAACTTTATCTTTTTCAGCCTCTGTAGCATAGACTTGAATGATGGTTATGTTAATGTTTTCCTAGAAGTCAGACCTTGTATGATATCACCAAACTGCCTGTGCTACATCTTGCCTCAATATTAAAGCCACTCTGCTTTTTCTGAGTTTGTCATTTCCAGAGTAGAATACTTTGTAGTTGCCTGACAAGAAACATCCCACCTCAATTATTTTAGTTCAATAACACCAAGCACTTTAACTGTTAGATGTTCCATTTCTTGCTCTACAGTCTCCAGTGTACCTTTGTTCATGCTTGTGTTCCATGTTCCAATTATATATGAGGTATAGCATCATCCTTTCCTTTCACGTGTGTGCACATCGGGCATCAAATGCCCTTCCAGCTTTGGTCAAGTTGCATTATTGACAACCATGCTCTGCATACTTGTTTTCTGCTCTGCCCCCAGAACAATTTGAATGCTGTCTGACCTGGGATTCACATCTTTCAGCACTATCTCATTTTTAATTTTAGATGATTTCATCATAGGGTTTTCAAAGTCAAATGAAAAGAATAAAAAAGAGAATAAAATTTAGCAGAGGCCATCATTGTTTTGTTTTTTTTTTTGCTGTAGTGTGTGGGTCCAAACCACATGTTCTTGAGCCTGTGGTGTCTTGAGATATTCTATAGCTGAATAAAATGTGCCATCAGCAGAGCTAAAAGCACAGTTATCATAAACGATATTAATTCTCAATGTCTTTAATATCGGAAGTGAAGGCCAGCTGGACTGAAAAGTGCCATTGTTGTCCTGGCTGATCACTACCCAGTTAAAGCATCTCCAATGATTTGAGGTAAAATAACAAAGGGAGGTGGAATGCTTGATATCTATTCAAAATAATTGCCTGACATTCTAATAAATATAGTGAAGTCTACTTGATAAGGACATGAGTTCTTTTAGTCGCTCGTTAACCATAATCACGAGCATATATCTGAGCCCCTCTGTGCCTCAGCTTCTTTCCATGTGTGAAAATGGGCTATGAGTGATACTCAGGTCATTAGCTGTTGTGAGGATGTAATGACTAATAGAAGAAAAGTCATTGAAAGTGGTTGGCATACAATAGGTATTTTTTTGATGTTGTTTGGAAAGCTTACACAGATCCATGCTCTGCTACTGTATGCATGATCCAGTAAGTATTTAATTATTCTAACACAGTTTGTCTGCAGAATGGGAATGTATTTCACAGGTTTCACTGAGATTGGTAATATGAAAATCACAAATGTGAAGTGCAATCAAACAGTGATTAGCAGAGAGTTGGCAAAAAGCAGTTCCCTTCTTTTTCCCAGAAGGTTCAGCACATGTAACTTTTCCCAAGGTCTTGAAAGAGGCAGTAAAGCGTATCAAAAAAAGTACCTTGGCTGGTACATGGGGGAGGGCCTGCTGACTCTGCAAGATCTTCAGAAATCTTATTTTCCAATTAGCACTGCTCTTGCTGTTGAAACGTCTCCAATTTCTTAAACCCTTGGATGAACAGAACACTTAGTCACTCACCCCTACTTATATTTCCAGCTCAGAAAAAGTACGTAAAGATACCTTCAAAGAGGGTCTTGTGCGACCAGGGAATGATCCTGATCAAAGACTTTCTGGCTCTAAGCCTGGAATTGGCTTTTCTGCCTCTCCCTTCTCCACATATTCCTACAAGCAGCTCCCTGTCCTCACTGTGGTGGTGACAGAAACTGTGGAGGGCAAGGAGGACCCCTGCTGAGGAGGTCCTTCCATCTTCCTCTTCCATGACCTGCTCCAGGTGAGCGCCCAGCAAGAGCTGTCAGGCTCTGACAGCAAGGAGGAATGAAAGAGAAATATGGAAGAACAGCTAGACATGCTGGGCACAGGAGCTTTCTTTTAATTCTTTTACAGAATAAAGTAACATGTTGTATTTTGCCATTGGTAAATTACTTTTCTTTCATAATATTTGAACAAATTGTGGATAATGTGTTTTGAATGAATTAACATTTATTTTAATTAATTGATCGACATTAATTAACACAGAATTCATAAATAATTTAAATGTATGGCTGTGTGTGCACATTATTTATGTCTCTCTGTTTATGTAAAGATCGATTTTGCAGTATGGCATATGGAAATAATACCACAGTGAAAAGACAGGGTTTACAGAATCTGCTACTCTATTAATATAAGTAGGTTATATAAAATCCCTGGGTCTTCCCATATAGCAATTGAATTTGGCCCTAGCCAATATGTCTCAGTTGGTTGTCATTGTGTGCACCAAAAAGTTGCTGGTTTGATTTCTAGTCAGGGCATATCATATGCCCAGATTGTGAGTTCAATCCCTGGTTGGGGCATCTACACGAGGCAACCGATTGATGTTTCTCTCTCATATCAACATCTCTCTCTAACTCTCCCTCTCTCTCTACTATTGATAAAAAAAACCACTAAAAGTAAATTGAATTTCTTGGAAAGATAATCTTTCAACTATCTTTCAACTTCTTCTTTGTTAGCAAAAACACTAATATTCTTACCTGGCATCAATCATACCTCTGAAGAATCTCTAGAATACTTCTAAGTTGTCCCTTCCCTCCCTAAGCCAAGCTACCCTCTGTTTTAGCCACCCAATTACATTCTGGCTCCAACACAATCCATCTTCACACAGTGGGCAGGGAGTGTAACCCAAACTCCATCACTCCCTGATCCCAAGCCTTTGTTGCCCTCTCATTGCACTGGGAAATAATTATACTAAATATTTCATGCCTAAGATTTTGTCTGATCTGACCACTGTCCAGCTTTCTGACATTTTCTTAAGAGTCTGCTACTTTGTAGTTATTTCATATCTTCAAACAGGTTCATCTTATGAATTTTATATGCTGGAATGCCACTTGCCCTGGCCCTCTTCTCTTTCTTTTTCTTCTTTTTTTCTGATTTCAGTAAATGCCACATCCTCAGAGAGAACTCCCACCATTCAATTGATTTGAATTTGGCCCCAATTCTCAATCCCATTGTTCCCTGTTGTAGTGGTTTTCTCTATGGAACTTATCACCATGTGTACAGTTATGTCTTCCTGTACTTGATTACCGTGTGTCTCCATCCAAATCCCAAGCCTTCCAGAACCGCATGGGTCTCATTTGTTGCCCAGCATTGAACAATATGATTGGAATGTGGTAGAAATTCACTAAGCATTTTAAAAGCAATGAATGGACAAAAAGTGAGCTGTACATCTGTGTGGAGAAAGATCTAGAGAAGGGCCTTCAGATATTTAATACTACTGTCCCTTTCAGTATCCTTATTTGTTTTAAAGCTTTATTTTTATTCCTTTTACCCACAGTATTTGATGAACAATGCTGTCTGTACATGTAAGCAGGGCTGACAGTCAAGCATCAGTAAACTGAAAAATACCCTCTGTTGTGGCTCCAGGAGGCAGCTGGAAATGAGAGAAAGAGGCGCGATATCCCCATTTGACTTCCATGCTGTGCGTTCTGTGAGGCATTAAGTTCTGCTAAAAACTGCTGTGTGGTTGAAGGGTATTTCCCATTTGTCCCCTTCCCTTCCTCCCTAATCCAATCACTGAGGAAAAATACTGCATAAAGCCATGCCAAGGCTTCTGAAGTCACAAATGTCAGGTTGGCCTCCTGAACTATAAGAAAGTTGACTTTTGTATTGAACTCATCAATTAAAAGCCTTTTCAAGGACTTTAAAACAATTTGTACCACCATTTTGTGTCAAAATTTGCTATAATTTTCCCTCAGCAGGAGTCATTTCAAATCCTGCGACAAATTATTCCATTGTTTATATTGACTCTGTGCAATAACACTGTAACAAACAGACAAACAAACAAAAACCTGAGCCAGAACAATGATGTTGATAAAATAAATACTAATTGCTGTGGTGATTTTGGTTGGGAAAAGATGTTTATTGCACTTTCTGGTCATCAAAGAAGTATACTATCAATATAGTATTGAAAGGAATTTTAGGGATAAAATAGGCAGGCTTAGGGAGTCTTAGGAATAAAGAGAGTCCATGGGGGAGGAATGCATAGGTGAGGGCTGGGAGTTGCCAGAAGGCATACATTCACAGAGAATAGAAAGTTGCCACCGGATAAGGGGAGAGGACGGTATACATTCACAGAAATAAGGAAATGTGACAGAGTATCCGGGGAGAAAGGAAATATACTATCACAGAGGGTAAAGGTTGACAAATGCTGGAAAACGGGAAACATATGTTCACAGGAGATAGAAGAATGTTACAAGATAAGAGGGAGGGAAAGATGGGATACCATGTGGGTTTTGGGCTTTGAAGCTGATATTCTGCAAAAAGAGTGACCAATTAGAAAAGCACAGAGTCATAACATAGGGAAGGGTCCAATTAGAAAAGAGCATGAAGAGACAAAGAACTACAACCTTTACAAATCTTAAAGGGGCTTAGTGGGTAACCCCCTTGGGAACTCCTTCCCTGTGTAGGAGTCTTTATTTGCTTCCGGTAAATTTCTACCATTTTACTAACAGGTCCTTTTAATCTGTGAATTTTATTCTTCAAACTTTGTGAGATAAGAACCCCTAAGGGGGAGATCTGCTCCCTGCAGCCCACTTGTCAGTATGCATTGTCTCTGTAGTTGTGTATTCATGCCACTATTTATTATTTAAATGCTATCTGAGCTTTATCATAGTGATTTAGCATCTTTTGAGATTAGATTCCCTTTCTTTCTAAAAGAAAAGGGAAAGTGAATATGAATGTCAGTCTTAAGAAGAAGACTGATTTGTTTCCCTTCGTGTGTAGATGTGTTTATTCCTCTGGCATGGATTCTTCATATCAATGGTCAAATACTTCCAGTGTTTTGGGGACATACATGATCTGGTCCTTACACATTTTTTAGCTTAATTTCTCATTTCTCCTTTCATTTGGTCTGAGCAGTCCTATTTTAGTAGTCCTCGTGGAGAAAAATAATATACTTATTCCTGCCTCATAGTGTTGTGATGAAAAAGTTCAATCTTTGCTTACCAATTTTGTTTAGTTTCAGTAGCTGCTAAGTTATCATCTGATCCTGATAATCAGCAGATAGCAAACAGATAAGTCTGTCTTTCTTACTATTTATTTAAACTAAGAATCAATGGCCTCACCAAGGGCCGTTTGCACTTCATAGTGTGTTAGCTGAACAAAAATATGATTATTTTGCAATTTATCACTAACTTTAATTTATAAAGCAGCTTAACTAATTATTATAAGATTATTAACTAATTATTAACTAATTTGGAGATACCAGCGTCAAAGAGATATGTTGAATATGGCAGCATGGGATAACGTTGCTCTTCATTATGGCTTTGTGACATTAAAAGTCTATTTCTAAAATTGGAGTCATAGTAACAAGCATCTGTTAAATGAAAAATAGCTATTTTTTTTCACCTGAGTTTCTTATATAAAGAAAAACATGGTTTTCATGTTGATTCGTAGCAAGTCGTGAATTGGTTGAAATTTTAAAATTTACTTTTCAGTGTTTTTAGTATAGAGTGAAATCAAATTAAGGTTTTATTTCATTAAGTTTTTTTAAAGTTACACACAAGAAATTATTGTGTCCTGGATCATATTTACACATCCTGTAACTAATAGAGCCACATCTCACCAAGAAATAACTGATTTCTAAGACAATACATTTATAATAGCTTCGTTTTATCTTATCCTTCTGTGAAATAAGTCCTAAGAAAGTAATTTTAACCACTTTATGTACTGATGACTTGTATATTATTTTTCCTGATTTTCTCTTTTGTATCTTTTTACCTAGAAATGTTTGCTGTAAGAGAGAGGCTCAAATCTCGTCAAATGGGAAGGAAAAAAAAAGTAATATTTTGATATTTTTTCCAAAATAATTTTCTCTCAAAAATTTTAAAGTAAGGGAATTATTTCTGGGACATTCAGCCCAAAGCAAGTTTCTGCCTCCCATTAGGGATTTTGTCTCATCAATAAAGATGACTCCCAAATCCATACCTCTAGGACTAAAACCACTTTTTTTGTGAGGTTTAACCCCACATTCTGAATGAAGCATAGGCATTTCCTCTGGGAGGAGCGAATATCACCTCAAACTTGAGCTCAGCACATCTAAAATCAAATCCACCGCCTTCCTTCTCAAACCAGCATTTCCTTCCCTCTGGCTCTGCTAATTTTGCTGGTACCTAGAGTGACCTCCCTCACTCCAGCCACATGCCTCATCTCATTCTGCACAAACAGCAATAGCCTGCTTCTCTGAAACCAAGAGCATTTTGTACACTCTTTGTCGTTGCTTTTTAAAAATTAATTGGACATGCTTCAAGCCTTATTAAATATTTTACTTGCAGGTGTAAGTATTCTTACAACAAAGACAAAAATCATCTTTTTCATACTGGAAGGTCCAGTTCTATCCCAGCATATCTCAGTCCATTATCTTAAAACTGTTTCTTTTACATTATACATTAAGTTGTGATTTTATTATATTTAACATTTTTTTTTAAGAGAACAAAGCAGGCAGAGTTAGAATCCTGCTTCAATATCAAAACTAAAGCTTGAAATCCTATTAGAAAATGTAGGATGTTTTTTATCCTTTCATCTCCTTTGCTTTCTCTTTCAAAAATCAAATTTTTTTTCCTTAAAATACCTGTTCTGTTTTTCAGAACATGGTGAGAAGTGACAGAACTCTCATGGAGTAAAATGTATGGCTTTCAAAAAGATTGTTCAAATGTATTTATATATGTTGATCCCTCATGAGTATCTGCTGAAGATTATAGTATCTGATAAAAGCAACAACAACAAAAACATTTCTCCATTCAGGATGGTTTTGGCAGAGGGTTTTTGAGACAGAAAATATGAAACCCAAACAAGACTAAAAAAATGTGGTTATATTTGCTCTGGAAGAAAATGCTACTTTAGAGACTATTCTTAATGATGTTACCAAACATCCAAACATCATGCTTATGCTGGGAGGTAGGAAAGAAGAAAGTTTCACCTTCCAGTGGCATTTCCCAAAATTATAATAAACAACTAATGAAATAACTTTCTGGATTAAAAGAACATTTCTATGTCAGTTGTTGCACAGATTTATGAAAGTTTCCACTGGATTACTTTCATTTAAGAATTTTAGTGTTTCCATTACAAAAGTTATTTGCAAGGATTTTCTTCTCATCTGTAAAAATTTACTCAGAGTTGCAAATGAACATTTCCTAGCCAGGGAATAAATTCTTCTTACTCAATTTAATTTTTAATAAGTTTGGCCTTTTATCTCCTTGAATTAACATGAAGGAGGAAAAGGAAACCGTTGGAAATGCTACAGGGAATCTAGATTAATGCTACCAATAACCTGTTGTTTGAAACACATAATAGCAAAATATTGTAAGGCATTCCTAAACCTGTGGTTTCTTCTTCTTTGATATTGACAGGGAAAATTTTAGGAATAAAGAATGATGATTTTATTTATTTTTCAAAATTTATCTAGTGCCATCTATTGAAATAAAATACCTGTCATGATAATGACAGACAAAATCTATTTACTTCTTTTATCTTAACAGACAAGGATAATCAATGTTCTTCATGAATTTGATTTGCATAAGCACTCAAAGCAAATAAGAAAAAAGGAATATGATTTGCTTATTTTTAAATAAATTCTGATATAAAGCAACTTTTAGAAATCCTTTGTGAAAAGATGCTTAATGGAAAATAAATGAAAGAACTGCCTCAGATTTTAGGAACAAAAATAATATTATACACTAAGATCGCAAGTTAAATGTATGATAGGATCACATATACTTGACAGAGCACTCCACCACTCAAGGGAGACCTGGGAATATCTGTTATTTTGATTGAAATGGAATTTAATGAATTTGATGTAGAAAACAAACAGTAACAATGATGAAATCAGGTTAGAATCAAGAAGTGAAAGCATGAATCTTAAGAAATGACTGTGGGATTTTGAATTTGCTGAGCCAGAAACAAATAACAAAACCGTCCATTGGCTCAGTCTGCCTGACTTCTGTGATAGAAACGTGCTGGATATGAATCAGTGTGCCACTGAGCAGGTCACACCTGGGCATTCTGTTCCAGTCTAGCACATCACTATAGCTTAGTGACAGGTGTAAAGGAATAGAAAAGATCTCAGACCATTATCAAGCATCTCAGGGAAAATTCAAATTGACAGGAAAGCTTTAAGCACTTCAGATGAAAACGCCCCCTACCAAGTATATTAACATTATTAACACTACCACCACTTTGCTGTTACAACAGTGAGTGGGTGAAGAAAATTGTTTAGAAAGGTAAAGATAAAAAAGGGGCATAAAGACAGAAGAATGTGAGCTCTTCACAAGGGAATGGGACTGCCACAAAGCAAAAGAACATGAATTAGAAGGGGGGGCGGGGCGAGGGGAAGACGCAAGTATTCAGCAAAATCTGGAACGAAATTTTATGCAAAAGCTTTTACTGTACAATAAATGCCCAGGTGCTCTCTTTAGCAAGAATGCTACACTTAGCATTCAGGAAACAACCTATCATTTACTGCTGAGGTCTTGCTAGTTTAGTTATCCAACGGACTATGGCTTACTCTGAGGTTTTGTAGACAACCACTGAAAATAATCCATTCACTGACTTAAATTCTTGCAAAAATTTGGCAAGTCAAGACTTTCAAAATTCCCTGTAACCAAAGGAAAAGCTAACAGTAAAACTGAAGCTAATAAAATCTAACTTTTCTATTTTTTTTTTTTTTTTTTTGGAGCTACACTTTCCAACATGGTAGCCACCACCACATGTGGTTTTTTAAATTAAATTTGAATTAATTCAAAATAAAATAAAATTTACAGTCCAGTTTTTCAGTTGGACTAGTCACATTTCGAGTTCTTGATAGCCGCATTGGGACAGCATTGATATAGAACATCTCCCATCCTTGCAGGAAGTTCTAATGGACAAGTATTGGTCTAGAGTTTACTAGAACATGTTTATAATATGAGAACTTTGTACAGAGTAATGTACAGTCTTTTATCTTCACAATATAGAGTGCAGAACTAAGCAGTTTCTAAGTGACAAATTGATAGATTTGGATAACTACATTCTAACAAATACAAAAAAAATTTAAAACTTTTTCTGGAAGACTGATTTAAGAAGACAAATATATAACACAGAAATGTGATTTGTTTACATGACATGCAAACATATGTTTTCCAAGCAAATCATGAATTTTTATTTATTTACTTGAGGTCTGGTGCACAAAATTCGTGCACAGGTAGGGTCCCTAGGCCTGCCCAGCAATCCGGGCCAATCTGCAGGGCTACCAGCAGGGTGATAGGGGGGCCATCACTCACACTCCCCTTGCTGGCCTGGCGCTGGCTGCTCGCCGGCCCTGCCTCCCACCACTACTGCTGGTTGGGGCCTGCGAGCTGGGGCAGCTCCTGCGTTGAGCATCTGCCCCCTGGTGTTCAGTGCTTGTCAGAGCAACCAGTCGTTCTGAGGTCGTTCCTCTGTCCGGTCAATTCGCATATTAGGGTTTTATATGGATAGATTTAATTTTTTATTTTTTTAAATATATTTTATTGATTTTTTACAGAGAGGAAGGGAAAAGGATAGAGAGTTCGAAACATTGATGAGAGAGAAACATCAATCAGCTGCCTCCTTCACACTCCCAACTGGGGATGTGCCCACAACCAAGGTACATGCCCTTGACTGGAATCGAACCTGGGACCCTTCAGTCCACAGGCTTATGCTCTATCCACTGAGCCAAACCGGTTAGGTCTAGATAGATTTATTTTTATATTTTTATTATTTTAGAAAGGGAGAGAAAGATAGAAACATCAATGATGAGAGAGAATCAGGCTGCCCTGACTGGAAATCAAAGCATGACTTCCTGGTTCATAGGTCGATGCTCAACCACTGAGCTATGCCGGCTGGGCGAAAATATGTATTTTTAAAACAACAATGGAATGTTTCAAGTTGATCATGTTAAAAAAAAATCTCAGAAAATTTCCTAATTCCAGAATTTGCATCCTTCCACCTAGTCTTCCATGTATTCAGAGTATGATGTCTGCTATATTTAACACAAAAATATTTAATATTTGTACAAAATGCCAGAAAACTACTCAGATGCTATCAAAGCAAATTTATCTTTTGAGATTTTGATGACAAAGATATGATGGGAGATAGTTTTATATTCAGTCACAGAACAACAGTAAGATATTGTGATAATTTATGGCAAGGAAATCTAGCTTAAATAGTTAATTAAGAATCTTATTTTCTCATTGAGAAATATAGCTAGAGGAACACACACACACACACACACAGACACAAAATATTATTTTAAAACCATCACATCCCAAATGGACTATAAAATTCAGACAAATAAAATTGCACAAGAAGGATGCTAGGAAACTGAGCCAACTCCAATTAATGCTTTCATTCTAATGGAAACACCAACTTTGGAGAGCCAAAAGATATTTAGTGACTGTAGGCTAGGTAGTTTTGTAGAAAATGTAGTCAGATACTTATGACACAACCTGAAGAGTAGCCAAACTCCTTAAACAGCTATTCACGTATACCAGTAAATGCTTTGTTCTTACTTATAAGATTCAAAAGGGGCAAACTATATCGATTTTGATTATAGATATAGGCACATGGCCAGAACCGGAATGTTAATATGCCACAGATAAATGAGACTCTTATTTTGTATTTTACTCGTTTTCCTCTTTCCCTTTTTTTTTCTCATTTCCCCCTTCTCTCTCTACTTCTCTTCTTTCCTTCACTCCTTCCCTCCTTCCCTCCCTCCCTCCCTCCTTCCTTCCATCATCTACATTTAAAAAAATATATATGTATATACATATGCACATATACATACATATATAAACATATACATATATACACATATACATACATATATATATAAAATCATGTTGTCCTTTAGTTTTTGTCTAAAAATTGTTGTTTTTTAAAAGTTTTGCTTTTGGAATTACATGTGTTAATCTTATGTTTGCTTTTTCATATGGGCAAACAAAATGCAGATCAATTAATCACTTTATAAACACACACCTGGTTTTCAGGGGCATTCCCTCAGTTATAAATCACTGGTTCTCAACCCTGGTTGCTCATTAGCATCACTCGGGGAAGTTTTAATATAGAACATGATCTGTCTCCTAATCAGAACAATTATAATAGATCCTGTAAAGATTAACTATAGCACTGATTATTATTTTTTTCAAGCCCCTTGGTTAATATTACTGTGCAGCTAAGGTTGAGGAGTATGGATGAGATAAATTCTTTACTATTACTGGGACCCTAAGTTAGAATTAGGTGCAATTCTGGTTATACATCATAAAAAATAATCGATTTATTTAAGAGACATCATAACACAGAGGAAAAGTATATTTACATAACTGAAATGATCTAAACTCTATTTACTTTTATTAACCAAAAAAGATATTTAGTGTATTCATATCACACACAAAAAAGAATTTAAAATATAAGCCTCAGCAATAGTAAAAAGAATTTCAAAATACTTAAACAAACAAACAAACAAAAAACTATGGAGCCAGACAAGGGAATGCCAAAAGAACAGGATGATCATGACTTATATGTTGTTATTATCTTTAAATTTAATTTTCCCCATTTTGTACAGTAGTAACATTAGACTCAGTAGGTGTGATAGAAATAATTTCACTAGTATCTTTGTGCTATAATTTTCAGAGAGGATAGGAAAATGCAAAATACCATTTTTCACTAGTTTGGGCACATTGTGCAGCTGAACTTGTTCTCCAACAAATGTCTGCATTTTAACTTCATATGTCACCGTCATAATTAGCGAGTTAATATTAATAACAGGACGAGAACAAAGGGGAGGCCAGGCATTATAAGCATAGGTAACTGGGCAGCTTCACCAGAAAACTGTAACTTCATGTCCCACAGAGAACCACTGGTCTGTTCCCTGCAAATCACTGGGGGAAGGGATCCAACAAGGGGGATGATGGGCACATGTACAGTGAGGTCGGGATGACATGACATAAGGAAGGTACTTACTTGCCTGTCAGTATAGCCTGGGAAACAAAGATAATTGGCTAAGGGAGTGGAGCCATTGCAAGGGCAGGAAATCCTGAAGTCATAATTGGTTAAGCTCCTAGTTATAAGCCCAAGACAAAGGAGTTCTTGTTCTCTCATTCTTGCTTGCCTGCTCTTGCACTCCTGTTTCTCGCCTACTCTGTGACCCGCACTCACCCATCGTGTCCCTCCATAGCCATGTGGCCTTAAGCAGCTGCATGGCTCAGGGCCATGTGGGCCCCACACACAATGGACTGCAGTTAGAACACAAGCTAAGCTAGCCAGACACTGGACTGGACTGCGCTTTAGTATGGAGCAGAAACTCTGGGCAGTGACTTTAATCCTGGCTCTATGGAAGACCTTTTCCATGGTGAGATGAGGGAGATGGGACCTTGGAGGGGATTCCCTTATGTTACTTCATCAGCAAAGCTTTCCATGATGCCTCATCCTCCTGTCAGTGCCTCAGGAGATTCTTGTTCCCAGGGCATCCCAAGAGCCCCACTTCCACCAGTAACAGATGGGGACGCAAGAGGACACCCCACTGATAAAACATATAGTACATTCAGAAAGCAGCAAACCCAGAAAGTCCAAGAAAGTTCTATCTCTGGGTGATCAGAAAAAAATCACGGAATTAGAACAATAAAATAAGACACTGATCTCCATTATGCCTCAGTTTAAAAAGATACACATTTTGTAAAAGCGGAACAGAACATTTTGCTTCTGCAGACTTGCAACCTTCCCCAAATATGCTAAGTGCTCTCATTAGAGATCAGCACAGCCAATGGGCAGTGACCTCAGGACCACTCTGGAGTAAGAGATTACAGACTTTGATGTGTCTTCAAAAACAAGAACACTGTAAACTGCAGATGCCGGGGTCCAACCCCAGAAGGTCCAGGGGTCCCCAAAGGTGTGGACGGAGTCGGCGAAGAAGGAATGACACAGAGGCAGCGTTCAGGTGATCATCATAGCTGCGTTCTCTTGTCAGGGTCTCCAGCCAAGTTCTGTTCAGGATCTCTAGTGAAGTTCTGGTTCGGATCTCCACCCAGGTTCTGTAGCCATGTTCTCTTGCTAGGTTCTCCAGCCAGGTTCTCCAGGTTCTCCAGCCAGGTTCAGTCACCAGGTTCTAGTCAGGTTCTCTTGCCATGTTCTATAGTCAGGTTCAGTCCAGGATCTTTTGCCATGTTCTCTCGCTAGGTTCTGTCTCTAGGTTCTGTTGCCAGTTTCTGTCCAGGATCTTTTGCCATGTTCTCTCCAGCGAAGTTCTTCTGTCTCTAGGTTCTGTGTAGGTTCTGTCTTCTTTGGTTCTGTCTTCTAAGTTCTGTCTTCTAAGTTCTGTGTGTAGGTTCTGTCTTCTGTTGTCTTGTTACATCTGTATTTATACCAGTTGACTCCAATCCTATCAATCTCTATTCCAAAGGTTAGGGCGTTTCTTATCTCCATTCCAGGGAGTAAAGATTATGTAGCTTAAGCATGATTGTTCCTAGTTAAAGTGATTAATTACCCGCCTGGCACTTAGTTAAGAGGTTTTATTCCCTCCCTAACCTCAGGGGAAAATCCCTACCTGGGGAAACAACCTTTCTCAGAGACCTTGGTTAATACACATAGTGCCAAGAAGGTGAACAAACATATTAAGAACAGTATGCCATATATGCCAGGTCCCTTGAAACAGCAAGCATGGACCGGCTCCCGGCATGCAGATAGGAGAGCCATGGAATTTAATTATAGTAAAGCCAAAGATGGGGTAATGGAAGCAATGTAAGATAAAATGTGTTGGGGGGATATATCAATTTATTTGTATTCGCTACTAAGAGGGACTTTCTCTACTCCCATATGTTTGGGAGTTATATAGTTGAATTTTGAGAGAACAAAGATTGTGTGAGTCCATTAAAGAATGGTGTTTTGAATGTGTCAGATTTGGTTTCCTGTACTTGTATTATTGTGTGATTTTCTAAAACCAGTACATACAATTTTTAAATTAATTCATATTTGCTAAGACCTTTGAAATAATGCATTTTGTTCTCTTTTGGTGGCAATTCCTTTTCCCCTGGCTTGATGTTTTTCTTATCTACTTTCAGAATTCTTTATTCCCATTTATCAAGTGAAAGCTTTGTTTTGGGAGCCCTGAAGCATGTCTGCTTAGCAACAGGTTAGACACCCAGCAGGTTGTTTCTAAATCCATTTGCTAATAAATTAAAAGAGACACTAAGTGACTGACGGCTGGTGCTCCTTCGATGGCAGGCAGACCTGGGAGTGTTCTCAGAGGCACAGGTCTCCTCAGGATGCCATGCACAGCAGCAGGGAGACAGTCTACTCCCTTCAGCAAGTTCCTGGATTCCAGCCTGAGCTGGCAGGATGTCGCTTCATCCTCCCCCTTTTCAACTGAGTTTGTGTTCTCAGCATCTCTAATGCTTGTTTACATGATGTAATCAGGTCATATTCTAAAATACTAATTCTAAACTGGCTTATGAAACACCAACTCCTTAGCACAGCTCTCACCTATTCCTGTAACCTAATCTCCTGTCATTATCTTGATTACCTCTCTCCAGTCACACAGGTCCTTCGGCACATTCCTGACTCGACACCTTTGGTGCATCAACTCCCTTCCCCTCATCATTCTCTGTCCCAAATCTCCATATGTCAGTCAATTTTTGCTTAAATGATAGCTCTTCAGAAGAGCCTTCCCTCACAGTGCCCCACGCTGTGTCTATATCTTTCCTGGCTTATACACCTGCCTTCATATTATATTCTTGTGTTTACTTGTTTATTGTGTGTCTTCCCCATAAAAATATATACTTTGTGGTGACAAAGATTTTTTTTCTATTCACCACTGTATTCCCAGTACCTCAAATAATACCTGCATACCACAGATGTTTAATCAGTACATATTAAATGTGTTTACTTAAACTGTAAGCACCCAGGAGCTTGGTAAGAATAAGATGAGTTAACAGTCACTGAATGCCAAGTGTACACACTTCATGTGTTCCAACTATTTAATGTCCACAATAGTTTCTTGAGGGAGAGGTTGTTCTCATTTTCATTTTATGAAATAGAGATGGAACACATTAGTCTGTCAAGGGAACACAGATGGAGGTGAACGAATTTGGAATTTGAACTCAGGTCATTCCGTTAAAAGCTCACACTTTTAGCCTTACCCTATACCAAAAGGCATCACATGAGAAATAAGACTTACGCTGAGTGCTGAGTAGTAAGTAGAAATTAGACCTGGAGCTGGAGGAGAGTTGTGTATATTACAAGACAGGGATGGGGATAAATGGAGGGCAGAAAGGTAGTGGAAAAGGCTTAGCGAAAGTTTCTAACACTGTAGTCTAAAACATTACCAAAATAGGGAACTGTTTTATCTGTAGCCACCACTACCATTTGTAAAAGACTAGTCCTAAAGTAAATAAGGCACCAAGTGATATGATATAACCTGCAGAGGAGAAATTTTCTTTTAGATTATAGTCATCGCTACCAGAACTTTTATTTTTCTCATTACTGATTTCAATCTCCCCAATGTAACTAGAATTTTGAGAAAATCATATTTGTCTTGTATAATTTAACTATGCTATTGTTATTAGCATATTGGTTTATAACCTTCAAATATCCAGTTTAAGTACATTAACTCAAGGAAAATACACACAGTAGTAGTTATTAAATATAATTGGACCTATGGAAATCCATATTTACTTAATCTTTTCAAAATTAGTTTATTTTGTTTCTTAAAAGATATATGATTGCCAAGCTCAGGACACATTCAATTTATCTTAATTTTCTCATCACGGACATTTCACAAATAGCCTTTAGAACCTCTACTCCACAGGAAGAAGAAGTAGCAGTGCTTGGGAAACATCTGCCTGTTTCATTCATAGAGCTGCAATTCCTATTTTATTTTATTTTATTTTATTTTATTTTATTTTATTTTATTTTTTAAATATATTCCATTGATTTTCCATAGAGAGGAAGGGAGAGGGACAGAGAGTCAGAAACATTGATGAGAGAGAAACATCGATCCTCTGCCTCCTGCATACCCCCCCCACTGGGGATATGCCCACAACTAAGGTACGTGCCCCTGACTGGAATCAAACCTGGGACCCTTCAGTCCGCAGGCTGACGCTCTATCCACTGAGCCAAACCGGCTACGGCTGCGATTCCTATTTTAAAGCAGGAAAAAATGGACAAATCTCTCAAAGGCTGCATATTCTGTCCCTAAATGGTGGCGTACTAGCAGAAAACACAATGAACTCTTTCATCCTTTTCTACATTTTTGCTGTTTTATTGATTGAATGTTTTTTTTGTTCTTCATTCTTACAAAAAAGATCTTTCATTTTTCTGTTCATTCCTTTATGTTTTACTATTTTCTAGTGAAGTAACATTTAAGTCAGAGTGTGGGTTGGTATTCGACTCCTCTGTAGCAACAATGTGTACTACACAACATAAGGATTAAATGTATAGATGGCTCCTCACTCTCCGAGTAACAGAGTAATATTCACAGCCTTATTGAGTCATGGGCTGACATCCTTGGAAAGGCAGGAATAATTAACTCTATTTTATAGATACACAAATTTAACTGCTATTTAAAGATAGTGGGAGACCTAATAAAAAATCTACAGCAAGTAACATTTTTCAAGTTCTTAATATACGTCAAGCACATGCATTATATACAATGTCTTATGCTTACTACAAATCCAGAAATGCTGTTATTGCTATTATCACCATTTTATAATTTAAAGCGACATGGGCCATTTCTTTTTTTCTGCACTTCTAGTAAGTGACAGATCCGAGGTTTAAACTTAATTGGTCTCTGAAGCCATCTCTTTAATCACTTTTTTTACTGTTCAAATAAAGAGCTAAAATCTTGTCAACTGATCAGTACATTTTCTGGCCACCTAATATAGGAAGGTATTATCAATATCTTAAGAAATTTGAGAAATCAGATATTGGCACAGGCAATAATGACCAACATCACTTGACAGTGTATGCTTAGTGCCAAAATATGCTTATTAGACGATAGGTATATTCAAGTGGTCTATGGACCCAGTTTGTGCCAGCTTGGGAAAGCCCAATGTTAAATTTTTAGGAATTTTGCAAACTAGTTATCAAAATAGATATTATTAAAAATTAAATTATATAACTTTACAATTAACTAAATTTTGGGAAAAATACTCAAAATGCATCACTTCTTAATTGTTTTACAACATTTTACTCTTATTATTACCTGTGTTCTTGAGGTTATTTACATTGAGTGTATTTGGATGGTGAAAATGCTGCTAATGGAGGGCTACTGTATGTCTCTTCTCAGCTCCACATTCAGGGATGTCACATTGATAGCTTGAGATCGTCCACATGTAAGTATTTACACCACAGAAATAGGCAAACAATATAAATTACAGCTGGCCTGATTTATTGTTTTGTTGATTGGCTAGTCTTAAGAACATGATGGAGAAAATGTTAATAAATCATATAAAGCTTAAAAGTGCTTCATGCATAATTGTCACATTGTGAATAGCATAGAATTAAGAAATATTTTTCTAGGGTTCAAAAGCCACCATCCAAACCAGCAAAGAAGTTGCTCTCACATCACCGCATGACAGATGAGTGAAGTTTTAATTTATGTCATCACTGTATCACTTTCTTCTTACTAGTTAATCTGACCAAAAATATCAACCAACATTCATGTTGGGATTATAATAATTTGTCAGTTATAACCAAAGTTTGCCTGCACATACAAAAGTGTGCAGATATCAGCAGAATATTCTGTAAGCATCATTTGGCTATATAGAATTTATAACAAAGAGTAGTGTATATATTTTTTGTAAATTATGTGTGTGCTCCACATCCACTATATCAGTAAAATGTATAATAAGCTTAGTGTACATATGCCTATCATACACCTTTGCATCTGCTGTTGACCAGTTACCAGTATGGCAGCAAGTAAGACAGTCATGATCTCAGCTCTCATGGAGCATAGAATTGTTCACCTTATGACAGGAAATTGAAAATACTTGATGCATCTGACATATACTTAAAATATCAGTGTGTAAAAGAGCTATCATGAATACTCATGAGAATTGACAATTATTCTTTCCAATTTTTTTTCTTGATTTAGATTTAATCTCTTACAGGCTCTAGCAGAAATCACTGGGATAGTTATAAAGAGCCCAGAGCATCACGGAAATGGGTTTTTCTCTTTGATCTTGAGAAATGGCAAGAGGGAACTCTCCATCTGTGAAGAAGCCAGTGACCTATTTCCCACTACTTGATGCCCTGAGGTGTCCAGAGGCATGGGCAGCCATCTCCGCAGACAGAGCCTTTGCAGCGGAGACACATGACTTGCATCAAGACTGACTTGGGCTGGGGCTGGGGCTGGCGAGGGAGGTTGGGGGGTGTTGCAGGGCTATTGAGAATGGATGAGGGATAAAGAGCAGCACTGTGAAGAGCTCCTGAACCCTCTCTATGGCCTCTGCAAGTCTTTTTCCTACCAGGACTGAAATAGAAGGGAGAATGTGGCTCTAAATGTTGGAGACATTTAGCAAGTCACAGAGCTCCTTTTCAAAGGGAAATATACTTCTACAGCAATCAATAAACAGTGAAGAATATATATATATGTGTGTAAATAACTTCAGTGTAGCTCATAGAGTAGTTTTTAAAAAGATGATTTGTTTCCCATACAAATATGTTTGTGAAACAACCTGGCATATTTGGTAATAGCAAAAGACTGCAAAGAAAGTTTGGTTCTTAAGTAAAACGTATAGAAATTAAATAATAACATAATAAATGTGAGCATTATTTTTTATTTTAGGATTTTTAAAAATTGTATTTATTCATTCATTTATCCTCCCTGAAGATATTTTTCCATTGATTTTTTTAGAGAGGGAGGGAGAGAGAAGAGAGAAACATTGATGTGAGAGAGACACATCTATTGGTTGCCTCCCACGTGTGCCCTGACTGGGCTAGGATTAATTAAACCTGGAACCCAGGTCCATGCCCCTGACTGGGAATGGAACCCACAATCTTTCAGTCTGCGGCCAATGCTCTAACCATGGAGCACCAGCCAGTGCTTTTTATTTTAATTTTAGTTTGCTTAATAAGTACTTTAGGCATAACAAACATTGTTCCTGTTTGTTTTGCTTTTAATAGTGCAGACGCCCACACCACTGCCTCCCCAAATATTTAAAATCCATAAAACAAAATGTTTTATGTTGCTATGTTTCATTCTTCTAACAACAGAGAGTCAATATACAGCCTAGAGTCAAATGATCATAATTAGCTTGATAGATGGGTCAAATCTAAAATGGTGAAATGTAATTCAGATAAATTCAAAGTCCTTACCCAAGTCTGAAACCCAACTGAGTAAGTACTTGAGGTGTGATTTATCTGCAGCTAATTGCATAAGTTTGATATGACCCATCAGGATGATATGGACGGCAATATGCCAGTTTGATCTAGGAGTTCTTGGAGAAGGGCACATTACCAGATATCAGTATATATTTATTTTGCACTAGCGATACCACACAAAGAGTGTTATGTTCAATTTTTTTGCTATATTGACAAAGTGAAAAGCTGCCACAAGCAGGAGGACCAGAATGACAAATGGTCTATAAAAATAAATACATATATTTATGACTAGCTTACAGAATGAAGAATGTTTTCATGGGCAGAGACAGAAAGAAGTATAAGCTGCTTTTCAATATTTGAAGGACATTCATGGTGAATCAGGACGTGTGGCTCCACAATACAAAATTTAAATGACCAGGTGCTACTTTCAGAGTTACTTTTTAAAAATATATTTTTTTATTGATTTGAGAGGAAGGGAGAGGGAGAGATAGATAGAAACATCAGTGATGAGAGAGAATCATTGATCGACTGCCTCCTGCACGTTCCACACTGGGGATAGAGCCCGCAACCCCGGCATATGCCCTACCCAGGAATTGAACCAAGACCTCCTAGTTCATAGGTTGACACTCAACCACTGAGCCACTCCAGTCAGACTCATAGAGTTAACTTTTAGCTTAAAAGTGAAAGGAGAGCCCTAGCTGGTTTGGCTCGGTGTATAGAGCGTCCGCCTGTGGACTGAAGGGTCCCAGGTTCGATTCTGGTCAAGGGCACATGCCCGGGTAGTGGGCTCAATCCCCAGTGGGGGGGCGTGCAGGAGGCAGCCTATCAATGATTCTCTCTCATCATTGATGTTTCTAGCTCTCTCTCTCCCTCTTCCTTTCTCTCTGAAATCAATAAAAATATAAAACAAAACAAAACAAAAGTGAAAGGAGAACTCATGGGAAAGCTCTCTGAAGTAGAAAGGGTTGCTACATTTGGCTCTGAGCTCTCCAGCTTTAAAAGGATTTAGGCAGAAACTACATAATCATTTTTGTAGAGGCAGTTAGAGCCTCAAGACTTGGAATAGAAAGCATTTAGTCTCTTTCCAAATATTAAGTCTGAAATTTTGTAAAATCCCACTCACATGTCAAGACACAGAGATCATCAAAGCAAGGAAATTGGGTCCAAACCCAGGTTGTGCAAAAGTTGAGGTCAGGAAGCCACAAAAAGAAATTTGCACAACAAATAACAACAAAAATAAAAAGTCGGAGAAGGCAAAGAAACAAATGTTGTCAGATATTATAAGTCACTGTTGAGAACCTGAGCTAGAAGGTCCAAGGACATAAGAAGAGGGAATCCAGAATTAAAGGAAGCAACAAGAAGTCCCTGAGCCAACACATATGGAGGTAATAGACAAGGAAATGTCAGATAATACAGAGAATGAGGTGTGAGCCATTGGATTAAGTTAACTTCAGAGACTGAACTACCTCTAGAATTCCAGTCACTTGAGTAAAATAAATCCCTTCTTAACAAAAAGGTAGTAAATACATCAGAGGAAAAATATCTCAGTTTAAAATTAGAAATTTCACAGTTTTATAGGCATAATATATTTCCTTTAACAAAAACCCCCCCCAAAAAACCTTAATTTCTACAAAATATCAAGGCATTGAAATCTACCTAGGCCACATGTATCTTTCCAAAGCAGTTCTGGGGTCATTTGTCCACAGCTAGATCATTCACTTCTGAAACCTAGATTAATGCTCCTGAGAGTTCAACATTATATCTCACTTAACTCATTTTATACTCAGTGTGGCAGACTTTGCATTTTATAAGATAATTTTCAAGTAAAACAAAAAGTAATATTTGTTTATTTCAATGCACTTTTAATGTGACTTAACAAAGCATATTTATTAATTTAGTTGTTATTTCCTAATGTGCTCACACACTAGCACTCACATTAAGGAATAAATAAATGAAGTGAGCAATCTTCTACCTATTATTATAACAAATATAGCCTTCACGAGGAACATATGAAAGATAGCATATTTCTTTTAGATAACGCTTACACTGTACATCAAACCAACACAACAGTCCTTTCCATGGGATCTATTTGCCCCAAAGAATGCAAATACTTCCAAAAGGCATTTGACATAGGCACAGAAAACAACTACTACCCTGGAAAAACAGATTCTTTCACATGCTGAAATTTTACATTACAATTTGAATAACTACTGTTTACAAAAGTACTAGAGGCCCGGTGCATGGATTAGTGCACCAGTGGGGTCACTCAGCTCAGCCTGCAGGGATTGGGCCAAAACCGGCTCTCCAACATTCCTTGAGGGGTCCTGGATTGCAAGAGGGCAGTTCTTGGGTGACACACCCCAGAATCGGGCTCTCTCCTCTCTGGTTCCAGGTGCTTCACCTGAGAACCACAGCTGCCAAGTTACCACAGCCACAGCCGGCAGCTCCTGCGTTGAGCGTCTGCCCCCTGGTGGTCACTGAGCATCATAGCTACCAGTCGGACGGTTGGATGGCCACTGAGGCTTTTATGTATATAGATATCACTTAGGCCACCTGACTGGATGAATGCTCCTGACTCTGAAATATTTCCAATATTATCAGGAAAAAATATACCAAGGGACTCTACTAATTTGCATAACTTTGGGCTCACTCCCTCACTCTTGGGCAAGATCACTTCATTGTACATGGGTGACCTCAAGACACTGTGAAAATAAAAATGATAAGTTACTTGACAACATCTTCCATAATTGTACTGTCTGCATGTGGTGCCCAGTGTATGAGTATTTGGGCAAGATAAAGAGAATTACAAACTTGATGCTCATATGGGGAAGATGCAAGACTCCTCCATCAAATGTTTAATAGCAGGAGCAATGAACTTAAATGGTTAGCAAAAGTGTAGAAAGACCAGGGAGGAGTAGGGTTACTAACCATCCTGGTTTGCCAGGATCTTTAGCAAAGTCCCACATCTGAAAGAAACAGTCCTGGCAGGCCAGGTTGGTTGGTCACCCTCAGAGGACTCTTAATCTAGAAGCTAAACTCTATATTTTATGAGTAGAAATACAGACTCCCCAAACCCCCCAAAATGACAATAATTGCATACACACACATACATACATAACCATATGTGTGTACATATACAGTTGACATGAAAAATGGATGGTTTAGAGGCACTAACCTCTTGCAGTAAAAAAATCCACGTATAGTGTTTGACTCCCCCCAAACTTAACTACTCATGGAGGATTGGTTCTAGGACCTCCAACAGATACCAAAGTCCACAGATACCAAGGTCCACCAAATCCCTTACATATAATGGCGTAGAACAAGCATGTCAAACTGAAAGTCTAACGCAGGCCAAAAAAACAAGGTTTAAGTGTATGTGGGCTGCAAAAAAACAAAAGCTTCAATTTTCATAGAAATGTAGGTTTAATTTTGATAGAGACTTGCTGATTACAAAGGGCTGAAATAAATGAGTAATCGTTAACATAAAATAATAGGACATTTTAATAAAAATTAATATTTTTCTTTAACATTCACTTACCAGACACTGAATAACTGCACAAATTAATAAGCATAATGCAAATAAACCCATTTTTCCTGTCCTCCAAAAGTGAAATATTTCCTGTTGCACACACCAAACAAGTCAGTACAAGACTAATGACGTGGCAATAGCCTGCTAAAACATTCGCTGCTAGTATTAGTGGAGAGAAATGGTGCGCCTGCGGGTAAGGCGCGTAAGGGAAATGAATGCAACACTATTATAGTAATCAGTCATTAGCGAATGTTGTGGTTTATTATTAATAATTATGTATAACAGGATATTGTAAAAATTAAGTCATGAAATTTTTATTCATTAAAATGTTTCTTACTTACATTATATTGGCTGAGCCGCAAAAATATTCGTTGTGGGCAGCATGCGGCCCATGGGCCATGAGTTTGACATGCTTGGTGTAGAACAATCCATACAGTTAGCCCTCAGATTCCCATCACAGATCAAATGTGATCTGTTGAATCTGCAGATGGGAAACTCTTGAATATGGAGGGCCAAATGTATTTATTGAAAAAAATCTGAGTAGTTCAAACCTGTGTTTTTAAGTCAACTGTATACTTATTTATACACACACAGACACACACACATATGTATCAATGGACTCACATATGTGTCTATGACTCTCTGCTTGATTATTACAAATCCATCTTGACTTCATTGTAGTTCCTGAGTATGCAGACTACCAAATATTTTCATGGCTGCTGTAATCCATTTATTTGTTAATGGTCCATAGAATCTATTTTATTATATCTTCCTACTGTGAAAATTATTCTAGGCCTTTATTTGGATTGGAACCAAGTGGTCAGGGCTTATAACTTCCTTTTATACCTAATTGGTATTCACAGCCAATTCACAGCAATAGCTGACACAAATTCTTTGGCTGAGTTAGGGATGTGGTTGACCATTCTTTGGAAAATGGTGTCCAGATTTTAAGTTGATTAATATAAAGAGTATTTTTGGCAGATTCAGATACAAAATTGATTTGAGAGAAAATGTGCATTTACTTTTGTTTTTCTCCATTCATTATATTCAAATTCCAAAATGCAAGGAACATGCTGTTGTTTTTATGTTATAATCTTTATTTTCTATAATGCTTAATGGACATTTTTTTCAGTTGTGGTAAATTAATATTAAGTTTTTTATCAACTGTTGCCAAAAAAAATGATTTATAATCATTAGTTTATATACACAAATGACTTGTTTCTCATCTCATTTTTAAAAAAATATATTTTATTAATTTTTTTACAGAGAGAAAGGGAGAGGGATAGAGAGTTAGAAACATTGATGAGAGAGAAACATCGATCAGCTGCCTCCTGCACACCTCCTACTAGGGATGTGCCTGCAACCAAGGTACATGCCCTTGACCAGAATCGAACCTGGGACCTTTCAGTCCACAGGCCAACGCTCTATCCACTGAGCCAAACCGGTTAGGGCTCATCTCATTTTAAAGATTGAATTCATTTAATGGGTTTATTTTAGAAACCCGTTAGGAAAAGCATATGGGTCTTTGACTAAATTGAAATAATCACTAAATTTTGTTTTTAAATGAGTTGGCCAATTTAGATACATCTAAGGGTTTATCTTGCACAGGGGAGGCAATTTACTAGGTTAAGAGAGGGGGAAATACTTGATTATTTTGCTCTTGGTCATCACTACCTGTACTGCTATTTAAAGCTTTATATACTCCATCATCCATTGGACCAATGTACCTTTATTCGTTAATTACAAAAATAGTACAGGATGCCACCTTCAGTCTAAAATATTTTTGGAAATATGAAAGTATATATATGATTTTTAAAAAGGAATAAAAATATCCTTTGCAGCAAACTCTACCCCAACCCAACATCAATTCCCACACCCTGCTCTAAAAGAAACAACTGTGACTACTTTGATGATTATTTTTTCCATTGTTTTTCTATGCATTTATATTTATATGTATCTGTGTGGCTGCTGAAATATTTTGCGATTATAATTTTAAATATATCTATAATAATAAAAGCATAGTATGCTAATTAGACTGGATGTCCTTCAGGACAAAGCTAGGGCTGCAGCCATGGCTGCGAGGGAGGGATCCAGGCAGCCGCTGCGGCTGCAAAGGCCTACTCTTGCATGAATTTCGTGCATCGGGCCTCTAGTAAATAGAATAACATTATATGTTACTATTCTATTATTCAATTTGATTTTTTTCATTAATGCTGTCTTATATATTAATGTGATTATATAATGTTCATTTTAATGGCTATATGTGTGCATTGCACTTTAATTAACCATATCCTGATCTCTGGGCACGTGAGTACTTTCGAATCTTACACTCTTTCAAACACTGTTGCACGAAATAGGCTTGCACATATACTTTTATGTACAAGAAGTACTTTTACAAGAACAATTTCTTAGAGATTACCTAGCAGGTGAGAAGACATTTTACCTTTTGAGAAGTGTTGTCAAACATACCTTGTAAGAAGAGCTACATGTCATCCACTTTTTTATTTTGACAATTGCTTGATTTAATAAAGTGTCTTATCTGGCTATAATATACTTTTTCTGATTATAGTAAGATGAAATATCTTTTGTTTTGACAAATTATTTTTCCCATGAACTGCCTATACTTTTCCAAACTTTCTATTGAGTTGCTTGTTTCTCCCTCATTGATTTGTTAAATTTATTTCTATATTTTCTCATCTAGACACAATACTAAATTTGGTTATTATTAATACTAGAGACCTGGTGCATGAATTCGTACACCGGTGGGGTCCCTTGGCCTGGCCTGTGCCCTCTCGCAATCCGGGACCCCTTGGGGGATGTCAGACGGCTGGTTTCGGCTCGATCTCCACAGGCCAGGCAAAGGGACACCACCGGTGCACAAATCCGTATACCTGGCCACTAATATGCATATAAGATCTTTGATTAATCTCTTCCCACCCTTCTCCATCCCTCTTCCCCCTTCCCTCTGAGATTTATCAGTCTGTTCCATGTTTCAATGCCTGTGAGTTGAGCGTCTGCTCCCTGGTGGCCAGTGCATGTCATAGCTACTGGTCAAATGGTTGAACAGTCAGATGGTGGCTTAGGTTTTATATATATAGGTTAATATATGACTGGATTCTCCTTAGTTCATTGAGTGTTTTAGAACATTAATTCAACTTTCAAATGTCAAAAACATTTTTAAGCATTGATTTTAAGGAGTGCCAGGGAAGTTATGTTTTCTAAAATGAAACAATTACTTTGGTTTATGAATATGATTATTTTTTCCATGTAATTAATATCTGAGAAATCTTGTCCTTTTTTCACAAGAAAATGGTATCAGCATAGACTAAATAATATGACTATTTCTGAAGTATATCTTAATAAAGAAATCAGCAGTGTAACTTCAGTGTCAGGAATTATAAAAATATAGAAGAAAATATTTGGGTTTTCTCTAAGGTGTTGAGAGATCATTATCTCAGGTTCTCTCTGATTTATCTTCTTCCTGGAAGTAATGTCAAATGTTATAATCTATTTCCAGAAAGTGAGACAAAGAAAGGTCAAATGGCCTTGAAAAACAATCCAGCAAATATAGTTTCAGTGACCCATGCAAGGTAACCTATAAATTCTCTACACAAGCTAAATTGCAGTATAAATTTTCCTTTTTCCATTCAAGGTACTCTTTCCTATCACACTGACAGATTTTTAGCCACCTGGTTAGTCCCAGGGTGACTTTGTCATGGGTATAAACACTCAGGCAAGTTTTGTGATTTTTAAAGTTTAACTGAAAAACTGTCACTATTATTTGTGCTCCTAAAATTAAATAAATTATCCCTGTGAAGGACACAAGGTTGTTCATTTCAAGTTAACACAGTGCTTTGCGTCCACAGATTCTGGCAAATATATGGCTACCTCTATTGCTGATTAACAAGATTCACACCGTGGACAAACATCTGTTTTCTTTGTTGGCATTGATTTCTTCTCACTCAGCTTATTACTCCCATTGCCCTAAGTTTCCCACCTGGTGTGTGGCCTTCATCTGCAGGAAAATTCGATACCTGTGATTTAATATACCTATTTTTAAACTATGAATACAGAAGTATAGTATGATGGGAAAAACACATCACAAACATTGACCAAAATCACAGCACATCAGAATGTAGTTTCTAACTATTCTAAAAAAAAAAAAAAAAAAAGGATAAAAGATCATGAAACATGATTATGTTCAAAATCAGCTATGCGAGTCATTAACAAAATGCCCTTTTATTGCCCAATGCTAGCACTTTGTTTTGTTTTTCCATTGGGTTAGATTGTAGCATCATGGTTAAACTGAACAGCGTGGCCCTGAAAAACTCATGGCCACAACACTGAGCGCCTTCATTTCTGACATGGTGTGTGCAGCACAGCCCAGCTGGTAGTGAGCGACCCAGAGCCAAACCAAGTCCTCTTCCTGCACCATGATGTTTACAGAGCAAGTGCTGCTTCAAGCCTGGGCCAGTCCTAGAATCGAGGTTTCCCCGAAATCACTTGTTTTCCGGCCAAGGCTCTTTCCACCATATTGTATTGTATTCCCTGTTAGGATCCATCAGTCAGTCAATAAATACTTATTGATCACCTATTTTGTACCAAGCAACATGACAGAAGCTGAAAATAAAGGTCGACATAGAGTTTAGTCTAGCTGAGACTGTAGCTTAGATACCAAATAAAAGTTAACCATTAAGATACAGCCATGCAAAGTGATGCCAGAAGCACAAATTGATAAATGAGGGAAGAAAAAGGGAAACTGCAGATCAGATGAGTGGCTGCAAGGGATTCAGGAGGGGTAGGTGGGAGGTGGGAATGGCTATAAAAGTCATAGGAGGGATTTTTGTAGATCAGATTGTATTTTGTCTATGGTTGTGCATACTCAAGCTCACAACTAACCAAATTATATACAAATAAACACACACATGCTCACACAAATAAATATAAGTAAACCTGGAAAACATGAATAGGATTGATTGATTGACTGATTGTATCATTATTAATATCCTGGTGGTGATATTGGACTATAGTGTTGTAAGATAATACCCAAAGGTACATGGAATCTCTCTGTAGAATTACTTCAACAACTGCAAGTGAACCTACAATGATCTCATTTATAAGTTCAATAAAAATGGGAGGGAACGGTTTACTAATATAGACTGGTGAATCAGACAATCTTCTTAAAGAAGTCATGTTTAAACTAAGACCAGAAGATGAGTTAGGTGGATAAGGAGAAGTGGGAGTTAGGGGGATGGTGTTTCAGAAAAAAAAAAAGTAGCATATTCAAAGGCCTTGAGCCAGGAAAGCCTGACTAGTTGTAGACACTAAGAAAAGATTAGTCTGGTTAAAGCACAGAGAGCAAGAAAGGGTGTCTCAATGTGAGTCTCAAGAGTGAGCAAGAAGTCAGATTTTGGGGGACATTGAAGTCATAATAAGTATTCTTCTTGCTTTGTTTTTTACTTTTTTCCAAGGGTAATCTGTTTTAAGGAGAAGAGTAATATGATTAGATGAGTGTTTTTCTATTATCACTCTGGCTGTGGAGTGCAGATTGAATTAGAAATGGGGAAATAGTGAGTGGGAAGAGAGTACTTGAGAAGCTATAGCAATAATGAAAAAAATACAAGTACCAAGCAAACTGACGTCAATATGGATGGAGAAAATAGATGGACTCGGGCTTTATTTAGGAAGTAAAGAAATGGACTGGGTAATTGATTAGATAAATCTATGTCATTTAGTAAAGCCAGAAACACCTGGAAAAAGGCTGGGGTCAAGGGGTTAGATAGTAAGATCGATTTTTGGAAAGGATGCCCATAGTATTTTAAATGGGTCTGCATGTAAGTTTGATTTAATTTTTTATTTCTGTAAGTAAATTCCTGTGTAGCAAATCATTCCATAGTTCTTAGAGTCATGTTTTGAAACATAAAAATTGAGGGTCCTTTTTTTTTTAAAAAAAAAATATATATATATATGTAGTGCTTTAAGGAGATAATAGCACATCAATCATAGATGCAACACAAATACGTCAACAGTAGAGGCTCAGTGCACAAAAATATGTGCACTCGGAGGGGGGGGGGGTCCTTAGCCTGGCCTGTGCCTTCTCACAGTCTGGGACCCCTCGGAGAATGTCCACCTGCTGGCTTAGGCCCGCTCCTTGGGGGAGCAGGCCTAAGCTGGCAGACAGACATCCCTCTGGCAGCCCAGGAGCCCTTGGGGGATGTCCATTTGCCAGCGGGGAGCAGGCCTAAGCTGCAGTCGGACATCCTTAGCGCTGCTGAGGAGGCAGGAGAGGCTCCCGCCACCACCACTGTGCTGGCAGCCATCAGCCTGGCTTGTGGCTGAGCAGAGCTCCCCCTGTGGGAGTGCACTGACCACCAGGGGGCATCTCCTGCATTGAGCGTTTGCCCCCTGGTGGTCAGTGTGTGTCATACTGACTAGTCATTCCCAGTCGTTCTGCTGTTAGGGTCAATTTGCATATTACCCTTTTATTATATAAGATAATATAACATTCATATACACACATATATATAATATATATGTACCCAAATAAATGCACATAAAATTAATATGTTTGCTGACCAATGAGCAGAGCCCAGAAATTCCCCCCAAAAGAAGAAATTCTTTGTCAGTGTTTTGGATGGATATGTGTTCAGTCACATTTGAAGATTCCCTCCAAGCATGCCAAACTTGCTGCAAGGCATGCAGCCCGCTGGCCACGAGTTTGACATGCTTGCCCTACACAATTCTGTACACATTTTAACAACTGTAAGGAAGTTAGTTTGTTTAATAATTCTTGTCTTGTATAATATAGCTCATGCAATGATGTTGAAGGCTCATCAGGAAGCTATAAATCAGTATTAGAGTAGATTTTTACCAGTCCTTCAAGAGTTTTACCCATTTAATAGACTATCAAAACCATTAAAAGCCATTGAGAAAACTTTCAAGCAAGGAAAAAAAATTCTATAAATCACAGGTTGCTTTGAAATGCCAACATGTTTATAGTACTATTAAAATTAAGAAAAGCTGAAGTTGTGAGTTCCTAAACTAAGGAAATCCTGTTATAGCCAATAAAGAAAGAATGTTATCATTTCAGAGATGAATATTAACACTGACATAAAATAACTAAGTAATACACACTGATTATAGCTACGATATAGAAATAAGAATAAAGGAGGCATATGTGTGTGTGTATATATATATATATATATATATATATATATATATATGCTTTTATCAGTGAGAAAATATATGGCACAAGCATGCTTTAACACAGCATGTAAAGTTCATGATATCATGTCATGTTTTCTCAATAAGCTTTGGATTGTTTTCACAGACCACTGTCTATAACTATTTTATTAATATTATTCTCAAAATTAACTTTCCTTAAATGATGGCCAAGCATTATCAGAAACCATGCCAAGAATCAGATCATCACAAGAACCTACCCCAGAAGAGGTTCTTAGAACATGTTTTCCTTATTGCTGTTCTTGATGATTGAATGGCCATTTTTAATAGAATCACCTATAGCATATGTAACAGAGAGGTAGATGGATGAGAGAAATATTATATACCAGACACTACACAGAACTTAGGAGCCATATTTACATTGTGAGAAATGTGTCTGTACACAAAGTGGGTTGAAAACATATTAGTACAATGAGAGACAGAGAAATACTGCATTCTGCATTTTACAGAACTAATTGATATGCAATCATCCGAAATGGAATACTGTATTGAAAAGGACATTCAGCATCCCATGAAACAAATGTGGCAAAATGAAAGCAGCAGCAATCTCTGTCAACAATACTTACTAGTATAGCCATAGCCAGAAAATAGTCTTAAGCTTTTACAACACAACACAGCACAACACAGAGTTATTCTGGCCTATCACAATTCCTTCAGACAGCAGTGCTTCAGCGAGCTGACTTTGCAAACACACAACAGTGTCACTTAAACACAACTACCCAGATAGTCTGAAGTATCTGAAAATAATTGAGCCACAAAGACAGCCTTGGTTTAGTAAGGTTGTGACATTCTAGAGGGGCTTTTCATTTTTCTTTTCACTAATTGATTTGGTAGATAACAAAATGAAAATTTCTGTCTCACCAGGATTTTAAAAGTATAGTCATCTCTTAATTCTTCTAAACAAATTATATCCAAAGTTTTGACCAATTTTCAATATATTATACCATGGAACAGAAAGTGCTTACTTATTTGGCTGGTGTTAATTTAACTTTGTTATATATTAGGCACCAGATGTTTTCTTAACTGAGTGTGGTGTTAATAAATTGTACTTGGGCATTCTGAATAACAGCTTCACTTTAGGATTTCGTAGAATCAGTGTGTAAAACATGTGCCTTTTCTAAAAACTTGTTTTTCTTGTAAATGGGAAATACATCCCAACTGTACATTAACTAACAATTAAATTTAATTATGATGGACTCAGTATTGATTTGAAATATGCGTGGCCACTTGCAGCCAGAGCTATTATATTGTTTGGTAAGCTTCTGGCCATATTGCATCCCTTTGATTTTACCAAACCATTTATTGAGTAAGCAGTGTTTCTTTTGAATAATATTTATGAATTTGTCAAACACAGACACATATTAGGAGTATCTCTGTATGTTGTTCATTGCTTCAGCTGCATCTCTTTTCCTCAGTCATAAAATATTTCTAAAACATCTATAATGAAATTAACCTTAAGACAGACATTAAATAATCACCATACTCATATACATGATATCATAAAATTTTAACTGGGTACATTTCTTCCAGCTCAAAGATCATATTCCCTGTCATTTCTTGCAGCTTGATATACCACAGATTTAAGGTATTCCCAATGAGATATAGTCAGGAAAGTGGAAATGTCCTCATAGGAATAAGGTGTGCCTTCTTTGACTTCACCTTCATCCAGATGCTTTGCAGGTGGATATAACAGCTGGACTGAGCCATCTGGGAACATGCCCATCATGGAAAGCCACATGTGGGGGAGCCGTGGTCTCTGATAGCATAAAGTCCCAATTGCTGTGCCCACTTTATTGAACTGAGAGTCATAAACTCCTATTTTGCTCAATGCACTATGGAATAGGTCTTTTTAACTTGCAGCCAACCAAAATTCGAATTAATAGAACAGCAGTACCTGCTAACACTGATGTACTGAAAACATTGAGTGTAAATAACTTTGTAAATAAATGTAATATCCTTATTTTCAATAGATTTAAAATGTCTTTTATTTATGCAGCTCAAGTTATTAGATTTACTGTGAAATTTGGATCAATACATCATTCATACAGCACCACACAAAATTAAAATTACATTGAACACTGTTCTCTGTCTCCATATTTTTACTCACTAGACAAGACAAAAAACAAAACAAAAAAAACCACTGACACATTTATCTGTCCATCCAGGGCAGATAAATCTAGGCAAATAAATCTAGGAAAGATTTATTCCCACACTATACAAATATAAACTTTTGAAACTGACCATATAATGAAAAATTATGTAAAATTTAACTGAAATTAACATGCAATACCATTAGGATCAAAACTTAACTTGGTTAGAGGAGAGCTGCAAATATTGAGTTGGGACACCATATTTTCTGTCTTTTGGGGTGCAGATTGACAGAAGAAACAAAAATACTGTAAAGAACCAAAAATTATGAAAAAGAATGGCAAACAGATTTCCTGTGGAAAGAACCTCATTTTAGCTGGGATACTTAGTACAGTGCAGGTTGGCCTCCCTGCCAGAGAACTGGGCAATTCCCAAAGCAAGATGCTGAGCAGGCATCCATGTAGCCTCCCCGGATCAGAGAGGTGCAGTGGAGTGCAGAATTAAGAAGACCCTCAACTGCAAATTTGTATCGGTGTGGAGCCCTGCATTTTGCTAGGGAGAGGAATTACCATGCTAATAGTTTCTCAAGGAGTCTATGATATTAAAAAAGTTAAAAAGGACCTGAATCTTCATAGGGTGAGTGCTCTATTTTACTTATTTTTTCCTACTTTCATACAAAATTTTGTACTGGTGAATTTGCATTTTTACATAGATGCCCACACAGACTGTATCTGCCCTTGCTTCTGCACCTGGTGATTATGCAAATGAGTGAAGATATGCTACATTTCACACACTTAGGTAACAACAGAGCTATTTTCTTCTGTGGAACGTCTAGCAACCAGTGTATTGCAAATGATTTGGTAATACCAATACAATGGAAGCATACAGTGTGGCAAAACAGAACAAACTAGATTTACAGCAACATTTTCAGAAGACATTACTTCAACTTCAAAATATGTTCCACCCATTCTCTTGGTTACGGAAAGCAAGTAAAGCTTTTAGAGTGTGGAAGTAGCATGATGCTGATAATATTTCAGAAAGATGGATACTGACTGGCATGTGGAGTTGCGCTGAGCATGTAAGAGAACATTGGCAGGAGATCAATTTGAAGGCTATGGTAGTGGAACAGGTAGAACTGATAAAGACCTTATCTGGCTGGAATTTAAAAATGAGGAGAGAGGAGGGAAGAATTTGAGATATGTTGCAAAGAATGGCATAACAGTACTTAGTGATGGTTAGATATAAAGGGAGACAATTCAAAAATGTTGCTTTCCTGATGAACCCGTGTTTTTGATGGATTGGAGGGATCCTATGTATAAACTATGCACAGTTTCAAATGTTGTAGAAAAAACTTTTTTTTTTTTTTTTTGCTTTGACGTGGCTAGTTCCAACAAACCCTCTCCAAGCATCATTCTACTAATTTCTGATTGCCACAGTTTTCTGAAAGAGATGGATTATTTTAAAAATTAAAAGTTCAAAAGTATCTCTGTATTTTTGCAAACATTACTCCAAAGGGGATATGAAAGTCATATCTCAGAAGTTGTATTTCAATCAAGTGTTTAAATTTAAATTTTATATCTCTCCCATCTCCAAAGTAAGAAACCATGTTTTATCCTAAAGAAATAGGCCCATTAAAAACTAGATAATGTATTGCTGCAGAATAAATTACCCTGTTGGGGGTCCAATTAGCAAACACCATACAACTTTAAGAGTTAGATAATAGGTATTATTCTTAACTTTGCCTCATTTTTTTCTCTCAGGAAAGGAATCATGATATATTCATTTCTACTCTAGGCACATTCCTCTAAAAACTCAACTACCCAGAAAGAAAATGTCTATTCCTCCTCTAAGTCCAAACTTAGCTGTTATAAGTTACCTACAGCCAGGAAGAGCCATTATCAGTATCTAAATTTAGTTCTTGGCTGCCAGGTTCTCATTAGCATTGCGCTGAAAAAAGGCTACTTGAAATCACTCATCCTACTATAAAAATTGGCTTTTAAAGCCAGTCATTAAAAGATGTAAATATGTTTCCTATTTCTGGCTCTTTCCTCCATATCTGCAGCTTCTACTTTGCCACCTTCCCGTTCCACATTATCCACCAATTCCTAGCATTCCTTCTGCTCACCTGCTATTTCACAAAGCATCAGTGAGAAAGTTTATGGAATTGATTTTTAACTGTAACATCAAACTAAAGTTACTTTAAAATAAAATAGTGAGAGTTTAACTAATGAAATTGATGTCACGGGCACTATAGGTGTTTTACATATTCTGTCCCATACCAACGTCATTGAACCCTCCCATGCGGCCTTTTTATTAAATGTAGTTTGTCCCATTTACAGTGTAAAGCTTTTACTATATATTATTATTCTCCCTATGCCTTTGACATTGCTGAACTTTCCGTGTTATACAAAGTTTCCCTTTCCACATTGCAGCAAGGTTACTGGAGAAAGTCAGGTAATAACACTGATTAAATTCAAGGTAAATGAATGTCATTTGCTCTCAACTGTCCATCTGCCTATTTGTTTTTTGCAGGACTTCTTTTTTTTTTCTTCTTTTTTTTTTTCAAATCATCTGCCCTCTCTTAACCCCCACAATTTCTACATTGAACTCTGACTGGACTGAGATAAAGGCCATCATAATTTGAGCTTTCTGAATTTTCCTCAAAACACTCATCTACTCTTTATTTCCCCCAGACACATGAAGAAATAGCTTCCCCTTTCTTCAATTCTCTCTAATAAAATCATCCAGAGATGCTCTTGAAATCTCCTCTTCCCAGGCTTGGACCATCAATTATCTCATTATGTCTTTGTCTTTAATCTTTCCATCCCCACCTACCCAACTCTGCCTACATAATACTTCTTTGTTCTAAAAATCTTACCTTCAATTCTGCATCTTTGCAACAAACAGTCTTATCTCTTTCCTCTTTTTTTTTCTTATCATCACTCCCCACAATCTCTACTTGCTACTTTCATTTCCTCTCCACTTGATCAATAATGACTTGCAACTACTGCTTCCCAAGGCCAGCAGTTACTTTGTAAAGGCCAACTAAGATGGCATTTTCTCAATTCTTTCTCTTCTGTCTTCTACAGTACCTAAACTAGTTTATCCACCTACACTTTTTGCATTCTCCAGACGGACTGCCTTGTTACATGATCAATACTGCACTTTGTGCCTCTGAATCTTGGAGTTCTCCCACTGAAAATTTCCAACTGTTCCATTTCCCTCTTTACCATGTAAAGATCAAATGCTTTTATTTGATGAAAACGATCCCTCACTAACTGTGAAATTTCAAGTCTCAGTTTTACTCTCTTAAAAAACTTCAATTATGTTATGAATTAGTAGTATAAATGCTGCATCTCTCTTACTTATATAGTGAACTGCATGAGGGCCAGTAAGCTATATATCAACATTATGTTGCATCAACATTATGATAATTGAGGTCCCATCAAACATCCAAGAGTATCCCATGTTTAACCACAAAGAAGTTGCTGATTGACTGAATGATAAATGCAAAGACTTGTTAATTGATTAACTTCCAAAATATAATCACATGATGTACAAACAGAAAGTAACCTATAATTTAAATGCCTTTATTGCTTGAAAGCAAACTATTCTTAAGATAAAATTTGTTCAAACAAAGTTGCACGTCTTATTTTAATGTAAACTGAAGAATCTTAAGAGACTTATTCTCTAAATTGTCACCTTTAGGCAAATTGTGGTTAGTCAGCTCAAACTAAAGGTCAAACATTAATAATAATAATAAAAGAGTAATTTGTAGTCTGTCTTTTGTACCACTTGTTTATGGAAACTATGAGAATATGAACTTGTGTGCCAAACTGGAATGTTTCACAATCAGAAACTATGTCTCTAGTTTTTCTAAGCAACTAAGAGAATGCTTGTGATCAAAATGGAATATTGCAGCCCTTTGCATTAACAGTTTGTTATAACAGAGCTTTATATTTGCTTAATTAATTTAACATTTTCTATTAAATGTTTTATGATGCATGTCCATCTTTTTATATCCCTGTATAATGTAAATACAAAGATCTATATGTAAGGATTGTACCCTTACAAATATTCATTAGTTAACATTTTAATTTATTCCAAAATTACCTATTGAGTACCTGCTGCATGCAAAATACTTCAGGTGTTTTGGAAATATAAAAATAAATTAGACAAAAATCCTGCTCTTAAGGGACTCTCAATATAATAGAGAATACAAGAAAGATACACAAATAGCTCTGATTAAGGGTTGAGAGTGATATGTCCCACAAGAGCATTACAGATGAAATGCCATGGGAGGTCTTGAAATAATGAGGTTCTTTTCACAGCAGGAAGGAACAAGAAAGGCATCATAGAAATGTGGAATTTGAACTGATCCTTTAACAATTGGTATAATTTGGACATGCGGGGAGAATATTTCAATTAAAGGAAACAAAATGAAAAGAAGCAAAGAGGTCATTTCAGAGTGTCTAGGTTCCTAGTTATGGTAGAAACAGAACACAGATACAGGGAAAGAATTACCAAAAGTGGTAGCAATTAAACACTTGAGTGGTGATGAGGTATCTCTTTTTGGCCTATGAAGGCAGTGGGTCCACAGTCCTGACTTCCTTGAACCTGACCCAGGAGGCTTTCAGTCTGTACTGACTGTTTTGCCCACTGAGCAGATGCACCTCAGTGAAAGAAGAGGGAAGAATTAGGAGTGCAGACTCTCTTTCTCAGCTGTAACCTTATTTAGTGTAATATAAATCTCACACTGCTGATTTGAGCAACTCCGTCTCAACTCCCATTTATCATCATTAACACTAATATTCCATCCCAGACAAAGCCTTTTGAGGTCAGGCTTAAGTCATATGGCAAACAATGGAATGAATAATCACCAATGCCATCAGCTTCTGTGCTAGGTGCTTTAACTGAAATATATAATGCTTTCACTTAAGTAAGGCCTGGGTTAAGGTTATAACAGAGAGAATGGACAGAGAGGATAAGGGAGAGATAGAATTGGTGAACTTGTTGCCTCATCAAATAGGTGGTGTGGTAGCCAGTTCCAAGTTTGCCCCTAGTGATTCTGGCCTCTTGGTGGGATTAGTGGCCTTATAATAAGAGAAACCATAGAGCATTATCTCTTTTTTCACTCTCCGGATAATTAAAGAAGAGATTTTATTAGCCTCAGAGAGAAGGAACCATCTACAAGCCAAGAGAACTGTTTTTACACCTTGATACTGGATTTACAGCCTCCAAAATTGCCAGAAATAAATTTAAGCTACTCAGTCTATGGTATTTTGTTATGGCATCCCAGTTAACTAATATAGTAATCCAATAGAAATTGTGGAGCTGAAAAGTACAATAACTGAAATAAAGGAAATATTAGATAGCTTCAAATGCAGATTAGAGGAGACAGAAGAAATACCAGCAAATCTGAAGATCAAACAATTGAAAGTATCCAGTATGAAGAGTGGAAAGAAAAAAGTGAAGAAAAGTGGACAAAATCCTAAGGAATTTATGGAAACTATCAAATTAACCAATGTGTAAATGATGGGAGTCTCTGAGAGAAAAGAGAAAAACAAATGAAAGAAAAAAAACACTTCCTAAATTTGTTGACATTAAATAAATGCATGAATTCAAGAACGTCAAAGAATTCCAAGTAGGATAAATGCAAAGAGATCCACATTGTGACACTTTGCAATCAAAGTGTTGAAAGCCAAAGAAAAATAGAGAATCTTATACATTACTGACAGGAATATAAAATGGTTCAGTTGCTGTGCAAAACAGTTTGGAAGTTCCTCTAAAATGTAAACATATAATTACTATATGATACCACAATAAAACAACGAAACAGGTACTCCAAATATATGATATATGTATGCATACATTCATAGTACTATTGACAATAGCAAAATCACTGTATATATATATCCTATATAATAAAAGCCCAATATGCAAATTGTCCCCTCCAGTTGTTGTTCGACCAGAGACCAGGAGTTCAACCGCTCAGTATGATGTGTGCTGGCCACCAGGGGGTGGTGTAGAATGAAGGAAGGCCCTGGCTGGCAGCTGGCAGCCAGAAAAGGGAGGCCCCAGCCAGCAGCCAGCAACTGGGGAAGGGAGGCCCTGACTGGCAGTGGAGGGAAGGTCCCAGCTGGCAACCAGAAGACCCCGATTGGCCCTGATTGCTGGCCAGGCCAAGGGACCCTACCTGTGCACGAATTTTGTGCACTGGGCCTCTAGTGTGTATATATATTTATATTTATATAAAAACCATGGGTAGTGTTCATCACATACAGACAAACAGCGACTGAGCAGAAGGAAGTCAGTCCTACAGGGGTTGTCTTGGCAACAGCTGCGCCCTCCCCCAAGCTATTTCCCAGAGCTGTTTCCTGTAAGGGCGGAGTTTGAGGCAGGAACTTGCCCTGGGAGCGTGGAGGCAGAGTGCCGTGCCAGCACGGGTGAACCTGAGTGGGGCGGCTGAAAGGCTTAGAAAAGACATACAAGAGAATGAAAGCCGGGTCTCGGTGGGATGCTGCTTCTCTGAGAGACAGCGACCATACCCACAGCCATGCCTTTAGTTTATAGCAGATGCTACGAGGCAAAGTAAGGGTGTGACCAAGATGTTTACAAACATTCTCCTGGCTTTCAATCCTACTCAACTATATGCACCTGAACTCTATCAAGCCCACATCACTCAGGCACGTGGGCCACATGTTCGGACCATAGGTTCAAGCTTACAACTATACCTGTTGGCTATAATTGTGCTGGGAGGGTGCTGCCCTCCAAGCTGGGCCTTGCATGTGGCAATGAGAGGACTGTGCCCTCTTATCAGTCCAGGGCTTGAACCTGTCCAAAACACTGTAGCGGCTCCCCACAATAAAGTCTTAATTCTGTTTCTTTGTTACTAATGTTGTGGCCCCACCCCATAACAAAGAAACAAAGGAAAATGTCCCCATCGAATTTCTGAATAGTATTACTCCTTCGGGAATGCCGTATCATAAATTAAAATTGGCCCTAACCAGTTTGGCTCAGTGGATAGAGCGTCAGCCTGCGGACTCAAGGGTCCCAGGTTCGATTCTGGTCAAGGGCATGTACCTTGGTTGCGGGCACATCCCCGGTGGGGAGTGTGCAGGAGGCAGCTGGTCGATGTTTCTCTCTCATTGATGTTTCTAACTCTCTATCCCTTTCCCTCCCTCTCTCTAAAAAACCAATAAAATATATTAAAAAAATAAATTAAAATTGAAAGTGGGTGCAATCATCATGCTATTGGGAAATCTCAATAGTAAATGGGGTCTTTGTAATGGTACCAGATATATTATCAAAAGATTACAAACTAACATTATCGAAACTGAAGTATTAACAGGATCTGCAAGGGAGAGGCTGTTCTGATTCCAAGAATTAATTTGTCCCCATCTGACACTGGCCTCCCATTTAAATTGATTCGATGACGGTTTCCCGTGATGCCAGCATTTGTGATGACTATTAATAAATCACAAGGACAAACTCTAGACAGAGTAGGCATGTTCCTACCTGAACCCATTTTTGCACATGGTCAGTTATATGTTGCTTTCTCTCGAGTTTGAAGAGCATGTGATGTTACAGTTAAAGTTCTAAGTAATTCATCACAAATTAGTCAAGCACTCTAAAAGTGTTTTCACTCTTAATGTGGTGTACAGGAAGATATTAGAATAAGTTTAATCACTTTATCAGACATTGTTTGCATCACTGTTGTTTTTATATCATGTTTTTGTTGTTTTCATATCATGTTTTTGTCATTTTTATATCATGCCTTTGTTGTTGTTATATCCTTTTGTTACTGTTTATTTATTAATAAATTTATATATTATTTTCATATACATTTTACTAATTTCCTTTCATCTCTCACACTTCAATTATAGAGAAAGGGCAAATAGCACTATTAAAATATCTCTGCTAATTAATTTCCTTTTATTAAAAAATATATTTTATTGATTTTTTACAGAGAGGAAGGGAGAGGGATAAAGAGTTAGAAAAATCAATGAGAGAGAAACATCGATCAGCTGCCTCCTGCACACTCCCCGCTGGGGATGTGCCCGCAACCAAGGTACATGCCCTTGACCAGAATTGAACCTGGGACTCTTGAGTCTGCAGGCCGATGCTCTATTCACTGAGCCAAACCGGTTAGGGCAATTAATTCCCTTTTAATGTGCACGAATTTCGTGCACTGGGCTACTAGTATATTAGTGTGTGTGTGTATCTATATATCACAATTTATTTATGCAAATATGTATACAATGGAATATTACTCAGTCATGAAAAGAATAAAGTACTATTACATGTTACAGCATAAGTGAACTTTGAAAACATGCTAAGGGAAAGAAGTGGACACATAAGATTGAATACTGTATGATTCCATTTATACAAAATACCCACAATAGGCACATCCATAGAGACAGAACTTGGACTGATGATTCCCAGGGTCTAGGGGGGAGGAAATCAGGGAAATTTTGATTAATGTGAGGGGTGTTACTTTGGAATGATGAAACTATTTTAGAACTAGATAGAGGTGGTGTTTGTACAGCATTGTAAATACGCTAAATGTCAATGAATTGTTCGATTTAAATTGGTTAATTTTATGTTATGTGAATTTTACTTCAATTAATTATTTTTAAAATAGATATAGACTCATGAGCCATATTTCCAGAAAGGAATGCAATATTACCTTACTGCAGAATTGATAAGAGCTGTTAGTGACTGAATACATATGGTAACTATAGTCTTCACTCCATCTCTACTACCATGCCTCAACATACACTCTTTGGAGAACTGTTCTGGTACAGATAGATTCAGTCTTTGTCATTGAAACTTTACAGCAAACACAATACCATATAGTAATCAATCGGGTCCCCTTTATTTATGAGTGTGTTTTAGAAAGGTCAGACTTTCTCTTTCTGCAGTGACATACCCAAATCATAGATAATGTAAGCTGGTGTGTTACTACAATTCTTGATTGCTGTCTTAAAAGTGTGGGTTGTTTTTATTTTGTTTGATCCTCTGATACCCTTAACAGGTCAGATAAGCAGTAAGCAATTCAGATTTCTTCCAGAATTCACAGAGCTTTTTCAGAAGAGAGGCTTATTACATTACATGGAATTCTGATTACCAAAGATGAGAATTGTATCCTAAATGATCTGAAATTTGCTTAAAGTTTGAGGCCATTATTAATGAATTTAAGATCCTGTGTGTTTCTGGGTCTGTATTTTCACTGTGACATACAGACACTTCAAAAGACTTGATCTTTGCCTTTTAGGTCTTTCTCTATTAATAAAGGATAACAAAATACCAAATATAAAATTTTAATAACTAACTCTATGCTTTTATCATAAAGTCCTGTTTAGTCAAAATTCACAGCTGTTTTTTAAAAGATTTGAAACCATATTTAATAGCAGACCAGCTTTATGTCTTGGTAGAAAATATAGAAAATATTCTTTTATGTGTAGATAAAGAAAACGGTTGCATAGGTTATACACTCTTATCCCTAGTACAAGTTCTCTGTTAGCTACATTTTAGAGTTAAAATAACAACAAACCCACCAAAATAGGACAAACCGCTCAAAAAATTCAAAAATATTATAAAGACTATGCGAAAGAAGGTATGCCCTCATTCTCTTTAACAGTGTCTCATTTACTATTAAAAAATAAATTACGTTTATCTTTATCCAACCTCCATTGCCTCAAGGCACATTGCACTTCTTATTCCGTGTGCTTCAAATATTTTCTTCATTCTCTCTTTATTGAGGTTCGATCACTGAGACTATATTATATACTTATGTGCTTGCTGTTTATCTACCCACTAAAATATATGCATGTATCAAAGTATCAAAGTTTGTCCTGTTCACTGCTGAATCCTCATCACTTAGTACCTGGCATAAAATAAATACTCAATAATTACTCACTGAAATAGTTGTTAAATGAGTTCTCTTAGATATCTTATTTTCTGTTCTTTTTTTGTTTTATAATGTAAGTAATACATTATAGAGGTATACCATGGCATTATATATATATATATATATATATATATATATATATATATTTCAACATACATATATTTTATGTACATATTTATATTATACAACATACTATATATATACACTAATATATACATATATGTATATATACACATATATGTGTATATATATATACATATATATATTAGGATATGACATACTATATATTGTATGCACACATAGACACACAGACACTTACTGGGGAGAAGTCTTCAAAACTGTTTACTGATCGTTTGGAGACCATTGAACTAGAAGATAATCAGATCCAAATTTTCTGATCCTTCCAGGGAGTGTAGACATCTGAGTGTACACAATCAAATCCATCATCTCCGTTTACAGTCATCCAGCTGAGAGCCCTTTGTGGCTAAAACAAGCTATTTCCTGGATGAATTCATCACCAACACTGTACCAGAATAGCTTGGAATATAGATGTTTCAATGACTAAAGGATTGTTAAAAAATATGGTCATCCCTGTGAGTCAAAAAATGCAAATGAGTCAGTATTGAAGAATAAATGAATTTAAAGACAAGCCATTTCCTAGGACCAGCAGTCACAGTAAAGACCTTGTTCAAATGTGGGCAAGTGTTCACTATGAGTTTGTCCGGGAACTTTCAGGAGAACAAGGATATCAGGTAACAGGATGTTGACATTTCCATCTTCTGATAGGAAATGGCAGAATTGTCCTATATTTGGAGTACACTTGGACTTCAATAGACTTCACTGGCAGAATTCCTTTGCCAAGCTTTAGAAATTCTAAGTATCCCCTATCTCAGAAACCTCCCAACCTTGCCTTTCTTTCAAGAGGAAACTAAAATACTTTTTGCTACAAATTATGGTGGATGATTTCATGTCAGAAAACTTTTTTTTAGTGATGTAAATAACCAGTATAATTCCCTCAACCCTTAAAAAATGATAAAAGAAAAATGTATTGCTTGTATCAGTATTTTTTAAATGAAATTACTTCATATTAAGTAATTAATTGTTATTGAGGCATGCCTCTATGTGCCACATATGTACATCTATATATATAAAAGCCTAATATGCAAAGTGTCCCCTCAGGAGTTCGACCAACCAGGAGTTTGATCATGCACTATGATGTGCACTGACCACCAGGCAGTAGCTCAGAACAAAGGAAGGCCCTGGCTGGCAGCCAGCAGCCAGGGAACGGAGGCCCTGGCCAGCAGCCGCTAGGGACCCTACCCATGCACGAATTTTGTGCACTGAGCCTCTAGTGTACTATATGTATACATGTATACATAGATATCTTTATGTTCATATTGTCTATAGTTTTTTATAGGCTGGCATAAATTTCTGAGTTTATCTTCTAATTTCCAAGTAATTGAGTAAAGGAAATATAGTGCCATGTTTAACAGACACATTTGGAAACAGTGATTAATCAAAGGTATAGTATGTCCTATAGATCTCACTTGAGATTGTGAAGAAAATTCCAGGAAACAAAAGCTTTTGCTTGCTCCTAGTTGGCTAAAGCTTGCCCTTAATGAACTACACTGTACTTTTATCATCGTCTCTCCTTAGGCACTCTATACTAATGTGACATATTTTGAAATTTGGTGATCCTTAATAACTACTTCAAATATATAGTCATGTATGTAAAACATTCTTCCCTAACGTATATATTTATTCTGGAAGCTATTTCACTACCCATTAGCTATGTTGTATGAACAACAATGACAAATTATGCCCTGATTTAGTGTGTTCTAGTTCATGATCTCAATCACTAAGTGATAATAAGAAATAAAAGTTCTCCCTTATTTGGTCTTTATTGATAAAGGATAACCTGAAATTATCTCCAAACCAAAGATTTAAACTTACTCATTGCCAGAAGCCGGTCCATCCTTGCTGCTTGACACAGTCGCTGCAGGAAAAAAAAACATCTGCACAGCATATGTTTCAAGGGACCTGGCGTATATGGCATACTGTTCTTAATATGTTTGCTCCCCTTAGCGCTACGTGTTTTAACCAAGGTCACCTCTCCAAGGTTGTTTCTCCAGGTAGGGATTTTTCCCTGAAGTTCGGGAGGGGATAAAACCCCTTAACTAAGTGCCAGGCGGGTAGTTAATCACTTTAACTACAAACAATCACGCTTAAGCTACGCAATCTTTACTCCCTGGAATGGAGATAAGAAATGCCCTAACCTTTGCAATAGAAATTGACAGGATTTAAATCAACTGGTATAAATACAGATGTAACAAGACAATAAACACCAGAACTTGGCTGGAGATCCTGGCTAGAGATCCTGGCTAGGCTGCTGATGAACTGAACGCTGTCTCCGTGTCATTCCTTCTTCGCCGACTCTGTCCACACCTTTGGGGACCCCTGGACCTGCTGGGGTTGGACCCCAACAACTCATCTCTGGATCAGTATCCAGAAAGTATTTTTAAAGAAAAGTAACAAAAATATTTTTCAAATAAATATTTTATCTGAAAATATTTCATATATTTTACTTGAACTATTAGTACATATCCTAAATCGATTTAATTTTCAAACAGTCATGAAGCATTTAAACTTCTTACATTCAATAAGTAAGAATACTTACTTTGCTCAGTGGATAGAGTGTCAGCCTGTGGACTGAAAGGTCCCAGGTTCAATTATGGTCAAGGGCACATGTCTGGGTTGCAGGCTTGATCCCCAGTGGGGAGCATGCAGGAGGCAGCCCATCAATGATTCTCTCTCATCACTGATGTTTCTATCTCTTTCTCCCTCTCCCTTCCTCTCTGAAATCAATAAAAAAATATATTTAAAAACAAAAGAACACAGAAATATATAAATAAATATATAAATGAAACCTAATATCTCACCATAGCTAGTTATTCTGCACCTATTAGAGTATAATTCTTTGAAAAGTGTGCATCAGCTTTATTATTTTTTAGAATTTGCCCTGAAAACAGAAAATGCTATATATGGTTTATTCCACCATAAACTCAAGGCCTTCACTATTTACAGCTGTCATCTCCCTACTTCTCACTTACTGAAATTTGACCTCCATCCTAGCAGCCAGCAAAAGACTTCTGGAAGAAAAAAACACAATTTATGCATATAGTGGTAACTGATACTGAGTCATTCTCACAGAGGGCCCAATTGGTATTCCCTTGGAACCTTGTGAAAAATGCAAATTCCTTGGCCTGGTGCACAGAATTGCTGGAGAGGAGCCCAGCAACATGCATTTTGTAAGAAGTACTCAAGGTTATTAAGAGAAACAGGCTTCAGGGAAACAAATCTCAACAAATCCAGAAACTACAAAGCATCTAGTTGGAAAGGCAATTTTATTTAAAGACTTGGACAACAAAGCCTTATTATTTTATATGTAAACAACACAGATATTTTATGCATAAGAAATTAAGCATACATTTTTAAAAAAATGCACAGATCTAAAATGTTCAGTTTGAAGGATTGTTTTTTAATCCTCATCTGAGGATTTTTTTTTTTTAATCCTCATCCCAGGATTATTTTTCAATTGATTTTTAGAGGGAGGGAAAGACAGAGAGAGACATTGATGTGAGAGAAACACATTGATTGGTTGCCTCCTGCACGATCCCTGACCAGGGCCCAGGCCAAGAAGGAGCCTACAACCGTGGTAAGTGCCCTTGACAGGAATTGAACCTGGGACCCTTCGGTTGGCAGGCCAACACTCTATCCATTGAGCCAAAACAGCCAGGGCAAAGCATACATTTAAAACAAACAAACAAACAAAAATAAGAGGATTTAAGCTCCTCTGCTACCACTTTAGTTACATGCCTGATGCTGCGAGGCTTTCTTTCACTGTGAAGTAAACTTTGCAGGTAGGGTTGAAAAGCAGTGTCTGCAGATGGCTACTAATTGTGTGGCTGTCCAATTAATCCAAGAAATTGCTACTGCCAACCTCACCCTTTTTGGGACCATCCAGTCACAGAACATAGGGGAGAAATCAGCAAAGGAAAAAAGTCATTCAACTAGGAAAACTAGTTGAATCCCAGGCACTGTTTCTTCCTGTCCACATTCATTATTTTATTTAACCCTTATAATCTCAGAAGGGTAGTGTTCTTTTTTCCATGCATAATAGTGAAACTGAACCTTACCCTACATAACTTGTTCATGGTCACATAATTACAAAATATCAGATCTAACATTCAAACTCAGATCTCTACCATGAACTAGCTATGAAACTTTGGAGAAACTACTTAATGATAACAGTAACAACAGGAAAAATAGCAGCTAACATTTATTGAAAAATTCATTCATTTCACAAATATTTATTTGTGCCTGACAGGTGCTGGATACTCTTCTGTGTCTTAACTCATATAATCCACAACAATGCCATCCAGGTGGTGCTATTACTCATGCCCATCTTAAAGATGTGGAAAGTGAGGCAACAAGAAGTCACGAAATCTAAGGTCAGAAAGCTGGGAAGAGACAGAGCTGAGCATTCCATCTGCCATGCCCAAGTTCCTAAGCATTTCTGTATACTGCTTCTCAGTGTACCAAGCTTCTTTTAAGTTAAGGGTGTGAGTATAATACTAGGCTTGCAGGCTAATGTGAGGATTAAAAGGGGACAATGCACCATTTCCTAAGAAGAGTACTCAGAGCAGGCCTTTTTCTTCGCTTCTGGAATGTGAGAGCCTTGATGGTTGCCATCCCCTGCACTGCATTTCTTCCAATGACATCTCAGATTCTCCCACCTCTTGGAAGCAGTGGCTCAGGTACCATCCCTGCTCAGCATCCTTCCTCACAATACAACCCACCATCTTTTTCACCCTCAGTAAGATTCAACTGGGGTTCCTTCTCAATGCTGTCATAGTTCTGGGGCTCTCTATTCTTTAAAGCCACTCCCAAATTATTAAAACAGGAGGGAGAGCAGGGGGAAGAGAGGAGAAGAGGAAGGAAGGAGAGCAGGGGGAAAAGAAGGGAGAGGGGAAGAGAGGAGGATAGAGAGGGAGGAGGGGGAAGAGAAGATGACAGGGCAGTAGGAGAGCAAGAAGCAGGAAGACTACTGATTAGCTTCAAACTAGAAGTATCGAATTACTATGATGTTGAACTAAACTATTGATTTTTTAAAATCATATTTTATTATTTTATTTTAGAACTAAACCCTATGGGCATAAAATTTACCTTCATCTGTCAAAAACTGATTATTTAAAGAAACGCTATTTTAAAAGTTTCTCAAAAGCACTCATAGAAACTACTATCTCAGTTCTCTTGCAAGTTGATATTTTGAACTGTCCATGCAAATTCTGAAACAATTTCTGACTGAATTCATTTAACCTTCAAGAGTTTAAAGAACTTAAAAAAAGCAAAATACAAGAAACATTCAAAACATTTTTTTAAAAAGCCCATTGCCAATTAGGCTTAATTTCCAATTTTATGTGCATTTCCTTATCTAATTTAATAAGAAAAATTAATGAAAACGAGAATTTGCACAGTACTATCGAATTAATAGCAGTGCCCCAAACTGTATTTCCTCTGCCCAAAGCAAACACTGCCAATGAATAATTGTATTGCATCCAACTGAATTTTCAGTTGTAATCATCCATTATAATGTTTATTTTTTAAATTTTCTGTAAATGTATCAGAAGAATAATGAGAATATACGCTAACTAACACTAATAAAAATCAATTACATTTGTTTCTAGCGTATTTCTGTGAGGTTGGCTTTAAGGAAGATCTAGTTAATATTCATCAGTGAAACAAAAATCCTATGAAAGTATAAGCAGCCTACAGGATGACTAGGAGGGAGCTAGCACAGAGATGAAGGAAGCTTTAGTTGCTAACTTGGGAGCAAGCATTGTCCCCCCCACCCCCCACCCCCACACGCACACAAAATAAAATAAGTCATTTCATTAAAGCTCTTACTTCACCTTGTTAGTTTTAGCTACACTGAAAAACTTATTTTTTAATTTCAATTAATTTTAATTTTTTTCTTTTTTGTTGAATTTGTTGGGGTGACATTTGTTAACAGAATTATATATGTTTCAAGTATACAATTCTATAATTCATCATCTGTATATTGTATTGTGTGTTCCCCATCCCAAGTCAAGTTCCTCACATCACCATTTATCCTCTTCTACCTGTGCCCAGTCCCCTTTCCCTCTAGCAATCACCATACTGTTGTCTGTGTCTATTAGGTGTTTTTGTGTGTGGTATTGTGTTTTCTTTTTCTGCTTAATCCATTCATCTTTTTCACCCAGCCTCCCAATCTCCCTCCCCTCTAACAACTGTCTGTGTGTTTTTCACTGAGGAACTTTTTAAGAGAAAGCATCTGGCTTTACATTGACAAGCAGTGGGTATCAGCTGACCCTAGATTTCATTCTTTTAACACATATTTTGCAAGGAGCGACTCATCAGTCAATCTTCTAGGTCACAGCAGTGTACTAATGTCAAAATCCTTATGGACGAGACAGAAAATTACCAGGTACGAAGTGAATAAAAATATAACCTTGGAGAGTGGCAAGAGCTGATTAAAACGAGGTAATGTGATTTAAAGTGTTTGCAGATTAGGTTCTAAGGAAGAATGATGCCCTGAGAGCCACAGCTCTGCTCCAGCCAATGTCAAGGTGGAGCCACTCACACAGATAACTGGGAGCAGATGTCATCTTAAAACCCAGGCAAAGGTGTCTGGAAAACGCAGAAAATTAATGCCACATTATTAATCACCACTCAGACCCACATAGACCACAGTACATATCTTTTTCATTGATTAATAGAGCTATAATAGAAAATACAAATGACATTCATGTTGAGTATCCCTCACCCTCTCAGTCTGCATAAGGAGCCTCTTCTATGGGACTTTATTATGACTCTCCATCTGAGCTATATTTTAGCTGTTGATTCCCACCTCCCGTCCCTCCTCCCCCCCACACACACTCCCACCTTTCTCACTAAATGAAAAGTAGTGTGGGGGAAAAAGTTACGCCTGAATTGTATTTACCTTCAGAGGACATAGGTACACAAAAGAAAGGTGCTCCCTGGATGTTTTAGTGACTACTTTGATAATGAAAACAATTTTTTTTTCTCAAATTACCAGCGAAATCATTGAGATCTTATACAATTCATCTACCTATCTGAGTCTCACCTCTCTCTCTCTCTCTCTCTCTCTCTCTCTCTCTCTCTCTCTCTCCCTCCCGCCCTCCCTCCCTCAAATCAGCTGTATCCATGAAATAACTTCTATGTCTAAGAGAGGAGGAGAGGATATCTGACCTTCGTATATTAAAAGGAAAGGGCACCTTTATCTTTATATTTTACACAAGAAGGCAGCCAGTTTTTTCCAAAGGGCTAGATTTTGAAAAATGTAACTCATAAGAAGAAAGGGAGAAAAATCAAAGGATATTGGAACTTCTGGAGGAAGATAATGACTATCAGAATAACATATGAAAAACTTGAAAGCAGGTGTAACCTGGTAGATATAATTCAAACTTGAGTAAAACTCACTTACTGCATAATTTCATACTTTAATAATATAGCTTATTTTTATGTTTTAACAATCAGTTTTGAAGTTATTTAACAGATGGTAACATGGAGCAGTCTTAATGAATTAATGCTGAATAGATTATAGCCACATGGATCTGAACCGTGCATACATTAAAAGCAAAATGAGAAACAGGGCACATTTATAAATATCTCCATGAATCAACACAAGTCAAATAATGTTATCCAATTCTCTGAGGAATTCTTGAACAATTAGAGGGAGCACTTATTACTGTAGAAGCCACTGGCCATCCACTCAAGTTATGTCGGGTAAGGTTCAGTTTCACTCAAAATATGTCTCAAACTGTAGCCAAAATTTTTCTATATTATACACTGATGTCTGGGCAAATTTAATAGATTAGGTTTGGATTACAATGAGTTACTAAACACACACACACACACACAGGCATTTTTTTATTTATTTTTCCTTCCAACAAACTTTAGTCTTATATATTTTTAAATGTATCAGGTTAAACTATTATAAAATGGAATGGCAGCATTCAGAGTTTGGGACTTCCCTGTATTCTTCTCCTTTTTTATACATATTGCTGTATATTATTATTATATGTGTGTTGTAAATTACTATATACATAGTAATTTTATAATCTATAAAATTTAACAGAGGCTGCTAGGTTTACTTATCCATCCTAATTCCTAAATTTAATGTTGTGGACAGTGGTCTTGCTGCTCCCTTGCTGTTCAACATCCATCCATGCATTTGGTCATGTGTTTATTCATAAATTCATTGAGCAAAACAGAGGACCACTGTGATGTGAAAAATTAAAAAGTGAAAAATTAAAAAATATATATAAGGCAATGCTTCCAATCTAGTTAGATATATAAAACAAAGGTAAAAATTACTGAAATATGACATAGTCAGTAGCATCAATAGCAATCTCCACACACAGCCCCAAATAAGCACTATAAAACACTTTTGCTGTGGATTTACCTCTGATATTACATATTATATGAATTTGAAAGGGTCACTTACTTCTCATCTTCATTTTCCTCATCTGAAAATTAGAATACTATATGATATTATGTTTATATGAAATTATCATTATATACTTATCTATACTAATGAAAGGGTAATATGTGAATTAGAATGGGTCAACCGGCCATCTTTTGGATGTCCAGCTTCCTCCCGGACAAGGCCATGGTGGTGGGGGCTGAGGCAGAAGTAGTTAGGGATGATCAGGCTGGCAGGGGAGGGCAGTTGGGGGTGAGATCAGGCCGGCAGGGGAGGGCAGTTAGGGGTGATCAGGCAGGCAGAGGCAGTTAAGGGGCAATCAGGCAGGCAGGCAGAGAGGTTAGGGGTGATCAGGCAGGCAGAGGCAGTTAAGGGGCAATCAGGCAGGCAGGCAGAGAGGTTAGGGGTGATCAGGCAGGCAGAGGCAGTTAAGGGGAAATTAGGCAGGCAGGCAGGTGAGCAGTTAGGAGCCAGCAGTCCCAGATTGTGAGAGGAATGTCCGACTGCGGGTTTAGGCCCAATCCCTGTGCACGAATTTCATGCCCCGGGCCACTAGTTCTATATAACTACTTAGAATGAAGTTATTTCCTATAAGTTATTGAATAGCACTTTTGTTCTCTAGCTCATTCTTAGAATAACTTTTTTTGGTGACAATTCTTATAGTCTATATTTAATTATTCTAACATACTTTGCACAATAAAAATAAAGGATAAATATAACAACAAAAGGGAACATGGGGCTTCACATTCTATTAGCCTTGGACTAGCTCATAAAAAAGATAACCCTATAAGCAAGAAGAACTGAAAAAGCTAGGGTGAAAATCTATTTGCATTATTAGAGAGTTACCAAAGATGTGTGAACCCACAATCTTAAAAAGATGGGTGACACAGAGGTGGACTTTATATTTAAAAGTTTCTTTCTTGTCCATTTTTGCTTGAAGCATTTGCTGACATAAACTGTGGTGTATCAGGGATAAATAATTGACCATACTTGACAAAAGTTGTGCTTTGGGCCAGATTTGGGCTGCAGACTCTTGTGATCTAGAACCTCAAATAATCTTCTTTCTTTTTCTTCATGAATTAAACATGCATAATATTCTCTACATTCTTGACTCCTTTCTTTTGGTAGTTGTTGTTCATTTTGTTATAGCCATCAAGTGGATATTGAAGTAAGACTTCATTGTGGTTTTGATTCCCCTATTTCCTTAATGATGTATGATAAGCATTTTTTTCATTGGACATTTATATATTTTCTTTGGAGAAATGTCTAAAGAAGTCTCTTGCCCATTTTTGTTTGTCTTTTTGTTGTTGTGTTATAGAAGATTATTTTTTATATTTTGTGGATAGTAAATTCCTATAATAAAATTCAGACAAAAATAGCTTGACCAGATCAAAACAACAAAAATCAAGAGAGAAAACTCATCAAACTACACATCTGGGTTTTCTGCATTTTTCTGCATATATATTATAGCTCAACTAAAAATAAATAGGTTAATACATTTAAAATTTTCACATATTTGTGCCTTAAGTGTGGATTTATCTTGATTTCCCATTTTCTTCCTATTTGAGATGCTTGTTATTACAGATATAGAATAAAAAATATCTGAATTGTTTAAACCAAATTTCTCAAGTTTCTAAAAGCCATGAAACTCTTGGATTTGGCATCATTCTCTCTCTTAGCTAATACAAACATGAAGTAATGTAGTTTCTTTTTCTAAAATTTGTTTTTTGCTACACAATTACATAACCCATTACTACACTAATTATTTCTTGATGTTCAAAATTCATGAAGTATTAGCTGTTCTCTTCAATAATTATTTTTCCTCCCAAACAATTGAATTTGGAAAAAGGAAACTAAAAAATAGAATACATATTATCTTTTAGCAGATTGAGATTTTTTTCCAGGAGATATTCAGATATTTAAATAGTCTAAGTCTGTATTTTAGTAACTATATCTTAATGTATTTCTTTATTTTAATTTTCATGATCAGAATCCTTTTGAAAAATAAATCAAAACAAAATTTCTTCCACTGGGTTTAGTTTCACCCAAGATTTACAAAAAACTAGAAATATATTCACAATTTCTTATGACCATGTCATTTTTTACCATATAATTATATTCTATATGATTCAGAAGAGAGAGAAATGAGTGATTATAAATTTAAAAATCATGGTTAACATTGCAGATACATACTCAGAGGAGCATCACTCTTCTCATGTTAGACATGGTATTTTCATATTTGGCCACACTTATTTGTTTTTACTAGTATAACTGATTCCTCAATATTGAGTTTGAGGTACTAATGAACATTAAACTGTGACTTTGAGAGATAGAGTTGTGGAAAGAGATGAATTTACTGAGACTATACAGAGAGCACAGTAATGACAGTGCCTTAAATTTGCATTGTATTCTTATAAAATATATATTTTTATATATTTCAGAGAGGAAGGGAAAGGGAGAGAAAGATGGACATCGATGATGAGAGAGAATCACCGATCGGCTGCCTCCTGCATGCCCCCCACTACAGACCTATCCAGCAACCTGGGCATATGCCCTGACCTGGAATTGAATCATGACCTCCTGGTTCATAGGTCCACTGAGACACACCATCTGAATTGCAATGCATTTTAAAGAAATTTAAGCATTCAGAGGGTTGGACCACTCTAAATGTTTAAAATGTGGGTCCAAGACTAGAATTTTTAATTTCTCATTCTTTGTCTACTGCTCCTTAAGAACCTTGAAAAATTATACTTCAGACTAGGAGGGAAATCCAATTAAAGGAGACTGAGCGGAGTGAGAGAGGAGAGCCACGCCATGCTGGTGTGCCAAGGGGACCCAGTGCCAATGAGATGGTGGTGATAAGAATGTCAGTTGCTGCAGAGAGGTCAGGTCTTGGTCAACTTGCACCCCTATGCAAATATTATCTCATATTTATCACTGTTGTTATTATTCCATGAATGCACTAAAGACCATTAGGTAATTATGAACACAGGCTAACTCCTGGAAAATAAATGCAGAAGTCTTCCAAGGTCTTATTGGAGCTCTTTTCTGAATACAAAATAATAGGAACGCAAATGAGATCCTTCATGCACAGTGATGATAAGCTATTTAAAGAAATGCAGCCAGTAGTTTCAAAACAAACAGTCTATTGAACAAAATCAACACTCCCACTCAACTCTATGCCCACTCTTCCAAGTCATGGTCTATGCCAGTGGTTCCCAACATGGGGCACACACCCCACAGGGGTGCAATTTGATTTTTTAAGGGGACAATTTGGAGAATGAGTTAATAACAGCGAGTTTTGGGCATTTCTTATGGTTCTAGGGGCCTCATATACAGTATTTAATATATATTGTGACATATTTATGCATTTAAGTTCTCTATTATATGTTTTGAAACTTTATTTGCTATTTTTCATGTCATATTATTTTTTTAAACAATTTCTTAGTGATTTCTTCCTCAGTACTTCAACTGTTCTTTTGTTCTTTTATGTTTCTCTTTTATGGATGCCATGTTCTTTGGAAGCTTATTTAGACCAAACTTTTTAAGCTTCCTCCATGTGAACAGGAGTTCACTTTTTGAATAATAAGAATTATATGTCACAGGGGGAGCATCAGGATTTTAGAGATGCTTAGGTGCAGCATGGCCATAAAAAGGTTGGGGACCACTGGTCTATGCTCGTCGATTAGCTGGTCATAAGTCAACAAATCATACTATTTCCCATTGCCAAGTGAAAAATACTTATTCTGTCTCTACAATGTGATCAGGACTTTGCTTTAGAGATCAAAAGGAGGCATAAGAATTTATTTTCTTTGCTGTCTTTAGGTTATTTGTATTAAAAACAACAACTTAATAACTCAAAAAATCTCATATTTATCTGTTCCTTATCTGGGAAGTACTTCAAAGTATCAGTTATTTTAGCGTAAACATAAAATTTTAAAGGGGGTTGCTTATAGGCTAATGGGATTTCTAATACACATGGCATAATAATATTCACATCCTTCATTTATTAATCCAAGTGTTAACTTTATTTATTTGGGTTAACTTTAAAAACATCAAAGTTTTTTAAACTTATCTCCTTCACATGCTTTATTTTTTTTAAATATATTTTATTGATTTTTTACAGAGAGGAAGGGAAATGGATAGAGAGTTAGAAACATCAAGGAGAGAGAAACATAGATCAGCTGCCTCCTGCACACTCCCCACTGGGGATGTGCCTGCAACCAAGGTACATGCCCTTGACTGGAATCGAACCTGGGACCCTTGAGTCTGCAGGCCGACGCTCTATCTGCTGAGCCAAACTGGTTAGGGCTCCTTCACATGCTTTAGATGTCATGAGAGGATAAGTTTGTATCCATGGGAAATTATAACTCCGACATAGTGAGGCTGGCAGAAAGGAGCCTGGATCCTTAATGACATCGCTGACTTGCCAAACCAACCATATGTCCCATTGAATATCACACAGCCATGAAAAGGAATGGAAAACTGATAGTTGGAGAAACATTGAATACCTTATAGACTTTGTTGAGCAAAAGAAGCCATGCACAAAAGAATGTATACTGCATGTTTCCTTATAGCTGAAATTTTAGCGAAAGCCAAAATAATCAAATACCTGGAACAGTGGCTGCCTTGGCAGGTTGGGAACTGACTGGTAGGTAATAAGAAGGAAACAGTTTTGGAAGAGAAAATGGTTCATGCTGTGAAAAGACGTAGATTACACATGTATATCCATTTGTCAAAATTGTACTGCTGAGGTGTATGCATTTCAATGTCTGTAATTTTTACCTTAAAATGTGTGGGAGTTTGAGAGGGGGTGGAAGTGTTAATGAAATAAGAATGGCAGAACTGTTGAAGTTAGATGACATGTATGTGGGGATTCATTAGTTCCTTTTCCTTTGTACATGTTTACTGTTTTCCGAAATTATAAATTTTTAAAATTACAAATTAAAAGATAAAAGTATTTATATAAATAAAAAATAAATTTAAAAATTATCCCAAAGTAATTATTCATTGTATCTAAAAATGTTTTTTTCTGATTAGCTTCTTTAAAAATAAAGAATGGCTCTTAGATGAACCAAATATAAACAAACAAACAAACGAGCGAACAAAAAAATCTAGGTTTTGATCTCTCACATTGACATAAGATCAACATTGCATCATGGGCGTAGCACTGAACCACTCAGGTGCTCTCCAATTCCCATGTGTAGCAGACATGCATACTTGTGGGTAATATAGCAGCGGTGGAATCAAAGTCAGAGTTCACTACCATGTTTCACACTCACGTTTATGTATGATTTTGGCCAATGATTTTGTTATCATTTAGTATTAATGGAGATTAGTTTCAATTATGAAATCTGGAATTTCAATGATTTGCAAACACAACATTGAATGGATAATCATTTACAATTTGGGGGACTAAAAGAACAGGTTCTGATCCAGATCTGCCACAAAAAAAAAGCAACCACCACCATCACTACCACAAGGACAAACATTTTATTTTCAATCAAGAAGTGACTGGAAAAACCATCTTACCTAATATTTTTACCATAAGAATGAGGAGCAACTTTTATTTTAAAAACATCCCATCTTTACAATGTTATCACCAGAAAGTCCTGCCATGACATTTTTTCCTGAATAATTTTTCCATATTTATGTCTATTTCCTCCTAGATATATGCGACCACTCCCCTGTGAAAGCCCTGCTACATGTGTGGGTCTTAGTCACTTTAATTGACAGGATGCACACCTGTGATGAGGTGTGGTACCTCAGACCACTTGTTCTCAGCTTTTACTCCATTAGAATCACCAGGGGAGCTAAGAACTCCCAGTGCCCAAGCTGCACCCTATTAAATCAGAGTCCCTGGGGTTGGATAAACTCCCAGATTATCTCAATATGCAGCCAAGTTGGAGAACCAGCAGCTTAGAGCTTCTGTTGTGCTGTGTTGCCTTTCCCCTTACTAACAACCCATCTAATGGCTGAGAAAATATTCCTCAATTGCTTTTATCTAGTTTTTTCTCCAGCGCCTTCTCTCTATAAACCATCAAAATAGTAAATTTCATTTATATAATTTTATCTTTAATATAACAATAACAAATATTACTACGACTGCTATACTTAATTGTCTCTAAATCACTTCTAATGGTATTTTATTGATACTCATACCTGAGTCACCCAGGTAGCACACCGCCTGTGCTCACCCATGTAACCACCCCAAGGTGGCCATTACCACCCCCACATTATAGATGAGAAGACTCAAAGTCAAAGACTGCATGTGATTTCCCCAAACTCTAGGAACTATAAATAGCGGTGACTGAACATGGGTCTCCATGGGATTGATAGGCCTATTTAATATGTGATGTCTTACAAATCACTCCTGCTCCAGCAGCCTTCTTTGTTCCACTTATAAGAAATATGTGCAGTGGTTTTTAATATAGCCTGTCTCCAACTCCTCTCTTTACTCTCTCTCTTCTGCAAAATAAAACAAAAGTTTATATTTGGCATTACTTCCCATAAATTACAGAGGCGAATGCTAACCTACAGCATATAACTTTTCAATATTTAACCAGAGTACTTGCAATAAATATGCATGCTGAAACAAGATAACAGACCTCCTCAACTGCTTTTAAATCAAATCCACGTTTATCTTTATCCCTACAAAAAGTTATAAAGCTAAATACATAAATTCTATCATGGTATTGGGGAAACCAGCACTCTCAGGTATTGCGGATGTTAGAGCTGTAAACTGACATACTCTTTAGGAAAGCAGTTTGCCATACATATTAGGGAATTTTTAATGCTCATACCTTTGATCCAGTAACTCTACTTTGAAAGTCTCTCCTAGGAAATCTATCTTAAATGTGAAAATATTTATTAACCAACATATTTATAATAAAATCACTTATATCAGCAAAAAAAAGTGGCATGCCAGCACAGGGATGACCCCATAGGCTATTCTTTTTTCAACCCAATACCCATATACTCTTTCTTCTCCTGACATTAGCTACCAGCCTCTTCAGACTTGAATTCTGTCCATTTTTAAAATTCCTATAAATTTTTGAGATGCTTAATTTATTTGACTTCTAATTCAATTAAAGGCATTGTAGGCTTCAGACCAAATGTGTCTTGTTTGCATGTGTATCTCCTTTTTTTGGTGGGGATGAACAAATATTTTAATGTTTCTTTTTAAATTGATTTTTTTAGAGAGAGAGGAAGGGAGAGGGATAGAAAGATAGAAACACTGATGAGAGAAACACTGATCAGCTGCTTCCTGCACACCCCTACTTGGGATCAAACCTGCAACCTGGGCATGTACCCTGACCTGGAACCAAACCAGTAACCTCTTGGTTCATGGGTTGATGCTCAACCTCTGAGCCATTCCTGCAGGGCTTTGTGTCTATCTTTTATAAGAGCAACATTCCAATAGAAATGTGTCTCTTAATTTATATGTTTTAACTAACCAGGGAGTTCATTAATGGTATGGACATTGTCTCATTCATTTTCATATTTGCTGAAACTTTGTAGTTTCATCAAAATGCTGATGTGTGAATAAACAATACCATGATGAGCAAACGGAACTTGCTTTTGTTTGATGAAATGCTTTCTCTGTGTACACAAAAGGTTAGAAACAACAGACATAAACATAGTGGTTTCCAGAACAATGTCATCCAGCCCTTCTACTTTTCATCTCAGATTCAGCGGCATCCGGAGTTCTTGACCACTTGAATTGCACCCAGAAATATTCCTGCTTCTAAATACCAAAGAGCATGATCACTATCATTTTTTGTTCCTCAAAATTCTATGAGAAATCTCAAGTCAAATATGACTCAGATATTGACAAGAAAAGGCAGAGTTTATTTGAATCAGGAAAGCAAGAGCTGACATTTAATAAACTGGCATCAACCTGATAAGAGATCAACACACAAGTCTATAGCAAGGTGCCCAAAAGGTAAATCTGGAGAACATATTCAATTATGAGGCAATGTTGGTTAGACTTAACATGGAGGTTGGTGCTTGGTAGAAAGAATTTGTGTGATCAATCCCAATTCTGAGTCTCAGTTAACATTTTGCTCAGGAGGCATTGAGTGTCATATAGTTGGAACATATAGCACATTGCTTTTGGATTTGTAATGGATTTGGTTATCATGTGGTTCAAATTTCAGCCTTACATTCATTGTTGTATAGAAATCCTCTTTTACAATTATACTCATTCCCTGAGTTCTACAGTAGAGAAGTCTTCTCTTAAGTAAAGGCTTACCGCCATTGTATTTCTTCAATTGAAGAGCAGGGTACCCTGGCAGATGATATTAAACATCCCAGATGTCAGTTCTATACGGCATTTTGATTCATGAGGTGCCAGCAAGTTGGGATGCAAAAGCAGGGCTAGGTTTTTTGTGGGATTTTGGTTTTTTGTATGTGTTTGTGTTTGTTTGCTTTTAATATCTTGGTACTTCAGGTTTAAAAATGTGATTTCTACTAAAATATTGAAAAAGGAAATACATTTTTGTTGCCTCTCAGCAGTGATGTTTCTTTATGTGAAAATATCACCATGAATTTCATTTAATCAAATATAAAGGAGAAAGGTAGCTCTCCTAACATGAAAAGAAAGCTGAAGGACAACACAAACCTGATTTTCTTTTTATATTGAATTATGTAAATATATCAACCACCTTATCATAAAATACAATGAGATTATCTGTGATTATTAAAGACCATATACTGTTGAAAAGACTAGTGTGAAATTAGAAAACGTGGCCCAATGGAATAAAAAAAATAAGGTATCAATCTGATAAGAAAACAACTCAGAGCCAGCCAAATATCCTGAATGGCATTATAACACATCCCCCTGCCTCCCCTATGGAATAAGATAGTTCTTCAGCTGTTCCCATCTCCACTATCAGTACAGTTTATATTATTTTTTCTTGAAGGTATCTTATCTATAGTCCCAGTGAAAAAAAGAGCAGTGAAGAAGTCTAGTTCAGGAAGCTAGTTCCTGTTACCTTCCAGCATGCTTCTTTTAAAGATAAACATGTTTACCATCCAAGTTTAAACTATAATTGAAAGTGTATGTCAATTTCAAAAGAGTCATCAGAAAAGCAAAAGGGTTAATGTTACCTATTTAATCTGAAAACTATCAGATCTTAAAACATATATCTTATCATCTACAAATAATTTTCTAATTAATAAAACATCTATTTATTTGGTACTTATTAGGCTTACTAGCTTAGAAGTGAACACTGTAGCACATTGTTAAAAAAAGAGTTTTCTTACGACTGAAACTATATGTAATTGTTCATTAAGTCATACAATAATCTCAGAGCAAAGTCAACACAATCCAGTTTCCTAAAAACAGCTCAATAAAACCCTAAACAGAATTAAATGGCAGACTTCTCGTTTTAAGATGACAAAATTCAGACATTTTAAAACTTGCTTTCTGCACTTAGAAGTCATAAATATAAAATTAAGGAGAATCAGAGCAGAAACAAAATTTTTATGAAACTCAGGGACATGTAAAACCCAGAATTGCAATTTATTTTTAAAAAATTATGAAAGCAAACAGAGAAGTGGTTAGCACAGAAAACTGCAATAATTCCAAAATTCCCACCACCAAGGAGAGATTAGGCACTAAGCTTTTTAAGAGTCTCACTTCTAACCACACAAACACAACAATTAAATTGCACAAAATAGTTGAGAAAGTTCCTTACTTACCATTGAAACCAAAACAAGCCTAAAGAGAAAATATGGAAAAACTGTCATAATACATAGTGTGAAATTAGAAAACAGGGCAGAAGAAAATGCTGACATTACAACTATTGTTATTTTTCACAGAAATAAGAGAAGAAAAGCTGCATTCATGACATACAAACTAAGTACTAAGAGAAAAAAAAACTAGAGAAGAAAACAGACCTCTTGAAAATGTAAATTATTATAGTTGGAATTAAATAAATATAAAATTTGAAAGATAAAATGAGGAAATCTTTGTTAGGAAGTAACAAAGAAAACACAAAAGAAGGGAATTAGGAAAATGGCCAAGTGGAGGATCAAGAACAGGCATAAATAAGTAATCAATGAAAACATTCCAAAATATAGAATGTAGATAATAAGGGACAGGATTTATTAAAATAAAGCAATATAAATGTATTTTCCAGGACTTAAGGCATGTGTCTCCAGATTGAAAAGACTAATTGTGCCCTGGGTGGGTAGCATTGTTGGTTAGAGCATTATACCAATACTAGAGACCTGGTGCACAAAATTTGTGCACAAGTGGGGCCCCTGACCTGGCCAGCGATCAGGGCTGATCAGGGCCTGCCAGCCAGGGGGAGGGACTGTGGGAGGTTGGCCAGCCGGGGGAGGTTGGCTGTGGGAGCGCCCTTTGGTGGTCAGTATGCATCATAGCTTAGACTTTTATGTATATAGATGCCAAGATTACAGGTTTGATTCCTGTTGGGTACATACAAGAAGCAACCAATGAATGCATGAATAAGTGTACTAACAAATTAATGTTTCTTGCTTTCTCTCTAAAATCAATAAAATAAAATTTAAAAAAAGACTAATCATAACCATGACCTCAATTAACTTAAAGAGAACTTGGACAATGAAAAAAAAAAGGCAAAACAGCAATTCACTACGTATAATTTACTAAGTTTGGCCATCTTCTAAATAACTCTCAAATCTACTCATTTTCTCTTGAGCCTCACTCCCATTACCCCAATAAGGGCCATCATCATTCCTTTCCTAGAACACTTTGATTGCCTTCAAATTAGCTTTTGGTCTCCAGCTGGCCTCCTGGAATCTACTTTCCACCAGATAGTCTGAATAATCCTCTACAAATGCAAGTCCTTTCATCTCCTCATTGCCTCAGGATAGTGTACTATTTCCTTAAAAAGACTCTGCATGATGTGCCCCGATTTAGCCCTTTTTGCTTTATTTTTGCACCACTCTCTAAACTCCATTTATCTCCTCTGAGTTCTAGTAGACAGTTAGACAGGCATGAGCAAAGTAGGAATGACAGGCCTGGTATGGAATGTCACCGTGGTGGGAAGTCTTGGGTGCCTAGCAAAAGAGAATTATAAGATGGGACATCACCCACAGGGTGACCTTTCCTTCCCCAGCATATTGCTGGTCATGCGATTCAGACCCTTCCCTGACATTTCCTCCCCTGGCATGTCACTAGTCATGCCAAGAAGAACAAAGGGGTCAGAGAATAGCTTCATATGACACCCATACAAGCCCTTGCTTGACCACTCCTTTCAGCATTAAGCCCTCTGGATAATGAGGTTCTAATCCACATAAAATAATCTTAGGAATAAAGCTTTGGGTCTGTTGACCACAGAGGCAGAGTTTGGGTCAAACTAGAGACAACTTCTAGGCCTCAGTTGTGTTTCAGCTCCAGGCCCAGAAAGGCAGCGAGGCTGGGGGGTCAGGGTGGGGGGAGGGCAACACCGTGGCTGACATTCGGACCAGCTTTGATGACTAATGACCTTCTGCCCTGGAACCAACCAATCCAATGGAGAACAGGACCTTGAAAGGATACACCTAGAAAGTTACACAATGAAAAATGCTTCATTAATACTTAAAATATTAGCTGAATTAAGAAACAAACACCTGGCCAGTGTTGCTCAGTGGTTGAGGACCTATTGAACCAGGAGGTCACAGATAGATTCCCGGGAAGGACACAAGCCTGGGTTACATGCTCAATCCCCAGTGTGGGGCACTGCAGGAGGCAACCGATCAATGATTCTCATCATTGATGTTTCTATCTCTCTCCCTCTCCCTCTTTGAAATAAAAAACAACTATACATATATTTTTAAAAAGAAACAAGCAAATGAAAAAGAGCTCATAAAATTCAAATAATGGAATCAAAGCAAAATAATCGCCAACTGGTAGAATAAGATAACTAGTCTGAAAATACTTTGTGTTGTTCCTTCATTTTTCCATAATAATGTCAACTCAAACATTTTTGGTTATCCTGTGGATTGCCACACATTCTTCAACAAGTAATTGGATGCTTTCATAAGAATTTCTTGCCCTCACCTTAAGTCCAACTAGAAAAAAATGAAAAATGTGACCTTTTCCTTCAGACTGGCTCTTTTCTCTGTACCATTTTTGTGTATCATAACAGAAAATGTGAAAGAATTCAGGAATTCTTTTCTGTTGTTTGTGTAGACACTTAGTAATACATTTTTCATGTTTTCTTACAAATATCTCTCAGATTCACCCAGCTTCACGAACTGCAGTGTTAGCTATGTGACTGCTTCACATACATGAACGTTACTGACAAATTCACAGTTTCTCATTGAGAATTTTTTGTACTTACGAGTTACTGTATCCCTGCTGCATGGAAGCTTCTCTGTCTAAATTAAAAAGCCTTCAATAATCTTACTTTGACTGCCTTGTCTTGGTTGCTTACTTTGTCATATAAAAGCCTAAGTGGCTGGTCGACCGAACGACCGAAGGACCAGTCGACCGGTTGCTATGATGTGCACTGACCACCAGGGAGCAGACGCTCAATGCAGGTGCTGCCCCCTGATGGTCAGTGCACTCCCACAGTGGGAACACCACTCAGCTAACCAATGGGTGCCAGATGCTGGGCTCATGGCTGGTGAGTGCCGCTGCAGTGGCACAAGCCTCTTCTGATTGGTACTGACTGGGCACGAGCCAGCGGCAGGTGCAGTGGGGCCGGGATGAGCGGGAGCAGCATGGTGTCAGGCCTGGGCTCAGGCTCCTCCCCAGTGCCTCCTGCTTCAAGCACTACTAAATCCCCCGAGGGGTCCAGGATTGTGAGAGGGCGTAGGCCAGGCTGAGGGAACCCACTGGTGCACGAACCCGTGCACCAGGCCTCTAGTCTGAAATAAAACATTACAGGCAATTTCATAATGGCATTGAGTAAATGCAATGTTCACTGTTCTTTGTTTCTTTTTTCCCCCCAGATTTACTGCTGAAGTGTTTTCTATCTTTGAAATTAAATTCTAGCAGATCTTCCAAACTCACCAACCATTACCTATGAAAACTTAAAGCTCTTTTCCACAGACAGCTTCAGTCTCTATTTATGTTTAGTGGACTTTAAAAAAATCTACAGCATATTTCTTTGCTTGAAATTTTTACTTTTGGCTTCCTCTTCCCAAAGTAGTAAAAATGATCATATTCTTTACCCAGTAAAAATAATAGATGAAGTTAAACTTTAAAGAGTCTTAAAATAACACTTAAATATTTCATTAAGCCATCATTGTAACTATCACAACACAGAACAAGTGGAAAGTACTGAAACATCTATAAAAGTAAACACTTTAGTTTTAATTTTATCTTTAGTAATGTAAAAGAAAGATATTTTCTAGAAAGAGAAAAACAGGTTGCTCCTTTGTAGATACGAAACGTCTCTAACATTATTGTAGAAACATTAGTAGCCAACACTTTAACTCTGATTTTGCAATCAGAATAATTCTTAGGGTTATGTTTAATTTTTAAAATAAACTATGATGAAATTTATTCAGCAAAATAAAAGATTATTTGAAAGTACAGTATGGTTGTTTTCAGGTAAGCTAATAGTCAAGATAATAACTATTTTCTTTTCTTTTTCTTTTTTTTTTATTGATTTTTTACAGAGAGGAAGGGAGAGAGACAGAGAGTCAGAAACATCGATGAGAGAGAAACATCGATCAGCCGCCTCCTGCACATCTCCCACTGGGGATGTGCCCGCAACCCAGGTACATGCCCTTGACCGGAATCGAACCTGGGACCCTTCAATCCGCAGGCCGACGCTCTATCCACTGAGCCAAACCGGTTTCGGCAAGATAATAACTATTTTCTTGATTTAGTAAGCTGGTGTATAATATTCATTGAGACAGGAACACTTGCCTATTTAAATATAGCAGTTCCTCAAATAATGAGTTTCATTCAACATCATGTTGAAGTTTGCACATTCTCCCTAGCCTGTGTGGGTTTCCTCTACGTACTCTGGTTTCCTCCCACATCCCGAAGATGTGCATGTTAGGTGAGGTGAATGGATGTGTCTGAATTGTCCCAGTCTGAGTCAGTAGGGGGCTAGGTGTGAGTGTGCCCTGGAATGGAAGGGCATCCTGTCAGGATGGGTCCTGCCTTGCGCCCTAAGCTGCCTAGATAGGCTCTGGATACCCTTGACCCTGAACTGGAATAAGCAGGTTTATTACTTGTTTTTATTAATCTTTCTAAATTTATTTCAATGTTTAACATTTTAAGTTTTTTAAAGTCTTTATTTAGAAGTTCAGTGATGTTTCTATGACCAGAAATATGTTGTAGTAAAGTAATTCTTGTTTACCATGATAAAACATACACACACACACACACACACACACACACACACATATTCCTACATAGATGAAGCAGCATAGTAAAGGGAACTTAACTTTCTAAATCATCCTGTCCTAAGAGCTTAAAAAGATGTTAGAGGACAGATACAAGATATTGATCAATATGTGAAAAAGGAAGTGCCACAAGATAAGGCTGGACAAACTGGCAGACAGACTATTCATGAGTGGGCTCATAAAAAATAAATAGATAAGGGAGGGGGTTTAGATGTTAAAACAATGAGTCACAAAATATTAAAGTGATAAATATTGAACAGAATGCTATGGTGATTCCATTTATATATTGGGAGATCACTGCCAGAAACATAAAGGAAGGTTTCAAGGTAAAGAACAAAGATGGGAAGATTAAGATGATGCCAAGGCCACAATATGGCTACATGGGTGAAAAGAGCTACCACTAATCTGGTATTGGAAATGCAGGAGAAGCTCGATTGAAAGGTGAGACCCAGACACCAACTTAGAGTTTAAATCTGAAATATATGTGATACATACACTTGAGACATTTAGCAGGAGCTTAGAGAAAAGGACTCTGGTTACAAACATCCAGCCTTGATGGATATCGACTGTACATGAAACTACAGGCATCTAAGTGATTTCCTAAAAAAAGGGGATCCCATGACTTCTGGTTTGTCCTGTGTAATGTTATGCATATAGATTTCTCTAGAAAACCAGGTGGAGGAGGGCAATGCGGGGGAGAGGGGAAGAGAAGGGAACATCTGTGATACTTTACACAATAAAGATTTTAAAAAGATCCTATATAATAAAGAGGTAATATGCAAATTAACCCTCACATCCTCACAAGATGGCTGCCTATGACCAGGCCAGCAGGGGGGTTAGTGAGGGACAACCAAACAACTGAACAGCAGGCTGTGTGGGGCGACCAGGCCAGCAGGGGGGTTAGTGAGCGACAACCAAATAACTGAACAGCAGGCTGTGTGGGGCGACCAGGCCAGCAGGGGCGTTAGTGAGGGACAACCAAATAACTGAACAGCAGGCTGCGTGCGGTGACCAGTCTGGCGGGGGGGGGGGGTGGGGGCATGAGGAGCGACCAGGCCAGCGGGGCGGGGGGGGGGGCAGTAGGGGCAACCAGACTGGCAGAGGGGGGAAGTTGGGGGCGACCTGCCAGCAGCAGGGGGCAGTTAGGGCCAACCAGGTCAGCACACAGAGGCAGTGAGGGGTGATCAGGCCAGCGGGGGGGTGGGGCAGTTAGAGGCAACCAGGCAGGCAGGCGAACAATTAGGAGCCAGTGGTCTAGGATTGTGAGAGGGATGTCCGACTGCCGGTTTAGGCCCAATCCCAGGCCTAAACCGGCATTCAGACATCCCCTGGGGGGTCTCGGATTGGAGAGGGTGCAGGCTGAGCTGAGGGGACCACCCCCTGTGCATAAATTTTGTGCACTGGGCCTCTAGTTTATTCATAAAACAGCATACTATTAAGGTAAAAAGAAAAAGAGAAAAACATCCCTTCTGTAATCTTTCCTTTGGTACTTTTTTCCTTAGGTCTTCTCACTCCAGAAAAACAAAACCACCTTTTCTTGATCCACCCTGCTGCTAGTCAGTGAAACCTCTCTTCCAGACCTTTAAGGCACCTTCCTACTTCCCCATATTGACTCCTTAGTTGCACAGAATGAAGTCAAGGAGCTGAAACAGAGTTAGATTGATAGCCATGCAGAGTCTGGAAGGGATAATAAAATAGCAGTACAGGGGAACAAATCTGGAAACAATCAGGGATTATTTCTACAAGCCTTCCATTATTGATAGGTAATTATTTAATACTGCAAGAATCAAAGTTTCTTTCAGTAAGGAACTGAGGCTTAATGAACATTTACTGAGTTCTTTATCCTGGGCAAATGATCAGTGACAGGACAAGTCTACTCATGTCGCCTCAGTTGATTGCAAGTCTTTATCTTATGCTGATAGGATAGATTGTAAGATCTCTGATATTCCTCCTGGCTGTGAATCTCTATGAATAATTAATGATGACATAGTCTCAAAAAGAGCTACTGCATTTTTAAGAATCTTATGTCCTATCAATATTTATAAAAATAGTTTTTTTGTGACCTTGTAAGTCAAAGATGTTCAAAACATGGAGAAGTTTACAATATTATTCCACACTGTATTTTAAAATAAATACCAAAACTTAGAATGGGTGAAGCAAATCTAGAAGACACATTCAAGTGGATGACAAGTATTTTTATTTTCGCTGGTAATATATTCATTTTACTTTTCCCATCAATATTAAACATTTTAATTAGGGGCCTTTAAATTTGAAAAGTGTAGTTTCCGAGATAAATTAATGAGTGGAAGGGAACAGGCGGGCTAAAAGAACAGAACAAGCGATTTTATTTTTCTGAATATTGAGACTAAAATATGAGAACATTGCCAGTGATTGATAATGAGCATTAATCATTTTCCCTGTAATTTGTGCAATTTTCACTTGTAGAAGAACATCTCGAACTTCACTGGAAATATTAAATTTTCTTTGTGAATTGAAGAAAAAGCTACACTTAGCAAGTTTCTTCCAAGTGTTTAATTCCTAATTTCAGGAATAATTAGTGAGATGACTTTCTGAGGATCAGGACTTGCGTCAACTTTTTCTCTCTGGAAAAGCAGCCCATTTGGTTTTTAGGCAACTCTGAGTGGTAAAAAGGTTGTGCTCCTCTGGAAATGAACTCTGGTTTTCAGTAATTTCTGTGGGTTGTTCCTGGGCCTGCATCTAGAAGTACATAGACTTTGTCTATGATTTCTTTAAAGCCACCCTTTCAGGTCTTTCTACAGACTTTCTACCGGTTAACACTTTTCTGATTTTAATATTTTCAATATCCCTGACTTCTAAAGCCTAAAATATATATTTCTGACATAGTCAATTCAGATGAAGTAGGATTTTAATCTCCTTTTCTGTATTAATGGAGCCTAATGCCTTATTATTATTATCTTTTAGTAGCCACACCACCCACCCTTTTCGTTTATACTGAATATAGAGTTTTTGTTAAACCACCCATCTTTGTCTCTGCGCAGATTTTATTTGAACCTAGTCACCACCTCCATATTGACCCCTAGAATGATCATTGTTTCAATTGGTTGGCCATGCTATTGCCACCTTCCTTTGTTTAAAGCCTGTAGTACTTTCTCTTCTCAGACTGGTATTTTCTTCTTCACATTCTCCAGAAACAACTTCAAACAGCTATCATCTCACTATGATACCTATGAATAAACCTATTTATCTATATCTCATCTAAAAGGCTGTCATAAGACATTTTGTTAAATACTTCAATGAAAACATTAAAGAATCCCTAGAAAATAAATAATCTTTGGCCTGAGATTAGATTTAACTGATTTTGGATTCTTATGATGACTTCTTGTTTTTCAAGCAAACACAAGCCAGTCACTGGATATGAGAAAGCAACTATGGATCTATTATGCTACCTGTTACCTAATTCCTTTTTGTCTTCCTTTGAAGTTTAGAAAAAAAATATTGTCTGAAATTTTCTGGTGCCTCCCAGATAATCCCTGGTTTCTGCATGAATGCCAAGCTTTATTTTACCACCACTGATTTCACTTGCTCTTTTCCAATAAAATTCAAATGAGCTGTTTCTCTGTTTTTCAGGGGCCTTGTATTTTCATGAAGAAAGTTTTGTCCAATACACCAGGCAAGCAAGGACACAGTGTTGCTGTTCTGCCATTGCTCCCTTTCCAGGCTTCCAGGAGCAGGATTTAGATCTATCTCCCAACAAAATTGCAAGTGCCTTCATGCTACACAACTTCTGATTAGCTTTAAAATAGTTCAATTAAAGAATATTATACCTATAAATTCCCAGGATCCACTAAGCAGCTTTAAAAGCTCCACTCTCATTTTAGAACACTTAACAATCTTGCTCTATTTGAGGTTCTAGTCTTCAGATCACCATTTAAAAATTTTTGAGAAAATTCATCCCATTGTTCCAAATATTCAGCATTATATCCCTTTTGCTCTTTTCTGGGGGGTGAGAGGAGCAGGGTATTCGGGATTTTTTTATTAGCCTCTGAGTTAGTTTCTGAGTTTGCCTTTCCCAATTATTTCTCTACTTTGTCTTTGAAGATATCACTTTAAAACATAAATTTAGCCCTGGCCAATGTGGCTTCGCTGGTTGGGCGCCATCCTGTGCACTGAAAGGTAGCTTGTTTGATTCCCAGGTAGAGGCACATACTTGGGTTGATCATTCCATCCCCAGTAGGGGGCGTGTTGGAGGCAGCTTATTGACGTTTCCCTCGCACATCAATATTTCTCTCTCTCTCTACGTTCCTCTTCCTCTCTCTCTAAAAAATTTATAAAAAATCTTTTAGAAAAGTGAGAAAAAAATATGAGAAAGGGAAAAATAAGAAAAAGGAACAAAAGGTAAAGAAATGGTTAAAAAGAAGAGAAAACAAGCTAACTAGTCCAAGTCCAACAGGTCACCACAAATCAGCTTCCTGAGCTATAAAGCACAAAAACCTCAGCCTAGCCAGGGCCTTACATGGGGACAGTTTGTACTTCCATCACAATGGCACCTTATGGGATCAGAGCAAGAAATGGACCAATCATGGCTGGTAATAAATCACGGTGTTTTCTCACCTGTGGTTTAAGACCCTTTTACTCTGGGGGAAAAAGGTCCCCAAAGAGTTTTTTGTTTGTTTGTTTGATTATGTGTGATATTACAGATTGATATTTATGCTATTAGCAATAAAAATCTGTAAAACAAAAAAGAGAAAAAGAAAAATCTGGCTTATTCTCATGCTCCAGGTCTCAGTTCAAATATCACCTGCTTAGCCCTAATCAGTCTGGCTCAGTGGCTAGAGCATTGGCCTATGGACCAAAGGATCCCTGGTTCAATTTCAGTCAAATGCAGGTACCTCGGTTGCAGGCTCCTCTCTGGTCCAGGCCCTGGTCAGGCCACATGCAGGAGGCAACCAATCGATATGTTTCTCTCACATCAATATTTCTCTCTGTCTTTCCCTCTCTCTCCCATTTTCTCTAAAAATCAATGGAAAAATATCCTCAGGTGAGGATTTTAAAAAATTAATTTATTAAAAAATATTTGCCAAAACCGGTTTGGCTCAGTGGATGGAGCGTCGGCCTGCGGACTGAAGGGTCCTAGGTTCGATTCTGGTCAAGGGCATGTACCTGGGTTGCGGGCACATCCCCAGTGGGAGATGTGCAGGAGGCGGCTGATCGATGTTTCTCTCTCATCGATGTTTCTGGCTCTCTATCTCTCTCCCTTCCTCTCTGTAAAAAATCAATAAAATATATTAAAAAAAAAAGAAAAAAAATATTTATTACCTGCTTAGAGAGGGCCTCCCTGATGCATCCACTGCTACCTAGCTCACCCAGCTCATTATGTTTGTCAGCTTCATACCACTGACTACTGTGTATATGATTCTTGTTTACTGTCTGTCCTTCCCATAAAGGTAGGAGCATATGACTGTAGTGTTCCCTATGTCTAGTACAGTGAGTAGCAACAAAATAAGTGTTTAATAAATATTTGTAGGCTGCATTAAAAGAAGAGTTTTGAGAACAAAAGAAGATATGGCCAACTAGTTATTTAATCAAAATGATTCATAAAAAATCTTAAAAAAAATAGTCATGTTCTAGCAGGGATAGACCTTGAGAATATCATGCTAAGTGAAATAAGCCAGAAAGAAAAAGCTAAAAATCATATGATTTCACTCATATATGGAATATAAAACCAAAACTCATAGATACAGACAACAGTATGGTGATTACCAGAGGGAAGGGGTTGGGGAGAAAGGAAAGGGTAAAGTGGACCAAATATATGTTGACAGACAGAAGATGATTTAACTGTGGGTGGTGGGCACACAATGCAATATACAGATCATGTATCATAGAAATGTGCACTTGAAACCTATATGATCTTATTAACCAATGCCACCCCAATAAATTTAATTAAAAAAATTAAAACACACACACACCAGTCATGTTCTATCCTCACTCAGATCTTGAGATAAGATAGGAGAGAAAAAGGCTGAATTCTGGGATTCCAGATGTGGGTGCTTGGTGAGGCTGAGGAAAGGCCAACTGGTAGGAGCCTTGCTATTAAAGAAGACTGTTCCTTCCGCCAGTGGTACTTGCCAAGGGATGCAGTGAATGTGAATCTGCAATGAGGCTGCAAGGTATTTGCACACTTCGGCAATCCATTTCCAGATTAGACAAAGGACTTATCAGGTGAACTTGAGTAGGTCACTTAGGTAGATTTCTGTTACTTAAATGGACCACCCCTATGGGGAGAAATAATGATGAGGCTTGTTAATTTACATTTGTAAAAATACTTTGAAATCTCTGGATAAAAGAATTTCTGTAGAGGTACAAAGGGTGAAGTTAACATGTTGGGTCAAATTTTACTCTTTTATGAAGATAGAAAGGGAATAGGCAGCCTAAGGACATTTACAAGGAGCCTCTGGCATATTATATATAACTAGAGGCCCGACGCATGAAATTCGTGCACGGATATGGTCCCTAGGCCTGGCCTGTGATCTGGACCATCTTCCCCAGCTGCCCGCAGCTGGCTTCGCCCCCTGTTACCACCCACACCCGTTCATCATCAGGTGATCAGTGCCTGACGGCCGGGGGAAGGGACCAAGAGGTCAGCCTTTCCTGCCTGCTCACTGGCCCCGCCCCCACCTCAGGTGGCCATCAGGCGATCGGAGTTTGTTGGCCAGGGAAAGGGACCAAGAGGTGGTCAGTGCACCTCATAGTGACTGGCCCAGTGGTCGTTCTGCCATTAGGGTCAATTTGCATATTACCCTTTTATTATATAGGATAAAGGCCTGGTGCAGGGTGGGGGCTGGTTGGGGGGCTGGCTGGGAGCTGCCCTGAAAGGGGCCCTGGATCAAGGTTGGAGTCCCCACTGGGGGGTGGGGCTGGCCAGGGCAAGGGGCCCTGGGGTTTGCAGGCTGGCCACGCCCCCGGCTTTGTCAGGAAGGATGTCCGGAATATGTCTGGTCTATTGGGTCTAATTAGCATATTACCCTTTTATTAGTATAGATTTTTAATTTTAAATTTGAACTTACACTGAAAGACAAGTAGGATGTACATGTCCTTTATATATTGTATAAATGTTTTTACCAGTAGGAGACACAAAGGTGGCTTTAAAGAAGGTTCGTTTTTATTATTGTTCCAACATTTTGATAAATATTTCCCAGGATTGGCTATTATTTCTCTAATTCATAGTATCTTATAGTTCAAATCAAAGTTTATCTCAAAATGACTACATTTTAAAACATTTTGCTTTTTATCCATGAAAAGCTTTTTAAAACTCATATTAACCTTTTTTCCCCTTTAGGTTTAATCTACTTACCTACATTCACTAGATACAATTTCAAATTTGCATTTCTGTGTCAATTTTAAAGTGATTCACCTTGTAGTGAATTTACTGGTAACAAATTAAAGTATTATATTTTTAAAATGCAAAGAAGCAAACAAACAAAAAATGTTTTAAACAGTATTCAGGGCATCTGTGCATATTTAGAGGCACATTTCTATAAGAAGTTTCCTAAATTCTAAGGAAGAATCTTATGCTCAATGATAACATTGCATAAAGGTGTAAGTGTTGGTTAAAGCAGTCCACTTTTTCACCATATTTATGGATTAGCTCTTGGTATATTGCATATGAGTTTGGGGTGTGTGTGTGTGTGTGTGTGTGTGTGTGTGGTAGAGATAGAGAGTATGCAATAGATATATGTGTAATCTCATGAAACAGAGCCAAATTCTCTTGAATTCTTTTCCATTTTTCAATAATTTTAAAGAAATTGTTATTCACCGCAGAAGTGAAGCTAAATGTATTGATACAGAACAGCTATGCAAAAATAAATACTGTCTACTCAACATATATTATTAAATGCTACATAGACAGTTTTTCAACTATGATATTAACAAAACCTGGAAGAGCCAATTTGCTCACTCTGACAATCTTAAATGATTTATGTTTATTGCCACAAAATGAATTTGCTGAAGCAATTGAATCAATTCTAAAGATGACTATTGCAATCACTCCATCCTGCCAAAGATAGTCTCTTCAATCAAATACTATCTTGAAATTGTCAGTGGCTTCTTTATAGATATAGAAATACTCTGTTAACAATATGATTTATTTTCCATGTTCTAACATTTTCATGGTACTTAACGAGTACTATAAAATGTGAAAAGTATATGTGCATATTATTATACAAAATGGCATAATATAACCTATAATAATAAAAGGGTTATATGCTAATTAGACCAGATGTCATTCCAGACAAAGCTGGGGCTAGAGCGAAGCCTGGGTCCCGGGTGCCAGAGGGAAGCTGGTGCCAGCAGCCAGGGGAAGGGAGGCCTACTCTTGCACAAATTTCATGCATCAGGCCTCTAGTACAATATAAATTAAAATAAAATAAGTCAAAGGCTTTAATATAATGGCAAAGAGTATAATGCATAATAATGAGATACCTTTTGAGGTGTTTATGTTTTTTTCCCCCTAAATTCCTTCACTTTTATTTTTTAGTTAATCCTCTGGAAAATCCTGTGAGACATATTTTACAGTCCTGATTTGACTAATGAAAAGAAATTCATGGACAATAATAACTTGTTCATAATCTGTCAGTTTCAGAACTAAGAGCAAAAAATATCTTTAAAGTAAATTTCCGTTGACTTCTAACATTTTATTCTATAGTAACTGCTAGATTAAGAAAATAATCCTATTTGTTATCTGATCATTTCACTAGCATAAAGTCATCAGAAAAGAAAAATACGCACATTTCAAACAATATTTTTTAAATTTGTGGTAGTAGAAATACTACCTGAAAGGCCTGGTCTGCTGACTCATAAGAGGGGCGGTGTTGGATCCTGTTCTGTGTTCAACTCAAAGCTCTGTCGAACTATACTCATTTCAAGAGAAATCATTTTATAAAACAAATGCAATATGGATGAGATCATCATGTCTGAACTATTCTATAATGGGTAATATTCTAATAGGTTGTCATTCATATACTTTAATACATTCTTTCCTATTATTGGGCTTTGGTATAATTACCACTTAATCAAATGTCACTGAGTGTCCTGGATATAGTAATATATCAAGCTTGTGAATAATTTCAGGTTGATGAAACATGATAATAGCAATACTTTTCAAAACTTTCACTGACTCGAACCACCAAGCTTCAAAGGTATGTCACTGTGGGTGACCGTCTCACTTTCTCTACTCCTGAGGTATCATCAGAGATTGCAATGCCAGCCCACAAATGGCTAATAATACCTTCTTGGTAATTAGTTTCAACAACCATCAGATATTAGTGGTGTGATGATTAATTTTACATGACCAGGTACAGGTTACTAGGTACATATCTTTGCCCCTGTCATTCCATCTTGGTAGTTTCCACCCAATTACAGGCTATCTTAGCCTAATGTAATTTTCTCTTTTGTAATAACCCTTCTCTTTCTTTCAATTCCACGTGCATGCGCGCGCGCGCACACACACACACACACACACACACACACACACACACTTTGGTTCAGCTCTCACTGTTACAGTCTCTCATAGGAACTTGTAATTCCCCACCCTAGACTTGTCACACTCTACTCCCAGTGCCTGTCATACTTTAAAAGTTTAAGTTGAACTTTTCTTGAAGTTTGTACACACTATTTTTTTTATAATTATCTAATTTATTTCAACTTAAACTCAAGAATCCAACCTGATATCAGAAGCCTTCACATAGAGCATTTTCCTTCTGTCAATTACAGTGCACTTTAAAGGAAGGGACTTTACACAACCTGTAGTTTCTCTAATCTCCCCTTTTAGGTCCACAAATACACAAGTGTTTACAGGAACAAAGCATATTTCTAAATGAACAGCATAATGCCTCCTAAATCATTTTATCCACATTCTGGGAAAACAATTTTCCCATTTCATTCTTTAAAGGAAGAAAATGGAGGAATACACTTGCCATCCACAGCCTAAGCCTGTGCATGCACAGTAGGGAATAAATGGGAGGCACTGAGGCTTACTGGGCTCATCCACACAGTGGTGTCTTAGCCATCAGACATTTACCACTTTCGCAGTATCCCAAGGAATTGCAATTCCAGTGCTAATCAAAAGGACTTTCAGGGACAGTTTAAGCCAATATATCTACAAAAATATTAACTAGGTTTTAAATTAGAGATTTTTAACTAGCATGACATTTAACATATTAGCTTTTAAAAATGAGATAGAGTTTCTCAATAAGACTAGATTATCAGGATCACGAGATATATAATATTCAAGACTAAAAGTGCACCATAAATACTAAGTATCCTTAAAATATTGTTTTAAATATCAGGTTTTCTTAGGAACTAAAAATGTGCCTTATGAAATTTAGAAAAGCACAATGTCAAAACAAAATCTTAGTAGACATTAAAGTTGGCTTTGATAAAAGAGATTGAGTTTTCAATGCAAGGAAGTTTGCAACATTTTCCTGGAAATCCATTTAGCGATTTAATAACCAAATGATGTGGAAAGGAGCCTTCACCTTAGTAAACGAAGTCTGTTGTCAAGAATCCAGGAAACATCATGTCTTGACCTAGGTAAGTGTTTTCCAAAAAATGTAGCTTTCAAATATTTAATAGTTACCTTCCTAAGAAAATCTAGCTTGACTCTTTAATTTACTTTTTGAGAAAAAGAAGTTGTCCCCACAGGTTTTATTGCCTAACTTCACCTTTTAACACTTTAGATGATTTCTTTCCTCTCCCCTTTTATTTTGGGTCTATTGTAGACTAAATGTTTGTGTCCCTCCTCTCCCATTCATATGTTGAAACCTTAACTTCCAAAGTTATAGTATTAGGAGGTGGGGCCTTTGGGAGTGATTAGATTAGGTCACAAGGGTGGGGTCCTCATGATGGGATTAGTGCCCTTATAACAGAGAGTTTTCTTTCCCTCTTCCCCTGACATGTGAGGGTAAAGCAAGAAGACAGTTGTCTGAAATCTGGAAGAGAGTCCTCACTAGAATTCAAACACATAAATACCCTGATCAAAGACTTCCAGCCTCCAGAACTGTAAGGAACAAATGTCTGCTGTTTAAGCTACCCATTCTGTAGTGTGTTTTTTTTCTTCTTTTTGTTTTATAGCAGCCTAAACTGATTAAGACAAGGTCCTAGGACTTGGAGAAGTGCAGTTTGGACATGAGACATTTGCTTTTTGCTTGAGAGGCATCAGCATCCTTGATTCTGATGAACTCAAAGACAAGAAGCTCATTGAGAAGTGTCCAGGTACTTTTGCCCAGCCTAGAGACTTTTGGTCTCTAGCCTCAGGGTTTCGAGAGGGAAGAGTGAGGGAAGCTTGAGGTTGGCTGCATTGAATACTACATTGAGCAAAATCCTAGTCAGGCATTTCAAGGCAGTAGCTCTTGTCAAAACTATAGTATATCTGACTTAAATATGCATCACAAACCCAGTAGACTTGCAGCCCCAGAAGTAAGGAGGAGATCTGGTTATTCTGGCTCTGATGATGAAGAATGTGAGACTTTGTCTACTTGATGGCAAAGGGGAAAAGATGCTGACAAATACATAAGACATATGACTCCATGATGCCTGATATTCACTATCTATTAATGTCAATATAGTATTTTAATTTTGATCTATATATTTGTTATTATGATGAAATAGATGAAATTTAAGACAATAGCACCCTGAATTAAACTAGTTCTCCTTTAATTTAAAAAATACATGGAGGTTATTATGACAGGGATAGTTTATATTTATAACCCCAAATGATAAAGGGAAAAAAACAGTGCCGCATATTCTGGGGTTTAAGTATATTTGTTTTCACCCTCTTCTCTCAACTGATCTCTCAAATCCAGAATTACAGCATGAGGGTTTTTCATAGATGCAGGTTCTGTGAAATTTTTCAAGCCATGGGGCTGTGTCACCATGGTTACACAGGGATACTGGATAAATGTGCTTCCAGCAATAATTGTTTCATATTTGTGTACTAACATCTGAACTGCATCTTTCAATTTCAAATGTGATCAGTCTAAACTCAAACTCTGTCATGAAGAACACCATAGAATGTTCCAAAGAAGAATAAATATGAAGACTTATGATAACATAATTCTTTAAAATACATGAAAATAATTATATCAACTTACCCCCTTGTACCATAACCTTTTCTGCATCAACATCTGTACATTCTCTAATTATATAATGAATCTTTTCAATGCCTGACTATAACCTGTATCATGAAATAGAGAAATGTAAGATGGTCCAGAACTTATATAAAATATGTAATAATTACAATGATATAGAATAGGGTGGTAAGAGACCTATAGATACTAACAGTTTTAAATGTTTACTTTTTCTAAAGTGTTTGAAATCAATTTTTGTTTTATAATATTGAACAAAAATGTCTATATATTAATTTTATTTTGTTAGCATTTAGAGGAATTTTGAGCCTGACTTTTTTTCTTATATCTTTCTCAGTAAACTAATATTTTGAAGATATAGAACAATTGTTCAATTTTTTGTGAAGACTGAAGAACAATTGGCTCACAACTAATAAAAATGACATAAGATATAAGGACAAAGTTCTGTGGCATCATGAATGTTTACCAGGTGCACCTCATCACATTTTCCCCAGATGACATGAACCAGAGAAGAAAACCAGTTTCAAGACTTCATTTCACAACTTGGAAAACCAAGGCCCCCCAAATTCAAGTAACTTATAGAAGTTTATATAATGAAGTAGTAGCAGAGTCAGTATTAAAATCTTGTTCTCCTGACAGATATCCCAGGCTCTTTCTATACTTTATTGTAATATTATAGTAACTTTTAGATAACTATTCATTAGAACATGATGCGATTTTTATATAATATGTACAACTTTCAATTAGTAGAGGATATTATTGTGCATATTTGAAATACTCAGAAAGGGTCAGGCATTTAGAAAAGAAAGTCAAAGTGCATATACATTTTTTCATAAGACATTCAATTTTGTACATTGTGAATTTTGACTCTCAGGGATGAGGGAAATGTTTCAAAGGATATAAAAATAGCCAATGAGAAAATAGGGATAAGACTCATTAAGCATCCTATTTCTATTCTTTATTTCAAAAAATTATTTGTAAAATATTTCCTTTCCAAAGGAAAATGACAGTAAATTTAAATTAAATTCCAATAAAAGAGTAATTTCTAGATATGGATATTAATCTTTAGAACCTGGAATTGTGCCCTTTGCAAATAACCACATTCTGTATATAAACCAATCTGCTTTTGAATACATAGATTTTGTTAAAATAACAATAAACAGCCTACTTTGAAAAAAATTCATTAGTTCTATAACAACACTGGAATGACCCTTCCTGCCCTGTATAAATTATGTACTTAGCAGAAGGAACAAAAACACATTTAACCACAGTGCCACCTGGCACACAGATAGAGAATTTAAACATGGGAGAGAATTAAATCAAAACTGTTTAAACAGTGAAAAAGATATTCTGCAGAGGAGCAACGGGAGTAGAATAACACAACCAGAGGGCACCCCTTTCACCTACCTCAACAGATGGCCTTTCTCAGAGCTACATGGAGGAGCAAAGGGAGCCCTTTTCATCACTAGAGGTGCAGGGTCAGATTACCAGAATACAACGCTGATGTTTCCCCTCATGATCAAACCAAGGAACAGCTAAATTCGCCTATTTCTATGAAAGCCCACTGCTGGAACTAAATTCCTATCAGTATTCAAAAACGATTTTAAAATAGTAAAAGAGTAATACAATTCTACACCTGATAAAATTTTAAAATAAATTGTAAAATATTTACAGTGAATTTGTCACTCATGGCAGTTATGTCCTATTAAGACGCCACAAATACTGAATTGGTGAAGACTGTGCCATTGGTCCTGGGCGAACACAGGGCTGGGTTCCTACGAGCTTCCGCGCAGAACGTTTTCATTAACCAATCAATGCACACATTTGTTTTATGTGTGTTTCTGTTTAAAGGCGGCTTATTTAATATATATCGTTGATTCAATAACTGTGAACTCATGACCAACAGCACTGTAACTTGTGGCTGAATGACTCTTCTCTAACAGATGCATTTTTCCCATGTGGCACGTCACAGCCTTCTAATGCTCCCAGGAACACTAGACAGCACTTTAGCATTATGCTTGGGAGGCATTTTAAACAGCAAAATCCCCAACAAAGACTATTTAAAAATGTAAAAAACATGGTACTGCATAGATCACAAAAAGAGCTGAAACAAGAAGCAGAGCATTGCCTTGGGTGACCTCAGCTGGGAATGTGCCCCTTGGGCAATTCCAGTTTTTCATTGCTTTTAGCATGTCCCTGAATGACCATGGAAGTACCCTCATATGGATTGCTGGGGGAATGTTACAAATAAATTTTAAAGAGTAGTTGAGTTTGAAAATACAGTATCAATGAAGAACTATGAGGCAGAACTTAAAAAGCGACATCAAATATTCAAATACTTGAGATCTTCTAAATAGGTTGCTCGATAATCAGTGTGCTAGAATGCAGAGCAAGTGAACTCAACATGGAACCAATGAGCTGTTCCTCCCTTCTTTCCCGAGGAGCACAGTGAATGCTTCCAATCTGTAGAAGGCATTGCTTCTGATGGTTGCTTTGGGTTGTATTTTCCTTGTTATTCAAAAACTTATTGTAATTTGCAAGTTTCAGAATTCCTCACTGATGAATAATTGTGAGAAAAGGGTGTATCTTTATTTTTGTGTATTTATTGTCTTCTGAATTCCCCTTAAACAAAAGGAATGAATTCGTTCATTCATGTCAGTGTTTCATTCATGAAGCTATGTTTATAAGTTAAGAAATGCTTCAGCAAATTTAAAAAATCCACATTGTAAAGGAAGCTGAACATTAATTAAATATTCTTGTTATATCTTAATTCATGTGATGGCAGATCAAATTTAAGAAAATCAATATTCAACAAATCTTTATCTAACATAGTACTGATATTTTAAGGTTTGCATAGAGGGCTATCATTATTCCCTAGGCAGATTTTCCCCAAATAGAAACCCCAGAATATGAATATTTTGAAAAAATGTTTTATTGAAGAATCTGATCATCTGATTTGATTGTTCAGTTAAGAACATGTGACCCATCAGGTCAACAAGCAAGCTTCAGCTCCTCAGCTTGACCCTCACTCGTGTATTCAGAGACTTTTCCAATGTCTCCCTCATAGGCACCCTGCCAAGTGAGCTCTGATTCTGTAGAATGTTTCTTTAAATCTTCTTTGGTTACACATTCTTCCAGAAAGCTCTGTCACCTCCTTAGTGAAAAATTTCAGAAATTCACCAGAGGCAAGATGTTTTATAATCTTGAAAAATGAAAGCAGGGGAAAAAGTTGTATTTAGAATTTGCAATTCGTACTAGAAATGGAGCTTTTCTAGGGCTCCACTTAGGGCTCTGGTTTTATTTTGTGTGTGTGTGTGTGTGTGTGTGTGTGTGTGTGTGTGTGTGTTAAGCTTCTTAAATGGCTCTTTACATAAATTGAAAGCAATTACCTTCCTATTTTGGGGAAATAATGAAGTATCTAAATACAGGAATGAGGAACAAAATGTGAGGTTTGTTTACTAAGGTGTTGAGCCTATCGGTTTTGTGATGTTTTGTTTTCCTGGGAGAAACAAAAGCAATATTCTAGGCACAGGCAGAATTGTGATGGAGCCTTATATTACTGCTTATTATTGGTGGTGGTGTTTTTGTTATTTTGTTTTTGGGATTTTGAGAGTTGCTGTCAAAGAAAAGGAAAAGGTGGGGAAATCTAAAGGGCTCACATTCCCAAGTCTTTGCAAATCTCCTCAGTGGCACAGTCAGGCTGAGGTTTAGATGAGTGGATTTGGAGAGAACACTGTCCCCACCCTGCCTGTCTCAAAGCCAGCACAAACGTGATGGTGGTGGTGGTGGTGGGGGGGGGGGGGGGGGGCGGAATGTGGGTTGCTGGGAGCCAAAAAGACTATCTTCCACTAAAGAGAGAAAATAAGTTGGAACTAAGTAACTTCCATCTGAAATCTCCTGGAAATTAAAATTGGTGGCTTTGGCTAGATGAGAACATTAAATTCCCCAGGACTTTTCATTAAATGATACCTGACAGTTGGACAGTTACTAAAACAACAGCTCCTGAATATAGAGCATTACATACACTGCAAATAAAACTGACCAAGTATGCATGCATATAGGCCTAACCAATGGACACAGACAACAGGGGGGTGAGGGCATGAGTTAGGGGTTCAGGGGGGTAATGGGGGGATAAGGACACATATGTAATACCTTAATCAACAAAGAAATTTAAAAAAACCTGACCAAGTATTTTGCAGCTATAAGCAGTCTTCACCAGGCCTCAGAAAGTGCTCGGGGAAGCACATGGAAAACCTCCAATTAAATCTCACAGAGCAATGACCTTTTCCTTTCTTTCATCTGCAATTAAACATCTCCTTTTAATTTTCAGCCACTTTAAAAGTAATTTTAAAATCCCAACCATGAGGCATGCTTGTGACATCTTCATGGCCACCTCAAAACCAGTAGTTATTGAGAAGTAGATTTTTTTACACCTCCAACCAACTATATTTTACTTAATTAATAAAGATATAAATTCCAAATTTTAACTATTTCTTTTTTTCAGTTGTTTTAATTGCATCTTTCAGTTTAAAAAATGCATTTTTAAAAAATTAAATTAGTAAATTAGTGTTGTATAGCAGAGAACTGCAGAAAAGATGGGTGTTTTGGGAGTGGTGAAGAATTTTTTTGTAGTCTTCCTCTTTCTTGTAAAATTAGTATCTTATTAGTATTTAAAATCGACTAATAAATTAATGAGCTGGAAAATTATATCCTAGAGCCTTCACAGTAGAAACAAAAATAACTGAATTATTATATATTTAATTTGTGGGTTGCTACTCATGCAACAGACACACACTTGCTGAAATCATATAGAGGAGAACTCAATCTGTTTTCTAACATTGTCAGGAAGACAAGTTGTAACCACTCATCACACACTATGAACCTACAAGGTTTCATTTTTTTTTCTGTGTTAATGTACATGAATGGTAATCCCATGCAGCCTGAAACTGTGAGTGAAGCCCATTATCTGTAGCAGTAGTTGTTTTATCTTCTCTTATTATGAAACAACCCTGAAAATAATCTATTGATGAACAGCTTTACATTTCCCCCCAACAGTCTAATTCAGGCAAGACTCTTCTGAATGGAAAACAATAAATTCAGGTTTATCATTTAGCTTGATTTGAGGAGTCTCCAAATCATTTTTCCCTATTATTCTATTTTGCAGAGACAATAGGATCCAGACAGAAAATTAAGAACACCATTGAAGTGTCTGTTTCTAACCAATATTAATGCATTCATGCATAATGATCAATAACAGGAAAAGTGACCAGCGTTATTCTTCTTTTGTCTTAGACAGGAGGTTGTCCTGAGAAGAAAGTATTTATGTTTGTCAGCTATAAAAATAAGTTAGAAGAAAAGGGCCTATTCTGGGCATGATACCTATCATGGTGTGGACAATACCTTGGAAAATACAAGTATCTGGGTGGTTAGAGAGAAAGCCTAGGACCGATCCTTTAAAATGCCAGGTATTGATGTACCTATCTTGGACATCAGTGAAATATGGAAATCATAATTCTATTATTTTTTTAATTTTACTGATAGTGTGATTGCTTTGCAGCAGACAAAACTTACTGTATCAATATTTACACACTAAAATCCAGTGCTATATCTGTATGGCTTTCAAATGTAACCTCTTTCTTTTTACTTTATTGTGTATCTTTGAATTCTTGAGAGAATTGAGAGGAATTTTGGGGTATCTCACTTAGAGATGCTAAAGTCTGTTGATGTGTATAATGTATTTCCTGAGAAATTAGTACTGAGAAAGACGAGGAGAGAAATACTTTGTCTTTGCATCATGCCTGCTATGCTACTCCATCTCTCAATGCCATGTCCTTTTTCTCTTTTTGTCCTGAGTAGGCCCTGTGAGGTCATTGTCACTGCAATTTCCTCTATGAAATAGTCAAAATAAAAGAGCAGAAATACTTGTATAGAGAAAAAAGTTAAAGAAAGTATCCAGGGATTCGGAATTGCAGATGCAACATAGTGCGATATGGTTGAAGACTTTGGGATCCGAGGAACTGAATATCCCTCTGGACTCTGCCACTTAATGGTTTGATTTTGAATGAATTGCTTAATATCTCTAAATCTCAATTGTCTTATGAGCACAATGAAAAATAATACCATAGAAGATTGCTGAGAAAATTAAAAATAAATATACGTGCTGTATAAAAATAAATATACATCATGCACATAGTAACAATGTAAAATTTTGTAACAGTTATGACATTCTGGGACAATCTGACATTCATCACTGATTGAAAACCTAATATGTATAGAGTGTCATATTTTTATCCATTAAAAGATGCATGTATGTCCACATTTTAACATCTCTGATATAGGAGGTTTCTTAGCTAAAAACAACTTCTTAAATTCTATGAAATAAAGTATTTTATATAGTTATAGAATAATGAAAAAAAAAATCTTTGCTAAATTTGAGCTCTTACTATGTGCTGAGCACTAAGCTCTTTGTATTGATTATTTGGCCTAATTCTTTTTTTAAAAAAATATATTTTATTGATTTTTTACAGAGAGGAAGGGAGAGAGATAGAGAGTTTAGAGAAACATCGATCAGCTGCCTCCTGCACATCTCCTACTGGGGATGTGCCCGCAACCCAGGTACATGCCCTTGACCGGAATCAAACCTGGGACCTTTCAGTCCGCAGGCCGACGCTCTATCCACTGAGCCAAACCGGTTTCGGCTGGCCTAATTCTAACAACCCTCATGGCGTAGAGTTCCTTTCTATAAGAGGTTAAGTTCTTTTTTTGGTACTGATGAGAGAGAGAGAGAGAGAGAGAGAGAGAGAGAGAGAGAGAGAGAAGGAAGGAAGGAAGGAAGGAAGGAAGGAAGGAAGGAAGGAAGGAAGGAAGGAAGGAAGGAAGGAAGGAAGGAAAGGAAACTCTGATCAATTGTCTCCTGCTCCACACCGCAACCAGGGATCAAACCCATAACCTGGGTATGTGCCCTGACCAGGAATCAAACCCACCATCTCCTGGTGCACGGGGAGATGCTCCAAACAACTGAGCCACACTGGCCAGGGCAAGTCCATTTAAATAGTTGGCACTTAGGGAAGGAGTTAGAATAGGAGATCCAGTACTAGTTCAGGAAGGAAGACAGAACTGAGTTGCTAATTAAGAAAATATTTAACCTTTTACCTTTCTTACCAGTAAAAGAACATAAATATATATTCACAATAAAAGTCATCATATTTAGTAGTGAAGGAACTCAGTCTATAGCTGGGTTACCCACCTTGGATTACTTGCTTTATTACTTACTACATGTATGACCTTGGCCACTGACCTATCCTTGTGAGTCAATTTTCCCATCTGTAAAATGGAGCTAATAATTGATCAACATACCCGGAGTATGTTCTGAGAAATTGATAAGTTAATATTTATAAAGCTCCTAGAAAAGTTCCTGTCATCTACTAAGCACTAGTTAAGATTAGCTATCATCTAATACAACTGTGAAGTTTAAAGGAAACTTTGTTTAGAAATATCTGCTGCTATGCAGTGAGGAGCCTTTTTACCCTGTGTCTTTCCTAAAGATGCATATATAAAACAGACTATAAACAGAGCCCTATCTTAAATTTAAACTATAACTTTAAAATTTACATTTTATTTTCCATCTATTTTTTTCTTACTATTTTGGTTTATTTTGTTGACTTAGAGATTTATGTATTGTGTTTATTTAAAATGTGAGAGCATTTTAAATAAAATCCCAGCAGGCACTTAGGGCAAAGACGCTAGTCTATCAAATAATCATATTTACATCCGTTGACAGTGCCTCTCAAGTTTAATGAGCATGCAAGTTGCTTGGAGGTTTTGTTAAAAGAATAGATTCTTATCCTCTTGTTCAGTGTGTGTGTGTGTGTGCGTGTGTGTGTGTGTGTGCATACACACACTTATAGATTCATATGAACATACACACATTTCCTAATATGTTCCACTATAATTTTTCTCTTAAAAAAACCACTTCCCGCCCTAACTGGTTTGGGTCAGTGGATTGAGCGTTGGCCTGCGGACTGAAGGGTCCCAGGTTTGATTCCGGTCAAGGGCATGTACCTTGGTTGCAGGCACATTCCCAGTAGAGGATGTGCAGGAGGCAGCTGATCTATGTTTCTCTCTCATCGATGTGTCTGACTCTCTATCCCTCTCCCTTCCTCTCTGTAAAAAAAAAAAATCCATAAATATATTTTTTAAAAAATACTTTCCTTTTTAATTCTTTTACTGTATTTCCTATTCTTGGATAGTTCTTCTTGCTGTTTGAGGCTAGAAAACATTAAAACACAGTTCTTGATTTACCATGGAAAAAGTCCTGAGAGAAAGTCACCCCTGACCTCTCTATTTCAAAGACATCAGAACTTCCTCAGAGATCTGGCTCAGGTTAGCCATTACCATGCCAATATGGTACTCCCTCTTACATTTGTGTCTTGTCATATGCATTCCTTTAAATGCTTCCTTTTGGAAATTTTATTTAGTTAGAAACTAAAATGTGAAAGGAAGAGAGCATTTGTGGGAAAGTAGGAATTACTTTGTACTTCACTGAAAGCAGAATACAAATAGACTCATTATGTTTGAAGGGTACCAAGGGCCAAGCGGCCACATACAACTTAGCTGTCTCCTTTTCCTTTCTACTGTGGCCATGGGAAGTCTACTGGTGGTCCATTTTCAGTTTCAGTGCTATAATATTACTTTCTTTTTAAAAAATTCTATTGATTGATGTTAGAGAAAAAGAGAGAAACACGGATTCGTTGTTCCACTTATTCATCCATCCATTGGTTGATTCTTGTTATGTGCCCTGACGGGGGATCGAACCTGCAACTTTAGCCTATCAGGACGATGCTCTAACCAACTGAGCTACCTGGCCAGGGCTTAATATTTTCTTTGTATTTCTGATTGATTTCCTTATGAATTCAACTTAAACAGAACATGTTATTTTAAACAAATAGTGTCGGCCTCATGCTGACTGCGATGGGGCAGCTCCTGAACCATCACATTTACGTGGACAAGTCACCAGATCACAGTCCTGCAGCTCAGGAAAGGAACTTTAGAGACATGTTTTTGCTCTGCAGAATGCCAGTAGATTTTATAGGATAAAAGTTAGTTGAAAAGATTCAGAAAAAGTAGAGTTCAGTTACTATCCAATTTTCCTGTCTCCTGATTCTTTTTTTCCTAGAACACCCACATACCCTTTCTGTCAACATGCTGGATAACAGCAGTGATTTCTGAGACTTGATGCTAAGGATAACAAGGCCTAGACTACAGCAATAATAAAAACTGAACAAGTTTGGGACCCGATAAGACACTTCCCAGGAGCCTGCCTTTGTATAAACTGTTAAATATTTGGAGCAGGGTTCCTATATAGAAGGGTGCCTTTCTCTGTGGGTGTACTCGATAATGTATGACACAATGGAGTGATATGAGAAACACAGTTAGCTTATGAAAACTGACCTAAATACATATATGATAGATAGATAGATGATAGATAGATAGATAGATAGATAGATAGATAGATAGATAGATAGATAGATAGATAGGGGAAACAAGCCACCACTTAAGTTTATATATTACATATTAGCTCTATAATCCTCACCACAATCCATGGGTACTATTATTTCCCTCATTTTGTACTCTCTCTATATAGAGAGTGCAAAGACAAAATCACGGCAAGAAGACACCCATATGACAATGTAAGCAGAGACTGGAGTGATGCAACTTCAAGCCAGTAAGTGCCAATGGTTACAAGCAACCAACACAAGTAAGGACAGATTCTTCCTCTGAGCCCCTGAGAAGGAACCAATCCTGCTTTGATACTTTTGGCTCCTGCACTATTGAGAGTGTACATCTGTGTTGTTTTAAGCCCCAGTTGTGATTCTTTATTGCAGCAGCCCTAGGAAACTAATACGCCACCCGTGAGGCAGGTGTAATTCTCTCTTCCACAGACGAAACTAGGGCATGGAGAGGGAGGCGACCTTTGCAAGGACCCACAAGTGCTGAGGGAAAGAGCTGGAACTCAGATGCTTCTGAGTCCATGCTTTGGACAACTCTGCTTTGCTGCTTACATGAATGATGCACGGTGAAGTATTTTTGTCTTAAGATTGTGAATTTTGTCATTTTTCAAGTAAAGTTTTGTTTTCCTGTTAAGATCTGGCTGAAAGCCATCTTCAGACATTGCTATAGATAGATACTTGTAAGTCCTTCTCTTCACAGTTCAAAATTTTTGCTGAGAATGCACCATCCAGAAAAAATAGCTCCCCTTGGAGCAGGCTGGGCTGACAGGGCATGATTCTACACAAGAAGAATTTGTCCACAGGAATTAATTGCTCACTTTGAAAGATGGTCTTCCCCCAGCCACTGCTCTTGATGTCTCAATTTTATGAAGCTATTACAGCCCAGTTTCTATGAAGCCTTTTATTGGAATGTGCCATTCTATACTTTTCAAATTCTTGTTTGTTGTTTAACTATAAAGTATTAACTTAGATTTTTCTCATGGGACTGTGGGTAATAAATCCATCTCCTTAACTGCTAGCACATATATGAGGGTTGTATTTTATTGTGGTTAAAAAACACATAACATAATTTATTTTTATAAGGACACCAGCATTATTAGACTTAGGACCCACGCTTCTCCTGTGTGACTTTATCTTAATTTGATTATATCTACAAAGACCTTATTTCCAAAAAGGTCACATTCACAGGTTCCAGGGGTTAGGACTTCAAAATATCTCTTTGGGGCGATACAATTCAACCCATAATGAATGGTTGTAAAGATTAAATGAGTACTGACATTTATAAAAGGCATAGGCAAAGATGTTGCCATAGAAGCATACTATGTGTTTGCTAAATAAAACATAAATGGCATGCAGCACTTTGGGCTTTACAACTGAAAAGGAAATGGAAAGGGCTCTTCTTATTTTTGCAATAATCTTTAAATGCTTGTGAAGAAACAAACTGTACTGAAAGGAAGTTGTCAAAAATTGGTATATTGGGGCATATACCAAATGTCTAACGTTGATACTTTTTCTCAGAAATTGTTAATCTTTAGAAAGGTTTTTTAATTTTTGCATTGTCATCACAGATTTAGGACTGTGATAAATTGAGAAGCAATGCATCCAACTCCATTTTCAGGATTATGTACTTTGGGAGAACTGCTTATTTTTCTTTCTGATGAGAATGTGGGGAGGCAAAATTGCAATTTTACCAATGGGGTCTTTCAAACTATACTTATATTACGAACTCAGGATTAGGTCAATTGTTTTCTTAAATTCCTTTTAATTAGGGGCACACAATTTTTTTAAAAAACCAGGGAGGAAAAAAAAAAAGGTAAATTTAATCCACCCTGGATCTCATTCATTTTTATACTAATGCAGTAATCCTATATAATAAAAGTCTAATATGCAAATTGTCCCCTCGGGCAGTCATTCAACTGGGGGACCCAGAGTTTGACTGCTCACTGTGATGTGTGCTGAACACCAGGGGGTGGTGTGGAACATGGTGGGCATCTGCGATGTGCTGGGACCTCTCGCTGGCTACCGGGGGGCAGGAGTGATGGGACGGAGGTACAGTGAGAATGTGGGGTGTCCGCCGAGCTCACTCTTACTCCCCCAGCTACCCTCCCCTGAGACACCAGGGCTTGCATGCTGGGGAAGCCCTTGCGCTCAGGTGCCAGGCATCTGCGAGGAGCCTGCCCCACACCTATGCAGTCTCTTCTGGGTGAGCGGGGCCACAGCCACTGGGATCGCAGGGGCTGGTCGGGCTCCCTGTTGATTTGTGCAGGAGCTGGTCTGCGAGGCCGGCCGGGAGAGAGCGTGCTGTCTGCCTGGCTTCTTGTGGTGCCGCTGGGTGGCCCAGATGCCCACAATGCACCCCAGTCCGCGGCATCCGGCTGTGCTCACCGCATCTCCGCGTGGGGACTGGGCCAGCATGACTCAGGCGGAGGGGGATGTGTGGGGGCCCAGGGGCCCAGGTGCTGCCCAGGGCCCAGAGGTCAGTTGGGACCTGCCCTCCCATGCCAGATGCTCATGCTTCAATCGCAGGCAGGCCTAGGGAACACACCCATGCACGAATTTCATGCATTGGGCCTCTAGTAAAGTATAATTTTCACATTTGTTTATGAAGGAAGGAGATTACAAAAGCCATAATATGAACCTCAGAATGAACACCTTTCTTTAGTTTTACCAGACTTGTACCCACGGAGCCTCTACTGATGGCTGGCTGTGGCTCTGCCTTGACCTACCTGCGTGTGGAGTCACCCCTCATCACTTCCTGCTGGCCTAGGGGACCACCAACCATCGAATGCCCTTTCCTTTCTATAGCTCATTCTACCTGAGAAATCAAGCATCGCTTGGCACCTGAAATTTCAAATGGACACAAAATCTGAACTCTGGATCCCCAGGTGAGCAAACACACATTTTGAGTTGAGAAGGTACACAAAATAGTCCATGTAATTATTATGAGCCTATGCCAAGCTCCACTTACGCAGCTACAACACAATCTACTTTAAAATTCTATCACCTTCTTCTTCACTGGCAGACGATCTAGCCAAGTCAAATAATGATGAGCATAAAATGCCTGACCCTGAAGTGAAGAGTCTGTCCTTATTTCTGGGCTCCTGGTTAATAATACAGAGTGCAAATAGAAAAGTCTGCGTATGAGTCAAACGAAAACAAAGCGACTTTGTAATTATCAACCATATCTCAGTAAGTGGCTGCTAATAACAATGTATACAACTTAAACTTCAGTGTCTGCTGAGCATGTTACAAGGATGGGAATGAATTGTTGGTTGTCCATGAAGTGTTCCAAGCTTTTAAGATGCATGGTCATTATGACGCAAATGCTGCAGAGAGTACACTCCCCAAACCAGCAGTTACTCCACATGGGGCTGGATTTGGTCTTGTTTGTTTGTACCTCACAGCATAAGGAGGAAAAGCATCGCCACCCTTCTGATTCTAAAAAGTGTCAACGCCACTGACATTCTTCCTGAGATACCATTTTAGAGTATTGCAGTTATTCTATTGATTAAACTTAATTATCTAAAAACATTTCTCAATTGTTTTTACACTGTCTGGAACCAGCTTTGAATGTTGCTTATTGCGTTTAACTTCTTGAGAAAACATAAAAGAGATTCTCAATATTTCATTGAATGATTTGTCATTTTCAGAAGAAAATTAATTACTTGTGCAATTTATGGATCAAATAAGTTAATTTAATACATATAAATTATGAATTATCAGACTTTTTAAAGAAGCATTTCATTGACATTAAAGGGTAAGTTTACTCAGGAGCAACTTTAACCCTTCAACAGGTATCAAGAAATGTGTCCACTTATTTCATTTGCTGACAACTCTTATATTTTAGAGGAAGCAGACATTTATTATTTTAATGATTTTTTTTAAAAATATATGTGGGCTGATGTTTTTGGGTCATTTAAACACATATGGATAAAAATCAATGAAATCTGCTACAATACACCCTTCATTTCTTACTCATTTCCATTTACTTCTTATTAAACCCCTCTGTGTTTCAGATGATAACTCTTCCTTTGTGAGCAGTAGAGACAAAGATGCCTGGATGAGACCCCAACCCTTCTTTAAGAGTGTTTTTGCTTTTCCTTGCCAAATGAGATAGCAAAAAAATAGTTCACACTTGACTAGATTTGTAACTCAAACCTATCCGTATGTCATCTTAAGGGACAAAGAGTAATTAAGCACAATGAGTTTTGAAACAGAAGAGAAAAGAACAGGAAGAGGGGAGTGAATTAAGTTACAAGGTGTTTCAAGTAAGGCTATGTATGGGAATCAGCCTCTTTTATCAGTTTGAGACATATTGGTCTTGGCAACCGTAATTTTGGCAAAATTATATATATATATATATATATATATATATATATATATATATATATATATATATATAATTATATATAGGCATATACATATCATTTTGCCAAATATATATATTTCATATTTTTCTGAAGGAGATGTGCAAAAAATGCTGACTAGAATTTGAAAAAATTAAAGATTTTAATTTAATTAGGGCACCTGTTTCTTAGGCAAGGTATGTGAGTGCATTTAATCATTAAGGTTTCTGGCACCTAATAAATTCAATGAAAATCTAGGATTGGTGGCTACACACCCTCTATCTAACTAAAGGCCCCTATACTGTGACAAATTACTGTCTTTCAGAAAGCCCTTGATATGGGGTTCTGGATACTCACCCTTTAATAAACATAAGTGGATGCAGTACTCCTAACACAGGTGCAGTTAGCATAGCTCAAAACCTCAGATACGTCATAGATTTTCAGCAAAGCTCTAAATACATAACTATATTTTAGTACTGATTCATGTTTTCAACTTACTAGGTGTTCCCAAAGATAATCTTTATTAGATATTTTAGGCAGAGGAAGATTTAATGAAAATATAAAGTCTATTATACTATGGGGATGTTCAGTTAATTAAACTTTCAAAATGTCAAGGGTGTACAACAAAACAGGAATTTAGGGCTCTCCTAACTTAAATTCTTATAAATTATTATATATCTATTAAGGGACCTTAAGTTGTCTGAAAAGCAAAATTACAATTTGGGTCATCTTTATTACTTCAAAATTAACATAATTTATCCTTTTTTTCTAGTGTGCATTTGTTCTGTAGCCTGCTGACATCTCCTCTCTTTCCCTATCCTCAATGGTTAGAACTCAGGATCAGGAAAGATGATATAAATAATAAGATCATGCAAATCATTCCACTGGGGCAAAGCTTTAGAAATAAAATGATTTCCTGTAATAACTGGCATCTATGTTTTTTAAAAGTTCATGATCAATAAAAAATAAATAAAACTCTTGTTAAAATAAATTTCTCTTGTTAGCAACACTGGATAGGAAGATATTCTGTGGTCAAATCAATACGGGCCAACAAATTAGATTGTCAAATTTCCATGAGAAATTTTATTTTATCTTCAAACAACAGTTTAGAAAACATATGTCAGACCTGGCTGGGTAGCTCAGTTGGTTAGAGTGTCAACCTGATATGCCAAAGTTGTGGGTTCCATCTCTGGTCAGGACACATACAAGAGCAACCAATGAATGCAAAAATAAGTGGAACAACAAATTGATGTCTCTCTCTCTCTCTCTCTCTCTCTCTCTCTCTCTCTCTCTTTCCCTCTCTCAAATTAATATATAAAAATTGGGGGGAAATGATGCCAACCAAGCAAATTTCATTGATTCTGCTTTACTTGAGCCTTTTCTACGTTACAATCCTACTGTTTAAACAAATGTTTGGTGAATCATAGTGCCCTATTCATAAATATACAGTGAGAGACAGGGAGATGAATCAAACATAAAGAAGCATGAAACCTAATGGAGAAATAAGATATGTACAAGAATAACTATAATACAATGTAGAAACTATACACACACACACACACACACACACACACACACACACACACACACATATATATATATATATATATATATCCTATCTAATAAAAGAGAAACATGGTAATTAGCATACGTCCGCTACCCTTCCCATTGGCTAATCAGGGCAATATGCAAATTAACTGCTAGCCAAGATGGCGGCCGGCAGCCAGGCAGCTTGAAGCTAACATGAGGCTTGCTTGCTTCAATGACAGAGGACTCCAACGTTCCCTGCCTGCCGTTGCCGGCGTCTGAGCTTGCAGTTTGAGACATGGTAACAAATATAGAAGCTAAACAAAACCCCAGAAACCTGCTTTCAGCCCACCAGGATCTCAGAGCTGGAGTTGATACAGAGTTTCGATTATAGAACCTAAACAAACCAGATACCTGCTTTCAGCAGCAGAGGCCTCAGAGCTGGAGTCAGAGCTAAAGCTGGCCCAGAATAAAAAAAAAAAAAAGGAGCAGTTGGGAGCTTCAGTCACCCACCAGCCTGAAAACAGCCCTCAGCCCCTCACCCAGACTGGCCAGGCACCCCAGTGGGGACCCCCACCCTGAAGGGTGTTTGACCAGCTGCAAACAGCCATCATCCCCTCACCCAGGCTGACCAGGCCCCCCAGTGGGGACCCCCACCCTAACCAGGACACCCTTCAGGGCAAACCAGCCGGCCCCCACCCGTGCACCAGGCATCTATCCTATATAGTAAAAGGGTAATATTTCTCCCAGCACCAGGATTAGCGGAGCCGAGAGGCCTCCTGGCACCAGGATCAGCATGACAGGGGGCAGCGCCCAAACCCCCTGATCGCCCTGCGGCTCTGTGTGTTACAGGGGGCGGGGCCACAACCTCCCTATCCACCCTGCTCTGTTCCTGACAGGGGAAGGTGCCCCAACCCCCTGATCAGCCCTGCTCTGTGCCTGATAGGGGGGAGCTCCCCAACCCCCTGATCACCCTGCGGCTCTGTGTGTGACAGGGTGAGGCGCCCCAACCCCCGCCCCCCCATGGGCCCTGCTCTGTGGGTGATAGAGGGAGGCGCCCCAACCCCCTGATCTGCCCTGCTCTGTGTGTGACAGGGGGCGGTGCCCCAACCCCTCAATCGGCCCTACCCTGAGCGTGACTGAGGGTGGCATCACAACCTCCCGATCTGCCCTGCTCTGTGCATGACAGGGGGCGGCACCCCAACTCCCCAATCGGCCGTGCTCTGAGCCCGACCAGGGGCTGCACCTAGGGATTGGGCCTGCCCTCTGCCACCTGGGAGCAGGCCTAAGCCAGCAGGTCATTATCTCCCGAGGGGTCCCAGACTGCGAGAGGGCACAGGCCGGGCTGAGGGACCCCCCCCCCCCCCCGAGTGCACAAAATTGAAAGACCAAGGGAAATGTCACAAAAGAAGTAGCTTTGAAGAATTTGCACAGGTGAATGAAGACGAGAGGCATTTCAAGGGGAGAGGCCCTGTTATTTTCCCCACAGTACTGCATTCACTCTGACAAAAACTAAGTGTTACCACCAAAGGGCTGAGACATAATCTGAAAATAATAATGGGGAATAATTCCATGTTTTTCTTGCAGAGCAATGTAGTAACATATGAGTATAAAATTAGAGAACTTAGTTTAATGGGTTATTTCTTAAGAAGCTTTCAAATAAACAACACAGATCACTGATGTATTAGGGGTCCCTGTGGGCTCTCCATGGGCTGTTATCTGCATGGACAGTATCACTGAGTTTAATTGGATATAGTATTCAGCAGGCTATTTGGGCTTACACAAAAACATGCATTTGTAATAAGAAAGAAAAAAAAATAAATTTAACTTTAAATAACATAATTATATAATCACAGTGAACAAAAATAGATGAATTATATATATAATGCATGTGAATATAAATGTATACATATAAATGTTTCTGTATATATATACATATACACATGTGTTTTCCTATCCACCTAGTTTTTATACTTCATATTATAGCATTAAATTTATTAACAATGCAATAGTATTATGTATGTATATATATGTATGCTATAGTTATATTACTATGATTATATATTATATATAAAATAGAATATCGTCATTATAATATATAATATATATACAATAGTTGTTATGAGTGCAGGCTCTGGAGTAGAAACTAGGATTTGATTCCTGGCTTCATTGTTTGTAGGCTATGTTACCTTTAGAAAATTATCTAACTTTTCTGAGTCTTAGTTTCCTCAACTGCCAAAAGAGGAGAATAATGGTAATTATCACACAAATCATTTGAGTTTAGTGAGATAAAGATGAGAAGCACTTTGCAGAGCATGGATTTAATAAGTGCTAGGAATCAGGATATCCCCCCAGATATGAACCCAGTTATAGCTTACATAGTCAACTCAACCACATTCTAAGAAATATAGAAAGCTAATTAGACTCGAGGACTAGGTCTCCTTGTTTAAGGAGTCCTGAAGAAGAAACTCCCAGAGCATGTCTTTTTTAAATATCCAAAGAAACACAGTGTCTGAAATTAAGAACACAATGTCTTCTGCCATCACCAGGAGAATAAACCATATGTGGGGCCCCTGCACCATTGAACACACTCTGTTATGCAAGAGAATTTAGTTAACATCCCCGAAGGGGGATTTATGCTCATGTACAAGCTTGAAAACCATGACAACATACATAATTGAAATGTTGATTTTGAGGAGTACTGTGTTTCTTTCTATTTACACACAGGTTTTTATTTGGAACCTGGTGAAAAGACAAAGCAGCATGGAAAGAATACTCATATTGCAGCTCAAAATTTTATCAGCATTTCAACCACAAGAGCACACAGCTCTAAAAGTTCTTAAAATTAACTTTGTGTTAATACCTGGTTTTAAAAGCTGCTTCATGTCCTGTTGGAGACCCTGAACAATTTTGCCTAGTCTCACTTTAATTTTACCTTCTCTGTTCTAGCCAGACTAAAATCCCTTAAAATATGCTCTGAACAATCCCTTCCCTGAAATTGTGTTCACTGTTCTCTCATTGTTCAAGTCTCTTCTCTCTACTCTCAAAATGATTCCTATTTTTCTTTCTCAGGCCCCTCTTTCTTACAGGGATTTCTCTCTGGATACTCTAACCCACAGTGAACATCCTCATCTTAACATAATTAAACTATTCCATTGATTTGCAGCATAATTATACTGTTCCATTGATTTGCTGTGTGTTGCTAATTGATGTATTTTGTGATTGCCCTGTCTCTTTTACTAGACTTCAAAGATCTGAATTAGTACAGACTTTGCCTTCCTATACTTCAGTGTTAAAAATGGAAGAATGTGTTATCTAGTTAGATTTATAACTGACTAGATTTTTTATAACAAAAAAGAGTTATTGATTAACTGCTGTAATGTCATTTCATAAAATACACAGAATATCCCTTTAAAAATGGCCAATTTAATAAATATTAACAAAGCATTGAATGCCATGTTGATAAAAATTATGAAGTTCTACTTTCTAAAATGTTCATTCCCTCCCCTCCCCTCCCGTCCCCTTCCCTTCCCTTCCCTTTTTTCTCCCTTCCTTCCATTTTTCCTCAATGGCAACATATCTCCACTTTAGGACCCAAATAAAAAATGTTGCTGCCCCTAAAAATGTGGCATTTTAAACACTTTTTAGTGCATCACAATCAAAGTGCTCTTTAGGGCTCCAATTGTTAGTCTCCCATCTGGATGGAGCCTGTGTTTCCAGATAACAGTGGCAGAAGGAGACTATGCCACCACCTATGATCATAATTTGTGCATCTGCACTTTAATGAATAAATTAGCATGCCACATCAGTTCTGCTCCACTGTCATGATAAAACTTGCATTTGTATAACCTGTAATCATTTTCACTATGGGCACACGGGAGAAATTGATTTTTAAAGTTGACAACCACACATGTGGTTATGCTATTGCATAGATGTGAGAATTTGCAAATGACTTGTAGCAACATGCAAGAGACCAGTTAAAATTAAATGCATGACAATAAAAATAATTACTCTGATGGTATCTGGCTGCTATGCCACTAATAGACAATAAAAGTAGGCACTTGTATGCATTCACAAGTCAACAAATTGCATTGGAAATAGTAAATCAGAGCTGAAAGAAATTTATGTAATATTGCTAGTTATTTTTGACTCCATAGTGTATTAGAATTCAAACTTGATTTGAATTGTAACACAATTGCCACTAAACTATGGTTCTCAGATCCCCAAAGAATTCAGGCCCCAAACTGTTTTTCCTCCTCACTTCTATATCAGAAACCTGTTGGAATCAATCAAATCCATTTGGAGCTAAACTGCTAATGAGATATCTCACCCTTTTTACATTGCTGGAGGCTTAGTTATTTGTTGTTTTTTTTTTACCAACTTCAGCTAATCTTTTTTTATTATGAAATTTTTACCCATATAGAAAAAGAATAATAAATGAATCCTCACATACCATCATTAAGCTTCATCTCATAGCAGGTTATAATTGATCTATATCCTCAGCCACTTTTTCATACTGTACATTATTGTGAAGTAAATATCAAACATTATATTAACATATTTTATTTTAAAAAATACTTAAAATATATTTTTAAGATTTAACCTCAGTATCATTAATTATCAACCAAATTTTAAAATAATGCCTTAATGTAAATAAATTTTTCGTATTATTCCCTAATTTGTAATAGTTTGTTCAAATCAGAATGGCTACCATTAACAAATCAACAAATGACAAGTGCTGCCAAAGATGTGGAGAAAAGGGAACCCAAAGACATTGTTGGTGGGAATGCAGATTGGCACAGCAACTATGGAAAACAGTATGGGGTTTCCTCAAAAAATTAAAAATGGAACTGCCATTTGACCCAGTGATCCCACTTCTAGGAATATATCCCCAAAAGCCAGACACACCAATCAGAAAGAATATATGCATTCTTGTGTTCTTAACAGCATTATTTACAATAGCTAATATCTGGAAACAGCCCAAGTTCCCATCAGTAGATGAATGGATTAAAAAACTGTGGTACATTTATACAATGGAATACTATGCAGCAGTAAAAAAGATACTGCTGATAGCATGGAGGGACCTGGATTTTATTATGCTAAGTGAAATAAGCCAGTCAAAGAAAGACAGGTTTCACACGATCTCACTAATATGCGGAGTCTAATGAACAAAATAAACTTATGAACAAAAAAGATCCAGAGACATAGTAGCATGCAACAGACTGATATATTTCAGAGGAAAGGGCGGGGGTGGGGGAGTGGGAAGAGATTAACCAATGAATGTATATGCATATATGCATTGCCCATGGGACCGACAATAGTGCAGGGAAGGCCTGGGCAGGGGGAAGGAGTGGGGTAGAGGGTGTCAGTGGGAAGAAAAGGGAACATCTGTAATACTTTCAACAATAAAGATAAATTGAAACTAGGTTTTAAAAAAGTCAACATTTTCTTTCTATTTCATCTAAATGTAGTGAGGATCTAAACACGAAGTGGAAACATGGTTGGACACAAGCAGAGGTCACAAGTTCATCAACACTTGTTTCTAATAGCCTGACAGGCTCACCCAGGACAATGTGGTGTTGACAGTGAGACAAAGAGATGATACTTTTCATCATTCAGATCTACGGCTATTTTTTGTGAAAGCTTACTTTTTCTCCCTATCTTGCCTCAAAAAGAGACAAGTTGAATGTTTACTTGAAAACACTCACCATATATCATGATGGACTTGCTGTTGTAAAAGTGGTCAGACCAGCCCTACCCGGTTTGGCTCGGTGGATAGAGCATCAGCCTGCAGACTGAAGGGTCCTGGGTTCGATTCTGGTCAAGGGCACATACCTCAGTTGCAGGCTCCCAGCCATAGTTGGGGGCATGCAAGAGGTAACCAATCGATGTGTCTCTCTCACATTGGTGTTTCTCTCTAAAAATCAATGGAAAATATCCTCAGGTGAGGATTAAAAAATAAATGAAAAAATAAAAGTGGTCAGACGAAGTTTGAAAAGGCACAGAAAAACATAGCTGCAAACAAATTATTCACTCTAAGCTAGGAGTATGTTAGCAGGTGTTAGGGCAAACGTGAGATGACAGTTTGCTGCTTTCCATTTGCCAAAGGACCGTCATTATTTTCCAAAGTTCCACATTATTCTCTCCGAGCTCTCATTGTTCTAACGTTTTCGTCTGGCACCTGTACAAAGGAACTTCAAACCACAGGCATACAGCTCTCACTTCAATCGTCTTCCTCTACTTTTCAGCTTTCCCTCTAGAGTTTTGGACCTGAGGGAATGTGACAAAAAGTGGAGAAGCCGAAATAAACGATAGATGCGTGGATGCCACACTTAGGGCCCTTTTCTGTTCTGATGGTGCTTATTGATGCCAGGGCTGCAATCAAGTTGCTGGAAAGGTTGCCTTCCTCCTGCAGAGGCATTTTGATTAACAGAGAGAATGAAATCTAGCCTCATTTGTGCATAGCCCAAGTCAGACAGTAAACGGGCTTGTTTAAATCCAAACATCACTAATTTAATAGCTCTCCTGAGCTACAGCCTCTTCGAATTACCAAATTACCCCTCAAACTATGCAGTTATATATTTTTCTCCACTCTGGCTCATTATTCAGCATTACCAGTAACCCCCAACCCCTTTCCCGAGACCAGTGATGGCGAACCTTTTGAGCTCGGCGTGTCAGCATTTTGAAAAACCCTAACTTAACTCTGGTGCCGTGTCACATATAGAAATTTTTTGATATTTGCAACCATAGTAAAACAAAGACTTATATTTTTGATATTTATTTTATATATTTAAATGTCATTTAACAAAGAAAAATCAACCAAAAAAAATGAGTTCGCGTGTCACCTCTGACACATGTGTCATAGGTTCGCCATCACTGCCCTAGACTATCTCTGAGCTCCCTACATATCAAGCACCTTGCTATTTGGTTACAGTGTCATAAAACTGGACAGTCAATTAGCAAGCAACAATGAGATTATAAAACCTACTGCGGCTCTGTTCTACATTTCCCTGTGTGCTGAATGCATTAAAACAAGTTACACAACAAATACAGATATCACCCTAAAGCACACGGAGACACATAGAGTGATACTCATTCACAGGTTATTTTGATAGAATCAACAAAGTCATTCTTAGCATGCGCAGATGCTCAATCCAGAAAGAGAGCTGGTGTAACAGCTTCACTCAGGAAGACCTTCTCTATGACTAATGGTTTCTATAAAATCTGGATTTGCGTACATGGGAAGTGTGAAGCAGAAAATGTGCTATGATTTTAATGCACACAATACGTTAGGTTATACACAAGGGTTGATCTCTCCTTAAGAGGGGGAATTATTTCAAATACCTAAACTTGAAGGAGAAATTATAATTATTGGACTTTCTGTTCTATTCCCCTTCTGTCCCCTTTTGGTCTCTGCCCGATATTAAGTTCCCTAATGCAAAACAAAGCCTGCCCTGAGGTTGCAATCACAAAAAGGTCTGCACATGTGGGATGAGTAAGTTAATATGAATGTACAAAGTTCTCAGGCCAACTTATTTTTGAGGCAAGCGGTTCTTATGGTAGCCATTATTTTCCCTTTATTTTATTTCTCCAATGACACATTGTCAATACAGATAATGTGGACCATACCTTTAACTCTTTCAAATGACTTCTGCTTTGGAAGAAAAATTAAGCTGTGGCATAAAGAAATGCAAAATAACAGTGGCTTAAGCAATGCAGAAGTTTATATCTCTGCCAGTGAATCACAGCCCTTTCTCTCTCCCCTGTGGATCTGTTGCCCTCAATATACGGTTTCCACATCAAGGCATCACATCCATACTGAAGCCTCTAGAAAGGAAGAAATGGCAGAAACAAGGACCTCCCTTTCAGATACTTCCTGGATGTTCTGTAAATCTCTTTTATCTACAGCTCACTGGCAAGGGCTTTGTTACATGGGAAGTGAGGTCTTTATTCTGAGTGCCTAGGGGCATGGCTAACCTCTGTGGGGAGAGAGGAAGGAATGCTGGAGACAATTAGTGTCATACTCAAAAGAGTAAAAGTGAAAAGGCAAGAGATAGAAACTGAAAGTTAAGACAAACAAGGCAAAAGGGGCTAAATATATGATGGTGAAAGGTGATTAGACTTTGGGTGGTGAGCACACAATATAATATGCAAATGCTAATCTCAGGGGGAAGGGGAGTGGGTAGGAAGTGATTAACCTAAGAATTTATATGCATACTAGTGGCCCAGTGCACATTGAAAGGAAATTAATTAGAAGAAATATTTTAATATTGCTACTCGCCCTTTCTCTATAATAGAAGTGTCAGAGATGAAAGAAAATTAGTAAAATGTACATGAAAATAATATATAAATAGATTAATAAAAAACAATAACATGATATAACAATGAATATTTTCCATGACTTTTTTACTGTCAGAATCTTCGTTTATCATTATTTTTTTTTAAAATGTGCCAGGCATTCTGGAAAATTTATATCATTTGGACAAACTTTGCCTTTGCTACAACATCGAGTAAATTTTCCATCAGATGGTTTTTCATTGGAGAAATTTAGGGATAGGCAAAATTGACATGTAACAGTCATTCCACCACAACTGTGTTCGATAATTGCATCCTTATTTACCTCATTTTCATTTTCGCTATGAAGGCAGTTCCTACCAGTAGTGGTAGTACTTGTCAATGACTGTTCTTCAGAGATATTCTGTCGATGACATTGCTTTCTTTCAGCTTCAGAGGTATGTTGTGGCAATAGTTGGTCTTCAGACATATTCTGTCAACAATTTTGGCTTCAAAATGTCAACAAAAATGGGACGTCATTAGTCGGTACCCACAGCCACCTTTTGTGGGCTAGGTTGGGCTAGGCTGTGGGCTGCATTTTGTGCCATGGCAGCTTTGGCTGTGATTTGGTGGACTGTCACTCTGGGGTGATGGTGGGGCCTGTGTCCCACTTGGGGGAAGCCAAATGTTGCTTTGTCAGCGCCAGGTCTGTGGTGCCATTTCTCTGTGTGCTCCTGGTGGCTCTGCGTTAAGCATCTGCCCCCTGGTGGTCAGTGCACTTCATAGCGACCATTTGGACAGTGGGAAGGACACTTAGCATATTAGCCTTTTATATATATAGATATGCATAACCCCTGGACATAAATAATAGTGCAGTGAAGGCCTGGGGAAAGGGTGGAGAGGAGGGGTTCAATGGGGGGGAAAAAGGGGCATCTGTAATACATTCAACAACAGAGATAATAAAAAAAATAATAAAAAAGAATTGTACACTTCAAATTTATATAACATATTAACCAATGTCATCACAATAAATTTAATTTAATAAAAAAATTAAGTTTAGGCAAGAAAAGAAACATTACAACTAAGCTACATGATTTTACATTTAGAAATTAATTTTAAAAACACTGGGAGTAACCCCTTACCACACACTCCATCTTCCTCATAAAAATGCAATTCAGGAATAAATCATGATAATAAAAGACTGAGCCATGGATCGCTCTCCGCACATCACAGGCCTGTGCCCCATCAGTTGATGCTGATTAAGGGTACACAGGTTGCTCAGCCCTGAATTAGACTGACCTGAATATTTTTCCAGAATTCACACTGTCCTGAAGTCTTATTTCAGGTGGAGAAGTTGAAGGACAAAGTCTTGTCCTCATTTCCTGTCTATATATATTGAGTATGAATTTCCTATTTGATTAGCATCTCTTCTGGCTGGCGGAAGAAAACCAAACTTGAAGAGGAATTAATTACAACTGTGGTCTGAATTTTGCTCCACCTAAAGGGCTCATAAAGCTTGTGGCTTCATTAGGAGACTCAATGGCCCACGGACAAGCTATCTAGCACATTTCCCTAACATTACATCCTTATCATGGTCAGGAGTTTACCTACAGAGACACACATTCTCACATCCAGATTCACATCTCCTTGTGCAAAATAATGAAATACTAAAGTATTTCATTTTTATATTCAAAACTATCATGAGAGGCAAAGAGAGGAAATATCATTATCTAGTGATAAACTACTAGGCAAACATTAGGATAGGCTAAAAAATTGCTCAAAACAGGACTGGGCTTAAAGATCTCAAGTAGACTATGTCACTGTTAACAAAAGATGCATATATATATATATATATATATATATATATATATATATAATCTTTGTTTTAAAGGGGATGTCTTTCTAAAGATGTTATCTTTTATTTCAATGCAACCATTATACTGAGTACTTGGTTCCCTATATAAAGTGCTAAATTATTGAGCATTTAATTTTATGTATATAAAACATGTGGTTCTGTGTATTAGAGGAATATTCATAAACAGACATAGTTGGTTTTTTATGCTTCATTTTAATTCTTAGAAAAACTCATGAGTCCTTGCATCTAGGTCCCTAGGGACATTTTCCTATACTTAGAGTTGTAATACAAATATAGTGGCTTCACTCCCAAAGTCCAGATACTGTTCTTCATTATATGACATACAGTACCCTTTGTATTAGTTTCCTGTGGCTGCTGTAACAAAGTACCACAAACTTGGTTGCTTAAAAACAACTGTCACAGTTCTGGAGGCAAGAAGTCTAAAACTGAGGTGTTGGTAGGGCCACTATTCCTCCAAAGGCTCTAGGAGAGATTCTGTTATCTGCCTCTTTTGGTGGTTGAAGGCAATCCTAGGCATTCAATGGCTTGTGGTCACTTCACCTGTTTTCACATGGCCTTCTGTGTCTTCTCTTCTGTGTATGTGTCTCCTATAAGGGCACTTGTGATTGGATTTAGGGCTCATCCAGGTAATCTAGAATGATTTCTTTATCTCAAGTTCCTTGGTTATATTTAATCAGGTCCTTTTAACAAATAAGATAATATTAACAGGTTTCAGGGATTAGGGCATGAATATATTTTTAGAGGGGAAGGGCACTGTTTGTCCCATGACACTCTTTATGGTGTTTCTCTTGGGGGCATATTTTAACTTCATTTCCTGCAATGTCCCCCAATGCATTACATCCTGACCTATTGGCTTACCCTTCTCAAATAGTGTCACTTTTTCACATGGCTTCATACATTTGCACGTTCTATTCCCTCTGCATGAAATGTAGTTCTCTTTCTTGTCAGACTTGTGACCTCCTGCTTTTCATCTGCCCCAAATTCCCAATGATTGCCTCCATGTGCTTTCTTCAAGGGGACATTTGGTGCTCTTCCTCAGAACTACCCTGCCACTTAAGGCACAACTATATTAGAGTGCTTAACATGATGCATTCTAACATATTTTTAAACAAATTCCCTCATCTGACTGTGGTTCGTCCACCACAGAATGCCAAGATTCGTCTTTGTATTTGTGTTTCAATATCTGGAATATGATAGTTTTTCCTAGGTGCTCCATAATATTTTTCAAAAACCTTTTCTTATTATAATGACATTTAGATTATTTATATAAGCATGACAAAAAAAAATTAGAATTGCCTGTAACTCTACCATTAGTATATAAAACACAAGAAACATTTAATTGGTGTATATATTTCCAATACTGATATATTTTTCATTGTGTGTATATATACTAGTAGGCACTAAAATAAAATTCTTTTGTACACATGTTGTCCTGCTGAAACATAGTATATACTTGAGAGGTATTTACTGGATGGATTAATGAATTGATGAAAAAAAACTACCTTCTAAAGAGAACTAATATAGTCACAGAATAAAAGGTTTGGAAAAGTCATTAATTTGGCCTAAATATGAGACTCTGCTTAGGTTTCTCTAGTTACTTTTAAGATTTTATGAAAAAGAGTTTAACTATATCCAAATTTATACAGTTTTTTGGAATAGAAGTAGAAGAAATTCTTCTGGATAGTGGATATTATGAAACTGGTTTATTCTTGAAAGTATCTCTTCTTTATGATATTCTAAGATAACAGAGGCCTGGTACATGGGATTCGTGCACCGGTGGGGGGCGTAGTCTGCGGGGATCGGCCCGCTGTGAGAACACCCCTCATCCTGGTCAGCTGAGTGGTTGCCCTCTGAGTGGTTGCTCCCTGGTCTGGTATCTTCCTATGGAGCTGGACCACTCACTCGCCTCTCCAGGGGACCCGGTTGGGGCTGGGCCCAGGGACAACAGCACTGAGAGGGGGCAGAGTAGGCCTCAGTCCTATGGCAGCCATAACCTGCCTCCCAGCCTCCAGGGTCAGCTCTGCAAGTCGAGCGGCAGCACTGTGGAATAGGCGGCAGGGAGTGAGGAGGAGGAACCTGGGGTGAGGGGGTGACAATTGCAGCCTGGGTTCCTACCCGTAGGCCCAGGGTTCACAGTGGGAGCAGCTGCTCATCCCGGTCAGCTGAGCTGCACCCCCACTGTGGTAGCACACTGACCACCAGGGGGAAGCTCCTACGTTGAGTGTCTGCCCCTGGTGGTCAGTGCGCATCATAGCGACTGGTCGACTGGTTGTTCTGGTCATTCCGTATTCAGTCGCTGGGCTTTTGTTATATAGAATAATAAAAGATAGTTGGTATTTTTATCTCCACACTCTTAACTATGGTGCCTTTCCAAAGATGGTCTTGGGATAAATATGCGAAGATAATTCATCTTACTAAAATGTCTCTTTCATTTATTTATTAGACTAAAGGAGGAGAGGAAATAAGCAAACTATCATGGCTTTCTTTTTTTGGGGGGGGGAGGGGTGTTAATTCTTAACAGAGGATATTTTCCTATTGATTTTTTGAGAGAGGAAGAGAGACACAGAGAGAGAAACATCAATGTGAGGGAGATACATCTATTGGTTGCCTCCCACACAGGCCCCAATGAGGGCCCGGTATGGAGCCTGTAACTGATGTATGTGCCCTTGACCAGAATCGAATTGGGATCCTTCAGTCCACAGGCTTATGCTCTATCCACTGAGCCAAACTGGCTAGGGCATGACTTTTATTTTATTTATATATTTATTTGTTAATCCTCACCCCAGGTTATTTTTCCATTGATTTTTTAGAGAAAGTGGAAGACATAGGGAAAGACAGAGAGAAACGTCAATGTGAGAGAAGCACATGAATTGGTTGCTTCCTGCATGTGCCCTGACCACGGCCTGAGCCTGGGAACAGCCTGCAACCAAGGTAAGTACCCTTGACCGGAATTGAACTTGGGACCCTTTGGTCCACAGGCCAATGCTCTATCCACTGAGCCAAACTGGCTAGGGCACTTTTATTTTTTATGAATTAAAATTAACAGGAATTGCCCCGAAGGAGAAAAAGTGATCATGGAAATCTTGTAAATAGAATACCATTCTTCTGAAACATACAATTTTACTTTCAAAAGTTAAATCTCTATTAACTGGAGGCACAGAAAGCGCAAGTCTGTGAACTTCACAGAGAATAAAAATGAAACTTCAGTTTCATTTTCTGCCTTCCAAATTGTAGTTTGGGGAAAGGTTAGCTTTCCTGCGACTACCTGTCTGGGAGTGATCACTGAGGAATCCATACCTGGTGTGGATTCCATACCTGGTGTGGTGAAAAATAAATTATTTCAGATGAACATGCAGTGAGGTGAATCAGCATTGCTGGAAGGCATATATCCCCACAATAATTTGTTTCTGGCTTCACTCTGGAAGAAACTCGATATTCTGGAGTTTCTAAGAAGTCTAACACCTTCTTGCAAGGATCTGTCTATTACCTTGGGTTCTCAAAATGAGTAAACTCGAAGACTACAAAGTCCAAATCAGTAGATGGTGGACCACTGGTGAGCCAAAGTCTATCCTTAGTGGTCACAATGGACTCAGATCAACGTAGACTTTAACCAATCAGATTTAGGTTGTTCTTGAATAGATCTAAAAGTGATTTCATGTAAAGAAAACATAAAGGCTTTATAAGTTTTAATTTTTCACCTATTTAACAACTTCCTCCTCAGGCACCACTCCATGCAGTGTATTGGAAAGCAGAACAGCACTTGGTGTTGAGAGAGCCTGATTTGAGTAAGTCCTTATTCTCTGAGCCTGAGTTTCCTCCACGGGAAACCTAGGTGAAAGTTCTGAAACAAGAGTTTTAAGACACCATCACAGGAAGACCCCCCAAATGTAAAACAGCAAAGGTGGTACTTTATTAGAATAAGCATATGTCGTGATATTGATTGTCCTTAAGTCTTTAATTCTGAGAAAGTCCATTTAGCCAGAGCAAAGATGTCTTTTTGAAATTAGCATTTATGATCGAGGGTTTTGTTTTTATACAGGTCTTACTATCAGTTTACATTCTTGTGATCATATTTACCCTGTGAAATTGTGATAAAAAATTAGTAATTAGCCTTCCAATTCAGGATATCTTTAACCAGGCAGAAATGGTGGAAGTTAAAGACTTGCAGCACTGGTCAAAAGATAAATGGCATCTGATGTGTGAAAACTGTATTAAGTTTCAGAAGTATTTAAACATAGCCTTTGAAATAGAAATTTAATCCAACTTTCCCAGACGTTCCCCGTCCATTTCCTACAGAGTTTGAAAATAACCTGTCAACATGACCTCTAAGAGCTCTTCCAGTCTGGAAATTCTGTGACTGTGTGCTAGTATTTATTCTCCAAGCTCCAAAGGGGCCTGTTGAGTGAACTCCTGTTTCAACTCGGCAAAGCTCAGGGAAGTCTCAGCTGCAAATGCAACAAGAGTAGGCGAGATGCTGGAAAAATAAATTATTTCAGATGAACTCAAGTCTCTCTTTCTTTCATCTTTCAGGCTCATATAATCCCTTCTAATGCTAAGGTTTTAACAATGTGCATGTGATTTAAAGGCTGCGAAATCTCCTTTCGATCAGATCCTTCCCTGACAGTGCCACCATGCCTGCGATTTCTATTTCTGACCCTTCCTTCGGGGTAAGATACATGATGCCTCTGTTGAAACAATAGTAACTTGACAGGGACATGTGACATGGCAGCCATGAACACCTCCGGCAAACTTAAATATAACTTGTAATTTGCATAACCACATCATTTTATTCTCATATGCCACAACTATTCATTGAAAGTTATATTACTTATCTCTAAGCTAATTTCTGCCATCTAGGAATTTGAAATTTAGCAGAGAAGAAATATTTAGTGACATTACAACACTAAAATAAATCATACAACACGTATCATTAAAGGCAAAAAACATGAACGAAAACAAAAGCTCTGACAGGTGCAGTAATTAATTAGGGAAGATCTTCGATTAGGTGAGATTCTGGAAAACAGCTTGTGGGCATATATCAGTGCTTCAATGTGCCCTACAGAGTGCTAATCTGTGATCAGATTTGTTCGGAAAGATGCAAGAGTGCATCACTGTGGTGTTTAGATACCCAAGGCCACAAGAAACTCTGAAGAAAATCTGCTCCATGCTGTTTCCCTCCGCGTTTCTCAAACAGGAATAATTACTAATAGAATTTGCTCACTCTCTGTAATATTTACAACTTAAGTATCAAATATATCTGGATTGGATCCTAATTCCTCCACTGTTAGCCTCTGTTAGCTCCATGAGTTCATTTCATTTCTCTGAGCCCCAATTTCTTTACCTGTAAACTGGAGATAACAAGGCATACCCTGATTTCTTAAGGATTCGCTCCTGTAACTTCTGAGTTACATAACCATTACATGAATAATAAGAATGCATTTATATCAGGCATATAGAACAGCTAATGGAGGGCAAGGTTCTTGCTAGGAGCTCAACACATGTGGGTTCCCCTTTCCTTTGCCTTTTATTCTTTATTAAAGAGGAATAAGACCTACCAAGAAAGTGACTTTTTAAGGATCACACCTGAAATGCAGACCTGAAACTAGTACCCAGCACTTTTGGTGGCTGGCTCTGGGTTCTTGGGAAAGAGAGCACAGTCGATTTTACTTTGAGGAACAGGTGATGGGGACCTTGGGCAGGGAAGTAGATCCCAGCACAGACTGAAGTCCAAAATGGAATATAGCTATGCCAATAAGTTTAAATTCCAATTTTAAGGGCCATTATTTATGAGACAGTTTAGTGCAGTGGTTCCTAAACATTTTTTGGCCACACCCCACCTAAGCATCTCTAAAATCCTGATGCCCCCAGTGACATATAATTCTTATTATTCAAAAATTGAACTTCTATTCATGTGGAAGAAGCCTAAAAGGCCATTAACTTGGTTCAAACAAGTTACCATGAAAGAGAAAAATAAAAGAATGAGAGTTGAATTACTGAGGAAGAATTTGTTAAAAAAAATAATATGAAGTGATATGAAAAAATAGCAAATGAAGTTTCAAAACATATAATAGAGAACTGAAATGCATAAATATGTCACAATATAGATTTATATACTATATATGCGGCCCCTAGAACTGTAAGAAATGCAAAAAATTCATTGTTAATAACTCATTCCCGAATTGTCCCCCTTAAAAATCAAATTGGTCCCCTCTGGGGCACGTCCCCACATTGGGAACCATGGGTTTAGTGACTCAACCAAGATTCCAGTGAGCGCTGGGATCCCAACCCCCTACTCACTTTGGATTATACTCAAGCTCCTATAGCTACTGAAACATGGATCCCCAACCAAGTCATACTCACTGTCCAGTAGCTTTCCTAAACCAGACCAAATCAAAAAGGCTGTTCAAATTTCCAGAGACAACTCATCTAACTGTGAAAGATACTCCTCATATCAGGCCTTTTAAAGCATCAGGCCTTTTAAACCTGCTCTTTGAAACAGCCACAAGAGGGCAACACTATCATCTTCTTAAATATTTTTCAAACAGGAGATTTAGTCTGATTCACCATGTAAAATTCGTACTTTCAATTTGTTATCAGTCAAAACAATCTATTTTATTTATATAAGTTTTCATTCATTTAAAATATTTATGAAAAATAGATTGTAGATGATCAATAGTTTTAACATCATACTTAATATTCCTTAAAAGGAAACATTGTTCTTCCTTTCACCACCTAAAAAAACGACATTTAGGATGTTTTCTTCTCAAGGAAAAGTATTAATATTAAAACATTGACCTTTCCAGCGTTTTTTTGAATAGCATGCTTCCCATGTTATTTCTGAAACTGTTATCTTCCCATGATCACATCAAGTTTCCTCAACGTATGTCTGCTGGAATTGCCCCTCCATGGAAATATACATTGTGTGGAACAATTCACTGTAAAGAACATGGGACTATTTCAGGGAGAATTCAGCCACTCTAATCCAGCACATGACTGCATCAGACCATCTTCACTGGGCTAGTTTTCAATCCAATAAGAGATTAAAAAGTAGACTGCCTATCAAATTCTGGAATATAATTTATTTTTTAATGTTTTGGATTTTATATTACAGGCTCAGCAGTATTTAAAAATGACAATTTAAATATCATTAAGCAGCTTTCACTTGAGAAAAGTATGTTGTAATCATCATAGAATAGCTTGAGGAAATACTGAGCAAGACACTACAATTTACCTGATCATTTGGACAGAGAAGCTGGAGGCTCTGACCTAATCTCACAAGGGCAATGTAAACAGAAGAAGAGAATTCATTGTCTAAAGTTTTTTTGTGTGATTTTTTTCTCTGAGGTCATTTGACTGACAACTCATTTTGATAGGACGAGAAATGTTCTCTTGAGTATTTTTACATAAGCTTGGCAAAGACATACAATTTTGTAAGTTAAAATGATGTGCTCCATGTAAAGGTGGAATTTAAAAAATTCAACTTCATATAGCTTCTAATTACATAAATGACTCAATTATGTATTCTCAGGTTCTACAGGAAAAAAGTATGTGCGTAAATCCAATTTCATTAATTTTGATAGAATAAATATAGCACATTTTGAATTGTAATAATTATGACTCTAGGAATAAAAATGAATAAATGGGAAGAGTTGTGATATCACATGTATGTATTTGTATGTGTACATGTTTAGCTTTCAAGTATGTAGTTTCAAAAATACATTTTTATGTGAAAGTTACACTTGCTATTTTCTGCCTGACCAAGCCAACGAAGACAAATTGGACATTCTTTTAGTGCATCTTATGTTCTCATAGAGTGACTCTGGGAAATGCTTGTTCACATTTCACAAAAATATCATTACTTATGAAAATGCGTATGAAAGAAGAGAAAGCATTATGTCTTGGAAATATCTATCATGTAGATAATTAGAAAGTAACTCATCTTTGTATTTTGACCAATTTCAGTGCTTAACAGCTTCATGTTGTACATTTTGCATCATCAATTGACAAAATATTACAGAACAAGAGTAATAAGTGAATTACTGAAAGCTTCCATTTAGAATTTTTAATAATTTAATATTTTAATACTTTAAATAATATAAGAACTCATAAAGAAAAGAAAGACTAGAACAAAGAAGTAGCTCCAAGTTTTAGAAAAGGATCAACACAGATCACTACTCTCTTATCCTGATAAACATTCACAATAAAAACAAACAAAATTCTAGAGAAAGTTTAGAAAGGATATACCAACCAAACTAGGTTAGGGAGTAGAACTGGGAAGGTGGGAAATGGTGTGATAGCTGAGCTTAAGATGACCCCAATGATAGTCACACGCTTCTGGGCACGCCCCGCTACACACACACACACACACACACACACACACACACACACACAATAACTTTCATTTTTCTTTTCTAAATATTTCCTCCTTTCATTTTAGATAATTAGCATGTATTCATGTAAGCATCACAAAAGCAGCTACTTTGCCTATCTTATTTACCTCTGTACCCCCATGCTTGGAAAAGTCTCTGACACATAATAAGCTTTTAATAAATGTTTGTTAAATAAACTCAGTGAGTAATCATTTTCAATTAAAAGTCTGCAGCTGGTGATACATGAAAATGACCGGAAGACCCTGAAAATATAATCGAACATGTTCTCTCTTCAGGGAGTTGCTGGACAATGTAATGTAACAGAGTCTGTAAATTGTGTTCAATATCTCAGAAATACTTTAGCTCTGATCTACATAATAAGGTGCGCTATATAAATACACCAAATGTTTTAAAACACAGAAAAAGACAGCCCATTTGCCAATGATAAAGCTGTAATGCATACCTGCCACGGCAGGAAAGGATGATGAAAATTTACCTACTTTTTCACATACGGTCTACAAAAGTGAAGACAATTGCAGAACCAAGAAGACTGATTGCACTGCAAATACATGGTCACTGGCCTCAGCCAGGTTCCCCAAGTGCTCAGCGATTGTTCTGTGTTTCTCTTGTCAACTCCCCGCCACCCCACCCCCTGCCTGGTTCAGCACAATGATGGCTGTGAAGCCTCCTTTACCCTCCCAGCCACTTAACACCAGCTGATCTCCCTGTCCTCCCTCCCAGTCTATTAGGTGATGTTGCCTCCTATTCAGCAAAGAAGACAGAAACTATGTAAGGCAACTCATTCACCCTCTAGTAAGCTCACTTGCTGTCCTACTCTTCTGATAAGAAAGCAGCCCTGCCTGGCACAATATCCATCCTCTTCCTATCTTCTTAGGACCTGGGCTGGACCTGTTACCAGTCGCCAGGTGTGTCCTTCCTCCTAATAGAAGGATTAGATGAACCCTGGAGCCAGGGATGAATGGGGACTTGTTGGATTCAAATATGACAAGGAGACAGCTCTGTGTCTGGCACGTGGGAGAGGTTCAGTCACCACCTTTTCCTCTGAGTCACAATGTCCCTCAGCCCTGTGCCTGCACCCCAAAAGGGAAGTGGTGGAGAAACTGAAGTCATGCACTTCACGTCTTCACTTCACACGGTTGTCAGCAGTGGGTTATAGAAATAAAAGGAATTTCAGAGGTTCACAAAGAAGAGAAAGGAGACAGAAAGAAACTGGGAGAAAGCCAACATCTTTTCCCAGATTCAAGGCCTGGGCCATGCCCTTAATTCTGTTATTTCTCAAATTTGTATGACAAAGCATAAAATGACCTGAGAGATAGGCATCAATTTATTTTCAAAATAATCTTGATAATAAATCACTTCTGACTCTAAATTTAAGTGAGGACTGAATGCATCTACTGGACACAATCTATTTATGCCAATATTCATTTCCCAAAACAACCTTTTCTTCTTTCTCCTCTCTGCCTTAGCTTTAATCAGATACGATTTATTTGCTTAAAAGCCATCCCCTCACTCTTTCGGCTTCTCTTTTGTGGCCTCAGAGTCTAAACAGAGTTGCAATTTAAAATGTAACAGACAATAAGTTATGAGTGCCCAGGAGTTTTCTGAAAGTTCAAAGTTCTAACACTTTCTGTTACATTCTCTACAATGCTAGGGAAAACCGTCCAATAAGAACGATTTTCTCCAAAGAGTAAATAAGAGGTTCTTACAAATTTGAATAATGCCAAGAACTGCTGGATTTCGATACTTGAGATATGCTGTATATGAGCAGTGAATGGTGGTTGTTACCTTGCAATGGCTCCTTCCCAGGCTAATAATTTTTAAATCTATAAATATATGTAGACATATTTTAATATGGTCAATTTTGATTGGTAACTACACCATCAGATTAAACATGCAAAGATATACCTCTCCAAGTGCTTTTAAACATTGCGAAAATCCATTTCTATGCTTATTCTGAGAAGAAACTTTCTCTGAAGATTGTTTAACTTTTTTCTGGCCATAAACACTCTGAGAAATTAGCACAAATTCTGGCTCAATGTGCTAAGAATATTTAGCTGAGTATTTAAAAACACGGAATTTCATTTGACTTATTGACAGTGCTCTCATTGAAAAACATAGCTAAAAAAATATACACGTATATACAATTAACCCTGCAGGAAATCCTAGGTAATACTTTCCAAAATTTTTAATATTATGTTGAAACATAAGATATACAGGCATTTACCCCCCACTCCCCTTTTTTTAAAAATAGCAGTTGTCTAATAGAAAAACAAACGGTATGCTGATTATCATGAAACACAGGAAAGTCAGGGCTTAATATATTAAATGAAAAATAAAATTAAGAACACATTAATTTAGGATGCTTTTATTCTTTGTAGCATTTTGACCAAAGTAATGATCACCATGTGGATTGATAAGTCTCTGCTAACACAACTCCTTATTGTATCTTGAAAAAGTAATTATTGTGCTAGGTGATTCATAGGGCCTCTTCCTACAAAATTATTTTATCTTTATAGACCACCTTGCATGTTACCAATTATTTTAAATAGGTTTGGAAGGTTCTATTTCTTATGTAGCTCAAAAAAGAACTTTATGTTCTGTTCAGTGATAACCCAGAAATAACCATTGTAGTAGGCTGTTAATTAATTATAGCTTCTCTTATTACCAAGGAACATGGCCCAAAACAAATCACAGTGACTTCAAATGTCCTAGTCCCAACCTAGGCCTGATTTGGTTCTTGCTATAGTAACTCTCCATTGGTTTCTCAAAATGGTCTAAAATTTCTGTGTTTCCATAAAGCCAAAATGATAATTTACGAATATGATGTTTCCCCACTCTGTTTCAGAGTTCATGGGAGAAGTTCAAGTCTGAGAAGCACTTTGGGGAAAAGTAAAGGGTGTAAAACAGAGGGTGTGAAGCTTGGTACCCACACTGGGGTCACCAGGAAACTTCTACCCTTCATAGGAGTGTTCCCACCACCAGCTCAGCCTTGCCATCTGCCAATCATTTTCATTAAGAATTCTCTTTCCTTTCCACGACCCCTCATCCAAGAAAACTTGTCTGATTCACTGCACTTCAGCCAGAGTCCTTTATTCAAACTAAGTAAGCTTCAGACAGATGATATGCTTTCAGACATGTCATAGAATACAATTCTATTTCTAGGGAAATGATCACCTGACTAGATCATACGAGGTTTACACTCAAGGCTAAGATAGAAGTCTCTTAAATCAATAGGACACGGACATGCCAAAACTCCAAGACAGAGGTGAATAAATGCTCTAGTCCAAAGACCCACACTCCCTTGTAAATTCATTATGAATACCTTTTAAGTTTCAAGAAAACAAAGTTACACACATGCCAAGATTTTTTTAATGGCAGATTGGCATTTTTTTCCTTATGACACTGAGAAAGTAATATAATCTTTTGTAGTTATATCAGTACATGCAGTACTCATTTATATCATCATTTACAGTCATTAATTGAATATACCAACTATAATAAAAATTTTAAAAAGCATTCATATTTTGAATGTTTTCACTTTTGCAATTTAAATAAACACAGCCAAAGGAATTCCAAATTTCCCAGCCTTCGCCAAGTTTTTGCATACTTGAAAACTGTTTCCTTTATGGTTCTATTTTTCTTAAACATACACACACACACACACACACACACACACACACACCCCTCTGGTTATTTTTTTCTGTGACAATGATTACAAAAATAAAATATAAAACTAGTAAAACAAATCATCTTAAGGGGGGAATCTTATATGAGGATGGAGTACTTCATGGTATTAACCAAAGAAATGCAAAACTTGGGTACATATTTGCGTGGCAAGGAGACATACAAATATTAATCTGAGGCAGTGCTGAGACTTCAACTAGCTGTGCCATTCTGATCTCCTCCTCCCTTGAAGTTTCCCTCACGCCTCTTTCAGCACAGGAGACAGGTTGTTATTTAGTTGGAGTATTTTCTAAAAACAGACAAAGAAAACAGAGAATATTCTATCTCTGAATGAAAAAGAAAGGATTTTGTCAAAAGATGGAGATTAAAAAGTGGATATGTTTTAGTAGTAGTGGTTTGCTTTCATTTCCTGTATATTGTGTTTTTAAGTTTTTAATTAAAGAGAAGAGTGAAACCTGAAAAAGAAAAAAAGATGAAGAAAGAAAAAAGGGAATCCCAGTCCTTTCTGCCTCTCCAAAACTAAGTTCTAAGTGGAAGGGCTGGGCATGATAGATATTGGGACCCATAAATAGTTCATGGGATATGTAAGAGGAAGGGCCCATCATAGGCTATTTCCCAGACAAGTTACTGCTGCTAAAACCTGATCCAGCAGGCACAAGAGTAAGGTCACTGTTCTCTTCCTAGATCTTTCGTTCTTTTTGGTGTCTGTGCTCTACTCTGCATCAGTATCCAATAGCTACCCCTGGTGGACAAGTACCTTTAGATCCCCATCCTTGAACTCCTCCCCAATCTCCATTGTCACTTACTATTGGAATTGCACTCCCAACTTCACCTCCACTACCCACTGCTGGCTGTTGTTCCTCCCCTAACATCTTCCCTCTCAGAAAATGGCAACCATCACTCACCCTGTTGTGTAGGCAAAAACCCAAAAAAACAAATAAAAATTTAAAAAACCCACACACACCAAAAACAAAAGGAAATGAACAAACAAAAAAACACATAGGAGTCATCTGGGCTTTCTTTATTTTCTTCTATCTCTCACCTAATCTATTAAATGATTTTGGCTTCTCACAATGATCCTGCTCTAGCCATTATCATCTCTTACTGAGCTTTTGTAATAGTCTCCTCACCAAATTCCCTGTGTCCACTCTATTCCATCAGGAGTATTTTCTTCTCAAAGCAGCCTGAATGACCTGCCCCAAACCTACATTAATCAGTTCATGTTATACTCCGTTCTAATACCCTCCAGTGGCTTGCTCTGCATTCAGAGTTAAATGCAAGCTCCTCAGAATGATTACAAGGTCCTAGTAGTCTAGACCAGCCGTGGGCAAACTACGGCCCGCGGGCCAGATTCGGCCCGTTTGAAATGAATAAAACTAAAAAAAAAAAAAAAAAACCGTACCTTTTTATGTAATGATGTTTACTTTGAATTTATATTAGTTCACGCAAACACTCCATCCATGCTTTTTTCCGGCCCTCCGGTCCAGTTTAAGAACCCATTGTGGCCCTCGAGTCAAAAAGTTTGCCCACCCCTGGGCTAGACCCTTCCTGATTCTTCAAAGTCGTTTCCAATTTCTCTCTGCCATGTTCATTCCCCTGTAGCCACCTTGGCCTTTCTGTTGGTTCTAAATCACACCAACTCATTTCCTCCTTTCTCAAGACCATTGCACTTGTCTTTCTTACCACCTACAATTATTTTTACAGTTTCATCCTTTTAAAAATATTTTAACTGGTTTTAGAGAGGGAGGATAGGGATAGAGAGATAGAAACATGAATGAAAGAGAATCATTGATCAGTTTCCTCCTGCACACCCTCTATTGGGGACTGAGACTGCAACTCAGGCATGTGTCCTAACCTGGAATAGAACCGTGACCTCCTGGTTCATAGGTCCATGCTCAACCACCGAGCAACACTGGCTGGGCTACATTTTCATCTTTATGCAAAGGTCATTTCTTTAAAAGGCATTCTTGGATAACTGTACTTAAAATGGCCTGCCCCTCTTCACAACTAACTTTTCACCCTACTTTATTTATTTCATAGCTCTTATTACGTTTTGAAATTGCATTAGATATTTATTTAATTATTAATTTCCAGCTCTTTTATTGGAATATTAGATCTATAAGGGCAGGAACCTTATCTGTTCTCCAAGTGTATTCACAGAGTCTAGAACAGTGCCTGGAATAAAGTAGGAATGCCACAAATAGCTGTTCTACAAATGAATAAAAATAAAATAACAGTATAGTGTCTCTAGGCACATGTGGGGGCCTCTGATTCTCCTCCCTCTAACCCCATGAGAAACAATTTCTATCTGGCCAATTGCTATCTATAACAGGAAAATAAATTGAATGATCATACAAATAGCTAATCTTAACTCAGAGTCTATCTGAATCATTAGAGGTTAAAAGAAGTGGAACTCACTCAAATGAATTACACAATTGAAATTTTCCAATAATTTGAGAAAATTAATTTAATGAATAAAACTGTAACTTAACAATTGTTTTTATGAGAATTTTCTTGGCTAAAAAATTAGTGAATCTGTGTTAGTTATGAAATAATAATACCCAATTTTACTTCACACCACTAAAACATTCACTTAACAATATTAATATTGTCACTTCCTATAATTTGCAATTAATGATTTATAATCTTGGGTTCTTAAAATCATTACCTAATGATATAAATATGAGCTATTCATTAGGCATGCTAGATAAACTCAGAATTATTGTTATACCTGGGTGACTCTATAAGATTTTATAGCTACATGTTCCCAGGGAAAGGAAGAGGCTTATGGACTTGAAATGTGCTATTTACTAAAAATGATTTTCAAATTTATAACATTTAAAGTGCATAAGTGTGAAGCCATTTTACAATGATGACCCAATTGTTATATACATGATATGTTTATTGTGATATGTACATAGCATGTACATGATATGTACACAGCATGATAATGTATGGTGGTAGATAAATTTTACCTTTAAGCCATCATATATGTTTGAATAGTTGTATTAACAACCCAGTACTAAAAGGGATCTGGCCAAATATTCTTTTTCTACTAGTCCATTTGGGTTGCTTTAATAGAATACCATAGTCTAGATGACTTATAAACAACAGAAGTTGATTTCTTAAAGTTCTGGAGGCTGGGAAGTATGAGATCAAGGTACAGGAAAATCTGGTGTCCCTGCCCCTTGCTGGTTTATAGTCTTTTCCTGTGTCCTTACAGGCCAGAAGGGATCAGAAAGCTTGCTGGGATCTCTTTTATGTAAGTACTAGAGGCCTGGTGCAAGAAATTCATGCACTCGGAGGGGGTGGGGGGTAGGTCCCTAAGCTCAGCCTGTGCCATCTCACAGTTCAGGAGCCCTCGGGGGATGTCCAAACCAGCAGTCGGACATCCTTGGTGCCACCACCACTGCACTCGCCAGCCGTGAGCCCAGCTCAGGGCTTCTTGCTGAGTGGCGCTCCCCTGTGGGAGCACACTGACCACCAGGGGGCAGCTTCTGCATTGAGTGTCTGCCCCCTCATAGTCAGTGTGCATCATAGCAACCAGTCATTCTGCCATTCAGTCAATTTGCATATTAGCCTTTTATTATATAGGATTAATCCCATTCACTAGAGCTCCACCCTCATGATCTACGCACATCCGAAGGCTCCATTTCCCAAAACCATCAACTTGGAGGTTAAATTTCAACAGATGAATTTTGAGGATACACATTAAGTCTACAGCACTTATTAATATTCTGGAATCATATAACCCTATCTTCTTTCATGTGTTTTACTTCTTAATTTTTTTCACTTTTTATTTTGAAATAATTTTAGACTTATAGAAGAGTTTCAAATAAATAGTACATGGAATTCCTGTATATCCTTCACCTAGGCTCTCTTAAAGTTAACATATTATGTAATCATGGTATAATGACCAGAACTAAGAAATTAAAATCAATATAACACTCGCTCTTAATTAAAGAACAATCCTTTTCCCCCTCAAATGTCCTTTTTATGTCAGGAATGAATTCAAGATTCCACATTGCCTTAGTCGTCCTGCCTCCTTAGGGTCCACCAATCTGTGACCATTCCCCTCTTTCCTTGTCTTCATGTCCTTGACAATTTGGGAGAGTAATGGTCAGTTGTTTTGCAGAATTTCCCTCAGTTTGACAGTGGGCACTAAGAAGAGTGTCATCTGATATTGAGTTCAATATTTTACCCCCACCCCCTGAACTCTGCTGCTCTTACATGATGCATCAGCTCTTGGCTAGTTGGCCTCTGTTATCTCTGCTTTAGTACGTAAACATAAGTGTGAAACAGACAGCAGAGAGCTCGGACAGTGTGAAGTGATTACAAGATACCCAGAGATCACAGCCCCAAAGCTCCTAGCTGCAGCCACCAAGGAGAGGAGAAATGTAATATTAGGATTGATATATAGAAATCTAAGTTTTTAGCAATATCCTAAATGTTTAAGTACTACAACTTATTAGTTGGGTACATTTTGAAAATTTCATAACCTCATTACACTAAGGATATGTGTGTGTGTGTGTCTGTGTGTGTGTGTGTGTGTGTGTGTGTGTGTGAATATAGGAATATATATATATATATATATATATTATATTTTTATTGATTTCAGAGAGGAAGGGAGAGGGAGAGAGAGATAGAAACATCAATGATGAGAGAATCATTGACCGGCTGCCTCATGCATGTCCCACACTGGGGATCAAGCCTGCAACCTGGGCATGTGCCCTGACCAAGAATCAAACCATGACCTCCTGCTTCATAGGTTGATGCAAATAAATCTACCACAGAAATAAGCCACTCTTCTTGGGGTATTATATGATTCCTGCTATTTAACATACAACTTTAGTATTAAAGTAGCAAAATAATTTTGTGACCCTTTTCTTCTGAAAATGGTCTTTGCTTTTATTCACCTACAATTGAGCTAGTCAAATTTAACCTATTAATATTTAACTATTATATGATTTCACCTCATTTGCAAACAAACACTCCATCTGCTGGTGTTCTACTAAAGTGGTTATAATTTAACATACTAATTCAATGTACATAAATATCAGTCTCTTTGCTTTTAACATGTAAAATTAATTTACATTTTATCTTTTTTTAAAAAACTATCCTAAAGCAATCAACTTTGAAGTTGAATGCTCCAAAGCTCTACATGTTTAAAAAATTATCTTTTTCTCTGTGGGTAATAACTGACGTTTATCCCCTTGTTATGCTTAAAAATATTTGGGGTGCTAAAATATTTCGGGATATTTTACTGTGACCTCCTGCTTCATAGGTTGACACTCAACCACTGAGCCACACCAGATGGACTCTTGGTTCATTTTTAATGCACTCTCTTAGTACAAGTAGGTATTATTTGCCTTATCAATTAACATTGAATGCAACTTAAAAATTAAAACACTTTATAAAAGCAGTATATTTACACTTCGCATGTCCATGTTCCTCTACAGAAGACTGGATTTGGCTTCTCACTTTACTTTTTAGAAAGTCTGGAAATTTAGTACCAGAGCTATTATTAATAATTATTATATTTTTGAGAAAGCAAGTCATTCCTGTGAATTTCTATTTGAAGTGGGGAGAATTTGTTTTTTCTCTATAATTTATATTTTTATAGTGACTAAAGTAAAATATTTCTCCCAAATTTTAAGTGAATCAATTATAATCTAAATAAGTGAAACCAAGCAAGGCATATATTTTAGTTGCACAGATAATATATGAATCTTTGTTTGTGAGCTTCCTCTATTGGTTTTTTCCAATTAACTTCTCTCCCTCTGAAGGTAATTATATTAAATGCAAAACAAGCTGAATCAGGCCGATGAAAGAAAAGGTTAGGTAACACCAACTTCATCTATATGATTACAAATAAAAACACACACACAAATAAGCTGATAAAGATTCCATATGGAAAATATGTTAATTTTGCTTTCAAAGGCTTGATGTAACAAGTAGTTCACTTCCTAATGATTATGCCTTTAGAACTGGAAGTCTTTGGAATTGGGAGTCAGACTCCCTGGGCTTGAATCTCAGTTCTACATTCTGCTGTGGGACTTCAGGCATGCAAATTAGTACCTGTAAGTCTGTTTCTCCATCTGCAGAACGCAGATGATAATATCCATACCTATTTTATATAGTTATAAATATTAAATTACCTAATGGAAGCAAAGAGGTTCACATAGTCCTGGCACATATTAAGGGATAATTAAATGTTAGCTATTATTCCCATTTTTATTATCTCAAAAAAATCTCTAAAATTAACAAAAAAGCCCTTTTTTTCATGTTCAGTTGGAAAAAATTTCCACCTCCTGTTTTTTCTGTCTAAATAAGAAATTCCTTTATTAAACTCAAAAGCATGTCTATAATGAGGAGAAGTAAAGCCAACGTTCTTAAGTTCTTGGAAATTAATTGCACTGAGAATATCTTAAAGTAACAGGTTTATATGCCATGTGGAGGACAAGATTTTATTTTATTTAATAGTTTGCAAATTGTATATGCCAATCTTTAGCACATAGTGTTAAAGGAACAAATTCCTTATTTCCATATTCTAGTTCCATTTATAGAAAGTGCTATTTCATAGTATATTTTAACATTTTGTTCTCACGCATTAATGATATTTAAGTTGAGCAGAAAGGACCTTTCTTAGTTCAATCCAGATACAGAATTAGGAAGAAATAGTACCTATTAGAATATGAATAGTCCATCCGGTCACAACTGTAAAATTAAAACAATATGTTCCAACATGGAGCCCTGAAATGGATGAAACTGCCTTACATTCTAAAACCAGACACTTGCCAATTTTAGTATTAAAAGAGAGAACAACTTTCACCTTTAAATGACATAAAAATCACACTTTTTATAAATGCTACTGAACATGAGATGATGGTTTCTTTATATGTTCAATCTTCTCAGTGAGAATTGGCTTATTAAGCTTGGTATTGAGGCCAGCTGATAAATTACAATTCAAAGATAGAAATATTCATTCAAAATACCCTTTCTTTAAAAATTAATGTAATTTTTAGATTAATTACAAAAAAAGTGTGTAAAGGCAATGTTTATAGACAAAAGCCTCTTGGGTTGGCTCTAAGTCAAATGGATATACCTTGAATAATGTTCAGCCACTTCTGTTCTAAGAGTGAAAAAATTGTGTGAGTGATATTTCTTCTTAATTTGTAAGCAATGTGCACTCTCTCTCCTAACTAGGCTTTTCTACAACTGTTCCCACTACTTGGAAAGTCTCTCCATATAGCCTCTTTGTCTTAGTCCATTTGGGTTTTTATACCAATGTACCATAGACTGGGTGGTTTATAAACAACAGAAACTTATTTCTCACAGTTCTGGAGGATGCAAGTTCAAGATCAAGTGCCAGCATAATCTGATTGTGGTGAGGGGAGGGTCCTCTTCCTGGTTGCAGAAGGCTGACTTCTCACTGTAACCTCCCAGGGCCGAAGGGGGCAGGAGATTTTAAGAGGCCCCTGTTATAAGGCCACTAGTCCCATCATCAGGGCTCCACTCTCCTGATGTTCTCACATTGGGGGGTTAGGATTTCAACATCCGAATTTTGGGGGAGACACAAACCTTCAACCCATAATACTCTTCTAACTAGTCATTCTCTATAATGCCACATGGGATTGTCACCTGCTTTGGAAATATTTTCCTGGATTCCTAAGTCCAAATAACTCTTGATTTTGAGATAAGAGCTTCGGTCCTTATTTCACAATATTTAACTGCATGATCCTTTACAATTAAGAATTCTAGAAAATGAGGAAAATGGCTTGATGGCCTCAAATTTTTAATATTCTAATGAAATTATGACTCTATTGTAAATAGGGGCACAGATTTTTTCCTTGGCCAATCCCTAAAGTTATCTGAGCTATTCCACCTGTTCTCACCTGTACTCAGGTATCACTCAAGTTTTTATGCAGAGAGCTTAGAGGTCAAAGGAAAATAATATAAGATGATGGGTATTCCAGAGAAGTGATAAAGACAAAGTTATCTCTTAAGTAAAAGTGACACGTTAAAAAGAGAGCTGCACACAGGTTTTTCATATAGTAATTGGCACCACAGATTAAAGATTGATACATTTTCTCAGTCTAGAAATACTTCACTTTACGTATTAGACTAGAGGCCTGTTGCACGAAGAGATTCGTGCAATAGGCCTTCCTTTCCCCTAACTGCTGGCACCGATTTTCCTCCGGCACCTGGGACCCAGGCCTTCCCTCTGTCTGGGCTCTGCCAGAGCTGGCTCCGGGGCCGTGAGGCTTTCGCTGCTCCGCCGGCCTCGGGGCCTTTGCTGCTCCAGCCCCCAGGCTGTCAGACTTTGCTCCACTGCTTGGAGCCTACGTATGCAAATTAACCACCATCTTTGTTGGCAGTTAATTTGTATATCGCTCTGATTAGCCAATGGTGGGCTTAGCGAAGGTACAGTCAATTTAAATCTTTGTCTATTATGAGGTAAGATTCCATTCCTTCCGCTCCCCGCACACCCGCAAAAAAAAAAAAATGAACACACACACACACACACAAAACCACCTTTAGTGTCAGCATCCTTAGCTACTTCAAACAAGTAATACAATGATAGACACATCCTGGGAGAGAGAATAAAACTAGTTGATAAAGGGCATTTCAGGCATTTAAAATGTCTTAGAGATTTGGACAAATCTGACAGAAATTAAGTTATTTTCTGGAAGTGATCCAAATGTGAACTTTTGAAACTCAGAGGCATTTCAGAAATCTATATTACTGCTTGTCTGAATTGATTTGTCTAGTTGTGTGACCAGAGGTGGGATGATGTTAGACAGAGAGTTTCTGTCCCTGGTTCCACCCCCATCAGGAAACACTGAGCAGCAGGTCCCTTCACTGCTTCACAAAGCTGCAGTCTCCAGAACAAGACATGACTTATCTTCACACCTGTAATGGGTTAGTGTCAGCCCCACTGATTGGGGTTCACTGCTTGCCTGTCTACTGCTGTCTTGTTCAATTGAAAGCACACTGCTAGATTAAAAGGAAAATTTCTGGGATCGCACATAAGATCTACTCAGTGTCAGGAAATCTGAATCCCCCTGAATGGGATACAATTTCAAAGATAGATAAATCCTGATCCGAGATGAGGTTTATATATCTTGTGTCATGAGAGGTTATGCTTTCCCCAAAACTGTCAGCTGAACTGTAGATTCAGATTGTGTACAGGACAAATGGTTTCACATTTTCAAGTCTATGAAGTTGACAATTGGATGAGCAAAGCCCACATTATGCATAAAACTGGCTGAAATTCATAGGTATTTATTTGCACTTTTTTAAAAAGCTAAGTCATTCTTCAGCCTGATTAATGCATAAGTCTTGGTGCCCCTAACTCTTGGTAGAGGTGTTGTCATGGGTCTTCTCATCAAAGTGTGCCTCTCTTTTGTTTTTTTCTCTTGCTCTCTTCATTTGCACTCATTTAGAAAGCATGTGTTGCACATCCATTGTGTACCTTTCCCTGAAGACTTTCTCTTGCTGTCTCCTTCCTTCTGCTAATGCCCGTAGCATTGTTAGCAGCACCAGCCTCTGTCTTCACCTACCCCCTTTCCTCTAGCCACTGAGTCTTAGAAATAAGAGTGATGATCTTTGGTCTAGTAATTAAAGAATAGGAGGTATAATATAATGTTCCCAAATTTCTCTTATAGTGCTTAATCATTTATAATATTCACTGTTTGAATTTGACAGAAATAGATTTTTTTCAACTCTGATCTCATGCAACAGAAAAAAAGTCATATTTTATTACCCAGAATACTTTATGTCTATTGACCAAGCTATTTTACCAAGATAGAAAAGCATAAAGGCTCTGTACTAAAGTCTCTATTCTCAAATACTTGGAAATCTGTAAAATTGCAGAGGACTAAGCTGCTATGCCCACACATAAATTTGCACACTATTCTTATACAGATGTCTGCCCTAACACTACCTGTGTTCAAGTATTTAAGAAATTGGAAAGAATGAGACCGTAATCACTTCATCTATATATAAAAGCCTAAGTGACCATTATGACCAAACGACTGGAATGACCGGTCGACCAGTCGCTATGACATGCACTGACCACCAGGGGGCAGACGCTCAATGCAGGAGCTGCCCCTGGTGGTCAGTGCGCTCCCACAGCCAATCTGCGGCCAGCCAACCACCATGGTCCCTCCCCCCGGCTGGCTTCCTTGCTGCGTTCTATTGAAAGTCAGCCCTTGACGCAAGGGTTTGTCTTGCTCCCCTTCTATCCCTTCCCAGGGGGCCGCCTGCCCACTGCGGTGGTGGCAGTGCGAGGGAAGGAGGAGGGCAGGAGGCGGGAAACCATACGGTGGCGGGGTGCCCACAGCAGTGGCAGCATTCAACATCCGTTCCTTCTGCGCCCGGCCCTGCAACCATCGCCTCCTCTCCAGACCCCACCAGGGCCTTTGGACCCTGGGCTGGGACAGGGAACCAGAGGTGGGTGGCAGTGGGCACAACCCTTTTTCCAGGGGGGCTGAGGGCCAACTCCCTCCTCGGGGCCTGTGACCAACCTCCTGGGGTCCTCCTCCATTTCTCCCCGCCACCGGCAGGCTCTGATTGGCCCAGACCCCATCAGCCTGCCTGGATAGGCCCGGCCCTGATTGGCCCTGATCGCCGGCCAGGCTTACACACCCCACCCATGCATGAATTCGTGCACTGGGCCTCTAGTAATAAATAAGACCTAGGTGTCATGCAAACAAATCAGGTGTAGTTTGCAATGTTAGGGAGAAACTCTCGCCCTGGGTAGAGAAAGTGCAGGTTTTACAATGAAATGTTTTTAAATTCAGTCTCTTCATCAAGTAAAATGGATGACGAGGGAACGGGGCCTGCTCCTCTACCCCTCTGTCATACTGCACATCACATGCTGCGGAGGAAAGAAAGAGGTCCAGCATCAGAACCCATCAATTGCTAGAGTCAGGGAATCCATGGTGCCAGCATAGCAAGATCATCCCAATTCACAAGAGCAGACATCTCGAGAACTGTGCAGCAAGAAATGCAGGTTCCCCTTGCCCACCCACCTGGCAGCACCTCCGGCTTCTTTGCACTACACCCTTTGTCTGTTCTGCTGCTCTACAGGATTGAAAGCAACCTCTAGGTTGCTGTCTCCTGTACAAGCCCCTTGCTGAACACTCATGAATCCCTTTTTCTGTCATATTCTGATATTCTACAGGATGGATATCACACAGAGACAATCGCATCATGTATCAATTTTTCTTCACTATTTCTAGAAATGGCTGGACTCCAAGAATAAAGGAGACATGTGTTTCTATGTCTGTATGTGTGTGTGGTCTACAGTCTCGATTAAAAGGTAGCATCTATTATCTTGGGCCTTGGAAGAATTAAAAGTGAAATATTTCCATATTAACATCCTATTATACAAAGATGGCAATAAGGATTCTAGCCAGAGAGGGCAGACAAACAGTTCATGGAGGAGTTATGGTCCTGGGGAGGGGGGTTGGGGAGATGGAAGGCAGTACTTAGGGGGACAAATAATGGCTCATTTCAGGAACTGAAAGAATGTCAGTGTGCAGCTGAGTATAGCAAAGTCCAGAGGAAGAAAAGAAGGAAGAAATGAAGAGGGGGAGGGGGGAAGAAAGCACATAGTAAAATTGTTATTCATGTTAAGTTAACAATTCATTAAAGAGATTTAAAGTTACTCTGATATTTTAGTTAGCATAAAGAGTTATATGGGAATGCAAAGGATCCCTTAACTTTGATTTATATCTATGCTGCTTAAAAAAATTCTAGATTTTTCAGTATGAGTCATTTTGTTAAGGAGAAAGAAGAGGAGGTGTCAGAGGAGGAAGAGAAGGAGATGAAGTTCCTGATTTAACTATTTGGCTTCATGGCAATTTACCCAGATTTTATAAACTTTTCAAACTTATCAATACTTGCTGGAAGCAGTGGGCCTGTAAAGGTCTTTGCCATGAAGCTGGAACAATTAATTGCTACGTGACACAAAGCAAATGTCGGCCCTTTGTAGGAATCCTTTTCCTTCTGGGGAAGGAGATGCTATGTAATTTTCAATAACTTTCTGGCCTAATGGGCCCATGACTTCCTCTGGGAGAGAAAGAACAGAGATGATTAAATAAAATAGCTTAAAAATAGGGATTATGTTTATATCAGCCAGCAAAAAGTTAGTGATGATTAAATTAAGAATATAATTCTCTGCCAGGCATCTTAAAATATTCAACAATGGAATTCAGCCCAAATGACTTGGGAGGTTTGGGGTTTTTAGTTTTTCAATGTAAAACCTTATCTGTACATACTATGTGAATTTTAATTCAAAGTTGATAGAAATGGGAAAAAAACTGACTTAACAAAATATGCCTCCATTAGAATTTTATGTATCACAGATGACAAAGAAATGAAGAAGAGGCACTTTCTAAGATATATAAATAAAAACAATAAAAAGTAAAATGCTACATAATAAATGTAGAGATTGATAGATGACAAAAGAGCATTAAAATGTCTAGGAAGTGAGTCATTGCAGCCAGGCCTAGAAAAAACCTGGTACTAAAGTAACATACAAATAACTTCACACCCAAGATGCTTTACAGAATTATACTAAGCCCTTTAATAAGTTGCAACACCGTTTTCCTTATTAGCTGTCAATTTAATATTACTATTTTTAATATATTTTTATTGATTTCAGAGAGAAAGGGAGAGGGAGAGAGAGGTAGAAACATCAATAATAAGAGAGAATCATTGATTGGCTTCCTCTTGCATGCCCCACACTGGGGATCTAACCTACAACCTGGGATGTACCCTGACCATGAATTGAACTGTGACTTTCTGGTTCATAGTTGGATGCTAAAGGTGATACAAAAATATAAGGTATAGATCCCCCCACCCACTAAAGAAATTAATAGGCTGCTGAGGAGCAGCTACATGAGAAATGAGAATGTTAGTGTTTTCAAACACCAACTTTTACATGACAAGAAAACTAATCTAATTAGTCAAGTTGATTGCCTTTGAGCTCATAGCAGCAGTCAGTTGAAAAGACATTGAAAAAAACTGAGATAATCTTATCTGCCACACTAACAGAGTAGATTCCACTGGGTACACTTTCACCCTCTGTGGTGGTGATTGAGTTGACTGATGACCATGTTCACTTGGTCAGCCCTGGAGTGACACTAGGAAGACAAGACCTTAGCAACACTGAAGTCAATAGCAGCCTCACTGAAGGACATAGACTGAAGGTCACAGTAAACCTCCCAGTAACTACTCAGAGCTTTCTTGGGAGGTGCACGTAAGTCCGCACCTCCTCCTACTTCCCTTTGAGGTCCAAGGACTACAGGTCTGAGATTTATCACCATGAACCCACAGGCATGTCTTTGAGATTTATCCCTTTTTATGATGCGTCTGTTGGACGGCAAGTTTGTAGTTTTCTCTGAAACTGTATTAGCTTGCTAGGGATGTCATAAGGAAGTACTCGAGAGGGTGGCTTAAATTACAGAAATTTAATGTCTCACAGTTCTGGAGCCTAGAAATCGAGTTGGTTTCTTCTGTGGCCTCTCTCCCAGGTATGTGGATGGTCACCCTCTCTCTGTGTCTTCACATGGTCTTTCCTCTGTGTCTGTTCCCAAATTTCCTCTTCTTACAAGAACACAATGAGCAGATTGGATCAGGACCCACCCTAATGACCTCATTTTAATTTAATTACCTCCTTAAAGAGCCTATCTCCAAATGCAGTCACATTCTGAGGTATTTGGGGGTTAATACTGTTTTAGTGAGCTCAGTTTCCATAAAAAATACTTCAGAATGGGTGGCTTAAACAATAGAAATTGATTTGCTTATAGTTCTGGAGACTAAAAGCCCAAGATCAAGGTGCCAGTCCATTTGGTGTCTGGTAAGAACTCTCTCTTTAGGTTGTAAATGCTGTCTTCCTGTGCCCTCACATGGCATATATAGCAAGTAGCTCTTCCTTTTCTTAAAAGTTCACCAGCCCTATCAGATTAGGTCTCCATTCTTTTGACCTCATATAACCTTTGTCATCTCAGAGGTCATAGCTCCAAATATAGTCATATTGAGAGTTAGGGCTTCAATACATGAATTTTGGGGTACACAATTTCATCCATAGCAGACTTGACCATACAAGTTGGTGGGGTGCACAGTTTAACCCATAATGGCAATATTCTGTTATTAAAAGAACCCTCCTATGGCCATTTCTACCTTTGGTTTTGGAGGAGTGCAAGAAAAAACACTCAGGGAAGCTCCCCAAAATTGGTGCTCCAGTAGGTACAGATGTGCTACCAAGAATAGCATGTACAAGGTTGATGTTTTTTGTTGTTGTTTTTCAAGAAGGAGACATTTCAATATCCCATTCCAATGCTTAAAGCATTTAAGAAGACTGAGATTCTGTGACTGTCCATCAGGAAAGAATGACAGAAAATGACCATTATGGCAATAAACAGACTGCAAGGTGTCATAGAGACAAGCTTCACAGGTAAGGCTAGGTAATAATAACATTGGGCACTCATGGAAACATTCTTAAAAAATCCCATCACTAACACTTAATGAGATTTTTAGAATAAAATGCTCTAGTGCCATCCTTCTTTTAAGTTACACATCAGAAGAGTTAGTACAGGTCTCTTACACTATGGTGGAGAAGCGGTTCTCATCAGAGTGTATCCTGCTTAAAAAGAGAGAGAGAGAGAGAGAGAGAGAGAGAGAGAGAGAGAGAGAGAGAGAGAGAGAGAGAGAGAAATGACTTACAGAAAATTATAAAGTAAGATATAAGTATTAATTGATTGATATTAATCAGACTGTGTGTGTGTGAGTCTGTGACCACATAAATATAGATAAAATCACTTAAGATAATGGCAGAGACTAAAGCAGTGGTTCTTAACCTTCCTAATGCCGCTACCCTTTAATACAGTTCCTCATGTTGTGGTGAACCCCAACCATAAAATTATTTTCGTTGCTACTTCATAACTGTAATTTTGCTACTGTTATAAATCATAATGTAAATATCTGATATGCTATATGTGTTTTCCAATGGTCTTGACCCACAGGTTGAAAACCACTGGTCACTAAAGGAAGCAATGTTACCCCAGGGGCATATTTAAAGGATAGAACACTACCCTTTGTGTAAGTTCTGACACATGGGACTACAGGTCAAGGTTCTTGTTTGCCTCACACACAACACACATCTGTTGGCCGACTCTAAACACTGGGCCAGTCATCCCAGAAGGAAAATTACTTTAGGACTGTCCTGGGGACCACTCCCAAACTCTGCTTCTCCAGAGTCCATCCACAGGCGCCCACTTCTGGTGCTAACGCCACACAATGTCCATAGCTGATTGCTTTCTTCCTGACCCTTATTTTTCTATTCTCTATCCTGACAGTTGATGAGAGGAGGAAAACTTAATTAGAGATGATCCTAGGCCAGTGATAGTGGACCTTTTAAGCTCGGCGTGTCAGCATTTTGAAAAACCCTAACTTAACTCTGGTGCCGTGTCACATATAGAAATTTTTTGATATTTGCAACCATAGTAAAACAAAGACTTATATTTTTGATATTTATTTTATATATTTAAATGCCATTTAACAAAGAAAAATCAACCAAAAAAATGAGTTCGCTTGTCACCTCTGACACGCGTGTCATAGGTTCGCCATCACTGTCCTAGGCCCTCCCTTTGTTCTGTGTATTCCTGATATTAACACATTTCGTACCGCATAGAAATCTCTAAGACATACGCCAGGGACTGCACATTTTTGGGCAAACTGCACGTTATTTAAATCATCATAATGCGCTTTAGGTGTTGTTTTTCAATAATTATAACATTTTTATTTACAAAAACAATTAAACAATTAAAGTTCCTAGTACTTTTTTAACGTATGGTACTGCGTAAAACATTTTCCTCTATGAAGAGGGACCAAACAAAATTTACAAAGTATCTAGATTCGCTCCTTTTTCCATGGGCGTGAAAAACGAGAACACTCGTGAGCGGTCCTTAACAGATGGCGCGCGAAACACGAGACAACTCCTGAGCGGTACGAAAGGTGTTAAGGTATGAGGAATGACAAACAACCTTGATGAGAACTTGGGAACGCTTTGCAAACTCATTGCACTGACCCTGTATGTCTAACTTAGACTGGTATGCATGTTAATTACTAATTACATGGACAAGTCAACAGCAAAAATAATTCCCAGGCACGCCTATGTCATTAGAATCAATCACCCAGGGTTCTAATCTCATTGTATATAAGCTATTCTCCAGCCTGCCTGAGTTTCAGTCTGTACTTAAACAATACTTTGTATTTACAATTGGCTTCCAACACTTGGATTTTCAGAGCTCCTTTGAGCTCCAAAGACAGAGGCTTAGACTCATCACTTTGCCTCATATTTGTCAAGTAGAATAGCCTATTACAGTTTCCAACTTTAGGCCTTGGAACCTAATCTCTGGCTGGAATCTATTAGTGGTCATGGAAAAGGGGGGTATCAAAAAGTTACTTTGGTGTTTAATATTAATATCTTCCTATATATAGACAATTCCAACATCCTAAAAATAACCTAGGGATTGGCATATAAGGCTTATGATATAAATGATGGCCGTCAGGAAAAGCGGTTAAAATTGGAGTGGCTAAAAGACACTGTTACATAATTGATCCTGTTATAGATGAATTTGACTGGTATTTATTCATTCTCCTCCACCAGCTTGACAAGGTTCTAGAAGTACAGAAATAATGGGCAATTCATGTTTCACCTTGCTTGTGGTCTTCAACAAAAGAATTTGGTATTTTTTCTCTAAACTCCATGGTTAAGGTTACAATTCTCACCTTTAAATATCCGTTTTGAAGGAACGAGGGTGCATCTCCTTGTAGAATGATACCTTTTTACATATTTTCTTATTACTTCAGCTATCCAAATCAATGACCACAGAAGCTTAAAATTGGTAAGATTCAGATTTCTTCTGGTTATCCAATGGATTCAGAGAAGAGAGATTTCATCCTCAACTCAGAAAAAAACAAACATGGAATTTTAAATGTTGGCAGTGTGAGAAATTTGAAAGCAAAAACAAATTTGAAAGCATAAACAAACAGCCAAAAAATCCCAAGTAATAGAGAATATATGAACAATGTGAATTCTAATGTTTAATAACATGCATATCATCTAATGGATTTTTAAAAAAATATATTTTTATTGATTTCAAAGAGGAAAGGAGAGGGAGAGAGCAATAGAAACATCAATGATGAGAAAGAATCATTGATTGGCTACCATCTGCATACCCCAAACTGGGGAAAGAGCCCGCAATCTGGGCATGTGCTCTGGCTGGGAATCAAATTGTGACCTCCTGGTTCATAGGTCGACACTGAACCACTGAGCCATGTCAGCCATGCTAATGGATACTTCTTGAAACTAAGTGGAAGCATTTTGAAATGGTGATTCTTACTGTATTGTGTGTGTGTGGAATAAATATATATTATAGCTAGTTTTTCTTCATTGGGAATCTATTCACGTTTCTCTATTACTTTCCATGGTACAAATTATGTCCAAATATGTTATTGATGATATGCTAATTTGACATGTTAATACAGATTAAATACTTTGATACCTACAAGTGTCTTGATCACTGATATGTCCCTGAGCACATAGTTGAGAACATACAGATGTGTGAGTGCATGAATGTGTGTGTTCAAATAAATGAGCATTTACTTTGGCATATACGACAGAACACCCACATTATAGTGAAACTAGAGGCCCAGTACATGAAAAATGCACTGGTGTCCCTCAGCCTGGCCTGCCCCCTCTCACAGTCCAGGAGCCCTCAGGGTTGGGAGGTGACTTGGCGATCAGGGGAAGGTGATGCCCCATCACACCTCTGCTGCTGCCACTGCCACTGCCAGGAGCACAAGCCTCAGCAGGCCCTGGTTACCTGAGCCTGACGTGTCCCTAGCCAGCTGGGCAGCCACCATCCGAGTCTTGCCTGTGCCTCGGGCCGGCCCTGGGCGGCTGGGGACCTAGGGGACTCTGGAGGCAGCTGTGCGGGGCGGGCCTGGCCTTGCCACGTCTGCTGCCCTGGTGGGATTGAGGGGGCTGGGTGCCGCCATCTTGTGGCTGTGGGCATTGCCATCTTTGAGGGCAGGGCAGTCAATTAGCATATTCCCTCCTTATTGGCTGTGGGTGCCACCATATTTTTGACGGTGTGAGGGTCAATTAGCATATTCCCTCTTTATTAAATAGGATGTTCAACATTCATGATTATCCAGCCTGCACTGTACTTCCCTAAAGTAAATAACTCAAAATCAAAACAAAACACACATATGCACAAAATGCTTAAGAGAAAAGAAATTTGTCCAGATGGTGAATGAGAAAGGTTCTCCTCACCTATCTGCTCAGCCCCAGTGCTTCTCAAAAATGCCTTGGTTCTGGTTGTGTCATCATGATAATGTATCCTCACTGTGTCCTTTACCTACAGAACCCTGGTTAATCCAAAGTCCCTGGCTTCTCACTTAGTAGAAGAACTCAGATCTTCACATTCCACTAATGCCCTCAGAGTTTCAAGTAATGGGGAAATCTTGAGATGCATTACCAAGAGGACAAAACCTTGGAATGCCCTAAACCCGAGCTTTGCTTTTTATTAGAATGTTGATGTAACTTCTTTGATTCTTTTTTCATGAACATATGATAAAAATGACCAAACAAAAACAAATTTGAAAGCACAAAAGAACATTAAGTTAACAAATAATTATATCATTTTGTGTAGCTATTGCTGCATAGGTGAATTATTTATATTAAATGATGTCAACTAAAGTTATTGCATAATGATACTTTTAAAATCATAATGTTTCATTTAAAAGAATTTTACAGACCATAATGTACAATAAAAATGACACTAGAATTTAAATTTTGCTAATTGTGGGTAATGACATTCACTTAATACCACATTTATTTTATATCTGTACCTCAGGATTGCATACTATGCCTCATACATGTTAATTGTTTAATAAGTGATTCACAAATCATCTAATTTTCTAGCTTTTCAAACATAATTAGGCATATTAACATATATGAGTTTAGCTTATTATCAATTAGTTATGCAAATTGAAGTATGGATTATTCTACATAAAGCTAAGTATTTTTTAATAGTGCACAATACCTCTAATTTCACTATACCTCTCTTTAATTTTTCTAAAATGTTATCACCTTTCTGAATTGTCCTATCTTAGAACTCTAGTAAAAATATAACATACATTTAAATCTGCTTTTATTAACTGGCCTTAAAACAATCAATTTTACTTTTTATCCTTAGAAATGTCTTACAGTCTTTTGTATTGACATAGTTTATAAAAACAAACCTTGATATATTACTGGACTCACAAGTAAATGACTGGGCCAATTTTGATAAGACCCCATGTAGATACTCCTTCCCCAGTGAAATTATTTAGATACCTGATTAACTCAATCCCCCTGAGATGGGCTACAAGAACTCTTCAGAGGAAATAAAGTCTTAATTATATGTATATTCTGATTAGGCCAACATGTAAATCCTGGTTGAATACAGAAAACCTAAGGTTAAACCTGGGAAGCTAAAAGAATTTCATTTTCCTGTTCAGTAGTTCACTAATGACTATGCAGTCTCTTTTAAAATAATATTTGAAATATCTCTATCACAACAAATACTGCAGATAAATTAAAGCAAATTATTTATTTTGTCAACTGCTTTTTGTATGACAGGCTTTTCTCTAGAGTTGCTCATTTCCATGTCAAAGGGAAAATATTATGCATCACTAAAATAAACAGAGCATTTTAAAAGTATCATCACTCAACTGAAAGAATTGTCACTTTTAAAAACAATGTCGAGCTTCTATTCCTGTTGTAATAATTGCCAATCAGTTCCACTGGCACTTGACTGGAGGTAAATGATTGCACAATACCTTTAGGACAGGGTAAAGGCATAACCTCATCCACATTGAACAGCTTGGAGTGATCAGGGACTCTACACAAACAATTTGACTTTTAATTAATTTTTAATTAATTTAATTTCTCATTTATTCATTTTAGCATTTCTTATAAAAAGGCATTTTAATCTCCATACTGTTGAAGGAAGACTCTCAGATAACTTCCAGTGATCCCCACTGTCCTAGTATTCATATCCATGGGTAATCATCTCCACCTGAATGGGGGCTGGCCTACAGAGCTGATGGGATGTCCCTTCCATGCCAACATATCCTAAGGCAGCAATTTCACCCGTACTAACACACTCACTCCTTTGCTGGCTCTGCTGAGGCAAGCAACCCAGCTGGAGAGGCCCCTGTAGTCTGGAACTGAGCAAGGCCTGCAACCAGTAGGGAACTGAGATGCTTAGTTCAACAACCGTCAGAACCTGAATCCTCCCAACAACCACAGGAGCTTGGAAATAGATCCTTCTACAGTCAAGGCTTCAGATGAGGCCCTAGCCCTGCCTGGCACTTTGAATGCAGTCCTGGAGGTACTCAGAACACAGAAGCCAGCTAAGCTGTGCCTGGCCGTCTGATCCATTAATAACGTGAGAAAATAAGGGAGTGTTGTTTTAAGGCACTAAATTGTCTTAATTTGTTGAACAGGAATAGACAACTAATACAATACCTGACAATATACCCTGGTTTTATTTGGATTATATAACTTATTGATGGCTTGCTCATAAATATTTCAACTACAGTTATCATGTTACAACCACATTTTCATTGAAAGACACAAAAGGTAAAGACTTTGCAGGCAAACAGAGCTGAATGTAAAATCTGTGTGTTTATGCAAAGAATTTAAATTCTTGTGGCTTCAGGTTTCTCACCTCTAAAAGGGGTGATATTATTCTTACTTCAGAGAGAAAATTTTAGGAAGTATATGAAGTTACTCTGTGTTCACTAAACAGGTTATATAAAATCATCACTATTAAAATTCTAAAAAATATAATCCGTGAATTTTAAGATATTTTCCTTATTTCTGGCCACTCTGCCATTCTGCCATATGATTCATTATTTTCAGCACAACCTATTGCCCTAAATGTTAATCCCTAGCAGTTTCTGTTTATTTGGTCTTTAACATGCATAATGCTACATTTTAAATGTGCTCTGAAGATGAAAAAGAATGCCTTTTTCATATCGTATATGGCATGCCCAATGTAATACTTAAGCAAGTTGCTAAGTCAATCCTGCAAAGCAGTAAAAAGAATGCTCACTGGCTTTAATAAATGCTAAGCACTGAAGGCAAGTTCTTCATGAGGAAATCCAATATTTTCCCCCCAAAAGATCAAAGAAAAGCAATGACTCACCGCTTTTAGAACATTATAGAGGGCGGAGTAAAATTAGGTTTACAGTTGTGAATATGAAAAACACAGAGTTTATTTGTGTATTATATTTATTAATTATTGTATTATTTTCCATATGAACAACTGTAAACCTACTTTTGGCACACCCTGTATTTACGATTGAAATTATATGCTTTTAAAGTTATTTTTTACTTTTTTTATCTGAACTAACAGAATCTTATATTTACTTTATATTAAAGGTGGTCAGATGATGGTTTTGATCTGTAAAAAAAAGAATAAAGGGGAAGAATTACTTTTGCACCATAATCTTTTGATTTCGGTAACATAAAACTGAGGCTATACATTCATCAGTGTGAACAGTTGTTTTTATCTGGATTTTATCGGGGTGCAATAAATAAAATATTGAAAACTATAAAAGTTTGTTCCCAGATATTTCTACAAGACACAAACATGAAAGTATATCATTGTCATAATAAAAGTAACCTTAAATTCCACCCAACAGAAATGCTTGGAGCTGAGCATTGAATTACTTTAGGCTGTGTTTTGAAATGTGCAAGAAATACATTTCCTTTAATAGCAAAGTTACATTTAAACTATTAAGACCCTAGGGATGGTTTGAACAAAGTCTTGTGAACAAGGGATTGATGGAAAGTAACGTGAAACTCAAAGAAACGTAGACATTTAAGGAAGGTTGTGGATTTTCCTTTGTTGCAGGGCTCATGGCATTTATTTATTCTGGGAATGCTTTGTTGCAATCCTCCCCACAGGCAGAATGTAAAATATAAAATCTGAGGTAGACTTGCAATCAAGAAGTTATTCTTCATTTAGACATTCAGGTGTTTAGCTCTTACTTTAGGCCAAGTGCTGTGCTAAGCACTGCAGATGGAGCATGGAAAGCAGCGCTGGCCCATCCTTCATTGTGTTTCTCTGCAGCCAGGAAGTCAGATATTGGACAAGTGACAACATGGAAAATGAGCATCATCAAAAGGAGCAGAAAATATTAGGGGATGGGAAAAAAAGAAAGAACAGCTACATTTACTGAGCACTTACAATGAGCTATGCGCACACAGCCCCACTTGCCCCTTCAGGTACCACACTGCTGCACTAACGTGGGGAGGGCATCAGGGGTAACTGCCCAGAAGAAGTCACTTTAAAAGGATGAGAACAGCTGGGCAGTTAATGGGACTGAAATAGAGGGCCATTCCAGGAAGAGAAGACAGCATGAGAGAAGGTCCAGGCAAAACACAATAGAATGCCAGCGAGAAGTTCATTTGAAACACCTCTGCAGACGCAGAGGAAGAAGGGTGTGGGGAGGGAGGTGGGGGGTGTACACATGCTGGGGAGGATGGTGGTGTGGAAAAGGGAGCAGCTGGAGTTAAGACCAAGTGGGTTTTCAAAGGTCTTCCTCTCTTTTCTGTTTTTTTTCCTAAGAACCACGGGAAGCTGCTGACATCATCTGATGTGTATTTTAAAAACCTGACAATCCACAAATTATTAGGATCTGTTCAACTCACAATTTCCCAGCTAAATGAGCTGTGACTCTGACAGGGACAGAAATACCATAAGCTTCAGATTTCCACACAATTAAATGATAGCTTCCCAGTCAAAAGTCAGTTTTCTCTGAAATAACAGCAATAACAACAGTGGCTAACACTTATTAAAGATTAATTTATACCAAACACCTTGATGAATATGGCCCAGAAATCATCCATTTAATCTTTAGCACAATGCTATGGAAGAGATACTATTATTATTTTCAGTTAATGGATAAAAACTTGAATATTACTGATATTTTAAAAAACTTGCCCAGATTGAAAAAGATTAGTAAATGATCATCCTGTTTTGATATGCATGGCATCTGCTGCCTCCAGGGAAGCCATTGCTTTGATCATTCCATATTATAATGTTGACTTGTTGCTGCCATTATTATTAAACTCATAGACTGCCAAATATACTATCTTCACCAGCAGCATGCATTTTCATAAAGGAGAATAGCAGCATATTGCTTGCTATGTTTGTGTCCCCTGCAGCAAGTCACAGTTTCATAATTGCTGAGTTCATATTGCATTTAATGTGTTTTGCATATCACTGTCACATAATGTTATGTCTGCAACATAGCATAAGACAATTATCCAGTCAGATGCTGCCTTGAGAATATTTGCAGAACTATAATATCAAGAGAATGCAATCATCCATTAACACATTAACCAATGCAGCACAATGTTATGACTCTAGTTACGGCTTTACCACAAGAGAGCTTCTGGCATAATGAAATCATCGTAAAAAGGAAAAATGGATTTTATACTATATGAACAAGTGGAGTCTTCATTTTTAACAGTAAAAGAAATATGCTTGTACAAAGGTGTTTTCTAGCAAAAACACCCATTTTGCTCTGGCCCGGTGGCTCAGTTGGTTGGAGCGTAGTGCTGGACACCAAAAATGTTGAGGGTTCATTTCCAGGTCAGGACACATGCCTAGGTTGCAGGTTCGATCCCATGTGAGAGGCAAGTAAGGGAGGCAACCAATCAATCTTTCTCTCATATTCATATCTCTCAGCCTCTCTCTCTCTTCCTTCCTCTCTCTCTCTAAAAATCAATAAACATATCCTCAGGTGAGAATTAAACACACACACATACACACACACAGACACACGACAAAGAACACCCATTTTTCTCATTAGGGAAATATTATGAGAAGAATTTCTCATCGTGTGATATATGAAAGCCATGTAGATTTTTATAAGCTTAACCTGGATTTTTTAAATGTATTAATAGTAGTCTTTTTGCCAAAAGGAGGAACCAGTTACGGAAGAATACAATGTAAATAAAGAATAATCCCTTTTCTATCTGCCAAGCTGAAAGAAAGGCTTTAGATTTTATGGGAAATATTTAACATTCATTATTGTTCAATGTATGCAATAATATCATATTTGAGCAAGTGGCTCTAAATAAATAAACTTGAAAGGAATGTTTAATTACCACATAATTCTAAGAGCATGTTATTTGCAATGATATGAAGGTTAAGTAATAACAGTCTTAAGTTATATTTTGAGTACAAGAAACATAATTTTTACATTTAAATCTCATCCATTTAAAGCATCTGCATATTATAGCCAAATAATAAGAGGAAACTGGCAAAAGCAAACTTTATTAACCTTCTTAAATAATCTCTGTACATTTTTTTAGATTATATACGTTTAAAATAGGATAGGTATAATTAAATCGTGGATCCTAGTTAATTGAAGTAAAATTACATAAGTAAAAAGAAAAATAACTCATCTGTTTATTGCTTATTTTTCTCCTTTTGTGAATCATCTCTGTATTTTACTCAGTTTTCTACTTTGAAGCTATTTTTTTACATCGCATTGATCACATATTAAGAGTATATATAAAGAATAGAAAGACTTTGTCATATATATTGCAAAAACTTCTCAGGTTTTTATTCAACCTTCAGTCAACCTTCATTTTGTCATACAGAATTATCTTTAATAATGTTTTAAAATTTTTATGTAGTCATAATTATATATATATATATATATATATATATATATATATATATATATATATATATATATGCGCCCAAGTGACCGAATGACCGATCAACCGGTCGCTATGACACACACTGACCACCCAGGGGCAGATGCTCAACACAGGAGCTGCCACTGGGTGGTCAGGGTGCTCTCACAGGCAACCTCTATAGCCAGTCAATCTCCCACAGTCCCTCCCCCCGGCTGGCCAACCTCCCATGGTAAACTCCCGCTGGCTGGCCAGCCCTGATCGGCCCTGATTGCAACTAGGAGAGATGGCCCCAATCAGCCTGATTGCTGGCCAGGCTGAGGGACCCTACCTGTGCACAAATTTGTGCACCGGGTCTCTAGTATTAAATTAATTTCCTATTATTTGAAAAGCCTTACCTTACTGAAGATTATTTTTAAAAAAACCTTACATGTATATTTACTGTATTTTATGCCACTTTTAAACATTAACATTAATTTCATAGAAAGTGGGAAGTATAATCCAGTTTTCTTCCTTCCATCCTTTTTTCATTCCCCCTTTCTCCCTCTTTCTTTGAATTTTATTTCAAACAGCTATGCCATCATCCCAACTGTATTTATTATTAAGCAATTGATATTTCTTTCTTTATTTGTAATTCCACTAATAACATGGTTCTTTATTATGAGCTCTCCATTCTGTTCCATGACCTGCCTGCCTGTTCCCTGTGCCAATATCACTATCACTCTAGATGGCTTGCTAAAGACAACACTGCCAAGAGCCAACTCCCTGAAAGATACATTTGCTAAAGGTCCAATTCACTTAATTGACCAATTTACTAAAACTGTATTTCTCAGATAGGGGGCCTAAGAGAGCTCTGTGGATCCATGACCCAGGCACTGGGTCTATAGAAGATCCTTTTCAGCTTTCTTTTCTCAAACTCCTCTCCTCTCTGCTCTTAAACCTGCCTGCTTCCTGGTTTAACGTTTATTGATAATAAAAGTATTTTCTTTCTCTGCAACCTTTGTGGAAAGGTTTTCTGGTTTGGGAGTTTTTGCTGTTAGTTATATTTCCCCAATACATGCCACTGAATCAATTCCTTCCTCCAACCTTTACTCTTCTGATCATTTTCTAATATTTATTCAGACATACAATTCAGAGTTATTTTCTGGAGTAAAAAATTAAAAGGACTTGTAGATTCAGATTGAGTTTAAATTTAATATAAGTATTAGACTTAAGATTAATGTTTTTGTAGCATTGGAATTAATATCAAGAAGGTAATTTTTTTTTTTTTTTTGCATTTTCCCCTTTTCTTTGCCCCAATAGTCTATAGGTTTCCTTTAATAGATTCTGGTATTCTTGTTAAATGTATACCTATACATTTTATGAGTAACTGATTTTGTTTTGTTTTGAAAATATTTTTATTGATTTCAGAGAGGAAGTGAGAGGGAGTGAGAGATAGAAATATCAATGATGAGAGAGAATCATTGATCAGCTGCCTCCTGCACGCCCCCTACTGGGGATCAAAACCCAGGCATGTACCCTGACCAGGAATCAAACACTTGACCTCCAGGTTCATAGGTCAATGCTCAACTACTAAGCCATCCTGGCTGGCTGATTTTTATTCTTTTAATTTTATTTTTTTAATTTTTTAATTAAATCTTTATTGTTCAGATTATTACAGTTGTTCCTCTTTTTTCCCCCTCATAGCTCTCCTCCACCCAGTTCCCACCCCACCCTCTACCCTTACCCCTACCACTGTCCTCATCCATAGGTGTACGATTTTTGTCCAGTCTCTTCCTGCGCCCTCACACCCCTTTCCCCTCAAGAAGTGTCAGTCCACTCCCTTTCCATGCCCCTGGTTCTATTATATTCACCAGTTTACTCCGTTCATCAGATTTTTTATTCACTTGATTTTTAGATTCATTGTTGATAGATATGTATTTGCTGTTCATAATTTTTATCTTTACCTTTTTCTTCTTCCTCTTCTTAAAGAATACCTTTCAGCATTTCATATAATGCTGGTCTGGTGGTGATGAACTCCTTTAGCTTTTTCTTATCTGTGAAGCTCTTTATCTGACCTTCAATTTTGAATGATAGCTTTGCTGGATAAAGTAATCTTGGTTGTAGGTTCTCGGCATTCATCACGTTGAATATTTCTTGCCACTCTCTTCTGGTTTGCATGGTTTCTGTTGAGAAATCAGCTGACAGTCGTATGGGTACTCCCTTGTAGGTAACTGACTGTCTTTCTCTTGCTGCTTTTAAGATTCTCTCTTTGTCTTTTGCTCTTGGCATTTTAATTATGATGTGTCTTGGGGTGGTCCTCTTTGGATTCCTTTTGTTTGGGGTTCTCTGCGCTTCCTGGACTTGTAAGTCTATTTCTTTCACCAGGTAGGGGAAGTTTTCTGTCATTATTTCTTCAAATAGGTTTTCAATATCTTGCCGTCTCTCTTCTTCTGGTACCCCTATAATTCTGATGTTGGTACGCTTGAAGTTGTCCTAAAGGCTCCTTACACTATCTTCATATTTTTGGATTCTTTTTTCTTTTTGCTTTTCCGGTTGGGTATTTTTTGTTTCTTCATATTTCAAATCTTTGACTTGATTCTTGGGATCCTCTTGTCTGCTGTTGGATCTCTGTATATTATTCTTTATTTCAGTCAGTGTATGCTTAATTTCTAGTTGGTCTTTTTTCATATCCTCCAGGGTCTCACTAAATTTATCGGCGGTTTCCATAAAATTCTTGAAAAACCTTATAACCGTGGTTTTGAACTCTATATCCAGTTGTTTGCTTTCCTCCATTTCTGTCATTTGTGACCTGTTTCTTTGTCTTCGCATTTTTTATGCTTCCCTGTGTTTATAGAGTGGCTTAGTGTGCTAGGTGTCCTATAGGGCCCAGTGACTCAGCCTCCCCAATTACCTGAGGTGGACACTCTTGGTGAACCCTTTGTGGGCTTTGCGCACAGTCTTGTTTTAGTCTTGTTGTAGTTAAGCCTTGGTTGTTGTAGTTATCACTGGGAGGAATTGTCCTCCAGGCCAATTGGCTTTGAGAATTAGCTGTGTCTACAGTGGGAGAACTTCTGTGCTGAAGATACCCTTCTGGGGCAAGACTTGCTTCAGTGGGGCTTTGGTGCTCACTGAATCTGCCCCCTGAGTGTGTCCCTTATGGATCTGAGGAGTTGTAATCTGGATGGTCCCACTCTGAGCACTGGGTACACTGGCTCTTGGATCTAAGGAGGTGCTAATTTAGCCTCTGCCTGAGGCTACCCAGCAGGAGCTATGAAGAGACCTGCAGATTCCCCTTGCTTTTTGGGGGGTTTGGAGGTGCCCAGATGAGGCCCAGCTGTGAAGCAATGCAAGCTGCTGTGGGGCCTTGGGCCTTCTCTTGGAAGTGCTGGGTTTGTCTGGCCCAGCTGCAATTTGTTAGGTAATTTTAAGATTGCAAAGGGCCAGGGCATTCATATGCAAAAGTTTCTGCCACAGGCTAGGTGGGATGGGGTCTCAGAATCAACAGGGTGGAGCAAGCAGCTATGGCTGATCCTCAGCCCTGCCCTAAGGGGCCCCGCATCTCAGTGTCCCAGTAATTGCTGCAAGCACCTCTGAGGGAAAGCCGCCCTCAACTTCCGAGTTCTGCCTGCTGCCAGACAGTCCAGTTTCTTCCTGTATGAGTCCTGGGTCCCCAGGGACTTCCCGGAACTGGAAGTTCAGAGCAGTCGGGAGCTTGTGATTCCCTCCCGATTCAAAAAGACAGCCGTGTCCTCAGGTGTCAGGCCTTTCCGTGCGCTCGAGCCTCCGTACCTCTGCACTTTACTTCTGCAGCTCCTCTGAGTCTCAGTGTGCTTTTCTCTTTCCTTCTAGTTGTAGAATTTCCACTCAGCCAGCCTTCCTGTAGTTCTGGATGATGTCCGTTTTATCTTTTCATTGTATTTTTGAAGTTGTTGTGGAAGGCAGCACTTTCTGGTGTTTACTTATGCTGCCATCTTGGTTTTTCCTGATTTTGTTTTTAAATTAAATTTGTAGGACATTTTTCTCAGTAACTGAGATCTATAAAATACTATATATTTAATATCTAAATATAAAAATATATATTTTTAAATTTTATGTTTATTTTTATAACATATTGGTAAACTGAGACAAAAAGTGAACTGATTTTACTACATATTTGGATATAGAAAATATATCTATGAAATTCTCTCTCCTTATTACATATCCTACCTTCATAAACAGCTCTCTTCATTCTTTTTTTTATTATGAGAGTGAAGGACCAGTGAATTAAAGGAGCAAAAGGATTATTCAAAGAATATATTAACCCTGAGAAGTAAAATTTTATTGGATTTTACATCCACTTCTAAACATCCAACATCATAAGGAAAGTAATGAGGACCAAAATGAGAGACTTTTTTCTGTGCACAAAACAGTCTCTTCTGCTTGGAAACAACAGTACATACTGTACTACCTAGATTGAAACAGATTTAGGATTAGTGGTGGGCGAAAACTGGCAAGTTTTCCTTCGTATGAATCTTGCTGACAACATAGCAGATTTCATTATTCTGAAGAGGAAAAAAAGGCCTTGAAACTTTCTGAAGCAATCGAAAAATGATATTTATGACATTTCACCCAAATTAATTATTGTTGCTGTAACAGGCAGTTCACTTTGAATATGTGGAAAATTAAATTGCTTGATCACATCCTGTAGTATTATGGTTTAGCTTTCCTCTAACTGTAAATGCAGAAAAAATTAGTTATTCAATTTTGCATTTTACTTTTCATTTAAAATCATTTGTAAGATTTTTTTGATAGACATACCCAAATTATGTATTCCAATGCAACCTGGCACCTAAGTAGGTTTTCCTATTCCTAACTACACTGAGAAGTCCTATTTTCTTTTTCTTTTTTAAAATATATTTTATTGATTTTTTACTTTTTATTGCCAGTATCTGTTTCTAGCTGAGAATAATTAATTTTGTTGGAGCTCATGTATCTCTGTTGAGAAGTTACAGCTGTAAAATGAGAGCATAGAGGCAATCATCTAAAAGTGATGATAGCCACATGTATGGCTTTCATTTCAGAAATGATATTGTCTCCTTAGGGTTTCTAATGGAATCCATTCAATACATAGGAAAAGTCAGCCACACACCACACAGGCACATATGGATATATTTGCATTTTTTATGGGCCTTATTTATCTAGGAACCATTTTATAACATCCTACTTGGTGGTTTTGTGTGTGTGTGTGTGTGTGTGTGTGTGTGTGTGTGTGTGTGTATTTCTGCATTTCTCTAGGCATTCCATTCAGTATCCCCCTGTTGTTGTTTATTATTTTTATTTTAGGGGTTTCCTTAACTACTTCTCTAAACAACAACAACAACAAAAAGGTAATAAAGGGAAGTTGTAACTGTTTTTCATTTCATCAACATACAACACTGAAGTGGCTTTAAACATGGAAGGAGCACTGGCTGGGTAGCTCACCTGGTTGGAGCATTATCCCAATACACCAAGGTTTCAGGTTCCATCCCAGGTCAGGGCACATACAAGAGGCAGCCAATGAGTGAGTGGATGAGTAGAACAACAAATTGATGTTCTCTTTCTTTCTCTAAAGTCAATAGATCAAAATTTAAAAAATAAAAACATGGAAGGAAATACCACTTTTATACCAAAATACCCAATTTTCAGCAATGCATACTTAATTGAAGCAAGGAAAGGGAAACAATTTCACCCAGCTCCATGACCTGTGCTGTAATCTTACACAGTTCTCTTGAGCTCTGATGATCTTTAAACTTCCTAATCACAGATTTGTGCTGCATTTTCTTTGGTGTTCCCCTTTCATTTGTATCCCGAAAATGATCGAAAAGGAGAATTTTAACTACCTGTTACTTTCCAGATAGCCATAATTGTACATTTGCTTACTGGGGATATGCTGTGCTATTTAGGGATGTAAAATGCCTACTTAATAAAAGAGGGCATTGCAATTCTGATTCAGAAAGCAATTAATTATAAATGAAAGAGAAAGCAAAGTGTGCCAAATACATCTTATTTCATTCTATAAACATAATAAGCCAGAAAGATAGACATGACGGTAATTATGCCCTGTTGTTATAGTGCTACTCCCTTGAGCTCTATTACCCTGAGAGATGTCACACATGCAGAAGGGTGGACTCCATGATGCCGCGTCAGCAGACGTGGAGAGAGAGCTGAGAAGCTATGTCAGGAGCATCACCACAAGCTTCCATATTCATTCTGCATTCTCCCTTTTCTGTAAACATTGAAAGAATAGTGCTGGGTGGCATAAAAGGTCACTGTGTTGCTGGTTTTCAGCCCAATCTTCACCAAAGCACTAATAGACAACTTTGGAGAAAGGCAAACTGACAATATTGAGGATTTAGAAACAGAACAACACGATTTGTGTTTTCTGAACGGGGCAGTCAAAAAGGCATGAAATTCCCCCTAGGCATTCTATTTCTTGGGAGGTAATGGCTCCTTCCATGTCACTTTTAGAAACTTATCCCTGAAATGCATTCCATGTAATTTATAGATCGCTTCTTAAGGGAAGTAGTGCTGTTCACATTCATCATCACAGTTACAGTCATGTTTATGAAAACATTTATCAAATTGCTCTCTATACATGTCTAGCTAGGTGTCATACCAGAATATTAAACTCATTATCCTCATTATTAGGCGTTTACTATTCAATACTGATGAGACTGATATCAAGATATACTCTGTATTGTATTTAAGCCTTAGGATCTCAACTGTTGACATGCATTTTACCTTAGTACATGAATACAAGGAAGAAGAGCTTAAACATCAAACTACCCACTAACCATATTTTATTTTAAACTAGGGAAGTATTCCATGACACCTTAATAAAGCTTAAAAACTCCTGCATGAATAATAATAATCACATTCAATACATTAATGGGCCTTCTAGGGTAAATTGTTCAAATGCCTGCTTTATATTGTCTTTAATACATTATGATGGCAAGTTGAGTATAATAGTCTGAGAAGCCCACTCTCCCAATTGCCCAGCTGCCCACTTCCTAATCTCTAGAACCTCTAATATATATAAATTCATGCACTTGTGGGGAGGGGGGAGTCCCTCAGCCCAGCCTGCACCCTCTCACAGTCCAGGAGTCCTCAGGAGATGTCCAACTGGCAGCTGAACATCCTTAGCGCTGCCACAGAGGTGGAAGAGGCTCCCACCGCCCCTGCGCTCACCAGCTGTGAGCCTGGCTTCTGGCTGAGTGGCCCTCCCATGTGGGAGCGCACTGACCACCAGGGGGCAGCTCCTGCATTGAGTGTCTGCCTCCTCGTGGTCAGTGCACGTCATAGCTATCAGTTGTTCCAATATTTGGTCAATTTGCATATTAGCCTTTTATTATATAGGATATATATGTATGTGTGTGTATATATGCATATATATACACACACATTTATGTACTAGTATAGTAGTATATATACAAAATACATGTATACACTTGTATAATTATATTTATATGAACACTTTGAATAATTATAAAAGAAGTGTTTATTAAAATACGTTTCATATTCATTTAACAGCTATCAGCTGATAAATTGTGTACACCTATACATCTTTTGGAACACTGTGTGTGTGTGTGTCTGTGTGTGTGTGTGTGTGTATACAACATAGCAAAGGAAACGTGGCAAACAGGAGTAAATTAGGAACCTGAGATGGAGAAGTTATTCTGGACTATGTGGTTGACCCAACATAATCACAAGAGTCCTTATAAGGCAAAGACAGAGGCAGGTGTTAGAGGAAGATGTGACTATGGAAGCTGAGGTCAGAGTGATGTGATTTCTGCCTGGAGACCAGGAGCCAAGGAATGCGGAGAGGGAAGGAAATCAATACTTCCCTTGGACCTCCAAAAGAAATGCAATCCTGTTGACATGTTGATTTTAGCTCAGGGAAGGCAATTTTGGTCTTTTGGCCTCCAGAACTGTACGATGAGAGTTGTGTTGTTTTAAGCCACTAAATTAGAGATCATTTGTTCCAGCAGTGATAGGAAACTAATACAGTGATAATGCACTCAGAAATACATCAGCTGTGTTCATATGTGGATATGAACATGTCCACTCCTGCCTTGGGAGACAGCAATATACTGATGCATTTCTTTTCACTATTCACTTGAAAAGGGAAAGTCAATTTGGAATTAATAATATAGTTATTTGAGAGTGGATTCTAAATAGCAAAGCTCAGGAGAAGTAGGACAGATACACAGAGGCAGATAATTTGGAGTATAAGTTCCTAAGTCTAAAAAGTTCAAGATGCAGTTAGTGGAACAATGAGTCAGAAGCAGGAAAGTGACTCTGTGTAGAGGTGCTTGTCAGTTCATGTTCCGCAATCCAGGTGTTGCACTGGTCATTTTCCGTAGACTATTCCATGTTCACTGGTAGGAAAACCAGCACTCCGAAAGAGAAGCCTTTTTCACACACAGCAAATATTATTTCAAAAAGAGGACAAACAACTTGAAGAAAATACATTTTTCCTTATTTTCTTCTCAAATGACAGAAAGGGAAAAAATGAGAGAAAATGTACAAATAATTCCTGCATTAAGCTTTCCTGGTTTACCTCACTGCTACTTTTGATTACAAATCCTGTAATATTCTCATATTGAATATTTTCAGCTCATATGAAATCCAAAATAAATCTTGGAGACCTAGTAACATTTCTAGCTTTGAAATTGCTCTGGGAAGGCAAGAAGTTATTATTATGAATTTAGTTAAGACATGTGGACAATCCTGGTGTATCTGCCAAAAGCTTTAGAATAATTTCATATGCTGAATATAATTCTTCAAATTAATATGTTTTTACCTCAAAGCAATATTGTATTATATGCTTTAGACGATTTGTTTAAGTAGTCACTAGAACAATTATTTTTACTTTTAGAATGACTCTCAATTTGGGTTTGTCTAATGTTTCATCATGATTAAATTCAGAGTATGCCTTTTTTGGGGCAACAATACCACAGAAATGGTGCAATGCCCCGCTCTTCACATCATATCAGGAGATGCAGGATGCTGACATGTCTCATTACTGGTGATGTTCACTTTGATTACATGGTTAATGTGATATCTGTCAGGTTTCTCCATTGTACAGTTATTATTTTCTCTTTTGCAATTAATAAATATCTTATGAAACTATGCAAAATTCTGTTTTCTCATTATACTGTAAGCTACTTAATTTAGCATCCACTGATGCTAATTGTCTGAAATAATTATTACTGGGTTTGCTAAATGGCAATTTTCAATTTCAATCATCCCTTCTGTATGTATTAACTATAATTTTACTGTAATGAAGACACAGCCAATAAAATCCCTGTATGATGTCCTGGGCAGGGCTGGGGATACTGGAATTTCTACTTCCAAATATAGTAGACAGATGTATACATCCTTCTGCTGTTATAAACCATGAGGACAGCACACATAAGAACAGACGATAGAAGATGATAAAGATGGAGGACAGGAAAGAAAAAGAGAAGAGGAGTAAGATGGAGAGCAGCAGCAATGCTTAGAAAATGAACAAATTCCAATTTTCTACTTGAAAATCCTGGCTAACTTCAAACAAGCACTGGAAAGCTATTTGGGACTTATCATCTGGTCCATGCAGTATCATTGGTCCTATTTATTTACCATCCCTCAATCTATCCACCTCCTTTCCATCAACTTCCTATGAACCTTTCTTAATGCTTCAGATACAAACTATTAGCACAGATTAACTTTTCTGTCTTTTACTACATGTAAACAAATGAAAAAATCTTCCCTTAGAGGGAAAAACAAATTTGAAAACACTGCTTTCCCCTGAATTGAGACACCCCCCTCCCACAGGCTTATATTGCTGGGCTATTAGTATTCACCCATCTCCACCCCCACTAAATAAGCAGTAGGCTGGTGGCCTTTTCTCTCTTGTCTAACAGATGCTTTTCATTGTAGGTAATAACAGCTCACATGTATCTGGTGCTCACCATATGCTCACTATATGGATACTCTCATGGCTGTACACACAGTATTTCATTTAAACCTCCCAACCACAGTACGAGACAGGGACATACTGCTCCTGCTATAAAGACAAGGATGGCAAGGCAAAAATAAATCTCTCATTATTCATGAGAGTCAAAGCAACCTGACTCCACAAAACTCAGCTCTGTACACTGTCCATACCACTTCCCTGTTGAGAATGCCAACCAGGGGGAAACAATCCCTGTAGGTTTCAAGTATTATCATTAAATATTTAAGAACAATTTTATACATAACAAAAGAATGTTAAAAATATCATAAAAGGGATAAAAAGTATTGTCTCACATCTTCTTTTCTGCTCATCAAAACAGCACTTAACTGTTTATTGAGCAGTATTCAATAACAGACTCTGTGCAAGCACTGAATATTCATATCCAACTATTGAAGGGTTACTAAGATTATCTTCACTTTGCAGATATGCTGTGTCATAGATATATTTATGTTGTCAAGCCAGGACTTGGTTCCAGACTTACTTATTCTAAATTTTGTTTATAATCATTTTGTGACACTGAGTAATACGAATTTTCTTTAAAGGTTTATCAGGGTTAACAGAAACAAAGGATTAATATGTTAGAGAGGGAGATACTTGATCTTCACTGATTCCAGAACCAGAATTGGACTACCTCAGTAACCATGGAGCCAACATAAATACGCCTATGCCTCCAGAAGCTCAGGGCAAACTTCTTTTATTTGACAATTTCCCGAGGCTACCAATCCTAGATGAATGAGTATACATCATGTAATTTAGCAAGTTACTTTTAAAGAACATCAAATTATTAACCCAACAGAGTTATTTATATCTGTCAGCATTTATCTAGATCTTGAGAAATAGTGTTTCTACTTCTAATGGAATTCTTTAACTGCTTCACATTTCAATTTCTTTGAATGCTTGTGCTCTTATCAGATCTCATTCAGTACTAGCTACACATCATATGAACTGGTACAGCTGACTTCTTGGAGAACCCTCCAAAGTAATCTGAGATTCCTTCCTCCATCTGGAAATAAGCTGTTTTCTCATGTATACAAAAGCAGTTCTGACATGCCAGGTGCCAGTAGACTGCTGTTGAGTACCGTTAACAGAATACTATTTTAATTTAAGGAATTATCAATGACTCTATAAAAGCCAATTTATCTCATCCCACTTGAACAAAATAGTTGGGTAAAGAATCAATGTCATTGTTGGGGAGAAATTTTTTTTATTTAATATGTTTTTTATTGATTCTCTACAGAGAGGAAGGGAGAGAGACAGGGAGTCAGAAACATCGATGAGAGAGAAACATTGATCAGCCGCCTCCTGCACATCCCCCATTGGGGATGTGCCCGCAACCCAGGTACATGCCCCTGACCGGAATCGAACCTGGGACCTTTTAGTCCGCAGGCCGATGCTCTATCTACTGAGCCAAACCGGTTTCGGCGCGGGAAGAAATTTTAAAACATTTCAGATTTTACTTGGAAATGTCACATTGATAATATGCTATTGTTCTGTTCAATTCCTATTGATCTCAATTTCTGTGACTTTTGTTCAAGTTCACTTGATTTTTCAAGGAATTTTAAGATTTCCCAAGTAATTAGTTATTAGCAGGTCACTAAAATGTTCATTTACAAGTGCTTTGGTATTCTACATGAAGAAATGAGACTGGTGGCTATACATCTCTCAATTCTTTAGTATTTTCTTATGAATGGGACACAAAAAAACACATCCTTTGACTTGTCAGTTACTAAGTTCCTCATTCTTCCTGTTCAGTGAGAAAGGAATACCTGCTCTCAGAAACTTGCCCTGTTAGACAAACCAAACCTTCTCTAGAAAATCAAAGTTTTATTTTGCTCCTAATTTTCCCTACTGGCAACAGTAAGGAATTTGATTAGATCAAGGTCCAAATTGCCAGCCAAAATAAACTTAAAGAATGTTTTTATCAAAGGCATTTACTTTAAAGCAACACTGGTTGAAGCAATAAGCCCAACCACAAATCAAATGTGGGTGAAGATTTAGGTACATTCTTCCTGTTGGTCAGTAATTTGACATAAATTTCAAAAGAGAAAAATCTCATCAGTGAATCAAGCTTAAAATATAATAAAAGCATTTACAAAATATCATAGAGAATGCATATACTTAACATCTCTCTATATAAAAGCCTAAGCAACCTTTACAATGGAATGACCAGAATGACCAGAACAACTGGTTGCTATGATATACACTGACCACTAGGTGGCAGATGATCAAAGCAGAAGCTGCCCCCAGTCCTCAAGCCCCAATCGCTGATGGGGCCTGCAGGCCAACCTACTGGTCCCTCCCACTGACCGGCAGGCCCCGATCGCCTGATTGGGGCCAGGCCACCAGGCTGGGCTGGGGAACTGGGGGTGAGTGGTGGCCAATGTGGCCCCTTTCCCAGGGGGGCTGAGGGCCGGCTCCCTCCTTGGGGCTGGCAGCCAACCTCCTGGGTCCCTCCCCTATCCCTTCCTCCACCTAGCAGGCCCTGATCGGCCGACTGCCCACTAGCCACACTGGTAGTTGGCCTCTCCCCCTTGGCTGACAGGGCCTGCCAGACAACCTCCAGGTCCCTCCTCCTAGCTGGCAGGTCCCAATCACCTGATCAGGGCTGGGCCCCAGGTTGGGACAGGGAACTGGGAGTGGGTGGTGGTGGATGCGAGTGGTGAGGGAAGGAGGAGGCGGGAAGACGGGAAACTTGATTGGCCCTGATTACCAGCCAGGCCTAGGGACCCCCAACCATGCATGGATTTTGTGCACCAGGCCTCTAACAAGTAGTATAAAAGGAAAATAAAAGAGAATGGCAAAGTTAGGAGTAAGTTATTAGAAAAAGTTTGACTTCCTACTAACTCAGATTTTTATTTATTTATTACTTGTGAAAATAGCATATTGAATAGCTCTGTACCAGAAAATGTTAGGTATTTTCCGACTAAATTGCTCGCTCAATCCTGTCACCACTCAGCCTACTCTTCTTCTTGGAAGAGGCATGCTCTGCGGTAAGCTCCAAGAGAACAGGAATTGTTGAAAAAATGAATAAATGTGCTTCAGCATTTTAGCAATCTACAGACAGAACAGATACCTGAATCTTCACCTGACCAACATTAGGGCCTATGGGATGTTCACCACTTTTGAAGCTCAAGCTCCTCCACCATCTTTGTATTTTTTCTTGTGTGTGTGTTTTTTTTTTGTTAATCCTCATCTGAGAATATTTTTTCCCATTGATTTTTAGAGAGGGTAGAAGGCAGGGAGGGAGGGCAAAGGAGATTAAGAGAACAAGAGAGAGACAGATTGATGTGAAAGAGACACATCTATTGCTTGTCTCCCACACAGGAGATAAAACCTGCAACCCAGGTATGTGCCCTCAACCAAGTATCAAACCCACAACCCTTAGGTGAGCAGGCCTATGCTCTATACACTGAGCAACACTGACCAGTGTTCCTCCACCATCTTTGAAATGCCTTAAGTGTGTTTGGGATAATTTTTTTCCCATATTTTTTGCAGTGAATCATTGAATATACATGAGGAACACGTAAAAGGTCCAATCACATTTGCTCTTGAGAGAAATGAGAGTTTGGCTGTTATAACTGCCTCTCTACAACAAGGTTCTATCCTTGAAGTGATAATGCAGCTTTAGAATTTCCACATTTTTCCAACCAAATAAGCCTTCAAACACATATACCAGTGGTTTTCATCAGACTGCTTCTAGAATCATGGTTTCTATTTCTTTACCCCTCAGCAGCTTGCTTCTTGGAAAAGCTTGCTCAATGATATCATGCAACTTTGAGTCATAAAATAATTCAGATTTTAGGCTCTTGATATAATGGAATAAAATGTAATACAATCATTAAAACTAAGCATTATAAAGACTATAAAGTAAGATATTTCTTGTATTATGTGAAATAATCACCTAAATTATATAACCTAAATAATGTTAACCACTTACTTCAACTATTATACTAGTATATTCTAAGTTTACATGTAAAATAAATTAATAAGCAAAACTAAAACTTTTCAATGTCAGGATTTTGTGTTAATAGGTAATTTTTTATAATTTAAAAACTAAGGATATTGATATTTAAAATAGGTACCCAAAATTGAGGTAATGTAAAATTATCATTAAATAATTATTTTGTATATTTCATTCACACTATATACACTATATTCTCATTGTTTTTTTTTTTTTTTTTTTAGAAAAACCTTATATCTTACAATACTTGTGGGTTTTGTTCACTTTTTTTATACTCTTACTGCATTTTCTCCAAAATATTTTTAGCTCCAGACTGCAACAAGGAGAATTTTTAAAAAGCAGTCTGACATAATTTGGTAAGGGATTATCATAGTCATTTTTGACTGTTTGGGGAATTATGTTTTTACCAAGAGATATACTACCTGAAGTATAAAAATACACATTTCTTTGAATTTCACTTCTTAAAAGATAAAATTCTTAAGGAACAGGATGAATATTCATGAAACTAGAGCTGAGTTGTCATCTTTAGATAATAAGTTCTTAAATAATACTTCAAATGAGTCACGTCTGGATGGAAAGAAAGAAGAAAGATGACGGTAGCAAAAAGAGACGGAAAGGGGAGATTTGAAGAAAGTTTGGTGACATCCTTGCTCTCTTTAATTAAATAAATAAAGCAAAACGCCTGCCTTGTGCTTCCTCTTGGGCATGCTCAAAGCTGGAGCAATTAGACACAGGGAACAGAGTTTCCTTCTCAGATCCAATTATGAGCTTCCTCTTTGGAGTGGCCTCAAAAGGTTTGCTCATAACCTGGCTGAGAGCTCTGTTCCAGGAATACCAATTCTCCATCTAAACACTATTAAAGATGGGGAAGAAGATAAAGCTCTCTCTAAAGTTCAGTATCCAAAAGGAAAATGGACTTCAAGTCAACAAGCATGTATTTAGTTGGAAATATTCCATTAGTTTTATAGGACAAAGAACCTCGCTTAGGGAGAAAAACATCCAGCTATCTAAAGCAGAATAAAGTAATTGACGAAGCAGAGTTACTGGGGAAGAAAGAGATGAAATTGGTTGGAAATATTTCTTTGAAGAGGGGGTGCATGAGCTGATCTCTGGCGTATGGTAGAGTACTAATAAGTACAGCTGACTCTAGCTAAGATACAGCACTCCCCATGAGCTGGGCCCTTGTCTATTCTTTCATATCTATTAACTCAGGCTAATTCTTGTTACAGCCCAATGAGGTTAATGAGAGTATTATCTCATTTTACAGATGAGGAAACTGAGGTTCAGAAGTTATAAGTAATTTAGTGGAGATCACAACACACCTTCTATAAACGACCTAACCATAATCAGAACTCTGACAATATGAACCCATCTGGGATTTTCACCACTACTCTACGCTGCCTACCGTTCTGGAAATCAGGAAATGTGGGTTACTGGCAGCTTCATGTCAAAACAATTTCTAGATCTCATTGTTATCACCTAAAATTTGAGAGGTATTTGAGACTGGATTACTTTTATGCTCTTTCCAGTTCTAAAAATCTGAGAACAGAGCCTTCCAGAATCAGGAAAAAGCCCAAGAAAAAGGTGCTGAACAGCAACGTAATGGGAACTATGAGAATAGGGAGTGACACAGTGGTATGTTGTTAAATTTTAGATTCTCAAAGTTCGAAGCAAATATTTTTTAAAAACATCCTTACTTCTATCTATTCAATCTTTAATGCTTTTAAGGAAGTTTCAAGCTAAATATTTCATTGGTAATTGTTCATGGTGCTCACTTGGTATCTTATTTTAACAAACTATGTGCTTTTTGCAACATAACATCAATTCTGCTAATAACAATCCTATAACCTTTTCACTATTTAAATAACTCTCCATACAAGGGTATAAGGAAATCATTAGACATTCAAAGATAAATTCTTCAGCATGGTTATTGAGTGCTTAATGTGAACCAGGTGTTTTATAGGGTTTTAATCATATAGCTTAGTCTTTGAAATGCTTGTAGTCTGGATTGTTCAGATATTTAAAACAAAGGGATTATAAAGTAGTCAACATGTTGTTCATGTGTGTATGATGCTTACTTGCTAAGTATACATTAATAACATTTCTAGGTAGAGTACCAATTGCTAAAATGAAGGAGAATGCAGAGGCCACCTAGTGCTATCCTAACATTCTGTTTAGATAACATGGCAAAATCACTGTGGAGTGATAGTAATATTGGGTTGTTGCCAAATGGAGAACCACATTCACTAGTGTTCCTAAACTAGCTAATGTCAAAAAAGAGAAGAGTCTACAGTGAAGTGCATTGTGTTCATCCCTTCTCCTCTTCTTATGCAATATTGTTATCAATGACTTAAGGCTCCTTACTAATTTGCAGTGCTTACAAGCTGCTAAGAACAATAGATATAAAGATAGAATCACAATTTAAAGCAATCAAATTTTGGAGAAACGTAGAACTAAAATACCTGAGTTAAATTTAACAGGGGTAAGTGTAAAAATCCTAAATTCAATCTATCAAATACACATGTACAGTTTTGAAGGCATTGTTAAAACAACTTGATGTCCAACTTGAGGGATTTCCTATATTCCAGCTAAATAAGAACAACACTTGATAAAGCTGTTAAACAAACACATAAAGTATTAGATTGCTTAACTTTCCTATATAAAAGCTGAGTGGTCACATTTGGATTTAGGTGTTCAGTTTTGAGCCCTAATATTGAGACATCAATTTCTACAGAATACATTCACAGCAGGGCAAATCAAATTACAGATTTTGGAATATATGTGTTCATTCATTTGTCCACACATTCAAATATACTTATAGCAAAGCTATTACCATGCGACCCAGCAACCCTTCTTCTGGGTATCTACCTGAAAAAAATGGAAAATATTTATTCACAAAGACATATGTACCCCTATGTTTTTTTTTGTTTGTTTGTTTGTTTTATTGCTTAAAGTATTACAAAGGGTATTACATATGTGTCCATTTTATCCCCCCGCCCTAGACAGTCCCCTAGCCTCCCCTATGTACCCCTATGTTTATTGCAACATTATTCACAGAGGCCTAGACATGGAAACAACTAAGTGTCCTTCAGTAGATGATTGGATGAAGATGTGGTACATATATACAATGGAATACTGCTCAACCATAAGAAGTTGAAATACTGCCATTTGTGATAACATGGATGGGTCTTGAGAATATCATGCTAAGCAAAATAAGTCAGACAGAAAAAGTCAAGAACCATAAGATTTCTCTCATATGTGAGATATAAAACTGAAAGCAACAAATGAACAAACAAGAAAAACAAACAAAAACTCAGAGACAAGACAACAGTATGGTGGTTACCAAAGTGAAGGGGAGTGGGAAGGTAGAAAAGGGGTCAAATATATGGTTATGGGAGATTTGACTTTAGGTGGTAGGCACACAATGCAATATACAGATGATGTATCACAGAATTACATACTTGACACACATAGTTTTATTAGCCAATGTCATCCCAATAAATTTAATTTTAAAAAGTTGATCGGGTAACAAGAACAAAAAAGTTATCACATGATATGACATTGGAATATCATGACATTGATCAAGACAGATGATTCAAATAACCAGAACTGGACATAAAAAGGTTATGGAGCTAACGGATGCTTAAGTTCCTAATCAAACACAGTTCTGTCTGACTCCAAAGCACATCATTTAGTCACTCTACTACTTTGCTCTTCATAATGTGGTCCTCTTCATGTTGGCCAAGTGAATTTCCCTCCTAATCACACTCCTCGTTGTCCAGCACGAGGATCAATGGGCTTCCAGATGTGCTTGAAGAGGTCCCCGTTGATGTCTGATGTGTAAGTTTAGCCATAAACAGTGCCTCCCAAAACACACACATGCACACACTGTTCCAGGTTAGACAATAAATAATTTGATCACTTTGACTAGCACCGTGATGCCACTAGGTTTCTATGCATAACTAAAACTGTTTGGACTTTTTGCTGCTAATAGGCAAAAATATTAAGTAGGCTCGTGTGGTAGAACCTTGGCTCAGCTTCTAAGAGTGCAATGAATACATAGTCATGCCCTTAGTAGGCACAGCAGTGACTATCTCAAGGCCATGTTATGTACCCCAAAATATGTATGCCTCTATACATGCAGTTTCATTCCCTGTAATTCCCCAACCACCTGTTCTGTCTACAAGATTTCCTTAACTCAGGTTCAGTGAGAAAATTGAGCCCCCAGGCTCTAAGACAACCATATGCATTTAGGAGAGCAGCAGTTGAATCCTGAAGGATCTAAAAAACAGTAGTTACCAAAATAATTTTTCATGTTCTATAGTTCAAATGAGGAACCTCATTCTGAATTTCTTGGTTACATGACATTTTCAGCATTATATTCTCTATTGTCACAAAGTTCAGGGCTTCTCTATCTTGACTATATGCTAACAGCCGTGGGCAAACTACGGCCCGCGGGCCGGATCCGGCCAGTTTGAAATGAATAAAACTAAAAAAAAAAAAAAAAAGGCCGTACCCTTTTATGTAATGATGTTTACTGTGAATTTATATTAGTTCACACAAACACTCCATCCATGCTTTTGTTCCGGCCCTCCGGTCCCATTTAAGAACCCATTGTGGCCCTCGAGTCAAAAAGTTTGCCCACCCCTGTGCTAGAAGGAGCTTGAGGAGCTTGAAAATAATAATGATGTTCAAGTTACATCGTAAAAATCAATCTTTCTGGAGAGGGGGGCCAGGCATTAGCAGGTGTTAAAAGCTGTCCAAGTGATACCATTGTAATAACCTGATTATTATTTAACAGGGAAGGAGGGAAAGGGGAGACAAAGTAATAAAGGCATGCCATTTATACAGCCTTGGAAAAAGCTGCCTTTAAAACTTTCCCAGTTTGTTCTCCACTGATTGATGGAAGAAGGGACTAGACAAAGGCAGTTTAGACTCATGCCTAGTAAGGTCTGAGTGAGGTGGGAGGGTGCCTACCTGATCACCCATCAATCACACCTAAAATCAAGTCAGTGGCCAAGATGGGTGTGGCCACTGCAAGTGTGAGAAACCTGAATATTTAAACTTCCAAACAATGGAATATCTCTCTCTCTCCCTCTCTCTCTCTCTCTCTCTCTCTCTCTCTCTCTCTCTCTCTCTCACACACACACACACACACACACACACACACACACACTCACACACACACACACACCACACACACACCACAACATATATCTGCCGGGCCCTCTTGGGACTCCTATTGCAGGAGCACATTCCCCTGTAGCCACATGGCTCATGGCCATGTGGGGCTCCACACATGGGCTAACTGACGTTAATTAGCTGCAACATGGAATGGAAGCTCTGGACACTGGCCTTGTTTCTGGCTCTTTTGACCTCCCAGCTGCCCCTCTTTCAGGACTGGCTTGAGGGAAATGGGACATTGGAAACTGAGGAATGTAACTCCATGCCAATAAAATCTTTTACCACCTCTCATCCTCACATGGGGGCTTCTGAAAATTCTTATTTCAGTGGCACCCCAAGAACCCCACAAACAATGGAAGGTTCCCACTGATGTACCCTTCCAGTAGCACAAGGATATTTCAATATGCAGTCACGGTTGAGAACTGCTTCTGTGAATAAACAAATGTGTGGGGAAGCCAGTTGTCAGAGGCACCCAATCTTATACCACTAAATAGATGGGCATGCACCCAAAATTCCCTGTCTATGCAAATTCAAACCTTCAACAAGATTCTTCAACTTCCTTTGGGTCTTACGTGCTCATGGTCACCTCTGCCCCCAGGCTCTGTCATCTACTGAGCTGTTTTCAGTTTTTCCTTGGGATATCAATGATTTGCCCATTCGAATAAATTCAGATTATGATTGGTTCTAATTATTATTTTTGGCAATGGAGGAGAAATGTATATTTATGGATGCAAATACCTAATGATCACAAATTAGATATTCATCTCCTAAAATATTCTCACCAGGATGCTGCATCTCATCCCATGGAGCCCTCAAGTTTACACCTTCTTACACCCCCCTAACTCCCTCACTCACCTCTTGGTCTTTCATTTCTATCTCAAGATAAAGTCATGCTTGACCTTACAGAGAAATCTTGCCACAAGTAGACAGCCATTTCCTAATGCTTACCTTCACTTTTAAGCAAATTATGGAGATATTGTCTCAGAAAAAGACTGACCCTATGAAGAATTCTGGTACTAGTAGTTAATATAATAAAATGCACCCTTTTTATAATTACTAAATAAATGAAAAAATAATAAATTTATTTTTAAAATATATTTTATTGATTTTTTACAGAGAGGAAGGGAGAGGGTTAGAGAATTAGAAACATCGATGAGAGAGAAACATCGATCAGCTGCCTCCTGCACACCTCCTACTAGGGATGTGCCTGCAACCAAGGTACATGCCCTTGACCGGAATCGAACCTTTCAGTCCACAGGCAGACGCTTTATCCACTGAGCCAAACCGGTTAGGGCAAGAATAAATTTATTTTATTATCATGCAATATACTAACTTGAGGCTAGAAAAATGACCAGTTTTTTACATAATATATAACACATAATAATAAAAAAGACCAGATGCTAATAATATTCTGAGGTTAGATTAACTATTTCTTCTGCAAATACAATTATCGTTAATTGTCTGATTCACATCTTCTTAACTGGTCACAGACTGTGTTTTGAGGGTAATTTGCCTGTTCTATCCCAAATTAGTCTGCTGCTAGTGTTACACATTATGGAAAGAAGATTTAAAGAGGTAATTAGTTCTCTTTCTTCCTGGAAGAACACTTCCCATTTCTTCAGTTAAAAATGGTTCATTTCATGTCAAGATAGAAGCACTATGATCACTGATTATGTACCATCAAAAATTCTTAGAGGAGTAAAAGGGAAAGATTTCCCTAGAGATCATTTTCCATTTACTGTATAAGGTTAAATAGACTCCCAGATGCTCTGCTGAAATAGACACATCTCAAGAAACACACAAGCAGAAGATGCGCCAGCTGACGTGAGATAAACACTGGGGAGCTGGCGGAGCTCTATGCATGCCAGGAGGACATGTGAGCTCATGGCCAACTAGCCTTGTCCACTTAAAACTAGAAAATAGGAGCAAATTAGTTGTCTGTTGAATGAGGATGGGCTGAAACATCAAGAAAATGTCAAGGGAGAACCAGGAGCCTGATATCCCTGCCCTACTAAAATTAAAGTAAATTGATCAATTGCATATCCAATTTTATTTTATTTTATTTATTTTTAATATATATTTTTATTGATTTCAGGGAGTAAGGAAGAGGGAGAGAGATAGAAACATCAGTGATGAAAGAGAATCATGAATCGGCTTCCTCCTGCACACCCCAAACCGGGGATCGAGCCAGCAACCTGGGCATGTGCCCTGATCAGGAATTGAGCCCTAACCTCCTGGTTCATAGGTCAACGCTCAATCACTGAGCCACGCCAGCTGGGCTGCATCTCCAAATTTAGAATTTCAGAACTATATAGCCATTTTCTGAATAAGAGATCTGTTGTTGTTTTTTAAATATATTTTTTATTGATTTCTGAGAGGAAGTGAGAGTTATAGATAGAAACATCAATGATGAGAGAATCATTGATTGGCTGCCTCCTGCATGCCCTGCACTGGGGATTGAGCCGCAACCTGGGCATGTGTCCTGACGGAATTGAACCACGACCTCCTGGTTCATAGGTCTATGTTCAACCACTGAGCCATACCAGCCAGGCAAGAGGTCTGGTTTTAATGTCAGATTATCCCATTCTATATTGCATTTGAAGGTTACTTTATTATCATGCAAAGATAACTTAGAGTAGTCAATGAATGCCATGGTTTTGATTTGTATATGAAATTAGAAGCTTTATACCAATTTACTGTAGGATGATTTTTTTTAAAAATATATTTTATTGATTTTTTACAGAGAGAAAGGGAGAGAGATAGAGAGCTAGAAACATCGATCAGCCGCCTCCTGCACATCCCCCACTGGGGATGTGCGCGCAACCCAGGTACATGCCCTTGACCGGAATCGAACCCGGGACCCCTCAGTCCGCAGGCCGACGCTCTATCCACTAAGCCAAACCGGTTTTGGCTGTAGGATGATTTTTCATTACCACTTAAAGTTAATGTGCATTTTACTCCTTTCTCAGTAGGTAAAGAGAAATATAATTTCTCAACCTATTTGTAAAGACCCATCATCGTATGCCGGGGTCCAACCCCAGCGGGTCCAGGGGTCCCCAAAGGTGTGGACAGAGTCGGCAAAGAAGGAATGACACGGAGACAGCGTTCAGTTGATCAGCAGCCTAGCCAGGATCTCCAGCGAGGATCTCCAGCCAAGTTCTGGTCTGGATCTCCAGAGAGGTTCTGCCTCAGATCTCCAGCCAGGTTCTGTGTCCATGTTCTCTTGCTAGGTTCTCCAGGTTCTCCAGCCAGGTTCTGTAGCCATGTTCCCTCGCTAGGTTCTCCAGCCAGGTTCTGTCCAGGTTCTCCAGCCAGGTTCAGTCACCAGGTTCTAGTCAGGTTCTCTTGCCAATTTCTGTAGTCAGGTTCAGTCCAGGATCTTTTGCCATGTTCTCTCCAGCGAAGTTCTTCTGTCTGTAGGTTCTGTGTAGGTTCTGTCTTCTTAGTTCTGTGTTCTAAGCTCTGTATTCTAAGTTCTGTGTTCTAACTTCTGTGTTCTAAGTTCTGTGTTCTAAGTTCTGTCTCTTGCTGTCTTATTACATCTGTATTTATACCAGTTGATTCAATCCTATCAATCTCTATTACAAAGGTTAGGGCGTTTCTTATCTCCATTCCAGGGAGTAAAGATTATATAGCTTAAGCATGATTGTTCATAGTTAAAGTGATTAATTACCCGCCTGGCACTTAGTTAAGAGGTTTTATTCCCTCCCTAACTTCAGGGGAAAATCCCTACCTGGGGAAACAACCTTTCTCAGAGACCTTGGTTAAAACACATAGTGCCAAGAAGGTGAGCAAACATATTAAGAACAGTATGCCATATATGCCAGGTCCCTTGAAACAGCAAGCATGGACCGGCTCCCGGCAATCGTAAAGATGATAAAATTCACACTAATCAGATTTGTAAAGAATTCTGCATAATTCATATGAGGCTATTTGGTTAGATTTTTCTTTCTGCTCATTATGCCAACCCAGCCCTCCTGCAACTTTCTGTGAGTTAGTTCTGGAATCCCAAAATGTTACACATTTCCAAAAATAAACAATAATAAAACTCACAGATATAGTACAATTTGCATCACTAGACCTAACTCCTAGGAGTACAGCTACTCAGGAAGGCAGCATTCAGTGTTTGAGAACACAGAGTTGGAGTCAGACAACCTTACTTTATATTATAGCTCTGCCACTTCCTAGCAATGACTTCCAGCAACTAGAATATCCTCTCTAAGATACATTTTTCCTGTTTTGTGAATATGGAGAATATTACATATCAAAGAATCCTTGTAGGGATTTGATAGGATAGCAGAGGGCCCAAAATGTAGGGAGTGCTCAGTCAATGTAATTACTTTCATCAAGCTTCACAGGAAGACACATAGAGAGAAGCATAACCACACCGCACACTCATACCCATTTTTTTCTGTGGCATCAAACTTATCTCCAAGCCGCCCTCAAAATGGTGACAGTCATCAAATAACCAGAGATTTCTAGAGACATTGGGTATATTTCAAAGATCTTTTTCTTTATAAGGCTCTTCCTTCAGTTTCATGAAGAAATTAGCAAGATTTGTGGGGGTAACTTTGACAACCCATTACCATTTATAAATATATGGACAAAAAGCCCCAAAACTAAAGATTCCAGCCACTTGAGAACAACAAAATGGACACATCTCCCTAATCCTGCCTCTAAAACATCATTAAGCTGCTCTGTGGATTTCTGAAAATTTTTCCCACCTGCAGGAGAGTTGAGAAAATATTAAAAATATAATAACCTTAGAGATTGATTAGAGAGAGATAAAAACAAAACAAAAGTCAAGTTAGCTCGAAATGATGTTAGCAGACCCATTTAGGTGTTTTATTAAATTAATAAAAGCATGCCACAGTTTTACTCATTTTTCTAAGTGACCAATCTAAGAGTTCCTTAAATCTCTCCTGCATGATTACATAGGGATACAAAGGTTTATTTCCCATTCATAAAATGGTTACATCTTTTGTTAACTTTCTGACAAATACAGCAATTTTAACACAGCTAATAACCCAGCCATTGTTTACCTAAGGAAAACTCCAAAGTACATGAGCTTTTACTCTATTCAAACAAGAGATGATATAGTGTTGCTGAAGATGAAAAATAATTCAGTGAAATGGGTAACAAGCTGATGTCTGCACTATGGGAGCCTTTGATAAATAGTCACACCTTCACAATGTAATTGAAGAAAGAGAGTGAGAAGGAATGAGAACAAGAGTGGGGGGTAGTGAAGAGAGCAGAGAGAAAGGGAGAGGGAGAGAATGAAAAAGAGAAAGACACACACACACACACACACACACACACACACACACACACACACAGATTATACCGTATAAACAGCACAAGAATCTGATGGGAGAATGGCCCTTTCTTTTCTGAGAGCTTTGATTATTGAGAGTACAGGGCACTATCGTTCCCAGGAAGACCTACCACAGCCTCCCTATTCGACCTAAGCAGAGTTTCCTCACTGAGATCCCTACCAGCAGTTTGTGCTGTAGAACTCAGCCCAACACATCAGAGTCACTGGAGTTTTTATCACAACAAAACTGGGTCAGAGGTTCACCTCATTAGGAGGATCATCTTCCTAAAATCAAACTACATCAAAACTTTATCTTAGACAGAAAGGTATACCAATGATAACAGTAAACAACGGAACTACCAGTAGTTCTACTGCTGAAGCATATGTGTGAAGGAGGGGTAAACACTGGGACACCAAGCAGGAAATCAAGCATTTGTTTAATCTGCATATTTATTGCAATTTATTTTTTATTTATGAGGAAGATAGCACAGAATCTTGCTTGAAAATGAATTTTAGTGAGTTAACGAAATTCAATAAATTTAAAATCTAGGTATTGAAGCCAATTTCTGCCATTATACTAAACTTGTTCTATAATCCATGAACTCTGTTGTTGTTTAGAGACCTCCTTCAGACACAACTTCATCTCAGTCTCAGACAAGCTTTTCAGTTATAATTTTCAGTTATAATAAAATAAACAACTGCCGTTGTCTGCAACCAAGTCACCAAATTGTAACATGTCATCTGACTTCAGATAGATGTTACCTAAAAGGTCCCTTGCCAACACCCAAATCAATGTTTTAAACATTGTGTAGGAGAGTCTGTTATGACTTCCTTCAAGTACTTAGTTTTGTATAATTTTCCATTTTAACCAAATCCCAGGAAACTCATTCTATTAAAAAATATGAGTCTGTTGCTCCTTGGATCATTTCTGTCAGAGATAGAAATTTTGATATCTGACAATATTGATGTGTTTCATTATCAATTCAATCATCAGAAGATGAGATAGTCAGAGGAGACATAATTTTCCTGAAGTAAATAAGTCATTTATTATGAAATTGTTCTTCTGTACAATTAGGTTAGATCTAGAAAGAAATTTAACCTGAGGTAAATTAAGGAAATGTATAGATCACTGCAGTTTATGCATAACCAGATAACCACAGAAGAGGAGATCCAAGAGGTTTCTAGATCAACATCCTCTGATTATAGAGGAGGTTTCAGAAGTATATTTTGAAGCTCTAAAAGTGTTGACTAATTTCTATCTTTATATGTTTTTGCATTAAAACTCTACCCTTATTCAATACCAGTGGAGTACCCTAGCTATTCCAGATTTAGCTTGAAGTAAGCTGAGTGAATCTTTGTTACAAGTTTCATTCTAAATAATTGTATAAATTAAACAAGAGAGTCAAATCTTTTCCTGGTTATGCCTTTGATCCTATCTATAAGTTATTCATTTTTCTTCAAAATGTGCTGATCTTCTTAAGAGAATTCTTTGGGGTAATTTGGAAATATTTATTTATTTTCTTTAGAGCAATCAAAATACAGCTAATATTTTAAAAGCATAAATGACTTTAAATTTTCAAATATAAATATTTAAGTTATTTCCCTTATAACATATTCCTAAAACAAATCATCACTTTTATTAATCAGTTTTTTCCTCTTGATATATCAGTTTAATTTTTTTTTAATGTTATAGAAACAAGTCCAACACTGGAATGAGTGAGACTGTGGTTGGAATTGGGCAGCAATTGGAGTTAGTAGTTTGGAGTCAGAAAAGTAAGTGGTGTCATGGAAAGGAATAAAGAATTTTTAAAACTATTATTTCTAAGACACATTTTACAATTTCATTATGTAATCCTTACAACATCACTAGATGAGGTAGATTTTATCCTCATTGTACCAGTGAGGAAACGGAGACCCCCACATTTTTTTATAAGTAATATATCCAATCTCACATAGGACATCCTGTAATAAGACTTGCATGAATACTAATCCCTTTCTCTACATAGTATTTATGGCCTTTCTCAAAAAATGGGAATTCAATTAAACAGAAAGGACTGGTGATTTGGCAGATGAGCTGGATAATCATGCCTTGAAGATCAGAAAACACAGGCTGGTTTAAAGAGTAGTGAGTTGAGGCCCTGGGAACTGAACCCAGTACAGGAACCTCAGAAGTCAGGTGTTCTAGACAGACACCATGGACTAGAAACAATTAAATCCCACAGACCACCAAGTATGAGCCTGCCTTTTGATGAAATCAGATGTACTGGCTTGATATAAAGAGGGAGGACACTCCATAACCATGGAATGCCACTCCATGAGAATGAGGCAGAAAGAATCTTATCTTTCGTAATGTCCAGACTTGAGGTGAAGGTGAAGGAGAACGACTCAGTAGAGAATTTAAGGGAATTGAGATCAGTTCTGGATTGGTTGCTGCTGCTGAGTCAGAACTGGGAGGGGCAGGATTGACTAGGGACTGGGTGACACCATGGAGCGAGGACAGCTCCATAGTTGTGTACACCAGCAATAGAAGAAAAGAGTCACGTGGACATGTTCAACAGTTGTATACACCAGTAATGGATGAAAAGAGCCAAGTGGGTACGGGGCTTTATTGATGGGAAAGTACGGGTTGTTATGGCAACCTTTAGCCACTGCCAAGACCTTGGGAGTCACAGCATTTTCTGCTCACTTTGCAACTTGATCTGAGTCTGTATTCTCAGCTGCATTCCCTATAGGCCTGCTTTATTTCCTTTCCTTTCCAGTCCAGGAGCTGATTTCCATGAGTTGCAGATGATGGGTTAGACCATAACTCAGGCTTGGATTTTAGCTTTTTAGGTCTACAAATTCTGTTTTAGATTCCATTAGTAAATATTGATGATTACAACCAAAATGCTGATTTAATATTTTATCATCCTACATAATAAAACTCTAATATGCAAATCAACCAAACAGTGGAAGGACCAGCGAATGACCGGTCGCTATGACGTGCACTGACCACCAGGGGGCAGACGCTAAATGCAGGAGCTGCCCCCTGGTGGGCAGTGCGCTCCCACAGGTGGAGCGCTGCTCAGCCAGAAGCTGGGCTCACAGCTGGCAAGCACAGCAGCAGTGGCGGGAGCCTCTCCCACCTCTGCTGCAGGCAGGCGGTAAGAAGCCAGGGGTCCTGGGCTGCGAGAGCCCCAGACTGCGAGAGGAATGTCTGACTGCCAGCTTAGCGGACATCCCTCGAGGGGTCCCAGACTGAGAGAGGGCACAGGCCGGGCTGAGGGACCCACCCCCTCAGTGCAAAAATTTCATGCACCGAGCCTCTAGTTAGAAATAAAGTTATTCATAAATTGGACATGACTTCTGCAGGCAGAACTATATGGTAAGGTTTATCATAATTAGAATCTTGCATTTGTGAATGTAGAATGAATAAAGTCGTATGCAAGGATGAGGATATTTATGGCACCAGGTGACATAGTCTGGTGAGTTCATCTTAGCCTAGGCAGAGCACAGACGGTGGATCAGATTGCCTGTTTTGAAATTTTGGCTCCACTACTGTGTGACCTTGAATACCTTACTTAACTTCTCTCAGATTTCTCACATGTGAAGTAGGTATGATAATCTACTTCATAGGGTTATCAGGAGGATTCAATAAAATAGGTGTAGTATCTAGTACAAAATCTGGTATAGAAATATATTGGTTGTTCTTATTCTCATTACTAGTGATATTACTATAGATTTACAATTCTGATCAGCTTCTGTCTTGGCTTATTCTGATGGATACTTCCAGTGTGTGTGTGTGTGTGTGTGTGTGTGTGTGTGTGTGTGTGTGTGTGTGTTCTCATGTGATTCTCATTTTACTAAGTTTTCTGGCTCACCAATCTTTCTTCTAATTAACAATTTAACTTTAAGAATATTTCAATTTGGTAAAAGTGTTATAAAGTCTTATTGGCCTGGAAGACTTTTTTAGAGGCAGTTTTGAAACTCTCTGCTCTAATTATATGCTTATGTTCTCTATAGTTTACCTATTACTGGGGAGCTATGTTTTCAGGTTCTCAGGAAAAGTGATAATGGGCTGGTCTGAGTAATTTGGGGACAGTTCTTGGTTTGAGGAAACCCATCTTTTCATCTACTTAACACTTTTTGGTGTTTAAAATTATTGTTCTTTATACAGTTTCATTTACATCTAAATCATCAGGTCTGATTTACATCTGTTTTAATTGTTGGGCTTCAGTTTAAGATTTATTTATAGGAAAAACTCAACCAATCAGACATTCAAAAACTAGTGATCAAAAACATGTTTCTGTGATATACATGTATGTATATGGAAATGTTGTTGTATGTGAGGTTCTGCCTAAATAAGAATTGGGTAAATGCTTTCTGTGTTCGAGGTTTGTTCTATATTTATCTGGCTTGAGGAAGTTTCATCTGCATTGGGCGATTCTAAAACCTAAAAGGCACACTTTCTTTAATTGTACAGCAGTAAAACTATCAGCCAGGCTAGGAGTCAGGAGACCTGGGTTTAAGTCCCTATTCATTCACTAACTAGAAGTAGAAATTGAACCAGTTCATTCAACCACAGTTTCTTTATCTGCATTAAGAAAAAAAAAATGGATTAGAAAATTGGCTCAGGGCATTGTTTCTCAACCTTGTTGAATATAAAAAAAGCTTTTTACAGTAAAAAATAATAAATTACTTGAATGATTATAATTGTAGTTTTCAAGAAATACTGATTGAGAAATATGTAATAAAAAAGCTATTTTGAGCTTAAAAAATAAATAAAAGCTAAAGGGCACAAAACATCAGTAACAAAGTTTTAATGTATCCTTCCTTGTCTCTTATACGAATTGCTAACACGAACAATGTCATACAAGAATGAGAGAAGTGCATCTTGACTCAGCAAATGGGGAAACCAGTGTAGGGTTGGGGCCCAATCCTTAGGAAAGATACAAATGTCCCTGTGAGTCAATTTTTGCTACTCTAAGAGCCATGGTTGCAGCCTGTACAAGAACCAAAGGTCAGCTGCTATAGCACAAGGCACATTTAATTTGAAAATTTGAAAGCAGAAATGAAGAGAGCAGAAATATATATGTTAAGTAATTTTTTCCATTTCTCTCAGCAGTATAGAGTCCTCACCCATGATATCCATTCTATCTCCTATTTTTTTTTATTTTTGAGAACTAGAAGAAATCAATGGTCAAATCCTGTTGATATTGCCAACATAGAAACCTTCCTCCTTCCCTCATCACCTTTCTCCTCCTGCGACCCCAAGCATTTTTTAAAAATATATATGTTTTTATTGATTTTTTACAGAGAGGAAGAGAGAGGGATAGAGAGTTAGAAACAACGATGGGAGAGAAACATTGAACAGTTGCCTCCTGCACACCTCCCACTGGGGATGTGCCCGCAACCAAGGTACATGCCCCTGACCGGAATCGAACCTGGGACCCTCCAGTCTGCAGGCCAATGCTCTATCCACTGAGCCAAACTGGTTAGGGGCCAACCATTTCTTAACCATAAGATCCCCGAGGCCACCTAATAATCTCACTCCAACTTTTTATTTTGAAATTAAGGCATCAATACATGTTCACCTAAGCAGTAATCTTTCCCAAATCTACGTTAGTTCATGATACTCAACTGTGTATCAATGTGGGATAATCTTAGACTCTCACAAGCATTGGTTCTTATCAGTGCAGCTTACTAGCTATATGGCAACTCTAAAACTCAGTTTTCTCACCTATAAAGGAAGGATCATACCCAATCCCCAGGTGGTTATGAGGACTAGATGTTACAATAAATGTGTTTGCCATGCAGATATTTAATAAAAACCCAATAAACTTCATTTACATTCTAGAAAAATGGCAAGTAAAAACAACCAATTTGGTAAATAGGATGTCAAACAACATATTTTATTTCACATTATGTGAAAATGTTTTAATGGCTGTCAACTGAGAGGTCATTTTATTTAAAAAAGACAATTTCATATTCTGTAATTTTTCTGACTAGGGAATAAGTAGAGTCCAAAGAACATTATCCATCTAGTGTCAAAGCCCACAGCTACTAAGTTCTTCTAGCCACAGAGCCTGCAGCATCAGGACCTGACAAGTGCAGCCATTGTTCATATGCCGTGGGCTCCCTGCATTTGACCTTGCCTTGCTGCACTTGAGATGTTGGTATGCTTCTGTTACAGCCAGCAGCATTTAAAAGACTTATTATAAATCTTTTAGTTTTGAGGAACTATAGACTGCTCTTTGAAATATGGGGCGATTTTGACCCTCTGCCTTCTGCTTACCTCCTGCCAGTCCCCCTCGGCTTGAAATTGCTCCCTACCTTTCTCATACAGTATTTATTAGCCCATCTCCTAACCCCCAGTCAGCCTTCCTATTTTTCCCTGAGTTCTACGGTTACTTTGTGTCTTGGCCCCACCTTACACATCACCAGCTCCATCTTGTCATGTGGCCATGTATCTGTCAACCAATGTCCATTCACTATGTGACAACAATTGGAACTAAGTTGATAAAAAAAATATCATGTAGATATATTAAAGAAGAAATGTGAATTTTTAACAGTGTTCTCTTTCCAGTAATTTAACCTAAGGAAAAATACCAGTTTCAGGAATTCTAGTCACATTACCTGGAAGTTAGAAGAGACAATTTTTGACAATTGGCATCTTGGATCATTTTACTCTACCTCAGCATAGATTTGGCATTGTCTATGGAAGTGGTGAAATAGAATACTTATATAATATTTACATGGGAGAATGTGTCCAAGATGGATCATGTAGTAGATTGATGGTCATACCCATGTGCACACATTTGCATTTTCTTTATGTCCTTTCATGTGCATTACAGATTCATTCAATCACTGTAGGAACATACAATGAGTTGTTTTAGGTGACAAGGAATTTAAGACTCTATAATGGACTCTCATGTGTGTATATAAAATGCCCTGGAATTGCTTTTGGATATTAAGTGTCTAAAAGTGCCACAGTGGACTTCCATGTTAGAGTCCCAAATAAATATTATCATGTCCTACTTGTGGTTCACATAAGCATTGTGATAGGAGCTGCAGGGCTGTTCCTGGCTGTCCTCTGAATTTCGCCTAACTATCTGCGGAGCAGAACTGTACCCTCAGAACATCACAGGGGTAGTGGCAGGATCCGGAGGATGGGTTGGGCAGCAGGTGAAACTGGAACAAGAACTGGTTGGGAAATTTCCTTATTGTCTAAATTAGGGAAGAAAGCCTGACCTAGATTATTGACAATGAAGTATAAAGAACAAAATGGATGAGAAAGGAAGCGGTAACATTGTCAAGGGTGTATTAAAGGGCGAAAGAGATAAAGGAATTTAAAGTGACTGAGGAGTTTCAAGCAAGAAGATGAGTAACATATAACAAAGACACTTTAAAAAAAAGTCTAGGAAGGTAATGCTCAAGCAGGTTTGCAGAAGTAGAAAAAAGAAACTTGATTTTCAACCTGTTGTCAGGTGCTGGGGGAACATGAGGTCAGGATATCAATCTGGCTGTGCAGCTCAGAAGAGAGATGAGTTCTAGAAATGTAGGTTAACGAGAAAAGCTGTGTGTAATAATAATAATAGCCAACATCTATACAGCTCTTACTATGTGTCAGAGCCTATTCTCAATCCTTTATACATAGTAACTACTCTTATCATTACAACAATCTATGTGGTAGATCTCATTATATTCCAAATTTTACATACACATAAACAGAGGCACACAGAGGCTAGATGCCTTGCCTAGAATTGCACAGCTAGTAAGCAGGCAGAGAAGATTGCTTCCTATGGCTACTCTCTCATTCACTATGGTACCTTGGCCACTTTGGCACCAAGAGTTTTCTTCAGAATGTTTGTCCAGGAGGAGGTGGGGTTGAGAGAGTGATTGCAGGGTGACGTAAATAAAGTAAGAGATTAAAAGATGACATAAAATGGCATACTTCCTCCCATTTGCCCTCACTGGACTCCAAGCCCAGTTGCTGCATTCTAGTTAGCAACATTCTAAATAGGATCTACATCTAAGGCTTCATTCTCAGGTGCAACATGATAGATGATATTATTAAGAAGACAGTATACCGGAAGATAAATCTTTAAGAACACCTACATTTTTTAGGACTGGTGAGAGCAAAGCAAATGAGAAAGACAGAGGAGGAATAATTAGAAAGGATGTGAAGAAAAAAAAGACAGGGCTAATCACAAAGCCCAGAGACTGAGAAAACCCAGGAGGAAAAGGGGACTCTGACCAGTGTTTGCGAGAGAAGAAAGGGGGCGGGGGATGTGGTGAGGACCAATAAGAGAACTGCACATAGGCATTTGAAAGATTTGATTTATACCCAGATTTTAATAGAGCCCTTTCTTCAGTGATTCAGAAAACCCAACTTCAAGGGCATGAAATACAGGAGTAAGATGAGATGAAGGAAGCATTCAGTTTAAACTGCTTCCCAGAGCAATCTGGGGTGTGGGGTTGATGAAGTGACACAGTATTTTTAACGCAGGGAGAGGGGAATAGAAGTCAAAAAGGCCATATGTAAGGCATCGTAGAGATGCCATAGGTCAATTCCTCAGGCTCTGTGGCCTGAATTGGCTTAAAATTGATAATTGAAGCGGGACTAGGCACTGCCGAGGAACCCCATTTGTTGCCAGTCTCATTAGGCATCACTAATAGTTATAAACAGATAATTTGCAAGAAGATGAAAGAATCCAAATTCATGTTGCCAATACTAAATATTTAACTAATGGAAAATATAGGCTTTGAATTGACTGTGAAAACCTCAAGCGATGAGCTAAATTTTAACTACTTTGTGCCCCGGAGAAGATGTTTCAATTCCTGGCTGTACCAGATGGGGTGTGAGTCACAGCACAGGAAATGACACTGGATTTCACATTATTTTGCTTACACAAAGGATGTGGACCTTCTGAAACCAGTTGCCCTGTAGATGAAATAAAAACCCAAAGGGAGGCAATTAGGACAACCGTGCTCCGCTGAGCCGATGGTGAGCAAGGAATGCAGGCTGTGTCCCAGCTCTGTGGCAGAACGCCAGAGATGGCAGGATCCTGCCAGCGCCAACAGGTGGGAATGTCTGTCTTCTTCTTCTGCCGGATGCAGAGGCCAGATGTGAGGACCCCTGCGTGAGGTTTATATAACCCTGCAGACTCATCGGTCTGGGGAGCAGGTCTGGGACAGCGGTGAGATAATGAGGTTCTCCCGATCGCCCCTGCTAATGGTCATACTGTGGGTGTCTAAAGATTTCTTCTTTTGAAGCACAGAGGCTGGATTAGGTGAATTTAAAGATTTATAATATCATATTGTGTCTTGATCACTGAGGGGCTGTAATCCTCAGAACCAACAGCACTTATTAAGCCGAGAGAGAGAGAGAGAGAGAGAGAGAGAGAGAGAGAGAGAGAGAGAGAGAGAGAGAGAGAGATAGCGCTATGTGGGCTTTACAAAATGACAGGAAATAGTGTCATTTTAAAAATAGGTGCGACAAGGAGCATATTTGATATATGCTCAGGATATTTTAGCCCATTTTCTCTTTCCTCCAGCATTTTTTTTTGTTTGTTTGTTTATTTTTTATTTTTTATATTTTTTATTAAGATATTACATATGTGTCCTTGTCCCCACGTTACCCTCTACCCCCCACCCCCCCCACCCCCGCTCATGCCCTCACCCCCCCGTTGTCCATGTCCATTGGTTAGGCCTATATGCTTGCATATAAGTCCTTTGGTTGATCTTTCCCCCTTACCCCCACCCTCCCCTACCTTCCCTCCAAGTCCCGACAGTCCAATCAATGCCTCTCCGTCTCTGGATCAGTCCTTGTTCATCAGCTTATGTTGTTCATTATATTCCACAAATGAGTGAGATCCTGTGGTATTTATCCGCTCTCAAGTTCCATCCATGCTGTGGCAAATGGTAAGAGTTCCTTTTTCTTCTTCCTCTTCTTAAAGAATACCTTTCAGCATTTCATATAATGCTGGTCTGGTGGTGATGAACTCCTTTAGCTTTTTCTTATCCGTGAAGCTCTTTATCTGACCTTCTATTCTGAATGATAGCTTTGCTGGATAAAGTAATCTTGGTTGCAGGTTCTTGCTATTCATCACTTTGAATATTTCTTGCCAGTCTCTTCTGGCCTGCATGGTTTCTGTTGAGAAATCAGCTGACAGTCGTATGGGTACTCCCTTGTAGGTAACTGACTGTCTTTCTCTTGCTGCTTTTAAGATTCTCTCTTTATCTTTTGCTCTTGGCATTTTAATTATGATGTGTCTTGGTGTGGTCCTCCTTGGATTCCTTTTGTTTGGGGTTCTCTGCGCTTCCTGGACTTGTAAGTCCATTTCTTTCACCAGGTAGGGGAAGTTTTCTGTCATTATTTCTTCAAAAAGGTTTTCAATATCTTGCCCTCTCTCTCCTTCTGGTACCCCTATAATTCTGATGTTGGTACGCTTGAAGTTGTCCCAGAGGTTCCTTACACTATCTTCATATTTTTGGAATCTCTTTTCTTTTTTCTTTTTCGGTTGGGTATTTTTTGTTTCTTTGTATTTCAAATCTTTGACTTGATTCTTGGGATCCTCTTGTCTGCTGCTGGATCTCTGTAAATTATTCTTTATTTCAGTCAGTGTATGCTTAATTTCTAGTTGGTCCTTTTTCATGTCCTCCATGGTCTCCCTATACTTATTGAGGGATTCATTAAATTTATCGGCGGTTTCCATAAAATTCTTGAAAAACCTTATAACCGTGGCCTTAAACTCTATATCCAATCGTTTGCTTTCCTCCATTTCTGCCATTTGTGACCTGTTTCTTTGTCTCCGCATTTTGGCAGCTTCCCTGTGTTGATAGAGTGGCCCTGTGTGCCAGGTGTCCTGTAGGGCCCAGTAGCTCAGCCTCCCCAGTTACCTGGGGTGGACACTCTTGGTGCACTCTTGGTGCCTTGGTTGTTGTAGAATCACTGGGAGGAATTGACCTCCAGGCCAATTGGCTGTGAGAATCAGCTGTGTCTAAAGTGGGAGAACTTCTGTGCTGAAGACACCCTTCTGGGGCAAGACTTGCTTCAGTGGGGCTTTGGTGCTCACTGAGTCTGCTCCCTGAGTGCGTCCCTTATGGATCTGAGGAGTTGCAGTCTGGATGGACCCCCTCTGACCACTGGGTACAGTGGCTCCTGGATCTAAGGAGGTGCTAATTCAGCCTCTGCCTGAGGCCACACAGCAGGAGCCACGAAGAGGCTCAGCTGTGAAGCAATGCAAGCCGCTGCGGGGCCTTGGGCCTTCTCTTGGAAGTTCCAGGTCTGCCTGGTTCGGCTGCAGTTAGGTACATTCACATGCAAAAGCCTCTGCCGCAGCCTGGGTGGGGCGGGGTCTCAGGGAGTCAAAGGGCGGAGAAAGCAGCCATGGCCGATTCTCCGCCCGGAGTCGCGCGTCTCAGTGTTCCGGTAATGGCTGCAAGCACCTCTGAGGGAAAGCCGCCCTCAAGTTCGCTCGCTGCCGGACAGACCAGCTTCTCCCAGTGTGAGACCTGGGTCCCCAGAGACTTCCCGGAACCGGAGTTCAGAGCCGTCGGGAGTTTGCGATTCAAAAAGACAGCCGCGTCCTCAGGCGCCACCCCCTTTCCTCGCGCACCGCCGTACCTCTGCACTTCACCTCCGCAGCGCCTCTGGCTCTCAGCGTGCTTTTCTTTCCTTCTAGTTGTGGAATTTACACTCAGCCAGCCTTCCTGTTGTTCTGGATGATGTTTGCTCAGTCCTTTGGGGTAATTTTCAATTGTTGTGTGAGGCAATAATTTCCCGGTGTTTACCTATGCCGCCATCTTAGTTGCTCCCCCTCCAGCATTTTTATTCACTGTCATCCTCCCTGTTTTTCTCACGCTGCTTTACACCTGAACAGACCTCTCTTACATAGAAAAATCATTTCTCTATTGACACAATTGATCTCCCTAGTTTCTGATCACTTTCTTTCTTAAATAAGTTGTGCAGGATTCCTTCTAATTTTCCTTTATCTTTATATTCCCCATTACTTAAATGGAATCCTAATGCTCAACAAATATAGTGTCAAAGTTCAAAAGTAAACTTACTTGTACAACAGAGTGGACAGTCTTCAGCTTTCATTTGGTGTGCTAATTGCAGAGACAGGATACGAATTTCACCCATCCTGCTTGCTTGCTTGTTTTCTACTTTATTGGTTTCCCTGATTCATTCATTCTCTCTCTCTCTCTCTCTCTCTCTCTCTCTCTCTCTCTCTCTCTCCTTCCTCTATCCCCTGCTAATATAAAAGAGGGGCATGAAAACTATACATATCAGCTACAGTCCAACAAAAGTTAAATCAGGTGCCTGCTACCTGCTGCCTGACATGGAACTCAGGGGACCAGAGAGACAAAGCAGACCATGAAGATCCTCCAGACCAAGAAAATTCCTGCAAAGATTGAGTAATAGCTACTCACCTGTACCTTATCGTTACCCATACCATAAAAGAAAAACACAAGCCCCAAAAATATACTTTGTAAGAGTTAAAGTTAATCCCAACATTTTTCTGCTCTGCATTTCCCCGTATCCACAATGTTCTAGAGAAACTACAAACTGATATTAGCTCAATCTCTAGAGATGGTTGGGTCTCCCTTCCTTCTCTTGTGAAGAAAGCCTGCATAGATAGAGTGGCGTTTCCTGCTTTACCTCCCTGCTCAATAAAACCTGCTTTTCCGCTTTTGCTTCTTGTTTGGATTATGGCTTGAATTCTTAAGCAAAGCCAAGAGCCCTCTCATCTTGGGACTTGAATCTCCACTGGACCTCACCCCCTCCAGCATCATGGCCATATCTATCTTTCTATCATGCATAAATGCATTTGATTTCATTGACCTCCTTGCTGCCTTCTCCTCTTCCTTCTCCCATGTTTCCTGACTCAGCTCTTTGCTCCTTGCCCAGGACTCCTCATTAGTCTCTTTTTCACACCTATTTCTCATGTTCTAGAATTCAGTGGTCGGCAAACTCATTAGTCAACAGAGCCAAATATCAACAGTACAACGATTGAAATTTCTTTTGAGAACCAATTTTTTTCAACTTAAACTATATAGGTAGGTACATTGTTATTAACTTAATTAGGGTACTCCTAAGGCTTAGGAAGAGCTACACTCAAGGGGCCAAAGAGCCGCATGTGGCTCGCGAGCCGCAGTTTGCCGACCACGGCTCTAGATTCATGGTGTTCCGTGAGGTCTGAAAGGTGTGCGACCTCTGGCTTAAGGAAACGTTTGGAGCAGCGGTCGCTCACCAGTGGTTAGCGACCTGACGGAGCACTGGTGGTCCATCAGGTCGGCAAGGTTGGCGACCTCTGCTCTAGAAGGTAGAACAGCAGTGGCCCACAGGCCACATTGGTCTTCAATTGCACTTGTTTGGCCTGCCAAGCTTCACGTCACACCAGGGCATGATGTTTGAATGGGGAGGTTTTTTACATTGACTTCTACTGAAAACTTGGAAAGCCTGGAAATATATCTACCTCCCAACCAGCTGCACAGCATTTTGCTGGATGGAACCTGATCTCCACGGCTCACTCCAGAACTCCCTCCTGGAGGCTGTCTACCATTCAGACCACTTTCCTGGGCCCACAGACCCTTCCTCGTGACCACTGTTGTTATTGTTGTTAGCCAGGAGTTAAATCTTTTTGTCAGTAACCGAATGAAAGATACTCATGCATTACCTGTGATATGTTAGGTCTAGCTAGTGAAAAATTTTAGTAAATCAAACTAAAGTGAAATGGAAATGTTTTTAATAATCCATTTTTGTTTATCCAGAAATATAACTTACTGTCTCTTAGTTATATATTAAGTGCTTAAATGTTAATGTTTATTAAGAATCATAAATAAAGTGAGACACCTCAAAAATCCTATACCGGAACAACTATTGCCTTATTTTTAAAAAATAGACCTATTTTTAGAAGAGTTTTAGGTTTACAACAAAATTGAGTGGGAAGTACAGAGGTTTCCCACATACCCTCTGAGCCCACACATGCATAGCCTCCACCTTATCAATATTCCCCACCGGGCGATGCATTTGTTACAACTGATGAACCTTCATTGCCACATCATAATCATATTTACACTAGGGTTCACTCTTGGTGTTACACACTCTTGGGGTTTCTACAAATGTATAATGGCATCTGTCCACTATTATGGTATCACACAGAATAGTTTCAACCGTAAAAAGCCTCTGTACTCCACCTGTGCATCTCTCCCTCCCTTCTAGCCCCTAGCAACCACTGATCCTTTCTTTCTCCATAGTTTTGGCTTTCCCAGAATATCACAAAGTCAGAATCACACAGTCTTTTCAGAGTGACTTCTTCAACTAATAATACGTATTTAAGATCTCTCCCTGTCTTTTCATAGCTTCATAGCTTATTTCTTTTTAGCTCTGAATAATGCTCAATTGCCTGGATGTTTAATTACCCACTCAACCACTGAAGGACATCTTGGTTGCTTCCAAGTTTTGGCAATTATAAGTAAAGTTTCTATAAACATCCGCACATAGCTTTTTGAGTAGACAAAGTTTTCATCTCATTTGGGTAAATACCTAAGAGCACAACTACTGGAATGGCTCACCTTGTTTCTTCAGTGCTCTCTTTTTGAAGGCAGGATTGTTGAAAGGCATGACACTGGGTTAGGGAACCTGTGGGTAACTTCTTCATTGCCACAGGCAGGAAAAAAAAAGCCATGTCAAAGGGTGAAAGGGCAGTCTGGAATTGAAATTTGTGGAGTTAGGGCTCTCTCTCACCTAACACCACAGTCCCTGTTTACTGTAAAAACTAAAACAAACATTATATTTTCCAGCTAAGGTGAAACACATAACAGTGAAAGCAATGGTGAACATTTTAGAACACAGAATCACCCAGATTTATGTCACCTATGACATTTATCATTACTTTTTCAGAATTTATTTATTATCTAAATAATCTAACCACTTAAGAAATCATTACTTCGGGCCAATAGGAATCACCTAAATAAATCATACAACATACAACATCTACATGGAACTCTCTTCCTAGCCCAGTCAGTTTAATAAAATATTTAGGGATTCCAAACAATATTTCCTGGCTCTTCATCAGACTCTCCTTACCTAGTGTACAAATGGGGAAACTCTACCTACCATTTGTGATTTCACAGTAGGAGGGTTTTGTTTGTTTGCTTTTTCCACTGATTATATACAATGTCTTGTGAGATTTGATCATCTATCACAGTCTCAGATTTCTTATCAGTTTTATTTCAGCAAGATGAAACAAAACATCTCTGTACTCAGAAGTTGTTACTTCTTACATAGATGACATGTGAGAAGTCTCCTTTCATGCTGATATTTTAAAAAAATGATATTAAAATCACGATAAGTTCTAGGAAAAGATATTATCTCATTAAAAAGATAAGATCTGAGAGATATAAATCTTCTCCAAAAATGTCATAAAATAAGATTATATAGGTTCCCTACCCCATTGAGAAGCTGTATAAATTAATGTCTTTATTTAATCCAGGAGTTTAAATGTTAAGCTTTACATGGCATCATGTGAGAGCATAGGGCCACTATCAGAAAGAAGGAGACATGTAGAAAAGTCAGTGCTCAAATCACTAGAACAGCCGTGGGCAAACTACGGCCCGAGGGCCGGACCCGCCCGTTTGAAATGAATAAAACTAAAAAAAAAAAGACCGTACCCTTTTATGTAATGATGTTTACTTTGAATTTATATTAGTTCACACAAACACTCCATCCATGCTTTTGTTCCGGCCCTCCGGTCCAGTTTAAGAACCCATTGTGGCCCTCGAGTCAAAAAGTTTGCCCACCCCTGCACTAGAATGAGTGTTTTCATACTTAGTTTTTCCACTAAAGTTGAATAAATCCTGCTTTAATGATAAAGAAGTTTATATCCCAACAATTTGATGGTATGATTTAAAGTAAAACCTCTCCATGAGGCAATGACACATTTAAGATATCCAACGATTAGCTTCAGGAGGGACATTCAAAACATTTTATCTAAATGCCTAATTTTACTGGTGAAAAGCTAAAACCTGCAATGGTTTACCCAGGGTCACCCCATTAAACAGTTATGACCCAGACCAAAACAAGGACTCCTCACTGGGCCTGTGAGATATACCGCATATAACCTCAGGAGAGAGTCAAAGAACTTGGAGGGTTCTTAGGTTACATGAATATTGTCATTGACTTAAATCATGAGATACTGTGTTAATCTGCAAACACATGCTGAGCCCAGGAATGTGTGGCAGGCAGGAGAGAAGCAGACAGGGATTCTATTCTTTAACTTGAATAATTACTAGAATAAAACTTTGTGGTTTAGACTCAGAGAATATTCCATTTGTCTTCCTGGTAACTACATCTTTCTAGGCTAAGGTAAAATAAAAAGATGTGCATGTTTTTGAACACTCTGCAATTTATTTATTGCTCAAAGCTAAATGGCCAATTGAGGATAATAAGAAGAGATGTGAACAGAAATCTAAACCAGTCTTTTAGAACAAATGCCATAACATTTATTTGGGTTAAGAAAGCCAAACAAGTAAACACTTTGAAAGCATGTTTCTATGGCTTTATTTTTAAATTTATTTTTAGCAACTTTGTTCACATTTATTTTTCCACTAGTGCAACATCGAACTATAGTACTCTTAAGAGACATTCCCAAATGCAAACAGAAATGTTGTTGACACCTAGTCTATTTTTTTTTTGTTAATTATTTTTTATGTTTAACTGAACAATACTCTGCAGCACTATGGTAATCTCTCATGCTCTATCTCTTTACTTTTACAGCTTGCAAAAATTACAGCAGCAGGAAGAGAATTATACAGGGGAAACGTTCTGCATTTATGCATTTGTCCATTTATTTTTTTGTTCAAAGCATCTTCTTAATGCCGATTTCATGCTAGACACAATATTAGGAAAACAAAGAAAAAGTATATCCTGTGTCAGAAGATAAATAAGTGACCAGTCGCCTGGCCGGTGTTGCTCAGTGGTTGAAGTCATGGTTCGATTGCCCCTCAGGGCACATGCCTGGGTTATAAGCTTGATCCCTAGGAGGCATCCAGTCAATAATTCTCTCTCATCATTGATGTTTCTCTTTCTCCCTCCCTTTCCCTTCCTCTCTGAAGTCAATAAAATACATTTAAAAAATTAAGAATCTATTTTTAAAAGCAATTTAGATACAATAACAAAGGCATGATCCAGGAAGAAAAAACTAAGTTGGATTTTATTAACATTAAAAACTTCTGCTCGCTGCAGACACTGTTAAGAGAATCATCAGACAAGCCACAGACTGGAAGGAAATATTTCCAAAACACATATCTGAAAAAGGTATCCAAAGAACTCATAAAACTCAACAAAAGAAACAAGGAACCCAATTTAAAAAATGGGCAAAGCTCTGAACAGACACTTTACCAAAGAAAATATACAGATGAAATAAGCATAAATTCTTTCTACAGATATCCTTTCACCATAAATTGATAAAAAGGTTTTAAAGTAAATATATAAAAATAAGTATTTTTGTTAACATGCAATGAGAAAAGCTGTTCTAAACCTAAACATAAAAGAAGACACAATAAAGCAAGAGATTGATAAACTGTACTGCATAAATGTAAAAACAACAAACATTTTTCATCAGAGATCCTATGAAATTGTATATTTTTATGGTACACTGCACTTATTTTCACTGACAGAGTTCAAGGACTAGTCTCACTCCAACCGGCCCCCTATGAAAGCTATGAAAGCAGAGCTCTGCCGAAGAGCAAGTACAAGTCCCTTGTGTGTCAGACTGTCCTTTCAAGGCTTCAGATTTTCACATTTTTTATGACATTTTTTCTGTGCCTGTGAACTGAAGTCTTGTATTTTGGAACCAAACCAAATGTTTAATTAAAAAGTGAAATGAATATTCCTTTATATCTCACTTCTTTCATCTCAACCCCAAGGAGGCAAGAGTGGGAGGTGACAAGATGATAAATTAAAAAGCCCAGACATCCCGAGATTCACAGCCTCCACGTTTGTCCCCAGGAAGTGCAGCTATGCATCCCCCTAGCCAGACTCTGCACCAGAGGGACCTTAGATGGGAGTGCAGCAACCAGGGTTATTGACACTTTACATAACATCCAATTATTTTTCTAATTTAAACACATCTCAAAACTCAGAGATTTGGCACCTACCTCTAATATTATTAACAACTGATATTCAGAGTATTATTCTGTGTAAGGAGTAGGTGGGCTCGGTTCCAATATATTTACTTTTTTCCTAGTCTGTTTGTTCTATAGAAAATGTTCCTGGGCATCAAATTCAATTTCTATAGAATGTGCATGGAATTATATGGTGAAGCAAAGCACTGATCTATTCTGTACCTTACAAATCTCACAATAGATTTTGATATGAGGGTGGCACATAATATAGGTCTACAACTTTACACATATTATAGTTATATCTGGTATTCTATACACCAGACTGTGTTATAATGATAATAAAAATTTGCCATAACTTTTCTTTTTTAAAAAAAATATATTTTTATTGATTTCAGAGAGGAAGAGAGAGGGAAAGAGAGATAGAAACATCAATGATGAGCCCTAACCGGTTTGGCTCAGTGGATAGAGCGTCGGCCTGTGGACTGAAGGGTCCCGGGTTCGATTCCGGTCAAGGGCATGTACCTTGGTTTCGGGCACATCCCCAGTAGGGGGTGTGCAGGAGGCAGCTGATTGATGTTGCTCTCTCATCAATGTTTCTAGCTCTCTGTCCCTCCTCCTTCCTCCCTGTATAAAAATCAATAAAATAAAATAAAAAAAGAAACATCAATGATGAGAGAGAATCATTGATTGGCTGCCTCCTGCATGCCCCCTAATGGGAATCAAGCCCACAACCCAGGCATGTGCCCTTGACCAGAATGGAATCTGGGACCCTTCAGTCCACAGGCTGATGCTTTATCCACTGAGCCAAACCAGTTAGGGTAGTCATAGCTTTTCTTAATGTAATTTTGCTTTTGTCCCAACTCATATTTCTCAGGCAAAATTATTCTACAAATTATTTTTCTTCTGAAAATTCTTTACAGACTATACCAAATTTAGCCTTTATATGCAAGAACAACTTTGACTAATGGTACTATAATCTAATCATGGGTATTAGAAGGTTTTCTTCAGCATAATCCTATTTTATAAAAAGGACTCAGTTGGCATATCAGAGCACATCTTTTAATATTTGATGTGGAACTTAAAAACCACCTAATAAAATATAGAGTATAAAATCAGAGCATACTGCCCTGATTTTAACTGACCACCTAAAGAACATTTTTTGGGGGGTGGGGGAAGGTCCATATTACAAAAACCTGAAGGCAAAATAAAGCTCAAAGCTATGGATTAGGCCCCAAAGCCTAAGATTTATCAACTTTTTTAAAAAGTTGAAATAATTTATATTCTTTGTAAGAGATTAGATCTAATAAAATTATTTTTTTGAGAAACTTATAGCCTCTCTAAAATCAATAAGAAACATATCCTTGGGTGAGGGAGGGGGGAAGGTTAGTCTCATTCATATCTTTGGGCAGTCAGTTACTATTTAGACATTTCCCTTGGCTTTGTAAACACTGGATTTGACCCTCACATTTCCACATTTCCAGTATTTCTGCTGAATTGAAGTTGAACCCTTCCAAGGAATATTTTCTCTGTTTACCCAAACACTCTGTCATTTTATATACTCCAAGTTAAAGGAAAGATCAATGTTGAGTTTCTTTGCTTTATAACTGTAATTGCAAGCTACCAAAATCTTTGAAAGGCTCTCTGATAATCCAAAGAAATATGAATGCAAAATTTGAAGTGTGAACAAATATAAAGTTTATATTTAAGCTGGTTCCCTAAAATAAAAGGAAATGTAAAATAAACTTGTGTCTTAATTATTATTATTTATTATGAACCTATAAATAAATAATGGATATTGCACATATGTAAAGAATGTTAGGTCATGTTAGCAGCTTCAGAAATGCATTTATGTATTTTTACACACACTCAAGAAATATTGAGTTGAAAATGGTAAGTACTGAGAATGTAGAAGAATGAGGCATGTGGAATGATTGTAATAAAACATGGAGTGCAATGAAGGGTTCCTTCAGCAGGTCTTAGTAGTACAAGTCCTGTACATCCCAAAAAAGGCCTGTCTCAGGAGGATGGCCCTTAACTGGCTCCTGGGGTATAACTTCTCAGCCCTTAGAGGATCCTGCCTGATCACAGTGTTTGGTTAGCCCTTAAGCTCTGTCCCACAGATGTCAGTAGTTTGACCAGACAGTTTATGTTTACATGTAACTTACAGTAAGTGCCTTTTTTTTTTTTTTACCAGAAAATATGTACTTTGATTTAGCCAAACTCACTGAGGTCTTACTTCCACAGATATAGCCAGTTTTTTGTTTTTATGTTTATTTATAAATGAGATTAAAATATATTATATTTTTAAAAATCATAGTGATGAAAAATATCTTCTAAGTTCCTCCTCTTCCACAAGATATTTTACTTTCTAGTGCATTTGTTATTTTCCAATCTGAGCTAAACATAAAGTCTTTGAATATGTCATTTGAGTTAAGCCACTCTTATCTAAACCTTGCTGATAAAGCTAGGGGATGCTCAAAGACAAACCCATGGGTATCTAGGTACAATATTTGAAATGGGTACCATCCAGAAAAATGGAACAAAAGTTCTCATTAGAGAACTCAGGTGGGGCACTAGATTTTTAGAGAGGACGCTAGAGGAGCTGAAACTGAGAGGCAAACAAAGTAATAGGTCATAACTCCATGGAACTTACATTCAAATTCAGCTATCACTCATTGAATATATGGGGAAGCTACTTCTCTGTAGGGTGCCACATATAATATTGTGTTTTCACACAGAAGGTTTTAATTACCATAAAATGATCAAATGCCTGATGCTCTCGACAATGGGTTCATTGGAGAGTCTTAGGATAATAAGAATTTACTTTTCAATGTAAATTTACTCTAAAGATGCCCTAAAGAGAAAAGTAATAAACTAATAAAAATAAGGATAATTATAACTTAATTTTATTTTAGAAGCTACTAAAGAAATTCTCAGAGAAATCACTGTCTCTCTCAGCTCAATGAAATGGACAGAATTAAATCAGAAAGTAACATAGCTTGAGGGAGAAATTGTTTCCTCACAGAGCTCTTTATGAAGAGTTCTTCAATCTGCATAATGTGGAAACTCACACATAGGGAAACTCATACCAACAGCCTTCACCCAACACAAAAATACAATTTTTCCTATAAATCGCTGGGACAGGATGCCTCTGGAGACACATTTATTGAGAAGATTCTAGGTCTGCAGACAACCACATTCTTTTGGGAAATGAATCAGTACTGAGTTTACACATTGAGTTTATGACAGAAATATATATTTCAAAAATGAAAGCTTCTAGGATTAATGTCATTACTTTTAGGAGTGGCACAGAGTTACAAACAACATCCGATGCTTGCAGGCCACTTTATGTCTGATTTGACATTTTATGGACACAAATTACCTGCCATGTTCTCTGAACTTTGAAATATAAACCACTTATCAAAGACAGTGATTACAAAATGAGATATTTTGGTTTGGAAGCTGTATAGTATAAAGATCTATGATACACAGGTTTAGAATTTCTAATTTCCATCACCAACTATCTGACTATTTCAGAATATATTTTTCTCATGAATAACATGTATGTTAAGTTAAATTACATTTTGTTTGCAAAACTATATAATCTGTTTTTGAAATATAGTGAGAATATTAAATTAAATCTAATTTTAATATATTGCAAGCAAAGTGAAGATCATTCTAAGAGTTAGAACTCTAACGTATTTCTTTGATATTTAGAGAGTATCAAGCCATCCAAAACACTCTTTCATATAGCAGTGAATAAAGTATAGCTAACGTTTGATCATTTTATTAATTCTGTTTATAGGTACACCTCGATTTAGGCAAGTGGAGTTGGGAGGTCTGCATTTAATCTCATCAGGCTATGATGACAGATTTATGTTGGAATTCCTAAATGAATTCACCTGGTAGAAATTCTCTGGCAGCAGAGACAACCACAGAGACCCTCTGCAGGGTCAATTAACACAAGTGTTCCTCTAATGAGCCAAGAGGTATTTAGAAACTCAGGTATCAATTAATTTTTAAGTCAACAAACAATTTAGGAGAGTAGTCTTTTTGAATGGACAGTAATTCTTTTCAAAATATAAGTCATGATAATGTGACCTTAAAAATATTTCTATGTGGTAGTTAGAGATTTACTAACAACATTTGTAGTCAGGGAAACTGAATCAAGGAACAAATCCAAGTAAAATGACAGGCAGTGGGCAGATAACCAAGGTAGTAAGTGCAAAAACCAATCCCAAGGATGTTGCTAAGGCAGAATTCTTTGAAAGGACCAATCTGGAACTAACAAGCTTCCTCTCCCTCTTCCTCTCCCATAGCATGCTAGGTTCTTAGGTTGATGGCAGGAAATAGGCTCCCTATGCCCACATGGCCATAAACCATGGACTATTAGATTTTAATTAGCTTGGATACTAAACTACTGTAACATGGAAAGGAAGCTCTGGACACTGGCCTGTTCCTGAAACTCTAGTTGCACCTTTTCCAGGACTGGCTTCTCTCGATAAACTTCGGTTCCACTAACTGTTTTTGACTGAGACTTCATCAATTTTGGGAGACAACGAATTTGGGCCTCAATACCCCACATTTCAGTTTCATTAGGACTTTGGTGGTTAAAATTGCTAAATAGTTACTTTCTAGACAGAATTAAAGTGTTAGATGAGGTTTTAAGTGAGATATCGTCCAAAAATAGGGAAATGAAGTAACTAATACTTCCTTTTTAATTATACTCATCATTCATTAATATCCTGATCCTCAAAGAGAATGTTATGCTTCTACAGTCTTAGTCTATTGAAAAACATTGAGACACATGAAATGTATTTGAAACCTGCTGGTAACTTTTAAAAGTCAAAGTGGATTATTTTTCAAGAACCTTGGAGGCAATTAATATTGTGGAAAGAATAAATAATTTCTTTATAATCATGCACAATTATCTCCATTCAACTTCTCTTTCTCCTCCTTTTTTTTTTTCTTCCCCTTTCTCTTTCTTTAAATTTCCTTCATGAAAAGTTTTGCAACACTAAGTATGAGTTTGAAGCTCAGGAACATGAGCAATTTAAAGAATTTCTGTCTTGATACAGGGCAGAGAAAATTTTTTTCAAAGTGTTTGATTTTCATAAAGAATCAAATACACTAATCAGTGTAGGGGATTATTTTACTTATAACCAAACTTCAAAGCTAAATTGAGCTATTGAAAGCTAGCTTCTTTTAGCAGAATTTCTCCTGGCATTTTTCCACTTTACAGTGGAGGACAATGGGGCTCAGTGAGGCTAGGTAGATGGGCCAGGAACACATTGCTTGTGAGTACAGGAGCTGAACTTGAAACCAGGTATGGTGACTTCACAGACCCTCTTTTAATAACAACACTAATTTTGTCCCTGTGGAGGTAAAGCTTACTCATTAGCTAAATAATTCATTTGATAAGTCACTCATTTGGTACATCAATTATTAGCTAAATCATTCTAGCATATCTGCCTTGCAGTATTTTCACTCAAATTTGTTCTTCAGTAAAATTCCAAAATGTTATATCATGTGTCTTTGGGGTCTTTATAGCATAGTTAAATCTCTTTATACTAAAGGCCTACTGTGTTTTGTATTCTGGTCCAAAATGAAGTATTTTAGAACTTCATTAGGGATTATATGAGATAAAGTAAATTCTACAGCCCTAAGTATTCACTAAAAATGGGATTGCTATTAAATCTAATTTTAAACAGAATATACTGATGATGGCATTCTTATATCTTCTGGTTAATATATCTTCTAATTCTACTATAATCTTTATAAACATTAGAAAGTAAAACAAACAAGGGGGGGAAGCTTTGATCATTTGATACTGAAGAACCCCTTGATGTTACTGAAGATCAATATCTAAATATGTTAGTTCTTTTGACCATCAGAAAAGTTCTGTAGCACCATCTGATTCTTTGAGGCTGGAAATTTTTCTTATACTGATTACAATTAAACTTATCTGACAAACATACAACTACTGAATTGATTGCTAAGAATTTGAGTTACATGTTAGAGAGTAATTGCATTATTATTCTATTGAGACTAAGAAAAAGCTACTGAAGAAAAGTGTTCATTCCATGCATAGTTGAATGGATTTTATAGCATGAAACTTCTCTCCAAGAATGAAAATTGGCCATACCAAAAATTCCTAATAAATGAAAGACTATCTTGAAATGGTTTGTTACATATAAATCTTTGTCACAATGATTTAATAGTCTTAAAGTATTTCTTTCATACTGTCCTTTCAAACTCTAACAGAACAGAATCAAATAAACAATAAAAACGTAGTGATATTTTCTTCTCTATTAAAAATAGGTTATTGTCATATAAAAGCAATCATACTGAACTAACCATTGTTTATGTTATTTCTCTCTAAAACACCTAAACAGATATACTAAATTTGACTTTTAATTAAATTAAAATAATCTATTAAGCATCTATTAGATAAAAGATAGCAGTCTAGGAGAAAAAAGACATATTGCCTTCAGTCTAAGAGCTTTCAGTGAAGCAGTATGAGTGAAAATCCAAGGAAAGGATGTGCAAAGTGCTATTGAGGCGGCGGGGAGGTGTTAAAAGAAGGACTAGATGGGTGTAATTAACAGCATAAGCAACACTTCTTGGCAAAGGTGATGTTTGATAGGGGCCCTGGAGGGTCAGGAGACAGAAAGGGACCCTATGCTTCATAACATTGTGATTTTAAGTGGTCCTCCCTAATCAAGTAATTAAAGTACCATGAGTTTTCATGGAAGTAGAGGATGTTGAGTCAGGCCATGCAGAAAGTATTCAATTATCCTAAATTCTGCCATCTGCATAGAATGGATGATTCCAGTGTGGTGAATTGTACGTGTCAGCTTGGGCAGGCTATTATGCCCAGATATTTGGTCAAACATCATTCTAGATGTTGTTATGAAGGCATTTGTTACATGACATTAATCTTTGAATTAGTAGCCTTTGGGCAAAGGAGATGACTCTCTGTAATGTGGGTTTATCAAATTTGTTGAATGTCTTAAGAGAAAAAGGCTGGGTACTCCAAGGAAGAGGAATTCTACCTGCAGACTGTGTTTGGACTCAAGATTGCAACATCAACACTTCCATGGCCTCCAGCAAATTCTGTACTTGCCCCACAATTGTATGAGCTAATTTCTTAAAATTAATCTCTTGCTCTTTCTATTTGTCTATCTATCCATCTACACACACACACACACACACACACACACACACAATTAATTCTCTTTTTCTAGAGAACCCTGATTACTACACCCAGGAACCCTAATGAAGAAGTTATTTTTTAATAAAATAAGTTTTATGATATCCTTTTATGATTGTAGCAGGGTACTTAAATATACTGAGCATTGGAATAAGAAAAAGGGAATGGATAAAGACAGAGAAACGGAATTGAGTTTTTTAAGTAAAGTGGGCACCCACATTTTGCAGAACGTATGAGAAATAAGTCTTTTAAATAGAATAATTAAGAAAAATAAACTTTAAATGAACTTTCAACAAGACCTTAGGAAGTGATCTACAATAATTGTCCTTGGAAAACAGAGATGTATTTTGGTCAAGACCAACGTGGGGAATGGATAGTAGTCCTACATGGAAGATTAACTGTGAGACTTAGACTTGAAGAGGAAGAATATGAACAAAATAAGTCCCAAAGCACTTTCCTAGCTACAGTGTTAAAGTTCATTGTGACTAGTAATTTGAAAATGTAAACTGCCATCTCCTTTTACCCCTTCCCAATTAATATTTTGTCATTCTCCTGACGTCAGTGCCACATAAATCTCCCAGAGAGGCCTTCCCCAATTCATGCTAAGGGTAACACCTAGGAAATGCCATCCCCTAGTAAATAGGTATGGAATGTCATGGATTTAAATTTATTAGTGAAATTATCAATTGGTGGCTACCTCCCAAATAGTGTGTGAGCTCCCCGGTACAATATCGCACATTCATTGCGTCTCATTTTATTCACCTCACCTCATAGTGCCTAGCAAGCATAATCAATATCTATCAAGTAATGAATGAATGCATGCATATTGTATAATCAGCATAATGAATGCTTTAGCTAATCTAGATAAAATTCCACATTCAAAATTTCTTTGATTCTAAGACAACTTTACCCATCGTGTCATAACATTTTTGAAATGTAGTCATGTAATAAAATCAATAACTTGTCATATTTTAATTATCTTTGTTTTTTCTTACTCTTATAATTGGCAGTATATTGGATTTGAAGAAATGCAAAGTATATTTGGTCTTCATTTAATCAGATTTTCTCCTGTAACATATAGAGATATGATTTATTAAGGCAACTAAAGCAGTAATTTTTCAGAGTATTTCTTACTTTTTTTATCTACAGACACAAATATTGGACTTCATAGGAATCACTAGATAAAATAGATCAGATCATTTTAGAACTGTAAACCATGCCATTTTTGTTGAATGAACTTTGAACAAATTATTATTACACTAGAGGCCCAGTACATGAATTCATGCACCAGTGAGGTCCCGCAGGCTCTCCAACATCCTCTGACAGACTCTGGATTGTGAGAGGGTGCAGGCCCGGCCGAGGGACCCCACCAGAACATAAATGGGGTCAGGGAGGGATGCGGGATGTTGGCCTGCCAGGGAGGGACTGCGGGAGAGCTCCAGGATGTGTCCAGCCCAGCCGTGGGCAAACTATGGCCCACGGGCCGGATCCGGCCCATTTGAAATGAATAAAACTAAAAAAAAAAAAAAAGACCGTACCCTTTTATGTAATGATGTTTACTTTGAATTTATATTAGTTCACACAAACACTCCATCCATGCTTTTGTTCCGGCCCTCCGGTCCAGTTTAAGAACCCATTGTGGCCCTCGAGTCAAAATGTTTGCCCACCCCTGGTCCAGCCCATCTTGCTCAGTCCCCATCAGCCAGACCCCAGCAGCCAGCTAACCTACTGGTCAGAGTGTCTGCCCACTGGTGGTCAGTGTACGTCATAGCGACTGGTTGACTGGTTGACTGGTTGACTGTCTGCCCCCTGGTGGTCAGTGCAAGTCATAGCAATTGGTTGAGCAGCCTTAGCATATCACTAGCATATTATGCTTTGATTGGTTGAATGGCGACTAGAAAACCGGACACTTAGCATATTAATTAGGCTTTTATTATATAGAATTAGATCAGAATGAGATTACACAGAAAAGAATTGGAGCTTCAACTTGGAACCTAATTTTTAAACTCTCACACTTGTGACATTACAACACTATAAGTAATTATAAAGGACAGCAATTTAATAACTAGAAATGTTTTGCATAAATAATATAGCTAGAAACCTTTAGAGTTAAAAAGGTTTTTAAAAGAATGTACACATACATATTCTCACACACATGTATATATAAAATCTTAAGAGTCTCACAAGAATATATATTACTGCTATTATTACTGTTATTATTGTTATTATTGTGGTAATCTCTTTTCTCACATTTTTAGGTTAAATGTTTTATCTACAGTCTCACACCAAGTAAATGGAAAACTCAACATTAAATGAAAATTTCCAAACTCTAAAATCTCATTTTTTTTTCCCCTAACCACTACAGCATGTTGAAGAATGCCAAAAAGACATGAGAAATTCGTCATGCATTATAGTTCACAGACACTAGATAAATAATTGAAACAAATATGTGTACAATATGCTTATATATTATAGTACTTCTAGAAAAAATGAAGTATCTGCTTTTTCCTATATATTCTATATTCACTATTGAATTGAGCTCATCTCATGTCCATTTGTGACTCTCTTGCTTTATAAACACTTTCTGGAAAATTACTTTGGGGAACAGTCATATTTTCAATCACAGGAACACATTAGATGTCTGAAAGTTAAATTATTCTTTAGTACTTCAAAATCCCCATAAGACCTTGGCAAGGAGAACCGTTGGTTTGGCAGGGGGAGAGTAGATGCTTTGGACTGAGAAGGACTTTCTTGTCTTTTCCCTTTTCCCTTATCAAGGTTAAATGAAGAACAAGCAAAGCTCTGCAAGGGCTTTCTAATGCCCATTTAAGGATTTCCCATGCCAGACAATAGATATTTGTTGAGTGAATGCGCCTTTAATAAATGTTTCTAATCCATTCATAGCTCTCCTTAACATCCTGCATGCAATGCAGCATGCTTCAGTAGCAGGCAGGAAAAGATGGAGAGAGCATCTTCTATTGACATTCATCAGAAGATGTCTATACAAAGTTCTCAAAGGTAGAAGAAGGGTGTGATGAAGTCCTAAGAGCAGCTTTCTTAAGAGCAGTAGAAGACAATCATTATATTTCAAATCAGAACTCTATGGACATATAAACAGAGATAGTCTTTAGAGAAACTGGAATTCACAGCCATAATAATTCATCTTTAGTTTGAAAGTGTCTCAGAGAGCTCAGAGGAATCACCTTGCAGAGTATTTGTCTTAGGGTGTTTCCAATGATCAAAGCACCTGACTAGTGGGGCATGATGGAATATCAAATTCTGCTTCTGTTTATACCCTCACAGGACTTGCTGACCTCATAAACACTCACATACGTCTTAAAAAGCATCTTATTTTTCAGCAAATCTCCTAAATGTGCAGCTATGGTGTAAGTGTTATTGAGTAGGTTTTCATGGGTAATTGCCACTTTCCCAAAAAATGAAGGCTTTGCCAGTTGTACTGTGTGTGTCTGTGTTCTTTTTGGAGATGAAAGCAGTGCAGTTCACTGCTGCCTCTTTCAGTGGTTGTCCATGAGTAAAAATTAATTAGACCCTTTACTTGCCCTTCTGCTGGAGCTTCAGCAAGCTCACTACTTGGATTCCATTAGTTCCTTTTGCATTTCCCAGCATTCTAAAGCTCCAGACATCTGCAATAACATCAGCCCTCTTCTTTTATAAAGGCTGACCCACCAGTGCAAAGCAGTTTATTGAAGGGCAAACACACTGCTTTTTAAACAAGTAGTCTACTTTCCTCTCTCTTACCTGTATATATTTCCTGCATCTCATTTACACTCAGACATTCACAGACAAAATTGGTAAAAAGGTGATGGGTTTGAGAAGTACATATTGGTAGTTACAAAACAGTCATGGGACTGTAAAGCACAGCAAAGGAAATAGTCAATGACATTGTAATAACTATTCATGGTGCCAGGTGGGTTCTGAAACTCTCAGAGAAAACACTTTGTAAAGTATATGATGTTTTAACCTCTATGCTGTACACCTGAAACTAATGCAAAAATAATATTGAACATTAACTGTACTTGAAAAAAATTAAACTTTTATAAAAGACAAAATTGTAAATACTTTAGAGACTGAACTGCCTGAAATCAGGCAGAGGTTCAGTCTCAGACACTTCTGTATTCCTGGTACCCAGTAGACCAACACGTATGCAAAGAATTTTCAGCAACTATTCACTGAGTGCACAAATGAATAATTGCTTTAATCGTAATATCAATGCACCTGTACACAACTCCTATAAGCCATTTCATATGATGTTTACCTAAAATTTAACTGAAGTGAAAAAATATTAACATACATTCAGGATCTTTGGGTATGGGGCCTTTTCTCAGTTCCCAGAACACCATGCTCTCTTGCAAAATATGTGGGGGAGCTTTGCAAAATAAATTATCTCACCCTGCCTCCTCATCACCTCTTATAGTTATTTCAAGATAATTGAATCCTTAAGGGAAGATGTTCAAATCCCTAGACCATAACAGGATTCTCTGCTATATGCTCTCATAGCACTTAAAACAGTATAGTCACCCATAAATTTGTGAAATCATTGCCTGTCCTATGTATATCTCCTCCTTTACACCCACCCAACCAAATCCCACAGCGCCAATGTTTTTAATTCAAGCTTATCTCAGAATTTATCATCGTGTCAGGCATAAAGTTGAGTGCACAAAATATTTATCATTGTGAAAAGGCCAAAACACATATGCAGAGTGACCCTCTGCCCCCATGGATTGAAAGGAGCTCAATTTATTGGACAAATAAGCCTTTTCTTTAAGCTTTGATCTGATGTACTAGTTAGTAGACTTAACTAATAATTAGAAATTGATATGAGAAAATGTTTAGTTTTTAGTTGTTAAAACACAGATTAAAGATAATAGGAATATAGAGTAATTACTGGGGGCAAGATTATAGGAAGAGCCCTCAGTAGAAGAATGCAGACACAAGAATCTAGGAGGAAGCAGCATTTTTATGAAGCAATGATCAAAATTTTCCCATTTCCTGGATTCCCATATCTCTGAGACTAGGGGGCAAGCTGGACTCATAGAAGAGAGAAGCCAACTCCTTTCTGTGTTTTGAGATGTTTCCTGGCTTGGTGTTAGCAAGTCTGGCCTCTTACAATGTACCTGGGAAGAGCTCCCCAAAGGTCAGTCAGTAAGGGAAATCCAGGCACAGAAGGTAAACACAAGAGTTTCTTATTGGCTTTCTCATGTCCTCTGTCCAATCTGAATTTTCAAATGCAGTAACCCTGTCTGTGTGGGTCCTGCTCTGTCCCCAAGGCTCACCATGAAGACTATTCTCAACAGCATTTGATTAGTCTGAAATCACCCTTGGATGAAGAGTATCATCTACTACCTACCATCACCCCCCCATATACTCCCTAATATGTATGTTGCAATTCAAAAAAAAGGACTTACTATTTAATGCATAGACTTTCAATTCTAAATGATGATAATGGAGAATCATCTGGGAATACTAAAAAGTGAACAAACCACTTGTAATTTTCACAGACAATTCCATAGACTTGGAAAGTAAGTTTCCAGACATCTGGGTATGTCTGGACAGTGAAAATATTGCTGATAAGGTCCCTACAAATAAACAGGGGCCTCTATGAAAAAGTAGGGGATTATGACCAACAGTAAGGAAACTTTGCATACTAAAGGAACAATTTTATTAGTTCAGCACGCATTTAAGCCATGTGGTGGAACCACGGTGTTAGAAATGTATATCCACTTGATGCTAAACTCTGTATAACATTTTATTATTTCCCCACAAAATGTCTCATTTTTAAAAAGTTACCATTATCAATATCAGTATCACCCTCTTGGGGTTTTCTCTTCACATTTATTATGTAGAAACATATCGCAGCATAACAAAACGGTAATATAAGGTACTTGAGAGACTAGTAAAAGTGTTTAATCAATTCAAAGAACTCCTAGTTATTCTGGAAAGAAACCTGAAAGTGTTGACAAGACACTAACGTGTCCAGAAACAAGGACACCCACACCCTTACCCCAACTTACTGTTTTACCTCAGCAAAATTAAGCCAAGTATCTTACAGACTCAACTTAAAAAGGCAGCACACTTCTCTACCTCAAAGTCATATGTAACAAATGCCTACAGGTCTGAAAAGACAGTGGGTTACAGCTGAAGATGTCTGTTTTAAGAAGAAATAAAAACCAAACTTGGGGAAGAGAAAATGCCCTGAGTTGATGCATTGCCAGTGGACCACCCAATCGAAGGGGAACTAACCGTGAGGACATTTTGTGGAGTGGAGGCGGCAAATGGCGAGTTGTAATTCACATTTATACAGGCATGAAGAATTTCTGTCTCTCTCTGGAGGGTCACATACAAATGACTTTGTCAGTTGTAAGTGACAGATGTTGCAAGAAATCCCTCTAGGTGAATGACTTGAGGTCTGAGAAAGAAAAGGGAAAAGTGGAATGATGTCTGCAGAGAAGCCACGGTTTCCAAAGGAGGATAGAATGCTGCATGTAGAGTTGATACAGGGTCCAGGTTGTCCTGCCAAGACAGCAGGAGGGAGATGAGGACCAGCCACCTGGAGCTGAGTCCACTAAAGGAGGGTCCTTGATCCAGGTACCAAAAGATACCATGTGAGTTAGGTTGGCCCTATCCTCTACCCCTGCAAAGATTAAGGATGCGACTGTAGAAGGCAGAAACAATAACTGGAATGTGCAAATCATCAAAATAACCACATGAGAAACCATTGCTAATACATTCATTTGTCTCTAGTTTATCCCATATTTAACATCCTCACTTACTCTCACCCCCTACACTCACTCTCACTCTCTCTCTCTCTCTCTCTCTCTCTCTCTCTTTTAGAACACTCAATAATTTATGTTTTAGTAAACATGAAACAGTATGAAAATTGTGGTGCACATTTGATTCATTCTCATAAAGATTACTGTAGAAAGGAAAAAAAGAGAAAAAAGCAGAAGACAAAGATAAAATGTGCTAAAGAAAGGGTAGGATAGGTTATTTTAAATGATAATAATTATAATAATTACTAGTAGCCCTGTGCACGAATCCATGCACGAGTAGCTCGCTGCCACTTGCCTCAGCTGGCCACCCAGCCCACCACAGCTGGTAGCTTGCTGCCACGCCCACCCTCTTGTAGCTCTCCCTGCTCCTAGCTTGCTGCCCCGCTCTCCTATAGCTCTCAGCCACTTGTAGATCGGTCGTGACATTACGGTGCCCTGGCTAATTTGCATACTCCTCTATTATTATGTAAGATTATTGCCATTATTTGTATACTGATCAATGATGTCTAAGAATGTATACCATTTAAGGCACTCTGGCAGGCTGCAAATGTATTTTTGCCTTTTTTTCACTGGTCTGTTTTAAACTTACCCTGACACAGAGGATTGATGGCACCAGAAACAATACCAGACTGATGGCTTAAAAAGTCAATTACCTAGTCTTGCCTCCTCAGGTTTTCTTGTGCCTTCTCTTGCACCACTGCCCCCTTAAATGTCTCCTTCTATAAAACCTCACTTCATGGGTCACCTCCTCAAAGAAGGCTTCACTGGCTCCCCAATGGCTTGTTATATTCGCACCTGTAACTCTACAACTGCAATTCTACAGAATTTTTATAATTGGCTGTTTATTTGTCTCTCTCCTACTTTCCTATCAGTTCCTCACTGTTTGCAAGTAGGGTGTTTTCTTAGATACCAAAGGAATAAAGTGTGTTGAAAAAGATTAACTTGTAAGATTTGGCTAATGGATGTACGTCACAAATAAGCAACAAAAGCTATTTCTGCAGTTATTTAGATTCAAAACCGGTTCAATCAAAACTCCAAGGGGTGGGGGGAAATACACAATTTTATTTTCTTTAAGGATAATACATCTCTAACCAAGAAAAGACAGCTGTTGAAATGAATTCACAATGATATTCATATGTAGAATAATTATGAAAAATTGAGCAATCTATTATAAAAACTGATGAATTAGAATTTATCACAGAAATTGTATGTATTAGAATCTAATATGTATCCCAAAAAACTAGAAACATCAATCAGAAAGGATATATGCACCCCTATGTTCATAGTGGCACAATTTACCATAGCTAAGATTTGGAAACAGCCTAAGTGCCCATCATCAGATGAGTGGATTAAAAAACTGTGGTACATCTACACAATGGAATATTACACTGCTGTAAAAAAGAAAGCGCTCTTACCATTAGCAACAGCATGGATGGAACTGGAGAGCATTATGCTAAGTGAAATAAGCCAGTCAGAGAAAGATAAATATCACATGATCTCACTCATTTGTGGAATATAACAAACAACATAAACTGATGAACAAAAAACAGATCCAGAGACAGAGAAGCATCGATCAGACCATCAAACCTCAGAGGGAAAGTAGGAGAGGGTGGGGGGTAAAGTGGAGAGCTCAACCAAAGGACTTGTATTCATGCATATAGGCCTAACCAGTGGACACAGACACCAAGGGGGTAAGGGAATGAGTGTGGGGGTGCAATGGGGCAATAAGGACACATATGTAATACCTTAATCAATAAAGATATATATATATATATATATATATATATATATATATATATATATATATATATATCTCAGTGGTAAAAAGTTTCTCCTGAGCTGAAGCTCAATGCTGTTGGACAAATAAAAATGGCAGGGAATGGCCAGAAAAGGCATTCTCTGGGAAAATCTGCACAGAGAAAATAATCCCAGAAAGAAATGATGCAAAGTAAAATTGATTTTGAGTCTTTTACCAACACTAGTATTAGAAATAGGTAAGTTGGACTCTTTAGGTCTACTGCTACCTTAGAGTATTTGAATTGGGTGGAATTTGTTTGGATGCAAGTGCATCACCTTGTTTTTACTGAAGGAACTGGTACTTTATTCCACCTGCACAAATATTGACTGCAGCAAAATGCACAGTAAGGAATGTCTGGAAATATAAGTTTTTCAAGGGGTTAGGGATAAACAACACATGAAAATAAAACAAAAATATTAGAGGAAACTGTGGACTATGCAGAAGATTTATTGTTGGTTCCATCAGCATTTAATTACTTGGCTTGTCTATAAACAAGTCTAATAATTGTGGTTCTAAAAATTGATATGACTTGAGATTTAATTTTTTAAATACTAACAAAAAGAGGTAAATGTGACTCATAATCAAAAGAGTATTAATACAGAACCAGCATTTACCCCTTGCCATGGTTGAAGTGATGGGAGAAAGTGACCTCAAGAATCTAGATAGATAAAATAATCTGATTTTGACAGTAGAGACTATGAGTAGGGTAGCTAGGTTCAACAGGTAGGTAGGCACAGGGTCAGTGGTATTTTTACTCTCTCCCTGTAAAGAACAGCCTCTTGACTTTCTTTCTAAAGGGGGAAATACAAGAATGAAAGAACACACCCAGAATTTCCACTAAGCACAGAGACCTAACCTCTGCGTAGCCACCATGCCCACTTTCTCTATAACTAAAACCACATTTACTTTTTTCAATTCCTGTAAAATAGTATACTTCTCACCTCTGGGTTTCTGTACATGTGCTTCCTGATGCCTAAATTGCACTCTCTGGTCTAAGTAGCTCCTTTCTGCAGATACCAGCTCAGTTGTCTTCTTTCCAGATACGATTTCCTTGATCTCCCTGACCAGATCAATTGCCTCTTATCACATTCTCACAAAACTATGAATTTCGTCCCTGCAACACTATTTCAGCTGGGATGTTTAGCGTTCTGTGCATAGTTCTTTGAATAATACTTGCATCCCCATAGTGGACTGTAAGCTTTATGAGGAGAAAAACCAGATCTTAACTTTGAACTTCCCTGACAAGTACAGAAGCTCAAATTTGTTCTAATCTTCAAATTGAATTAACTTTAAAAAAACTTCATCTCTATTCCTAAAGCCAGCTGCTTTTTGCAGTAGAGTCAACATTTCTTTCTTTATGCAAAAATTTTTTTCTTAAAAAAAGAAAAAAGGAACAAAGACCGCATTAAGGACCCTTAGAAGGAAAGGAACCATAGACAACATTTTGAGGTAGGGAGATTTGTTTATCATATTACCATATCCCCTTGTAGAGGTCTGGATGATTTTCTCAATTCATATCATAAACCAGGCCATCAAAGAGCTTCTGCGATCTCATGCTTCATTCTCTGGCGACCTCATATACAATAAGGGTGAACAACTAGGAATCCTCATATTTTTATCTTTTTGTAATATTTGCATTTTAGCAGAGAAAAAATAGTGAAGCTAAAATAACAAACATTTATTTGTGGTATTTCAACTGTTAGTGTACCTTTTCACCCGCCAAATAGTCAAAATATACAAATTGTTAGGTTGACCAAGCCAAGCTTACTGCTCTACCTGGGCAGCCCCAAATCCTAGGAAATACCTCCAGGATGCGAAGCTCAAAAAGTCAACCTTTGTCATTGAGTAATGTTGGCTGAGGGAAAGTATAGAACTCCAATGTCAGCCACCAAAACAGGCGCTGAAAGCAGTGTTCTTTTAAGTTTCAAATGTGTATGGTGTCAATGATTCAGCATCCATGGTCGCTGTTGCTGAATTTCCACCAGCAACTGATGTCGGCAACCATGTCTGTAGTATGCAGTGTTGGAACATCCATAGCTGCACTCCTAATGATGCAACTTAAGTATATGGTTATCATGAGTCTTCACAGTCTCATGATTTTCAATGGCTTAACCATTGTGCACTGTAACAAAATAATGTTAGTTTACCTATAATATGATTAATATTGTGACCACATTTCCTAACAGTCCACATAGTGAAAACAAGAATGATTACTCCCAAGGCAACATGACCCAGACATTACTGAAAAAAGAAAGCTAAATAACAGTGTTATTTTAATGCAAGATGAAAGAACACATAAAACTGGATCATGGATGCCCAGCCAGCATGGGTCAGTGATTGAGCATCAACCTATGAACCCCAGGAGGTCATGGTTCAATTCCCAGTCAAGGCACATGCCTGGATTGCTGACTCAGTCTCCAGCAAAGGAGGCAGCTGATCAATGACTCTCTCATCAGTGATGTTTCTATTTCTCTCTTCTTCTTTCTTTCTCTCTGAAATTTATATATATAGATAGAGATAGATATATACCTATATATCTATCTCTATCTATCTATCTATCTATCTATCTATCTATCTATCTATCTATTTAAAAAAAACTGGATCATGGAGGTAAATAAACAAAAGAGAGCATATTTCACAATAGAATTTGCTTTGGGCATGATGGAGAATGGGACTTGCAAGCGCATATGAAGACTGAATCTCCCAAGTCAGCGTAAGACAAACATGTAGTTCTAAGTCATTCAAAAGATTATGTCTCTCCCCCGTCCCACCCCAAACACAAATACTCAGTGAAACATAGCAGCTACTGAATTGTTTAGTGTGTACTTCATAAATTAACACACAGTATCACAGAGCAAAAACAAACATTAACCTATCATTCAAACCCATGTTACCATACCATTCTTCTCTTGATGGCTCAATGAAACCAAGTCAAGTAACATTTCCTGAATCAGAGGTTGCAACTGAAATGTTCTATTGGTGAACAAAGGGAGAATTTTGACAACAGATGTGTTGACTCTACAACATAAAACTGATTTTGTCAGATTTTACTAACAAGCATGCTTTCTATAATAATATATCAGTTGATGTGTCCAAACACAGCAATAAAAATATTAAAAAGTCTTCCTAGCTCTTAAATATTTTGCTCTAAATATTTGAGTTTTACACTGTCATCTTGATTTCTATGAAAATTTTAATGAAAGCACAGAAAACACAAAAATTGTTGGTTCTTGATACCTTATCTAAATGGAACTAGACTTTGCTTATGTATCTGCATATGTGGCAGAAAGCACAAATACAAATTTTGGTAAATTCCAGTCACACTTATAAACTCTACACTCCTACCCTTACCAAGCCACAATAAATTACCTTCCAAATAAATGCCCTGTATGCCTCGTATACAACAATGCGAAATGGGGTTTGATTTGCCTCCCTGTGACTGTGAGGCTTTCATCATAAAGAGTTTTGGTCAGTTTTCAGTTGCCTCAAAACATACAAAAGCACTTAATGAGATTTTTTAAAATGCAGAGTTATAGAAGGAGATAGCACCTACAGACAAGATGGTTATTATTGTTCTCAGCCATAGAAAAAGATGTTAAAATGTTGACCTGATGTACAATTATACTTTCAAAGTGTGGGGGGAAATTAGTTCACTAATTTAGAAGCACACTGAGGATGAGAATGGAGAAAAAGAATACAATAAAACAAAAATACATATGCTGCTCCTCCAAAACAAATGATCTTTGAGGAGGCCAGAAATCACCTAGGAAGGGATAAACTGACTATGCCTGAGTTGTTCAACACTATGAGTAAGCTATGACAAAAACTCAACAGCAAGGAAAAAAACAAACAAAAACGAAACAAGTGAAACAACACACAGCAACCAAAACGAAAACACCTCATTTTTTTTGAAATGGGATTACTTAAAACTTTTTGAAAAAACATTACCAGAAAAGGACAAAAAAATTTAAGATCTTTCTCAATTATTTACTAATATTGTAACTTATTTGGAAACCAACTTTGATTCCACAAGTTCAAATTACCTTTTGCTTTAAAAACATGTTCCCCAAGAAAGAGAAGGTTCTCTTATGAATACATCCAATGTCCTTTAGAGCATTTAAAATGCCAGGCATTTTAGTCACAGATAGCTGGTATGATGAATGTACAGACACAAAGGACCTAATTGAAAAACATCTGGTCTACCAACACAAGCCTATAGGTGCAAAGTGGATGTTCATTTTTAGAAATTGATCCTACAAGTCTAAAACCTGCTGTTGTTAGAAAGTAAACAGCCTAAGTGCCCATCAGCAGATGAGTGGATTAAAAAACTGTGGTACATCTACACAATGGAATACTACGCTGCTGTAAAAAAGAAAGTGCTCTTGCCATTCGCAACAGCATGGATGGACAAGGAGAGCATTATGTTAAGTGAAATAAATCAGTCAGAGAAAGATAAATATCACATGATCTCACCCATTTGTGGAATATAATGAACAACATAAACTGATGAACAAAAATAGATACAGAGACAGAGAAGCATGGAACAGACTGTCAAATCTCAGAGGGAAGGCCAAGGGAGAGGGGGTGGTAAGAGATCAACCAAGGGACTTGTTATGCATGCATATAAGCCTAACCAATGGACATAGACCCTAGGGGGGTGAGGGAATGTGCTGTGGGGTGGGGGTGGCCGGGGAGAGGTCAATGGGGTAAAAGGAGACATATGTAATACTTTAAACAATAAAGAATTTTTTTAAAAAAATAAAATGCTAAGTATCCCATGCTCGAATGCCTTTGTGGAAAGAATATTCAGCTTGATGCCATCACAGAGGACTGACACATGAGGAATAAGTGTCACGCAGGTCTGGAAAGAGCAGGACTGTGAGTCCAAATACAATTTATGTTTGACTGTATTCAATTTTACCACCACACAAAAGAAGGATGTCCCCAAGGCTGCAGGAAGTCCAGAAAAGTGCTGGATAGGGAAACAAAAAGTGAAAATACCCTAGTGTACTATGGACCAGAAAGCAATGAGTTTGTATGATTTTTATTAAATATAAACAATATCTAATTAGTCCTATTTTTATTTACTTTCCTTTATAAAATCCTCACATTTATGAATGTTAAGAGTAATAATATATAGCCTAATATAGCCTACAAATTTTAAACATCCACTAGTTTAACAAAAGTTAAAATGAATTACTGTTGTAGGAGCAGAAAGAAATGTTATAAAAATATTGTAATCTATTTATCATACATATTTGATTGATTATTCTTACTATTTAATTACTATTAATTGACACTGCTAAATAGTCCTATTTTTATTTAAAGAATAGCATTTATATAACAGAGAAGTGAATAATACAAAATAACATCTCACTCCAAGAAAATATCAATATTTTACAATTTTGTTAAAGCAACAACACATGTGTAGAATCACTGATGATATAGAATGCTGTTTTGTTTCTGTCTTATCTGGTATAGCTGTATCCTAAGTGGTCTCCCTACCCAAGTGGCCACTCTGATCAGCAGGGTCACCTGCTGTTCTCAGGGCAAGTCACTCCTTCAACATGATGCACACCTTTTTTCTAGATGATTTAAAATCCATATCCAATGCTAGTCTATCAATAAAAGCCTTTGGAATCAAAGCACTTAAAATTAATAACTCTTATTTTCTCCACAGCACTTTGCATATAGCTTATAATAATTGATTGATATTATAGATATTTGTGTGCATGCAAATCTTCCTCATCAAATGTAGACATTCCAAGATCAGATACTTGGCTTCAAGTATCTTCACAGCCCCTCTCCTAGGTCCAGTCCTTTAACTAATGAGGATTAAATGTCTTTGTTGCATTTGACAATAGAAAGAAACAACTAAATCACAAATCAGCTGGTCTACAACATGCATGAAGATATAGTCAATAATTATAAATTTTATCTGTTTCCTGATCCCAGCATCATTGCCTTTGTAAGAACAGAATACTGTTTTATGAAGTACAACCAGCTTGTTTGAGTGCCTTCCCCAAGTTCTGCCTGTTATTCCAAAAAATTAATAAGATTTAATATTTTATTTTATTAGTTTGATGTTAGAGTGATGGGATATGTATTTCTTAATTAAAGAGATATCACATAAAACAATCCTGGCCTGAGAATCTATGTTTAAACACCAAAGAAGAATGAAGAAAGTTATAGCTGATGATGGACTTATTCTATATTTAAAGAGGGGCTGAGAAAATATTAATGACATGGCAAAGGAGCCAAGAAGATAAAATATGTCAGGCTGTAGAAAGCTCAAAGAAAAATTCCTATTGTTGAATGCATGACAGGATAACTACGAAAGGATTTGATGGTCTTAGGAGAGAGCTGTGGGAGAACAGAAAACTCACGTTGGAGAAATAAGAAAGCCCTGGAGAGGCCTGCTTCCTGATGGTTGTTAAAAATGGCTGCAGGTTTCGTAAGTCAACTGAATCGGGGCAGTGATTTCAGAAGTAAGCAAGTTTTTTGCAAAAAAAGATATGGGAAGATGATGACTAGTGATCAAAGGGTAAGATTTACTGCTGCAATTTTAAAAAGAGAAAATGGTGGGAAGAAGACATGAGAACCATGAGGAATTAAGTGATTTCAGACCCAGGAGATGCCTTGAAAATGAGACTATCTCAATTATAAAGGGAAAGAAAATGAATGAGTACACACAGAATATGAAAAAAAATAAACATAAATTTGTTTGTTATTCTTGTTGCTTTTAGAATTTTAACAAGTACAAGTTTCTTCAACCAGAAAAATAAAAACACCAGTCCTGATGATTGTCACACAGCAAGAGGCTAGAAGAGATTCTTTTAGGTTAATTAAAAATATCATTGGGAGAATAGTTAGAAGCAGTTTTCATTAAGAACAATTGAATGAGAATAAATATATGGAGAAAGAGTAATGGTAATGAATTTTTAAAATGTTATTAGGGTTCCATCATAAAAGCATACAAACACACACACATACACCTGTGATGCAGCCCTAATAACAACTATACTTCAGCAAAGTGACAAGATCAACAAACATGTGAATAAAACTGAGATTATGCCTCATTTTTAATTAAATTAATTATTTTAGTCAATAAATGGATGCCAGAAGGAAAAGCACCTCATATACAGTCACTTAACAAATTTATTAATAGAGACTACATGAAGAGCAATTTTTCAAATACTAAAAGGATTTCTCCTAAACATTTTGAGAATTATAGATGCACAGAATTCACAAACTATTAGAGTTCAATCACTATTTCATATCCACTGGTTACACACAATAAAGTATTTTAAGTCCCTTTATCTCAGAAGCAATGGTAATCCTACCTTTTAGTTGGAAATTCTAGGTTACATGCCACATGCATGACCTTGATTAAGTCACCATTTGATACCATCTTAATAATGTGTTATTTTTATAGTATAATTCTGAAAATTGAGGACAGTGAAAAGAAGACTAAGATTAGAGGCCAAAGAAAAAAATAAAACAATTATTTCCTTATGCTTTTGGTTTGCCTTTCCTGCTATCCCTAATTTGACATATTATTTTCTAATTATTCTCTATTTCTTTTATATGCAATATTTTTTATTTTCCTTGAGCTATAAGTGACTTTAGGACTTTTATTTGCATTATATACACATTGTCTAGTTTAATTTTTATTTATGTTTTATATAATATGATGATAGATAACTCTCGTTTCTCTGAGACAACTCATTATATTTAAAACTCATCTTAAGATTCCATTGAAAAAGGTCAGATATAAAAATAGAATCAAAATTATATATACTATCAAAACAGATCACACATGATTTATAGATCACCTGTATCAATTACAATGCATGAGGTTAAAAGTTTCAATTGAGCTTGTTAGCAAGAGTATGGGAAGGCTTGACAGTCTAACACGGGGTGGGCAACCTTTCTGTGAGTGTGTGCCAAAACCAGCAAAATCTCTGACTCAAAATTCTTCTGCGTGCCAATCCTAATTATTTGAGAACATGTTACGCCTACTTGGTATCTCTTAAGGTGTACGTATGTGAAGAACCTTGAAGAAATAATAAAATTCATTTGAGCGACAAAAACACAGTACATGATGATGAAAAATACATTTATTTTTTTAATGTATACATGTACACTGATAATCCGACAGAAAACTTTATGACTCCATTAGATATTATCAGTGGGACTTTTGCTGCTGCATCGCTGATGACAGAGATTTTACAACAGGTTTATATTTCGTGACCTTCAGAGATATGCACGAGCTACTACTTTCATCCGTCAGGCTACTCCTATTACAAGACTTAAAATTCATCACTGAGAACAAAGATTCACAAGCGTATGTGGATGAAAACATGGAGAGTAATGCTGTTGCAAAGTTTTTTAAACAGAAAAAATTTTCTGGAATGGCATTCCAAGGCCTCAATAGTTCATTTTCGACACTATAGAGATTGCTTTCCCCTCTCTCGTCAATCCATGTCTATGGTCTTTAAGATAACTTGTTATGTAAAATTATTTGTTTATCTAAGATGCACCTACACTGAATTTATCTGAAAAATAAAAAAGTCAATATTAAGAAAAAACTTGTAAATGGAAGATTATAAGAGAGGGTTTCACGTGCCAGCAAAACTTACTGGCGTGCCATGTTTGGCACGCGTGCCAGGGGTTGCCCACCTAATATATGTTATACTCTAACATATATTAATTAGGAATACAGAAAAATACCACACCGTTTTGTTTTTCTGGCTATAAAAATATGTCTTAAGATATCACTTTACGTTCAACATCACTTTGCTAACACTGGTAGGAGGGACTAGGAGGGAGGAAGAGGGAGGGAGGGAGGGAGGGGGGAGAGAGAGAGAGAGAGAGAGAGAGAGAGAGAGAGAGAGAGAGAGAGAGAGAAACATTGATCAGTTGATCAATTGCCTCCCAGGGATCAAACCCACGACCTAGGTATGTTCCCTAACTGAGAATGGAACCCTCAACCTTTTGATATATGGGATGACACTCCTACCAACTGAGCCAATCGGCCAGGGTAGATTTTCTCATACAATTTTAAGTATAGGTCTGTTAATTGTTTAAGGTGGCCACTAATGGGAACAGCATTCTACTTTCTGTTGAATGTGGTAGGTTAAAAAGGGTAAATGAAATAGTGATTTAATAAAAAATAAGAGAGAAGAAATTTTTTTACATCCTTTCATCTTATGAAGTATATAACTTTAGGCATTCCTTTTAATGTGAATAAGAATTTTTGATGTATAACAGGAACAACTAACCATTTATCCAACTGAAAAGATGAAACTTTTAAAGGCCATTTCATTGCTTTTCACATGAACAAATGCAAAAAAAAGTTTTAGTTCAGAGCTTTCTTTTGGAGGAATCCCCTCGAATTACAAATGACTGAATAAATCTCTTGTCATTTGCAGACTATACCTAGTATTTAATATCCTAGAAGAAGACAGATTATTTCTGTTAGCAGAACAATCTGTTTCTACTACTGAGTGCCTGCTTCATAAGGTCACGTATGCAAAGAATGCATAATCTTGAATGATAAATAAGGCTTCCCTCATTTTTAATACTGTGGAGATTCTTGTGAAAATATAAATATGGGAAGAGCCTTTGAGACTGCTTCAGTGTGAAAATTAGAAAAATACAATTAATATCAATTTTTGGTTTTCAGAAAAGACCTTTACGAGATGTTTGAGCATTCCAGCGGAGCTCCCCTCATCCCTCCAGCAGCCCATTCTTTATTAAGCACAGTGTAACCCCCATATCGTTTTCTGAGTTAAATCCCTTGGGACACTTTTATTTAAAGCCATACATATTGTATAGCTCAGATGTTATTATCTAAGATAATAAAACAAATGAGAAATTCAATGGCCCTGATGAGAACCCATCTTAATGGGAATTCACCTGATTACATCACTACCAGTCCCCTCCCAAAGGCCCAGAGCTCCTTATCTCACACCTGAGACTTAGGGTATACCCCTCCTTTATTTCCTTTTAAAAAAAAATTATTGATTTCAGAGAGGAAGGGAGAGGAAACATCAATGATGAGAGAAAATCATTAATGGGCTGCTTCCTATATACCCCTAACTGGGGATCCAGCTGGCAACCTGGGCATGTGTCCTGACCAGGAATTGAACCATGACCTCCTGATTCACTGGTTGATGCTCAACCGTGGAGCCATGCTGGCTGGGCTATTCCTCATTTTAAAATCTATCTGTTAGATATTATGCTTCTTATAACCATTTAAACAATAAACTCTAAAATGTTGAAAATGTTTGCTGACAATGAGATAAAATGAAAGTAGATAGATGGTTAAGTTTAGCCCTTTCCTTTTATATTTGTGCTTTCTGATATTTGACTTCCTAAAAGCTTTCAGAAAGTGTAGCTAAATTAATGTTGATATTGTTATTTAATGTGAATTTGTTTGTTTTAAAAAACGATTTATAAAAGTGAAGATATAGCTCGCTCATTTATTTGTGAAAATAACCATTTAAGGGTTGACTGAATACAGCCCCTTGCTCTGAAGGTGCATCCAGCCCCAGGGGATGCCCGTGGGTTAGTTGATTTCAGTGTGGAGAATATTGTTGCAGGCTCAGAGCCCTCAGGCTGAATTCTACCAGCACACTGGTAAGGTCAGACCTCAAGTTCAAAACACAAAATTGCATATAATGTCTTTAGCTGAAGGAAACCCTCTCTCAGCCTCTTCCAGAGGGAGCCTTCCAGCCAGGCCAGCTCTTCCATTTAACTTTGCTCTGTAGTCCACCCTTAGAGGCATTAAAAATTGTGGACTTTAACAGAAGGCAGATGTAATAAGAAAGAATAGAACAACTTTTTAATAGACCCTCCAGTAGCTATTATTGTTCATTGTAAATTTTTTAAAAGACAACTAATTTTTTAATCAAAATGCCCCAATTATATCACTATTCAGTTTCACATTGCTTAATAGGTTTAAAATTGTTTATAACCTAAAGTGCAAAGTTCTTGATACTAATAGTGAACGCCTCTCCAAAATCTGACCTCAGCATGGCTTTTATTTTATTTTATACTATGCACTAACATCATCCCCAACACTCATATTTTCCTTGAGTACAGCATATCTTTTCACTTGGACCATTCTCCCTGTTTTGCCTTTAGTTACTATCATTACATCTGGCACCATTCTAACTGTCCCAAAAAAGAGATTATATTGGGTAAAGTCACTTTGAGTTCTCAGGCCTAGTCATTCCCTCCTTACACATCTGTTTACTCAACAAATATTTAGTGAATGTTACATATGCTAGGACCCGGCTTTCAGCCGTGGAAATACAGTGTCGAACAAAGCAGACAAAGGTTCCTGCTTCAGAGAGTTTATGCACTAGGCAGAGGAAACAGACAATGCATAGATAAACCTATATGTATTTGGTGTATCTGTAGGAAGCTCTAAGGACTATGCAAGGAATTACATGGTACGGGCATAGAGAGTGACTGGAACTCAGAAAGAGCTCTACACAGGTGACAGGAGGGGAGCAGAAGAAAACTTGGGGTGAAGTCAGTGCCACCTGAATATGTAGATGAATGTTACAAGCAGACAGTACAGCAAGATCAAAAACAGTGCAGAGAAAATAAAGCATTTGTGAGAAATGTTGTGGGCTTTGGTGAAGCACAACTACAATGAGTCATGGGAGGCAGCCTTCAGGGCCCATGCAAAGAAAAATGGATTTTGTTCCAAGTGTGAAGGAAAGGTGAGGAGGGTTGAACAAGAAATGGCATGATCTAACCCATTTTTCAAAAGCATCCTTCCATGTGCTAGATAGGAGGCTCTCAGAAGGAACAGGGAGCTCAGAGATGACTTCTGGCCATGGTCCAGGTAGAGGTGAAAGCAGCTGGGAGAAAACGAGGAGCTGGGCAATGTCTGGTGTATGTGGAAGGTAGGATGCCAGACTGGCTAATGGACTAGACTGGATATGAGGAGGAAAAGAAAGAGTTAGTCAAATATGACGTTCATGTGCGAAACATGACAACTAGGAATGGAGAAGAATCAAAGAATACTGGCAGAAGAGTGAGTTTGGTGGGCAGCAGAGAGTAAGACTACTATTGGGTATGTATGATGCATCCAAATGGTGATTGCCAACGGAAATTTTTATTAAATCATTAAATGTGTGAAAATCTTGAATTTCCAGAGCTGGGCATATAAAATTGGGATTTATTAGATTTGATACATCCATATTACTGTGAGAAATTTTTAGTCTTAGTATCTTAATTACATATGGAAGATTTGTTTACTTGCCATAAAATAAAAAGTTATTGAAGAGAGAACATTATCTTCTGAGTGGTTTTCATATAATTGCAATCTGATAGTTAAGTTCAATGGCTATTGGCTACACTAATGAAAATAACATTTCAAATGTAAGTGGTTTGACACATTGTGAATTTTGTTCATAAAACCAATTCTGAAATCTTTCAAGCTTGTTAGATGTTTTATATTGACATTATTTATTAACAGTTATGATATACAAAATCTTACCATGACAATTTTCAAATATGAAGGTACATTTTGTTATTATTATGTTAATTTATGATATCACAATAGGTGGGAAATTAAAGATTCCGTTTAGGCCAGAAAGGCCCTTAAAAAACATTAATTTAAGGACCATGAAGTCAAATTTAATTATTTCTCCCTGAAGTCAAACCATTCCATATCTATTCCTACTTGTTTACTGCAATAACATTTAAAACAATACACTAGATTTTATCTCAATATAAAAAGGCCATATAGAACAAGCCCACAGCTAGCATCATATTCATTAGTAAAAAACTGAAAGCTTTTCCTCTAAGATCAGGAGCAATATAAAGATACCCAGATAAGTTCTGGAGATCTATACAACACAGTGCTTATAGCTAACTATACTTTATTATATATTTAAAATTTGCTAAGAGGGTAAATATTATGTTAAGTGTTCTTAACACACACACACACACACACACACATACCAAATAATAATAATCTATAATAATTAAAGCATAATATGCTAATTAGACCAGACGACCTTCCAGACAAAGCTGGGGCTGAGAGGGAAGCCTGGGTCCTGGGTGCTTGAGGGAAGACTGGATCCCGGATGCCAGAGGGAAGCCGTGCTGGCAGCTAGGGGAAAGAAGGCCTACTCTTGCATGAATTTCGTGCATTGGACCTCTAGTTTTAATAATAATAGGTTGAGAGGGAACTTTGGGAGATGATGGATATGTCTATGGCCTTGATGGATCTGTAAGCTGTATCTATTAAATATGTACAGATTTTATACATAACAATCATGCTTCAATTGAATTGATTTTAAAATATACTAGATTTAAAAATAAAATAGCATTAAACAGCGTTATTAAGATATAATTCACATACAATACAGTGCACCCATTTATTCACCGATTTAATGATTTCGTACAATCACAGGATTGTGCAACAACCACCACAATCTAATTTTAGAATATGCTTGCCACCCCCAAAAGAAAACCTGTAACTGTTAGCAGTCAACCATGCCAACTCAAGGTAACCACTATTCTACTTTTTTGTTTTTCCATATTTCCTATTTTGGAAATCTCATATAAATGGAATAACAAAATATGTACACTGTTATGAGAACTTCATTATTTTGTACTGAACAAAATGTAATTCTATGTTTAACCACCTTTTATCCATTAATCATTTGATGAACAAATGGGTTGTTTTCCCTTTTGTGGTATTCAGAACAAAACTGCTATGAGCATTCATGTACTAGTACAATATTTTGAGTGGATATATGTTTCCATTTTTCTAGAGTATATAACTAAGAGTATAATTGTGGGTAATAGTAGCTTTCTAAAAATCTATTTTAAACTATTATACAATTCAAAAACTTGAATTTGTCAAAAAACATAATTTTTATTGGTAAACTATAAAAGAAAAAATTCTGACTCAATATTGATAATTTCTAATTGACTTGGGAGTTCTCTCATGGAGCACATACAAAATCCATGTAATCCTCATTCAACATTGAATGGATACACATGAAAATACTAAGTCATTTCCCAAGGAGGAAATCATTATTCGGATTGCAATAGAACTTCATAAATAGAATTTTATGTTAAGCTGACCTAGTTTAAGCATTATATTAGGGATTTCCTAGTCAGCGGGTTTTGAGGTAATTGCAGATTTTTAACTATGAAAATGGCAACAAAATGTAACAAGAAGCTAGGTTTTTCTTCAAATTTACTTGCCTTCATTAACTTAGAATGTAGGACATTTGTTTGTAAGTGGCCCCAAAGGATATACATGTATTTTATATGCTGGCATTTTTAAGTGACTGAAGAAAAAAAAAAGAGTTACATGAGACAAAAAGCAATTGAGGCAACCAAGGGTTAACAAACCTGCTTATGCGTGTTTAAAAGTCCAAGTCACCTTTTTTATTTATTTTTTTAATTTTAAAGTTGTCTCAATATGTCCTAGTTTTCCATCCTCCAGAAAGAAAGGAAGAGCAGAAACAGTGAAGTTCCTGGTAGCTCTCAGGCAGCCCCTTGACCTAGTGTGGTGAAGTTGCTTGGAAATCAGGAGTTTTAGTTCTAGGTTTCTAAAACTGTTTTACCTTCTTGATATTGAGATTCCTTCAACCCATAAAAGCTATATTTTCAAAAGAGTAGGGAATCACTAGCACTCATGGTTGCATGGATATTTAAAGAGCCAAATGAAAAGTTTAAGTTAAAAAAAGCGGGGGGTGGGGGGGCTGTGTTAAGTTAAAAAAAAAGTTTAAGTTAAAAGAAAATAAAAAGGCTGTCAGTAGACCAAATATTGCTCAGTTAACTGGGTGCTCCCAGAATGGGATGGGTGGACTGCTTTCTCTCACCCGCATATTCTTGCTGGCCCACTCTCCTCTGAATTCAACCTGCATAAAAACAGACTAGGCTCATTAATTAGAAAAAATAGTAATACATTATACTGGACCATCCTTTATAAAAATTTATCTATCATGATGTCTGAAAATTGGAAATATTTGTAGGAATATCTAGCTCTTAATATAAGTATGAAAAGAACTATTCATGATTGTTGTTTTATAATGTTCAAGGTGGTAAACATTTGTGGAAATTCTGCTTGAGTCATAAAATCTTAAAAACACTGATTCAATCTTTGTCTTAGTACAAATATTTGGATTTCTCAGGTTAGTCATAAGTGCTTTCATAAAATAAGTAACATAAGAAGTTTACTAATATATTATATTAACATATTTATATATAGATATATTAATTGAATTAATATTACATGGTACTATGTTATATAGTTGATTATACTAACTATATGTGACATATATTGGGTCAATATATGGTTATTGTAATCACTGATGATTAGTACTAGTGAAAATAAGGAAATTTGATAGCAAAATGAGAGCCGGACTCCTTGCCTGGTAGAAGCATTATAACTAAACAGGTGTGACTCTTGAGCAAGTCACTTAATCTCCCTTAAACTTCGCATTTTCATCTGTAATACAAAGAGGGATAAATTAACTTTCAAATGTGGACAATAAAATGCAGTTATATGGAATCTGACTTCACCATCATCTTTCAGACGCATTCTGATTTTTTTTTTTTCTTGAGCAGGTTGCTGAAAAGCAACACCAAAAATAAACTTCTGAAGGGAAAGCCCAGCTGTGCATTATCACAGGTTTCAATTACACATAGACAACCCCCACACCATAACTGATACAGAATCAGAAAGAAATAGCCAACCAAATCACCCTCATAAATGGAAAGCAAAGCTAAACAAATCTTTTACTTGTTAAAAAGCAAATAAACAAGCAAGCAAGAAAATAAGACACTCTGCATGCTTACTGGGTTTAAAATTAGGATTTCAGGAATTTTTGTCTTTTGTTAGAGTGCATTAACATGAAAATAAGTCTAACATCAGAAAAATGATTATTTGTAAATTATATTTGAAAGCTCCAACAGTTAATAATGCAGCTAAAATTCTGAGATATATAAATACGTTTATGTTAAAAATAAAAATTATACGTATACAATTTTTATTATTTATCAGATTCTGTTTCTAACAGAAATTTGTAGAAAATATACAAATTTAGCCTGTCGCAGAACTGATTTGTCAGATTATACTCTTAGTGTATATACTTATATTTAGTAGCATTATGTGTATAATTTATATTGTGTCTTACAATATTGTACATATAGGCACACATAGTCATACACAAACATACCAGACACTTTTAGGAATCTTATTACACATTTATCAGATTCAATTAACTGTTGTACTTTTTACTATTTTAGTGCTTTAACTCCAGGAAACTAAATAATGATTAAGAAGCAAATTGTAATACTTTTTGTAATACTTTAAGCAATAAAAAAAAGAAGCAAATTAATAATTAGGTAATTGTTGACTAAGTTTACTATAACCGAAGTCTCACGACAAAGATTACAGTAGGAAAGAATTTTTGAGAAACAAATTTAATATTGACATATGGGGATTAGAAAATGGAGAATTGCAATGTTGGAATATTCATGCTTCAAAGACACAATAGTTGTCAGGCTGTCCTTGAAACCTATGAACTTTGCACAATGTCATTTACACGTTGTTACTTCCTTTTTTTCCAAAATTTCAACATTTCTGTTAGATGTACATTAATCTCATCGTTGCAATTTATCAGAAAGTAATGCATTAAGAAGTAAATTAGCAATAATAACCATTAGCCACTTCAAAAGTTTTCCTTATAACCATTAAGTAAAACTTGATTTAAATGTACTCTCCATTGAAATTCTTTAAAAAAATTATTTAACTAAAATTTAAGCTTGCTATTGTTGTCCCTTAATAAAATTTACATCCTGCATAATACCTAATCAAAGTTTAACTATGTTTGTGATTTTGACAGTGTTGTTTACATGATAACATTCAGTTTCACTGATGTTTTCACACCTAACGCCCATGCCCTCCTCTTATTAACTCGAAGAGCATCAGCAATTAAACCTGTCTTATATAATTTTATTAGCTAATGTCATCCTAATAAATTCAATAAAAAGAAGCATTAAAAAAAAAACCTGTCTTGCACCATGATTCTCAAGGGCACTGCACAATAAAGGTTGTGAGCAGAATAGAAGAGGAATGTTTTCCCATTTGAGCCTACAACAGACTATTTTGTTTCATTGCTTTTCAATGAAATATCAAGGAAAATCAAAGACAGAATCACAACAGAGGTCGATCATGCTCTGTGTCCTGGAGATTTCCAAAATAACACTGAAATAAAAATAACCTTCCTCAAGTGCTTAATATTTTTCAGACACTATATTAAATACTCAAAAACCTGTTTAATTTAATACTAACTGTAATCCTGCACATTAATATCATCATGCCCAATTTATAAATGGCAAAATAGGTGAGAAACAGAAGTCATCTCTGGCATCCTAGAATTTGCCCATCACTCACAGCCAGGCCTTGGCATTCTGCTGGTGAACACAAAACTATCTGACAGATCATCAACAACAGATAAGGCCACTCTGTGACCATGACAGATGAAGGGCACTCGGTAATTCTGTCTGAACGCAGACAAAATATGGCCACTGTGCAAACCACAGATGGTCAAATACCCCCCTATCCTAACACAAGTGACTGTCTCACTCTGGTTTTCCTTTCTCCTAGGTAAACTTTATTAGTGCCTCGTGATTCCCCATGGTGTCTTCTCCCCCCCTACAATAACAGATATTCCAGCTTGTTTAACTATAGGTATGTTTCTGGTGATATTCAATGCCTCTAATGATGGTGGGCATTGACATAGTAAAACTCAGGAAGTTTGTTTTTTTAATTTTTAAAAATTTAAGGTAATATTGCTTAATAACATTATATGGCCCTAACTGGTTTGGCTCAGCAGATAGAGCATTGGCCTGCGGACTGAAGGGTCCCAGGTTTGATTCTGGTCAAGGGCATGTACCTTGGTGCAGACACATCCCCAGTGGGGGGGTGTGCAGGAGGCAGCAGATCAATATTCCTCTCATCGATGTTTCTAACTATCCCTCTCCCTCTCCCTTCCTCTCTGTAAAAAAATGAATAAAATATATTTTTAAAAAATAACATTATATGAATTTCAGATGTATATATATTATCTCTCTATATAAAAAGCCAGCAACCAGAATGTGGCAATGACTGGAACAACTGCTCACTATGATGCCCAATGCAGCCAGCAAACCAGCCTGATCTGGGGTGGGGCTGGCCAGCCAACCTCCCGTGACCCCTCTCCCAGGCTGGCCCTGCTCCCAATTGGCCTCTCACACCCCATCAAGAGTGGGGCAAGTGGCCAACACCCCGTGTGGCTCCTCCCCCAGGTCCCTGCCCCTGATTGGCCTCCAACCCCAATCAGGGGCAGGGCCCGCCAGCCAATAGCCCATGGACCCTCCCCCTGGCCCTGATTGGGCCCCAATCGGGGCCGGGCAAGCCAGACCCCACCTGTGCATAAATTCATGCACTGGGCCTCTAGTATTTTGATATTTGTATACACTATTGTGTGCTCACCTTTACTTACCATACATAACCCACTTTACACAACTTGTCCTTACCTCACTCCTTTTCCCTCTAGTAACCACCATTCTGTAGTCTATATCTATAAATTTCTTAGTTTATTTGATGCTTTTTTTTGTTTATATTCCAGATATGAGTGAAATCACTTTAAGTGTCTTCATCAGATGATAAATCTTTTAATGAACAGAAGCAGATTTTAAACTCTTTTTTTTAACTTTCTTTTATTTTTCAGGTGTTAAACTCTTGTCTTCTATTATCTGCATTTTGTTGTGCCTACATCATTGCAGCCCAAGTTAATTTTATATAACTTACAACATATGGCATGCTGTTGGAGTCATGAGAATCTCAAATATAGATTTACAGACAACTGAAGGACACACACAAAAATCACATAGAAAGGGTGGGAGGAGTTGGCAAATAAAATTCATCCAACAATGTGCAGAGGCGGGAATGAGTAAGAAATGTTAAAATAATGCCAAAAATGTCCAAATTCTGACAAACTCCAACAAAAGGATGAATTAACAAGTCTATGACAGTGAGCACAGTCTATGTGCCTTACATGGATTAACATGTTTCTCATAATATCACCACAAGTCAGATTTTATTTGGATTTTACAAATGGAGAAATTAAGGTACCAAGTAAACACCTTGGCAAATGGTTTATGCAGCTGGTAAATGACCAAGCCAGGATGCACATTTTAGAACTATAGACAAAATAATTGCACATGTACTTACAAGATTTGTTAACTTCGTTCCACAAATTGGAAATTGGATAAAATGACAGTCATTTTAAAAGTATTGCAGAAACAGTCATTCATCTCTACCTGATCTACTGCCTTCATGTTGAATAGTTTTCTGAGTACCTAAAAGTAATTACCCAAAGCACATTTCCTTCACATTCCAAATATCTGAGAGGCAGTCATCTCCTTGATGACTTTCCTGAAAGTCAAACGCCAAATCACACAAACATCCCTACAATGTTAGTACTTGTTGTTCTCATATCCTCTGGGGTTACTTATCTGAACCACATACTGCATTGCTTTCCAAAATAATCTTTAGAAAAAGCTTGTTTACTTCAATATCTAAAGCTTACCACTGTAGGAACATACCCCTGAGGAGTAAATATTAGGCCTATATTAAATGTCTTTGATTTGTAAATATCATTTGGTGACCTATTATAATAGGCATCAAAACATCTTTGCTTGAGTTTATTTCAAGCCAACATGTCTTCCCATAACAGCAATTTCAAAATAAGTATTTAAGATAACACAGCATGGTATAAAGGACTCCATAAGGACTCAAATATAAGACAACACCAACTTTTTTGAGGAATAATGTTTAGGTGAAGTCAAGCTTTCCTTGATATTTGGGTATACAAGGTAGTTGCTGATTACTACACACCATCTACCACTTTTCGAGGTGCTCTGTGGAAAACTAATTTATGAAAGTATTAATTTGGTTAAGATAAAAACTAAGTCATTTTGGTCTACTTTTTTATTCTGAAAAAAAATTCAGAACTATAAAAAAAGTTGCCTACATGATATTTGGGGTGTTCTTAGGCTATGAGTCTCTGGAATTCTCTCATTTCATGCCCTTTGAGAAATACATGTATTTCTCTGCCTTAGAGGAGGTTTGCATTGTGGGGAAACAAGCAGCAGTTGTGTGAGACCAGAGCAGCCTGGTTTTTTTCCTCTGATATCTGAACTAATTAAAAGGTTATTGCTATTATAATGGAGGAGAGAAGTGCCTTTGAATGATGATGGTAGGAAGTAAAGGTATTGCCTGAAGCCTAGGTAAATGGTGGAGATGCATGGATACCAAAGATCCCAGGTACTTTTCCTCACATTGCCCCAGTGTCCTCCTGTAGGTGGTAGGTTAGCTGGGGAACGACTAAAGGTCCATCAAGAGATGCTAAACCAGAAAGAGAATTGGCCCCAAGGCAGTTGGAAGACCCAGAACATCAGTTTTATGTGCCACAATTCAATAGACAATGGCTTTTTTAGTGACTATTGGACCTATAGTTTGAGAAGCTGCTTCTATATTTTTGTTCAGCATAAAAACCTTGAGTTCTTTGAATGACCTCAGGGTTGGGGAACCCCTGGCCAGCTGTAAAGTTGAAGATGAAACTTATGGCTCAGGTTTGATTTAAATAAATGTAAGCTAACTTTTCTTTCATACAAGAGTTGTTTCAGAAAGATTTACACCTTTCGTGTGGCAGTGTGGAATAAAGTAGTATACATTATTTTTATTTACTGAATACTACCTTTCTTTGTTCAGAGAGCTCTCAGAGATTTGCTCAAGGTCACAGACCAAGTGAATGGTTAAACCTATACTTGAACATGGGGGCTGTCTGATCTAAAGCCCCAAATCTCCCCACGGGCTGTTCACTGCATCTGACTGAATCATTGGATAGGTAACAAGATTAGAGAAGTAGTCAGACTAAGGAATTGTAGTGCACTGGTAGGCAATGGACAGTGTGGTCAGATATGACCTTTATTTATGAAACAGCTATTTATCATGTAATTCTTATAATAAATAGGAATAGACCCTGTTCTCAAAGAGCTCCATAAGCAGGTTACTTCGCTCCTCTGAGCAACAGTTTGTTCATTTACAGAATGTGAGAAATAGGTGTACCCTCTGAAAGGAAGTTTTGAGGATAAAAGGCATGCCTTTTCAAAAGTGCACTGCAATTGTTATAGAAACTGCTCCAAAATGATGGTATGATCTGTACAAACAGTTGAATGGTACTTGGTACCTGAACCTTTGTGTTGACATTAAGAATAAGAAGGTTAGGGTGAGAGATGGTTTGGTAGAAAGAGAGAAAGATTAAAGATCATATTTTTTTTTCTTAAAAATTCAGGCTTATAGTATATTGAGTATTAAATATCAGTATACTGAATGTTTACCATGCAAAGCTCTTTGCATCTGTTAAGCCATGGTAGCCTTATAACAACCTTCCATGGTAGGAATTGCCATCATTCCCTTGAAACAGGAAAGGAAACATTCTTAGTAAACCAGAGAGAATTGTCTCAAATCAGACAGTTTCATAATAAATGCTAGGTTTGAAAACCAGTTATTTCCTGTCCATGAATAGAGCCCATATTCATATTCAGAACTAACAATAACCAGGTACTGATCACAGATAAGTATGCTGTAGCACAACCCTTTAAATTGTGAGTTTGAGATATTTATTCCACGTTCTCCTCATCACCTTCACAGCCCTTGGACAGCATGCTGCCCACTTCCCAGGCCCTGGGATAGCTCCTTTGTCAAACTCATTTCTGGAGTTGAATTGAAATGGAAATGACACTATTTTCCCACTGGGTTAAGACAGATTTAAGGAAGAAGGAATAATTTCTGGTCTTAGTGGAAAACAGGAAGCACCATTGATCCAGAACAGAGGTGAGGGAAGTCCAGCCTGTGGGCCTTTTAAGGCCTCCAAAATCATTTGGTTGGCCCTGCCAAGACATTAGGGGTGAATTAATTAAATATTTGACCAAAGATAGCAAGCTACTTTTTAAGTTGACAATTTTGAATGATGTTATAAATACTATATCCAAATAGCCAGTGGCAGAAAAAAGGTTCCCGCCACCAGTATTGACTACGGTGTGAAAGGAACTGAGAAGCCCTCCAAAAGTGAAGGATGAACTAATTTGTTCTGAGCAAAATGGAACTTGGGAAGAGTGGGACACATATCCAGGACAGCCTACTTGTGCTTCTGTAAACATTTATTCTGTGAGTTGAAGCAATTGGGCATGACCTCCATGGTCTGAAGAAGAAAAAGGCTGACACTTGATCCACAAGAAATAAAAAGTTCCCATCCAGCTTTCTAAAATGACAGAAGGCAAAGATGACAATGAGCAGAGTCTGTGTTTGAGGTCTATAAGTGGAGAGAAAAACTCCAGCAGATTTTAGAACAATATGAGCTAATCCAGGAATGTGGCAGAAAACAGTGTGTGAAAGAAGAGAGTAGGTTATTTTCTTGCTGTTCCATCACCATTAAAAACACCATTTAAAAAAAATAACCATTTTGTTAAGTGTAGAGGAACTGTCTTTAAACACAAGCACATGCCACAATATAAACAAAGGGATTTTATTTAATTTTATAACTAAGTTAGGTTCTCTCAGTTTTATTAATATACACTTCTTTCACAACTTATTGTGAATCCTCCAACTATGTGTAAAATACTAAATATAATTTAAATAATCTTGTAGTGGCTAGCAATCTCGTTTAGAGAAAAAAAAAAAGACTTTTCCATGGTGGTGGCTACTCTTTCATGGTCTCCCATTATTTAAAAAATAATGAATTTAGCAAGTAGAAATGATCAGCACAGTCCCATTCCCATTTTTTAAATGCACACCACACAGGACTCGTTTTAATAAATATTAGGACATTCCTGTCAAACTACAGCAGGAAGGCCAAGGAGGGTGGGGGGGCAGGAGGGGGAGTGGTAAGAGATCAACCAAAGGACTTGTATGCATGCATATAAGCATAACCAATGGACATAAGACACTGGGGGGTAGGGGAGGCCAGGGGATTGTCAAGGGCGGGGGGAAAAGAAAAGGAGACATATGTAATATTCTTTGTAATGCTTTAAGCAATAAAAAAAAAAAGAAATACTAGGAATTTGGTAAAAAAAAAATATTAGGACATTCAATGATATTTTCCAAAATAAATATTTAAATTTGTGTTTTGTCAATTTACAAAAACAGACATGGTCTTTGATAGACATCAGATTCCAAAGCTTCTAAATTTCAGTATTCTGAATTTATAATGTGGCTCTGGAGAACTTTGGCCAATAAGAATCATTAGGTAACTTGAGGCCCGGTGCATGAAATTTGTGCACAGTGGCGGCGGGGGAGGGGATTCCTCAGCCTGGCCTGAATCCTCTAGCAATCCGGGACCCCTCAGGTGACGTTGGGTGTAAACTGGCAACCGGACATCCCTCTCACAATCTGGGACGCTGCATGCACCAGTGACCATATAGGTGAAAGGCATCTTGCTGTTGTATGAGCAGCTACATTTTTTTCCCCCTGATTATAAAAAGTAGTACATAACATGATCCTCTGAGGCAGTAGTACCATTTTCCCCATCTTATGGGTGGAAAAACTGAAGCAGAGAGAAGTTAAGTAATTGGCTTTGTCACACAGTTGTAAGTGTCAGAATCAGGGCTGACCACAATATATGCAAGCCAGAGTCCATGCATGTCATCACTGCATCATCCTATTTTTCACTGTTAGAGTAGCCTTGCCAGGTTTTAATTTTTAAATCTAAGAGATTGTTCCCAGTATATAGGGTAGGGTCCCTAGGCCTGGCTGGCGATCAGGGCCATCTGTGGGGTGACTGATGGGCAAGGCAATCGGGGGTCCCTGCTGGCACCCACCTTCATTGGCGGCTTGGTGCCATCCACTGGCCGGGCCCACCTCCCGATTACCACCGCCAGTCACCTCCCTCTCGGGGGCAGATGCTCAATGCAGGAGCTGCCCCCTGGTTGTCAGTGTGCGTCATAGCGACTGGTCATTCCACTGTTTAGTCAATTTGCATATTAGGGTTTTATTATATAGGATTGCTTATAATGTTTGTTCATAACCAATCATAAGTTACAGATAAAGTATAATTATTATTCATATTGGTCTCCAATAAGAATTTTTGTATTTGAGATTCTCAAAAAGAGATGAAAACTTCTTTGGGCACTTAATTCCAATTTCTTGTAGTTTACAAAGGCATAAATCACTTCTAATTCTGCACCATCCTGAAATCTATCTGGAAGAACTTGGACAGAGACAAAGAGCCTGATTCTCCTTTCCATCCCTCTTTTCACAATCATTTGTCTTCCACTTAATACACACACAAAAAGGGCATATCTCTTACACATCCTGAATCTTACTGTGTGCCAATCTCCAGGGATAGATACAGCCTTACAGAGAACAAGAGAAAAAAAAACACAATTAGAGATACTGGTATAGGTGAAGAGAATGCAATCCTCCTCTGATTGCATCACAAATCCTTTTAAAATTCAAGGTGAAAATAATAGATTTATCAGCCAGCAACAGATCATCCTCATCTTAGACTACCTCTTAAGGCCAGTGTCTCTTCACTCTAGCCTAGTTCTCTCTTTTTAAAATATTTATTTATTGATTTTAGACAGAGAGGAAGGAAAAAGAGAGAGAGAGAGAAACACCTATTTGTTGTTCCACTTATTTATGCATTCATTGGTTGATTTTTGTATGTTCTCTGGTCTGGGATCAAACCAGCAACCTTGGCGTATTGGGACAATGCTCTAACAAACTGAGCTACCTCGGCAGGGCTAGCCTAGTTCTCTTATCTTCTCTCTCTACTTCTACCCTTTAAAGGATTTACCTATTTTTAAGGCTTCAGTGATAATTGTTTATCTTTGATCTTTTAAAATATTTATTTACTTATTTACAGAATTTTATTTGGTGTTCTTTAGAGCACCTACTAGGTTTAGTTTTACATAAACTTTCACTTTCGGTTCACATCTGCTTGTTGAGAGAGCCCTGAATGCTGCTCATTTCACTAGAAGATTTTCAAAAGAAGTTCTGGAAAGATGACAAGTTGTAAAAAATTAGGAATATGGAGTCATAAGCTTAGCATGTCAAAAACGGAATGCATCATTTGTTTCCCCATCTCAAACTATGGTTTGGTAACACTGATCACAGAGAAGTGAGTAAGTTGAATGAAGTGGGGGCGGGGGGTGTGGAGATCAGAAGGAAAAAAAAGGGGGCGGAGAAAAGCCAATGACATTATTCTTAGAATTATCCAGGCAGTGGAACTGAGCAGGAATTATGAAGAAGGGATGGAATTTAGAGCTGTAATTCTCAACATTTGTTATTGTTGTGGATCATTCACAGGTGGCAAAACACTGCTGTCAGTTATAGCCTTCAATGCGCAGAATGATTCACAAGAGGCACAGGTGAGCAGTTCACAGATATTTCTGAATCTGCATTGCAAAAGTGCCGCTGCGGAGTTTTTATATACTAGTACAGATCCTTCCCCAATCTTTCTGGACAATCATGTTGCAGAGGCAGCCCCAGGTGTCAAGACTTGTCAATGGTGTGAAAGCTAGAGCCGAATAGATTGCATTCTTAGGGTCATTGCTTTTAGCTTTCAAGTCTGTATCAGGAGGATGGGTGGTTCCTCTCAATGGAAATAAGGCAAATCAGAACAATGAATACTTTTAAGATAAAGCTAAATTATTTTTTAAAATTTGTTCCTAAAATGAAAGCAGATTTTTTCTGATTATAAAAATAATTAAGCTAAGAAAAATCAATATTAAAACTATTCAATAATAACCTCAGTTATAACCTCATAGTTTCATTTATTAATATAATGTGGGTGTATTTTATATCAGAACATGTAATGATGTACAGAAGTGCATTGCATGAAACTGCCTTACATTATTTAGACAGTTCCCAACTGATGCATATGACATTATTTTCAATTTATTTACTTTAAATGATGTTGAGCCTTGATGATACACATGTGTTTTATTCCAAAAGTGGTACTTCTGGGTGAAAGGGCATGCAATAGAAATGTTAGATACCTTTTAATAACTTGCATAACAAAATTTCTCATAGTTTTAAATTTCATCAATAATACAGAGAATTTCTATTCCAACCCTCAGCAATGATGGGATTTTTTTTTTTAAAAAAAATATAGAAAGTTTAATATCTTGTCAGAAAAGTCAATCAGAGAAGCTGCAATTGACTAGAACTGAATGCCTGGAGTTCAGTAAGGAGACCAAAGCTAATATAAGTCTGGAAGCTACTTCCACGATTATTTGTTAGAAGAAGCCAAAACAGTTAATGTAATTTTTCAAAGAACAAAAGTGTGTAAGGGGAAAGAATTTATAAATCCAAATTTCTTTTAAAAATGTCTACATTTGAAGGGTGAGAAAAAGGAGATCTATAAAAAAAGTTAGAATGGGAGATCAGCAATGTAGCAGGAAAATAACAAGAGGGCAGCAAAGTAACTGAAAATAAGGGAGGGCAGTATAACAGAAGGCAAGGTAGAGAGTTGTGTTATTTTTTTAAAGACTATAACATAAAAATAATTAGCACTCAAAGCCTCAAAGCACTTCGCAGGCTAATCATAAGAATTTCAGAATACCCTTGGTATGGAGAGAGTCACTCAATAGGAAAACTTGGATAAAATGAAATAAGATGGATGGCTTAAGAGTTTACTCAACTTTGGCAGTTTCAGGAACTGAAAACCTTATGTTAAGGGAGGAAATGTTGACTCTCTTATAAATTACTGTATATATAATATTTACAGATTCTCAGTTTCAGATGATTTCCAGAGCCATAGTTCAGCAGCTGCAGTTTAAAAGCTGTGAATTTAAACATTTCAGTATAACAGCTGAGGAACTTGTTCTCGGAAAACAGAAACCCCAGGAGACACAGAGAGTTGCCAAGCGCCGAAAGTTCAACCCACCATTTCTGACTTCATTTTCCACATGGGGCTTTGGAGAGCTTAACCTACAGTTGAGTCAGCGAATCTTGAACATTTCAAGAGGTTACTAGTATGTGAATCCCCCTTGGAGAAGAGTTTTAAATTTTAAATTAATGTAAAATAGATTTGTGTGTGTGTACAGTTCTATGAATTTTAACATGTGCACATTTCTGTAACATCCACCATAATCAGATTACAGAATAGTCTCATCAATCCCCAGACTCCCTTTGTACTGTATTCCTTTAAAGTCACACAACCCCCTTACTCCTAGCCTCCAGCAAGAGCTACTTTGCTTTTGATCTGCATAGAGCTTTTGCTTTTCCAGAATGTAATATCAATGGAATCATATAGTATGTAACCTTCTGAGATCATTATGAATAGAGTCTCAATAAACATTTATGTACAAACTGTTTGAATATAGGTTTATATATTTGCCTGCATAAATACCCACAATTAGTTCAAAAGAAAGGAATGAGATTCTGGGGTCATGTAGTAAGTAAATATTTAATTTTATAAAAAATGAACAAGGTGTTTTCCAGAGTGTCTCTACCATTTTATACTTTTACAAGATTTTGCTTCATCGATGTATAAGAGCTCCAGATGCTCTGCATCCTCACTGGCAGGTCTTGATATTCTCTCTCTCTCTCTCTCTCTCTCTCTCATATATTTATATATAAAGACTATATATGTGTGTATGTATATTTAATGTTAGTTATAATAATAGGTTGTGGTATTTTATGTGGTTTTAGTTTGCATTTCTGTAATGGCTAATAAGTTTTAACATCTTGTCATGTCTTTAAGTACAATCCATATGTCTTCTTTGGCAACCTGTCTTTCCATGTTTTCTTCCCAATTTTTAATTGAATCATTTGCTTTTTATACTATTGGCTTTAAGTGTTCTTTGTATACTTTCTATAAAAGTTCCACTTTGCAAATATTACCCCTCTACCCAGTTTGTAGTTTCTTTTCACTCTTCAACTTTTATTCACAAAGCAAAGGCTTTCTTTATTAAAATCGTTCCTTTTTATCATGTTAATTTTCATTTAAATTTCCCTCTAAAGGAACTTTTTCTGTGACCCATGTTTCTTCTTGAGCATCTATGTGTTTAGATAAACTGAAGTATGATGTTAGGACAAGTTGGCCTTTTAGCTAAAAGAGTGGCTCTGAGCTCAGCCCTCCTGTGAGTATTCATCTACTAAAAGCTTTTCCTGGCAGCAACTAACATTCTGTTTACTGACACCCTTATCTCTTAACTCTGTTTCAATTGATTGTTTTATGTTATCTGCTTATCGCCTAGCAGAGAAAATGGAGAGTCCTTGCACAGAGTGGTTATTTGTGTGAATAATTTAATATTCATAATTCATCTCATGCATTATTTTCCAAGGCAATATGGCAAGTCTGACAATTTTTGAGCACTGGAGTTGCATTCTAACTACAAATAAGTTTATTGTAGTAGGATGAACAGTAAAAAAAATATTGTTTAGCAAGGGGAGTCTAAAAGTGTGATAGGAATTGTTATGTTATCACTATACTTGATATGATTTAAAGGTCAAAACAAACGGAAATCTGAAATTGCAGGTGTGGGATGAACCCTATGAAGAAATGTAGCTCTGCCTCTGTGTCTAGAGAGCATTGAACTCAAGACATTCAAAATCAACAGAAATCTATCCAACTTTTATATTTCTGCTGCTCAGAAACAAAAGGGAGTCAAGAAAACACTTTCAGACACAAGACAGCTTGGGAGGTGTTTGTCTATTAAGTGACAAGATGAAATTAAATTGAGAACAAGTTTAGCCTAACCTAGTTATGACCCAATTGATCTGCAGGAGATCCACCGAGACTCTTGAAGAACAGCACTTAAAAATGAGGACAGGCAGGATATGTCTAAGCCACATACTTGCAGTGTGTCTTTTGGAGTTTTCTAATTAACCCCAGTGAAATTTCAAACATGATTTTTCTATTGCCTTAAGTGGTAAGAATAAAAAAGTGTCAGGTAGGACAATGATGTACTGATCTTTACTTGGGGAATTGCAGCTGCTGACCCATTGTCACGGGGAATCACTTTGAAGTGTAGAAAGATGGACAGATTTGTGCTAATACACCTCCATGCTCAACTTGGTTCCTTTGTGATAAATTGTTAACATTTGCAAACAGTTCAGAGGGCATCTGTGGGAACATGAACAGGGAAAATTTGATGATCAAAAACAAAACAAAACAAAACAAAAAAACATATTCTGAGAACTCACAGAGATATGTTCCATTTTAGAAGAATAAATCTTTAATTTTCAGTTATTTGAAATACGCACACATATGCATGTTTTTTCTGATTGATAATAAACTATAGAATTTTTTGCCACAATTTGAAAAACTCTGGGAAGTTTAAGCTTGTCTTGATTTTTCTCCTTTAAAAAATAAGATTTATTATATTTTGAAAGTATTTAGTTTACTACACATTAATATAAACATAATTGATCCCTTAAAATGAATGTGGTCATTACTAATATAATTGAAAGACCATCCACTAGTTAAAAAATGCAAGTGGATATGAATATAACTAGTTCTAAATGGCAAATTATGTGAGGAAGATAGCTTAAAAATATTCTCCCTAATTTAATTAATCTAGACAATAATACATAATCTGCAGGTTTGTAATAGCAATTAAAAACATGATCATGTTTGACTAATTAGAATAGTTTTCACAGTGGGGCCAATTTGCTCATCTACATAATAAAGTATACAGAAATTTTACATTTATGTCACATTAAAAATAAGTAAAACTATATACTCTACTTAAGAAAATGTATATAGATATAGTCTAAAATGTGACATATCTGTTTTTTAATCCACTCATCTGCTGATCAGCACTTAGGCTGTTTCCAAATCTTAGCTATGGTAAATTATGCTGCTATGAACATAGGGGTACATATATCCTTTCTGATTGGTGTTTCTGGTTTCTTGGGATATATTCCTAGAAGTGGGATCACTGGGTCAAATGGGAATTCCATTTAGTTTTTTGAGGAAACTCCATACTGTTCTCCACAGTGGCTGCACCCAGTCTGCATTCCCACCAGCAGTGCAGGAGGGTTCCTTTTTTTCACATACTTGCCAGCACTTGTTGATGATAGCCATTCTGACAGGTGTGAGATGGTACCTCATTGTTGTTTTGATTTGCATCTCTCGGATGATTAGTGACTTTGAGCATGTTTTCATATATCTCTTGGCCTTCCTTATGTCCTCTTTTGAAAAGTATCTATTTAGGTTCATTGCCCATTTTTTTATTCAGTTGCTTATGTTTCTTTTGTTAAATTATACGAGTTCCCTGTAAATGTTGGAGATTAAACCCTTATCAGTGATAACATTGGCAAATATGTACTCCCATGCAGTGGGCTTTCTTATTGTTTTCTTTTACTGTGCAGAAGCTTTTTATTTTGATGTAGTCCCATTTGTTTATTTTCTCCTTAGTTTCCATTGCCCTAGGAGCTGTATTGGTAAAAATATTGCTTCGGCATATGTCTGAGATTTTGCTGCCTGTGGATTCCTCTAATATTTTCATGTGTTCCCATCTTATATTTAAGTCCTTCATCCATTTTGAGTTTATTTTTGTGTATGGTGTAAGGTGGTGTTTAGTTTCATTTTTTTTTTGCATGTATCTGTCCAATGTTCCCAACACCATTTATTAAAGAAACTATCTTGACTCCATTGTATGTTCTTGCCTTCTTTATCAAATATTAACTGAGCATAGTATTAGAGAATTCCAAAGGAAGAGTCAAGGGCAACCAGGTGTGAGGGTATGCTTTCATTACACTTTATCCTCACACTCACCTAGGCCAGATGGGCCTGTACCAATGAAAGGTTCTTGGGATTTTTTTTTTTTTCTGCAAAGAAAATTTTATTTTATATATCACTAGCCATGTGTGGTTGTCATTAGTTATTATGTAAGTGCTGCCTGGTGCCATTATCCAAGTGGCATGATCATTTTATGTCCACAATTCACTTTGTATTTACAGAGTTCTCATGATTTACCTAAGTACATCTATCAGTGAAGGTTTAATATTGACATGCAATCTAGCATCCATAATATCTGATGTTTTGCAGATAGCAATGTGGTAGAGATGTATTTTTAATCACCTTTTCATTTGAGTTGCCTTATGTAAAAAATAAATCAACAGATGTTCTAAGTCTCTAAAAAAAAAAAAGTGACATATCAGTTACTTATAATCTTTAGTGGAATCATAGCTTTTATAATTAAAATTGTCTAATTAAACAGGGATTCACTACCTGAGTCCCTGAAACCTTTCTTTCTTTTTATCCTATGTAATTATTGAACTCAGATGAGTGTCTGGCCCTGTGCAAAAATTACTCCCAATTTTTATTGCAATTTTTAGTTAAGAAATTTTATTCTTTTTTAATGTTTTTTATTGATTTCAGACAGAAAGGGAGAGGGAGAGAGGTAGAAGTATCAATGATGAGAGAGAATCATTGATCAGCTGCCTCCTCATGCCCTTACTTGGGATCAAGTCCATAACCAGGGCATGTACCATCATCTGGAATGGACCCATGACCTCCTGGTTCATAGGTCGATGCTCAACAACTGAGCCACACTGGTCGGGCTAGTGAAGAAATTTTAGTTGTGTGAAATCTCTTAAACAGATAGAACTCTGGTCCTGGTTAGGTAGCTCAGTTGGTTAGAGCGTTGTCCCAATACACCAAAATTGTGCGTTTGTTCTCTGATCAGGACACACAAAGAATCAACCAATGAATGTACAAATAAGTGGCATAACAAATCCATGTTTCTCTCTCTCTCTCACTCTCTCTCTCTCTCTCTCTCTCTCTCTCTCTCTCTCTCTCTCTTTCTCTCTCTCCCTCTCTCTCTCTCTCTCCCCCCCTCCCTCTTCCTTTCTCTCTAAAATCAATTAATAATAGATAGAACTCTGTTCTCTGTACTCATAAATAAATCTCTGCTGAACATTCTTATTAAGAAATACTTGTCTTGCATCTGAAATATTATATTAAGGTACATTCTTGTAAGAGGAATTACTGAATCAAAAATTGATGTATATATACATAATTTTTTAATATGGCCCCCTAGGAAGACATTTTTGTTAAAGTTTACATTAATCATTTCTATTTTCTTCTGTTATGATTTCCCTGTTCATATGTATTTTTTCCATTTTTCTATTGTCATGTTCACCTTGGTTTGAATATATATATATATGTATGTATATATATATATATATATATATATTCTCATTTACATTGTAATTTTATGGTGGTTTTGGACATGACAAAATTTTGTGTTTTATAAACACTTGATATTCTCCTTTGATGTTTTTCATTACAGTTATGCTTACAAAGTTCTCTGTCATTTTGCAATTTAATATTTGTTTTCTAGGGGATTAAGGCATATTTTTTTCATAATTCAGTCTTTAATACAGCTGATTTAGTATACTGATCAAACATTGTTTTTTCTCTCGGTTAGCTAGTTGTCCAAGAAGCATTTGTTGAAAATGCTTTATTTCCTAACTAATTTAAAAGCCACTAAACCTTTTTAAGTGCTTGGGTCTGCATAAAATTTCTTATAGTCAACCAGGTACACAATGAAAGCAAAATAGGATAAATTCAACAGAAGTAGAATCTGAAAAACTACAGGTTTTCAAGAACACATTTTTAATTTAAAACTTCATCAGGTCTCTTGAAATATGATGAATTTCCCCAAATATGAGATAGATTCCTATTCAAGTATGTCTTAAAGAATCCATTAAGAATTTTCAATTATTTTTATTTTCTATAGACAAGCTATCATCATGAACTATTTTGTTACATATTTTCTTAGTGAGTAAAAACCCTTGTACCAATGTCACCCCAAAAAACCTCAATAACAAATAATAAATAAACAAACAACTAACAGCAAAAGCAAACCACTGTTAATATTTTCTCTTGGTTACAATGTTTTTCCAGCAAGTGCTTATTCTAGTGATATGTGCATTCTCATCAGTAAACATGAGTTTTGTCATATTAAATATTGAGAGTTTGGGTTCTATAAAACATCAGATTTTTGTATGATACAGTTCAAATTCACACTTCAGAAACTACTAGAAAGCTAATCAAATATGCACTACATGAAGTTTTATGTACCCATATTTTTATGAGTTATCAAAAATGTTTGATTATCATATAATTACAGCATAGATTTTCCATCTCATATGCCTCATCTACTTATTTGATTAGCCTTGGATTTTAAAAACCCTCAAGAACTTTAACTTAGAGAAAATATAAATCTCTAAAACGACAGTAGTTTATAAATTAATTTAGAAATATAATCATAGTTTTGTGCTGGTTTCTTTAAAATAAAAAATTACAATTATATTGACCAAAGACGAAATGTTGGCCCCTAGATAGGCCTCATAATTTACTTTAGCTTTAGTGGCAAAACTACTAGAAAAACAACATAAAAACAATACCTATAAAATATTAAAAATTATATGAAAGCCAATTAACTATAAATACTAAGCTGAAACTTAACATTTTAGATACTGGATTGCTTTGACAAAAATTCAATTATTTGTTGCCTGTCCTTTGAATTAAAATTTTAAATCATTTTACCCAGACATATATATTCCCACTAAAATATACAGTTGTAACCATAACGTTTTTTCTGTTTTTTTTTTTCTTTCCTCACCCGAGAATATTTTTCCTAAGACTTTTTAGAGAGAGTGGAAAGGGGGGAAGGAGGGAGACAGAGAGAGAGAAGTCAGAGAGACATTCATGTGAGGGAGACACATCTATCGGTTGCCTCCAGGGCTGGGGATCGAACTCGCAATCCAGGTACATGCCCTTCCTTCACCAGGAATCGAACCCATGACCCTTCCATGTGTGGGCCTAGCACTCTAACCACTGTACACCACTGGCCAGGGCTGTAACTATAACTTTTAAAGAGACTCAGCTTTGTCAATCTCTTTTCTTTTCCTTTCTATATTTTTATTGTTTGTAAAGTGACAGAAATCTTTATAGACATTCACACATTTGAAATGCACAAGGTGCATTTATGATTATAGCAGTTTCTTAAATGCATGTTCAGATATATTTTTGAATTAGAATCTGAAATAGTATTAGAAAAGCTTTTCTGTGAAATATAAAACAAAACAAGCTCACCAACTAAAACACCCCCATCCTCCCAAATCCTGCCTGTGTTGCACGGGGCTCTATGGTACCTGGAAGGGGACAGTCAGAGATCATGACTTCAGTTAAGGACTTAATAAGAGCTTAATACCTCTAAGGGAGAGTCTTCATATGTCATTGGATAAAAAGAGGTAAAATCAGGTCTTCAAACTGTCTGATAACCTAATGAGTTAATTTTATTGGACAGGGAGAGGAGAAGGAATGCAGAGGCCTAATGTTGAATGGAGAACCAAGGGACTAAATACGCTACTAGACAAAGGGCTGCAAGAAGGTATCCTTTGCACAATGGAGAGAGAATGAAAGGGTTGGGGGGATAGAATGTGAGAAGGAAATCTCAAGTAATGGTTCTGAAAGTGTGGCCCTTGGACCAGCGTTCTTGTAAGCTTGGAAACTTGGGAGAAATATATGTTCTCAGGCCCTTCCCAGGCCTACAATGTCAGAAGCTCTGTGGAGGGGCCCAGGCATCTGTGTTTTTACAAGCCCTTCTGATGGTTTTGATGCACACTCAATTTTGAGAACCACAAATGTGTTCACTTCAGAATTTCTGCCTCATCTTCTGATTATTTACCTCAGGGCCTTCAGACATCCAAATGAGCTTTTTATACAAGTACTCTGCATGTAATTAGCTAACCCAATTTGGAAGCTAACTTGAACATGTATTCCCCTTCCACATGTGATCTGTGTCATAGCTGAGATGTGACATTTGATTATTCTCTGACTTCATTATTATAACTTGTTTACTTAGTGACTGGGGCACATTTTTCATCATGCCACTTGAGCATTTTAATGGAACTGGCATTCATTTAACATCTGATTTCTACAATATCTGGGGATTATTTACCACTCTGCCATCTCAACAGTATTTTATATACTCATGTTTAAGAAGGTATTATTGCTGTCCTACATCAGAATGACCAGCTTAAGAGTGCCCAGGACCAGCCAGCCAATGTGAATGGATGTGAGAGTTACAAATATGTGTTGGGACTACAACTGACTCACAAGCTGTCTGCTTTCCACATCTGAATGACTTATCTTCCGATTACTACACAGACTTTCTTTTTGTAGTATATTTCTTTCATTTGGCTCTTTTAAATGTTCTAAATTACATAGCGTACATATATGTTCCTAACTGTAGATGCTATGATTTTGTATCTACATCATAAATGGTGAAGCTGAGACTCACACCCAGTTATCTGATTCCAAAGCAGATATTCTTATTTACCGTGAGGCATTGGCCTTGCCTTATATTACCGAGATATATAAACTTACAAAGTCTAGGTTTTTTAAGTTTTTATTGATAGCATAATTTTAAGAATAGTTGTAGTTAATGAACAGTTTTTTAGAATACCTCTTAAAACATCAACAAATAAGGAAGACAAAAACAGATAGCCACCAGCTTTTGTTAGCCCAATGAGAATTAAAGTGCTCTTAAGTTATGGAGTAATAATCATCTGCAAGGCAATTTCTAAAATCATTATGATGTTGTAGGCAACTCCCAGCAGAATAACACTGCTAAGTCATTCCTTGCCACAATTAAGGAATGCTCTTCAGACATTAATGTAGGTGTGAATGGCATTCTCCTTAAGTATAGCAGAGAGTGGATTTTACATGGACTTCTGGTCTTACCCTAAGGCTCTAACCCACTGAAAAGGAATATAATTCCAAATCCTTCAGCCTTTACTAAAGCTAGAAACGAACATATAAAAAGTATTGTTAAATTTGATAAACCTAAAAAGATTGCCTCTGAGTTCTCATTTGACTGCTTTATGTACTACATAAATAACATCTATCATGATCAAAAAATAATATCATGTGTTCTAAAGTTGCATTCTTAAATAAATATATTATATTTGTGTATATATGCTGACCAAAAGGTAGAACATGTCTTTTAGAAAAGTGAACAATTTGCTTTTGTAAAGCAGGATTAGTTAAAAGCTTGTTGTCAGTTTCCACAGTAGGGGCTGGCCACTGAATTTTCAAATGTCGAATTCATTAGGGGTAAAAATCACTTAATCTTCCTTATACCCACAACAATTTATATAAATTAAAGTTGTCCTATTTTCAAACTCCTGACAACATAGCAACATTAATGTCAGAAGATGTACCTACGAGGTGACATATACAACATATACCAAAAATATTTTGAAATATACTCAAACAATAAAAATCTAAGCTTTTTACAGGCTTAACTACATGAACTAATTTGATAATAATAAGGTGTTTATTACCTTAAAAATAATAATAAGATAGGAGATTCTGATTAACAATCCATGTATGACATTCTTTTTATACCTAACATCAAATTATACTATAGAGCTACAATAATTAAAACAGCATGGTATTGGCAGAAAAACAAACACACAAAGATAAATGGAACAGAACTGAGAGTCCAGAAATAAAATCACATGTATATGAACAAATAATTTTTGACAAAGGAGCCAAAAACACAAAATGGAGAAAAGGAAGGCTCTTCAATAAATGTTGGGGGGAAACTTGGAAAGCCACATGCAAAATAATGTAACTGGGTTTCAGTTTGCCCACATGTACAAAAATTAATTCAAAATGGATCAAAGACCTACATAAAAGGTCTGAAACAATAAACCACATAGAAGAAAACACAGGTACTAAATTTATGGACCTTGGTTCTAGAAAACATTTTACAAATTTGACCCCAAAGACAAGGGAAGTAAAGACAAAAATAAATGAATGGGACTATATCAAACTAAAAAGTTTCTGCACAGCAGAAGAAACCAACAACAAAACATAAAGGCAACCAACCAAATAGGAGATAACATTTGAAACAGCTCTTACAAGGGGTTGATATGCAAAATATAAAAAGAACTCATACAACCCAACACCAAAAAACAAACAAACAATCCAAATAAAAATTTAGCAGAGGACCTGAACAGGCACTTCTACCAAGAAGAAATACAAACAGCCAACAGATATAGGAAAAGATGCTCAACTTCACCAGCTATTAGGGAAATGTAAATCAAAACTCCAATGAGATACCACCTAATGGCTGTTAGAATGGCTATTATCAACAAGACAGGTAATAGCAAGTGTTGGAGAAGGTGTCCAGAAAAAGGAACTCTCATTCACTGCTGGTAGGAATGTAAATTGGCACAGTCACTATGGAAAATAGTATAGTAATTCCTCAAAATATCAAGAATAGAGTTTCCATATGAACCAAGAATCTCTCTTCTGGGTATCTACCTGAAAAACTCAAAAACATTTATTTGCAATGATATGTGCACCCTTATGTTCATTGTAGTCTTATTCATGGTTGCCAAGACATGGAGACAACCAAAGTGTCCTTCACTAGAGTACTGGATAAAAAAATATGTCGGCTACTGAGCATAAGAAAGGATAAAATACTGCCATTTGGGACAACATGAATGGATCTTGATAATACTATGCATGCTAAGCGAAATAAGTCAATTAGAAAATGCTAAGAATCATATGATTTCACTCATATGTGGGATATAAAACTGAAACTCATAGACACAGACAACAGCATGCTGGTTGCCAGAAGAAAGGGGTAGGGGAATTGTAAAGGGTAAAAGAGCCAAAAATATGGTGCAGGAAGATGATTTGACTTTGGTGGGCACACAATGTAATATACAAATCATGTATCATAGAAATTTACACTTGAAGCCTCTGTAATGTTATTAACCAATGCCACAGCAATAAATTTAATTTAAAAAAAGACAATTTCAATAACACCCCGTTAGGATTTCCACCTGTTAAATTAACTTTATAGACTCCTAGAGGATTTCTTAATTAGACTTGTTATTAAGGAGAATATTAAATGAATTAAAAACAACGCTGACAACTACTTGTAATAAACAAAAATTAAAAGCAAAATTTATGCTTCCTACTTTTCTCCACCCAATTCAAAGCTTTTAATAATCTTTCAAATGTATTGTAATTAATTATTCAATTGTCATAGAATAGAAAGCTAGGATTATTATAGGCATTTTTGAAGAAGGCCCTGTCATTTCAAAGATGAGGCTGGTTACTGGAGTGCTGTTCCAGCCTGCTTTTGAAGAGGCTGTTATAGCTCAGATGGTATTTGTGATAGAACTCTCTTATGGCTTCAGGGTATTAATGTAGAATGTGTGCATCTGCAGAAGTATCCTTTCTCCTCCTTCACTGTCTAGATCAAAAGAAGCATTTAAGCCGAAGAAAAGAATAGTTTTAATTCTAAACTCAAGACTTCTAAATGACCAATCACTTGGAATTTAGAGAGAGAGAATAAGATTTATGTCCCCTGTGGACCACACTACACCCCAGCACTTAAATTATACATAGCTTAAATCTCCACTATGCACTTCATTTTTTATTTCAGAAGTATGTGTACATAATTTTAAGCAATAGATGTGAACGTTACAGATAAAAGACTAGGTAGAACAAAGGCAATCTTATTAAATGAGTGGCTTGACAGTAAAGAGTTCTTCAGATGGGTTGTATCTCTAAATTTCAGCCAACCGCCTTTACTAGTAGTAACATGACAGCCTTCCAATATAAGTATGGAACAAAAGATAAATAAAGGGAACTTTTTAAATGTTTTTCCAGGATGAAGAGAAGCAGTAAACTCTACTATATTTGTTCACCTAACCTCTATCTCTGGATGACTGTTTTGCCTCAATGACATTTGAAGGCAGCTCAAAGAACTAACTTAAGTGTGTCACCACCCTGCTGTGTTACTTATATTTTAGCAAGAAATCATAAGGCTCCTTCAATAAATATGAATAGAGACACTCCAGAAAAGTATAAAATAAATTTCTACATACCATGTGCTTTTTAATACTTAGCTCATATTTACTTTTGAATGAAGAAGCAGGAAAAAATATTTGAATTAATGTGAAGCCAGAGTTCAGAGGTTGCCTTATGTCACCAAGCCTGCCATTCACCAAACTTTTCGGGCCTAAGCAGCATAAACCAGCATGAACTCAGTTTCTCTTCCCATGAGCATGAGAAGAAAGTCTTACCTATAACCTTTATGACTGCAGTGAATGGAATTTTGCCAACATGGGGATGAAACACTCCTGCATTAGTAGCTGGTATATTCAAAACGCAAAGAGCCTGACTTTTTAGAAAATTCTTCATATTGGTTTATTAATTTTATGCAGCTAAAATGCAAATATTTACTTGAGTGCAATTACAGATATTAGTGGATACACAGCTATACCATGACTGAGATATACAGAGTCCAGAGAGGTCCATTCGTTCAACAAAATGCACTGTGGGATATTATTTCTCGCTGCACTGTCTGCTCCCCCAAAACTCCCATTTTATTATGAGAATCAGGCAAAGCAAGAGTTAAATTATAGTGTAGTAAATACTATGGTTTAGGGAAAAGTAGATGCTTTTCCCCACACATATATGGGCACATGATCTGCTCTCAGAGGGTCAACCTACAGAGGAGATTATGTCTTATCTGTGTTTTGAAAGATAAACAAAGGTAAGTTAAGCAAAGAAACTGAGGGGTGAAGGGAATTATTCAGTCTTGGGCAAAAGACATAACCAACACCTACTCTGTGACAAGGGTTAAGGATACTGTGGGGAGCAGAGACTTGGTATTTACCTTTGTGTGTCTCCAGTGTCCATGTTACATTAAGTTAGTTACTTATAGTAATTAAACATAGTAAAAATGAGCAAAACAAACTGGTAGATATTAAGAGCTTGAGCTCTGGAATCTGATATTAGAGCTTGAATCCTAGATCATGCACTCAATAGATGTGAGTTCTTGGACAAGTTATTTAGCCTTGCAGTCATATAAAGGTTGAATATGAAAAGTGCATGCAGAATAGTTGGAGTTTTATCTGACAGGCAGTATTGAATAAATGTTGTACTGCAAACACAAGCACACCCTTCCATGGGAGCACATGATAGGGCTACCGGCCCCATTTAAAAGAATCAGAGGAAGTGACATTCAACTGAGACCTGGGACATATGAACAGAGGTGTACATGTGGGGGCTGTGAAAGAAAGGAGAGAGCAAGAAGGAGATTTGAGATGAAGGAGAGTTTTCCTTGATTTCTTTGATAAAAATCTTGCTATTAAGATTTGAAGTCTTGAGCAAGAGTTAAAATCACCAAGGTTAAAAATAAGATGAATGAACCCAATTAATAAATGTGCAAATGATCTGAATAGATATTGCTCCAAGGAATATATACAAATGGCCAATAAATACATAAAAAAGATGGATGGCATTATTAGTCACCAGGGAAATGCAAATCAAATAAATAATGAGATACCACTTCACACACCATGGTAATGACTAAAATTGAGAAGTCAGATAATAACTATTGGTGAGGATGGGGAGAAATCAGAACATGCACAGTTGGTTGGGATTGTAAAATGACACAGCTACTTTGGAAAATAGTTTGGCAGTTCCTCAATTGTTTAAACACAGAGTTCCACATGAGCTAGCAATTCTTCTCCTGGTTATATACGCCAAATAATTTAAAACCTGTGCAAACAAAAACTTGTACACAAATATTCATAGCAACACTATTTATAATACCTGAAAGGTGAAAACAAAGCCCATCAAAAGATGAATGAAAAAAAATGCCCTTTATCTATATTATGAAACATTATTCAATGATGAAAAGGAATATGGTGCTGACAAATACAATAATATGAGTGAACCTTGAAAACATTATGCTAAGTAAAAGAAGCCAGTCACAAAAGAGCACATCCTTTATGATTCAGTTTTCTAAAATATTTAGAACAGACTAATCTATAGACACAGAAAGTAACTGAGTACTGCTCAGGGGTGGGGGCTGGTTGGAAATGGTGGCACAAAGGGTTAGTAACTAAAGGGTACAGCTTTCTCTTTATGTTGATAAAAATTTTCTAAAATTAACTATGGTGATGACTGCACATATCAATGGACACCCTAAATAACATTGAATTGTACACTTTAAATGGGTGAATTGTATAGTATGTGAATTATATCTCTATAAATCTGTTTTCTTTAATAAATAAATTATATTTGCCCAATAGTATTTACTTTAAAAAACACACATAAGTATTAATATTTTCACTCTATTTAATATATTTAGTTTACATGTAGTTTAGTATGAAGTCAAAGGCAAGAGATGTTCAATATACCATGTATGAAAATAAAAGTAAAGCAAAATATAATTATTCTGTACATATTGTTGCTATAGGGCTTTTCAAAGGATTAAAAATAAAAGTTAAATTATTAACTTCAAATTTTTATTAGATATTATGCTAAAGTATTATCCACTTAGACTATTAAGTGATGCTATCATTTATCATTTTAATTTATGTTTTTTTGTTTTTTTTTTTATAAAATATATTTTATTGATTTTTTACAGAGAGGAAGGGAGAGAGATAGAGAGTTAGAAACATCGATGAGAGAGAAACATCGATCAGCTGCCTCCTGCACATCCCCCACTGGGGAAGTGCCCGCAACCCAGGTACATGCCCTTGACCGGAATCGAACCTGGGACCTTTCAGTCCGCAGGCCGACACTCTATCCACTGAGCCAAACCGGTTTCGGCTTAATTTATGTTTTGAAACCATTAGAAGCCATGGCATTCAGATAGTTTATATCCCTTGATAATTTATATAAACTTTCTTAACCCCATTATCTATTTAACCCCTTTTCTCCTCACAATTTGTAGTGATCACTGTTCTAGCCATTACCTTGGTAAACATTATTGTTAAGTTTCTCATCTCTATTTTCCAAAGAACCATAACTCACCCAGTTTTGCTATCAGTTGAAATTACCCCACATGTACTCTGATCAAAACATATTTAACAGACTTGCTGAAGTGAAGCTATTGTCTTTTGGAAAAGTGAATTACACACTAAAAATATATTTAATTATTGTGCAGCTATAGCATTGACATTTAACATGGTTATTACTAAGCTTATTTACTTTGCAACACATAACATTGTTATTTTTCAGGACAAATTCTGTTCTTAAATTAAAAATAAAATTGTTCCTGTAACAGATACCAAACTGAATAAATGTAACTCAAGGTATCTTTAGCATTAAAATGTGAAACAAATGTTTCATGATATGTTATGATTTGATTTCAGCTAACTTTATTTAAAACATCAACAACCAAAAAACAAAAATCACATATCATGAATTCAAGTCTAATAACTAAGGTGTTAGACAGGCCTACTTTGGGGGAAATGACCCAAGTATGCTCATGGCTTTATACATGAAAAGGCAGATATAATTCAGTCAATCATCAGAGATCATCATTTACAGGGTATCTTCCTAAAGAAAGATTTTTTATGGCGAATTTTAGTTCTCAACCTTAATAGCACTTCAGAGTTGCAAATAAAACTAGAATGAAAATAGTGGAACTACATTGGAAACCCAAAATAGCAAACTATCTATGAATGATAAAAATATATTAATTGTCAATAGATATGGCCAAGGATGCGTTTTTGTAAATCTAACAGTAAGTGGTATTTCCAGTTAGGAAAAAAACTTTTTTTAAAAGTCAAAATAAATCCAAAATATCTTGAAACCCAAATATATCAGAATGTACCCTTCTGCTACAATTAGTCAGACAATCGAAGTATGCAGATATAATAGCAAGCTAATGCAGAACAAGTTAAATTATGAAAAATCATTCTAAGAGAACTAATAATAATTTGCTAACATAAAGGCAGTGGGCTAATGCATGCTTTTAGATTAGTGACCTCTGTGGCATCAAAAGAGAATAACATTTTGACTTTACCAAATCCTTAGTTAAAAAGTTTCATCATTCATGATATTATTTTAATATGCGCTATATTCCCAGTTCACAGACGTCCTTACTTCAAATGAGTCTAGCTATAATTGATAACAGATGTCTTAACTATCCCAAATGAAGAAAAACAACAATCTTTCCCCACTACAATAAACAAAACTGTCCCAAAGGCAAAATAGAAGCATGAGCAATTTCCAAAGTCAGAATTCCAGTCTGTTTTAATCGATTTTACTGCTAAACTTAGTTTAACAATATGTATTTTGGTCAAACAGGCCACAATGCCAACATCTGCACTTACCATCAATGGCCACTACATAACCTCTGCCTCAATAATCACCTCTGTGTGGAAGCTTTTTCCTCTCAAATTCAGGGAACCTATTAATGACACCTGCCTTGGGGAGAAAGAAATGAAGAATATTTTTCACATGAGGTGAAGAGAAGAGATTAATTCATAGAAATTTTGAGGATCAACCATGCACCAACCATTGTATAAAGAGCTGGATGGAGTTGGAGGTGAAAAAATTCATGCCACAGTCCACTGTAGAAGACAAACTTGAAACAACTAACAATCACACAATACATGTACAATCACAGATTGTACTGGATGCTCTAAGTGAAAAGTTCAGGTTGCTATATGCTATGGGTTGAAGTGTGTCTCCCTCAAAATTATCTTGAAGTCCTTTCCTCCTAGTACCTTAAGTGTAACCTTATTTGGAAATAGGGTCTTTGCACATGCAGTAAAGGTGAGATGAAGTCATTAGGGTAGACTCTAATCCAATATGGTTGGTATCCTGGTAATCTAATCTAATATAAGAGAAATATGCAAATTGACCATAACTTCGCCATGCCCCAAGCCACGCCCACCGGCCAATCAGAGCGACTATATGCAAATTAACCCAACCGAGATGGTGGCCAGCAGCCACGGAGTTGGAGCAAGCAGGAGGCTTGGTTTCCCTGGCGATGGAGGAAGCCAAGCTTCCCACCTGTGCTGGCCGGCTGTGGCCTCCGCTGAAAGCAACAAAGTTTCAATTATAGAAGATAAATAAATCCCAGATACCTGCTTCCAGCCAGCCTCCACTGGGAACTTGGGTGGCTGGGGCTGTGGCCAGCCTGTAAACAGCCATCAGCCCCTCACCCAGGCTGGCCAGGTACCCCAGGGGGCCCCCACCCTGATCCAGGACACCCTTCAGGGCAAACCAGCCAGCCCCCACCCATGCAGCAGGCCTCTATCCTATATAATAAAACGGTAATATGCAAATTGACCCTAACAGAGAATGACTGGGAATGACTGGTCACTATGACACACACTGACTACCAGGGAGCAGACGCTCAATACAGGAGCTGCCGCCTGGTGGTCAGTGCGTTCCCACAGGGGGAACTCTGCTTAGCCACAAGCCAGGCTAATGGCTGCCAGCACAGCGGTGATGGCAGGACCCTCTCCCGCCTCCTCAGCAGCACTAAGGATGTCCGACTGCAGCTTAGGTCTGGTCCCCGTTGGCAAGTGGACATCCCCCAAGGGCTCCTGGGCTTCCAGAGTGATGTCTGACTGCCAGCTTAGGCCCGAGCCTTCGGGGAGTGGGCCTAAGCCAGTAGGTGGACATCCCCCAAGGGGTCCCAGACTGCGAGAGGGCACAGGCCGGGCTGAGGGACACCCCCCCCTCGAGTGCACAAATTTTTGTGCATCAGGCCTCTAGTAAGACAATAACTGCAGAAGCCAATTTGCATGGAGGGAAGAAGATGTGAAGAGACATGAGGAGAATGCTCTGTGATGACAGATGAAGAGATAGAAATGATGCATCTACAAGCCAAGTAATGCCAAGAATTGCCAGCAACACTGGAAGCAAAGAGAGAAGCAAGGAGCAGATTTTCCCCTGGAGCCTTCAGAGAGAATATGGCCCTGCCAATACCATGATTTCTGACTTCTACCCTCCAGAAGTAGAGAATAAATTTCTGCTGTTTTAAATAATCCCGTTTGTGGTATTTTATTTCAGCAGCAGCAGGAAACTAATACACTATGAAAGAGGATAGCAGAAATGCCTGAGCTTATCACAAGAGGGAGTTAGGAGGCCAGGAAAGAGTTCCCTGAAGAAGTGAAGTTGGAGTTTGAGATCTGAAGGATGAGCAGGGTCAACTAATTGAGTAAAGGATAAATAGGGTGTATTTCCAGGCAGGGACTAGCATGGTGTGAAGGCCTAAGGAAGCAAGATGTCTAATGCATTCCTACTGCAAAGAGGACTATGCCTGGAGACAATGGAGTCAGCATGGGTAATGAGGTAGGAAGGGCAGGATCGTAAAGGCCTCATGGACCTAATGGGAAAGAAACCCATTATCACACATCTAAGCAGGAGACAGATTCAACACACAACTCTCTCCTTTGATTTCTAATACCCTGGAATAGATCATAGGGACATACAAGTATCCCTAATAACTAGTTTTTCCTCCAATAATATGGCTTCTTTCCAATAGCAAACATCTTTCTAGAGAAAAAAAAAAAATAACACTGCTTTTTTTGCAGGCAAATAAAAACAGGAGTGTCTTTGACTAGGTGTTCATGGTCTCCAGGTCAAGGGCCTGAGAATATCTTTATCTTTCTCCAGAGTTCCCCTGGAAAAGTCTGACGCTGCTGGGCCTTCCTCCTTCCTGAGGAGTTACAGCCAACAACCCAGTAATACTTGTAATCTCCCACTTGGCCTCTGGTGTCCTGGGGCCCCTGTGCCTGCAAAGGCCATTGTGATTTATCCGTTCTGCTGCTCTGCAGGCAGGCCTATGAAAAGAGGAAAAGTGCCACTTGAACTTATTGCTCTTAACAGATACCTACTGTGTTTGTCCACAAGGCAAAAGGAATCAAATAGAAAGCACAAACATACTGTGCTATGGTTTTTTTAGTCTCTCCTACCACAGGTTTGCCCAGAAAATCTCTTACATATTTCTTCTTAATTGACACCATGGGTGATAAGTGTCCAGAGTATAACAGCCCAAATTATTTCATTTTAAACTAGGTTCAGCTCTCCTAAATACTGCATTAATTTGTAGATTCATGTTGTACACTGACCTTTTTATTTGCACTTCCAGGGGCAAAAGAGCTCTAGCTGTAACCTGAAGCCCTGCAAATACAAATCAATAATACTTCACTGTGAGGCAAGTTTACTTTGTTGTTTCTTTCTTTCTCTTTCTGTTGGCTAGCTTTCTACACACTAGTCTTGCTGTAATTAAGTAAAACTCTTAAGACCAATATTAAGTAAATTAAAAAAAAACAGATAAAATCCCACTGATATAGAATATATATAAAAATCTATTTTAGTAAAGAGTAAAAATGTTGTCAGATATATTACTACCACTATAAGAAAAAATAGAAATGTGATATCCAAGATAAATGTATAATATATATATATGTATATATATATACATATATATATATATATATTATACATACATAAAATGGCATATGTAGGAATACACAATTATATATACCTATAACTATACCTATTTATATTGCTTTATATACCCAAGTAGCATTTTCTGCAGCACTCAGTGTAATTGGGTAACTAATATCATATTTGCCATGTTATTGAAGAGGGAGGAAGTTTGTTTAGAATAATCTATTCTATTGTATAGGGAGGAAACATGGTAAAAAGGATTTGCATAAAAAAGCTGGCAAGCAGGATTTTCTAATTCCAACTCCAAAATTAGCTGTGTGAGAGTTACTAAATCACTTAATCTTTCTTATCACCTTAGGCTCCTCATTGGCAGGTGGGGATAATAATACCTGCCTCATAGTTTTGTAAAGAAAATTAAATGATAATGTATTTATAGAGCTCCTTGCTCAGTGCCTGACACTTGGAGAATCTCCAATAAATGGCAGTTATTAATAATAGTCATATTTTATTAACAGAATTACATTGTAAGTCATACTTTAATGGCATTAGAAAAGTAACTCAGATGTATAATACTATGGTTTTTAATATATTTATGACAAGTGGAGGGGAAAGGTGTTGAAGGGGTTGTGTTTTCCCTAAAGAGAAATGTTCTATTGAAACGGAAATCCAGAAAAGCTGAATTCTGGTATGGGATCCCAGTTCCTTTCATTTTATAATTCTGACTAGAATGAAATAAATTTCAACTATTTTGGAATTTAAGACAGCCTGCAGTAAATACCACCCATAGTTACCAAGTTAATTTGTTAGCAGTTGTTGAATAACATCATAGTTAAGGATTATTGTGTGTTTACCTTTGGCCGGGTACTATAAAAAGTACTTTACATAGATTCACTTAATTAAACCACACTATAGCTCTCTAAGGTGGCAGGTATCATTATCCCCAGTTTACAGATGAGGTCACTGAGACATGACTTGCCAGTGTGACACAGAGAGCAAATGGCAGAGCCAGGTTTAAAGTGAGGCTAGTGGCTCCAGAGCCTATGTTTCTGACTTACATACACTATCCACCCCCCTGATCATCCCAAGTGTTCAACACTGGGGCCCACGTGAGAGCAATTTCATCTAAGGCTAACAGAGTTTAACGGAGTGGTAAATGCATACTTGTATTAAATTGAAATTATTGATTTAGCCTAAAGCCATTAGTAAAACAGAAACAAAAATTTAAAAATCTAGATAGAAGAGCTGTGTCTGCAAGACTACCTGCAGCAGGACAGAAGACAAGTGATGATAGACTATAAGCGTCCTATTAGGAAAGAAGAAACAGTAGATGGCCCATCCTGACCATTGTGAGCACTGTCTAGAAACCCTGCCCCCATCTCAGTGACTGACATAATGCTTCTTCCTCCTCCACCATCCACAGTCCCTTACTGGTGTCTTCTAACACTCCTCCAGCTTCTCTGTACCCCACATTTGTTCCTCTTTTAGTTCCATAACACACGAGCAGTGCCACTAAGTGTGCTGTACGACTAATGATGCTTGTGAGACTCAAAAAGCGCCTAGTTATTAAATTAAATTAAATTCATGCACTGGGCAAATCATGCATTAACAAACTACTTTATATCAGGAAAACATACAATTTGATAGAATCTCTTCCTTTGCAGGAAGAATTTAGTGATTTTAAAGCCTTTTACAGGAATCATGAAGCTACAGACATTAACTGGGCTCATTTGTGCATATTGCTATCTCATAAACAGAGGATTTTGGCAACATCTCTTACAGGTACCACAAAACTCCCCCAGGTCAGTCTTTCTAAGTTTCAGCCGTTCTCTGCTGTCAAACATTAAAGAGACTGTAACATGTACATCTGTATTGATTCTGGTTGCCCTACACAAGGAAAGCATATACGAAAAAGATGGATGATTATGTTACAGTTTTGCATTAAGCAGTTCAAGTTTTCATATCGCACTTTAATGTTAGGGTATTTAGAATGTTTATAGAGTTATATCACATGTTTGGGATTTTAAAGACATATGCTTTGCCAGTGATTTACTTCCACTATATAATAGCAAAATATTAGTGCACACTAATATTAAATAGAGCGTAAAACGTATAAGCCATTGGATAAAAACTATGAATTGTTCTCTAGTAAATCAATGAATTAAAACTAAATATTTAGTAGTCCTCATTTAATTGTAAAATGTTGAGAGTCTCATTTCTCATAAATAAAACAGATGGATTTCCAACCACATCGATATGTAGTAAATGGGAAGCAACACAGACCAAGTGAAAGGACAGAAATGGTTCTGAGAGAAAACTCTATCCAATGTTTAAACAAAAGATGTGTTTCATGACCTCTAAAAGCTAGGGCCTCATTACAAAATCTTTGTATAAAACTGTTTTAAACGTAAAAAAAACCCATTGTAACTAATGTACTTTACTTTTCATAATAACAACATTTCAGTTAGTAGGCCTAGGGCAATTATCAATAATCATATCCTGTGACATGCCCACAGCACCCTAACCCTAACCCGCTATTTTTGATGGTAGGTGTGTTGGGAGTTGCACTGTACTTAGACTGTAACTACATTTTTAAGCAAATATTTATGCAATATTTATTAGGATCCAGGAATTATAAGAGACCCTGTACATGCATATTCTAATCTTTGTAACAATCATGCCAGTGGCTGGGCGATGTGGAAAGCACCTGCAACCAGGCAGGGTCTCCTGATGTATGGCAGCGAGTCTGAGTGCAATTCTGAGCCCATGCCAGGGAGGCTGTGGCAGAAGGTGCAGCTAGTGGAAGGTGCGGGCTTCTCTTTGCAGGAAGCTCTATATTCAGTTTTCTGTAGATTAACTGAGAGGATAGAACTATGTCTGTTCTTCTGTCGGGTTCTGTGGTCTTATCCAGAGATCCTGGGAAAAAGACTTGGGGATGGATTTTGTGAGTCCTGAGTCAGATGGCTTGTGGCTTCAAAGAGGTGGTGAAGAAAGCCACAGCAGAGCTGAGCATTCCTGCCCTGAAGGTCAAGTGCCTCCAGCCAAGAGAGGCCCGAGGGAAAGCAGTGCAATTAGTCACTAGAAACCTTTGCAGGCTGGGGACACAGAGGGGCCTGCCCCTTGGCAGAGATGACACCCCTCAGGCAGTGCCCCGTGGCAGTGGCAGTGAGGCCCAGGAACACTCCCAGGGAGCAGTAGCGAGATGTGAGAGCCTGTGGGGAGTTGTCAAAGTAGACCGCGCTCCCCCATCACATTGGACACATTATTTGCACATGTTTTGACTTCAGAGTTTCTTCCTTTCTAATAGCTTCTGGTAGTGGCTCACCATTCACACCCACTGCCCTTGGTTTTGCATTGTGTCTGTGTAATTCTCCTTCTCCAGCTGCCATTGAGGCATAAAGATAAATATTGCCATTCCTTCAGTGGAGGGAAGGTCTTTCCCTCTGCAAAATGCACAATCAGGCTGGCTCATGGGGAAGGGACGCCAGCATGCTGAGGGAGGACTGTGGAGATTGCCCATGTAGGGAGGAACTGACATGTAGGTGGGAGAAACGCCAAGGAGCTGGCTAACTCTGCAGTGAGCCCTGCAAGTACTGGACCCAACAACAGCGCAGAAAAGGCTGTGAGCCCAAACTACCCAGGGAGGCCGCCACTGAAAGATGTCTGCGCTCCCCTAAATATCTCCGGTGAAGAAGATTAGGTTGTGCTGTAAAACAATCATTCTCGCTTGAGCAATTATTGCAGCTCTCTAATTATTCCAGTTGGCAGCAACCACAATAATCCAATCCATCATTTAACAGGCTGTTTAATTATATTGTGATTCACAACCCCTAACCATTAGAATAGGACTCTGGAACAGGATAATACAAATTTCTTCATGCAAGTTATCATTCCAAGTTCTTAGTGAGAGGAGAAAATATTCAATGGTAGTAAAACAAATTTGGGAAGCTCTCTAGAAAACCAAATTCACTTTGAATAACAATCACTAACTTTTCTCTGCTTATTCAAATTGCCTTCATTTTTTTTAGTGCATCATTCATCAGGTAGCAAAATATATTATCAAATGCAATTGATATAGATCTTTTTCTTTGTGTTTGTTTTATTGTGCAAAAATCATGTAACATGAGGTCTACTATTTTTTAAATCTAACAATTTTTTAAAAATATGTTTATGTTGATTTTTAGAGAGAGTGGAAGGTAGAGGGATAGAGAGAAACAGAAACATCCATGAGAGAAACATCATCTATTGGATGACTCCTGCATGCCCCCTACTGGGGATTGAGCCAGAAATCTGGACATGTGCCCTGACCAGGAACCGAACTGGTGAACTCTTGGTTCATGAGTCAATGCTCAACCACTGACCCAAATTGGCCAGCTTAACAAATTTAAGTGTACACACAGCATTGTTAACTATGGGCACGATGTTGTGCAACAGATCTCTGGAACTTAAACATCTTGCGTGACAGAAATTTTATAACCATTGAACAACTCCCTATATCCCCAAACCCTGGCAAACACCATTCTACTTTCTGCTTCAATGGGATTGACCACTTTGATACCTCATACAAGTGGTGAGATTATGCAGATTATTTGTCCTCTTGTGATTGGCTTATTTCCCTTCCAATAATGTCCTCAGAGTTCATCTGCAGTGTAGCATATGTCAGGATTTCCTTCCTTTTTAAGGGTAAATATATATACCAATTTTCTTTATCCATTTATCTGTCAATGGACACTAAGTTTGCTTAAGTATTTTGGCTATCGTGAATAATGCTTCAGTGAACATGGGAGTGCAGATATCACTAAGATCTTGATTTTAATTCCTATGAATATATACCCAGAAATTGGATTGCTGGATGGTATGGTAGTTCTACTTTTAATTTTTTGAAGAATTTCTATATTATTTTCCATAGTGGCTATATTGCTTTACATTCCCACCAATAATTATCCATGTCTCTTTTAATGACTGAGTAAAAATTATATATGTTGAGAATATTGTTGAAATCAAAAGAAATGTTTCAATGTTACCTAAAATAATCTAATTTGGGAATATTAAAAAATAACTTTTTTACACAAATTATTATTGAATATTCTCAAACTCTAAATCAATAAACTTTTTTTAAAGATTAGTCTAAGAGTACGTTATATCTTCAAAAAAGTAGGATTCATTCTTCTCTTGAAGGTTATTCTGGTTTTATATTTAAGTTTTGCTTAAATATAAACAAAACTTAAATATAAAACCAGAGAGAAGGATGAGCAGGAGAGATAAGGAATACTCTGCTAACACACAGAAGATAAGCAAATACAGTCAATACTATACTGTTTGCATGATGCAAGTTCCCAGCCTCTGACATGCCAGATGTATCGGTTAGGGTATAACAGTTTACCTCCCCAAGATAGGGAAATGGTTTAATCAGATTTTAAAACATTGCAAATAAAGTAATATCTGTTCTTTAATCTATTTTTATGGCCAGAAGCTTACTTTTTAAAAAATATATATATTTTTATTGATTTCAGAGAGGAAGGAAGAGAAAGAGAGAGAAATATCAGTGATGAGAATCATCGATCGGCTGCCTCCTGCACGCCCCCTTACTGGGGATCGAGTCCACAACCCAGGCATGTGCCCTTGACCAGAATCGAACCTGGGGCCCTTCAGTCCACAGGCCAACATTCTATTCACTGAGCCAAACCAGCTAGGGCAAGAAGCTTACTTCTTAATAAGAATACTGTTTGGTTTTTTAAAAGAACATTGATACATGCATTCACTTTCTCATTCTTTCACCTAAATTGAGTGCTGAATATGCCTTGGACCTCTTCTAAACAGGGGCTACCGCTGCAAACACAACAATCACATGAATAAGCACAGTCTGTACAAAGTTTTTATTTAACTCCTCCAGAGATGCACTGGAGAGTGTAGGGATAATTTCACATAGCCAACTCAAATTCAAGATAAGGTGGAAACTTTGGGAAGACTATGTGAGAAGAGTGGTGGTGAAGATTTCCATGCTGCTGATAGAAGAGGAAGAGCCTGCCTGCTATTTGCCAGTTATATCTCATCCTAATAACCCCACTCTGGACAATAAACAATTGCCTAACATTTCCCCACTTCAAGCTTAACCAGGAATATTTTAATTCCTTTAATCATGAGACCTTTTAATGTCTTTAATTCTGACAAAGGACCTTAATAGGTTGTTAGCTTAATTTACTTAAATTTTTATTTGGCACCTTACTTTGATTACATTTAATTGTACATTATTGTTTACTCATTTTAGCAATTTATTAAATTAAATTATTTTTAATAGCAAAGAGAACTTATTGAAATTAGGCTAGTTGGCCAGATACTCTTTGTACCAAAATGTGACCATGCACGATGCCATTCCTCCCAGTAGGTAAAGCCACAAAGATCATGCTGGTGTGCTCGGACTGAGCTACTACTGCCCTTGTTCAAATGGTTCCTATGACCTGGACATCAACCATTAGTAGAGATTAACCACTTCACAAATAAATTCAATAGAACTGAAAAATTTAAGAATTTGCCAAAGGGCATGCTTACTACTAAATTGTCACTAATTTCAGAAGACATAGAAGTTATCACTACAATCAACAGTTGTATAAATCTTTCTTTCATTTTGAATATGAAAGAAATTTACTTGGAGTTGGGGTTATTGCCAATAGAGTTAGTAGGACTTGGGACACTTCAAATTCAAAAATGTATGGGCTTTGAGTCTAACTGTGATTCTCTTCATTCATCATCATCACCATCATCATGCCCTAAATTGCAGGCCATATCTTTCTACCTGCCTCTTTTTCCCTACACTTGAATTCATATATCTTCCATGAGTTAAAGGAAATAAGGAACAGAAAGGTTTAATACAGCTCTTAACATATAGTGAATTCTCAATAAGGCTATTTTCTATTAGCAATAGTAATATTATTATTATTATCTATGGACACTGAGATTTGATTCAGCTTCAAACATTAGAGGTTCAATCATACTTTTTCTAATTTTCTTATAAATCTTTTCTATAGACTGTGGACCATATAAGTTGACAGAGTTCCTAATTTTAAAGCAACAGAAATGGGTTTGGGCTGATTATAGCATAAAATAAATGTTTCTGAAATTGCCTAAAACTCTTGAGGAACAGAATCCTGAAATGGGATGCAATATGGCCCAAATCATATCTAAATAGTGCCCAAATGCATGACACAACTAACAGAATACTCCTGACACCATAAGGGATTCTAGACACTGTGTTGCCTGCCCAAATGATGGGGCCCTTCCTGGCTCTAATGTCACAGCTGCCCTGGAAAATAGATGATGTTATTCTTCCTTTAATTATTTTGATTTCTCAGAAATGCAGCCATTTTTGAGATGGAAGAAAACACATTTTGTAGAACAGAACATTTAGGCACAGAAAATTTGGGTGTTTTTCATAAGAAACAAAATCTTTGGATCCCAAATTCAATTTCAATATGCTTTCTACCATATCACACTGCAAGAAAATGCAAATAAAAACCAAACAACTGAAACACCTACACTTAATGAATAGAAAAGAGGCTCCAGAGTAACTCTAATTTCCTTTATTAAAAAAATAATTTTATCAAAAGTACCTGCTGTCAACATTGAATCTGTGGATTCATGATTGTGTGGGATGTGTCTTTGTCACAATGGTCATTCAGATTGGAAAGGCGCTGCACTCAGAAGGACTGTAGAGATAAAACAGAACCCATACCCAAACTATATCAGAATGGATACACTCAGGCCACTGGCCCAATAATTCTTCAGCTTCTCCTGAGAATCTTCCAATAAAAAAAGTATTGAAATTTTATGAGGAAGGAAAAATTAATCACTTTCAAATATAGTAGAAAATTTGTGATAGGTCTGTGAATAAAACTTGGGTCTCTTCTTTCCTAGAGGAGCATTCCAATATACTAACTGTAACTGAATATAGCATTCTACATATCGCAAAAGAAAATACTAATATGACCACATAAACAAAATACTAAGAACAAGTGTGGCTGTTTATGCTTATTTTCACAGTAAGAGCATAACCAACTCATTCCCTACTCTTGACATTGGTTAAAATATGGCTTGAACTGGAATTTGATTTTGGAAGGTGGAGATATCCTATGTGAAAGAGGCATCCCAAACTGCAGAAACAAATACAGAGAAGCAGAGAGGATAAATTGTCTTCAAGGAATAGTCTGTGTAGTTGAAGAAAGGGTGATACAAAAGGCTTTGGTGAGTGACCCCCAGAACTTGCATAGTATGAATGGGACCAGACAGAGAGAACAGTTTATTTTAGCTAAGGAATAATTCTTTGATTGCTTAAGGATTTCACCTCAGAAAAACAAAACAGATGCCCTAGCCGGTTTTGCTCAGTGGATGGAGCGTCCACCTGCAGACAGAAGGGTCTGGGGCCCAATTCCTGTCAAAGGCACATACCAAAGTTGCAGGCTCCTCCCTGGCCCGGGCCTTGGTGGGGGCTCGTGCAGGAGGCAACCAGTTGATGTGTTTCTCTCACATCGATATTTCTTTCTGTTTTTCCCTCTCTTCCACCTTCTCTAAAAATCAATGGATAAATACTCTTGGGTTAGGATTAAAAAAACAAACAGACAGATGAAGGTACCTGAAAAAGGTAAAAAGAGTACAATAAAAAGTAAAAATAAATGAAGAAACAGTGGGGACAGGAAATTATGTACAGGAGAAATCAGATGAAATCAAGAGAAAAGTAAATATCCAGAAATATACCATTTGTTTTTATTTGAGTTTCCTAGATCCAAAATCAGGATGAAAACCTTATCAGAATTGGAAATCATAGTGTCTGTAGAGGTGATATACACTGTCTATATGCATTGTTAAGTTGTTCAGGGGAGGAATGGCTACCCATGAAGATGGAGACTCTCTATTTAGGGGGTGTAAAGATCATGCAAAGAACCATATATTCAGTATTAGATCTATGCAAAAAAGAACAGAATCTATAGGCCTGCTAGTTGTATCATTTGTCAATGTTCACTAATGATAACATTTTAAATTAAAAACTAAAATTAACATAAATGCTTTTATATAAAGGAGAAAGAATAATAATAATTTGAAATAAATAAATATTGGTGAGAGAAAAGGGGAGACACTGCTGGGATGGAATCGTGGTGATGGATATGGAATTGGCTGAGGAAGGCTTGAAGTCAGATCATTCCAAGGTTTCTCTCTGTAACAATGAGATCCCATTAAGCAACACCAGCGACATGACCTCCTTTCTTGGAATTGTGGCAAGTAGAGAATGGAGGAAACGAGTTGGTTTGGACATGTTCAGTTTGAAAAGCCAAAAGAATTTTCAAGCAGTCTTAATCAAATCTGTGGGCTTTTGGACCATGCTTTTGAAAATTGGCAAAGGAATGTACTGGAAAGGATAATAAAAACAACACAAAACAAAGCAAAACAAAACAAAACTCCAGGGAGGAAAGGAGAAGAGAAGGGGCCTGTTGCAGGGTAGACAAAGTGGGTCTGGAGGGGTATTAGGGGGAAGATTTAGGGATCTGGAAAAAGGAAAGAGAAACCTCTGAAGAGAGCTAATACTCAAGCTAATACTGTCTAATGACTTTTTCCAAGGACACTGCAAACAAAAAAGCAAAATAGATATGACATGACACTCTGTATTATGTGAAAAGGCCTTCGCTCCAAGATTAAATATATTTAATATTTTCTTTCAGTACTTTTTTACTGTTTAATTTAGTCTTTAAATGTATTTTTGAATATGATATACACTAGGGTTAGCATTTATATTTTAAATGAAGAGGAATTTCCCAAAATTGCGTGATTATTAATTAGCACATTCTTTCTGCTTATCCTATCTCATAATAGAGAAACATGGTAATTAACCGTAACTTCACTACCCTTCCCATTGGCTAATCAACAAGATATGCAAATTAACTGCCAGCCAAGATGGCGGTCGGCAGCCAGGCAGCTGAAGCGAACAGGAGGCTTGCTTGCTCCAGTGATGGAGGAAGCCAAGTTCCCCGCCTGCTGCTGCCGTCCTCTGAGCTTGCACTCTAAGAAACAACGTTGCAATTATAGAACCTAAACAAACCCCAGAAACCTGCTTTCAGCTGTCAGAGCTGGAGCGAGCAGGACCTCAACAGTGTTACAATTATAGAACCCAAACAAACCCAGATACCTGCTTTCAGCAGCCGAGGTCTCAGAGCTGGAGCCGAGCCTCAGAGCTAAAGCCGGCTTTCAGCTCCAGTGACAGCCATAGACAGTAAATAAATCCCAGAATAAAAAAAAAAGAAAAAAAGGAGAGGTTGGGAGCTTCAGTCACCCGCCTGCCTGAAAACGGCCCTCAGCCCCTCACCCAGACTGGCCAGGCACCCCAGTGGGGACCCCCACCCTGAAGGGTGTGTGACCAGCCTCAAACAGCCATCATCCCCTCATCCAGGCTGGCCAGGCACCCAAGCGGGACCCCCACCCTGATCCGGGACACCCTTCAGGTCCCCACCAGTGCACCAGGCCTCTATCCTATTAGTAAAAGGTTAATATGCAAACTGACCCTAACAGTAGAAAGACTGGGAATGACTGGTCACTATGACACACACTGACCACCAGGGGGCAGACTCTCAATGCAGGAGCTGCCCTCTGGTGGTCAGGTCACTCTCACATGGGAGGAGCTCTGCTCAGCCAAAGCCAGGCTGACGGCTGCCAGTACAGCGGTGGTGGTGGGAGCCTCTCCTGCCTCCTCAGCAGTGCTAAGGATGTCCGACTGCAGTTTAGGCCTGCTCCCCGCTGGCAAGTGGACATTCCCCGAGGGCTGCTGGGCTGCCAGAGGGATGTCTGATTGCCATCTTAGGGCCAATCCCCCGGGGAGTGGGCCTAAGCCAGCAGGTGGTCATCCTCTGAGGGGTCCCAGACTGCGAGAGGGCACAGGCCGGGTTGAGGGATCCCCCCTCCCCACCAAGTGCACAAATTTTTGTGCACCAGGCCTCTAGTCTTACATAATGAAAGTGTAATATGCTAAGTGTCTGACATATTGGTTGACCTTTTGGTTGACTGCTCGACCAGTTGCTATGACTCACACTAACCACCGAGGGCAGATGCTCCAACTGGTAGGTTCACTTGCAGCTGGGGTCTGGACAAATAGGACTAGTGAGATGGTCAGACACGCCCTGGAGCCCTCCTGTGGTCCCTCCCTGGCTGCCCCGATCACCCTGATTGGGGTCCCTCCCCAGCCGGCCGGCCCCTATTGGCCCCAATCAGGACTGGGCAAGATGGCCCAATTGGCCCTGATTGGCCCTGGTCACTGACCAGGCTGAGGGACCTCACCCATGCATGAATTCGTGCACCAGGCCTCTAGTGTCTTCATAATATAGTAAATTCACACACACACACACACACACACACACACACACACACACACGCCTGCACTCTGTGCTCTCTGTAATCTACTGTTGCTCAGCAACTCCAATCATTTTAAAATGTTCATATCTTTATATTTGGTAAGGCATAAAAACAACATTCTTAACAATACAATTTGAAAGTCTTCACTGCAAACATATGTATACAGTATAAATTCCCATTACAGTTGAAAGCATGTAGTTAATTACTTGTTCTCAAAATACCTTTTTGAGGTTTATTTCCTAACACCACCCACCACTAAACACACATTTTGAGAATAGCATTTTATTTTTTTAATACTTTATGTAAGTTCATTATTTTGTGTCATTACATAGGTGCTCTGAGTGTTGAATGGCCTTGCCAGTTTTTTTTTCCTGCATCATTTAAGAGCAATAAACTCATTTATGTTGTTGTTTTTCCCTAAGAACAAGGATCTTCTCTTATACTAGAGGCCCAGCACACGAAATCATGTGCGGGTAGGGTCCCTAGGCCTAGCCTGCGATCAGGGCCATCTTCTGCCCACTCACCAGTCCCCAGTCTTGCCCCATCACCGCCACTCACCCTGGTTTCTCATGGTTACCTGTTTGCCATCTGGCAATTGGAGCCTGCAGGGCAGGAAAGGGACCAAGAGGTCTGCCTTCCACCCACTCGCCAGTCCCAAGGCCCAACCTGCTGCCACCCTGGTTTCCCAGTGGTTCCCCATTCACCATCCAGAGATCAATCGGAGCCTGTGGGCCAGGGGAGGGACCAAGAAGTCTGCCTCTGCCCGCTCACCAGTCCCCAGTCCCGTCCCCCCATCAACCACCCCAGTTTCCCGTGGTTCCCTGTTTGCCATCTGGAGAGGGATTGGAGCCTGCAGTCTGGGGGGAGGGGCCAAGAGGTCTGCCTTCTGCCTGCTTGCCAGTCCCTAGTCCCACCCCTCCACCACCCACCTTGGCTCCCCTTTCGCCATCCTGAGATCGATTGGAGCCTGCAGGCTGGGGGAAGGGACCAAGAGGTGTGCCTTCTGCCCACTCGCCAGTCCCCAGTCCCACCCCATCGCCAACCATCGTGGTTCTCTGTTCGCCATCTAGCGATCAATGGGAGCCTGCGGGCCGGGGGGAAGGACCAAGAGGTCTGCCTTCCACTCGATAACCAGTCCCCATTCCCACCCCACTACCACCCACCCCAGTTCCCCATTTGCCATCCAGCGATCAGAGCCTGCAGGCCTGGGGGAGGGACTAAGAGGTGGTCAATGCACCTCATAATGACTGGTCAAGCAGTCGCTCTGGTAGTTACATTGTTATGGTCGCTGGGCTTTTATTATATAGGATATTAATAACACAGCTCTTAGAGTTACTTAATGTCATAGTGATACCATAGTTTCATCTAATATTCATCCCATGTTGCAATTTTGACAAACAAAATGATGGACTTTATTTATAACATGTCCCTGCTCTGAGACAGAATTCAGCCTAGGATTACATACTATATTTAGTTGCCATGTTTCTTAAGTCTCCTTTTAATGATATTGATATTTTAAGACCAAAGGCAAATTATTTTATAGAATGTTTCTTTGTCTGATGTAGCATCACCAGAATAATATATAACTGTGATTCTCGGGGTATCAACTATGAAGACACTCAATGTCTGTCTACTGTCCCTGTTGATGTTAATCTTAAATTCTCGGTCAAGAGGTGTCTACTATTTTCACTTCACTTACCACTTTTCCCTTGAACTAATAAGCTATCTGTAGGGATAAATTTGGAGAACATATAAATACTCTGCTTCCTGACAAATTTTAATTTTTGAATTCCTCCCTATTACTTTTTAAGATTACCATCTTTGTGGAGACAATTTTCACCAGTCCCAGAGCACAGCTAATTGCTTTTCCTTCTGTGCTTCCAGCAGAGCCTGTGCATGCCCGTCTACATTACCCTTTGTAAGTTCCTGGGTACATAGTTGTCTGCTCCCTTTATCAACTTTTCAAAGGCAGGGGCAGCACTTATTTCTCAGCTTGTGAATTAGTTACACTATTATTAAGAAACTTATATTTTATTGAAAGAAACCCTCCAAGGTTTTCCATGTTACAGTATAAAATAAGATGCAAAATGGAGGGCCATTTTATAATTCCTTGAATTTAAGCCTATTTAATAAAGTCTAATAATTGCCTAATAGACCGTCCTATATAATAAAAGCCTAATATGCAAATCAACCAAACAGCGGGACAACCAGTCAGCAGGGAAATGGGGCTGGCAAGCGGTGGCACCAGGCCAGACAAGGCAGGTGCCAGTGGGCAGAGGGAGGGGCCGGCAATCGGGGGACAGTTATTGGGGGGTGGCGGTGACCAACGGTGGCAGAGGGGTAATCAGGGGGTGTGGCCAGCTGCTCACAGACTGCTCCCCTCGCAGGCCTAAGCCGTCAGACATCCCTTGAGGGCTCCTGGTTTGTGAGAGGGCGTAGGTTGGGCTGAGGGACACCCCCTGAGTGCATGAATTTTCATGCACTTGGCCTCTAGTCAGATAATAAAAAAGAGATTTTGCTATTTTGGCTTTACCTTGAGATCTTGAAAATAAATTTAAAAAAAGTTGCCTTCTACCTCTGGGCTCACTGCATTGCATGACTTGAACACATGGATACACTTTCTCAGAACAGTATGAAACCTCTGAAACTAGTATATCTTGGCATACATTTAACTTTCATTGTCATTCTGCAACACATGCTATTTTGAATAAGTCTTATGCTAGCATCTGTGCAGCTTTATTTCTAAAAGAAATGATAGTCAGAAGCTGTATGTGTAATTTGTGTATTCCATCCTGATCTGCCACTCCGTTCCTCACTGCATGACTATTCTGGAAGCTGGGAGACTGTAAACTTGGAGCTGTTGAGTTGCACAGATTCCACCCCTGCTGTGCCTCTTCTGCTCTGTAAGCGACCCACAGCAGCTGCAGCATGGGCTCTGTGAAGATATCTGAGATAAATACAAACGTTTCCAGTTTATTTTGTTCTGAGAAAACTGGTTAAGTGCTAGGCATCTAGTGGTCTTTAAAATCATAATCTCCTTTGTAGAGTCTCCAGGTATTAGCCTACAAATGTGAAGCTCAGAATCTTAATGCCATTTATTTCCAAAGAGAGGTTCTTTTTTAAAAAAATACATATATATTTTATTGATTGTTTTTACGAAGAGGAAGGGAGAGGGATAGTTAGAAACATCAATGAGAGAGAAACATCGATCAGCTGCCTCCTGCATACCTCCAACTGGGGATGTGCCCGCAACCAAGGTACTTGCCCTTGACCAGAATCAAACCTGAGAACTTTCAGTCCACAGACCGATGCTCTATCCATTGAGCCAAACCGGTTAGGGCCAAAGAGACATTCTTGACCTTCCATGGCACTCCAGGCTAAAGGAGGCTAAGTTGGTCTCTTCCCTGAAGGGGAATTGTGCAGTGACCTGATGGAACAGGAGTGGGCGGTGTGAATTCTCTTTATCATTTTAAAAAGTTTTACCTCCCAGCCAACTAGAGCCCACCCATTTCCCCTGTCTAGTTTCCTTTCTGTTCCACCTCATAACTGCTGATTCCGACTTCTGAAATTTTGGAGTTAGTTCTATGGAGAATTCAGATGGGCTGGCATTTGGGACTCAGATTTTTTGAAAGTCTTCTTCAAACAAACAAGTTAATGTGAGTGAAATGTGTTTAATTAGTTTTTATAGGTGTTTATTGAAATCTGATTTTAAAAAAGCATTAACTGAACAAGAGGTTAGTTTAAGGCACGTTTCCAGGATTTGAGCAGTAAAAACACTGAATGCAACACAGTCCTTGCCTGGAGTGGGATAGTGGACTGAGGAAGAGGACAACAGTACGTGAACTTCAGCTGCTGATTAAAATCACAAGCCCCCAAATCAACAATTGGCCAGATCTGTAAGCTTAAGGACAGGCCAGACAGCACCGATCACTTTTGACAAAGATAATCAGTGGTGAGGATGCCTGCTCCTGAAAGAGCAGGTAGAGGGCCATCAAAATCAGAGCTGGTTAAAAAAGTAGCATCTCAGGACCAACCCAGAACTGGGAATCAGAACCTGCATTGAAGCACGTTTCTTAGGTGATTTGAATATATCCATGTTTGAGAAGCAATGCCCGTATTTTATGTACCCACATATGCCCATATTTTAAATGCCCACATTTAAAATGGTGACATCAACCTGCAAAGCTGATTTCACAGGAGGAAAAGGCACTTTATACTACAACATAATATTTATTTATTCCTATAAAGCCCAGTGTCCCTTAGCTCTGCCCCTTGGCTGAAAGTCTCTGAAGACAGTGCAGCTAAATAACCCTGTGCAGTTGCAAGGGAATCAAAGGAAAACATTACCATTCCGGTCACTGGCAGCAGCACCAGCTGTTATGTAATTTTGTTATAAAGCTATTTCCTGCTACTGGAGGGTTTGAAATAACATTTACTTGTATAATTCTAATTCTATTTAGTTTATCCATCCGGGGCCAAATAAAAAGCATAAATTAATCCACTATGAATATGTCAGGCAGATAACCATTTTAAAATATGAGAGAATTAAATGTTATTTACAAATACTTGATAACCTTACCTTTCCAAAGATCTCTAAACATCTATCATATGTCTCATATTTGACCCATTATTGTTCATCAAGACAATATTTTCTAATTTCCCCGTTCTTAGCATGATTTGGAATATATGGATGTACTGGGAAAGAAGGAGCTACCGAAAGAAAGGAGATAATGCCCCACCCTCAAGGGGGGGATGAGGCCTCCTCTATTTCTGTACCTCAAAGGCTCATCTCTCAAATTTAAATATGCAACTAATCCATTGTAAAGGCTTATTAGCTCCAACATTCGATAATTCTAATTTATTTTTGACAAGGGACTCACACAGACTGAAAGTGAAGGGATGAAAAAATATCTTTCAGGCAAATGGAAAATTAAAAAAAGCTGGGGTAAGGAATACTTATATCTGATAAAATAGACCTCAAAGTGAAGGCCATAACAAGAGATAAGGAAGGCTACTTCATAATACTAAAGAGATCGATACAACAAGAGGATATAACTCTGGTAAACATATATGCACCCAATGCAGGAGCACCCAAATACATAAAAAAAACTTCTGGAAGATATCAAGGGAGAGATTGACAACAATACAATCATAGTAGGGTACTTTAATAGCCCACTGATATCACTGGATAAATCCTCTAGACAAAAAGATCAGCAATGAAACAGCAATCCTAAATGAAATAGAATAAAATAGAACCAAGAAAAAGATACAGGTGAATCATGGTGACCTGAAATATGGGCAGGAGAGAGGTAAAGGTAGGAACAAAGGATGATGAATAAATGTGGAAATGTAGGAAAACAAAGGGTAATAACTGAGGGAAAACTAGCATACTACAAGGGGAAATGAAAATCAAAGACAAGAAGCCAATATAAAGTGAAAACAAATAGTGTCAAACAAGAAGAAGACATAAAAATCCCAAGATTACCAGAAGAAACAGAATAATGGCCCAATATAACAGGAAATAATACAACTTAACAAAGGAAGACAAACAAGACAATCGAAAAATGGGCAAGGCCTAAAGAGAGACTTATCCAAAGTGGACATACAGATGGCCAAGAGACATATGAAAACATGCTACAAGTCACTAATCATCAGAGAGATGCAAACTAAAATGGCAATGAGGTATCACCTTGCACCTGTCAGAATGGCTACCATCAACAAATCAACAAATGACAAGTGCTGGTGAGGATGTGGAGAAAAGGAACCCTCGTGCACTGCTGGTGGAATGCAGATTGGTGCAGGCTCTGTGGAAAACCGTATGGAGTTTCTTCAAAAAATTAAATATGGAACTGCCATTTGACCCAGTAATCCCACTTCTAGGAATATATCCTAAGAAATACAAAACACCAATCAGAAAGAATGTATGTACCACTATGTTCATAGCAGCACAATTTACAATTGCTAAGATATGAAAACAGCCCAAGTGCTGATCAGTAGATGAGTGGATAAAAAAGCTGTGGTATATTTACACAGTGGGATACTATGTAGCTATATAAAAAAAAGGATCTCTTACTCTGTGAGATGCACGGAGGGACCTGGAGAGTATTAAGCTAAGTGAAATAAGCCAGTCAGATAAAGATAACTATCACATGATCTCACTCATATGTGGAATCTAATTAAAAAAATAAACTAATGAACAAAATAGATTCAGAATCATAGAAACATGGAACAGACTGAGGAATCTCAGAGGAAAGATGGATGGAGGGGTGGGGAGGGGAGAGATTAACTGGGGAATCTACATTCATATATGCTAACCCCTTGACACAGACGATAGTGTGGTAAAGGCTGGGAGGGGCAGGCACAGAGTGGAGGGGGTTACTGGGGGAAAAAGGGGTGAATATCTGTAATACTTTCAACAATAACAATACATTTAAAAAGAAATTATTGAAACAAAGGAACTCTAGAAATGTGGTAAAATATGCCAAGAAGGAAGTAAAGATCAAATAAAAACAGAACTCTAGTTAAAAGGACTAGAGAAGAGGCACGAGGATATTTTGAAAAGAAAGCATTCTTGCAAGTTGGGCCTAAATTTGAAAGAATCTGTGACTCAAGCAAATAATTATTCCCCATAGACTTTGATTTCCTCATTTGTAAAACAAAATAGTTATCATGATGCTAAATAATATGCATGTGTGTGCATGCATGTGTGTACATATGTATGCATTGTGTGTATGTGTATATATCAGGATTGGGATATGTCCTATTTTCTCCCCTTTTTTGAAGTGTGAAATACCTTCATTTATTTGTTTTTTAAATTTTCAATTACAGTTGACAAACAATATTATATTAGTTTCAGGTGTACAACATAGTGATTAGACATTTATATAACTTATGAACTCTCTGGACACTGGCTTTGCTTCTAGCTCTGCTGAATTCCCAGCTGCACCTCTTCCAGAACTGAATTTGCAACCTGAGGGATGTAATTCCATGCAAGTACAGTTTTCTACCATATCACATCTTCCTGTGAGGGCCTCCGGAAATGTGGCACCCTAAGAACCCCACTTCTATTAGCAAAGAAAAAGGAAAAAAAAAATCCATGCAATTCTCTGATAATATAACACCCATTCTTCTCTCTTATTTTTCATACTTTATAACTTCTTAAGGCTTCTATGTCTTCCAAAATGAGTATAGTTGGACTTTTCTCCTGAATCTGATTGTTCTTGAAATTGATGAGCCTATAATACTTTGCCCAGGCAGAATTTTGAATTTCCCTATAATATTTTGCAATTGATTTCACTAGCGACTTCTAGTAGTAACTTCTTACAGGAAACATTTTCAAATATTTAAATTACTTTCTAAGATAGAAACAATATTTCTCAATCTCAAAAGTTAACTAATCTCTTAACATATAACTAAGGCCTAACTTTTCAGTAAAATATAATTTTTCTCTTTTTCTAGATAAAGGAAACAAATACATTGGAACATACATAAATTATAATTTACTTTGATATAGGCTTTCTTATTGAGAGGCAATTGTTATAGGAAGAATTTCTAAGTGATAGGAAATTTTTTCTCAGCAACATTGAGCTAAGAAGATATTCTTTTCTCACCTAAAGTCAAGAATTCCTATAAAAGCATCCATCCTATTCATCACAATAGAGGATCTTATGAGAGGCATTTCATAAAAGACATTCACAAGTTTACAGGCAAGAAAGCGTTTTGCAGAAGGCTTGAGCAGAGCATGTTCAATTAGAAATGAGGTGTACTTGCAGCATTTCACACACTCTGCAAATTTGTGCAATAACAAATATGAACATAAATACGCTCCATTCCAGAAACAGAGGTGAGGAAGTCTGTAGTCACAGCCAAGCCTTTCTGAACTTTCACGACCATACTGAGAGCAATTTCTGAGGTGAAAGGCCTCTAGAGTTTAAGCTGAGATGAGATAGTCAAAGTCCCCCAGTGCTGTTGGGGTCTATTCTTATCTGGCAAAGTGTAAAGGAAGAGAAATAACTGACCTGGGTAATCAGAACATCTACAGTGCTTAGCTCATAGTGGTGTCTGAGACAGGAACTTTTTGCCCCCAATATACTCTTCTTCTTTTTGTCAATGTCCTCAGCTGAAAGACTACTGTTCCCAGTCAAGTCACTCTGGCATCTAAGTGTGGGAATGCGAATAAGTTCTGATAACTAGGGTACAGAAATAACTTGTAGGTAAAGTCTAGGAAGGCTACTCAGAGAGCATTTAGTGAGTCTTTGTTGTTTCATGTTGCCTGAAATGTGGATAGGATGACTTGAGCTTCCATATCCATTAGATGATGTTGAGGATAGAAGTTACTTGTTAGGACCATAAAGATAGAAGAACATCCTATCTAATAATAGACAAACAGGGTAATTGACCGTACCTTCCCTATGCCTCCCATTGGCTAATCAGTGTGATATGCAAATTAACCACCAACAAAGATGGCGGTTAATTTGCATATGTAGGCTCCAAGCAGCGGAGTGAAGGCTGAAGGTGAGCCAGAGCCGCGAAGATGGAAGGCAGCTCTGGCTGGGCCGTGAAGACGGAGGACGGGAAGGCGGCTCTGGCCGGAGTGAAGGCCTGGGTCCTGGGTGCCGAAGGAAAACCAGTGCCAGCAGCCAGGAGAAGGGAAGGCCTATTGCACGAATCTCTTCGTGTAACAGGCCTCTAGTAAATATATAAGTCACTTAGGTCCCTGATATAATAGCTCTTAACAGTCTATCTCTGGACTCCTACTGCATTAAAGAGAAACAAATTTTGGTCCTGTGTAAGCCAGTGTTATTTTGGAGTTCCATTTTATGCATCAACACATGATCCTAAATGATACAGTGCTCAGAGATTTGATCAACTAGACAGATATAATTAGCAAACCGAGTCTTTTCCACTGCCCCATCATCTCTGTTCTCTCATCCTACATATACCATTTTCTTCTATCACTTATCATCCCCTGACATGGTATCTTTATCATTTATTGTTTGTTTGTTGTCTCTTTCTTCCCTCCTCGCCACAACTAGAATACAAATTCCATGAGATGAGGCTCTTTCTTGAGGACTGGTCTATTCCAGCACCTACAAAACCAAGCACTCAATAAATATTTGTTGAATATGAGAGTAAATTTCAAAATACAATGAATCACTCCTTTTCTATAATTGATCTGTGCTATGAATATACAAAGACTTTTGAGACCAAGACTATATTCCTAAATTAGAATCACTTACTGGAGATCATGCTTTGCTGTTTCATAAGAAGTGAGATTCATAGATAAAACTTAGTGACTAGTTGGTAGCTGATCAAAGTCTCATAATGTAAAAGGCTCAATGGCCCTGTTATTCTGCAGGCCTGTACTTGATTCTATAGCTTAAAACTCCTATAGGACACACTGACTCTTCAATCTGCATGAACAGTCCTGCTTAGGCAAAGATGTTACTTTGAATTATAAATAGAAACTGGCACTCCAAGTAGAAGAGAAGGCTGGAGAAAAAAGCCAGTAAATGACCTACAGTTAAGTACTGGAGAAGTTCTTGACAACTCAGGTGGTAGAGTAACCAAAAGTTAGCCTTCCAATACATTTGAAGTATTTTGCACATATAATTTATGAATACTATCCTCAGCTAACAAAACACATGGTGCATGGCATAACATTTTTCTTGGGACTGAGAAAGGGGATCAAACCCTTTTTACTTATAATGAGTAAGGGAAAACTTGAGACCTAAGTGGGCAAGGCTGTGACAAAGCTATTTTCTACTAGCAATAGAAAATTATTAGGAAATAGAAAGTGATTTGCCATAGATTGGAACCATGGGATTTTGCTGATTTTTTTGGATTAACAAAATTTAGTAGAGCCTAGGGAATAATAGAACAAAATCTTTGATTCAAAGTGACTTCAAGGTCATCTGGTGGAATACATTAATTTATTTCGCATTTGAAAAGATTGAGGAGCAAAGAGATGGAGGGAGGAATTCATTGTCAATCAGCTTAGTCCAAGATGATTCACCTTTTTCTGGCACCATCTCAGAAGCTCCATTATATCTACTATGTAAGTAAGTTCAACATGGATTCCCTAAGGCTCCACCCGGATTCCTCCAAACTACCAGGAGAACAAAATCTCCTCAAAATGCTAAGGCCAAAGAACAGCAAGGGTCCATGAGCATGGCTGACATGCTGGGAAATGGCAAGAAGTGGTTTATATTTCTTGATATAAAGGATCTGCTGTTATCATCCATATTATTCCATTTTCCCTATATGAACTATTTCTTCTGCCCCCTTTTGGTCACTTTTCTTTCTTTCCTGGTTAAAGATGGACACTTGACTGTCACTTTCATCCACTTGTGGTGGAACAATATTTGCAAAAATGTCAGATTTTTCAGTGTTAACAAAATCATAGCATTTAAGGTGATCTTGTTTTCCTTCAGTAATATAAGCTTTAGACTCTGAACTCCAGCTCAAGATTGACATGGAACATAGTTTAGGTATAAAATAGAGTACCTGCATGCATATTTGGGAAGGGGTATATATGTGTGTGTGTGTGTGTGTGTGTGTCTGTTTGTGTGTGTCTGTGTGTGTGTAAAAGTTTAACACATTTAGTGCCTATTTCCTGATCAAGAGTAAGGGCATAAATAAAACAGTGACAGGATCAGACCTGATTAATTTCTCTGTTCTACAAGAATCAGGAAATGAGAGTACAATCTACTGTCCTATTCAACTTTTAATTTAATGATGAAAGGGAATCTCTCTGACAGGTCTTATTGTAGATAACGATTCAGCGCCTATTAGACCAGATTTAAATGCACTAAAAAGTTCATTTCGGATAATAACTGTAGAATTAGTAATTTATACATATTCATTAACAACCTTTTCGGGTCTAAAATTCCCAAGAGTAAAATAATTATTACCCCAAAGGGGAGAAAATTTTTCTTTCTCTATTCTCCTGAGAATTGTTTGCTTGGACTAAGTTTGAAGCCTTTTGTGTGTTAGAAACTCTAACAGGTGAGGAGGGGACAAAGGCAAAAAAGTCATGATACCTACTCAACAAGGACTTGCTAGTCTAGTGAAAGAGGCTGTTGTAAAAAGACAATTAGAACACAATGTGATATGCTATAGTAAGACTATGTACAAGTTCATGCATATGGGTCACCTATATAAAGGTCTACGTTTTTACAAGTTAGAGCCTCAAGCCAAAAACTAGTCTAATGTTTGACTTTTCCCCTTTCTCCCATCTTCTACATCTAATCCATTAGCAAGTACCGTTACTTTTATTGCATTCCTTCTTAATTTCTATCAATGTGATCAAAGTCATTTGTATATCTTGTCTGAATGACTACCATAACCTAAAATTGGTCGTTAAGCTTCCATGCTGTAAACCTTATAATCCATATCCTGTCAGATTTCTATTTGGATATTCATTTTCCTAATCAATATCTATTAAGTATTTTATTTTAGAATACCATGCTCCAATATGTCCTCTCTTTGCACCCTTAACACTTTTGCCTGGTTCCTACCCAAGAGATTTTCCATCTGTTCATTCATTGTGTATAATGCTCTGCCACCATTCTGTGTATAGCTGGGGCCTTCCTATCATTCATGTCTCATCTCTAATGACACCTATCTGGGAGGTCTGCCCTGGCCGATTGTTCCAAAGCAGCACTGCCCTAGATGCTCTTCATTACATGCTACTCAAATTATATCGTTTTTTATTTGTTCCATTTTTATGTGTCTTCCTTTAAGAATATGTTTGATGACAGAAGGAACTTTTTCTGTTTCTTCATTCTGTAACTGTGCCTACCACATAGAAGGAAATCAATTAATGTTGCCCTAATACATAAAACTGTAAGCATATATTCTTTCTGAGTTTGGAGAAAGAAGCTGAAAACTCTGGGGAGTCATGTTTAATGCACAGATTTTTACCTCTTTCTGAATCACAACTAAATACTTTAACAGCAGAGGGAAAGGGTGCCAGCTTCTGCCCAATGAGGATGAGGCTTGGTGGAGATTCAGAAGCCAAAGAAAAACCAGCAGAAAAATAAAAGGAAAGAGAAAGTCACTGTAACAATAGAAGAAAAACTGTTCCTCACTGTGCCCACCTGAACAGCACTCAAGAGGCACTGAATGAGACAGAGACCAGAGAAAAATGGTCAAAATACGGTAAACCCAGGTAAGGGCTAAGTAAGTAAAAGGCTCTGGCAGTAAAAACGAAGACTTGGAAATTATTTTTTTCAAGAAAATAGAGTTATTTCTGTTTTGTTTGCATTGTTTGTTCCTTGGAGGCATTTCGATTAGGCTACAGCAAGCTAACCACTGATTCAGAACAGCATTTGTCAAAGGCTGAGCAAATGCTGTATTATTGTTTCTTCTTGGTATTACTTGAACTGGAACATGTGCTCTTTTTTCATATATAAAAAGTAACCCCATTTTGGGCCAAAGAGAAGAGAGCAGAATTAACAGAGCAAAGCTCTGTAACTTGGTGTACTATAACTTGTTTCTGACCTAAACCTTTAGTATTTCCTACTTAGCATTTATCTTAATTACTATATATTTAATGTAAAAGTTTAACATAATGTCTACTTATTCCATCTAGAGTAAAGCAACCAGAAGATAGTAATGCACTTTTGAAATCAATGGTCTTGCTAATTTAATAAAAACTAACACATAAGATCTGTGTAGTACAAGAAAATTGTATAAGGAGAGGTAACTGAATTATGAATAAAAGTAAACAGATAGTTCTAGTTGTATGTGGAGCAAAGTTTAATGAGACACAATGAAAGTATATTCCAATAATCTCTAGATAATAGATGTAACCTTGCAAGTACATTCTTGAGCCCTGTTGACTCTTCCTTTACAAGCAAATTGCATTTTCTACTCCCACACCAATTCAGACACTCAGTAATTCACATTAAATAGTATCCTACTTTCTGTGATTATTTTCCCCATCATCTTATATAAATCCATAATAATGATAACTGTTCTTGCTCCTAACAATTCCATCCCCTGGTGATTATTTCCTCATCAGATCCCATTGGGAACTTACTCCTCATATGATTCATTTGCTATATATTTATAGGCTTTCTTCCACCAATTTTTACATTTTATTCTACATTGCCATTGATGTCTCCTATGTCATTGGGTGCTTAACACACAACTCTGGACATGGTGTAAATCATTAGTATTACATACAAAATATTAAATAAGTAATGGAAAAGAAAATTTTTATTGATTGAATGGTGTCTTAAAATTAATATAGCATGAACACCAAAGAAATTGATTCATTTTTCAGAATAATAATGTATACGTATTTTTGCAAGAATCACTTTTGTGATGTATTTTTCAATCTATGTCTTAAGAAATTAATACATTTTCAAGTAATTTTATTAACATGTTTTATATCACGAAATAAGAAATTTTTTCCTAAAATAATTTACTTCAGATCAATTATAAATTATAAAGTTTAAATTGATCAAACTTTCATGACCTTAGTATTCATATAATAAATATTTTCTGTCTATTGGTGTGTGGCCCAGGATAATAAAATATAGTAAGAGTGATCCATTAAAATGAACGCAAGATTAATATGCATCACATACATAAGAAAAGTAGACATATATCAGAGTTATTTAAGAGTTTTAATAGAAACTATGACTTGAAATGTCAGATAGTCTGAAGCTACCACTTATAAGCAAAACACTTACAAAGCAGGATGATTGAAAATATTTTAATGCATGGCTGTTTAAGAAAATAAGCTATTTTCTTCTAAATCTTGGCTGTGAAGAACTCATTGTTTTCTGCATTCATTTATCAGTACATACCTGCAGGTTAACATCATAAATTCAGCCTCAAAGCAGCAGTGATCAATATGTCAAGAACAACAGTTAGAAGAGGCCTTTAAATTATTGCTTCCTGAGGGAATGTCAAGTATCAAAATGGTTCTCATTTTTTATCACTGAAGTAAATAATATTAAACAAAACAGAAATATTAACTGAACTGCCACATGCTTTTAGTTGGTTTGTCCTTTCATTTATGATAAATGAACAGGTTCATTTCTGATAGCAGGTGGGTCTCACTCTCATTTTGGTAGCTGGTCAGATGGAAAGTCTCTGTGACAGGCATTGCTCCATTTGAAGCCTACAGACTGGGTGGTTCTCACATTCCTCCTGCTTTGCTGATTCTTTATCCTAGTTCATTGTGTTTTCAATATTATTATTAGTAGTAGTAGTTATAGTATAGTTATCATTAGTACTTAATATCAGGCTACCATTCTGAGATGCCTATTAGGTACTTTACAGTGCTGGCTTCCTCAAATAATTAAAAATAATTTATCCTCACAGTAGCCTTGGAAGCGACTTTTACTTCATTTTGAAGATGATTAACAGAGACCCAGAAAGATAAAGTTATTGACTGTAAGCACAAAGGTAGAATGTGATAAAATTGCAATTCAGACTCATTCTGATTTCAGAGTCTTAACTTTCCTATTATATTAGGCATTAATCTCCCTGAAAAACATTATTTTTAATAATCAATTGTTTAAACAAATCAAATAGAGAATCTCTTCCGTTCTTTCACCTGAACATCAATACAAATAAATTTGGAAAGTTCTAGATGGATATTTTAGCTAATGAGACAAACCAATCATGACTGGCCTGGTAAAGATGAACAAACAAGAAGTATCTGGTAAACCCAACAGCTTAGAGAGGTAAAGAAAAACCCAACTGCAAGAGACATGAGGTTTTACCTCTTAGATAAGGCCAAGAATTTTATTTCAGGAGCAAAGAAATTACTGTCAGTTGTCTAAAGAAGATTACAAAAGGCAAAGACAAAACTTCTGAATTTTCTTTTCTTACAGGAAAAAAAAAAAAAGTATTGGACAAGATTCCACAGATGATGCTTTAGCCCAGCATCTATTCATTTCGGCAGAGCATTCTGTATAGTTGTTCCACTATAGGAAATTACCAATCATTTATCATCACCTACTTCCTGCTGGTTGGGGCCTCACAACCCAGCTGACAGCCTCTACCATCTGTTCTTGGATCACAGTCAGGAACAATAAATATTTCAGAACAACAAAGTAATGCTCTTGATGTTTACCCCCCGCCCCCATTACCACATACCAACATCATAAACACACTGTATAGTATTTCATTAATTCAATCGCTAGTTTCACAACATTTTTTCTATTGGGGAAAAGTATCAATTCTCTGAAATTTCACACAAAGTCTGTATTTAATTACTGTTGGCCATATGTTTAGCACTGAAACATTTGTATAGGACAGAGATAGAATTCAAAGTTAGTACTCTAAAGACAGCAATTTTCAACATTTTTCATCTTATGACACATATCATAAACTAATTACAAAATCTGCAGCACACCAAAATAATTTTTTGCTGATCTGACAAAAAAAGATATAATTTTGATTTATTCACACCTATTGTTGTGTTGGTTGTTGTCACTTTTTATTTGATAATCTAAGGGAAAAGAAGTCAGTGCCCCTGACTAAACAGTCAGGTACTACATGTTTTAAGAAGTTTTGCAGTACATCAGTGTGCCTCTTGGGGTACACAGGTTGAAAATCACTACTGTAAGACATCTACTGTGAAAACTTAAGCTCAAGCTCTGGAAGAATGCTTGTCACCTCAGCAGGTGACAAAATGTTGTCAAGCAATAAATCATTTTACACTTACTGAGTATAGAAGGCTGTGTATGAAAGAAAGAAAGGACAAGAAAGGAATAGTCAAGGGGATGTAAAGTACAGCATGGGAAATATAGTTAATATAGTCTATGTATGGTGTCAGATTGGTGTGAGATTTATCAGGATAATCACTTATTAAGTTATGTAATGTCTAATCCCTGGGGTGTACCCCTGAAACTAATATAATAATGTATGTCAACTGTAATTGAAAAAATGATTTAAAAAAAGAAGGAAGTTCAAGGCACCTGGTGATATTGTGTTATTCTGAGAAAAGAGCTAGTGCTAATTAGCAAGCTCCATGGAGTCTTAACCTCAGTTTCCTCATTTATAAAGTGGCTCCATAACCATCTTACCTACTATACAGAGTGGTAATGAAGAGAGTAAAGCACTAAAAGATGTAGTTTTACTATCCATTAATAAAGAGAATCCCAGTGGTCCATGTGGCTTGAACACGTATGCATCTAAAGTTTGAGTGTCAGAGGGAACTTCACTTTCCAGTGGCTTCAAACACTGAAAGCAATCGCTCCAACATGTTCCTAGAATACCAGTGTGGTATGGGTCCATTTCAAATCATTTTACTGGTTATTTAAATTAAAAAATTGAATTTATCTATCCATGGGATGTAAGTTATTTAACTTGTGTTTAGGATTATACTTTCAGAAAGCAATCATTCAGAGATCATGCCTTTAGTCACAGTTCTCCTAACCTGATTTTTTCTAGGGATAAGTTTTTCAAATGCATTTGAACAAACAGTGTTTCATTACCAAAATGCTACCACTGTTGCATTCTACTATTTTCAACAATCTACCTTGATTACCTTTGGCTTCTAAGATTTATGCATATAGAAAAACATGGGTAATAACGAAACAGAAAGAACTAACGAGTCCTGGTAAAAAGAGAAACATTACACTTCTTATATTTGCCACGAATCATCTATTATCCTAAGATACTTTTACAAAACCATGAATTAACGGTAGAATGGATACATCTCATGAAACTCGCCACTTGAAAGAGAAGTCTTAAACATGTCACTGGTTTGGGGACCTGTGCTCAGGAGTATCTGCTTCTTGCTCCTAATCCATAGCTACCCCCAACATGTTATATAGTGTGTGGATAATTGAAGCTCCTGAAAGTTAACATGCTTCCCCCGTGATTTTGAGGTTCAGGAGAACAAGAGAAGTGTGATGGAGACACGGACATTCAGCAAGATGGATAAATATTTCTAACTATGACTTGCAGGGATTGATGTGCTTTTCTCAGCTGCGTGTGGATGTTTTGGAAGCAAAGGTGTCAAACACAACACAGTGCAAAGGTCAGGAATCACTCTCTTAGGAAGATAAGTTTACTAACTTACAAAATATTCATACTTCTGATCTGTATCTTTCAGGGTAACCTGTTCCTATTTCAATTGTGTTTTGTTTTTTAATCATTTATCTGTAAAGAAAATAAAATTTCAAATGTCACTATCATTTTTGACAAGGTAATTGTTACCAAAAGTTCAATGTGATTATTGCATCTGGCAGAAGAGGGATAAGAAGAAATGAGAGAGTAAGAATGGATAAAAGCAGTTTTATACGTGGATCTGAAAAAGTAATGTACTCCCATCTGATATGAAGGGAAAGGGACTGTCACGGTGATAAAAAGTAAATAAAATTACTGTCTGAGATTCAGATTTTGTCACAGCTTTGCCTAAAAATGAATGGGAGGTATGTGTAGAGCTGCTAGCCATTAGCACTATTGTGCTTGATTTTACTTTCAACTGGGCTGGTGTTGAGTGAAATAGACATGGTACTTAAGGATTTCTGTCAGTACAGATGCTCTTGCTTTAATAAGAGTCTTCTTCCTAGAGACTTATTTAATTACTAGAGGCCCAGTGCATGGATTCGTGCACCAGTGGGGTCCCTCAGCCTGGCCTGTGGGGATCGGGCCGAAACCGGCTCTCCAACATCCTCCGAGGGGTCCCGGATTGTGAAAGGGCACAGGCCAGGCCAAGGGACCCCACAGGTGCACGATCGGGGCCAGGGAGGGACCATGGGAGGGTTCCAGGGTGTGCCCAGCCTATCTCACTGATCAGCCCGAACCCCAGCAGCAAGCTAACCTACCGGTCGGAGTGTCTGCCACTGGTGGTCAGTGCACATCATAGTGACTGGTTGAACGGTCGAAAGAATGGTCGGACACTTAGCATATTAGGCTTTTATTATATTGGAAGCTACCATAGTCCACCCATCAAGGGCTATTGCTACAATGCCCACATGAAGTGGGCACTTCATAAGCAACCTTTATTTTCATGGTGATATCATCCAAGGGCTTTAAGAAGTGGAGTACCAGTGGTTGGCTACTATTGACACACACATAATTTGGCTGAGAATAAAGGTCCAAAGAGGCTTAACAGAATTTAATTTATCAAATAAGTTAATGGCCCATATCACTGCAGGCAATTTGGAGTCTCTGACTAGATGCAATTTGACATAGGATAGTAACAGGATCTGGAAAGAGTGATTTGAGAAGCATGGCCATGACAGCCTTAGATGTCTGGAGGCCATAAGGAAAGCCCTTGATAACTGAACCAATTAAGCACATCTGAAAAAACAAGATGAGCCCTAATTGGGCATGAAAAAGGGACCCAAGATATGATGGTTTGGGCACAAATGGAAGAAAGAGTGGAGTCATTAAAGGACCACTTTGCTCATTACATTGTTTTGATGAAGGCCATTTGGTATTTATAAATCTGTTATTTGTGAATGGAAAAGGGAAAAAAACATAAGTATATTTCCCTTGAACAATTTCTGGCATGTAGTCTTAGGATTTTTAATTTCTACATCTGCATAATTTTGGCTGTCACAGAAAAAGAAATGCCCTTTAATTTTTTTATTCTGAATGGGGTATACTTGGCACCATGTTGATGACATTTTGCATGTGTATAAAACTGAATCAATCATATTTTCCAAGAGTAATGAAAAAAAGAGAAAGAGAGCCAAATCTTTAAATGCATTCAGAGCATGTAACCCTCCATAAATGGCAATATCATAACTTGGTGTCATTTGAAAAAAATTGATTAAGCATTTAAAAATGCTAAAATTATCCACTTAATCAAAGGCCAAGGTTCATTTCTGTCCAAAATAATTTAATTACAATCAATTTCAATTGAAAATTTGTCTAAAATATTCAGGACAGAAAATAGCAAACTGGTTACTGCCAAGATATTTTGGACCAGTATTTTTGCTTATTGGTTTTCTAATATTCATGTGGTAGTGTATAATGTGGTAGCATATAATTAATTATCAAGAAGTCAAGAATCAAATGTTAATTTGTGAATTATCCAAATTGTTGTTTATCTGTAAGTTTTCCTTTTCCTGCCTTTCCACATTTTGATAAATACTGGTTCACTAGCAGTGGTGAGAAAAATCAAGATGAAGTCAAATTTACATGTACTACATATATTTCTCAGTATTCAACTTTTGGTGACTTTTCTTGGTTACAAGAGAAGCCAAAAGCAAATTCCAACTGTCTGAACTTTGGTTGTTTTTTTTTTTTTTTTTTAATAAATGTCAATTAAAATACTTTCTATTGTAATAAATTCATTTAAGGAAATAATTCCTGAACATTGTGTACTTTTACAAGTGCATTAAATAAATGGCATATTTAGTTAGGTTAAAATTTTGTTTTAAAAATTTGCTTTAAAAGTCAAGCAATTATCAATGGATTGGGGGTAAATGACCTCTCTAAAATTTTCTTTTTCCTGTGAGATAGAGAATAACTTGTATTTAACCCTAAAAATTAAATTGACATTATTATCCCTTAGTTTTATAACATCTAATATAAACTTCTCTAAATTCTGTGTAATTAGGCTGCAATTGTGAAATAAAACATTAAAGTACAATATTTCCAAAACAACAATTCATGTATAATTAGATACTGATTAAGAAAGTAGATTATCTAGTAAACTAGTTTCTGCTTTGATTGCCTGAGTTTTGAAAATTCCCCGGAGGCAGTGATCACATGCTGTGATTGGGCTAGCAATATTTACTAAAACTTGTACCATCAGTCAGGATGGCCAAACCAATTTCAATCTAGACTAGCTGGATCATTGACATCACAGCTGAAAGCAGGTAGAGGGAGGCAAATAGGCACTTCTATTTCTATAGGCTAACATTTAGTTTTTACTTGAATGGAATTAATTGTGCTTTCTATTTTTGATTACTGTTGGCATAAAAGACACTAGAGATGCATCAAGATTGTAATTACAAAAGCTGTTAAGCACTGTTTTGACAAATATTATCAAAAAAAATACTAACCATTATATAGATAGGAAATATCTGATATTTGTAATGTAAAGATATATGAAAATATACAAAAAATTTAAATGGTAACATTTCCACAGCAATTAAAACATCAACATCTGGCTTTTAAGATGAGAAATCTATTTGTAAGCTTTCTTCTTTTAAGGGGCAGAAATGACTTCATTAACCTCTTGATTTCTAAAATACCTCAGAGTTGTTTACGAAAAACAATGTCATGTATGATCTTCAGGATAAATATTGTACTGCATGACCTTTAATCGCTTAAATATCATGTATCAAATTGTCTGTTCATTGGCTGAAACAAAATAAAGTTTCTTGAACTATAGACTATTAATTGTTAAATGAATAAACCATGCTTATATTATTTAAAAGAACAAAAAATATTTTTCTGATTTACAACACACAACACAAATATTTTGTATATTTGGTGACATCAAATAAATATTTTGAAGAAAGAAAAAGTTTTTATTTGAAATAGGTGGAGTCACCCCGCTGGTGTGGCTCAGTGGTTGAGCATCGATCCATGAAACAGGAGGTCAGGGTTTGATTCCTGGTCAGGGGATAGGGCACTGGGTTGCAGGCTCGATCCTCAATGGGGGCCTTGCAGGAGGCAGCCAATCAATGATTCTCTCTCATCATTGATGTTTCTGTCCCTTTCCCTTCCTCTCTCTGAAATAAATAAAAACAATATTAAAATAAATAATTAAATAAATAAATAATCTATATAGAACGAAGTAATATGCAAATTGTCTGGTACACCATAACATCACGACCGCTCAGGAGGATGCTGTGCGTGCAGGTGGGCGGGAGGGGACTGCATGCGAAGTGAGGCAAGCCATGGATGCCATGGCGGCCTGAGCAGGCCCAGAGTGGAGACAGGGGGGCCTGCCCAAGCCACCGCGCGCCAGCAGTCATGCCTCTGCACATGAGCTGCAGAGGAAACACCTTTTTGACCACTGATTAGCTAAGTTCCTGGCATGCCACTCACAGTGTTATTGGTAACTTGGGTAATAAGAATCCAAGAAGGTAATCTAGGGTTTTTACACCTCTCTCCTGGAGGAAAAATGAAGGTCTGCTGCTGGAGGAGATAAGAAATGTCATGTACTGCCCTAGCTGGTTTTGCTCAGTGGATAGAGCCTAGGCCTGTGGACTGCAGGGTCTGGGTTCAATTCTGATCAAGGGCATGTACCTAGGTTGCAGGCTCCTCCCTGACTGGGGCCCAGGTCAGGGCTCATGCAGGAAGCAACCAATCCCTGTGTCCCTTTCACATTGATGTTTCTCTCTGTCTTTCCCTCTTTGATCCACACTCCCTAAAAATCAATGGAAAAATATCCTCAGGTGAGGATAAAAAAAAAAAGAAAGAAAGAAAGAAATGTCATATCGTATGGAAGAGACATCTTGAAAATGCCTAAAGAAAGTTGTCATTTTTTTGTGGTGAAGGGACTGGAGTCTGTGTTGATGAAAACACCTTGGTGGCTATGGCAGCCAGCAGTGTCAACAGCAGCAGGGTGATGGGGGTGATGCCTTCCCCTGATCAGCCCGGTTGCCTCCTGCAGAGGGAGGCCAGACTGTGGCTTAGGCCCGCTCCCCACGGGGAACAGGCCTAAGGTGTCAGTAGGACATCCCCTGAGGGTTCCTGGACTATGAGAGGGGGCAGGCTGGACTGAGGGACTCCCTTCCCAGTGCACGAATTTCATGCACCGGGCCTCTAGTAAAGTAAAATAAAATAGGTAGAGTCCTTCCCAGAAGTTAGGAACAAGCCTCAACCATCCCTAATACCTTTCTTTTACCATTTAGACATCTGTCAGTGGTGAATTTCTGTCTTTCGGTAGAATTTCATAGACAATATTTTAAATTGGCATATGAGTACTGATTTAGGCTATGTTTGTCTTATCACATTGATTATGTAAATGAACACATTGCTTTCTTCATGTGCAGTTTTGTAAATTTCCTGCTCCATCACAGTCCCCAACCTTTCACTGCTATGTTCTGTAATAGGCTTTTACCATACAGACACTTGGAAACCCTGGTATATTACCTTGAGTTGACTAATAAACTATGATATTATAGGGATTGTGTGACTATTATCTAACCTTAAAATTATCAAACTGTTATAAACTCTATTGTAGAGTTTATAAAGACTCTGACAAAACTTGACAGAAATAATGTATAAATGTGAAACTGAGAGGCAGCTAAGAGGAAACAGACAAACCAGTGGGCCAAATGCCTAATCCTATCTAATAAAAGAGTAATATGCAAACTAACCATCACTCCATCACTCCATCACAAAGATGGCAATGGCCACGAAGCTGGAGCAAGCAGGAGGCCTAGATTGCCCCAGCGATGGAGGAAGCCAAGCTTCCCACCTACCCTGGCCGGCACTGGACTCCGCTCAAGGCTACAAAGTTTCAATTATAGAAGATAAATAAATCCCAGGGAAAAAAAGGAAAAACAGAAAAAAGGAGAGGCTGGGGCTTGGGTCGCCAGGGGGCATGGCCAGCTTGAAAATGGCCATTAGCCCCTCACCCAGGCTGGCCAGGCACCCCAGTAGGGAACCCCACTCTGAAGGGGGTGTGGTCAGCCTGCAAATAGCCATCAGCCCCTCACCCAGGCTGGCCACACCCCCATGTGGTGAGGGTCCCCACTGGGGGGCTTGACCAGCCTGCAAACAGCCATCAGCCCCTCACCCAGGCTGGCCAGGCACCCCAGTGGGGACCCTCACCCTGAAAGGGGTGTGGACAGCCTGAAAACGGCACTCAGCCCCTCACTCAGGCTCGCCAGGCACCACAGGGGACCCCCACCCTGATCCGGGACACCCTTCAGGGCAAACCAGCCGGCCCCCACCCATGCACTAGGCCTCTATCCTATATAATAAAAGGATAATATGTAAATTGACCCTAACAGCAGAAGGACTGGGAATGACTGGTCACTATGACACACACTGACCACCAAGGTGCAGATGCTCAATGCAGGAGCTGCCTCCTGGTGGTCAGTGTGCTCCCACAGGGGGAGCTCTGCTCAGCCACAAGCCAGGCTGATGGCTGCCAGCACAGCGGTGGTGGCGGGAGCCTCTCCTGCCTCCTCAGCAGCGCTAAGGATGTCCAACTGCAGCTTAGGACTGCTCCCTGCTGGCAAGTGGACATCCCCCAAGGGCTGCCGGGCTGCCAGAGTGATGTCTGACTGCCAGCTTAGGCCCAATCCCCCGGGGAGCAGGCCTAAGCCAGCAGTGGACATCCCCCGAGGGGTCCCAGACTTCGAGAAGGCACAGGCTGGGCTGAGGGTCCCCCCCAAGTGCACAAATTTTTGTGCACCAGGCCTCTGGTTAACTAATAAGAATGAAAATAACAACAGATCCCACCAGGGGAACTCAATATTTCCGTGGTTCTCCAGCATTTTTATATAACCAAAATATATTTACACTAGAGGCCTGCTGCATACATTTGTGCACTGGGGGTGGAGGGGTGTCCCTCAGCCCGGCCTGCGCCCTCTCGCAGACTGGGACCCCTCAGGGGATGTCTGCCTGCTGACTTAGCTGGCAGTCAGACATCCCTCTCACAGTCCGGGGCTCTTGCAGTCCAGGACCGAATTTCGCTCCTTACCACCTGCCTGCAGCAGAGGTGGGAGAGGCTCCCAGCACTGCCGCTGTGCTCGCCAGCTGTGAGCCCAGCTTCTGGCTGAGCGGTGCTCCACCTGTGAGAGCACACTGACCACCAGGGGGCAGCTCCTGAGTTGAGCGTCTGCCCCCTGGTGGTCAGTGCATCGTCATAGTGACTGATCATAATGGTCACTAAGGCTTTTATATATAAAGATAGACATTCTAATAAAGTTATACTTTGCACAGAATATGTAAAGGAACTGGGTAAGAAGAATTGTATATGAAGTGGGGTATGGATGGAAATATTCCAGAGACCTCTTCTTTCTCAGAGCTTGGGTAAATGACATATGAGTAACAATTTTCATTTGAGTGACCAAGTTTAAAACCAATCATTTGTGGCTTTAATACAATCCATCTCTCTCCTTCTGCTTCCAGCCCCTCCCCCCCTTCTTTTTCTTTGTGTGTCCCTGTGTTTTTTCCTAAATTAATCAGTTTGGCATATTACGAAAGAATCTTACTTTTACTGCCATTAAAGTAATCCTAAAAATTCTATCTATTAGAGTTTAATATATGAGAGCAGAAATGAAAATCATAACCAAAGTAATTACATATATTCATATGTTTATATTTAAAGCACAAAAACACAATAATAGTTGAGAGATTCAACATTCAACTATGACAATTATCTCTATAACTTGCAAAATAAAAATACAATTAATAGTGTTGTTTTCCCTTTTAAAGAATGTGTTGAAATGGTGCTTTCCCAATAATAACTCTGTTAAAAGTTAGAAAATCTTGGCAAAAATAAAAAGTAGGCATTGAACTTTTTGTAGGCTTTCAGAGCACTAGCTTATCATATTTTACAACTATATAATTTCAAATGTTAGATATTCCAGAAACTAATTAACCTGTGATCATTTTAAAACTTACACACACACACACACACACACACACACACACACACACACGATTTAGAAACCATTCCAGGCACGTGAGCCACCAAGATCACCACTCATGATCCTAAGGTGTTTTAGTGTCATAGTAAAGAGAACAGAACTCCTTCAGCTTTTATATAGAAAACTGCAATGTAGTCATTTTAAAATCAGCACATTGCTAATAACCAGGGCAAAATGTTTCCTTGTAATTGGAGTACTTTGAATCTAGGACATAATGAGAACATAATGTGGCCCTAAGAAAAATTATTCTTGTACAAAACATTCTAAACAATAAGAACAAATCCAGGTCATCTCTCCTCTGTTGTTCACAATCTTCAGTATATTAAAAATTTTAGAAGGCAGTGTCTCAGATTTTTTATTGAATGCATTAGAAATGGCCATGGCAGAGAGTGCTGAGGAAAGTTTCCTAAACTGCCTGCCTGGATAGTTATGCTTTCCATAGCTCACCACCTTCACTAACTCATGACAACCCAAAATAGTTGGTAATAAATAAGTGTAGTACCATGGTCTATTATATTTTTATGTAAGAAAAATAGATGTATTTCCAATGCATGCTTTCTAATTGCCAGGTCTACCAGATGATATTTCTTACGAAGTTGAATGCAAAACTCTGGTTAACATGTGCAGTCTGAGATAGCTATTGCATTCGTCATCCCTGACCATGAGTGATGTGTGACAAAAAATGCAGAACAATTCCAAAAAAGTGAAAACATAAGTCTTGAAGAACCTGACATATTTGAACACAGAGTAAGAAAGCCCTACTCTACAGATGATCAGGTGACCTGCCTGCCTCCTTTTTCTGAAATCTTCTACTTATTAATTGTATAGTGCACCATCTGGATTTTCTGCTAATTTTTGGATATTTCTGTGGCTTCAGTTTACATATTTGGTTACTAGCTACTGAGATGACAAATAAAAAGAATAATGTTAAAGACTGTAATAAAAAGAGTAATGTTAAAGACTGTAGCATGAAAATTGCTAAAAGGCAGCCTATGCATATATGTATGTGTTGTGGTGTGCTATGGTGTGGTATTGTGAGAGAGAGAGAGAGAGAGAGAGAGAGAGAGAGAGAGAGAGAGAGAGAGAGAGAGAGATCAGGTTCTGAAAGCAATAAGAGAAGAAATCTTCATGGAGGAGGAGTAATTTAAGAGAGAAAACATCTAGATAAATATAAGATCGCAGATGTCTTGCAATATTAAGGTCTCTGTCAATCTCACATCTGGATAATAACCATGCTATGCCAAATCCTCTGAAGAAATTTAAGTGCCTCCTCATAGGAAAAGGCAATATTCTTTATGTTCAATGTTATACTTATCTCAGGGAAAGACATTGTGCCTGTCCTTTTAAGAGGCTGAACGTTCTGAAGTTATCACCTGTTAGTTAAAGTAACAGGAATGATTTGTTCTTCTAGGTATGTGACTCTATTGCCCTGTTTCAATCTGGCATTTGCTTGTGATATTTTGATCTATATTTAAATTGAGATAAATGCAAATGATATTTTGCATATATTGAGGGGGCTACTTTTCATATTTGCTCTCTGAGATTGTCAGAAGTGCTCTTTTAGATAAAGTGAACAGATTCTTAAGATTATCTTTGAAAAAGTCTACCTATTATGAAAGATACTAAACAAAAAGTAGCATGTAATAGCTTTAATGCCTTGTGACTTGCACGTGTGCGCGGACACACACACACACACACACACACACACACACGCACACACATATTTACAAATACACGTGGCATTCCTGCACAAGTAGACAAGGTGAATTAAGGCAAATATGGTTTAAATTATGCTTTTGGTACAAGATTTAGGAAACTTCTACAGTAAATTCTCCTATCTAGAATCCCACCCCCCACACCATTTATTCCAAAACTTTCACAGAATAAAAACAGTGAAAATACTTTAATTTTAGTTTGTACATTTAAAGTCCAGCTGAGATTATCAATCTCATACCCAAGAAAATGCTTTCTTTCCAGGGCTTTTGTTCTTATAAAAAATAGAGGTAACACAAAAGGTACTGAATGGTGCCAATGGCTTACTTCTAGGAAAAAAACACATCACAAAAGCTAACAAAAGAAAAAGAGTCAAATTTAGGTAGTTCAATACAATGGCAAATGAGAGCAGAAATGTATCCTGAGCCTGGCCTGCATGGCTCAGTGGTTGAGCATCAACACATGAACCAGTAAGTTACGGTTCTATTCCCAATGTGGAGCATGCAGGAGACAGCCAATCAATGATTCTCTCTTATCATTGATGTTTCTTTCTCTCTCTGTCCCCCTTCCTTCCTCTCTGAAATCAATAAAAATGTAAGTAAAAAATTACAGTTAAAAAATGTATCCTAAGACTGAAAAATATGTCTGAATTTTTTAAATAAAAAGAGCTTTTGATGTTCATTGTAAAAAATAGACATAATTATTTTTAAAAGTCAACCAATATAGTAAAAAATAAAAAAGTAAAATATATCCAGAATCCAATGTCCAATCACCTAGACCAGTGGTTCTCAACCTTCCTAATGCCGCGACCCTTTAACACAGTTCCTCATGTTGTGGTGACCCCCAACCATAAAATTATTTTCGTTGCTACTTCATAACTGTAATTTTGCTACTGTTATGAATCGTAATGTAAATATCTGATATGCAGGATGTATTTTCATTGTTACAAATTGAACATAATTAAAGCACAGTGATTAATCACAAAAACAATATGTAATTATATATGTGTTTTCCGATGGTCTTAGGATACCCCTGTGAAAGGGTCATTCGACCCCCAAAGGGGTCACGACCCATAGGTTGAGAACCGCTGACCTAGATGGTGATACTAATGTGTTCATATAATGTTTTATGGACAAACACACAATAATTCATTGATGTGCAATTTCCTTTTTACTTATTTTTATGTTATGTGCACAAATAACTCTCTGATCTCTACCTTCATCTTTAAAAGAATTTTCTATTGTCTTTCTGATTAATCCTCTTATCTGCCAATCTCTAAATATTAAGTCTCCCAAGGCTCAGTCCTCAAAAGTATATTCTCACGTTTTAGGTAATCACAGCCAGTCCCACAACTTTAAATCAATTTAAAGACAGAAGTTTCCGAACTGTATACTTTTAGTCCTGAGCATTCCCCTTGAACGCCAGCTTCATATATACAATTGCCCAGACAACATCATTTCCTGGATGACAAAATAAATAAATAAATAAATTAATTAATTAATTAATCCTTCTTATATCCAGAATGTTCCTTGCTCAATCTTGTCTATAGCGGAGTGTGGTTAAATCTGGCGGAGGGCCTTAAATGCTCTCACAGTCATTTGGTCTGGCCCTGGCAAGGCATTTTGGGTGAGTTAATTAAAAGTTTGACCAAATATAGCAGAGTAATTTTTAAGTTGATAATTTTGCTTTGCCTTCAAATGATGTTATAAACATCCCAATGGCCCTTGGGAAAAAAAAGGTTCCCCACCCTGGAAGCAAAACAGAAATTCTTCTATTCCACTTTCTCTGTTCAGAAATTGCAAACACTGACTCCTCTGACATACATGCACTGGAATGTATTTGCTGGCCCTTCTACATAGGATCTTCTTCCCCACACTACTGCAGAGTTTACTCCCTCCTTAACTCAGGTTTCAAATCAGTCTCACAGTATAGAAAGGCTCTGCTTGACCATCCTGAGAGAGCAGCCTTCCTTTCCAGTATCATTGCTTGCTCACTGTAGCTTATTTTCCTTCTAACTTTTGATCTGACATAATTTGTCTTCCCTGATTGCAAAGCCAAGTGGTATTTAGTACTTTCTGTTTGGTTTTGGCTGCTCTTTCCTCAAAGACTAGAAGAGTAAATAATGCAAAATAATTAATTTTCAAATTAAGTAATCAAATCATTTTATGTTCTTTATGATATACAGTATGATTTTATCAGTTTATTTTCCTGATAAATGTTTGTGTTGGATATATATTTTCACATCAAAAAAGTTTCAAAGAGGAGCAACTAAGATGGCGGCATAGGTAAACACCGGGAAATTATCGCCTCACACAACAATTGAAAATTACCGCAAAGGACTGAGCAAACATCATCCAGAACAACTGGAAGGCTGGCTGAGTGTAAATTCCACAACTAGAAGGAAAGAAAAGCACGCTGAGAGCCAGAGGCGCTGCGGAGGTGAAGTGCAGAGGTACGGCGGCGCGCGCGCGCGAGGAAAGGGGGGAGCACCTGAGGACGCGGCTGACTTTTTGAGTCACAAGCTCCTGACTGCTCTGAACTCCCGGTTCCGGGAAGTCTCTGGGGACCCAGGACTCATACGGGGAGAGGCTGGTCTGTCCGGCAGCGAGCGAACTTGAGGGCAGCTTTCCCTCAGAGGTGCTTGCAGCCGTTATGGGAACACTGAGACGCGCGACTCCGGGCGGAGAATCGGCCATGGCTGCTTTCTCCGCCCTCTGACTCCCTGAGACCCCGCCCCACCCAGGCTGCGGCAGAGGCTTTTGCATGTGAATGTACCTAACTGCAGCCGAACCAGGCAGACCTGGAACTTCCAAGAGAAGGCCCAAGGCCCCGCAGCGGCTTGCATTGCTTCACAGCTGAGCCTCTTCGTGGCTCCTGCTGTGTGGCCTCAGGCAGAGGCTGAATTAGCACCTCCTTAGATCCAGGAGCCACTGTACCCAGTGGTCAGAGGGGGTCCATCCAGACTGCAACTCCTCAGATCCATAAGGGACGCACTCAGGGAGCAGACTCAGTGAGCACCAAAGCCCCACTGAAGCAAGTCTTGCCCCAGAAGGGTGTCTTCAGCACAGAAGTTCTCCCACTTTAGACACAGCTGATTCTCACAGCCAATTGGCCTGGAGGTCAATTCCTCCCAGTGATTCTACAACAACCAAGGCACCAAGAGTGCACCAAGAGTGTCCACCCCAGGTAACTGGGGAGGCTGAGCTACTGGGCCCTACAGGACACCTGGCGCACAGGGCCACTCTATCAACACAGGGAAGCTGCCAAAATGCGGAGACAAAGAAACAGGTCACAAATGGCAGAAATGGAGGAAAGCAAACGATTGGATATAGAGTTTAAGGCCACGGTTATAAGGTTTTTCAAGAATTTTATGGAAACCGCCGATAAATTTAATGAATCCCTCAATAAGTATAGGGAGACCATGGAGGACATGAAAAAGGACCAACTAGAAATTAAGCATACACTGACTGAAATAAAGAATAATTTACAGAGATCCAGCAGCAGAAAAGAGGATCCCAAGAATCAAGTCAAAGATTTGAAATACAAAGAAACAAAAAATACCCAACCGAAAAAGAAAAAAGAAAAGAGATTCCAAAAATATGAAGATAGTGTAAGGAACCTCTGGGACAACTTCAAGCGTACCAACATCAGAATTATAGGGGTACCAGAAGGAGAGAGAGGGCAAGATATTGAAAACCTTTTTGAAGAAATAATGACAGAAAACTTCCCCTACATGGTGAAAGAAATGGACTTACAAGTCCAGGAAGCGCAGAGAACCCCAAACAAAAGGAATCCAAGGAGGACCACACCAAGACACATCATAATTAAAATGCCAAGAGCAAAAGATAAAGAGAGAATCTTAAAAGCAGCAAGAGAAAGACAGTCAGTTACCTACAAGGGAGTACCCATACGACTGTCAGCTGATTTCTCAACAGAAACCATGCAGGCCAGAAGAGACTGGCAAGAAATATTCAAAGTGATGAATAGCAAGAACCTGCAACCAAGATTACTTTATCCAGCAAAGCTATCATTCAGAATAGAAGGTCAGATAAAGAGCTTCACGGATAAGAAAAAGCTAAAGGAGTTCATCACCACCAAACCAGCATTATATGAAATGCTGAAAGGTATTCTTTAAGAAGAGGAAGAAGAAAAAGGAACTCTTACCATTTGCCACAGCATGGATGGAACTTGAGAGCGGATAAATACCACAGGATCTCACTCATTTGTGGAATATAATGAACAACATAAGCTGATGAACAAGGACTGATCCAGAGACGGAGAGGCATTGATTGGACTGTCGGGACTTGGAGGGAAGGTAGGGGAGGGTAGGGGGAAGGGGGAAAGATCAACCAAAGGACTTGTATGCAGGCATATGGGCCTAATCAATGGACATGGACAACGGGGGGGTGAGGGCATGAGCGGGGGTGGGGGGGTGGGGGGTAGAGGGTAACGTGGGGACAAGGACACATATATAATATCTTAATCAATAAAAAAAAAAAAAAGTTTCAAAGAACATTGTTAGGCTTGATTCTGAGCATGTGTGAGACAGCATCTCTTGCTCATACCTAGACATCACTGTATTAGATTGTGGTGTATCTGGTATCATATTTTTTTAAGTATATTTTATTGATTTCAGAGAGGAACGAAGAGGGGGAGAGAGATAGAAACATCAACGATGAGAGAGAATCATTGATAGGCTACCTCCTGCACTCCTCTACTGGAGATTGAGCCTGCAACCGAGGCATGTGTCCTGACCAGGAATTGAACCGTGACTTCCTGGTTCATAGGTTGTCGCTCAAACACTGAGCCACTCCAGCTGGGCGACTGATGTCATATTTTTAAAATAATGTCAAATATCCCCCGAAAGTACAAAATTTTATACCTCCTTCAGCAATCTGACTTCCCATTTTTCCACATCCCAGCCAATACTTGTCACTGCCAGACATTTACAATTTTGTAAATATGATGAGTATATACTACCCTGTTATTACTTATTTTTAAATTAATTTAAAAATTAAGAAGGTTGAGCATTTTCTGTGCTCTTGTGTTTGTTTTTTCCTATCCAGTCTTTGCATGTCAATTTTAACCAGTAAAATGAGATAAGAAGCTAACAAATGCTACTTATTAAAAATAACTCTAACAAAGAAATATGGCTTGGTGTCTTTATCCAAATAAGCTGAATAGTGCAAGGTAGGGTAATTATATCTATACTAGGAGCCCAGTCCACAAAATTCGTGCACAGGTAGGGTCCCTAGGCCTGGCTGGCAATCAGGGCCAATCAGGCCTTCTTTCCTCTGGCTGCTGGCTACCGGCTGCTGGCCAGGGTCTTCCTTCATTCCACACCGCCCCCTGGTGGTCAGCGCATGTCATAGTGAGCAGTGGAACTCCCAGTTGGTCGAACTCCTGAGGGGACAATCTGCATATTAGCCTTTTATTGTATAGGATACCTGCAGGCAGGTTAAGCCCTTGGATAATTAGGTAGATTATAAAAATATCTAATTTTATATAAGTCAGAAAATTTAAATATCTTCAAAGATTTTCCCATTATAGAGCCTAACTCCAACATAATACTTTACTATTATTCAAATGAGATAATCATATCTTATGATATATAATAACAAAAATTGTAGACCAGTGTCTCAGTGGCTTATCACTTGATGGGTAATCATAACAAATCAAATTCTCATCTTTGGTTAAGAAGCTGTAGGAAACTCACCTCTCTAGGAAATATTATAGATAAGAAAATCACCATGAAATTCAAGGCTGAAGATTATGTTACAATGACATTTATAAGAAAGGTACCCAGCAATCAAATTTAAGTTTTTCTACATAATGTGATGTTAGTCTCATATACAACACCCATGGATATGCAACAGATAACAAGCAAGGGAAGGCAATGTTAACTTTTCAATGCCTATCAGGTTATTAATATTTTACAGATAGAATGACTTTCCCTTCCTGAATGCTCACTATGTGCCAGACTCTATGATAAGCACTTTAAATGCAGTCTCTCTTTTTAAAAAGTATACTCCAAAGTAGATACAGTATTGTTTCTGTTTATGGATGAGAAAACTGAGGTTTCATAATTTGCAGAAAGTGGAGTTATTTACAGTTGTCTCTAGAGATAGACTATAAGCTGCTTTGCCCTGCTACCCTCTAAAGAACATTTTAAAGAAAGTGTTAGTCAAAGAATGACTTTCATTTGTGAAAAGGTCTTAATTTCATATAGTCACATCTAAAGGCATCCTGTGTTTTCCTTAAATCAAAATTCTAAGAACTTGATGTGCTTTTCTTCTAGCAAAACACTTTAATGTTCACGGCATTAAGTATGTAACACATCTTCCTGCTCCCTTTCCAACTTAACTGGGCATCATAGCCAACTGTTCCTAAAAGAAGTAAAGACATTCTTCAACCTCCCTGTTAACTTATTCAGGACTCAGCTGTGAAGATTTGTAACAGATTCAAGGATAACCTCATTATAAGGCTTATTCCTTAACTGTATGTTATCATGCTTTTGTTTTTGATATTTCCAACCATTTTAGCTTTTGCTATGGGCACTTTTTATTATGGGTGTCATAAAAAATAATGTGTTAAGAAAATAGGACTCTTACTACGAAGGGAAGAATACTAACTTGGTCTTTCTTGAAAATTTCCATACCTGTGCATATGACACCGCAATGTTGTACAAGCTAGAAAAGATATCTTATGCTCACATTTGTGTGTTTCTAGAGAGCTAGGTAGGGGATGTTGCTGACTAAGCAAATTGGATGGAATTATTGCTGCTGGGAAATAGCCTGTCCACACTGTTGAAGAAAATACTCATCGAAATATTTTTAGCAGACAACTTGTCCCATGCTGAGAAGCTAATGTCTCACCTCTTAAGTACCAGCTAATTCCTTCCAAAAACACATGTAGACCCAGCCAGGCGGTATCGTTCAAATCATAATCCATGATGGGACACAACCTGGGGATGTTTGGATTTCACTACTCAACAGTCAAATCTTCAACAGATTTCCTGACATACCCTAAAGAACATCATTCTCCATTCATATCTATACTGCAGACAAAATGCCCAATTTGAGAAAAACATGATTTCTACTGTTTAAACTCACAAGCACATTAAAAAGCCCCTAAATAAGCATTTTACAAACCTTGCCACACTTACAACAAATGGCCTAAATGTTCACAATGACCAAAATTAAGCAGTCGGTGGGGATCAACTACACCCCAAGGAAACAGTCTCTATCTTCCTGTCAATTTTGTATTTCTTCACATCTTTTGAGAAGAAACATTTAAAGTTTATTTAGTGATACCTAAAAACAAAATACAAGTTAAAATGGTTCACTTATTAACCCAAATCTTGTTTCCAAGCTGAATAGTTGGTTGGTTGGTTCCATATTTTCTTAGCTAAGATCTTTCTCTGAGTAGTGATTTAGATTCCTTTAAAATGAATTTTATCTGTCCTGCCAAGTATAAAAAATTATTAGGCATGATTTGTTCTTATTTCACAGCAATCTAACTTGGCTCAGTTAAAAAAGGATCGTAGTTGAACTGTGCTCTGCCTCAGTCCATTTGTAACTGAAGGTAATTCCCTACTCTGCTACTAATTAGTCTTACATTTTGTCTACAGCTACTGGGGCATTTCTAGAAAACACTCATGGTCTCCGTTTATAATCCCAGCTCTGCCATGCCATTTTACAGCTCCACGGTCCATGGAATTTATAACGCCTACTTTGTAAAGACCTAATCTGTAAAGTGGACACACAGACGCAGACTGCAAAGAACTGTTGTGAGTATGAAGCAAATGAATCTCAAGTGCCTGTCACAGCGCAGCTGCTCAATAAGAGTGTTGTGATAGTTAATTCCTGCACTAGAAAAATATAAATGTTTTGGAAAATTAATATCTATTTTTAAAATAAAAGGTCTAAAGTTCTAAAACACACACACATGCTTCAGTTTAAAGTGGGCACCTGCTTTTTAGAAACTGATTTCTTCAAGCATACCTGCCAATTGGCCTGTTCTTTGTGAGAAATCATCTCACTTAGTAATAACCCAAAAGCGATTTGCGAGTTTTAGCTCAAGTGCTAAACTTTTTGATGTCATATATGGTGTAATCAATTGTTTTTTAAATCTCTCTTTCAAAGCCATCGATTTCCTTCTTTTTTTGATGAAAAATGTTAAAACTAAAAAGAAAATACAAATTTGGTTTTGAAACAGAATTTGGGGAAGCCTTCTGAAAACCTACCTGAATTCATATAACCAGATGCTTACTCTTTCTTCCTTTAGTCTAAAGCAAATGTCAGTAAGCTGCTATTTCATCACTCCTTTGTAGAACAAATGCCAGACAAGCTGACATATGAGAAGATGTACAGTGCTCTGGGTCATCAGGAATAGTGAGAGAAGCAAAAGGACAAGCCAGTGCCTTGCTGCCAAGAGCTCCCCACCACAGCGACTGAGCATGGCCAGCAAAAACAATTCCAAAAGCGCTTGGCTGTATTCACGTCTTCCTGGACTGCAATTAAACTGGATTTGCAGTCAGGTGCCACCCGCAGATAAAAATACAGAAATAAAACATCAAGGTATGGAAAAGTGAAAACTCTTCTACAGCCATTATTGTTTTTATATGTATAGCATCCAACTTAATCATTTTTTAAAATTATCTTAATATAGAAATGACACCCCTTATATACAAAATAAGATTTCTCCAGTACCTATAAAGAAGTGCACACTTAGCAAGGAAAAGTCATGACCAGTACATTCAATTTGTCATGGGATTTAATAATCCAAATAAAAATATTACGCATTTTATATCTAAAATCTTGCTTCTTTACATTTGAACCTATTTATGTCCCTCTGAATTTTTTTAAAGGTCCTTCTAAATTTAACCATGAAAAAAATTAAAGACCAGGCTTCCATTTGAAGAAGCAATCCAGGTATTCTCTATGATATGGAGCTCTTTTTGAAATGCCTGATAACGAATCACTTATTTTACAATCCATTGCTTGCATTGGACTATCTTACCAGAGAACCATTAGTTACAGTCATTCTGCAAAAGGATTCTATAGTTTTCCTGTTTGTATCCATAAGAAACAACATAATTGCTCCCATGACAAGTTGTTTGAATAGCAACTCAGCAGAAGCTGAATGAACATTTTGGTTATATTTACCTGTATGAGAGATAAGGAAAAAACAATATCCAAGCAATAGTCAAACCATCACTACAGTGGGTGGTAATTGGCCTGTCAAAAAGAGTTCCAAAAAAGAGGAGCCACAAAGAAAGCACATGGGGACCTTCCTGAGTGAGAGAAGGCAAAAAATAAGGAAAGTGCCACCAATTGATTAAAAAATAAGGCAAAGCAGGAAAACCTGGTAGATAAAACAGCACGAGAATGACGAATGGAAAGAAGTTCACTGAAAAAGCAAAACTATGGGGGGAGGGGGGCGGGGAGATAGTTACTTGTTTTAGGTGTTCTTCTATTGCTCTCATTTTTCCCTTTTCCCTTTCGTTTTTCTCTTTAGCATTCCCACAGTTAGCTGGATCCTGGTGTTTTTATGCTCTCCCATTGCCTGTAACTTGAACCTGTGAATAACGTACAAGATTTTTGTGATGACCTTCCCTTGCCAAAATTTTGCTGTATCTCATTCTTAGAAGTGCTTGGTGCAGGTAACTAAACTAAACTGATGAATAAATTTTGTTCATTTATGCATTCATTCATTCATTCATTCATTCAACACATTTTGGGGGGGATATTCCACAGTGATTATGGCAAGCATGATCCTTGTTCTCATCAAGAAAGTAATTAAAAAGAACACAAATATATTAAAAGCTACTTATAGTTGTGAAAAGTGCTACAGAGCATATAAACAGGGTGCTGAGATAGGAAATACAGAAGGGTCTAAAGTAAAACAATCAGGAAAAGCCTCTTTGAAGAAAGATTTCAGCTAAGATCAGATGAAGCCAGAAGAAACCAGACATTCACAGTGTGGGCCAAACATTATCTGAGAAGGCATAGGGGCTGGAGTATTGTGGGCCACTGGGTCATGGGGGGTGATTGGGCCATGTGTTGTCATAAGTGTTTTTGTCATAAGAGTCTTTCCTCTGAAAGCCCCTTGAGTTTTAAATGGAAGTGTGACATATTCTAACTTATACGTTAAAAAAGATCATTTGGCCATTATGTGGAAAATGAATTGGAGTCCAGACAAGTGTGAAAGATGAGAGACCACTCTGAATGCCTCTGGAGTTCTCCAAGTGAGAGATAAGATGGTGGGAGGCCCAGGACGCTGGCAGTAGGGAGAGAGGAGTGGCTGGATTTGAGATTCATTTTGCAGGACTGGCTGGTGGACTTCACAGGTGTCAAAGTTATGGGGAATACGTGTGAAGATTAGAGTGTATGGGTTGGGAAGGAAACACCATTGGCAGTTTGGACATGGGCTAAGATGTGGCAACTATAGCAAAGGCTTACTGATTTCTTTCTAAATACTTGTTACATCTGTCCCTTCCTCTTTGTCCCTAGTATTGAATAGCAATTTATCTAGAAGATGCTCTTCATCTGATTCCTGGAAGGACTCCAAGAGTGGTACTCCATCATTGAGTATCTTCTTAGTTCACATCAAAACGATGCTCCTAATGAAATATGGTAATCAATGGGGATTTTGGAAGGAATGTTGATTTATGACAGAAAACTTAACCTGGGTTGCCTCAAAAGGCAAAATCTTTTGCACATTGCACTTTTATTTATTAGATCATGACCAAATATACAACATTTTAGTACATTCAAATTTGTAAAGATAAAAAAAATATTCTAATGAATATTAGAATTCCAATCCAATGAATTCCAGTATTATAGAAAATCACAGATGGTTTGACCTGGGCACCCAAGGATCATTGAGTCCTGCCATCTGACTTATGTGAATGAGTGACTCGCTAAGTGGCTTCCCTCAAGGTAAACAGCTCGCTAATGGCAGAACTGGGACAAGAATGAAGTTCTTATTCTTAGTGCATATCATGTAGACTTCTACTGTAACCATGATAAAATTTAACCACAATAACAGTAGCCAAAATTATTTTTTTCCAGAGGCGGCCAATATAAAAATTTCAGAGTCTCTAGTGCCTGGGGGACATTCTGTTTTCCTGTTAATGTCCGTATATAAATAGAGGGTTGGAAAGACACAGGTATTCTTCTTTCTATGTGTTCATTATTAAGTAATCTGGCACACATAAGCTGAACACTTTTTTTTCCTGGCATTTTCCAGTTGGCTTTTCAAGGCTTTTAAAAGTGAATAATCCCTAATTGTGATGTTTGAAATCTGTTCCAAAAAACCTTCCAGAACAACAACAAAAAAGTCACCAATCCTTAGCCAAGAAGCTTATCATTGAAGTCCAAAGTACACATTGGTCCCACAATTTGATGGTGAGCCAGAAAAGGGATTTCAAATGCATGGTGATGATTTAATCAACTGGGAAATACCCTTGATATTCAAAGCTATCTATCAATACCTGAGCCACAAAGAGCCACCAGACACTAATAGAGATAGTCTATGTAGGGAGTAATGTGCTATTGTTTGAATGAGACAGGATCATCTCTAATTGTAATTCTGGAAATTCTAAGAGGAACAGAAAAGGCTCCAGGCTTGCAATCCTATAACTGAATGTTTACAAATCTTGAACAGGATTCTTTTCCAGGTAGACCCTTTATCTGCCACATTTCTCACCTTTATAAATCACAGGATGTCTTCCACATCCACGTATTCCCTGGTAGATGGGCAGAGGTTTCTGATACTGTTGCACAAAATGGCTTTGTCACAGTAGTTAGAACCAGGTACAGGTGATTCTTTTCTGTCTCCGCTCTTTGGCCAATTGAAGGTATATAAAGAGACAACTGATGTCTATATTTTGTACCTGATAACACCAAACTAACAAATATTACCAAATAGGTCGGTTCCTAAACATTGAATGTAATTTCTACTCAAGCATATTTTTCCTTTGATATTCCATTCCCATAGGACTACAGAGTAGAGAAATTTTGAACTTTCTGTGCAGGGAAGGCATGATGGGCATTTGCCTATTCTAAATCAAAGCTTCCCCTTGGCCAATCAGTCACCATTCTTGTGTTTCAAAGTTTTCTAAAATGTCTTTGATTTTTCTGAGGAGAAAATTTAGTCCTCAGTACTGGAAGTAATCTTGTCTATCCCAGGCTCATCCTCTCTCTCCTATCTATCATCTCTTCATCTCTCTCTAACATCAGTAGAAGGGACTCATGCCATTCACCCCTTCATAGCTTGCATAGTACCCAGCTTACCGAGGGCTTAAATACAATGTACCCCTCACTGAGAGTCCCAAAGAACATCATTCTGCCAAGTAAAATGTAATTAAGATCAGACCAAATCATGATCTTGAAGGTTTTGCAGCAGACCCATGCTATCATGGAAGGCATGTGGTGTTCTAGTTGATCTTGATATCTGGCTGTCTGAACTGTCCCTGCAATTTCATGAAATTCTTGTCCTAAATTACAGTGTTCACACATCAGTCCACTATGAGGTAGTTTGCATATTTCAAGGTCAGTAAGAATATGTTCTTTTTTTTATTTCTTATTTGATAGATATTATTTATCTAGTTTTATTAATATTCTTAAGGTTAAAATGATTATAGAAACATGAAAGTATATATCTTTACTTAGTGACAATGCTGAACTTTCTAATCTCTACTAAGAAGCTGTGAACCATGAGAAACAAGACAGTGTAAGAATCCTGGTTAGTGAACTTTTAAACTAAATTAGACATAAAATTAGAGGGAGAATTGCTGAGTCATCAGAAGCACGGGCCTACCAGAGGATAATCATGTTTTCTATGTCTGCTGTCCCCATTCTGTGCCACTGCTAGCAGGCTCTCACTTTCAAATGGTTGCATTGTTTTTCCTTTCTTATAGTTGTTAGGACATTAATTTCTGCTTTGGGAATTCTTGCTCCTCAAGAACATTACACATTAAAAACCCAGACATTCCTGCCCTAACCAGTTTGGCTCAGTGGATAGAGCGTCGCTCTGCGGACTGAAGGGTCCCAGGTTCAATTCCGGTCAAGGGCATGTACCTTGGTTGCGGGCACATCCCCAGTAGGAGGTGTGCAGGAGGCAGCTGGTCGATGTTTCTCTCTCATCGATGTTTCTGTCTATCCCTCTCCCTTCTTCTCTGTAAAAAATCAATCAATAGGAACCTTGGGAAAAAAAAACAACCAAAAAAAAAAAAAAAAAAAACAACCCAGACATTCCTGAATGTAATGTATTGCTGGGGTCCAGCCCCAGCAGGTCCAGGGGTTCCCCATAGGTGAGGACGGAGTCGGCGAAGAAGGAAGGACACGGAGACAGCGTTCAGTTGATCAGCAGCCTAGCCAGGATCTCTAGCCAGGATCTCCAGCCAAGTTCTGGTCTGGATCTCTAGAGAGGTTCTGCTTTGGATCTCCAGCCAGGTTCTGTGTCCATGTTCTCTTGCTAGGTTCTCCAGGTTCTCCAGCCAGGTTCTGTAGCCATGTTCTCTTGCTAGGTTCTCCAGGTTCTTCAGCCAGGTTCTGTAGCCATGTTCTCTTGCTAGGTTCTCCAGGTTCTCCAGCCAGGTTCTGTAGCCATGTTCTCTTGCTAGGTTCTCCAGCCAGGTTCTGTAGCCATGTTCCCTCGCTAGGTTCTCCAGCCAGGTTCTGTCCAGGTTCTCCATCCAGGTTTAGTCACCAGGTTCTAGTCAGGTTCTCTTGCCATGTTCTATCCAGATTCTGTAGCCAGGTTCTGTCTCTAGGATCTTCATCTAAGTTCAGTGTCCTGTTGTCTTGTTACATCTGTATTTATATCAGTTGATTCCAATCCTATCAATCTTTATTCCAAAGGTTAGGGCGTTTCTTATCTCCATTACAGGGAGTAAAGATTATGTAGCTTAAGCGTGATTGTTCGTAGTTAAAGTGATTAATTACCCGCCTGGCACTTAGTTAAGAGGTTTTATTCCCTCCCTAACTTCAGGGGAAAATCCCTACCTGGGGAAACAACCTTTCTTGGAGAGGTGACCTTGGTTAAAACACAGCGCCAAGAAGGTGAGCAAACATATTACGAACCATATGCCATATATGCCAGGTCCCTTGAAACAGCAAGGATGGACCGGCTCCCGGCAATGTATGGCAATTTAACCTGTCACCCCTACTCACATACTGAACACTCAAAATCCAGGAGAAAAACTGAGGCACGTTAATCCACTGAGGCTGCCTATAATGAAGGCCTCGACCAGGCTCTGACCTCCTAAGCAGAAACCATGCTGAAGTCCAATCCCTGGGGTTCTGATCCAAGTGTTATCCTGAAGAACTGAGTCCCCTAAGCCTCTGTCTCCCTCTTTGCTCCAAGAATCAGTTCTGTCATGTGTAACTAGGAATAAGATCGCCTTCTGCCCAGAAGATGATGCTGTGATTCATGGAATGATATCTGAAATATGCCCATGAGAGAATTTGTCCAAGAATAGGACTCGATTCCACTGATCCTCTGTCTCTGATGAATTTCTCCTGCTTACCTCAGAGTAAGCTACAGAAAAGAGAAAAAATATACTATATAAAACTCTAGGGTTGCTTTAGCCTCAAGAATTCAAAAATGAATCTGACCAGGTGGAATATCAATGATTAGTCAATGAACACCTCCCTATACACCAGCAAAAATCATTCTATTTTTGATCCAATTAAGGTTAACTTATTAGTTTTTATTTTTGTCAACTCAGGTTAACGTATTACTTTTTATTTTTGCCTCCTTTAAGACAGTGTACCTACAAGGAATGGTTTTCAGAAACTAGCCATAGCAGTGAAATGGAGAGTGATTGATGCCACCTCCAGTGGTTTTCTATGAAAATGAGAAAAACACACTGATATGAGACCATGTATATGCTAAAATTAGACTCACTGCATCATGCAAAATTGTAGAGATCATAAAATAAACCTGAATTGACCAGAAAAATGTACAGTATGCCAAAAGACAAAAACTGTGTGATAATACTTATACGTGGAAGCAAAATAGAAATAGAAAATAGAATGGTGGTTGCCAGGGTGGGAGAAATAGAGAGATGTTTGTCAAAGGGTACAAACTCCCAGTTATAAGAGAGATGTTCTGAGGATCTAATGTACATAGGGATTATAGTTAATAATATCTATATATATAAAAGGCTAATATGTTAAGTGTCCCTCCCACCGTCTGACTAGTCACTATGATGTGCACTGACAACCAGGGGGCAGACACTCAACACAGGAACTGTTGTGACGGCACACTTGCCATTTACAGAGAAACGGCCACACAGACCTGATGCCAACAAAGCAATACTCAAGCTACCCCAAATGGGACATAAGCCCCACAAGCACCCCATAGCAACAGCCCACCAAATCACAGCTGACACTGCTGAGACCCCATGGCACAAAATGAGGCTCAGTGGCTGTAGGCACCAAGTAATGACACCACATAGCAATGCCAGGCTTCCTCTCCCTAGCAACAACTAGCCTCCTTGGAGTTTCTTTAGACCAGTAACACAACTTGCTTTACAGCCAGGTGGAAACCTTTTACACTGTAACCAAATGTCTGTAAAGGGTTTTCCCATGCCACATCTCATTTGATCCTCACAGAAGTCCTAGAGTAGGTAGATAGGAGAATCAGTGGAATCTTATTTTCTTTTCATTAGCAGGAAAACGAAGATTTACAAAGCTTAGAAAATTGACCCAACTGAAAAGAAGTAATAAATAGTGGACCTTGAAAATGACTTCAGGTTTTCTCACTGCAAAGAATACAGTCAAACACTGCTGCAGTTAAATATTTTACCCTTTGTTCTCCCTGTGTGATCTAAATAATAATCTGTTTTGTGTTGATATTTACTACTGTGTTGCTGACAGCTACCTGAAAGATAAGTTGGGGTGCTTCACTGGGCTGGGAAAAGTTTAGCTAAATCAGAAAGCAGGTCTAACTAAGCAAACTTATCCTATCTAATAAAAGAGAAACATGGTAATTGGCGTACGACTGCTACCCTTCCCATTGGCTAATCAGGGCAATATGCAAATTAACTGCCAGCCAAGATGGTGGCCGGCAGCCAGGCAGCTTGAAACTAAAATGAGGATTGCTTGCTTCAGTGACGGAGGAAACCAACGGTTCCCCGCCTGGCGCTGCAGGCCTCTGAGCTGCAACTCTAAGCAACTATGTAACAAATATAGAAGCTAAACAAAACCCCAGAAACCTGCTTTAGTCCGCAGGGCTTCAGCCAGCAGGATCGCAACATTGTAAGCAAAGGCCAGAAAACTACTTTCAGCAGCAGAGGCCTAAGAGCTGGAGCCAAGCCTCAAAGCTAAAGCTGGCCCAGAATAAAAAAAGAAAAAAAGAAAAAAAGGAGCGGTTGTGAGCTTCAGTCACCCCCAGCCTGAAAACAGTCCTCAGGCCCTCACTCAGACTGGCCAGGCAACCCGGTGGGGACCCCCACCCTGATCCAGGACACCCTTCAGGGAAAACCAGCCGGCACCCACCCGTGCACCAGGCCTCTACCCTACATAGTAAAAGGGTAATATGCCTCCCAGCACCGAGATCAGCGGAGCCACGAGGCCTCCCGGCACCAGGATCAGCGTGACAGGGGGCAGCGCCCCAATCCCCTGATCGTCCTGCGCTCTGTGTGTGACAGGGGGCAGGGCCACAACTTCCCTATCCACCCTGCTCTGTTCCTGACAGGGGAAGGTGCCCCAACCCCCTGATCAGCCCTGCTCTGTGCCTGATGCGGGGAGCTCCCCAACCCCCTGATCGCCCTGCTGCTCTGTGTGTGACAGGGTGCGGCACACCAACCCCCTGATCAGCCCTGCTCTGTGTGTGACAGGGTGTGGTGCCCAAACCCCCCCAACCCCATGGACCCTGCTCTGTGTGTGACGGGGTAGAGAGATAAACTCCCCATTGGCCCTGCCCTGAGTGTGACAGTGGCGGCACCCCAACTCCCTGATTGGCCCTGCTCTGTGGGTGATAGAGGGCGGCGCCCCAACCCCCTGATCAGCCCTGCTCTGTGTGTGACAGGGTGTGGCGCCAAACCCCCCCACCCCCACGGGCCCTGCTCTGTGTGTGACATGGTAGAGATATAACTTCCCCATCGGCCCTGCCCTGAGTGTGACAGTGGCGGTGCCCCAACCCCCTGATTGGCCCTGCTCTGTGGGTGACAGAGGGCGGCGCCCCAACCCCCTGATCCACCCTGCCCTGAGTGTGACAGAGGGCGGAGCCCCAACTTCCCTATCGGCCCTACTCTGTGACAGGGGGGAGCTCCTCAACCCCCTGTTTGACCCTGTTCTGTGCGTGACAGGGTTCGGAGCCCCAACCCCCCTGATGGGCCCTGTTCTGTTCGTGACAGGGGGCAGTGCCCCAACCCCCTGATTGGCCCTGCTCTGTGCATGACAGGGTACGGAGCCCCAACTCCCCTGATGGGCCCTGCTCTGTGCGTGACGGGGTGGCGCCGCAACCTCCCCATCAACCCTGCCTTGAGTGTGACAGGGGGCGGTGCCCCAACCCCCCAACCAGCCCTACCCTGAGCGTGACTGAGGGTGGCATCACAACCTCCCAATCTGCCCTGCTCTGTGCATGACAGGGGGCAGTGCCCCAACTCCCCAATCGGCCCTACCCTGAGCGTGACTGAGGGTGGCATCACAACCTCCCAATCCGCCCTGCTCTGTGCATGACAGGGGGCAGCGCCCCAACTCCCCAATCGGCCCTGCTCTGAGCCTGACCAGGGGCTGCACCTAGGGATTGGGCCTGCCCTCTGCCACCCGGGAGCAGGCCTAAGCCAGAAGGTCGTTACCTCCCGAGGGGTCCCAGACTGTGAGAGGGCACAGGCCGGACTGAGGGACCCCCCTCCCCCGCCCCGGAGTGCACAAATTTTTGTGCACCGGGCCTCTACTCTATATATAAAGCTCTTGCTAAAGCCAATTGCATGCATGTGTTTCCATCTGTCATTGTCGATTGTGAATTTAGTTGACACTTTTATTATAGAGAAAGGGCGAACAGCGATATTAAAATATTTCATCTAATTAATTTCCTTTCAATGTGCATGAATCCGTGCACTGGGCCACTAGTTATTTATACTAGAGGCCTGGTGCATGAAATTTGTGCATGGGGGGATGTCCGTCAGCCTGGCCTGCACTCTCTCCAATCTGGGACCCCTGCTGGCAGTCTGACATCCCTCTTGCAATCTGGGACCACTGGCTCCTAGCTGCTCACCTGCCTGCCTGCCTGATCACCCCTAACCACTCTGCCTGCCTTCCTGATGCCTTCAACTGCTCCCCTGCCGGCCTGATCATCCTAACTGCTTTCTCCTGCTGGCCTGATCCCCCTAACTGCTCTCCCCTGCCAGCCTGAAGCCCCTAACTGCTCTCCCCTGCAGGCCTGATCACCCCTAACCGCCTCTGCCTTGGCCCCGCCACCATGGCTTTGTCCGGAAGGATGTCCAGAAGATGTCTAGTCTAATTAGCATACTACCCTTTTATTAGTATGGATACTTGAACATTGCTAGGATAATATATGTTAAATGTTCTTCCCTTGAAAAAGAAATGGTAATTATGATGGAGATGTTAGCTAACATTATGGTGGTAATTATTTTGCAATAGTTAAGTGTATCACATCAACACATTATAAACCTTACATGTACACAATATTATGTCAGTTGTATCTCAATAGAGATGGGAAAAATTTGAATACATTATTTTTAAGTGAAACACACACACACGCACACACACAACACAGAACCTCTGTAGTAGGTTGCCACTGCTGCCAGGACAGGCTTCTAAGCATGCAATGAGTCTGCTCCAAGGTTGATCAGGTGACTTGATGCCGGGGTCCAACCCCAGCAGGTCCAGGGGTTCCCAAAGGTGTAGATGGAGTCGGCGAAGAAGGAAGGACACGGAGACAGTGTTCAGTTGATCAGCAGCCTAGCCAGGATCTCCAGCCAGGATCTCCAGCCAAGTTCTGGTCTGGATCTCCAGAGAGGTTCTGCTTCGGACCTCCAGCCAGGTTCTGTAGCCAAGTTCCCTCGCTAGGTTCTCCAGCCAGGTTCTGTCCAGGTTCTCCAGCCAGGTTCAGTCACTAGGTTCTAGTCAGGTTCTCTTGCCAGTTTCTGTAGTCAGGTTCAGTCCAGGATCTTTTGCCATGTTCTCTCCAGCGAAGTTCTTCTGTCTCTAGAGAACGTTCTGTGTAGGTTCTGTGCCTAGGTTCTTTCTCTCCTGGTTCTGTCTTCTTACATCTGTATTTATACCAGTTGATTCCAATCCTATCAATCTCTATTTCAAAGGTTAGGGCGTTTCTTATCTCCATTCCAGGGAGTAAAGATTATGTAGCTTAAGCATGATTGTTCGTAGTTAAAGTGATTAATTACCCACCTGGCACTTAGTTAAGAGGTTTTATTCCCTCCCTAACTTCAGGGGAAAATCCCTACCTGGGGAAACAACCTTTCTCAGAGACCTTGGTTAAAACACATAGTGCCAAGAAGGTGAGCAAACATATTAAGAACAGTATGCCATATATGCCAGGTCCCTTGAAACAGCAAGGATGGACCAGCTCCCGGCAAATTCCCCCTTTTTTATTTTTTAAAAGCAGGCATTAAAAAGAAAAACCCCAAATGCTCTCTTGTATCGATTTTAAGAGTAGGATTGGCGCTTTCCACTATTACCTGAGTCCTGATATATCACCCCAGGGAGAGCTTGCCAATCCTGCACTTTCCCGGGGTGGAAAGGCTGCAGTGGGGTTAAGGATAAGGCTCCTTGGGCCTACCTTCACCCATGCCTTTACATTTACCTTTCCTTCCTCAGAAAAGCATGGACATGCTTCTTGTATAAAACGTTCTGTCTGACTGGGAGTAACCTTAATTCCTCTGCTAGCAAGCATATGTGTTAAAAGATCAATACAGAGTCTTATTTCTTTAGACTCAGTATGGCACATCTTCTTAATCTAAAGATCAATACAGAGTCTTCTTTCTTTGGACTCAGTATGGTACATCTTCTCAATCTAAGAATCAATAGAGTCTTCTTTCTTTGGACTCAGTATGGAACATCTTCTCAATCTAAATTCTGTACTATCCACCTTCTTACCCTACTTATCCTCTATAGGGGGGTCTGCAGTACCCTGGTGGAGTCCTATCCGTCCCGAGTGTGGGGTTCTCAACTGGGGGGGGCTTACCAAGGGGAATCCTGTTTCAGGAGTTCCCAAAGGTGTGGACAGAGTTGGCGAAGACTATCCACCCTCTTCCTACGGTGGAGTCCTATCTGTCCCGAGTGTGGGGCACTTACCTAGGGGTCCCTGTTCGGGTGCCAGATGCCGGGGTCCAACCCCAGCGGGTCCAGGGGTTCCCAAAGGTGTAGACGGAGTCGGCGAAGAAGGAAGGACACGGAGACAATGTTCAGTTGATCAGCAGCCTAGCCAGGATCTCCAGCCAGGATCTCCAGCCAAGTTCTGGTCTGGATCTCCAGAGAGGTTCTGCTTCGGACCTCCAGCCAGGTTCTGTAGCCAAGTTCCCTCGCTAGGTTCTCCAGCCAGGTTCTGTCCAGGTTCTCCAGCCAGGTTCAGTCACTAGGTTCTAGTCAGGTTCTCTTGCCAGTTTCTGTAGTCAGGTTCAGTCCAGGATCTTTTGCCATGTTCTCTCCAGCGAAGTTCTTCTGTCTCTAGAGAACGTTCTGTGTAGGTTCTGTGCCTAGGTTCTTTCTCTCCTGGTTCTGTCTTCTTACATCTGTATTTATACCAGTTGATTCCAATCCTATCAATCTCTATTTCAAAGGTTAGGGCGTTTCTTATCTCCATTCCAGGGAGTAAAGATTATGTAGCTTAAGCATGATTGTTCGTAGTTAAAGTGATTAATTACCCACCTGGCACATAGTTAAGAGGTTTTATTCCCTCCCTAACTTCAGGGGAAAATCCCTACCTGGGGAAACAACCTTTCTCAGAGACCTTGGTTAAAACACATAGTGCCAAGAAGGTGAGCAAACATATTAAGAACAGTATGCCATATATGCCAGGTCCCTTGAAACAGCAAGGATGGACCGGCTCCCGACAACTTGAGTCACCAGGACCTGTAGCTTCCTCATGAGAGTGCACAGATACCATAAATTATGAGAGAGAGAGAGAGAGAGAGAGAGAGAGAGAGAGAGAGAGAGAGAGAGAGAGAGAGACAACTCTGCATTATCTAGGATTAGTCTTTCAAGTTCCTATTAACATAAGTGAGAGAGTTTATAAATCTTTGCTCTAATATCTCATATCATGGCTTCTTTTCTAGGCTATATTCAAAGAAACACATATATAGTAATATTTTTTATATGCATTTAGGAAAATATTTTTATACACAATCACATGTTTAGGTTGAAGGTCTATATTACTCAGAAAGAAAACATTTTCAAGGGTAAATAAATCAGAAAATAATTTAATTCCCCTTGAGCCATATCTCTAAAGTTACTATTGGAAATGTTTTGAATGCTTAAGAATATCAAATGCAAAAATATTCCAGTCTTAAATGAAACATAAGTAAATGTAGTATCTGCACCATTGTTTTTTTCTGTTCTATGCACAGTTTGAGTCAACTACACAAAACCTCTACAAAAATGCAGAGCTAAGGCAAGCTTCCCATGGAGTAAAAAGAATGAGGTGGGGTTATTCTCTGTGTTCCCAAACATCTCTTGAGAATTCCAAAACAAAGTAAATGATCATAAATATCCAATTAAGCTAATAAAATGACTACATATAGAAGGCAATAATAATTAGGAAAGACTTTTTGGATTAGATAATAATCAATAAATAGAAAAAAGGAAATTGGTTTGAGACAAAAGACAAGAAAGTATTTAGAAAGAGAGAAAATGACACGCAAAAGCATTTTAAGGGAAGACAATAAATGAAAACATATATAGGAATGTGACTACCATGTCAACAGATAGACTTGGTTGACTGAAGCATAACTACCATCCAGTTGTATAACCAAATAACCAAATATCATCAATTCCATTTGCATAGTACTTTAATATCTGTAAAATATTTTTAACATTATAGGATTAACTCCTTGATAAAAAATAACTCAGGGATAGAGGAATAAGCATCCTCATTTTACAAACCAAGAAATAAAGATTCAGAAATGCTGGTAAATTATCTAAAGATATAAGAAAGTGACAGAGGTAGTATGAAAATTTCATCCTATTTATTATCTAATGCTCTTGTACTAAGCCATTGTGTGGCTTACAAAATGTAAGAACATATTATATGTGGCTATTGGCAAACAAAGATTGGGAAAAAATATAGGAGACAATTATTAAAGCTCTGAAAATATAAATTATTTGCTATAACTCTTGTCTCCCATAATATACTAGAGATTCTTAGTAAAAATTCTTAAGATAGTAGGCACTCCTTAATCTGTAGTTCTGGGGGGGGGGGGGGGGTGGAGAATATACAGAATGTCATCGGTGTAATATTTTCTACAGGCAAGTTATGATTTAATCTGAAATAATTTTAAGGAGGTATAAACCTTGTCTTTTTTAAAGTGAATTTATTATTTTGAATAAAAATTTATTCACTATCACTTAGAGAGCAAAATAATTCAATAAATTATAGAATAAAATTATTGCTCTTATTCTGATATCTGTTATCTCCAATCTTCACACCCACCACTTCTCACCTCATAGTGTGTATCCCTTCAGACTGTTTCATACACACAAACACAGACAGACATATACACAAACATGCACATACACATTTTAACTTCCCTCTTTATTACACAAAAGGTAGCATACTAGATACATCATCACGCACTGTTTTAAAATTAACCTATCCTGAGATATTTTATAATCAATACGATCAATGTCCTTTTTTAAAAATAGCTGCAGAGTATGTCAATAGTGGATGTTTATAGATGGGTGCTCAGGTTCTTCCTAGTTTTTTTTGTAAAAATTTAAATAGTGAATTGTAGATCAGACATAGTTAAATTGTAAAGTTAAAATTACCCCTATCTGGGATCTTTGACCTTTGGCTCCCAACCCTCCCTCAATTTCTCTTTTCATCACCATGCTCTTTGCTGGTATTACCACTATCCTTTTATCTAAAAAATATTTTATTGATTTCAGAGAAGAAGGGAGAGGGAGAGAGACAGAGTTAGAAACATCAATGATGAGAGACAATCATTGATGAGCTGCCTCCTGCATGCCCCCAACTGGAATCAAACACAGGACCCTTCAGTCCGCAGGCCGATGCTCTATCCAATCAGCCAAACCAGCTAGGGCGCCACTATACTTCTTGACCTCTCAGTAAAGGAGGAGGTGAGAGGGAGGCAGGATGAGAAAAGGATTCTCAAGTACCACAGTTTTAAGGTAAATGTTAGGTTATATTTTCAGGCCACAGTTAAAACAACACACTCAATTTCAGTAAACCATAGACTTTACAAATCTCTATTTTTTTTTTTAATATATATTTTATTGATTTTTCATAGAGAGGAAGGGAGAGAGATAGAGAGAGTTAGAAACATCGATGAGAGAGAAACATCGATCAGCTGCCTCCTGCACATCCCCCACGGGGATGTGCCCGCAACCCCGGTACATGCCCTTGACCGGAATCGAACCCGGGACCTCTCAGTCCGCAGGCTGACGCTCTATCCACTGAGCCAAACCGGTCTCGGCCAAATCTCTATTTTTAACATGTAGGTTCTTCTGCATAATCCCTGGCTTTCCCATCATGCATTAATCATATATGCATATGATTTCATTTGCCTGTTAGGATCCAGAGCCATTTATGCTGAAGAATTACCAACAATTATGGAGCAGGCACAGAACTCCCACGTTGAGTATCACTTTTTCTTGCCTTTGAAGATAAATTTCCAGTAGGATCTGATCATTTGTTCCTAACCTATCTCTACTTGCAGCTGTATGACATCCAGAATTTAGATTCATCTTAACCCAGAAGCAATGTAACTTGGAAAAAAACAAAACATGGTTCAAATGTTTTTGATAAAAAGGCCTGAAAGGAGAGCATCTTAATGATTCAGAAAAGATGTCGACTCCCACATTTAGCAGAAAAGGCACACAGATATGAATCATCAACTCCTAATAATTAGCCACATCTTAATTGATTTAACAATTTATTTAAGTAAAAGTTATTATTTAAAGTTTTGTCTAACAGAACATGTTAAAACATGTCTTATGGATATTGCACACCATCATTTCCCCTCTTTCCTTCCCACAAGTCAGTGCTGCATTGAATGTGAGGCATCGGTTGTCTATACACAATGTTTTTTTCTAAGAATTCAAAGTTTATAAATGACAGGCTGAAAAAAAGATGACTAGTACTCTCTTGCTCCATTTAAACCCAATGTTCATTTCCTCTTCATCATTCCCTAATACGGTCTTTCATCTGTCGTCCACGCCAGGGGAATATTATCCTTTCCAAGAAAGTATATTTCTGGAATAAATGTGCTTTCTAGTCTGAGCTCCAGCACCAACAAAACCTGTTGAAAGAGAAAATTCATTCCTACCTGACATCAAATAACTATTTTGACTGATTATTTTCTCTGAACTGACAGGTTGTTTTTGCAATGTAGACACGAATGTAGTCAATCTAGTGCGTAAATGACACATGAGGGGTTCCATATTCAAAGCAGAAAAATTGTACAGTGGTTCAATAGACACTCAGTATTTACTTGGTTCAATAACTACTATTGTAAAAGTATCCACTATGTAGATTGTAAAAGGCTTTTTAAAAACTTGTTGATCTTATGCAGTATGTGAAATTGGAAAATAATGGCAATGGACATTTAGAAGATTTCAGTAATAACTAATGAGATAAAAGATATGTCAAAAATACACTGTGCTCCCACTTTTACAAATCTATCACAATCACCGACACTGTAAAGGAGTTATATGCAATGGTGCTCCTAAATTATTATTTGTAACTAAAAAGTGGAAACAATAAAAATCTCTACAACAAGAAAGTGGTTAAATAAATGAGGCACATTCTATTTCTCATTCTCTGACACATACTCCAAGGATGAATTCCAAAAGTTGAGTCAATTTCAGAGCGACATAGAGTTTCTCATGTATCCCCCCAAAGATCCTACATGGAACAATTCTAAAAGTTGAGTCAATTTCAAGATAGTGTGGCACACACAAAAAAAGGAATCAAAAGTTAGAGAAGGTGATTTTTGCTCCCTGTTTAAATATTTTTAATTCGTTATTGTTTGTCCTGGGATATGGGAATTAGAGAGTAGTCTCCAAAAACTTACTAAAGAAAATGAGTACTTTGTGAACTTAAGCACCTCACCAGCTTGATTCCTAATTGATTAGACCCTGTATTATGAAAATGAACAGATTTCTTGAGGCTTTTTCTCCTTCTGATTATTCTGAGAAAAGCCTATAATGGAGCCCATGACTTAACAGAAAATCACATTCCTTTCAGTGATAATTGCCATGGGTCTTTCAATAGGTGCCAGTGACACTCAAATGAAGTTGTTTCTTTTGCATTTATATTTTCTCTACATGAAAACTGCCTGAATGTCAGCAACCAGGACACACTCTTTCTTCCCTAGAAGCCTAGGTCTGCAATTGCCTAACTTACATTGCTTATGTTGTTCATTATATTCCACAAATGAGTAAGATCCTGTGGTATTTATCCGCTCTCAAGTTCCATCCATGCTGTGGCAAATGGTAAGAGTTCCTTTTTCTTCTTCCTCTTCTTAAAGAATACCTTTCAGCATTTCATATAATGCTGGTTTGGTGGTGATGAACTCCTTTAGCTTTTTCTTATCCGTGAAGCTCTTTATCTGACCTTCTATTCTGAATGATAGCTTTGCTGGATAAAGTAATCTTGGTTGCAGCCGACTACGTCTGGAGCCTAACTTACATTTTAAAACCTACACACAAGGGTTAAAGAAAAATGCCACTTAGAAATCAGCTTGGAACAAAGAAGCAAATAAAATTTCGCGATTGAGAAAGAACTGTAACTATGGGCTTGTAGGGGTTCAGAACAAGTCTGTCCAGAATGTGCCACTTTGGCATGTGGTTTATTGAAGCTGAAGACAACTGAAGCCCCAAAGATTCAGGAAGAGCTTTTACCTCCCCGATCTGATTGAAAGGATTTAGATAGCCAGCCTGGCCCAGGAAGAGATGTCACACCAGAGAAAACTACAAAGAGTAAGAGCAAGGTGTAGTAGACGGGGAGAAACTTAGCAAAGTATTTTTTTGTTTGAAATCTTTTCTGTATCTCGCTATCTCTGCATGGCATGACAAACCTTTGTTTTCCCATCTTCCTATAGATGGTTTTCCTCCTCTTAGATGTCCCAGACTCCTAACTCCTTCTTTCTTGGCTCAGAAGAGCATGAAAGCCTCAATTACCTATCTGTGGGTTTCATATTCTTATGGAGCCCATGTATGTATGAAATTAAATTGGATTTTCTCCTGTGAATCTGTCTCAGGTCAATTTAATTAGACCAGTCAAAAAAGAACCTAGGTAGGTAGAAGATAAAATTTTCCTCCTCAACAGACTCTTCCCACTTTGCATTATCATGTTTTCTTTCCACCTTTCATTATTATTTTTGATTCTCAGCTTCGTTCTAACAACATCATGTTTTCCAGGGGAAGCATGCATTCCATATGAATGAATACCTTCCACAGATTGGCTTAATTTTCCTTAAACTTGTGATTAGTTATCATCTAGGATTTTTTCTGAAACCCAGCTCATGTGGAAAATAGGAATGTAATTGTAAAGGTTTTTATCTGCATTGAAAGTAGAAAAGTAAAATATATATAACCAATGAGTATAATTCTTTCATTTCTCAGTAATATCTATATGGAATGTATAAATGTTATGAGGGTAAAACGATTCACTCATATTTCTGAAAATGTACAAGCTGTCACACAAATCAGATTTATATTGCTTCAGCCATATAATTGATCATTTATGCTTGTTTGTGTGTTTTGAATAAACCCTCATGAAGGTCTACTACCCTTGTAATAGACACTTGACATCTTCCCAAAGCAAGGCATTTCATTTAAAAAGACAGCCAAGAGCGTGCTCTGATCATTTGATGTTATAAATCAACAGACAGTCTGCTTCACTTGCATTTTTGCAGTGCATTGTAGCTGATTTAAGGCAAAGCCCAAAGCCCTTTCCATGAAATGGACATTATACATCCCAAGCCCCAATTTTCTTTCACTAGGCTACCCCTTTATAGCATTATTCTTTTCAAGCAGAATGTCCAGTGAGTATATTAATTGATCTCTTGCTGTTTTGTGGACCACAGTTAAAAACTGAGGCCACTGGCAAAATTGTTAGAGTTAACACATTCCATTCGAGGCAGCCTAGGCTTTACTTCACCTACTTTTGTGTCACACAAATGTCTGAGAAGTGCTTTACCATTTTAACATTTCATAAAATATGTTTCACATTATTAAAAGGTGTATTGATCCAATATACTCACAACTATATAGCAAATGGAATACATAATTAGCTTAAAGAAGTTTGCTCAATCATTTTGCATATGAAAATGTAACATCGTTCTTCAATTGCTTGAGGTAATTCTTTTTTAAAAAAATATACTTTTATTGATTTCAGAGAGGAAGAGAGAAGGAGAGAGCGTTAGAAACATCAATGATGAGAGAGAATCACTGATTGGTTGCCTCCTGTACGCCCTCCACTGGGGATCGAGCCCGCAACCCAGGCATGTGCCCTTGGGGGACCCTTCAGTCTGCAGGCTGACGCTCTATCCACTGAGCCAAGCCAGCTAGGACTTCAAATGCTTGAGGTAATTCTTAATGTCTTTTAAAATAAGAGACTAGCAGAGTTTTAAGTAATATCTTGAACATTTTTTCAGTCACAATTATTTTGTCTTATTCAAGAAAGCAGCCATTGTCTAAAGTGATACTGCCAATTTGTAGAAATGTTACTTAAGAAAAACTAAACAAACAAAGCCTGACTAGTTTTTATATGGAATGCCAAATGGCATTCATGTTTAAAAATTATTATTGATATTTTACTACAAAATATTGTATTAAACACTTGGGCAGTTTTCAATGATCAGGACACTGAGACATCAAAGTGCTACTATGCAAACATATTTAACCTGGGGTTAAGAAGTGAGATTGCTGTGCTCTTTCTCTGTAATTTTTTCCAATTAAAGTTCATATGTCTTAGGACATTACTCTTACTTTTACCTGTTATTATAAGTAACAGTTGTATTTATAGTCTGCTCTCTACTAAGCATTTACTTGAGAGATTTAGTATTTTCTACTCTCTTTTCTATCTCTCATGAACCCCACATGGAGCTGAATTAAATTCCTTAAGTCTAATGTGCACTAAAGAATAAATGTTTCTAGATAGCCCAGCTGGTGTAACTCAGTAGTTGAACATCAACCTATGAATCAGGAGGCCACAGTTCCATTCCTGATCAGGGAACTTGCCCAGGATTTGGGCTTGATCCCCAGTGGGGGCGTTCAGGAGGCAGCTGATCAGTGATTCACTCTCATCATTGATGTTTCTCTCTCTCTCTCTCTCTCTCTCTCTCTCTCTCTCTCTCTCTCTCTCTCTCTCTCCCCTTCCTCCCTGAAGTCAATAAAAATATTTTTTAAAAAATGTTTCTAGATATATAATCAAAGGCTGAGTCAACTTTATGAAATTCTCATTCTTTCATCAATAGTCAGAAGTGACTTGTTTACTTGACCTTTTACTCTAGGATACTATTTTTTTTTTTGAAAACAAAAATGATATAATTAATTGTCATCATTAATATATCATTCTACTCTCACCCATTATACATATATTTATTCAGATCAACATAAAAATATTTTGTAGGGAGCACGGGACTTGGTTGGAAAGTCTGTAAAGAGGATTCTCCGAAAGGCCAGGCGCCTCTGGGGGGAACCTTGCTGAAGGTGGTAGCCCCTACCTTGACTTTTCCAAACAAGTCCCATGCTTCCCACAATATTTAAAATAAGTTTTTATAATTATATGTAAGGGATTTATAATATTGTGCTCTAAATCATGAAATCATTTCACTGAAAATTGTGCTTGAGGTTTTTTGTTTGTTTGTTTTTTGTTTTGTTTTGTTTTTTTACCAGTAAGAACATTTGTTTCTTTTATTACGATTAATATACTGCAGTCCCAAAATGTGCTTGAGGTTTTGGGCAATTATGTAATCCATTTAAAATACCCCTTTTGATTCACGTATCTACATCAGGCTTCAATTCTCACTTTCCTCTTGAGTTTCACATCCATATTTTTTTAAATATATTTTTTTATTAATTTCAGAGAGGAAGGGAGAGGGAAAGAGAGAGATAGAAACATCAATGATGAGAGAGAATCATTGATTAGCTGCCTCCTGCATACCCCCTGCTGGGGGTCGAGCCAGCAACCCAGGCATGTGCCCTTGACTGGAATCGAACCCGGGACCCTTTGGTCTGCAGGCCAATGCTCTATCCACTGAGCCGAATCAGCCAGGGCCATATTTCTTTTTTTTTTTTTTATTGTCTACTGGATATCATCTCTTGCCTAACAGACATGTTTTGCCAAATCAGCATTCCTCCTCATTCTCCCAGTTGCTCTGTCTCTCCATCTTGATTGATAATGACATCATTCATCATGTTACTAAGCTACAAACATTGAAATCATTCTCAATAACTGTTTTCCTACTGTATTCATTTTCACCTGATCACCAACTTCTATAACTTCTATTTCAGAAAGAGAGATAGATGATAGAGAGATAGAGAGATAGATATTTTAGAAAAGGTATATTGACTAGTGGAAGTGAGAAACAAAGATACTAGTTAGGAAGCTGTTAAAGTAATCCAGAAAGTAACGTTGTGATTTTTCTTGAAAAATATATGAGAATGAATACATGTACACACCGCCATGCACTAAATAGATTATATATGTATATATGTATCTATGACCTATATTTGTACATATCTATTTATCAATGCCTTTGATGAGTGCCCTTTCCTAATTGAGTTAAGCCATTTTCTTACATAAGATATTCTTTAAGTTTGTTATGCTGTCTGTCCATTCTACCCTCTTTCCATCCCCCATACCTTTTAGTTAATTGCACAACCTCAGGCAGTCATCCTGGTTCATTCATCACCTATACTCTATACATCACTCTGTACATCATGAATTCTCTGACTTTAGGGCCTTTTCTTTAGATCATTTTTTTCTTCCTAAATTCCTTCAACATCCAGATATGAGTGGGGAAAAATCTCAAATATCATCCTCTGACCCCAAAATAGCATTAAGATGCAGTCCTTTCTCAGAGTACTAGAAAGCCATCAGTGCACAAAATTACTGTATCATTTTCATCCACTAGAGCCCCTAAAGGTAGGGATACTGTTTTTATCATCTCTCTACCTGCTGTCCCCGTCATAGAGTAAGCTCTCAATGAATAATTAGGACAAAATTTATTTTTTGTTCTACTTATTAATAGCTAGTTTAGATTTCACTTTGCATATACAGGTATTACCTAAGTCTGGCATAAAAAGGGACAGAAAAGAGTTCTGAGATATGGTTTCTAAAACATGGATGGTTAGTTATGTTATGACATATTTTTAAAATTCCTATCTATGAGGTGATTGATCAATTAAGAGACAGAAAAGATGAGGATTCATGCTCATCCAACAGGAAGCTGAGGCAATTACCTTGGTAACTCAACTCAACACTCCCAGCTTTTGAATCTATAGACCTGAATGTTTAAAATGGCTTACTTTTTATGCTGTACTTTCAAATATTCTTTAATAAGTATGTCATAATAAAATCTGCCACACTTAGTACATACTTTGTGTTCTCCTGTGTTGGGTGTTTATGCTTGCCTGCTCCCCACTCGTTCCATTTAGGTCTTGCTTCGTTATTTTACAAATGTGGACCAGAATCTGAACATATAATATTTTCATAATGGAAACAGCATCACTAAAGTGAGAAATGTACTGTCTTTTAAGAAAGTAACTGAATAATCATCATAATGTTGATTTTTAGTTAGTTCAAATATGAGAAAATTACTTTCGCTATTTGGCAAACCTAACAGAAACAATGCCACTGAGGTAGCCAGACAACCAGCATTTAGACTGGAGGCCATCTTCAGAGTCCTCTCTTCCAGGAGGTGGGCTTTGAGCAAGCAGAATGCACAGCGGGACTCAAGCCTACAGGTCACTCCATGGGAGGACTGCACTGACTTCAGTGAAGACTTTCAAGGATCTGGAGTAACAAATGATTTGTTTTCTTTATGATAAGGCCCCACATATTATTGCTGACATCAAATCAAGAGACAACTTATCTTATCTGACTCAGATTATACAAAGACAAACATATTTTAAAAATTCCACATGAGCTCCCTTTTATTTTTCAAAGGCAATGCAAGAAAACATCAGTTCAGTCACATAACATCCTCACCTCTCTTTCTCATGTTTCCTCTTTGTCCCCTTCAATTTTCCATTTAAAGGTTTAGAAAAGATGGAACTACTCCCTCAGAAATGAGAATGACCCATGTCTTAGTTCTCCACATTTCATGTGATGGGTACAAAATTTTAAATTGATATATTGTATTAATAACAATAAAAGATAGCTATCATTTGCATAAATGTGCGGTTACCAAGACAGCTTTGCAAATGCTATTTAATTTAAACTGAGTCTAATGTACCACACTGGGGTATGATCACTGTCAGTGACAGGGTGGTACACATTTTCAATGCTCTGGTGACTAATGTTATATCTCTCTTCGTATTTATCTTGTATCTCTGAATCTTTTTCCATGCCTCTATGTATTTATCTGTCTCCATCTAGCCATTCACCTGCATCTGTGTATACATGTGTGTGCGTGCACACACACACACACACACACACACGCGCGCACAATTGACTGGTTTATCTCCATCTTTACCTTGTGTTATTCACACCTCTGTATGGCCCTTCTAGATTCTGTCCCTGAGGGAGGAAGTATAAGTGAAGGGGTGCTGGAAAGTCTAGCCTTGGCTAATATCTGCAGAAGATCCTTTTCTGAGTCTTCTCCACTATCTTCTGTCATCATCTCTTCCCTTCCCTACGAACCTACTTTCCTAATAACACTTAAACTTATGTAATTTTTCACACGTGGGCATACTCCAAGATCATTGATCCTCTCTTACTTTTTCTTTGTCGTCTTCTTTTTTTTTAAATTCTCACCTGAGGACATGCTTTTCATTAATTTTTAGAGAGAAAGGAAGGGAGAGGGAAACAGAGAGAAGCATCAAATGGTTGTCTCCAGTATGCACCCTTACTGGGGACTGAACCTGTAACCTGGGTATGTGCCCTGACCGGGAATTGAACCCGTGACCCTTTGGTGCATGGAATAATGTTCCAAGCAACTGAGCTACACAGGCCAGGGCTTTGTCTCCATATGTTTGTTTAATTTATGTTTATTGTTGAAAGTATTATAGATGTCCCGCTTTTCCCCCATTGACCCCCAGTAACCCGCACGCCCAAGCCTTCACTGCACAATTGTTTGTGTCTTTTAATGACATCTTCTACACCAAGTCTTCAACTGCCTCTCCAGGCTGATGTCATTTGCCCCTAATTTCCTCACCAAACCCAATAATAGAGGGTGAAAAAATTTTCACTCTTAGCTGCTTCCATCCAGAAGTCTTAAAGGCTAAATTTGATATCAATTTATATTTACTTTAAGACATACTGAGCATAAACCTTATATTCAAAATAAATAAGGACACATGGAATATGATTATTATATCATCTTCTCTCTATAGAAAAATGAAAATAAAGGCAAAAACTTTTGACAAGCCTCATGAAAAAACATGAAAGTGCAGGTGTGTAAGACACCATTGACAGATTTCAATTAGTGCAACTCTTTTTAAAATTAGCACCTGTCTTTAGTGAGAACTGGCATGCAGAATAAGGTAAGCATGTATATTTAGAAAGGGAAATCTGGTGATTCTAAAATCATAACTTATTTTTAAAAATGGGGGTGGAGGTGAATAGGCTTTACTTATAAAGCAAAGATGTTTGAATAGCGTATTCTGATGTACAGACTTGTATAGTTTGACATAAAGGCAGACAATTTTCAAAGTTAGTGACATTTCAAAAATAAATGTTTAGAGACTTCCATGTACATAAAACACACATATAAAATATAGATATAAGGAATTATGAAAACAATAATGTCAAATGTAAAAAAAAATAGGTCAGGACACTTACGAACTCATAAGATCTATGCTGACACTCAACAAATCACATAACCCTTTACTCTTCAGTAATCATATCTAGAATATGAATGGTGGAAACAGGTAATTTCTGAGGTTATTTCAAGTTCCTTCATTCTATCACAATGCATTATTTTATAACTCATCATTGTGAAATGATCATTCTATATTGTTAATGCTGAAACATTGGCTTGTCACTAACATTATTTCATCCAATCCATTCGTTCCCTCCTGTGAAAAGAAATACAGGAAATCTCATTTAAAAGGAGGTCAGGAAACCCTGAAGGGGGACCTCTCACACACTTCTTGCATCCTACATAACTAATTGTTTTGACAAGGGAAGACATTTTCCCCCCATAAGAATTTTATCTCCTGCTTTGAATAAAAAGAAGGAAAATCCCTCTCTGTGCCAGCAACAACACACTAACGACCAATTACAACCAATGAGAAAACACCACAACCTAAAACTCTTCTTCTCCAATAAACTTTTGTTCAAAACAACCCTCCCCAATTTCCTCCTAAAACTTAATGAAAGCTAACCTTCCTTGTCTCTTAGGACTTGTTTATGTCTCACCATAGCTTGCTTATTCCAAATTGCAATTCTCTATTTACAAATAAACTAATTTTGCTAGTAAAATAGCTGGGTTTTGCTTTTGAATTTGACACTCCCCTGATTTTTGTGATACTTTATGACCTAAATCTCATAAATGTCACATTTCTACCTTGTTAAGCTTCTTTTCTTATATTTTTCTTCCTCCTTAAACATTGAATAATATAAAAACAAATCCAGAAAATTTGCCCAAAGTTTTATAACTATATCTTTATCTAAAGTTATAGCTATGTCCATATCTATAACTATATCTATCTAGATATAATGCTCAGATAATTATATGAGTTTTAACAATATATTTTAAAAATCAAGATGTACTAAGTACTAGCTCTTTATGAAATTATGTAGAATTACAGGACTGACTCCAAACAAGGGACTATGATTGGTTAATTAACAAACATTTACTATTTATTCAAGGTATTTTTAGTAAATAACCTCTGGGAAGATGGTTAAGGATGGCAGAGAGACAATGAGTAACTAAAATGTTGATTTACTTTCCCTTTGCTTATACATATTTATATCTCACCTGGGAAAATGTCATTAATACATGTGAACAAATCAGAGAACAATTTTTTCTCTAAAACATGTGGTGTTGCATCAGAAGTTTAGAGAGAGAAGAAAACTGTAGAGCTTGGAGTGATATAGAAGATTTATTTTTGGAAGTGGGACTTCAGCTAAATTGTGAAAGATTTAGATAAACAAAGAAGAAAAAATAAAACACAGAGGTGGAAAAATGAAAAGAGACCCAAAGACAGTAGTTCCTTCCTTCCTCTCTCTTCTATCCATCCTTCCTTCCTCCCTCCCTTTCTTCCTTGGCGAGAGAAGGATGGTAAAAAATCACAGGGAAATCAAAGTGAAAAATCTTGAGAGAATCAAGAAAGTCAATGATTCACATTAAGGCAGAAGACAGACCAAAGGATGATATTCAGTGTCTTACAGTATCTATCAAATGCTACTGCAGCAGTGAAGGGAAAAATGTTAATGATGGACCTGAGGTAGAGCAAGACAGTTATAGTTAACTATAAAAAGCACTGTTTCAGGAACATGCTGGGAACAAGCCCTATAAGCAGTGTAAGGTTATGGTTATCCAAATAAAGAAAAGAGTATTGTTTGTAAATTAACTTTTATTCTCTACTAGAGGCCCGGTGCACAAATTCATGCATGGGTAGGGTCCAGCTAGCCCACCCTGATCAGTCCTGATAGGGCTGGACTGGCCAGGGGCAGGGGCTGTGGGCAGTTGGCGGGCCAGCCCCAATCCTGATCAGGGTAGGGGGGTGATTGGGGACAGGGCCATGGGTGGTTGGCCGGTTGGCCCCGCCCCCTGGTCGAACTCCCAGTTGAACTCCTGGTCTAGGGGACAATTTGCATATTAGCCTTTTAGTATATAGAATTTTATATTTATCCAAATTACAATTATTAATTCATACAAACAATAATTAAAATGTTTGACTAAATATGAGTATATGAACATCTTAACAACTAGAATCCCTTTCACAAAGTGTGGGGCTGTTGACTTTCACACATCTGCAACCTCGATTTCCTTCATATCTTGATGATTACCATTTGAGTCTAATGCAAGTCTCTCTTTTTTTAATACTTTTATTTATTTTTTACAGAGAGGAATGGACAGAGATAGAGAGTTAGAAACATCGATGAGAGAGAAACATCGAACAGCTGCCTCCTGCACACCTCCTACTGGGGATGTGCCCGCAACCGAGGTATATGCCCTTGACCGGAATCGAACCTGGGAACTTTTTTGTTCGCAGGCTGATGCTCTATCCACCGAGCCAAACTGGTTTTGGCATAATGCAAGTCTCTTAAAGCATCCTCTGCCTTCCGTCCACTACTTGCTGGCTGCTTATCCTTGGACAATTTGATTAGCCATACTAAATTTTAATTCATCCATCCTTAAAATGGGAATGGCAATAACTTTAATAAACTGGTGCATTTGTTTGAATTGAATATAACAGTGCTTAGAGAAGACTTAACCCTGTGAATGCCACATGATTATTACCTAATGTTAATTGTAATTATTAGTAGCAGCCCAAATCAAAGAAAAACTTATTAATTAAACAGTTAAATGATTGGCTTGAATAGGAGATAAAAGCTTATCTTAAAATTTACAAATAGACTTGTGCTCCCCCTCTACCATACTCAGTTATTAAACCTGTTTTCCTCAGTCTGACTAAGAGATGTTCAGGAAGAAAAACCACACAAATGAGATGTAAATGAAGACATTTTTGTAAGGTATGGAAGGGAAAATAAGTGGGAGACTCTACAGGTTTGAAAAATGAACACCCTAATGAGTGCAGTTTGAGTCTGCACCAAAGGAGGGATAAAGCAGAAGGTCAATTGAGTTCCTCTTCCATGTCTGAGAAGCACAAACTGTCACTACATCAAAGAGTTGAATTACTTAATACATTAAGCAGCATAAGTTGATCCAAAAATCATAGCTGACAAATAAGAAATAAACTGAAATAAAACATGTATGAATTTAAAAGTTTTAAAACAAACAATTGTTTGAAATGGTCTGGTGCCAATTCTATAGAACTTGAAAGATAAAACCAAAACATTGCTTCACTGCATGTTATTTAAAAGATTGAATTGTGGATCTGTTTCTTCATCAGTTTATGTTGTTTATTATGTTCCAAAAATGAGATCATGTGATATCTATCTTTCTCTGACTGGCTTATTTCACTTAGCATAAGGCTCTCCAGTTCCATCCCTGCTGTTGCAAATGGTAAGAAGTCTTCTTTTTTACAGCAGCACAGTATTCCATTGTGTAGATGTACCACAGTTTTTTAATCCACTCATCTGTTGATAGAAACTTAGGCTGTTTCCCAATCTTAGCTATGGTGAATTGTGCTGCTATGAACATAGGGGTGCGTATATCTTTTCTGATTGTTGTTTTACACAGAATCATTGATCAGAACTTCAAACCTCAGAGGGAAGGTAGGGAAGGGTGGGGGTAAGGAGGAGAGATCAACCAAAGGACTTGTATGCATGCATATATAAGCTTAACCAATGGACACAGACAACAGGGAGGTGAGGGCATGAGTGGGGGGAAATGGGGGGATAAGGATGCATATGTAATACCTTAATCAATAAAGAAATTAAAAGTCAAAAAAATAAAATAAAATAAAAAATAAAAGATTGAATTGTGGTTACTCAATATATAGATTTGTTAAAAAGACTGACAATACATTTAATTATTTTCAGGAAAAATAGTAAAGGGTAAACCCTTTTCTTTATTTCTAACTCTAACAGAATAAAATGCCTTCATGACTCAGTGATAGTTTAGTATGTGTGCACTTTTTATCATGCATCATTTTGTTTTGTGTTTTGAAATAATGGTGGCTTTTTTATTACTCTTAAATAATTTTGTACGGTAAGGGGAAATATGTTTTAAAATATAAAATTATAGCAGTCTTTGAAACAGTCTTCATTTTATAATTCACTTAATTAGTAGTCTCTGTGTGTCTTTTGTTCAATATTCGTTATTTTCAGTATTTCTTAATACTTTCCGGTATTCACAATTCCCACTGTTTCTCATAAATATATAATATACTGGTATAAGGTAAGGTTGATTCTGATTTTGTTGTATTCTCATGAGAATTCCCTCATTCTCATTCATTCATCAAATGTTTACTGAATGCTTACTATGTGCAAAACTGTTTAAAGGGCTGGAGATGCCACAGTGAGAGAGTCAGAAGTGGTCCCTGCTTTAATGAGTCTAAAACCTGGAATAGGGCAGAGGAAGACGAGGGTGCTAGATAATAATAAAATGAAATCATCATAGAATAAGACAATTTCAGAGAATAGCAAAAGCATTAAATGAAAGAAAAGAGCGAAATAAAGTAAGGGAATTTCTATGGCATAGTCAGGAAACCAGTCTGAAGAGCTACTGCTAGACCCTATATGAGAAGACAGTCACTTGAAGACTTTGAAGGAGAGCTCTCCAGTCAGAGGGAATGGGCAAGGACCCTGGGGCATGATGGAGACTGATTTGATAGAAGCACTGCAGAAGCTGGTGAGACTGCAGAAGCATGAGCTATAGGGAAAGAGATCAGTGATGAAATTACACATTTAAGAGAGAGAGGTCAAACCCCACAGTGACTAGGGACAACCATTGGCTAACATCCTGCTTCTATATACACACATGACATGTGAAATGCTTTTCATTACCAGGAGCTCAGTGAGCAGTTGCTAATTGATTATTGTTAGAATAGCTGATTGATTACAGTGCATACATAGTAAAAACAAATTGTTCTCCTGAGAGAAATAATGAAAAAGATAGCTGTCCTATGGAAGAGATAATTTACCTAATATAAGCTATTTATTTTGCTGGAGGCCAAGTGGATTACTTCTAATCCATCCTCTATGGCAGCTAGACTGACTAACAAGACAAGTCTGATCTTCCATAGAACACAGCATGACTGCCTGGATCTGGAACACAAGACCTTGCACGATCTGACCCTTGCCTACTTCTTCAAATGTATTTATCAACAAGGTCACCTTCCTTTCTCTTCCAATGGTGCAGAAAAATAAATGTATAGTTCCGCAGACACTACATGTCATCTCTGCATTTGCTCATCGTATTTCCTCTATCTGGAGTGTCCTTATCCTATTCCTCCAATGCATGCTTTAAAAAAATTAGCTTAGGCAACAATTCATCTAAGAAACTGCCCAGCCTGTACTAATTGCCTCCCTTCCCTCCCACTCCTCACCATATACTCATTGTAGCCTGTGCATATTTTTAAACACTATTGTTTGTTTAGGAATGTTGGTTCCCTTCACCAGATCACAGACTTCCTCAAGATACAGGTTTTGAGCATATACTAGTACTAGTATGTCTTTATATCCCTAGCACCTAGGAACAAATTTTAGAGTAGGTATTCATATAATAGTTAAAAGTAGATGAACTATCTTGACTCAGGTCATAGGTTATCTACTCTTTGATATCATGTCTCATATCCCAAGTGGAAATAAACATGCTCAGCTTCATAACCTCGTTGTACTCATGGTATCCTTTTATTTTCATACATGTAGTACCCTATAAAGATGAGTGGGGCTATGCTCTACGTATGTTGGTATTCCCAATACCTGAGAAAGATAGTTGGTACTTAATGTTTGATGAATATATAAATATTTGAGCAGTATCAGTCAACTTATTTTATGCTGTTTTCAACCAATCTTTATAACCAAACATCATATAAGCAAATACATGATAAGATAATGAAAAATCTTATATTCAAAGGATTAAATCATTTAATAGTTTAAATATTCATGGTTTACCTTGTATTATTATTATGGCATTGCTTTCATGAATGCAAAGGAAATTATTTAAAATTATAATCAGAAGATTATTCTGCCAAAGAAGAAAAAAACAAGTTTATACAATATTGAAGATTATAAACAAATTCTATGTCTTAACCACTAAGTATCACAGAATTAGAAAGAGAAACAAAATAAAAATTATAAGCTGCCCTAGATAATGTAGCCTACAGGTAAACTGATGACAACATGGCTTGTTTATGCAGTTGTGCAAATAAATTTAGGATTTAAAAACAAAGCATGGAATTTTAGAATATAATTTAAAATGAGATAGATATTCCTGGATAGGTCAGCTTATTGGATTTTATTCATTTGAATATGATACTTTTGATAAAGTATTTTTTATGATAGAATTTTTTATGATAAAGTAAGAGTGCATTAAACTATTTTAGCCAGCTTTCCTGGCAGCATTCTCATTACCTTTAATTTCACATCAGTTTTCTTTATGAGATTTGGGATTTATAAATATGAAACTGAAACAGCAATTTTTGGACCAGGTATTGTTCAGAGTTCACTTTGATACATCACTTCATGGAACAATTTTCGGCAAGAAAAATGTATTTATGAAAATACTTCTAAAAGAAATTTTCCCTCCACAGGTTTCATTTTCATAAATATTTTATAAGAATAATGCTTCAGTGAAAGAAATGCATTTGGCATACGTGTTACACCATTCTGGGTGAGGCCTAATAACAACAATAATGAAAGATCCTCCAAAAAGCTAACATTAATTATGCTACCTCTGGATCTTGAGATCAATATAAGGCCCTGTGTTAAGATGAGAATGATTAAAAGGAGTAACAACCTATCTTTAAAGACTCAGCACTATAGTTGGGGGAAAGAAATATAGAATAGGGGATAAAATATTAGTGAGAGCCATGTTAGTAAATGGCTAAAATATACCACTATATCTAAGGTACTATTCTCAACTATTTGATTTAAAATCATTTAATCATTTAACCCTGTCAACATCTATGGAGGTGAAATCTTTATTATCCCTGTTTTGTATATGCAGAAATGGATGCCCGGGATTGCACAACAGAAAGTGGCAGAGCTATATTAATTATTGTCCACTATATCAGCACCTATAAAAATGATGCAGGAATAAAGGAAAACTGTATTGGAAGTTCCTCAAAGGTAGGGACCATGGGTATATAATATTTTTACTTCTGCAAATTATATACCATAGTGCTAAGAATATAATAAGTGTGTAATTATTTAATTAGTTCATAACAACAAATCTCATGCATAAGTTGAGGTATCCCCAGCTACTTTGGCATGAACATACTGGTACTTCTTTAGGGAAATCTGGTCATATAATTTCCCCCTCTTGCATGAGAACAAAGTGAACCAAATGAAGGTGAAGTATGGGTTTTATAAATCTCTCTTTTGTTCTTCATATAACTTTTACCTGCACTTGTAGTCTGCCTTTGGTGAGGTTTCAACAAAAGCTGAGAATCCACTGCAGTGGTAAGATAAAAATGGTCAGGTGAAATTGAAAAAGATATTGCTGCTCCTTTTCTTAGCATACATACATTCACTCCCCTACTTTTTCAGCAATGATGCTATTTTGTCAGTATGTCTCTATGAAGAATATGTAAGCACATATACTCATTTATAATTTGCTTATGATTGGGACTTTCAAAATCTGTTGCTTAAATTGATCAGTTATCTGAGTTAATTATCATGTGATCGCAGATAGCTAACCCACAAAGGGGACTTTCTTTCCAAGATGCAGAAATAGTTCATGGAGGCTAAAGGCGGTAAATGCGGCTGAATCTCAAAAGACAGGAACCAAAACCCAGAGCACCAAGATCCCCTCAATTCTTATTGAGTTTGGCTTCATTTTTCAATCTCTGTGCAGACTGATGCTTCTATTTCTCAAATGTCAGAAAATAGCCACAGTCCAGATTGACTTTGCTCTCCATTCAGTGTTAGGCAATCACCAGAGTGGCACAGCCCCAATTTGACAAGCTCCTGGATGACAGTACTTCATCAGACATTACATACTGGACTTGGCTGGGGTCGAACTTAGCAGGGCTAAGGGGGATAAACAATCTAGGGCAGGTTTACAACTGGTTCTCTCCACACAGTGCTCCACACACAGTCTGTATGTTACAACCACCTAGGGGACATTATAAACCTCAATACCCAGTTCTTACAGTACACGAGTGCAATCCAAATACCGTGGGTGTGGGATTCGGCATCAGTAGCTGTAATGGCTTCCCAGGTGATCCCAGTGTGCAACCAAGTATGAAAAACACAGTGCTGAGACCAATGGGAGTCCTGAGACCAGCAGCACCAACATTACCTAGCATCTTGTTAGAAATGCAGAAACCCCTCAGAACTATTGGATCAGTATCTTTAAAGCATCCCCAGGTGATATTTATGCACAGTGAAAGCTGAGAAGCTTTACTGACACATATCCTGCTTTACACACATATCAGGACTGGTAGGAATTGAAGGCCATAACTCACGGAGTTATAGTTACACTAAAAGTAAATGTCTCACTTGTTTATTTCTCTGTGATTCAGTTACTCAAGCTAAAACATCAGCCTTGTTTGCACAATAAAAAATTATCTGCTTTAAAGTCAGCATTTATCAGCACATATTTATGAAGTCAATGCTGTGTGTCTGGCACTGTATCAGACATGGTAGATTTTCAGTTTCCAATAAATAAAATATCTATTTTATATGCCCAGGAAATAAGATAGTGACCATGATGCACATTGCATGTTGTTGAGCTGAAATTCACCTATTTTTTCCACCACATATTTACCTACAAATATTAGCATTCATCTCCTGAAAATATGAATGAGATTTGTCCTAGATAAACCCATTTTTATTTGTATCTGAAATGTGTACACTTCCTGTGGAAGGACGTACCAGTGCATTAAGGAGGAATTTGTTGGTAAATAGATCACCAAGACCAAGTAAGAAGATGCTGCTGCAAAGGGGACATGAGATAGTTGAAGATATACGAGTCAGTGCCTAACAGGTAACACAGCTATACCATGTCATTTATCACTAACGGATGCCGTGGTTCCTCATTCTCATTATATTTTAGTTATTTAACTCAGAAGCCTTTACCGGTACTTAAATATAGCTATGTGTTCTGCTTTTGAATTACAGGTGCCTCAGGAAAAGGAGCTTATGTGGAGAACTTTCATTGGAGTTTCTGTCTTGTCACAATGTCACATGTATGAGAATCAAAGCATGTAGAATCAGAGAGTATATCTCAAAGCATAAGTCAGCAGATGGCAAAATAGCACGGCAGACTATTGGATCAAGAATACTATTATGTCACTAAGTTTTGCAGTTTGTTCTCTGCTCAGGCATTCAGTCAAAGGGATGGGAGGGGCTGCATTCACCTACCTAACCTTGAGCCTTGGCATGGGTGTGGTCTGCCATAAAGAAGGGGTTACCTGTTTCAATTCCCATGAAGGTGTTTTATGGACTGGTGCCAATCCTCAAAAAACAGTCCCATCTCTCTATATAAGAGCCCAAGTAACTGGACAACCGGCTGGTAGGTATGACACACACTGACCACCAGGGAGCAGATGCTCAACACAGAAGCTGTCAAGTGACAGCAACTTTGCAGAGTGTCCTCTTTCATTCCAGGACCCCTCAGAGCAGCGGTTCTCAACCTGTGGGTTGCAACCCCTTTAGGGGTTGAACGACCCATTCACAGGGGTCACCTAAGACCATCAGAAAACACATATATAATACATATTGTTTTTGTGATTAATCACTATGCTTTAATTATGTTCAATTTGTAATAATGAAATTGGGGGTCACCACAACATGAGGAACTGTATTAAAGGGTCACGACATTAGAAAGGTTGAGAACCACTGCCTCAGAGGATGTTGGACTGCCAGTTTCGGCCCGATCCCCTCAAGCCAGGCCAAGGGACTCCACCTGCCTAAGGGACCCCACTCACTCCACAGATGCCCTTCGAGCACCGGTGCCACCCCAGGTGCGGCTGGCCAGAGAGGGACCTTGGGAGGTTGACTCCAGAGCGTGTCCGACCTATCTCGCCCAGTCCTGCCCTGCCAGTCACCTTCTAATTAATTTCCTTTCAATGTGCACAAATCCGTGCACCGGGCCTCTAGTTAAATATAATATACAAAACATGAACAATAAATGTTTCTACTCAGGTGATATTTCCAGGGGTAGGATGGCCAACTGAATGGTACTAGAGATGAAAGCTTTATTTGGTTTTATTCATTTTAATTAATGAATTGGCATAACTAAAAGATAAAAGTAGTATTAGCATAACTAAAAAAAAGGCAGAAAGGAGGGTTAACACACCAACAAGTTGTGGTTTAATAAACTATTCCCATTCAAAAATGAATATGATATAGTTACTCATAGTTATGTTTTCAAAGAATATGTAAGTTATAAGAAAGGCTTCCAATGAAATGAGATAAGAAAAACTTGGGATATAGAAATTCATATATATATATATATATATATATATATATATATATATATATATACACACACACATACATATAGTGTGGGGGGGGGAGGGAGAATGGAAGGAAGAGAATAGAATTTAAAATATGGTGACTATACTTGTATACTTGAAATGTGCTAAGAAACTAGATCTTAAGTGTTCTCACCACACAGGCAAAAGAGTTAAAACTATGTGAGGTAATAGATATGTTAATTAGCGTGATTGTGGTAATCATTTCACAGTGCATATGTATATCAAACCATCAGGTTGTACACCTTTAATATATTCAATCTATATATGTCAATTATACCTCAATAAATCTGAGAAAAATTAGAAAAGGTTATTTGAGGAAATAACCAATCAATAAAGGCAGACAGAAAAATGAGTAATTTTATTTTATTGTCTACGATTTTCTTTATTTTCAAGTCTCAAAATTTAATATACTATCTTTTATGATAAGAAAAAAATACATTTGCAATTCTACAAGGAAAGAGGGTTTTTGAACCATATGGAAAGTAGTATTGTGCCTGATGCCACAAAATCTTTGAATTATAACTAAATCCTATTGTTACCTTCCCTGCTCACTCAGCAACCCTGAGCCTTCTGATAATTCACTTCTTGTGTAGCCTGGGTTGGGGGGGCGGGAGGGAGCCAAGCTGTAGAGGCAGCTGGGGGCCCCTGGCCCGCCTGGCAGCTGGATTTTGCATTGAGAAAGAGAGAGAAGTCTATAGTCAGGAGATGGAAACTACTCCTGCCACTGAATTCCAGATGACCTTTTAATGACAGGTTCCACAACTGTATACTAGCTTCTGCTAATCCATAGAGTGCTGCTACATACTCAGAGCTGCGCTTCTACTATTTTCCTAATAGCCCATCAGGTTTCATTTTATTTCCCTCTGTTTATATGCTTAGAAACCAAAGTAAAAAATTTTTGTCAAATGCTAAATGTCCAATAAATGTCAGACCCTGAACTTGAAACCATGTCTAATTAACTTTAAAGCATGTGTCTTTTCCATTCAACCACCCTACATGGAGCTTACTGAAGGAATTCTTCTCAATTACTTTAGCACCATAGACCATGAAAAAAAAAAGTGTATGAAAAGATATTTAGTATTTAGAGTATCGATATGTTTTTACTTAGGTTGCCCTGAGTACCTTAATTAGTGAGTAACTCAAAACGCAATTAGGCTAATTTAGTGCCTCTCCTCCTTTTGGGTTCCTCTTTCCTGGGTCTCATGGCAAAATGCAATGCCAAGTTCGTCTCCTAAGCTGCAAGAGGTGGCAGAAAGCACTAGTGCTTTCTCTGCCTCTCAGTGGCTGCCCTCACCTAAGTTCTCAGCCACTTGCCCTGCATCAGTGGTCAGCAGATAACCCCTACCTGAAAACAGAATGTGTTGGCCCTTCTAGTTGTGACTGCTTCGGCAGCTGTCTGGTACTCTCAAACACTTTTTATAAATGTGATCTGACTTTTCTACTTGTTCTCCATAAGAGCATTGGTCAACTACAAGCTAATCTATCACAACTGGAGGAGAATTTTATAAAGGGAAAACATTCTCTCCCTTGTTCTCTTCCACACATACTCCCTGGATAACTGTCAGCTATTTGGGATAAAACAAAGAAACAGAAAAGATGTAGATGGGTAGGAACATTCCCACATTCTAAAATAATAGCAAGAGTATTTTCCTAACATCATGGTCTCTCCCACCATAGAGAAGCTACTCCCGTAAAATAAATTCTTTGGCCCTAACCGGTTTGGCTCATCGGCCTGCGGACTGAAGGGTCCCAGGTTAGATTCCGGTCAAGAGCATGTACCTTGGTTGTGGACACATCCCCAGTAGGGGGTGTGCGGTAGACAGCAGATCAATGTTTCTCTCTCATCGATGTTTCTAACTCGCTATTCTTCTCCCTCCCCCCACCTGTAAAAAAAATCAAAAAAATATATTTTAAAAAAATAAAAATAAAAAATAAATAAATTCTTTGAAGGTCATCTTTATCTCTCTTTCCTATGGCTTTCATCTTGTACTTTATTCTCCACAGTTAAAATGCCCAGTGATTTGTTGATCAGATGACCTAGATTATTCCTTAGACTTAATTACTGAGTAATTTTTGCCTTTTATGTGAATTATTTCTCTATTAACGTATATTTGATTTCCAATAAAAATTAAGTAATACTACATATAAATCAATTTGATGAGATTACTACATTTAGCTTTATTTAACCATGGCATAAGTATAATATAAATCTTTTTACATTAGCAGCTATCTTTGAGCGTTTGTCAGTAAAATTTTAATGTTCATTCATGAATTCATTAGGGTGCATCTTAATGGCCTCAGTGGTTAAAAAAAAAAAAGTATATTAACTTTATTCTTCTAAAACCAATTATAAGGATTTATATAATCTCTATAAAGATTTGGCAATATTACTAATAAAAATGTAAATGGACTCAAATGTTGATCAAGTAATTTCATTTATAGAAATTTACTCTGCAAATATATTTGTTCATGTGGACAAAGATGTATATACTAGAATGATTATTATAACTTTTTTATAAGTCAAAAGTTTGGAAATATCTTAACACATGTTAACTTGAACTGGTAAAATTATGTTAAACATATTCAGTGATTCAGTGTGAAGATTGAGATAATTTGATATGTGATAATATAAACAATCATTAAAACATATTAGTAAATGAAGACAAATAAAAGGAACGGAATGAGGTGCCACCCAGAAAAGTATATAAAAAACTGAACAAATCTCTGCCAACCAGCTTCCAAGTTGAAAGAGACAGACTAACTTTTTATTATGTGTTCTTCAATACTATTTTGTGTAGCATGTTTCCGTTTTAATAAAAATGCTCTACTCAATTATAATAAAACACATGCAACACTAGTTCATTCCTTTTAAAGTGTTGCATAGTGTTCTATGACATTTTTAAAATTCTTATAGATTGCTTCTACAAAAGCAGAATCACAGTCTTAACACACCCCTTATGAAAGCCTTAATAACTTAATAATGTGAGTGAGATACTATTTAAAACAAACTACGTTTTATTACAGCAGAAACATGGGCTTCAGGGTCAGAAGTCCACTAGTGATAATCATATCTGCCCTGAGCAACTCACTGCTGACTCTGAATTAAATTAGTCAGAAATAAGTTAGAGAGAAAATATATAAAAATCACATTGCTTTAGCACATCTACACAATGGAATACTATGCTGCTGTAAAAAGGAAGGAACTCCTATCATTTGCAACAGCATGGATGGAGCTGGAGAGCATTATGCTAAGTAAAATAAGTAAGTCAGAGATAGATATCACATGATCTCACTCATTTTTGGAATATAATGAACAATGTAAACTGATGAACAAAAACAGATGTAGAGACAGAGAAGCATCGATCAAATGCTCAAAACTCAGTGGGAAAGCAGGGGAGGGTGGGGGTGAGGGGGAAAGATCAACCAAAGGACTTGTATGCATGCATATAAGCATAAGTGATGGATGTGGACAACAGTGGGTGAGGGTGACAGCAGGATTGGGGGTATGAGGGGACATTGGGGGATAAGGACACATCTGTAATATCTTATTCAATAAAGGGGGAAAAATGCAAAAAAATCACATTGCTTTAAATATGACCTAGGAATATTTATATTATAGAGAGGTAGTTAGTGTTATAGAATGTAGTGGCATTAAATATTACATTTTCCAAATTTTAAACTTCATCACAACTTAAAATGGAAAAATGTTATTTTAAAACTTATCTATGAATTATTTTCAAAAAGCTTAGCAACTTAAAAAGACCTACTGTGAAATTTACTTCATGTTTATAAAATACAATAACTTATTTCCTAAAGTATGTGCATTATGTCAAGCTATTGATAATAAAATAATTAGCATTGTTTTTAAGAAATTAATAGACTACTGTTTAGAGCAATTTTAGGTTTACTGAATACTTGGTAGAATACTTGGTAGAGTCCCATGCCTCTCCCTCCAAAGTATCCCTTATTGTTAAAATATTGCCTTAGTATATTTGTTGCAATTGATAAACCAACATGCTACTTTATGGTTAAAGTGTGACATTTACATTAAGGTTCACTGTTTATTGCCTGGGTTTTTATAAATGTTTAATGACATGTATCCACCTTTACAGTATCATACAGAATAATTTCACTGCCCTAAGCAACTCCTGTGCTCCGCCTACAAAACAACAAGAACAACAATAAACCTTGGCAACCACTGATCTTTTTCCTGTCTCCATAATATGGCCTTTTCCCGAATGCTATATGGTTGGAATCAGAGAGTGTGCAGCCTTTTCAGTCCTGTTTCTTTCAATTAGCAATAGGTAATTAATGCTATTCCATGTCTTTTTGTGGCTTGATAGCTCATTTCTTTTTAGCACTAAATAATATCCCATTGTATGGATGACCCAAGTTTGCTTATCCATTGCCCTATTGTAGGACATTTGAGTTGCTTCCAAGTTTTGGCAATTACGAATATGTCTACTTACTATAAACATTCCTGTGCCGGTTTTTGTGTGGGTATATTTTCAATATATTTAGATAAACACCAAGGAGATTGATTTCTAAATCATATGGTTGATGCATGTTTAGTTTTGTAAAACTGTTCATTGTCTTCCAAAGTAGCTGTGCCAGTTTGCATCCCTACCAGCAATGAATGAGAGCTCCCGTTTTTCACATCCTTGCCAGCGTTTGTTGTTGTCAGTGTTTGGATTTTTAGCCATTCTAAGGGGTATATAGAGGTATCTTGTTTTATTTTATGATTCTCTAATGACATATAATGTTGAACATCTTTTCAAATGCCCATTTGCCCTCTGAATATCTTTGCTGAGAAGCCTGCTCAGATGTTTTTGTCCATTCTTTGATTAGGCTGTTTGTTGACTTAGAATTCTTTATATATTTTCAATACAAGTCTTTTATAGTTATGTATTTTGTAAATATTTACCTATCCCAGTCTATGGCTTCTTTTTTCTTTCTCTAAACAGCACTGTTTTAAAATGTTAAAAAATCATATTAAAAACTTATGCTATGGATTAATTTGTTGCTTTCCTTTCCATCACACTACATGGAAACTTTCCATTTTTATTGTTTACGTAGATATTCAGATTCTCATACAGGGACTTGGATTTCTTGAATCTTGAGATTAAATCAAGAAACACAGATATACAGTGTTGTGTTGTGTTTACACCAAAAACATTCTTAAAAATTACTCTTTGGTGTTTTATGTTATACAATAAAATTTCCATAACTAGTTTTTTTAGAGTACTGACGGTGCGATAATTGTGTGTTTTGTCCCCAAAGTTATATTTTTATTTAAAATGATTAAATCAGATGTTTCCTTTGCCAAGCATTAACATTTGAGTCCTGGGTTATAGTGTTATTTCCTACACATTACTTTCCCCATGAGGCATATTTATTGAATAACGTGCATATTTACCTTTATTCAATTCGCTTTAAGTGCAAATAAGATTTTTCACATAAGAAGTTGATCAGCCACAGGGAAAAAATATCCTGGAGAATTATTGAAAAAAAAAAAGGCATGCTATGTTAGATAGTAGTTAAAAGGAAAGCTATAATATAGCTGAGATAGCACAAAAGATTCAACTTTTGTAAAACAGACTTTTTAGTAAAATTTGTATTTTGTGGTTTGCTATGTCCTGGAGTCCAAACTAAGAAGATGATCCTCAACACAATGGTACAGACACAGGTCAGGTCCTAGCTCCTAAAAATCACCTCGTCATTTAAAAATGTAATTCTACGTTGTGAGTTACTTTGTTCATTAAAGTTCGGAATTTAAAAGAAGAACAATAGATTAAAAAGCATATTTGGTAATGTGATCTAAATTTTTTTTAAATCTATTTTATAGATTTTTTACAGAGAGGAAGAGAGAGGAATAGAGAGTTAGAACCATCAATGAGAGAGAAACATTGATCAGCTGCCTCTTGTACACCCCCTATTGGAGATGTACCTGCAACCAAGGTACATGCCCTTGACCGGAATCGAACCTGGGACCTTTCAGTCTGCAGGCCGACGCTCTATCTCCTGAGCCAAACCGGTTAGGGCTTGATCTAAATTTTAAAAAGATTACATTTGCTCTGCTGACTCCTCCATTTTTATTTTATTTTTTAAAGAAAGCTTCCCTTAACCATTTAAAAATTATTTATTGTTTAAAAATATATGTACATATACAGTATTACATATGTCTTCTTTTTTCCTCATTGACCTATCCCCAGCCACCCCACCCCTAGCACATGCCTTTACCCCCTAGTGTCTGTGTCCATTGATTATGCTTATATGCATGCATACAAGTCCTTTGGTTGATCTCTAACCTCCCCCTCTCTCCCCTGACTTCCCTCTGAAGTCTGATGGTCTGTTTGATGCTCCTCTGTCTCTGGATCTATATTTGTACATCAGTTTATGTTGTTCATTATATTCCACAAATGAGTGAGATCATGTGATATTTATCTTTCTCCAACTGGCTTATTTTGCTTAGCATAATGCTGAACTTATACACTTTTCAAAAGTAGACATATAGAAGGCCAAGAGACATATGAAAACATACTAATCATCTGAGAGACACAAATCAAAATGACAATGAAATACCATCTCACACCTGTCAGAATGGCTATCATCAACAAATAGACAAATGACAAGTGCTGGCAAGGATGTGGAGAAAAAGGAAACCCCGTGCACTGCTGGTGGGAATGCAGACTGTTGCAGCCACTGTGGAGAACACTATGGAGTTTCCTCAAAGAACTGAAAATGGAACTCCCATTTGACCTAGTAATCCCACTTCTAGGAATATATCCCAAGAAATCAGAAACACCAATCAGAAAGGACATATGCACCCCTATGTTCAGAAGAATTTAACCCCTATGTTCATAGCAGCACAATTTACAATAGCTAAGATTTTACAACAACCTAAATGCCCATCAGCAGATGAGTGGGTTAAAAACTGTGGTACATCTACACAATGGAATACTATGCTGCTGTAAGAAAGTAATTCTTACCATTCACAACAGCATGGATGGACATGAAGAGCATTATGATCCCTCCATATTTAAAATGAGTTCTTTAAAAATTGGTTAGTAAGTCTACATTGGAGGAGTTTGTGCTACATAGGGCACATCTTGCATGATTATTAATAATACACTCTTTATCTGGTAACATGAAACAGATACAGATGCCTCCCAAGTTTATAATGACATATGCAAAGGAGATCACTCCAGTTTCTAGAGTTAGCAAATTCTCCCATGGGAAAGGACCAACTGTCTGGCAGTCAAGAACTGGCCCTGTGGGAGAGTGCAATGAGTTTACACCACGTAGCGGTAGCAGTTGAGAGTCTCCTCTAACATAATCAAAAGATTCTTGGCAAATACTGAATTTGAATAGTAATATCTGCTTATGGAATTAACTCAAATCCATTACCTTATTTGATCCTAAAAACTTATGAGAGAGGAGGGAAATGAGTTATTAATCCTATTTTATATGTGGCAACAGAGTAAGGGACTTGCCCAGGGTCACATAATACACTAGATGTGGGTCCTATCATTCTCAATCTTTATTTGCACAAAGCAATAATTGGAAAGCAATGGAGACAGATCATGTCAGGGATGCTTTAAAACATTTCACTATTGTAACTCTTCAATGCCAAAATGATGAGTCATCTATATCATTTTTTCTATTATCTCACTTGGATGAGTATCTCAGATTTCATAAATATTTTGATGTCTTAAAGCAGGGATTTTCAGCTAGTGTGACACAACAGATACACAGTGTGCCACAAGAATTTTTAAAACATCTTTTCCCTTAGATTGTCAAATAAAAAAATGACAGCAGCAAACAGAACAATAGCCATTCAGTGTGAATAAATCAAAATTATACCTATTTTTTGTCAGATTGGGGAAAATATATATATTTTTTGGTGTGCTACAGAATTTTAGTAATTAATTTATGTGTGCCATGAGATGAAAAATGTTGATAATTGCTATCTTAGAGACTTGATTGATTTCTGTGTGTGCACTGGCGGGGGTGAGGGATCTTCCTAAAACAGGCAAAACTTACATATTAAAATATTGAAATTGTACCTGCAATAACAATAATGAAAAACTTGATGGACATAGTATTAAACCTAACTCTAAAAACAAGCCCAGCCGGCGTAGCTCAGTGGTTGAGCATCGACCTATGGACCAGGTGGTCATGGTTTGATTCCTGGTCAGGGCACATGCCTGAGTTGCTGGCTCGTTCCCCAGTGGGGGGCATGCAGGAAGTGGCTGATCAATGATTCTCTCTCATCATTGATGTTTCTATCTCTCTTTCCCTCTCCCTTCCTCTCTGAAATCAATAAAATATTTGAAAAAAAATACCATGCTCAATGGAGCAGCATGAAATGGAGAAGACAGTTCAGCTTGCTCAGGGAAGAAAACACAAGTCCTACCCACACCTCTATCTTCCAGCACTTTTAACAGTCTCTGAACACAGCTGAAGCCTCAGCTTACTATAAGAACTTCATAAAGAATTGTCTCACAGTGCTGTGTTTTCAATACTATACACTTGGAGATGACTAATTTTCAAGTACTAAGATTTAGTTTAATTGAAGTAAGATTCGGGGTAGAATGAATGAAGGCAAGGAAGGTAGAAGGATCCAACTTTCCATAGATATTCAAACAGGGCTATCAGCATTGCCCTGTGAGTACATCAAACCTAATTTTAATCATGGAAGTGTTCCATTTTAATGAGTGAGAGATTATAAATAAGAAAAAGATGAGATTTAAAAACATACATTTATAGATATATGTATGATCAACTCTATAAATAGAGTTTATTACACTTTTTTGAAATACAGTATGCAGAACACTAAAATACTGTATTTTCTTTTTACTTATTTTCAGTCTGGGAAATCCAGTGGTCAAATCAAGCTGTTACTTGAGTTGAAAGCATTTTGCCACCTGATGCTATTGAACAGATAAGAATAAAAATATGACAAATTAATAAGAAACAAGGTATCAAATAGAAAAATAATGGTCTTATTTTTTCATATAGTTAAAATGATAAATACATTTGGGATTTTTAAACTCTCCTCATCAAGCATATGTGAGTGTAGGGAACCTAATGCTCACAAAGACATTTTCCCCCCTTTTGTCATTTTTAAAGTGTTGAAATTCTGAGGTCATAGCCCTTGGAACATTCCAGGAGTATTATTCTGCTTCCATTTTTTCTGCCTATCCTAACCTTGATAAATGTATCATCCTTGAATTGTCAATAAAGGACCTTACTCTTGGAATAAATTTACCGATTATTCCTTTTTTACAATAAGGAAAACACCAATGATTAGAAGCACTATACCATTTAGTGCCTCAGGTCATCACCCTCAATTTATCCACAGCTTGTGCTATATCCACTAAGTTCACTTTCCTTTTTCTCCATGACTTCTGCAAACTATGTTTTAACAGAGATAAATGCAGGTTGAAGGAAACTTTATTCTCTAAAGAGTGCGGATTGGGAATAACAGTGACATTCCACTGCCCCCTACTTGTCAGGAGATAAAACTTCAAAGCAAAAGCATTTTTTTTTGGGGGGGGGGGGGGGGGGGAGGAAACCTTTCTGATAGTAGCATTTCTAGCTTTGAGATTTAACTTCACCTCTACAGTAGGCCCCCACGACATTATTCAACAGAATCAGTGTATTGCATCTCTTTGTATTGTAGAAGCTCAAAAATAAATAATTAGAATGGGTAAAGAATTTTTTGGCCATTTTTATGGTTGTATGTTCCCATCTGACTCTTAGATATCATTGTTAATGTGGAAATTTTAAGTAAAGAGGAAGAAAAAAATTTCAACTATGACGATTTCATAGTGAGAAAATGAACATTAAAATATAGTAGTCAACCTTGGTAACCCTTTACTTTATTCTAGAGAAAAAAACACCTTAAGTCTTGTCAGGAAAACCTTAAAGCTCAGTTTCTTATGCTGGTGAAAACTTCTCCATAACATTTTTCTTCATACTTAGATATTCCTTTACTGTGATTTTTTCAACATTGTTAATGATTACTTTGTATGATATAATATAAAAATGCCGCATGAAATTCAATATCTTTAAAACAAAGGCCTTTCCTTTTAAAAAAAAAAATGGCATCCGAAAATTTCATTTACCCTTAATAATAATAAAACACACTCTATTATTTAGGAGAAAATAGGTTAATATACAACACTAAGGATTTATTGAGTGGTATGTGTAGCCTTCACTAGCCTCAATTTCATCATCACCATCTAAACACCTAATACTCGCAGCCAATATATTTTCATCAGACAACCAATCACATGAATTATAAGAAGTTAGAAGAAATCAGAGTAATTTATCTTTTTAAAATTTTTATCAGTTTCATTTTGTAATTTTTTCTCCTGAAGCTAATGTAAAACATTATGTGTCTATATACCTGATTTTGCTAAATAAGAAAAAAGAAAAATTCAGTACTTCTTTTAGTTTAATCCTGGCACCATATAATTTTGATAACTTTTGTCTCTCTAATTTTCAGCTACTATCTCTCTGAAAATCAGACTTCCAGGTGAAATAAGTAATTTTTTAATGTAGAGAAAACTTTGCATTTATTTCAAAGCACGCTTGGCATAGGCTTGATGTTCATTTATTCTGTGTTATTTGTGTATACATGTGTGGAAGTCTGACGTGTGGTAGGGATCAAAGTGGAAAGACAATGAATGGTACAGGTTATGAAAAATAAATGCAATATTCATCTCTGTAAATACTTCAACAAAGATTCAGTAGTTAAATTACTGAAAAGCAATCTCTAACCTCAAATGCTATAAAAAAGATATGCTACCAAAGGGAATAAGATAGATGTAATAAAATGAAAATAAGAACAAAGAAGATTGGTGAAAGCAAATACCTTTTAGTGTGAATAAAATGTCACTGTTTGGTCAAGGCTAATTTTTATAATATTATAAAGGAAAAATCAGGTATTTACTATGATTTAAACATAACTTGCAAAAGTCATAGCACTAAATTCAATATAGAAGCACACTCAGTAACATAAAAAAGAAAGAGCCCTAAAACATTAAGTAAAGTATGTTCTTATTGCACTTATTACATTCCTCCATCAGAATGTCTTAATGTCCACCATTAACTTTTTTTGAAACATAGTAATTTGAAAATCCAGGGAATTTTGCATAAGCCTTTTAATTAAACGAAGCTTACTTAGATATGCTGTGCAATTTGAGTATCTACTCAGAGTACTGATGTTATTCCAAAATAGCATCTCATCTGCACAGTATCTTAGATTACACAAATAAAATTTATTTAAATTGCAAAATTATTGCATATATATATATATATATATATATGTATATAGCAACCTATAGTTTTCTATTTTCCTTTCCACTTTTTCCACAAACATGAGCAGGATGCTAGTGGCAATGTGATATTTGGAGACACATAGATGTTGGAGTTAGTAAATACATTTTTAAAAAAATAACTATTGCTATACATAAACAATAATATTTATTATTATTTTGTGATGACTATTTATATATAATATGTATTCACTCTTTTAAGAAAATATTAAAATTTAAACAGATATCAGTAGATACACTTTAGCTAACAGAAATTAAGAACCCTAAAATATCTTCCCTTTTCGATTTTATAATATACCTATTGCTTATATTATTCAACTTAAACTTTTCCATATGCTATCAAATTAAGGACAGGCGTGCATACACATATTCCCTAAGCATGAAGCAAAAGAAGACAGTCAACATTGCGAAGGTTTCGTCTACCATAGCACATATTGTTCTTTATGTTATTGCTTATTTAATGATTTACTTTGCCAGTAGACAAACCAGTGGTGAGGGAAAGACTATATCCACTACTAAATAATGTATTCCCAACTCCTAGAATAGCAATTGCACACAGCCAAGCCTCAATCACCATTTTTGAAAGGATGCATGAATAGATCAAATAAGTCAGATATATGGGGGAAAGGATAAATTAGGGAGTTTGCATTATAGAAAATGAATTTTTGATCACAAAAAAAATGTCATGGATTTAAGTAGCAAATGTCTGCTGTAAGATTAACAGAGTATTATTTAAGAACATGGCATTTCAAGAAAAATAATCTATACTGTTTTATTTTATCACATTTAAATTAAATGTATAAATTTTGTTTATTGAATTGTTAGCCTATTAGGTAACTCATAAACCATCTTTTCCACATATTTTTTATAGGGGGAGAAGCTAATTGTGAATTACCCAATTGGGAAGCCTGTTCAAACAGAAAATTAAGTGAATTAGGTTATAGGAGAAATTATCTACTTAATTTTACATTGAGGCATCATTTATTTTAGTCCCTAGTCATCTAACACTAATAAATGTAACCACACCATTTTTGTTCTTAGCATAAAGTAATTTTCTTTTTTTGTTGTTACATATTAAGGTGTAGAAATGTTGGAATCTATTGACTAAATCATTAGCTTCATTTGTTACTTCCAATGCTTTTTGAGCTTTTCATATAGATAGACCATCCTCAAGTAAAATATATTCTCTCTACTCTACCCATAGTACACATAGGAACAGGAATCAATTAAAAATAACCTCCAAAATCTAGATTCCTAGAGACCGCCACAATTGCTCAACTGGAAACAATAATCGCATTGAGGGATTTTCAAGGTCAAACTTACTCGCCTTTTATTACCCACTACTCACATGCATGCTCATACACATTGAGGAGGGAAATTGTAAATAAAAAATAAAATTCAAGCAAGTGAAAATATGAGTGCCATTTTAATGTGAGCCCAAATCCTCCATGCTGTGGCATCTGAAAGTAAGGAAGATCAGAAAGTGAGAGTCTCTTTCCCCCTCAGGATACTGGATATACTGTGACTGGCCTGCAGACAGCAGCTAACTAGTTGAGTCACCTGTCTGTGGAAGCAGGAAGGGCAGTCCCAGGACAAGACAGCCCGGAAAATAATGTAATTCCACCCACCTGAAGTTCTGTAGGTCACACCTGATAGGTATCCTGTGCCTAGACTCTATGCCTATGTATTTCAAAGTGTGAAAAGAAACTGAAGATCATGGACTGACAAATACCAGGGTCTGCACAGTGACCAATAAGCAGTCCCTTTAGACAAGGAGAGGTGCTTAGGGATCCCAAATGAACAAGAAAAATCAATCCCTAGGTGACAAAGGTGGGGATGGAACAATATATCAGCACGGTCCTCAGAAATTTCTTATTTCATTCATAACTCAGAAAGCAGCATACTACCCTTTCTCAACTCAAAGTAAAAAATGAGCATACAACATTAGTCTGGAAACGAAATAGCATCTCTCTCCTCTTTCTCTTTCTCCTTTTCTCATTATTTTGCAGTTTCATTATGATGTATCTAGGTGTGAATATCTTTTTTGCTTACCATTGTTGGGATTTGATGAGCCTACTGAATATGAAGATTGGTGGGTTTTACTGATTCTGCAAAATTCTCACCTATCTTTGAATTTTGTCTCCTGCCAATAATCTCCTCTCTGTTGAGCAATTTTCATTATCTTATGCAAGGGCCTTATCTGCCCACTATCCATGCTTCTTGATCTCTTTTTCACATTCTTCATCTCTTTGTTTGCTTTTCAATCTTTATGACGCTCTGTCATCTTCCTTAATAGTATCTACTATTTTTAGGTCATGTCATGCATCAAAACCTTGTTCCTCCCATTGTACTTCACATTAAATACTAAACTTATATCTTAACCTCTAAACAAAAAGGACTGGCCCCTTTACCTCAATCACTAGGATTTTTCAAAAACCTACTGTCTTTTTCAAACCCTAATTCTTATCACTTAAGACTATTTTATTTCTGAAAAATCAAATTCAAAATTCTCATCCTGCCCCCAGCAGTCCTTCAACCTCATGGAAGCTTCCTTACCTCACCCACATTTATCATTTCGTACCACTATTATTAAAACAATCTGCCTTACCTAAGTAAGTCCTCATTTCTGGTCCCTCTCCCTTACTACTACTAGAAGTATATCTCAGTAACCAAAATGTGATTGTCATTCCCTCCTCAAATTGTTTATTCAAAAAACAATTACTTGCCCTGGCTGGTGTTGCTCAATTGGTTGAATGCCATTCCCTACACCAAGAGGCCAGCATTTCTACTTCTGGTCAGGACACATGTCAGGGTTGCAGGCTTCATACCTAATAGGGGGGGCATGGCATGCAGGAGGCAGTTGATATTTATTTTTCTCTCATAAATGTTTCTCTCCCTTCCTTTCTCTCTAAAACCAATAAAAACACATTTTAAAATAAATTTAAAAAAACAATTACTTCATCATTAAATGAAAGGAGGTCCTTAACAGTCTAAAACTGGACTACATCTCCAGCTCTTCTTGTCCATGTGCTCCATAATGCTCCAGGTGTGGCAACTAAACTTTGTAGGTTATCAGCATTCACCATTATTTTTTCCGATTTCTCTATATCCTTTCATATTAAGTATTCTATTTGGGATAGCCTCCTCAACTAACCACGTCAGCATGCACATACATGTGTGCATGTGCACCTACATGCATACACACACACACACACACACACACACACACACACACACACTTTTCCTCCTAATTAAAACTATTCATCATTTAAGAATTCACTGTTGTGCTACTGGAAAGCCAACCACACCTCCCAGGTTGAACCAAGAGTCAGTTCTTTTGTAGGGTTTTATAAAAATGCTAGAGGCCCAATGTACATATTCGTGCATGGGTGGGGTCCCTCGGCCTGGCCAGTGATCGGGGCCCATCCGGGCCATCTTGCCCAGTCCCGATCAGGGCCGGTACCATGGAATTTTGGCTGTGGGAGCAAACTGATCACCAGGGGGCAGCTCCTGTGTTGAGCGTCTGCCCCCTGGTGGTCAGTGCACGTCATAGAGACTGGTCATAATGGTCACTTAGGCTTTATATATATAGATTTTTTATTGATTTTAGAGAGGAAGAGAGAGGGAAAGAGAGAAAGAAACATCAATGATGAGAGAGAATCATTGACTAGCTGCCTCCTGCATGCCCTACACTGGGGATCCTGCAACCCAGGCATGTGCCCTGATCAGGAATTGAACTGTGACCTCCTGGTTCATAGGTCGATGCTAAACCGCTGAGCCACACTGGCCAGGCAAGAGTCAATTCTTTGTGTTGCATACCATCCCATTTATACCGCTACCATATAATTTGCATGTAATCTATTGTATTTATCTTTTCCCCAGCTAGACTGCTGGTTCCTTATCAAAAGTGTCTTTTATCTTCCTGTCTTTAATACCCTGTGGAGTGTCTGTTGGCATTAAAAACGAAGTCAAATGAATGAATACCTTAAAAGATCATCCTTCTTATCCCTCAAACTAGCAACATTTAATTTATTCTTAGAAACCCTCTCTGTCGCCTCTCTCCTATAGCACTTACTCTTCAATTTTATCTGTAAAGTATATATTTTTGTTAGCTTGAGAAAGCAGGTTTAGAATTTGTTTTTACTTTTGGATCTGTATTCATGACATATTTAAGGAATGATGCCCAACAACCAAATTGCAGCCATGCCTTTTGCAACAGACCTGTTAAACTAGGACTATAGATAACTAAATATGAAATGCATGATGAAGAAGCTTTCTAACAAATAAAAGCAGTAGTTATCCAATACCTTAAATAAGGCATGCCACATAACTCAAGATTTAATTCAATTAGCATTACATAAATGCTCTGTGAAAACTGAATTACCTCCCATCTCACAGTTTGAGATAACATCCTGTCATCCATCATCACTAGGAAAATCATGGGTTCCCCAGGCCAAGTCACATTGAGGTAATTATGCTTAGCTAATAAGAAATGTCAAGGAATAAATATATTCTACATTAATTTTATACATAATTTAGGTCTGATACTTAAACTTGTTAAAGTCTTATCCAGAAGGAAAAAAAAATAATTTTCTCAATCCTTCAACCTAATCAATAATTTTATGATTTTGGATATTTCTATGGCTATAATCTTTTTTAAAAACTGTATGAAGAAATGATTAGTATTTACATTTGTTCCAAGTGGGCTAAATGCAAGAATCCCCTTTAGGTAGAAAAGGCATGGCTGTGGGGTTACAGAACAAAACTTCTATCATTTCATTAAAATCTAATCCTTCCTCCTGGTATTTTAGGGCATGGAAGTCTTCTGACTCATGTTTTCTCTCCTCTCCTACATTGGCAACCACTCTTTTCATTTTCTTTATGTCCCGTGGTCTTGTCATGATAGCCTGGCCAGGGTTGTTGATGAACATGCTGAAAGTAACCATAGTTGCAAGTTATACCAGAAAACATACATATGGTATCCTGGACACTAAATTTGACCAGTTGGCAGTGAAAATACTTCCAGGATATGTCTCTGTGACAGACTAGAAGAACAAATAAAGTGAATCATTTACTAAACCTCCATATTTATTTTACTTAAAAAAAAATTGCTTACACTATTACAGATGTCCTAATGTTCCCCCACCTTTGCCTACCTCCACCTCCACCTCTCTCCCCTCCCTCTAACCCAGCGGTTCTCAACCTGTGGGTCGCGAACAATGAAAATACATCCTGCATATCAGATATTTGCATTACGATTCATAACAGTAGCAACGTTACAGTTATGAAGTAGCAACGAAAATAATTTTATGGTTGGGGGTCAGCACAACATGAGGAACTGTATTAAAGGGTCGCAGCATTAGGAAGGTTGAGAACCACTGCTGGGCCAATACCACACCGTTTTCTGTGTCTATGAGTTGGTTCTACATATATGTTCTTTGGCTAATCCCCTCACCTTCTTTCATCTAGTAACCCCTCCCCTCTCCCCTCTGACAGCTGTCAGTCTGTTCCATGTATCCTTGCCTCTGTTTCTGTTTTGTTTCCTTTTTTCATTAGATTCCACATATAAGTGAGATAATATAATATTTGTCTTTCTCTGATTGATTTACTTCACTTAGAATAATAATCTCCATGTCCATCATGCTGTCCCAAAAGGTAAGAGCTCCTTTTTATGGTTGTATAGTATTCCAATGTGTAACAAAACCTTTTTATTCACTCATTTACTGATGGGGACTTGGGCTGTTTCCAGATCTACTGCTATGAACAAAGGGGTGCATATATTGTTTTGAATTGGTGTTTTGGGATCCTTAAGACATATTCCCAGAAGTGGGATCACTGGGTCAAAAGACAGTGCCATTGTAATTTTTTGAGGAACCTCCATACTGTTTTCCACAGTGGCTGCACCAGTCTACATTCCCACAACAGGGTTCCCTTTTCTCCACAGCCCTGCTAGACCTTGTTGTTTGTTGATTATTCTGGCAGGTATGAGGCAATATTTCATTGTTGTTTTAATTTTCATCTCTCTGATGATTAGTGACATTGAACATTTTTTCCATATGTATATTGGTTATCTGTATGTCCTCTTTGGAAAAGGGTCTATTCAAGCCCTTTGCCCATTTTTTAATTGGATTGTTTATCTTCCTAGTGTTGAGTTGTGTAAGTTCTTTACATATTTTTGGAATTAACACCTGATTAGATGTCTCATTGGCAAATATGTTTTCCCACAGAGTGGGCTCCCTTTTCATTTTGTTGATGGTTTCTTTTGCTGTGAAGAAGCTTTTTAGTTTGATGTAGTTCCATTTGTTTATTTTTTCCTTTATTTCCCTTGCCCTAAGATATATTGGCAGCCTCCATATTTTATTTAGCAAATTTTTTAAATTATTGAAAGCATAAGTAGTATTTTAATATGAAACTCAACAATCATTTTTAAAACACCATAGGAAATATATGAGAATAATCTTTTTCAAAAATTGGGTTTGATTTTAGCCATCATAATATTATTTCCTACAAATGTATTTCATGAAGTTCTCAATCACCATGTCCATTAAAATAATTTGAAAATAGAATTAATGTCAATTCTTTTTCATCAAATTCTGTGATTTTAAAGATTCTAATAGTGTAAATTATTAAGAAATTATGTAAAATATTAGTATGCAATATTTTTTTAAGAAATAAAAGAAAATCTGCATTTATGAACATATTCTAATTAAATGATAATGAATACTATTATTAGTTATAAAAAGGCAATCTCAATTTTCAGGGGCTCAATGACTACATATAAAATTGAAAGCAGATTTAGTTCAACTAAACTAAGTCTGTGAATTTTTAGAGTAAGTATATTTTAAATTTTAGAAATTAAAATTAAATTAGTCATGTACAATTAATTCAGAATTCAATTTCATTTTTTAAATTTTGGTTATTTTTACATTATTCACTTTAATATGCCTAAATATGAAAGTTTAAATAATTAATTCATCTAAATTAACAAGATATATATTCCTCTCCCACTTACTGTGACACTAAGTATTCAGTTTGAGTGAATCCCTGTCACTAAAAAACAAATTATGCTGGTTTTATATAGGAATCATCTCAGTCTCAGAGTAATAAGCCCTTAGACTAAAATGTATTGTGGCTTTTCATACTTGAACAAGAATATCCAACTGTGTTTGGAGATGATAAATTTAGTGATTTCTTTGTATACCTGAGCACATAAAATTCATTCATCAGTTCCTTAAGAAACATATTTTTCTTTCTCTGTACAAATGTATGATGTGAAATTCTTTTATCCTAAAGCCAAAAATGACCTTCAAAAGGTATGTAGTAGATACCACCACTGCAGGAAAACACGCAATTAAGCTATCTTCAGCAAATGAGAACTTAGGTGATCTTTAATGATCTTTAAAGCAGAAAACTCTAGAAAACCTAACTATCAAGATAGTAGTCTCCTTTTTAAATGTAGAACTTGACACCTTATACCACAGTTTAACTACAGTTACACATGTTCAATTTTCAGTATTATTACCTTGGGAAACACATTATATTTTGTTTCAAATATTTAGAAAAAAAGTTACAATACCTTATTATAGAAATCAAAGAGATTTAAATATATATAATCCATTGTGTAAGGCATTCAGTCAGCCTTATGCCCTCATCTTTTTATAAAAAACAACACTATTCTTGACAATGGCATCAATAACCTTCTCATTATCAAATTTAATAATAAATTCTCTATTATCTTACTAGGAGCTCTCAACATTTGCACAACTGAACCTTCCTTTCCGTAAACATTTTCTTCATTTGGACTCTCAGACACCACACTGTACAGCACTCCTATTCTTCTCCATTTCTGGTTTCTTCTCAACTCCCAAACTTCTTCCTGTTGTAGTGGTCCAGGGTTCTATCCTTGGACCTCTTCTTTCTCTACATTCATTCTTTTCTGACCCACCCAATCCCATCACTTTAAATGTCCTCTGTATGCTGATTACTCCCAATACTTATCTCTAACTCAGAAATCTCTGCTGAAGCCTAAACCCATATATTAACTGCCTACTTCATGTCTAATATACATCTCAGAAAGGCACATCCATGACTGAGTCCTGACCTGAAAAGTCTTATTTGTTGAAGTTAGAAGGGAGTTCATTCTTCCAGTTTTCAGACTTCCATTCTTCTCCTTTCTCTCACACCTATCCCATCTATCCACATATCTGCTATGTTCTTCCTACATTCCAACTATACTCACAACCCAACCACTTCTCATCCCATCGCCAACTTCTCTGAGCACCTCTCTTGTCTCAATTGGGTCATCACATTAGCCTAACTAATCTTCTCTTGCACACTTGCCAACCTCCTCAAAGTCTACTGTCATCACAGTAATCAATATAAATCAGCTCACAGCCCCCTTCTGAACAAAACCCTCAGTTGTTTCTCAATTCATTCAGAGAAAAAGCCGACACCATAATGATCATCTGCAAGGCCTTAGCTGATCTGTATTCCACAACACTTCCCAACGCCAAATCTATGAACTTCTCTCCTGTTACTCTTCTTCACTGAACCAACTTCTTCCCTTCTCCACGAATCTCTAATTCATGTCTGATATTATACGCTTTACTACAAATACAAACACAAGAAAATGGTTCCCCTGAATATATGAGATGTGGCATCCACAGCCCTTAATTTTCTGCACTGTATTCTTTTATTTCATTTGAATTTTTTTCTATTATAGCTGCTACTCAATATTATTTTATATTAGTTTCAGGTGTACAGCATAGTGGTTAGGTAATTATATAACTTACAAAGTGATTGCCCTGGTAATTCAAGTGCCCACCTGGCACCATACATTAGGAATCTACACTATATTCTTTTAATCCAGTGTGATTTTCTGCATTCATCTTTATTTAATTTGACCCTAGCAACTTTTTCTATAAGCACTTCTGCAGTTTCCCAAGGGTATCTTGAATTTGAAGTCTATCTGCCCAAGCGATTTGTCCCCCTTCTTCACACCACGAATTGACACTTTGGTTTCACCAAGTGGAACAACAGCAGACAAGTGAAACAGGAAGTGAAAAGAGACATCTGTACTCCAAGTTATGCCCCCATACATAACACTGATTTTATACACATATAAAAAGGGAATGTTTACAATAAGCAACCAGTGAGACTTATCATTGTGTTTACTCCAAGACCAGGAAGGATATTTCTAAAGAGAGATAACTGAAGACATATGCTATTACTATTATGATAGAGAAAGGAATTTTAGAGACAAAACAGGTCTGGTTTGGGGAGTCTTAGAGATAAAGAAGGCCCATGGGAGAAGAATGCATAGATGGGGGTTTGAAGACACCAAAATGCTTATCTTACTTGTACAGAGGATAGAGAAATGCCACAAGAAAATAGAGGGGGGGCAGGGGGTTCAGGCAGATGGAAACATTTCTGGCCTGGGCAATTAAAACAACCATAAACCAAGGACAGAGGTATCTCTGGCCTGAGCGGCTGGGAGATCAAAAGCAACTTCAACCAGAAAGATAAGGGGGAGAGAAGGAGGGGAGCCACCATATGGGCTTTGAGCTTAGAATCTGATACTATGAAGCACAGCAACCAATGAGGAAAGCACAGGGTTCCTAAATTAAGAAAGGTCCAATTAGAAAGTGTCAGGTTCAAACAAAGAACTACAACATATATAAACTAGAGACAAAGGGACACAAGACAGATTTTTCATTTTTAAATTTTTGGATTTAGATTTTTTTCAAGAGAGAGAGAGAGAAAGAACAGACTTCCCATTTGGGGGCCACTTCTCATGGGGTGCCCTGTGGGGGAACCCCTGCTCAGATGGAGTTTGTATATGCTTCCAATAAACTTCTACACTCTTATTAAAGATATCTATTAATCCACAAATTTATTTTTCATCTTTGTCGGACAAGAACCCACAAGAAGAAGTCTGCCTCCGAGCCCCACATTTCAATAGTTCTTTGTCTTGAGCAAAGCTTTTGTTTTTCACTATATGGGCAGGATAAATATTGTAACTGACATGTTTCCATATCAGCTTTGGCTGCAATGAATCTTGAAAGACAAATTTGTGGATCATTTCTAGCAAGCATAAAGTAATTCATGGCTTCTAATTCTTCAGAAAATAAATTTCCCTCTCCCTTTTCCAACTCTGAGAACTAAGTGTAACCTACAGCGTAGTACCGTACTGTTACTGGTGGAAACTGTGCTCTCCTACATTATTTTAATACTTATTTGTATTGTAGCTCACCTTAACATGTTGTCTGTGTTTTAAAATCTCCCTAAATAATTTTTAATATGGAGAATACATAAAGAAAAATATGGGGTAGGAGGTGCAGAGGAGCATGGATTGCTATGAGGTGGAGACCCAACTTCCAACTTCCCTAGGAAACTCCCCCACCCCCAAAGCTACTTAGTTCTGTGTATCTGATACCTAGGTAACTAAATCGAGCTTTGTTGGTTTGTTTCCATGGTTGCAACATTCAGGAGGAATAATTACATTTGGTGGGGGTTCCTGAGTTAATGACAGCAATTATTCCTCTCTCCCACACTTTAGGGCTCACACGACTGACACTGGAATCAGAAGCAACTCTGTCTGCGACATCTGAGTTGTGCTCATGGAGAGTCCAGGCCTCTCTGCCCTTTGAGACTCCATGCATGAAATACTTTATTATAAATCTAACAGCTTTTCATTTATAATTTGGCCATGGCTCATCACCTACCTCAGTGGAATAGTATGGAATTTAATGAGATTGAGTCTAGAGGATACTATGAGCTTCTTAGAAGACAGACATCCAATAAATAGTGCTCTAAATACTAGAATGATCTCCAGAGTTTTCACTTTCAGATAACAACTTTTAAAAATATAAAAGTAAAAGCTCAAACAGCTTCAAAATTAGAAATACTAAACCATACTCTAAAATCCTTGTTTTTACACTTTTCATTATTTATAAATCAAAATACTCTTTTGGAAAACTTACCTATATGGCATTGATGTTAAGTTTGTATTTTTCTTAAGTTTGTAATTGTATATTCATTTACACAATCAATAAACACTTTGTGAGATCCTGTTATATATGAGCACTCCCCTAAACCTGAGGTCCAGGAGAAAGAAAGGAGAAAGACCTGACTCTGGTTTTCAGAAGATGCTCCGGATAATAGGAAATGTCAGTGATAGTTTTGTTTATGCATAGTTTTTGCACTTTAATTTGCATTTACTTACTAATTTTGGGGTACTAATCAGTAAGATTAGTCACTCTTGAAAAGACTGTGCAGAAAATGCTTAAAAATTATAAAGTGTCAGATTTTGAATGCTACACTAAAACTGCTTTAGATATTTTTACCTGAGTCCAAACTTCCATCCAAATAAATACAGAGACATATGACGGGAGAGTAGGGCATTAATGGAGCAAACAAATCCAATAATTCAATACCAGGTGAGTGAGTTGCAGGAGCTGCTGAAAGTATCAGATTCCCTGAAAGAGCACAGAGCTGCCACGTGAACAATCAAACATCTGTAATTTACAACAGATTTACAAGCAGAGCTTGTGTGAGCTCATCACAAAGGTTTATCAACACAACTATGTTTTTTAGAGGTGAACTGCACAGTGGCATATTTGTGGCCCTCATTTCAACAGAGTTTTCTGCTAACGTTGGTGCACTCAATGTAGGATCCAAAGCTACAAGAGCAATTATTGGTTCTTTTTTGGAGAAAAGCTGGTGAGGAAAAGCAGAAGTGTTTTGGGATATAATGCAAGTGAGAACAAATACAAGGACAATCCTGGAGAGCCTTTTCAGCATCCATCCTCCCACCTGCTGGCTCTGCGCGGCTTTATTATTCTCTCTAGGTCATGAAATTGTGCGGATAATGAGGCTTCAAATTCTCAGTGATGAAAGCTTGACTCAAATAATGTTTGGAATTATTTGGTCTCATTCTATGATTTTTAATGATTTCGAGAAAATAGTTGCTTTTAAATCCTCCTTTAGGAAATGAATCATTTGGACTTCACCAGATGTTGGTGCACCACTGTGATAAGTTTATGCTACCAGTTTAGAGTCACTTATTAAAATTAGTCATCAAGTTTAGTAAATCTAAGACCATCTGAAGATAATTAGCTGGTGTGCATTAAGGTGAATCCATGATATAGAAGGATGGGCTGAGACAGACAAAAACAATACAAATTTAAATAAAATTTTAAACTGTACCTAAAGAAAACATGGTCTTGGTGACTAGTCAAGTAGTCATACTCTTAAAAATATTCTCCTACACACACTCACAAGAACATAGGAAGAGCCGTCTCTCATTTATCCTGACATTTTCAAGATAACTATGAGTGAACATGAGATAACGACTTAAGTTCTCTAAGAAAGATGGATGGGGCTGCAAGTCAACCTGTTTGAGGCTGTTTTATCATCTAAAACAGGGCAATGATTTCTTTCCTGTGGGGCTCTTTATATATTAAATGACCTAATGTACATAAAATGCCTAGTATTGCTTCTGCCACAAAATAGGAGCTTCTAATGGTGACTAGTTATATAACCTTGCTGTTTTGTTATTCTTTGAGGGATATAGCTATTTCCTAGTCACTAAGACCATTCTCTCTTTAGGTGTGTTTCAGAATTGTATTTAAATTCACCATGTTGATGTCTGTCTCAGTTCATCATTCTAGATAATAGATTTACGTTGTACAACCCAGCTAATCATCTTCAGATGGTCTTAGATTTATTAAGAAAAATCCACAAAAGTAAACAACCAATGACCAATAATGACATGAAAAATGTGACCAACCTCTTCAATAATCAAAGAATAGAAGTTATTATGATGCAATATTTCCTGTACAGGAGATAGTCATATACCTAGAAGGATATGCACCAAAATATTAAATAGTATTTATTACTTTGTGATGGGAAATGTTTTGTGCTTTTCTTATAGTTTTCTGAACTTTAATTTTTGAAAAAATCGGTAAAACTACATTGAAGATATGGACCTCATAGGTTTCTAAGAATTCAAATCAAATCAACCCTGTGAAACCCCAAACCTGGCACCTGGCAGAGTAGACATTCAAACAATGTGAGATAGTCTCCCTCTCTCCCTTATGCTCCAGTCTCCACTGGCCATGTATGCATCAAAGAACAATCTTGAGACTGCTATCCAGCTGTGAATATTCAATAAATACTAGTACATCATCTAGGCCTTTCTCCAATATGTCCAGAAGGGGATCATGAGACCTTCCCAGATAGTTGCTAAAATTGAGGAAGATTTATTAACATAGTTATTATGTTTTCAATCTAAAAATGCTGTTTACATATTTGTCCAGCCCTTTACCTCTTAGAAAATAACATGACATGCTTTATCCTAAAAGTTGGGACTCCAGTTCAGGGATTATATTCAGCATAGGGAATGGCATGGAATAGGTACTTAGTATAGATTAGAGATTATTTTTAATACCATTTTGTCAAAAAGAAAACAGATAAGCAGAGAGAGGATACAGGTCAAGAAGAGAGCCAAGGTTGCCCTGCTGGGACACTTGCTTAAATGTGAATTAGAAATTATTGCCTTTTAAAAATCTATGATACTTTAAAAAATATGTTTCTATTGATTTTTTAGAGAGGAATGGAGAGAGATAGAGAGATAGAAACATCGATGAGAGAGAAATATACCAACTGGCTACCTCCTGCACACCCCTTACTGGGGAACCAGCCCGTAACCCAGGCATTTGCTCTGACTGGAAATTGAACCAGTGACCTCTTGGTTCATGGACTAATGTTCAACCACTGAGCCACACCAGCTAGGAAATCTATGGTTCTTTCATATCATCCTCTGTCTCATTACTTCAAAAATCTCTACTTTTCTTTTGTATATCCATTGCCCATGATGTCAGAACTGTAGTTGCATCAATACTTGCACTCCTTCTTCATAAACTCACTAGCTAAACCCTGGTGAGCTCAGGCTGATTTAAAATTATCCATTGAAAACATTTTCCAAGGTCATCATCGACCTGCTAATGGTAGACTGCTCTCCTCCCAATGCTTGCTCACAATGTCTGACATCTCCCAACACCTCATCATCCCCTTTCCTCTCTCTGCCCCTCACCCCCCGCTTTTCATTCACAAGGTCCTCTTGTGTGCCTTCATGTGGGGATCTCTTTATTTCACAAATCGAGATTGTCACTTCTAATCCAATAATGCTAATAGCAGCTACATATCCAGACTTGACCTCAAAGATGACTGGCATCTACCCCCAAAATGTCATTAATGCTTCCTACTCCTTTTCCATCAGTGCTGCTGCATATTTGGCCTTTTCTCGAATCTGCTAGAGACTTCAACAGTATCATTATTAGGCTTCATTTTCCCTCTTCACCTTCTCCTCTCTTTCTTCTCCTTCTCTGTTGTTACTTAACATTCAGACAACGTGAGGGAAATTTCTCCGGGAAATTTTTTAACAAAATTAGTAGGAAAAAATATATAAAAATAGCCCATTTCACCTGGACCCTCTTGTAGCCAGAGGTGGGACTTGTCCCTAGAACCTATCCTATTCCATCCTCTAGAAGCCAGAGGGGTAAATCACAGAAGTATAGTGATTCTGCTGAGCCTAACCACGCTATGCAGATCCTTTCCTCTCAGGATCAAGATTTAGAATCCCTCTGCCAAGCTGGGGAAAGGGATCTGTGGGCACAAGATCCCAGTGTTTATCAACTAAAATAAAAATATATATATATATTGAAGGAGAAAATGAGATGGCAGCCACAGCAGAAGTCATTTAGGTGTACCTACTGGTGCTAATCCATGTGCAGAGGTAGGAAGCCTGGGGATAACATGTGCTCTCCTCACATAGGGGGCCAGTACCATAAAATGGGCAGCAGCTATTAAATGTCATCCAAAGTGTATCTACAGGGACAAAAGGCAACACCAATCCATCACTTAATTTTCACTTTTAGTTGCAACATGGAGCTCAGTGTCTAATCTGGTTTCCTGGCATCGAATGCTCTTCAGTCCTGGTGTGACCCATGGAAAGATTCAAAAACAAAGAACAAGAGCCAAAAACCTGCACAGAGTCATTGCCTCCACTCACTGCTATATCACCGCCCTGCAATGCAATCTGAACATGATCTACAAACAGAAGAGGGCAGGCCACTTTCCTTTTCCAAAATCTGCATTATGGCAAATTCTCTTTTTATAACCACCTTCTATGATGCAAATATACCAGTCCCATTTTCCATTTCACCCTAGACCACATATTATTACTTATATTGTCCTTTCATAACTAGAAGCTTCTGTTCACACTGTTTCCTTTTAATTCTATCCTTTGTTTCCAATTTATTTCTTTTAGAATAATCAGCACTTATTCATGCATTCTTATTTTTTCCCAAATTGCATTAATTTGGTGCCGTCTACATATCATGCAATGTGGTGGACCTGTGCTTCCCTCCTCAAGGGCTAAAGCTGGAGACTGGAGAGAGACTGATAAACAAAACAATTACAATTCTACCATATGTCTTACAATGCATGTGTAAACAAGTAAGTCAGAGGCCAGAAGGGACAATGAAAAACTTTGCTCTAAATATAGTAAGACCATAAAACGAAATTTTCCAAAGTATAGGAGACTGAAGGGCTTTCGGGATTTAGGGTCCAGGTTTAGCTCATGGTAGCTGGAAGAGAAGGTCAAGTGATGGAAGAGAATGTTGTCCAAGCAACAGTTTACCTTGCTACCTTCCCTCCCTCCCTCCCCAGCTACTCAAAAAGAAGATGTGAGTGGAAGCTTGGAGCTCAATTCTGAGGACTATGTTTAACCAGTCTGAGAAGTTGAGCACAAGGTAACCTGGCTGTGTGACGAATTTCGTGTCAAAGTGCCGAGGCCGGTCCTGATGGAGGCTGGGTACAGGTCCTCTGCAGTATCTGGGCAAGAGAGACACACACCCGCCCCAGCCAAAGGGCTGGGGAAATTGGGGCTGGAGAGACATTTTTGCTCTTTCTTAATATCACCTTTCACCTCAAATCTTCCCTTCCAGAAGAAAACTGACATTCGATGCACTATCTCCATGGCAATGCGCTTCTCCTTCTGCTCTGATGTTGGTCCCTGCACATTATAGCTCTCCCCACTGGAGGAGAGGTTCCTCCGTCCCCAAGCCCCTATAGCGCCTGTTCATAGACAGCACCATCACCCTACAGACACTTGTTGAATAAAAGTAATCAGAGTTGTTCTCATGGCTTTTTTATGGGGAAAATATATTCTTTTCAGGTATGTATAAAAATTCTAAACTCATCTTGCATTATTACACCTCTTTCATCCTTTGTTTCCTTCTCGGGGAACCTAGAAATATGAAAGTGTATCATTTAATTATACTAGTGGCCCAGTGCATGGATTCGTGCACATTGAAAGGAAATTAATTAGAAGAAAGATTCATGCAGTAATTACGTTACTTCAAAAAATTACATGTCAAAATAGTATATATAATATAGTATAAAATTAAAACACGCATGTGATTGGTGCCAGCAAGAGCTTCATATGTACCGGCTGGCCGGTTGGTTGGATGGATGGACGGTCACTTAACCTTTTACATATATAAAGTCCTAAAATAAGTGTTGACTACAGCATTCTGACCAAGCCAAGAAATACTTTCAAAGTTAAACTAACACTAAAAAATTTTTTCTCAAACTGAAGAAACGGTTCCCACAATATTAGTAATCACATTATATCTGTATATGCAAAATCCTTACCTTCATTCTCCCTCAAAAGCTAACCCTAGATAACAAGTGATCTAACCAAATAATCAGTTCATCCAGAGAGTGTAATGTGTTTAAGGACAGGGTCTCTATTCTGAGCAAATGGTTTATGTCCAGGCTAGAGACAATGCATGGCACTGTGTAATTCATGCACACATGCTAGTAGCCCACACAGAAGTTCCATGTCACCATCAATTATGCAACCCAGAGACCATTAGAAAGACAAACTCCCTGACAGCAAGGCCTATGACCTGGGAAATGGCACTACCAACTTCCCAGAGGGACAAGGACATCCTTAGGACTCCCTTTCTGGAAACAACACAGTGGGGCAGAGAATGTCTCACTGAGCCAGACCTCTTATCTGTGTTATTTTATGGCCACAAATCTACCTTACAGAAGAATTTGAGTTAGCTATCTGTCCAGTATCCGAATTCTTATTAGTAAAAATATAATCATTCACTACATAGCAAATAGAAAGGGTCATCTTGATCTACCTATGGTCATTGGTGTAAATCCTTTTAGGGAAAAGAAACAAAAAAATAATGTAGGTTTTAAAGCTAAAATAATGCAATGTTCAATATTACATTAGGAAATGTTTTTAAAAGAAACTGCAAGTACATAAAAAAAAAATGCCCTTGATGACTTTAGAACAATCAGTTGGTTTGCAAAAATAAAATACATCAATTGTTATTATTTGGGCATTTAATGTTAATTAAATTCTAGACTGGCATTGTCTGAACAATACAAACATTTCTTAATTAATATTTTGTATCATTACATGGTTTATTTGTTGTCACAGGGGCATTAGATATAATGAGTCTACTGTATAAAAAAAAATCTCTCGTTTTTATAGCTCTTTTACTGTTCTATTACCATCCTTTTAAATATTAGTATTTTCCCAGGATTCAAGTTTCTATTTCCATTGTATGTCATTCTTTCCACACCCCTGGATCATCACACCTACTTTCATGCCTTCATAAATCAACTGTACTTTAATTTCTCCTAACTACCTACTACCAGGCCTTACCTCTCCCAGTCTCTTCTCATCTCTCACCTTATTTCTTTCACCACCTCACTCAGAAGGTAGAGATATGAGCAGTTCCAGGTTTTTAACCTGGAATGAGCATCTTATTCTCCACAATAGATAATTCCTATTGATTAAACAAAATAATATGGTATATCTTTTGAGCCCTTGTTTTTGTGGCAAACACAACCATGCTCTCATTTAATCCTCACCAATCCAAGCAAGTAGGTTCTATGCCCTTCTTACAAAGAAGATGGGATTCAGAGATTTAAGCTGTTTCCCAAGAATGGAGGGGCAAGTGAGGACCACAACCCAGGCTGAGTATCCACACTGTCTGCACTGGTGACCACCTTGATGAATCTAACACAGGTGCTCTTCTCAGGAAAGCCCTCCCTGGCCCCACTAGGAATGTCAAGGTCGCTTCTGTGGATGTAATTTCAAATTGTATTGTGTATTTCTCTCTACCACCCCCTCCTGCACACAATATCACACAAATAGAACATCAGGCCCTTGTCTTTGATAGTCACGATTCAGCTCATTGAGCTGAACATATTCTGAAAGTTTATTTGTTGCTGTATATTTAATATCAAAATAGTTCAATCAGATGAATATGCCAAGCAATTTGCTCATGACAAACACAGGACTTAGTTCATTAAAACTGTTGCAACATTGCCTGGAAGATGTGTGCAGTATCTTGTCCTTGCATTGTTTCATGTTAGTTACTATGACAAGGAAACAAGTATTACCAAAGGTCACTTTTATGAAGCCAATTTCAGATGAAGCCAGGAATGTCATTCATATACAGGGGTTTAAAAACTTTCTTCACCCCTTCTTGCCACTAATTGCAGGCAGCCTGGTATAGAGGAAAGTTGGGACTTTTCTTCTCAGAATGGGGAACTCTCTATCAGATTTTTAGATCTAATGAGAAACTTTTAGCTGCAGGTAGAACTTCAGAGCCTTCAGTGCACCATCCCAAAGTCACCAAGGCCTTCATGGAATGTCACCTACTGACACAGGTGCCCAGGTTTTTTCCTTCCCGCTCTGGAAAATGTAATCAAATAAAATAAATCCATACTGAAGTCAAATGACCATTCTGGACCTTACAACCTTCCAAGTATATGTGCATTAAAAATATGACTTTTCCAACCCACAGAGGCATAGAGACTGAGCAGGAACCAGTGTCTAGAGATGGGCAGTTTTCTGGAAATTCTTGCTTGAAGAATCAACCTTTGGATAGTCTTAGATATTTAACTTCAGAAGAGTGGAAAGAAAAATCCAGGGCATGCTTACTTTGAGCATAATAGACAAGACAAAAATATGTGGGATATTAGAAAAATGTAAAAAGATCAGGGCTGACCAGGTGGACTGGGCTTGCTTACAGGGCTGTGATGCCATGTTTAAGACCCCGCTTTCTGTTGTGTCCTCAAGATGTAGTTACAACAGCATTTTTAAATGAGGGGAGTTATATGATTATCTCTTAGAAACACGATTTCAGCTACAATTTAGAGCAGGGATGGGGAATGTCTGGGCCTTGCCAATGCATTAGGGGAGAGTTAATTAAATGTCTGACAAAATATAGCAGGGCAGTCAGTTTTTAAGCTGATAATTTTGTATGGCCCATGAATGATGTTAATAATATCCAAATGGCCCTTGGCAGAAAAAAGGTTCCCCACCATTTAGAGGAACTTAAAGGGAAAAGATTTATATTTGAATATACATCAAAAATAGATACATATATATTATACTAATATAGATGCCAAATGTGTGTGTGTGTATATATATATACACATATATACACACATATATATATATATCACAGACAAATGTGCAATATATACATAAAATTTTTATAAGACTATAAAGTTATTAGACTTTTAAATCATGTAAATCAACTTAATAAAGCAAAAAATGGTTGAGAGGAATAAAATATCAGAAAAATTTTAAATTCCTATGGAATTTAAATATCTAGTTCTTAAAATCTAAAGATGATAAGACACTGCCTGAATTTGGGGGTCCGAATCACATATGACTAAAGTAAACTGCATATCTGATGCCCAGAATGTACAAACTGGTATAAACATTATAGAGGAAAATACAATTTTTATCAAGATTCTTTAAAGGGTTAAATATCACTTTTGTAATTCCTCTCCTAAAAATGTGATACAGAAAATAATCAGAATTGGATACAAAGATGCATAATCAATCATGTTAACTTAAAAGGGTATTATTTATAGGATTTAAAAATGAAAATGAAAATGAAATTCATTGTTTGACAACAGGGGAACAGTAAAATATTTCATAGCAAATTCATATAAAGGAATATTATATAGAAAAAACTATTTCTTAAAGAAAAAGATATAACAAATTGTTAAGTGAAAAATGCAAGTCACAAAACAACAATATTATGATCTAAACTAGAGGCCCAGTACACAAATTTGTGCAGGGGTGGGGTCCGGCCAGCCCGGCCCCAATCGGGGTGGACTGGGACCAACGGGCCTGTCGGGAGGAGGAGATAGCAGGAGGCTGGCTGCGGGGTGGGGCCACGGACAATTGGCAGGCACTGCCCCTGATTGGGGAGGGGGGACATTGGCAATGGGGCGGGTCATGGTGAGGGGCTGTGGCGGTGGGCCAGCTGACCTTGCCCCCAAATGGAGTTGGGGAGCCTATTGGGGGTCAATGGCTGGGCGAGGGGCCATGGGAGGTTGGCCAGCCAGCCCCATCCCAATTGGTGTGGAGGGGGGCCAATCGGGGGCAGAGCTGGCTGGTGGAAGGAGCCATCGGCCGATCGGGGTGGTGGAGGCCCACTGGGGATGAGAACGGCCAGGGGGAGGAGCTGCAGGAGGTTGGCCAGCTGGCCCGGCCCCCTATTGGGGTAGGGGGGACGATCAGGGGCAGGGCTAGCTGTGAGGGAGGGGCTGTGGGCTGATCAAGGGTGGGGCCAGCCAGGGAGAAGTGCTGTGGGGTGGTTGGCCAGCTGCCCCACCCTTGATCGGGGTGGGAGAGTCTGATCAGGAGTGGGGTAGGCTGTGGGGCAGGGCCTCGGGAGGTTGGCCAGCTGGCCCAACCCTGTGATCAGGGGTTCCCTGGCTGCAGTGGGTGTCAAAGCAACCAATGTTCAGTCATTATGACGTTCTAGTCACTGGCTTTTTATATATATAGGTATTGCTTAAAAGGCTTTTAATCATATTATTAACTTACTGATTTTAATCACATTATTCAGTCAACACATCCAGCTCTGATTATATGGTAAAGAATGAAAATGTGAGATAATGGAAGCAGATACAATCAAGCAAACAAAACAAAACAGTAGAGACCTTTGATTCAGATGCCTTACAGAGGTTTAAGCTGAATTTTCTAGAACATTTCTCATACCTGTGTTTAGAGAGACCACTTCTCATTTTTTAAACCTTTTAGGTGTGCTTCCACCACAGGAAATTGTGGAAAATGTCTATACACAGCAACGGTCTGACTATATTTTCAGTAGAATCCTGACTTTTGGGATTTCTTAATAACCATGACAAACAATTACAGAAGTCACAGTCCCTTTTGTGCGTGTGTGTCAAGATGAAAAATATTCCTAGGTAGACTGTTTTTGAAGCCAGTGACCTTTTTTGAAGCACTTGCACAGCCAAGGGTTTACACATTCAGTTTACACTTTAAACAGCTTTCTCTTTCCTGCCAAAGAACTTGATGCGCCAGAGGACATTCTTAATGCTGGGGATTAACTGTGTGCCCAGAGGTCAGCTGATGGGAAGGTGGGAAGGTGTGGTGAGTACAGGGGATAGAGAGGAGATGTGGGGAGAAAATCTCCAGATCTCCAATTCAACAATATTCTAGAATGATCCGTTCACTTTAGATAAATGTTTCCATGGCTCCTGAGAAGTGTCCAGGGAAGTTTCCTAAAATAGCACCCTGTCCTAGACTGTCCTCCACAAAGCCAAATCTCTGTGACTGCAAGCAGGTCACCATCCTCTTTGTACATTGGCTTCATCTGTTGTACCTCACAAGGCAATTCGTAAAGTATTTGGCAAATAATTGGTGTTTGATACATGATTGTTCCTTTACTGGGAATATCTTTAATGATGATTGTGTGCTGTAGTTTTCACTCACACACCATGTATGTGACTTTAATCTCTGGGCCCATACATTTTATATATTCTATGATAGTCTCAACTTCCTATAGGTTTAAAAAAATGTTCAAAAAGGGTAATTTATTAGGTCAATAACTTAATAGGTGGTTTTTATCTTAGTTTTTCACATAAATAAATTTATAGTAGAAAGATATACCATTTCAGACTATTTTCTTAAGTTTTATTGGAAACTAAAGTCATCTTTAACTACAAATAATCCTAGGATACAACCCTAATGTTTTTTATTTTCTTTATTAATTCCCTTTTAGGTATACCTAATGCTTAGCATATAATAACTGCTCAATAAGTATTTGTTGAAGGAATAAAAGTCTGTGCTCTGCTGAGGGATAGAACCTGGGACTGGGTAGGAGAAGGGGCAGTGACAGGCATTGTGCAGCTAACTTTCACCCTTATTTTAATGTGTTATGAAGGTGCAAGTTGGTTAGGATTATAGAATGTAACTTTTGAGAGCCAATGACCCCAATGGGTGGAGGGTGGCAGAAGGCCATGAAGGGGCATCTGTGTCCTGACAGAATGTGTGTACCCACCTCTTCAGAGACTCTCACAGTCCTTCCTTGATTATATCACCACAGCATTCCATGGCCCCAGGAACCACATGGCTCTGTACCCTCAACTGTCCTAGTTTCACCTGGTTTCAGCGAATTTTTATAACACCAAAGAACCTCTCACTGGAAACAATGAATCTTCACAATGAAGCCACACCCAGCTGACTGTGAGTGGAATTTGCAGAGCACCTCAATGTAACTAAGAATTAGATTTCTTAAGCAAAGCCTGAATACTCTGAACTAGGGTGTATTTGAAGCTGGTGACTATATTCAGTTCCATTTCTGAGAAGCAGGAACACATTGTTCTCTACTCTGCTTTGCTTCCTTACTTTGAGGAGGAAGCGTAATTCCCTCACTTAGGGGGATGTGGTACATCTGAATGTGTCTCCCCAGCAGCCATTGGGATGTATGTATGTATTATGAAATTGACCATACTGACTTCAAAAGAAATTTATCTTCAAGTCTAATATATGAATGAGATAAAAGGGATACTGATTTGGTTGAGCCTGGGACTGGGGACAGGCTGTCATATCTAACCCACTGCTCCCTAAAAGGCCCTGGGTTACATTCAGGAACCCTATGTTTCCAGGAAAAAAAGTTTGGAAAAATTAATCACTATTTTACACAACCTCTGTGCCCAGTTATTCTCTAAAACTGGTTATCGAATACCATTCTGAAGAAAGGAAGGAGAGCCAGGTTGGCCTCTGCAGTGAGCAGGGTAGGCTGAGCCAGAGGAGATGCAGGAACAAATTGTCCATAACCCCACAGGCTGGTGCAATCTTGTGACACTTAATGTTGCCATCTGGACCCTGCACTACACTGTGGTGCCTATGAGAGGTCACCCCCTCCAGGGAGCCCAAAGTGCTGCAAATCCCCCACTCTTCTTCTGTTCTCGGACCTGAACCTGCTTGTTCCAGAAGCCTTGACTATTTATAGATACAGGTGCATCTATAAAGCAGCAAGAAAGGAGTAGAAATGATACTGTGGCCTGATCCAGTTCTCTCCAGGACCACCAAGAGAGCTCCCAAGTTCCCTGCCATCATCACTGTCTTGGAGTATGTGCATCCTGGACTGTTGTTAAAACCCTACTATCATGGAGCACCCCAAAGACTGCCTGGGCATTTCACAGACAGACATGGCTAAACAATGATCTGAAACCAACTGAAAAAAAAAAGTCAATTTCAGAATATATTATAGGGTTTGCCAATGCTCATCCCAAACTTTCAAAAACTCCATATAAACTCAGATTTGACTGACATCTAACAAGCCTCTGTCAAGTGCTAGCCTTGCACAACCACTTCTACATGTGTGCGTTTATTCTTTAACCCCCTAGCAATTCTGTGATGGAGATAATGTTACTGTCTCCATGTTGAAGCTAAAAGGGAAGACAGTAGTAAAATGTATTTTAAGCCCTAGCTGGTTTGGCTCAGTGGATAGAGCATCGGCCTGTGACTGAAGGGTCCTGGGTTCGATTCCAGTCAGGGGCACATGCCTGGGTTGTGGGCCTGATCCCCAGTAGAGGGCATGCAGGAGGCAGCTGATCGGTGATTCTCTCTCATCATTGATGTTTCTATCTCTCCCTCTCCCTTCCTCACTGAAATCAATAAAAATATATTTAAATTTTTTTTAATTTAAAAAATGTATTTTAAGAAGCAAAACAACAGCTAGCAACTGTGATGTCCTTCCTCTACAGGATGGGACTCCCACCTGCCTCCTTGACCCATCTTACATCTGTATAAGGTTTGAATGTTTATAAAATACACCTACTTCTTTGGTCTCCATGATCATTTTATGAGGTAGGTTTTATTTTCCCCTTTTTCTGTCATCCCTTCAGTTTACCTGTTCCATGATCATGCAAACTTCCCTGTGTTAAAGATAGTTTTAAAAATTTTTAGGGAAAATCATTTAACTAATTTTGTATTCTCAGAATAGAAAATGTTACTAGACTTCAAGTAATTATGCATTTGATAATGATAATTATGAATACTCAATGACTTTTTCAAAAGATTGAGAAATTACAAAAGATATTCTACAGAGAAGAATGATAAAAAATACATAACTCTTTTTTCCTTTACTTTTATTTCAAATCACTATTGCTATCTCTATTGGGAGCAAATGTTTGTTTGTATCTCAAAGTCCTAATGCTTGGGACTTTGATATGCAGATAAATAAGAAACTAATAATACTATATTTAAAGATGTAACCCTTGCTTGTTCAGTCTCTATCCCATGGCCCAGATCTTCCTGTCACCCCTGTCCTCCACATTACCCCACATGCTATTTAAGGCCCATATTTATGCTACTTAACTCCAAGAACTAATTTCTTGAAGTTACCAACTATTTCATTTGTTTGGCTTCACACTTATAATAAATTATAAAGAGCTAAGGTTCAACTTAGCTTCATACAAAGTCCCTGAATCTCCCCTTAATATCATAAGAAACTATGTATTTTGATTTTAGATAATTGGTCACAAAATGCAGTGAGGAATTAATAATATATGTTCTTCTTAGAAAAGTATGATAATTTTATCTACTTAAAACTTATTGTTTGGGTAGAGCCACACTACCCAATACTATAAGCACTAGTAACATGTAGCTATTTTATATTTGCAGATAAAATACTTGGTATAAGCAAGTCACATGAAATATTTGGGAAATAGTTATATGGAAACGTATTTGTTGTTTGTCTGTTGTTTGAGCTGCATGTTCTATAATTTTTATCTGCTAAAGCTGACCATCCTAGGCTATTAAAATTAAAACTATTTAAAATTAAGTATAACTGGAAATTCCAATTGTTAACTGCACTAGCCATATGCCAAGTGCTCAATAACCCTAAGCAGCACTTGGTTCTGTAGGCCTTGGACAGTGCCAAGATTGTGGAGAGGTTTACCGGAGAGCACTGGGAAGAAGACCTGCAATCCCCAAACCAATTAGTAAGTAAGAAACTTTAAAAATAACAACCTCCTTCTAAGACCTCTGATGCAGCATTTAACATTTTAAAATAAAATATAATATACTAATATGACAATTCCAGACACTGCTACTAACAATAACAGCTGACAATTTTGAATTGCTTTTTATGTGGCAGATGCTCTGTTAAATGTATTCTCATATCATTTTGAATAAAATCTAGTGATACAGGCACAGCTACAGTAACAGCGCATCTCAAGTCTGTGGAACTGGCTTGCAGCAGTTCCTTCACTTCCTCAAGGCTATTCAGATCTGAAGCAGTGGCATCACAGCCTAGGTCAGGGGTGGGCAAACTTTTTGACTCGAGGGCCACAATGGGTTCTTAAACTGGACCGGAGGGCCGGAACAAAAGCATGGATGGAGGGTTTGTGTGAACTAATATAAATTCAAAGTAAACATCATTACATAAGAGGGTATGGTCTTTTTTTTTTTTTTTTTAGTTTTATTCATTTCAAACGGGCTGGATCTGGCCCGCGGGCCGTAGTTTGCCCACGGCTGGCCTAGGTCCTAACACCAGACTCCTGTCTACAACCAATCCTCTCTTCTCACCTACATTGTGGAGAGTTTACCTTTCACAAGGACATAAGGTAGGATTTTACCCCAAATATCCTTGAGCTTAACATTAGTAAATTTACATTAAATGCTATTTCTGTTAACTTAGATGAGTGGTAGGTAATCCCAGATTTACCATATATGTATAAGTATGCAAAGCCTTAGATATCCATAGCAAAGCTCTAGTCAATAGTTTTTAGAGTTTAAAAGGAAAAATGAAAATAACAATTCTAAGGGGCTATTCAAATAAAATATAACCAGATGTTTGTTTTCTGTCTAAGATTTTACAGGGAAAAACCCAGCGGCGGAGTCAAAGGCAGCATTTCTCTATGCTGCTCACTGCACAGCTCTTGCCTAGGCAGCCCCAGGGCCAAAGGCCATGGACCTGCAACCCAAGAACTGGGAGGAATCTGCTCAGAGAATTCCGAGGTCAGAGGCCAAGGTTGGCAGAATGTGTGTGGCTCCTGGATCTGGTGACATAACTACATTACCTAATGAAAATGTCACCAAAGTGAGGCAGACAAGAATCTCTAAATTGAGGTCATAGGTGAGGATGATGGTAATAGGAGAAGCAGGAAGGCACCTTTTAAATGAAGTAGAAGGACATAATGACACAGAACTAAAAGACCCAGCCGGAAAAGCCTAGACTTTGTTCTGTCATTGGACTGAGCAGGAAGGTTGATCAGACAGCTTGCTTCCCTGGGGATAATTTCTCTCTAGTCCTGTTGAAAACATCCAGAGAGAAGTCACCCTGCCAAGATTCACAGTGATGTGGGACACCTGCCTGTGCTCTCCAGGAGGCAGACTTTCAATTCACAACCCCACCTCCAACCCCAGTCATGCTGTCTCACCTCTTCCCTCTTATCTCTTATCCTTGATCTGCCCTTGCTCTCCAGCTATCTTGCCTTCTCTTTCTCCTTTCTCTTCCTTCCTCTGTCTTACTCAGTACTACTACTTTTTATGGAGACATCTCTTTTTTTATAACTGATATAAAACAATTCAAGTTTCTTTGTTTTAAGGTCCCAGTAAATATAGAATCACACTGGAGTTGAATTTTGCAGCAATTTCCTAATAAGTGAAATGGAAACTACCTTGGTCCAAGGCAAGCTGCAGCGGCTGCAAGGGCTGAGCCCCTTGCACGAATTTCGTGCATCGGGCCTCTAGTATATATATTAAGAAAAAAAAGGAAGACTTACTCTCCCAAGTTTACAGATAAAGAATGTGAGCATAGGGGAGTTTAAGAAATTATTTCAGAGGTAAAAACAAAGAAAAAACTGAACTGAGATTCAAATTCAGTTTTGCTGTGGTTCCAAGTCCATGCTTGGTCCTTTCTATAATGCTTGAAGGGTTAATGCAATCAAAGAGTCAAATGAGAATGCTCACAATACAAGCAAAGATGTACAGTCCTTCACCAAGAGGGAAAGGATGCAAATCAGGACCTTCATATTCTTAACATGCAGTTCACAGGTTCAACAGCATTTAAAAGTTTCCAGGACTTGATTTCCCTGGGGAGCATCCAATGTAGGACATTCGGAATGACAGTTTTTAAGTGTGTTTTTCTGATAAGCTAAAGTGGTTTTTGCATTGTCTCCTGGGGAATTAGTGATTTAATCTAAAGAAAATATTCAAAATTAAAGATGTTTTGATTAAGTGGAACAGATAAACTGTTTACACTGAGTGTTCTCGTCTTACAACTTCAAAGAAGAATAGATTAGTGGTGTGGGGGGTGGGGGTGGAGGGGGTGAGGGGACTGTTTTGCACCAGTCCATTACATATGGTCAGCACAAACAGTTTGAGGGAGGATGGGTGACTGATACTATTCAGAATAGCCCCTCAACCCAAGAACCAAATGCTGCCTTTGAAAGGAGAAGAAACAATAAGAGGTAGAAATTTAACCATTCGTGCTATAAAAACTTGTGAAGAGTTTCTACCAGTCATGAAGAAGTCCCACAAACAAGATGATGGTAAGAATATAGATCATGCATGTACCCTTGCAGAGATTTGGAAAATCCATTCAGTTTTATGGAAATCTGAGCCAAGAATTCATTCTCTGTTAGGAGTTAAATTGTGTTCCCTCAAAAATTCATGTGGTGCAGTCCTAACCGCAAGTACCTAAAAAAAATGTACCCATTTGTGAAAACAGGGTCATTGCAAATGCAATTAATCAAGTTAAGATGAGATAATTAGGGTGGGCCCTTAATCTAACCTGACTGATGTCCTTCTAGAAAGGGGAAATTTGGGCACAAATGCATACACAGGGAGAATGCCATGGAAAGATAAAAGCAAAGATTGGGATGATGCAGCAGAAGCCAGGGAATGCCAAAGATTGTCAGAAACCTCTGGAAACTGGGGGAGAAGCCTGGAACCAATTCTAGCTCACAGCCCCCAGAAGGACCAAACCTGCCCACACCCTGAAGGACTGCTAGGCTCCAGAATTATGACAGTTTCTGCTGTTAAGTTTCCCAGTTTGTGGCATCTTGTTTGTGGCTGCCCTAGCGAACTAATAAAGCATCCCAGGAATCATTTCTCAACCTTCTTTTTTTCTATATAAAGTGCATCAGATCATAAAGGCATGACCCACACACACTTTGCATTTGAGGTCAGAACCAAAGTAACATGAAGAGCTCATCTTCTGTCTAGCCTGAATCAGAGTTCCATTTTTCTTAATAGCATGTTTTGTTTTGTTTTTTTCACAGGCAAACAATGCAGTAACAAATTAACAATGGAATATTGAAAAGGTAAGTATCTAAAATCCATGTATACTGTACTATATATTCTCAAATATTGCATATGAATGGTATGCTTTGTTAGATGATTTGTGATATATTCTACAAATGTGAAAAAATAAAAATGGTATATGTATGAAGCAAACATAGTCAAAGAGAGTGAACCATATTTGGTTAAAGTCTATTTCTGTTAAAAACATTTAACCACAATACCCTCACCCCTCCATTATTTTGTGGATAAAATGAGGACAGAACAATGGCGTATCTATTTATTTTATCTTTACCTACAAGCATAGTTTTTAGCACATAATACATATATAATGTTTTTCAAGTCTGCAAAGCAAACAAATGAAGCAAAATAAAAACTTATGAACAATTGAGCACTACAATATTAGGCAGAATTTTTTACATAAAAAGATACAAGTAGAGACGTTGAGGTTTATAGGTAATTCATATTATTTTAAATCATTCAACTGGTAGTTTTGACATATAGAAAGATAAAAGATAGATAAAAAGCTTAATTACAAAATAAGATGCAATTTTCAATACACTTCCTAATTCAACAAGCTTTTGTTGAATAAATTAGTGCCATTTATGGTGGGAAATATGCTGTACATTTGCTCTTCTACATGTGACTTTTAGTGCAAGCCTTTATTAGTCATCCTTGAATTTGCGAGACTTAACACAGTAGAAGGCACCAGAGTGGTGCTGGTAAAAGTTATGCTACGTATAACTTACATTTCAAAACTTCCAACACCTTGCAAATGTTAATTATGGTGAACATCCATTTGATAATGGGTGGTTCAAAATCTGATTTCCATTTCACAGCTAAGAACTTCACAAAAATGGAGAGCAGAAGGAACACTGACAAAGAGGGAAATATAATGGACTGGGGAGTCAGACACATTCAATTAAAGTACCAGCTCTACTGCCTACTTAGTACTAAGTATATGTGGGTAAAGTAGTTCACATCTCCAGGACTTCAAGCGTGTGTGTGTGTGTGTGTGTGTGTGTGTGCGCGCGCACGTAGTTTTGTATGTATATGATTATATGTGTGTACATAAAATGTGTGTATATGCATATATAATGTTATTTCTGTTATATATATGCATACTTATGTGTGTATGTGTGTGTGTGTGTGTATATATATATATATATATATATATATATATATATATATATCATATGTAACCAAAATATCAGAATTAATAATATATCATAGAAATGTTTGGGAATTTAAATTATATGATTACATAAAATACCCATAGTGTTTGTTATACAAAATGCTCAATAAATAGTAGCTATTACTTAATTTTTCTAATTTACATGGTATTTATATTGGGAATTACTTCTATACTTTGGTTTTAATTTCATAATTGACCTGGATCTTGTATTTTATATATTGTGTTTCTGCCTGTATACTACTTTTACTTCTCCACATTTTCATGTACATTCTTTCTCTATCTTATATTTCCCCTCCACATTAGCTTTTTATTTTCTTTCTTTCCATGAACATGAAGTTAATATGTATAATGATCAATAATAAAGGATAAAGAATTTGGTATATTGAGGCAATTTTGGTGAGTTTTAGAGGATGTATAATAATAATGATTACATAGAAGGTAAGTTACCTGACTAAAGCTACATATTAAGGCTATGGAAATTAAAATTGGGAATATATACTAATTTATCCAGAACCTAATACTTCAATAGAATGACTATCTCTAGGACAAATATTTATAAAGAGCCTTCTGGTATGTTTTATCTCAGGCTACAAAATAATTCTTAATAGCACTGGGTTTGTTAGGAATAGCTTATGTGAAGACACTAATTTCTTGTTTAAATGAAAAACTGAAGTAGCATTTGAAATGAAAACCTGTTTTCCTTGTATTTCATTCCTTAACACTTTGTGATTTGCACCATTTAAGCCTTCTCTTAACAAACAACTCTACTCTTCTCTATTTTTCTCATAGTAGCAGATTCAAAATCTCAAAATATAAAAACATGTGGGAAAAGTCCTCTCCATTCTGATTCCATCCACCCATTTTCCTAGTTTCCAGTGTGTAATACATATGTAAACCAACTGTATATATATAAAATTTCCATCCTTTTGATACAAATAGTGTCAACAGCATACAGACTGTTGTGCATTTTATTGTTTTGTTTTGTTTCTTTGTTTTCTTTTTTTGCTATGACTATATTCATTACCATTAGTGCGGGCTATCCATTGTGTGGAGAGGAATTTTTTAACTTTATTTTTGACACTATTACAGCTGTCCCCATCCTTCCCCTTTGCCCACCTCCACCCAGCCCCCCAACCCCCAGCAATCACCACACTATTATCTAATCTATGGGTTATGCATATATGTCCTTTGGCTAATTGCTTCACCTTCTTTCATCCAGTTTCCCCAACACCTCAGACAGCAGTCAATCTGTTCCAAGTATGCATGCCTCTGTTTCTATTTTACTTGTCTTTCTTAACAATTTCATTTGGAAATCTCTACAAGTCAATTCATAAAGACCATCCTCATTCTTTTTTTAAATAGCAATTAATTACTAGTCCATTATATAAATGTATCAATAATTTATTTAATCAGTCTCCTGATGATAGAATTTTAGGTGGTTTCCTATTTTTTCCTTATTACAAAAATAGTGATGTAATGAATATTCTTGGACATATATAATTTCTCAAATGTGTTCATATGTCCAAATTGTTGGACACTATATAAATTCATAAGATACTGCCAAATTACCCTCCAAAAAGGTTGTGCTAATTTACACATCCAACAGCAATTACGACCTACTCTCCATTCCTCTACTTCCTATCTTGCCCTCCCTGGTTCAGCCAGGGAAAATTCTCTAAATGCCCACCATAGTACCAACTAGCATCACTTTTCTGTTTGTCAGAGGTTGTTTCCTGTAACCACAGCTGTCTCCTACCTACTCCCAGTAAATCGGTACAATACCCCAAATATATATTCACAGGATATACTCCCTACTAAATGTTAACTTATTTGCTTTATGATTAAAATTTTTCCAAAAATATTAAAAATTGTAAAATACCATTCTCTGAGCTCAAGACCACAAGTTGTCTGCCCTCATCCATAGTGATTACAATTTTTGGTTATACAAAGGAGTCTGCAGAATGAGGACTACATTTCGCAGCCCTCTTTATAGATTTGGTCTGGCCTTGAGACTAATGAGGTATGAGCCAACTGTAGCCAACTTCTGGGGCTTGGCTGCAAAGGGAGGATATGCCTGTCCTTTTCCTTCCCGCTCACTGCAATATTAACACAGTGATGGTGAACATCTAGGGCCATGAGTATTTTGAATGGCAGAGCAACAAGGCAGAGCAAGCCTAGGATCCTCATAACCTCATGGAGCAGTGCTGCCTTAATAGTTTGGAATTTGATAACAGACATAAAAAATAATTCTATTTTGTTTAAGGAGTCTGCCATTTCAAGTCTCTGTAATTCATAACTGAGCATATATTATAGTGAATATTCCTTCTTAAACATATGCAGAGCCAACCAATGTTTCATTCAATTAGGAAGTCAAGAATTATGATAAATATTTTATGGAAGTAATGTTAATGTGACCTTTCAGGTTTGGGGTATTACTGATGTTTGTCTTGCTGAGCCAGTAATAATTGAAACCCCCTTGAATGAATCTGTCACTATACTCAGGACCAAAAAAAGAAGCTACTTGGAGGAAGTGCATTGCTGTGGATTGGATTGTTTTGACGGAGGGGAGGGAAATCACTACAGAGTCCTGAACCTTGATTAGGGGATGGGTGTTCCACAGTATGAAACAATTATTCTGAATTTCTCTGAATATTTTCTGTTCAAATCATTTCTAAACAGGCAACTGAAAGGTCATGGTCCTCTCCAGCCACAGTCATGCTAAGCAAGAACTCTCATGAACATGTATCTTGTCCTGTTGCAAGGGGAGGAAAAACAGGATGAGAGCACATTAGGAAAAATAATTGTTTTCTTATTAAAATAGGTGGCAAAGTATGCTCATTACAATGGGCTCCCTTGGATAGAAATTGGTGGGTTCCTAAAACTATGCAGCCACCTGAAACAAACAGATAAGGAAATCACAACTGACTATGAACTATAATTAAAGGCACACAGTGACCAACTCAACTAGTCAAATGTTTGTTTGAAAGCAAAGCACACTGCACTCTTTACTGAAGCAGAAAAAGAGCTAAGTATATTCATATGTATATGGAATTGTTGATGACACTGTTAATGGTGGAGTTTTGGATTCAGGAAGAAACGATTTAAATTACGGCACTTTCACTTACTATCTGAATGACATTAGCAAACGAACTCAATTTTCTTGACTTTTAGTTTCACTCTATGAAAGTAATGATGTGAGTAGCAGCTACTATAATTAATGCAGGCAACAGAAATTTTAAAATGTCATTTTCTATACAAAGCTTATTATGACAAGTGTCCCCTATCCATCTCTTCTGACTCACCAGGCTTGCTTCTCAGAAACAACCACTATTACCTGTTTTAGTTGTTTCTTTTAGTAGTTAAAGTTATACTTCTAAAAAAAAATGGCTATTAAATATTAATTCTTAAATTATACATTTTAGAAATTTTCTACTCATTTTCCATTATGGTGGATAGATATTCTGCAGTCTCAAGCAATATTTTAGTTAAATTATTAATTAGCTTATATATTATATAACTATTTACATATTGTTCCCTTCTGGACCCAAACATTATAATATGTATGTATTTTTTACACAAAGTTTGCTTTTCTTAGAGTTAAAAAATGATTTGTATCTCTTCACTTGCTTATTTTTTTTACATATCCATTGTGAAAATTTCCCAAAGATACCTATAAAAGCTTTATCGATATAATCCACTTATTTTCAATTTCACCAGATAACCTATCAATTCTATTTTCTTTCATGTTCTTTTATCTGGAATCCTTCATGCTAGAGCTTTTCTAGTCCTATCCCATAGGGGGCATTTCTTTCCTCTCTTCTCTATTAAATCTCCTGTTTCCTAGATCTCATGCTTTTCCTTCTCACGATTTACTCCATTATTTGGATCGAGCATGGCCTCTCTAGCTTTCTGACAAATATTGAAAGGAAGGTAAAAAAAATTTTTTTAGAATTTTACATGCTCAAAAATGTCTTTATTTTTCTCTCTTATTGATAGTTTGGGCTGGCTATATCATTAAGGAAAAATATTTTTTTTTTCTTTCAGAAATTGAAAGGCATTGATTGTTCTGTCTTCTAGCTTCCAATATGGCTCTTAAGATATTTCATTAAATTGGATGCATTTGCATGAGACCTTTTCCTTTTTTAGACATTGTTGGTTCTTAATTTTATGTTTGGCAGCCTGAAATAGTATGATTGTGTGCCTTAACTAGTGTACCATTATTCTGTTTGCATGTTTTTTTTTATCTGAAGATCTATGCTCTCTGATTATGGAATATATTAAAGAAATACTTCTTTCTTTAATAATATCCTATTTATTTCCCTTTGTTGTCCCTTTCAGGATTCAAAATAGTGATATATGAAAATTCTTGAATTATCTTATCTCATTTACTAATATTTTCTATCCCTTTCCTTTTCAATGTACTTTTTGGGAAAATACCTTCAACGTTAGATTAGAATTCATCTGTCAATTATTTTTAGCGCTTATATTTCTAATTTCCAAGAGCTATTTTTCCGTGCTGACAATGTATTTTACATACGCTCCTGCTCTTATCTCAGAATGCAAGTACATTTATCCTGAGCCAGCTGTACTTGTTGTGGGCTCCCAGATTCGAGTGTCACTGTCTTTTCTTTGGGATTATGAGGTTACCCCAAGGCCAATTTCATTTTCTCCAGCATTGGGAAATATTACATGGCTGCAGGCATTCTCAGGGAAAATGTTAAGAAGACGGGAACCACACCATTCAGTACAGAATATGGTACACTCATTGTGCTTTTATTTATAAACTTTACTCTAGAATTGAGATGCCCTGAACCTTAACTTCTCTGGCTCATTTACTATAGAGACTAAACAGAGAGGAAAAGGAAACAGAGGAGAGAGAATGCTCCCTGGCTGTTTATGTCTGTATCTGTGGGGCTAATGAATGTGCAAACAGACTTTCAACCACTCCTCCTATTATCAGCCTCAAGTATGGCCTATATAATTCAAGGAAATTGGTTCTTCCATGTTCTGACCTCCTTGTCTGTGTTATGTGCCCAGCTTTAAAAGACATTCTCTCATTTAAAGTTTATATCAATTATCTGAAACAGGTGCACATATTACTTCCCTTTTTAGACAAGAAAAAAAAGGTATTCCCAAGGCCAAGACAATATAAAATGTTGGTGGCAAGACCCAAACCCAGCTTTGTCCAACTAGGAAGTTTATGCTTTTATCTGCTATGTGGATAATACTACCTCCCTCACAAAGATATCATGATGGGCATCCTATGTATGTTGTGGACATTGCTGCTAGATTTTTTGTTACTGTTTTTGTTGTTGTTAATCCTCACCTGAGGATATTTTTTCCATTGATTTTTAGGGAGAGAGAGAGGGGAAGAGACAGAAAGAGAGAAACATGGATGTCAGAAAGACACATCGCTTGGTTGCCTCCTGCACATACCCTGACCAGGGATGGGGATCGACCCTGTGACCAAGGTAGGTGCCCTTGTCCAGGAATTGGACCTGAACCCTTCAGTCCACGGGCCTATGCTCTCTATCTTCTGAGCCAACCGGCTAGGTCATTGTTTTGTCTCTAAAAGAAACCTGAATTTAAATAAATCCAAACCCACCACACTAAGCTCAGGAGGGTGCTTGTGAGATGGGCGTGCAACACAGGAGAATGCACTCACTTTTGCAATATTGGCAGATTATGTAGCCTAAGGCAGTCAGTTGCAGAAAGTTCATGTGCCAAGTCTACAAAATGATAGCAGTGTGTGTATGTATACACATATACACATGTATACTAGGTACATGTGTGTATATATACACATTTATTTACATTTGAAATCCAAATTGGATCATGTTGCATAAGTATAAAACCTCGCAGAGTCTGGCACTGAACAAGAGAAGTGGTATCAAACAGAAGCAAAACACTGACTTAGAAAGAAAAACAAAGTGAGAAAGTAATATAATTGTCCGTATAATTTACTCCAAAGGCAAGGCTCTACCATTAAAGAAAAAAATGGTTGAATTAGCTACCAACCTCTGCTGAGGACAGATAGAAACAACAATGCCTTTCAGCATAAGAAAACAAACAGATGCTTTAGTGAGAAATTTTGTACAAAATTTGCGAGGCATTTAGTATTATTATTATTATTATTATTATTTCCACTGAGGCCTTTTATTTTTTTTGCGGTTGCTTAATTTATTTATTTGGTCATAGATTTGCAGTGGGGAGACAGGAGGTGGCTAGTTATCACTCCAGCTGACACATACTGCGGATACATAAGGGAGGGAGGGAAAAGATGGGGGAGCTGTTTAGTGCTGCAGTGGCTGAAACACTGAGGAGCTGTCAGGAGCTTAACTCAGCAGGGAGTCTGAGTTTTAACTCCAGTGACACCAATGACTATAACAGACATATGGATAAATGACAAATTATTCAGTTTAAGGGCACAGGCTTAACATCCTGCTAAACTGCAGAGAAAGAGAAAGCCAGAGGTCTGCAGTATTCTGAGACAACAGGACTCAGTGTTTAGTGGCAATTAAATGCCTAAAAAAACAAACAAACAAACAAAACGCTTTCTGCCTACACTCTACACAGTAGGGAAAGTCAAATTATAAGCCAGCAATGTGGCCAGAACTCTGCTCACTTCCAGATATTATAAATTTCCTCTTTCATCCTATATTTCTTTTTCTATAAATACATGATGTGCAAGGACAGGAGGACCTGCTAGACAGATTGTATTGACAGTTACTTCATTAAGCTTAATAAGGTTTCCTACTATACTTAGATTCCTCACATGCATTCTTTTGAAGCAGATGAATTTTATCTTGAAAATATTCTGTTGTCATATTTTTTTTTTATGCCTACTGCCCCTCGAAGAGCTTTCCTTAATGCAAATTTGTACTTAGTATTTAATGCAGTCTATTTTATTTGGCAACTTGAAAGCAGGATTAGTCCTAAGCAAAACAGCATCATCCAGAAAAACAAGAATGGATTTTTTTTAAAGGAGAGAACATAACTCCAGTCACCACTCACAGGGGGCTGGTTCAATGACTAGATATACTGCGGGTCTTCAATTCTTTCACTTTAAACTTCCCATCTTCTAACCTAGAACATCAACAAGAAATGTTTCTCCCTTACTAGTTTTAATTTAATTAGTAGTTAGTGCAACTGCTTAATTTTTTAACATACATGGGAAGATAATTCTATCCTGCAGTTTTTAAATTAAGTGCATCATAGGAGTACTCTGTCACTTGGACAGTCAGGTAAGCTGAAGTGAGCCTCATCATCTGGCAACATTTCATTTCCTTGCTTTCTTGAGTCGTAAAAATGATGCATCTGATATCAGTGATAAAAAATGTAACTAGATTTTATGTATAATAGGGCTTTTTCCTCATTTGTGGTTGCTTCATTTCAAAATCCCCTTTCAACATTTGAGACATTCTCTACCTTTTCAGCCAGAACTGACTCTCACTACCAAATTGAAAATTCCAGACACTCACTTTCCCTTCTGCTACACAGCAAAGACACAGGCATAGGACTCTGGCTCTGCCAACCACAAGCACTCACTCCCCACTCTAAACAGGAAGCTAATGACGCAAAGAGAGAAGAAATGCACAGAACAGGTTCTGGTGAGGGTTTGCAACAGCCACAGTGTTCACTGTCCTACGGATGGTAATGGTGACATTTTTATCTGGCTAGATTTGGGGGGTGGATTGTATTGTCCATTGCTATATACCCTTCCAGGAGGGTTAGCAGGCTTTCCTAGAGTTTCCCTTAGCTACTCAATAGATTTAAATGCAATTTACTTTATGTTTAAATTAGACTTATAATTGGCTGATGTCTGTTGCTTGCCAATAAGAACTCTTATTCATACTCTAGTTTTACTGTTTGCTCTAATTTTCAGCTTGGGAACTTCTAGAGCAAGAAGACACAATGATCCCTGATTTTGGAAGTGCATGTTATTCTAATACAAATAATTATAACCTCCCCCAAATTGTATTCTGGATGGCAGCAAAGAAAAGATGAATAGAGCCCATTAGCTGCCATCTAGAAAATGCTCATAGCAATTTTTATATCAAGAAAATGATGGGGACCTTTAAAAGTCATAATAACATTTGCTTCTAGGTAGAAATATATTGCTTTCATTTTTCTCCATTATGTCTGTAAGCAAGATATTCTTACTGGGGGAAAGGAGCAATTCTTGTTTGAGACTACAACTATCCCTTAAAGTCACTCTCTTTTGGCTGAAAGTCTATTTCAGTTACTTCCACCTGATCTCCTGAAAAGGTCTCTATCCCTGACATCTGCACAGTCAAGAGCACTGCTATACCAGACATCATGTGAACTGTTGAAAGAAAGCAAAGACAACTAAGTCACAGTCTTTGTCTTCAAGGGTAGGCGTAGTATTAAATAACATTAATAAAAGACATGCTTTAATTATCTCAAAGAGGTAACTGCCAAGTGTCTTTCAGGTTATCAGGTGAGATGTGCTCTGCAGTGAGAATGGGGATGATTTATGACATTCTCTGTTAGGTCTCTGGATCAGAGTCTGAAATGCTTCATCTCTGAATGCATGCCAACCAGGCAGCTAGCTGACCACAAATGTGCTTCTTGTGTGTAACTTATACTGGAAAAAAGATCTAGGTTGCAAATGTGTCACTGTAGTTTCTGAGAAAATGTCTCCAATAGAGTAAAATCCTTTTGAAAATTTCTGGTTTATTCATCAGTCTCCTGTGAAATTGGTTTTCAATAGTCAGCAGCGAGAAATGGATCAATAGTTTTAACATGCATACGGAGTTTAGAAACTCTTCTGGGCCATTTCACCTTTTAAGCAGCTAAGAATAAACACTCAAGAACTCTTCCCTACACCATTTAAAATAGTTACAACATATGATGATCCCAATCAAGTACTGGTGGTTCACAATGGCACATTTCATCACATTCCAGGCTTATTCCATAGCACTCAGTCCCAAATACAGAACATTTCTAATAGGAATTTTATGAGATGTCAAATATGGTTAAAAAGGACTGGATTGAAGTAACAGCACCTGTGTCCTCATCACAGACATACCAAACCTCTAGATATCCATTCCCTGTTCTGAGAGTTGACAACAATTGCTCATTATATAATTGACAAAAATTTAAATCCTCTAGATGGGCTCATTCTTGATAAACGTTCTTATTTGATTATCATCATCATTATCTTTTGACCATTATCACCATCATCGCCACCACCACCATTGTTATATTTTAGCATTTACATTTAATCAAAGACAGGGATTTTCAAAACCCAAAAGGAATCCCCTGGAGACCAAAAGTTCTAAATTAGGGTTCTTTCAATTAATTATTCAAAATATTTTTTAATCTCGTAAGCAATGAAAAATTATGGCTCTGCCCTCAAAGGAACTTACATACAGTGCTATCCAAGAGAACTTTGTGCAATAATGGAAATGTCGTATATCGGAACTGTCCAATACAGAAGCCACTACACACATGCAGTTCTTGTGTGCTTGAAATGTGGCTAGCAGGACTGAGAAAAGGAATTTTTACTTACTTTAATTCTAATTAATTTGAATTTCATTTTAAATAGCAAAACATGGATACTGGCTGTTGTACGGCACAAGGTAGGTTTGGTGCACTATTGTTAAGAATGTAACTTTAGAGAGGGTCAAGAATATTTTTCATTATATTACTTTTCCACTCTTTCAACATTTGTTATTTAGTATAAAAACAATATGGCTATTTTATAAATTTTATTTTCATGATGAAACAAAATGTTATTATCAGAAATAGAGAGTGAGTTATTTCTTATTAATTCTATTTTGTTATATATATATATATATGTATATATATATACATATATATGAAACATTTATAACTGCATAGACAGTCTTCATTATTAATTTGATGTCTGCTTTTGTGATGGTAGCTTCATTGAGATTCAGTAATTTCATCAAATTTGGCTGACATAGGCATCCAATAGCAAAATGGGTAAGACATCAGTTATCCCAAGATGTTTGCAGACAACCATATCTCATTCTTTTGATATACATTTAAGATTTATAGCATCAATGTGGTTCTGTAAAAACCAGCATGGATACTTCCCTCTGACTTATGCCTGATATAAAAGCTTATATTAATTATTACATTTCCATGGGTCTTATTTGCTTGGAAATAATTAAATCTTCCTGTTAGTAATTCTTGTATTAAAGACCACCTCAAGTAACACTTATTTATTCTTTTTCTTTAATGCCTCTAAATAATGGGATTTCTCCTTCTCCTGAAATTTTCAGGAATTTACTACTCACACCTATATTTTATAGCAGTTATATTTACCTCATTTCCAGACTACATTAAAAGCAACTTGAGAGAAAAGGCTGTGCCTTGCACAGCATCATATTACCTGCAGGAACTAAAAGAATGCCCTTCCCTCAGTATATATTACAGAAGTATTTATGGAATTGAATTTTGTATTGCATTCTCACACTACACCAAACTTACAATTTTTCTTTTATAGTGTTCCCTTTAACCTAGCATAAAGTATATGTATTCAGGAAGAAAAAAGCAGTCGGTTGTATAAGTACCCAGGAAAATGTTCATGAATATGTTATCAAAGCTTTTCTTTTCATCCTGGGGATATCTGTGTTCCATGAGGGTTTGTAGGGCAACTTTTGTAAAAAGAAGAAATATCTTATTAATCTATGACAAACCCCAGGTTGTTCAGCAAGAATTTCAAACAGCATTCTCAAGAGTACTTCTAAATACTACTACTAATTATTACAACACAGGGATGGGTAAAAAGTAGGTTTACAGTTGTAATACAGATAAATAATACAATAATTAATAAATAATACAAGAATAAACTGTTTCACGTACTCACAACTGTAATCCTACTTTTGCCCACCCCTGTGTAATTCTCCATACTGTATGTCACATCTCTGTGACTTATTTTATAATTGGAAGTTTGTACTTCTTTATCCCCTTTCCCTTTTCAACCCACCTCCCCACCCTGCTCCCACGTAAGCTACCTGATTCTATTCAGATGCAGGTTTTTTGGAAGCCTCCTTCAGAGGTACCTCCATCAGGAGCACACAGTATCTGGCTGGCTTTCTTTTTTACAAACTTTCAACCATTGATGATCACTGCCTAGACCCAGTAATTCATTAAAAGCTATAAAATGATCATATTATAATTTTCCCATTTCTTCTTTTAATAGTTGAAATAATCAATTACTTGGTTATCTATTATTTATATAGAAATGGTTTGATTAATGCTGATTTCCTTTCATTTACCAGTTTTCAAAATAATGAGTAGATTCTCTAGTATCCTCTAATAGTGCCCAAAGACTGCTGTTATTTTGGTCACAGTTTTTCACAATTTGATTTGTCAACTCTTTGACAATTAGATATAATTAACTTTTTTCCTTTTTTATTTTGCTTTCAGTATTAGATACTGCTTTATCTTTTAATTTTATTTTTATAATTCTCCTATAAAAGGGTAATATGCAAATAGACCTAACAGCAGAACAACCAATCAAAGTGTAATATGCTAATGATATGCTAAGGCTGCTCAACCACTCGCTATGACATGTACTGACCACCAGAGGGCAGACAGTCGACCAGTCACTATGATGTGAACTGATCACCAGGGGGCAGATGCTCCGACTGGTAGGTTAGCTTGCTGCTGGGGTCTGGCCAATTGGGACTGAGCGAGATGGGCTGGACATGCCATGGAGCCCTCCCTGGGCCAATTGTGCACCAGTGGAGTCCCTCAGACTGTCCTGCACCCTCTCGCAATCCGGGACCCCTCAGGGGATGTCGGAGAGATGTTTTCAGCCTGATCCGATCCCACTGGCCACTCCCCTTGGGAGGGCGCCAGATGCACGGCACCAGATGCAGGGCTCATGGCTGGCGAGTGCTGCTGAGGCAACACAAGTCTCTCCCAATATGGACTGTTTGGGTGCAAGCCCATGGCAGGCACAGTGGGGCCAGGATGAGCAGGAGCAGCAGGTAGGAGCTGCAGGAGGTGTTGGACTGTGGGTTTCAGCCCAATCCCTGCAGGCCACCCAGAGGGACCCCACCCATGCATGAATTCATGCACCCAGCTTCTAATATAAAGTAATAGATGGTTCCTTCAATCTACAAAACAAGGTATATTCAAAGAAGTCTATCTTTTATTTCTGTTCTTTCCAATCAGTTTCTTCCCTTTGGTAGAGCATGAGGTTCTTAATAAAAAGATAATGATATGAGACAATTTAGATTATTTTTATAGCAAGAGAACCAGATTTTTATATGGACTACCTAAAGTCATGCAAAAGTACCCAGCCAGAATACACAAATAAGACCCTAATTATATCAATCCCTTCATGTCAAAAAACAAAAAAGTCCTTTGAACTTTCACCTTAATTAAATAATCTTAGTCTATACATAATATATCTTTTAATCTTACAATGCACACATGCTACAAATTATGCTTCAATTTGATAATAGGATCTAAAAAATATGCTCAAATCAGTGACTCTTATTAAATTCAGATGTTACATTGGCATTTGGAGAACTTTCGATACCTATAATTCTTTCTTTTATGGCTCTCCCTTGGAAGAGATATTAAGCAATGACATTCCCAAAAATAATTTAAAAACAAACAAACAGAAAGAATGAACCCTAAACAAACAAATGGAAATAACAGCAATAAAACAGAGACTAGGGCAACACCCAGACTAAAAAATATGTTAGATGTAAGCCATAAACGCAAACTAAGTTCAGAGGTCCTGGATTAAGCTGAGATCCAGGATGACTGAGGCTTTGAGAGCCATAGAAATTAATTTTGAAGGTTCTGTTCCAAGATTTGATTAACAATTAGAAAAGATAATGCAGAGTGATACAGATGTCAAGAAGCAGAAATGCAAACTACAAAGCCCCTTCCACAGCCCCAGGCCCCAGCTTTGTTTGGAGGAGAATGAATCTTGCCAGATGGAGGACTGCTATACTTGTAATTTTACTGTGGCATGTCCTAGAAGGATAAAAAAAAAAAAAAAAATGAAAGCACTGAAAATGTCACGCAGTGTGAAAGGCTTGCATGAAAAGGTCCAGAGCAGTCTTTCAGCAGACAGATTACAAAAGCTTTTCAAATTGTTTCCTCAAAACAGCTGCAGTGGTTTGATTCCTTAAATTCAAAAGCTTTCCTCTTGTGTGCTATCAAAGATGGAAGCTGACTTGCTAACCCACTAACCAAACACTGTGTCCCGAGGTCCACCCAGGCTTCACTTCCATCTGGAGATGGACCTGGCCAGTGTGTTATCCTGGCGCTGCGGTGTGAGCCCTTGTCTCCCGAGCAAGTCATTAAGAGCTACAGTGTCCCTGCAGGTGCAGCAAGGCCCTCCTGACCCAAATCTGTTGGTCAGACCGTGGCCACATGAGGGACAGCCAGTGCCAGGCAGCATCTAATGTTACCAAGAATGGCAGTCTTAAATTTATTTTCTAATTGAATTATATTCTTCTAATTTCTCTGTTTCTTCAGAAAGCAGAGCATTTCAAATATTGATTGTCCTTTGAGGGAAATGAGTGCCATAAATGGATTTTACTATGAGAGCACGACAATATAACTGATCATTGTTCCTTTCTTAATTCATGACATGATATTTTCCTTTTTTAAGGACTCTGATACAGTTTTCTACTGAACATAATCATATAAACTTATAATGACAAATGTGGTGTTTATTGCTTGCATACTGCATGTTAGTCATGTGCTGAGTGCATTAATAAATGTACACATATAATGTTTACCATGGGATTGTATGGTAGAAACTGTTATTATCTACATCCTATATATAAGGCGACAGAGGGCTAAAGGGATTAACTACATCATCTGAAATCACACAAGTAGATTTAAGAGTGGGTTGTATGAACTGGTATAACAATCAATGCGCTATCATAATCTTACCCCAGTTTGGCAGCTTAGTCCTGAATACTTAGCAAATAACATAGTATGGAAGCAAGAGCATAATAAAATGGAGAGTTTAAACGGCCAGTATATACATTATGTATATTCTATACTTATCAGAAATTTTTCTGCATCAGCATTTTTAAAGAAAGGGTCAAAGGACTGCATGACCCAATACCTCAACCCTTCCTAATGTATAAGTTGAGTCTTGCATGGTAAGAAACAAGATCATTGAATTTAAAGAAAACAAGAATTGCCTAATGGGCAGTATACTGTGTAGATAAAAGGAGGGAAGTGTTTTTAATAATTAAGTGATATGAATGAAAATCAAGATGGAGAGAGACAGGAGAGGATACAGGAACAGATCTCATATTTGACTCTGGAAGCCCTAGACAAGGGCCCTACCTAAGCATTTACTACCAGTGGGGCCTGGCACAAGTTACTTCAACTCTATGGATTTACGTTGACTTCATATAAGGAACAGATTATCACTAAAGCCTTTTGCAGCTTTTAATTTGGTGATTATAAATTTTAATGTGAAGAATCCATTTCATGGCCAATATTGCATTTCTCATTGATCATGAGATATGATGATTAAAACAAACATAAAAAGTTTGGGATTGCCGAAACCGGTTTGGCTCAGTGGATAGAGCGTCGGCCTGCGGACTGAAAGGCCCCAGGTTCAATTCCGGTCAAGGGCATGTACCTGGGTTGCGGGCACATCCCCAGTGGGGGATGTGCAGGAGGTGGCTGGTCGATGTTTCTCTCTCATCGATGTTTCTGACTCTCTATCTCTCTCCCTTCCTCTCTGTAAAAAATCAATAAAATATATTTTAAAAAAAAAAGTTTGGAATCAACAAATTCCAAATCTTTCTTTACAACCTTCTCCTAGCTTCTTCACATGATGGCAGCAGACACCCTGAAATTGCCCTCAATTATTTTTTCCTCACAATTTGGGCAGTTAATTAATCTGAACAGATCATCTACCAATTTTGTGTATTCATTTTTTCTGCTTTGATATTCTGAGTTTGCTTCCTATGAATTTATATAGATGTATCTGTTTTACTTCTAACCTTAAATTCCAAGAATCCAGGGCAACATTCTATGCCTACGGTTTTGGCACCTGAAAGAGTTTCATATCACAAAATGTCTCAAAAATTAACCAGGTTCTTCTACCAAAAGAAGAGCTGCTGCAAGCAAGGTAAGTATAGAAACTGATAGGGTTTTGAAACATCTTTATAGATTAGGAGAGTCACATTGTTGCACAGGGCTCCTCCTACTTGGTGTTTGTTTTGAGACTCAGTGATGAGCTGCGTGTGGCATGACCTCTGCATGGTCATGTACAGGAGACTACCATGGGCTATGATGCAAGAGGAAAGAGTGAGTGCTTCAGCAGAGATAGTTTGCAAAGCACTGCTCTATATAGCATGCAATTCTGGCATAGAAGCCCCGAGTGTCTTCTGCTCACCACTGCGGTTGTCCACAGTTTGTTTAATTAGCAGTGAATGACTTTGACATTTTTAAATGAAAACAAAAGCTCAAAAAGTTGAGATGCAGGGCTTTCTGAAAGTGAAGAATCAGTACCAAAAAATAAAATAAAATAAATGGATGTGTAAAGAATATGTCATGCTAGATTTGGTTTTTTGTTGTTTTTTTCTGACTTTGCTTTACCAAAGTTTGTCAAGTTCAATGCATGGAACACAGCTAATTTGGGGAAGCTACAGGCTGATGGTACCTGTAAAAATAAGGTGTCCATCTCTCAGGCAGTAATTCAAACCCATTTATGTCAAACCCTTCAGGCAACATTAGTATCCAAGTTCAGTCTATCAATGCTTCCATCAAGACCATTCAGATGTTCTCAAAGGCATCAGACACATTTACACTTCTTCGCCGGAGTTATTACCAAGGATAAGAGAGTGCTGAAAGGTTCAAAATTCACCCACTGGAGTCCTTGCATTTGGAAAAGAAAACTTTCAATCACTCCAAACAGTGCTCCCTGATTTCAGCCAGGTGGAAAATTCACCCAGGGGGAAAAGTCACAGCATATTATATTTCACTGCACTGTACTTTCCTCCTCCCTCCTCACTGCAAAGGCTTTATCAATGTTCAAGGCTGAGTACAGGAGCGAGAACAGCTTGATTGCTTTTTCCTCCTGATCTCATTCTCAGTACATCCAGGTCACAGCTCGATATGGAACAAGAACTCCGCACTTAAGGTAGAGACAAATTATTTGAAAAATCCACTTTCTCTTCACTTACTGTGTAGTCAGGGGACATGTTTTGAAATCTTTACAGGACATTATGCTGGAAATGCCTCCTTCCCCGAAGTGGATATGCAGTGGCCAGCTTAGCTGGGCACAGGAAAGGTGACTGTATTTGAACACAGATTTGTTTCCAGGTGAAATTTCTTGAAAGGCTAATAAGACCTCACATGGGTCATATGCCTCATCAGAAAGTATGATGAATGTTAAGTTTCATAGGAAGAAAGTTCATATAGTGGTGGGTACGAGTGGAGTTGTAAAGAGAAACTCACAAATTTTGATTACTTGTTTTAATGGGAAAGTGGGTTTTGGAAAGGGAAGAAGGCTCAGGCTTACCATTGAACTTGGGCCCTGGCTGGTGTGCTCAGTAGTTAGAATGTTGGCCCGTCCACCACTAGGTCATTGGTTTGATTCCCCATCAAGGGCACATACCTCAGTTGCAAGTTGGATCTTGGGCCTCAGTCAGGGCCTGGGAGGGAGGCAACCAATGCATGTCTCTCCCTCCCTTCCTCCCTCTCCCTTCCTCTTTGACTCTCCCTCTCTCGCCTTCTTCCCCTTCCATCCCACCTTTCCACTCTCTTAAAAAAAAAGGAAAAATATCCTTGTGTGAGGATTAACAACAACAAAAATAATAATCTGTTCCAACTGCTTATCTGTGCTGGAACCTGCTACAGCATCCTCAGCAGTGGTCCTCAAAGCTCACTCACGTGGCTCACATCGGTGCACCCTTCTGGTTGAGCTCAGTTCTTCCTCTGTGTGCCAACAAGAATTTCTTGTACCCTCCACTCATTAATTATAGGTGTATCCACTGGGACTACACATCAACAGAATTCCTCTTCTAACTGACAACTATATAGATACTTGAATCAGTCAGTCATGCTCTCCAGAGTCAATCCAAGATATTCATAATTTACAAAATGCCCCAGTACAGTATGTGCACCAAAAATACAAGCATTACTTTGGAACTTATAGAAATGAAAATCTCACGTCTCACCATAAACCTACTGAGTCAGAAACTCTGAGCTGGAAGCCAGCAAACACTTGTTTAATGAACTCTGGGTATTGTGATGCACACTGAGGTTTGAGAACTGAGCTAGAAAATTCTTAAAAGGAAGGAGAAGAGAAACTAGGAAACCTGTGAGGTGTGAAATCAGGAGGGAGCAGATTATGCTCGCCAAAGTAGCTGGGGGATGTTGTCCAGTACCCAGAGCACTGTGGTGATAAGCAAGAAGTGGCAAGGAGGAGTAGACTGAACCAGACAGACAAGGACTGATTCTCAACAAGAAAGTAAGATTTTATCTTCTGCCTTTTTCATCTTTCAAATTGCTGAAACAAGGGGAGGGTGAAGTGATACCCTCCATGCCTTCATCTTCTTTTTCTCTAAATCTGAAATCGTGATTGCTTGTGTCTGCATTAAATGAGACAAATTACATATGATGCTAACCCCTAGTAGGTACTCAGAAAATGGCATTATCATGATATCATTTCAGGTTACTAGTTTTCCTTTTGTTCTTCTTCAAAAACATTTTGAGAGAGCTATTATTTCTATTTCCTCATACCTACTCTCTGTAACTACTTAAAATCTGATGACTGTCTACAGATGTTACCAATAACCTCTTAGTTTTCAAATTATCAGAGTTCCTCGAATTTTCCAAAATTTAATCCTGTTGAGCCCTTTCTTCTCTGTGAAATACTCTCATAGCTATTTCAACACAGATTTGTCCTGTTTGCCCACTACTTCCAAAATTGTCCTTGTAAATATGTCTAGAGTCTCTTTTTTACTGTCTCCCATAAATGTAAATATTCACCATACTTTCCTAACTCCCTCTTTTTCTATGATAATGATCATGCTTATCACTTGGAACATTCACTGCTTTTTAAAAATTATTTCCAAAATGTATTTATTCTATTCTGATCATTTTTTCTCAGCTCCAAATCTGCACTTTTACTGGCCTACTGGACATCTGCACTAGGTGTTCCAGAAAATACACACACAATAACGTAATTAAAATCTAGCTCCTCATCTTCTCTCACCTCCAACTAAATTCTCGATTTTTGTGCCTGAAAGATTCATTGCTGGTAATAGAATGTTTTCTTGGGGTTCAGGGTTGAAAGGCCATAGTCATATTTTACTCTTTATTTCTCCATTTCCAAAAATTTACTCATATGCTTCTGCCACATTCAGCCCTTTATCACCTCCAACCCAGACTAATAAAATGTTGTTGTGTTGTTTTTTTTTTTGGGGGGGGGCATGTTCTGGGGCCTCTCTTACCCAAATTCATTGCAAATATGGCTGCATGACTTCTCTCCTGCTCCCCACTGATCTATTCACTCCCTTCATTCAGGTCTCTTTGTTTGGAATGCATTCCCTATCCCCACGGACTATGCCCCCACTCCAAACTCATCCCACCTTTGTGGCTTCTCTCATTTGTCACCAACTCCATGGATCCCTTCCTGCTTACTTTCAGCTGGACATACTTTTTATCCCATAGCACACTGATGCCCTCCACCCTATAAGCTAGCCACTCACTGGGCCTGCACATGGTTTATCTGCATTATTCAATCTCCTTGAAGACAATTGCGCTCTGCTCAATTTTGTAGCAGCCACAACTCCAAGCATCATACTTATAAGTCTTAAGAGTCCAGCAATGCCTGTTGAATTGAATTTTTAAGTTCTGCATTTGACCACCTAAAAGATTGTAGCAGCAAATTAGCCAAATCAAATGATGGAAGAAATCTGTCTGGGGAACCAGAGGGTTTGTTATTTTCTCCAGCAGTACCCATCTGCCTGCGCTGCAGTTCTAGAGCACAATCATGCTGGGCTGAGGGTACTGATTCCGCCCCACTCCTGGATAAACACAGGTTGAAACAGATCTGTTTACACCAGAGGTTACATACATGCTTCTTCTTTTTTTCATACAGGGAGACTACCTACTGCAGCTCCGTTTGTCTATAAGGAAATCTGAACTGAACTCTGAGATAAATCAATTCATATCTATATAAATGGTAGTACTCCTCATGGTAATTTCATCATGTGTATAATGTGAATGTTTACCTTGTATTAGTTTAAAACCAGTTTGCCATTGAATTTCAACATATCTATAATAATAAAAGCATAATATGCAAATCGACTGAATGATCAAACAGCAGAATGACCGTCCTGATGACCATCCAGAAGACCACGCTATGACATGCACTGGCGCCAGGCCAGCCAAGGCGGGTACGATGCGATTGGTCAGGGGGGCCCTGCCATCGCCCCACAATCACCCCCACAGAGGGAGGCCCAGGCCACCCGCTGCGGGGTGATCAATGGGTGAGGGGGGCTCTGCAATCGATCGTCCCAAAGAGGGAGGCCCCGGCTACCTGGCTGGCAGAACTGCAGCAGGTGGGCGGGGCTTCCCTCTGCGAGGTGAGGGATCGCAGGGCTCCTGGACTGCAAGAAGGCACAGGCTGGGCTGCGAGACCACACCCCAAGTGCACAAATTTCGTGCACCGGGCCTCTAGTATGTGTATATATACATATATATATATATATATATATATATATATATATATATATATATGTATATATGTATATATACACATATGCATATAGCAATTATCCTAACTTTCATTTCAGCAAGGACAGGATTGTAAATGCTCTGGATATCATGCACCAAATTGTAGGAAATAAAGTTAACAAGAGAAAATAATGTAGCTTCTGAGGGGACACTGTAAATGAAGTCAACTAAGGTGACTTGGCTGCCGCTTCTATTTCTGCCTGCCCTCTGGTCCCTCATTTTCTTCTAGCAGCACCCACGACTGAAGGCTAACACAGCCCTCTACCGTCCAGAGGTCCTGCCAGGACTTGGGCAGTGCAGCAAAAACAAACTGTTGCACATTTAGAGAAGACAGCAGTGCAGGCAGGTAGAGTCCATGCCTACAAGATTTGTCATTTTCAATGCTACATGGCATTTCAAATAGAGCAGGTTTAATATTTCAAGTTCTTTGTGTTCCTGAAAAAAATATGCAGAATACAGTTCTTTCTAGTGAGATGCAAATTCATCTTTCTCTCTGCATACAAATGGTAGAAACCATGGCCTAGTCCCTCCCTGCATGGCCCTGTGCTGCAGGAAATTACAGTAGGTTCACCCACTTCTGAGCTCTGCCCACAATGTCCAATGAGGGCTTCTCTGGCAGAATATAAGCACCTAAATCCTGGGGAATGATGGGCTCCAGGGATAACCTCAATCTGCATTTTTGCTTCTCATTATATTAATCTTACTGCCTAGTGTAGTGGCAAACAGAATATATAATATCCTCCCTGGTCTCCCCTGGGAGAGAGGAAACCTCCGAGGGAGAGCCGTTCTGGAGACTGTGGATCTCTCATACACATCCTGCCGTCGTTTCATGAATATTTTTAAACTTTCTCGAACTACATATGCATCCATTAAGCTTCTGCCATGCTCTGCTTATCCACACGCTCTAGCGAATGATAAATTACAGAAGTCATCAGTGAGTGCTTTTTATTTCAGTCTTTGAGTTTAAGGCCATTATAAAGTCAAAATGAAACATTCAGCAGGTTAAGAAATAAATACATTCTGGTGAAATTATATGTACACCATGACCTAAACAGACAGACAGACAGACAGACAGACAGACAGACAGAGAAAGGAAGGGAGAAAGATGAGGGGGAGGGAGAAAGAGAAAGAGAACATTAAAGAATTATTAGCCCGGCTGGGGTGCCCCAGTGGTTGAGGGTGGAGGTTGCTGGTTTTATTCCCAGTCAGAGCACATGCTCAGATACAGGCTTGATCCCCCGTAGGGTGCGTACAAGAGGCGCCCCACTCATGTGCTCTCATGGATTTCTACCTCTCTATCCTCTCTTCCCCTCTCTCTAATACCAATAAAAACATATTTTGGGGGGAAAAAGAATTCATTACATGGTTTTATAAAATGAATGTGATGCCCATATCCTTTCTATATTCAGAGAGCCTAGACCAGCCGTGGGCAAACTATGGCCCGGGGGCCGGATCCGGCCCGTTTGAAATGAATAAAACTAAAAAAAAAAAAAAAAAACCGTACCCTTTTATGTAATGATGTTTACTTTGAATTTATATTAGTTCACACAAACACTCCATCCATGCTTTTGTTCCGGCCCTCCGGTCCAGTTTAAGAACCCATTGTGGCCCTCGAGTCAAAAAGTTTGCCCACCCCTGGCCTAGACTGACAAAAACAAAGAAAGAGGCTCTGAAACTGGAAGATTTAGTGGTTCATGTAGTAGAAACTGAGGCATAAGCTCAGCCACATCCTTTCTTGTCTGGCTGCCTGACTTGAATGTTCCAAAACCAAAGGGGCAGAAGTAGTGCCATTAGATTCAAGAGTGATTTCCTGTGGTGCCTTCCTACAGTTCCCCTTACAACACTGCTACTTCCCTTCTTCAAATGTCTGCCTGTAGCTCTAGCAGCCGAGTGAGGGAGGAAGGCTTTGCGTTCAGACAGACCTGAGATCAAGCCCAGGTATACCTAGCCCTATCCACCGAGCAGGTCACTAAACCTCCCTAAAACGTAAGTAAGAAAATCCCATTTTAAGGGTTGCTGTGACAATCTCAGATATTAAATTTAAGCTTCCAGCCCAGCTCTGAGCGTATGTTTGATGCAAACCCTAAAGGATGGCTATTATACTAGTCACACAAGTTAGGATTTCCAATGCATTTATTTGTCACAGATTTTCAATATTTTAAAAACCTTACAAGCAATCTAGTTAGAAGCCACACCCAAAGCTGGAATTCCTTGCACAATAATCCTGATTAATTATTGCATTCATTCATAAAATTGAACCCATTTGTTGAGTTCAATTATGACGATAACAAATATGAAGTGATTCCTGGGTTACTCCTTTATGAATGCCCCAATTCACATGGCCAGGTTTTGTGATCTCTGACTATGCATCTTTTGTCCTGCAATTACTGTTGCTAGATATTTAGGTATCTTCCAGACCCTTAAAACTCACAGTCTAGTGTACTAGTTCAAAAAATTCATTTTCATAATATATACAATGAATATACACATATATAATATATAAAATTAAGTTTCTTAGGCTTGACCTTAAAGCTGGAATGACTATAGCTGAAAAATTCTGAAAGATGGAAACACAAAGCTTAATAGATCCTTTGTATCAGCTCTGTGCAAGGGGTTTTCTTGGCAGCTGTGAGGGAGGCACAAGAACACCCTCCCTGTTCTATGCAACTAATATCCAATGACCTGCTGTGAAACCCTTCTGAGTGTGGATCATATATAAATCAAAACAAATGATATCCTGGAGGCAGGATAAAAGATACGATCAACTTAAACCTCCAAGAAAAACAATTTTGAATTGTAACAAGTACTGTTTCTTCTTGGAGTTTTATATAACAGCAAGAGAACTTACACACTTTCAAAACTCCTCAGATGATGTTGTTTAAAATAAAACTCCTCCCAACTATGCCAGTGTCATATCCCTCATTACCTGTAGCAACATTCAACTACTTCTTCTTTATCGTATACTATACCTTTGACACTGATATTATCTCTTAATGAGTTTCTGTTTTTTATCTTCCTCTTTAGCCCCCAAAGTTCAGTCTGGTAATCTCTTATACTTGGTTTAAAACAATCTTTAAATAGTGTGTGCTTTCATTCATTCAGCAAATAGTTATTGAATGCCTAATATGTAACAGGTAGAAGACACAGTCTGTCCTCATTGAACTGCGTATATAAGAATAAAGGGTTACATGAGCATATTTACAATAACATAAACTAGACTGGGTTGATCAACCTTTGAGCATGCCAGGTCTTAATGCCCAATAAAAGATGGACTGAACATGTAAACATATGAGGCAGGAAATGCACTTCCTTGAGTTATTGAATGAACAATAGACATAAAGGGCACAATTTTGATGTGGGAAATGGAAAACTGTAGAATTTTCTCTAGAAATGCCAGTCAGCATTATAGAATGGATGTAAACTGAAAGTGAAATATCCCTAATGGAAGCATAGAAGAAAATCACATCCAAAGGTTAAAGATTCATATTGCTATCCATTAAGCATGGTGCCTGCTACATTTTGAATCCTGCAAAATATTTCAACTCTCTTACTCCCCAAAAAGAAAAAGGCTTTTAGCTATCAAGCCTGAGATCTCAACTGTGAAGAACATTTCTAAATTCAAGTATCCATCTATAATCAAATTGTTGGGTTCTGTCATGAAATGCCTCTCCAACTGTCTCCACCCAACAGCTTTTGCAAATGATCAGAAAGAGCTAACTGATTGATTAATTAATAAAAAAAGTAATAAGCATCATTTGTTTTGGAAGTAAAATTTTACGATTCAGGACAATCTTCCTTTATCAAAGTGCTTTCTCCCCAAATTTTGATAGGGAAATTTCTACTTTGTAAGGAATTGGGTAAACCCTAACTACCCTAAACACTGGAAAATTATAGAATTACTTCCTATTTTTTAGGCTAGAGGTAGGCCTAATCAGATTCAGAAGCCATACACTTACAAAAATATTATTTCAAAAAGAGAATGACATTTCTAGTGGCATACCACCTAAAGCAATAGATTGTCTGGCCTGTGTTATTCTTCTGATAATCTAAACTTAGGACTCTACAATGAAGATGTATAATTCTTAGCTCCATACCAATGACTCATTAAATGCAAAACCAAAAAAATTCCTCTCGATTAATCAGTGTTCCTACTGAATTATAATGTCCATTAAACAAAAAAGATATATGCAATGATGCTAAAGCTACCTTGTCTCTCTCTTCCCACCTCCACAAAGTTCATTTTAGATTGTGTAATGTCAATATATTTCTGATATAATGCATGGCTTAGTCATTAGAGAAAGAAGCAATTAAAATTTTATTCATATATTAAAGTTTGATGTTACATATTCAAAGCAGAGTAAAATCTCTCTTATAATGCAGGCTAGACCATTATGTACATAATCATGTTGCAGGTAACTTGATTCAGTTCCCATAGTTATATGCTACAGGCATCCTGCGTGAATTTGGGGGATGGAGAGGACTTGGTCTTATTTTACTTTTTTTAAACAAGTCCTGATTTGGTATAGTTAAATTATAGAAAGTATAATGGTACACATAAGGCTTCATATATTTTTAAAACTAAAACCACGGACAATAATTATATCTAAAAATTATATCTAAAATTATATCTTACTTTATATCAAAGTAAACTACCTTCCATAAAATCAACTCATATTAAAAATTCATCTATTTGTTGCTTGGGAATAATTAAATTATCAATTCATTGAAGTCTTACTTTTTAATATACGTAAGACTTAAATACACTGCCTTTGATGTCCCTTATCGCTGACTGTAAAAACACGTCTATGAGGTGGAGTCAATAGCCACATTGGACGATGACCTGTTAGAGAATAGGTGTGTCCATCTGTCCAGAAATGACATAGTCTTGCTCCTATCTGTTTAATTCCTGTGGAAGTGAAGAGTTCTTCACTGGTATAGAACTACCCTGGTATTAACCCTTTTCAGACAACTTTTGCAAAATAACACTCAATTAATGATCAAAAAAGAGATGTGGATGAGACAGCAGTGGGAAAACAAGAATAGATGGTACCAAAGACATATAATGTCTACTTTATAGGGTTTTCTTGAACAAATCTAGGGAAGATTACAAGTCTAGAGATGATTTGAAAATTAAATTTTACACATATCAACTCTGAAGTCTGCAGAGATACACTGGCCCATTGGAGTTCAGTGCAAAACTTTTTAAAATTTAAATTAAATAATTAGTACTTATTTATATAATTAAATAAAATTTTACTAATTAAAATTACTAGAGTCAAATATGTATTACATATTCTATATGTTAAAATAATGTTTATGAGATATGATATATATGATACATGGCTGTAGTTTATAAACATTAATACAAATACATATTATATGTAAAAATATACATATAATATACCATACTTATATATGTGTGTGTGTGTGTGTGTGTGTGTGTGTGTGTGTAATGTCCCTTCATAATTTCTTATGGATTGTCCAAAAGTTGAGTTTTTACTTCTACAATAAATTCATGTTTTAGTTATATAGTTCCCACAAATGCAGGGAGGGTAAATACTTTCAAATTTCAAAATCAATAGGGCTAAATGTAATTTTTTAAAATGGTCCCTTGAGGCTCACTGCAAACAGAGTAGACTTGTGGAGAAGTAACGGGAAAAAATGGTCCAACATAGCTAAGAAGGTTGTTAAGCTAGCAGAGTGAAACTGAAAAGAATGTCAATTATGTAATTTCAGGAGAAAAATTCCTCCTGAAGCAATTAAGCATTAAGTGGGATTAGTTTAGTGGCTGATTTATTGAATTATTTATAAAACAACTCCAACTATCCAACTGGGCTTCACAGAAGGTTTTTAAAGTGGATCCACATCTAACTTGTGATTTTCCTTTGGTTTCCCTCAGCAAACTCCAATTTTATTGTGCTTCAGAAAAGCAAAGATATTTGTTATCTGAACTAGAAATCTGTGTTCTTTTTAATATTCTATCTTTGATACATGTTTTCTAGTAGCAACTTTACTATTTTATCTAACTTTAATATGAAAATCTGTATGAAGACTCAAGAAATTCATATATGCTGTATTTATTAATATTCTTTATATGCCCATTAGAATTTTATATTGATAAAGATGTATTCAAAGTTAAATGCTAACCTAAATAACTGAAGTTGAAAAATAAGAGATTCTTTTTTCATAGGAAAATAGATGTTTGCAAATTAATTTGCAAAAACATATTATTATTTACAAAGAAAACACAGAAAATTAAAGAGGAAAGGGTGAGATTTGTTACATGTATCTCTTTTTAGGAGAAATCCAAGACTATTTTGGACCCCCAATTTCCAAAGAGTTCTGCCTTGATTTTCTTTTCTAAGAGATATTATTGTCTTAGCTGTTATTATCTTCTTGGCATTTTATGCTTTTATCAATTATTTATTTTTATTTTTCCAAGTTTGGGATTCATGACTACCTGATGGTAAAACTATACATCTCTAAAATTTCAGCATGGCAGAACAGAAAATTGTCAAAAGAAATACACACACACATGAGACTGTTCGTAATAGTAAAGAAAATGGCATTTGTTGAGGCACAGACTTGAGGCCAGTGAGTTTTTTACTAAAATGACATACAGAGGCACAACTTGCCATGAAAAAAAAAAGTGATAATATACATAAACAAAATAATCTTGTAAAATATTTACCTGAAGAGATAAAAACTATTACCAGTAGATGCATTATTTATCTCTAGTTGACTTTGCATGGGTTGCTCCAAAAATTTACCATGAAAAATTATTCTGGATCTTGTGGCACTTTCATGAGTGATCTAGAGGCTGAGGGTTTCAGAACTTTGGGGAGAAAGAGGGCATTTACTCTCTGGGCCACCAACTACACACTGAATTTGACTGAGTTTGTAAATTAGAGCCCAACATACAAATGCATCAGTTTTGTATTGCGATGATCAAAGAAAATTTTTAAATTTCTGAATAGGTGTTAAAAAAAAATAATACAAAGAAGAATATGTGATAGAAACTGTATATTGACTGCAAACACTAAGGCCTAAAACATTTACAATCCTGCCCTTTACAAAAAAGGCTGCCAATCCCTGAACTATGCCATTATCTTAAATCTCTTTTTGTGTCTCATCCTTAACAAATGCTACTTATGATACGTTACATTGTTACTGAGGAATAAAATAAATGAGGAAATGTAATGTAATGAGGAAATGTGATGCTCTTAAGATGTTAGGTATTAATTTATTTTCAGTTTTGTAAATGAGTTTAAAATAAATCAAACTGCTAGAATTGTGCAACTCCCTTTGGCCAAGTATAGTGGATGGACCTCGGGGTATATGCCTAGAACTGACTCAATCAAGTGCAAGTATTTACTGACTTTCTACTCCATGCAGCGTAGTCAAATTTCCTAGATCTATAAAACTCTTGGTCAATCTAACAAAAGACATTTCTATTGATTATCAGTAATGTGATCTCTATAGTACCTATTTTGTAAGTCTGCTACTAAAATTGGTACAGGAAAGATCAAACATCTGTCTTCTGGGAAAAATGCAAGAGCACATTTATAAAATAGGCTTCTACTGATACACACAAATTTGCAGTCAAGAATCTTCTTATTATTTTTCTTTAAGTGATTTCTCTTCACAAAACTCAGAACAAATGGGTTACTGAAAATTTTGCTGATACACAAATACTTTACACACATTTTGCATATCACAGGGATTCAGGGTCAACCAACACTCTCCTATGTAATAACTGAGCCATATCCTCCATAACATGAAAATTAAACAGGACTCTGGTTCCTAAATTTGTTTTATTTATTTATTTATTTTTTTGTGACTGACATTAGCTGCTGAGTTGGGTATGTTTTTATTTTGTTTTTTGTGTTTTTAACTTTAGCCATGACATGAAGTCAATTTGGGACTTAAATCAGATTTAGTATTTTCCCAGCATTTCTCTGCTCATTGAGTTAATTCACTGGTTGGAGTGGAAATGAGTTTCTAATAATTCCTAGTGTTCTGATCTAATACTTATATTTCTTAAAAACATTCAGTATAACCTTGGATTAATATATATTTCAGAAACAATTTTTAAAATGTCATGTGGAAATCATTTGCAATATATTTTTCAATAAAAGTGCCACATTTCTTTAATGTTTTGGGGTACAAAATTATATATATATGAAAGCCTAAGTGACCATTACGACGGAACAACCAGAACAACAGTCTCTATGATGTGCACCGACCACCAGGGGGCAGACGCTCAACGCAGGAGCTACCCCCAGCCTGCAGGCTCCAATCACCGATGGGGCCCACCAGCCAACTCCCAGTCCTGCCCCCTAGCCGGCAGGCCCTGATCACCTGATCGGGGCTAGGCCCCTGGACTGGGATGGGGAACCAGGGGTGGGTGGCAGCAGATGTGACCCCTTTCCCAGGGGGACCGAAGGTCAGCTCCCTCCTTGGGGCCTGCAGCTAATCTCCCTGGTCCCTCCGCTGTTCTCCCCCCACCCCCCGCCAGCAGGCCCCAATTGGCCCCCTGCCCGCCTGCCATGTGGCGGTTGGCCCCTCCCCCTGGCCACCAGGCCCGATCACCCATTTGGGGTCTGCCAGCCAACTTTCCAGTCCCTCCCCCTGGCCAGCAGGTCCCAATCACCTGATCAGGGCCAAGCCCTGGGCTGGAACAGGGAACCGGGAGTGGGTGGCAGCAGACATGGGTCGGGAGGGAAGTTGGAGTGGGGGAGGTGAGGAGGGGGTCAGGTGAGGAGGTGGGGAGGCAGGGAACCTGATCATCCCTGATTGCCAGCCAGGCCTAGGGACCCCACCCATGCACGAATTTCATGCACCAGTCCTCTAGCATTAAATAAAATCGGATGACCATCTCAGATGGCTTGCCGCCATCTATTTACTTTTTATTATAAATCAGCAATTAAGTAATATAATCTAAACTGGGTGCCAGTGATACTGTAGGAGCCAAGCAACATTCCTCTGGGTAGGCTAACATGAACTCAAATGGTTAGTGTCAGAGTCTATGAACAATTAGAGACACTGTAGCATATAAAAACTGAATTACCTGTGGGTTTTCAGCCTCGGAGCAGTGATGAAGTGCTTAGTACCACATACCACCTGTATGTTAATAGATAACCATCCAAGAGCAGGACCTGCATGTCAAACATGTTAGGAGAGCATGAGAGCTATCCCTACAGTATAAATTACTAAATGAGCATTATTAGAAATTTTCTTGATATTATTTTTACTGAAGTCTTTCTTAGGAAGTTAGCATGCTGACTAGCTTTCCAAAAGACACATTGTGGAAGGAATTTTTGCACCAAGGGGTAGAAGGCATCCTGTATCTTTGTAGGAGGTGATTTGAATTATATCCCTCCATACTGTAAGAAAAATTTATCCTAAATTAAATCAACAAGAATAGCATGATTCACTCTCAACAACAGCCTTTATAGCATATGTCAATTCTCAATATAATGTAACACTTTGAGGGTAATAGTTGAGAAAAGTGTACGTGGGGATCCACATATTAATTTATGCAATACTAAATTTAAAGATTCCTTAAAACCTTTGGCTCTTTCTTCCTTTGCCCTATATAATTTTCCATAGGGCTATTTGTTACTGAAGAAATCTTTATGAAAAGGAAAAACAAACAAAGGAACATGGGGATTAGGAATTGACTGCTTGAACTGACATATTCCTCATAGGTTATCTTCTCACATCTTATTCCTCCTTTTTTTAGTGATTCTTGACTCTTAGCTAGCTGAGAACAATTTCGTTTATCCTTCTACACAAATCTTTTCTGGATTGTTTTAACTTGATTTTGTATACTGTATAAATATGAATACATATAATGGTAGGCAAAGGAGGTTTACAGCTGTGGGAATGCAAAACACAGAATTTATTCTTATATTATTATTTATTATTGTATTATTTTATATATAAACAACTGTAAACTTACTTTTGCCCCACTCTGCATACTAGTAGTATACCCACAGCAAATATGTATATATTATATACATCATATGTATAAATACGTACACATAGATGTCTTGTACTGATTTCAATTCCATTTGATTTTATGTCTGTACTGTGTGCAGTGCACACCGTAAGTTTTTCATTTGCTGGAGGGCTTTGAACGCTGTGGGCACTTGAAAAGATTTATTAACTACCTAAAAGTCAAACCATCCAGAGGCTCGGCCAGCTTCACAGGAAGTCATGTTGAACTGGGTTTAGAATTGGCATCCCTGCCTCCTTTCCTTCTGTGTGAGAGCAAGGACGATGCACCAACTGCTACTGAATAGGTCTACTCTGCCCTCACTGCCTCAGCAGACTGCCACGTGATTCTCCACCCACGTATCTAGGACATACCTTCAATAAAAGTGCAAGCAGCTCCACTTAAGTATTATACAGGACTAGAGAAGGAGGAGAATCTTTGCCTCCTGGTACTCATTTATGCTAAACTATTTTTCTCAATAGTGAGGTTTGTGGCTTTCCCTCACCTTTTGCCAGACATTTGTTGTCATGATAAACAGATATGCAAAGTAATGTGTAAGTCTATTACAGAAAACAGGTAAACTAACCACTGACTCCTCCCTTCATCTTTCCTCCTTCCTCCATAAAGATGTACACAGGCAAGGAGTGAGTACACCATTGCTTCAAAATACATTGTGGTAACTTAATGGAATAATATAGAAAACCATGAAGTGAGGCAGCACCCTGCAGAACCGGAAGGGCTCCTGGATCAAAAGCACCTTCACTCAAATTCTCTAGAAACATTGGGCATTTCTGTGGGTTCATAAATTATTCCATTGACATAAAAAATGCCTGGCAGATCAATCCAATAGTCATTCATGCCTTATGTCTCATTTTAAAAATTAAACCACCATCTAGTCCCCAAATGCCTAAATGACCCAGAAGGTGCAGAAGCAGGTTGCACACCACTTTACCATCATCCATCTCCCAGAACACACTTATGTTTTACTGCAGATGTTCCTGTATCACTGTATTCAAGAGAGTAAATTTATACTATAACAACTTTGAAGGCTTCTGTTTATTCAGAATGGCTTAAATCTTATTTTGTTTTCTTGTTGAATTTCCAAGACAAGGACAGAATTTTGGTCACATGGAAGATTTCAATAAATTACACTGTATATTTTAGTATACCTAGTTGTATCTTTAAGTATTAAAATTACACAAATAGACAGTGATGCATCTTAGCTCTACTACTTTTTTTTAAAAAAAAGCAAAGGCATATGTTAGTGTCAACCTAAAATAGGGATATATCTGTATTAGATTCAAACCAAGAAAAGCAGTTTTACTAATTCCTAATCCATAATGTAAAGAGATCAATGACAAAAACTAGAAATATTATTACATAAAAGCCACCAGAGTAATTAGTAAAGCTTAATTTACAAACATAATTACTTTTAGATCTCATGTGACATCTAAAGTTGTTTCTAGGATACACATAGCTATATCTACCTCCCAGAAGAAGAAGACAAAGGAATAGAAGATGTATACAGAGGAGTTTGGTCTTGCCACACTTTACTTAATTATGCTAGTAGTACCAGCCAATGATGACTCCTACAATATAAATTTGAAAAAGGTCATAGTTAGAGAACATCTATGATGTTGCACTGTGAGGCAAGAGAAAACTCATGGATCTTTTCTGTGCTTTAAAATGAATTACAATGGAATTAAGGAAGGAGCCAATAGCTAGATATAGGACAGTGAAAAATATATTTTATTTTCTGCTGTCAAACCACTGGTCATATAAATCCTTATAATTCTTTAAACTGTATTGCATAGTAACATCTGTGGCCTAATGAAAACAAGCTTTGGAATCAGAAAGATGCAGTTTTAGCTCTTCCTGCCAAAAGATTGGTGACTTGGATAAGATACTACCTATAACATGGATGACAATACTTATCACATAAGAATATTAATAGGATGAAATAAAGTAAGATATATAATGTGTTCACGTTACTAATAATGATGGCAACAACTACAACTCACAGTACTCTCACTGTATGCTAGTGGTTTGTATAACATTATATTACATTAGATTCTCCAAAGTGAATTTCCTTCTGTTTCCCCTCCTCCAACTACACTCCAGGAACTATTAGCGACCAAAGGGTAGACATTATTCCCAATCCCCTTCTTTAGGGGAAGTGAAAGAGTAGCTGACTGGTGAACTAAACCCCATCTGGGTATCTGTGGGATCAAAAGCTATCAGTCCTGGGAGCAAAAACTACAGATGCAGGTGGGAGAGCCTGCCTGCCCATCATGAAACCAATTTTCCACCAGGAAATCTGGTGAGCTGACAGCTCAGAAACATGGATAAAGACTTGATCCAGTAGCATGAATCCCCGATGAAAAATTGTAACTGAGGCCACCTATCCTCATCAGACTCCCACTGAGAAAGAGGATTATAATAACCCAATTTGATTTTATTAAATTTTAGTTCCGCATATATCTAAACCTATGCAATAAAGGCATACCAAAGCCAATATGTCTTTGTGGCAGACTAAGTAATGGGCATTTCTAGATAACAAATGATCAGGAATATTACATGCTTGGATGAATAAAATAATTTGCAGAGAATGGCCAAATGTTTTCAGCTGACATGAGTGTTGGCAGCTTGCCTTTTCTCCTGACTAGCCCACTTTAGTCAGGAAGACATTATGAAATCAGAAAGCTCACCTCTCCAAATTCCCCATCTGAAGACACACATGTTTAATTTTTCTTTACTCTTCAATTAAGTTGGGAGAGGGGTAAGTGGCAAAGTAGGAAAGAAATAATGGATTACCTGCACTGCCTCAAATAGACCCCTTTAGAAGCCATGATCATGAAATAATATTTTAACTAGAATATCTAATCTTATTAGTAAAAGTAGATAGTATACAAAGAGTTGAGGCTTTCTAGATTTGAATTCACATAATGAACAGATTATTGTCAAAAGAAGACAGGCTTCTCTTCCAGCAGCCTCTTAACAGCAAACTGTTCAAGGTATGAGGATAATGTAGAAACACAATAAGCCCTGGAGTCTGAAAACTGCATCATTGCAGCAAATAGGTAATGTGTATTCTTGAACTCCTAGTCCTTTTTAATGGTTTTAAGTCCTTTTTAAGTCATTTTTATGTTCATTTCTTTTTTTAATATATTTTATTGATTTCAGAGAGGAAGGGAGAGGGAGAAATAGAAACATCAATGATGAGAGAGAATCATTGATCGGCTGCCTCCTGCATGACCCACACTGGGGATTGAGCCCACAATCAGGGCATGTGCCCTGACCAGGAATCAAACCATGACCTCCTGGGTAATAGGTAGGCATTCAACCACTGAGCCATGCTGGCTGGGTTGTTAATGTTATTTTCCCTACTAGACTATAAAGAACCTGAGGGCGGAAACAATCCCAGCATACTGACAATAGCCCTGTGCTGTCCGCTTATATGATGTGAGTTATAACCCAATAGGATATAAAAGGACAAACATGATATTTTATGGCTTCTCTGACAATTACACCAAGACACACACACACACACATCTAATAAGCTATATCTAAACAGTTGCCCTCTGTTGTGAGAAAAATTTGGAGACTTTCATTAGTGGAGCAGCAGCTGTGGCAGCAGCATTTGTTAGATCATGTAACGTTTCCCTGTTGGAGTTCACTTGTTGAATTGTTCATGCAGGTTGATTACACCCCTGCTACTGCTGCTGTCAGTAGGCTTCCCTGAAAATAAGATGCTGAAATTCACAGGCGTGAATAAATCTGCAGAAATAAACAGCAAACCTACTCGCTCCTTTACACTTAGTTATGAATCTCTTTAAAATGCACCTACTTTATTTCTCTAAAGAACTCCCAGGTATAGAGCATAGCCCCAAGTTCAACTTGGATGTTAGATTACCATTCAAAAGTTAGGGGTTTTAAATTATCTTTTCTTTTCTTTTTTTTTTTTTCAGCTCAATCCTAGTCATTTAATTTACTGCTTTTAGTTTAAAATTTATGAATAATCCAGAGTGAATCAGACTGGTAGCTAATTTCAAGCATGAAGAGACACTGATAAATGAGAAAAATAAAGGCTAAGAGGTGCCCAAGTAGAGGCCAGCAACACCCTTCTCCACAATGTAAAACAAAACAAAAGCCACTCCTCCAAATTAATATCTTCCTACACTAATTTGGCAGGGGATTCCCAAGCAGTGAAGAAATACTAATGGCCTGCCAGCCACCAGGGCAGCTCTGCATTTCTAATTACACATATTTCCATAAATTACAGCATGTTTTATCTGTTCAACTAGTTTGGAAGCCAGCTGAGAATCACATCAACTTTTTTGAGCTCTGAGCTCTTCCTTTATTCTAAACATTAAAAGACTATTATTAAATCTTTATAAACAACATGGTTAATAGCTGAATAAGAGTATGTCATACAGAAGCATAAGTAACCTCTTCATTAGCCATTATGTAATTTCCAGATTTCATGATTATTACAGTATTAATGATGTCATAAACCCACTTCTCAGAAGTTTGTTGTTGTTGCTTCTATAGCTAACAATAAATGAAATTCTTAGGTCAAAAATGATGAATATTTATAAGTTTACTGAGCCAAATTATTTTTGAAATAGTAGGCTTTATTGACATTCCAGTGCAATGCAGAATTCCCATTCACTGAATCCTAAATAGTATCAGAGATTTTCATTTTAAAACTAATTATTTTTTAAACTATTGATGGGGAAAATTGGAAGATTGCTATTTTCAAAATCTATACATCTTCAATAATGATAGGTATCCCTTTTCTGTGTTTACTGCCATTTACATTTCCTATATTACAATCACTATTTTTTCTTAAACCTAAAAATATTTGCTGGTTTCTGGGACTAGGAGTCAAAATCAAACACTAAATGTTATTTAGTTTTGCTGTAAAATCCTGAAAATGACTTCGAGGAGCTGAAAGAACTACAGTAGAAAAGAAAATCCTAATTATTTGTAGACTTCTTTCATTTGCATGAGGATATCGGTTATCTGATGTATATGAGAAGTGTGCTCTGGATAAGAGGTCATCATTTTCTCCTCTGATTGGCTTTTATCCATTTTATAAACTCAAGACCTTTATGGACATTTGACCAATTGCACAGTAACTATTTGTCTTACATCATTTCTAATCATGGGCACACACTTTGCCCAATCTCCCTACTTCTATACATTTCCTTATTTACAAACTTTTTTCATCCTTCTAACAATCAACTTGTGTCAAATAATTAGTAACTTGAGTATACACAAGGAAACAACAAGACCACTTTACTCATTAACAACAGATGGTTAAGAGCTTGCCCCTATAACTTTAGAATGGGTAAATTAAAAAGGCAGTTAGAAGTGAAGTAAAATCATTTCAAAAGAACTGTGTACAATTTTCGAGGAGAAAACTAAAGCTACATTTTGCACTCAAAAACCATGTTTGCTCAAAAATCTGACTGCAGGGGTTTTCTAATCATACATTGGACAAACGCTCACCTGCTGATACTGACCCCACTGAATCATCAGGAACATATGGTGACAAATATATATCTAATGTATTATTGGATTAATGCCATACTGACTGTACAAGGTAAACTCTGTTATTCATTAGGACCCAAAGGGACTGAACTCCAACATGCATGCAAATCAATATGACTTAATATATGCTTTGCACAATTTATATTCCAGAAATAATATTTTCATAATTCCCAGGTAAATAATAATATCTGAGAATATAGAAAATTATGCACTTTCCCATTAGAAATAAAAACTGCAGAATGAAGCAGAATGAGAATATCCTGTTAAGAATAAAAACAAAACCATAGAATAGAATCAAGACAGACACAAGCCATGAGGTATCTGTTGATAATACTATATCTGCCCTCTTTATATTGGAGATTATAGAATGGAGGTTTCAAATTATTATTTTTGGTTTGGGAGAAATAGAAACAGTCAGTTGACCCTTGAATAGCCTGGGTTTGAACTGCATGGGTCCACTTACATAGATTTTTTTTTTCATTAAATACCTGAACTGCTTTTGATCTGCAGTTGGGAGTCTGGGATAAGGAGGGTGGAGTATATGCAATGATATAGGCCATTCTGTATAGGATACTTGAACATCCACAAATTTTGGTATCAAAGCGGGGGCCTGGAACCAACTTAATTTTGGAGGAGTCAAAACTTATACGCAGATTTTTCACTGCACAGGGGGTCTGTGTTCCCAAATCCCCACATGTTCAAGGGTCAACAACTTACATTCTTCATAGTGTGCATAATTCTTAGCATGGTGCCATTCATTCATTTGCTCATACGTTTAAAACTGTCTATCTGGTGTCTGTTAGATGCCAGGTTCTGTGCTAGGGATTGTGGATATATACACAAACAAGGTAGATATCAGTGCTGCTCTCACAGAGTTTACACATGTGAGAAAGAATCAGGAAACAAGGAAGGAAGTAAACAGGGAGATAGCTTCCATGCACACTGCTTAAGGAACACCTGAAAGCAACATTTTGTTTGCCCCCAGCTTGGTTAAAGAAGCAAAAACTACACCAAGAGCATTTCTTAAAAATCCAGGGAGTACTGCTTTAGGATGGAGAAAGGTGCTGGTGAACATGATTAAATATATAAGTATTAAATTTATAAGTAAATTTATGTACATATGTGTATATATATATATATATATCCTCTTGTTTGCTTAAAGCACTTTTTCAATTATAATATAATGCTTTAGTTATATGATTTCAATAAAATTTCCTCTCAAAAAGACTGTATAAAAGCAGTTAAAATAGGTGCTCAATATCTGTTTCTTATTAATAATGAAAAGACATTTATCTTTTTTTCTTTATTGTATCAACAAAACAATGCTTAAATTAATAATAAACTGATCTTTCCTTGATCAATTTATGCTTTTGAAAATATTTTTCCTAAGAAAGGTTAAATTATTTTTCAATGTGTAATTACTATTTAAGATTTTCCTGTGAAACAGATAGAAATATTCTTTGTCATATTTGTTATTTGGGAAACCAATAGAGAAAAATCACAATACTCAGTGGAATTCTAGAATCCAATGAGCACCAGAATCTAATACAAATAATAATCTTAGAATTGAATGTCAACTATACCATTGGTAAGTCCATATACAGGGTATCCCTAAAACACTTATACATACTTTAACAGCTGATGGCTTAGTTTTGAAATGAAATTTATTTTTTTATTTTATTTTTTATTGCTTAAATATTACAAAGAGTATTACATATGTCTCCTTTTTTTCCCCCTTGACCTTCCCCCGGCCTCCCCTACGCCCCAGTGTCTTGTGTCCATTGGTTATGCTTATATGCATGCCTACAAGTCCTTCAGTTGATCTCTTAACCCGTCCCCCCAACCCTCCCCGGCCGTCCCGCTGTAGTTTGACAGTCTGTTAGATGCTACTCTGCCTCTGTATCTATTTTTGTTCATCAGTTTATAATGGTCTTTATTATCAATAAATGAGTGAGATCATGTGGTATTTTTCTTTAATTGACTGGCTTATTTCACTTAGCATAATGCTCTCCAGTTCCATCCACGCTGTTACAAATGGTAAGAATTCCTTCTTTTTTTACAGCAGCATAGTATTCCATTGTGTAGATGTACCACATTTTTCTAATCCATTCATCTGCTGATGGGCACTTAGGCTGTTTCCAAATCTTAGCTATGGTAAATTGTGCTGCTATGAACATAGCGATGCATATATCCTTTCTGATTGGTGTTTCTGGTTTCTTGGGATATATTCCTAGAAGTGGGATCACAGGGACAAATGGGAGTTTCATTTTTAACTTTTTGAGGAAACTCCATACTGTCTTCCATAGTGGATGAACCAGTCTGCATTCCCACCAGCAGTGCATGAGTATTCCTTTTTCTCCACATCCTCTCCAGCACTTGTCGTTTGTTGATTTGTTGATGATAGCCAGTCTGACAGGTGTGAGATGGTACCTCATTGTTGTTTTGATTTGCATCTCTCGGATGATTAGTGACTTTGAGCATGTTTTCATATGTCTCTTGGCTTTCTGAATGTCCTCCTTTATAAAGTGTCTATTTAGGTCCTTTGCCCATTTTTTTTGATTGGATTGTTTAGCTTCCTTTTGTTAAGTTTTATGAGTTCCCTATAAATGTTGGAGATTAAACCCTTATTGATGATAACATTGGCAAATATGTTCTCCCATGCAGTGGGCTTTCTTGTTGTTTTGTTGATGGTTTCTTTTGCTGTGCAGAAACTTTTTATTTTGATGTAGTCCCATTTGTTTATTTTCTCTTTAGTTTCAAGTGCCTTAGGAGCTGTATCGGTGAAGAAATTGCTTCGGCATATGTCTGAGACTTTGTTGCCTTTGGATTCTTCTAGTATTTTTATGGTTTCCTGTCTTACATTTAAGTCATTTATCCATTTTGAGTTTATTTTTGTGTATGGTGTAAGTTGGTGGTCTAGTTTCATTTTTTTGCATGTATCTGTCCAATTTTCCCAACACCATTTATTGAAGAGACTGCCTTGACTCCATTGTATGTTCTTGCCTCCTTTATCAAATATTAATTGAGCATATTGGTTTGGGTCGATTTCTGGGTTCTCTATTCTATTCCATTGATCAATATGTCTGTTCTTGTGCCAGAAGCAGGCAGCTTTGAGTACAGTGGCTTTGTAGTACAGCTTGATATCTGGTATTGAGATCCCACCTACTTTGTTCTTCTTTCTCAGGATCGCTGCAGCTATTCAGGGTCTTTTTTTATTTCAGATGAATTTTTGGAGAGTTCGTTCTAGGTCTGTGAAATATGCCATTGGTATTTTAATGGGGAGTGCGTTGAACTTACTGATTGCTTTGGGTAGTATCGACATTTTAATGATGTTGATTCTACCAATCCATGAACATGGTATGTTCTTCCATCTGTTTATGTCTTCTTCTATCTCTTTTTTCAATGTCCTGTAGTTTCCTGAGTAGAAGTCTTTCACCTCTTTAGTTAAGTTTATTCCTAGGTATCTAGTTTTTTTTTGGTGTGGTGGTAAATGGGATTGCTTTTTTAGTCTCTCTTTCTGTAAGTTCACTATTGGTGTATAGAAATGCCATAGATTTCTTGGCGTTAATTTTGTATCCTACTACATTGCCGAATTCATTTATTAAGTCTAATAGTTTTTTGATGGAGTCTTTAGGGTTTTTTATGTACAATATCATGTCACCTGCGAATAAGAACAGTTTTACTTCTTCTTTTCCAATTTGGATGCCTTTTATTTCTTCTTCTTGTCTAATCCTAATGGCTAATACTTCCAGTACTATGTCAAACAGGAGTGATGAGAGTAGGCATCCCTGTCTTGTTCCTATTCTTAGGAAAAACGGTTTTAGTTTTTGCCCATTGAGTATGAGGTTGGCTGTGGATTTGTCATATATGGCTTTTATTATGTTGAGGTATGATCCTTCTATTCCCACCTTGCTGAGAGTTTTTATCAAAAATGGGTGTTGGATTTTGTCAAATGCGTTTTCTGCATCAATTGATATGACTATGTGGTTTTTTTCTCTCAATTTGTTTATGTGATGTATCATGTTTATTGATTTGCGGATATTGTACCATCCTTGCATCCCTGGGATAAATCCTACTTGGTCATGGTGTATGATCTTTCTGAAGTACTGATGGATCAGATTTGCTAGGATTTTGTTGAGGATTTTGGCATCTATGTTCATGAGGGATATTGGCCTGTAATTCTCTTTCATTGTATTGTCTGTATCTGGTTTTGGTATTAGGGTGATGCTGGCTTCATAGAATGAGCTTGGAAGTGTTCCTTCCTCTTGAATTTTTTGGAATAGTAAGAGGAGGATAGGTTTTAGTTCTTCCTTGAATGTTTGGTAAAACTCCCCTGGCCCCAGGCTTTTGTTTGCTGGAAGCTTTTATTTATTTTAATAAACAAGGCCTTTGTAATTATTCAAAGTGTGTGTATATTTTTGCTGACACCCTATATATTGTCACAAATGTATTATCTTAATATCAGTTTGATTTTGCTGCATTATAACTAACAAAACACCACTCATATCAGACAGGAGAAACAATGTTATGCCTAGCATATAGTAGAAACACATTAAATGTGTATTGAATGAATGAATGAACATCATGGACACTGCCACTCTACCTCTTGAACTTAATGAAAATTGAAGATGTTCTCCATTATTTTCATCTCCAGCCACACACCCTCATCTCTAAGCCACAGAAATAGTTTACTTTCTCTTATCTCTATTCTAAAGGATACTCTTTACCCCTCACTCTGAAGAGTCCAGTGTGAGTTTGCTTTTCTGATCCCCCCAAAAAACTGGCAGGAATTGGTACTATATTCTATCCATGTAGCAAACTATTCTTGGATCAGTGATGCATGCAAATGTTGACTATTTATAAAATTATCATCTAGGCAAAGTGAGTACATTCACTAATATCTGGGAGTTTCTAGCAATTTGATTCATGGAAAAATAGATGAAACTGATATTCAAACAATTTTAGCTTTATAATTATATGTATTGATTTTATTATACTTTGACATGAATATGAAAGATTAATAGTGAATAATGACCCAATGATGGATGCTATGTAATTTCAAACACTCAGTATAAATTAGATTGAATTGATTTCTAAGTGCAGTTGACTACTGAACAACATGGGGACTAGGAGCACCAACCCCACAGTTAAAAATCTAGTATAACTTTTGACTCACCTGACACTTAAGTTGTCACTGAGTATCTGCACGGGATTGGTTCCAGAAACTCCCTGAAATACCAAATCCTGCAGATATTCAAATTCCGTATCCTAATATGAAAATCAACTGAACAGCAGATCTACTGGTCACTATGATGCTCACGGACCACCAGGGGCCAGATGCTCAATGCAGGAGCTGCCCCCTGGTGGTCAGTGCACTCCCACAGGGGGAGCACCAGTCAGCCAGAAGCTCGGCTCATGGCTGGTGAGCACAGCAGTGGTAGCATGAGCCTCTCCTGCCTCTGCAGCAGCGCTAAGGATCTTTCTGGGGATGTCCGACTCCCAGCTTAGGTCTGCTCCTTGGCGGACATCCCCCAAGGGGGTCCCGGACTGTGAGAGGGCACAAACTGGGCTGAGGGAACCCCCTCCCCCCCGTGCATGAATGTTGTGCACCGGACCTCTAGTAGTATATAAAATGGCACATATCAATGCATACAGTTGGTCCTTTGTATCTGCAAATTCTCAACTTTAGATATAAAACAGAACAGGTATTTATTGGTGGGGGGTGGGGGAATCCACATTTAAGTGGGCTGATGCAGTTCATACCCTTGTTATTCAAGGATCACTGTACTGATAAATCCACAAGGTTTTGCCTTGGAGGCATAGGGTGGACATAGTCAGCCCTACCCATACAAGTTTCCTTCAGCACACTCAATTTCCAGGCCCATCATGCTTGTTTTCTCTGGTTGCTAGATTGGCTCAATCTGAGCTGGTGAGGCTTGGAGGATTAACTTTATCTGAGTATGATCCTCAACTAGTACCAAAGGGGATTTAGTAAATAAACACCCCAGCTTCGTCCTCCCTAGCAGGGACAAACAATAAGGTCTTACAGATTCCCATAGAACTGAATCTCAGTATCTCAGAGTATTAACACAACTTAAAGGGTGCCAATGTATTCTTCATGTGGGTGCCAGAAGGAAAAAAGAGAAAGCAAATATTGAAAAACTTGTGTGAGAAAATAATAATGAACACTTTCCTTACCTGGTAAAGAAATAGACCTGCAAATTCAGAAAGCACAGAGTCCCAAACAAGGTGAAACCAAAGAGGCTCACATCAAGACACATCATAATTAAAATGCAAAAGGTTAAAGACAAAGGGGGATTTTAAAAGAAACAAGAGAAAAGCAGTTATATACAAGGGAGCTTCCATAAGACTGTCAGCTGATTTCTCAACAGAAATTTTGAAGGTCAGTGTGATTGGCAAGAAATATTCAAAGTGATGAAAAGCAAGGACCTACAACCAAGATTACTCTATCCAGCAAAGGTAGCATTTCAAATCAATGGACAAATAAAGAGCTTCCCAGATAAGAAAAAGCTAAAAGAATTCATCATCTCCAAACCAGTATTACAAGAAATATTAAAGGGTCTTCTTTAAGAAGAAAAGAAGAAAAAGCTAAAAGATATGAATAATAAAATAGCAATAATACATATCTATCAACAGTTACTTTAAATGATGAACTTGCCATCTTCAACAACATAGATCTAGAGGGTAATGTGCTGAGTGAAATAAGTTAGACAGAAATGCCATATGATTTCATTTGGAAACCTAAAAAACAAAATAAACAAATGAGCAGAACAAAAGCAGATTCATAGATACAGAGAACAATTTGATAGTTACCAGATGGGAGAGGGGTTGGGGAGGGGTGAAAGGGATGAGGGGATTAAGAAGTACAAATTGATAGTTACAGTAGTCATAGGATGTAAAGGACAGCAAAAACAATATAGCCAATAATATTATAATAACTATGTATGGTGTCAGATGGATACTAGATTTATCGGGGTGGTCACTTAGTAAGTTATATAATTTCTAATCATTAGTCTGTATTGTATGTCAACTGCAATAGAAAAAAATATAAAAATAAGTTTTTAGAAAGAAATATTACCTATTTAACAAACCCACACACACCCACATACAAAGACAAATTCAAGTTTCTAAGAATACAAATCTTAAGATCAAATTCTAGGCTGAGAAGAATTTAGCAAGAAGTATGTTTATTTGTATATTTCTTTCCTCTCACAATGCCTGGCACATGGTGGCCCTCTATACTCCTGAATAAATGATTCCATTGTACAGCCTTTTTTATTCTATTTCATTTCTACTAATAATCAGCTGCAACAAGTAAGTTGGATCCATTATCAACTTCAATAAAAGTCTCTTAACAAACACAACAATAACAGTATTCCAATCCATCTTGGGAAAGGTTTTCAGCATGAAGTACTTAGAGTCAAAGGAATACAAACATTGGCTTTTCATTGTGACTAAAACACAAATAAAACAGAAACAAGATAACACATGATTTTATTCTTTTTCAAAATAATTTCTGAAGCAAGGTTTTCTTCCCACCTATAGAAAGTTACACAGAATAAGACAAAAGGTAATGATGAAAGTTTTCCTTACCTGGTAAAAGAAATAGAGCTACAAATTCAGGAAGCACAGAGAATCCCAAACGAAAGACGTATCATAATTAAAATGTAAAAGGTTAAAGACAGGAAAGGTTACTATATCGTGTCATATACTAGCTGTGTGTATTAGCCAAACTGCTGATGCTCACTAGCACTCAGTTTCAATAAATGTTCATGAGAATGTTGGATTAGATCATTATAAAAGTCTCTTAAAGTTCTAAAATCCTACCTAAACTGCTATTGCTCCTGAGCCAACATAGATCCAATCCTAATTCTCACTTCATTTTTATTTCATAAAGGGTTTCACATAGATAACCAATAAAAAATAATAAAATATTTATCATGACCTGTGTCTATTCTTTCTGATTCAAAACACCTTCAGATCAGGGAATTCCTGTTTTCAAACACAGCATTGATATTTATTATTTATTATAGCCAGCAAGGCAGAACAATAACTCGGATCTGAGCTCACTTCACGGTGCCTAATAAATATTGATGCCTCAATGTGTGTCTAAAGGAAATAGATAACCTGTTGGAAAAGAAAATCAAATTTCCTTTCAAGACATTATGGGAAACATTTAGTTACAGAACTTGATTTTTCACTGTTTAGCACTTTGTTCTGGCATAGACTTTTAGAGATCAATTGCTTTTTAATTCATCCATGACTGCAAATTAGCAGTTATTCTCTACTTACTTAGAAAGTTTATTATAAAAAACTGTATTCTTGAGGAGAACCAAGATGGCGGCATAGGTTAACGCCGGAGTTTGCTGCCTTGAACAACTACTTCAAAAGTGAAACTAAAAAACGGAACGGGCATCACCCAGAACCACAGGAACGCTGGCTGAGTGGAAGTCCTACAACTAGGAGGAAAGAGAAACGCATACGGACACTCAGAGGAGGCGCAGTGCTGAAGTCAAATTCTGAGGTGCGGAGTGTGCGGAGCGGGCTGGCGGCGGAGGGCGCGGTTGGAGTTTTCAATCGGGAGGGAGTCGCAGACTCTGAGCTCCAGATACAGGCGAGTCTTTAGGGACCCAGACTCAAACGGGAAAAGCGGGGCTGTCTGGCTTTGGTCAGAGTGAGTGCAGCTTTCTCTCCGAGCTTTGCAGCAGGTGCTGGGACTCAGAGAGGCAGAGCACCTGGGGACAGGACTGAGAGCCGCCATAACTGCTCTCTCCGGCCCACCCTGTTGATCCTGTGCGACCCGCCCTGCCCAAGCCCTGCACAGAGGCATTTGCCGGATAGCCTCAGGCAAAGGCTAGATTAGCACCTCCCTAGAGGACAGAAGTTCTCTCACTACCGACACAGCTGATTCTCATAGCCACTTGGCCTGGAGGTCAAACCCTCCCTGGTATTAGCTACAACAATCAAGGTTTAACTATAAGACTGCGAACAAAGACCACTAGGGGGTGTACCAAGGAAGCATAACAAAATGCAGAGACAAAGAAACAGGACAAAATTGTCAATGGAAGATATAGAGTTCAGAACCACACTTTTAGGGTCTCTCAAGAACTCTTTAGAAGCCGCCGATAAACTTAATGAGATCTACAAGAAAACTAATGAGACCCTCGATGTTATATTGGGGAACCAACTAGAAATTAAGCATACACGGACTGAAATAACGAATATTATACAGACTCCCGACAGCAGACCAGAGGAGTGCAAGAATCAAGTCAATGATTTGAAATGCAAGGAAGCAAAAAACGCCCAACCGGAAAAGCAAAATGAAAAAAGAATCCAAAAATGCGAGGATAGTGTAAGGAGCCTCTGGGACAGCTTCAAGCGTACCAACATCAGAATTATAGGGGTGCCAGAAGATGAGAGAGAGAAAGATATTGAAAACCTATTTGAAGAAATAATGACAGAAAACTTCCCCCACCTGGTGAAAGAAATGGACTTACAGGTCCAAGAAGCGCGGAGAACCCCAAACAAAAGGAATCCAAAGAGGACCACACCAAGACACATCATAATTAAAATGCCAAGAGCAAAAGACAAAGAGAGAATCTTAAAAACAGCAAGAGAAAGAAACTCAGTTACCTACAAGGGAATACCCATACGACTGTCAGCTGATTTCTCAACAGAAACTTTGCAGGCCAGAAGGGAGTGGCAAGAAATATTCAAAGTGATGAATACCAAGAACCTACAACCAAGATTACTTTATCCAGCAAAGCTATCATTCAGAATTGAAGGTCAGATAAAGAGCTTCACAGATAAGGAAAAGCTAAAGGAGTTCATCACCACCAAACCAGGATTATATGAAATGCTGAAAGGTATCCTTTAAGAAGAGGAAGAGGAAGAAAAAGGTAAAGATACAAATTATGAACAACAAATATGCATCTATCAACAAGTGAATCTAAGAATCAAGTGAATAAATAATCTGATGAACAGAATGAACTGGTGATTATAATAGAATCAGGACATAGAAAGGGAATGGACTGACTATTCTTGGGGGGGAAAGGGGTGTGGGAGATGCGGGAAGAGCCTGGACAAAAATCGTGCACCTATGGATGAGGACAGTGGGTGGGGAGTGAGGGTGGAGGGTGGGGCGGGAACTAGGAGGAGGGGAGTTATGGGGGGGGGGGGGAAGAGGAACAAATGTAATAATCTGAACAATAAAGATTTAATTAAAAAAAACAAAACTGTATTCTTAATTACTATTTCTACCCTACTGCCTCATGAATCATTGTGTGATATGAAATCTTGAAAATTAAAAGTTGTTGGGACTTAGTTTATGTATGGTTTTGTAGATGATTTTTTAAAATTAATGAACAACATATAATTTTTAAATTAAATATTTTTTCTTGATTTTTCTCTACAAGTCTTACTGAATCAGACTTTTCCACTAGGTTGTGTCAATCTTCCTTATATTTGCTTATTATTCACTTCCTTGACATAACTAAAAAATGTTAAAATCTCTCATTATGACAGTACAGTTCTGTAGTTCTATCAATTTTGCAGTGTAATCTTTTTTGTTAATTGCATACAGTTCTAGAATTATTAAATCTTTCTGGTGAATTACAGTAAACTCAAATGGGAAGAAGAAATTTGTTAAACATATTCTTTCTGAAGTGTAAAGGAATCCCCACTTAAACTTCCCAAGGCCATTTAACATTTTGAATCAAATGGTTCAATAAATAAATTTTCTATTTAATAATCTCAATAAACTTCATACTTTTAAATGGCTTTAAAAATTGAGAATAAAATATTTTTATGCAAAGCAGTTTCCTGGACTACCTGAATTTCACCAGAATTTTGATCTCAAAGAAAGCTGGCTTCAGGGTCACACAACTTGCCTCTATCTAAACCAATATAGCTCCAAATTCAATCCACTCTATTGAAGGGGTAGGGAACCTTTTTTCTGGGTAAGGCCATTTGGATATTTATAACATCATTCTCAGGTCATATGAAATTATCAACTTAAAAATTAGCCTGCTATATCTGATCAATCTGTAATTAACTAACTCCTAATGCCTTGGCAGGGCCAGACCAAATGATATTGTAGACCTTCTGAGGCCTGTGGATTGGATGTTCCTCACCCCTGCTCTATTGCCTCAAACACCTAGCTCAATACATCTTTTTCTCCAATGGGCTTACACTTCTGCAAGATGGCCCAATTCTGGTGTAAATCTAATATCTGAATGGCAGTCTTGGGAACTAGTGGAGTGTCTTATATGCCCATATTCTATAATTCACAGTAGTTATGTAGTTCACTTTTTTTAGATACAGATAACTAAAATTTTGCCATGTAATAGTGGCCTCTTTTTTATTAAAACAACCTTTCAGAATATAATTGTGTTGCTTCAAGAAAAGTTGGGACTTTATTTTTTAATCTAAAGATCGCAGTTAAAATGTATACATAACTTTGTACTGAGACGGTAAAACGTTTTCAAGAGTTTTAAAGCCTTAAGCTAAAATGTTTCATTATTAATTTAATTATTATTTCTTGCATACAATCAGTGGTGCATTTCATAGAATGATGTTATGTCTCACCAAATACTTTCCCTATTGTTATTATTGAGGAACATCTTAAGTGAACCAGTTATCAATTGAAAGAAGCCATGTTGTTTCTGTAAGTAATGGTTTCGATTTTAACAAAATGATGAAGTTGAATCTCAACTACAATAATTTAACTGCTCTTCGTTGGAATGGTGAAAACACTCCTAGTTTTCCTATTCTTTTCAGGGATCAATTGTTATGTTAAGTGTTAAATCACACTGAAAAGAGAGAAAAACATGAGAAAATGAAAGGCAAGATTTTATTATGTAATGTTCCATCTGCTTTTTCAGTAGATATTATATGTATTAACTTAAAATATATAAAAATATTCCACATAAGATATCTTGTTTAACATAAGCAAAAAGGGGATTTCACAAAATAACAAATGAACAAGTCTTTAAACTATACCACCATTGGCTATTTTTGCTAAATAGGTGACAATTACTTACTAATACAGTTATTCTCTGTGAGGTCAGATTATTAAATTTCATTCATGTGCATTCCTGCTGAATCTCCAGTGTCCATAGCACAGTTTCTTTTTTAAAAAAATATATTTTATTGATTTTAGAGAGGAAGGGAGAGGGAGAGAAAGATAGAAACATCAATGATTAGAGAGAATCATTGATTGGCTGCATCTTGCACGCCCCCTACTAGGGATGAGCCCACAACCCAGGCATGTGCCCTTGGCCAGAATCAAACCTGGGACCCTTCAGTCCACAGGCTGACACTGTATCCATTGAGCTAAACCAGCTAGGGTCCATAGCACAGTTTCTTGCATATAAAGGCTCTCAATAAATATTTGTGAACTGACCTGAATATTAATTAATACTCATTAGTCATGAATAACTGTAATGAGAGCATTGAAAGTCTTTCTGATATTTAACTTAATGTCTTAAATATTTAATTGAAGCTAGTGATAAAAATTAGAAATAATTTAGCATGTGAAAATATGTGCTAAACACTGGGTAGGTGTTTCACACACAAGGTTTGATTTACATACGGTATTTGTTCTTTTATCTACAAACAATGAGTCTGAGGAGGGAACGAATGAGTGAAGCTATGTAAGGAATCTAAAGTTATATACACTGGGTAAGGATTTTACACACAAGGTTTGATTTACATATGGTATTTGTTCTTTATCCACAAAGAATGAGTCTGAGGATGAGGGAAAGAATGAGTGAAGCTATGTAAGGAATCTAAAGTTATAAAGCTGGCCCTAGCAAGTTTGTTCAGTGATTAGAGCATCGGCCTGAGGACTGTTGGGTTGCAGGCTTGATTCCTGCACTTCGGCATTTCTCTCTCTGTCTTTCCTCCTCCCTGCCACTCACTCTCTCTAAAAATCAATGGAAAAAATGTCCTCGGGTGAGGATTAAGAACAACAAAAAGTTAGATAGCAGGAAAATGTCATTTATCCATAGGGAAAGTGTCAAATAACATTATATGTATATGTATGTAATATGCATGTGGAATGCTATATGAGGCACTGAGATTTGTGACATTAGAATAAAAGATGAGCAAAATAATGACCTGCATAACTGTTATTATACTTCCCAACATCTGATCATTTGGCCCATAGCATACTATTTTTGAGAGATGCTCATTACAAAGTCAATTGGGAAATGCTTTATGGTATAATGATTATTATATATGGCAAATGGCGTATTAAACCCTAAGAAATCTTTTTAACATTGTCAACATATTTTTGGAAATCTGTTTTAAGATTACTTTATCTTAATAAATTTAAAATGAAAGAATCTGCAATGATGTAGAAAATGTTAAGTTTTGTGGGAACTTCCTACCAAGTTCACCTCTATGTAGAGAGCTATCACTCCCTCTATCTGAACTGCCAGAGCTGTACTGTATAAATATAATGTAAACCACCTAGGTGGCCACATTAAAAACCATACAAAATACACAAGTGAAATTCATTTTAATAATACATTTTGTTTCACATATCTAAAATCTTATCATTTCATCATGTAATTAAACTAAAAGTTATTCCTGCAAATTCTACTCCCCTTTTTCCATTTGATATCTTCAAAATCTTGTATTTTATATATGCAGTATATCTTAGATGCTAACATTTCAAAGGTCAACTACAGTTCTATCAAAACAAAGATATGCTTAATGTAAATTTATTTTACACTGTATCCGTTTTGAAAGTTGAATTGATTAAAATTAAATAAACTTGCATAAAAGCAATCCTTCCATCTCACTGACTCCATTTTAAGTGCTGGATGCCAATATGTGGCCAAGGGCTGCCACATTGGAGAGCACAGGCTTAGAGCCTCACCACATTATCTGCCCAAAAATAGAGTCAGCTCATGACAATGACATCATCCATCAAGACTAGAAAATGCAACAAGACCTTCAAGCTTTCCAACATGAGGATCTATCTAGGTCTTTCATAAAGTAACCACGAGAATCTAATTTCTCAAGTAAGAGAAAACTATTTAGCCAATATTTAACTCACACTAAATTTAGCCACATCACTTTTTTAAAAATCTCATCATAAATTTAAACAATTTGAAATTTTATATCTGGATGTGTTTTAGAATGAAAATAGATAACATGAATCACTACTTTTATGAAAAGAAAAAAAAAAATAAAATGATTCTTTGGAGCAAATACCTACCCACCACAATATTATTTTCTATTTAATTAACATAAAGAAAACAAAGCTAGGTACTTATGCATAACCCCTGGACACAGGCAGTAGAGTGGTGAAGGGGTGGAGGATAGGTGGGGGTGGGTTCAGAAAAAAAAGAAAGGAAAAACAAAGATAAGCAATAAACCAAACTCACAAACAGTGATGTTATTAGTAACAGGTAAAATACTTTACCTGTAGATATTAGCTTTCCACTAAAATAATAATTATATTTTACTCAGTTATTTGACAATTCCAGTAGAGAATCACAGATCCTAAGTGATTTTTTTTTCAAATGTTACCATGGAAATCCACTACACTAAAATGTTATAAAATATAAAAAATATGAAAATAAGCTTCTTTATTTTTAATTTAGGAAGCTGAATGGTGTTACATTTTTAATAACTGATTAATTTTATATCTTTCCATCAAACAGGACAGCCAAAAAAGCAACATAGAAAACCTCCAGTAAAGACTATATCCTAGAGTGCATAGGTGACAGTCTAACAGGTGGAAACTTTAATTTGGTAGCCTCTTGAGTGAGTGATAAAACAGAGCAGAGATTGATTTATCTCTGTGAGCTACAACGCTGAGTGGAATGTGCTATTAAGCATTCTAAAGCAGCAACTTCATTTCCTCCAGGGCAAAGCATACTTAGAAAGGAAAGCTGCTTTACCATAAATTAATCTATTTTGTAGACTTAGGAGGTTTCAGCTGGATGGCATGTCTTAACCTTTCTGGAGTGTGTAGATTATTGTAAGGCTCATAGTAAAAAAGCAGAGTATGATCCAATAATATTTCACATTGGTTTGTTCAACTTACAGGGAAAAGAAGTTCATTTGTGTTTATGGAGGCCTTCTTTCAGGTTAAATATAATGGGAAACTGACCTTGAAGAAAATCTCTGTTTTTGTAAAACACTGGAGAAAATTACTTAGATAAAAAAAAATAGTAAAAATAATAGCTATGCAGTCCCCAACAACTTGTCCTTGGATTAAACACAAAACATTTACTAGATTGACTATTTTTCTTTAAAATAATACATTTAGATTTATCAATTACAAAGTATGATCAACTCATCTCATACATGCATAGTTTACTGAAATAAAATAAATACAGTTGACTTATGAACAATGCTTGAGTTAGGGGTGCCAACTCCCCCACATAGTCAAAAAACTATTTATAACTTTTGATTCCTCCAAAACTTAACTAGACCTCTTCAGTATCCTCAGAGGATTGGTTCCAGGATTCTCATGGATACCAAATCCAAGGGTGCACAAGTCCCTTCCATAAAATGGCGTGGGATGATGCATACAGCTGTCCCTCTCCATTCACAGATTCCTAAGCATGGATCAAAAATACTGTTTTCAATCCACAGTTGATTGAATCCATGGATGTAAAACCTGAGGATATGGAAGTCTGATATTTATTGAAAAAAATCTATGCATAAAGGAACCCAGGCAGTTCAAACCTGTGTTTTTCAAGCATCAACAGTAATTATTCTTTAAAAGAGACCTAATTAAATTTTACTGACTTTTCTACTGTATATATCACCTCCTGAATGGTATTGAATATGTACAAATTCAAACCCTGTTAAGGAACTGCTCTATAATATAGCTGTATCACCAATGGTAAATCATGATGAGAAATATAATGCAGAAATTCAAAGATATTATATTCTACAAATGGCTGCCCACTCCAAAACAAACTTAAACAAATCCCAAACTTAATCAATGATATATTATTTACTATAAGCACATTATTCATATATAAAATATTTCTATGTCCTATATAATGCCATTTATTATTTAAATTATTATCAAATAAAATTCATTTAATCAAGGCACTTTAAATTTTTGCAAAGAATAAAAATATAAATTTTAAATTTTGCAAAGTATATTCACTTTTATTCTTTACCAATATCAAATTTTTATTTTATTTTTTCAACCTTCAAAAAGCACTAATACGTAGAAAAGACTCAATCACTGTTATCTGATACACAATAAAACATTTCCAATTAAATTTAATAAAGAGGTGTCAGAAGTTTTGACTGCATGTGCAATGCTATATCCATTTCACAAATTATACAGCACTATATACTTCCTTTCTTCTATAATAGATTACCAACCTATTAATCTTCTAATTATTTTTCAACACTGTGTTAGCCACTAGTTAGACTTTCTTTGGTCATAACATAACATTATGGTTTATTATAATACGAAAGCAGACTTTTATGAGATTCCCATTTGCTTTTTACAGTCAACCAGTTTATGTTGTAAATTCCTCTGAAGATATTTCTTAATCTTAACACTCTGTTCATCGATAAGTCATCACATTTTAAATAAATAGTCAACACAAGAAGAAAACTGCTTTTTTTCTGTAATGCTCCTTTTAGCCCTAGGTCTTTCTTTAGCAATCTGCCTTTGCTTTGGATATTTGTCTTATTATCCAAGAACTTTGCTAGTATCTTGACACATTTATAACTTCTTTAAGTCATTACTTTTCTAAGTAGTTTTAGCCATTTTACTTGTTTTTAAATGGTTTATACATAATGCTCTTTCATTCATTTTGCAAGAGGGCGCAACCCATTCAGATTTTCTGAAATTACCAATGAATTTTAGCCCATGACTAAATTCCTGGCCCTAAATTAGTTGTTAAAGTTTTTAGCAACAAAACAATACATCTTATTTCTTGTTGTAGTTTTAATTTGAACAACTTTACAAAATGATAAAAACAATTCAGCCATTCCTCAAAAATGTTGAACAGATAGAAAAATACAAAGCTGTGTTTTCAAAACTTTAAAATTCATAGTTTTATGGTCAATTGATCTTCAACAAAGATGTCAAGGATATACAATGGGAAAAGGACAGTCTCTTTAATAAGTGGCTTTCTACATAGAGAAGAATTAAATAGGACTCATCTCACTCCATATACAAAATCAACTCAAAATGGATTCAAGATTTAAATGTAAAACCTGAAACAATAAAACTACTAGGAAAAAACAACAACAGGGAAAATCTTCTTGACATCAGTCTAGGCAATGACTTTTTAGATGTGATTCCAAAAGCATAAGCAACAAAACAAAAATAATCAAATGCTATAGCATCAAATTAAAATACTTCTGCATAGCAAAAAAATAAAAGAGTGATGAGACAATATTTGCAAACTATATATCTTACAAGGGATTAATATCCAAAATTTATAATGAACTTAACTCAATAGCAAGAAAACAACCCAATTAAAATGGGCAAAGGACACTAGAAGACATTTCTCAAAAGACATACAAATAGCCACCAGATGTGTGAAAAGGTACTCAACATTAATAATTATCAGGGAAATGCAAATCAACGCCACAATGAGATATCGCCTCATACCTGTTAGGATGGCTATTATGGAAAACACAAAGCTAACAAATGTTGGAGACAAAAGGAAACCTTCATGCACTATTGGTGAAAATGTAACTACATCCATTATGAAAAACAGTACGGAGAGTCCTCAAAAAATTAAAAATAGAACTAGATATGAATCAGCAACCCCACTTTTGTATAGATATCCAAAGGAAACAAAATCAGTATCTCAAGGAAATATTTATATGCCCATTACCACCACAGTACTATTCATAATAGCCAAGATATGAAAGCAATCTAAATATATGTCCATCAATAGATGAATGGATGAAGAAGATAAATATACAATGGAATATTATTCGTCCACAAGACAGAAGGAAATCCTGCTATTTGAGACAACACAGATGTCTGCTAAGTTAAATAGGTCAGCCAGAAAAAGGGAAATACTATATGATCTCATTTATATGTAACTAGAGGCCTGGTGCATGAAATTTGTGTGTGTGTGTGTGTGGTGGGGGGGGGGTCCCTCAGCCCAGTCTTCACCCTTTCCAATCCATGACTCTTCAGGGGGTGTCCGACTGCCATTTTAGGCTCCATCTGAGTTGGGGCCTAAACTGGCAGTCGGACATCTCTCTCGCAATCCGGGACCTCTGGCTCCTAACCACTCGCCTGACTGCCTACCTAATTGCCCCTAACCACTCTACCTGCCTGCCTGATTACCCCTAACTGCCTCTGCTTGCCGGCCTCATTGCCACCTAACTGGTCCCCTTTAGGCCTGGTCGTCCCCTAACTGCCCCTCTGCCAGCCTGGCCGCACCCTAACTGCCCCACTGCCGGCCTGGCTGCCCCCTAACTACTCCCCTGCCAGCTTGGCCACCCCCTAACTTCCCCTCTGCTGGCCTGGCCGCCCCCTAACTGCCCCCCTTCTGGCCTGGGAACCCCCTAACTGCCCCCCTTCTGGTCTGGTCACTCTCTAATTGCCCCCGCCAGCCTGGTCACCCCCTAACTGTCCAGAAGAAAGTTGGACACCCGGAAGATGTTCAGTTGACCCAGTCTAATTAACATAGTACCCTTTTATTAGTATATATTTGTTTTAAAAAGTCAAACTCATAGAAGCAAAGAGTAAAACAGTGTTTGTGAGGGGTTAGGGCAGGTGGTGTGGGAATGAGGAGATGTTGGCCAAAGGATAAAAATGTGCACCTATATAGGATGAATGTCTAGGTGACTAAAGTACAGGCATGAAAAGTCTACTTAATAATACTGTACTGAACACTGGAAATATACTTAGAGAATAGATTCCAGATATACTCATCACACACCAAAAAATTGTTACTGTGAAATATATTAATGTAGTAATCATTTCACTATAAATATATAAAATCATGTTGTAAGCCATAAATATATATAATTTCTGTTTTAAAAAATTCATTATAAAAATGTTAAACAGATGATGAAATACAAAACTATGTTTTACAAAAGTTCAACCTGGCAGAATATTTTTAAAGCACATGAAATTAATTCAATGTATTGTCCTGCTCATGTTTTTGACAGCTTGAAGACACTAAAAAATACATTTTATAGAGATACATCAGCATTATTTTTAACCTCAGAACAGAATGCAATACTGGCCCCAAACCAACAAGATATACAGTTGAACAAAGATGAATACAAAATGTTGCTTTTAGGCTCAAAAGTTTATTGAATAAATAAAGATGTGGAGTAACAGGTATAAGACAATACTTAAGAGTCCAAGATGAGCAAACAGAATATTAACACTGACAAAAATATCAACTGCACTTATACCTGGAGTATGCCCAAACAGGAGAAGTACCTTTGAAGGTAGGGTGTTCAATTCTGATCTGACATTTAAAAATACATATATTGACAAAATAGAGATCACACAGATGAATGCTTTCAAAATATTGATCTGCTGACCATAAATAGATTTTCTCCAGTCTTTGTAAAAAACAAAAAAAGTGGAAAGATAGAGACTATACTTACTATGCATAGTATTGCTATATACGATAAAATTAAGTTGTTGTCAAAGAGGTATTGTTTTAGTCTGTGATTATTTTTCCCTATATTTAAATGAAATTTATATTTTTACTTACACAATAAAAGTGAGATTAAATATATGATAGTGATTTTTTAAATCTAATTATTTGACAAGCCTTTGATGTGATTTGAATTTATTGGTCCATTAGATACAAAAGTCTTAGAACTAGTCTAAAAAAGGGAAACCGGACATAAAGGAAATATTAGAGATGGTGGCATAGGTAAACACCGGAGATTGCTGCCTCGCACAACCACTTCAAAAATACAGCTAAGAGACCGAACGGACAACATCCAGAACCACAGGAAGGCTGGCTGAGTGGAAATTCTACAACTAGAAGGAAAGAGAAAAGCATACCGAGACTCAGAGGAGGTGTGGTGCAGGAGTAAAATACAAAGGTGCAGAGGTGCATGCGGAGAGGGCTGGCGGCTGAGGTCACGATTGTCTTTTTCAGTTGGGAAGGAGCCTCAGGCTCTGAGCTCCAGTTCCAGGTGAGTCTATGGGGAACCAGACTCATACGGGAGAAACGGGACTGTCTGGCATCGGTCGGAACTCAAGGGCAGTTTTCTCTCGGAGGTACTTGAAGCGATTGCTGGGACACTGAGGAGCCGGGCCTCTGAGGACAGGACTGAGAGCAGCCATACTGCTCGCTCTGCCTGCCCTGTTGATCCCCTGGGGCTCCACCCCACCCAAGCAGTGCATGGAGGCTTTTGCATATGAAAGGCCGGCCCTTTGTAATCTGAAAATTACTTAACAAACTGCAGCTGCCCAAGGCCCCAGGGCAACTTGCATTGCTTTACAGCTGGCTTCTGCAGGGTAGCCTCAGACAGAGGCTAGCTTAGCACCTCCTTATATCCAAGAGCCAGTGTACCCAGTGGTCAGAGTGGGACCATCCAATTATAACTCCACACTCAGGGACACACTCAGGGGGCAGACTCAGTGAGCACCAAAGCCCCACTGAAGCAAGTCATGCTCCATAAGGGTGTCTTCAGCACAGAAGTTCTCCCACCGTAGACACAGCTGATTCTCACAGCCAATTGACCTGGAGGTCAAATCCTCCCAGTGTTACCTACAACAATCAAGGCTTAACTACAACAAGACTGTGCACAAAGCCCACAAGGGGGTGCACCAAGAGTGTCTACCTCAGGTAATTGGGGAGGCTGAGCCACCAGGCCCTAGAGGACACTTAGCACAGAAAACCACTGTATCAACACAGGGAAGCATAAAAAATGCCAAGACAAAGAAACAGGACAGAAATGGAGGAAAGCAAACTACTGGATATAGAGTTCAAAACCACACTTTTAAGGTTTTTCAAAAACTTTCTAGAAACCGCCAATAAATGTAGTGAGATCCTCAAGAAATCTAATGAGACCCTCGAAGTTGTGATAAAGGACCAACTAGAAATTAAGCATACACTGACTGAAATAAAGAATATTATACATACTCCCCACAGCAGACCAGAGGATCGCAAGAATCAAGTCAAAGATTTGAAATACGAAGAAGCAAAAAACACCCAACCGGAAAAGCAAAATGAAAAAAGAATCCAAAAATACGAAGATAGTGTAAGGAGCCCCTGGGACAGCTTCAAGCGTACCAACATCAGAATTATAGGGGTGCCAGAAGATGAGAGAGAGAAAGATATTGAAAACCTATTTGAAGAAATTATGACAGAAAACTTCCCCTACCTGGTGAAAGAAATAGACTTACAAGTCCAGGAAGAGCAGAGAACCCCAAACAAAAGGAATCCAAAGACGACCACACCAAGACACATCATAATTAAAATGCCAAGAGCAAAAGACAAAGAGAGAATCTTAAAAGCAGCAAGAGAAAGAAACTCAGTTACCTACAAGGGAATACCCATAGGACTGTCAGTGGATTTCTCAACAGAAACTTTGCAGGCCAGAAGGGAGTGGCAAGAAATATTCAAAGTGATGAATACCAAGAACCTACAACCAAGATTACTTTATCCAGCAAAGCTATCATTTAGAATTGAAGGTCAGATAAAGAGCTTCACAGATAAGAAAAAGCTAAAGGAGTTCATCACCACCAAACCAGTATTATATGAAATGCTGAAAGGTATCCTTTAAGAAGAGGAAGAAGAAGAAATGGTAAAGATACAAATTATGAACAACAAATACACATCTATCAACAAGTGAATCTAAAAATCAAGTGAATAAATAATCTGATGAACAGAAAAAAAATAAAATAAAATAAAAAATAAAAAAGGGAAACCGGAGTAGTTTAAAAATTTTACACACACATACACACAGAGATATATAAAGACATAGTGTGTGTATGTGTGTGTATTTATAAATTCATATATATATATATATATACATATATATACATATATATATACATATATATATATGTATATATATATATATATAATTTACATATAGCACATTTGAGAATCTAAGTATTTAACTAAGAAAAGTACCAAACGTCTAAGCAGAAGGAAAGAATGTGCTCCCAATTTCTTAATTTGGGGTCAAGGATGGACAAACAAGTAGAACAATGAATGGTTTTCCTTTGATTTCTAATCAACTGAAGATAAAAAGAACTTACCAAAGCTGTCTTGAAAATGTCAGTGAAGAAGCCTGTCAAAAAGTGAATTTAAACAAACCTTAATGGAAATGAGAAATGAGATAAAAGGAATTTCTGTCCTTTACGTGAAAGTTAGAAAAGATGGCTCATAATGAGGTTTTCATTCTGAGACCGTGATTTTTTAGTTAACTACTAGAGGCCCAGTGGACGGATTCATGCACCAGTGGGGTCCCTCAGCCTGGCCTGGGGGTATCGGGCCAAAACCGACTCTCTGACATCCCCCGAGGAGTCCCAGATTACAAGAGGGCATTTCTCGGGTGCCGCGCCCTGGAATCGGGCTCCCTCCTCTCTGGTTCCAGGTGTGTCACCCGAAAACCACTGCTGTTAAGTCACCGCAGCTCGGCAGTTCCTGCTTTGAGCGTGTGCCCCCTTTTGGTCAGTGTGCATAATAGTTCCTGGCTGGATGGATGGTGGCTTGGGCTTTATATAGAGAGAGAGACTTTAAGAAGTATTTTTTCACATTTGTCTTCTAAATTCACCTGAGTATTTTCAGCTACCAATATTAACAAGAATAATGCACTTACAGACCTCATCTGTTACAAAGGTGAGAAGGATACATATTGCAAAGTAGTGGCAAGTACAGTTCTCTTCAATTTTTGATAGTAGTACTTTTTATCTTTTTTTATTTTTTTTTCCTGGGATTATTTTCAATTTCTCTCCACACCTCATCATTTGTTATTTTATTTTTGCTCATACTGTAATTTCCAGTTAAAATGTTCTTGCCTTTTTCTACATGTTGGAGTGCCACAAATCTTTCAAGATTCAATTAAACATTATTTCATCAAAAATGTCTTTTTGACTACCCCATCCAAAAGTAATCAGGCGGTCTTTTGTGGCATTTCATACTGAAGTGATTTCTGTTCAATTTATTTTGTATACTAGATTAAAAATGCCCAGGCAGCAGAATATTCTCTACTTATCTATGTAACTGCTAAGGCTCCAATAATGAACTTAGGTTGATAGTCAAAACTGTGAGAGCTGCTCAGAATTAATTCTAAATATGCCTGAGTATGTGTATGTACGGGAAAGTTACAGGGTACTGTCGACTTAGAATAGTTCCCAAGTTTTAGCTGGTATATTTGTTTCAGAGCATAAAATCTTGAGCATTATAACCAGGAGTTGTTACTTAAGGAACAATAGAAATCATATCCAACAAATTCATCTGGCCAAAATTTTATTTTATATACAATTCTATGAAAATCCTATAGATTTCTACATGAAATACAGTTGTGACAACTAAGAATAAATGGATCACTAATGAGAAAGAACCTGCTTCCATTGATAATTTGGCTTATCATATACAAAATGTCTAATGAAATCTTGTTTTTTAAGTTACTAACAATACTATGTTAATGTTTCCTTCTAATATTTCATTTGTGTGGCTCCCAAGTAAAATCTCTACCTTCCAGCTAGAAGCTAGAAGAGAAGACCTTTTTTATGAAAAACATTATTTTTTTCCCCCAGGGGCCCTAACTTTTCAAAATTAGTGGCAGTGCTTCAAAACAAAATACTGATTCACGTCTACAGAGAGTGAACACTTCACAGAGATGAAGAACAGCACATGAACTTCAATGTGCATAAACAACATCGAATTGAGCTTCTTGTTAAAACTGAAGTTTGACTTAGTTGTTTAGGGTGGCACCTGAAATCTGCATTTTCAGTAAGACTAGTATTTGAATCATTCATAACTAAACATTAAATCGTTCATTGTCAATGCATATAAAACATAAGTACAAATTCATGATGGAGGCCCCACATTGCAACATAAACTAAAATAAATTTTAGCCTAAGCAGGTCTGACACAGCTTTTGTATCCTCACAACTGTCATTATAAAAATTTTATCCTTTATTCAATATTCATGCTTAACTGTATTGAACACCTCCAGGGATTTGTCGCCATTTAAATTATTCCTTGTGGCTCATAAACCGTGAATATCAATTTTCACAAGTACATCATGGGTCAGGGGCAATCCTAAAAGGGTGAAGGAAAAGAAGGTTTGTGAGCAGTGAAAGAAACAATTAATCCCAGAAAGAAGACCCACATTTCCTCTTTCACACAATAACCTAGGGCAGAAGACTCACTGCATTGTGAAATTAATTGTTTGTTCACATACAAAGGTTTAAAGATCTGATTTTGTTGTAATGACATTAGATATATTTGTCACGCAAATCTTCATAATTAGTCTCATAAATTCTTTGATGCGTTGTCATGAGTTTTAGTTAATAAATTCATATTATAGGCTACAAATTGACATGTACATCTTAACTTCCAGTTGTCCCTCATTAAAAATATTCAAAGATATTTTGTAAAGGAAAAAATTATGTGCAGATGTGACTATGGACTAAAGACAAACTAACACAAAATCCTTGCCCTCCATAAGCTTTGAGGTGTTTCAAGACATGGTCCATAACTTTAAACAAGGAACAAGGCTGCTGTGAGGCAGTGTGTGCTGGTGTGGAGGAGTGAGAGATAAATACAGGAAAGTACTATGAAACCTGCAACATCCAGTTCATAACGTGAGGTCACCTCTACTCTAGCAGTAAGGAAGACATTCCATGTTGGGAAGAAGGGTGGGAGATTGATGGGGAGGGTGGGCATAACTTACAGGGCTTCATTTGAGGGAAATGAGGAGGAACATTAGGAGCACAACTTCACATTCCTGCTAACATTAGCCTTGGTTTTTGTTCTTTCAACATATACTATTGAAAGAGATTAACTAAAGAACTTACATGCATATATCATAACCCATGGACACAGACAATGGTGTGGTGAAGACCTGGGGAGGGGGTGGGACTGGGGCAGAGAGGGCCAACAGGGGGAAAAATGGGGGACATCTGTAATAATTTCAAAAATAAAGATAAATTCTAAAAAAAGTCTATCTGAACAATAAGGACATAGGGATCTGTAAAAATGTAGGCCCTACTTTTGAAAAATTTTAATTTTATCTAACAAATAGAATGGAGTCATTGTGGATACAAGGAGTTGTGCATATCACTATTCCCAAAGTATCGCTTTCAATGTTTTGAAAAAGGTGAATAGATGTTTACACACACACATATTTCCCTTATGTAATTGATTAAATGTTGGCTGTGTCATTGAAGGATTGACAGGGTCTAAGACCTAAATATAAATTGTTAGGAGTGTTATTTATTGATCAGTAAAATTGAGCATCTGTCAAATGAATCACTTGACTATTTTTTTTTCAAACTGGATGCTTGAATGATTTAATCAATTTGAAAAATTTTGTAAATCATCTTAAGTTTTGGATGTCATTCTTAATAATAATGGCACATGAATAACCTCTTATTTTGAACACTGAGTAGCATTGTTTGGTTGGGGACTGACAAGCCTGATATATTATTTATCTCTTTATTTGGCTATTTTATTTATACATTCAATTAACAATGGTGTTTCCCCATCATCACTCTAAAAAAATGACAAAAGGAAGTAGCATCAAATTCCAGCCCCTCTTTTGTGTTATTTAGGCAACGCAAGCAAAACAACTAACTGAGAAATGGGTTAAAAAGGTCAAAAGTACTCCAACAGGATTTTCATTTCAAGTGGGCCTTCTATCTGTGTCATTCCTTCCTACACTACGATTAATGAATTGGTGTGGGTTTTATACTGACAAAACTGTAAGTTTCCAGAATAAATAATTTCCCAATGATGTATGGACATCACCTTTTCATAAGTCCAAACTATCAAAGCTATTAAACAATTCAGTTATTTTAAGTTTTATATAAAAGCACATTCACTTTCTCATTGCCAACTCATTTATTACATCAATACAAAGCAGGTTATCTTTGCCATACTTTTGGCTTTTCCCAAAATGCATGCTTAAAATAATTTCTTATGCATAATGAAAACAATTTTTAGGTATGGAATTCTTTTATTCAGGGTCTCAATACAGATTTCCAAAGAACCACAAAACCCAAAACTCAACATCCAGATGTCCAAATTGCAAGACTCTATGAAGTCACAGTAAATTATCTAGTCTGAAAAAAAGGTGAAGATGACCGATATACAAATGATAGGTTCCCCATTAGTTGCCTGGTGGAGAGCAGTGGTATGAAAGGTACTTGTAGGTTTTGTAATAGGCTGTCCTCTTGTGGAGGAGTCAATGGGTTAAGAAGAAAAGGCAAACACCAAGAATACCCCTTTATCTTGGTAGAAATGTGTAGAGGAAATGGGTTCATGTGTGCCTCTGATTTCTTGCACATGAATCTGGTTCTTATGAGTTCAACTAACCCAAGTTCCTGGTTTAACTGCTGCCTGCCAGATTAGGTACTAATCTCAGTCCTTCAGCTTTCACAGAATCCATCAGCCTGCATTCCACCTGTGTTTTTATCCACCCTACCTGCTCATATCTCTACTTATCCTCTTGGTTTGGAAGATTAATTAGCTACCTTCAAATGGCATTTTTGTTTGTTTGTTTATTTGTGTGTTTTGTGGTGTGTGTTTTTGTGGGGTGCTTTGGCCCCTCTCTTTGGGACATAATTGTTTGGAAATGCTGATCTCTTGCCAGAGGGTCTGTCATTCTTTCCAGAATATTTTTCCTCAATCCTATCGGCCCTTTCCTTCAGCTGTGTTCTGCTGGGAATGAGGAATCTATCCAGATACCACTATGCTGTTTATTTTTATGTGAAACCAGAGCAAGTCACAATAATAGCTTCTTTGTTATATCCAACATAATAGTCTATAATTCTGCTAAAATGCCAAATTATTTCCCATACAAATCAACAACTATTCATGACTAAAATAGAAATATAATATGAATACAATCAACACAAAATTATCTGTAAAACACTAATATAATTTTTGTAAACTTGGGAGGTAATTTTCATACCTTTTAAACATGACAAGTAGAGAAAACATTTGATTTTCACACAAATATGTAAGCAAAATATTCATCTTGTAGTAGCTCTGTTTATAATTCCTATCTATAAAATTAAAGCCCATCACCATCTTCCATGCAATGAAAAGGAAGGGTCAATATGAGGTTGTATTTTCAACAGACACAATTAATTCTATATTTTCTTGCTTTACTAAAACAAAGTAACACAACAGATAGCTCAACACAGATTGTGCAACATTGGCAAATCCTTCTATAGTCTGATTTGGTTGACTGTTGTTACTATTTTGGGTTAAAATGTCACCCCCTTATCCCCAAAATATGTTTAATTTCTAATCCCAAGTACCTCAAAACATGAGCTTATTTGGAAATAGGGTCATTGCAAATGTAATGTCATGATGAGCTCGTTCTAGAGTAGGGTTAGTCCCTGATCCAGCATGACCATCACAGATGGCCATGTAAAGACACAGACCCACAGGGGGAATGCCACGTGCAGGCAGAGGATTGGAGTGATGGATCAATCTGCAAGGCAAAGAACAGACAGCACTACCAGAGCTGGAAGAGAGACTGAACAGACTATTCAGAGTCCTCAGAAAGAATCACCTCTGCACACAACTTGATTTGGGACTTCTACTCTTCAGGACTGTGAAAGAATACATACACTCTGTTGTTTTAAGCTACCCACCTTGTGATACTTTGTTACAGCAGCATTAGGAGACTACTATATTATTTAATACAGTTAATAAAGGAGGTTCAACAGGGAAACATATAGTTCAGTCACAGAAGCAAACCACAAGTATGTCAGGATTTTCAGCCTTTACCCCAAATCTAATCCTATCTAATACAAGAATAATATGCAAATTGACCATCACTCCAACACACAAAATGGCCAGCAGGGGAGGGCAGTTGTGGGCGATCAGGCCAGCAGGGGAGGGCGGTTGTGGGGGACCAGGCCTGCAGAGGAGGATAGTTTGGGAGGACCAGCCCTGCAGGGGAGGGCAGTTGGGGGCAACCAGGCCTGCAGGGGAGGGCAGTTAGGGGTGACCAGTCCAGCAGGGGAGGGCAGTTAGGGGCAATTGGGCCAGCAGGGGAGGGCAGTTAGGGGGACCAGGCTGGCAAGGGAAGGAAGTTAGGGGTGAGTGGGCCAGCAGGGAAGGGCAGTTGGGGGGGACAAGGCCTGCAGGGGAGGGCAGGTGGGGGGACCAGGCCTGCACGGAAGGGCAGTTGGGGGGGACTAGGCTGGCAAGGGAGGGCAGTTAGGGGTGACTGGGCCAGCAGGGTAGGGCAGTTGGGGCAACCAGGCCTGCAGGAAGGACAGTTAGGGGAGACCATGCTGGCAGGGGGTGCAGTTAGGGGCAATCGGGCTGGCAGGGGAGAAGTAAGGTGTCGATCAGGCTGGCAGGGGAGTGGTTAGGGGGTGATCAGGCTGGCAGGCAGAAGCAGTTAGGGCAAGCAGGCAGGCAGGCAGGTGAGCAGTTGGGAGCCAGCAGTCCTGGATTGTGAGAGGGCAGATGGACATCCCTCAAGGGGTTCCAGATTGGAGAGGGTGCAGGCTGAGCTGAGGGACACCCCCCTGCACAAATTTCGTGCACCAGGCCTCTAGTATAATAATAGAGGAATATGCAAATTAGCTGTGATGCTGTAAAGTCACAACTGATCTACAAGTAGCAGAGAGCTACAGGAGGACAGGGCAGCGAGCTAAGAGCAGGGAGAGCTACAGGAGGGCGGAGCAGCAAGCTACAAGAGGTGGAGAGCTACAGGAAAGCAGGGCAGTGAGCCAAGAGCAGGGAGAGCTACAGGAGGGCAGGGCAGCGAGCTAAGAGCAGGGAGAGCTACAGGAAGGCAGGACAGCAAGCTACAAGTGGCAGAGAGCTACCAGCGGCAGTGGGCAGGGTGGCCAGCTGAGGCAAGTGACAGCAAGCTACTCGCGCACAGATTCGTGCACAGGGCTACTAGTACACATATAAGTATACATATGCTTACATATAAATATGTGTGTATATAGTCACTGCCTAAAGGTAAATTGTTGGGGAGCACGTGAGACTTGATTGGAAAGTTTGTAAGGGGGACATTGTGAGAAAAGGGAAGTGTGCGGCTGCCTGCCTAGTTTACCAGAATTTGGACTTAGGGATGACAGGTGCCCCTAATTATTCCTTGACCTTTCCAAACAGGTCTGTGCACATGAAGACCCCCAGGTGTTTACTGGTATCCTTATGCCTAATCTTTGGATGCCCTTGCCTTGAGGACAATGCAAACACATGTGTCCTCCCAAGATTGCTCACCCTACTGATTGTATCTAAAAGATAAACTTTATCTCAAACTGCTATTACAATAAAAGGCTAATGAGGCAGGCAATCGAGGCTGCTTGGTCCCTTGAGCCAGGCAACCCCTTAGCCCTTTCTTTCACAGTGAAACTGTGTCAGAGTTATCTGTTCATCTGTCGTTCAGGGGCTGCTGGTCAGCCCTAGCAGTAAATCTCTTTTTTTCCAATTACATACATTTGATATTTACACATATATGTGTGCATAACAAACTGAACTATAGTAGCCCTGAGGAGGAGGAAAAACTAGTCCTCTGGAGATCGAGAAAGGAATATTTGCCCTGGCTGGTTATCTTAGTGGTTAGAGTGTCAGCCTGCAGACCAAAGGGTCACAGGTTCAATTCCCGGTCAAGGGCACGTACCTGGGTTGCAGGTTCGATTCCTGGCCCCAGTCTGGGGCTCTGGCGGGAGGCAACCAATACATGCGTCTCTGTCACATAGATGTTTCTTTTTCTCTCCCCCTCCCTTCCACTCTTTCTAAAAATCAGTAGAAAAGAAATATCCTCAGGTGAGATAGAAAGAAGAATGGAAGAAAGGAAGGAAGGAAGGAAGGAAGGAAGGAATTTTCAAGTCAGTGAGATGCTTGTTGGGCAAGAGAATAGAAAGGGTGAACAAATGAAAGAAGAATGTGCATAAAGGAAGGGCACTTTACCTCTTGGTTGGTCCTGGATAGTCCCAGTTTATGCCTGTTGTATGAACTTGTGAAATTTCCCCCTCCATTCTCAAAAATGTTCTGGTTTCATAATGAATTATATTTTTACAGAACAAATTATCTAAAAATACAATTTCCAGTAATTCTTTGTACCCTAACTATTCTTATCTTCGGCAAGTGACTTTATAAAATGTGAAGTGTGATGTCCTAGTCTTTCTCTCAAGGTCAGCTATAAAATAAAAATGACATGAAAAAGGTGAACATGCTTTCAAAGTTATAAATATGGTTCAAACGCCAGACATTTTTATCACAATTGAAGCAAAATATTAGCACTCCAGCTACAGGATACTGTTTTCTTCTTAAATCTTTGTCTTCTTTTACAGATTATACCAATTGTAACTTGTATTTTTTGTGGCCATTGCAATATGCTCCTGACCTAATTATTTTGCACTAGTAATTGCCTGTGATTTGCTCCAATTAAGGAAGAAGAGAGAGAAGAAAGGAGCTAATATTTACTGAAAGCCTACATCGTTATAAGCACTAAGCCAGGTACCTGACATATATTATGACAGTAATTATTGTCATTTATTAGATTTTCACTATATACTAAGAAGCTTGCATAGATTAGAACATTTAATGCTCATCATTAAATGGTTATAATAATCATTATAAATAAGGAAGTGGGGTCCAACACATCAAGTAATATATCTCTGTATATGACATCAGTTTCAAAATGCCTGATTCCAGGGACAGTTCTATTCTTTTGAGCTATGTGAACTTGGACAAATCACTTAACATCTCTGTGCTATTTACTCATCTGCACAATAGTCATTATCATAAATCTACCACATGAGGTATAAGGAACATTCATTTAATATATAGGCTGAAAAATCCCTAGTACATAATAAGTGCTCTGTAAATGTCAGTGATGGCAGCATGCTACCCCTGTCATTACTGCTATAATTATTATTATTGTAAACAGCATTATTATTATGTATCCAAGGGCACACAACCAATAAATGTAAAGTTCAAATTTAGGTGTTTTGAGCACTGACCCATTTAGTCAAACAACAGCTATTTATTTAGTGTGTCCTATGGTGCCAGTAATAAATGAGATCAACCTTTATAGTATATATAAAATCTATAAATATGCCTATATCTATGTATCTAAGTATGTATGTATTTATCTATCACAGTGACAGAGAAAGAGGCAGAAAGGCCTAGAGACCTTAACTTCAAAGTCTAGTACAGAATTCTGATGAAGGGACTTTGTCTCATCTAGGTGACAGTAATGTAAGAAAAATAAAGAGAAAATCAAGTACATTTAACTTCTTACAACCAGCACCCCAAAATTACGGTGATTGTGCCAAAATGGCCATTCTGTGTTGTCAAACCCTTTAGAGAGTTATATTTGACTATTAATTTTCCAGCCATTGGACTGAAAGAACTAGTACAGATTATAAAATGACTATAACTCAAAAGTAGTTAATGCATGGAGGACATCTAGTCCCTGCTTTTCAAGACTGGATGCTCTTATTGATGTAGCTAGTGATTTTAGTTTCAAAGGGCTCTATCAGAAAAAAAAAAAAGTAAAGCTAATTATTATGATAGCTGGAAGTACAGGGTGGGGCAAAGTAAGTTTACAGCTATGAGTACACTAAACACAGTTAGCTTTTGTATTATTAATTATTGTTTTACTAATATTTTCCATACTAACCACTATAAACCCACTTTTGTCCCACCCTCTACAAGAGCACATAGTAGGTGTACATCTCCCAATCTAGGAGTCTTATAAGTTTATATCTAAAAGTTAAGTTGGAAGTTAACCATATAAGGGGTGGGGGGACAATTGTCCCAACCAATGGAAACAATGTGGAAGTGAGAATATGAATGGGGAAAGGAAAGACTGTGTGTGTGCCTGCAGAGCACGTTTCAAGATGAGTTAGAGAAAAATCAAACAGCATGGGCAGGAGCCATATCACGAAAGTCTTACAGAGTGGTGATTGCCAGAGGCTGGGGGACAGAGGGAAGGAGAAGTTGTCTAATGGGCACACAGTTTCAATGTAGAAGGATTTTTTAAAAAGTTCTGTAGATCTGTTGTGCAACAATGTGAATATACTTGACACTACTGAACTGTACACTTAAAAATGGCTAAGAAGGTAAATTTTACCACAATTAAAAATAAAACACTTATTTCTGAAGAGTCTTTTACATTTTCTTAAAGATACAATTATATCTGAAGGTCAATAAGAAACTACTGCAAGGTGTATTTTTAATAAATTTATTGAGGTGACATGGGTTAATAAAATTATGTAGGTTTCAGATGTACAATTCTATAATACATCATCTGTATATTGCATTGTGTGTTCACTACACCAAGTCAGGTCTCTTTCCATCACAAGGTTTTTAGAAAGGAAATTGAGGCAAGAAAAGTAATTACAGATTTTTCCAACACACTGGATATCAGCCTTTGCAGATACTGCAAAGAATAACAATGAGCACACATGTTTTGATACTTTTTCTGGCATCCAATAAATCATTGAAACCATTTTCATATATTTTGTAAAATCTTTGAAATATTAACACAACAGAAATGGAAAACTGTGAAAATCAATATTCTATACAAATAAGAGATATCCAGTTAAACTGCTCTTAACCTCCTCCTCCTCCTCCCCCAAGAATCAGTCACCAATTAGACCTCAATGGATAAAAATAACAATTCCAGTAAATTAAGTATCACTAGATGCCATCCTCTATACAATGTCCACTTATAGCCTTAAACCATTATTTAGTTGTACTGTTATTATTTCCTCCACACTAAATCACTGGTTCTCACATAATGTACTTTCAGAACACCTGAGATCTATACTGAAGTTTTCCATACTGAAATTATGTTGGGGAGCACAAGAGACTTGGTGGAAAGTTGTAAGAAGGACATTCTGAGAAAAGGGAAGTGTGTGGAAGGCCGCCTGCCCTGTTTATCGGAATCCTGACTTAGGGAGACTTAGGGAAGTGTAGAAGGCGGTGCCCCTAATTATTCCTTGACCTTTCAAATAAGTCTGTGTGCATATGCAGACCCTGGGGTGTTTACTGGAATCCTTATGCTTAATCCGTGGATGCCCCTGCCTAGAAGACAGTGTAAACACATGTGTCCTCCCAAGATTACTCACCCTACTGATTGTATCTAAAGATAAAAATTCCAATAAAGGCCTAAGGAGGCAGGCAATAGAGGCTGCTCTGGCCACTAGAGCTGGGCAAGCCCCTTAGCCCCCTCTCTTTCACAGTCAAACTGTGTCTGAGTAATCTGTTCATCCGTAGTTCAAGGGCTGCTGGTCAGGCCCACAAAATTAAAAGAAGAAAAAAAAAAAGCAGGCCTTTCCAATTCATTAAGAAGAAAAACAGTAGATAAGATTGCTTCCATTTTAAATGTCCTTCATAAATATTTCTTAAAGCTCTGGGACCTGTTTCTACTTGTCAAACACCATTTATAAAAGAGCATCAAACAGATATTGCTAGAAAATAAAGAAAACATTTTTTAAAAACTTAGAAACTGATTTTTGTCATTGACATGTGTACTTATGATTACAGTGGTATTACCAGGATTTATAATAAACACATTCTACTAGTAAAATACTTACTATTTTGTATCATCGAAGTAATGAGGTATCCAGCCATCTGAATGAGTTTTCCCAGCACAGGCCAAAGGTGTACCTCACTCCATCATCAGCGGCCCGTCCCTCTGGCACCCTACCCTAAGTGTGATATCTACCACCTTCTTCCTCCTGTTTGGCAGTATATATTTAATTGGTATCATAATCTTGGCAGTTTGTTCTTCATCTTTTCAGTTTGGTCTTCACGTCTTTCTATTCCATGAACTCTGGGAAAGCCTGTCAGGAAGCTTACGATGAAGTACCATAATAACATCAAGAAAATTTTCCCACTATGGTGACACCTTTGTTTTATTTCCCACTTCTCTCAGCTGAAATGGAAATATTATGGAAATGGGCATGTTATGAGAGGAGCTAGATGGCAAAAATACTGCAAAATCATGAGGCTAAGCTTTATTATATATATACTAGAGGCCTGGTGCACAAAATTTGTGCATGGGGGAAGGGGGTGTCCCTCAGCCTGGCCTGCACCCTCTCACAATCCAGGAACCCTCGGGGGATGTACGACTGTTGGTTTAGGCCCAATCCGATGGGACCGCTGGCTCCTAAATGCTCGCATGCCTGTCTAATCACCCCTAACCACTTGCCTGCCTGTCTGCCTGCCTGATTGTCCCCAACCACTTGCCTGCCTGCCTGATTGCCCCTAACCACCTCTGCCTGCCTGCCTGATCACCCTTAACCACTCTGCCTGCCTGATTACCCTTAACCACTCTGCCTGCCTGTCTGATGCCCCTAACTGCTCACCTGCCTGCCTGATGCCCCTAAATGCTTGCCTGCCTGACTGCCTAATCACCCCTAACCACCTCTGCCTCTGCCCCTGCCGCCGCACTTGGTCTGGAATGACATCCGGAATGATGACTGGACAGTCATTTGGCAGTCCAGTCTAATTAGCATATTATGCTTTTATTATTATAGACTAGAGGTCCGATGCACGGATTCATGCACCATGGGGTCCCTCGGCCTGGCCTGTGGGGATCAGGCCAAAACTGGCTCTCTGACATCCCCCAAGGGGTCCCGGATTGTGAGAGGGTGCAAGTCAGGCCCAGGGACCCCACTGGTGCATGACTGGGGCCATGGAGGGACCATGGGAGAGCTCCAGGGCGTGTCTGGCCAGTCTCGCCCAGTCCCAATCAGCTGGACCCCAGCAGCAAGCTAACCTACCCATCAGAGTTTCTTCCCCCTGGTGGTCAGTGAACATTATAGCAACTGGTCGAATGGTCAAACAGGCGGACACTTAGCATATTAGGCTTTTATTATATAGGATTATTGTGTGTGTGTGTGTAGTCTATAAATATGCCTATATCTATGTCTATCCATCCATCCATCTATCATCTATTTATCATCTATCCATCTACCTACCTACCTATCTGAGAGAGAGAGAGAGAGAGAGAGAGAGAGAGAGAGAGAGAGAGAGAGAGAGAACAAAAAGATCTAGAGTCCTTGACATGAATGTCTGGTATAGAATTCTAATGAAGGGACTTGTTCTCATCTAGGTGACAGTTATGTAAGAAAGAAAAATCAAGTACATTTCACTTCTTATAACAAGCTTCTAAAAATTACTGTTTATATAAAAATGGGCTATTCTGTGTTGTCAAGTGTAAAGCATAATAACTAATACTGAGAAATCTCTTCTATCACAAGAATATTCATCAAATGACCAAGATCTGTAAAATCAATGGAAACAGTGCAAAATACTCAGCTCAGTGATGGATTAGGTAAGGACATACTTTAGTAAAGTTTACAATTCCTCAAGCTAAATATTCTGTGTTGAGATCAACTGTATATTTTCAAGTCAAGCCCTTTGAAGAGCTAAGTTTGTATTGAAAGAATACCAATTATAAAGTCATTTATCTTACCACTCGGGACTAGTTTATTCATGGAGGACATCTAGTCCCTGCTTTAAGTCAGTACAAATTACTGCATCCTTCATAACTCTCTAAAACAAGAGCTACTCTTCACCCACTGAGCGATATCTAGTAGACATATTTGCAACTTCTCTAAATGAGAGTTACGACTGAATGAAAAGAAAATATGTTTCTAGGATTAGAATACCACAGAAATCCCCACCACCACATGCACTGAAATATCACAACTTCATTTTTCAGCTTTGTTGTGCTAATTGCAATTTACAGATTTTTCCTTGCTCCACAAATGTTCCACAAGCCATAAATACCCATTTCCAAAGAGCTGGGTATCACCAGAATCTGTTCTGAATAAACCCAGTCCAATGGGGTTTCTAAATTTCTCCTAAAAACATCTATCTAACAACAAAATTCCAAGGATCAGTATATCAGGTTGATGTGGATTGGACAGTATAGTTTGTTATATAAATAATAGCACACTAAAGTGTCTGTCATCTTATCTTGATTAGTTATTAGAGCTTAGCATAGAAATGCACAAACCCATTTACATAATAATTAGTTGCAATTACATGTGTATGTATATAAATGTGCATGTCTGTGTGTATATATATACACAGACAAAGTAACACTAAGGATAGATTTTTAAAATAAAAATGGGTTTAATAATGCAGACAGATTTAAAACATAAATTGAATGGTCTCTCATGAGACCATTAATAAATAGAATTCCTGCCCACTCACTCTTTATATTCATAATAAATGAAAAATAGAGGCCTTGATTGTATCACTTATAAAACCTGGTTTTAATGAATAGTCCTGAAATATCACTTTAGTTTATTTAAACCTACTAAGGTATTAATATTTAAACTAATAAACATTACTTAGATTTGCAAGCATTAAAAAGAATGAAATATTTAGAGAATACATATTATTAAACCTTCATAAATATTAGAGAAACATGTTTATGACAAATCACATCCTTTAGGGGTCTAACCAACAAGCTGATTTAAATTCCTCTTTCTAGGTCACATTACTGTCCTTTTAAAAAACAGAGATATGCTTTATCCCTGGCCAGGTAGCTCAATTGGTTAGAGCATCGTCCTGAGATGCCAAGGTGGGCTCAATCTCCATTCACGTTGCACACATGAAGCATCAATGAATGCATCAATAAGTGAAACAACAAATTAATGACTCTCTCTCTCTCTCTCTCTCTCTCTCTCTCTCTCTCTCTCTCTCTCTCTCTCTCTCTTTGTTGTTTTTCTTAGCTCATTGTAAAAATAAAAAAAAGAGAAAGAAGAGAATGACCATCCATAATAGCTTCATCAGAGGCTACCACTGCTTACATTTGATGATTATCCTTCATGTTGAGTTAGGAGGTGAGTGTAATTGGATATTAGGAGGTGCTGTAATTGGATATGTGATATAGGTGCAGCTATAATGAGCCTTTCTGCAGTCCCCATTCCCTTTCTACTGGAGGCGACTGTGGCTAATGGCCACCTGAGCACCTTAGATTTACTGAGGGCAGTGTTAGAAAGATGAATCTGCATCATCCCTAGTGACCAAGTCAATAAAAGAGGCATCTTTCATACGACGCAAACAATGACTTAGCAGATGTGTTAGAAATGCTGCTTTACAAATGAGTAAGTCTTAGGTAACAATGTGCTAACCAAACATTTCCTTTTGAAATAAAGTGAAAATCAGACAAAGAAAATGCATGCTCAGGTCATTAAAAATTAATTTTCTTTAAAGTGAAATTTTATTACAAAACAAAAATGCAGGCCTATTAGCATTAATAATGATAGGAGAAATATGCATTGAAATCTCAGTTAATTTGCTGTCTCAGCTACTATTTGGATTAATATGTTTAATCAATACATATTTAAATAGATGGGTTGAGTGTCAAACACTATTTTTTTTTATTGATTTCAGAGAAGAAGGGAGAGAGAAAGAGATAGAAACATCAATGATGAGAGAGAATCAATCGGCTGCCTCCTGCACAACCCCTACTATGGGTCGAGCTTGCAACCCAGATATGTGCCCTTGAACAGAATTGAACCCAGGACCCTTTAGTCCGCAGGCCAATGCTCTATCCACTGAGCCAAACCAGCTAGGACAACACTGTCTTTTATATGAAAGGATATATATGAAAGGATATACATCTATATATGGAAAACAAAAGAAAAGTCTTTCATAATATGAAGATATTGATACCTTTGTGATAATTATTATTATTTTAATTCTCACCCAAAGATATGTGTACTGATTTTCAGAGAGAAGGCTAGAGAGGAAGAGAGAGAAAGAGAAAGAGAGAGAGAGAGAATCATTGATGTCAGAAAGAAATATTGATCAGTTGCCTCCTGAATGCTACCTGACCAGGGATCAAATTCACAACCTAGGTATGTGCCCTGACCTGAATTGAAACGCAAGGTATTGATGTGCAGGATGATATTCCAACCAACTGAGCCACCAGTTAAAGCAACATTCAAAGAGTGCTGATTCAACTTAAAATATAAGGCCAATTTTACTAAAATAAATGTTATGTAACAAAATAAATTGCAAATTAACATATAGTTATTTCATGTAATCACTTAGAAACAGTTCATTTAAAGGCGGAGAAAGGGATTTGTGCCCCATTCTTTGTTGTAATAGCATCTGGTCTATAAAAATAATCAATTAAAAGCAAATAAGTATAAGCAAATTAATTTTTATTTTCATATTACAGAAAAGGCCCCAAACTGACTCAGTGTTATTTTATTTTATTTTATTTTATATTATGGCTAAAGGAAGCAGAAAACTGACAACAGAAAGAATTAGAAATGTGGGGGGAGGGGAACAAAAGAGTAAGAGAGTCCGGGGGAAATGCAACAGAAAAGGAGAAAAATAGAGATAAAGAAAGATTCACATGGAGAAAATGATAAAGAAGTACCTCATGGTGTGTTTTTCTCAGAAATGAAATGAATATTATGGGTGCAGAAACAGATACAAAAAATAACAAAATGGACTTCCACACCGTGTAACCTTTATGGTAGTTTTTCTAAAGTTAAAGACACAATGTGATTGGATGAGTAAATATGGCTTGGCATTTCCTGTTACTTAACTCCATGGCCGAATGAAATGCAGTCAAGGGCCCAGGATTCCCTCTCCCTGCCATCCATCCAAGTATAATTGGGCAGCAGAGGCGGAGTCTAGCCCTGCATTGTTGTTTTGTAGCAATAACTGGTTATTAAATGCTATTCCAGTGTCCTTAAACCCTCTATAACGCCTTACAAGATTTAGTTTCATGGTCCACATCTAGAATATTACAGAAGATCACATATCTACATATAAATTAAGGGACAAGTGCATTCCTTCTGAGAACTATCCTAGAATTGCATTAGTACCTTCAAGTTAGGGAGAATATCAACTGTATTGTGTGCTTTCATGTAAAACAGTGTGAGTTATATGGGTGCTGCTAAAGGTCATTTCATGCAAATCATGTCAATACATACATTCATTTGTATGCATGTAGGTATAACTCCGTAATTGCCATTTATAATAGAATTTGTATGTTTACATATGATAGCATGTCCTGCTGTAGCAAATACTTTAAGGCATTGGTAAATCTTTATAGAGTGTTTTCTCATTTTCATGCTTCTATATAAGGAGGTATTTTTAAAGAGTGGGGAGGCATGCATAATGAGAGAGACACTGGGCTTCAATTTCTGACATAGACTTCAAAGTACCAGGGTTTCACAAGTAAATAATACAGACTCTCTTACCCAATGATCCTTCTATCCCTTTCAAGACATTATCAAATTATGTGTCTTAAAAGTGCAGGGTTTACCAACAGCCTGCCTGAAAGTTGCCTTGTGTAATTAGGAGGATATGTTAATGGCCTGGGTGAAATCTCAATGGGAGCATTGTAAAACTTCTTTTGATGGCTCTGTTCTCTCTGACTTTGACTAGTCAATTAAATCTTTAATGACCTAACCTTTAATTTTTCTCCTCCCTGTTTAAAGAACTTGTTGATTTCCTTTTTCACTGTATCTTCTTTGCTTCTGAAAATTCTTTGGCTGCATTCTTGGTTTTGCCCTAAATTTCACTTGACTTTTAGCAGTCCTTGCAGTCATTTGTCTTCTTCCTTGTGAAGACTAAGGGATCTTGGGTAAGCACCTTACTAAAAATCATTTGATGTGTATACTTTCTTTGCAAAAGGACAAGAAACAATTTCATTTGACAATGTACTTCTAAAACATCTAATATTGTATCTTGCAATTTAGATTTGCATTGCATTAGTGATTAAAGTTCAAATGTCTGGTTGACCCGGTCTAATTAGCATATTACCCTTTTATTATTATAGATATTTTCAAACCCCAAATTTTAGATTGGTTTGAGAACATATCCTATCTAATAATAGACAAACATGGTAATTGACCGTACCTTCGCTATGCCTCCTATTGGCTAATCAGAGAGATAGGCAAATTAACCGCCAACAAAGATGGCGGTTAGTTTGCATACGTAGGTGTGAAGCGGCAAAGTGAAGACTGAAGGCGGCTCCGGACGGAGCAGCGAAAGCTTGAAGGTGGCTCCGACCAGAGCGGAGGCCTGGGTCCCGGGTGCTGGAGGAAAACCGGTGCCAGCAGCCAGGGGAAGGGAAGGCCTATTGCATGAATCTTTTCGTGCAACAGGCCTCTAGTTTTTATATAAAGTTGTTTTAGTATATTATAAATACTTGGATTTTGAAGAAACATGTAAATATATTTTAGAAGGTTTATAATTATAATTAATATATAACATATACAATAGCTATCAAGTATATTGGAGGCCATTACACACACACACACACACACACACACACAGAAATGGCAGGCTCAAAATGGGATCATATTATAAGCCCACCAAGACTTGATACCTAATTTAATTGCATTGCATCCACCCCCAGGAAAGCAGTCTTAACTGCTCAGTCTGGAATTTTCTGGTTAGCACCTATGAGGTAATTACACCATAGGCATTTCCATCCCCCAAAGGAAGATGAGATAATCCTCCTAAAATTGATCCCTTTCTCTCCCAAAAGGTTATGACCCTGACTGAAACAATGATATTTTGTTTGTATGCTTATTTGTTTGTAACTTCCTTGTGCAACCTCTAAAATCATTTCCCTTTCTGTCGCCTTTAGGAGCCCCTTTCTACTTGCTAGAAGAGATGCTGCTCAATTCATGAATTGTTCAATAAAGTCAGTAGGTCTTTAAAAGATACTTCATTGCATTTTTGTTAGTAAACAACATATATATAACATATTACTATATATTAGAAAGCACTGTGAATGAATATTGTGGTAGGTGGACTATTTGGCTGATCTATTTATGCATTCTGGAGTTTCCTCTCTAATAAAGAGGGGATATGCTAATTGACTGCCACACCCTTACAATATGGCGACACCCACAGTCACAAGATGGCGGCACCCAGTCCCCTCAGCCCCACCTCATCCAGCCTCAGTCCCACAGTCCCCTCAGCCCCGCCTCACCCAGTCCCCACAGCATCCGCCTCATCCAGTCTTAGTCTCCCAGGCCTCTCAGCCCTGCAGGAGAAGGCAGTTGGGGGCGATAGGGATGGCAGGGGAGGGCAGTTGGAAGTGATCGGGCCAGCAGGGGAGGGCAGTTGGTGACGATCATGCCATCAGGGGAGCAGTTAGGCATCAATCAGGCTGGCAAGGGAGTGGTTAGGGGGCAATCAGGCAGGCAGGCCAGCAGTTAGAAGCCAACAGTCCCGGATTGTGAGAGTGATGTCTGACTGCCGGTTTAGGCCCAATCCAGGCAGTCCAACATCCCCCTAGGGGCCCCAGATTGGAGAGGCTGCAGGCTGGGCTGAGGAATACCCCCCTGCCATGCATGACTTTCATGCACTGGGCCTCTAGTATGGAATAATTATCACAAGTAATATAGTCAGTATGTCCCCATTTTTCCTAGCACAAATAATATAGTCAGTATGTCCCCATAGTTTTGAGATAAATTCAATCTGAAACATAATTTCAGTGAGACCTTGGAGGTGTCACATAAAATGTTAATGTGAAAAAAATTCCTTATTAACAATGTAGGAAATACATCAGCAAAGGACAAATTAATCTGAAATTTGCAATATCATTTAAATAGCCTTTCCCAAAATATATTCAATGACAAAAGACATTCTGTGGTGAAATAGTCATGTGCTTTCCGATTAAATCTCGATTATTGGGGCATGATCTTGGATACTGACCTATTACAATAAAATCTCTGAGAACATGGGCCCTGTATGAGAGAAACACCTGATAACAACCTCTGAAAGCAGTGTTCTTTCCATTAAATACTCTTCTAAAAAATGTGACATTTGAAAATTATATACAAAATCGCTACCATTTGTGATTGCTCTTAGTTAAAAAATATTTAAATTTATAGAATAGAAAATTTCAGGATATACTTTATTACCTATTTCATTAAAAAAGTTTTCTTACATCTTGCCGAAACTGGTTTGGCTCAGTGGATAGAGCGTCGGCCTGCGGACTGGAAGGTCCCAGGTTCGATTCCGGTCAAGGGCATGTACCTGGGTTGCGGGCACATCCCCAGTGGGAGATGTGCAGGAGGCAGCTGATCGATGTTTCTCACTCATCGATGTTTCTAACTCCCTATCTCTCTCCCTTCCTCTCTGTAAAAAATCAATAAAATATATTTTTTTAAAAAAAAGTTTTCTTACATCTTTATTGAATGAACATTAAATGAGTATCTAAAATGTACATTGCAGATAGACCTAAAAAATTTAGAATGAATAAGTCACAGTTCATATTTTAAAGAGCTCAATTTCATCCAAAGATAAAACAAAAGTACTAGTTCTTAATTAAAGTTAACAGTATATTGGCCATATGTCTACAAAAGCTATTTAACTTGTGATATATATTTTATTCACATCTTTGACACAGCCGGCTTGTTCATATTCCTGATGGTTTATTTTCAATTTCCTCATCAAAAACAGGAGCTAGAACAAAGATAGCACCAGAAAATGTGAAACTATCTTGATATGCATCATAAATCATAGTTCAGCATTATAAATCATATTCATATAATAAGCTAGCTTAAAAATAAAGTTGAATGTGGCCTAATATCTTTGTTTAAAGCTACTATATGGCTATATCTTGAAGTTAATAGCAAAATAATTATGTTATTAGTTTATCATGGGGATAACTAAGAATTGTATTTTAATATTTCAGGGACTTGATGTTTTTTTACAGATATATTTTCTTGACTTTTTATTCTTGTCCTAACTATACCCCTCCATTTCTCAACAAATTTTCTGAAAAAAAAAAAAAATTAACCTTCAAAAATTTATCTTGTATTTAATAAAAGCATGTTTGTGTTTTAAGCTCTGTCTTTTCCTTATCAGTTAAAAATAAAATGTGTCACTATTTTGTACTAGGTTAAAATCAACTAGATTCTAAAGATTATTTTATGTTTTCAGTCCAGCTAAAACATTTTTCCCCTTAAATGACCAATTCCAAGTACTTTAAACAATTCATTATTAAATTAATTACTTAATGAAGTCATCCTGTTATGCTTGCATTCATCAACCATTAAATGAGTGTCTACTATGCTACAATAGTGAGCTTGAATATTCTTCCTCTTAATGAATGCAAAATGAGCAGTAATTCATTTCCATCATTTATTTCTCTTGACATTTCTAATGTATTTAAGAAGTAATTATGATTCAATTTATATGTGTGTATTTATGTGCACACTTGTGTTATAGAGCTCCAATTTTGTATGTTATGCCATTCATTTTGTTGAATGGTTTGCAAATATTAGCGAAAGCTCTTGTCCTTACTGGGGACTCTCATCAGACCCACTCTACTTTTAAATATGCTAGGAAAATAAAGTCCACATGCAATCACCACTGAATTCCAAAAGAAACTTCAACATTTCATTTGATTCCCCTAAGAAACTACAGCCACCAATTTTACAGTCAGAAATTCTATGTTCCTTTTTTAAAATCCTGACTAGATTAACTATTTTGGCCAAATAACAACCTTTCTCAGCCTAAATTTTTCATCAGTGAAATAAAGTTAAAAATACTTCTGACTTAACACTCAGTATATCATTTTGGTTTCCACATGCTCTATTATTTACTAATTCATCCAACAGATATTTGTCAAGTTCCTCTTATATGTAAGCCTTTGCTGCTAGGCAGGTTGGCTGGAGTTTTAGGAAAACAGTTCTTGCCTTTGCCCGCATGGAATCTATAGGAATGGATCACTATAAAAATAGCCATGCTCTGCTGGAGTTAAAGTTTTTCTCCAAGGAACAGCCAGAAATCACAATTTTTATAGACATTTCTTCCTCTTTTCAGTGTCAAGAGGAATATTTGTTATGACATAATATCTCTCTATATGTATATAGCTAGTACAATACATCTCAGAGGCTCTATCATACTACGGTTATTGATATAAATTCCCCTGTCTCCCCATTGACTTGCCAATTTCATTTGGGTGAGAAACACAAAGCTCTACTCTAAGCTAGGCAATATTTTAAGCTCTCACACATGTTATTTCATTTATTCTTTACAACAATATGATAAAGTATCATACCCAACATTTCAAATACAAGGGAACTGAAATTTGGAGAGGTTGAATCAGGCCTCTGGGATTAGCTAGGAAATGACAGCTAGGCTGCCATAACAAGTTGGCTCTTATGCACCTGGCCTATGATATAGCCCAATAGTGATATCCTATTAACACTGACATAGTAAATTATCCTAAAAGCAGTTGCCCTTGATTTTCTCACATGTCAACTATACAACTTGTTAGCCTTGTCAGCCAAAGAGAAGAAAGAAGAGTCATGGTTCATCAGCTATAGCTTCATGAAGCCATCAGGGGAGGAAAAAACATTAGCAAGTTGATCTAAATCTGGATCAAAGTCCTTTTTTGTTATTATTATTATTATTACTATTATTATTATTATCCACATTAGAAATATTGAACTTGAGAAACCCAGCAGGGTGGGAAGCAATATAAGAAAGTGATGAGTTGTCTCAGTTCTAAAGTCAGACAACCTGGGTTCAAATCCCATCTCCATCACTCACCAGCTAAGTGACATTGGATAATAGTCTTATCCTCTCTGTTCCTCAATTTCCTCATCTGTAAAAAGAGGCTAGTGATTGAACCTATATCACAGGGTTGTAGTGCAGATTAAATGAGAAACTGTACATAAACTGTTCTGACATATGGTAAGCTTTCAGTAATAATAGCATTATAGTCATTAACACATGAAGAATAGGGCATGGGTATATACTAGCATTACGTTGTAATGAGCACTATCACTAAACAATAGACTCATGAGCTCTTAGACTGCATTATCTCTTAACTTAGTAATTCATTTATTACATTATTTTCACAAGCATTTATTGGGTACCTACTGTGTGCCAAGAAACATGACAGAACTTATGAATACAAAACTGACTTGGAAACAGTTCCCTGAAAGATGCGACAGATTTTAGAATGAACAAAAATGTAAACAAAAACTTGAAATACCCTTGAAATGTACTTTGATGTTAAAAAAAAACATAGAAATTGTCTCAATTCAGTGATGGCCTAATAAAAAATAGCTAATGTCTGCTAATGCCTTCTTATGTCAGGTAATTTGTCTGACATGTGGTGTCTGACATGATTGTCACAGCATCCTCATGAGGAAAACATTATTATTGTCCCCATTTTAAGGTAAGAAAATTAAGGTTAAGAGAACATTTAATATTTGCCATATACATGTAACTAACAATTGAAGCAGCCACAAGTTTGCCTCATGAGCTCCATCGCTCTCTGGGGAAAAGCTGCAGTGAAAGAAAGACACACCACCAATGCCTTTCTAGGACAGAAATCTAATTTGATATAAGTTATAGGAAAGGAAGCACAAGAGAGAGGTTTTAAAATTTGGAGAAAATAAACTTTGAATGGTTCTTAACATTATATATATTTTATGGAATGTATATGTTTAATAAATTTAGAAACTATTCTTACAAAATGTTCCCAGAAAATGTTCTCCCTTGAGACTGTTAATGACATGCTTACTTTCTGTCTTGTTTAAATTGTCTAACTTATTTGCTTACAAATTATTTAATAGATTTAAATGGCACATTTTATGCCTTAAAGAACTGACTCCAAATGCCCAGAAGAAGGACACCCGAGCAAATGAAAGAACTTGTTGAAAAACACCCAGGGCTTTTTTAGGGTGACTGCATATTTAATAGGAGTGCACAGAGAGGCTTGGCTGCAAAAATGCCCCTTCAAACTTGGGCTGCATGAACAGAAACACAGGATTCAGAACAAAGGAAATAGCTGTCTCCTTTATTTCCTGGTGTGTGGAATGTATTTAGAACATCATGTTTAAATCTGGGCACCACCTTTTAAGAAGAAACTTAATTAGGGTGTGCTCAGAGGAGGAAAATCAGGACAGTGGAAAGTTAAAGTGATACCCTGTGAGGAGTGATTAAAGGAACTGGGAATATTGTACCTGTTGGACTGAATACCTAAAGAGGGAGGTGTACCACTGTAAAATTCACATGTTAAAATTATGATTGTAGAAGAGGAATGGAAACTGGAGCAGCTTTTGATGAATATTGATGTTTGATGAAGGCAGATTTCAGGACAGGGTTAAGATGGGAATGTGACATTTTAGTGGAGGGGTGAGTTGCCTATTTCTATAAGGATTTAAGTATAAATTTTCTGTAGGAGATGGAGATGAAGGCCACAAACCCTAAAGTCCCTTCCAACTTGCTGAATCCTCTTTCTTCTCTTCCCTCTCATTTGCCAGAATCAGCAAGGGCTCTGTGCAGCATCCTGTATCTCAGGAATTTTATTTATTTACTAGGGGCCCAGTGCACAAAGATTTGTGCACAGGAGGGGGTTTTGGGGGGGGTCCCTCAGCCCCAACCTGCAACCTCTCCAATCTGGGAGCCCCCAGGGGAGCCCTCTCCAATCCGGGAGTTTCTGTCTGTCTTTACAATCATATGAGCGAATTGTCTGAGACCCCAACCCAGTTTGGTTTGTTGCTCACAGAATAATAGAGGCATTTTTTTTCTTTGCTTCATTGGTGGAGATTTCCTGGAAGTTTTAGGATATCTTCCCTTTAATTTTTCCTAGACACTCTGATTTTACTTACGTCTCTCACCTTTGCTTTCCCTCCATCCCCCACTACAACAGTAACTTGCTCCAGGTTCACTTTGCTCTCGTGCAGCGGTTCTCAACCTGTGGGTTGCGACCCCTTTGGTGGTCGAACGACCACTGGCTCCTAACCACTCACCTGCCTGCCAGCCTGATCACCCCTAACTGCCTCTGCCTGCTGGCCTGATCACCCCCCCACCATCCTGGTTGTCCCCAACTGCACCCCCAGCCAGCCTGGTCACCCCACGCAGCCTGCTGCTCAATCGTTTGGTCGCCCCTCACTAAAGCCCCTGCCGGCCTGGTTGCCCCATGGAGCCTGCTGCTCAGTCGTTTGGTCACCCTTCACTAACCCCTCTGCCAGCCTGGTCACCCCACGCAGCCTGTTCGATCATCCGTTCAGTGGAATGGTCGCTTAGGCTTTTATATAGATTTTAACTTTTAGTCAAGTTTCTTCTCTTATTTAAAGTTTTTGCTTACATCCAACATCTACCACAATTTTTCCCTACCATATAAAGAAGTTCTGACTCCATTAAATTTCAACTACCTTATCCATAGTATGAGAATGATAAAAATGATAGTTATTATCAGAAGTATTGAAAGTATCAAATAAGCTAATGCAATTGAATAAAAGTTCTATGCAAAGTGCTTTGCAATAATAGTTATTACTATGTAACCATTTTAATGGTCCTAAACTAACATGAAAATCCTTTGGCAGAAAGATATACTGTGCTAATAGAATGAAAGAGTTAATATTAAAAATGTCCATATTACCCCAAGCCATCTCTAGATTCAATGCAACCCGTACCAAAATTCGAATGCCATTTTTTCACAGAAATAGAACAAATGCAATCCTACATTTGTATAAAACCACAAAAGATCTCAAATAGCCAAAGCATGCCTGAGAAATGTCAAGCTTGAGGCATCACCTGAATTCCTGAATTCTAACTATCTTGAAAAGTTATAATAATCAAAACAGTATGGCACTGGCATAAAACAAAACACATAGATCAGTGGAAAAGAATTAAAAGCCCAGAAATAAATTCATATATATATATATATCAGAAGTATATATATATATATATATATATATATATATATATATATATACTTTTATATAAAGAGATTATCTCTCAACAAAGCTAGCTTAAAAAAACACGCAAACTTTTGTAATGCTTTCAAAAGAAAAAATAGAAAGTTAGCTTTTGGAGAATGGAGACCAAGGTTTTAGTCATATTTATGTTTCTAACAATTATACTGTTCCTCTAACAGTGTACTGTCCCTCACAATTTAGATGCTTACTTATGGAATTAATAAATACCTGCTAAGTATTTTATCAGTTGCACAAAGTAGAAGATAGCAGAAATGTCAAATATTTATCAAATCTATGATGGCTTTGTAGTTCACTTTTTACTTGTAATAATACTACAAATCTCTGCTCATGCAAGGGGGAAAATAACCAAAATAATCTATATAAATAGTATTATTCAAAAGATCTAATTTTTTTGACCAGCTCTACATTCAATGACTTTCCCCCAAATTAATCAGTCTAAAGCAAAACAAGGTGCTATATGAAAGACCGTATATCTACTTGGAGAAGAGGCTGTATCACACATGGCTTAAGAGATTTTAGAGATTTAAATCAACATCCAAGTGAAGAAACAGCCTGGGTAATTTGTTGACTTTCTAAAATCTGACCTAGAGTTTGGATCTGCACAAAACTTTTATCAGCTCATCCCAACCCTTCACATGTAAACTCTGTTCTTTTTCTAACGCCAGGTGCTACTTGAGTCTATCTACATCTGTTTATCCCTCACTAATAATATTACGTGTTTGAACTGTTTTTAAGAGGGTGATGTTTTCGGTCAGATCACTTAAAATGTATCAGCAACTCCCATTAGTTGATAGAGGCACACATTTTCCAGACAACCAGACCATGTCAGAAGCAAAACCCATCTTCAGCTCTTCTTTAGAGCACTTCATCTGGGAATACAATTTTGAGTTAGATGCCTCTATTTTATGCCTCTAAAAGCTCTATTGTTTTATTTTAATTATTTATTTAATTGAATGTTGCCTGCATTTACTGTAATTATTATGTGGATTGTAAGTACATACGTTTTAATGATTATAATATCCTCATTGCCTACAGCTCAGTAACAGCTGTTGAATGAATAAGTGTACCAACTGACTATTCTATAGTCAATATTTCTGATTATTTTTTACACAAAACTGACTTATGAGTTAAACTGTGTTATTGTTTTTTTTACTTTTTCTAACTCCATAGTATGTGTTTAAAATAGTAAAGAGCCAAAACCGGTTTGGCTCAGTGGATAGAGCGTCGGCCTGCGGACTGAAAGGTCCCAGGTTTGATTCCGGCAAGGGCATGTACCTGGGTTGCGGGCACATCCCCAGTGGGGAATGTGCAGGAGGCGACTGATCGATGTTTCTCTCTCATCGATGTTTCTGACTCTCTATCTCTCTCCCTTCTTCTCTGTAAAAAATCAATAAAATATATATATATATATATATATATATATATATATATATAATAGTAAAGAAAGCCAAGTTACAATTCTGTAGGCCAATTTTATAGGAAAATCATATGAAAACCTTTTCACTGTTAGAGGTGAACTCACTCCCTTTCCTATGCAGCACAACAGAGCTGAGCTCCTAGGAGGCCAGAAAGTCCTGTCTGGGTTACAGAAAAACCAATTCCATGCTACTGCTCCCTTCGATCAAGGTAAACTCCCTTCCCAAAAGTCGTAAGCATGTATCAGCAGCTGCAGATAGTGTATGAGATATCAGGAAATTTACATACTTAGGGCCTACATATATTTGTTTGTTTTAGATAAATAGGTCACCATGAAGACATGGCCTAAATAACTATTGCCCTGAATGATGAGTCTCAAATAGAAATTGTGTTTTGAGCAACCAAAACAGGAGGAGGAGATAGAGAAAGTGCACGCTGCTAGTAGGCACTGAAGCAACAACTGTCCTGTGCTGTTATACGAAAGCATGCACAATACCAGAATAGCTGCTTCTATGTCTTAGTTCAGGAAGAGTTTTCCTAGTTGTCATTGACTCTTTTTCTTCCTTTATATAGAATGGAAATGAACATAGCAGAAGTGTCAAATATTGTCTAAAAGTGTCACAGATGAACCAGTTCAAGGCCTTCTTTAATCAATATTTAAACTGAAATTGACACTGAGATACAAAGAAGTGCCAGTGCCCCTGGGCAGACTTGCAAATGGTTGTACTCTGATGACACTGGTTTCCAAGACATGCAGCAACGAAGAATACTTTTCCTGGATGTAATTCTAGAGACTATAGTATCTCAGCATCTGACAGAACACAGATGGCACTCAAATTAAAATAATGTGAGAAAACTTTATTTATGAAAGGACAATTGTGGGCAAGATGTAATAATACCATAAGGGGTAGTGTAAAAGCCAGAGAATAGCTAGTTTCTCCACAACCAACACCCCAAAAGACAAGGAGAGAGAAAGAAAAAATAAGGGAAAGTTCTAGAGGGGTTTCTTTTGGAAGATCGAGGCCACTTGAGGACCCAACCAGGATAATCAACATCATAGGAATGGAACCATGGAATAAATACCCTAACCACAGCCTCCTTCCTTCCTCTCATTTTTTCCTGAGGGAACCGCTTACCTTATCCAAATTGTCAGGAGCCTCACTGAGATAAAGCTTAGAGTAGATATCATGGGTCCACCTCCCACAGCAGAGTGAATAAAATGGTAGAGAGTGGATGTGTTGGGACAAATTGATGTCTGGTGTATCGGCCATCTCTATTTGAGAGATAAGAACACAGAACTCCAGAGAGGTTAATAAGCCTACTTAGGAGAGAGACATCCTGAAACCTTAACATAATATTTTACACAATTATTCTGTCTCCCATTCTATGCTTATTATTTATCTGCACTTAAAATCTACTATTAAACTATTATGTAATCTAATATTATTTCTTTATTATTATATTAAACTGTTGTCGCTATTTATTCCTGAGGATTAAAAAACTGTTTTAAGTAATTCGTTCATCTAGTCATAATAGAAAATATTTTTATGCTGATGAGAAATCCATACATATGCATGCAACCAATTATTTTGACCATTCTAAAATTCCAGTTTTAAATTTGTATAATAATAGCTGCATATGGCAGAAAATATCATCACAATATTATGGATGGGAATGTCTCTGTATGTGGGTTTATTCACAGAAACAAACCTCATTAAAGGCCCAAAGGCATTGAAAATTCACATGAATTGACTCCCTAATATGCCTTTTTTTCTCTTTATGATTCAGTTTGTGTTTAATTTTACCCCAAAAAATGACACCAGACATATATTATGTGGCTGACGTTAGAAGAATTAAAAGCTATTGCCAGTGTTTATACGGCTTCTTATGAGTTTTAGGGACTGGGACTCAGAGCTAACCTGACTCTAGCTATCTTCCTGTAAGTAGTGTATCATTTATTCTAGTAAGTTAGTATATAAAATAAAGTATTTGCAAAGTTGTTTCTTTAGAAATAGATTAATGCCAATCTGAACCCTCTTGCAAACTAATATACATTATGTAGCTCATGGATTAGGTAATAAAAACACTCTTTTCTTACACTCTATAGTTTGACTTAAGTTTTTAATGTGTATCTGCTAATCAAATCTTTCCATATGACATAATTCATTATTTTAGACCATGGTGGTTCCATCCATTACTGTGACTCATGAAACTTTAATTCATTGATATCTCCAGATTATATAGGTGTCTACCAATCAGCTGTGCTCTCTAATTATCCCATGGACATCTCAAAGCTATTATTTCCATGAATCTACTTCTCTACTTGTTTACTTTGCCCAGTGCAATCACTATTTAAACAGTGGTGTAAATCTGAACTTTGAATGCCATTCTTAGCACTTAAATCTTCTCTGCCCTCCACATGTGAATCCTGTTAATTCTACCTTTTTACTTTTCTGTTTTCCTCCATCCCATCATCACTGTCTTCGCTGACCTTCATTGCTTCTCAGCTGGATCATTGCAAAAGTCTCCTAATTATGATCTCAGGTAATTTTGGCCTTATCAATCTATTGCCCATACTTGGGCCTGAAGGCCAGTGCTTAACTGCCAACTTAATCATGAAGTTTTCCATTTTTAATCCTTCTACTTGGGCCATTCATGACCACATCGCTCTCTCTCTGTTTGCCCTCCACTGGTGACTATAGGGTGAGTCTTATAGAAAGAAGGTACTTCTCTGAATGTGTTATAACCATTATCTTTCTTCCCAAAATATCCTCCTCTTCTTTCTATACATGGCAACCTCTTCCACATTCACTCTAGTTCTGTCCTCTTACATCGAGCCTTCTGTGACTGCCCGGGCTGTGTCCATTGTTCCCTCCATACGATTCCACATACTTGGAGTACAGTTCCATATGGAAACAGTTCTTACTCAGCCCTGGTCCACTGGGCAATATCACCTACCACCAGGCAAACTCCAGAGAACAGGGGCTTATCTGCTTATCTTAGTGACCACAGCTCGTAATTTAGTGACTGGGACATATCTGCCAATCAATGAATGCAGTTTCATTTCCTGTTTCTTTTTTTCTTTTTTCTTTTTCCTCTAAGGGGAGTCTTTTGTCAAGCTGATGAAGAGGGATAGTTGGAATTTTTTGTAAATAAAAATGCAGCCCTGCCTGGCATGCTCAGTGGTTAGAGCATTGGTCCTAGCAAGGAACCCATGGTGGGTTTGATTCCCAACCAAGGGCACATACCTGGGTTGCAGGTTTGATCTCCAGCCATGGTCAGGATGCATCCAATTGATGTGTCCCTTCCCTCCTCTCCCCTCCCCTCCCCTCCCCTCCCCTCCTCTCCTTTCCCTCCCTCTCTCTCCCTCTCCCTCTCCCTCTCCCTTCTCCCATCAATCCCTTCCACTCTCTCTAAAAAAATCAATGGAAAAAATATCCTCGGATAAGGATAACAAAATAAAATGCAGAAATATATGATTAATTATTTAAAATGCTGGCCTGGAGGTTGATCATAACAAAAAGCAAGCATGTGTAGCCTAGTTAGATTAATGAAACCTTATTAGATTAAAGAGAAACCTGAGTGTCTGCCACGAATGATATTCTAACTGGAGAGAGGAAACTGTCAGGGGTGACAAAAGGAGGCCCTGGTCCAACTTAACTGCTCCCTTGGGTTGTCAATAAAGTAGATCAAAGCCTCATCTGAACTGAACCAAAAGTAGAAATAAAACTTAGGAAACAGTGAAATAAAAGGAAAAAAGTGTGTGTGTGTGTGTGTGTGTGTGTGTGTGTGTGTGTGTGTGTTTACATTGTACAATGTCAGTGGAAATTTATACTGTCAACCCTAGACTGAGTATGATATAAGAATTGTTCTATCCTATAAGTTGATAATAAATTTAAAGTTAGTCAATGTCATCTCAACATATCTATCAAATAAAATAGCTCTACCCAATATCATGTAATATGCTATCCCGAATATTTTACTATTTAATCTATTTCTGTAATTTTCTCAAAGTATGTTGACATGTAGCAAGTAATAACCCATCCTGCTTTTATTAAGAAGTTAGTTTATGTCAAAATTTTAGTATTAGTATTTTTAAATCTCATCTTCAAAGTTTCTGCCACTAATGAGTCACAAGTTTGAGTCAGGCTTAGTTATTCTGAGTCAATTTCTACTGTAATTTTAGGTTATAAAGTCTCTCCCACCTACATAACCTATAATGAATTCTGTTATCCAGACACAAATAAACCCACTTCGGCTTAATTACTTTCTTTAGTCTTTAAATTGGCAATGAATCATTACAGATTTTTTCTTAATTTAAGTCTTTAAAATTTGCTGGAAATCGTCTGGAAAAAAAAAAAGATGAACTTCAATATGAAATTCATTAACTCATCCTATTCATTCTTAATTTTAAGCATAGTGACTAATAATTAAAACATTCCAAATAGGTGAGAGAATATTCACTGTTTTTAAATATAGGATGTTCAAAAAAATGGGCACACACACTGTTAATAATTATAAAGGCAGAGTTTATTAAAATACGTTTGATTTTCAAAATTGAGCTATCAGCTGAAAAGTATATACACATTTTTTTAGGGGGACACCCATATATCAGGAAAAAGAGTTAGATATCTTCTTTAAGTAAGTTTTTCCCACAGCCATTTTATATTTAACCAACAGCCAATTTATCGTTAACCTAAATCCATGCACTGAAGCATACCCCTTATTTCTAGTTCTATGCCCCTTGAAATGAAGAACAAGCCTGTCACCCTTTCATTCAATCTGAAAGCTTATGCTTATGTTACTCTTTTGGCCTCCCCACCCCTCAATCTAAACCATGGTTGTTTTCCTGTGAACTTGTAACCTCTCTCCTATTGAATAATTTCTGTCTGTCTTTTCCCAGTTCTATTTTAACTGTTAGACTCCTGAACTGGATAGAGATGCACAGGATCTCATAATGCTGATTATAATGGGAAAGTCTTTGTCCTCTAATCAGAGTAGCATGGAGTTGTGTGTTTTTTATTGCTAAATGTTAAGTGCTTAAAACAAAATATGCCAATATATTATAAAAACATTTTTTTTCACAAATTTCTTCATCCAACAACAACAAAATTCCTACTAAAATTTGACATGTGTTGCCAGTTTCCAAGTATTCTTTCAATCTACATAATTGGGGGCGGGGACTAACTATCCCTATTGTCTACCTATGGGACATTGGGAGTAATGGGGGACTCCATTACAAAATAATTGTAAGAATTTAAAATACTATAAGGCAAACTTCTACCACAAAGAAAGCACTGAATAATTATTTTACTTATGCTCTTTGAGTTATACTTTGAATGTTTGTACAATATATTCATGCCTAAAGCTATGTTTAAACCAAGTAATTGGTTTAAGTCCTTAAACAATAGAGAAAAAAATATCTGTCTGAACAAGTTCTTTTAGCATTGAAGAGACAAAAAATATATCTTTGGATTAATTTATTCCCAGTAGTCTTACTGACTGAGAGTATAACAATGAAAAGAAAAGAGGCAAACTGAACATTCACATTAATTTCACAAGGTGTTTATTTGCATACAAAAATAATTGAGAATAAAAGAACATGCATCAGGCAAAAATTATCTAAGGTAGTGTGAGTGTTCTGCATTTGCAATTTTTATTCAGAACTCGGGGATAATTACAAACCATGCCTGTGCTTCTGGACAAGATAGTCTACAGTCAAGTAATATTTAGGTCAATCTAATTTACTCATTCTCAGGTTTAAAAAAAAATCAGTATACATTTTGTGAAAGAGGGAAACGAAACCCCACTGATCTAGAGAAGAGAAAAGCTTCAACAAGGCTCATCATATCTACTAGTAGTTCGGCATCCTTTTGTAGAAGCCATGGATCAACAAATCCAGTCTCCCAAAAGGACTAGCCCATCCCTCTCTAGTCTAAGGTTTTCCTCTAGTGCCACATATCCTCCTCTACCTTTCAGCAGGTTTAAAATGCTGGAAGAAAGGGCCTTTATGTTTTTCTGTATGAAGCCATCCTCATACAATCCATGTTCATAAGGTAGAAGGCTCTCTTTTATGATTTCAACAAATCACATTGTACACATAATAATATTATGGTTCATATAGCGCTTGCAATTAGTTAACCCCAAAAATCATAAGTCAGTAATGAGTGAGAATTTAGCATACATTTACAATATTCCATTGATTGTAACATCCTCTAATTAAAGGACATTTCTCTTCTCTAACTTGTCAATGACACCTCTCTAACTAGAGAATAATGGAAAATTCCTTGGCAGAAAATATAAACCTCGGACACATGCATTCTCTTCCTTCATGATGGTTCACCAAACGTCCTACATTCTTTTCCTATTGTGTGCACATAAAAAGTATTAACAGGCCAAAAGAATTTTTATTTAACAAGTAAGAGCAATTTCTAAATTGCTCTTGAAGCAATTTAAAGAGCATATCCGTTTTTTCTTAACTTGGGATATAGCAGACGCTACAGAAGTCCTTCAAAAACAAGGCATATCACTGCACTTTGGAAAACAATATTCTTGACCACAGAGACAAGTGGATGTCTAAGAAAGTATATCAGTTTCCCCATGATTTATGCTTTCTGCTTTTACCCTTATGAATATGGGATGCCATAGCACCTGTCCATTCACTAACAATTAGTGAAGATCAGCAATTGTTGACGGCAGTCAGTTTTAGCTTTGTGTGTTTTCTTGTCCTTTGGATGCAAAATTGTATTTAAGAGGTCACACTAATAAAATAAGACCCACATTAAATATATGTTGCAAGTTGAATATGCTAACTTCTTGTCTCTAGAGATTATGGTATTTCCATTCAGAATTGAGATACCACTATTATTTAAATTAATAACACAATTTTCCTAACAGAAAAACATAAATTTCTGAAACTATAGCTTCAAAATTCTACAGTAGTCTTTTGAGAGAATACCATTATCAGTATTATCAGTTTCTTCCTTCTCTTATTTTTCCTTTTTCCCTTCATTTCTTTCATTTATGTCCTTCCTGTCTTTTCTTTTAAATTTTGAAATATACTCAAGAAACAGATGAGCCAAGTGATAGTGCAGCTTAAATTATTAAAAGAAATATATCCAAAGTGGAAATTCTTTTACTTTGTAGTGCTTTTATGGTTCCATTTTAAGTATTTCTAAAAAGAGTTTGCAATGCAAGATAAAATGATATCTCTTTTCCAAGCTAAGTCTTTCTGGCTAATCCTACTTTGAGTGCAGCCCATAGTCCATAAAGTTATGGCAATAAAGACAAACAATGTGCCCTAAATTGTTGTGGAACAAAATACAATGTTTTAGCCCTAGCCGGTTTAGCTCAGTGGATAGAGCGTCGGCCTGCGGACTCAAGCGTCCCAGGTTCGATTCCAGCCAAGGGCATGTACCTTGGCTGTGGGCACATCCCCAGTGGGGAGTGTACAGGAGGCAGCTGATCGATGTTCTCTCATCGATGTTTCTAACTCTCTATCCCTCTCCCTTCCTTCTGTAAAAAATCAATAAAATGTATTTTTTTAAAAAAAAATACAATGTTTTACAAATCACTAATAATAGTAAAAACATAAATTGTGGCCTTTTGAGCATTTATCTATGGCAAGGACTTTCTGTTGTCTCTTTTAAGCTCACAGTGACTCTCCCATAACTAGTCTCATTTACAGAAAAAGCCAGCTGCAAAAAAGCCATATGTATTTAAAATCCCGCAACCAGAAAATGGCAAAATTTAGAACCCCGCATTCTTCCTTATCCCTAAAGTCTATGTTCCTTGCCATGGTATCTACACTTTCTACTTCATGCATAATCCTCACAAACCACATCATGGAAGCCTTGTAAACATGATCATTACCTTAGACGTTTATACAATTATCAAAACACCTTCTGTTGGGGTATGAAAGCATGCACTGCAAAATCATTAGCCAATTAGAGTAAGCCGCCACCAGCATCCTCTTATTATGTCCTACTTACAGCCTCTATCATGGGTTGGCTCGGCAGAGGATCCTGTTTGGTGCTGATATGAATGGGGCATGCTTCTAAATGAGGTAATGTATGCACAGTGCTCAACACAGTGCCAGAGCCATGCTATACACTCTGTAAATACGGGTTTTCCTAAACCTACTTTTCGCCTGCCTTTCCCTGGCATATGCAAAAAGGGGGATGATGGAAACGATGTAAAGAGTTTATCGACTTTTCTACAACCCAACCACTATCTCTGGTAAAGGCTGGAAGTTTGGACTCACTATTTACTCTGATAATTAACAGAACTTGTGGGCTTGTTTTGCTAATAGTAATAAATCTTAGGGTAGAAGGATCTATAGATTGATTCTTAGGTACTTTGGAAATCAGAATTAATGGACATTAATATGTTTTATGCAAAAGAGCATCAAGAGAATGCTGAAACTCTGAAAACTATTATGATTGGGTCAGCACATACAAGCAAAACAGCAAGGATGAGGTCCAAATGTTGCTCAGATTCTCTTTACTCGATACAACAAGGAGAAACAACAATAGGTAAGTAACTTCTGTAATCTTAGTTACATTTTTTTAAACTACTTATTAGAGATAGGAGAAAGCAAGGAAAATTTCAGATGTCAGAAAAAATAAAAATATCAGAAGAGAGGAAATGAAAGGGAGAAAGGACGAAGAGAAAGGGAGAATATGGGGGGAGAGGGGGAGAAAGAAATGCTTAACAATTGTTTTTGAAGAGCCAAACTATACCTAACTCTTCTTTTGAAATCCCCACACTTGAAGAGCATACTATTTGTTGGTTGATTGAAGTATAGAAATAAGAAAGAGAGAGAAAAAAAGATTTTTTAAAGGTAGTAGAGTCTAAAGTTTTCTCTTAGGTATCACTCAGAGTTACATATTGCCTGAATTTTGTGGGCAAGAAAATTAATGCTCGAGTGATTTAGAAGGTTTCAGATACTTAACTTTCAAATTTGAAAATTTGTAAAAAATTATTTTGAATTCGTGTGTGTGTATTTTTTCAGAAGCTCTCTCATGGCTTGAATTTATGCAATTAAATAAAAAGTAGTCAAAGTAATTTCTAAATTACAAATGAAATAACATTCAACTCTTCCTCTCAGCATCACTTGGATTGAGTTAAAATATTGTTTCTTTTCTAAAATAATAAACTATATGTACTTGAAGCAAAATCTTGATGGTTGCTCTAGATTACAGGGGTGGGCAAACTTTTTGACTCGAGGGCCACAATGGGTTCTTAAACTGGACCGGAGGGCCGGAACAAAAGCATGGATGGAGTGTTTGTGTGAACTAATATAAATTCAAAGTAAACATCATTACATAAAAGGGTCCGGTCTTTAATTTTTTAGTTTTATTCATTTCAAACGGGCCAGATGGGCCGTAGTTTGCCCACGGCTGCTTTAGAATTATCTTTGATCCAACAGTAGAACATCAGTGATATCAACAAACTATCTTATACCAACTCCAGTTCCTCCATCTTATTTCAAGGATACTGGGTTGCATAATTTATCTTGTTACAGGTTCTATAAATTTTGTCAGTAAACTATTTAAATGTCCTTCAATAATGCACGTTCTCATTTGCTTTGACTAGTCCTGTAGTCTTTTCTACAGATTAATACAAATTTCAAAGGTATACTACATGACATAATGTTAAGGTATTTGTTAAAAAGCCTTTCAAACTATAACAGTATCACAAAAATCTAGTGATTCTTGATGACTACATGTAATTATTTCATTAAACTATTCCCCACTGCCTCCATAGCTAATTTTCTTTCTTAGGTACCCAGGCATACAAAACATAGCAGTAAGACACCTCCCAGGTGTTACAGATGAGTACATTAACTGGTATACTAGGATGATGTCAATTTGTTTAAAAATATTTCCAAGAAATGTTTTGAATAGATGGGCAGTTATAAGAGGGCTGGGTGCAATTATAATGCAGTCACAGGTAATACTCTGGTACTATCCTTCTCTTACATATTGGAAATGCCAAGGAAATCCAGTATAAAGTAGTAATTATAAGAAAGATGATTCTGGCTGGACCTTGGCAGCTGTCAATAGAAAATAAAATTCAGTACATTCCATTCCTTACAAGGTCTTCTAGAAACTGACTGCAGAAAATTAAAATCCTGTCAGGGGCCAACTAACTATGTGCCTTATATTGCTGACATAATATTCAGTGAATGTGAACAGATTTTAATTTCATGTCCTAATTACCACTGATAGAGAGCAACTTTGAAAATGGTTTACAAGGATGAACCAAGTCTATTCAGTCAGCTCTATAAAATTGGCTGTGAATAAATGCATAAACTTAGCCCTCCTATTTGCCTGGGTTTTTTTCTCTTTCTTCATCCCACACCCTTCATTATGCTGGCTGAATAAAATGATTGTGAATTACTAGCACTCTCTGCCTTTTGCACATTTCATTAGCTGAAGTCTGTATCAGTAGTTTGAGGAGCCATCTTGTTTGCCCATATTTTTAGGTGGGAATATGATGTAGGAATTCTTTTAAATGGAAATTTGCATGAACTATGTCTTATACAAACACCTCAATAGGAAAAACTCTTCACTGGAAATACGTTTAGCTCTATTATCAAGATGTTTCTCTCATAGATAAAGAAAAGATTTATATAAAAGATTGATCATTTGCTTGATAGAGCAAAAGTAACAAAACTTAGTGGAAAGTTGGGTTCAAATGAAGAGTTATTTAATGAGGAATAAACTCAATTGCACTAGATATTCAAGCCTCCATCAGTACCCTTCACATAGAAATGGAAAGATCTCTTACATGGAGTAAGAGAAAAAGCTGAATGGAAGAAAAAACAATTCAGTGTCATTCAATCATGCATTCAGTTCTTTAAAAATATTTACTAAGCCCTTGCGCATTGGGCTGTACTATGGAATAATCCTAGCAGACATGAAAAAAATGGACCATATCCTCTCAAATTAGAAAAAGGCATAAGAATTGTGCCTATTATTTGAAATAAGCAAATGAACGGATCATAAAACCAGAGGGGACTGGATTTGATTTGCAAATTACATTTATATGAATTCAAGGAAAAATTATAACTTAGTGACATCAAATATCTAAACTTAACATTTTTAAAATTGACACTATTTAGTCAATATTTCTCTTAGAATCCTAATTATTTCTAGTAAATATTAATGAGAGCTTGTTCAAAGTTCAAAAGTAAGTAACAACTTTATGAAGTCAAATATGATTGTGTGCCTTATATATTTAATCATAATTATTTTGCTTCAAATTAAATTTCAAGGACTTAAGGAATTAAGTACAATGACATGCAAGAGCAAATGTTATATCATAATTTATGTTCCATAAACATAGCATAATTTAAATCACTGAGTATATCACTGTCTTGATGGGTAACCCCAGACACTTGGCATCAAATCATCCTTGAGTCAGGCAGCTAACAACAGTAATTGAAATATGTTTAGAGAAGTGTAATTATTCTTGGTTTATGTTTTTATGAGCTCAATCATCTCACATTTGAGATAGCAGTAACTACATCAGAGTGTAAGTAAATTCTATAGGTCATTGAGCCATATTTTAAAGATTTCTAAGAGCATATTTTTATATACTATACCCAGTCCTCTTACATGTACATATATCACCATCAATTTCCCCCTCAAGTAAGTCAACTTTACCAGTGTCATCAGCACTGCCACTTTCACCAAGCTTCTCTTTGCAGTGTTTCACTTGCATGCTTTCGGCCATAGGTATGGATAATGTTTTAGGATATGCAACATCTACTCCTTAATGATTATGAAATAAACTCACTTATTCTCCACCCCTCATAGGGGGCTTTTTTATTCTTACACAGGGAAGGGAGATGGGAGAAGCTCTAATAGACTGCAGAGTCTATCCACTTTCTAACCCCCCTTTTTTTTTCTTTCATTAATCCTCACCTGAGGATATTTTTTTCCATTGATTTTCAGAGAATGGGAGAGTGAGAGGAAGAGAAACATCACTGTGAGAGAAACACATCGATTGGTGGCCTCCTGCAGGAGGGGAGTGAACCTGCAACCCAGCCATGTGCCCTTGACTGGGAATGGAACTAGCAACCCTTTGGTGCACAGGCTGACACTCTAACCACTGAGCCAAAGGGCCTGACCCTTTCTTTATTTCCATGTAGGAAAATAAATTTCATGGTTGCAAAATTTCTAAATTATACTCCATGAGTAAATACACAATTAGTGGAGAAATGGCATACTTTATTTAATCCTATGTACACTTAATCCTTAAGATTAGTGAACACAAGATTCAATTTATATACAAATAAAGCATTTTCAATAGTCTTGGAAGTCTTAGATAAGCATTTTGTAAGTATATTCTCAATGTATTCTCAAAGTCCTAACAGACTTTCTGTTTAACTAATGCCTGTGGCTTCTTCTGGCCCAGGTCCCGAAGTAGACAGGGCTGCTGATCATAAAACCATAGGAAAAGTTTTATGCACCAAATTAAAGGATCAGTCCAAGCACCTACAGGTTTTAAGAAATAAAGTGAAAACATACTGATTGCTTTTTTTCTGATATTCAATGTTATGAATAGATTTTATAGAATTATAGAGCAAAAAACATGGAGAAATATTCAGAAACCTCGCCTGTTCTGTAACAGTTTCAGACTGCAAGTATTTTGAACTAAGCATACAAACCTCAAAGTGACCTGGAGAGAAAAGGAGAGTGCACGCATTTGTTCAGAGATGACCTAGTTTCTACACTAAATATTCCACTGTGCTCCAGGTTCTGTTACTAACAGCTTTAAAATTCCCTACACCCTCAGGCGTTTCCTTAATGCAGTCTCTGATGATGTGGGTTCACACTGACCTTTTTATGTGGGGGAGGATGAAATAGAATATATTGTGTTTTATCAGTTATAGAAATAGTAAAACATTGAAATGTTAAAACATTCTAGATCAAATTAAAGATATTATCTCAGAAGAGACTGTAAAATGGAATGAATCTTGAGGCACACAAATTATTTTTAAAGTCAGTTATATATTGTGTCCCTCTCCATATCATTTCATAAAATTTCAAATAGTAACAATATATAACTTTATGATTTTTATAAAGTGTCAGATTATTCATTTATCATTAAAGATGCTGTAAAATGTGGCATCTTGTCAGAAAAGCAAAAACATTAGTATACCAAGTAGATGAGAAAATCTGAAATTTATTTTTGGGAATATTTCTTACAAAAGTCAACTTTTTAACCTCTTACCTACCATTATTATATTTTATAACTAAACTAAACTATCTGTATTTTACTTTGGGTATATCTCCAAATAGCAACAATTAACTAAAAACAAAGACTTTTCAATAACCTCTTGATTCCAATCCCAAACAAATTAAGTGCAAGAAATCAATAACACATATTTAAATACTCCTGACTCGTACATGTTATGTTTTCTTTCTTTCTTTTTTTCACATTCTTACAAATTATATTATTCGGCTAGGAGACACCCTATAATTCCTTTTCAAAGTTAAAACTATTTTTGGTAAATTCCTCTTACTTCCTATCTAATTCAAAGAAATATGCATTTAAAACTCAGATTATCGAGCCAGTAGAATACCTAATACTGACATGTACTTGCAAAAGAACATAGCAGTGTATTTATTTTTTTATTATTATTAATCCCCTCATGACTTCTTTGTATATCGAGTGATAAAACATTCAATGTGTAAGTAAGATATTATTGATGCGAGGGCCTGTTTACTCAGCTTCATGAAACACTTTGTATTATGACAAAATATTATCCTCAACATCTAATGTATACTATGTGCATCTGAAATACAAACTATCACAATGCAATACATTATGATACATTATTGAATAACCTTACTGTTCCTGGCCAATTCTGCAAAGGCTGATAAAATCAAATAAGTAAAAACAAAAAACTTAACACTTCAAATAAATGGTCTATGAACATCTAAAATGCCACACAAAGAAATGAAAATTTCCAAAACTGATGAGCATTGATTTTCTCCAAAAGAAAAAATGATTCAGAGCCAGTACACTGTTTCCACCAAGCAGCACTCGCAGATTTTATATTGTTCTTTCTACACTGCATTACCTACATATTTTGATAAAAGAGGAAATGTACCAATGATAATTGAACTCACAAGATTCCAATGTGGTTCTTTCTACAAACTATAATTTATGCAGAATGCAAATTTTTTCTAGTAAATTCTAGACCTTCCTCATTAACAGGCTGTCTAATTAGAGAAGTTACTTTTTTCCTCTTTAGGCCTCATTTAGTTTATTTATCAAAGGGGGCCACAATGATCACCTAATTTGCAAGGGTATTATAGGACCCAATGCTTTTGCAGCCTAGATATAGACCCCACAGGGAATACCTTATAAGGATTAACACATAAATGATTCCACCAAACAATATTTACAATATAATGCTTATAATACTTATTTAGATTTTTCCATATTAAAGGAAGCTCTCCCCATCCAGTTTTTTGTTTTTTTCCTGGAAAATACAAACTTCTCTTAGTTTTTGGAAATTTCTTCCAAGATTATCCCTACTTTTGGCTTGTTTAAGTGTGTCTTTCTCTTTCTCCTGACTTCCTGTATAACAGCATTGCGTTAGCTTTAACAGGCCTCCTTGCTATTAACATCAGCCATGAACAAAGATTTAGAGAAACACAGATGATGCACAAGGAGAAAAAAAAGTTTAGCTGATAGAGGAATTGATCTTTCCCATTTCCATGTCACTTCTAGTTGTGACAGAATTCCCATTATACAGATAAAAAATACTCTTTGGATAGATTATTGAGAAAAATGTAGAAAACTGTTTAGTAAAAGAAAAGGCATTTTGGAATGTAATTTCCTGAAATCTCTCAAAATGTATTTCCTAGTTTCTACTCACAATATAAAACATAACTGGGAATAAGGTCAAAAAAAATCTGAAAAGGCAAGTCCAAATCAAAGTACTTTGTACCCAGATTGTCCAATTTGGGACTGACTCCCAGAGCAGGAAAGAGGTGACTAATCGGTCTGTGAAATGGTAAGTCTAATTTCATTGATTAACATCAAGAACAGGGCTAAAAATCCTTCTTTTCCAAAATCATGGATCATGCAAAATTTGCTGTAAAAGACCAGTGAGAAACAATCTACTACTGGAGGAATCTCTCCCCTGACAACAATGCAGCCTTGATGTCAAAATAAGATGCAGAAGAGCCTCAAATTGGGAGCTTTTGGAGTCAACATTCCACAATTTTTTAATCACATATATTGCAAAGAAACAGAACTCTAATCTCAAATCCACTTCTTAATACTACTGTTAATTAGACCATGATTTTCCTAACAGAATAGAAAATGATGTTTTTATCTAGAAATGGGCAAGACCACATAAATAATTTTTTTTCTGAAGCCACACATCTCTTCTTGTGCATTAACTGCTTTCTTTCCAAAGTTACCTCTGCCCCTCTCAGCTCCCCGACCTCCTGCAAAATTACCGAGGTCAGCAATGGACTCTGCCTCATGACAATATGCCTTTTGAAGTCACTCCCCCTGGCTTTACTGACAACATTCTTGCATTTACTCAGGAAAAATTCAAACCCTAAAAAAGTCTCCTCGGCTTCTAACTGAGTCACCCAAAGCTCATATGGGGTGTCCTCCCCTTTCTACAGCAAATGAAGAGTTAACCCTGTCCTTGGTGGTCTTTGGCTGGTGGACTTTACCTTCTTAAAAATAAACCTCAATTTTTCAAAGACTTGCTTTTGCTGTAGTCACCTGTCTCATACTGGATCTGAATACCACCCCTACTGATATCCTCACATTGAATTTCTCAAGCAGGACTTTCACTCCCCAAATGTAAAAACCCCACGTTCGTGCCACTGGACCTCAGCCTCTGTCCACCTGTACAATTCTCTAGGACACAGAATTCATATTAATGTAAATGTCTTCCAAATTTCTCAGTTATGCCTTAATTTTTTCTTTCATCCTTATTTATCATCTCCATTCTGTCTTAAGGAAGAAAGCCTTCGATTCCTTTTTTAGGTAAATAGCTTTCTTGTATTTTTAGTCTTCTCCTGTCCATCATTTTCCCTCACATCTTACTGGCCCTCCCCTTGTTAAGCATGTTCACGTTTCCTCCATCTCATAGGTCCATGACATATTATGACTCCATCTAATCCTCTTACTTGCTAAGGTTTTCTAGAAAGCAATTTACATTTATTACCTCCACTTTACCATTTTCTCTGTCCTAAATGTGCTCAAACTGGTTTCTTTTCTTTTTCTCCATTTCTGCAGAAATGACTTTCCCCAAGATCAACACCCACCTCCCAATAGTGAAACCATAGTCTGCACATGATTCAGTATGTCCACAGCATTTGACACTTTTGACCAATCCTGGAATCATATCTCTCTTTGTTCTTTTATGATGATTCAGTATTGCTTTTCCTTCTCTGTCAATGATAATTCATCTCACAGTCTCTTCATTATTCATTCTATGCTCAGCCATACTAAAGATAATCTCTCCTAGATCACTAACATCATTTCCATTCTTTCCATGCTTTATATATTCACTAGAGGCCTGGTACACGAATTCGTGCATAGGTGGGGTCCCTTGGCCTGGCCAGCAATCAGGGCCAATTGGGGCGACAGGGCAGAGGGACCATGGGAGGTTGGCTGTGGGAGCGCACTGACCACCCAGCCGGAACGGGTGAAGGATGGCAGAGGTTGGCTGGCTGCAGGAAGTTGGCTGTGGGAGCACACTGAACACCAGGGAACAGCTCCTGCATTGAGTGTCTGCCCCTGGTGGTCAGTGTGTTGTCATAGTGACTGGTCACAACAGTTACTTAGGCTTTTATATATATAGACTAGAGGCCCAGTGCATGAAATTCATGCACAGAGGGGGGGTTCCCTTAGCCCATCCTGCACCCACTCCAACTGGGGACCCCTCAGGGGAAGTCTGACCGCCAGTTTAGGCCCAATCCCTATGGGACACCCCTCTCACAAACTGTGACCACTGGCTCCTAACCATTCATCTGCCTGCCTGCCTGATCGCCCCTAACTGCCTCTGCCTACCTGCCTGAGCACACCTAACCTCTCTGCCTGCCTGCCTGATCACCCCTAACTGTCCTCCCCTGACTGCCTGATTTCGCCCCTAACTGCTCTCCCCTGCCAGCCTGATTGCCCCTAACTGCCTCTGCCTGCCTGATCACCCTAACTGCCTTCCTCTGCCAGCCTGATCTCACTCCCAACTGCCCTCCCCTGCAGGACAATTTGGTTCTGATTGGTCAGTTTCTATGCCAGTCAGTGTCAAAAGCTCTGCCTCCTAGGCAGCCATTGGCTCCTCACATTTGACCCAGATTTGGTTCTGATTAGTCAGTTTCTATGCCAGTCAGCATCTCTGGGACTATCAACGGGGCCTGATCAAAAAGGCAGGGCTGATCAGCAACTCTGGTGGAGGCCTGGAGAGAAATGGAGGTGCAGCTGTTGTCCAGGCCGGGAGAGAAAGAGAGGCAAATTCTGATCAACGGCTGCCACAGAGGCTATGGATCAGACCCTGCCTCTCTCTCTGCAGGCCTCTCTCCGGGCCTGATCCACAGCACCCTAGGCAGTCAGTGCTGGGTCGGGGCACCCACAGTGGCCCCAGTCAGTGCTGGGTCACCATGGCAACCCAGCACTGACTTCTGGTCTGGTCAGCCTTCGTTCATAATGACCCTGGCTCTTTATTATATAGATTCCTATAATTTAATTTAATCACCTCTGTGTAGATGATACCCAAGTCCATATTTTGTCATCATCTCTACTGAATTGCATATTCACTTTTCAATAGCTTCTTGTACATTTATGCATGGCTGTCTTGTTAATATCTCAAGTTGCAGAGAGATTAAACAAATTTATAATTTTTCAAAAACAACAACTTTTTCAATCATTAACCAGCTCATTGCTATGACCATTCTTTTCATAATTTGAGTGGAACTCTTATGATGGTCTAAGATTTCTTTCTCTTCTATATTCATTGCTCTTTCAGGCACCAATTCCTGTCAATTCTTAGTTTGAAATCTCTCCCATCAGCTTTTTTGTTTTGCATCTGAATATTGTTCTGCAATGTGTATCTTCAGTGTCTCTCCATTCTATCTACAATGCAACCAGATTAACTTCTATATAGTTCTCCATATATAGCCTTTCTGTGTAACCATATATTATCCACATATAATGTATGTGTAATATAACACATAAATCGATGAGCAAATACATTCTGCGATGCACGGTGACACATTACACCTTTTACTTTATTAAAATCCTCCTTATGAAATGCAGGCCTTCTATTAGATGAGCTTTTCAGACTGTCCATTTTCTTAAACCAATGCATACTGCTCCAGTGAACATGACCTAAGCTTCAGGCCCACTAGAAAATTAATTGCTACTGAAACATTGTGTGCAATTTTACACTTGCTTTTACTCATTCTGCTTCCTCAAGAGGAATACTATTTCCCTTATGTCCACTTAAAAAATTCTACTAACCCATCTAACACCAATATAAATGTGACAGTTCCTATATCAGTAATAATTGTCCCTTTCACTTTGATTACAGAGCTTTTATTCTCTGTTACACTTTTTATATTTAATGTTGATTGACCTCTATGTATTCCCTTTATTAAATTATTTCACAGTAAACAGGAACTGCATCTTATTAAACTTTTTAGCTTCCTAAGGTCTAAAATACGCTTTTTCCTCATCTTTACACCTCACACTATTTTCACTGAAAAATTCATCATAAAAATTGAAAATTTTCTCTATTAAACATTTTCATAAGGCATAAGAAATTGATTTTAAGACAGGAAAAATATTTTCATTTTGAATACTATATAGTGTTTAATATTTAAATATAACTATTAATAGCCAGATTTTACAACTGATTAAATCTTAAATCCCAGAAAAGAATAAAATTTCACTCATTTCAGCTAGCTATATATTAATAAAAAGCCTGCATGTACAACAGATGTTATAATATCCAGTACAAATGCAGTTTTATTTTCATTAACATTAAGTAAATATAACTACAAACTGAATTTTTCCAGCATAAGCACTGTTAACCTACTTTAAATAATTAAATATTTCTATTATAACAGTGTTTGCTTACTTTCCAGTGAACACCAAGAAGCTATCTGGAGATGGTTTGTCCATTTAGAATAATGAAGAAGACCACAGGAAATGGGTTCACTTGACTAAGGTATAGCAAATATGCGACACTGGCTAGGTCTGACAAACCATGTGATTTTTAATCATGCCAATGAAACAGCATTTCTAATAAGGGCTACAAAGTTGGTGTTATAATATTAATATTCAAACATCTACTTATGTTTATTTATCATACATGGATCCATCTAGAACTTTATACAACACAGTTAATATTTGACATGTAAAACTTCTCAAGATCGTATATAATTAATATATATTTTCCAAGCCAAAATTTCTGTTTTCAAGGAGTATGATATTATGTAAATGTCTAAATAATGCTACATTATTTCTGTCCATAATATTATGAGATTTTAGAAAGCTTGGCCTTATTGGGATAAGATTAACATGTTTCTTCATAAATAATCATTTTTGCACAGGCATGAGCAAATTTTCATAAACTGTGATTTGTAAGCTTTGAATAAATATGTTTATTTGTATGTGTCATTTGTCCACAGAAAATTAGCACAATGAACAAAGAAACCAAAGCTATAATTAAGTTGATAAAAAATGATTATTATATTTTGAAAAAGCATTATAGGTCTTAAAAGTGGCTGATTTAGAAACAAGCTTACTATCTAAATAAATAATGCATGAAACATATGAACATACCTAGAAAAAACCAGTATTTTTAATTCTTCCTATAATAACATCATTTTGAAAAGCTCATAATATATATTTTGGGAAACTCAAATTTGTTTTAATGTTTTTGCTTGTGTGATTTTACAGTTTCTTATAAAGTTGGCTATAAAAGGCAAATTTTGTTATATATTACTAGAGGCCCGGTGTATGAATTCATGCACCAGTGGGGTCCCTCGGCCTGGCCTGTGGGATCAGGCCGAAACCTGCTCTCTGACATCCCCCAAGGGGTCCCAGATTTCAAGAGGGCGCAGGCCAGGTCAAGGGACCCCAACAGTGCAGGATTGAGGTCAGGGAAGGATGCGGAAGGTTGGGCAGCCGGGGAGGGACTGTGGGAGGGCTCAAGGGTATGTCCAGCCCATCTCATTCAGTCCCGATAGGCTGGATCCCAGCAGCAAGCTAACCTACCAGTCAGACCATCTGCCCCCTGGTGGTCAGTGCACATCATAGCGAGCGGTTGAGCAGCCTTAGCATATAATTAGCATATTATGCTTTGATTGGTTGAACAGACGACCAGATGACCAGACACTTAGCATATTAGGCTTTTATTATATAGGATTAGAGGCCCAGTGCATGAAATCCATGCATGGGGGGGGGGGGTCCAGCCTGCACACTCACCAATGCAGGACCCCTTGGGGGATGTCCGACTGCTGTTTTAGGCCCTATCCCTGTGGGCAGTCGGACATCCCTCTCACAATCCGGGACCGCTGGCTCTTAACTGCTCGCCTGCCTGCCTGCCTGATTGCCCCTAACCACCTCTACCTGCTGGCCTGATGCCCCTAACAGCTCCCCTACCAGCCTGATCGCCCCTAACTGCCTCTGCCTGTCAGCCTGATCGCCCCTAACTGCCCTCCCCTGCCAGCCTGATCGCCTCCTAACTGCCCTTCCCTGCCAGCCTGATTGCCCTCTAACTGTCCCCCCTGTCAGCCTCATCGCCCCCTAATTGCTCTCCCCTGCCAGCTTGATCACCCCTAACTGCCTCTGCTTGGCCCCTGACACCGTGGCTTTGTCCAGAAGGACATCCGGAAGATATCTGGAAGTTGTCCGGTCTAATTAGCATATTACCTTTTTATTAGTATAAGATTATCACATATAATACATATTTTATTTATTTGTTTATGTCTTAATCTATTGTTGTATAAACAACTTAAATGCTCATCAATGGGTGGACGGATGATAAATATGTGATATATTTATACTATGGAACATTATTGGGCAATGAAAATGAATGTAGTATTGACACAAACTGCAACATGATGGACTTTGAAAACATACCATGCTAAGTGAAGCACTGCACTCACAAAATACTACATCTTGCAGGATTTCCTTTATATAAAATTTCGAAATAGGCAAGTCTGTAGAGATTGCAGATTAGTAGTTGACTAGGGCTGAAGGTAGTAAGGAGAAATCGGGAGTGCCTGCTAATATATACAGCATTTCTTTTGGGAGTGAGGACTATATTCTAAAACTTACTGTGATGATGGTTATACCACATTGTAAATATAGTATTCACCACTGAAGGTACATTTTAAAAGGGTAAATTGTATGATATGTGAAATTTTTACTGACAACAAAGCATATGTGATTGTTAATATGACAAGGCTTGTTGACCTTTGTAATGTTAAATAAAAATAGTTTAAATTAAATAAATAGAATTATGTTAAATCATATTTTTATTAAGAGTGTGTCCACCTAATTCACCGAATTAATGTTCTTTCTACCTAATACATAAGTAGCCAGGACCTTTTAAAAGCAAAAAAAATATGGGTCAGCAAATACAATGAGTGGCATTTCCAGTCTCATTTTTATTATATCACCTCTTTTTCCTTCTGTTATACTATGAAATTATCTTTGGGGAACTTAATATCAATATTTTTATAATTTTGTAATTTCTTTAGGACTTAACTATTCTTAGGTTGGATGGAGAAAGAGAATCAGATAGCTTTATCTGAATTCCAAAAACCAATAAATTAAAATGTAAATATATGCCTAAAATGTATATAAATAGGTGCATAAATATTAAGGTACTAGTACATACAAGATCATTTAAAAGACATCTCAGGACTAAAAATAAAATAAAATAAACTTATCATTTAATATATTGTTTTGGAATGCACTGGGATTTGTGCAAAATGACACATTAGAGATGAAAACAACAATGTATAACAACTGTGGAATCTTTATAAATGTTATTTAGAATGATGTTTCTAAAACTATTTGTAGACAAACAAAAATCTGTGATGTTAAAAGTACAAACATACAACTTAACAAAAGGAAGATAAACAATCCAATCAAAAAATGGGCAAAGGACCTAAATAGACACCTTTCAAAAGAGGACATTCAGAAAGCCAAGAGACATATGAAAACATGCTCAAAGTCACTAATCATCCGAGAGATGCAAATCAAAACAGCAATAAGGTACCATCTCACACCTGTCAGACTGGCTATCATCAACAAATCAACAAACGACAAGTGCTGGAGAGGATGTGGAGAAAAAGGAGCACTTGTGCACTGCTGGTGGGAATGCAGACTGGTGCAGCCACTATGGAAGACAGTATGGAGTTTCCTCAAAAAACTGAAAATGGAACTCCCATTTGACCCTGTGATCCCACTTCTAGGAATATATCCCAAGAAACCAGAAACACCAGTCAGAAAGGATATATGCACCCCTATGTTCATAGCAGCACAATTCACCATAGCTAAGATCTGGAAACAGCCTAAGTGCCCATCTGTAGATGAATGGATTAGAAAAATGTGGTACAGCTACATGATGGAATACTATGCTGCTGTAAAAAAGAAGGAACTCTTACCATTTGCAACAGCATGGATGGAGCTGGAGAGCATTATGCTAAGTGAAATAAGCCAGTCAATGAAGGAAAAATACCACATGATCTTACTCATTCATGGATAATAGAGACCATTATAAACTTTTGAACAATAATAGATACAGAGGCAGAGCTCCCTCAAACAGATTGTCAAACTGCAGCAGGAAGGCCGGGGAGGGTTGGGGGGCTGGAGGGAGGGGAGTAAGAGATCAACCGAAGGACTTGTATGCATGCATATAAGCATAACCAATGGACATAAGACACTGGGGGGTAGGGGAGGCCAGGGGATTGTCAAGGGCGGGGGGGGGGGGGGGGGAAGGACACATATGTAATACCCTTTGTAATACTTTCAGCAATAAAAAATAAAAGTCATAGAAAAAAACTAAAAAAAAAAAAAAGTACAAACCGGTTAATGACACCCAACCATAGCTATTTAAAAAACATACAATGATCTCTTCAAAAATGTTCTTAAAACATTCACCATCAGGATTATAGGGATTTTTATCCCTATAAATTTCTTCTATCTACTCTCCCAGTTCTGTCCTATTAAAGAAGCCTTTTTTTCTTTATATGGTAATTCACCCACCTGTGCCATTCCTCCTAATTTTTAAATTTGTTTTCAATCTCTCACCAATTATAGAGGACATCCCATCAGTCTACAGTCATTCCCAAGTCTCCTAACAACTAAAGGACTTCTCTCAGTCCTTTATCACCACTGTGCTTCTATTCTACACTGTCCCTCTTGATATCAATGACAAACTTTTTGGAAGGGCACTATCTTTGTGATTCCTACTCCTTCTCAAAAAGAACCCCACATAATTAAGCATTGTTTGTAGTATAGCAGCACACACAGACTTTAAGATTTCTATATCCACCCATTCATTCATCTATTTATCCATCCATCTGAAAAATATTTGTTGATTATCAGATGCTCATTTAAGTAGTATGAAAATAAGGATATATGAATCAAATATTTACTTTAAAGAAGTTGTTTGGTGGTAGAGACAGACAAGCAAATAAAAGAGCAATTCCTATACTCCTTGAATTCTCCTTATAAGTCATGTGGTGATCAGTGCTATCTTTTTATAAATCTATTTTCTCTAATATATGATGGTCTAAGAAACATCAATAAGCATTCCCTGGTCAGAGTCAGGGGTGCATTAATTTCCTGGGGTAAATACGGGAAGAAATAAGCATGCTTTTGTTCAAATGGACACATTGTGGGATAGTGATCTAGAAGAAGGGACATGAAAATGGGGAGAGAAAGCAAAGCACTTTGAGCTTGCATGTCAAGTAATCTTAGTTTGGGATTACCTGTTCCCATGGGTTGCTGGGAATAGCAAGCACTCAGTATATTTTGGCTTTGTGAATGAGGACCCTGGCAACATTGAGGTATGAAGGGTACAGGCACAGCTTTTCCTGCTGGAAGTGGGTGTGTGGATCACGGGTCCCAGTCACAGAGAGTCCCTCATCAGGAAGCATAGATTAGTTAGTGCTGAACTGGAGATTGTAGAGTTAGAGTTGCCATATCTTCCACTTGAGATTAGGATTGATCCTGGAAATTCAATTGAGCAAGTCTGAGACTTCTGTGAGACTTTTAGTGTAAGGGTAAAAACATTCAGCTATGTTCTTGCAGGAAGAGCCTGCTGAGGAACTGTAATGATAACTTGCCTCCTGAAAGTCAAAATCAATTACTTTCCTTCTGTTTTCTTTACACAGGGCACACTCTCATTCATGCATACTCCCACTTCACCTAGTTCGTTTTATAACACTGACAATAATTTCATGGTTTATTGCTCTGTCTCCTGAGCACAGATAGTAGATTCTCAATAAATATCTATTGAATAAATAGATAAATGATTTGTAATCACTTCATTGGCTAAGTCTCCATTTCCCACTAAAGTATAACTATAAGTATATGAGATAAGGGACCATATCTACTTTGTTCACTCTGAATTTCCAGTGTTAACCCAGTGACTGTGACAAATAGAACAGGCACCCAATAAAAACCTTTAAACATGAATGATTCTATAAGTAGTTATAATTCTTCAGTCCTGCCTCAACAGTGTTTCTTGCATTTTTTCCCAAGCTTGGGATATCATCATCTTTTCCATGTACTGCTTGTGTTTATGTCCCTTCACAACTTATAAATATTAATCACTTCCCATTGACCACTTAGTAAGATTTAGACTTAAATTATTTTATGGGGATATTACTTGTTTTCTGGCACTACATTCCCATGAAATGAATTCAAAGTCTCCACTTGAAGAGGTATTCTGTACTCAATACCTCTCTCTCTCCCCCTCTCTCTCTCTCTCTTTGTTCTTCCTTTACCCTCCTTCTCTCAAACATATTTCATAATCTGTATCTTCTTGTGATCCTTGCCACCTCTATTTCGTAGTGTTTCTGATTTGCAGTATTTGTTTATATAGTTGCCTAAACTGGTTCTAGCTTATTTTCAGTTTCATTAGCAACAGTAGATTCATTCGCAGGAAATCTAGAATTTTTCTAAATCCTTGCAATGCAGATTACAGAACTACTCAGATTTCAGAGTCAATGCTTTCCATTTCCTCGCCTTGCCCTGTTTCACAGAACCCAACTTGGTAGAACCCTATGCTCCCTTTTTGTCTGAAAAGATATGCAAACATCTATGTTCTTGCTCATACACTTCTTGGGAGTAGATTCATTATCTCACATATCATTTGCATCATCTATGCCATACAGTGTTTTGCACAACATAAGAGTTCAATAAATACATATTTCATGAATGATGGATGGGTTAATGTTTTGTGAATGCAAGACTTTCTATTCTACCAAAGAAGTTTTATAGTCAACTGGACTCATTGTTAACTATATATTTTCATGCGTATGAATGAGTCTAATGGCCTGAATCACACTCACATTTTTAAAATTGAATGCACACACAGATCTGACATTTACTTTGAATGGATTATCCCACACAAGCAGGCTAAAATTGCCCTCAGCCTTTTTACCTGCAGCTCCCTATCTGCCTTGTCAAGGTGTTGACACACAAACATATTTTTTCAAAACTTGGCAGGCAGAAGCTTATGGCAGTTATAGAGTCTGAAAGCCTAAATGACAATTTCCAAATGAATGTTGGGAGAGTTCATCTATTTCCCCTTATCTACTATATAAATCTTTCTCTTCCTGCTTAAGGCTTCACATTTTAATAGAAAATGCATGTTTCCCAGCACTAACTACATTGATATTTCTGTCACAGTACTTGCTGCTTACAGAGATTTTCCACTTCTAGTCTGTAGCTTAATAACCACAGAAGACACTGATTTGGCAAAATATGACATTATTTCATGATGTAGTTCATAATCAATGTTAGAAGCCTGGCAGCAAAACACCCCTGCCATATATTTATTCCAGGTACTGGAAAAATTATCCTGTGTTACTTGCACTCTCATGTACATGGATAAGATGCATACTATTTATTTTGTACACTCCCTCCCCATAGCATTTCTTCAAAAAATAGGAATATGAAATACAAACTACAATCATATGTACATGTGCATCACTGCCTACTTCCTTTAATGTAAAATATGTCTCTGGAACTAAGAACAAATGTGTAAGGACTAAAAATATCTCTGTGCCTAAGTATGACTTTTTTTATTTGTTTACTTGTTAACATAATTTATGAACTTTTAGTTTATTATAGGAATATTTATAAGGAAGAGAATTTTCTTCACAATTTGCTGATGGATTACACCCTACTATTCAACTACTGATTGGTTTAAAACTTATTTACATTTTTATTAACGTTGGTTAATGATATGACTTTATTTGGGTTTCACCAGTTACCCAATTAGTGTGTTCTTCCTGTTCCAGGATAAAAGCTAATCTAACCTACCACATTGCATTTAGTTCTCATGTCTCCCCAGTCTCCTCTGGTCTGTGACAGTTTCTCAATATGTCTTCATCTTTTTGACCTTGGCAGTCTGAAGAGTACTGGCCAGGTACCTAGAAGAATGCCCTCAAGCAAGATTTGTCTATATATTTTTTTCAAGATTAGACTGGGGTTGTAAGCTTTGGAAAGAATACCACAGAGAATAAATGCCTCATCACATCATATCAGAGGGTGCATGATATAAACCTGTCATCACCGCATCATCTACGTTTAGATTTATGCCTGTGATATTTAACTACAGGGATAATTACTAATGTTCAGTGCTAATAAATGCACAATAGTAAACAATTGAGCAAAGGATAAGTATTTACGGAAGCCTTTCATGACCTTCCAGAGACCATTCTGCGCTCTTCTTCTATGTAACTTTACATATCCTCCTATATAATAAAAGGGTAATATGCAAGTAGACCAAACAGCAGAACAACTGAACAACCAATCAAAGTGTAATATGCTAATAATATGCTACGGCTGCTCAACACCTCGCTATGATGTGCACTGACCACCAGGGGGCAGACAGTCGACTGGTGGACCAGTCGCTATGACAGTGCACTGACCACCAGGGGGCAAATGCTGGGACCTGCAGGTTAGCTTGCTGCTGCAGTCCGGCTGATCAGGACAGAGCCAGATGGGCCGGACACGCCTTAGAGCCCTCCCACGGTCCCTCCCAATCGTGCACCAGTGGGGTCCCTCAGCCTGGCCTGTGCTCTCTCACAATCCGAGATCCCTTGGGAAATGTTGGAGAGCCAGTTACATACAGCTGGATCCCGCAGGCCACTCCCCTTGGGAGGGCGCCAGATGCAGGGCTCATGGCTGGAGAGCGCTGCTGCTGCAGCACAAGCCTGTCCTGATCCATTGGGTCTGATTGGGCAGGAGCCCCCAGCGGGGCCAGGATGAGCGGGAGAAGCAGGTAGGAGCTGCAGGAGGTGTTGGACTGTGGGTTTCAGCCCGATCCCTGCAGGCCACCCAGAGGGACCCTAGTGCTTATATAATAAGCATATAGATTTTAAAGTGATAAAACCTTAAGTTAAATGTTGGTTATGTTCCTTACTAGCTGTGTGATATGGGACAACTTATTTAACCACCCTGTTCTCAGAGCTCTCATCTATAAACTAGGAATAATAATAATGCTTGTTTCATAAGGTGACTGTGAGGAATCAGTGAGTTAATGCATGTAAATGGTTTCTTGTATGGCTGGTATCTAGGAAATGCTGCTAGTATGGGATAATTGTTGCTCTTATTATTATCCCCCATCAGGCTACATGCTCCTTAAAGGCAAGAATGACTTCTATTTTCTCGCCTTGGTACATAACTGGCTGTCAATAAATGTTTATAGTATAAAGAAATGACTATTTCTATTATTATATTTAGTTCATATTAAAATAATTAAACATAATTGTGTTTTTCCACTAAATTGTCTGGCTGATAATAGTAGGGAGCATATCAAAGTCATCTGCTTTGACTCTTGTACCTAACAGTGCCAAATATATAGTAAATATTTATCTTATGGAGTGAATGACCAACTTAGGAAATAAATGAAAATAAAGTGTAAACAGATTAATTGCTTTACACCCATTTTCCCCCCATAATTTCCTTAACTACTTGCCTCTGGGTGACTCCATTGGATTGAAAAGGCTACAATGGAATTCATTCTCCATTAATACAAAGCCTAGGGAAACATTCCTCAGATTTGAGAACACAAGTAAGATAAAGGGAAGAATAGAAACCCATGGGTCTGATATTCTACACAGGAAATTCTGACCTACACTAGTCCAGATTAAAGGATTAAAATAATTTATTCAAATACAAGGTTGCTTGTCTCTCAGCTCCATTTTCTATGTACTGATTCCTCCATTCTTCATACATAAATGTACGGAAATCACAGAGTTGAAGGAGAGGAAGTCACAACCATAACTGCAGTTCATTTCTGATGAGAGTCCTGAGAAGTGTGAGTGCACATGCTTTCTGGCATATGTATATCGGGCCTTTCCATCGTTATGTAGTCATGATCGCACTTACTGTGCAACACTGCCCTTATGAATTGCAGTTTGCCACTTCATTGGCTGGTGTCAGAAATGTGAAAGTAGGAGATAAAGTAATAAATTGCTTTCCACCTCTCCTGAATATTAGGACATGAGCCCAAACAACAAATTGAGCAGTTATGCTATTGTTGTTATTTATTTTCTTGTTTTTTAGATTCCAATAGTATTTTGGATATTTACAAAGGAAAGGCAATATTGAGAATAATAAACTCATCATTCTCAGAAGTAAAATGCAATTGGCAGTTTCTAGGGAATAAGGGATATATTTCTGGGCAGGGCAGGGCAGAGTTAGGATTTCTGGCCTATGTTACTAACTAGCTTTGTTGTTTTGTGATAAGTAACCTAGAATCTACCTTATGATATTCCCTCAGTTATAAAATAATGATATTGGTTTGTGGATGATCACCAATAATTAAGAGGCTTTATAAGTATGATTTCTGATCTATACATAATTTATGGTCTCTAACCTAATCTAAAAGAAGCATGCTATTTAATCATTGAAATGCCAGTTTTTAAATATCAATTGCCATATGACACTTTAAAAAATGTTGATGCTCCTTAATTTAAAAAAATTGAGATGCCCTGACCAGTTTGGCTCAGTGGATAGAGTGTCGGCCTGAGGACTGAAGGGTCCCAGGTTCGATTCTGGCCAAGGGCATGTGCCTTGGTTGTGGGCACATCCCCAGTGGGAGGTGTGCAAAAGGCAGCTGATCGATGTTTCTCTCTCATCGATGTTTCCGGCTCTCTGTCCCTCTCTCTTCCTCTCTGTGGAATGTCAATGAAATGTACTTTTTAAAAAAACTGACATACATTATCTTTCATCAGAATTCTCTTTCCTTCATTTGAACTCTTACCTCAACCCATAATTAGGCCTTAATCCTTATGTACTATGTTAAAAATACAACTTGCAAAGAGCATTAACTCCTGAAAATATTTAATAATCAAAGCCAAAAAGATAATTAAAAGTAAATAAATTCACATACTTGTAGAAAATAACTGACTTCACATTTCCCTCATGTAAGCAGCTCTTCACCCTTGCAAAACTATAAAAAGATAATCCATAACCTTTTTAAAGGAGCACTTACCATTCCATCAAAGTCCAATGATGCATCTGTATTTTGACTGCATGTAGCATAACCTATTAGTGCTTTTCTGGAGCCTGGAGTAGAAAATTTTAGATTGAGAAAATGAGAGACAAAGAGAAAGAGAGAGTGAGCAAGCAAGCTGTGGTTCATTTGAAGTCCTTGAAAAGTGGCCTTTCTGAACCAGTCCATTCCTATGTAGGTGCCAGATTGCTCCTGTGTGCATGTGTTTATGCGTGCATATGTGTGTGTGCATACATATGTAGCTCTTACCATATTTCAAAGTCACTCAACCAACAACACAACCTAAGAGGGCGTGCCTCAGGGAATGCCAGCAGATGAAAAGCTGTCAACCACAGCATGAGGACCATGCACAATAGAGAAAGCAAGAATAATATTTGCATGCTTAAAACAGAAGAGCATGCCCTAGAAAGAGCAGAAAAAAAGCATCATCTAAAATAGATGCCAAGGGGACTCCGGGCTGAAAGTGTAAAGCAGAAAAAAACAGAGAAGACAGCTTGTAAACACTTTTCTGTGAGGGTAGGAAAATCCTTTTATCATTCCAACTGGTAAAGAGACTACAGTCAGCTCACAGAGAAGAGGACCTTTTCCTCTAGACATGAAATCACCTTTGAATTCAGAAATATTCCAATTAAAACTCTCATCTATCTTAATATATATGTGACCTTGAGTAAACACTCTTCACTCTCCCAGCCTCAGCTGCAGGAACCCAGGAACAACATTTGTCAGAGACATAGAGCTTGCTGCAGAATCATTGAACACACGTATTCTTAGGAAATAAACCCAGTGTCTTCCCACAAGGGTTCCTGATCCTAAGGAAGCATTAGAATCAACCGCCAAAACACACTTTCACAGGCCAGCTAACATTATGCCATCTCTAGGCCAATTTATTCCATTTGCTTTTAATTAACTACTGTCCAACATTTTTTGTGTGTTTTTATGGTTATTTGCTGCTATAATCTTTGTCTGTGTTGTAGTCCATTCAGGATGCTATAAAAACTACCATAGATTGTCTTATAAAACAACAGAAATTTATTGCTCACAGTTCTGAAGGCTGGTAGGTCTGGTGAGAGCTTGCTTCCTGGTTCACACGACATTAGGGCCAAAAGAGCTTTCTGGGGTCTCTTTTATAAGGTTATTAATATCATAGTAACCTCTCAAAGGCCCCACCCACCTTTCAATATAATCACCTTTGGGGATTAGGTTTTAACATATGAATTTTGGAGAAACACAAACATTCAGTTTATGACACCCTGAATAAATAGTCTGGTCTTATTCAACAAAAAAATGTTGTATTTATAAATACTCTGCTTTATTTTCCACAAACACAAAAATACATAAATAAAATGTTTCTTTCTTTGTCTGTATAGTAATTAATTGAAAATTACTATAATTAATTATTACAGCTTTAAAAATTTAAACTGCAGAAAGAAGAACAAAGTTGGAGGTATCACACCAACTGATTTCAAACCATACTACAAAGCTATAGTAATCAAAACAGGTTGGTGCTGGCTCTAGCCAGTTTGGCTCAGTGGATAGAGCATTGGTCTGTGGACCTAAAGTCCAGTAAAGGGTACATGCCAGGGTTATGGTCTCGATCCCCAGTAGCAGGCCTGCAGAAGGCAGCCAATCTCTATCATCATTGATGTTTCTATCTCTCTCTCTCCCTCCTTCTCTTAAATCAATAAAAATATATATCTTTTTAAAAACAGGTTGGTACTTGTACAAAAACAGACACATTGATCAATAGAACAGAATAAAGAGCCCAGGAAAAAAACCACGGTTATTGGTCAATTGACCTATGACAAAGGAGTTAAGAATATACAATGAGTTAAAGACAAACTTTTCAATAAATGGTGTTGGGAAAACTGGACAGATACATGCAAAAAACAACAACAACAAAAATCAAAGCTATACAACTTTCTTACACCATACACAAAAATAAACTCAAGGTTGGGGGGCAGGAGGGAGTGGGGTAAGAGATCAACCGAAGGACTTGTATGCATGCATATAAGCATAACCAATGGACATAAGACACTGGGGGGTAGGGGAGGACGGGGGATTGTCAAGGGCGGGGGGAAAAAAAGGACACATATGTAATACCCTTTGTAATACTTTAAGCAATAAAACTTAAAAAATAAAAATAAAAAAATAAACTCAAAATGGATTAAAGACTTAAATATAAGACCTGAAACCATAAAGCTGTCAGAAGAAAACAGATGCAATAAATTATTTAACATCAGCCTTAGCAATAGTTTTTGGATGTGACTCCTAGGGCAAAGACAACAAAAGAAAAAAAAATGGGACCCCATTAATTAAGCTAAAAAGCACAGCAAAGGAACCCATCAACAAAAGGAAAAGGCAACCTACAACCTACTGACTGGGAGAAAATATTTTCAAGTGATATCTTCTTATATAATAAAAGGCTAATATGCAAATAGACCAAACGTTGGAACAAACGGACAACCGGACACTATGACATGCCCCCACCAGGGGGCGCGCGTGGAACATGGTGGGCATTGGACGTGGCGGGATGGTGGAGCAGGTGAGTTGGGGTGCCAGACCAAGGCGGGAGGCCAGTCGCTGTCATCGGAGTGAGCCTCTGGTCGTTACTGAAAATTCTTTGCCTCCGCACACCATGGTCCTGCTGGCACTTGCACTTGCTGCTGGTGCCAGCCCTGCTCACACCTGCTGCCAGTGACGGAGCCGCTGCTTGCACCCTCTGCCAATGCCTGACTCTGTCCCAATGGCCCCTGAGGGCTTCTCCATCTCTCCCTGCTCCTGAGAGGTGATCGGGGCAGCAGCCACCACTCACACCTGCTGCTGGCGCTGGCCCCAATCACTCCACCCAGTCAGCGGGTGCAAGTGGGGCCAGAGCTATCTGTGCGTGAGAGTGGCGGCAGTGGGAGCGGGGCTGCTGGCAGACAGGGAACCAGGGGCCGCAGTGGGAGAGGCTGGGCAAGAACGTGGAGGATGGCCCAAGACCCGGCCCCTGTGCCCAGTGCAGCCTCACAGCCCACAGTTCCATTCAAGGTGCAAGAATTCATGCACTGGGCCCCTAGTATTCAATAAGGGGTTAATATTCAAAATATATATAAAGAATTCATACAATTCAATATAAAAAATAAACAACCTGATTTTAAAATGTGCAGAAGACCTGACAGACATTTCTCCAAAGAGGATATAGAGATGGCAAACAAACACATAAAAAGATAGATGCTCAATATCAGTACCAACTAGAAAAATGCAGATCAAAACTAGATGTCAGAATGGCTATTGTCAAAAAAGATAACAAAGAATAAGTGTTGCATAGTATATGGAGAAAAAAGAACCCTTGTGTAGTGTTGGTGAGATTGTAAACTAGTGCAGCCACTATGGAAAACAGTATGAAGATTCCTCAAAAAATTAAAAACAGAATTACCATATTACTCAGCAATCCCACTTTGGGGTATTTAAAAAAATCAAAAACTCTAATTTGAAAAGATACATGTACTGCTATATTCATTGCAGCATTATTTGCAATAGCCAAGATATGGAAGCAATTTAAATGTCCAGTGATATACAAATAGAGAGGATGTGGTAGATAGATGGATGGATGGATAGATAGATAGATAGATAGATAGATAGATAGATAGATAGATAGATAGATGATAGAATGGAATATTACTCAGCCATAAAAAGAGTGAAATTTTACCATTTGCAACAACATGGATAGATCTAGCAGTGGTGGGAAAACCTTTTGACTCGAGGGCCACAATGGGTTCTTAAACTGGACCGGAGGGCCGGAACAAAAGCATGGATGGAGTGTTTGTGTGAACTAATATAAATTCAAAGTAAACATCATTACATAAAAGGGTACAGTCTTTTTTTTCAATAGTTTTATTCATTTCAAACAGGCCGGATCCGGCCCACAGGCCGTAGTTTGCCCACGGCTGATCTAGAGGGTATTATACTAAGTAAAGTAGTCAGATAGAGAAAGAAAAATAACATATGATTTCACTTATATGTGGATTCTAAAAAAACAAAGTAAGGAAAAAACAAAAATGAATTCATAGATACCGAGAACAAATTGATTGGTTGCCAGATGAAAGCAGGTGAGGGATGGGTGAAAGAAGTTAAGGGGACTAAAAAGTACAAACTTCCAGTTATTAAGTTAGTCATGGGGGTATCAATAATATGTAATAGCTCTCTGAAATTTATATTGCCAGATGGATACTAGACATCGTGGTAATCATTTCGTAAGGTACATAAATGTCTAATCACTATGTTGTACACTTGCAATTAATATAATACAGAATGTCAACTACAATAAAAAAAATAAATAAATGTAGCCCAGTCAGTGCGGCTCAGTGGCTGAGCATCGACCTATGAACCAGGAGGTCATGGTTCAATTCCCGGTCAGGGCACATGCCTGGGTTTCAGGCTATATCCCCAGTAAGGGGTGTACAGGAGGCAGCCAATCAATGATTCTCTGTCATCATTGATGTTTTTCTCTCTCTTTCTCTCCCTCTCCCTTCCTCTATGAAATCAATAAAAATATTTTTTCGAAAAATTTTAAAAAATCGAACTTGAGTAAATTTTGGAAAGGGCCATTAAAAATACATATTTTAGCACAAAAAAGATAAATTCTAGGAATATCCATGTAGGTAGATTTGTTAGTATTTGAACAAAACTGCAGCAGATGAGAAGAGGAAATATTTTGTCCCTCAATGAGAGTCTCCTTGCTGCCATTTAGCTTGCCACGCCAATGTGTATTCATAGTGCTAGGCACTGAGCAGATGATAGAGATTTTTACAGTGTCCCAGCAAATCAAAGGGATCTGTGAATTGGATTCCACATGATTTCTCATTTGGGTAATTTTCAGCTTCGTTTTAAAATGCTGATAGCACTTGTATTAAACTACACAATCTTATCTTCTTCCTTTTATAAAAGGCTTTTATGAGTAATTAGAGTTAAGGTTCCCCTTAAGTATGGTTTGCATTTCAAATTTTGTTATTAATATATGGCCCTTATTCATGTCGTGTGTGGTTCTAATCTTCAGTCATTGTAGTGAGCATAGGAAGTAAAAAGACCTCTGGTCAGGTTCTGGGTAGTAACTGTATCCATACATCAGAGCGGGACAAACATTTTTCTATAACTCATCGCATTTTATTTTATGAAGTCAAATTATTCAGAAAGTAAAGTAATTTTTGAAAGTTGAATCACAGAGATCTTTTTTCCCCAAAGAGAAGAATACCATGAGGAAATTCAGAATACATAGTGACTCACATTAAATTCAATCAGAACACACACACTTGTGAACATGTGAGCATATAAAATCTCCCCTAACAACAAACATGATTTCCATTTCTGGTGCATTCCCATCCAATATCTCTTTTCAGAGATGATTTATTTCTGCTTAGAGAAGCAGATAAAAGAATAATGACTTAACAATTAGTCACCTATTCAAAACCTAAGACTGATGTAAATTCATATTTCACTTCATAACTAGCAACTCAATATATATTGACTAGGGATGCAGCTTCATACCAGTTTGGAGGGATAGCATCAATTTCACCATTTCAGTTATGTGTGTATCATTACTTGGACAAAGACATTTCTCTAAGTAGTTATATTATGTTTGGTTTGGTTTTTTTCCTGGCCCAAAGTTCAATACAATCTGTACCCACTGTCTCAACTTAGAAGAGTTTTCAAAGCAGGTTGGAGTATGAAGATGACCACTCTTTGTTTTGTAGGTAAGACTTGTTGAACAAATAAACGAAACTGCAGAGGCAAATCTGAGAATGCAAGGTATATATACAATCAAGATTTTTCTATTATTAATTATGCCATTATTATTTATTCAAAGCAAAGAGATCTTTGGGGGATCTCAGGATGACATGGGAGTGAAATAAAAATACCTATCCCTACATCCAGCTTTCTTTTTTTTTTTTTTTTTTTTTTTTTTTTTTTTTTAAATATACTTTATTGATTTTTTACAGAGGGGAATGGAGAGGGAGAGAGATAGAGAGCTAGAAACATCGATGCGAGAGAAACATTAATCAGCTGCCTCCTGCACACCCCCTACTGGGGATGTGCCCGCAACCAAGGTACATGCCCTTGACCGGAATCGAACCTGGGACCCTTCAGTCCGCAGGCCGACGCTCTATCCACTGAGCCAAACCGGTTTCGGCCATCCAGCTTTCTTATTTGCGCCACACTATAGCTAAGAAACAATCTGCTTCTAATAGCCTTGGTTAGTCAAAGCCCGGGGCTCGATAAAGTACACCACATTTACCACAGAAATCACATGCATATTTCACAAATTTGCTAGACCAAAAACAGAGAGGTGAACCTGACATTTTAATGTTGATATAATATGTACCCACAATAGAAACGAAATAAGTTTAGAATTCAAGTCATTTGTTTTCTTTCAGCTATTGCATAAAACCAGGCCTTCAGAGGCTTTCAGACAAAAGCATTGAAATTTAGGGGATCATGTTATCAACAGAACCTCCTTTTTGCATTTTGACATTATAATACAATTTAAGATAAAAATATTTTTAGTGTCACTGTTGAGAATGATATGAAGTCATGGTAAGGCTTAGTTTAGCAAGGAGGAATAACATGATAGTTTGACTACCTATACCACCCAGAGGACTCCATTTATATAATTCCAAGAATGCCATCACTATCCTTGGGAACCCTCACCTAATAAGTAAGAAAACTACATTGACACCACTTTGATCCAACTGTCCATGGCCCATTTTTCTTTTTACTTCATCTTGTATATTCAAAGCAATCTGATTCAGCGTGTGGTCTAAAAATTGATAAGATGAATAGTTTAGATTGTGCAAACCAAAATATCTATCTTTCCAAACTAAAACTCTGTACCCATTAATTAAAAAGCCCCCATTCCACCTTCCCTCTAGCTGCCAGCAACCACCATTCTTTCTGTCTCTATGAATTTGACATTTTTGACCTTAGGCAGACAGATGTGTTTTTAATACAAATGAGTATTATATATATATACACAATTTTATATCACGCCCCCTACTGGGGATAGAGCTCACAACACAGGAATGTGCCATGACCAAGAATATAACTGTGACCTCCAGGTTCATGGGAGGACACTCAACCAACCGAGCCCTACCGGCGAGGCCAAAAAATTTTAGGAGGATAGATATCATGTTGTGTTCTTACCATAATAAATAGAAGATTATGGCCCCCTAGCTATCTAATCCCCCATAATGCTTCCCATGAAAAGATACTATTTCATGACACCATTATACTTTCTTCTCGTAACATTTTAATTTTCAGTATTTTGCATAGTTAAGATAACCTTTTACTTTTAATAATACCATTTATTAATATATGTATTAACTCTGGCAACTTTGAGGAATAAATTTCAAACATAATATTAAATTAGACCATTTTGTTTTGTATATGAGCCGGAGGACATGAGGTTGATTTTTTTACATTTTTAAATAACCATAAAGCACTGATGTCAAGGGGAGCGGGGGGGAGGGGGGAATGCAATGAATCATCCCCTACTTATCAGCCAAGCTGTGAGATGGTAGTCATCAGGGTACTGGCCCAACAAGGGTGGCAATTAATGCTGCACTAACTGAGTAAACAATTAATGGGTATAATTAAAGAGATTCTGAATCTTATGTCTAAATGGTACCCCAGACAGCTGGATCATTTGCCTGGAGAAAAGCTACTCTCCAATTTTTGTTAAGAAAAACTGAATCATTTTTCATTCTTGTATACCCTATTTGGATGATAAAGATAACTCTCTCAGAAACATATACATTATGATATTTCAACTCTGCTAAGGTATAGTATGCAATTTAATTTTGAAATTCTGTCAAAACATTACTCATCTGTAAAGCTACTTCCCTTATTGTGGGATTATAATATCCTGTATAACAAATCACTCAGAAAGGTTTCTAAAAAAAATGAAATAAGAAAGGCAGGTTAAATATAGGGAGAAGAAAGATGGCGGCGGTATAGGCAGATGCGTCCCAGGTCGTGTCCCTGAGCAAATGGAGCAAGCAGCTGAAACTAGTAACATCCACCCCGAATTGGCGAAATTCCTCAGCTGGCGAGACGGTTTGCAGCCGGGAAGAGCAGAACTCCCCTGGAAAGGTGGTCACCTTTATTTGGGGTTATTAATATCGTGAATATATTTGTGTATAGTGCCTGGTACGTGGTGCCTTGTTGTGTTGTATTTTGTGCCTTTAAATCAACACAGCAGATCCAAGCAACAGCAACCTCCTGAGCACCACACCCTCTGCTGAGGAACAGCAGCTGTACGTGAAACCTCGCCCCACCAGCCAGAAGAGCCACCATAGCTGTGAACAGCACCCACCAGAGAAGTTGCTGCCAACTGAAGAGCAGCTGCTACCGCAACCGCCCGAAGAGCAACCGCAGACCAAGGAGTCACTGCCACCAAGGGAGCAGCCACTGAACGACTCAACGTCTAGGTATGTCAGTGAGATCAAACATGGGTAGACAAAGAAACCCCCAAAGGAAAGAGAAGGAGGACTCTCCAGAAAAGCAGCTAAGTAATACAGAGGCATGCAACATGACAGAAAAAGAATTCAGAATAAGGGTCCTAGAGTGCATAAACCGGATGGAGGAAAAAATCGACAACCTCAGCAAGAAACTAGAAGAAACAGATGAAAAAATCAACAACTTAAGTAAGACCCAAGTAGAAATGAAGAGTGATATAGCTGCAATGAAAAACTCCATTGAAAGTATCAACAGTAGACTAGGAGAAGCGGAGGACCGAATTAGTGATTTAGAAGACAAGGAAGCAAAACACACCCAAAACGTACTGCAATTGGAGAAAAAAATGAAAAGACAGGAGGAGAGCCTAAGGGAGCTTTGGGACAACATGAAACGAAACAACATACGAATAATAGGGGTACCAGAACAACAGAAGGATGAACAAGGATTAGAAAACCTATTAGAAGAAATAATATCAGAAAACTTCCCTGAGGTGGGGAAGAAAAAAGTCACACAAGCCCAGAGAGTCCCAAACAAGGTAAACCCAAAAAGACCCACACCAAGACACATCATAATTACCATGGCAAATGTTCAGGACAAAGAGAGAATCTTACAGGCTGCAAGAGAGAGACGGAAAGTTACATACATGGGATCTCCCATTAGATTGTCAAATGATCTCTCAACAGAAACACATCAGGCCAGAAAAGAATGGACGGAAATTTACAAAGTGATGCAAAGCAAAGGACTGAATCCAAGAATACTCTATCCAGCAAGGCTATCATTCAAACTTGAAGGGGAAATAAGAAGCTTCACAGACAAAAAGGCTAAGGGAGTTTATCACCACCAAGCCAGCAATGCAAGGAATGCTAAAGGGACTGGTATAAAAATAAGAAATAAAAAGCTCAGAAAGAAAACAGCCACACAAAAACAGAAATGCCTACAAACAAGTACCTTTCAATAATAACTTTAAACGTAAACGGACTAAATGCTCCAAACAAAAGACATCGAGTGGCTGAATGGATAAAAAAACATGACCCATACATCTGCTGTCTACAAGAAACCCACCTCATTAGAAGGGACTCACACAGACTGAAAGTGAAAGGATGGAAAAATATCTTTCAGGCAAATGGAAAGGAAAAGAAAGCTGGGGTAGCAATACTTATATCGGACAAAATAGACCTCAAAGTGAAGGCCATAACAAGAGATAAGGAAGGCCACTTCATAATACTAAAGGGATCAATACAACAAGAAGATATAATCCTGGTAAACATATATGCACCCAATGCAGGAGCACCCAAATTCATAAAAAAACTCCTGGAAGATATCAAAGGAGACATCGACAACAATACAATCATAGTAGGGGACTTTAATACACCACTGACAGCACTGGATAAGTCCTCTAGACAAATAATCAGCAAAGATACAGCAATCCTAAATGACTCACTAGATCAGATGGACTTAATAGACATCTTCAGAACACTTCACCTGAAAGCCAGGGAATATACATTCTACTCAAATGCTCATAGGACATATTCAAAAATAGACCATATATTGGGTCACAAGCAAAGTATCCCCAAATTCAAGAAAATTGAAATCATAAAAAGCGTCTTCGCAGACCACGATGGCATAATATTAGAAATAAACTACAATAAAAACAACCCAAAATACTCAAACACCTGGAAGCTGAATAGCATGCTATTAAATATTGATTGGGTTACCAATGAAATCAAAGAAGAAATTCGAAACATCCTGGAAACTAATGACAATGAAAACACAACAATCCAAAACCTATGGGACACAATGAAAGCAGTCCTGAGAGGGAAGTTTATAGCTCTACAGGCCTATCTCAACAAACAAGAAAAAATGGTAGTAAATCATCTAACTCTACAACTCAAAGAATTAGAAAGAGAGCAACAAGAAAACCCCAGAGTGAGCAGAAGGAAGGAGATAATAAAGATTAGAGCAGAAATAAATGACATAGAGACCAAAAAAACAATACAGAAAATCAATGAAACCAAGAGCTGGTTCTTTGAAAGGATAAACAAGATTGACAAACCTCTAGCCAGACTCACCAAGAAGCAAAGAGAGAGGACCCAAATAAACAAAATCAGAAACGATAGAGGCGAAATAACAACAGACCCCACAGAAATACAAATGATTGTTAAAAAATACTATGGACAGCTCTACTCCAACAAACTAGACAACCTGGAGGAAATGGACAAATTCCTAGAAAAATACAACATTCCAAAACTCAATCAGGAAGAATCTAAAAATCTCAACAGGCCAATAACTATGGAAGAAATTGAAGCAGTCATCAAAAAGCTTCCAGCAAACAAAAGCCCAGGACCAGACGGCTTCACAGGGGAGTTTTACCAAACATTCAAGGAAGAACTAAAACCTATCCTCCTCAGACTACTACAAAAAATTCAAGAGGAAGGAACACTTCCAAGCTCATTCTATGAAGCCAGCATCACCCTAATACCAAAACCAGGTAAAGACAACACAATGAAAGAGAATTACAGGCCAATATCCCTCATGAACATAGATGCCAAAATCCTCAACAAAATCTTAGCAAATCGGATCCAGCAGTACATCAGAAAGATCATACACCATGACCAAGTAGGATTTATCTCAGGGATGCAAGGATGGTACAATATCCGCAAATCAATAAACGTGATATATCACATAAACAAATTGAAAGAAAAAAACCACATGGTCATATCAATTGATGCAGAAAAAGCATTCGACAAAATTCAACACCCATTTTTGATAAAAACTCTCAGCAAGGTGGGAGTAGAAGGATCATACCTCAACATAATAAAAGCCATATATGACAGGCCCACAGCCAACATCATACTCAATGGACAAAAACTAACACCATTTCCCCTAAGAACAGGAACAAGACAGGGATGCCCCCTCTCACCACTCCTGTTCAACATAGTACTGGAAGTGTTAGCCATTGCAATTCGGCAAGAAGAAGAAATAAAAGGCATCCAAATTGGAAAAGAGGAAGTAAAACTGTCCTTATTTGCAGACGACATGATATTATACATACAAAACCCTAGAGACTCCATCAAAAAGCTACTGGACTTAATACATGAATTTGGCAATGTAGCAGGATACAAAATTAACCCCAAGAAATCCGAGGCATTTCTATACACCAATAGTGAACTTTCAGAAAGAGAGATTATAAAAACAATCCCGTTTACCATCGCACCAAAAAAATTAAGCTACCTAGGAATAAACTTAACTAAAGAGGTAAAAGACCTCTACTCAGAAAACTACAGGACGTTGAAAAAAGATATAGAGGAAGACATAAACAGATGGAAGAACATACCGTGTTCATGGATTGGTAGAATCAACATCATTAAAATGTGCATACTACCCAAAGCAATCTATAAATTCAACGCACTTCCCATTAAAATACCAACGGCATACTTCAGAGATCTAGAACGAACTCTCCAAAAATTCATCTGGAATTAAAAAAGACCTCGAATAGCTGCAGCAATCCTGAAAAAGACCAAAGTAGGTGGGATCTCAATACCAGATATCAAGATGTATTACAAAGCCACTGTTCTCAAAACTGCCTGGTACTGGCACAAGAATAGGCATATAGATCAATGGAATAGAATAGAGAGCCCAGAAATCGGCCTGAACCAATATGCTCAATTAATATTTGACAAAGGAGGCAAGAACATACAATGGAGCCAAGATAGTCTCTTCAATAAATGGTGCTGGGAAAATTGGACAGATATATGCAAGAAAATGAAACTAGACCACCAACTTACACCATACACAAAAATAAACTCAAAATGGATAAAGGACTTAAATGTACGACAGGAAACCATAAAAATTCTAGAAGAATCCAAAGGCAACAAAATCTCAGACATATGCCGAAGCAATTTCTTCACTGATACAGCTCCTAGGGCACTTGAAACGAAAGAGAAAATGAACAAATGGGACTACATCAAAATAAAAAGCTTCTGCACAGCAAAAGAAACCATCAACAAAACAACGAGAAAACCCACTGTGTGGGAAAACATATTTGCCAATGTCATATCTGATAAGGGCCTAATCTCCAAAATTTATAGGGAACTCATACAACTCAACAAAAGGAAGATAAACAATCCAATCAAAAAATGGGCAAAGGACCTAAATAGACACCTTTCAAAAGAGGACATTCAGAAAGCCAAGAGACATATGAAAACATGCTCAAAGTCACTAATCATCCGAGAGATGCAAATCAAAACAACAATGAGGTACCATCTCACACCTGTCAGACTGGCTATCATCAACAAATCAACAAACGACAAGTGCTGGAGAGGATGTGGAGAAAAAGGAACACTTGTGCACTGCTGGTGGGAATGCAGACTGGTGCAGCCACTATGGAAGACAGTATGGAGTTTCCTTAAAAAACTGAAAATGGAACTCCCATTTGACCCTGTGATCCCACTTCTAGGAATATATCCCAAGAAACCAGAAACACCAGTCAGAAAGGATATATGCACCCCTATGTTCATAGCAGCACAATTCACCATAGCTAAGATCTGGAAACAGCCTAAGTGCCCATCAGTAGATGAATGGATCAGAAAACTGTGGTACATCTACACGATGGAATACTATGCTGCTCTAAAAAGGAAGGAACTCTTACCATTTGCAACGTCATGGATGGAACTGGAGAGCATTATGCTAAGTGAAATAAGCCAGTCAATGAAGGAAAAATACCACATGATCTCACTCATTCATGGATAATAGAGACCATTATAAACTTTTGAACAATAATAGATACAGAGGCAGAGCTGCCTCAAACAGATTGTCAAACTGCAGCAGGAAGGCCGGGGAGGATTGCGGGGCAGGAGGTAGGGGGGTAAGAGATCAACTAAAGGACTTGTATGCATGCATAGAAGCATAACCAGTGGACATAAGACATTGGGGGATAGGGGAGGCTAGGGGACTGTCTAGGGCGGGGGGATAAAATGGACACATATGTAATACCCTTTGTAATACTTTAAGCAATTAAAAAATAAATAAATAAATAAATAAACAAACAAAAAAAAGAAAGGCAAACTAATTCCGGGTTTAATATGACAGCAAATGGCACCCTGGCAGAAAGGGAAGAGAATTTCCATAGATACACTATATATGATAGCCTTCAACACAGCGGTGATACCTAAGTTAGCACTTTCCTTTTTCTGCTGTTTCATTCTTACATGAAAACATATGATCATATATCATCCATAATGTCTGCTGTCTGCTTTTGGGTCAATTACTAGTTAATTACTTATGTTTTCCTTCAATGTAGTATGAAATTACAAGATGGTTGTCCAGATATAATGTCAAGTTAAAATGAAGGTCATGGAAACACATAAGAGTACAAGTTCACATATAAAATGGCACATAGAAATAGTTTTCTATTCTTGGGTACACAAAAAATTAAAAGCCTTCACATGTTTATACATATGTCATCAGTATATTTTCTCCCTCAAAGGTGGAAAGGCAGACTGACTTCACATTTCTCCTCCGAACTTCCTGCACTGTGAAAGCTGATACAAATGAGCATATTTTACCTTAAAGAAAAAAGGCCATATTATCCACCCATTCATGCCTCCCAAAGTCAGGAGGAATAAACCCTAACTTTGGGACTGTCTCTTCCTTCAGCTGAATCTTCCCTGAGAAAGAAGAAACTGGGGACTTTTATGACACTGATTTTGAAGCAATGGAAAGCACAAAACTACACAGTGAGCCATTCAAGCTAACTTAAAAGCAGGAACAAGTTCAATAGGCCAAACAGTGAGAAGTTATCTTGGTCTTAAAGGCATTTTGTAAGTATATAAACAATCTGTGGATAAAATAGGTGAAATGACAATATTGACTCACCCATGCTTACTCTCTATAAGGCTGTGTTGCTTCACACTATTATTTTTATCATTAAAACAAAAATTCAAACACAGGCAGTGACAAAGAGAGCCAGCCTAACTTTAAGAACAATTCAGAAGCAATTTTATGCAAATTTCAGAAAATATTTTGCTTTCAAAACTGCCTTGCGTTATTTGTGTTTCATACAAGAAGCACTTACAAGGGTATAATATACCTTGAAATAAAGGTAGTTGAACATTAACATTTATATACTGTTATTTTTTTTTGTTAAATATACCAGTTAGGATACCATCAAGAATGAGAAGTTTCTGAGAAACATTAACCCATTGGATCATGAGATGGAATATTTTAAATTTCAAAATATAATGGTTTTAATTAGAAAAATGGTAGCATCATAACATAAAAATAAGAAAATCAGAATTCCGTAATATTCTGTGTTAAGTATTACTCTATATTTGAAGGGTATTTAACTGCATTTTTTCCAGCGATGGAAGTCCTGACCTAGCTTCAGAACACCTTTAAATCCCCACTAGACAAGTGACCCCAGGGCTAGTTGCCCTACTTTTGTTGTTGAAACAATTTATGTGAAAAGCTTTGTAAATGGAAAGCACCCTAGAAATGTTACTAACATTGGGAGATGTTATTCACAACCCTTTTTATAAACTCATCAATCTCAAAGAGCATCTACGAGAGATAAACGCAGGGGGCTGGTACTGAGACAGGGTAAGAGGAAGAGCAGCAGTCTCAAAGTTGCCAGTTCTGAATGAAGTGTGTTGGTGCAAAGGCAATTGTTTGTAGCAATAAAGAGCTTAGTCCTCCCCCTGTCAAATGCACCTCCACAAGTTTCTTCAGGCATCTACCTTTCTGAAGGGTTTGCTGTGAGTTCTGTATGCACAGAGGCTGTTGCATATAATGGGTCCTGAAGTTAGCGGGAAGATGCTGAGGATGCAGAGAGATGCCAAAGCTTGAATGCTACAGATGACCTGAAACAGGCTGGGGAGCATTCCAGGCTCTGAATGCCTCACCAGTTACATAGACTTTCCCTTGAGTCACAAGATATATGCTTTCACCTACTAGATATAGTGCCAACCAGTTTCAGAAAAGACATTTAGTGAAAATGAAAAATGTAAATGATATTTTTGCAAAGAAGGATAGCTTGAAAACCTCAAAGATCATTTCACTGTGGTTCCTCTGTGAAAAACCAGTCATAAGTAACTTACAAGGGAGTCTCCATCATTAGATTATCCAGATTTAAAAAAAAAAAAACACATAGGTCCAAAAACTAATGTTAGACACTTTATTCTTCAGAAATGTGCTGTGGTTTGGGATTCATATTAGGCAATCAGAATGTGAATAGGCGTGGCTACGGCTTCCGTTTAGATTGAACTTCCAAATGCTGGAAGCTGAACATGAGAACCACTCATGAAAGGGTGGGGTTCTGAAGAGCTTGTCTTTGACCATTTTTCCACATCTGCCAGGGAATCATGCCATCAAGCATGAGAGCAGCCAAAAAACCAGCATCCATCAGCATCATCTGAGAGTTTGTGAGAAATACACACTCAGACCCTACCCCATGAACAAATCAAAATCTGCATTTTAACAGGGTCCCCAGGAGATTTGCATATAGGATACAGTGACAAGCACCATCACAAAGTACTTTTTCCTAAAGCAGTAGAGTAAAATGTCAATGAATGTTTTTGTGAGTCCTTTTCAACTCTGGTATTTATTTATTTTTGTAATGCTTATACCTTACATACCACCCTATATTTGGAAATCATTTTGTTTTTCCTATTCAAAGGAGACTCAGGGACACATTTCTTAAAGACATTTCAAGTTGTGTTGCACATAAAAGCTAACTGATGGGAAGCATGCTTGCATGAATATGCATCTAGCTATATCATAGATTAGAAAGATCTTAGCAGAAACAATGAAGACAGCAGAATGTAAAAAGTGCTTTAGCGGTCTTTTTTATTCAGGCTATGATTTAAATTCTTGCCAAATACACCACCTCTCTAGTCCCTCCCCCATCCTTGTGATCTCGCTTAGCTTAAAAAAATACGTGCTGTTAGAGGTTCCAGTTATTCCTGAGCAGGTGAGAGGGTAACACGGAGCTCTTTAATCACTGGTCTGCAAGGAGTTTGGGGATGCTTTATAACATATTAAAGTCATAATATGAAAGTCATACATGAAAGCATATTCTATCGCATTTTATTGGTAATTATTACGTTATAGCCAGTGAAGAATTAAGCTTACAGAAAGAGAGCACAGCAGATGGCTCCCCACACCAATCTGCAGGTACTTTATCTTTAGCTACGAAATTCAGATTCCAGCTCTGTGTTTGAGTCTGGGTCTTACCCTCCCAAAGAGCAAGGATTCATAATTGCCTTCTCCACCACCCCAAAATAAGTTAATAACTGCCATCCTCATGGGAGAAAAATACCTGACTTGTAGTAAGACTGTGAGTAAAATGTTGATATTTAGTTGGCCTAACTAGTTTAGTGCTTTGAACAATCTGTATGCCATGAAGATGAAAACAATCTTCCCGTTCTTGTTCTAGTCACCATGTGTAAGAGCTTATCTGTTATTTAAGTGGTGATCTAACAAATTCACTTTATCTTCCAGGTTCTAATCTCTTAACCTACTTAAATCCCAGTTTCCTCATCTAATATGCTTCCACTTCCAATTTAAAATGTTTGTGATTTTATAAATGGATACTCTACAAATGCACATATGCTATGAATGTCCTATGGTCTTGCCATAGATAAAAGAGATCTACAATTGATCCTATAAATATCCTAAAATCTAAATATAAAGAAATTAAAATAAATGAGCACAGATGATGAAATCTTTAGCAATGTCACCATTTTTTTAAGTCACTTATTCACACATGCTTCATCTAACAGTAAATCCCAAATAATAATGGTTTCAAGCTGGTAGTTTAATGCTCACTTTGAAAAGGAGAAAGTTTAGCTCTAGGTAATGCACATCGGTTTAGTGGTTCCAAATACTCATCAGGTCCCCTGGCTAAATTGCACTATCCTTGGGATACAGACTTCCCTCATCAAGGTTTCAAGATGCCTGCTGGAGCTGGAGAACATCACACTTGCATTCCAGGTTGCAAAATGGAGAGATACCAAAAAAAGTATTGCCTTTTCCCTTCAACATAACCCCTCTGAAGAACAGCCCTGAAGTACCGCATACATTTTATTGGCTAGTACTTGGTCATGTGGCCCTACAAACTGCATGAGTTCAGGATATCAGGATTCTATCAAGAAACAGTAAAGAGAGAATAACTACTCTGTAATTCAAGATCCTACCCAACCTTATAGTTCAATTTAAAATGTACTCACTAAACAAAATCTTTTCTAATCCCTTTGTTGAACTTGACCTTTTCCTACTGATTCACAACATCCTGATAGTTTTAAGCAATTATGTTTCTCCCATTGAATGATATGCTATTTGGTGGCAGAAATCATCAGTGCATTTATCTACCCAGGGATTCAACAAACAAGAATGGAATGATGTCCCCCCCATATTTTTCATATAGAAAAAATAAATATTTTTAAATTCTGCAACTACATGTAAGCAAGTTTCAAATAATAAAATTTTAACAGCACTTAAGGCTTTACAATCCAATAGGGATTGTAGTAATCTGGGCATGTCTGTGCCTCCACCTGTTCTGCCAAAACTACTGTCCAAGGAGCTGGCCATGGAGCAAAAGCCCTGGCTCTATCCACCTTCAAGTGCCATTTCAAAGGGGAAAGAGCTGTTCAGAGACCACCATTTAGCACAACTGATGCCATTACAGGAATGTTTTCATTTAAGTAGAAACAATAGTAATAAAATGCTTACGGGGAAAATAACAGGAAATCCCCAGCATTCAAATAACCTATAAAAGCATCTTAGGTCATAGATGTTCTCTCTTGTTCTAGTCCTTGGTTCTTCTCTGTGAGAATGACTCGGGGCTTTTATTGACCACACAAAACAAAAATGCAAAAGACAAGCCGTAATTTCTGCTAAACTTATTTTTTTAAAGCTCAAACTAGAAAACATGAAAATGTTTTCATTTTAGTTGTTGTTTAACTTTGCTTTGTTTTATTTTGTTTTTGCAAACCACATTTCACAAAGACTGCTTCACACTGCCATGGGGAAAGCTATTGTTTGAATCAGTGCTGGGAGAAAAGTCGATTGCATACTTTACTTGTTTTACTTTTTATAATATTTCCTCCATGCTGAAATCTCAAATATTTTTGCAAAAGAATGCTTTTCACAAAACATATGTAAAAATGTGCATCTATTCTTAATTTTCTATCATTTTAAAACACATGTAGATAAAATATTAATGAACTAGACGCCTGGTGCATGAAATTCATGCACTCGGGGGTGGGAGGTCCCCTCAGCCCGGCCTGCACCCTCTCATAGTCCGGGAACCATCAGACATCCTTATTGCTGCTGCGGAGGCAGGAGAGACTCCCTCCACGGCTGCTGTGCTCACCAGCCGTGAGCCTGGCTTCTGGCTGAGTGTTGCTCCCCCTGTGGGAGCACACTGACCACCAGGAGGCAGCTCCTACATTGAGACCAGTCATTCCTACGTAGGGCTGAAATCAGCTCTCCAACATCCCCCGAGGGGTCCCAGATTGCAAGAGGGTTCAGGCCAGGCCAAGGGAACCCACCAGTGGATGATCGGGGGCTGGGGAAGGAAGCTGGAGGTTAGCCAGCTGGGAAGGGACCACAGGAGGGCTCCAGAGCGTGTCCGGCCCGTCTTGCTCAGTCCCAATCAGCCGGACCCCAGCAGCAAGCTAACCTACCGGTCGGAGTGTCTGCCCCCTGGTGGTCAGGGCAAGTCATATTAACTGGTCGACTGGTCAACTGTCTGCCCCCTAGTGGTCAGTGCACATCATAGCAAGCGGTTGTGTGGCCTTAGCATATCATTAGCATATTATGCTTTGATTGGTTGAATGGCCAACAAGATGACTGGACACATAGCATATTAGGCTTTTATTATATAGGATAGTTTTATATTAAGAATGCAAATGTTTTTCTTTCTACTTATATTTATAAAATCTTTCTTATCTATAAAGGTGAAATATATTCTTTTCATATACACATAATTATTGAACTATTGAAATATTCTGATCTCATTTTGAAACATTTTAGACAATTTGACTATATACAGTAAGGTAAGATAAATAATAAAAAATCATTTTTCTTAAAATACCTGATATATCATTAAAGTAAACATGATCCAAAATTCAAAAACTCATAAATATCATAATTTTTTAAAAAATATTAAAAGCGATATAGTCCAGCCAAAACCGGTTTGGCTCAGTGGATAGAGCATCGGCCTTCGGACTGAAAGGTCCCAGGTTTGATTCCGGTCAAGGGCATATATCTGGGTTGCGGGCATATCCCCAGTAGGAGATGTGCAGGAGGCAGCTGATCGATGTTTCTCTCTCATCGATGTTTCTGACTCTCTCTCTCCCTTCCTCTCTGTAAAAAATCAATAAAATATATTAAAAAAAAAAGTGATATAGTCCATTATTGTGTGCAAATGAGGTAAGCCTAGTTTAATATAAGAAAATCAAAATTAGGAAGATCAAATTACTTGTGCAGGGTCACAAAGAAATAGTGTCTACTATAGATATTTGGTATATGTCCTTTTAAAAATTCACCAAGTGGTGACAATTATTATGATGCAAATATTATAATTTCTTTCCAAATCAAATGTGTATATTAAAAGTATATTACATATAAAGGTTAAAGGTAGACATTTGTACATTTCCCAAGAAAGAATAATATTTATTTAAATTCTCTTTAGTTTTGTTTGATTTATTTTAGTATCTCAAATTATACTGGACATAAGTCCCTCACCGATGTCTCTTAAAAAAAGAGTTTCATGACTAAATAAATTCAGAGATTCACAAAGCACAGAGATATATGGAAAACTCTAAGTATACCTACTATAAAAGTATAATTAACATTTTTAAAGCTATCAAATCGCAGATATACTTGAGCACAAAATTCTTTATCTTTCAATATCTCTTAACCTCCTATGTAATTAGTCATTCCCCAGAACACTCTTTGGAAAAATTTGACAGTGATTTAATATAATCTTGGCAAGTCTTTAGGAAAAGGACATCTGCCAGTGTGATATTTATTCCCAGCTTTTAATTTAGATATCACTAGGACACTCCCCCAACACCCCAATGAGCTTTTGTGTGTTCTCTCCAATAAAAGAATCATCCAGATATTCTTGGACAAGCTAAGGATGTGCCATGTGCATTGTATCCAGGCCACTGATACTTACCTAGGTAGTAGAAATAAATTTAGCATTTAATGACGTTTAGCAGACCATCAATGGTAACTGATGGCAGCCTGCTTTCTTTTACATGCCAAGTATATTTTATTTGTCTAACAAATACTTCTATGGCATTAAAAATGTGTAATGTGACTGCCATTATTCTAAGTGCTTTACTAATCTAGACTTATATAATCTTTATAACAACTCCAGGAATTAGGCTGCTATAAACAACCCCTTCTTACAGCTAAAGAAACTGAGTCAGAGAAGTTAAGCAAACGACCAACAGTTAGAGTATTTCAAAATTGCAGAAATATGATAGCAAACTATACTACAGGGCCATAGTAATTAGAACAGCATGATACTGGCATAAAAATATACATATAAATCAATGGAACAGAGTGGAAAACCCAGAGCTGAGCCCACCTCTATATGGTCAATTGTATTTAACAGTGAAGGCAAGAACATACAATGGGTAAAGACTGTCTATTCAATAAATGTTGAGAAAACTGGTTGGATGCATGCAAAGAAGTGAGGCTATACATCATACACAAGAATAATCTCAAAACAGACTAAAGACTTAAATGTAAAACTCAAAACCATAAAATTTCTGGAAGAAAACAATGGCAGTAAAATTTCTGACATTTCTTTTAGCAATATTTTTTCTGATATACGTCATCAAGCAAGGGAAACAAAAGGAAAAATAAACAAATGGACTATATCAAACCAAAATTGTTTGCACAAGCAAAGGAAATCATCAACAAATCAAAAAGACAAGCTACTGGACAGAAAAGGGTATTCACCAATAATATGTCTGATAAGGGGTTGATATCCAAAATTTACAAACAACTCATACAACTCGGCACCAAAAAAAATAAAAATAAATAAGCCAATTAAAAAGTGAGCAGAGGACCTGAAAAAACACTTCCCCAAAGAGGACATACAATAGTCAACAGACATAGGAAAAGATGCTCAATATCACTAATCATCAGAGAGATGCAAATTAAAACCACAATGAGGTATCACTTCACACCTATCAAAATGGCTATCATCAATAAATGAACAAACAAGGAGTATTGGTGAGAATGTGGAGAAAAGGAAATTCTCACACACTGTTAGTAGGAATGCAGATTTGTGCAGCCCTATGGAGGGTCCTCAAAAAATTAAAAATGGAACTTTCTTACGAACCAGCAATTCTACTTCTAAGTATATATCTGAAGAAACCCAAACCACTATTTAAAAAGAATATATGCACCTCTATGTTCATTGCACATTATGCACAATAGTCAAGATATGGAACCCAAGTGTCCACCAATAGACAAGTGGATAAAAAAATGGTGGTACAGCCCAGTTTTGCACAGTGGTTAGAGCATTGGCCCTTGGATCAAAGGGTTATGGGTACAATTCCCAGTCAAGTGTGTTTACCTCGGTTATAGCTCAACCCCCAGCCCCAGTCAAGTCATGCATAGGAGGCAACCAATTTATGTGTGTGTGTCTCTCTCTCTACCCCCGCTCCCATTCTTTCTTAAAAAAAAATCAATGTAAAAAAAATATCCTCTTGTGAGGATTTTTTTAAAAAAGTGGTATATATATATATGCCAAGGAATATTACTCACCCATAAAATATAATAAAATCTTACCATTTGTGACAGCATGGATGGACCTAATGTATATTATGCAAAGTAAAATAAGTCAGAGAAATACCAATACCATATGACTTCACTTATATATGAAATCTAAAGAATATAATAAATAAACTAAATTGAAACAGACTCATAGTCACAGAGAACAAGCTGATGGTTGCCAAAGGGGCAGGGGGGTGGGGAACTGGGTGAAAAAGATAAAGGAATTTATTAAAATTACAAATTGGTAGCTACAACATAGTCATAGGGATGTAGGTACAGCATAGGGAATCCTATATAATAAAAGACTAATATGCAAATCAACCGAACAGCGGAACAACTGGTCGCTATGACGCGCACTGACCACCAAGGGCAGACGCTCAATGCAGGAGCTGCCCCCTGGTGGTCAGTGGGCTTCCATAGTGGGAGCACCACTCAGCCAGGCTCATGGCTGGTGAGCGCAGCAGTGGTTGGTGTGAGCCTCTCCCACCTCCACAGCAGCACTAAGAATGTCTGGCTCCCCGCAGGCCTAAGCCATCAGTCAGATATCCCCAAGGGCTCCCGGACTGCGAGAGGGCACAGGCTGGGCTGAGGGCCCCCTCAAGTGCACGAATTTCATGCACCGGGCCTCTAGTAGTTAATAATATTAAAATTACTATGCATGGTGTCAGGTGTATATTGGAAATATCAGGGGGAAACACCTTGTAAAGTATATGATTATCTGACCACTACGCTGTACACCTGAAACTAATACAAAATAATACTGAATTTAAAACTGTAATCTAAAAATAAAATTTAAAAATAAAATTGCTGACACAATATTTGAATCTAGACATCTAACCATGAAGGTCAGGCATCACTTAGAGAATTATCCCTATGATCTGTTGCTCTACCAAAAGAGATGTTGTCAAATGACATGAGCTCCTCAAAGCTTACCTTACTGATGATGAAGTTTTCTACTCATGGTGTGCAGCACAATCACATAATTGTGGATCTTATAATATTGATCTTAAAAGTATTGGTACAAACTTATTCAGCTTTATCAAAGAACTGACAATCACTTGAGAGCTTCTTGAACTGAAGATTATATATTCTGATTTTCATATGAATAAAAATAATTAGTAAGGGTTGGTGGTATTAAAAGTTAATTTTAATTACTCCTCACTTTATTAATTACTGAGTACAGGGTATATACAAGTTACCCTAGGATTTCTATAGAGACATAAAAAGCCATTCAATAAACAGGTATATATAAAAGTGCTACTATTCTCTAGAATTGTTCTGTTCAATATTTTGGCTAGCCACATGTGGATATTTACATTAAATTGTAAACTAATTAAATTTAGATAAAACTAAAGATTCAGTTCCTCAGTTTCACTAGTCATATTGTAAATGCTCAATAGACACATGTAGGGTAATGGCTACTGTATTGCTCAGCATTTCTATCATTGAAGGTTCTATTGAGCAGAACTGCACTTGAGTCACCTCAGGTAAAATAAGATTAAGCACCTGTAACATCCTCTGCAAAATAAACAACCAGGTAACCTCATATAACTAAAAAAAATCTTGTTGTTTGTCACATAACATTTGAAAGACTATTTTACATTTAAGATAAAAGTATAATAATACTTTAAGATTATAAAAGTGGCAATTTTATAAAATTATTTAAATTCTGAAACTTTATACGAAATGAAAGCTTTGATATTTTTACAACTTCTACTTGATTTTTAAATGCCTGAATAAGTATACAGATGCATGTAATTTTCTAATTTTGTAACCGTTATTCTGAGCCTCATTTGATGGATTTCACTCTCCTTTTCTCCCATTATTGCTCTAAATTGTATTAGACATCTCCTCCATATATAAAATTAAAACTATACAAACAGTAAGCTGCGGACAGGACTGCTCATGGAAAGTTTGGAGTAGATGAAAATAGAAACCATCTAGGCCAAAGCCTAGATGGATAGGTAAGGACTGATGGCTATATTTCTTGTACAAGTCACACTTTAAGTCCCACATTAACCCACTTATATAGAAGTATAGGGAGTATAAATAATTTCTGTGCTGATATGCCTAAAGATAGAAAGGTAGCAAACCCACAGGTGAGTGGATTTGTTTCCATATACCTTTCTTGTATCTACAGAAGGCATACAAGAAATCAACTGTTTTGACAACCTATTTATATTTTCACATTGCTCAACTTCTACTACTAGGAGTGAAAGCTACTTTAATCTAAGTACAAGTCAAAAGGTCTCACTAGGTATCATGGTCTGGCCCAGGAATTTATCAGACTCATGATTCCTTATCTGTCAGATTTCTACATTATAAATAAAGCACCTTATGTTCAATGATCTTAAAATACTTCAAACCATTATAGCAAACCTTAAATTAAAAATGAAAAAATACCAGATACATTATGGTCTTCTAAATTATTGTCATGACAAATGAACAATTGCTCAGTCTAAATCTGACTACTGGGGAGATTCCTCGTCTAAAATGAGGACTTTTATCCAAACAACTCAATAGAGCCTAACAAATTTTATTTAATCAAATGAGGCTTCTGACATTGAGATATTGCTAAATTATGATAATAATTAACATTTCAAATAATGGAGAGAATAAGTCATATGTCAAAGTCAAGTAAGATGTATTTCTTAAACATCATGCCAAAAAATTGTATCCTATCCCATATGCTAAATGTGTAGAATATTTTTAAATGAACTAGTCCAAAACAAAATGCCCAGCAGGCTGAAGTTGAGAAGTAAAGCTCAGTAACTTTTAAAACAGATTCTGAACTATGGCTCTCATAGCATACTGAATTTACTTTCTTCATTACTATGTGCATGTTTCTCTGTTTATTTAATTCACTTTTGATAGATCACGCATTACATATAAACTTCCTAATGAGTCTGATAAAAAATAGTATCCTTGAATATATGACTTAAAATTCAAAGGTACTGGATGGATTTAAGAAATGAAAACTGGTTTTATGAAAGGTAACTTTACACCAAAAGCAAACTGAATGGATTTATAAAAGATACAGTATAAATAACTTCAAGCAAACAAGTATCTTTGCAGTAGACAACCAATAAGCATGACTGAATTTTAAGAAAAAAATATGGCTGAATTTAGGAAGACTGTGTCTGTTTTGTGCTTTTGTAATGCTCTTTTTACTTTATTTTTAATTAAAATATCCCAGTCTCTTTTGTTTGACAACAAAAATTAAATAGGAAGCATCTGTTAGATACTAATATTTATGACTGGAAATAAGTAAGTACAAAGTGTTGAGCAGCAAGTTGTAACTCACTACTAATTAAATATAGATTGAAAGAAAATCTAGAAAATCAATAACTATATGAGAGAAACTTATGAAATGACCAGAAGAAAGCTGATAATAAGAAGCATGAATTTAAACCGAAAGCCAAGTCACTATGTCAGGTTGGTTATTTTTTGTTTGTTTTTTCAGGATGTTAGTAAAAATTTGAAAATTCACTATTATGTAGGTCACTCTTAAAATATATTTCAATGGGGATTTAAAAAAACAAAATGTTTTGCCTCTGGATTCAATCTTATTAAAAGAAAATTCAATAATAACTATAACTGAATTCAATATTCAACAGTTCTTACTGCAGACTAGTTCTTCATACTTTTTTGCATTAAAATATCTTCAGACCTTTAATAAAGCTAGTCATAATACAGTAATTATATGAATCATGCTTTGATTTGAAAAAATCCAACAACTACTTATAATTTGACAATGGAATGAATATAGTTTGAAATGAAGAGATGGGTTTGTTTAACTTCTTTTTCCCTAATTCAAATAAGATTTTCACATTGTTATTCAGCATGACTTCATCTAAAAACCATGCAGAAAAAGATCATAGCTGAATTGTGCCTGATTTCCTCAAGAATATAGCCTAAAGTTAAGTGTTTCTGGGAGTCACCACAGATTTGGCTACTCAGCTTAATACCATTTTTTATGTTTATGGAATTAAAACTAGATTTTCTCCAAATGAATACTATCTATTAAAAAATATTTAGTGAACAATTATGTTCTAAGTGTAAGGCAAGAATAAATAATGAGTCTTGGAGTTAATTTTATATAGCACATTAATTCTAAGCCACTAATTATGCATAGGGAAAAATAAAAACATACACATAGTTTAATATTCATTTCAGAATGTCCAGGAAGATGAATACATTAATAGCAAAAGGGTAAATCCAGAAACATTTTTTAACTCTTAATTTTGTACTAGATGATGATAATCATGATCATGATCATGACCCAAGTCCAGATGCAGGATTGCTAATTCCATTTTTTCTGTTAAATACCAAGATGATGCTATCAAGTAGAATATGCTTAGAATCATTTTTCAAATCGTAATGATACATTGCAGTGATCCATTTCTTCTTCTTTATTGTCAAATTTTTTTTGTTGTTGACAGTATTACAGATGTCTCCCAACCCTCTCCCATTTCTACTTCTTTAAACAATTGGAAGGTCTAGTCTGTGCTGTGGAATAGAATTACCTGATGACAAAGAATAGGTGGAAATTGAGGTAGGCAGCAGACTTTTGTCTTACCCTGTTTGCTTAACACACTAATATAACTTACTACTTCTTCATGCAAAACCATGACAGCTCCTCAATGAGTATAAATTTATAAACAGAACATTATCTCCAATAATTGGGTTTTTAATACTAAGCAAGTACTTTAATAAAGATCATGGGCTAGAGATAAAAGGTGTATATAGTTCCTGGAGAATATCTGGTGTTCTGGGATTGGTGGGGGGTAAAATTCTTCTAGTGGGGTCAAAATAGTTGAAGAAATAGAGTTTCCATATCTCTGTTAATAAAGGCAATTGCTCTAGCATGCCTTCATGTTTATTTCAAATCCCACTGCTGAAACCTTTAATCTGAATTTAGCATTATGGGCAGCATCCCAGACAAATGAGATTATATATGGATGACTAAATAGGCCTATGTGATTACTGCATTGGTCTAAATAAGTCAATCTTATTATAAGAATTATAAGTCACCATTTAGAAACTACAGGTTCTAAAGATTCAATAATTTACCCTAAAATGCATTTTAAAAAACAGACTGCATTTGTCTAAAGCAATTATGAGCTATGTATCATTCCATAATTAGAGTACATTTTTAAAGTTTTAAAAAATATTTCAAGGTAAACTATAAAATTTAATTTCATACAGAAACAATTTTGGAAGAAATGAGAAGGCTGGAAAATGAGCATTTCCAATTTCTTTGATTAATATTCTCTTTTCCTCATGCAGTATCATACCTAATAAATTGTTTACTTACCTATGTTCCCACAATAAAAAGCATTTGTATTTAACAGTTCTGATGTTCTTCTACTGGTATTTTTAAATATTTATCAAATATTTCTTGATTTAGTCAAACATAAAACAAAAATAAACACGTATTTTGTCTGAGACAATTAAAAATATGTGAAATTGTCTCCAATTATCTAAAGAATAATGTTCTTGAGGGATACTTAAAAGGAACGGGTATGTAAATAATCTCTAAGGTAGCTCCATGATTCCCCTTTCTGGTCTTTACATCCTTGTATAGCCTCCTCTCCTTGAGGGTGGTCAGGACTTGCTTCCAAAGCAGAACAGAGTAAAAGTGAGGGGCATCATTTTCATGATGTCATAATATAAGATTAGAACATTTGTCTTGTTGAGAAACCTTCTCCCTTGCTGGCTTTAAAGAAGGAAGCTGCCAGGTTGTGAGCTACTCCAGAGAGGGCCACATGGCAAAGAAGCAAGGACATTTTCCGGCCAATGGGCAGCAAGTATTTGAGGTCCTCAGTTCCACAGTCTGCAAGGCACAAATTCCACCAATACCACATCAGCTTGGAATCTGATGTTTCCCTAGTAGAGTTTGAGATGAGACCCTAGCCTGGCCCACACCTTTACTATAACCTTGCTGAAGACATATCAAAGCCACAACCAGCCTTCTGACCCACATATAATTGTGCTATACTATCCCTGCATTGTTTTAAATCTCTAAGTTTGTACTAAGCAATAGATAATGAATACAATGGAATTTCTACATGTTTTTCTTTGCAAAGCAAGAAAATAAACTAAAGCTGCTTCACTTTGATCTAAACTTCAAAAACAAGTCAAATGTAATCTTACCCCGCTTTTGAAATAACCCATGAAAAATAGTGACTACTCGCCCTAACCGGTTTGGCTCAGTGGATAGAGCGTCGGACTCAAGGGTCCCAGGCTCGATTCCGGTCAGGGGCGTGTGCGTTGGTTGTGGGCACATGCCCCAGTAGGGAGTGTGCAGAAGGCAGCTGATCGATGTTTCTCTCTCATCGATGTTTCTGATTCTCTGTTCCTCTCCCTTCCTCTCTGTAAAAAATCAATAAAATATATTTTAAAAAAAGAAAAGAAAAATAGTGACTACTCTGTTGAATAAAAAGTCTAGAAAAATCACTCAGAAAACTGGTTGGCATTTTCCTTCATGATGATCATTCACTTCTTTGTATTCTCCCCAGCAGTTAGGTAATGTTGCTTGCTCCTGACTGTATCAAACCAGTTTCTTTTGTGACTTCTCTAAATATTAGTTTTTAATTCTTCTCAAAATATTTCAGGTGAACTGAATATGCAATTTGTGCAAATGCTGTTTACAATGTGCTAGTAGGTATATTTTCAAAGAACTGGTGTTTTTACTTTGTGTGTGAAAGTGTAACTACTTTCTCCTAAAGATCAGTAGAACTGGGTAGCTAAGACAGAATAGCATGATAATTGCCCACTTGAAAATGCTCGGTATAAATTCAAAGTAAAGGATTCAATTTCAAGAGGACTAATTCACTATGGTTTCTTAATTTAAAATTAAATTAAAAATATGAGGATTTCAACTGAATATCCCAGCTAATGAAGCCTTAAAATCACTTTTAAAATTTTCAGCAGAAATATGATGTTGCTTTAATTGTTTGAGCAGTTACATTGATTTACATCATATTTGCCACAAATGGCACATATTGTAACATATTAGTATAATCCAATGAAAGAAGTAAGAAAATTGTCTCTCCTAAACTCCCAGAGCAGTGTGCTATCTCTTCCATGGCACTGTGTATATGCAACCTCAAATGGTATATTTTCAGTTATATTGCACACAGCCTGTTCATAGGCATAGTCTCTTACCATCATATCTCATACTTCCTCAGATGATAAATTGTGCACAAGAGTCGATACATGAATATTTGCTGTAAATGAATTAAAATGACTGGCAGGGTGAAATGTGATAATAACAGCTTCAAGAAACTACTTACCAACATTACTAACCAGAGAGGAAAATAATTCAATAAAACATATGAGGCCACATAGGTTTCCTGTATTTTCAATAGTTTTATTCAGTGGGACTTCTCACATAAGAAAGAAGCATTCTACAAACTATTACTGAATACTATCCTAGTTAAGTATCTATAATAATAAAAGCATAATATGTTAATTAGACCAGACGTCCGGAAGGACGGCCTTCCAGATGAAGACATGGCTGCCCAGGTCCCGAGTGCCTGCTGGCAGCCAGGGGGAAGCCTGAGACCCAGGTGCAGGAGGGAAGCCCGGGATCCGGGTGCCAGAGGGAAGCTGGTGCTGGCAGCCAGGGGAAGGAAGGCCTACTCTTGCATGAATTTTTGTGCATCGGGCCTCTAGTTGCTACATAATACATTACCCCAAAATAATTTAAATCAACAACCATTTTATTACAGTCTAGAATTCTGTGTATTGGTTAAGTCAGATATTATATAATGGGGGTAGTTCTTCTTCCCCAAAAAAGTATCTACTGTTTTGAGAAGATTTAAAGGGTTCAGGATCACTTAAATGGGTAGACTCATCTGGAAGAGTCAATCACATACCTGGCACCAGTCAGGTCAAAGGCTGGGCTCGACTGACACTGTCTACAAGAAAGTCTGCCCTTGGCCTCTTTATGTGACTTGGGCTTCCTTACAGTATGGTGTTCCTGGTTTAACTGAACATTTTACTTGACAGCTCAAGATTCAAGAATACATATGCCAGCAAATTGCATGGCCTATTATCACCTACTAGAGGCCCAGTGCACAAAATTTGTGCACTTTGTGGGGGTGGTTCCCCAGCCTAGCCTGTGCCCTCTCAGAGTGAAGGAGCCCTGCAATCAATCTCCCCAAAGAGGTAGGCCCTGCCCACCCATCCAGGACTCCTCAATGGAGTGCCCCAAAGAGGTAGGCCAGGACCCACCGGGACCTGCTTCTACACCATGCAAGCAGTATCAAATTCCCTCCCACCCATGCACACCTTGCCACACACGCAGCCCCACCCACCCGCTGTGCATGCAGCCTCCTGGTGAAGGCGTGAGGGTGTGACGACCACATAGGCTTTTATTAGTATAGATCAGTGATGGTGAACCTTTTGAGCTCGTGTGTCAGCATTTTGAAAAACCCTAACTTAATTCTGGTGCCGTGTCACATATAGAAATTTTTTTATATATGCAACCATAGTAAAACAAAGACTTACATTTTTTATATTTATTTTATATATTTAAATGCCATTTAACAAAGAAAAATCAACCAAAAAAATGAGTTCGCGTGTCACCTCTGACACGCATGTCATAGGCTCGCCATCACTGGTATAGATCTTAGTAGTCACAGAGCATCACATATACCCTAATCTTTTGAATGAAGCAGTCACACACATGTCCAGATTCAAAGGGAGGGCATGCTTGCACTTCTCAGTAGGAGGAATGTCAAAGAATCTGCTTCCATGTTTTATAACCATCACAAGCTCATTACCTAATTTTCTTTCTTTTCTTCTTTACAAATATTAGACAAGAATAACCAAGACAGATCTCCTGGCTATAACAGTATTATCAAAATCCAACAGAAGAAACAACTAGACTAGTATATATACAGGGTAGAATAAAAGTAGGCTTATAGTTGTTAATATAAAAAATAATACAATAATCCTATATAATAAAAGCCCAACGACCTAAACAGCAGAATGTCCAGAACGACCAGAGACCAGAACCACTGTGGCCCCTCACCCCAGCTGGCCCCGCCCCCCAGGGAGGACCCCCACCCCAATCAGGGCATAGACAGCCTACAAACCACCCGTGTCCCCTCGCCCCGGCCAGCTCTGCCCCCCAGCGGGACCCACACCCCAATCGGGGGCATGGATAGCCTGCAAACCCCCCCGTGGCCTCTCACCCCTGTGGGCCCCGCCCCCCCAGCGGTGATACACACTCTGATCAGGGGTATGGCCAGCCTACAAACAGCCTGCAGCCCCTCGGCCCAGCTGGCCCCGCCCCCCAGCAGGACCACCACCCTGATCCCAGGCCCCCATCAGGGCAGGCCGGCAGGCCCCCACACATGCACCAGGCCTCTATCCTATATAATAAAAGGGTAATATGCAAATTTACCCTAATGGTGGAATGATCAGATGACTGCTTGACCAGTCACTATGAGGCACACTGACCACCTCTCGGTCCCTTTCCCTGGCCAGCAGGCTCCAAACACACTATGGTGAACAGGGAACCAGGGTGGGTGGTGGGGGACGCAGGTGGTGCCAGGCCAAAGCCCCCATCCCACCAGTCATCCCACACACAAAGGGCAACCTGTAGTGGGGGCTGGGCCAGGTGGGAATGGCCGTCAGGCTCTGATCGCCCGATGGTGAATGGGAAAGCGGGGGTAGGTGGCAGTGGGAACGGGGCCAGCTGCAGGCAGCCAGGGAAGATGGCTCTGACCACAGGCCAGGCCTAGGGACCATAACCACACACAAATTTCATGCACCAGACCTCTAGTTAATAAATAATAATGCAAGAATAAACTGTGTTTTGATTACTCACAACTGTAAACCTACTTTTACCCCCCCCCCCCCGGAATATACAAATTTCATTTTATAGATGTATCATGTAAACTGGCCACATGTTCCTAGACAATGACATCAAACTAATATTTTCAGTGATTTCTTATTTTCTTCCTTTTCAATAATCAGTAATCTCTGACAGCTAGGATTGCTTCTATACCATAGCAATCTGATAGAAAATGAATATATAATAGTTGTTAAAAGCTTTAGTTAGGAAACCTGTGCCCTAGGCCTTTGTTCACTTATCTACAAAATGGGGATAATTACCAGACATACTTCATAGGGTTAAATTAATAGTCTGGTACCAACACTAGGTTCTAATTGTTAACTATCATTATCTTAACAGAGAAGAAAATAGCCCTCCAGCTTTGGGCATAACTTTGCTGGATATCCATGAATAAAATTAAAGTTGATAAGAAAATTTATCTAAATCACTTAAATTTATAAAGACAGAGATACAGATTTATATCAATTCTTTTTCCTATACTAGGATTGTTTACTAAGGTCAAACTTTCTTCAAGTGAACAAAGAGTCAAAATACTGATTTGTATGAGTAACAGATTTTCCACAAAAGGATTCAGCTTCTTCCTTGTTTCGTCACTAACACTCTAGTTCATTCCACAATATAATATAAAACATTTGTCTGTGAGTTATTTGAATTTTAGAAACCATTTAAACTGTCCTGGTTGATTTCTCAGATGATATAATGATTTTGCTGCTCTGAACATCCTAGCTAGTTACCAGAATAGTAAAGAAAAAAATATATCTATACTTTGTATTCCAATGGTTAGATTAATCGAAAAGTTTCTATCATGCTGTCGAATAGTTTATCTTGCTTTTTCCTGTAAAGTGGAAACTTGCTTCAATCTCTTCTAGATTTTATTATCATAATAAAGTTATGGTAGCTTTCCAGTTTCTTAAAATTCATCAACTAATCAGAAGAAGCAAACAATGATATATTTTTCTAAAGACTTCTAAATTTGGAAAATGATACTGGCTTAAAGAAATGCTTATCGGGAAAGGTTCAGTGATGAATAGCTATATCTTTCTTTAAGTGGCCAGATTAAGAAAACACATATCCCCACCACAAGCTATGGCATAATTGCACTGCTGTTTATCACTTTTCATACCCATAATTACCCATAAAGAAGTATGTACAAATAAAATACTGTTTATGTTTCCATATAAAAAGATCTGATGTTCAGCAACAAAGATATCAAACAACATATTTTATAACATTGATATTTTGTAATTATGTTATTCAGAGCCCACTGTAGTTTAAGAGGGAAACAATGAACTTTCATAAACAAGTTAGAGTTGAAAGTGAAGCACTATCCTGATGCCAAGGCTCTGAGCAAAATCCAATTTTTTCTTATAGGTTGAAAGCATGACCATTTGAAAAGGAAATTTGTTACCAAGATTTTTTTTTTTCTTTCAGTAACAGATTACAAGCACAACAGCTTTTGGATCAAAAGATTTATTTATGTGTCTTTTAATCTTACTCTCATTAACATGCATCTTGAAAAAGAAAACATTATTCTGGGCTCTCCCTCATATTCCCATGCTTTAACAAGCATCCTGCTCATATATAAATTTTTTTCGTATTTTTCATGTCCATATATGAGTCACACATGATGAAAGGTCTAATTATTTATTCTTTTTTTAACTAGGTTCACTGTGGGATATCTTATACCTCAGTGACTAAATAACTATTGTCATATAATAATAGTGCTCAAGTAGGTTATCTAAGAACAGTTTCCACTAAAAATCTATTTTTTGAAAGTAATATTCATTTGTCTCTATAGTATGTTTTTATCCTATACTAGAGGCCTGTTGCACGAAATTCGTGCGGGGGGGGGGGGGGGTGTCCCTCAGCCCAGCCTGCACCTTCTCCAATCTGGGATCCCTCTCACAATCCAGGAATGCTGTCTCTCAACTGCTCGCCTGCCTGCCTGCCTGATTACCCCTAACCACTTCTGCCTGCCATCCTGATCAGCCCCTAACCACTCCCCTGCCAGCCTGATTGACGCCTAACTGCTCCCCTGCAGGCCCGATTGCCCCTAACTGCCCTCCCCTGCAGGCCAGGTTGCCCCTAACTGCCCTCCCCTGCAGGCCTGGTCACCCCCAACTGCCCTCCCCTGCTGGCCTGGTCACCCCTAACTTCCCTCCCCTGCCAGCCTGGTTGCCCCTAACTGCCCTCCCCTGCAGGCCTGGTCACCCCTAACTTCCCTCCCCTGCAAGCCTGGGTCCCCCCCCGAACTGTCCTCCCCTGCAGGCCTAATTGCCCACAACTGTCCTCCCTTGCTGGCCATCTTGTGGTGGCCATCTTGTGTCCACATGGAGGCAGCCATCTTGTGTGTTGGGGTGATGGTCAATTTGCATATTACCTCTTTATTATATAGGATAGTACATAAAAATATGCATTCCCAGAGGAAATTATTACAAATTAAGTTATTCAAGTATTCTTTATATAGCAACCTTTAATGCATCTGGATTGCAATTATCATATCCTTTGCAAATAATCACTGTGACAATTCTGAGAAAATACATGATTCTCTTCAGTGCTAATACTTCTTTGGCCCATCTGGTTCAAGTCTCATTCCACAACAAACAGTGGCAGCCATTACTTGGAGAAGTCAGAGGAACTTGGATGAAATAGCCCCATAGGAAATTCTCTTTAATAATTTGTCATATAGATTGTTATGATATTTAACAAAAAAAAAACAGTAAGAACAGGCTCAGAGCCATACAAAATACCCAGAATGGACACAGCATTAAATGAACAAGAGTAAATTATTATAATCAGTCAAAGGTAGGAAATGGAAACTCTCAAATATTGTGTGTTTTCCATGCTCTGTTTGCAGCATCAGTTCAGCTATTCAGCCATTTAATCTTTTCCATTTATTTCAACTATTAGGCTATTAAAATACATTATTATATTTGGGTGAAATATGATTTTTCCCCTAAACATATCTATCATGAGTTAACTTTCTACTTCATCAACTCTAGCCTTGACTTGGAGGGAAAAAGGAAATTGTTGAGAGCTGAATCGTGCATTTCACCACATTATTTTAGTACTATTATATAATCAAGTTGTTAAAAATGCAAATTTTCACTGCTTAGCTTTTGCATTTATCTGTTTATAGGGACTAATGTGAGAATATTAAACATCCATCCAATTAAAGTAATACTGGACAGCATAGTATTCCATTATGTAAATGTGCCACAGCTTTTTAATCCACTCATCTACTACTGATGGGCACTTGGGCTGTTTTCAGATCTTGGCTATTGTAAATAATGCTGCTATGAAAATAGGGGTGCATTTATTCTTTCGAATTGGTATTTCAGGATTCTTAGGATATATTCCCAGAAGCGGGATCACTGGGTCAAAAGAAAGTTCCTTTCTTTGAGGAAACTCCATGCTGTTTTTTACAGTGGCTGCACCAGTCTTATCCCTATCCTTACCAGCACTTGTTTGTTGATTTATTGATTATAGCCATTCTGATAGGTGTGAGAGATATTGCATTGTGATTTCATTTTGCATCTCTCTGATGATTAGTGGCATTGAAAATTTTATCATATGCCTTTTGGCTATGTGTATGTCCTCTGTGGAGAAATGTTTATTCAGTTCCTTTGACCATTTTTTTTCCATTGTTTTGTGTGTTTTTTTTGTCTTCCTGGTGTTGAGTTGTATAAGTTCGTTATATATAGACATTAACCCCATTATCAGATGTACCATTGGCAAATATATTCTTCCACACAGTGGTCTCCTTTTCATTTTGTTAGTTTCTTTTACTATGCAAAAGCTTTTCAGTTTGACATAGTACCATTTACTTTTTCCCTTTGTTTCCCTTGCTACAAGAGATGTCAGAGGTGGGCAAGGAGGAGAAAGGACATCTGTAATAGTGTCAACAACAAAAATAAAGTTTAAAAAAACTTGATATTGGAGAAGTGAGCACTACTTCCTTAATAGGCTGCACCATATTTCAGACAAAGACAATTAGCCAATAAATAAATAAACAAATAAATAAATAAATAAATAAATAAATAAATAATAACAAGACAGTGTTTCAATTCTTTGCAAATTTATATTTGTCTCAATTATAGTTGCTTATTGCTCTTAATTTTCTTCTCTGTGTGGACACAGCCAAAACGGGAGTTAGAAAAAGCCGATAGACATTCAAGAGCAGTGGAAGTTAATGACAGTGAACTCTCTAGCCAACACGTTGTGGTGCTGCCCGTCTTGACAGCATGACTAGGGTAACGCCTGACCTCCCTTTGTGGAGGTTAAGCATTACTCCTGCATTAGGGCCTTTATGAAATAATTGAGGAATATAAAAAATTAATCCCCCATAGCCTTAAGAAAACATTTTAGATGATTATAAAGTTAAATTTCTTAATATCATATATAAAATGTAAAACTAATAATTTGAGAATTATAAATATCAATTAATGTTATTAAATTTACCCATATTTTGACATCATTTGAAAATGAGAGATTTGTTTGTCAAAGACAAAATATACAACTTTAAAAAGAAGAATTTACATATTCTTAGTATGTTTACTTTTGTCAAAAACAAATAGCTTCTTTGACTCTTTGTAGGTAAAATGCATATGTAGGGTGGACAAAAGTAGGTTTACAGTTGTTTGTATGGAAAATAATAGAATAATTAATAAATAATAAACAAGAATAAACTCTGTGTTTCGCATACTCACAACTGTAAACTTACTTTTGCCACACCCTGCACATGTTTCGCTTATTCCTAAGAACAAAAATATCAAAATAACTAAAGATTGGATCAATTATTTTAAAACTGCTTGAAAGCCAATTAGTTGAATGGAAAAATCAAATCCATAGCTATGCAGCTGACAATTATGACAACTGAAAAACCAAATAATTTATATACATCAATGAAGCCAAACAAAGCCAACAAGAACTTTGTTCACTCAGATTTAAATCCCCTCCTCTTTACTTGAATTTTCACTTAAATTGAATAGAAATGAAGTTTAAAAAAGTCTAAACTGAAATAATATGAAATGATTTACTTTTTATAAGTGATTTCCATAATTTCAATATATTTTTATAAATTTCATGGTACAAATAGAATATATGAAACTTGTCAAACTTGCCTAACTTCCACAAAGCAGATCAGACATAGATTCTATTGATAGCAAGATCATTTGCATTTCTATGTGGTCTTTTCATTTCCCACTATTTCACATGGACTTTGACATGAAGTCATTGCCTCAGGAAGCACAGGTGCCCCACCACTTCTTGCCTAATGGCCCATAACAGCAAGTCCAGCTTTCACTATGGGAAAGGAAAAATCATGTTTTTAAACAGCTTTTATCTAGGATCATTGTGATTCTTGAGGGTAAGTATATCATCGATGTCTTTTTTGAAATGCCTCAGTGGAAACTAAGTGGAAAATCTCTGTCAGGTTGTTGATCTATGCTAGGACAGCTTTGATTAGAAACCAATTATTGGGTCAGGAGGACAAATTTGTCAAGGTATTCTACCAGCTCAGTTTCTAAACAGATAAGAGAGTACAGTCTTGCTGCCTTGCACTGTGAAGTGACTCTCTCTTCTCAGAGTACCTTGAATTGAGGGAACCACTACTTGCCAGCTACCTTTTATTACACATTGTTCTGTTCCTTCTCTCAGGGACTCCTTAGACCGGATATAAGTATCCCCATTTTACAGGAATTGATGGAAAAACTATTTGAAACTAGACCTTTCTAACTTTTCAGGCAAGGCTCATTCTTTATACCAAAATATTACAACAAGAAAAAAAATTTGGACGAAGTTTATATTCCCAACGAACTTTATATTCACTCCTGTCATCCACCCACATTCTCTCCCCTAAAAACAAAAGAAAACACAAACACTAGACATGAACAATTATTTGTGACAGAGTGGAAAATATATTATAGTTAAGTCAAGCCCACGAAATTAAGAGCCAGATATTACTGGGTTTGAATTCAGGTTATGCCACACTTACCTGTGACCACCTGGGCACATTCCTTAACTTTTAGCCTTAGTCAGTCACCCCATATGTTGAAGAAAGCTAATCTTGCCTATAATATTGGATTCTTGTGGAGAATGAATAAGAGAAACATGCTGAAGTTATCAATATAGGACTTTTTTATTATAAAAATGTATTAGATGGGTACAATTCCATGAGAGCATGGCATTTTCACAATGATAATATCCCCAAAGAACTGGATGTGGGAATGAATTGATATATGTGAAAGAAGTGCTGTGAAACCAATGGAGAAAGGTCATATGCACCATGTCTTTCCCAGTCTGACCATGTTGTTGAGTCCTGCTTTGCTCAAAATAATTATTTGAGATTTTATAATAGTGATTGGTGTGTTTATTATAGGAAGAATATCTATTTTTAATATTAGTAATAACAAAAATTTACTATAAATTACTCTAATTCAGTTCCTATCTATCTTCAGGGTAAGCTCATGTAGTTGATTCATTCTTTTTCAAAATTATTCAAACTGATAACAATAGGAATTAGACAAGTAATTTAAAGTGTTCAAGACTTTACTTTTTAAAACCAAAGTGCTATTACTAAGAGCAAGGTGTTATTTCTTTGATGGAATTGGCAATAAGTACCATTTCACAATGCAAAGTTATCATTTCTGGATGCCTCATGAGATGTCAAAGGATGTTGGATGGAATATTTAAAATCATCTGGTCAACTTGCAACACATAGGCAAGATGCCTTCGGCAGATAGCTCCCAACCCATTTGCACATCTCCATAGCAAAGGGCTCTGAAGTTCTCAGGCAACCAACATTTTCCACTGTATCCTTTAATAAAACACTCTTCCCTGTATAGAGTACAGATATTCCTAAAACACCTACATACAGCCCCTTTCTCACCCCTACAGCCATAGGAAGTACTGAATAGTAAGACTCCACTCACACATACGATTCATATCGTTAAAGAACCTTACTGTGACTCCCTGTGTCTTCTCTTTCTCACAGCAATCATGCTCCCATGCATGGAGTACAGCTTAGAGTCTACCCAACTCAGACTTCTGTATATTGGCACCTACTAAGTTTTCTTTGTCTGCCAGCTCTCGTTCAAGGCAATCTTTGACCCCACTTCTTCTCCCTCCCCAATCAATAAAAATACTAAGTATAGCAGAGTGGGTAAATGTGGGCGGAGCAGAAAATGACCAGGACAACAAAATACAAAGTTAAGTAGCTAGAATGCAGGACAAAGGGCTCCACCTTTTAATATAGAATTTGGGGCACATGACTCTGCGATGACTAACAAACTATATAACACACAACTTTCCTCAAGATTATTTTTACCCATCAGTTCCTAGGATATGGAAGATCATTACAATGATTTTTTCACTTAAACCTCTGAGAGGTTTGTGAACAAAAGTTCTCAAGCCAGTTTAGACTAATTTAAGAGTATCTACTCAGTTTAAAACCCAGCACATGTCCATTTTAATCTGAAATAACAAAGAAAATATTCAAGCACTAGGAATAAAACATTTTCACTCCAGCTGAACTTTTTTTTTTCATTTTATTCCAGTGTTGGTCAATAATTTAGAGAAACGGATGAATGTAGGTGTAATGAAGCAGACAATTTTACCATGCAAAATGCAAAGTCTGTTTATAACCTTTTGTAAATGAGTGTTATTTACCAGAAAATTTATGAGATCTCAAGTGAAGACTATATTAATTTTACTGATGTTTCCCATGGCTTTTTCTCCATGGGTTTTAATGAATTGCTACAATTTATTGCGCATCATCAAGCCATAGCTTAAGTACTTTTATATGCCAAGGAATCTCAATTTCTCCCCCCATAAACATCCTGTGAAAGGGATACTAGAATCCTTATTTTAAGTAACTTGGACATGTCATATAAATAATAAATGGTGATTAATGTTGGGAGTTAAACCCAATCTATGCTCAACTATTCCTTTAACCATACTTCTTTAGTAGGGTAACAATTAATTTCTACTTTTAAAGTATTAGTAATATCTGTACTAGTAATAGATGGGAGCTAGAAATAGATGGGAGCCCATCACCCCTTCTTTGGAATACAGAGCCATCGTTAATTTTTCTGAGTCTGATACTTTCAAATTTATACTCTCATCTGGGTTCTAGATTAAAAGCTACAAATATTCTAAAGTTTATTTCACCATAAAATATTTATTTCTTTAAACTCACATCTTCCCACCTACTCCATTTTTCTTTTCTTTTCACTGCCTAATTAATGAAGAGTAGTTTGGACTAGTCCTTATTACCTCAACTTCAACACATTCCTTAATTCATCACAATTTGACATTTTTTCTTATCATTCTATTGAAACTACTCTTGTAAAGTCAACAAATATAACGGACAAATTCAATGGCCTATTTCTAGGCTTCATCCTACATGTTCTTTTACAAATCCTTCCCTATGCCTTTCAAATCATTGCATTCTCATGATTCTCATCTTTGCCTCTGTCTCTACTTCTCCCTCTCCCTCCACTCTTTTGTTCTCTCTCTCTCTCTCCTTTCCTCTTCCTCCTCCTCCTCCTCCTCTCCCCTCCCCCCCTTATTTTCATTCTCATTCTTATTGTTTCTTCTCAATATCTTTCCCTGGTACCTTTTCTACACAAACCCTTAAGTGTTGTTCTTTCTTAAGATTCATCTTTGGTATTCTCTCCATATAATATTTTTGTGAAGTTATCTAATCTCTATCCGTACTTCTTCAATGAAACCAACAGGTAGATAGTAAACTTCACACCTAAACTCCCTTCTCATGTGGTATCTGCTACTATCTACTGGACATCCTGATATCATTATCTCCAAAAATGAACTTCTTGTTTCTTTGACCACTCTCAATCCCAACTTGTTATTCCTCCTATATTGCCTCTCTCATTAAATGGTATCAAAATTCACAGCTTAACCTTTTATAAAGCTTGAATCATATCCCTCCTCTACATAGTAATTTGTAAATTTGAACTCAGAAAAGTCTCCTAATCTTCTTATGTTTCTTCTTGTGTTACTTTTATAACTCCTGCAGTAATTTAGAATGTTCTGCCCAACATGGTAGCCAATAGCCACTTGGGGCTATTTAAACATAAATTAATTAAGATTAAATATAATTTAAAATTCAGTTCTTAACTCACCCTAACCACATTTCAAGTGCTCAATTGCCACATATTGCTAGTGGCTAGTATATTGGAAAGAGTGGATCACCATGGAAAGTTCTGTTGGAGAGTGCTGATTTGGAGTCACCCTATAACTCCCAAGGAAGAGAGCCAATTCTGAATGGGTCTCCCTGGCATAAGTTCACCCTATTCCAACCTATGATCACATAGCTGTCAGAGCTCATTTTTGAGAAAAACAAATCATCCCAGGTGATTCCTTGATTAAAATTCCTCTCTGATATTTTATCATGTAAGGAATGAAATTCAAAGGCCTTAGAACAGGATACATGATCCTTCACAATTGAGCACTAACATTTTCCCAGAGGTATTTCCAACAGCTCTTGAAACATACCTTACTCAGTGTTATGGATGGATTTGTATCCCCCAAATTCATATGTTGAAACCCAGACCCCCCAGTGTGACTGTGTTTGAAGACAGGGCCTAAAAGGAGCTAATAAAAATTAGATAAAAATTAAAATGCCTAAGTATTACAGATGCTAGATAATACAGAGACATTCTTAACTAATACACTCAAACATCTTTTAATGCAATAAGTTAAAAATAGGACATTGATTAAAAATCATAAAGTGGATGTATCTTATTTAACTTGTAAATTCAGCACAAGAACAATCACAGGCATCCTAAGTTTACTTCCTCGCACTAAAATTTTATATGCATCATTTTACCTGCTCAATTCTAGCCCTAGGTGTTCTGATGAATTTATTCATTTTCATATCTTCTCCTTAAGCCTTTGAAATGATGAACCTGGAATTTCTGACCATTCATCCCAGCTGTCCAGGACTCCTAAATTTCTGTCATCTTGGCTTTTTTATCACCTGTAAAATGTTTTTAATGATAAATTAAAATAAAAAGAAATAAATATGGTAAGATTCCTAACAGTTGTTAAATCTATGTTACAGGTATATGTAGGTATTATATTAATCTCCTCATTCTTTGGTATGTTTGTAATACTAATAATGAAAGAGAAAAAGAATACACATTCAAGCAATAGTGTACTTTATCTTTAACACTGCCATCAGTTTGACCTTGGAATAGTAAACTTATGTCCTCACTTTACTCATCTGTAAAATCTATGAGAATACCTCATAAAGAGGACTTGAAGAAGAAATGAATTAGACTAGTTTCTGACTTCTAAAGCATGTTAGCTTATTATTGAAGCTTGTTTTAATACTTAAATTTCTGAGTGATTCAAATAATTTTCTGCAAGAGCTAATGCATTGTCATGATATCCCATTTACCTCTTAGTTTGATTTTCTTTCAAATAAACAAAATCACTAATAGTTCAGTAAGAAATAGACTGGTCATTTTTTATGGGAGTAGAGATACAGAGAAAAAAGATTTCTCAACTTTGGATTTCTCATGGGATTCAGCCCCTGAATATGCATCTTCGACATGCCAGGAGAGGACACAGCAAGATGATAGCAAGAAAGCACACAGAGGAAGGAAGGTGAAGAATTCTGTTTTAACGACAGCCCATTTTCCTTCTTGTGCAAGGTGGAGAAGCTGATAAACAAAATCCCCAAGCATTTCCATAGACATGATTATTGCATTCACCTATCACGCATGTGTGGCTATCCTACTGCTACTGCGAAAATCAACAACAGTATTTAAACGGATAATAAACATCTATTTTTTGCAGGATTTTTCTTGCCATCTGTGGTATCTTCTACAGCATTTTGTTTATAAATGACTGAATGCAGAAACAGACTACAGGGGTGGGGGGAAGATAAGTAACTGTTACCTTTTAACACTTCACACAGCCAAGGATTAAATGTTTTCATGCATTCCAGTACAACACATAGTACAAATCATTAACTATTCATTAGCAAAAAAAGACAATGTTATTTCTCTTATTTCCAGTAGTACGAAATAAGAATAAATTAGAACATTTCATGAGGAAATTTCATTATTTAGATTGCAATAATACTGAATTTATTATTAAGTAAAACTTAGCTTTAGTGTTTCACAACATCTTGTAATATAAAATGTTAAAAAATAAAAAGACGGATATTACAATCCCTTCAGAACAGAGCAACCAGATAATTTTAAAACTAATTCCAAAATTTAAGGTTAGTAATAATCTGTGATTACCTAGCAGTTTATGTCTTCAAAAAACTACATAAATGTTATCTAGTTATTTCAGTATTACAAAAAGAAGTAAAAAATAAAACATCACAATAAAGAAATAAAAATAATTAGTAGCTTCCGAAGTTTACAAAGTGAATAGATTTTTTAAAAAAAGAATAAATCTGGCCAGCTGGTGTGGCTCAGTGGTTGAGCATTGGACCATGAACCAGGAGGTCACAGTTGATTCCTGGTCTGGGCACATGCTCCGGTTATGGGCTCAATCCTCAGGGGAGGGAAGCATGTAGAAGGCAGCTGATAAATGTTTCTCTCTCATGGATGTTTCTATCTCTCTATCCCTTTCCCCCCCCTCTATAAAATCAAGAAAATACATATATTTTTTAAAAAGAATAAATCTGATTCATGTAAAATACTATGAAGAGCCAACATGTGTGTGTTTTTCTTAAAATAAACCATATACTTTAGAAAAAGTTTCAGCAATTTATATAGCCTAAAATTTGAGACAGAAATAAGGCCAGGTTCCTCTAATCAAATAGCTGAGCAGTCTTACAGACAATCATTCCATTTCTTTGTTTCATGTGCTCAGCCCATTATTGAACACCAGCATAATGACTCAGTTTGGGCTAAAAGACAGAATATTGACAGCCAATAGGCCCACCCTTACACACTTCAAACTCTGGTCTTCTGTGCATCCACCACCTTCTCTCCATGTTCTCTTCTAGAGCATCCCTTAACCCTTTCACCCAGTCAAGTCACTTCTCATCTATTTCCTTAGCCCAACTCACAACATATTTGCTCCCTGACCTATTGCCTTTACCACTTTAAAAAATATATGTCTGAGTTCCATTCTCATCAGTTTAACAAATTAGATTATACTGAGGCACAGGAGCCAAAAGGTCTTATCACATTAGTTGTCAATGTCAACTAGAAGAGTTGTTCTCAACCTTGGCCATACATCATCAGGGAAAGTGGAAGATCCCAAGCTCATGACACAAGCCAGGTGAATGAAATCAGTATCTCAGAGCTGGGGACATTTTCAAAGATTCCCCAGGATAGTCAAAGGATCACTCATCTATGGTATCAATTCACTGATATTGAAGAAACATCTTTGCAATGTAAATCAATATAAAGTAAAAAGCAAAATGTTTATGCCTAGTCAATGTGAGGTCAACATTGACAATAAAAATTTAAAAGGAAACGGGATTGAAATTAAAGCAATAGGTCAAATAATTCAAATTAAAATATTATTTTATTTGAAATAGTTATATGTATACTTGTTCTTGTGTACTCAATCTAGCATGAAAAACTTAATGGATTATAATTTATATGTGGGGGGGCATGAGACTAGGAGCATTATTGATTTCCTTTGCTTCATACTTTAATTCACCTTGCACATGCAGACACTGACATCATACAATTAAAACAATTAAAACCAATGTGTAATAGCATTTATTAAAAGTTTGAGCCCTATATAGTTACTAATTTGACACAGTTACAAGTTCAAAGTAAAAACAATCATTCTTTAGTCTATAAAAACAATAGGCACCTAATATTAAGATAAAATTTTGGTTGTTTTCCTATAAAAATAAAATACAATTCATAAAATTAGTGGTCATATATAAAACAAAAAATAGGAAAAACAAAAATCAGGGTCATAAAACTTGTTATGATAATGGTTTTGACCTAAAAATGGCCTTAATAATGGTTAAAATGATTATCTGCATGGTTAGACTATTTGACTTTGTAGAAAAGCAATTCAGCAATAAAGAGAAGATTTGAAAATAATCAAGTGATAGGATACAAAAAATATCTATTTGCATATGCATTCCACATTCCTGGACAATGTCACACTTTTTACAACATCACTTAATCAACAGCAAAACAATATTTTTTAATAAAAATAATTGTTAGATATTTGATTTGATTTTAAATATATTCTTTCAAGAATGTAGAGCGCATGACGCCAAAATGAATTAAGAACTTAAGAAAGGTTCAAACTGTACATTATGTAATCCAAATTATATGTGCTCAAACTGGTTAATGTTTGTGAGCGGTTTCTGCAAACAATACAGAAGGCCTCAGGTATCACAATTATTATATATGCCTTACATTGGCAGAGCATCCTTTCGGCCAGTATCTGTTAAATTAAGAATAAGCAATAGAATCTGCTTTAACATGAGATTATAAAAATATGGATGCATATGTTCTTGAGAGTATGAAGATTAGTATCTATTATGAGAAAACTAAAATACAGATGATGCAATATCTATGTTATAATCTAATCTCAAATCTGCTTTCACTGATCATCTGGCTTAAGTTAAGGTATAGTACTAGTAAGGACATAAAGCTATCAATAACAAAAGTTTACCAGTAACAGAGTAATTTGTATTCCTTAAATATCCCAATTTAATAATATATATCTTCACATATGCTTAGGAGCTAAAGAACAAGAGAAAATATTTATTTAACTTTAAAAAAACAAGCATTTTAATAATATACATATGTAATTTTGTAGCTTAGAATACTGCATATTTAAATATTAGCAACCAACTTGAAGATTATTACAGCTTTGTTACTCTTATTATATATTAAAGATCATTTTGAAAAACAATGAAAACTACAGAGAATTACTGTCATCATTTTTGCTACTTATGTAAGATAGCAGCTTGAATGTTCTTTATTTTTCCATAAATTGCCTCCCAGATAAATGTGCATATTTACTCTTTTAAAATTAAGCCAGCTATTTCTCAGAATATTAAAAAATATTCTTGGGTACAAATGATTTTTATTATGTGTTCAATACAAATGTTCACTAAAATAAATTCGAGCTGCATTTAATCTCCAATTACTATGGACTCAAGGCACTATGATTGTATTAGATCAATATTAAGCTTTGTTTGCTTTCTCAGCATAAGGCGTTAAAAGCCCTTCAAAACAAGTTAAATTAAATGTAATCAATTCTATTTTATATATGGAATGTGGTTTTTTGGTAAATGGAGGAGAATGTACAATTAGAAGGTAATATGTCCTTAAGTTTTAAATTTTAGAAATTACTGCATTAATAATTTAATTATATTTCTCCTAAAATATAAACTTGTATATAAATTGTATAACTAATAAGACTAAGTATATTCTATCTATACTTACAAATATATTTATACACTATTAAATTATATCTTTCATGAATATATTACCAATTCAAGAAATATAATGCATTTGCTTTTAACATAGCCTTGGGCTTTGTGGCTATCTTAAAATATGGAAAATTTTTCATAGAATGTATATCTTGAGCAAAGTCCTTGATGACAGTCACAATTTCATAATTATAGTTATATTTGAAATGAGTAAAACTGTTTAGAAAGAAACTCAGGCACATTATTCAAAGTTTACAAGTAGCATTTTAAGGCATGTAATATAATTTGTATGTGGATGTCTTTGTGGCTTTTTCAGAATCATAAGAAATTATATATTAAATTAAGAAAATAACCAATCAATTTGTAAGTTATCAACCAGGAACACTTGAAACTTAAATGTGGAACTCTAATTTTTAAAAACAATTATTATGGAAAAAAAATGTTTCAAATGGACAAAAAAACAAAAATCACACAACCAAGAAAACAGCTACAAGATATCACAAGTAATAAATCATGTGTGTGGTGATGAGAAACTCAAATGGCTGTGCTTACTTTTCAATGTGAAGAAGAAATGTTCTTAAGAATTTAAGACTTTTATAATGTGCTTTTGTATATACAGTTAACAATTACCACTTTATATAAAAGCACAATCCAGAAGTAGTTCATGAAATTACAAATTAATTTCACCTACATTATACCTTACAACTTTGATGACAAATATAAAGTTGAGAAATGTTTCAGGTCAAGAGGAAAATATACTTATTTATATTTAAATTGGATATTTGAGCAAAGATGTATTTGAAAAGCTTATTTGAAAATATGCTGCAGTCTATTAACAATGACTATCTTTTAAATACTGAACCTATGCAAGTTGGAATTGATAGAAATTTCTATGAGAATTACATTAAGAAAAGCAAGCAAATTTATATTATTACAAGATACCACTTTTAAACATAAATAATATACTGAAATGCTTATAACCTTTTTATGAGTAGCAAAATTAGCAGACACACCATTTTCCTTATTTTTATAATTCCAATGAAACATATCTGGTCATAATAAATAACTATGTAATAAGTTATTAACAGCTGCCATTAAGAATAAGTTTAATCCCCAGGCATTAGTTATAGTGATATGGTTAAGAAAAGTATGTAGGAAAATTTAAATCCATTTATCTTGTGAAGTGGCATTCTAAATTAATATTGTAAACTCAATATTAGTCTTTCCAAAGAAGATCTGTTTCTGATCTTAAAAAACATTGAAAAGCAAGTTTAGTCTGACTTTAGTTTAATTGTCAAAAGCACAATTAATCAATCCAAAGTAAGGTACAGCCCTTGAACTATGTTCATTTTAAATAGATTCCTTAGACCAGTTCTCATGTCATAGAATCACAATGCATTTTTTATCAATATTGCCCTTGATTGCACTTGTCCAGTACAAAGCAAGTGAAGCAGAAGAGGGACAATTTTTCTTTTCCTGTGTGGTGTTGAGGGAGTAGTGAAGAGAAAGGAAAGGAGAGAGTGTAGTATATTATTCCTTTTTAAAAGCAATACCATTTTATTGTGTTATTTAATAAATTAGCCTTGGAACAAAACATTAAGGCTTACTAATATTCTGTCATCATTTCTTCCCTACTAAAATGTCACTTACTGCAGTATCTTCATCATCAACAGAGCTCTTGGGGAATCTCATTTCAGCACCACGGACAGTGACACCTCTACTAGGAAGTGCACCACCCATGCCATTGGCCATTTCTTAAGAAACTTGCATACACTTCTTTTTTGTCAATCAGCAAGGATTACAGCCCTTACTATATTAAACAGAAATAGACTGAATATGATACACATTATTAAGGAGTTTAGTATTTTTTATCCCTAGCACCATGCATTTGCCATTTAATATTTTTGGAGAACATGCTGAAAATACAAGCTAATTACATAAGGTATCTGATAAAACCTAAAACTAATTATTGATAACCAGATAGTTAATTGAAACTTTCCACTCATATTGAGTCTGAGGTCAATAATTATTCAAATTTCTAAGAGAAAACAGAAAATGTATTGTGATTTCAGTATGCTTAGGTAGGCCTCCAGACTTTCCAAACAACCAGAACTATCTCTGTAAAACAGGTAAAACGTGTTTTGCTTCTTCCTACATAAACACCTACGAACACTTTCTCTTTACCTTCTGGTCAACCAACTTAATGACGTCACTCTCTGAAAATTCACGTGTGCAGGTCCATAAGCCAAATCACACGTGCCTGTCTCTGACTCCTCTGATTTGGGCTAGGATCATTAGTATGCAGTCCCATCATGTCTTCTTAACAAGCCATATTCAAATTCCATTTTTTAAATAAGGTAACAGAGTTTGAACCAATCGCTTATCTGTAAGAGGTAATTTAAGCCCTAGCTTTATTATCTCAGAAAACCAGGGTGTTCCCTGATTTTTCAGGGATTCCCGGAATGAAGGCACCAGTCTACCACTAATCCACGAGGTATTCCCAACTCAAGCACCAAGTCAAGCTCTTATAACCACAATAACGACGACTGAAGTAACAAAACCAGAGCCACAAAAAAAATAAAAAAAACTTTTAAAACTCTAGAAAGCATTCCAACAAAATAAAACAGATGGAAAAGCGCAAGAAGGGCAGAAGATAAAGAAAATCCACTGATCCTACCTTACAGTCCTCAGGACAGGATTTCACCGAGTACTCCTGCGATTGTAAATATTTATGGAGCACACTTTCAAACTCTTCGTACTTCTCCTGAGCGTGGTGGTCGTAGTCTTGGTAAGCCTCAATGCATTGCCTGCAGGTGGTCATTTCGCCGCCCTCCTTGAGCACCACATCCAGACTACAGTTCAAAGTGTTGGGACTTGACAACCCCGAGAACAACTCCCAAAGTGTGTAGGAATTACAAAACGAAAGGTAAAAATCCGACAAGTTCCAGAGTGGAGTTGGATGTGTCCCTCTCACCTGCTGCTCCTCCCCCCTGGCCGCCACCCCCTGACTCCAGTTCCTGGCGCACACCGCGTCCGCGCTCTCCACGGTAAAGCACTGGCCCGAGGAGGCGCCTTGGGGGTAACAAGTCTCCAGGCGCCACACGGGTTTGGCAGAGTTTCCTAGAAAAAGAGCCTTGCTCCGGTTGTTTTTGCCCCCGCTGCCCTTGCCGCCGCCACGGCCGTCGCCCGGGGAGGGGGGGAGGGTGGGGGATGAGGAGGCGGAGAGCAGTCTGAGTGCCTGGGCAGCGGGCGAGGACTCCCCCATGCTCGCCAGGAGCGCGGGCCAGGAGGGCTCCTGCTGCCGCGTCCGCTGCTGTTGCTGCTGCTGCTGCCTCTGCCGCTGTTGTTGCTGCCGCTGCTGCTGATGCTGTTGCTGATGTTGATGCTGCTCCTTGTCCCGGGTCCGGGTCAGCTTGGCTTCGGCGCAGAACCACAAGTGATCAGAGAGCAGGACTGTGAAAAACAAGAGAGATGCCAGAGACAGTCGCCATTTCTGAGCCCTCTCTGAATCGATGAACGGTTTCTCGTTCTCCCGGGGTGCTGCCAACCAGATTTTTAAGCCGTCGTCATACTGCCGACACATCCAAGCACCCCTGGTCATATTTTGGGAACGCACAGCCCGGGCCGACTCCACCGTGAGGGCTCCTGTGCCGGTGTCACCACAATATGCATTGACTTAAAGGGTTTAATTTCCTTATCCCCTCCTCCCGTTTCTTCTCTCTCTCTTCCTCTCCCTTTCCCCCTCTCCCTCTCTCTCCCTCTCTTTTTTTCTCTCTCTCTTTTTGCCTACATAAATATTACTAGGCTTTGGAGGAAGATCTGACTTGCTTCCGACCTAATCATCAGCCGACCCCATCCTCTGTAGAGTAGGAAACAATAGTGGAGAGAGAGAGAAAGAGAGAGAGAGAGAGAGGGAGAGAGAGAGAGAGAGGCAGTCGGAGGTGGCTGGGCTGGTGGCCGGTGGCGAGCTGAGTGCAGGAGGTGATGGTGGAGGTGGCGGGGTGGCTCTGCGCTGCTCTTCTCACCCAGGCATTGTCAGCGCGCGGGTCCCCATGGTCCTACTGAGGACGGCCCGCTCTTCCCAGTCAGGGGCATGCCGCGTCTTCGCTGCCCGCAGACAGCGACCAGTGCGCCTCCCCAGTGGCTCTCCTCCTCCTTCCCCTTCGCTTCTCCTCCTCTTCCTCCTCCTTCCTTTCCTTCTCCTTTCTCTCCTCCTCCTCCTGCTCCTACTTCTCGCAGTCTCTCCCCGAGTCCGGAGCCTGGGCAGCCACCGCAGACAGGGCTCTCCCTCCCCCCCACCCCCCACCCCGCGCTCGAACTGCTGCTGCCGCCGCTGCTGTTGCAGGTCTGCCCGAGGGCGCCTCCGCCACCGGGCTCCGACTGCTGACGCCGCCTCCCCCGGACCTTGGGGCCGAATCGCCTGGGCTGGGCCTCCCAAGAGCCACAGTCATCTTCAGTCCCCAGCTAAGTTGCCGCCATCTTCGTCCTGGAGAAACACTTTTTTGGGGGGGAGCGCTGGCTTTTGCGTCATCTCCTCCCGCGCAGAGATCTCTCCATCCTGGCGCATTGGCACCGCTTCGGCCGGGCGGCGGAGGAGGGCGAGGACGCACGGGGCCGGGGGAGGGGATGGTGCGGCTGTGCCACTGGCCCCGCCTGGGCTTCTGAGCTCCAGTGCTTGCTCCTTCCTTTCCGTCCCCTGTCCTCACCTTTTGGCTTTTTCTTTCTGTTAGCGCTGACAAAAGTCAGAATGCAGATGCATGGCTGAGGATGCTAGCTCATTTCTTCCGCGTCTCCCGCTGCCTCTCTGCCTCTGGAAAAAGTCCGAGTTGCAAGCGGTCGGTTCCAGATTTCTCATGGGGAGAGGGTCAGGGTAGTGCTCTCTTAACTAAGTGATGACAGACTTCAAAGGAAAGGTTGGGAGGTGGGGGGTGGGGAAGTAAACACGAACAGGCTAGAGGAGAGAGGAGGTGACATCTGGTTTCTTTGTATGGACCTCGGGATCCCTAAAACAAACTAGAGATCAACAACTACCAGTGAGTTACATTTTGTCAAGTGAGTTTAGTGCTTTATATGGAACGGATGGTGTGCATGTACAACTATATATGCCGCTGTATATGTTACAGCGACGTATTTCATATTCGAAAGTACAGGTTAGAAATGGCCTCATATAGTCAGAAAAAATACAGTAAAACCTGGGATATCAGGGGTCACCGCCTAGCCCTCGGCTTGGATTTCAACGTCTTGATTTCGGAGGATTCCTCCTCGGATCTGGAGCATGAAAAGCTTCCTTAACCCCATTCCCCACCGAGTTAGGCTTTGCTGTCGCCCAAGACTTCCGCAGCAGTTGGCCATCGGCTGCCTGGGTGGCAGCCGCTGAGTCCAAGCCTCTGGTGCCCCTTAGCGTTGGTTCTTGGAGTTCCAAGAGAGCAACAGACGCTCTGGGAAAGGGGTCCCACGCTCCCAGCTCATGCAGGTTGATGCTCTGAGCAAACATTAGTCTGGCTTTATCTGGGCACCCTGCCCACTCTATCCCTCACTCCCACCGGAGCTGTGGGAGCAGGAGGCTGCGCCTGTGCCTGGATCCTCTGCACCGCCTTGTCCAGAGTCCTCTCTGTTGTTGATGATCAAGGAAAGCCGTTTGTTCTATCTCGTACTCACCGTATCCCGTCCCTGCTTTCTAATGACTCTCATACTCCCTTGGGTGCACATTCACATGGGCAGTATTAGGGTGCCAGTGTTCTAAGTAAGTATATTGAGATACCAAAGGAATGGATCATGATATTCATTTTCTAGAGACGCTATGGGTGTTGGGATGCCTGAGAAATGAGAATTTTTAAAATGTCAACATGCAAAATGTAATGGGCAGGATTCAACCAACTAGTTCTGTCCTCAGCATAATAAGGTGTATACTATATTTTACCCAGGTAAATTCTAAGTTCCTAAAAACTATATGCAGTGAAGATTAAAGCGTGGTGCAGTTGACCATTGATTGATCTGTCAGGTAATGTCTTAGAAAGAACATTTGTGTACCTATATCATTCTGACTCTTTGGATTTCATTGTGCTGCTTTTTTTTAACTACATAAAAGATCCCAACATTTACAGATAAGCTGTCTATGACAAGTTCATCCTTACATTAAAGCATCTTTAAGTAAGCAAAAATTGAGGTTTTGCTGAAATTTTTTAAAAAAATATTTTCAGTACGTAAGCTGAGGAGATAGTCTTTCAATTTTTTTTCTTTTTCTTAATTTTATTGTTGAAAGTATTACAGATGTCCCCTTCTTCCCCCCAATGAGCCACTCTACTCTGGCCCTGCTCCCTCTCCAGGCCTTCACCACCCTACTGTCTGTGTCCATGGGTTATACATATATGCATATAAGTTCTTTGTTTAGTCTCTTCCCGCCCCCCTCTTCATTCTAAAATATCTCAGTTTGTTGCATGCTTCAGTGTCTCTGGATCTATTTTGTTCATCAGTTTATTTTGTTCATTAGATTCCACGTATGAGTGAGATTATGTGATACTTGTCTTTCTCTGACTGGCTTATTTCACTTAGGATAATACTATCCACGTCTTTCCATGCTGCCTCAAAAGGTTTTGATTAAATTATTTTGACACTGAGTAAAATACTCTTTTCTCAAACAGTGATGTGGATAAAGATATCCTTTGAAGAAAATCTATTAAAATTTTGGAAAACATTGTTTTTTTCTTCTACCCTCTTCTTGTGATTACTCTTTTCTTAAATTTAAAACTTCAACTTCTTCAACCAAATCAGATTTATATACAACATAAAGTCTGCTTGCAGACATAAGTGAGTATAAGGTCTGGCATTTTCCATTGTATAAATAAATACATGTAGAAGATAATATCAAAAGTCTGCATTTCTACTTTGTAGATTTTGCAGTACATAAAAATGAGCATATTGTATTTTAAATCCTAAAATTATTCTTTCTCCCTTTTGTTTTTAACCTGTTGGACCTTTGTTATAAAGTATAGATGAAATGTAATAACCCAAAGCCTTTCTTCTTATAAACTCAGGGTGGGAACTCTTTTAATCTTAAAAAACATTATTAAGGAATTTTTCTTATCTCTGTTACCTATCTTTCTATCTTTAGCTCTATCTAGATTGTTATTTAATATCTACATTACAGGGTTTAATTTCATACTTATTTCTCTTATCTGCCCCTTCATTTTTCTTCACCCTGTTTCTTTCTCATTTAAAGATGCTGCCTGGACAGGTTTGTATTTCTCTTGATCTCTCCTGCATAAGACAGAAAGCTCAGAAAAATTCTTAGCTAGGGAAGTCTACAAGATATCCCTGAGCTGGGATTCTCACACAGAAAGCTCCTAGGCAGTCTAGAGTGATTATATCAGAAAGCAGACTGGGAATGGGGAAAATAAAGAAATGAACAATATATAACACAAAGATGATCTTAGGACAGGTAGAATTTTAATATAAAAAGGAAAAATTAACCAGAATACTTCTGTTAGCCCAAAGGGAGAAAGGTGAGCAAAGTAACTGAATACCTAAATAAGTGGCCACTTCCTACGTGTGCACCACCCCCACCATCTCCCAGCCTGGCTTCCTTTGCATGCCATGCACCTCCAGCCCAGGCAATAAAATTTTCAGCTCAAGTCAAACCTGTTCCTATTCACAGTGATGAATAAGTTCCTCTTCCAAGAATAAAAAGTAGCAAAAGTTCTGCTGAAATGAACTATCACATTTGTTCTTAAAATATATATTCTTTCTCCCAAGTCCAGTTTTTTACTAACACCCTTCCCCAACCCCACTACTTCAAGTTTTTACTCTTCTTCACATTCCATGACCACTAGTCTAGAGTTGTGCTCGCTGTTGAGTGCTGTTGCTATTGGCAGATAGATTCATTATGACCCCCAGGGGGTGGTTTAAAGCTAAAAACCACCAGAGCTACTGATATCAAGCTAATTACAATTTCCCTTGACAGTGTTTCTCAGTATTGCCTCTATTGACATTTGGGGTCGATACTTCTTTGTTGTGGATGGCTGTCCTATACTTTGTATGAGGTTCAGCAGCCTCCCTAGCCTCAACTCACAAGACACCAGTAACACAATGCCTTCTCCCCAGTTTTGACAACCAAAACTGTCACCAAGTATTGCCAAATGTCCTCTGGAAGCAAACTTTCTCCCAAGTAAGAACCACTGCTTTAGAAACATCTCAAAGTAGCAGTGGTTACCTAATTCATATCTGCGTGGGAGTCCTGGCATCAGAAATAAAGCTATGCCTTTTTCTTTAATACACTGTATTTATAATCTAAGAAATCTTCACCTAGAATCATCACCTCATCATATAGTATGTCATAGAATAATTTTTAAAGACTATAAAATTTTGAAATTCCCTTAACCTCTCTTGCCTATACAAAGTTAAGGGGATAACCGACAATTATCATTTAAATCTGATTAATGTTGGAATTTTTCTCCATAACTCAGACTAATTTATTAACCAGATTGCTTGTATTTAAAAAAAAAATACTTCTTATTGATTTTTAGAGAGAGAGGAAGAGAAAGGGAGAGAGTGAAACATCTGTTGGCTGCCTCTGTATGTCCTCTACTGAGGATCAAGCGCAAAACCAGGGCATGTGCCCTGATCAGGAATTTAACCTGCAACCTTTTAATGGATGATGCCCAAACAAGTGATTCACACCAGCTAGGGCTGTTTGTACTTTTTATGTGGACCCTCAAATATAATATATCATAAACTAAACTAAATATATACATCTTCTCATGTATATGTAAATCTAGAAGTTCTGTATGACATTGTAGAAAATTACAAAAAAACAAATAAGCAATTTAAAAAGTCATAAATAATTCCAACATCCAGATATAGTCACTATTTCTTTTTTGTAGTATCTCTCTAACATTTACGTTATATTATAAATCCCCATTTTGTAACATTTGGGATTCACATAGGAAGGATGATATATCCATGTTCATTAAATAATAATGCAAGTTTTCCTTTACTACTGCTTTATTAATGTTAATCAGGCACACAAAATCTAATGGTGTATCAGAACATTATACCTCTTTCTTCAAGCATGTGATTAAATCAGAAAGAGGACTGGGAATGGGGAAAATAAAGAAATGAACAATATATAAAATTAAAGATCCATTCCTCTCAACCAAGGTGAAGAACAAAACTGAGCTATTACTTTTATCTTATATTAGTATGCATATCTAGTCAAATTATATCTCACAAAATATTGCAATTATGTTTAGCAAAAAGCTGATATATTGCATTAAAACAATAGTGTTTCACATGATTTTTTAAATAATTAGGATAATAATACTCTCTATAATAGACTATATTTAAGTATTAGTTTTAAAGTAATCTGGACCTTGCCTTCTTCTAATAGTTCCCATGAGTCAGTATGCTTTAAAATGAGACAGATTTAAGGGTGCAGGCCCTCTGAAAGCAAATTGTCAATGACAACCAATCCCAAGTCTGCTTTCTCTCTTTTGATTCTAGAATGAACATGGGAAGACTGAGATGAAAGAGCATGCCTTGACTCTTGAAGCTTAATTAAGGGAAAGAGATAATTAGGCCAGCAACCGTAATGCAATGAAAAATACTCAACAGTTAGCAATTCAGGAAACTTCAGATGAGGAGGGAGAGTTCTCATCTAATTTTGAGAGGGACCAGATAATAAGGTACTAAGCAATGAGTAACATTAGGAAGAATCCTTGAAGAAGACCACCAATTTTCAAGGACTCTGATGCTTGGAGGAGCCCAAGGCATGGAGGGCCTATGGGTGAGTGGGCTGTGCAGGAGTGTGTGTGTTGGGGAAGGGGGGTACATGGGGAATCTACAAAAAGAAAATAGAGAGAAAGGCTAGGGTCCACATAAATGATATCACATAGTAAGTGAAGGTTCTGCTGAAGGTGGTTGGGATCCTTCGAGGAAATTTAGACATTGGTTAAAAATTCCATTTTCATTAACATCAGTGCTCACTAAAATCAAAATGGGACATATGTCCGAAAAAGGTGTTAACCAGGGTAGTAAATGTTAATTCTTGTTAGCTTATCCATTCAAATGTAGCACAGTGGGGGAAAAGAGCAAATAGTTTGGCTGGGAGGTAGGTTCATTTATCAGAAAAAGCAGGTTGTGGAGTCTAGAAACTCCTACGTAGGTTTTACCTAACAGTGTGACTAATGGCATACAGAAGTTTAATAGCACAGGCACATTTCAGGAGGGTGCTGAATCATACACAGTTGCAAATACATTGTGTTGAGGGATATGGCAACAGACTGATTTTTAATGCATTAGAATGTAGATAGGGTTTTTTACTGTTTTTATATTATATAAATAATAAAATGTTTGTTGTGTTTTTAAATATTGACTCTTATCCCCTAGATTTAACATCTGCCAAATAATTTTACCACCGAAAAGTCAAACTGAGAATATCTATTTTTGCTAGCAAAAAACACTACTTGAATATAACCACTCCCTAAATCAGGGGTCATCAAACTTTTTAAACAGGGGGCCAGTTCACTGTCCCTCAGACCGTTGGAGGGCCGGACTATAGTTTAAAAAAAAACTATGAACAAATTCCTATGCACACTGCACATATCTTATTTTGAAGTAAAAAAACAAAATGGGAACAAATACAATATTTGTATTTGCATGTGGCCCACGGGCCGTAGTTTGAGGACCCCTACCCTAAATCAAATGTATGTAATCCTGAGATATTTTTTTTCACTTTGAATGTCTTCTGGATGAAAAAAGGGCACATCTTCGTTGTTCTTATACACTGTTTATGTATCACATGTAAGTGAAACTAGATTATGTTCTTATATACCTATTGATCTAGAAAGGAATTTGTGCATTTAGAATTCACAGAAAATATGAAAATTCTTGATCAGAATATATTTTTAAAAACAAATTAAGCATAAAGAGCTTATTAAGAATAGACTATAAATAAGATTAAACCTTTAGGTTTTTAAGCCCTTATAGTTTGCCAATATAAACCTTTCTTTAAAAACAGAAACAGATTCTATCACTACCAATTACCTGAGGGCGCTGATTAATTACCCACAATGATAAATGTACCAGAGTCTCTCTGCAACCTCGATTGGCCTTGACTTGACTGGGTTGATTGGTCAGAACTAAAACTTGCTCTCTATCTGTGTACTTGCAATGTGCTCTAACTCAGTCGTTTCCAAATGTTGGTGGGCAGAAAATCAAGTGGAAATTTAGCAAACTTGGCCCCTCTCCAGAGACCTGCTTCAATGGGACTAGGATGAGATCTGAGGAAACTGTAGTCATAAGATGTTCCTCTTGGTAACTTTGTATAATCAATAAATCCTTCTATTCGCCATGATAACCCTGCTGGATAGAGTGGCCAGCAATAGTCAAAGGAGGGCACAGTCTTAAATTCTAAACCAGTATCAAGATTTATTTGTGCCCTAACCGATTTGGCTTAGTGGATAGAGCTTTGGCCTGTGGACTGAAGGGTCCCGGGTTCGATTCCAGACAAGGGCACATGCCTAGGTTGCGGGCTCAATCCTCAGTAGGGGGTGTGGAGAAGGCAGCGGATCAATGGTTCTCTCTCATCATTGATGTGTTTTTTTGTTGTTTGTTTTGTTTTGTTTTTTAAAATATATTCTATTAATTTTTTACAGAGAGGAAGCGAGAGGGACAGAGAGCCAGAAACATCAATGAGAGAGAAACATCTATCAGCTGCCTCCCACACACCCCCCACTGGGGATGTGCCCGCAACCAAGGCACATGCCCCCGACCACAACCGAACCCGGGACTCTTCAGTCCACAGGCTGGTGCTCCATCCACCAAGCAAACCTGCTAGGGCTCATCATTGATGTTTTAATCTCTCTCTCCCTCTCCATTCCTCTCTGAAATCAATAAAAATATGCTTTAAAAAAAAGATTCATTTGTGGGATAATGTAGCCTTAAATATTATTTGTGATTGAGAGTTAGCACATATGGAGTTAGTTCATGAACACTTTCCATAGAATGCGAATATAGTACACCACAAATCACATTAAAAATCTACATGATCATCATCATAGAAATTAGTATTTTCCATATAATGTTCTGTGTATGTGTGTAAACACACACACAGTTTTGCAAGTAAAAAAGTGACAAAGAAATCATATTTCCTTCAAGATATACAGAGCAAGTTCCCTGAGGAGAAATGAACAGAAGTAATTGAGAAATATAAGGACTTAAACAGTAGGAAAAATCTGCCTGTATCTAAATAGGAAGATGATTATTATAAAAATGGAAATTCTCCCTAAATTAATTTAAATATAATTGAAAACAAGATGAGATTATTTTTCCTGAAAGAAATGATCCCTCATAAAAGAGGGAGCCACTTTATGTTCTAATCCTTATAAAATCTCTCATATTATATGGGGGGGGGGCTCTATATTTTATTTCAACTTCTTTTGAGGAATTTTGAAATAAAATAATAGTATTCCCTAAAATAATTTCCACCAACGTTAGTTTTAGATACTTACAGAGTTTACCTAATGAAGCTGTTACTGTAAAAAAATAATTTTTTATTATTATTTCAGAAAGAGGAAGGGAAAGGAAGAGAAGGATAGAAACATCAATGATGAGAGAGACTCACTGATCAACTGCCTCCAGCATGCCCCCTACTGGGAATCAAACCCAAAACCCTGGCATTGTACCCTGACAGGGAATTGAACCATGACTTTCTGGTTCAGGGGTCTATGCTCAACCATGAGCCACACCGGCCAAGCAAAATTAATATTTTTTAAAGAAGGTATATTTAGTAATTATTTATGGGGTAATTATTCCACCATAGCAAGTATTAGCTGTAATTTAAATAAGGATTTTGCTAATAGAAACCTTTCTTTAAAGATAAAAGCCAATATTAGCACCATAAGATACCTGAGGGCTCTGATTAAATACCTACAATGGTAAATGTACCAGAGTCTGCCCTCGACTGACCTTGACTGCGTTGATTGGGCAGAACTAGGACTTGCTCAATAGCAAGATTTCTTTTTGTTTTTATTGTTTTATTGCTTAAAGTATTACAAAGGGTATTACATATGTGTCCTTTTAAGATTTCACAATAGCAAGTATTAGACGTCATTTTAAATAAGGATCATAGTGGAACACAATGTAATAAATGTTCATGTGGCAGTTGTTAAGAATATATTTTCAATTTTTTCAGGAGTATTTTTTGTTTCTTTAGAAAGAAAAGAATAGTTATACAAGTGGATTCTCTGATGTGGTGCAAAAGCTCTCACTCACATCATCATAGAACTATCCATGTGTTGGAGAGAAAGTGAAGTTGATGATGAAAGTGGCTCTTGTGGTGAGGAAGGCTCTGATATCAAATACACAGTTTGAAGATTTTAAATACTATTGCTTCCTGGCATGTGAGAATATAAAAAGTTGTTTCAAAATTAATATATGATTTCATGTGATAATTCAATAAGTTATAAATAGACACTTGCTATTTAATTTCATTTTCATCCTTAAAATTGGCAAGTACAAACTTAAAGAAGCCTTTCTGGGATAAGTTTCTGATTCATTAAGAGGGATGGTCTTTATCTCCTCAGGCAAGAGAAAAAAATAAACAAATGGACTACATTAAGCTAAAAAGATTTTACACATTTTACACAGCAAAGGAAACCATCAACAAAATGAAAACACAACCCACTGAATGGGAGAATATATTCACCAATGATACATCTAATAAGGGCTTAATATTCAAAGATATTATAAAGAACTTATAAAACTCAACACCAAAAAAAAACAAACAATCCAATAAAAAATGGGCAAAGGATCTGAATAGACACTTCTCCATAGAGGACACCCAGATAGCCAACAGACATATAAAAAGATGGTCAATTTCACCAGTCATCAGAGAAATGCAAATTAAAATCACAATGAGATGCCACCTTACACTTGTCATAACAAGTGTTTCCTAGGATATGGAAAAAAGGGAACACTCATGCACTATTGATGGGAAGGCAGATTGGTCCAGCCACTGTGGAAAGCAGTATGGAGTTACTTCAAAAAATTAAAAATGGAACTGCCTTATGACCTAGCAATTTCACTTCTGGGAATTTATCCTAAGAAACCCAAAACATTAATTTGAAAGAATATATGCCCCTTATGTTCATTGCAGTATTATTTACAATAGCCAAGATCTGGAAGCAGCACAAGTACCCATCAGTAGATGAGTGGATAAAAAAGCTGTGGTACATTTACACAATGGAATACCACTTGGCTATTAAAATAAGGACATTTTACCCTTTGCGACAGCATGGATATACCTATGCGAAGGGAAATAAGCCAGTCAGAAAAAGACAACAAGTACCATATGATTTCACTCAAATGTGGAATCTAATGAACAAAATGAACTAACAAGCAAAATAGATACAGATTCATAGAGAGCAGGCTGACAGCTGTCAGGGGTGGGGCTGGGTAGGGATGGTGGAGGGATTTAGCAAAAAGGAAAAAAAACCTCATGGGCAGGGATAACAGTGTGGTGATTGCTGGGGAGAAGTGGGTGGGAGGAGGTGGTAGAGGATATGAGGGATAAAAGGTGATGGATGGAGACTTGACGTGGGTGAACACACAATATAGTGTTCAAGTGATGTGTTATAGAATTGTGCAAATGAAACCTATATAATTTTGTTAACCAGTGTCACCCCAATAAAAAATAAAGAAAATATAAAGTAAAATAGAAGGGATGGTCTTAAGACATATTATATTTGGGTTTGCCTTATATTTAGGCACAAATATAGTTTGTTTAATAGAATTTCAATAAAACGTGAATTTTTTGTAGAACCTCAAAAGTTATGAAGACTGTCTGGAATCATGAATAGATACTAGAATGAAGCCTTCCCAAATGTGTGCCTGCAACACTTTGCAGTTGTCATAGGAACATCTGTCTCACTTTCAACTGACTTTCATGGTGCTCCATCACTGGACTCAACAGGAAAGCACACCAGGCAGGAGATATAAATGGTGACATATTCATTCCATGAACATTTGATTCAGCCTCTGCCCCTCCATCTCTCCACAGCACTCAGAAAATCTCCAGCCAGAATATGGGTGAAGCCAGAGGGACAGATCCCAGAGTGCCACACCTGGGCAGTTATTTCCAGATATTATAATGCTGGTGCTTGTTTCCACAGTACCAGCCAAAGATATATCTGTGACACTAGCTACAGATTTAATCATAAATTAGTATCAGACACATGCACAGAAGAGTAGGCTTGATATATTTCTCTCACTAGTTCTCAGACTTTCAAATCAATAGTGGTAGTAGCGACAGAGATCAGGTTCTCCTGGGAGGGCTCTCTTCTTGGCTTGCAAGAAGATGGTAGCTTTTTCACTCTGTAATCCTATGTCAAGATAGAGGAAGCAAACTCTAGTGTCTCTTGATATAAGGGCATTAATCTCATTGTGAGGACCCCACCCTCATGACCTCAAATCACACCAATTACTTGCCAAAGGCCCCATCTCCTAATACCACCACATTGGTGGGTAAGGCTTCAACATATACATTTGGGGATGACACAATTCTGTCCATAGAAACTTGTATATTTCAGTTTACATTTATAAAAAATATTTTAAAATCCAATAAACACTGAATAGTGGTTATCTCTGAGGGGCAGGGTTAAAAGGCAAAATAAAAACTACTTTGAATTATTTAATTAGAATTCAAGGGTATCAAGTGATGTGATCACTTTGGCAGCACATTTTTTGAATATCCAAAATTTTCTTTATGGAAAAATAAAGAAATCATTTAGGATAGTGAAAGGAAAAACAATGATGGCATATTCCATAAAACTAGATGACAAAGAGTGTCCAAAGGCCCTAAGAAATGTTTGGGTTAAGCCAAACCAGTACAGATAAGTATATGTGGAGTAGGAATGGTAGGATGTGTGGGAATGCGCAACCTACAAGTCCTGCAGAAACCAATGTATTTCCAACCTCTAATGCCCCCAAAGAAAAGATGAAACTTTGAGTTTGAAAGCCTGAGAAGGCAAAGAGCCACAGACACACCTGAAGCCCTCAAAGCCTCCAAGTTGCTGGCAAGCTCAAAAATTCTGAAGGCAGGGCTTCAAACACTGGCATGACAGTCAATCCCTGTGAGCCTCAGAAATACGTCAAATACTCTCCTTCAGGTGAGGAGAGGTTTGTTCGGAGGAACAGCTGGAGAGACAGGATGCAAACTGAGCAGAGAAGGAACACTGGGGATGAGAGTGAGAGAATGTTCCAAAGACCCAAAGGAGAGATGTCCCAGAGAAGCAGGTCCAAGAAGTAGTGGGAAGCAAGAGAATAACAGGCTTAGAGCCTGACCCTGCACAGAAAGGCCCCTGAGCCCTGGAGCTGGGGCTTCGAGTAAGAGGGGAAAAAACTCATCCTGAGAGAAACCTGATTTAGAAAGACCAAGGAAGTTCTACCTAACAGAGGTGAGGCCATGTTCTGCATCCTTCAGGAAAACAACAGAGGCAAAGCCTACAAGTCAGCAGGGAAATGGAGAAAGCTTCCCTAGCCAACCTTGTCTCATCATCTCATACAATGGAAGGCCCAAAGGGAATATATTCTAATCCATTAAAGTCACCAGAGAATGACAAGGAGAAACATAAGAAATAAACCTATTAACATTTTGACAGATAGCGAAAACACACCAGAAACATGTAGGCACAAAGTGGATGGAACTATGGTCTAATATTTTATATTCATCTAGAAGAATTTTAAAAAATCAAAGCTTTGAAATAACCAATCAAAACTGTCAAAGTTGAGAAATGGTATGGCTAAACCAAACCTACAACATATGACTGAATTCTTTTATAAACAGGTTTTCAAAACATTGGTCCCAATTTATTTAAAAGTGGTTGGAAATCTTTTAATCCAAGTATTCAGTGAATAGAGTGCTAAGAAACTTAAGCTTTTGAATAACTAGTGGACAGCAATTATTGCAAATAGACCTTACAAGCAAAAAGACATTGAAAATTATCCTGACAAAATCCAGGGAGGAAGTGAACAAATCAAACACTGAGAGCTCAGATGGTGTAGAGAATTTAATTTTGAACTTCTATAAGTGTGACTTGGAGTATCTTGGATTGTGAGAAGAATTTTTGATGAAGTTCCTATTTTAATTGGATAAATTTATGTTCTGAATGGTACAAAATGAAACAGAGAAGGCCTATGATTTCTTCCAGCATATAAATTAGGTGAAACATTTAAAAGAATCATAAATAGAATAGACTGCATTAAAGTAATTTTTTTTTATAAATGTTTTTCAAAGAAAGATGATTTGAGTGAGGACTAAAAGATAGTACCCACAAAATATGTTGGTAAAATAACTACACATTTAATATTTATTTATTAAAGAGACAAGAAAATCCTCTACTAAGCAGAATTTGCTCAGAGATTACTAGGTAACTAAAAACCGAAAAGGAGTATTATCTCAAAAATATTTGGGTTTCCAGAGAAAGCCAATCAAAGATCTCAACAAACATAAAATTATTAACCATAAATTTAAAATTTTGAGATTTCAGTAATTTTTATAACAAATTATATATCATAAGATCATACTGAAAAACAAACTTTATTTCTGAAAAATACCAATGACAGAAACAAACAGATGTAGGTAAGAAATCCTATATAATATTAGTAAAAGGCTAATATGCAAATTGTCCCCTCCACTGGGAGTTTGACCAGGAGGCGGGGCCGGCTGCCCAACCTCCCATGTCCCCTGCCCCCTCCCCATCCTCCTCCCACTGGCCTGCCGGCCTGATCTGCCAAATAGGGGCTGGCAGGCCGGACCCCACCCATGCACAAATTCGTGCACCAGGCCTCTAGTGGTTTTATAATGTGACCAAGATTTTAATTTTACTTATTTTACTATACTTTAATGTTGAAAATGAAAGAAGATTTTAAAGATCTGCTTTAATGTGTATAATATTGCTATAGACTGAAGATCTGTGTCCTCCTAAAATTCATATGTTGAAACTTAATCCCCAAGGTAATGTGATAGGAGACCCAAGAAGAGAAGAGTGCTGCTAAAAATGAAAAATGTGTTCAGGAGACCATCGCAATTTTTGAATCAGAACTGGACAAAATAAAACCTATATCTGTAAGTGACTTTTATTTGAGCTAGTAAGTAGACTCTTTACTTAGAAGAGTTTGAGTTGATTTTTCTGTCCCTTGCATCTAAAAGATCTGATGTTCCATAGGTCATCAAAATGTGACACCCCACAATTTTCCAATATACACACCTAACTATCTCTCACACTTGCATGTGGTACACAATTAATTAAAATGCAAATAGTTTATATTTGAAATGCAAGGAGCAAATTGGGTCTTCACCCCAATTGTTTTCCCTTAAACATCATCCATCCCTTTAACACTGGTTTCAAGTTACTGTTATCACCCATGTTAGCTAGCCTCATCATACACTGCCATTATCTTCCCCTACTTTGCCACCTTGAAGCATAGCATACAAAAGCCTCATATATTTAGTAAAGATTTTGACGTTGCACTTCAGTTTAAATCTATCTTCATAGGTCACCATGTTTGTGACTGCAAGTTAATTAACTCAAGTTAATTGAAATAGAATGTCCTCATCTATAAAACTAGTGTTCATAACAGTATTTGTTCATAAAGTTGTGCAGACTAAATAAAATATATGTAGGAACTTGTAGTAAAGTGCTTAAAAGTGCCTATTCTGGGCCAGTCAGTGTGTGCTCTCACCAGGACTATGTCTCTACTAGCCACGAGACATTGGGCAGATTGGTGCTTCAATGTTTTCATCTATAAAATTTGGATAATAATAGCAGCATTTTCACAGTTTTGCTGCAAGATTTAGACAAAAATAGTGCTTAGAAAAGGCTTACTCCTTAACAATTGCCCAGGAATTATTTACTTTTATTATTAGAGAGTGATACTTTGAAAGTACCTGTAACATATAATAAATGTTGAATGTTAACTATTAATTAAACAACGTAACTACTATCAAGAATGAAAGACTGGATATCACTACCAATTCTACTGTCATTAGAGAATAATATGAAATAGTATGGCCCTGGCCCATTTGGCTCAGTGGAGAGAGCGTTGGCCTGCGGACTGAAGGGTCCTGGGTTCAATTCTGGTCAAGGGCACATGCCCGGATTGTGGGCTCAATCCCCAGTGGGGTGCGTGCAGCAGGCAGCCAATCAATGATTCTCTCTCATCATTGAAGTTTCTCTCGCTGTCCCGCTCCCTTCCTCTTTAAAAGCAATAAAAATATATTTCAAAAGATATTATGGATGATGTTATAATAAGTCTGACAACTTAGATTAAATTGACAAATCCCTCGGAATATAAAACATACCCAAACTAATACGATAAGAAATAGAAAGTCTGATTAGCTTCCTATCTGTTGAATACATTTAATTCACAATGAGACAATTTTCTACAAAGAAAACTCTAGTTCTGATGGTTTCACTGTTGAATTCTACCACACATTTAAGACAAGAATACTTCCAATATTTCAAAATAATTTTTTATAGTAGAGGGGAGGAACCTGATGCCCTCATTTTATAAGACTAAAATAATTATTACCAAAACCTGACAATAATAGTACAAGTAAAACAAAACAGAGCTGCAGACCAAAATCCCTCAAAAACATACAATATTAGAAAATCAAGCAATATACCTCAAGTATAATCTATTATGACTAAGTAGGCTTATCCCTGAATTGTAAGGTTCATTTAACAACTGAAAATCAATAAATGTAATTCAGCATGTTAAGAGAATGAAGGATAAAAAGCATAGAAATATTTCAGTAAGTTCAGAAAAAGCATTTGACAAAATTCAATACCCATTCATGGTAAAGACTCTCAGTAAATTATTACATAAGGGAATCTCCTCAACGTGATTCAAGGTATGTAGTAGACTGAAAGGTGACCCCTCAACAATATTTGCATTTTTAGTCCCCATAAACTGTAAATGTCACCTTATCCAGAAAACGAGTCTTTGCAGATATAATTTCAGTTAATAAAAGATCAACCTGGATTAAATTCATTATCTCACAGTTGAGATGCTGAAAATGGGTCCAAATTTCCAAGGAGCAATGTCATTGTAAGAGACAAAAAAAGAGAAACTATTACACACAGATGAGGAGGAGGCAATACAACCATGGGACAGGGATTGGAGTGATGCAGCCACAGCCAGCAAATGCCTGGAGCCACCAGAAGCAGGAAGTCGCAAAGAACAGAATCTACCCTTCCAGAAGGAGCATGACACTGCCTAAACCTTGATTTCAGGCTTGTGGCATCCTGATTGTGAGATAATTTTCTGTTGTTTAAGCCACCCAGTTTGTGGTGATATATTAACGCAGCCATAGGAAACTAATGCTAAGCATTTATGAAGATCCTACAACTAGCATCAGAGTTAATAGAGAAGTTTTGGACACTTTACCTCTAAGATAAAGTACAATGAGAAGTTACCTGAAATTACTACTGCTATTCAGCATTTTAACTGGAAATTGTAACCAGTGCAATAATGCAACAAAGTAAATGGCAAGAATAATTAGAACTATTTTTACATGCATACAACATAATTATGTAGAAAACTCAATAATTCAAAAAAAATTGGAAATGAAAAGTAAATTCAGCAAGCTTATAGGATGCAAGGTCATTATAAAGCATGCAATTGTATTTCTATATACTAGCAGCAAATAATTGGTAAATAAATATATCAACAATGTTTCATAGATTTTTAAGTGTACAAAAGGTCTATTCCTTTTTATTTAAGGAATGAAAATAAATAGTTTATATGTTAACTCGCTTGGTTTCATTTTTCTTTTTTTTTTCTTTTCTTTAATTAAACCTTTTGTTCAGATTATTACAGTTGTTCCTCTTTTTTCCCCCCATAGCTCCCCTCCACCCGGTTCCCACCCCACACCATGCCCTTACCCCCCCACCGCACTGTCCTCAGCCATAGGTGTATGATTTTTGTCCAGTCTCTTCCTGCACCCCCCACACCCCTTCCCCCCAGCCCCAAAGAATAGTCAGTCCACTCCCTTTCTATGCCCCTGCTTCTATTATATTCATCAGTTTATTTTGTTCATCAGATTATTTATTCACTTGACTTTTAGATTCACTTGTTGATAGGTGTGTATTTGTTGTTCATAATTTGTATCTTTATCTCTTTCTTCTTCTTCCTCTTCTTAAAGGATACCTTTCAGCATTTCATACAATACTGGTTTGGTGGTGATGAAATCCTTTAGCTTTTTCTTGTCTGTGAAGCTCTTTATCTGACCTTCAATTCTAAATGATAGCTTTGCTGGGTAGAGTAATCTTGGTTGTAGGTTCTTGCTATTCATCATTTTGAATATTTCTTGCCACTCTCTTCTGGCCTGCATGGTTTCTGTTTGAGAAATCAGCTGACAGTCGTATGGGTACTCCCTTGTAGGTAACTGACTTTTTTTCTCTTGCTGCTTTTAAGATTCTCTCTTTGTCTTTTGCTCTTGGCATTTTAACTATGATGTGTCTTGGTGTGGTCCTCTTTGGATTCCTTTCGTTTGGGGTTCTTTGCGCTTCCTGGACTTGTAAATCTATTTCTTTCACCAGGTAGGGGAAGTTTTCTGTCATTATTTCTTCAAATAGGTTTCAATATCTTGCTCTTTCTCTTCTTCTGGCACCCCAATAATTCAGATGTTGGTGCGCTTGAAGTTGTCCCAGAGGCTCCTTACACTGTCTTCATATTTTTGGATTTTTTTTCTTTTTGTTTTTCCGGTTGGGTGTTTTTTGCTTCTTCGTATTTCAAATCTTTGACTTGATTCTTGCAGTCCTCTAGTCTGCTGTTGGAACTCTGTATAATATGCTTTATTTCAGTCAGTGTATGCTTAATTTCTAGTTGGTCTCACTAGATTTCTTGAGGGTCTCACTAAGTTTAGCGGTGGTTTCTAGAAAATTCTTGAAAAACCTTAAAAGTGTGGTTTTGAACTTTATAGCCCGTAGTTTGCTTTCCTCCATTTCTGTCATTTGTGACCTGTTTCTTTGTCTCCACATTTTTTATGCTTCCCTGTGTTGATTGAGTGGCTTTCTGTGCTAGGTGTCCTATAGGGCCCAGTGGCTCAGCCTCCCCAATTACCTGAGGTAGACACTCTTGGTGCACCTCTTTGTGGGTTTTGTGCACAGTCTTGTTGTAGTTAAGCCTTGATTGTTGTAGGTATCACTGGGAGGAATTGACCTCCAAACCAATTGGCTGTGGGAATCAGCTGTGTCTAAGGTGGGAGAACTTCTGTGCTGGAGACACCCTTATGGGGCAAGACTTGCTTCAGTGGGGCTTTGGTGCTCATTGAGTCTGCCCCCTCAGTGTGTCCCTTATGGATCTGAGGAGTTGTAATCTGGATGGTTCCACTCTGACCACTGGGTACACTGGCTCTTGGATTTCTAAGGAGGGTGCTAATTTAGCCTCTTCCTGAGGCTACCCAGCAGGAGCTATGGAGAGATCTGCAGATTACTCTTCTTTGTTTGTGGTTTGGAGGTGCCCAGATGAGGCCCAGCTATGAAGCAGTGCAAGCTGCTGTGGGGCCTTGGGCCTTTCTTTGGAAGTTCTGGGTCTCTCTGACCCAGCTGCAGTTTGTTAGGTAATTTTCAGATTGCCAAGAGCCAGGCCTTTCATATGCAAAAGCCTCTGTGCACAGCTTGGGTGGGGCGGGGTCTCAGGGGATCAACAGGGCAGAGCAAGCAGCTATGGCTGCTCCTCAGTCCTACCCTAAGAGGCCCCGCATCTCAGTGTCCTGGTAATCACTGCAAGCACCTCTGAGAGAAAGCCACCCTCGAGTTCCGACCGATGCCAGCCCAGAGACTCGCCCGGAACTGGAGTTCAGAGCAGTTGGGAGCTTGAGACTCCCTCCTGATTGAAAAAGACAACCGTGTCCTCAGTTGCCAGCCCTTTCCACGTGCGCCTCTGTACCTCTGCACTTTACTTCCGCACCTCCTCTGAGTCTCAGTGTGCTTTTCTCTTTCCTTCTAGTTGTAGAATTTCCACTCAGCCAGCGTTCCTGTGGTTCTGAATGATCAGGTCTATTCCTTTTGTTAAATTTATTCCTGAGCAGTTGATATATATGTTCATAGACAAGAAGATTCAAAGTTATTAAGATTTCAGATATATCTATAGATTTGAGGCAATCCCAATGAAAATCTCCATGATTTTTTAAAAAATATACTGAGTATTAATTCTAAATTTAAAAAGGAATTGAAAAGCATCTAGAATAGCCAAAAATAGATGGAAAATCTATTTGAGGGGTTTACATACCTGATTTTGAATCTTACTATAAAGCTAAAGTAATCAAAGAGAGTGTGGTATTAGGGAAAGGATTAAGCAGCAGATCCAGAGAACAAAGATTTCAAAGTGGAAAAGAACATATTTTCAACAAATAGCACTGAAACAACAAAATAGAGAATGGATAGATAGGAGGATGAATAAACAAATTATGCCATATTTATTTAGCAAAATGCTTCTTGCCAATAAGATGAAACTACTTATATAGTCAACATGGATGAATCTAAAAAACATTGTACTGACCCATACACAAAGAGTACACACAAAGTTATTCCATTTATATAAATTTAACAACCATTTCCAACTAATCTATGGTTATAGGAATAAAAACAGTGCTTATCTACGGAGGGTAAAAATTTACTAAAGGGGTGAAAATGGAAAGTCTTCGTCTGATGTAAATGATTTATATCATGACTGAAGATAGAATGGTGTATTATATGTCAAAATTTATCAAATTTTATAATTTTTTAAAAGCCACATGAAGGTAGTCAAATGGGAAAAATGGGAAATAGACATATTTTTTAAAAATGGCAAATACTCAACTGGAGCATAAGGAAAATGTACCCACTGAATAACATGACAGAGAAGTTTGGCTTCCTGCAATAAAGTAGTAGATGGTTTTAGGAGAGTCCTCCTATTGGACTTATCCCAAAATATATATTTTACAAAGGAAAAATGTACAATAAGTGAGGGTGGTATTTTGGTGTCATTTTCCCCCATCAAAATATTGCTAATTTAAAATCTGCAATTGGAGACTTAGTTAAGTCAAAAATGACAAATGACAGACTAAAATGTTGAGCAGAGCTTTAAGTCATTGCACAGAATTTAAGAGACAAAAAATCAGATGCAGTATAGGAAAAGAATCTTTTCATAAGACTCCCTAAGTTAGCCCAGGTGGCATGGCTCAGTGGTTGAGAGTCGACCTATGAATCAAGAGTTCACAGTTCAATTTGAGTTCACAGTTTGATTTGAGTTCACGGTTCAACTCCTGGTTGGGGTTGTGGACAGCCAATCAATGTTTCTGTCTCATCATTGATGTTTCTATCTCTCTCTCCCTTCTTCTCTGAAATCAATAAAAAAAATTTTTTTTTGAAAAAGATTCCCTAGGTTAGTTCTTTTTTACTTATAGGATTTATTCCATTGTTACTGAAGACTTTTAGGAGTACATTCAAATGGGCTCAAGCCTGCCTTTTTGTACTAGTTCCCTACATCTGAAACAAATCATTGATCTCCTCCCAGAATCTGGAGCAGGGCAAGCAGAGAGCCTTCCATTACCTCCAGGATTTCCACTGGGGCTGAGTCACATCTGTCTTAACCCCAACTTCTGGATCCCAAGCTGAAACATTGAATCTTGTTTTCTACCATTCAATGCTGCCTCCTACTCTTGTTTCTCCTGAATTAGCCTTAATAATTACAAGAATTTCAGGATATTCTTTAATCTTTCATGGAACTTTTTTTTTTTTTTTTAGTGGGGAGGTGTGGGGGAAGGTTTATTCAAAAGAGGGAGAATTTGCTCCCACAAGTTTTATCTAACCAGGACTATTTTCTAAACTCCGCAATACAGCAAAGGTATATTTTGCAGTTTTTGCTATAGAAGAAAATAAATGTCAAAATTCTAGGAACTCTCCATATCACTCCCTACCTAGTTCAAGTGCTCTGTGCATCAGCTTAGAAACAGAAGAATTGGAGGTTGTCTGGACAAATACAATTCTTAATGCCAGGCCTTGCAAACTTTCCATTTGTATCAGTCACTTCTCCTGTCTAAGGCCTGTCATTTTTCTGAAATTTCAGTGATATATTGTAACACCAACTCAAAATTCTCCACTTCTGTTCCTGGTACTGTATTTCCTACAAATATTTCTAGATACAGGTAACATTAGTTGTTCAGAATTGTGCTTGAAAGCCAATCCCACAACAGCTAACCAGCCTCGAGGGTCTCCTGAGTGAAGGAAAGGGACTTTCATCACACTACATGCACCTTCCACAGACATATGTATTTCCCATGTTTAAACAACTCCAATTTCTTGATAAAAGTTTTCACTTTCAAAGCTTGGCTACACTCCAATTTCCACATTTTCCTATCGCCATATAACTTCTTGGCCTTTCTCTAGTAAGCTCATACAGGACTCCAGGGTCTGACTCTCCACCTGAAACACTAAATCTTAAAATGTACAAGTCACAAAAGTTCCAATTAAGATCTCAGATAAGTTTTAACAAAGCTTCCATCTATGCTCTATGCTGGACTAAAACCGTAAAAAGTAAAGGTGTCTGTTTGCTTTGCTCTCTCAGGTGCCTGCCTCACCTTGTTATCTTTCTAAAAAAATTTTGAAGAAAATGTGGTTCATTGAGGAACCACACTCCATATAGAGCCCCAAAATAAACAGTAATAATCCCAGCCATATATGACACTCTCTTCCTGAATTTTTACTGCTCTCATATAATCTTCAAACATTACCCTCTCTTGCTAGAGTGTTCTCAACTGCAAATAAAAATGGTTTCTCTCAAGCACTATGGGTGGTTGTATAAATTTAAAGAACATTTCTGGAGACCAGTTTGGTGATATAGGTCAAAATGTACAATGAGTACTAGATGTGATTCAAATAGTCTTTTCCATGAAATAATCTAAAGAAAATATTACTAGATGAAGACAAAGTCATGTGTAAGAATGCTCCTTGCAATTTTTAAAATAATAGTAGCAAGTAAAGAAAGGTATAATCTAATTATCTAAATGAGACTGGTTGTGTACATTATGATGTGTACATACACAACAATCAATTTTGATCTATCTATTGCTGTGCACTCAAGGTTTATAGTCCTTGTGATCCTGTGTAAAAGATATTTTTCATTTTGGATACCCAGAATCCAGGCTCCTTTCTATTAATATCCTGGATACTTTGAGAAGGTAATGGCTGCCTTCCTGTATGGCAGTGGTTCTCAACCTTCTGGCCCTTTAAATACAGTTCCTCATGTTGTGACCCAACTATAAAATTATTTCCATTGCTACTTCATAACTGTAATGTTGCTACTGTTATGAATCGTAATGTGAATATCTGATATGCAGAATGGTCTTAGGCGACCCCTGTGAAAGGGTCGTTCCACCGCCAAAAGGGTCGCAACCCACAGGTAGAGAACCGCTTCTCTATGGGAATCAAAGAGGCTTGATTCTCACTTTCCCAAAGGCATAATCAAGAAGCACACATAAGGCAGTCTTGGCAAGTTAAGTACAGTCTCATGGGATTTTGAAATTTGGGCATAAGCCTCTTGGGTAGAAATTTGCAGCAACATTTTTTTTTCTTGCCACAGAACATGACATTGTCCTGCACTTCCTGGTAATAACTGCTGCCAGATATTCACAGTCCTTATCTCCCATTCCTGGATGTCTACATCCCCTTAAATGCATTTTTTAAAATGAATGCACAGATTAGATGATCAAACAAACATATTTAATTGAAAAACAACTGACACATTTTTATTTTACTTTGTCTATTCATTTCCTGAAAACTTTTTCTGGATGAGTCTAGTTTAATATATGTTCCTAATTCTTTTGTTTTATTGCAAACTGATACCTGTTCATTGAAATGCCAATTATATTTTGCTCTATAAAAAGTCATTTCATGCATTTTTTTTCCTGCTGGAGGCATAAATAAAGATATTCCCTTGTCTGACATACTTCCATGATATACCAAAGTTTTCTATATCCAACTTTACTAAGTTTGTACATTTTTTTGCCACAAATCCTGAAGGAACAGCAGTATTCCTCCAAAGTAACTGACTACATGTTTCAATATTTTTGTAATGTACATGTTTCTGTTATATTGTGCAAACCACTTGTTTCCAATTCAGAAAAGCACCTCTAAATGAAAGTTAGTGAGAATGCTACTTGATGAAAAACTACATTTGTTTTAGTGTATATATTCTCTGAAAAGCAAATAATTCATAGTATTCCACAGTGAACTTATTATCATGTATGTAGCAGTGAGGTTCTTTTCACTTCCTTTCTCTCTCCCTCTATTTTATCCTGTTCCTTTGTGTCCATTCCTACAACAAGTGATATCTCACTCATTAATAGGGATGGTGTTACAGCAGGACAGAAAGAGGCATAAGCCTTTTGGGTAGAAATATGCAGTAACATCTATGAACCAATGAATTAGAAACATATTCTACCAGGTCTCCACACATACCCTGGCCCCAGATTTTTGCAATGTGTATAACTATATAGTTATTGGGACATAGCCATATAGGAGAAAAAATTAAGGGTACTCTTGTCTGAGCAGAATAAAAGCTTTGAACTAAATATTAAGGTTACTGTTTGTTTTTGGTGTTTTTAATTTTTTTAATAAATCTTTATTGTTCAGATTATTACAGATGTTCCTCTTTTTCCACCCCATAGCTCCCCTCCACCCCGTTCCCACCCCACACCATGCCCTTAACACCTGCCACTGTCCTCATCCATAGGTGTAAGATTTTTGTCCAATTTCTTCCCACACCCCTCACACCCCCTTACCCCTGAGAATTGTCAGTCCACTCCCTTCTATGCCTTTGCTTCTATTATATTCACCAGTTTATTCTGTTCATCAGATTTTTTATTGACTTCATTTTTAGATTCACTTGTTGATAGATATGTATTTGTTGTCACTTTGTTGTTCAGAATTTTTATCTTTACCTTTTTCTTCTTCTTCCTCTTCTTAAAGAATACCCTTCAGCATTTCATATAATCTTGGTTTGGTGGAGATGAACTCCTTTAGCTTTTTCTTGTCTGTGAAGCTCTTCATCTGACCTTCAATTCTAAATGATAGCTTTGCTGGGTAGAGTAATCTTGGGTGTAGGTTCTTGCTATTCATCACTTTGAATATTTCTTGCCACTCCCTTCTGGCCTGCATAGTTTCTGTTGAGAAATCAGCTCACAGTCATATGGGTACTCCCTTGTTTTTCTCTTGTTGCTTTTAAGATTCTCTCTTTGTTTTTTGTCCTTGGCATTTTAATTATGATGAGTCTTGGTGTGGTCCTCTTTGGATTCCTCTTATTTGGGGTTTTCTTCGCTTCCTGGACTTGTAAGTCTATTTCTTTCACCAGGTAGGGGAAGTTTTCTGTCATTATTTATTTTAATAGGTTTTCAATATCTTGCTCTCTCTCTTCTTCTGGCACCCCCAGTTCGGATGTTGGTACGTTTGAAGTTGTCCCAGAGGCTCCTTACACTATCTTCATATTTTTGGATTCTTTTTTCTTTTTGTTTTTCTGGATGGGTGTTTTCTGCTTCCTCATATTTCAAATCTTTGATTTGATTCTTGGGATCCTCTAGTCTACTGTTGGATTTCTGTATATTATTCTTTATTTCAGACAGTGTATGTTTAATTTCTGACTGGTCCTTTTCCATTTTTTTGGCATTCTCATTAAGATCCTTGAAGGTCTCACTAAGTTCCTTAGAGGTCTCACTAAGTTTCTCAAAGGTTTGTAGAATATTCTTGAGTAACCTTGTAACTGTGGTTTTGAACTCTATATCCAGTAGTTTGCTTTCCTCCATTTCTTTCATTTGTGACATGTTTCTTTGTCTCCGCATTTTGGCTGCTTCCCTGTGTTAACAGAGTGGCTTTGTGTGGTAGATGTCCTATGGGCCCAGTGGCTCAGCCACCTCAATCACCTGAGGTGGACACTCTTGGTGCACCCCTTTGTGGGCTGGGTGCACAGTAGTTAAGCCTTGATTGCTGTTGGTATCCCTGGGAGGAATTGACCTCCAGGCCAATTGGCTCTGAGGACCCACTGTGTCTGTAGTGGAAGAACTGCTGTGCTGGAGACACCCTTATAGGGCAGGACTTGTTTCAGTGGGGCTTTGGTGCTCACTGAGTCTGCCTCTTGAGTGTGTCACTTATGGATGTGAGGATTTGAAATCTGGTATCTGACCACTGGGTACACTGGCTTCCGGGTCTCCAAGGAGGTGCAAAGTCAGCCACTGCCTGAGTCCACCCAGCAGGAGCTACAGCAAGATCTGCAGATTTCTCCTCTTTGTTTGGGGTTTGGAAGTTTTGGAGCTCCCTGACCCAGCTGTAGTTTGTTAGGTTAGGCTATGAAAGGACAGGCAATTCATATGCAAAAGCCACTGCACACAGCTTGAGTGGGTTGTAAATTGGGTGGGGCGGGGTCTCAGGGAATCACCAGGGTGGAGTAAATAGTGATGGCTGTCAGTCAGCTGTCTCCACGTCTCCAGGTCTCCGTGTCCCTGAGTCCAGCGCCCCCACAGTAACAATGATCCCTGCGGGCAACTCTGCGAGAAAGCCATCCTCGCTTTCCGACCCAATGCCAGACAGTCCAGGTTCTCCCTGTAGGCGTCTGGGTCCCCAGAGTCTCACCAGAAATGAGTTCAGAGCAGTCAGGAGCTTGAATCTCCCTTCCAATTGAAAAAAACAGTGCACCCAGTTGCCAGCCCATTTCGTGCGCCTCCATACCTCTGCTCTTGGCCTCCACACCTCCTACTCAGTCTCAATGCATTTTTTTCTTTCCTTCTAGTTGTAGAACTTCCACTCAGCTAGCTTTCCCATGGTTCTGGATGATAGCCATTTTGTCTTTTAGTTATAGTTTTGGCGTGGTTGTGGGGGGCAGTACGTATAAGTCTATACCTTTTGCCGCCATCCTGGTTCTCTAAATATTAAGTTTAATAATATAAACAATTTGTCTTTTGCACAAATTAAATGCTGAAATTTTTATCTTCTCTACATGTTCAATAACTGATCAAGACACAGGAGTGTCCTGACAGCTAAGAAAAGCTGTTCTGAAATGACAGAATACCTGATGCTCTTTTAGTAAAACATCTGCTTCAATTGTTATGTTCTGCTTTTCTTACTGAAATTTTCCAATCAAAACGCCTCATGGTTAGCTCTTAATGACAAACATATAAATAAATTAGGGTCTTGTCTACACACATACATACTTGTTTAAGAGGGTTTTACTTTTAACTTAGGTTAAAAAAGCTGAAACATATTTCATTGTCAGAACTCTGAATCGATGACTTGATCAAACTCAGTTTTGAACTGTTCTTATATCATGTCTATATAATAAATAAGATCAATTACTGAGTCAGAAAGAACAACTGATGCACTAGAACAGTGGTTCTCAACCATCCTAATGCCGCGACCCTTTAATACAGTTCCTCATGTTGTGGTGACCCCCAACCATAAAATTATTTTCATTGCTGCTTCATAACTGTAATTTTGCTACTGTTGTGAATCATAATGTAAATATCTGATATGCAGGATGTATTTTCAGGGGTTGCGACCCACAGGTTGAGAACTGCTGCACTAGAAAATGGTGAAGCATCTACAATAACAAAAGTGTAATATGCTAATTAGACCAGACATCCTTCCAGACAAAGCCAGGGCTGTAAGGGAAGCCGGTACCGGCAGCCAGGAGAAGAAAGATCTACTCTTGCACAAATTTTATGCATTGGGCCTCTGGTTAGTAAATGATAGGAAAATCTTTTACAGCCACTGAGTAATCCAAATAACTGAGTAAGTGGAACTTAAAACAAAGTTATAATGACAGGGCTTATTAAAAAGCATGTTGATCAATGGGGGAAATAGGGAGACATCTGTAATACTTTAAAATAAAGATAATTTTTTAACGCATGTTGATAACTACAACTACTGAAATAGAAGGCAGAATATATTGGAATCTATTTTAATTAGTTGATTACTTATGTAATGGGACATGGGGATACATATTATTTAATGAATTAATTAAATAATTATGGAATAGAACACTGTGTCAATTTTATTCAGTTAATTAATGTTTGAATGTCTGCTTTAGGCAAGTAACTGTACTTTTCCTGGATAGCAAAAGTTTAATATGATTTTATACTTAATGTCAAGAAGCTTCCACCCTAGTAATGAATACAAACATATAAATAACAATAAATGTTTATATATCCACAATATCTAAAGAGTTCTTCAAAATCAATAGGGGATAAAAAGGGATGTGATGGCAAAACATATGGGCAAATTTAAATGATCTTAAAAGATGAAGTTTAACTACTAGTTACTAGTAAAGATAAAATTCATTAGTAAACAAGAAAATAAAACATTAAAAGAAAAGAGTAGAAGAAATTGGCCCTTAATTAATTTGGCAGAATTTTAAAAGAATGAGATATGTAGTGGTGAAGAGGGTAGGGGTTTGATAAAGTAGCATTCACAAAATTTTGAAGCATTTATTGATAATACTTATTTGTAAATATAATCTGGCAATATTTGTAACTAGCAAAATTAATATTTCTTGAGTCAATAATTTCAATCCTAAGAACTTACCAAAACAAACAATCACACAAAGGTGTAAGATAAATATATATTTTATATGTGCAAGGTTGTTCATTCTATTATTATATGAAGTTGTAATGATCAACAATGAAGATAATTTGGAAACATTTTGGTAATGTCATAATATGACATACTGTTCGACCATTGGAAATAATGAAGCCATTATATGAACTAATTTAGAGAGCTATCCACTTCAGAAGATAATGGGGAATGTTCATAGTTAAAGATAAAGGAAAAAACAAACTACAAAATAAAAATAGTAATTGCATTCATGTGAAATGTCCTTGCTCCCATTGAAAGAAGAAAACACACTGTGTAAAATAAAAGCATGCTTCTCTTTAATACAATTGAAAAGCAATGGATGCAAAAAAAATCTAAATTAAATAAATTCTGGAGAGGATAAGCCCTTCAGTGGGCAAAGAGAGACAATTGCTGGTAGATGTGGGCCAGTTGCCCAAAGTAGGTATGGGTAAGTAGGAGATGACTGCTGAAACTGGGGAAACCTTTCTAGAAAAGGAGAATCCAGCCACGCTTTCATTAATGTTGTTTGGAAAATCTGGTTGGTAACTGAAAGAGCATTAAGCACACACAAAAAAATGAGTATCTTTAACTTGATAGTTATCCTCCACTAGAATTCTGCTAAGTTAACTGAGGGAAAGTAGAGCTAGAAAACAGAGAACCAGTGGAGTTAAACTTAGCACTAAGCTTAACATAACTAAAGCTACTAACAAACACTCAGTTCCAGGTAATACATGAAAGATCAGAGAGAACAGTCCCTCTGTCAATGCAAGGAGTTGAGGGTTGGGGAAAAGGGCAATAATGCTTCCTACTATTTCATTTGAAACCAGATATAAAGTAAAAACATTTAAATGTGCAGCTGTCCAACATCAGCTCAGTTTGGCTCATGGTGTTAGCCATTTCACTGAGGCTCCTGTTTCCAGGGGAGAAAAATCAAAACAAAACAAAATGATCTATTTCAGTCTCTGCTGAATCTTTATACAAAATGCCTAGCATACTATAATGATTAGAGACATGCAAATATACAGGGAATGAACAACATAAACTAATGAACAAAATAGATCCAGAGACATAGAAGCATCAAACAGACTGTCAAACCTCAGAGGGAAATCAGGGGAGGGGGAAAAGGTGGGGTAAAAGATCAACCAAAGGACTTATATCCATGCATTGAGCATGACCAATGGACATAGACAATAGGGAGGTGGAGGAATGTGCTGGAGAGGCAGGGGTGGAAGCAGACAGAGAGAGGTCAAGCGGGGGAGGAAAGGGAGACATATGTAAAACTTTCAACAATAAAGAATTTAAAAAAAAATAGCCAACAGGGTCAAAACAAAGAATGTCCTAGAACTTGGAATTAGGAAGCAAGAAGTGAAGAATAAGGTAAACTCATTAATGACTAAATAACTAAATGAAAGAACTAATGGAGAGAAGGATTATTAATTTAAAGGAAAAGATGGTCAGGATATATGAATACATGGGGATTTCAGCAAACAAAGCCTCAAAACTAAAACTCATAGACAATGGAGAACTAAAAAATATAAAATAAAGTATTTACTGGGTAACATTAACAACATACTTGAGATAGAATAAGAAGTGATCAGTGAACATAAAGAATGTAAATAGTAAACATTTAAATTTTAAAAACATTAAAATGAAGAAAAGAACATAAACATAATATTAGACACCTTTAAGAAATCAAATAAACTTACCATTTATAAAATTGGATTTCCAGAAGGAAAGGAGAGAAAGAATAAAACAGAAAAAGACCAGAAAAGATACAGGGCAAAGTTTATAAGATATGGGGCAAACTGATTAAAAAAAAAAAAAATCAACCCACAAACTTAAGAAGTTCTGTAAACCCCAAGAAAGATAAATACATTGAAAATAACATCTCTGGAGAGAAACCAAGATGGCGGCATAGGTTAACGCCGGCGATTCCTGCCTCGAACAACCACTTCAAAAAACAACTAAAGACGGAACGGACATCATCCAGAACCATGGGAAGGCTGGCTGAGTAGAAATTCTACAACTAGGAGGAAAGAGAATATCATACCCAGACTCAGAGGAGGCGCAGTGCTGAAGTGAAATACTCAGGTGTGGAGTGCGCGCGAGCGGGCTGGCGGCGGAGGGCACGGTTGTTGTTTTCAATCGGGAGGGAGTTTCAGACTCTGAGCTCCAGATCCGGGCGAGTCTCTAGGGACCCAGACTCAAACGGGAGAAGGGGGACTGTCTGGCTTGGGTCGGAACTCGAAGGCAGCTTTCTCTCTGAGGTTTGCAGCAGTTGCTGGGACTCTGTGAGGCAGAGCCCCTAGGGACAGAACTGAGAGCAGCCATAACTGCTCGCTCCAGCCCGCCCTGTAGATCCCCTGGGACCCGCCCCGCCCAAGCCCTGCACAGAGCCATTTGCCAGATAGCCTCAGGCAAAGGCTAGATTAGCACCGCCCTTGAGATCCAGCACAGAAGCTCTCCCACTGCAGACACAGCGGACTCTCATAGCCAGTTAGCCTGGAGGCCAAATCACCCACGGTATTGCCATCAACAATCAAGGCTTAACTACAACAAGACTGCGCACAAAGACCACTAGGGGGTGTACCAAGAAAGCATAAAAAATGCGGAGACAAAGAAACAGGACAAAACTGTCAATGGAGGATATTGAGTTCAGAACCACACATTTAAGGTCTCTTAAGAACTGTCTAGAAGCTGCTGATAAATGTAGTGAGATCCTCAAGAAAACTAATGAGACCCTCGATGTTATGATAAAGAACCAACTAGAAATTAAGCATATACCGACTGAAATAACAAATACTATACAGACTCCCAACAGCAGACCAGAGGAGCGCAAGAATCAAGGCAAAGATTTGAAATGCGAAGAAGCAAAAAACACCCAACCGGAAAAGCAAAATGAAAAAAGAATTCGAAAATAAGAAGATAGTGTAAGGAGCCTCTGGGACAGCTTCAAGCGTACCAACACCAGAAGATGAGAGAGAGCAAGATATTGAAAACCTATTTGAAGAAATAATGACAGAAAACTTCCCCTACCTGGTGAAAGAAATAGACTTACAGGTCCAGGAAGCGCAGAGAACCCCAAACAAAAGGAATCCAAAGAGGACCACACCAAGACACATCATAATTAAAATGCCAAGAGCAAAAGATAAAGAGAGAATCTTAAAAACAGCAAGAGAAAGAAACTCAGTTACCTACAACGGAATACCCATACGACTGTCAGCTGATTTCTCAACAGAAACTTTGCAGGCCAGAAGGGAGTGGCAAGAAATATTCAAAGTGATGAATACCAAGAACCTACAACCAAGATTACTTTATCCAGCAAAGCTATCATTCAGAATTGAAGGTCAGATAAAGAGCTTCACAGATAAGGAAAAGCTAAAGGAGTTCATCACCACCAAACCAGGATTATATGAAATGCTGAAAGGTATCCTTTAAGAAGAGGAAGAAGAAGAAAAAGGTAAAGATACAAATTATGAACAACAAACATGCATCTATCAACAAGTGAATCTAAGAATCAAGTGAATAAATAATCTGGTGATCATAATAGAATCAGGGACATAGAAAGGGAATGGACTGACTATTCTTGGGGGGGAAAGGGTTGTGGGAGATGCGGGAAGAGACTGGACAAAAATTGTGCACCTATGGATGAGGACAGTGGGTGGGGAGTGAGGGAGGAGGGTGGGGCGGGAACTGGGAGGAGGGGAGTTATGGGGGGAAAAAAGAGGAACAAATGTAATAATCTGAACAATAAAGATTTAATTAAAAAAAAGAAAAAAAAAGAAAATAACATCTCTGTATATCACAGTCAAATGCTAAACTATAAAAACAAAGACAACAATCTTAAAAGCAACAGAAGAAAAGCACTTTTCACATGCATGGGAAGTGCAATAAGACAGATAGCTGCTGTCTCATCAGAAACAATGGAAACACAAAGTTAATGAATGACATCTTTAAACTGTTGAAACTAAAAATTACACAAACATCTATTTGCAGTAAAACAGCTTTAAAAGATGGAGACTAAATATAAAAGTTTGCAGGGAGATCTGAGTTTCTGTCTGATAATATTTCCTTTTAGCCTGAAAAACTTTCCTTAGCATTTCTTAAGGTAGGGCCAAGTGTCAACAAATTTTCTTTGTATTTATCTGAAAAACTCTTCATTTTACCTTCATTATTTAAAGCAAAGCTTATAAATTATACTTTATAGAATATGGACAAATTTTAACTACCTGATCAAATAAATATTGACAAATGTATATACCCACATTATTCAAGATTCAGAAGATTTCTATCATTCCACAGAGTTCTTTGCATCTCTTTGAATTTAATACCAGACTAATTCCTACCCAAACAGTTTCTGATCTATATCATTATATATTAATTTCACTGTTCTATAACTTCATATAAGCAAAACATAAAGTATGTACTCTTTTGTTTCAAGCTTCTTTCATGTCACAGGATGTTTTTGAGTTTCATCAATGTTTGTAAACCAACTTGTCGTTACTTTTTATTGATAAGTACTAGAGGCCTGGTGCATGAAATTCGTGCACTTGGGGGGTCCCTCAGCCCAGCCTGCACCCTCTTTCTGGGAGCCCTCGAGGGATGTCAGTCGGACATCCTTAATGCTGCCACAGAGGCGGGAGAGGCTACTACCACTGCCACTGCACTCGCCAGCTGTTAGCCCAGCTTCTGGCTGAGCGGTGCTCCACCTGTGGGAGCGTACTGACCAGCAGGCAGCAGCTCCTGCCTTGAGCATCTGCCCCCTGATGGTTAGTACACATCATAGCAACTGGTAGTTCCGCCGTTGGGCTGAAACCGGCTCTCCGACATCCATCGAGGGGTCCCACATTGTGAGAGGGTGCAGGCCAGGCCAAGGGACCCCACTGGTGCATGATTGGGGCCCGGGAAAGACATGGGAGGTTGGCCAGCCAGGGAGGGACTACGGGAGGGCTCCAGGGCATGTCCGGCCCATCTCGCTCAGTCCCAATCAGCTGGACCCCAGCAGCAAACTAACCTACCAGTCGGAGTATCTGCCCCATGATGGCCAGTGCACATCATAGCAACTGATTGACTAATCGACTGTCTGCCCCATGGTGGTCAGTGCACATCATAGCAAGCAGTTGAGTGGCCTTAGCATATCATTAGCATATTACACTTTGATTGATTGAATGGATGACCAGACAATAGGACACTTAGCATATTAGGCTTTTATTATATAGGATTATTCTATTTTATAAGTATACTAGAGGCCCGATGCACAAAATTCGTTTAAGAATAGGCCAGCACCGGCTTCCCTCTGGCACCCATGATCCGGGCTTCCCTTCAGCCGCAGGCACCGGGTACCCGCGCTTCCCTCTGGCCGCCGGCGGGCACCCAGGATCCAGGCTTCCCTCGCAGCCCTGGCTTTGTCCAGAATGTTGCCCAGAAGGTCATCCAGAAGGATGTCTGGAAGGATGTCCAGTCTAATTAGCATATTATGCTTTTATTATTATAGATCATAAAGTATGTATTCATTCACTTGTGGAAGGACATTTAGATTATTTCCATTTTGGTACTATTATGAATAAAATGGCATGTGTATATAAATCTTTTTGGACATTTGGACAAAAAAAAGGGCTACATGCTAACCTGACAAGCTCAGGGGAGGCCTGCATGGCAGTCTTGCAAACTCAAAGACCTAATGTAACCACAAAGGGTGGTCTGAAATTAAAACTTTAACCAAAAGCAGTTTATAGTGGGTAGTCATGTCCTAGGCCAGTTTTTTCCCTGACAAAGGTTAATCTTTACCTTAACTGAGCCTACTGTCTTTTTGCATCTATAATAATATATCAGTGAAATCTCAGGGTAACTTGTAACTTCCCTTTGTCTGGACCTCTCAGAGTACAACCAAATGCACCTGGGTGCCAGAACTGAAACCATAAATTCCTTAATTGTTACTGTTATCAGGTTAATAGTTGACTTTTTCTTATTTTCTTTTTTCTTATTTTTAGGTGAAGAAACTAAGCTCCTGCAAATTTATTAATTTCCCTGCATCAAATAGGAGATAATAAGTTCTGGAGGACTGATTGGAAACCTACCTAGTTCCTCTGTCCCCATAAAAGTTTATCTTCTCACAACAATCAAATTTTAAGCCAATTCTTGAAATAAAGTACAATTTTTAACTTTAGATATATTCAAAACTGAATCTGCAAAGAGGAGAAAATGGGTGACCCTTCCGCCTGGTCTTCATGCACCATTACATGCTTCTCTGCATGTCTGAGAGGAGGGGATAATGCTCACGTTTAAACTTCACTGCATTAAAGGATGATGCCTGTTAGTTTATTTCATATTAGCATTCATTTTCTAGATTGTATTGACTAGAAATATTGCTTCCACTCCACTCACCATGGCAACAAGACAGCTGAAGATTCTTACAGCTTGTCTGGTAAAGAAAAATACTTGAAAATACCCTTTGATGCTAAAATCGGTTTTGTTTTTACACTACCACAAGAAGCAACTGATGATGAGGGATATCACCATACATTTCAGATGGATTCACCTAGCAGGAGCACTGAAGGGTCTATAAGAAAGTAAAGGAAGGTGGGAAGGAAGGGCTATCTCATGTTCATAAACTTGAACACACATTTATACACACATATGCTCCCATGAACCATCCTTCATTTATATCATTACACACACTTCGTTGTAGGATATTTCCTGTTTGTTTGGCTGTCTCCTCCAATTAAACTATAATTTCAAAAACAAACAAACAAACAAACAACAAAAAAACTATAATTTCCTGGAGCACAGAGACCACTCTTATTTCACCCTTGAACCTCCATCATTCTTTTAAAGTATGTGTTGGATAAAAGAATAAAATAAGATTTTTATAAAAGAATAAAAAACATAGAAAATAAAGACTAGTTAACTTAAAACAACTTCAGAATTCCTAGCATGAAAGGCATTGCAAGAATACTCTTTTTCTTGAATGCATCATTTGTGGCAAAACATGTTATTCAGGCTATTTTCCTCTTTCTCTCAAGATAGGAGACAAAGCCCTTTGTCAAAGGGTATTTGCTCAAGGCATTAATAGCTGATTGAGTTAAACTAGATATATTTGGAAAGGTAAATGTAAAGGCCTCACCAAATAAGTTAGGTAATGGCTTATAAAGCCTCATTGAAATTATTTTATTTATTTATGTATGTACGTATTTATTTATTTCTAATTGTTAGTTCTCATTTATGTATATAACTGAGATTTGATTACATATACTGAAAAAAATGGCTAAGTTGCAGCTCTGTATTAAAACAGTTTGCTTTGTTTCCTGTGCCGGAGAAAGTTTCCTGAGAGCTTAGTTTTCAGGACCTGGTAACCACATGGGTAGTTCTCTGTTCTTGCCTTCTAGTCATCAACAAACAATGGCTTCCATATGGGAGAGGTGTATCAGTGGTGTGCTGTCAAACTGATAACACAATGTCACTGAACACAGAGTTGAGAAAAAATGCGCATAGTACACCATGGTGTAGTGGTTATATATAATAGATATAAACAATCTTGAATAAAATAATAGTAAAATAATTCATAAGTGAGTAAATGGGTATTTATTTTGTTTTAATATGATTTAAGTATGAGTTTATATCATTTGATTTGTAATAAAGGTTGTGTTAAAACTTTAACAATCATCTGTCATGAGTGGGTGGGAGCCTACTCCAGCACATCACTGGATATTGGCTCTGTAGTTCTGCCTCAGATTATAATGAGCCAGGGGTATGTTAGCTGATTCCTTAACATGGCAACCTCCTGGCCTAAGCAAGCAGGTATGCAGTCTTCCCCTCCTTATACAACCAAGGCACAGACACACAGCAACGAGGGTTACTGAGAAGAAGTAGAGGTAGAGAAGTCACATCGTGCAATATTTTTATATTCCCTCACCATTCTGCAGAAGCAGCTTGTATTGGGCATAGCTGGTCACACCAAGGAAGTGCACAGGAAAAGGATCCAATCCTGGGAATTAATCTGTGCATTAAAGAGAAATGGGAGCAAAAAGCATGCGGTCTACTATATAATGATTGGAGCTTCCAGTTGAAGAAACAACCTTGTTTAAAAATAAGTGTTTCTGGAGCTGTTCTTCAATTGAATCAACTCATACATGCAGAGTCAGATTCTAAAGCACTACTGAAAGGAGGAAACAGCCTCTAGAGCAGCGGTTCTCAACCTGTGTGTCGCGACCCCTTTGGGGGTCAAACGACCCTTTCACAGGGGTTGCCTAAGACCATCGGAAAACACATATATAATTACATATTGTTTTTGTGATTAATCACTATGCTTTCATTATGTTCAATTTGTAACAATGAAAATACATCCTGCACATCAGATATTTACATTACGATTCATAACAGTAGCAAAATTACAGTTATGAAATAGCAACGAAAATAATTTTATGGTTGGGGGTCACCACAACATGAGGAACTGTGTTAAAGGGTCGCGGCATTAGGAAGGTTGAGAACCACTGCTCTAGAGCATTTTGAAGTCACCCCATACTAACTTAGGAGATTCCCCAGGTAAAGCATCTGGCTGCTATTCATTTGATCCTAGCCCAGAAATCCTGTTCTTTTAGAGCAGTGGTTCGCAACCTTCCTAATGCCGCGACCCTTTAACACAGTTCCTCATGTTGTGGTGACCCCCAATTTCATTGTTCCAAATTGAACATAATGAAAGCATAGTGATTAATCACAAAAACAATATGTAATTATATATGTGTTTTCTGATGTCTTAGGCGACCCCTGGGAAAGGGTCGTTCGACCCTCAAAGGGGTCGCGACCCACAGGTTGAGAACCGCTGATTTATAGAATTCACAGGAGATTTTCTGCCTCTCATTAGCAACTCTTTAATTTATTTGATACTTTTTTTAAAAAATATATATTTTATTGATTTTTTACAGAGAGGAAAGGAGAGAGAGAGTTAGAAACATCGATGGGAGAGAAACATTGATCAGCCGCCTCCTGCACATCTCCCACTGGGGATGTGCCCGCAACCCAGGTACATGCCCTTGACCGGAATCGAACCTGGGACCCCTCAGTCCGCAGGCCGACGCTCTATCCACTGAGCCAAACCGGTTTCGGCTTATTTGATACTTTTGATAAGGTTTTGAATGCAAGATTTAGAATGACCAGAATCATATGTTAGGGAAGAAAAAAGGCTTTTTCATCAAAATTCCTTACATTTCTACACTAGAAAATATTAATAAATAATCCAAATATTTTACCTGTACTGATTTCATAGCTCTCTGCTGGTGAAAATATCTGGGATGAAAACATCTTAAACCAAATGTCTTTAAAGTATTCAATCTCTAGATAGTAGATATGTCATTCTCTCATATGTCATCATTCAGTCGTATTGCATTTTGATAAAATAATACTGTCTTTCATTTCTTCTCTTTGGAATGGTTTGATGTTTTCTTTGTCAATTATTGTGACTATTTAAGGATGAATGGTCATTTTGTTGACAAGAGTCAATAGTAGATAAGGTACAAGTAAGTCAACTAGTGTTAAACTACCTATAATGTAGAGATCCATAAGCACTATATTGGCAGGTAAGCAAAATGTCAGCATTATTTTTACAGAGAAGGTAAATATTTTGTCCTAAAATTCCTCAGTGAACAAAACAAAGCTGCAGGGGACTGATGATATGAGAATGAATGAGTCACTGTAGAACTTCTTGAATTTTAAGAATTTCTGGTAAGTCCAATTTAGTATATCAGGCTTTAGAAATCCTACTTGTAGTCAAATCTAAATCCATGCCAAGAGAACATCTCACCTGGGCCAGGTGTGCTTCATCAATCACTGAGATATCTGTGTAATTTATCACTTTGGAGCAATAATGCCCTCAGACCTGAAGAAGTCCTCATCCATCACGTACAGACTCAGGTTGTACAATCTGGCCTGAGGCAATTTATAAATTTAGTGTCTGAGAACCAAGACAAGGAACAATTTTCCAGATAGCTACAGGAGTCATGTTTAAAATGCCTTCAATAATCTGTAGTTTCCTTGAGCTTGGGCATATGGTCATTTAATTTTTAAAAAGCATTTCTGTTGTCAAGATGCAGAATTCATTATATCAAGTAGATCTTTACACTTATCAAATTATCTAGGTCCACATACTGTTCATGCTTTGTTTTTTCCACTTGCTATAAAATACAGTTGTTATTCCATGTAATTCAATAATTAATTTAATGATTTTATAATAATCTATTAAATAGGCCTAATTTATTTAAGTGGCCCACTATTGTTGGACCTTCAGACCGAGTCCTACTCTTATACATTAAGAACAATTGGTCTACAACTTTTAAGATTGCACAGGTTTTCTAGTAAAATTTTTAGCATAAACCCAATATGTCACTATATATTTATAAATTATATACAATTCCAGATATTTATTTTTAATTTACAAAGACAATTTCAATTTTTTCCCCAAAAATTGTGTAAAGACCTTAAATGGAAATTTTTTTAAAAACCCACTTACTGTGTAAAATGGCTGCAGAAAAAATTCTGTGTTTCCTTTGCAGTCTACTTTGATGCTTTGCTAGTATGATTATGAAGTAGCCTTCACTTGAGAAAGTTCCACTCTTCTATAGGCATAACTCTTCTGGGGTTTCTGCCTAATGCCTCAGTGAACTATTGAGAATTCTCTGATTGGTCTGGCCCAAATTTGAATGTGTTTTTACCTTGCATGAAATTGGGAAGTGCTCAGCTTACCATCCCTTGGTTTTTATTTTGTTTTGTTTTGTTTTTTGTTTTTGTGTTTGTTTTTTTACTGAGCCTTTTTAATGTCTGCCATTTACATGCATGGCCTAGTACTCAGCAATGCCCCCAGGATATTCCTGTACCAATCTCTAGCACTCTTTCACTCTGAAACTTCCTAATGGAGTTCTTTCCCACAAGGACCAGTCCCCTCAGGCTCTCTAACTTCCTATCTCCTTCTCCTCAATCCAGTGAGAATGCTGGGCATTGTCTCCATGTCCCCACCTATGCTCTTGGTTCAGAAATTGCCTCCAGACAAAAAGCTGGATAATAATCATAGAACTCACCTTATTTGTTTGCTTTTCATCAAAGATCACAGTCAGAAGTTACTTGCTATCAGTGTCTAAAAACAGTGGTTTAATATATGTTTCCTGTTTTTCAAATTAGTTATGACAGTAGGTTAAGTCTAGTCCTTTCCACTCCAACATGGCTTGGGGCAAATTTCTATACAGTTAAATTTAGCTAAGAACATAAAAGTCATTGGGTGCATTTTTTTGCTTGCATGTTATCTGTTTTTTATCTTTCGACCTTTATTTGATGCCATTTCCTTTTGCTTAGAGGATTTATTTAGTCAATTCCTTCAAAATGATACCTGGATTGGATGGTACACCTACTAAGCACTTGTACATCTGATTATATCATTCTTTTGCCCTCACAAATTATTGCTACTTGGGTGTGTACATAATCTTGGATGGCAGTTTTGTAACTGAAAAATCCTATATAATAAAAGGAGGAATGGCTATTTGCTATGATGCGCACTGACCCCCAGGGCGCAGACACTCAACGCAGGAGCTGCCCCCTGGTAGTCAGTGCACTCCCACAGTGGGCGCCACTCAGCCAGAAGCCAGGCTCACCAGCAGGCTCATGGCTGGTGAGCGCAGCAGTGGTGGCAGGAGCCTCTCCCACCTCTGAGGCAGCACTAAGGAGCAGCAAGCCTGGCTTCTGGCTGATCAGAAGCTTTTCCCATTGGGCGGGGGGCCTCTCCCTATGGGGCCCCCTTTGGGGACATCCCTGCCCAGATGGCGTTTGTATCTGCTTTCAATAAACTTCTACATTTTTTATTAAAGAAACCTTTTTGTCCAAGAGTTAAATTCTTCAAAGTTCATGAGGACAAGAATCCACAGGAAGAAAAGTCTGCACATGTCCTGGGGTGAGAACGAAAATAAATAAATATAGGCTATAAAAACACAATTAACTGTGTTTTTAATATCTCATGCTTCTCACTTTCAGTTTATGTCTTTTCTTTCTTTCTTTTTTTTTTTTTTTTTTAGTTACCAATGTCCTGCCTATTTTCAAAATAGGGAAGAATTAGATAATTAAGTTATTTACTTAACCTCATTTTTACTTGCATGTGAAATGTCCACTTTAATGATTTTACCTAATCTTTAATGGTAGAATGAATTTTTTTTTAAATGTTACTACATGAAGATGATGAAGATAGATCATTTCGGGAGGAACAAAAGTCCCTTCATGGCTGAGGTCATACTAGCAAACATGTTTGTAAATCATTTAGTGATGGGGTCAGGATGGGTATCATGAAACTTAACTGCACTTTTCTCTTTACTTCCTTCTTTTCCTCCATGTATATAACCCAGAGGGTTTCATAGTTCCACATACATTAATGGGGTGTTCTCTCACCAAACCTTTGAACCCATCTTGCTGTGAGTCCCCCCATTCCCCTCCTGCAGAGTACAGTTTCAATCCTAGGCCCACTATCTCCCTGGAAAGAGGAAAAGAAAAAGCGTATCAGCTGCTGGTCAAAGATGCCTGAGTTAGTGGGCAGCCTCCAGGAGAGAGCAGCCCATTGGCTACAGCTGGCATACACTATACCCAAGGCCACGCCCATTCCTCAGAGGTTGGCTCCAAAGGCAATTACAAAGGCCTGTCCATTTGGTCCATCTCATTAAGGACCATTCTATTTTCTAAAGCCTGATTTCCTGTGTATTGCGGTTTGGGTTTCCTGAAAAGCATAATCTGTGAGAGTGTTTAGTATGAACGATGTTTATTAACATGCCCTTAGGACCAAAACCTGTGAAAAAAACGGAAAAGATAGAATAAAAAAAAGCTAAACACCTTGAGCATTTGTCCCTGTCTATGTATGTCTGCATATGCCTGGAGATGGAATAGTTTCTACTCAAAGTCTTAACAGAAAAATAAATGTACAAAAAACCCAACGAGACTTGTAATGCTAAAGTGATAATATTTCCACATCTACATAACATTCTGGGGTTGCTGAAATGTATTGGACTTCTGTTGTAGCCTTCATGATGTGTTCAGGGGAACCTCTATCCTAAGACATCCTATATAATAAAAGGCTAACATGCAAATTGTCCCCTTGGGAGTTCAACGGACCAGTTCAACCACTCGCTATAATGTGTGCTGACCACCAGGGGGCAGCACGGAATGAAGGAAGGCCCTGGCCAGTAGCTGGGGGTAAGGAAGGCCCTGATCAGCCCTGATCGCTGGCCAGGCCTAGGGACCCTACCTGTGCATTAATTTCATGCACCAGGCCTCTAGTCTATACTAATAAAAGACTAATATGCAAATTGGTCATGACACCCTCACAGTCACGACCAGATATGCTAATTAGTCATGACCAGTATACAAATTGACTATCACTCCAACACAATAAGAGAGGGATATGCTAAATATCCATGATATGCTAATTAGTCACAGCCAGTATGCAAATTGGCCATCACTCCAACACACCAGATGGCCGCCCCCATGTAGCCACAAGATGGCTACCACAAGATGGCCTGCAGGAGAGGGCAGTTTTGGGAGATCAAGCCAGCAGGGAGGGCAGTTAGGGGTGACCGGGCCGGCAGAGGAGGGCAGTTGGGGGCAACCAGTCCTGCAGGGGAGGGCAGTTGGAGGGGAGGTCAGGCCGGCAGGGGAGGGCAGTTGGGGGCGATCAGGTGCGCAGGGGAACAGTTAGGTGTCGATCAGGTTGGCAGAGGAGTGGTTAGGGGGTGATCAGGCTGGCAGGCAGAAGTGGTTAGAGGCAATCAGTCAGGCAGGCAAGCAAGTGGTTGGGAGCCAGCAGTCCTGGATTGTGAGAGGGATGTCCAGGGATTGGGCCTAAATGGGCAGTCGGACATCCCTCAAGGGGTCCCAGATTGGACAGGGTACAGGCTGGGCTGAGGGACACCACCCCCAGTGCACAAATTTCATGCACTGGGCCTCTAGTCATTGTATAATTATGATTGAGGATGCCTACTGTACACTTGCTTGCTGTCTGCCCCTGTCCTTAGAATATTAGGTTTGTGAGGTCAGGGACATTTTCTGGTGTTCCAGCATCTAAAAGAGTTTGTGTCACATAAAATTGTTAACAATTAATTGTTAACAATTGTTGAATGAATTACCAAGTTGGTTTTTATATGACAATGTGAATAAGAGCTATGCATGTGTTATACGTAATTGTTATTGCTTGGTGTTCATTTTTCATGGCTGTCTGCTCACAGTTTAAACAAATTAGGCAGCAAATTGCCCTGAGACATTTTTGTTGCACAATTTTTGCCAGAATGGTGAACCTTTAAAATTTAGGGTCATGTCTGCAGAAGCTATTAAACTAAGTGCCAAAAAATGTTAAATTCAGTTTCTTGATACTGGAGCATTGGCCAAAAAAAAAAAAAAAAAAAAAAAAATAGATCAAAGACTGGGCAATGCTTTCCATGTATAGTCTCCCCTTAGCCATGGGGGATATGTTCCAAGACTATCAGTAGATGCCTTAAATTGTGGATAGTACTGAGCCCAATATACACTATGTTTCTTCTATACATGCATAGCTATGGTAAAGTTTAACTTATCAATTAGACACAGTAAAATATTATCAACAATAACTAATAATATAATAGAAGAAATAACAATAAAGTACAAAAAAACTTACGTGAATGTGATATTATTAAGTAAAATAAGGGCTACGTGTTTACAAGCACTGCAATACCATCACAGTCAATTTGATAACCTAGATGACTAAGTGACTAACAGGAGGGGAGCATATGCAGTGTGGATACCCTGGACAACAGGATGATTCATACCCAGGGTGGGGCAGAGCAGGAAGGTGTGAGATTTCATCATGCTACTCAAAACTGCACACAACATGGACAACAGTGTGGTGATTGCTGGAGAGGGGGGAGGTGGAAGAGGGCATAGAGGAGATAAATTGTGATGGAAAAAAATAAAATTCATGAATTGTATATTTCTGGAATTTTCCATTTAATATTTTCAGACTGTGGTTGACCAAGGGTAACTGAAACCAAGGAAAGCAAAACCAGAGATACAGAGGAACTTACTGCCCTTACACTGTGGTACACACTCACACACACACAACATTGCCCATCTTTTCCTTTATTGCAAGTTAGCATTCACATACCAACATAGTTCATTTTGATCATGAGCCCTATTAAGAGACACAATATTAAGTTCAGCAGAAGTCATGTCAGGCTTTTTCCAACAGCTTTGTAGGAAAGCAGAAAGAATCATTTGGGGCTAGTTTATGTTCTTCCTGTTAATATTTTTCTAATCACAAAGACAATCATTGTTCATTAGAAAAAAGCATAAAAGCATGAAAAAAGTAATTGTTTCTCTTATTCCTACTAATAAAAGGGAAGCATTTTTATGGTCATTTATACATGTGTGTGCCATCACACATATGTCATCAGGTCTGGACTTCTCTGTGGCATTTAAAGGCTAAAAAGTGACACTTTAAATTTATGTAACCAAGCCAAATGTGCCTTCAGAGCTCTCTCCTTGATGCTGAACAGAAATGTAGCTTTTAGGGTTCAAGTCCTTTGTCAGCAGTACCACAGTCCAAAAAGCCTGGAAGATTGCTGGCTTCTGGTCACTGTCATGGTCTTCTTAATGCTAGGATGCTATCCTAAGGCTGTGAAATAAGTTTGAGGGTGAACACCTACTCTAGAAATGCAACATCCTTTGAGCCAAATTTGTCCACCTGAGAACTTCATTCCATTCTAGGATCTTTTCAATTTATTCCCATACTCATTCTTAATTACATTTTATTTTTGCACCTAGTTTTCAAGCAAATTCCTGTAAGAGCAAATTTTGAACTATTTTATCTGAGCTTCCAGGACAATGTTATCTTTCTCTTATTCAATAATATACTTTTACAAATCTCCTATTGAAGTTACCCACCTGGTTACTCTTAGAACAAAATATCTTCCCTTACCAAATGCAAGCCTGTTGACCTCAGGCCATATCTTAGGTCTCTCAATGGGTGGCAAATGCTGTGTAGTGTTCCTAAATGATTTCCCTATTTCTGGAGGATTTTATCTAGTGCCATTTTGCTACTAGATCATCTCCGCCCTCAATTGTCTGAGTGTCTAACAGGCTGAATGAATGGCAGACCGACATCTTATTACTACTGTCGTAAGACAGAAATAGTTACTGGAGAAGAGAGCGTCTGAGCATTACCAACCTAACTTCCCCTTCTCATCCATCAGTCACTGAAAAAGGAATGTCAGAGACACGAAGTCAGTGGGCTGGATGTTTCTGAGAATGATGAAGCACCAGGGACTCCCACACCCATGCCAAGAGCTAGAGGGAGATTGATAGATTTGCCAACAGCCTGTGAGAAGTGCATAAGGCCACGGAAACTGTGGGCTTGATGGTTTGTGGAGAAAAGTTCAGAGCAGAATGAAGGAGGCCAGGACCAGGGAGGGGACAGAGCGTGAAGGAGAGAGGTTTCTGGTGTGCTCTTTTCTCTCCGCAATGTAGCTGGACCAAGGCCGCTGCCCGCACCATCTCAGTGCGGCACGCAGAGTGGAGGGAAGGCATCGATCGGATCAAATTAACCGCACACATTTCAGCATTATCTCCTCCCTCAGGCCCCCTCCACACCTCCAAGGCAAGATGATTACAACGAGGAAGATCACCTTTGAAAAATAGCAGTGAAGAACAGAAGTGCAATATTATAATTGCCAAAGAATTACTGTTTTGAGACACGCCCCCCAACCCCTAAATCCATCACAAAGAGCATAAGGTAGTCATAAGCATTGTGCAAAACCCTTTGCAGCACTCATGGCCAGCAAACTCACCGGGCGAACCTGAGAGGTATTTTATTTAATTTAATATGTTTTTATTGATTTTTGAGAGGAAGAGAGAGGAAGATAAAGCTAGAAACATCAATGATGAGAGAGAATCATTGATTGGCTGCCTCCTGCACGCCCGCTACTGAGGATCAAGCCTGCAGCCCAGGCATGTGCCCTTGACCAGAATCGAACCTGGGACTTTTCGATCCTCAGGCCAACGCTCTATCCATTTAGCCAAACCGGCTAGGGCCTGAGAGGCCTTTTAAGGGCACAGTTGTACCCAGTTAGGTCAACATGGGTTCGCGCATCCTCACTCAGCACCTCCTGCTCCTCCCCCTCCCCACCCCCTTCTCCTCCCCGGGAGGACCTCCAGGTGTGGTCTCCAACCCCATCCGGAGTTCTCACCGACCTGTGCGCAGACCTCAATCCGGTGAACTGGGGGAGGTTTTCTTCCATGAGGCCTTGATTGCTGCTCCCCTGAACGTCCACCGACAGGGAGGATGGAGGCCTAGGGACCTCAGACGCCAGGTCTCCAGCCACGGAGACGTCCCCTTGTGGACCCAGGAAATCACTGGACGCTATTGCAGGTCTGCAGGTGGCTCCGGCCAGTTCTGCCTCTTCCCTTCGGAAACACTGGGCGTGGCCGTGGGCGAACGAACGGACGGAGGGCACCGAACGGACGGAGGGCACCGCTTCCTGCGCCTCCCGCTTCTGCAGGAAACAGCCTCCCCAGCTTTCCCGCCAAGTCCGTCCTTCGGGAACGGTGCCGTGTTGCATTATGGGAGCCACGTGACCCGAGGGCCCTGGACGGCAGAGGTTCTGGCTGGGAACACGATTTCTCACCGAGAGAGGGGCTCCGCGCGGTGAGTCCGGTTCCAGGAAAGAGCGGAGCCTCAAAGGGCGGCCAGAGCCCGGCAGCAGGCCGCTCTGCCAAGGGCGGAAGGCGTGGTGGGCGCATGCGCGGCAGAAACCTCGTGTAGCTCTGCGGGCTCCGGGAGGGTGGGTGCTGTGGCTGCTGTGGCTGCTGTGGCTGCTGTGGCTGCTGTGGCTGCTGTGGCTGCTGTGGCTGCTGTGGCTGCCGAGGGCCTCCTGACGCTGCGGCCCGGCAGGGCGTCTCTTGATTGGTGGCTTTGAAGCTGTTGTGAAACTGTTTGTTGACGCAGTGCTCATGGCCGGCATCACTGTGTCGGAGGGGCCTGTGACTCAGGACATGGGCGCTGCGTCTGCCCCTGCTCCCCCTCCGTCACTTGGGGTTGCGGCAGAGGAAATCCCCCGAGTGGAACAATGTCAGTGTTAACCCTTTCCCCACAAGCGGGCCTGAGTAGGCTTGAGAAGGGAAATGGCCGCAGGACCTGCGCCGGGAAGACATGATGCTGCTGCCCCGGGATGAGGATGACCCCGGGCAGAGCTCGCGGGGGGGAGAGCTTCCAGGGGCTCCTTTGAGATGCAGGCCACGGCGTTCCCAGGACCCGGCCCCAGCGTTTCCAGGATCCGGCCCCAGAACCTGGTGTCAGCTCAGAGGTAGCCCTGCGGGTGCTGTCTCCAGTCAGCCCGGTTCCGGGAAAGGCCTGCGGGGGCCCCTGTCCCTCTAGCCCCAGTCTTGACAGGTCTTCCTAGGAAGGACCTCAAAAAATGCAGGTTCGGGAGGGTTTCGGTTTCTCCTAGCCGCGGGTCAAGGCCTTTTAGTTGTTTCTATTATATGTTAAAATAGTACACAAGTACCATCACCTTGGAGAAGACTCCACCACCTGAACAGCGCACTTGTGGTGCCAGCCTGTAGAGTCTGCTCCTGTAACCACTGGTTTGTTTTAGGTCCTTTGCCTTTTCCGGTGGCATATACATGGGATGCCATGTTGCCTTGTGAGTCCTGTTTGTAAACTTTGATGCCGCATTTGTAAAAGTGAGTAATTTACAAACCTTGCAGTGTTTCTTTGATTTTAAAAATTTTGACACTGCCCAGTACAGGAGCATATATTATGCCTTCCAAACAGAGATTCCACTGTTATGAGCTATATAAATCTGAGTAAGACCCATGGCTTAGCTTTCTTAATTTGAATAACCGGGGGGATTATGAGAGCAAGGGAATCAAATGAGATACTAATAGTTACAAAATCACATAATCTTATATCACTGAGAAAACATAAATTGATACTGAATTGGCCCAGCTATATAAAACAAAGATAAACAGAATCACTTATACCAGGCAAAGTAAAATTAATAGAACACATAATTGAAGAATTTAAATTAGCCTTATTAAGAATTCTCAGAGATAAGGAAATATAAACAGTTATAATGAGAGTCAGTATTGAATTCATTTGTTTTATTATCAATTAATAATTAGTATGGAGACATAACTAAACAGATTGGAGAAGTATATTTAGCTAAAGACAAATCTATGAACTCAAAGTTCAGATTGTGATACATTTCTGAAAGGTGTCAGGAAGCGATAAATAAGGAGAGAGTGCAAAAGAAAAGTTTAGGAATATTGAGAACAGAAAAAATACAACTACATCAATATAAACAGAGTGCTCAAGGACAGAAACAAATTTTTAAAAGAATATTAGAATTTCCAAGAATATGAGAAAAATATTAGCAGATTGAAAAGCTTCAGAGTACTCAAAGGATCATATCTAGGAACACTTTTGTGAAATTTAAGCAAATTAAAGAAAAAAGCATGTCTCATAACCTCTAGAGAGGAAAGAAATATGTACAGAAAACCAATTCCAACCAGATCTACCTCAAATTTTGCATAACCAGTGGACATAAGACATTGGGGGATAGGGGAGGCTAGGGGACTGTCTAGGGCGGGGGGGATAAAATGGACACATATGTAATACCCTTTGTAATACTTTAAGCAATAAAAAAAAAAATAAAATAAAATAAAAAATAAAAGCAATTTTGATGGAAGAAAAAAGTACTATATTATTTTCAGACATATAAGAATTTTAATACTGTAGTTTTATATTCAACTCAATTATCACTGGATCAATCATTAAAATAAAGAATTTTTCAGCCTTTGAAAGCATCAGATGGTTTACCAGACCAAGATCTATTTATATACACTCTTGGGGAAAGTGTTGGAGTAAGAAGAAAGCAGTATCATGGAGGATGTAGGAGCTGATGGAACTAATGGTTTTATATAACTTAGTAAAATTTAATGTTTTCTCACAAAACAAAATACAAGTAACAAAAGTATATTTTTAACTTAGATCTAAAATTCTATATGTTTTTATTAAACATTTCCTGAGGGAGAGAGGTGAAGAATTAATACAGTACCAAACCATTTTTTTATTAATTCACGCCGGATGATATTTTTTCCATTGACTTTTAGGGACAGTGGAAGGGAGGGGAATAGAGAGAGAGAAACATTGATGTGAGAAAGACACATCATTTGGTTGCCCCCTGAACATGCCATGAACATGGCCGAGAATTAGCCTGCAACCCAGGTACATGCACTTGACCAGAATCGAACCCATGACCCTTCAGTCCAAGGGCCAACACTCAATCCATTGAGCAAAACCAGCTAACAATTTGCTGACAAAAAAGAAAATTTAAAACACATATTATTCATATTTATCATAATAGTATAAATCTACAAGGAAATAGGAAGAAATGGTTATTACCAAATTAAGAAGAAAGATTCTGTTGTGAGGGAGGAATTGGGAACAAGATTGGGAGTGGCCCACATGCCATTCCAAAGTACTACTATATTACCTTAGAGAGGCATTGATTCATGGGGTTCATTTTATTATTATTTAACTTTACATATTTCCCAACAATATATTTTACAACCTATTTTTGAAATCAAATATTTATTATAATTTCTGAATTTCCCCTGCTTAGTGGGCATCAGCATAGACATTTTTATAAATAACAAACTACATGCTACTGCAGGGGTGGGGAACATCCAGCCCGAGGGCCCTATAAGCCTGCCCGCAAAATCCTTGGATCTGGCCCTACTGAGGCATTAAGGGTGGGTTAATGAAATGTTTGACCAAACATAGCAGTTTAATTTTTACATTAATTTTGTATGGCCCTCGAATGAAGTTATAAATATCCAAATGGCCCTTGGCAGAAAAAAGGTTCCCTACCCCTGTGCTAAAGAATAATTTTCATCAATGCCAATAACCAAAAACTTGCATGAGTGGAGTTGCATTGTCTTTCAATTCTAAGAAATCTTGCAATTCTTTAATCTATGATGGGTTTGACAAGTTTGCACCATGCTTTTCAGTGTTTCAAATGCACTAACAAAAAATTATTTAAAGTTGTCCAAGGAGTGCTTGGATAATGTGATAATGCTTGTAAACGGAGGCACACACTTATTTTGGAAACCAAAGTACACACAATAAAATACTGAGTGGTGGAATATAACAAACATTTTTTTGTTTGATTTCTCTTTGAGCTTTTAAAGAGCACTGTGCAATCTAATGTATTCTTAGCTAAAAATACTGTTTCATATATTAGAAAGTTGTTTTATTTTAGAATGATTTTCATTTTTAGTTAATGCTATTGTCATTCATTTATTATATATATACATATATGTGTGCGTATATATGTATATATATATACATATATATATACATATATATCAAATCCCCCACAATATCCCATGCATGTGCTAAGTACTTCACATATGTCATTTTAATACAATCTTAAAAACAGATATGGGACAGATGTGGTAACATAAAACTCCTTGTTCACTATAAGCTGTTTTAAATACTTTTAATGAATGACTTGTGGTTAAAAATTAGTGAATAAGTTAGAAATTGACCAAAATGTATCCAATGAATAAGCATCAAAACTGGCATTTCAGCCCGCTGTTCTTTATATGAATTTCACCTTAATCTCCAGTTTGGAATATGAATTTTTAGAGCATACTACTGCTATTTGTTTGTTTCTCCTATTTGTATTCAGACTCCTGTATGCCTTGGAAGTTTAGTTTAAATGAATGAAGGTATTATTAACCTACTGTAAGATTCCAAGTATTGTCATTCTTTGTGGTTAGATACAGATAATTGAATCAGGGACACATTTGTATCAACAAACACATGGAATGTTTGGGAATGGTGGCTGAGTGTCTGAGGAAGAAATTCATGATAATCTGATAACAGCATTTTAAAAATTACATTTGAGATGGAGATTTAACTAACAGCCTAGATTTTTAGCTGATATATAAAAATTGTTTCAGTAATATTTTGGCTTTTACTACACAGCACATTAGTGAATCACTGGGGAGAATTTTCACGACAAGTATTGAGGGAATATGAAGGCAAACTGCCTACCTCCATTTATGCCAAAGATACTCGATGTTAAAAATGCAAATAGATACACTCCTTTCTCTGCATGCTTAACACTATGCAAATACAAACTTAGGCCCAATATAATATGCAATGTAAAAGTAAATAAGCAAGTACACTCTCGACATATTTTGTGATTCAGTTGTACAAGACTTTCTGTTTACAAAGGAATTTCAAAGTGCTGGTCTTCATGTTTATACTCTGCTTACAAGATATCTGTGTTGGAAGCTTTTTTTCCCCCCCCTGGTGTGATTTATGCAAAATTCACATAGATTGCTGATCTAAAATAAATGTAAGTATTTTTGAGAGCCTGCATGAATCTGGGTGATCTTTCATTATGGAAAGAGCAGCAGCCAGCAGTGCAGGCTAATTAATGTTTGATATATACTAAAGGAAGGAAAGATAATCAAGAAATTAAATTTAATAAGTGATGTATGATATTAGCACATGTTGAATTATAATGAATATTCACTGTTATTCTGGTTGCTTTTATTATTTTCTAAACCATATTATTTCAGAAAGCCATTGCTTTGGCTGTTAAAAATATCTTTTTTAGAATATACAATGCTTACATAAAAAGTATGTATACCAAAATAGTACAGTTTTCATTATGTATGCATGAAAACATGGGTGTATACAGAAAATAATGTTCTAGAGAGAGACATATTCAATTCAGAAGCAAGGCATTAGCATTTTTCTAAAATGTGGTATCTCAAAAAACCAATATTATATATTATATATAATGTATTTCAGATATAATTTGTATTTCACAATTGAATCATAATTGAATAGTTGGACTAATTATGACTCAGTATTTTTCTGGCATGCACCAAGGCCTCTGAAAAATATTAAAACTATTAGGAAAATGCAACCAGAGAAGAAAAGAACTGTGTTTGAGGCACATCATTTGACAGGGGCCAGAGTGCCTCATTCACACCTCTCTAATGTGTCTTCCGTAGTTTTCAGAGTTCTTTTTCTAACATGAAATTGCAATTATGTTTCTGTCCTTTACATTTTTTTCAGTGCGTCATTGTTCTCTACAGGATAAAACAAAATTTCCTTTTTAGAACATATCATGGTCTAGTTAAGTTATGCACTTATTTTCTACTCCCTCAGCAGTTGGTATTTGTTTGTTTGGTTTTTTATTTTCTCTTAATGTTATATTTTTGTTTTCTACTCGTAATCTGTTTTGGAGGTTATCACCTCTATATGATTTTGCAATAATTGCATTCATTTTATATGCTTAGAAGGATATTGGCATTACCCTCTGCTCTGCCCTGCCCTAGAGGGAGGCATGTGAAATCAAATACCGTAAGTCAGAGTATACCATACATTTAGAAAATGTAATTGGTTGGGAAAAAAGATAATGACCAAAAATGAGCCAATTTACCTCCTACCCAGAACTTTTACTATAACATTAGGAAAACAGCAATGACAACAATAAACATTCTCATCCTCTAGGTAAGTTAAAATGATAGATGCAAATTGTCAGCTTTGGTTGCTCTTTGTCAGCTCACGGAGAATGAAGCCAACACAGAGAAAAGAAGACACAAGGGATGGAAACAAAAGGAGAGTCCAGATAATGTGATTTGAATCCCTGGATAACACTATTGCCGAAACCACATTCTTTTTTATTTATATGAGTACAAATAGCCCTTTATTTCCCCCTAAATTCAGTTGAGACAAGTTTCCACCTTTGTAACTGATGGTCATTACTAATACATCCTCCCATCTGCACCTCAAGCAATATCCGGCCATATTGGGCTCTTATGCTTTCCAAAACAATTCATGTCATTTTCACTTTTCCATGGCTTGGCACAAATCCCATCTTCTAAAACTCTCCCATAGCTTGTGAGTAGTTAACCATGTCTCCACATTTCACTCCTAAATAAAATTTTTCCTCTACTGTCAAGATTTCTCTGACTCCATCACAAATTTAGTTCATTCTTTTCCTACTTTCCTGCACAAATGACATAATTTGTATCCAATGGAAATGTCCTTTTTTATGTTTTCATAGTACTTATCATGGAAGTTAAAGACATAAATGTTAAAGCAAATCATGACAGTGTCTGGTACTTTGTAGGTATTATTTATATACCGGATAAATAAAGAAATTTGTGGTCTCAATTTAGGGGTCAGAAATCTGAAATCAGGTTGTCATCAGGGTTATGCTTCCTCTGAAAACTTAGGGAAGAATCCTTTCTTGCATCTTTCTAACTTCTCGTGGTTTTCTGGCAATCTAGGCAGCTGTAGCACTTCAATCTCTGCCTTGTCACTTAGCATTTTCTCTGTGTGCCTGTGTCTCCATATGGCCATCTTCCTCTCTTATAAGACACCAGTGATAATAGTTATGGGCGCACCATAAAGAACTCATCTTAACTAGATTACATCTTTACAAATAAAACCAGTTATGTTCTCTTCAACACACAATTATCTATGAAAAATATGCACATATGCACCTTGAAATGAAAGAACTCTTCCCCTATATCCAAATTTTCATCTCTGTTTGAAAATGAGACCAATAAAACAGGTTTTCTAAAATAATGTCTTATTAGAAATGGGCATTCTTCCCTTTTTAGCACCTTTCAATCTATTAAATCTATTATGTAACATTCAGCTAAAAATAGGAGGAATAATGGAGTGAAAAACCAGCTATTTATGAAGCTTTGTTATGTTTAGAGGGCTAATACCAACCCTAATCCTAAAGTCAGTTTTAGAATATAAACCAGGTTTTGCACTTGGTCATCAGTTCAACAGTATCTCACTAGAAGAAAAATATGCATCACTACTTAATCATTGCCAGGTATGATTCAGAAATATTAATTATTGGAAGCATTGTTCATTGTTTATGACTATTAATATAATATACATTACTAGGAAGTCCTGATTGCATCTAATGCTGCTTATGTAAAAGAAGCAAAACACCCATATTGTAGCTAGTATTAAAGCATCAGAATAAATATAAAGGGTAATTTAAATGAGCTATATAGGGTTTGATTAGTGAATTAAGGTAAATCAATTCTTATGCACACATGTGGATGGCTAGGTTATAGCCTATAAGCTATTCCTCTTATAGGGGTTACTTTTTCCTTTCTGTAAAGGTTGGCTATTTACTGGCAAGTGAACTCAGAGGACCAGATGGCCAAAGCCATACGAGATCATTAAACATTTCCTGTTAAGATTTTGGACAACAATTAACAGGAGCCCAGCAGGAATTTCCCACTGTTGACCCCTAAAGGGTGGCTAATCAGCAGCATATGTGTTTATTTATACCAGCAGGCCCTTTTAATTAACAGCTCTGATGTGTGTACTTTTTGGAAGTTAGTACAGTATATTAGGAAACAGTTCTGATAAGACCCAGTTATAAATATAAGTCATATTAAAATTGAAGGCTAAAGACAATAAAATGTCAAGAAGTCTAGTCCTGGTACAGATGAACCAAATAGTTACAGGTTCCCCCCAGAAAAATGTCATTTGGTTAGTGCCAAGGATTGCCCAGGGTTGGTCACTCTCCCACCTTGATCTGGTCAAGTTTACATCGTCTGTGATCATAGGACTACCCTCATATTTGGACTGTTTCTTCATATACTAAATCCATAATATTCTTCTCCCTGCATCTTGCAAGTAGATCCTTTTATCAACAGTGATGCAGATATCATTGCTTGTATACAGTGGGCTTCATGATATATGCACAATGTACTGTAGGCAGTAGAGTATTGATATGACAGCTATATTCTTTTTATTTTTTTATTTTTAAAATATGTTTCTGTTTCAGAGAGAGGAAGGGAGAGGGAGAGATAGAAACATCAATGATGAGAGAGAATCATTAATTGGCTGCCTCCTGCATGCCCTCTACTGGGGATCAAGCCAGAAGCCTGGGCATGTGCCCTGACTGGGAATCAAACTATGACCTCCTGGTTCATGGGTCAATGCTCAACCACTGAGCAACACTGGCCAGGATTTATTTTATTTTTCAATTAAATTTATTGGGGTGACATTGGTTAATAAGGTCATATAATTTTCAAGTCTACATTTCTATGATACATGATCTGTATGTTGCATTGTGTGACCACTGCCCAAAGTCAGACCACTTTCTGTCCAAAAGAAGGACTTGGTATAATTAATGTCCTTTCCATGATTGGGAAAATTACATGAATCCTATAAAATGCTTCCTTGAGAAATAATATAAGCAATAGGAGGGGAGCAGTCATACACCATAATAGCGATATAAGAAATATACATTGTTAGTTGGAGTGTTAATGTAACTGATGAGATCTAGATTTTGAATTGCATTTGAGAAAGTCACTAATTTTACTTAAAATGAATGAACACTAAGACAATGCCATGACTTTTTGAACAGATATATCCTGTTAACTCATCTGCTGTTACATACCTTACATTTTATGGAGACTAAACTGAACAAATTATATTTTAAAGGAACAGACATGAAGACTGATACCATAATATATGTATGGTGACCATGTCTCACATCACAACAGAGGACTCTAAAATCTTATGAGGCTCATTAAAATGATACTTGCATTAAAGAATGATGATGAAACTTCATCTTGTAGTCTGTGATTACATTTTAAAATTCATTGCCTTAAATTTTTATAGATAGAGTAATATTGTTTTGCTTGGATAATGAAGCAGTAAATTCTAGTCAAACAGTAAACTAATGAAAGTTATAACACTATTTTATATATTACAATAAACCAGTTTATATCATAGAATAAGAGGCTTTAAATAATGTTAGTAATTTTAGCAATAATCTAATCAAATTTATTTAACATTTCTGGGGCTTCAGATTCTTTATTTTAATATACTAACTTAAGCAAAAACTTTCAACAAACTTTGGTAGAGGGGAAATTGGAATCCAGGTCTTATGACCTGTTCAGTACATTTTCAGCCCCAATATAGTATGCCCTAAATATTGGGTGATCCATTAATTGTTTGGGACCTAGGAATTTGGTGAGTCAAATATCATTTTTCATTATAAACTTTACTAGAGGCCTGGTGCACTAATTCATACAAGGGTGGGGTCTGCAGGGATCCGGCCGAAACCCACAGTCCAATGCCACCTGCAGCTCCTACCTGCCGCTCCCACTCATCCCAGCCCCACTGTGCCTGCCACAGGCTCACACCCAATCAGTCCTGATTGGGAGAGGCTCACACTGCTGCAGCAGCGCTCACCAGCCTTGAGCCCTGCCTCTGGCGCCCTCCCAAGGGGAGAGGCCTGTGGGATCAGGCTGAAAACTACTCTTCGACATCCCCCCAAGGGATTCCTGATTGCGAGAGGGTGTAGGCCAGACTGAAGGACCCCACTGGTGCATGGTCGGGCCAGGGAAGGACCACGTGAGGGCTACAGGGCGTGCCCAGCCCATCTCAGTTCCATTCGGCTGGACCCCAGCAGCAAGCTAACCTACCCTTCAGAGCATCTGCCCTTTGGTGGTCAGTGCACGTCATAGCGACTGTTTTACCAGTTGACTGTCTGCCCCCTGGTGGTCAGTGCATGTCATAGCGAGCAGTTGAGCAGCTTTAGCATATTATTAGCTTATTATGCTTTGGCTTTGATTGGTTGTTCGGTTCTGCATTTCAATATATTTGCATATTACCCTTTTATTATATAGGATGGAAAAATAATCCCTATGCTAGTGATGGGATACCTGAAATAATCTCATATAGAAAATATATATCCACACCCTGGCTGGTGTGGCTCAGTTGGCTGTGCATGGTCCTGTGCACCAAGAAGTTGCCAGTTTGATTCCCAGTCAAGGGCACATGCCCAGGTTTCAGGCTTGATCTCTGATAGGGAGGCTTACAGGAGGCAGCCAGTCGATATTTCTCTCTCTCTCCCTCTCCCTCTTTCTCTAAAAATCAATAAACTATTCTTTTTTTAAAAAAAAAAGAAAGAAAGAAAGAAATAAAGAAAGAAAGAAAGAAAGAAAGAAAGAAAGAAAGAAATACATAGCCAAAGACTCTCAATACATAAAGATGTGAACCCTAAGAAAAAAGATACCTACTAATAAGGGCTTCTGGTACCTAACTGGGCTCAAATTTTTAAAAACAGGCCTCTCACAAAAACTGCACTTGAGGGAGAAGCCAGTCTTGAACTACCTGCCTCTGTACTGAACTGCCTGCCTGCAATGTATTTCTGCCATCTGAGCCAGCCCTTATAAAGGAATTTGGAATCCTGTTTCAATCAGTAGGACTGAGGCTTACTTACCCCATCCAATCAGAGCTGCACAGCTCTGACCAACCAGAGCAGCTCTATTCCGACTAATCAGGACAGTGCCTTTTGGACCAATCAAACTAAAGATTTGGAGTCCTATTTGCATAATGACAGACTAATCAGGGACCAGGCACTAGAAATTCTGTCCATATAAGTCAGCTCCTCCCTGGCTCTAGGAGGAAACTTTCCCTTTCCACGGAAGACTGTATCTCACTGGTGGACAGATGCAGCTTAAAGCAGATCAGCAAGGAGCAGAGCAGATCTGGAAGGAGCAGAAGAGAGCTGTCTAACCAGAGAGGGGCCTGGCCCCAGAGCTGCCTCACAGCCTTGCTAAGTCACAATTGAGCTGTTTTGCACTGACTAAAATTTCCTTCTTCACTGTACCCAAACTGTGGATTTCTACTGGCATTGAATTGGGGCCAACAACCATCAGTAGACAAAGACAATGTATATTTTTAGAAAAAAAAAAAATTTTCATGAAGTATAATTTTAAGTGGAAGGAAAACTTTGCCAAATTGATTCTGAACATATTTTCCTTACAATTAACCCTGTATGCATATTTAAATATATTTATTTAGAAATGGACATGTTCTTTGTAGAATATAACTTTTTTTTACTAATTTTTATTTCTTACTACCATGTGTGTTAGAACTTTTAAAGACAAACACTGTAGTGGCAAAGATAAATGCACACATGAAAATTGGGAAAATACATTCCGGTAGGCTTATTAGAATTCATTCCTCCATATTCAGAAGGAATTTGCTGAACCAATGTTAGAGATAAGTGTGAGATGATGTAACTTTTAAAAATTGTACCATTTGTTATTAATTTTAAAGACCAGAGTCACACTGAAGTGACTTCAGTGGATGGAATTTATCTTAAGATCACATGAAGAATAAATAGTGGGTAGAAATCACATTATAGAGATACAAACAATCCTCAAACAGAATTTCTCCAGATGCAATTCATGTGTGCCCATGATGGGAGAAAGATGTCTTTCACCTCAGCAAAAGTTGTCTCCTGCTTGCAACACAAGTCCTGCCATACTGTTGAGCCCATTACTCTCTATCTGTATTTGTTTTTATTAGCCCTAGTCTTCTGGCAACTACCAAGTGTTTCTATTTCCTCCAAATTGAAATTGTCTTTGTGGGAATGAACCTTTGATTGGAACTACCAGTCTCTATCAAGTATTAAGTACCTCATCGAGCACATATTCCCTGTGGTAGCTAGTAGAGAAATGATTAGCTTATAGCTGTTGTGTTTGCTTAGGTGGTTATCTTTCATGCAGCCATCTGTGCCCAGGTTCATGTGAAACAAAGCATAGTAACATCTAGGAAGAGGGTTATATTGCAGATTGTAGCATTTGAAAGAAAAGTGATGAAACTTTTAGGAACTAGTCTTAAATTGCTAACACTAGAATCCACTTCGTGCTATCTATCATCTTCATCACCATAATTAAACTTTGATGAAGATGATTACTTTTCAATTCAAATCCTGAAGAATTTTTAAGGCATACTAACATACTACTAATAAAAACACCCTTTAAGCAAATTTTATCTACTGAATTGAAGTACTGTTTGGGAAATTGATGGTAATTTCTCCTGATTCATGATTAACATTGGGGCTGGATTACACTTTCCATTTTGTTTCCTTAGTAATGAATGTGCTAGCACAAAGGATGTACCAGGTCTAAGAATGAAATTTTCTGGGGTCACACCTGCTCCCATTACTAGAGTCAGTTTTTGCAGTCTTAAATTACAACTTTCACAATTTTTCCTACATGAAGCAAGCAGAACTTTATAGGGGCTATACCATATAGGACAGTTTGACTCTCTTTTTTTTTTTGTCTTAGTCACAGAATGAATGGCACTATAATCAGCCTTTCTGTTGATTTTTGCTTATCTAGGCTTCAGTGATTGCTATATGGCTATTAATCACAGAATCATTCAAGCTAATATGATAACAGCTATTTTGCTGATGGCCGCTCTTTTTAGCCTGCTTTGCTTAAAAGCATTGCCAAGATGAAGAAAGTATTGCTAAAGTATACCTTTTTCTAATAGAATTTTGTTAGACAAAAATGTGTTCCAACTGTACACAAAATAAGCAGAAAACTGAAGTCATTATTTAGATAAAGACAAAGCAATGCAATGTTGTCACCAAATGATTGAAATACCACTAGAGTAGATTTAAAACTGTCCAAAACATCCATTACTTTATTCACACCCTATGAAATACTTTATGGTTTTCTTCATTATGTGATGTCTGAATGCTGCCCAAATTAAATCTGCTAGTGACATCAGCATATTTGGATTTACAAGGGACTTTACTCAGAATTTAAAAAATATAATCATTAAAAACATACACTAAATTATTCTAATTTGTAAGCATACATATTACATTTCTTAAATCTTAGAAAATTCAAGCTATGTTTTAAAATCTGGAAGAGAATAAAATTACAATTTTCTACAATTAACTTATGATCAAGTTAGAGGTTTTAATTAATATTTTAAAATTTTAAATTTGGAATGTAATTCATTCTGATTGCTCTAAGTGGGAAATATTTTAGAAATATTATGTGTAGATTAATGTAAATAAAATCACTAAAGAATAAGTCACTTATGAGATAAATTGTGCCCCCACCCAAAAAAACACACCAATATACTTCAAAATGTGACCTTATTTGGAAATAAGGTCTTTCAGATATAATTAATCCCATTAAGATGAAGGTAACTGGAGTACAGTGGGCCCCTAATTCAGTTCACCATGTCCTTTATATGAAGCCAGTGGTGTGAAGTTGGATGATTAGAATGATGCATCTACAAGCCAAGGAATGTCAAAGACTGCCCCCAAACCAACCACCAGGGATCAGGAAGAGAAAAGAAAGGACCCTCCCCTTCAGGCTTCAGAGAAAGCATGGCCGGGTTGACACCTTGAATGTAAACTTCTAACTCCTGGAATTGTTTCACAGTACATTTCTGTTGTGCTAAGCCATTCAGTCTTTGGTGCTTTGTTACAGCACCCCTAGGAAACTAATACAGGCTTCTTCATAAATGTTTAGTAACACCTACCAAGTTGAAAATGCCTGGATATTTCTCTCAGTCTTAGCAACATATTATTGATGACTTACCACTTCTTATTAATGCCCTGCTAAATAAAATATAAACCATCATATTATTGATGATTTAACACTGTTTATTAATGCCCTATTATTTATAACTCAGCATTAAAAGTCTTTGGGTTCAGGTTGAGAGGCCAAGTTATAAGCCCTTTTCTAACAGGTTTTCTGAAAAGGTAAGTTGTCTTGAATTTTAAGTCTTTTAATGAGGCCCATCATTTAGGATAGAAACAAGTCTTGAAAATAAGCACATTGTTATTGACAGTGAAAAGCTAAAATGAAAATAAAAGAGTGCAGTGACCTGAATCGTAAAGGCAAGATATCTTACTGAAGGAGATAACTTCTGAGGCAAGTTTAAAGCCTGACCAGCATGGCTCAGTGGTTGAGCATCAACCTATGAACCAGGAGGTCACAGTTCAATTCCCAGTCAGGGCACATGCCTGGGTTGCAGGATTAATTCCCAGTGGAAGTTGTACAGGAGGCAGCCAGTTAATGATTCTCTCTCATCATTAATGTGTCTATCTCTCTCCCTCTCCTTTCCTCTCTGAAATCAATATAATCAATGAATATACATATATTTTTAAAAGAATGAATGTAGTTATTCCATGAACAAGAGCATTCCTGAGGGATGGTAGTGGGCATAAGAAAAGATAATATGAAAGTTTCAATATTCATCCAACTGACTTTATGCTTCAGTCCCACGCTCTGTGCTACTCAAGGTTTCAGTCTAGGTTTCAATTTATTTCCAGATTTCACCCTTTGTAACATTGAACAAGCTGTAAGTGAATTTAAAAGGGACATATTAATCAAGTCAATGTTTCTCAAATTGCAAGTTTCTGGAAAAAGAAATGAAAAGGAATTGCAAACATTAGGGCACTTGGTTGGTTGGTAGCAGTAGAACAGATTCTTCTTTAATATTAGCAAATATATAACACACACCTTCCCATAACTTCCCTTCCCTGTGTGACCACACCCATCATCCTAGCATTGCTTCCCCAATGTTGAGACATTGCAAATCAATCAAAACTCGTTTTCCTACTTACAAAGGGCCAGCTATGAATCCTCATCTCAGCACTGAGGCATCTTCTACCAGTTAATCAGGGTTGGGGTGTGTGTGCGTGTGTGTGTGTGTGTGTGTGTGTGTGTGTGTGTGTGTGTGTGTTAGTAAGTGGAAATCTACAACTAAATTCCTCCAGAAGGGGTGAAAGAGATGGAGTGGGTAAGCACTTCATGGTGTAGCAAATGAAAAAGATAATAGTTTCACATGTAGCTGAGAGAAAATAAAATTTTTGCTTTCTAGAAAACAAACTCATATGCTTTATTCATTAACAAAAATCTTTTGATAGCCTTTATGTAATTCAACAGCAGCTAATTCATTAGCAGATGACACCAGCTTGCTTTCACAAGTACATTTAATATAGCATAATTTAAGGATTTTTGTTTCAAACTAAGTACCATTTATCCTGTCTGGCACCTCTCCTTCCTCTTTTCTATCACAAAGTGATAGAAGCAGCCCCCAGCAATGAGACCTCTGGACAGCTGTTCTTCCCTTCCCGCTCGGGAAAGTCACTGGCAGTGTGTCACTCGCGGGAGCTCCCTGGCAAAACAGATGTGTTGGGTGCATCCCACAGTCTGACCTGTTCTAAGCCTTCTAATAAGAAACTAGTCACTATATTGTAATATCTGTGAAGAATTAAGTAAATGAACAAAATGATGATTCTGAGTTGCATGAATTCTTTCTGCTACTTGAGTAGAACCACCGAAAGGTGCACACATTTTTATCTCTAACTTTAAGTATACAGAGAGGAAACATTTCAATTATAAGGACAATTAAAGTAGACTAATATGGTAAAGTGACACACTTCTTCAGATACTGTTTTCCTCATGCAATATTGGTTAACTAATTTTCTGGGCCCAGTGTAAAATAAAAAGGTGGGGTCCATGACTAAAAAATCATTGAAAATTAATGCAACAGCAGAGCATTAAACCAAGTATGGGCCTTTTGAACATAGGCCTGTGTGACTGGCAGGTCCTGTATCCAAGAAGCCCGCTCTGTTTTCATGGTTTGATTTGCCATATTCTGTGTGCTTCATCACTATTGAATCTAGTATTTGCATTTTCCAATGATCTTTTCTCTTTTTACCTTATGACAGATAAACTCTTTTCCCTTTTTTCATAGTTTTACTTGGAAGTGAGAAAAATAAATGTTTAATACAGTCTTGAACTTATTTACTACTGGTAGATTACCAGATTCTTACTAGAAGAACAATATCTAAAATAAATTCATAATTCCTTGAGTTAAAAGAAAAGCCATAAGTGACTTGAAAATTAATTATCATAATGTTAGGTATATTTCATATATAGTAATTTAAATTTATTAAATAGTAGCTCAAAAATAACCTTAAATGACTTAATTTTTCATGTTTTCTTTTCATTGATTTACTATTCTGATGTCAGTATCTCTGAAGAGAGAAACAATCTCCTCAGTTATTAAAAATACTAAAAACAAAAGATGTAGAATTTTACAAATGAAATGTGTTTTATTATATCAGCTTTGTACTGATTGATATGCAATTATGGGCTCCATTACTATTGGATGCTAGATATCCAATCACACCGATTTGTTGCATGCACAACCTATTTACTTTGATTTCTTTATTGAGATATGGAATGATTACAGACATGTGCCACATAAACACATTTTGGTCAGTGATCACTGCATGTACAATACTTGTCCCATAAGATTATAATGGAGCTGAAAAATTCCTGCTGGTTAATGAGGTCTAGCATCAGGTCTTACTCTTGTTTGTGGTGATACTGGTGTAAACAAACCTACTTTACTGTCAATTGTATAAAAATATAGGACATCCTATCTAATAAAGAGGGAATATGCAAATTGACCATCACACCATAACAAGATGGCTGCAGCCACAGTGGAGGCAGGGATTCCGTAACAAGAGATGGCTGCATCCAAAGTGGAGGCCAAGTTCCCTTAACGAGCAATCAGCAGGGACCTGAGGCTGCATGGCGCTGGGCCAGGCAGGACACCTGAGGCTGCGCCCCCCACCTGGTGGGGCTTGACAGGAGGCCTCAGGCCGCACCTCCTGCCCCAGTGTCAGGCCAGGGAACCTCAGGCCATGCCCCCACTCTGGCAGGGCTTGACGGGAGACCTCAGGCCGCACACCCCGCCTTACTGCCAGGCCAGGGGACCTGAGGCCACACTCCCTGCCATGCGGGGCTTGACAGGAGACCTCAGGTCGTGACTCCCACCCACGGGGCTTGACGGGGGACCTCAGGCTGTGCCCCTCACCCGTGTGGCTTGACAGGGGACCTCAGGCTGCGACCCCCGGAGCCAGGCCGGGGGACCTCAGGTCGCGCCCCCCACCCCAGTGCCAGACCAGGCGACCTGAGGCCTGGCCCCCACCTGGCAGGGCTTGATGGAGGTGGGGCTGGTCACATCTGGATCTAGCCCAATGGGGGTGGGGCTGGCGGGGTCTGGGTCTTGCATGATTTCGAGGCACACGTGGGTGGGCGGAGACTTGACTCTGGTTTCTGTAGCATGCCCCAGACTCTGACAGGAGGAAGATTTTTATATACATTTTACTAATTTTCTCTCATCTCTGACACTTCTATTATAGAGAAAGGGCAAATAGCAATATTAAAATATTTCCTCTAATTAATTCCCTTTTAATGTGCATGAATTTCATGCACTGGGTCACTAGTCTATAATAATAAAAGGGTAATATACTAATTAGACCAGATGTCTTCCAGACATCCTTCCTGACAAAGCCGGGCTGGAGGGAAGCCAGCCTGCAGGCAGGGTGAGGGACGCCAGCTGTGGTCCCGGGTGCCTTCAGGTGGCCCGAGGGAAACTGGCAGGATCCTGGGTGCCAGAGGGAAGCTGGTGCTAGAGGAAGCCGGTGCCAGCAGCCGGAGGAAAGAAGTCCTACTCTTGCATGAATTTTCGTTCATCGGGCCTCTAGTGCTATCCTATCTAATAAAAGAGAAACATGGTAATTGGCGCACGACTGCTACCCTTCCCATTGGCTAATCAGCGAGATATGCAAATTAACTGCCAGCCAAGATGGCGGCCGGCAGCCAGGCAGCTTAAACTGAACATGAGGCTTGCTTGCTTCAGTGACGGAGGAAACCAACGTTCCCCACCTGCCTTGCCGGCCTCTGAGCTTGCAGTTTAAGAAACATAATAACAAATATAGAGGCTAAACAAATCCCCAGAAACCAGCTTTCAGCCGGCCGGGATCTCAGAGCTGGAGTTGATACAGAGTTTCGATTATAGAACCGAAACAAACCAGATACCTGTTTTCAGCAGCTGAGGCCTCAGAGCTGGAGCCTCAGAGCTAAAGCTGGCCCAGAATAAAAAAACAAAAAAAAGAAAAAAAGGAGCAATTGGGAGCTTCCGTCACCCGCTTGCCTGAAAACAGCCTTCAGCCCCTCACCCAGACTGGCCAGGCACCCCAGTGGGGACCCCCACCCTGAAGGGTGTGTGACCAGCTGCAAGCAGCCATCATCCCCTCATCCAGGCTGGCCAGGCACCCAAGTGGGGACCCCCACCCTGATCCAGGACACCCTTCAGGGCAAACCAGCCAGCCCCCACCCATGCATCAGGCCTCTATTCTATATAGTAAAAGGGTAATATGCCTCCCAGCACCGGGATCAGCGGAGCCGCGAGGCCTCCCGGCTGGATCCTCAGTGTGACAGGGGGCAGTGCCCAAACCCCCTGATCGCCCTGCAGCTCTGTGTGTGACAGGGGGCGGAGCCACAACCTCCCTATCTGCCCTGCTCTGTTTGTGACGGGAAGGCACCCCAACCCCCTGATTGGCCCTGCTCTGTGCCTGATACGGGGGAGCTCCCAACCCCCTGATTGCCCTGCAGCTCTGTGTGTGACAGGGTGTGGCACCCCAAACCCCTGATCAGCCCTGCTCTGTGTGTGAAGGGGTAGAGCCATAACCTCCCCATCGGCCCTGCCCTGACTGTGACAGTGGCGGTGCCCCAACCCCCTGATCCACCCTACTCTGTGAGTGACAGGGGGGAGCTCCCCAACCCCCTCATTGACCCTGCTCTGTGCATGACAGGGTACAGAGCCCCAACCCCCCTGATGGGCCCTGCTCTGTGCATGACGGGGCAGCGCCCCAACCCCCGGATTGGCCCTGCTCTGTGTGTGACGGGGTGGCGCTGCAACCTCCCTATCGACCCAGCCTTGAGTGTGACAGGGGGCGGTGCCCCAACCCCCCAATCGGCCCTACCCTGAGCGTGACTGAGGGTGGCATCACAACCTCCCAATCCGCCCTGCTCTGTGCATGACAGGGGGTGGCGCCCCAACTCCCCAATCGGCCCTGCTCTGAGCCCGACCAGGGGCTGCACCTAGGGATTAGGCCTGCCCTCTGCCACCCGGGAGCAGGCCTAAGCCAGCAGGTCGTTATCTCCCGAGGAGTCCCAGACTGTGAGAGGGCACAGGCCAGGCTGAAGGACCCCCCCACCCCCAGTGCACAAATTTTTGTGCACCGGGCCTCTAGTCTATAGTAAGAAAACGGTAATATGCTAATTAGGCTAGACGTCTTTGGGATGTCCTTCGGACAAAGCCACAGTGGCAGGGCTGAGGCAGAGGTGGTTAGGGGCAATCAGGTTGGCAGGAGAGAGCAGTTAGAGCAATCAGGCCAGCAGGAGAGAGCAGTTAGGGGGATCAGGCCGGCAGGGGAGAGGCAGTCAGGAGTGATCAGGCAGGCAAGCAGAGTGGTTAGGGGTGATCAGGCAGACAGTCAGGTGAGCAGTTAGGAACCAGCGGTCCCGGATTGCGAGACTGATGTCCGGCAGTTGGACATCCCCCGAGGGGTCCCAGATTGGAGAGGGTGCAGGCTGGGCTGAGCGACCCACCTCCCATGCATGAATTTCATGCAACAGGCCTCTAGTATATAATACTTGATGATAATAATAAATGACTATTTTACTGGTTTATTTATTCCACTGTACTTTTTATCATTGTTTTAGAGTATATTCTTTCTACTTATAAAAAAGGTTGCTGTAAAACATTATGACCTGTTGCTCTGGCAGCAGCCTCATACATCTCCTGTTTATCCTATCTCTTGATTGCATCATTTTCTCTTATACTTGATTTAATCTCACGTGGTTTTGTTCATCATGGCCTCTACAAAACCCACTTTAATGTTGTCAGTAAGAGGCCACATCAAGTGATTGACCTGGAAATGAAAGTAAAACGTGATTAAGAATGAGGAAGGTGGATAATCAGTGATGGTTATTGCGATCCACTCAGGCATGTCCAATTCTACTATAGCTACAATCTTGAAGGACAAGAACAAAGTGATGGAAGCTGCTAAAGCATCTGCTTTGATGAGGTGATGAGAGTAACAGAATTCAAGATGGATCTATATCACACATAAAGAAACTTCTAATGACCTGGATTAAAGATCAGACACCAAAGTGTAGTCCTCTCAACACCATGACAATCACGGCCAAAGCAGAAAGTTTGTTTGTGATCTTAAAAGAAAAGGCTGGACTATAATGTTGAATTTCTGCTAGCTCTGGATAATATGAATAATGATTCAAAAATCATTACTTTTTACATAATGTGAAAGTGAGTGGTGAGTCTGAGAGTGTTGATGTGAATGCAGCAAAAGAATTTTTGAAAACTCTCGATGTGCTGATTGTACAGGAAGATTACTTGCCAGAAGAGATATTCAATCTGAATGAAAACCCCCTCTTCTGGAAATGGATGCCTGAAAGGACTTTCATCCATAAGGCAGCCAAGTCAATGCCAGGTTTCAAAGCTTTTAATAACAGTCTTACTTGGGGGCAGTATTAGAAGCTAAAAATTGAAACCCTTTGTGATTTGGCACAATAATAACTTCAGGGCCTTTAAACATATCAGCAAATGCACACTGCTAGTGTACTACAGGGGAAGTAAGAAGTCATGGATGACCCAGCTCCTCTTCCAAAATGCCTTCCATTGATTGCTAAGCCAGTGAAATGGGGAAGCACTGTTTGGAGAATAACATACCTCTCAAGATTTGGCTTATTGTTGGTAATGCTCCCAGACATCTTCCTTTTATTGGTCATCTTCATCCCAGTATCAAAGTGTGTTTCTTCCTCCAAACACCAACTCATAGATCAAACCTATGGATAATGGAGTTATAGAAACTTTTAAGGCTTATTGCCTGAGGAGGTCCATTGCCAGGGTACAGCTGCAACTGAGAAAGACACCAAGAGGACACTGATGCAATTCTAAAAGTAGTACAACCTCTATGACTGCATCAAGACTATTGCAGGAGCTTGAGGTGATGTCACCAAGGAATATCTGAATGGCATCTGTGCATTTTTTGGTTACTTTGTCTTCTCTCTGAGTTATAAAATGTTCGTTGTAAATTCTGGCTATAAGTCCTTTATCGTAAAAATGTTTTGCAAATATTCTATCCTGGTCTGTTTCTTATCTTCTCATTTTCTTAATGGTGATGATGTTTAATGACTTAATTTTTTAGGGCAGTTTTAGGTTCGCAGCAAATTTGAGAATAAGATTTATCAAGAAACTAGAAACACCAATTAGAAAGGATATATGCACCCCTATGTTCATAGCAGCACAATTCACCATAGCTAAGATTTGGAAACAGCCTAAGTGCCCATCAGTAGATGTGTGGATTAAAAAACTATAGTACATCTACACAATGGAATACTATGCTGTGGTAAAAAATGAGTTCTTACCATTTGCAACAGCATGGATGGAACTGGAAAGCATTATGCTAAGTGAAATAAGCAGAGAAAGATAAATATCACATGATCTCACTCATTTATGGAATATAATGAACAACATAAACTGATGAACAAAAACAGATCCAGAGACAGAGAAACATTGATCAAACTTCAGAGGGAAAGTAGGGGAGGGTGGGGGTAAGGGGGAGAGATCAACCAAAGGACTTATATGCAAGCATATAGGCCTAACCAATGGTCACAGACAACAGAGGGGTGAGGGCATGAGTGGGGGGATGGGGGGGTAATGTGGGGATAAGGACAAATGTGTAATAACTTAATAAAGAAATTAAAAAATAAAGATATCCTATATTACTTCTACTCCCACACATTAACATCATCCACCAATGTGGTATATATTTTACATTTGATGCACCTATATTGGCGTATCATAATCACCCTAAGTCCATAGTTTATGTCAGGGTTCACTCTTGGTGTTATATATTCTATGAGTTTGGGCCAATATATAAGAGATATATTCACCATTGTAGCACCACACAGACTGTTTTCATTTTCCAGATTATCTCCCATGCTCTGCTTATTTATCCCTTCCTTCCTCTTAGCCCCTCTGGCAACCACTAATCTTTTTCTGTCCCCATAGCTTTGTCTTTTCTAGAATGGCTTCTTTCACTTAGTAATATAATTGTAATCATATAATATGTGGCCTTTTCAGACCGGCTTCTTTCACTCATTAATATGAACTTAAGGTTCCTTAATATCTTTTCATGGCTTGATACTTCATTTCTTTTTAGTGCTGAATAATATTGCATTGTCTGGATATATCTCAGGTTATTTAGACACTCACCCATTGAAGGACATCTTGGTTATTTCCAAATTTTGACAACTATGAATAAAGCTATTATAAATATCTGTGTGCAGGCTTTTGTGTGCACATAAATTTTCAAATACTTTGGGTAAACACCAAGGGGTGTGATTGCTGGATCATATGGTAAGAATATGTTTATTTTTGTAAGAAACCACCAAACTGTCTTTGAAAGCAGCTGTACCATTTTGCCTTCCCTTTACAGTGTTTGGTATAGTCAGTGTTCTGGATTTTGGACATTCTAATAGGTATGTATTAATGGTGATATTTGAAATGAAAATTCTGCATTTTGAATTTTGGTGAGGTCCAAGTTATTTCTTTTTTCTTTTATGAACTATGTTTTTAGTGTCATAACTAAGTAATATTTGCCTCACCCAAGGTCTCAATAACTTTTTCCTATTTTTTCCTCCTGTTTCATTGTTTTAGTTATATCATTTAGGTCTATGATCCATTTTGAGTTAATTTTGTGAGTGGAATGAAGAATAGTTATAAGTTCATCTTTTTGCATATGGATATTCAGTTTTTCCTGCACCATTTGTTGAACAGACTGTCTCCCCCCCACCACCCCCCAGTAAATATTCTTGGCACCTTTGTCAAAAAACAAACTAACTATAAGTATAATTATTTTTTTCTGAATTCTCAATCCTGTTTCATTGGTACATGTGTCTGTATTTACTATCTTGATACCTGGAGCTTTATATTAAATTCTGAAATAGGTTCATGAAAGTCCTCAACATTTTTACAAATTGTTTTGGCTAGTCTATCTGTTTTGAAAATTCATGTACATTTTCTAATTAACTTGTTAATTTCTGCAACAAAAAATACTGTAATTTTGATAGTGATTAAATCAAAACCACAGATCAATTTGGGGAATACTGTCTTCTTAATATTATTGACTATTTCAATCCATGAGCATGGAATGTATCTCCATCTGTTTATATTTTAATTTCTCTCAACAAAGTTTTGTAATTTTTACTTTGTAACTCTTCACTTATGCTTATTAAATTTATTCGTAAGTATTATTTTTAATGCTAGTGTGAATGGACCTTTATTCTCAATTTCATTTTTGGATTTCTCATTGCTTATAAGCATGTATGAAACCTGAAACAATGGTGAACAAAAATCCTGGCTACATATATGGAGAAGAGGAGGAAACACTCAAAGAGAAAAAAAATAGCATTTTTAATATCCAAATGAACTTATGTAATATACATATATGTTTTTAAAATAAAAACCTTGTATTTCTCTCTTCTTGGGGGGGGGAGCAATATATACTCATTGGTTATAATATAAGAGTTACTGGAATTTGAAATATCAAGGAGTTCAGCCACACCTGTGTCAACCTCAGTTCTCTGGCCCATCTCCTCTACCTATACAGCCAAGACTGTGGTATTCACTGGTTTCCAGATTCCTTTCTTGCCATCCTTTCTGCAAAGTTTTTTTTTTAACAAGCTAAAGAGCTTAGTGGTGAAATACATGGGTTCTGGATTCAATCCTAGTTCAACACACCAGTAGTGAGACCCTCACCGTTAAAGGAGGTTGTTTTTGCCTTTAGAGCTCCACCAGTCCAGTCATCTACAGATACATGAAATGTGTGTTTTTTACTAATTTCATACAACCCTAAGCTGAAAATGTTGTCTCTATTTTGGAAAAAAATATATGTATATTCATTTCTGTTATTTAGTCCAAGTTGAATTCTGTAACCATGGATAAAGATAATTTTATCACAGTGGTTTGTGATCCTTATATAGTCCAAAAAAATTAACTCAAAAACTAAACTGATACAAAGCTTTTAAATATCATAGATAATGTCTCTTGTAGAATAAAAGAAGATCTATGTAATAATTTAGAACATTGGTCCTCGATTTTGAATTTAGAGAGAGGATTTAGTGGGTTTATACCAAAAATTCTCCAGACTTTGCAATAACAGAGTAATTGCTAGTTATTTCTTATAGGCAGTTTCATATGTTTAGTGCCTTAAAATTATTTTAGAACCCACATGACAACAATTCATCAAGGACAAAATGTCCTCACACCACTTAAAGCAAAATGAGGGCTTAGTTTATTCAGAGGGCGTAAAATTGTTAAATGAAGTGCTTTAAAGTAAATGTTATTTACTGACATAAATCTTGACTTTCAGTTCTCAGAGGCTGAATGGTGAACATTTATGTCCTGGTTCTGCATAATAAATAGGAAGCAGAACTTAGTTAATAAAATAAAATAAAAACGTGCTCACTGGTAATAAACAACCATATTCCTTGTAAAATGCCTGTCAGGACCAGCCATTTTTGCTGAAATAAACAATCTAATTTTGCCATTTGTGAAGTGGCTTTCATTCTGTAGCTCATGAGTTAAAAGCTGTTATTAAGCTTGCCCTGAAAACCCTCATACCTATCTTTTTACATTTGCTGGCTTTAACTGTTGATGTGCGTAGCAGTAATTCAAAGAGGCCAGAATTGGTGTTTCACTACTTAGTTCTTCAGAACAGATATGTGATCATTTTTAAACAAATCTCTCCAATGGAAACTGAGATCCATATGGTATGAAAATAATTTAATGATTAATAGTATACACAACACAAGTGAAGAAGAGAATATAAATATCTTCTAAGTTAATGCAGCATCAAGAACAAAGTAGTACTCACGCTGGTTTGGCTCAATGGATAAAGCTTTGGCCTGTGGACTGAAGGGTCCCAGGTTCAATTCCAGCCAAGGGCACATGCCTGGGTTGTGAGCTCTATCCCCATTAGGGGGCATGCAGGAGGCAGCGGATCAATGATTCTCTCTCACCATTGATATTTCTCTCTCTCTCCCTCTCTGAAATCAATAAAAACGAAAATAAATTTTTAAAAAAGTAGCTATTGAACATGGGGAGGACATACTTGGCAACCAAAATTAGGTTTTTCAGGGGCAGAAAGGAGGGGAAAGCTATAGGAAATTTACTTCTCATAACCTTATAAAAAATAATCACAGGGATATAAAGTACAGCATAGGGAATATAGTCAATAGTATAAAGCTCGCTGCGCTTCAGCTCCCTCTCGGTCTGCATCTTGGCCCTCACTACCGCCATGAGCTTCCTCAAGAGTTTCCCGCCACCCGGGCCGGCTGAGGGGCTCCGGCAGCAGCAGCCCGATACCGAGGCGGTGCTGAACGGGAAGGGCCTGGGCACCAGCACTCTTTACATCGCTGAGAGCCGCCTGTCTTGGTTAGATGGCTCTGGATTGGGATTCTCACTGGAATACCCCACCATTAGTTTGCATGCAGTGTCCAGGGACCTAAATGCCTATCCACGAGAGCATTTATATGTTATGGTGAATGCCAAATTTGAAGAAGAATCAAAAGAATCTGTTACTGATGAAGAAGAGGAAGACAGTGATGATGATGTTGAACCTATTGCTGAATTTAGATTTGTGCCTAGTGATAAATCAGCTTTGGAGGCAATGTTCACTGCAATATGTGAATGCCAGGTTTTGCATCCAGATCCTGAGGATGAAGATTCAGATGATTACGATGGAGAAGAATATGATGTGGAAGCACATGAACAAGGGCAGGGGGACATCCCTACATTTTACACCTATGAAGAAGGATTATCCCACTTAATGGCTGAAGGCCAGGCCACATTGGAGAGATTAGAAGGAATGCTTTCTCAGTCTGTGAGCAGCCAGTATAACATGGCTGGGGTCCGGACAGAAGATTCAATAAGAGATTATGAAGATGGGATGGAGGTAGACACTACACCCACAGTTGCTGGACAGTGTGAGGATGCAGATGTTGATCACTGAAAATGATTTTATGTTGCTTTGGGATTCTGCTCATAACTGTGGGAGAGAACTTGGTGCCTTTTCCTCTGTGGAGTGGGTGTTGATGAAAATATTTTTCCTTCTCCAAAACTTCCTGAACCAGTTCTTTCTTGAGACAGACTGTATGAGACAACAAGTTGTCACCAGCAGAAGAAACTATGACCTTTATTAACCAAGGTGAATTTACTTAACCAAGAGGGTATTTGTAGTTTATCTTTTATCCCCAAATTTTCTGTGTCTAGGTACCTTCTGAGTAGGCCTATAATTCCTGCCTTCAGTGTATGTATCTTCCGTAACCTAGCAGGGGTATGTGGTGAAAATGCACGGGCACTTAGGGGATGGAAGAGAGGCTGAATCTAAGATAGACCCTTTAGGGCCTAAGGACACCCTTACCCTTAAAAAAGAAAGACTGAGATCTCAGGTGAATCAGGCCTCTGCTCGTTCTCCACAGGGGTAAGGATCGTTTTACTACTGGGGCCCAGCTTAATTCATTCAGGCATCTCTAGGGAGCCTTTTTAGAAACATCCCAGCCACACATACTAACACGAGTGCTGCTTCTGACTAGCTTTGCTCCTTTCACCGTGTTTCCCCAGTCTGTTCTGTTATAGCTTCTTAGGTTATGTTCCATCCTTGAATTTGTAGCCTCTTCATTCAGTTTCTGTAGCAGAACACATGAAATTGGGATGAAGTCCTCAAAGTACTCCACATGATAATCGTTTTGTCTTTGTAATAGCTTAACAAATAAATCTAGGTTTTCTATGTTCAAAAAAAATAGTATTTTAATACTTATGTATGGTGTCAGCTGGGTATTAGACTTATTGGGGTGATTACTTTGTAAGTTATGTAAATATCTAATCACTAAATGTTGAATACCTGAAATGAATATAATGTTATGTATCAACTGCAATTGAAAAAAAATTTAAAAACAAACTTGGATGTAGAAGGCTGTAAATCACCCCTACCCCTACCTCCCACCCACCCCCCCAAATATAACAAAGCTAGGCTTTTTGAAAATATGACCTAAGATAACTTCCTTATTTCAAGTTTCTATGAAAGAAGGTTACAATTCCCAAGTGCCTTATCACTCTACATCCTTGGTTTTCTGAAAGAGATGTGAAGGGTCCCCAGAGCTGGCCTCATGGGTATGTGACATGGACAATCACACAGGACCCTGTACTCATAGAACCCCATGTGTAGTATAATGCCCTGCTGTTGTCATATTAAAATTTCTAATACTTTTTTAACAAAGAGCCCACATTTTATTTTGCACTGGGTCTTACAAATCTTATAGACAATCCTAGGTGCGCTATTTTTGTTGAAAGTTTTAGATAAAATCCTATGAATAGCTATGTGATTTGGAGAAATAGCATTAACTTTTTGTAGGAATAAGATTAGATGAGAGTGAGCCTAATGCAATAAAGTATTTTAATATAGCAAGGCTTAAGTGAGGTAGACAGCTTTATTTCAGAAGATGTAAGAGAATGAAATGAACTTATTGGAGGAAAAATAACAATAAAATAATTAAAATGAAAAAATAGTCTAAAAAGAGATTTTCAAACCAATTTCTTTACATATAGTAAATAAACATCCTAAATGTTAGCATAATAGAATTAATAAACACATTAAGCGAATAATAAAACTGGCTAAATTGGAGTGAATCCAAGAATGCAAGACTTTTTTAAATTAACAAATGTATTACTATAATTCATCACATTCATGTATCTAAAATGAAAAATAAAAGATCTGCATTAATATTGGAATAGCATTTTAAGATTCAAAATCTGTTCTTGGTAAAAATGTGTAATGATACAATTGAAATAGACAGATAGGTTTTAATACAATAAAAAACAAAAGCAACATTATCAAATTCAGTTAGGAATACTAAACACATCAGGAAAAGACTAAATGTGTACTATTTAACATTGGCACAGTACTATTTAACATCATCTGTTCATTTGCAATCTGAGGCTTTGTATTTAAGTAAAACATTGAAAGTTTCTTCTTTTTGTTTTATTTAAATTGGGTTGTTTATATTTCCTGTCATTCCTGCAATCATTTTAGGAAATTATATTTTTCCAATAAGTATTTCACCCATATTAAAACATATTAGTAACAGATTAAGAAATTATTCTATTATGATTCTCTTAAATTATTCCTTTTGCCATTCTTTTTACCTCTTTTTACATTCTTTTTCAAAATTTGAGTTTTTTACATATTTTCTTAGATAGAAATTTATGTTTGTGTATTAATTTTTGAAAAACTCAACTTTTAGATTAATTTATTATTTTTCTAAATCTCTATTTTCTAGCTCATTAACTTTTGTCTTTATGCATTCTTATATTCTGACCTCCTTTGCTTTATTTTATTGCTCATTCTCTAATCAACATAGCAAATCAATATAGATTCTTTAACCATCCTTTGATGTTGAAAATACTTTTATCTTTCTACTACTTTAGAAGGACCTGCTGAAGCAGCCTTATCTAGTCTGTAAAAATGTTCACTACAGAACATCTCACTGCTCTACTGGGTCCTTTTTATTTTTGGAGGTAACATATAGCATTTAGGGTGTTGGTCTGATCTGTTGGCTATGTATCCCATTATTTTGCTATTATAAGTGAGGCACAGAACAAGAGAAGCTCTACATCAGGCCTAGCCTGGTGACTTCTCTGATATTTGGGTCTTAAAAACCCCCAGTATTCAATGACTAGTAGCCCTGGGAACGAATCCATGCACCAGTAGGTTGCTGCCGCCCTCCTGTAGCTCTCTGCCCACTGCCCCGCTCTCCTGTAGCTCTCTGCCCAATGCCCTGCCTTCCTGTAGCTCCCCTAACCCCTTCTCCTTCTCCCCCCTCATAGCTTGTTGCCCTGCCCCCTCCTGTAGCTCTCTGCAGCCCGCTTGTACCTCACTGGCCCACCCTCCTGCTGATCCGTGATCTGGTTGTGACACGCTTGATTGTTACACCTCAGGGCATAACAGCTAATTAGCATATTCCTCTCTTATTATATAGGATAACAGAAATGTGTATGGCAAATGAACTTGCCTCTAGCAAACTTCAACAGGATCATACCAGCACAGACCGTTAAATGTTTGGAGAAAAATTATCACCTATTGAGCATATACCTTATACTCCTTTAAGGGAACTGTTTCTGGCTTACTCCTAAGATCTAGTAGAGCTTGAATGCATGTCTTATCTAGTAGACATTGAATGCAAATCATTTCCCATCCTGAACTGTTGATATCTAACCCCGACGCCATAAGGCTGAATGTGCTCAACAGCAATCCATGATTACTAGTTGGGTTAAAACTCTCATGTTCAAATTTGAGGAGTAATAACAGGTAATAACAGCTTTAGTATTATATTGAAATCACAAATTCTCTTTCCTGTCCAGAAATTATTGTACTGTGGCAAGATGTGAGAATGGTGCTTTCTTATGAGCCACCGAGGGCTCTGAGGGGAGTCCCTTCACCCTCACCTTCCTTCCACACTATGTTTTGACATCTACAGAAAACAATTATACTGAAAAAGGCAAAAATAATTCCAGCCTGTCACCAATGGCCAGATGTTAAGATAACTGTTCAGTATAAATATCAGTTATTCTAAGATAAAGAAAAGTATTGATGCTTAAAAATTGAATAATAAATGTAAATACCTTATATATTTAATGTTTAAATATCCTTTTCTCAAGGGAAACAGCCCTGGCCAGCCTGGGTGGGGGGCTGAGGGCTGTTAGCAGGCTGGCCACACCCCCTTCAGTGTGGGGGTCCCCACTTGGGTGCCTGGCCAGCCTGGGTGAGGGGCTAATGGCCGTGTTCAGGCTGGCCACACCCCCTTCAGGATGGGGGGTCCTGCTGGTGTGCTTGCCCAGCCTTGGTGAGGGGCTACGGGCTGTTTGCAGGCTGGCCAAGGCCTCCAGTGGGGACCCTCACCCCATGAGGGTGTGGCCAGCCTGGGTGAGGAGCTGATGGCTGTTTGCAGGATGGCCACATCCCCTTCAGGTGGGGGTCCCCGCTGCTTTCCCTGGCCAGCCTGGCTGAGGGGCTGAGGGCTCTTTGCAGGCTGGCCACACCCCCTTCAGGGTGGGGTCCCCGCTGGGGTGCCTGGCAGCCTGGGTGAGTGGCTGATGGCTGTTTGCCGGCTGGCCACGGCCTCAGGCATCCCAGGCTCCCAGACCCTCCTTGAGCAGAGGCCACAGCAGCTGGAAGCAGGTATCTGGGATTTATTTATCTTCTATAATTGAATCTTTGTAGCCTTGAGCAGAGCCCACAGCCGGCCAGGGCAGGCGGGAAGCTTGGCTTCCTCCATCACCAGGGGCAACCCAAGCCTCCTCCTGTTCACTCCAGTTCTGTGGCTGCCGCCATCTTTGTTGGGTTTATTTGCATACTCGCTCCTGATTGGCTTGTGGGTGTGGCTTGTGGGTGTAGCAGAGGTACGGTCAATTTGCATGTTTCTCTTTTATTAGATAAGACATGCTTAGATGTTATAAGTAAGTCCTAGTTTTCATTTTTAAATAAATAAATAAATAAATACTATGCTATGAGACATCCAGTGCATGTCAGTTTATTTGGTTATGTATCCCATTTGAAGAATCAGAAAATTCATTTTTTCTATCTATATTGCACCTATCTAGATTTACTAAACTTTGTACTTGATTCTCTCCTCTTTCTAATGATTCCCATGTGCCCTCAATCATTTTTCTCCCTAGTCCTGAATTTGTTCTCAGGAATGAATAAATGATATTCATCTAGTTTGTCAATTTTAACCACTTTTCTATATAATTATGTGAGATATTTTAAAGCAAATATGAAGTAAAAGTTGATTTCTGGCAGTTAGGAATGGCCATTTTATGCATTTGTTCACTTATCCAATGAAGAGATAAGCAAGATAGGTAATGTTTAACAGTTTGAACTTGAAAAGTGGAGTTGAAATCCTGGTGTTATAGGTAACTTATTTGACCATGGGAAAGTTAACTTCTCTAAATTGAGTTGTCTCATTTGAAAAATTACACAGGGTGTGGGTAGCTATGCAATAAAAGATGCTTATGTTTCTGCACAGTTAAAGCTTTCTAAGTAAATTTTACTGATACGTGGATCAGAGCTAAAAGCAAACCTCAGGAAATCAGTTTGGTACTGAATAAACTGAGAACTTCAGAGTCTTACTAACTCTGGAGTCACACACACTGACATTCTGGGTAGGTGGGGTTGGGGTGGGAAGGCCCAGTATCATGGGGACTCCAGGTTTATCATTTCTCTCGGGTTTATTTACATCTGAAGAGTTGTAGTAAGACATTTTAAGGCAGACTTAGTATGAAGAGGAGAGGGAGACAGTGATTTCTTTTCTCATTCTAGTCCGTTCACATTTATTTTCCTCTGCTCCTTGCTTACAATACAGACTTTGTATATGTAGGACATTTGCCCTGGCTTTTGCCACCATGGTTCAGGGATAAGAACAAGGAGACACAGAGGAGCCACATTGTGGGTTGCTATGTGAAGTAAGAAATCTCTATGATCTAAAACCCTTCTGGTTGCATTTAGGACAGAATTAATAAAGAATATTAAAAACAATTATTTATGCAAATAGTAAGTATTTTGATACATGAAAATACTTTTCACAGTATCTAATAACTACTAAGTCCTCAATTATTTTTAGCCATAATTGTAACCTGCTTCGTTTTAGCTCCTATGAGTGAAAAGCAATCTTTTAGGTACTCCTTCATGGTATCTCCCATTGGAAATAGAGAAATTAGTAGGGTTATTAAAAGTTGGCTGCATCTATTGTATAATTCCAAAACAAAGCATACATGAAGAATTATAATAACAAAAAAAAGTCTGCATTTCCTTGTTCTGGAGAGTTGTCTCTGTACACTTATTTACACGAGTTGAGGCTGTAGCATGGGTCATTTAATTGCTAATTTTAATATTTAGGCATATAGGAACCTTGATGCCAAATTAACATTTTCAAATCTTCATGTTAAAAGTGTTTCTATGACTTACAGGTGGGGCTCACAGTTTGAGCATCGACCTATGAACTAGGAAGTCATGGGTTTGATTCCCAGTCAGGGAACATGTATAGGTTGCAGGCTCGATCCTCAGTGGGGGGCGTGTAGGAGGCAGCTGATCAATGATTCTTTCTCATCATTGATGTTTCTATCTCTCCCTCTCCCTTCCTCTCTGAAATCAATAAATATATATATATATATATATATATATATATATATATATATATATTTAGAAGTATTCTATCAATAACCTAATATATATATATATTTAGAAGTATTTCTATCAATAACCTAATCCAGGAATAATAGTACTGTCATTTTCTTAGGATATAGTCAAACCATTAAAATACAAAAGGAAAATTAGGGACACAAGTGCACAGCTGTTGTTTAAACAGAGCAAGAAATCACATTAGCAATCAGGATATTTTAAGATCTAAAAATGGTTCCAAGATAAATTTAAACACTTCTTTAAAGACTCCATGCCTTTGAAAGTGATAAAAGATAACAAACAAATGAAGAATTAAAAGAACATGGAGTCTGAATATAGACAATCAAAAGGACACACAGAAAAATATCAATTTTCATTTGTAAATAAAATATTCAATCCAATGATGACTTAAGCATATAAAATGATAAAACTCAGTCCATAGTTCTACAAATAAAGTTCTAAATGTAATCTTTCTCATTGGGAATTAACATTTTTTTACCCCTAAAGATTGAATCTACACTGATGGTAGGGTGGTACCGTATTCGAGCACAAGACATATTGATGTCATATGGCCAGTTTGCATCTGTTGAGCTATCCATTGACCTCTTTTAGTCTTTGGTCATTTATCATTCAGCTTTGCCTGTAGGATCTTAGAAGACCTGTGACCCTTTCTGAGTCACAGAGGAGATTCAGAGCAGAGGGGAATGATTTACTATTTCCATGCCATACTGCAACCCAGGAATTCTATCAACCTCCCTATGACTAACTTAGTTCTATTTTAGAACCATGAAAATTACTGTTTCTCTTATGCCCCTGAGATGGGGAGGAATGTTGTAGGATTGCTTCAGGTTCATCCTTCTTCCAGTTTCTACATGGCTGATCTTTCATCACTCTGTCTTTTTTTTTTTTTTTCCAGAGAGGAAGGGAGAGGGAGAGAGAGAAACACCAATGATGTGAGAGAATCTTTGACTGGCTGCCTCCTGCATGACCCCTACTGGGGATCAAGCCCACAACCAGGGCAGATGCCCTGACGGGAAATCGAACCATGACCTTCTGGTTCATAGATCAATGCTCAACCACCGAGCCACACCAGCCGGGCTCATTAATTACTCTGTCTTCAACTCATTTCTTGGAGAGTTGTTCAAAGGAAATTTCTGAGGTAATGGAATATGCTGTATTTGCATTACTAATACAATCGCCCTACATTCATGTGGCTATTGAGCACTTGAAATGTGGCTAGTGCAACAGTGAAACTGATTTTTATTTCATTTTAGACGTTGTAAATGTAAATAGCCACATGCAGTTAATGGATAACATATTATACATTGTGGGGTCAGATAACAAAAATAATTTAGAGCAAGAGTCTGTAATGGCTTAGATAGACTATAAAGTGAATAGTTAATTCATGAAGGTCAGAGTAGAAGAACAGAGATTTTTAAAAACAAAAACAAACAATAAAATGGACTAGGTCACCTGAGATACATAGGTGCATATATACAAAGTATAAAATCAGTAGATTACTTCCACTTAACGAATAAAATAAAATAAAATAAAATAAAAACCTTAAGCCAAGCTCTAAAGTTGGAGAAGAGGTAGGTCCTGGGAGTTTAATAAATTCAATTTCTCAAAAACATGTTCATATACATATTATCTATTTGGTGGTGGTGTTTTTTTAGCTCCTTTGGTTGATTGCCTTTAAAAATGTTTAGTCCCAAAATAACTTAAATAAATTCTTTGGACTTTTTTTTTGTTTTGACGTTCTTGTTTTGCAGCTGCTGAGTGTTGAATTGTCTCATGCAGCTGATGGTGTCTAAACTGCATGTCATATATGGCATTGCGTAACTAAACTTTGTTAACTATTCTGCTAAAACATTAAATTTACAAGAGGTAATAACGCAAATGCAAAAGAGAAACCACTTATAAGTATGACAGAAAAAAATCTGGGTTTCAGAAGTAGAATTCATTTTAAATACTTTGCTTTCCTACAAAGAACATACAAATGTCAGATCAGCTACTTTTAAATCTTGATTCTTGGTTTGAAAAATATAGACCATTCATCTATAGGTGTTGAATGTTTATATGTTAATTTAACCTATCAGAAAGGTGTATGATTTAAAATTTCTTTTATTCGTCATTTACATATAAAAATAGAACATGAAAACTCAAATTATCAAAATCCAGAAATTTCATGGAAACATATTTTAGGCAGGCTTTTCATAAATCTAAAAGCCTTGATAAAAGCAAGAAAATTCCATTTTCTGCTGATTTTGAGAAATTATAACATTCAGTAGATGTAGTCTAAACTGTGTTTTTTTTAAAGTGGTGCCATTTTTCTATATTCACTGTCTACCTACTGGCAGCCTATCAGGCATCAGAGACTCTTTATGTATTGAGGATTCTGTAACGGACACAAAGGTATTGGTTTTTACTCCCAAAGAAATCACTTTTGTATTATTTTAAAAACAAAACTGGAATTGAATAGGTAATTCATGCTACTTACAAACTACCTATAAAACCTACTTGCAGACTTTACCTAGTAAAACATTTGCTAGTTTGCATTAGTGTGACAGCAACCTCAAGAATGTATGTGTGTGTGTATATATATATATATATAGATATATATATATATCTTAGTTAACAGTGTGTACAAGAACACAAATAATTACAAATGCTTATTAAAATGTTCCCTGAAGAGATCTTTGGAACTTCTGATAGTCCATCAAAATCACAAAAGTTTTAATTGTTTCATTTTCTCAAATAATTCAAACACAAAACATTTTCAGATTTTCATGATTTCTGTTTCTAACGTTCTAAAAATAAAACTTGCTTTTACTCTATCTTTGTTCAAGTAATAGGCATGCCTGCTAATCAAGTGTTTCTAGCTTTGGAGGGAGCAATCAGTGACCAGTTTGTCTGAAATGAAATGAGAAAAGAGAAAAAAAACTAATGTAGCTGGAACATAAAGGTTCAAAAAAATAGCAATCAAATATGACCTTTCTGAAGACTAATGCTATAAACAATTTTGAAAATGTACTATGCAGAAGATATATAACCAAGAACTGGTAAAAATGCCAGCTGCCCTTTTTTACTTAAATACATCATCATATGAACTATGCATATTCATTATGTTGATTGAAAGCCAGGTAACATTAGTGACTTATTTTTCTTGGAAAATTAAACATTATTACCTAAAACTCTATGCTGAGTAACTAAAATATACACATCCTTTATTTTTCAGCAAATTCTATGATGAACCAGAAGTCTTTATATTCTCCCCAATATTGAGAGATTCACACCAAAACATAAACTATACAATTGTTGGCAAAAAAAGAAAGAAAGAAAACTGGAATTTTTGTTGTTATGTAAGGAGGTTGACATTCCTAAGTCACTGGTAGACTAGCTAAGTAATGTAACCTTAAAAACAGTAATTTCGCCAAAGCCGGTTTGGCTCAGTGGATGGAGCGTAGGCTTGCGGACTGAAGGGTCCCGGGTTCGATTCCGGTCAAGGGCATGTGCCTGGGTTGCGGGCACATCTCCAGTGGGAGATGTGCAGGAGGCGGCTGATCGATGTTTCTCTCTCATCGATGTTTCTAACTCTCTATCTCTCTCCCTTCCTCTCTGTAAAAAATCAATAAAATATATTTAAAAAAAAAAAACAACAATAATTTCCTTGGTTAAATTAATATTAATATATTATTTTGTACATATTAAATACACAGAAAGCAAAATTATAATCCTCAAAATTATTCATAATTCTATCCTCTTATTAGTTTTTAAATTGATATAGACTACACCTTTTTAAAATTGGGATTCAACTTTACCTAAGATAGGAAGCCTTATTTTTGTTCCAGATTTTTAGTGCCAAATTGCTTTCTAAAATAATTACGCCTATGTACATTCTTCATAACTATTGTTATATTCTGAGGTAAAAATAAACCTCTCTTATTACAAATTTAGATCTTGTTCAACTTTAGAAACATTTAAAAGTACATATAAACAAAATATAGAAAATTTTTAAGAACATTATTCCATTGCAATGGTCATTGTTAATACCCTGATATATCTACTTCAAGGCATGGGAGAAATTTTTGCTGAGAGGGAGGATCTTGGAGTCAACCCATTGGAGTACAAATTCTGGCTTCATTTTAACAGCCATGGTACCAACTTGTGTTATCACCGATAAGGGTTTAATCTCCATCATTTACAGGGAGCTCATACAACTTAACAAGAGGAAGATAAACAACCTAATCAAAAAATGGGCAACAGACCTAAATAGATACTTTTTGAAAGAAGACAGAAGAAAAACCAAAAGACATATGAAAACATTTCAAAGTCACTGATCATCCGAGAGATGCAAATCAAAACAACAATGCGGTACCATCTCACACCTGTCAAAAGTAAGCAATTTTAAGGAAAATATATTTTCCAAATTTGAAACTGCTTTGAGATTTCCAGATTATCTAGTTTATTCTCTTTCTTTCAGAGGCAGCCTTTTAGAATTCCACCTTCAACATGACAATAAGTGTATTCTGGTAAAAGCACAAGATTATCTTAAGTTAGTTCATTGCTTAAGTAGGTGACTAGCCATGGGGCTGCCGGCAGCTTGTTTTCTTTCATATGTTTTTTGCACCCTCCGCAGGTCCCAGCTGCCACTACTAGTATTTGTTGCCTGACATGCTTCTCCCTTTGCACACAGGTGGTCCCCAAGTGCCCATGTGTGAGCAGATGGTGGGCAGTTGGATGGCACCGATGTTCTCTCTCTCTGTTTTCTGGAAATGATAGTTTGAAGTTGTTTGCCATTTTCCTCTTAAGCTCTTTTCACAGCTGTAGACAAACACTTCGCTTCATTCCCCTTCACCCCTGCTAGAATCTGTCATGAAAATGTAGAGAACTGACAGAATTTCAGTGTTGTGAAACCACAGTGCGTGTTGCCACTTCCTCCTGCAGGGCTCCTGCCCCGTGATTTAACAGACCTGCTCTGACATGGTGTGAACCTGGCAAGGAGAGGCTATTGCTCCCTGAAAAGCTGTTGATTTTCTCCTAACAGAGCTCAAACGTGTTATACAAAGTCAAAAACAAACACCTTCTTCCTTAGAACCCAATATATTTATTACCATGCTATACATTTATATGCAAATTCAAGTCACTGTCCTGACCTAATATTTGAAAAGTGGTGCAATTGTTACTAAAAGCACCTGTCTGTGTATTTTGATGAAGGAGGATGAAGCTCAGTTTACAGTGTATACATACATTTTGAACTAAATTTCAAAAATGTAACCAAAACACAGATGGAGCTTCTTAATATCAATTAGTTTATAAACTAATAGCTTAATATTCTATGTAATCTGAGCTAAAATATTCCCATTCTAAATGCTATATAATACAACGTATTCTAATCATCATTCTATACCTTGCGTTATACTGAAGGAATTATTAGTGCTATTTCTATGCATATTACTAAATCACAACAGTACATACCTTGAGACACAAAAAAGCAGGACATAATTATGCAAAATAAAATGACTATTTTAATATTCATAAAATACTAAGGCATGTCACAAGCAATATTTCTGAATATTTTATGTTAATACAATGTCTGCTTATACCTTGCCACATCATAATTTTAAATATTTAATTTTATATTAGACTAGAGGCCCAGTGCACCAATTCATGCACGGGTCGGGTCCCTCAGCCTGGCCAGGGATTGAGGCTGATTGGGGCCGTCTCACCCAGTCCTGATCAGGGCCAATGGGGGCCAGCTGGCCGGGGAGGGACCACCGGAGGGCACCAGGGCATGTCTGGCCCTCTTGCCCAGTCCTGAACTGCCGGACCCCAGCAGCAAGCTAACCTACTGGTCGGAGCATCTGCCCCCGGTGGTCAGTGTGCATCAGCTACTGGCCTAGTGGTCAACCAAATGGTGGACCGATGGGTCAGACACTTAGCATATTATGCTTTTATTATATAGGATAAGTGAAATATTTCTTCATGGCATATTACATAGAAGAAAGTATTCAATAAAAGTACTAAGATCTAAAAGAATTATTTTTCTGAAATGGTCAAACTAACTTTAAAGTCATAGGTTTCGATAATAATAGTAATTATCCTGCCTAAACATACATTTGATTGTCAGTATAGAAAATGTTCAAATTAAATGTTTTCTGGTATGTTTTTATTTGAGTGGACATCCAATTTAAAAGGACATGGCTTTAATATGAGGTTTTCTGGATTTCAAAGACATTTTTTCAAAAATCGTTATAAAAATAGCATTAGTGTCCTTAATAACAATAGATTATTTAACAAACATTCTTGTACCTGAGTCTTGGTGCAGTTTTTCTCCCATCTCTTTCAAATATTTACATCAAATTGAACACATGAACCAAAAGGAAAATGAAGCATTTCAGTTTTTATTCAATTTCTCTATAAAAGAGAATTATGGTATGTACTTACTGCTGGGAAATATTTAAATCTTCTCCTCTCATTGCAGCCAAGCTCACCATCTTCCCAGGGACCAGGGACAGCAACTACTCCTGACACATCCACAGTTATGTCTCAAACCTCAAAAACTCCTCTACTTTCTAAAATCACTACCTACACCTCAGGTTAGCTGTTTTACCTTCTTTTGTATATTCTGTCTCTAGACTCCTACCTTGTTCTTCCACACTTGTACAGAGAGCTTTTACCCATATAAGCTTGAGAAGAGGGAGGGATATAAGAATTTTTAAATCTTATTTGTATGTTTTCTGTAATATGAACATATTCATAGTTTGCATCTTCATAGTATTTCCTTTTCACCCACTCATCAGACATCCAGGCATGAATGCACCTCTAACAACCACTTCTTGAATTAGGAAACAACACTTCCAAATTAAATTGATTGATATTTTACCACAGCAATTTAACTTGGGATGGTATTGACCCCAAAGGGCATTTGGAAATCTTTGTGTCCATTTGTTTTGTTTTGTCCTGTGTTTGTTTTGTTTTACTAGCAACAATGACTCTGGAACACAGTTTGCATTTAGTGGCTTCACAGATGCAAAAAAACATTGCCCCACCACACCCCTTTAAGAGACAATGAGTTAGAACACCAAGCATTTCATCCTTTGGAACATTTTACCACAGGACTGGAAAGGATTGGAGAAGGCATTTGGTTCTTTACTTTGCATCTGAATAAGGATAAACACAACCTTACAAAATCACAATGCCCAGAAAGAAAACTTTAAGAGGATTGGAATTTCAGAATTCCTTTCAAGAATGGAGAGCAGGAGTATCTGAGAGGATAGAAAAAAAAAATGATACCAGCTGGCTACCACATGGGCTGGGAAGTTTCTCAGGAGGATCAGTAAAAAGATTTATACCTCACTTCCAACCTGGTTATCCTGGATGGGGCCTCCTGCAGCTACATCTCTATCTCATTCAAGTTTTTAAAAATAGTCTCTCCAAGAGCTACATTGACTTCCATGTTCATTGCGGCAGTATTCACATATTCACAACACCCAAGATGAAGAACCAACCTAAGTTTCTGCCCACAGATGGGTGGGTCAAGAAGATGAGATATGTCTATGTACAATGGAATGTTATTCAGACAAGAAGGAAATCCTCCCATTCGCCACAACATGGATAAACCTAAGGACATTATGCTAAAAGAAAAAAATGCTGAGTGATATCACTTTTTGTGGAATCTAAAAAAAAAAAATGTTGAATTCAAAGAGACAGAGAGTAGAATGGTAGTTACCAGGGCCTGGAGGTGAAGCATATAGGGAGATGCTGGTCAAAGGGTACAAGCCTTCAAGTCATCCAATGAGTAACCTCTGGGCATCTAATAGAAGGCCTGGTGACTATAGTATTTGCTAATACTAGAAATTTGCTGAGAACAGATCTTAAGCATTCTTACTACAATAAATATAAAGGTAATTATGTGGAGTGAATTAACCCAATTAACATGATTGTGATAGTCATTTCACAAAGTATAAGTATATTCAATCATCACATCATACACTGTAAATATATACAATTTTATTTGTCAACTAGAGGCCCAGTGCACCAATTCATGCACTGGTGGGGTCCCTCAGCCTGGCTGCGAAGATGGGGCTGAGGAAGGGAACTTCGGAGGGCTCCAGGGCGTGTCCACCCTGTCTTACCCAGTCTGATTGACCGGACCCCAGCAGCAAGCTAACCTACCAGTGGGAGCATCTGCCCCCTGGTGGTCAGTGTACATCATAGCGACTGGTCAAATGATGGAACCAATGGGTCAGACACTTAGCATATTAGGCTTTTATTATATAGGATTGTACCTCAATAAAGCAGGAAAGCAAGATAAATCTGAACTCTGTCTGATCCTCTGATCTAATGAGGTGCATTTTATCTAATACTACTAAACAACTCTCTCCTTCTTCCCAGAGGAAAAGACAAAGAAAAGACTGCACCTATGAGACTACTTCATTGCCCAATAGAAGACTGTGTCTGATACAAATAACATGGCATGCTGAGGACTTGAATGAACCCTCATCCTGAAAAGAAAGTGGAATTTATCAGTTCAAAAAACTAGGCAAGCATGGGGAAAACTTGGTGAACCAGAGGTAAATTGAACACAGAATCTGATTTTGCTCTAAAAACATTTGCCAAAACGGGAGGGGGTGGGGTGGAGGGGATGCACAGTTGCACAGTGTACTGGAGTCAAATTAACCCTGGGGCAGATTAGGTGAAGCATATAATAGGAGATTCTCCTCCCATAAATTGGGACCCCCAAAGGGCTACTTCCTCGGAGTAAACATAAACAGAAATTGCTATTTCTCACACCACCCCTCGCTAGCCCAGGAGTGCAAGGGAAATCACCTGTCTGGAACTGTACAGAGGTGAAAAATTGCCTGTCTGAATATAAAAAGACAAGGTGTTTTCCTGTGAGTTGGCATTCCAGAGCCATACTGAGTAGAGCCTAGAATGCTATTGGGAGGGAACTTGGCTGCCACATCTCTCAGTTGCATGGCAGACACAAATGAAGACCCTCCCTAAAAAAATGCCTTCTCATTCCTGGCCCCCAAATAGTCCCACAAACAAATGTCAAGAAAAGTATGCAACCCAGACACAAAAATAACTAAGCACAAGGCAAAGAGACTCCATCCATAAGCAAAGCCTTGTGATTTAATGGGGAAAAATTAAATAAACAAGACACTTGATTTGTCAAAGGTAGACTATCTAATAGCTATGGTTTTATGTATTATGAGCTAAAACATAGCTTGAAAATATATGGACAAAGAAACTATAAAGAATTAACAAGCAGATTTTGAAAATATTCACAAAATTTCCTGTTGAAATAAAAAATATATATAGTAACTAAAATTTAAAACACAAAGGATGGGTTTAGTTGCAAGTTGGATACATTGAAGAATCAGGCTCTCCACCTGCCTGCCATTTCTTGCTCTCTCTTTATGTACTTCATTACCCCATCAACCCTTTCACTACCATACAGGCTGACAGAGCTCCTGTGCAAAAAGGAGACGGCAGGAAACTGACTATGGAGATGGTCAGAAGCAGGAAATGGGTTGAGAAAGAAGAGGAGGGAGAGAGAGTGAGAGGAGACATGAACACATGGAGATGACATGAATAATGGCCTAGAAAGAAAAAAAAAGGAGGCGGAGAAACTAAGATGGCGGCATAGGTAAACACCGGGAAATTGTCGCCTCACACAACAATTGAAAATTACCACAAAGGACTGAGCAAACATCATCCAGAACAACAGAAAGGCTGGCTGAGTGTAAATTCTACAACTAGAAGGAAAGAAAAGCACGCTGAGAGCCAGAGGCGCTGCGGAGGTGAAGTGCAGAGGTATGGCGGCTCGCGCGTGCGAGGAAAGGGGGTGGCACCTGAGGACGCGGCTGTCTTTTTGAATCACAAGCTCCCAACTGCTCTGAACTCCGGTTCCGGGAAGTCTCTGGGGACCCAGGACACATACGGGGAGAAGCTGGTCTGTCAGGCAGCAGGCGAACTTGAAGGCGGCTTTCCTTCAGAGGTGCTTGCAGCAATTAGCGGGTCACTGAGACCCGCGACTCCGGGCGGAGAATCAGCCATAGCTCCTTGATCCGCCCTTGGATTCCCTGAGACCCCGCCCCACCCAGGCTGCGGCAGAGGCTTTTGCATGTGAATGTACCTAACTGCAGCCGAGCCAGGCAGACCCGGAACTTTCAAGAGAAGGCCCAAGGCCCCGCAGCGGCTTGCATTGCTTCACAGCTGAGCCTCTTCGTGGCTCCTGCTGTGTGGCCTCAGGCAGAGGCTGAATTAGCACCTCCTTAGATCCAGGAGCCACTGTACCCAGTGGTCAGAGGGGGACCATCCAGACTGCAACTCCTCAGATCCATAAGGGACACACTCAGGGAGCAGACTCAGTGAGCACCAAAGCCCCACTGAAGCAAGTCTTGCCCCAGAAGGGTGTCTTCAGCACAGAAGTTCTCCCACTTTAGACACAGCTGATTCTCACAGCCAATTGGCCTGGAGGTCAATTCCTCCCAGTGATTCTACAACAACCAAGGCACCAAGAGTGCACCGAGAGTGTCCACCCCAGGTAACTGGGGAGGCTGAGCTACTGGGCCCTACAGGACACCTGGTGCGCAGGGCCACTCTATCAACACAGGGAAGCTGCCAAAATGCGGAGACAAAGAAACAGGTCACAAATGGCAGAAATGGAGGAAAGCAAACGATTGGATATAGAGTTCAAGGCCACGTTTATAAGGTTTTTCAAGAATTTTATGGAAACCGCCGATAAATTTAATGAATCCCTCAATAAGTATAGTGAGACCATGGAGGACATGAAAAAGGACCAACTAGAAATTAAGCATACACTGACTGAAATAAAGAATAATTTACAGAGATCCAGCAGCAGACAAGAGGATCCCAAGAATCAAGTCAAAGATTTGAAATACAAAGAAACAAAAAATACCCAACCGAAAAAGAAAAAAGAAAAGAGATTCCAAAAATATGAAGATAGTGTAAGGAACCTCTGGGACAACTTCAAGCGTACCAACATCAGAATTATAGGGGTACCAGAAGGAGAGAGAGGGCAAGATATTGAAAACCTTTTTGAAGAAATAATGACAGAAAACTTCCCCTACCTGGTGAAAGAAATGGACTTACAAGTCCAGGAAGCGCAGAGAACCCCAAACAAAAGGAATCCAAAGAGGACCACACCAAGACACATCATAATTAAAATGCCAAGAGCAAAAGATAAAGAGAGAATCTTAAAAGCAGCAAGAGAAAGACAGTCAGTTACCTACAAGGGAGTACCCATACGACTGTCAGCTGATTTCTCAACAGAAACCATGCAGGCCAGAAGAGAGTGGCAAGAAATATTCAAAGTGATGAATAGCAAGAACCTGCAACCAAGATTACTTTATCCAGCAAAGCTATCATTCAGAATTGAAGGTCAGATAAAGAGCTTCACGGATAAGAAAAAGCTAAAGGAGTTCATCACCACCAAACCAGCATTATATGAAATGCTGAAAGGTATTCTTTAAGAAGAGGAAGAAGAAAAAGGAACTCTTACCATTTGCCACAGCATGGATGGAACTGGAGAGCAGATAAATACCACATGATCTCACTCATTTGTGGAATATAATGAACAACATAAGCTGATGAACAAGGACTGATCCAGAGACAGAGAGGCATTGATTGGACTGTCGGGACTTGGAGGGAAGGTAGGGGAGGGTGGGGGTAAGGGGGAAAGATCAACCAAAGGACTTATATGCAAGCATATAGGCCTAATCAATGGACATGGACAACGGGGGGGTGAGGGCATGAGCGGGGGGGGGGGGTAGAGGGTAACATGGGGACAAGGACATATATGTAATATCTTAATAAAAAATATATTAAAAAAAAAAAAGAAAAAAAAAAAAGGAAAGAAAAATTAGGGAAGATAAGTAGGCCACCAGGAGGAAAAACTGAATTATAGAAAAAAAGCTCAAAAAATCACAACTGCTCGTGTCTTTTTCTAATATTCTCAACATGTTCATCTTTGAATAGAAAATTCTGCCCATCAAGGAAACACCACTCCAATAACACACAAAATCAACCACAATTAAAACACCATGCAGAGAATTTGCAATAGGGGGAGGGAAAGAATCTAAATTTCTAAATGTGTTACTACTCCAGGGATGCCATCACAAAATACTGACTGGGTGACTTAAAACAACAGGAAGTTATAGTCTCACATTCTGGAGAATAAAAAATATAGAAGTAACTGCATTACATGGAAAAGATATATGATGCTTTGATTTGGCTTGACCCAGGCTCATCCTGATGTATTTGAAATAAAAATATTACATAGAAATTGTACAGCAATTTTTAAGTTAGCATCATCAAGCTCTGATAATCAGTAGATATGGTTATCCAAATAGCTACTTCACACATTCCTAAAGAATACTCTTCTTACATAACTTTTACTAGCATTTGTACCTCTTTGTGGCAATCCATCAAGGAGCCCTGGGTAGGTGGGCGGCACCTACCTCTTTGGGGAGATCGATCACGGGGCTCCCACACTGTGAGAGGGCACAGGCCAGGCTGCGGGACCCACCCCCAAGTGCACAAATTTCATGCACCAAGCCTCTAGTCCTATCTAATAATAGACAAACATGATAATTAACCATACCTCCAACACGCTTCCCATTGGCTAGTCAGGGCGATATGCAAATTAACTACCAACCAAGTTGGCGGCCGGCAGCCAGGCAGCTCAAGGGAACAGGAGGCTTGCTTGCTCCAGTGAAGGAGGAAGCCAAGGTTCCCCACCTGCCGCTGCTGGGCTCTGAGCTTGCACTCTAAGAAACAATGTTGCAATTATAGAAGCTAAACAGAAGCCTGCTTTCAGCCATCAGAGCTGGAGCTGCAACAGTGTTTCAATTATAGAAGCCAAACAAACCCAGAGGCCTACTTTCAACAGCCGAGGTCTCAGAGCTGGAGCTGAGCCTCAGAGCTAAAGCCGGCTCTCAGCTCCAGTCACAGCCACAGAAGGTAAATAAATCCCAGAATAAAAAAAAAAAGAAAAAAAGGAGAGGTTGGGCACTTCAGTCACCTGCCAGCCTGAAAACGGCCCTCAGCCCCTCACCCAGACTGGCCAGGCACCCGAATGGGGGACCCCCACCCTGAAGGGGTTGTGACCAGCTGCAAACAGCCATCAGCCCCTCACCCAGACTGGCCAGGCACCTCAATGGGGGACCCCCACCCTGAAGGGGGTGTGACCAGCTGCAAACAGCCATCAGCCCCTCATCCAGGCTGGCCAGGCACCCAAGCGGGACCCCCACCCTGATCCGGGACACTCTTCAGGGCAAACCAGCCAGCCCCCACCCGTGCACCAGGCCTCTATCCTATATAGTAACAGGGTAATATGAAAAATGACCCTAACAGCAGAAAGACTGGGAATGACTGGTCACTATGACACACACTGACCACCAGGGGGCAGACCCTCAATGCAGGAGCTGCCCTCTGGTGGTCAGGGCGCTCTCACATGGGAGGAGCTCTGCTCAGCCACAAGCCAGGCTGATGGCTGCCAGTACAGCGGTGGTGGTGGGAGCCTCTCCTGCCTCCTCAGCAGCCCTAAGGATGTCTGACTGCAGCTTAAGCCTGCTCCCAGCTGGCAAATGGACATCCCCTGAGGGCTGCCGGGCTGCCAGAGGGATGTCTGATTGCCATCTTAGGCCCAATCCCCCGGGGAGCGGGCCTAAGCCAGCAGGTGGTCACCCCCTGAGGGGTCCCAGACTGCAAGAGGGCACAGGCCAGGCTGAGGGCCCCTCTCCCCCGCAAGTGCACAAATTTTTGTGCACCGGGCCTCTAGTCCTATCTAATAAAAGAGAAACATGGTAATTAGCGTACGACTGCTACCCTTCCCATTGGCTAATCAGGGCGATATGCAAATTAACTGCCAGCCAAGATGGCGGACAGCAGCCAGGCAGCTTCAAGCTAACATGGGGCTTGCTTGCTTCAGTGACGGAGGACTCCAACATTCCCCGCCTGCCGCTGCCGGCCTCTGAGCTTGCAGTTTGAAACATTGTAACAAATATAGAAGCTAAACAAAACCCCAGAAACCTGCTTTCAGCATGCCGGGATCTCAGAGCTGGAGTTATACATTGTTTCAATTATAGAACCCAAAAAAACCAGATACCTGCTTTCAGCAGCTGAGGCCTCAGAGCTGGAGCCAGAGCTAAAGCTGGCCCAGAGTAAAAAGAAAAAAAGGAGCAGTTGGGTAATATGCCTCCCAGCACCGGGATCAGGGTGACAGGGGGCAGCGCCCAAACCCCCTAATGGCCCTGCGGCTCTGTGTGTGACAGGGGGTGGGGCCACAACCTCCCTATCTGCCCTGCTCTGTTCGTGACAGGGGAAGTCGCCCCAACCTCCTGATCAGCCCTGCTCTGTGCCTGATACGGGGGAGCTCCCCAACCCCCTGATCACCCTGCGGCTCTGTGTGTGACAGGGTGCGGCACCCCAACCCCCCTCCCTCCCCACGGGCCCTGCCCTGTGTGTGAGAGTGGTGGTGCCCCAACCCCCTGATCGGCCCTGCTCTGTGGGTGATAGAGGGCGGCGCCCCAACACCCCCACCCCATGGGCCCTGCTCTGTGTGTGATGGGGTAGAGCCATAACCTCCCCATTGGCCCTGCCCTGCGTGTGACAGTGGCGGTGCCCCAACCCCCTGATCCGCCCTGCTCTGTGTGTGACAGGGGGCGGTGCCCCAACTCCCCTATCGGCCCTACTCTGTGAGTGACACCGGGGAGCTCCTCAACCCCCTGATGGGCCCTGCTCTGTGCGTGACAGGGGGGAGCTTCCCAACCCCCCTGATGGGCCATGCTCTGTGTGTGACAGGGGGCAGCGCCCCAACCCCCTGATTGGCCCTGCTCTGTGCATGACAGAGGGTAGCGCCGCAACCTCCCCATCGACCCTGCCTTGAGTGTGACAGGGGACGGTGCCCCAACCCCCCAATCGGCCCTAACCTGAGCGTGACTGAGGGTGGCATCGCAACCTCCCAATCCGCCCTGCTCTGTGCATGATAGGGGCGGCACCCCAACTCCCCAGTCAGCCCTGCTCTGAGCCCAACCAGAGGCTGAACCTAGGGATTGGGCCTGCCTTCTGCCACCCGGGAGCAGGCCTAAGCCAGCAGGTCGTTATCTCCCGAGGGGTCCCAGACTGCGAGAGGGCACAGGCCGGGCTGAGGGGCCCTCTCCCCCCCACCACTTCCCTCCCAAGTGCACAAATTTTTGTGCACCGGGCCTCCAGTATATAATAAAAGCCTAAGTGACTGTTACAGCAGAATGACCAGAACGACTGATCGCTATGATGCGCACTGACCACAGGCCAGGCCGATGGACCCCCACCCATGCACAAATTTGTGCACCAGGCCTATAGTATATATATAAATAATTAAACCCTTCAAGGATGCAAGCCATCTATACAAACATGCCACCCATACATATTCTTTATTTCCTGTTTATCTGGCATACAAACCATTTCTCCATTATTTCAGGGATTTTTGTCAGTATGAATTCTCCCAAACTGCACCTCAATTCTATCCTGTTGTAGTTACAAAAACATAAAAACTGTACAATTCATTCTTTTCTAACATTTTCATATCATTCTTATGTCTAAAAGTATCTTGCTGGGTTAGTGAGGGACGACCAAATGAACAGCAGGCTGTGTGGGGTGACCAGGCCACCATGGGGGCCGTGAGGGGCAACCAGGCCAGCGGGGGGGGGGGCAGTTGGGGGTGACCAGGCTGGCGGGGGGGTGGGGGCAGTTACGTGCAAACAGGCCGGCGGGAGCGGGGGGCAGTTAGGGGCAACCAGGCCAGCAGGGGGGGTAGTTGGGGGCAACCAGGCCAGCAGTGGGGTAGTTGGGGGCAATTAGGCTGGCAGGGGGATCAATGTGGGCGACTAAGGTGGCGGGGGGCAGTTGGTGGCAACCAGGTCAGCAGAGTGGGCAGTTAGGGGCAATCAGGCTGGCACGCAGAAGCAGTGAGGGGCGATCAGGCTGGCGGGAGCGGGGGGCAGTCAGGAGTGACCAGGCAGGCAGGCAGGTGAGCAATTAGGAGCCAGTGGTCCAGGATTGTGAGAGGGATGTCCGACTGCCGATTTGGGCCTAAACCGGACATCCCCCAAGGGATTGGATTGGGTGCAGGGTGCAGGCTAGGCTGAGGGGAACCCCCGCCCCCCCCATGAACTAATTTCATGCACTGGGTCTCCCTCTAGTTTTCTTATAATAAGCTTTGAAAGTACTACTATACCTATAATTAGGTCTAGTACAAGTAATCAAGAAACATTTTCTTATAATAAACTTTGAAAGTACCATATTTCAGAAAGTACGTTTCAGAGAATAAGAAGTGTTGGTTTGTGAATAACATAAGAAGTGTGTCAAAGATGGACTAAATCACAGAAACCAGCTGACCTGACTAGAGTATTGTGTTTTCCCCCAGAAAATCTTAGTGAAAATACCAAGTCCCTTTGCATGTTTTCTAATGTTGAAACCAAAGATTACAAGACTTTTTATTAGCAGCCAATTTTAGAGCATGTCAGTTTAAATAGATTTGACTTTACATAAGACGCCCAACACTTATGCTGAATTTTTACCTTTTTCTTCCTTTCTTGTAACACAATTAAAAAGAAAAAAATACTCATACACACAGATAACAGTATGGTGATTACCAGAGGGAAATGGGGCTGGGAGGAGGTGTAAGAGGATAAAGGGGGGATAAATGGTGATGGAACGTGACTTGATTTGGGATGGGGAACACACAATACAACATACAGATGATGTATTCTAGAATTGTATACCTGAAATCTATATAATTTTATTAACCGATGCCACCCCAATAAATTCATAAACAAACAAAGCCTCTTGTTTTCTTCACAGTGATCAGAAAATGAAATACTATTTGGTGTGCCAGCTGTAACCATGGAGTTCCTAGCATGTCTCTACAAGACTCTTGGGAATTCTACAGAAATTTGGAAACAATGCATGCTCGCAAAGTCATTACAGGGAAGAAAACAGATGGTTCTTTGGCTTGAATTTGTGCAGGCAATATTATGTGTTCAGTACAAGTTCAATTAAATAAAAATTACAATAGGATTTTAACTAAGAAATAACTGTCCAGACATTTTCTATTTTAGAAAAAGTAATTCTGGCTTTTATTTCACTTTCCCTTAGTCCTCTCCCTGGTGAGTATATTTGGCATATTTCCATCTTAAGATACCACAACTTGAAAATAATTTATATTGTTCTGTCATGTTTTGAACTCTTATTGTCTTTGATGTGGGAAAGCAACATTACTTGGTGATAAGAAGTTTGTACACTGGGGTAGGCAAGTTGTGTTCAAGTCCTTGAAAAATTAATCAATTTGTGCCTCAGTTTTCTTATGGTTCTGCATAGGGGATAATAACACCATTTATTTCATAAATCCTTTGTGAGAAGATAGTATTTGGAAAATAGTTCTGGAACCTAGGAAACAATCAAATTTCCATGTCTCTATAAATTGCTATGGGTTTGGACATACAGGCAAAGAGCTATGCCATATATTTACTAGGTTTATTCTTCCTCAATATGGTTTTGAATAAATAGAATACGTGTATAAACCCATCTATCTAAATTGTTCCCTTGAATGATTCTTTACTCTGAGACCCAGTGTCTTGAATGTAACTAAAAACAAATGTCTCCAAGGAAAATGTGGGGTGATAATGAAGTGAATTTTTTATAAATGAGCTACTTAAGATTTCTGCACACTTTCTAGACGCACTGGGACTTGGGTATATGTTTTGCCTCCCATAGTGCCATTATTTAGAGAAATAAAAATCATACATAATAACTTGTTAATTGTGAATAAGGTGATGTTTCCATGTAATTATATGTTTTGTCCTATGTTCATACAGTATTATCGATGATAAGCTTTGTGAGTGTATGTTAGAAATTAGAGGTTAAGCGACTTGCTATATCAAAAAATTGACTATAAAACCAGAATAACAGTAAGAAAGAGTTACTTTTCCCTATTTTTAATACACAAACTATAACAGAGAATCATCCTGAAAAGCTAGATCCCATAGACCAGGAGACTAAAATTGCCATGTCCATAACTGGCTACTTAGAAGGATAAAGGAGATTATCCATGTTACTTTCTTTTTATTTTATTTTATTAGTGCTGCTTTCAAGGGAAGCTCTTTGCAGGTCTTTTTCCGCATTGATTTTAGAGACAAGCTTTTTTTAGCAGCACACACACAGACCCACACACACACATATGCACATGCACATACGCACACACACACAAACCAGGTCAAAAAAGCCTTTTCAATTATCTGCAGTAATTACAGTGGGACTTCTGTACTTCATGTTTCCATTTTCTGAAGAACAGGGAGGATTTGGAAGAGCTGGTGAGTGAAAAGCACATTAATTTTATATAGTGCCTCAAGACTGCTCAACCTGAAGCCTGTTTCCAGAGATTGATTTCCTCTTTTGTACTTACTCTTTTTGAAATGGAAACATGCAATCATGAATTCTAGTTCCAATATAGCAAAGTAAGTTCCATTGCAAGATTTTGCTGAAATGGTTAAGCCACAAATACCATTTTTTTTAAAAAAAGTTTTATTAAAGTATAGTTGACACACAATATTATATTAGTTTCAGGTGTACAGCATATTGATTTGACATTTATATACCTTATGATGTGATTATCCCAATAAGTCTAGTAACCATCTGTCACTGTGCAAAGTTATTACAGGTTTATTGACTATATTCCCTGTGCTGTACACTACATTCTGTGGCTTATTGATTTTATAACTGGAAGTTGTGCTTCTTATTCCCCTTAACTTTTCACCCATCCTTCCCTCTCACCTCTGGAACCATCAGTTTGTACCCTGTATCTATAAGTCTATTTCTGTTTTGTTCTGTTTGTTCCTTTGTTTTGTTTCATTTAGATTTCACATATAAATAAAATCATACAGTATTTATCGTTCTTTGTCTGACTTTTTTTTTGCTTAGCATAATACCCTCTAGGTCCCTCCATGTTATGTCAATATTTTATTTTTTATTGCTGAGTGAGATATATATATATATATATATATATATATATATATATATATATATATATAAATTTTCTTTATCCATTCATCTATCAATGGACATTTAGGTTGGCCCCAAACACCTTTTAACCATTATCATGCCTACCAGAATTCTAGGTAAAATTTCAAAAAATTATTTAATGGGCATACTCACAGCTCCCTCACACTGTTCCATGTACATGAGAAGCAGAATAATACAAAGAATTTATGTTGCACAGAAACAGGAAAAAAAAAGGAGTCTGTATTTTCCTTATGAGGTAGTCCATAATTGAACTCTAGTATACATTGAACTCTATACATTTTTAGTAATGTTTCTAAAACTCATTGCTATTCTGAAATTAGCTTTAAACTTCTGACCATAAAATACGCCGTAATAACTAATTCTTACTTGCATGCAAAATATCATGGAATATAGATAATAATCATTGCATCGTATACTTCTCCATAATTACAATGCTTCCCAGTTTTCAATATGACAGAAAAAGACATTTCTTGGAATAGCTTATATCTGAACCATTAAATTAAATTATGTTATTAAAAGTGTGTAAAACTAACTATTCAGAGACATGTCTCTGTCTTTTATGCTAGTCCACTCTTTACCTCTAGCATTTGGTCAGTTACCATTTTTAAGTCTTCTTACCAGTTTATGGCTCCAACAGGTTCTACTCTAGCTAAGCTTGATCTTAGCTCTGATTCTCTGTTTTTGCCTATTTGTCTAGATTTTGAGGTGGCCATTCTCACTCTGACCTCAGTTCTCTAATGGGCCCAAGAAAAGTCATTGTTTTATTTTAACTTTTTAAAAAATATATTCTTATTGATTTCAGAGAGGAAGGGAGAGGGAGAGAGAGGTATAAACATCAATGATGAGAGAGAATCATTGATTGGCTGCCTCCTGCATGCCCCCAACTGGGGATCAAGCCCACAACCCAGGCATGTGCCCTTGACAGGAATCAAACCCAGGACCCTTCAGTCCACAGGCTCTGAAGGGTCCTGGGTTTGATGCTCTATCCCAGAGGTTCTCAACCTGTGGGTCGCTACCCCTTTAGGGGTCAAACGACCCTTTCACAGGGGATGCCTAAGACCATCGGAAAACACATATATAATTACATATTGTTTTTGTGATTAATTACTATGCTTTAATTATATTCAATTTGTAACAATGAAATTGGGAGTCACCGCAACATGAGGAACTGTATTAAAGGGTCGCGGCATTAGGAAAGTTGAGAACCACTGCTCTACCCACTGAGCCCAACTAGCTAGGACTCTTTTAACTTTTTATTATAAGAACAGGATTTCCAAGATCTTTACATGAAGAGCTGAAACAAGAAATCCTACAACAATGCTTTCATATTTAAATATTCGTGTAATGCACCACATTAAGAGAACAATGAAGATAATTACCTAAAGATGCAGAAAGAGCACTGAACAAAAGTAAACAACCTTTTCTAATAAAGCATTGTTAAAAATACCCTCAGCAAACTACAAATTAAATGGAATTTCCTAAATCTGATTAAAAGTATATACAAAAACCTACAACTAAAGTGCAATATGGAATATTAAGCATATTTTTCATAAGGTCAAGTATAAGGTAAGAATGTCCACTCTAGCTACTGCCATTCAACAATCTATTGTGAGTTAAATATTTTTAAAATAATTATTTCTGGCTTTCGGCTTTCGGCTCGGAGGAGGCTCAGGTGCAACTTTCTTCGGTCGTCCCGAATCCGGGTTCATCCGACACCAGCTGCCTCCGCCATGCCGCCGAAGTTCGACCCCAACGAAATCAAAGTCGTCTACCTGCGGTGCACCGGCGGGGAAGTGGGCGCCACGTCTGCCCTGGCCCCCAAGATCGGCCCCCTGGGCCTGTCTCCAAAAAAGGTTGGTGATGACATCGCCAAAGCAACCGGTGATTGGAAGGGTCTGAGGATTACAGTGAAACTGACCATTCAGAACAGACAGGCCCAGATCGAAGTAGTGCCTTCTGCCTCTGCCCTGATCATCAAAGCCCTCAAAGAACCGCCAAGAGACAGAAAGAAGCAAAAAAACATTAAGCACAGTGGGAATATCACTTTTGATGAGATTGTCAGCATTGCCCGACAGATGCGTCACCGATCTTTAGCTAGAGAACTCTCTGGAACCATTAAAGAGATCTTGGGGACTGCCCAATCTGTGGGGTGCAATGTTGATGGTCGCCACCCTCATGACATCATAGACGATATCAACAGTGGTGCAGTGGAATGTCCGGCTAGTTAAGAACTACAAAGGAAAATGTTTCAATTAAAGATCATTTGACAAGCAAAAAAAAAAATAAAAAAAAAAATAATTATTTCTGAAGTGAATTTTTTATGTTAATATTTAAATATCAACCACACTTGAATAGAAATACTATTGCTTTTAGGTTTTTTACCATGCTTAATCCTTCTCAGGTGAAAATATTCTATATAATAAAAGCCTAATATGCTAAGTGTCCAGTCAATTGGTTGGCCCTTCAACCAATCAAAGCATAATATGCTAATGATCTGCTAAGGCTGCTCAACCACTCGCTATGACATGCACTGACAATAAGGGGGTAGACTCTCTGACCCGCATGTTAGCTTGCTGCCAGGGTCCGGCCGATCTAGACTGAGCTAGACTTGCCAGACACACCCTGGAGCCCTCCCACGTCCCTCTGCAGCTGGCCAACCTCCCGCATCCCTCTCCAGCCCCTATCATGCATTGGTGGGGGTCCCTTGGCCTGGCCTGTGCCCTCTCACAATCCAGGACTCCTTGGGGGATGTCAGAGAGCCATTTTCAGCCTGATCCTGCAGGCTAAGCCGAGGGACCCCACTGGTGCACAAATTCATGCACTGGGCCTCTAGTTTTTAATGTTCACTCTATCTCCTAAGAGAGATCTCTTGTCTCTAGGATATATGATTATATTTCCTCTTCTTCGCTTATATAAATTGACATTTGGCCAACTGATCTCTCCATATAAAATTTTTCTAAGCTTCTCTCTCTTTTTTTACTTTCACTTCAATATCCCATTATTGACAAGAACAAAATCTGAATAAAGGGAAATATCTTTAAAGTAAACTATCCAGTTGGGGAAACATGTGCCTCATAAAATCTATATTATAATGACTATATGAATCTTAGACTTATATTAAGAATACATAATTTTTTTATTAAATAATTCACATATTTTATGAACATTTTGTTTTCCTTGAGACATCTTTGTTTCAATTTACATTTACTCATGTCAATTGAAAACATTTCCTAACCCTGCCCCCCCCAAAAAAAATCCATGTTCTTTGATTTTTAATTAAAGACCACTGATCTACCGTTAGATAAAGATAATATACTAATGAAATGATTAAACATTCTTAAATTAAGTTTTTTCTATTTTTTTCAGAATTCAAAATAAAAATTTATTGTTTTATGAGTCAGTATGAAAGTTTCACCATTTAAAAATTACATAAAATAACCCCCTGGAAATGGGCAAGGAGACACCTGATTGGTGATGTTGCTCTTATATCAGATAGGGGCAAAGCAGATGTACAGTCCTTAGTTCATCTTAGCTTGATGCCTGTGTTGGTGGCCAGAACTGTTTCATGCCTGAGGCACATAAAAAATAAAATAAAATAAAAATTACATAAAATAAAACTGAAAACATATTAAATACTAGAGGCCCAGTGCATGAATTCATGCACAGGTGGGGTCCAGCCAGCCTACCCCGATCAGGGCCAATCAAGCCAGACCCACCAGGAGGAGGGGCTGCAGGTGATTGGTGGGCCAGCCCCGCCACCTGTTCAAACTCCCAGTTGAAACCCTGGTCAAATTCCTGGTCGAGGGGACAATTGGCATATTAGCCTTTTATTATATAGGATAGAGTTGACAAAAAGGGTGCATCTTATATTTACCAGTATACTAAGATTATAAAATTTAGATGCTTTAGAAAAAACCACAATGGAAGAAAGGAGATTAATATGATACAGAGATATATATAACATGAAACAGTTGTATATAAGCCTAGTAAAAGGGAATAACAACTATGAAGAAAACTAGAAGTTTAAATATATAATATTATTATCTAAATTGATAAGAAATGCTAATATAACTTCAGAAGATTAATTTGTAAAATTCATGAGGATACAACTTACATAAATAGAAAAATAAACATGTATATGGAAAAACATGTTTGTTAAAAGAGCTAAGCAAGGGTACATTTTGTTAATAAGAGATGTAGATTATAACTGATTTGAAGTAAACTTTTGGCATATTGACAAGGCATTTAAAAATGGTAGTGACTCAGATGGTCTCAAATTTTGCTAAAAAATGGTATAAGGTCATTCTGATAATTAAAAATGTTAGGACCATACTCATTAAGAGATATAATTTACATGCTGTTTAGTAACCCCATAGCCTCTAATTAATTCAAAAGAAGTATTATTAAATATGAAAAATGCATAAAAGCAGAAAGATTTTATAGCATTTTAACATAATTAAAAATCAGGACAAAATGACTATTTAATAATGTGAAAATTATTTATATTCAGTAAGATGGTATTTAAAATGATAATTGAAAAGTTACGATGGTTAAGAAAATATAATCCTAATATATAAAGAGCCAGGGTCCATCACGACCTAAACGACTGGACAGACAACCGAACAGCAGGCTACGAGGGCGGGAGTCAGTCCTGGGTCCCAGCCCAGCGAAGGCGAGAGTCAGTCAGTCCTGGGTTCGTCCTGGGCCCCGACAGTGGCGGCGGCGGGACTCAGTCCTGGGCCCATCACCAGTTAGACAGCATCTCAGGGTGGGACCATCACCTCAGCCAGAACTCAAGATGGTCACCTGCCAAAACCGGTTTGGCTCAGTGGATAGAGCATCGGCCTGCGGACTGAAAGGTCCCAGGTTCGATTCCGGTCAAGGGCATGTACCTGGGTTGCGGGCATATCCCCAGTAGGAGATGTGCAGGAGGCAGCTGATTGATGTTTCTCTCTCATCAATGTTTCTAACTCTCTATCTCTCTCCCTTCCTCTCTGTAAAAAATCAATAAAATATATTAAAAAAATAAATAAATAAAAGATGGTCACCTGGCCTGGCTTGGCCCCTCCTCAGAGGCAGCCCCTTTCCTCCATGTACACTGCAGAGGACACACAGGGATGCCTAAGACACTGGAGCCATAGTGCCCCATCCCTACCCTCCTCCCCTGGCCTCCTTCACCTGTGGCCCCCACAGAAGGGTATGTATGAGAGCCCTTCCCCTGCTACCTCTCACCACTGTCTCTGGCCATCCCTCAGCACACAGGCATATCCGATTTCAAACTTCCCTACTCACTTCCTCTCACCCCCTTCCAGGGCCTCTGCTCTGGATGGGGCCTTTGGAATCCAGGGCTCTGGGGTTTTACAACAGAGCTGGGGTGGGAAAGGATAAACAAAGATGTCTGATATGGCCACCCACCTCTGCCTCATCTTGACCAGTTAGTTCAGCCTCAGAATGTGGCACTCAGAGGGGATACTTACTCCCCAGCAATGGCTCTAGGGCAGGGGTGGACAAACTTTTGACTCGAGGGCCACAATGGGTTCTTAAACTGGACCGGAGGGCCGGAACAAAAGCATGGATGGAGTGTTTGTGTGAACTAATATAAATTCAAAGTAAACATCTACACTAATAAAAGAGAAACATGGTAATTGGCGTACGACCGCTACCCTTTTCATTGGCTAATCAGCGAGATATGCAAATTAACTGTCAGCCAAGATGGCGGCCGGCAGCCAAGCAGCTTGAAACTAACATGAGGCTTGGTTGCCTCAGTGACGGAGGACTCCAACGTTCCCCGCCTGCAGCTGCAGGCCTCTGAGCTGGCAGTTTAAGAAACATTGTAACAAATACTGCCCGACTTCAGCCAGCAGATTCGCAACATTGTAAGCAAAGGCCAGAAACCTACTTTCAGCCGCGGAGGCCTAAGAGCTGGAGCCAAGCCTCAGAGCTAAAGCTGGCCCAGAATAAAAAAAGAAAAAAAGGAGCAGTTGGGAGCTTCAGTCACCCCCAGCCTGAAAACAGCCCTCAGCCCCTCATCCAGACTGGCCAGGCACCCCAGTGGGGACCCCCACCCTGAAGGGTGTGTGACCAGCTGCAAACAGCCATCATCCCCTCACCCAGGCTGGCCAGGCACCCCAGTGGGGACCCCCACCCTGATCCAGGACACCCTTCAGGGCAAACCAGCCGGCCCCACCAGTGCACCAGGCCTCTATTCTAGATAGTAAAAGGGTAATATGCCTCCCAGCACCGGGATCAGCGGAGCCGCGAGGCCTCCCGGCACCGGCACCGGGATCAGTGTGACAGGGGGCAGCGCCCAAACCCCCTGATGGCCCTGCGGCTCTGTGTGTGACAGGGGGTGGGGCCACAACCTCCCTATCCGCCCTGCTCTGTTCGTGACAGGGGAAGGTGCCCCAACCCCCTGATCAGCCCTGCTCTGTGCCTGATAGGGGGGAGCTCCCCAACCCCCTCCCCCCCCCCACGGGCCCTGCTCTGTGTGTGACGGGGTAGAGCCATAACCTCCCCATTGGCCCTGCCCTGAGTGTGAGAGTGGTGGTGCCCCAACCCCCGATTGGCCCTGCTCTGTGCGTGACCGAGGGTGGCGCCGCAACCTCCCCATCGACCCTGCCTTGAGTGTGACAGGGGGACGGTGCCCCAACCCCCCAATCGGCCCTACCCTGAGCGTGACTTAGGGTGGCATCACAACCTCCCGATCGCCCTGCTCTGTGCATGACAGGGGGCCGCGCCCCAACTCCCCAATCGGCCCTGCTCTGAGCCTGACCAGGGGCTGCACCTAGGGATTGGGCCTGCCCTCTGCCACCCGGGAGCAGGCCTAAGCCAGCAGGTCGTTATCTCCTGAGGGGTCCCAGACTGCGAGAGGGCACAGGCCGGGCTGAGGGATCCCCCTTCCCCCCCGAGTGCACAAATTTTTGTGCACCTGGCCTCTAGTCATTACATAAAAAGGAACCGTCTTTTTTTTCTTTTAGTTTTATTCATTTCAAATGGGCGGGATCTGGCCCGTGGGCCGTAGTTTGCCCACGGCTGCTCTAGGGCCTCGGCCCAGTGCCACCCTCCTCTCCTCATTGGCCCTCCCCATAGCTGGTGCTTGCTGCAGCTCTGTGTGCCTTACTTAACCAACCCCTTCTTTCCCTGTTCCTACAAAGGAGGCTGCATCTTTGTATGTTATATTCATATAAACTTTGTAACATTTTGGAAAAAAGAAAGATGACCAAGGGAATGCTGCAGTCAACAGAGTCCAGCTCAGGAGAACAGAGAAAAGGGAGAATTCCATAAGTTGGCTGATGCCAAGATATTTCTGAGTGACTGCCCGGCATGTGACAGTTGTGTGACCACAGAGGAAGGAGTCCAAGTTTCTCAGCAGAACACCGTGTTCTGAACCTTTGCTTTGGTTTTCAGAATTCCCTGCTCCCCATCTGTCGGCTCCCTCCCTCTAAGGGACACTGTGGTCATCACATGGGTGCACCTGGAATATTGTATCTTGAGAGGATTGCCCCAATGTACGCATCCTTTTATCTGAAGATGGAAAAATCCCCTAGAATAAGAATGTATAACAGACTACTGTCCTTTAGGCTTAAAAAAACAAACAAACCCGGAAGTGTCCTGCGAAGAGCTGAGACTTGGTTCTGTCCACGCACCTCAGAGAGATTGGATGAGGAAATGGCCCGGTTTGGCCCTGACTTTACCCACTTATGTTACTTGTGAAGGTGTCTTTGTGAATAAACTGCCACCTTTTGGAATAGGGGCCATACGAAAGTCTGAATTCCCAACTTTTCTTGAAACAGATCTATGTTCTGCAGCTGTGGCCACTGTCCTGAGACCAGGTCCTGTCGACCAGGTCCCCTTGCTGGGAATCAGGGGGCACTGGAGTGGAGCCCCCCACTGGTGCCCTTTTACATTCAGGGATTGAGCTGAAGTCACTTTGGGGGAGGCCTGGCAAGGGTGACAGGTGTCACAGATGGAAGGATGGAGAATGGAGAGGCAGACACCCTGCTCAGTCCCTCCCTGGGTGGGGTCAGGCAGATGAAGGCAGGCCAGCCCGCCCCACAATTGGGTGAGATAGCAGCCTCTGTGTCCACCTCTCACTCCGTGGGCCCGGCCACTCCCCTCAGCTCTGGGAAGCCCTCTGCGTTCCACGACAACATGCTCTGCCCTCACATGCTGCTCGCCCTAAATGAGAAAGAAGAGAGCAGTTGGCCCACAGACAACTACACAGGAAGATAGGGCTCGTGGCTGGCGAGCGCAGTGGCAGTGCTGGGAGCCCCTCCTGCCTCCATGGCAGCACTAAGGAGCAGCAAGCAGGCAGGTGGTAAGGAGTGCGGAGTCCCGGACTGCAAGAGGAATTTTCAACTGTCTGCCTCAGGTGGGCATCCCCTGAGGGGTCCCGGGCTGTGAGAGGGTGCAGGCCGGCCTGGGGGACTCCTCCAGTGCATGAGTTTTATGCACCAGGCCTCTAGTCATGATATAACAATAGGCAAAATGTTTATATAAGACCAAGTCAATAAAAAAAGATCCTATTTGGCCCTAAATTAAAAATATATCAGCAATGTTTGTATAAGAATGATCAAATTATTAGTAACTTTTTTCTTAATTTTCTCTCATATCAAAATTATAATAGTCATAATAAAAACTATAAAGGCAAAACAAAATTAAGATACCATTAATACATGTGTAAGTCAAAACAGAGATAATATATGTAAGAGTGATATTTAAATTAGCACAAATCACCACTACTTAATAATGCTTTAAATATAACTATTCAGCAATAAGACTAAATAACATGAGAAAAACAATTTAATTACCAAGACCTTTAGAGAGGGTTGGGGTGGGGGGGACGGGAGGGAGAATCTTCTTTCTTTTCCTGTAAACTTGTGAATTTTATTCCTAATGTTCCCATGTGAACTTATTTTTGTAAATGTGCTAAATAAATTCAGAGTTAAAGTAAACCATCTCAGTCTTGGCTTTAAAGAAAAACAGAATTTCCCATCACTGATCTCTCTAGTAGTACAGACATTCTACTAATGTCTCCTCACTGAACCCAATACAGCAGAAAAAGAGAGAGAAGAAGGGAGGGCAGAAGGAGAGAATATTGATTGATTGGTTTATTACATTTTTAAATATCTTCAGAGGAGTGTCTCCATAGTTCTCTAAAGTATTAAATATACCCATAGTTTTGATGCTTATGTGTATATTTAATTCTATATTCATTCATAAGCACTTATGCCATTCAATACTAGCAAATGTTTCACTATTTCCAAGCTACAGTGAAGGTTTTATTATTTAAACAATTTGTGGAATTTTATGATACTTGTTTTTTATGCTGTGTGTGTGTTTCTTTAGAATATAAACTAAATGATAGGCATTTTGCTTTTTTTTTTTTTTTTGCAAACTTTTTATAGTGCCTTCTTAAGATAGTTCTATATGTAAAATTTGGATGCAGAAAAACACATGATTAAAAAAATAACCCAATAGCAATTCCAGTTGTGCTCAGGATTATACAGAAGAACCCTGAAAGCTCACTTCCTTTGTTAAAAGAGCTAAGCAAGAATCCATTCTTACCTGTAAACTGGCTTCAGTTTGATTCCAGGGAAGCTCTGGGACATGACTTGCTCTTCAGTGTTAACCTATTAGCAATCTAGCCTTCAGACCCTCTCCCTCTTTTAGTTGTTGAGTAGCTGGTTGCCTGAGAGAGGACTTGAGGGCAGAACGCTCTGGGCAAGATGAATCCCCTTATAATGAATAGTGTTGTACGTGGCAATTTGTAGACTCTGAATAAAAATTTTTTAAATGTTATAAACTATGTGCCTGAATATTCCACAGTTTTACTCATGTTCAACATAGTCTGAACTGAATTCATTTTTCTTCTCAAAGCCTGTTTCTATACCCACTTATCCCATCTTAATCTTATTATTATCTTCTCAGACACTGGAGCAAGAGATTTCTAAGTCAAATTTATTTCTTACTTGCCTTTATTCACTCATAAATAATTCATTAATTCTACAAATATTGCTGCTAGGAACTAAAATAAGCGCTGGTGACACGGAGTCAAATAAAACACAGCCTCTGCTTTCAAAGATAATTGTATCTAGTGGGAAAGGGAGACAAGTAAATCATGATTCAAAGAACAATGTGCAAAGGGCAATGGCAGGACAAAGAAGGGGCATTAGGCGAGAGGCCAAGAGAGGTAGGAAAGTCTTCACAGAGAAGGGATCCTTAATCAGAATTTGGAAGAATGAATGGGAGGGAGCTACAGGAGATGGGGTGAAGGGCAGAGGAAATGGTATATGCCAAGGCGGGGAGGGTTCACTGGTGACAGCAAGCAGCACAAAACGGCCAGTGGCCAGCGTGGAAATCAAAGGTCAAGGGGTGGGAGTCAAGCTAGAGAGGCAGAGAGGGCCAGCACTGTCTTCCAAATGCCAGACACCCCTTAGGGCCCAGGGCCCAGGGAGGAGGAGCTAAATACACACTGTCTTGCGGGAAGGGCATTTTTGTCTTAATCCTTGAAAGCTCTAGAGAGTAGCTGAGAGATTTCATGCAAGGTTTAACATTCTGTGTGTGTGTGTGTGTGTGTGTGTGTGTGCATGCTCACTATTATATCAAATTTTTGATATGGTTTACATATGGTTTTCAGCAATTGTCTTGTGGCTGAACTAGTTCAAAATGGAAATACAGTATTATCTAATGTATTCTGGGCACTGAAGACCCAGGAGCAAATAGGAACCAGTGCCTACTCTGGAGAACTCACAATCCATAAGTAATCAAACATGTACAATATAGTGTGGTAAATAATCGTGTGAAGATATGGGCAAGCTGCTACAAGAGTGCAGAAAAAGGCTAACTGACTCAAACTTAACTCTCCACTGGGCTTTGTTGGATCCTAGTGACCAGGCTTCTTTATCTAAGTACCCACAGACAGCCTTTAGATAAGTTATTCAAGAACCTTCTGCAGAATTGAGGACCATTTGTCTGTGGATGGTAAATTCTCTTTTGACTTCTTAGTTCCTATTAAAACTTGTTTTTTATTAAAACATTCTAAATTTAACAAAATGTTTGCAGATGTCAGTGAAAAGTTATATTTTAGTGCTTGCTAGTTGAAAAGGCATATAATGATAAAACTATACTCTTAAATATTTTAAATAAGTACTTTTTACTATAGTTAGAGTAGCATCTATAACTATTTGGAAAAATGTGGGGCTGTACCTGTGGGTTTGTATTTGCATGTGTTATGGGTGTGTATGAAAGACATATTTGCAAGAATTATTTAAAATCAATGCTAATGGGGCTGCCTCTGTGATTAAGGGAAAGAAAAAGTTGACAATGACTTCTAAACATAAAGGAGGAATGTAATTCAATGAGGGATAAAAAAACAGTAAAATGGATAAGCACATTCAAATTTCCCCCAATAATTTGATGATACATGATCTAATAAATACTACTGAGTGCCAGATACTGGGCAGAGAGGTTTTCTCATTCATTATCTCATTTTATTAATAGAGCAAAAAGGCAGAAAAATAATACAAGAAAAACAAGCACTGCTTTCAAATATGTAAAAAATATATTACATGGTAGAATGAGTGGTAGGGATTATAGGGAGCCAGATTTTAGTTCCAAAAACTGTTATTTATTTATTTATTTATTTTATTTTATTTTTAAATATATTTTATTGATTTTTTACAGAGAGGAAGGGAGAGAGATAGAGAGCTAGAAACATCGATGAGAGAGAAACATCGATCAGCTGCCTCCTGCACATCTCCCACTGGGGATATGCCCGCAACCCAGGTACATGCCCTTGACCGGAATCGAACCTGGGGCCCTTCAGTCCTCAGGCCAACGCTCTATCCACTGAGCCAAACCGGTGTTGGCCAAAAACTGTTATTTAATAATGTGACAGATAAAACAATAAAGCCATACCAAAACAATTGACAAAATATCTATAAGCATAATTATTACAACAATTTCCAACAAAGGTTTTAAGTCTTACATCTGATTTTGAAAGCATATAAACATATATTTTATTGAGGAAATATATTGATATATAAAATAAAATAATTTTGAGACACATAATATACAAATTATATTATGTATATTTTATGTTATACATATATAATATAATAGTATTATACATAATATGGAAATATAACAAGAATATAATGTGAAAAGATACAGTAAATCAGGAGCAGGGTTCGCCATTGATATTTTTATAAAAATCCATGAGTAAGTTTAATGTGCATCAGTAATTGAGAATATCTGACTTGGAAGATGTTAGATTTAAATTAAATAAGTAAGGTTATGGCCAAGTAAGAATTTTAAATAATAACTAATCATATAACTGATAACATGCTAGAATGTCACCTAATATCATAAGGTAAAGCACCAACAGGATTCTGATAAGTAGAAACCTATTAGGAACAGTGAGGGTATTGATAAATATCTGGGCACTTCCTATAAAATATATAATTTCTGAAATATTTATAGTAATAACATTTTTTCTGTACAAGGCTCAGTATATCTTCTGATTTGACAAGTCTTCCCATGCAATTATAATAATAATCTATTAAATAAACCTAATTAATTCTAGCACTTCTCTTTTTATAATATGAAAGGATAAATCTTGTGATTATCAAGGACCCTTCTAAGAAACTCAAGCTACTTTTAGGTGTAAAAGATATCCTGAAAATTATATTATAACTAGAGGCCCAGTTCACGAATTTGTACATGGATGGGGTCCCTTGGCCTGGCTGGCGATCAGGGCCATCTCGCCCAGTCCCAATTGGGGCCGATCGGAGCTGGCCAGTGGTGGGGAGGGACCGTGGGAGGTTGGCCAGCCGGCTGGGGTGGAGGGGACTGCAGGAGGTTGGCCTATTGCAGGAGGTTGGCTGTGGGAGTGCACTGACCACCAGGGGGCAACTCCTGCATTGAGCATCTTCCCCCTGTTGGTCAGTGCACATCATAACGACTGGCCGACTGGTCAGTCTGTTGATCGGTCGTAACGGTCGCTTAGGCTTTTATATATATAGATTTTTCTATATTTAACATTCAATTTGGGGATGCAAAAGTCAAAATAAATGTTATAGGAAATTTTTACATTTGATTAAGACAGGACCATGGGTGCCTATAAGGAAACATCCAGTAATCTACTTAATCAAAATGACAATAAAACATTTAAAAATAAACCCAGCCTTGCCAGGGCAGGGTGGCACAGTTGGTTGAGCATCCTCCCATGCATCAACAGTACCCAGTCTGATTACTGGTTGTACCCCAGTTGTGGGCTCAGTCCCCAGTAGGGGGCATGCAGGAGGCAGCTGATCAATGTTTCTCATCTATGTTTCTCTCTCTCTCTCTCCCTTCCTCTCTCTCTCTCTCAAAAAAAAAAAAAAAAAAAAAAAAGAAAAAAAAAAAAAAAAAAAAAAAAAAAAAAGATAACCCAACCATTTCATCAATAATAAGAAGGTATCTCAGAGGTGTACAGAAGGGAGAAAGAATGCTAGTTAGTCATATGCTATGACAAGAAAAAAGCATGACAAACTGAAAGTTAATGACTTTTTTGAGCCCATCAGAGAAGAAATAAACAGGACCTAAATGTTTGCTTAGGAGCAGACACATCTGGGTGCAATATAATCTGCTAGGAAATTTAACTGGAACATTAAAAGCTGACTGTGGGCTACTGTGAGAGTGTAATGCTCCTAGGGGCAGAGTGGGGGAGTGGGCACTGACCTAGAGAGATTCTCCCACTCCTATGGGCCTTTGTTCCAGGACACCCACTAAGCTCACTCTAGGAAAATCAGAAAGAATCCTCTCCTCTCCTACCCCACCCCACTGAGAAAATCAACCCAGAACCTTCCCTTCTCTCTCCACTAGAGAAAAAGAAGACTGAATCTGCAGGGGAGCGCACTGGTGACACTCTGTTGTAATGGAAGAGGGAACAGAGCCAAGCACTGAGAATCAGCACAGACTTGTTCCTCTTAACATCCCTAAATAGGAAAAAGCTCATCTGCAGAAGAGGGGTACACAACCAGAACAGGAGGACGCTGCAGGGGGTGGAGAAGAAGGGGCAGGGCAGAAGTGCTACAACTGTAGGAAGGGCAGGGAATCTTGTGAGGGCCGCACACCCCAGACTCAGGTTCCCAGGTCTTCTCAAAGTGTGCAATCTAATCAGAATACATTAATGAACCCACCCACCCCCCTCTGCCTCCAACCTCATAGCCATGCTAGCATGCCTCCTATTAAAAATTAGGGAAACAGCTGGAGAACTGCAGAAGGAAAACTCCCTCAAGGGAGAAACACAAGCTGAAGGCATACCACACACAGGGGAGATAAGAACAAGATATCACTAGAGGAATGGAAGTCTGTAGAGTTAACAACAAATTTTAACTCCAGTAACTAGAGCAACAACAAACATTACATCCAGCTCAAATCCCGACTAGATGAAAACAAACCCCATACTAAAGGCATGGCAGAAGGAAAATAATAAATACTTCCTCAGTATCTACTGTCATATCCAATATGTCCAGCTTTTAACACAAAATTACCAGGCATACCAAAAGGCAAGAAAAATGCAGTCTAAAGAATTAACCATTATGACCAAAACAGTTATGAAATATATGCTGAGCTATTAAATGGGGAATATAAAAATAATTCTGGTTACTATGTTAAAGGTTATAAGTAGGGAAAGTAGATAACATGCAAGGTCGATCAGAAGTTAATTTCAGCAGAGACAATCTCTAACAGCCCAATGAAAACAATATAAATAAAAACAATAGTTGAATGAAAACATTAGCAATGAAAAACATAATCACAGAAAATGCACAGGTCTGTCTCATCAGTAGACATGACACATGAAGAACGTGATAAAAAGTCAGAAGCTTAGATCTAAACACAGAAGTAAAGAGTGTTGGAAATGAAACAAATGAAGGGAAAAACGTTTATCATATTTTAATGGCTTTAACAGATAAATTATTGTTAAGGACTAGTATTATAGTATTAACAATGTATTGTGTGATTATAGCATATGTAAAACTAAAATGTATGACAAAATTGGCCCCCGGGATGGGAGGGAGAAATGAGGAGTATACTGCTGTGAATTTCTCACACTATGCCTGATGTAGTATAGTACTTAAAGGTGGCCTTAGAGTATTTAAAATTATATTTTGTAAACCCTAGCACACAATCTTCTCCTTAGTTAGAGTGATAGAGTGCACATGCTTTTCTCTATCCTATGGACTAGTACTTTATTTGCATATGACTTATCTCACAATAAAATTACTATCAAGAAAGAGAAGACAGTCTCAATTCACAAACAGTTATAGCCCAAGCGCCATCTAACTAAACTATATTTTTGTTCCATCAGATTAACTGATGTTCATAGTTCTAGTCCGGGTTCTGTAACAAACATACCGTAGACTGAGTAGCTTATAAACAACATAAATGTATTTCTTACTGTTCTGGAAGCTGAAGGTGCCAGCAGAGTCAGTGTCTGGTGGAGGCCAATTTTTGGTCCGTAGATGACCATCTTCTCGCTGTACTTTCATGCTGCAGAAGGAGTGAGGGATTCTCTGGGGTTTCTTTGATGAGGGCACTAATCCCATTCATGAAAATTTCACCCTAATGATCTGATTAACTCCCAAAGACGCCCACCTCTAAATACTATCACATTAGGGGTTAGACTTCAACATCTGAATTTTGGGTGGGAAACAGACATTTATTCTATAACACATTTTTGCAAAATATACACAATCTACAATTTCTTTCCCCTACATTGCTTTATTAGCCAGTATGCCTCTCCTTAAATACACTGATTTAATAGACTCTGAAATTACTAATTAATGCTAATCATTTTTTCTAAAAATCCTTTTTTTTTTCTTAATCAATACTACCTAACAATATTAGCTACCCTTTACTGAGTCTCCTTCCCTGAGGTGTCCAGATGCTTGCCCTCAGGTCTCCCATAAGAAAGCCTGCTGAGGGGAGCCTCACGGACTGTCAGCTCCAGCCATTGACCCTTTGAGTCTGCACCAGGTTTGTGCTGAGACCATACTTTCTCTGGGTTGCTACCAGTTAATGAATGAACATGGCAGAGGTATCAGAGCCATTCCTACCTGATATAAACCCCTCCAATGGGTAACCTTTGCTGGAAGCCCTCCATTGACCTGGGAAGCTGTGATCTTTTAGTCTCCCTACCCGATCCATTCTTTCTCTCTTTCTATGGTGGTCTGATAGAACTCATAATCTGAAGACTTCCCTGCTTGTTTGCCTGTTTCTGACCCAACCCCCTTTATTTGTCCCAACATTTCCCTTAATAAATTTTTTGCACACCTAATTCCATCATGGCATCTGCTCTTTAGAGAACCATGACAAACCATCCATGTGTTAAGCATTCAACATTTATTAAGGCTAACCTTTACAAGTAAATATTGCTATCACCATTTTACAGTGATAAAATGTACTTCTAGGTAATTTGAATTTGTTTTTGCTTGGCTCCAAATTTCATACTCTTTCTACTACTCCACAACACAATCTCTATTGATAAGCAAGGTCCTTTGCAAATGGCTCAAATGATGCTTGAATAGTTAATCATATTTTTAGGCAAATAGTTGCCATATATATTTGTGTATCTTCTAAATGAAGTTCTATACCAAATCTAGTTTGATTGATTATGTAAGTATGATCTGTCTCAGGTTTGATTAATTGTATCTGCAATTTGATAAAAGCTTTTAGAATCACAAAAAGATGAGCAATTCCATAAAGCACAAGTATGATCTCTACATACTCATAAAATATATTTAAATTCCTGCTCTACCACTTCTTAGACATTTTCAACTTTTCTAATAGGCCAAAAATATTAAGACATTTTGGTACCTAAGCAAAATGGAGATACTTGTAAAAATAACCTGAAGGCCCTTGTAATCCAAAAACTTGAAATTTCAGAGTTAGGGAGCAAAATAAATCTATAAATGTAAGTTATGATTTAGAAGTGACATTTTTATACCTGGATTCACTGTGCAAGAACAGAGCAGACTTTTCCATCCTATAAAATCTGTCAAATTTCTTATAAGAGGAACAGCAGTGCCCTTGCCTCCAAATATAACTGAGGGTGGAATTGAAAAGTGCCAAACCCTCCACCACTGATTACTCTTAACAAATTAGCAGGCCAAGCTTTTCAAGTGTCAGGCATAGAATGCATGTTTAACTGGTTCTTTTATAAATGACAGACTGTGCTCTGTTTGAAATAAAATAATTTGAAAGCCATTATTAATAAGAACTCTGCTTAAGAATGCTAATAACTTCTAGAAAAACATCTTGAGCTACTGTCCAAAGACCAGCACAATAAAAATTCATATTGTCCTGACCAGATGCTTAGTTGGATAGAACATTATCCTATACACTAAAATGGTTTCAGGTTTGATTCCCCGTCAGGGCACTTACTTAGGTTGCAGGTTGGATACCCCATTGAGGCGTGTAGGTTAAGCAACCAATCGATTTTCTTTCCCTCTCTCTCCCTCCCTTCTTCTTCTTCTTCTTCTTCTTCTTCTTCTTCTTCTTCTTCTTCTTCTTCTTCTTCTTCTCTCTCTCTCTCTCTCTCTCTCTCTCTCTCTCTCTCTCTCTCTCTCTTTCTTCCTCTCAAACCAAATAACATATCCTCAGATAAGGATTAAGAAAAATTAATATTTTAGCATCTTACTCAAGAAAAGAAAATGTACCACTGTATAGTAATCTATATATATAAAAATCTCGTGGCTCTAAAACCGTAACGACCAAAGACTGGTGCGAGAGGGCGGGGCCGCGAGCACAGCAAAGCTGCGTGGGTCGGTGAGGCCATGTGATTTCGTGTGCTGGGCGTCTAGCAGTAACATAAGATTTGTGTTAAGCCCAAATTTTAAAACTCTTGACTAAAATGGGAAAGAAAAATCAAAGTGGGATTAACAATATGATGGCTCAGGAGGAATAGTAATTGACGGGTTGAATGACTCAAACCATAGAAATAATCGACTTTTAATTTGTATATAGAGCAAACATTATCATTATTTCGATATAATAAAAAAAATAATAAGTCTCTCCTATTCAAAAAGATTACTGACTCACTATTAACTAGTACAATTATTAACTACTAAAATTTTCATGATCTTACTGACCAAGTATAAGCCATGTTGTTGTGCCTTGCAACACTACTTCTTCATTATCATCACCATCATGATCACCATCATCATAGCCATGACCATCATAGTTCTGAACCTATGAGATATAATGTAATTTGTCCAGTTGAGAGTCACAGCCATTTTAGTTGTTCCAATAGGCAATTTTTCAATAGGCCTCCAAACATAGTATTCTTTCTTCTACCAAAAGTAACAAAATAGAACAGAATATGAGAGGTGATCCATTAGTAGGAAATATACAATGAAGAATTTAGGAGTAAAAGGTGTATTATGTCTGCAACTTATTCAGAAATGGCTGAGAAAAAAAATAAAACCATTGTAATGTTAATATTGGGGGATTCAGAGTAAAGGGTATTCAGCAAGTCGTTGTACTATTTTTATTTATTTATTTACTAGAGGCCCAGTGCATGGATTCGTGCATTGATGGGATCCCTCAGCCTGGCCTGCAGGGATCAGTGACCTCCACACCACCACAGCCCTGCCTTACCCGCCAGCTTGTTGGGCTCCAGCCCACTCTCTGCATCGATCCCACACAACACAAAGTAGTGCATGAAGCAATGCTCCCACTGTGGGAGTGCACTGACCACCAAGGGGCAGCTCCTGCATTGAGCATCTTCCCCCTGGTGGTCTGTGTACATCATAGCTACTGGCCAGTTGGCCAGTTGTCTGGTCTTCTGGTCTGGTCATCCAGTTGCTTAGGCTTTTATATATATATTTGTTTTATTAATCGTCACCTGAGGATATTTTTTTCCATTGATTTTTAGAGAAAGTGGAAGGGAGGGGAAGAGACAGAAAGAAAAACATCAATGTGAGAAAGACACATTGACTGGTTGCCTCCTGCATGTGCCCTGACCAGCACTGCAGATTGAGCCTGCAACCAAGGTATGTGCTCTTGACTAGAATTGAACCTGTGACCCTTCAGTCTGAAGGATGACATGCTATTCACTGAACCATACTGGCTAGGGCTCTTTGTACCATTATTATAAACTAGTGTCCTGCCATGCACATTGAAAATAAATTAATTAGAAGTTGGTAGGCAGGGCGGGACTGGGCGAGATGAGCCAGACATACCCTGGAGCCAACCTCCTGTGATCCCTCCCTGGCCGGCCACACCTGGGCCATGACTTGAAGGATGTCCGCAGAGTGAACGGGGTCCCTCCGGCAGGGGGGTGATCCCTCGGCCTGGCCTGCGTGGATTGACTGAAACTGGCTCTCCAACATCTCCCAAGGGGTCCTGGATTGCAAGAGGGTGGTTCTTGGGTCACGCACCCCAGAATTGGGCTCCCTCCTCTCTGGTTCTGGGGTGTGTCACCCGTTGCTGCCAAGTCACCACAGCTCAGTAGCTCCTGTTGAGCATCTGCCCCCTGGTGGTCATTGCACATCACAGCTACCGGTTGGATGGTCAGACGGTCTCTTAGCTTTTTATATATATAGATTTTCTCTAAGTTTTTAATTATATACAAATTTATACACAGTTTATAAATATTGGAATGGTTGACAACTTTTATTAAGTCTATAGCCAATAATAAGTTTTCCCTGATAATTAAGAAGGTGCCTCTAATTCTGAATGACCTTGCCTCTGTAATAATAGGAATATTGTTTCTCACTGTATAAAAATGCAAGAAATATGCAAGCATGAAGAGATACTATGTCTATGAAAGATTTCTGAATTATCAACATTTTTGGTTATTGCAATCTTTGTTTTAATTAACAACAGCATCTGTAATAAGAAAGACATCACTTTACTGTGCATTAATATGTCAATAATTGTAAGTAGAAAGAAAAGAGAACCAATTATGTGTTAGATATCTGCTAGGCTTTGTGCTAGGTATTTTAGAAAATCCTATATGTAATCCTTCTAAGAACTCCTCTGAGATATCTGTTACAAGATCCATTTTATAGATGAGAACATTGAGTGCTAGAGTAATAGCAGGCATTAAAAAGTGAGGGGTGGGGAAGGAGACATATGTAATACTCTTTAATACTTTAAGCAATAAAACAAAATTAAAAAAATAAACTTGAAAAAAAATTCTGTAAAAAAAAAAAGTGAAGCAGGAAAAAAAAAGTGAAGCAGGTTTTAAGCACAGTTGTGTTTTTCCTCCAGTTCAGAGCACAAGACAGTATTAATATTACAATGTGTTTAGAAAAAGAAGTGTATATTTTATTGAGCCTGGAAATATGGTTGCAATTATGCACTGATGCATATTTCTCCTTGGTAATTTGAACAATAGGATCATCTGCATAAAATAATAGTCTGTTGCTTTAATCCTAACCCTTTTTTCTGTATTATTTATCAGTGACTGTTCCAGTACTTAAAAACAAATCTATATAATGAAAGCCTAAGTGACTGTTACGGCAGAACAACCAGAACGACCGGTTGCTATGATGCGCACTGACCACCAAGGGGCAGACGCTCAACACAGGTGCTACCCCCTGGTGGTCAGTGTGCTCCCACAAGGGAGCGCCGCTCAGCCAGAAGCTGGGCTAATGGCTGGCGAGTGCAGTGGCAGTGGTGGAAACCTCTCCCACCTCCGCTGCAGTGCTAAGGAGCAGCAAGCAGGTGGGCAGTAAGGAGCAAGGGGTCCAAGATTGCAAGAGGGCACAGGCCGGGCTGATAGACATCCCACCTCAGTACACAAATTTCATGCACCAGGCCTCTAGTACTTTTATAATTGCCAGGTGTAATTGCCTATGTGAGGATCATATACGTGTGTGTGAAAGGTTTACATTGTTCGTATGAAAAATAATACAATAATTAATAATAATAATACAAGAATAAACTGTTTCATGTACTCACAATTGTAAACCTACTTTTGCCCCACCCTGTATGTGTGTGTGTGTGTGTGTGTGTGTGTGTGTGTGTGTGTGTGTGTATATATATTTAATTGGTGTAAAAAGTGCATAATATAAATTCACCCTCTGAACTATTCCAAGGTAATATTTTGGATCCTTATATTTTTACATTTATTCTTTGTGTCTAACACTATATGTCTAACACTATGAAAACAATTTGAAATAAATCAAAGCATCAATAACAGGCCTGATGTGTTTTTGTCCCATAATCTTTAATTAGGAAGACATTTAAATCCTTTAAATGATTATAATCTTTAATTGGGAAAGCATTTAAATCCTTTAAATGATTATTAAAGGCTTTTCACTCATCATAGAAATGCAGTGAAGCCCAGTTGCTTTCACTGTAGGGACTATAAGACCCTATGAATGAGGAGCTGTGCTTCCTGACTACTCAATTTCTGAGTTGATACTGAGCATCCCCTACAATGGGAGTCAAGTGAAGTTGTAAGGCCAGATTTATATGGAAATTCTTGCAATACTGAAAAGCTCTTCAGGGTTGTCTTTAAACAATGGGTAGAATATATATGCAATACATGATGTCGGTCTGCCTTAGAGCATATGTCTCAAAGCACCCACTTCTTAGAGCGTATGTCTCAGAGCAGAAGCTATTTATTGTTCACATTTGTATGATGCAGCTAATGCCATGCCCGTGCAAAGTGACCATTTGTGTTTGTAGTCTTGTAGGCAAAGACAAAAAGACACATCCAAAAAATATTCTGTTAAGCATCTTTTCCTTACTCTAAAATCTCTAATCATAACAGAGTCTTAATGAAGCCCTGAGGATCCACTGATTCACCATAAATATCACCCAAAGTCAATGAGCTGTAAATTCTGCCCAATAATGGTCCTGGATAGGAGGAACAAGGGTTTGTGACGAGGACTAATTATGGCAAAGGGCATCGTGTTTGACAAATGATTTGTTGCAAACCTATGGCAGAATAAGCCAGAGGAAATTGCTGCCGTGTAGCTCATCAGCCAGGGTTCATCAATTGGCGTGGGTTAATTCAGTTTCCTGACATCTAGTTCTTTCAAGAGGTTATTTTTGACATTGGGCAGCTTTGTTCTACACTTTATCAGATCTCTAACAAGGTTGTTCATCATCTATTATTTAATGTTTCTAAAATGAAAAAAAAAAAAAAAACACTTAACCACTCCTGAAGTGAAAAATAAGCTTGTATTCCCATTGTCTTATATTTTGATTATTACAGTCATCCCTTTGAAGATATTTTGCCTTTTCCCCTGCTTTTAAATGTTTTGAAAATATAAAATTTCATTTTTGTGCCCTTATATTTATTGTATTCCTTCATTTTGATTTTTTTTCCTTTTTTTGTTAATCCTCACCCAAAGATATTTTTCAATTGATTTTTTAGAGAGAATGGAAGGGAGAGGGTGAGATACATTGATGTGAGAGAGACATCAGTTGGTTGCCTCCTGCATGCACCCCGACCAGGGCCAGGGAACCTGGAACCAAGGTACGTGCCTTTGACCAGAATCAAACCCGGGACCCTTCCATCGGCAGGCTGATGCTCTATTCCCTGAGCCAAACCAACTAGAGCTGTATTCTTTTATTTTAAAACAAGATTCTATTGGTTTGAAACTGAGGAAAGTTGTTATTTTTTTGTTTACATAACATTCCTGCAATTCATTGTGCTTTTATAAAATGGTTCTCCTTCTTGTTAATGTTATTAACTATACCTTTATGCATTCTTGCAAAAAGGGAGCTAACAAATATAAGTGCCATGTGGATGTTAGGTAGTGATGGTATGAATGGATGACCACTTCTAAGAGTGGGAGGAGTCATATAGATTTCTTTTTTTAGTATATTAATCAGCATTGTAAAGTATTATTCAATTTCTTTTAATGACCCAGTGATTCCACTTCTGGGAATAGATCCAAAGGAATACAAAACACAAATTTGAAAAAAATATATGCACCCCTATGTTCATTGCAGCATTATTTACTCATATAAGAGGCAAGATATGGAAACAACTAAAGTACCCATCAGCAGATGAGTGGATAAGAAGTGTTGGTACCTATATAAAATGGAATATTACTCAGCCATAAAAAAAGAATGAAATCAAAAGAACAACAAAAAAAATGAAACAAACCATGGATACAGAGAACAGATGATGGTTATCAGAAGGGGAGAGAGTTTGGAGGACTGCATGCAAAAAGTGAAGGGATTAAGAAGTACAAAATGGTCGTCACCGGGATATAAAGTACAACATAGGGTATATGGTCGATGATATTGTAATAACTATGTGTGGTGCTAGGTGGGTACTTGCAATGTCGTGGGAATCACTTTGTAAAGCATAGGATTATCTACCCACTGTGCTGCATACCTGAAACTAATGTAAAATAATATTGAATATCAACTGTAATTGAAAAATAATTTTTTAAAACCCAAAAAAGAAAACCGAAAACACTTGATATACAGAATTAGATACAAAATATAAGGTAGGGCTAGTGTTCACATCATAACCAGGCAACAGGTGTACATAGAAATCTATGATCCAAATTTATAACAAACTAATTTAAGAAGAGAAAGGTGCACAAAACTGAAGAGGTAAAAGTGTATATCAAGGTTTGGAGCTACTGTGGTTAGCTGCTCTTATTTACTATGTTAGGACTTCTTTAGTTTCAGGTGATATAAACCCAAGGCAAATTAGCTCACTCAAAATAAAGTCAATGTATGGGCATGCAGCTGGGAAGTCCTAGAGCTCTGCTGTGTCCAGAGGTTACAATAATCTCCTTCTCTAGCAGGCTGCCTTCATGAGCTAACCAAGATTGAGGCAGGAAGTTCCTGCTTGTGTCATTCTCCTGGCTAACAAGCCCAGGGAAATCAAAAGCTCATCACTCCTGATTGTTCCAGCAGATGACTTTGGAGGATTCTGATCAGGCCCTCTTGGGTCAAATGCTGATCTATTTAATAATTACGGTACACCAGGTGGATAGAGGACTTTTGTGAACAGTTTCAAGTTATGCCCAACTTTGGTGCAAGACAAGGAGAGGAGTCAGAACTATTTAATCCCCATGAAGTGAGTCCTACACAAGAAGGCTTGGTTTGCAACCTGAAAGGGCCTGGTGTTGGCTGAAGATAGAACCTGTGGTCTCCCTGATATCTGTAGTCACCACCGGCCACTACAACCTCATCTCTGTGAGGACTGCTGGAGCACGCAGCCTTTCACATAGATCCTGGAAGAGGAATAGTGACCATCAAGAATGGGCAAATACGTTGAGTGCGCAGGCCCCCTTTTTTTTTTTTTTTTAATCTTCCTGATCCTAATCTCTTCTCCTGTTCTCAATTTATATGACCTCTGATTCTGTTTATCAATCTCTGTCATTCTGATGCCAGCCTTACAATCTGATCTTACTTATCTCTTTTTAGGGCCTGAGCAAGAATGGCCAGAGATCCTTGCATGCACATGTTTTGACAGCTTATTCCATTGTTTATTGTTTTTAATATTTTTATCTGTTAACTAGAGGCCCGGTGCACAAAAATTTGTGCACTCAGGGGGCAGGGAGGGTCCCTCAGCCCAGCCTGTGCCCTCTCGCAGTCTGGGACCCCTCAGGGGATGACCACCTGCTGGCTTAAGCCCACTCCCCGGGGGATTGGACCTAAGATGGCAATCAGACATCCCTCTGGCAGCCCGGCAGCCCTCGGGGGATGTCCACTTGCCAGCGGGGAGCAGGCGTAAACTGCAGTCGGACATCCTTAGGGCTGCTGAGGAGGCAGGAGAGGCTCCCACCACCACCACTGTACTGGCAGCCATCAGCCTGGCTTGTGGCTGAGCAGAGTTCCTCTCATGTGAGAGCGCCCAGAACACCAGAGGGCAGCTCCTGCATTGAGGGTCTGCCCCCTGGTGGTCAATGTGTGTCATAGTGACCAGTGATTCCCAGTTCTGCTGTTAGGGTCAGTTTGCATATTACCCTGTTACTATATAGGATAGAGGCCTGGTGCACGGGTGGGAGCCGGATGGTTTGCCCTGAAGGGTGTCCCGGATCAGGGTGGGGGTCCCCACTGGAGTGCTTGGCCAGCCTGGATGAGGGGCTGATGGCTGTTTTTAGGCTGCCCGCACCCCCTTCAGGGTGGGGGTCCCCACTGGGGTGCCTGTGTAGTCTGGATAAGGGGCTGAGGGCTGTTTTCAGGCTGGCGGATGACTGAAGCTCCCAGCCTCTCCTTTTTTTCTTTTTTTTTTTCATTCTGGGATTTATTTACTTTCTATGGCTATCACTGGAACTGAGAGCCGGCTTTAGCTCTGAGGCCTGCTCCAGCTTGAGGCCTCGGCTGCTGAAAGCAGGTATCTGGGCTTTGTTTAGCTTCTATAATTGAAACACTGTTGCCATCACTGCCGCTCTAAGCTCCGAGGCCAGCTGGCTGAAAGCAGGTTTCTGGGGTTTGTTTAGCTTCTATAATTGCAACATTGTTTCTTAGACTGCAGCTCAGAGGCTGGCAGTGGCAGGTGGGGAATCTTGGCTTCCTCCATCACTGAAGCAAGCAAGCCTCCTGTTCGCTTCAGCGGCCTGGCTGCCGGCCGCCATCTTGGTTGGCAGTTAATTTGCATATCACCCTGATTAGCCAATGGGAAGCATTTGGGGGTATGGTCAAGTTGCATGTTTCTCTTTTATTAGATAGGATAGCACCACTTGAGACAAGTGTCCTATCCTAAATCACCGAACCCCTATACAGTTACGTGCTCTTGTCTGTAAAACAGATATGACAGCTTTTAACTGAAGTAGTGGAGTGCTTCCTAGTTAGACCCCCTAATAGAAAAAGTTTACCCAGTATTCAAAGATCCAGGTTTCTCCTCTGATTTTCAACATTTTAGTGTTTGTATACAAAAGCCTTTCTTCTGAATGATTTGAATCTGCCCTACAGAATTTAATATCCCCCTTGGTTTAGAGAAAGCAATATTCTCCAGTTTTATCTTCCTGGGTGCTAGCTCTGGGCCCAGGGTTGGCACTCTGGAGAAAGGGTGTCAGGTATGACCTTCCATAGCCTGGTGACAGAACACTCAATAATCCTCTTAATGGCATATCTGCTTTCCTTAGAAGAATAATAAAATCAACAGTGGCAGCTTTTATCATTTTTGTGATTCCTAATGGTAACCTAAAGCATTGTTAATGTTTCCCAGAGTAACACTCCATTGAAATCTTCTCAGTGAGATGAAACCTTGGAAATATATCTTTGCTCCTGGATCTAGTTCAGTTCAGAGGCAGTGTGGTGCAATGAGCAGCAAACCCAGCAGAATGTCTGGGTGAACGTGCAGGGAGCTGGGGTGTAGGTAGATCATCTTTAGGATACTCTCTGGAAATAAAATTTGTGAATTAATAGAACTAGACTGCATCTTTGAAGGAAAATGTATCCTAGTTAATACAATTTGATAACATATGAAAATAAAACAAAAATGAGAAAGAGGCAATGATTGTACAAGTTTGAGACTCTTACTATCAAGGGAGGAGAAGGATTGACTGGGAAGATGGGGAGCCCTGTGGGCCAGCATCAAGGATTGAGGTCCAAGGGATGGTAAAAAGTATGCATTGGGCCAGCATCCTTTTGGGGTTGGGTACCTGCCTGTTGTAGGCCTTCTGGGAGGCTGTCAGTGCTGCATCATCGCATGGAGACTTTTCATGGCTTTAGTTCACCACCCCCACTGGGAAGAAAAATCTAGAGACAGTGATGTAGGAATTCCATGGATTTCACTTTGCTCCCACACTGACACTCCAGGTATGCTTCTGAAATTCATTTCCTAATTTTCATAGACTTGAACTCAAACAACAACAACAACAACAACACACACACACACAGCTGTTTCTTTTTTGGAGTTTGTGCATAATAGAGACTAAGATTTCAGAGTGGCTTGCTCAGAACAGTGCCTGACAGAAAGCCAATGCTTTTTTGCTGTTGTTATTGTGAATATGATTGTTGACATTATGGATAATGTGGCAAATGAGAGAAATTCATAATTGGAAATTAAACATAGTAACCTACATTTGTATAAGTGATGCATTATTTCATGATGCATTATGTTGCTAGAGACCAGCTTATTTTATGGAGGCTATATTTAGAAATATAATACGTTTAAAGAGAAACGGTCTATGTAATCCATGATTTCAAATATGTCAATAAAATGTGCTTTTTAATTACACTTTTATTTTGTGAAGAATTGTATAAGGACTCCAAAAAATGTATACACACTTTTTTTCTGATAGCTTAATTGATGTTTCGTTGTTTTTGTTTTTCAGATTTAACCAATTGGAATTAATAACTATTCAAAGTGTGTATTTGTAAGCTAAACTTTTTATAAAATAAAGAAATACTTCAAATTAAATTTTCTTCCTGTGAGAATGAAATAAAAATTCTTAGAATAGCCCTGGTCAGGTAGCTCAATTATTTAGAACGTTGTCCCAGTACACCAAGATTGCAGATTTGATCCCCTGTCAGGGCACATACAAGAATGAACTGAGTAAAAACCTGTTTCCACCAGATGGTAAATAATGAGTCTGTGACTAGTATTTAAACTGTTTGACACAGTGCAAAGAGCATTTTCAATGTTTTCATAAGTGACTTTTAATGTGCTATTATTGCTTCCCTTTCTTTTCCCATTCTAGCAACCTGTTGCCTGATTATTTTCACTCTTGGAAAAATTATTCATTAAATGAAATACCAAAAAGCATGGGGTCTGAAGCCTGGGTGGAGACAAGAGTGTTGGTCTTTTTGAAAGCTTTCAGTGATTCTAATGTGAAGCCAGTGGTAAGAACTATCACTTTTGCTATTGCCAGCAGCGTGAAAATTCTCCCCAGCCTTAGCTGCTTCTGGATCTCTACACAAAACTCAGATTCCTGATGAGAGGATCTTTTTGCATTAGCATGGGCAATGTCTCCACATGAGGTCAGAGTTCCACTGACTGCATTCAGGTTGGGAGAGACTGTTTCCCAAAGAAAGGGATGCAGGACAGATCGGAGCCCAGGAGGCCACTGCAGTATCCAGTAATAACTAGAGGGCAGCATTTGGGGATTCTCTAAGGGAACATCAAAGGATGATGGAAAGGTTCTACAGCTTGTCTTGACTCATGGTCACTCAAGACAAAACTACCTGAATGCTTAAGATCGGTGCATTTTATTACATATAAATTTTAAATAAATAAATAAACTACTTTATAGAAACTTTGGTGACTCAAACTGTCTGCAATAGTAAGGTGTAATTTATTAGCAGTCTTTCAATCCTGTTCTGTATCATAATCTACCATTCAATAAAATGAAAGAGGAAACTCAGGAGGAAAAAACACACAGTAGTTTGTTTCTTTTGACATTTTTTATTTCTAAATGCGAGTTAGTAGATCAAAGATTAAGAATCCCACACATACACACATGCACTTATAAATGAAATGATGTGTCTGCAATATGTAGGTAATCACTTCCATTCTTTTCATTCACTGTTAAGTGGATTTACTGTTGCTAGTGCTTTATAAAATTGGCTTCAATATTAATATGGTTAGAATATATAGATCCTCTTTTAAAATTCTAGTCTCCTGTATATCATTTAAAAATTGTTCCTTAGAATAGCATTATAATACCCATTCGCAGTTGAGAAAACAAAGTGAGTAACATTTTAATTGGCTTAATAAAAAAGGAACTCAAAAGGTTTTGTCCTGCTGTAATTTATATTTCTATAAATATAATGTTCAAGAAATTTATACATATCATTACCTCCTGTTTTGAATAAAAAAGCAAGGTATTGGAGAACAGACCAAAAAGCCTAAATTTGTATATTTTCCTTGATTTCCTTTATAAAAAAGAGTCCTATGTAGTGTGTGTTCTGAGTAACTCTTAGAAATCCAAATGTTTATGTGTGCAGCATAATTTTTATATTTGAAGTCAACCACACATATACCCACATTTCTATACATATGTCTATATGTTTTCTAATCTCTAAGCAAAAAAATTATTTATATGATAAACTAATTTATATACTCTTTTTATCCACTAATATTTATTAAGCAACTGCTGTGAGTTGAGCACTGTTTGAATATATAAAGAAACCATAACCTTATAGAAATCCTACTTTTGAAACTCTATTACTTGTTTTGAGAAACAGGTGGGGAAAAAAATCTCTAAGCCAAAAACTTAGTAATAAAACTTGTGAGGGAAATGGTGAAAAGGACTTGGAAGAAAGATACTGGAGAGATAACTCATGAGTAATGACAATCCTAGATAGTGGAGGGAAAGGCCAAATAATATTGAAAATTAGTCAGAGGTGAAAAAACAGCTGGGATCGGTAATTTAAAAGGCATTCCCAAAGCCTGGGACAGTTTTTTGACAGGTCTAGGTCTCATTCCAATAATAAAGAAAATACAGTGTAACTTTGTGATAGGTCAAGTTAAATAAAAGGATAAAAATGGAATCCAGTTATTGATGAAAAAGCCTGATAGATAGGTCACAGTGGAACAATATTCTAAAATTTGGAGAGACCAGGACTGGAACCAAGAATACTGTGGCAAGACAAGATAGCAACCATCTGCTCAGAAAAAAATAAAGATAGTCTTGGAATTTCAAAGATTAGGAGGCATTCTGGCCTGAGCTGGTCTTGGCTTGTTGGCTCTGAGCTCATGCCCTCTCCTTCGCTAGAGCCTGTGTCCTCAAACCAAGCTTCCCAGGCCCCTTCGCCAGCTGGCTTCTGAATAGCTTCTAATAATAGGAGACCCTGACAAGAGGTTGGCAAGTTGGAGAAAAGAGAAACCGAGATAATTCTTCTTCCTCCTCTCTGCTTCAGGCATCCTTGGCTCACACTATCTCTTCTATGGTTCCAAGTCCCATCGCAATTCTGGCAATACTGCCTCATCCCTTATCCCTCCAGCCCTAATTGAAATAGCTGTTTCTTGCTATTGTTAATCAGTGGGCTGCCTCATCTCTAGTTTCTTGTGATTGGCCTTTCACTACTGAACTGCCTCACCTGGACTCTATTTCATTGACAAGACCCTGATACATTGTCTGCATTTGCGATCTACCAATATCCTAAGTATTCTGAGAAATAACTGTGGAAACAGAGCAGTTATCTCAGGGAACACTAAGAGGGAGAAAGAGTGGAAGAATCCATTTAAATTCATATAACAGTGGATTTTGCAATACATTGTTAAACACTAATGGGTGAGGATTTGAAAAATTATCTTTTTGTAAAGCTCCTTAAAATAAAAGAGATGTATAATAAGGGTGAGTTTAATAATATTCCGGAAATAAATAATTGTAGACTCTCTTAGAGAAAGGAGAAGACGAGAAAATTCCAACTATTCTTAAGATTTCATCTTGGAACTGGGGGTTGATGGCAAGTAAACGTGGGGGGACATGCAAAAATTATTTAACATTGGTATGTTCTCATAAAATAGGAGAAGGTTTGGAAAGCATCCTGGAACTTCCAACTTCACAGGAAAAAAAGAAAAAATTTATCCAACCATGAAAATTTTTAAAAGTCACAAAAGAAGAGAAAATAACACCATAAAATAATTATTAAGTATAAGGGCAACTTAAAGATTTAGACTAACTTTATCACTTAGGATACAAAATGTCAGTGGGTTAAATGTCATCTCACATACAATAAATGTGAGACTCTATTATAAACAAAAATAGCTATTATTACAAAACAAGGTGACAGAAAAAGGTTTAAAGTTAAGCGGATGTCAAAGGCACACAGAACAAATGAAAATGAAAAGAAAGCCCCCAATGTAATGTTCACATCAAATCATACACAACTCAGGCTGAAAGCATTAAATGGGGCAAAAGTGAGCTACTACATGTGATTTTAAAGTGTGTGGTTTTCAAAAAAAATAAACCTTTATGCCTCAACCACCATAGCATCTGTACACACACATACACACACACACACACACATATGCACACACGTGTAGAAGAGGCAGTAAAGCAGAGATTTTATAACATTGTTGTTGCAGGCCTGACTCTTTGCCAAAGCTTCTGATGGAGGAAACAGAATAGCATCAAACAGCATCGTTAGGCTTGTAGAATCAGGCAGCAGCTGTACTAATAAAGGAGATGGCTTTCTAAGCTGAGGGATGAGAGTAATAAAACAGATTTCTCTTTGTCTCTTGTCTCTGCAAACTTATTAAGTGAACATCACATTTGCATCAATGTTACAAGACCCCTGAGAGTCACTGCTTGCTGCTGGAGTGCCAAGCAGCTCTCCATGCTCATGTCGGGGAGCAGATCTTCAAGGAGTGTTCCCTTGCCTGCAGTAGTGGTCTTAGATTAGAGCAGATGGTATCTAAGGTCTCTTCTAGTTCTGTTATTCCAACACATTGAAAAATTTCTACCAGGTAGTTACTATTCATAAAGTATATGGCAGTGTATTCTCAGATTTGTATAATGCACAGTCTCCTTTCATAGGGAATAAAAATTTTCTGGAAATTTGATTATATAGTGACTTAAATCTGTACAACCTGGTATAAATTCTTACTCTTAATAGTCCTATCCATCTATAAAATCAAAAGAAAGTATACAATAAGTGAAAACAAAACTATAAAAGTAAATTTTTTAAAAATCAAAAATATTCAACTAGATTATTTTGTTGAAATCAAATTACAAATGATTACTTTAATAATAAAAAATATTTATTTAATAATAAGGATTTTCCCTATGTCTATGTTTTATTATTTATTTCCATGTTGACTTAAATATACTATATTATAGAAAATGTCTACTTGCTTTGATACATTTTATAAAATATACATTTTATAAAATATTAATAAGACTTGACTACTTGAGCTAGTAAGGCTTTTCACTTTAATGAAGCAGCCATAGACGTTCTCTTATATTGATTTTAATTAGAATTCAATAGTCAATTCTGTACTATTGTCTACATGAAAATGAAGTTTTCGTTGCTGCATTACCAAATTCTGCACTTGGCTGTTACATACTATAATCACCACCACTATCAGGAACATAAAGAGTCTTCATTGACAATGATTTGTTGACAAATACATCTGCTCACAATATGAAGGTGGTAATGTATGATGGCAGAGGTTGTTTTCAACTTACCCAGCCTCTGTGTTATTGCAAACCCCTCATTCTCACAGTGTACCACAAATGTTTACATACGGTCTTTACCTGCAGTAAAGTTAAGCACAAAGATAGTTATTTGGGTAGAAATTAAGAGCTAGGAACCCGTTACAGGCAGTAATGCATTATCCACAATATGCTTATATTAAATGTGTAATTAAATGTAAAGTCAAAACACAATATGAAAAACTTCAAAGCTTCTAAGAATGTTTCCTGGGCTAGTAGGAAATTTTAGATCAGTTTAAGAAATATGGATTTTTCTCTTCATCAGAGCGTCTCTGTCTCCTTTCATAGGGTGCATTCTGTGCACCAAAAGATTGCCAGTTCAGTTCCCAGTCAGGACACATACCTGGGTTGTGGGTTCCATCTCTGGTTCAGGCACTAATGGAAGGTAACCAATCAATGTTTCTCTCTCGCTCGCTCTCTTTCTTTATCTCTCCCTCTCTCTAAGCATGTCCTCTGGTAAGGATTAAATATACATATGGATTTTGAGCATAATAACTAATAAAAATATCAAGATCCTTTTAATTGAATACTCAGAATGCATTTTTTAACTGAGAAGTTTGAAGCTAGGAAACTAATGGAAGAAGCTAAATACTTTATCAAGGTTATAAATAATCCTGTTATCTGTTGCCACACCAATTTTCTTACAGAAAATATAACCTGTAGAAGATAAATCTAAATTTTCAACTAGTGGTTTCCAAAATTGATCTGGATGAGAAATAGCATAAATATGTACAAACATCAGATATTCTCTCAGATTTTTGCTTTACTTGGCTTATTTATCTACTCAGCTGCTTTGAAGCAGGCAGGAGAAAATAACTTCTTTCATTTCCACCTTTCCTCAGTGAGCAATGGTGACGTTAATGAGCAAAACGTTTTCAAAGAGAAAAGAACAAGAAGGAGACAGAGGCAGGGAAAACGAACTAACTGGCTAACCTGCTCCCCTGCACAGAGATCTGGCTGTCCCTCTAAAATAATAAGAACATGAATTATTTTTTAAAGCTATGCATTTCTGGTATTTTGGAAAAGATCAATGTTTGTCAGCAAGATACTTGTACAATTTGAAAGGAAATTTTCAAGTGCATCATCCTTTCAATAAAAAATAGATAACAATGTTAATGGACAAATGATCGGGGTTCAACTTGAGGGCATTCCTGTTAAAACAGTCACTGTTTTCCATGTGACAACTAAAAAGATTTATACCTAGAAGCTTTGAGATCACTTTACTATACTTTATGGTGGGGGAGAGTAAGTAAACCTTTTAACTTACAGTGTTTTTAATTAAATTTATTGGAGTGACATTGGTTAAGAAGATCATTTCAAGTGCACATTTCTATGATACATGATCTGTATATTGCATTGTGTGCCCACCGCCCAAAGTCAAATCATCTTCCATCACCATATATTAGACACTGCCCCCCACACACACACACACATACCAGTATTTTTAATTTAGAGTTACTTGATGCTTGTTTTTTAAGGCAAAATTCTGCAATTGTATCTGAAGTCAAATAGTTGATTATTGAAGCAGGAAGGAACATTAGACACAGGCTAACCTTATCTCTTTATATCAGAACTAAGCCTGACTCAGGGAATATAGCTTATTTGTAAGGGGATGGTAAATTTCATTAGATGAAATTTGGGTTAGGGTGTTAGTTCCATGATTAATTGTTGCATGGACAGAATTAAAGGTATTCACCTTCCTAAACCTCATTATCCTTATTCATAAAATATGGATGATAGTATCTATCAAATATAAGGTTGCCAGGAAGGTTGGGTCATATATGAGCATAAAGTAAACTGAATATGAAAAGTGACTAATAAATGGCACCTATAATTATTAACGCTTGAAATCACAAGATTAATGACTACTCTATGATAGCATATGCCACAGAGAACATATGTTCTTCAGGCCATTACCCTCCATCTAACACTAACCAGCACTCACTATTGCAGAAAGAACTCTGAATTAACAAGATGCCTTGTCTCGACTTTGATATCAATTCTACACATGATTTGGGATGTATCACTGTAACTTCTCTGAACCTTGTTTCTCACACTACCATAAGGCAATCTTTTGTATCCTTTAAATGCTTTTCTAGAGGTAAAATTATATCATTATCTACTTTCATCTGAGTTACTAGCCTCTGAAAGATATGTTGACTGCTCATAGCTTTTACACAAGGTAAGTGAAGAGATTGCTCTTGAGTTGACACAATGCTATAGCCACTAACGGAAAAATGACTGAATCTTGCCTTTTCCACTCTCTACACATTTTCTGTTACTCTGTAGCAATCAAAAACAAAAAATTAATGTGTGATGGTCATGATGAAGTAAGATGACTGGCCCTTTGGGTGACTCCAATTTGAAAAGGTAAACATACACTTAGGAAGAAAACTAATTTCACTCAACACTAAGCATAGCTTTTGGTGGATATTCAGTGCTATGCATGCTTAGTATATGACTAAAAGAAAAAGATAGAATGGTAACTGTTTTTAAGATGGATAAGACTCATATATTAAGGAGACAGTCAGTGACAAGTAAATACTTTCTGTCTTTCTGTCCTGTGCTATATTTCATTTACAGACACATTGCTCTTTCATTTTATAGTCTCAGTCACCATTAAGTACTCACACATTCCATTACTCAGGCAGGTATAGGCTATATGGATATATACCAAGTCAAATATCCCCTCCCCCTACAAAAAAAAGAATGAAAACTCAAGTGGTAAGAAATCACTTTTTTCTAAAACCTTTTGGAATCTTTCAACTTGTCTTTGAACTTAAGTTAGGTCATGAGTTTAGACAATTTTTCCACCTGAAATGCTAGTCCTTCTCATCTCTGATCATATATACAAGAAGGAAAAACTGAATATATCATAATCAGGTTTGGGGGAAGATTCAGGGCTCCACCACATACCAGCCTGACACAAACCTGTGAGAATATTTCATCATTTCTGCAATTTCATATTTGACTGCTCACCAACTCCCTGTGATTCAGTGAGTCTGTCCTTCCTATTATACACCATCTTTTGGCTGTAAAAATGTCTTCCCTTATCTCTGAATACATATGCTCTTCCAAGCAACAGTACATGTATGTATGCTGCCCCATTTGTCAGAAATGCTCCATCACTTTTCTGTATTTGGAAAATTTCTACCCACATTTAAAAAGCTATGCAGATTGTTCCATTCTTTCTTCTGCTCCCTCACACATATGCTGAGACCATCCAGTGAAGCCCTTACAAATGTATGTTGTAAGGCATTGTCTTTCATTGTCTTTCTAACCTAACTGGGCATGAGTCTTTAAAGGCTCAATGTATTATTTATTTTTGTATCAATGGTAATTTTGGTTGAATCAAATGGATTGAAAGATTCAGAGTTTCTCTACACTTCTAAGAGCAAGTGTTCCAACAGCAGGAGACTTTAAAAGGGAAAATGACTCAAGAGTGATGGTAGGCTCTCATTATGAAATTGTGAAGCTATATTGATATAAGACCTTGCTAAGAAAAAAAAAGTCATTACCTATTTTAAGAAGCAGATGTAGTTGTACAGGCTATTCTCTAATGAATTAAGATATCAATGGGTGTGTATACAAAACAGAAAATAACTAGGGGCAGAGAAAAGATGAGAGCTCAGAAGTAAGGTGATTCACTCGGGGGCACTGAACTATCCATGGAGCTTTGTTCTTCCATGGGGAAGCAAAATGGGAAGAAAGATCGTAATGCCTACCAGACCACAGCAGATGTTTCCTGAGACAGTATCACCATCAAAGGAGGCAGATTGAAGGGATGAGGTGTACCAATCAGACGGGTAAAACCTTCCTAGCTTCATGTACTCCCAGTGGTCTTAATTGGGTCCTTGTCAGGGTCTGAAGTACAGGTCACTTGGAGAAGGAGAATAGCAGAGAATAGATAGATTATTAGAGCTACAACCAAATGAGTTAGTGGGAGCCTCATCTCCAGCAAGGTATAATAATGCAAATTAGGGTTGAGGACATCAGTTATTAGACTGAGAAATTATAGTCTGGGATACTGAAGCTATTGGGTGTTTACAGATATAGGGGAGTAGAAAACAGAGGACTAGGAACAAGAGACTTTAAAAGGGAAAATTACTCAAGAATGATGCTAGGCTCCTTAGGCAGTGAGATTGTCTCCTCTCAAAGATGAAAGTGGTGATTCAAATGTATGATTGGCTGTTTTAGCTAGATCTTCTAGCAGAGTGAGGTCAGGGAAGATAAAAACAGAATACAAGGTCAACAATGAAACATGGCTACTTTTAGCTATTTAATTCTAATCTTTATTAACAAGAGTAAATGAATAGAAACGTATTATTAAGAGTAAAATAGGTAATCAACACTATATTTGCACTGCCAACTGCACACCAAGAATGTCATGTTATGTTCTCAGCATGCATGTTAAAATGGAAAAAGATGCATGAACATACTGAATGGATTAATAGTCAGAATTCAAGATAACCTCAAACTATGATATGTAAATGCAAGGTTATTTTTAGTCAGAAAGGAGAAAATATGAATCATTATAGCACTACCTAAATGTAGAAGTGAACTAAATCGAGAATGCATGAAGTTGAAGAGAATTTATAGTCTATCTAAATACAAAGACCTTTTCACTTTTCTTCAGTAGTAGAGTTGCCCAAACAAAAATAAAATGATCTGTTAAATGTATACTTTATGAAACATGCTCATTGGTGAAATATTTTGTTCAGTATAAGTAAGAAAGAGATTAAAATTATTAACTCAGTGATATATCTATCTTTCAAAATCAATTCTTTTATTAAAAACAATTAAAATTTTCCCCTAGTTGTCCTAGATCTTAGGATTTCTTACCTTTTTTTCACTACTATAAATATTACTTTTTTAAACTTATATATTCAAAGAGCTGTTACTGGTGAGTGGGAACAAAACTGGTTTTCACACATTGATGTAATATCCAGCCACACTGAATATAGATAGATAGATAGATAGATAGATAGATAGATAGATAGATAGATAGATAGATATAGATAGATAGATATAGATATAGATATAGATATAGATATAGATATAGATATAGATATAGATATAGATATAGATATAGATATAGATATAGATAGATAGATATTCAAACCAGGTTAGATATGCATGCTAATTTTAACTTTTTAAAAGAGTAAAAAGAAATACAAAATACACTATGAACATTTACCTATAAAACTCCAAGATGTTACTAAAAATAAACCTCTTAAACTTTAACTTAGAACTTGTCCACAAAAGTTTTTCTAAAATCCTAGAATATTATTTAAGACATGCTGCTTAGGGACTTAGGAGTATCAAACACTGAAAGGAGTATGTCTGTTGAAATTATGAATGTGTAAAATTTAGGAGCCTTTATAACTGTGCTGTTATATTTGTTTGTTTGTTTTCCCTGCCTCTTTCTTTGAGGTTGCCAGTGAAATCTTTACAAATGAAGAGCACTTTGTGTTTCTTTTCTCAGGCATCAATAAGCATTGGGAATATAGGGATCCATTTCACACCAGGCATGGAGAAGATTCAAAAACAACAAAGACGAAATGAAAGGTGCTGGCTTTTAAAGGAGGCAGAGTGGCAGAGTTTCCCTGAGTCGGCTGGGAGGAAGACAGGAAAAATATGGGGAGACCATTTGCAGAATTCTTTTCAGGCTCTTTCTTCTCTGCTTGGAGTCTAGGAGAGGGAGAAACCCATTCCAGCACCACCTTGCACAATTTAACAACTTGACTAACACCCTTGTGGGAACCAAGTCACTGAATCCTGCCACACTTCACCCAGATTGCATAAAAAATAAACCCGCTTAATGCTAAGGGGCAATGCCCTTACATTTCCCTGAAGTCCACTGTCTGATGTGGAGGACTGGGAAGCACAGTCCTCATTGCCCGAGGAGGCCCTTGGTTTGAGGGAAGGTTGATCTTCCCAAGGTTTAATTAAGTATTTCACGGTGACATTCCCATTTTCATCTTTGCACCAGGCTTTCCTGACAGTGCTCTGGATTAGATATTTGCTCAGAAACCAATTTTTAATTTTAGCGTTGTTTGGCATCTGGAAAGCTGGGAGCCTTCCAAACTAGCAAGTCACGATTTATTTCTGTTGAAAGTCCTTCCTTTACGTTTTCCTGTCCTCTCACATTTTATAATAGCCAGCAGGAGTAACCACGGAACACTTGCAACAACACCCTGGCCGGAAATCTCCTCAGCTAAATCACCAAGTAAATTAGGTACATTTTCTACCTTCTACATTTGCACAGGTAGCAGTGCTGCCTGCCCCTTGTAGCTCTAAATTAACAAGCCCACACGCTGTCATTTCAAATCATAGCTCCATTCATCGCATACAAGAGAGGTTTTAGCCTCTAAAACAGCACATTAAATTTTCGGTACTATCTCATCCGCCAGGATCTCAATTCTCAATTCATACTGCCATTTTTCCATCAATGGCAATACGGAAGGAGGAGATGAGGATAGGGAAGGGAGGAGATGGTGGGAAGGAGGAGGTTGGGGAGCAGCAGACCAGGTAGATGGACAATAAGTGGAGGAAAATAATCATTAAAAAAACTCTATGCTTAGCATAATGTTTACTAGGGCCAGTTCAGACCTAGAATAAATACATGATTTTACTCATTAAGATCCTGTTTTGTGTCTCAGCTCCACATCTGGCATTATAACTATATGAGTTTAAGAACATCCATTTACTTCTCTGGGTCTCCAGTTTATCTTCAGAGGAATGAGGGCCTTTGATGTCACTTTGGTTCTAAAATCTTGAGCTTGTACTGCCATTGAAATACTTGTGCAAAGAAGAGGGTGAAACCGGAAAACCAATGGGCCTGGGCTGCTTGTCACTACTTGAGCCGATTCAGCAGAGACAGGGTTGAGCATTTATATGAGAATTTGTTCCAATAATGCTGGCAGTATGGAAGAGCAGCAGGTCATCCAGGAAAATCTGTTCTGCACACCCCCTCCTCACAAGCCAGCTGCTTATTTGGGGTACATGGACAAAAATTACATTGGGAAGTGGGTAAAGGGAATAAATATGGGTATGCAAAACTAAAAATGGGTTCTACAGGCATGGGGAAGTGGGCAAAAGGAATAAGAATGGGTGTAACTGTTACAGATTACAGGCAATGTGGGCTGGGGATTTGCAAAGGGCAGGGGGCATCCTGGACTCCATTGTTTCCTTTCTGCAAAAAGACTGTTAGTCCTTCCATGATAATAGGCAGCTCCCAGATGGGAAGGATGGGCTGAGTTTCCAGATGAGTTCCCGGGTCCTGCTTGCAACTCCCAGCCAGGTTAGAATGTGCATTCTTTAATCAGAACAAAACAATCTACGGTTAATAGGGCATGACTGATATTCTTATTTTATTATAACTACTGTTATCTAGTTCCCAATATTCTATTTCTGCCCCTAGCAACAAGAGCATGCATTCCTCCGCACCCTCAATGTCTGAGGGTGATTGCTGCCAGAGAACTGCTGCACAAATCACAAATGTGTCTCCTATGTTAACATGCAGGGAGCCACCAGGTACTGGTGCTGACACTGTTTTCCTTGTTTGTCCAAATAGAACTGTATCAACTTTGACTGTTCACTTTCACCTGCTACCAAGTAAATTTGAAGATCTAATTGGCTTTATTAAGCAACTCATGAGTCAGGCAGCATTCTATCTGGCAATTAGAAGGGACGCTCTGAAGGCTTGTACAAAATAGAAGGGTTTTATAGAAAGAAGGTGGAGCAAAGGAGCTATTAACAACAACTACAACAACAACAACAACAACAACAACAACAACAACAAAAAAGATTATTTTCAGCCCTGGCTGGTTTGGCTTATTGGCTAAAGGATCAGACTGCAGACTGAAGGGTCCCAGGTTCCATTCCAGTTAGGGGCACATGCCTGGGTTGCAGGCTCGATCCCCTATAGGGGGCGTGCAGGAGGCAGCCAATCAATGATTCTTTCTCAACATTGATGTTTCTCTCCTTCTCCCTTCCTCTCTGAAATCCATAAAAATATATTTTTTAAAAAGACTATATTTAGACCAGGACATCTTCTTTTGTGGGGAAGGGAACAGCAGGAACAGCAAAGGATTTTATCATGTTGATTACCTCTTCTTTCTATGGGGGGAATGGAAAGGGCCCTCGTGACAGATAATCTCATTGGTGTTGACCAGAAAAATCCACAGGATGATTAAAATTATATTTCTAAGAGAGTTGAAAAGTAATTAGGTCAGGTATTCAATCTAAGTTTGGTATCATGGACTCTTAGCACAGTGTTGCCATTTGGGATCTATGGTTTTCTCTTTAACATACCAGAATCAAATCTGCCTCCTTGTTGTCCCCTGCTGGTTGGTAACAGATTGCTCAGTATTGAACATATCTTCTAACACTTGGAAGACAAAAGGAAATTCTGTCCTACACCATGTGACACATATCCTACTAGAGTCTAACATCATTGAATATTTGTTGAAGAAGTAAAAAAAGAAAAGTGGTGAACGTAAGGCTGTATTATCAATACTGTTTTTATCTTTGCAGAGAAAGAAACATTGAAAATGTTGTAAATCAATGAAAACCATCCTGGGAAACCACAACAAAGGAAAGTCCATACAGCAAATTGCAGTATCTCAGAGATGGAAAGAAGAAAATAGATACTGAAGTAAGTTATCGTTACAGAAACCTCTTAAGTATTAAATACACATGCAAGGGATTATCTCTCAACTCATAAAAGCACTTTCCATTCAATTGGCATCTATGACAAATTTATTTATATCATTAGCTTTATCCTGAAATATCATATCTGTCCAAATAGATTTTTAAGTATCTTAAGGAAGTTTATTTTATATACTCAATCCATATGTGTCCCTTCAATTACTTTTAATAATTATAGTTCATGAATTACTATCTGATGTGTAGTGTAAAAGTCAAAAATAAATATCTAGGTTTCTAATTTCAAGAAGCTTACAGCCAATTGAAAGAGTGTTGTGTTAGTGTATAAAGTTATGTGTCACAGTAGTTTATCCATTGAACCTGGGTCCTGGGTGAATTATTGGCTTCTTGTTCAGTGGTTTCATCATCTATTAAAAAAAAAAAAAAAAAAAAAAAAAGGTCTTGCAATACATACCTCAAAGCTATGAAGATGAAAAGTATCTGTAAACGAAAATCTGGGATTCTACTGCCTGCCATGATGAAAACCAAACTCTTGAATCAGGTGCTGGTAAAAGTTTATTCGAGAGCAGGCATCTCAAGAAGGTGAGGGACTTTTCTCACTCCTCAAAAACCCACCTTAAAAGATCTCCGTGCAAACAGAGGTTTTTATAAGGAAGAAGGGGGAAATTAGAACAAAAAGGGGGAAGGGTGTGGGCAATCCACCTTTCCCAGGAGTAAAGAGAGGGTGTGATGGTGCTGAGGCAGTGTCCCTTCCCAAGGTTTTTCCTCCCCGTTTCAGCATTATCTCTCTCTCTTCAAATCTGCCGTTTTAGTGCGGACACCAGTGAATGATTCTTTATGGCTGGCTCAAGGCAGGCATTCTCTTCTCCCTTGGAACAGCCTTCTTTTAAACTGGGGGGTGGGGGTGGGGTGGAATGGCTAGACAAGAAAGAATAACACAGAATTTTATTTACTCACTCTTAAGATACCAGAAGGTCGGCTGCAGCCTTAAAACAGATAGAATGCATAGCTTTTTTTTATTGCTTAATTGGATTGCTGATTTGTGGTTACACAAAAACATATGATGTATCTACAATATATTTGGCAGTCAACAATCATGGGATTCCAGCTTGTCTTCCCTAAAAACATGAGAATTGCTTGTTTAACAAGCCTTTATATAACATACTCAGTGCCAGTAGATGTTATGAAAGCTTCATAAATATCAACTCATTTAATTATTACAACTACCCTCTGAAGAAAGCACTATCGCTACCCCATCTTTCTGAAGAGGACATTTAGGCCCAGCTACATTACCAAGTTGCAAAGCTGGGAATTAACACTGGTAAACCTGAGTTCAGCTTCTGTGTTCTGAACCACAGGTGTGCTACCTTGGTTTACAAAGCCAGGCATTTGTGAGAGGATAATCTCACAGCATAATCTGACTTCTGATGTGTAAGTGCACAATGAAAATTGATATTTGCATTTTTAATTTATGTTGAGACTGAACATTTTTCATTTACTTTGTATTGCACATCTCTAAATTTTCTTTTTCTACTAATTAAATAATCTATTGTTGACCTGCTGTAAATATTCTCCACTTACTAAAAGTAATAAATTTTGACTGTCAGAACTTGCAAATATATGTTTTCATTTAGACGTTCAACAAATACTTATCAAACGTTTAGTGATAAAGTAGAAGTATGTTTTGCCCTCTGAGGGATTAAAGTAAACCTAAAGGCACAGACATTTAAACAAATTCACATGTTAAAGGGACTATCGGTTTGATCCTTTGAATCTTCTTTTCTCTGTTTACTTCTGTGAAACATTACAATATACTTAACATCTAACTCCTTATTTATAAAATTAAGGTAACATTGCTACCTACCACATAGGGTTATATAGAGAACTCATTGAGTATGCCACATAAAGTGCCTAACAAAAAAACAGGTTATAATGAATTTTAACAATGATTAGGCAATGTTTACAAATAAATGTAAGACTCAAGTAAATAATAAAAGGACTATAAATAGAGGTATAAATAAGAATATGACATTAGTCAAATGGACTTGTGATTACTCACACTACAAGAAGTTTAATGAAAGATGTTCCATGAATGTTGGAGCTTGTAGGCTGAATCAACTTTTATCCACCAGAAATTTATGTGAGGAAAGAGATTCTAGGCTGAAGAAGGGCAAGAATGAGAAATAGTAATTTTAGTACCTGAAATATGGGCCATTTAAAAGGGAAGGAGGACAGAGCAAAACATCAAAATGTATTGTGATATTATATTAAGAAATAAAAATATATACATTTTATACTTATATTTATTGTACAAGTTGAAATATTAACCTCTGAGAAGTTGAGTTTTTCTGTTGGTGATTCTGTTCTTGTGAGTTTAAAACTGGCACATTCTTTAATAATCTTTTATAATTATAATTGTTTATTTGAAGAGAACCAGAGTGATAGAGGTATAACTTTAGGGAGATCAATACCTGAAGTCATTAAACCGGTTATTAAAATGTGTTGAAAGGAGTTTTAGGTATAAAACAGGCAGGTTTAGGGCGTTTTAGGAATAAAGAGGGTCCATGGGAAAGGAATGCATAGGTGAGGGCTTGGAGCTGCCAGAAGGATACATTCACAGAGAGAGAGAAAAAAAAGATGCCACAGGATAAGGGGAGAGGAAGACATCCATTCACAGAAGATAAGGAAAAGTCACAGGGTATGAGAGAAAGAGGAAAACAAATTTTCACAGGAGATAAGAGAAATGTTACAGGATAAGGGGGGTAGAAAGAGGAAGACACTCTGTGGGAGTTGGGCTCTGAAGCTGATAGTCTGCAAGAAGAGTGACCAATTAGAAGGGAGCACGAAGAGACAAAGAACTACAGCCTTTATAAACCTTAGCAAAAAAGAGCTTGGTGGGTTACCCCCTTTGAATTCCCTCCCTCTGTGGGAGTTTGTATTTGCTTCCAATAAATTTCCACCCTTTTCATCTACCACCTTTTGTCCATGGCTTCATTCTTCGAATCCATCTGGACAAGGACCTGGAAGAGAAATCGCCCTTGCATCCTGCTCAGGAAAACAACCTGAATCAGTGTCACTAGCTATGAGAACAATAAGACAGACAATATCAATGTCACCCCATGGGTATACCTCCCACCTGTTCTAATGAGCTCTGGGGAAGAATGAACATGCAAATACTTCAACAGCTACCTCTATGTCAAGGCCATAAACTCTCACAGTATTTGGTTCATTTCATTACCACTTTTAATAGAAAAGTGATAATATTTTGAACCGCTCAGGGTTAGGGTGTTAGAATTTTATTCTTATTTCCATGATGACCATTTTCAGAAGAGGCTCAGTGATTTGTCCGAAGTCATGCAGCTAGTAAGTGATAGAACTCAAACTTGTTTTGATTTTCTTCCCCACTACGTCACAATGCTTGAGTGTGTGCACATGTATATCCATGCACACACAGGCACCATGACTTAATAAGAATAAAGTAATTGATACAATAAACAAAGCTTTGGAGTTCAGTAACCACAGAGGTATGTACTAATACCATCAACTCATCCCAGATAATGAGTCAGGGATTATACTAATTCCTACTCCCCTCATTTCTCCTATACCCTCCCATCTTCAATTACTTAGTCTATAAACTGATTTCTTTTAGCCCAATTATAGCCCATAAGATTGTCTGTAATAGAGAAACATTTGAATTTTCTAAATTTCTGCAGAACATAACTCTCAAATATAAGAAAACTGCAATGATGACTTAGAAGGATCATAGGTTATAATGAATACAACTTGGTGAATACATTTTATTAGATTCATTGAAATAAAATATACCCACAATAAAAATTACCAACTTTATTTTTATTAAATTTATTAGGGTGACATTGGTTAGTAAGATTATATAGGTTTCAAGTGAACATTTCTATGATAACTATCTGTATATTGCATTGTGTGCCCAACACCCAAAGTCAAATAATCTTCCATCACCATATATTTGACCCAACCTCCTTCTCTCTGGTAACCACCGTACTGTTGTCTGTGTCTATGAGTTTTGTTTGTTTGCTTTCTTGTTTGTTCATTTGTTGCTTTCAGTTTTATATCCCACACGTAAGTGAAATCATATGGTTCTTAACTTTTTCTGTCTGACATATTTTGCTTAGCATGATAATTTCAAGGTCCATGCATGTTATCATAAATCTTCTTTATATAATCATCTAACAAAGGACACTTTGGTTGTTTCCATGTCTTGGTCACCATAAATAATGCTGCAGTGAACATAGGTGTGCATATATCTTTGTGAATAAATGTTTTCAAAATTTTTGGGGTAGATACCTAGAAGAGGGGTTGCTGGGTCATATGGTAATTCTATTCATAATTTTTTGAGGAACCTCCATGCTGTTTTCCATAGTGGCTTTACCTGTTTACATTCCGACCAGCAGTGAATGAGGGTTCCTTTTTCTCCACAACCTCTCCAACACTTGTTGTTACTTGTCTTGTTGATAATAGCCATGCTATCAGGTGTAAGGTGGTATCCTATATAATAAAAGGGTAATATGCAAATTGACCATCACTCCAACACACAAGATGGCCACCACAAGATGGCCGGTAGGGGAGGGCAGTTGTGGGCAATCAGGCCAGCAGGCGAGGGCAGTTGGAGGTGGCCAAGCTGGCAGGGGAGGGCAGTTAGGGGCAACTAAGCTGGCAGGGGAGGGCAGTTAGGGGCAATCGGGCTAGCAGGGAAGCAGTTAGACGTCGATCAGACTGGCAGGGGAGTGGTTAGGGGGTGATCAGGCTGGCAGGCAGAAGTGGTTAAGGGCAATCAGGCAGGCAGGTAGGCAGGCAAGCAGTTGAGAGCCAGCAGTCCTGGATTGTGAGAGGGATGTCCAACTGCCCTCCAGTCCCTAAATGGGCAGTCAGACATCCCTCGATGGGTCCAAGATTGGAGAGGGCTGAGGGACACACACACACCCCTGTGCATGAATTTCGTGCACTGGGCCTCTAGTTTTATTATCGTTTTGATTTTCATTTCCCTAATAGTCAGTAAAGTTGAGCATCTTTTCATATACCTGTTGACTGAAAATGACCAACTTTAAATGCACAACCTGATGAATTTTCCAAATGTATATAGTCATTTAACTACCACCATAATCATGATATTGAACTTTTCCTTCTCATCCAAAAATTCCTTCAGTCCCTTTTGAGGCCAATCCAGGCCACTGTTTTGCTTTCAGTCACTAGTTTTGCCTTTTCTAGAATGATATATGAATGGAATCATATGTCTGATCACATCAATGATATTTGAATGTTTATTAAATTTAGAACCCAGATGAGTGCAAATTCCTGAGGCTTATTTAATAGAATGGGTAACCTTATTGCACCAAGGAGCAATTTACCCAGCAATTATATCTTCTTTGTGAATATTTTCAATGTGCTATGTGAAATACAGCCTGGCTTTACATAGTAATTTTCCCGCAGCTCTGGAAGTTCGTGAGATAAAGGAATTCTAATGGTGACTAGAGTACATTGTTGGTTTTGACAAAATCTCACTTAAGCTTTTAATGATAATACAAATATTCACTATCCATGTTAATGCAAAGGAAATCAAAGGTGTTTATTTGGACAATTACAAAACTATTTTTGCTCTTGTTTGAGAAATCGTAGGAAAATTATATTACACAAATATCTATAGGGCTGTTCAAATTCTCTTACATACTGAAATTTTATCAATTATTGTTTAAATTTTTCCCATCCATGCCTCAAAAATCTTTGTTTTACAAAACATTTGATTTCATTTGCTGTATTTTTTATTTTTGTTTCTTATTCTTTATTCATAATGGAAATAACATTTTATGACATACTGCCTTGGGCTATGATCATAACCATGAAGACAGTCCTAACAGAGGCCAAGGAAACCAGAAGGGGGCATCTGAGTAAATGGACTGGAAGGGAACAGATTCAACTACAGCCTGCGTTTTCTCCCTGTCCGAACCCATTCCCTCCACAACTGAGGACAACCCAAAATCTCTCTATTCACTGCCCACAAACAGAAGATCTAAATTTCTGAGCCTAAACTTAGGTTAACCTTCTCTCAGTCACAGGAAAAGGAGGCTGAGGGGGTTAAATTAGAACCTCCTCAGGATGTGTCCAACTAATCAGCAGACAATCCAGAGTTAATGACATAAAACTGTTTCACTGTGGCTCTGAACTTAAGGCCCCCTTCCCCTTTTGAGTTTAAGACCTTGACATTCTCACCTTTATTATTCACATATTGCTTCAGTTCTTAATTTATTTATGCATCATACTAACCACTGGGAAGTCAGTCAATGTCGTAAGTGTTTCCCTCCACGTCCTGCGTGGTTCAGGGTTCAGGTCTGGAAGAGGAGCAGCACAACAAATGAACAAGAAAAGACACAAGATAATTTGGGAATATTGGGGGACCAGGCCAGTGAGTCCAACTCAAGAGGAAGGACTTCCACTGTGCTCAGGCCTCACCAAGCGTTTTATAGTGAGAGGTAAACAAGGTAGTGGTTACCAAAGTTACACTGTTCTTGTGAGTTTCACTTGTTTTTGTTCTTGTGAGTTCCACTTGTTTACACCATGGTTATACTTCCTGCACTTCCTCAGCCCATTAGCTTCCCAGATAAGATCTAGGGAGTGTTATAAGGTCAAGTCTAATTATGCTAAGAGGACTGTGCCCTCTAAGCTAGGACTTGTTTGTGACTTTGCCAGCAGATCAGTCCGAGGCTTAACCCTATCAGTTTCCCACAAGTCAAGATAACTACAAAACAGCATTCCTATCCTAATGGACCTCACAGGAAGACAAAACATTTTGCTAACTAGTGTTCTATAATAGTGACATGTATATACCTATGAATAAGAAGAATAGATTACTCATTTCCTCTGGGTGGGTCAAAGAATGCTCCAGGCCCTAGCTGGTTGGGCTCAATGAATAGAGCATCAGTCTGCAGATGGAAGGGTCCCAGGTTTGATTCCAGTCAAGGGCATATGCCTGGGTTGCAGGCTGGATCCCCAATAGGGGGTGTGCAGGAGGCAGCCGATCAGATTCTCTCTCATCTTTGATATCTCTCTCTCTCTCTCTCTCTCTCTCTCTCTCTCTCTCCTTTCCTCTTCCTCTCTGAAATAAAAATGTTAAAAAAAAGAATGCTCCAGATTAGATGTGACATTAAATTAATCATCACATTTGGGGAGGTAACTGAAATAAGTGCATTTTTTTTTATTATTCTGTTAACTCTGGTCCTGCTGAGGAAACTGGCTTGTGTGCCTTTTTTCTCAATAGTCCCTCCAGCTTCATTTTCATGAGCTTTCTCATCCTGAACCCCACAGTTTGCCAGTGATATCATTTCCTCTTGCTTTTATTCGCTAACGAGGTCGAGGTCTGTATTTGCATTGTCTATTCCATCTACCTAATGTTAACATCCTGCAGCGGAGGGTTCTCATTAAGGGCTATTCATGATTTGGCTACAATTTTTCTTCTCTCCTCCCCTCCCCCACAACTATCTTTTTAACACACAGTGTTATTAAGATACAACTGAATTGTGTCCCACTCTCTTATAGAACAGACTGGAAACTAAATTCACATGTGTCCCCAGATATTCTTAATTTCTAGGACAAGTTCTTAAAATAATCCAAAACTGGTCTAAGATGAACAGGAAAACAAGTAGAGCACCTAAAATAATAAATAAGGCAAAACAAGATTTTTGTTGACATATCATCATCACTGTGATCAAAAGGTTTTTGGAATGCTATTAGCATCTTTACATTACAACAAAGATATGGATATAAAACAATACAGATTTAAGAAAGCTACAAGCAAGGTTAGTAACTATGTTAGTAAAATAAGATTGCATAATCATGAAATATGTAAATAGTTGATACTAATATTTTAGGTGTGAATAGGTGTTTAGTGAATTTTAAGAATAAAAATTGTTGCGGTCCTCTATAAAAGGAAAATAGGTCAACTCTAGGCTGGTATGTAATGCACTAACTTGCTACACCCATTCCTAAAACCTAAACTATCAAATGCACAGGCTGGCTTGTGCCTTGAAGTCACTATCATTTTAGTTTGCCAACTAATTAGTGTTCTCTCCTCCAACCATGTATATATGCGATAAGGGGAAACTAACATTGACTGAGACTATCCTTCAATCTAGTGTTGTGCTCATCGAAACAAGATATCCTTTGAAATTCAAGTTAAATTGACTGAAAATCCATGTCAAGTCCCTAAGGAACTCTACCTGCCTTCCTAATGGGAAATAGAGGTGGGGTGGGTGGAGAGGACTATTAGAGTGTTTAAAAGCCTTCTCACTGTAATCCCTTGCGATAGACTTGGGAACTGGCCTCTCTTTTGGTCCAGTGTGGGGTTTAATCTGTGTCCTGGACAGGTGCTTTCCCACAAGATGAATCTCGTTTAGAAAATATATTTCTATTTTAAGGTCCTGTATTCTGGTGTCCATTCTTTGTGTTATAAACCTGGAATAGCAGTGTGGTGTTTTGCATTCTGAAGCAATGCTGGTGATTTGCTTCAATATCTAGCAGACTTTTCTGGAGTAAGAAATCAACTTCTTGTATGTTAATTAACCAATAATCAACTTCTTTTTTTCCCCCCCATAGAAAACGTTTTCTTTATTTCAAAACAGTAACCTCCTTATATTGGAGCACTGGCGAAAATTCAATACTGATACAAATGTAAGTTTCTTAGGAGGTTAGGAGGTCAAAATATGTGTGTCAGGTGAACTTTATGAATTTCTTTTAAGGGCAGAATTTTTAAAACATATAAAACAATTAGAAACAATGTACATCAACAGCATGTGTAAAACAAGCCCCAGTTCAGATTTAAGCTGAATAACCAAACCATGTAAATTGCCTCAACTAATATTTGCTAACATCTAAAACATGGCATATATTTTCAATAATTTAAAAGTTAGTTAGGGTGTATCTACTCTTCTCATCTACCATTCCCTAGAGGAAATACAACTTTTAAAATAATAAATCCCATTATGTACTCATGGTAAGAGATTCTGGCATTAACTACAGCTGAGTTCAACAGAAATAAAAAAAAAATCATGAAGATTTATTAAGTATTTAAAAATGATCACTTGTAGCAATTCATTAGAAGCCCTAGATGAGAAAGGCAGTTCTCCACTTTCTAATAACAGCTAAGGTTTATGTTGCATAATATAATTCAACAGAACAGCATTCTGACCAATGATGAACACATTATAAAACATGTTTTTGCCTATTCAGTGATCAACTGAGAAATAAACTAAACAATATTAGAATTACCTGTTTGTTTATCTGTCTCCTCCATTAAGTTATGAACTCTCCATTATCATTTCAGATTTTTGCAGCATGTGATTATATATTTCAAGGGGTAATCTTTGGGCTATTATATATCTCAATATACTTTTTTAAAAAGAATGTTACATTTTGTCTAGCGTTTAATTTGTGTCTCCAAAACTACTTGCATAGCTCCAATGGAAAATGGGTGCTTAATATATATTAGTAGACCTGACTTGAATAATGAGCTATGTTATAATAGGGTTGTATTATATCAATAATTAAAGTTTAGTCAAATCCTGTGACAAAGAGCAAGGCTTAATTCACCCTAGAAAGGGCACAAAGCTCTTGATAATGACAAGATTAAAGACCTATTAATATTTCAGGAAAAGTATGATCATTAACATTTATCTATTATGCCTGCTATTTTTAATGCTATGTCACTTTATGACTTAATATGTTAGCTATGTGAAATTCAATTTCCCACTTATTTGATGTTTATTTGTTGGATGCCTATTGGCTATAAATAAAAGCAACTTTGAAGTTTTGGGGACACATCATTCCTTCTCTGAAATAGTATAGTACTGTAGAGAAATTAAGTTAAACTACAAGGCGTCTATACATTAAACAAAATTTGTATGTAGCTCAGGGGAATAAAACTGAGTTAAGGAATGACACAGTACACTTGGCAAAAAATAGTCAAATAGGAAAAAATTATGTCTCTTAAAAAGAAATATCTAAAATAATTATAATCATGGATGAAATGATAAGTGAACTCATAGAAATAACAGATGTTCAAAATACGTTGAACCAAGTCATTAAAGCAGATGACCTATATGACAAAACATGTTTTCTTGATTTCTCACAACAGGATACTACCTGCTTTCTTGTAAGTGAATAAAATGTAATTTATAGACTTGAACATCCATTTGCAGAGAAACTGCTATGGTGAGAATATACTTTCATCAAGAATAGAGTGATAATTATATTATTAAGCAGGCACGAGATTGTTTTCACCCTTGGTATCTCTCACTCTATAATCTGCACTCACTTTGCTCTTCAATGACTCATATTTCTTCAAAGCTACCAATTGTCAAACCCCACACTCAAAAGAACACTTCAAATTAGATCTTACATAAGCTAATTGAGGGAAATACTGTCCAAAGGAAAAATATATTATTGAGCATTTAAGTTTATTAAAACCCCTCATCTGCTTGATTTCTCTTCTACAAGTGCATTTATTAAATTGCAGGGCCAAAAATATAAGGCCTTTGGGTAAATATTTGGTCATATGTTGGACCTCAGAAATAATTTTGCCTTTTACTTTTTTATTTCAGTATAGTCTTTATATGATACAAAGCATTCTTGGACAGTAGCATGTAATAAGTTCACTATACAATTAGTATTTGTAATTTCTAGCTCAAGAAAACAATCATTCTCAGATATCTATAACACATCATCAAGGTGGGCCCAGTTTTTGACACTTGCATATATTTTGGTAGGTCGGTGTGAAATATTACCATAATCAAGAGAAAGTCGTAGTGCCCAGCATGCTGGCTATAAATTGCTAATTTAGCAAAAGCCATTATCATTATCTCTCAAAGACTTCTCTGTGTGTGGCCCCGAGCTAGGTGCTCTATATCTGTCTTCCCAGACAAATTCCTTTATATAACTTCAGTACCAGCCCCACAGTTAGGTCCCCATATGGTTAAAGAGAAGCAGCACACGGTAGCCAAGTTAGCCAGGTCAGAATAGAATACATTGTAGAAAATGCATGGAATAAGCATGTAAGGGGCTGGGCAAAAGTAGGTTTACAGTTGTGAGAATGCGAAATAGAGTTTATTCTTGTATTATTACTTATGAATTATTGCATTGTTTTCCACAAGAACTACTGTAAACCTACTTTTGCCCACCCCTGTATATGGACAAACATGAAGCTAATTAAAACATTGATATATACATAAGCATTTCACATATGTCCAGTGAGTTAAATAATAAAACTAAAATATGAGATAGTAGGTATACTATATAAATCTTTTAGATGCATTCATGCTCATTTAATCTAACATTTCCCAATGATGCTTTGTTGATCAGTTTCTTCATGACATAACTCCACTCTTCCTTTACTTAATCTATTATCAATGTATCATACTAATTCAAAAGGAATTTCACTTGGTTTCCTAGAATTTACAAAGTTCTACTACTCAAATAAAAAAAGAATAGGATTTGGAGTCAGATGACCTGGATGAGAACACATCGTCTGTTGCTGTGTGAATCCTGGAATGTATATTCACATTCTCTGAGCTGCTCTTCCCTCATCTGTTACATTGACCTAATAATAATGTTTGTAGTGTTGTTGGAAAGATTCGGTGAAGTTACACCTGTAGAATTTCTCAGGACAGAAGTGGCTATTGTTACTACAGGCCATTTTAAAAGTCCAACTGTTAAAATAAAAGGCAATTATATTGTTGGTTTTGCACCCTGATGAGGCTTTGAGTGCTTTAGTCTAATTCCTGGAAAAGAAGAAAAAGTGTAAGGGCAGTGGCTATTCTATTCTCACCTTGGTGCCCCTGGCTGTTCCCTTCCAGGGGATGGTCTGTCTGCCCATTTACCTCCACCACCCCGTTATGTCCAAGTACATTGCATCCCTTTTCCTCACCACTCAGCTAGAGCTTTCTCTTAACGGTACTTACAATGAATTTTCTGACTCAATGGACTCACTGCTTCTAGATATGATCTTGAAACAGGCAAAAGTGGATAAATAGCAAGAAAGAGTCAAAATGAATATTCACCAAAAGATAAGTAATAAAACAAGAAATTTAATTATTGTAAATAAATCAGAAAGAACTTGGTGAGAAGAAAATCTTTGCGGGTTTTATACATACTTATTATAGGATGGTAGGGATATATCCATAACGAGAGTATACGTGCTATGCATATACACCATATGCATGTACAGTAGTTTCTGCTGGCTAAATTTCCCATTAAAATGAGATGTGTATGAATTTTTGAATAAGTGACTGATGTATAACTCCCCTTTTACCTCAGAAATTTATTAATCTATCCAAAGCATCAATAGGCAATTAAATCAGAGGTTTTCAAGTTTTTTAAAGATGTATTCAGAAAGAACTAAATCGTATTCAAATAATCATTCTGATAATTTTTGCAGAACAGAGCATATTATGGAAAAATATACTAGCTATTAAAATACAATTTTGAGTTAATAACATTTTTTTAAGGAACTAATTGCTATCCAAGAAAGGATTATGGTACTTTTGTTTTTGTTTAGAATAATCTCACCTCATATATATTTTCCTAAATGTATTTTTATTCTGAAGAGAATATTTTATCTGATAAAGTTACTTTTTAATGCCTAGAGTTTGTTTAGAAATTAAAAATAGCTGTCACAGATTCCATCTTGAAGAGTGTAGAGATGTTGCTGGCTAGAACTGTATTTGACTTTTCTCAATGGTATGGAAAGAGTGAAAAAAAGAAAATTCAGTTAGAACCATAAAGCCTGGCCTATTTAGCCAAAACCTAAAATAAATTCGATAGAGCTGAAATTAGTGATTACAGTGAAAATCATTTAGTATATCTAAAAATATATATTGTGAAGAGGAGGAGGGATATAGGAATGGAAGGTTCCAGTAAGATTTGGTCCACAGAGAAGGACCAATATGACACTAATGAAGCTCAAGTCTCCTTTTGCTTATGGCCCCTTCTGAGCCCTGAGAAAGGCCTTAAGCAATGTGTTCAGAAAGTGAGAAGCATTTCAATAATGAATGTAAGAACTTAGAACAATCCACCCCCCCCCCAAAAAAAAAAAGCCTTCTTGGATCCTCATTTCACATTCCATCAAAACAGATTCAGACAAATCCTAGACTCAACTAAACAAAACACTCAGCTATGGATCAAACTACAGAATAATTTGAAGAAATTTTGAGTGTTTAATAAATCAGATGGGGAAGATCCAGCAAACTTCAAAGTAATTAAAAAAGAAATACAAAAGGAGATTGACCTATTTGGCACAATAGGCTGATGTTTTCCATAGACTATACCAAGCCCATCACAAAGGCAGTTGACAATGAGATCATAGGGAACATCCATCGTCAGCTTCCTAGCATAGTTACCCATCCTTTGGCAACCACTGTGCATATGTACTTGGGGCAGGACTGAGCCAACCTTAGCTGTAGAGGTAAGGGAAGAGGGGCTGATTGCCTTAAACTAGTCAATGAAGCCCATTCCCTGGTCTTAAAGTTGGTTCAAGGAAAATCCAGTAGCCAAAGGAAAACAGTAAGACGTGAGAAGATATTTACTAAGGTCTTCCAGGAAAGAGAAGTTCCCTCTTCTTTCCACAGAAGGTGTTTGGGGAGATGCTCTCTCCTCTTCTGAACTATATGATGTGAGAATTGAGGTCTGGAACTCTTGAAGCCATTTTGCTGTTTCATGAAAAGTGACGAGAAGGGAGTGTGGTGGAGGATTGTGCAATCCCCGCACAGAGAGAATGAAATTAACATTAAGTGAGGCAGAGGGAAGAGTTTCGATGAATCATGCATGGTCTTGGGTGTGTTTTTTAAGTTATTACATAAATGCTCTCTTCATGCCAGATTTTTCAGTTCAAACCCAGCAAATTAACTTTGTTGTTTAAAACAGTCCAAGTTGGGTTTTGCATACTCACAACACAAGACATTCCAAATGATGCATTTTTAAATTTATATTTTCCAAGGCAAATTTTTGGATTTCAAGCAGGTTTTCCAAGTCATTCACAGACAGTCTCCAAAATACAAAAGTTCCCAGTAACACATCAGGAAGTAATTCCTCACTGTATAAATAATTCATGATGGGACTCCACTGAATATATCCACCCTAATGCTCTTAAGATGGAAACTGACTTATAAACAATTTATGTTCTTCTAACGTGAAAGGAATAGCCTTCAACTTTTTAGGATTTCACAGTTTGTAAAGCTGCTTTATGTGTATTATCTCATTCAGTCTAGGAAACCAAAAGAAGCTTATGTTGGCCAACATCCCAGGAATATGCTTTTAGAAAGAGTTGATGTCTATCTCAATCCATCTGACATTGATATTGATTCATTTTTTAGTTCTACATAATTGTGCAGGTGCCATAAACCCAGAATTACTGTAACGCACTACTCACATATTTATCATCTCATATGTCACAAAGCCAACCCACCACATTTTCTGGTTGATGGTCACTGGTTCAGTAGCCCTACTGCTGAGTGGGAAGCTCGTGGGCTTGTTGAGAGACAGACTGGGTTTGAAACTGCCCACATTTACTAAGTATAGAACGTTTGGAAAAGTGTCTTAAACACTTTGGGCCTCCAGTTTATCATGTGGAGGTGGGAATGATAAACATCCACATCACAGAGTTTTGAGCACAAAGCAAGATAATTCCTTTTATGTTCTTTTATTCTTCCTGTAACTTGTCTTAGCCCCTTCAATTCTTTTATAAAAATATGCAAATTTTCACCCTAGCCAGTTTGGCTCACTGGATAGAGCGTCGGCCTGGGGACTAAAGGGTCCCCGGTTCGATTCCGGTCAAGGGCATGTACCTTGGTTGCAGGCACATCCCCAGTAGGGAGTGTGCAGGAGGCAGCTGATTGATGCTTCTCTCTCATCGATGTTTATAACTCTCTATCCCTCTCCCTTCCTCTCTGTGGAAAATCAATAAAATATATTTTTTAAAAAAATATGCAAATTTTCAGACTTTTTCAATATGTGAGTTTGACCATTTCATTGCCATGCTTAAACTCTTCCAGCGATTATAGAATGAAGCCTGAACTTCATTTCAGGACTCCCAAGATTAGCCATAATCTGGCCCTGGAATGCCTTTTCACTTCCTGTCACTTGGCCACCCCTTAGAGCCCTGTGCTCCTGGGTGTAGATCTTGCGCTGAAGGTCCTAAATGTTCCCCTCAGCTTGACTAAACTTTATTAGGCTTGTTCCTACTCTAGGCCTTGACCTCTCCTTCCTTACAGCATTTACTTGAGAAAACGTCTAAATTCTTACTTAGCCTCTTTGTGATGTATGCAAGTCTTTTTAAAGCCTTTTTGCAAATTTTACAACTCAAACCTCTTTCTTAAAGACTTGGGAGCCATTTCTTTGAAGAGTAAGAATGCAAGTAGATAGAGCCCCCATCCCCCATCTCCCAGTTTCTGTTGAAGCATAGGAGCCTGACTTTGGTGGGTAATTGTTCCAAGTTATAAAACTACCTCCTGTTTGGGTGAAGCCAATTAGCAAACATAGATGGCCTCTGTTCTTCCTCTCACATAGTGCTTAAATAGCCTCCCACTCTATGTTTCAGCAGAGTTAAGTTCAGACAAAGGCTGAGCTTCTCTCCCTTATTGTGATAATCCTATCTAATAAAAGAGAAACATGGTAATTGGCATACAACCCCTACCCTTCCCATTGGCTAATCAGGGTGATATGCAAATTAACTGCCAGCCAAGATGGCGGCCGGCAGCAAGGCAGCTTAAACTGAACATGAGGCTTGCTTGCTTCAGTGACGGAGGACTGCAACGTTCCCCACCTGCCTTGCTGGCCTCTGAGCTTGTAGTTTAAGAAACATTGTAACAAATATAGAGGCTAAACAAAACCCCAGAAACCAGCTTTCAGCCGGCTGGGATCTCAGAGCTGGAGTTGATACAGAGTTTCGATTATAGAACCTAAACAAACCAGATACCTACTTTCAGCACCTGAGGCCTCAGAGCTGGAGCCAAGCCTCAGAGCTAAAGCTGGCCCAGAATTAAAAAAAAAAGAAAGAAAAAAAGGAGCAGTTGGGAGCTTCAGTCCCAGCCTGAAAACAGCCCTCAGCCCCTCACCCAGACTGGCCAGGCACCCCAGTGGGGACCCCCACACTGAAGGGTGTGTGACCAGCTGCAAACAGCCATCATCCCCTCATCTAGGCTGGCCAGGCACCCCAATGGGGACCCCCACCCTGATCCAGGACACCCTTCAGGGCAAACCAGCCAGCCCCCACCCATGCACGAGGCCTCTATTCTATATAGAAAAAGGGTAATATGCCTCCCAGCACTGGGATCAACGTGACAGGGGGCAGCGCCCAAACCCTCTGATCGCCCTGCGGCTCTGTGTGTGACAGGGGGCGGGGCCACAACCTCCCTATAGGCCCTGCTCTGTTAGTGACAGGAGAAGGCGCCCCAACCCTCTGATCGGCCCTGCTCTGTGCCTGATAGGGGGGAGCTCCCCAACCCCCTGATCGCCCTGCGGCTCTGTGTGTGACAGGGTGCGGCGCCCCAACCCTCCCACCCCACGGGCCCTGCTCTGTGTGTGACGGGGTAGAGCCATAACCTCCCCATCGGCCATGCCCTGAGTGTGAGAGTGGCGGTGCCCCAAACCCCTGATGGGCCCTGCTCTGTGCATGACAGGGGGCAGCGCCCCAACCCCGATTGGCCCTGCTCTGTGCGTGACAGGGGGTGGAGGCACAACCTCCCCATCGACCCTGCCTTGAGTGTGATGGGGGGCGGTGCCCCAACCCCCCAATCAGCCCTACCCTGATTGTGACTGAGGGTGGCATCGCAACCTCCGGATCTTCCCTGCTCTGTGCATGACAGGGGGCCGCGCCCCAACTCACCAATCGGCCCTGCTCTGAGCCCGACCAGAGGCTGCACCTAGGGATTGGGCCTGCCCTCTGCCACCCGGGAGCAGGCCTAAGCCAGCAGGTCGTTATCTCCCGAGGGGTCCCAGACTGCGAGATGGCACAGGCCAGGCTGAGGGACCCTCCCCTGCCCCCCCTGAGTGCACAAATTATTGTGCACCGGGCCTCTAGTCCTATATAATAAAACCCTAATATGCAAATCAACTGAATGGCAGAATGACTGGTCGCTATGACACACACTGACCACCAGGGGGCAGACGCTCAATGCAGGAGCTGCCCCCTGGTGGAGCCTCAGCCAGAAGCTCTGCTCACTGCTGGCAAGCGCAGCCGCAGTGGCAGGAGCCTTTCCCACCTCCGTGGCAGGTGGGACATCCCGCAAGGGGTCCTGGACTGGGAGAGGGTGCAGGCCGGGCTGAGGGACACACACACATTACCCCCCCCCCCCAGTGCACGAATGCCGTGCACTGGGCCTCTAGTCTTTTTTTTTTTAAATCTTTATTGTTCAGATTATTACATTTGTTCCTCTTTTTTCCCCCCATAACTCCCCTCCTCCCAGTTCCCGCCCACCCTCCGCCCTCACTCCCCACCCACTGTCCTCATCCATAGGTGCACGAGTTTTGTCCAGTCTCTTCCCGCATCTCCCACACCCCTTTCCCCCCCAAGAATAGTCAGTCCATTCCCTATCTATGTCCCTGATTCTATTCTAATCACCAGTTCATTCTGTTCATCAGATTATTTATTCACTTGATTCTTAGATTCACTTGTAGGTAGATGTATATTTGTTGTTCATAATTTGTATCTTTACCTTTCTCTTCTTCCTCTTCTTAAAGGATACCTTTCAGCATTTCATATAATACTGGTTTGGTGGTGATGAACTCCTTTAGCTTTTCCTTATCTGTGAAGCTCTTTATCTGACCTTCAATTCTAAATGATAGCTTTACTGGATAAAGTAATCTTGGTTGTAGGTTCTTGGTATTCATCACTTTGAATATTTCTTGCCACTCCCCTCTGGCCTGCAGAGTTTCTGTTGAGAAATCTGCTGACAGTCGTATGGGTATTCCCTTGTAGGTAACTGAGTTTCTTTCTCTTGCTGCTTTTAAGATTCTCTCTTTGTCTTTTGCTCTTGGCATTTTAATTATGATGTGTCTTGGTGTGATCCTCTTTGGATTCCTTTTGTTTGGGGTTCTTTGCGCTTCTTGGACCTGTAAGTCTATTTCTTTCACCAGGTGGGGGAAGTTTTCTGTCATTATTTCTTCAAATAGGTTTTCAATGTCTTGCTCTCTCTCATCTTCTGGCACCCCTAAAATTCTGATGTTGGTACGCTTGAAGCTGTCCCAGAGGCTCCTTACACTATCTTCGTATTTTCGGATTCTTTTTTCATTTTGCTTTTCCTGTTGGGTGTTTTTTGCTTCTTCGCATTTCAAATCTTTGACTTGATTCTTTCGCTCCTCTGGTCTGCTGTTGGGAGTCTATAATATTCTTTATTTCAGTCAGTGTATGCTTAATTTCTAGTTGGTTCTTTATCACAACATCGAGGGTCTCATTAGATTTCTTGAGGATCTCACTACATTTATCGGCAGTTTTTAGAAAATTATTGAAAGACCTTAAAAGTGTGGTTTTGAGCTCTATCTTCCATTTCTGACATTTGCGTCCTGTTTCTTTGTCTCTGCATATTTTTATGTTTTCTTGGTGCACCCCCTAGTTTTCTTTGTGCACAGTCTTGTTGTAGTTAACCCTTGATTGTTGTAGGTAATACTAGAGGGGATTTGACCTCCAGGCCAAGTGGCTGTGAGAATCAGCTGTGTTTACAGTGAGAGAATTTCTGTCCTCTAGGGAGGTGCTAATCTAGCGTTTGCCTGAGGCTATCCGGCAAATGGCTTTGTGCAGGGCTTGGGCGGGGCGTGTCCCAGGGGATCAACAGGGCGGGCCGAGCGAGCAGTTATGGCTGCTCTCAGTCCTGTCCCGGGGGCTCTGCCTCTCTGAGTCCCAGCAACCGCTGCAAACCTCAGAGAGAAAGCTGCCTTCGAGTTCCGACCGAAGCCAGACAGTCCCACTTCTCCCGTTTGAGTCTGGGTCCCTAGAGACTCGCCCAGATCTGGAGCTCAGAGTCTGAGGCTCCCTCCCGATTGAAACCAATAACCGAGCCCTCAGCCACCAGCCCTCTCTGCATGCACTCCGCACCTGAGTATTTCACTTCAGCACTGCGCCTCCTCTGAGTCTGGGTATGCTATTCTCTTTCCTCCTAGTTGTAGAAATTCCCCTCAGCCAGCTTTCCTGTGGTTCTGGATGATGTCCGTTCTGTCTTTTAGTTGTATTTTTCAAGTGGTTGTTCGAGGCAGCAATCTCCGGCATTAACCTATGCCGCCATCTTGGTTTTTCCCCCAGACCTCTAGTCTTAAATAAAGTCTCTCTTGCCTGCCTACCTTTACCTGATGCAACTTTTGCTTCAACATCCTCAAATTCATCATGTGGTTGTGCTCATGCTTATCTTAGCCCACCTTCTCTTACCAAAGAACAACATTCTCTCTCTCACCCACAGATGTTTATGCATTCTTATGTCAAAGAATTTGCCATGGGGTAATTTTGTGCTTGTTTCAACCTTCTACCCACTAGGACTAGGAGCCTCTTGAAGACAAGAAAGGGCTTTATTCCATTTTTTGTTTTTACAGGTTATCCCAGTATTAGGTCCTCAGTGTGCTCTCAACAAATGCTTGGTATCTATCGAGCAGAACAAACATCCTCCCATCACACCAAACAGACTTTTAGTCTCTTATTTTATTTAGCCTAAACAAGTCAATAAGAGTCCAAAAGGAAGTTAACTGTCAGAGGGTAAATCTCATAAATAAACCTGGAACACAATACTAGTATCGCTGCTCAGCAAAAATGATAAGAAAACTAAAACAATTTGCTTTTCCTCCAGAAAACAAACTGCCCTGTGCAAGGGCAGTGGTGGCAAAAACAAAGGTGATTACTTCTAAACCTTCAAAAATGCAGTTTCCTCCACATAAAATGGAACTTTCTCTTTGATATCTCCATATAGGTTAAGACCGTAACAGTTTTCCTTGGAATTTTTAAAACATAAATAAAGCAGACGTGGAAACATAATAATTATAAAAACAATATGAAGGGGGGTAAAGAATAGAAAATAAAGAATACTAAACACATGGGGCACTTATAGTTTTCTAGGAACTGTTCTTAGCCATTGCAATATGATCGTGGCACTAAGGGAATAAGCACAGAGAGGCTTGCAAACCTGCCTAGAGTCACTCAGCTCATGAGCATCACCCCAGATTCAGACCTGTCACCCTGACACCTGAGCCTGTGACCACACCCGCTGCATGATATTGAAGCAATATGCTCACTTATGGATACATTTAGAAATTGTAACTGAAATGACATTGTTAGTGGTAAACACTCTTGGATAGGCACTTACAACTTGTAATAAGCTTTATAGGAAATAATCATTGGTCTTGCACACACACAGCCCACAATGTTGGGAAAAGAACTGTGTAAAACTCCTTCCCATCTTAGCCTGCCCACCACACCTAGCCTGGAGAACATAGATTCTAAAAGAAAAAAAAAAGCAGAGTATACATAAAGTAAGTAAAAGTTATCACACTTGACTTTCATGCTCCCTAAAGTCTCTCAAAACTGAGTAAATATGGATACACTTTATTTTTTTATACAAAGCACCTGTAATTTTTAGCAAACGTGTTTTCAGATCAGCCAAAACAGAATATTTGTGCTCCAATTGAATATAGGTACATAGAATATTAATAGCAAAGAAAGTCAATTTTTTCCAAGAAAAGGGCAATTCTTCTTATACAGACTTCGTTCCAGTTGGAGAATGATTAAATCCTCAGAGGAAATGATTTTGTTTCTGTAGGGTGGCCTAGCATCTCGAATTGCTTGATATTAAATTACTCAGAGGTTCAATTGATCACTGTTTGTTAATGCACATTGAGCCAGCATGGGAAATTGGCAACTGAAAAGTAGTTTCCGAGAAAAAAAAAACAACAAAGATATTCATTTGGAGTTTATATAAGAAACCCCAGAAAAGCTCAACAAGAAAATAGTTAAATTAACTTCAATTTTACTATTTTTATTTTTTTTTTCAAAGATAAGAAAGAAGCTGAGATGAAAATAAATTAATGTTATGCTACTTTAGAGACTTCACATGGATATTAGCCATGGCCTTTCGAAGGAGCTTTGCTTTTATCTATTTTAGAATGAGAGTAGCTAAGAAGTTAAAAGCTACACCCAACCACTTAAAATTTTTGACTGGAAGCATGCACTAAGTCTAAGATCACATAACTAGATTTCGTATTACCTGAAATAGTTAAGTCTTTCTGAGTAGAAAGAAGTCAGTTAAATTTTCGGTAAATTATCCCCTAGACAATATACTTCTGGATAAATATAAAGAACTTTTACCATAGCTATACGTTAGAACGTGTTTTAAAATAATTTGAACTTTGGCAAGGCCCTTGGGCATCCCAATTTATTGCACTATGTGTTACATTCCTTTCTTAGTAATCATTCCCGAAATTACAACATACACACTTGAGTTGGTAAATCTAGTAAAATTGAGTACTTTTACTAATTCTCAGACCTTAGAACACTTCAACTCCATGTATTTCCTCTTTTTGTCATTTGTATAATTATTGTCTGTATTTTAATTTTACATATATTTTAAATTTCATGGATGCTACTACTATTATTTTGTATAATCAATATTCATTTAGATTTACTTATATATTTACTCAAGTCATTATTTCTTATTTTCTCCTTAACATATTTTTCTGTATGGAGTAATTTTTATATATGTGATCATTGTCCTTTTACCTAGTGAACTTATCTTAGCATTTTTTAAATAAAGTTTTATCAGCAACAAATGATCTCAATGTTAGTTTTTCTGAGAAATGCTGTTATTCTTTCTCCTCCTCTTTCTAATGTCAATTACATATGAAAAGACATTTTCATCATATTTTATGTATTTTTGTACTTTTCTGTATTTTATAACATTTTTATCTGGATATTTCTACTGACAGATCTTCGCTACAGCTGAATGTAATCTGCAATTAAAGCCATTTCATTAAGTTACTGTATTTTTCAACTGAAGATTTTCCTTGAATTCTTTTTTAAATCAAATTTATTGGGGTGACATTGGTTAATAAAATTATATGGGGTTCAAGTTTAAAATTCTATGATACATCATCTATATATTAGTTCTTTTTAGTGCACTCAACTTCTCCATGATGTCATCTATTTTCTGGAACCTACCAATAATAATTATTGAAAGACTGTGACCTTATTATTTGGATCACCTGTAGTTCTGCTTCTATTGTTTGCTTTTTTTCTTTTATCTGCTTCTTGACAGACCTGCTAAACATTGATTAAATGTTGGAAATCTATATATATAAAAGGCTAAGCGACCGTCCAACCATCCGACTGGTAGCTATGACGTGCAATGACCACCAGGGGCAGGCACTCAATGCAGGAGCTACCGAGCTGATGCACCCAGAACCAGAGAGGAGGGAGCCCGATTCCAGGGTATGTCACCCGAGAACCACCCTCTCGCAATCCGGGACCCCTCGGGGGATGTCAGAGAGCCGGTTTTGGCCCAATCCCCGCAGGCCATGCTGCGGGACCTCACCTGCCAGAGGGACCCCCACTCACTCTGCAGACAACCTTCGAGCCATAGTGGTGCCCAAGGTACAGCAGGCTGGGGAGGTTGGCTCCAGGGCATGTCCGACCCATCTTGCCCAGTCCCGCCCTGCCAGCCAACCTTCTAATTAATTTTCTTTCAGTGTGCATGGACCTGTGCACCGGGGCACTAGTTTAATATATAATTGCTGAGTGAACACTTAGCTTTTGACAAGCATTTGGAATAGAGAAAGATCTTCCAAACTCGATCTGGAATTGAGTTCTGCAGCGTATGCGTGTTTGTCCTCCACGTGGGTGTGATTCTGTTTTCTCTCTACTCCTGTGAGAGGTGGTTTTGAGGTGGGTTTTGGATTTCAGACTTTAAAAGTCATGTCAAGCCTAGCGGGTTTGGCTCAGCGGATAGAGCATCTGCCTGCGGACTGAAGAGTCCCAGGTTCGATTCCGGTCAAGGGCACATGCCCAGGTTGCGGGCTCGATCCCCAGTGGGGGGCATGTAGCTCATCCATGATTCTCTCTCATCATTGTTTCTCTCTCTCACTCTCCCTTCTTCTCTAAAATCAATAAAATATATATTTTTTAAAAAGCCATGGTTGAGTTCTGGTTTACATTTTTCTTAGGATGCAGCCCTTCAGGCATTCCAGCATCCCAACTAAGAGTCTGGGGTGTCCGATAAGGCACCTCTTCCTTGGCAACCCCAAAATACAAATTCATTTGTCTAGTGTGATGAAACTTAAAAAAAGCCCTGCTCACTCCTCAGTCTCTGAGGAGTTGGCGTCCCAAATCCTGAATGGTTTGTAGTCTGCATGTCAATTTTACTCTCGTGGTGCTATGTTGCAGATAATCTGCCAGGTGGCGCGGGAGATTAATCATCCAGGCTCTCAGAGGGCATTCAGAAAAGTAGCCTTTATTGCAGATGCACCAGTGCCTTGACTCGGGGGAGTCAACCTCCACGTCCTGAGTGATGAATATGGACAAAGCTTTCCCTTTACACCCTGTTTCTTTGTCCCCCAAATATGGATCAGGTTCTGGACTTTTCGTGGGCTTTGCAGCCCCCTGTGAGTTGGGATGGGGGAAGTGAGATTACACTCAGAGGCTTGGCCTGTCCAGCGCCAGCACTGCCAACGCCCTCTGGGGGTTGTATATGGTTCATGGTTTATGCTGGCCTCTGTAAAACGGGAGTGTTCCCGGAAACAGGTTCTGCAAGGCAGGACAGGCATCACAGGTAAAAATGGAGTTAATTATCGGCAAGCAAGAGTGAGCACCAGAATGCAGGTTATCAGCACAGATTCAGATAGCTAGGGCCCTCCCACCCCCAAAGTCTTATTTTCCCTTTCATGATGAGGAAAATAAAAAGCTCCGCACAGTCCCTGGTCTCTGCTCAGATTTCTCCGTGGTTCCCCAGCCCTTAGTTCAGATTACTTTAAATATCAGCAAATGACTCCGGGGAAGTGCAGCATGGAATGTCAGGCTCAACTCCAACTCCGTGATTTCTCTTCTCTCAGTGATCTTAAACCCTCCAATTTTGGCTGCCGTGGTGCTTTCTGATGTCTCTGAACAGTTTTTTGGAGTTAGGGAGGCAAGTGAAAAGGGTTGTTCTACTTGTTGCTTTTCTAATTTTGGGGGACAGAGGTGTATGTTGCTGGAATCTAGTCCACCATAGCTGGAAATGCACGTATTTGCTGCAATATTTTAAAGTTACTGTATCATTTTGTCTATAATTCAATAAGTCTTAGTAGCAAATATGTTATGTTTCCTTAATTTAACACAAATCTGCTATCATAAAAGTAATAACCATTATTTAATGTAATCTAATATCAAGCCTGTATTCAAAACTTCCCAAATGTCTAAAAAAATTTCTTGAATTTGCATGCAAATGAGGAACAAACATTGCGTTTTGTTGCTGTCTTATTTAATCTACTAGAGACCCGGTGTACAAAATTTGTGCACTCAGGGGGTCCCTCAGCCAGGCCTGCACCCTCTCTCAGTCCAGGAGCCCTAGGGGGATGTCCGACTGACAGCTGGCAGTCGGACATCCTTAGTGCTGCCAAGAAGGCGGGAGAGGCTCCCACCACCACCTCTGCACTCACCTCTGCCGTGAGTCTGGCTTCTGGCTGAGTGCCGCTCCCGCTGTGGGCGTGCACTGACCACCAGGGGCGGCTTCTGCATTGAGTGTCTGCCCCCTGGTGGTCAGTGCACATCATAACAACCGGTCATTTTGCATATTAGCCTTTCATCATATAGGATAATAACCTCCCCTCTATTTTAGGTCATTTTCACTTATAATAAAAATGTAGTTATTTTTTATGTAGAATTTCCCATATTCTCAATTTTGCTGAATGCATTCTTGTCATTTTACTTGTTCCTCTCATCCTTATGAATTCTGTAAATTGAAATTTGATATAGACGTTTGATTACGTGGAAAGAGTCCACATGCTAACCCGACAAACTCAGGGAAGGCCTGCATGGCAGTCTTGCAAACTCAGAGACCTAAAGTAACCACAAAGGATGATCTGAAATTAAAACTTTAACTAAAAGCAGTTATGGTGAATAGTCATGTCCCAGGCTGGTATTTTCCCTGACAAGGTCAAATTTTACCTTCACTGAGCCTATTGTCTTTTTGCATCTAAGATAACATACCTATGAAATGTCTAGGTAAATTGTAACTTCCCTTTCTCCAGACCCCTCAGGACACAACCAAGTGAGGCCTGGGTGCCAGCACAGAGGCCATAAATTCCTTCATTGTTATTGTTATCATGTTAATTGTTGAGTGTTAACTATCCTGCACCCACCTAAGTAAAAGAAGTATGTATCTATCATTTTACTTTTTATCCAATTCCCCCCTCCCTTTGCTTCCTCCCACCTCCCTAATCTCTCACCAATGGATTTCATGTAACCCACATACTCTCCTCTTTTGATTGTAATGTATAAAACAAAGTGAAAAACTTCCATTCTCTGGAGTATTATCCCAATCCCTTGAGATTCTGCTTCCCCTCAATTATTGACAGTTTGGTTCAAATAAACTCACAAAAATTCTTTATAGGTTTGAATGTTTTTACGTTAACAATTATATTCAAGTTTTTGACAAAAATACTTCAGAGTATTAAGATAATTTTTTATCCTACTCTTAATGATGTTGTATATTGATCAATAGGCCCAGGTGTTGTCAGCAAAAAAAAAATTTAATGAAAAATAATTTTGTCATAGACATATACTATATGGTAAATTTTATAACTCACATATAATCACTGTGGCTATCTTTAGGTGATATTGTGGGCATCTATTTTCTTCATTTTGTGTGGTGCTTTTACTTTTATTCATAATCACATTTTTATTCAGTTGTAAGGGACATAAATTCATGTCAGGATATTTATGTGCTGTTAGGGAAACTGTGCCTGTCCTGCAAGAACTCTCATGAGTAAAAAGATAAAATAAGACACCATTTAACAGGGAGAGTAATACAAATACCCACAAGTCTAACCCGGACACATAAACAAATTTAAAGCAGTGGTTCTCCAATGGGCGGTACTATCCTTAGTGAGTATTTCAGACTGAATGTTTGTGTCCCCTGCCAACTTTTTTTTAAATATATTTTATTAATTTCAGAGAGAAAGGGAGATGGAGAGAGAGATAGAAACATCAATAATGAGAGAGAATCATTGATCGGCTGCCTCCTGCAAGCCCCCCACTGGGGACCAAGCCTGCAACCCAGACATGTGCCCTTGACCGGAATCGAACCTGGGACTCTTCAGTCCACAGGCTGATGCTCTACCCACCAAGCCAAACCCGCTAGGGCCTCTGCAAACTTCTATGTCGAGGTCTTCACCCCAAATGTGATGGTAATAAGAGCTGGTATAGTTCATAGCTGGGTTCTCTGCCATTCTTCCTCCAAGATGCTGGTCTTCCTACCTCAGCCTCCTGGGCCAGAGGCTGTTCTCCATATTCAGACAGATCTCTCACGCATGGGGATGCTTCCATTTTCCTTACAGTCTGTGAATGAAAAGGTGCACCGCCTGATTTTAACAGGAACCTGCAGAGTATCCCTGAGCAGTCTTCATGTAAACTGGCTGATGCCACCTGGCTGTTTTCCTCATGGCCATATTTTGCAGCTGTTTAGTATTCTCTCCCTCGAATTAGAAAAAGGAGCTCTGCTTGATTTCAGTTTGGCCAGCCTCTGAGTTGCCCAAGGCTGCTAAGAAACCTGGGTGAGTGGTGCTTGGGTCCAGCCAAGGTCAACCAGGTGCAGCAGGATCCGCACCACTTCACCCTCTGCAATCAGTCACTGAGTCCCTACTGGGCGTAAAGTACTGTGTGAAGTATTAGTAGATAAGGTTGGGAGGGACTCAACGTTAAATAAAACGTGGCCCTCCTCTCAGAGGAATTTACAATCTAGCTCAGCGGTTCTCAACCTTTGGGGGTCGAACGACCCTTTCACAGGGGTCGCCTAAGACCATCGGAAAACACATATATAATTACATATTGTTTTTGTGATTAATCACTATGCTTTAATTATGTTCAGTTTGTAACAATGAAAATACATCCTGCATATCAGATATTTACATTACGATTTATAGCAGTAGCAAGATTACAGTTATGAAGTAGCAACGAAAATAATTTTACGGTTGGGGGTCACCACAACATGAGGAACTGTATTAAAGGGTCGCGGCATTAGAAAGGTTGAGAACCACTGGTCTAGCTGGAGAAATAAATGTAGAAAAATGCCAAGGGAAGGCTTTCTGTCACATTGATTTTGAAATGCAGGCTGCTATTTGTTCCAGCCACTCTGACACTCCTCCTTCCTCTCACATTTCTCTTACATTTTACATTCTGCCACTTCTTTGGTCAATATTTACACTAGCCCAATAATCATTACTGAAAAGGGCCCAGGAGGGAGGGGCTCTCCAGGCTTTAGAAAAGGAGGTCACCAAATATACAGAACAAAAGCGAGGGATGTATTCAGAGAAGAGCCCATACTCAAGGGTCAGAGTGAGGTTTGGGGGAGAGAGGACATTAGAAGATATGTGAGTGAAAATTAAGTAAAATCAGTAAACCAAAGGCTGTCTGTAAATCTGCTTATTCTTCCTCATGTTCACACCAAGAAAAAAGGATGGGTACAAAGCAAATATTCCGTAAGCTCTGCCCTCCTCCCCTGTCGTGGGGTTATGTAATCTAGTTACAGCACAGATCCAACTAGGCTGAAAAATCATCTCGGAATTGGATGCAGTTGGGGAAGCACAGAGACACAATAAAGATTGATTCCCTCAATAATGCTCCAGATCCATGCCTTCTCCGCAGCCCACGTTCTCCTTTGAGAATCTGTGTGCCCACACGCACTTCCCTTCTCTCCTCAGCCCTTGCATGCCACCTTTCTGTGCCTTACATCAGCCTGCCCTGATTTCCACCGTTTAACTCCTTGAAATCCGTTTCTCTCCTACTTGAGTGACTTCTAGTTTTATTCATTCATTAATTTATTATTTATTATTATTAATGAACTCCTTCATCACCTAGTAATTTCTCCACTGTTTAACTATTTTCTTTAGTTTTCAGGTCTCTTTTCTGAAAACTCATCATTTTTTCCCTAATACTTTTGATTTTATTCAGTTGTTACATTGACAACAATTAAGAGACATGATATTGTGGTTAAAAGACCGGGGAGTGCAGCCAGACTACCTGCTTTAAAATCCTACCTCCTCCACTTAGCAGCTGTGAAAATTTAGCTCTTGCTTCAGTTTTGTTGTTGGTAAAATGGGCACAATAATACCACCAGAAAGATTGCTGTGAGTATTAAATAAATGATACATATTGACTGCTCACAAGAGCGAAAAGCCGAGACTTAGTTCTTCAGTAAATTTTAGCTATTATTATTATTATTGACCTGGTATGATATGCTATCTCCGTACTGAAAAGTTATTTCAATTGTTAGCATACACGTTACTTTTAAATTAAAGAGAAGGAAGGGAACCCAGTCGCATTTTTTTCCTTTTTATTGAATTTATTGGGATGGTACTGGTTAACAAAATTATACAGATTTCACGTGTACAATTCCATAAAACATAATCTTTACACTGAATTGTGTGTTCACCACCCCAAGTCAAGTCTTCTTCCATCACCAAGTATCCCACCCATGCTCTCCTCTACCTCCCTCTCAGCAAGCACAACTGTTGTGCCTGTTCACATGAATTTTTCTCTATATTTCCCCTTTTTGCTCAATCCCTCTGCAAGCCAGAGAAAAACACTACAAATAACGAAAATTACAGGCCAGTCACATTCAATAGAGAGAACCTGCTGGTGGTGCTTAGATTTTTTTAGAGGCTCTTCTGAGCTTTTGAGATATTCTATGCTGCCACCTGCTGGATTGTTCCTATCGGGTGAGATTGTGATGAACTTTGCCATGTTGTTTGATATAATTTCACATTTACTTAAAATAGATTATTTAAAGCATGCATTCAACTAATACTTATCTGAGCAGTTGTTCTCAGTAGGTGACTCTAAGAATAACTGAATGTGATTTTAAAATGCCCTGAAAGACTGTGTATCTGCAAAAAAAAAAAAAAAAAAAAAAAGCCATTGTAGTTATGGGCATCCTCATATTTATGATAATGGTCATAAAGGCTCTCCGTTATGAAATACACACTTCCGGGACTATTGTAATGAAAAGCAGAATGTGAGATGTGACATTTAAAAGATTTTATTTGAAATTAAAATAAATTTAAATTATTGATATCACAGAACAATTTTTTACTTGTTATTTAGAAATACTTCAGTATAAAATGAAGAAAGTGATTAAATAAACATGAGACACTGAGATAAAAATCAATCATCTCTATTCAGGATGTTAAGTAAAAGATAAAATATATTTTTAAAAGACTTCTATCAGTTTCCACCAGTTGGCAGATTTTTGTTTCACAGAGTCTAGGGTTCTTTTAATGGGACCTATATCTTTGTTATGTGCTATGGCTAAACTTTGAGCCAAAGTAAGAGATAAATCCATATGGAAGCCCAGAAAATAATATGAGAGAATTTCATAAATAACGCTTAGAAAACATAATTGCTCATGGCTTAAATGTTCTTAACCCAAAAGAATCTTAGAGCAAATGAGATTTAAAGACAATAAAATACCTGTCCTTGGAAGGTCAAAGCTACCAAGTAATAGAGAAATGCTGGGACACATTTCTAAATATTAGTAATACTATTGAATTAGCACATATCCTTTAATAGCTAGGAAATCATTAAATGCTGGCTTCTCTGTCTACAAGGAACTCAGATTAGGGTTAAGGACCTAGGTTAGGAAATGTGACAGCTCTCTTCCTAGCTATTCTGCTGAAGAGGTCTGCTCATTTGAGTACACCTCTGCCCCACTCATGACCCTAAATCCTATGGGTATTGTACCACATTATCGTTAATATGTTTAGTGTCAAGGGCACAAGTGTAAGTCTTATGAGAGCTATAAAGCTCTTCTCAGAAAAATTTTCATATCCATCACACACACACACACACACACACACACTTGCCAGATCCCTGAATTTCTTTCTTGGACCCTTAAGTTTATAAAAAACTCCATGACCATATCATATGTAAGGTACTCTTCAACACTAATTCAAGTAGTAAAGTCTGGGCCATCATGATGGCTAATTGTATGTGTCAATGTGACTGAACTACAGGATGCCTGCTGGGGTCCAGCCCCAGCAGGTCCAGGGGTCCCCAAAGGTGTGGACGGAGTTGGCGAAGAAGGAAGGACACAGAGACAGCGTTCAGTTGATCAGCAGCCTAGCCAGGATCTCTAGCCAGGATCTCCAGCCAAGTTCTGGTCTGGATCTCCAGCGAAGTTCTGGCTAGGATCTCCAGTCAGGTTCTGTGTCCATGTTCCCTGGCTAGGTTCTCCATGTTCTCCAGCCAGGTTCTGTAGCCATGTTCCCTCGCTAGGTTCTTCAGCCAGGTTCTGTCCAGATTCTCCAGCCAGGTTCAGTCACCAGGTTCTAGTCAGGTTCTCTTGCCAATTTCTGTAGTCAGGTTCAGTCCAGGATCTTTTGCCATGTTCTCTCGCTAGGTTCTGTCTCTAGGTTCTGAGGCCAGTTTCTGTCCAGGATCTTTTGCCATGTTCTCTCCAGAGAAGTTCTTCTGTCTCTAGAGAACGTTCTGTGTAGGTTCTGTGCCTCCTGGTTCTATCTTCTTAGTTCTGTGTTCTAAGTTCTGTGTTCTAAGTTCTGTGTTCTAAGTTCTGTCTCTTTCTGTCTTGTTAAATCTCTATTTATACCAGTTGATTCAATCCTATCAACCTCTATTCCAAAGGTTAGGGCGTTTCTTATCTCCATTCCAGGGAGTAAAGATTATGTAGCTTAAGCATAATTGTTCATAGTTAAAGTGATTAATTACCCACCTGGCACTTAGTTAAGAGGTTTTATTCCCTCCCTAACTTCAGGGGAAAATCCCTACCTGGGGAAACAACCTTTCTCATAGACCTTGGTTAAAACACATAGTGCCAAGAAGGTGAGCAAACATATTAAGAACAGTATGCCATATATGCCAGGTCCCTTGAAACAGCAAGCATGGACCGGCTCCCGGCAGATGCCCAACTATTTGGTCATCCTGAGTGTTTCTGTATGAGATTAACATTTGAATCAGTAGACTGAATAAAGCAAATTACCCTCCTTAATGTGAGTGGGCCTCATTCAATCCATTTGAAGTTTAAATAGAACAAAAAGGCTCGGTAATAGGGAACTTCACTCTACCTGAGTGTTCTTAAGCTGGACATTGGTCTTCAACTTCCTTTGGATTTGGACTTGGACTTGGACTTGGATTGGAACTTATACCATCATCTCTCCTGGGTTGCTAGCTTGCTGACTTCAGAATATAGGACTTCTGAGCCTCCATAATCCTATATAATAAAAGCCTACTATGCAAATTGTTCCACCGGGAATTTGACTGCTCACTATGATGTGCACTGACCACCAGGGGGCGGCGTGGAACATGGTGGACGTCGGCAACACAGCACTGGCAGTGGGCAGCAGTAGAAGCGCTGCTGGTCCCGATGGGCCCTGACGAGAGCAGGACTGTGGCAGGATGGTGAAGCAGGTGAGCGGGTGGCACCAGGCCAAGGCAGTGTAAGCAGGGGCGTGGGGGGGCCAATCACCCTGCTGATCACCCCACAGATGGCAACCAGCAGTTGGGTTAGGGGGCGGGGCTGCCACCTGGCTCCCAGGCACTGAGGCAGCTGGGCGGGGGACCTGTCCCTGACTAATCACCGCACAGATGGCTACCAGTGGCCCACAGGCCCTGAGAGCCCAATCAGGGCCAGGCCCAGGATGTGACAGGGAACTGGGGTTGGGTGGTGCTGACCAACTTCCTGCGGCCCCCCAGCTGGGGGCGGGGAGGGGGGCTGTGACCTCTTGCTGGCTACCTGGGGGCGGGGGTGATGGGAACAGAGGTGCAGTGAGAATGTGGGGTGTCTGCCGAGCTCACTCCCCCTGCTACCCTCCCCCGGTATACCAGGGCTTGTGCATCAGGGAACCCTCCCCCCTCCCGCTCAGGCACTGGGCACCCACAAGGAGCCCACCCTGCACCCGCAGCACTGCCTCTTCCTGGTGAGCCAGGCTGCAGCCACTGGGACCACAGGGGCAGTCGGGCTACCTGTGGGTTCACACAGGAGCTAGTCTGCGAGGCTGGCCAGGAGGGAGCGCACTGTCTGCCCGGCTTCCCTGTGGCACCACTGAGCAGCTCAGAGGCCCATGCTACACCCTGGCCAGCGGCAGCTGGCCACGCTCACCGCATCTCCACATGGGGACTCAGGCGCCGTGACTCAGGCAGAGTGGGGTGTGCAGGGGCCTGGGGGGTCCAGGTGCTGCCCAGGGCCAAGACATTAGTTGGGACCTGCCCTTCCACGCCAGACACTCACTTCACACTCACCTCAGGCTTCGATCGCCAGCCAGGCCTAGGGACCGCACCCTGTGCAAGAGCTTTGTGCACCGGGCCTCTAGTAGTGTATATAATCTTTACAATAAAGCTCTCTTTAATATATCCAGAAGAACCCTGTAGTTAAGTATATAAGAGGAGGAGAATGCACAATTCTCTGGACTTGGGAAGCTGGAAGAATGACATGACGTAAAATGGTTGTGTATATTTCACTCTTTCTTTGTTCTCCAGATGCAGGTTTGCAATGGTAGGCACCCACACTGAAAGACCTTTCTTCTCAGGAACCCTGAGAACATCCACCCAAGGCATAGCAGGGAGTACCTGTGTCCATGCATGACAGTGGTGATTGAAGTACAGAAGACACACGTTTGTCAGAAGTAGGTCTGTCCCATTCATGGTTCTGGTATTTTTCTGAGTCATCAACTAATGGTTTGTCCTTCTGATCCTTCAAGAAGTGGCCCCAATTTACTCCTAACTTCCTGTTACTGAGTCCACAATGCACCCATATGTGTATGGCCCTTTGGTCTATTTCTAGACACAAAGTGAGAGCCTGATTCCAAAATTCTACCATATAAAAGCATTTTGCTTTTCTTGCATTTAGCCATTCAAGTTCAAGACCATGTTTATTCCTGGGTGACTTGGCTCATCATGAAGGAGCATGAACTGAGAGTCAAGGAATGCTAGGACAAGCAGGGGCTGCTCTTCTCAGTGGCCATTTATTGTGAGCATTCAGGAGGAACAGCTGACAAATGATTGCAAAATGTGGCCAAACTTATTTTAATAATTGGATCACCTTCAATGTATCAGCCACTTATATAGATTTGCATACATTTTAATTTAAAGCCTGACAACAACCCACAGAAAACAGAATTAAAGATGAGAAAACGGGGGCTCAGAGAGTATAATAACCTATTCAAAGTCAGACCAGTGATCTAAGTATGTGTGGCACCAACAGTCCCCCATATTATAGCCAACCTCATAACCGCATTGCTGAAACTTATGAGAATAGAATCAAGTTCTCCTCTTTTTATCCATTAATGTTTTAACTTCACCGCAGAATAGGTCTAATATTATTAGGCAACTAATTTGAATTTGTCAGAAGATATGTGTCTGTAAATAGGGTGATTTCTTCCAATAAATTGGATTGATTTGTTCTTTTGTCAGACACCATATCCTTGAGCCTGCTTCCCTGTTTTAGTACGTATTTTCAGGAAAACATCAGCTAAAATGCTAAATGACTTAATTTCTTTTTCTAACTTATTTGTGCTTATCATCAATGTTTTTAGAAACTACAATATTATAACTAATTTTTAGGTTTATAATTTCTGAATAATTTATGATTCCAATGATTTCATTAGTACAGGCTTCTGATTGTAAAGACGGTTCTCATTTCCTTATGGTATTCCTCACTATAGTCATTACCTCCTCATCCCCGAGACGAAAGAGCCCACATAAGGATCTCAGTGGCTAGTCTTCTGTCTTTTGCCATGATGGCTACACATCCAAAGAGAACCATAACTTCACATATTTATCTTTCCTGCCTCATGAAGTATAATCCATGAAAAGTGGTAGAACTTTAAAATTCAAATTAATGGACTTTGAGTATTATGCTAAACAAAAATAAGCCAGTCAGAGAAAAATAAGCATCACATGATCTCACTCATATGTGGAATCTAATGAAAAAAATAAACTGATGAATAAAGTAATTCCAGAGACATAGAAGCATGGAACAGACTGATGAATTTCAAAGGGAAGGTGAGGGTGGGGAATGATTAACCAGGGAACTTATATGGATATAAGACAATACATAGTGGTGAAGGCCTGGGAGGGGCTGGTGTGGGGTAGAGGGGGTCAATGTGGGTGAAAAAACACACAAAGAAACAAAGGGGACATCTGTAATACTTTTAACAATAAAGCAAAAATAAAATAAAACAAATTAATAAAGAATATTGTGAGATCCCCAGCGTCTTCATGCCTGCATGCTTGACATTGTATTGTTCTGAGGCCCTCTTGCCCTTAAAGTTTTGATTAAAAATAACAAGCTTCTAGTTGTTAACAAAACCTTCTTTGAATTGGTTACATGACCATTAATAGCACCACTTTTCCCAGACAGAAGACAAGAAGCAGAACAACTGATGGTTTTCTAGATCAGCCCTAACTTGGGGGTTATTACAGAGATGTTATTATGCTTTCTCAGGGGGTTAGCAAGCTTTGTGCTCTTGTACTGAATCATTCTCTAATCTCATCAAGAAATCACTCCTCCCTATTTTGGAACTCACAGTCCTTGGCAATGATAGCTTCACAATGTTACCTCATTTCCTACCTAAAAATAAATTGATCCCTTTTGCAAGCAAAGTCTCTAGACAAGAAATGTGATTTTTTTTTTAGATAATATCAAAACAAAACACTACAGTATTTACTGAAAGGGAGGACCTGCCTCAGATAAATGTGTGGATTAAGGGGCATCCATCTTTCTTATCCTCACTTTCACCTTTCCTGCCAAGTAATATCATTCACCTCTCCAATTCTTTCTCTCCATTTTAATAGAGAGCCTGCGCTGTGGTAATAAATATTCCCAAAAGCATAATGGCTCCACACAATAGAAGTTTATTTCTCAATAAAAACAAAACAAACAAACAAAAAACCACACACGAAAACAGTGCAAGATGGGCATTCCCAGGCATCTTTCCTCCTTGTGTTCATTCAGGACCCAGGCTCCTTTCATCGGTGGCTCCTCATGAGAGCGGGAGGGAAGAGGAAGTCTTGGTTCCACAATGCCACACACGATTTGTACTTACACTCTACTGGACAGTAAGTTGCAGAACCAAACGTTTATGCTGACGGGCTGGGAATTTAAACCCTAGGCAGGCAGTTCCCTCCCAGCGACAAAGGTCAGTTATGCATGGAGAATACAGACTGTGGTACTGCCAGCCATTCCTGCCACACTGTGCATGCTTCTCATTAAGGAAAACTCAACTTTAGAGGCTCATTTCTGGGAAGCTACAAATGACTCCTCAAAATCACTGCTTATCCTACCTAGCGGTGGTCTTGTTTTTTATCTGAAGTTTGAATATAAATTTCCAAGTGGAATTAGATTTACGACTAAGCAGGTAGAAAGGGGTAGTGATGAGAATGTCAGAAAACCTGAAATTCTCTAAAATAAGCAGCTGACTTCTAGTTATGTATCAAATCATCCTGGTTGAAATATTAGATCCTCAAAACTGTGTACGAATCATCCCAGATATCCACACGACAGCTTGAGCATGAGAGTGAACATGCTATTAAAACCTAACATCAGCCCTAACCGGTTTAGCTCAGTGGACAGAGCGTCAGCCTGCAGACTCAAGGGTCCCAGGTTCGATTCTGGTCAAGGGCATGTACCTTGGTTGCGGGCACATCCCCAATAGGGGGTATGCAGGAGGCAGCTGATCGATGTTTCTAGCTCTCTGTCCTTCACCCTTCCTCTCTGTAGAAAATCAATAAAATATATTAAAAAACAACAACAACAAAAAAAACCCTAACATCATTCCTGTATAAATAATTCCCTGGAATAGAATTGCTTTGTTCCTATATGAACAACTACCCTACTCACAATATAATATTAAAGCTTAGAATATCTATACAGACATTTCAGATACCAAAGAAAATACCTCTTTTATTATAGTTTTGGCCCAATTCTAATGAACATGTAATTCTCTGTGATGTAAGTGGGAGGTGAGTAGCCTTGTGAACCCTGACTGGTAAATGTGGCCCTTAGGGAACATTATCACCAGCCCCATGTGCAAACATCCTAGTGCAGGGCATCAAAAAACATTTTGCCCTATATTATAGTCCTCTCCTATATAATAAAAGCCTAATATGCAAATAGACTGAACGGCAAAATGACTGGTCACTATGACGTGCACTGACAACCAGGGGCCAGATGTTCAACACAGGAGCTGTCCCCAGCCTGCAGGCCCCAACCAGCGGCAGCAGTGGGGGGCGGGCCCAGCAACCGGGTGGCGCCAGGCCAGCCAAGGTGGGTGCCAGCGGGCCCCCCCCAATCGTCCCACCAGTCCCACAGATTGGTCCTGATCGCCGGCCAGGCCTACAGACCCTACCCATGCATGAATTTCATGTACTGGTCCTCTAGTATTATATAAAGAGCAAAAGAATAATGGTTTCATATGAAAACATTCACTTTTGAAGCTAAGAACAAACAGGAACACATTTCATTTGCTTTTGTGAAATTTTTACTTACTTTCACTTGTTGTGAAAAACCTCAGATGTGGTGATTGAATAGAAGTAAAATAATTTAAAACACTGAGTGTCCACAATTTGAATTTAGTATCTGTACATTATGAAACTTCATGATTAAGTACCCAAAAGTCAGGCAAACTTTGAAATTAAATGGGTATGAGAGCTTTTTTTGATTTTTATATAAATAACTACAAGCTCTAAGGCCCAGTAAATAGTCTAAAGAGAGCTATTCATTACACAAAAACATCTATGTGATACATTTTTCTGAAGAAAATTTTAGAATGTTCTTACATACTTGCAAAAGATCCTTAACATCGTATTTAAATCATACTTTAAAATATCCTATATAATAAAAGGCTAATATGCAAATTGACTGAATGGCAGAATGACTGGTTGCTATGATGTGCACTGACCACCAGGGGGAAGACAACGCAGGAGCTGCCCCCTGGTGGTCAGTGTACTCCCACAGGGGGAACACCGTTCAGCCAGAAGCAGGCTCATGGCTGGCGAGCGCAGCAGCAGTGGCGGGAGCCTCCCACCTCCGCAGCAGCGCTAAGGATGTCCAACTGCTGGCTTAGGAGGAGCGGGCCTAAGCCAGCAGTTGGACAGTCAGTCGGACATCCCCTGAGGGGTCCTGGACTGCGAGCGGGCGCAGGCCAGGCTGAGGGCCCCCGTGAGTGTACAGATTTTGTGCACCGGGCCTCTAGTTCAAAATAAAATGGTTCCTAATCATATGACGTTTTCACTCCACATATTCTGTGAGAAGGACAATTTTATTGGTACACAGATAATAATATAGAAACTCAGGCAGACATTGGAGTTTTCCCTTTTCCTATATCAGGGGTTAAAATGTGGCTGTGCATCAGAATAATTGGAGAATTTCTCAAACTATGGAGTCTAGGTCCTATGTCCAGAGTTCCTCTCTCAGTACGCTTTTTGTGGAGCTTAAGAATCTGCATTTTATTTAACTAGCATATCAGGTGATTGTGATAGAGCTGGGTCACAGGTTTTTTGATCACTGATAAGGATTTTGAAAGATTTAGAACAATGCTTTTCAAACTTTATTGTTCATGCAAATCACGTGCTTTAAAGGACTGTTGTGAATATCAAATAAGAACACATAGGACTTTGTACATTGTGAGGCTTAAACAATATTAGATATGATTGTTTCATTCAAAGCTTATGAAGAGCCCTGGCCAGAGTGCTCAGTTGGTTGGGTGTTGCCCTGTGCACCACAAGGTTTCTGGTTCGATTCCCAGTCAGGACACATGCCTGGGTATTGGGCTCCATTCCTGGTAGGGGGTGTGCAGGAGGCAACTGACCAATGTTTTGCTCTTGCATTGATGTTTCTCTGTCCCCCTCTCCCCCCTCTCTAAAACCAAATTTAAAAAGAGTTTTAAAAAACAGCTTATGAAGAGTTAGAAAAAAAATGTTCAACTATTGGAATAAAATTGAGAGAAAACTGAGTGTTACTGTATAGGGAAACTAGACACTATTTAAAAAACAGGTGATGCAGTACAACAAAGCTTCCAGCTCCTGGCGCATTTCCATTTTAATTCCTAAAAGACAAACAACAATCAGCCTTGAAACATATAACCCTGTCTTTACTCTTACTCCTTTTCAATGCATTCCCCACATAGAATATTCTAGTAAACCAGACTGAATCTACCACGCCCCATTTAAAATCCTTCATTGACTTGCCATTGCCCTTGGGGTGAAAGTGAAATTCTCAGCAGTATTTCTCCACCCCCATATCCCATCCCCATTAATCACCATTTCCTCCAGGGGCCCTTTTCCCAAGCCTAGGTTTCCCAATTCAAATACTTTCATCCTTTATTACTATTTCTTGCCTATATTTCCGTGTTCCCCCTAAGTCTGTAAGAACAATAAAGGCAAGCATTCTCATCATCTTGATCACTATTGAATCCCCAGCTGCCACACCATGCCTTGTACAAAGTTAGTGCTTAATAAGAATATGTGGTTTACACACACACACACACACACACACACACACTCAGGAATATTATTCAGCCATAAAAAAGAATAAAATATTGCCATTTGTGACAACATGGATGAACCATGAGGGCATTATTGCTGAATGAAATGTCTGACAGAGAAAGACAAATACCATATGATCTCACTTATATGTGGAGTCTAAAACAAACAAAAATGCCAGACTCATAGACACAGAGAACAGAGTGGTGGTTGCTAGAAGTGAGGAGTGGGGAAGGTTGAGAAGGGCAAAATGGATGAAGGGGGTCAAAAAGTACAAACTTCCAGTTATAAAATAAAGCAGTCATGGGGATATAATGTATAGCTTGGTGACTGTAGTTAATAACGCCGTATTGTATATCTGAAATATGCAATGGTGCCATTGCTGTCCTAGCTTTTAGCTGGACTCTGCTATTAGTCTGTGATCTTGCTCCAGGTTTCAAGGTTCTTATGATTTTGTGAGGCCGTGCCTCCTGTCAGTCAGACAGTCTCCCAATATTTATTGATCTTAGTGCCAGTCACCAGGCTGGCTGCTGGGGAAGTAGTACAAGGAGAGTAAGCTGCTCCCTGTTCCCACAGGACAGCACACGCTGTTCTCATGGAGTGTGGAGAGCTTTGCCGCTCTGCTGGTGGTGCCACTCAATGTGGCCTCTTTTCTTTTTGGGCAGTCCTCTCTCATAAAGAGTTTTGAGTGGCCTGGGACTGGGTGACCTCCCAGTGGGCCTACCATTCCCCCATAACTGAAAAATAAATTATATGCCAGGGTCCATCCAACTCCCTGTACCCTCCCTTGGGGCGAGTTTACTGCCTACCAGGAGACTGTGTGAGGCTCTGGGCTTTTATCTTTTGTTCTATTCAAGAGATTTAACTTTGGGGTGCAGCTGTTATTTCTGCTTGGTGTCCTCTTTTCCACTGAGTACATCAAATACTCACACAAAAGAAGATGTAGAAGCTCCTCGCTAAAATATATGTTGGTGCCTAGATATGAAGATGAAGCAATTATTCTAGTTCCTTCCTGACTAGGACTTCAAAGCCCGTGTCAGTATCAAAAGATGGACACGTGACCTCCACAGAGAAAATTAACTTAAGGCAGGGCTTCTAATAATTCTTCACCTATCAATTCTGACCTCACCCCCTGAAAGAGAAAGACAAATACCATATGATCTGAAATTGAATCAACAGAAACTCTCAAAGTTGCAATACACTTGTTTCCGAATAAAAGAAACAACATTTGGCAAACAGTAACATTTATTCATACTCTAATTACCTGCCAGTATTTGGGGAAAAAATCAAGAAAACAAAGAACATTTGCTCCTTATGACTAGTAGTTCATCTAGGAATGTATAATCTATATATATAAAAGCCTAAGCGACCAGAATGCCAGAATGACCGGAACGACCGGTCACTAGGATGTGCACTGACCACCAGAGGCAGACGCTCAATGCAGAAGCTGCCCCCGGGTGGTCAGTGCGCTCCCACAGCCAACCTCCCATGGCTGGCCAATGCCCCCCCAGCTGGCAGGCCCCAGCCAGCAGTCAGCAGGAAGGTCTTGACTGGCAGCCAGAAGGCCCTGATAGGCCTTGATCGCCCAGCCAGGCCTAGGGACCCCGCCTGTGCATGAATTTTGTGCACTGGGCCACTGGTAACCTAATAAAATACAAGGTGGGGTCTAAGCAATAAAGCTAAATGATTAAGTAGGCTAACAAGTATTAGATAAATTGTAGTGTATACTACTCAGTGAAGTTGGTGAACTGCAGTGTGATGAGAGAATATAAAATACTAAAGAGATGGGAAACAATTTAGAGAATGCGTGAGTTAGGAGTTGGAATAAAGAATGATAAAACTGTTTTCTGAACTACAAGTTCTATAACAGGCAATGTGTAGATGAAACGTGCTCACACATTCCTTCATGGTGTTGCAAAACTACAAAACTAGCAGGTATACTTTTAAACTGCTGACATTTTATGTCCTGAGCCAAGAGGACTATTGAGCAAGGCTAACATGTAACATTTTCTGGTCTATTGACCAGGCACATCTCTAAACCCTTGTGTTCTTCTTCCTCCCAAAAGCCCTTTAAGGAGAGTATTCCTAATACTCCTATTTCATGGGTGAGAAAGTTGAGTCAGAAAGAGGCTAAGCATTTCCCCCAAGGAACAAGTAGGACTTCATCCCATGTGTTCTGACTCCAGGACCCCAAATTTAAAGCATTTATTTGTACTTCTTTTTGAAAATTCTTTCCTGGTCTCTAAGAATGGATTAGATGACCCTCCCATGTGCTCTATTTCATCCATGTCTCTCCATATCCCTTTGTTGGCATGCCCTGATTTTGTCTTTTTATTCAGCAAATCTATGAACTCTTTGAGGCATGCACAATGTTTTATTGTTGTATCACTGTTACCTATCACATAACAGGCTCATAATTTGTATTTGCAGAATTATTGAGAGACAAACATACAAATTAGTATTAAAACATCAAGACCAAGAGAAGAAAATGCACTCTTGACCAGTAGGTGGCAGCAGTGAAAAGCTGGCAAAAGAATGACTCCTGGGACCTGATGAGGAACTCTTTGGTTGGGAGCATTCAGTTGGGCTACCAGTTTTGCCAGAGGAAGTCATCTTATTATATTAATAAATTTAGTTACTCTTCCCTAGATGCCTTTCAAATTTTCTGCACCCTTTTTCAGAAACTAGAACTTATTCTACTTGCAATATTTCTGTTGAATCTATTTTCCCACTAGCCTAACTTGTAAAGTATTTATTTTCAAGAAACTGATAAAAAGGGTTTATGTATTTTACTTATCTAATTAATCTATAATCCAAATACATACATGATACATGCTCCAATTTGAAAGTATACTTTCCTATTATTGAATATTTGTGGTTTGAAGAAATTCTGCCTATCACCACAACCAGATATTGGGGAAAGATAAAGTTATCCAAAACCATTATTATTGAACAAGGAAGAGGAAAATGAATGTGAACAATTTTCCCTTTAGATTTAACCACAGTCCAAACATCCTAGAAGAAGGTGCACTCTGCAATACAATTAAGAAAGAATGTTTCTCCCACACTTATTTATATAACCTCCCACTCCTTCTAATAAAACTAGTTGGACTAGTGCTTCTCAATGTTTATAGTGCATATGAAACACCCCGGGATCTTATTAAAATGCAGCTTCTGATGCAGGAGGCTTGGGGAGTGGCTGAGATCCTGCATTTCTAACAAGCTCCCAGGTGAGGCTCACGGTGCTAGACCACAATTTCAGCTGCAAGGATCTAGAGTACAATTACATCCAGCATTTTAAGGATGAGAATAACCTGTACCTGCGTATTAATAGGTATCTGGTGGCCACTGGTTGAATCTTACGGATATGAGTATTTCTTAATTTTATTCTGACTTACCTTAATACACTTAGCTGAGTATTATGTTGATATTTTTTTGTAAAAATAGTCATTTCCTGAGGTTAATATTATACCTTTTCCTAGATTAACCCAAAATATAATATTTTGGTTATCCGCTGTTGCATAACTATCCCAAAACCTCAGTGGCTTCAAACAATTTCATTCTATCTCACAATCTTATGGGCCAGAAATGGAGGCAGGCATTGCCTGAGGTCACCAGTGGTTTTCACCCTGCAGGTGGTCAGATATTGAGGGTCCAAGGCGTTTTGATTGATATGTCTGGTGCCTCCAGAGTGGTGGTGAGAAAGCTGAGCTTATCTGGACTCCTCTCCCATTCCATGGTTTCTGACCCTCTCTCGATGGGCAGGGAAACTGGGCATCTTGCCTGATGGTTCAGACTTCAACATCAGCCGGAAGCTGCCACCTTCTTAAAAGAGCGAGGCACGGAGCTGTCCTGGCATCACTTCCATCATATTCTATTAGTCAAAGCTATTACAGGCCAGCTCAGGTCCCAGGGAAGGAGGACTAGACCCTTCCTCTGGACAGGAGGAGGCTCAGTGTGGCCATCTTGAATCTCCCACAGTTAGCTAGTATCAGGGAACAAATCAGTGTTATTGAATCGGGGCATGTCTGTGTATCTGTTTGGAGGTGTAGAAAGAGCTGAAATATATTAATTTTTTTCTCAATAAAATTAGTCATATATTCAAACTAAATTTATTTGCATCTGGTTGCTTTACTTGACTATTGTACTCATAAGATGGAACACATTTAGATTTGTAAATATGTTTGTTAGTTTTGAGAAATGTATAATTTCTTTTTTGGTCTCAGTTTTCTTATTATTGAGAGTAAGAACTTACCTGATTGTTAAGCCTCCTTAAAACTCCATGATTCGAAAATATTTCATCTGTCATCTTATGTGTAATATACTTCTAGTTGCTTTTTTTAATACTTAATGTCTCAGAAGTATATGAATCTAAACAAAAAAGTATATGTGTGTACATACATATAATTACCTATTTATACCCTCTCTGCCTCATCTTTATTTCCAGCACGTTCTTCAAGAGCTTCTGCACAATTTAAGTACTGCTTATTTAAAGACTTACCATTTTAATTATAGGCATCCTCCCTCTTTGAAAATCCCTTAGATGTTTAGGGAAATCTTGCAGCGCATTCAAGCCCATATAATTTGTTTATATGACATAATTTTAAAGCTTAATTACATTTCTCAATACAAATTATTAACTATTTTAAATATTTTGACCTTTTCATATTTCCTATAAAACATCCTCTTGTAGCTATAATTTCCAAAAAGTTAGAGCATAAAAAATATCCACCCATATACTACCTCGAGCCCACTCTAATGATGGGTGACAGTGAATACTTGGATTGGCATTCAGACCTAGAATAGAAAGGAAAAAGGTTTACATCATTGCTGGGGTCCAACCCCAGCAGGTCCAGGGGTCTCCAAAGGTGTGGACGGAGTCGGCGAAGAAGGAATGACACAGAGACAGCATTCAGTTGATCAGCAGCCTAGCCAGGATCTCTAACTAGGTTCTCCAGCCAGGTTCTGTAGCCATGTTCCCTCGCTAGGTACTCCAGCCGGGTTCTGTCCAAGTTCTCCAGCCAGGTTCCGAAGTTCTGGTTAGGATCTCCAGCCAGGTTCTGTGTCCATGTTCTCTTGCTAGGATCTCCAGGTTCTCCAGCCAGGTTCTGTAGCCATGTTCCCTCTCTAGGTTCTCCAGCCAGGTTCTGTCCAGGTTCTCCAGCCAGGTTCAGTCACCAGGTTCTAGTCAGGTTCTCTTGCCAATTTCTATAGTCAGGTTCAGTCCAGGATCTTTTGCCATGTTCCCTCGCTAGGTTCTCCAGCCAGGTTCTGTCCAGGTTCTCCAGCCAGGTTCAGTCACCAGGTTCTAGTCAGGTTCTCTTGCCAATTTCTGTAGTCAGGTTCAGTCCAGGATCTTTTGCCATGTTCTCTCCAGCGAAGTTCTTCTGTCTCTAGGTTCTGTGTAGGTTCTGTCTTCTAAGTTCTGTGTTGTTACATCTGTATTTATACCAGTTGATTCCAATCCTATCAATCTCTATTCCAAAGGTTAGGGCATTTCTTATCTCCATTCCAGGGAGTAAAGATTATGTAGCTTAAGCATGATTGTTCGTAGTTACAGTGATTAATTACCCGCCTGGCACATAGTTAAGAGGTTTTATTCCCTCCCTAACTTCAGGGGAAAATCCCTACCTGGGGAAACAACCTTTCTCAGAGAGGAGACCTTGGTTAAAACACATAGTGCCAAGAAGGTGAGCAAACATATTAAGAACAGTATGCCATATATGCCGGGTCCCTTGAAACAGCAAGGATGGGCCGGCTTCCGGCACATCATCATAAAAAAATGACAAAAATTTCTAGTTGTTTAAGTACATATTGAATTTTTTTTCAAGGGAGAAGGAGAACTTATTTGTATCTCCAGACTCAAAAAGAAAAGGGCTGGGATTAGGAGAAATGAACATCTTCGGATGTGTTAAATGCAGGCAAGGAGTGGGGTATCAGTTGAGAATAAAATATACAACGAAATAGGAAAGTGTGGGGAGAGGATAGCTCCACACACGAGGAAAGAAGAAAATGGAGAACGAAGATTTGGGGCTGAGCAGCCAAGGTCAGCGACAGGCTGCAGGACCCTTACAGGAAATGCAGATGCTCAGGAAATGCACATGCTCACGAAAAGCAGGGACTGGAAGCTCCCACCAAGGTTTTCACACATTCCAGCTGCAGAAAGCATCATGCATTCCTGTTTAGCTGTAAGACTGACATATATGTAGGCTAATTCTTAAATATACATGGTTTTATCCCCAAATTGGGAAAGTACCTATTATGGCTAAATTGTGTCCCCACTCTTCCCCCAAAAATGTATAGGTTGAAGCCCTAACCCTTTGTACCTTAGGATTTGACTGTATTTGAGACAGGGCTAAAAAAAAAAAAAAGTTGATTTTGAGAAACTGCAGCATGATTTGAGTGTTGAAGAGGAGGCCATGGTGAAGGGGTGATGGGGATTGTTGAGAAATAGGGGGCTATTTTTCACAACCTGGAATTAATATTCTGTGGTTTCTCAGCCCCAAGACATTATTTTTTCTAGTGCAGGGAGTTGCTTTTCATTTGTTGTCCTTAATAAGTACAGCCTGTGAGCTAGATTTTTTTCATTTACATAGGAATGCTAAACTGGGCCTAGTCTTTAAGCTCATCCTCGAGGTTTCTCAGGGAGGACTGAAGAAACCAAGAATCATATGATTCAGTTACAATGTTTGACATATGTTGTTACCTTCATAATTTACAGTTCCTGTCACTTACACAAAGGACACCTGGGAATTTTTACTTCTTATCTTACTTTATTCTGTTATGTTGTATTATAAATATAAATTCAGCTCTTTATTTAAAGAAAGTAGGGGGAAAAATGTGTATGTAAGGCTCATTCTCATACTTTTCTACTCAATATTCTGGGCCCAACCATCCTTTTCACCTTAGACTTCACAGCAGGAAGGACTAGAGTTCAGGTCCATGGTACTCCAGTCTCCAGTCTCTATTTGGGGTCAGCAAGACCATCAATGAATTCGAACTAGATTATACCTAACAACTCCTGTTTCCCATTAGTGAAAATATGTGACATAAATGACGGAATCATTAGAAAAGAACGACATCTAAAAATTAAATTAGACAAGGGGGAGGGGGATGTACATATCTTATGAATCCCACTCAAAGAGAAAAGTAAGATATCTAATTTCAGTGTTCAATGTCTCACTTTCAAGTCCATACTAACTTCATTTTCCTGGAACAAAAGTCCCAGTACAAAGGACAGAAAAACTCAGAAAAATACACAAAAAATAAGGCACTCATAATTACTGCTCTTACAGGTAATTGATGTTCATAGTTCGATATATGATTTATAGGTTATATGTTTTTCTATGCATTTCAAATATGCTTTTTGCCCTAGCTGGTTTGGCTCAGTGGATAGAGTGTTGGCCTGTGGACTGAAGGGTCTGGGTTCGATTCCAGTCAAGGGCATATGCCTGGGTTGCAGGTTTGACTCCTAGTAGGGAGCTTGCAGTAGGCAGCCAATTGATGATTCTCCCTCATCATTGATGTTTCTTTCTCTTTCTCCCTCTCCCTTCCTCTCTGAAATCAATAAAAAATATATTTAAAAAATAAATTTAAATATGCTTTTTAAAGATTGTATACCATATATATAATTTTGCATACATTGCATGTCATTAAATCTTCTTCCTCAATAATTTAGTGATTCTAGCAACCATTATATGAAGTACTCTATTATACCTAACCATTTAGATATTTCCCAATTTTTTTCTATTGCAAACAATATTGTAATGCACATCCTTGCACATATGTCATCCATCAACATGGGGTGCCACTTTAAAGAGTGATGGTAGCCAATAACTAGATCATGAAAAATGTAACTTCTCACTCTGTTCAAATAAATAAATATGATTAAAATTATGCATATCATCACCACCTCTCCCATCAGGTACTAGACGGTAACTGATAATTAGCAACTGCTCCTACAGTGATCTCACTTACACTAATTAACAAAATCAAATAGGGTTGAAATTTATTGTCCTGTTCAGTGAATCATGAGTCTCACAGCTGCTGCTACCAAGGCCAGCATTAGTGCCTGATGTTAACAGATTGTATGAAAAAGCACTTTTCTGATTATGTTCTAACTAGAGTCCCGGTGCATGAATTTGTGCACCAGTGGGGTCCCTTGGCCTGGCCTGTGGGATCAGGCTGAAACTGGCTCTGTGACATCCCCCGAGGGGTCCCGGATTGTGAGAGGGCACAGGCCAGGCCAAGGGACCCCACCGGTGCACGATCGGGGTCAGGGGGGGATATGGGAGGTTGGCCAGCTGGAGAGGGACTGCGGGAGGGCTCCAGGGCATGTCCAGCCTGTCTTTATCTTTACAAATGTAAAGATAATTCCTTTATATTCAAATATTAAGTGAGAGGGGGAAAAAAAGCTTATTCAAAAATAAACACAAAGAAATTGTGCTGAACCATATCCCGTTAACATCACAATTAAGGTGTGTATAATAACCAAAGACAATTTGCAAATAACTGACTATATTATCTATTCACTAGAGAATTTGAGTAATAGATATGGAAAATATATGTCATGTTGCTTTTTAATTTTTAAAATTTTTTTATCCTAGTTTTCCAACAATTAGCTAATTGTTCATACTGATGCATTTATTACATTCTTTTCTGATGTACTTATTATATTCTTTTCTTGAGTGTTTATTAAAATAACTAGAGGCCCAGTGCACAAATTCATGCACCAGTGGGGGCCCTCGGTCTGGCCTGCGGGATCGGGCCAAAACTGGCTCTCTGACATCCCCTGAGGGGCCCCGGATTGCAAGAGGGTGCAGGCCAGGCCGAGGGACCCCACTGGTGCACAATCGGGGCCAGGGAGGGATGCAGGAGGTTGCCCAGCCGGGGAGGGACTATAGGAGGGCTCCAGGGCATGTCCGATTGGCTCATCTAGCTCAGTCCCGATTGGCCGGACCCCAGCAGCAAGCTAACCTACCGGTCAGAGGGTCTGCCCCCTGGTGGTCAGTGCACGTTATAGCAATTGGTCAACCAGTTGACTGTCTGTCCCCTGGTGGTCAGTGCATATCATAGCATATTACGCTTTGGTTGAACGGACGACCAGACACTTAGCATATTAGGTTTTTATAGGATGAACTTATTCTAAGGGACAATATCACAAAATACACATCACCAAAGTTCTCTACTGAAAAAAGTTTAAACTTATTTTATTTACATTGGGATTTCCTATACAAAAAAGGAAACTCCTTCAATTAAAGTCACTGTAAAGGAAAACTAGGATATTCTGGAAAACAACCATTTTGAGATATATTATTGATGAGGAAACTCTGTCTTCTCCAAGTTGTCCCACTGCTATTTTTGGTCAGAGAAAGATAACACTGCTGGATGGAAACTAAATCCATTTGGCAATTACTGTGCTATTTAATTTTCAACTTATCCATTTTGGACAACCAGATCTTGTCTGTATATCTATGTTTACCATTACAGCACCAATATCCAAGTATGTTCATTGTCAGTGCAGTGATAACAAGGAAAGAAAGCTGTGTGTCTCTGTTGTAATTAGACAAGATTCTTAGAATTAGCACTTATTCTTAAAAAGAAACACAAAATATAGTTTAAATTTAGCTTGTCCCTCATGCCAAACGTGAATGCCAGGTAAAGTGAAATCATTACAAAAATGTGCAAGAAAATAGTCAAGGCTTCTTGATCTAGGCTGTTTGAAATAAATGGCATCCTTAACTCCAACAAATATGTTTAAGATGGCATTGTTCATTGGGAAAAAGGAGACAAATGTAACACATTAATCAATAAAGAAAAAAAAGAAAAAGATGGCATTGTTCGTTAGAATTATTTTCACTAAACAAAAACATGTTTATTTTAAAATATTTTATTACTATGTACTAAATAATTAAATATATCATTGTTTTCAATGCCAAAATCAATATAAAAATGTTCCATTTTTTCCACCAGAAGGATGGTCACGGCACAGTCACTAGGCAAGGCAATGAAATGTCCTACATTCCTGAATGGCATCATGCATTAATATTGGAAACAGCTAAGGACTCTGGTGATTATACTTATTAGTGTGGACAGGTATTTTATTTGTTGGTTCTTCCTTGTTTTCAATAGATAATACATAAACATAGTATGAAATCTAGAAGGTACGAATGAGCGTAAAGACAAGAGAAAAAATCTCTTCCCCACCCCTGTTTACTTTTAGAGCCTCACTTGCCTTTTCCAGAAGAGAAGCTCCTGCGCAGGGTTGAAGAGATGTGATAGCCTGCATTAAGCTTGTCAGCACATATCTCCTTTTAAACAAACGCTAATGGCTAAAGACTACACAGTGTTCTGCAGCTTCCTTTACTTTTATTTTTTTAAATATATTTTTATTGATTTCATAGAGGAAGGGAGAGGAAGAGAGCGACAGAAACATCAATGATGAGAGAGAATCATTGATTGGCTGCCTCCTACACAGGGACAGAGCCCTCAATCCGGGTATGTGCCCTGACCACTAATCTAACCGTGACCTCCTGGTTCACAGGTCGATGCTCAACCACTGAGCCACATCGGCCTGGCATATGCAGCTTCCTTTATATAAAAAACAAAAACAAAAACAAAACACACAACAACATTAAAATGATATTCCCTAGCCTTTGTGGCTCAGAGGATAGAGCACTGGCCTGCGGACTGAAGGGTCCCGGGTTCGACTCTGGTCAAGGGCACATGCCCAGGTTGTGGGCTCAATCCCCAGTGGGGGGCATGCAGGAGGCAGCCAATCAATGAATCTCTCTAATCATTGATGTTTCTATCTCTCTCTCTCTCCCTCTCCCTTCCTCTATGAAATCAATAAAAATATATTTAAAAAAAGAAAATGATTGCTCTGTCCTAATAATTTCATGTTATCATGGACTGACATACTGTCATTTATTTAACTAAACATTTCTCAACATTTAAGCTATTTGTTCTCATTCACTATAGTATAATTTCACAGTATCTTTGGGATTATCTCCTTTTGTATATGTGTAACAGCATCTGTATGATAATTCCCTGGAAATTAAATAACTTGGCCAGAGTACAAATGCATTTAAAATTTGAATACATATTGCCATTTGCCCCCATAGAGAATCACTATATATATGATATAAATATAGATACTTGCATCAATAAAGCATGAGAATATATCTATTTTCTATAATTTTTATTAACACATATATCGTCAAAGGTTTGGTTTGCAAATTTGATAGCAAAACAAGAAATGCAACTTTAGTCTTTGTCTTGGGTGAGAATATCTTTTTAATAAATTTAATAGCCATTTGTTTTCTCTGACACATCTTTTTATGTTTTTGAACATTTTTATATACACTTGTATTTGTTATTTATTATCTAGTCAATAGCCTTTCTTACAAGAGCTCTTCATATAATAATGAAAATGTCATTTTTCTCTATTTCATTAAAAATATTTTTCTTACTGTGTCACTCCCTTTGAGTTATTTATGGTGTTTACTGCAAAGTATTTTTATAAATTTTATAAATTAAATTTAGCAATATTTTCTTTTCTGGTTTCTATTTTTGTTTTCATATTTAAAACACCACTCTTCTAAATTTGTATTATGTGTGTGGCTTTGTTTTCTTACTTTTCAATATCTGGTTTATCTGAAATATATTTGGTTTAAGCAATGAGACAGGGCTCCAAATTGACTGTTTTCTAGATGAGTATACAGTTACCTCCAAACTATTAAATAACCCATGTTTCCCCCATTGAACTGAAACATCACCTTTGTTAAACACTGAAGTTCATATATGAGTCCCATCAGAACTGGACAAAGTCAAACTCCACAGCTAGAACTTAGGCTTCAACAATGATAGCCAACCCAGATTCACTCCAGCATGTCACCAACAAATACTTTTCCCAGATCGATGCTGAGGTAAAGGTAAGACTGTCATATAACTCCCAAGGTCAGACTCTATGCCCTAAGAGAAAATTGTCACATTGTATATGATCAAGCACTATATTGAAATTTAAGGGCATTTATACTGTCAAAGAATAAATTATATTTATGGGACATGATATACACTTTATATCTAGAAAAAAAGCATACTGTACTCTACCCAGTGTCTTGGTTTCTTTAGGTTTTTCCAAATCATTTTATTATCTTCATTTTATCAAACAGTACAAATTACACAGGGACTCATGGGCCAGAGAAAAACAGTTTATAGGTATAAATAATAGAATTTTTTCCTATGAGTTATTTTTGTTTCCTCATAACAATGAAAGTTATATTAGGGATTCTACCACCCTCCCTTGCTATAGACAGGGGTTGGCAAAAGTAGGTTTATAGTTTTGAGTATTCAAAACACAGAGTTTATTCTTGTATTATTATTTATTTATTATTGTATTATTTTCTACATAAACAACTGTAAACCTGTTTTTGCCACACCCTGCATAGTGTGGCAAAATTGGAAGAAATTTACTTCAACTTAGCACACTCATCCCAAAGAAAAACTTATAATATCGATCTTAATGAGCCAATTTATATACAGTCATCTCCCTACTATCTAAAATTGGCCAAGGTCCCTGATGCCTATCTTTCTCATTATAAAAGTTGCAAGTTATCAAAAATAATTCAGTATCACTTAGGTCTTTGAGGCCTGACTGTGCTAGTGAGCAAATGTGGTCACAGCATAGGTCTTCCAGAGGTAATTAATAATAAATAGCATTTACATAGGGCTTTGCATCTTCAAAGGACTTTGCAAACACTAATTAACCCACATACTAACCCTTTTAAAGGAAGTAGGCAGGAATTAGCATTCATTTTATGAATGAAAAGCTAACTTGTTATAAAGCTATGATTATGCATGGTCTGAAGGAGTTGCTCACAAGTACTATAAAATCTTGTCCCATTACAGTTCAGATTATTCTAGAATAAGTTCTCCCAACCTAAGCACTATTGACATTTTGGTCTTGTGGAGGTCTTTTCATTATAGGATATTTAACAGTACACCTGACCTCTACCCACTCAGTGGAAGTCACACCACTTCAATCTTGACAATCAAAAAGTTTCCGGATGTTGCCAAACTCCTGGGAGGCAAAATTATCCCCAGTTATGAACATTGTCTATAAGAAAGGGCAAAAAAAGATTGATAATTCCTGTTACAAGATTTTGCCTTACAAATGCAGTTCTACACTCCAATTCACTTTCCATAATTATTATGTATCACAGAACCTTAGCAGCTATTATTTTTCCTTCCCACATTATGTACAAAAATAATAACAAATACAATGCAGTGTTCTAAGCATTGTCCTAATACACACACACACACACACACATACACACCCCCATCCCACCACACACACACACACACACATTTAGTCCTCAAAACGACCCTATAAAATAGGTGCCATTGTATCCCATTTTATACAAGAGGAGACTAAGGCACAGAAAAACTCCCCCAACTAAAGAAGTCTGGGTTCAAACACAGGCACTTTTGTTCCACAGTATGTACTCTTTTTTTCCATTTCATTGAATTTATTGTGGTGACATTGGCTAATAAAATGATATATTTTTCAGGTGTACAACTATATAATACATCACCTGTATATTAGATTGTGTGTTCACCACCCAAAGCCAAGCCTCCTTCCATTACCATTTAGACCCTCTATACCTTCTTCTACCTTCTCAACCCCCTTTTCCCTCTTGGAATCCCCATACTGTTGTCTGTGTCCATGAGTTTTTTCCCTTAGTCCCTTCACCTTTTTCACCCAGCTTCATGGCCCCTCTGACACCTATCAGTCTATTCTCTATCTATGAGTCTGCTTCTATGTTATTGATTAGTTTATTTTGTTCATTAGATTACACATAAGAGTGTAATCATATGGTACTTGTCTTTCTCTGACTGGCTTATTTCACTTAGCATAATGTTCTCCAGATCCATTCATCCATTACAAAGGTAAGATTTCATCCTTTTTTATGGCTGAGTAGTATTTCATTGTGTAAATGTACCACAGCTTTTTTAGCCACTCATCTAGCAATGGACACTTGGGCTGCTTCTAAATCTTGGTTATTATAAACAACTTTGCAAGGAACATAGGGGTGCATATATTCTTTTGAATTAGTGTTTCATACTCTTAACCACTGAGTTATACATGTGAGTGTATATATATTTTCCAAAAGAAAGTATTTTTAGCAGTGGACACTGTTAATTTCATTTGTCGGTATAATATCTCTAAAATACAACAATGATGCTATGGATAAGAAAAGGATAAAGTCTCAAAAAAGAAAGGAGCGCCGAAACCGGTTTGGCTCAGTGGATAGAGCGTCGGCCTGCGGACTGAAAGGTCCCGGGTTCGATTCCGGTCAAGGGCATGTACCTGGGTTGCGGGCACATCCCCAGTAGGAGATGTGCAGGAGGCAGCTGATCGATGTTTCTCTCTCATCAATGTTTCTGACTCTCTATCTCTCTCCCTTCCTCTCTGTAAGAAATCAATAAAATATATTTTAAAAAAAAGAAAGAAAGAAAGAAAGAAAGAAAGGAGTGCGGCAACTCTATGTAGTTATACTCCAAATATATTTATGAGTCACTCAACAAAATAAGACTCTGAAGCATCAAAGATTCACATAGCATTATTCAGATCCTCTGAGAACCCAAAAGATAATATCAGGTAAATAGATTATGAGGCAGAAAATTTTAAGGAACACAGAATTTCTAAATCCCTGGGTGGCAGGGAGAAGGAGAGTCATCATGATCCAGGAAATTGGAGCAGATCATATAATAAAAATGACACATGAACTGTGACTTTAAAGATGGATAGGATTTTAAATCTGAGGGTTATCATAGTAGGTGCTCAGAGAGGGTATTTCAGATAGACGAAACAGGATAGTCATGGAAGTAGAAAGGATGAAGTAAGTTAGTTTGGCTGGAACTAGGCAGAGAGAGATCAGATGAAAAATTAGTTTGATGTCAGGTTATAGATGTACTAGAGGCCCGGTGCACGAAATTCATGCACTGGTGGGGGGGAGGGGGAGTCCCCACAACCCGACCTATGCCCTCTTGCAGTCCAGGACCCCTCGGGGGATGTCCGCCTGCCGGCTTAAGCCCAGTCCCCCCTGGGGATCAGGCCTAAGCCGGCAGTCACACATCCCTCTTACAGTCCGGGACTCTTACAGTCTGGGACCCCTCACTCCTTACCACCTGCCAGCAGTGGAGCCATGAGCCTGGCTTCTGGCTGAGTGGCACTCCCCTTGTGGGAGCACACTGACCACCAGGGGGCAGATCCTTCATTGAGCTTCTCCCCCTGGTGGTCAGTGTGTGTCATAGTGACTGGTCATTCCGCCAGTCATTCTGCCGGTTGTTCTGCTGTTCGGCCAATTTGCATATTAGGGTTTTATTATATAGGATTACAATCAATTTGTATTTTTTCCAGTTGGCCTTACAGAGCAAATGAAGAAGTATTTCTTTAGAGTCTTTTATGCACTAAACACGGCTGAGCACTTTGACATGCATTACCTTATTTAATCATTGAAAGGTTTCAGAAAGAAGAGAGCATGATGAGATGTTATTAGTTATCAATTGCTATGTTTTCACCTCTAGGCTCAATTGGGAAAGCATCTGCTTCCCTGCTCTCAGGGTTATTGACAGAATTCATTTTCTTGCAGTTATAGGGTCCATGACAACTTACTTGCATGAAAGTTAGCAAGGATGGGGGGAGAGGAAGGGAAGAAAGAGGGAGAGAAGAGTACAGGAGGGAGGCGGAGAGGGAGGGCAGGAGAGGGAGCTGGAGAAGACACTCTGGGGCAAGTCAGCTAATAGGATGGAGACTTATACAATGTAATATAATCAGGGGAGTGCCATCCATCATCATTGTCATAGTCTATTAATAAGAAGCAAATCACAGGTCCTGCCTATATTGAAATGGAGGGGGTTCTACAAGGATGGTGGAGATCATGAGGACCTTAAATTTCACCACAGTTCATTTTCTAATCCTCAATGATATACCTCCCTTCCATATGCAAAATACATTTGCCTCCTCCCAATGGATAGAGTCCCATCAGCAAAGAACAAAACTCATCATCAGATGAGGTTCCTGGTATCAACTGTAAGTCCAGCTTTCCATCTATGGACCTGCAAAACTGAAGGCACAAATTATCTGACACCCAATATGCAATAGCCGAAGAGAGATAAAACAACAGTTGCAGACTTTCCTTTTCAGTGAAAGGTAGAAAGGGGTTTCTGACCATTAAAGTTCTGAAATCCAGCCAAGCACATGTTGAGAGTTCCTGGGTTCATTGTCAAAGCTTGGAAGTAATTCTCTGTGGCTTTTAACTCCAATCTCTGAACTCATGGTTCTGCCTTCTGAGTCATTCTTTTTTTCATAAAAGAAGGCATATGTTTGCAGCTCAGTGGTCTTCTGAGACTGCTTCCTGCCAATAGAATTTTGGTGGTTTTCCCTCAGTCTCTTTTCATTGTATACTCTCAGTCCAAGCTGGCAGTGTTTCTGCTGAAATAATTTTCTCAAGAATCTTATGTGTCTCCTGAGGATTTTAGTAGGGTTCTTTCCAATAGATAAAAATCACACAACAGATCTGTGCAAGATAAGACCTTCTCCTCTTTGACCTCCTGCTAAGATGGCCCGGAGACAAACAACATAGCTAACCTTTCTACAGGCCCTCTAATCTGAGTGAATCTCTTGAAAAGACACTTCGTGAAGTTCAATAATCTGTTGTTTATGTATTTCTGAGCAAAAGTTTGCACAATCATAAATTCAACTATTTCTAGATGCCACACATTTGAAGCAATTTCTTAATTTCAGCAGCTTTACTATCTGGAGAGGCTGAGACTTTTCAAAATCATCTAGTTGTGGTTTCTTTCTCTTTAATCGACAAAAACAGATTTTGTTTAATTCCTTTTGTATCTATACATATAAAGAGATAATATGCAAATTAGCTGGGATGCTATAACGCATCACACCCAGACCATTAGCATATTACCTTTTTATTAGCTCCTATCATCAGGTGGCTGCCTGCACACGCCTTGGGCATTGCTCTGGGGTGGAAGTGGGGAAGCAGAGAGGCGGAGCAGGGAAGCAGGGAGATGGGATGGGAGCGGGGAGGGGGGCGTGGGGAGGCAGGAGAAGGCGGGACCAGCCCAAGGCAACTCGAGGGTGGGTGGTGCCATGCGAATTTGCAAGCTGGGCTCCTAGTTTTACTATAAGTGGCAAGAAACCAGGTTGCATCTTTAATACTTTGTTTAGAAATATCTTTAGCTATACAACCAAGTTCATCACCTACAAATTCTTCTTTTTACATAATTGTAAGAGACAATTTCATTAAGCTTCTGCCACTATTTAACAGTGATACCTCTGGCTTCAATTTCCAAGAATATGTTCCTCGCTTCCTTTTGAGCCCCCTCACTGACTGCATCCTTGAAATGAGACTTCCACTAACAGTCTGCTTGGTGATTTCAGCTTTCTCCAATGTGCTTGTCAAATTTTTTCCAGACTCTGCACACTACCCATCCCAAAGCTACTGTTTAAAGTATATATTTTCTTTTTTATTTCAGAGAGGAAGGGAGAGGGAAAGAGAAATAGAAACCTCAATGACAGAAAATCACTGATCATCCACCCCCTGCAGGCCCCAGGTATGTGCCCTGACCAGAAATTGAACCATGACCTTTGGTTCATAGGTCGATGCTCAACCACTGAGTCATGCTGGCTGGGCCAAAGCTACTTCTTAGGTATTTGTGTAGCAGCACTCCACTCCTGGAACCAAAAATCTGTATTAGTTTTCTATTGCTACTTTCTCATCTGAAGGATACATTGGGGAACCATCACTTCCCCAATCTCATCGTTATTGCAGATATTCAGCTCCTCGAGGTTGTGGATCCATGGCCACTTTTTCAAAGGCATCAAGGGGGAGAGAGACTGTTTCATATGAGTCTCCAGACATAGTAGAATCAAGACAAGGCACACGTGTTCAGTCTGAACACCTGAGCAGAATGAGAATGGTTGTTTGATATCACTCAGGTTTGGATTAACTTACCCTGTAGCAATAGTCACTGGAACAATATTCCTAAATTCAATTTTTGTTTTTTAATAAGTAAATTCATTTTAATTTTCTTTAAATGAATAATGAAAGTAAACCATGATTATTTGGCAGGAATTTTAAAATAGCATACCATATCCAATTTGGGAACTTATTGTATATTAAAATACATGCTAAAATTAACTATTTCAGCATCAGGAATATATAAAAATACTTCCATTTCATGATTATTAGTTTTTGCAGATTATACTTAAAAATTTAGTGGATTATCATTTTAAATGGTTGGGCTTTTTTTTTTTTTTCTTGAAGTGATTAGAAAAAGAGAACAACTGAAGTTATTATTCATAAGCACTACTTTACAAATAAATACATTGTGGTTATAAATAGTGCTACATTACCAATAAATAAAGGGAAATTGTATATAATTGTCAGTATAGTTTATCTTTTGTTCAACATTGTTTGGGAATGGCTAGAACTTTGTAACTCAATATGATATACAGGAATTTGTGTCAGATGAATACAATTTATTAGTCTGGTGATAATCATATTGATATGTATGTGTAATATTACTTATATGTTCTTCATGATTTATTTTAGTTAATGTGCCTTATATTTTTATCTTTTAACTAAAGATATATTATAAGGAAAATGAATTTATATATGAGACTAAGAATAAAAACAATTCAAAACTGAATAAAGGCCCTAACCTCCACATCAGCAAGAGGTGTCCAGCTTAAGTGCTTGCTTAATTTTCACTTTACCTCTTTTCAAAGGCTTTCAAGCCCTGGCAGCCATTTCTCAGTGGTTAGAGAATCGGCCTACACACCAAAGAGTCTCAGGTTCGATTTCCAGTCAAGGGCATGTACCTGGGTTGCAGGTTCATTAACTGTCTTATTTATCAATTCATGTGAAAAGCCAAATACAGTGAAACAGTTAGTAACTTAAACATCTTTGTAAACTCTTGATAGTTAGTCCTCATATTATCAGTTGAAAACGATGATCTACCCTAAACCCAAACACGCTACAGATTGCCAGTTGTCACCTACGACTAAATTGCATGACTCACAGCACCCTCTTGCAGTTATGAACAATACCTAATTTCTGGAAGGAAGGAAGGAATTTAGAGAGTGAAGTGGAGGGAAAATATTACCACAATTACTCATACTTTTCTTTTGCAACAGTAACTCATGCCCTCACTTCCTCCCCCCAAAAAAGTCTTGCTCCAATAATTGTAAAAACCATTATTAGCATCATAAGGAAAAGAATGTACCTTACTTAAGTTACATAAAGCATGAAATTTAAGGAATGCATAGTACTGAATGGTATTTTTACCCTTAAATATTATGACATATATTTTGTAAGAATTTGAAGCCCTGCATTATTTGCTGAATTAGGTTTACTTTTTGTTTCCTGAAAGTATACCTAAAATCTAGCCAGCAGTAGCTGCCAGTTCCCTTCAGCACATAGAAAATTCTAAGAATTTTAAATCTCTAAGAAACAGTACTGCTATTCCTTACAACTATCAGGAGCTTTGGCAATTTTATAATCATTATTTTAAACTGAATAACAAAATTTCAACTGCCTGAGATTCTCAAGAAATTCGTGAGTTTGGATTAATTTATTTGTCTTATAACAAAAGTACACTAGCACTGTTATAAAGACAACACTACTCTTATTTTAGCAACAACCCCGTGCCAGGACTATGTTAAGGTTTGGCTTTGAATCACGATGCTGTGCTGACTTTGACAGAAGTTGGTGGAATTGCAGTGGCTGCTTCTGAATTTATACATGGAAATTTCTCAGTAAGAGGGGCTTAGAACAGGCAATTTGATAGGAAAGACATGTTTGTATTGTTGGAAGAATAGCAAGATGATTTCTCTTGAAGTACATTTGTTTAGCTGGTAGTTTGTGCATTTGTTTAGCTGGTAGTTTGAGGTTAGAGATTAAAAAAAAGGTCAACTCTATGAAAGATAGTTTTATTTACATAAGATGGAGAAATCTCATGTTCAAATCAAAAGACTGATGGAAAAGCCACTGCTGGGTCAAATGTCATGTTTCTCCTCTGTATCTTCCCACCAGCTGCCCACCAGTCCCATTTGCCAACCAAATCCTCATATTAGGTTAACTTCTCATCATCAGGATAAAGGCACACTAATAGATGGACTCTAGGCTCTTGGACATATCAGAGGTTATAACCTCCTACTTAGACAAAGTGCAGGAGGTTATGTGTCCTTTTAAAAGGTCAGATTTGGGATTAGAATGCAGATTTTATTGCCAAAATCAACACAATTTCCACTCTACCATGCTGCTCCTTTTTTTCTCTCTTCAGTTTTTCCACTTCTTTCTCTTTGCTTTGTTTCTCTTAACTTTCTCAACCCATCATCCCTTGCACATGTCTTTTCTCTTTTCTGCTCCTCAAATCTCCACTCTCCATGCTGTACTCATTGGACATTGAGGGATTTCATTGGTTCTACATAGCTCCCTCGAACCTCACTAACATTACCAGTGTGGAAGATTAGACTCAGGGAGAGCAGATAGAAAGCCACAGTAGTATTCCAGCTTATTAGCATCTGAATCGGGAGAGTGACAAAGACAGTCACAATGGTAGAGATAAAAGTAAAGATACACTCCTCATTCAATAAAAACAGCTAACATTTTTATAGGGCCTAACATATGCCAGGCTCTTTTTAAAATGTTTAACGTATTTTAACTCATTCAGTCCTCCTAATAACTGTCTGGGGAAAGTACCTCCATTTTACAAATGAAAGACTGGAGGACCTTGCCCACCTAGAGCAGAGATTCGCCCTAGCTGGTTTGGCTCAGTGGATAGAGCATCGGCCTGAGGACTGAGGGGTCCCAGGTTCGATTCTAGTCAACGGCATATACCTTGGTTGCGGCACATCCCCAGTGGGGAGTGTGCAGGAGGCAGCTGATCGATGTTTCTCTCTCATCCGATGTTTCTAACTCTCTATCCCTCTCCCTTCCTCTCTGTAAAAAAATCAATAAAATATGTTTTAAAGCAGAGATTCAAACCCAGGCAGTATTGCTTCAGAGATCTTGCTATTCAACAAACATGATAAAGGTAGAATCTTTGGGGATGCCCTGGATCTGTAGAGTCTATGGGTTTCATATTAAGAAACTGTGGCATTTCTATACTTGAAGCTGTAAGAGCCAATGAATCACTCAGACAAGAGAGGGTAACATGGAAAAGAAGGCTGAAAATAGAACACTGATCTTTAAAAAAAATTTGTCCGAGTTGATGAGTGGATAAAAAAGCTGGGGTATATTTACATCATGGAATACTATGCAGCTATAACAAAAGAAGGATCTTTTACCATTTGAGACAGCATGGAGGGACCTGGAGAGTATTATGCTAAGCAAAATAAGCCAGTCAGAGAAAAATAGGTATCACTTGATCTCACTCATATTTGGAATCTAATGAACAAAAACTCATGAGCAAAATAGATCCAGAGACATAGAAGCATGTAACAGACTGACGAATCTCAGAAGGAAGGCAGGAGCGGGGGGGGGGGGGGGGGGGGGGGGGCGGGGGCGCATGGAGAGTGATTACCTGGGGAACTTATATGCACATATGCATAGCCCACGGACACAGACAATGGTGGTGAAGGCCTGGGAGGGGATGGTGCGGGGTGGAAGGGGCCAATGGAGGGGGAAAGGGGGACATCTGTAATATTTTCTACAATAAAGATAAATTTTTAAAAATATTTAAAGGGAACAAGAGTAAAAGAAGAACTGTAGTCAACAATTATTTTTAATATTTAATTAATCTAAATATAATTTACACAGGATAAAATGTGCAAATCACAAGTTCAATAGGCTTTGACAAATATATATCTATATATCTGTGTGACCAACACATCAATCAAATTACTTATTTCCATAACTCCAGGAAGCTCCCTTTGCTCCTTTCCAGTCAACTCATCCCCTGCCCTGCCCCCGCCCCCGCCCATGTGGCGACTCTGTTCTGATTCCTATCTACATAGGCTAGTATCGTTTTTTCCTGAACTTCATATAAATGTAATCATACAATATGTATTACTGGATACTCTGAATAAAGTTTTGAACATTGTGGAACAAATCATTTTCTAAACATAGCTTTCCCCTTCCATTTTGTAGATCTCTAAGGATGGATTTGCTGAGTCACAGAGTAGGTATAGAACTTCATTTAAAAATTACTAGTTTTTCAGAGTGGCACCATTTCACACTCCCACTAATAATGTATGAAAGTTCTAGTTCCAAATTTTGTGCTGTATTTGTTAGATGTTAGTATTGAGGTTATGAAACCCTAAAAAAAAAAAAAAAGACTTAGGAAGATTTCCATGTTTTTTCTATGATCCAAAAAGTGTCAAATATCATATTAATTATCTGTTCCTTTAAAGCAGGGGTGGGAAACCTTTTTTCTGCCAAGGACTATTTGGATATTTACAACATCATTCGAGAGCCATACAAAATTATCAACTTAACAATTAGTTATATTTGGTCAAACATTTAATTAAGCATTGGCAGGGCCAGACCAAATGATTTCTTGGGCTGGATGTTCCCCACCCCTGTTTTAAAGGCAATCCTCCTATGACATCTCACCATGAATCACCAGCTTTCGTTTGGTTAACCTTGCTTACTAGGTGGTGTTCCCTTTGTTAATGTAAAAAAACCATTGAAACCTGTAAAGAATTTTTGTGAGTTTATTTGAGCCACACTGTCGACATATGCCAGGAAGCAGAACCTCAATGAATTGAGGTAATGCTCCGGAGAATGGTGGGTTACATCTGAATTTATACATTGCAATCAAAGGAAAGGGACATAGTTGGGATACATGAAATTCATTGGTGATAGATTAAGGAGGTAGGATAAAGCAAAGTGGGGAAACCTCTGGGATAGGGTAAAAAGTGAAATGATGGACATATGCTTGTTTTACATAGATGGATACAGGATAGTTTAACATAATTAACAGTTGACAATTAATTTGATAACAATAATAATGAGGGAATGTTCTGGTGCCATTTGTTGTGCCCTGAGGGGTCCAAAGAAAAGGGAAGTTACAAGTTACCCAGACATTTCACCTTTAAGTTATCTTAGAGGCAAAAAGACAAATGGGCTCCGTAAAGATCTAAGTTGATCTTTGTCAGGGAAAATACTGGCCTAGGACATGACTACCCACCATGACCTGTTCGTAGTTAAAGTTTAATTTCAGACCATCTTCTGTGGTTATTTTAGTCAGCAGTTCTCAACCTGTGGGTTGCGAACAATGAAAATACATCCTGCATATCAGATATTTACATTACGATTCATAACAGTAGCAAAATTACAGTTATGAAGTAGCAACGAAAATAATTTTATGGTTGGGGGTCACCACAACATGAGGAACTGTATTGAAGGGTCGCGGCATTAGGAAGGTTGAGAACCACTGTTAGGTCTTTGAGTTTGCACAACCGTCATGCAGGCCTTCCCTGAGTTTGTCAAGTTAGCATGTGGCCCCTTTCGTCCACACCTTCTTCGCTCAATATTCTAAGTACTTCTCTTCAGAAAATTATTATCTTTTCTTCTTGATGGAAACTATGTAAGTATTTGCGCTCCCTTAACAGAATCTCCAACAAGCTCTTAATATTTATGGGATGTAGAAATAGAGAGATCACTTTATTTTATTTTTTAAGAAAATTATATATGTAATTTTAAGATTGAAAAGCCAGGAAATGAAACTAGCATTTTAGACAATTCTCTTAAAATGCTGTATGTGGCCCAGGTGACAAGGCTCAGTGGTTAAGCGTGGACCTATGAACCAGGAGGTCAAGGTTTGATTCCTGGTCAGGGCACGGGCCTGGTTGGGGGCTCCATCCTCAGTGTGGGGTGTGTAGGAGGCAGCTGATCAATGATTCTCTCTCATCATTGATGTTTCTCTCTCTCTTCCTTCCGCTCTGAAATCAATAAAAATATATTTTAAAAATGCTGTATGTGAAAAAAAAATTAGTAAAGAAACACCGGCTTGTTTAAATGTGGAGGGAGACAGCATCTAAGAGGGAGAACCAGGAAACCAGAGAGAGGAGGAATTATTAAGTATTCTTCTTTCGCTCCTGCCCACTAAAATGTGAAACAAATGAAGGCAGGAATTTTTGCCCATTTTGTTTATTGCTGTTTGCTCAAATGCCAGAACAGTGCTTACAATTTACGAGACTCTCCTATTTGTGAACGATTACATTTTAAAAAGGCTAGTGGGGAGCTATGGACTGAGTGTCTGGGTCCCTCTGCAATTCATACGCTGAAGCCCTAATCCTCATGTGATGATATTTGGAGGTCTGGTCTTTGGGAAGTAATTATGTGTAGATGAGTTCATGAGGCCGTGGAGCCGCCCGTGATGGGAGTAGTGTCCTTATCAAATGAGACCAGAGCTCTCTCCCCGACAGGAAGATACAGTAGGAAGGAGGCCATCTGTAAACTAGGAAGAGGACACACACCAGAAGCCCACCTCGCTGGCACCCTGATCTTGGGCTTCTAGCTTCTAGAACTATGAGAAATAAATGTTTATTGTTTAAGCCAGCCGGTCAGTAGTATCTTTGTTATATCAGCTTGAATGAAGTCAGGGGGAAATCAAGAAATTAGCCTTGGCCCTAAAATACCTTGTTTAAAATTCTTCAGTACACTTTTTTTGAGTTCCAGACACCACCCATATTTTGTCGTGTGGCATTTAAAATCTATCCTGATCTATTTACCTATAACGCACCCCTCCACACACACCTAAATTTAAATACTTTACAAATATCCTCCCACACTTTTGTACTCTCCATGTTTTTACTTATAATCTGTCTTGCCCTGCCAGAAAAAACCCTCCATAGCACCATGACTGATGAAATTCCACATATCTTTCCAGAATCCACTCACTTATCAACCCCATGGGAGAGGCCTACGTAAGAGCAGCAGATAAAAGCTGGAGAGAGAGAGAAAAAAAAAAAAGCTGGAGAGCGCTTTCTATGTGCTGGTTGCTTTCCTTCTGTCAAACATTCTGAGTGACGCAGGCATTGTTTCTATTTGAAAGTTTAGAAACTAAAGTTTAGAGTTTGTGATTTGCTCAAAATGATACTTGGTTAGAACTGGGATTGAGGTCTAGGAAGACTTGACTCTAAAGCTTGCACTCTTTTTTTCTGTACAACATGGCTTTTGGGGCAATCCATTATTCCTTTAATTAGAATAACATTTATCTTTTGTATTCTAATTATATTTATCTTTCAGTACACTCTGAGTTCTTTGAGGGCAAAGCCTGCCTTATTCATTCTTTTACCCAAATGATTATCAAAGAGAGTAAGAACTTAATATACATTGGTTGAAAGTAAATGGTGGAGTTATTTATGGAATAGCTCTAGTGGTGAAAGAATTTCATATTAGATGTTTTAAAGCTAAACTCAAACTATTTCCCCCAAAATGAGGATTTCAAAGATTCAAACAGTCTTGTTAAATCCTATCCTAGGCAAGTACATGAGTAAGAATTACCTAATCCAGCCACCTGACTTTCCAAGAAGGTACCATGAGTCAGAAGACATGAATGAATTCTTTTGGGACAGTTCTAAGTCATCAGGGATGCAGAAGAGGGTGAAGGAGTTTTTGAATACTAATGGCTCATCCTACTTTGTGGCAAGAAACCATGGCCTTGGAAAATGAGAGCAAAGTAGGTTTTGCAGTCTAATCCAAGGGGTTTATTCTATAAATACTACAACAGTGCACAACACAAACCAAATGTCTTCATTTACAGAATTTACTGTCTAGGGCTGGGAAATACTTTTATAATAAAGTGGGGATGTGGATGAAGGAAAATATAAGAGATATCAATGATCTTGAAAGGAAAAGCAAACAAACCAGTGTGACTGCTGGGGATGTGTGGCAACTGGTAGGAAATTAAGGCAGAGAGCTAACAGATGATGTGGGACTGTGTCCAACAGATCGTGTTAAAGACTTCAGAGGCAATGAATGGTGAGGATTTAGTGGTTTTGACCATGTTAACATGATCTGATTTGCATCTTTAAACAAATTTTGTTCTGTTGCACAGATAGCAGTGGAGTAAGAGCACAAGGAGGAAGGCCCACTGTGAGGGTATGAGAATAGTCCAGTGAGTAATGGAGGAGGAAACAGAACTTGGCTGGAGATCCTGGCTAGGCTGCTGATCAACTGAACGCTGTCTCCGTGTCATTCCTTCTTCTCCGACTCCGTCCACACCTTTGGGGACCCCTGGACCTGCTGGGGTTGGACCCCGGCATCTTATCTCTAAGAGTGGTGAGAGGTTGTATTCTGAATGTATGTGGAAGCTCTATCCAAGATTTGCTATGCACTGTAAGTATGAGAACAAATGAAGAACCCCGGTTTTTGGCTTAAACAGCTGGGTGAATAGAATACAGCTTAGTGAGGAGGGAAACACTGAAAAAGATCATTAAGTTTGTTTGAGAAATCAAGACTTCTATAGGAATATTTGTAGATGAAATTATGTGACTACAATTACTTCAAAATAATCTAGTTCTGTAAATATAAAAAAAAGGTTAATCATTGCTAATTGTTGAGACAGGATGATATGCATGTCCAGGTTTATTATACTATTCTATCTTCTGCATTTACAATTGTTCAGTAATAATACTTATTAATATTTTAATAATAAATTTTTAAAAGAATGCTTATAAACACACATCAGACTTCGTATGGAGGTGTTAGATATACATGGAGTTCAGCAAAGAAATCAGGCTAAAAGTGACAGGAGTTATCAGCACATTTAAAGCCATGACATAGGATGAGAATGCCTACAGAGTGAATAAAAATAAATAGGTCCAGCACTAAGTAACTGAACTCTCCAACATTAGGAGATGAGAAAAATCTTGAAAGGCATTTTTGCCAGGATTTTGCAATATGTATTAAGTCACTAGAAAATATGTAACTTTGAATCAGTAATTCCATTTCTAGGAATGTATAAGAAATGAATAGGACTAGTGTACATAGACTATGTAAAAGATTTATTACAAATGCTCAATGGAAAAAGAGAAGGGAGGGAGGTGACATGGTAAAATAGCCTGAAAGTCAATCAATGGGCTGGCTTGATACAGTACGTTACATTCAATGGAATAGTGTCCAGCAATTAAGAATGGTGTAGGTATAGACCAGTGGTTCTCAATCTTTCTAATGCCGCGACCCTATAATACAGTTCCTCAGGTTGTGGTGACCCCAACCATAAAATTATTTTCATTGCTACTTCATAACTGTAATTTTGCTACTGTTATGAATCGCAATGTAAATATTTGATATGCAGGATGTATTTTCATTGTTACAAATTGAACATAATTAAAGCATAATGATTAATCACAAACACAGTATGTAATTATATATGTGTTTTCCTATGGTCTTAGGCAACCCTTGTGAAAGGGTCGTTCAACCCTCAAAGGGGTCACAACCCACAGGTTGGTGACCCACAGGTTGAGAACCACTGGTATAGACTCAAAATGTTTTGAGAAAAGCTGATCAATTAGAGCATTCTAGTTTGTTTTATACTTATTTACACTATAATGTTAATGTTTTGCACTAATCTTTCCATCAATAACCTAAAATAGTAAATGGTAAAATTATATAGCTTTTCCCCACTTCATTTATCTGTAGTTTGTAATTTTTCTCAGTAGATATTATAAAAAATATACAAGGTTAATCTATACTAAAAAAAGGGTAATATGCAAATTGGTAACAACACCCTCACAGTCACGACCAGATATGCTAATTATCATGACCAGTATGCAAATTGACCATCACTTCAACACAATAAGAGAGGGATATGCTAATTATCTCTGATATGCTGATTAGTCATGACCAGTATGCAAATTGACCATAACTCCAACACACAAGATGGCCACCACAAGATAGCCTGTAGGGGAGGGCAGTTAGGGGTGACCAAGGCAGCAGGGGAGGGCCGTTGGGGGCAAACAGGCCAGCAGGAGAGGGCAGTTGGGGGTGATCGGGCTGGCAGGGGAGGGCAGTTGGGGGTGACCAGGCCAGCAGGGGAGAGCAGTTGTTGGCAATCAGGCCAGCAGGGGAGGGCAGTTATGGGTGACCAGGCCTGCATGAGAGGGCAGTTTGGGGGTACCAGACCTGCAAGGGAGGGCAATTTGGGGGATACCCAGCCTGCAAAGGAGGGCAGTTTGGGGGCAACCGAGCCTGCAGGGGAGGGCAGTTGGGAGTAACCGGGCCGGCCGGCAGGGGAGGGCAGTTGGAGGCGGCCAGGCCGGCAGGGGAACAGTTAGGCATCGATCAGGCTGGCAGGGCAGTGGTTAGGGCAGCCGTGGGCAAACTGAATAAAACTAAAAAAAAAAAGACCGTACCCTTTTATGTAATGATGTTTACTTTGAATTTATATTAGTTCACACAAACACTCCATCCATGCTTTTGTTCCGGCCCTCCGGTCCAGTTTAAGAACCCATTGTGGCCCTCGAGCCAAAAAGTTTGCCCACCCCTGGGTTAGGGGGTGATCAGGCTGGCAGGCAGAAGCAGTTAGGGGCAATCAGGCAGGCAGGCAGGTGAGCGGTTGGGAGCCAGCAGTCCTGGATTGTGAGAGGGATCCCAGATTGGAGAGGGTGCAGGCTGGGCTGAGGAACACCCCCCCACCCCCCGTCACAAATTTCGTGCACCGGGCCTCAAGTTTTTAAATAAAACTCATTAAGGAATATAAAATACAAATGACCTTTAATAGGAACCTGACTTGAATTAATCAATATTTACATTGATACCATAACATGTGATTGAAATAACTATTATTACTTTAAAGTAAATATCCCATAAGAAATCATTTCAATAGTATATAAATATTTTATTTAAATTAAGAAATGTAATAAAATTACATACACTTGTCCCACTGTTTGGGTAACCTTTCTAATTATTTATAAATAACCTACACACCATTTCTCAGGTACCAAGTTCTAAGTATTTCAATAGTGTCAAAGTATATTTTTCGCAATATGTAAGCTATATTCCACAATCTGGCATGGTAATCCAGACACAATATATACAATGCACACTGACTTTAACTAACCTAAGGATAGTAAGTAATATTAAAAGTCAAGGCAATTTATTTCTCTGTAGTGAAAGTTACAACACACATGCCGTTTTGAGATGAACTATATCTAAAAAAAAATCACTGTGACTATCATTTATATTGATCTAATTAAGTTTTTAGAACATTGTCATTCCAATTCCCGTAATTTAGCTAATGATATCACTAGCAAGGTCTTATTCATGAGCTTGACCTTAACCTTAAAAAATAAACTTGTTTACAACATTTGATATTTTTCAAAATTCAGTATTTAGTTTAAAAGACTTATTTTTACAAGTCCAATTATAACAATTCTGCTTTTTCCTTATAATGCTTTTATTAGATAAAAACTATTATGACTTCAGAAAATCCTGTTTAGGTTAAAATTCTGACTCTAAAACTTTTTACATATATTTTATTAATATCTGAGTCAAACTTCTAGATGGTTATAGGGATATTACATAAAAATCTTTTTTTAAAGCTTTTTCCATCTTGATTATAAAAATCATCAACTACTATGTTGCTAAAATAATTTCTTCTTTCTTGGCCTCAGGCCACTGTCTTGTCTACTTCAAAAGTGAAAATTATTGTTTTCCTATATCTAATAATATTATTCAAGCATAGATATTAAGAGATAAAAATAAAATTTAGTTTAATATTTTATCATTATCACCTGTTAGGGGTTGGCCAAATAAGATTTCCTCACTAAAAAAACAAGCTTTAAACCAAATATTGATTTTCATCCTGTAACTCACATTTGTCTATTGAATCAATTACCCAACCTTCTTGCAGAATTTTAAACTTTCTCTTAAGAGTTCTTCGAAAAGCTTTAAAATCTGCAACACGACTATGATCCTCCCCAATGATTACATGAGACACTCCCTTAGCTAAACAAGAAACTACTTCTGCTCCATGAAATCGAAGCTCTAAGGCTGTAATAGCTAATCTTGTTCCCTCGATTTTGGTAGTCAAGTCATTAATAATAGTATACAAGTCCAAATAAATGGTGTGATTTCGAAACATATTCAGGGGAGAGCAGTTCCAGGAATATCGATACTCTAAATCAGCAATCACAGAGGCCATTTCTTTAGGAGTCTGTTCACTAGAATCTTTAATTCCTGAGAATACTTCCTTGAGTTGGTTCAAATCTGTATCAACAAAATAACTATCACCATAACAATCATATTCACGGGCAAAATGTTGTTTTGTTGATGGGCACATATGAATCATAAAGTGAGGCTGCCATGGCACACAGCTTTTGGTCTTAAAACATTCTAACAGCCACTCGGGCTTGACAACATCATGTTTATTTGAAGAAATTATATTTTTCACTCTTATGTTCTCAGACCCTGCAATAACACAGTATGTGTCTGGGCCTGGGTTTTGTACTATATAACCTCCAAATTCTGCAATTCTGTTCTCCAGGTCAGGCTTTGGATGGCCATTTATTCCACTCATAACACAAAACTCCACATCTTCAAATATATTGGAAACTTTGTTTACGTTAGAAAGGTTAGGTGCTTTTAAGTGCTCAATAATTCCAATAACTTTCTTAATTTTGGGGCGAGCTTTCTGCTTTTTTACTTGGGGTTCATCATCACCACCGACATAAAGGTGTTTAGACGCAAGCTTTCCAGATGCTTTCCCTCGAAGTTGTTCTAAGTCATCCAGAGTCATGCACTCATGCCACTCTTTGTCTTCTCTGATCTTTTCAATTCGTGGAAAACGCAAAGTGCAGCCAGTTTTATACATGTCGCTGGGAACAATCTCTGATGCTTTAATCTGAATGATGACAGAATTACAAGGCTCAATGTACACTTCTGGCTTCTCTGTTCCAAATAAAATGCTACTTGGTGGGGCTTTTTTATGAAAAGGCTTCCAGTGCTTGGCCAGTTTCAAACCCAGATCATACAGTTCTTTCATGGTGTAACCTGAGCCAATACGACAGAGAGTATGAAACACAGATGGTTTTTCACCAGAAGCATGCTTCTCTGCGACAGCACACAAAAAATGAGACATCATTCCACCCCGTGAACCTTTACCCCAATAGCCCCCGACGATTATGATGTCCAGTTCATCCATGAGGCCATTTACATACTCTGGTTTAATTTTTAACCATCCCTCACCTCTTTTGTCTGGCTTATAAATGGATAGAGGGTTTTTTATCATGATTCCCTCTTCTCTTTTATCTATTGCTTCATTCAGAGCCTCAATTACTTCTTTATTAGTATGAGCTTGTGTTTTTTCCACTATTTCTATTCTGCCTGGTACTGGTGTTAAAATACTACTAAGAATTTCGTATCTCTTTCTCAGGGTTTCATGTCCTAGCTTTTTATTATTGACCATTAATACATCAAAAACACAATAACAAGTCTGCAGATCAGAATCTTCTACCATTCTTTTAATATCAAACTTATTCCCCTTTTGCATAAAAGTTTGTGTATTAGGATTGTAGGCCATCATCTCACCATCAAGGATACAAATCTGTACATCTGTTCTGAATGCATTATGAATGAATGGTGTAAGAGAACCTTCGTGTGGAGAAGCACCAAACTGTTCTGTATATTTATAGCCATTTCGGGAGAAATATGCATATAGATCCCCATCTTTGTGCATTTGCATACGCTCGCCATCTAGCTTGGTTTCAATATAGAAACTCTGGTTTTTCATGTCCTTCTCAATTCGCCCAATATCTGCTATTGCAGCGAGCATTGGCTTAAAGGGAGAGAATAAAGTGATAGAGATATCACTGAGCCCTACTGAAGGGTCATGCAATTGCCTACAGACTTTTTCCAGATCTGTGGTGACATTATGCAACTCAGCAGCATCATTATGAAAAAGAGAAAATACAGTTTGCTGACTAAAACCTAGCTTTAAGTCCTTCACAATCATTCGTATTAGCCACTTTTGTTCAAGTGCTGAGCTCTGAGTTATTAGCTGAAGAAGACTCTTCTTTATTAGGTCCTTTCTTTTGGCAGAATTATTGGTGGCAATTGAGTCCAAAATGTCATTTACTTGCTGTATGGTTAGACTTCCTTTCTGTAAACATCTTGGTTTCAATACAAAGTATGCAATCATGGCAAAGTCTCCGGCATCTCCACGAGTTCCAGTAGGTGTCCTGTAATTTAAAAGTTTAAGAGCATCTTTTCCATCTTTAGGTAAATTGAGCAATTCAATATAAAGCTTAGCAAGCATTGTTTCTTTGATTCCATAGGCCATTCTCTCTCTTTCTAGCTGAGGAAGAATAAGTCTCATTGCAGGATAAAAAGAGTCTGTGACATCTTTCTGGTTCTTATGAAGGGCATCATGGAATTTTCTCCAAGAATCTAAAAATTCCCTGAAGTGTCTGATTTTATCTGCACGTCCTTTACTTCTCTGTATTCGTTCTAAAGTTGAACATAAATCTGCAAAAGGAACGTGAGATGCAACAGTTTGTGAAGTTTGTGAGGCAGCCATAGAAGCGATGGGTGAATCCTCTGGTTCAACTAATAAAACAGAAAGAGAGTAACTTTAAGTAAAAGATAAAATTCAACTAAATATTTAAGGTAAAGTCTTTAAAGAGAACACCTGGTTCATAATGTTTGCCAGGTGAAAATGGATCAATGCTATAACTGCTACAAATAATGTCTTTTCAATCTCTACATTTAATAACAACCAACTATTTTATCTTAATTCTATTTAGTATTTATTATCAAAAGTATCAGTAATCCCACTGTCTGTAATTTACAATACTAACTTTAATTATTTTAATTTTCTTACTCCCTAAATTACAGCTTCTATTGAAATTATTCCATTCCATATTTAGCACATAATGCAAAAGATGATTGCTAATAATGATAGTAACAAATAAGGCTCAATTCACTATATTTCTGAACTTCTTATCTCTCTCTCTCTGTCAGACACAGTATCAGAAGCAAACTTCTTAAAACAGATGTTTTCAAATAATCATTAGCTCACTGAATTAAAATTTGGTTTTGTAGGAAGTTTTTTTTCAAAAAAAAAAAAAAAGAAGAAAGAAAGAAAGAAAAAAGCAAGTAAGGAAGAAAGAAAGAAAAGGTATCTTCTTTCAGACAAACAAAGCCTATGGCTGTTTATTTCCACTCCTTCACTGCTAGCTATGCCTAATGACTCTGAAATTCAAAACCTAACTCAAAATACCCTCCCCATGAAATCCTCACTTGACCTGTCTCTTTTAGTTCTATATTTTAACATAGTTACTTACAGTTTTATAAATTTGATTTCATTAGTACACTTTTTTTGTTTATATTCCCTGCCAGTTAGACCCACCCACCCACCAATTCACTGACTACAAATGAACAAGGCACAGTGCTATGGGCAAATACAGTATAGAACTGCCTTAAGAAAGTGTACACCCTGTAAAGAAAAAGGGACAAATGGGAACTAATTATAAAATGCTAAGTGCTTTAACAAAAATAAAAACAACAGTGTGTAATGACACAGAGCTTTTCACTGAAGTAGCTTCTAAAGTTAGAAAGGGAATAACAGGTACCTTGTTGTGCTAAGGTCTAGAATATTTCCTAAAGCAGTCATGACAAGTGTGAAATCATTTTTCACATTTTTAATATCCATGCAAGTTCTATTAGAATCTATAAGGTATCAGAACCTATGGTTTAAACTATGTACCACTCACTTCTCAAACAGACTTTAAGTAAAAATGTGTGCTCCAGAAATACAGACTTCTGCTTTTATCTAGTGTTTCAGACACCTGCTGGCACATTCCAGATAGCCCAGAGAGCCCAGAACAGTGTCACACAGGGGATGGGATGAATTGCTATAGTACAGAGACCACAAAATCCCCCACTCCTGCGAGCAAAAGCCATCAAATACACTATGAGTACAAGGCTACATTATCCAGCACAAGAAATGAATGGCTAACTGCTGTACCACACTTACTAAACTGTCTGTCTCCAGAGATCAGAAATCATGTTACAATTTGTGCCACTAGCGATTGGCAAGACATAAGTCTGTTTGTTTAATGAATTACTAAATACCTACAGTTAAATTCCTGGGAAACCATACTAGGGAATGCCAGGAGAGAGAGAGAGAGAGAGAGAGAGAGAGAGAGAGAGAGAGAGAGGCAGGCACATGGCTGGAGGCACTCAGGTTAAAAATATTTAACAGCAGCCCTAACCGGTTTGGCCCAGTGGCTAGAGCATAAGGCCTGTAGACTGAAGGGTCCCAGGTTCGATTCTGGTCAAGGGCATGTACCTTGGTTGCGGGCACATCCCCAGAAGGGAGTGTGCAGGAGGCAGCTGATCGATGTTTCTCTCTCATTGATGTTTCTAACTCTCTATTCCTCTCCTTTCTTCTCTGTAAAAAATCAATAAAATATATTAAAAAAATATTCAACAGCTATGACTGCACTGGGAAAGATTCACAACAGCCATTTATTGGCCTCTAGGGAAAAACACACACACATTTTTCAGTCTATTCCTGACAAAGAAAATCCCAGTTCCACTGAGGTAGTTAGATCAAGAGATAAACCCATGAGACTATATTCTTTTATCTTTGAATATACTAACTGCTTCCCCTCACGGTGTCTCATTTGCATAACTGAATGCACCACCTGGTTATGTTAACTGTCCTACCTCTCAAAACATGCTCCCTCAAGCCAGAATATTTTGGTATATAATGTTATTTTTATAATTTAGATAATGTATGTTAAGATTAAGTATGTAAAAAATACTTTTTTAAATGTTCAAGTATTGGTATACAGTTTTCAGTGGGTCTGTTGATTCTCTGTGGTCTCAAAGTCAGTTTCCCTCAACAAGTTCCCAGGCAAAGACTCAAATTATTTTATACTAATCTTGAAATCTAGTTATAGATGAAGACACACAGGCATGTAAGACTGCTATATAGATAACAAGAATTCCAAAATCAGTATAAAATGAATAGACAAATATTTTTACTCATTTAAACTGTACGTTGACATAATGTTAGGATTTCCACTGCTTTTTACATGTGCTCTAATTTTATTTTCCAGATTCTGGGGTTACTTTAGCTTAAGTTTTCAATTTTTGAAAAAATAAATAAATAAAACAAATTTTGTGATTAGGGCTCAGGATCTGGAGTCCAATAAATGAATTCAACCTTGGACTCCAACACTTAATGGCTGTGTGATATGGGGCAACTACTTAGTTTCTCTAAGATTCAGTTTCCTGAAGTGTAAAATGGGGTCAATAACTGCAGAAATTAAGATGATGATGACATCAGATAATTCACTTAAGGTGCTTAACACAGTACCTAGCATTTGGTAAATCCCCGACCCAAGCAATATTTAAAATACAAGTATTAAAAATACTAAGCAGATAAGAAGGGGAACACTTGTCGACAATAAGCAAAGATTTCAAGAGAATGAATATAAAGTAACTAGTACACAATGACTCAATGGATGATCCAGTTGCTGCCTATGTAGTCCAGGAGACACAACAAAACACACTAGCAAGCTTGTGGCTACGGGGGATGACTCAATGCCATGCTATTGGAGAGAAAGTGGTACCATTCAGGTTCCTTCTGCAATCCTGGACAAGCGGGGCTGTTTCCCTATGAGACCACGGGTTCCCACGGCACTCGGTGACACGTGGGGAGCATCCCAGCGGAAAGAAATCAATGGGAAGAAAAAGCCAGAAGCCTGCGGGAGCGAGTAAGTTAATGAAAGTCCGAGGGTAAGAGGAGAAAAAGGTAATTCTCTCCAAGCCTAGGTCTCTCCTTCCATCTCCACCGACACGCGCCTGCCAGCTCACTGCGGCGGTCCACACCACTCCTCTGCCCCAACAAACCCTCCCGTGGATCGTGGACCCGCTGCCAACGCAGCGCGGTCAGCCCTGTGGTCCGCACTTCTCCCCTACGCATCCAGGGGGCGGCTGAACTGGAAAACTTTTTGCCCAGAAAGAAGAATAATGAATGTGTAACCTTTGCTGGACGCAAGATGGCCCCCTCCTGCTTTGGTCACTCTGGCCCAGGCTCTGCCGGCCCAGACTCCACCGCTGGCTCTCTCCGTGGACTGCGGGGTCCGCCCCACAAAACTCCTCTCTGACGCGAAGCCTCTGGGGCCGCCGCCAAACCTGACGCCGCAACTGAGAAGCCGGCTCGCCGGACGCTCCCGCGCAGGCTCAGTCGCCACCCGCAGCTGGGGAGGCCCTGGACTGGAAAGAAATGCTGCGCGCATGCGCGCTCGCACTGGTAGGCTGGGGAAAGCCATGACGTCATAGGAATGTTGGAAGCAGGCGGGGGACTCTGGGAAAGGGTACGGGGGATAGCACCCGCCTTGCAAGGCTGCGGAGAACCAGGGGTCCGTGGTAGCAGCGTGACTACACACACAGCTTCCAATAGCTCCCAACGCAGCGGGTGCTTTTTGCAAGAGGTTGACCCATAAGAGTTGTTTTCGTAGCTGTGGGAGACACAAGAACCCTTTGTGCATTTGTGCACTGGGTCCTTTCTGAGACCATGAAGCCCTTTCTCTGCTTGGCCTGCCCAGCGGAAAGTGACAGCCTCTCGGTTCTGTTCCTGTTTGCAAGCAGTGGCACCAGTACTCATCTGGCTGGTTGGCTTTGAAAGCATGGGTTGAAGAGGATATCACCCCTCCCAATCCCTCTGCTGTTACTTAAGTGGGAAAACTGGCGTTTGCAATAATAAACTGGCTAAGGCTGTCTGTCCTATTTGTTTTTCATGATGACACAACTTCCATGTGAGTTCTTGAGACAGGCTAGTAAGCCAGGCCAAGCAGAATAGGGAAACTGAGACAGAGTCCAACAAGCAGTATGCAGCCATTTAGTAAATCCTATCTTCCCTAAACCAGGCACATTTAAGAGTAAATGGTTTGCCCTTCGCCTCCCCATCCAGAGGATAAATAGCTTAAATCACTCTACACTGGGAAATAGCGGAAATCCAATTAGTGTCATATGCCATATCCAAGGGGATAGGAAGGGAATAAATCTCATTTTGGCACATCAACATAAAACTAATGAATATTCTGTTGAATCCTCCCCTAAGACTACCCCTAAACTCCAAGCCTTTAAAACTCTTCAAACCTAAGGTCTCAGCAATGCTCTCCCTCCTAGAAGCACCCCTCCCCTGTTCTTCCCCCACAGGCACCCATCTCCTAAATTCTAAGGGACCCCAGAGGGTTGCAATCAGGGCAGCAATGGGCAGTGGCAGTTCATCCTGGGCAAATCATCCTGTCCCCAAGGCCCCCTTTTCTCTGACTTCTTAGTGATCCGAAACAGCTCTGCCTAGGCTCATTTCGTCACCTAGTCCAGTGATGGTGAACCTTTTGAGCTCGGCATGTCAGCATTTTGAAAAACCCTAACTTAACTCTGGTGCCGTGTCACATACAGAATTTTTTTGATATTTGCAACCATAGTAAAACAAAGACTTATATTTTTGATATTCATTTTATATATTTAAATGCCATTTAAGAAAGAAAAATCAATCAAAAAAATGAGTTTGCGTGTCACCTCTGTCACACGTGTCATAGGTTCACCATCACTAGTCCCTCCTCTGTTATCCTAGGCCAGGGTGGGCAACCCCTGGCATGCGTGCCAAACATGGCACACCAGTAACTTGATGGCATGTGAAACCCTCTCATAATCTTCCATTTACAATTTTTTTCTTAATATCGACTTTTTTATTTTTCAGATAGATTCAATGTAGGTGCATCTTAGATAGATAAATAATTTTACATAATAAGTTATCTTAAAGACCATAGACATGGATTGACGAGAGAGGGGAAGAGCAATTTCAATAGTGTTGAAAACGAACTATTGAGGACTTGGAATGCCATTCCAGAAAATTTTTCCTGTTTAAAAAACTTTGCAACAGCGTTACTCTCCATGTTTTCATCCACATACGCTTGCGAATCTTTGTTCTCAGTGATGAATTTTGTTAAGTCTCGTAATAGGAGTAGCCTGAGGGATGAAAGTAGTAGCTCGTGCGTATCTCTGGAGGCCACAAAATATAAACCTGATGTAAAAATCTCTGTCATCAGTGATGCAGCAGCAAAAGTCCCACTGATAATATCAAACGGAGTCATAAAGTTTTCTGTCGGACTATCAGTGTACATGTATACATTAAAAAATAAATGTATGTTTCATCATCATATACTGTGTTTTTGTCGCTCAAATGTATTTTATTATTTCTTCAAGCTTCTTCACATATGTACACGTTAAGAGATATCAAGTAGGCGTAACATGTTCTCAAAAAATTAGGATTGGCACGAAGAAGAATTTTTGAGTCAGAGATTTTGCTGGTTTTGGTACGTACTCACAAAAAGGTTGCCCACCCTGTCCTAGGCCCTTCCTTGTTTCACTGTTCCCAGGTTTAATAAGCGTCCTCTAAAATTCACCTGTACACATGTTGTACAATTTGTCCTGCATGGAGTCAAGAACCCACACACTACTGGCCAGCCCTAAGCAGCTCTGCTAAGGGCCAGGTCCCCTATCTTGTAACATTCTTGTCTCTTAATACAGAAATAATACATAATTCATAATGACACATGATATATAACTTATAATACATATATAAACAGCTGCCCAGAAATCAACTATGGATTCTTCTAGTATCTGTTCAAGGATTCAAAATAAAGTTATTATCAAACCTTTATTGAGCACCTACTATGACATAATAAATGCCCTAGGTATACAGGATTGAGAAATGAAAACAAACCCAGTCCTTAGGTTTCAGTAGCTATTGATCTTTACTGACATTTTATTATTATTATTATTATTATTATTTTTTTTTTTTTAAATATATTTTATTGATTTTTTACAGAGAGGAAGGGAGGGAGATAGAGAGTTAGAAACATCAATGAGAGAGAAACATCGATCAGCTGCCTCCTGCACATTTCCCACTGGGGAAGTGCGCGCAACCCAGGTACATGCCCTTGACCGGAATCGAACCTGGGACCTTTCAGTCCGCAGGCCGACGCTCTATCCACTGAGCCAAACCGGTTCCGGCTGACATTTTATTATTTTTAGACTTTCTTATGGTTGGTTCAAAGAGAATCAAGGGTTTTTCATTAAGCATCTTATAGCTTTGCTGTGATTATTAGTTTATTTATGTAAGCAGTCTATCTTAGTGCCTAGCACTTTGGTGCTCAACAAAAGGAAGTTAATGTTAACATAAGAAACATTTGGGAGGGAGGGGTCAATTGGGGAAAAAGGAGACATAGGTAAAACTTTAGACAATCAAAAAAAAAAAGAAAGAAACATTCAAACCTGTAAAGAATTTTTGTGAGTTTATTTGAGCCAAACTGGACAATTGCCGGGAAGCAGAATCTAAACATATTGAGATAACGCTCTGGAAAATGGCAGTTTTTCATCTATTTTTATAAATTACCATCGAAGGAGGAGATGTAAGTAGGTTACATGAAATTCACTGGTGATGGAATAGGGAGGTGGGAGAAAGCAAAGCGGGGAAAACCTGAGTTTGGGTAAAAAGTAAAATGATAGACACACGCTTCTTTTATATAAGTGGTTACAGCATAGTTAGCAGTCAACAACTAACACAACAGTAACAATGAGGGAATTTGTAGTCTCAGCCCTGGTGCCCTGAGAGGTCAGGAAAAAAGAAGTTACAAGTTACCCTGACATTCCAAAGTTATGTTATCATAGATGCAAAAAAAACAAACAAAAAAAACCCCCACACACAATAGGCTCGTTTAAGATCAAAGTTGATCTTTGTCAGGGAAAATACTGGTGTAGGACATGACTACCCACCATAGACTGCTTTTTCATTTAAAAAGTTTTAATATCAGACCATCCTTTGTTGTTACTTTAGGTCTTTGAGCTTGCAAGACCGCTGCACAGGCCTTCCCTAAATTAGTGAGGTTAGCAGGTGGCCCCTTTTTGTCCACACTTTCATCAAGCTTTTTTTTTTTTTGACCTGGAGCTCTTGATCTGGTAGCAGATTAACAAATTCTGTAAATATAAAACAGTGTACACAGAATAGGGAATGGCCAAGTGACAGGGGACAGGCATCTGTAAATAAACAATCCAGTACAATTACGTGTCCAGGGGGGATGACGGTGAAGCTAATAAAGCTCTAGTTTCAGGGGCACAATTGTGGGGCCACTTCCAAGACCCTGAGAGTGGCCCTAGCAATGTTCCCTTGGTCATGTACTTTAGTAATTTGCAAAAATAAGATAATGTTGCATTCTTTTTCTTTAAAAGGGCTCCCTAATTCTCGCAAGGTTCAGGCCCCACAAAAATCTCAATCTGCCCGATGGTCCACTCGGACAGAAGTAGGAGAGGGCTGGGTTGGGAGAAAACAAAGAGAAAAGTAGTTATGGAAGCGGTTTGAAGTGCAGGAATTCACTCCTCTACTCCTAACAGCCCTCTAAGCCAGACACTTTCTTCTGAAAACGTGCTTTCAGCAGAGAGAGCTGGTGGGTTCCGAGCTCTCACCCCAGAGTCTTCGGGTTGGGGCGGGGAGGTCGCGAGACAGCCCTCTGCAGCGCAGTCAATCCCACGGGAAACTCGAAAATGCCTGCGGCCAGGCGCCGACGTATCTTGTCCGTCTCGGCCACCGTCTCAGGGACGCCCCGGGGCCTCGATTTCTACGCATGCGCATTCCACACTATTGGCAGAGAAGGAGGGAGCGAGGCGGAGAGCTGGTGATGTGGAAGCCGCCGGGAGTATTTGCTGGCGACACCGCGTGTGGGCCGGAAGTGGAGGAGTCGAGAGGGCCCCGCAGGACCTCCGGCTAGAGCTAGGCTAGACTGAGGCGACGGCGGCGGCCCCTCGCCGGGAGGAGGACGATGTGGAGCGACGGAAGCGGCGCGCGGGGACGCTGCTACGCGGCATCTGGTTGCGTGTCCGCGGCCGACTGCGCAACCCGCGAGCAGGTCTAAGTAAGTGCGGTGCGGATCCCGAGAGCCGCGGGGTCCGCTCATCCTAGGGAGGTCGCGGGGAGCGGGTTGGGGGGTGGGGCGGGGGAGCGGCTGGCGGGCGCCTCTTTGGCGCCCTGGCCCTGAGCTGCCTCCTCGGGAGAGCGGGGCTGCGCGCCCAGGCCTTGCGGCGCCCGCTCCCCGCCGCGGCGACGTCGGGAGGAGCCGAGTCCGCAGCGGCGGGTAGCGACCCAGATGGACCGCCCTTTGTGGAAACAGTACCTAGGCCCCCGGTGCCCTGCTGGGACGGTGCCTAAACGTGTCAGTGTCTTTCTAGTAACGTGTGCAAACCAATACATAGAAATCATCCCGTCCCACCCCCGCACACGGATGAAAAGTGACATAAAAACCCCAGCTTCGAGGTCTGAGGCTTGTAGTAGCCCGGACCCAGCCACGTCTCTAACAGGTTTACACCTTCGGGTTTCAGGGCAGGAAGTTTTGGGTGTTTAAGAAACAGTAGGAGATCCCCCCCCCTCCCCCCAATGCAATTGAAGTCAATTTTGCTGTCGATCCTTGTGAACAATTCTTCTCTGCAAGTCGCATTACTAGTATTATTACCCAAGGTCTCGTGACCAAGCACAAGTCCTTTATTCCACAGCTTTTGCATATGTTTACTATTACCTGAATGGAAATGCACCAGAGGATCTGGGCTTTGAAGTGTTGATGTTTGATTTTCATTGATCCTCTCCTAGATTCTTGGGCACAGATTAATACTTATTTGTCTACATGCTTCGGTCAATCACCCATCTTTTACTAAAAGGTTACATTTTATTCCACTAAACTAGAACATTTAGTCGTCCCAGAGTTCTGTCATAAATTATCCTACTTAAGGCATAGACTGCACAATTCAGTAATTGTTATAAGAGACTATGTGCCAGGCACTGCTACCTACTGAAAATTGAGAGTTGAACGAGACGAAGTCACGCTCATCAGGGAACTCAGAGTCTATGGAAAGCAAATGAGTTATCCTATAATAGTACGTGCCCCATTACTTTGTACCAAGTGCAGAATATGGCGTGATTGGCAAGAGGGAATACAGGTCCGGGGAAGACTTTCTGAAGCAGCTTCTACCTGCGCTGGGGTTTGGCAGTAAAATAAGGCATTGCTCCAATTACTTCCTGTGTGCACGTACTCAGTTAATCCAAGCCTAGGAGAACTTGTAGCGGTACTTCCTTTCACTGACTCTGCCCTGACAGTACCTTACGTTTTGCCTCTCAGAAGTAACTACATTTACGAATACTGTGCTTTACATTTGATCTCAGCCGTTTTGCACTTACCTGTTTCATCCCCTTAAACGCAGGAGAAAACATATTTGGAGAGGCAGAGTTGGCAAAAGCCACCTGGCTATTAACAGACCAAGCCCCAGGACACTCTCCACTGCACTACACTGCCTCCCATTAATAGTTAATTTGAAATGATGAAAGCCAGCCAGCCTGTGAACATCTACGAACAGATCTTGGCACACCACCTGCCTCCTCGGCCCATTTCACGCCCCTCGCCTTCTGAGGACTTACTAACCACGTTGTCCTGGGTAAACAGTATGGCTTGGTGCTGGGTACAGGACTCTTTAACCCAACACTCTCCTGTGATCTCCCCACTCTTGTCACTTATCTCAGGAAAATGTATTTCTATCTCTGTTTTTCATTAATTCAGAACTTATTTATTACTCAGAGGTTCTAAAATTTTTCTAATTCTTATTTAGTCACTTCAGGGATGCCTGAGGCCCTTCTATACTCATTTTAGAATACACCTAAAGAAGGTTCTAGTTCTTCTAATTTATTCTAATTAAGATTTTTCCCTGATAAGATAGGCTGCTGCTAAATTAGTACATTTTCAGTTACTGCTTCTTATAGGTGTTACTGGAATTATGAAGGTGTAGAATTTCCAGAACATGAACTGGGTTTCATGCATTTATGAGCTGGCCTGAGACACTTCTTCTGTAACATTGATTTCATAAGAAAATAAATTACAGGTTTCATCCATGCAGTTTATAGTAAAACATTAACAATGAACATTACCCCTTTGTAAGTAGGAAACTTCCTGCATTTCTTTGTCTTAATTCAAACATCTGTTTTGCATTGATAGCCTTGTAGATTTTCTTTCTTTTTTTTTTTTTTTTTTACCATTTTCTTCCTTATGGATATTTATAATCTTTGAATAAATTGGATTGGCTTCCTAAGTGACAATAATCTATCATCTTTTTTTTCTGTCAAGAGTTTACTGTATTTACTAAGTCTTCCATACTTCAAGTGAAGGAAAACGCACAAAAATACGATTATGTTGCGGCCCAGTATAATGGAAATATCTGCTCAAGCAGATTTAAATCCCAGTTTAAAATGCTGTCTGAACTGTTCAATTACTATCCAACATTTTCATAGGCAGTTATGTTCATTTGTCCCACAGGACTATTAATACACGCTTTTTCATTATTGATGGCATGTGGGTAACCATTAGGGAAATAGATGATTTATTCTGTGGTGTCTCCAGCACACCGACTGAGAGCAGCTATTTGTGTTTCCATTTCAGCTGTGCAGCTGGCATGGTTTCTTAACTGCCCCATGCTTAGCAGAAAAGGAGATGTACTCAGGCAGGAAGGCTGGATCTGAGTTCTGTATTACCTGAAATGTGATGAGAAGCTGTGAGTTCTCCCAGAGTACTTACGGAGCACCATGGCATACTCAGTCTTCCCCTGTAATGTCGATGTCAGCAGTGACACATGAATTTGCTTTCCACTTTGTACAGTTTTCACTTGAACCTACGCATTGTTCTGTCACTTGTAGGTATTTTTTAATGTATGAGCAATTTTTATTTTTAAACAAGATATTCCTAAAATTACTAATTTAAGATGGACTCTAAGGAGCTTTAAAAGTAATAGTTCACTAATGACTTAGGATATTTTTATTTATAATTGGTTAACCTTTAATCAAATGGTTCTTGGAAAATTCCCATATAAGTAAAATCTTTTGTAGTTTTCAAAGACCCTTTACTATTGGCAAAATCAGTAAATCAATATACACTGTGCAATACAATGTAAACTTTTGCAAATACAAGTAATTAGAATAATTAGCATTTACCTTTATTTGGCGAGACAGTTTTTATCTTCATTAAAATTAATTTTATCTGTAACTGAAAGAATAACATATTTGTCTGATTTACTTTGCTAATTATTGGGACTGTAATAATTAAAATGTACCATTGCAGTTTGAGTTTTAGTTCTTGATATATTTAAGTTGTTATTCTTTTTAATTTTATGTATAAAATGTTGCTGGGTAAAGTGATCTGAATAGATTACCAATGTCAGAGGGAGAGCAATAAAATCATTTGGCAAGGAGGAAGTTTAGGGTGGTTGTTACTCTAGACTTGGAATTAATCTTCAGTGTACTGTTTTGCCATCATTTACTTTTTATTGGAGAGAATAACCTAAGTTTTATTAATAAAGCACAGAACAAACACTGCTGAGTTCATGGAAACACATGACAGTTCCTTGTATACTTATTTCCTGGTTTTTCTTTCTCTCCTCTCATTAGTAACACACTCCTAAAACATACTATATATGCTGTTCTACATAAAGATTGTTTAGCCAAAGTTATATTCTATAATTTTAACTATAAAAATATGTTATTTTGATGATGGAGGTCTGGGAAGAAGACTAAAAATGTATGATGAATAAAGTATTTTACAAACTTCAATTGAAATATAAAATCACTACATCTTTGCACATCAGAGATTTCTAGAGACCTGTTTTTAATCTTGGGTGCATACTTAATGTCTCTCAGTAACTTTTCAATTACTATTAAAAATCACGTAACCAGGGGCACCAACCTTCCATTTGTAAAGATACTATTATTTATAATCTAATGCATATTTCTCCAACTTTACCTTTTATTTTTCTATGGCCTGTAAAATAGAATTTGTGAGATCTTAGGGGTTATTCAGATAACACCTTTTCCTTTTACAAATGTAGAAATTTAGATCAAAATGGGGCACCACATTTAACTGTGGACTTATGTAGTGATCTGAGAATGTAGGATGCAGCACTCACTGGATAAAAGCCTCACTCAGGGCCTAAACCAGGCTGAAAGGTACTCTCTAAAATTCTTATCTGTCTTATGTTTATGATCTTTGGAAACCTGAAGAATGTTAGGTGTTTTTACTAAAGATATTTATCTTCTAGTATCTCGCAAGCTTTAGTAACCTGTATATATATTAAATGAACAAAAGTTTTAGCATAGTACATCATTCTAAATTTGAAGGAGTTAGTCTCTAGGGGAAAAAAAGCAATAAGGGTACATAGATAGGCAGTATAGAAAAGTAGTTACCACTTTGTTCTCAGAAACCCTTTACATTTTCTAATCCTCTTTACATTTAAAAAAAAAATTGAGGATTCCAAAGAGTTTTTATATGTGTGGACTAAATATAGATATATTTATTGTATTAGAAATTAAAACTGGTAGGTTATAAAATTAAACTTTGCCATTTCAAAATTATAAAAGGCTAATATACAAATCTACTGAAGAGCAGAATGACCAGTTGCTATGACACGCACTGACCACCAGGGGGCAGACACTCAATGCAGGAGTTGCTCCCTGGTGGTCAGTGTGCTCCTACAGGGGAGTGCCACTCAGCCAGAAGTCAGACATCCTCTGAGGGCTCCCGGACTGTGAGAGGGTGCAGGCTGGGCTGAGGGACACCTCCCCCCCCCCCCCCCCAGTGCATGAATGTCGTGCACTGGGCCTCTAGTTTCAAAATAACAGTAAAAAAATATATTACATATTAACATAGTAGCATTTTTGGGGGCAAAACAATTGTCTTTAGAAAAAATAGCAAAGAATGTGGCATCGTTTTACATTTTTGTAAATATCTTTAATGTCTGCTTAATAGAAGACAGGCAGATTTTCATGTTTCATTCTCACACAGTAGGTTGTTTTAGATGAAATATATGGAAAAAATCAGGCCCACACATATTTATAGTTGTAAAAGGAGTATTTTTATAGTCTTTTAAGATAATCTAGATATATAAAAGGCTAAGTGACCGACTGTACATCTGTCTGACCTTCTGACCAACCAGCTGTTACATATGACGTGCACTGGCAGTTTAAAAATAAATAAATATTGACTCCTGCATGCGTGATACATATAAAGCTCTCCCTAGTGCCAATCATACACCTCTGTTTTGATCTGTCATTGTCGATCGTGAATTTGGTTGTTTTTGTTGACATTCTGAAGCTGTGTTGTTTTTATATCATGTTTTTGTTGTTTTTATATCATGTCTTTGTTGTTATATCATGTTATTGTTAATCAATTTATATATCATATTCATATGCATTTTACTAATTTTCTTTAATCTCTGACACTTCTGTTATATAGAAATGGCAAATAGCAATATTAAAATATGTCTTCCAATTAATTGCCTTTCAATGTGCAAGAATCCATGCACCAGGACACTATTGTGGATATTCTCTGATATTACGATACTACAATACTTAACAGGTGGTAGTTTCTTACAGGTCATTTACATTGTGGAATCTGAAACGCATATCAAAGAACTTTTTGTCTCTGTTACAATAAAATCTATTGTTTGTTTTTTGGTTTTTGTTTTTTTCTTTATTGATTAAGGTATTACATATATGCCCTTATCTCTCCATTCTCTCCCTCCCCTCTACCCCCCCCCCCCCACTCATGTCATTACCCCCCAGTGTCTGTGTCCATTGGTTAGGTTTATATGCATGCATACATGTCTTCTGATTGATCTCTCCCCCTTCTCCCCACCCTCCCCTGCCTTCCCTCTGAGGTTTGACGGTCTGATCAATGCTTCTCTGTCTCTGGATCTGTTTTTGTTCATCAGTTTATTGTTCATTATATTCCACAAATGAGTGAGATCATTTGATATTTATCTTTCTCTGACTGAGTTATTTTGCTTAGCATAATGCTCTCCAGTTCCATCCATGCTGTTGTAAATGCTAGGAGTTCCTTCCTTTTTACAGCAGCGTAGTATTCCATTGTGTAGACGTACCCAGTTTTCTAATCCACTTCATCTGCTGATGGGCACGTAGGCTGTTTCCAAATCTTAGCTATTGTAAATTGTGCTGCTATGAACATAGGGGTGCATATATTCTTTCTGATTGGTGTTTCTAGCTTCTTGGGATATATTCCTAGAAGTGGGATCACTGGGTCAAATGGGAGTTCCATTTTTAGCTTTTTGAGGAAACTTCTGGCACCCCTATAATTTGGATGTTGGTACGCTTGAAGCAGTCCCAGAGGCTCCTTACACTATCTTTGTATTTTTGGATTCTTTTTTCATTTTGCTTTTCTGGTTGGGTGTTTTTTGCTTCTTCATATTTCAAATCTTTGACTTGATTCTTGCAATCATCTAGTCTGCTCTTGGGAGTCTGTATAATAACTCCCCTCCACCCAGTTTCCACCCCACCCTCCGCCCTCACTCCCCACCCACTGTCCTCATCCATAGGTGCACGATTTTTGTCCAGTCTCTTCCCGCATCCCCCACACCCCTTTCCCCTGCAAGAATAGTCAGTCCACTCCCTTTCTATGTCCCTGATTCTATTATAATCACCAGTTCATACTGTTCATCAGATTATTCACTTGGTTTTCAGATTCACTTGTTGATAGATGTGTATTTGTTGTTCATAATTTGTATCTTTACCTTTTTCTTCTTCTTCCTCTTCTTAAAGGATACCTTTCAGCATTTTATCTAATCCTGGTTTGGTGGTGATGAACTCCTTTAGCTTTTTCTTATCTGTGAAGCTCTTTATCTGACCTTTAATTCTGAATGATAGCTTTGCTGGATAAAGTAATCTTGGTTGTAGGTTCTTGGTATTCATCACTTTGAATATTTCTTGCCACTCCCTTCTGGTCTGCAAAGTTTCTGTTGAGAAATCAGCTGACAGTCGTATGGGTACTCCCTTGTAGGTAACTGAGTTTCTTTCTCTTGCTACTTTTAAGATTCTCTCGTTGTCTTTTGCTCTTGGCATTTTAATTATGATGTGTCTTGGTGTGGTCCTCTTTGGATTCCTTTTGTTTGGGGTTCTCTGTGCTTCCTGGACTTGTAAGTCTATTTCTTTCACCAGGTAGGGGAAGTTTTCTGTCATTATTTCTTCAAATAGGTTTTCAATATCTTGTTCTCTCTCTTCTTCTGGCACCCCTATAATTTGGATGTTAGTATGCTTGAAGCTGTCCCAGAGGCTCCTTACACTATCTTAATATTTTCGGATTCTTTTTTCATTTTGCTTTTCTAGTTGTGTGTTTTTTGCTTCTTCGTATTTCAAATCTTTGACTTGATTCTTGCGATCATCTAGTCTGCTCTTGGGAGTCTGTATAATATTCTTTATTTCAGTCAGTGTATGCTTAATTTCTAGTTGGTCCTTTATCACAACCTTGAGAGTCTCATTAGATTTCTTGTAGGTCTCATTAAGTTTATCGGCAGTTTCTAGAAAATTCTTGAAAAACCTTAAAAGTGTGGTTTTGAACTCTATATCCAGCATTTTGCTTCCTCCATTTCTGTCATTTGTGTCCTTTTCTTTGTTTCCGCATTTTTTATGCTTCCGTGTGTTGATAAAGTGGTTTTCTGTGCTAAATGTCCTCTAGGGCCTAGTGGCTCAGCCTCCCCAATTACCTGAGGAGGACACTCTTGGTGCACCCCCTTGTGGTCTTTGTGCACAGTCTTGTTGTAGTTAAGCCTTGATTGTTGTTGGTATCACTGGGAGGAATTGACCTCCAGGCCAGTTGGCTGTGAGAATCAGCTGTATCTGCAGTGGAGAACTTATGTGCTGGAGACACCCCCCGGGGCAAGACTTGCTTCAATGGGGCTTTGGTGCTCACTGAGTCTGCCCCCTGAGTGTGTCCTTTATGGTTCCATGGAGCTGCAAACTGGATGGTCCCACTCTGACATCTTGGTACACTGGCTCCTGGATCTCTAGGGAGGTGCTAATATAGCCTCTGCCTGAGGCTATCCAGCAAAAGCCTCCCTGCAGGACTTGGGCGGGGTGGGTCCCATGGGATCAACGGAGCGGGGCTAGCAGTTATGGCTGCTCTCAGCGGCCCAGCTTCTCAGTGTCTCGGCAGTCCCTGCAAGCCCCTCTGAAAGAAAGCTGCCCTTGGGTTCCGACTGATGCTAGACAGTCCCGCTTCTCCTGTATGAGTCTGGGTCCCCAGAGACTTGCCCGGAACTGGAGCTCAGAGCCTGAGACTCCCTCCCAATTGAAAACGACAACTGCGCCCTCAGGCGCCAGCCCACTCTGTGTGCGCCTCTGTACCTTAGTATTTTACTTCTGCACTGTGCCTCCTCTGAGTCTCGGTATGCTTTTCTCTTTCCTTCTAGTTGTAGAATTTCCACTCAGCCAGCTTTCCTGTGGTTCTGGATGATGTCCGTTCGTCTTTTAGTTGTATTTTTGAAGTGGTTGTTCGAGGCAGCAAACTCCGGTGTTTACCTATGCTGCCATCTTGGGGTTTTTTTTCAGAGTCTTTTTTTACTCCAGATGAATTTTTGGAGAGTTTTTTCTAGGTTTGTGAAATATGCTATTGGTATTTTAATGGGGAGTGCATTGAATCTATAGATTGCTTTGGGTGATTTGGACATTTTAATGATGTTGATTCTATCAATCCATGAGCAACAGTATGTTCTTCTACCTGTTTATGTCTTCCTCTATCTCTTTTTTCAGTGTCCTGTAGTTTTCTGAGTACAGGTCTTTTACCTCCTTAGTTAAATTTATTCCTAGGTATCTTAATTTTTTTGGTGCAGCAGTAAATGGGATTTTTTGTTTGTTTTTTTAATCCATGCCTGATTTTGTGACACCATTCATCAGTCCTTTGGAAAATAATAATTTGCCATATTGAGCAGATCTTGCAAATGTTGACATGTTTAATAGGTTTTCAAAATCTCATCTATATATATAAAACATTTATATGCAAATAGACTGAACGGTGAAACAACCAAACAACTGGACAACCAGTCGCTATGATATGCACTAATCGTCAGGAGGCACACGCGAAACATGGCAGGTGTTGGCAACAGGCGGAATAGCGCGGAACATGGCGGGCATTGGCCGCAGTGGGATAGTGGAGCTGGTGAGCGGGGTGCCAGACCAAGGCGGGGCGCTAGTTGTTATCATGGGGGCGAGCCTCTGGTGGTTATTGAAAATTCTTTGCTCTCGCGTGCCATGGCCCCGCAGGGCACTCTCACCTACTGCCGCACCAGCCCCACTCGCATCCGCTGCCAGCGCTGGAGCCACTGCGTGCACCCACTGGCCGCACCCGGTGTCAGCCCCAATCGCTTGGCGCCATCAGCAATTGCGAGCAGCGGCTGCCAGCCCTGATCACCCCTCAGGGTTTCTCCACCTCCACCTGCTCCTGGGGGGTGATTGGGGCAGCAGCCACCACTTGCACACGCTGACGGTGCCAGCCCCGCTCGCACCCACTGCTGGCGCTGGCCCCACTCTCATCCACTGCTGGCACCGGAGCTGCCTCTCGCACCCTCCGCCGACGATAGCCCCACTCTCACCCACTGCTGGCACCGTAGCTGCTGCTCACATCCACTGATGGCACTGGCCCTGCTTGCACACACAGCTGCCAGTGTTCTGCGCCGGCCCTGATCGCTCAGTGCTGTCAGCGGGTGCAAGCGGCGGCTGCCAGCCCTGATCTCCCCTGAGGGCTTCTCCACTTCCCTCTGTTCCTGAGGGGTGATCGGGGCAGCAGCCACGGCTCGCATGCGCTGACGGTGCCAGCCCCGCTCTTACCCGCTGGTGGTGCTGGCCCCAATTGCTCTGCACTGTCTGTGGGTGCGAGTGGGGCTGGTGTCGTTAGCGTTTGGGAGTGGCAGCGGTGGGAGTGGGGCTGCCAGCAGAGAGGACCAAGGGCCACTGTGTGGGAGGGGCCGGGCATGGGCATGGAGGATGGGCCGAGACCCATCCCTGTGTCCACCGCAGCTTCGCAGCCCACAGTTCCTTTCAAATTCGTGCACTGGGCCCCTAGTTTGTTAATATGATGCTTTAATCACAAAAGTGTTTAAGTCATAGGAAGCTATTGGCAACTTCATTCATTTTCCAGAAAATGTCTACCTAACACTAGAGTTTGAGTAACCACTTGTTAATTGTCTTTTAAGTCAGAATGTTGCCACCTAAAAAAAGCAGCTAACTCAACTCACAACTCATATTTCATTACACAGCACCTAGTGCTTTATGTCAAACATTTGTTACACAAAGTGTTTAAAAGTTGTATACTCATTTTGTTGAAATATAATTAATAATTTTAACTACTTCTTCAATGACATTCTTAAATAAAACTGATTTCGCCATCCCATTTCCTGGAATTCATTGTGATAAAGAATACAAGGAGTGGCTTCTACATTTTGGTGCCAATACCATTCTTGCTAAGGCACCAGCAGTTTTACCTCCCACTGATTTTGCACCTTTAATGCAAATGTCAGACAATGGAAAAGCATCTTTGTAATTATAATATTGATTTCCAAGATCCCTTGAAAGGGCCTTGGTGACCCCAGGGCCTTGGAACCACCCTTTGAGAATCACTGGCATAGAAAGATCTCAGGTTTATAAAGTTCATTAATTCAGTTCAGCTGCTCTGATTTTCTCTACACTGTCCATGCCAAGTATTTATTTAGATTATGCTTGAATACGTCCAGTTCTTGTGAAAAATTGTGTTTAAATGAATAAAAATGAGTGTCATAGACAGCTGTTTGATAGAAAGTAAATGAAATCCTTAAAAAGTTTCCATACATTTTTACTGGGTTCCTATAAGTAATCAAGCATGATGGAATTTAAATATTACTAAACCTATATTGTAAAGGACACATGCTTAAGATTTTATTTTTATTTTCCTATATTTAAGGACAACTGTGGCCCCTTCTTTGATTTTCTTTGTGTTATCTGTAATTAAATAAGCTTGTTAGACACGTACAGTTCTATATGTCTATGTCTGGTTTCCTGAGTAGATCATGAGCTACTTAAGAACAAGAACTGTTTTTTATAATTTTGAAATAGTTTATAGTACCTAGGCACTATGATTCACATAGCAGGTAAACACACATATTTATAGCATTGTCTTTAATTTTTAAATAGTATGGAAAAGTGAAGTGGAATCTCATGAGGCTTGAAAGCCAACCCTGGGACCACTTCAGTGGTCCAGGCTGGGTTTGAGAATTCCTTGGGGACCTGTCTTTGTATTGTGAGAACTGGGTTTGAGAATTCCTCGGGGACCTGTCCTTGTATTGGGCATAACTTTGGTATTGATCTCTTTTATTTTTAAACTAGAGGCCTGGTGCATGAAATTCATGCGTGGGTGGGGTCCTTAGGCCTGGCCGGTGATCAGGGCAGGGTTGGAAGAGGAAGTGACGGTCGCCGGGCCAGGTGCAGAAGGAACAGACATCAGACGCCAATGCCACCATCGGCACCTGACCACCCCATGGTTCTCTGCCTCTCCACTCTTCCCCTCGCCACCGCGCCACCACTGGGGCCTGCCGGCCGGGGGGAAGGACAGGACCTGCTGGCCAGGGGGAGGGACCGCGGAGGTTTGCTGGCCAGGGGGAGGGGCCACGGGAGGTTGGCCGCCTTCTTCCCTCCTCTGTCCCTCGCTACCTGCCACATGGCAGGCCAATTGGAGCCTGCCAGCCACTGGAAGGGACAGGGTAGTGACCGTGGGAGGTTGTCCGCCGGACCCAAGGAGGGAACCGGCCCTTGGCCCCGTGGGAAAAGGGCCACGTCCGCCACCACCTACCCCTCGATTCCCCGTCCCAGCCCAGGGCCTGGCCAGGGGGAAGGACCGTGGGAGGTTTGCTGGCCGGGGGGAAGTTGGCTGTGGGAGTGCACTGACCACCAGGGGGCAGCTCCTGCATTGAGTGGTCAATGCATGTCACGACTGATTGTTCCAGTCGTTCCAGTAGCTTAGGCTTTTATATATATAGATCATCAGTCTATAGAATAGTTATTTAAATATTTTTTCTTAGAAATGAAACCAAGTATATATATGAGATGATTAAGATAAGTTGAGTGTGCCTAGCTCTCCCTTGACTTATTGCTCAGCTAACACTAGTCAACATGGTGGTTCTGAGAGCTTTACAGCTTTAAATTGTTTGTATTTTTAGTCTTAAATTGGGTGTTATATAGTCACAGTGGGATAATATTTAAAGTCAGGAAGCACATGGAGCATTAAATGTGAACTAAGTAAGTTAATGAGGACCATGAAATTCTTAAGAAGATCATTACTAAGACCAAAAGTTGGATGTTTATGTCCAAAAAAAGCAGAATTTCATCGAGCACTTCTCCCAGATTGTCAAGGTACTGACTGAGGATGACATGGGGCATCCAGATACAGAAGATGCTATTGCCCTGCTCAAGGAGGTCCTGGAGTACAATGTCATTGGAGGGAAGTACTAACGGGGAATGACTGTGCTGATAACATTTCAGGACCTGGTGGAACTAACAAAGCAGGATGCTGATAGTCTCCAACTGGCCATGACTGTGGGCTGGTGTGTGGAACTGCTCTAAGCTTTCTTCCTGGTGTCAGATGACATGGATTCATCCCTCACCTGATGGGGGCAGATCTGCTGGTATCAGAAGCCAGGTGTAGGTTTGGATGCCATCAATGATGCTATACTTCTGGAAGCATTTATCTCCTGACTGCTGAAGCTCTATTGTTGGGAGCATCCCTATTACCTGAACCTGATGGAACTCTTCCTGCAGAGTTCCTATCAGACTGAGGTTGAACAGACCCTGGACCTCATCATAGCCTCCCAGGGCAGCATGGATCTTGGCAGATTCACTGGAAAGAGGTACAAATCTATTGTCAAGTATAAGATAGCTTTGTACTTCTCTCTTCCTGTAGCTGCTGCCAGGTGTATGGCGGGCATTGATGGGGAGAAGGAACATGCCAATGCCAGGAAGATCCTGCTGGAGATAGGAGAACTCTGAGATTTAGGATGATTACTTTGACTTCTTTGGGGACTCCAATGTGATGGGCAAGATTGGCACTGACACCCAGGACAACAAATGCAGCTGGCTGGTGGTTCAGTGTCTGCAATGGGCCTCTCTGGAACAGTGCCAGATCCTGCAGGATAATTATGGGTAGAAAGGCTGAGAAGGTGGCCCAAGTAAAGGCACTCTATGACGAGCTGAATCTATAGGCTGTGTTCATGTAGTATGAGGAAGACAATTGCAGCCACCTTCTGGGTCTCATCAAGCAGTACTCTTTGCCTCTACCCCCAGCTATCTTTCTGAGGCTAGTACTCAAGATCTATAAGTGGATAAAGTGACTGCCAGGGTGGAGAGAGGCTCTCAATAAATTACAATAAATCTTCAAAAAATATATGTATTTGTTTACACATGCTTTTTTTCTAAAAAACATATAGTATGCAAAATGTTAGGTGAGGAAGAAGTGTGTAGTTTTGGATAATTTTGAGATGTTGATGAAGCATCAGGTACTCAAGGAACAGATAAATTGATGTAGATGGAGTAGACATAGACAATGGAAATACTTCATACACAAGTATGATAGTTGGAGCCATGATAAAGAATGAAATCACTGAGGAGAAAGAAGGTAAGTAGATAGGACCTTGGAAAATGCTTAAATTGAAGTAGGTCAGAGGGGAAAACACAGGAATTTGAATATACTGGAAGCTGAGAAAGAATTAATGTTTGGTGCCACTTAGAGGTATGGTGTTCCAGTGTGATTTGAGAAAAATACATTAGAATTATTAGCAAGTGAGGTTTGCTTTTTATGAGTGACTAGAGGCCCGGTGCACGAAATTCGTGCCAGGATCGGGCCTAAACTGGCAGTTGGACGTCCCTCTCAAAATCCTGGACTGCTGGCTCCTAATTGCTCACCTGCCTGCCTGTCTGGTCGCCCCTAACTGCCCACCCCCCTCTGCCAGCCTGGTTGCCCCCAACTGCCCTCCTCCGCTGGCCTAGTCACCCCTCACTCCCCCCCCCCCCCGCCCACCAGCCTAATTGCCCCCAACTGCCCACCTTGACGGTCTGGTCACTCCCAACTGCACCCCCCCCCCCCACACTGGCCTGGTCGCCCCTAACTGCCTCCCCTGCCCGCCTGGTTGCCCCTATCTGCCCCCCCCCCCCCCTGCTGGCCTGGTTGCCCCCAACTGCCCTCTGCCGGCCTGATTGCCCCTCACAGGCCCCCTGCTGGCCTGGTTGTCCCACGCAACCTGCTGTTTAGTCGTTTGGTCATCCCTCATTAACCCCCCTGCCGGCCTGGTCATAGGCAGCCATCTTGTGAAGGCGTGACGGCCAATTTGCATATTACCTCTTTATTATATAGGATCATTGTAAGAGCTACTACATCAGATTCTCATGATAATAAGTAGTTGAGTTACCAGGGATGGTTAAAGTTACAGACAGGTATTAGAGACATTTGACATGTGACAGCTGGTGTGGTAACATGGCAAAAGGCAGAAGTGAGAAATGGTAATAAGGCATTTATTTGAGATGTAGACATAAGGTTAAACACATAATCTACACTAATAAAAGAGAAACATGGTAATTGGTGTACGACTGCTACCCTTTTCATTGGCTAATCAGCGAGATATGCAAATTAACTGTCAGCCAAGATGGCGGCCGGCAGCCAGGCAGCTTGAAATAACATGAGGCTTGCTTGCCTCAGTGACGGAGGATCGTTGGAGGAAACCAACGTTCCCCGCCTGCGGCTGCAGGCCTCTGAGCGGGCAGTTTAAGAAACATTGTAACAAATACCGCCAGACTTCAGCCAGCAGATTCGCAACATTGTAAGCAAAGGCCAGAAACCTACTTTCAGCCGCGGAGGCCTAAGAGCTGGATCCAAGCCTCAAGGTAAAGCTGGCCCAGAATAAAAGAAAAAAGAAAAAAAGGAGTGGTTGGGAACTTCAGTCACTCCAAGCCTGAAAACAGCCCTCAGCCCCTCACCCAGACTGGCCAGGACTCCAGTGGGGACCCCCACCCTGATCCAGGACACCCTTCAGGGCAAACCAGCCGGCCCCACTCATGCACCAGGCCTCTACCCTATATAGTAAAAGGGTAATATGCCTCCCGGCACTGGGATCAGCGTGACGGGGCAGCGACCAAACCCCCTGATCGCCCTGCGGCTCTGTGTGTGACAGGGGGCGGGGCCCCAACCCCCTGAGCAACCCTGTTCTGTGCCTGATAGGGGGGAGCTCCCCCCACACCCCCCCACGAGCCCTGCTCTGTGTGTGATGGGGTAGAGCCATAACCTCCCCATCGGCCCTGCCCTGAGTGTGAGAGTGGCCGCGCCCCAACCCCCTGATCGGCCCTGCTCTGTGGGTGATAGAGGGCGGTGCCCCAACCCCCTGATGGGCCCTGTTCTGTGTGTGACGGGGGCAGCGCCCCAACCCCCTGATTGGCCCTGCTCTGTGCGTGACGGGGTGGCACCGCAACCTCCCCATCGACCCTGCCTTGAGTGTGACGGGACAGTGCCCCAACCCCCCAATTGGCCCTACCCTGAGCGTGACTGAGGGTGGCATCACAACCTCCCAATCTGCCCTGCTCTGTGCATGACGGGGCGGCGCCCCAACTCCCCAATCGGCCCTGCTCTGAGCCCGACCAGGGGCTGCACCTAGGTATTGGGCCTGCCCTCTGCCACCCGGGAGCAGGCCTAAGCCAGCAGGTCGTTATCTCCCAAGGGGTCCCAGACTGCGAGAGGGCACAGGCCGGGCTGAGGGACCCCCCTCCCTCCCGAGTGCACAAATTTTTGTGCACCGGGCCTCTAGTCTATATAATAAAAGGCTAATATGCAAATCAACCAAACAGAAGAACGACCGGTTGCTATGACATGCACTGACCACTAGGGGGCAGATACTGAATGCAGGAGCTGTCTCCTGGTGGTCAGTGTGCTTTCACAGGGGGAGCACCACTCAGCCAGAAGCCGTGCTCATGGCTGGCTAGCGCAGCAGCGGTGGTGGGAGCCTCTCCCGCCTCCACGGCAGCATTAAGGATGTCCGACTGATAGCTCCCAGACTGTAAGAGGGTACAGTCTGGGCTGAGGGACCTCCCCCCCACCCCCTGCCACGAGTGCAGGAATTTCATGCACTGGGCCTCTAGTCCTATATAATAAAAGGCTAATATGCAAATTGTCCCCTTGACCAGGAGTTCAACCGGAGTTCAATCAGGGGGCAGGGCCAGCCCACCAACCCCTCCCCCTCCCCCTGCCTGGCCTGCCCCCGATCGGGGTTGGCGGCCAGACCCCACCAGGCTTCTAGTAATGTTGAAGCATGAGAGATGAGAGTTTATTGGTTGACTACGATTCTCTTCTCCACAGATCTAATCCTTTTTCCCCCGTAAGGTACCCTTCTAAGTAGTATTAAGCTTGATTGAACTTTGAATATATGAAACTCAACATTCCTCTTGATTGTTTATGATGCTAAGATGATATCAGCAAATGCATTTCAGCATGGAAAAGAACCTGGCAAATAATCCATCTCTCCTGGCAACACATATTACAAATATTTTGCCCCAAAGGACATACTTTAGAGCAGCGGTTCTCAACCTGTGGGTCGCGACCCCTTTGGGGGTGGAACGACCCTTTCACAGGGCTCACCTAAGACCATCGGAAAACACATATATAATTACATATTGTTTTTGTGATTAATCACTATGCTTTAATTATGTTCAATTTGTAACAAAATACATCCTGCATATCAGATATTTACATTACAATTCATAACAATAGCAAAATTACAGTTATGAAGTAGCAACGAAAATAATTTTATGGTTGGGGGTCACCACAACATGAGGAATTGTATTGAAGGGTCGCGGCATTAGGAAGGTTGAGAACCACTGCTTTAGAGGGTAACTAATCACCTTGCGTTTTCTTCATGACCAGCAGCAGTGGTCTTGTGTTCAGCTGGGCATTCACACTCACAAAACCCAATGGACCATCCCTGGCACAAGCCTCTCTGCGTTGTTGAAAGAAATGAGATAGAAAACCCAGGAAATCAGCATCAGGTGTATTGTTCCTGAGTGACAGTATAGGCTAGTGGAAAGATGACACGTGGGTGGGTGCCTCCTGACTTGTTTTGTGCTCCACAAGACAATATCTTTTGTAACAGCACATGGGCATAGTGTCCGGGATTCAGCCGAGGGACAGGCCAGTTGCAGATTATGTACCATTCAGAAAAGCCCACTCTTTTTACTTCTCACTTGGCATGTGTAGCCCTGCTCCCTGTCTGCTCAATCCAGATTTAGCTCACCAATAGTGGTCAAGTTTAGCACACAAAATGTTGCTTAGAAACATAACTGATATCCTGCCTTTATGAGGTTTCCAGGGAAACCATGCTAGAAGGTTAGCCAGAGGTAATTTCTTTTATGGAGAGAAAAGGTTTTTGTTAACCCTTTACTCAATTTATTAGCAAAATAAATGGAAAACTTGCATAAAGCTTGCTGTAGAACCTATAGTGGACTGTATCAGAGACACTATTCATTTACATCAACTATCATAACATCTGGGATAGTTTCAGCAAATTTAGTAAATAAAAAATTCTTCCTGTATTAAGTTTGCTTGTTCTAGTTCCCTTATGATAAAGACCAGGGAGCAGAAATTATTGGCAATTGGATTATGTAAAAATAAGGCAGTCAGTGAGTGGAGGTCTCTTTCTACACCATTCGTGTTCCATAAACATATTAGAAAAGACAAGTAGACAATCCAGAGCAGTTTTTACTAACCTGCCCTTAAAATTGACTTCCACTAGATGTTCCTCAAAATGAATTGGCTTTTATTCTGACTCTCACCGTTTAACAATCCATTGTAAGATTATGTTTGTTTATCACAAAGTCATTTAGTTAAAGTGATGTTTCAGGAATGCTTTGTGGAAAACTGCAAGTTGAATATTTTCCCTAACCAATAATGGACTCAAATATGCAGTTTTTCTGATATCCACTCTTAAACATGTGCCCGGTGCTCAGAATACAGTTATGTTTTCTTAGAAGTGGAAAGAAATCTGGATTGAGCAGAAGTTTAATAATTCAGATATATTACTGGATTGTTTTTTAAAAAATTTTTACTCTTGAGTATATGTAAAATGTTATACTACCTAGTAGGGAATACAGTAGTGAAAAAGAGAAACATAGTTCCTGGTCTATTTAAATTCAATATTGTATGTTGAAATTAGAAACTAAAGAAGCTACTTAAAACAATTATTTTTCAGTTTGAATAATTGAAAATTTTAACTATATAGATTGTGTGTGTGTGTGTGTGTGTGTGTGTGTGGTTTGAATTTAAAAATATGCCTTGTCTAGATATTAGAAGTTTTGTATTTTATCTGGTGTTGCAATAGGTTTTTTAAGTCATGCTATACACTTTGTTTGATTTGAAAATTGAGTCAATTCACTCCTGGGATTATCTGGGTTATAGAAATGCTTTATCGTGTCCTTTTCAAATTTTCTGATTTTTTTTTTCTTATAGTTGTGTGGTAAATTCTGATTTTATGTTAACTTGAGCAGAACACAGTTAAGAATGCCAGAAATACTAGGTCATAAAAGCAAATAAAGTTAATAGATCTATAGCATTTATAAATGCTTTTTAAAATTTCATTTGATAATGTAGGCATTTTTAAGTTCTCATTCTATTGAAAAAAGAATTCAGACTGGAAATAAGTGATAAACCCAAGATTATTCTGCAGATAGGTATATGATAGCATAGACCAGGGGTGGGCAACCCCTGGCACGCGTGCCAAACATGGCACGCCAGTAACTTTTGCTGGCACACAAAACCCTCTCTTATAATCTTCCATTTACAATTTTTGTGAACATTTGAATGACTTAAATGTTAAATTACAAGGAACTGGCAAGACACTTGATGTTATGTTTGGTTACATAAAGGCTTTTGAAAAGCTTTAAGTCTTTAAGAGTGATGTGGATGGTGAGAGATTTAGATATTTCCCAAACCTCAAGAGGCACATCAAAGACCTCCCAAAAGATGTCAGAACAGACTGTCAAAGCCTTCAAAAGCTGTTTTTAAACATCATTGAGTCAACTATTGAGCAGTTCTTCTCAAGATTTGCGAAATTCAGAGAACTGGAAGAGACAGCAAAATTCATGAGGTTTCCAGACAATATGAAACTGGAGGAACTAAACTTACAAATGTTTTCATGGATAGACATGGCTGACATTGAAATGCAGTTGATTGAATTTCAGAGTAGCTCAATTTGGAAGCAGAAATTTATTGACCTTAGAGTTGACTTGGAAAACATTGAAAAAAAGCGATTAGAGACAGGAGTACCGGAGAGAAGTGTTGAAAACGAACTATTGAGGACTTGGAATGCCATTCCAGAAAATTTTTTCTGTTTAAAAACCTTTGCAACAGCGTTACTCTCCATGTTTTCATCCACATATGCTTGTGAATCTTTGTTCTCAGTGATGAATTTTGTTAAGTCTCATAATAGTAGCCTAACGGATGAAAGTAGTAGCTTGTGCATATCTCTGAAGGTCATCAGTAGTGCAGCAGCAAAAGTCCCACTGATAATATCAAACGGAGTCATAAAGTTTTCATTTGGACTATCAGTGTACATGCATACATTAAAAAATAAATGCATTTTTCATCATCATATACTGTGTTTTTGTTGCTCGAATGAATTTTATTTCTTCAAGGTTCTTCACATATATACATACACCTTAAGAGATATCAAGTAGGCATAACATGTTCTCAAAAAATTAGCGTTGGCACGCAAAAGAATTTTTGAGTCAGAGATTTTGCTGGTTTTGGCACGCATTCACAAAAAGGTTGCCCACCCCTGGCATAGCCTTTAAGACTGATGGAATTTTTGTGCCTTTTTCCCCTACTATGTTTGAGTTAACCATCTTTCTGATACTTCTCACAAATGATTGGCCTGATTATGAAAAAAAAGTAAAATTTTTCACTAAAGAAATATATTAAATAATTTATTTTTGAAATATTACAGTGCTCTAGTATATTTATATTTTATATCCCAAACCTTGTTAATCCTAATTATTACATAAAATTCTTTTATTTTGATGTATACAGTTAATGCCAGTGTGTTTTCATACTTGCCCAATACAACTTCTGTGTACATATGAAAAATCACTCAGATATTGCTTATAATTAAAAAAGTAAAATTAAACTAAGTAAACATTAGATTAAATGTTAAGTGACTAGATATGTTACTGAGAATTATCCACAACAACGAATGGATATAGAGAGTAGCCCTGTCTACTTTAAGCTATTGGTAAAATAACAGTCATAGATTGTGAAAGGCCTTTTTTTGTTGACCAGGAACAATGATTTAGTATTTACTGTAATTGGCTTACTCTTTTAGTCTGATTTTTAACTAGTTCTGACACCTAGTGGTCAGATATTGCTTCTATAGTTTTTAGGTTTGGGTTTTTGTTTACCTGACATACCTTGAGCAAAAGTATAGTGCTCATTGTAATAAAACTTTTTGCAACTGGGTGGCAGTATTGATTTCAGAGGAACTTCAGAAAAATACTGTGGGTTTATGTGCAGTCATTTGAACAAGAATTCAAATTTAAAATCTGTTTAACAAAATAGTAAATATGGTGAAATAATAGTGAAAAATTGAATCTATTAAGTCATCTAACTCATCTTTATAGCCATTCTAACTTTATTTTATATTTCTGTAGTGTTTAAACCTAACATGATGAATTAAAATGCCACATTTATTAGCTTATGGCTACAGTATAGTTTTAAAAATTAGTCTTTAACAATTATGTATCAAATGTAAGAGTGGCTTCTTTCTGATAGTTTTGTAGTAAAAGAATTTAATGTCTTTTAAAACTTGGTAAATATATAAGAAAAAGTGTAATGTGTCTTACCTCTTGCCATTTTAAGACAGCATACATACATATTTTATTTGATTAAAAAGTTGACTTTTGATAGCTTTTTTCTGTATTTTTATCAGTTGTATTTTTCAGCAATATTTTTAAAAAATTTGTCTCTAATAAGTCATTTTTTAATTTTTCTCTGGCTCACAAAGAGAATTTCTGTTTCTTTTAACTTATCCCCCTAGTATTTATTGCTTTATCAATACAAAATAGCAATCGGTATTGACTCACTGGTATGAAATTGCAATAAGGACTATATAAAAGATTTTACATATTTTGTTATATTAGTAATCTGAAATTTCTTTTTAATCATATGGGAAAGACAAAGTATTACTTATTTTTCCTGAAAATACAATATTAGAAACTAATGGTTAATTTAAATAAATTATTTTTAAGTTTAGCTGTGAAAACCTCCAGGTAGAGAGGAAAATATTTTATTTTTCTTGTTCTGATTTGTTTAATTATATTTTTTCCTACAATGTAAAAAGAATATTGACAATATTATGTCAGATTGGTCTTGATAGGTTAGAGTCTGTTAACTACCTCTTTAATCAGGTTTGCCCTCTAACTATCTCAGTAATGCTGTAGAATTCCAAAATCTGTTCTGTTTCTATGCACTAAATAAACTATCAGAAAGAGAAATAAAGAAATAAAGAAAACAATCCTATTTTTAATTCCATCAAAAAGAGTAAGATATCTAGGAATCAGTTTAACCAAGGAGGTGAAATACCAGTACACTGAAAACTGTAAGACATTAATGAAAGAAATTGAAGAAGATACAATTAAGTGAAAAGCTATTCCATGCTCATAGATTGGAAGAATTAATATTCTTAACATGTTTATACTACCCAAAGCAAACTACAGATTTAATACAATCTGTATCAAAATTCCAATGGCATTTTTCACAGAAATAGAATAAAATATCCTAAAGTTTCTATGGAACCACAAAAGACCCCAAGTAGCCAAAGCAATCTTTAGAAAGGAAAACAAAGTGGGAGGCATCACTCTCCCTGATTTCAAACTGTATTACAAAACTGTAGTAATCAAAACAGTATTGCATTGGCACATAAATCAGTGGAGCAGAATAGAGCCCAGAAATAAACCCACACATATATGGTCAATTAATTTACAACAAAGAATCCAGGGATATAATGGGAAAGGATGATATCAATAAATGGTGCTGGGAAAACTGGATCACTATCTTACCATGCACAAAAATTAACTCAAATTGGAGTAAAGACTTCAATGTAAGACCTGAAATCACCAAACTCCTAGAAAGAAAACTGGTAAGCTCCTTAATATAAGTTTTGGTAATGATTTTTTGGCTCTGACACTAAAAGCAAAGGCAACAAAAGCAAAAATAAACAAATGGGACTATATCAAATTTAAAAGCTTCTGAACAACAAAGGAAACCATTAACAAAATGAAAAGACAACCTTTGAAGGGGAGAGAATATTTGCAAATCATATATCTGATAAGGGTTTAAAATCCAAAATATATAAAGAACTCATATAAATCAGTAGCTAAAAAATAAAAGGGCAGAATGTCTGAATAAACATTTTTCCAAAGAAGATATACAGATGGCCAATAGGTACATGAAAACATTACTCATCAGGAAAATGCAAATCAAAACAGTGAGGTATCACCTCATACCTGTTAAAATGCTAGTATAAAAAAGACAAGAAATAACAAATATTAGTAAGGATGTGGAGAAAGGCAACCATTGTTCACTGTTGGTGGGATGTAAATTGGTACAGCCACCATGAAAACAGTATGGAGGTTCCTCAGAAAATTAAAAATAAAAAGATAATACGATCCAGCAATTCCACTTCTGGCTGTTTATCTGGAAAAAAAAAACGAAAATACAGCCAATCCACATATACTTATTCCTGTGCCTCCCTGTTCCTTCATATAAAAAATTGGGAACATGGCATCAACTTATTTTCTATCAAATCAAGGAGAATACATGAGTGAAAGTACCTGCCAGTAAATACTAGTAAGCACATTTCACAAAATGAATATAGTTTGATGACTGTGATAGCACTGGAGGGAGAAAGGAGACTGTTAACAGAAGGGACAGGGGAAATTAGAGCAACCATTTTTGTGGATGAACTGATGGAGGCTTCCAAGGATTCATCTAGTATCAAGATTTATATGTATCATGGATCTAACTTTAAAATAAGAGATGTGTTGGATTACTGATAATGTCTCTCTGTTTTTCTCTTTAGGATACTTGCAGAGAGCTACAATGGAAAAGTCCTGGATGCTGTGGAACTTTGTTGAAAGATGGCTAATAACCTTGGCCTCCTGGTCTTGGGCGCTCTGCCGTATTTCTCTCTTACCTTTAATAGTGACTTTTCATCTGTATGGAGGCATTATCTTACTTTTGTTAATATTCATATCAATAGCAGGTATTCTATATAAATTCCAGGATGTATTGCTCTATTTTCCAGAACAGCCATCTTCCTCACGCCTTTATGTTCCCATGCCCACTGGTATTCCACATGAAAACATTTTTATCAGAACCAAAGATGGAGTGCGTCTGAATCTTATTTTGGTAAGATATACTGGAGACAATTCACCCTATTCTCCAACCATAATTTATTTTCATGGGAATGCAGGCAACATAGGTCACAGGTTACCAAATGCATTGCTTATGTTGGTTAACCTCAAAGTTAATCTTTTGCTTGTTGATTATCGAGGATATGGAAAAAGTGATGGAGAAGCAAGTGAAGAAGGACTCTACTTAGATTCTGAAGCTGTGCTAGACTATGTGATGACTAGACCTGACCTTGACAAAACAAAAATTTTTCTTTTTGGTCGTTCCTTGGGAGGAGCAGTGGCTATTCATTTGGCTTCTGAAAATTCACATAGGATTTCAGCCATTATGGTGGAGAACACATTTTTAAGCATACCACATATGGCCAGGACTTTATTTTCATTCTTTCCAATGCGTTACCTTCCTTTATGGTGCTACAAAAATAAATTTTTGTCCTACAGAAAAATTTCTCAGTGCAGAATGCCTTCTCTTTTCATCTCTGGACTCTCTGACCAATTAATTCCACCAGTAATGATGAAGCAGCTTTATGAACTCTCCCCATCTCGGACTAAGAGATTAGCCATTTTTCCTGATGGAACTCATAATGACACATGGCAATGCCAGGGTTACTTCACTAGCCTTGAACAGTTCATCAAAGAAGTAATAAAGAGTCATTCTCCTGAAGAAATGGCAAAAACTTCATCTAATGTGACAATTATATAATGTTTTTTTATTGCACTGTATTTTAGTTTGTGCAGAATGATAAAGAATGTTCCTTTCTAGAAGTGTGTTCTATCTGTACTTGTCTGAAGAGTGACATTAAATGTTGAAAGGACTTTAGTGCTCTTTAAAGATGATCCAAATAGTTTTTTACATTTGAAAAACTATAATTGTTGGGATTATTTCATACATTTTCATCAAACCTTTCAATGTGTTTATGTGTCTGTATCTTTAGTTTAATATGCCAGTAGAATATATTCAAAAGTTTCTTGTTGCTAAAGTGGTACACTCTATCTGATACTTAAGGTTAATGTCTGGGTGTGGAAGGGGAGATACAGACGAGAAACCTTCGGATATTATTCCTTTAGTAAATATTGGGACAATCATGGTATATACAAGCTTAATTCTATAACTGCATTTTTCACCTTAAAATGCATGATGATATTTTATTTCTTGAATTATGCAATGCAATGTTTTTAATGTAAATAGCACTGGTCATATACCAATGTATATGGTAACCTGGGTTATATCTATTTTTATGTAAACTATTTTGGTTTTGGCAAGAAGTGAAATTGAGGCCTGTGTGCAGGTTGCTATTGAATTTTGCTCTGGCGTATGCTGAGATTCAGCTTTTTCTTACAAATAAATGGGACCCCCACTTTCCAACAAAAATGTACTGTGTTTTGTTAGGTACAGTCTGGATCATGGCATGCAAAAATAGAAATTTAGAATTTCACTGCAGCTTCAATGTGCATCTTTGAACTTTTTTACATTTGTAGTTTTGGTGGCAAAGAGAATTTTACTTTTTATCAATTTCATAAGTCTACAGGTAAACCACCAATGGCAGTCATAATGAAGATAACTTATTTAAGAATTAAAGTAGGAACTCTTATTACATAATTGTACATACTGTTTTACAGAAGTTCCCTCATTTGATTTTTAAGTCCCAGTATCTAGGTATATCTAACCCACTAAAGCCAAGGTGTCATTTATTGGACTTTCTGAAAATAAACACAACAAAAACAAAAAAGCTATGTTCTTTGGTTTAATATTTTAGTTATAAAATAGAACTGCAACAAAAGACAATTTTAGGAAGTATTATTTTCTACATGTAGGAATGTGGGGATGAAGGAATGCTACAGCTTTTTATCACAGAACATATTACCCCATTTAACTATTAAATGGCTATCAGTGGGAAGTAGTATTTAGTCATATAGAAATGTATGAAAAAATTTTTTAAAAAAACTCCTTAAAATTGCAGGATTTACCTTAAATATATATATATACATATATATAAGCTTTGAGACATAAGTGTACTAAGTTGTGTCAAGCAATCCTCAAAAATTAGATGTATTTGAGCTCTGTGCATTATGTCAGCTTTAAATGTAATATTTTGAATATTTAGGCTATATTTATTGGCTTTGTGCAAGCAGCTAGAACAGAAATAATGGGTCAATAGTTTTGACCTTAATTTAAAAACTCTTTCTATGGAGATAGGGCTAGAAATACTTTTGCCAAATAACATTCGTCTCATTCACTTTATGTCAATATTTAGAAAACAATAAATTACAGCAAATATGATGTTTTTCTATAAATTATTGTAAAAAAAGTCATGCTTTTAAAAACAAATTTGGTAATGCATATCATGGAAAGTGTATTTTGTATGTATAATTTCACGACAATTAAAGGATACTTTTCATCTTGTCAATCATTGCTATATAGAATGACTGTCTTAAATAGTAATGTACTAAAGGGAAAAAATTTAATACAACAAGATCTAGTGTACTTAGACATGAGCTTACATGGAAAACCTTAGACTCGTATCATTCTTTGAAGTTTATAAAGTACCTTCGTACGTTTTCATGTAATCATTTAATCTACTACACTATGAAGGAATTTATCAAATTTAGTTGTAAATATGCTGATGAAGCCTAAAAGCTTTTTCTTCATCAGTGTTTTGTTTTATGCTTTTTAAAATACTCCATGTTTATAAACAGTCTTTTTTTTTTTTTCAAGTCAGGACTTCAAAAGTTGTAAAGTACATGTATCCCATCCCTACCTTCATTCTCTTTGGGTTAAGGAGCCTTTCTTCCTGCAGCAAAGGGAAGAGGCTGTTTCTGGGGTTGTAGTACCTAATTTCTGTATTTGAGAATATTTCTTTAGATAGGGAGAAATAGAAAACAAAATCAGTTCTTCAAAACGTGTCTAATTTTTGGCCAAAGCATTTGGTGTTAATAAAATGTGAATTCTGAATGAGTCACTTCATTTTGGATTCATAGGTTTAGTGGGAATAGAGTGTGTCCGTCTTGTGTATTTCTGGCTCACTTATCCAAGAGCAGCTCTGGGAGTTTCTGAATGAATTTTAAATTATTAAGCTGTGGTAAATTTGGAAATATTTAAACATGGCAAGATATAATTTATTTAGATCAAAATCCATTGTTTTAAAAGGGATTATTGGGGAGAAATGGCAAAAGGGATATTGCAAAATATGGAAAAATAATTTGTAGAAGATAAAAGAATACTAATAGAAAGAGCAACACAGTGAAAGGTTGTGTGTTAAATGTAGATCTAGGAAATAACTGGTGAGATGGGTGAAAAGGAGACATAACAATGCAAAACAGTTCAATACCAGACATTTCTAACCAAGTGACTGGAGCGCCTAATACTGCCACTACCCTATATTTTTGCAAGCACTTTGATTATAAAGTAGATATTTTCATTACAATTTCGAATTTTTAAAAAATATATTTTTATTGATTTTCAGAGAGGAAGGTAGAGGGAGAGAGAGAGAAACAGCAATGATGAGCGGGAATCATTGATCGGCTGCCTCCTGCACACCCCACATGGGAGTGAGCCCGCAACCCCGGGCATGTGCCTTGACCGGGATTGATGCTCAACCACTGAGCCACCATGGCTGAGCTACAATTCTGAATTTTGTAGCTGAATAGGACAGCTTAAATTTACTTTTTCATGATAGGCTCTAGTCTAGACACATGATAATTACCAAAGTTCCAGCTTTGGTAATGTGTCACTGAATTAATTATGTTGTAATATATATATTTTTTAAAATATATTTTATTGATTTTTTACAGAGAGGAAGGGAGAGAGATAGAGAGTTAGAAACATCAATGAGAGAGAAACATCGATCAGCTGCCTCCTGCACATCCCCCACTGGGGAAGTGCCCGCAACCCAGGTACATGCCCTTGACCGGAATCGAACCCGGGACCCTTCAGTCCGCAGGCCGACGCTCTATCCACTGAGCCAAACCGGTTTCGGCGTAATATTTCTTAATGAGAATTCATACCACCTCATGCTTTCATATTCATTTCTTAAGTTTGAAAGATTTGGTTTGAGGTGGGAATAGATTTGTTGATGGAATTAAAGAGTGAAGGCCATATTCAATTTTATATGTTATTTTGCAAGCTCAGTTTAAGTGTAGAAGTGTAGTTTTTATTTAGTTCCTTGTTTTCTTGAGGTTAGGAGTAAATAGATAAACTTTTAAAAAAGATATCAAGAAGACACTTTTTAAATTAGGTCATGGTTGAGATATACTGAAATCCTTCACTAACCTCTTCCTCTCTGTTTCTCCTATTATGTTTGGCAACAATTATGGATTTTAAAAAAAATTTTAGAAATTAGATGCTTTTGATTATCCACTTAAATTTATGTATTTTCATATCACTCAGGTAAAGTTGAAAATGACAGAGCACAGACATTTATTTTTTAAATAATAGGATAGAAAAAGTATTCCTGTTTGTTTATATTACCATATATATGCCATCTTAGCTAATTAAAAATAATATATTCACTTGTGTTGGAAAAGAAATGCATTCATCCAAATAGTAGTCAACATGTTTTTACCAAATGGCATAAATATACTTCCATTTATATTTTGTATCTTAAAAATGTAGTTTAAAAGTAAGACGGTAAGAGACACTTTTTAAACAAAAAGTACCATATATTCATATGAAACGGAGGAGTGTGTATTAAGTTAGTTTATACTATTTTGTCAGTACAGCATATACTTAAAATTCAAGTTGCTTTCAACCTGCTCAAGATAAAATAATTTAATCCAATTTCATAATGTAAATCATTTTTGTTGCCATATTTTATTTGAAGAAGTAATAAAATTTTTAGCTCAAATTTGAATGTTATGTGCTAACCATGGCAAGCCAACATTTACATTTGTTTTTTACAATAAATTTCTTTTAAAATATACTTTCTATTTTTCTGTACTGACATGCAATAAATTTATACATTAAAAGTTTGATTAATGTCTTAAAATAGTTTGTATTCGGTTTTTAAAAATATTTTCTATTAACCTAAGTTATATGGTAGGGCATAAAGTTTTCTTAATGGTTAAATGAAATTCAGAATGTATACTGAAATTAATGAATTTTTATTATAATGATGGTGTGGATAGAAAATAGAAGTTTATGTTCTCTTTTCTCATTATCCTCTCGCATCCATTTAATTTAAGCTAATATTCATTATTTTCTACATAGGAGTCGCTGGTGAATGAATAGGCCCCAAAACATTTGCTTAATCTAGGAGGGAATAAATGTTCTTCGTTATGTGGCCTTCGGATTTCATCAAATGTCTTTTCATGAAATTCTTAGGTCTTCATCCCACCCTCACTCCCATTAGTATTGAGTTAAAGGCTTGGGAAGATTTGCAGAAGGCCTGATATTCTTTCAACGTTTAGGGGTTTGTACCTTGCTTTCTTTGTGTGTGGGTGTGTGTATCAGTCCTCTTTTTTTTTTTTCTTCTTAATCCCGTAACCTTTTTCACCCAGGCCAGCAACCCCCTCCCCACCCCTGCACCCGCACCCCTTCAGCTGTCAGCCTGTTCTCTATATAGAGTCTGTAGCTTCCTTTCTTAGCAAGAAACTGGTACGTGAATAGTGGCATGTTAGGAAGTGTATGACAAACTTTAAATAGCCCACCTGCAAATAGAAGTGAAGAATTCATTTCCTGGAGACCCTCTTTCCATGGGTAAATCTGGTGGGAAGTAGGAGCTCTCATGTACTTCCCTGAAAGATCACCAACCTAAATCCCAAGATGAAGCAGTTTGTAGAACTATTTCTTATTTTCAGAAGATAATTTCACATTCCTATTTCACTCCAATTGTTGCTTTACAATCTTACATCTTAAAGTTCACAAACAATTGGATCTGGTTAGAGAATATAACTCCTATCTTATTAAGGGAAGGGAGGGAAAATACTTTTTTTTTTTTTTTAATACCTGCAAGTGTAAGTCCCAAGTGTAGAATGTAATGTCAGCCCTCACAACAAACCTTTTGAGTAATTTTCAGTCCCATTTCATAATAAAACTAGAGGCCCACTGCATGAAGATTTGTGCAAGAGTAGGCCTTCTTTCCCCCGGCTGCCGGCACTGGCTTCCCTCTGGCACCCCGGACCCAGGCTGCTTCCCTCCTGCTGCCTGCAGGCACCCCAGACCTGGGCTGCTTTCCTCCAGCCCTAGCTTCATCAGGAAGGATGTCCAGAAGGATGTTGGTTTAATTAGCATATTATCCTTTTATTACTATAGAAGGCTCCAAGTGGTTCAGTAACATGCTCAAGATTACCCAGAATGGAGCCATAATTTGAATCTGTCTCTGGTTCTATATACACAGTGGCCAGATTATTATGATCACCTGACGTTTGTAGGCAAGGGAGGGCAGTTGGGGGCAACCAGGCTGGCAAGGGAGGATAGTTGGGGGCAACTGGGCTGGCAGGGGAGGGCAGTTGGGGGCGGCCAGAGCGGCAGGGGAGGGCAGTTGGGGGTGACCAGGGCAGCAGGGGAGGGCAGTTGGGAGCAATTGGGCCTGCAGGGGAGCAGTTAGGCATCGATCAGGCTGGCAGGGTGAGTCTTAGGGGGTGATCAGGCAGGCAGGCAGGCAGGTGAGCAGTTGGGAGCCAGCAGTCCCGGATTGTGAGAGGGATGTCCACATGTAGGAAAATGTAGGAATTTAGGATCAGGCCTAAACCGGCAATTGGACATCCCCCAAGGGGTCCCAGATTGGAGAGGGTGCAGGCTGGGCTGAGGGACATCCCCTTCCCCCAGTGCACACATTTTTTAGGCAAATTAGAGGTGGTCATAATAATCTGGCCACTCTGTACATTGTCTCAAACAGTTTGACAGTTCTTATTCATATGGTAATAGATTTAAGATGTTGAAATTGAATTAAAAGTAGACTAGTTCTTCAGGAACACTCCTAACAAGTGGACTATGAATAAAAATATTAGGAATATTACACAATCAACTAATTCTTTTCAGAGTAAATATATGTTCCTGTAGGAAAATCTGTAAGTTAATAGGACTTCTCTCGTACTCTTTCCTTAGCCTTTTATAGATAACCAAGTCTCAAAAAATCTGGGAGTCATCTTCCTCATAAAATGAAACATACTTTTGGAACTGATTTTGCTATTTCTTTTTCCAGTATGATTTATTTTCCCAACCTTTCTACTACTATCATGCCAGTCCCTGAAATTATTTTATAATAGCTAACATTTTTATTGAGTGCTTGTAATGTGCCAACTATTGTTCTGACTTCTTTTTGTCATTCTTGATAGCTGAATAGGCTGAACTGGTTTCTAACTTCACTGATCCCACTCCTTGATCTTTGTCCTGTTCTAATTTGCCAGAAAAACTTAACGCCTTTTCCTACTGAAGGGCATTTAGTAACTGCGTTTCTCATTAGATCAAAGTCAGACTTCTTGGTCGATAGGGTCCTTCACAAATTAAACTTGTTATAAAAGGTATCTACTTTTTCTCTTTTATGTATCAAACTCATTCCTCTTCTACTAGTATGTGTTTACGCATGCCCGGTGCTTTAACCTCTAAATCGAAGAGCCTCTCACCTCACTAGACTCCTGAGCCATGACCCAAATTCATGGTAGCTCCAGCAAGTTTCTCCCCTTTCTGAATACCTATTGCCTTCACTACATTTTGTTCTTTGATCTTTGACTATATTCTATTCAATTCCTTATTACACACTGTCTTATTTCCCTTTTGTGTGTCTTACTACTTCAGTAAACCAAGATCTGGCAGACTGTCAAGGTTCTCTTCTCCCACAGCACCTGACATGGTGCTAAGCACCTCATAGTGCTAAATATATTTTCTGTATAGAACAGGCTCACCAATTAAAGCCTTCATTCAAACATTTCCTTCTTTCAGAAGGAAAAAGGTGCACAAAGGCAATTACTGTAATATTTTGTATTTCTTGAAGTTGGAGACCTAGAATAACAACAAACTTGGAAGGGAAATTAAACACACACACAAAACCATTGATTAAAGTGGAAAGATCAGAAGTCACCCATGTGATGAAATTACTGTTCAGTATTAAAGGGGGAGGCGGGGGGCAATAATTATTCAGGACATATGCCACTTGGGGGATCTAAACCTTAGCATATCTCAATAGAGGAGCCTTGAACTCATACCTCTGAACCATGTCCAGCACGGCCAGGGGTGAACCTGAGGAAGGGTGGTGATGGATTAAAGAAAACAGACGAGAATACAGGTGGGGCCAGGTAGGATCACTGTGCCTGGATGAGGAAACAGTGACACAGCCTGTAAGCCCAAGCTTTATTTTATAGTCAGATCACACAAAGCAAAACAAGGGCAAGATGTTTACAATGTTCTTGTGAATTTCAAATCTGCTTCTTTCCTATTGTTGCCATTCTCTGAACTCTATCAAGCCTTTTTGGCAGCACTTGCTATACCCCCTGCAGCCCACATTCCTTAGCTACCTAGGACTGCAGGGCCAGACTATAAGGTCAAGCTTACAACCATAGCCTTTGGCTATAATTTGGCTATTATAAGCTGGGACTTGTATGTGGCTTTGCTACAAGTCAGTCTGAGGCTTGAACCTGTCCAAATGCTATAGCTGCTGTCCACATACCTCAAAGTGTATGTCCTGGGAATAAAGGTCATGAAAATGCCAACAAGTCACATTAACTTAAGTGCCTGTGACATCTCATTTGTTTAAAAATAACAAGGATAATGATTATATATATGTATATTGACATATATATATATTTAAAGGGACTCACAGGTACACAGGGAAAAAATATAATGAAGAAATAGAAATTGAGTCCTGGCCTGTGTTGCTCAGTGGTAGAGCATCAGCCCACACAGGAAAGGGTCATGGGTTTGATTCCCAGTAAAGAACACTTACCTGGTTTCCCAGCTTGGTAGTAGTGAATGTGGGAGACAACCAATTGATGTGCCCCTCTCACATCAATGTTTCTCTCCCCCTCTCTCTCCGTTCCACTCTAAAAAGCAATGGAAAAAATATACTCAGGTGAGGATTAAAAAAAAAAAGTTGGGACATAATCACTATCATCCATAGTATATGTCCCACAGCAAGGGGTTCTTTGGCCTTCCATTAATGTGCCCTTCTGACATTCTGGTTCTTCTTGTCTTACCCTACACCAGTTCAACTAATTATTGCTAAGCTAATGATCTCATCTGATCTCTGTGCTCTTTGCTTGACTTTTTTAAGAGTATTTTCACTTTTGTGTCTTTGCTCAGCTTAAGCTTAGTTTGTAAGTTACAGATATTACCTATATATTTAGAGTCAATTGATTGTTGACAAGACAATTCATTATTGAAAGGATGGTCTTTTCAACAAGTGGCATGTGTCAACTGAATATCCACATGCACATGAAAGAATTTGGATTCCTATATCACACAATATAAAAATTAGTACAAAATGGAGCAAAGACCTAGATGAAAGCATAGCTGCAAAACATAGCTTTATGACCTTGGAATAGGTAATGATTTCTTAGTTGTGATACCAAAAACACAAACGACAAAAGAAAAAATAAATTGTGCTTGCCAAAGTGTATTTTTAATTGTGCCTCAAAGAACACTATCAAGAAAATAAAAAGGCAACCTACAGTATGGTAAAAAATACTTGCAAATCACTTATCTAATAAGGATCTTATTTCTAGAATATAAAAAGAACACAATTCAACAATATAAAGACAGCCCAATTTAAAAATTGGCAAAGCCTAGCCAGTTTGGCTCAGTGGATAGAACATAGGCCTGAGGACCGAAGGGTAATGGGTTCAATTCAGTCAAGGACATGTACCTTGGTTGCAGGCTCCTCCCTGGCCTGGGCCCTGATCTGGGCGCATGCAGAAGGCAACCAATCGGTGTGTTTCACATCAATATTTCTCTCTGTCTTTCCCTCTCTCTCCCAATCTCTCTAAAAATCAATAGAAAAATATCCTCAGGTGAGAGTTAAAAAAAAAATGGGCAAAGAATTTGAAGAGACGTTCTTCAGAGAAGATATACAAGTGACCGATAAGCACATAGAGAAGACCTCAATGCCATTAGTAATAAGGGAAATGCAAATCAAAACTACATTGAGATATTCACACCACTAGGGTGCATATAATAAAACACATGGCCCAGCCGGTGTAGCTCAGTGGTTGAGCGTTGACCTATAAATCAGGAGGTCACAGTTCGATTCATGGTCAGGGCACATGCCCCAGTTTGCTGGCTTGATCCCCAGTGTAGGGCATGTAGGAGGTAGCCAATCAATGATTCTTTCTCATCATTGATATTTCTATCTATTTCTCCCTCTCCCTATCTGAAATCAATAAAAATATTTTTAAAAAATATGGGCAACAATAAGCATCAGTGAGGATGTGGAGAAATGTTGAACACATTGCTGGTGGGAATGTGAAATGGAGTAGCTACTTTGGAAAAAGTCTATCAGTTCTTAAAAATGTTTAAAATGGAGTTAGTATAAGGCCTCATTTTCTGAAACACTTTTATTAACCATCTTAACCTATAATCATGTTCTCAATATACACTTTAATTTATTGCTTCTCTGTTATGTACGATTTATTCATGAATTTAGCTCATCATCAACAATCCTCATAAGCATTGTATGACCACACATTTTTTTACTTAATGTCAATTCCTCTAGGTTGACAATAAAAATGGTGACAAAGTTAATTCTTACATTTTCTTTTTTTCCTTTGCTGGACACTTAGAGGTGGCAGAAACTAACATATTTATGATAAAGATAAAAGAGTAAGAAAAAGAGATGATGGTATTCACATTTAGAATTTCTGTTACTTTGCACTTTGTAGATTTGGGAATTATTACCACCCATTGGCCAAGAGCAGACCAAGACAGTTTATTATAGTACTAGAGGCCCAGTGCATGAGATTGGTGCATGGGAGGGGAGGTGTCCCCTCAGCCCAGCCTACACCCTCTTTAATCCGGGACCCCCAGGAATTGGGCCTAAACTGGCAGTCGGACATCTCTCTCACAATCCTGGACTGCTGGCTCCTAATCGTTCACTTGCCTGCCTGCCTGGTTGCCCCTAACTGCCCCTTCCCCCCCCAGCCAGCCTGGTTGCCTCTTACTGCCCCCTGCCTACCAGTCTGGTCACCCCCAACTACCCCCCCCCCCCCACCGCTGGCCTGGTCGCCCCTCATGGCCGCCCCGCTGGCCTGGTTGCCCCATGCAGCCTGATGTTCAGTTGTTTGGTCATCCCTCACTAACCCCCCCTGCTAGCCTGGTCGCCCCACGCAGCCTGCTTGTTCAGTCATTTAGTCGTTCCTCACTAACCCCCCTGCCGGCCTGGTTGTAGGCAACCATCTTGTGAGGGTTAATTTGCATATTACCTCTTTATTATATAGGACTAGAGGCCCGGTGCACAAAAATTTGTGCACTCGGGGGTAGTGGGTCCCTCAGCCCGGCCTGTGCCCTTTCGCAGTCTGGGACCCCTCAGGGGATGACCACCTGCTGGCTTAGGCCCGCTCCCTGGGGGATTGGGCCTAAGATGGCAATCAGACATCACTCTGGCAGCCTGGCAGCCCTCGGGGGTTGTCCACTTGCCGGCGGGGAGCAGGACTAAGCTGCAGTGGACATCCTTAGGGCTGCTGAGGGGTCAGGAGAGCCTCCCACCACCACCGCTGTACTGGCAGCCATCAGCCTGGCTTGTGGCTGAGCAGAGCTTCCCGCAGTGAGAGTGCACTGACCACCAGAGGGCAGCTCCTACATTGAGCGTCTGCCCCTGGTGGTCATTGTGTGTCATAGTGACCAGTCATTCACAGTCTTTCTGCTGTTAGGGTCAGTTTGCATATTACCCTTTTACTATATAGGATAGAGGCCTAGTGCATGGGAGGGGGCCGGCTGGTTTGCTCTGAAGGGTGTCCCGGATCAGAGTGGGGGTCCCCACTGGGGTGCCTGGCCAGCCTAGATGACGGGCTGATGGCCGTTTTCAGGCTGGCGGGTGACTGAAGCCTCCAGCCTCTTTTTTTCTTCTTTTTTTTTTCTTCTTGGATTTATTTACCTTCTCTGGCTGTCACTGGAGCTGAGAGCCAGCTCCAGCTCTGAGGCTGTGGCTGGCTGAAAGCAGATATCTGGGTTTTTTTAGATTCTATAATTGAAACTCTGTTACCATCACTGGCGCTCTAAGCTCAGCCCGATGCCGGCTGAAAGCAGGTTTCTGGAGTTTGTTTAGCTTCTATAATTGCAACATTGTTGCATCCGGAGCTCAGAGCTGGGCTGCGGCAGGTGGGGAACCTTGGCTTCCACCGTCACTGGAGTAATCAAGCCTCATGTTCGCTTCAGCTGCGTGGCTGCTGGCCGCCATCTTGGTAGTTAATTTGCATATCTCGCTGATTAGCCAATGGGAAAGGTAGCAAAGTTATGGTTAATTACCATGTTTCTCTATTATTAGATAGGATTGCCTCTGCTGTTACTGTATCAGCATAGAGGGAGAGGCTATTTACAATGCCCTTATTATTCTGTTTCATTGATTTCTCTATCTTCATTTCAATACCACCCTCTTACTTATTGAAGCTTTGCAGAAAGTTTTGCAACCATTTAATGTAAATCTGTAACATTTATTTATATATTTTTGCAACATTTTTTTTTCAAGATTTTTTTTGACTATCCTAATTCGTTGGATTTCCCTGCAAGTACCAAAACCAGAATGCTACTTTCTTGGAAAAGCCTAGAAATTAATGGACTATCAATCTGGGTTGAATTAATATCTTAAAAATATCTTGAGGCTTTCTTTAACTTCTCTCAACATTCTTTTTAACTTTCAGTTTATTTTCAAATATTATTATACCTCTTACATAAAATTTAAGAACTTTTATGTTATATTTATGTTTCCCCCTTCTTGCCTGTATGATATTTTTGTTATTTATTTTGCTTCTATATACTATGTTATTCTCACACCAAAAACTCATACACAGATGCATTAATATAAGAACAAATCATGGCCGAATAAAAAAGTTGCTCTTTTACACCAACTTAGTGTTATCATTTTACTTTTTAGAAAAAGGGTTGTTAAGTACATTGATAAAACACTGATGTGCCACCTCCAACAGTTACTTTCCTCAGAACTTGTAAATAGAAAAAACAGGGATTAATCTTTTATTCCTTTTGGAGTTACAAAATTTTTTATACATACACAGATGTTGAAATAATAATAAAATGGATAACCATTCATTTTTGGTTATTTAGATTCAGAATTTGCTTCTGTTTTTCTCCATATTTGCTTCACCTTTCTGTCAATTGCTTAGATCTATCATATATGTATTCTTTTTTTTTTTTTAATATATTTTATTGATTTTTTTACAGAGAGGAAGGGACAGGGATAGAGAGTTAGAAACATCGATGAGAGAGAAACATCAATCAGCTGCCTCCTGCACGCCCCCTACTGGCCTGCAACCAAGGTACATGCCCTTGACCGGAATCGAACCTGGGACCCCTCAGTCCGCAGGCTGACGCTCTATCCACTGAGCCAAACCGGTGCTGACTGTATTCTTTTTTTTGTTGAATAATTTCCAGTAGCTTGCAGGTATAGGATCACTTTACCTCTCAAGAAAAATGGCATGCTAAGGTTATGTAGGGATATCTCAGTTGCAGGAGGTTTCCCAAGAGGCATGAAGCTTAGACCTGCCTCTTTGGCTTGCCTCTCTTGAGGCCAGCCCCCCTCAAGTCTCAGCTCTTTCTAACCAGTCTTGAGGTGGCCTCCTTTGCCAGTTCTTGGTTAAAAATCTCCTCTTCAGATAATATTCATTTGGTAATTCAGGGTGACTGTTCCCCAATTTTTATTTCCAGTTCAGTTCAGAATAGATCTATCTACCTATTCTGCTGCCATCTTATACCTCTGCCATTTGATTTGACATGTTATCTTAGCTTAATTGTTAACTGATAAACAATAATGAAAATTTCACATGAATTTTGGGCACTGCATCATGATTGTTTTTGCTGAGTGTGGAAACATCACCATGGCTCTGGATTGTGCTTTATTTTTGAAACCATTTGAAACTCATTATTCACTTTCAAATATGTAAACAGCTGTAGCTGTGAGATAACAGATTATGCCTTTGCTTAAAATTCTGGGTATCACTCTCTCTCTCTCTTTTAACACTAGTAGGAGAACAAACAGGCTTATGTTTAACAGAGGAATAGACAAAAGTCAGCAAGTTCATTTTAAATTAAGTAAATTCAGGAGTAATTAACAATAAGTATAATTGATGAATTCTTACTAATCTGTGAGACATGTTTTATGACTTCCCACAATTATCTAATACAACTTTTATAAATTTTTGTATAATATTATATTTCTGTTGAGCAACAAGACTTGGTAATAAAACAATTTGCAAACAAGAAAGTAGATTTATATTTGAGTAGCACAGAAAACAATAAAGTATTCACTGGTTCTAAATAGAGGACTAAACATATAAAATTTAATCTTTTTAAAAATATATTTAATTGACTTCTGAGAGAAAGAGAGAGGGAGAGATAAAAACAGCAATGATGAGAGAGAATAATTGATTGGCTGCCTCCTACATGCCCCACATTGGGGATCGAGCCCACAACCCAAGCATGTGCCCTGATTGGGAATCAAACCATGATCTCCTGGTTCATAGGTCGATGCTCAACCACTGAGCCATGCTAGCTGGACTGGAATTTAATCTTAAGTGAGATTTTATGTTCTTTTTTACTGTTTTCTCCAGCATGGATAGATTCTTAGCAGTAAGATTGGTGATTTGAAGTATGTGTATGTTTTCAGTGTTATTAGGTATTGTCAGATTGTTTTTAAAAACAACTTTATTATTTTACATTTTTGAAAATGTGTCCTGTGCTCACATCCTAACTAGCAATTAATCATCAATGCTTATCTTCATCAGTTTTCTTTTTTTTCATTTTCTGTACTATTTTGGCTTATTTTATTCTTTTTCTAATTTCTTCACATGAGCATTTGATTCTTTTGAACATCATTGTATTTTGACTATAGCTTTCTTTTCAATACTATAATTTTATGAATGAGTATTACTTTTGCTGTTTTAGTATAAATTGTTTTCATTCTGATCACTTTGTAGTTATTTCTAACTTCAGTTTTGCATACCTCCTTGATTTAAACTTTACCTGTGTATCTTTACATGATCAAGTAATCTACTCTTTGATCAACTTTTGTAAATATTTCTATTTTTATTAAATTGTAATCAGTGAGTGGGATATTTCAATTATCTGTTGCTGTGTAATAAACCACCCTAATTTTGTGTCTTATAACTGTGATGATTTTATTATTTTTGTGATTCTGTGCATTTTCTGAGTGGTTCTTTTGTAAGTTCCACCTCAGCTCACTCATGTGGTGCATGCCTCTGGCAGCCAGGCTGGGCTGGGAGGCTCAAGAGGGCCTCGCTCACATGTCTGGCAGTAGATGCTGGCTCTTGGCTGGGACACTCTGGTGCTTCTCCATGTGTCTTCTCATCCCCAAGTAGGCTAGGCAGCCTTTCTTATATGGTAGTCTCAGGGACGCAGTCCAAGAGAGTGAAAGCTGAAACTGGGTCACATCTGCCATGTCTTACTGGTCAAAGCAACTCTCAAAGTCAACTCAGATAGAGTGGACCAGGAAATAGAGGAGTCCTATGATAGGCAGAGCTACAGTCACATTGCAAAGTCACAAACCCCCAGCAGAAGGCTTGTACCTGCAGGGAAACTTGCAGTTTACTGATGAGGCATTAAAGGAGACTTTCTTTCCCTCTTCTTGCCTTATATTGTCCCAGTCTGAAGGACAGAAGGAGGAACTCTACCCATCTAGTTCCTTTGTGGGCTCTCAGAGGTCAAGGAAACTTGGCAAATTCATATGGGGCTCATGGAGTTCATATATTTCTGCTTACCCATTCATTCCAAGATCCACTCAGACTCCAGTCTCATATACAATAGTGTAAATTCTTACTTTTGGGGGAAAAGCCTCACATCATTTTTCTCTGTGTAGGGCCAATTAGAACCAAGGTCTCACTAACATCTAGCCTAGCTAGTCTCTAGGCTCCCGGCTCCCTTCAGTTTAGCTCAGGAAAGATAGATAGCTTAAAACGTTGGTAGGAAGGAGAAGAAAGATTCACTTAAGTTGCATTTTTCTCAAAATACCCTGGTCCTCCCTTGGTTTGTCTTTTCTTTGAGGTGATTTACTCCTTACAAGGAGACTCCTAATTCTGATTTCATATTTCCTTTTTGAAAGAAGGGACTGAATTTATCTGGGTCCACATAGAAAAGGCAGGTCCATTAAATACACCTCCACATAATAGCACTTTTAGAGATGTTTTCTTAAGTTTCCTAACACTACTAAATAACTGAAGTTATCAAAAAATAACTCTATAGAACTGAGAATAAGACTTTTCTTAAATGAATTAGTTTTTCTAGCAATGCATGCTGACCTTTTCTTTTTACATTGTAGTTTTTAAAAGGACATTTGGAAAAATGCTAAAAGAGCATTCAAAACTGTTGTGTGCAAAGTTCTTTAGTTGTAGGAATAGAAATATTCTCAATCTAGCAGAATTAGGATGTCTTTGGGTGCATTAACCAACTTGGCTTAAAGAATAAGGAAAAAGTATTACTTAGTATAAGAAGTCCCCAGCCCTGACTGGGTGGCTTGGTTGCTTGGAGTGTTGTCCATACACCACAAGGTTGCTGGTTTGATTCCTGGCCAGGGCATATACCTAGGTTGTGGGTTCCACCTCCAGTCATGATGCCTATGGGAGGCAACCAATTGATGTTTCTCTCTCACATTGATGTTTCTCTCTCACATTGATGTTTCTCTCTCTCTCAAATCAGTAAAACAGATCCTCAGGTGAGGATTAAAAAAAACAAAGAAGTTGGCCCCAAATAAGAGAACATGATTAAGTCAGCAGCACAATGGTGCTATTAAAGACCCAGATTTCTTCTCTGATCTTGCTCTCTTACCCTCAGACTGGCAGCCAGGACTTCACAGCAGTGGGTGGGCAGCCAGCACTGTTCTAGGTTGTTCTATGCGGATATGTGACAGAACAAGAAGAGTGTCTTTTTCTTGTGTTTCTCTTAAAAAATGATGCACTCTTTTTCATGAGCCTCCTTTTAACATTGATGTATCTAATGGACCTGCATTTTCTATGTGAACCCAGAATAAATCCAGTCACCCTTTTCAAAAAGGAAAAATAACAATACCTGATTGTTAAAAACCGCTCATTTGTTTATTCTTAGCTATAAGTAGCCACTGGATGGAGTCACTAGGTCTGCATTGCAATGAATAGGATTGAAGTATGCAATTGGTCAGCATCACACAAAGATGGATATTGAAACAAAATCAGTTTCTAGATCTTGAGCAGGAAATAATCTGTTAAGATGGTGACAAAAAATTGGGTGTACAGACATGTCTGACTTCAGAGTCTGCACTCCTAACTCCTAACTACTTACATTCAATAAACGAAATTTCAAATAAATCATTAAAAACACATGATATAATATACAGATGATGTATTATATAATTGCATATCTGAAACTTGCATAATTTTATTAACCAATGTCACCCCAATAAATTCAAGTAAAAAAAGGAAATGCCAAAAAATATGTTTCAAAACTAAACTCTGCTTTATTAATTTCTAAAGGTAAAGAGAATTTCACAAGTAATATTTCCTGCATGGGTAGGATTACTTTATCATTTCTCCCAACATCTTTGAGGTGGTCGAATCTAACCAGGTATTATACTAGCACTAGAGGCCAGGTGCACGAAATTCGTGCACTGGGGGGGGGGGGTGTCAGGTCCCCTCAGTCCAACCTGCACCCTCTCCAATCTGGGACCCCTCAGGAGATGTCCCACTGCCAGTTTAGGCCTGATCCCTGGGATGAATAGGATTGAAGTATGGGATCGGGCCTAAACCGGCAGTCAGACATCCCTCTCACAATTCTGGACTGCTGGCTCCTAAGCATTCACCTGCCTGCCTGCCTAGTTGCCTCTAACTGTCCCTCCTGCCAGCCTGGTCACCCTATCTGCCCCCCTCTGCTGGCCTGGTTGCCCTCAACAGTGCCCCCTGGCCTAGTTGCCCTTCACTGCCCTCCCCACCGCTGGCCTGGTTGCCTCTTACTGCCCCCCCTGCTGGCCTGGTGACCCCCAACCGCCCCTCCCTTGCCAGCCTGGCCACCCCCAACTGCCCCCCCTGCTGGCCTGGTCGCCCCAACTGCCTCCCCTGCTGGTCTGGTCACCCCCAAATGCCCCCTACTGGCCTGGTCAACCCTCAAAGCCCGCCCGCTGGCCTGGTTACCCCATGCAGCCTGCTTGTTCAGTCATTTGGTCGTCCCTCACTAACCCCCCCTTCCAGCCTGGTTGTAGGCAGCCATCTTGTGAAGGTGTGACGGTCAATTTGCATATTATCTATTTATTATATAGGATGAGTGTCCTTGTGTGTCAATGTGTATTCTATAGGCTGTTCATTCATGTATATAAAATAGGTAGATGATCGCATTGACTGGCACATATTCACCTTAATGTTAATGAAAATATTCTTATATAATTATTATAAAAGTAAAGAATGACACAACTAAATTGCACTCTAATTGAAAATAGCATTGATTACACGGAAATTTATTTAAAATAAACTTAAATAAAGACTAACATTCAAGAGCATTAAATTTGAAAGCAGCTGTACAACAAATTGAGAACATATTTATGAATGAAAATGAAGTTCTTACTAAAGTGCCTTTTTTCCAACAATGACAAAAATTAAGCTCCAGCAAATGCATTCACACTTCTCTTTTTAATATGTCTATTAAGAAAGAAATCAGCCTTGCCACTGACATTATTTTTTGTACAGGAAATGACCAGAGTTGTATAATTTTAAAAGCATATGCTTATTTTGCAGTTAAGTTTACAAATGGTTAGCATTTAGCCTTCAAAATCAAGTTTCATTGTAACTATAATAACCATTGATTACATATCTATTTCTACCAGACAACAACATGATTTTTTTTTTCTGAAATGAAACTATTTTTTATATTCTGAGTACTTTAGAAGCCATTTTTACCCAGATCTGTTTTTAGGTACTTCTGCTTATCTAGAAAAACTGTCTCTGTGCTTGAGTGATACAACTCTTATGAAAGGCAACCTTTTCCTCAAAGAAAGGGGTTTACAAGGGATTTCCCCAAACCGCTAGTTCTTCCTAGTATTATTAAGCCAGAAGTTAAACTGAAGTTGTCAGTATAAGAAGCAAGCATTCAAAGAGTGGATGTTTATTTTTTGCTGAGGTTTAGTGCCTTGGATAACTTAAATTCTTTTCAAATGTACCCTCGCACATTCCTTACTGCCCACTCCTGGGTGAATGGGACAAGGAACATGGTATCTCAATTTGTTAATTAAATTTGGTATAGCTATGTTACAGGAGAATGCTGTACATTTCAGTTGAGAAAAAGAAGTGGATAAAAAATAGCAAAATACTGACAGAGAACTCTGTGGCTCAGGTATGGCAGCTTTTCCTCCCATGAATAAACTTGTGGTTTGGTGTATTATTCAGTAAATAAACATGCTCTTTGTTTAACAGAATTTCAGTTGAATTACCATCAAACCATTTCCTCCACAGGAAATAGATCTTTAATTTATGGAATAACTTCCTCTTGTTCTTCTAATTAGAAATTCAAAAGTAGATGAATGCCTCTTAGTTTTCTACCTGTCTTCAGAGAAATTGTGTGATCATCATGGAGGACATGCAAATGGCAGTCTGCTTGCCCCATGTCTGGTCAGGGGAGGCCTCCGTGCTGCCTTTTGGGGAGGAAACACTAGCTCCCTCTGTGTTCAGAGTTGCCCACTGCTTGACCCAAGGTGGGCTACATGTTGTAAAATGGCCTGCATGTGGGTGGTCAGTGACTCCCTCTTGAGAGGGTCGGCAATGATGTTCTCTGCCCAACAGAGCAACAAAGGCAGGGGGAATTCGCTAAAGCAATTAATTATTCCCTTTCTCTTCAGAACGTTTATAACAGAATATGGAGACCAATGGCCAGTCATCAATGGAAGAAGGTTGACTCCCAGAAAGACGCAGTGGCTATGAGCAGGTGCTCTGAGTGAAAGAAGAGAGAGAGAGCAACTGATTTCTAGCACTGCCTTGAATTCTTTTATTTCTACGTTTTCGGGTAATATTAACACACACATATAATTTGAGTGAGTTCCAGTTACTTTCAGTCAGAAGGCTTTAATATAATTCCCAAACTAATGCTTTTTAAAAATTGAAACACTGTCTGATTGACATGGAAACAAGAGCTGTGACAAAAGACTTGTATTGTGTGATGTCTGACCAAAAGAGTTTGCTGTCTCTCATAGAAGACTTCCACTTGATAGATTAGAGACAGCACATTTGGAGGACCAAGGTAATGATTAGAATAATTTATTATTTTTGTCAAGTCATTGAAAAAGATCTTGGGACTTGCGGACACGAAGGGAACAATAATAATCCCAGTAGGTAAAAATGAGTAAGTCGGCTGAACTCGCACTTATCGAGACAATGAGGAAACATGGGAGGGTAGCTCGGTGACACTCGGTAAAGGTGAAGACGTGCCTACTCTTCAGCAGCTGTTTGCTTGGGAAACTCTTGCAGACGTTTACAAGTGCTCTCTTGTGGGACTTCGTAATGTAACGTATTTCATGGAATGGGTGAATGAAAGAAGCATCTCATGTCACAACAATGGCAATGAGTAAAAATGGATGAAAAATGGAAGCATATGAAATGTAGTTTGTTCTACATTTCGGTGAACCTCACTACCAATTCCAGGGACAGCTATCATCCCACTTAACAGAGAGCTTATACTTTTGAACCCTGGCTCTGGAGCCCTTACCTTCACTGAAATTATTTTTGTAACTGTCTTTAAAGATGACATAGACGTGTGGTGAGATAGAGCTAATGCTTTGCAGTATTGGCACCCAGTTGTGCCTCACCAGGCCTTGGCAAGTGCTTGGTAACTCAGTTATTGAAGTGTGAGCTCCTTACAGGATATGTAGGTGCTGGAGACAAAGCAACCAGAAACCAGACAATGTCCAGGTAGACACCTCAGGATGGGTGTCCTTGCCACAACATCAAGCCTAACAATAGAGATTTGAAGCTAAAGTGACCCTGGTTTGAATAGTTCACTTGGTAAACCTGTTAGACTGGGGCAGAGGCAGCCTAGTGTGGACTAGAGCATAAGGTGCTATAGGGAAAGAGCAACGAATGGTGGGGCTGAGGCATTGGGAGCTGGAAGTAAGGTCAATTCTCCTTCAAGACAGGGGTACTAGAAGCTCCAGATGTGGGAACAGCAGGGGTGGGCACCTCCTCAGGGCAAGCTGTCCTGTGGGTAACTGACTTCCTAGCAGTGAGTCCCAGAGGTAAAAGATGACGCAGGCTTCCCTTTAAAATGTATTCCCCCTCCTGTAAAGAACCCTCCTCAAATCTAAACAGGCGTACACATTTCAGTCACATCCTTCTTATTACTTTGCTAAGATAATAATAGAAAGATTGCTCCCCAGAGGACTCCTATGCTCCCCTTGAGGATACTTCATTTTATTTTCTACTCGAGAGCTGTTAATAAATCACTCTCCAGCTGAGTACAGTTCAATGCTAGGGCACTTCGCTTATCTGACCTTCACATTAATTATTTTTCTTACACCAGCAGGAACTTGCGTCTTCTTTTCTCCCTTCCCTGCAAAGCCACATGGCCCCAGCAGACCCAGTTCTCTCATCATGCCAAAGGGGGAGCTCCTTAAACACTCATGTCGCTTACAAGTTCTCTCAAACCCTAAGTTCCATAGAATCAATAGATTTAAGGGACTCGTTTGTGTCTGAATGTTTGGAGATGTCATTACAATTCTTACAAAAACTGAAAGTGAAATGAGGAAGACGGATTGAGCAATCGCTGGAAGTGCGGATGCCAGGAAGACCTATTGCACGTAGGGGCAGAGATGCAGCCCTGTGGGGAGAAGAAAATTCAGGAGAATTCTCCTGAGGGCAAGCGCCAAACTGGCCGCTGTAGTCAATGTAGGACATCAACAAACACAGATAACAGGAAATGACCCATTCCCCGTGGTCACTTATTCTGAAGACCCAAACCTTCAAAGTCCAAGGAGTGAAATGAATGACTCCACAGAAGGGAAGCCGGCACGCCTCTCTCCTGGTCTGAAGAGAAGAGAAGAAATGAAACTGAAGGAGTATGTCTCCCTCCTCCCCCAGAAGGAAAGCCCCTCTGCCCGGTTCTCCAGAGATGGCTCGCTGCTGGCCTTGACCTTGCTGCTGGCCCTGGTGTCCTGCTGCCTCACAGTGGTGTCCTTCTGCAGAGTGGCTGCCCTGCAAGGGGAGCTGAAGAGCCTCCGGGAGGAACTGCTGGAGCACCAAGCTGAGCAGCTGCCAGGCCCTCCCCGGGCGGGAGCAGCAGCCCCCAGGGCAGCTGTGCAGGAAGCTCCAGCTGCCACCTCGGCACTGAAAGTAAGTTCGAAGCAGCTGAGCTGGGTGAGGCCTAGGCACAGTTCTCCCCACGGTGCTGCCTATCCTTCCTCAGACATCTTTGTCATAACCTGGGTGTTTTCTGCTCTTAGGGGATCTTTGCACCACCAGCGGCACAAGAAAGTAACTTCAGTCGGAGCATCAGGAAGAGGCGTGCCATTCAGGGTCCAGAAGAATCAGGTATGTCTGCGGCACAGAAGCCTTGAGGGATCAGAGATCCAGCCTCCACAGGTGTGGAGGGTAGCACTGGTTTGGGGGAGCGAGAGGTGGACATAGCCTAGAGACTGCGAACTTTACCGTCTCCACCAGACGTGGCTTTCCAGCAAGCCGAGCATCGGCAGGTTCAATAGGCTGCACAGCAGGTTCTGTCCTCCAATGAGCAGCCTGTGTGCATAGAAGTACTTGAGGAGGAACAGGGGGCACATATTTCTCATCAAATAGTTCACTCCTGTGTCAGAAGCATTGCCTATCGCTCCAGAGAAAAAAAAGCACTTCATGTTAGCGTAGAATTGGCGCTTGTCCACCTGGGTCATGGAGTTTCAGCTTCAGACAAGCATTTCCTGAGGGCACGCTGTGAAATCAAACGAAGCAGGTGTGTGTGCTTATTTTGTTTCGTGCTTAACAGAGTTTATTTTATACGCACAGACACACTGATTTTTAAAGCTTCTCTGCAATGTATACATATCCGTGGTTTCTATCTTTCTTCATGTTCCACTTGTTCCATGGAAGTTTAAAGACTCCTGAAACCTAAGGTCTGGTGGGGCCTCCTAAAATGCTCAGTTTTAGTTCCTTCATAAAGATGAAGAACATTTGCATCGCGTTTACTAATAACAAAATTTAGTAAACCCTTGGCATTATTTGACTTTGCATTGAGGAACATTTTTTGAGCACCTAGAATGAATGTGCCAGGCAGGGATGTCCTAGGATAAGTATTGTCACACCTACTGTTTCCTTTCATCTTCACAGTGGCTGTGAGATAAACAACACGTGTAATTATTTATACATATTTGTACTTCTGAAGAGAAATGTGTGAAAGACATAGAGACTAGGTGTTCTTCACACACACACACACACACACACACACACACACACACCACAATCGATGCTTTGACTGTACATTTGTTTTTCACTAAATGTCTTATTTATAAAAAATATTTTTATTTCATAAAACCATATTTTTATCTTGTTATCATATATTTGTGCTAATTATCAGAAACAATTGGGTTTAAATATTTTTAAACTAGGAAATGTATTTATACTATACTTTAACACATCAATTATTTTCATATTTTGCATTTTATCATTTGTATTTTCTACATAATTGAAAAAAATACAGCATTCATAACATGGTATTTTTTATTCACTTATCATTATATATTAAGCATTTTCCCAATTGCTGAGTAATTCTCACACATCTATGTTAACTTATTCATTATGCAGTGATTTAACATAATCATTTCCTCCCCCCCCCTTTTTACTATAATGGAACACACCAAAATTTTTGTGCTAATCTCTTTTGTGTATGTGGAATTATATGATCAACATAAATTCTGTAGATGGGATGTCTGAGGATATTCATTTTTATCACCCTTGCTACCTTTTGCCATATTGTTTTCAAAATGAGTTATAAATGCAATTAAAATGTAGTGTACAAGTTCTCCACAGTTTTACAGCATCTTATTTTTTAAAACTTATTTTGGCTTGTTTAGTACCTGTAAAACAGTATCTCAAATTTAATTTGTTGTTTGCTTACAAATAAGAATTAAAATTTTTACACATATTTTGATAATTTCTAATTTTATCTTCTGCTAATGTTATTTATAACTTCTCTCATTTGTCTCTTCTGTGTTTTATAACTTTGAATAAACTCTATTAGACATATCGTGCATCAAAATTTTTATGTAAATATTTTCACAATATTGTGCTGCTTTTTAAAACTTGTACAGAGATATTGCATTTGTATATTTTAATGTGATAAACGTTTCCTTTTGATTTTCTCTCATACATCAAAGCTAAAAACATTTATTAACAACCTCTTAGTCTACTCTATTCTCTGCTGTTTTGACTTTTTTTATAACTTAGTGTTTTAGTTTGATATTCAACTCATTAATAATTTTGGAATTTACTTGGGTAGAATATGTCATACTAGCTTTGACTTTCCCTTCTTACTATGTTTTCCTTCCAAACTGCTGCTAAATATCTCAACCAAATTTATTAGATGATATTTTTAACTTGTTTGTGATGGAAAGCTTACTTTATTATATTAAATTCCTCATATGTAGTTGAATGCATTTGGAGACTCATTTTCATTGATTTGCTAATCTGTTTATCTGTATTAAATAAAACATTTTAAGTAAATGTATAATGTAATGAGCTTCACTATCTAGTAGGATCAGGATGCCTCAGTCATCTTTAACCTTATGTGCTAGTATTCCCTTGGTTCTACATATTAGTTTTAAAAATAAACCTTAACTTTACCATTGCAAAGAGGACATAGGCTCAGCAGACTTAAGAAGAAAAGAATAGAATAAGAAATCAATAACCTCTTGAGTTTTACTCCCCCAAATATTCTCTATTAATATTTTAAAACTCCTTCCATGTACATGTTCTTACATAGTATATGTGTTTTTATGGCACAAAAAATTATATACTGATGAAAAATGTCCTCGAATAATTTGCAATTTTTTACAAAGCTTAGAGAATAGCAGAAAATTCTAACCAAGTGAATAAAAATTACCCAGTTTTCACAGTTCAGATGTGATCATTGTTGTCATCATGTTTTGCCTCCAATTTTTATAGACCTTTAATATAGTACATGGGAGTGGGCAAAGGTAGGTTTACAGTTGTTGCATGGAAAATAATACAATAATAATAAACTATGTTTCACGTACTCACAACTGTAAACCTAGTTCACCTACCTCTGTATCTAGTATATATGTGTAGTATATAGTATATATGTATATAGATATGCCATGCATCTATATATATTGTACATAGTATATATCTCTATATATCTTTATATCTCTCTCTGTATACTCATAACAGTAATAACCTCAGATGGAAGGTTTGAGGATAAGAGGCTTAGTGACAGGTACTATATGCTATTCCTTGTCAATGAAATCAGCTGGACTGTTGTTCTAGTACAGCTCTAAAATGAATGAATATACCCAAGAATGTTGTCTGAAATCTGAGTCTGTTGTTGTTATTTGGTAGAATGTTCTGCAGATTGAGAAAATTCTATGCAGATTGAACCTATGCAGCTTTCCTCATTTTTTTGTTTTTTTGTTTCCATTCCAGTTCTGATATATTTTCAGGAAGGCTCAAAAACCTTTGGTTGTCCCTTTTACTTTCAAAGTGTTCACTTTTGTTTTTATTTATTACTTTTCTATATACACTTTGGGATCATTAACATTTTCTTGGAATTTAAAACTGAGGAGACAAATGAATTTTTACACTGTTTAATTTATATATTCAGTAATGTTTAATATCTCTATTAAATACTGAATTTAATTTCCCAATAAGACATGTGTTTTTAAGTGTAGGTTTCACTATTCTTTCCAAGTTAATTTAAAAAAGTTTTGTTGCTGTTCTGGAATCTTAGCATTTTCAAATAGCTTGTTAAACTGTTAAAAATGTACATCATTTAAAATAAATGATATAGCATGTGATCTCATGCTTGTTTGTAAACCACAGCAACATATTTATGGATTTATAGTTAACAGAATTATAATATTATTTTTATTTTTTTATCTAGAACTCTGCTTTCTACATATACTTCTCAATGACAATGTGCCATTATTTTTTAACTATGTCAAAAAAGTTCATAGCTAAATATTGCCAACTAATACACCAGAATGTTACTTATTCTTATTTTTTATAAATCCAACATAAATCTCATCAGCCACCGCAATGTTATTGTGTGTATATACCACTTATAAGTAAATTTTAGTGTGTTGGTCTAGAAAGCCCAACCTCCCCAGCACCAGCAAGCCTAGTACTGCCTCAGTACTTGCTACAAATTACATATCATCTAGGAAAACTGTCATCTATCCATTTGTATATGTCTGTCTGCACAGCTAAAGAGTAGGAAGGTATGCAGTCTGGCTCCTTTTTCTTCTCCTGTATACGTATCATGGCACTTGTATCTGTAGGTATTCTTTTAATATTTGTGGATGGATTTGGGCCTCAATTTGAAGCGAGAAAGATTGACTTGGAATTATTTTGCTGGTGGGATTTTTCCATGTTTCACTTAGAGACCAAGTTATTAAATTTTAAACTTTCCATTTAAAGCCACTAATTAACCAAAGAATAAGCCTGATCACAAGACTAGAGCCATGGGAGAGTTGGGAACCTCTTGCCTCAGACCTTCTTGGTGCAGCAAGTAGACACCATTTGAACTACAAACTTATGGAGAAGCTCCTATATTCAGCAACCTCTTTAACTAAAATTTTATGGATTAATGGTTTTATTTATTTTTTTTTCCTTTTTATTGAGGTATTATTTACATACTAGAGGCCTGATGCATGAAAATCGTGGTGGCAGCCTTCCTTCCCCCGGCTGCCACCACTGGCTTCCCTCTGGCACCCGGGACCCGGGCTTCCCTCCAGCTGCAGGCAGGCACCGGGGACCCGGGCTTCCTTCACAGCCCCGGCATCGTCGGGAAGGTTGTCTGGAAGGACATCCAGAAAGATGTCTGGTCTAATTAGTATATTATACTTTTAGTATTATAGATGATAAAGGGTTCATATTTCAAAAATATAGCTTGATGAATATTTATAAACTGACAGCAGTAGATGAAGGGACCACCATCATCCCTCACTCCCACTTGCTACTACTTCCAGTCGTCCCAGGGGTAAGTGCTGCTTTTACTAAATTTTAAAATTTGCTACTTTGGCTTCAGTTTGTTTTTCTTAATTATGTTGTATTTCAAATAAAAGTCTTACTAAGTTTCATGTGTTTCATAAGATAATTTCTGATTATAGTATAACAGCAGAAATGTGGGGAAATCCAGGATCAAAGAATTGCCAAATGGCTCAGATTAACCAAAAATTCACTTTTAAATCCCATAAAGTGTATTTGGAGATATTCCTAATTTTAATTTTTAAAGTGATTGCCTTTAAAAATATTACTCATTAAAATTTCTTCACAAATGGAATCATGATGACCCATATTTTGAACCCTCACCTCACTTCATCATTAATTATACTTACTGTTTATAAACTTAAATTTATAGAAATCTATTAATTTTTAAAAACCTAAAGATAAACATCTTTAGCAAGAAAATGAGTTCTTTAAATGGGCTTCTACTGAACCCATTATTTATTAATTTTAAATAAAATCAGGTGGCCTTTGTATTTTCTTCTTTTGATAGGGTATTTAATGGTTATTAGAAATCACGTGTTTTAAATTATAGAAAGACAAACATTTTTATGATGTTTATTGTACTTGTCTAAACTGTAACAATGAATAGTCGTGAAAACATGAACAAATCAAAGAAATATAAAAACATGAGTGCCCATATTTCATCATCTAAATATTTATTGTAAGATTTTGACCAAACTGCTTTGTTATTTTGCTTTGTTATTTTTCTTCATTTTTATTCTTTCTTTCTTTATTTTTTAATCCTCACCTGAGGATATGCTTATTGATTTTAAGAAAGAGAGAAATATCAATGCAAGAGAGAACATCAATTGGTTGCCTTCTGTACCTGCCCAGATTGGGGATCAAACCCGCAAACTAGGTATGGAATTGAGCCCACAGCCTTTGAGAATACAGGATGACGCTCCAACCAACTGAGTGAGCCACACCAGCCAGGGCTTCTTCATTTTTAAGTAAACTTTTTTAGTTTTTACTTATTTTAGAATTATAGAAAAGTTGCAAAGATAGTACAGGATGTTGACATAGATCCCTCCTCCAGTGTCCCCTAATGTGAACATCTTCCATTACCATAGCACTTTGGTCACAACTAAGAAGCCAACATTGGAACTTAACTAATAATGAAACTCCAGACTTTATTTGAATTTCACCAGTTTTCCCACTAATATCCTTTTTATGTCCTGGGAATCATCCAAGAGACCACATTGTATTATCATATTCAAACAGAGTTTTGAATATAAATTAACACCTATTATTGTAATTTAGCTGTCAATCTGGGGTAAACTTTTTCAATTGTTAAAATAAAAAGTACCGATACTATTTTTGAGTCTTCTTTTTTGAAATTCATAGTCCCATTTCCTTTGCAAGGAAAGATAGGAAGCCTGAGGGGTCTATAAGGTCCCGTCTGTTTCATTGACGTTTCTGGCTCAGCTGTAACTTACATGTTGAAAGCATAAAATGTAGAACTCAAAGATCCAGTTTGTATCAAAATTAGGCTAACTGGAACCTCTTGCCCAGTAAGGGCGTATTCTTTCCTAGAACAGAAACAGCTGGCTGCTGTCATGGTAATCTTTGGCCAGATTCTTCCATGAGTGTTATTTTTTATCCCCTGCTTCAGTAATGACAGACTCTTTTATCAGTGTTGCAAGAGCAGGCTTCTGTTCAATTTTCAAAAAAGTATTTGAAATGAAAATAGTGATCTGACAATCAAATCTTTGAACCTTGTTCTTGTCAAGTTTAAAGTTTTGGGAAACAGAAGAGCCAGGAAACAAATCAATGGAGCCAAGAGTGATATTGCATCTCTTCCACATATCCTGCAAGGCTGCTAGTTTCCAAGAATTATTCTAGTTGTTGGGTATTGATTGGAAAACAAAGCAGATAAACACAGAAAATAATCAATAAACATAATTAATGAGTAAATTATAACACTAGAAAATGCCAAATACATTGAAAAAGTGAAAATATTAGCCAGGCCGTCATGGCTCAGTGGTTAAGCATTGACTTATGAACCAGGAGGTCATGGTTTGATCCCTGGTCAAGGCACATGCCCGGGTTGCAAGCTCGATCCCCAGCATGGGATGTGCAGGAGGCAGCTGATCGATGATTCTCTCTTATCATTGATGTTTATATCACTCTCTCCCTCTTCCTTCCTCTCAGAAATCAAGAAAAATTTCTTTTTAATAAAAGTAAAAATTTTAGGGCAGGGTTAAGGGCAAGGAAAGGGAAAGAGGATATGTTTCCATTTCAAATGGGGAGGCCAGGGTAAGTCTTTTCTATCTTCTCTTGAAAGCTCAATAATTCTTTATGCTTTCAATTTTAAAAAGTTCAGATATGGGAAGGTATTTTACACATAAATTTCCTAATACTGAGGGGTGTGTTCTCATTATTAATTCTGTAGGAATGGGTAGTGTTAGTTTTACTGTTTAAGTATGATTTTTATAGGTCAAGTCCTACTTTAAAAAACTATATTGTTAGCTGTCCCTTTGTTGTGGTGGGATTTTCTTTGAAAGGATATACCCATTTCTGAAGAGTTAGAGAAGAAACATATTTTCCTGATATTAGAGTGAACAGCCACTATGCCAAGCTCTGAGGTAGACACTCTGGAATATACAGAAAAGAGAAGAGAAAACTAAGTTATTGGTTTGTTCCATGTGTAAGCTCTGGGTTATGCCCTGTTGGCCTGTGATATCTTTTACCCTCCCAATAACCCTGTTAGATCGTCATTACTGCCTTTATTTTAGATGATATAATTAAGGCCCAATTCCTCCTCTTAACAAACTAAATATTTAGTTAGAGGAATTAAACAAAATTAATGTAAAATTTAAGATAATAAACAATAAGCTCTTTAGCTTTTATAAAGCACGTGTAAATTATGACTGCAATGGATTCTTACACTATGAAATAGATATTGTCTTCATTATATAGATAAGAAAACATTTCAAAATTATGTCAGTCTCATGATTAAACAGCTCATTGGTTTAAGAAGTCAATTCATTATCAATTGACTATAAATTCTGAGTTTTTACAATTATGCAAGCTTTATATGCTTACTGTTCAAATAAGATACCAAATTTGAGAAAAATTACTGAGTCCTTTGATACCCAGACTTTTGCTATATTATTAACAGTGAGAGAGACATATAGTTATGGAATCATAGAATGTTAGTAATGATGATTATAGACTAAAAGATTACCTACTTCTTGGTGGAGAAGCGTTGAGCTGGGTTTGGAAGACTCAGTAGATTTGGGCAAGAGAAGACTGTGTCCTAGAGTATGAGAACAATAATAAAACAGGAAACAGAAAAAGTATAAAAGAGGCCTATGTTAGTAGGTGGAAGAGGCATAACACATGCCAACATCTTGACATTATCCCTTAACTCTTCTAAATTTTTAAGATTTTTGCAAGTGCTGATTGATTGAAGTGTTTTTACAAGTTCAGGCTTTTCTCTCCTCCTCCCCTCCCTCCTATGGCTGGACTGTTGGAGATAGGGGAAATTGAAAATAACTGCCTCGTCATAACTTCTGACATTAGTTTTGAAGTTACACATCCACTCATCCTTTTTCTCTTCTAACTGCTGCTATAGAGTGTGTCAGGGAAATAATCAGTAAGAAATCAGGCAAAAAGTATACAACCATTTACTTTAAAAATATAATCGCATGCTACAGTTCTGTAGATGAAGATTAACTACTTTATTATTGAGAATTATTCGTTATGGAAATGTTTTCAATATAACATGGGTCCAAAGATTTATTGTTAGAGGGTCCAGATATTATGGAGACAGTTTTTTTTTTATAGAACCTATTTTCCCTAAAGCACTAATTTATTTAATGTATTATGAAGTAAGGATGGGTTTTTAAAGAATTATTTGGAAAGGTTATGATGACTATTTTCTTTTATAAATTATTTCACAGATTTCTGTTTCAGTCTGCTCTAAACCAGGCATTACAAATTTGTAAATGATGTTCCTTAATATCAAGTGACCCATGGTCTGGCGAGAGAGACAGTTAAAGAAACCATTAGTAATAGTGAAATGTATGTTTCCCAGTGTAGTGGGATCAGGGAAAGAGTTGATATTTGATCTGAGCCTTGAAGGATGAAGGGGCTTTCACCAGATGAAAAGCTGAGGGCTATTTATGCAGAGGAATGGCAGATACACAGTCATGGGTGCATTAAGAGGACCTCCTTTTCTGAAACTGTGTGTTTAAGCACATCTGGGTAGGTGAGTATAATTCATGAGGCTGTGAAAGCAGACTTTGTTTTTATGTTCAAGAGCGGCCACTGAAAAAATTATAAATATTGGAAGAACAAGATAAAATTTAGGTTTAGAAAGATAATGTTAGAGGAAATACAAATGATGGATTAGGATTTGTAGAAAACAAAACACAAGAGGCACAACTTAGTAAGCAAATGTAATTTGTAAGAACCATAGGGCAAAAATGTGAACATGGGGTAACCTGCTCCTGGTCTTCCCATTTTCATCATTCTCATTCTCTCTCTCTCTCTCTCTCTCTCCTCTCTCTCTCTCTCTCTCTCTCTCTCTCTCTCTCTCTCTCTCTCTCTCTCCTTCACACATACTTGCTGTGTCCTTCCAACACCAATCAGCCTTTCTCAATACTCATGATTATTAATTTTATCTGGAAAGATCCTATCCCCTTAATTCTGATTTTAATTAAAGTGCCATCATTCAGAGAAGCCTTCCTGATTGGGTCAAATGTCTTAGTATTCTCTCTCACCCACACAATTGCAACTTTAGTTCTGTTTTTATCATATTGATTCATGCCTGTTCTTCCCACTAGATTGTTTTATGGGGTAGGAATTGTTTTTCCTTTTTTTTTTTCTATCCCTGGCACAACACATGACGTAAATGCAGTGCTCAGTAAAATTATTGAATGAGATATAGAATCTAAATTGAACAAAAGTTAAAAATTCAAACATTAAAATGTGCTTATTGAATTTCAAGATTGAGGAGGAAGGAATTAGGTACGTGTATAAAGTTTCTACCTTGGGCAACTCAGAGGACAATTATATATCCATTAAGAGAAAAAGAGAGGAGTAAGAGTTGAGTGTATGAGGAAGATAAAGAAACAGATTTGGGACATGTCGAACTTGATTAATCACTATGGTATCCAGACAGAAATATCCAGAAGTTTGCATATTGTTTTTCACTGGCAAGTTACTGATATCCTATGAGTTCTGAGTATACATCATTAATTGGGAAATATTTTAAAATAATGCAAAGAAGTCATGTCAAAAGAAAAAACATACCTGTGGCAATGATGACTCAACTATAAAATTAATAATTTCAAATTAAAATATTTGATCAATTGTAAAACAAAGAAAACATTAGATGAAAATACTTGTTTTTGGGTTTTTTTACTCTTAGTGTCTATGAGGCTATGTAAAGAGCTACCATTTTACATATCCTACATTACCTTAAGCATAGAATATAATTATATTATGAGTAGTACATGACAATGCCTAATTAATGCTTAAAACTGTCTACACATACACACATAGCAAATCTTTAATTTAAATATTTTTCTTTACTCCTATCAGCTGCAGTTATTTCTGTTTTATTTTATCAACTCCTTTCCAGCCCTCAAAAAAGCAGCTCCCCTTTCTACTTCCCCAGGGCCATTATAGTACTACCATCTCTCTGAATTCCCCAGAACTGAAAGTTTGTATATTTTTGCTTTTTTTTTTTAAACAGTTTTATTTCTTTATAGTTTTTAATTCTCCTTCAAACACATATAGTGATTAGTCACAAACTTTTAATTTTTTTCACCATATATCTTGGCTACTTCATTTGTACAATTGCGTTTTAGACCAAATGATCCTCATATATTTATTACCAGTCAACAGCTGAAACTTGGCATGCTGTTGTCTCCCTTCATGGCAATTCATTCTATGCATAGACACATATATGATCAACATGTATCAGGCTGGTTCCTCTCAAGATGAACAATTCCTAATTATTTTTCCTGTTTTATAGTAGTCAAGTATGTATTTCTCAATCTAGTTCTCTAGAAATTCTTTTAAAACTCTCTCCACTCTTACTGATTTCATAAGTAGCCACCCAAGCAAACTGTTTATCATAGATCAAATAAAACTTTATAATCCAGTTTTCCACATCTAAATTGTTGTGTTTCCATTGCAGTAGAAATTTTTATCCTAAAGCAATTCTGTCTTCAATTTATTCACAAATCTATGTCTAGCATTAGGTCAATGTTTAGCTCTTTAAGGGATTTCTTCTAATTAAAATTTTCTAGCCCAATGAGTGAGAAGAACGATAAAGAATTAGAAAGTAATATAACAAATATTAACAATCCCATAAACTTTCAAGTCCCTTTCCCTGATTAAATGCTATTTGAATATTACACTTAAGAAGGTAGCTGTCAAACTCAAAATGTTTTTGAATAGAAAATATTTAAATGCTATTTCATTTGTGAAGTTGGTTAGATTTTATCATATCAAATGTTGACCAGCAAATTATTTTGTTATGAAAGTTCTTATTTTAGGGATTCTCTCTTGTAATCTATTTTTGTCATCAATGTATTAATTTGTTTTAGAAATATTAGAAACATTTAAAGTTTAAACTTTAGAAACATTAAACTTTGTGTAAAATGAAATATTTTACACAAAGTTTAATATTTCCAAAAGTAAATTTTCTTATGCTGTCAAAATGTACTTAACAAGAATAATTATCTATGTTTCCCACATTATTATATGTATATAATAAATATATATTCAGAAATATGTTTCCCTATCAGACACAAAAAGTTTTAATGTATGCTATTATCTTGCTTAGATAAAAAGATAAACTATTCTCAATTCTTATATAATTGCCTTCAATTATATTAGAGAAGATGATGTATGAAAGACTTATGAAAGCCAAGCACAATCAATTACGTATTACAATTGTTATTGATATTGTGTTTTACAATAAAAACTTTTGTGGTTGGATATCTATGCTATTGGGAGATATCAGAAAATACTATGCTCATTTTTTTGCCCACTTTTTGTAAGCAATAATCTATAGTTAAGATCAAATCTATGTTGAAATAGAGAGTCCTAAAGTCTGACCTGGAGATAAGTGGGTAATAGATATCAAATTTCCTAAGAAGGAAGAGTTGAAATGCAAAGAGATAGGTAACACTGATGAGGTTGATGGGACCTGAGCAACATCTAATGAGGAAATCTTATTTTTCTTTTCTTTTTAAAAAAATATACTTTTATTGATTTCACAGAGGAAGGAAGAGGGAGAGAGAGATAGAAACATCAATGATGAGAGAGAATCATTGATTGGCTGCCTCCTGCACGCCTCCTACTGGGGATCAAGCCCACAACAGGAGTATGTGCCATTGACTAGGAATCGAACCTAGGACCCTTCAGTCCTCAGGCCGACACTGTTTCCGCTGAGCCAAACCGGCTAGAGTGGAAATCTTATTTTTCAACAAAACTCCTTGAAAAGCCCAGTGACTTCCTCTGGGATAATAATAATAAAAAATAATGACTAGCACTAGCTTTAGTGAGTACTAGTATGGTTCAAACACTACTATTGAACTGTCACTTTTATATCCCATTTTCTTTTGTGGTTTTTTTTTTTGCACATTAATTTTTATTTTTTATCTTTATTGTTGAAAGTATTAGAATGTCTCCCCCTTTCAATTTCCATTGTCCCCCATCACCAGGTTCCCACCTCAGGCCTTCCACACCCTGTTGTCTGTGTTCATGGGCAACGCATACTTGCATATAAATCCTTTGGTTGATCTCTTTCCAACCCCTTTCCCCTTCCTTCTGAGATTCCTCAGTCTGTTCCATGTTTCCATGCCTCTGGTTCTGTTTTATTCATCAGTTTACTGTGATCCTTAGATCCCATTTTCTTTTATGAAGGGTATTTCTTGAAGTAAACTTTTCTCTCCATAGCATCTTTTCTTCTAAAAAGTAAATTTCTGCTACTACATGAGGGAATTGATCCTTGTATTTCAAAATGTAGGTTGTAGCCAAGTTTTCATTAGGCTTTGGAGATTAACATTCAGTTAAAATTAAAAATTTCATATCAATTTGGTAGTGTGGAGGCATCATTCATTGCGTAAAACTCTCTTACAGGGAAAGGGTTCATTGAAATAGGAAGTAATGTATTATAGTATTTCTTTGGTCCTTTTTTTATCAGCTTCACTTGGTCTTCATGCTCTCACAGTGTCCTTCATTATGTTCCCAGTTTGTTGGGCACAATGTTGTATCAGGAACAAAAATGCTAACACTACTACTCCTACTCCTACTCCTACTACTACTACTAGCCAAGAGTGATTTTGCAATTTTTATATACTAAATGTTTCATGTGTATTATCTCATTTAATCTTTATAATATGCATGTACACAAAACGACAAAAGAAAAGATGGAAATTCGACTTCTGTCAGCATCCTCTTCTTTTCTCTCTGTGGAAGAAAGAGTAGAGCTCTAGGTGCTCTGCCTGACCCTTGTCTCCCTCACAAAAGTAATCAGGGTGCATTGTGAGTAGTAATTTCTTAAGAAGTATTTGTTAGAAAAATAGAAACACATCTAAAAGAGGTTTAATGTGGCTATATAGTGTGACCTTTGATATGGTATGACCTTCAGACTTTAGCTGCTTTGGATGTTTTGTTACTTAAGTTCGAAGCCTCCTTGCAACTGTTCTGCTTGTTACGATGCTTTTACATATTTTTGTGGCAGAGGATCTGCCTTAGTAACTGCGCTGAGTCACATTTTTCTTATGGCACAGACCTGACTACCCTTGTTTTACAAATGTATGAAAGAATCACAAAGTAGGCCAAACATGCTATTCCTATCGAATTGATCAGATTAACATAAAAATGTGTTAGAAAAGTTTCCTGGTTATAAAGGAATTGCAGTTTTTAACATTATATTCCACCTTTAAATGCCAAGGGAAATTTCTTAACAGATTTTTTTTTATGTGATAAGTCCCTTTAATGGAATTCTTTTTAGGCCAATGCATTTGCACAGCCTCAGAATATCATATATAATTATTACATCTGTTATTCTAGGCTTTAAATATTATAAAAATTTCAGTTAATCAAGTGGAGCAGAAAGTCTTGTGTCAAGCTCTTGAAATCTATACATTGAGAAGCATGTTTTAAACTATTCAATGCTGAGTAAAATACTTGCTAGATAATAAAAATATAAACTAATAGTTTCTTAATTTAAAATAGGCATACTTAAGCTTATATATTTCAAATATATTTACTATTTTGATTTCTTTTTCTACAGTCTACTTATTTTGCTTTTACCTGACAGCTTTTGTCTTTATTTAACAGAATAGTTTTTTATTCCCTTGAATATTCCCTGCAATATTCTACTGTACATGTAATATGTGATATGCATTGAAGCTTCCCAGGAACTTTACTGATTAAGCAGTCTTAGGGAAATGCTTTCATTTCATTTCATTTTTAAAAGATGTTCTAGCTCTTCTCTTTTTAGTCCACATATTTTAACAAAAACCTGACTTTGGCTCCATAGTGAAACAGATGTGCTTTCCGCCTTAGGTCCTGAGCAAGTTGTTTACACTCTACAAGACTTAGCTTTCGACACATAATTTTTAGGAGATTTGTGTCTTCTCAATAAATGTTAGCAAAGATGATATGCTTACTGTATTTCAACAACATGTAGAGTTTTTCTAAAACATAAATTTTAAAGGACAAATTATATTTCAAGTACAAGTTATAGTAAAAATCTGTGGACAAATTTCATAAAGTAATTTTAGGAACAATATACAAGCTATGTAGAAAGTATAATAGATTTGGTGTTACTGGAGAATGAGTTTGTAGCTTTATGTTCTAAGTCATCTTAGTTCCCTTACTATTTCTATTCAAGTAACTAAAATGATACATTTTTGCTTTTCAGTCATTCAAGACTGCTTGCAACTGATTGCAGACAGTGACATGCCTACTATACGAAAAGGTAATAAAATAGTCTCAGTAATTTTTCCATTTAGAATTCAGTATAGTCCAATTAGTTGGAAGTTTCAAGTCCAAAGACTGTATTCAAATTTCAGGTCAAATCAACTCTCTACTTCAAACTTCTTATAGTCAGATGTAAAATAATAAACAAATTTATTCAAAATAATTAGGGAATAGATATATAAATGTTTTAAAACAGAATTATCTTAGAGACACTAATACTTAGAAATTTTAAATAACATATGATAAAACAAAATCAATATTAAAGCAAATTCAATTTTTTATTATTTAAAAAATTAGGTCCGGTGCATGAAAATTTGTGCACTCCAGGGGGTCCCTCAGCCTGGCCTGCACCTTCTCTCAGACCAGGATCAGGCCTAAGCTGACAGTCAGACATCCCTCTGGCAGCCCAGGACCCCTTGGGGGATGTCTGACTGACAGCTTAGGCCTGGTCCCCCCACTGGGGAGTGGGCCTAAGCTGCAGTTGGATATCCTTAGCACTGCCTAGGAGGTGGGAGAGGCTTGTGGCTTAGCAGAGCACCCCCTATAGGAGCGCACTGACCATCAGGGGGCAGCTCCTGCATTAAGCATTTGACTGCTGGTGGTCAGTGTGCATCATGGCGACTAGTCGTTCCAGGTCGTTCTGCCATTAGGGTCAATTTGCATATTACCCTTTTATTATATGGGGGGGGGAAAGAAATGAATAAGATGTAAATGCTATTCATAAAATTAAATGCTATTGAGAAACATAAAGCAGCAAGGGGCAAGGGAATGTTTGGGTTGTGACCCATAAAAGGGAGTTCAAAAGTGTCAGGAAATTAAGCTGGAGCCAGGAATGGGGAAACAAGTCCAGATGACAAATTTGGACTGCCCTTTGTAATGATTCCCAGGAGTGCTATCTTGAATGTGTATTTTTCTATGTGATTTTAGTTATTTTAAACATAACACAAATATTAAACTATTTAAAATTATATTATTATTTATGACTCACATTTTCCAAAGGCATATGTTTTCAACTTTTAATAGGCAGCAAACTGTTTCCTAAGAATTAAAATTAAGCCAGCAAAAGACCTTAAGGTCCAAAGATAAAATCTTTAGAAATGTGACTTGGAAAAGATTTGTTTTGCACATTTGGCCAAAAAAAATAAATGCTATAAACTACACAGAAAAATACAGCTGCTACTCCATTGTAGCATGGATTGCTCAGTGTTATGATTTTCTTGGTGTGGTGGCTGCTCTCCACTGATCCAGGGTGCACATCTGGGTGCTTTGCCCTTTGGACCCATGGTTTGGCTTTGTGACACCACCAAGCATTGGACAGTATGTAAATGTAAGTATGCATGTACGTTTCAGTAATATTGCTCTACTGTGCCCCATAAATTTTGATATGTTATTTCCATTTTTATTTGTCACAAGATATTTCTTCATTTACCTTTTGGTGTAATGGATGATGCTCCAACCGACTGAGCCACCTGGCCAGGGATTCATTTACCTTTTGATTTGGTTTTTGACCCACTGATTGTTCAGGAACGTGTTGTTTAACGTGCATGTATTTGTGAATGTTCCAGTTTTCCTTCTATTATTGATTTCTAGTTTCATGCTGTTGTGGTTGGAAAAGATACCTAATATGATTTCAGTCTTTTCAAACTTTTGGGACTTCGTTTGCACCCTAACATTTCATCTATCCTGGAAATTTTCCTGTGTACTTTAAGAAAACTATATATTTTGGTACTGTAGAATAGAATATTCTGCATATCTGTTACATTTACTTAGTCTGTAGTGTTGTTCAAATATTCTATTTCTGTACTAATTTTCTTTTGGATGATCTACTTCTAAAATGGGGTATTGAATTGTGCTCTTACTATATTATTGTCTACTTTCTCTTTAAGAGCTCTTAATATTTTCTTTACACATTTAGAGTCTCCAATGTGCGATATATATATTTGTTATATCCTCTTGATGATTATAATCTAATGACTTTCTTTGTCTCTTGTGACAGTTTTTGACTATCCATTTGGTCTGATATAAGAATAGCCACTTCTCTCTTTTGTTTACTATTTACATAGAATATTGTTTTCTAACCTTTCCATTGAAGACTCTCTGTGTCCTTAAAGTTAATGTGAGTCTCTTGTAGGGCAGCACATGGTTGGATTTTTTTAACCCATTCAGCCACTCTAAACTTTCACTTCCCACTCCCCTACACATTATGTTATTGATGTGATAGTTTACATCTTTTTATAATGTGTAACTTTTAAATTACTGTAGTCATAGGTCTTTTTAATACCTTTGTCTTTTAACTTTTACACTAGAATGAAAGTGATTTACAACTCATTTTAGCCATTTATTTCAGGTTGTTTACCGGAAATTTGTTTCCTTTCTTTGATTGTGTTGTGCTTTTTGGATTCTTCATATTCCTTGTAGATTTGCTTTGTTATCTTTACATTTGAAGAAGCAGCTACTTCTTCCAGTCTTTCTGGACTGATTTTGACTGGGAAACTGGGATTTTCTTGGTTAGTAGGGCTTGGTATTAGCCACACTAAGGCTAGGGACAAGACCCCCCTTTGCTTCCGTTCTTCCCTGCTGAAGGGAAAGCATCAGTTCTCTGCTTTTCTTCAATCATGCAAAAAATGTTGGCTATAAGGGGATGTTCTCCCCTTTTCTTTATTTCTAACAGTATCAGGGACCAAGCTCTTTTGCTTTATCCGTGTTTGGTATGAGACAAACTCCCCTCCACAGAAGGCAGGCTCCCCACCCCTCCACAGGGGGGAATCATGGGCTGAAGCAGTCTTCTTGGTGCTGAGCTAAATCTATTAAGGGGAGGGACTGATGTGAGTACACTTTGTGCTCTTTAGGGTACTGCTACTTCTTAGCTGGATTCTGAATTTCTCTTCAAGGTATTTTGGTTCCAATAATATTGTTAAATCATTATTTCTGAGGAGGGGTAATTTATAAGGCTTTCTACGTTGCCATGTCTTGCTGACATAATCCCTCATTCAGAACTTTAAATATGTGATTCTACTGCCTTTTGCCTATATAGTTTCAAGTGGGAAGTCAGCTGTTATTATTAGGCATCCCTTGTACTTGAGGAGTTGCTTCTCTCTTGCTGCTTTCAAGATACTATCCTGTCTTTGTCTTTAAACTGATTCATTTTAATATGTCTTGGTATGGATCTTTTTGAGTTTATCCATCTTGGAAGTCATTAAGTTTCTTGGATGTATAGATTTATTCTTCTTCAGAGTTGTAAAGAGTTTGGCAATTATTTCTTCAAATATTCTTTGTGTGCCTTTCTCTTCTCCTTCTGGAACTCTCTGAATTCATATATTAGTGTGATTGATGGTGTCCTACAGGTCTCTTATGTTCTCTTTACTTCTTTTTTCTTTCTGCTCTTCAGACTGGATAATTTCAATTGTTCTGTCTTCCCTTTTGCTGATTCTGTCTTTATTTTTAAATATATTTTTATTGATTTCAGAGAGGAAGGGAGAGGGAGAGATTGAAACATCAATGATGAGAGAGAATCATTGATAGACTGCCTCCTGCACGCCCCCTACTGGGATCCAGCCCACAACCCAGGCATGTGCTCTTGATCAGAATTGAACGCAGGACCCTTCAGTCTGCAGGCTGATGCTCTATCCACTGAGCCAAACCAGCTAGGGATGATTCTGTATTTTGTGTGCTCTATCTGCTGTGTAAACTCTCCAGTAACTTTTCCCCTCAGCTGTTTTACTTTTCAGCTCCACAAGTTCTGTTTGGTTCCCTTTTCAAAATTAATTTTTATCTTTTTACTGATAAGTGTCTATTTATTCAAACAAAATTCTCCTGGTTTTCTTCAGTTCCCTTTCCATGATTTCCTTTAGCTCTTTTAGCATATTTAAAAGGTGTAAAGTCTTTTTTTTCTGTTAAGTTCAACGTCTGGGCTTCCTTGGGAATAGTTTTTGACAATTTCTTTTTTTTTTCCTGTGAATGATCCATAATTTTCTGTTTGTTTATTTGTTTTGCATTTTTCTTTGAAGATTTAACAATTTAAATATTATAATGTAGTAAGTTTGGAAATTATGTTTTCCCATCCCACAGGTTTGCTGTTGATTGTTGTGGGCTGCAGTTGTCCATTGATTTACTGATTTTTCAAAAATATTTTTGCAAAGACTGTATTTCTTATTCTGTGTGGTCACTAAAGTCTTTTTTTTTTGTTAGCTCTGTGGTCAGCCTGATTTTTTTTCATAGAATATTATTTATTAGCGAAGACTAATTAGGGCATATATCAACATATAGTTTAATATTTTAATGTTGATTGAAAAGCACATTTAAAAAGGTTAGTGTAATATGTACATTTTTTTGTTTGTGTTTTTTGTTAATCCTCACCCGAGGATTTTTTTTCTTTTTTTTTTTTTTTTTTTTTTTTTTTTTTTTAGAGAGAGAGTGGGAGGATGGAGAGGGAGGGAGGGAAAGAGAGAGAGAGAGAAACATCAATGTGAGAGAGACATTAGGAACCAGGGTCAGGGGTCGAACCTGCAACTGAGGTACATGCCCTTGACCAGAAATCGAATCTGCAACCCTTCAGTGCATGGGCCAATGCTCTAACCACTGGTAAATACTGGCCAGGGCTGATAGGCACATTTAAAAAAAGTGAAACAATATATTTCTTTTAAATATTTATATAGAAGTATCTAAGTTAAAAAGCATGACATTTATTAGATTTTGTTTACTTAAAATCATAAAATTTTTACAATTTTTTTACCTTTCCAATTACAGTTTACATTCAATATTATTCTGTATTAATTTTAGATGTACAGCATAGTGGTTAGATAATCATGTGCTTTATAGAGTGCTCCCCGAATATTTCAAGAACCCACTTGGTACTAAGCATAGTTAGCGCTCTTTTATTGACTATATTTCCTATGTAATTTACATCTCTGTGACTATTCTGTAACTATCAATTTCTACCTCTTAATCCCTTTGCTGTTTTCACCCAGCTCTGCAACCCACTTCCCCTCTTTCAGCCATCTGTCTGTTCTCTGTACCTGTGAGTCTGTTTTTATTTTTGTTTGTTTATTTTGTTCATTAGATTCCACATATAAGTGAAATCATATGGTATTTTTCTTTCTCTGTCTGACTTATTTCACTTAGCATAATACCTTCTAGTCATTCTTCTTTACTGCCAAGTAGTATTCCTTTGTGTATATGCATCCACATTTTTTTCCGCTCATCTATTGATGGGCAGCAGCGTTGCTTCCATATCTTGGCTATTGTAAATAATGCTGCAGTGAAGATGGGAATGCATATATTCTTTTGAATTAGTGTTTTGGGTTTCTTCAGATATATTCCCGGAAGTGGAATTGCTAGATCATAAGGCAGTTCCATTTTTAATTTTTTAAAGACTCTCCATAGTAGTTGCACCAATCTGCATTCCCATCAATAGTGCACTAGGGTTCCCTTTTCTCCACATTCTCATGAACACTGTTGTTTGTTGATTTATTGATGACAGTATGAGGTGGCATCTCATTTTGGTTTTGATGTGAATTTCTCTGATGATTAATGATTTTGAGCAACTTTCCATTTATCTATTGGCCATCTGTGTGTATTCTTTGGAAAAGGTCTGTTCATGTCTTCTGCCCAATTTTTAATTGGGTTGTTTGTTTTTCTGGTGTTAAGTTGTCCGAGTTCTTTATAAATTTTGGATATTAATCCCTTATCTTATGTATCATTAGTGAATATCTTCTCCCATTCAGTAGGCTGTCTTTTCTTTTTGTTGGTGGTTTTCCTTGCTGTGCAAAAACATTTTAATGTGATGTGGTCCCATTTGTGTATTTTTTTTCTTTTGTTTTCCTTACCCAAGGAAATATGTCAGAGATTTATTTTTTAAATCTCTAATCCTAATCCTAACAGAGATTCACTTAAATGCCAGGAACAACAGCAATAATAAAAAATAGTCCCCTTTTCTTAGCAGATTGGCTCTGAGCTGGGGCACTTGTTTAGCATTTAGTCCGGCTGCCAGCAACTCTGCCTTAGACTTCCCCTTCCACTTGTGTAGAGACTGAAGATCAACTAGAGGTGGCTTAAGATTTTTTTCAGGTCTTTTCTGAGCATGGATCTGGTTCTGGGCATGCGTGTTGCATTGCAGATTATTCGGCGTATGGGGTAGGGTGTGAAAGCCCTTATTCCTTTAAGTATCTTCCTCCTTAGCCTGTTTCTTCTCAGGCTTTTTGTCAGTCTGCTGACTGTCTGATCTGCTGTCTCTTGCTCCAGGTAGCTACAGGTAGTATATGTCTTCAAAGCTTTTGATTGACAACAGCCTGAGGAGCTGCATCCATCTGAAGGGAGCCTCAAGATGGGTCAAAATGCATATCCTTAATGTTTGAGAATAAAGTAAGTATTTCACTTCCTGGCACCAGCAAGGTGCCAGCAGGGACTCAGGCCACTATTTCCATGTCTGCTGCCAAGATAGAAGATGGTAAATGACTAAGCAAAAAATACTGTAATACTTTCTTACTGAAACTTAATGGCTTTTCCCCCCCCTCTTCATGAAGGCCCTTGGTACTCTCAAGTTTTTTGCATATATACAGATTTTACCTACATATTTCATACATCCAAAAATGTTGATTTTTATGAGTTTTTGCCAGCTTACTTGCTGCTTCAGTGAAGAGACTTATTTTCTGAGCTTTCTACTCTGCCATTTTCCATGACATCATTCTGACATCTATAATTATATTTTTAGACAATATTTGTTGATCATCTATGATCAAATTAATATGATTCCTCTTTATTTCTCTATCCTCTTGTTCACCATACATTTTTGGATAGCAATATTATATTTCTTAATTTTTATCTATTTACTATTAAAATTTTATATTTTTATTACTTGATCTGTCAACTTTAATTTACATTCTTTAAACCCCAGCTGGTACAAATGAGACAATTGATAATTTTACTACCAATATTTTTCCTCTTCTACTCTAAATTTGTTAATTATTTAATTTCTATATTGTCATGACATTAAACTATTTTATTCTTTTTTTGTCAAACAGTTCTCTTTATGTGTTTTTGTCTTTGTTTTACAAATTAATATAGTCAATACTTATTGCAAGTCCTTTTGCTGTGGTCTCATTCATGTCTTCATTGATGAATTTAATTCTCTTCTAGTTTACTTTAAATGAGCTCATGGGAACAATGGTCATTAAGTGTTTGCATTGATAAAGCTGTTTCTTTTTAGTTTTTACACTTTTAGGACAGATGGCTAGATATAACATTCTCAGTTTACCCTTTCTTTACTTGAGTGTCTTGTAGAAATTTCTACACTGTCTTTTGTACTTTGAAGAAAACTATAGTAAGAAAAATTTTTGTTCTCATAAGTGGTTTGACTTTCTTATTTGGTTATTAAAAGAATTATTTACTTACCTTAAAAATGTAATACTTATTTTAATATATATCTCAGAATTGCCTATTGTGGTAGATAGAGTAAATATCCACATCCTAATCCCCAAAACTTGTGAGTATATTACCTTATAGGTCAGAGGGAACTTTGCAAGTGTGATTAAGAAAAGGAATTAGGAGAAATTAGTCTGGTTTATTGGCATAGGCCCAATGTAAATACAAAGATCCTTTTAAAATAGGGATTAGCAGGGTCAGAGTCCAGAGAAAGTAACATGGTAATGAAAGCAGATTTCAGAATGAGGTACTTGCTGCCTGGGAAAATGGAAGAGGCCATGAGCCAAGGAACACAGGCAGATTGCAGAGCTGGAAAGGCAAGGATGTGTTTTCCAAATTCCTGAAAAAAAACCCCATAGACTTGCCAACACCCTGATTTTGCCCAGTGAGACTTCTGATGTTTAGAATTGTGAGATAATAAATGTGTGTTGTTGTCAGTGTATTTGTGATAATTTGGTACAGCAGCAACTAATCCAATATAATAAAAGGGTAATATGCAAATCAATTGTACGGCAGAATGACCGGTTGCTATGACGTGCACTGACCACAAGGGGACAGATGCTCAATGCAGGTGCTGCCTCCTGGCGGTCAGTGCATTCCCACAGGGGGAGCACCACTCTGCCAGAAGCCCTGAGCTGGGCTCATGTCTGGAGAGAACAGCACTAAGGATGTCTGACTGATGGCACAGGCCAGGCTGAGGGACCCCCCACCGAGTGCATGCATTTCATGCACTGGGCCTTTAGTAAACTAATTAAACTATTTGGAACCAATTTTTCCTGGCACATGGTGTTCCCTTTCAGTCTGTAGTAGCTCTAGCCTGCTTGACTTTTTGTTGTTTGTTTTGTCAAAACTCCAAGGTTCCAATTAAGTATATGCTGGTAATTCCTACCTCTTTTCTATATTCTATTGTTGTACATTTTTCTTAACCTTTTTTATTTCCATCTTATTTTGTTTTATGCAAAACCTTTTTCCCCCTTCAGAAACCTTTTTCCCCTTCATTTAAATGAGCTTTGCCCCCCTTCCTAATTTCCCAAGTGCTTTAGCTGACAGTGAAATTTCCTGGATTGTCTGTCTGTAAGAGATTTCTGTATGTAAGTTAGAGGTTGTTCACCTTTAGGGAGCTGATTTTTGTTGGTTCTTTTTTTTTTATATAATATATTTTTTATTGATTAAGATATTACATATGTGTCCTTGTCCCCACATTACCCTCTACCCCCCCCCCCCCCCCCGCTCATGCCCTCACCCCCCCGTTGTCCGTGTCCATTGGTTAGGCCTATATGCTTGCATATAAGTCCTTTGGTTGATCTTTCCCCTTTAACCCCACCCTCCCCTACCTTCCCTCCAAGGCCCGACAGTCCAATCAATGCCTCTCCGTCTCTGGATCAGTCCTTGTTCATCAGTTTATGTTGTTCATTATATTCCACAAATGAGTGAGATCCTGTGGTATTTATCCGCTCTCCAGTTCCATCCATGCTGTGGCAAATGGTAAGAGTTCCTTTTTCTTCTTCCTCTTCTTAAAGAATACCTTTCAGCATTTCATATAATGCTGGTTTGGTGGTGATGAACTCCTTTAGCTTTTTCTTATCCGTGAAGCTCTTTATCTGACCTTCTATTCTGAATGATAGCTTTGCTGGATAAAGTAATCTTGGTTGCAGGTTCTTGCTATTCATCACTTTGAATATTTCTTGCCAGTCTCTTCTGGCCTGCATGGTTTCTGTTGAGAAATCAGCTGACAGTCGTATGGGTACTCCCTTGTAGGTAACTGACTGTCTTTCTCTTGCTGCTTTTAAGATTCTCTCTTTATCTTTTGCTCTTGGCATTTTAATTATGATGTGTCTTGGCGTGGTCCTCTTTGGATTCCTTTTGTTTGGGGTTCTCTGCGCTTCCTGGACTTGTAAGTCTATTTCTTTCACCAGGTGGGGAAGTTTTCTGTCATTATTTCTTCAAAAAGGTTTTCAATATCTTGCCCTCTCTCTCCTTCTGGTACCCCTATAATTCTGATGTTGGTACGCTTGAAGTTGTCCCAGAGGTTCCTTACACTATCTTCATATTTTTGGAATCTCTTTTCTTTTTTCTTTTTCGGTTGGGTTTTTTTTGTTTCTTTGTATTTCAAATCTTTGACTTGATTCTTGGGATCCTCTTGTCTGCTGCTGGATCTCTGTAAATTATTCTTTATTTCAGTCAGTGTATGCTTAATTTCTAGTTGGTCCTTTTTCATGTCCTCCATAGTCTCACTATACTTATTGAGGGATTCATTAAATTTATCGGCGGTTTCCATAAAATTCTTGAAAAACCTTATAAACGTGGCCTTGAACTCTATATCCAATCGTTTGCTTTCCTCCATTTCTGCCATTTGTGACCTGTTTCTTTGTCTCCGCATTTTGGCAGCTTCCCTGTGTTGATAGAGTGGCCCTGCGCGCCAGGTGTCCTGTAGGGCCCAGTAGCTCAGCCTCCCCAGTTACCTGGGGTGGACACTCTTGGTGCACTGTTGGTGCCTTGGTTGTTGTAGGATCACTGGGAGGAATTGACCTCCAGGCCAATTGGCTGTGAGAATCAGCTGTGTCTGAAGTGGGAGAACTTCTGTGCTGAAGACACCCTTCTGGGGCAAGACTTGCTTCAGTGGGGCTTTGGTGCTCACTGAGTCTGCTCCCTGAGTGTGTCCCTTATGGATCTGAGGAGTTGCAGTCTGGATGGTCCCCCTCTGACCACTGGGTACAGTGGCTCCTGGATCTAAGGAGGTGCTAATTCAGCCTCTGCCTGAGGCCACACAGCAGGAGCCACGAAGAGGCTCAGCTGTGAAGCAATGCAAGCCGCTGCGGGGCCTTGGGCCTTCTCTTGGAAGTTCCGGGTCTGCCTGGCTCGGCTGCAGTTAGGTACACTCACATGCAAAAGCCTCTGCCGCAGCCTGGGTGGGGTGGGGTCTCAGGGAGTCAAAGGGCGGAGAAAGCAGCTATGGCCAATTCTCCGCCCGGAGTCGCGCGTCTCAGTGTCCCGGTAGCGGCTGCAAGCACCTCTGAGGGAAAGCCGCACTCAAGTTCGCCCGCTGCCCGAGAGTCCAGCTTCTCCCCGTATGAGTCCTGGGTCCCCAGAGACTTCCCAGAACCGGAGTTCAGAGCAGTCGGGAGCTTGTGATTCAAAAAGACAGCTGCGTCCTCAGGTGCCACCCCCTTCCCGCCTGCACGCGCGAGCCGCCGTACCTCTGCACTTCACCTCCGCAGCGCCTCTGGCTCTCAGCGTGCTTTTCTTTCCTTCTAGTTGTAGAATTTACACTCAGCCAGCCTTCCTGTTGTTCTGGGTGATGTCCACTCTGCCCTTTGCGGTATTTTTCAATTGTTGTGGGAGCGGCAATTTCCCGGTGTTTATCTATGCCGCCATCTTAGTTTCTCCCTGTTGGTTCTTTTTGAGGTTTGCACTCCCAGCCCTTCTCATCATTTTTTATTCTTCTTCTCTTTACTTCTACACTCAGCCCTCAGTGTGATCTCATTTGCAGTTATTTTGTAGAACACAGATCTGTTTATTTCATATTATTTATAGGAGGTAAAGAAGGAGAGATGTATTTTCATACTCATGTTGATAGTGGAAGTCTCTTGTTTATTTTATGCCAACATAATTATTTCATAAAGGCAGTGATGAAATTTACTTTAAATCACAGCACTTAGTCTAACTAGCATGCTAAAAATCTAAGTTGTAAGATGTAGAAACATGTTATAATGTTTATGCTTAAGTGTATATTCTAGCTTTTAATTTACTGTTTAGTTTGTTTTCTTTAAGGATTTGATATTTATTCAACAGCATATGTTACTGTTTGCATACTATGTGCTAGGCTTTATTCTTAGCATTTGGGTTTACAGCTATGACCATAGAAGAACCATAGCCTTGGCCTTATGGAGTAGAATCCATGTGTGTATGTGAGTGTGAATGTGGATGTATATGCATGTGTGTGCAGTGGGGGGAAATACAGACAATACATAAAAACAAATAAACACGTACTCTCTTTAATAGGAATATTTCCAGTAAGTGGTAATGGAAAAAATAAAATGCAATAAGCATTGCTCAGAGTCACCTAAAATGGAGTAGGGAGGCCACTGAGTAGGTGGGGCCTGTGCACATCTGGTGTCTCAGTTCTTAGAACTGTTGTTAAGTCGCTGACCTTTTGCTAAACTCAACTCAAAGTTGAACAACAAACATCCTGGATCCATGATTGCTACATGGACATCCACGGACTTTGCTTCCTCTTCATCATGGTGACCAGACCATCTGCATTCTTCACCTTGAAAGGAACAATCCATTTACACAGTGGATCTACCATTGTTTCAGTGAAAAGAGGAGTTTGCTTTCTCCTGATAACCTTTGCTAAACTCTCACAAACTCACTGAGTCTGCTCTGGGAACAGAAGGAAAACTGAGAAATCTCTCTTAGTGTGTTATTTGGAGACACTTTGTACACCCTTTGCCTCAGCCTTTCCCATCCAGCCTTTATTAGGTGAATTGCTGGAATTCAGAAGAATGAGAGAAAAAACAGACATTTCAAATGAAGGGTTTGGTCTCAAGTTCCTATGTCTGGTAGTTGTCTGGGTTAATATGTAAATAACAGTGGAGAAACCAGTGGAGTACTGTGATTTGTCTTCTTCTTCCTCTTCCTTTTCCTCTTCCTCTTCCTCCTCCCCCTCCCCCTCCCCTCCCCTCCCCCTCCCCTTCCTCCTCCTCCTCCTCCTCCTCCTCCTCCTCCTCCTTCTTCTTCTCCTTCTCCTTCTCCTTCTTCTTCCTCTTCCTCCTCCTCCTCTTCTTCCTCCTCCTCCTCTTCCTCCTCCTCCTCCTCCTCCTTCTTCTTCTTCTTCAAGATAAAATCTCCTCTATGTCTCAGACTTAGTTTAGTAATCAGGCCGAGGTGAAAAACTGATTTTCTCAATTTCCTGTCTTATAAATTGTTCTCTTCATTGTAGGAGATTACACATTTGTTCCCTGGCTTCTCAGCTTTAAAAGAGGAAGAGCCCTAGAAGAAAGAGAAAATAAAATATTAGTTAAAGAAACCGGTTACTTTTTTATATATGGTCAGGTAGGTTCCACCCTCATTCTGCTGTTGCTATATAATGCTTCCTATTTTGTGCTCATCTCTGACAAAGCTCTTTGGTTTGTTTCTCAGGTTTTATACACCGATAGCACGTTTGCCATGGGACACCTAATACAGAGGAAAAAAGTCCATGTCTTTGGGGATGAATTGAGTCTGGTGACTTTGTTCAGATGTATTCAAAACATGCCTGAAACACTACCCAATAATTCCTGTTATTCAGCTGGTAAATAATAGTTCTCTGTAAATAGACAAAAAGACATTCCTCGTTATACTGTGTGGTTTTGATTATCTTGAGTGATAAGCTGGTCTGTTTTAATTGAAGCAGATAAAATCATTACTAATAGTTTTATCATTTTTATACACATAATAAATTTAATATACATATAAAAAGGGCAGTAACTTCATAGCAATCAACACTGAGAACCATTCTAAGCTGTATCTTCTTCACACTGTAATAACAACAGTGATAATAATCTATATTAATCAAAGCATAATATAATAATTAGACTGGAGAATCTTCTGGATGAAGCCAGGGCTGTGAGGAAAGCCTGGGTCCTGGGTGCCAGAGGAAAGCCGGTACTGGCAGCCGGGGGAAGGAAGGCCTACTCTTGCATGAATTTCATGCACTGGGCCTCTAGTAGAAGAATAAGAGAATGATTACCATATGCCAGGCACCCTGGTCTGCACTTTATGGTTGTTCACTTAACCCTCCTGTTTCAGGAAGGTGGAATCTAAGACCCACGTTGTCTTAGGTTGCACAATGACCAAGTTCCAGGACTTGGTTTAAACCAGCCAGGTTGATTCCAGAGTGTGAGCTAACAGAAACTCTTCTTTACTTGCTATGGAAGGCGTTCCCCTTGGCTGATGTGAGCATCAGGTCAAGTTGCCCAGTGGCTTCTCACACTTTCATACAGGTGACATGTGGTGCAATGGATCCCAGACAGGTGACTTGGGGATGTGAAATTGTGGCAGTGAGCCTGTATTTCAACTCAGGGGCAGTAAAGATATGGAGAGAAAAGAGAAAGGGTAGGCTTTATTTATTTCAGGTCTGTTTGGGCTGTATTGACATGGCCTTTATTTTGTTTGGGGGGGGGTAATTACAAATGAATCAAGGCTGGTATTAGAAAAAAAATAATATTTATCTTAACTCATTCATTCCTCTATGGTGAGTTTGACAAATCCATTTGGAACCCCAAGGAATGTCTTCAGTTGCAGTTGCCATGCATGGCAGTAGGAAAAACAGGGTTGGAGACTGGCTGCTCAACTTGAAATGGCATATTTCAAAGGCCTTTATTAACAAATGCACAATGAATCAGAAAGAAAGGGAAATAGCATGTGATGATAGGGATGATGTCATTCTGGGTCTGCAGCCATAAACAGCTTTAACAGGGCGATGAGGAAATTTGTTACATTGGAAACCCCTAATTTTCATTTTTAAAAAAGCTTCTCTGCACCCAGCAGTGACTAGTATTTTGGTGTTGCAAAATTTTATTAAACGAGGCTATGCCAACCTGCTATTTATTTATACCCATTAGTAGTTATAGCTTTACAGAAAACTTTCAGATTTTCTAATAAGCTGCTGCTCTCATATTTACTTTCTTGACAGATTTCCTGGGTGCCTTACTTTTTAAGAATAAATATTGACCCTGAAGATATTTCTCCATGCTAATAAGCTTAGTATTAAATAAATCCATTCTATAGGAAAATTCAGGTTTGTATCTGTTCTAGGGCACATGTGTTCAAAACCATTAAAAACTATACAAAACTATGTAAATGTCCAAAATGCTTCCATAGTAACCTGAAAAAAAAGTTAAAACTGGTCCTTTTGAGGGACCCAACATAATTCCAAAGAACCTCTTTTGTACACTAAGCAGAATCTTATTCATTATTCCATTTACAAATTAAATGTGTTTATTGTAGAAAAGTTTAGATTGCTATAAGCTCAAAGAATTGAAATAGCCAATAACTTAGTGCTGGAATTTTAAATAGAATCTACCTTAAAAGTAGTCAGTTTTTGTGGATAAGTTGTGTAGATGCACACAGAAGCATTCAAATGATATGATGTTTAGAATTTGCTTCAAATTATAGATGAAACAAGATTGAGAATGGGTTAACAATCATTGAAACTAAATACTGAGTACATGGAGTTTATATTATTCTCTCTACTTTAGAAAACTTTTGACAATTTCCTACAGAAAAATAAAAAACAAAACAGGTTTTGGTAGGGGTTAATTCTCATTTTATTTAAGTGTTAATATTACTTAATGCTTTGTGATCTATAGCCTTTGCCAAAATATTATATTATCTTTAATCTCTATGATAATGACTAATAAAAAGTAATCCAAATTACTCCTTATCCCATAATCTTGCCTCTAGTCTAGAGAAAAACTATGTAATAGATGTGCTTTGTTAATGAATAGCACTTTTTATACTTTTAATGATTTATACATCTTATATGTACATTTAGAAGTAAATATAGTTGTGTATTTTTGTTTTAAATTATTATAAAAAGTTTATCATGTCAATAAAATGAAGCAAAACCATTTTTAACTATATAATATTCCATCAATGGATGTGCTATGATGCAGTTAACATTTTTTTTCTTAAACTTTAACATTTGGTTCCTGTTTAGATTCTTCATTTTATAAGCAGTAAGTGGTAAATACATTTACATCTGCTGGAACTCCTTCTGTTCATTTAATTTTCTTTAGGCTAGTAGAATAGTAACTGGTTTAGAAGTCCACTGTTGTAATTTGAAGTGTAAATGCCTACATTAACCTTTTTCCAAAACAAAATTGTTTTATTTGACATTCCTTTTTATTTTCTTCCCCATTGGACAACCACTTAAAGTTTTTGTAAACCATTCTTTTCCAGGCATTGCAAAGCTGGAAGAAGGAGATGAACTTCTACTTGCGATACCACGTGGAGATGCTAAAATTTCACAGGATGGAGATGGCACTTTTTTTGGTGCATTGAAACTTCTGTGACCTATTTACACCTTGTTTGTGGCTAATTTCCTCCCTTTAAATGTATCTCTAAGGAGAAAGCACTTAACTGGAAATACCAAAAGGGGAAAAAAAAGTAGTTACCATAGCCTTTTCTGTGAGCTATTTGTTTTGGTTTGCTGAAACTAGACCGGACAGGAAATTTAACAGACAACCACAGCCAAAGGGTGTCATGTGAATTACAAGAAGTAGAGCTCATTTAAGGAAAGATAGAATTAGAAAGACTTTTTCACCATAATGCCATGTCAAACAATTTAGTCATAGCTTCTTGTCTTAGAGGAAGCTCAGGGTTCAAAAGAGCCGTAATGATTTGTTCAAAAACAGTATTCCATTTTTCACTATGAAACAAGTGCCCATTTCCATAGGACAGTAAGACATTAGGGGAAAATCTCAGAATTCATCCTCTCTGTTTATGCAAAATACACCCCTCTCCTTTTCAGTTAACATTGGAGAAAGTAAAAAGAAAAAATATATAGAAATTTTGCATTTCCTACATGTAAAAGTAATTAAAGCCTAAATTTAAACATCATATTAAACAATTGAAGATATATTACTATTTAAGTCCTTTTTGGTTTATTTCAAGTTTGCAATTTTTCTCTCTGATGTTATATATTACCCAATGGAACACTCCCCAACAGGTTTCATAGAAGGAGAATAACTCATGTGTCTGCACATATGTGTGTTGTTTGTAGCTAATATTCAGAAACTTAATGTAGGGTAATTTTAATTCATGCATATAACCATTAATTGAAAAAAATACTATAATTGTTCTTATATAAAAACAAAACCTTCACTAGAAATTAATGAATACATTTGTAATAATGTAATATAAATTTTCTTTATTTCCTTTTCTGTTTTAAACTACTGTTCACATGTCCCAACCTTCAAAAACAGTCATGTTATTAGCTTTACTGAAGGTGAGGTTTAATTCAATTTCTTGGCATCCTGAATTATGCTATATGCTGTTTATAAAGTTACCATATGCCAGAAGATACCACCTAATTTTCATTTTATAAAGAACCACATTTGAGAATGCTATAATACTGACATTTATTACATCTATTTTCCCTTTGTTTTGCTTGCTGTTGTTTTTTAAATGTCATCAATTTAAAGAGCTTTCACTTCATTAAACAGTTTCTTTCATTAGTTTAATCAGTAGCTGGAAGAATAGACCCTGCTCAGCACTAAATTTTCCCCAGTCTGTATGAAAACAATTTTAAAGGTACAATTTTCAAAACAAAAGGAATGATTTGTATTTTTGTATATAAACTTAACCTTTGTTAAAATATAATTTTGACTTTTTTGGTTAAAACAAAATCTATTTTGCAATTATTTTGTTTTACAATATAATCATTAAAAGGAAGGGGTAGGTAGGGTAAGAGTTTCGATACCAGGAGGTGGTTAGGAATTTTCCTAGTGTTGCTGCTAACTTGGATTGCCAAATAAAAACTCTCCGAGTCTTTTGCCTCATTTTTTATTGAGTTTGTCTAACACCACTCCTCTTTTAGTTTCTTTCCATTTAACTACTAAATGCCACTTTAAAAATTAGGTACATACTTGTAAAACATTAGAAAGTCACATGTGTTAGGGCATGACAATAAGGTATTTGAAATCAAGAATATTTTATATATTTCAAAAAGGATTTGTAGCCCTAGCTGGTTTGGCTCAGTGTATAGAGTGTTGGCCTGTGGACTGAAGGGTCCCAGGTTTGATTCCGGTCAAGGGCATGTACCTTGGTTGCAGGCATATCCCCAGTAGGAGGTGTGCAGGAGGCAGCTGATTGATGTTTCTCTCTCATCGATGTTTCTAACTATCCCTCTCCCTTCCTCTCTGTAAAAAAATCAATAAAATATATTTAAATTTAAAAAAGGATTTGTACACATTAGTATTATATAAAGAAAGGATATAAATTACATATTTCTTGGAGAATAAGTTCGAAAAGATAAATCCTGCACTATAATAAGCTTGCACATTAAGCTATTAAAATCTGCAGTTTGCACCATTATTCTTTATAAATGACCTAGCATATTTTGTCAGCAGGTGTAGAATTCAGCCACATAAAATATTCTTAAATCTTATATTACTTTCAGTTTAAACCATTGTTAAAATGTGAACCCTATCTTCCTCATATATGAAATGTGAGAAATATTAGACTTTGGTTAAATGAAAGTTTATTTAGATATCAGGAAATAGAATTAAGGTGTGTATGGGGCTCCCACTGCAGCAGCAGCTGCCCGAGTTCCCACTGCTCTACCCTTCCCCCAACTGATTTTAGGGAAAAAAAAGATGTTATACTAGGATTACCTACAACAGAACATTTCTAAGGTTTAAGTGTATGGATCCAGTCCAGACACTCGTGTCCAAATCTGAAATCAGGAGTGTGATGAATAACTACTTGAGGGTATTAAATTGTTCACTTGTGTGGGAACTAAGCCAGTTAGCACAGAGCCCAGAGGGAAATCATGTGTAGCCCTCAGTGGCCTCTGGAGAAATCAGCTCCACTCTCAGTCATCGTGTAAGAGACGGTCCTCCCAGTGTGGTTTGTTATGGATGCGGCAATTTATTGATCAAATTTCATAAATTCTTTTGTAATTTGAATTATGAATTATAAAATAGTGCCTGTTATCTGTCTGGCCCTATGCTAAGAACCTGGGAGTTATAAAATATTGCTTACTCCAGATTAACTGCATGCACATTCACTTTGTAAAATTAATCTTGTAAGTTTGTATAAATTTGATTTACCTCCTCCCCCCCCCCCTTTGAGGATATTTGTCACAGCATGATTTTAAGAGTAGCCCCTCACACCCTAACAAAAAAAGAAACAACTTCAATAAGTGTCTGGCTGTGTAGATTAAGGTATGCCTACATAATGGGATGCTATGCAGCCATTAAAATTATGTCCTAGAACTCTATTCCAAGTCCTGGAAGATGATCAAGAGAGTCAAGTGGAAAAGCAGGTTATAACAGCATGTAGAGTATGATCCCGTTTTTGGCAAAACAAAAAATATCAGCATAAAAATAAAGGACAAAAGAAAAGCAAACACGAAAGCAATGGCGATTGTCTTTGAGTGCAGGGGCTTATCTTAGAACGGTAGAATAGTTTTAATTTCCTTTCTCTGCCTTCTCTGAGTGTTCTACAATAAGTATGCGCTGTTTTAATGATGAAACACTTCTCACTTCTTGAACTGTTACTAGAAGGAGAGTTTCACCACAGGATATGTCTTTATTAGCAGACTCTCATTAATTGGGTAGGTGGGATCTCTCTCCCTTTTAAAATTTATTTATTTATTTATTTTTTTACAATAACTAAGATTTGGAAATAGCCCAAGTGCCCATCATTAGATGAATGGATAAAAAAGCTTTGGTACATTTACACAATGGAATACTATGTACCTGTGAAAAAGAAGGATCTCTTACTCTTTGGGACATCATGGATGGACCTGGAGACTATTATGCTAAGTGAAATAAGCCAATCAGAGAAAGACAAATATCACATGATCTCACTTATTTGTGGAATCTAATGAACAAAATGAATTGACCAACAAAATAAAACCTGAAGCATGGCATGGCACCAACTGACATACCTCAGTGTGGGGGTGGGGGGTGAGAAGACATAAACCAAAGAAGTTATATACCCATATGCATAGCCCATGGATACGGGCAATAGGGTGGTGAAGGCCTGGGGAATGGGGATAGAGGCTGGGTGGAGGGGGATCAAGTGGTGAAAACGAGGGACAGCTGTAATACCATCAACAATAAAAAAATATCCTATATAATAAAGAGGTAATATGCAAATTGACTATCACACCTTCACACAAGATGGCTGTCCCCATGTGGTCAAAGATGGCCACACCTATGTGGTCACAAGATGGCCACCACAAGATGGCCAGCAGGGGAGAACAGTTGGGAGTGACTGGACCTGCAGTGGAGGGAGGGCAGTTGGGGGGGACCAGGCCTGCAGGGGAGGGCAGTTGGAGGTTACCGGGCTGGCAGGGGAGGGCAGTTGGGGGCAATCGGGCCAGCAGGGGAGCAGTTAGGCATCAATCAGGCTGGCAGGGAAGTGGTTAGGGGGTGATCAGGCAGGCAGGCAGGCAGGTGAGCAGTTGGGAGCCAGCAGTCCTGGATTGTGAGAGGGATGTCCGACTGCCAATTTAGACACCCCGCACCCCAGTGCATGAATTTTGTGCACCAGGCCTCTAGTATATAAAATAAATTTGATTAAGTTTTACAAATTAATTATGATTAGAAAGGGAATCTAAGATCTCTAGCCTTGCTCACGTCGGAGTAGCTTCTCCGTGTTACTCTTTTTTGGGCCATGCACAGGAATGAAGGGCTGGCATGGGGCAGTCAGCACCTCCAAACACGGGCTATTCCTGCAAAGCCATGTCCAGACCATCAGAAGAGAGGGCAATTTTCTTTTAAGCTTGGTTTGAGGTTGTCTTTGATTTTCTCATCTTCACCATTGGCATTATCCAAGTTACTAAGCCTTTTGTTATTTAAAAAATAATTTAATGACATTGTGTTTAAGATCACTTTAAAAATAAAGATAAAATAAAATTATAGAAATATTTAATAATACAGTACAAGGAAAGATTTGTTACTTATTTAGATTTATTTCACAATCTTATGGCCCTTACCGATACTTTGAATGATATATTTAGAATATGCGATACTTTTTTCTCTACAATTTTGGGCATTTGTTTTGTTTTAGTTTTATCTTGTATGTTTTTGTAGGTCCTACTGCAACTGTGCACTGTATTTAAAACCAATCACAAAGATAGGAACCAATGTGCTGAGATTGGGTGAGTAGCTCTGTGTGATGAAGAAATGTTTGAGATGGTGTTATGACACTGAACTGTCAATTTGGATCACCCAGTGGCTGATTACTTTGTCATTTTCAAGGACTAAACAAATGAGGTCAACAGTACAGAAACAGTGATATATCTGGTATGCAGCAGTGCAAGTTGATTAATTTCTTTGTTTAACATTTCCAGCTACACAAAAGTAGCATTTTTTCACAAATAAATGAATAAAATAATGAAATCCATTTTAGACCATTTAGAGGAAAACATTGGTTGTATCATTGTTTTTGATGGGGTGCTCTCTGTGTCCCCACCTATTGCTGGTGGAAGTGGGCTTCTTGGGGTGTCATGGGAATAAATATTTCCTGAGGCCCCCATGGGAGAATGAGGTGCTGTGGAAAGTTTTCTTTCTGTGGAATTAAGTCCCTTAGTTTGCAAGGTCCTGTCTCCGTCCATGCTGCCATGGAAAAAGACCCATCTTGTCTTCAGCAGAGCTAGGATCAAAGCCATTGCCCAGAGTTCTTGTTCCATATGTTCCCAGCTGCAGTCCGCATGACCATGGGCCATATGACTTCTGGGGTTACATGGCTATGGAGGCACACAACAAGTGCAGGTCACGGAGCAAAGAGAAACTGGAGTGCAAGTGGCAAGAGAGAGAATTCATTGTTTGGGGGATTTTAAGTGGGAGCTTATCCAAGAAATCCTTCAGGATTTCACATGCTTGCAGTGACTCCATCCCTGTGGCTAATTATCTTTTTCTCAGGTTAGACTGACAGGCAAATACCTTCCCTATCTCACTCCACTTCTCTGGGCATGTGCCCATCACCCCCTTTGTTAGATCCCTTCCCCAGTGATTGGCAGCGAATGGACGGATGGTTCCCTGTGGAGCATGAAGTTGCAGCTTCCTGGTGAAGCTGCCCTGATGACCATGCTTATAATGTCTGGCCTCCCCTTTGCTCCTTTCCTATTTTTAATATTAGCTAGCTAGTTATGATGGTAGGTAGCAACATTACCTTTAGGCTTGTATTGATAGTGGTAGATATATTTTATGAGAATGTTTTTATAAAAATAATGCTATTGTGTGTGTGTTTTAGAAGAGTAGTAAAAACCAATAGCAGGCCAAATATTCTCCCCTGGAGCTGACTATGAAGTGGCAAAATTCCATCTGGAAAAGGTTCTGTGATGACCATGATGTGACCACTGAGTGCAAGCTCACTGTCAGCAACCTCCTGACCCCACACCGAGGCCCTGACCCCACTCTCTGGATATCAGAGGCCAAAAAAGAGATTCAACTTGTTTACTGGCATCATTCAAAATTAGATGATGGTGACGAATGGACAAATAACAGGAAAAAATCGGTACGAAAGAAAGGAGGGAATTCTTTACCATTGAAGTGACTGATTCACTCTGCTTTACATGTTTTTGAATTTCTGAGGTTTCATATTGAAATAATTTAAAGCTTATAAAAATATAGAGAAGAAGGAGTACAAGGACATCTCTTATACCCTTTACTTTTATTCCCCATATGTTAGCATTTTACAGAACTAAAATCAAAATTAGGACAGTACCTTTGATACAACGTGGTCTTGCATGTGAATAATTGCCCATCACCCCTCTCCTTGATAGCCATTATAGCCACACACACACACACACACACACACACACACACTATTAGAAAGGAGTATTTGGAGACAAAACTGACCTCTTGGATATGCCATCTAAGCAACAGCACAAGGCGCCACACACTTTCTGGAAGGCCCTATTTTTAGTTTAATTCTCCGCTATTGCCATTGCAAAGTTCATAATATTTTTCCAACAAGGGGCCCTGCATTTTTATTTTGCACTGGGCCGCACAAATTATGAGGTGTCCCTGCTTGAAGATATTAGAGGGAAGACATGGAGAATGGTAGTTAAGAGCACATCTCTAGGGCCACACCCCTGGAATTCAAATCCCAGTTCAGTTGTTTACTAGTTTTATCATTTGGGGGATGAAGGTAATAGTACTGGTAAACTCATGGAGTTGCTATGAGAAATAAATGAACTGATATAGTGTCTGGCACATTCTAAGTGCTAAATGCTCTTGCTTAAAAGACACACGTACGCACATCCTCAGACACGTACATAAGAATAGGGATTTGAATTGGAAATCAAAAGAAGGAAAGAGACATGCACTCTTTGGTTTTATTTTTGCAAAGGAAATGGAAGCTAAGCTAAGGTAAATTGTCAGGAATACCTGGTTTGGTTGTTTAGTTTTAAGATATCTTGAATAGATTAGGAGAGAGAGAGAGGGAGAAAGAGAGAGAGAGAGAGAGAGAGAGAGAGAGAGAGAGAGAGAGAGAGAGAGAGAGAGAGAGAGAATGATTGAGAGAAGAAGAAGAAGAAGAAGAAGAAGAAGAAGAAGAAGAAGAAGAAGAAGAAGAAGAAGAAGAAGAAGAAGAAGAGGAAGAAGTAGTAGAAGAAGAAGAAGGAGAAGAAGAAGGAGGAGAAGAAGAAGGAGGAGAAGAAGAAGAAAGTAGAGAAGGAAGGAAGGAAGGAAGGGGTCCCTTGGGTTTAGGAACATTTCTGGCCCTTCTTCAGGTCCTTCCCTCTACTCAGCAATGCAAATGATAAAGAAAACAAACATCTCTTATTACACCCCACCCTGGAAGTTAAGTATTTCCAAGACTTAGGAGACAGGTGGGGCAAAAACTTCAGTATGGGAACAGAAGGTCATCCTAAGTTTAACCAGATAGTAGTGAGAGGGAACCAGATTCAGGAGATCAGATGGCAGTGGCAAGAGAACCACATAAGAGGGAGTTTGATGAGAAAAAATGTCCACAGGGAAGACTCTTTCATGGGCCAAGGGGTTTCCATATGATACCAGCCTGCAGGGCTCAGCTGGGAGCAAGGAGGGTTAAAGGGGAGAAGGGTTCTGCTCAGCCTTCCTATAAGTGCTGAGAAAGAATGGGTCCTCCTGAGGAGTTTCAACAGGGAGAGAGCACAGAGCTGGGGTCCCTGATCACCTAGTGGAATGGCAGCCACACTCAGTATGGACAGGACTGTGTGGGTAGAGTCACTTGGGAACAAAACCACAGCCACATTTTCACTTGCATTTCAGATAAGTCTGTTGCATAATACATGGCAGTTTGGCTCCCTTGGATGTTAAGACAAATGGATTAATTTATTTTCTTAAGTGTAAACCTCAGAGTTGACAGGGCTGCCAGATTAGAGTCCAAAACCGCAGTTTAAATGAACTAGACATTTCTAAACAGCATCCTGCCTGCTGAGAAATCGCCTCCATCACCTTGAAAGGCTGCCATCCAGCCTGGGAGGGAAGCCCTCCAGAGAAGATAGGCTGCTTTGGGGTTGAAATTAGGGTCCGTAGGGAGTGAGGATGTGGTCTGTGCATTGAGGGATCTGTCTTCACACGTGTCAAGAGAGGAAATTTAGCACTTAGCGTACATTCCTTTTAACCCACATTAGCAGAGTGGATACATCACCAGGAGGTTATGTCCAGCCATTTGAATGAGTGGGGAAAGCTCATTTTCATTTGTGAAACTCATAAGTCATCAGACTGCTAGCTGTTGCCTGAGTGTTAACTCAGGGAATGAGGAGTCCACATCTGTCTCAAGAAGGATTGGTCGCAGCAGGCTCTCCCTCTTGGGAGCACCAAGGTGCCTTTCCCCGCCCCCTCTATGTGCCCCCAGGCAGGGTACCTTTGCCTTTCTCTTTCCTAAGCTCCAAGGGCCCTTCTGCCTCTGTAACTCATTTCCTGAGCCCACCCAGCCCAGCTGGTTCACTTCTACTAAGTAAGTTACTCTGTAACTTTCCAAATAAATTTTCTCTTATAATTTGAAGGAGAAAAGAAAGGTTGTTCACCTGCCTGTGGTGAGAGACTCTGAGTTTCCCAATACATGACCTGAGAGTGAAAAATAAGGAAACTGTCAAATAATGAAGTCTAAAGAAACTAGAAATTTCTATACAAGAGGAATAAATCAAAAAAGAAAGACCCCCCCCCCCAATAAATTTTAACAATAAAGAGGAAGAGGAAGAAGAAGGCAAGAAGGGAGAGAGGGAGGGAGGGGGGAATATTTTCAATATTTAAAGAGCTATAGCATGCTGGAGGATACAATTAGAATCAATGGATAGAGATTACAGATTTTCTTCTTTTTCCTTTTTAACAGCCTTATTAAGGTACAAATTACCCATTTAAAATGCAAAATTGAATGTTTTCAAAAAAATAAATTTTGAAGATTTGTGCGGAAAGTTACAGAATTTAATTTAAAACTTTAGAAACTTGAAATTATATTCCCAAGAAGGAAGGGAAGAGGCTTAGAGGAAGATGAAAAAGAAGAAAAAAACACCCTCTGTTTCTGAGAAAATATTTCAAGGGCTCTTTTTATTTTAGAATAGACTTAGATTTACAATAGGTTACAAAGATCAGAGTTCTGTGTATCCCTCACCCAGCTTCCCCTGTTGTTAACATCCTACGTTACTTACATCACATTGTCACAACCCCACAAAGAAAACTGGGACACTACTATTAACTGAACTCTACACCGTATTAGAATTTTGTAGTATTTCCCCGTACTTTTTGTTTTCTCGGATCCAGTTCAGGCTACTTCATTGCATTTAGTTGTCACGCCTCCTCCTCTTTTCCATGGCCCGGGCATTTCTGAGGAGTCCTGGGCAGGGGTTTTGTAAAATGCCCCCAGTCTGGGTTTGCCTGACAATTTTCTCATGGCTAGAATGGCGTTATTATGCCTTGGGGAAGAACACCAAAGAAACGGAGTGCCCTTCTCATCACATCAAATCAGAGATACACGATCATCTAAACTGGCTGTGTTTTTCCAAGTTCCCAATTAATGCATTTCCGATCCATATGTTTTTCTATTATATTACTTAACTGCACATGCTATATTAATGTGGAAGCAAACACGGAGAATGTTCAGCTTGAACAATGTAGCGATCAATGTCCCACCTTTGCCTTGCCGAGATGTTGTGCATATCTATAACCACTAGAGGGAAGCACGAGAACAACTAAAGTGAATGGTTACACTATTTTTTTTTTTTTTTTTTACACTACTCTGAAATGCAATTACATGGATAGAGGAATACTAAAAATGATAAAAACCAGGAACTAGAAGAGTGTGAAAAGACCAATCAGGCCCTTTTAGTGTTTCTTCAAACCATATTCAACTTCTAAAGGAAGTTTTTGCAATATCACAATTTCTACTCTGTTCCAATGGATGGAAGTTGATGCCTGATGAGTTGAACTAAATGGTTTACAAACCTGGAAGCTTTGGCAAGCCCTGTCTATTGTTTCCATGGATCTAGGTTAACACACCTTGGAAATGTTTCTTTTAGGCCCCTCAGATGTGGAAATTCCCTCAAGAGAACACATAATCTTGTTACCCACCCTGTAATCCAACCCCCGGTTTGGCTTCCCCCACCTCCATGTACTTCCTTACATCTCTCCTTAACTTGAAACACATAAAAGAAACTGCCAAACTTATTCTGGGGAGCATCTGAGCTCTTGTGCTGTGGCATTTGTTTGTCAATTTGGCTTAAATTCATACAAATTCTCTACAGGTTTGGATGTTTTTTACACCCCCATAAGGCATATTATGTAAGCAGTTTAATGACAAAATACAGTTTTTCAAGCAATTTGGTGATGACCGGGAAGGAGGGCAGTAGCTGGAGGGGGAACCTGGGGCAGGCACACAGGCCAAAACCCTGGGTAGGAGAAAGGCCGGTTTGAAGAAGAGGCAAGTGATGGTGGAAACTGGAGACCCTGGGCAGGTATGGGATACAGAATGAATGCAAGGAGATGGCTTTAGATAGCCTTCATCGGATGGCAGGCTAGAATAATCTAAAGATAGAGGATGCGGTAGGCAAGAAGAGAGAGGAAAGAAACAGTGTGCCTGAAAGGCTTTATTTTCTTTGTAGGGTAAAAGATGAGTTTACTGACTACACAAAGAGTGTGCCCCATTCATGGCTAAAGGGTCTCATTCTCCTTGGTCCTTTCCTCAGTCTGTGCTCAGATATGTTTTGCTGTCTAAAAGCAGCCTGCCCCAGCACTACTTGATTTCTGTTGCTAGCAGGGGTTCTTTTCTCTTTCTCTCTCCTTCACTCTCACTCTCTACCCTTCCTCGTGCAACACAGGTGAGGGGGGCTATGGATTCCATTGCTTTTTCAATCATCTTCTCCCATCAAACCAATGTAAAGATTTAGAGTCCCAATGACCCTCTTTGTTAAAGGACTTAGTGTTTCTATTTTCAAATCTAATATAATAACAGAGGAATATGCAAATTAGCTCGGGTGCCATTACGTCACGTCACGACCCATCTACAAGTGGAGGAGAGCAACAGGAGGGTGGGGCAGAGAGCTACCAGCATTTGTGGGCAGGGTGGCCAGCTGAGGCAAGCAGAAGCGAGCTACTCACGCACAGATTTGTGCGCAGGGCTACTAGTAGTTTAATAAAGGCAATAAGAGTGGTTTTAATAAGTGATTTAATGACCATTCACAGCACTATTCACAGTGTAGAAATTGTGGGAAGGCAGGTTGGTCCTTCCTCCACCAGCCCTGACACCCCCACCGCCCATCAAACTCCCTCACTCCCCTGCCTGTGAGCCGCACAGGAGTCTGGGAGGCACTCCGCTGTTCATAGCCTCATTGTCTTCCCTTTGACAAAACATTTTCTTTAAATTGAATACTTGCAAGTCCTATTGAAGTTCCTGATATGAAGCTCCATTCAGGCTGCAATGGTCATAACCTTCACATTTGTTTCCTGAACCAAACGAATTCAATTCATGGTAGAGAATGCATCTACGTCTCTCTTCCTTTTTATTTCTAATTAGCTTTTGAGTTTAATAATGAATTAAGTTTAATAGACCTTGAACTAGAGGCAGCCTCATTGAATTTCTCTTACTTTTGTTTGAACTGGACTAGCCATGCATCACTAGGAATATCTGTATTGTGAATTGTATTAAAAATATACCATAAGAGACTAGACTTTAATGACTGTGTTACTAATATTTAAGATATATCATAATTTTAGTGATTGCGTTACTTATATTTATCTTGGAGCTCCAAATTATAAATTTTCTTTTAAATTAAAATAATGCACCAGATAAAAACAGTAAGACAACCCAGGGCATCTTTAATATTTCTGGGACAACACACATTTTACTCCGAGAAAAACCTAAACCTTCTGTAAATCTTCACCCACACTCTCTTCTTTGAACTTACAAGCTACGAACTAATAATTGTGGAGCAGTTCACATATGTATCTAAAATGGCAGTCGGGATGGAATCACTGCTATTTTTCTCTGTTTAATTAAAAATTTGAATATAAGAATGTCTATTTATCTAGAAATTCACATTCTTTGCCATGAAGGTTTTGCACCTTTCTCTCCATTTATTGTTGCTTAAGCCTTCTTCTGAAATGACTCAGAACTTTATTTTTACATATTTTATGTATCTAATCGCACTACCTGGAAAAGCAGGCTGGTACTGTGATAGGGGTAGGAGGCCTGGAGTCCAATGGAACTGGTTGGAATCCCAACTGTGTCAATTTTAGGTATGCATTCTTGAGCACATCTAAATAGACTCCCTAAGTCTGTCTCTTGATCTGTAAAACAGGGGCAGTAATCTGTACAGAGTTGATGTGAGAATTAGAAATAAGTTTATAAAACATGTAGCTCAGTTCCTGCCCATGGTGGGTCTGATAATTATCTACATCCAATGTGTGTCTCTGTTGATGCTGATCAGGGCAAAGGCTGTCTCTATCTTACTCACCATTCTATCTCCATTGCTTTAGCACAGTGTTTTGCTCATAAAAGGTATATACTTTTGTTTCTTGATTGAGGAAATGAATTATTAAAGGAATGAAGCGCTCATAAACCCTAACTTAAGAAAATATGGAATGCTGTGCAATTTTGACTTTCCTGCCCTATGTCAACTTCTTTCTCTATATTGTGCCAGTTTGTAAAAAGATGGGGGCTCTTTCATTATGCATTATGTAAGGTCTTATTGAGAGAAATAACACATTTTTTACATCTCAAGTAAATAGAATTGAAATGCTCACAAAGAATTGAAGTAGTCCCTTTTGTTTCCTGCATACACAATCCCCACTGCCAACACAACAGTTCAGTAGCACTTCTTATCAATAAGCTAATAATTCACTGACTCCGGATAAGTCACAATTCAGATAAGAAATATTTGAGGTAAAGGTGACGTTGTTTTTATTCCTTAGGGATAAATAATCTTTGCGAGAGATTGTGAGAGATTGTAGCTTCAATTTTAAAATGTTATTTATTTTCTAATATGATCATACAAATTTAATAATGACAATTGTTTCTTCTATCTCTGTTCTTGGATTCAAATGTCATAGAAAAAGGCTAATAAGTAAAGTAATATAACTGTGTCCTTGTTTTAATGAAGAAGCTTAGGATATGAGAACTTGGGTTATTTTTTCCCTCTTCTGCTCATATATCATCTACTCTGGAGATTTCAGATAGTGATGGGAGTTGACTGGTAGAACGAGAGTGGGAGAACTTAGCTTGCAGAAGTCTCTATTTCGTCTCTACTAAAGTAGACTAAGTCTTTACTACACAAAGTCCCAGAAAAAAAAACAAGGAGAAATAATTTTCAGTCATTATAGCTCATCATTAGCTTAAATAAATCATCCTTTCATTGAGCCCCTTCCCTCATCTCAGTGGAGGATGTCTTTGATATAATTTTCTATTTTTGGAAGTTAGATTTGGGGTAACATTTTACTATTGCTAGTCTCTGTATTAAGTGGTTTACTGCTTGTTTAGGTGCTGGTAAAGGCTTGTACTTTCTAAACAAGCAGCAGAATACTGGGACTATCCTGCAGCTTGGTAACTCTTCCTTAATCCTGATTTTTTTCTTTCAAACTTACTCCAAGCAAAGGATTGATTTATGCCTAAAGACAATCTCTCTGATGAAAAAGAACCCTTCAAGATCACTCCAATTAATTGGTAGGAGCTACACAGAGGACTGTGTTAAGAAATAGCTTATGATTAGGCTAAAAGCCATTTAGCCAAAGCAATCTAGCTTACTGTGTGATGGGATTGAAAGTAAGATGAGCAACAGAAAAATGAAAATGAATATTCTTTCAAGGGTGTTTGTTTTTTAAGTATAGTGCTTCTTAAGATGATTTCTTAAAATGTCTAAGTGCCACTAAGGACTTGGGGGAGGGATTTCTACTTTACTCCTTCCTAACTTACCTTTTTAACATTTACATTCCTTCATTCCTGCTTTGCTCTCTTTGCAATAACAAAAATGTAGAAAACCTCAGATGCCCACACACTGAGAATTGTGAAGTCTTTATAGTAATTATCTCTGGGTAGTTAATATTGTGTTGTGTTCTTTAGATGGGGTATCATTTTCTTTTTCTCCTTTAATCTATTAAACATAGAGATAAATTAATTAGAAAAATATAAAAGAAGAAATTGAGAGTATTGATAAAGATCTGAAAATTTGATGAAAATATTCAGAGACAGAAGGCTTAATTTATAACAGGGAACAGTTAAAGGTATGGAAAAATGTGGCTTAAATCCAATCCTGGTCCTTAATTTTTAACACAAAAGGCTGCTTCGTTTCCTGTAATGATAACCACTAGAGGGGGTGCAATGATAATGCCTGCTCCTGGATTACTTTGGGGGCTAATAATAGAAAGCTTTTCTTCCCAGGAACTGCATAAACTGTAAACTGAAATGCTCATACAATTTATTTTTTAATGAGAAATCAATCATTTAAATTCCATTTAGTCCGACCTTGTGCTTTTTAAATTTTATTTTAATTGATGAGAGAGAGAGAGAGAGAAAGAGAGAGAGAGAGAGAGAGAGAGAGAGAGAGAGAGAGAGAGAGAGATTTGTTGTTCCACTTATTTATACATTCGTTGGTTGATTCTCATATGCTCCCTGACCAGGGATAGAACCCACAACCTTGGCATAGTAGGATGATGCCCTAGCCAACTGGCCAGGGCCCAACCTCAGTGTTTACGGGTTCTGTGTTTTTGTTAGCCCTTCTCTCTGTCCATTCTCCTCCATGTCCTGCCCCTTCTGTTCCTTCTGGGCAGATTCTCCCTCACAGCCCTCAGGGGGAACCCACACTCTCCACAGACACCTCAGTCTCTGACTTCCAGCCCCCTGGCCTGTGGAACAATCAATACCTGCTCTTCAAGGCCCCCGGTCTGCGCTGCTTTGCTACACCAGCCCAGAAAACCAACACAGGGTCTGAGCATCAGGAGGGTTTTGTCAGGAAAACAGAAGTCACACTAGTGTTTCAAGTTGGAAGGACTTAGTACAGGGGATTGGCGTTATGAAATGCTAGAATGCCTGGCAGAGGAAATAGAAAGTGGCCACTGGCTACAGGAAGACAAGAAAGGCAGGAATTGAAAAAACCCATGACGGGCAATCTCAGCTCCCTGCAGGGCCAGCTCTGGGGTTTGCAGGGATGTCCGTGGAAGCTGCAGTGTCCATTGGCTGCTGCTGGAACCCCACGGGCTCCGCAGGCTCCCCGGCTCCAGCTCTCCAGTGAGTGTCCCTCAGTGATGGAATCTACGTCCGCTGGCAAGCCAATAGTTTTCAGACATTCAGCCCCTGTAATTGCAGGGGGAACATGGACGTGGGCAGGAATATCCCTGCGATGGGAACTGAAAACCCAGCCTCGTCTTTTTACTCACAGTGAAAATAAACTTCGTACATGGGTGTTCCTTCCTCACACGTGTCCTGTTAGCAGTATTTACAAAGTATGCCCAAAAGTATGCTGCATATTCTTCTCAAAGGGCAGGCTTTGTAATCAACCAAATTTTAGCCTGAATCCCAGATCTTTCATTTCCTAGCAGCGTAACTTGGGAAATTTACCTAGGACCCCTAAGCCCATGACCACTTCTGTAAAATGGGGCTGATAACATATCTATCTTAAATAATCATGATGATTAAATGAAATAAAATATGTAAAATAACTTTCATCATGGCCTATCATATATATTTGATATTTTTATTATTATACCTATTTCATTACTTTGAGTTGAAATTAGTTATTTATATGTAGGAGGGACTCTTGCGATCACCTGATGGTGGGAAGTCTTATGTTCTCTATGTTAATCCAGTGAGCAACATAGCATCTGACAGTTAGTTGTTATTTAATAACTATTATTGTTGAGGTTATTCTTATCAATATATCTGGGATTCTAATGGTTTTCAAGAGATCTCAGATTAAGTCAACTAACAATTCATTGAATAATTTGTAGATTAAATTTACACACCTTCTAACATTCACTTAAACATCTAAATATTAGTATTTTTATATTTCTACTAGAGGCCTGGTGCACGAAATTCATGCACGGGGGGGAGGGTGTCACTCAGCCCGGCCTGCACCCTCTCCAATCTGGGACCCCTCGGGGGACGTCTGACTGCCAGTTTAGGTCCGATGGATCGGGCCTAAACCGACAGTTGGACATCCCTTGCACAATCCAGAACTGCTGGCTCCCAACCGCTTCTGCCTGCCAGCCTAATCACCCCCTAGCCAATCTCCTGCCAGCCTGATTGTCCACAACTGCCCTCCCCTGTCACAACCTGCCTCCTCCGCCAGGACCCGCCTCCTCCGTGCGAGGTGGCAGAGACTTCAGGACTGGCCACCTCCACACGGCGTGGAGCCGTGGGACCCCCAGGCCTACTGTGTGGAGCGGCCGCCAGGACCTGGCTCTGCTGTGCACCCAGCCATCTTGTGGCGGCCATCTTGTGATGATGTCACGTGTGAGGGCCACCTAGGCTTTTATTAGTATAGACAGGCAAAGAGATTTACGGTACAGAGTGGTGAGACTTTCTAAAATAGATTAACTATTGGGGTGAACAGAGGGGGCATTAAGTAACAGGGTTTTTATTTTTGTTAATCTGCTCAGGAAAGAGTAAGGTATTTATATAGATTATGTACTCATATGACATGTTAAGAAGTTTAACGTTTATCTTGGAGGCAGTGGGATTAAGTAAATTAATTTATTTTAATGGGTAATTATATTATTAGTTTTACTTGTAAGATTGCATTGGCAGTGCTGCAGACCTTGGTTTGTCAGGGTGAGAGAGGAAGCAAGAAACTTGGTTGGGAGGGCCTGAACTTGGGCAGTCGTGGAGAGGAAGGGAAAGGGTGGACAGACAAAGTAGACACTTAGGAGGTAGAGTGCATGTCCATGGTCAGGTCCCGCAGGCCCACTGGCCGGACGGAAATGACTAAGAGAGACATGCCGCCTGCACAGCGAGAAGAGCCTTGGGGTGCAGTCATCGTACTCCTTCCTCCAGCCTATCGTGGAAAAAAGCCTTACGTCTGCAGCTCTGTGCTTTTCTGGTCCATGCAGACTGCATCGACCCTGGAACTCCCTGCAGGCCCTGAGGAGGCCAGAGGGCACTGGGTCCACCCGAGCCCTTGGGCATGGTTTATATCCCCTGCATGGCTTGGTAACTGGTTTTGCAGTGAGCTCAGTAACCCGACCGCACGCTCAAGTTGTCATGTTCATCCTGCTCTGAGCCCCGACTACCTCTTGTGTTTCGGACACAGGTGCTACCCTGTCTTAACAAGATTGACTAAGATGAGAACAAACATTTTCCAACAAGTTTCAGCAGTTGGGTCTTTGTTGGCTTTGCGGAGAGCAGTTTCAATTCTGAAAGAACATCAGGCTAATGGCAGCAGATGAAGAAATGCAGGGAAGACAAGGACATGGGACGCTGAGTGCATTTTACTTCATTCAATAAGCTTGTCTGTGGGAGGAAGGAGAGTGATGAGGCTGAAGCACCATGAAAATGAGCCTCTTCGTTGTGTCAATCCAAGTGTTCTTTATATTCGGTTAGATGGATAGCACTTTATTTTCATAAAATAAGCCATTGATTACATGAGTAAGTCTGAAATTCCAGTAAAAATGGCCTTCCCTTCCATTATTTTTTAAATTGTTAAATTACTCCTGGGCCATCAATATTCAGACATTTGTACACACCAACAATAATAGAACATTTTTTCGGATACAACCTCACATGAAGCCAGCCTTTTAAGACAAATGAGCGGTTATATGTTTTGCTCTGGATGAGTTGTTTCAAAATATACCTCTTACCTCATCTATCTTGGACCTAAAAAATCCCCCCAAACCAAAAATCCTGGGCATATTGGGCAACAAACCCTGAAAATTACCTCAGTGGAAACTCAGAAGCTTCTCTATTGGGATTTGTCAGATGTATTTTTCATGATAAGAATGGGGTTATGGGTTTCTGGGAGGAAGATCAAAAAGTACCATTTGCCACATTATATTGAATGTACATAATTTGTGACTGTTGATGCTGGCCTTAATCACTTGGCTAAGGTAGAGTTTGTCACATTTCTCCACTGTAAACATTCAAGGAAGGAGATCACTATACTTACCCTCCATCTAAGGACTGGAAATTTATGCTTCACTCTTTGAGGGTAGAGCATGTAGATTACATGAAATCGTTTGTAAATTACTTGAAATTCTTCTGCATGGGGGATTTGTTTCTCCCATATTTATTAATTTATTCACTTATTTATTTATACCATATGGACTCATGGATGTTTACTTTATACTTTGGGTATAATCCATTACTTCTTTATTTTGTCGCTCAAATTGTTCCTACTTTGACTGCCAGGACCTCAATTACCCAGAGGTTTCCCACCAATATTTCCCTTTATCCTTTACCTTTCTTTTCTTGCTCCCAGAAAAAAAAGCTATAAAAAGACAAAATAGCTTTGGGATGTCCAAAATGGCTACTTTGACTTGTTCTGTGTTTTTTCTGTAAAATAATTAATAAGGCTTTTAATAAAGAAATTAAAATGCATTTGACATTTTTAAAAAGCCAGTCATAATAAAGAGTATTATTTATGCCACAAGTCAATTCTCTAAATATTAATATGTATATTTTAGGAAATCTAGAATTAAAAGTCAAATAGAATTCATCCAATTTGGAATTGGATAAAATGGTCTTAAAATTCATGTGAAAATGCAAATCTCTGGGAATAGCCAAGAAAACTCATTTTAAAACCTACTTAGCAGATGTCAGCAAATACCATAAAGCCAGTGGCATTGACTCAATATGGTGTTGGCATAGGGATAGATAAATAGATTAGTTTAAACAAATAGTAAACCAAATAATTTTAACTGACATAATCCAGCAATACAGCCCAGTTTACATGCAATAAAATATTAGTGGTTTGTTAGCTCAGTGGGAAAAGGTTGGCTTATTTAACAAATGGTCCTGGGACAACTGTTCAGCCATATGAAAGAGAACATTTAAGACCACAGGAACTAAGAGTCCCACCAGTGGTGTGTGTGTGAGTGTGCATGTGTGTGCGCGGCCAAAGGGAATGACAAGGGGGTAAAGCTGGCAAGCGAGATGTGACAGTCAGTCTTGCAGGAAAAATAGGGAACCACTTTTTGTCTATGAAGCAGAGGAAAACAATCATATACACACTTTAGGGAAAAGTTGGCAGAATGTGAAGGAGAGAACATTAAAATGTGGGAGGTCTAGGACAAGAGGGTTTGGGAAGACAAGAAGTGCAGAGACGAAGGGTTTTAAGAATCCGGTGAAGAGCTCTGATAATCGAGGAGGCAAACCCCTGAGTCAAATTTGGCTCCTTTATCATTTTGCCTCCCCCTGCCAGATCCATTTCAAATATATATATATCCTCCCATCCTCTTTATTATAACTGGTTTATAGCCTTCAAGCTCCCACTAAAGTACTCACTTAAGGGAACTGAAGATCTTGTGGTTTCAGAACCCAACGCGGAGTGTTCCCAAGCATAAGAGAGTACATTTAATCAAAATACTGCATTAGGTCAAGTCTGGGCCCCAGCTGGCGGGCTTGTGTTTCTCTCTGCTACTTGTGTTCAGCTGTGGGTTGTGTGACACAGCAGGTGGAACCAAACTGGGACACGACAGACCCACAGCTGTCTGAGGAGGAGGCTGAGGTGTAAATCCTTTTCAAAACAAAGGCTAGATTAGATTTAAAGTTCAAGTGTGTTCAAACTTCATAATGCAAAAGGTCTTTGTAAAACACACAGAGCATAAACTAAGATGAAAGCAATAGTGAAAATAAATGTCTTCATGTTTTATGCTATATTTATGGTATTCAAACTATACCATAACTATAAGCTTGGAAGATCTAGCTTCTAGATCTTCCCATCCTCTCTTCTTAAACTTTCTATTCTTCTTCTTCTTCTTCTTATTATTATTATTATTATTATTACTATTATTAATTATTATTATATCAGTTTATTCAGTAAATACTTTGTGCCAGGTATTCTAATAGGATTACTTATTCTCACTTTATTCTTCATTCTCAGATCATTTTATTAAGCCTTATTTCATCAGCAAGATTAAGCAAATTTTCTGTAGCCATATAGCTAGGAAGTGAAAAATTTGTATTCTACCTCAAGTGTATATGACTCTAAAGAACATGCTCTTCCTATGTTATATTTCCTCCCAATTAGGCCAAAGCAACAAACTACTTGCAATTTGGAAAAGTCAGACATTTTGGTAATGTCCTTTGTCTTTAAAGCAAATTGCTTTCATACCTGAATTGGATAAATATCCAATTACTTCAATGTAAGCACTGAATCTGATGAAGATGAAACTGTTTTTCAGCATTTTTTCTTATGCCCTTACTGACCAGGTTTAGAATCTGATAGTCATTAGATGATTATTTATACATCTAGGAGGAGTCACTAAATTTTCTAAACCTCAGTTATTCATCTATGAATGGGTTGTTCCAAACATTAAATAAGAATAGATATACTAGTATACATATCTAGAGAATAATATCCACTATATGCAAAAGGTCTTTGTAAAACACACAGAGCATAAACTAAGATGAAAGCAATAGTGAAAATAAACATCTTCATGTTTTATGCTATATTTATGGTATTGCAGTTTTTTTCTATCATACACTACAACCCTCCCCGCGCCCCCGCCAACCCCAGATCTGCAGTGGTCTTAGATCCCTAAAAGTGTACACTTTACATTTTAATAAATGATTGTGGTAGGATGGCATTTAACCCCCCCCCCCCCAAAGAAATACACAATAGTGGACTTTCAGTACTATGTTAAACAGAGAGGAAAAAACAGTAAGTTGTAAGATCATCCAACATTCTCAAATCTCAGAGAATTGGTGTTGGTTTATTTAAAAAGTGCTGAGAATAGGTAAGATTTGGTGTGTATTCATTTAAAGAGTTAGACACTGTAAAGAAGGGAAGAAGCTTTTGAAAGGGCAAGCACAGGGCAAGCACAAAAGGTTATGCAGAGGTTATGACAAACAGTTTTGAAATAACATCATACAAAAACTAGCAATAAAATGTGAAGAAATAATGAGAAAGAAACCACTAAACAAACCATGTTGGTAGAAAGCTTTGGATATCACCAGTGTTTAATACTGTCATTTTAGTCTCTCGAGGTCATAATGGTAATCATAATTTCTAATCGGTTTGGCTTGATATAAACCTAGTAGTCACTAGAGATTATCTGTGGCAGAGAAGAGGTGGCTGAAGTGAAAATGAAGGGCGACCTTTAATACTGAGGCCAAAAGCTGGGTGCATGCCAAGATCCAGAGAATGCAGCGCTCAGGTTCCGTTTCTCCTGAAAGTGACCAACATGCATTGCCCTCCTACCACACTTCCTCTGGTCCTTTGGCGATAGAGTTCTCCTTTTAAAGAGCCCAAGTTTTATCCTGCTATGTTTCAAAGAATCTGGAGTTCTATGACTGCCATAGGAGAAAGGACGTCATCGCTCCTTCGCAATTTGTTAGATTGAAAATAAAAGTCAAAATTGTTGTTGAGGGTACCTCTTTCTCAGACAATCCTCAGAGAGCCATTATATTGAAAGCCACGGATGCATTTAACCTCCCGTTGGTGACTCTGAGGGTCTCTCAGCTGAGTGAGGAGGGCACTTATGTCAAAAGTGATGAACATAAATGTTCAAAACTACCTAATGTCAAAAAAGACAAATTGCTGGAAGGAACTGGCATATTTTGAACTTTGATGTACAGGAAATAAGGTGGTAAAAAATGTCCTGTCATTGGGTCTAGGTAATTGAAGAATCACTGAGTTGAAGCCTGAACAGAAAGAAAGACAGGAAGATGAATTTAGTGTCTCTCTTCATCAATATAATATTGACAGGTTACCTAACAATATAGCTCTTGGATGAAGAATTGTAAGTAAGGCTGACAGATACACTGGTGAGGTCTGCTTACTTGCTTTGTTCCAGTGGGTTTAGCTTGAGGGCACATCAACTTTTATTTAACATATTAAATAGAAAGTTGGGATGCAATAGTCTATTCTAAAAACTTCTGTCTGATTCCATCAACTATTATTGTTGAGTACATGCAAGGTATATGTTCAACTCACGGTATTCAAAATGATAAAGACATAGAACCTGTTTTCAAGTAGTACACAATAACTCTTTGGGCATGCTAGATTCCATCTCCAAAGAATAAGCTTGCTAGGAATTCATTACGTTTTAATCTAGCGCTCCCTTATGATGGACCAACAATTAGGGAGTGATTCCTGTGGTTCTATTTGACTCCCCCACACATTGATATTCGATTTTGTTCTTCACCCTAATTGGTGTGGCTTGGTTGGAGGATAGTCCCATGCAATGAAGGGTCTCAGGTTCAATCCCTGGTCAGGGCACATATCCAGGTTGTGGGTTCGATCCTAGGTTGGGCCACATATGGGAGGCAATCTCTCACATTAATCTTTCTTTCTCTCCCTCCCTCGCCCTTCCTCACTAAAATCTTTTATTTTTTTTAAAAGAAAAAAGATTTTTTTTCTTCTGCTAAAGATGAGACAGAGGAAGGATCATGTAGAAGGGAATGTTTATCTAAGGAAGGCATGATGACCCCTAGTTCCAGCAATCAATTGCCCATTGTGAATATTTAACACATCTCCGGAGCAATAGGAAGTTAGATACTCAGAGGAAGGTCACCAAATACCTCCCTCACACATTTGAGAAATGGTTACCTCTTAGGGCTTTCGGCAGTGAGCAATTCCTTTTTATTTTATAGAGATGCTATCTTAGTCGTAAGAACTCTCACTGTATATTCATATGTCCAGTCTCCATCTGAGGGAAGGTGGTGTTTTTGCTTCTCTGACCAACCAAATACTTTTTTGGAACTCTCATCGATAAGAAGGAGATTCTAAAGCCACAGGAGGCAAACCTATGCAATCCTTTGTTCCAAATAATTTTTTGGTTTTTATTGTGTTAAGAAGAGATAACATGAGATCTACTACCAACAAAATTTTATGTTTAATACAGTATTAACGATAAGCCTAATGTTGTCTCTAGCAGATTTCTAGAATGTAACTCATCTTGCATAACTGAAACTTTATGTCCATTGAACAGCAACTCCTCATTTCCCCTCTACTCTCCACTTACAAGAGATATCTAAAATAGTCAAACTCATGGACGCTCCAGATGTTTTTGAAACATAGTAGATCATAACTCAGACATGAAAAAGGACACACTATCCTATGTATCCATAAGCTATTGAGTTAACTGATCACATGAGTGAATTCAAATATGAGTCAACTTTGTTTCTTTGTTCATTTATTTAACTGAATGTATTCCTTTGGTTTGTTGTTTTGGTGTTGTATGTGTAAGGCCACACTTGCCGGAAGCCAATTCCAGCCTGTCATAATTGCAAGAGTTTCATCAAAAGGTTGATGGAACTTGGGGACTCAGCAAGGGCTGAGTCACATATGTTGTCACCTGTTGGGAATGGCTAAAAGCATTTCCCCAAACCTGAAAAGGGTTGATTGTTTGCTGCCAGACAGCTCAGGGCATCTTAATCTACCTGTTATTGCCTCCTACCAGCCAAACACCTGAACAGCCCTAGGCTATTCTTCCATTCTGACAATGGACTCTGTATAGGAAACCCTGACCCTTTGAAGTGTATATCTCTGCCTCTCCTCAGGACAATTTGTGTTAATAAAAAGCATGGGGTCCTGAGATGAGGAGATCTTAGTTTCTTTAGCTAGGCTCCTCTGACCCCCAAATGCCTTTCAAAATTATGCTTCATCTCTGGACTCTTAAGTTACACACAGCCCCTTCTCCAGATTGCTGAACCCTTCCAGATGCTAGAACAAGAACCCTGGCACACACTCCTATCTATGCCTTGCTATCTAGATCATAATATTTGAAGACTTGTCCTTAAAGCCACCTATGGGATTGTGAAACAAATTTGAATGGACAGCTCATTAGGTGTCAGCCCTGTTTTAGTTTTGGGAGGTGTAATAAGGAACAAGACAAAAATCTCAGGGAGCCTACCTTCCAGTGGGGGAGATAGAATAAGCAAGTTGAATAAATAAAGCACAGTCTATATAATAGTAGCACGTGCTTAAGAAAAAGTATAAAAGAGGGAGTGGACAGATGAACTGTTGCAGTTCGAGGTAGACATGAGTATTGACATTTTAGGTACTATGGACACAGAAAGCCTCTCAGAATGATGTTTCAATTAAAATGGAATGGAATCTAAAGAACAATATAAACCAACAAACAAACAGATACAGAGAATAGGCTGATGGTTGCCAGAGGGGAGGGGGTTTGGGGGACTGGGTAAAAGGGGAAGGTATTGACAAATACAGATCGGTGGTTACAAAATAGTCTTGGGGATGTAAAGTACAGCACAGGGAATATAGTCAATGGTATTGTAATAGCTGTGTGTGGTGCCAAGTGGGTCCTGGAAATATTGGGGGGAGCACTTTGTAAACTATATAGGGTGGGGCAAAGTACGTTTACAGTTGTTCATATGGAAAATAATATAATAATTTAAAAAACAATACAAGAATCAACTCTGTTTTGCATACTCACAATCATAAATCTCCTTTGCCCCACCCTGTATGATTATCTAACCATTATGCTGTACACCAGAAACTAACACAAAATAATATGGAATGCCAACTGTAATTGAAAATTTTAAAAAAAATTTTAAACACTGAATGAAGTGAGAAAGCTGATCACGTGGCTAATAGGAGGGAGAGTGGGGAGCAGCAAGTGGGAGGTGCCTGGAGTGTTTGGGGAACTGGGCACCTGGAGGGAAGAGAATGACAGGAGTAGAACCAGGAGATGAGGCCACACGGGCAATGAGGAGCCCGTTACTGTAAGGCCCTCTAGAGGATGGAAAGGATTTTAGTTTGTTCTCATCTCCAGAGTTGTGCATAGATGTGACTTATAGTTTTAACAGGTTTACACTGACGATTGTGTGGAGAATATACCATAGAGAAGCTGAAGGAAGTCAGAAAGTTAGAAAGCAGAATCAGGGAGGAAGTCAGAAAGCTAGAGCAATAATTAAACCAAGGTTAATGGCGACCTTGGCCAGGAGCTGGCCACGAGGAGAGCAGAAAAAAGACAACATGAGACACTGCTAGAAGGAATGTAGGGTGTGAGGGGAGGCGACAACTCAAGAATGAAGGCTGGTAGGATGTAATTGCCACTGTCTGAGATTGGGAAGACTAATGGGAAGAGATCACATTGATGTGAATAGAGAAAATTGCTTTTGGACATAAGATTTTAGGCTAGTATGCTTCCAAATAGAGGGACCAGTAGACAGATTAACATGTGGTTTATGGAGTTTGGGAAAGTCTGAACTATAGATATAAATTTGGGACTCATCAACAAGAAGGTAATATTTAAGCCTATGAAGCTGAATGATATCAACTTGAGAATTTGTAAGATTTTTAAAAAAGAATTTTTAGGGAGAGAGGAAGGAGGGGGAGAGAGAGAGAGAAACATTGATGTGAGAGCTAAACTTTGATCGGTTGCCTCCTGCATGCCCCCAGCTGGGGATGGAGCCCTCAATAAATGGCAACCTTTCAGTGCATGTGATGATGCCCAACCAACTGAGCCACACTGGCCAGGCACAGGGGCAGGGATTGGAGCAGAGGCATAGCCAACCTGGAATGTTCAGAGCAGCATTTCAGATTTTTCCCTGGTAAATCCATCCCTCAGTTGCCTTTCCCCCCTCTCAAATTCCTATTTTCTTTATTTTCACCACAATCGAGCATTTTATTTTTCTCTTAATTGCTTTATTTATTGCTACTAGATTACCAACTAGATAGTAAAAGTGTTTTTGTTTTCTTTAGAGAACTGATCTTTTTTTGTATAATTCATAAGAAAGTTAGACACTAGTAAGCATTCAATAAATATGTTCTTTTAAAGGATAAATTTATAATCATATTTTTCCTTTATCAGAAATAATCACAGTCCTAATTTTAGGTTAATGTTATAGTATTCTCGTACAGAAGAGGCTACTGGAGGCATCCATGATTTCATGATTTCAATTTTCGAAAGTGTAGCTTGGTGGTTACTCATTGATCCTACCTTAAAGGTACACTTGTCAATTTTATTAGGGTTTACTTATTTGCAGAAAACAATAATTTAAAACAACGAAAAGAAATAGAAGACACCCAATTCTCTTCCTAGAATTTCCCTAGTGATATCACCTTTGACAGTATTTTTACTCCTGCCTGTGTATTTAGAGAGTGTGATGCTAAAAATACCATCTGAGACAGCTGGGTTGTAGATTACAGAAACCACAGCTGTTCAGGGGGAAACTTTTAAACAATGTCATCTGAGTATCAGTTGTTAATTACCACCGCCGCAAACGTTTTCTTTTCCTTTTAAAAAACTGAAATGAAAGCCACAGAATTAGGCCTTTCAAGCAATATAGATTATTTTTTAAAACGCTCATGGCATGATAATATAATAGAGTTAAGTATATAAATAATGTGTCTGAACAGAGTGCCACTAGAAGAATTGACAATGGAAAGCCAAATATATGCAGCACAATTGCATAAACTAGTAGGGGTAGATATGAAGTCAGTAAGACAGGACAAAAATATTACGTACTAGTAGATTTATAAATTGCATCTACAAAAGGGTGAAATAGATATGGCAAACACAAATGCTGATGACCCTGACTCGGCCTTATTGAATTGAACTGGACCTTAAGTGAGGACTTTCAAATGTTTATTGAGCACCTATTGCAGGGTACTTTCACACCCATGATCTCATTTGATTCCTGCAACACTTTTTGGAATGTGTATTATTTTCCACTTGTATAGGTGGGGGACCTATGCTTTTACAGGGCAAAGTACTTGCCCCATTAATTCTTGTAGATTCACAATATACACCTAAGAGATACAATTTAAAAATCAAATTATAAGGCGTAGAAACTAAGGAGAACAGAAGTGAAGGAAATTTATGTGCAGTGCTCTGCAAATCTACCCACAGTGTGGAGTAGACTCTCCGTACAGACCCTGCCAATCAAAGGTCAGAAACATCACCTACATTCCCAGGGCCAGCACTTTTAAATGAAAACACTTGTGACTTCAGAATCACAAATAGACTGACACTATCATTGTTTTCCTCTCAGTGGAGGTGAAAATGACATCCTGTGAACTAGTTTATATTTTAAGAATTTGAAAGATCTTACCTAGTTCCACTGAGATGTGTAAGGAAGTTTTATCAAGTTTTCTCCACTATGGCAGCATTTACATTTTGGATCGAATAATTCCTTGTAGTGAGGATGTCCTTTGCATTCTAGGATGTTTAGCAGTATCCTTGGTCTCTGCCTTATTAGGTGCCAGTGGAACCTTCCCTCCCTCACTAGTTATGACCATCAACAATATCCCCAGACATTGCTAGTTGTCCTTGAGGGGTGGGGAGCAAGCTGGGACTGAGTTAGGTAATGGTAGCACTGAGTTGTAACCTATGTTTGCACAGAGCTTGTGACTTCAAATTGGAAACAAGGTTTGTTAAAGATAAATATCATGTTTCAAAAAAATTATGTTAAAATTAGCTTAATGCATTAATATAAAATGCATTGACATTTATATTAAACTAGAGGCCCGATGCACAAAATTCATACAAGGGGCTCGGCCCCTGCGGCTGCCTCTGCCTTGGCCGCCCCCCCCCCCCCCCACCGTTTTGGCTTTGTTTGGAAGGTCATCCGGAAGGACATCCTGTCTAATTAACATATTATGCTTTTATTATTATAGATGATATATTGAAATATCCCAATGCCATTTAATTTTCTGTTCCAATATCTCTTCAGAAACATGAATTACATAAAAATCACGTGTTGCCCATAAGTGTCAAATTTTAGTTACTTCTGTGATTTAATTTTGCTCTAAGATATTTACTTTTCAGCAACAGACAAGTTTATTTTTCTGGTTGCTGGATATTTCTATTTTATGCTGAACTCGGACTGTTTTAGAGCAGCTATTTGTGGAATTGTATGGAAATACTCAAGTCATTTTATTTTAGAACTACACATCTTCATATTCAGTGCTGCAATTTTATGCAATTCAGTTAGGAAATGAATCTATTCTTCTGGTTGCTTTGAACTCATTTGCATTCTTCAAAGTTCCTCAGCAGGAAGTCTTTAATAATCGTGCTGTGCTGTTTTTCTCTTTTACTTTGTTCATCTTCTTACAAGAGACTAGTGACCACAAACCTATCTCCTTCCTTTTCCATTGTGTGTTAGGTAAACAGACTGATTTTTGTTAGATTTAAAGTGGAAAGTAGAATTATTCACTTGAGATAGTAACGGAAAATCTTTCATTCATACTAGAGCTACTTAACATTCAAGGGCATGACTGAAATGCCAATAGTATGATTTGTTTCATAATTTTTATTAGCAAGTAAAATATTGTGAACAATGCCATGAAATTATACACACTGAGTGGCCAGATTATTATGACCACCTGACGTTTGTAGGCAAATTAGCCGTACACTGCATCCTTTGGGATATGGAAGCTGAAGGCCTGTTCGAACACCTTTGCTGTCTGCAGTTACCAAGATAAAACGTCTCCAATTCGCACAGGAACACAAAGATTGGAAGTCGAGCATTGGTAAAAAGTCATGTGGTCCCATGCTCAAAGGCTGTTAAATCGCGTTGTTTACCCATATCTTCCGAAAAAAATCACTTCTATTGTCGTGGTATAAACAACCTGCTTCTCTATTTATAATGGTCTGGCCCTCTAGCAACTTCAGCGTGAAATTATAGCTAATTTGCCTACAAATGTCAGGTGGTCATAATAACCTGACCACTCAGTGTATTTTAATATTTTCATTCCCACATAAACCTCACGTAATTCAGTAGTAGTGAGAAATGTTTTCATAACTTCAGAAATCATTCTCTGCTGCAGTGCAACTTAAAGATATTCAACAATAAGCAAAATTAATCAGTTCTTTTTAACAGTTGTGTATTAAATGGTATGGGGAAATGGGCATTAAAATAAAACATTTATTATATTAAAACTCCAGCTAAGGACGGTCAGTTCTTTCTTTGGAAATCATTGTTAGCAGAAATGTAAATAGTATGTTGACAGTCCACACTAGGTTTTGTTACTAAAAGCATAACTCATCTTTCTCCTTCCTCGGTAAAGGTGACTTTCACCACTGTAATAGACACACTGACTTGCCAGTGACCCCAAGCAATTATCCTTAATGGCTGTAGATTACCAACACAAAAACAAAGCACATGCCCGAGTGCTGTCTGTGGCGAGAGGTCCTTGCCTCCACTGGTTGCTAGTGGGAGTGGGCTTCTACTACCCTCTTAATTAGTTTCCTTCAACTAGGGATGTAGGAAATCACCAGAGTAGTACTAGCAGTTACTGTTTGTTACTCTGTCAGCAATAAAAATCAGCTTCTTGTAGCAGTTTTTATAAATGTCTCAAAATATAATTTATGCTCTTCACTATTTTGAAGTTATGGGGGTTTATTAGATTTGGCTGTAGGAGTGTTATTTGAAGCACACATATGACCACATACACACATATAAAACTATAGCTATTTAACAAAGTTGGCTTTAATATTTTTGATAACTGTATTTCAACATAGTTTCCTTTGTAATCATATTTCATTTTATGTGCTTAAAAACATTGCTCTGGGAAGGAGTCCATCCACCTCATGGGTTGCCAAAGACGTCTTGGACACACACACACACACACACACACACACACACACACACACACACACACCACACACACACACACACACGCACACACACACACACACACACACATTATCCTGGCATAAATACAGACATAAAGATCATTAAAGGGCTACTAGTGCATCATGGAACAATTGGTAGCCGCCGCCATAAATCTGAAAAACTGCCAATTATGACCCTATGATTGAGTTGAGAACCGTAAGGAGCAGCCAAGAGCTGCAACTTAAAGACAGAAAACAATGTTTTTCAGAAATCTTGGCAGCCAAGGGTAAGCAATGAGGACAGTTTCACATTTTGCTACTGGCTAGGAGGACTGAAGGGCCCACAACTCGTTTCCTGTTGACTGCAGCTAAGACCTTCCCACCAATTCCTCCCCTGCCCCATCAAAGGGGCACACTCAAGGCAGGCAGGCGAGGGAACACATGCCAGTGAATCAAAGAACTCTCTTTCAAAAATATATGTCCGGAATTTTGCTGATGCTCAGTGACTACTAGTGGGTTAACCTGCATGAGTTGACTTCCTTTCCTTGGGTGGGCTTGTGCTTCTGCAGCAGTTGGAGGCAAAGTTTGGTCCATAACCTCAAGTTTGGAAACCATTGGGTTTCCACTGCTCAAAATAACTATTTACTGCCCTCACATTGCTCTCGCATATATGCCCACAGGCCAAATTCAGAAATGTCCCAGGGAACAGGACAAACTTGGGATCTCTCTTGGCACTCTGCTTAACAATGCTTCTGCCCCCTTAGCTCTCAGCCAGTTATACCAGCTCTACATGACTCACAGGCCTACTCAGGGAAATATTCTAGGTGACTTTGTACTATAATTAGTGTAAACAAACAAAATTTACATTTTGATTATGTTTGGCACATAGAGGTGTGATGGACGTGTGAAATATCCCTGGGCCATGTTAAAAAGCCACAAGCCTCTCTCACTGTAGGGTTAGGGAACCTGGCCAGTCATCCCTCCTCCACCCCTAGCACGTGCAGACATTACCAATCAATCACTGCACTAGCCTCAGTGAGGGCTGGGATCAGAGTCCTGCACCAAACAGTCCCCAGGGCAGCCAATTCATTGCTAATTTATCAAGTGGGGACTAGTGTTGAAACCTCTGCATCATCCTTATTCTAATTCTCTCTCTGCCACTGACATATGGTGTGACCTTGAGCCAACCGTGCCTCTTAGTCTTGACTTTTTCATCTATAAAATAAATGGCGGCTCATTTTTCAATTCTACCATCATTAGCCTGACTGGAAGAAAGAAGGCAGAATACATAATATTGAGGTCTCGTGCAATGTATAATTTTATCATGAAAAACATATAATATTAGATTGCCTGTGAGCATCTGAATATTTCACTAACTTTCTATGACTTAAATGTGAGAATATAATAATCCAGAGTATTATAGCTCTTGAAAAACATTTATAACAGTTCTATTTATAAAGCAAAGCTAGATTATCACCCAGGAATGATTTCTTGGTGCTGATCGGGAATTCTGTAAGTTAAGGCCAACTAAAATAAAACAATGCTTTTTTTAAAAGCACACTTCCCCTCTCCCCCATCATTTCTTTCTAAACATTTTCAAGTCTTAGTAATTAACTCTAGCTCCCAATTACACTGTTTTTAGCACTCAGTGTTCACATGAGAGCAATCCGACCAAAATTCGCTTAACATATGGAGCTGCAGCTGTTACGGAAAAACAAGCCCGAGACGGCTCTGCTGCTTGCCTCCCAATCCCAGGTATAGTGACTAGCACGTCAAATTAAGGGTTGCAATCAGTTTGCAGGTATGCAGCATTGAAAACACTACCGTTAACAGCCATTTGATTACGTATTTAATTCTCTAGAGATGGTTAGACTTTTGCAGGGAGAGGCAGGACTATCCTTATAAGGCATGAGGTCCCGGTGCTCAAAATTGCACCCTCCGGAGTTGGTGCAGGCACTCGTGTGCCCTTGGGAAGCTATGGAACTTCTTTGTGCCTTGGTTTCACACATACTAGTACAAAAAGGAGATAGCACCTGTCAGTGTACGCGTGTGGCTACCTTGGATGACATATGCACAATTCTTAGAACACTGTCAACCAGGAATAGTCCAACAAATATGAACTACTGTCATTTACAAAAATAAATGTTTCAAGTTGTTAGGTGTCTCCTGCTGAGGCTCCTTGGCCCACAACCATAGCACCGCAAACACTACCTCTGTGATTCCGTGTTTCTCTGAGGACACCTGTTATATTCTGGCATCTGCGTCAGTGCTGTCCAGGCCGTGCACACATGAAGATTCATTTTGTTGTGGCTCATGAAGCAACACCAGAGCTCAGAGTATATGCCTGTAGGATATTATGATGCTACAAGCTGGTCAATGGCTGTGTCCGGGTCAGTCTGGAAGGCTGTGCCATCACAGGTTCAAAGACCCCGAGGCAGGTCAAGGGTGAGGAAGCCCATTGCTCTTCTATTCCCGTGTGGATTTGAAGCTCCCAATCCCAGCAAATTTCACAGTGTTCATGATTAGGAAGCAAAAGGTCCTCTCTTCTAGAGATCTGATCCGGCTGTTTGCTTGGCTCTCAGATGAGACCTCCCTCCCCCATCCACCAATCAGGAGCTTCCCAGAAGAACCCCTGTGCTTTGATTTACTATCACTAGGCACAATGCAGGAAGGTTCCTATAATGTCTGGTGTCTGGTACAGATCTTTAACTGGCACACTTGTCATCAAGCCCCAGGGCCTGCCCTTGGTTCAATAGCATCATGAGAAGGGCGGGGTTCCTGGTTTACAAGCAGGAAACCAAACTTTGGCCACCCCAGTGCAAAGGCTGCACACCAGACCAAACCAATTAAAACCAGAGCCTCTGGCAATGAACCAGCAAATCAAGATGGTTTCAACTTGTCTAGTTTAAGGAACAGCCAAGTCTGAGAACCACTAATGTAGAGTTGAGATCCTTGTTACCCAAAGTGTGATCCCAGCAGCCCTGACTCCCGGGAGCTTGTGAGCAAAGCAGATTCTCGGGCCACCCCAGGCCGACTGAGTCAGAATCTGCATTTGGACTCCATCCCCTGGGGAATGCACATTAAGTTTTGAGAAGCTCTGGTGCAGAAACTGCACTGTAATTAAGCTGTTCTCCGCCTGCCCTTACATTCAATCAACAGACAGCTTCAAAGCCCACATATCTGTCCTTTTCCAGAGCCCCTCAGATTTCACCAGTCTGGAGTGAGGCACTGGCCTGGATGCTTCTCTCAAGGTTAAGAACCACTGCAACGAAACTGTGCCATATCACGGCACTTCCCATCCTTACCTAACAGGTGTTATTGGCAAATTGAGTTCAGAAACGCAACAGGTTCAAAAAGATACTCTGAAAACACAAGGAGACATTTTTTCTCCTTACATTTTAGTCAAGTGTTTACTTCCAAGCCTTCCCTTTCCTTAAAAATGTTAAGGGCAATTAGACTACTATCTCACTCAATAATTGATGCTGGACACTAATGAATGAGTTTTGACTTTTAGCTACAATAAGCATTTTTCATTAAAATATATCATAAACAGGGATGGGCAAAAGCAGATTTACAGTTGTTCATATGGAAAATATAGAGTAACCTCTGTTTCTCATACTCACAACTGTAAACCTACTTTTGCCCTGCCTTGTAGGTTTTGTTTTGTTTTACTAAGTAATGATATGTATGGGCCCCACCGTTTGAGGCTCTAAAATAAATGTCATAGTTACTTAACACGAAAACTAAATTACTTTTGAGTCTGCTTTATTTGGTACAACTTACAAAAAGAAAATTACCCTGGACAGAGTTAAACAGGCGAGGAAGACTTTATTCAAGACTATTGCCATAGGCAGAGAGTGCGAACTCAAGGCTGCTGAAACAAACGGTAGGAGGGTTTCTAAGTAATGGGGTGAGCCATGGAAAGGTGCTGGAGGACCTTAGAGGAAGGTCAGCCAATGTGAATGGGCCCTTCAGGTTGGCTAATTGTCATTTATGGGAAATTAGGCTCCTGTTCCACCCCACAGAAACTGGGGAATGAGGTGGTATCTTCCCTCATGGTATTTCAAAGGAGTATCTCCCAGGTCCTTAAGAAAGACTTTATAGGGTTGTAAAACTGACAAGAAACTTTCAAATTTATATGCTTTTCAAGGAGGGCTCAGTGCAGGAAAAAGGTCCTGCCTCTGTGAGTGGTTTGTTGTAGAATCAGTCAAGGGCCAGGACTAGGACTGGAGCCCCCGTGGTGACTTCGCCTCCTTCTTTCTCCAGGCATTTTTAATAGGAGAGCTCCCCTAGATGGGGGTGCTCCACTCCTTGGTACCTTGGTGGTGGGCTGGTCACAAAATTGACATTTGGCTTAACAGAATGGATTGGATCTGTTTAGGCCTGAAAACCAAATTATATCATCAGCTTCATTTATGCTAGACCAGAGAATCATGAATTAATGTTAAAGACTTTGATTTTCCATTTTTCTTTATTTGTATCTCTTTTAGGAACCATACAGAAAGATGACAGTATTCCTAGGAAAGAATTCTCACATTCCTGGTCAATAAATCTATTATTATTTAATAACTTTTAAACACTATATTCACAACTTAACAAGAAACCAGAGTGCAGTGGAGTGAAGGGTAAATGAGTGAAGGAATTGGCCAAAGTGAATAAATACAACAGCGTCTTCTCCCCAGAAGTTTGGCTGGGAGCTGGGACACTCATTCTCCCCCAAATGCTCTTTCTAAGAACACTGCTGACTTTCATCTGATGTATTTAATCATAATTATCAATCATTTGGCTCCACCCACTGGCATTTGATATTGATGTGCTTCCATTTCTCTATACTCTATTTTGGTAAATTGTTCACACACTTTCTGGGATAGGAAGTTGGAAGTCTTCTATATCCCTTTCTTTCTGTAGTCTTAGCATCCAATCAATTACCCAACCTTGTGACTTGATGCCTTGCAATTCCATTCTCCCCTTTTCACCTTCACTGGTATCCCCTTCTGTGCCCTCATTTTCTCTCTCCTGGGTCATGGATGAGCTTCCCAATTGGTTCCTTGATTCATCCTGTGTTACTCATCTCTACATGGGCAACAGAGCAATTTTCCTAACATAAAAGCAGATCGGCAAGGTGTGACATTGGGAGAAACAGGGTAAAGGGTACATTAAATCCCCCTGTGTTATTCTTTAAAACTGAATGTGAACCTACAATTATCTCAAAATTAAAAGTCAAAGTAATGAACAGCGCCTCCTCTTTTCTTATAATATTCTAAAATATGTTCCAGAATTCTCAAATCCCTTAATGAACTAGCCTCTTGCATTCTAGTTCAGTTTGACTTCTTGCCACATCCTGTCATTGTTCTGCTCATTCAGCTGCAGTGAACCACTTATAGATCCCCAAATCTTCCAGATTCTCTCTATCCTTGTCTTCGTAGATGAAGCACCTTTTGGCTTGGGGTCCTCTGCAACTTGTCAGTTTGAAAAGTTACTTTTTATCCCTCCAATCTCTGCTTAGATCATGCTCTTTCTCTGAAGTCTTTCTACATGGCCACAAGCTGACCTATTGTTTCATATTTACAACTGTACAGTAATTTCTGTAGACCTCTACTTAGGCAAATGTTTTGCTCTAAAAATAAATGTTCTTTTTTCCTATCTCTCTCCCTAGACTGTAGGTCCTGTGTTAACAGAGGCTATCGTCACTTACCTCTGTATTTCTAGGAGCTGAGACAAAACAAAGCTCAACAAATATTTCTTCTATGAATTCCTGAATCCTCTTCTTGCTTTCACTGACAGCCTCAATTTAAAATGTATTGATGTCCCCAAATGTCACTCAGTATTTATTATGCTATTTTGGATGCTTCTTGTTTACTCTAAAAATTATATGAAAGTTTATGAAACATAAATAACATTTTGCGCTTCACATAAAAATTCTGATAAAAAGAGTGGACAACATATTATATATATACAGAACATAGCTTATATTCTAAACTCTTAAGTCATATAAATGAATAAGGAGCTGATTATACCCCCCCCCCCCCAGCACAGTGACTGTCCCTTATTTTTACTATTTGTAGAAAACAGGTAATTAGATTTCAAAAATTGTATTACAAAATGACCAGCAGCAGTTTGAAGCATTTCAACAATGCGTATGAACTCCACTTTTCTGACACAAACAAAACTGTTATTCCGTGTTCAAAACACAGGACTTGTCCCAAGTGGACATGTTATCCATCCTGTGGATACTCAGGTCACATTGCTCAGGTCACATTTGTGTTTGCGTCTCCTTCCATCTCCTCTTCTCCATCATCGGTGAGGCCCAAGCTGCCAGGGATCTGACTGGATTGCAGCAGGCTCTTCAGCCCCTCCACCTTAGCCACAGGTGATGTGCTTACAATGGCTCTTGATCCCTTCTACATCCCTGTAGATGGGCCACCTTTGTTTGTGTCAGTTGGTAACCAGCATCTGGATTGAAATCTTAATTTCACCTTCTAGAAATCTAATACTCTTGACTTGTGGAACTTTATAAATTACACTAAGGCCCAGTGCACAAAATTCATGCAGGGGGGCGGTGGTGGAGTGGAGGACCCTCAGCCCAGCCTGCACCCTCTTGCAGTCTGGGGCCTCTCAGGGGATGTCCGACTACTGGATATCCCTCTTGCAATCTGGGGCTCTTGTAGTCCAGGAGCCCTCACTCCTTACCGCCCTCCTGCAGTGGAGGTGGGAGAGGCTCCTGCCACCACTGCTGCGCTTGCTAGCCGTGACCCCGGCTTCTGGCTGAGTAGCGCTCCCCCTGTGGGAGTGCACTGACCACCAGGGGGCAGCTCCTGCATTAAGCGTCTGCCCCCTGGTGGTCAGTGCGCATCATAGCAACTGGTTGTTCTGGTTGTTTCGCTGTAACAGTACTTATGCTTTTATTATATAGATGGTCTGTAATGCTTCTAATTTGTTACAGGATTTCTTAGAACATGTAAGTCAGTGATTTGAGAGATGCCAAATGGTCCAGATCACACAGTTCAGTTCCACAAGGCTGTTGTTGGTGAGAATGAGTTCTGTCAACAGGACAGGGTTTGATCGAGTCCCTCACCTATACAGCAGAACAGGATAACCTCTGGGCGCACTAACAGTCAGAATTCTAATCCTGCAAAAGTGAGCACCAGATCTGAAAATGGGTGATCATACCAGGGTAGCACTTCCCTAAGGAAGCTCCCTGTCTGGTGACCACAAAAAAGTGCAGTTTGATTTCTCCTCATAAAACTTTTTTTTTTTTTTTAAGCAGAAACAACTCTGATGAGCAGATAGCTATGGTGAAGTTTTTATTGGGTAATCAGAACAATGAAAGTGAACTTGAGTAACACAAATTAAGTCAAAATTTCCCCATTATATTAATCCATTACCAATTTGTCCACATACCAGGAAAAGATATGAGATCACAGTTGTTTCTTTCTTCTTCTTTTTCTAACTTGGATATTAGGAATGAATTATATCATGCATTAAATAGGTATTTTACAATTGAATACTTTGGCTTTTAGGAAAAGCAATTCAATTTAAATTAGTTTGTATAGGATAATGCCTTCATTTAAATTAATGAAATTCTTTATATGTGTTTTTAATATAATTTAAAGCCAACATAATAAACCTAATATGTCAGGTTATTGTAATCAATCATCAAAAATGAATATAAATGTAACATATTTTTTTAAAACATAATAAATAATTCTTTATAGGGTTTACCTTATTGTAAAACAATTTACTATATTTCATATTTGTGTAAAAGTAATTTCTTAATGACTTAAAATGATTGGTGAGTGTTATTTGCAAAAATGAATAAATTTTGAGAAGAGTGGCATACATATGTCATTAAACTATGCCTGGTTGACAAGACTCCACAGTGTCTTATGTAGTATAAGAACTTACTTATTAAATGTACAAACTATATATAACACACACACACACACATACATATCCCCTGTTATATCCAACCCAATGAAGGCTACTAAATAGATGGGGCTAAGTTTTGTGTAATTAGAATAGTCAGTGAACTGAAAAATTAGAAAAGATCATTGTTAGTGGAGCTACATGTTTTCACTTGCATGCGAGTGAAAAGAAAAAGTAGTCAAAATGACTCAAAATATCCTGGGTGTAGTTTCGGAGGCTTGGTATTCTAAAATGAATTAGAGTCATTAAAATAGTGAGAAGTGTTAAAATTGTTATCCAAATTGCAAAAATAAAAAGTGACTCTGGTTGCTGGCCAGCATGCTCAATGGTTAGAGCGTTGGTCCACACACTGAAAGGTCATGGGTTTGATTCCCAGTCAAGGGCAATACCTGGGTTGCAGGTTCCACTCCTAGCCTGGTTGGGTCAAATGTGGGAGGCAACAAATTGGTGTGTCTCTTTCACATTGATGTTTCTCTCTCCCTCTCTCTCTCTGTTTCTCTCTCTCTCTCTTCCTCCTAATCTCTCTAAAAATCAATGGTACAATGTTCTTGAGTGAGGATTAGCAACAACAAAAAGTCTTCTGAATAAATTCAAAATAAGTAGAAGATCATTCCTTCATATCTCTGTGGCTTTTACAATTTTTTAAATCTCTTCTGAATCAGTGTGCTTATTTTGAAGTGGAATAACCAAACTTTAACACCTGAGACAGACATGTCTCTTAGGGAGCCCCTTGGCCACCAAAGAGAGAGAAAACTCCTTTACCCTCTGCTCTGTGTCTTGCAGAGTCATGTTATTGTACTTAAAATGGTTAAAGGATATGTGACCTCATCTAGCTCCCACTCAAAGCACACATGGAATTTAAATGGTTTGAAGGAAAGAAAAATTCTTTTTGTGTCTCCTGCACTAAACAAGGCAACTCCATATGTTTTTGGTATTATTTGGATTAAATGAAAATATTGGTTTCTCAAATAAGTTATATGAATTAAATGAAATCTTTAATTTGAATATAGAGAATAATGCTTGCCACAATTTATCACTCAATATAGTGTCATGTTTCTATTTTAATTCCCAAATGGCATAAAATACCCAGATCCCAATTCAACAATGTTTCAGGGTAAGAAAAATTCTGTACCTCAAAATAAAACCAAGGCATCACGGGCATAAGAAATTAAATGCATGGCCCTACCTGGTTTGGCTCAGTGGATAGAACGTCAGTCTGTGGACCGAAGGATCCCAGGTTCAATTCTGGTCACGGGCACATGCCCGGGTAGCGGGCTCAATCCCCAGTAGGGTGTGTGCAGGAGGCAGCCGATCAATGATTCTCAGTCATCATTGATGTTTCTGTCACTCTCTCCATCTCCCTTCCTCTCTGAAATAAATAAAAATTTTTTAAAAAGGAAGTTAAATGCATGAATGTGTGAGGGCATTGAAATCTCCGGATTCCACAGGAGATTCTAGGTATGTTAGCATTTAGGACAGAGCTTGGTGCAGAATAAGTATAAAATTAATATTACGAACATCATCCCCATCCACACAGCCACCTCATCATTTCTAATCTTATTTGGTCTGTAACCACTACCAACGTACCAATAAATACTTATACAAAAATAAAAATCTGTTTATCACCATTGAGATTTGAGATTGACTCTCCACTTAATGATAAAATATGGGTGGAACTAATTCTAATGATGAGGTAGGTCCTGGAGGGTTGGGAAAAACCTACTCAATCAAGATTTTTGACTTCTCTTTAAGAAACAGGTAACATCCGAGAAAAGGTAGGATGATCTATTAATTGCAACATCTTACCTGTGATTCAAAGACCTGATGAGAAACTAATTAAGTTCTTCTCATGATTAGCAATGGAGTTAGAGACATTGTAAACCCTTAAAAACAAATGTACAGAAAATAGGGCCAAGTGGCACATTCTGTGGGGGGGTAGGACACCAAAGTGAACAATATCCACAAGAGGCAGACAGGCAGAAACCTGGCACCAAGGACAGCTGTAAACCTTTGTTTCCGTGTGCTCCAATCTGTCCCCTGTGCCAGTGGTGGGGGCAGATTGGGGAACTAGGAGGGTGTTTTGAACTAAGATTGGGTGATTTTTTGCACAACTCTGAATATACTAAAAACCACTGAATTTTATACTCTAAAAGGGTACATTTTATGTATGTGAATTATACTTCCAAACACTGTTATCTATAATAATAAATGCATAATATGCTAATTAGACCAGAGAGCCGAAAGACCTTCTGGACGTCATTCCGGATGTCCTTCCTGATGAAGCTGCAGTGGTGGGGGCCGAGGCAGAGGTGGTTAGGGGAGATCAGGCAGGCAGGTGAGCAGTTAGGGGTGATCAGGCAGACAGATTAGTGGTTAGGGGTGATCAGGCAGGCAGGAGAGTGGTTAGGAGCCAGCAGTCCTGGATTGTGAGAGGGATGTCCAACTGTCGGTCATCCAGGGATTGGGCCTAAACCGGCAGTTGGACATCCCTCGAGGGGTCCCGGATTGTGAGAAGGTGCAGGCCTGGCTGAGGGATCCCCCTTCCCCATGCACGAATTTTGTGCACTGGGCCTCTAGTAAAAAATAAAGTAGGTTCTATTACTATGACAATGAAGTACATAAAAATATTAAAAATGGAAATTTAGTACATAACAAGAGTGGGTTTTTTTTTTTTTTAAAGTAAAACACAAGGAAAAGAAATAACTAAATGCCTATCAATAGGGTATAAACTATAAAGAACAACCATTTTACACAATCATAAATAATGAGCATCTAATAAAGAAAAGAATTGTCTGGTAGACTGGCATGAAATATCACCAATGAGGGTTAAAAAAACTTGGTGTGAGCTCATAAGTATATATTTGCTCCCATGCAAACAAATAAATTTAAAATACACACCATTGTTAAGAGTGGTTACCCCTTAAAAAGAGTAGATGCCATTTTGTAATTTGATTGCAGTTATCATCTTAACAGTTTAAAATAAATTAATTTCCTTTATTTGGTTTTTTGGTGTGATTTGAAATTAATCAAGATCAATGATGAAAATCACTGGTGGTCCTTGTCCCTCCTGCTTTCTGTTATCTGAGACAGTGACAGAAACACTGAATATTAAAGTCTATTCAAGAAACTGATCCTGGGGAAAAAAAAGCCTGGCTTAAAAAGGCAGCAAAAGCTAGGAGTAAAATAATATGTATAAGTAGAATATTAAAATCAACAAAAGTTAAACCTTTTTATGACATGAATCTCAATCTACAAAATCAGGTCAGCGTGGTATAATATATATATAAAAATTGGACACTAAACAGAAAATAGAAAATTAAGCTTTATTTACTAGTATTTTCTGGTCTGAAGCGGTGTGTATTTCCAGTGTCTTACTGAGCACCAAGGAAATGGAAAGGCTGTCTACTAATCCTTCTGCCTAAATCATGCCAACCCTCACGTTTTCCTGGCCCTTGTGAGCGCAGTGGGCATGCTAGGCTGCTGAGGACCCGCACTACCACCTTCCTAGGTACACAGACACAATTCCATCTGTGTTTTGCCACCTGCAAGGGCACCCATATGACAAACAAGGAGGCAAGGAGGCGAGGAGGCAGCAGGGCTTCTGGCCAGGAGACCCTGCTCTCAGGCCCCATAGATCTCACTTCCCTTCCAGGTGTATGGGGACTCCCTCCATCCATTGCCTGTCACTCAAGGCTTTCCTCCTACCCAGGACCCTCCAGAACCGAAACCCTCCAATGGTTTTAGGCTTTTACAGTGGCTGGGGAGAAACAGACTGCCTTCCCTTTCATCTCAGCCAAAACTTCAGGAGAGGGATTTATAAAAGAACTAGTGGCCCAGTGCACGAAATTCATGCACATTAAAAGGGATTTAATTAGAAGAAATATTTTAATATTGCTATTTTCCCTTTTTCTGTAATAGAAGTATCAGAGATGAAATAAAATTAGTAAAATGTATATGCCCAAGTGGGAGGCAACAAGAATTTATTTGAGATCCAAACGAGTAGCTCTTCAGGATGCATGGATTCAGGCAGAAACACAAATAGTGTTCGATTAGGGGGTGAAGGCCAGGGGTTCTTATGAGAAAGGAAAGGGGAATAATTACATGAATAGAAGAAAGGAATTTCTATGGGTGCCAATAAGCTATGTCGTTCTCTAGCTATACATGGTGCTGCTAATTCTAAAGAATGCCTTTAATTTTCAGTCTCCTCACAAGGTCTGTTTTCCTCTTAGCTTTGCCAACGCTTTGGAATACAATGCCAGTCTGGACACGTCCAAAGGTTATTTCGCCCAGTTCAAACATTCCCAGGTTTGGGGAGTAAGACCTATAAGACAATTCCTCTGGGACGGCAGCTCCGACTTCCTTTTGCAGTGGCTCCGTTTATATGCTTCTTCACAGTGCTAATGCAAAAAAGCAGCAGAGAAAACAGAGCCTTGCTATCAAATTTTAAATAAAGCCAAGACATCAAGTTAAAAGAGAGGCGCCTGTTCCCCCTGCAGCTGCACCTTCAGTCCTGGCTGGGTCTAGAGCAGAGCAGCTCTGCCTGCCGGTGACCCCTTCCTCTGCTGCACCACGCCCCCCTCCCCCTCGCAAATCCTTGGCAAAGTGCATCTTATTTGCTTTTCAACTCCAGATTTCCCCGCAGGGTTTACCTCTGCATCTTTCCCCCCAGGAACTTGACGCACCTTGGCGCACACAAGAAGAAAACACTGCTGGCTGTCCAGGCCCTGCTGGCGCTGTCTTTATGAGCATAAGCCCCTTTCCCCTATGAGGAGAAATTGCCCGTGTTTAGCCTGAATAAATAATATAGCCGGAAATGACCACTGTGTCTCTAAAGAATTTTTTTTCTCTTAATTCAGAGAAAACTGGAAGCAGAACAAAAGAGTAAAGCCATATAAAAAGAAGAGTATACAGCTATTGACAAAGGGGATCATTTGGTATTATCACAAGAAAGTCTAATCAATTCTGGATTAAAGAGGGAAGTTGTATTTTGCAGGATTTTTACTCATTTAAAAAGCTATGCCTGGGCCTTTTCTTTAAGAATTTATCTAAAATTAGTTTCCTCTCTATGCAGAATTTGAATACATTATAAAAATAAAAGGATAATTGTCTTTTATATAATACATCAAATTTACATTTCTTTTTACTTCTTATCATGTCTTTTTTTTTGTAAGGTGAAAAAATAGACGCTAAATTCTGGACCCAAGGTTACAAAAACTAATAGCTATAGCCAGACAGATTATGATAAAATCCCCTTTTTTTCTGCAGCTTCTACCAAGTGTTAAACTAAAATATATTTCACAGAAGACAGCAAGTACAGCCCATCTAGCAAAAGCCTTATCAGTCTCTGTAAAAGGAACTGATTATATTGCAGTAGCTAGACTTTGATGTGTGAATGTTTTACATACACTTTAAAAATCTGTGTTTAAATTCTAGTGAACAGAAAGCCAAAAATATCTTATCTAGTAGTAGGAGCATGCTAATTTTTAAAGTGTTTTGTTTTTATCTTTTTATTTTTAAAAATTATTTAGTAATTAATGTTTCAAATGCCTGGCTTGCTCAAGTTCTTAAATATGGGAATGTAACAATTTTAATACAATGTGTTCTAAACAATTTACAATCACCCTAGCTGGTTTGGCTCAGTGGATAGAGCATCATAGGTCATGGAAGGGTCATGGGCTCAGTTCCAATCATTCCCAGCCCTGGTCCTCCCCAGCCCTGGTCAGGGTGTGTGTGGAAGGGAATGAATTGTTGTGTCTCTCTCTCACATTGGTGTGTCTCTCTCTCACATTGATGTGTTTCTCTCTCCCTGTCTCTCCCCCTCCCTTTCACTCTCTCTAACACAGAAGCATTTGATATATATTTGCTATGCTTGTTGCCTATGCTGGAAATGTCCAAAATTCTACTTTTCTCTGCGAGCTCTTTGCTCTTGCTTATCTAATAGAGCTTTGATTATCTAGGAAAAACAAAATGTCTATAGTTGACCTCAGAAAATATTTAAAATAGCCCGGCCAGTGTGCTAAGTGGTTGAGCATTGACCTATGAACCAGGAGGTCATGGTTCGATTCCTGATCAGGGCACATGCCTGGGTTGCTGGCTGGGTCCCTGGTGGGGGTTGTTCAGGTGTCAGCTGATCAATGGTTCTCTCTCATCATTGATGTTTCTATCTCTCCCACTTTCTTCCTCTCTGAAATCAATAAAAATATATTTTAAAATAAATAAATAAATAAAATCTAAAAAGAAATTATCAAAGAAAAATGTTAAGAAAATAGGTAAATTGCTTCTTCTTAGAAAGAAATTAATACATTATAACATATCAATAAAGGGTGGGGCAAATGTAGGTTTATAGTTGTTTATATGGAAAATAATACAATAATTAATAAATAATAATAAACGAATAGTGTGTTTTGCATACCCAGAACCGCAAACCTACTTTTGCCATACCCTGTATATCAAAGGAAAAAAATGCAACAACCTGATTGAAGCTGAAAATCTATATCATCCCTGATATAAGCTATTAATAAATTAGGACTTTACAAATCTATTCGTAAATCAAATCCAGCTTAATGATTACTAGTAAAAAATAAAAAGAAAACATTTTATTAAATTCAGAAAGAAAAATGAAGAACTTTCACTACCACATTTCTCTTTGTTGTTTAGGGGCAACTAGCCAGGGTAATTTATTCAAGAGAATGAAAAAAAACTGCAATAAAACTCTAAAGCAGGAGCACACAACAGTATTTGCGAATAGTAAGGGGAAATCCAAGAGAATGAACTGAATGCATTAGATGAAATGATAAGAAAATTTAATAAGGTGACTCATTGAACAGTTAATATGTAAAATCATTAGGCACATATATGCAAATATCCACTTATAAATATAGTGGATTGGAAGTCTTAATTTTCAAAAGCAACATTATAGATAGTAGACCAGAAAGGCATCAGTTCTCCTTTTCACACAGGGTTGGACATATAAGTAATTTTAACACTCCCCCTCACCCCACTCCAGCCCTTTAAGCAAGAGCAATTTGCAGTTCCAGGGTTGCTCACAATTCAGTCTCTATTCTGTCCCGTCCCAGAGATATACTCCATCTGTAAATGTGACTTCGGTGAGAGAAATGAGTTCATACTTCTTTGAAAAGATTGTGTACAAATATTCATGGCATCTTTACTTATGATGGTTCTGAATGGGAAACAACCCAAGTGTGCATCAACGGGAGAGTAGATAAAAATGTGTGAGATGTTTATACAATGTAGGACAATGAAAAGGAAAAGAGAATAATTCCTACGTTAATGCAGGTGGATTGCACAGAAATAAGGATGAGAGAAAAAATTGGACATAAAAGAGAGTATACCATACAGTTCCATTTTACTAGTACGGATTAAGATTAGGCAAAACCAATATATAATGACAGAAATGAGAACAGTGTGTGCCTTCAGGGTCTAGATATTAACTAGGAAGGAGCACAAAGGAATATTTTGGGTGCTGAAGATAATCTATGTCTTGATCTGAGTGGAAGCTATATATATATATATATATATATATATATATATATATATACATATATATATATATACCTATATATCACACATATTTGTATATATAGAGAGAAGGGAGTAAGGGAGGGGAGAAAGAGTGAGAGAGAGAAAGAAAGAGGAAGAAAGAGAGAGCTGAACACAAATTAAACTGCAAGTTGCTACTGCCTAAGGTTTGGGGTAGGAGGGGTTGTTAAAATCACTAATATGTTTTACCCTGAGTGAAAAGGAAAACTGATGCTTTTCTGGTCTGCTATCTTTAAGGTTGCTTTTGAAAATTAAGACTTCCAATCCACTATATTTATAAGTGGATATTGTTTGTACATATGCAAGCTAATGATTTCATATATTATTAGAGGCCCGGTGCAGGAAATTCATGCACTTGGAGTGTGTGGGGGGGGGGTCCCTCAGCCTGGCCTGTGCCCTCTAGCAGTCTGGGAGCCCTTGGGGGATGTCTGACTGCCGGCCTAGGCCTGCTTCCTGCAGGGAGCGGGCCTAGGCTGGCAGTTGGATATCCTTAGCGCAGCTGCAGAGGCAGAAGAGGCTCCTGCCACCACTGCTGTGCTTGCCAGCCATGAGTCTGGCTTCTGCTGAGTTGTGTTCCCCCTGTGGGAGTGCACTGACCACCAGGAGGCAGCTTCTTCATTGAGCATCTGCCCCCTGGTGGTCAGTGAGTGTCATAGCAACCAGTTGTTCTGCCGTTTGGTCGATTTGCATTTAGCCTTTTATTATATAGAATTTTCTCAACAAGTCATCTTATTAAATTTTATCTTGTTTGGCCTTCCCACTTCTCTGTTTCTTTATCCTACATTCAGTCCAAAGAAGCTCCCACAATCGCTCTTGCATTCCCTCTGAGCTGCAAAAAAGAGCTTTGGTTTTTTGAGTATATCTAGAGCATATACTTTGCAAGCTCCTCCTGGAATATTTTGGGCAACATTCTGCTTTTTTTTTTCTTCCTGACTTGGGGTTTAACTATCTCCTACGTTAATTCAAGATTGAAGATGAAGCTTTCATTGAGGAGTGAAGTGGAAGCTTGCATTTCTGTTTTTTGTTATCTGAAAGACAATGAGATGAGAAAACAATATGCCTTGGTGACCAATTGAAGGTAGTGGGTTGGAGAAACAGGAGAAATGAAGAATGATGTGAATGTTTCTAGTGTTGGGAACCCATGTTAATGGCAGCACCACTCAGTGAGAAACATAAATGATAGAGGGATTTGGTGGAGAAGATGTTGGGATTTCTATGGAGCTTGCAGATTTGAAAGTATTTATGGGATATTGATTGATTTTTTTTTTTAGAGAGAGAGGAAGGGAGAGAGAAACATTGATGTGAGAATGAAAGAAACATCAATCAGCTGCCTCCTGCACACCCCCTAGCAGGAATTGAACCAGAAACCTAGGCATGTGGCCCAACTGGGAATCAAATCAGCAAACCCCACCTTCATCCCATGCACAGGATAACGTTCAACCAACTGAGTCACACCAGATATTGAAGTAGAGATGATCAAAGTCTATTTGGCCCTGGGGCTCAGGGGAGAGACTTATTTAACAACCCTTTAGCTGTCAAAGGTAGGTTGCAATGGTTTTTCAGAATCGAGTATTTTATTTGGAATCATTAGTCCCCAAGCTGACATTTCTAGCCCAGGTCAGTGTGCTTGTACCAGGATGTTGCTGGGTTTGGGCAGAGGCTAAAAACGCCAAAACACAACACAAGAATAACAGTTGCCAAGAACATACGTATGCTAGCAGGGATGCTTGGAGACTGTCAGTTTTCCGCCAACCCATCATGCACCTTGCCGAGATGAAATAAAAGACACTAGAAAGTGAGAAAATCGCTGGAATCCCTACATGTGTGAGAGAGTAGGGGGGCTTCCCTCCCTTAACATCACATTAGATGACAGGGGGCTCTAAGAGCATCTTTTGGGGGCCTTGGCACATGCCCTGGAGTGTGAGTCAGAGCAACTGACATTTGGCTCACACCCAAAGAGTCTAAACACAAGAGGCTCGGAGAGGAGCTGCCAACTGAATGCTTGAAAAGCGAAGCAGCATGGCTGCGTGGGGACCAGCTAATACTCACGGTGAGAGAAAAGGTTTGCATTTCCGGCACGGATCAAATATGGGACCTGCAGATGGGGGCTGGCTAAGAGTGAGCTAAGAAGGGGTCCCACTCAAGAGAGGGTACGTGGAGGAAGAAGGAGGCCCCACAGGAAGGATGGGCTTCTGGAAACCCAGACGGTAAGGGTACGTTTTAAGTTATCAGTAAAAGAGGCTTGTGCCGAAGAAATTGCAACTGGAGAACCCCAGCTAGGTATGCTTGCAAAAGCTAGGAAATTAGGCAACTTAAAAGAAAAAGTGCTCTTCATGCAAGACTTTATTCTCCTAAAAAAAACAAAACTGGTTCATACAATTCTTTTTATCAAATCACCGAAGTTTTAGTTTAGAACCTGGGGCCCTTCATGCCAAGGGTCCTATACATCTATCTCATGTAGAGTTTCCTCCTTCCTTTCCATAGGCACCATTCACTCTAGGAACCATACATTCCTCAAAGGGTCTCTCTTCCTTTCTTCTATTATATCTCATCTTACAAAACTTAATCTAAGCATTATGATTTTATAAACCTTTTCCTGACACTTCATTCTGATTTATGTACTCCACCCCATCCTCCCTGTCGTCATTTACACTTTACTTGATTGTAGCCCCTCTCATAGATTGCTGGGAGAAAAGCCTTCTTTACTCTCTCTCCCTCACTGTTCTTGCCCATGTATGTCTTTTTTTTTGTCATTTCCACACTCGGTACATGCTTGACGCTGATCATGTGTTTGCTAATTGTTGAATAGGTGAAAGAAAGACTAATGAGTGAATGGTTTTGTTAATGCTGTAAATTATTATTGTTGTGATGTTGATGTGTAGCAATAACTTATGCTCAATAATGCTTTGTAGTTTGCAAAGTGTTTTCATATGTATTATCCTATTTGTTTCTTCAGCCTGTACAAAAGGAAGCTGCCCTAACCAGTTTGGCTCAGTGGAGAGAGCGTTGGCCTGTGGACTGAAGGGTCCCAGGTTTGATTCCGGTCAAGGGCATGTACCTTGGTTGCAGGCACATCCCCAGTAGGAGGTGTGCAAGAGGCAGCTGATGGATGTTTCTCTCTCATTGATGTTTCTAACTCTTTATCCCTTTCCCTTCCTCTCTGTAAAAAAATCAATAAAATATATTTCTTTTTTAAAAAGGAAGCTAAGTTAATAGAGGTTAAATAACCTGGAAATATAAAGAGGTATTTCTTTTTGCCTTTGAAACAATCAAAACTTTTTCTTCTTTTTTTTTCTGGTAAAACAAAATTTTTCAGGTTCACCCTGTAATTTTTTGGTTCTATTTCTGAAGCCAACCACTTCTCCAAAGAGCTGTGGTTCTTTATAGGAGAAAATGGGTATTAGGAATGCTCATTTTACTGGGCAGAGCTAGGGGAACACACACACATACCCAGGCACTTACATTTACATTTATATCTATACTAGAGGCCCGGTGCACGAAATTCGTGCAAGGGGCTCAGCCCTTGCGGCGCCACCTGCCTCGGCCCTCACAGCCCTATGGCCCCAAAGTTTCCCCAAGGCACCTGCCCACTGGTTGTTACAGAAGGTCGTTCTGCCATCCAGTATAATTAGCATATTAATTCTTTATTATATAGGATCTAGCTACATAGACTGAAAACCATGAGTTTCAGTCCACCAATACATCCAACTCCAATCCATCATCACAAGAGGCTTATTCTAGTTTTCTCATTTTCCCTTCTCTGACAATAAATTTGAAATCACTAGTTCTAATCATTCTTTTTTTTTAAGTAGGATTCTTAGGAACAGGAAAGTAACTCCATACACTGCAATTTTCTAAGGCTGGAGATTTAGGGCCTGCCTAAATCAATTAAATAGTATTTTTAAAATATCTTTATTGTTGAAAGTATTACAAATGTCCCCTTTTTCTCCCATTGACCCCTATTGCCCACTCCAACCTCCCACCCTAGGCCTCCACCACCCTATTGTTTGTGTCCATGAGTTATGCTTATGTGATCTCTTCCCACCCACCTACCCACCCCCACCTTTCCTCTGAGATTTCACAGTCTGTTCCATGCTTCTATGTCTACGGATCTATTTTGTTCAACAGTTCATTTTGTTCATTAGATTTTACATATAAGTGATATCATGTGATACTTGTCTTTCTCTGACTGGCTTATTTTGCTTAGCATAATACTCTCCAGGTCTCTCCATGTTCTCTTAAAAGGTAAGAAATCCTTCTCTTTTACTGCTGCATAGTATTCCATGGTATAAATGTACCACAGATTTTTTTATCCACTCATCTACTGATGGGCACTTGGGCTGTTTTCAGATTTTAGCTGTTGTAAATTGTGCTGCTATGGACATAGGAGTACATACATTCTTTCTGATTGGTGTTTTGGGATTCTTAGGATGTATTCCTAGAAGTGGATCACTGAGTCAAATGGCAGTCCCGTATTTACTTTTTGGTCACTCTCCTATAGATTTCCAATTTCCTGTCTCTACTCTACTCTCTACCCTAGAGGAAAGCCCTCCTCCACCTGCCTGGGCTTCAACCTCCAGGCCAGGACAAATTGTCTCACTCCGGGGAGACACTTTCTTCCCACTGCCGGAGCTCTGACACTCAGTGACGAACAGCTCCCTCCCATTTGAGACCCACCATCATACTCCAGCTCTGAGCTCCCTCTCTAGGCTGCCCACTCTCTACTGTCAGAACAGGTGGCTACCTGCTTTAGCTCACATAATGGCATTAGGTTTGAGTTGTTCAGCACAGGAAGAGTAGAAAGAAGGGAGACCTGGTAAGTAATTTTAAGTAGCAGGAGAAATAAGGAACATAGGAATTTCAATTCTAATTTGCTTGCCCTTCAAACAACTCCCTGGTATTTCTACACTTGTAGAAGCTAAAGAGCCTCAGTTGGGTTAATCTAGTGAAGCATGAAATAGCCATATGCCTTAATGGGCTTAATGGCTAATTTCAGGAACAGCAAAATACTCCTTAGATTTTTCTTAAAGGGGTGTTCAAATTGAAGAGGCTCACTCAATGCATTAGTTACTTAAGTTAGCTCCAATATTTTTCTTGAGTAATACTTCAATGAATATTCTTGTAAGGAAAATCTAGGATAAAGTCCTAGAAATGAAATAAATTGCTGGTTCTAACAGTGAATGTTTAAAAAAATATCTATATATGTCTATGTCTATATCTATATCTATATCTGTATCTATATCTAACCCTAAAATATATCAGTTTTACTATAAAATATATAAAAAGCTAAGCAAGTAAAGAACCACGTCATAACAGAGAATTATATACCTATATATTTATATATCACATTTAAATATATTTATTCAGCACACATAGAACTGCCTCACACAGACTAGACCAGTGATGGCAAACCTTTTGAGCTCGGCGTGTCAGCATTTTGAAAAACCCTAACTTAACTCTGGTGCCATGTCACATATAGAAATTTTTTGATATTTGCAACCATAGTAAAACAAAGATTTATATTTTTGATATTTATTTTATATTTTTAAATGCCATTTAACAAAGAAAAATCAACCAAAAAAATGAGTTTGCGTGTCACCTCTGACACAATTGTCATAGGTTCGCCATCACTGGACTAGACACCCAATACATTTGTATATGTGTGTGTGTGTATACATATATATATATGACATTTTGTATATGTCATGTGTGATGGTATACATGCTTTGCAGACTCCGTCAGTGTTTAGTCCACATACCCTCTGATCCCTATGCCAATTTTGGCTCATTGGCTTCCAATGAGCCTTTCCTTCTGGCAACAATCACATTCTCTGGCACAGGACTGCCCTCAGCTAACTGGGTGCTGCTTTGCCTGTGTGTTGGGAGATTATGGATGCCTGGGTTTGTGACCTCCCTGAAAGCAAGCCTGCAACTAACGAGTGAGGGGATGGGAGGCAGAACATTTCCAGTCCCCTTGTGTTTGGTCGTGATGACTCAATGCCTTGAACGTGGTGCTAGAGCTCCCTACAGGATTGCCCTGAAGTGACCCTTGGTGACTGCTCAGTACTGCACCCATGGTTGAACTTTTCCCCTTCCAGACCCCAGTTCCCTATTCCACCAGTCGTTTTTCCTTAAAGCATTTTCATATGAATCTTTAGCTCTGTGTCTGCTTGTGGGAGATCATTTCAGGCTGCTTTTGAACCTACTTTTTTCACATAAAATATTCCCTTGGAAATAGGTTAAGATATTTAGTGCAAACTAGTCAGTCATAAAAATGTAGCACATTTAAAAGTTGGAAACTATTGGATGATATTAATTTTAGTTTTAGATATTCAGTGAACATCTTTATATCCAAAACTTGGTGTTTTTATAATTTCACTAGCATGTTTCTAGACATAAAATGTTGAGGCCAAAGGATGATACTATTCAATTGTCTTTGATGTATAGTTTCCTCCATTAATATAAGAACTAGAGGCCCAGTGCACAAAATCATGCACAGGTAGGGCTTCTAGGCCTAGCATGCAATCAGGGCCATCTTCTGCCTGCTTGACAGTCCCCAGTCCCACCCCGCCGCCGCCACCCACCTGGGTTCCCTGTGGTTTCCCATTTGCAGGCCAGGGGGGAGGGACTGAGAGGTGGTCAATGCACCTCATAGCAATTGTTTGAGCAGTCATTCTGGTCATTACACTTTTATGGTTACTGGGCTTTTATTATATAGGATAATTGTTTAGTTGTGTATAAAAATTCCAAGATGCTCACAATGTCATCACAATAGGTGTTCTCATGTTAAAAATATTCACAATTTTTAAGTATGACATAGTATCTTATTATTGGACTTCTTTTATTATGTTATATATTTTTTGGCCACTTTTCTATTTTCTCCTACTGTTATTTAGATAATTGTTGCTTATTTTCCATCTTTTCATTGATTTTAAAGAGCTTTAAATTTATTAAAATAATTAATTCAATGTCCCTTGTATATAATGTAGATATTTTTACTTGCTTCTTAATGGTTTTCTCTACAACAAGAGACATAGATAAGGGAGTTAAATTTTTTAAATAGTGAAGTCTATCAACCTTGAGTGGTGCTTAAATAATCTCCCCATCAAAACGGTATATAAATATTAACTCATATATTTTTCAGATAGTTTTATAATTATTTTGGTATAGAGATGATATAAGTATCTCCTTGCTCCCCCAAATGGCCTAGTTTTTATGTCTGTTTATAATCTATCCTTTTCTTATTAATTTGAAATGACACTTTTATCATATACTAAATCATAAACATACTCAAAGCTATTCCTGAATAATCCAGGGTCTTATCTAGTCCAGGTTTTAATTATTGCATATTTATAATATCTTTTGACATTTTATAGGGCATGTGTCCCATTAATCTGTTTTTCTTCTTTTATGTGTATTGTTTCAGAAGAACTTTAGAATCATATCATATATTTTAGAAAAAAATAACAATGGTATTTTTATTGACATTGTGGGAAATGTATATGTTTTAGTAGGAAATAAATTGGTATTTTTATTTTAATATTCTTTTATACCTTTAGTAAATTCTCATTCGAGAAAAATGTACTATAATGTCACACAATATTGGTCAAACATGTTGATGCTAGCATTGTTGCTATTTTATTTTTGTTATACTTTAAATTAGCCTTTTTTTTGCTAAATACTCTTTTACTTATTGTTGTTATATAGAAAAACTACTTATTATATGTATATAAATTTTTAACTGGTATCCTTATTAAACTCCCACATTCTCTTAATTTTTTAAAAATTTTTAATTGATTTCAGAGAAGAAGGGAAAGGGAGCAAGAGATAGAAACATCAATGATGAGAGAGAATCATTGATTGGCTGCCTCCTGCATGCCACCTACTGGAGATTGAGCCTGCAACCCGGGCATGTGCCCTTGAGTGGAATCGAACCTGGGATCCTTCAGTCCGCAGGTTGATGCTCTATCCATTGAGCTAAACCATCTAGGGCTTAATTTGTTTCTTCAACCAACATTACTGTAACATAAGATGGGAAATTTGATCCAGATGTAGACTGATCACACTATTTATTTATTTATTTATTTATTTTTCAATGTGTTCTTATTGATTTTTAGAGAGAAAGGAAGGAAAAGGGATATAGAGATAGAAACATGGACCAGGAATCAATTGATCAGCCACTGAGCCACACCAGCTAAGCCGAGACTGATCACATTACTGATGTTCAAATGAACCAATTAAATGGCCTAATGCTGAAATTTATTTTTACATTTTTGCCATTAATAAAACTGAAAATGGGACTTAGCCAAAGATAAACAGTTATGATATTTCTTTTACAAAAATAGGAACCAGGTTTATCGTTTCAATATTATATACTCTGATACTTCTGTTGGAAGACAGAGCCTGCTCTTAGAATCATGCTTCCATATTTACCTTATTCACTCATTCCCTCCTTGATTACTGCATTGTATAGCTTCTCAAAGCAAAAAAAAAAAGTCCACGTTTGATTTCGCAGTAAAACCCTTATGTTTCCATTTTGCTTTAATTTAAAGTAGACAGATGCATATAAGAATATAAGAGGAAGAGAGTTAGTAAATAACAGTGCCAACAGATGACTGGTAAGAATTTCAAAAAACTAAAAATTGTAAGCTTCCTGAAAAAACACTAATACGCATTTATCTCAACCAGGCCGCTTTGTGATTAGAGATGGGATATTGTTCAACTTGAACTTCTGCCATTAGTAGGGAAGAGTGAAATCTTTTGAGATAGAATTATATTGTTTCTCGTCTAAATTGCTACTGAATAAATTGTCTGTGAATGAATTCAGTTCTCATCCCCATCCTGAAACTTCTATGGACTATGCTGATTTGTCAGCAGATGAATTACTGGTTCTATTTGACTTTGAAGTATATCACAAGTTTCTCTCTATTGCTTGGGATGGAAATGGCTGCAATATATTTTCTGCATTTTTTTTTTTTACATAGGGCATTTTATTTTGTAAACAAACTATTATTGTAGATGTAGTTAGTTATTCATTTCTGTCTCTTTGATATTGGAATCATAGATGGGAGTAGAAGCCACAGCCCTAGGAAGCTGCATCTTTCCGCCTAAACCAGCTCCTGGCAGAAATTTCTATTACTACAACTGAATGAGATTACGCACCACATTGAATTTGTATTTAGATAACCTTGTCACTTTCCATTACCTACTTCTAAACAGTTATGAATAAGTAAAAGCCCCCACTGTCCTTCACGGATTTATGCCAATGTCAGGAAAATAAACACCGAATTGTGCCATTATCGCATTGCCTTTGGTAGTTCACATATTCTAGTTAAAGAAGATTGATAAGCTAGTCTCAGATTATTTTGTAGGATCAAAAATGATCACTAAGGCTTCTCTGTGGTCATGCAGCTTAGAGTCCATTCCTCTAATCAATTTGGACTCAAGATCTGAAAACTCCATTCTCCCAAACAAAACTATGCTCTTCTTAACTGCTTAGTGGGGGTGCTGGTGCGCAGTACAGGAGTCTTCCGCAGGCAGGGCGGTTGTGTGACAGACATGGAGGCTGTGGGCAGAGCTAAAGCTTACGTTATGGCCATGGACTTGAGTATCAAATAGCAATTACAATGATCAGTCATAGCACTCTTCTAATAAGCTCAGGATTATGCTTTGAAAAATCACCCTTCTGGCAGCCTACATAATAGATATAATAATCACAACAATTCTCTCTGAATATTACGAATGACCATATTATCTCCAAAAACAATTTTAAAGTAAGACAGTAGTTTTTTTATTGTTTGTTTGTGTTTTGTTGTTGTTGTTGTTTTTTTTTTTTTAGCATGCTAGCTAGATCAGAGGTTGTCAATCTACAGCCTAAGGTCAAACCCCAATGTTTATCTGTATGACCCATAAGCTACAAGTGGTTTGTACATTTTTAAATGGTTGGAAATATCAAAAGAAGAGAAACATTTCAATGTACATGAAATTTCTATGAAATTCAAATTCCACTGTCCACAACGAAAGTGCTATGGGCACTCAGCCATGCTCATTTGCCTGTGTATTGTCTAAGGCTGCCTTCAGGCTATGCTACACACTCAGAGGATTCTGAGTGGCCGCTGGATCAGTCTAAATAAAGAACACGCGCTGCAATTGTCCCCATCACAGCCTTGCCAAAAGGCACCACCTATCACCACTGTCTGTGTCTCCATGATGAGTTGAACCACAGGCTGTGCCAGCTGGGTGGCTAATTAATCACGGGGGTCCCTTTGTGTTCTGACAACTCAGAAAATGTCACCAGGTGCTGCTACCTCGCGCCCCACGTGTCCCCCAGGGGAACTATCTCTGCTGCGGGGGAGGAGTTAATAGTGGCTGTTATCATCAGAAACTGTCTGTAAGCCCTTTTTCTCATGACCGAAACATTTGTTACCAGCAATGAAGAGTATATAAGGTCAGGATCCGCACAGTGGTCCCTGCCCCCTTCTGTGTGGGAATACATTCCCAGACCCCCAGTGGATGCCTGAAATGGCAAATGGTACCAAATCTATGCACCAATGATAAGGTTAATTTATAAATGAGGCACAATAAGACACTGGTAACAGTAACTAACAACAAAATAGAACAATTATAATGATACTGGAGACCCAGTGCATAAATTCGTGCACCTTGAAAGGAACTGTGGGCCGGGAACTGCAGCTCCATGCCCCTGCCTGGCCCTTCCCACTGTGGCCCCGGTCCCCTGTCTGTCGGCAGTCCCACTCCTGCTGCCCCCACTCCCATGTGCTGACGGTGCCGGCCCTGCTTGCATCCACTGATGGCATGGAGCAATCGGGGCCAGCATCAGCAGCAAGTGCAAGTGGGGTTGGCACCCGTCAGAGGGTGCGAGTGGTGGCTGCTGCCCCAATCGCCCCTCCGGAGCAGGGGGAGGTGGGGAAACCCTCAGGGGCGATTGGGGCAGCAGCCGCTGCTCACACCCGCTGATAGCACTGAGTGATTGGGCCCATCCTGGGCGTTGGCAGTGGGTGGGAGTGGGGTCAGCAGCAGGTGTGAGCACCAGGTGGGACCGTGGTGCAAAGAATTTTCAGTAACCACCAGAAGCTCACTCTGAGGACAGCAACCTGCGCCCCACCTTGGTCTGGCGCCCCTGCTCACCTGCTCCACCATCCCGCCAGAGCCGATGCTTGCCATGTTCTGCACGCACCCCTGGTGGTCAGCGCACGTCATAGTGACCAGTTGTTCAGTTGTTCCGTTGTTTGGTCTATTTGTGTATTAGCGTTTTATATATATAGATACTGTAATAAAAGTTATATAAATATGGTCTCTCTTATTGTATTGTACTCATCCTTCTTCATCTTTTGATGATGTGAGATGATAAAATGCCTTATTAAGTTGATAACTTTCACCCTTTCAATTAAAAGAAGTATTTAAGCCTGGCTGGCCTTGGCTCAGTGGTTGAAGGTCGACCTATGAACCAGGAGGTCACGGTTTGATTCCTGGTCAAGGCACATGCCTGGGTTGTCGGCTTGATCCCCAGTGTGGGGAGTGCAGGAGACAGTCAATCAATGATTCTCATCATTGCTGTTTCTATCTCTCCCTCTTCCTTTCTCTCTGAAATCAATAAAAATATATTTTAAAAAATAAAAGAAGCATTTAAGGGCTTCTCTTTGGCATATCAGAATTGCCAGCATCACTATTCTTGCACTTTGGGCCATTATTAAGTAAAATAAGGGTTACTTGAACACAAGCACTTTGATATCTGGACAGTTTTCTGCTAACAGAGATGTTTACTAAGGGAATGAAGGAGGGAAGCATATACAGTGTAGATTCACTGGACAAAGGATGAATCATGTCACAGGAGGAACAGAGCACGACAGGGCAAGATTTCATGAAGCTACTCAGAATAGCACACAATTTAAAACTTAGGAATTGTTTTTATTTCTGGAATTTTCCATTTAATATTTTCAAACCATGATTGAATGTGCACAACTGAAACCTCTGAAAGTAAAACCATAGAAAGGAAACTGCAGATAAGGGCTTACTACTGTGTTTGCATCTGCTTCAGAAAGTAGGTGCTCTGACTCACAAATCTTTCCTCGGATTTGCAGGTGCCTCGCATGAAAGGTTAACATGGGGTCTTGGGCAGGCTAAATAGCTATCTCAGAGGGTGGATAAAGAAAATTTGAATTTATTTAAGGAAAGGGGATGGGGGATGGGATGTCCAAAGGGAAGGGATGCATAGCATGGAGCCAAGGGGACATTGGGTCAAAGATGGCAGCCCCCAGGTGCTGGAGTTTCATTCTTTTTTTTTTTTGCAAATATATTTTTATTTATTTATTTATTTATTTTTTAATTGCTTAAAGTATTACAAAGGGTATTACATATGTGTCTTTTTTTTCCCCCCGCCCTTGACTATCCCCTGGCCTCCCCCACCCCCCAGCGTCCCATGTCCATTGGTTATGCATATATGCATGCATACAAGTCCTTCGGCTGATCTCTTATACCCCTCCCTCCTGCCCCCCAACCCTCCCCGGCCTTCCCGCTGCAGTTTGACAATCTGTTTGAGGCAGCTCTGCCTCTGTATCTATTACTGTTCAAAAGTTTATAATGGTCTCTATTATCCATGAATGAGTGAGATCATGTGGTATTTTTCCTTCATTGACTGGCTTATTTCACTTAGCATAATGCTCTCCAGTTCCATCCATGCCGTTGCAAATGGTAGGAGTTCCTTCTTTTTTACAGCAGCATAGTATTCCATCATGTAGATGTACCACAGTTTTCTAATCCATTCATCTACTGATGGGCACTTAGGCTGTTTCCAGATCTTAGCTATGGTGAATTGTGCTGCTATGAACATATGGGTGCATATATCCTTTCTGATTGGTGTTTCTGGTTTCCTGGGATATATTCCTAGAAGTGGGATCACAGGGTCAAATGGTAGTTCCATTTGTAGTTTTTTGAGGAAATGGAGTTTCATTCTTATCTGCAGTCACTGGCAGGGGCTTTGTGGTCAGTGGGTTTGGGGCCTGAGGTGGTGGGCTTGGAATGCAGGTGTCTTTCAGGCAGTTTCAATTCCTTATTTGGTCTGACTCCTAGTGTTCAGCAAGCTTTTCCTGGTCATTTGTTCTCCGGTGGCAGGAAGCTTACAAATGGCCATTAAATATTGTATTGCCCTGTAGTTCTAACATTGCAAGCATACATCTCATGCTGGTTTAGTCATTGCACAGGTACAGTGAATCTTGGTCCAGTGCTCATCCCATTGACACATTCAGCTAGTCTTAGGTTCATTCTCCATCTCACCTAAACACATAGGCTGGTTTAAGGGGAATTAAGTTGGACAGAGATAAACATATGCCTGGGCTGTGACACACTGTGATATTGTGATTTATAAGATACCTATTTGCTCTTTATCCTATTTCTGGTACAAAGCTTCTAAAACTCTTAGAATTTCCTAAGCCATGAGAGAGATAAAGGTGTTTTTGTTATGCTAATGAGGCAAATTTTGGAAAGCACCTAAGGATGGGGCTGGTTGCCAGGGAAATCAACCATGAATACAGGTTTTTCCTTAGAGATAGGGAATGGAGGTTGAATTAATCTCCAATGGCCTTTGAGTTAATGTATCATACCTATGAATGAAGCCTCCTTACGTATCCAAAGGACTGGATTAGGGGAGCTTCCTGTTGATGAACATTAGGAGACATGGGGAGGATGGGGAGCTCAGAGAGCATGGAAGCTCTGTGCCCTTTCTCCGAGCCTTACCCTATGCATCGTTTTTTTCCTGGCTCTTCCTGAGGTGTAGCCCTTCATAATAAAATGTTCTTTAATCTATCTATAATAAAATGGCGATCTAGTAAGGAAAATGTTTCTCTGAGTACTGTGAGCTGCTATAGCAAATTAATTGAACCCAAGGAGGGGTTGTTGGAATCTCCAATTCATAGCCAGATGGTCAAAAGCACAGGTGATGACATGAGCTTGGGATTGGCACCTGAAGTGGAGGGCAGTTTTGTGGAACTGAGCCCCGAACCTGTGGAATCTAATGCTATCTCCAGATAAAGAGTGTCAGAATTGAGTGGAATTGTAGGGCTCCCAGCTGGTATCTCCAAGAATTGATTGGTGGTTTAGAGGACTCCCACCTCCACACATTGGACTTCGGTGATCAGAACCACCTTGAATTACACAGTAATCCCTGAGAAACAACTCCTGGGTTCTCCACACTTGAGGTGTAGATGACAAGATCACAACACACAAAAATTCATGGGGAAAATTAAAAAAGAGCATTTCCATTTCTTTTCCTCTGTTGACTATCAAATTCTTGGCAGTGCTGATGCTCCTATTTTGATAGATTCCATGTCTATTTAAAATTTTCTAAACTTCAGATAAGAGACAAAACATTAGAAAATCATCCAGAAGTAACCCCCCTAGCCCTTACCCCAGACACACATCTTGCCAAGCCGGAGCAAAAGAGGAGCTCTGTGGGACCCACACAGCCTCAGCTTGATTTTCATGGTAGAGAGCTCTAGACTGCCAAGGAAGTCCCTTTGTTTTGTTACTACATCTCCCTCCCACTATTGTCCCCCTCACTTTTGCAGTCCTAAAATAACAGGGGTAAGCGTAGTCCCTTTTCCATTGCATGACATATGAGCATACAGAAGGCAGTTATTATGGTTCTCACAGCTTCCACTTCCAAGATAGGCATTCCTCCTTCCTTCAGCTCTTCCTAGCAAAGCCCCCTTTTCAGATGCTTCTGCAGCTGGACCGCCCCCCTTTGGACACATTGCAGTGTGTCAGATTTAGTATGGACTGCTCAGAACAGCAATCCCTTGTACACTGATTAGGCCAGGGTTCTTTAGAGAGACCATTGAATATCTTGCTTAATTACACACCTTTCAGCACCTGGGTTATTTATTTATTTATTTTTTTTGGCAAAACATTAAAAATGAACACAAAGATCAGTCAAGCTGGTGCCTTTTTGGCACAGAATTTTTCTCTTGAGCTCTTTGTTAATTTATAGAGGAACCTGTAAGGACTCTGAACTCATTATTTCACGAAAACATGGCACAAAGTACCCTTCCAGGTGAAAACAAAATCCTTCTTTTCAAGCTGCCTTAACCGTGTGGTACATTTTGTGTACGGAGATAGATTAAAGAACTGAAATTAGTTCACAATGCTTAGAATGGAAGAGGCAAACACTGGCAAATGCAACCAGATTATGATGTACTGATTTCTAGAAAAGTTACTATGGAGGTTTACAGGGATTAACACTCCACTGAATTTATTAAGCATCCTTATTTTGAGCTGGGAAATGACAAACAGCCACCACTTTGTTATTTCTAAACTGATCCCAATTTGAAAAATATTGTAAATACCACCAAAGAAAAGAACCTAATATTTAAAACAGAATAAGAGAAGTTAAAAATGCACATGGGAAATTATAAGGTGAAGTTTAGCCTGGATAATTCCAGTTAATAGATCTAGGAACCAGCAATCCAGATCAGAGTTGATCAGGAGGGGAAATGCTTAGAGAGCCATGAGCAATTGTGCTGGAAAAGACCCCTTAGATTGCACAATAGATAGGAGTTTGCAATTGGAGAGCTGGCAAATCCGGTGTGACTTCAGCTATAACCAAGGAATTATTATGCCCTGAGGTATAATCTTTCCGTCTGTCATACCAATGAAGCGGGAGAATTCTAAGTAGACAGAAATAAACTCTACGACGTTCAGTGTGCCTCAATGTCATAAAGATGTGATAAAATTTGAGGGATTCAAGAACTTGAATATCAGAGGAAGAATTCACGTAGAAAGTATGTTCAAGGAATGGAGTCTACATGAATATTCTAGCCTCATACTTTATGTGCAATGAAAAAAGTAGTGAGAATATTTTTCAGGGGATGTTTCTCCAAGAGCACAATATTATGCGAATTATTTAATTGCATGCAAATGATAGATTCAGACTCAGAGCATAAGTGATTTGCATTCCTATCTCTAGATATGAGTCGACCACTTGAAAATACCAGAAAGATGTAAACAGGAAGGAGGGAAGTGCGTTGATTCTGTGTATAGGAAGAATCAGAGCTTGAAATTCAAAAATGGCCTCATATTGAGAATGCATGTGTTTCAAGATAAGTGGTTTAAGCATTCTGCATTATTTCAAGTAAATAGCAGATTATTCCTGTTTTCTTTAATATCACTAGGCACATTTTGCAAGACAGATGGCCTTAATGGCCCGCAACACCAATATTCTAAATTCCCTGCCCAACTGTAACAATAATGTCCTTTCAAATTTTAATAACACCTGTCACCCAGGGGACTCATGACCCTTCTTGAGTTTCATTATATGCAACATTTCATTAGCTTGGTTGTCTGTTTTGTTACTCTCTGCAAGGGAAGAACCATATTAGGGGTGTGCAAATTGGCTGATATTATGATTTAAATTAGTTAATTTTAAAAAAAATTTGTGTAATAATTGGACTCACAATTCCCTACATATTGATTCATAGTGTAATTACTATATTTTAATTTTTACTGAATTGTACCTTGACAATGTATTTAAAGAAGTTGAACTCTAAATGTGCTTTACTCTTTAAACATAAGCAAAAAGTAATGTCTTCTTATATAATCACTAGAGGCCTAATGCACGAAATTTGTGCAAGTATAGGCCTTCCTTTCCCCGTTGCCGGCACTGGCTTCCCTCTGGCACCCGGGACCCGGGCTTCCCTCCGGCTGCCAGCATTCACCGGGGACCTGGGCTTCCCTCGAAGCCACAGCTTCATCCGGAAGGTCATCCAGAAGGATGTCCGGGTCTAATTAGCATATTACGCTTTTATTATTATAGATAATGGACATGGAATTTTTCTCATAAACTCTGTTAATTTACAGAGTAATCTAAAAGGACTTTAAACTTACTCTTTTATTATTTCATGAAAACATGGTTATCTCCATGGACTGTTATCTTTTGGAATTGAGAGCCAAAGGGAAAAGGGCTACTTAGATTACTCGCTTGGAGTTATTTGATGGGCTGCAGGACTCTGACTTCACTGAACAAAAATATTACTCCTGAAGGATACAGAGGGCAATTTCGTGTTCACACCACCACTACCTTTCATTACCTGTACTTTTCCTCTTCCCCTGTCATCTCCTACAGCCTACATCACCCTTCCTCCAAACACTCCAAGGTTTATTCCTTCTTGTGTTTAGGATAGCCCATCATTGGAGAATGAATATAATATTACTGGTTAGTGTTTGCTTTCAACAGAACAAACACCCACTCATTTTCCATTGATATGAATAATATTAAGTTCTCAGAGCCTTAAATGTTCACGTGTTGTGTGATTTATCTAAGGTATTTAACCAACTGGTCGAACCAGTCACTTCATTGAAAGCATAAATAGTGACCTTCAGGCTTTGATTGCTTTTGTCACTTTTTCACATGCAGTTTGGTGAATTGAATGTTGATTGGACAAGGTTTTTGGCAGCCTGGACTAGATTTTTTTTCCTTAAGAGTTCCACAATAATAGCAACCGACCAACCAACCGAACAAACAACAACAGGAAGAGTAGCAGACATGTGCATGCCGTTCCCATGCCAGGAATAGTGAACGAGCACTCTGCCCATTTTAATTTAGGGGAATTCTAAAATGGGAATGGTAAGTTACTAGTACAGAGAACTTCAGAAACATACCCAAGGCATGTAGACACTCCATGGAGACAGTGGTATTCTTTTTTAAAATCTATTTTATTGATTGTTTTGTTTTTTTTTTTACACAGAGAGGAAGGGAGAGGGATAGAGAGTTAGAAACATCGATGAGAGAGAAACATCGATCAGCTGCCTCCTGCACACTCCCCACTGGGGATGTGCCCGCAACCAACGTACATGCCCTTGACCAGCATTGAACTGGGGACCCTTCGGTCCGCGCAGGCCGATGCTCCATCCAGTGAGCCAAACTGGTCAGGGCCCAGTGGTATTCTTAATGCCGTGTTACGTCAACCATGGAAAAAACATTAACCTAGGCGACCCAAATGGCTGCACAGTTCTCGGGACCCAGTGCAAAACAAAAGGAGTGGCCCCTTGTTTAAAAGAGATTAATAATTTCATGGCGGTAACAGCACAGCATAAAACCAAGTGCCAGGTCCTGCTAAGCAGTGGCTCCGGGCTACTGCTTCTGTCACCCCACAGAGCCACCTCTGCTTGTAGGCCTCCGCGTCCTTGTTAGAAATGGAAGTGTCGACCTGTAGTGAGGCAGTGTGTTTTTCATTGGTTCTGTGATGGTCAGCACTCCCTCGCCAGAGCCCCATGTCTGTCATTGATGGGAGAAAGGCATCCGTGTTTCCTCAATCAACTGTACAACCAGAAGTCACTTAAGTCAAGGACAAAATGGAGGTGGTCAGTGCAGGCTCATGAAAGAAACGTAACCTAACTTTACAGGAATTTACAGTTCTCAGAAACCAGTAGAGGACACCCGCCAATTCCCAGACACCAAGTCTGTTCACACCATATCTGCTCTCCTGACTGAGATGCCCTGATCCACAAAAGAGAAAAGACCACTTAGCAATCAATCAGCTGAAAAAGCCCTCACCTGAGGATATGTTTATTGATTTTAGAGAGAGAGGGAGAAAAACATGGATGTGTATTTATCCTATAGAAATCTCTTAGTCTATGAGCAACTTGAAATTTATTATTTCTGTAGCCTTAAGTAACTGGGTTGCAGGTTGAAAGCCTTGCAATAAATGTATCTTTAAATGCATTTTTCTGCTTTGTTTATTTTGTAGCAGTTTGGTTGTTGTTGTTGTTTTAAAAAGCTTACAATAATAATAATGATAATAAATCTCTACCTTATCCAGAAACACCCTTTTCCTGGAGACAACACTTTTTTTAAGCTAGTGTTTTTTAATTTGTTGACACTATAAAAATGTCCTCCATTTTCCTCGTCTTTGCCCACCTCCACTCAGCCCCCATTCCTCCCTTGGCCTTCACCATACTGTTGTCTGTGTCCATGGGCTATGCATATATGTTCTTTGGCTAACCTCTTCACTTTCTTTTATTCAGTCCTCCCCATCCCCACAGACTTTGGCTTTTGACTCAACAAATACTTGACTAGCTTTATTCATTTAGATAAAATTTGGTTACATGGTTATATTATATCTTGTATCCATATGCAATCCCCCAAATTGCCATGGTTGATCCTTTCATTGTGTGCACGCACACACACATACCCCTATGCATTTTTCTTAATGTATGTTGCCACTATCATAATGAGTCTCCCTAAGCATGAAGATCTACACCTTTCTGAGTAAGTTGAGACTCATGAATTAGCTATGCTGGTAGATCATTTATAGAAGCTTATAAATCATTTATTCCAGAGCTTCCAATGGTTTATCTTTTCAGGAACACTAGTGACAGAAAGCTGGTTGTTTTCATAGTTATTTCTTAATTTTTACAAATAAAAAATATTTTTTCCTCATTTTGTATTTTTTGAGAAAAGAAATTTACAAATTCCCTCAGGAAAAATATCTCGTTTATTTATATTGGATAGTTGTGTTTGTGCCTGACATCCAATTCAGAGCTCATATGCAAGAAGTTAAAAATGACAACGGCTCCAGATTGTTTGCTATTGACTTCATTTCGCAGAACCATGAATTCTCCATCTGTCCCCTTAGACTAACACTTCAGGATACCTGCTATCAGTATAACCAAAAAAACTTACTGCACAGCTTCATTGCTACTGTCATCAGTGCTATTACAAGGAGTGTTATTTTATGCTAAAATTTCCTTGGATATTTTACTTTGTGTGCTAAGTAGTATTTAAATAATGCTTTATCTCTTATTCTGTTAAAGTAAAAAAATTATTGAGTATTTTACCAATTTTTTCTTCATCTGTGTTCCTCCCTACACCTATTTAAATCTACTCATGCTCATTCTGTGCTAGAAATGTTACTTACAGAAGTAGCTAATTTTAGTCAACAAACTTCAAGATATCCAAATACTCAAATTAGAATTAATTCCACAAAAGAATGTATTTGTGTCCTGGATGAGTATCTCAGTTGGTTCGAGCATTGTCCAGACATGCAAAGGTTTTGTGTTCAATTTCTGGTCAGGGCACATACAAGAATCAACCAATGAATGCATTAATAGGTGGGACAACAAATCATTGTTTCTCTCTCTCTCTTCCTCTAAAATCAGTAAAAAAATTTTTAAAAGAATGTATTTGAACAACAAACAAAATTCCCGAATGATTTAAACCTTGAGTTATTTTTATAATGACAAAAAATAATAGGTGAAACTTATTTCACCTTGATAATATACAGAATACATTTCAATGTAATACTGACAAAAGGATATCCTTATTACTGACTATGGCAGCCAGCCACCGAGACGGTCCCTCACAGAACACTCTTCCTCTCTCTCTGTCTCTCCCCCCCTACTCTTATTTTTCCTCTCACTCTCTTAGACCACCCAATCTGGTGGAAGCCAGCTGCCATGCTGTAAGTACACTCTGGCAGCCCAGGGTGAGACTTCCGTGGCAAGAAACAGAGGTCCTTGGCCAATGCTAGTGAGGAGCCAAGGCCTCTTCAGGACCGTGTGAGTGGGTTTAGCAGCACATCCTCAGCCCAGTGGAGACTTGAGAGGACTTCTGTCTCAGCTGACAGTTTGACTGCAACCTTCTGAGAGGGCCTGAGCCAGGCCACATGCTTAAACTGCTACTGAACTTAACCATGTGAGGAAACTCTGTGAGGAAACAAATGTTGTTTTGAGCTGCTAAGATTTAAGGGTAATTTGTTACATGGTAATATATAACTACAGTGACCCACTTGCTGGGGTCCAACAAGGTGTAGATGGAGTCGGCGAAGAAGGAATGACACGGAGACAGCGTTCAGTTGATCAGCAGCCTAGCCAGGATCTCTAGCCAAGTTCTGGTCAGGATCTCCAGCGAAGTTTTGGTTAGGATCTCCAGCCAGGTTCTGTGTCCATGTTCTCTTGCTAGGTTCTCCAGCCAGGTTCTCCAGGTTCTCCAGCCAGGTTCAGTCACCAGGTTCTAGTCAGGTTCTCTTGCCATGTTCTATCCAGGTTCTGTAGCCAGGTTCTGTCTCTAGGTTCTTCAGCCAGGTTCTCTCACTAGGTTCTGTCTCTAGGTTCTGTGGCCAGTTTCTGTCCAGGATCTCTTGCCATGTTCTCTCCAGCGAAGTTCTTCTGTCTCTAGGTTCTGTGTAGGTTCTGTGTCTAGGTTCTGTGTAGGTTCTGTGCCTAGGTTCTGTGTAGGTTCTGTGTCTAGGTTCTGTGTAGGTTCTGTGTCTAGGTTCTGTGTCTAGGTTCTGTGTCCTGTTGTCTTGTTACATCTGTATTTATACCAGTTGATTCCAATCCTATCAATCTCTATTCCAAAGGTTAGGGCATTTCTTATCTCCATTCCAGGGAGTAAAGATTATGTAGCTTAAGCATGATTGTTCGTAGTTAAAGTGATTAATTACCCTCCTGGCACTTAGTTAAGGGGTTTTATTCCCTCCCTAACTTCAGGGGATAATCCCTACCTGGGGAAACAACCTTTCTCAGAGAGGTGACCTTGGTTAAAACACATAGTGCCAAGAAGGTGAGCAAACATATTAAGAACAGTATGCCATATATGCCAGGTCCCTTGAAACAGCAAGGATGGACCAGCTCCCGGCACCCACTATTACTGTGAACAGGAAATAAAGAGAATAAAATCATATTCAGAGGTAACTGCCATAGTGTACAGTTTTCTGTTGTGTTCTTTATCGAGAGTTGTTTTTGTTTTTAGGAAATGGTTAAATCAAGAAGGAATAAATTGGCATAGAAATAATTGTATTGATGGCTTAGACACAATTTTCTCCACTACACCAAAGCTCACCTGCCATTTTTTTAAAGCCTCCTTTAATCTGGGCCTGTCCTACCCAGTTGACTATTTTCCACCACTTATTGGGACTAGCCAGACATCATTCTATCCTGGGAAGGCAATAAGTCTTCAGTGAGATCATGTCCTCAGTCCGTCATCCCACCATATAAAATCCCAACTCTCCTTCAAAGCACTGTTCCCATGTCATCCTGTTCATCTTACGGAGAGCCCCCCTACTTTGGGCTATGTTACTCAACTTTGCACCTATTGCAAATCTGGCTAGTTTATATACCTTTCATTTAAAATGTGATCATTTGATTTCTCTTTCAGAGGCTAGATTCTTAAAATACAAGGATTCCAAGAGCAGCTTGCTTAGCACTAAATATATTTCATTCACATGATTAAATTCTGGTGGGTTAAAAGATGCATTATGACCAAACAATAAACACATACTGAGTAGTGCTTTATGATTTACCATAGTGGTTCTCAACCTGTGGGGCGACCCCTTTGGCGGTCGAACGACCCTTTCACAGGGGTCACCTAAGACCATCCTGCATATCAGATATTTACATTACGATTCATAACAGTAGCAACATTACAGTTATGAAGTAGCAACGAAAATAATTTTATGGTTGGGTCACACCATGAGGAACTGTATTTAAAGGGCCAGAAGGTTGAGAACCACTGATTTACCAGTAACTTTCCTAAACATTATCTCATTACAACTCATTTAGCTAGGACAGTGTTATGGGCTGAATTGTGTACCCTTCTCCATTTATATGTTGAAACTTAACCCTCAGATTGTGACTGAATTTGGAGTCAGGCTCTTTAAAAAGATAATTAAGGTAAAATGAGATCATCTGGGTGGGCCTTAATCCAGCACAACTCACATCATAAGAGGAGAATCTCTAGACAGACACACACATGTGAGGACAGGGGAGAAGACCACCATCCACAAGGCAAGGAGAGAGGCTTCAGAGGGACACCTCAGTCTCAGATTCTCTCCTCCTGAAAAGGGCTTTGTTGTTGAAGCCCTTGTTGCCCTGGCAAATGAACACAGACATTTCCATCGATGCGAGGCCATGAGGTAAATAACTCCCTACTTACTGAGGAGCATGTACACCTGAGACCCCAGTCCAGAACTCCGAACTCCGTATGAGCCGTGGGTATGTACGCACTTTGACCTTTATGAATAGAAGTTTATTGAGTGTGTTTCATCTTTATTTTCTTTTCTTGACTTTAGGTTAACAGGTTTACCTTACAAGTCTTTTAGAGTAAAGTTGATCAAGTCAATGAGGCCCAACCATAAAACCTTACTACTTGCTTTGTTCATAATGAAATGAACTCAGATTTAAAATAAGCATACGCTGTAGTGCTCAGTTACCTTCGAGGGCAGCAGAGTTGAACAAAAAATTCACTGCATGCATGCTTTTCGTGTGAAAATGTATATGTAACATTTTTAACATCTTCCACAAAGCTCCTAATTCTAACCGCTATTCCAGTGCAGATTTATAAAAAGCAATCTATGTGGAACATTAGGAAGATGACAAGGTTATTGAAGATTAAGTGGCATGTATAATGTCTGGTATTTGCTTTCAATGTGTGTGTGTAGGGGTCAGATGAAGTAATACTGGAGAATGTTAATAATAGTTCAAAGTGAATGAGTACATGGACTTTGTTTAACTGTTGTGTATTGTTTGTGTAGGCAGATATGGGGAGACAGAGATATAAAGATATAGAGAAGCAGAAATAGAGCTAGAGAGCAAAAATAGGAAGCCATATGATTAGGCAGCCAGGGGCTACCTGTTAAATAGGAGAGTGGACTTGGGACTTGAGGCAGGGACAGCCTCTCGCACTAACTTTCAAGCCACTGTGGAATGTCTGCAGCATAGTAAGGAAGAGCCCCCTCTGTTTTAAAAGGCTAAGAAAGGGGCCAGAAACTCTGTTCCACTTGACCTACAACTGATGGCGAATGGTGTTATTTTTTTTTATCGTGGGAGCAGCTGATTCTTTTCCTATTATCAGCTTGCAAAGAATATCTTCTCTCTCATTCATTCGTGAATTCATTTATTTTTTAAAAATGTATTCAACCACTAGTATTGCCAGGCACTAAGGCCACAACAATAACCTGGATATTATGAGTTATTAAGGTGTTTCTCATCTAGTGAGATGCACAAGGAAATACACAATTTCTACACAAAATAATTTGTGGAGAAATTACTTTCTGCTGAACTTGGAATAAGATAAGAGGAAATCCTTACACTACAAGCGCAGTTGTATCAGTGATCTATGCCATAACAATACTGAGTAATAACTGACTCTGAAATGTAAGGACTTAAAATAATTATCATGCATTTAGCTCATGACCGGACAGGTTGGTGATTTAGGTGGGACTCAGCTGGGTGTTTTTTCTGGTCTCAGGTTGCCTAGCTCATGTGTGAAGTCAAATGCCTGTGGCCGATCCAGGATGGCCTCAGCTGAATCCACTCCACATGTATCCAGTAGGCTGGCCTGGGCACAGGCTCCTGGTGGTGGCAGAACTTAGCAAGAATCAACACACTGAGCTTTTCAAACCCCTGCTTGCATCACTTGGCTAAACATCATTAGCCAAAAAAGTCATGTGGACAAACCAAACATGGGGGTACAGCAAACTGGCTACCACAGTGGTTCTCTCATTGGCTCCCAGAGTAGAGAAAGATATTCAATCAAGGTATTCATTCACTGGATGGGTACTTTTTAATATCCCAGTAAAGCAGCTACAGATCTAAGGAGCTGGGTGCTATTGCGTTATTCAGGACAGCCTATGACGTATCACTTAAGCTGCAGTGTCTCCCTGGGAGGTTCTAATAGTCTACTGTTTTGGGATGACTTCCCCTTTGCCACACAGCCCTCCCCAACATTGGGTTCAGCTGCACATCAGGTCAGGAGAAGCGGAGTTCCACTGTGCAGGTGGGGGTGGGGGCATGTCACAGCTTCCTAGGTTCTATTCACTAACTCAGCCTATAGCATCTTCAGATCGTGCAGGGGGCAGTACTTAAGGAACCCTGCCAACCTGGGAGAATTATACTAAGTCACAACCATTTCTCTATAACCAAGAAAAGAACACTGTCATGACAACGCCAAACTCAATGGGTATCCTAGAATGCAGGGAGCCCGTTAATGTCTGTAAATTCCATAATTAGCTTAAAGGAGACAGAATGAGAATTGGTGAAGATTCATTAATAGCAGATGAGCCTTTTGTCATCTAGGGGGAGGCTAAGTGATTAATCATCTCTAAAGAGATTGCTAAGGCAACAGCCCAATCCCCCCTAGAATCAAAACCACATCAGTGAAGGGAAATAGCATTTCAAGGAGTTGCAACTTATCCAGTAGGTGTAAATTACACATGGAAGCTGCATTACATATTTTGGATTCTTGAAATAAATTTGGTTTATTTTAGAGAGTTAACTATCCAATAAACCGAACTGAATTACCTAAATGAAAACATAGCTCTCACTCTCTCTCTCTCCCTCTCTCTCAACTTATCAGTGCATCGGGAAAAACGAATTCTCAATATATATCTACCAAAAGTATATAGTATAGTGGTTAAGACCACACTGTTTTTCAGTTGTGCACAATTTGGCAAGTTACTTTATCCCCCTGTGAGGGTTTACAAAATGATGATATTAATTAGACTTAAACAAAAGATTGTTGTGAAAATTAAGAGAGTTAACACTTGTAAAAAGCTTAGTGCAGTTCCTGAAACATTGCACTGGAAAGTATTGTAATCAAGAATCTTCTATTAATTTGGTGATTCTGAGGTTGAAATCCCCAACACTTAATTTAAGTAATGTTCATTAAGTGCAAAGAATTCTACCAGACTCTGGAGGGATATAAAAACCAAAGCAATGTTCACCCTGCTGTTAAGGAACTTACAAGCAAATGGAGACTTCAGTTACATATGAAATAATATAATGTGATCAAATTATGTTAGAAAACAAAAGCCTATAGAACCAGAAAGAACTCTGACCATTGGTGGTCAGAGAAATGAGGTTGAGATTTAAGAGGAGTTGTAACTTCCAGGGTTCCTTGCAGGGAAGAGGGATTTGGAATAGTGACAAGGAAGAGAGAATTCCAAGGCAGAGGAATAACTTGAGTAAATGTATGGAATTTGGAAAAATCAAGATGCATTTATGTCTTAACAAACTCACTAAAATGTCAGAGAAATAAGCTCTATGAAATTATTATAGTTTGTATCATATAATCCTAATATATATAAAGAGTTTGGTGCCCATCACGACCGAACAGGTGGCCAGTCACCATGAAGTGCATAGAGCACCTCTTGGTCTCCCCCCTTTCTCAGGCCCCCGAGCCACTCACCATGAGGGGGGCTGGCGGCGGGGTGGGACTGGGGACAGTTGAGCGGTGGTGGCAGGCTGCTTCGTGGGGTGGCTGTGAGCTTAGCAGAGCAGTCACCCAGATGGCAGCGAGTTTTGTGAAGCAGTCATGGGTTGGGGGGAGTGGGGAATTTCGCAGGATGGCAGCAAGCTTCGAGGAGCAGTTGAGGGGCGAAGCGAACCTCGTGGAGCAGTTGGAGGTTGACGTAACGTCCTGGGGTGGGGAGCTTCAAGTACCATCGCAGGGCAGCAGAGGCCATGCGACGGAGGCCAGGCTAGGCCTAAGGACATGATTTCGTGCGCGTTGGGCCTCTAGTCTATATAATAAAAGCCTAAGTGACCATTACGGTGGAACAACCTGAACAACCAGTTCCTATAATATGCACTAACCACCAGGGGGCAGACGCTCAACGCAGGAGCTGCCCCCTGGTGGTCAGTGTGCTCCCACAGGCGGAGTGCCGTTCAGCCAGAAGCTAGGCTCATGGCTGGCAAGTGCAGCTGCCATGGCGTCGGGAGCCTCCCAACAGCACTACCAAGCCACAAGCAATGGCAGCAGGCCAAGTCAGGATGAGCGTGAGCAGAGCCCAGCCCCAATTTGAGCTCCTCCCTGGCCGCCTGCCACTTGGCACACTGCTACATCCCCCGAGGTATCCTGGACTTCGAGAGGGCACAGGCTGGGCTGAGGGACAGCCCCCTCCAGGGTACAAACTTCATGCACCAGGCCTCTAGTTCATATATATGATTCACCACAAGTACTACATGTCCTTCAAATTCCAGCAAAGTAAACCAGACCCCATGAAAGGAAAGAGCCTAAGCATGTTCAACCTGTGCCAGTTGGGGTGGAAGTTGGGACAACTTTTTGTTTAATTCGTTATACATCTAAAATGCATAATCAATTTTATGTCTTCTAATTCAACAATCACACTTCTGATTTATCCTAAGGAGATGATTAGAGATATACAAAGAACTTAATATAGTGAGGATGTCAGTTCCAGTTCTACCTACAAAATTTGTCAAAAATGTCAAACCATGGGACAATGGTTAAACATAACTTTTGGTACCATTCATGCAATAGAATATTCTGCATCCAGGGTTTTTACTCTAAAAATATTTACTAAGCCATTAAAACTTACCTTCTTGGAGTGTATTTAAAGGTATAGGAAAATTCTCATGACATATTTTAAAGTGAAAAGGAGAAATTGCATTTAGTAAGAGCAGTATGTCTCCAATTTTGTAAGAGAATCATTGAATCATTCGTAAGATATAAAACAAAATATTTATAATACTTATTTATAGGTGTTGGAGATATAGATAAATTACATTTATTTTTTTTCTCAAAAGCTTTATTCATTCATTATTTAGTCATTGCTTTTATAATAATAGAGGAGGAAAATAAACATTTTCAATGATATGTGAGTATAAATAAGCCTAGGTAAGGAACAGCCTGAACATACAACTCACTGTACAAAAATATCTGGAAAGCAGCCTGGAGCTGCATTTTTTTTTTTTTTTTTTTTTTACAGAAAATGAAATGTTTAAATCTTCTAAGCCCCTTACAGTGATCAAATATGCAACTTTCAGTTAGCTTTCAGCACACACTTGTAATTGTCAACCACAGTGATGCACCAAGTAAATAGATGATAACTGAAGTGTACCAATAAATAAAAGATATAATAAAAGATACCTAGACTGTGTTTTATAAGAAAAGAAAGCAGATGCGATGTTTCAGAACAAGAGAAGAGGCACCATTCCTTATTATTAGCTGGCATGTCTCCAAAATACAGCATTCATTGATGTTATTCAGGGAACCAAATGATTGAAGGGGTAAGGTTAGAACTATGGGCCTAACTTAGAATAGAAAAGATCTTCATCAGATTTTTAAAAAAATGGAACTAATTTTAAGTTAGCATTCTTGATTAAAATTTTTAAAAAGTTTTATTAAAAGACAAGAAACCAGAAAATTACTTAGTGTTGAATCAAAGCTGTTCTCATGAATAATATGCACAGCATACACCAAAGAAGAGCGCGTGCTTCCTTAGGAGCTGAGCGGGTGAATCTGACTCATTAGACCCACTAATGAGTCAAAAAAGAAAAACAAACAAGAAGGGGCTATTTGAAAGTGTGTTTGGATCCCGTTTTTGAAGATTATCTGAAAATTATTGATGTTTGAAAACTATTTTATAAATTAAAATTAGATCACATGAATGAAATATATCTTAATGAGAACTATAAATAAACATTTTTCTCAATCTAATTTAGAAACGGAGGTGGCCTTCCCTAACTAACCTGTTCAGAATAGGTCTGTACTACCATCTCCATCACAACTGCCTTCTTCTTCCCTTCCCAGTCCTACCCAACATTTTAATGTACTTTCTTTCTTGTTATTTCTCTCCCCACTAAGATGTTTAATCTATGAAGACAGCTTGTGTACCTCTTATGAGTACTAGTGTACTCAGCACATATCTGTTTATTGAAAGAAGACATGAATAATCATGTTATGCAGTCCATGACATTTAAAGTCTCTTCAGATAACCATATGTATAACTGAATTATTTTAGTCCTCTCAATGGAAATGTAATTTCAATGACAAGAAAGAGAAAACTGGTTTTGAAGTATATGATTTAGTGTTGTCTTTGTTCCCCCTTTTTGCCACAACAAAAATAGTAATCTAGGGCAAAGACCTTGTATTTATCTGAGTGGCATTATAAATTAAATCCTAGGGAAGAATTGTTTGTGATCTAGAGACTGACAGCTTCTCTTCGACTACTGAGGTAACAATAGTACTTTTTATAATATACTAGAGGCCCAGTGCACAAAAAGTTGTGCACTCGAGGGGCGTCCCTCAGCCCGGCCTGCGCCCATTTGCAGTCCAGGACCCCTTGGGGGATGTCCACCTGTAGACGTAGGCCCACTCCTCGGGGATCACGCCTAAGCTTGCAGTCAGACATCCTTCTGGCAGCCAGGAAGCCCTTGGGGGATGTCTGAGTAAAGGCTTAGGCCCCCAAGGGATCGGGTCTAAACCGTTAGTTGGACATTCTTAGTGCTGCCACAGAGGTGGGAGAGGCTCCTGCCACCACCTCTGCTCTGGCCAGCCATGAGCCAGCTTCTGGCTGAGTGGCACTCCCCATATGGAAGTGCACTGACCACCAGAGGGCAGCTCCTGCATTGAACGTCTGCCCCCTGGTGGCCAGTGTGCATCATAGCAACCGGTCATTCTGCCGTTCAGTCAATTTGCATATTAGCCTTTTATTATTATTATATAGGATGTCCCTATTTCCACCCTTTTGCCCCCTCTACCCAGCTCTTGCCCCCCACTTCTCTCTGGCCGTCACCATACTGTGGTCTGTGTCCATGGGTTGTGCATATATTTTCTTTGGCTAATCCCTTCTTTAAATTCACTTCTTTAAATTTTTATTTTCAGATAAGTGCTTATAACTGCACTATTATATATTTCCTATTATATCATTTAGAATTAAGATATTTTTTAATTGAACCCTTGTAAATTTTAGCACAATTTAATAAATTATGCTAGAAGCAATTGGGAAATTTTTCATGTAATGCAGATACATTTCAATTAATATTTTATGAATTTTTAATTTTTAATATTTTAATTTGAAATAATCTCATACATGTAAAAAAAACTATAAAATACTACAGCATATTATATGTACCCTTCACCCAATTTCTTAGGTGTTAATAATTTAAACATAACCATTATACAACTAATAAAATTTGGAATATATTTTTCTTATAATTTCTTCAATGTTACTTAATCCATTTACTTTGTTTTTGTTAATCTTCACCCAAGGATATTTTTCCATTGAATTTTAGAGAGAGTGAAGGGAAAGGGAGAGACACATTGATTGGTTGCCTCCTGCACATGCTCTGATAGGGACTGGGGATCAAGCCAGCAACTGAGGTACATGTCCTTGACTGGAATCGAACCTGGGACCCTTCAGTCCATGGGCTAATGCTCTATCCACTGAGCAAAACAGGCTGCAGCTTAACTCATTTACTTTTAATCTATATGTGTCTTTATATTTAAAGTGGGTTTTGTTTTTGATTCACCCTCATAATCTGTCTTTTAATTGGTGCATTTATGCCACTGACTTTCAGAGTGCTTACTGATAGAGTTACTGCCATATCAGGCAGCTTTCTGGGGCTTCTGGGGCTGGCCTGTGGCCCGGGATCGGATCCGATCACGGGCGGCAGGCAAGCGGCATCTGGGATCGCATACAGGGGCCTGGATAGCGGCTTGCGCTGGCGGCTCATGCTGTCCCGCCGTGCCTGCAGTATGCAAATTAGCCGCCATCTTTTTGTGGTTAATTTGCATATCACACTGATTAGCCTATGGGCGGCGTAGCGAAGGTACGGTCAATTACCATGTTTGTCTATTATTAGATAGGATTTTAAGAGTGATAATGATGGAGAAAGCAGAAGTATGCAATTGTATTATTCTTAACTTTGAAATAGGAAATCTCTTTTAAGCTTCTTTAATAGTTATTTTTGTTTCTTTTCATGAAACAAGTACTAAATATGACATGGAAATTGTTGCACTTTCAAATGATGTCTTCTTTAGAAGGCTAAGCAATGGGTCTATAGAAACTCCGCATCTTGGGATTTTTTTAATCAGTGGCTCTAGGATTTCTAATAAAATTCCTGCTGTTTCTCTCAATTTCAAGTAATTACTAAAACTCTGTTTGGGGTATTATTTTAAAATGTTGACTTGATATTTGACTAGCCCAGTTTGGAACTGTGTGACTTTGGACAATTTACTTCTTCCTATTATAAATGAACATTAGCAATAATGGCTGCTAGAGTGAGGATTAAAGGCAAACCCATTTGTTGGTACAATTAGAATGGAACCAGTATATGTTAACATTGCTGCTTCTGCAGTTGCTGCTGTAGTTATTGTCATCATTATTATTTGACTCTGTCGGAAGTTGCCATTGACCTTAGAAACTGACTAGATAGATGATCAAGGAGCACATGACATGAGCTACATTAAAGGAATTTCCTCAGGATTTACTTCCAGAATTTTCTATCTCATTTCTGGTTGACATTCTTTCACTTCATCAGTTTCCCAAAGCTGAACCTGCTCACTATTTTTATCTCTTTTACCAGTAGAGACTATGGCAGTCAACACTTATAGTGAGGAAACAAAGTGGTCCTTTCCCCACAATGTGTATTTTAAAAAGGTAGAGCTAAGAAAAGTGAGACCATTCTAGTGAAAAGGAAAACATTTTCTGTAGTGCCTAAGTAAATAGCAGTGGAATTCAACCCAATTCTATAGAGCTTAAAGATTATTTTGTAGAGACCAGGAATCCTGCAGTAACAATGACACTAGTTTATATATTTAACTTACACCAGGCATGCTCTGAGGGCTTTATAGTATTTAATTCTTTTGCCCTCTTAACAATTTTGCAAAGCAGTTGCTATTATTATACCCACTTTACAAATGAGAAAACTGAGGCTCAGAGTGTTGAACAAGGACACTGTCTTTAAATAGGAGAACTGTGCATCCATAGAGCATGCCCATGACCAGCACACTGCAGCTAAAGGCATGCATTTGCAAACATAAGTTTTATACATGTTAACCCAGAATATTTCTCTGCTCAAAGTATCTCAGGGGTATCATTAAATTTATTGGACTCTTGTGATACCTTACTTTTCTTCTGAAAATTGAATATTTTGTGTAGTGCTTTTCCTCCACTTCACAACTTAGTCGTGTCGGCCCTTTACTATATCCTGACAGCTTCATGACTGGTAGTTTAACTAATTTCCTAATATTTATTATTTTATTTTTAAATATGTTTTTATTGATTTTAGAGAGAGAGGAAGGGAGAGTGAGAGTGAGAAACATAGAGGTGAGAATAAGATATTGATTCCCTGCCTCCTGCACACCTCCTACTGGGGATTGAGCCCACAACCTGGGCATGTGCCCTGACCAGGAGTTGAACTGGTAATCTCTTGGTACATGGGATAGACACTGAACCAACTGAGCCATACCAGCTGGGCTAATTTTTTAACTTTTAAATTAATAGTTGTTTGAAGTATTTCTCAGAGTGTCATGCCTGTAAGAGGCCATAGCCAAACCTTTTTCTTTAATAAGGAGGGCAGGCCTCAGGGACTGAACTACAGAAGTAACCAGGTTGTGCAACTGTTGTAAGCAAAAAGCCAGCGAAGTGCTGTTGGGCACCTACCATGTCTCCCCATAACTTCAGCTAAAGTATTGAAAAGGGAGCAATGGCTGCAGTTCCCAGGTTGTCCAGGATTTGGGGGGTGGGGGGGAGTATTCCCTGTGGACTCCAGGAGCTACCTGGTATCAGGTGATGTTACTGAGTTCAAGCTCATACCACGAGTTTTAGGATAGCTAATAAGTCAAGTGACAAGGTGTTGGGGCAAGGAAAGCAACTTTATTCAGAAAGCCAGCAAGCATTTTTTTCAAAAGTACAGAATGCAGGCTTGTTTTATATCAAAGGGAAAGGGAAATGGGCGGGGTGTGTGGTTGATGGACTTTGCAGACATAGGGCCTCAGAAGGGTTCCCAGGAAGACTGTGACGCTTCTTCGTTTTCAGTCTGTTGATTCTAGTTGATGTGAATCCAGTTAAGAGGTTCCTGCAAATCTTTGATAATCAATCATTATTTTTCCACATACTTCCCTTATCTCCTCTGGAGAGGCACTTTCTGGTATGGAGTTATTTTTGTAAAACTCAAGCCTCAAGCAGAATTCCTCTAACGATTATCATATTTAGAGGCAAGACTCAGCAGAATCTATTGATCTGAAGGCCATGGGGACAAAGCAGACTTGACCAAAATGGAATAAGAGAGGCTGAGCATCTCACTCTGTCATATTAAAAAATTGTGAAAAGCAGAGAGCTCACACACAGCACCATGTTTCCCCTGGGGGAGGGGGGGTTGGGGGGGGGGTTCTCTGCACTCTATGTCTCTATGTTCACTAGTTTGATTATAACACAAAGTGAAAGTAACCATGGCTAAGTCTGAGTTTATGAAGTGGTCAGTCCTTGAACTGAAACCAGACTTTGTGGTTTGGTCTCAATAAAAGTCCATTTTTACTTTGAGTTTAATGTAGTTATGGGTGTTCATACCAAAAAGATCAGGCAGGTCTTTAATATACATTATTAATGCTCTCTTTGAAATATTACTCTACTACATTTGTTTTCACCTTCAAGTACAACAAATTGCAAATTCCCCAAAAGATTTTTTTATTTAAATGCAGAATAATGGGCTCTTATCATTTGTGAATTAAAATCCGAGTAATTGGCTCACCAAATCTCCTTTAAATTGCTCTACATTAAAATTAAATGATCAGTAAGAGCAAAACTGATTTGATTAGGGGTGCCTCAACCAGAGACAAGAAGGAGCCTGACGGCTACAGGAAGTTGGTCATTTCTTTAGAAGAATTATTACATTTTGAGTTTTTAAAAATTAGCTAAGTCCAAATACATAATTATATGAATTCTTTCATTAAACTTAACTTTGTGTGTGTGTGTGACTGCAGTCTGTATGCTGTGCTCCTTCCTCATTCCTGACAAAATGTTTAAATTGGTTCGTTGCAAACTGAATAAATTTCGGGAGGAAAAAAACCTGCTTGGTACCCTCTCATCCAGTAATATCCATCTCAATGAGAATGCTTTTAAGACTGCTTAGAAACATTCATTTCTGGTTCATTTCCATCACTAAACCATTAGCTAGAGTGTGGTGGGGAGAGAAGTCTGCATCCCCTCACACTGTGATAGTCACCACGTACAAAGCAGAGTGACGGCTTATCAGTAAAGTAATTCCTGGGACCCAGCTCTGCTCTGCAGACCTGCCCATCTCCTGCCACTGTCAGGTGCTACCAGGTATTTTTGTCAGGGTTGCTGGCATTATCAACTTTCTGGTCCTCCTACTGAAGGTTCCATGTATGGCGTGGGCCCGTAGAACTTGTCGTCAACTTGCTTGGAACCTCCCAAAGCAAGAAATTCCTACTGGACCTAGGATTTGGGGATTTTATGCACAAAAGTCACATGAGAGACTGTTGAATGCTTTGCTAAAATCAAGAGACACTGTATGGTTTTGTCCTGAACTATCAGTATTATAAGATTATTAAGAAAGGAGGTGTTGTTAGTGTGGCATGCCTCAGTCTCAAGAGAATCTGTTTTAGTTCTGGTTTCTAAGGATTATTTCCTTTTTTAAGTAATCTGCTCGTGGGGAAGGAATTGATCCTTGTCTACATATTGAAATGAAATCTAAACCTGACTTTATGAGGTTAGATTGGTTATTGTATTTTTAATAGTTTTTCATTCTTTTGTTTTACGGCCTTTTTTGAAAAGGGCAATTAAGAGGAATTGAAGAATTAAGAAAACCAGACCATTTTAATTGTGTAAATTTAAAATTTTAAGGACATACTTAGAGACAATGGCAGTGTAATAAAACACTGTATTAGAAAATACCAAATATAATTAACCACACAACAGTAATTTATAAATGACTAGAAGAGGAGACCCCTGCTGATTTTACAGTGAACGGGAGCTGAGCCCTTGCGGAGAACTTTCACTTTGGCGTTTGGATTGGAAATCCTGTGAACCTGTTGAAAATATGGGTTCCAAGAAATAGAGAATAAAACAGAAAGAAAAACTAGGCTCTGAAAATGAGTGTTAACACTTTTGTACATCTGCCAAGATTCTCAATACAACTGCCAAAGTTTTGATGTTCGGAAAAACACAGCGGAGTTGCTAACATGCATGGGGCATAAATGACTATTCATTGAATGAATGCTGCAGCTTATATGTGACTGCTTTCCCTGGCTGACTAATATATCAAGCATGGTACTTGTTTTGTGCTCTGAAAAACTTTCTCCATTACCATAGTAACCTCTACATGTTGGCGGAAGCTGATGTCATTCAAGGTATTATTCATTCCTAGTGAATTGATACTTAGAGTGCTAATAAGTCCCAGGGAGATAAAAAGAACCAAGTGTACATACTGGTTAAACATTACTTAACCCTTTCACCCCACACAGTCCTCACAAGCCCACTGAGGGGATTGCTGAAGAAGGTTTTAAATGCCACATGTACTCAGGACGGTTATGTAGCAAGGGTCACCATTAAATTATAGCTTACTTTGTGCAGTAGGTTTATATTGTTGTATTAATCTGCTTAGGCTGCCGTCACAAAATAGCACACCCTGGATGGCTCTAAGAACAGAAATTATTTTGCACCGTCCTGGGGGCTAGAAGTCTAAGATCAAGGCGATGGAAATTTTGGTTTCTGGTGAGGACACTCTTCTTGTTTTGTAAGTAGCTGCCTTTTGGCTGTGTCCTTGAATGGTGGAGAGAGAATTCTGGTGTCTCTTCCTCTTCTTTTATGGGTAGCAGTCCTTTCTGATTAGATTTCCATCCTTCGGACATCATTTATCCTTAATTACCACCCTAAAAGCCCTATCTCCCAAAACAGTCACAGTTCTGATTAGGGCTTGAACACATCATTTTGGTTGGGGGTGGGGAGTACAATTCAGTCCATAACAATCATCCTACCTCTTTTACATTTAAGGACAAAAAAGTTAGATAGTATATTTCTAGTGGATACATTTTTTTAAATATACTTTTATTGATTTCAGAGATGAAGGGAGAGGGAAAGAGAGATAGAAACAATGATGAGAGAGAATCATTGATTGGCTGCCTCCTGCACGTCCCCTACTGGAGATTGAGCCTGCAACCCGGGCATGTGCCCTTGACCAGAATCGAACCCGGGACCCTTCAGTCCGCAGGTTGATGCGCTATCCACTGAGTCAAACCAGCTAGGGCTGACTTTTCTTTTTTTTTTAATATATTTTTTATTGATTAAGATATTACATATGTGTCCTTATCCCCACGTTACCCTCTACCCTCCCCCACCCCCCGCTCATGCCCTCCCCCCCCTTCCCCCCCCCCCCCCCCGTTGTCCGTGTCCATTGGTTAGGCCTATATGCTTGCATATAAATCCTTTGGTTGATCTTTCCCCCTTACCCCTACCTTCCCTCCAAGGCCCGACAGTCCAATCAATGCCTCTCCGTCTCTGGATCAGTCCTTGTTCATCAGTTTATGTTGTTCATTATATTCCACAAATGAGTGAGATCATGTGGTATTTATCCGCTCTCCAGTTCCATCCATGCTGTGGCAAATGGTAAGAGTTCCTTTTTCTTCTTCCTCTTCTTAAAGAATACCTTTCAGCATTTCATATAATCCTGGTTTGGTGGTGATGAACTCCTTTAGCTTTTTCTTATCTGTGAAGCTCTTTATCTGACCTTCTATTCTGAATGATAGCTTTGCTGGATAAAGTAATCTTGGTTGTAGGTTCTTGGCATTCATCACTTTGCCACTCTCTTCTGGCCTGCATGGTTTCTGTTGAGAAATCAGCTGACAGTCGTATGGATACTCCCTTGTAGGTAACTGACTGTCTTTCTCTTGCTGCTTTTAAGATTCTCTCTTTGTCTTTTGCTCTTGGCATTTTAATTATGATGTGTCTTGGTGTGGTCCTCTTTGGGTTCCTTTTGTTTAGGGTTCTCTGCGCTTCCTGGACTTGTAAGTCTATTTCTTTGACCAGGTAGGGGAAGTTTTCTGTCATTATTTCTTCAAATAGGTTTTTAATATCTTGCCCTCTCTCTTCTTCTAGTACCCCTATAATTCTGATGTTGGTACGCTTAAAGTTGTCCCAGAGGCTCCTTGCACTATCTTCATATTTTTGGAATCTTTTTTCTTTTTTGGTTGGGTCTTTTTTGTTTCTTTGTATTTCAAATCTTTGACTTGATTCTTGGGATCCTCTTGTCTGCTGTTGGATCTCTGTATATTATTCTTTATTTTCAGTCAGTGTATGCTTAAGTTCTAGTTGGTCTTTTTTCATATCCTCCAGGGTCTCACTAAATTTATCGGCAGTTTCCATAAAATTCTTGAAAAACCTTATAAACGTGGCCTTGAACTCTATATCCAGTCATTTGCTTTCCTCCATTTCTGTCATTTGTGACCTGTTTCTTTGTCTCCGCATTTTTTATGCTTCCCTGTGTTGGTAGAGTGGTTTTGTGTGCTAGGTGTCCTGTAGGGCCCAGTGGCTCAGCCTCCCCAGTTACCTGAGGTGGACACTCTTGGTGTACCCCATTGTGGGCTTTGTGCACAGTCTTGTTGTAGTTATGCCTTGATTGTTGTAGGATCACTGGGAGGAATTGACCTACAGGACAATTGGCAGTGAGAATCAGCTGTGTCTGCAGTGGAAGAACTTCTGTGCTGAAGACATTCTTCTGGGGCAAGACTTGCTTCAGTGGGGCTTTGGTGCTCACTGAGTCTGCTCCCTGAATGTGTCCCTTATGGATCTGAGGAGTTGTAATCTGCATGGTCCCCCTCTGACCACTGGGTACACTGGCTCTTGGATCTAAGGAGGTGCTAATTTAGCCTCTGCCTGAGGTTACACAGCAGGAGCTACGAAGAGAACTGCAGATTCCCCTTCCTTTTTTGGAGTTTGGAGGTGCCCTGATGAGGCCCAGCTATGAAGCAATGCAAGCTGCTGTGGGGCCTTGGGCCTTCTCTTGGAAGTTCTGGGTCTGTCTGGCCCAGCTGAAGTTTGTTAGGTAATTTTCAGGTTGCAAAGGGCCAGGGCATTCATATGCAAAAGCCTCTGCTGCAGCCTGGGTGGGGCGGGGTCTCAGGGAATCAAAGAGCAGAGCAAGCAGCTATGGCTGGTCCTCAGCCCTTCCCTAAGGGGCCGCGTGTCTCAGTGTCCCGATAATTGCTGCAAGCACCTCTGAGGGAAAGCCGCCCGCAAGTTCAGAGTTCTGCCTGCTGCCAGACAGTCCAGTTTCTCCCTGTATGAGTCCTGGGTCCCCAGAGACTTCCCGGAACCGGAGTTCAGAGCAGTCGGGAGCTTGTGACTCCCTCCTGATTCAAAAAGACAGCCGTGTCCTCAGGTGCCAGCCCCTTTCCACGCACGAGCCTCCGTACCTCTGCACTTTACTTCCGCAGCTCCTCTGGCTCTCAGTGTGCTTTTCTTTCCTTCTAGTTGTAGAATTTCCACTCAGCCAGCCTTCCTGTAGTTCTGGATGATGTCCATTTTGTCTTTTTGTTGTATTTTTGAAGTTGTTATGGGAGGTGCAATTTCCCGGTGTTTACCTATGCCGCCATCTTAGTTTCTCCGGGCTGATTTTTCTTTTACTTAAACCAGAAGATAAGACCAACTTTAAGCATAGTAAAGACCAAGATAATTTTGTATGTGAACCTGAACAGGTTAGTATCATTGTAAATATATCTCTACATCTATATGTTGTAGTTATGTGTACACATATGCTTATGTTAGAAATCTTAAACCCTTCATCTATAATAATAAAAGCATAATATGCTAATTAGACCAGATGTCCTTCTGGATGTCCTTCCGGACTACCTTCCGGATGAAGCCGGAGCTGCAAGGGAAGCCCGGGTCCCGGGTGCCAGAGTGAAGCTGGTGGTGGCAGCTGGGGGAAGGAAGGCCTACTCTTGCATGAATTTTGTGCATTGAGCCTCTAGTTTAAGTATAAGAGCAGAAAAAATAGCTTACATTCTATTTTGTTTTGCCGATTACTATAAATTTAAACATTCTCCTACACGAGCTTAAACTTTAATTTCATTTTACACTTGGATTTGTCTTCATGTAAGACATAGTTATTAGAAAATTTACAGAAAGTGTAGAAGTCAGAAGCTGGATTATCTCTTTACTAAGAATGTGCACAGACCCACCATTTCAGACCATGAAAGACTTAACTTAAAATATGCTGTGGGCAGAGTATGGACCAATTAATGATACACAGCTGTAGTGATTCCCAGCTTCACTGAGTCACTGGCCAATGGGTAATGATTCTCTCAGGAGGGAGAGAGAATACATGAGAAATGGGGGAAACAATTAAACATGAATTTCAGGAATAGTAAGCAGCTGCCTACGTCTGAAATAAGGAACAGCCATTAGAGACTGCTCTGGTTGGAATGTTTACATGTGCCAGGAGGTGAAAAAGGTTGAAAATCTCTACCATAGATAAATATTACTTAAATACAATGTTCAGTGAAGAATTGTAGATTTCTGTGACTATCTTCACATTCTCTTTTCCATTTATATTGGAAGAAGAGAAAAATGCTAGGCATGAAGAAATAGGAATTTTGAAACTGAGCTTGGGCTAATTAAGGACTTTCTCATGCTCTAAAGATAAAAAAGAAAAAAAATAGGACTAAGGTATTATTTAGCTTACAAAGTCCTATAATGGAAAAAATTGTATTCATATAGAAGTTAATGGAGCTTTTGGAAAATATATTGAAAGTTCACCTGGGCTGAGAATTGGCCAATATTAATTACAGGGGGTCAAATTCTGGTTACAGTAAAGAAAGTATAACAGGTACTGGCTATATTCTCTCACATAAAACAACCAAAAAACTAGACAAAATATGTGAAATAATGTTTTTCAAGAAATTGAACACCAGGCAATAAAGGAGAGTGATCCCTGAGAGATGGGAAGCAGGTGAGCCTTCTTAGTGCTACAGTGCAGGCAGGATGAACGAGGCAGAGCCTGGCCAACTCCTTGGCTTGAGAAGACCAAGGAGATGAGCTGAGAGTCAGGGTTAACAGCAGGGTCTAGAGTTCACCTGGCAGGTCCTAGAGAAGAAAAGAGCATGTGGAGAGTTCTGGAGACACGCAGCTGGTCCCCACGGAATGTTTTAAGTTTGCTGCTAATTACATGGGTGTGAGGGAATTACCCAGGATGGGGAGAGAAGTAACTGGAAGTATAGAGGGAACAGTGCCTAAAGCTCACTGAGGGCTGGGAATAGTGTCTGTTTTTACAGTCAGTGTTTGAAATGGATGAAAAGCTTGAAGGGTTTTGAGCAAAGGAAAAACAAAACCCAGCTTGGATTTTGAAAGGATTGTTCCAGCTACTATATGAAGATGGACTGTAGTGAGAGTAAAAGTAGCAGAGATTTTATTTCGGAGGCTAAAGCACAACCCAAGGCATAGATGATGGTGATGGCTTTGACTAGGTGACAGCCACCGTCTTTGTTACTGCAAGTAATGAAAAGTGAGTCGCTTCTCTCTGTGATTTGAAGGAAAAGCCAACAGAATTTGTCCATGGAATACATGTGCAAAAAGAAGGTACCAGGTTGACCCTAAGCAAGTGGGAAAACCAAAGTTGCCCTCTACTAGAGGGTAATATACAACAGATGTGAAACAAATGGGTAAGGAGAAGTGGGTTTGAGACACCCTCTTACCGCCAGAGATAATATCACTTGCATCATGGTATTTTCATTCTTATGAGGAAAATGTTAGTCTTCTTTACTAAATCAAATATAGATTAGCCAGGGCACTTCCTTCACCTTGTTGGAAAACAGACATCATTGAACAGAGCAAAGTCCCAGGGGTCCTCAATCTTTTTAAACAGGGGGCCAGTTCACTGTCCCTAGACCGTTGGAGGGCCGGACTATAGTTTAAAAAAAAAACTGTGAACAAATTCTTATGCACACTGCACATATCTTATTTTGAAGTAAAAAACAAACAAAACGGGAACAAATATAACATTTGTATTTGCATGTGGTCCGCGGGCCATAGTTTGAGGACCTCTGGTAAGGATTCCTTCCCTACGTATTAACCAGTGGGTCTCTATACAACCATTCACGGAAAAAAAAAATCCAAAAGACTTTTAAAGCAAATGAGTGTGTATTCATTTCGGAAATAAAATTCTCTAACTTTGGAGTTTAACAGCCATGTAAGCATTACTTTCAAAGGGAAAATGGGAATATCCCTGCATGCCTGGGAAACCTTCTAGCTTAATTTTTTCAACTGCCCCAGACTGCTTCCTTTACTTTCTTCTGTTAAGAGCTGCAAATCACTTAAACAAGGACCTCTGACCCAGGCTCTGTTTCTTGGGAGCTGGACCTAAGACACATAAACAGACAGCCTTACTAAGGGTTTAGACATCTGATTGCCTCAGAAGGAAAGCACTGCTTTTTATTGTTGTTTTTTTTTTTGAACAAAGGAGATAAAAATCACTTTAACCCCATCACTCACTTACAGCCAATATTAACATTTTTATATAGTTTGTCTTCTTTTCCATCTATAAAATTGTGTGCATGATTAAATCCCAACACTAGCTATACTATATTCCCTTAACAATAAAGCTTAGACACCCGTCTCTGCCATTACACGTTCTCCTAAAGCTTCATTTATAAAGGCTGAGTGGAATTCTATGATTTGGGCAATCGAAGTAGCAATTGGGGTCACACTACTTTCTAAGCTGAAGATAAGATTGGCTCAAAATCCCCATATAAAAGATAGTAGAAAGTTCAGTGCCCTCCCCGGGATTTCTGTGAATTACTAAGGGTGTTATTTTCTCACCATCAGTCCTGACTATGCTCAGGCTTCCATTCAATTAGTTCTCTCTCAGAATCTTCTCACTGTCTCACATACGCTCTCCTTGTCTGCACATTGATCCAGATATGAATTTCAGGTATTTTCCTTCATAAACATCTCCCAGAAAGCATGTGCATGTATGACTACCTGGGGATTTGGGGAGCTGGAGGGGTTCCTCTTGCTGCCATGCAAAAAACCCTAGCTATTAACATTCGCCATCACTGTTTTTAATATATTTCTTAGCTGAGGAATTTTTTTAAAGGCTGCACTTTTATATTTTATTTCTCAGCATTTATCTATGTTCCTTCCTCCTTCTCCTCCATTTCTATTTATCCACTTTCCTGCCCCTTTCTCTACAGAGCAAAGCTGAGTTTCTCCCTTTTACTTTCAGAAAACAATGCAGCTTTCGGCACTGTCTGTTCCTGAGCTGAGCGGTGGAACTTTCTGTGAACTTTCTCTGACTCAGAAGATAATCCTTCCATTTTCACTTCGTATTTAGGGGAGGGAATCATTTTTCCATTTGCATGACTTTGCTAATTTTGAATATTTAAAATGGTTCCACTTTCTTGCCAACTCTATGATAAATATCTTTATGGCTAAATCTGCATGTACAGTTTATATCTTCCTTTTCTAGATGCCTAGAAGGAGGATTTCTATATAAAATGTACGGACATTTTTTAAAGCTTGTCATACATATTGGCCACTTGCTTTCTAGAAAAGCTGTGCCAATCTATACTGCCAGTAGTAGTGCATGGAAAGACCTCTGTCTTCTCCCAGTGTTCTAATTCTGTTTTAAATTTTACCTATCTGCTACTTGAAAGTACACTCTTGCTTTTTAATTGATATCTTTAATTGTGACCGCACTTGAATATTTTCCCCCATGTTTGGTGGAAATATGAATTCCTTCCCTCCTGAATGGCTCTTTATTCTCCTGGGAGCTCATCTTTTGAATTTAATGATTTTCTAATTTTTAAGAACTCTTTGCATATTTAGGCTACTAACATACTCTTGGTCAAGTATTCTATTTTTTTTTCAGCCTGTGTCCTACAGTTAACCTGCAGATGTATAACTTTTTAAAGTGGGAATGTAAGGATTCATCCTTTCCTTGATGCTTCCTGACTTTGTGGTGTGGTCTGAGCCCTCTAAGGTGACTCAGTGTTCCCTGGTCCCTGTGTAAGCCCCTCCCATTGATGGCAGAATAAACTATTGACTTGTTTCTGTTGAACAGAGCGTGGCAGAAGTTATGGAGTGTCATTTCCAAGATCATGTGATAACATGACTGTGGCTTCTGTCGAGTTCTCTCTCCCTCACTCTCTCTCTCTATGAAACCAGGAGGAAGCTCTGTAGAGAGTCCACATGGACATCCCTAAATTGAGCCTAGTTGGCCCCTTGATGGCAGCCTCCTGAGAGAAGATGCGTCAAGATCACCAGGCCAAGCCACACCCAGTTCCTAATCCCCAGAAACAGAGATAACACCTGTTTGTTTTATAAACTGCTGAGTTTTTGAGCAATTGGTTATCCTATCTAATAAAAGACAAAAAGGGTAATTAACCGTACCTCCACTATGTTTCCCATTGGCTAATCAGTGAGATAAGCAAATTAACTGCCAACAAAGATGGCAGCCGGCAGCCATGCAGCTGAAGTGAGCAGGAGGCTTGCTTGCTTCAGTGATGGAGGAAGCCAAGTTTCCCCGCCTGCCGGGGCCTGACTCTGAGCTCCAAAAGCAACAAAGTTGCAATTATAGAAGCTAAACAAACCCCAGATACCTGCTTTCAGCAGGCTGTGGCCATAGAGCTGGGAGCGCCAGTGACAGCAACAAAGTTTCAATTATAGAAGGTAAGTAAATTCCAGAATAAAAAAAAGAAAAAAAGGAGAGGCTGGGAGCTTCAGTCACCGGTCAGCCAGAAAATGGCCCTCAGCCCCTCACCCAGACTGGCCAGGCACCCCAGTGGGGACCCCCACCCTGAAGGGGGTGTGGCCAGACTGAAAACAGCCATCATCCTCTCATCCAGTCTGGCCAGGCACCCAAGTGGGACCCCCACCCTGAGCCGGGACACCCTTCAGGGCAAATCAGCTGGCTCCCAACTGTGCACCAGGCCTCTATCCTATATAGTAAAAGGGTAATATGCAAACTGACCCTAACAGCAGAAGGACTGGGAATGACTGGTCACTAGAACACACACTGACCACTAGGGGGCAGATACTCAATGCAGGAGCTGCCCTCTGGTGGTCAGTGAGTTCCCACATGGGGGAGCTCTGCCCAGCCACAAGCCAGGCTGATGGCTGCCAATACAGCAGTGGTGGTGGGAGCCTCTCCCGCCACCTCAGCAGCGTTAAGGATGTCTGACTGCAGCTTAGGTCTGCTCCCTGCTGGCAAGTGGACATCCCCCGAGGGCTGCCGGGCTGCCAGAGGGATGTCTGATTGCCAGCTTAGGCCCAGTCACCCGAGGAGCAGGCCTAAGTCAGCAGGTGGTCATCCCCTGAGGGGTTCCAGACTGCGAGAGGGCACAGGCCGGGCTGAGGGACCCCCCCGCCCCGAGTGCACAAATTTTTGTGCACCAGGCTTCTAGTATACATCAATAAATAACTAAAACAGTGATTATCTTATGAAATCCTTAAATTCAACATCATAAAAAATTCACTTATAATTTATCCTAGTTCTGTTATGATTTCATCTTTATAGTCAAGTGCTTAACACATTTAGGATGTATTTTTGTACTAGATAGATTACTTTAAAATATATTTTCTTTTTCCTGTAAAATTAGAATAACACTTCTCTGTCTTTATTGTGGGATTTTGCATAGATGAAGTAAGAAACCATTTGTGAAAATACTTTATATCATAATTTTAACACCTTTTATTGTGGTTATATACAGTGAAAGATAGAACCTTTTGCATAACTATTTTAACTTATCACACATTGTATTGATTATGCCTTTTTATTTTCTGTATGTTTGATGCTTTGGGATTTTTGCGGCCCTGATTACTCTGGAGGAACTGCCCTTCCCAGACTTAGCAAGTGTACCTTTCATATGAAAATCAACTAATCCAGAGCCCATGATCCAACCATCTCTTCCATGGGGCTCTCATACTCCCCTCTTATTCTCCTGCCCTAATCACTCCAGGGCCAAGTACCAGATAACTAAGAACACCACTACACCCAGAATACACTGAAATTATTCAGATTAGCCAATCCTAAAGCTGCTTACACTGCCTAGTCCCTGTCTTCCTGCAGAAACCACAGTAAAGGCTCTTGTCCATGTTGTTCCCCACCCTGGGGGCCCTAGCATGCCCGCTCCTCTCAGGAGCTGTGAGTATAACAACCCATCTTTTCAATGAGTCATCTCCTACTCTAGTGGTCTTGCCATACATGAAATAATAACATCCACATTTTAAAGCACATGTATGTGTAACTATCTATGTAGTTGCTCTGTTACATATTATGTGCATATACATGCATGCATGTATGTGCATATATGCATATATATGTATATAAATATGCATATATATGAAATGTATATGGTTGCTCTTGCACTTATTATTACTTTTTAAATTTTCACCCAAGGATATATTTATTGATTTTAGAGAGTGAGGAAGGGGAGGGGAGAGAGAGAGAGAGAGAGAGAGAGAGAAAGAGAGAGAGAGAGAGAAACATCGATCTGTTGCCTCCTGCACATACCCCAACCACAGGATCAAACCAGAAATCTAGGCATGCACTCCTGACCAGGAATCAAAACTGAGACCTTTTGGTTTATGTGATGATGCTCCAACCCACTGAGTTACACGGACCAGGGCAGTTGCTCTTGCTTTTAATAAAATAACTCTTAGGTTATTTTGGACAGGGAATTGTGCTATTCTTTTTTGTACCCTCAATGCCTGTTATGCTAACTGGTTGAATAATCTGAGGGGGAAAAAGACAGTTTTACAGCATATAGTCTCCCTTCTAAATCTTCTTTGATGATGACAGATCGCATTTGTAAGTTCCATTTCTTTAATTACATTACTTATGGTCATTGCGAGATTCTCAGCAGATTCACCAGGGAGGCTTCTGGGAAGAGTTTTCCTGCTCTGGATCAGAATATCACCTTGCTGTTGTGGTTCAGTATTGCAGTTTTTTCACTGAAATTTATAGTGTTTCTCTTATGGGCAGTTGTCAGCTGCACCTTTTGAGCTTACCATGAAATGATAGTGTAAGCAGCATTACCATCATTCAACATTTATGGGCCGTGCAGTGTGAAGATGGGACCCTGAGGTACAGCACTCGCTGCGAGTCAATCAGCTGAAGGTAAAACATTCTTCTGACCATGGTAAAGGCAATCTTCTCAGACAATCACACGGGGATGAAACTGAAAATGGGAGATGAAAGAACACGACACAAAAAACTTGCCAGAATGCAATCTTTCCCGCATGAAAAAATAAGCACCTAAGACTGTATTTCAACCACTTTGCTAATCATACAGTAAATTCTCCTCTTCTAGCGCTTGCATAGGGGGAAAAGGAGGAAAAATCAAACTTAGGTAAGAGATAAGGGAGGACTGAGATTGTCATTAAATGGCACTGAGGGATGTGATGGAGTTGAATAAAGGGTAAATGAAGAGTGACAGGAGAGAAATGTGGGCAGTGAAGTGAGAGCTGCTGCTCGGGCCATAAACTGGGAAGTGGGCTCAGAACAATGAGCCGGGTGGATTTAGCACAATTCTAACCCACTCTCTGGGCCCAGGGGACAGCACTATACAAAAACAGCACCCGCCAAGTGGTACTTCCCCGGTTTGTCTTGACAGGGTGTGAGCTGGAACTTCTGTAGCCCGGGTCCTGCAAGTCTTCCCAGGCCCTCTGGGTAAAGACTGCACCACGCTGCCTACTCCTGCCTTTGCTAAATCACAGCATCCCAGGATAGAGGCGCATGAGAGAGAGTCACAGCACTTTCTCTGGACTGACAGAGACACGGTGGAAGGAGCTTTGGGACCAGAAAACCAGTCCTCCGTGTGACTTATAATTGCCTCTCTAGCCAGCTGAGTGGTTTTGAGCACCCACTGACCTCCTTGAAAGATTCAGTTCTATTGGCAAAATAGGATCAATGCTAGCAATTTAAAGCTTACACATTACACAAGGTGGCTGTGATAGTCTCAAAGGAGATACGTTATATTAAAATCTGTGAATAGGAAAGAACTACACCAGCCCAGAGTTGGGGAGCTCCAGAGATCCATGTGGCATGATGGAAAACAGGAGGCTTTTAGAGTCAGGCCCTGTCCCACATCTACTGAGGCAGAATCTGCATTTTCCCAAGTTTCCCAGGCAACTCACATGCATGTTAAAGGTTAACAAACAGTCTTTTAAGTCACCTTGGTAAATAGGAGATGCTCAACTTAGCTTTCATACTTAAGAGAATTTCTTGGGTAAAGCTTATATACCTCTGATCAAAATTCAGAAAAACAACACCTTTTTAATGCAAACTAATAATATAAATGATAAGTTTAGAATAAAAGTATAACTTTATGCCTGAAGTTCAGGAGAGGTAAAGGAAAGGATTATATATAATTTGGAGTTATGGGATCTGGATTTGAGGCCTAAATCTCTCCCTTACCCAATTAGGTCAGTTGCTCAAAACCTTAAAGCTCAATGGCCCCATACATAAAATGGGAGTGATAATAATTGTTTTTGTAGAATGGTAAGATTAAAAGACCTATTGAATATAACAGTGATTTGTAAGGTATCTAGTAATGCATACATGTTTTATTTTTGTTGCTTCTATTTCGAAATGCTTGACATTTTTCTAATCCTGTGTATCCTAAAAGGTAAAATTAGCTGCAATCATTCTTGCAATACTGCCTCTTAGACAACCTGGTTATGGGTATCTCTGAATGAAATGCCCTGAGGAAAATATTTTTCCCAGACCAAAATAACAAGGAAGGAAACTGTGGCTCCTCTGTAGCAAGTCATACACACTTATCTTGTGAAAGATGGAAATGTTAAAAATGATTAAGTTTACATTCACTTTTACTGCTTAGATTGAAACACTTATGAGGTCCAATTTTAGTGGCCACTCATGCTCACTACATTATTAATCAATTATTATAGGTGGCGTTCCATAAGATTTTACAGCACACAGTGTTGTGCACAAATTACTTCTCTCATCGCAAGGTCTTGCTTCTATTTGCTTTTGCCTTTATTTTAAACTCATTCATTTTTTTCTACTTTACAACATTTCTTCTTGTAAGCTATCTTTTATCCTTTTGGAAAGATGAGAAGAATAAGTATAAATAAATAAATAGATATCTCAGTGTACTGTTCATAAGCAAGTTATGCTTGAGATAAATATACATTATCTATATGTACATTACACATGTATATATGCATACATTTTACAGGCACAGTATACAGATTTTAAAATGCCTTTTAGATGGAACCAAATTGAGGATGTTGAGTTAGATATTAATCACACATCACAATTGTACTTGGTATTGTTAAAGAAACAAGATATAATTGTTAAAAATTCAAGTTTTGTACATTGCATTTTTAAAGAACAATGATATTTTTGCTTTTATTCTTAGTGATTTTCTAATAAAACAGGAATTTATAACAACCATGTGAAAATCTAATGGCTAAAACAAACCACTTTGATCTCTAGATATATATTTGAAATGAGGCCTCATTTTTTTCTGGCAAATGCATTCCAGTACAAAGAAATTTTGAAAACGCCCAGAGGTGATGGCGTTTACACAATTGATTTGAAACAAAGCAAAATGATTGATAACACAGATTTCAACATTGAAACAAACAGGGTCTCTGTTGCAAACTGGCATTCACATTTAAGATTTAAGCACAGTTAAGAGAGGCCTGACCTTGGTTGAGAATCGAGCTGACCTCAGGTGCATCAGCCCCAGGCAGGGGATGGTTTTCCAATGTGAAATGCTTTCCAGAGGAACTTCTATCTGCCCTCATCTCTTGACTAAGAAGAAACAAGTAAATTATAGAGTCAGAAAAACTGGCTCTGGGAACCTCTAGTCTTTGTTCAGTTTCCTCCCATCCTCCGGTGGTATCTTTTCTTCCCCACCGTTCTTTAGGAGAATCTCAAGACCTTCTAGAAAATGGGAAAGAAATCGTACTGTCACCTACACTGATTGTAAATGAAACTCCCTGTCACATGTCAGCTCCAACACTTTCAGACATGTTTGTTTCTAAAGATTATTTTTTATTTTTACTTTTGGAAGAAAAGAATTTCTTGTTAAAAAATGTTAGCTAATATAAAAAAGTAAGAATTTTTTTTTTTTTTTAATAGGAGGTGGATGATATTCTTACTTACGACCATATTGTACTTAGGACCAGCCTGACACTGAACTTCCTGTTTTCATGGCTCCATAAAAAGGAGGAAGCAAAATCCAAACTGTGAGCAGAGATCTGAGACAGGACTGTTGCTTCCCTTTACTTTTCGTTCTTCTGTTGCTTTCCTAAAATGACCCTCCTATCCCACTCCTCCAAGCTCCCTGACATATTTAACTTCAGAACAGGCTCTTAGCTCGGCCTCTCCTCTACCTGGTGCCTTTGCTTCCCATTGGCGCCATGTAGCAAGGATGCTGTCATTTCCTGATAGTCTGTTCCTACCATCTCAGTTTTGACAGCTTCTAGGATACCTGACAGGACCAGAGGAGGCAGGAACAGTAGTTGAAGTGTCTGTGTGGATGTATTTGGGGGACCTGGGAGGAGATTGGATAGACTATTGTGGATGAGCTTCCAAGATCATCTAAGACTCTAAAATCATGAAGACGTAGGTAGATATTGAAGAATAAATTTAGAAAATGTTTTCCTTTTAAACTCTAGAAGACAAAATTTTAAATATGGAATGATATCTCTTATAGCAATATGTCCTATTGAACTCAGTTATAAATGCAAGATTAAAAAAAACCTCTATAACAAAGAAACAAGCTGTTTTGGCCACTGGAGTGTAATGTTAATTGCAAAGGACTGTCTTACCTTTCTTATTTAATTAGCATAAAATACAATAATAAAGTCAATATACATATGTTAATCATCAAGAATTGCTGGAATTTTAATAAAGTTGTATGGTCACTTACCCAAATCATTTAATCACATCTTTAAAAATATGTAGATAGCACTCATGAGGAATGGAAAAGAGTCATGCTGTCTGGTGTTGATAGGCAATCTAATAAGTAAAATGCCGTGTCAGAACAGAAGTGAACTATAGGGTTATAGCTTAAGCAGCCTGCATAAAGCTGGAGACAGAATCAGTTTCAACATGACTGCATGGATCTGGAAAGGACATTTTACTACAAATAAAGACAAGGCTCAAAGTCTTGGTTGGAAAATGCATTTTATTTTAGGTCAGCATGTAAAAAAGTCTATTCATATCAAAAATAGGGGCAACTAGGGAGCAATTAAACTGGAATCAGAGTCTGCGTGACATAAAGCTTGGATGGGACTAAGTCTAAGATAATAACACCCAGGAGATGAGTATGTAGGACAGGATGAGGACCCTGTGAGGAAGAGGAGCTGGTGTGGCTGTGTAAGACTTTTCCAGGCTGAGAGCTCAGGTGATAGACACACCTGTGGTGTCCCAGTTGCAGCGCTTGATACACGAGGAAAGCAATTTGCCATTTGTTTAATAAAGTGAAAAAGATCTCTGGCTTAGGCCCTTTATGGAAGTGACATCATTTTATTGAAAACTGTAGCCTATTCTTTGCAGCAGTGCTAAACATTCTTCCAATAACAGAATGTAGCAGAAATGTGTTGTTCTCCTCTTCACCTCAGGAGTTTTCAGGACTCTATCATTGCTCCACACTGATTGTTAGAAAATAGGAGTGAGGGGACACAGATAATGGTCAATTATAAATGAGTGATGAAGTCTACTTAACTAAAAAGAGAAACAATTATCCTCTAGAAAGAATATTTTAAAATAAAAAAATCTTTTCCAGGTCACTTTTATATTTATAAAATTGTAAACATTTTTACGAGCAACTCAGATTTATAAATAGATTTTATACCACAAATGTGGTCTCGATAACTACTACAAATGTCTAAAGATTTTTACACTTCATTATTTTTGTCAATAAGCTTTGCGTACAAGTGACATTCATGTCTCCACGGTAACTAATGCATGTGAATGTTGGTTCAGAACCTCAGGAGTTCAAGGCTGAAATTAGAAACTGACCCCCGTCCATGGAGGGCAGGGAGAGGCCACAGACATAGGCAGGCCGCTCCAGATGGGTAGGTGGCAGGTTAGCGAGCAAGGGAACCTACAGAGGAAGCTGTCCTGGGTGCTGCAAGATGAGCACATCTCCATACCCGCCTGCCAGAATCTTAAAAGTTTTAGAGAGGCTTGAACAGTGAGCGGTTACTTCTTCAGTTCAGATGGTCTCACAAACCCACTGCTCTCTCAAGGCTGTGTCCTTGAAAATGGCTGCTAGTGTGGGAACGGTGGGCTGAACAGACATTCCCAAGACGAGGGCATAGGGAGGAGCCTGGTATTCCCAGGGAATTGCAGCTGGAGGGTCCTCCACAGTCACATCCTCTCAATGACCTCCTTCCACAGAATCACACTTTAAATATAAAGACAAATATTTCAAAAGTAAAAAGATAGAATGAGATACCATGCTAACACTAATAAAATTAAATAGCTGGAGTGGCCAGCCATATCAGTGTCAGAAAAAGCAGATTTCAACTCAAGGAATATTATTACAGATAAAAGAAGTTCATTTCAAAATGATAAAGAGATTAATTCATCAGGAGTACAGACTTCTGAACATTGTGCAATCAAAACAAAAATTCTAAACACATGGAATAAAAACAGACAGAACTCTATAGAAAAACATAACAATTCACAACTATAGCTGGAGATTTCAACACCCCTTCCTCTGTAATTGGTGGAATCAATTGTGTTAGTCAGTTCAGGTTGCTCTGACAAATTACCATAGGCCTGAGGGGCTTTTCAACAACACAAATTTATTTCTCAGAGTTCTGGAACCTGGAAGTCTGAGATTGAGATTAGGTTGCGGCATGGTCCTACTGAGAAAGGACCTCTTCTGGATTCTGGAAGATGGTCTTCTTGTTGTATCCTCACGTGGCAGCTGCACTCTTTCTTTAAGGGCACTAATCCCACTCATGAGGGCTCCACCCTCACGACCTGATCACCTGTCAAAGGCACTTCCTCCTAACAACATCGTATTTCGGGGGGTTGATTTCAACATATGAATTTTGGAGGTACACAAACATTCAGTCCATAGCAAATAGAGAAACTAGACCTTCAGTTAAGCAGGAGTTATAACTGAGCATCGATTTAAACAAATGATACAGATGAAATTCTCTGTTTTCTGGCACAAACCAATACTTTTAGATGTATTGTTTCATGAGGAATGAGTGTTGCTATTTCCCAAATGACTGTTAAGAATTAGCAAATTACTTTAATCTCATGTTTAAGTTTCCAGTTTATTTGAAAAAGGTATGCAAGAGGTACACTAGATTATGAGTGTAATAACATATACAGCATTTACTTCACACACCTTTCCAGAAGATGAAGCTAATCATTTATGTTCTGAAAAGTGACAACTTTAATTCAAGATGTAAAAGTAGCTGCATTCTATTAAGGAAATCTTCTTAACTATGATGTATCAGATGGGCCTGGGGAAGCTGGAAAAGGCATGCTTCTGCAATAGCAACAGAATGACTATTTCAGAATCAGCTGTCTCCATGTAAACAGAGTGCTCCCCAATAGCAAACCAGCATTTATATCTCACTTTAAAGAGAAAAATTACCTTTGGGAACTGAACCAATATTGACATCCTTAATAATATATTGCCTATATGCTTGAATAGCATAATCATTTTTTAAAACCTTATCAGAATCTCTTGTGTATTTGAAACCACTGTGATGACTGCATGAGCAGAATGTGATGGGAATAGCTCGAATACATACATGATGTTTGTGATTCATGGCTTTTTCTTATATATATTTTTCTTTTACTGTCTTCTAATAACTATAAGAAGATAATGTAGAAACTTAGATATATGATAGAAATAAACATATATCAAACATACCATCTATATTTGAGAAATATAAACAAGTTAGTGATATAAAGCCTGAACTGTCTGCTCAATAAATCCACATTAGTATTTTAATAGACGCCTTTTGTTTGATGTCTGTAGAGTTGACGTGCCAGTTACCAGAGCTAACTTTTGGGAAGGTAAATTTGTGCAAAGTTCTCCCTCCATACAAATCTTACACTACAGACAGGCATGAAATGGTTTCACATGTTGTGCAATACAATAAGCAGAAACATGTACTGTTCCTCACAGTCCATTTCTATTTCTTAGTGCCAATGTATGAAACAAGAAAACAATTAGTTGACAAACTATTATTTTACTTTTCATTCCTAGTCATTCTTACTATCCTGCATTATTCTTAGTACCATGGTTGAAGTGCTTCGATAAATTCCATGATTTTGTAAATTATTTTTATAAGAATTAAATTTGACTTGGGACTCCCCTCTTGTCACATTGTGTATGGAAAACATCTCCATGGCAAAATGTGGACAGAGAAACATGTTTCCAGAGCCAACTAAGAACACCATTTGGGGTGTGGGGGTGGAAGCCTTCTATTTTGTTATGAAAACTGCAACAGGGAGCAGCATTTTCCTGGACGAGAGCAAGGCTGGTCTTTGTCCCTGTTCGTCCTGCTCCATGCTGAAGTTCTATTTTGGAGCAGATTTCAGGAGAATCTCGGAGGCTTTCAAATACCAGAAGGGGAAGGACTGTTTGGTCTCTGAATCTGTAAAAAGGGTCACTCATCTGCCATAGTCCCCGCGGTGGCCTTTGTTCTGGTCCGGCTGTCCAAGGGGGAAGCCCACCCAGGTCACAGCTCCCCGGCCACTGGGCAGAGGATCCATGTCGGGGCCACCCCTTTCCCCTCCTCCTCCCACGCTTCTCGCCGAAGTCGGGACGGAAAAGTTTGCAGAGTGAGCCCCATTCTTAGATTGCAGCAAAGCGAGAGGCGGGAGAACCCGAAGGGGAGGATCGAAGGAGCTGGAATTGGAGAGAGAGGCGCGGTTTCAGACAACGCGCGAGAGCGTGGGAAGGAGGGAGGCAGGGGGCCTGGAGGGGCCCCCCTGGAGGGAGCGGAGGGAGGCGAGCCCCGCATCCCGGCCGAGGCTGGCGAGTGAGACGCGGAGGGACGGCAGGCGCCCCTGGGAGCTGGAGGAGCTCAGCCCCGTGGCTGGCGGGGCGCGCGGGGAGGGGCGAGTGTGTTCGCCAACGCCGCGCTCCGACCGACCGGCGAGCGAGCACAGCCCACCCGGTGGCGAGCGGCGTCCCCAGCCCCGCGGGCCGGGCAGGGTTCCCCGCGCCGGCTCCGAGCGAGCCCCGCCCCGGGCGCAGAGGACCTGCCGCCCCGCGCCCCGCGCCCCGCGCCCTGGCTCAGCCGCGGCCGCTCTGCGGGCGCCCCCGGGACGGACCTCCGCGAACGCGCGGCCCGCTGCTCCCGGCTCCGCGGACCCTTCCGCCGCAGGTAGGAGCGAGGGGGCGCCGCGCGCGGTCCCCAGCGCCGGGCAGGTGGCCGAGCAGCCTCGCCTCCGGGTCCGGAGGTCGGCGGGGAGCACGGCTCTCCCACCCGCGGCGCTGGCGACTCCCGGAGGGTGCGGGGTGCTCGCACCTGTGTCGCGGGCGCCCGGGGTGCCCGTCCGGAGTCCCGGCGCGGAGAGGGGCGCGGGCGGCGGCTGGAGGTCCCTTTCCCGGAAAGGGGCGCGGGGAGGCGTGTGAATGGGAGCGGAGAGCAGAAACCCGCTGAACTCTGGATCTAGCCCAGCGGAGGAGGCGAGTCTGGCAGTTCGGGGGGACGGGGAAGCCTCCGGTTGCCACGGGAGATGGGGGAACGGAGTGGCCACCTCTACAACCTCTGCGGGGGCGGCGGGGGTAGGGGAGTCGTTCCTTTTTCCTTTTTCTTCGGAAAAGGAAAGGAGCGACTACTTCAGAGAACAAAGATGCAGGGGGTGGAGGAGGGCTCCTTGGCTGCTGCCTCTCCTAGTGATCTACTGACCCCTGACCGCGACCCCCGCCGGACAATGTCAGCTCCATTGTCTGGGAGCCCGGAGACTACGTGTTGGACCAAGTAGGCGGCTCGGTACCCACCGGAGGGAGGCTCTTCATTCACGGCTCCCGCTCCCCCCCCCCCCCCCCCCCCCCCCACCCATCCTCCCTGGCTGGGTAAAACCAAGTAGGTCGGTGGAAGTGCTGGGTTTAATTGGTACCTTTTATGCCCCTGAAAGTAATGAAGATGATTTCCATCAAGTTCTCTTAGCATTTCTATCATTTATGGAAAAGCTGTAGGTACTGCCCCTGGCTAGATCTCTGTTTTGGGGGGAGGGAACCAAATACATTTAAATCACGCGTTAATCGTTTGCCATTTATAAGAATGATTTAGCCATTGGAGGAGGAGGGACCAGGTAAAACGTAGCTGCTCTGAGTTGGCCAGAGGGGTCCGTGAGTAGAAAAGGCAGGTGCGAAAGGCAGGTGCGAAAGGCGGTCCTTGTCCTGCCAAGTGCCTGAGCCCAGAAAGCGCTCATCCTCTTTGAGCCGTGGGCTTTCTTTGAAGACCTCGGAAATGTCTGGGATCTCGGTTCAGGGGAAGGGTACAATGTCCTGTGCATGATTGACCTGGGCTGGGGGTATTTATGAAGCCCCTGCAGCCTATCCATGCATCGCTTAGTGATTTTCACTTAGAATTAACACGAAGAACAGGAGACGCTGAAGTCATCCATGAGCGCCTGAAATCAAAGCGCCAGGAGGGAGGAGGGGGCAAGCACCTGCCTGCACCCTCAAGCTCCTCTCTATGGGATAGCCGCCCAAATCAATTTTGCTCTTAATAGTGTTAAAGTCTTTTTGAAGGTCACTTGTCATCCTGAATTAAGGCTCCTGCAATAACAACAACAAAAAAGTCTGTGTGAAGATGTTTAGTTTATTAACATTACACAAGTGTCTGTGACATATACTTAACATTAACAGCAGCTGTGGCCCTCATCACATGTGATCCACCCATATGAGCATATGAGATTTATATTTGTGGGCTTCTGTGAAACCAGCATATATGGCATTGCTTAGAAAACAGTATTAATATGCCCCATGGATGTATTAATCCCTATAGAAATCATCCAGAATGTGATATTTGCTTATTCAAGGAAAATAAGATTAATCAATACAGTTGCATCTCGAGGGCATGGTGCTATGTTTGATTTTATCTGTGTCCTACAAGAACTGGGGGAGTGAAATGATTTAGTCAGTGTACGCTAAGATAGTGGAAGTATTTTACTTTGCTTGTGCAATTAATACTTGAAAGATTCCCCTCCCCCCCCATGTGAGAATGCGTGAAGATACAAGCTCCAGTAGCTGCTGTGGCAGGCTGTTAATGTGATCTGTGGGTAAGTCAGTATGCCTGCAGATAAAGGAGAATGCACACTAAATATGAACCCCGTGCAGAACATGGATCTTCTTGAAGGAGATTAAATACAAATAGGAACATGTCCTGCTCCTTAAGAAATCAGAAAATAAAATCTGTTGAGTAAAAGCATAATACATATAATGCACATAATATGTGTGTGTATCTTTATCTGTGTAACTTGCAGATCATTAAATGTGTTCAAACACTTGCATAAGTGAGAAAAGACATTGCATTGGAACTAGGATATTTGAAAATGATCCTTCTTTAAACTTGAGACTGTGGTTGGTTAGCTGAGCACTTAAAATGTTCAGCTCAATATAGCTGCCTTTTTGGGACTGTATGGCCAGGGCAAATCTGGGCCAATGACAGCACATGTTCCTAGAATGAGAAAACGTCAGGGTGAAAAGGAACTGGTGGAGTGATCTTTCCAGCTCCCATTACTACAAATGAAGAGAATGAAGTCCAAAGGATTTAAGCCATTTTTTCAAGACCACAGAGCTAGATCTTGGCAAGGTCCTTTGTCTTCCCTGGGAACAGGAGTGTCAGATTGTGGGAAGGTAGGGGGTTTGGTTATTTCCCTGAGTGGAAGGCCCACAAGTGAATCCTCTGGTAAGTGGTAAGTTTTTACACCGGTGATCTTCTCACTCCTCACCTCACCCCTTTCCCATGGGGTTCTCCTCCTTCTGGCCACTCCTTTTTTCTATTCTTCTCTGTACGAAGAATAATACATTGTTCTGTAGGAGTTCCAGAGTGCAAAAAAGTGAGCATATCAAGTGAACAGGAAAGATTAAAAATGCATCCAGTTTACCCATGTGGGTTTAAGAATGATTCAGGCATAAAAAAAGATGATTTTTGCCTGAAGTGCACTGAGGTGAGGAAGCAGTTGCAGCCGTGGGCAAACTACGGCCCGCGGGCCGGATCCAGCCCGTTTGAAATGAATAAAACTAAAAAAAAAAAGACCATACCCCTTTTATGTAATGATGTTTACTTTGAATTTATATTAGTTCACACAAACACTCCATCCATGCTTTTGTTCCGGCCCTCCAGTCCAGTTTAAGAACCCATTGTGGCCCTCGAGTCAAAAAGTTTGCCCACCCCTGAACTGTTAAAGGAAGTAAAGTGTCTTCACCCATAGAAACTGAGAAGCTCATAGTCACCACACCTGACCATTTTATTTCATAAGTTGCTTTTCCGCCTAAGATCTCCCTCGATACAACTGGTCTTGGGAGGATGCAGGTGGGCATGGTCATTCATTCCGCATTCCCCATTTCAGATGACGGAAATCGGTTTCTTCTCCTTTGTATAGAAGCTCTCCTACCTCCCCTATCCCCCGGCAAAATTAGTTGCTCTTCATAGATGATCATCACATTGTATGTTTACCACCCCAACTCTGTTTGTTTTCACCGTCGTAACCCAAACACTTGCCCAGAACGTGGTCCTCAGTAAGGCTTCAGTCCTTGCTTTTAGAATATATTAAACTAATGAGTTCATTTAAATCAAGCATTTCTATTCAACTGGCCTCTTTTAATCAGGGACCTTTTAAAAGGGAATGTGCCAATAATTTTTAGATGATAAAATGATGAAAATGTATTAACAGCTCTGTCGTGACATTTCCTGAGAATGAGCAGTCATTCAAGGTCACAATAACTTGACTTAGAAAAGGAGAATGCACATCTCTAAGGACTAGGGCAGGGTGCTCCCTGGGCTGCCAGTTCTGCATGCCCCAGAGGTACCCGTAAGAGTGGATTTCCTCAGCCTACCCCAGGCCTACAGAGTCAGAGTCTGAAATGGAACACAGGAGTCTCTCTCATCGAGCCCTGAGTGATTTTCATAAGTATTGCATTTGAGATCCACAGTGAGATGATCATCCAAGAGTTTACAGTCTCCTCCCTCCAGATAGATGCGCCTCTCCTACTTTATATGGAATCGGCAAAGATGTTCTTATTTGGTTAATCTCATGTTTGATTACAGCAATTAAGGAGACGACAAAAAAGCAGGTCATTGGTTCCAAGGAAGTTTAGATTCACATTATCTAATTGTAACTAAAAGTATACACAGATAAAATGATGTTATTTTTAGATAGATTGTAAACTTTAAGTGGTGGAATTATATCAACTGATTTATTTTATATACCACACTGGATTATAATACTTTGTAGATATATAATTGTGTTAAAGGAACTATTTTAAATGACCTAGTCTTTTTATTTTCTGTAATGTGTTTATTTCCGTGAATATGAAAGAAGCTGCGAGTAGAGTGCTTACACTCACTCTACTTCCTTAGAGTTCATTCCTCAGGCTTTGTAATCCAGCTTCTATTCAGAGGGTGCTGCTGAACTAGTTTTCTCACTCTTCCGTCTCCTCACTGAGCAGCATTTGAAAGCTGACATCTCACCCCTTAGCTACCTCTGGTTCCTTTCTGTCCCCTTTGGCTTTGCTGCTCTGGTCCAGATCCTCAGATTGGTTCTCCCATGCTCTCTCCTTTGGCCTCGCTTCTCCTGCTTCCACACTGCACTGAGTTTCTCCTTTGTTCTCTCTATGCCTGTGGCTGAGCTCCAGACCTGCAGCTCCAATCCTGAGTTTTTAGGGTATTTTTAGACCTGTATCTGCCTGCAGGACCCTTTAACTGTGTGTTCCATACGAAGTCTGATTTCATTTATCCAAACTGGAGTTCATAATCTCTGTTACTGTCTTCAAATCTGCCTCTGTTATTCCTGTTTTTTTTTTTTTTACTTCTTTTCTTTCCTCCCCAAGTAGTAGAAGAACCATCCACAGTCTTTTCCTTTATTTGCTCTACCTTTTCCCTCCCCCACTTTCCATTTTGTATCAGTCACCAAGGCTTTACAATTTATCTTATAAGTATTGCTGAGATTAGTCTTGTCTCCTCTGACCTTTTATAACTGACGTTGATCAACTCTTCATCACCCCCTGCCAGGGGTAAGGGCTCAGTTCCTGATTCATCTTCCTGCTCTAGTCTTCCCTTCACATCCCGTCTTAGAGTTGCCAGAGTGATTTATCTTAACTGCAAATTGGCCGAGACTCCTTGTGGAAAAGACTTCAATGATTTCCCTTACCCTTATCACAGGGTGCATGCTCCTCTGCAGATCCTACCTTGTCCTCCTTGTCCCCACCCTCCAGCCTCCCCTCAGCTATGCTGACCTACATCCCTGCCTTGGACAACACCGAGTTGCTTGGAATCCTCCAATAGAATTTAGCATTTCTTAACGTGGAGACTGTATTGGTGCTCCTATGGGCTGCGGATGTGCTTTTTCTCACTTTGCTCACCTGGAGTCAAAGGCAGACCATCTTTCTCCAAACACTCATGTCCCATGGATATCCCTTTTTGGGTCTCTTTTATACCACAAACATCTTGTGCTTAATGTTAAATGTTCCCTACTGTGTTTGAATATCTGACTTTCCCCTGTGCTGTAATTATTAGTTCCTTACTCATCTCTGTGTGTCTAGGTTGGTTCAGTGGTTCTCAACTTTCCTAATGCTGCGACCCTTTAATACAGTTTCTCATGTTGTGGTGACCCCCAACCATAAAATTATTTTCGTTGCTACTTCATAACTGTAATTTTGCTACTGTTATGAATTGTAATGTAAATATCTGATATGTAGGATGTATTTTCATTGTTTGCGACCCACAGGTTGAGAACCGCTGGTAGATGTTATATGAGTGGACATAAGCATTGCATAGGTAAAAGGCAAGTTGCCTTAGGTGCCCGAAAAATATCCTTTGGAGATATTTTGCTCCGTAGTTCCCTATGCTGTGACCACTTGGAGCCTTCATCTCACTTTTGTACACCAGAAGTAATTTTAGAGTGTAATAAAGAATAAAAAGCATTTACTCGAGCAAAAGGCAGCCCAGAAGGCACAGGTTCAGGTAGCAACTTAAACTGGGTTTCACTGAAACAAAGGGGAGGCCATCTTTTATAGAGAAAGTTCCTGCCCAAGTTCCCAATTTTATGTGAATAGGTTGCCAAATTGTGAAGTTCTGATTTGTCAGTGTAGGTGCAAACGGAGATACAGTTTGTGCAGTTATGGTTAGACAGGGCAGGTCTTAGTCCCTTGGTAGAAAGATGAAATGAAACCAGGGCCACCCTGCAGTGGTTGACTCAGACTGTGTAAACAAGCCGGGCACAGTGAGGGAGAGGTTTTTCCTGGTATACAGAATACATGATGAGCCCTGTCAGCAAATGGCCACTAGAATATTATTCATAAACTAGGGGTATGGTGCACAGCATTTGTGCACTGGAGAGGGTGTGCTTCAGCCCGGCCTGTGCCCTCTCACAGTCCGGGACCCCTCGGGGGATGTCCGCCTGCCGGTTTAGGCCCGATCCCATTGGGGGTGTGTATGGGGGGGGGAGGATCAGGCCTAAGCCAGCAGTCAGACATCCATCTCACAGTCCGGGGCTCTTGCAGTCCGGGACTCCTCATTCCTTACCGCCTGCTTGCAGCAGAGGTGGGAGAGGCTCACGCTACCGCCGCTGCGCTCACCAGATACGAGCCCTGCTTCTGGCTGAGCTATGCTCTCCTTGTGGGAGTGCACTGACCACCAGGGAGCAGCTCCTGCATTGAGCATCTGCCCCCTGGTGGTCAGTGTGCGTCATAGCAACCGGTTGTTTCGCTGTTTGGTCAATTTGCATAATAGGGTTTTATTATATAGGATGTGGGCCTTTGTTTGGCCATGAGAAGTTCATCCCAGCAAATCAATTCCTTCTCAAGGTTCACATTGTCACTGATGGTTGTTGGTGCCGGTTTAACACTGATAGGAATCTCTAATCTTGGGTGCGGTAAAGAAGAAAGTTACTCAGTGCAAACATCTCAATTGTGTTACATCATGGCTATGAGAACAGCGCCAGTGGAGGAGCTCAATCTATTACAGCTCAATTATGAAGCAGCACAGCTGTGGTGGTACTGGGGGGAGGCCTCTCTCTGGCTAGACAGCTGTGCTCTGTAGGTGTCTGCTGTGCTCTGCCCTGCTATTCTCCACTCTGGTCTGCCAGGATGTCTTCAGTGTTTCAGCTCCAGGGGGGAAACCCAGTCTTCTGTCTTCAGTGGAAGCACTCCCAGAGTCAGAGGGGAGCTGACTTATATAGAGAGAAGTCCTCACCCCTGGTCCCTGATTGGTCTGTCCTCATGCAAATGAGGACTCCAAATCCTTCCAGGTTGATTGGTCCAAAAGGCACTGTTCCGATTGGTCAGAATATAGCTACTTCGGTCCATGAAGATGCTAATGGGTATATAGCTGTGAAGTTTTAATTGATTTCAATCCTTTTGATTGAAATACAATTCCAGCAACTCCTTTTGAAGGGCTGGCTCACATAGCAGGAGCACAGTGCGGTCAGGGAGCTCAGTACAGGCTTCTCCCCGAAGTGCAGATGCTGTTTTTAAATTTGACCCCAGTTAGTCACAAGGAGCCCTTCTTGGTAGGTATCTTCTTTCTCATGGTCCACAATGTCAAATGAATCTTCCTTCTCAGGGTCCACACTTTTTACTGAATGTCTTCTCTCTTCCATTTCCCCATATCCTACCCTATTGATTCCTCTGACTCTTCATTTCCTTCTGCCTCCTATGAAAATCCTCTGTTCAATTTACAGATAAGGAAAAGAAAACCCAGAGAGGCTGAATAATTTATTCAAAGTTACACTGCTAGCTTGGGGTAGATCAGGATTTGCACAGAGGTCTGATTATTAATTCTGTGCTCTTATCACAGAAAATTCCAGGTTCTCTCTTTTTAAGAGATAAGAAAAATGTGTGTGTGTGTGTGTGTTTTTAACAAGTGCCATATAGAATACCATTACAGCCTGGGGCCACAAACCATAGCCCAAGGGCCAAATCAACCTGTAGCCCATTTGTGTACTGCCTATAAGTGAAACTGCACTATTCACATTTTTAAAGGATACCAAACAAAACTCAAAACAAAACAAAGAATGTGTGACTTACCCAGATCCCATGGCCCTGATTGCTCAAAGTATTTACTGTCTTGACTTTTACAGAGAGTATTTGCTGAGCCTGATACGAGGAACAATGGGACCTAACGGTGAAGTTCAGTGAAATTTATGTGGAAACTGACTTTGGTAAATAAACTGGACATAAAAGAAGTTGTAGATTTACTGAATTTAAAGAAGCAAAAAATGAAGGTAGAACCTATACTTCATTCAAATGGTTGATACCTTTTATTTATTTCTTAAGGTTTTTTTTTTCTTTTTTCTTTTTTTATTGTTTTATTGCTTAAAGTATTACAAAGGGTATTACATATGTGTCCTTTTTTTCCCCGCCCTTGACAATCTTTCTTAAGTTTTTGATGCTTCTCATTTATCCATGAATAATTACCATAAAAGACATTATTAGAAATAACTAATACAAGTAAAATAAATTAGGTAAATCCTCATAAAAATCACTATGGACATTTTTGGTTAATAAAATGTGATTGAAGATAGGAGTAAGGGTGAGTTTGATGTCCAAGTTCTCACAAGCCGAACTGAATTTTACATAAAAATAGGCATTTGAATATTTTATTTTTATAAATAAACATTGGATGCATTCTTTTTCATTTTTATTACTGGGATTAGTTGGTGTTTTAAAAATAAACTTGGGAGGTTAAAGCCTCTAGCATGTGGAACTGTATGCCTTTAATGAACGCATTTAAAATATTAAATAGTTCCTTTAAGAATGATAAAGTCTTATTCAGGCTTACTCATTTTCTTTCTAATTTAGATTCTTGGTTATAAGCAGCTCAGTAATATGTGGTTGGGAGTCCCTGGATAGACATTGCTTCATGAGCTCTGAAATCTTCTTTCAAAAAGTCTATTAATATGCCTTTTATCTTTACGATTTGGAATGGCAAGTCATTAACTTTACATTTATTTCACTGATTTAAAATTAAATGCAAGAGCAAGACAAAAGAACTTTGGCACAAGAAACAAATAACTTTATTAGAACAGAATACTGAGAAAATATATAGCTTGCTATCTATTTAGGTTTTAGCTTGCTCTTTCAGTGTAAAGAAACAACAGTTTTCTGGAATAATCCTAAGACATGTTATTTCTTAGGAAAAGGCTTGCTAAAGCTACAGATAGGTAAGAACCCAAATAAGGATGGTAACCCGTTTTCTTAATATAGATGGGTAACAGAAGCACTGACGTAGGAAATTGTAATGCAGTGTAAATGGTCAGTGAGAGGGTGAGCTTGAGGTGGACAAGCACTGCTGGACAAGCATTGCTTGGAGTTCCAGGCCTGCTGCTTACTTCTCTGGGACCATGAATACATGACTGAAACCTTTCTGGACTCATCTGTGACATGGGGTGAGCAGAGTGCCTGCCTGGTAGGTTAAATGTGGGATTGATTCAATGAGATGCAATTGTCCATATGTGATTAGTTCAGGGCTCATCGCTGAGCAGAAGCTCTGTAAACGCCAGCTATTGTTACCCGCCTCACTAGCCCATAGGAGAGTGGATTTTGAAATGTTAGGAGGAAAGATCATTATATCCCAGTGGACAGAAATTGTAAAATCAGAAATGACAAAAAGAAAATGGGAGGCTTTAAAAGCAACATGATGACTTTGCAGTCACACGTTATTAAGAAAAAGTCACATAGAAATGTCATGTCACTCCCCAGGGCCACCGGTGAGATGACATTTCGTCAGGACATGTGTACAAGGTGGACATTTGGGCAAATGTCCAAGCAAAGTAAGAAAAAAGAGTAATGTGAACCCACCCATAAGAAGAATGCCAGAACTAAATCTTATCCTGAGTGCAGGTATTAAAAAGTGCTAAAGAGGAGATTAGGAGGAACCAAGATGGCGGCATAGGTTAACGCGGGAGTTTGCTGCTTTGAACAACTACTTCAAAAGTGAAACCAAAAAACGGAAGGGACATCACCCAGAACCACAGGAACGCTGGCTGAGTGGAAGTCCTACAACTAGGAGGAAAGAGAAACGCATACGGTCACTCAGAGGAGGCGCAGTGCTGAAGTCAAATTCTGAGGTGCGGAGTGTGCGGAGCGGGCTGGCGGAGGAGGGCGCGGTTGGCGTTTTCAATCGGGAGGGAGTCGCAGAATCTGAGCTCCAGATCCGGGCGAGTCTTTAGGGACCCAGTCTCAAACAGGAGAAGCGGGACTGTCTGGCATCGGTCAGAGTGAGCGCAGCTTTCTCTCTGAGCTTTGCAGCGGGTGCTGGGACTCAGAGAGGCAGAGCCCCTGGGGACAGGACTGAGAGCCGCCATAACTGCTCTCTCCGGCCCACCCTGTTGATCCTGTTGGACCCGCCCCGCCCAAGCCCTGCACAGAGGCATTTGCAGGATAGCCTCAGGCAAAGGCTAGATTAGCACCTCCCTAGAGGACAGAAGTTCTCTCACTGCTGACACAGCTGATTCTCATAGCCACTTGGCCTGGAGGTCAAACCCTCCCTGGAATTAGCTACAACAATCAAGATTTAACTATAAGACTTCGAACAAAGACCACTAGGGGGTGCACCAAGGAAGCATAAACAAAATTCGGAGACAAAGAAACAGGACAAAATTGTCAATGGAAGATATAGAGTTCAGAACCACACTTTTAAGGTCTCTCAAGAACTGTTTAGAAGCCGCCGATAAACTTAATGAGATCTACAAGAAAACTAATGAGACCCTCGATCTTATATTGGGGAACCAACTAGAAATTAAGCATACACGGACTGAAATAACAAATATTATACAGACTCCCGACAGCAGACCAGAGGAGCGCAAGAATCAAGTCAATGATTTGAAATGCGAGGAAGCAAAAAACACCCAACCGGAAAAGCAAAATGAAAAAAGAATCCAAAAATGCGAGGATAGTGTAAGGAGCCTCTGGGACAGCTTCAAGCGTACCAACATCAGAATTATAGGGGTGCCAGAAGATGAGAGAGAGCAAGATATTGAAAACCTATTTGAAGAAATAATGACAGAAAACTTCCCCCACCTGGTGAAAGAAATGGACTTACAGGTCCAAGAAGCGCGGAGAACCCCAAACAAAAGGAATCCAAAGAGGACCACACCAAGACACATCATAATTAAAATGCCAAGAGCAAAAGATAAAGAGATAATCTTAAAAACAGCAAGAGAAAGAAACTCAGTTACCTACAAGGGAATACCCATACGACTGTCAGCTGATTTCTCAACAGAAACTTTGCAGGCCAGAAGGGAGTGGCAAGAAATATTCAAAGTGATGAATACCAAGAACCTACAACCAAGATTACTTTATCCAGCAAAGCTATCATTCAGAATTGAAGGTCAGATAAAGAGCTTCACAGATAAGGAAAAGCTAAAGGAGTTCATCACCACCAAACCAGGATTATATGAAATGCTGAAAGGTATCCTTTAAGAAGAGGAAGAGGAAGAAAAAGGTAAAGATACAAATTATGAACAACAAATATGCATCTATCAACAAGTGAATCTAAGAATCAAGTGAATAAATAATCTGATGAACAGAATGAACTGTTGATTATAATAGAATCAGGGACATAGAAAGGGAATGGACTGACTATTCCTGGGCGGTAAAGGGGTGTGGGAGATGCGGGAAGAGACTGGACAAAAATCGTGCACCTATGGATGAGGACAGTGGGTGGGGAGTGAGGGCGGAGGGTGGGGCGGGAACTGGGAGGAGGGGAGTTATGGGGGGAAAAAAAAGAGGAACAAATGTAATAATCTGAACAATAAAGATTTAATTAAAAAAAAAAGTGCTAAAGAGAATAAACAGGATTATTTTTGTCATGCGTAGAGTAAGAAGAGCAAGGCAGTGGTCCATTTCTGTTTAGGATTGCTGATATAAACAGTAAAGATGATATAAAAGTGGGTGTATCCATCAAGATTCTGGTCCCCAACCTCTGCATCAAAGGGAATGAGTTTCAAAAAAGAAAACAATTTAGAATCTTGGATTAGACCTTAACATAGGTGAGGAAATTAAAAACAAAATGTAGCTCTTTTAAGTGAAATCAGGTTAGGTTAAACTTTTTTTGGAAAAAAAAAAGCCATTGTGATTTTGATAGAGATTACATTGAATCTGCAGATCACTTTGGGCAATATGTATATCTTATTAAGTCTTTTAATTCATCCACACAGGCCATGTTTTCATTTATCTTCTTTAATTTCTGTCATTAATATTTTGTAGTTTTTAGCATTCAGGTAATTTGCTTCCTTGGTTAAATGTATTCCCAAGTATTTTTTTAATGATATATATTATAAATTGGATTATTTTATTAATTTCCTTTTAAGATGGTTTATTAATAGTATATACTAAACACAACTATTCTAGCAGTTATCGTGTGTGTGTGTGTGTGTGTGTATGTGTGTGTGTGCATGTGTAATATAGGGTTTTCTACATATAAGACAAAATAGATGATTTTACTTCTTCCTTTCCAATTTGGATGACTTTGGTTTTTTTTCCTTGCCTTATTGCTTTGGCTAGGACTTTCAGTACTATGTCGATAGAAGTAGTAAGAATTGACATCCTTGATTTGTTCCTGATTTTAGAGGAAAAGCTTCTAGTTTTTCAGTACTGAGTATGATGTTAGTTCTGGCCTTTAATATAATCTTTATTATGTTGAGGTAATTTTCTTTTATTCCTAGCTTCTTGAACATATTTATCACAACAGGGTGTTGAATTTTGTCATATGATTTTTTTCTGTGTCAATTGAGATAATCATGTGAATATTAGTCTTTCTGTTAATGTGGAGTATAAATTAATTGATTTTCATATATTGAAATATCCTTTCATCCCAGGGGTAAATCCCACTTGGTCATGTGATCCAACTGAGTGTGGCTCAGAACTTTTCTTCCCTTATTGAGAGTCTCTCTATCTCTCTCTGTCTTTCCACACTGTCCTACTGTGGCCATGACACTGTCATGACAGAAACTGGCCTATACATGAAGCTATCACAAGATACAGCGTAAGTTGAATGAGAAGAGAAGGGGACTAATGCCATGATCAACAGCACCTGAAACATCCCTCTTGTCATTACCTTTGAACTAGAATGTTTGTGGGTTCCACAAGGACAATAATGAATTCTTTTAATTGAATTTTAATCTTTTAAAAGTGAGAATTATAACACTCACAGAGAAAAATGCATATAAATGCACACTTAACTATAAGGTAAACACATGTATCAGGAAATAAACTATTATAAGCAACTCCACTATCCACTGCCCTTTTATAGGTATTGGTTTCTTCTGCTTTTCTGTATAGCTTTATCATATATGCATCGCTAACACTGTGGTTTTGTTCAGTCTGATGGTCAACTTAATGTAAATGGAATTATCAATAATTGTTGCATGAGTTGTAGCTTATTCAGTTTCATTGCTGGACACATTTCTTTCAGAATGTATTTATCCATTCTGCTATTACTGAGCTTTGGGTTTTTAGTTTTTAACTTGGGTATAATATGAATAATGCTACTCATTCAAGTCCTGGCATGCCTTCTAGATGAATATGTGTATTTATGTATGTATGGTGTATACCTGGGAGCGAAGGGCGGGGTCATTAATATGAATACTCTAGATGATTTAGATCAACATTTTGAAGTTTATAATAGATTGACATTTTGATCCAAGAATAAGGTGGAATTTATTAGGGAGAATTGTAAGCTTTGTTGATAGATTCAAAATATCAATAGCACAGGTTCAAAATGTCTAAGATTTGTCTTGATTATAGAATATTTGGAATAAATATGTGGCTGGTAGTTGACACATGCTCAATGTAATATGCCCCATGCCACCATAATACATGCAGATACGCTACTGACATTGAAACTTAATGTCGAATATCCTGAGTAGTTAAGTTTACATTTAAAATAGTGTGATCATTTTGGGGAGTCATATATAATTAAGGATTTGACAAACTGGAATATATACTAAAGGAAATAAACCAGAGTGGTTAAATCTCAGAAAGACCAATGTGAAAAGTTTATCCTGGGAAAGATATACCCTGGAAAAGGGTAGAAAGAATGTTGTTCCTTTCATGTTACCTATTTGTTATCTCTGTGTAGTCAACCTTGGAGCAGTGGGAGGGGTGGGACCAAACTGTATTAAGGCATATTTCATGTGTTTAATCGCTTAATATAAATTTGGGCTCTAATAAATTCAAGGGAAGGAAAAAATTTAACACATAGGGAGCTCACCATCAAATAAGTTTCAAATAGAAACAGGAGATGTCCTGGGTTTAGGTGGTCATTCATTAGAGTCTTTTCAGTATCATCTCTTTCGAGAGATGTAGGAAAAGTCACAGCCCCAAACAGGGACGCCCTGGGAGCCTTAAATCTCCTGCTCCAAGCATTTCTCCACTTCTTGAGCAGAGAGGTATTTCTTAATCCTAGATTACAGCTTCCATTCACCTGCGTAATGTGACTAAGACAACTGTACCTGTTTTCCATATAAATAATTTCTACTTGAAAAGGGTTAAGGTCAAAACAAAGGAAAAAGTGACTTCTAAGGATCGATACATAAAAAGAAGTTGTGCACTATCACTAGCCATCATGATTATGTGGTCTTCTTTAGAGTTCTAACTTACTTAGCTCAGGACAGTCTTGATTTACAGAAGCAGGAATTACATCGGAGAGGGTTCTTGTTAAGAAAAAAGAACGTCAGAATTCAAGATGCTTTACAAATTCAATGATTACTTTAATTTTCCAAGACAATTCAATAGCATTAAAAATATGAGACCAAAGGATGGACATACATTTAATGATGTGTCCTGAAACTGACACACTTAATAAAAGCAACACCATCCCTAAATATCTTGGAATACATGCTGCTTCAAAAGTGTTTAAGAAAATAGAAAAAAAGAAATCCTATTGCTTAGATATTTTCATACTCTCAAGAGATCAGTAGCATAATACATTTCTTAGGTCTGCAACATGATCATCTTACCAGAGGCAAGAAGTCCAGATTTCACACAGGTGAGCACAGAATAGTTTAATCTGACATAGCAGATGGCTCCAGGTCAGTGGCCAGTAACCATTTGTAACACACCAATGACAATGTAAGGAAGCCAGTTCTCTCTTTGGAATGCAACCCGCTTTATAAACTAGGCTGGTGACTTTTTCTGTAGGCTAGAACTCTGTTTATCTCTTCCCTTCCTTCTTTTCTTCCTGTTTCCCTTTTTTCCTTCCTTCCTTTGGTCCTTCTTATCTACGGATTTAATTGAACTTAGTTGTTTTCTTGCTTGGATAAAAGTACTGCATATATAATCACATTTATGTTTAACTGGCCGTTATACACAAATTTCAACAGTGTAAATAACAGTATAAATAAGAGGCACTTGGCCAAAATAAGCTGTATGCAAAAATCACACACAGTGTATATCAGGGCAAAAATCTAACTTTTACCCAAAGTCCAAATGCTTTGTAGAAAATTTACAAAAGCTATCTCCTAAATGGACAGTATGTAAAAGGAACCACAGGAACATTATTTATGGGATTCAAAGTAAATGTACTAGTTAATGGCTCTCCTGTCTCCTCTTTTCCTTTAAAGAAGAAACGGACGTTCCTGGCATTGTATGAATTAACTGAAAACACAGGTTTTCAAAAGTTAAGTACTTGTACATTTTAATACAAATATTCCGTGACACGATAGCTCTGGGACCATTAGTTTACAAGGTAACAATTTATTACAGTTTGTGTATATTGTTACTGAGGAGACAAACTGAGGATAAAACTTGTCCCATATTACATTTCTTTGAGTTTCCATTGACTTTCCTTCTCTCTCTTCTTTCTTCCCTATCTCCCTACTTTTACATGACCTGGGGCAAGTCATTTAATGCCAGTGCGGTGGTGTCCTAATTTTTAAAGTGTGCATCATAAAATCTGTCTGGTCTGCTTCAGATTTAGTAAGCATTAAATGAAATGATGCATGTGAAAGTCATTTTAAAATCTATATATGCTCTCTATACACACTATCTATATATTACTAATATATATAGCAAATAAGTAAAAGTGTACAATTACAATTGTAATGAAGTCATGTCATTTTACTTGAAAAGATCAATTTATATGTTTGAGTAAATATATAATTAGACTATATCTGTTATTTGGATATCAGAAATAATTTTTTATATCTGCATTACGAATTTGAGACTCTATTTTTTAGAACTTTGCCAATAAGTATTCATTTGGGGAATTAATAATCTTGAAATCTTGACTTAATAAAATATGGCAGTCCCATTGAACAAATTGGTATTTGTCAAGGAGAAAATTGGCTAGTAAAAATCTATTGACAATCTGTTATATTTTACAATTCTATTAAATTATAATATACATAGAAATTCTCTTCAGTCTCAGATACATTGAAGTCAGTAAACTTATAACAACACTCTGTGATGTGGACAATCAATGTAAAAACACAGAAGACAAATGAGATTGCATCAGAATAAAAGTGTATTATCAGAAGTGAAGATATTACAGTGACTAGATATTACTTCTTCCAGCGCTAACCAGCAGCAGATGCTCTGACACTCTTCTTCCAGTCGACGGAGAACTGGCATTTGTTAGGATTTGGGCCAATGGACTCAAATTACTCTGTGTAATGGGTAATTCCATCTTGCATATGTCCTCCCCCTCCCTCATCCCGCATCCCGTTTCTCCCTTCTTTCCTTTCTCTCTCCCTTTTTTCATTCTTCAACTAGAGGCCCAGTGCATGGATTCATGCACATTGAAATAAAATTAATGAGAAGAAATATTTTAGAGGCCGGGAGGGACCATAGGAGGTTGGCTCCAGGGTATGTCTGGCTCATCTTGCCCAGTCCTGATCAGCCGGACCCCAGCATCAAGCTAACCTACTGGTTGGAGCATCTGCCTCCTGGTGGTCAGTGTGCATCATAGCAACTGGTCAAATGGTCAAATGAACAGTCAGACACTTAGTATATTAGGCTTTTATTATATAGGATTCTTTCTTCCATTTTCTTTCTTCCTTCCCATCTTCCTTTTATCCAAAGTATCTGTGTGCCTGTTGGGCTATACATGCGATGGGAACAGCACATGACATGTTCTCTGACTTCCTGGGACTTACCATCAAATGAAGAGAAGGGAAATAAGCATGGGAAAAAGGCAAGGCAGAGCACAAGCCAATGTGTGACTGTCTGACCCAGCAAGACAGGAGTAGACAGTGCATGCTAGAGACATTCCCAAGAAGGGCAGAAATTCCTGAGAATGACACTTAAGATGGATGGGGTAATTTCATGGAACCGCTGTGAATCTTAGATGCCTGAAGGACAGATATAGTTATCTTATATAATAAAAGGCTAATATGCAAATCGACTGAATGGCAGAACAACGGGTCACTATGACATGCACTGACCACAAGGGGGCAGATGCTCTACGCAGGAGGGGCAGGGCTCCCACAGGGGGAGCACCGCTCAGCCAGAAGCCCTGAGCTGGGCTCACGACTGGTGAATACAGTGGTGGTGGCAGGAGCCTCTCCCGCCTCCGTGGCAGTCAGACATCCCCTGAGGGCTCCCGGACTGCGAGAGGGCTCAGGCTGGGATGAGGGACCTCCCCACCACCCAAGTGCACGATCTGGTGCACCGGTTCTCTAGCATATAATAAATAAAGGGAGGTTATATGATAAGATTGTATTGTGTGTTAACTGTTTATTGAAATTCAGTGTTGGGTAGCAAATAGAGCAAACAATTGAAACTTTTGAAATGAATTCCAACTTATTTTAATTATTTATGATATTTACTTCTAGCACAGATATCTGTTAGAGGAAGAATGTCTTGTGTTTTGGTTCCTTTTATCTCAAACATAATTGACTGTAGTGTAAACATCTTAGGTGTCTGCATGCTGCTTACTCCCTCGCCTAGTGCAGCTGCCTGGTAAGTAGCCCTATTCAAACTGCTAACTGTCCTCTTTATGTCTGGTAATCTGCCTCTGAGCCTGGTTTTTTAGACCTGAAGTAGTTTTGCTTGTAACTGTAATTATATTTAATGATCTGTTTTATAAATACAATGGTTTTTCCTTCCTGTGGGTAGTCAACTGGATCTGGATGTGGAAAAAAATAGATGAGAAATGGGAGCATTACATATTTCAGAAAATGTTTCTATTTTTGTGTATATTTTCTACTTTGTTCTAGATTTATGTTAAACACAACTTCATTATTATTCATCTCAAACAACATAAATAGTATGATTTTTAGATCCATGGATATGTTTCTTTGCAATTTTCTCAACCTTTCTTCTCAATAGAATATGTACAGAGTTGTATACCAAGGATGCTAAATAAGTAGTTATTACTTATTTTCCAAATATAAAAGCAAAATCAAAGTCATGAAGGAAACAAACTTAAGTATAGAACTATTTGGCACAGCTAATGAAGATATCCATATATGAGAAAAAAGAACTGGGCCAGAATGTTGGAGGTGCTCAAATTCTTTCCCATTCAGAAGGCAATAACATGTATGAATTATGTTATCCAAGTAATGTGCTCGTCAGCAGGCCTCTGGCAATGTGTTCCTATTTGTTTACTGAATGAATGAAAAAATGAATACTTTAAATGAATACTTCCATATTACTTGTTACACCAGTATTTTCCTCATGGATTTAAAATGGTGTTTCAGGAGAGTCCAATTCTTTAATGCCCCAAGTTCTGAAAACATACCAGTATGTAATTTTTCATGAGTGTATTATTCTGCTAAGGCTGATGTAACCAAGTACCATGGACTGGGTGGCTTCAACACAGAAATTTATTGTCTCAGTTCTGGAGCTAGAAGTTCAGGATTAAGGTGTCTGCAGGGTGGTGAGGGAGACTGTTCCACACCTCTCCCCTAGCTTCTGGTTGGTAGGCTGCCGCTTTGGTGTTCTTTGGCTTGTAGATCTCGTTCTTCATCTTCAGTGCATATCTGCCTCAGTGTCCAGATTTTTTCTTTTATAAGAACATCAGTCATATTGGATTAGGATGGGCCTATTTCCAAATTAAGGTCAAATTCGGAACACTGGACACTAGTACTTCAACGTATGTATTTTTTTTGTGTGTGGCTGGGGATACAATTCAAACCATAACAGAGAATATCCACCCTGGCCAGGTGGCTCAGTTGGTTAGAGCATCGTCCTGATATACCAAGGTTGTGGGGTCAATCTCCGGTCAGGGCGCATACAAGAAGTAACCAATTAATGCATAAATAAGTGGAACAACAAATCTCTCTCTCTCTCTCTCTCTCTCTCTCTCTCTCTCTCTCTCTCTCTCTCTCTCTTTCTCTCCCTCTCTCTCTCTCTCTCTCTCAAAATCAGTTGATTAAAAAAATGCCAAAGAAAGGCCCCAATCTTTTCTATGTAAGTGGTACTTAGACAGAGGGTAAGATTAAATGTAGACTGGGCAATGTAACAGAGATTTAGTAAGATGAATATTAGAGTGGAGGGAGGTCCTGGGTATAATGGTTATAATGATGAAAAAGCCATCATGTCTGGTTGGGGAAAGCCAAGGCGGTCTTAACCTCAGAGATAGATTCTAAAGTTGAAGAATGTGTTGGCATTTGTCCAGTGAATACAAATCTCAAATTTAACTTATCTAGAAGGAAACTCAGTTTTTGAATTAAACATCTTCCTTATTATCTAATTCCATTAATGGAGTCCATGGAATTAGTCTTCTCTCTCCTCCATCATTTCCATTTAGACCACAAATCTTATCTCTTCTTTTCTCTCAGAATAACGGTGTTCTTCCCTCCCTTCCATTTTCACTGCTATTCCCCAGTGGCAGGTCTTACTTCTGGAATGCCAGGATATTCCTAAATTTGTCATCTTCCCCTCATCATCCATCCTGCACCTCACTACCAGATTTATGCCTTTAGTACCAGTTTGGTCATTACTCTGCAGGCCCAAACCTTCAATATCTTTCCGTTACTCTACCAATATTATGCAAGGTTTTCATTCCAGTAGTCAAATATTTTCATAGTCTGACCCCAGCCTACATTTCTCAAGTCCACATTGATTGAGAAGGATTAAAGAACCTCAGCTTGCCAATGGACTTTAGAAGTCATCTGGTTTATCCCTCCATCACATATAAGAATCCTTCATGACATCTCAACAAGGTGGTCATGCCTTCTGTCCCCAGTTCTAGGAACTTTGCCTGTTAGAGAGCTGACTTATGTTCATGACCGTGTCAAGCGTGTGTGTGTGCTTTCTCACTTCTGCATTGTTTATGGCACTGTTATGTTATCTTTTCTGAAATATCTACACCTTTGCCCCTATTCATCCCATCATTCAAGACTTGTCTAAAATGCAGACACCGCTATGAAAAATGACTGTGGCACTTAGATTATAACAATTGAACCAAGGATTGTGCTGTGATGACAGAGGATAAATGACAAATGTGTGCAAAATGATGAAATAAAGATTGAGATGATAATAGAATATAGGAGAAAACATGTAAATGGAATTAGGATATAAAGGTTTTTTTAAAAATATGTTTTTTATTGATTTTAGAGAGAGAGAAATGGAGAGGGTGAGATAGAAACGTTGATCGACTGCTGGGGATTGAACCTGCAATCCGGGCACATGCACTGACTGGGAATCGAACCGGGTGACCTCTTGGTGCATGGGACAATGCTCAAGTCCATTGAACAACACTGTCTGGGCAGGGTTTTTGTTGAAATTTTATGTTTATATAAAATTTATTTTTGAAAACATGAAAATTTAAAAAGCAACTTGAATATTTTATGCTATTTCTGATTTCAAGTTAAAATGAACACCCTACAATTTATATTTATAAACCCTTTTGAAAAAATCAAACTACTATGATATGATTAGTCCATACTCAGGAGTGATAACAGAGAGGAAGTATGGGGACGAAAAGTACACACATCGTAGGCACAGGCATTACCTCTGGGTCCCACTAAGAATAAAAAGGAAAATCACCTTACAGTGCCGGTAGATAAAATATGAATGAGTGCAGCTGGTGCTGCTAACTAGTTTACCCCTCTTCATTTGCTTTCTCATGAATATATTCCATAGTGGAGAATTATCGCCTCAAAAACAACCTTACTTAATATATATGCTAGGAAGCAGAGTGATAGCTAAATTATTTGGATCTGCCAGTAATCATCAGGTGATAGGCATTTGTTTGTTTATAATGAAAATAATTAAATTAATGGTGTAATGAATGCCATTTACCAAATGTTGGGAAGGTTGCACTCTGTTTCCAGTCCTTGGACCATGGGGTGAAGTTGCCAGGTTTTGTAATTTTATTTGAATGCACATTTGAGTGGCATTTTGTCCCTGTTTCACAGTGGCCTTTTATGGTTTGTATTTTCCATCTGAAGAGGCAGCCCTGTAGGAGAAATGAGCCCTGGCCTCCCCGCCAACAATACTGGCCTGGCCACCAGGATCACATCCTGATCCAACTAATGTTTTCTGACATTTATGCATGTATGTATGTATGTATGTATGTATGTATGTTTTCTGACTCTTTAGAAGCATCTATAGGAAAATATAAAGTGGTAAATTCATGAGCATCTAGAGGTCTAGATTAGGGTTTTTCAACCTCAGCACTATTGACATTCTTTGTTTTGGGGTCTGTCCTATGCATTATAGAATGTTTAGCACCTCCCTGACCTCCAACCTAGGTGCTGGAAGCCTCCCTCCCCGCCCTCATCTTGACAACTAAAAACGTGTCCAGACGTTGCCAAAAGGTAAAAGGAGCAAAATATATGCCCAGTTGTAAAGCACTGATCTAGACATTAGCAGCAACTTCATTATCTTATTTTTCATTCTATTGAGTGCTGAATACTTTGTGGGGAACACCTACTCAGTGAGTCACTGTGTGATTGCTTAGCGTGCCATGGAGGCTTACTACCTTATTAAAGGGGCTTGAACAAGAGTCCTGAAACTAAAACCCATACATTTATAGTTCCTTCTATGTGTACTACACAGAATTTAAATTATGTAGAATTAATGACTTTTTACTCATCTTACACATTTTCTGTGTATATTGCTTGGGCAAATGATGCCAATTTTTTTTTTTTTTTTTAAGTTTGGCAACAGACGCTGCTCTTCATCCTCCTACTTCTGATTTATTTCTTTTAGGGGACAGGGAGGAGGGCAGTGGTGACACCAGCTGGTGAATGCAGAATTAATTACAGAGTGTTTCCCCCCAAAAAAGACACATGGATTACCAACCTCTAATGATTTTTGGCAGCTGTTCCTGTCCTTTTAAGATTACCAGTAACTGGACAGATACTTTATTCTTTTTCTTGGAAGCGTATGTTGCAATTCTTTTTGGGATTTGGACATTAGAAGCTTTGTTAGAGGCACCACAGCTGATGAAAATTTTAGGCTGTATGTGATCTTGACTCAGAAATCTGGTATAAAATTTATTAATTCACTGACTTTTAGGTAGCACTTGAATTAAGGTTAAATGCAATGGTATAAATAAATTTCAAAAAATACTGACTTAGAATTAAAGTATATGTGTCTTAAAGGTAGAAAACTTTCAGATAGGTGAAAAGTGATCTTTCTGTTTATGTTGAATTTAAAAAAGAATGATCTCAACAATATTTAAATGGCTCTTAAAACCTGCTGTGTTCATAATAAAAAATATATTTAAAAATGAAAAAAAACCAACCACAAACCACACGTTTAAAAGTAAAAAAATAAAGTGCTGGGTTCATGGCAGCAGTTGGGGATGATCAGTCAATGGTTTAATTGCATTGAAATAGAGCCTTTCAAAAAAAATGCAGGTGGGTTAAAACAAACTGCTACTATTGCCATAGGTGGTATCACTCCATTCTATCTTCTCCGTACCATGACAGAATTCCAGAATTTCCGGCAGTTTTTGTACTTCAAGAAATAATTGGAATACCTTTCCCTGTCATAGTTATTTTCATCCATACATCTGGTAGAAGCATCAGATTCCAATAAGCAAGCATTTGCTATATGAATAAATCTTATATAAGTTAAATCATTTCAATTTAAATTGTAGAGCTGAAAGGAAGGACCTTACTAGTCTCAAAAATACAATCTACACACAGTTTTTAATTTCTCACTCCCCATTTTGTCATCAGTCCACTAAATTTGAATTTAGGCCAAAGTGTTTTACTAACTAGTCCATTGGATATTCCCATAAATATTCTCTTTTATTTTTGCCCTTTCCCCCCTAGGCATCATGCTGCAGATTTGATTGTTAATATTTTTCTCTAGTTTATCACTTTTTTATTTTTATGAAGAAGCAATATAGTGTAAGGGTTAAAAATTCAAACTTACTGTCAAACTGCCTGGGTTTGAATCTTTGTTCTGCAATAGTCTGATCTTGGAAAAAACCATCAAAGGTGCCATCTTGTTCTTTCATTGACAATTAAGGTCATGTTATTACACTTGGATGGAGTTACAGAATACTCTGGGATCACAGATGGTGAGTTAATTGTGAAGAGGTTGGTGGATAAAATCAACCTACTCTGGCAAAATGGCCTATAACTTTAAGTGAACAAGCACAGCTTTCGAAGACAAATTTCTAACAAATGTAGCATATTACAACCAGCATTCATAAATACAGTCCTTGGAACTTTTAAATGATTTAAGCATGCTTTTCAATATTTATAATAAAACAGTTCCCCCTCCACACATTAAATCAAGTGAGCTGCTCCAGAAATTCAAGTTTACAAGAACACGTTACAGGTTAAGTATAGTCAATTTGAGTTTGATGGTAAATAGTAAGTAAATTTCAACACCCTTTTTCTTATTTTTTAATATCATGCAATAGATAAGTGCATGCTCTGTTTCATTACATTCTCTATATCGACACTCAGTTCTTTTTATGCTTCCTTATTAAACTGTGCAGTAAGGCTTACAGCCTCTGGCTCCAGTTATAGTTTTGTGTAAAAACACTGAATCAAAGAATATAGGGCTTATACATTTTTGTTTTCTACCCTCTCATTAAAGAAATTATTAACACAGATCCCATTAGGTGCTCAAAATTGTTTGGCAATTTGAATCATAGTGCATGAGTCATCAATCAGTGTAGAGTGGTCGTTTTTGACATCACCACGGAATAGTGTCTATATAATAAAATCCTAGTATGCTAAGTGTCCGGTAGGCCATTCAACCAATTAAAGCGTAGTATGCCAATGATATGCTAAGGCCGCTCAAGTGCTCACTATGACATGCACTGACCATCAGGGGTCAGAGAGTCAACGGGTTGACCAGTCGCTATGATGTGCACTGACCACCAGGAGGCAGACGCTATGACTGGTATGTTAGCTTGCTGCTGGGGTTTGGCCAATTGGGACTGAGTGAGATGGGCCAGACACGCCCTGGAGCCCTCCCACGGTCCCTCCGTGGCTGGCCAACCTTCTGCGTCCCTCCCTGGCCCCGATTGTGCAGCGGTGGGGTCCCTTGGCTTGGCCTGTGCCCTCTCACAATCTGGAACCCCTTGGGGCATGTTGGAGAGCCAGTTTGGACCTGAAGGCTGTATGAGCAGTTGCTATGATGCTCACTGACCACCAGGGGGCAGACGCTCAATGCAGAAGCTGCTCCTGGTCATCAGCGTGCTCCCACAGAGGGAGTGCCGCTCAGCCAGAAGCTGGGCTCACAGCTGGCGAGCACAGCGGCGGTGGCCTCTCCTGCCTCTACTGTAGCGCTAAGGATGTCTGTCTGCCTGCTTAGGCCCTATCCCCACGGGAAGTGGGCCTAAGTTATCAATCAGACATCCCCCAAGGGCTCCCGTACTGCAAGAAGGCACAGGCCAGGCTGAGGGACCCCCCTGAGTGCATGAACTTTGTGCACTGGGCCTCTAGTATACCAATAAAAGATTTCTTTGTACATGAGAGGCAAGTGTCACAATTTATTCTTTTAAAAAAATATATGTTTTTATTGATTTTTAGAGAGAGGACGGGAGAGGGAGAGAAACATCGAACATCCTGCATGCCCCCTACTGAGAATCGAGCCTGTAACTGGGGCATGTGCCCTGACCAGGAATCAAACCCCTCAACCAACTGAGCCACACCAGCCAGAGCACAATTTATTCATTTTAATTGTAAGGATTATTAATATAGGAATCTTAATTCAGACAAAATCCTGTTTGTTTTGTCTACCCTAGTAAATTTTTCCTTTTCAGTCGCCCCTTGTAGTGTGTCTGTGTTAACAGGTATACCAGTGAAAGGATTCTTTGAAACTGAGGCTGTTTTTCTGTTTATTCACAGACTTCCAAAATATGCTCCTTGTTTTATGATTCCTTCATATTTCACGTGTCTTCAGAGTAAATGCTTCACTGCAGTGACAGTCCACTCCTTCTGACCTGATTCCATTGTTTGACACATGGGAAGTTGCTAACCATGGGGTACCCAAGCATCTGTTGAATTATGAGGAAGTAAGATTACAGTAAACAAGAGGAGTAGAGCAGAGATAAACGTTTACAGATGTGAAACTTTAAGCAATTGTTACTAATGCTCCATGAACCAAATTAGCATATATTTACCATATCTGACAGCTTTTAAAATATGGTATTTTTTTTTTAAGTGAGAGCATTGTAAATGAGGTGAAGGGCAAAATCCCATAAAGAGACAGACTCTACAAACAGTTATTAACCTTTGGGCCAGATGGCACAACTTGAGGCTGTTTATCAAGATCTGAGGATAGAAATTGGGACAAGAACCATTAAGTCCAATGCCAAGAATAAGACAAGAAACTAACATAATGAGAAGGCATTATCCCACTTGAATAAATACAGCAAGATTTAAAGTTCAGATTTTTATACTAACTGGGAAAAATGAATTATTTAGATTATATTTCATGGCTGGGAGGAGTAAGGACAGAGAGGAAATGGGCAAGGAAGAAGTTAGGAAGACAGCGCAGACTCATTTTTCCTTTTCTTTTTTTTACATTTTATTTCATTTTCTCTTCTCTGTTCCTCTCTTCCTCCTCCCTCCTCCCTTCTTTTCTCTCCTTTTTTTCTTTCCTTCTTTCTTCCTCTCAACTTTTAACTTTTTTCTTAGAAGACATGGGATAAAAAAATGATGATACTTTAACCAAAGGAAGAGAATGGAAGGTAAACAGGAAAAAAGTTAAAGGTTTAAACCAGTCTAAAGTACCCGGTCAGAAGAGATGTTCAATAGCAATGTCTGAAGTCCAAGAAAACTCTTGAGACCAGAGAAAGGATAAACAATGCAGAATTAGAGAATTGATTTATTTTCTTTGACCCTGGCTGGGCCACCTCTTTTGAGCACCCTGGTAGAATGAATAAATCCTTGGTCTAGAAGGCGGGATTTAATTCCAGTTGTGTATTTGCTAGCTGTGCAAGAAATGCACTTAACTAGTCTCATCCTATGTTTCCTTAATTAAAAAACAAAAGGTTGGATTTACTTCACCCAAATTATTGTTCCTTTGTCACCAACAAGGCCTCCATATTTTTTAAAAATCTCCTTATATTTTCCCCCTCTACCTTTCCAAATCCTTCAAAACATAACTTAAATGCCATTTCCTCCAGAAAGGTTTCCTACTAATTAATCCCAATTTGAAATAATCTCTCTACTTCGAAATCCTAATACCAGCCACTAATGATGTCTGCTAATTAACTGTCAATTAGTTATGTATTGCATTATATTTGTTTCATTGTTAGCCTAGTTTTTTCTTATATGCTTTGTTCTTATATATTTTGATTCTCATTACTTCACCTTCATCATTAAGATTACTAGGGTATTTGGGGCAGGGAGAGTTTCATATACTCTTTTATTACTACAGCACCTACCATGATCCTTAAAGACAATACGTTCTTCATTAAATACTTATTCAGTCGTTATTTTTAAAAAATATATATATATTTATTGATTTCAGAGAGGAAGGGAGAGGTAGAGAGAGATAGAAACATCGATGATGAGAGAGAGAATCATTGATTGGCTGCCTCCTGCACGCCCCATAACCTAGGTTTATGCTCTGACCGGGAATCAAACTGTGACCCTCTGGTTCATAGGTCGATCGATGCTCAATCATTGAGCCACACCAGCCTGGCACTTCTTCATTTGTTGAATCGTCAATCTGGAAATCTTATATATTCCCACATTAAGCCTATTTTTATAACTTAATAAAGTGCCCTATTTTGGAATCTCAAAAATATTCCAGTTGGGAAGAAAAATAATCTCCATATTTTTTTAAATTTATATTTTCTCTGTTAAAACCCCATCAGAGTCAGTTCCTTGCTCTCCAGAGCCAGCAATGTTCCCCATGCACATGGACTAAAAATGTTGGGAAAAATCAAATGGATCATCAGGAACAGAGTGTGGACCACAATTTTGTTGTCTTCAAGGCATTTTTTTCCCCCTTGTACCTGACACTTAATTGTGCTGTACATTACTGAATTGGCAGAGTAAATTACAATTGATTTTGCAAAAAAAAAATACAGCCCCATTTTGAATGTTATTTTAATTAATGCTGATTTGCTTAACCACCAGTGTTATAACTCACTGGGAATACCAAACACCTCTGGTAATGATCCTTGGTTGAACAGGACAAGTCTTAGGATGATTTTAGCTAAGTTAGCATACTCATCGCCCATGTATGGTGTAGCGTGTATTCCCATAGGTTTACCCAGTTAGCACACAGTGACAGAGCAGTAACTTTATTGAAGAGTATTCCCTTGCTTTCTCTCTCACCAGGATTTTCTGAAACTCCACATCTCTCCCAACAATTTGTGGGTTTGTGTTTCCTTTTCCTGGTTGCTTCCAGAGTGGGCTCTGTGTTGCTGTGGTTCTGTATTGCCTGCTGCAGACCCCCAGTTACTGCTGCAAATTCTTCCACCTGCTGTTTCGAAGTCACTTCCAAGTTCTATGGATGGATTGATCCTAGAGAGAGATGAGCCTGAAGGATGAAAGCCCACGCTTACACCACCTACAGGGTGTCAGTAGGAGGAAAGAAAATGGCCAGGAAAGAAAAAAATAGGAGATGCACTAAAAAAAGTAAGAGAGATGAAAAGGGATGGTGGATAGTTCTGGAAGTTGTAGACAACAGGGAAATCATTAATTGTATAGTGTGATAGGATTATAGGACCAGATCTTTATTTCTAACACTGTTTTTTTTTTTTTTTAGAGAAATTAGATTTGAATAGATCAAACATCAATTTATGTTACTTAATTTAAGAATGGGGCACTGATTTTCAAAAATAGGCTTTTACTTTAATTATGTTATGAACACATTACTTATATATGATTCTTTGGCTGATAAGTCTCCAGTTTGCTGAGTATAGGCTCTCTGGAGGCAGATAATATATCTGTTTGACTACTGCCATATTCCTAAATTAGTTAAGTGCCTAGCTCGTGGTAAAAACATAACTTTTAGTGTTTCTCTTCACGTTATAAAAATTGTATCACATATTTGTTATACTGTAATTCTAATTACTAAAGGGCTTGACATTTTTAATGACTGTTAATCATTGTACTTCCTTTTTGGAAAATTACTGATTTATCATTTGGGTCTTAATTTCTTTATTAATTTTTGTGATGCTATTAAGTTTTTCTGTGACTATTGTCGGTATTTCCTAGGTCGTTTTACTATTGTTTATGATGTCTTTTTGAAATGAAGGTATTTTAAGTTGATAATTTTCATAGTTGTTGATCTTTTCTTTAGTGAGCTCTTTCACTGCTTCAGGCTGAGAAAGTATTTGGCGTACAAAAGTCAGCCTGGTTGGAAGTAGGAATAGCATTTATATGGACCTGGCATTGGCGTGGTGAAGAGGTTTTAAAGAAATAAAAGAAACCCAGTGAGATCAAAATTCTGAGCAAGAGACAGGATGACATACAATGAAGTTAGGAGGATAGTCAAAGGTCAGGTGTACGGAGCTTGAGGCTATATTAGGGGTTGGTGTCTTCATTCTGAGGGAAATATGCAGCCATGGAGAAAGAGAGTTTTAAGAAAGAGAGTGATATGACCAGTGTAAAAACCGCTCTGGTGGTACTGTGCACAGCATTCACAGAAGACAGAGAAGCAAGTAGAATGTGCAGTAGGGGTGCTCTTAGTAGGCAGTATAAAAGTGAGGCTCAGGTGTTAGAAGTGCATGCATTTCAGAAATCTGTTTTAGAGGTAGGACAGACAGGCTTGGGGGCAGATTTGAGGTGGGGTTTAGGGGAATAGGAAGATGACTAGATTTCTGGTCTGAGTACCTGGTGGGTGGAGGCACTGCTTATTGAGATGGAAAACACGGAAGAAGAGCTGCTCAGTTTGGGACCTGTTTATGCTTCAGAAAGCTCATTAAAGGGGCCTGGCATAGGAATAAGAAATGAGTGAATGACTGACAATTAATATGGGTGTGGGTGAGCTGACAGGGTCAGAGAAGAGTGAGAAGAAAGGCTGGTTCTAGCTTGCAATTACTCCCACTCTGAGATATCAGACTGACAGAGGGATTTTAGGCCAGAAAGAGACAGGAAAGTTTCCATAGAAATGAAGGCATATTTCCTTGAAGTAAAAATTTCCTTGAGTTAAAAAAAAAATGCAATTTTTTTTGGTAGTGATTTCAAATGCATGCATTCAATTGAGAATATGGCACCCTGCAAATGATTCTTTGATTTTAGTACAGGACTTGTTTTAAAAATAAGTTTTTTTTGATTTTGGAGAGAGAGGATGGGAGAGAGGGGAGGAGGGGGGAGAAACATTGATGTGGGAGAGAAACATTGATTGGCTGCCTCTCACATGCACCCTGACTGAGGATCAAACCCACAACCTGGGTATGTGCCCTGACCCTGATTCAAACCTGTCACCTCTTGGTATATGGGGGCAGTGCTCCAACCAGCTGAGCCGCACTGGCCAGGGCAGGGACTTTTTTCTTTACTGGGTATTTCACATGGCTTCCCTCCACTCCCTTACTTTTGGATAGTTGTGAAAGTGATTTTATTTATGTTTGTTCAGGTAGGCTGTATATTTCTGAAAGTGGTAGGACTCAATGCAATTACTATAATCATCGTGAAATAATTGAAATAATTGAAATGTTGTGTGTTCTGATTACAAGAAGTTCTGTGTTTTGTTTTTTTGGTTTTTTTTTTGCATTTCAGTTCTGGCTTTATGTTTCAGGTATCCATACACGGTGTTTGTGTCTAATAATAACTTACTGCTTCAGCTACACTAATAGGAAATTCAGAAGAGAGCCTCCAGACAAGAATACTATGTTAGTGTTATCTTTTAGGGTCGTAATCAAAAACCATTTATCTCCCATGGGCCATCATTGCTACTTACTCTTCAAGTTATAGAAAGTGAATGGTTTCATCTTGACTATCCTATAGCTTCTGGAGAAAGAGATCCACATTGTCAATATAATATTCATCAGCCCCAGAAGAAGCCCAGAGCTCAGAACATCCCACATTCACTTGATTGTTGTGCTATCCCAGGCATCAATCACAAACTTGAGTCTGGCTCCTGTTGTTGATAAAAACTCCAAAAAGAATGGAGGATGTAAGTTTTAAATGTTCACTTTTTCAATTCTCTCAACTGAAAAAGGCATATCACCAATTCCTGCCTCTGCCCCCGCCTCCACCCGAGGACCCCCTGCCATCCCCTTGGTATTCTCCCTAGCCTGCGGGCACCACCTGCAGCTTTCTCGCTACACCACCAGATTAAAAAATATACTATGCTGAGTTGTCATTTATCAGAAAAATTGCTTTTCAGTGTTGTGTGTTCTGTACTTGAGGTAAGAGAAATGGATTGATGAGTATTTGCCAAAGACTCTGCCTTCCTAAGAAAATATCCTTCTTAACATCAGTAATTTACGTGTGCACAGACAGATGATGGTTAATATCTGTTCTGTGGAAGAGCAAACTGTCTCAGGAGCCTGAGAAGTCCTCACCATTGCACACTGCTAAGCAGGACAGGCCCACATTTCGCTGGTACTGGTCAAATAGCAATCTGCATGGACCCCTTCTCTTTTGGTTTTCAGTTCTTAGAGAACTGGCATTTCATCCTTTGGGCAAATGAATGATGAATGACCTAAAGCATATATTAAACTTCATGGCTTGTCCAGTAAACCAGACAAAGTACTCTAAATTGATGATCTGTCTCCCTGTGGCTCAAATATCTTATGATCTGTCAAATAGTGAAAGGAATGCTATGGTTAAGAAGGAATATTATGGTGGGTATGTGCAGATGTTTCTCACATTGAAAAATGAGTTTATTAATGGCATGCTTATGAAGAAAGTTCTAATCTGGGATTCTGTTACCGTATTTAATTAACTAGTCAGCCTTTGAAGATCCATGAAGCTCAGATCTAGAAGTGAGTGATAATCAATTTTTGATTTTACTCTGTACACAGCTAAAGAGGGGATGGTTGTAAAACTCAGAAAGCTCAGTCAAAAGAGTAGATCAATATTTTATTTTGCTTTATGTTGCTGGTAATCCAATGGGAGGAAATGCACGTGTTCTCCTTGCTTTTTGTTTGGCTCTATACTTGCATCATTTTCAAGGGGCTGCAGGGCTGGAAAAAAGAGTATGAGATCATTTGTATTATTGCAAGTTGAAAGTTACATGCCAAGATTATGCAAACAGTGTTTATCACTAAAATGAAAATTAATAGAGTGTAATGGGAAGTAAACATCAGCAGCAGAACCTTCTTAAGAAAAATATTCCAAATTTTGGGAATAAAGTTCAACTTTTTTTCCGTAGCTATATAACTAGATATATCCCTTCTTTGATACGATTCTTGAATTAGATTCTGCATAAACTAGACTGAACTGACGAAGGTGGGAAATATTTGATATTATATTCAATATACATAGGCATGCAGTGGTCAACACAATGGTAGAAGTACCAAGGGGTCCGCAGTATGAATTTTGAATGCTGTCTTTTTATGCATTTTACTTTGTGGCAAAGACAGTATCTTGTAGAACAATTAAATTGCAGTAGTTCCTGTGTAAAATGAAGATATTGGAAAATTTTTCTTTTGTCAATTTGGACAAAGCTGCTTTTTACTAACAATTGCACTTAAAGATGTCATCGAAAAGAAATGAGGCTGGCATGACCAAGGAACTCCCTGTAGGACTGTAGTACATGGTATAATTGACAGTCCCTCTTCACACGAAAGAACTTAGTTAGAACTTGTGTGATTGTAAACAGTTTTTTGCAAATGCTCAATTATGTTAAAGGCTAGAAAACTAGAGATTTTTTTTTTTTTTTTGCCACTCACAGAAAAGAGTATATATATATATGTAGTATAACTTTAGATAGGAGGAATGTACTTTTTCTGTTTCTTTACCTGTTTCCGTATTCATCGTAACAGGAATATTGTAGAGCGTTTATTTCTGAAGAGCCACTCTTAGAAAGTAGAGTGAAGTGGGTTAGTTGAATCAGAAGTGTAAAGTTGTGTTTTTCCAAAAGCAGAACTATTCCAAGAATGTACTTTCAAAGTCAATTAGCCAAGAAAGAAAGGTTCTATGTTATAAATTATAGAAAAATTTTAATTTTTCACATACTTACAATTATAAAAGTTAATTGTATTACTCAAAATACACGTGGTAAGTGGACATTTGAAAGTTAGGGGAAATTTTAGGTGAGATAAATATCGAGATAGAGTGGTTGTAGTTTTCATTTGACATGGCCTGACACTTGCTAAAAAGACCACATGATTTCCAAAGGAGAGTTAGCATTATGGAATGCTCGTCACTCAAAATTCCTCAATACCCTTGGGTGACTACCTACCATTGGCTGTTTGCCATGATATTATTCAAATGAAAATTGGGAAACAAGTAAAAATTTACACATTTCCTATAAGTGATTTTAAAGACCTATGGTGTATATATTTATTTATTATACATTTTTATATAGAGGTTTATATAAATATTAAAATGAATATAGGTATATATTCATAGTATTCTTTAAGGAATATGTCCTTTGATGCAATGAAATAGTCAATACACAATTGATTTAACTATTCAGATATTTTATTCCATACTTTATTTTATGCTTTAAAGGATATGAGTTAAACATTTTCTTTCATCTTTTTTTTTTTTTTTTTTGGAATATGTTACCATGAACAAATTTCCAACATATTTAAAATAGAGATAATAGTATAGTAAACTTCCAGATACTTCTAGATTTAAACAATTAATATTTTTTAACAGAATAGTTTTTTTGGTTTTGGTTCTGTTATTTTCTTAATGTTTCAAATCCTAAAGTATTTCTTGGAATGAGTTAAATACATATATTTATCCTTGGGATAAGTCTTCATTTTGAAATCTTATCTGCAAATTCCCAGGAAGTAATAAACACACAGGAATTTATATAAATGTCGCTATTGATATTTTTACAAGTTTCAGGAAATCTTCCATAATAACACTAAAGAGAAAATTAATTATTCCTATAATTTTAATAACATTCTTGAGAAACAGTTTTCTAAAACTGGAGTGAATCAGGGAAAATTATGATGAAGCTCATCTGCATTTTATGCTGTGATTAATTTTCAAACAAGCTATTAATTGTCACATTAAGATTTTATTGTTACATCACATACGTGATGTTTCCTTTATGAGTACATTCACATCAACATGAAGATGGATTGTGTGCTGATAAAACACTGTTTTGTATCCACAGAAATAAGATGTTTGATTTTGTCCTAAAATATCATGCTTACTTATTTTAACTCAAAGCATCTTTCAATATCAAATATCACAAACTTATCCTACAGAAAGTATCAAATGCATATTTGGGAAGGATAAGAAAATTAACTAATTAGTAGTAAAATAATGATTTCTAAGAAAGGTTTGTTTGGAGAAATTCACAAATATTTTAAGTCTTATTACAATATGTCTTTATTTTGATTATAAAATTTACAATAATACCCAGTAGTTTTAGCATATTTTAAGGTTAATATAACTTAATAAAATACATTTTAGTAAAATCATATCCCAGATTCTCTTATTTGACCATAATAAGTGTACCAGGCAAATTTGACTACTTTCAGTTAATACTTTAATCATAAACTTTGTTAAAAGAGTATTTGCCACCTGGCTGGAGTGGCTCAGTTGCTTGAGCATCATCTTGTGCACCGAAAGTTGGCCAGTTTGATTCCCTGTCAGGGTACATGCCTGGGTTGTGGGTTTGATCCCCCAGTTGGGGCACGTATGGAAGGCAACTGATAGATGTTTTCCTCTCACATTGATGTTTCTCTCTCTCCCTCCTTCTCTCTAAGCATGTCCTTGGGTAAGGATTAAAAAAAAAAGAAAAGGATATTATTCATTCCTTAGTTTTAAATGTTTACATCCCATACTATACAGTGTTAGCTTTTTAGTAGTTTCAAGCACGTGTGGGTACTAATATATTTAAATTAATATTCCAATTTGTGAACTAATTTATTACTGGAATAGTGTGGAGATCAGTTCCCGTCCTCAATTGTTCTTCCTTTGTTAGGGCACAAGACTCCAGAGGTTTCCCAATCATGTAAAACCTTAGATATTAGATGAGAATAAATGAATGGCTGAGTCATATTTTATTATATTTTAGAATTTTTTAAAAAAATATATTTTATTGATTTTTCACAGAGAGGAAGGGAGAGAGACAGAGAGTTAGAAACATCGATGAGAGAGGAACATTGATCAGCTGCCTCCCGCACATCTCCCACTGGGGATGTGCCCGCAACCCAGGCACATGCCCCCAACCGGAATCGAACCTGGGACCTTTCAGTCGCAAGCCGACACTCTATCCACCGAGCCAAACCGGTTTCGGCATATTTTAGAAATTTTTTATTGATTTTAGAGACAGAGGAATGAAGAGGGATATATATAGAGGAACCTTGATGAAATAGAAACATGGGTTGGTTGCCTCCTGCACACCCCCTGTTGGGAATGAGCCCACAACCTGAGCATGTGCCCTGACAGGGAATCGAACTGGGGACCTCTTGGTGCATGGGTTGACGCTCAAGCACTGTGCCACACCAGCTGGGCTATTGAGTCGTATTTCAGATAAAAGGATCAGTGGAAGAAGGGTGGAGTTTGTTTATATGTTGGGGTAATACATGGTAGTGACCAAGCCTTGGACATGTTGAGTCAGAGCTGGGTTTGGGTTTTGGTTTTTCCACTTTCCATGTGCTTGAACAACCTTAGTTTTCGTGAAATGGAGATATCTACCTACTAGGTTCTATGAGGACCTTATGTGAAAATGTGTGGATAGTGTCTGCCACATCATAATTTCTCATACACACTCGTATTGGTGGTAAAGGCTGCCATGCTATTGGGATTTTTACTGTTGGTCATGATGGAAGAAATTCGTTCTAACTGAGCCAGGCTACCATTTTTGTTTGTTTGTTTTTTTTGCATGAGCACAGACCCTCATAGTGACAAGCTACCCAGGTCTGAGTGTTCTGACTGTGTGTGAAATGGGGGTACAGAGAAAAGTGAGGTTCCAGGCAGCCTAGATGTGGCCTAGAGTAGTGGCATTTAAGTGGCTGAGAGTCTTAGAGGCGACTATTGCAGCTCTGGCCAGAGCGGCTGCATCCTGAGCACATGGCTCCCAGCAGGAAGTTATCTATCTTTTATTCTGATTTCTTGTTATAAGAAAACTGCTCTCTTGGGAGGTTCTTCTGAAAATAGGCTTTTCAAGGGCAATTAGTTTTGGGATGTTGAAACTATATCAAGAGGACCTTGAAGGTGTTTTAAAGTTTAAAGAAGAACTTTAAAGTTTAACTACAGTAATGTCTGTTTATTATGATTGTAAAATACAAAATAATACCTATTATCTCAGAGACTTCTCTCTCTCCCTCTCCCCCCCATCCCCCCTCTCTCAAACACACACACACACACACACACACACACACACACACACACACACACTGAGACTCACATGTAGTAGCTTATTATAAAGCTTGGCCGGCACTTTACCAGTGCTAAATGTTTATTTTTTTTATTGCTTTCTGAATGTTCAGCAAAGAAAATACTCTCCGAAATACCATTTGACTGATAATTGAGGCCCAGAGAGCACATTTGTACAAGAATGTTATAATCTCCTTTCCTCCCATTGCAATACCGATACAGCACAGACCCCGCAAGGGAGGTGGGGACCTTGTGTTTCCCTACTCATCTCATTTTTGTTTTGCAGTATAATCAAAATAATAAGATTTTGTATTCAGAGTATACATTTCAGAACTGTTTTTCAAATCACTCGAGAGAGAATTAAGTGAGTTTGGTAAGTGGTAAATGTTATCCTTCCTCCAGGATAAAGGCAGAGAACAGAAATGAGAGCTGGCTCAGAATCAACTAGTAAGCCCATATCAGGGCTCCCAACAAAACCCACCTGTGTCTTTACTATTTACCAATTGGCTCTCCCTGGGGCAGAAGGAGATAATTCCAAAGTACAATATTCCCACCATGGCAGGTTTCACATTACTGACAAGATATCACTGCACACGGTGGGAAGAGATGCACGTCACTGACTCTCGAGTGCCTGTGAGGGATGGCTGTTGCTCACCACTCTTTACACCTAGTAATCAAACCTTTTTGGACATTCAGTTAGTCATTTGCTAGATATTTACTGGGTCATTTCCAAGAGCAATACAATGTACTAATAGGGTTTTAAAGAAGTAGGATATACAGGGTCTATCATCCAAGAGTTCAAAATTAATTTGGTAAAGGGGATGCTAGAAGGAGTTCATTATAATATAGTTAGACATTATGATAGAAATGCTGAGGAGGAAGGCCACTTAAAGCTAAATGAGCAGCGCTTTGACTTTGTCACCTTCCCTTCTACTTCAGGGGCCACTTCATTTAAACTTTCCAAGAGACAGTGCAGTTCTGAGGAGAGAGTGCTGAATCATCAATAGGTTTAGGTTAAAGAGCTGATTGGTTACTTTCAAGTAGAAGGTGTTGAGCAGGTTCCTAAATACACTCACTTATCTGAGCCCATGTTTTCCTCGTATATGAAATATGCAGAGTAGTCCTTTACAGAAACTGTGGTCTACTTTGCTAAGTAGAGGAAAAACAATGTATTCAAATGATAAAGGTCAGTTTACAGGTGTAGCAGGCTCTAATGCTGCAGCAACTCTGACTGCAGCAATGATGATGATGGTGTTGGTGGGGATGACCATGTAGATGATGATGTGGGTGATAAAGATGGTGATGATGATGATGATGATGTGGATGGTGATGATGATGATAAAGGTAGCTATGACGATGATAAGGTGATGGTGTGGTTGTGTTTATAATGAAGGCAGTAGTGATGATGATGGGGATGTTAATAAATACTCTCACTTCAGCTTCCCACCGCAGTGTTTTAGGTCCAAATTTAGAAAATATGGTTTCTTGGGAATTTAATAATTACTAGAGGCCTGGTGCACAAAAATTTGTGTACTCGGGAGGGTCCCTCAGCCAGGCCTGTGCCGTCTCGCAGTCTGGGACCCCTCGGGGGATGACCACCTGCTGGCTTAGGCCCACTCCCTGGGGGATTGGGCCTAAGCTGGCAGTCAGACATCCCTCTGGCAGCCCGGGAGCCCTAGGGGGATGTCCACTTGCTAGCGGGGAGCAGGCCTAACTGTAATTGGACATCCTTAGCGCTTCTGAGGAGCGGGAGAGGCTCCCACCACCACCGCTGTACTGGCAGCCATCAGCCTGGCTTGTGGCTGGGCAGAGCTTCCTCATGTGGGAGTGCACTGACCACCAGAGGGCAGCTTGTGTATTGAGTGTCTGCCCCCTGGTTGTCAGTGTGTGTCATAGTGACCAGTCATTCCCAGTCTTTCTGCTGTTAGGGTCAGTTTGCATATTACCCTTTTACTATATAGAATAGAGGCCTGGTGCACAATTGGGGGCCGGCTGGTTTGCCCTGAAGGGTGTCCCGGGTCAGGATGGGGGTCCCACTGGGGTGCCTGGCCAGCCTGGGTGAGGGGCTAAGGGCTGTTTTCAGACAGGCCACATCCCCTTCAGGGTGGGGGTCCCCGCTGGGGTGCCTGGCCAGCCTGGGTGAGGGGCTGATGGCTGTTTGCAGGTTGGCCACAGCCCCTTCAGGGTAAGGGTCCCCACTGGGGTGCGTGGCCAGCCTGGGTGAGGGGCTGATGGCTGTTTGCAGGTTGGCCACAGCCCCTTCAGGGTAGGGGTCCCCACTGGGGTGCCTGGCCAGCCCGGGTAAGAGGCTGATGGCTGTTTGTAGGATGGCCACAGCCCCTTCAGGGTAGGGGTCCTCTCTGAGGTGCCTGGCCATTCTGGGTGAGGGGCTGGTGGCTGTTTGCAGGCTGGCCACAGCCCCCAGTCACCCAAGCTCCCAGTGCAGGATGGCTGGAAGCAGGTATCTGGGATTTATTTAGCTTCTATAATTGAAACTTTGTTGCCTTTTGTGGAGGCCACAACCGACCAGGGCAGGTGGGAAGCTTGGCTTCCTTCATCGCTGGGGTAGCAAAGCCTCTGACTTGCTCCAGCTCCATGGCTGCCGGCCGCCATCTTGGTTGGGTTAATTTGCATATAGTCACTCTGATTGGCTGGTGGGCGTGGCTTGGGCATAGTGAAGGTATGGTCAATTAGCATCTTTGTCTTTTATTAGTGTAGATTGTAAGTAGTTGCATAGTATGGATTAGTAAAATAAAATGAGCAACGGATCCCAACAGATGTGTTCCTCCTGGTGCAGTTACCAAGGCCCTATTCTCCTTTTTCTGGGAGGAAGCTCTGATGGCACCATGCCGACTGAAGAATTATTTCATGTAGAATTTGTAGATTTACCAACCACTCTACTTCTCTCTTTTCTCAGCTATCCTTGGTGTGTTAAATTAGTTTTATAAGGTCAAAAATAAAGGAAAGGAAATTATCTGAAAAGAGATTCTGGTCTATACTGAAAAATACAGTTTTGCAGGAAAGAAAAGTTACCTAATATTTACATAGATCCTGTTCCTACTATTTCTAATATGGATTCAGGCCTATTACATAAAATGTTAAATAAACAGAACCTGGGTAAGAGACTAATTATGCTTTATTTCCATTCCATATCACAATCTCATTTAAAAATGTAACTATAATCTTGCAAAACCTCAAATGGAATTCTTGTTATTTCCACAAGGGATGTCTGGTTCGGTTTGTGATGTGTGAATGGGTGTGTGTGTGTGTGTGTGGAAGTGTGCAACTTCATATAGATACACTTTATCAACAATGATTCATTTTGTTTAGGAGAAAATAGTGAAGAGAGTAATAAATCAGAATAACCATTACACCATGACAATACATCCCAGTGCCAAGTACACCCTATAATAGAAATCAGGGTTTTTAAATGGTTGTTTTTGTGGGCTCGGAATGGCTCAGAATATCTGTCCTTTTTTCTTTTTACAAAGATTAAATGATAAGGTATGATGATTACTTATTGCTTCCAATTTATTTGCTGTCAACTGGTTTTTGTTTGGTCAGATTTTACATTCTTCTCACGCAGGTGGCCAGGCTTGCTGGTGAAGTCAGAGCTCTTGTGAGAAACGAATATTGCCTAAAGTACATGGTTCTAAATTCAATGTGTTTCTGGGGTCAGATTAGCCAGGGGTTCTATAGCTATTAACAAGAAAATAAATACTGCGTATTGTAATTGTGATCTACTTACTTAAAAACATTTAGCACATAAAAAAACAACACATTTCTCTTAACATAAAGATCTCAGATTGAAAGATTTTTATTTTTTGAGGTAGAAAATAACTTATGGTGAATTAGATTTTATATAATAAGATTTTAATATAATAGTATTTTATCTTATTACACAATTTATACTATATAAATAAGCCTATAATTTTATGCTTTTTTTATATGCTCTTTTAATGCTTTGAGAATTTAAAATACTAAAATTCTCAGAACATGATGCATGCATTTCCATTAGTACAAGTTTACTTTTATGTCTCTCAAGAGTGTTTCACAACTTTCCTTATATAGGTTTTGGAAATTTATTGTTACATTTATATAAAATTATAATCACATAGTTATATGTATATTAAAGTTGTGAATATATATATGTATAAACACCATCCATACCTTGTGAAACAATTTTTTTCTCTAACACTGAAGCATAATACATTTTAGTGTTTTTATCCATAAAAATTTATATTTTGAGGAGAGAATTTATTTATTCTTTTCATGAGTGGATCTTCAATGCTGTTCATAGTACATGGCATGTAATGAATTCTGAAAATACACTTGTTGAATAAATAAAAGCAGATGTAGGTAAGCATCTTCCCTCTCCCTAACCATTTTACTCTCAAGCACATCTCTACCTTTAGACAAGGTCTTAGATATTTTCATAATTTGTCTTTAGTTATATTTAACTAAAGTTTATTATAATTAACACTGAACAAATATGTTTTAGAGCAGAAATTGCAAACTGGCAATTCATGGTGAATTGAGCAGACATCTCTGTTCTTCTCTGACTGAGGTTTAATAAACTTCTGTGCTTGTTAAGTGATACCCTCATGAGCTCTGTGATCTTATCTGACTTCCTTGGACTGACTGGCAGAGCAGGTGGGCCTAAACCTCTGCTGTTCCATGTGCGTGACTTCCAGCCAGGTACAGCCAGAGATCCCTGCTGAAGGCCCAGGCCTCTTCCAGCTCACCCCAGTCACAGTCCCCACTTTCCATTGGTCCTTCCCCTGAATCTCTTACTAATCATTTATCCCTCCCGGCCTTTGAAGGCATTTGTATTTTTTGTCTGAATCCAGTGAGTTCACTGTTTGCACAAGACAAAGATAAACTGTCGTATTTTGAGAGTCTACTAGGGGTCAGACAGTTCTCTTACTATTATCTCATTTATTTCTCACAATAACTCAGTAGGACAGGCCTTCTTGTCTATGTTTCAGATAAAACAACAACAAAACAAAACAAATCCCAGATCTGTTCTAGGGCATATTTCCATAACACTTCTTCATGCTTGATCATAGCTCTAGGTTAATAATTTAACTGAAGGCATTGAATTCATTATTTATAAGATTAGTGGATTTTTAGTCTCTGAAAACTTTGTAAATCTCAAATATTATTAATTTACTCAAAAACATTTCTTATGTTATTTTATATTCTTAGTACCGAATGTAATTCTCTCTGCACTTTATACACTCAATAAAGGGTTGTTGGTGCTTATTCCAAGATAAAAGAAGCAGATACATGAAAAGGCAAATTATGAAAAAATTGTGGTTCATATCATTGGTTATTAAGAACTTTTTTTCAACAAGAGTTGTCTGGGAATAAAGAAAATGCAGCAGTAGCCTAGGTGGGAAAGCATGGAGAGATTAAATCAGTTTGAATTTAGCCTCAAACAAATGAGCCTGGCAAAGTTTTCATGAAACTAGGGTCTTACCTGGGTATCTGAGAAAAGGACTTGTGGAGGGCATTGGATTCTACATTGTATGAATGAAACCTTGGAAGTGAGAGCAGAGAGTCAAATGAGGTCCATGTAGTTAGGTTAGCCTTTCTGAACAGGAGGCAGTGAGCCAGAAACTTTTATGAAAACATATTAAACCAATGACGAATGTCTTTAGTTCTTTATTACCAGCTCTGTCCTCATTCTATTGGACTTTAGACTGACATAATTAATCCAGCCTTCTACAAGTTATTCACATTCCACTCATAGGCTTCCACCTCAAGTCATTTTCTCCTCTTGTATACTCTTGCTTGTGCTAGCTACTTCGAGCAAAAATATGCTTACATGTATTTCTTCACTTTACTTCCACTGTCTAGCTTTTATGTCAAATTTTTATCTTGTAGCTAGACATAGCTACAGCTCTCCAACTAGTTTTCCTGTGTCTAGTTTCAAATTTGTTCACCACTAAGGTGTCGTTGTTATCTACATTAAAGAAGGTCACTCTCCTGCTTAAAGCCTTCAACAACTCTCCATTTCCTCAAAATTAAATCCCAACTTCTTTACTTGCAATGAGAGGCAGCATTTAGCCACTGCCCAGCCATCTATCTGGCTTCTCTCTTCCTCACATTTTCCATATCATCAAAGATGGACTGTTTCTACTTTCCCCCCACAAATTACTTAATCCTCAGCTCATTCATTATTACTGTTCTTTATACAATTGATTATTGTTCATTCATTGAGAATCAGCTTGTTATTCCATTATCCAGGAAGATCTGACTACTCTGCCAACCTCTTTCCATCTTGAGTTATGTGCGTCACTTTCATGATTCTGAAAAATTCCAATTTTATTAGGAAAAATATATATGTGTATTCCAACAATATCTTCCAACTGGACAGCACTCTTCTTGAGGACAAGGGTTGAGGAATGTCTTATTGATTGCTATATTCCTATATGTGGCAGGCAGAATAATCCCCCAAAGATGCCCATGTCCTAATCCCCAGAGCCTGTGAATATGTTATCTTACATTGAAAAAGGGACTTCACAGATGTGATTAAATGAGTAATTTTGTGATAGGAAGGTTATCTCGGATTCTGGGTGGTCCCAGTATTATTTAACAGTCCTTATAAGAGGAAGGCAGGAGTGTCAGAGTGAGAGAGAGATTAGAAGATACTATATCACTGGCTTTGAAGATGGAGGACGGGGTCAGAAATCAAGAAATGCAGGCAGCTGGGCAAGGCAAGGGAACAGATTTTCCTCTGGATCCTCCAGAATGCTCCTCTCCACCCCCCTTTGCCCCCCACAGTAAAACCCATTTTGGACTTCTGAACCCCAGGAATGTATAATAATTAATTTGTATCATTTTACATCAAGCTTGTAATAATTTGTTACAGTACCAGTGGGAAACTAATACAAAATATGTAGAGGAGAGAGTTGGTAAATATTTAATGTGTGGGTAGATGAAAGATGAAATGTGGCATATACAATCTAATGGAGCACATTAGGTTTTATACTGAAGGCATGAGGGGAAGTTGGTCCCTATGGGATAGAAAATATTGGTGGGATTAGAGGGATGAGGAGAGAGGAAATAAGACTGGTGCTTGTAGGTGTCTGAGACTGAAAACTTTTAGGGTATTGAAGTAATGGAAATAATATTAAATATGGCAATAAAAATCCCAACTCAACTCCTATTACACTAGAAGGCATTAGAGCATGATTAAAGGTTAAAAAAAATCTTAGGATGTGGAGCAACAGGCACTCTGATCATTTGCTGGTTGGAATGCAAAATGCTACAGCCACTTTGGAGGAGAGTTTGATGGTTTATTACTAAACTGAACATACTCTCACCATATGACCAGCCACCATGCTCCTTGCTATTTATCTACACAAAAACTTGCACCTGGATGTTTGTCGCAGCTTTAATCATAATTGCCAAATCTTGGAGGCAAGCAAGATATCCTTTAGTAGGTGAATGGATAAATTAAAAGTGGTACAGACAATGGACTATTATTCAGCCTTTTTTTAAAAAAAGAGCTACTAACTCATGCAAAGATATGAAAGAACCTTAAAGGAATACTACTAAGTGAAGTAAACCAATCTGAAAAGGTCACATACTATATGATTCCAAATATGTGTTATTCTGGAAAAAGGCAGAACTATGGAGACAGTAAAAATATCAGTAATTGCTAAGAGTTGGAATTGGGGAGGGATAAATAGAGTCATAGAGAATTTTCAGGATAGTGAAAATACTCTCTATGACAGTGATGGCGAACCTTTTGAGCTCGGCGTGTCAGCATTTTGAAAAACCCTAACTTAACTCTGGTGCCGTGTCACATATAGAAATTTTTTAATATTTGCAACAATAGTAAAACAAAGACTTATATTTTGATATTTATTTTATATATTTAAATGCCATTTAACAAAGAAAAATCAACCAAAAAAAATGAGTTCACGTGTCACCTCTGACACACGTGTCATAGGTTCGCCATCACTGCTCTATGACATTATAATGGTGGATACACTCATTATACATTTTTCCAAACCAACAGAATCTACAAGACCAAGAGTGAACCCTTATGTAAACTATGGACTTTGGGTCATGATGTTGTGTCAGTGTAGGCTCATCAGTTGTAACAAATGCACCACTCTGGTGGGGGATGTTCATAATAGGGGAGGCTGAGTATAATGGGGATATGGGATATATAGGAAATTCCTTATCCCTTCCTTAAATTTTATCATGAACCTAAAATTGCTCCAAAAATAATAAAGTCTTTCCCGACTGTGTGGCTCAGTGGTTGAATGTCAACCCATGAGCCAAGAGGTCGCTGGTTTGATTCCTGGTCAGGGCACATGCATGGGTTGCAAGCTCGATCCCCAGTGGGGGTGTAGGGGTGTGGTTGGGGTATGTGTGCAGGAAGAGGCCCCATCCATGTTTCTCTCACATCGATGATTCTATCTCTCCATCCTTCTCCTTTCCTCTCTCTCTAAAAATCAATAAAAACATATTTAGAAAATAATAATAAAATCTTAAATAAAAAGAAATCTTAACAAATTTGACTTAAAATAGGAGCTAATTTTGGCAATAATGCAAAGTAGAAGGAATAACCATGAGCCCAAATTTCCTGCAGTGAACTTTGGTGAAGATTCTCTGGCCCCTTCCTGGGCAAGATACTCTGGATTTCTGTCTTTGGTGGCTCCCCGTGTATTTGGAACTGAATCCAGCTCTGCTTCATGTCCATGAAGCTGATGGGGCCAGCTGGCTGCCACACCATCTCACTGTCTTTGTGCATCCATGACCTCGATTGCAGATGGGCAAATAGTGGGGCATATGAGCGATGAGGAGAGACAGCAGGCCTCGGGGACAGTTTAGCCACTGGCAACAGCATTCCTGTCCATCTGCTGTTTGACAGAGCCGCTAAGGGTGCTACTTCCAGTGGCGTCAGCCCTTTGGCAGCTGTGCACATGGTCTTGGAAAGCATAGAAGTCTTTGCAAAAGTGCCTGGTAGTCCAGCCCCACTGTACCCTTTGAGCTTTTAACTCAACTATCTCTCGTGGGTAAAGACACACAGTATGTATGCTCGGGTGGTGTCAGAAAATTACCCTCATAGTGATATTGACACTTTACTCAAACTTAACTCCTGGGATCTGAAAATGAAGTCTTTTGTTCTTTGAAGAAGGTATAAAAATAGGTTTTTTTTTTTCTCACCTGCTAGAGTACAAACAAAATTTAAAATAGAAAGCAAGCTGGCGATGTTAGATCTGCCGTTTGTATTCTGTCATGACTTTTAATTAAGGCAAAATAATATTGAATCATTTATAGCACTTAGAGATTATTTAAGTTATGATGTTTGTGGATCTATAATTGAAATAAACTAAATTGAAAGAGGAAAGTAATGATTATCATTTGTCTTTATTTTATTATACTTACTAAAGCTATTCCTCCCTTCTAAATTTGCTTTTTCAATTAGAAAACATTTATTGAGTCCCCGCTAATGCTTTGAAAATGAATTATTGCACTTGGGAGAAAAGCATCCCATTATTTTACTCTTTTCTTTGTTGCCAGAAATGTTAACTTGCTCTTTGAGAATGCATCTTAAAGAGAAACACTACAACCACAGGCATGATGATAAATGCACCTCAGTGCTTGAGCTCCAGCCATTCACCAAGGGGTTCCAGGTTGGATTCCTCAGCACAGGCCTGGGTTGCATGCTCTATCCCCAGTAGGGGGCATGCAGGAGGCAGCTGATTCATGTTTCTCTCTCATCAATGTTTCTATCCCTATCCCTGCCTCTCCCTCAAAAATCAATGAAAACACATTAAACACTAAAAAATAAAAGTGCACCTAATATTTTATACATTTAATAAATCCCATGCATATGCCTTCATTTCACAATCAGCTTACCTACATTGTACATTGATTCCCTTTTATGAGTTCATCCAACATGTTTGTGTATCTTTTCCTTATATCAGAAATCAGTATTAAATATTCTCAAACACATTCTCAAATCCATGTCCTTCAACACATGCATGTATTATAGCCATACACTATGCTATGCCCTTATGACCTAGTGCCGCCCTCCTGTCATATCTGCCTGCTTTTCATTTGCTAGGCTTATTTTCATTCACTCTTCTAGACCTAGTTCTTGCTTTTCCTCCCTAGAAGCGCCTGTGATCTTACCTGCCTGAACTAGAGGTCTAGAGATAATGCTTCTTTCACTTCATCTGTCATAGTGTTTAATCATAGTTTACTGCAACTCCACACTTACTGTGTCATTCTCTCACATTATACTGGGAACAACTTTGGGCAGAAATTTTGTCTGTTGGTATTCTGAGTTATCCCAGGTTGAGATATTCCCACAGTGGGTATATGAAGTTACGGTGTTGATAAATAACAGTATTTCTATAGTTTTACTTCTACCTCCAGAGGCAAACATTCTGGTTCCACTTCAAGACTGTGCCTCCCCCCATCATATAAGAAATTCCCAAAGAGGTGTCACATGTGCATCCATCGAATAGCCTTCTTAGCTATCCCGGGAGTGTGCTGTTGCACTTCTGTTCTTCCTTCAGTTCCTCATATCATCTGCTGCTGAGGACTCTAGTGCCTGAGAAATGAGAGGAAACGCAGTTTGAAACCATCCCTATGCTGAAGGTGCTAGTTCTGAAATCGAGGTGCATCATCCCCAATATACTCCAATGTCCCAAAGACACTGTGCTCTCTCAAAGTTGCTGTAACGTTGGTTTTCCTTGATGAGCTGTATGAAGCTCTTTGGGAACAAGTCTCTGCATCATGGGGCATATATTCTCTATATTTGATACTCTCTCCATGGATAAATTCAATGCTCTTGAATTGTCAGCAAAATACAGAAATTGTGTACTGTGCGAATATTTTTCCTTCATGAAAAATTTTTAGTGTGGCCTCTGTGATACTGCCCTGTCATATTATTTTTTTTGGCTTCTTTTTCTTTGTGAGGTCAGAGCTCATCTCCCTAATTTTTCTATAAACAACTATCTTATACTTCATTTTTGCCTCGAATTACCCCCTTTATGATGTTGGCTCCCTATTCTAAATTATAAGTTTTGCCATCTCATTTGAGTACTAGTCATGTTCTTATTATTATCTACTTTTCTGTGTGTGTGTGTGGGGGGAGGGGTGGGGGGGGGTTTAATATTTTCTAGCTTTCTCTAGCTTTTCCAATATACATTTATCATCTTTTAGTGAAAACGAGGTGCCTCCACTCATCTTTTGGTGATGGTCTCTCATAAATGTTGAAGAGATCTGGATATTATCTAACAAGTGCAAGCTTTCCAGACTATGCAGAAATCGTAATTTATGTGTTTATTCTTTTTTATTTGCTAGCATCGAATATCCTGCCTCTGTTTTGGATGTCTTGTTTGTCACTTTTAATAAGTAGTTGTTAATTGGTTGGCTAGTCTCAAAAGAGGATCATTACATGTTTGGACCAGTGTGTATTCCTTAAGTCAGTTCTTATCATTTCTTTCCCTCACTCATTGAACAAGCTCTTATCAAGTGCTCATTGTGAGCTAAAACGCATTTAAAATTCATGTAGAGTTATAGGTACCCAGGTGAGTTGAATACAGATGATGTCTGCCAGAATACAAGCAGAATAGGAAGGGTCCCTGAAGGGCAGTGGATTGCAGATAATTCTTTTTGTGAGGCACATCAAGTAATACATTTAACACTGCAACAAACATACTTATACACCACACACATATACACATTTATAACTGAAACATAAGTATAACTTATAACTGAAACAAAAGCTTCACAAAACTTACTAGAGGAGATGGTCTCTATTTGAAGAGTAGAAACAATGCCAATTGCCACCCATTAAATTGGTTTCATGAACCATAGTTTGCACATTGTTGTGGCTTACTTGAAGTTGGGGACAATTGTCATTGATTTCTAACCTCAAAGTGGGACATGGTATGTTTACATGAAAGCCTTAGAAGAGAAGTTTTTAATTATGTAAATAGCATGGTAAAAATAAGGCAAATACATTATTCAAAAGGAAAAATTGACATTTTTATACAGCACTGTTTCTTATAAAGGCAAAGAGGTTATGCAAAGAAAAACTTGAGTACTACATATGCATTTTCTCTCCTTTAAATTTGTTATATAGTGATAAAAAGTATATATAAAACTATATATATCCTATCTAATAAAAGAGTAGTATGCAAATTAACCATCACTTTGCGATAAAGATGGTGGCACCCACAGCCAATAAGGAGGGAATATGCAAATTGATGCGACAAAGATGGCTGGAGCGGGCAGGAGGCGGGGGCTTGGCTTCCTTGGTCACCCCAGCCGGCTCTGTGGCCACTGCCCAGACAAAGCCATAGTGGCAGGGCCAAGGCAGAGGCGGTTAGAGGAGATCAGGCCAGGAGGGGAGGGCAGTTGGGAGTGATCAGCCCAGCAGTGAGGGAAGTTGGGAGCGAGCAGGCCGGCAGGAGGGGCTAGTTGGGGGTGAGCAGGCTGGCATGCAGAGTGGTTAGGGGCAATGATCAGGCAGGCAGGCAGGTGAGCGGTTAGGAGCCAGCGGTCCCGGATTGCGAGAGTGATGTCTGACTGCCGGTTTAGGCCCGATCCCTATGGACATTCCCTGAGGGGTCCCAGATTGGAGAGGGTTCAGGATGGGCTGAGGGACACCACCCCCCCCGCCATGCATGAATTTTGTGCACTGGGCCACTAGTATGTGTGTGTGTGTGTGTGTGTGTGTGTGTGTGTATGTATGTATATATACACATTATATATATGTATATATAATATATATGTCTATATTATATATAACTGGATGACAGATACATGTATACATTATCACATAGTGGGGCTACATGATAATTGGATTGAGCCAAGCCACCAACCCCAAGCATCCCCTGAGAATAATTGAGGGAATCTTTCATTAGAATCTTATTTTCAATCTTCTTAAAGAAAGCATTCCAAATATTAGGAGCTTTTCAGTAAGATGGAAAAAATATATTTCCATAGAGAGCTTAATTCATTCTCTTAGCAAAGATAATGACACCAGGGTTTTGGACACCTGTGTTCTGTTTTCCTCTTCAGGTGTTCACTGTGCCAAGTTTGTCTGTCTTACTTTGAAGTCAAATTGGCTTTTGTGGTTCCTGCTGGCTCCCTGACTCCTACTGAATTTTGCCCTAGGAAAAGTCTCCCAGTTCTCCTGCCCTCTCACATTTGGGAGAGGGCTTGGCATTAGCACAGGCATTCCTTGTCATGTTTCCTCAGCTCCACTCTGAATCAAAGGGCAAATCCCAAGGGAAAGACCCTTAACAGGGTCTTCTCACAGAAGAATTGCAGTTGTGGGGAGAAATGCACAGTGGAGGTGTTGGCAGATAAAGCGTGTGTCTGAGGGAAGTGAAGAGGCGTGAGAGGCACGCATTGTTGAGCAGCTAAAGCCACCCACTCAGCCCAGCTTCAGCTAATGGATTATAAATGAATGTGCCCTCAGGGAGCTTTCCTTGCTTGGCTGGCAGAGCTGTTTCCTCCATTCTGCGCCTGCTGCCCCCTGTGGCTCCCACTGGGTTGGGACCTGCCACAGAGACCCAGCATGATGCCCTTGAAGGAAGTTATCTGTGAGAGAACAGTGCAAACTCCACGGCTGGTGTCATATGTTGTCCTGTGTAGTGTACTAAACCACCACCTTTCTCACTTGCTTGTATATTGCTGAGTGCAGTTTAGTACTTGGGGCTGCCTGTCCCCACCGATGAAGGAAACAGTGGCCTGATGAGATGTTTGATTTTTCTTCACTTTGTATAGACGTTTCCTCAGTAGCTCTGTTGTGGGTTGTATTGTATCGCGCACAATGTTGTGTTGAAATCTTAGCTCCTAGCACCTCTGAAGGTGACCTTGCTTAAAAATAGGGTCTTTGCAGATGTAGTTAGTTAAGATGAGTCCTTCAAAGTGACCAGTGTCCTTATAGATGAACATGCAGAGGAAAGACAGCCATGTGAAGACAGAGGCAGGGATTGGGGTAAAGCAAACCAAGGAACACCAAGGATCCCAGGCAGCTGCTAGTGACTAAGAGAAGGTATGGGACAAATTCTTCCCTAGACGGTGGCCCTGATGACACCTTGATTCTGTACTTGTGGTGTCTAGATGTGAGAGGATAGTTTTATGTTGATTTAGACCACCTAGTTTGTGATACTTTGTCAATTAAAAGCTTTACTTTTAAAGAACTGCCTTTTATTTGAAAGTATAATATTGTGGCTAGATATTCAGCCTAAAAGATGTGTTACTTAAACTTTGTTCAGCTACTAAACTACAGGCCCTCTAACCCCCTTAGCAATGGTAATGCATGTTAGCTCATGTTCTTTTCTTTAGAGCTTAAAACATTTTTCAAATGTGCACTAAAATGTACTCTCTAGCAGAAACAATTAACCTTACATTTGCTTTTCTTGAATTACTATAAATTGGAATTAAAATATCAGTGTTAGAATATCAGGCTAAGAAACAACGGAAAAGATCCATCTATAAAAGAACAGTGTTTCAATTTGCCTGAGGCAGTTCAGCATATACTGGAACTTGAACAGCAGAGCTTGGTGGGTATGTGACCATGTTGCTGAGTTGCTATGGCAATATCAAACCAATGAATGGACCACCTCCCAGAGACAGGGAGGTGAGTAAGTGTGAAATTGATTCAGTTGTACACAGGCATATGCTCAAGCCAAATTTGTCAGGATAAAATTCAGGCAGGAAATGGCATTTTTAATTAAATAGACATGATGAATGTGATACTAAATATCTACTTTGGATATTTTAGTAGACGGTATTGAAAAATTAAGCGAGTTATGGAAATTTTATGCTTTTTATGTATGTTTTGCACTTATTTTAGGTAACACTGACTTTGTTTCCACCCATTTAAATTTGGATATTTAAAGCAGAATTTTACATTTGAGATGGATATTTAGTTATGTACTCTTGATATTAAACTGTTTTTATTAGCTCATTTTAGATAAACATGTTTAGAGAAATGATTTTTTAGGGAAACAAACATTTGTAAATTGAATTTTGCATTGAATAGTGTAAAATATTACAAGTAGTACAAATCAGTCAAAACTAAACATGTTTTTATATTTTAATATTTAAGAAGCCTATGATCAGGCTCTCTAAAAATAATTTATTCCCATAACATCATTTGTGTTCAGGACTCATTTTCAGCATGCGATTATTATACAGTGTTACTCTAGGTTCAAAGTATGTATTGAACTTGGTCAATGTCCTCTTTTACGATGAATGGTTTATTTTGAGTAATATGATAAAATTGATGTGATGTGCTTGGTTTCTTTTCTAATAATACATATACTAGGCTTTGTCTATTTCATAAGGTTGTTGAAAACACTATAGAACAGAGAAGGATCTATCTGTGACCTGGTAATTACTGAACTCCCTCTAACATTTAATGCAGTTTATATTAACAAAATATATTTAACAGGCATGATCAGTTTGAAATTAGAAGATGTCTCATCTCGGGACCCTTATGTACTAAGAGCTGTCCACTTTCCCATTAGTTTGACTTGTACAACAGAAGAGCATGACTTGTTTACATAACAGAAACCAATATTTGCTCTCTTTTATTCTGGTGGCATGGACTTCCAAGGCAACATTTGCCAGATCCTGGCAGAGCCCTTGCTGAAAATGCTTTCTTTTTGGGAGATAAAATGGAACTCTCTAAAGCAATGCTCTTCGAGTAATTTTTTTATGACTTTCCATTGATTTTTATTGTGAAAGGTACAGATGTTTTAACTACAACTGCGGTTAGGTAGTATAGAATGTGTTCTGTTTTGTTTAATGACCTAAAACTGTGATTATACACGGATATTTGGAGACTCTAGCACATTTACATGATGCTGTAGATAAAATTGCTTTTTGTATTGAATCACACATGTATTCATTCCTATGTAAGTGCTGTTACCTATTTCTTCTGTGTAAACTCATTTAGAGCTGTGAACACCCATACCTAAGGAAAAAGGCGTATTTAAAATACTAAATAAGACACATTTCTCAAGCAAGTAAATGCAATATATTCTCTAACACAAAGCACTTTTAGAATAATGGTGTATTTTCTGGTCTGAAGGGAGTAAGCCTTTTCAAAGCAGAATCTCTGGAGACAGGACAATATTCCTAAATAAAAACTCACTCCATTAATGTGTTTATGGCATTTCTGAATCTGAACTGTATTCTAGTTTTACTTGCCCAAGTAAGGTTTTTCACAGAAGGTATCAAACTACCAGAGGACATAAGAAGAGGTAGGAAGAGTAGAAAAAGGGATTATTCATTGTAAAATCACTTCAGCAATGCACACAGGCACATCATTAGAGCAGGTTTTAAGGTTATGACAATTTATTAGTGATAATAAGGAAACGTATACAAACTACTTAGGGTACTTGCCTTTAAAAAGGTAGGGGAGTGTGAGGGTAAGGGGGAGAGATCAACCAAAGGACTTGTATGCATGCATATGAGCCTAACCAATGGACTCAGACCACAGGGGGGTGAGGGGGCAATGGGGCAATAAGGACACATATGTAATACCTTAATCAATTAAGAAAAAAAATTAAAAATGGCTTTGTAGACAATTGTGATATATTTTGCTATATGTATATGGACCAGTGCTGGTCTGTGAATTTTTTTTATTATTGTTATCAGTCGATAATACGTACAGGCATTGACACTATGTGGCTCAGTTGGTTGGAGCACTGGCCAGTGCACCGAAAAGATTGCGGGTTTGGTTCCCAGTCAGGGCACATACCTAAGCTGTGGGTTTGATATCTGGTTGGGGTGTGTACAGGAGGCAATAGATAGATGTTTCTCTTTCATGTTGATATTTCTCTCTCTCTCCCACCCTCTATCTCTAAAAATCAATGAACACATATTCTCAGGTGAGGATTAAAAAGAAATATTGTGATGGCTTAAAAACTACTAAGAGAATAGTAGAGGAGGGTACTTATGGCATCTATAAGCTTTATGTAATAAATGAAGAGAACTTAATACATGAAACAATATTCTGAAATTATGTTATGGAGCATATTAAAACATGAAAAGACATGGCTAAGTTGATTTTTGCTTTAACATCTTTATAATAATAAAAGCATAATATGCTAATTAGACTGGACAGCCAAATGACCTTCCGGACGTCATTCCGGACATCCTTCTGGATGAAGCTGCTATGGAAGGGGCCAAGGCAGAGGCAGTTAGGGGCGATCAGGCAGGCAGGCAAGTGGTTAGGCACCATCAGGCAGGCAGGCAGAGGGTTTAGGGACCATCAGGCAGGCAGGCGGAGGGGTTAGGGGTAATCAGGCAGGCAGGCAGGCAAGCAGTTAGGAGCCAGCAGTCCCAGATTGCGAGAGGGATGTCCAACTGCCGGTTTAGGCCCAATCCTGCAGGGGTCGGGCCTATACCAGCAGTTGGACATCTCCGAGGGGTCCTGGATTGCTAGAGGGTGCAGGCCGGACTGAGGGACCCCCCCCCACCTCATGTACATGGCCTCTAGTTAAAATATAATTCACAAACTGTAACATAACCCTTATGTTTTCTTCTAAGAGTTTTATTATTTTATCTCTTAAATTTAAGTCTGTGATATGTTTGTGTATGTGTAAGGAAGAGGTCTAACTTGATTATTTTGCATGGGGATACCCAGTTGTCCCAGCATCACTTGTTGGAAAACTCTTCTTCATCTGTTTGAGCCATTGTTAATATTCAGTTGACCATAAATGTAAGGATTTATGTCTATTGCATTGATCTGTATGTCAATCCTTATGCTAGTATCACATTGTCTTAATGACTGTAGCTGTTCAGTAAGTTTTAAAATTGCAAATGTTGGCCCTCCAACATTGTTTTTCCTTTTAAGGTTGTTCAGACTAGTCTTGGTCCCTTGCCTTTTCATATACATTTTATGACCAGTTTGCCAATCTCCTCACAAAGTCAGGTGAATTTTGATAGGGTTTATATTGAATCTGTAGATCTTTCTGGGGAAATATTGCTTTCTTAACATATTAGGGCTTTCAACCCATGAACATGAAATGTCTTTCAATTTATTCCAGTCTTTAATTTCTTTCAACAGTGTTTTGTAGGTTTCAGTGTACAACTATTAAACTTTTGATGTTTATTTCTAACTTTATTATTTTATTTCTATTATAAATATAATTAGTATCTTAATTTTATTTTGATTTTTTTCATTGTTAGTAATTAGATATATGATTGATTTTTTTTTAAACGTTGATCTTGTATCCTCCAAGTTTGCTGAATTCAGTTATTAGTTCTAGTAGAATTTTTGTATGTCGATTCCTTAGGATTTTCTGTATATAAGATAATGTCTTTTGTTAATAGGAATAGTTTTACTTCTTTCTCTCCGATCTTGATGCCTTTATTTATTTTTGTTTTACTGTGTAATTTTCCTGGCTAGACCCTCCATTACAATGTTGAATAGAAGTGATGAGAGCAGACATCCTTGTCTTCTGAATTTAAAAGGAAAACTTTTAGGTTTTCATCATTGAGTATATAATGTTAGCTGAGGATTCTTTGTAGATTCCCTTTACCAAGTTGAGAAAGTTCCCTTTTCAGTTTGTTAAGTGTTTTTAACAAAGAATGCTGTTGGATTCTGTCAAATGTTATTTTTTTAAATTAAATTTATTGTGGTGACATTGGCTCACAAAAAGGTTTCAAGTCTACAACTCAATAAATTATCACCTGCACACTGCATTGTGGGCCAGTCATTCCAAGTAAAGTCTCTTTCGGTCCTCCCCACCCCACTTGCCTACCTCCACCTACCCCACTCCCCTTTTCCCTTTGGCTATCACTTTGGCTATCACTACACTGTTGTCTGTTTCTATGGGTTATCCTATCTAATAAAAGAGAAACATGGTATTAGCCATACATCCACTACCCTTCCCATTGGCTAATCAGGGCAATATGCAAATTAACTGCCAGCCAAGATGGTGGCCGGCAGCCAGGCAGCTTGAAGTTAACATGAGGCTTGCTTGCTTCAGTGATGGAGGAAACCAACATTCCCCGCCTGCCTTGCCGGCCTCTGAGCTTGTAGTTTGAAACATTGTTACAAATATAGAAGCTAAACAAAACCCCAGAAACCAGCTTTCAGCTGGCTGGGATCTCAGAGCTGGAGTTGATACAGTGTTTCGATTATAGAACCCAAACAAACCAGATACCTGCTTTCAGCAGCAGAGGCCTCAGAGCTGGAGCCAGAGCTAAAGCTGGCCCAGAATAAAAAAAAAAGAAAAAAAGGAGCAGTTGGGAGCTTCAGTCACCCGCCAGCCTGAAAACAGCCCTCAGCCACTCACCCAGACTGGCCAGGCACCCCAGTGGGGACCCACACCCTGATCCAGGACACCCTTCAGGGCAAACCAGCTGGCCCCCACCCATGCACCAGGCCTCTATCCTATATAGTAAAAGGGTAATATGCCTCCCAGCACCGGGATCAGCGGAGCAGCAAGGCCTCCCAGCACCGGGATTAGTGGAGCCGAGAGGCCTCCCAGCACCGGTAACAGCATGACAAGGGGCAGCGCCCAAACCCCCTGATAGCCCTGTGGCTCTGTGTGTGACAGGGGGCGGGGCCACAATCTCCCTATCCACCCTGCTCTGTTTGTGACAGGGGAAGGCACCCCAACCCCCTGATCAGCCCTGCTCTGTGCCTGATAGGGGGGAGCTCCCCAACCCCCTGATTGCCCTGTGGCTCTGTGTGTGACAGGGTGCGGTGCCCCAACCCCCCCACCCCATGGGCCCTGCTCTGTGTGTGACGGGGTAGAGCCATAACCTCCCCATCGGCCCTGCCCTGAGTGTGAGAGTGGCGGCTCCCCAACCCCCGATCGTCCCTGCTCTGTGGGTGATAGAGGGTGGCGCCCCAACCCCCTGATCCGCCCTGCTTTGTGTGTGACAGGGGGCAGTGCCCCAACTCCTTTATCGGCCCTAATCTGTGAGTGACAGGGGGAGCTCCTCAACCCCCTGATTGGCCCTGCTCTGTGTGTGACAGGGGGGAGCTCCCCAACCCCCTGATTGGCCCTGTTCTGTGCGTGACAGGGTACGGAGCGCCAACCCCCCTGATGGGCCCTGCTCTGTGCATGACAGTGGGTGGTGCCGCAATCTCCCCATCGACCCTGCCTTGAGTGTGACAGGGGGTGGTGCCCCAACCCCCCAATCAGCCCTGCTCTGAGCCTGACCAGGGGCTGCACCTAGGGATTGGGCCTGCCCCCTGCCACCCGGGAGCAGGCCTAAGCCAGCAGGTCATTGTCTCCCAAGGGGTCCCAGACTGCGAGAGGGCACAGGCCGGGCTGAGGGACCCCCCCTCCCCACTGAGTGCACAAATTTTTTTGCACTGGGCCTCTAGTCTATATATATACAAGGCTAATATGCTAAGTGTCCGACCATCAGACCGGTCGCTATGATGTGCACTGACCACCAGGGGCCTGATGCTCAACCCAGGAGCTGCCTAGCTGCGGTGACTTGTCAGCGGTGGTTCTTGGGTGATGCATCCTGAATCCAGAGAGGAGGGAGCCCGATTCCTGTGGGACTGCGCGATTCCACCTTCGACCATAGGTTATGTTGTTGCTGGGGCACTGTTGGCCCCGAATCTGGTTTACTACACACTTGTGTTTGTGTTCCACACCCTGTATGACAGGAACTTTGCAGAGTGCCCTCTCACACTCCGGGACCCTTAAGGGATGTCAGAGAGCCGGTTTTGGCCTGATCCCTGCAGGCCAGGCTGAGGGCCCCCACCTGCCAGAGGGACCCCTCTCACTCTGCAGATGCCAGAAAGGGACCACCAGAGGTTGGCTCCAGGGCGTCTGGTCCATCTCACCCAGTCCCATACCGCCGGCCACCTTCTAATTAATTTTCTTTCATTGTGCACCAATTCATGCACCGGGTCACTAGTATAAAGTGTTTCTGGGTTAATACCTTCATCTTCTTTTATCCAGTCTCTAACAACCATCAGTCTGTTCAATGTATCCATGCTTCTGTTTCTATTTTGTTCATTAGATTTCACATATAAGTGAGATCATATAGTATTTGTCTTTCTCTGATTGGCTTATTACACTTAGCATAATAATCTCCAGATCCCACCATGCTGTCTCAAAAAGAAGCATAGCACCGTAGTATCCCACTGTGTAAATGTACCACAGTTTTTAATCCACTTATCTTCTGATGGGCGCTTGGGCTATTTCTAGATCTTAGCTATTGTAAATTGTGCTGCTATCAAGATAGGGGTGCAGATATTCTTTCTGATTGGTGTTTCTGTCTTCTTAGGATATATTCTTAGAAGTGGGATCACTGAGTCAAACGACGGCTCTATTTTTAATTTTTTTAGGAATTTTTTTAGGAAACTCCACACCGGATTTCCATAGTGGTTGTACTAGTCTGCATTCTCACCAACAGTGTACTAGGGGTTCTTTTTCTCCACATCCTCCCCAGCACTGTTGTTTGTTGATTTATTGATGATAGCCACTCTGGCAGGTGTGAGGTGGTACCTCATTGTCATTTTAATTTGCATCTCTTGGATGATTAGTGACATTGAGCATCTTTTCATATGTCTCTTGGCCATTTGTATATCCTCTTTGGAGAAGTGTCTATTCAGGTGTTCTGCCATTTTTTAATTGTATTGTTTGTCTTTGTATGAAATTTTTTAAAATTCTCACCTGAGGATATGTTTTTATTGATTTGAGAGAGAGAGAGAGAGAGAGAGAGAGAGAGAGAGAGAGAAACATTGATATATGTGAGAGAAACAGATCCATTGCCCCCTAACCAGGGATCCAATAGTAACCCTAGGTATGTGCCCTGACTGGGAATGGAACCCGAAACCTTTCAGTGTACAGGATGACACTCTAATCCACTGAGCCACACTAGTCAGGCTTGTCTTTATTCTTGACCTTGATCTCAATTTGTTTCTGTTAAGTCTATTCCACATGCAGGATTTGCATAGATATTGGAAGTACAAAGTGAAATAGACAAAATTTCTAAACTTGAGGATTTTTTAAGGAGAAGAAGGATGTTTCAACCAGGAGAGGCAGGTGATACCCTCTTCTCACATACAAACCCAGGCAAGGGAATAAGGAAGATATTTAATCGGAACATTTTAATTCATAGTATAAATATTAGGAAACAGTGCTAAGGGGACAGACAGCAGGACAATTGCCAAGCAGTCTTGTGTACTGTTTTGGAGATGGCTTACATGTCATGTGAAGACTGAGTTGGGATGAATAGGGATTGGTCAAGTGAAAGATATGAGTGTGTTTGTGGTGGGGATAGAGCTGTGGAGATACGGTGGAGATGAGGACCCTTCATACAAAAAAAGACGGTTTTATTAAGCAACATTACAGTGTACGCAGTCATCCCCTAAAAGTTTATTGATGGTGTTACCAGGTGAAGAATGATGAAAATATTACTTGTTTTGCTGATCTCCAGGATTACAGGATTATCCACTCCAATGGGATCATAAATTGAAAATCATTTTAAAAGCATACATTGCAATATTACTATAAATATTGAGCTTTAATGTTGATATTATAGATTCAGAGAATTGCCGGGGTCCAACCCCAGCAGGTCCAGGAGTCCCCAAAGGTGTGGACGGAGTCGGCGAAGAAGGAATGACATGGAGACAGCGTTCAGTTGATCAGCAGCCTAGCCAGGCTCTCTAGCCAAGTTCTGGTCTGGATCTTCAGCGAAGTTCTGGTTAGGATCTCCAGCCAGGTTCTGAGTCCATGTTCTCTTGCTAGGTTCTCCAGGTTCTCCAACCAGATTCAGTAGCCATGTTCCCTCGCTAGGTTCTCCAGCCAGGTTCTGTCCAGGTTCTCCAGCCTGGTTCAGTCACCAGGTTCTAGTCAGGTTCTCTTGCCCATTTCTGTAGTCAGGTTCAGTCCAGGATCTTTTGCCATGTTCTCTCCAGCGAAGTTCTTCTGTCTCTAGTTCTGTGTGTTCTGTCTTCTTACATCTGTATTTATACCAGTTGATTCAATCCTATCAATCTCTATTACAAAGGTCAGGGTGTTTCTTATCTCCATTCCAGGGAGTAAAGATTATGTAGCTTAAGCATGATTGTTCATAGTTAAAGTGATTAATTACCCGCCTGGCACTTAGTTAAGAGGTTTTATTCCCTCCCTAACTTCAGGGGAAAATCCCTACCTGGGGAAACAACCTTTCTCAGAGACCTTGGTTAAAACACATAGTGCCAAGAAGGGGAGCAAACATATTAAGAACAGTATGCCATATATGCCAGGTCCCTTGAAACAGCAAGCATGGACCGGCTCCCGGCAGAGAATGATAAAGATCATGTTTATGAGCAAATATTACGAATATTAAAAACATTCAAAGATAAATAATATTTGAAGATTTGTAAAATTGTATGGTCTGAGTTTTGGCTATTACATTTTTAACAAAATAAAAGGAGCAATAGTGATTGTATTGTTTTCATTTCTGCTTTAAAAATATATGTAGTATTTTTCTTTTGTATACATTTATTGTCTTCATTATTTTGATCAGAGAAGGCCCTCAGGATGTAATATGAGAGCTACTTTTGGGAACACATCCGTAAATCATCCTGGAGATGGAGAAAGGACCCATACATCAAGCTGACAGGGTTGAAGGCATTATTCACTGGGAATCCCTGTATTCAGATGCAAAGGGTTCTAGAAGAGACTTTACTTAGAAAAGCTTTGCTGATACATGATTATAATATTCTTTTGGCTTGCTAAAATGTTGAATGTTAATACATTGCAGATTTGAACCTTGTATTTCAGGATGAACATCACATATAAGCATAACGGACTTGAAATATTATAACCCAGTGATATATCAGTATTTTTGAATAGTTAGAAAGGTGGCATATCTTTTTGTTACTTTTTCACAGAGACTGATTTAAAAATTAATTTAAATGAAATTGTGGCAGGTATTATTGCACTTTTATGGGTAAATATAGAAGAGGATTTTTAAAAAAATGAAAACAAATCCACTGACAAAGTGTTAGAATGATGAATGATAATAATTTACTCACTTATGGATTTGGTATTGCTCTGTAATTTTTCTAAATTACAAAGCTGATTCTGGCACACTGTAGAAAATTTGGAAAACAAAGATAAGAAAATGAAGGAATTAAAACTACTCTCAATATTACCAGGCAGAAAACAGTAAATACTAGCCTTTTGGTACCTATCCAGTGACTCTTTATAAAAAAATATATTTTACATATAAGATCCACATATATTACTTTACATAAAAATGGAATCATTCTTTTTGGTAAGTTGTTGCTTTTTCAAGTATTTATTGTACTGTTGTTTGACATAATTTAACAGTACTTTAAAATCCTATTGAGAAGAACTTACCAAAAGATTACAAGTTAAGGTTTCAAAGCAAGAAATATATCTCTGAGATTTATTTTATTGAAATTATCTCTGAATCAATTTTAATGCACATAATTAGATAAAGTTTTTGCATTGTCTATGATTTCTGGTAAAATATTATTCCAAGTCCAGTGTATGCTATTGGAGCAACTTTAAACAAAATTCTGTCACTTACAGCTGTAAGTATTATCATTATTCATGACTTATGTTTATAATTTTAAAGCTATATTTTTTGCAGAGTAGTAATAAATTGAATTCTGATCTTAGAGTTTGCCCAATAGAGGCACAACTTATCCCTATATTTAATAAGGAGTCTGAGATTCAGTGGGTTCCCCTTCATAGCTGAATAACAAATTTGTTATTTAGTTACGAGATATTAATTTTTTCTTAAAGATCATTTTGAACTAAGAGTAATAGTGAACCACTAGGAAGATATCCTAAGGGTTATAATTAATCACACATATTTGAGCTTAGGTTTAAGTTTAGATACAAATCTAAAAAATTGTGCAAAATTATTGTAAGTTGAAGGATGGAGTAATAATTCAGTTGCTCTTTATAATAATTCTTAACATTAAACAAATTGCTTTTAATTTCCTAAGACTCAACCTGTAAACTGAAATCGATGAATATTTGGATTTGATAAGTTAACATAGAAATGTTTTTAGAATTGATACTGGTACAAAGTAAGCACTCAATTAGCACTAACTATTTTAAATAATCTTACATTTAAGAAATATAATAAGTTATATAGATATATATGTGATGCATACTTGAAACATACAGACACGTATCCCAGATATAGTAAGAGATTATTAGAAAAAAATACTAACTTGAACAATATATAGATTTGAACTAAATTAAAATTGACAAAAAGACTTTTATAAATGATAATTTTATACTGCAAGTGAAGAAATAAACTTTTTAAAAACTAAAATCTTATTTAGTTATTTTAAAAATATTTTCTCTTTAGAAGGCATTCTGGCTTTATAATATTTTAAATTAAATATATATGTATATATATTCAAATAAGCATATATATATGAAAATAAGCTGGGTACTATTAAAACTCCATTTGACAGGCTCAGAGAAATTGATTTATCCAAGCAAACAAACAAATAAAAACAAAACAACACAGCAAGCAGAGATTTGGATCTATGCAGCCTGATTCTCAACTCCCTCCCTAGTAATAAATATCAAGTTGCAAATATTCTTTTTCAATAGAAAACCTGCTCTTTTTTAAGTAATACAGTTATATAGCTAATTAATTATGGTCCTGTTTAAGGCTCAGTTATAAAGGCTACATGATATTTCACCACTTTCAATTAGCAAACAGCGTTATGTTAGAAGGGTTACAATTGCTTCAAAATTATATCCATTTTGAATTGCACAGCAACGCAGCATATTTAGATAATTTATTATGAAGATTAGGAATGGGCTTTGAGTTAAGATTTTAAAGGTGTCTGTGAAGAAGCATAAAATGAGGTTAGTGTTTGCTAATTTTTGGTACCACCGAGAATAACAATTCATGTGTAAATTTTGTCCCTCATGCAACTCCATATATATACAACCAATTTTTCACATTAAAATTCTCCTTGAAAGATCTATTTCTAAGACACCAGGTTATTATAACCATATAATCAAATGGTGTTCCAAAAGCAGCTTAAAGCCATAATACGCATGTAGGCAGAGACTAGCATCTGGTCTGGAAGTCAGCCTTCTCAGAGAAAGACAAATACATCCTACTAAAGCCAGGACCAGAAGTGTACATTTTTTTCTTATATAACAATGTAAACAAATACAAGGGTATTTCAAGTTATCTAGAAAACAAAGAAAACATCTACAGAAGGAAATGTAATTTTAAAAATGGGCTGTAATGCCATCACTCAGGAATAACAACCTTTAATGTCCCTCCGCAGGGCTTATATATTATACACACATATTAAGTTTACATGGTAGGCCGTTCTGTATATCGAATTTTGTGTGTGTTCTACATCCAGAGTATTACGTGCACTCTACTCAGATATTCGTGTCTTGTGTGACAATCACCACTTTGCCTGTTGGGGAAAGGGGTGTTTTCCGAATTTGTATTTTGAAAAATGTGGCTGTTTTCCAGCTGTACTGATCACAGAGATTGTGCAGCCATGCCTCATTGCTTGCTAAGTGTTAAGTAGAAGAGTTAGTACAAAAAGTGGCATAATGAAATATGGTTTGTTCTGCAGCCTGTGTGTAGCAGGAACAGACTTTTATGTATTCATTAGAAGTTATAAAAACAAGACAAAGCAAAAATCTGATGAACAGAATAAACTGGTGAATATAATAGCATCAGGGGCATAGAAAGGGAGTGGACTGACAATTCTTGGGGGGGAGGCAATCTGGGGGGTGCAGGAAGAGATTGGACAAAATTCTTACACCTATTGACGAGGACAGTGGGGCGGGGGTAAGGGCATGGGGTAGGGTGGGAACCGGGTGGAGGGGAGCTATGGGGGGAAAAAGAAGAACAACTAATAATCTGAACAATAAAGATTTATTAAAAAATGTAAAAAAAAATCCTGTAAAATACAAACAAATAAACAAATGAACAAACAAACAAAAAAACCCCAACAAGACAAAGCAAGGCAGAAATCAGAGAGGAAAGTGTGCTGGAGAAAAGAGAGAGGGGTAGATTGCCTCCCTTCCAAAACAACAACACTCCCCCTCCAAAAAAAAAAAAAAAAAAAAAAAGGAAGTCTTTATAACCACAGCAAGTTTCAAGAAGATACTGAGTTATAAAGATATTTTTATGGCAGTCACCAATTCTATTTGTAAATAGTTCCACTTCACCTCTTCCAGGCACAACATAGTATCAATTGCACTTTCTAGGCCTTTCATTATTGGGTGGCACCATGTGGCGAGTTTGGGCAAATGGGATGAGAAAGTGTTTCTGTGTCTTTTCCAGGAAATGCCACTCGCTTGTGGTGTGAGGCCTTGGACACTCTTTTTCCTCTGAAAAAGGAAACTTTTGTGATGGGCAATGTTCAAGCCTAAACTGAATTGAGACCCCCTGCCCACCTCTGATGGCCTTGTAACATGAAAGACAAAGAAACTTGGCTTGTTTTCAGCCACTCAGATTTGGGGTTGATATCACTGTGGTGTAATTTAGCCCATTCTTACTCATAATTATTTCGTGTTTATGGATTTGTGTACAATGTTTTGGAATATATATTGACTAACTGTATCCTTTCATGTTTGGTCATGGAAAAGACATAGGAAAGGTGTTTCAAGGGCTAAAGCAGAGGCACAGTTAAAGTGAAGCCAAGCATACTGGTAGAGTGTATTAAAACTATAGTTAACACACACCTCAGATTTCTGGGACAACTCCTGATTGTAGCTGTCATCCTTGTATAATTATTAATAGTAACTTATTTCCCCTCTCAAGGGTTCTGGTTTAGATGATGAATTTTGATGGTAGTTCTACAAAGCCATGTGTTGACTTCTTTATCCTTACCTTTTCCTATTGAAAAGGTTGTTTGATTTGTTTATTAACCTGATTAATATGTTTTAGTTCACTTCCATATTAGTATTTCCGTCTCACATTTTATTATGCTACTAGAGGCCTGATGCATGAAAATTCATGCACTGGATGGGGGGGTTCTTCAGCCCGGTCTGTTCACAGTCCAGGAGCCCTCAGGGACAGGAGGTGACCCAGTCATAAGGAGAAGGCGATGCCCCCATCACACCCCTGCTGCTGCCACTGGCAGCAGCGCAAGCCTCAGATGGCCCTGGTTACCTGAGCCTCGGGTGGCCCTGGGTGACTGGGCAGCCACCATCCAAGGCTTGCCTGTGCCTTGGGCCTACCCTGGGTGGCTGGGCAGCCAACATTCGAGACTTACCTGTGCCTTGGGACGGCCCTAGGCGGCTGGGCAGCCGACATCCGAGGCTTGCCTGTGCCTCGGGCTGGCCCTAGGTGGCTGGGCAGCTGACATCCAAGGCTTGCCTGTGCCTTTGGCTGGCCCTGGGCAGCTGGGGGGCTGAGGGCGGGTCTAGCCTCACCGTGCACCTGCCGCACCCCCAGTGGGGCTGAAAGGACTTGGGGACTCCGGCGGGGCTGAGGGGACTGGGTGCCACCATCTTGTGGCTATGGGTGCTGCCATCTTTGTGATGGTGTGATGGTCAATTTGCATATTCTGTCTTTATTAGATAGTATATTTCTCAGTTGATAGCTTCTAGTGTTTCCATTAGTGCACTATTTATTCTCCTCTGGATTATAGTATACTGTTACTTCTTTAGCTCCTTACTTTACACCATCTGTAATAAACAGTGAAATTTATTATTTTATGAAATTTTTATTAGTTTAGCCAGTAATCACTGTGACAACAAAGCAAATACCAATATAGAATTGTCTTCAATCCCCAAAAGAAAATGACACCCAATATTGGTCATTTAAGCTTTTCAAAGAATTTTCTAGTGATCCAGGTCTGACTATATATATTGAGCACCTCATTCTTTCTTCTCTTGTTTTTATGTTTTATGGTGAAGTTGCTACTGTTTTTAAAACATTTAGAAGCCATTACCAAGTATTTTCTGGAATCACAACTGTGGAAAATTGAGGGAAATTTGGAAAGACTAGTCCAAATACAGTCCTAAATTATAGTCCCTTTAGAGCAAAATGAGAGAGCGAACACCATGTGTAAGACTTGGCAACAGTGTTAAGATATAATGGATTTAGTTTAATTTCCCAAGCTCATATTTCTTCAATTTAATTCTCTCACATACACTTTCTTCCTTAATTATTTACCTTTATTCCTAAATGTCTCTAGTTACTATGTACAGGAGCAAATATTTAAGAATCTATATTATGCCCATTGAAAAATGATCAAATACCTGCAATATTACTGATGAGAAACTTTTGGGTTCTTAAAGACCATTATCAAAATGCTTCTGTTTTGACTGGTAGTTACCAAACAGTCACAGGAATGTAAAGTACAACATAGGAAATACAGTCAATAATCCTATGTAATAAGAGAGGAATATGCTAATTAGCCATTACACCCTGAGGTGTAACGACCAAGCACATCACAACCAGATCATGGATCAGCAGGAGGGTGGGTCAGCGAGGTACAAGCAGGCTGTGGAGAGCTACAGGAGGGGGCAGGGCAGCAAGCTATGAGGAGGAGGAGGGGGAAGGCTGGAGGGAGGTGGGGTTAGCTACAGGAGGGTGGGGCAGCGGGTGGAGAGCTACAGGAGGGTGGCAGTGACCTACTGGCTACAGGACGGGGCAGGGCAGTAAGAAAGTGGGAGGCAGAGAGCTACAGGAGAGGGCAGGGCAACAAGCTATGAGGAGGGGGGGTGAGGGGGGAGCTTAGGAGGGTGGGGCAGTGGGTGGAGAGCTACAGGAGTGCGGCAGTGACCTACTGGCGCATGGATTCATGTGCAGGGCTACTAGTATTGTAATAACTATGCATGGCACCAGGTGGATACTGGAGTTATTGGGGAAACACCCTGTAAAGGGGATGATTGTCTAACCCCTGTACTGTACACTTGAAATGAATACAAGATAATATTGAATGTAAACTGTCATTGAAAAATTAATGCCTCTGTTTTCCAAACAGCATTTTTTAGCAAAGACTAAATTACCAGTATATTTTTTCCAACGCAAACTAAGAAAAACATGTAAACATCTCATTTAAAAACATTCCACATTTTCTGGAGTGTGTGTTAGTTACACTTAGAAAGTAGTGTGAATCAGTCACTACTGGAATTGCACAAACTGGCCACTGAGAAAATGACCCCCATTTGTATGACTTCATTAAGACGTAGTATCTAAATGAGCAGGTGAAATCCATCAAAAAACATAACCAACATGTGTGAGATGGGGATCCCTGAATCTGGCACGGCAGAGTATCTCTTTGAGAAGCACACCATGGGAGACAATGAGGAGAGCTAAGCCTTGGGCTGGCTTCCCATAGCCATGAGGGTGACTTCCCTGATCACCAGAGCAGTACATGCATGTTGGAGTTGACTTTACCTTGTCTATAACTTGTACCAAATCATCCACTTATGTCTTTAATTTGTACCATTCCTTCAAATAAAGTAATTTGTCCCCCCTTCAGCCCCACAAAACATATTTCACATTTTCACAAAGAGTTATAAAATCTGAGTTTCATGTGGTGGCTCTCAACCGTATGCATTAGAACATTACCTGAGATGTTTTTAATGACTACTAATGCCTGATTTCACCCCTAGAGGGTCAGATTTAATTGGATGGAGCCCAGTATTGGTGTGATTTTGAAAGTTCCCCAGGTGATTCTAATGAATCATCACTATGGTAAAACACAGTTTTAGTGGATCCCAATTTTTTTGGCATGCATACAAGTGTGTCCCCCAAAGAGTTATGTTGAGGTCATAACCCCTAGTACTCTTGAATCTTATTTGGAACATAATTAGTTAAGATGAGGCCATTCTGGAGTAGGGAGGGCCCTAATCCAATAACCGGTGCCTTTATAAGAAGAAGAAAATTTGGACAGAGACAGAGAGGACAATGTCTTGTCACAACATAGGGACTGGGGAGACACAAAAGTGAGAAGTTGAGTTGAGATGGAGGTGGAGATTGGAGTGATGCATCTACCACCTAAGGAACACCAGGGATGGCCAACTGCACACACCAGAAACTAGAAGAAGCAAGGAAACATTTTCCCCTTAAGCAGCAGTTCTCAACCTGTGGGTCGAAACTCCTTTGGGGGTCGAACGACCCTTTCACAGGGGTCGCCTAAGACCATCGGAAAACACATGTATAATTACATACTGTTTTTGTGATTAATCACTATGCTTTAATTATGTTCAATTTGTAACAATGAAATTGCGGGTCACCACAACATGAGGAACTGTATTAAAGGGTCGCGGCATTAGGAAGGTTGAGGATCACTGCCCTAGAGCCTCCAGCGATAACCCTGCCAACACCTGGATTTCAGATTCCTAGCCTCCAGTACCCTGAGAATGATCTGTCGTTGTGGTACTTAGTTATGGCAGCCCTAGGAAACTGATGCTGAGCATCATGGACATTTGTTGAATTTATTAAAAATAAAGAAGGTCAGTCCTAGTGTATAAATACTTAAACTGAATATCTGGGTATTGGTCATGGGTTGCTGATTTTTTTACTTAGTTCTCCTCCCTTATAGTGTGTGGACCAGCAGCACTGACGTAATCTGGGACTTGTTGGAAAAGCTGTTTCAGGTCCTTCATCAGATCTGAATGGAATCTGCATTTGAACAAGACCCCTATAGTGATTCCTGTGCACCTTGCAGTTTGACCAGCCTTGTCTTGGGATAACAAGGCACCCCAAAGGAGCATGAGATTGGTGGCTGTGGCCAAGAAAACAATTTTTTAAGATGAGTGAAAGTGTCAGTCTTCCAGGAAATGTAGTTAGTTGATAAGAACAGTAGTTCTTTTCTAAACATAAAGGAAGAAAATTCAATATTTGAAAATGCAGTTACAAATTGAGATCCACAGAAAATATTGATTCACTTGCTTTTTCAAAGAAAAAATATATCTGGCATTCAGGTTCATAAATGGTTAATGTCTCCATCCTTTTATTTTGAGTGCTAGGCTATTTGTTTTTTTTCATTTTTAGCTTACAGTCAATGGGCTTTCATAATGATTGGAGAGAAACATAACAAAACCAATTTCATGACTCATTTTTCCTGACAGTACTGGACAATGTGCTTTAGAGAAGAATGTATTTGGGTTTTGGTTTTACTGTGGTTGAGCTTTTGTTTGTATGTTAACTGCTTTCTCTTTCTTCTTTCTTGTCCTTTTCTGTGTAAATGACCTACTTTGAAGTTTCAAATAAAAACAAGTTAAATGGGCTTTTATTTGGCTCTTGATTTCATCTTTTTTTTCTAGCAAATTTGGAAAAGGTCCTGACTTGGAGTGTAACATGGCTGAGTGTAGAGAAGGAGAGAAAGAGCTTTTCCTGTCTGGTACACCCACGAGAACTTTTCTAGCTCGAAGGGAAGCAACAGACCTGCCAATATTTGCACTCTATGAATAGAAGCATTTGATTTTTTTTAAAAAAGTAAGAAATAAAAGATGTTTACCTACTTTTTGAGACATAGGTTAATAAATCGTGAAGGGAGCACTTTGTGAGTGTGTGTGTATGTTGCTGGCTAGCTACTGTAGGGGAAGAAACATAATTTTTCCTCTGTATTCCCCCCCCCCCCCCGATTTAGCTGAGACCCCAGTAATAAAGACAGATAACAAGAAAAAAACAGTTTATTAACATGTATACTTCATGTGCACACCAGGAAAAAATTAGTAATTCAGAATTCAGAAATAAATACCATCTTAATACGGGAAGAGGCAGGAGGATATAGGCCTCTTAGGAGAGAGTAAGAGTACCAAGTACCAAGTGGCCAAGTACAGTAAGTTTATAGGGAAGATGAATGAGCCCTTAGAAGAATAGCAAAAGATGTCTTAAAGATGACTGAACTGGATTCAAAGTCTGTCCCTGATGCCCTGATGATTCATTTGATTTGACCTGATGATTCATTTTTAGTCCATGTGCATGAGGAGCATTGCTAGTTCTGTCAGAACAAGGGGCTGACCATGATGGGGTTTTAATGGAGAAAATATAAATCCCAAATAAACGTAGTTTGTGACAAAGTTTGTTAGGATGTGATGTCTACTTCTAGTCTCCTTACCTATGGTTGTGGAGGTGAGCTGTTTATTTATAGCAGTTGAGTTCTTTTTGGAGGATCTATCTTTAAACAGATTAGGGGAATTCTGCTGTTTTGTGAGTACCTATAGCTCAAAACCATCAACATAAAAAAGTGGCATATTTTTTGGGTGGCATGACCTGAATTCCTACAGTCACATATATTGGGGCTCCATAGGATTATTCTATCGTTAATGCTTTGTTACCAGCATTGGTGACATGGTCATTATTAATACAATTTGATGGCAGAGGTTGTTTTTTAAATTAAGAAACCAAGTATGCTGCTGTTGAAATAGAAGACTTTGATATAATTATTATTTATTTGAATTTTAAGCCTTTGTACTCTTTCCCACAAGAAATAATAATTATAATTCCTTCAAAATAAAACACCCTAACCCTCTGTAGAGTTATGCTTAAACTGAACTAGTTTGATGAAACTTCTGTTAGTTCTTGTGAACATGGATGGGATACCAACATCTTTCCGCTTGTAGCGTGTGGATATTCTCACGTATAGTGTTATTTCAGTGTGATCTTGTAGGGTAATATGTTGAAGCCTGTGAGTAAATGAAGAGCAGTTAATTAGGGGCAGCTCAAGATATGGGCTGACAATTTCTCCTGATGGCAGAACAGCAGTTAGTATCAGTACAATATATAGAAAGATGAAAATAAACTACAATACTCTAAGAACTGTTGTAGAGGAACTTAAGATCAAAACATAAGATTCAATGTGAGTATACTTTAAACTATATAATAGGTACAGAAGGAACTCCGGGGTTGTGTGAATCCAACAGTACAGGGAGTGCTGGTAAAGGATTCTGGTAATAAATTACCTGACGACAGAGCTGTAGGGACAGGCCTGAGCTACTATTGAGAATTCAGAGTTTCCTTGTTCTGGGCACGTTCAAGAAATCATTAATGACAGTGAGGAATACAAGACTATGCTTGACATAGTGGCATATTTTGAGCTATGACACTGGGAGGTTGTTACCTAGAACAGTGAACAGGTATGGGTGGGACTAGCTAGTGAGGGATTTGATTACTCCAGTCCCAGCCCCTGCCTTCCTCAGATTCTACCTATGGATTCCATAAACTGACCCAATCAAGGACAGGGGTCACCATTCCTCCTCATATACCATAAAGTCACAGTCCGAATTTTTCTGCACAGGGATGTCTGCTGTGCTCCCACATGGCTCCCAAGTACCGGAAAGCAAGTTGAGCCTCCTGTCCGGTCAAAGTACCTCACCCCAACTTATCCTCTGAGGAGAGTAGGCCCTGCTGTCTAGGAGCTGCCTGGAATGCACAGCTAGCCTGTGCTCTCCGTCAGCGGAACATAAACAATTGTGCCAAACACCAATATTAGACACTATGCCTATGGTGGGTCAAGATAAAAATGAGATCCCTCCATTATCCCCTATGAATACAAACAAAAACATGAACATTATTAAAGCCATAGAAATTGCTAAACATCCCCCATGCTAGTCAGTATGAGTGATGCTGCTTTAGCCTTGCTCTAGCCTTCCCTTCTAAGAGAGATGTATTGATTCCCAATCATAGAATTAACCCAATATTCTGACACCATATGATCCAGAGAAAAGCCCTGGTTCTTGAAACCCACTTCACAATTACCTAAGTCAGGTCACATCCTTTTATAAGTCCCTCTTACTAAGACAGCCGTGGGCAAACTACGGCCCGCGGGCCGGATCCGGCCCGTTTGAAATGAATAAAACTATTGAAAAAAAAAACTATACCCTTTTATGTAATGATGTTTACTTTGAATTTATATTAGTTCACACAAACACTCCATCCATGCTTTTGTTCCGGCCCTCCGGTCCAGTTTAAGAACCCGTTGTGGCCCTCGAGTCAGAAAGTTTGCCCATCCCTGCCTATCCACTGAGCCAAACCGGCTAGGGCACATCCTACCATTTTAAACAAATGTTGGCACCTGTGCACGGTAGGATTGGCTGCATTTCACCTGTGCTGCAATGCCTCATGTACCTGTGCCACCATGGGACACTTGGAGGCTGAACACCTTCAGACAACCCTGGAGCTCAATGTGCACACACACCTCATTGCTTACTCTGGTGTGACACCTGCAGCTGGATTAGTTCTTAAAGGCTCCACCAGCCCTATGTTGGTGAGCAAATGCTAGGCCCTGTACCATTGCCTGCCTGATATATGACCGTTGTGAGCTTTCTAGGAATATTAAGTTATATGCTGGATGGGACCCTTGAGTTGGGAAGGATAATGCATCCATAGTTAGTGAGCTCCCTTTTAAATAAAAATTTCTGTGATGTTACACTCATAGAAGTTGAGGAGGACCGGTATCTTCTAGCTTCTTTGTGACCTGTTATAGATTGCTTTGGCTGAAAGGGAAGCCAAGATGACTTTTGGATCATATATATATATAAATAACTTATTCCTTTCCAGACTTTGAACACCTTTTTAAATATATTCAATCTATATATTTTATGGGTATTCTGACTGCCTGAACATTTTTGAAATAAAAACGCCCAAATCTTGAGTTCCCTTGAGAATTAGTTCTTTCTATACATTTCATCTCTCCTTTTTAATGAGCGCCTACTGCTTTACATGGAGGTATTTATTTTTCAGTGACCAGTCACTGAAGCCTGGGCTGTCAGATGGGCAGACCAGTGTTCACATTGCCTTCACTAGCTTTGCTCCAGTGTGTCATAGGAGTATTGGGCTTCTTTAATTCATTCTACAAAATTGAATGAATTCATAGAATCAGGTCAAATTTTCCCACCCCCAAATGACGAGCAACAAATCCGGATCTAATATGTATTATGAGGGGCCTGACTCAGAGCTTGCTCTGAGAATTTTTTTTTTTTTTTTAGTTTTCTCAAGAACAGTTTTGAATATTTTAGAAAGTTACATTTCCGAGTGATTAAAACAACCACTGCAGGTTAAGGTGGTGACATTCTGTTAGTGGAAGGCTAATCTAGTCTCTAATAACCCCACTGGCTGCTCCCCCACAGACACTCTGCCAGCTGGGCTCTCTAATCACTGTGCTGCCAAAGCCCCTGTCCACCTGCTGGGCAGTGTTTTGACAAGAAACAAGGATTTAGCCCTAAGCAGCCTCTGATCCCTCCAATAAATAAAGCTGCTGATTGTCACCCCTCCTCCTCCCTCCCTCAACTCCCCTCCAATTCTTTCTGTGTGACAAGTCTTACTGGTAAACCTTTAACTTCATTTGTTGTATTGATTTTTATGTGCATCATGCTGGCTACTTGGAGTGTTGCTAGCAATTAAAAAAAATAGATAGTGTACAAGTCAGAGTTCTTGACAAACTCAAGTTTTTAATTTTTTTTCTTACCTTGACTAGACTTGAGACTTGCCTTCTTGTTAATTAAAGAGCTGCACTACAGTCACAAATGAGTAGTGGCCAACTGCTGTGGAGATGAATTTGGGGCTGTCTTCAGGTCAACCTGAGCTTCTTTGTTTTCTAGAATGACTTTGTGGGGAAAAAAAAAGTCAGGCTTTGACTTACAGGAATCAGCCCATCAGCTGCCTGGGAGGAGGCAGGGGAGGGGGAGGTTGCCTCAGACTGAGCTTGGATGGGATCTGCATGCGGAGACTTAGAGTCAGCACAGAGGAGAGATTTCAAAGGTTGTATTTTCCTTCTGATCCGAGCCTCTCACCCACACTGTGGTAAGTGGGTCAGCTCTAGTTCACACTTTCATTTAGGAGAAGAGAGAAAACCCATGCAGACTTAACCCTACGTTTTCCACAGATGAATTTTAATTCCCTGATTTTAACTTTAGAATGTGTATATTTTACTATCAAACTTTTTTCTTCCTTCCTTTATTTTTTGGTTTGCTTGTGCCTTTTGATGTAATCGTTTACATTTGCAGTTGAAGGCAATCAGTCTCTTTAAAAATCTTAGCTCTCGCGCTAGCCCTAACCTGTTTGGCTTAGTGTATAGAGCATTAGCCTGCAGACTGAAGGGTCCCAGGTTAGATTCAGGTCAAGGGCACATGCCTGGGTTGTGGGCTTGATCCCCAGTAGGGGGCGTGCAGGAGGCAGCTGATCAGTGATTCTCATCATTGTTTTTTTCTCTCCCTCTCCCTCTCCCTCTCTCTCTGAAATCAATAAAAATATATTTAAAAATATCTTAGCTCTAAATCAAACTGAAAAATATAAATAAATTATTTTTTAAGAAAAGGAAATGCTAGCAAAGTTCTAAAAGACAAAGGAGGAAAGAAGGTGATTTTTTTTCCTGGATATACATGCTTTAGCAAATTCTTATGTGCAACCTAAGATTGAAGCTTGTATTAGAAAATAGTTACTTTCGTTATTCAAGCACACAGAAACATTTGCATGCCTCTGTAATATGTGTGCATATATATATATATAAACTTAAAATTACAGACATTTTAATTTTTTTCACAAAATATAGTGTATTTTCATTGTAGTTTGGGTGAATTTTTCAACCTTGACAATGACTTTTAAAAAAGTAATAGCAATCATTTATTATTGCTTCCTGTATGCCAGGCACTGTTGGTCTTTTATATGCATCATCTCACTATATACAACAAACTCATGAGTTAGGCATTTTTGTTACTCCCTTAAAATATATTTATATTAAAGAGGTACATACCACTGTTAAAATAAAGCAAATTATTCTGAAGGGTTCATAATGGAAACAATTTATCTCTTGCCCCAAAGCATGTTTACCTAAGTTTTTACCCTAGATGCAAGCACATTTATTTTTGCTTTTAGCTCTTTAGGGAGTTACCTCTGGATTCCTAACAATATACCAAAATGGCTGTTATTTTATTTAGATGTTGTTTATTGATATCTTGCTATGATGGACAGTGAATAAATTGATCCCTCATCTTCCTTTATGCCATCCTATATCTATCTCCCTTTTGTCTCCTTAGTTGTGTGTGTGTGTGTATATATATAGTTATTTTTGCTTTCTTTCCTATCTCTTATCTTTGTAACCTCAAAAATATAACTAAACTTGTATTTATTGTTGAATTTACTATAGACAAGATTTTATAACTCTCCATTTTATTAAATACAATTGTTAGCTCTCCCACTTTATCCTGCACTGTTATTCTCCCCTCCACTTTCAAATCTCTATCAGCCATACCTTGATTTTGATCGGTTTGAAGCATATGGAATTGCTGATATGTGATTGCTTTTAACCTACAAAATTAGCAGTGTCATATGATTGTGGCCAAGGTGGATACAATTACATTGAATTTCTTAACCATTGTTGTCTTCCATATGTATGGGATAGTTTTAAATGGAAAAACAGTTATTATTATTTATATTCTTATGGTTAACAGAGGGAAGAGGTTCTCATCTTCCTTGGTTGTTCGTGGGAGTGGATTTATTGTGATACCCCAAGAAAAAAGAGTTTTTTTGAGACTCACATAGGAGAACAAGTGATTTTTATTTCTGTGGAATTATATCTCTGAGTTTCCAGAGTTCCATTTCCCTTTGCTCAGTGATAGAAAAAGTATAGCTGGGGTTTCAGTAAAGTTAATATTAGAGCCAGTGTCCAGAGTTTCCTTTCCAATTTAGAGTTGTGCCCACTCCAGCTTCAGCCTAGCTTAGCTTGTATTCCAGCAGTCCATTGCATATGGGGTACACTAGGCCACATGGCTGTGGAGGAAACATGGGTGACTGCAAGGAAGCCAAGAGCAAGTTATGAGCATGAAAGAGAAAGAACTTTGTTTAGGAGATTATGTATTCCCCAATTTTTGCAGGCTTGCAGTGGCCATGCCCATTCTGGCCAGTGATCTTCGTCCCCAGGTATGACTGATAGACAGGTACCTTCCCTATGTCACCCCAACTTTACTGGGCGAGTATCTATCTTCCCTTTGTTGAATTCCTTCCCCCAGGGTTTTTCAGGTGGTTCTCTAGGGAGTGCAAAGTTGCAGCTTTCTGGTGAAGCTGCCCAAATGACATGCTTAAAATGTCTGGCTTCTTCCTTTGCTCCTCTCCTATCTATCCTATCTAATAATAGACAAACAGGGTAATTGACCGTACCTTCACTACACCTCCCATAGACTAATCAGCATGATATGCAAATTAACCACCAACAAAGATGGCGGTTAATTTGCATACGTAGGCTCCAAAAGGCAGACCAAAGACTGAAGGCGAGCTGGAGCAGCGAAGATGGAAGACGGAAGGCAGCTCCAGCCAGGGCCGCGAAGACAGAGGACAGAAGGTGGCTCCTGCTGGGGCCGTGAAGATGGGGGACGGAAGGCGGCTCTGGCTGGGGCCACGAAGATGGAGGACGGAAGGCGGCTCCGGCCAGAGTGAAGGCCTGGGTCCCGGGTGCCGGAGGAAAACCAGTGCCCACAGCCAGGAGAAGGGAAGGCCTATTGCACAAATCTCTTCATGCAATAATAGACAAACATGGTAATTAACCGTACCTCCGACAGGCTCCCCATGAGCTAATCAGGATGATATGCAAATTAACTGCCAACCAAGATGGTAGCTGGCAGCCAGGCAGCCGAAGCGAACAAGAGGCTTGCTTGCTCCAGTGAAGGAGGAAGCCAACGTTCCCCGCCTGCCACTGCCGGCCTCTGAGCTGCACTCTAAGAAACAATGTTGCAATTATAGAAGCTAAACAAACCCCAGAAACCTGCTTTCAGCCAGCCGGCCTCAGAGCTGGAGCTGCAACAGTGTTTCAATTATAGAAGCCAAACAAACCCAGATACCTGCTTTCAGCAGCCGAGGTCTCAGAGCTGGAGCCGAGCCTCAGAGCTAAAGCTGGCTCTCAGTTCCAGTGACAGCCATAGAAGGTAAATAAATCCCAGAATAAAAAAAAGAAAAAAAGGAGAGGTTGGGAGCTTCAGTCACCCCCCAGCCTGAAAATGGCCCTCAGCCCCTCACCCAGACTGGCCAGGCACTGCAGTGGGGACCCCCACCCTGAAGGGGATGTGACCAGCTGCAAACAGCCATCATCCCCTCATCCAGGCTGGCCAGGCACCCAAGCGGGACCCCCACCCTGATCCGGGACACCCTTCAGGGCAAACCAGCCGCCCCCCCCCCCCCCATGCACCAGGCCTCTATCCTATATAGTAAAAGGGTAATATGCAAACTGACCCTAACAGCAGAAAGACTGGGAATGACTGGTCACTATGACACACAGTGACCACCAGGCAGACGCTCAATGCAGGAGCTGCCCTCTGGTGGTCAGTGCGCTCCCACATGGGGGAGCTCTGCTCAGCCACCAGCCAGGCTGGTGGCTGCCAGTGCAGCAGTGGTGGTGGGAGTCTCTCCTGCCTCCTCAGCTAAGGATGTCTGAGCTTGTAAAGTGCAGATTAGTCAACCATAATGTAAAGAGAAGGGAAGACCCCTATATAGCAGGGGTCTTCACACTTTTTAAAAAGGGGCCAGTTCACTGTCCCTCAGACCATTGGAGGGCTGGACTATAGTTAAAAAAAAAAACTATGAACAAATTCCTATGCACACTGCACATATCTTATTTTGAAGTAAAAAAACAAAATGGGAACAAATACAATATTTATATTTGCATGTGGCCCGCGGGCCATAGTTTGAGGACCCCTGCTGTGGAGCCCAGGGAGGGAGGCAGGGCTGGACTGGAGGGTGGGAGGCGCCGCACGATTTCGAATAGCATGCTGGTCTCCTCGTTATTAATAACTAGCTAATTACAATGGTATCATTATGACTATATAGATGTGTTTAGAAACCGGAACACAGTGAAAAAGATGAACTCTTCCTTCTTTATGAGCCCTTTATGTTCTTTATTTTAGAATGTAGTCTCCTTTTGAGCAGTCCACTATTTCTCTTATCCAGAGACACAGGTGCTCTACCTCTTAAAAATACCATATTTATTTATGCTGTTTTAGCACTGGCAAGGATAGTCATTAGCATTTTGGAGATAACTAGCTCTGTTAGTGAGATAAATGAGAAAGGTGGGCAGGGATCAATATCTGTGTCACTTTGATTTGTTTATTCTGCAAATATTTATTGAGAACCTAACCTGTATCAGATACTGTGTGATAGGACAAAGAATAAATCAGACACAGACCTTCAAGGTGCTGTTAGTATTTTTGTGGTACTCGACAAAATCAACATTGGACTGACGGACTGTGTGAGTGTGTGTACAAACCTAGACTTGGATTCTGCTCATATTCACTGAGATTTTAGAGCATGTTTAGATTTTTCCGTAAGTTGTGACTTTTTTTCTTTTCTTTTTTTACTGAATGCTGATAAAGTATATATAACTTGTTTACTCCAATATTAGTTTTCTTATCTCTAACTTAGAGGTGTGATTTTCATTGATATTAATTGGTCTGGAAAGATCCTGTTTATATAATTTTTAAATGAAATTTTAAGTTTAGATAACAAACCAATTTTGAATTATCCTTTCATGGTTGAAAATATTTTTAAAGGCTGTCATTAAAGTGATAGTTTGAGGCTTTAAAAAAATTTTTTTTTCACTGTTCCTATATACTACTAGAGGCCCAGTGCATGAACAGTGGGGTCACTCAGCCTGGCCTGAGGGATCAGGCTAAAACTGGTTCTCCGACATCCCCTGAGCGGTCCCGGGTTGCAAGTGGGCGGAGGCCAGACAGAGAGACCCCACCGATGCATGATTGGGGCCGGGAAGGCATGCGGGAGGTTGGCCAGCCAGGGAGGAACCGCGGGAGGGCTCCAGGGCATGTCCAGCCCATCTCCATCAGTCCCAATCGGCCAGACCCCAGCAGCAAGCCAACCTACCGGTTGGAGTGTCTTCCCCCTGGTGGTCAGTGCATGTTCTAGCAACTGGTCGACTGATTGACTTTCTGCCCCCTGGTGGTCAGTGCATGTCATAGTGAACAGTTGAGCAGCCTTAGCATATTACTTACGTCTTGATTGGTTGAACGGCCGACTGGTCAACCAAACACTTAGCATATTAGGCTTTCATGTAGGATGAGTTGAAAGCATCCATTTGTTGTTGCTGAACCTGGTATTTCTTAGAAAAAAATTGCTTTAATGAAAAAATATATAGGAATGGACACATGTGTTGATTTCTTTTGTGATTTGAAAGACACTTATGCTCTCCCTTTATACTATTTTTACTCACTGGAATCTAAAACAACATGCTGGTCCATCTTGTCCACTGTTGTGAGAGTAAAACCAGTATATGAACAACTGGAGAACAAAATTACCTGTGGTTTATTACTTCCTCACGTAGGCATTTCCTCCTCACATATATCTTCATAAAACAACAAGGGTTGTGCTCACTTAGCCTATTAATTTGTAACCCATATGTCAGTCATAGTTCAGAGCCCACTTACATCTTAGAGATATCTCACACAGAGGAGCATCTAACACATAGTCAGTGCTCAATAAATGTGTCTGGAATCCGTGAATGAACAAAATTAAATGTAACCCCACTCAGTGACAGAGACAATCAAAGCCTGCCTTGAATTTTCTGTCAATTCCTGGGCAGGGCAGAGGAGGGTTGCTAAAATGCCTATGTTTCCTTTTGGCTCAAGACTTCTTGCACCACTTAGGAAAATGTTCTAGTTGTCTCACAAAACTATCCATGCTTTCCCAGTTTTGCAGTGAGAGAGTCCAGAAGTGAAATGAGGTTGTTGTTTGTTTTTTTTTTGACTTTTCATAGCCTTGTAAAGACTCAAAAGTCCAGAGAAGAAAAGCCATTTGTGATTGCAGCAAACTTTATACAAAATTTGGGGACATTTTCTCAGTTTTTATGTGTAGTGATTTGGCCCTCCATTTGCATAATCTCTTCTGTCTAGGCACACTCCCAGGAGCCTAGTTTTACAAACAAAATTGTTCAAGTGAACAAAGTCAGTCCTTCTCTAATTACTCCTGTTTATTCTGATTCTTGACTTTTTAGGACTACATTTTTCTGGAACTCTAATTCTAATGCAAAAAAATTTGGCAGCACTTCCTTGAGAGAGTGGGTTAGGGGATTGACCAGCAAAAGTTACTCAAGAGTTTGTGATGATGCCAGATAGAAGTGGGTCTGTATTTTGTCTCTGATATTTACCGGTCTTTGACATATGCTGGACTTCTCTAAGCCTTAGCCTCCTCCTATGAAATGTGGGTAATTATAACATTTTTACTTACCTCACTGAGTTGTGAGCACAGTGCTGTCAGGTTTATAGCACAATGCCCAGCAACGAGTAAGCAGGCGATAGCACTCTTTTGTTAACACTGTAGTATTAATAGTACTACTGTTGATGCTTTTACCCTCAGAAGACTTTGTGTTAGTTCCATCAATCATCTCTAGAAATTTTTGCTATTATAAAATTTACTACATTTAAAAATAGTTCGCTAGCAGGGGATCTAGCTGACCTGAAAAAGTTAAGAGTGGAGAAAAAGTGGTATATTAGACTTACTGTTATGACTGGACCTTTGACTTTCTGATAGAAATTCTAGTACTTTGAAGTGAAAATGCTTTGAAACTTAGCCACCACTGTTTCAACTGCAGCACTGTTTTTATTTTTTTATTTTACAGTTGCTTTGGAGCATTTATTACATGTAGCCCATGACATCTCTGATGGTAGAATCAGTTTCATCATGTTACTATGGTTTTTATAAGCAAATCAGCTTTTTTAAGTTTATATTTTCCAGGAGGTCTTATTAAAAATAGGATTTTCTTTCTTTTCTTTTTTTTTTAAACACTGGCATTCTGTCACACATTTTTCACCATGAGGATTTTTTTCCTGCTTTACAGAAAGAAATATGGAGAGGGGAAAATGTAATACAAGGTCTTTTTTACTTGAGTGATTCTTAGACAACTTTGAACTCAGTGTGTCGGATGTTTTGACCCACATAAAAACCTTACAAAGAAAAAACCATTTTTCAAGAGGAAGGCCAGGGTAATGGTGGTGAATGTGTGCTTCCACTCAGCACACCGTTTTCCTTTGGAGATGTGTATCACATGGAGGTTTTGAAACTAGTGTTCCATGGACTTTGGACTGTATGAGAACAAATGAAAAATTAAAATCTTCCAAAAACCCTATGTAGATAATTTATTATGGCTACACCATCCTAAGAATAAATTAGCCTGGCTGGCATTGCTCAGTGGTTGAGTGTCGACCTATGAACTAGGAGGTCATGGTTCGATTCCCAGTCAGGGTATAGGCCCGAGCTGGGCTGCTGGCTTGATCCCCAGTGTAGGGCCTCCAGGAGGCAGCAAATCAATAATTCTTTCTCATCATTGATGTTTCTCTCTCCCCCTCCCCTTTCCTCTCTGAAATCAATTAAAAATATTTTTTATTTCATTTTTTTATTTTAAGGAAAGCTATTTTAAATATAATAATGTTACATGCAATAAACCTTAATATTTCAAGAAAAACGATCTTAAATATAATAATATTACATGCAATAAACATTAATATCTACACTAATAAAAGAGAAACATGGTAATTGGCGTACGACCGCTACCCTTTTCATTGGCTAATCAGCGAGATATGCAAATTAACTGTCAGCCAAGGTGGCGGCCGGCAGCCAGGCAGCTTGTAATTAACATGAGGCTTGCTTGCCTCAGTGACGGAGGATCGTTGGAGGAAAACAACGTTCCCCGCCTGCGGCTGCAGGCCTCTGAGCGGGCAGTTTAAGAAACATTGTAACAAATACTGCCAGACTTCAGCCAGCAGATTCACAACATTGTAAGCAAAGGCCAGAAACCTACTTTCAGCCGCAGAGGCCTAAGAGCTGGAGCCAAGCCTCAAGGTAAAGCTGGCCCAGAATAAAAAAGAAAAAAAAGAAAAAAAGGAGCGGTTGGGAACTTCAGTCACCCCCAGCCTGAAAACAGCCCTCAGCCCCTCACGCAGACTGTCCAGGCACCCCAGTGGGGACCCCCACCCTGATCCATGACACCCTTCAGGGCAAACCAGCCGCCCCCACCCATGCACCAGGCCTCTACCCTATATAGTAAAAGGGTAATATGCCTCCCGGCACTGGGATCAGTGTGACAGGGGGCAGCGCCCAAACCCCCTGATCGCCCTGCGGCTCTGTGTGTGACAGGGGGCGGGGCCCCAACCCCTGATGGGCCCTGCTCTGTGTGTGACGGGGGTAGCGCCCCAACCCCCTGATTGGCCCTGCTTTGTGCGTGACAGGGGGTGGCGCCACAACCTCCCCATCAACCCTGCCTTGAGTGTGACGGGACGGTGCCCCAACCCCCAATTGGCCCTACCCTGAGCGTGACTGAGGGTGGCATCACAACCTCCCAATCTGCCCTGCTCTGTGCATGATGGGGCGGCGCCCCAACTCCCCAATCAGCCCTGCTCTGAGCCCGACCAGGGGCTGCACCTAGGGATTGGGCCTGCCCTCTGCCACCCGGGAGCAGGCCTAAGCCAGCAGGTCGTTATTTCCCGAGGGGTCCCAGACTGCGAGAGGGCACAGGTCAGGCTGAGGGACCCCCACTCCCCACTGAGTGCACAAATTTTTGTGCACCGGGCCTCTAGTTTCAAGAATAAAAGGATTTTAATTATAATATTATTAACAAAACTGTACTAACATAGTATGATATCATAAAAGTTGTAGGAAATATTAAAATTCTGCAAATAACAGGATTACTTCTATTATATTCTAGAATATTTTTTCCCCCTCTGGCTCTATTTTTGTTCATCAGTTTAGGTTGTTCATTATATGCCAGAAATGAGTGTGATCATATGATATTTATCTTTCTCTGACTGGCTTGTTTTGCTTAGCATGATGCTCTCCAGGTCCATCCATGCTGTTGCAAATGGTAAGAGTTCCTTCTTTTTTACTGCAGCGTAGTATTCCATTGTGTAGATGTACCATGGTTTTCTAATCCACTCATTGCTGATGGGCACTTATGCTGTTTCCAAATCTTAGCTATTGTAAATTGTGCTGCTGTGAACATAGGGGTGCATATATCCTTTCTGATTGGTGTTTCTGATTTCTTGAGATATAGTCCTAGAATCCTATCTAATAATAGACAAAGATTGAAATTAACCGTATCTCCGCTATGCTTCCCATTGGCTAATCAGTGAGATATGCAAATTAACCGCCAACAAAGATGGCGGCCGGCAGCCATGCAGCTGAAGCAAGCAGGAGGCTTGCTTGCTCCAGTGATGGAGGAAGCCAAGGTTTCACGCCTGTCGCGGCCCGGCTCTGAGCTGCACTGTAAGCATCAATGTTGCAATTATAGAAGCTAAACAGACCCAAGATACCTGCTTTCAGCAGGTCGTGGCCTCAGAGCTAGAGCAGCAACAAAGTTTCAATTATCGAAGGTCAATAAATCCCAGAATAAAAAGAAAAAGAAAAAAAGGAGAGGCTGGGAGCTTCAGTCGCCAGCGGGCTTGGCCAGCCTGAAAACCCTCAGCCCCTCATCCAGACTGGCCAGGCACCCCAGTGGGGACCCCTACCCTAAAGGGGGTTCAGGCAGCCTGAAAACAGCCATCAGCCCCTCATCCAGGCTGGCCAGGCACCCAAGAGGGACCCCCACCCTGATCTGGGACACCCATCAGGGCAAACCAGCCGGCCCCCACCCGTGTACTAGGCCTCTAGCCTATATAGTAAAAGAGTAATATGCAAACTGACCCTAACAGCAGAAAGACTGGGAATGACTGGTCACTATGACACACACTGACCACCAGGGGGCAGACACTCAATGCAGGAGCTGCCCTCTGGTGGTCAGTGCACTCCCACATGGGGGAGCTCTGCTCAGCCACCAGCCAGGCTGGTGGCTGCCAGTGCAGCAGTGGTGGTGGGAGCCTCTCCTGCCTCCTCAGCAGTGCTAAGCATGTCTGACTGCAGCTTAGATCTGCTCCCCGTTGGCAAGTGGACATCCCCCAGGGGCTGCCAGGCTGCCAGAGGGATGTCTGATTGCCAGCTTAGGCCCAATGCCCCGGGGAGCAGGCCTAAGCCAGCAGGTGGTCATCCCCCGAGGGGTCCCAGACTGTGAGAGGTCACAGGCTGGGCCGAGGGACCTCCCCCACCCTGAGTACACAAATTTTTGTGCACCGGGCCTCTAGTATATATATATAAAGAATAAACTATTTGAACTTTTAGTAGGTTCCATTACAATAGACTTTTTTTTTTTAATGAGAAGGGACATTATTTTTTTGTCAAATGTATAAGAGTAGGGATCTAGTCTTATTTATTTGTTAATAATGGTAGTATAATAATTTTTTCAAGTTTTGTGGTGATTCTAGGCTCTTCTGTGTCTTGTGTTTGGGGATTTTGTACCAGAGGAATTATGAGGCAACTTGCAGGACCCACAGGCCTGGAGTGCATTCTGCTGCATTCCACTCTCCTGCTCTGCCCTACGTTTTCCCTTTGTACTTCCCACACCATTTAGAATAATGCTGGTAGGAACCAGGTTAACACTGATTAGTGCTTGGTTACTGGCCCTGTAAATCACTTTGAGGAAAATTACGAAGAGCTTTAGTAGTCTATATTTTCTCAAGAGAGTGTGACCTTTTTTATATTGGTGATCTTGAGCCTCACTACCCACACAGGCATATAACATTTTATCAGTGTCTTTAAGATGTCTACTTCATTTCAGCCTATTTATACTTTCTTAAATTCTCCCCCCTCTGATGTACTTTTGGTAGTCACTGTATATATATATATATATAATTGTAATCTTGAAACACTATGTTTACATTAGGAATTTTGTTGTAATTTGGCAAAAATGTAATTTTGCACAACCAAGAGTATTTTTCAAAAACCAAAACTGTCATAGAACACATCACTAATAAGCTGAAATGCTCAAATGTCACCATATATGGAAAAAAATACATGCTATATTGTAATTTAGGCCTAGAGTCTTGCTTTTGAGAAATCAACGTGTCCTGACTTTGCAATATTGAATGATGATCACTCTCTAAATGGATGGTTTGGTCCTATGATATTCTGGAGAATACTGAGGAATATTTTTTGCTAGGAACTAATGAAATACTTTTAGAAGAACTTTTATTTTTAAGCTACCATCAATGGAACCCATTTCCCCTCTATTCTGCAGCTCTCCATGATTGACTGAAAATTTTCTGCTGAATTTGTAGGCAAACCTAGAGAGACTGAACCATAGTTATGGAAAGAGGATTACCAAAGTTATCCTCAATTGAAGGAATCCTGCCAAAGAAAAAACCTGGAAGTATTCCCAGTGTTCATTTTCTTATGTATTTCAAACAGCAAGGAAAACCCTGATGAACTTAAACCTGGTTTGAAAGTGAAAAAAAAAAGTTATCTCCAGAAAGCATGTGTAAATGAGAATTTTGATGCAGATCTAAAATAACTTACAAAAGATTTACTCTCTCTTAGAGGACATACTCTAAGAGGACATTGTGCAATATCATGAGGCATCTTGCTTAAAAGCTCGCTGAGACAATTAGATTTGGGGTATGTAATGATGATCCATGGGACAAATGGCCAGTATTGCTAATTACAGAAAATCCTGGACATATTGACCTCAACCTGAAATGTAGTAATCAGTCTGTGAAGCACTAAATAGACTGCTTTTTCTACTAGAGACAGTGCATGTGTTCTGACTGTTCATTGTCTCTGGGCTTAGTTATCTTCTATTTCTGCTCTAGGATTAGGTACATTTCTAAACTGTGCCAAGGTTGGCAAACATTCGTGGGCTTATCTTAAAATATTACTCTTTTATTTAACATACAACCTTTTTTTTCCTTCTGATTTTAGATGCCGAATCTTGGACTTAAAATATTCGAATCATTCTGTTGATGTTTGGATTGGTCATTGTTTTATTTAAGTTGAAGCTACTGTCATTCTTTGTTTTAAATCATGCTATTAACCTTTTCAGATTAATTTTTAAATTTTCTTTCACTGTAAGTTCATATGAATGGCTTATCTATCACAACACTGGCTATATTTAACATTTTAGTGGCTATTATTACACCAGATTAAAGGGGCAAAAGTGGTTAATCAACTAAATTTAACATATGTTCTCATGCTATTTTCTTGTCTTTAAGACAAACCTTAATGGATTCTTCTTTTCTAAGTTATTATTTTTCCTGTAATGACTAGTGGTCCTTGAGTGATAGAACAAAGTGAATGCATTGAGTACCTACCTATAGTGTGTGTAGCCTTTTAAGGGATATTAGAGATATTTTGGTGGAAAACATCCCTGTACCAAGGCGATGACTCTGAGACTCCCTTTCTGAGAATATTATAGCTTGTATAACATTCTTCCAAATAGTATGAGAACTCTAACATTTGGAAGATGAATGCAGTAATGAGGCTAAGGGAATGAAGGTAACTTTTCGAGATGGATCCGTTGATGTCTAGATGGACGAGTGGGTTTTGGAACTGTTCAGCAGGACAGTGCACTTTTGAAACATGCAATACATGTGTAAACATTTTTACTTGTCCAGCATTATCCGGGCTTGTCTGTTGAAAGAAACCATATCTTGTTCTGATTATGAGCAAAGCCCTTGCACCCCTTATCATAGCCCTATATCATAGCTACACGTTAATTTCCCTTCCTAAAGGACTGACTCATTGACCTAATGTAGACTGCTATGATAATTGTAGCCTTCAGTGCCAGGAAGATAATTACCTATGTTTCTAAGGAGCCTATCTTAGTGACTTGTCTAAGAATATTTCCTTTGTTTATCTAAAAGGAATTTTCCACATCTGACTTACTCTCTGTGAAGAAAACAAATCCCTTCTAATGTGCTGATACCCTGCAATGTTCTAACGCCCCACAACATTCTAGGATCTCTGATGGGGAGGATTGGTCCCCAGACTCCTAGACACGTGTTGGCGTGGAAATAAAGCAACCTCCATGTCTTCACTGTTCCCTGTGGAACTTTTTTTGGGACTGAACATGTTCATGTGTTGTCCAGTGCTAGTCAGTAATACAGTGGTATCACACATCATTACCCTCTTCTGTCCTTCAGAGCGTCCAGCTCCTGGCTGTTCTGATGTGCATTCACCATTTTCTTCTCTCCCCAGCCTTTCCCCTCAGTTCCCTGAGCGTTGGAGCTCTTCCTCATCTCAGTCTCAAAATGTTGAAAATGGCCCATTTTTGAAATAGGCAGTGTAAACATCATTAAGCTTCCCTTGATTTTCTCAGCTAGTCAGGATCTCTTTCCCACAGCACTTGGTAATTCTAAGGACTGGTAATTATCACTTTCAGTTTTGCAGATTTATGGAAACTCAGATGTTAGGTTTCATCATTGGTTTGGAAGATTCACATGAACATTTTTACTCATGTAAGGCAGCCGAAGGCAGTGTTTAAATGTGACCTTGTGTTTACTGTGATACATTAGATGCTTATTATCAAATATTTGCAGTTCCTGTGTGATTGGCCACTAAGCTACCCTTCTCCCACTTCTTCTCCCACTGCACCACATGGCTGTTTTTTCGGCTCATCTATCAGTAATTTGCCATTATCCTTCCTGCATCATGGACATGAGCAGCCCAGGCCTCACACACTGCCTAGGATTCCAGCCTTAGCTAACACCTATTCACTGTGCACATCTCATCTTAAATCCATTCTCCCCGACAATGGCCCAAATTCCCCTCCCCGACAATGAAATAATACTTTTTAAAAAATTTCCTGATATCTTATTCCTGACTAATACCCTATTAGTGTATTAATTCTAGCCCATCTGTTTCATAATAGAGTGCAGTTTAATGAGACTTCTACTCAAATGAGGATTTATCTTCTCAGAATATCAGCATTCCTACTCCCCCCCCCCCCCCCACATACTGGTACATACTTATCTATCTATAACCTGAATAAACCATGAAACCATTTGCCCATGCCATGAGGGGAACGTCATTTAAAAAATTATACTCCCATACCCCAAATCAATGTGAGATATGTATTCAGTGTGAGGAATTGTTTATCTTCAGTAATTGAAGGACACTGAAAGGGATCCAATTTAGGACCCTGAGTGTCCTCCTCACAACCCCTTGTCCTTCTGCCTTATTCTTCCTGATTTTCCCAGAAATCAGGACCAGTACATCCCACTTGCCAGATTGCACAGACCTCACCGGGAGCTGGCCCCTGAGCTGAATCTGATCTCTCAGGTCTTGACCATCTGGATGAACTCTGCTTTTCAGGCTCTTGTTTGTTTCTTTTTTGCTTTGCCTCCCGGAATTTCCCTCAGCAAAGTGCTGTGGAGCCAGCCACCCAGGACTGCCCCCTTTCTTACTTGTCCTTGTTCAGGTGCTTGGCACCCACAAGGCCTGGCTGTTTTCTGTTTCTATAGCATAAAGAGCAGAGTCGGCAGGCACTTCCCTGGGGAGAGGGTGCTAAAAGTGGATGCAAAGACAGAGTGCTCAGAGCAAGGAAAGATGGCGGGGAACCCTCTGGGGCCCCTGAGGGACTGGGTCCTTAATGACTGTTGTGGTGTTTGATTACTGGCCCCACAAGGGCGAGGACAGTGACCACTTCTGTTTTGTTTGCTGACTCGTCTCCTAGTGTGGTGCGTGGCCCACAGTAGGTGCTCAGTGGCATCAGTTGAATGAATAAATGAAGGAGCAATTCCCAGGAGTCATTAAGCTGATGAGTAAATGCAGTACTAAGCTGAAAACACTAGAGGGAGAGCAGAGGAGGACTTGGACCAAATGATATAACACAAGTTAAGATTCCGCCGTGTTTGCTAGGATGGAAATTGTACTCCTCCACTCTTGTCTTAAATTTTTTAAAAATTGTGTAAAATTGGAACTGAGTCGGGTACAAATGCTTTCTCTTTTTAATACAGGGCATGATGGCCCATACCATCTGCAGGAAAAAAAAGTAGGAATGCTGATATTCTGAGAAGATAAATCCTCATTTGAGTGGAAGTCTCATGAAATTGCACTCTATTATGAAACAGATGGGCTAGAATTAATACACTAATAGTAATCAGAAATGATCATTGATGGGCATGTGAAAGAATGCTAGGCTGAAGAATATTGTGCTTGAAAGGAAATTGGATAGCAAGCCAGGACGTTGGTATAGTCAGTGAATTTACTTATATTTTCACAAATAGTCATTAATGCAATTCAAAAAATACACAAAAGTAGGAAAGGACTTAGTATAAGCAGAATTGAGTTCACATCAAGCACTGGGACAGACAGCTGTGCCTGAAACAGGCATCCAGGGATTCCTCTCAGTTTGACCGTGAATAATGACCTCTCTAGCGTTTCTTCATCTGTAAAATGGAGGTAATACTAGAGCAGTTCACAGGGATTTGGTGAGGACCAGAGGAGCAAATGCACAGGAGACTGGCACCTGTGTAGCAAGAATTCAGTGCGCTTGCTAACTCTTAGGTAGCATTAGATTGAGGCCTTTATATTAATGTACCAAATTTACTAACATTTACCGGCTTCAGCCATTTCCTCTCTTTAGCTTCCCTTGTAATGCTTACGCTGTGCTAGAATTCTTTTTCTTGGGCTGCTCCTCAAAATGTTTGGAGCCTGGAGTGCTTTGTGGGGAAGAGTGCTTTTCTGTCATTTTTGTACTCCTGCTGCCTGCTGGTGCATCTGGTGGACAGATAAGGCCCCAGCAGTGGTTTATGAAAGAGTTTGCAGAGCAGTCGTGCTCTAAGGAAGATTTCAAATATGAATGGGAAGACGCTGATGGAAGTGCTGTATGTTGAAATTGTGTTAGCATTTAAGTTTAACTGCATTCACACTGCAGTTCATAGTAAATCCCCTTATTTATTTATTTTTTTATTTGCTTCACTCTTGGCTTCTGTGTTGTTGGATCTGGCAGTGGCTTTAATAAGCAAATGGCCTAGTGCAGCTACCTCACAGGGAACAGGTGACCTTGAGGCAGAGGAAGGAGAGAAGCTGGGAGGACTGAGTAGATAGAATTGGAGAACGGTTAAAAAAAAAAAAGGAGTGTTCACCTTTTCTTTCACCTTCAGTGCATTGTTTTGTTTTCCTCCTGATAAATAAAGGTCTGCTGGAAGTTCATTTTCAGATGCTTCAATAAGAAATTAAGTTGACTTTTTTTAAATAATAAAATGATAGACTAGACCTCAGTGGCCCAAAAGCCATAATGTTTAGAATGATGAATTCATACATCATCTTTAAAAATTAAAGATATCCATTAAGTATCACATATATCATTTTGAAAATGATGCCATATCTTCTGTCTAAATTTGCAAAAAGCATAATTTCAATGACCTCAAGTTCTATTTAATTTAGGTATTCCTAAGGAAGAGTAAGTCAGCATAAAATACAAAGAGACACTGGTACAATAACGTCTTATAGCATTCAAGTTTCAAAGACCTGGGTGGTGGACCTTGTCTATTGTTTTCAGCCTTATACTACAGTAAAGAGACAAAAAAGGACCTTAAAAAAGCACCTATTCAATGAATCAAATTAATCATTTAAACAATTCTAAATTGGAAGTCACACTGAAACAAATGAGAAAGGAATTAATTTGGAACTACTAGAAAAATGACATGTAGCCAGTATTGGATTCAGTTCAATTTAAAATCAGAACAACTTTTATGTTTTACCATCTGCCTCTCCAAGAACCTTGTAAAACTTGAATACTACAGTCCTTAGAGATTCCTATATGAGGACAGCTCTTGTAAAGGCCATTTAAAGAACATAAAACCAGAATAAAATATGTTGGTGCTTGTCCAGGAATTGAGTTAGTACTTAGTGAATTATTGAAAAGATAAATTGCATCCATGATTTAGGGACTCAATATTCCATTTGACCTTCTGCCCTCTGCAAAACCACATGGAAGTCCAGCAGTCTTCTATCCCGTGTAACAGATGAGCAAATGGAGGCTCAGAGAAGGCAGGCAACTGGGTCATACTCATCTCACCTATAAATTGCTCAGAGTGGAACTGAAACCCACAATTCTATAAACTGCTGGTTTTAGGGCATAACACTTATGAAACAAAATAGGCAAGAAGTATGAAACAGAAATTGCCTGCTAAATGTTCATGTTCTAGTTATATATGAAGGTGAACTACCTAGCAGGCAGGTGACATGTACTGACAAAATATACACTTTACTTTTTACATATACACATATGTGTGTGCACCTCTGTAGAGATTTTAATCAATTGTAAGCTTTAGTTTATGGATAATATATGAATTTTATAATGCTTTAATGGCCTATTTTGTTGATTCTTCTGAAGCTCTCCCCAGACTGTAACTTATTCATCATGTGGTCCCATGTCTTGCACGTTTGCCTACTCAATGAGCGAGTGAATGCCAAAGAAGGAATGCTCAAGTAGGAAAGAAAACATGAATAAGGTGCTGATTCCAGAAAACTAAGTATCACTGTGCTTTAAACAAGTTTGTACTGAACTTGTCATTATGACACAACATAAGATTCTCCAAAAGGTGGCATATTTGGGTGGTAGTTACTAATAAGTCAGGAGGCAGCCAATCAATGATTCTCTCTCATCATTAATGTTTCTTTCTCTTTCTCTCTCTTCCTCTCTTAAATCAATAAAAATACATGAAAAAAAGAAAAAAGTCTGTTACAATTGCTATAGCTTAGCAATTTATTTCACTAGAATCTAAAATTCCATTCCTCTCTATCCTCCTTAAATCCCATATATAAAAATAGATTTGTCTTCCCTCTATGAAGCTCTACTTCCTATCTGTAAATATTTTGTTAACACTTCCCTTCTCTTTACATTTATGGTTGACTAATCTGCACTTTACAAGCTCTGTAGTGATGGATAATCTAGGCGTGAGAGTAAAACTTCATTGTATTAGCATCCTATTAGCATTTTGAGAGGAAGCCTACAAAGGACATAAATAAACCATAATGGAATGCAGGAGGCATGGGAGCAATAAATCAGTGCAGCTCACCTAAGCAAAGAGCAAAGGGGTGGGGGACACAGGAAGGGAGGCAGCTTACCCACCTTGGATTCTTGAGTGCTTATTTCCCACCTCATTTTACCCACCTTCTTACCTTCACCTCTTTTTCCCTATAGGTCTTTTCTATGTGCCTCTTCGTTTTCTCTCTCCTCTCCCTCCATATGTATGTAATATATAGGGTGGAGTTATTCAAAAAAAGGAGTTTTGGGGGTAAGACAGGCAGGAAAGAATGTGCCAGACAGAAGTATGTGCTAAAGGTTGAGGGTCCCTGGCATGCTGAAGAGTCAAAACATTTTTAAAAAAGGCATGACCACTGAGCAGGAGGTGATGTGCCAGTGATTAAGGGGATGGTGCATGCTGTGGCCTGAGAGTCCTGGTGAGTCACGTGCTTTCGTGGCTGGGAAATCTTGGACACCGTGCTTAGTCTTTGCGCCCCAGTTTCTTCCTTTGTTAAAAAAAAATACTGCTTACTGTATAGGTCTATCACGAGGAATCAATGACTTGATACCTCTAAAGTGATTAGAATTACCCTTGATGATTAGAATTACCCTTGTCACACAAGTACTTTTTTATTGTTTGCTGTATAAAATCAAGCCTTAAGAAAAATCTGAAGTCACTTCCTAGAACTGTTCACTTATAAGTTTATTTGCAGGTTTTAAATTTTTTTCAAGTAATGTGAATATTTATTCTGGAGTGCTACAGGGAATAACGGCACATATATGTATTTTTGACTACCTGTATTTTGGGACTGTTCTGATGTTGAGATTGAAACCACACTGAAGAAGAGAGGAAGAAGTGCTGACAAATACTAGGGAGGATTAGTTCAAGTGACTTCTGGCATCCCCAACTCATTCTTCTGGCGCCAATTCCATGTCTGGAACTTTTGGAACTTGGGCTTCTAGAGAAGAGATACTTTCTAGGCTTGATAACATGAGATACATGAAAGAAATAGCACATCAGAGGACACTGGGGAAAGGGCTGAGTGAGAGGTCTGAAGAGAGGAGCTTTTAAGGAAGGAAACAGAAATGGAGAGAATTTGCACATAGGCTTTGGAGGAACCTATATTTTAGTTGGCAAAGGACATGTTCTCTGCTCTCCTTACTTATCAGTGCCTTTGCTCTTGCCCTGTATTCCCCTGCAGCTTCCCAACTACACCATCACTCTTACGGTTTCCTGTTCCAATGACATGCTGCAATCAGAGAGATATTCATAAGTTTCAAATCACCGTCCTCCCTGGCATTCAAATATCTTATCTCTTCATGAGAGAGAGAGAAGGGGAGGGAGAGAGAGATAGAATGAACATAATGTTAACAAATCATCATCATAGAAGGGAGGAGAAAGTTGCAGCTTCATCACTCTGAAATATAAATGAGTCTGGGGTAGGAATTCTCTAAATCTCTCCAGAGCTATATCACTATCCCTAAGTTGAGAAGAGTTTGTAGGTTAAATGGGCTCCAAATGAATATAGAATAATACATAGAAATTGAATAAATAGTTTATTTGTAGTTAAGTGCATGGACTGTTAAGTTATAGATAAGGACATGGTTCAACTAAAAGGACATATTTTAAAGGACCATATCAATTGGGAAAGGATAAAGGAGAGGCTCCAAATGTAACTACCTCAAAATTCCTTTCATTCTTTTTAGGAAAATAGAGATTATCTTTCAGGTCATCAAAGTACTCCAGATACTGTCTTTTAGGAGGCAGATGTGTATAGATCTGCACACAAATTTGAGCTTTATTTCTCAACTCTCTTTGGTCATCACTGATCTCTATAGTAATCTTCTAGTCAATAAAAGTTCATTATTTGATTATACCACTACTTGTATAAAGCTGTTAACTATCTCAAATGGATTTAAGAACAAGACAGACCATGCCATAGACCAATTCCAGCATGTCATAATTTCAAGAGCTTCATCAAAAGGTTGATGAGACTTGGGGACTCAACAGGGTTGAGTCACACATGTAGTCACCTGTTGGGAATGGCTAAAGGCATTTCCCCAAACCTTAATAGGAAACTGATTGTGACTGCCAGACAGTTAAAGGGCATCTTAATGTACATGTTATTGCCTCCTACTGGCCAAACACCTGAACAGCCGTAGGCTATTCCCCATTCTGACAATGGACTCTGTACCCTTTGAAACCTTACCCTTTGAAGTGTATTATCTCCATCTTGCCTTAGGACAAATTGTGTTAATAAAAGCAAGGGTCCTAGACAAGGAGGGACTCTTCAGTTTCTTTAGCTGAAGGTCCTCTGACCCCCAATGCCTTTCAAAATTATATCTCATCTCCAGACTCTATTAGTCTCTGGATTTCTATGTCATCTACGCGCAGCCCCTTTTCCAGATTCCTGAACCCTTCTTGATGCTGGGACATGAACCCCTGCAAGACCATACTTACTTTATGGTTTGCATACATACATCATATTGCACACATGCACACAAACCAAGGTACAGTCATACAAACATAAACTAATACTGCCCATTTTTTTATTTATAGTAAAAATATGCAAACTCTTGTTCAAACTCCAACTTTGGGAAGGTAAAACAATATATGCAAGTGGGCAAGTCATCCTGGAGAGTTCTAACACATATGCTGGAGATATTTCATAGTGTTAACTTTTAAATGAATAAATTTACAAATGTTTTGCAAATTTCCTTTCCTAGATACTTAATTTAATTGATACTCAGAAGTAAAACCATTTCATTTTGATTAGGGAGAAGAAAATCATAAAGTGAATGTGGGTAACCAGATGACAATTAGAGCATTCCATAGTGTGTGTGTGTGTGTGTGTGTGTGTGTGTGTGTGTGTGTCTGTAGATATGTATTCATGTATGCTACGCTGCATTATATAAAGAGCAATTTCCTATCTTTTTTGGGGGGGGAGCAACTTTAAAACTGTATTCTTTTTAAACTTTACATTACTGTTCTATGAAAATGTGAGTAAAAATGCTGATGAGTAATTTCCAGCCCTTATTGTATATATTTCCATTTAGCCTGGTTAGCATCCTCACTGCTCTGCTGACACAGAGATCAGTCTCTTGTTTGTTTTTGTTTTTTTTTGTTTTGTTTTGTTTTTTTTTTAGCAATGCTGATCTATATTTTAGTTTTCTTCTCTGTTTACCTCACAATTGCCTACAACTAAGTTAAAGGACTACTTGTTTTGGTAGGAGACTTGTGAGGCTGTCTGAAGGTGAGGAGTCCTGAATCTGTCAGCCAGTGGTTTAATACACTAGCTGAACTCAAGATCAGCCCCAATAGTTGGCAGACAGTGGACCTGAAAGGCAGGGACCTGATCAGTCAGGCAAGGCAGGCTTGATCCTGGTCCTGAGGCTCCCTGAGGGATGACCAGTAAGACTGATTTTCTAAGAAGAATTGAGTTTATTTATGCCTTTTTCCTCTTGACCATTCATGTCTTTCCTTCTCTCAGCCTTCAGAAAAAGACCCCTTAAGCCTTATAGGGCCTTAAATTATTAAACCAGAGTATTGCTCCAAGGAGAAAGTCTTGACTCCATCCACCCCAAAGCAGTCAGTATCTGTGACAGATGACACGATGGATTTAATTCCCATCCATTTTGTGTGGGTCCCTGTGTGTGATTGTTTCATCAAAGTCTAATATTCATAAACCCTAACCTATTCCCAGAGCAGAGGCAAAGAGGCTTGTATCATAGAGTTTAACTTAGTTTTATAAACAACTTGTGCATGTGATTTACAGCCTCCTTTGGAGTTTTTATATAAGTAATCTGTGTATAGGCACTCCACCTTAACTAGAGATTTGTAAACTTGAGTTTTAATTCCATCATTTAATAAAGTATGAAAAATGCAGAACTATTAGATTTAGGAATTATTTATGAAAAACTTACATAAATAATAGATTTCTCTAATAGGGGTCAAAATGGAGTAATATCTCATCTGTGAACTTTCATTAGAAAAACTATTTTGAAGCTATGTATTACACATCTCATTTTAAAATATATTTAATAATAAACAAGTGTGTAATTCTTAAACGCTTTCCTGTCACTAGATTCATTTTAGTTTCATATTTTTTTTGACTGGGAAAATATTTAGCTTGATTTGAAGAAATCTGGTGTTTCATGATACTAACCTTTAAAAGAAAAAAATCACGTTTTTATCAGAAATACTGTGAATAGTGAGCAGCTGTTTGGTTTATAAAAGAGAAAAAGGAATTTCTTTATTATTACAAATTGCTTTTGAAATATTCTGTGTGACATTCAATGAGAAAATTTTTCATTGTAATAATACTGAAAGATAATAAAATACTTGCGCCTTATTAGTGTGTGAGTTTTGTAGCAGTTAAAAAAAACAAAATTCTTCACCTGACCAGGGTGGCTCAGTTGGTTGGGCATTGTCCTGTGCACCAAAAGTTGCTGGTTTGATTCCTAGTCAGGGCACATATCTGGATTGCAGGTTCCATCCCTAGTCGGAGTATGTATGGAATGCAACTGATAGGGTGTCTCTCTCTCTCTCTCTCTCTCTCTCTCTCTCTCTCTCTCTCTCTCTCTCTCTTTCTCTCTCTTCCTTCCTTCCTCTTGCTAAGTATGTCCTTGGATGAGGATACAAACAAACAAAACACAAAGCAAACAAATGAAACCAATCCCTTTTTCCAAATGCATGATTTCATTTTCTACTTGATCATGTTCTGCAAAATACATAAATTACTAACAGCATATGTAATGCAATCTGGGTTTTTCATTGTTACCATCATTACTGTCTCTGATTTTGTATTTAAAATGTCAGATTTAAAAACCCTTGGAATTATCAGTGTTATGTTCAAACACTGAGTTGAGTTTTGTAGAGATATGTATAGATCAATAAATTTTAATCTATTTTAAGTTACCATTATTTTTAAACTTTATAAAGGGAATGAAGTTAATAGAGCCAAAATTGTTTTCCACCTATATTAATGCCTGCATTTTAAACTAATTTTTGTTTGCTAATGATGAAAAATATAAAGATTATTTTTATGTGGTTAAAAATAGCTTTACTAATGTTTTCAGCATGAATACGTGGTTTTTAGAGCAAAAAGATGAGAGAACTTCTTAATCTAGGGAATTATATGTATATACAGTTTTGTACCAAATAGAATTTGATTCTAAGTACTTTCATAATGCTAAGAATAGCTTCTTTTAGTTCCTATCAGTTGTTTTAGAGGTCTTTGTTTCCCATCTTGTAATTTCTAGCACATTTTATTGTGCTGGCTTGATTGATTATATATATTTCACCAGACTGTCAGCAGTTTGCGGGCAGGAATGAAAGCATCCTTCTCAATGTATGTCAAGTAGTAAAAACAATGACTTGTCAACTATTTACAGAATAAATGACTAAATGAATAATAAACACATTTGGTAATGAGCCCCTGGAATTTGGGGAGTGGTTATTAATCCCAGTGACTTTGCTCAAAGTTCTCACAAGAGCAGGGTTTAACTCTTAAATAACATTTTTAGGGTGCAAATCAATCATATTTGCAGTAACTTTTTTTTTTTTTTTTTTTTTGGCTAAGCAGACACCATGCTTCTCTGTGTCTCATGTATTTTCTTTTTTCATTTCAAAGAGTATATGATGTCATAGAACTCATTTGTCTTAAAGATGTTTATTGAGTATGTAGCAGCATGCAATTTGCAGAAAACTAAGAAATTCATGTATTTAAGAAAGGCATGTAGACAACATACATGTGTGTTAAGAGGAGGGATATCTAGCTGGATAGTACCTTCTTTAAAGAGACACGGGACGACATTCACATAAACTCATAATTACTGTATGCGTATATGAAGGACTTATATTGAGATAAAAGGAGAACCTTGTTTTCTGGATGACAGACATAAATAGTTGTATCTTACAGTTTATTAGATAACATTTCAAAACACACAAAAATCTTAAATAATAGAATGTACATGCTTGTATATAAAGGCTATGGTTTTGATATACTTTTATACCTGGAAAGCATTTAAAATAGTTACTCTCAATAATTTATTGTGGAAAGAATGAGTAAATGAGGAATATTTTGTTACTGATGAAGCCTGAAAATCCTTATTCTATTTCTTGACAAAACAAGTTAAAGTGTTCATTGCAGTCATTCAATATATAGCTAATAATTTTTCCTTATTAATGTTAATGGCAACTTATTGAATACCAAAAATATAAGTTAGAATTTTTATATGCATCTTTCTAATGTTTAGGATAGGGGTTAGGAATTGTACTTCCATTGTGCAGTTGAGAAAACTGAGACTAATAGATTAAATAACTTTCCGAGTCGTTATGCTGTTAAGTGGTAGAATCTGGATTTGAACTCAAGCCATTCTGATCCAAATCTTGAACTTGTATGCATCATGCTACTAACACAGTTAGAATGATTTCTTAGGGATAACTTAAGTCATGACCCTTTGTTGCATAGATTGAAATTTATAATCTTCATGTTTAATAAGGGCAGTACTCTGAGTTTTGCTTAGTAAGGTAATCCAAAACCTAGGCTTCTCCCATAGTACAATGTGCACGCTTACCATGCAGTTCATGTCTGCCTTTGCAATGCCCTCAAATGTTAGACTATGTGAACTCATTTTCAGAGATAATCAAAACCTATCAATTTGTGGGGGGGAAAAAATTTGCATTTGCAAGTGACTTAAATGTGACCCTTTCCTTTGGCTAACATAGTTATTGCATTATGAGTATGCTATTTATTTTTACTGCACTAACTCTTGAAGACCATATATTTATTGATTTCTGATTACAATTTGGTCAAACTTACATGGTTGTACAGTGAAATTCATTGCAGTCTGCAGAGGTAGCGGAATCCTAAATGTGTAAAGCTATGCAAACTAAAAGCTTTTGGTGGACTGTTTCAGTTTTACATTCTGCATAGAAAACACAAAAGATGTGTTGTGAAATACAATGTGATTTCTTCATTACTAGAGACAGATCAAAGGACCCCTGATTCTAAGACGGTTATTTTGAGATCCCGATATCCATCTCCTATTCATACACAGCAACTGGTGGCAACTAAAAATAATTGGCTCTGCCAGTAGCTAAGAATCTGGTCACATTTGGCTCCTGGACAACGTGCACAAATGAGATTTAGGATCCTCCCTTAGTTTCTTCCCTCCAGCCCACTCATCATCTAGTTTGCTGCCATTTGAAAGCTATTGAAAAGCCATTAACAGGCAGGAACGGGAGAGCCGCACTGCAGCACACCTCCGTGCTGGCAGGATGTGGCTGCATGTGAGCACCAATTAGAATGGACTATTCCCGGGATTGTGGCGCTAGGAGCCCTGTCAATCAAGGACACTACAATAGCACGTGCAGCGGTGGTGGCTCCAGACCCACAGAGAGGCGTGTTCTTAACTCTGGCTGCTGAATGAGAATGAGTTTGAAGCTTTTTGCATGATCATGGAACACAGCTCCTGTTCAATAATGCATCCTGAGGTAAACTGTTACCTGAGTCAGGGCTCTAAATAATGCATCTCCTGGGATCAACAGTTGTAGCAGAAGAGAATGCTGGAACCCATAGCAAGATTTTTCTCTGAGATGGAACGATGTCTCACTATCATTTTATCAAGTGCTGTAAGTAAGCTTGATATTTTGCTCATGTGGCTGTTTTCTTGAAATATTATTTTATGCAGGTGCTAAAATTAAGGCAGGCCTTCTAGTATGCCACATCTGGGTGAATGACATAGAACAGTGACTTTGAAAGATGTTTTACATGCTAAATGCGTTTCCTCTTAATTTCAGGTTCTGAAATAATTCCAGTGTGAGCCAAATGCTGGCAGTATAAAAATCTTTAAAACTTTAGCTTTTTATAGAAAAAGATATATACATTCCTTTTTTTATTAAAAAAAATAAGCAATCCATAAAAAGGAATTTTATAAGAATATTTCTGGGGATCAGCATATATTAATAAAGTATTTGCATCAAAACTTAGTTTATTCATGTATGGCCGAGGACATTCAGTTATCATTTTACTCTCAAGTTTTACTGCTTAATGCCTAAATCCAGTGCTCAACATGTAAGCTTGATCGTTAGGATTATCCTTGACTGTAAAGTTTTGTCCTTGTACCATTCACCTTGCAGTGCTCAGGGACTCGAATGACATCTGTACTGTACCAAATGCTATACACGGATGCTAGGAGGGTGAAATATAGTTTGTTACTGGCTTTTCCGATGGGTCCATGAAGGGTTTTTTCAGTGCCTGAATTTTAACAGGATTTTCTGAGCTAGATAAAAGCAGCATTTAAGTCTTCTCTTGGTGGTAATAATGAAGAGGGAGGTGTATTATAGCAAGAATGGCTTTCTAGATATACATTTTTCTCCAGTAGCACTTCTGAAAACTTCTGTACATTTATGTCATCTTAAAGTTACACATGACATTTGTAGAAAATGGTTTCCTCTTAGGATGAGGGTTTTGTTGGCAAAGGACATTACAATGTTACATTTAAGTAACATCATTAAGGGAACACATGTTCTGAAAGGATCTTGAGTTTTACACTAAAGGATACTGAAAAATAATGATAACTGAGAAGGATAAAATACTTACCTTCCACTTGTCTTTTGTGGGGGATGTATATAGCTATTAAAACTCTGATTAATAAAAATAAAAATGGCTCACTCTTCAGCACAATCCAAAGAGGCATGTTTTTGTCTTGCAGAACACTTTGAACTCAAAAAGAATTCACTGATCAGCTCATAAGTTTGAAAATTAGCTTTTTAATTAATAAAAATTGGTCCCATGCAGCATATTTAGAAATTATGAGGATAGTCTTTTGTTTTAACCCCTGAAATATTGGGGTTATTATCTTGCTGAAATATATATAAGACAGTGTTCCTGGCTGGGTTTGCATTGCCCCTCTTGTTTTACTGCACCAGCAGAATGTCATTATTTCTCCTCTCTGTGCCTCTGCAGAGGAAATCCCGAAACCTCTGCACCATTTCTACAGGCGCCTGTGCTCTCAGCAGACAGAACACATCTGGCGGGAGGCAGCCATGGAACATGGGCAGAAGCACAAGGGGACACAGTGACACGAACTTGGGAGAGTCAGGGTACATTTGGTCATCAAAATTAACAGTGGGTTGCCCTTTTCTGCCTTATATTATTTTTGTTTCAGCTGAATAATTGGAATTCAGAAAATTAAAGGAAGTGGTGATGTCTGGTCAATGGAAGCATTTGAGATAATTCTTACAATCCAGATGAAATCTAAAATGAGTCAATAGTGAGATGTTCCAAATATGTGGGAAAAATGTTCCTCATGAATTTATCAAAGTAACTACCAACTACTTGCTGAAGACCTATGTTCTAAGCTCTGTGTTTGGCAATATATATAAAATGGAAAAAAAAAAAAAACCCGCCCCATGAATGTTGTTGAATGCTAACTTCTCAGGCGGAATGGTACAGCGTGCTAAAGAAGTTCAGAAATTATGTTTCATTGTGTGCCACTCGTTAAGGGATATTTTATAGTCTTGAGCTGGATACTCAAGGATGAATAGAATATAGAAGGGAAATTGAGGGCATTTATAGAATCAGAGGGATATATTGTTGAGGATCCTAATCCACAATTTAATCGTTATTCCTGATGCATAAGATGTTCCCATAATGCGTTTCCTTGCCCCTTATAGTGCACTGTTCCACTGGCAGGGTTAATGGCCCACATTCTTCACATTCAGTCCTTACATGTGCTTTCTTTCTTCCGCATTATGACCTTGGCTTATCACTGCACCATTTCCACTTCCAAGCTGGGCAGCAATGCAGGAAGGGAGTAGTCAGATTCCAGAGCAGGAGCAAAAGGTGAAAATATGCAACAATGGAAGCCTAGTAAGGGAGCCTATGGCAGAAGGTTGGGAGACCAATAAAGAATGTTTGCAATAACTTTTAGTCATCTAGGGAAGTACTCATTATTTACCGTTAAAGTGTGCATATGCCGAAAGATCTAAACTCAAATTCCAACATTAGTTAACTCTGGCTTATGAAATATATGATACCTTATATCAATTATAATTAATTATATACAAATAGAAAATATACATGTTCATGTATTAATTAATGATGGGTGAATGTTTAATATAATTACATATATAATACTTATAATCATGGAATTACCAGTTACTTTTATAAACTGTCCTATTTTTTCAAAATTGTCTACAATGGGCAAGTTTTACTTTTACTCTCAGAAAAACAAAACTTTTCTAGAATGTGTAAAAGATAATATTCAGAGAAAGAAATGGCTTAGATTTGTATCATACCCACATTTCTTTCTGAATCCTTGGAAACTGGCCTATTTCTGCATGTTTCATATATCTCGTGTAGACATGTTAAAAACTGGAGTAGAACAATTTATCGCAGAAGCAAGGTACAGCAGGAAAGTTCAGGAACACTACGATAAAAAAGTGCTGATGTTTCTTGTATCACTCTGGCCAAGAGGTATCTTCAGATGGATCTGTAGTGAGATTCTATCTCTGCATTGTGCCTGGGGAGAGTGACCTGTGGATTTGGCCAGGTGCCTCAGCAGAGGTGCAAGCAGAAATGAGAAATGGCACTTGAGGGCTCACAATAGTTTTAGTGCCATGTGGAAACTTGGAACTATCTTTCTGCTTTACCTTTAACAAATGAGCAGAAACTTTACTCTTAACAAATGAGCAGAAACTTGAGGGCTTCCCTGTTAAATTCCCTTTATGTGTGTTGGGAATCTGTGTTGCCACAACTATGCCTGGACTATATTTCTCTTTGTTTAATTTTTCTCTAATTATTTGAGCTTGGGGCAGTTTACAATAGGTAGAAAGTTAAAGTTATTTTAAATGAATATATTCTAAAACTGTTAATTCATTCACAGCTAACTAAGGATGAATTATACCAGAAAGGTTGCTATTTTTCATATTAAACAAATTTTACAATACCAAGGTCACCTTATTTTTCCCCCTCATCACTCATGCTCATAAATGCTACTCCCACTAAAATGCCTTCATTGATCTTTCCCAAATTGAACATGCTGTTCATTTGTTTAAAAACTCCACTACAGCAAGTCTGCAAGCTCCATAAAATACCAATGTATGGTCCCATGATTGCTTCACTCTCCCTTAGCCCCACTCTCTACCCAAACCAGATCCATGGTCAACCATTAAACCCATTCTATCCCCTTATCCTCATCTCCCTCTGTTATACTCAAGAGACAGATGCTTAACTCAGGTTGAACCCAACTTTCCAAATCATCTGTCCTTATACCAAAGCAGTGGGGTAATCCCTGAAAGATTTCAGAAAAAAAACTAATTTCACTTTGATTTCAGATAGGCATCATTATCCCTCACTCTTATCACGTTTGCCTAGAAGGCGTGATTGTTCATGCCTAGAGATCCCTTAAATCTCCTACCCTGTGAAAATAGAATTCATCTGGTAATAACTCCTGTATCTTTCCAACATTAAATCTACAAAGCTGCCTACATATGAGCTCCTGAGACCACTTTCATTGTGTAACCATGAATTGTTCCTCTTTGTAGCCAAAGCCAATGTGTTCTGGACTCTACCCTCTATTTCCTCATTCCTTAAGTTCTCAATTTTTATCCTGCACCACCAATTTCTACTGCACCATTTCCATCAGCATCAGTACATGGCTTAATATGCCCATCTTCACACAGTCTCTCTTGACCTCATATTTCTTTCTGGCCGCCACTACATTTCCTTGTGTTCATGATCTCAACTTGGAAAAATTGCCTGTATGTATACATGGTTTCTGACCCTCATTTCCTTTTTTATTCTTCAAAATGCTGCCCCATTCACCATTGCACCGAATCCACTTAAGTAAAAACCACCTTTATGCGGCAAAATCTTATGGACATGAGTCCTTCCTCATGTTAATTTCTCACTTGACTACCACCTTCTCTTTTAGGATTTTTCTCCTGTTTTGCTGGCAACTTTTTCTATGCCTCTTTGTCAGCTTTCTGTCCTTCTTAGAGCCTGGCTCTGAAATTACAAAATTCCTGGTTGACCTCATTCATTCCTGTGGCTTTAAATGTTATCTGTATTTTCCCTAATATGTACCTTTAACTCTGATGTCTCCCTCCTTTCTGTAACAACATGGACAGCTTTTCTGACCAATAAAGATATATCAAATTATTATTGTTTTGATAGTTAGGCAATATTTCAGAGCTTTATTAAGCAATTTATAAACTCATCCCTTTTTGATAGGCATTAAAACATATTTGTTTTAATATTTAATATTTGGCTTATATTACTAGAGTATTGATTCACAAAATCAGGATTGCTGAATCAGATGGCATGTGTAGTTTTGACTATGTAGTAACTGCCAAATTTTTTCCAAGAAGCTATAGCACTTGAGATTCCCACCACCAGCAGAGAATGCTCATCCATCCTTGTATCTGCCAGCCTGGGATGCTATCTCCAAATGTTGTCAACTCCGTGGTTGAAATATAGTTCCTCACAAGGCTCTAATTTCATTTTACTAACTAGAGGCCCAATGCACAAAATTTGTGCAAGAGTAGGCCTTCCTTCCCCTGGATGCCTGCACTGGCTTCCCTCTGGCACCCAGGACCCAGTACACGGGCTTCATTCCGGCCCTGGCTTCATCAGGAAGGACGTCCAGCATGACATCCAGAAGTCTGGTCTAATTAGCATATTATGTTTTTATTATTATAGACACTTAAGGGTTCCCCTCATTTTTGTTATTCCTATTTCTTTATGTCTGTCCTCATTTTTATAATGAATTGTTTATTGTTTTAAAAAACAATTTTACATTAATATTTTTCTGGATATGTGCTGAAGATCACATTTATGTTTTTTATTTTGTCTTCATTTTGGGTACTTTTGGCACCCAATTTTCTCACATAAAAATGATGTCTCTTTTTCCTTTATGGATTTTAGTTTTGTTATTGCTTTGGGTTAGCTATTATTCCTAAATGATTAGTCTTCAACATCTTATTCTAACCTTTTATTTTCATATTTATAATTCTAATCCTTGAAAATTAAGGTGCAATATGAGATGAGGGCACTTTTTCCCTCTTTTTTATTTCTATATGACCCAATCATATCTACACCACATTTTTTCACATTTTAAATTCCAAAATGTACTTGCATCTATTTCTAGTTTTTGTTAATTACACTGATCTGCTTGTATAGTTTATAGTCATACTGTTTTGGTGACTATGGCTGTATAGTAACTTTAATCCCTTCTGATTATTATTTTTCCTAGATATTCTAAAATATTTATGTTTCCATTGTAAACTAAAATTAAATAGTCTTAAATGAAAGAAAATTCTTATTAGCACTTAAAAATTTATCCAGCAATTTAAATTTAGTAATATATTAGAATAAGATCTGTAGATCAAGAGTATCTATAATTCCACTAAATAAATTAGTTTTAATATATAGTACAACTGCTCCAAACTTATCTTTATAACAGTATTGATAAATTATATGAATATTTTATAAGAAATATAAGAATATTTTAATATTTGATTAAAACTATTTTATTGAATGTTAGTAAAAGAAAATAAGTAAAGCTCACATACTAGTGATAAATCTTGGACTCTTACGCCTAGTACAATTAAGAAAAAGATACAAATCATTAATGTGCTAATGAGGTATATACGCCACTCTCTATCTATTACATCTATGTCTGTTCTTCCTCCCTTAACAGTTGTGAAGAAACAGAATTAAAGGATATGTATAAAATGATAAAATTCTTGTAGTATATGTATATGATTCAACATTTGACTGTGTTATTAATATAGTTCATTTTTTTAACCAACTCATGAATGTCATGGATACTTTTGTCCTGATGATCCATCCAATGATAGGTCTTTGTGTATTGCTACAGTGTTGACATTGCATTATTAAAGGCTTGTCATTATATCTGGAGGGATCCAAACCTGTGCTCTTACCCGACATCTGTTATTCTAATGTGATACCTTCTCTTTCTGTAGGTTGTTTGGTGAATGAAAGGCAGCTCTTTATGCTTTCAATGGTTGGCCTACACTTAGTGTCACTTTAGGGACATAACCATGCCATGGTAACTTATATCAGCTAGATAGATTAAATTTATTTCATTTTCCTTTTGTGTCATTAATTCATATCTTTATTTATTAATCTAAGAAATATTATTGAGCTCCTATTCTTTTCTAAGCATTGGTCTAAGGGGTAAGGATAAGAGGATAATCAAGCCAGCTAACACCACTCCCATTTTTTATTTAATTTCTAAATATGTTTTTATTGATTTTCAGAGATAGGAAGGGAGAAGGAGAGAGAAATAGAAACATCAATGATGACAATCATCAATCAACTGTGTCCTGCACGCCTCTTACTGGGGATTGAGCCTGCAACCCATGCAGGTGCCCTGACTGGGAATCAAACCATGTCATTTGATGCTCAACCACTGAGCAACACTAGCTGGGCACCCCTCCTATTTTAAAAAAATAAGTTTTTATTAATTTTAGAGAGAGGGGAAGGTAGAGGAATAAAGAGATAGAAACTTCAATGAGAGAGAAACAATGATCAGCTGCCTCCTGCACACACCCTACTGAGATTAAGCCCACAACCCAGGCATGTGCCCTGAGGGGGAATTAAACCAGTGACCTTTTGGTCCATGGGAAGATGCTCAACCAATGGAACCCGGGCCAGGCCCCCTTCCATCTTGAAGTTCCCATGCTAGTATGGAGACAGAGTCAGCAAGTAAACAAGCAGACGTAGATAAAAAATTTTCAATAGTAGCAACTGATGTGAAGAAAATAAAGGAGTTTAAAGATCTAATGAGTGATCTGAGAACAAAACTTGGTAAGAAACAATTTTAAATAGGTTGTTAAGGGATAACCTCTCTTGAGAAGTGACCTCTGAGCAATTGAAGTGAGGGAGCCAAGCAGAGGGAACAGCAAGTCCAAAGGTCCTGGGGCAGGGATGAGTATGTTTCATATTGTTAATTTAAAGAACCTAAGTTCTTAGAAATTCACTTTTTAAATAACATTTCTTTCCAAATTCATAGTAAAACTACTTTTTATTTCAATGTTCTTCTCTACTCCAACATATATTCTATAGCTCCATTTACTTTTACTTCTAAACTTCTTACAAATGTTATTTACATATGCCCTTCAAATGCCAATTACTATCCAATGACTACATTTTAGCTCCTGCTCTATTATTGTATTGACATGTCAAACTGTCTTTATTTGTGCCACAATTATCTCAAAATACACAGGTTGGCAAAGTTGGTTTATGGTTACAAGTGCATGAAACAGTTTTTTTGTATTATTATTTACTAATGATTGTATTGTTTTCCATATAGACAATTGTAGAGATACTTTTGCCCCGCCCCTATATTTGCATAGTTTAAGGTAGTGACTCTCTAATTTGTTAAGTCAACCGCCCTCCTCCACCCCCACTTAATTTTCCTAAAAAAGTGTTCTTGTGATTAACTCTTTGACTTATTCTGCCCTTCCAGGTTCATGGCTTAGTCTTTTTTACAACCATTGTTTTCAGATATTTGAATCATTCCCTCATGCCAGACATTGTGCCATGCACTCAATTTATATGGACAAATAGATTTCTTTTCTGCAAGAAATTCACAATCTAGAGGGGAGATTGGAATGTGAATAAACACTTTAGATGCATTTCTGTAAGTCACTTTTCTGAGAGAAGGCAGAAGAAGGGCACCCAGTGCTACAGTGGGGAAGGTGTACAAGGAGCTGGGCCAACCTTTTCAAAGTGAGTGATAAGCCATTTAAGGATGAGGAGCCATTTACTCATGATCAACATAGGTGAGGAACCTGGGAGAAGAGATGTGCATAAAACCTTGTTGTGTGTGTATGGTGTATTCAAAGAACAAACAAAAGGTGACCCATGTGGTGGGAGAAAAACAATGTGCAATATTTGGACAAGTATGATTTTTTTAATGTTATTTATCATATGAGGGAGCTACCTGAATGATTTTAAAGAATGAGGAAAATGACCCGATTTCTGTTTTAGAACTGTCATTCTGGTAGCATTGCAAAGGATGGATGACAGGAGAGATGGTAAAAGGTATAGTAAAGGCAGTAGGCCAGATGACAGTTCAAATCAAGGTGGTAGCAATGATCTGATTTGAGAGAAATTTTTTAAAGATAGAATTAATAGAACTTACTGTCTGGTCAGTGAAAAAGTTGTGGTTTGCTTTGCCTTTTTCTTTCTGTATGTTCTGTTTAGGTTAATTATTTCATTGTCAACATCATTGTTCATAGATTCCAGGAAAATCTCTAGGTGCATACTGTCAAGCCCAAGCAGACCACTATATCCATCAGCCCTGCAGACATGGACTGTCCAAACTAAGCCTTGCTCCTTCTTCCTCTACCTGAATGTCCAGATTCTGAAGGACCTATAGGCCATGTCACCATGTGTAGACTTTTCCTGAGAGTAATTGGAATCCATTAAAATCTTTCAACTGTAAGAATGGACAGCAAAGCCCTGGCTGGGTAACTCAGATGATTAGAGTGTCCTCCCAGATAAGCCAAGGTTGCGGCTTCAATCCCCAGTCAGGGAGCATAAAAGAAGCAACCACTGGATGCACAAATAAGTGGAACAACAAACAACAAATTGATGCTTTTCTCTCCCTCTCTAAAAAAATTAAAAACCTCTAAAATAAAGAATTGGCAGTAAAGAGTTGCATTAATTAGTAAGATAAAGCATGGAGAACAAGTGGAGGGGAGTAGCAGTGGAGTGCAGGAGGCCAGCTGGGTGTCTCATGTGATAGTCCACACTTGGGCGGAGGGGAGAGCATACTGGTGAGTTACTTGAGAGTAGATAAAAATGGAACAATATGAAAGAGATGTGAGTACCAGGAACCTTAGGCTTTAGGCCAAATTTAGGAGTTGTGAAGGATGAAAGAAAGGGATTACTGATTATTCAAGACTGGCAGTTAGATTTTTGCTTGAGCAACTATGTGTATGGCATTACCATTAAGCTTCAGATGTGACCCAGAAGAGGAAGGGCAGGCTTGGCTGTACTGAGTTCCATGATGTCCAGGGAGAGCTGCCTAGTAGGTAGTTGTATAAATAGGTCTGAAGCTCAGGTGGGAGATATTTATTTAACATAGAAATGGGAACAGTGGCACATTGGTTTTGTTTAAGCCATGGTACAGGAAGAAGTAGACGACAAAAAATAGATTACTCAGATCAGAAACTTATGAAAAATAGAGGAAGAGGAGTTCACAAAGGAATTCAGGGGTCTTTAGTTAAGAACACTAGCATCACGTGTCAAGAGGCAGGGTCTGCTAAACAGCTGGCATGATGTGACAAGATTAGGGTACATGTTTGAGAGGATCCACTGGGACAATGGACAAGGAATCCTTTATTGGTGTGGACACCAAGATGAGGCAATGAATAGGTGGGAGTGGAATTCAAACTGTAGGGACTGGAGCCCATCATGGTGAGTATAGAGTACTCACAAGCTTTGGCTTCTAAAAGGTAAAGGAAGGCAGTTATGCTCACCCCAGTGCATTCAATTAAAAATGTGACTGTGGCAGCAAATAAAGGTAGTGGTGAATAAGCTGAAAGAAAAATAAAAGGAAAAAGAGATAAAGATCAATTGTTGGACAGAGATGTGTTCCTGAAAAAAAGTTTAAGAGTATAAAGACTTGCATAGTTTTTGATTTACTGTAGCTACTTCCTCATCTTTGAAAACTCAATCCTATTTATTCCTTAACACTCACCATCATTAAAAGCTATGTATTGGAACTGTTTTCTTTTAATCTTTGACATTTCCAATTTTTTGAGAAATTAAAATGACAATAACGATACTAATGATGACAGTGCAGTTTCAGAAAGCCTTAACATAAAAGAAACATTGGTTTTTTAACAATTTTCATAAGTAAATTCATGCTAGAATAGTACCTATAAAATTGTGTTTTAAGAATGATTGTTATATGAAAATCGCCCTTTTGTACCAGGCTTTGAAAACTTCTGTTCCAAACCACAGTTGAATTATGTGTTCCTATCTCAGGAGAATGCATCATAGAGCTGCAAAGTCCATTAAAATGACTCGTAAACTGTTGGTTTTTAAATTGAGTTATAGCTTCAGAAAACTATATGGAAGTCACTGTGGGCAGTTCACTAAATATATCATCTCCACAGATAGTTGTGGTCAAAAAACTAATTGGAAATTCCTGTATACTGTAAAGCAAGATGATGGTATGCAAAGTGAAAATTATGACACTGAATGAATTATTGGTACATTCTAAGTACTGCTCCCAGTTTTGTTTAGTTCAGCTTGGCTCATAGGAAGTGGTTGAGGTGGTTGAGGGAAGGATAACTAAAGGCAGAACTTTATGGTCTTCTGAATATGAAAAGGTGAAAGAGTCTTGAATTATTTATTATCTACAAACGAGGAGTGGCAGGAGAGACATTCAAATTAATGAATGGTTTTGTGGAAATCAATGGACTGTTTTTTCTTCATTCTGGCTGTTAGTAGAAAAGGACAAAGTTACTCCTTCAAGTGGGATGACTATAAATAGGAGATTAATGAAGGATATGCCTCCTGGTGCCTCATATTTTAAGTACATAAAAGTCAATTCTGTGGAGTATTATTGAGAGGAGAAAGCCATTCAAAGGTTGAATTGTTTCCTAAATTTCTAGTTTATTATTCTGTACTGTGAACAGCTTCCCCTTTTAAGTTAGCTTTGGTTCACACCCTTTCCTCAGGTTGCTTCACCTTTCTATTCTCATGAGTTCCTAGACAAGACTTAATCTTTCTCTTTCATCTCACCACTGATCCATAAAGGACATCACCTCTGACATACCAGCAAAATCAGTTTAAGATATGCCAGAAAAGCCCTGCGTGCTATGATCTGCACATGTGAACTGATTACAAATGTAGCCAGTGAGGGTGATGGAAGCAGGACACATCCTCCCCAATAATTTGGGGAGCCTCAACTGTTACTTGTGAACCCTTCAGGCTAATCCTATGGTGTTTCAGCTACTTTCTAGTGTTTTGTGTGTTTGGTTTTTTTTTTTTTAGTAAATCTTTATTGTTCAGATTATTACATTTATCCCTCTTTTTTTCCTCCCATAGCTCCCCTCCATCCAGTTCCCACCCCACCCTCTGCCCTTACCCCCCCACTGTCCTCATCCCTAGGTGCACAATTTATGTCCAGTCTCTTCCCGCATCTCCCAAACCCCTTTCCCCACCAAGAATAGTGAGTCCATTCCCTTTCTATGTCCCTGATTCTATTATAATCACCAGTTCATTCTGTTCATCAGATTATTTATTCACTTGATTCTTAGATTCACTTATTGATAGATGCATATTTGTTGTTCATAATTAGTATCTTTACCTTTTTCTTCTTCTTCCTCTTCTTAAAGGATATCTTTCAGCATTTCATATAATACTGGTTTGGTGGTGATGAACTCCTTTAGCTTTTCCTTATCTGTGAAGCTCTTTATCTGACCTTCAATTCTGAATGATAGCTTTGCTGGATAAAGTAATCTTGGTTGTAGGTTCTTGGCATTCATCACTTTGAATATTTCTTCCCACTCCCTTCTGGCCTGCAAAGTTTCTGTTGAGAAATCAGCTGACAGTCGTATGGGTATTTTCTTGTAGGTAACTGAGTTTCTTTCTCTTGCTGCTTTTAAGATTCTCTCTTTGTCTTTTGCTCTTGGCATTTTAATTATGATGTGTCTTGGTGTGGCCCTCTTTGGATTCCTTTTGTGTGGGGTTCTCTGCACTTCCTGGACTTGTAAGTCTATTTCTTTCACCAGGTGGGGGAAGTTTTCTGTCATTATTTCTTCAAATAGGTTTTCAATATCTTGGTCTCTCTCATCTTCTGGCACCCCTATAATTCTGATGTTGGTACGCTTGAAGCTTTCCCAGAGGCTCCTTACACTATCTTCGTATTTTCGGATTCTTTTTTCATTTTGCTTTTCTGGTTGGGTTTTTTTAGCTTCTTCGCATTTCAAATTTTTGCCTTGATTCTTGCGCTCCTCTGGTCTGCTGTTGGGAGTCTGTATAATATTCGTTATTTCAGTCCGTGTATGCTTAATTTCTAGTTGGTTCTTTATCACAACATTGAGGGTCTCATTAGATTTCTTGAGGATCTCAATAACTTTATCGGCGGCTTCTAAACAGTTCTTGAGAGACCTTAAAAGTACGGTTCTGAACTCAATATCCTCCATTGACAGTTTTGTCCTGTTTCTTTGTCTCCGCATTTTTTATGCTTTCTTGGTGCACCCCCTAGTGGTCTTTGTGCGCAGTCTTGTTGTAGTTAAGCCTTGATTGTTGTAGTTAATACCTGGGGGATTTGACCTCCAGGCCAACTGGCTGTGAGAATCAGCTGTGCCTGCAGTGGGAAAACTTCTGTCCTCTAGGTTGGTGCTAATCTAGCCTTTGCCTGAGGCTATCTGGCAAATGGCTCTGTTCAGGGCTTGGGCAGGGCGGGTCGCAAGGGATCAAACAGAGCGGGTGGAGGGAGCAGTTATGGCTGCTCTCAGTCCCGTCCCCATAGGCTCTGCCTCTCAGAGTCCCAGCAACCGCTGAAAACCTCGGAGAGAAAGCTGCCCTTGCGTTCCGACCGATGCCAGACAGTCCCGCTTCTTCCGTTTGAGTCTGGGTCCCTAGAGACTCGCCCAGAACTGGAGCTCAGAATCTGAGACGCCCAGAACTGGAGCTCAGAATCTGAGACTCCCTCCCATTTGAAAAGGACAACCGCGCCCTCAGCTACCAGCCTGCTCTGCGCTTACCTCCGCACCTTTGTATTTTCCGCACTGCGCCTCCTCTGAGTCTGGTATGCTGTTCTCTTTCCTTCTAGTTGAAGAATTTCCCCTCAGCCAGCTTTCCTGTGGCTCTGGGCGATGTCCGTTCCGTCCTTTAGTTACATTTGTGAAGTGGTTGTTTGAGGCAGCTAACTCCGGTGTTTACCTATGCCGCCATCTTGGTTTTCCTCTTGTGTTTTGTTTTGTTTTTCATTTTTGGTGTATCACTTAACTTCTCTAGGACTTGGTACTTTTCCTCATTTGAAAAATGTAGCTGATAATATCCCTTCATTGGTATCTGTGAAAGTCAATCAGTCTATTAATAATTCTCCTCCCCCCCTCCCTTTATCCATAATACATTCATCCATCTCTGTAGTCAAAACTTACTGAGCCACTGACGGATACAGAGTGGGTGCAGGTGCTGTCCTTGCCTTTGAAAAGGGCATATTTGTTGCCAGAATCCTGAAATCTAAAGTCCAGTGACAATATGCGAAAACTCTTAGAAATCTGTGACATGCAATGCAGATGGAGAATTTGGGGCAGGAATGGAGTTATTATGCTCTTTCTCACTTTCTTTTTTTAAATCTTCACCCACAGACATGCTTAAAGGGAGGAAGGAGGAGAGAGAAATCTCTATATGAGAGAGAAACACCAGTTGGTTGCCTTCTCTATGTTCCCTGACTGGGGATTAAACCCACAATCTGGCATGTGCCCTGACTGGGAATGCCGGGGTCCAACCCCAGCAGGTCCAGGGGTCCCCAAAGGTGTGGACGGAGTCGGCGAAGAAGGAATGACACGGAGACAGCGTTCAGTTGATCAGCAGCCTAGCCAGGATCTCTAGCCAGGATCTCCAGCCAAGTTCTGGTCTGGATCTCCAGCGAAGTTCTGCTTAGGATCTCCAGCCAGTTTCTGTATCCATGTTGTCTTGCTAGGTTCTCCAGCCAGGTTCTCCAGGTTCTCCAGCCAGGTTCTGTAGCCAAGTTCCCTTGCTAGGTTCTCCAGCCAGGTTCTGTAAAATCCCTACCTGGGGAAACAACCTTTCTCAGAGACCTTGGTTAAAACACATAGTGCCAAGAAGGTGAGCAAACATATTAAGAACAGTATGCCATATATGCCAGGTCCCTTGAAACAGCAAGCATGGACCGGCTCCCGGCAAATTCCCCCTTTTTTATTTTTTAAAATCAGGCATTAAAAAGAAAAACCCGAAATGCTCTCTTATATCCATTTTAAGAGTAGGATTGGCGCTTTCCGCTATTACCTGAGTCCTGATCTATCACCCCAGGGAGAGCTTGCCAATCCTGCACTTTCCCGGGGTGGAAAGGCTGCAGTGGGGTTAAGGATAAGGCTCCTTGGGCCAACCTCCTCCCATGCCTTTACATTTACCTTTCCTTCCTCAGAAAAGCATGGACATACTTCTTGTATAAAAAGTTCTGTCTGACTGGGAGTAACCTTAATTCCTCTGCTAGCAAGCATATGTGTTAAAAGATCAATACAGAGTCTTATTTCTTTAGACTCAGTATGGCACATCTTCTTAATCTAAAGATCAATACAGAGTCTTCTTTCTTTGGACTCAGTATGGCACATCTTCTCAATCTAAGTTCTGTACTATCCACCTTCTTACCCTACTTATCCTCTATAAGGGGGTCTGCAGTACCCTGGTGGAGTCCTATCCGTCCCGAGTGTGGGGTTCTCAATGGGGGGGGGGGGGCTTACCTAGGGGAATCCTGTTCCAGGGGTTCCCAAAGGTGTGGACGGAGTCGGCGAAGACTATCCACCCTCTTCCTACGGTGGAGTCCTATCCGTCCCGAGTGCGGGGCGCTTACCTAGGGGTCCCTGTTCGGGTGCCATATGCCGGGGTCCAACCCCAGCAGGTCCAGGGGTCCCCAAAGGTGTGGACGGAGTCGGCGAAGAAGGAATGACACGGAGACAGCGTTCAGTTGATCAGCAGCCTAGCCAGGATCTCTAGCCAGGATCTCCAGCCAAGTTCTGGTCTGGATCTCCAGCGAAGTTCTGCTTAGGATCTCCAGCCAGGTTCTGTATCCATGTTGTCTTGCTAGGTTCTCCAGCCAGGTTCTCCAGGTTCTCCAGCCAGGTTCTGTAGCCAAGTTCCCTCGCTAGGTTCTCCAGCCAGGTTCTGTAAAATCCCTACCTGGGGAAACAACCTTTCTTAGAGACCTTGGTTAAAACACATAGTGCCAAGAAGGTGAGCAAACATATTAAGAACAGTATGCCATATATGCCAGGTCCCTTGAAACAGCAAGCATGGACCGGCTCCCGGCATGGGAATTGAACCGGCAACTTTTCATTGCACAGGGATGACACCCAACCAACTGAGCAACTCTGGCCAGGCCCCTCTTCCTCACTTTAACCAGATACCTGGTAGCACTGGGTATTCTTTCTCTAACTTCTCTGATTTACAACAAATGACAAGGGCTGGAATTTTTTTACAAGACTCTTTATTTCATATTTTTAAAAGTGATTAATTTAATTTAATTTAAAAATCATACCAAAAGTATTTTTCTCTTATTAAAAATGTTCATTGCAGCAGCATATAATTAAATATGCCTCAGTATTTTGAAACATCTATTTTAATGCTTTCTTAAAAAATTTGAAAAATTGGTTCTAGTGTTAAGTATCATTTTGTTTGTTTTGTTAATTCAAGTTTATTGAGGTATAATTTACTTCCATAATTTTATTTTTAGGTGTATAGTTTGATACATTTTGACAAGTGCAGCCTATGATGTAAATGCTCCACTATCCAGATTTGGGACATTTCCTCACACCAAAAAGTTTCCTAGTTCCCATTTCCCATTCACTATTCCCTTCCCCAGCTACCAGTCCTGGGCACGACAGATCTCATTTCTGTCCCTGTAGCTTTGCTTTTTCCAGGATGTCATATCAATGGAACCATATAGCATGTGACCTTTGAGACTGGCTTCTTTACTCAGCCTAATGCTCTTGAGATCCATCCAAGTTGTTGTGAATAACAATTATTTCTTTCTTTTAATTACTGAGTAGTATTCCATGGGATGGATGTACCATGGTTTATCTATTCACCTATTGGGTGATATTTTTTGTTTCCACTTCTGTCTTAGAAACAAATCTGCTATGAACAATTCTCTACTGATTTTTGTGTGGACATACACTTTCATTTCTCTGAGATAAATACCAGGGATGCAATTTCTCAGTGTATAGTGTGTGCTTAGTAATTTAAAGAAATTGGCTTCTGTCTTTAGTATAATCCATCTGAGATTTATTCATGTTGATACATGCATCTGATTTGTTGATCTCTTTTGCTGTTGAGTAATATCCTGTTGTATGGACATACAACAGTGTGTTTATCCATTTTCTAGTTTGTGGGTATTTTGGTTGTCTCCAATCTTTTATGATTATGAGTAAAATCACTATAAAATATTCATAGGCAGATTTTTTTTGTTTGTTTGTTTTGTGTTTTGTTTTTTTTTCATCTTAACTCACTGACCTGCATGGAGAATTTGACTAGTAAGCAAAATAAATAGAAATATGCATATCAAACTACTGTGCTTTAGTTATTAAGCCACAGGATTGGGAAACACTCAAGAGATGGTTTTATTTTTAAAAATCTCAATTAGACAGTTTTAGTCAGAGGATTATTGCTGTATTCCCACTTTCTCTGAGACTTGTATATCCCAGGTCCATTAACCAGGGTCCAGCCTTGATTTTTGTGTCCTCAGCTTTAGCTTGAGAGCAGATCCTGAGCTCATTCTGATAACAGAACAGGCTTCTGGTCCCCATGTCTGTGTGGTTCAGCAGTGATAGCTCAGACTGCTTCCATTGTGCACATATCTGTCTCCTGTTTCTCATCTCCAGGGTTCTTGTGCTTTTTCTGCTCATTCTTTTTCAGGTATCTGGTCTCGAAGGATTGGAGCATTTATTATATCCATCCATACATACCAGTATATACATACAGGTATGTATGTACATACCTTCCTTCCTTCCTTCCTTCCTTCCTTCCTTCCTTCCTTCCTTCCTTCCTTCCTTCCTTCCTTCTTCTCCCTCCCCTCCCTCCCTTCCTCCCTACCCTCCCTCCCTCCTTCCCTCCTTCCCTCCTTCCCTCCTTCCCCCTTCCCCCTTCCCTCCTTCCCTCCCTTTCTTCCTTCCTTCCTTCTTCCTTCCTTCTTCCTTCCTCCTCCTCCCCCCTCCCTCCCTTCCTCCCTCTCTCTCTTCTCTCTTCTTCTTTTCTTTCTTCTTTCTTTCTCTTCTTTCCATTGTAAACTATGTGCTGAAAAAATAAAATTTATTCTTGTTTTATTATATTAGCACAGTGAGAAGGCTTTTCTCTTTAATTAGTAGAGGTGATGATTTTTAATGGAAGGCTTATAGTTTCTTTATAATTCAAATGGCTTTTTAAAAAAGGAATTCTTGAAGAAACTCAAGTTCCTATTTATAGACACTCTCTAGAGTATATCACATTAACATGCTTATTTTCTATTTTTTATCTTGTTTTAAATCTACATCTATTGATTTAAGCATAAATGAAATTTTAAAAGTATATCTTAATAATTGGTTTTCTGTGGCATCCATTATATCACAGAGAGAAATCAAGAAATCTGCATGAGAAAGTCACACACAGGACAATTACAGAAATGCTATTTTAAAAATCTAGTCTGGAGTCCAATGCTGTAAAAACACTTTTAGAATGTTTGATTATTAATTTTTAATGTCATTAGCAGTAGCAATTTTATTTCAAGACTATACAGAAAGTAATACTAGTGGCTTTTAATAAATCTTTTTATTTTCCCCTGAAAATTTAGAAGTTCCTAAGTGTTGTTATGGCTATAATTTCAGGTATTTTTGTGCCTATTCTTGTTCCCCCAGATAATCAATGGTAGTGACATCCAAGTGGAGGCATGAGCAGAGGTGGTGGCCCTCTGGGTCTTTCATGTACCCTTCCCTGTGGAGAGGGCTTACTTTTGCCAGATCTAGGCTGAGTCTGGAGTCTCTCCTGCAAAGACATACTGATCATACAATGCACCTTATTTGTTGTTGAAACTTAACTTACATTAATAACATCAGACCCATTAATGATACAATAATATTTGATAAATGAATATGAGTCATCAATAGTAATCAGTTTACATAATATTTAATATTATGTAAATAATATGTTTTTCTGCCATCAATATTTAATGAAAACATGTTTTAACATTTTTTCTCTTTATTTTCCCAGTATCTACAGTAATTTTCTGTATTGAAAATAAGCTACTAACTTTGTAAGGTTTAGTATGTACATTGTGTCCTTGTATCTTTCAAAGGCCCCAGTATATTTCTTGACTTTCAAAGATCTCAATCTTGTCTATCTCTGCCTCAGATCTCCTTGTACCACCTATCAACCCTCCTTCTACCTCCCACAAAATATGGGGCACTGTCTACATACAAAAATTTTGAGGAAAAGACCTCTAGCAGTGGTTCTCACCTGCTGTGACTCTGCAGAACAAACACAGCGAGTTACATCAGACAAGACAGGCCAACACAATGGGATCACAAGGACGGTGATAGATCAGGAACCTCAGGGTATCTGAAGGAGTAGATATGGCCAATAATGACAGTAGAACCCAACACTTCCCATCAGTCTATGCTGGCCATTATGACGGGTTCAACCTAAGTCACATTTCCAATCCTGTAGGCAGTTGAGTTGGGCAACAATTTTAATAACCCCACTAGAACCACCTGAAGTAAGAAAGGAGAGGTGATTCCTAGAAGAAGGGTGCTCCTAGAAGAAATAATGGGCCGCTGTAGGCAGTTAATGATAGTTTCAGATTCCATATAATGGAGTAGCATCGAGACATTAATTAAAATGGAAGATATGTAAAAGGCTGGTTGGTTTGTTTGTGGCACTAATTAGTAATATCTTCAATGGGCAGGGTGGAGCCCATTGATGATTGCCTCAGAGATTATGACTAGTTTTTTTTTTTTCTATACCATTATTCTAGGTTAGTATTAAGACAAATGTATTTTTGAAAATTCTGCCCAGCAGAGTGGAGTGATTTGACACTAAAGCCAAGGTGTTTTACTGCAATAACTAAGTCTTGAGCTACGGAGGGTCCTTATGTTGGACATAGGAATGCTTTTCTGAGAAGTATACTTTTTATTTTGATACTAGGTTTTAAATTGTCCTTGAAAGAAGCCTAGTTTCTTTCATTTGAAATTGTATCTTAAAAATTGATTTGAAGAGAAATAGAAATAATTTAAAACCACAAACTATAACCTAGATTGTTTTTTTAGCCTAGAAATGATAATAGAAATATTATCATTCTTTCCTCAATTATTTTCTGTACAGAGAAAAGTGGAAAAAAAACACACTTTATAAAGCCAAAATTAAGTACTAAATATAAAATTCAATTTTGTCTCAATCCATTTCAAGACTGAAAATATTATATATTAAAATAATGGCATGCATCAAATATTTTATACCAAAGTAACATTTTATATAATACAATTTGCAAGACCCAAGATGATGATATTTTATTTTTTTATTTTTTCTTAATTAAATCTTTATTGTTCAGATTATTACATTTGTTCCTCTTTTTTCCCCCCATAACTCCCCTCCTCCCAGTTCCCGCCCCACCCTCCGCCCTCATTTCCCACCCACTGTCCTCATCCATAGGTGCACGATTTTTGTCCAGTCTCTTCCCACATCTCCCACACCCCTTTCCCCCCCAAGAATAGTCAGTCCATTCCCTTTCTATGTCTCTGATTCTATTATGATCACCAGATTATTTATTCACTTGATTCTTAGATTCACTTGTTGATAGATGCATGTTTGTTGTTCATAATTTGTATCTTTACCTTTTTCTTCTTCTTCCTCTTCTTAAAGGATACCTTTCAGCATTTCATATAATACTGGTTTGGTGGTGATGAACTCCTTTAGCTTTTCCTTATCTATGAAGCTCTTTATCTGACCTTCAGTTCTGAATGATAGCTTTGCTGGATAAAGTAATCTTGGTTGTAGGTTCTTGGTATTCATCACTTTGAATATTTCTTGCCACTCCCTTCTGGCCTGCAAAGTTTCTGTTGAGAAATCAGCTGACAGTCGTATGGGTACTCCCTTGTAGGTAACTGACTGTCTTTCTCTTGCTGCTCTTAAGAGTCTCTCTTTGTCTTTTGCTCTTGGCATTTTAATTATGATGTGTCTTGGTGTGGTCGTCTTTGGATTCCTTTTGTTTGGGGTTCTCCGTGCTTCCTGGACTTGTAAGTCTATTTCTTTCACCAGGTAGGGGAAGTTTTCTGTCATTATTTCTTCAAATAGGTTTTCAATATCTTGGTCTCTCTCATCTTCTGGCACCCCTATAATTCTGATGTTGGTACGTTTGAAGCTGTCCCAGAGGCTCCTTACACTATCTTCGTATTTTCGGATTCTTTTTTCATTTTGCTTTTCCGGTTGGGTGTTTTTTGCTTCTTCGCATTTCAAATTTTTGCCTTGATTCTTGCGCTCCTCTGGTCTGCTGTTGGGAGTCTGTATAATATTCGTTATTTCAGTCCGTGTATATTTAATTTCTAGTTGGTTCTTTATCATAACATCGAGGGTCTCATTGGATTTGTTGAGGATCTCATTAAGTTTATCAGCGGCGTCTAGACAGTTCTTGAGAGACCTTAAAAGTGTGGTTCTGAACTGAATATCCTCCATTGACAGTTTTGTCCTGTTTCTTTGTCTCCGCATTTTGTTATGCTTTCTTGGTGCACCCCCTAGTGGTCTTTGTGTGCAGTCCTCCTATAGTTAAGTCTTGATTGTTGTAGTTAATACTAGGGGTATTTGACCTCTAGGTCAGCTGGCTGTGAGAATCAGCTGTGTCTGCAGTGGGAAAACTGTTGTCCTCTAGGGAGGTGCTAATCTAGCCTAGCCTGAGGCTATCTGGCAAATGGCTCTGTGCAGGGCTTGGGCGGGGCGGGTGGCTAGCTCGGGCTTGGCATCAACAGGGTGGGCCGGAGAGAGCAGTTATGGCGGCTCTCAGTTCCGTCCCTAGCGGCTCTGCCTCACAGAGTCCCAACAACCGCTGAAAACCTCAGAGAGAAAGCTGCCTTCGAGTTCCGACTGAAGGCAGACAGTCCCGCTTCTCCCGTTTGAGTCTGGGTCCCTAGAGACTCGCCCAGATCTGGAGCTCAGAATCTGAGACTCCCTCCGATTGAAAGTACCAACCGCGCCCTCCGTGGCCAGCCTGCTCCGGGTGCACTCCGTACCTGAGTATTTCACTTCAGCACTGCGCCTCCTCTGAGTCTGGGTATGATATTCTCTTTCCTCCTAGTTGTAGAATTTCCACTCAGCCAGCCTTCCTGTAGTTCTGGATGATGTCCGTTCAGTCTTTTAGGTGTGTTTTGATTTGGTTGTTCAAGGGAGCAATCTCCGGAGTTAACCTATGCCGCCATCTTGGTTCTCCTCCCAAGACGATGATATTTTAAAAAATTATTTACAGTCATGAAATTAGAGTTGCATGGACACATACACACAAGCTTTTGAATTAAAAAAAAGAAATTTAAGGAGGAACTGTTAAGGTAAAGCACATGTTCATTGGTTTTGTATTTTAAAGGTTTGTTTGTGTAGTGTTTGTTTTTCAGTGTTGCTGCAGAACTCAGACTAAAGTCATCCAGGAAGCTGGTTGACTGACCAGTGGGGTCATGAAGCCAGTCAGCACTTCTGTTTCCCTAGGGGGGAAACAGTGTATTGAAACTGGCAGGTATCCCATTCTCAGACAATCTGAACACCAGGGAATTTGTCTATTTAAAGAAATTGTCAGGAAGGAATAGAGTGAGCAGAGTCTCTTTTAACCAGGATTGAAGCTGTTGATGAGGATGATGTGTAGATATGTATTCAGAGCAGAAGATTATTTAAAGTCTTCGGACCCCAAGATGTATATTTGAGGTAAGGATCTAAATCTGTTTTGTTGAGTCTGAACCCAAGAGAGCTTCTCTCCTGAGCTACCCAGGAATTCAAGCTTGTCTAATACTGTTTTAATTTCATAGCATTGCCCTCTCTTGGAAGGGACAGGGCAGCAGTTGGGGTTCCAAAACTTGGAAACACCCAGTAGTGGGATCACGGTATTTAGAAAAGCAGGGGCAGTCATGAAATGACAGGTTTTGATTTCAGCAATACGGCGTGCCATTCACAAGTATCTGAGAACAGCCATGAGGAGGCAGTTTTAATCTTAAAGGGGCTGGACTTCCCCAGAGAAGTTCTCATTGAGTGTGTAAATGATAATAGCTAGTTGATACCCAGAGGTGGCACTCCAAATCACCAGGCTGTGCACATCCTGAATGTAGCTGGGTTGTCTCTGAAAAGGAATATGGTCATTCAGTCCTCATAGTATCAAGGTAAATTACTCTGTTCTGCATTAGCACCTGGGCATGATTTGGGAACCATCTATGACACAGGACAGAGCATCCGTGACATGGTACCCTCCATGAACTATAGATTTGATTAGACATCTGGGTCCACTGGGCTAATGAATCAGGAACATGACCTCAGGGTAACAATCTTCAGTTTTATTCTTACTCTAAAACAAATCCTGAAAAGAATTATGACTGTAAATCTATGTTCACTGAAAAGCTATTTATCATAGTCAAATCACTTGTTATTAAATAAATATTGAAAGGGAAATATTAAATGTGGAGAGGTATAGATTGATAAGTACAAAATAAATGTATTTTAGAGTATGCAGTAATTTTTGTCATTTATGTTTGTTTCATTTCCATTTTAATGAAAAAAATAAAACAATTTCACATTTTCTCATTAGAAAAGTATGCCCTAATAATTGCATGGAAACCCAAGAAGTGGTACATACTACATAAATTAAAAAATTAAAGACAGTCAAGAAATGAGATAAAAATATGTTTGATTTTTTTAAAGAAGAATTTAAATTAAATTTATTTTTCTCTCTTTCAGAGAAGCATTTCAGTGCAGGATTATATGAAACAGGCATTTTTGGACTTAAATTCTGAGATATTTTAGGGCATATCATCTATATCTTTTGCAAATGCAATTTCTTTGTACTATTTTTTGCTCTGTAAAGAAGGATATGGACCTGCAGCTTGATTGCAAGGATGTTAAAATCTAGCCATTTTTAAAGACTTCAATGCTTAGAAAGATTTTTTTTTAAGGCTCTGGGGGAGTATGTTGAAAGTGATTATACTCTTGTCTTTGAAAATCCTCACGCTTCCTTTGTTTCATTGTCATTGTATATACAGTAAAAAATAACTGTGGAAGCATGTATAACAATTGATTCTGAGAATAAAACTTCTGCCAGGAGAGTTGTTGGGTGTGTAGCTATAAGAGAGAGAGAGAGTGTGTATGTGTGTGAGTGTGTGCGCAGCATGCTAATTTCCTTCCTGAACAGCCACCTCTAGCCTCTTAAGAGTTCATAGCAAATATTTTTATAAAGTCGGATAAACAATATGTTGGCAGATACATTTTCCATTAAATAAAACTCTGTATCTATCTTTTTAAAACCCTGTGATGCATCCCCCTGTCTTACCCACACTTTTTTATTGTGGCAAAACACATAACATTTATTAGTTATCCATTTTTAAATGTACAGTTCAATAGTATTAAACATATCACATTGTTTTGACACAGATTTCCAGATCCTTTCTACCTTTAAAATCTGATACTCTCATTAAACAACAACTCTCACTTTTTCTGTCCAGCCCCCTAGCAACCACAATTCTAAATTGTTTCTATGAATTTGACTAAGTAGATACCTCATATAAGTGGAATCATTCAGTATTTGTCTATTTGTTACTGATTTATTTCATTTAGCATGTCCTCCGTGTTCATCCGTGTTATATCATGTGATAGGATTTCCTTCCTTTTTAAAATATAATAATATTCCATTGTAAAGGTATGTATATACACCATTTTGTTTAACCAGTCATGCAGTGATGACATTTAGTTTCCTCCAACTCTTGGCCACTGTGAACTATGCTGCAGTGAACATAGGTGGGTAAATGATTCTTTGGGATCCTGTTTTCAGTTATTTTGGGTATGTACCTAGAAGTGGGATTTCTAGATCTTGTAGTTCTATTTTTATTTTTTGGAAGAACTGTTTTCTATAGTGGTTGAAACATTTTTCAATTCCACCAACAGTGCAAAAGGGTTCCCAATACTTCTTACTTTCTGAGTGTTATTTTTTTCCTGTAGTATTCATTCTAATGGGTGTGAGGCGATGGCTTACTGCAGATTTTAGTTGCATTTCACTGATGACTAGTGATTTTGAGCATCTTTTTATGTACTTGGGCATTTGTATATCATCTTTAGAGAAACAACTATTCAATTCCTTTGCCCATTTTTAAATTTTGTTATTGCTATTTTTATTGTTGAGTTGTGAGAGTTTTTTATATATTTGGATACTAACCCCTTATCAGATATATGGTTTACAAATATTTTCTCCCATTCTATAGGTTGCCTTTTTACTCTGTTGACTGTGTTCTTTAATGTACAAAAGTTTTTTTAGTTAGTCCCATTTGTCTATTTATGCTTATTGCCTTTGCTTTTGGTGTCTTATCCAAGAAATCATTACTAAGTCCAATGTCATGAAATATCTATTTTTTTCATTGGTGAGTTTTATCGTCTTATGCCACATAATCTCACCTAGAAGGATGAATACATAATGCGGTTATTGAGAGACACTGGCAAACTGTTTCCTTGAATGGCTGTGCTAGTTTACATACCCACTATGAGGGTGAGGGATCCAGTTTCTCCACATCATCACCAGTATTTGGTAATATCACTAATGTAATTTATTTTTTTAATCCTCACCTGAGGATATTTTTTCATTGCTTTTAGATAATATGGAAGGGCGGGGATGGGGAGAGAAACATGGATGTGACACTACTACAGCATCATTTGTTGAAAAGACTATCCTCATTGACTTGCTTTTACACTTGTGTCACAAACGAGTTGGCTGTATTTATGTAGAGCTAATTCTAAGTTCTTTATTCTGTATCATTAATCTAAATGTCTATTCTTCTACCAATGCCAGGAACAGAAAGTATTAAAGAGATAATTGACAAAACATATTCATTTCCTTCAAAAATAAGTGAATGGATCATTTATAAAGTTGGTTTTTATTACTCCTAATCTTTTTCATTACATGCTATATTATTTTGTATTTGTTTATTTTTATCTGCAAAAGTTTTGTAGAATTCATAGGTAGATGTGGGAGAGATACATCTTAAATTTAACTATATTTTTCCAATATTATAACACTTATTATCTTTGTCATTCAAATGAGTATGAGATCATATCTTTAATTTTTTCTATACATTAGTGAGACTGCTTCTATTGTTAGGTTTGAAAATGTGACTTTCTTCTGTGTGTATATTGATTTGTGTTGAGCAAGATTCTGGACTATCAGTTCTAATAGCTGAGTCATAGAAGGTGTTGTTTTTTACATATGTCTAACACAGTATTTACAATGTTAACTAATTATTTTCCTCCTTCTACCCTTCTGGCCCTTATTTCTTTTACTTTTCCCCCTATGTTGACTAAAACCTACATGCTGAGGTAAGATAGAAGCCTTCCTTTCTAAATTTGAAGCAGAATTTAAAGAAGTGTCATACATTCATAGGTGTTCTAAAATAAGCCATTCTTTCATACCATGAACGAATTGCACACTCCTGGGTTCATTTAGCTAATATTCCTGTAGACTACTTGTATGTGTAATTATAAATGAGATTGATCTGTAACTCCCTTTTTATAGTGATGTCCTCACTTGGTTTTGAAAGCAAGTTTATCCTAATCTCCAAAATGAGTTGAGATCATTTTCATCTTAGTGCCCTAGTAATGAAGTTCAATAAGTTTTGACTAGACCTATTCAAAAGTATGTTTTCTATACTTCGTTATATTTAGTGACTGTCTTATAGATTGACAGCAGCACATATACAAAGATAGCTTATCCACTAATAATTAGACAAAACAAGTTTCAGTACCCGATACATCAATGTTTAGACCATTTAAAATCAAAGAATGGGGAATTATTTAACATGGAAATCTATTAAAGATCAATCTTTTATCATGTATGGATTTGAAATGTAACAGCCTTAGCTTCTGATTTTCCAAACCATAAGGGGATTAATTTATGAACTACTCTCTACGCTCCTTTTTGACAGCCTGAGTGGGTTGCTCAATGACTCATGCGTTATCACTGCACACTTCATAAACAGTACTTCAGAGTTAAAAACTAGAGGACTGTTGTGTTTATAATTCCAGGTGCACAGGAGATTTGATTGTAAAAGCTGAAACAATAGGACTACCACCACTCATTTTCAGTGACTTGGAATACAGATAGGTTTTCAGTAATGATGTCTAAGACAAAAACTCAAAGAGAAAGATAAATTTGGCTACAATCAACTTTGAAATTGTCTACTGTAAAATCATCCTCCATGTTTGACTGTGTGCTACTCAGTACATGACACTGCAGTGTCATTAGTTTGACCTCTTTAGGATTTTCAGTGGTTCCAAAGATTCCCTTGGCACCTGCTGTCAACCCAGGGAAGTCATGGAAGTCCAAGTGTCTTGAGAATCCAAGTCAGTGAATCAAACTTGGTGCAATTTTCTAAACAGATTTTAAATTAGAAGATGTTTCCCATCCATTATTAATGAATTCTCACAATCTGCTTGTGGCAGTGATCATGGATTTTATCAAAGAAACATACATGGAGAAATTTGTTATCATTTCAGAATCGCTGTTGTCTCTTTGTGTTTAGGTCATTGGAAAGGGATAGTTTATTGGTGGTTATCTGGTACTCCTAACATCACTCTTACAAATACTTATTAAGAGTTTTATGAAAACATATGATGGTAAAATGTTGTCAAATGCTAAAAAGCAACCAAAACGAAATTCTGCAATGCTTAGTCTCTCCCCTCTCCCATATATATATATATTAAATACATGACTGTAGAGAACCTCTGTCTTTTATTTTTTTGAGCCTTTTTGGACTATTTATGACTGTCATAAAATCTCTTTGATCTTAGACAAGTCACAGCCTCTCTCAACTTAGTTAACTTGCAACATAAGGATGGTCTTACCTGTTGGCTGTGAGAATAACACTTTGCAAAGCATCAAGTGAAACAGAAGTGGAAATAGCATCACAACTTGCTGCTTTCAAAGGAGTAGAGCACTTTTCCAAAGATGAGGTAGCACTATCCTAACTGTGTATTTCCAGATATGGCATATGATGAACCACATCTTTATGCATGCCTAGTTACTTTTACTTGCTTGAAATTTACGTCATAGATATGTCAAGAGAAGAACATATAAACACATATCTGAACCTGTATTTGTGAACCAGATTCTAGAACTTCCAGTGCTTTAACATTAATTTTCTGCCAATAGTAAAATTTTAACCAAGTGGTAAATATATGAGTTAGTACAATTCCATTACAGGTGTTTTGGGTGGAGTTTATAGGAAATAGCATCTGGAAAGAAGGTGAATATTTTCATTAACAGGACAGAGAACTCAGTTTGTTAATCAAAATATGAATAAGAAAAAGTATATAACAGCACCAATTATATTCATGATTTTGAGTTGCCAAGAGCAAAATCTCCATTCCATTGCTCCAAAGTATACTTAACCATTGTTAGGTTTCTTAGAAATGAATGTTTACCAATCACTAGGAAATGTGTTTATCAATAAATTGGTGAAAAATGATCATTGTGTCATATAAACAATGATAGCATACCTATGTTCTATATAAACAATTTATAGCTTACATATAGTCTATTACATTAGAGTAGCAGGGTCATCAGGATATGCAAAACCAATTTCATTAGGTTGTGCTGAAAGACTTAGAATGGCTTTCTGCCAAAATGTATCACATAAAGTTTAATCAGCATATTTGGTTAGATGAAGGATCATAATGCAGTGGTAATACTTTCAGGGCTTTGGTGTAGCTTTACAGAAATAAGAAAACACGGATTGTTAAGTATTAAATAAAACCACACCTCTATATCTAATTCTTTTAAAAATTTTATTTTATTATCATGCAATCTTTGTTTCTTTTTATTGAATTTATTGGGATAACACTGGTTAACAAAATTACATAGGTTTCAGGTGCACAATTCCACAGCACATCATATGTACACTGTATTGTGTATTCACCACCCTAAGTCAAGCATGTATCCATCATCCTTTATCCCTCCTATATCCTCCTCCACCTCCTCCACACCCTCTCTGCTAGGCAATCACCATGCCATCTTAACTAAGATATTAACTCTAAAAGAAGAGGGGAAAAAATATATTAACTCTTTGCTTTTCTTCCAGAGGAATGAATGAGTTTCTGACTTGTGTGATGGTAACAGGAAATCAAATATGTTCTGTAATGCTACTATATTTGTTGTAATAATGGGTCTAGACTTTCCCATTTCATTTCTTTCAGGTTGCTTTCAGCTATGTAATGTTTTCCGATCCCATGAAATGGAAATTGACCAGTGCTTGCTGGAGACCCTTCCCCTTGGCCAAAGGCAGCGGCTGGTGAAACGCATGCGCTGTGAACAAATCAAAGCCTACTATGAAAGAGAGAAGGCTTTTCAGAAGCAGGAAGGAGTCCTGAAAAAACTGAAGCATGGCAAGAACCAGAAAGTGCATTTTAACCTTGCTGACATGATTCAGGATGCAATTATCCACCATGATGACAAAGAAGGTACATGACATAAAAATGTTTTCTGATATGGTTTTCCTGTTGTTTGTTAGTTTGATGTTTTTTTGGGGGGAGATGAAGGGTAGAATTTCTTTTAAATAATAGGGGCTTTCTTTTAACTGAGATATTCAAGAAAAAAATGATCTCGTCTATGAACATAAACATTCCAAGTCTCCTAATAAACATTTCAAAAATGAAAAATTTTGGTAAAATTGTGGTATATGTTTTTAAAGAATTACCTACCTAAAAAGCAATGATTTCCTTGCAAATTGCTCATTCCAATTGTTAATTAAACTTTTAAAAATGAAATTGTTTCCTTTAAAGATGAGATTGTTCAGTAAAATGTATTATTATCTCATTCATGAATAGACATAGTCATATAGTCAGTTCCTCCCAGACACTCAGGATATTGGAGTCTATTGGTTTATCCCTTAAAATTGACTGGCTTGTAGTATCAAATGTTATTAAGAATGTTAATCCAAGTTTCCATTGTTTTTATAAAACTATTAAGCTTCTTATCTTTCATGTGTTTTTGTTTATTAATTTTTTTGTTTTTAGAATATAATTTCCAAAGTTCTTTTTTTTTTTTTAAATTAGTGTTTTTATTTTTGCTGTATAAATACCCTGAAGTGAGATTGCTGGACCATATGGCAGTGCTATTTTTAATTTTTTTCAAGAGAATTGATCTTAAATATAATAATATTACATGTAATAAACATTAATATTTCAAGAGAAAAAGGATTTTAAGTATAATAGTGCCAAAACTGTACTAACATAGTATGATATCAGAAAAGTTGTAGGAAATATTAAAACTCTGCAAATAACAGGATTACTTCTATTATATATTCTAAAATATTTTTTTCCTCTGACTCTATTTTTGTTCATCAGTTTATATTGTTCATTATGTTCCACAAATGAGTGAGATCACGTGATATTTATCTTTCTCTGACTGGCTTATTTCACTTAGCATGATGCTCTCCAGTTCCATCCATGCTGTTGCAAATGGTAGGAGTTCCTTCCTTTTTACAGCAGCGTAGTATTCCATTGTGTAGATGTATCACAGTTTTCTAATCCACTCATCTGCTGATGGGCACTTAGGCTGTTTCCAAATTCTTAGCTGTTGTAAATTGTGTAGCTATGAACATAGGGGTGCATATATCCTTTTTGATTGGTGTTTATGATTTCTTGGGATATATTTCTAGGAGTGGGATTATTGGGTCAAATGGGAGTTCCATTTTTAATATTTTGAGGAAACTCCATACTGTTCTCCACAGTGGCTGCACCAGTCTGCATTCCTACCAGCAGTGCACAGGGGTTCCTTTTTCTCTGCATCCTCCCCAGCACCTGTTGTTTGTAGATTTGTTGATAGCCATTCTGACAGGTGTAAGATGGTACCTCATTGCTGTTTTGATTTGCATCTCTCGGATGGTTAGTGACTTTGAGCAAGTTTTCATAAGTCTCTCGGCCTCGTTTATGTCCTCTTTCGAAAAGTATCTATTTAGGTCCTTTGCCCATTTTTTGATTGGGTTTTTTATCTTCCTTTTGTTAAATTGTGTGAGTTCCCTGCAAATTTGGGAGATTAAACCCTAATTGAATATAACATTGGCAAATCTGTTCTCCCATGCAGTGGGCTTTCTTATTGTTTTGTTGATGGTTTCTTTTGCTGTGCAGAAGCTTTTTATTTTAATTTAGTCCAATTTGTTTATTTTCCCTTTAGTTTCCCTTGCTCTAGGAGCTGTACTGGTGAAGATATTTCTATGACATATGTCTGATATTTTGCTGCCTATGGATTCTTCTAAGATTTTTATGGTTTTCTATCTTATGTTTAGTTCCTTTATCCATTTTGAGTTTATTTTTGTGTATGGTGTGAGTTGGTGATCTAGTTTCTTTTTTTTTTGCATGCATCTTTCCAGTTTTCCCAACACCATTTATTGAAGAGACTATCTTTTCTCCATTATATGCTCTTGCCTCCTTTGTCAAATATTAATTGAGCATAATGGGTTGGGTAGATTTCTGGGTTCTCTGTTCTGTTCCATTGGTCTATATGTCTGTTCTTATGCCAGTACCAGGCAATTTTGAGAACAGTGGCTTTGTAATATAGGTTGATATCTGGTATTGTGATCCCTCCAACTTTGTTCTTTCTTAGGATTGCTGCACTTATTCAGGGTCTTTTTTCATTCCAGATGAATTTTTGGAGAGTTTGTTCTAGGTCTGTGAAATATTCGATTGGTATCTTAATGGGGATTGTATTGAATCTATAGATTGCTTTGGGTAGTATGGACATGTAATGATGTTGATTCTACTAATCCGTGAACATGGTATGTTCTTCCATCTGTTTCTGTCTTCCTCTATCTCTTTTTTCAATGTCCTGTAGTTTTCCAAGTATAAGTGTTTTACCTCCTTAGTTAAGTTTATTCCTAGGTATCTTAATTTTTTTAGTGCAATGGTAAATGGGATTGTTTTTTTAGTTTCTCTTTCTGTGAGTTCATTTTTTGGTGTATAAAAAAGCCATATATTTCTGAGTGTTAATTTTGTATCCTGCTACATTATCGAATTCATTCATTAGTCTAGTAATTTTTTGGTGAAGTCTTTGTGGTTTTCTATGTACAGTATCATGTCATCTGCGAATAATGACAGTTTTACTTCTTCTTTTTCAGTTTGGACACCTTTTATTTCTTCTTTTCTGATAGCTATGGATAGCACTTCCATTACTATGTTGAACAGGAGTGGTGAACGTGGGCATCCCTGTCTTGTTCTGTTCTTAGGGGAAATGAGTTTAGTTTTTGCCCATTGAGTATGATGTTGGCTGTAGGTTTGTCATATATGGCCTTTATCATGTTGAGATATGCTCCCTGTATTCCAATTTTGCTAAGAGTTTTTATCAAAAATGGGTGTTGGATTTTGTCCAATGCTTTGTCTGCATCTATTGATATGATCATGTGATTTTTGTCTTTCAATTTGTTTATGTGATGTATCGCCTTTATTGATTTGTGAATATTGTATCAGCCTTGCATCCCTAGAATAAATCATACTTGATCATGGTGTGTGAACTTTTTAATATATTGCTGGATGAGATTTGCTAATATTTTGTTGAGGATTTTAGCATCTATGTTCATCAGGGATATTGGCCTGTAATTCTCTTTCTTTGTAGTGTCTTTATCTGGTTTTGGAATTAGGATAATGCTGGCCCCATAAAAAGAGTTTGGCAGTGTTTCTTCCTCTTGAATTTTCTGAAATAGTTTGAGGAATATAGGTGTTAGTTCTTTGAATGTTTGGAAAAACTCCCCTGTTAAGCTGTCCAGACCCAGGCTTTTGTTTGGTGGGAGTTTTATGATTACTGCTTCTATTTCATAAGTTGTTATTGGCCTATTCAGGTTTTTTGATTCTTCCTGATGCAGTTTTGGAAGATTGCATTTTTCTAGGAATTTTTCTATTTCATCCACATTGTCCAGTTTGTTGGGATATAGTTGTTCATAGTATTTTCTTACAATCCTTTGTATTTCTGTGGTGTCCATGGTTATTTTTCCACTTACATTTCTGATTTTATTTATTTGTGTCCTCTCTCTTTGTTTCTTGATAAGTCTGGCTAATGGTTTATCAATTTTGTTTAGCCTTTCAAAGAATCAGCTCTTGGTTTCATTGATTTTTTTGTATTTTTTTTTTTAGTCTCTATGTCATTTATTTCTGCTCTAATCTTTATTATTCCCTTCCTTATATTTACTCTGGGCTTTTCTTGTTGTTTTTGTTCTAGTTCTTTAAGTTGTAGGGTTAAATAGTTTATTGCTGATTTTTCTTGTTTTCTTAGGTATGCCTGCAGTGCTATCAACTTCCCTCTCAGGACTGTTTTTGCTGTGTCCCAGAGATTTGGGGTTGTTGTGTGTTCATTTTCATGTGTTTCCAGGAAGTTTTTTCTGTCTTGATCTCATTGATAAGCTATTCATTGTTTAATAACATGCTATTTAGCCTCCATCTGTTTGAATGTTTTTGGGTGTTTTTACTATAGTTGATTTCTAATTTCATTCCACTGTGATCTGAGAAGATTCTTGATATGATTTCAATCTTCTTGAACTTGTAGAGACTTGTTTTGTGTCCTAACATGTGGTTTATCTTTGTGAATGATCCATGTGCACTTGAGAAGATTGTATATTCTGCTGCGTTGGGGTGAAATGTTCTATAAATGTCTATTAAATCCATCTGATCCAGTGTGTCCTTTAAAGTCTCTGTTTCCTTGTTAAGTTTTTTTCTGGAATATCTGTCCAGTGAAGTCAGAGTGGTGGTCAAGTCCCCTACTATGACTGTGTTGTTGTCAATCTCTTCATTTAAGTCCTCTAGAAGTGTTTTTATATATTTAGGTGCACCTATATTGGGTGCATATATATTTACCAGGATTATATCCTCTTGTTGGATCGATCCCTTTAGTATTATGTAGTGATCTTTGTTGTCTCTTATGATGGCCTTCATTATAAAGTCTATTTTGTTGGATATGAGTACTGCTACTCCAGCTTTTTTTTCTTTGCCATTTGCATGGAAAATTTTTTTCTGTCTCTTCACTTTCCTCCTGTGTGTGTCTTTTTGTTTTGAGGTGGGTCTCTTGTAGACAGCATATAGTTGGGTCATGTTTTTGTATCCATTCAGCTACCCTACGCCTTTTGATTAGAGCATTTAATCCATTTACATTTAGGGTTATTATTGAGAGGTACTTATGTATAGCCATTTTAAGTCTGTATGGCTCAGTTTCTCTCTCTGTTTCTTCTTCTCAGCAATCTCTTACAGCAATCCCTTTAGCATTTCTTGTAATGCTGACTTGGTGGTGATGAGCTCCTTTAGCCTTTTTTTTTGTCTGGGAAGCTCTTTATTTGACTGTCTATTTTGAATGATAACCTTGCTGGATATAGTAATATTGGTCTGAGATCCTTGCTTTCTATTACCTTGAATACTTTATGCCATTCCTTTCTGGCCTGTAGAGTTTCTGATGAGAAATCAGGTGTCAGCCTTATGGGAACTCCTTTGTAGGTAACAGTTTTCTTTTCTCTTATTGCCTTTAAGATTCTCTCTTTGACATTTTAATTATGGTATATGTGGGTGTGGGTCTGTTTGAGTTCTTCTTGTTTGGGGTTCTCTGTGCCTCCTGAATTTGTGTGACTTTTTCCTTTACCAGGTTAGGGAAGTTTTCTGCCACTATTTCTTCAAACACCTTCTCTATTCCTTTCTCCCTTTCTGCCTCTTCTGACACTCCTGCTATTCTAATATTGTTACATTTCACATTGTTCCACATCTCCCTTAAGCTGTCCTCCTATTTTTTAAATTGTTGGGTTTTTTTGGTTCTCTGATTGAGTGATATTTTCAACTCTGTCTTCTAATTCACTAATTCGATCCTCAGCTTCCCCTAACCTGCTGTGTGTTCCTTCCAATGTGTTCTTTATTTGTGTTATGTCGTTCTTTATCTCAGACTGTTCTTTTTTCATAGTTACTATATCTTTTTTCTTACTATGGAACATTTTTATCATCATTACTCTGAACTCTGTTTCAGATAACTTTTTATCTCTGCTTCATTTATCTCTTCTTCTGAAGAATTCTCTAGTTCTTTCATCTGAGGTTTGTTACTTTGTCTCCTCATTTTGGTTGTCTGGGTTTGTGACTATGTTTTAAGTAGATCCTTTACACTTCTCAATCTCTAGTGCAGGACCTAATTTCCAAAGTTCTAATGTGTGAGAAACTTTTCAGCTGTAGGTATAAATATATAAGGCTTTTAGGAAGCAAATAGAAATTAATTTATCTTGGTTGGCCCTAAAACTAGTGGTTGAATTAATCCAAAACAGGCATGCAAAGAGCATAGCTCCACAATCCATTAACCACATTTCAAAGTCAACTCTCTGAAAACAGTTGTTTTGGGGTTTTGTTTTGGTAATTCATTTAGTAGCAAAACTCTTGCTGAGCTACTTATATTTTTTAACCTGTTCAATCTGGAAAATAATAAATTTAGTAAAATACATGGTTCTGAAACTTTCAAATAGGGATCACTGTTCTGTAACTAAGAAAACTGAGCACATTACATACAGTAATAGCTATAGTAAGAAGACTAAAGTCCTTTTCATGGTTTTGTGTGGGCTGGTTAGTCAAACTAGAATACTCTGGGAAGTTCTGAAAAAAAATTTAAAAATACAATGACAGTGGCAGAGAATCTCTGAGTGGGAAAATACCTACAGATCATCTAGTCCAGGGGTGGGGAACATCTGGCCCTTGGGTGTATAAGGCCTGCGTAATCATTTGGTCTTGCCCTGCCAAGGCATTAGGGGTGAGTTAATTATATATTTGACCAAATATAGCAGGCTAATTTTTAAGTTGCTAATATTGTATGGCCCTCGAATGATGTTATAAATATCCTTGGCAGAGAAAAGGTTCCTCACCCCTGATAGTCCAATGCTCTTATTTTGCACATGAAGGAATTGTCCCAGAGCCCTCTTACCACTCATTTTATCTTTCTCTTCTCACTTGAAACTTTTCATCGAATGGCCATCTGCTCTGTGAAGCTATCAGCACATGGAGGGGCTGGGACACTGTCAGTCAGGTTCAACACATCCTACTGCTCATCCCAGTACCTTCCAGTGGTATTAGAAAGGAAGATGTTTGTTCAAGGCCATGAGGCAGTAGTTATGGGACCAAATCTAGGTTAGAATGCAGGCAGATTGGAGCCTTAAATTGATTTAAAAGTAATAAAACAATAAAAACATTACTTGCAAATTTATAACATCTCTAGTGTAAAATATTTACAGGGCAAAATAATGCCTAAGTTAAGGCTAAAAAGAAATTAAAAGAGTAGAATAATAAATATAGAGACCAAGAAGAAACTATTATATATAAGTAATGCTATAATGCAGCAGTTCTCAACCTGTGGGTCGCGACCCCTTTGGAGGTCAAATGACCCTTTCACAGGGGTTGCCTAAGATCATCCTGCATATCAAGATATTTACATTATGATTCATAACAGTAGCAACATTACAGCTATGAAGTAGCAACGAAAATAATTTTATGGTGGGGTCACAACATGAGGAACTGTATTTGAAGGGCCAGGAGGTTGAGAACCACTGCTATAATGTTTCCCAAAATATTATAATATTTGGGAAAACAGTGAAGTCATGATTAACTTTGAGTTGGGTTTTATTGAAGAAATTACTTTATGTGTGTGTCTTTGTTTTTTGAATTGCAATGAAGAGAAACAATGGGACAGAAAGGGTCCACATTTTGTTTGGTGTAACCACCAACATAAAGTAATTCAAAATAATAGGGACGATAGGAAGCAGGAGAAAAACCACACACACACACACACACACACACACACACACACACTATACTTTGTACTCTTGCTAATTACTATACTAAATTCTTCTTATACACTATATTGTGTATTCTTTATGACAGAAGTAACACAAAATACTCTGAAGATTATTAGAAAAGAATGCCTCAGAAAGACAATTTATATAATTTTATTACTCCCAGGGTATAGTTTTATAAACTAATGAAAGCAAAATTGTGTTCAATAACTAAGGTCAACATTAGCATCAATGATGAAATAGTTGAATGACTTTTTTTAATTCTGCAAAAGAGTTTGAATTTCTAATCAATTATTAAAATTTTAAGTACATTATTGCAATGTAAATTAAAATGTTTGTCCAAAGAGAAGTCTTAGTTCTGGCTTCCATAAAAAGTACTATAGACTTGGTGGCTTAAGCAACAGACATTTATTTCTCCCAGTTCTGGAGATTGGACAGCCCAAGATCAACATGCCACCGGATTTGGTTCTTTTTCTTTTTTTTAATTTGGAATGCTTCATGAATTTGGATATCATCCTTGTGCAGGGGCCATGCTAATCTTCTCTGTATCCTTCCAATTTTACTATATGTGCCACTGAGGTGAGCACAAGGTTTGGTTCTTAACAGCACTTTTTCGACTTTGAACATGACTACCTTCTCGCTGAATCCCACATGGTGAAGAGAGAAAGCTCTGGTCTCTCTTTCTCTTCTTGTAAAGGTACTAATGTTATCATGGAGGTTCATCCTCATGATTTCATCCGACCCCAATTACCTCCCAAAGCCCCAACTTCTAATATCATCACATTGGGTTAGAACTTCAATATATCAGTTTGTGAAGGACAGATTCATAACAGATGGGATATTCATGTTGTACTTGAAACTGACCCACATGTGAAATAATAGTCACTTCTATTTCTTCTTTTGAGTCTTTTATCAACCTTGGGAACTCTCACATCAATGCAGATATATCTTCTGTATCAGAGGGAAAGTATTAATTTCTTGTAAATTTAAGAAATTAAATTTCATTGAAAATGTAAGCGATTTCTTTGGAGGCATTATAACCTGTCTTGCATATGTTTACTTCTCTAGAACTGTATTTAGGAAAAAGTTTACATTAAGTCATGGTAGTTATATTTTCATTTATCTTTAAGCTACTCAAATAGCTATAGGTACACATTTATATAATCGAGACAGTAAAATAATATTGCCACAGAACAAATCCTTTTCATTTAAGTAATTATTTAAAATTTTTTTTCAGATTGTGTATTTTTGTAAATTAAAAACAACAACTTACTTCTAATTACTTTTATTGGCTTACTGAGTATAAATAGTCACTATTTCAGAGGATGACATGATAAGGTTTATAGCATGTCATTTAGAAGCAATTCAGGATTTTTGTTTAACTTTATAAAAGTTGCATATTTGTAAGTGTAAATTTAGTATCTTTGATGCTTTATTGTTTGTTTTTTTTCTGGGAGATGACATTTTTGTGTATAATGTGTCATTTTAATATACTGCATGAATGTAAAATGTGTTCAATTTTTTTCTATCTTATGGGGAAATTTGTTCCATATTTTATTTTAGAGCTTTTAATTCAACTCCCTGTGAGTCATATCATGCAAAAGAAAAAGAGAGGGAGAAAGGCGCGCGTGAGAGAGAGAGAGCGAGAGAGAGAGAGAGAGAGAGAGAGAGAGAAGAGGAGAAGAGATGGAGACACTGACTGACTGGGAGAGTTAAAGAGACAGAAAGGAACTATATGTAGACAAATTTTAAATGGGAATGCAGTTTCTTCTGTTAGAAGTGCTATTCCCAAATATCAGTCATTTTCACTAATTAGTCCATATATGTTTATTAAAAGTATTACAAATGACAATGGAGTGACTTCATTATTCTTTTATTATCTAGCACTTTGGAGGCATACTCAGCCCTGTCTGTACTTCCAGCAGTCGCCAACCAGTGGTCTGTGGACCACGGGTGGTCCGTTAGGTCCGAAAGGTTGGCGACCGTTGCTAGTAGTCACTTAATTCCTCTGATAATCATATATTACTGCATGTGATAGGATATTCTCCCCATCATAAGAGTGAGAGTATTGAACCTTACAACTCATTACAGGTAATCTCTTTAGTCCACCTGCATTTGGAAACCATGATTTTGTCCACAACATCATACTGTCCCTCAAGTTAATGACTTTAAAAAAAAAAATCATTTTTATTGAGTCATGATTGACATGTAAACAGCTGTACACATTCACTGTGCACAGATTGATGAGTTTGGAGATAAGCATGCACTTGGGAAACCATCGCTAGAATCAAGGTCATAACTACCCATCACCTCGGAAAGGTTCCTTCTGCCCTTTTAATTTTTTAAAATTAAATTATTTTTTATTTGTGGAAACAGCATTTAACATGTCACTTTTCAAGCTGATTTCTGATGGGAAATGAACTAAAACATTGACTCCATAAGTTGATTTGCTTCCACGGCCACTTGGCTTTATTTCTTCGTCTTACCTAGTTGAGCTCGTTGCCCACTGTCAAGGGAGTTGCCAAAGGCAGGAGTTGATATTCTTTATGCTCTCATCTTTTCCCTACTCTTTCATTGATTAGCACCCCCCACCATCTCCCCCCATCTCTTTTTTGCAATTTAAAGGAATTTACTTGTTAACCAATTGTACTCCATAAGCGTCTACAGACAAGCAGCTGACCTTTTTAAATTAAATTCAAAATATTGTGGCAGTTAACTGGTTAAATTCTAGGCCATAGATTTTCTGAGGGACTGTTTCAACCACACAAAGAACTTGTAAGTGAGGCTATAGACCTGTGGTTATAGACCTATCAAACTTCATGTATATCTCCATTGTAACCTAATATTCTAAGTAGTCTCTTAGGAAAAAGGAAAATATCAAATTAGAGCAATGCTGGATTGTCTCCTTCTCCTACCTCTCAGAACTCTGGTCTCAGTTTCGTGGGAGGACTAGGGTCCCAGGCCCATGGTATAAGGCCCTGACCCTAACTCTCTTCTTTGTCTACCTATCCCCTCAGGAAAGCCCCACCTTTTCCCCTTGCATTCCCCTCCTCCCACTCCCGTGATTCCCAAATTGTATTCAGACTTTTCTCCTGAGTTCTAGACCCCACCTTTGTGATGGCCTTACATTTCTAACTTATCATGTTCAAAATTGAATATCTACCATCATCTCCTTCCACATCAAAATTCCCTTCTATTCTCTTTCAGTTAATATCACAGTCACTTCCCCAGACTTATAGCCCAGAAATCTTGATGTCATGTTGATTTAAGTGCACATTTGTAAAGTGTTGATGATTGTACCTCCTGGAATAATTTACAGGAAGTGTCAGCTGATTGTATATTACCGAGAATCCTCTAAGAAGATGCCTAGAATTCAGTATACTAAATATATATGGGATGATCTATTGTTAGGCTGAATGAAATTCTCCTCACTTAGAATTTCGTAAGTAAATCTTTAGGACCAAGTTTTCTCACCCCTACCCTCTCCCATCCTTGAACATGTAGCCACAGGTAAAAAAACAAATTTCACATATTCCTTAAGTATTTTATACATGAAGCACGAGACACTCCCTGTGAAACTCAGAGCTTGTGAATACTTAGCCCAGCCCATTCATTGCATTCATTGCATTCACTAGCTTGGCACAGAAGTTAAAATGCTGAAGTCGTTGGTTACCACAGAAATTTATTTGCTTATCTATCTCTTTATTTATATTTTATTATCTAGACTATAAATGAAAATGGAGTCAATTATATTTTTCCAGGGCTACTGTTTACTTAATGCTGCCTTTATGAGGATGGCCCAGCTGCTCTGGCACTGTTTTCCTAGTGTATCTGGTATAGATTTCTACTGCAGGCAGCCTCATTCTCTCTCCCTCACGTCCCCATAAGCAGCTGCACAAAGTGGCATTTAGGGAATGTGACAATCAATAAGGGATTTAAGCTGATGCCCCATAAAGACCGAAACCCAGCCTCTGCCACTCTTGAAACAGTGGTCAAAACAACCAGCTACCCAATCCTGGTTCCCCACATGCATTTAATTGTGAACATAATAGAGTGTGGTGTGTGTTAAGTTTTCTACAAGGGAAAATATTTCTAGACCACAAAACTAGGAGCACAATATACTTGACATTGGATATATGTAAACTGTCTCCGAAAGAGTTGGATTTAACAAATATCCATGTCTTGTGTATTAGATACCTGGGCTTGTGAAGGAAATGTAAAGCAGTATCCTGTGTTTAAGGAAGAAATAGGGGGAAAGAACATTCCCAGTGAAAAGACAGTAGTACACAGTGCACTGTTGTCTGCCTCGCCCATGTTCTAGAGCAGCACCACGCCTGAGCAGAGTGAGGGGAATGGCAGTTAATCAGAACCACCCCTATCATGTTAACTTCTCAGTTACACAGCAACAGAAATCCTTGAAGGTAAGCTGTAAATTAATCTGGTCCTTTGACTTGGCAGAAGAGGGAGAGGCTGTGGAAAGATGTAGTTCAGAGGAGATGTTTAATGGGGTAGACACAGGAACAAAAGGACCACTTCTAGATTTTTAGAGAAAAGCATGAGCTTTTCAGCTACAGACAATGTCCACATCAGAGATCTATTTGGAAAGCTAGGTGTGTATAGCTCATGTACATGCTGAATCCAGCAACCCTGGGCGGTTCTGAATGTTACAGAGCTAGGTTCTGTCAATTAATGATGCTGTCAATTAATAGGTAACAGCTGCTAGATAATTAAATGTTCCCATTTCAAAACCAGTCATAGAATCATAAAGCGTTGGAAATTAAGTGCATTTAAATTCTGAGGGATTCTGTATGAATTTAATGAGTGGCTTAATAGTTCACCAATACCAAATTAATATTCCTGAGAAGTATTAATTATTTTAACTGCCTGCTATTTAATCACAACTTTACCAAGGTCTGTGAGAGTAATTGAAAAGAGAGAGAGAGAGAAAGAGAGAGAGAGAGAGAGAGAGAGAGAGAGAGAGAGAGAGAGAGAGAGAGAGAGAGAATGTGCTTCAAGAGCCTTTCTAATCTCAATGGAATGACACACCATCTTTTAAAAAACAAACAGCCTGGCTGGCATGGTTCAGTGGTTAAGCATCAACCTAAGAACCAGGAGGTCATGGTTCCATTCCCAGTCAGGGCACATGCCTGGGTTACAGGCTTTATCACCAGTAGGGGGTGGGCTGGAGGCAGTCGGTCTATGATGTTTCTCTCATAGATGTTTCTAACTCTTTCCTTCTCTCTTTAAATCAATTTAAAAAATTTTAAAAAACAAAAAAAGTAGAAATTGATCAATATAAAAGAAATTGTAGCATGTCATTCATTCATTGGGGTGAAGTGTGGATGATACGAATCAGAAACTGCTCTGTGGGAATTTGTTAGAGTTTGGTAGGTAAAGAGAAAGGGACATTTGGATGTGAAAAGCAGGTAGAGCCCTGGAACTGAGGCCTAGAAAATCAGGTTTCTGATAGGAGAACATCAGGGTAGAAGCATCGCTGGGTGTCAACTGTCAGGGTTCTAACTCTCAGCTGGGGTACGAGTTCCATCCCTGCACTAATACTGATGAGCTGTGTGCCTGGACAGGGTGCTTTCTCTGCTGTACCTTCTTTTTTTAAAGTATATATTTTTATTTATTTCTGAGAGGAAGGGAGAGAGAGAAATAGAAATATCAGTGATGAGAGAGAATCATTGATTGGCTCATGCCCCTTACTGGGGATTGAGCCTGAAACCCAGGCATGTGCTCTGACCAGGAAATCGAACCCTGACTCCTGGTTCATAGGTTGACACTCAACCATTGAGCCACACCCACCAGGCTTTGTGTGCCTTCTTATCTTGCAAATAAGTTTGAGGTAGAGGCGAACCTCTCATAAGCAGCTGTGAGGATTAGTTAGATAATACATGCAAGGAACTTCTAATGGCATCTGTCACATATTGTTACATGCATAATAAATGTTAGCTACCCTTATGATTTGAAATGGAACTAAGGGATAGCATTGAAGCAGTAAAGAGTGGCTAACTAATAACTGTGACTGGCATGTGGTTCAAAGATGATCACAGTAGGATTTCATATGTGACACAAGCATAGGTATTTGACTGTTGGGGCAATCATATAAATTATAATGAAACTGAGGAGGAAAAGACTGAAGATAGGCATGTAAGTTCAGGGCATTACTGCCGGGAGTCGGTCCATCCTTGCTGTTTCAAAGGACCTGTCTCCGTGTCCTTCCTTCTTCGCCGACTCCGTCCACACCTTTGGGGACCCCTGGACCTGCTGGGGTTGGGCCCCGGCACATTACTATAACCATAGGTGAGGAGAAACAGAAATTGGATGGTTCCTTTGGAAATGGATTGAAAAGGAAAAATTCCCATTATTAATATAAAAAATTCACAGCATTTTAAAAATTTGTTCTCTTCTGCTAGGACAGTGATGGTGAACCTTTTGAGCTCGGCGTGTCAGCATTTTGAAAAACCCTAACTTTGGTGCCGTGTCACATATAGAAATTTTTTGATATTTGCAACCATAGTAAAACAAAGACTTATATTTTTGATATTTATTTTATATATTTAAATGCCATTTAACAAAGAAAAATCAACCAAAAAAATGAGTTCGCGTGTAACCTCTGATGCGCGTGTCATAGGTTCGCCATCACTATGCTAGGACAATGTGTGAATATATATATATATATATACTAGAGGGGCCTGGTGCATGAAATTTGTGCACTGGGGTGGTGTGTCCCTCAGCCCAGCCTGCACCCTCTCCAATCTGGGACCCCTCGAAGATATTGGACCTCCAGTTTAGGGGATCGGGCCTGAACTGGCAGTCGGACATCCCTCTCACAATCCGGGACCACTGGCTCCCAACCGCTCACCTGCCTGCCTTCCTGATTGCCCCTAATCGCTTCTGTCTGCCAGCCTAATCACCCCCTAACCACTCCCCTGCCAGCCTGATTGACGCCTAACTGCTCCCCTGTTGCCTGATTGCCCCCAACTGCCCTCCCCTGCTGGCCTGGTCACCCCTAACTGCCCTCCCTGCCGGCCTGGTCGCCCTCCAACTGCCCTCCCCTGCAGGCCTGGCCACCCCTAACTGCCTTTCCATGTCAGCCTGGTCGCCCACAACTGTCCTCCCCTGCCAGCCATCTTGTGGTGGCCATCTTATGACCACATGGGGGCAGCCATCTTTGACTACATGGGAGTGGCCATCTTGTGCGAGGGTGTGATGGTAAATTTGCATATTACCTCTGTATTATATAGGATATATACAGTATATATGTACACACACACACACATATGTAATGTGGCCCCCACTTATTCATGGTTTTACTTTTCATGGTGCAATTATGGAGGTCAACCACAGTCTGAAAATATTAAATGGAAAATTCAAGAAATAAACAATTCATAAGTTTTATATTTTATGCCATCCTGAGTAGTGTGATCAAATCTTACACAGTCCCTTTTCCTCCCACCTTGGATGTGAGTCATCCCTTTGTCCAACGTACCCACACATTAGCACTTAGTAGCTGTCTCAGTTATCAGATCAGCTGGTCACAATATGGCAGTGATTGTGTTCAGGTAAACCTCTTTTTACTTGATAATGGCCCTAAACTAAGAGTAGGGATGCTGGCAAGTCCAATATGGCAAAGAGAGACTGTAAAGTGCTTCCTGTAAGTGAAAAGGTGTAGTTTCAACCTAATAAGGAAAGAAAAAACATGTTATTCTGGAGTTGCTAAGCTTTATGGTAAGAACAAATCTGCTACCTGTGAAATTGTGAAGAAGGAGAAACAAACTCATGCTACTTTTGCTGTCACACCTCAAACTGCAAGTTGAGGCCACAGTGCATAACAAGTGCTTAGTTAAGATGAAAAAGGCATTACATTTGTGAGTGGAAGACAAGAACAGAAAACATGTTCTGATTGACAATGTGTTGTGCCAGAGAGCATTGAGCCTATGTGAAGACTTCATTCAGCAAGAGATCCCCTGAAACGAGTGCCCCAACTCACAGAACATTTATTACAGTACATTGTTATAACTGTCCTATGTTATTATCAGTTGTTGTTGATATCTTACTGTGCCTAATTTATAAATTAGACTTTATCATAGGTATTTATGTATAGCAAAAAAACATAGTATATATAGGATTTAGTATTGTTTGTGGTTTGAGGCATCCACTGAGCATCTTGGAATGTATCTCCTACACATAAGGGGGGGACTGCTGTATATACATACACATATATGTGCATATATATATATATATATATATATATATATATATGCCACGTATATATAAATATTAGAGGCCTGGTGCACAAATTCGTGCATGGGTGGGGTCCTTCAGGGTGGCCTGTGGAGATCAGGCTGAAACCAGCAGTCCAACACTGCCTGCCACTCCTGTCTGCCTCTCCTGCTCATCCCAGCCCTGCTGCGCCTGCCCACTCATTCTCAATCGGGTGAGGCTCATGCGAGCCCTGCTCTGGCGCCCGCCTTGAGGGAGGTGGGGGAAGCCGGAATGTGATTGGCCCTCCAGGCAGCTGGTGGGACGCCCTTGCCGGACCAGGATCCAGATCTGTCCTGCTGAAATTTGCGCACGTTGTCGGGATCCACCTGGTGGCCACTTTTATACCATTTCTTCCTTGTAGAGCATCTCGGGAGGGGAAGCAGTAGCAGTGCTTTAGGCCAACTTCCAGGAGGCCTGCAGTGTTGTTAGGATTGTGTCAGAGGCGCCGGTCCTCCCGTGCCTGGCCTGTTCTCTGGAGATTGGACCTGCAGGACTACTGAAGGAGTGAGTGGCTGCTGCCAGGCTGGTGGGCTGCCAGAACAGGTTGGTCAGCTGAGCAGTGCTCCCATGGAGTGCACTGACCACCAGGGGGCAGCTCCTACGTTGAGTATCTGCCCCCTGGTGGTCAGTACGCGTCATAGTGACAGGTTGACCAGTAGTTCGATTGCTTAGGCTTTTATATATATATAGATGTGCCAGTCATTTCTCTAAACATTTTATATGCATTTTAAAATTTAATCTCCAAAATGATCCTATGAGGTACTTACTGAATTAAATAGTGTTTCCCCCCAACATTACTATCCACCGGAACCTATGCATATGACCTTATTTGGAAACTAGAGGCCCGTTGCACCAAGATTTGCCCAATAGACCTTCCTTCCCCTGGCTGCTGGCACCGATTTTCTTCTGGCACCCGGGACCCAGGCCTTTGGTTTGGCTGCAGGCTTGGCTTCTCTGCTCCGGCCACAGCAGCAAGGCTTCGGTGCGCAGACAGCATGGTTGGGTGGGTTAATGGGACATCTTTCTGTCTGTGGCTGGATTATATTTGGAGTGAACTGTTAAGGGAAGATTTCCAGCACCATAATGCTTAAACATGAGGATGAGCCTGCAGGGAAGAGAGAAGGCTGGGTAGAATTTGGTCAAGTCAAGTCAGTGAGTACGTACTGGGCTATTGTGAACACTCATTAACACTGTCCTCTTAAATCTAAACTAACTTAGAGGTTAGTATAAGTGCTTGGAATTAATTATTGACTGAAGGGTAAATTATTTTTCCTGATGCTCTTGTAAATGAAAAGTCAGGACATTTTTTAAATCGTTGAAAGCAGTATTTATTTACTTCAGCCTCCTCATCTTCAGCATGCCATTCTATTTCTCTTAGTTTTTACAAATAAATTGTAATAGCACCTAGTGAGTGGTGACATGAGCATATCAACGTTCGACACATTTCATTCATTCGTTCACTCAAAATTAAGGACTCACTCTTTTAAGCATGCCAAGAGGTAGGCTAAGTATTGGGGATATCACGAGAAATAGAGCCTGATATCTGCAACCTGGTAGAAGGAGAGGCAGCCCAGCGAAGAAAGGCCTTCAGTATTTAATGTCTGTAGCAGAAGGTAGATGGGTGGCCAGGGCAGTGCAGTTGGAGTGGAGTGGGACGTGAAAGGGACAAAGGAAATGGATCTCTTGTCTCTTCTATGTCAGGAAACTGAAGCTACAGTTTGTCAAAGGCCTGACTTCCTGCAAGAGTGTAATATTTCAGAACTGCAAGTAATTGGATCTGATTGGGGTTGAGGAGGTCAACATCATTCTGCAGAGACCTTGAGTGCTATGTAGAGAGCTTTGCAGTTTGAGTGTAAGAGAGAGAGGATGTGTTTTTACCAAAATGTGTTAGTTGTCCATGAGCATTGTAGGTTTTGTGAATCTCCAGATTCCCAGTGTGGATGCTGCTACCTCCTTCCTCCCCACAGATAATGATCTAGGCCTTTTTCAGGTTGTCCAAAGGAATGGCAACATAGGGGCAAGAACATAAAATATTAACTAATCTTTTAGGTGTCATTCCTTACATTTTTAAATCTTTCATTACATTAATATAAGAAAATGAATGGAGGAGAAACATTCGATTAAAAAGCACATTTTTTTCTCTCTTTTTAAAAAATTTTAACCCATTAGTTTTCATATTTTAGGGAAGAGGAAGGCAGATGGGGTTTCTGGTATGTTCAATGAAATGTCTCATGGTTGTACAGTTTCACTTCTCTATGTCAATTTCTTGCCCCCTATGATGTTATTTCTTAGACGTGTTTTCTTTTGACTGAGGTGAATGTCTATAAGAATTAATGGCACAACATGAAATCTGTAATTTCTACTCCACACAATTTCAGTTTGATTAAATTGAAACTGAAAAAAAACAAACATTTGAGTTCACTGAATTAATGCTGCAGCTAAGTGCTCTGATCCATCAAATTTTAGACAGTATTGCTGCTGGTGTAAACCAAGAGTTTTCTGATTCATTGTGCTCAGGGCAGTCTAAGAAAAAAAGAGAAAAAAATGAGTTGTAATTTTTATGGGAAATAGGCACAATCTGTCAGAGTCCCAGATTGCTGCTTAGTGCACCAGGGCAGTCGCACAACAATCTGTAGATCATATATGCCTTTGACAGTATGACTGTAATACACGCCAAAGTAAAACATTTTACAGGGAAACGTGGATTTGTCATTTGTAAGATCAGAGAAGTCATTTACTGCTTGCACTAATAGAACGGAGTTCAGAGTTTTTTTTCTGAGGTTTTTCAATACACAGAAAATGTCTAGGAAAGAGAATTTTACAAATTCTGCTTTATAAAGTAGCATATTGGCAATGAGGTTCCAATTTACCCAGTAAATCGACTCCCTCTAACCATCTCAAGATCATCATTCTTCCAGTTGCCCCCTTCATTATCCATAGCACAGGGTCATTTCCATGGATGAGAAATGCTGCAATATCTTTAAAAGTAAAAGGAAAAGTAAACTCCTTTTCATTTCATAAAACAGCTCCTCAGAACAAGTTGTTTATACTCACTGTGTCCTAATTCTCACCTCCATTGTCTCTGAAAACACTCCTATTATCAATGGGTTTTTTTTTCCCATTGATACCACCAAACCTGCTACCTTCTCTTACCCTCATCAAGGATCTCCTTGTTGCCAAGTTCTCAGATATTTCTTCATCCCCATCACAGGCAACTAAAAGCACACATGACACCCTTGATCATGTCTCCCTCCTCAGTTTGACTTTCGTCTCTTGACTTCTGGACCTGTTCTCTCTCCTTGTTTTATATCTAACTCACTGGTCCCTCCTTTTCAGTCTTCTTTGCAGGATGCTCCTCAACTTTTCAAACTTTGAACACCATAATATCCCAAGAATTTAGAGCTCTTCTATATCTATCTTCCCTCTCTAGATATTACCTCCCATGACACGTGTATACTACAAACCCTAATTTTTATTCCTAGCCAAGAACTTTTCCCTGCATGTAAGAGTTCTCTACAGCATGTCCTGTGCCATCATATACTTGATTGTCCCAGACAAGACAATCTTCTCCTCCATCTTTCCAACTCAGTGAATGACTCCCTTCTACCAGTTATTCATATCAAACATTTTGGAGTCTTTCTTGACTCCTTTATGTCTCTCTCACACTCTCGTTTGATCCTTGAATATATTCTATTGGCTCTACCTCCTAGTCTTCATAATCTGACCATCTCTCACCAGTGCTGTGGCACTCTTGTCTAAGCCATCACCATCTCTTGCCTGTTTAGTGGAAGTAGTCTCCTGCAACATCACCCCGCTCCTAACCTTACCCTCTACATCATTTTGGCTCACTGGGATGGTATCTGAAGCCCTAGTCACGGACACTGAGATCCTACGACATCTGCCCCCCCTCCTGCCCTACTCCAGCCAATTATCTGATCTTACTTACTCCCATGCTCCTTCTCAGATGCTCTTCCTGAGCCCCTCCAGCTTTCTTACCTTTTCTCAAAAACGCTTCCCCTTCTCTTGTCTCACAGTCTTTTGACATTTTATCTGTATTCTGCAGGGATCATTCATTTACCTCTTTCTGTTCCAATGTCACATAACTAGAGGGGCTTTCTCTGATCCTCCTGCATGAGGGTCATAAGAGATTTCTAAAACTATGCAGCTGCTTTTGTTTCTCTCTCTTTGAGTTTTGAATAGAATAGTAGGAAGGTAGTTAGGCATTTGTCTTCAGAGACTTATTCTTCCTACAACTTAGTTGTCATTCATGGCCCTCCATAATTTTAATATTCCAAAATTATTTTGTCTCTATTTTTTGCATCATAGACAAGGATATCAGGAGAGCAGTATTGCCGTCACTTGGTTGTTGATTGGAAATTCAGATTCCTGGGCCATACCCCATACCTGCTGAATCAGAAACTCTGGGAGTGAGCCTGGGAATCTGGGCTCTAACAATCTCTCCAGGTGATTCTGATACATGCTGGGGATTTAGTTCGATTCTAATGGTTCTCTGGTTCTTACCCAGGCATGTTTGTTACATTCTTTAGTTCATTTAGTTCATTTGAGACATTGCCCTGTCTCAAATGTCACAATCATCCCTGTGAACATGATGAATTTGGTCTGATAGAAATGTTGCCATGCTTTGACTATAAAAGCTGGCTTCCTGTCCTCTGTGTTTCCTCACTCCATTTCTTATCCTTATCTTCATCTCAAAATGTCTATAGACTATTCATCTCTCAAGCCTGAATTAAATAGTTTGTCCTTCAGGAATCTTCCCTGATTTCCTAAACTGAAAGAAGAATACTTCTCCTCTGTACTCTCATAGGAATTTTACTCATGGATCTATCCTTTATTCATATCTGCCTTTGAATATAATTCGTAATACAAATGTCTTATCTTTCCTACATTGTACAACTCGGGATAGGATTATGTCTTCAGTTACTTTCTGTCCTAAGCAGAGTTGCTGGTTTGTGGTAAACTCATAGTAGAAACTTCCTTTCCCTTCTTCCTCCTTGCACTGTAGTAGCCCCTGAATATAAGAAACACAGATCATTCTGATATATTTAGCAACGTGTGCACATATGAAAAAAGGAAATACCCGTACATCATAATCCATGACCAAACTCTCACAGGAAGCATCTACAAGCAAGAAATGTGTCTGATAAATGAGCTGCGTCATGCAGAATTGGTGCATGATTTAGAAGCCATAATTACAGCTCACTCCAGCTGAGTGGTTCTAGAAGCCATTTTCAAATACCCTGGGACAACATAGATTTTATAATTGCCTTGATTTCCTTCTCATTTTAAACTAATTCTATAAGAAAACAAGATTACCTTCTTGATTTAATAAAATGAAGATCACAAACACAGTTTTATGTTTAATTTGAATTTTAGGAAGATAGGGCTTAAAGTTAAACCTGAGAATTTAGGGGCTTTGAGTTTATGCTCTGAATTTCCTTTCAAGTTGGGAAAATGACAGGGAGTAACATGCTTTATGCTTTTGGAAACTCTGGAGAAGTTAAGATGGATTGCCTTCTTCCAAAACACAGGAAGGGTGTGAACTGGATGACAACCAGGTACAATTTGTGGAGGATTTTCTTTTCTTTTTTTTACCTTGTGAGATAGTCTTAAGCAGGAAAGGTGTTTTATTCTTCTGCTTGAGCTGCCATAACACAATGCTTTAACAGAAATTAATTTTCTCATAGTCTGGAGACCAGAAGCCCCACATCAAGGTTCCAGCAAAATAGGTTTCTGGTGAGGCCTCTTTCTGGCTTGCAGACAGCTACCATCTCTCATGTCCTCTACACCAGAGCTCTCTGAAGTCTCTTCTTATAAGGATACCAGCCCTTGGCGGCGGAGGGCGTGGTTGGCGTTTTCAATCGGGAGGGAGTCGCAGACTCTGAGCTTCAGATCCGGGCGAGTCTTTAGGGACCCAGACTCAAACGGGAGAAGCGGGACTGTCTGGGTTCAGTCAGAGCGAGTGCAGCTTTCTCTCCGAGGTTTGCAGCGGTTGCTGGGACTCTGAGAGGCAGAGCCCCTGGGGACAGGACTGAGAGCCTCCATAACTGCTCTCTCAGGCCCACCCTGTTGATCCTGTGCGGCCCGCCCTGCCCAAGCCCTGCACAGAGCCATTTGCCAGATAGCCTCAGGCAAAGGCTAGATTAGCACCTCCCTAGAGGACAGAAGTTCTCTCACTGCAGGCACAGCTGATTCTCACAGCCACTTGGCCTGGAGGTCAAACCCTCCCTGGTATTAGCTACAACAATCAAGGCTTAACTACAAGACTGCGCACAAAGACCACTAGGGGGTGCACCAAGAAAGCATAACAAAATGCGGAGACAAAGAAACAGGACAAAATTGTCAATGGAAGATATAGAGTTCAGAACCACACTTTTAAGGTCTCTCAAGAACTGTTTAGAAGCCGCCGATAAACTTAATGAGATCTACAAGAAAACTAATGAGACCCTCGATGTTATATTGGGGAACCAACTAGAAATTAAGCATACATGGACTGAAATAACGAATATTATACAGACTCCCGACAGCAGATCAGAGGAGCGCAAGAATCAAGTCAATGATTTGAAATGCGAGGAAGCAAAAAACACCCAACCGGAGGGGCGGAATGAAAAAAGAACCCAAAAATGCGAGGATAGTGTAAGGAGCCTCTGGGACAACTTCAAGCGTACTAACATCAGAATTATAGGGGTGCCAGAAGATGAGAGAGACCAAGATATTGAAAAACTATTTGAAGAAATAATGACAGAAAACTTCCCCCACCTGGTGAAAGAAATGGACTTACAGGTCCAAGAAGCGGGGAGAACCCCAAACAAAAGGAATCCAAAGAGGACCACACCAAGACACATCATAATTAAAATGCCAAGAGCAAAAGACAAAGAGAGAATCTTAAAAGCAGCAAGAGAAACTCAGTTACCTACAAGGGAATACCCATACGACTGTCAGCTGATTTCTCAACAGAAACTTTGCAGGCCAGAAGGGAGTGGCAAGAAATATTCAAAGTGATGAATACCAAGAACCTACAACCAAGATTACTTTATCCAGCAAAGCTATCATTCAGAATTGAAGGTCAGATAAAGAGCTTCACAGATAAGGAAAAGCTAAAGGAGTTCATCACCACCAAACCAGGATTATATGAAATGCTGAAAGGTATCCTTTAAGAAGAGGAAGAGGAAGAAAAAGGTAAAGATACAAATTATGAACAACAAATATGCATCTATCAACAAGTGAATCTAAGAATCAAGTGAATAAATAATGTGATGAACAGAATGAACTGGTGATTATAATAGAATCAGGGACATAGAAAGGGAATGGACTGATTATTCTTGGGGGGGAAAGGGGTGTGGGAGATGCGGGAAGAGACTGGACAAAAATGGTGCACCTATGGATGAGGACAGTGGGTGGGGAGTGAGGGCGGAAGGTGGGGCAGGAACTGGGAGGAGGGGAGTTATGGGGGGAAAAAAGAGGAACAAATGTAATAATCTGAACAATAAAGATTTAATTAAAAAAAAAAAGGATACCAGCCCTATTGGATTGGGGTCCCACTCTTATGACCTTCCTTAACCTTTATCACCTCCTAAAAAGGTCCTATCTCCAAATATAGTCACATTGAGCATTAGGACTTTTGCAGGTGAATTTTGGGATTACACAATCCAGTCCATAACAGGTGTATTTTGGTGGATTTCTCATTTCAAGGAGCCTATGTTAGGTTGGGTTCACAGCAAAGCAGATACCAAAATAAGATTAATTGTGCCAGAATTTTTTGGGGAAACGCCTGCAAAAGAAAAAGGGGAAAGACCCAGAGAAGCCTGGGAGAGCCTTCAGAACCCAAGGCTGGTGTGACAGCAGTTGTCTTAGTTTGCTAAGGCTGCCATAACAAACTACCACAGGCTTGGTGGCTCAACAGAGATTTATTTTCTCACAATTCTGAAGGCTAGAAATTCAAGACCAAGATGTCAGCACGTTTGCTTTCTTCTGAGGCCTTTCTCTTTGGCTTGCAGATGATCCCTTTCTGTGTTTTCACACAGTCACCCTTCCTTCCATGTGAATCTGTGTTCTAATCCCTTCCTCTTAGAAGGGCATCAGTTTGATTAGATTCGGCCCAGCCTAATGGCCTCATTTGACCTTAATTATTTGTTTAAAGATCCTACCTGGAGAAATAGAAACTAGAAGATACTCTTTGTTTCATTAAGTTGGGAGAGTAAACAAAAACCTCTGTGGGAGGGAAAAAAAATAAAAATTTTTCTAAAGAATAGACAAGTGCACTGACCATCAGGGGAAAGACGCTCAATGCAGGAGCTGCCCCCTGGTGGTCAGTGCACCAGAAGCTGGGTTCATGGCTGGTGAGGAAGAGCCTCTTCCACCTCCGTGGCAGTGCTAAGACTGTCCAACTGACGTCTTAGGCCCGCTCCCAACAGGGCACGGGCCAAAGCTGTCAGTCGGACGTCCCTTAAGGGCTCCTGGACTGCAAGAGGGTGCAGGGGGGCTGAGGGACCCCCCCCAAGTGCACAAATTTTGTGCACCAGGCCTCTAGTCATTCTATAAAATTCCATATGCATTTTCGCTTTTGTATGTGAGAGGCTTTATCTTAAAGCCGTCTTCCAGTTTTGACTTGTAATTTCTGGTTGGACTGACTGATGGAACATCCATTTCTTCATCTTCTCTCTGGTATAATCTGGCAGTTCTATCACTGGACTCAACTGCTGTACTATTTATATTTCCTCTGTTGCTACATCTTGTTGCTTCCCTGTTGTCATCTCAGTCTCTTAATCCTGTAGGGATGTCACTTGTGTGTGTCCTTTTAACTCTTTAATCCCTTAATCTTCTATAGTTGCCTATCTTCACTGTCAGCTGTACTCTAGACTGTAGCTTCCAATGTATTAAATATTTCAAAGTTGCTATGTCTTTTTGTCCAATACAAATAAAAGTATTATCTTCTTCTTAGTTTGAAGCTTAAATTTTTTTTTATTACACATATATAATCTCTAGAGACATTTTATTACAAACCCCTTTTTTATAACCTTGGGTATGTGATAATCTAAGAATCTTTGATGACTTGAAAACACAAGGTTCTACTTTAGTACAAAAATGAAACTTTTCATAACCTTAGGAGCTAAGGATTAAATATATCAGACAAAAATTTGAAGCAATGATGAGCACTATATGTGTCAGGCAGAAATACTGAAATATTTTTAAGCAATGATTGTAAAATGATGTCTGTTAGAAGTGAATATATGATAGAGAATCTAAGAAAAATGAGATAGGATTACTTAACAAATGAGACTGAATAATGGGCTAATTTTGGGGGAAAATAAATCAATTTGTAGTAATGATTTTTTATTGAGTTGATGTAGGGAAAGGGCAACAGGTTGTATCAGATTTTCTTACAGATATTTTTTTAAAGTACACATTCCCTCTACCTGTGGACTTCTGTGAGTTCCTCTGGGTGGTATGGTCCCAATATGCTGCTGCATAGCCATGGAAGTGATGAGAGTGCTACGGGGCAGGAGGGGCATTGAAATCACAGGGAGTTTTATTTCATGCCATTAATCAGGTGGTAGCTGGATCAATAAATTTAATGTAAAATGCATTTAAATATAGTTAAGTGTTTAACCAATTTCATAAGATCCAAGTTTTCCTAAAATAGGATAAATGATATTTAATGACTAAATTCTTATCTTAAAGTTGGCAGTGAATCTCTCAGATTTACAGATTTACCTAATACTTTGTCTCCAGTACTATTTTGGGTAACACAACATCATTGTGACCAAATGTCAAGTCATTCCACTTCTGTGTTTACCATATTAATATTTGTAATATGCCATGCTCCTGAAAAGATAGAAACATTTTCTTGGAAATTTTTCTGTTTTTAAAAAACAAAACACCATTTAACAGGTAAATCATAGTCCCAAAGGACACATTCCTGAAAAGGTTGTCTCAGTTCAGGTATATTAGTTCTTCACATAGCTAAGGATTAATGCTGCAATCACTACTACACTATAATGCAACCAAGCATTTTATATGTCTTGACTCACCATTCTCATTTGTTTGAAAAATTATAATTCTTTTTTAATTGTAAATTCTGAATAGTTTAACATGGCAAGATAGTAAGTAATGTATTATTTACACAGGATTTTAATTTTGCTTTTATAATATCTAAATTAGAGTCAATTTTTAATGTTTACAACATCTAGATGTGCAAAATATTGACATAGTTCTGTTTTCTACACATCTCTATATATAAAAGGCTAATATGCTAAGTGTCCCTCTGACCATCAGACCGGTCGCTATGACACACACAGGCCACCAGGGGCCAGACACTCAATGCAGGAGCTGCCATGATGCACACTGGCCATTTACAAAGAAACAGCACTGCGGACTTGGTGCTGACAAAGCAACACTCGGCTTCCCACAAGTGGGATACAGGCCCCGCTACCACCCCAGAGCGACAGCCCACCAAATTGCTGCCAATGCTACCGAGACCCCATGGCACAAAATGTGGCCCACAGCCCAGCCCAGCTCAGAAATGGTCACTGTGGGCACTGGATAATGATGTCACATAGCAACACCCAGCTTCCTCTCCCTAGCGACTAGCCTCCCTGCAGTTTCTTCAGCCCAGGAACACTACTTGCTTTCTAGCTATGTGCAAACATTTTACACTTTAACTAAATGTTTGTGAAGCATTTTCTCGTGCCTCATCTCATTTGATCCTCACAGAAGTCCTGGAGTAGGTAGATAGGAGACTTGGTAGAATCCTATTTTCTTTTCATTAGTCGGAAAATGGAGATCTAGAAAGTTTAGAAACTTGACCCAACTGAAAAGAAGTAAGAAATAGTGGAACTTGAAAATGACTTCAGGTTTTCTCACTGCGCAGAATATAGTCAAACACTGCTACAGTTAAATATTTTACCCTTTGTTCTCCCTGTGTGATCTACAATAATAATCTGCTTCGTGTTGATGACAATTACCTGAAAGAGAAGTTGGGGTGCTTCACTGGGCTGGAAAAAGTTTAGCTAAATTAGAAAGCAGGTCTAATTAAGCAAGTTTATTCTATATCTATAAAAGACTAAGTTGACTCACACATGCGTGATACATATAAAGCTCTCGCTGGTGCCAAACGCACGTATATGTTTCGATCTGTCATTGTCGACTGTGAATTTGGTTGACACTTCCATTATAGAGAAAGGGCAAATAGCAATATTAAAATATTTCTTCTAATTAATTCCTTTCAATGTGCACAAATCTGTGCACTGGGACACTAGTTTTCAGATAACTGTTGAGCAGTAATCTAAGAAAGTGTGAGACACAGGGTAGTAGTGTTTTGACTCTACTTCATTTATTCATTGCAGAAAAGTCCTACTTCATATTGTCTGCCAATCTTTTGCCTATTAGATTTACATTATTTTAAGTAACGAGGTAAACCAGAAAACCAGTGTGGTCTGATTTTGTAGTATAGAAAAACAGAGAGGGAGAAGGGGAGGAGGGGAGGAGAGACACAGAGTGCAGATCATTTGGTCATTGTGGTTATTGTTTCTTTTAAAATAAGGATTTATTTCATTGAGTCCAAAGATATGGAGGACGTACTTACTCAGTAATTTTTGCCACTTGCTTAATCATTACAGTTTCTAGTCAAGCCTATCTTTTGTATGTTTGTTTGCTTGCTTGAAGCAAGGTGACTTTTGCAGTCCACACTATTATCTGGTTTCCTATTTAATAAACAGAAATAGACTAGAAAAGGAGCTGAGACTATTATCACTCACGTTTCTGAACTTTTAGGGACGCACGCTCCACATGGGACAGGGCCTTGCTTGAGAGGTAGACTAGGTGACGACACAAGAAGTGCCACTTTTAGGACACGTGCAGGTTTATTTTTAGTGTTTCTAAATTCATTGAAAGGCACCCCTTCCAATTACAATATATTGACATATCCCTGAAGCCTGACTCATTTTACCTTTGCCTCTGACTTTTTTTGACCTTCTCTTCAAATTTAATCATGAATTTTTAAACAAAGAACATGAGGAATCATATATAAAAGCTCAGTATAGATTGAAGCTAAACCAGACTTGGGCACTAGGAAATGATTTCTTTATATTCTATAAAGAATGACATCCATCATGCATGCCTTATCTTTCCTTGATTTTTCATGAAACAGAAATTTCCTCATCACCTCTGTGACTGAGGTATTTGATATTCATTAGCAAAACTTGGTGTGCATAATACTGGATTTAAAAAAATGCTTAAGAAATAATTTGAGATTTTCTTACTTAAATTATTCAACATGCAAGAATGTTAAATAATGTTGATTTTGCATTTGTAGGGTGTTGTTTTTTTTTTCCATGTGAAGACCTAACTAATAGAATTTTTGGCAGCTTCTATGGTCATGAGCAGTCTGGGATGGGGAGGGCTCACCTGATTTTGTTGAATGCCGAGGCCTCTGGCAAGTATTAATATTGGAATGGATAATTTTCTGAAAGGCAGCATTTATTATCTGTCTGCCTTAATGTGTCACGAGGTACATATTTTTCTACATGGGCCTCTCAGGGACAACAGTTATAAATGCTTAATGGAGCATTGGTCCGAGTATAAAAGAGAAAAATGTACTGATTTGATGAGACTCAAAAGGAAAGGGAGTTGTTGAAATGGAAACTTGGAAATATTGGGTCAAGTAAAACTAAGCATGCCTGTGTGTTTTTAAAATATGCTTTTATTGATTTTACTGTATTTTTAATTTCTCTTTATTGTTGAAAGTATTACAGATGTCTCCTCTTTCTTCCCCAGCCCCCATTGACCCCTTCTACCCCCCACCCCCCAGGCTTCACCACACTATTGTCTGTGTCCATGAGTTATGTAAATATGCATATAAGTTCTTTGGTTGATCTCTTCCCACCCACTCATCTACCCCTCCTACCTTCCCTCTGAGATTCAACAGTCTGTTCCATGCATGTTTCTATGTCTCTGGTTCTATTTTGTTTATCAGTTCATTTTGTTCTTTGGATTCCACATATGAGTGAGATTATATGATACTTCTCTTTCTCTGACTGGGCTTATTTTGCTTAACAAAGCAGTCTCCAGATCCCTCCATGCTGTCTCAAAAGATAATAGATTCTTCTTTTTTATTTTATGTGTTTTTTTGAGGCTGAGTTGAAAACTATAAGAAGTGATATCCATGATGCTAATAGGACAGCTCTATTGAGTTATTCTATGTGACCTGAAATTAAACCTATGAATTCAAAACTATTCTTACTGGTCATCCTTGGGGCTAAATATACATAATTTTAGCACATCGGATAAAAATAAAAATGAATATCCTACAGATAAGAAGACTTAACTATCCCCCAGATTTATTCCTTTCTACCTCAGAGTTATTGAAAAACACAAATAGGATTTGTACATTCAAAAATATTTGACTTTAGATTTCTGCAAATGTGGTTTTATAAAACATAATTATAGTGAAGTATGAATGGTTTAAGAACGTTATAATATCTAAGAACACCACAGTAGGGGGTTATGGCTTTTTATTGTGATAAAATACCTCTAAAATAAAGATGAACATTTAAACTATTTTAAAGGGTACTAGTCAGTGGCATTTCCCATATCCACAGGGTTGTGTGTCCACACCACTATCTAGTTCCAAGGCATTATCATCACCCCAAATGGAATCACATACCCATTAAGTAGTCACTCTTCATTTCCTCTCCTCTCCAGCCCCAGACAACCATGGATCTACTTTCCTCTCTATAAATTTTTCTTTTCTTGATATTTCATATAAATGAAACCATAGAATATATAGTTTAGTGCATCTGACATTTTTCACTTAGCATAATGTTAATTAATGTTTGTTTTCATATGTACATGTAGCATGCATTCCTTTTTATGGCCAGATAATAACCCATTATACAGATATATTGCTCATTGTTTATCCATCAGTCAGTTGATAGACATTTGGGGTATTTTGTCTATTGTGAACAGTGCTGCTATGAACATTCATGAACAGGTATTTGTTGGAATACTTGTTATAAATAGTTTTGGGTTTATACCTAGGGGTGGAATTGCTAGCTAATCTGGTAATCTTTGTTTAACATCTTGAAGAATTTTTATTTATTTATTTATTTTAATATATTTTATTGACTTTTCACAGAGAGGAAGGGAGAGGGACAGAGAGCTCGAAACATCGATGAGAGAGAAACATTGATCAGCTGCCTCCTGCACACCTCCCACTGGGGATGTGCCCGCAACCAAGTTACATGCCCTTGACCGGAATAGAACCCGGAACCTCTCAGTCCGCAGGCCGACGCTCTTTCCACTGAGCCAAACCAGTCAGGGCTTGAAGAATTTTTAGACTATTTTCCAGTCACTGACCATTTTATATTTCCACCTACAATTTGAGGGTTTCAGTTTCTCCATTCTCACCAATGCTTGTTGTTTTTTTTTTTAATTTTTATTCTTGAAGCCATCCAGTTGTTTCCAGAAACCACATTTGTTGAAGGGACTAATCCTTCTTCCATTAAAAGATAGAACTGTTGTTGAAAGAGATAGGTTTATGAATTCTGAATTCTTAATTCCATTTTCTTGATCCATATGTCTACATTATGTCAGTGCCAGGCTGTTTTGATTACTATTTCTTTGCAGTTAGTTTTGAAATCAGAAAGTATGAATTATCCTATCTTATTTTTCTTGCTTTTTCAAGATTTTTTTGGCTATTTAGGGAACCCTGTAATTTTAATCAGCATTTCATTTTTTTTAAGGCCCTTAGAATTTTGATAGGGATATGTAATAGCATTGGGATATCTCATGTTCCCTTTTCTCCCTTGGATAGTTATTTTTGTTCTCAGTGATATTAGTTGTGGTAGTTTGACTTACCAAAGAATAGTTATTACTTAGTAACCAGCATTTTTAAATGTTAATACTCATTATTTTAACAGTGATGGCAAACATTTAATACCATCTTCTAGTATGAAATAAAACAATAAAAATTACAAAAAAATATGCAATTCTGATTTATCAAAAAATGAACAAGTAGATGAAAGAATAGATTAAAGAGTTCAGAATGAAACCTACACATGTACTAGTATATTTATCTGATTTCCTACAAAGATGTTAGTGCAGTGCAGTGGCATATAAATAAGAGCGTTTTAAAGTTATGTAACATAAATCGACAGTGGATCATATATAGAGAGAAAATAAAAAATGGATCATGTATTTATACTGTGTGCATTCTGGATTTACTGTTCCTGCATCAAGGTCTGAAGAAATACAATGCAGTTAAATTTATGTTGTCATAAAACTGTCACTTGAGGTCTGTTTGGGGATATTTAGAGTTAATGATTTAGAATTGGTTTAGGTACAGAGGCCATTCCTGATTCCCAACAGGCATATATACCTTAGTAATATGTTTTAGAAATTCTGTCGAATAGGTGAGTTTGATAATAGCCTTTTTTGGAATATCTTTTCACCTGCAGGTCAGTGAGTTCCTTGAAGGGGGAAGAGAGAGAATGGGTTGGTTACAAGCAATATTTGAAGATAAAAATGGCAAATAATTTTCAAAAATATATTCAGGATATTCAGCCACTGATTTGAGAATTGCAAAGCCCTTTATTGTATAACTATTTCTTCTTTGTCTTTTGACTTCTATACCCACAATCCACTACATTATAAACTCTATGAGGACAGGATTTAAAATATATATATATATATATATATATATATATATTCTCTCACAATTCCAACTTCTAAGATAGTGTTTAGCACATACAAGACACTCACTGGATTGTTGTTGCATTAGTCATACCTGCTTACTGGGTTGGGATTTTGAGTCAGCTTGTCAATGGGGATCTTGGTATTTGGGCTTAACAACCTCCAGGCTTAAGTCAGGTCCAGTTTTTACCAAGTTGGGTAGCAAAGCAGCAATCTTAAACCCATTACAAAGTAATATGAAATTGGTTTTAACTGCCCAAAGCCTGGTAGGTCAGTGCAGCTGAGGTGGGCTTCTGCCCACTTGATTCTCCAGTGCATGTAGCTGATTAGTCTGTAGTTCCTTTGCTAAGTCTGGACCCTAATGCAGCTCTGATCACATACCCAATCCTCACAGGTCTCCTTTTCAGGAGAGTAGCTTGTAGCAACCGTGAGTGTCCCGCTGATGCATGTGGACCTGACCAAATTAGAAGGAACCACTCAAGGTATGGCTGAGCAACTCACTTGAATATAGATTTCAGGCAGATACTCACTGTGAACTTAAAAACCTATTAGACCAGGGGTGGGCAAACTTTTTGACTCAAGGGCCACAATGGGTTCTTAAACTGGACCGGAGGGCCGGAACAAAAGCATGGATGGAGTGTTTGTGTGAACTAATATAAATTCAAAGTGAACATCATTACATAAAAGGGTACGGTCTTTTTTTGTCAATAGTTTTATTCATTTCAAACGGGCCGGATCCGGCCCGCGGGCCGTAGTTTGCCCACGGCTGTATTAGACCCACTCAGATCGTTGCTAGGGTGGGATCGAAACAAGCCAAACAGTGCTTTGGATACTGATTTGCACTGCTGCCCACCCTTCCCAGTATTATAATCACTGAGATGCCTTGACCTTAAACACATATAGACTAGAGGCCTGGTGCACAAAATTCGTGCATGGGAGAGGGGTCACCTCAGCTAAACCTGCACCCTCTCCAGTCCAGGACATCCCTCTCACAATCCTGGACCACTGGCTCCTAATTGCTCACCTGCCTGCCTGCCTGGTTACTCCTAACTGCTCCTCCCCTGACATCCTGGTCACCCCTCACTCCCCTCCCCCCCCTGCTGGCCTGGTCGCCTCTTACTGCCCCCCCTACTGGCCTGGTTTCCCCCAACTGCCCCCCTCTGCTGGCCTGGTCAGCCCCAACGCCCCCCCCCCCCCGCTGGCCTGGTTGCCCCCAACTGCTCCCCCACCGGCCTGGTTGCCTCTCACAGGCCCCGCGCCGGCCTGGTCTCCCCACGAAGCCTGCTGTTTAGTCATTTGGTTGTCCCTCACTAACCCCCCTACTGGCCTGGTCGCCCCACGCAGCCTGCTGTTCAGTCGTTTGGTTGTCCTTCACTAACCCCCCTGCTGGCCTGGTTGCCCCATTCATCCTGCTTGTTCAGTCGCTTGGTTGTCCCTCACTAACCCCCCTGCCGGCCTGGTCGTAGGCAGCCATCTTGTGAGGGCGTGAGGGTTAATTTGCATATTACTTCTTTATTATATAGAATGGGTACATCTGGGACTGACTGAATTTAAGAATTTGATGACAGAACCTGAGCATTTGTATTTTTAAAAAGTTCTACATCGTAGGGAGGGTTGAGCATTATTGCTCAGGTCAGGATGTGTTCTGACCTGAGGCCTTCCCATCTACAAAGACCTTGACCCTCTCTTCTCAAATCACTCCACTAAACCAAGATTCAGGTCCAGTAAGTTTAACTAAATATATATTTATTGATATATTTTTTGAAAATAAATTGGGTGTTCTGAGGTATACAGTGGTACAGGCAGCAGGAGGGGCCAGAATCTCAGTGGTAAAGCAAGGATGAACCTAGAGGGTATTGTGCTCCATGGTAAATAAATGGGAACCAGTCTACCATGAGTTGTTAACTGCCACTGCTGGTTCTACTGCTCCAAGAGAGACATTCACGGGTAATTATATGAAATTGTTAAATCCTAGCAGTTTTTCCTCCAAGTGTCTTTAGTGGCATTTGCACCAGACCTCCTGGAGTGCTTTGTTAACATGCATAGTTTTAGATCCAATCCCCATACTAACAAATCTGAGTAACTGAAAGTGGGAATAGGGTATAATTCTTATAAAGGCAAGAAACCCTGCCTGGCTGGCATGGCTCAGTGGTTGAGCGTTGACCTATGAACCAGGAGGTCATGTCTGTGGTCAGGGCAGATGCCCGGGTTTCAGGCTCGACCACCAGTGTGGGGCATGCAGGAGGCAGCCAGTCAATGATTCTCTGTCATCATTGATGTTTCTATCTCTCTCTCCCTTCCCTTTCTGAAATCAATAAAGTATACTTAAAAAAAAGGAATAGCCTCCAAATGTGGAAAAGTTGGCTCTTGGGGGAGAAATATTTTAGCTTTAACATTCATTTGTTGCCCTTCATAGGGCAACTGTACATAAGGAGACATACAGAATATCTGTGGAATTACAGTTCCATGATGGAGGTTGTGGGTGAAGGCATGGAGAATAATGAAAACTAGGTTGAGAAGGAAAGAACTAGTAAAATCTATTTTAAAAAATTCTCAAGTCATTATTAGATATCCTGAAATTCAAGTTCTAACTAGGGCAGGGAATTTGTATGTTAAGGAGCAAATGGAAATGTTGCGGTATTGATAACATAATTTCTATATCACTGCTTTCAGCTTCCCTTCTTTACTGACATTGATGAGGTAAGATACATCTTTAAAGTATTTCTTAGAAGACTACCAATTTTTATGGAAATTTTCACATCCATATTTTTAGAAGTCTTCACATAGATGTTTTTGTTATCACTTAAGGGGAAAAAAATGACATTGGCTTGGATTTTTTAGTTGTTATTCATTGTAACTTTTTATTTAGAAATAAAATGAAACTTACAGAAAAGTTGGGAAAACAATACAAAGAACTCCCATATACCCTTCAACCAGGTTTACCAATTGCTAACATCTTATTACATATTATTGTCTTTTCCTCTTTCTAGAAATTTCCTTTTGAAGGGCTTATAACTATGACAGATTTAGCACCCATGGTTATGTTTTGTTTAACTCTTCCTTTCCTCTCTTGATTTTAAATGTAAAATCTTTGTGTATACAGACCCACCATCATCTTGAGAATTATGTGAGAGCAGTCCTAGTTGCTATGCAATAGAACGTCCATACCAGCTCACAGGATTGCCAAAGCACTTACTTTCATGAAGTTGCTCTCAAGTTACTATCATCAATGTGCTTATATCTAGAGACTGAAAATAAATGCTGGTTATCAGGTGGACTATGAGGTTTGGTTATTGTGGTGATGGTGGGGACGTTCAGTGAGGACAGCTGCCTGTTCTATTAAAGCTCCTTAGCAAAATTTTATGGTGTACTTTAGTCCATTTTTTTTTTTACCCCAATATCCGAAAATTGGCAACTGAATGTTCCTTTTAAATTTTAAATCATCTTGAAGTTTTATGGCAGCTTGATGATGAAGCCACAAATATATAATAAATGCTGAATCAGTTCCAAACAGTTACACTATAAAAGGAACCCTAAGCTTCATGATTCTGTTTGGTTCCCAGATGGCTGGTTTTCCTTAGGCTGTTTTCTTGCAGATTTTATTGTAACAGAAAGAAGACTCAGAGTAGTGATGCCATTTCACTAAACTGGTGATTTGAATCATACGATTACAAGGTTGCTATGAACCCATACCTTTTTGGAGAAAATATTTTAACCTAATCCCACAAATTTAGTAAATTATGAGGGCATTACAATGGATCTTGATTTCTGTTTTGTTTCAGAGTTGAAGGGTCACTTTCAACAGTCATGTGATATGAGAAGGAAACTAATTTTCTTGGTGAAGAATATAATCTTTGGAGTTATACAGCCCACACTCAAGTTCTAGATCCACCATGCTATCCTGTGGCTTGGGACAGCACATAGTCATCAGAGCATTACTTTCCTTATTAGTAAAGCAGTGACAATTATGGTATCTACAATGTGAGTTTAAAAAATTGAAGTAATTATTATATTTAAAGTGCTTAGAGCAGTATCAGACCCTAAGTATGTGTAAAAATGCTCAGTGTGTGTTAGTTTTATAAAAATGTGCCACTTTTTCAAAATTCTAAGTGAATTATGACACAGGTTGCATTTTCTTCATTATATCTTTACTAAAGGCCAGAGGCACGAAACTCATGCAAGAGTAGGTATTCCTTCCCCCAGCTGCCGGCACCGGCTTCCCTCTGGCACCTGGAACCTGTGCTTCCCTCAGGCGGACACCCAGGACCCAGGGTTCCCTCCTGCTGCCAGCAGGTACTGGGGGACCCCGGCTTCCCTTGCAGCCCCGGCTTTGTCCAGAAGGTCATCCGGAAGGACTTCCGGTCTAATTAGCGTATTATGCTTTTATTATTATAGATATCTAGGTACCTTATGATGTCCAGTTTTTAACCCTTAGCAAAGGCATGGCATTTAGCTGACTCTCCATTGTTTCTTTATGTTGTTAATAGTGGATTTTATCTTATTGTTGAGTTTCCTCCTGAGATATCCAGGGGCAAACCAGTCAATGTCCAGGTACTGAATGAGTTCCACCTGGCAATGTAAACAGCTCTTTCAGGAATAGGCTTTCTTTCTAAGAAAAGAAATGCTCAGAGTTTTCACTGTAGGCTGTCTGGCTAGATTAAGGAAGGGCTGGGGCTTAGCCATCTCTATCACTGTGGCAAGAAGGAAATTCTGGAGTGCTTGCCTGTAGTGTCCTCATTCCGGAACATTCTTGGAAAATGTTCCTCATCCACCTCAGCTGCTGCCTGGAGTGTCCTGGTGCTTACCCTGCATCCCCTGAGAGCCAGTTGTTAAAATTTCAGGAATTTGTGGATCCGTTGTGAAATAGTTAAACTAAACTTATATTAAAAACTAAGCATGTAAACTTACAACTAAGTGGATTTTATTAAAAACAAAATAATATAAACTCAAAACTTAATACTTCCTAATTAGTTCATCACATTTTTCTCTCATTTATGCTTTTGAAGTTATTTACTTTTTCTATGTCTGTGTGGTGGAAACGCCACATCATTCTGAGGTATGTCATGTCTTTTCCCAACTACGGGTTTAGAAATATATTGGTAGCTTAAAATCAAACATGGTGGGGAGGATTATACCACAGAAATTGAAAACTACAAATCAGGGCTTGATTTATTGTCTTAATTGATTGTTTAGAATTGATGAAATGATGGAGTAAATATTAATGATGCAGGCTGTATTCAAAAATTGTCAGTAGCCATGATGGTATGAACAGCACAAAAATGTGATGAAATATGATCACGTTATTCAATATTAGTTGTCTGATTCAGCAAACATATCGCCCAGGTCATTGATCTAAACCTGTGGGTTGCGACCCCGTTGGGGGTCGAACGACCCTTTCACAGGGGTTGCCTAAATACATCCTGCATATCAGATATTTACATTATGATTCATAACAGTAGCAACATTACAGTTATGAAGTAGCAACGAAAATTTTATGGTTGGGGTCACCACAACATGAGGAACTGTATTGAAGGGTCGCTGCATTAGCAAGGTTGAGAACCATTGATCTAATCTAATAAAAGAGAAACATGCAAATTGACCATACCTCCGCTACACCCAGCAGCCATGCCCACAAGCCACACCCACCAGCAAATCAGGAGTGAATATACAAATTAACCCAACTAAGATGGCGGCAGCCATGGAGCTGGAGTGAGCAGGAGGCTTGGGTTGCCCCCAGTGATGGAGGAAGCCAAGCTTCCCGCCTGCCCTGCTGGTCCTGAGCTCCGCTCAAGGCTACAAAGTTTCAATTATAGAAGATAAATAAATCCCAGATACTGGCTTCTAGCCCGCGGCCGTGGCCAGCCTGAAAACGGCCCTCAGCCCCTCACCCAGGCTGGCCAGGCACCCCAGTAGGGCCTCCCACCCTGAAGGGGCTGTGGCCAGCCTGTAAACAGCCATCAGCCCCTCACCCAGGCTGGCCACACCCCCATGGGGTGAGGGTCCCCGCTGGGGGGTTGGCCAGCCTGCAAACAGCCATCAGCCCCTCACCCAGCCTGGCCAGGCACCCCAGTAGGGCCTCCCACCCTGAAGGGGGTGTGGCCAGCCTGCAAACAGCCATCAGCTCCTCACCCAGGCTGGCCAGGCACTCCAGCAGGATCCCCACCCTTATCCGGGACACCCTTCAGGGCAAACCAGCTGGCCCCCACCCATGCACCAGGCCTCTATCCTATATAATAAAAGGGTAATATGCAAATTGACCCTAACAGCAGAACCACTGTGAATGACTGGTCACTATGATACACACTTACCACCAGGGGGGAGATGCTCAATGCAGGAGCTGCCCCCTGGTGGTCAGTGCGCTCCCACAGAGGAAGCTCTGCTCAGCCACAAGCCAGGCTGATGGCTGCCAGCACAGTGGTGGTGGCGGGAGCCTCTCCCACCTCCTCAGCAGCACTAAGGATATCCGACTGCAGCTTAGGCCTGCTCCCTGCTGGCAAGTGGACATCCCCCAAGGGCTCCTGGGCTGCCAGAGCGATGTCTGACTTCCAGCTTAGGCCTGATGCCCCAGCGAGCAGGCCTAAGCCAGCAGGTGGACATCCCCCGAAGGGTCCCAGATTGTGAGGGGGCACAGGCCGGGCTGAGGGACCCCCTTGAGTGCACAAATTTTTGCGTACCTGTCCGCTAGTAAATAAATAATGTTCTGAAATACTTCATTGGTTCACTTTAATCTTACTCAGGGCTCAGCAAACTTTTTCTTTAAAAGGCTATATAGTAAATATTTTAAACTTTAGGGGCTATGCAGAATCGATGGTGCACAGTATTCTTGAATTTTTTTATTGCTTTTTATTTCTTATGTATCCTTTAAAAATGTAGCAGTCACTCTTCGCTCAAATGCTGTACAAAATCAGGCCAGGGCTGGATCTAGCCTGCTGCCTATGCCCATAGTTTCAGACCTCTGGCTCTTATCCTTTAATGTCAATGAAAATATCAACCAGACATCAAGGATACATTCATTAATTGTACCCATGGATTGCCTGTGGATCCAAGAGTTCAGTAAAATTAAAAATACACACGAACATTTTGTGATAATCAGTTGGCTATGTGGAATTTATAATAATTATTGTATATTAATGTTTTTAAATGTGAACTACACAGCCTTTATATCAGTAACATGTGTAATACATTCATAAACACATATTTGTCTATCCGTCTATCTTTCCCTCCATCCATCCATTTATCTCCACATCTAGACATCTATATCTTCATCTCCATCTGTCCTTGAGCATTCCCAGCACATTGCTATGGTCCACCCTGCTTCTGTGGAGATTACCGTCAATGTTTTGCACTTTATAAACTAGATTCCCTGGACCTGGTGGCTCAGCCCCACCTTGGCAGTTAGTGCTGCCTTAGATCCCTCTCTCTGCAATCCCATTAAGCCACAGGCTGGGTAGTCCATTCTTTAAACCCAGCAGCAAAGCTATGCACCCTCACTGCAGCCACGCCTCTGGAATGATCCTTAATCTACATTTAAACAGAAAGTGAGAGCAAGAGACCCTCTCTAGCCCTTGTTGGACCCTCTCTTATGTCTGAGCTCATGCTGCTGTGGACTGGGGGGATTATACAACAAACAGTTATTTATCACAGTTTGGAGGCTGGGAAGTCCCAAGATCAAGGCTCCAATAGATATGGCCCCTGGTGAGACCAGTCTTCAATGTTTACAGATGGATGCCCTCTCCTCTGTCCTCACGTGGCCAGAGAGGGAGCTCTCAACTCTTCATCTCCTTGTGAGGGCACTAATCCCATCATGGTGACTCCACTCTCCGTACATAGTTATTGGCAACATGGGGGTGTGATGATCTTAGCCTTGATCTCTAATGACACATCTTTGCTCTTCGTGATCTTCCCCAATTCTTCCATTGCTGCCTTCCAAGTCTCAGCCGTCTCTTAATTTCTTGGCTCTCATATCCATTTGAACTGATGACTGAAACAAGATGATCAAAATCTTTTTTTTTTTATTGATTAAAGTATTACAAAGGGTATTACATATGTGTCCATTTTATCCCCCCGCCCTAGACAGTCCCCTAGCCTCCCCTATCCCCCAATGTCTTATGTCCACTGGTTATGCTTATATGCATGCATACAAGTCCTTTAGTTGATCTCTTACCCCCCTACCTCCTGCCCCCCAACCCTCCCCGGCCTTCCCGCTGCAGTTTAACAATCTGTTTGAGGCAGCTCTGCCTCTGTATCTATTATTGTTCAAAAGTTTATAATGGTCTCTATTATCCATGAATGAGTGATATCATGTGGTATTGTTCCTTCATTGACTGGCTTATTTCACTTAGCATAATGCTCTCCAGTTCCATCCATGACGTTGCAAATGGTAAGAGTTCCTTCCTTTTTAGAGCAGCATAGTATTCCATCGTGTAGATGTACCACAGTTTTCTAATCCATTTTAACCCTTTCAATGTCTTCAGTGTCTGTGACACAGTTTTGTATGGCTTCTGTAGTCATGATTTTTGTCTTCTTGATGTTCAGATGCAGTCTTGCTTAGCACTTTCTTCTTTCACTTTAATCAGAAGTTGTTCAAGTCATTGCTACTTTCTTCCAGTAAGAAGGTGCCACCAGCATATCTTAAGTTATTACGATTTCTTCCAAGGCTTTACCTTCCAAGGACCCTGCCTTCCTGGACTTTTCTAATGGCGGAGAAGGAAGATACCCAAGTCAGCAAGTAGATGTACCATGTGATGTCTGGTTACAGTTGATCCTGTAACTTTTAGGTCAGAGTGTGGAAGAAAGATGTATTATAATTCTCTTCTCCTCTTTCATTCTTTCAGCACTTCGACTGTTGAAGGAGGGGGTGGACCCCCACACTCCCGTTTCCTCAGGAGGGTCCCTGCTCCATCTGGTAAGAACTGTGATGACCAATATAAGTGTGGGTGACACCAAAGACAAGGAGACTCAATTATGGGGTCAAAACTCAGTAGCAAAATGTATATCTGACAGGTGATCAGAAAAAGGATGTTTCAAATTAAAAGTCTTTGATAATACATTTATATTTATGAATTACTTGCATTATAGTTTGTAAATAATGCCTTTGCAAATGGAGTGAGAGTCTTTGCCTTAAAGAAGATGCTTTTGTAAATGAATAGTATTCAACAAATAAGCAAGAGAATACTGAATCAATTACAGAGTATTAGGCAATCATCCTTTTATATCTATTAGTTGGTTTTGTTGCTCCAAATAACAATAGTTTGCTTTTGGCCTAGCTCATATACATGTAAATAAAACTAACTTTTGTTCTTTTGGAAACAAAATGAGGAGATTAAAGTGATAAGCTAGATGGGAAACACTTTATTAATTCTTGAGTCAATGCAAATATATTGCATTTGTATACTGTTACACATAGATGAAGGGGGAAGATGGACCTGAAATGCATTTAAGAAAACCTGGTGATGCCCGAAGGAACATGGTTCTCAGGGCTGAGCCTCCTTTTCCTGGGGTACTGAGTAAATCAAAACAAATGAAAAATTGCAGGTTGCCAGAAAGACAAAATTGCAGGGTTTCAAAATGACTTAAATACTGAAAAAGGCAATTTAGCCATCTAAAATGTCAAGTGTGAGTAGGTTGCTCTGCAGCTTGCCCTATGTTTTAGGCATTCCACATTACAGCACCTAAGCTCTAATTATGTATTCTAGGGTCAAGGTCTTTGAGAAAAAGGCAGCCTATATTTGTGTGAGCCAACAGGATAAGCTGTGGAAATCTCTGTGATTTTCCAGTTTTGTTTATTTAACTCAATTATTATTCAGTGAGTACTTGACTCTAAGGGTAGATTTTTATAGGACATTTCTCTTGGAAGTGCCACAATAACTTTTATGTTGGAGATTAACCATTTCCACTATATTGCAGATGGGTATTTGAGAAAGAGGTTTTAATGTTTTTTTTTGGCATATAAAATTTAAAGTTATCATCTATACACTGAGTGGCCAGATGATTATGACCGGCCAGATTATTATGACCACCCCATCAGTACTTCATTGACACTTCCAAAAATACTGAATATTGAAAATTTCCTAAGAAAATACTCTCAAGGTTTTATTATTATTACCAGAGGCCCTGTGCATGAAATTTATGCACTGGTGGGGTCCCTCCGCCTGGCTGGCAATTGGGGCCAATCAGGCCATGTCGCCCAGTCCTGACTGGAGCCGATTGGAGCTGGTGGCTGGGGAGGGACCGCGGGAGGGGCTGTGAAAGGGCTCCAGGGCGTGTCCAGCCCTGTCTAGCCCAGTCCCAATCAGCCAGACCCCAGCAGAAAGCTAACCTACTGGTTGGAGCATCTGCCCCCTAGTGGTCAGTGCACATCATAGCGACTGGTTGGTCCACTGCTCAGACATTTAGCATATTAGGCTTTTATATATATAGATTATTTGCATAACTAATTCACTTCATTGTACTGATGGGGTGGTCATAATAATCTGGCCACTCAGTGTATTCCTAATAAATACATCTGAATTTGTCTGTTTACTTGCCCTTCGCTAAATAATTCATGTATCAAACCTAAGGCAGGTATCAGATACTGTTATAGACAGAAGAGAAATAATGTCAACAAGTAACAATATCAGAAACTAGAAATTTAGTCTCGTGAGAGCAATATAGATGGAAACTCAGATTTAACTCTTTAAAATAGTATGATATTTATGGAGTTGAAAACTGAATCCCAGAAGCTTTGCTAAAATGCTATCCAGGGTTTTATGTTATGCCCTTAAACAAATGAGCTATCGAAGAGCTCCTGATGGTAGCAAAACCTTCTTGAATGGAGTATGAAAACAAATTCTTTTCATTCCACCCTTTGACAGCAGAAGGCCTTAGTGAAGCTTAAGTGGAATACATTAGAAGTAAGCAATATTATTTCTTTTACCTGGGGAATTCTAGTTTTATCATAAAGACTGTGATTTAAGCAGTGGAATTTCATGCAGCTATTAAAATATTGAACCACATGTTCAAGGGCAATAAAGGTAAAAATACATAACTGGTACTACATCAGTCTAAACAGTTTCTTCACAGTGAAGGAAACCATCTACAAAATAAAAAGACACCCTACTGAATGGGAGAAGTTATTCACATATGATATATCTAATAAAGACAATATAAAAAGTATATAAGGAACTCATAGACCTCAATATAAAAAACAATCTGATTAAAAATTGTGCAGAGGATCTGAATAGACATTTCTCCAAAGAAGATGTACAGATGGACACTAGATATCAAAATATGCTCAATGTCACTAATCATCAGGGAAATGCAAAGTAAAACTACAGTGAGATACAGCCTCACACCTGTCAGAAAGTTGTCATCAAAGAGTCCACAAAATAACAAGTGTTGGCGAGGATGTGGATAAAAGGGAGCCCTGAGGCACTGTTGGTTAGATTGTTAAGTGATGCAGCCACTACAGAAAACAGTATGGAAATTCCTCCAAAAATTAAAATTAGAACTGCCATAGTACTCAGCAATTCCACTTCGGAATTTGAAAAGATATATGCAAAAGCAAAAACACTAATTTGAAAGCAAAATGCAAATCAATAAATGTGATACATCATATAAACAAATTGAGAGATAAAAATCACATAGTCATATCAATTGATGGAAAAAAAGCATTTGACAAAATCCAACACCCTTTCTTGATAAAAACTGTCAGCAAGATGGGAATAGAAGGATCATACCTCAACATAATAAAAGCCATATATGAAAAACCCACAGCCAACATCATAATCAATGGGCAAAAACTAAAACCATTTCCCCTAAGAACAGGAACAAGACAGGGATGCCCACTCTCACCACTCCTGTTTGACGTAGTACTGGAAGTACTAGCCATTGCGATCAGACAATAAGAAGAAATAAAAGGCATCCAAACTGTAAAAGAAGAAGTAAAACTGTCCTTATTCACAGATGACATGATACTGTACATAGAAAACCCTAAAGACTCCATAAAAAAATTATTAGACTTAATAAGTGAATTTGGCAATGTAGCAGGATACAAAATTATTGCCAAGAAATCTATGGCATTTCTATACACCAATAATGAAATTACAGAAAGAGAGACTAAAAAAGCAATCTCATTTACCATCACACCAAAAAATTAAGATACCTAGGAATAAACTTGACTAAGGAGGTAAAAGACCTATATGTGGAAAACTACAGGACACTGAAAAAAGAGATAGAAGAAGACATAAACAGATGGAAGAACATACCATGTTCATGGATTTGTAGAATCAACATCATCAAAATGTCCATACTACCCAAAGCAATCTACACTGAGTGGCCAGATTATTATGACTGGCCAGATTATTATGAACACCCCATCAGTACAATGAAGTGAATTAGTTATGCAAATGATAGTAATACTAAAACCTTGAGAGTATTTGCTTAGGAAGTTTTCAATATTCAGTATTTTTGGAAGTGTCAATGAAGTACTGATGGGGTGGTCATAATAATCCAGCCGGTCATAATAATTTGGCCACTCAGTGTGTGTGTGTGGTTTTAAAGATGTTAAGCTGTTGATCTCATTGTACTATTGATCTCATTGTAGTGTATGTACTATTGATCTATTGATCTCATTGTACTATATGTACTAATCCCTGACCTGCTTTTGATATTTGCCAATATCTTAGATATATTTGCATATCTGTCATAGCTCAGTATTTTTAAAAAAATATTTATTAAAGTTTAGTTTGCATACAATATTGATTAGTTTCCATTGTACAACACAGTGATTCAACATTTATATACCTCACAATGTGATCACCACAAGAGTCTAGTACCCATCTGCCACTGTGCAAAGTTATAACGATATTATTGTCTCATTCCCTATGTGTACACTATATCTCCATGACTTATTATTTTACAACTGGAGTGTGCTCCACTCTTCACCCATCCACGAACCCCCTCCATTCTCGCAACTATTGGTTTATTCTCTGTATCTACAGTGTCTGTTTCTGTTTTGTTGTTTATTTTGTTTAAGTTCCAAATATAGGAGAAATTATATGGCACTTGTCTTTCTCTAACATATTTCACCTAGCATAATACCCTCTGGAGTCCATAGATATTGTTGCAAATGGCAAAATTCATCCTTTTTTATAGCTGAGTAATGTCCCATTGTATATATGACACATCCTACTTACTCATTCATCTGTAGATGGACACCTAGGTTGTTTCCATATCTTGGCTATTGTAAATAATGCTGTAATGAACATAGGGTTGCATATATCTTTTCAAATTCATGGGTTTTTTTTGTTTCTTTATTGATTAAGGTATTACATATGTGTTCTTTAATTGCCCCATTGCCGCCCCCCCCCCACTCATGCCCTTACTCCCCTATTGTCTGTGCCCATTGGTTAGGCTTATATGCATGCATATAGGTCCTTTGGTTGATCTCTCCCCACTTCTCCCCACCATCTCCTACCTTCTCTCTGAGGTTCGACAGTCTGATCAATGCTTTTCTGTCTCTGGATCTGTTTTTGTTCATCAGTTTATACTCATTATATTCCATAAGTGAATGAGATCATATGATATTTATCTTTCTCTGACTGGCTTATTTCACTTAGCATAATGCTCTCCAGTTCCATCCATGCTGTTTCAAATTGTAAGAATTCCTTCTTTTTTACCGCAGCATAGTATTCCATTGTGTAGATGTACCACAGTTTTTTAATCCACTCATCTGCTGATGGGCACTTAGGCTGTTTCCAAATCTTAGCTATGGTAAATTGTGCTGCTATGAACATAAGGTTGCATATATCCTTTCTGATTGATGTTTCTAGTTTCTTGGGATATAGAGCCCAGTGCGTGATTCGAAATTGTGCAGCACCGCCCACCCTCGAGTTGGAGTTGATGGTCCGGCCCTGCATCCCTCTCTGGCCCTTGAAGCAGCTGCAGCTGCTGCTGATCAGGCCCGCCCCCAGCACAGGCGCATGGAGGCCCCTGCCGCCCCACCCCCAACACTGCACGTGCAACCTCCTCCTGTCTGGTTGATCTGTTTACAAAGTCCCAGTTAATTAGCATATTTCTCTCTCTCTCTCTCTCTCTCTCTCTCTCTCTCTATATATATATATATATATATATATATATATATGGGCTTCACTGTGTTTCTCTAAAGTATCTGGAGCTCTAAGAAGCAGAGATAATTAGCAACTTACTACAGTAGAGGCAGTTCAACAGCTTAACATCTTTAAAACCATAGAGTAGATACTGTATTTTGAAAAGAGGCAGAATATTAGGACTCTAGAGAAAATGGCTAAAAAATTATCATTATTAAAATGGTCTAGATGTTAACAAAAATAGTCACTCTGTAGAAGGTGTCCTCACTCTGACCTGCTCACCCAAACCAGAACATCTGGGCAGAAAGTAACTCCACCCTCCTTTGTTTTCCCAGAAGAGAAAGGGCAAAAGCTGCAAGGGTAAATACTGGCGAGGAAATTACTCAGAGTTGAGGAAAATACGCCCCCCACAGGGGCTGTGTCTGGGGAGTTTCTTGGGGGATGTGGGGTGGGTAACAACCATACAGGACAGTGCAACAGGAAGCAGAGAGATAAATAAAGGAGCAAAATGGAAGCCAAGGGATGATGCTAATGAGAAAGGGGAAAGTGTGGATTTGAGGGAAACTGGGAGGTGGGATGAATAAGAGGCTTGTCAATTCAGGGCTGGCTTCCTGGGCAGGTGGTCCATGTAGTCACAGAGGGCTTTGTTCTTAGAAGGGCTTATGCTTTCTTTCATCTTCTGCTGTCATCATTTTGAAATGCCTAGTACGTTTTGAATCAGGGGCCCCACATTTTCATTTTGTTCTAGGTCCCACACATTCTGTTTTGTGTGGCACTTTGAGAGGTAGAGGATGGTGACAGGAGGGGCTGGGCGCTACAGGTGCAGGAGACAGGTAGAGATAGCTGGAGGTGTCAGAGTGCTGCTGAGGGTGACAGAGTGGCTCTGCAGCCATTTCCTTGGTATATAAAGTGCCACTAGGAATTGGACAAAGTGATAAAGAACAGCTTGAGCTGGGACGGCGAGTTGCCTGCTTGAGAAAAATTCTTTTCCGGGAGAATTAAGTTTACTATCTAACAATAATATTGTAAGAATATTATAACAGCAATGTTCAACCATCGTAATCTTTCCAGACAAGTGTGATTAGAGGGTATTTATTGCTGTCAAATTATTATTCATAATCTTTTGACATGTGAATCTAAAAACGACATTACTTGTGAGGGGCTGATATCACTTTCAACACTGGGTCTAATTAACTCTTTTTTGGTAAAAGACACTGGAAAGCCAAGCCCTGGGTATCTGAATTGTCAGTGTGGACTCCGGAGGTGCAGGTTGAGGATACCGTGGCAGGCACAGGAGGAGGAGGTCACGTCTTTATGGATTATGCAGGGAGCTATCAAAAAGATGAGAGTAGAATAGAAATTACTTCCATGTGAATTTCCTGAAATAAATTGGATCCAGGCCCCACATTCCAAAACAGTGTATTGAGCTTTCTGACTCTGGTTCTCACCTTCTCAGTCATTGTGCAGAAACCTGCAGCTCCTGCGGGTGGGGCCATATGCAGTTCCTACCATCAGGGCCTGGTAGTGGTGACCCTTGTTTTGTTACACAGGATATGGAACATCTGACAGCCAAAGATCCCAGTTCAAAACCGAAACTCATCTTTCGATCTTCCTATGTTTGATGTTACCCCAGGTGCTTTCATGCATCCCAATACTGATGCATGCTCACATCTTCCTCCATATGGAATTTGTACCATAATTTTGCATTGTACTTAGTGTATCATCTTGAGATTAATAGGTAATGGAGAAAGATATGACTATTCTTCCATGGCTATATATCATGATTGTGAACCACAATTCCTACATCTTATTTTGTTTGTGAAATATCAGTTCAAATATTGTGCCTATTTTTTTTAAATTGGGTTGTCTTTTAATTACTACTTTTTAAGACAATCAAGTAATGATAAAACATAGATGTATCCACATAGTTCCCATTTCCATGCTATCAATCTGTTCAGTATCAGTTTGTTTGAAGTTTTCTTGCAGCTCACTGGTGATCTATCTGTTCATTTATTTAAAGCCATTTTTCTCTGTGTGTTCCATTATGTATAATTGATATTACTGTGTTGAAGTTCATCAATCTTGTCTTCTGCAATACCTAGTCAGTTGTTAATCTCATCCAGTAGTATATTTTTCATTTCATCCATTGTATTTATCATCTCTAGAACTAAAATTTGAGCCTTTTTAATATCTTCCATGTTCAGCAGTTCCCCTAGCTTTTTAAACATATGGAATGCAGTTATAATAATAGTCTTAACACTCAGATTTGTTAATTCTAATAGGCATGTCACTTCTGAGTTGGTTTCCGTTTATGACTTTTTCTTCTCATTGTGTTTCCTATTTCCCTGTTTTTTTTTGAATATATGGTAATTTTTTTCTGGATGCTAGACATAGTCAATTCTGCCGTGTTGGGTACTGAATACCTTTTTGTTTCTGTTAACAATCTTAAGCTTTGTTTTGGAGGCAATTAAGTTATTTGGAAACAATTTGATCATTTCAGACATTGAATTTAATATTTTTAGGTGGGAACACAACAGCGGCTAATTTAGGGATAATATTTCCCTACCCTGGATACAAAACACATGTGGTCTCTACCCAGTGCCACAAACCGGTAAATTAGGAGGTTTACACTCTGGCTAGTGGAACAGGCACTATGAGCTCTGAGTCCTTCCTCTGTTCAGGAGGTTTCTTCTCTTATCTTGGGAAATTTCCAGGGAAATATATACTGATCATGACTCAGCTGAGTAGTTGAGGAGGCTCCAGCAAATCTTTGACATTCTCTCTATGTGCAGCCCTTCCCTTCCTGCTCCCCTGCCCTGTGCCCTGAACCCATCTCTGTCTCTCTCGACCTTTAGCTTAGTTTCCTCATGACTGATCCTGGTCAGCCAGGATTCTCTTCTTTGTTCTGTAGCTTGGGATGTCTCTCAAGGCAGTAACCTGGGGCAACAACTCTCAGAGGCCATAGTTTGTTTTTATTCAGTAAGTTGAGGTGGGAAGGTAAATAATGTCCCTGTTACTCAAATATAGTAGTCTTCCAATGAATCGGTTTTACTTGTACTATTCATTGAAAAGGTAGATATATTGATATGACAGTACTTCTGTTTTATGTGTCCAGGTTCTATAAAAAGTATGCATCATACAACCCAGAAATTTCACTGATAGGCATTTGACCTATTAATAGGTCTTTTATTTTAATAATATGAATTTGTCATTGATGTCATGTGATGCAAATATGGAAAAGTCTTATACAAAGGATGAATAATTTTCAGGGCCAGACACAAAATAAATATATGGGATTCTACAAAAGTTATTAAATATTCAAGATGGCAACCACAGGGCACTAAGCTAAGGGCAGGCTGCATCAACTCCACAGACCATACACTAATGAAGCAAGCTATGACTAATATATATATATATAATATTAATATGTATTTTAACAATAAAGAGTAAGTAAAAATAAGAACAAAATATGTTCCTAAGGTTTTGATCTAGTATATAGTAGAATATCTATAAAATACAATATTATGCAATTGTTAAAATATGTTAGAAGATTAAAGAAACTTTTCACAACAATTCACTTTTACAAGATGGCATGTTGTGTAATGCCTAGTTATCTTATGTAACTAAGCCTGGGAAAGAATATATTCATATATTCACATATATAGCGAGAATGTTGACAGATGAAGATGGAAAGACTGTGAACAGTCTTGTCTGTTTTGGATGAAATAAAATGGTGAAACTATTCTTTTGGCAGTGAGAAACTAAACATTTTTAAAGCAGAAGCATCATGTGATTAAATCTGTCTTTTAGAAAGATAATTCTGATAAATGGTCCAAGATTTTCTAATACGACTATTTGTAAATGAAGAGCACCAAAGCAGTGAAATATTTTTTCTCTTTATACTATCTGCCCCTTCTTTCTTCCCACTGCTCACAGACTCAATTTCCCCTGACGTCTTATAGATGCTCTTCTCTTGTAGGTTAGTTGAGAAACATGAATACATTCTTTCCCAGGTTAGATCCACCTCTAAACTTCCAAAATTGACATTGGAGTTTTCTACCCATTGAAATTTGGAATAAACTGTATCATAACTTGTTAAAATATTATACTTTCATTTTTTTCCCTTTCCTTTAGTGTGCTCGTTATGATAACGCCTTCATTGCAGAGATCCTCATTGACAAAGGGGTCAATGTCAATCACCAGGATGAAGACTTTTGGACGCCAATGCACATTGCCTGTGCATGTGATAATCCAGATATTGTCCTGCTCCTCGTATTAGTAAGTAAAGCAATTACATTTATAACAATTTGAAGATTTAATGGCATATGAAAAGCTATATATTTCTCTATATATATACTTCAGCAGAGAGAAAAATGTGTGCATATGTCATGACTTATTTGCCTGTAATTACAAGATAGAGACTAAGATTGTGGATTACATAATTTGTAAAACCAATTGTATAGATGTCATATCAGGCTCTGCTCTTCTTGCTTTTTTCTTGGTTATTATATACCTTAATACTTCACAAGTCAGTCCTAACTAAAATGCTTTGATAATTGTAATTTTTCAATTCGTTCTTTTAATTTTTAGTCTACTAGGCATACAATAATGAAATATGGCTTGCATGCTTGCATTGAATCTTGTTCTCTTGTTCACATCTAATAAAGAAGTATCTATAACATTCATTTGTATGAAAATTTTAAATGTAAAAATTATTGGAGTTATTTGTTGTTTTCAATTATGGCTTAGCCAGTGGTTCTCAACCTTCTGGCCCTTTAAATACAGTTCCTCATTTGTGACCCAACCATAAAATTATTTTCGTTGCTACTTCATAACTGTAATGTTGCTACTGTTATGAATAGTAATGTAAATATCTGATATGCAGGATGGACTTAGGCGACCCCTGTGAAAGGGTTGTTCGACTGCCAAAGGGGTCGCGACCCACAGGTTGAGAACCGCTGGCTTAGACCCTTATATTAATCCTCATAAACAATACTTCTGTTAAAAAAGAGTGCCAATACTTTATAGACATTTAGTGTGTACTGGTTGAATACATAAATAAACAAATAGTGAATAAATGGCGGGCCTATTTTTGGAAGACAGCCTGAATTTAACATTGCCATTATTAATTTTTATCTAATAAAAGCTGCCTTATAGCCACATTCATCTTTTTACCTGTTCTAAAATTTCTCATTCTACTCATTTTGTACTTATATTCGGAAGTGCTTGCTTCAGCACACTAATCATCTCAGTGTCTGATGATGTTGCTCTTCATTACCAGACAGAATTAAGAAATTGAAACTGGTCTTATTTCATATATAAACATAGATTTAAAATTTTAATTGTCAAGCTATTCACATTTTTATGGTTCTGTCATGCCATTTCTCACATCATAGAATAATCCAACCTTATATGCAAAGTTATATATTTGTTAGTTACTGTTTTTCAGTAAACTTCATATGTTGGTCACTATCACCATTCTTTTAACTAATATTTATTGATTACTAATTTTTGACATAATAATTTCTTCTCTTAAATACATTGCAGTTTATTCATTCAGCAAATATTTATTGAATGTCTACTATGTCCTAAGTCCTACACAATGGACAAAAAAAGACATTTTATCATTTTATCTTATAGAGTAATGGTAAAACCAAACAAAAGCAAGTAATTTAAGTGCACCATCAAGAAATTTATTAATGGATTAAGCAATGCTGAGTAGCCTCATTGCCACTATGTTATAGCTAGCCCACCAGTCATCTACCAAAATAATTCACTTTCCAATAAATTTCAATGAAATACATTGTCATAAAATTGTAATTCATGTAGAAATATGTTCCTGCTAACAGCCTCAAAATTTAGATGCCATTGTACATTTAGTCTTTCATGTTCAATATTCTTTTCATTTTCCAAAGCTTATTGATGAGTAAGGGAGACTGTGCACATTCACTTATTCAATTCATATCTCTGATTGCTTTCTATTCTATACTAAGGGGTTCAGTAGTAAATAAAGGAAGCAAAAGTCCCTGCCTTTTGGAACTTAACATTCTCCTGGGGAGAAACAGGAAAAAATACATAAATGAATAAAATTTATAGTATGTCAACTAAAGAGAATTGCTGGAGGAAGCAAGGAGAATGAAGTAGAGGGTATTAAGGAATAGCCTGAAGCGGAAGGTGATATTGGAGCTGTGAGTCTGTGGAAATGTGGATGCAAAGTGTACTGGGCAGAGGGAGCAGCAGGTGTGAAGCTGTGTGGCGGCACCATGTGCTTGAGGAACAGGAGAAAAGTGCAGCTCCAGTGAGTAGATGAGGTCAGGGCAGGACACGAAGTCAGGGAGGCAGTGGAGCTAATCGAACCTTGCAAGGACGTTAGATCTACTTTTACTACAGGAGATTAAGGGAACCAGTGCAGGGTTTTGAGAAGGGAAGTGATATGATCTGACCTACATTTACAAGATCACTCTGGCTGCTCTGTTGAATACAGATGACGGGAAGGGAAAGGGAATTATATGGATTACTAATAGGAAGCTGTTGCCACTATCCAGACCACACATGGTGGAGGTGATGAGAAGTGGCTGACATCTAGACGTTCTGAAGGTCAAGTTTTAGCATTTGGTGTGGGACTGGATTTAGGGCTTGTTAGAAATAATAGGAGTCACGGATGATTTCCACTCTTTTTTGGCCTGAGCACAGGAGGGTTACAATTTGCTGAAATGCAGAAGAATGTTAGAAGGAGGGGCATGGAGTTGGTTTTAAAAATGAATGCTAAATATAAGAAAAGGCTAACAAAATTACTATGAACACAAGAGAAGAATAAATGATGGAAGAGAAATAGAGAGTTGGTAAATTGTACAATCTGAGAGAGAAGGTGGAAGAATTTAGCTTATAAAGGAGAATAAACACCTCTTTAAGAATAAAACAAAGATTTAATAAATACAAAAAGATCAGTAGTTTGTTAGTAGGAAGTTGAAGGCAGTAGCCTGAAGACTTCAATTTTCTCAGTGAAGTTGAAGTCAAGATCAACTGCTGAGAAAGAGAGCAAATCTTATGTGTGGTCATGTACATAAAGAGTCAATGATGAGGCTCTTAGCTCAGTTCTTATGCCATGGTCCTTATTGGAAACTCAAATTTACTTTGAACCATTTGGATTTATAGCTCATTTTCTAAGGAGAAACATAAGCTCCTGAACTACAGCAGGGTACTCTGTCTCCTAATATTTAACAAATCAAAGTGGTGAAAAGAGTTATTTATAACTAAACAACATAATTATTACAGTAGTATTTAATTCAGGAATAGCCAAAGCAACTATTGAGTGGAGTTTTGGAATGGTTTAATTTTGATCTATCAATTTAAGCCACCCAACACAAACAATTTCCTATTTGAGTTTTGACAAAATTTTTGGGTTGCAGCAGTTGCCGGCAGAACCTATAAAAATGATCTAGTTCCACAGTGCCCATTAGACACAGTTCATGACACACTCATCCAACAGGCAATAAAATTACTAACATCAGATGTTCAATCACAAACAGGCCAAGGATGGAGAAAATATTCTCTGCAATTTCCAGCTTCTCCCACTGTTACTGAAGTGAGACAATGATGAAGACATTACTGAGCACCACTTAGTAAATGGCTATTCATTTTCTAATACCTCCCCTTCAGCCTTCTGATTATAAGGAGTGAGAATATTTCAAAAGTCTCTCAGTATTATGTAATAGTAATAATTCAGCAATTCACTATTGCCTATCACCCCTTTAAAAATAAAACTAATACATGTGACACTTTATCCTTCATTTATCATTATTTATTGAAATTATGTATAATAGTAACATTTATTAAATGGCTGTGGGATATGTATCAAATCATATCCGCCCCAAATTTTTAATAGGAGAGAGAAACAAGCTGAGATGATTAGTCAGGAACACAGGTAATCATTTTTCCCAATACAAATATCAGACAATATTTTACTCAAATTATTTTTCTTTTGCCCCCCAAAAAAGTTTCTTGTGGCTCAAGTGCAATGAACTGTTCAAATGTGCAGATTCATCACAGCTTTAGAACTGCTAACAGAGCAGAGTAACGTAGCAACTGTGGGCGCATTGAAAAATTAAATGTGAAATTTCAGATCTGGCATGCTGCAGATATATGAAAATCTTTAATCCAGTCATCAGAAAAGAAGTGAGATCTTCAAAGTTATCCAGAGAGCATTCCCTATGAAATCGCATTGTGCAAAACAGCAAAGAGATGTCCATTGTTCCTCTGTCAGCAGGCTAGCCATGGAGTGGATTCTGAAGCTATTTTAAAAGCATGTATTCAGGGCATAGATATATTGATACTACATGCTATATATATATATATATATATATATATATATATATATATATTCATATATATATGAACTTATTAAAATAAATATGTCAAGGTTTTCAGGGAATAAAGTTTGACATACTTTGAGTGAATCACTTTTCAGTCTTTATCATTTATTCTTGAATAACCGAAAGCTTTTTAAAATCTTGGAAATAGAAAATTATGGTGAGATTATTTTTTAAAACTAGAAAATTATTAGGGTTATTGAGCACTGATGTTTGAATATGGCACAAATTAGAAAATACTTTTAAAACTTCATAATGTGGAATGCAAAATAAAAAACGTATATATGTGAGATTCTCAAATAGTCAATAAAATAAGGAAGTGAAAGGTTATAATGTAAAACACATACTCTCAACCCCATTAGATACATACATGTGCCCATCCTCCCCTTATCATCATGTCAGACATTTGTCATGCTAATATTTAGAGATTTCTTTAGTATTTCTGTAAATGCTATTCATACACTAACTGCTTAGAATTCTACAATTATGCTTTCTTTCTTACATATTTTGTTTACTTGACATGGTTTGTCATTTATCACGTTAGCAAGGCTACACATAAATACTTAACGTGCTCCAAAGTAGCAATTACTTCAGGATGTTTACAGATGGAGCAGTGAATATGTTTTCCAATATAATTGCGACTGTTATAACAGTTATACTGTAAATTTTGTCATACAGTTAGTTTAAAATTGTTTATTGCTCCGAACATTTGCAATCATTAAAATCTCAAACTATACTTTAATCATAATGAGGGCTTGATACATAGTTCCTTAATGAATAAGTGGATTCTCTAAGTATATGGTCTCCTGTTATCTGCCTCAAATCTAGAACCCGAAAGAAAGCTACATGCTTCTAGTTTTCATTCTCTGCTTACATAGTGGAGAGCTGTGGGAAAGCCTCTGCTTAAGACCAGAGCCTATGAAGCTTCCCCTCCAGGCCTCAGTTTTCGTGATTGTGGGCAGGCAGAAGCTCAGCTGTCCTTTGGTTGGTCAGACTGAGGTACAATAAGGACAGCCTATGCCAAGGCTTTGGATCCTTCCTTCTCAGCCCATCCCCATTGGTTTTCAGGGTTTCCCCTTCAGGGGTAGTTCTTTGTTTCAGATTTCTGCTGGTGCACATCCTACCGGACAGCTTCTCTCCCTGACTGTGATGTCTCAACTGAGTTTGGAGAAAAAGGTCATGATTCAATGGCTAGGGTTAGAAAGATTTGAGTTTGTTCACCAGTTCCCTTCATGGCATAAATATTTCAGAACGAGAGGGGTTACTCTTTGAATAATCTATACTAATAAAAGGGTAATATGCTAATTAGGGCAGACATCTACCGGACGACCATCCGGACGACCATCCAGACGTCCTTCCGGACAAAGCTGCAGTGGCTGCCCAAGGCTCAGGCAAGCCGCAGATGGTAGCTGCCGCTGCCCAGGGCCGGCCTGAGGCTCAGGCAGCCATGGTGGCCGCCAGTGGCAGCAGCAGCGGGATGATGGGGGCAGCACCTTCCCCTGATTGGCCAGGCCACCTCTGGCAGAGGGAGGCCAAACTGCAGCTTATGCTGGGAGCCGAGTCAGAGGCAGTTAGGGACGATCAGGCTGGCAGGGGGCAAGATAGGGGCAATCAGGTTGGCAGAGGGGCAAGGTAGGGGCAATCAAGCTGGCCGGGAGGCAGTTAGGGGAAATCAGGCCAGCAGGCAGGCAGAAGCAGTTAGTGGTGATCAGGCAGGCAAGCAGGCAAGTGGTTAGGAGCCAGTGGTCCTGGATTGCGAGAGGGATGTCCGTCTGCCAGTTTAGGCCCGATCCCTGCAACTGGCAGTCGGACATCCCCCGAGGAGTCCCATATTGGAGAGTGTGAAGGCTGGGCTGAAGGACACCCCCCTCCCCCCCCGCCCCCCGCCGCACCGGGCCTCTAGTTTTTATAAAATAACATTCCTGCTAATTGCCCAATTCAATAATAAAAATACATATAAAATGATGCAGGATAGAGACAGTAGGTACTATACTAGATCATGTGCTTCTGTTACTTCTGACTGCATTTGGTTGCCCTTTTGAGTCAGTATCTACTATCTTTTTTTCTACAGTGATTTCATTTCATTGGGGGGGAAGGGGGACTCATTGATTTGCTTGTCTTTTTATAAAAACAGTTTGCTGTCTTCTGATTTGTTTGAAGATTTAGCAGTTCTTTGGAATTTGTCCTTGAAGACAAGGTCAGGATTGTGAGAAATTTTTTTTTTATTCTCATATAATTGGGTGTGAGCAATAGGGAAAGCTCCACAATGCTTAAGTCAGTGGGTGGAAGACAGACTTTTAAAAACAGTGGGGCCTTGACTTACGAGTGTCCCGATTAACGAGTTTTTTGAGATACGAGCCGTCTCTTGGCCGATTTTTTGCTTTGAGTTGCGAGCTAAAATTCGGGTTATGAGCCAGCTTCAGATACCCCACCGCTAGTTGGCGCAGCGAACGTCACAGTGAACGCCACAACATCAGCCCAGCATCACGTGTCTCACTTGTTCACTTCTTGATTTGAAATATGAGTAGTTTGAGTTATGAGCTCCATCATGGAACGAATTAAACTCGTAAGTCAAGGCCCCACTGTAGTAATTACTTGGAAATAAATGAATTGGACATATTTTTTTTGAGATCTCTTTTAGAGGTACCTGTAAGTTTCCACTTAATATTTTATAAATGTATTTTGTTACATTTGTTTTTTTTTAATATGTTTTTATTGATTTTAGAGAGAGGAGAGATAGAAACATCAATCTGCTGCCTTCTGGCACCCCCTACTGGGGATGGAGCCCACAACCTGGGCAGGTGTCCCCATAGGGATATGAACCTGTGACCTCTTGGTGCATGGGATAATGCTCAACCAGCTGAGCTGAGCCATACCAGTGGGGCACATTTGGTTTGATTTTAAGATGCAGATTTATAAAGTGTTCCCTTATACATCTCAGGGCATGTTGCATTTTTTTTCAATACCAGTAATCATAGAAGGCATTCTGCTATTTTTTTCTGGTCTGCTACAAAGATTGCATGGAAAAATGTTAATGTTGGCCTGTGTATTCTGGGAATGACATTTTATAAGTATTGTTTGCCTCTGACTAAAATTATTTTATTTTCTCATTGTTGGTTTTGTCAAACATATTGGATGGTAAGAGTGAAGGGGAGTCAACAAATTTCATCTACCATCTTTAATATTTCAAGGAGCTCAGACCTGAATTTCCCTTCTCTCTTCCAACTAACTATTTCATTTTGTATCATTCTTTTAAGGATTTGAATTCCTAAACTTAGCTAAAAATTGTGCTGGCAGAGAAGGGTGGGTTATTTAATATACTACATAGTTTATGGTTGTGTTTGCAAATGATTCATTTCATATGGCACTCTTTCTCTTCCTGCTACTTTTGTTAGTATAGACACAAGTTATTGAGTGCCTACTGTATGTCAAGCACTGGGCTGGGTGCTGAATAGGCTTATGCTGAAGATATTTGTAAGATACTTAAATACTAACAGTTGGTTCCACTTTGCAAACTGAAGGCCAGAATTAGGTGATTTGACCGTGGACCCAAAGCCAGCGAACAGTAGCCCTGCACACAGAGCCAGGCTTTTCTCACCGGAAGCCTCATTTCTTGTCAGTATGCCAAGGGAAGTTCCTTCCTCTTTCTCCTCTGCTTCCTATTGCCTCTAAGTCTAACTCAAACACTCCCTTGTCTTTTTGTATTTCTATTTTGCAGCTCTCTAAGTTCTAATATTCTCTTTTCCAGTTTCCAAGAGTTTCACCAAAATCACTACCTTAATGAATGTGAAATAGTGGAAAATACATAATTAAATTTTTGAGGACTTTCATAGAAGAAGCCCTATTTTGATCTCCTCTTATCTAAAGCTCTTTCCTTTTTTTGAATGTGCATTTTTTCGTAGGATAGCAGCTTTGACTATTTAATATGAGACTTCATGAATAGTTCAGCAATGACTATTATTACATATCCCCAATATAGGGTATTTTTGGCCAAATGAATTTGAAAAATTTGGGGACAATCTTCACTGGTATTTAGTGTAGGGCTTTGAAGAGACATTAATATGCTAATGTACCTCCAAGCTTTATAGGATATGGGTGTAATATAAAATGTTTTCCAATATAGTTTCTCAAACAAATATAAATAAATAATTTATGTAATATATTGGATATATCTGTTTGAGCGAAACAATGAAAATCAAATTAAGTTGTATTATCCATTTATGACTTATCATATTTGAACATAGCATTTCAAATAGATTAGTTCTTAGAAGTTTTGTGCTGAGCTCTAAAGAGTTTATGCTAAGAAGCTATAACTAGGTTTTAATAATAACAAAAAACACAATCCTGATTTATATTTTTATTTATTTATTATTGTTACTTTTTTAATTCTCACTGAGGATATTTTGCTATTGACTTTTAGAGAGAGTGAAAGAGAGAAAGACAGAGAGAAATATCCATGTGAGAGAAACACATCCATTGGTTGCTCCTGCAAGGGCCCTGACCAGGCCCCGGGCTGGGGAGGAGCCTGTAACGTAGGTATATGCCCTTGACCAGAATCGGCCTTGCGTTTCGAAGACTGATGCTCTATCTATTGAGCCAAACCAGCTAAAGCACAACCCTGGTTTTTAAATAGACAAAGTTCTTGACAGGATAATGTAGAAAAGGAATACAAATTGCCATAAATATGTATTTGAGGCAACATATTTGAAGACTATGTAAATGTTTTATTTCTCATCAGACATTTGCTTTAGTGTTAATATCCCTTGATAACTCTCATCTGAATCAGTTATTACCAAATTGAATGCTAAATTCTAACTTTATCATTTTCCCACATTTATTAGCTGTTATTATATTGTAAGGAAAAGCTTTTTCTTCTCCCCTAGATTCAGGCATTCATTTGTTTATTAATATCAGCATGAACTCATGGATTCTTTCCTGCAAATTTACATTGTAAAACAAAAAAGTTCACCTTAACCAGGCGATGAAAGTTATGGGACCAAGGAACAGCATGCATCTTCTGATATGACACAATGGGAAAAACATGCCATCCCCTCTGTGTTTTTCCTGCCAGAAATCTTATTGTAAGGACATATCATAGAAGATCTTTAAAAAAAGGCAAAGGAACTGTTCTAAATTGTAGGACACTAAAGAAATAGGACAACTAAATGCACTGGGTGACCTTGGAAAGTCCCCTGAGTCAGGGAAAAAGAACTATCCAGGATATAATTAGAAATATTAATGACATTTGTGTATGGACTATGATTTAGATAACAGCACTTACTAACATTAAAATTTTCTGATTTTCATAACTTTTGTGCCAGAGAATATCCTTGTAATAAATAGTTAAATATTTAGGGGTACAGGGACAGGGTATCTTTGACTCACTTTTAAGTGATTCAGAAGAAATACAGAAAGAGAGGGAGAGGAAAGGGGATAGAGGGGGAAACGTATAAATAATTAGTAAATTTGGATAAAAGATAGAGTATTAAGAATATTAATTTCCTAGGGTTGCTATAATAAAGTACTACAAAAGGAATGGCTTAAAACAACAGAAATTTGTTGTCTCACAATTCTGGAGTTCAGAATCCGAAATCAAGGTGCCAGCAGGACCATGATCCCTCTGAAACCTCTATGGAGGGCCCTTCTTGGTCTCTTCCATTTCCTGGAGGCCCAAGCATTTCTTGGTTTGTGGCAGCATCACTCCAATTTGCCCATCTTTCCTCTGTGTCTAAAAAATTATATAGTGGATGCTTGCATCAGTGGAATGAAGCCAAAGAACATGTATGCATAACTCGTAGACACAGTCAACAGTGTGGTGATGGCCAGAGGGATGGGGGTGAGGCTGGGTGGAGGTGGGCAAGGGGGGGGGGGCAGCGGTAGGGACAGCTGTAATAGTGTAACAATAAAATATAAGTAACATTTTTTGAACCTGAAATTGCATCAAAATTGAAAAGTTATCAAAAAGTATTAGCATATGAAAAGTGGTATTTGCTTATTAAAATGCCATTAGGTACCTCTCATGAAAATTTAATTATTAGTGTGTTAGAGATTTATTACTAAATGAAACAATTGATAAGTATATTCACTGACACTAAATTGTTACATAAAGTAAAAGAATATTTATTTGTTTTTATGTCACCTGATAGGCAGTAAATAAGATTCATATTTGGGAGGAATGAGATATTTGAATTCCATTTTCAGTACTTAGGACATAGTAGGACTAGGACGAATTGGAAGTCAGGCAGCCTCCCAGTTTGAATAATTAAAGAGGAAATGTGATTAGGGCTCCCAGTAGGAACTAGTCCCCAGTTACAGAAAACATTTGAGAAGTTTCTGTTGATTTTGCATATATAACATTGATTACTTTCATTTTCCTGATGAAAACCAATCACTGTGTAATTGATTGATTTTCCTGAAGCCACATTGAATAACTTGCCTCAGCGTCTGTATTGTACAAAGATAATATTTTTTGTTGTTGAGCTGTTCTTACTAACGCTACTTTAACTTAATTTGGAATTTCTTGTTTTATTTAGACAAAGGATAATCACTTCTGTCAGTGTAAGGAATTTGACCTCTGGTGATTAAGTATAGGAAAGTAAAACCAAGAAGGTATTTCACAGACACACACACACACACACACACACACACACACCCCTTAGGTCTTAGACATCAACTTTAAATGAGTTCTCTTGAATCATAAAAATGTATGTATGTCTTCCATCTATTCTCTCAATGTACTTTTTTTACACACCCAATTCCTAATCATATGTTTTTATAAAGGATAGCATTTGGTAATTTTAAAATGTTACTTAAGATTTAGTAATTTTGTATAGTGATTGCTAAAGTTATTGTTTCATAAAATAAGTGCAGGTTTGAATATTCTTTGTCCTATATTTGAAAATCTAGTCTAAAATCCTCAACTTGCTCTATTTCTCATACCCTGAAATAAGACAACTGTGTACACAATCAAATGTGCAAACCAGCACATGAGGAAATTAAAGTTACTGTTTACTGTGGGCATCCTCATTATGAGCCGTGTATCCAAGGAGACAATATAATTAACATGCACACCTATTCTGGAGCACTTTCCTCAGGCTTTTATAATTATAGCTGAAAAAATCATATAGTGGACACTTATGTATGGAGTAAAATTTTAAATGTTAGAAAGAACATTTTAAAAAAGATATTTAAGAATGCCATGTCTTGGGAGAGAAAAATACTATTTTAGGACATGTTTCAAATTCTAAACTAAAAATGGACATTGTCAAGAGTGATCTTTTTATTGATTTGAATTATTTCTTAGCTCTTGCTTTACAAAGTTGAGAAAATCCATTTTATGTTCCTGATTGGTTCAAAGTGTGTGTTTTTTCTTTTAAGTACTAACACAATACCTTATAAATGCTACTAATTCCCACCCCCTGGAGCATTTCCCTTTCTGTATGCTAGAAATGAGACCATCCTGATGATACTAAGAGAAGTCTGACATTTCTAGGAAACATCCTGATTTGAAAATCATCAGCGTCTTATTTCCAATGGGATCCACTAACAACTATAATTGCACATTACCTTCTAAGTTAGTCAGTCTAAGAATAATAATCAGCTATGGATCTTATCAATGGTGTTTTTTAAAAATAGATATACAATTTCAGAATTATAATTCAAGAAATACAGCTTCTCCAGGGATCCTTTAGGATCTGTGTTGTTATTGCACATGGCCAGCCTGTCTATGGACATCTACCAATACCAGATGGCCTGAGAGGTGGGAGCAGAGCACCAGGACCAGGGCCTGTTGGGCACTCTAGCCCACAAAGCAAACAAGAAAGAACAGAGGGAGGGAGGAAGAAAGGAAGGGAGGGAGGGGGGAAGACTAACTTTCATAAATGTCATTGTGGAGCTAAAAAAAAACTTTCCTTCACTTTCTAAGTTCTTCTAGCTGGGCTAATAATCAAATTAACACAGACATATTCAAAGGAGAACATATCCAAAGTTTATTATATGAATGCACATTCGGTAGTGCCATAAGAACAGAGACCCAAAGAAGTACTGGGCAGCTGAGGTTTATATGCCATTCTAAAGCCAAGGAAAAGGGTGGTTGTGATTTGGGACTTCAAAGGGCAGGAAGGCAATTCATAGGGAGACAGAAGACAAATGTTCGATAAATAAATGTTTGCTGGGCCATCTTTATCAATGAGATGCAGAGAGAACTTGGAAAAATGGGTTTTGTTAGCTTCCTTTCTGCCTGTCACACACGAGTTTATGTGAAACTAGTTATTTGTGAGGCTGTCTTCCTTCCTGGAGCAGGTCCTCTATCTACATTTGTTTCATCAGTCGAAGGGGATGTGAAAGGTTTTTCCTGAGTCCTTTGTTCCTTTATAACCCATCTTAAAAACAATATACCCAGAGGCAAACTTTGGGGTGGCAATCTCTGCTTCCCTTCATCATCCATATGGAAAGACTGAAGGCAGGAAACATACATATGCATATAGTGACTTTGTAATATTATCTCTACACCCTTGAAAGGAAAAGTCAGGAAACTTAGTTTAAAAACTATTATGAAAATTATAATTCTTTGCTTCAATTTTTAATAATTAGTTTAAGTCAGTGTTTGGCTCCTTATTTTCCATTTATTTCAATAAATCTTTGTTAGTACCTAGTATGTGTCAGGCAGTGTAATAAGTGTTGAGAATATAAAGAGGAATAAGACGTGATCTGGGATTAGAAAAGTCTGACTTCTGTGCAAGGAATTATACCTGGTAATTTAGCAGCACAGCCCAGTGAGTGATTAATGGGGTGAAATTTCAATGAATGAGTCCAGAAAAAATATTCAGAATCATGTTTCACTTTCAGACTTTCTCTGAAAGAGCCCCATTACTTCTGAAAGAATAGACATGTTCCTCCAAGTGTCCTACCTCTCTCAAGTAGCTCTCCTAGTTATTTTTGTTGTGATGGATAATAAATGGCTCTTAATTAGATTCACCGTTGCTTTGTGCCCAGATTTTTGGCATAGATAAGAGTCTATCTGAAATGTGTATGCATTGGGAAAAAGAATTACTTGATTATCTCCCACCTATTAGTATTGAAATTGGTAACAACACCATAATGGTTTGTGCCTTAATTGATTCTTTAATAATTGATACTTGGGTACATATGTAAAATCTTATTCTCATGGTTGGAGACTAAAGGAGTGAAATTATTAGCAAAGTCTACTTCAGAACAGTGCCTCAAATAATTACTTTTCAAACTCTAAATAAAAAAAATGAAATCAAATGCCCTAAGAAAATAACATGAAGTCTTTGGGATCTTAAAATTGCTTGCTTTCCTTATGTAAATGAAAATCTGAAATAAATAACTTGATTTGTTCACATAAAGGGGTATCTTTCTATGGGTATAGAATGTGTAATGTAATAAACTCTAAATGGTGAGGTAAGCAGCTTAGCTTATCTGATGGGAAAGTATTAAGATATGGGACATTATACAACTTTTGCGTACTTTTTGTTTGCTTATAATATATTTAGAGCAGTCTTTTGGAAAACCTAATGTGTAGGATATTTATACATACACATATATGAGCGTGCGCGCGCACACACACACACACACACACACACACACACGCGCGCGCACACACACACACAAAAGGCAAACCTCCACATTTTAATATATTAAATTATGAATGTGACAACATTTTATGTAAAGTTATGAATTTGGATATTATATGAATGATAGAACTATATTTATATTGCAATACAGATGCCTATTCACTAAAAAACAACAAGGGGACACTTGGCATTTGTTTGGCCTCAGCTTAACGACATGTTATGGGTAGGTGTATGGGAAATCTTGGACACTGGGAACGTGTTCATGTCTTGCCCTTGGAGAAAATATGTAAACCATGCCTAATCCATTGTATGGAGCTCATTAAACAATGTAAAGCAATGGTGATAATTTATGTGACCAGGCTTTTTAGATAAAAAGCACATTGATCATTGTATTTAAGCTGAGATGGCAAAGGGTGGAGCAGGTGTGCTCAGAGATGTTTGATGGAGGGCCCTTTGAAGCTAAAGGATTTGTAAGAACCATATATCATATATTCCATTTATTAGTGCCTACAGATTATGCTTTTTCTTAGAAAAGCTTCTGGAAAAACGAAAGCCTTATGAAAACATCATGGTGTGAGAACAGCTCTGAGATGAGTTTCTGTGGAGAGCAAGGAGCATGAAGATTTTATAAAATAGTTTGGGGAAGATCAAAGTTCGTACAAGAGTTTTCATTTGGACTCAGCATCCATAAGGTTTTGAGAAATAAGACAGGCTGTATAGGGGTAGCCAGCACACTGGCCTGAGTGGTTCAGTAGCCATGGATTTGATATTTTTGAGTTTAGCAAGAGGGATGGGGAAAAGTAGTTGGGACTCAGGTCTTTCAATGGTCAGTTGAACATTTTTAGACTGTCAGATTTCTCAAAAATATTTAATGTGTTTGTCATAAAAATAATTCCAGTATTCTATAGGATTGTATCTGATGTAAACTATTGTGTACCTGTTTTCCGACTAAGATAGAAATGAAAGGATTGACCTATCTATGTTAACAGTATACATACGTTATATTTGTTTTTTTCACTTACAGGCTGGAGCCAATGTCCTTCTCCAGGATGTTAATGGAAACATACCATTGGATTATGCTGTAGAAGGGACAGAATCAAGCTCTGTTCTATTGACGTATCTGGATGAAAAGGGTAGGCTGAGCTTTGAAAAACTGTAGAGAGATAGACAAAGAGATAGGTTGGTGGCATTATAAGTGTACTTATTTTTTGGGTCTTCCTACATGATTTTCTATTGATACGATTTCCCTAGATTGCATAAAATGAATTATGTTTCTACATTGCAATTCACTTTCCTACTGCAATACATTGTTGGTTTAGTCAATGCAGTTTTGCAAGCCAGCAACATTCTAGAGGCCAACAATGAAGGAACATTTTAACAAGCATTTAAAATCCATAATTAGAGGGACTGGGCTTGCAATTATAATCTATTCTCCACTGGGAGGAGAAGGGAAGTGAACCAGCACAACTGAATTTTGAGTTAATGAGAGTAAGGTCATGTGAAGTGTATTCTCTTAGGAGCCATGGTCCTCTTAAGAATTATTACTGTGGGTACGTCAGGGCATAAGTCAAGGGCAGTTTGCACGGGCATCTCAGCATCCACTCTTGGTGACACTTGGCAACAGAAACATTGTCAGAAGAATGCCCATGATCATGGTGCTGGCCTGCAAAGATGCAGCTGAGGGCTCAGATGTATTTAATGCAAAGAACAGTTAATTGCACAGACCCAGGGTATAATTTCATGAGTAAGTTCAACATTGGCAAAGTGAGAGGTGTTTGAAATCTTTAGCTTGATATGGTATTAAAATAAAGAAGTATGTCCCCTCTTTTATTTTTCTCCTTTATGATGTTTAGGAAAAAATAAAAACAATTAAATTATAATCCCTTCCAATATGGTGTTTTGTCAAAGAAAAGGTTTAAAAATTTTAAGAGCCTCATCGTGCTTGTGACTCTATTCTCACCTCTAAGAAAAGCCCGCACACCTGCCTCTTTGTTTCCTGTGCTCTTTGCCTCCTCCAGATCGCTTGTCCCAGAGGGTTTATTGTGAGGATGGTTTAGGATAATAATAATAATTAGGACTCAGCAGCTATGAGTTCTTAAAAACAGTCTCATTAATTCTGAGAGCAAGGTAAAAGCCACTATTTTCATTCCAGTGAATGTGAGCCTCGCTGTGCTGCTGAAGGTCACTGAGTCATGGCCTGGGTGACAGAGCAGCTTGGGTGCAGGCGCTGTGGTATAGTCAGTCCTTCACATTACGTCTCCCTCAGTCCTTGTACCTACCTGCTCCTACCTGAGGAAAACCCTGCGTTCTTCCCATCTTATTAACTATGACTTTGAGACTAATTACTTCTAAATGGAATGAGCTGAAAGTTATGGGCATTCCATGTTGGGAAGCTTTATTATTTGCACAGCTGCAAAGTTTAACCTGTGGTCACATGATTCTGAACTGACATGAACCTGACTGTCTTTTATTTAGCTGTGCCAGTTCTAAGTTATGTTTTCCTGCTCTTCTTACTGTTCTTAATTTTTAACAGCCATCATGATAAATGTTTTTCTCTGGAAACTAAAGTTAACTATCTTTATTTACAAAAGAATTAACATCCAATATAATAAAGAGCTAATATGCTAATTAGACCAAACAGCCAGACAACCTTCCTGACAACCCTCTGGACAACCCTCCAGACAAAGCCGGTGCTTCGAGGGCTGAGGCAGCCGGGGCTGTGAGGGCCAAGGCAGCAGCTGCTGCTGCAAGGGCCGAGCCCTTTGCTCGAATTTTGTGCACCGGGCCTCTAGTTACTTATAAATATCTTCAACTCATTAAAGGTTTTTGTCTCATAAAAAGTTTTAGTATTTTCTAAAGCAGTATTATCTATTCTGTAGAAATAAAAAGAAGTGTATTCCTTTGAGAGGTTACTTTAAAGAGTGATTAAGAAAAAGAAAAAATGAAAGGAAGGTCCTGACTCTGAATGGTCTGGAGAAAATCTGTCACGGTGATGGCTGTCACAGTTAGTTTGTAAAATACATATTTGCTGGAACAAATTCAATGTAATAGCTCTTACATTTTAAACTCTGTTTTCCATTTGTCACCACTGTGGCACTGGCCTCTGCCTTCCCATCCATCTGCCCCCCTCTCATCTCATTCACAATCTGTTTCCATTTCTGACAGTGTCCCTCCTACTTATCATTTCGGCTGCCACACTTCCTATAAATACCAGCTAATTTGATGTATTCTCCCCTTGTTGGTGCCCCTTTAGAATTATCTGCTGTGACAGCATGGGCCGATGTCCCTAGAAATTTCTAATATTATGAGATGAGATTTTTATTGTTATTTAGCACCCAGTATTTCAGCACTGCATTCTTATAACCAGGCACCTGCAATCCTTGGATTTTCAACCCGCGTCATACAGTTTCAAACCAGAGTACTTATTGTGCTGTCACACCAGGTCACATGTGGCAGGAGGCAGTCCAGGTTGTGAGCAAGTTGATTACATGGAAAATCACTGGTTACAAGTTCTAATTGTACTGTCACCACTGACATACACTATACCTGGGCACAGCAATTAACCTCTGCTCACCGCCTGAGCTGTCTGGGCTGGAAAGTGAGGCAGCCACGGAGGGCTGATTGAGCAGGTGATGCATATTAGATCTCCAGTGCAAAGCAGACCAGCTGGTGTTCAAGGAAATCAATCGATTATAAAATGAGCCAGCATAGAGAGAAAGCAGTACAGGAAGAGCTCAAGGTGGTCCAGGACAGATAGATGCTCACCATGAGGGGAGGGAGTACATATATCTTGGTGTATATGTATACATAGATATACATTCAAGTCCCGGAAAAAGAAATAAAAACAACTTTGCTCAACACATATCATTGCACTGTGCCCTTTCTCCTTCATTCCAAATCGATCATTTTTAAAAAGTAGCCCACCTTTATTCTCCCGAGTTCCTAATCTCTACTCAGCCCACACTCCCTACCAATCCACTGGGAAGGTCCATGCCACCATGTGTCGCCCTTTTTGGTTCTCCATCCAGTGGTCACTTTTCTGTTCTCTAGTACCTCATCTCTCTGTGACAGCTGATGACCTTGATCACACTCTGTTACGGAAACTCTCTCACCTGCAATGACCTTTCCATAGTTTCCCCTTCTATTCCAGCTTTTACTTAGTTTTCTGCAGACACCAAAATGTGGGTAGTTCCCAGGGCTCTGTCTTTCAGTTTGTCTTCTTTTATCTTCCCAAACTACCCTGGCTTATCTTGCCCTCTTCTTTGTGTTGTTCCCACCTGCCTGTTCCCAAGAATGTTCCTATAGCTTAGATATCTTTCAAGACCTGCAGGCTTGTATGCTCAGTTTTCAGTCTCTTGATTTGGATATCAGAAAATTTGAAATAACTTGTCTACATGGAACTTACCCTTTCATGCACTCTATATATGTTATATTTTATCATAACAGCCAGGAACCCAAGTATCTGAACATCACTTTTCATCTCCTAAATCCCTCACATCCAATTGTCACCAAATCTGACAGAGTCTGTTTCCTGGACATCTGACCTTTGATATGCCCATATCTCTCACTAAGTTTGCTATTAGTATCTTAGTGAAAACTCTGGACTTTCTTTTTTGTTTTTATTTTATTATCACTTTTGTTAATCCTTACCTGAGGATATTTTTTTCCCATTGGTTTTTAGAGAGAGTGGAAGGGAGGGTGAGAGGGTGAGAGAGAGAAACATTGTTGTGGGAGAGACCCATTGATTGGTTGCCTCCCACATGCACACCTTGACCAGGGCCATGGATCGAACCTGAAAACCAAGTACATGTCCTTGACCAGGAATTGAACTTGAGAACATTTGGTGTGAAGGCCTATGCTCTAACCGCTGAGAAAAACCAGCCAGGGCAGTCTTTCTATTTTGGAACAGTCTTGGAAACTGGTCTTCTCACCTCTAGCCATTTCTGTTTATTCTTCAGAGGACTCTCAGATTAATCAGTCCACAAATAACCTTATCTATTTATTCTCCTTATTAAAGTTCATTCAAAATGCTGCCCTTAAACCAACCTCTTCAGAATCACCCAGAGTCAGGGTGACAGTGCATCCCTTTTGCCTAGGACAGTCCTACATTGTGCCTGTAGTCAGGGTGGAGGAAAGGGGTTGGGTAGAGGGTTACAGTGCCCTTTTGGCTTGAACATGTTTATTTATCTTTGCTAGAACCAACTTTCTTTGCCTGCTCAACTCTTTTGCTTCCTACAAGTCTTGGCTCTCTTAGGAAACTTACTATGGAGACAAAAATTGGCGTTAGATTCACTTGTAGGAGCTTAGTGGAGAATATTGTGCTAAAATCATGAAATGAATCATTTCAGAGTCAGCATAATAGTAAAATTATCTGTAATAGTATCATAGAATAGCCCCAATACATAATAGATAATGGAGTAAGTAAAAAGTTGAATTGTTAAAAAGACAATGTTACCTGATAAGGGACAGTTAATGAAAGTAAAGGTAGGGTCCAGATTGACTTGATGTGTTAATGTAGTTTCAGTTTTGCAGACAGGCCTCTGACCTCACTGCATGGGATGCAGCTTCTGAGACCTAACATTACTTATATTATCAAATGTATTCAAGTGATAGTAATCAGTATCACATGTACATACTGTTAATTAAACTACAGACTTTATTCAAATTCTTTCCATTTTTCCAAAGATGTATTTTTTAAATCTATTCCAAGATAGATTGCTTTTAGCAGCAACTATTTTGGCCAGAACAATCATAAAGAGTGAAAACTGTATCTTTATACTTTCTTGTAATTTAATTTAGGTACTTTAAAATACTTTCGGCAGTGTGTGTTGATTTATACTAAAGCCAATATCCATTATGAACCTGCCATATGTAAGGTATCGTATCATGAATTTGGGATATAATAAGAGGGAAATTATTCAACACCACCCTCTAGCTGGAAATAGAATGCTTGCAAGAGAAATAATTACATATAGCACTTTGAGTGAGAATTCAAAGTGAAGAGGGGCTTCAAAGACGAACACGTTGGACGAATATAAGATGAAACTATTTTCACTCCAGCATCTGAGAAGCAACTCTACATTCTGTTTGAAAGGCTCTTTTCCCCCTAGGGGTGGATCTGACCTCCCTGCGCCAGATGAAGCTTCAGAGACCCATGAGTATGTTAACCGATGTCAAACACTTCTTATCATGTGGAGGGAATGTTAACGAGAAAAATGATGAAGGAGTAACACTGGTAAGTTAATATACTTGACTCAGAAATATTGCTTAAGCGGAGAATTTAAGTTTATTTTTAAGACATAGAAATGACTATGATTAAATAATGTATTTTTGATTACAAAAGTAATATATATTCATTGTAGAAATTTTAGAAAGCACATAAATATTCAAAGGAAAATACAAATCACTTATGCCACCACCCAGAGAAAACTGATGTTTATATATATGTTGATATATTTTCTTCCAAGCTTCCTTCTTATGCATGTTTCCCCTACAAATTTAGAAGATTTTTTTTGCATCTATTTGTCACTGTGATTTCAGAGATGAAACTTACAGGATAATGTTTTTATTTTAATTTTAAGCAAAACAAACGATGGCTTAGTCTGGTGAATAAATTTCTAAATTCGAGAAAACATTGCTTTTTATTGATATAAGGCATAGCTGCAGTAAGTTAAAAACAGAACAATTAAATTTGGATTGATGTTTCTATAAATATAAGTTCAGTGATCAAAATATGAACATTTGGCCCTATTGACCCATAAAATTTACCTGGAGTGGGCATGCAGGGCTTAAAATTAATTATGATGGAAATATATGCATTAAAGCTCAGAGAAAATAAAGAAGTAAACTAGGACAGCAGAAAAGAGTATGAAGCTCTGAAACATGGGATGTACCGAAGGGGTTGGAGCCAATGATTTTCTACCATGGAAAAAGTATGGTGTGAGGTTGAACACAGGGGCTTTCAAGCTGAACACTGGTAAGTGCAATGACCCTGAGGCAGGACCAGGTATGGTGTGATTGATACACAACAAGGTGCTAAGTTTGGCTTAGCAGAGAAAAGGAGTGAAGAGAAGTAACTAGGGTCAGATCACACATACTGTGGGTCTATGTGAGGACAGTGGCAGTTACTCTGAGTGAGATGAGGACACATTGGAGAGTTCTGAAGAGAGGCAGAGTGCGATTTTACTTCAGTTCTGAAAAGATCACTCACTGAGTGCTGTGTTAAGGATGGACTGTATAATGGCAAGGGTGAAGCTGAGAGTTCCATTAGGAGCCTTTTCCAGTGATTTAGGAAAGCAATGGTGTGGCTCAGCCAAAGGTGGTAGAAGTTGAGGTGATGAGAAGTAGCTAATTTTAGTCAATATTAAAAGAAGTTCCATAAATTTCCTGATGGAAATGTGGTGTGAGAGAAAGAAAAGACTTCAAAATGACTCCAAGTATTTTTTGCTTGAACAACTTGAGTGATGAAGTTGGCATCGAATGAGGTAGAGAAGGCTGAAGATGGAGCTTAGAGCAGGAAATATCAGAATCAGTTCTGGAAATATAAAGTTAGAAGTGCCTCTTAGCCATATTCATGGAGATGTTGAGTTTGTGGTTGGATATTGCAGTCTGAGATTCATGAAATGTCTGGACTAAAGAAACAATTTGGGGAACATTAGCATATATGTGATCTTGAGAACTCCTGACTCAGATGAAATCATGAATTGATATAGCAGAAAAGAGGATTTGGGACTATGCCTTGGGGCTTAGGCAAAAGAGGAAGATCCAGAAATGAGATGAGAAAGAACACCTCCCAAAGTAGGAGGGAAACCAAGAGAATGAGGTGTCCTGGGAGCCAAGTGAAGAACTTATGATGAAAACGAGGATAAGATAGACTATAAAATACTGCTGAAAGGGTCAAGTAAATGGAGATGACAAATTGGCTATTGGACTTGGTAACATGGAGGTTATTGGTCTTCTTATCTAGGGTAGTTTCAGTGCAGTGGTTGGGTCAAAATCCAGTTTACAGTGGGCTATTTAATTAATAGTTCAATTAACACACACACAATACACTAATGCCTAACACATTGTAGAAACCCAATAGAGACTTTGTTTCTTTGTTTGACAGAAGATATTACAACTTTACATACATTTTGAAAAATCATTGTTAAATGACACTAATGTATTATGCTTCAAACACTATTGAATAAAAGGACCTGCCATTGTTCAGTAGGAAAGCTATTGAAATAATCAGTATAGAGTAATAGATCACTCTCATTTTAAACCATCTTCAATTTTGACATTCCCATAAATGTTGCTAATAATTTTTCTGTAGTAACAATCTTCTGGTGATCGTCTTTGAGCTTTTTACAATGAAAATAGTAATGAATGGAAAGCTAGAAAGTTGTCCCTTGGAGACCAGAGTATTTAGCAAGTGACAGTTATATTTGATTCTTAGGTCTAAATTGTTTAGTCTGTTATGTTAATGACTGTCATCGCTGGAGTTGCCTTTCTGTAAGGCACATGTATTTTGTGCTTTCCTGTCTATTGTTGGTGATAACATAAGCACTTTTGTCCTTAGACTGATTTCTATATCCTGAGTTGGAGTGTCAATTGTGGTTCAAAATTAGGTATAATTTTCCACACTGTTAAATTGCTGTGCAAAAAGAGATGCAATTATCAACAAAAGGCTCAATGGAATAAACTTCTAGTAAGATGGTTTTGATGTTGTCTTTTCCTTTTTTAGAATACACACTAAAATAACCAAATATATTACAGCTCTTTTAAAAAGATTTCTTAGTTTACATTACTATTAGTCTGAAAAGGAAACAGAAGCCTTAGAAAAGAACACAGTCCAGCCGAAACCGGTTTGGCTCAGTGGATAGAGTGTCGGCCTGCGGACTGAGGGGTCTTGGGTTCGATTCCGGTCAGGGGCATGTACCTGGGTTGCGGGCACATCCCCAGTGGGAGGTGTGTAGGAGGCAGCTGATCGATGTTTCTCTCTCATCGATGTTTCTAACTCTCTATCTCTCTCCCTTCCTCTCTGTAAAAAGTTAATAAAATATATTTAAAAAAAAAAAAAGAAAAGAAAAGAACACAGTCCAAAAAAGCCATGTTATAGAGCATATGAAAATTAGTTCCTGAGTTTGAATGTATATATGCTCTTGGAAAATACTACTGTAATAATTAGCATATATACCACAAAGATATTGGCTGGTTCTTCACTGTTTTATTATAGAATTTGATATATTACATCTGGCCTTGATACATATGCACTGTTGGAAAACAATTATTCGTGAGATGTAAATACCAAGCATTCTTGTTTTTGTTTCTCTTTGTGATATCGGGAGTGTTGGTTCATCCCGTACTTCTAGTCAAGGACAATAAATAGCCAATGCATGATTTTTCTGGCCATTTTTAGGGAACACAGCTTTTATGGTTACTTTATGTCACAAAACATAGCCTCAATTTAGAGATTAGATTGTCCAGACCCATGTACTATTTAAAACTCACAACCTGAATAACGTCCAGGCTCATTGATCTTTTTAATGCCATACTCCCCTTTAATCATATGGTGTAGCTCATGAATCCCTTGCCAATGTAATAGTTTTATGCAATACAAAATGGTGCATAGAATTACATAGAAAGCCAGTTATGTTGAAATATAGTAATCATATTGAAATTAAATTTGTTATATGTAATGTTTGTGCTTCTTTATTAATTAATACACTAAGTAACAGATCTAATGATTACCATGACTTTACAGTAGAGTTGGACATGGGTGATATTTGGAGATATTTGCTATAATATTAATGTGATATGAAAGTATAATTTCTTCTGCTAATTTTTCCTTAATTGCTTTAACTGTAAAATAAATCATGTAGTTACTTAATAACCTAATTGAAATTGGATTGGATGACAGTTTACTTAGAAAGAAAGGCTATGCCTTAGAAACAGGAATCACCACATCTGAAAAATTTGAAAGGTTCTCCAAACCCTGAGCTCATCACTGTAGTTCCTGAGGCCTCATTTCTGAACTTGGTTTCTCAATGTAAACTGTAATCTATAATAATAAAATCTTAATATGCTAATTAGACCAGATGTCCTTCCGGATGACCTTCCGGACAAAGCCAGGGCTGCTAGGAAAGCACGGGTCCCGAGTGCCTGCCATTGAGAAACCAAGCTGGGAGAATGTCAAAATGATAGCTGCACAATCATTTTAAAGCTTGTCAGGATTCATTCATCCTCTCCAGTTCCTGTCCCTTTTATGTGTATAAAAGCATCACAGGATCACATTTTCTGTTGTCATTTGTATCTTTCAATCTCTTTCCTAAAACACCAAATGCAGTGCTAGAACTTTAGAGCTAGTCAGTACATGTGTGACTTCTGGACAAGTAGTGATAAAGTATTGAATTATTATATTTCGTATTTAAAAGTATTCATATTATAGTAGAAAGGCACATTAGAGAGGAAAATAGGAATTACATGAAAAACTGTACCTTGTCAGAGTCAGAAGGAAAACAATACTTAATTAACCCATAAGCCTTTTTCAAACAATGATGACATTCACTTGTACCAAATAAATCAAAGTATATATGTTTCTTTTATTAAGGTCTCTGTATTTTAGGTTCAATACTTTATTAAATTGCTCTCTTTAAACCACTGAATAAATTACGATGCTGCTGCTTTTTAAAGATAAATAACAAAATATCTCTTTATTGCAGTTACATATGGCATGCGCCAGTGGCTACAAGGAGGTAGTGTCTCTCCTCTTGGAACATGGGGGAGACCTCAACGCAGTGGATAATCAGTACTGGACCCCACTTCACTTGGCAGCAAAGTATGGCCAGGTAAGTGAGTTCCTGAGCTATTTTATAATCAATGCATCCTTTTATATTAATTTTATTTCAAATTATGTACTAATCATTATGTAACCTGACTTTTAATGGTATGGTCTTACTCAACAAATGTTTTATGAATAAAAAAACATTTACTTTTAAAATGACAAATAATAACATATATTCCTTAGGACTTGGCATACTAGCATACTGCATATTCTACTCAAAATCATTCAAGAAATGATCAAAAACATAAATATCCTTTATAATATAGACTTAACACAGTTTTCTTAATATTATATAGTTCTTATAAGTTTACTGTTTCATGAGACTGTAATAATTCTGTTTGTTTTCTACAATTAGTAGATGTAAAGTAAAATTACATTTTGTATTTTATTTTTCTCCATAAATTATATTTCATTTTAGTGAATGAGGGATGGGTAGCAATTCTTTCTCTGAATTGACTTTTTGCTATAGCTAATACATCTTAAGACACTAATACACAAATTAATTTTTACTAGGCACCCTTATATCCTGAAGAAGGAGCAAAATCACAGTCAGATAAAATGTGTCTTGGAGAGAGAGAGACATGTTGTATGTATCCATGACAAAAGATAAAGGAATATATTAAACTAATAAAACAGGTTAGCTATATAGTAAAAATACTTTCAACAGGTTTTATTGATGAAAGTAGATTTTAAAAAATGTTATTTTACTCTGTTATGTTTAACCATAAAAACATCATTTAATGATTAATATATATGCCAGATGTGAGACCTGCCAAGCCTCAGTGATATAAGGAACATAAGCTGAGTTCACTTGCTACTTCCTTCTTTTTTTTTTAATTTATTATTATTTTTTTTTATTGATTAAGATATTACATATGTGTCCTTGTCCCCACGTTACCCTCTACCCCCCACCCCCCCCACCCCCGCTCATGCCCTCACCCCCCCGTTGTCCATGTCCATTGATTAGGCCTATATGCTTGCATATAAGTCCTTTGGTTGATCTTTCCCCCTTACCCCCACCCTCCCCTACCTTCCCTCCAAGTCCCGACAGTCCAATCAATGCCTCTCCGTCTCTGGATCAGTCCTTGTTCATCAGCTTATGTTGTTCATTATATTCCACAAATGAGTGAGATCCTGTGGTGTTTATCCGCTCTCAAGTTCCATCCATGCTGTGGCAAATGGTAAGAGTTCCTTTTTCTTCTTCCTCTTCTTAAAGAATACCTTTCAGCATTTCATATAATGCTGGTTTGGTGGTGATGAACTCCTTTAGCTTTTTCTTATCCGTGAAGCTCTTTATCTGACCTTCTATTCTGAATGATAGCTTTGCTGGATAAAGTAATCTTGGTTGCAGGTTCTTGCTATTCATCACTTTGAATATTTCTTGCCAGTCTCTTCTGGCCTGCATGGTTTCTGTTGAGAAATCAGCTGACAGTCGTATGGGTACTCCCTTGTAGGTAACTGACTGTCTTTCTCTTGCTGCTTTTAAGATTCTCTCTTTATCTTTTGCTCTTGGCATTTTAATTATGATGTGTCTTGGTGTGGTCCTCCTTGGATTCCTTTTGTTTGGGGTTCTCTGCGCTTCCTGGACTTGTAAGTCCATTTCTTTCACCAGGTAGGGGAAGTTTTCTGTCATTATTTCTTCAAAAAGGTTTTCAATATCTTGCCCTCTCTCTCCTTCTGGTACCCCTATAATTCTGATGTTGGTACGCTTGAAGTTGTCCCAGAGGTTCCTTACACTATCTTCATATTTTTGGAATCTCTTTTCTTTTTTCTTTTTCGGTTGGGTATTTTTTGTTTTTTTGTATTTCAAATCTTTGACTTGATTCTTGGGATCCTCTTTTCTGCTGCTGGATCTCTGTAAATTATTCTTTATTTCAGTCAGTGTATGCTTAATTTCTAGTTGGTCCTTTTTCATGTCCTCCATGGTCTCCCTATACTTATTGAGGGATTCATTAAATTTATCGGCGGTTTCCATAAAATTCTTGAAAAACCTTATAACCGTGGCCTAAAACTCTATATCCAATCGTTTGCTTTCCTCCATTTCTGCCATTTGTGACCTGTTTCTTTGTCTCCGCATTTTGGCAGCTTCCCTGTGTTGATAGAGTGGCCCTGTGCGCCAGGTGTCCTGTAGGGCCCAGTAGCTCAGCCTCCCCAGTTACCTGGGGTGGACACTCTTGGTGCACTCTTGGTGCCTTGGTTGTTGTAGAATCACTGGGAGGAATTGACCTCTAGGCCAATTGGCTGTGAGAATCAGCTGTGTCTAAAGTGGGAGAACTTCTGTGCTGAAGACACCCTTCTGGGGCAAGACTTGCTTCAGTGGGGCTTTGGTGCTCACTGAGTCTGCTCCCTGAGTGCGTCCCTTATGGATCTGAGGAGTTGCAGTCTGGATGGACCCCCTCTGACCACTGGGTACAGTGGCTCCTGGATCTAAGGAGGTGCTAATTCAGCCTCTGCCTGAGGCCACACAGCAGGAGCCACGAAGAGGCTCAGCTGTGAAGCAATGCAAGCCGCTGCGGGGCCTTGGGCCTTCTCTTGGAAGTTCCAGGTCTGCCTGGTTCGGCTGCAGTTAGGTACATTCACATGCAAAAGCCTCTGCCGCAGCCTGGGTGGGGCGAGGTCTCAGGGAGTCAGAGGGCGGAGAAAGCAGCCATGGCCGATTCTCCGCCCGGTCGCGCGTCTCAGTGTTCCGGTAACGGCTGCAAGCACCTCTGAGGGAAAGCCGCCCTCAAGTTCGCTCGCTGCCGGACAGACCAGCCTCTCCCCGTATGAGTCCTGGGTCCCCAGAGACTTCCCGGAACCGGAGTTCAGAGCAGTCAGGAGCTTGTGACTCAAAAAGTCAGCCGCGTCCTCAGGCGCCACCCCCTTTCCTCGCGTGCGCGCGCCGCCGTACCTCTGCACTTCACCTCCGCAGCGCCTCTGGCTCTCAGCGTGCTTTTCTTTCCTTCTAGTTGTGGAATTTACACTCAGCCAGCCTTCCTGTTGTTCTGGATGATGTTTGCTCAGTCCTTTGCGGTAATTTTCAATTGTTGTGTGAGGCGATATTTTCCCGGTGTTTACCTATGCCGCCATCTTAGTTGCTCTCCGCTACTTCCTTCTTAAAGCTTCCTGAAGTTTCCTGCCACACAAAAGTCACAAGATAGAAGAATCAGTGATTAAACAGGCAGAGAGAATTAGTGGATATCAGTACTCTCACCCATTTACCTATCACATTAGAAAAACTTCCAAACTTTGGGTTTTCTCTTATTTTTCAACTAGAGGCCCGATGCATGAAATTCGTGCAAGAGTAGGCCTTCCTTCCCCCGGCTGCTGGCACTGGTTTCCCTCTGGCACCCAGGACTCGGGTCTCCCTCTGGAACCCGGGACTTGGGCTTCCCTCCTGCCGCTGGCAGGCACTCGGGACCCGTGCTTTCCTAGCAGCCCTGGCTTTGTCCGGAAGGTCGTCCGGAAGGACATCTGGTCTAATTAGCATATTAAGCTTTTATTATTATAGATTACAGTTTACATTCAATATTATCTTGTATTAGTTTCAGTGTACAGCACAGTGGTTAGACAGTTATATCCGTTACAAAATGTTTCCCCTGATATTTCCCGTACCCAACAGGCACCATACATAGTTATTACAGTACTCTTGACTATATTTCCTATGCTGTATCTTACATCCCTGTGACTATTTTATCGTCCCAATCTATCCTCCCAATCTCTTCACCTCTTTCACCCAGCTCCCAACTCCCCTCTCATCTGGGAATCAGATGTCTGTGTCTATGAGTCTGTTTCTGTTTTGTTTGTTCATTTATATTGTTCTTTAGATTTTACATATAAGTGAAATCATATGGTATTTATCTTTCTCTGACTGATTTATTTTAATTTATTTTACGTAGCATAATACCCTCTAGGTCCATCTGTGCATTCACAAATAGTTAAGATTTTCTTTGAAGTTTGGGGTTTCTAAATCTATGTTTTCAGCCTAGAGAAACATGGTATTGGAATTACATGGAAAATACAATTCAGTGGCTGCATTTGCTTTGGGAGATGCAGAGTAATTAAGACTGATGTTCTTATTACTCCTCCTCCAGTGTGCCAGCTACATTTCCAACACTCGTCATTTATTAACATTAAGTGACTTAAGAAACTTTCCAATGGCTTTATTTTTTTTTAACCCAGTTGCAAAATATTTTCCCCCCAACTTTTAGAAACCATTATTCCTCACTTTTTTTTTTTAGGTCTCCTATACTTTCTTCTATGTTCCAGACTCTCCCCACCACACGAACACACCTATATTTGAATCTGCCCAATGAAATGGTTAAGCCAGCCTGTTTGGAGAGCTTCCGTAGCCCCCTCATTGGCTCTGAGTACCAGCCACCACTCGCTGGCTGTGTGAACCTAATAAGCCTTAATAGTCCTTCTTCCACCGAGCCCCAGGGTCTTCAATTAGTGACAACCATCAACACATCTGTTTACGGGGGAATTGTTACATAGCTCAGAAGACTGTTGAGAATAAAGAAGGCAAATGCATCACTGAAGTATCAAAGAGCATATGTCCTAGTCAATTGATCCAGCTGTTAGATTTGTACAGAGAGATGTTGGACATAATGTTTTCTAGCAATGGCCATTTACAGGGTGCAAATGAGTCAGATTTTTAAAACAATTTCACCTTTATCCTCTGCTTCTGTAGAAAATAAGTAGCCATTAATTCTGTATTTTATAAATCCTTATACATTTTAGTACAAAGGTTAGGATCTGAAGATTATATATGTCTTTTCAGTTTTGCTCCATTAAACCTACTAGAATGGGTTCTTCACCAGAATGTAAGCTCCAGAACAGCAGAGATGTGATTTGTGTGGCCCACTGAGCCATCCTGTAGCCAGCAGAGTAACTGAAGGAATTAAATGGACAACTCAATCAACCAGGAACTAAAAGCAAAGTTCTGCTGAGAGTTAGAGTGAGGATTTAACGTTAGGATATATGACAGCAGAACAAAAATATTCTTCCTCAATTCAAACTAAAATTAAGGAATAACTAAGAGATTTATGTTAATAGAAGATTTTGAGTAAATTGTATCTTTATTTTTTGTCAAGAATATACCATATGATATCTAGAATTATTTTAAAAATTCTTTACACTACCACTTAATATTCATTTTGGAAATGATATTTTAGGAACAGGTTTTATTTGAATTATCAATTTGTATGCATGGGAGATTTGTAACTCTCCAAAGACATTTATTGTAAATAAATGCATCTCAGTTGAGAAAAAATGTGATAAATGCTAACGTTTTAGAAAGACTCGTGGCATTTTTAGAGTCATTCACAGCAATTTCAGTTTTTTATAAATATCTTATAAATATAAATACCTTTATGGAAAAGTAGTTTATAATTTATAACAGTATTTATAGTATTTATTACTTTCATTTATACTTAGATGGCATATATATTTTAAAACTTCCCTTTATACATACATTAACTTTTTCATTGAGAACAAAGAAATACCTGTTCTTCTCTAAAACTGAGAACTGAACAAGTTATGTGAGCAACAGTTCTTTCAAGAGTTGTACAGAAGATAAAATTTGATTCTAGCCTTGTACATATTTTAGTGTTATTAATAGCATTGGAAATAGTATAGTAAAAGATAAGAAAATGATTGTGAAATGTTGAAATCTAAATCTCTTCAAAAGTACTTTATATCACACAACTCTTACATCTTAACGTTCAAAGGAGTCATTTGTATTCTCAAATACATTTTTACCTAAGTATGTAAGAATGGAGATATATTTAGATTTTTTCTTCAGATATTTCTTCTTTGCTTTGGAAAAAACAACACTGTCTGGATTTGCTCCTACCCCTCTGAGCACACAGTATTGAAAAGCTCTGTGTTCTGTCCTAGGTTCTCTCCCTTCCCAATATTTATGTCTTTAGAAGTCTTCCTCCTACAGCTTCAAAGACTCTGCATGTTCATGTCTCCCAAAGCCTCCTCTCTTCTCATGTCTCTCCCAAGTTCCAGACTCAAGAGGACCACTGCCCAGATAGTAATTCCTGTCAACCTGCCTTCAAACTCAACTTGTGTACAAAGAGAATGATCATCTTCTTTTTCCCATTTCCAATCTGTTGCCTTCTTTTCTATTTAATCATTTACTGGGCATTATTATTTTCTTATTTTTCCTCTCCTCGCTCATAACTATTAAACCACTGAGCCCCAAAACTCTTACCTAGTAAATGGATTTTAGCTATATTCATGTGTGTCCTCGCTGCCTTCACCCTCATCCAGTGCTTCAGCATCTCTACATCAGGATTATCCTGCCAACCTCCTAACAGAGCTCCCTGGCCCTCCCCCACGCCATTCTAAGTACAAAAATAATCAAACCATTTCAACTCAACATCCTTTCCATTGCTGTCGATATGTAATGCCCATGCCATAAAATAATTTATGAATCCTGTGTGCCTGGGCTTCTGCTTAACTCTCCAGCTCTAGTTCTCCTGCCTTCTCCCACCAGGTTTGAGGATGAAGCCATAGTGAACTTCTTTCAGATTCTGTAGTATGCCATCATGCACATCCTTTACATGTTCTTTGCTGTTCTTGAAAATGTTAAATGGTCAAATCTGACCTAACTTTGCAGGACTACACTGTGATGTTATGCTAATGCATTCTCATTTCTCCAACCTTAAATGCCCCTTGAGGCCATGAATGTGTATTATTTACTGATGAATCTTCAGTATCCAGCATGATGTTTCCTATTTCAATCATCTCTAATGTTTCAGACAAACCTGGTGAAACTTCTTTTGATGCATCAGGCAAATCCAAACCTTCTGAACTGCAATGAAGAGAAGGCCTCAGGTAGGTAATGAGTGTCCTGGGACCACTGAGCAGTCAGTGTTTCCTTCCTGTCGTATATAAGTTGTTCATCATGAGCGTAACTAGGAAATGAGAGTCAGCCTCTCTGAGAAGCTCTGTGAAAACCAGCCCAGTTTAATATGATTCACGATTCAGATGCCCTGATCCAGGACAAGGGGACATTAGAGAGCAGTTATGTTAATGGGTTACTGTGTCCTTCCTTTACAACTTGCTTTTCAGGCTTAAACTTCCAGGCGGCGATTCCTGCAGTGTCATTACTTTAAAAGATTTTTTTGCTTTTGTGTTAACTAGTTTCTCATCAGACCCAATACATGCTTGTTCATTAAGGTATTTTTAAATAGTTAACATAACAGTATTTTTTTCTGCACAGATGTTTATACTGCTAGAAATAGAGACTGATATGCTAAAGATAATTTAAAAGTTTAAAAAACTTAATTTAATGTTACTTATTTTAAAAAATATATTTTTGAAAATTTCTAAAGTTGTAAAACAATATTTTTTGATTTTTTTTTAAAGAGAGAGAGGAAAGAAGAGAAAGAGGAAGGGAGGGAGAGAAAGAGAAGGAGAGAGAAACATTGATTTGTTTTCCCACTTATTTATGCATTCACTGGTTGATTCTTGTACGTGCCCTGACCAGGAATTGACCCTGCAGCCTTGGCATATCGGGATGACACTCTAACCAATTGAACTACCCAGCCAGAGCTACAGTTCTTTTTACTAGTATTCTTTTATATGTTCATATATGCAGTTTAAAAATTGATGTAACATTCATTTTTTAGCTTTTAGAAAATTTGACAACAATGCTACTACTCATAAATTACTTTGGTATATTAAAAAAAAGAATTCTATCCTGACCAGTGTGGCTCATTTGTTGAGTGTCCACCCATGAACCAGGAAGTCACAGTTCAATTCCCAGTTAGGGCACGTGCCCAGGTTTTGGGCTGAATTCCCAGTAGTGGGCATGCAGAAGGCAGCCAGTTGATGATACTCTCTCATCATTTTTGTTTTTATCTCTCTGTCTCTCTCTTTCCCTCTCTCTGAAATCAATAAAAACATATTTTAAAAAAGAATTCTAAGCAACAAAGAGAAAAGTCTAGTAGAAAGAACAAAATATAAAAATTTTGATGGTAGTAATTGATCAGAATAACTTATATTTACTTATTCTTCTTGTTGCTATAACTACTAGCCTCAAATTTATTATTTGATATACTTATAAGAGGGAGTATGATTAATTGATAAACATCTAGTTTAAGGCAAAATGAGGGGTTTTTTTCTATTTCTTACATTATTGGAATTAAGTATTATTATTGAGTGTTTTTTCATCTTTGCTAAAATAAACTGATGATTTAACAAACAGAACTATGATGGCTTGACAGTCTCAAATGTTACAACAGGCTAATATTAATGATAGTGTAGTAATTTTAACATGAACAACAAAAAAGTATGTCTAATAAATATGAATTAATAGTTTTCTTCTATTTTTTAATAAATATATTTATTTTGAAATATATCACACCTTCTGTTAACTCTAGTCTAGTTCTAACATATCACAATTTCAAGTTCATATCTTTATCTTCTTGCCCAGAGAAGGGAATAAATATAATTGACCCTTGACTGCATAGGCTCCCATCTGTCACACTTCCACCTTTAGGTCTAGTGTCAACTGTGCCAAACAGACATCCAAGGTAATGGACAGTTCTGGAGCCCCAGGGAATGACTAAATCCCCGGTCTACACTCAGCCTGACCACCTCCGGCATAGTGTATGGTGACTCAGACAATTTTGTCCCTGTTGGTCATGCCATGTCTACCATCAATGTAACCCCTTTTCTATGCCATGTTGGTCATGAGAGACACTATGATGTGATCATAGGAGTCCCTCAATAAACATTTATTGATTGAATGAAAATATTTCTCTCACACACAAGGGACAAAGACCAATAATGCAGTGAGAGGTTAAGAGTAAATGCAGGATATCCCAGCATCTTATCCAAGAGCAAGAAGAATGAACCAGATAAAACAATAGTGCAGTGAGAAGTGAACTTGACACATATTTTGACTGAGCAAATGAAAATTATCACAGTGCCATATTAGGTTCTTGCTGTTTTGTGTTTCTTAAACTTGGAATGGACACATAAAAATTATGTGGGGAAATAAAAGCAATTTGGGGCATAGCTGTTCGGTGAGGCAGAAATAATCTCCCTAGGTAAAGAAGCTGAGCAGCCTCCTAGTCATTATGTGATTATGATTTAACCTAAAGTAAATGATGATAAAATCCTGGCATAAGTACCTTCCTGTGGTAGGTGAATTACTGCTTCCAGCCCATAAAACCACATAAGTCAAGTTTATAGACAAAGATGGTCATGCAGTTTAGTTACGAGGGTTGAAAGGAGCAGATGACTCCATTAGGTTCCTGGTTGTTATTAATGTGAATTTTTCTCAGGATTTATTGATTCCTAGTATCATTTGTTAATAAGTATAAGTTGATTAATTCCCATCTTTGTTGCTGTCCAGATATGTTCAGATGTCACTGTTAATGTGTAATTTATAAGGAACTATAGTAATCCATATTTCAGATAGAGAGGCTAGAGTCTAGACACACTATTTTAATACATAGCTATTTATTTGTACATCTACCCATTTAGTAAAATGTTTTAGAATGCTTCCTACATGTTTTATAATAGCCCAGTCATTCTGAATGTATAATATTTTTTATCATTTTGCTTCATACTCACCAAGATGAAGGAAGAGTTTCCTGACAATAAAATGACATTAAGTTCTCTCAAGCTTAGCTTCTCGATGATTTACATTTTACACATCTCCTCTTAGTGAAATTATTTTTATATATGTTTCATTTCAGTTATAATTAAAGATGTTACTAAAGTGAAAAAGACAGTATTTTTAAATGGCAGCACTGCAATTTTGTTCCTGGCATAAACTTTTAATGTTTTTATTTTTGCTACATGTGCTGATAAATTTTAGCATTTTCAGAACTATAGAAAGTAAATAGTTTTCTGTGGTTTCACCATCCACTTTTTCTGATTTTCTTATTGGTTCTTGTAGATATCGCTGCATCTGAGTTTATTGAGGAAATGCTGCTGAAAGCCGAAATTACCTGGGAAGAAAAAATGGAAGAGCCTTTATCTGTGCCTACCTTAGCACAAGAGGAACCCTATGAAGAGATCCTTCATGACCTGCCAGCTCTTTCCAGTAAGCTGTAAGTGCCTTCTTTATACAAGGAGAAAGCTGTAGCCCTGGTTCTCTGCTGACTTAATTATTCTCATTTGTCTTCCCCACTAATCACCAGTCATTCATTCTAAAGTAAATATTAAGCCTATCTCTCAACTGAAAGCTAGAAAATTGAAGTTACATGTTAATATATTTATCAAAAGATACATGGTGACAATCACGAGTTTAGCCTACTCTTATGAATATGCTCTGATTTTGTAAAACATCACTATTTCAATAATTAGATATATTTGTCACCATGAGAGCAGAGATAATATTTTAAACACACTCCATGTTGTTGTTTTTTAGCTAAACGGGTATGTAAGGTTGCCAATGACTATCATAATGGCTAGATTTCCTAAGGTAGGAAATATAAATATTCATTTTTTCTCTCTAAAGTATAAAACCAATGATTATTTTTGTTGTCTGAAATATCTCCTAAATACTAACACATGCTGCAAGGGGGATATACCTTAAAAACATCATGCTAAATGGACAAAGTGAGAAAGAAAAGTCCATATATGATATGATTCGATTGATATGAAATGTCCAGAATTATCAAATCCATGCAAACAGAAAGCATATGAGTGTTTTCCAGGAGTGGGCAGAAGGGGTAAAGAGGAGCGTCTCTGAATGGATGTGAGTCTTTGGAAATGATGGAAATGTTCTGGAAGTAGGTGGTTACACAAACCTGTGAATATAAAAAGCAGAGAAGTGTACACTTTAAAAGCATGTATTTTGTGCTCTGTGAATTATATCTCAACAAAATAAATAAACACATAAAGCAAAAAAGATAAAATATAGTTCAGGTTGAAAGCAAAATCTGCTGTGTACAACCAGTGAGACCTAGAGGAAGTTGCCTCCTTGTATAAACACGTTTCTTTTCTGCCGGTGGCGATTATTTCTAATATGTATTTGGGACATTCGAAGGGACTTTGAATAAATAGCACTATCTAGCTTCTGGACAATTGGAGAAATAATCAAAGAGAAAAAAGGAGTCCAAATCACACCTGCTCCATGATAGAGGGTGCATGGGAGGACATAGCTAAATGTGGCAGCTGGAAGGGGTTGTGAGTATATTCCATTGTTGGGCAGCTCTACCAACAAGGCACTTAGAGACCAGATGAGGCCTCCCAAGGGAGGGGCTCCCAGACCAGGTCACAGTGTGGAGGAGGAGGAAGAGCTGTGCTCTCTGCAGGAAGGCTTGCTGCAAGAAGAAGGAGACAGGGGCTCAGGAGCCACTCTTCCCAGATTCAGACAATTCATTCCACTTCTTAAATGTAGCGGGAGGCCCAGAATTAGCATGACTCCATTTCTCTTCCTGGGAATTTGAAAAGATGCTGCCTACAGACATGCCCCCAAGGCTGTTAACAATGAATACGTGAGCTCAAAGAGGAAAACTCTTATTTCAGAGCCTGTTCCCTCTTGCTGGCATTCAAAAACACTTTTAATTTAAAATTAATCTAGATAATTCAGAGGCTAAAGCCATATGTAAATACACTGACCTCTACTTAATACTAAGATATATTCATTATTGAATTGTTGTTTTTTTGATCCTCACCTGAGGATTTGTTTTTATTGACTTGAGATATAGAGAAAAGCATCTATGTGAGGGGAAAAACATCAATCAGTTGCCTCCAGTACATGCACCAACCAGGATTCAAACCGCAACCTAGGTATGTGCCCAGATTGGAAATGGAACCCACAACCAACTGATGCTTCAACCAGGGGAGCCACCCTACCAGGGCTGGATTGTATTTTTTTAACTTTGTTGTAAATTTTTGTGTTAGACACTATGCTAAGAACCTTCATGGGTTATCTTATTCCATATTCTAAGCCTTATTTTGTGTGATAAATCATGAATTAGCCAGAATAAGAACATCACTTCTACTGTGCCCCACCATTATTAGTAAATGTCTTTCTATGTTTTAATATATAATCAATAGGATATTCCTACATTATTGTATTATCCCTTATTTCATGTTTCTAATCTCTCTTTTATCCAGTGAACATTATTATGGTCTTTATTTGTTACCTGGTTTTCAAGTTCATGTTTCAAATGAGCAGGTTAGATTTAACTCCAAAGATTCTTTCTAAGTATAATATTCCCAATCTGGTCTCTATTTGTAAAGCTTGTAGGTTTCCTCTCTCTGCTTTAAATTTACAACTGTTCTCATATTTGACTGCTGTTCCCTACTGCATTCTTTCTTTCCTGCTGACTGGGTGCCTCCTCGCTGTGCTGTCTTTTCTGTCCTTAGATATATATATTTTAGTGCCTAAATACCGTTAGTGCTGCTATGGAACCAGCTGCTGCTGAATATGCCGTTTGGTATTTGAACATGGAAATGCTCTCCTAGGGTTTTTAATCACGGGGGAGTTCTGATATGTGCTAACTTTTGTTTCTAATTTTCTATTTCATGGAGTTCTTGAGTTGGAAGTCACAAAAATTCTGCACAATGCCTAAATAGAGTAATTTACTAAACAATTGTGGGTTTTCACTTATTAACAGTAATGATAATTTATAATAACAGTAATAAAAGCTTTTTGTTGTGCAGTTAGAAGGTGTCAGGACTTGTGCAAAGTAGTTTACATGGATAATGCCATTTAACCCTCAACGCAATACCTGAAAGTACTTGCTATCACTGTCCTTTTTACATCACTGTCCGATATTCAGACTATAGTGACCTGAGTCAACACACACAAATATAGCCAACCTTACACTGTTTCCGTGAGAAGGGCCTTTTTTCCCCTTTCTTTGTTGATTAAGGTATTACATATGTGTCCTTAACCCCATATTGCCCTCCCCACCCCATTCATGCCCTAACCCAGGGGTGGGCAAACTTTTTGACTCGAGGGCCACAATGGGTTCTTAAACTGGACCGGAGGGCCGGAACAAAAGCATGGATGGAGTGTTTGTGTGAACTAATATAAATTCAAAGTAAACATCATTACATAAAAGGGTACGGTCTCTTTTATTTTTAGTTTTATTCATTTCAAATGGGCCGGATCCGGCCCGCGGGCCGTAGTTTGCCCACGGCTGCCCTAACCCCTCTGGTGTCTGTGTCCATTGGTTATGCCTATATGCATGAATACAAGTCCTTTGGTTGATTGCTCCCCCTAACCCCTCCCCTCTCCTACCTTCCCTCTAAGGTTTGAGCATCTGGTCGATGCTTCTCTATCTCTGGATCTGTTTTTGTTCAACAATTTATGTTGTTCATTATATTCCACAAATGAGTGAGATCATGTGATATTTATCTTTTTCTGACTGACTTATTTCATTTAACATAATGCTCTCCAGCTCCATCCATCCTGTTGCAAATGGTAGGAGATCCTTCCTTTTTACAGCAACATAGTATTCCATTGTGTAGATGTACCACAGTTTTCTAACCCACGCATCTGCTGATGGCCATTTAGGCTGTTTCCAAATCGTACCTATGGTGAATTATGCTGCTATGAACATAGAGGTGCGTATATCCTTTCTGATTGGTGTTTCTAGTTTCTTGGGATATATTCCTAGAAGTGGGATCACTGGGTCAAATGGGAGTTCCATTTTTAGTTTTTTTAGGAAACTCCATACTGTTATCCACAGTGGCTGCACCCAGTCTGCATTCCCACGAGCAGTGCATGAGTGTTCCTTTTTGTCTGCATCCTTGCCAGCACTTGTTTGTTGATTTGTTGATGACAGCCATTCTGACACATGTGAGATGGTACCTCATTGTAGTTTTGATTTGCATCTCTCAGACGATTAGTGACTTTGAGCATGTTTTCATATGTCTCTTGCCCTTCCTTATGTCCTCTATTTAGGTCCATTGCCCATTTTTTGATTGGGTTGTTTATCTTCCTTTTGTTAAGTTGTATGAGCTCCCTGTAAATGTTGGAGATTAAACCCTTATCAGAGATAACATTAGCAAATATGTTCTCCCATGCAGTGGGCTTTCTTATTGTTTTGTTAATGGTTTCTTTTGTTGTGAGAAGGGCCTTTTTATTTGTGATTCTAAAAGTTCTAATTTGGCTTTAAAGAGGAAATTGTTAACTGAGTTTCATTGTTAAGGCCAGTCAGCTTTAGCTGCGACACATTGTCAATTTAGGTTGAATGTTTAGTATGCCAACTTCAGAAGACAGTCTGTAATCTGGGAGAGATTTCCCTTACTGGGCTCTGCACTTACTGGTTCTGGGGCTTGGGTAACGTAATGAAACTCTTGGCCACATTTTTCCTCAAGTGTAAAATATGGGTGTTTAACCAGGCCTTTATCGCTATCTCCTGAGAGGGGAGTCTCTTGATTCCTTAGAATTCTCAAGTGTCTTTGTTATTCAAAAACCCCTTGGATCATACTTAAATGTCTGCTAACATAGATTCTCTTATCATACCCACATTTACGACTCAAGGAGTGGGGTGGTCACTCCAGAAAATCCAATGATGTGATTAAAAGATGGGGGCATTGAGCCAGTCTGACCACCAGAAGGGTAGAAAGACTGGAGACTGAGTTCAAACACATGGCCAATGATAGAGTCAGTCATGCCTACAAAATGAAACCCCAATAAAAACTCTGACAACAAGCTTGATGGACTTCTTGGTTGGTGGACTGATCAGGAGGGTGATGTGCCTTGACTCCATCAAGGGAGGACATGAAAGCTCTGCATTCAAGACCCTCCCAGCCTCACCCTGTGCATCTATTTGTTTGGCTGGTCCTGATTTGTATCCTCTATAACACAGCTGTAATAATAGCAGGTATACTGTTTTCCTGAGTACTGTGAGATCTAGCGAATTATCTAACCTGAGGGGTGTTATGGGAACCCCCAAATTTGTAGCTAGTTGGTCCAAGTGTAGGTGGCATAGAGATTCCCAAATGTGTTGCTGGCATCTGAAGTGGTGGCAGCCTTGTTGGAGAAGATGCCCTTAACTTGTGGCGTCTGTGCTAACTCTCGGTGGTCAGGCTCAAATGGTTCTGCAGTACCACAGAGCGATGATGGTGGTGATTGATGATGCCTGTCTCCTGGGCTTGTTCTTGATCTTGATGAATAGCTGAGTAGTTAATGTTTATAAAAGTGCTTAGAGCAGTAACTGGCTCATCATAATACTACATAAGTGCTAGAGAAACGACATAAAGAAAAAAATAATGTTCTTTATTCATCTGTGAACTGTCAGCAAATCATCAAAAGAATAAAGGCCTTCTGGCTACTGACTAGAAGACAATAGAATTACGCTCTCAGCTTGGTGCTTTGAAAATGATTATAACCATATGCCAAAAACCTTATTTTCTAGTCAGCTGGAAAGAAAATCCAATTTCAGAGAAGACCAGCTTGCATCCTTTGATTAGGTTGCTTAAGGTGTGGGTCTCCAGTGCTTCTGAGTCATCTGGAACTTGGGAGGGAGAGAATGTGTTGCTCTTTTTTGGGGCTAAGAAAAGTCTAAGAGGGGGCAGAGCTGAGCAGGGCTGAGGGCTATAGGAAAAGGGACTTGAGGACAGGAAGATATCCTAGGATGGTTTCAGCCAAGTAGCCATCTCCAAAGAGAAATACCCTGAGGGGATTTTTGAGTGGCACAGTATGAGTTTTGTTTGCTTCTTGACCACAGTAAAGCCTGAGACTAACAACAGGCTTAAGTAGATTTTGTGGAAAGCTTTGAAGGCACCACATTTTATGAAACAGGCTCAACTTATTGTATTCATTCAAAAGCAAGCCAACTTGTGGCTACACAATGTTTTTTTTTTCTCTATTGCCTTTGTTCCTCAATGGAAAATAAATATGGTTTACATATCAAAGCAATTTTAATAATTATTTCCATTGCTCTTCATTTGAACTCCAGGACTTAGGATGGATAGGCATAATTATCTACATTTTATTTACAGAGAAACAGAAGCCCAGAGGTGTGACAGACCTGAGGGTATAGGTAGTCAGTGGCAACTGCAATTAGAACCCACTTTCTTCAGATTCTTTGTTCATGTTCTCCAGTCTAAGGCAGGAACAAGCTCAGGAAAATGGTCTCAGCATCTTCATAGCCTCATGGTATGCGCAGTCTTGCCATGCAGATCTGAAAAAATTTATTCATATGAGGGAGATAGCATTTGGCCCATGCCTCATCAGTGCACATGGGGACAGTCATTGTGCAAATGGCTCCTTGTAAGTTAGATGCCCGGATAAGCACTGCAAAGTGCACTTTATTCTAAGACCCTTAGGTAAAATTGCACTAAGACATTAATTCCCTCACTTCTGCTGGTTGAACATCATATCTCTGGTTACGCCCGTAAGGCAGTTGTTGAAAATTTACTACTGATCCCGATGACCCAGGCATCTTCAAAATCAGCAGTCTCAGTGACCATTGTGCAGTAAAATAGCATTACCTGAGATAAAGTTCCACCAGACCCCCAGTTCTAGATTCTTCAGAGTCTTCATTTTGTTTGGAGGTCCTTGTACTATTGTTGTAGATATCAGGGGAGCTGTGGCTGGCTATGAACACTCTGGATTTTATTAGCCTGTGGTCCAGAGGGATTTGTGACATACAAGGCACTTCCTCCAGAACCTTTGTGTTTGTATATCAAAGTTTATTACTACTGTTTAATAAAAGTTGCCAGGGATCAGAAACATTCTTCATTTATACTAGCTTCATGTATGAAAGAAATAATATATAAGTCCACTTCAAAATATTGGCACTTATTAAAAAAGGAAACTGTGTCTTATTTAGAGACTTCCCTTTTGAGCAGGAATAATATTTAAAGTGAAATCTTCTTATGCAAGCTTCATGTAAAGAAAGCAATTTTAGTTATACCTCAGACTTTGGTGTTTAATTATTGGCTTTAAACATCATACGTAATGAATAATAATATCGTTTCCTATAAATATTGTATATTAAATACCTATTCAGCACTTCAAGCAAATGTAACGTCGCATTTGGATTAGAATTTTTTTGCAGATATCTTTTGAGAACTACTGTGATGAATATGATATGTTATAAAAGCAATATAAATTTTAATCCTACCACAAGTCACACATTGAAATTTTTTTTGGGTTTTAGACATGACATATTTTACCAAAGTGGCTTTTTAAATTATAAATATTTTTCTTATAAAAACTAAAGTCATTTGTGTGTGTGTGTGTGTGTGTGTGTGTGTGTGTGTGTGTGTCAGGGGGAGGGGGTACTAAAGAAAGAAATCAATTAATTTAAAACTCTCCAAGAACTATTTTATTCAATGTTAATATTTGGATCATTCTCTTATTTTATAGATGCAAAAAATCCCAAATTCCCTATAATAAATAGCTATGTTCCAAGTGTTAAAATTGAGAAGTGTTTATTCAGTCCATTACTTTAACCACCAAAATAACTGAGCCACATATGCCATTTCTTCACACTTGTTTCTAATAGATTTTTGTCTTCATTGGCCTAATATATCTCAGTAGAGTCAAATTTATTTATTCTTTATGGTTTTCTAAAATTGCTTTAGGTATAATGGCCAATAATTGTTGCCTTTGTTAGTTTCATTTTATTATGCTCCTGTTTCCATTTTCAGAAATAAAATCTCAGTTCCTAAAGGCACATTTGCTCTGCATGGCATGCCTTTTATGTTCATAGAAATAAGTAAGTCTTGACTAAATCCAGTAGAGTTTAGAAATTGGTTGTCTGCTGTTATAGTCCCATCTAATTTGTCCCACAGTCAGGCTAAAGCTATCTCTTCTGCATTAACCTAAAGTACTCTTATATAATACCTATTCCATTTTCTTTATGTTTATTGAGCCTGTCATACCAAAAGCTTTGTTTTAGAAAATATACTATTTCAATCCTATTTTTTCTGTTTCTCACTGATAAATTTCTGTTCCTAATAATTCTTTTTATAATCAAAATAATATTTTCTCATTGAAGACAATTTGGAAAGTTCATCCTGAAGCAAGAAAAAACAAACAAAACCAACACTCATTAGCATAAGAGAAAAAAATGAACCAGAGAAGTTAAAAAAGCAAGAAAGACTTTCTCCAATAGAATTGCAGTAAGAGAGAGAGAGAGAGAGAGAGAGAGAGAGAGAGAGAGAGAGAGAGAGAGAGAGAGAGAGAGAGAGAGAGAGAGGAGCTCAACTCCGTGAAACAAAAGGCTAGATAGCTTTGTACTTGGGGTGAGCTAGTGGGAAAGTGCTGGATGGAGGATGTTCTGAGGAACCTTGGTCAGTGTGATTAGGTCATTCTTGTTTGCCAATTCACATTTAAGGAAGTTAGGCTCCTACCTCCATAGAGACTGGGAGAAGGTCTTTATCTTTCCTATGGTTGCATGTCAAAGGGATCACTCTCAAGTCCTTGAGAAAGGCATTGCTGAGTTGCAGAAAATTTATATCTCAAAGGGGACAGCAAAGAATTTACAGTGGAAATAATTGCTAGAAGAACCAGGTTAGTGGTCCAGAGTTGGGAAGTAGACCCTCCATAGTTTAGTTGAAATGAATGAAATGTTAAGTCCTTTATTATTAGTCAACTTTTTTTATGAAACTCGTAGTAATTATTATATTTCTCCTTATCCTTTATGTTTCTTTTTCACTTTTAAGTTCAGTGTTTGCTCTATATACACAACTGCTTCTCAGTTTTTAAAAATTAATCTTATAAATATTTTGCATGATTGATTAACATTTAATGAGTATTAAAGTAAATACCAATGGTAACTTAAAATTATTACTTTTTAAAGAAAAATAGCATTTTAATACATGTCTATATTCCAAAAATTGATCATCGGTGAAAATTTAAATATATAACAGTTAACATTTGAATGCTATTGTTAAGCACAATGACTATACATAAAATATGTTTTAGTTAAAAAGTGGAATAGGAACTTAAAGAAAAGTTGTTCCATAGTTGTATAAAACATTATCACATACCGTCAGCCTAGGTACATTATTTGCATTTTCTTATAGAAAATGTGTGCATTACTAATTAATATATTGCCATTTAATTAAATTTTATTTAGAGTCATATTTTCTTATATAAGAGAATATTTGTAACCCGCTACTTGCAATTATTGTTAGTAATAGATCCTAGAGTATAAACCTATAGTATTATTGAATGTGTAAATAATTTTCTTAAAGATGCAGGTGAAAAGGTATGAAGAAAGATTATATATATTGGCATCATAGAGCTTGCTATACACTTAGACATCACCTAGTCTAATTTCTGCATTTGACAAAGGTGAAGCTGTCACCCAGGGACTGTGAAGGCCTTACATCAGTGGTTCTCAACCTTCTGGCCCTTTAAATACAGTTCCTCATGTTGTGACCCAACCATAAAATTATTTTCGTTGCTACTTCATAACTGTAATGTTGCTACTGTGATGAATCGTAATGTAAATATCTGATATGCAGGATGGTCTTAGGCGACCCCTGTGAAAGGGTCGTTCGACCGCCAAAGGGGTCGCGACCCACAGGTTGAGAACCGCTGCCTCACATGGTCAGGCCAACTTGAGGTAAAAATGGACTTGAAAGTAGGTGGCTGTATTCCTGGATCAATCTTCTTTCCTACTGTAGCTCTCTGTTATTGTAGTAAACTCACTGTTTCTTCCTTTTATAAATCCTTTAAAATTGGTGATTGTTTGTATTTAATGAACTGTCTTTCTAGCTTCTAACCGAACTATCAAACCGCTGCTTTATTAATATGCAAAACCTCTTTAAATCTCCAGAAAAAAATGAGATTATTTAGATAAGGAAAGATATAGGAGGAAATATTTTATAGATGTGAGGGTGGGTTTTTAGGTGTAGGCAGTGTGGCACGGTGGTTAAGGACACAAGCTCTGGAGCTCAAATCTCAACTCAACTACTGCACGCTATGTGTCCAGACCAAGTTCTTCTAGGTGGCCCTCAGTTTACTCCTCTATGAATAGATATAAAAATAGTGCCTACTTTATAATGTTGTTTTCAAATAAAGAGTGAATATGTGTAGAGTACTTAGACTACACACATTAAATACCACATAATTATTTAATGTTTTGCAGTAGCTCACTTAAATTATAGAAAATTTAGGAAAACCCACAACTGTCTTCAAATATCTAAAAGGCTCTCCTGTCAAAGAAGCATAAGGGACACTCTTGGGAGCCCTAAAAATGATGAATACAAGTTTGAGCAGACAGGCATTGTTCTAAAATTGCTCATGGAAGAAATAAGGCTTCTTTGGGAGCTATGGGTATTTTATCACTAGATTCAAAAAGATCTGGATATGAAATTTTTATAAGCATTATAACATTCTCTTTTTACAGTGAATTTTTAAAATTAATAAGCTTACTACCGGGAAGGATATGTGCCCTGGGCACTTTCCACACTCTTGCTCAGTTTGTTAGACTGCAAGGTACATAGTCAGACAGGTGACTAAGTAGTTCACAGACACCATAGCACTCACCCCCAGAGGAGGGCACTGGCTGGTCTTCTGCTTGGTACAATGTTTGCTGCTTGCTCAAAAACTACTCGAGCCCAGGCAGCATGGCTCAATGGTTGAGCATCCACCTTTAAACCAGGAGATCACGGTTCGATTCCTGGTCAAGGCATATGCCCGGGTTGCAGGCTTAATTCAAGTGTGAGGCATGCAGGAGGCAACTGATCAATGATTCTCTCTCATCATTGATGTTTCTTTCTCACTCCCCCTTCCTCTCTGAAATCAATAAAAGTATATTTTTTAAAAAAGTACTTGACTCTTTGCTAGGTTTCTCTCCTACAACACAACACCCTGCTTGCATAGGCATCCATTTAAGTCCACTGGTGTTGCCCACTCCTGTCCTTTATGGGACAGGGGGCAAGGAGAATTTGGGCAAACATGAAGCTCTGGATACTGTGTTTGCTGTGAGTAATAAAGTTTTCTGTCTGTGATCCAGGAATCTCTTGTCTTCTGCACCACCCATGAGAGAGTAGCAAGCTAACCTGTAAGAGCTTGTAGGTAGAGTAAAATCCCAGAAGCATCACAGTTCTGGACACATATAAATAGCAGGTACCTTTATTGCCTGCTATTACCATAGTCATTGTGCTCAGCCCTTTATGTGCTTTATGTTAGCAATCCCCCACTACAAGCCTTTTTTACAGATTGGTTTTGTGGAATGCTTTTATAACTTGCCCAAGGTGGCACAGCCAGACATCGAACTGTGTAGAATTTCTGACTCAAAAACATATGCTTGTTGCAGCTATACTAGACCATCATGCTGCCTCTTTTTAATATGTGTCCCCCACACTTACTTGAAAATATCTTCATTGACTCAAACACTTTAAAGCATCATCATTCAGAGATTAAAGGAAATAAAACTGATTTCACATTTCTGTAAATGTGTTCTTTAGCTGCTTCTGCTGTTCCTCTAGACCTGGCTCTAATGTGGCCATTTATGAGTGTGTCTTTACTCATGCGTTCCCAGATTACAGTAGAGTTGGATGACAGAGCATAGAGATGGGCTGCAAAACAGTGAGACATTGTGACTACTGAAAGAAGCCCTTCAAATTCCTCTCTTCCTCCCTATCAAGGTTAAGATACCAAATTGTTTATATTTCTACATACTAACAATCAGCAACTGGAAACTGAAATTTAAAGATACATTTACAGTGGCATAAAAACATGGAATATATTAGAATAAATGTGACAAATTACTTGTAAGATTTTAATGACGTAAAACCATAAAATATTGGTGATAGAAATTAATGAAGATCAACATAAATGGAGAAGTATACATGTGCTTAGGAATGACAAAATTTAACATTGTTAACATGTAAATTTTCCCCAAATTGATTTATCAAATGAATGCAATGCTAATCAAAGTCCCAACAGGCATGTTTATAAAAACTGACAAATAGATTCTAAAATTTATGTAAGAATGCTAATAACCACAAATATTCAAAATAATTTTTATAAAGGAAAAGTTGGAGACTCACATTACCTGATTTTAAGCATTACTCTGAAGGTTCATTAATCAAAACAGTATAATATTGGTGTAAGAATAGACTATTATATCAATGGAATGCAATGGATTGTCCTAAAATAGACCCACACATGTATGGTCAATTGATTTCTAACAAAGATGTTCAGGTAATTGGTTGGAGAAAGTTGTTCTTTTCAGAAATGATGCTAGAACATTTGGACAGCCATATATAAAAAAAATGAACCACAACTCATATATAGCACCATATACAAAAAAGGCACTTGCAATGAATAATAGACCTAAATGTAAAACATAAAAATCTAAAATTTTTGGAAGAAAACCTGGGAGAAAACCATGTTCATCTTGGGTTCAGAATAGAATTCTTAAATAAGATATAAGAAGTATAGACCATAAGAGAAAAAAATTCTTTAAAACATACTATTAAAAATTGAAGACAGCCCAGCCAGTATGGCCCAGTGGTTGAGCTTCTACCTGTAAACCAGGAGGTCACGGTTTGAATCTTGTTTAAGGCATATGCTTGGGTTGCAGGCTCACTCCCCAGTGGGTGGCATGCAGGAGGCAGGCAATCACTGATTCTCTCTCATCATTGATGTTTCTATTTCTCTCTCTCTCTCATTTCCTCTCTGAAATCACTAACAAAATATTTTTTAAAAAATGAAGATAAGACACAGCCTGGGAGAAAATATTTGCCAAGTAGGTATATGATAAGGGACTTGAATCCAAATATATAAACTCAAGAACCTGACAACAAAGAACCAGTGAAAAATAGTCCAAAGACTTGAGCATGCACTTTACCAAAGAAGACATACTTTTGTCAAATAAGCACATTGAAATGCAAAGTAAAACCACAGTGAAAAGCCACTGACACGCTTACTAGAATGGATTTTCAAAAAGTATTGGTACTTTTATTATCCAATGTCATTTCAATAAATTCAGTAAGAAAAAAAATATTGGCAATGATGTGAAGCAGGTGAAACTCCCACATATTGCTGGGAAGTGCCAAGTGGGACAGCCACTTTGGAAACTGTGTGGTTTTCCTAGATATTTAACCAAGGTAAGTGAAAGCATCTGTCTGCACACACGCCTGCATATGGATGTGTCTAGACGCTCCACTCACAATTGACAAAAACTGGACACAACCCAAATCTTTGGTGAATGGTTAGCCAAAGTGTAGTACATCCTGCAGTAGAATACTACTCAGCAATAAAAACGAAGCTCTTGCTATCTGCAGCAACATGAGTCTCAAAAAACATTGCTAGTTAAATGTAGTCATACACAAAAGTCTACACACTCTGACCGCTTTCATATGACATTTTGGAAAAGGCAACAATAAGTACCAGTGGTTGCAAGGGCCAGGAGGCAAAGGAGGATAGTTGACTTTGAAGTGTGATCACAAAAAGACACAGGGGAGTGATAGAAATTCTATGTATTGCTGATTATGTTGGTCACACCATTAAATGTATATATACAATTCAAAACATATTGATTGTAACTCTACAATGTGTGAGTTTTACTGTATGTAAATATAACTCAAGAAACTTGAATTTTTAAAAAGCCAAAATAGGTGCACTATGCTTCAATTAGAACTGCAACTACTATTGTAGACTACATGAAATAATTAGGTTTACATATATTGCATCTGATTACCTATATATGTATTTCTGCTTGTATGATAACATTTAGGAAAATATATTTTAAAATCTAAATATAAAAATGTTATAATGAAATTCAACTTTTAGATGTGTTTATTTTCTATGAACGTTACAGCATTTCTTTGGGCAATGCAGTCTATAGCATAACAAAACCATGAAGTATCTTTTATTTTATTTTTTGGCTAGATTGAGCTGTATAGAAATAATAAAACATTATTTTGTTAATATTGCAATCTTATGCACATCACTTCTCTCTTAGTACCCTATTGTTATTTAGTTACAAACTCTATTGCCCACAATGCTATATTTTAAATCCTATATGTACAGCATTTTAATTAATTGTATAGTTTTGCCTTTACTTGTTTGTTATTCAGTTTCACATTGAAATATCTTTCCTAGTTTAGTCAGGTGTGTCAACCTTAGCTTTTAAATTGCTTATTGATTTATCTATTAACATTTGTAGATATATTCTTCTCAAGTTGAACATATTTTTCTTTCCAATGTGAAATTGAATGAACTTCAGAGCTAGTAGAAAGGCTTACAGATTTCCCATTGTGTTTTTTTTCCTACAGTATTGAGAAACTGTTTCCTTCTTGAATAAAACAACTATCTATAATTGAAATGTCCTGTCGTGGTAATTTCTGATTTATATAGCCATGTTGGAAGAAGACTAATTTTAGTATTGATTATTTCCTGTAGCAGTCCCCTGGTGTGGCCAATTGCCAAGCAAGACAGTTTGTTGGAAAAAGACATTATGTTTAAAGATGCAACAAAAGGCCTATGCAAGAAACAGTTCCAGGACAGCTCTCCTGAAAGCTCCACTGTGAATGGCCCCACCAAACCTGAGCAGGTAATTACACCCCATGTGCATCTGCTAGTATTGTGTCCTGTTATGTCCCAAAACAAATACCCACTGATTTCCATTCAAAGAAACTTTAGTGAAAGCATAGGTTAGTATTTTAAAATTTTTATTTATGAAATGTTATTGTGTTTTACTGTCCATTAACAAGCATACTGCTATTGTGTTTTAGAAATATTTAAATTTACTGTCTTTTTAAAAAATTAATTCTCACCAGAGGATATTTTTTTCCTTTTCATTGATTTTTTTAGAGAGAATGGAAGGGAGGGAGAGAGACAGAGACAGAGAAGCATGGATGTGAAAGAGACACATCGATTGGTTGCCTCCCAAACACGCTTTGGGGCTGGGGATTGAGCCTGAAATCGAGGTATGTGCCCTTGACTGGAATCAAACACGTGACCCTTTAGTCCTTGAGCCAACGCTCTAACCACTGAGAAAAACCAGCTAGGACTTGAATTTACAGTTTGGACTTATTTATCAGGATTGTAAGCTCAGACAATATATTAATTCCTGAATATTCCTAGTTCTTTGATTGATCATCATTTTAATAATTGTTTCCTTCAAATAGCCAAATATTTTCCACAAGAGGAAAGACAAACCAATCAGAATCATTTATTCTTAAAAGTAACTGTGATTTTGTATTGTGTATGTATCTATGTGCATATGTGCATATTCCAGTGCCCAAGTTATGTGAGATCATTTTGATATGCTTGGAGTTACAGAATTTAATGTATTTTATGTTATCATTTTCATAGAAATAAATGATTTGTATATGTGTTGTGTTTTATAAATGGTAGAGTATTTTATAAATGGTAGAATAATCCTTGAAATGTCTTGTTTCAATGTATCTATGAATATTTTAAAGGTATTTTAACTGTGTTTTCTAAAGACTTTTCAAATTTTCTTCATCTCATTAATTTCTATTTTAAAATAACTAAAACAGCAAAACATTGGAAATACTTTTGAATTTTATTAGGCATATTCATCTGCTCAAGCTACCACAACATAAAACCACAAACTGGGTGGCTTAAACAGCAGAAATGTATTTCTCAACGTTCCGGAGACTGGAAATTCAAAATCCAGGTGCTGGCTGAGCCTATTTTTGGTGAAAGCCCTCTTTCTGGCTTGCAGATGGCTGCTTTGTCACTGTGTTCTCAGATGGGAGAGAGAGAGAGAGAGAGAGAGAGAGAGGGAGAGAGGGAGAGAGGGAGAGAGGGAGAGAGGGAGAGAGGGAGAGAGGGAGAGAGGGAGAGAGGGAGAGAGGGAGAGAGGGAGAGAGGGAGAGAGGGAGAGAGGGAGAGAGGGAGAGAGGGAGAGAGGGAGAGAGGGAGAGAGGGAGAGAGGGAGAGAGGGAGAGAGGGAGAGAGGGAGAGAGGGAGAGAGGGAGAGAGGGAGAGAGCCGGGAGCCGGTCCAAGCTTGCTGTTTCAAGGGACCTGGCATATATGGCATACTGTTCTTAATATGTTTGCTCACCTTCTTGGCACTATGTGTTTTAACCAAGGTCTCTGAGAAAGGTTGTTTCCCCAGGTAGGGATTTTCCCCTGAAGTTAGGGAGGGAATAAAACCTCTTAACTAAGTGCCAGGCGGGTAATTAATCACTTTAACTATGAACAATCATGCTTAAGCTACATAATCTTTACTTCCTGGAATGGAGATAAGAAACGCCCTAACCTTTGTAATAGAGATTGATAGGATTGAATCAACTGGTATAAATACAGATGTAATAAGACAGAACTTAGAATATGGAACCAGGAGAGACAGAACCTAGGCACAGAACCTACACAGAACGTTCTCTAGAGACAGAAGAACTTCGCTGGAGAGAACATGGCAAAAGATCCTGGACTGAACCTGACTACAGAAATTGGCAAGAGAACCTGACTAGAACCTGGTGACTGAACCCAGCTGGAGAACCTGGGCAGAACCTGGCTGGAGAACCTAGCGAGGGAACATGGCTACAGAACCTGGCTGGAGAACCTGGAGAACCTAGCAAGAGAACATGGACACAGAACCTGGCTGGAGATCTGAAGCAGAACTTCGCTGGAGATCCAGACCAGAACTTGGCTGGAGATCCTGGCTAGAGATCCTGGCTAGGCTGCTGATCAACTGAACGCTGTCTCCGTGTCATTCCTTCTTCGCCGACTCCGTCCACACCTTTGGGGAACCCCTGGACCTGCTGGGGTTGGACCCCGGCAGGAGAGAGGGAGAGAGGGAGAGGGAGAGAAGGAGAGAGGGAGAGAGGGAGAGAGGGAGAGAGGGAGAGAGGGAGAGAGAGAGAGAGAGAACAAACTCTCTGGCAACTCTTATAATGATACTAACCCTATGGATCAGGGTTCTACCTAACTCAGCGGTTCTCAACCTGTGGGTCGCAACCCCTTTGGGAGTCGAACGACCCTTTCACAGGGGTCACCTAAGACCATTGGAAAACACATATGTAATTGCATATTGTTTTTGTGATTAATCACTATGCTTTAATTATGTTCAATTTGTAACAATGAAAATACATCCTGCATATCAGATATTTACATTATGATTCATAACAGTAGCAAAATTACAGTTATGAAGTAGCAATGAAAATAATTTTATGGTTGGGGGTCACCACAACATGAGGAACTGTATTAAAGGGTCGCGGTATTAGGAAGGTTGAGAACCACTGACCTAACCCATACCCTCATTTAACTTTTATTATCTCCTAAAACTCTGTCTCCACATACAGTCACATTGGCAGCAAGAGCCTCAACATATGAATTGGGGGGAACACAATGCAGTCCATAGCAGTAGGCAAATCGAACGTTAGGAAAATTTAAGGCCAAGTTGTTTCTTAACTTTCTTAAGGGTCTTATGAGCTTCCTGTAACTTTAGGTACATATGACTAAGTGAAAACATTTACTTTTAAAAGGCTACATATATTCTGATTCCACTACTTGACATTCTAGAAAAGACAAAACTATGGAGACAGTAAAATGGTCAGTGGTTGCCAGCAATTGTGTGAAGGAGGAATGACTAGGAGCACAGAGGGTTTTTAGGGCAGAGAAACTACTGCCTATGATACTATAGTTGTGGCTACATGTCATTATCATTTTTGAAAACCCGCAGAATGTACAACACCCAGAGTGAACCCTGATGTAAGCTATGCATATTGGGTGATTATGATGTGTCATTTGCTTCATCTATAGTAACAAATGTACCACTCATTGGGGATGTGGATAACTGGGCAGACTATGTGTGTCAGGCCAGAGGTATATGGGAAATCTCTATACTTTCCTCTCAATTTTGCGGTGGATCTAAAACTGCTCTAAAAAACTAAGGTCTTAAAAAAAATGAGAAGACATTCATACCATAATGTCACATATAATCCTTTTATACTTAATAAGTAGAATGACTTTTCTTTTTTAATATAAGCTCTTTGTAATTGTATTCTAGACGTGAAAAGTGGTTGTAACCATATTCTGTTTATTTGGTACTAAAGAGGGAATAGCTTATTCAGGTTTTAGGTTTGTATATTATCTATTTAATATTCACCCACGTCTTCCACTGTGGACGTTACGTTGTCACATGTTCTTGCCATGAGGTGCATCGGTGATTCTTTCCAGAGGAAGAACAGAGGAAGAATCCTGCCTGGATCATACATTTATGTCCCATAGGAGGGCTTTAGAAAAGACTTGTTAAAGCGGGAACATTCTGATTAACACTTTAAAGAGAAATACATAATGTAGAAAAAATTTTTTGAATTGAAACAAAGGCCACAGAGTCTCTCCTTCCAGGATTTTGAAAAATGTAGGTCATGTCAAATGGTAACTGTATAAATGAATAGTCAAGGCTTGATTTAAATTTTTGAAATATATATTTTTATTGACTTCAGAGAGGAAGGAAATGGAGAGAGAGAGAGATAGAAACATCAATGATCAGACAGAATCATTGATAGGCTGCCTCCTAGGTTGAGCCTGCAACCCGGGCATGTGCCCTGACTGAGAATTGAACTGTGACCTCCTGGTTCATAGGTCTTCACTCAACCCCGGAGCCATGCAGGCTGGGCTGATTTAAACTTTTTATGGTTCTGATAATCACCAACATTAACAATTGCTATTATAATATCTGTGAGAATGTAGAATTTTTCTAAAGTTGCTTTAAAATTTGTAAGACATTTTCCCTTCTTTTCCAATTTTGTTTTGTTATCCCCTCCTCTCTCATGCCCTGTCCTCTTCTATTCTATTTTTAGTTTCCTACCTTCCTACAGTCTTTTCTCTCATCTTTCCTTTGAGAATAGTTGAGGTTTAAAATTAGGTCAAATTTTTATTCCACTTAGTGAGGCATGCTATGCTGGGAGAAAAGAGAGAGAATGATGGAGCCATACAGATTTGTTCTGGTTTAGGGCTGCTGCTGGAACTCTCAACTATGGAAATTCTTTAACCTCACTAAGCCCCGCCTGTGAAACGGATACATAACACTGACCGTATATGGCTGTTAGAAAGAAGACAAAAGATTAAGGCTGTCAGGTGACAGCATTTGCCAAGAGTAAAATAAAATCTCAGCAAGACGTATTCATTATTTTATTGTGATTTGTATAGACTGTCTATTAGGTTTGGCTAGAGTGGTTGAATCCTCTGTTCACTAATTTGTCTGCTCTTGATTTTTGTAAATCAAGTCAACATATCAACCAGGTTTTATTTTCAGTGTAAATATAGGTTTTTTAAGAATATAATAATACAAAATAATACTGTATATTGGCTAATATTTCAAAGCTGAAAAATGCTTTCACTTGCATTATTTTAACCTTCAAAACACCACTGTGAGCAAGTTATTACACACTTTTAATACTTATACTCAAATTTCAAACTGAATTTAAAGTGACCAAACTTCAACTCAAGAAGCAGAAGCAAATGACCTAGAATCACCTGTTTCTTTTACTCTGCGGCCAGGGCTCTTCTGAGGACAGTGCAGCTCTGGCTCCTCTTCCCTCTGGCCTGCTGCTCACTTCTGTGAGTCGGAGAGAGAGTTTGCATTCCATGGCTGCATGGGCAGGATAGGGGTTTCAAAGATTGGAGGGAATTCTCTTTCTAGAGTCCACAGATACACCAACATCCACAGACACAAAAATATAAATCCTTAGCCAAACAAGGCACAGTGAGTGTAAGGACCTAATACATTTCACTACGAAACATCTAACAGAATAACAAAGGCAAGGAAAAAGCCGTTTACAGGTAAAGGATGTTCGTGCATCGTAATGGGCTTCAGCCTTTGGAGATTCAGTACAAAGTGTGTTATCAGATTAATGTCCTTTTCCCTGTTATGACCATACTAGTCACTTAGGTTTTTTTCTTTTTTTTATTATCATTATTTTATTTTTTCTCCTCACTCATGCACACTTGGTTCTTTCCTCCTAATCTGCCTTCCCAACAATTTTTGTTGCCCTTATTCCATTTGTCAAACCATCTCTTCTGTCCATGGGCCTTCTAGTTCCTGTGTATGTTCTACTAACTTCCTGCAGAGCAAAATTACCAGCCACCGAACAGCACAGCAAAGTCGACAGCGCTCAGAGCAGAGTTGACAAGTGGAGACAGGGAATCAGGGAATTAAAATATTTTCCAATTTACATTTCCTTTGGATCTCGAAACATTTCTGAAAGTGTACCCTGAATTTTGTCCACTTAGTGTTCTAGATCTCTGCTTTTGGAAATATATGTGGGGAGATATATAATGGTTAGTTTCTATGTCTTCAGAAGAACCAACATGGTGAATTCTAGAGAGGATGTTATTATTTTACATATTTATCCCATCTATTTTTTGACTATGATAATACTTATTTGGCAGACATTGGTAGTGTACACTATTGAGTTTACAACTATAACATAAAAATATTCACAGACATGTTTTTCTTCTTCTTTCTACTTGTTATCAGCCGCCACAATACTTTTGATCTCTTTATAAAATATGTATCTTTTTGACAACCTTGCTTAAGATTGATTATCAAAGCTTTCTTCCTAATCATTTTGGTATCTTGGTATGATAAATTGAAGGAATTCTTCCCTTGATCTAATGTAACACTGTATTTGTCACAGTTTGTTACTATAAACAGACAAGGGAGTCTTCACATTTTTATTGTCCGCCTAGTATATTCTCTAACCCATGCAACAGCTGTGCTACTGAAGATGAAAACCCTCAAGAATACCAGGGAGATGTCTGTAATAGCTCCTCTAGGCTTGTCAGAACAAATGGGGAGCTTCTGTTGGTGCTAGTCATGCTGTTCCTGAATATGCATGCAGAGATTTGTGTTGAGCTCATTAAAGCTGTGGTTATCAGAGGAGCATTATCTCAGTGTAAATTACTACTTCCGAAGATAAACAAATCTTGCTCTTGATTTTTCTTCTTTTTATTATTTCTTTGGGAGTTAAATATGAATGTTAACTTGTGTGAGACTTTTGTCTTATCATTGCATTGTTCAAAGTTGTTGCAGCCATATTTTTGGCTTATCTCTTGTTATGCATGGATATGTATATATTTGTGCATTAATTTTGTGTGTGTATGTATACATGCACCGGGTGAAAGAGGTGAAGGGATTAAGAAGTATAGATTGGTAATTACAAAATAGTCATGGGGATGTAAAGTACAGCATAGGAAATGCAGTCAATAATATTGTAACAACTATGTATGGTGCCCATTGGATACTGGAAATATCAGGGGGAACACTTCGTAAAGTATATGATTGTCTAACCACTATGCTGTACACCCGAAACTAATACAAAATAATATTGAATGTAAAATGTGTTTAAATTTTTCTTTTAGAAAGTTAAAAAAAAAGATCTCACAGGAATATATACCCCTGGGATTTAAACATCATTCTCCCAGATGAATACAAACAATTGATGTCTTAGGCTTAGATGAACTTGAATTTTTCAGTATTCCAGTCCTCAGATCAGTGTGTAAGATTTTGACCTGAATTAGCATGACCATTGAAGAAGCAGAAAGGGAAACCACCGAGGGGACAGGCAGAGGCAGTTATCACTGCTTGATTTTCATGCCTCTCTGAGAACTGTTAGTCTCGGCCGCACTTTGGGCCTGTGACTCTTCAAAGTGGAACTAAATATATAAAGTTAAAAAAAAACATATTACACAATCCCCGAATTGATTTTGACAACCCAGAAAGTATTAGGAGAGCTGAGACATGATGACTTCTCTTCAGCAGCAAGTACCAGTTTTTACACTGTTCTTGAACTATGGAAGTCCATATTTCTGACACTATCAAAGACTCAAAGCTGTGCTTCTAACCTCAAGTTAAATGTCTAATTTTAGTAAGACTGTGTTATACCAGTATGTCCTTGGTAGGTTAATTCTGAAAGATATTTGAGACGTTTTATTATTTAAATCCTACAAAAAAACAGAAAATAAACTGAAGGTGTTGGCTGAGTGTGTGCATGTTGTGGGAGAGGAGGAGGCTTGTTCCTGACATTCTGAGGTCTGGAATATTTTGCAAATTAATTTTAAATAAATAAACATGTTCTTATTGGATTATCATGTTTGCCACTTATACAAATGGTTGTCTTTCCAGTGTAAGAGAGCCTGCTGCCATGACTCCCTTCCAACTGGAAGATATAACAATCCACTCTTCTGAGTATGTGAAATTCTCAGTAAAGAATTTGGGTTTCTATTATTAATGCATTAGGATTAACAGTCTTGGATAACCATGATCTGAATTTAAGAACTCATGGGAAAGATTGCATTTTTTAAAATAACCACTCATGTCAGGGAAAGAGCCCTAAATTTAGCTTTTAAAAATGTGTAATATTTTTTACTCTATAAACATTTAGCTGAACAGTAATATTTAGGATCAAATTATTTAGTGATGGTACATCCAATAGTTAAATGTATGATACAAATATAAAATATAAATACAAATATGAATGCTAATTATAAAAATAAACTTACTGTTATTACAAATTAACTATGGCATTCTGCCTGTGTGGCTCAATTGGTTGTGCATCATCCCATGAACCAAGAGGTCACCAGATCGATTTCCAGTGGGAGTACATGCCCTGGTTTCAAGCTCAATCCTCGGTATGGGGCATGCAGGAGGCAGCTGATCAGTGTTTCTCTCTCTCTCAAATTACTAAAAACATATTTTAAAAATATTAGCTATGGGCACCAAAATAGCTATGAACTCATAGAAATGTTAATAAGATTATTCTTGTTCTTTTGTTCCTCAGTGTTTCACATGAGAAGAACAAAGTTGTCACATTATAACTAATATTTGCTTTGCTGAGCATATCCTGTGTATATAAAGTTAAAAATTGGCCATTTTTAACTTATAAAGGCTAGATTTTAATCTAATTAAATAATACAAATTTATCTTTTTAATTTTTAATCTTGTCTAATTTTTAAACTGTTATTCTATATTACATTGAATAGGAAAGCATTTTTTCTTGACAGAATTATCTTAATCTCAAAGCTACTTTAATATTAAAAGCATTGTAAAGCAGAATAAAAATCACAAGCCAAAATTCTAGAGTTTACTTTAAAAATCTGGCCTTCTCATAGATGTATGCAGAAACTAAATTCCAGGCAGATTGCTTCCATGCCAACAACAGTAATTTGAGAAAGTTTTGCTTTAGCTTTGGAAACACTGCAAATACGTGAGGTTTTTTCAGCTGCTTGTCTCACAAAGGACTTAGCACAGTTTAGAGCTGTCTAAATTGTAAGTAGGGACTAGGCAGGATCAACCTGCTGAAATGATTTTGATAGACTTAATGTCTTTGGAGGATGTAAGCTGACATTTGGTGTGTGTGTGTGTGTGTGTGTGTGTGTGTGTGTGTGTGTGTGAATGCACTCTTGGGTACGCAACAGAAATTCTCATGTGAATGTATTTTTCTATGACTGTTGAATTTTTTTGTTTCTTATAAGTGAGCCATTTCATCTTTTAATAACAGTTTCAAACTCATGTGGTTTTTAAACTTTTGACATGTAATTGAAATAGAACATCCAACTGTGAAGAAAGTTGATTGCAAAGCAATTAGAATTGATCTTTTCTATTTTTTCTCCCAGGTCAAGCTAATGCCTCCTGCTCCAAATGATGACCTAGCAACACTCAGTGAGCTCAACGATGGCAGCCTGCTTTATGAAATTCAAAAGCGTTTTGGGAACAATCAGATATACGTAAGTGCCTTTTAAATTGCCTTTTGCACTGCATTTGTCTTGCAGCATATTTTTACTCTTCAGTGCTGCAAATATTACAGGTAATGGATTTATTGTTGCTTCTGGTCATGCTGATGGCTTACAGTGTATTTCTCCAGAGCTCAGGGTGATTCTACTGATGCAATTCTAAGGCAAGTTCAGCAAATTCCAAATTTCAGAGTTGTTATCTGAAAGTGAATATCCTGAGGGTAGACAACTTTCTTGTAATGCTTGCTGTGGAAGATCTTGCTTGAACCATCAGATCTGCTAATCACTTTTGAAAATGTTGTTTGTTTGATTTATTTAATTTAGTCTTCTACATCTGGAAAAGGGAAACTAAAGACGAGAAGTTAATTATGCAAGGAAAACGGCCTCCCTATTTGCATGAAATGATAAGCTATTGTTCCTCTAAATTATCAGGAAATATCTTTGTAAAGTAAATAATGTATACAGGGATATTTGATAATAGGATATAAATATATGGCTCAGATGACAAACAGCATGGAGAATTTATTTGCTGTGGTTCTTCCTTGCTTTATATGTGTGAATTCTACCAATACTAGTAATAATTTAGACACCATGTGATCTCATATCTTAATCTCTTTCTCTCTCTCCTTGATTTTGTTATATTCAACTCAGAGCAATTCAATCAGAATATCTATAGTGAAATCTGATTATACACACGTCTGCTATCTCTTTTTGACAACATCCTTTTTTTCTAGTCTGCTGAGAAATTGATTAAGTAATTTTCATGGAAATATGAAGTCTGTGATTCCCTTATAAGTCATCAATTCTCAGGTGCTGATTAGCTTATGAAAATTCAATGCAGCATTTTAATGCTTGGATAAATTGCCTGCCACTGTAAATACACTTAGAATTAAATACCTCTTTTAAAATTAATGGAATTGAGTCATTGGCATAAAGTGGAGAAAACCGATTATGTTGGTCTGTTATTACCGTTACTTGTGTAATATTTTTATTCCATTTTATTCTCTTTCCCTATCATTGTGTTGATTCTTGTTTTTAGCTTCTTAGTAATATCAGATGACCACTGCTCAAATTCTTTCTTTTTTTTTTTCTTTTCTATAAACCTTTAGGAATGCATTGAAACCTCAATGGCTGAATTTCTTTTAAGAAATGTCTTTATTGCCCTTGCTGTTTTGGCTCAGTGGATAGAGTGTCAGCCTGTAGACCAGTGGTTCTCAACCTGTGGATCGCAACCCCTTTGGGGGTTGAATGACCTTTTCACAGGGGTCGCCTAAGACCATCGGAAAACACATATATAAATACATATTGTTTTTGTGATTAATCACTATGCTTTAATTATGTTCAATTTGTAACAATAAAATTGGGGGTCACCACAACATGAGGAACTGTATTAAAGGGTCATGGCATTAGGAAGGTTGAGAACCACTGCTGTAGTCTGAAGGGTCCTGGGTTTGATTCCAGTCAAGGGCACATGCCAGAGTTGAGGGCTCGATCCCCAATGTGGGGAGTGCAGGAGGCAGCCAATCAATGATTCTCTCTCATCATTGATGTTTCTATCTCTCCCTCTCCCTTCTTTTCTGAAATCAATAAAAATATATTTTTTAAAAAGAGTCTTAACCAATCATGTTCTAATCTTAAATAACAAATACTTCCTACCTGTTTATCTGAGTCATGGCTCTAATTCCTCCACACAGTGGACCATCTTCATAGATACTCTCTGCTCTCTGGAAAATCAGAATTAATGTCCCCTGATTTGCTAAAGTTCACATAAAATATAAATTTGCCACTGTGTGAGGCATGGGTTTCCTATTTTCTGTACTTGAAATATTGAAGAGCTAAATTGTCTAGGAACAGTTTTGTGATGAGCGTTCTTTGTTATGGTTTGAATTCACCCTCATGGATAGACAAGCAATTTAAACATTATTGATTGAATGGTAATAAGTGATTCTCAAAGTGTATCCTATGCACCATTGGATGGACCTTTATTAGCAATCTTCAATGAGAGTAAGCATTTAGAAGCTCATAGCAATTTGATGGTTTAATTTCCTTCTTTTGAATCTAATAAGAATCAAGTTTTTATTTTGTATGTCTTTGTCTTTTTCAATTTCATTTGTCCAGGAATTCATCTTTATTATGTTTTACAAAAGTATTGGTCCATGAGGAATTGGAAATAAAAACCAGTGTTTCTTTCCCACAAATATAAAGGCACTAGTTTAATAGATGACTCAAAATTCAAATATTCAAATTCCAGAGTCTGATCTTGACACACCCTCCTAACATGTCCCTTTTGTAGCTTCTCGCAGCACAATTAATGGCATCCCCTTTCTTCCATCTTTCAGGCCAAAGTGCTGGTAAAAGTATTAATGTGTGTTTTTCTTCCATATCCCATATCTGATTTTACTGCAAATATCATCAGCACTTTCTTCAAAATATACACAGAACATGACTTCCACTTCTGCCACTGGCCCATCAGAGCCAAGATAAAATATTTCATCTGAGTTAATTGCTTGACAAGGATTTTCATCCTTTTTTTTGGGGGGGGGGCAATAGTCTGATTTGTTATATAAGATGATCTTTCAAAATAATCTGTAAATTGCTCTTTTAACTAAGTGTACAGCATTTCATTTAGCTATCAAATTGGGTAGTTTCCATACAGTCTCTAGCAGTAGGAAGTTCTCACATCATCAAACAGAAAATGAATTGCAGAGGATGAGACATCTGCTTGCTGGGAAATGCATAGAGTAAAGGCATTGCATTTCCCAAACAATTATTGTCAACAGTCACAGAGAGAATAGAAGATGCAATCACATCTCTTCATGGATGGCTGATAAGTATGCAAGCGATACTCTCTTCACAAACACACTAGTGGAACTTGAGACTCATAAAGAAAAGAAACTCTACAAAACAAAAATAAATTCTGTAACATCTCATTAGCCAAGTCTAGAGCCTGGCTCATCTCAGCCACTTAATAACTTACTGTTCCCTTCACGGTGGCCTACTTCGAGGCAGCAGGTCTTCTTTTTAAGAGCATCTCCAGAGGTGGGAGTTCACCAGCTGCTGTCAGAAGTTGAAGTCTCCCTCACTTCCAGGTTATTTGAAATTATGTTGATGGACACATCTTTTCCAAGCTAGCCTAGTTATTTAAAGTCTCACTACAGAATGCTATGCTGTGCAGTGTCTGCCATATAGTTGCATGTGATTCCATTCAGCCTAAAAAATGCGTTTGAACACTTGACATGTGTAAGTTATTAAAAAAGTAATGTATTAGAAAAATGAGGTAAGGGAAATCTTTACATTTCTGTAATTTTAAAACTTATTTTTCTGCAGTAAATTTAAAATTTTCCATTTTATCAAAATGGCCTCTTCAGATTATGGTATAAACCTATATGAAATCATTTTTATGACTACCATTAACATTCAGATCACATTTTCATAAATTATTTTTTATTCATCAAAAATATATTATCAAAGGCAATCTCAATTTTCTTTAGTAATTAGACCAAAATAAACAGGTTTTATCTTATAATAGGAAAATGCAGGTTGGAGTTACTCTATTTTAATTTTATTTAAAAAAATTTTTTATCTTCCTTAACTAACAGATTTCTCAGTTATCCCTCAGTCTACTTTCTAGTTTCATTTTTATTCTATGGAATAAGACTAATTTTGAGATACTAAATGAATAAGGTCTCCTTTCAGCTCATTTATTTCACTTTCATTTCTTTTCTTCTTTACTAGGCTATAAAATTCTCACCAATCCTTTTAAGTAAATTTTGTATTGAATTACAACATATAAAGGGAATAATGCACAATTTATTAGTGTATAGCTACATGAATTTTTATTTGTTGAATGCACATGTATGATCAGCAGTTTCATAAAGAAATGTAATATAAGAAGCCCCTTCCCCAAGCCACCCTGATCATCACAAAAGTTTCTGACATGTTGGGCTAGCAAATAGTTTTGTCTGTTTTCTTAATTTTACATAAAAGAAATCATCAATCATCAGTAGGTCCTTGGGTTACATTGGAGATCCGTTCCTACGGCTCTACGTAATGTGATTTTCGCTGTAAGTCGGAACCCACCTAAGTAAGCACCTACATCACTCACATGGAGCACATACACAGCAGTAATGAAGTGAAACAGTAAAAAAAAAATCAAAAGAAAGATAACAATTCCTGACCATTACTTGTGGTAAATAAATAATAAAAAATATAAAGCTCATATGTACATATGTGGAAATGATGGAACTTTTTTTTTTTTATAAATAAACTAGAGGCCTGGTGCACAAAAATTTGTGCACTCGGGGGGGAGAGGAGCTCCCTCAGCCCGGCCTGTGCCCCCTCGCAGTCTAGGACCCCTTGGGAGATAATGACCTGCTGGCTTAGGCCTGCTCCCGGGTGGCAGAGGGCAGGCCCAATCCCTAGGTGCAGCCCCTGGTCGGGCTCAGAGCAGGGCCGATTGGGGAGTTGGGGCACCACCCCCTGTTATGCACAAAACAGGACGGATCAGGAGGTTGCAATGCCACCCCTAGTCACGCTCAGGGTAGGGCTGATTGGGGGTTGGGGCACCGCCCCCTGTCACACTCAAGGCAGGGTCGATGGAGAGGTTGCGGTGCCACCCCCTGTCACGCACAGAGCAGGGCCCATCAGGGGGGTTGGGGCTCCGTACCCTGTCACACACAGAGCAGGGCCGATCAGGGGGTTGGAGAGCTCCCCCCTGTCACACACAGAGTTGGGCCGATAGGGGAGTTGGGGCACCGCCCGCTGTCACACACAGAACAGGGCAGATCAGGGGGTTGGGACACCGCCCTCTATCACCCACAGAGCAGGGCCAATGGGGAGGTTATGGCTCTACCCCGTCACACACAGAGCAGGGCTGATCAGGGGGTTGGGGCGCCGCACCCTGTCACAGACAGAGCAGTACCCATGGGGGGGGGCGTTGGGGCGCTGCACCCTGTCACACACAGAGCCACAGGGCGATCATGGGGTTGGGGAGCTCCCCCCTATCAGGCACAGAGCAAGGCCAATCAGGGGGTTGGGGCGCTGCATCCTGTCACACACAGAGCAGGGCCAATCAGGGGGTTGTGGCCCCTCCCCCTGTCACACACAGAGCTGCAGGGCGATCAGGGGGTTTGGCCGCTGCCCCTTGTCACACTGATCCCGGTGCCGGGAGGCCTCGCGGCTCTGCTGATCCTGGTGCTGGGGGGCCTCGCTGCTCCTCTGATTCCGGTGCTGGGAGGCATATTACCCTTTTACTATATAGGTTAGAGGCCTGGTGCATGGGTGGGGGCCGGCTGGTTTTCCCTGAAGGGTGTCCTGGATCAGGGTGGGGGTACCCACTGGGGTGCCTGGCCAGCCTGGGTGAGGGGATGATGGCTGTTTGCAGCTGGTCACACCCGCTTCAGGGTGGGGGTTCCCACTGGGGTGCCTGGCCAGTCTGGGTGAGGGGCTGAGGGCCATTTTCAGGCTGGCGGGTGACTGAAGCTCCCAACCTGTCCTTTTTTTAAATTTTTTTTATTCTGGGCCAGCTTTAACTCTGAGGCTTGGCTCCAGCTCTGAGGCCTCGGCTGCTGAAAGCAGGTATCTGGTTTGTTTGGGTTCTATAATTGTAACACTGTTGTGGTCCTTCTCACTCCAGCTCTGAGATCCTGGCTGGCTGAAAGCAGGGATCTGCGTTTGTTCTATAATTGAAACAATGGTGCTGTCCTGCTGGCTGAAGCCCGGCTGGCTGAAAGCAGGTTTCTGGGGTTTTGTTTAGCTTCTATATTTGTAACAATGTTTCAAACTGCAAGCTCAGAGGCTGGCAAGGCAGGCGGGGAACGTTGGCTTCCTCCGTCACTGAAGCAAGCAAGCCTCCTGTTCTCTTCAAGCTGCCTGGCTACCGGCCGCCATCTTGGTTGGCAGTTAATTTGCATATCTCCCTGATTAGCCAATGGTAAGGGTAGCAGAGGTACGGCTAATTACCATGTTTCTCTATTATTAGATAGGATGGGAGATGGCGACATAACCATGAAACTACGTACATTGAGTTTGACATAACCCAAGGACTGTCTGTATTATCTTTTGTGTTTTTCTTCTTTTATTTATCATTTTGTTTCTTGTATTTATACTGTTCCTTGTAACACTACTTATCCACTTTTATTCCTATACAATAAACTATTATGTGATTATATCCTAATTTATTAATTGACTCTACAGTTGAGGAACCTTTGAGTCATTTTCACTTTTTTGTTATTATCTATATACTAGTGGCTCAGTACATGAATTCGTGCACTTTGAAAGGAACTGTGAATTGCGAGGCTTCAGTGGGCACAGGGGCAGGTCTCGGCCCATCTTCTGCGCCCCTGCCTGGCCCATCCTGCCTTGGCCACCAGTCCCCTGTCTGCCTGCAACCCCACTCCTGCCGCTGCTGCTCCCACATGCTGACAGTGCTGGCATCACTCACACCTGCTGAGGGCGCAGAGTGATTGGGGCCGGTGCCAGCAGCAAGTGCGAGCGGGGCTGGCGCAGCAATGCCTGCTGCCTGATCCCCTCTCAGGAGCAGGGGAGGTGGAGAATCCTTCAGGGGCAATCAGGGCCAGCAGCCGCTGCTTGCGCCCACTGACAGCACTGAGCGATCCGGGCTGGCACCGGGTGCTGGCAGCGGGTGTGAGTGGCGGCTCTGGCGCAGGCAGTGGGTGCGAACGGGGCTGGCACCAGCAGCAGGTACAAGCGCCGGGTGGGACTGCGACATGTGGGAGCAAAGAATTTTGAGTAACCATCAGAGGTTTGCCCCAATGACAGTGACCAGCACCCTGCCTTGATCTGGCACCTCCGCTCACCTGCTCCACCATCCAGCCATGGCTGACGTCCACCAAATTCCGTTCTCTGCTGCCTGCTGTGGACGCCCACCATGTTCCGTGTGTGCCCCCTGGTGGTCAGTGCACGTCATAGTGACCTGTTGTTTGGTTGTTCTGCCGTTCAGTCTATTTGCATATTAGGGTTATATATATGTAAAATCCTAAGTGACTGTTACAACTGGTCGACCAGTTGCTATGATGCACACTGACCACCATGGGGCAGACGCTCAATGCAGGAGATACCCCCTGATGGTCAGTGCGCTCCCACAGCCAACCTCCCGTGGCCCCTCCCCTCGCCCCCTAGCCACTCCCCCATTGGCCCTGATGGGGGACTCAGTCTGCCAACCTCCTGCGGCCCCTCCCCCTGTTGGCCAGCCCGCCAAGATAGGATTCAATTGCCGGCCAGCCCGAGGGACCCCACCGTGCATGAATTTGTGCACTGGGCCTCTAGTAAATAACACTGTTATAAACTATCTTATGTCTTTTTGGAGGCACACATAGATAAGTATTTCTGTGGGGCATTTACAGTGGGGCCTTGACTTACAAGTGTCCCGACGAACAAGTTTGCCGTCTCTCGGCCGATTTTTTGCTTTGAGTTGCGAGCTAAAATTCAGGTTACAAGCCAGCTTCAGATACCCCACCGCTAGTTGGCGTAGTGAATGTCACAGTGAATGCCACAACATCAGCCCAGCATCACATGTCTCACTCGTTCACTTTAAGATTTGACATACGAGTAATTTGAGTTATGACCTCCGTCATGGAATGAATTAAAATCGTAAGTCAAGGCCCCACTGTACCTAGAACTGTCTCATTTTTTTATCCAGGAGAAAAAGGTCTCAATATTTTATCATTCAGCATGTTGTTTGTGGTAGCGATGCCATGTGTAGTTACTTTTTATTTGATTAAGAAAGATCTATTGAATTAATAGGTTTCATAGTTATTGTTTTTAAATCAAAAGTGGACATTAAATGTATTTAAAGTTTTTTTTTCAGCATTTAGTGAGACCATCATGTGACTTTTGTTCTTTACTTCTTAGTAATATGAGTTGATCTTCTAATGTGAAGCCAACATTACATTACTAGAATAAAGTTTATTTGGTTGAAATCTATTATCTGTTGAATGCATTATTGCAATTCAGTTTGTCAATATTTTGCTCAGAATTTTTGCATGTATTTTAATGAGAGAGAATAGCCTGTATTTTTTCTTTCAATTTACTAGTTATGTTTTTAATATCAAGCTTATGCAGGCCTCTTAAAGTGAAATGTTTTTTCTCCTGTTATTTTCTTGAATTATTTGTATAAGATTTGTTTATTTTTGTACTTCAATGTTGGGAAGAATTCACCAGAGAGAGAAGTCTAAGTTTTCTTTGTGGAAAGGTATTTTATGTATTTCTCTTATAGATGTCTGCTGATTTTATAGGTATCCATTATTAATTTCTGTCTTAATTTTACCATGATCAGAGAATATACTCTGTGTGACTCAAGTCTTTTAAATGTAATGAAACTAGTTTATGCAGTTTCTGGTAACATTATTCAATTGGTCAACTTGCTGATTATTTATTTCAAAAATTTGTCTGCTTATTTGTGAGTTACTAAGAAAAAAAACCTGTTAAAATTCCTCACTATCATTGTGAATTCATGTTTTTCTTCTAACAGCTGTTGCTGCTTCAGATATTTTATCCTTGATTTCAATCTCATAGAAATTTAGACTTGCATATCTTCCTGATTGCTTTATTTTATCATTGTGAAATGTCCCTTTTTATCACTGGTACTGGTTCTTACCTCAAAGTATATTTTCTATTAATTGAGTGTTGCTAAACCACTTTTTTTGCTGTTATTGTTTGAATGGATATTTTGCTTCATACTTTAACTTTTTTTTTTATATATATTTTATTGATTTTTTACAGAGAGGAAGGGAGAGAGATAGAGAGTTAGAAACATCGATGAGAGAGAAACATCGATCAGCTGCCTCCTGCACATCTCCTACTGGGTATGTGCCCGCAACCCAGGTACATGCCCTTGACCGGAATCGAACCTGGGACCTTTCAGTCCACAGACCGACGCTCTATCCACTGAGCCAAACCGGTTTCGGCCATACTTTAACTTTTAAATGTATTATGCTTTATATGTAAAGTGTTTTCTCTTTAGAGTAGCACACAGTATTTTAATCCAGTTTATAACCTTTTTTTTTTAAAATTGAGAGTATTTAGTAGCTTTACATTTGATGCAAGTACTGATGTATTTGGTTTTAAATCTATAATTTATTATTTGTTATCTATTTGTTCCATCTGTTTTATGTGCCTTTATATCTCATTAGTTGTCCTTTTAGTTAAAGGTATCTTCATTTCCTTTATCAACTTCTCAGTTATGCATTTTATTATTATTCTATAGCAACATAGAACTCATTACTACCCCGTTTACTTCTTCCATTATATTTTGCTATGTCTTTTAATTTTATATTTTTTTTATCCAGTCTGGTTCTCATAAAAACACTTTAAGATTAGTTCTCAGAATCCAATTATGTCACCTTTATTTGTGTGTTCAGTGGAACAAATATATTAGCTTGATTTTATTTGAATTTCACTTGTCTATTTCTTTATTTATAAAGTTAAACAATTGACAAAATGTTAAGAGCATAGTTTTTCCTTATTCTTCATATTGTAGAGTGATTTTTAACTTTAAATGTGCTATTTATATGGGTCAAACACTATTTATATCTTTTTCCTTTAACAGACTTTCATTGGGGACATCCTCTTACTTGTTAATCCATTCAAGGAGCTTCCAATTTATTCCACCATGGTGAGTATAAAATTTAAAATACCATTTAACAGTGTAGAATAATACTCACCAGACAATCCTGTTTATATCAAATGACCTATTAAGAAGAAAAATCATAACAATAGGTAAAGTCAGAATTTTCAGAAAGTTCTAAATTAAGTTGTTGCATAATGATTCTCTTCTTCATTTTTAATCTTTAACTATTTTGGCATTCAATTATTCATAATACTAATTTTTAATGTTTTTAACATTTTGAGTGATTTTTTCCATTTTATACGTTGGCAATTTAAGTCTTCTCTGACTTTTTGAAGTCAATTTTCTAGTAATTCATTATTTGTTTTAATATTTTCAAAGAAATCTCTTGACTTTAAATTTTTTTCAAATGTATACTTATTGTGTGTTCAATTGATTTCTTTTTCTTTTTATTATTTCCTTCTACTTCCTTTGAGTTTAATTTGATAGTTGTTTAAGTTGTAAAGTTCTGTCATTGATTGTTTGCCTTTCTGAATTCATATTTGAGGCTTTTTATTTTGCTTTCAGCACAACTTTACTAAATTCTACATCTTTAATATTTCACAATTTTATTACTCAGTTAAAGATATCTGTTTCCTATTATGAGTTTTTTCTTTGTTGTTTGAATTTTATAAAAATATAAACTGATTTTTCTATTTTCTACATTGCTTCACTTTAATCTACATTCTGGTTAGTAGAATGACTAGGTTAATTCTCTCTTCTATTGTTTTGAAACTACAGTTAAAACCATCTATTAAATTATTGACATCGGTTGTTTTTTATCAATATTAAAATTTTTATTTTATACATAGAGATTTCATTTCTCTGATGAAAATTTTGTTTTGCCACCTATTTTCTTAAACATGTTAAAATTTATTTTAAAATATGTCCCTGATAACTCTAATAATAATATCATTATTAATCTAGTAGCTCTAATACTAGATAATAGCATTTCTAATCTAATCTAATTATAGTATCTAATGATATCTGGGTGTGTTTGTGTGTGTGTGTGTGTGTGTGTGTGTATGTGTGTATTTGTCAATTGGTTTGTATTACATGGGTGTTATTTACAGACAGTCCTGGAAAACATTGTTTGAATACTGAACCTTTTATTTATAGAGGCTGGGATGGTATTAGCTTTGTCCAAAGAAATTTTTAATGTTTTTTGTCCTAGTGGGTAGATAAATTATAGCAGATGGTCTTGACTCTGGTACAGTTCTTTTACTTTGTGTTTGCTCTTGTGCATAAGCCGGGCCCCCTTAAAGGTCTCAACTGAGAAATCGGGATGATGTCCACCTAGGCTTTCCTTTGTTACTAAGACCTGAACTTGAAATTGTGTCTTCCTAGCAGTGTTAAACTGCTGAAATCTCTGCTTAACTCTTTAGACACTTACATTTAGTTTCTACGAGGCCTCTGAGCTTTATTCTGCAAAGTGGTAATGTGCTATGAGAAAAAGGTAGGCAGAAGATCCTGTTTGGTTCAGTGCATTTTGATATTCTCTAAGATCTTTATTGCTTAAGTCTTTGCTGCTTTGGTGATCTTCAGAGGCCTCCAATTAGGAGTTTAATTTGTATTTTTATCCAGCTCTTATATTAGTAGTTGTTCATGGCAAGATCATTAGTCTGTTTCCAACTACTTTATTATAGCTACAATAAAATGGGCCATTTCTATTTTTATTGCATTGGTGTCAGAAGATCATTTGCCTTCAAATATCTAAGCTTGGTTAAAATTGCATTATTTTTAATTCTGTACGTGTCTTTTATATATATATATATATATATATATATACACACATATATATATACATATATATATATATATATATATACATATACATATATATATATATATTATTTAAAGTTAACTATTGATGTATTGTTCCTGGTTTATGTTATAGTGTCACATTTAATTGTAGAGTGAACAAGAATCTTATGGTGAGACAAAAGTGAGTTTTAAGTAATTCAGTTATATAATTTAGATGCTTCCATGGATCTAGAGGTAAAATTCTAAGTCTCAGGGAAAATTTACATAAATTTTGTAATATGGCATTATCTGCCATATTATATTGTATTTTGTAATGGAATAAATCTGATATTTTGTGGTTTGTTTTTTGGGTCTCAACACTATGGCAGCTTTATAGCTTTAAATAATATGTGGTATTTGCAGTTCTTTCAGAAATACATGCTAGCAGATAAAAGAAGAGAAACAGGAAGAGACATATTTCTTTATCAATATAGGAATGAATATAATGCATTGAGATTTTTGCCAGAACACTTCATTAAAATTTTAAATGGCAAATACAATTTATAAATTATGGGTATCATACTCTTCCATCCATTTCCAGCTGATTCTGATATACTAGTAGGATGTAAGAGGAAAATAAATATATTTTGATAAAATATACACTGATATAAAGTTTACAGTAAAATTTTAACAGGTTAAAATGAAACTTTACAGTTCTTGATGCTTTGAAGTTCATGTATATTAGAATCAAATAGTTTGCACTCCCCTTGTATACAAGTAATAACCCATGAAATTACAGATATTAGATAGAAACAAGGATTTAATTTTTAGGTTGAATTAGTGGGCATCCTGTGTAGCAATATTAGTACCTTGTAATTTAAAATCAGCTACGCATGTATAGAACCATGTTTAAATTATCTCATTGTTCTATGGACGCACAATAGAAAGTTCCATTTGTGTGTGTGTATCTATTGATTATATTTATGTGTATGTTTATTCTTTCACATCATAAATTGAGTTTTGTTTCTTCCAGTGATGATTACTTTAATAAAAGTAAAAAGAAAATGTTGAGTATGATCATATCTATAAAGACTATACAAACCAGGAGAATGACTTCTATGTTTCATGTTGAAAAATAAAAGACCAGATCTATACCATCTGTGTCTTACTTTTATTTTGTTACCAGTACTATTAACTGTGTTATATTAAGCCTTTGCATAATATTCATTTCTTATCTAGTAGGTCATTAATCATGGATGTAGAACACCCTTTGTGGCAAACTTCATTTTGAGACTGATGTGAACACATGGCAGCAAACAGCCCTGCCCATTAGATGGCTTGCTGCCCTAAGCAATGTTGATCTGATGCTAACAACCACTGGGGAGAAGTGGTGCTGAGGGGGCCAGTAGGCAGACAGTTCTAAATGAAGCGTAATCAACAGGGAAAGGTTAATTATTATGCTGCCTATTTATGCTGAAGACAAGTATCATCACTCATTTCAAGCACGTAAGAGGTAGGGGAGAAGGAGAAAATCGAAAAGTAGGCAGATCTTTCTGAATAGGCTTACAAAAAAAGCAGGCTTATAATCAGGAACAAAAATGCCTTATAAAAGCAACAAAGATTTATTTAGTCTATTAAATATAACATGTTGTGTTAGATATTTACAGATGCTGAGTAAGAGTCTCTGTAATTAACTATATAGACATTCTAGAAGCAAAATACAAAATAAATAACTAAAAATAATCACAGACTCCATTTATAGCTGAGGATGGAAAAATACCTGCATTGGAGATGTACACTATTCATTGACATGTTGAAAGGTTAGAATGGATGAAATCTTAGGTTCAGAAGGGCATTACATGGGAAAGAAATGAGACTGGGGCCAAATCTTAAAGAATGATTACGATTCTGATGAGGGGAAACAGAGTTATATTTTGGAGAATTGTTTAGAGCAAATGGAGTTGAAAAAATAAAGGCCATTTAGAGAAATGTACAGACCAATTTCATAAATTAAGAAGGTAAAAACGCTAAATAATTAAAAATTTAGGCCTAGATTATAAAGCTAAATTAAAGACTTGGGGTTTTATTTTTCAGAAAATAAAGAACTATTGGGAAAAAATTGTATTTTAAGTGTGTTTGTTTCCATCAGTTTAAGGAGAGGAGATATTTAGGCAAGAAGACTAGATAGTAGATATTGAAATAATCTAATAATAAGTTTATCCGGGCCTAATATGGGAACTCTAGTAATGGGGAAGAAGCAGGCATTGAGTGAGTCTGCAAAGACAGTAAATAGTATTCAAAGAGTAATTTTATATGGAATGAATAGAAGCAGAGAAGATCAATTGATACAGGTTTTGAATTTGTGAGTCTGGGAGAGTAAGGGTATTGCTAATGAAGAAAGTTAAAGAAAAAGAAAGGAATTCATAAGAAAAACCAGGTTCAGGGAAACATATTCAGTTTATGGAGGTTAAATTGAAGTAGTGTTGAGACTCTATTTTGCATGCAAGATTAGGAATAATTCCTATAGATATTTCATTTTGTGAGATTCCTAGGATTCATACCATGTTTAAGATTAAGGTAGAAAAATAGTAGAAAATGAAGGAGGTTCGGGAGGGGAGAGAGATGGAGAAGGCAACCATCTTTGGTGGCAACTGAAGAACTAGGTCAAATGCATTGGCAAAGTTAGTAATCAGAAAACCAATGAACATGTGAATGTCATGGGGACAAATGCTTGAGCAGTGAATATTCATTCATCTCCCACACATCGATTTTAGACCTTTCTTGGATATTTCTCATTATTATTTTTCCTATGGAGTCCACAGACCAAGGATGTATCACCTTGAAATCTCAACATGCAAAATGATGACACCATTCAGGATAAAAGACCTGGGGATAATTTTTCAAGGTTATATTTTTGACTGCGCAGTCTTTGGTCATCCTCTAAGTGCCAGTGAGATTAAGCTTTCCCGATATGTAATATGGCATCTTATATGGGATGCCAGGTTAGGCCTTCACTTAATTTTAGATTCTGTTTGCTGCTGGTCTCCTGATATTCCCATTGCTAGACATGTTGGGTTTGGCAAGTAGCTAGAGTGGCTGAGCAGGGTTTTGTAGCTATGGAGTAGCAGGGCTGGGAAAGAATGCCAGTAGCTGGCATTGTTTAGGGTTTGTTATTACATGGTAGGCCTGCTACAAAGGGCTTTACATACATCATCACATTTCATCAAAAGGCAACCCAATCAATGTAAGAATAATCCTTTCCACTTTGCAGATGAATAAACTGATACTTAAAGAGATTAAATATACTTTCTAAAGTTTTCTCATGAGTGGCAGAGACAGAATTTATATACAGGTCTTATGACCCCATTGCAAATGCATGCTAGACTACTCTGAGACAAGTGCTGAGCCCAGAAGCATATAGATTTAATGATATGTGGTCCTTTGAACAAAACATTTTTCCTAAGGGTGTCATTTATTTATAGGTATATAAGTAAAAAACAGAAAATCCAGTCAGGCAAGTTGAGTGACATAATCATGCTATAGTGTGAAACTAGCATAATAGTCTATGCCAACTCAAGCTATTGGCATGGGGGAGCTTCCACTGGTTACCAGGATCCTGACACTGGGGACCTGTGAATGGCCCACACATAAGGTATGGAACCGCATGACTGGCTTCAGAAATCAGGATGTGGCAGAATCTGCCATCTCCTGGCAGTTTATTCAGAGGCATCATGCACAGTGGAAAACAGGAGGGAAACTGATCCATAAAGAAAGGCCTTATTCATTGGAGAGTCCAGCAAAGGCTAGAGATAATAACAAATGAAGATGATATAATGTCATCTCATCCATAAGATAAAAAAGAGCACATAAAATTTCCACTGACCAGAATCCTCTTGTTCCAAAATGGAACAGATGGGGAGATAGTAAGGTGAAGTGGAGAGAGGCAGCCTGTGGGAAAGGCAGGGTCTTGCCCTGCTGATATCTGCTTGACCGAATGAGAATGAGTGATAATATTGTTACTGATAATGATAGCTAATATAAAGTTAGATGGCTTGTTGCCACTCAGAACAACTAGAACTTATTTAAGTGAAAATCTTCCAGGTTTGATAGAAATAACTAAATAAAAAGGGGTGTGATACACACACACACACACACACACACACACACACACACACACACTTATAAAGCATAGAATTAGCATCAAGCAAAATATTATCAGGTGGGAGCAATGGACTGTTCTCCAATAAAAACTCTAAAATTTCATGAAAAGGAGATTTGCAAGAAAAGGGGACTGAGAAAGGTTACAAGTTTGGTTATCATGAAAAAAATTTATTTAGACACTCAGGATCCTTTACCACATCTAATTTCTATTAAAACGTAGCCTAAAGAGAAGAGGTAATCCCAAACAGGTGTAAAGAAGCAGAGTAGGGATGTGAATGCATTCTTCGTACCATTTATGCTCCTGGATCTCCATGTCTCGCCATTGTTTATAGCATCTAATGAAATCCGCAGCAGAATTTTCCAAAACAGGTTAAGTTTAAAAGTATTTTGCCAAAATTAGATTAAGGTTTGTGTTGGACTTGGGGAGAAGAGAAAGAGTGCTGTTGCAACTTTTCAAAACGAACAGAAATTTGTCCCAAAGGAAAAGGAAGCTAGAACTTCCTTTCAAATCATTCAAATCATTTTAATGTTCATTTTTAATTTGGGTATGCATCAGAACACAAAAAGTTCAAGTATAATACAATAGACAATTGTATATACACCACCATGTGGATCTCATTTCTTTTAAAAATATTTTAAATAAAAATGCATTGTTTCACATACTGCAACTTTAAAGATGTGACAAGAAGACATTGTTTTCTAGTTTAAGTGTAACATATTTTCTCCGTAGTACAGAAAATAGATATGCTTTAATGACTTGGTGTCTTAGTTTATATGACATAGTGTACTATGAACTAATTTCCACCTCAGCTTATTCCTTTTTATAAGCAATCACAATCACTGCCCTGTAATTATTATAAGCTCATCTAATCTTTTGTATATTCACGATACATATGCACTATACATATGCAATAAAAATGCATATACTGTTATTTTCTATTTAAATTCACTCAGAAGACATATTAGCTATATCCTTTTAAAATATTTATTAATCCTTCTGCTTTTAAATATTTTTTTCACGTTAAAAGGTGTAGTGTAACCCTACCTGGTTTAGCTCAGTGGATAGAGTGTAGGCCTGTGGACTGAAGGTTCCTGGGTTCGATTCTAGCCAATGGCACATGCCCAGATTGCGGGCTCGATCCCCCCTAGTAGAAGGCATGCAAGAGACAGCCAATCAATGCTTCTCTCTCATCACTGATGTTTCTATCTCTCTGTTTCTCTCCCTTCCTCTCTGAAATCAATAAAAAATATATGTATAAAAAAGGTGTAGATCTAGTTCAGTGATGGCGAACCATTTGAGCTCGGTGTGTCAGCATTTTGAAAAACCCTAACTTAACTCTGGTGCTGTGTCACAAATAGAAATTTTTTGATATTTGCAACCATAGTAAAACAAAGATTTATATTTTTGATATTTATTTTATATATTTAAATGCCATTTAACAAAGGAAAATCAACCAAAAAAATGAGTTCGCGTGTCACCTCTGACACGCGTGTCATAGGTTCGCCATCACTGGGCTAGTTAGTTTATTCTAAATGCCCTATAGTATTTTACTTATTAAAACACAGTCATATGGTGGTGGCTGCAGAAGCTTCCAGCTTTGAGCTAGGCCCACAGCTTCTGCACAAAAAAATTGATGGCATTTGTGGCTGAATTTATCCTGTCTACCAGGATTATCAGAGTGTTTGGGATTCCACAGAATAGAATATATTATATATGTTCTGGAATATATTACCAAATTTTTCAAAGCTGTAGTTGGTAAAAATGTATCTGATGAGGAGTTATCTCAGCAATTGAATCAGTCAAATTCATTTAATCAAGATGCTATCATGAAATGCTTGAAAAGTAGAAAAGATGAAATTAATCAGGCTCGGTTAGAAGAAATAGTTGATATTTCCTCTGCACAGTTGCAGGATTTTGATTGGCACTTAAAGCTTACACTTTCTTGTGACAAGATTGCTACATTACAAACTCAACTTTTAGACCTTCACTTAAACATAAAATAAAATGAAGTCAAACTGTATCCTGTTGAAATAAATAAAGAAGAGCTGCGGACTCTAATAAATCCTTGGAAGCAGCTAATAAGGTGATCCTGCAGTTGAAATAACTGGAAATGGTGAATAGCACCAACGTTGTCCACCCCATTGCTACAACTGATATGACAGAGTGAATGCTGTGTTCAGAAAACATACAATGTATTATAATACCAAGCTGAGAAAACAGCCCAGTTGAGTTTACAAAGATAAAAATGTATTCAACTTCCCTAAAAGACAGGAAATTACATGGTTGACAGGAAATCAACCTCCACCACTAACTAACCATATGACCTAGGAGCACTAAAACTTTGCATCAGTTTCTATATCTATAAAAAGAAGATGATTATCATACACAATTCCTGGGTTTCTGGGAGGAATGGATAAGAGAGTGAGTATAAAGCATTAAGAACAGCAGCAAGCCAATAGCAAGTATAAGCCATCATTACTAGTATTAACTATCCTATCTAATAAAAGAGAAACATGGTAATTGGCGTATGACCGCTACCTTTCCCATTGGCTAATCAGGGTGATATGCAAATTAATTGCCAGCCAAGATGGCGGCCGGCAGCCAGGCAGCTTAAACTGAACATGAGGCTTGCTTGCTTCAGTGACGGAGGACTCCAACATTCCCCGCTGCCTTGCCGGCCTCTGAGCCTGCAGTTTGAACATTGTAACAAATATAGAAGCTAAACGAAACCCCAGAAACCTGCTTTCAGCGAGCCGGGATCTCAGAGCTGGAGTTGATACAGAGTTTCGATTATAGAACCTAAATAAACCAGATACCTACTTTCAGCAGCTGAGGCCTCAGAGCTGGAGCCAAGCCTCAGAGCTAAAGCTGGCCCAGAATAAAAAAAAAAAAAGAAAACAGGAGCGGTTGGGAGCTTCAGTCCCAGCCTGAAAACAGCCCTCAGCCCCTCACCCAGACTGGCCAGGCACCCCAGTGGGGACCCCCACCCTGAAGGGTGTGTGACCAGCTGCAAACAGCCATCATCCCCTCATCCAGGCTGGCCAGGCACCCAAGTCGGGACCCCCACCCTGATCCAGGACACCCTTCAGGACAAACCAGCCAGCCTCCACCCATGCACCAGGCCTCTATTCTATATAGTAAAAGGGTAATATGCCTCCCAGCACCGGGATCAGCGGAGCCGTGAGGACTCCCGGCACCGGGATCAGCGTGACAAGGGGCAGCGACCAAACCCCCTGATCGCCTGCGGCTCTGTGTGTGACAGGGGGCGGGGCCACAACCTCCCTATCCGCCCTGCTCTGTTCGTGACAGGAGAAGGCACCCCAACCCCCTGATCAGCCCTGCTCTGTGCCTGATAGGGGGGAGCTCCCTAACACCCTGATTGCCCTGCAGCTCTGTGTGTGACGGGGTGTGGCGCCCGAACCCCCTGATCGCCCTGCGGCTCTGTGTGTGACAGGGTGTGGCGCCCCCCCCCCCACCCCCACAGGCCCTGCTCTGTGTGTGACAGGGTAGAGCCATAACCTCCCCATCGGCCCTGCCCTGAGTGTGAGAGTGGCGGCGCCCCAACCCCCTGATCGGCCCTGCTCTGTGGGTGATAGAGGGCGGGGCCCCAACCCCCTGATCCACCCTGCTCTGTGCGTGACAGGGGGTGGCGCCGCAACCCCCTGATGGGCCCTGCTCTGTGCGTGACAGGGGGTGGCGCTGCAATCTCCCCATCGACCCTGCCTTGAGTGTGACAGGGGGAGGTGCCCCAATCTCCCAATCGGCCCTACCCTGAGCATGACTGAGGGTGGCATCACAACCTCCCAATCCACCCTGCTCTGTGCATGACGGGGCGGCACCTCAACTCCCCAATCGGCCCTGCTCTAAGCCTGACCAGGGGCTGCACCTAGGGATTAGGCCTGCCCTCTGCCACCCGGGAGCAGGCCTAAGCCAGCAGGTCGTTATCTCCCGAGGGGTCCCAGACTGCGAGAGGACACAGGCCGGGCTGAGGGACCTCCCCCTGCCCCCCGAGTGCACAAATTTTTGTGCACCGGGCCTCTAGTCTATAATAAACATGCTCATATTTTATGTGTAATATATTTCCTTATTCTTTGAAACTAGATGCCTGGTGCATGAAATTCCTGCACTGGAGGGGGGGGTTGTCCCTCAGCCCAGACCTCTCCAATCTGAGACCCCTCGGGGGATGTCCAACTGCCGGTGTAGGCCTGATCCCTGTGGGACAGCCCTCTCACAATCTGGGACTGCTGTCTCCCAACTGCTCGCCTGCCTGATTCCCCCTAACCACATCTGCCTGCCAGCCTGATCACTCCCTAACCACTCCCCTGCCAGCCTGATCAACACCTAACTGCTCCCCTGCCGGCCTGGTTGCCCCCAACTGCCCTTCCTCCCCTGCAGGCCTGGTTGCCCCCAAATGCCCTCCCCTGTTGGACTGGTTGCCTCACAACTGCCCTCCCCTGCCGGCCATCTTGTGGTGGCCATCTTGTGACCACATGGGGGTGGCCATCTTGTACGAGGGTGTGACAGTCAATTTACATATTACCTTTTTATTATATAGGATGGCACTGCCTGCTTACCAGAGTTTCTGCATATTTTCTCATATTTATTGGCCATTTTATTTTCATTTATATTCTTTGCCCAATTTTTTTTTCTTTCATTTCCAGGTTTCTCATTGATTTTTAAGAATCATTTAGAAAATAATGATAATTGGTTATTTGCACAATTCATTCTCTTCTCTGGCTTTGCTTAGACTTTTTGTTTTATTATTATAGTGTTTGTGGTTGCACAGGAGTTGTTAAATGCAATGTTGTGAGATTGACCCATCATTGCCATTATAAATGTGTTTGTGACCCTCATTTTCTTACCCAAATCATGATAGCACTATTCATATACTTGCCTAAATTATTTAAGTTTTGCTCTGTCTACTCAGTTGGTTAGAGAATTATCCCAATATACCAAGGTTGAGATTTGATCCCCAGTCAGGGCACATACAGCAATCAACCAATGAATACAAAAAGTAAGTGGAACAACAAATCGATGCTCCTCTTTCTTTCTCTCCCTTTCTTCTTCTATCTCTCTTTAAAATGAATCAATGAATAAAAAATGTTAAAAGTAAATTACTTAAGTCTGCTGTTTATATTTGTGACTTAGATTCATCTGGAATTTATGTTTACATGTGGCATGATATAGAATTCAACGTTTGTTTCCTTTACAAATACATGGTCAGTTTTCTCAGCACTACTCTTTACTATACTGATCAGTGATGCAGAAACCTGCCATGTACCAATTCCCCATGCATGTGCATCTTGAGTTAGTTCTGTAGGGATCTCTTCTTCTAGTATCTGGGCCAGATCCACAGTGTTTAATGACTTTAGCTTTTTGAAATTTTTGTCGAGATATAATGCATATGGGAAAGTGCTCATTTCTAAGTGTACAGAATAATCAATGTTCCTGAGCTCTCAGATGCAAAGGTGACCAGCACTCCAGAAGCCTCATTCTTGCTCCTTTCTCATCACTGCTCACACCTTGCCCAAGGTCCCCCTGACCTGACCACGAACAGCCTCGATTACTTTGAGTAAACCTTATGTAAATGGATCTTACAGTATATTCTCTTAGGTACCTGATAGATGCCAGGCACCATGATATTTGCGAGATTCTAATTGTCTTATAACTGCAGATTATTTATTCAACTGTCAAATATTCTTTTCCTCTATAATTTTAAATCATGTAACACTAATGGAAAATTTGCAGACTAATAGTACTAACAACTTTTTTCCTCAACCATTTTCAAATAATTTGCTGGCATGTGGTCGTATCAAGGTTGAAGGCATGTACTGTGCGTTTTCTGCAAACGAAGGCATTTTTTTTATCTACCCTCCATATAACCATCAAAAATAGGGAGTTTCTACAGAGGTACTGTCATCACCTGATGAATAGGCCTCCTGGGAGTTTTGGCCATTGTCCAGTAATGAGCAGATAGTCCACAGTCCAGGCCACCGTACAGGGCACAAGGATGGGTCCACCAGGCTCCCGAATCTTCAGTCTGGAGCAGTGCTTCAGTTTTCTATTGAACTTCCCAGTCTTGACATCTTTGAAGAAATAGGCCACTTATTTTATAAAGTAAAAATTGTTTGCCTGATATTTTTTCATGCCCCACAAGTCATTCTATCATTTAAAATGTATTCACATGTCAGTGGATTCATTAGAAACGCAAAAGTCATGAAAATACTGGCACTGAATCATCATGGCAATCATCATAAATCACTGTCACTGAAATTAAGTTAATTAAAAATTTGTTTTTCTGAGAAATTTATAAATTCATATGTGTTTCAGTGGCAACTGCCTTCTATTCAAATTAAAAATCCTTTCTATCTCCTGCGACTGAAATTAGATGATGCAGAGAAATTGTATTTGATGCAAATCACCACAGTTCCCATTCACTTCTTGTTTACCTATTAAACGGTATTTTTGTGAGTTGCTCTTTTTAAAGACAGCTGAATAATTTAAAGCCTGTGAACCTAGTTATGAAGGATCAACTATGTCTCCATTTTATCATTATGAATGCTTCCAATGTGCTGAAAAGGGGCATAATTTGACAAATGTTTTGTAGTTACAAATGGGGTTCAAAATCGGAGATAAATTCACTTTCATGTTTTGGAGTGAAGTCAGCTGAGTCATGTGGGACAGTGTCCTGAAGCCTTTTTACAGAGATGTCTGTCTATGCTGCACTGTGTTCCAGGTCTCCCAGCTGTACCGGAGCAGCACGGGGCAGCCCTGCTCCTCCCTGCCACCCCACATTTTCTCCTGTGCGGAGCGGGCCGTGTACCAGCTGTTCCAGGAGCAGCGGCCCCAGTGCTTCGTTCTCAGGTAAACCCATGCTGCACCCCATCCTGAGGCCTTGGCTGTAAAAATGTCTGCATCTATTATGGTTTACATCTGTTTACTTCCTGGGCAGGTTGCAGTCCAGTATATCGTTGATTTCTTACAAAGGAGAAATGTCTTTGTTGTTGGAAATAGCCCCAAGTGTGGCTGGATCAATATCAGCAACTTAACCTGCAACTCAGTTCATTTTGAAGATTTACAACTTCAAACCAGAGTGCTTTTGCTTTCAAACCTTAGAACACATGGGGGAAGAAAAGCATCTGATGTTAGTGAACCTGTTCCACAGTTCTCCACATCGTGGTGCTGCCCAAAAAAAACAAAATAAAAATTATTAGCTTGCAACTGTGGGTTTTCCCTCCTGCTTCTAGGTATTTACTTTTGCTCATATTTTACCAAAATTATACACTGCGAAGTATTTTTTTTATTGGAATGTAATGGTAACATTAGCCCATAAATACGAAGATCAGGAGGATGATTTATATTGGAGCAAACATTCTTTACACCAAAAAAAAAAAAAAAATCTTACAGAGTTAGAGGTGAAATGTGATTATGTTTTGATATAAAATTAAATATTTAGGCATCGCAATAAGATCTGCATTGAGAATCATGTTTGACATTAGGAGAAACCTCTAAAGGAGGGGTTTCTATACTCATGGCTTTCCCTGAGTTCTGGCCCATAATGTTGGTTGAAAACTGACCCTGTAAATAAACCATTGCACACCTGCAGCCACAGTGAAATGATGGCATGTAAAGAAGGAAAGCTGGAGAGAACCCAGAGACAATTTAAAGATTTAAATAAGCATTATTTATGTACTTTCACATTGTCAATTTGATTAAAAAAAGGTCATGGAGGTTCAGATTGATGGGTGGCAAACATTAGTGTTCTCATTTACAAAACAACATATAAGTAAGTAGTTGTTTTTGCACTTGTTCCAAAACGTCCCTGGGTAAGGGAGGCCCTGGAGGGTGGCCCCATCCATTCTTGAATCAAGCAGCTCTATGTTTATTTGCCTCATCTATTGTGTTTTCCGGTCTTACTGTGACAAAAAGGGAACACTTTCAAAAAATTATGAGATTGAGAGGAATGTTTGGCAGTGTTAACAATAATAACAAGTAATATGTATTGAGAAATTACTAAGTGCTAGATGCTTTCTATGTATTATCATATTCATCACTTTAGCAACCTATTGATAGGTATTATTCTTACCACCATTTTCATATCAGGTGACTAAGTATTAGAAAGTTTAACTAATTAGTCTAGCATATTATAATTAGTAAATAGTGAATTGGGGATATGAGCCCAATAATGTGAATTAATAAATGGTGATGTATGAACCACCTATTCTGAAAGAAAGATTTCTTTATTAAGTTTTAAGAGTATCACCTAGTCCTGGCATCCAGAATTGAAGAACAAATCTGTGATCACAAGGAATTATTTGTATAGTCATTCTGTCTTCTTTCAAGATTAGTGTTTTATGTAGCTTCTCTACCTCCTTGATCATCTTGACTAATATAAAAACTTTCTATATTTATAGTAATACATTAACATTAATACATTTAGAATTCAACTAAACACACTGCCTATAAAGTTCCCTTATTTGGTGTCTATATGTCCCATAACTAGCATATGCAACAGACGATTTTTAAGATTTGGGATCAAAACCTACGTATTCCTAGAATAGGAATTCTGTAAGTTAGTGCTAGGCCAGGAAAATGTTATTTCCAAATTTTATTCTTAATTCTCATTTTGTTGGTAATATAGGCCCCGGTGGCACACTAGGTCTTATCTTGAGGAAAGGTTTTTAATAATTCTCAGCTATTTTTCCTGGGCTATAATTGAGAGTCCAAAGTCTACCATGATCTGCCTTCCCTTCGACTTCCTAAAGCCTTGTGAGATGGGTTTAATTAATTGTTTGAACATCTGTGACAAATAGCCACTATCCTAGCCCTATGCTGAGCAAATCTAAATTAATGCTATTTGCTGTACACACAAGTAGCTTGTGGGATAAGCAGTACAGGGTCTGCCTCAGTCATGAACAGATTTAGCAGACAAGGCTGTTCGGATAAGCTGAAGCATTATTGTGGGCCCATGATTAGGATAACCCCAAATATCTGGTCAACTTCCAGTTTAACCATAGACTTAGATTTTGAGATAAAAAAATATTTCTTGAAGAAATTGAACTAGAAATTTTAGTTTTAAAGTGATCGCCTATGGAGCCAAGACTGTCCTAACCCATCTCTCTCTCCTTTTTAAAAAATTTCCTTGTATTTTACTCAGTTTAAGTGAAATGTGTCTATTCTTAGATTTAATGAGAGAATTAAAATATGTGTGATTTTTAGCTCTGACCTTCCCTGCTCCTTGTCTGACAATGCAACTGTGGGAGCAGAGAAGGGACTCTGTGACCACTAGGTCAGCCCCCATACCTCACAGGCCTCCGTGTCTCCATATTCACAGGGGCTATTTCTGCCCCATTCACCAATCTGCACTCGCCACCTATTTCAGCTTGCTTAACAGAAGCTCAAGGAATATTTATTGAGTATTAATGCCAAATAAATGCTACCTTCTATGCTACTCCTTCTCCAAGGATCAGCTCAACTTCTGCCTCATCCAGATGTCGTCCCTGGTTCCCTGTAGGAGATATACTTACTCCTCCACCTTTGGGTGCATTGCCCACCGTGTTTTAATTATGTGGCATTTCTGTGCGTAGTGTTTATTGAGAGTACCCTGGGAAGCTAGCACAGAAAGAAGTGTTTTCACTTCTTTACCTCTTAAGCCTCGGGCACATAGTAGGTCCTTAGTGACTTTCATTTGAAAGAATGAGCAATATTTAAAAAAGGGATATGGTATTTTCAAGATTTATTCCTGAGTGAATGCAAGCAAAATCTCTATTAAAAAGAAAAAGATTCTTGAAACATCTAATCAGTTTGCTGGGAAGTAGAATTTTAGTAACGATAAATATAATTATAGAAATTAAATTTCCACCATGAAAGGTCTGGATTGCTTCTTCTCTGAAATTAGAAAGTTAAAGGCAAAGTTCTTTGAACCCAGAAAAGGAGCAGCTTGTCCTGTGCAGGTCACTGTCCCCTGCTCTGCTGAGGACGTGGGGGCGCTTGTTCTAAAAGTGGTGAAAATGTTTGCAGGCAGCATGGATAAGGGGAGAAGCATTTGTTAACAACCTGAGACCTGAATAAAGTAATGAAAGTTCAGCTTCTTTTCTGGCAAACCCCCTTTAATCAAATTCATTAGAACAAAACTTTAAGGGAAAAACCTGAGAAAACACTAGTATATATATATATATATATATATATATATATATATATATATATATATATTAAATTTTTTGATTCAGAGATAAAAGGCTAAGAGATGAAAGTATTCTATCTGGATGTACTAAAAACTTTATTTTATATCAGACCGCTTTGGTATGGCAATTATTATATTAGAATTTTAATACTAAATTGTCTAATTTCAGGAGTATAATACAGTAATTATTTATAGGAATTAGGTAAGATGTGAAGTATGCCTGGGAAATATCATTAAAAATAACAAGTTGGTCAGTGCTTGTTCCTAGGTTAAAGGACAATGGGAAACATGGTCTGTCCAAACTGACAGCAGCCTCAAGAGAAAATGGGCCCTGTTAGGGTCTGCTGAGGGTCAGTGCTTTGCTCACCTCTGTTATCTTAGCAACTTAGTTTTAGCAGCTGCACACTTTATATTCATTCAGAAGAAAAGAGAAGGAAAGCTCAGAAAGATGGAAGATGTAATGTCTTGTCGGGAAGGTGCAGGAAGATTTCACAAAGCCAGGCCGAGTGACTCTAGGACGAGGATGCATGCACCTCCAGGGCAGAGGGCTATCACTTGGCTCCACCTCACTACTGTCATTTACAAGCTGAGGACCAGTTGATGGTGGCTCTTTCCACCTCACACGTAGGTTACATGTTCCTGCACTGTAAGGTTTTGGATGGCAGAGGTTGCAGCCTGTTCATTTATAGTCCGGCATCTAGACCCCATAGGGCACCTGACACAGGAGATATTCACTATGATTTGAATGAATGAATCGAATTAAAGAGTAAAAAGATACCATAAATTCATTGAAAGTTATGTTGTTCCCTCCTGTCATCATGCTGGAGAATTATCTGTGGTTATTAATTTTTTACTACAGTTTCCAAAAACAGTAAACTTGTGTTTTTTTCTCTGTTTTCTTTCAGTGGGGAAAGAGGGTCTGGAAAGACCGAAGCCAGCAAACAAATAATTAGGCACCTAACCTGTAGGTCGGGCACCAGCAGGCCTATCTTTGATTCCAAATTCAAACACGTAAGTTTCTTATTTGGCTTGGAAAATATGTTGTGCCAAGAAAAATGTCATTTAAAAATACAGGGTGACACCATAATACACTATGCGTTTAACCATAAGTGGGACAAAATTTGTGGAAATAAAGAAAAAGAAAAGTTTGGGGCTTGGTATAAATGAATATTGTTCAAGTGAACTTTTATTTTTTTGTATATATTTTAAAAGGTTTCAAACATACTCTCTTCATATTTGCTGAGAACAGTTAGACTGAAAACATGTAATTTAGCTAGAGGTTGTTGTTCACCTAGAAAGTGCCCCTTCGGTGTGTAGATGCCTTTGGCAGGATTGACCCAATAAGCAAAACTTGTGGACGATTAATGAAAACTGATAATAAAGTTTCAATGTGTGTAAGAGAATTGACAACAGGAAACCTTATGGGCATTGATAAGTAGAAAGTAAATTTTCAACCCCAGGCCAAAACACATGAATTTTATATGCCAAAGATTATGTTCAATTCCTCACATATGTAAGAGGAATATAAGTTTTGTAAAAAATAAATCAACATGCTCTGTATGACATGCAAGAAAATAATGTCCCTATGTGCTATATCATTTCCTTGATTGAAAAAACACTTTAGTTCTCTCTCCCTCTTCTCTCTCTCTCTCTCTCTCTCTCTCTCTCTCTCTCTCTCTCTCTCTCTCTCTCACACACACACACACACACACACACACACACACACACACACACACACCTTCTTCCTTTAGGGGTGTCTCTTTGCTTTCTTTCTCCTAAACTCCAAGGGCCATTCTTTTGCCTCTGTAGCTTGTTTTCTGAGCTCACAGAGCCCAGCTGGCCCTCTTCTGCCTCTGCAACTTTCTAAATAAACATTTGCTTGCATATGAAGGAAAAAACAAAAACACTTGGTGCACATCATAGGCCACGCTGTAGCAGCACACACATTCTTGGAGAGTATTTCTAAGTGAGGTGTTGCAGGTATAATAATCCGGTCTGAAGTTTACACAGCGTGCCCCTCCAGAATCTCCCCACACAGCTGCACCTCGAGCATCTTTGCAGAAGGAGACCTGCGTTTCATTCAGTAATTGTGTACTTGAAAGTGTCCGATTGCATTGGAATAAAAGTGGTCGCTGTTATCGTAGGCCATTCCCTAAGACAGTGCCATGTAAAGGTTCCCGCATTGAAAATCTAGAAATGTATTTCGCAGTGAGTATTGTGCCGTTGGTGTGCGGTTTGCTTTCGCTCACCCCTTTACCTCGTGCTGCAGGCAGGGCAGAGTCATTTCTGCCAGGTAGTGTTTACCTGGGGATATTCTGGAGACTTAGTACTGGATTCCTCATTTAGAAATGAGAGGAACTTACATTAATTGGTAGATTAATGTTATTTCCTTATATTTTCTACTTTTGAATAAGAAGTCCTTCAAAAGTTAAATATGCTTTTATGGATTCCCAAGCATGTGCCTGATCCTGGAGATTTTTCTCATTATGAAGAATATATAATAAATAAATACTGCAGTGTATCCATAGTATCACGTGTTTATTAAAAACTTTACTTCATAGCCATTTACTAAGCTCGGCCTATAGATTGAGCACCTGCATATTTCTACAGCACAGCTCAAAATAATTTAACATTTCAGGGAAGAGCATAAATTGTCTTTTTTATTCAGATCTTGCAATATGCTGACTACTGACATTTAAGGATTAGAAAATTTATAAAACAACACAGTTATAAAATAGACGTGGGTTAACTAATAGAATAGCAGGATCCATTGGCTTAATTATCATGACAAGAGACAATAGTCTCCACTGTAAATTATAGACTTAAGCAATCATTTATTAAAATGATCCTTTGAGAAAGAGCAGGCTATGTAATTTCTAAAATGCATTCTAGATTACTTTATGCAAATTGGCTTTGCTTTTTAGCTTATGTGAATACATTCCAAATTGAATATCTTTGGACAAGATAGATCTAACTCTTCCAAAATTAATTAGAATCTTGGAATCGATATTATACTATCAATGGAAATTTTACATAAGACGATTTCTAATTCATTTTGTATTCATTTCTCATGGCAAATTAAAGATGTCATAAATAAGTGATTTCTAATCTCATCAAATAATATTTCCCAGGTTTGAGTATGGCTTAAAGTTCATGTCCATTATGCTTTTTTTGCTCTTCCTTTAAGTTATCTGCATGAATATTATTCAGTATCCAAAACATTAGCACATTTTTTTGCACAATGTCCAAGTGTATATCTGGAAATCGCATGCAAGCATTGGCTACATTTATGAATCAGCGGTAAATCTTTATAACATCACAGGAGTTCAGTGAAATTACACACAGTTAAGTGATGAGCTGCATGAAAGGAAAATCTGATTAAGGAGATGAGTAGAAAAGAACATCCTTGAAATATGGAGCAGTTTAGTAGAAAGCTTGATGCTCAGTACAGAGTGAGATGCGTTGGATGGCTCTGAAAGGAGCGAAGCAAGTGGGCTGAATTAGGGAGCCAGTCCCGCCAGATTAGACGGTGAGACATCCCTCTGAGGTACCACGCCAGCAGACACGGAGCATGAGGCTGCCACGAGGGATGTGTGCAACTGACATACACAGGGTGTCTTCCATTAGCAAACACTGGGCGAATCTAGCCCAAACAGTTTTGCCCTGCTTCTTAGCATAGTGTGAAACAAAAACAGCCTTTGAAGGTTCTTCTTATCAGCAGTTACCAGATACAGAGTGCAAGAGTGGTAGGGACGTTTAAGGAAAGAATATTAGGATGGTCTTCTGCAGAGAATTGTGTGGAGGCTGAGGAATGGAGAACCTTTTCCTTGTGGTTTACATCAAAGGCATAATTAAGGTTTTGCAAATTAAAGATTATAATATGGAGTGTGTGTGTGTGTGGGGGGGGGGCAAAATGAATGGGCTTGGGAGGAAGCTGCCATTTGTATGTTTCATGCTGCCATGGTAAATAGTGCCCTCCGTGAAGAGGGTGCAGAGAGGAAGAGAGATTTACTTGCTCTCAGGAAGGTGAGGGAGAGGCAAGCGTTGAGCTCCAGAGGTGACGTTAGTCATTTTAGGGAGGCACCGCATGTACTGTTTAGGGATACACAACTGTGATATTTCTGGATTTTAGCCTAACACTCCAGTGGCCCCATCTTAAAAGTCTGCTTAGGTTTATGTTCTGCTTCTGCAATGGGCTTCTGACTGTGATTTACACAGTGGGCAGGGGGGTTTGGATCCTGTCACCATTGTTGTTGCTTTTGTTTCCCTGTATAATTTCAAAACAGATAAGCTCACTGTAGAAGGCTGTTGCTTAGAATCCCTGTGTTTCAGTTTTATACTGTGGAAGCAGGGGATTTTCCATGGTTTATTGGAACATAAAAGTCATGCTTTTTGGGGGAGTGAAAACTGCATGAAACTTTTCAGTAATTCTGAAACAATAGAGTTTCAACTTTAAGAAACATTAGATTTTAGTCAAATGATTTAGACACTTATTGAGTGACTGCTTTTACAGAGCCGAATTAGAGGGTCAAATTGACTAAGCCATTATTTTGTATTGAGGGGGCCACAGATTTTTTTATTTTTAGAAAACACAGTAAGTTAACTACTACCATGATAATAGTGCATAACTTTTAATAGCATAATTATTAAACTTTTATGGGAAAATAATACTATACAATGTAAATAGGAAAAAAAATCATGCTAATCAAATGAGTCAGTAAGTACTAAAGAAATATATACTTACTTCCCTTTGCCTACATTTTTTTTAATTTAAAGTTTTATTACTGTACATCACTCTCATTATTTTGTCTCAAAGGCAAATTGAATGGTGGACTATTTTTTTTTTCTTCTAGTATTTCTCTTAACACATTTGTCTGGTGCCACCTATTGGCCAAGTGGCTAATTTTAGATAAAAGCCACTGGTTATTTTGAATTTAGAATACATAATGAGAGAATGCCATGTGAGTATTTATATTTTGTTTAATGGTTTTAGTTTTATGCTTTGTATGTACTGTTTACTGTTACTCTAGCAGTAATAGCCCTATGATGCAGTGATTGAACACATTAATTCCACAGAGAGATTGTATTGAAATCTCAGCTCCACTATTTAAAAGTTCTGAACTTTGGGAAACTTACTTAATTTCTCAATTTTCTTTTGTTTAAAATAGACACACTACTTTTGAGGACTAAAAGGAAATGTATGTATACACATACACATATATCCACACATACATGTATGCTCATATGTATATGTAAAACTTTACATATCTATAATAGTAAAAGTGTAATATGAGGGGCAATCAGGAAGGCAGGCAGAGGGGTTAGGGGCTATGAGGCAGGCAGGCAGAGGCAGTTAGGGGCGATTAGGCAGGCAGGTGAGCAGTTGGGGCAATCAGGCAGGCAGAGTGGTTAGGGGTGATCAGGCAGGCAGGCAGGCAAGCAGTTAGGAGCCAGCATTCCCAGATTATTAGAGGGTGCAAGCAGGGCTGAAGGACCATACCCCCCCGACCCCGCCCCCTCCCCCCCTCGCATGAATTTTGTGCACTGGGCCTCTAGTATCCATATATAACTTTATATACATAAATACACACATATATTTATATATGAAGTTATATATCTACATTTCTATTATTATTAACAAAAAAATAAAATTAATCTTTGTTATTTGCTGAATCTTAAATGTGTGCCAGGTACCAATTGGAGGGCTTTACACACTTACAACCACCAAAGGAGTTATCCCTGTGTTAGAATAAAGGAAAATGAGGTTCGAGAAATTTCCTAAATTTGCTCAATGTGATATAATTTGTCATTAGCAGAACAAGAATGTGATTGCAGCTACTTCTCACTACAAAGCATATACATTTAACAAGTACCCTATACTTCCTATTTGGGTACATGTCATTATTTATCTTTTATGTACATTTTATATAATAATAAAAATTCAGTTTGTTATCTGATACAACATCAAAAAGTATTAAATATTCTAAAACATTCTAATCCTTTTAGTGAATTTTAAACAGTTGTTTAATGTAATAACATAAATGTTTAAGCTGTGATGTAGCGGGCTGGAGAGGTTAATATGGGAAAAGGAGGACGTATGTAATACTTTCAACAATAAAGATCTTAAAAAGGTAAAAAAAAGTGATATAATTGCATTATGAATTTCACTATATACTTATGTAATGTTAAAGTATTGTAAAATAAGCAAAAATAGGACCTTAATAAAAACTATTTGTAATTCCTTTTGAGAAAACATTTCTGCCATAACTACTATAATTAATTTGATCTTTAAAATTAGTTTATTTTAAAGAGACTTAAATAATAGAGTTTTGGTAAAGATTTAGTATATGTTTCTATTCAAAAGATCAAACTTCCTAAACAGATATTTTATATATTTCACTATTAACACAACTCAACACTTGATTAACATCAAAGTGTTTTTCATAATCTTTATAAATATAAAGTACTTCCAGGCAAATTGAATGCCTTGGTCTAGCAGTATTCAGAAAATTAAAAAATAGGAGCAAAATTTCTTTTTTTAAATTTAGATTAAAATTCTCAAAAATATTGTTACCTGAAATTATGATGAGGTGTTATTGTGCTCCCTCTTGCGGCTGATGCAGGAACTGTATTTAATATTATTTTTATCTGGAAAAACAACTTTACCTTCATATTTTCATGCTGTTTGGAGAATTTCTTGGTCATAATCATTATCACAAGCACAAAAAATTATGAGAATAAATTGTGTTTGTTCTATAGTCAGTGTTTAAAGAAACACTTCAAGAATGAATTTCAGATGCCAGGTTGATCTGAGGAGCTTTATTAACAGAATTTTAAAACCTCAAATTCCTCCCTTCTGAAAGAGAACACATGGCAGTAAGAAACGCTGGGCACACGGCTTCATCTAGAATTCTTATTCTTGTTTCTGTGGGAGAGAATGGTTGGTTTGAAGCCATAACAAGGTGAAGGGAGCATAATGTAGGGGTTCGGTGTTGAAAAAGAGTGTAAATTAAGTAAAATTGAAAGAAGGTTATAATCCAGTATTTAAGTGCATTTATTATTTTTAAAATATATTCTATCACTTTTACTTTGATTTCTTCCCTCCAAAGCCACAACAGCATATATATATATATGATGTTTGATTCACACATCTTGACAATGTGTACATTTTCTATACATACATACTGTGTTAAAGTTTAATTTATAAAGTAGGCACAATAAAAGATTAACAACAATGACAAAATAAACAGTTATAACATTACATCTTCATAGAAGTTATGTGGATGTGGCATTATTAAGTAAAATAAGGGTTACTGTACACAAGCCCTTTGATGCTCCCACAGTTGATATGATAACCAAGATGGTTACAAGTGACTAGCAGGCATGTAGCATATGTAGCGCGGATACACTAGAAAAGGGATGATTCACTTTCTGGGTGAAATGGAGTGAGGTGACGGAAAATTTCATCACGTTACACATGAACAGTGCGCAATTTAAAACATGAGTTATTTATTGCTGGAATTTTCTATTGAATATATATTTTAAATATGTTTTGCATTGACTTTAGAGCGAGAGGAAGGGTGAAGGAGAGAGAAAGAAACATCAATGTGAGAGGGCTGCCTCCTGCTGCCCCCTACTTGGGATTGAGCCCGCAACCCAGGCATGTGCCCTGAGCAGGAATTAAACCAGCGGCCTCTTGGTGCATTGGTTGACGCTCAACCACTGAGCACACTGGCTGGGCTCCATTTAATATTTTTGAACCATGGTTGACCCCAGGTAACTGAAACTGTGGAAAAGTGAAACCACGCATAAGAACACCACTGTAGTTTGCTGTAGGAGAGGGACTTCAAACATCCAACAAGAGGTTATATGAACAATAGAGAACCTCTTAGATAATGGAATACTTCTCATATTCTTGCTATTATTCTCTAGTTTTATGTAAAAACAACAACACAAAACTGAGTTCAATAAATGGTCCTCTTTTACTCTAGGTCACGTGCATTTTAGAGGCCTTTGGACATGCTAAGACAACTCTTAATGACCTGTCCAGTTGCTTCATAAAGTATTTCGAACTGCAATTCTGCGAGAGGAAAAAACAGTTAACTGGAGGTAAGTTTAAAATGAGCAAAGGGAGGTCTCACTTGCTACCAGAAGAGGGCAGAGGAACACAGGGCAGTAACAGAGAATGCTGTGCATGCCTGTGTGTGTGCACATGCACGGGCATATCTGACCCTTCAGGTTATGAGTTCTAAAATTGTTTTGAATTAAAAATAATATTTTGAAATGAGAGGTGAGTTTTTAAGATGATTATTGTATAAACTATATAATATGGAACCAAACCAAAAAGAGCTGAAATTAATCATATTTGCTGAACATAGAAATGAACTCAAATATGTACTCAAAATATATTATAATGTGAGTATATAATTTCTTCATACAACACACACTACAATCTACTTGAAACAGAATGGAATCTATATTTTTAAATGATTGAATTAAAACAAATCAAAATATTACAGTAATCACCCACCAAACCCAAAGAGACTGTTTCTTGGTTTAAATATTTACTGTGTACTTTATGAAAACCCCCTACTTTAAATTCAACTCATTTGGAATTCAGTTAGAATTTTACATCTTTCTAATCAAAACAAATTATCCATGCAAATGAACAATATAAGTATAATTGCAGATGGAATGCCTAGTCTACTTAGAGGAATCAACTAGTTTACAAAAGTTTTATAATAGCTGTTAGCATACAAATATTTGCTAATTTAATGATTTTTTAAAGATATCAATTTTATTTGGCATTTTCAAGTTACTTTATCTTCCCTTCAGAAACTAAAAGTTAGTTTTGACCACAGTTTAGAAACAAAAATCTGTATTTTTCCTGAGTTTATGTCAAAATCAGATATTTACTAAGTGAAATTTGGTTTAAAAAATGCATAAAAGGGGCATAAAAAGAGATAATTTTGGTTGTCAAGAGCAGAGGCTTAAATTTTGCAATAGGAAAGTTTTTTGTTTTTTATTTTAATCTATGGCTAAGAGCTCTATTTGAAGATCTGCTCTAGGGGGACCTCAGGGGAGAAAGGTCTTAAGGCACCGATGTCTTTATGTGTGCTTTTATGACACCTCAGTGAAACTGTTTCTCCAGGTGAAAGGCACAGCTTGAACACTCTGTGACCGTAATTTCCCCCTGAGCCTTTTAGTGGCCAGTGGTTGGAGCCATAGAAGTGAAGGGGGTAGGACATTCCAAAAGCTGTGCTTCAACCCCTTGTCACTCCAATGTGTGACCCAAAGATAAGTACCATGGGAGGCATTTGAAGCTTGTTAAAATGTAGACACCCCGGCCCAATTGCGGACCTGCTGATTGGGACTCTAAAATCTGAGAGGCGCTTTTCTAGCCCAACCCAAGTAAAGCTGGACACTCATGTTGATGCATAACTGGCCTAAAGGAGAAATCGCTTGTCTGGGTATCAGTCACATGACTTTTTCCACCCTTTCCATTGGATACTCCCTTTACCCAGGTCAGAATGTATTAAATGGCTATGAAGGTCTTACCCATTACTGATTTTGTTTAATAGTTTGACATGTCCTCTTCTCCAGGAATGTTAATTTATAAAATTTTTATACACACATATAAGAAAGCACTAGAAAACGCTGCAGTGAGCACTTACATATGGAGGCTTCTTTAATCCACAGTCTCTATTAGCACGCAGTCCCACACAGCTTCAGCATAATCGCATCCACAAATACCTCTCACGCGGCTTCTGCAGGCAGCACACGGTGACACAGCGATAATAAATATTCATAAAGATGAACCTGAGGCACTTCAAGATTCCACAGTGCCCTTAGAATCATTAAGGAGTGATGAGCATCATTTCTGTATACTTTGAGCATTGTGCATAATCAAATTTATTCTCCTCTTAGGAAAACAGCAATTCAGGCTCCCATGTAGGTAGGTAGGCAGTCTCCACCTTTCTCCACTTCCCATATTGTTTTTCTACTCATTCTGTTCTCCTAATTAGAGCCCTTAATTCAATTCCTAGTGCCTATCTTTGTTGGGTACTTCCTTCCTGATTTTTTTTTTTTAAATTCTGGCCAAATGATATTGTGGAGGTTTTTAAAAATTTTATGAATGAAACAGCTACTAACAAATAAACAGCAAACAAATAAGTGAGGCCAGTGCTAATTGAGACTACATTAATAGAAGCAGAATGCCTAGAACATAAGTGGTAGGGGAAGAGGTCAGACTGGGAGTTCAGTTCTTTGTTTCCTGTATCTAAGAGGAAAAATAAAGCATGTATTCAGAAAATGTTTATCAGGGAAGTGAAAATTGAAGTGCCATGTGTTTGGAGCGAGCTTTGAAGAAAGTAAACACATTTACACTGAAGAGAAAAAGACTCAGGGAAATATGACAGCTGTTTTCAAATATCTGCTACTGTGGAAAGGGTCATGCGTACACAGATGTAGTATGCATACCTTAAAAAGTTGGTGAGTGTTCCAGAGAAGGAGTATTTTCACTTAATCACAAGAACTTTCCACCTTACTTCCTTGTGATTGCCAAGTGCTTTCTCACCCTGACACTGGGCGCCTTCGAGCAGGATGGAAGAGGTGACACCAACCATGTTAAAATAGCCTGACCTGAGGTAGGACACCAGAACCAGATTATTCTAAAGATGTTGCCCACTGCTTTACATGCTCTGAATTCAAATACGAAGGACTCTGTTACCTGCTGACCGGAGGTTCTAAAGTCCAGTGGAGGGACTGGACAGCATTTATTGTGTCCAGTGCCTGTTAGCAGAGAACAAACAGAGTTGATGTATGGATGGGATATAGTGTGTTCCTGTCCCAGAGCTATAGGGGTGAAGTCCATTGATGGCAGAGATCTTGTCTGCCCTGGTTTGTAGTAAACATGCATTAACTCTCCATTGGGTTAATGAATCTAAGGAATGGGCATTGTAAAGGAACAATAAACTGAGACAGTCATTATTCAGTTCAGGGAGGAAATTGCGAAAAACCATCATGCACTGATTCCTGCCAACGAAGGACACATTACTGAAATAGATAAGGGAGGTTATCAATAATTAACTCTGGATTAGTTTTTAAATCAGAGCCAAGGTTTTTTTTTTTTTTCATAATTAGAGTTTGTGTCTGCTAAGAATAGAACCATATTCTCTTTCCATAGAGCAGTTTATCACGTTGGAATGGGCAAAGCAGAAATACGCTGAAGGGTCTACAAAGGGAAGACGACCCAGAGTCCACGTGTAAAACGTGAAGAATAGTTGGCTTCTTATCTTTTCTGTGCCCCAAAGACACTTGCATATATTTAAGTAGATATTGAAATTTACTAACGATTGGAAATGTCTCCCAATGAATATGCCAAGGCTATGCTATCTATTTGAGAAACTTAAAGCTAACACAAATGAAATGGAAAATACATTAAGGCTTTTGCCTTGTCTTTTGTGAAATCTTGATTTTTAAAAACAAACCAGAAGATAGTCTTTATCTTCATTATTATCATCAGTTATCCTTGGTATTATACTCTCAATTGGACTTTCTTTTAAAAGCTTCAGAGAGCTTTAATTGATCTTATCTCCTTTGAAGAACAGCATCCTTTAGTGCAGACAGCCTGGGCTTTGGAGATAAGTCTTTTGGGTTTTAATGTAAAAAAAAAAAAAAGAAAAAAGGTTCACAACAGAATTTAAATGAGGCATTGTTTGAAAAGCACCCAGCCAGTGCCTGGTATACAGCAGGGCTCTAACTGGGGGCTCCTCCCTTTCGGAGTCCACAGGTAGCCTGGGACCTTTGTATCTTTTAGTCCCTCATTTACTGATGGGGAAAGAGAAGTTTAGAGGGGCATGGGGATTGGCAGTGTCTGATTCAGGACCAGTTCCCATACTTTGACTCCTAGTTGAGAACCTAGAATTAATGATTATTAATAATGAAGTCAACAGAAATGGGTAAGTGTGAAAGAGAATGTTTGATTATATTAATTAATCAATAGTATGCTTCTGGTGATTGCTACTTGAAGGCATGATGGGGCTTTTGGGGAATAGGTCATGATTTATAACTAGGTGAATCGGGCAGGGTGAGAGTTGGTGCTGGAATTCAAAAAAGCAGTGAAGGCAGGCATTTGTTGTTCTTAAAGGAGAGGGAAGTTTATATCCTCTATTTTATGTCATATTGAACACAAATTGGAGCTCTCTAAAATACATTTCCTACATATAAAATCTGTAAACACACACACACATACACACACACACACACACACACACACACACACACATATATATATATATATATATATATATATATATATATATATTTTATGGTACCAAACCTTTTGAGAAACATATATTCTCATGTGGATTACTGAAAAGATGCAGGGTGACAAGTATATATCTAGTCAAGAATATTTCTGACATAAAAGGTCTCAAATGGAAATTTGAATTTTGTGTTTTGTTTATGTTTTCTTCCATCTAAAAGCTCCTTCAAGATACATATTTTAAAAAATGCTACTGATCAGACTCCTGCTAATCCACAGCAATTTTATTCACTGCTGGAGATGTGCTAACTAGGATGATTAGTAATTATACTGTTTTTGAATTTAGATGAAAGGTATTGAAGCCACTCTTTGATATGGAATTCAGTTAGATTTGAATACTGCTTTAAATTAAGCCTGTATGTTGGTTGGGAAAAATGGGTATAAGGCCAACCCTTTCTCGGAGTCTAGAAGCACCATGGTCAGAAAGTCACCCCTCAACCCCTTATTCTCACTCGATATTTCTTTAGCTGATGAGTAGACAATAACAGAAGGGAACAACTACCGCAGCTTATTTCCTATGTGTATAGATTTTTTTAAAATGTCCTCTTGGTCAGTTAATTACTTTGTGGTTAATATTATTAACATTAAATAGGAAATGTTTTCGCAAATAATATAGTTAGGAAGGCAACAAAGAAATAAAATTTAATAATTTAGACCTCAGCTTGAAATTGCTAGTCACCTGACTAAATACACGTGGAGAAATGGAAAAGAAACTATACCATCTCATCCCAATTTTAAACTTTAATTGAATTAAAGGGGTATTTTGAAGTATCTTTCTTTATGCACTTTTGGAAACTTTTCTAAAGGTGTCTAATATTAATTTTCTTAATACTGTTTATTAATTTTGAGATTTTTTAAAACATTGATAATCATTGTGTTTGGCTAAATTGACCACTTACAATGTTTATAACAGGCACAGCACTATAATAATGGTTCCATTTGTGTACAGTCTTGCTATATCCAACCAAAGTTCCACACAAATGCAAGATGTTAATAATAGGGGGAACAGTATGTTGGAGAGGGAAGAGAGAGGGCATAATGGAACTCTCATAATTTTCTGCTTAATTTTTCTGACCCTAAAAAATTTCTCTGACAATAAAGTCTATTAATATTGTTTAGAAGAGGTATGTGTTTGAAAAAACGCTGTACTATTATCTTTGCAGTTAACTCATATGTGTAAATTTATGGAAATGAAACTAATAATGCCATTTAACAGAATCACTTCTGTTTTCTTAATCAGCCAGAATTTATACATATATGCTAGAGAAATCCAGACTCATTTCACAACCCCTTGGCCAAAGCAACTTTCTCATTTTCTACTTGTTGATGGATGGGTTATCTGCTGAGGAGAAATATGGACTTCACCTTAATAATTTATGTGCACATCGGTAAGTGACTGTATTTTCTAGCTAGTAGTTCTGCTTTCAAATTTTGATTGCATTTTAGCAATCTGAAATTTTATTTGTATTTTTTAAGAGAATAAATGTGACTAAAAGAGATTAATTGGATACTGTTATGTTAGGGTCATCTGTGTAACAAAGTATAATCATTTATTGTTTGTTTTGGTGAAGTTTTGGGTATGTGTATTAACTAATGTTTCTATTGTCCTAATTTTCAGAGAAGAATAAAAACATGTGTAGATATGTAACTTTTATGTTCTTTTGGGTATTTTGGATATAAAATTAGTTATGCATTCTTAAATTTTGGTAGTCTTTTGAAATAATGGGAAATATTTTGGGGGCGATTATTATTCATTAATAACAGATGAGGTTACATAATGGTTTAAGACGAACAGCACAAAAACCCGGAGGCTGATTTTCTGCACTGGAGGCAGAAAGCATTTGTTACAATGAGGATGCATTAGTTACAGGATGGTGATGGAGGTGAGGGGGTCATAAAGATATAAGAAGCAGGCCAATGTCTTTGCGATGTGAGCATTGCCACTACTGCATGATCCAAGCGGTCTCCCTAGAAGGGTTGGTCCAGGTCTTAATCAGGATGAGAACGAAACAGTCAGGAGAGTAAATGCCATTCCGAAGTGGGTGGGAGAAGGGAGTAGGAGGGAGCTGATGTGCTGATCCAAGATCACCCGTGAATTGGCGCATGGCACGGGAGAACTAGATTCTGATTGAGATAAGTAGTAATTTCCCGTATCTGTTAACACCCGATTCATAATTGATAGGAAAATTGTTTGTGGGTTTGAGAGGAATAGTGTGAATTTTCATAATTTTGTGAGAAGTTCTATGAGAAAACTTAAAGACTGCCTGGGGAGGAGAAGCAGGGCCTGAGGACTGGTTTGCTGTTCTTGAGATTTGAAGGTGAAGAAGCTGAGTAGACAGTCCGATGAAGATGCCAAGTGCAAGCTGGAGTGAGAGGGGTTTTTTCAGGGTGATGGGGCTGAGCTCCTAGAACTGGATGGAAAAGCTACGGTACAAAGTCTACCTCAGTCATTCCTGTGGGTTGAATGATGGTGGGACATCAAGCCAGGGGGAGAGAATGAATGTGCTGTATCCTAATTCACCATGACATTGTTAATCACACTCATTCAGCTTCACACATATTACACAGATGTAATCACACATATTACATCCAGCAGCGTAGATATCATTTGTAGAAGAAATCCAGAAGTTAAGGCTTTGTCAAAATTGTATTCTATTTAAAGTAAAAGAGTCTTTGAGGGTATACTGTCTCCCCAAACAACAGGGATTTAGAAGAAAAAGAAAATGCTAATATTGAAGTACAATATCCCACAGTTTAGTGACTTAAAAAAATAGATACTAAGGTCCTAGGGCATTAGAAATGTCTTTACCCAATTCCCTCACTTCCTAAAAGAGGAAATCAAATCCAGGTCCCATGTAGGCTTGTGCTGAAAGGAATATATTCTACAGCAGCAGTGTGGGAAAAGCCCCTTGCCTGGAATCAACTTTTGTTATTTCTACTTTGTCTCTCATGGGACATGTCCCTGGGAGGAAAAGCCTCAGACTGGGAACCACGGGTTAGCTGCTCAGGGGTAGGCTGTGAGGAAGAAAAGTTGGGATTCCTGTGTTCCTGATCTTTCTTACAGGCAAAACTCAAAGCTTAGAGCAGATCACCAGTTTAGAGTGTACGACTGGTGTGTTTATGTGTGTGCGCGTGCACGGGTGTGTGCCTAGCGGTATGGGCATACAGCACTGGAGAAAAAAAGGCAGCAATCTAATCTGCCACTCAAAGAATCCATTTAACTTCTTGGCCTGTGGTTTGGACCAGTCTTTTGAAGGATGTGAATGTGTGGGAGAAAACAAGCATCTCTTTATTGAGCGCCAGTTCTAACATCCATTTCTCTTTGCAAAAAGAGAGTTTGGAATCACTTAGGCTATTTAGAAAGTCAAACAGTCAGGGGGTGCTTTGTGAGAAGCTCCAACAGGAAAGAACTTGGCAAAATAATGAATAATTCAGTTCCCTTGAACAAAGAGGTTATTTTATTAAAATGTATTATACATGTCTAATGGGCACAAAACAACATTCCTCAATACAAATATACACCACCACTCCAGATTCATAAAAGTATCAGTGGGAACATTTGAACAATGAGAATTCCAGAGACAAATTATTATTTAATAAGAAAGCAAGTTATTTTTCAAATTATAATACTCTGCCTACCACAGTACTTGTGTGTTTTATGTTAAGTGGCTCTTCTCACAGCTACACTGTTGGTATACCTTCTCACCATTCAGTGCTACTAACGCTCATTTGAGGAGTTTGACCTTAGAACTCATCTTTTGTTTAGTAATTATGTATATGAAGTACCATAATTTGGGAAGTTGTTTGGCTTGTTCACAGTATAAATGTGAACTTGCTACCTTTATAACCTTTCACAAATTGATGATCCTTCTGAGTCTTCTTAAAACAGTACACACAGGTAAAGTGTATCACCATATATATATATATATATATATATATATATATATATATATATATATATTTATATATCCCCACACATATACATCTAAATACCTACACATGTGTGTATATATGAACACTATTATTGAGGGCTATCCATATCACATCACTTATCTGATTTTCTTTAAAAAGATGTCGACATATATATTAAATGGAACCAACCAGCCCCTACATTACCATCTGCAAGTCCTTTGCTGACTCAATACTCATTCCACAGTGCATCTTGTCGTGAAATTTTGTTACTCTATCTTGAGTCTTAAACAGTACAAAAATTGAAAGTTCGCTTTCTTCAAATGCATTTTTTCTCTTCTTTATTAAAATCAAATTATTACGTACATGAAAGAAACATGTAACAGTAACTATGATCTGAAGATACTCATTTACCACATGTTCTTATGTGATTAGAACTCCAGAGGAGAAAAAAGCATCATGGTTTTAGTTGTTGCTTTTTAATTAAAGCTGGAGGTTTTGTAACTTTGAGTCTGTTTTTGGAAGTAAAACTTTTCAAAGTATGACATGAAAATTTATGGAGGTTTACTTCTGTGCTATTGCACCAAAAAATACTGTTCTGTTTGTAAAAAATGGGACAATATCTGGAAAAAGCAGAAAACACTCTGTTCAATTCTAGAATATAAATGGTACAGGTATAGGCATCAGCTCCTATAGCTTAACTGCATGCGAACAACATTTATAATACTGCGCATGGAATCTTTCTCTACAGATTGTTAAAACCAGATGGGAAAGTCTCTAGGTGTCTGACACTGAGCAGCGGCAGTAAGATTGCACTTACTGAGAATTTCCACTAGATGGTGAACTCCCCACAAAGCCAGACAGAAGCAAAGGGGGAAAAAAATAAAAGCTCATTTCTAATGGTTTCTGTTTTATTTATGATTCTTCCTGTGATTTACTTTTGCTTTACATGGCTTTTTGTATCTTAAGTTCTATTTCAATTTTTGTATGAAATAATAACATTACATCTGAGGAATAAATGTAGTTTATGTCTGTGGGAATTGAGCTTTAAAGAAAACTAGAAATAGTAATGAATTGCTTATCTTCAGCCTCCTTTAAATAGCTTTTATGGGTTTAGTCCCAGAACGGTTGGGCTCCAGAATCCGAAGAAGTTCTTCCTAATCTCCCTTCATATTGAAATGATGGGAATGACATAATAACATTTCAGCAAAGGTCAGATTTTGAATGATACACTCAGCGCGAGCAGTCGTTTGGCTCAGAGCATGTGACCTGTTTCTAACCTTGTGTGCTCGTGAAAGGAAACTCTGACTCACCGAGCATTTGAACATGTGACTGCTGCCCGGGAGTACACCTGTCACAGGGTGCTGCAGCTGTGAACTCTCAGCGAAAGTTCATTTTTGGCTGAGGGTTTCTTATTCACATGGAACTTAACCTGAGGAAGTCTCACATAATTTTTTTAAAAGATAAGGGTAAACTTAAATATTATTTGAGGATACTTCTTCATGATTTTGTGATATAATAAAAGCGTTGACTGGCCACACATTTTAGCCAAGCACAGCTTGAAGTTGCTCTCAAGACAAAGGTTCGAGATAGGAGGTATTATCATCTATGTCTAACTGACCCTATTAGTTATTTAAATGATGATTGCAATTTAAGATATATAACTTACGGAGCACTTAGCATAAGCCAGGTGCTGTCCTAGTGCTCATCACCTGTGTCTGGCTGAATCCTCGCTTGTAACCAAGCAGAGGGTGCAGCACCGTGTCTGCATCAGATAGACCAGGACTTGAGGATGTAGAGGTCAACCGGGAGCCATGTTTGAATCCAGGTCCTGCTGACTCTTAACCTCAACCCTGCATTGCTCTTGCAGCAGTGTTGTTACCCAGAAAACAGCAACCACTGCCTTTGCATTCTTGTGTCAAGGCTATTTTTTTAATAAGAAAGTGGAATGGAAAGCACAAGGTCAACATCTGTGCTTAAGGAAATTTAAAATTGGTTAAGCAAAGGTGACTTAGCACATTCTGGAGTTGTCCTCTCTACCATAAATGTCCATTTCGAGTCGTTTCTTTATTTGAAACCACAAGAGCTTGCATTTCTCTCTAGCTGAAGGTTATAATACTGAGACTGTGGAAAGGGTGGGATCATCTCGGTCAATGGACAGGTAAATTTCACTTGTGAAAAGCCAACGGGAAGGAGTGAGGGTCGGTGGCTTTTGTACTTCCTCCCATTCTTGAATTACATGCACTAGATGGTCAAGCACCGTGCCTGCCTTCAGTTAGGAAAATAGAAAGTCACTCAGGGAGAGTGAAATGCTGAGTATTGCTTTCTCTGTCCGTCAAGTAGATATAATAACACATTTTTAGGTTTATATGAGTGAATCTTTATGAATTTAAAGTGCCAATTGAAGATCCCAAATTCAAAATGTTCTGAAAACCAATTTTTAACTCATATGTGACTTTTTTTTTTTTTTTAAAGTAACAAAACCTGAACTCATTTGGGGCAAAACATAGACTTGAATTGATATGAGTATTTTATAATCTTTATACATCTCATTTATTGAGAATATCCATATGGTTTTCCCAGAATTAAAAAGCTTCATTAGGGGATACTGCCCAGCCCCATGGGATATAAACATTACCCTAATTTTCAAAACCCTCCAAATTTCTGAATAACAGAGCGTATTTGTCTCTAAAAGTCTAGAAGAAGGGCTGTGGCTTGTATAATTTAGTTTTTGTGGGTCTGAAAACATGAAAGTAGTTATGTTTCAAAGTGAAGACACATCCCACCCCAGGACCACAAGGCAAATGCTCACTGACAGTGATCTCCACATGGCTTCCCTGTCTCAGCAAGACCCATCCACTTCAACACACTCTCTCCCCGTCCTCCCTCTTCATCTCTCTGTGTCTTCCTCTGTCTCTGTTGTCCCTCTGTCACTATACTTTTGAAATTGTTTCTTCTTTATAAATAAAAAGTATTTCATTGTATTGTACATTGTGAATAACTTCATTGAGCCACTACACAGGCATGGATTTAGAGAGCAATCCTTTGCCAGTGGTGGTGCTGTCCTTTGTAAAAGGAGGTGTGGCTTTTGGAGACTCATGAAGCTTGTTGAGAAAGGCCACAGTCTTCTCAAGTGTTTGGTGACTCCACTGCCATTTTAGAGAGACTTGGTCACAGCTCTGTGAGTGTGTGAGTGTGTGTGTGTGTGTGTGTGTGTGTGTGTGTGTGTGTGTGTGTGTGTTTGAGAACTTGTCTCCTGTGGCTAGAGAGCAAACAATATCCCACACTTGGGTGCAACCCTCTACCAGTCATGTCCACTCTCGTATGTCCTGCCAAGGCTGTTGCTAGCATTTCCTTTTCTCTCCCAGCCCCACTTGCTAGCCTCTTCCTCCCCTTGCACTTGGTAGCCCCACATTACTGTGTTCACTGAGCCTTCCTCTGGGTCAAGAGTGGGGTGACCATCTCCCTGTGACAGTCCTGTCATTTGTTCATCCTCAGAGTCTGGGTGAGCCATGACCCATTGTCCCAGCTCACATCTGCTCCAGCCTGACTCTGTCCTCTTACTGACTCCATCGCCATTCCTCTTTTTTCTTGAATATAACACAAAAATATCTATTATCAGTGCTTTCCATATGCACTTTCCCTAGTGGTCCCCCACATTTCCTTAGCATTTCACAGGAAGTATAGGATAGATATGGCACAGGGGAAGATAAGGTGCTATTCTCCTATGGATATAACCACATGGCCAAAATCCACATATATGAATTGCTGTTCACAAAAACGGGGCCTGGGTAGCCTATAAAGTCAAGTCCTGTACTCGAGGGTATCTGGGAGGATTGTATCCTCAGTATGGGGTGGCTTTTGAATTTCATGGAAATTCAGTGGTAAATACGTGTGAACTGCCAAGCACAGTGTTCTCATTATCTAAAAGCTCAGTTTAGATCGGGACACTCCTCACGGGTATTTGGGAAAATTGTGCCACCGCTCTGTGCCTCCCTTTGCTCATTGGTGAAGCAGGGCCAACCTTACAGCACTGTGATGAGTGAGGACCACATGGGCTGCCTCGTGAACCCTTAGAGACGCATGGGCCCCAGCGAGTTCTGCAGAAGGACCAGCTAGTGTTGTCGACCGTTGTTATAGCAGGCCCTTTCCCGCTGACGCCGTGTGAAAATAACTGAGGTAATAGCTGCTAATGCAAAAGATTATGAGTTCACATTACAACTTTAGTTCATGTAGAACAAGCATGTCAAACTCAAAGGCTAAATCAGGGCAAGTAAATGAGGCATGTGGCCTGCGGGCCGCAAGTTTGACATGCTTGTGGTAGAATTGGAATCTTGGGCAATCTTTCTCGCAGTTTATGCTTCCACTTCAGCACAGCTCTGCCCAGGGACATCCCTGAACTTCTGTTGTGTATCTAGTCTGAACTTTGATTCTCATGTTACTGTGATGAATTACTTATTTCAGTTATTTAAATTTAGTTGGATTTTTTTTTTTTTTTTTTTTTTTTTTTTGGTAAATATCAACATAGCCTTTTTAATGAAGCGAGAGTGATGGAGAGTAGATATGGAAAGGACAATGGCCCGGGCAGTGGGCAGCAGGTGGTGAAGATGTCCTGAGAAGTCTCGGACTGGCCTATCACCGGCCGCCTGGCTCAGCTTCTCTGCAGTTCTTCTTATAGAACAAGAATCGAGTGTTGTTACTGAGATTCAAAGGAAAGTACAACCTTAGGCAGAGCATGAGCGCTTCTGGAAAACTCCCTGCCTCACATATTCCCTGAGGCAAAAAGAAAATCAATTCAGATGCTTCAAATGCTTTGTGTTTCTGCACCAGCTAGAGTAAAAAAAATACAGATTTCCTGTAAGTCTAGAAAACCTGCCCCTATTTAATCACAAGACATGGCCTCCATAGGATTTTGAAATGCATGATTGGTCACTGATCATCTATCTCTTCAAATGGATTCGGTCAAGTTCAAACCAGACACGCATGTGGATTTTTCAGGGTGAGTTTGGAAACTGATAACACGATGTGGATATTTACGTAGGATCCTATGATAAAATGTGTGTGTTTATCTGTGTGCACACAACTCTACAATCACATTTTATACAGTGATAGAATGAGCGCTTTAAAGCTATTTCTGTTCTTGTAAATCCACAGCCGAATCCGAGCACATGTGGGCAGCATAATTAAAATCATAATAACCGACATTTGTTCAGCCCTGGGTTAAGGAAGGGAGCTGAGCTAAGAACTTGACAGACATCATCTCACTGTGTCCACAGCCCAGACTGACACAGGCAGTGGGGAGGGAATCACCCACAGTCACATGCCAAGAGCGGAGGAGCCACAGCCTCATCCAGAGCTTTCTGAAACACATCTCACTCCTTCCTCTCAAACTCCGATTTCTCAGTAACAGGTGAAAAATTTTGTGGACATATTTGAAAAGGAGCCACGAAGGGACTGCCTCACCCTGACAGGCTGAGCCCCTGAGGCCACAGACCACGGTGGCTGGTCTCCTCTCCTGCCCTGGTACTGGGTCCTCGGCTGTGAAGATGCTGGTTGGCCACAGAATCCTGGGAGAGTCGGAGGCAGGAAGAGTGAAAAGTTACAGGAACACAGTGAGGGCAGCTTGGCTACTGGATTCCTAGGGCTCACAGTCTCTGACTCTAGGAGAACTATTTCAGAGGAAGGGGTCTGTTGCAGCTAATGAAGGGATTGAGGCAGGGAGGGCTCTTCATTAGGGGCATCGCTGAGGGTTATGGGGTCTCATTTCCACAGTGATGCTGCTTGGGCATAGAAGGTGGCATAGGAAAGAGAAACTTGACCTCCAGCCCTACTGAGTAGAACCACCCTCACCTGGGTCTTCAACCTCATCACTTTAACTTCCCCAAATAAATGAGTCTTCTCCCCACAAGTGTCCCCCCTCTGCCCCCGCCCCCACCTTCTGAATTCTCACTCTTTCTTGCGGATTCAGAGTTCTCAGAAATCAGGCCCAGCACTTTGGCCTCCTTTGTGTTTTGGTGGCTTGTGGGATTCTGCCACACCAGGACTTACTGCTCACCTCATCATCAATGCACACACAGAGACTTTATATTTCACGTGGATTCCTCCTACGCCAGATCTTCCCTAGCCAGCCCGTATGTGTATGCTGTGATTTCAGAGCCTAGGTCTGGGCATTGGTACGCAAGGGGTTACATTTCATTTGTTAGCTTTGTCTGTTCTGACACCAGCATGTCTTTTGTTATTGAACACTGGGCTGTGTGAAGCTTCCTCACAGCATCGCCCGTCTCCCACCATCATTTACAGTCTTGGTTGCCTCAAGAGGAATTAGCTCAGTAAAACATTTGAGTACTGGAGCTAATACATGAAGCTAATTCTTTTATGAAGATATATTCATGGCCTTATAAGCACTTGGCCATCTAATAGAAATCTCTAACTGAACATGTCCCAGTCTGATGAACTCCCAACCTTACCCAAACCTGCTCTGTCCTCAGCTGGCCACTCCAGGCTTCCAGAACCCCAGACTAAAATCCCTTGGAGTGTCATTGACACCTTTCTTTTTACAACCATAGTCAACTCATGAAGCTGGTTCTACTTCTCGTTCTCCACCGCTGCCACCCAGGTGACTGACCCATGTGCCCTGCTGGGATGATGGCATTCATCATCACAGGTCACCCTTGTCCCCCATAAGGAACCAACCCTCAAGCTAATAGTCAACACAACTATTCTTTGAAGTACTCTTCTGCTGATGCCACCGTCTTTCCTTATTTCTCTGAGGCCTGAGACCCACCATTGGCTTCCAAGGCTCTGTATGATCTGGCCCCTCTCATTGTAAACCTTCTTTCCAGTCTCCCTGTGGCCCCCACTAGCCACCCTGGCCTCTTTATTGTGCCTTGACCTCCCCAGGCATATTCCCACCCTAGGTTTGCTCTAACTGGTCCCTCTTCCTAGAATGTCCTTCCTCCAGATGCCACATTGGCTACTTTCCTTATTTCTTAAGGATTTTGCTGACATCTCTTCTTCTTAGTGAGCCCCTGATAGATCTGCCACCTGAATTGAACCCTGTCCTCCTAAGCTCTTTTACGTGCTCTGCCTGCTTTTCTTCATAGCACTCAGCACCTTGACATGCTCTATAATTTACTCTTTTATAATACTTTCTGTGCCTTGTCTCTGCCCCCTGCGTGACTATACGCTCCACTAAGGCGTGGATATTTGTCTGAATCATTGATTAGTTGAAAGTGGCTGGAATAATTCTTGGCACAGAATAGGTTCTGAGTAAATACATGTTGACTGTGGAATATATGAAAGTATCGGTTTAGCTAATGTCATTGAGAATGTCTTATCCCCCCAAGTATTGCTTTTGCTTAAGATAAAGTATTAAAAAATAATGGCATGACTTTTCATGTTTGGGCTATTATTCACTCTAACCTGGGGCTTTCTAGTACTACTGAGGGGTTTTGTCTTCATATTTGTTAGTTTTGTCTGTTCTGACACTGACATCTCTTTTGCTAGCAAGCTCTTTCAACTCTAAGAAACCTCCTACGGAACCTTGAAGGAAGAAAGGGTCTTTTACCATCAGTGTAGGGTCATAGAGTCAAAACTATATATTAAAATATTCCAAATAATCTCTCTTTATATATATTAAAAATTCATTCATGCTTGGCTCCACTCCATCAACCTGTCCAGCCGGACACCACAGATAAGTTGTGTTGTGAGATTCCATAGCCATGTAAGTCAAGTCTAAGATGCTATAAGCTGGTGGAGTTTGTCTCCTCCATTGTGTGACTCCTTCTGGTCACGGGAATCTAAACAGAGCTCCAAAAACACAGCAGAGCCCAGCCCACACGTTTCTGAGTCATGGGAAAAGTCATTAATTGTGCTTCCACCCTCTGCTCCACAAATATCTTCCTCTTGGCAAGTGCGAACTGCTGAATGATCATTACTAATAAAGTGCTTCAAAGAGTCACTCTCACCCCTCTGTGGTCTGAAGGTTCGATAATGCTTGAACTTCAGTAAAGAAATTTTCTTTATTCAAGTCAGTTGTAATCTTATCAAAATCACCTGGAATCAGAGTTAGTAGTGCATTATTTGCAAACTTTCTTCACTTACGGAGTTTTAAGTGCTGCATTTTCCCATTGCTTAGGGCTCTGTATCACAAAGCTCGGTCATTTTCATGTCACACAAATGCAGTCAGTGGGAATTGTATTGTGTGTAGGTAGGCTTTCTTCAGAATCATGGTGTAGCATACCAACACGCTTATGTTTTCACACCTTCTGCTGTACATGAAGGCTAGTGGATTTTGTTCAGCACCTCAAGTCTGTTTTAATATGTTTGTCATATCCTTAGTTATTTAGCTTAATTTTTTCATGTTAATTCATATCCACCAATTAGTGATTTATGAATTTTGTTGTTCTGAATGTGACATCTCTTTTCTTGACTATTTCATGGGGTCCAAGGAAACTTATTTTGAGTATACAAAGGCTAGCACTTGTCTTTCCTTCAAAGTGGCTTGTGTTCATTGGTTCCTGTGTTCTCCAGCCATTGTGTTGTTCAGAATCAAGTAAATAGCATCGTTTTGCACAGTTAGCTGAGCATCAGCTACAGGCATCCCAGAGTTTAAGGACATTTGATGAATGATCCTGAAATGGCTCACTCTGGTTAGTACCAGCTTTCTTGTAGCTTCTTTTAAGATATTTGACTCACCAAGTCTTCCCTGCCTCAATAAATGCATCTGGACTCATACCAAAACCTAACATGTTATCCTTAACTCTCTTTCCTAGACCATTGGCGAGTCCTGTTGGCTAGGCCTCCTAAATATACAACACATGTGGTTACCTCTCTCCATGTCCATGCACAGCCCCATGATTGGCTACCATCATCGCTTACCTCTATTATTCAAGCCTTTCTTTTGGGTTTCCTAACACTGGCCCCACCAATAGCCACAACCCACTCTGAAGTAAAGGTGCTCTTTCTTTTTTTTTAAATTGTTTTATTGCTTAAAGTATTGCAAAGAGTATTATATATGTCTCCTTTTTTTTTTTCCTCCCCTTGACCTTCCCCTGGCCTCCCATACCCCCCAGGGTCTTGTGTTCATTGTAAAGGTGCTCTTTCTTACATAGAAGTCAGTTGTCATCACTGCTCATCTCCCTTAAAGCCCCCAGCATTTTTCCCTGGAGCACAGAACAGACTTCAATCTCTGGCTTTGTTCATGGGCTTCTGGTTCACTCCCTGTCCCTGTCCATGGGCTGCTACTGGAGCCACCTTGCTCTGACACCCACCACTCAAGAAAAGCACCTGCTCAGAGGGCTCATCCTCCAGTCCTCCTTCTTACCACCCTGGCCTCCACTCAGGCATCACATGCTCACATAGTTCTTGCAACATGAAATGGATGGAGGGGTTCCGACAACATGCTGAGCAGAGAAGAGAGGAGCCTAGAAGACCAGCCATCAAAGAGACTGCAGGAATTCAAGGAGACACATCTCTTCACTAACGTTTCTCTCACCAATTCAAAAATTGCTATTATCTACTGTATCCTAGAAACAGTGGTCTTTTCTGGGGATGCAAAAATATAAGAGATGGTCACTTCTCTGAGGTGGCTCAAAGTGTTCAAAATCTAAGCAATCTGCATATATCCATGAATGCTACAATGTGAGGAATGTCCCAAACATCCCACAAAAGGGTTCCAGGGAGCACTACAGGATGCTTTGTGCCCAGGCTGTGGGAGGAATATGAAGTAGAGGCTGTGAGCAGAGAGATGGACACAGTGTGGCTAAGTGGGTGAAATCACAGGTCACGGAGAGAAACAGAAACACTGCTGAATCTAATGGTCCATAGAAGAGAAACAGGAGTGGTGTTTTCTTATGTAATTTTTGGAGAGAAATATAAGCAATGCCACAAATAAATGAATACTCGCCAGTTGTGGGCTCATTCCAGATGGGCTCTTTCCTTACCTGAAGACTACGTCCTTCACACTGACAAATGCTAATAAATTGCATCCAACTCATAATCAGTTCACCTTTTGAATTGCTGGTGCTAAATAATATAAAACTATAGCATACTACAAAAATAACTTATTTCAGATTGTAGTTCTTTTTAGGTTATAGGCGCTTTGTTGGGGCCTAAGACTACTAAGATGTAAAATAACCTGTGGCTGACTTTCCAGAGTCCTAATATGAAAGAGACCCATAAATAGATCTTAGAGCAGTGGTTCTCAACCTTGGCTGCACATCAGAATCACCTGGGAATCTTTTTAAAATCCTAATTTCTGGGCCTCATCCTCCGGAAATTCTGTTTCTTTGTTACTGATGTTATGGCCCCACCCCATAACAAAGAAACAGAATTTCCATAGGATGAGGCCCAGAAATCAGGATTTTAAAAAGATTCCCAGGTTACTCTGATGTGCAGCCAAGGTTGAGAACCACTGCCTTAGAGTGTGATATGAGTGAGAGCCACCTGTGGACCTCAGCCAAGAAACACATCTCAGACAGCGTGACTCCCTAGAGAGCGGAGGAGCACGCATTCACCAAATAAAGAGAATGCCCCAGATGGAGATATAACCCAACTAAAGGACACCCAGGGAAAATGAGTGTGTGTGTCCAAACACCAATGATTTTCCTAAGTGAGGAGTAGTAAATAATGAATTATATTTGCACTTCAGCATCTCTTCTCCTTTATGTCTTCCCCCACCCAAGAGCAAGAGTGATCTTTCTAAATTAGTGATTTCCAACATCCCTTGGCGAGGGTGAAACCTACCGATGCCTGCCACTTCCCGGAGATGCTGCTGTGAGTGGCCTAGGGCGCAGCCTGGGCCTTAGCCTCGCCACCCTGGGACTCACTCCTGTGTGCTCTAATGAGAACCACTATCTCAGGTAAATCACGAGCAGTGGTTCTGCTGGTGCTCCCTTTCTAGAGGTTACCTGCGAAACCCAAATAAAATTTATTTTGTTGAATTTATGATCAAATAAGACCACCTGACCTGGAAATGTGTTTATATTTTACCAGATTTTCAAAATTTTGCAGATCATGCTTTGAGAAAGGTAAAGCCAGATATCCCGCTGTGTGAAATCAAACCTAAAGGGCGGACATGACATTGTCATGGCAGGGAAGCGTTGACCACTTTACGGAAGTGCAAACCAAATTACGTTCTCACAACAACCTCACAAGGCAGGCCTTTCCTGCCATCTCCACCGAGAATGGACAAAATACAGACAAACCTAAGCTCTGGGATGTCCAAAGCCAAGACATCCGTCACACCCAGAGCCCGAGCTTGCACACTCTCCATGCTGCACCATCTTGCCCCCGTGTTGCCAGACACATTTTCAGTAAGGTCGCCAGGAACTGCTTAGTCAGGGCACTGATGGAAACGTCTTTGTGAGAGTTCTAGAACTTTCTATCTTCCCGAAACTCTCATTTTGAAGTCCCTGCTCCAATCCCCAGTCTATATTGCTCAGTTCAATTGTCAGCAACACCTCTTTTAAAGAGGCATCGTGTGCTTTCCTTCCAGGCTGTCCTCTCTCCCAAGCCTTAGAAGGGAGGAAGGTGAAGGGTGGAGAGATGGGAGAAGCCTGAAAAAGAGAGGAAACTGGGATGAATTCCTGAGGCCTTCAGGAAAGAAGTGAGGAGAGTGTGGGACTAGCCGGAGGTGAGGAAGGCTCTGAGGATGAAGGGTAGAAAGGTCTATGCAAGTGCCAGACATTTCATCATATATTATGTCAATAAATGCATTAATATAAATAATTATTAATAATGTATATCATGACATAAATATATCAGGTATGTTATATATCATTTTCTATATAGATGTTATATAAAACATATTATTACATATAAAATATTCTTTTTTTAATATATTTTATTGATTTTTTACAGAGAGGAAGGGAGAGAGAGAGTTAGAAACATCGATGAGAGAGAAACATCGATCAGCTGCCTCCAGCACATCTCCTACTGGGGATGTGCCCGCAACCCAGGTACATGCCCTTGACCGGAATCAAACCTGGGACCCTTCAGTCCACAGGCCGACGCTCTATCCATTGAACCAAACCGGTTTTGGCATAAAATATTCTTATCAATCATAATATGTTATTAATATATGTAGTCCCAAGTGTTTTATATCTGATCAGAAGTGTGTCACTTACCTAGAAATATGGAAATTTTTGCATTTGGGAAAGTCATGTTGAGTGGATGTTAACATGTAAGAATGATTTATGATGTATATAAACTAAACATGAATAATTGAAAGGAAGAATGGAGAAGTTTGTTAGGTAAAAGGAGTGGATGTGGACAAATTATGTAGATTTAAAATTTATGTGAGGGAACACACAAACAGAAGTACTATAAAATAAAAGTTCATAGAAAAGGAATGGGCCAAAGATGTTCTTATTTTTTAACCTAAATTGCCTAAAGTAAAATAGTGAACAAAGCATATTATCAATTGATAGTTTTTATATCAATACCATATTTTTAGATGCTTATGATATACTTAAAAATGAGTCTTATATTTTAGCCATAGAGTAAAGTCTTATACATTGCCAAATTCAGAAATTGTACAGCGTATATTCTTTTCACAATGCAATAAAATTACCAACTTAATAAAGAAGCAAAGACAAACACACAAAAATCACTAAAAAACTAAATAGTTATCATTGGCAATATGGACAAAGACTATAACTCAATAGGTAGTGTTGCTACATAAATAAAAATCTTTTGCACAAATCTGAAATTGACTCTAAAAGAAATAAGAAATCAAATTAGATGAATATCGAGGGAACCCAGGCTGTTTCCACCCACAAAATGAGCCATGCCCAGGAAATTCCTAAGAATATACTTTGAAACCTTCAAACAACAGAGAATTGTTTGAACCATTGCAAAACTTAAAGCATGAAGAAAATCCTTTGTTTCTTTTGTTAAGAAGACAGCCATATACAGAAAAACCCTAGCGTTCCAACAAATATATGAAACGAAGCATGTTCTCACAAGTAATCAAGGAAATGCAAATTGAAAAAATAATCAGATAACATTTCGCAATGACATTTGCAACAATAACAAAAATCAGAAAATAGGAAGAGCGGGGCACTTACACACTCCTGAGCATTCAAATCAGTACTCACAGTTTGAAGAACAATTTGGTAATATTTAGTAAAGGTAGACTTTTGGCCCTGGTCAGGAAGCTCAGTTGGTTAGAGCATCATCCTGATATGCCAAGGTTGCAGGTTCAATCTCCAGTCAGGGCACATAGAGGAAGCAACTAATGAATGCATAAATAAGTAGAACAACAAATTAATCTCTCTCTCTTTCTCTCTCTCTCTCTCTCTCTCTCTCTCTCTCTCTCTCTCTCTCTCTCCATTCCCCTCTCTCTCTCAAATCAGTAAATAATAAAAAATATCTTAAAAGGTGGACATATGCATAACCTATCATCATAGATCATTATTACTCCACAAGGGGCTCTTTGTAATATCTGGACATATTTGTGGTCCTCACAACTTGGGGAAGTGGGTGTTACTGACATCTAGTGAGCAGAGGCAGAGGGTGCTGCCCAATAACCCACATTCCACAGGATGGCCCCACAGTACAGAATTATCTGACCTTAAATAGTCACAGTCCTGAGGTGGAGAAACTCTGACTTTGAAAAATCCACACGAGCATAAATAAATATGTACATGACTTTCATTGACATATTCTTAAACATGCAAGTAAGTGGAAAAGACAATAAATAACTATATTTAAGGAAATGAATACATTACTTAGACTGGAGAGGTGGTATTTTAAAACAATTTAAATAAATGAACCTAAAGTATATCTGTTAAGAATAGATCTTAAAAGTTAAAGTTGAGTTAACAAAGAAATTTTTCTGAGTTATGCGTGCAATCTGAATACTACTTACGTAATTTTAAGTACACACAACAATATGTACTTTATAGGTACTTTTATATAATTTTATTTAAATACTAGAGGCCTGGTACACAAAATTTGTGCATGGGGGTGGGTGTCCCTCAGCTCAGCCTGCACCCTCTCCAATCCAGGACCCCTCGGGGGATGTCTGACTACCGGTTTTCAGACATCCCTTTCACAATCCAGGACCATTGGCTCCTAACCACTCACCTGCCTGCCTTTCTAATGCCCACAACTGCCCTCCCCTGCCAGCCTGATCTCACCCCCAACTACCCTCCCCTGCCGGCCTGATCTTCCCCTCAACTGCCCTCCCCTGCCAGCCTGATCTCGCCTCCAGCTGCTCTCCCCTGCCAGCCTGATTGCTCCTAACTGCCTCTGCCTCGGCCCCCACCACCATGGCTTTGTCTGGAAGGAAGCTAAACATCCAGAAGATGGCCGGTCAACCGGTCTAATTAGCATATTACCCTTTTATTAGTATAGACTAAATTAATATATACACATTTGATCATATTTATTTAATATGGTAAGAAAGGAAAAGAATGTGTAGATGGAAGTGTTAATTTTATCTGTGAAATTTATTTGTAAACAATAGATCTGAAATAAATGTATTGTAATATTGCTGTTTTCATATTTCTGGAAAATGATGCATTGGCTGTCTCTATGTTCCTCTTTTAAAACTTGAAACATCTGATATTCAAAAAAAATTTAAATTAAAATTTCAGCATGTCTGTGCTAGCAACACATCAAAAGATACACTAATAAAATAAAGAACAGGCAATTATCTGACTTGTAGATATAGAGGCATAAATAAAATATTAGCAAATTGAATCTAACAGTCCATTAAACGATGCTCAATGATCAATATTAGGAAATTTAAATATTAGTATACATCACATCAATAAGTAAAAAGAGAAAAATCAATCGACCATTTTAAAAGGTGCCAAAACACAAAACAGCCAACTCCAAAATCTTTTTTTAAATTAGAAGTAAAAGGAGTCTTTTGGAAGACATCATATTTAGTGGTGAAGTAGTTCCAGGCTCTTTTTAGCCTTGATTCTAAAGTTGGAATCATTGTGATAAGAGAATATTAAAAGCAATGCCATTGTCAAGAAAGGTAAGACAAAATTACCATCCTTACAAATAATGTGATTGTCCACCTAGAAAATCCATCATTGACACATAGGAGGTGTGCAATCAAATGGATGAATAAATAAGTATTGTTATATGGGTGTGCTCTCATGTGTGTATAAATTTCTAGTTTTATCACAATGATTCTAGATATGAATTTTATTTATTTATTCAGTTGGAGACTTCCGTTTGCAAATCACCAGATGCATTTATTTTACTCAATTTGAAAAATTATTGGCCATTTTCTTGGTGAATGTTCCCTCTTCTTTGTTTTTCCTCTTCTCTTTTTCTGAAACTTTTTTTTTAGATGCATGCTGTTCTCTCTCATTCTGTTTTTCTCCCCTAACTTCTCTTTTATATTTTTCAACCCTGTATCTCTCTCTGCTTCATTCTGGGTAATTTCTTCTGCTAATTGTTGTCTACCAATCCATTTTTGAGCAGTGATTAATGTGATGTTTAATGTATACATTAAAATTTAATTTCAGTGACTTTTAAAGTTTCTAAATGTTCTTCTTTGTTCTTTTTCAAATCTGCTTTTTCTTAAATAGTAATTCCTTTTATTTTCTTACATATCCAGTTCTTTTAGTTGTTTTAAACACTTTTGTTACACCATGTATAACCAGTTTGTAACCAATATTAGCTAAAGTTCTTGAGCTTCTACTGTTGATGTTTCTTATGTCTGCTGACAGAGAGGATTCTTTCTTCCAGTGTTTATCGTTCAGAGAGTGACTTGGTGCCTGTGGGAATCCTGTGTGGCCACAGTGGAGGGTTAGCTTTTTAGAGAAGGTGTCCTTTGGCTCTGGTCAAATGATCTGGGAGTTTTGGGAGCCTCGGACTATTAATATGTTAACTAGAAGCCCGTTGCATGAAGATTCTAGCAATAGGCCTTCCTTCCCTTGGCTACCGGCACCGGTTTTCCTCCGGCACCCGGGACCCAGCCCATTGGTCCGACCACAGCAGAGAAGCCAAGCCTCTTCAGTCTTCAGTCTTCAGTCTTTAGTCTTCACTCTGGCCAGAGCCTTCAGTCTTCGCTCCACACCTGCATATGCAAATTAACCACCATCTTTGTTGTGTTAATTTGCATACTCATCCTGATTGGCTGGTGGGCATAGCAGAGTGACACCAATTTGCATGTTTCTCTTTTATTAGTGTAGATTTGTATGTCCTAAAGACATGTGGAGTCTATATTTTATGTTTAAGCCCCTAAAACTAAGAAAGGACTGGCTATGTTTCTGATTTCTCGAGGGCAGACATTCGCCTAACCAGAATCTGTCTGGAAAAGTGTCCTGTTGCTGTCTGTATCTGTGAGGTGGACATGCTCTGGTATCCCTCCCACTGAGGTGGTAGTCTTTGTCCGGCTGTACATAATTTCCAGGGCCAACAGCATGTTCTCCTTCCCCATGTGCACTGTAGCCCCTTGGTTAACAGAATAAGTCAAAGTTCCCATAAACCTGAGAGTCAGGATGCAGTCCCCTTTCTCAGTGAGATGTTGGCTCTCCCTTTGCAAGCATTTTTTCAGTGTTTCTCATCCACACGGTCTCAGAAGTGTACTAAGCAAGGTGTTCTCTGTTAATGATGTACTTCCTGTTTGAAAAAAATGAAAGGATTTTGTTTTTCTTCACTATACATGCAGAGTAAGTAGTGATTTTAGGTTACTTTAAGATACATGTAGAATAGTTCATCATATTGATGTGTGTGCACATGTGTGATTTTAAAGCCTACATCTACCCAGGAAATGGATGTTACTAAATTTGATTACAGCTAGATATTTTGACAAATTCTAAACACTTATGTGCTTATTTGGGGATTATTGTTAGAGATAGCTAATTCTTAGCTTTAACTTTTAGATTGATTAATCTAACACTTTTTTTCTGAAATAAAGTCCTCAAAACAGTATCAACAGAAGGCACTGTGTGGCATTGCTCATAGTGATGCCATGTTCTTGTTGATGTCCTACTGGGTCATGTATAATATAACGTCTGTGTGATATCCAGGTACAGAACAGTTTGTCCCAGGCATGCTGCAATATCTCACCTGTTTAAATATTTCACGGTAAACAGAACATCCTGCAACGATGACTGATTTTATTTCTCAATTGTCTCTTACATCAAACGCATTACCTTGGTAAAATAATCCACATGTTGTACCTGTAAACCCTCACCGTAAAACTCCTGCCTGCTGATAACCTTTGCAAAATAAATTAATATTAAAAAGAAACCCTAAACACTCAAAACATCAAAGGTTACTCCCAAGTGAGGAATTAAAGTAACAAGATTCTGATATCACCATGAGTATATCCCAGTGAGTCTCTTCAGAAGAAAATAAAACAGCTACTTGAGTCTCTGTTACACAGTAGAACACTTCCACTTATTTTTCATAAAAATGATCACTTTGGTATGTTCTGCTGAACTCCCTGTTGTGTTTCTGTGATGGGGAACGGCCCTGAATCCTCGGTAGGAGCCGTGGCTGGAAGCGCTCAGTGGGTGTAGATTCCCAGGAAGAACAGGCTCTGGGCAAGGCCCACTGTTGGTGCCTGATGAATGGTTCTGGTGAAATCTAAAGGAGTGAACTCATTTTAAGTGGAAGAAGCCAGAAAGAAGAGGCCACTTGGAGTCAATGCAGGAGGAGGGTCCTGGGGATGGACTGACAGGGAAATTCTACCCTTCACTTGAGTCCTTGCTCTCTGCCCCCTCCCTCTTCTGAAAGCTGGATGGAGGGAAGGATCCTGAGAAAAACACCATGAAAAGAGTGAGCTCCAAAATTACATGAAGGAATCAGAAAATGGACATGTATGTCTATTTGCCCCTTCATAAAGAATGTTTGCCAAACATTGATTAAATTGAAAGAAATGCTTTTTCTTTATGGTATTGACATGTAAACTCACTACAGCAATGAAAGTTCAAATTAAACAGATCAAGCCAATTTGTTGATTGAAAGATGCAACAACATTTCAGTATTTAAAAAACAAACACAATATTTACCTCTTAAAATATTGGTTTACCTTCTTGGATTTAGTAATTAAATAATCATTGATATTATATATTAGCATTCTACATAATATGTAATATAATGTATATATGTAGGGTGTCCCCCCGAAAATGTATATATAGTAACAGCTGATAGCTCAATTTTGAAAGTGAAATGTATTTTAATAAACACTGCCTTTATAATTATTCAAAGTGTGTGTATACATCTTTTGGAACTATATCACTTTGTCTTGACACTTCTGTCTTCCCCACTGTTTCTGGACAAATTCTGTATCTCATTTGTCTTTGAATCCCCAATAATCACAATTCTTGGCACATATAGAAACTCAGTAGTTTTGTTTACTGGACTGAAATTTTATTATCTTAAATTAGCAATTTATAGTAACGAAAACATGGAACTCTCCCCAGTGTACAATCTGTTCAAGTCGGTCTTTATGAAGCTTCTTTGCTTCATCAGAGCAGCATAGATCTACTGCAGCATGGTTAGCTGTGTTCAAGCAATTTTCACAGTCTAAATTTTCATTTAAAAATCTTACCTCTTAGTGACTAATAAGAGTGGGAACCTTGCTTTAGTCAGATTTATGACCTTGTGATTGGTATTAAATTAAACATTTAGAGATAGAATGAATAAATTGACTAATGAAAGAAACTGTCTTATTTCCTGTGATAAGAATGTCCATCCAATGAAAAAAATGAATGTTCTGGCAGAAAAGAAGAAAAGTATGAAAATATTTTTATGAGCATAAACACTGTGATTTTAGCATCCTACGCTAGACAAATTAAATCATGGTTGATAGAATGTTGTCTTTAAATTTCTGCTTTAACTACAGGACTATTATTTGCCAAGATCATATCTAAATATGTAATGGTTGCTGAAATGCAAAATAACCTAGTAGCATATCATTAAGCCCGACAGCGATTCCCTGATCTAGATCATTAGAGAGATGTAGTACAGTTGATTGAATGTAATATCATCAACATTTTAAGTGTCCTACATTCTCTGACGTTTTAAAATGGAGTTTGTTTTTTTCTTTGCCTAAAACGTGTGATGGATGCCATGACTTTCGATTTCAGGAGGAAGAAATTTCCTATCGGAAAACAGAGATTGGCGGGCAGTGAGGCCATTGAGAATAGTTGGCGTTAGCTGATTAAGGTTCTAAGCCAGAGTAGTACAAACAAAGCTCAACACATGATGGAATTTAATACGAGGTGTTTTCTTCTCCTCACTCCACCTCCTCTGGATTTCTAGCCTATTACCACGGGGAGAGTTCCTGCTGGCAGTAGTGCTGGTGGCAGACACATCGTTCTGCAAGAGGGAATTTAAAAAGGAGAAGGAGAGAAAAAGAAAGAGGCCAGCCCACTTTATCCTTAAATAAAACTTTCCTAAGAAAATCATCTTTTTATCCAGAAAGGAAAAAAGGAAATAGGGCATGAGGACTCTTTTTTAAAAAAATATTTTTATTGATTTCAGAGAGGAAGGGAGAAATAGAAACATCAATAATGAGAGAGAATCATTGATCAGCTGCCTCCTGCATGCCCCTCCCCGCACCCTCCCCCGCCCCCCCTCCCCACCCCCCCCCACACACACTGGGGATTGAGCCCACAACCCAGGCATATGCTCTTGACCAGAATCAAACGTGCAGCTCTTCAGTCTGCAGGCCAATGCTCTATCCACTGAGCCAAGCCGGCTGGGGCAGGACTCTCCTTTTTAAAATAATGATTATGGTTTTTAACTTCATTAGTTCATTTAATTAACTAATTATGTAAATTAATTATTTCTTTCTTAACTTTAAGTTTTAGATTCCTTAACAAATCAATTCTTCCTCATTTTAGAAGCTTTTATTTTCATGAAAGTTGAGATTCAGAATTAACTCTGAAGTGTTTGATAACTTAAATACTGAAATTATTAGAAACAACAGATTGGGTTTTTTAAAAAAAGCTCCTAGAAGGATTTGTGTAATGTCTAAAAAATCCACAGTACAAAAATTTTATATTTATTTCTAAAGAAATATAGTTTTGTACATTTGAAAATGGAAGATAAATTTGACAATGAAGATGCATTTGAGTTCCATTATATACCTCCTTATATTTTTATTAACATCTGTAATAAGTGGAATTGGTTTAGAAAACTGTAAAGTTACTTCTATAAAGAATAATATTGGCCGAATAGTAGCAGTAATAAAAGGTTCATTTAATTTCTGCTAGATCAGGATATCGTTTCATTCCTTTAGTGCATGATAAGTATCACATGGTCTTACTCCTATGTGGAATCTAATAAACAAAATAAAATGATGAACAAAACAGATCCAGAGACAGTGAAACATGCAACAGACTGACCTATTTCAAAGGAAAGGTGTGGGGGCCTGGGACAGACAAGGGTGGAAAGAAATTAATCAAAGAACTTCTATGCACATATGCATAACCCATAGATAAATAACAGTGAGGGGGAAGTCCTGGGGAGGGCAGGAGTGGTGTGGAGGGGGGTCAATGGGGAAAAAAAGGACATCTGTTATACTTTCAACAATAAAAATAAAAAATATTGAGGAAAAAGTTAAAACAGAATGTTAATTATTCCTTTGGGTTGATAAACATATTAAGCCCGGGATAGTCATGCCTACTGTTCTTGAATATTCCAGAGTACATCTTTGGAAAAATTAATCTTAAACATTTATTATGGATTCAGTACTTTTCTATGTAGCTGATTGCTTTTTTTGTATTCTTGTATAAATTACTTGGGTATCTCCTATTAATATCTCAAAGTGAAAATATCACATCTGGAACTAAAGCACATCAGCTCACCTTTAATAATAATCTTTTCAGAACTTTTGACTTTCAGTTAATTTCTAAATGTAAAGATATAATGATATTTAAGCAACTTGCTTGGGTCTTTTCTGAGAATTTTCTTTTATGTAGAAGGATTTTAACCTAAACACACAATACTACATGGTCAGGGACCACTTACTTAGAGTATTAACCTATCATTTAAGCTCCGTTTATGATTTTATGAATAGGGTTTTGTTATTAAAAGGTAGAAATATTGAATAGTGTTCAGCATGCAGGTAGAAATATTGGAGTAGTTAAAAGAATTTTATAACTAACCTGAGAATAAATAAAGAGCTTACTCTGAGTGCTAATGACTTCTTTCCAATCATTTTTCTTTTACATTATCTTGGCTCTGTTTCAAAAAATTATGTATGTTGTAATATTGTAAGTGAATTACATTTTTATGTGATATACCATGTTGTTGAAAATATGTAACATACTTAAAATCACAGCGACAGGTAACACAGAGATACCTTTCTAGAATCAAACCCAGGACCTTTCAGTCCAAGGGGTGGTGCTTATCCACTGAGCCAAAATGGCTAGGGCTGTAAGATTCTGTTTTGGATGTGTGCTGGTGTGGCCTTGGTGCATGGGTCTGGATGAGCAGGAAAAGAAACCTGGGGGTGCAGGTGACAGGAGGTGGTGGCAAAGAGCAAAGAGCAGATGATGTGGGCCCTGGCAAGCTGTGTTGGGGAGTTCACAAAAGGAGCAAGGCTTTGATTCGGGAAGTGAGCTCACTGAATTTCCATTCTGAAGAGAGAATTTTGACTGCAATGCGGAAAATGGATTGGAGGTAAGCAGGACTGGGTATCTGAAGATACAGGTTCCTACAGTGTGTGGAGGATTTGAAAGAAGGGAAATGGAGCCTAGTACAGCCCCAGGGCATAAGGTGAGCTAAGCTTATCTCTAGATGCTGGAGGTGGTGGAATATGGAGAGGGAGGCACACCTCTTAAATTCCCAGTGAATGTAGAATCAACCCCCTTAGGCAAATTTCCACAGGGTATTGGAGGAGAAATAAGTTTGAACATTATGAATATCGTAGTAGTGAAACTGAAAGGAGAGAGAAACATGGTAGATACTAGCATTAAATCATTTGAGAGGATATTAAAATTCCCTTTTATGCCTACCAAATCAAAAGAACTTGCTTGACATATTTGTGGGTTGCAGTCAACATGGTATTTTTCACAGGGATAGCAGTACATAATCATTTTTTAAAAATATGTTTATTGATTTCATAGAGGAAGGGAGAGGGAGAGAGAGATAAACATCAATGATGAGAGAAAAATCATTGATCAGCTGCCTCCTGCATGCCCCCTACTGGGGACTGAGCCTGCAACCTGGGCATGCGCCCTGACTGGGAATCTAACTGTGACCTCGTGGTTCATAGGTCGATGCTCAACCCCCGAGCCATACCAGCCCAGCAGTACGTAATCATTTGATGCAAGTTCATTGGTGGGCCCCAGAAGAACTCAGGAAACAATGCATATATCAGTAGTAACTCAGTAAGTGCTCCTGTGTTTCAATGGCCTATTCTGTAATATTTACATATTACAGCAGCTTCCTTGCCCGTGCCAACCTCAGTCAGTATTTAAGACACAGGGTTATGTTTATCCTTCATGATAGTGTTACAGACATGACCTTTCACAACACCTTACACTATGCTTTTTCATCACCATTTCTCCTGAGGGGGATGGTAGCACCTGTTCAAGCTTGGCTGACCCATATGTCTACGTGCATATATGCTGCCCATCCCCATCCACAGAGCAGGAGCAAGCCTGAGACTCACTGGGGGTGGATTACAGAAAGCTCCTCCTCCACCACCCCTCACCGCTGCAGCCCTGGGCCTTGGCTTGTTAGAAACAAGCTCATGAAAGCCAGACCAAGCCACACATCCTGAGCAGAACCTTTCCCCCTTCGCACTCTCAGTTCTCTGTGAGAAGGAAAAGGTGCTTCTTCCGGTGGCAGCGGGGGCCCAAGCCCGACACAGGCTTGAGGACTGGATGCAGGCAGGGGTGTGGGCCCCTCCACACTTGTCCGAGGCCCTTGGTGCAGGACACAGCCACTGTGTTCCTGTGTCTCCACCCCTAGCTCTCTGAATGGTCAGGAAAGAAATTAGTTAACCATAACCACTCACTATTTGAAAGATGGTAAGAGTTTAATTTGTTCCACCAGATGTTTTGACGAAATATACTGACTGATTAGAAAAATATGGACAAACTATTCTGGGAATGTCATAAGACCCAAAGTCTCTCTGAATGCGTAATTTATTAAATGGATTCTGTTCTTTTCCTGAATTTATTAAATGATTCTGTGCTTTTCCTGAAGACCACTAGCAGGGTTTCCTCTTTCCAATCAAAACAGTTTGCAGCTAACATATTAACATTCTCATTGGTGGAGACTTGTGTATCTGAAACTATGTTAATAACAATCTTAATCATATTCTGTTGGGAGCAGGGAGGATTTAGAGTTTGTTAATACTTTTCAGGTAGTTTCAAGACAATAAAGAACAGAATTTCTGTTTGAGGAGTAAGGTGGGGATGGGAGGGTGAGAAGCAGCACTTTGCCATCTTCATTAGTAAACCGTAAACAGGGTTCTCTTTATTGTTGCCAACTGTTTGATTTTTGCCTTACCTGGTTTCTGTTTACATATTAAATGTCCCCAAGTCAAGGCAGCTTTGCCCAAAAGAGAGAAGACCTTGTTCTTTTGTATTTATGCTTCTGATAAAACACTGAGCAAAACATCTTGTTTATAGTCTATGAGCCTCTGACTTGGTAAATGGGCCGCCCTAGTGCTTTTAAGGACATTGTATATCTTTTCTTTACATGTGAGTCTTTATTCCCCGTGTGTGTGCCTTGGGCACATGCAGGCACACAAGCAGTCCTTTCCTGCCTCTGAGTGGGGGTGCCTGGTGAACCTGGGCAGGGCAGCTGTTTTTTTTGTTTATTCTCTTAGTTGGTTTTCTTTTCTTTCCTTTCTTTTCTTTTTTTTTCTTTCCTTCCTTCCTTCCTTCCTTTCTTTCTTTCTTTCTTTCTTTCTTTCTTTCTTTCTTTCTTTCTTTCTTTCTTTCTTTCTTTCTTTCTTTCCCTTTCTTCCTTTCTTCTTTCTTTATAGTTGACATATAACATAGTGCAAGTTTAAGGTGTAAACATGTTGGTTTGATACATTTATATACTGCAGCGGTTCTCAACCTGTGGGTCGCGACCCCTTTGGCGGTCAAATGACCCTTTCACAGGGGTCGCCTAATACCATCCTGCATATCAGATATTTACATTACGATTCATAACAGTAGCAACATTACAGTTATGAAGTAGCAACGAAAATAATTCTATGGTTGAGTCACAACATGAGGAACTGTATTTAAAGGGCCAGAAGGTTGAGAACCACTGATATACTGCAATAATTGTCACCTAATTATTATTTCTTTTTCGCGGTGAGAATGATTAAATTCTAGTCACCTAGCAACTTTGAAGTAATAGTCCAGTATTGTTGACTGAAATCACTACTCTATGTGCTAGATCTCCAGAACTTACTCATCTGCTGGTTGCGTTTGCCGTGTGAATGCAACACTGTGAGACAGCAGGCAGGGACACCAGGGGGGTCACGGGGCCTTGAAATTCCAAGGTAGAGTTTTTGCAAATGGCCGTTGTTTGTATTTGATATTCAGATCATGCTACCTTGAATTTCCAGTCTTTATGTAGGAGTGGCACCATAGGCTAGGGCAGTGGTGGCGAACCTTTTGAGCTCGGCATGTCAGCCAGCATTTTGAAAAACCCTAACTTAACTCTGGTGCCGTGTCACATATAGAATTTTTCTGATATTTGCAACTGTAGTAAAACAAAGACTTATATTTTTGATATTTATTTTAAATATTTAAATGCCATTTAACAAAGAAAAATCAACCAAAAAAATGAGTTTGTGTGTCACCTCTGACATGCGTGTCATAGGTTTGCCATCACTGGGCTAGGGGGTAGCAGTTTTAATTTGTCCCTTTATGCAGTACATTCTCAAGGAGTTTTCATTGTGTACTCTTGTTAACACAGGAAAATTCTCCTGTGACTTAATGCATGACTTAAGTTTATCCATATGTTCTCAGAGGGCCTAAAAAACTTAGTTCAGGATCTTCTTTTCTTTACCACAAAGCATAAGTATCAGCACAAACTCTCACACACATTCACATGTACACCGTACAGTCACACACACAGTTCACACATGATTTTGTCTATAAATTTGACCTACCTTAGAAGATATATCACTGTAACACTACTTGCCATGACAGTCAACAAATTGGAACAACGGAATAATTCATTAGAAATAGCACATAGTCAACATTGGTGGTTACTGACTTATTTTAAATAAATTTAACTTGCAATGAAAATGTTTTCTTATACAAAGCCCAAACAGAATTTTGCACTGCTCAATTTTGACACATTTTTATTTTGTTTGCTATTTTGTTTCTTGTAAATGAAAACAAAGATATTTGTATATTTGATGCAGGTGTGCTTTTTCATGCTGATCTATAAAAATGAGTTTTATAAACTTGCTAAAAAACAACAACAAAAACAAACCACTATCAAATGTGGTAAACAGAGAAAGTATGAAACCCCAAAGAAACTACAAAACACTTTTCTAGAACTAATAAATGAGGTAGGCAAGTCATTGGAGCAGGGCTGAAACCAGCTATCACTGAATTCCATTCTTATGTCAAAGATGCTTGGGTCATGCCTGGAGATCTCACCGGGGTCTCCCCAGGGACCACTCTGAGAGGAAGCTGGGCCCTGCGGCATGTCCCAGGCTTCTGCTGGGCTGTGAGCTATCCCGATTCACACTAGTAAAGCAAGTAGAGAGTTGGGTCAGAAAATAGTACATTAATAGTGAAATGCCTTGTGAAATCTTCAAACTTCATGAGATTTTGCATTCAATTAAAATATATCTATATCTCATAATAATTTCATTGCTTAGTTTTTGTCCTCCCACATTTTCAAGCAAATAATATAAGTTAGGAAGATGCCTAATGAGGCTGTTCAATCTCTCTTTTCTTGCCATCTCCCCTGCAGGAAACATATCATTGAGCTTGAGAAGAGTTGAGGAGTTAGGACAGAGTGTGTGTTGGTTGGCTAATGACTGGACTGGTTACGTTAAACAAGTTTTGATTTCCTTAGACCTCGAATGGGCACGATACTAGCTCTTGTCATGATCAATGTGGAGAGATTAACTGAAGAAGCGATTTTAAAACATCCAGTCAATGATTTGACACGAGGCTTTTCTCTTTGAGTGGAATTAATCAAACAGTATGCATCCATCTGTAACTTTTAATATTATACAGCCCACATGTCACAGTCTTGTACTCCAAAGTAGAAACAACATCTAGAGCATTCCCTGGATCTGCCAGTGTTAGAAACAAAATGACAATGATCCTTGATTCAACCAATGATACAGTCTCTGATGTTCCTGACTCTGGACATTGAGATATTTGTATGTTGCCAAACATTACTGTGCCAAGTTATGAGTTAAAATGAGGTAATTAAAAAAGCAGATTGAGCTATAAGTTTATGATTTTGAGTCATGAAATGTTAATTGAAAATATATCGAACACTGAGTACTAAGGTTTGAATGCTGGGAATTGTGTGACAATTAGTTAATAGGTGACAAAGTTGGAAACTCAGATAAAATACTTGCAGAGATTTATTTAGGGTGGTTTTCAACCACTGTGTTGAGATTAGTGGGAAAATATCAAGGAGGTATAGTTGATCTGTAACCCACAACCACAACCATTCCTATTTTTAAGAGTTAAAAATGCCTGGAAATGCTATGGTAAATATTGCACATGTGATTGTCAACTTTCAAGTGATTCACATCAGGGAAAATTAGTCAAGAAGTGAGAACTATGATCTTTTCCTTCTATCTATTACTTTTATCTAAGAAAACAGAAAAGCATATCTTCTAGATTAAAACATTTTTCATTATTGAAAGCATTTGTTAAAATTTCTCAAAATGTCTCTCACTTCATTCGGCTTAGTTATTAGTGTGATTAAGAGCTTCGTTGCACAGAACACTTTGACTAAGAGCTCCCACATATGCAAAATATTTCCTGCCCAAGAAATACTCATATCTTGCATATACATTGCATGCTGAGTACAGAACGCATGCCACGCACAATATCTTATTTCATCCTCATAGAAGCATCATGAACTAAACATGAAGAATTTTTAAATTTTATTTTTCATCTATTTTCTCCATTTTATAAATAATAAAAGGTTTGAAATGTCATCAGAAAGGGGCAAACGGGACTCAACTCTGAGTCTTCAGATTCTTAGTTGTAATATTTTAATAGGCATATTCTTCAAGTATTTTTCTGTCCCTCTGTGTGGTTTTGCTATTAAATGATGTCAAAGGGAAATGAGTACTTTTAATTTCCAAAAAAAACTTTTAATTTTCGTACTAACCTCATTTTAAGCTAGTTTTGCCGATAACGAAAAATGACATTTCCAGTGAAATCATCCCAGACACTGTTGAAGAGTGGGAGGAATTTGAAAGTTTTGTAGAAGACGCCGAGTTCTGTATTTCTGACAATTTTCATGCCAACAGATGTTCTGGCTGCAGAGGAGAAGGAGCAATTTCAAAGCATCATTCCTGCCATCAGGCAAACTGCCCTCTAAAAGCCTCTATTTTGATTGACTTCCTCCTGGACTATTACATAATTAACAGCCCTGTCTACAACTACCAAGATTAATTCCACATTGCTGCTTCCAACCAGAATTTAACGGAAGTAAAAGCTGTAACGAGAATAAGGAGAATTGAGAGTGGCTATAATTTCTTACTATTAAGACCTTCGTTAGGAAAACTGAAGCCACGGAACAGTGGCTCCTCTACGCCCCTGAGATGCCACCCCCGATGGACCCCTGATTCCTCACCTTTCTCAGTGGGAAACTCACCCGCCACTGTAGTCCTGATTCAAACCCCTCTCCCTTCCTCAGCCACTTCCTTCTCTTCACCACACCTCCCCCGACAACTCCCTTTCTCTTAGTTTTTTATCCCATCTTTATGTGTTTCTGTCTCAGCATATGAATATTTTGATCTCTCCCACTCCACACCCCAGAGACTGGACTGTTTCATCTCTATCCTTCACATGATTGATAAAAAGAAGTCCGCACAGACCCCACTTCCACACCACAGCCTGCAGTCCGTGTCCTCCCCACACCACCAACGGCTTCCTTTGACTACGGTTTATTCTCTGCCCATGTCAGTCAATCTTCAAAATATGTGCTCCCTTTGTTGTGATGACTGATTACGTTTAATTTCTCTACTTCCTCCCTAAACACTCAAGTCTTTCTTCACCCCTAAAATCTTAGCATCGCCAGTTCATTCACTCCATGTTTTTTTTTTTGCATGGTGATGATTTCCAGATTTTATTCTCGAATCTTTTCTGAGTTTCAGGTCCCTAAGGCCAATCATTTCTTTGAACTCCACTTGAACTTTAATAAGAAGTTCAAAGTCAACAGGACTAACATAAAATATAAGGCTTTCTCTGTCGAGAAATTTCCTCTTCCTCTTGAGAACACTCTTTGGTTGAACGAGTCCACAGTCCATTCTTTTCCCCAGATAGAGACTTGAAAGGCACCATTGACACATCTCCTTTCTCCCCCCCTGTATCCAATCTGCCCCCTCATCCTGCAAATTCAGCCTCCTGGATGCCTCTCTACATCTTCTTTTCTTCACCACTGGTGGCCTCTCAGTTTGCCTTATCTCTTTCCAGGTAATCTTTCACGGGGATACCAGAATGTTCTATCTGAAACGACAATCTGCTCTTGTCATTTTGTTTCACGACCGTTAGCACTACCCATTACCTCCAAGACATAGTTCAAACTCTTCTGCAAGGCATACGAAACTCTGGCTGCGTCCCCAACCTCATCCATCTCTGCTCCTGTCACCACCAGTGGTCGGCAAACTGCGGCTCACGAGCCACATGCGGCTCTTTGGTCCCTTGAGTGGGGCTCTTCCACAAAATACTGACTTCTGCGCATGGGCCACGAAGTTTCAATCGCACTGTACATGTGCGCCCACACGTGGTATTTTGTGGAAGAGCCACACTCAAGGGGCCAAAGAGCCGCATGTGGCTCGCGAGCCAAAGTTTGCTGACCACTGCCATAGACTCCAATTTTGCTGATCTTCCGACGCTTCCCATATACATCAGGCACACTCAATCCTGTGTTCCTTTGTGTGTGTTGCTAATTTTTAATGAATGTCCTTAAACATTTGTTTGGCAGATTCTTATTGAAGTGTCAGTTCTTGAAACCAAAGCTTCTTTCTCTCCTACAACCATTCCTCATCATGTTCTTCAAGGTTTGGTCCCCTCCTGGGCCACTTGCTAACCCCTCCCATTCATGTCTATTGTTCTAGTTCCATATTGTGTTGTAGCTACCTCTTCTCTTGCCTTTGCCCTGGATACATATTTTTGTTTTGGCTGTTGAGCTTCCAGGGGTGAGCTCTTTATCTTTATATCCTCAGCTGACTAGCATTGCATATTTGGCAGGTGATGCTTATGTGTTTGTTGAATGAAAGGAATAAATCAATGACATAACCAACCACTTAGTAATTAAAAGATACCGACAAGAAGAAATAATAAGTTACTTTAAATTAACGCTCTTTAATAAACATATTAATGACACCGCGTATGATAGGACCCACTAAATTTCTGTGTGAAATACATAAAGCACCGTGACCTTCTCTTTTCAGAAGGAAGGGTGCAGCTAAGGTGAGAACCGAGTAAAACTGTAAATATGTTCTGGTACAACAAGAACCGTTTTTGTTTCCTGCCGGAAACATCATGTGCTATTATGTATCCAAGCCTTATAAACACATGGGTGCGCAATGTCCAGGCGATTTGCATTATCCTGGAGGCCAACTATGGCCGCAGTGACTTGTCACCACTGCAGCTTGACCAGGAGCCAAGCTATAATGCTGTGTGCTCTTTATCTTCACAGGTATTTGAACCAGACCCTGAGAGACGACCTATCAACAGCAGAGCATTCCCTGAACAGGGAGAGGTTTGCTGTTTTGAAACAAGCCTTGAATGTAGTTGGCTTCAGTAACTTGGTGAGTTATAAATATTTCACTGAGAAAACAACCTTGCACTAATTTATTAAAGTTAATCTTTCAAAAACTTTTACCGAGTCCCTATCACATTCCGGATGTGGTTGCACACACGGGTGAGTCAGCAGAGAACGAACCCCAATCTGATCTCTGCCCCTGGAGTTTACATTCTAGTGGGGAGTCAGACATACCCAAGGTGGTCAGGTCACAGGTACTGTGAAGACCAACAGGGAGTGACAAGAGGAGGGGCTGCTACCTCCCAGAGGGTGGCCAAGGAGCCCTTCTCCCAAATGAACCCTGTGAGCCACTCAGATGAAAAGAACTTTACATTGACAAGCATAAGGGAAAATTGGAAGAGCTGAAGGAACTGTTTATTGGTGAGAATCACTGTATTACAATATCTTCCTGAATAATATAAAGCTTTTTCACCCCTTTTAATTGAATTTATTGTGGTGAGGCTGGTTAACAAAATCATACATGTTAGGTGCACATCGTCTGTACACTGTATCGAGTGTTCACCACCCCAAGTCAAATTTTCATTTATCACTATTTATGCCCCCTAAACCCTTCTCCACCTCCCCCTACCCCATCCCTTGAGCAGTCAACACAGTGTAGTCCTTTTTTTTATTTTTAAAGAATTACCAAATACATGCAAGCATTATGAAACTGAGAAATATAATTTAACATGTATAAATTTCTAGGATAATATAAATGTCCTGGATCTGTGTTGTACAGTATGGTAGCCATGGTCACCTGTGGGCACTGGACATTTGGAATGTGGCTAATGAGAGTGAGGGAATGGATTTTTAATTTTTCATTGTTTTAATTAATTTAAATTGAAATGGTATTGTGTGGTGAATGGTTACTGAGTTGTATGGCACAGGTCTAGTGAATAAGAAATATGAAGTGATCTAAGCCTTGTGACTTCTCAGAATTCCCCCAAATCTCTTTCCCTTACACCTTATCTGATTCCCCTTATTGAATATGGTGTTTCTTGAATTATGGCCAGTTCCTCATTAACAATTGATATGAGATTGCATGGGTAACTTGGGTATGCCAGTAGCCCAGAAACCCAAATTTAGTTATAGTTTTTTAAAAGTTATTTTTCTTTTCCTTAAACCACTAACTTAATTGCTTTGGGTATTTGTATGTTTTTCTCTTGCCCACATAGATAAGGCTAATGGGGCAGTGAATGGGTAGGAAGGGGTGGGAAGGTGCCGAAAAGGGAGGGGAGGGGAAGGTGCCGAAAAGGGATGGGGACTCACCCTAAATGAATTAGCTCTGGGCTCTTTGCTTCACTCCACCCTTACCCCATTAGTGATTGAAATTCTGGGAAGGGCAATCATATGGCTTTTTTTTGTTTGTTCTCTGATTATCCAATCTATGTGTTTGTCTTTTACTAACTCCTACCCCTTTGCACTTTCCTGTCTTTCCACTTGCTGCTGTTGAATTTTTTGTTATTTCCCCCTTTCTCCATGCCTGAAATGTCTGCTGTCTTATAGGAAACTGGGATGTAGAGATGGGTGAGGGACCATTCTGCCAGAGTACCAGGTCCTTAGAAACAGGGCTTTAAAAATCCATGATTGATCCTTAAAGGCAGGACAAGCAAAATATACCTCCCACCTAAGATAGCGAATAGAGAATCCAACAACCTTCTTGGTAAAAGAGATATGGGCATTTTAACAAAAGACAATCCCTTCATCTTGACCCTTTGGGGAGACTGGGATGATGACAATGGAGTCTACTTCATAGGGATTCATCATGTCCAATGCGATTGGAAGAAAGGTATTTCTAGGCGGGCGAGGGCCTTGAATCAAGGCCTTGTAAGTTATTGTGGTCTTGGGAGTTCTGTTCAGGAAGGCACCTCCACCTCTTCCCTCCATCACCACCAGCCTAGCCCGCCAGCAAGGAGGCGTGTGAGTGTTGCTCAAGGTGCCCCCTACTCTCACAGCAATTTATTTGTGTCCCTGTCATAGATTTTACTGCACTTTAATTCATGTAAAGGCTAGCTTTCAGGCCTCTGCTCTCCACCACTAAACTGTAAGATCCTTGCAGGCAGAACAAAGCCTTCCTGTGGGTGTGTCCAGAAGTGCCTATCTCATGGCGGCAGGGGTGGAGGTGGTGGGGGGAGGGGGGGCTAGAACATTTAACGAGTTACTGGGTTTATTAAAAGGTCAAGGGAGCCCAGCCAGTATGGCTCAATGGTTGAACAACAATCCATGAACCAAGAGGTCATGAGTCCGATTCCCGGTCAGGGCACATGCCTATGTTGCAGGCTCAGTCTCCAATAAGGGGCGTGCAGGAGGCAGCTGATCGATGTTTCTGTCTATTCCTCTCCCTTCCTCTCTCTCTAAAATCAATAAAAAAACTCATTAAAAGAAAGGTGTGGGGGGGTGGTTGTCAGGTAGTGTAAGAGGTAAAGTGTTATCTAAACAAGCATAAATGAATTAAATTTGAAACCCTCATTTATGATTTGGGAGTTACCAAAAAGCACTTTTAAGTCGTGCCGAAATCATAGAGGGCTAACCTGAAAATGACTCGGCCATCGTTGTTGTCAATGCCCTCATTTTAAAGATGATCAAACGATGTCTTATGATGAAAGTAGAGGTTCTGGAGAAATTCATGAAGTCCCATGGAGTATATTGTTTCAACTATATATTTATAAAGAAAATAAGAGTAGTTCCTAGTAAAACTTCCACAGGCAGGAGCTTTTTATTTCCAAATTGCAGGTTAGGAAAATAAGTAAAACTTTAAAAGGTTATGACACTTGCCCTTTATGGAACTTGACCAATGTTACTATTGATACCATCACACTAAGTACATATTATTCCAGAAAAGCATGTTCTAGCTTACAGCATTTTACTGACTTTTCATGCTTACCACCAAATGACTGTCCAAGACCAAATTTAAGGTATTTTTTTATGCAGCGTTCCAGATTCTCAGATATTTTCTCTCAGCAAACATCCTTTTACTTCCTTCTACCTTCTGCTCAGAGATAGCTCTTGCCAAATTCATTTTTTTCTGAGTTTTCCTTAAAATACCTTTAAAAAGCAATTAGCATTTTATTTGTCTAGGCAGTTGTTTTCATCATGCCACCCTTAATTTTCTAGGAGAAGTAAAAAAAATTCTTTAATCACAATAACAGTTTATCTCATGAGAGAGAGAACTAGAAGGCGGACACCATGGCCCACATTCCCTAGCGAAGCAGCCACAGCGGCCGGGAGGTCTGATTGGCCTCCGTGCATAGTTCCAGGCCAGCCCTGGGAGGACGTGTGAACCTGACCTTCCCAGAGACGTCCAGCCAGTCAGACCACCACGACACAATGATTCAGTTTTCATTCTGATACTTTTGTGGAAACGTAATGCACGTCAGAACATCACCTCCTCACTCTCTTTTGTTTAAGGAACAGAAACATTGGTTTACAGGAAATGTGCATTGAACTATGAGATTTTAATTTTGAATTAGAGATTCGAACATTCGAGATCTGAGAAATCACAAGCCTACTAATATCAAAAACATTTTTTTAAAAAATTTATTTTTAACTTTAAGACAGTCAGACATAATTTAGGTATTTTTGTGGAGAAGTATTCATTATCATTAGATCTTTATTTTTCTCTGTAAGTCCTAGTGAAAATACTGAAATGCATTATGCAATAATTTCATTGCTTTTCTATAATAGAGCAGTTGACCACAGTAACATCATTTTTTAAACCTACTTTTAGGGTTTTAAAGGGCTTTACTCTTTACGTCTATTTTCTTTTAAGCAACCCTGTTCCTTTTCTCTATTTATAAAATGCACAGGAGGTGGAAAATCTGCTTGTGATTCTAGCAGCAATATTACACGTTGGAGACATTCGGTTCACGTCTCTAACTGAGGAGGACTCTGCATTTGTTTCCGACCTCCAGCTCCTAGAACAAGGTCAGTGGAACAGACATAATACGTGTGAAGTTTTGCAGACCTGCCAGTAGATGGAGACACAGTACAGAAAAGCCTGGTGGGATAAACACTAGAGCAGAATTTAGTGAGACTGGTAAGGGGAAAAACAACCCTGTAACTTTGTTCTTTTTTATAAATGGCTACGGGAATGAATAACAAGATGTACATTTATGTTCTCCTGCTGCCCACCATGTTAACAGGTTGATTCTTCCGCACATACTTGGGTTTATTTATATTCTAACTATTCTCCACCCCCACCCCCGCCACCCAGTATATTTTGGGGGCACGTTATTAGCTAAACATTTTAAACCTAATATAATTGCTTTTCTGCAAAGATCTTGCCAAACATCTCTCTCCTTTGAAGTTGCCTGTTAGTTACTCCCAGTTTTTTGGTGTTTTTTTTTTTTTTTTTTTTTTCCCTTTAAGATACCTTAAAACCACAAATTGTCAATGAACAGCATATCTTCACCTCATATCAAAGTCCTTTAATCGGGAATTGGGAGAAAACTGCCATATCTATTTGTGAGGGAAAGGAGAGAAAAAACCAGTTCTGACTTAATGCAGGAGCCCATTAACACTCATCAACACTTTGATTGCTTACAGGCTGTTTCTTTGGTTGAATTTGACAAGTTGGTTGTTTCATTTTCTTTAATACATACATTTTCTAGTGGGTCTGTGTAAAGCTTATAAATCATAACCATCAAGTACAATGTTCTCTTTCTAAACAAAATACTAACGTTAGTTTTCCTCACTGCTTTAATTGTAGTGGCTGGGATGTTACAAGTCTCAGCAGATGAACTGGTGTCTGCTCTAACAACTGATATTCAATATTTGAAAGGTACGTTTTTCCAATACTCTGGCTCTCACCTTGGTGCAACCCTGGTCTTCTTTGAAATACAAAAATAATTGCAAACTTACCTTTTCCCACTCAGTGAAACGATTTCTGTGAATTGAATGCCAAATGAGAAAAGCATTGAAAACCTGTTTGGTCACTTGATCTGACTATATATCTTAAACTCTCAGAGCTTTTGAGAGACCGTTTTGACTAATTGGTCACCCTTTCTCGCTGCTCAGTCATTTTAGACAAAGTCATCAACCCAAGAGCATTGATTTAATGAAAACATTGGGTCCCTGTGTGTATGTGGTGCCACACTGTTCTCTTCAATGAAGAGCATCCTTTTCCCTCCATGTCAACACTTTTAATAAATAGCTACCATTTATTGGGCACTTACAACAAGAATTCTAACAACCGCTATAAATGTGGGGATTTTTAAAAATTCTGACAGGTTTCTAAGAGGTGGGCATTTTCATTTCCATAACTAAGATTTCAAAGAGGTTAAAGAACTTTGTAATCATTAAGAAATGGCATTTTTGGAATTAGAATCTAATGTTACCCAATCCCCAGAATATGTCTCTATGCTGTAAGCATTTCTAGGCAAAGGGCCAGGGGAGTGGCTTTCCCCCATCCTCTTCAGTTATTCACTATAAATCATTGCTTTTCCAACCTTCCTCTGTATTGGAATTCTGGGAACTCACCATTCACCTGATCTTTTTACTCTAAAGCACCCTTCTTCTTACCTCTGTTCCTATTGGACCTACTTGCAGGTATTTAGGTATGTGACTTATAAATTTCTGCTTCACATCTAGAGTTCCCTTCCATGTTTCTGAACTCTGTGAATCTGCCTGTTATCCACTCAGTTGTCCAAAAGTCATTCTTTTTTAAAAAAAATATACTTTATTGATTCTTTACAGAGAGGAAGGGAGAGGGATAGAGAACCAGGAACATTGATGAGAGAGAAACACCAATCACCTGCCTCCTGCACACTCCCCACTGGGGATGTGCCCGCAACCAAGGTACATGCCCTTGACCGAAATCGAATCTGGGACTCTTCAGTCCGCAGGCCGACGCCCCATCTACCGAGCCAAACCGGTCAGGACCAAAAGTCATTCTTGATACCTCTTCCTCCTCCTTCTCCACTGAGTAAATCAGACACACTCCACCTCTACTCCATAAACAGCTGTCATTCTTACTGCCTTCCCTTCATTTCTATCACCATTTCCTTAATTTATCATTCCCTCCCCAGATTTTGGCAGGAACAGTCTCCTTCATCTTTTATCTTTTCCTCATCTCATGTTGCCTTCTTTTCACACTGCTTTCAGGTATAAGCTTTCTGCAAACATGATTTCATCCATGGGAACAGTCTTTGAAAGATTTCCCAACATCTTTGGAGTTAAGCTTGTCACTTTAGGACAGCACAAGAGGTCCTTTTTTACTTGGGCCTTACCCAACTTTTATGCTTCGTTTTTAGTCATTCTCCCACTGCTGTTCTTGCATCCATCCACACTAAGTTTCTTGAAGTTATCCAAATGCATTGTTGTTTTTTTTTTATCTCCTGACTTGTTGATGAAAAATTGAACCCTCCATTAATATCTATAATTTAATATATGCAGATTCCTCTGCTTACACTTGCCCTCATCTCCTTACACACGTGCCAGATGTGTGTCGCATTAGAGCCCGTAATCACGCTGACTCTAGAGACCCCAATTCTATAATATAGATAGAGCACTGCTTTCAATGCTATTGTGTGTTGTTCCATCCCCATGGCCTTGAACGTATAACTCCCTGACTCTCAATTATCTGCTGCTGTTTTGTTTGTTTGTTTGCTTATTTCAACCAGTCTCTGAAGCAGTTTTGCTCCCTTGTGTGCATGTCTGTGATTAACAGCTTAACCCTCATTTCACGTGGTCTTCATCCTGTCATTTATCTCCCTGCTCAGCCTGAGTTGCAATGGTTAGCCAGGTTGGCCAAGGCTATAAAGTTTAAATATGATGTTCCCATTTCCTCTTCACTCTCTAGCATAAATGCTGTCATAGGCTCAATTCCAAAACATCCTCACTTATTTTTTTCTTCTCTAGTCTGTTCTCTTCTAAAAAATCTTATTATTCAAGGTTTCAATTGCCATCTCTTTGAGAATGTCACAGAAATTTCTCCTTTAAGGCCCAACCGAGTTCCCACATTCCAGACCCACATTTTGGTTAGTTGGATCATTTCTTTGAAAATATTTAAAATATGACTAATTTTCCAGATGGCCAGGTTTCCAAATGCCTTGGGGATGATTCAGTATCCAAACCAGTGAGCTGTTAGCAGGAAACTTGTTAAGAGGGGCCCTTCAAAGAGTTGGTTCCCTAAGAGAACGGAAATTAACAGTCTGCAAAAGGTCAAAAGCTGTGGTCAACAATTGTAACAAATAAGATGCAATGTATATGACACATGTAAGGGAAACATTTTATGTAATAATTGACCAAGACCGCATTTATTAGAATCTTGGTATATTTTTCAACATCTTCTGGGGCTTGGGGGTGGGTGAGGGATGAATAGGATATGCACAGTTTTGCTTGCTTTTCAATGAGAGAAACCCTTGTTCTTAGGCCTCTTCTCCTCTCCACTATCCCAGGGGATATGATCACACGGCGGCATACTATAGAGATGGCGGAATTTTACCGGGATCTCCTGGCCAAGTCCTTGTACAGTCGTTTGTTTAGCTTTTTGGTGAATAGCATGAATTGTTGCCTCCAGAGTCAAGATGAGCCTAGCAGGTAAGACTGATGGATGCTGGTTGCTGGTGTCATAGATAACTTAAAAAGTCTCACCTCTTAAAGATGCTTTACAATCCAGTGTGACCCATAAATTAAACTATTCTTAAAACATTTTATTTTAACAAGTTGAAGGATTTTATTGACTATTTACAAAGATTTAATCCTCCCTCCTCCCACCCCACACACATTGATGAATTAATCAAATCATCTCTCATGTATGGAGATACACATACATGCTCTCTGGACTGAAGGCATATAGTGTCTTTGGAGCACCAATAAGTATAAAGGTGTTTAAATCTAGGAGGAAGACAGTTCAAGAATACCTAAAGCAGTTAAGTTTGTTGAGGAACCCATGTCTGTCTCGGAACCAATTTGATGGTGCATTTCAGATCAGCAATTCTTCCTGTTTTCTTCACATATTTTGTGGATTACTTGATGAAGGGTCTCTATGGTAATAATTTCACGCATAGCCTTAATCATCTTTAAGTAGAAGCTATTCAGGACTATTTGATTATCTAAAAATTATAGATCTCCATGGCATCTTGTCAATGGAAAACTTTGTTAATATTCTTGTCACTAATAATGACCTTGAGCAGATTATGGAAAGCAAAATTTCATCCAGAAGACTTTACACATTCTTATCCTATGTAATAAAGAGCTAATATGCTAATTAAACTGAACAGCAGAACAACCATCCGGACGACCTTCCAGATGAAGCTGGTGCTGCGAGGGCTGAGCCTCTTGCACGAGTTTCATGCATCGGGCCTCTATCTTTGAATAAAACCTTTTGAAAATTTCTTAGTTGTCTATATACACTCCTTTACCAAATTCCTGAAAATTGCTGCCTTTAGAGGTTTCTTGGAAAACATTATAACTAACATGTATTGCTGGGAAAGTTCCTAAATAAATATAGTCATCTCAGAAGATTTCAAGGACAAAGGGATGCTGAAATTCTCATTATAATGTATAATGATCATTCCCACTGTAATGATCAGCAGATTAAATATGCAGTCTGTGATTTAAGGGCAAATATAGTATTATTTATATTTTAGCAGACATGCCTTAGTGTTTGATATAGTGACGATTTTTTATTTTGTTATTGCTTATTGTCAGATAATTTTGATTTTCCTTTAAATATCAAGATTACTTACAGAATGATATTAATATGCTAAGTGTGCCAAATGAATCTTGCATAACATTATTGGCAGCTCTGCTGAAGTTGACCTTGAACAAATAATATATAAATCCAGCTGCACATAGAAACTTTTAGAAAATTTCCACTTGACATTTAAATCTTAGAGTCTTAAATTTATATAATTGGAAACACGTGTAGTCTAGATTTTTGCTTATATACACACAGAGAAAAAATATATAAACATAAACCTTGGAAAACACATTCTTTCCCTTTGAGTGGAAATATTATCATTGTATCAATATGTAAATTTATGATATTAGTTTTATTGTTTAAAATTATTTACTAAGCAAATGAGCAAGGACAGGAATTAGTGGGAAATTATAAATGAATTAATGTAGTATAAGTTTAACTTCTAAAATACAGTAAGTCTCATTTGAGTCATAACTCCCATTCTTTCTTCCCTATTTCTCCCATTGGTCACCCAAATTTAGATCCTGAAAAAATGCAAAGGAAGGTTATGTTTGCAGTATTTCTAATTCATTGAAATTCATGGAAAGTTTAAATTTTTGCAGATTTACAGACCCATTTCCAAAGTCATAGAAAGGTCTCGAAATGTGGATAAACTTGGAATAGGTTTTTATAGTTTATGAATCTCCAATTTTGTGGAAATTTTATAATGTCAAAAAAGATTATATAACATAAATAAATATATATCCCTATGGTTAAAGTTGGCAAGCTCTGTTGATGTTGAAGGGAAGTATTTTTTTTCATTCTGTCTATTTTTGTAAGATTTGCAAGCAAAAATAAATAGAAATAAAATATAAAGGGAATAAAGTAATAAAGGGAAAACAAGTGGAATTACAGCAGATGAAATGTATGATCTTGGAATGCTGGATTCATTTCCTGGATTACAGCAAAATAGGTACAATATTAACAATATTATATATGTTAAAAAACTCTACTTTCTCTAACTAGATTTCAAATGAGGTTGCTTCTAAATGAAAATCATGGGGTATAATGCGGACGCTGACAACTAGTTAATTAGGACGAGCAGAAGTGTTTGCCATGTTTGCCTGGCCAAAGTTGAGTCAGCGAGGTTAATGTGAGGACATACACCAGCCCGTTGCTGCCTGGGTCCTGAGTTCAGTGCAGGCTGCCTGCACCAAATGCTGCAGCTGGAGACCAACCAGCTGGCAGCTTTTATTTTATTTATTTATTTTTAAAATATAGTTTTATTGATTTCAGAGAGGAAGGGAGAGGGAGAGAGAGAGAAAAACATCAATGATGAGAGAGAATCATTGATTGGCTGCCTCCTGTACGCCCCCAACTAGGGATCAAGCCCGCAACCCAGGCATCTGCCCTTGACCGGAATCGAACCTGGGACCCTTCAGTCCGCAGTCTGACACTCTATCCACTGAGCCAAACCAGCTAGGGCTGGCTGGCAGCTTTTATTCCAGGTCCACACCTAGTGGTCAGGGCATTTCAAAACAGAAGCACACTGACACTTGGTTTAACTTACTTGAGACTTATTATCTAAGCAGGTAAAAGGGAATAATGCTAACAACAACAATAAAATACCTTCTATTTGTTTAAAACTACTTAATAATTAAAAGGTGATTTTAAATATCAAATAATTTCTAGAGAAAACGAATGAGTGGTTCACTTTGATCTGACTTTTCTAGTTATTTGGCCTCCACTCCTCTGTGAATGGTCAGTGACACACATTGACACACAGTGTAGGTATAAACAGTCACATGTTCAAACCACATGGAGATCCACATAGATTCCTACTTCCTCATATGTGGAAAATTGGCAACCACTAAGGACACCGGAGGCACTGACCTTCTCTCCCATTCTTCACTGGTCAGATTTTCCTCCATAAATAAAAGGATGTGTGGGTTGTCTCGTCCCTGCCCAGGGATGTGGCCCTTCTCCCCGAGGAGAGGCCTTCCCTCCCATGCTTCCCGCATTGCAGTCAGACCAATGCTGTGGTCCCCTTATCCTCAGGAATCTTGAATTTGACAGCCAGGGTCTCTTTTCCTCATTAGGTTAGCTTATTGATCAGGAAATAGTATCCTGCGGCTTTAAGATTCCCCTGCTTCTCAGGTGACCTCATCTCTGGTCTGTCCTGCGACACAAGCAGATATAATGTAAAAACTGCAGGATTGTCAACTCCCTTATTTCTGTCAAAGCATCTTTCTAAGTAGGTTCCTTTCAGGGTCTAACCTCAGTGTCTTAGAATAGTAGCACTTTAAATATGAAGTGCCCCGCTGGTGTTGCTCAGTGGCTGAGGGTCGATCTATGAACCAGGAGGTCATGGTTTAATTCCCAGTCAGGGAACATGCCCAAGTTGGGTTGCGAGCTCCATCTCCAGTGTGGGACATGCAAAAGGCAGCCCATCACTGATTCTCTATCATCATTGATATTTCTATCTCTTTCTCCGTCTCCCTGCCTCTCTGAAATCAATAAAAAATATATTTAAAAACTGAACTTTGTGGCACAGATAAGATTCTGAATAAATGTCCTTAATACACCTATTCTAACATGGTTTATTTTGCCTATTATGATAAAAGTTCTTTCTCATTTGGTAATTTTGGTTGCTTGTTTTTAATATAACATTTAAAATGGAAAGTCTTGCTCTTAAGCATTTGTTATTCTTAATAAAATCATAAACTTTTTGTAAAAGATAGGGAAACATGGACAGTATTGTGTTGGCCACAAGAAGAGTGTTTTATTGTGTCAACATTATAAACAGAATTGCTTGAAATTTTTTAAACATGTAGTTGCATTATTACTTATTTTGATATAACCACTTATTAAACAAGTGTGATTTTCACTGTAATGAAAACATGTTCTTCTTATGCCTTACCTTCTTTCAAAATAATCTCAACGAGGATAATATTTTTCCAACCCTGGGTGAAAACATGGGTAGGTCACAATACTTTTCTGTTCATTTTTAAATAAATCACAGTCCCACGAATCCTTTAAGTCCCCAAATATCCAGTATTTGAACAGAAATTAATAGCGTCCAAAGGTGAGGGTTCTCTTTCTCTCCCCGGTGAAGGCCTGTGGTGGCAGCTGACTGCCTCCAGGAAGGGAGTGAGGAAGGCTTCTGCACCTCAGCTTACAGGCTGTGCCTTAGGCTCTCCCAGGAAGTGGGGGGGCAGGAACAAGGGCATGAGGGGTGTCTTAGCTTCCAGATATTTGAGGCTTTCTGGTGAGAAAGATAGTTATCCCTAACCCCTTCTCTCGGCTTCTTCATAGATTCCTAGTGCTGGACTGCTCCTCCTAAAGTCCTCAAGAAATGAGAAGTGCATTCATTCCTACCCTACCTACTCCCACTGTCACCCATCCTTCAGGGCAGTCCACCAGGCTTGAGCGCACACCACGAAGGGGTTGCTTCTCCGCACCTTCCCAGGTGTGCATCTTGGGCAGGATTTCTCTGGATTGGCAGGGAATTGGGAATGAGACAGTGCCTTGAGGAGTTGTGGGTAGTTCCAAGGCTCACTTTTTATAATGGCTAAACCAAAGATGTGCACTGAACAGATTTTAGGTTTTATAAAGGATATCATCCCTGTGATTCTGAAATGAGATAGTTGGTTGGAGAGTCTTATTAAAGTGTAATGAATACCTTACATTTTGTTTAAAAACTGGTAAATAGTTTTTGTGAGTTCTAAAATTTGGACCAGTTTCATAATATAACACACATCCCTAATATTGAATTATCAAAGTTAAATTAAATTTTGTTTTTCCTGAATTAACATCTTCATCAGAGTTCTGGTACAAACTTCACTAGAGTCTTGGGCAGGCAGAGGGCCTTCTAGAAAGTTGGAGAGTTCTGTAAATGTCTTCAGACACTGAAAACTACAGTTTAATCAGCTTATTCTTGTCATGAGTTCTGAATACAATGGTTTATATTTATGGGGACACCTGAGAAATATAACCTGTGGAACATTTTCATTTTTACCATTAGAAACACCTTAAGAATAAATAGATTGAAAGTCATAGATGAAGTTTAAGAGATAACCCAGTGGAGGGGGGCGGGGGAGTGATGGTTACTTATTTATTTATTTCTGTATGTATTCATCCATTCATTTGTTTATGTCTACATGTCCTGATATCCACATATTTGGAAACATAATTTGACATGCAAGTAGAATACAGTAGATAAATTGAGTTTTAAGCATACATATCAATTTTTTGTCACTGAGCCCTCAGTTTCTTAATGTGCTTATAGTATATTACATCCTTATAATATTTTACTTGAGCTAAACATAAACATTTAAAATTTTTATGATTAATTACATTCAGCTTTGATGAGCTCTAGAGAGTGGAGGAGAGTTCCCATCTAGAGATGGGAGGAGAGTTCACTAAATACCCTCACATACCAAAACCTCTATTTCACTGCAACTAGTGTTCATCGTGAGTTCTCATGTATCCAAACCCGTTCATTTGACACCTGGTTGCAAGAACTTGGTTCCAGGGTTAGCTGAGGATAATGCAATGACGCACAGTTTTCAGCACAGGGCTTGACACAGCGGAATGGTTGCTACAGTGAAAGCATGGCGGTTATGGCTGGAAGAAGCTTCCTGGTTTATCTGTGGAGAAAGGAGGGTTGTGAAAAAATGCAGATGGACAACATGTTGAGCCTAGTCTCTTCCATTTACTTTTGATTCAGTGATCTTGTTTGTTTTGAAGACTAGCAACTAGAGGAAATACGTTGTTTTCTAGAAACAAGAATAATGCTGTTTACATACACGACTAGGACGTCAGGAGGGATTTCTATGTTTGCTCAGTTTTGCTTTGTAGTCAGCAATGATAATGGACTTGCATGAATCAGTTTCCATACTCCCTCTTTCTCTTATGGCACACCTATGACGCGTTGGCAGAATGCCTGACTCGGGTCCGGAGCACAATTTGTGGTCTTTGATCATTGTAAAATCTGGTCCACATGCATTGGGAATCATGATATTGCCTGATCTGGAGGGTGTTTTTTTTAGGTAAAAGTCACATGAAAAGAGAACAGTTACTAACCATGGACAGATGAGTAAGTGGTGCCTGGAGTAAGGAAGTGGCTACAAGGTGGAGGACACAATAGATGAACAGGGACCTCGTGATCTGTAGAGATGGGGACCCTCCGGATATTTGGGAACAGGTGGGAGAAGGAGGTTAAATTGGAATGAGGTTTTCAGGATTTAAATATGAAAGTAATAATTTCTTTCCCTGGGAGCCAGGGGCCATCCTCTCAGGATCCTTTGATCCTTAGATTGAGATTGATTATGGAGAGAGAAAAGAAGGCTATTAAAAAAATATCACTTGTGGAATTTCTCAAACTATTAAACCTTTCCTCTCCAATCCAATATAATGTAGACTTAAATAACACAAGAAAGTATTAAACATATAACAATGAGAAAGATAGGCTGTCTTAGGGAAAGGTTGAAATTATATTCTTTAGAAGTTTTTTTTTTTAAATTTGCATATCAATTCAATGATTTACACCCTGAAATTATTAGTAGAATATTTTTGCAACTTATCCTGTTTCTAAATTCACTTATTTTGATTCTAAGGAAGATCATTTCGTTAGTGAATAACGAAGATCCTAGGTGTCCAGCAAGATTTCCATCAGCACATTTAAAACATGATTTATGTGTTCCCCAACCGTCTGACTGAGGGCATTGCAAAGGATGACAATGGTAACAGTGGGATTCAGCTCCCCAGAGTCTCACAACTAATGACTCACACTCTGAAATGAGAAAAAAGAACAGGTTCAGTAGAAAGTAAACTTAAGGTCCTGTGTACTAGGTGAGCACATTCCACTCCACTCTGACAACATTAAATCTGCACAAATCAGATCGTAGCAAGCCATGTAATATTCATCTTCAGAAAACTTGTACTTTTTCAGTAGGCAAGACTTGCTGTTCTTTCTTAATTAGAGGGAACAAATATTTCATGTAGGGAAAAATCATTATAGCCTTGAAGAATGCTGCAGCTGGTTTAAGAAAGCAACCCTGTGTCAGCGTTTTGCATAATCTGTATTGGTCTAAAGACTCACTGAATGGCGGAGAGGGCTGATCTTCACCTTGATGCTCTGAAATGAAAGGAAAGTGAATTAACTGGGTTAAGTCTGTATGTGGCTTAAGTTTCCATGTGGGAATTGTTCATAGTTTCGTTCTACTGAGTTCAGTATATATACAATTAGTTTTGGATATTTAGTGGTGTGTATGTACATGTTTGTTGACTTTCCAAGGATTTTCAAAGAGAAGAGAATATTTTTATTTATATTGAAGTAATAGCCAAATTTCCTAAGATTTCTATATTTCTGTGTCCATTGATACAATGAGGTAGCATTTAATGTACTTCCAAAACGTTTTAGTGTATCTCAACGTTTTTTAGTTCAAAGTCCAATTGGAGAATCCAATGAATGGCATAAACACACACACACACACACACACACACACACACACACACACACTTTTTAATGTAATTTCTCAGGATTAATAGGTTCCCTTTTCAATTAAAAAAAATCTATGTATATGAGCTATAACAATTTTTCAAGGTCTTGATTTAAAAATTTAAAAAATCCTGAATTAATAACTCCAACATGGTTCATAGTCTCCATATATCTTTTTAAATTTTAGATAAAATTTATATTTTTTAAAAAAAACGTACACTGATGGGGGACATCTGTAATAGTGTCAACAATAAAAATTAAAGTAAAAGATCTACTAAGATATCTCTTACAAGATGAGTAACATAATTTTTAAAACACTGCTCTGACAGTAGGCATGTGAATCTATTTTGTAAGATTATTTTTAGTAGATTAGATTTTTCAGCTATAGCTAAATATTCCTCAAGGATCCTGTCCATTAACAAGAGTGACTTAGTTTAGGGGCCTGAAGTTGGTGCTAAGGAGGGAGCATCTTTTGGTGTATGCAGACAAGCCATTAAAAATATCTCTACTACACTATTCCCACAGATCACCTATAAATACTTTACCTAATCTTATGACAATTTTCACATTCCATCTATGGGTGTTTTTTTTTCTGTGTAGGGGGATTTGTCATTACTTCTGCACCATATCCTGATGTTTTATAAGATGTATTAAGCCTAAAATTCAAATTAGGAGTCTGTGCATATGTGTATGTAGGGGTGTGAATGTGACTGTGCATGTAATTATTTTCTTCTTAAGTTATTTAACATTATATATATATATATATATATATATATATATATATATATATATATATAAAATCTCAGATGCCACCTATGACTTTTAAAAGTACTTGAATGTAGCCATCAATAGTTATAAATGGTCCTTATAAAAGTGTAATTTGTTTTATCTTTTGCAAAGAAGTAAGGTCAGTTTGGGCAGGTTGATGCTTTGAGTTAGAAGTTTGAAGATTAATCTCCTCCAAGTAGGGTAGTCTCTGGGAGCATCCCAGGTGAGGAGAATTGTCCATTACTGGGATTGGATCATCTCAGAGGATTTAATTACTCCCTGCCATGCTTCCTTACAGACAGCTCACTTTTCCTTTTCATACATGTTTGTCATCATTCCCTCCAACAGGAAAGCTTAAAGTGGGCCATGGTCCTCTCCTTCTTGAGTCAGATGTTTAGGAAAGACTTTTTTATTTTAATAGCAACATGATTTTTCAGAATGTTTGCATACCCCTCCCCCCACTCACTATAGAATGGAACTTGCACTGTATAATTATCACCTAGTTCTAGATTTAAGAGTTTCTGCTCTTTGAAACTATCCACATTATTTGACCAGATGATCTGGAGCAATTCTAAAGAGTATGGGGTGGGGCAGGGCTCAGTGACCATTATAAAGCAGAGGAATATTAAAATTAATTTAAATATTATTGCCCAACCGCATGCATCTTTCCCGTAACACTCAAGGAATCACCGTGTGAAAGAGTTTGCAATGCCCCTCAGGTTTTTCAAGCTGAAATAAGTTAAAGAAACTTAATCTAAGTGATAAACTAGGCAAGAATGGAGTAAGAATAAAACATCTAGAGATTAAATGTTTTTTCACTGTTATTTTGGTAATAAAATTAGAGATTAATTTTCCCAAGAAAACATCTGACCATATATCTTTAACTTCACTTGGGGATCCTAAGTAAAATCTCTCTCTCCCTCTCTCTCTCTCAATATATATATTTTATAAATTGGTGTTAAAGTTCAAGAAACATCATAGAGATCATCTGTCCTCATTTAACAGACACAAAACTGGGAACAGTGTGAAGCTTGCTTCTGAAGCAGGGATTGAATTTGTAAATCAGATTAAAAATCAAATATTTAATCTACTTATTAGTTTTAACTTTCTCCCTCAGCACTTTAATGAAATGATTATAAAGATTTAAGCTTGCCCTAGCTGGTTTGGCTCAGTGGATAGAGCGTCGGCCTGCGGACTCGAGGGTCCTGGGTTTGATTCCGGTCAAGAGCAAGTGCCTTGGTTGCAGGCACATCCCCAGTAGGGAGTGTGCAGGAGGCAGCTGATCGATGTTTCTCTCTCATCGATGTTCCTAGCTCTCTATCCCTCTCCCTTTCTCTCTGTAAAAAATCAACAAAATATATTTAAAAAAAAAGATTTAAGCTCTTTAATAGAAATTATAAGTAAGTAAATATTTCTGCAAGAAAGATCACAATGTAAAAATCTAGCCAATCAGCTCATAACTGATTAAGAGTTGGTAAAATATATTTTGTATATTACCTTATTAATGATATGTAAAGTACTTAATTTTAATAAATACATTTGTATTAATATTGCCCAAATATCTTATAAAAATACTAAATCACCTGCTGTGCTGTTGTGAGGAAATGAAAGCAGACTTGTCTATTTTTTTTTTCCATTTAACACATTTTTTTCATTAACTCTTACATTTGGGGGATGGATTTAATATAAAAAAAAAACAGTACAAAGGGGTATAGGCAAGCCACTTACTACTATCTAGAATTTGCACTATTAACATTTGCTACTTTTGCTTCAGATTTTTATTAACATAAAAGAAATAGACTTGTAGCTAAAAACTGAATTTCTTTTTGTTTATCGGCATAGGTTCATACCTCTCCTTTTCACCCTAGAGACAGCAATATCTTCAATTCTGTGTAAACTTTCCACAATTTAGTTGCCTTTTTTTTGTTTGTTTTGGTCTAGATATTGTTTTTCCATAACAGCTATATAACATTGTGAATCATTAAGAATTTTAAAAATATGCTATCACATGGTACATTTTTTGCTGTACTTCTTGTATAACTTCACATGTTTTTGGATATTTAATTATACTGATACCTACAGAGCTAATTCATTCTTTCTAACTGCTGCACTAATTCCTCTGGATGAAAAACCAGAATATTCTCATGTTTCCCTTGTGATGAGCACTGAAGCCTCTTGTATTTTTTTCTCAATTATGAACAGTGTTGTATCATCATACATGGCTCCTGAGATACGTGTTTAAAGTTTCTCTTGGGTATTTATTAAGTGGAATAATTTCAGGGAGAGCATTAATTTTCAGTTTCCTAATTATGAGTGAAGCTGAACATGGCAATACAGGTCATGCACTGCCCTGTGACATTATTTATCATAGACATTATTTTTCTGATACAAGATCATCTTACATTTTTTTCTAAAAATCTTTAGATTTTCAGTACAGCAGATATTTGTTTGTATTTATATGAAGAATTGAGATAATTTTATATTTTAGTCAGATATTTAATTATCCCTACCTCACTTATTAGAAATACTTTTACACCTCCTCCTGATTTTTAATCTATTTGACTGAAACTGTAACAATAATATATTGTTTTAATAAGTAAATTTTTATACGTTCTTATTTTTATTTGTTTTGGATATATATATATATATATATATATATATATATATATGAATTTTATTTTCACTTTGACTGAGCCTATAAAAAATTCTTTTGGGATTTTGACTAAAAATACACTTACAGATTAATATGGGGAGAGTTGGCCATTTTAGGCTGTTGATTTTTCTCCCCCACAAATATCTGCATTTCTATTTATTCCTGTGTTCTTTCATTCTTTAAATAATGTTTGTATTTGTAATCAATTTTTTACACATTTTTATTTAAAATTTTTCTGAGTGCTTGTGCTTTTTCTTGCTATGATGAGTGCTATTTTTCTATTACATTTTAATTTATTTATTAGGATACTCAATCTTGAGTTTCATATGTTGATGTTATATACAGAAACCCTGCTGACTTTTCTTATTAGTTCTAAGAATTTTCCTGTGTAATATCTTACTATTTTATGATCATAATTATTTTTTTCTCTTCGTTTTCTCTGATGTCTCTTATTTGTTCTTCTTATTTAATTGCATTGGCCAGCACTGCCAGTACAATGTTGAAAATTTGTGGTGAGAGTAGATATTCTTGTCTTGTTTCCAAATTGATGTAATGCTTCTGAATATTTGTCATTATGTAATCTGTTTACTTAGAGTTTCAATAGATAATCTCCGTTGAGTATCTTCAATCATGGATGTAAATTTTTATCTAATGTTTTCCCTTTACCTACTAAGGTTATTATAATGATTCTTCCCTTTTCTTTGCTCAGGTGGCAAATTGTATTGATGTAAATTATTTGATGTTGAGTGATTCTTCATTTACAGTGTCAACCCTATTTGGTCATAATGTAGTAGATTTAATTTTCTAGTTTTTATTAAGGGAGTTTGCATTTATTTTCATTAGTGAAATGAGTTCTATTTTTTTTTCTTTTTATATAATCCTTTGCTGTCAGGTTTATATTAAAAAGTAAATTGTATAGATTTTTCTATAATGGTTTGCACTAAATGAAGATGAGATGCTCCTTCAATGTCCAGTGAAACTCTCCTTAAAACCTTTTGGGCGGTAGGCGTGGATTGATTTTGAATATTAATTATTTTAAAGTTTATAAGTCAGTCAGATTACGTTTTTGTCATTTATATTTTCTCGAAAATTGTCCACTTTAAGATTTTAAGTTTATTCATCAAATAAATTAGCTTCATTTTATAATTCTTTAATCTGCTTCTAGCTGTCATTTGACCCCTTTTGCATTCCTGATATTGTTTACTTATCCCTTTGCTCCATTCTCATTGATAAGTCTTTCTTGAAACTTGCTTATAAGGATTTCTTTTTTCAAAAAAAAACCCAAAAAAAACTCATTTTGTTTTGTTGTCATTTCTCATTTTTATGTTTTTATTAATTTCTGCAGTTTTATTATATCCCTGTTTTGACTTTCTTTGAATTTTATTCCTCTGTTTTCTTCTGACTTCCTGAGTGTAGTGTTTGTTTCAGATTTTCTGATGATTTGGTTGACCCTGAGTCTATAAAGAATCTCTTAAGTATCTACTGAATGCATTCCAGACGTTTTCTATGCAGCGAAGCTTCCTTTGTTGTTTAGCTCTAAATATTTTGTTTTTATGTTGTTTCAGAGATGAAATAACAAGCAGCTTGTTAGAAAGATAAATTTGACACACCATGTTTTTCTCTCCTAATCCAAAGTTGGGAGTTTCCCCCCCATTAAATAATGAGATGTCTTTGATTCTTATGAATACAGTATAAGTGACTTCTATTTCTGCATAGACTTATTTAAATCATGGTGAACATTACCATGGCAACCAAACTATACAAGTTAGCAAAATAACTGAGACAAACCTTCTTTCTAAATAATTCTCCTTCTGTTTCATTTCCTTACCAAAACACCCATATGCATGATTTCCTAAAGAGCTAAGAACCTTTTCTCTAAAATCATATATTTGTTTTTCATTATTTTGTGAGATTCATTTTTTTTCAAACAGAAGGATTCAGAATGATAAACAAGATTAGAGATTGACCAAAGCGTTACATATATTATAACACCCAAATGTAATTTTCAATGACCAAATAATAAATACAAAATAATCGTTAAAAATTTACCACACTTTTTATAAAAATTACCATATACTCTGGACACAATAATGATTAAATTTAATTATTGATCATGATAATGTGACAAATTGCTTCAAGAATAATATAGCTTATTGAAGCAATAAATATATATGCTTTTCCCTTAAGCACATGTTTTCAGGTAATGGGATAAAAATAATATTTGTCATATCTATGAGAATATGGCACTTTTAGTATCAAACAGCAGTTGGTATTTCCTTTTTGATAATGACTATTGTGTGATTTGCAAATATTATTTGAGACCCAAATAAATTCAACAAAAAATGTAAGAAATTCAGCGACTTATAAGGCTAATCAAAACCTTCTAGAATTCTACTTTTCTAGTTCTTTTTTGGGTCAGGAGTGCAGAGGGTAAAGCTTGTATATTTTATACAAAGCAAATAATTCATTGCATTGCTAGCCATGCCTGCTTTCTTGTTTCATTTCTAACTGGGGAAATGCATTTGGCCTCTCTTCAACCCCCTGATAACCTGTCCTGCTCAATAGAGTTAACCAAATCTGTATTTATTATGCTCCTCTGTGCCTGTCATTTGGGCATAGTGGCAGTTCTGCCAGAATAAATAATGCTGCAGTGCCATTCAGAAATGAGAACAGAATGTCCCATTCTGGCTCTTGGTGACCCTGTCTCTCCCTGAAGACAACACCAGGAAGGAAATGTCAGTACCACAATTTAAATACTATTCGCCTTTTTCCAATATAATTTTCTAAATGAGAAGGATGAGCTTTTCAACTAAAGGACATTTTTTAGTTTTTGTCGGCTCTATGCTTTTAACTTTCCTATCTTTACATACTATCTTATTGAAAGTACATTTTCCAAGCCTGGCTTCTTTATGTGTGCTGATGCAATAGGTGGTGGAGGTGTAATTATTGTGCTTATCATTTGTTGGATATTACCTAGACATTAGTTAGGCTTTGTGCTGGGGATCATCACATTTAATATTGACATTAGCTATGTGGTAGGTCTTATTGTCTCCCTTTCTCAGATAAAGAAACTGGATTTCAGAGAGTTTAAGTAAGTGGTCCAAGTCACACATCCACAAAGTGATGGACTTGATGCATAAACCCCAGAAGGTCAGACTTAATACCTGAGTTTTTCCCAAAAACCTTCTAACCTTGAAGGCTGTCAGAAGAGCAATACAAAAATCATGGTTTTAAAACTAAATTTTAAAAAATTAACTTTTTGAACTATAGATTATTTCTTTATTTCCACTGAAATTATTATTTAAAATATCTATGTATAGGCATGCCCCAAAGGGCAAAACTGTTCTCTCTTCCTGGTACCTGGGCTCCTAGCATCCTGCAAAGTACTTTGCAAAACTAGTTGTAAGTGCATATTCATGGAAAAAGTGAATGAACTAACAAATGATTCGTTAAAAGCCATTCTTAGAAGAGACATTGGTGGGTTGCAAAAATAATCCCACTTGTTTATTCTTCTCTAGATCCAAGTTCTATGCAATATAACTTTGATACTTCTCTTATCAAGAAGTCAAGTCTAATTTCTCTCCATTTGAGCTGCCCTTGTGACTTGTTCTAGCCCAGAGAATATAGCAAACCTGAGACTGTGCCAATTCCGAGCCCTTGCTGTAATCTGTTTTCTCCGATCCCTGTCATTGCCGTGTGCATAAGCCCAGGCTTGCTTGCAGAAGATGAGAGACACTTTGTTAGCCAGCCAACTCCGGGCATTTGGGTGAGGTCATCCTAGACTTGCCACCCTAGCCAGGCCACCCAAATTGACAAAAGGACCTACAGACCATAATACATACTTGTTGTTTTTAGCCACTGTGTTTTGGGGTGGTTGGTTATCCAGCAACATATACTTGCTACAAGTCACTGATTACTTTAAATGTCATAGCTCCTACTTTGAACCATAAATTGTGAGTATGTACATTTGAAGGTGATTGCTGGAAGGCGAGCTCTTCATTTCAGAGATGATCTGAGAGATGCTGAGATGAACCCCCTTCTTAGTGTTTTCAAATCCTGTTCCATTGTCTTCTTGGCAGCAAACTCCCCAGCCTTTGGGTGATGAAGTATAGTGGTGAGGTTTCACTATATATTTTAATTGACAGATTGAAATAGGCTTGCCTTTCCATTTCCAAAGCAATTATTTTGAGTTCTTCCTCAACACCCGCCCCCCTCCATTGCCAAAAATTGACCCAACTGCCTATAACAGTCTTACTGCACCAATCTAACATGAAGAAGAGCCTGGCCAGCATGGCTCAGTGGTTGACTGTCGACCTATAAACCAGGTCATGGTTCAATTCTGGGTCCGGGCACATGCCTGGGTTGTGGGCTTGATTCACAGTGTGGGACATGCAGGAGGCAACCAATAAATGATTTTCTCTCATAATTGATGTACCTATCTCCCTCTCCCTCTACTTCCTCTCTGAAATAAAAAAAAAATATTTTTTTTTTAAAAGAAGAGGCAAAATAAGATTAATCAATCCAGGCAAGTCTTCATCACCAGGAAGAACTAGTTGTTCTAGGAATTCTCCTAAATGTCCACTGAGTTAAATGGCCCATTCTTAAGGCTCAGCCAGCAGCCCACAACATTCTCACCATGCTTTATCACAGAAATGCTCCCTCTGCAAATCAGCCTCATGAACTTATACCATAATGGGTGAAACCTAAAGTGGCCCTCTGTGACCTAAATTATGCTAGAATTTGTCAAATTCAATGGATCCTTAAGTCTTAGAACTGTTACTACCACTATTAGTGGGTGAATTTTAATGGTTACAGATCAGATCACACCTGTAAATTCTCGTAATCATGACCTGGTTAGCTCACTGCTCTTAGTGGCTCTACCCTAACAAATCCAAGCCCCAGCAAAATGCTAGACTCCATTGAAAGTCTAGACTTCTGCCTGGGATGCACCCACTGAACATAAGCATTTTCCATGGCCAGCTATCTCTGCCTATAAGTGCCTAGTAAGCTTTCACTCACAGGGGAACTCCCTCTCCAGGAATTCGTAATCACAGCTAAACATCAGAAAAAAAAATTGCAAATGAGGTGCTTTGTTGGCCTCCTGAGAACTACTCCCACCAAACCTACTTGGATTATCCACCCCTGTTGGGATCCTGGCTTTACTCTGCCTTCCAAACCAGACCTGCCAGACCCACACCTGTTGAGTTTTCCTACATTTTATCCTGAATATTCCTCAACTGACCTTGGTTGTATACCACTACTCAAAAAAACAAAACAAAACATGAACTACAAATACACCTTCAGAGTTCACTTTCCTTTAAATCTTCTCCTCTCCTTGATGTGTGTGGATCCTTTCAGGGATCTCTCAAATACACCAGGTCAACCTGGCCCAAGTCCTGAATCCTGTGGCTGGGCTTTGTTTGAGGTCATCTAGCATGGACACAGACCCACAGGAAAGGAGGGGGCATCTTCTGGACATAAGTCTGAACTAACCATTTCCTTGACGTACACTACACAATTCCTGCTTCTTCATACAGGTTTTTATTTTGATAGTTGTTGATTTACTAAAGGTAGTCCAAACGCAATGATACAGGCTCCTAATTTAGAGGCATTCTATATAGTAAAAGTCTAATATGCTAAGTGTCCGGTCGTCCAGTAGGCCATTCAACCAATCAAAGTGTAATATGCTAGTAACATGCTAAGGCTGCTCAACCTCTCCCTATGACATGCACTGACCACCAGGGGGCAGACAGTCAACCAGTTGACCAGTTGCTATGATATGCACTGATCACCAGGGGAGTGTGCCTAAGCCATCAGTCAGACATCCCCCGAGGGCTCCCAGACTGCGAGAGGGTGCAGGCTGGGCTGAAGGACCCCCCCTTAAGTGCATGAATTTCGTGCACCGGGCTTCTAGTGTAGATATAACACTACTTGTCACTGTATGGCATATGGAATGATATAGTTGGTCACTGACTTTGTGACTGCAAGGATAAACCACAAAAAACCTACAGCTGTGTTGATTTCATGCTATGGTTGTCATTTTGTTTTGCTTTTCCCAAAAACTCTCAGGCATTGTGTGCGCCTGAAGGAAATACATCACCTCTCCTTATACCAGCATGCATCAACAATGGGGAACCTCCCTCTAGTTTCTCCCTGACTCAGTTAGCCAGATAATTTATGGAACACAATAACTTACTTCTCTTTATTTTTGTTGGGGGAACTATAGTCACTAGTCTGAAAGCATTCCCAAGAAATGCAACTCTGCTTTCAAAGAGCAGTAGGTAGTTGCCAAAAGAGTCAGCAGACATAGGAAGAGGATAGATATAAATCTCCAACACAAATGAAAATGGTAATGGGATAAATAACTGTCATAATTATATTCAACTGCTTGAAGAATGTATTTCTATCTCTTCCTTGACCTCTGGGCCAGTCTAACATCTTGTTGGTAATTGTCTTCCCTACTGATGTATTTATATTAATAAATGGGGCTTGAACCTCTCATATTAATTAGCCAAGGTCAACTGTAAGAAGGGTCACTATTCTAACATCATGTTAGATTTGACAGTACCAACATGAACATGCATTTCAGTGCTTCTTATTTAACAAATATTCAACTACTAATCTCTCTATCCCTTTGCATAGTCATGATCCTAGTGAGCATATGTTTTTTTTATTGTTTTATTGAGGTATAACATAGGTAAAGTGCACATATTCTGCACACATTTCAATGGATTTTACATATGCGTGACCATGTAACCTCCACATAGACTGAGAAGTAGAATCTACCTAGCATTCCAGAAGGCTTCGTGCACTGTTTAATGCCTGGCTTATTTTGCTCTATGTTATGTATGTGAGATGCATCTACAATGCTGAGTGTAGTGGTAGTTCATTCTTATTCTATTCTTGAGCAGTGTCCCTTTGTAAAAACATGTATGGACCTACCACTATTATTTATTCTACTGTTGATGGACACTTGGGTTGTCTCCAGGTTTTGAATGTATAAATAAAGCAGCCATGAATATTCTTGGGCATGTGTTATAGTGGACACACGCACTCATTCCCCTGGATCCATGCCCAGGAGTGGGATTTCTGGGTCATTCAGCAGGCATGTGATTTAGCATTCGTAGTGAATTCACACCATGTTCCAAATTACAAATTTCAGCTGCCACCAGCCATGTATGAGGGGTTCCAATTACTCCACACCCAATATATACACTTTGTATCTGGATCCTTTTTATTGTAATAACCATCCACACTTCTCTCTATTCTTCATAACTGTCATCCCTTTTTATAACAGCATAATACTTAGTGGAGCAGTGATCTAATAATTTACTTAAGTAGTCTGCTATTGTTCTGAAATGAGGGTTGTTTTAGACTAGGGATGCAAGAGTGGATATACACTAAATATTATTTATAGTTTTAAAAGAGTAAATTGTATGGTAGTTTGATCTCTGTTTCTGGATATATCTATCTATATATATATATAGATATATAGATATAGATATATAGATATATAGATATATAGATATATAGATATAGATACACACACACACACACACACACACACACACACACCCCAGATGTACTGGTTAATAATGCAGATTTCTTTCAATAGATGGAGTTACATATATGTTGATATATATGCAATTTGATATGTATGCTATTTTGTTGTATTGACAACAAGCTTCAAAACTTCATATGTCAAATTTGCTAAAGGTGTTAACATCATAGATATTTTTACACTTAAAAATGTCCAGTTTTGTGCCAAAAAAAAGAGCATTTGCAGGAAGTTATAATTCCTTACTTGATTTTGAAAAAAAGTACTGCTGAAAGCTTCGGGAAGCTTATGGTGAACATGCTCCTTCTCAAGATACGTGTGAACGCTGGTTTAAATGCGTTAAAAGTGATGATTTCAATGTGAAAGACAAAGAACGTCCAGGTCAACCAAAAAAGTTTGAAGACCAACAATTACAATCATTATTGGATGAAGATGCGTGTCAAACTCAAAAACAACTTGCAGAAAAATTAAACTTTGCTCAGCAAACAATTTCCGATCATTTACAAGCAATGGGAAAGATTTTAAAAGAAGGAAATGGGTGCCACATCAACTGAACGAAAGACAAATGGAAAACCGAAAAGTCATCAGTAAAATGTTGCTTCAATGGCATGAAAGAAAGTATTTTTTGCATCGAAGTGTGATTGGTGATGGAAAGTGGATTTATTTTGAGAATCTCAAATGCACAAAATCATGGGTTGATCCAGGTCAACCATCAACATCGACTGCAAGGCCAAATCGCTTCAGAAAGAAGACAATTCTCTGTATTTGGTGGGATCAGAAAGGTGTGGTGTATTAAGAGCTTCTAAAACCAGATGAAACTGTTAATACTGATCGCTACCGACAACAAATGTACAATTTGAACCACACTTTGATCGTAAAATGACCAGAATGTGCCAGAAGACATGGTAAGTAATTTTGCTTCAAGATGACGCACCATCACACACTTCAAAACCAGTTAAAGACACTTTAAAAGATCTTTTCTGGGAAGTATTAACCCACCCGCTGTATTCACCAGACCTTGCTCCTTCAGATTACCACTTGTTCCGATAGATGGCACACGCACTTTCTGAGCAGCACTTCAAAACATACAAAGAAGTAGAAAATTGGGTCTCTGAATGGTTTGCCTCAAACAAAAAATGTTTTATTGGGACAGTATCCACAAATTACCTGAACGATGGGGGGAAATGTGTAGCTAGTGATGGACATTACTTTAAATAAAGCACTTTTGATGTTCCTCTTGAAATTATCGTGTTTTCTTTGATTACAAAATCCACTATTATTAACTAGTACACCTAGTGTATATTTAGTAGAGCTTATAATAAATAAGGACATATGTTTATTAAATGTATTAATGCTTTTCAGCTATGCTAGCTTTCACTGATAAGAATGGCTTAAGTGATCTTTGTACTCTTGTTCTTGGAGAGAGTTCCCTTCCTGGTTTATCTTTTGTAGGTCGGAATTAGACTTGTTCATAGGACCAGCAATTGGAAGCAGCTTTATGTGGTCTTCATAGGGCTTACATATAGAGGAGCTCATGTTAGACAGCCTGAGTTCACATCCTGGCTCCCTCTAATGCTAATGTGCCCTTGGATAACTTAAATATTCACTCTATCTCAGTATTCTCCTCTGTAAAATGGGGTGTCACTGTACTTATCTCCTAGGGCAGTTTTTAAGGCTCAATGAGGTAAGATATTTTTAATGCTCATACAGTGCTTGGTACACATTAGCTCTAGTGTCCATCCACATCTCAGGATTTTCTCATATATCCAGGTTAATTACCTGTACATTTCATCTCAAGGGCTTTCCAAATTTTACTTACTAACTTCTTCTTTTAGTGCATAATAAGTACAAGGAAAGCCCGTGTCTAGGAATGATGTTGGTATGCGGAGTACCACAAAGGATAGAAAGAGGCAGACAGCTGCTTTGGTCAACACTTCCACCCCCATCACCCAGCTTCTAGATCAGCTTGTCAGCAAGTGCAGTCTCTTTCCTTTCTTTCATACATGTGTTCAGAAAATTATATGCCACAGGTACTTTCTTCAATCAAAGAATAAAAGAGATTAACTCCAAAAGTATGCAGTTCTGTAGTGACACCTCTCCACCCCGAGTTCCTCCCATAGGCTAGAGAAAACCCTGGGAGAGCTGCTGTAGAATGGGCAGAATTAGCCTCCACGGTGAATGTGTTTTGTTAATGAAAAATATAACATATTAATTAAATTCTTCAGCATATTTGTAGCAGTTAGTAAATGCCATAGCATAGCCCAACATCCCCAAGGACTTTGCACCACTAACCTCTGTGTAACTTCTCTGATCCCCAGGGTAGTGTGTCTGAATAGCCAGGTTGCTCAAGCCTGGAATGCTTTCATATTTCATTCTGACCCTGTCTGGGGTCCGACAGGTCACTGATCAGTTGAAGAGGCTGATTCAACTCTAGCTCAATCTCAGATCTTTATGCAAAGCAGGATCCAGCTATTTCCTAACATGACAACAAATTTAGGTAACTCTCTAATTCCATTGCCTAGGCCAGTGATGGCGAACCTTTTGAGCTTGGCCTGTCAGCATTTTGAAAAACCCTAACTTAACTCTGGTGCTGTGTCACATATAGAAATTTTTTGATATTTGCAACCATAATAAAACAAAGATTTATATTTTTGATATTTATTTTATATATTTAAATGCCATTTAACAAAGAAAAATCAACTAAAAAAATGAGTTCGATTGTCACCTCTGACACGCGTGTCATAGGTTCGCCATCACTGGCCTAGGATGATCGCACTTAAAATCTGACTTGCCCATACCACCAGATCTCTCCGCCCAAATAAAACGAGCTCATCCATGATTTAAGGTGCATATTCTATTTAATTCAGAACTCACCCCTTCCCGTATTCACGCATGGAAAACAACAACAAAACCAGAAAGATGCCTTGGCACTTAATATTTTTTGTCTGATATAAAAGGTGTTGTACTTTATTAATAAGTTAATGCAAGTGAGACAATTCTGTTAACCATCAGGAATGCCCTCAGGAGAATTCTAAAGAAGAATTTGAACTAAAACAGACCATCACATTAATATGTTAATTTTGCCTATAGGATTGAATCCTGGTTGATCAGATGACCTCTGCTCCTCCTTGCTAGAAATTGGATGTTGAGTTAAATGCCTGTGTAATATGAGTCAAGATATCAATAAGAGAAATGACAGTAATGCTGACTGCTACATAGTATGGGCACTTTGCTGGCTGCAAATTCTTGTCACCCTCCTGCCAAGGTTGCTATTACAAAAACAGACACATATTTCATTCAATCATAAATGATGAAATAGATTTTTGAAAAAAATGAACACATTATGTCTGTCAGTAGTTGCAAAAGTAACCCTTAGAATGCATTAAACCAGCATTTAATTTTTCTCCTGAAAATGATCTTTCCTTCCTTACCTTCATTTTTTTTTTATAATGGCATTTAATTTTGTAACTAAATGTAATTTAGAATGCAGTATCTATGAAAACTGAAAAAAAATCATTAAAAAGGAGTGCTCTTTAAATCAAATGTATGCTAGTCTCAATTACTAATAACTTACTTCCCCCGATCTGAACCAGAATCTTTTAACATATTTTTCTCACTCACATACCTGCGTGGCCTCAGCATCCTTCCTCTGCTTGTCAACAGGAAGTCTTGTCCTTATGAGAAGGAGAAGGGCGTATGTAGTGACATTGTGTCACCAGTAGCTCTTGCCCTTTCCTCTAACTCCTATCAACATTATGTGCTGTAACTATAGGGCCACTGCTGCCAAGGACAGCTGGGAACCAGACAGGGAAGTCACACATGAAATCGTGACAGAAGTTGGCTGAAAGCATCATACTAGGACCAGCATTAGGACGCACCCCTGCTTCTTTCTCTTCTGATCTCAGGGTCCCTGTTGCACCTGCCATCACTGGGCAAGCAGACACCTTCTGTGCTACACTCTTCTCTCTCTCTCCTTAAGGGCATTGTTGTCCTTTCCTCCACCATTTCACAGAATACCCAACATGCATTTAATCATATATATTTTTAAGTAAAGTTAATGATAAAGAGTATTATAATACCCAATATAGAACATTTAAAATTTTAAGATATCAGCTCTAGGTGTACTGTTTAAGACATTTACTGTTAACTTTTTCTGTGTTAATAATTTACTTTTTTAACATGGTTGAAATTATACTATAAGTTATTGTAAATATACAAAAGGTATAAATTTTGTTCCAGTGGTTAGTTTTTAGCTTATTGTTCAAGAACATTTACCATGCATTTACAGTGTCCTTATAAACATCAATTGAATATTTACTGCTTATAAAAATAATATTGTTTCACTATAGAAATCTTAGACAGTTCAGAATGGTAAAAAGTAATAAATAAAACCATCTCTATTTCTTCTTCTCAGCCTCATTGTATGTTTTTCTAGATCTTCTGGAGATATAACTGGGTTATTCTTTATACAGAGCTTATTTGTTGCTTTCTATTAACTTGAGAGTTTTACTAAATTAATTCATCATAGGATGCATGCCATCTAGTTAATTGTGTCTTTAATATAGGATATTTATTATTCCTTTTTTGTTTTTGCTGCTGTAATTAAGATAACAATGAACATTCTTGTTCATAGTACTTAATTTACAATTCTGGTAATTGTGTTAGTATATGTTCCTATATATGAAAGTATTGGTTCAAATGAAATGAACATTTCAAAATTTTTACCACATAACTTAATTGTTTTTTAAGAAGGCTTTACCAATTTAAACTCCTAACAAAAGTGTATGAGACTTTATCATCCTAAGTTTTAAAATATTATTTACTTCGCAATTTTAATGAGATTGACCTTTTTTATATGCTTGTTAGCCATTTATAATCCTTCTATTAGCCACTCTCTTCATTTTTATAGCAAGTTTAAACAACTGATTTTTCAAAAAACAATTTCCAGTTATTGGAGGTATCATGTATGTTAGCTATTATCTTAGAACTTTATTTGCATCTCCTCTAATTGTAACAACAATCTAGATAGACACATATTACTGGTTATCTTAGTTTTATAGATGATAAAACTGCAGCTCAGAAAATTTAAGTAACTTGCCAAAGTTATCTAACTAAAAAGTGTTTGAACTAGGATTCCTACCCAAAACAAAACAACACCCAAGCCTGACAAGCTTCATTACTAAGCTCCTGCAAGAGAAACAGTGCAGCTCATAACATGGAAAATACACACACACACACACACACACACACCCCAAAACAGAGCAACACATCAGCCCAAGCCTCCGCATCACTGTTACCACTGAGCGGACATCACTCCCAGCCTAGCTCCATGTACATTCTAAAGAGGGTAGGATGGAAAGAAGCATGCATGGAGATTATGTCTGACTGCACACATGTGTCAATAGATTGAGAAAAATATCTGTGAGAATGAATGACACAATGCATTTTAAAATAATACCTCTAATAGAATTTCATTTTATACTATTTATGCTGCAAATTTTTTTGTGTGTGTTTGTATAATCATACTTTTAAACATTTTCCTTTGGTTTTTCCCAGAATTGAAAGCAAAACAAAATCATATTTCTTTGTTGTTGTTGTTTTTTTGTACATTTATAGTTTCTTGTTCTAACATTTAACTCTCTAACCATGTACAATTTATTTGGGCACACAGGGTGAGGTTTAGTTTCTTCTAAAAAACTAAATGCATTACCTAGAGGCATCCATTGAATGACTCTTCCTTCCCCCACTGCTGTATATTCTTTGTCATGTGAAGTCCATATTAAGGACTTTTAAAATGCTTTCCCTTCTGCATCTGAAGCTCATCTTTGTACCATTGACAACAAATCATCTTAGCAGTAGGATATCACATAATCAATACTCTACCTTATTTTTCTTTTTTTTAAAAAAAGGTCATTTAAGTGACATAGACCCTAAAGCAGCGGTTCTCAACCTGTGGGTCGCGAACAATGAAAATACATCCTGCATATCAGATATTTACATTACGATTCATAACAGTAGCAAAATTATAGTTATGAAGTAGCAACGAAAATAATTTTATGGTTGGGGGTCACCACAACATGAGGAACTGTATTAAAGGGTTGTGGCATTAGGCAGGTTGAGAACCACTTTCAGAAAGGATTATGATTATGTTCTGATTGTGAAAACAAAATCCAGATACAAATGAGTCCATTGCCAATGTGCTTCTGTAGTTTGGACAAATCGAGTGGAGAGAAAACCACCAAAGTCTGCATGAGCAAGGATGGTGGTATTGAATGATAGTCACCATGATGATGACGAGATAGCACACCCACTGGCAGAAAAGGAGGAGAACAGGGGCCCCAATGCTCTGGACCAGCGATGTGGAAGGGGTGGGGGTGTGCCCTCCTGGCCACCAGCATTCCAGAATCATCATCCATCATGGAGGGCTTTCTTTGCAAGGAGAATCCTCATGCACATTCCTTCGTGCTGCCACCACACTGCTCACAGAAGCCAGGTTGTCAGGGCTGCTGTCACCAACCAGGTTTTCTTCCTTCTTTCCTCACTCTCTACGAGGGTTCCAACATCTGTGATTTTAACCGTCCAAGACTGTGGCAAATTCCAGTGTAGTTTACATTGGCAAGGAAAAAGTACCACAAGGTACTTGGTTGATTTCTTTCAATTTTACAACCAAGTTGCATGTTCTTTCTTCTTCTTTATTCGTAAAAATTCCTTTAGGAAGATCATAATATGAATTTTGAAGAGGCTGAATTTAATCTATCAAAGAATAAGCATGTGGCTTATCATTTACCTCATATTGTACCTATGTGTGATGAAGAAATTGCTTGATTCCTGCTTGTGTAACCTAACAAGATAAAGTATTAGCAGATGAGAGCCATTTAGCAGGTGGGCACAAATACCTTTAGAGAAAGGAAATCTAGAAAAGACACAGGACTGTTTCAGAAAAGCAAATATTAAGCCACCCCATGTATTTTTATATTTTAAACTTAGAAATCAATTTCTTTTAATGTTCTCTGTTTGAATCAAGGCATTAAAATAGCACTTTCCCCTCTAATTTTCAGAGTTTTTCATCGAACTCTTCGGTAATTATTTGCATGCTGGTACTTCAAATTAGCAGGGTTATGCTAAGTGGCCAGATTTCTCTGTTCTGAAGTGGCAAGGGGCAGGGGGTCCTGTAAGAGCTTGAAGGATGCCTACTCACTGTTTCATTGCTCATTTCAGCATGCAGACTTTGCATATCGGAATATTGGACATCTTTGGTTTTGAAGAATTTCAAAAGAATGAATTTGAACAAGTAAGTGTTTGTTTTTGGAATTTGATAAACTTTATAATGTTTTCCCCCTCTAATCAGTTGGCTGTTTTTAATTCATTAGAGACTATTTGCATAATTGCTTTCAAATACATAATTAAAAGAAGTACTTTGCCATTCTGTTTTAAAATTAATGTCCCTGCTTTGTTGACAGTTTATGGTTTTTTGTGTGATCTTGTAAGCAACTGGCATAATCGTATTTTTGAAACAGAGGCACTTGTTTTGAAAGACAATGCTTGATGAAGCGCTGAGTTGTGCTTATGCTGTTTCAAGTAGGTCAGAGAGACAGACGGAGGGCATCTGTATTTGAAATCAGGGCAAAGATCTTCAGAAAGCTTGGCCAAAAAATCAGAATGGAAATACTCTCTTATGCTAAATGCTGTTATTTGTAGGTTCATCTTTACGTGACATGCATACATATGACTATGTCAAACTCATGGAAATAGATTAAAGAGGCATTGATTATTTTTAATACATTTACAATTTAGGGCACCTTGAAAGGCACTAATTTGTTTATGTATCTTAATAGTACTGGATAAATAGTTTGATCAAGTTAAATATATCTAAAAATTAAGTGTTAAAGAAGAGAGTAGAAATAGAATTTACCTTACCAGGCAGAGTAAGGAAAATAAACCTGAAAAAAGATACAAGTGGAAAGGTAGAAAACCAAGCTGTACACGAAGAATTACAACTCCCCAGTGTTTAGGGATAACTGCTAATAATTGCATAACATGTGCAGCTGTCCTTTAAACTAGATGATGGGGTGGTAAAGGACACTGGACAAGGAATTAAATAGAGTGAGTCTGAAACCTCGTTCTGTGACTTCTATTAGCAAAGCTTCTGGGCCGAGATGAAGGGTCTATAATGAGCTTGGATTTCGTATTCTGTAAAATTAGAATTCTTCTAGATTTACACAATTGTGAGATTAAACAAGATTACTGTTTTAGAGATCCTGATGTTTTCTGGCTCACTGTACCTGTTCAAGAAATGGTGGATAGCAATCCTTACTGTTGTAAATGGGAACACCGGAAAAACTTTTAAAATTCAGCTATATTTTTTTTTTCCTTAAAAAGATGATACAGCATCCTGTGAGTACATCCTAAATCATACTTACTTACTTAATCCAGAGTGAGTCATCATGAATCATGTTTTTTAGAAAACATTCCAAAAAACCTAGAATGAAATAAGCTGAAGACCATAGATATTTTTCTCTTTTCATACTTTTGTATCCATGGATTCATAGAAAAAAGAGGACTTCATGGTTGTGCTTATTTGTTGCTTTTAATAAGAAAAACGGTGATGAAAATAAGGAAGAGAGCAGTTGAAAGCATGATCAGTTAATGCCAATATGTGATGTACTTCTCAGTGAAGTGTTTGAATGGTAACTGGCAGCCATATCGATTCCTCACATTTAAACCTTAGAAAACTTACACACTTTCATGTCTGTGATGAGACTCTGGATTCTCCATCACATGCTAACATGTAGAAGTCACAGGTGAAATGCTGTTAAGGCCTCTACTTGGAGCCATGCTCTCAGCACCCTGCTTTACACCCCAACACAGTCATCTATCAAGACTGTGCTGGTAACTGATATTTACAAAACATTTATGTTATTTTCTTATTAAACATCTCATTTCATGATAATTACGTATATCCTGAATTATTCGTTCATTCTGGTAAATATTTGAATAATATGTTTTAGAATAGATTCACAACCTGAGATTTTTATATAACAAGGAATGACATTTTTTCCCAAATCCTAAAAATGAATCTCTATTAAAAAGCAAAAGGTAGTTTTAGACATTTATGGATAAAATTGAAAGACCAATTCTTAGACAAATTAATATTTTTAAAATGTAGATACCTTTTCTTAGCAGGTGTGCTTTGCTATTGTACACAATAGTAACTAGAAGCCATTTAGAAGTATAAAATCGTTTTCTTAGTGATGAATCCCAAGTCATTTACAGTGGACTTAGTAAATTCCTAAATTTGCCTGGAAACTTTTTAAAGGCCATTGATTTGAATGATACATTCTAGTTTCTTGAGTTGCTAATAGATTGTGAACTTTCTTATTTTTTTATTCCATTGGAAACTTTCAAAGAAATTCTTAATAAACCGATATTATATTCAGACTCAAGCCCAGACAAATATTATTGCCTTTGTGTTTAGTTTTATTCAGTTTTAAGCTTTTGACCCATCTCTGAGATGTTCATTGGGATGTCAACTTCTACAGGGTTGAAGTTGTATTTGATGCAGCATTTTGTATATACTAGAAGTTTAACAACTGTGTTCTAAATTGAAATTTTACATATAAACTCATGAAAAATATCTTCACAGTGTATTTCCTAGTTGTTCTCCTTGCTGAAGAATAAATGTATGTAGTTCTTGACAAGTGTTCCTCCATAAGAAACTTAACAGATGTTTAGAAAAGGGACAAATTGGAGGAGATATAATAAGCATATTAAACCATCAGCTTCTCCAACCTTGGTACCCTCAAGTAGCTCTAAAACAATGGTTTCCAACCTTTTTTGGCCACACCCCACCTAAGCATCTCTAAAATCCTGATGCCCCCCTGTGACATGTAATTCTTATTATTCAAAAAGTGAGCTCCTATTCATGTGGAGGAAGCCTAAAAGGCCATTAACTTGGTCTAAACAAGCTTTCAAAGAACATGGCATCCATGGAAGAGAAAAATAAAAGAACAAAAGGCCAGTTGAAGTACTGAGGAAGAAATCACTAAGAAAATTGTTAAAAAATAATAATATGAAGTAATATCACAGAATAGCAAATAAAGTTTCAAAACATATGATAGAGAACTAAAATCCATAAATATGTCACAATATGTATTTACATACTATATACAAGGCCCCTAGAACCATGAGGAATGAAAAATATTCACTGTTAATAACTCATCTTGAATTGCCCCCCTTAAAAGTCAAATTGCCCCCTTATGGTATGTGCCCCATGTTGGGAACCACTGCTCTAAAAGATTAGATGAATGGCTGTGATCCTTTAGATAATAATTTGTTTCAGCTCATAGGAAGTATTAATCCCATTTTCTTTGACTCTTAATAAATAACTTTTACTTTGAGCTATTTCATACATTATAATAAACACCCTATTTAGAGTAACAAACACCATATCTGTCATCATTACTCTGATGATTCAGTGGAGAAGGGCATGCTAAAAATTGAGTCCTGAAGTACCTAAGTACCTATGGAGAGGCTCTGCATTTATTACCTTGATTAAGTAATTACATTATTATCAGCTTACTTCCTGTTAGGTAATATAAACTTTATAAACTCTCTTTTATTATGTGAAGTTGATCTCTAGCACTGTAAGGATATCTCCTAAGCCATTCAAAGGAAAGCCTCTCCAGTTGACTCTTCAGCATTATGCAGTGAATTCCAGTTTATAATGCTTGATAAGTACAAAGATGATAAAAAAGGGTACCTTCTTACACATTGCAATGCCACTGTTGTTAGAAAAGAGAAAGCAATTCAAGGCAAAAAGTAGAAAGGTATGGTAAAAATATTTCTACTTCCAGAGATGATTATACATTAAGAAAACGAATGAACGAAAACAATGAGAGAACTTGTTAAAGTTGTAAAATCTGCATGTAAAACCAATGACTTTTATATATTTTTAAAACACCTTTTCAGAAGACAGATGGAAGAAAACATTGTTAAAAATGAGTAAACAGCCTGAAGTGAGAGAATCTGTAAAATGCTCTGGAAAGTCACATAATTACACTTAAACAAATGGAAAGATATACTGCATTTTTAGAGAGAAAGGGTTAATATTATAAAGATGCTGATTCTCTCTAGATTAATTTATAAATATAACTTGATGCAGTCCCACTACAAATAAATGAAGAACGGATGACAGAATCAGAGCCATTCAATTTTGCAGCTCCTACTAAGTAATGAAGCTAAGCAATGAGTATCAATCATTACTAACATTACCAAAAGAGTGACAACAAACACAAGATATATGTCAAGTGTTCTTGCCAAAAAGGAAAGCAAAGGTAGGAAGGAAGGAAGGAAGGAAGGAAGGAAGGAAGGAAGGAAGGAAGGAAGGAAGGGAGGAAGGAAGGAAGGAAAAAAGGAGACATTCTGAATATAATGAAGTTTTGTGAGCTAACTACTAATTAACAGGAACAGAGGACAGCATAACATGTTAAAACTAGGGAGTGCACGCTGCAAAATCCAGAATGTGGGACACTGTGCAGGACAAATAGCATAACTTCTTCAACATATAAAATACAAGAGTAAAAATGTAAAAGCAGAAGAGTGACCTATAGATTGAAAGAGATATAAGAGATACACAAGCCAGTTAATTATTTGTACATTAGGTAGATCCTGATTTGTTTAAGTATAAAAAAATATGAGCTATGGATGTAATTTGAAATCCAGATATTTGAGAAATTAAGAAATTAATGCTGATAGAAATAGTGTGTGATAAAGGAAATATGGATGTATTTTTAAGTTCTTATATCTTAGAGAATCATACCAAAACATTTTCCAGTTAAATGACACAATGTCTGAGAATTACTTTAAATGAGACTAGTTTTGTGGGTATTAGGGGAATGGATAAAGCAAAAATTAGCATTGAGTTGGTAATTGTTGATGATTGTTGAAGATGATTGATGGTAAAAGGAAGTCCATTACATTATCCTCTTCACTGTTTAATATTCTCCATAACATACTATTTTAAATAAATATAAATGACTTTCTCCAAATAAGGATGGAGAAAGAATAGAAAGGTTCTACAATCATAGGAAATTCAAAGAAGGCAAAATAAACTATAGAATCTTACAAATGAAACTGATCAGAAGAGATATTGTCCTTCACTTGAGGGAAAAACATAAAATAGTCCCATAAACCACCAGGAATTCTAAAAAGTGAGTTGGAGACTCACAGTACACTCGGCACAGTAAAGGCCCTGAAAAATCTTGCAGAGAAGCTCATTAGCTTAGCCCAGTGTTTCTCCAATAGGCTTCTATTTTTATTATTTTCTAGACATTAGTAATTTACATCTTATACGATTAGTGTTTTGATGAATATATTTGAAAAATACTGAATATCTGAAAACTAATATCCTCCTCCTCTCCCATGTACATATATGTAGATATATATACACACAATTACTAGACATATATACTATATATATATATATATATATATATATATATATAGTAATTAATGAGCAAATCAGTTAATGGATTGTGTATGCTCTGTTCCATCATCTACCTCAATGTATTTAGCCATGTCTACATATTAAAATTACCTGGAAAGCTTTTAACATATATCAATGCCTGGACCCCACTCTGATTTAATTGGTTTGGGGTCAGGTGGGGACATCGGCCTTTTTTTAAAAAGCCACCAGTTAATTCCAGTGTGCACTAAGATTGCAAATCACTGTCCAACGCCTGGGGCTCTGCCTTTAACTAGAGTCAGCTTTAATTAATCTCCCACTTTAATTCCATGATGTATATGTCATGCTCCATTATATTTTTTGCTTCCGATATATTTCACTGAGTAATAAAGGGAGAACAGTTGGTAAAAATTTACTCAAGAAATTAAGTTTGTCATTAATACAAATGAGAGGCCATCTGGATAAGCAATAATGTTCTGTTACTAAAACGTGTTTTCAAAGGGTGCGTAATTTTTATTATTAAACCCGTTAGCAACAGCACTTTATGTACAAAGTGCATGCTAATTAAGCAGTACTTAATAACTGTTCATTCTCATCTATGAATCCTCACCTTTCACCCACATTCAAGTCCACTGTAATACCTGGAAATCTAAAGAAACCCAAACACAATTCTGGTGGATAGAGTTGAAAAGTAAAAATAATGATTGTTTTTGCATTGAAGTCCATGATATTCTCAATTATTGATGCATATGTATGCTTCTAAAACATAAACTAATTTTCCTATAAAATTTTTTCTATGGTTCTGTTTAACATACACCCACATACATATATACAACACAGTTCAGTGAAGATAAATCAAGAAAGAATAAAGAGGTTCTTGCCATGATTTTGGCTACCATTTGGTTGGTGGGATACATTCTTCCAATTTTCAACTCGGTATCTGACATAGGATGCTCTGTTTGTATTGGTCCCCTAACTATACTTCCTGGCAGTTTTAAAGTTCTTGTTATAGTACTTCTTTTATATTTTAACTTTGGTTCAAACAGGGAGTGCTTTCAACAATTTAGGGAAAGGAAAACTGTTTGGGTAAAAAAATATATTAATCTGCACATTACTTCACAGTAAGTTTGAAAACATTCTATTCTGAACTGCATGTGCTCCCAGTGGTTCCCTTTACCACCCAGCATCGCTCTCCTCTGTTAGAAACACAAATACATGTTCCCTTCCGGAGAGCACTGTTGTAATTAAAGCTATGAGTCAAAAATCACTCCACAGGCCACTCAGTTTTACACAGCGAGCTGGCATGTTCCCTGGGGGATTTTAATAAATTACTTTTTTCCCCCTCTTCCAGAGTAAAAAGAATGTGAGATACAATAAACGGCTCAGATATATTGTAAGGATCATCCTATGACACAAAGTAACACCCGATGCTGCAGCTTCAAAATTATTAGAAACTCAGTAGAGAAAGCTGTATGTTTTAAGAATCATTTTGACCAGGAGAGTAACAACTCGAGTGGCTCTGTTCAAAAGCACAATCCAAAGCCCTTTCCCATGGGCAGAAAAAGTGGGCCGATTGCTTTATACCTTTCTTGTGGGGGGTGTGGGGGGAAGAAAGGAAAAAAGAAAAGAGTGGAATTTTGACTTCTTCCAGTTCTTCCTAATTTTGCCTAGCTTTGTTCATATTTCATACTTGATATCATCATTTTGATTAAAACAGCAGAGCAATTCAGTAAAGCCACAATTCAGTTTAATAAAATATTAGTAAGTAAAAATAATTAAATGCCTTCTTTTTATTATAAACATGCTCAAGTTAGTCAAAACACTACTCTAGGCATACATACAGAGATGTCAGCTGTTAGAAGGTCAAGAGCAAGGGGATTCCCACCCATAGTCCACGAGGGTTCCCTTTTCTCCACATCCTTGCCAACACTTGTTGTTTGTTTATTTATTTATACATGTCTTTTTAAAAAATTTGATTGAATTTATTGGGGTGACATTGGTTAGTAAAATTATACAGGTTTCAAGTATACAATTCAGTAAATCATCTGGGTATTGTATTGTGTGTTCACCACCCCAAGTTGACAGTAATTTCAATAAGAATAAGTGTAGTTCTTATCACTGCCATGGAGGTGTACTTGGTGTTGTAGTTTCTTGATTACTAGTGAGCTTAATCTTTTGTGTGTAATGGCCATTTGTAGTTCTTTGCTAGTGAAGACCTGTCATATGTTTGTTGATTTATTGATGATAGCCATTCTGACAGGTGTGAGGTGATACTGTGGCTTTTATTTTTTATTCTTTCAATCACCATTTAGCCTCTCTTCCACCTCCACCCACTAACATCCCTGAAATCACCACACTATTGACCAGGCCCATGAGCTCTTCCTTTTTTTTTCTTTTTTACTCATTCCCTCCACCACCCCTCAACACTCCATCACACACACAACCAGAGCTGTTTGCCCACTGTCTATGAGTCTGTCTCTGTTTTGCTTAGTAGTTCAGTTTGTTCATTAAATTCCACATATGAGTGAAATCATATTGTACTTGTTTTTCTCTGACTGGCTTACTTCACTTGCATTTTTCTGATGATTAGTGACGTTGAGCATTTTTTCATATGACTCTTGGCCATCTGTATGTCCTCTTTGGAGAAGTGTTTATTTAGGTCCTTTGCCCATTTTTTAATTGATTTTTTGTGTTTAATTTTTGGTGTTGGCTTTTATAAGATCTTTATAAACTTTGGATATTAATCTCTGTGGAAAGTAGTATAGAGTTACCTCAAAAAATTAAAAATGAAACTTCCTTATGACCCAGCATTTCCACTTCTGGGAATATATCTGAAGAAACAGGAAATACTAGTTGAAAAAAATGTATGCATCCCTATGTTCATTGCGGCATTATTTACAGTAACCAAGATTTGGAAGCAGCCCAGGTGTTCATCAGTAAATGAGTGGATAAAATACTGTGGTGTATTTACACAATGGAATATTACTTGACCATTAAAAGAAGGAAATCATACTTTTTATTACAGTGAGGATTAACCTGTAGTGTGTTATGTTAAGTGAAAAAAGCCAGTCAGAGAAAGACAACTATCACATGATTTCACTCACATGTGGAATCTAATGAACAAAATAAGCTAACAAACAAAATAGAACAGACTCATACATACAAAGAACACACTGACAGTTTTCAGAGAGGAGAGTGGTTGGGAGGCTGGGGGAAAAAGGTGAAGGGATTAAGCAAAAAACAAACAACAGAAAACCTCAAAGACATAAACAACAGTATGGTGATTACCAGTGGGAAAGATGGGAATGAGGGAGGTAGAAGAGGATAAAGGGGGATAGGTGATGATGGAAGGAAACTTGATTTGGGGTGTTGAACAAAAAATACAATATACAGATTATGTATTATAAAATTGTACACATGAAACCTATATAATTTTATTAACAAAAGTCACCTCAATAAATTCAATAAAAAAGAGCAAGAGGATTTATTCAGGATGTCATCAAAAGTAATTTTTTTTTGTAGCTACAGAGCTACAGTCTATTCTGAATGCAAAATGATAAGAAAAGTCTATTAAACATTTGAGGCATTCACATCTATCTAAGCATTTTCAATCAGAGAATCTCAAAATGAGAAGAAAGATAAGTGTCATATAATTTGGACATTTCTTGTACAATAGAGAATCGGCCACTAATGTTCTTATTTTGGAACCCTTTATTAGATTACTTTTTATTGTTTCATATAGTAACATACATCACCTTATATTTCATGGCTTCAGCATTTATTTCTGGAGCAATCTATTTCCTAAAATATATTATATTTAGGTACAACTTTCATAACTACTTTTAAATCAAGCCCCTGAGATAGAAGATCTATTTGTGTTATCTTAAATGATTTAATGTACTTTTTAAAATCAAAAGTTAAAATAATTACAGTGGTGTATATCTTATAATCAAAGAGAACATTTTTAACGGTTCTATTCCATAATGGAGTAATTCATTTTCTGTAAGTATTTCACCCCACATTTAACAATCTTTATTAATTTTTAGTAAAAAATTACTTTAGCATTAGAGGGTTGAACATATTACTAGATTAGTGGAAAACCTCAAAATATTTTTTAAGCAAAGTGAACTAAACTTTAAAATTTTCTTTTTTTTTTTTTTGCTCTCACAATAATTTTCAGAACTTTCTGTTTTTGATTATTATTAAAATGAGAGTGACAATTAAATGTTTTTCTTTCACAGTGGGGATACTACTGTGGACAGATGCTACACAGTTTTATGAAAAATGTTTTGTCTTTCCAGAATCATTCCTAGCCACTTAGTTTTGATGAAAAAATACAAGAGGATGAATGTGCTAGACTGTAGGAGTTATAAGGAAGTACATATGTTTCTTCATTCCATCCCTCCCTTTGCTAGCCATAATATACAGAATTTGTTGGTCTGTATTCATATTCAGTTGTTTTTGCCTCGACAACCAAGCTTTTCAAGTTAAATTTTCTATATGCTATGTTCTCACCTGAAGTGACTGTAGTTCTAGCATTTTTTATATTCAGAGAATTAACCAGTAAAAGTGCAAGTTTAAGAAATATTTAGTTTTAAATATATAAAACTTCCAGGTTTGTGTATAACTCATGAAATCTAGTTGTCAAGAGGCAGGGAGGAAAAGTTCTATAACTACTGGCCATGTCAGTTAGAAATAAGAAAATTCAAGTAATTCCAGATATCATGGATGGAGGGCTAGGAAGAAGAAAATGATGCAAAGAGTGATTCTAAGTTTAAGAAAATTCTCTAAATTTTATTTTATTTTATTTTATTTTACTTTATTTTATTTTTTAGGTTTTACAATAACTTCCAAGACAGAACCAATGTGGTGTGGTTCATATTCTATTTTTCACTTAGATTTTATTTTGTAATTGAAAGCAATAGGGAAGCTAATTCAAACTATAGACATTTATTTATCATCAAATCACAGAAACCATTTTTTCAGTGTGAAACAGAAGTGCAAAAAAAGTATTGTAAATAAGGGCAATAGTCCTGGGTCATCATTTCTGACCTGGAGCTAAGAATTATATTTGTTACTTTTTGGGTATCAAGATATGCTGTATAGATAAGTCTTATTTTTAATAAAGTTATTTAAATTTTTATTTAGTGTATTTCTACTTTATTGATTATTCTCTATCTATTATCCTATATAATAAAAGGTTAATATGCAAATCGACCAAACAGTGGAAGGACTGGTCTCTATGACATGCACTGACCACCAGGAGGCAGATGCTGAACGCAGGAGCTTCCCCCTGGTGGTCAGTGTGCTCCCATGGGGGGAGTGCCGCTCAGCCAGAAGCCCAGAAGCTGGGCTCAAGGCTGGGAGGGCATCGGTGGTGGTAGGAGCCTCTCCTGCCTCCGCAGCAGCGCTGAGGATGTCCAACTGACAGCTTAGGCCCATTCCCCGTGCCAGCAGTTGGACATCCCCCGAGGGCTCCCGGACTGTGAACCTTGTGCACTGGGCCTCTAGTGTCTAATAAAAGGGTAATATGCTAATTAGACCGGACATATTCCAGACGACCCCCCGAATATCCTTCCGGACAAAGCTGTGGCTGCGAGAGCCGAGGCAAGCTGCCCAGGCTGGGCGGGCCCATCGCAGAGCCCTGGCCAGGTTGGTAGGGCCTCTCTCTATGCAGCATTGATCACAAAGCCCTGGCAGGGTGGGCAGGGTGGACAGGGCCTCCCTGTGGGCAGCAGTGGGGCCCATCCAGAGTCCCGGCCGGGTGGGAAGGGTCTCCCTTTGCTCTTCCATTGATCCCAGAGCCCCAGAAGGGTGGGCAGGGCCTCCCTGTTGGCAGGGATGATGGTGGAGCCCAGGCCGGGTGGAAAGGGTCTCCCTCCCTGTGTGGTGTTTCAGTTGCCCTGTCCAATTCTACCCCCGACTCTTGTGATAGCCTTGGACACCAAGGGCCTACAATCATTTTGAGCTTTAGCAATCCTGATGAGATTAGCAGGGTGATGAGATTAGCAGGGTGAATTAGAATAGTGAGGGTTAATTTCTAGGAATATGCATTTTATCTTAGTAAAGTTTCTGGACAGAGGCCTTAAACTACTATTTTTAAAACAGTTTTATTGAGGTATAATTAACATAATAAATGCACATATTTAAAGTATACAGTTTGATAAGTGCTGACATATATACAAACCTCTGAAAGCACGAACACCACCAAGATAATTAACACATCACCCCACAAAGTTTCCTCATGCTTTTTAAAAAATATATTTTTTTATTGATTTCAGAGAGGAAAAGAGAGGAAGAGAGAGACAGAAACATCAAAGATGAGAAAGAATCATTTAATGGCTGCCTCCTGCACACCCCCTACTGGGGAGTGAGCCTGCAACCCAGACATGTGCCCTGACCAGGAATTGAACCGTGACCTCCTGGTTCATAGGTTGATGCTCTGAGCAACACTGGCTGAACTCGTGCTTCTTTTTAATTACCTTTCTCTGTTATTTTGATTTATGTAAATTATTCACCTTTAGTTATTTCCAGGGAGTTATGGAATTCTAAATATTTCTAAGTGGCTTTTAGATTTTACCTAGTGTAACAGTGGTTAGGTTGCAGGTGGGGGAACATGATGGTCTGTGAGACTGAGTGAGTTCATTAAAGAAATGGGCGTAGATAGGGAAGAAACAAGGCTGGAGCACTGAGCCCTGGATCACCAGGATGGAGTCAAAGAAGGACATAGGCGTGGCGAGTGAGGTAGGGGGCCGAGAATGATGTTCTGGAAGACGGTGAGACGGTGCTCCACGGAAGCGGAGGAATCATTGTCACATATGGCAGGCATGTCAAGGAAAGTGAACACTGAGGATTGAACATTGGATTTAGAATTGCACCCATCACTAGTGGCTTCCACAAAAGCAATTTTAGTGGTACCAGGGAGGCAAACTTTTATTACACTGTTGTCAGTATTGGGAAGGAGAGGAATTTGAGAGAAGGAGACACTCTTTTGAGCTGTTGTTGTTATAAAAAGAAAGTAGAAAAGTAGGAGAGTAGCCTAGAGGGAAGAAAGACTTTATTCTGATTTGGTTTCTTTTCTTTCTTAAAATATGTTAAGATAATTTTTAAGTTTAAGAAATTAAAACTAAGGTTAAAAATAACATCTTTGTTTCCTGATAGGAATGAAGAAAACAAACATTTGGGAAAATGTCAAAAAATTTTCAGATAAAGGACATAGTTTCTGCAATAGAATGCTTAGGCCAGTTATTCTTTCTGAAAGAAACCCATTTTCTCTTGCAACAGAAATGAGGAGGCAAGACATGCTTCTCCTTTCCCTGGGATGTCACAGTCAATCCAGCTTTTATCTTCACTTCTTGACTAGAGACCAAATATGTATTGGAAATATTTTTTAAATCCTCAAATGTATTTTAGACTACAAATTTTTAAGTTAATGCTATAACTAGTTGTTTTTAACATTCTTTAAATTAAATAATCAGACAATGTATCCAGTGGAACTCCTTATTTTGGCTTTTCAACAATACTGCAATGCTTTATCTTGATAGACTAATTGGTGTTGAATGTTCTTGAGTCAATATTTCACCAATCTGAATCTGTGTTGTAGAAAGAATGGGTCTGCATGGCCATATTATCTTGTGAATTGTTTTCTTTTTCCCATAATAGCTTTGTGTCAACATGACCAATGAGAAGATACACCACTATATCAATGAAGTGCTTTTTCTACACGAGCAAACAGAGTGTGTACAAGAGGGAATTACCATGGAAACAGCTTATTCTCCTGGTAACCAGACTGGAGTTTTGGATTTTTTTTTCCAGGTATCCATGTAATATAATTAGTGACTTTACAGAATACTAGTACATGCATTTACATATGCTGGAGACAATTTTCTTTAAGAGACCTTATTTTTGAAGATATCTTTCTATGTGAGACTCTATGCATTTATAATCTTTCAAAGTCAACTGAGGAGCATGTAACCTTTTTCTGAAGGGGTATTTGAAGGTTTACTAATTCATTGAAAGAACAAGATATATTAAATCAGTCTGTTATAAAAATATTCACATTTATTATATTACTAAACTTTCCTTTTGGCAAATGCTCAATGAGCAAAATTTATATTTTACTAGTTAAAATAACATGCAAGACTAATAAGAACATAACATAAATTCAGAATCTTTTTTATTTATCTTTAAAGTTTCTAAATATAAGTATGAAAAAACTGGCAGAAAAATACATATGCATACCTCTTAGAATATCGGCAAGTGTTTATAATTATCTTTGTTTCTGCCTTGCAATGCAAGAATCTTTGCATCAATATTTCTATTATATAAACAGAAATCTGTCATATAAGTAGTAACCCCTATCTACTAATATAGGATTATGTATATTTACCCATAATATCTCTAAAACACATGAACATTGTTTAAAACTGATAACATTCAGCTACTGAGGAGAATAGTATTTAATTTTCTACTCTTACTTATAAATTATTTTATGTGTTTTTAATATGGTAAAATACTCTTGTTCTGCTACCAACTTGTCAACCTATTTTAAACATTAGAAACCTTAGTTCTCCAGAAAGCCCTCCCTCATCACGACATACATAAGTACATAACTTATTTGAGATTTTAAAAATATCTTCAAACTGACAGCAATATATACTTAACTGTATATGAAGAGCTTCAGCACCCCCACCCTCATTGTCATTTGCTGCTATATCATTAACTGCTATACAGTGGTCGGCTGAATGATGTTTCTTCTATCTCTTTGGCTGTCATCCCTGAGGCTTCATCTTTGGAAAGATAATTTCAGTAGTAGGGCCGTTATCAGTATGAGTTGGAAATGAGAGTGGACATTTCTGGCTGCTGCTTTTCTTTGATACCCACACAAATGTAGTGAAAAAGCATGCTAAGTGTAGGGTGAAATACACAGGTCTGTATGCCAGGCAAGCATATACCCTACAATACAAAAGAAGCTTATTGTTTCCTTTCTCATAACCTTCAGTCTTCCACTACTCACTAATATTTCAAGTTTTGCATAGGCTGTATTTGTATTTCAATGAACATATATTTGTCTTATGTCCCTGAGGGGAGGGGTCGATCCAGATTCTTCCCAAGTTCTCCAACTGTCTAGTACAGTTTGTCGCACACAGTGTTGCTGCTTTTTGTTATTATGGTGAAAATGCATATGATAACCTGTCGCATACAGAGGAATAATTCATTCTCTCTTAAGCCTTCACTTCTGAAGGAATTGAAAGGTCATTAATCCCTCTTTGTGACTTACTTCTCCATGTTCTGTGTTCTTCTTTTATGCATTTTCCTAATGCAGCAAGTTTTCCACGTCAGTAAGTTTGATCATTGCTGTTTTTTCATGGCATTCTAGCAAATGTTCAGAAAATGCAGCACATGTGAACTTGAAAAAGTTTTTGGAGACGATAAAAATTATAATGCTTTAAAAATATATCTTGTTGGTAACCAACCACATCATCCTTGCAAAATATAAAATACCATCTTGCTTTTGGAGCAGAGTAGATTAGCTCCTTTAGAATTAATCACTTCCCTTAAACTAATTGGGGCCTTGCCTTTGATTTACTTACCCATCCGTTAAAGGCTTTATCAAAGGAACAAAAATTCTCACCTCCAAAGGAGGTCTGTCACTGCCCCTGAAATAAGGACACACTTTCACACAATCTTTAAGCAACCCATTTATCCCTCACTGCGTGTCTGTATGCACTTGTGAGTGTTTGTCTGTGTGTGTGTTTAACAGCAGATAGAGAGGGGGCTTCAAGTTAATAGATGAAGGAGCAGCTTCTGAAAGTGTAATATCACACTTTATTTTTAACACTTTCTTTGTTGTTGTGTCTTTGTTTGTTGTTTTCTGTTAATCCTCACCCAAGGGTATTTTTTTCATTGACTTTTAGGGAAAGTAGAAGAGAGAGGGAAAGACAGAAAGAAACAAGGATGTGAGAGAAACACATCGATTGGTTGCCTCCTGCACGAGCCCCTGCCAGAGCCTGGGCAGGGGAGGAACCTGCAACTGAGGTACATGCCCTTGAAGAGAATTAAACCTGGGACCTTTTGGTCCACAGGCTGATGCTCTGTCCACTAAGCCAAAGCAGCTAGAGCCAATATCACTCCTTTACTTACTCATCAGCAAAGAGGTTGCTATAAATCAAAATAAAGACTTTTTAAAAAAATTTAAATATCCAGACAATATCCTAACAAATATTCTAAGCAATGAGTGTTTTTTAAGGCCTCTCCTCACCCGTCTGTATACCTATATATTTTTAACATTTTTTCACCTCTGTGCTATTCATGGAGACTCTTTATGGGGTCCCTGCCACACTGAGATTCTTGTGATGTATCATGCAGAACTGCCTGCTAGGATAACACTCCTTGAAATGGACTTTTTTCTCCAAATTTCCTTATTGAAAAGCGTTTTTGTGTTGATAAGCACTGCCTCTCCAGGTGTTCTCGGTAATTTGCCAAGGTGGTGAACTTGCTTTTTGCAGGCATTTCCAGTTCCTTCATAGTGCATTTCCACCTCATTAGTTCTTCCGTTTCCTTCCCGGAAGGCCATTGGCTGCGCCTCCTAGAGATGGCCCTCTAGGTGCCAGATGTCTCCAGAAGGCCACTCCTGGCTTGTGTGCCTCCACCAGGTGGAGGGTCTTCCTATATCTGCCACTTTCAACCTTTGTTCCCTAAGAGTGGCACCAGAACGATCTCATCTTTTGCAGCCCTCAGACAACTAACTGTATACCATCTTTGGGTTTTCTTTAGCATGAGCAGGAGACTCTGAAAGGCATAAAACAACTCAAATATTCATGACACAAAAAAATGGCTTTCTGTTGTCCAAATAAATGACATCGGGTAAGGCCAGTGGTAGTATGTTTTAGTCACCTCAAGTCAAAATAAAACTGAAATTGCTATGAGGGTCAATATAGATCTCCTCACTTTCTGAGAAGGATTCTTTTTTTTTTATGGTATTCATACTTCATTGATTTGATGTGAGGAATTAAGACAGACGATAGACAGAATAATGTAAAGAAATAATAGCCCTGGCCCACATGGCTCAGTGGTTAGGCTGTTGGCCTGCACACAGGAGGGTTGCAGGTTTGATTCCTGCTCAAGAGCACATATCTTCCTTGCAGGTTCGATCCCCACCCCCAGGCTGGTGGGTTCGTGGCCTGTGGGAGGCAACCAATCAATGTTTCTCTCTCTCCTCTTCCACTTTTGTTAAAAATCAATGGAAAAAATAACCTCACCCTTTGGGTGAGGATTAAAAAAAAAAGAAGTAATATAAAGTACCTTATTTTAAAACATAGCAACAGAAAATTTTTCCTAGGAAAGAAAAGATAAGCAGCACAGAACTAGTAAAAGTTATTCAGTTGATGGGTAAACCATGTGAACAGAATGGTGTTCTGTGTGTGGAAGATTGCAGTATCAGAGGTGGGGAAGTTCTTTAAGCACTATTTTTCTTAATATAAGATTAATTTTATATTGTTGCCTACTATATGACTTTCTTTCCCTACTTGGCACAATAAACTATCAGACATTTAATTTCAATTTTATAAGTTATAAGCTTCAAGCTTTCTTTTCTCCTAAGTCTAAATATTGGAATATGATATAGTCACTTGTACTTCCCACTAAATGATTTTGTCATAATTTTCATGGCCAACATCACTGTAGGTCTTGGTTTTTGATAAGTAACTTGTCACCATAAGTATGAAGTATTTGACATGGTAATAGGTCAAGAAGAATTGCAACTTACCTTTAGTTGGAAATTTAATTTTCTTTTTGAGATGAGATTATACTTTTTAATAATTCCAGTGTTTTAGTGTTATTAAAATATACTCTTTAATTTTTTTATTCACTGCTCTAATTAATAAATACTACTGAGGGCCTACATTACATCAGAGTTTTGATTTTAACAGTGAGCAAAAATAGATGTGTGTTAAAAGTAAAGACAATTATTTTCTGAGTGCTTTATATGAAATGATGAAAATATTAAGGATCATTCATGAATAACAAAAATACCAAATTGAGTAACAGAAGAAAAAAAATTCTTCTTAACTTTCAGAAGCCATCTGGATTTCTCTCTTTATTGGATGAAGAAAGTCAAATGATTTGGTCAATGGAAACAAATCTTCCCAAAAAACTACAAAGTCTCCTTGAATCCTCAAATACAAATGCAGTATATTCCCCCATGAAGGATGGGAATGGGAATGTTGCCCTCAAAGATCAAGGCACAGCATTCACTATTATGCACTATGCAGGACGGGTAAGTTCAAAGTTAAGTACGTAATTTATCATATGCACTAATGGACCAAAGGTCTTAAGGACAAGCTTTAAAGTTTATGATATTTTAGAGTTTCTTTTAATAAATGGAATTTGGGTGAACAACCCACAAACTTTTCCATTTCTAAGCTCTTTTCTTTTAGACTGATAAGGAGTTAGTACATCTTTAGAATGTGGGTGATGAAGCGTTCAGTATGATCCTTCTCCTTCTCATAATGTTTTGAGAATTATAACTTATTATGAGCAAAAGACACCTGGATTTCATACAAAGAGCTCTGATGTGAACTGTGGGATATTTTCATAATCCAAACAAGCATTGGACCTCTGAGTTTACTTACCCTTAAAATAGTTTTTAGTAGTATTTTTCTTAAAGCATGTCAACCTAAGAAAGCAACACCCAGATCTCTTAATTCCCTAGCCAGCTTTGGAAAATGTGTTTCTTTCTTTAAAACCTTCAGGGAATCACTCTTACCTGTCTGAAAAATTGTCACACTCTCCAGGCTAGGCTTCTATTAGACTACTTCCTGCTGATACCTCTCTTTTTTCATGACTCACCTGTTACAACTGCCCTATACAAAACCTCTGTTCAAGTTTTTTTTCCTAATCCATCCACTGTTTCCCTACATTCCCATCCCTACCCCCTTAAACTTCCTCACATTCAAGCTTAAAATGGCCCCCTTATCTTCCTCACAAGGTCCAATTGTATCCATATTTTAATACTTAGAAGCACATCCCACTTACCGTTGGTCCAGCTCCATTTATAGTTAATGTCTTCTATTCTTATATTTGTGGCCCTCAGGTATCCCCCCCCCCCAATTTGGCACTTAGTAGAAATTCCATATTAGAGGGTGAAATCTCTACTCACTCTCTCACACTCAGTGCATTGCATTCATTTCAACCAGTGTTTACTGAGTCTCTACACGCCAAACCCAGAGCATTAGAGAATCAGAGGGGAGGAAAGCATATTCCTTGCCCTCAAATAGCTCATGGTCAAATAAGGAAACGGTAAGTTACCCAATAATTATGATACAATGTGTTTATAATAACATTAGTAATATTAACAAAATTCTATAGTACCACAGAGAAAGAAGCAATTATTTAGCTTAAAAAATATATGGAAATGTTTTCTAGGGAAGTGAAATGTGACTTAAGCCTTTAAGGCTAAGTTAGAGCTTACTAAGATTAAAAGGGAGGGACATTCCAGTAAAGACATGGACTTTTGCAAGTGAATGGCATATGTAACACTCAGAATTCAGTTGCATATGGCAGAATCCATTCTAGCTGTTCAAGCAGGAAGTAACTTCAGTTCAGGAAAATAATTCCTGGGAGACTCGAAGTTGAACTTTTGGAAATGACCTTAATTAAAATCACACCACACGACAAGACTACCGAGATAGTTAGGTCCTCATCTTTGATCAGGAATCCCCCACCCATATGGAGAAGCTGCTGCTACAGGTACTGACTGTTATTTAATGTTACGAACTATACCAGTTAAATAGCCATACCCTGGTACTCCACATGGAAGAGGTCAGTGACTGGGACTGGCCTCTTTTATAAAAATCTCTTTTATATTTGAGATGTCCACTGCCCGAGAAAAACAAAACCTCCACATGACATGCTTACCAGTAAAACAGCAGAGGCAGCAGATGTGTGGCCTCCATCACTTCTGCCTTCTGAAGCGTGTGCCATAGTGCTGGACTGGTGGGTGCTACAGAACAATCAGATTATAGCTGTAAGGGATCCCGGAAGGGGAACTTGCCTGCTTTTCGACGTCTGCAGTATATGAAAGCAACTCACATGAAGGTGGTGTATCATTCTGCCATTTCCACCCACATCATAGTTGGGAAACAGTACAAGAATTTCAGTGAAGTCTATTGAACATGTCTGTAGAAAAGTCTAAAAAGACTGCTTTGGCCAAGTCAGGAGTAAATATGTATGTACTGTTCAGAACTTTGTCCTCTCACAGTGTTCATTCATCACATGTTTTCAGACAGGGTGGGGTGAAGTAGGAAAAACATGATATAAGATGGATTGAGGAAAAAAAGGACGGGGGGCGGGGAGGCTATGGAAACACTCAGGCAAGGACTGAGTGTGAGCAGTGGCTGGGGAATGCAGAGGAGGCATTCTTAAGGAAGGGGCTGGGGACAGACTGACGGGGTTTGAAGAGCAAGGGAGGACATGTAGCTAGAAATAACACTGAGGTTTCTCACCCCCTGTATGGTTATATTCTGCCAGCCGAGAGAAGAAATCCCGGAGAATGAGGCAGCTTGAAGGAAAGATATTCTGTTTTAGATGTTTTGAATTTGAGGTTTTAATGGAAGTCCCAATAGGATGCTGAAAATACTTGATGCTGGGATGAAAGACTGGTTTCTAGAAATACAATCATTGTTTTGGAAATGTGTATCTTGATCATTTCGCCCAGAAAGAACATGGAGAAAAGAGAAGAGTCAAAGAAAGGGAGGAGGAGCAGGAGGCAACAGGAAAAGCTCCTGGATGCGACAGTGAGGCCCAGAGCATCTTTGTGAGAAGTTACAGTAGAATGATGCCAAAGGAAGGCTGGAGTAGTTAATGGATGTGGAGAGAAAGTCAGTGGAAGATTTTATATATAAAAACTAGAGGTCCAGTGCACAAAATTCGTGTACTGGAGGGGGAGGCGCCCTCAGCCCAGCCTGCACCCTCTAGCAGTCCGGGACCCCTCAGGGGATGTCCTACTGCTGGGTTAGGCCCACTCCCCGTCACCACCGCTGCTCTTGCCAGCTGTGAGCCCGGCTTCTGGCTGAGCAGTGTTCCCACTGTGGGAGTGCACTTACCACCAGGGGGCAGCTCTTGCATTGAGCATCTTCCCCTAGTGGTCAGTGCACATCATAGCGACCGGTCATTCTGGTCATTCTGCCGTAGAAGTCACTGGGCTTTTATAAGATAGATAACATTCCCAGAGTAATTTCTTTTATATTTGAGAGGAGTGTGTGTGTGTGTGTGTGTGTGTGTGTGTGTGTGTGTTTTACATATTGAGTTGTTCCCATCTCCTGGCGACTCTCTGATGAGTGATGTCCACAATGTCCTATCCTCAGCAGCCCTGCCCAGCTCCTGTAGATTCATGCCTGTGGCCTCTTTTATGGAACCAATCCGTTTTATATTTGGCCATTCTCTTCCTTTTGCCTTAGATTTTTCTCAGCATTACATAGTCTTTTCCAAAGAACTCTGCCTTCTCATGATGTGCCTAAAGTAGGGCAACTTCAATTTTGTCACTTGTGCTTCCAGCAATGTGTTAGGGTTCATTTGCTCTAGAACCCACTTATTCGCCTTTCTTTCCAGGATCTGCAGAGCTCTACTCTAACACTATGAATCATTTTTATGCCTATCGGCCTTCTTCACTTTCCAACGTTCGCATTTGCTCTTAGTAATCAGAAATACAAGGGTGTGGATGGCCTTAGTGTTGGTCTCTAAGGACACATGTTTACTCTTGGTGATCTTTCCTAATTCTCCCACTTAGCCTTTAAAAATTCTTTATGACAATAGCAATCTTTTAGTCCAGTATTCAGATTGTTAAATCTATATTTTCTTTATATTATACATTTATTGAATTTATAGGATTTAATTGAAAAATTACAATAAGGAATAATTAATGATTTTGGAAAATTATTTTTCTGTAAGTTTCATGGGATCCATCTTAAGTCAGTATATACTTGACCTGCCTTGTAAATTTGTGTTTATATCTTGAAGAGGTGTTTAATAAATGTTAATTGTGTTAACTTGAATGGAATCCAGCTTTGGAATAATGTTATCTAATTATTTTGTTTGCTTTTAAAATTTATTCTAGAAGCACTTAATGAAATTTCAATTTCAATTTTTTTACAACCCTCAAGACAGAGCTTGCTTTTATTTTTTAAGGACTTGACTTTTATATCCAAATAACTTTTTTTCTTTATTGATTAAGGTATTACATACGTGTCCTTACCTCCCCCATTATCCCCCCATACCCCCAGTCATGCCCTCACCCCTCTGGTGTCTGTGACCATTGGTTAGGCGTATATGCACACATACAAGTCCTTTGGTTGATCTCTCCCCCTTACCTCCACCCTCCCCTACCTTCCCTCTGAGGTTTGAGCATCTGATTGATGCTTCTCTGTCTCTGGATCTGTTTTTGTTCATCAGTTTATGTTGTTCATTATATTCCACAAATAGTTGAGATCATGTGATATTTATCTCTCTCTGACTGGCTTATTTTGCTTAGCATAATGCTCTCCAGTTCCATCGATGCTGTTGCAAATGGTAAGAATTCCTTCTTTTTTTTATCGCAGCTTAGTATTCCATTGTGTAGATGTACCCCCGTTTTTTAATCCACTCATCTGCTGATGGGCACTTAGGCTGTTTCCAAATCTTAGGTATGGTAAATTGTGCCACTGTGAACATAGGGGTGCATATATCCTTTCTGATTGGTATTTCTGATTTCTTGGGATGTATTCATAGGAGTGGGATTATTGGGTCAAATGGGAGTTCCATTCTTAATATTTTGAGGAAATTCCATACTGTTCTCCACAGTGGTTGCACCAGTCTGCATTCCCACCAGCAGTGCACGAGGGTTCCTTTTTCTCTACATCCTTTCCAGCACTTATCATTTGTTGATTTGTTGATGATAGCCATTCTGACAGGTGTGAGATGGTACTGCATTGTCGTTTTGATTTGCATCTCTCAGATGAGTAGTGACTTTGAGCATGTTTTCATAAGTCTCTCAGCCTTATGTCCTCTTTTACAAAGTGTCTATTTAGGTCTGTGGCCCATTTTTTGATTGGGTTGTTTATCTTCCTTTTGTTAAGTTGTATGAGTTCCCTGTAAATGTTGGAGATTAAACCCTTATCAGTGATAAAATTGGCAAATATGTTCTCCCATGAAGTGGGCTTTCTTGTTGTTTTATTGATGGTTTCTTTTGCTGTACAGAAGCTTTTTATTTTGATGTAGTCCCATTTGTTTATTTTCTCTTCAGTTTCTATTGCCCTAGGAGCTGTATCAGTGAAGATATTACTTTGACATATTTCTAATATTTTGCTGCCTATGGATTCCTCTAAGATTTTTATGGTTTCCCATCTTACATTTAAGTCCTTTATCCATTTTGAGTTTATTTTTGTGTATGGTGTAAGTTGGTGGTCTAGTTTCATTTTTTGCATGTATCTGTCTAATTTTCCCAACACCATTTATTGAAGAGACTGTTTTGACTTCATTGTATACTCTTGCCTCTTTTGTCAAATATTAATTGAGCGTAGTGTTTTGGGTCAATTTCTGGGTTCTGTATCCTACTCCATTGGTCTATATGTTTGTTCTTGTACCAGTACCAGGCACTTTTGAGAACAGTGGCTTTGTAATATAGCTTGATATCTGGTATTGAGATCCCTCCTACTTTGTCCTTCTTTCTCAGGATTGCTGAAGCTATTCGGGGTCTTTTTTTATTCCAGATGAATTTTTGGAGAGTTCATTCTAGGTCTGTGAAATACGCCATTGCTATTTTAATGAGGAGTGCATTGAATCTATAGATTGCTTTGGGTTGTATGGACATTTTAAGCAAGTTTGGAGGAAAACTGAGTAGTTTTAATGAACATATTACTGAATTCTAATAGCAATAAAGCATAGCAGAGCAAGCCATTTGGTTAGTTGCCACAGAGCCAAAACCCCGTGGAGTCATGGATTTGCCTGTAAAAGTACCTTTATCTTTTAAGCAGGATTTTCCATAATTGGAGTCAGTTTTGTGTTTTCTAAAAAATCTTTTATTTCACTGAAATGTACTAATGAGTTGTAGCCCAAGGACTCCCTAAGGACTAATTCACATTTTACATTATAGATTATATGTAATTTGTGACAGTATATCAAGCCATATGCCATTCTAACCTTCAGATGTAGCTACCTGTACTTAAAGTTTGAGCTATTACACTTTCACGGAAAGCAGCATATTCTGCATTTTGAGAATCAAGAGATGTAGCGAAGAGGTAACTGGAAGGATGAGCATTCCTCAATAGCTTTTTGATGATAAAGTTGATCCCAAAGTAGAGCTCCACGGGTCTGGGGTCCTTGGCTTGGTTTGCAGCCTCTCCTTTGGCCTAATGGATATTCTAAAGAGTCTTTCTCATAACCACTTGCTCCTGCTTGATTGATTTACCTGGTTAGTGAAAACTCACTGCATCTCATAGGAAGGATAATCATTAAAACTGGTGATGATGTTGGCATCCAGTCCCACCAGGATTAACTCATCCATCCTGTTCTGACTATGGGACCCTCCCATGCTTCAGAATATTGTAAGGCTCAGAAGTCCTTTTAGAAATGTTTAAGCAACAGTATTTGCATTATAGCTAAAGATCTTTCCTAAACACATTTGAATATTTCATTACTCATAGGAGCATGGTGTATTTTCTAATTTCAATTACAGAAATAGTTGAAATAAATGGAAACAGGCTGTGCATGAAATATTAACAGGGGCTCATTAATGATCATGAATCTGAATTTAAAAAGGCTGTGAGTTGTGTTGGGTTGTTATTTGTTTTAGCAAATTTTAAATCATTTAGGGGATTACCTGCTCTTAAAATTCTGGTGATGGATAAGCACTAAATTCAGAAGTATGTCTAATTTTATTGGCTTTTAAAATGAAGAATATCAAAGGAAAGAAGAATTATTATTTGGCAAAAGACATGGGCTCTTAAGAAAATTTAATTTCCATTAAGGTGATTCTGAACTAACTCTAATGGGAAATAGTATTTTGAAGTTTCTAAATTTTAATGTGAGAAGAGGGAATAGATTAGGAGATAGTAAGGCAAACTGAAATAAAAGAATTAAATTAATGAAAATGTAGGTCAAAATTAAAATTTGTAAAATATATGACACTTACATACCTGGTCCTCTTTGTTTTCTGCTCATAATGTCTTTGTCTGAAAGTTGTTTATTGTGATTTTATTTTTTTACCATGAAGTGATTACCTCTGGATCTCATATAAATGTCCCATTCTGTGGCCTTGATTTTTTTTTACATAAATCAAGTTGGTAATATTGCTCTTGCCTAAGGTGAATTGTCTGTGTTTTAGCCTCCTTCTTTCCCCAAACAGTTCATTGTTGTCGTGGGTAGAGTGGTGGCCATTTAAAAAATATGTCCTCGTGCTCATCCCTAAAACCTGTGAGTGGGATCACATGGGAAAAAGGGTCTTTGCATATGAAATTAAGGATCCTGAGATGGAGGAATCATCCTGGTTTCACTGGATGAGCTCTAAGTCCAGTGACAAGTATCCTTATGAAAGTAAGGAAAAGAGAGCTTTGAGAGAGGAGAGGAGGCCCTGTGACCACAGAGGCAGAAATTGGAATGATGCAGCCACCAGCCAAGAATGCCTGGAGCTACAGAAGTTTAAGGAAGCAAGGAAGTAGGGTCCCGTACAGCCTCTTGGAGAGCAGAGATGGCAGATTTTATAGTTATGGCCTCCACACCTATGAGATAATAAATTTGTCTTGTTTTGAGCCACCCAGTTCTTGGCTATTTGTTACAGCAGCCCTAGAAAACTAATATAGTGTCCACTGGTTCAGCATTTACAAACTAAAAGAGAAGTGAGTAGTTTTAACTCATAGCATTGTAGAATTTCTTTGTCACATTTAAAGGTGACCCCTGCATCTTACCACCTTTATTTTTGCTCATAAGTGTTTTCTCACCTGGAATGCCCTCTTTCTTTCCAAATTCCACCCATCCTTCCAAGTATCAAGTTCTTGGCCTAATCCAAATTGCATCGATCTCTGGCTTCCCCAATCAGTAATGATGCCTGATGCTTTCATAGCATTTTCCAGTTTACAAAGTGCCTCTGAGGCATTTTCACCATGTGTATGAATGCTACTGTGTCAGTTTTCCAGTTAAGTAAGCCTTGGGGAAAGTCAGTGATTCACCAAAGATTGAACAGCTATATGTGTCTCCTGAAGGTGGTTTAAAACAGCAGGAATTTATTCTTTCACAGTTCTAGAGGCCAGACTCTAAAATCAAGTGTCATCAGATTTTTTTTAATTTTATTTATTTTATATTTTTGCATATACTGAAAGAAATCTGTTCCAAGCCATCTCCTAGCTTCTGGTGGTTGCCAGCAATAGTTTTCTTCTTCTTCCTCCTCCTCCTCCTCCTCCTCCTCCTCCTCCTCCTCCTCCTCCTCCTCCTCCTCCTCTTCCTCCTCTCCTCCTCCTCCTCCTCCTCCTCTTCCTCTTCCTCCACTTTCTCCTCCTCCACTTCCTCCTCCTCCTCCTCCTCCTCCTCCTCCTCCTCCTCCTCCTCCTCCTCCTCTTCCTCCTCCTCCTCCTCCTCCTCCACTTCCTCCTCCTCCACCTCCTCCTCCTCCTCCACTTCCTCCTCCTCCTCCTCCCCTTCTCCTCCTCCTCCTCCTCCTCCTCCTCCTCCTCCTCTTCCTCCACCTTCTCCTCCTCCTTCTCCTCCTTTTTCTTCTTCTGCTTAGACACAACACCCTCCATCTTCTCATGGTTTTCCCCATATAAGTGTCTCTGTGCGTCCTCTCCTCTTTTTGAAGGACACTGGATTTAGGGCCCATGCTATTCAGTATAATCTCATCTTAACTAATTGCATCTGAAAATATCTTATTGATAAATAAAGTTACATTTTGTGGTTCTGGGTGGACATGAATTTAGGGTACGCTATTCAACACACTACAGCCTAGAGCAGTGGTTCTCAACCTGTGGGTCGCAACCCCTTTGGGGGTCGAACGACCCTTTCACAGGGGTCGCCTAAGACCATCAGAAAACACATATATAATTACATATTGTTTTTGTGATTAATCACTATGCTTTAATTATGTTCAATTTGTAACAATGAAATTGGGGGTCACTACAGCATGAGGAACAATATTAAAGGGTCGCAGCATTAGGAAGGTTGAGAACCACTGAGCTAGAGGATCACAATACAGTGTCTCGTTTCCTCAAGTCCCATATGTTTTTCTCTTTCTGCCATGGTGTTTGGGGAAATTTGTAAAGTGTTTATTGTCTGTAGTCATGGAATTGCTGTGGTGTGGTGTGGTGTGGTGTGGTGTGGTGTGGTGTGGTGTGGTGTGGTGTGGTGTGGTGTGGTGTGGTGGAAAGACAAGTGGTAGGTTATGCACTGAGGCACTGGGACTCCATTGCTATAACTTTGAGTAGGAGACTGGCCTTCAGTTGACACAGCCATGAAATTTGTAATTAAGGAGAATATAGATATGAACCTCATAAACTTGTTCTGAAGGTTAAACAATGAGCAAGCAATAAATGCAAATATGATTATTTTGAGATATTGCATCAAATCTGTGAGTCATATTTCCCTAACAATAGCTTTAGATGCAGTAATACCACCATATTTAGGAAAAATTTGAACTCATCAATCATAGGTAGTGAAGACCTGAAAATGTCTCAGGGGTCTAATCAACTGGCTATATTCTCACACCATAATATTAGGGACTCGATTTACTTAAATCAAATTAGTGGTAAAATGTCCTTGATTAGTTCACAAAACTGTATTAGTTAGTTTTTATGTCTTATGACTGCTCACATTGCATAAAGCAGTGTTTTATAAGTCATATTATAGTAGTCATTTTTATTTATCACAATGTTATTAATATCACTTCAGCAGATGATAGGGAAAATGTAACCACTACAGTTATACTTTCTTGCTCTTCTTATTACACTTAAACAACTTCAGTGGAATATACGCACAAAAAAAGTCAAGCTATTCCTCTATCTATGGAAAATATAATTTTAAAAAACATTTAGATAAACTATTTAACTTTGGTAATATGACATTCTGTTTTTCACTGAATATACAAGGTATTTTTGTGATGAGAAGTTCTACCTCAATTAAAGAGATTTTTGTAAAAAATTATGTTCTTTACCTTTTGTCTTTATGACTAATATTTTAATTGAGCATATAGGTATGTGAAACTTTAGTACAAATTTTAAAAGATCCTTTCAATATGATTTTTCTTAAGGAAATTAAAGCATTGTCTGCAATTTATATACACGTTCGGAGAAGCAGTTTTATGATAGAATAGCCTCTTTATATAATGTGCTTATAGACGTGTTTTTCTGTGGGTGGATTTTGATTGCATTCATAAGGATTCCTCTTCCATCTCCCTAAACCACATCTCAGCAATACAGTTCTGAGCCCTGATGATTATTATTCAACTCACTGATTCCCACAGGCCTGTGTGGGAACCATATTACCAAAATGTTGCTCATGGAAGTGATGTGGAGAAAAGAACGATGTTACTGATTTGTGGCAAATCTATAAAATACCTGAATTTTTTTCCTTCTACCTGAAAAGGATCTACCCCTATTGTTGAATCAATTAAGTTTGAAATGTATTGGTTTAGATATATGGTGTTACGCAGATCTCTGAGAAGTAGAGATCTTTATCTCATTGCTACTGCAATAGGTTCTAGTTGACATACTGGTGAAAGCCTGGCTCTTTGTCCTTAGACATATTTACATAACATGTGCGAAAAGGAGACCTTGGCCTTTTTACCTTCCCAATTTTACCTGTGTCAGGAACAACTTCTGTAGCTTGTCAACTGGCCTTCACCCCCTAGACATTCGTAGGAGACACAATGTATCCAAGAGGACTCTGAAAGTGAACCTTTAAATCAAGAGAAAAAGAAGCTGGACTAATCAATAGGGAGGCTTCCATTTATTTCTCTTTCTTCTCTCCAGGCAGAATCCCCAGACATAACAATGAATCTATCCAGTCTAAGCCAAACTGATACTATTAAAGGTTACTTAACAAAGATATTTTGACTCACACAGAAAGAGCTTAATTTACATCAGTATGTTTTCACCTCCTGCACAGACTTTTAGAAAAACAAAAATTAACTTTACCAGGTGCCTGGCCATCTGTTGTTTCTATCAATTTCACCGTTGCCATAAATTTTTGTCAGGGGCTTGATAAATGCTTCCTTACCCAGGTTTTGGTGAGGAAGAGAAAATGCAGGGTCCCATTTAGGAACTCTTACTGTTTCTTCAAAGATTCAATAGCTTCTGTTACCTTCATGGGCTGACAAAGTTTTAAATAAGAAACTTTATATTTTCTAGAATATTGATAGCTTATTATTAGTGGATTGTTTTTTATCTTTAGAAGGAACCAATGAGGCATGTTTATATATTTCAGATGTGTCAATTTCAAGGCAATGTCCAATATATTCTAGGTATCTAGATAAAAAAATCTTAACAATAATACCATGTGTTCCTAATAACTTTTAAAAAGTATCAACTTAAAGTAAATCAGAATGCAAGCAAGCAAAACTATTAGATAGAATCACTTAAGGGAAAAGTAAAAAATAGAAGACTCTGCTTATAAATATTGATGCTATAAAGAGGTCAATTTACTATTGCACTTGAAATGGAGATTCTTTTCAGCAAACCTCAGATAGAGAGGTGAAACCAGCATGAAAAATTATCAGGCCCATTTGTATTTGTTGAACATGATATTTTATTCTTTTTGCTAAAATCCAATCTATATCTATAAAAGCCTAAGCAACCATTATGACCGAATGACCAGAATGACCGGTTGACCAGTTGCTATAATGCGCACTGACCACCAAGGGGCAGACACTCAATGCAGGAGCTTCCCCCTGGTAGACAGTGTACTCCCACAGCCAACCTCCCATGGCCCCTCCCCGTGGCCAGCCAACCTCCCCCAGCCTCTACCCCCCTGCCTGGCCACCCCCCTCCTATCAACCTTGATCGGGGGGGTTGGCCGGCCAACCTCCCAGGCTCCCTCCCCCCACCCAGCCAACCCCCCAGTAGGCTTCGATCATTGGCCAGGCTGAGGAACCCCACCCGTGCACAAATTTGTGCACTGAGCCTCTAGTCTTTACTATATTTTGATGTGATATATTGTATTCTAGAGTATATCGCAAAGTTTTGCATTTTTTATCACCTATTAAGTCCAACTACTTATCTTCTTGGATTTATATTTTGCATCATATAAATTACATGGTGGAGAGAGGGATTATAAAATTATAAAATCTAAGTGAACTTTTTCTTTCATAAATATTGATGTTTCTCATGGTAGTATTTGATGTCTTCTCCTGGGTGTTTATTTACTGTCATTGACTCAGTTTTGTCTATGAGATGATTCCCAAATCTTCAGTGCAACCGTTTCTCCTGTAGGCTTCATATCTGCTTTTTAATATCTCTACTTGGGTAGCATCTGAAATGCAACAGATCCAGAAGCTGACTAAACTAAACTCCCTAGCCACCTGCCGAAGTTTCTTCCTCTCAACGTACTTCAAAAAGTAAACAAATGAATAAAACTGATTTTTCCATATATGCCCCACTTTACAACTCATGGTAAAATCAGAAACCCAGCTACTTACCAAATAAAAGCTACTCTCTCCCCTTTTTATCTCCCAAATTTAAAAACACTCCTTCTTAGGCCAGTACTCTATTTCACATTACCTCCCTCACTCTCTGGGCTTACGTTAATAGTCCCCTAACACTAACTGTGTTAGTATAACATAAGTGGTAATTATCAATAAAGGGATGAGTGGATATTTTTACTTAAAGACGTACCTACTGCCTCTATTTTGTTTGTCTTCTTGTTTCTCTGATAACACTGGTCGAAATTAAATGTGATTATTCCGATCCACCTTGTTAGTAATAGACCTGAAGCAGTGGCAGTGATGGCTCCTTTCTTTACCAACTGCTCGTAAACCATTCTTTTAAGCATTTCTACCTTTGAGCTTCGCTCTCCTTGCTGGAAGAATAAACTGTGCTTTCTCCTTAAAAAATCAGATCTTGCAGATCATTTTAACACTCTTGTTCTTCATGTACCTGGTAGTTGAACAAGCACAACTCGGGGGATGTAATCAAGATTCAATTTCATTTTTGGCTCACACTCCTTTTTAAAATATATTCAGCAGGGACCGTCCTCTTCTCTCTTCTTATAACTAGATAAAAACGCAGGCGGCTCCAGTGATATTTTTCTAGTCGCAGAAAGTTCTTTATTTGCTTTCATAGGCTCTCACGGACTCAGTTCATAATTGTAGTCCTATATAATAATCAGAACTGCAGGCATAACTGAAGTTAAGTCCCCCCATGCATCAACCAGAGAGGATGCCCTGTACGGTGGCCTCGGGCATTCTGATTTCTTTATTTTCTTGTGCTCACTCGCCTTGTATTGTCACAATATGGCTTTACACACACTGTGTATGCCTTTTGGTGTTTAGGGCTAACTCTTGGTTGCTTTTATGGGTACTGAGACCCTCCTCCCCTGGGAACTTTGGAAGCCCTACCCAGGACCTTGGTGAAGCCAATTCTCCTGGGTGGCAGCTCCCCCACAGCCTCGGTTTCTGGTGTTCATTCCACACTCCCTTCTCTGGGCTCCATTATTCCCAAGCCCCATGTGTCCTCTTGGGCAGGTGTGGCATGGGCCAAAAACGTAACAGTGTTCTTTGTAGCTCATCAGAAACATCGTATGTTCTGTGCTCTCCTCTTCTAAGTGGGACACAGCTCATCCCACTGCAGCAGGGGTTGTTTCTCCCCTGCCCACCCACCCCCCACCCAGTGTTATACATTTTTATCTCTGATGTATGTATTTTTTAACGTTTTTATTGGGGTGATATTGGTTAATAAAATTATATAGGTTTCAGGTGGACAAGTCTATAATACATCATATGTATATTCTATTGTGTATTCAACAACTTCAGGTCATGTCTCCATTAATTATTCCCCCTTTACCTTCTTCTACCTCCCCTCAGCAACCCCCTCCCCCCCACTTTCTCTCTGGTAATCACCATACTGTTGTGTGTGTGTGTGTGTGTGTGTGTGTGTGTGTGTGTGTGTGTGTCTAGGAGGTTGTTTTTGTTTTGTTTTGTTTTGTTTTGTTTTGCTTTGTTTTTACTTACTCCCTTCACCTTTTTTCAGTTGGAAAACATTATGCTAATAAGCCATATTAAGGAATAAGCCAGTCAGAGGAAGACAGGGACCACATAATTTCACTCATATGTGGAATCTAATGAACAAAATAAACTAACAAACAAAATAGAAACAGACTTATAGATAGAGAACAGACTGATAAATGTCAAAGGGGAGTGGCATTGCAGGTATGGGAAAAAGGGGCTGTTTCTTTACCCCCACTGCCCCGCTTCTTAGTGGGGATTGAGCACCAGTTTGAAATGTCTTTCTAACTGATGGGACAATGTCAGATATAAGAAGTATCCCATGAAGCTGCCTTCCTCTTGGCTTAGGAGACGAGGGAAGAAATGCATAAAAGTACTTATGGCCATATTTGCATGCTACATAAAGCAATCACTATTGTGTACTCAACTTGGTGTGAGAGCAATAGATAATAGACCAACATATTGAGACACAGATAGAGAAATCAAATATGTTAGGTAGGTAGATAGATAGATAGATAGATGATACATAGATGATAGATAGATAGATAGATAGATAGATAGATAGATAGATAGATAGATATGAATGAATACACATACATATAAGTCAAATACCAGTACTACCAAAAACACATGTTAGAACCCATTCTGTAATCTGAGATAACCTGAAATACCTAAATCATCATTGAACGTGGTTTTGTTAGGGAAATTAACTTTCAGCACTTCAATCACATGGAAATATTGATTTGCATATCAGAAATACATTATGTGATAATAGAATTAGCAAATTGGTTTGTCCTTATAATGTATTGACTTACAAGGTAGAGTATGCATGCTGTGGAAAAGTATCTCATTTAAATGTAGTGTTTTATATGAAAACAATGGCTAATCTCTTAGCAGGTAGCAGTAAGAGAGAAGGAAAATTAAGTCATATAAAGTCTAAATAATGAATCTAGATGATGTCACAAAAAGCCCTCATACAACTACAACACCATAGTTTTGCCACTCAGGCACTTTTCTGTTTGCTCCCGGATTCTGGCCTGAATGAGGAACTGAAGAGTTGTAATATTTATGCTTCTAGCCTGGTGTGCAGTGCTCTATTGTTTCCATTTCTCCTTTGTCTGACCTGCGAGGCCATGCATCCCAGCAAGCATGCTGAGTCCATTCTGCTCTCTCCGCAAGATTCATTTATAGGCTTAGATGATATCTCCTTCCACACGCAGTCTTTCTAGAATGAATACTTCTTATCACTTTGTCTCTATCCATCAGCCCTTCTAGTCCCTGCATCATTCTCTTTGCTTTCTTTTATACCTTCAAGACCTTTGTTATCTTTCTTCAGGTGTTTTGAGAACAGTGATAAATAGTGTGTCTATCCCTGTCCTGTTGTGAGCTGTGGAGCAAGCAGAAGCGTCTGAGCTGTCAGCACCAAGGCAGGATTAGACAAAAGAAGAAATTGGGGCCCGGCCATGGTGGCTCAGTAGTTGAGCATGGCCCTGTGAACCAGGGGTTCATGGTTCAATTCCCAGTCAGAGCACATGCCTGGGTTGCAAGCTCAATCCCCAGTAGGGGGCATGCAGGAGGCAGCCAATCAGTGGGTCTCTCTCATCATTGATATATCTCTCTATCTCTCTCTCTCTCTCTCTCTCTATCTCTCTCTCTCTCTCTCTCTCCCCCTCTCTCCCTCAAAGCTATAAAAAAAGTATATATTAAAATAAAAAAGGAAGAAGAAATTGGGAATGGTAGAGGTTGGTCAGGAACTAGCCTGAAAAAGAAACTGTGCCAAATTTTCAATAAGAAAAAGATTACAGAGAATAGCTACACAGGAAAAGTTTAGGAGAAAGACAGGGGACAGTGAGGTGACCCAGAAGTATGTCCCCAGTGGAAACAGCCACCTCCTCTCTGGCTGGAGAGAAAAAGGGAGGAGATAGTATTACTGGCCTGGGAGCCAAAGACAGTGGGAGCCAGAACCTTGGTAGCCTGTCCCAGAAACGCTGGGGCCATGAGCAGTGGGCTGCAGGATGAGGATGGAGCCAGTGTTTGTTGGGCGGGAAGGGGATTCCCACGGTTTTCACCCTAGTCCTGCTCTCCAATCTCCTGCCAGGGCCCCGGTGGCAGCCCTAGATGGCAGGCTAGGTGACATACCACAGAGCAGGCAAGGACAGGATTTGCCAGAGAGTAAACGGTGTATGTAACAGGGAAAGACATCATCAAGCACAACGTGCGGCGGAGTCCAATTCTTTTGACAGTGCATACTTAGACAAAAATAGATTAGATAGGAAGGTGAATAGCTAGAGAAAGAGGGGGGGGGAGAGAGAAAAGAAGTAGGCTATCTCTGGACAAAGGAATTAGAGGTAAATTTTATTTTATAATTTTCAGTATTTTCCAAATTTTATAAATGAACATGCATTACATTGTGTGAAATATATTTTAAAGGTCAGTCCTAGCTATTTTTCTTGATTTTTTCCAAATGTAGTCTTTTAACCCTGATTCAATGAAGATTGTATTTATTAACTTTTGCTATTAAAGGCAATTTGAAAATCTACATAGATGCAGCCACTTACGCCCATTTAGTGTGTGCATATATAACTGTTCTAATCCCCTAGAAGTAATTTACTTTATTGATGGTCTATGCTAATAAAATAATTGAACTTTAGTGTGAACTGGCCCCAGTTCAACATTATATTGAATAAACAGGAAAGTGAGGCTCAGAGAAGCTGAGTGACTGACTACTCCTGCTTCCGTAGTTCATTAGTGCAGCCCGGTCCTGTGTGTCTTTAGGCCGATAGGTAGGAAATAGAATATGAACCCTCCTTCATAACCCTCATTCCACTGCCCTTCTCCTTTAGTACACTCTCATTCACCTCATTTTCCCCAGACTTCCAGCACTGTATATGACTTCTGCAGGGCACCACAGGAATAAGGTGTTTAAAAAAAAAAAAATACTGGCTTCTATTGCTAAGGTCTTAGACAAAGCATTTGAACATTCTTTCTCTATTCTATACCCATTTACAAAATGTTAACTATCCTAAGGGGGCAGGGGTGGAGTTTAGCCTGAGTATAATTATACATAGTCTCATTTTAAACTTATCAGCATTTTAAAAATATGCCATTATCTGCTCTACTAGTTGTTCCATTTCTCAAATGCGCAGAAAACATCGATCCTCTGCAAACCCTGTCCCTGGGCTCCCTTACCCTCTGCCAGCATCACCCAGGAGGACAGAGTTCACAGAGCATAAGTCACTGGTACCTGGAGCCGTGACTCTCAAGCTTGAAGGTGCACAGAATCAATAGGGGAACAAGTTAAAAATGCAGGTTCCTTGGCTCCAGCTCCATCAATGATGATTAGAGGTCCGGGTGAGGTCTGAACGGTGTGCATGTTTATTAAGCACCAGCGAACGTTTCCCGATAGGGACTCTGGGAAGCACATTTTCAGAAACACTGAAGGTATTAGCCGCAGAGAAGGTGCTCAGCTTAGCACATGCTCCACTGTCTCTCATTGCTCTCCTTCTGTGGGCCAGGCTCCTGGCCAGGGGTTGAGACCTCAGACGTGGGAACACACCAAGCCCCAGCTCTTCATCAAGGTCGAATCAGCCAACTGCTCTTGCTTTCCACTCGGGGAATTCAAATCAGTGATGGTGGATAGAGCCGTTGCCGCAGGGCGCTCTCACCTTCGGATATTTCTGTTTCCTTGGTGATTAGCCAAGCATGAGCCAGACAGCCTTCACGCAGAAAGAAGATGCATGTGGTTTGGCGTTTCATAACTTTCCTTTCCTTTGTGGACCCAGGAAACGAGGCACCTTACTGAATTGTAATTCACAGCCACGGTGAAAGTTTTATACTCCCTTTTCATATATAGCTAACACAATTTATCTTTTAATTATATTTATTGCAGTCCCAGAGTGTTACAGCGAGTCCTTCCAAAAAAGCAGCATGCTTCCCTGCTCCCTAGTTTATCCTGCACTCTTCATCGGGCATGCACACTCAAGCATTTAGATGCGTATTGCTCATGGCTGAAACATAAGCAAATTGCTAAATTTCCTTTGGACTCATTCTATTGAACAGAATCATTCCAAAGGAAATCTGTGAATACATGACGATTTCCTTAGATTTGTATTAGGCTGCATGCATATAAATTCCGCCATTACATGCATGAGGGAACGCTGTCACTTCCAGCAGGAATCCTACCATCCAGCCCTTCAGATGAAGAAAACATAAAGACAGAGTGGAAAAGGAAAGCATTTAACCAGGTCTCTATCTTTGGCGACTTTCATGTTTTTCTTCTTTCATCCCTCACATAACAAAACAGCAAGAATAGGGAGGATAGGGCTGTGGGCAGAGCAGCTGTCCAGAATGACCTAGAAAGGTCTCTGCTTCAACCCTGCTTCCTGCTGCTCCAGCAGCACCTGTATGTTCCTCAACTCCCCTCCCCCCCATCCCCAGTGGCTCAGCTGAGAGGATAGATCTTTAACTATTCTCATGACATGGCAGGCTCACCAAGATATAAGGGATTTCTAGGATACATTGAGTTCCTCCTCGGTGGATTCCCTTTCATAGAATCCTCTCTGCCCATTCAGCTAGGCTTTGCAGTTCACTTCCCTTTGCATTGCCCAGGCACCCAGGGGCCTTGTCCCACTGCGTTGCCTCCTCTGCCTTCTAGAAGGCACTGGTCTCAATGAGATCCACACATTGAATGTGATGTACTTAGATTCTCAGGGAGACTTGCTTTATTTGGAAGCAATTTCTCTGTGGTGCAATGAATGGATTTTGACTGATACAATTACAGGCACAGGATGAGAGTCTCCTTTTTTTGGATAAGCAGCCCATTGAGCAGCCTCAAAAATAGGGGACATAGATGTTCCATGAGTCCTTCTCAAGTCCATAATGTAAAAAAAGTTTCTAAGAAGGTCTGGGAGAAAAGTGCAGGTGAGCAGTAGAAGCAGGTGTGAGGGATATTGGTAGAAAGTGATAGGTATTATGCAAAGCCAAGTACTGACAAGCTTTTCCACCTATCTTCAAGGTCATCTTGAGAGGTGGGGGCTTGGCATTACCTTCCATGTTCCCTAGGTGAGAAGCCAGGAAGTCCTGGTGCCTTGACCAGGCTGGGTACCAGGCTGGACATGCTGAGGAGGAGGGCCGCCAAGCTCTTCCCAGGGAGTGGAGCCTTGGTAAAAGGACTTGGCATTGGCAGCTGGAAAAGCCGGAAAGGAAATTCCTAAATGGAAAAGCAGGAGTCATGTTAAGAGAGGAATTTTGGAGCAGAGTGGCAGGAAGTAAGGAGAAAGTACAATGGGAAGCACCTGGAACTATGCCATAAATCAAAGGATTTTATTAGGTAAAGTGGACATCTTTCCCTAGATAGTGAGGCTTTATCAGGAATTTGACATGAGTGACTGTTGAGTTAGATTTTTGGTTTTCTATTCCCATCATTTTATCAACATTTACTTTAAGTTTGTGTGTTCATTTAAGACAAAAAGAAAGCATGTGAGTTACCAGAGGTCAGATTACATTTTTTTTTTTAGCCATGGCCACCTCATTGGCTATACATTTTTTAAAAGTGAAAACAACTAAAAAACACCTTCCAGTGACATTTATTGAAATTGCAGTTTTCCTTTTAGTGTGTATGATTCTGAAATGCTTAGGCAGATCTCAGATTTCAGCATTGTGCTAAGTTTTTGAATCTGTACTGTGCTCCCACCTCACCACCATGGTTAGGGGATGTCATTGGAGGTTTAGTGGGGGTTCAGGACTTCCGCCACTGCCCAGAGGTAGCCCGGCCACAGCTCCTCTCTCTCCACACGCAGTTGGTGGAGTGCACTTTAGTAAACAAAGAAGCACATCTACTCTTGCCGTCTGCTCACCCGACAGCCGGAAGTGCGGCTATAGTCCCAGTGGAGACCCAGAGTTCCCGTGCTTGACCAGCAGTTGTGAGAGTCCCCTCTTCTTTTATGTCAGAGGAAGTTGAGAGAGGAAGCTAGACTTCTCCCACCCAGCAGTACCAGGCTGTGCCTCCCTTCTCCTGCTGAGTGGGGTCAGAGGAAGGCAGCCAAAACAAAGGTTTAAGTTGGAAGCTACAACACCCTCCTCCAGACAAGTGATCCACATCTTCCTAGGAAAGCAGCAGGAACATGGAAGAACTCAACAACACCATCAGCCAAGAGGATCTATTTTGCTATAGAACACTTAAAACAAGAAAAGCAGAATATGCATTCCATGCAAGTACCCATGGAACATGTAGCAAAAAAGATCATAAATCAAAACTAAATAAACTCAGAAGGATCAAAATTATACAGAATGCATTTGCCTACCACAGTGCAATCAAACTAGAAGTCAATAACAGAAAGATAACAAGAAAATCACCAAATACTTGGAAACTAAGCATTGCCCTTCTGTATAATCCATGGATTAAAAAAAAAAAAAAAAAAAAAAAAAAAAAGAATTCACAAGGGAATTAAAAAAAAGTAGAACTGAATGAAAATGAAAATGCAAGAATCAAATTTGTGAAACATGGCTAAAACAGGTCGAGAAAAAAATTTATAGAGCTAAATGAATATATTAGAAAAGAGGATAGTCTCAAATCATAATCAACTCCCACCCTAACAACCTAGGAAAAGGAGAGACAAAATCACTGAAAGCAAGAAAACAGAAGGCAGTCACAAAGAGCAAAATCAATAGAATTTTAAAAGGACAGAGAAAATCAATAAAACAAAGATCTGGTTCTTTTAAAATAACCACAAAATGTGACAAACAGCTAGTAAGAATGACAAAGAGAAAAGATACAAGTTGCTAATATCAGGAATAAAATAGGAAGTATCACTACAAACTGCAGACACTGGGGACATTAAAAAGATCAAAAGGGAATTACAATCAGCTGTTATAAATTTAATAATTTAACAACTTAGATGAAAAGGACCTATTCCTCAAAAAACACAAACTACCTCAGTTTACCCAATATTGCTACATAATTTTAATAGCTCGATAATCATCAAGGATATGAATTTGTAATTTAACTCAACTGAACAGAACAGGAAGGCTCTGGTCCCATATGGTTACACTGGAGCCTTCCTCAAATACCTAAAGGAAAATGAACACTAATCTTACATAATCTTTTCTAGAAAAATAGAAGAGAGAACTCTCCTTAATTAATTTTCTGAAGCTGCTATTACCCTGATATTAAAAGTATTTAAGACAAAGACTATATACATCCACAAAAGAAAAAAAAAAACCTGAAGATCACTATCCATCATGATACAAATGCAAAATACTTTTAAATACTAGCAAATATAATTCAATAAAATGTTAAAAATCATTCACATTAATAATTAATTTTTCCCCCGGGATGCAAAGCTGGTTCTATATTTGAAAATCAATCAAGATAATCTACCATATTAATCAGCTAAAGAAGAAAAAAAATCACAGAATTATATAAATAGATGTGGAAAAAGCATTTTATAAATTTAACATCCATTCATGATAAAAAAAAAAAAAAGACTTAGAAAAAAATGTAGGAATAGAGGGGACAACCTCAATTTGATAAAGAGCATCTACTAACATCTTACAGTTAACCTTATATTCAATGGTGAAAGACAGCGTTTTGCTCATAAGATCAGAAACAAGGTAAGAATGTCTGCTCTCACTACTGTTATTAAACATAGTGCTGATACAATATAAACATAAAGTAATCAATGTTATTTCTATACTAGAGGCCTGGTGCATGAATTCATGCACAGGTGGGGTCCCTTGGTCTGGCTGGTGATCGGGCCAACTGGGCCATCTCACCCAGTCCCATTCAAGGTTGATCAGGCTGACTGGCCTGTGTGTGGGGGGGAGCGGGGAGGAGGGACATGGGGGAGGACTACGGAAGGTTGGCCAGCTGTGGGAGGTTGGCTGTGGAGCACACCAATCACTAGGGGCAGCTCCTGCATTGAGCATCTGCTCCCTGGTGGTCAGTGTGTGTCATAGCAACTGGTCGACTGGTTATAATGGTCACTTAGTTTTTTTATATAGATACTAGTAATGGACAGTAAATTTAAAATATAACATTGATAATCACTCATAAAAATGCAAATAGGTATAAATCTAACAAAACATGAAGATCTATATGCTAAAAACCACAAAATGTGGATGAAAAAAGTCAAAGATCTAAATAAAAGGAGATATATGTCATATTTGTGGATTTGAAGACAATACAATAAATAGTCAATTTACTAATAATATAGTAATAATTCTCCCCAAATTGATACAGGGGTTTGATGTAATTCCTATCAAAATCATGTGAAATTTTATTTAGATATAGCAATATATAGTGAATATTATTCTAAAATGTATATGAAAACATGAAGAAAGTAGAATAGTTAAAACAACTCTTATAAAGGAAAATAATGTGGGAGGAATTAGTCTACTTAATTTAAAGTCATATTATAAATTAATCAAGATGGAGGTGAGGACATAGGTCAATGGAACAGATTAAAGAATGGAGAAATAGATTCATACAGATGTGTTCAATTGATTTTAGGCAGGTGAGTGTACCCATAAATTGTCAACATGGGTGATCCAGGCGATGATGTGAATGTCCTGAATGTTTAGCTCATTAATGTCAATATTCTGGTTGTGATGGTTTGCTAGGATATTATCATTGGAGTGATTGGGTGAAGGGTCCACAACTGAATTATTTCTTACAACTGAATGTGCATCTGCAAGGCTCATTTGGGGTTATTTGGCTTTTTTCTATATTCCTCTCACTAGATACATAGCCTCTTTCTCATGGATTCCTTTTCTGTTTAGTCCCCTCTTGCTGCCCATGAGACAGTCCTCTCAAGCTGACTAGTTAAAATTTCACAAGCAGTTGGGTGATTGTTGTCTTTATTGATCTAACCACCCATACTCCCTTATGGGCGATGTGCCATTCAGCCTGGCCAGTGTGGCTCAGTGGCTGAGCATCAACATATGAACCAGGAGGTCTCAGTTCAGTTCCCACTCAGGACACATGCCCGGGTTGCAGACTTTGCAGACTTGACCTCCAGTGTGGGACATGCAGGAGGCAGCAGATCAGATTCTCTCTTATCACTGATGTTTCTACCTCTTTCTCTCTCCCTTCCTCTCTGAAATCAATAAAAATATATTTTGAAAAAAGAGGTGGCATCCATTGGGCAGCTGCTTCCCTTAGTTCAGTCCTGACCCACCAGGGCAAAGGACAGCCTATGACACCTGACCATAGTGACATGCCTCAAAATTTTTCCACAAGAAGCAGAAGCAGCTGTTGAAACTGATAAGCCTTCTGGCTGAGCTGATTTCTCAAGACCACATTGAAGTTCATGCTTAGCTGAGATTGGGAGAGGCAATAAACATGAATCTCTTAAGAGACCAAATCTTCCAGGCCAGACTGGAATACCAATGAAAGCAGACAATAAAGTCATTTGAGTGTATTTAGAAGTAAACTGTCCTTGAATAATCTAGGCATTATTTTTTCATATGTTTTCTTCATTTTAAAGACTTCAGATTAATGGTGTAAATGATCCTTGCTGAAACTGGTTTGGCTCAGTGGATAGAGCGTCGGCCTGCGGACTGAAGGGTCCCAGGTTCGATTCTGGTCAAGGGCATGTACCTGGGTTGCGGGCACATTCCCAGTAGGAGATGTGCAGGAGGCAGCTGATCGATGTTTCTCTCTCATCGATGTTTCCAACTCTCTATCTCTCTCCCTTCCTCTCTGTAAAAAATCAATAAAATATATTTTTAAAAAATGATCCAAAAGGGCCCTTTTAATAAAGAGACTGAATTTATCAAACTGAAATCACACTTCCTTTTCAAGGTGTCACGGAGTCTTTCCACTTGCTTAGTGCGTTTTCTGCGCAGGTTAGAGGCCTTAAATATAAAGGTTACTCTATGAATGTGAGTCACCACCATTTTCTCTTAAACTAATGATGAGAGGAGGGCTTTGCAAATTAGAACAGAGAGGTGTCCCTTGTGTGATGTGCAGAATGACAGCACACAGGTGAGCACTTTGAACCTGCATGTAATGTGAACTCTAAGACCTGAAGGAGCTTTTTATGAATAACTTTAAACCTCCCCCAATCAAGTTGTTCTTTAAAGGAATTATTCTTGTGGTCATGTTTCATCATTAATAATTATGCCATTTTCTTTTATCCTAGGTAACGTATGAAATTGTTGGAGCAATTGAAAAAAATAAAGACTCCCTTTCACGGAATCTTTCATTTGTAATGAAAAGTAAGTTTCTCCTTCCTATGGTTAAAATACCCCACATTTCTTAGTTCTCTGAACATTATCCTATAAAATATGCCACCAGCTAAAGGATAATTTAAATTCTGTTACATTCTAATGCCCAGAATCATAAAGAATGGATCTTTCCACACTATACATTGGTTACAATTTAATTTGGAGCCTAGTAAAAACCATAATTTAACTAAGCTTTTAGCAGATAGAAATATAAAACACCTTTAACACTCTAGTGTTATGAATATAAAAAAGCTCTTCTGTGAAGACTAATGAAGATGAATATGGCTTCCAAAGTTATTTAGGCCACAGCAGGGTGAATTCCATTACTTAAGACGATTCTGAAACACACATAAGGGGTAGTTTATTCTTATGTAATTTATATAAAGAACTAATGCTCACAAAGTAGAATAAGCATACAAATTGATATGTACTCATGCACATACATATATACATACATCAATATACATTTATAGGTTCCATCTACCTCCTGAATCTTAGTACTTTGTATATGTATATCTGTAATTCTATACTATACTAAAGTTATATGCTACATGTATATATAGTGTAATTATATATGTCAATATATATTTCTATCTCCTCTAGTAATTATTTTCTTAATAGCAGTTCTGCAGTGATTCACATTTTCCTAATAACCTTTTCAATGAATTAAAGCATATCATCTTTTGTGTTTTATGTTGCTCTGAATGAGATAGTGTCATTTATCTTTCCTAGGGAAAGAAGCACATGATAGTCTTTCATGAAATAAGGGGACACCTTTGAGCTGGAAGTAAGATATTCCTATCACTTCTGGTTTGAGGAACATATTTGCCTTAAGCCAAACAGCACAGTTACAATATATTGTTTTACACAGGGAATTACTCTGCTTGCCTCTTAGAACTTCGGGTTTTTGTGAGTTCTCTGAAAGACTGAGACTAATGATAAAATATGGACTTGGAATAATACCACATAGAAGGAAGAAATTGTAAAAAACGGTCCTATTGATTATCATTGCATTGGAAATGTCTTACTGTTTTTCAATATTTGAACTTTCATTCATAACATACTTTCAGTTAACCCACACATTCTATAAAGATCTTATATACAGCATGTTTTCCAGGTGGTACAATGACATTTTCTTAGTTTTGTATTTTATGGTCATAGAATATATATTTAGAATGAGGATATGATGGCTAGTGATATTGCAATTCTCCTCATTTTAATAGAGTTCCAACATTTTAAAGCCATTCTTTTGTGTAAACTTGCTAAAATTTCCAAGAGAAAAACTAGTGATTCTTGCTTTATTCTAAACACTTCAGGATTTAGGCACATTGAGGAAGAAGACAGAATTCACCAAATGCTCTTAGATATTTATGCAAGACATAGCAACATTTTCCTTAAAGGGACAGAAAATAAATACCTTAGGCTTTGCAAGTCATAAGGTCTCTGCTGAATTCTGCTGTTATAAGAAAACAGCCCTAGACAACACAGATGGACATGGTGTATTCCATGAAACTTTATTGACCAAAACAAGAAGTAGGCCAGATGTGGCCAATGAGTCATAGTTGCACACCCATTCTATCATATGAACAAAAGATGCATGGTTGTTACAGCATTTTATGAATCTGTGAAATGTTTTAATATCTTACACTATTTATCTGTGGTTGCATCCATACATAGACTTGCAATAAATACTAATAATTTTATTTATTTAAATAGATCATGGTATTATATATTTACTGTTTATCTTTATTTTGAAATAATTTAAACTTAAAGAAAGTTACAAAATTAGTTCAAAGATCTCCCATATGTCCTTATTCCATATTTTTTCATTTCCTTTCTTTTATCCTTTTTCTCTCTCTCTACCATTCTTCTCTTCTCTCCTTTCTTTCCTCCCTCCCTCCCTTCCTTCCTTCCTTCTTTCCTTCCCTCCTTCCTTCCTTCTTCCCTCCCTCCCTCTCTTCCTTTCTCCCTCCCTCCCTTCCTTCCTCCCTCCCTCCCTCTCTTCCTTCCTTTATTCTTTTATTTCTTCTTTCCTTCCTTCCCTTTGTGTGTGTGTATATACATATATTTTTGATTCATTTGAGATTAAGTCAAATGCATCTTTATTCCTAAAACTCTGGTATAAGATCAAGAGTATTATCTTATATAACATCAGTAATTCTCAGAATATGTAACATCGATACAATAATAGTAATGTCTAATTATGAGTCCCTGTAAACTTTACCAGTTAACCTTGATCACTTTTGAAGGTGGCATACTTCAGGTTTTTTTTTTTTTTTAATCAAAGGTCACTTTTTCCTTTGATAAGTAATTTTTAAGGAAGCACTTTGAGACAATGTAAATATTTTTGTCCTCATCAAACTTCCACCCATTAGTTTTGCATAAATGAATGCTTCCTACCTAAATTAACGATTTCTCTATGGTTGCAAGATTATGGTTTTCTAACCCATTTTTTCCATCAACAGTAAATTCTATAAGAACTCATCTTTCTGATTAATTAATTATCAATATGAACTCATAAATTCTTTTGTTTTTTTCCTTGTCTCTTTAAAAAATGTTATTGATGTAGTATTGTTTGATAACATTCTATAAATTTCAGGTGTACAGCATTGTAATTTGGTATTTGTATACTCTGTTATGTGCTCACCACCAAAAGTCTAGTTTCTTCTTGATTCCCTTATTTTACTCAATGAATCATAATCCATTACTATTATTATTTTGATGTTGAAATTGCCAACATGTGGCCAGTGAGAGCCTCCTGTGTCCTTTTGACAGGCTCTCATAATATTTTTTAGCACTTCCTTGCATGTTTTTTCTTCCAAGATGTTCCAGGCTTTTCTCCCTTGCCTCAGATGTAGAATCAGCCATGTGTCCAAGAAGCCTTGATTTATTTTAGAGTAGAATAGTATTTATTCTTAAACACCAAGGTCTGGGGGCCTCGTGAGCTCATTTCTATTGTGGTGTCATGGCTTTTTGGCTCTTTCAGAACTACCAAATTTAAGATATAGATATAGAAAATATATCAATATATAAAAATACTAGAGGCCTAGTGCACGATTCATGCACCGGTGGGATCCCTCGGCCTGGCCTTCACCCTCTCACAATCTGGGACCCCTCGGGGGATGTCAAACTTCTGGTTTCTGCCATATCCCCGCAGGACAGGCCGAGGGACCCCACCGGTGCATGAATCCGTGCACCAGGCCTCTAGTATGCATATAAGATCTTTGGTTAATCTCTTTCTGCCATCTCCCCTCCCCCTTTCCCTCTGAGATTCATCAGTATGTTCCATGTTTTCATGCCTGTGTGTTGAGCATCTGCCCCCTGGTGGTCAGTGTGCATCATAGCTACCGGTCAAATGGTCACTTAGGCTTTTATATCTATAGATAGCTATATAGTTATATATTAAAGTCATGAATTTATGCTATTACTCTATTTTTCATCTAACACCAAAGGGCTTCTTTTTGCCTTCTTGCATTCCATGACCATGTCTTCCCTCTCTGGACAGTTCTCCCTAGTTGTCTGTTTGTTTATTCATAGAATGACTTTGCACTGAGTGCATTGCTAATAAATATGTTAGCCTGGACAAGCAAAATAATATGGGTGTAGAAAAGGTAAAATGGCTTTGGTACAAAACATTGCTAACTGTCTGATGGGCTGAGCATTATCCTAAATTATTTATGCACACTATTTCACATTTTAATCTTGTAGCAATCCTCAAAGTAGCTATTTTCATGGTCATTTTAAAGAAAAGGAAACTAAAGCTTAAAAACCTGCCTATGTATAGATAGAGGTAACACAAGAAAAATGCCTTCTGGATCCTTAAACACCATATACAGTTTTGACTACGCTGTTTGAATTTATAACCAAAAATTCATTCATCATTACTCCAGTTTCTTTCTGAGATGTGAAGAAAGGAATGAGATCCCGGAATTATTAGAATTTGCATAACATAACATCTAATACATATCAACATGTGCTTTTTATTTTTAGTTTATTTTTCAATTACAGTTTATATTTAATATTATTTTTTATTAGTTTCAGGTGTGTGGTATAATGGTTAGATAATAGTATACTTTACAAAGTGTTCTCCCCGATAGTTCCTGTACCCACCGGGTACCATGCATAGTTATTACAATTGTATTGACTATATTCCCTATTTATATGTGAATCTAAAGAACAGACTAAATGAACAAACCAAATTGAAATAGACTCATAGACACAGAGAACAGACTGATGGTTGCCAGAGGGGAGAGGTGTGGGGGCACTGAGTAACAAAGGTGAAGGGATTAAGGAGTACGGATTGGCAGTTACCAAATAGTCTCATAGGTACTTACATCCAGCCCTGAGACAGCTTAGATGCTTGGGAAGCATGTTCCTGGGTAGTTACTTTCCTGCAAGAGGAGTTCCTGAGAGAATCCGTGTCTTCATGACTTGGGCAAGTGCATTAAAGCCCCTTAGGCTTGATCGGGTAAGATTCTGCTCAGACAGCTAGGAGAGTAGTAAGTGACAATTAGAGAGTGAGGGACCAAGCACTCAGATGGAGAACTGGGAAACATAGATCAGGACACCTGGCCAAGGACAAGGGCGGTCAGAATTCATCAAATGGTATAATGCATCGTGGGGAAAATAAAATAGAGGCAAAGGGAAAGATGGACTCTTTGATTACATCTTCCACTCTGAATGTGTTACTAGCTGAAGGACTTGGAAGAGGAGTAAGTATAATGTAAATAACAATGTTAGTGCCACCTTAAAATATTCATTTATTTATTTCCTAGCTAGTGAAAATGTCGTGATCAATCACTTGTTCCAGTCGAAACTGTCACAAACAGGATCCCTTCTATCTTCCTATCCTTCCTTTAAATTCAGAGGACATAAATCTACCCTGCTCAATAAGAAAATGACAGCTTCTTCAACTATTGGAGAAAACAGGAATTATCTAGAACTTAGTAAGGTAGGAATTTTGTGATTGCCATTTGGTTGTTTTTAAGTTTGCTTAGAATGTTTGCTTCTTTTTTTTAAGAAAGCACAATTATAATTAGTAAAGGAAAGAAATTTTTATTTTAATTTAAAAAAATTAAATGAAAGGATGCCTACTTGAAGTATAAACATCAGAAAGAGGGACCAGTATAGGAAAGTACTTTCCAGTGAAAATTCAATAGCAAATACACAGTATTTGTAATTGTGTTGGTTGTCTGTGCAACATCCTATTTATGTTTCATCTCTATGACTGTCTCTGTGATGAATGGGAAGTAAATTTTAGGGCTAGTAGGCTAAGGTGGGATTAACTTAGCTACCTTATTCTGTTGACATTAATTACTTGAGAGGTTTTAAGTCTCTGAACATAAATTGCAGTTTCTCACAGACCCAGTGCCTTTTTCAGGTGCTAGAATGTTTTTACTGCATATTTTGTAGACATTTAAGTTATTTTTTTATTATACTATTTTTTAAATGTGTATTTGTCTCACACAAGTGTGGCTGCTCTTACACCTAATGGTTCAAACTATTTGTGAAATAGAACTACAAATTCAGTAAAGAGTTTTTCAAACTGAAATGTCTTCAGTTTAAAATTCAGTGTGGCCCAGTTTGTTTTGCTTGCCTCTACCAAAACCATAAAAGATGAGAAATATGATTGGGAAGGTGTCCAGGACAATCATTTTTAGATACTCAGTTGTAGCTTGCTGGAATGCATTTTAGCTTACCAATTAAAATGAAAGCATAATTAAAATCAGCTCTATTTTAGAAGAGTGGCAGAAATGTGTATAATATATTAGAAATGTGTGTGTGTGTGTGTGTGTGTGTGTGTGTGTGTGTGTGTTTCCTAGACCTGAGACTTAGGGATCCTTTGATATAGCTATATGATCACAGGAATTCAATCTCACTGAATACAAAAATGGCATCTTTTACATAAAAAAGACAAAGATTTACCCTTTATAAGGGAGATCTCTATTCCTGAGGGTTTCATTGAACCTGTTGGCCCTTCCTTTTCAATCACCCTGGAAATCAAGAGCAAGAAATCACCGCACACCTCTAAATTGTAATTTTTAACCTTAATTATTAAACATTACCAGGCACAGATGCCATTAGTATTTTCCCTAAAGGACTGCAGAAGAGAGATAACTCACAGTAGTTCCTCCACCCAGAAAGGGGTATTGAATGTTTAATTTCAAGGGGTGGAGATTTATTTATTATGATTACTCCTTAAGTGTTCCATTCCTCACTTCTGTTCAAACTGCCCTCATCCCTGCACGTCCTCCCCTGTGACTGGCAGAGTAGGTAGGAGTCAGCCCACTTTTTAATGGAGCATCACACTGGGCTTCCTGTTTGTAGGAAAAGGTTGATCCTGGACCAGTCGCGTCATTTGACAGTCCCTCATCAGTGATAATTAATCATTTCTGTTTGACAGTTGATCTTAATGGAAGGAAAAGAGCTATTGCCATGGCAGCAATAACACCAAATTGACAAGATTTTTATTAGAATATTTTCTTCTATAAAGATCTTTCTATTTAAAGATAACTGATTTTGGATCACTAGATATGTTGGCTTAAGTCCGTATGATTTTGTGAAATGTAAAGGTACATTAGTGGTTGAGATTCCTTTTAGACCATGGTAGAATTTAATTAATTTCCTTGTGCCCTTTATTTCTCCATTCCCCCTGGCTTCATTTTAACTGACTTTTTTTTTTTAATCTCCATTATGATTTAATCTTCGCTACACAAGATTTTTTTTCTTTTAAGAGGTATATTTAATTACTTATCACAGAAAATAGTCTATTGTTCTTTTTCACAGCCAGGCAAACGTTTTGTAGTTTAAAATGAAGAAAAGGAAGGGTAGGGAAAAATAAAGGGTGAGAAACGAATCATAGTTAATCTTAAGGAAACAAACCAATGGTTGTTAAAACATCAAATCTTTGTAACACAAAATAGTGTTATTTTGCCCTAGAGTCAGTGACATTTCATGATAAATGTGGACAGTTAGTTATACAACTAGTAAAAATACCAGGGCGAGTTTATTGTACTAACAAGTGAGTCTGGATCTATATTTAATTTCAAATTAAAGTGGGCGCAGGATGCTTACAGCCACCTACTTGAAGGGTTGGTAGTAATGGTTATTTTATATGTAGTTTCCCATTTCCCCAACATTATGGTAGTGTTACAGAAAATCATTTGATACTGATTTTTATAGTCTGTTTTAAATCTATATCTGCCTGTCAGAGAATTTACATGGATGAGAGAGTTTTTTTCTTCTAAATGGAATTTAGTAAAGTAAATTTTCCCACCCTTTCTTTGTTTTTGTTTTCTTTATAGTTATTGAAAAAGAAAGGAACTTCTGCATTTCTTCAAAGACTGGAACGAGGAGGTCCAGTCACCATTGCATCACAACTCAGGGTTAGTGATGTTTTCTGATTCTAAAACCTAAATTTTGATCATATCAACTGTAGAGGGTTTATATAGAATTTCCCCTCCCCCATTTTTGACCACTTGAGTACCTTTACACACACACACACACACACACACACACACACACACACACACACAGTGAGTGAAGGCATAACTTTTAAAGTCCTGATCGAAGGTAAAGATTTTTTTTAAATATATTTTATTGATTTTTTACAGAGAGGAAGGAAGAGGGATAGAGAGCTAGAAACATCGATGGGAGAGAAACATCGATCAGCTGCCTCCTGCACACTCCCTACTGGGTATGTGCCCGCAACCAAGGTACATGCCCTTGACTAGAATCAAACCTGGGACCCTTGAGTCTGCAGGCCGACGCTCTATCCATTGAGCCAAACCAGTTAGGGCTGAAGATAAAGATTCTTATTTAAAAATTGCTTTATATTTTGTTGTCTTTGAAGAATCAGTTTGGTTTTACTTCTCTCCTTAGAAATCTCTAACGGATATTATTGGAAAACTTCAGAAGTGCACGCCACACTTTATTCATTGCATCAAGCCCAATAACTCAAAGCTGCCAGATACCTTTGATAATTTTTACGTGTCTGCTCAGCTACAATATATTGGGGTCCTGGCGATGGTGAAGATCATCCGATATGGATACCCTGTTCGCCTGTCCTTCTCAGATTGCCTGTCAAGGTAAATTTTGTTCGTGAAACACTGTTCATTGTTCAGTGGAGCATACCGACCATATTGCAACGAGGGTCTTCTGGTCTTTTTCTTTATTATGGCGTTGCTTATATTATTCATTTTCTCCCATCCAGAAGAAACAAAGTACTCTGGGAAACAAGGAAACGCACTAATAAAGCTAATGTAAAAAGTTGCTAAACTTTGATACCTTGGAAATCATTTTCATGTTCTCTTAAGTTTGGGGGAGTTCCTTGGATTTAAAGATTTACAAAATGGTCATCTATAATGTTTACATAAAGGTTATTATTTGAAGGAAGAACATATATATGTGATTATTTTCTTTTTTATATCTATGAACAAAACATTTTTTTTAGATTAGGGGATGATAAAAAAATTCATGGGCCAAATTTAGACCATCACATATTTTTGAAGATAAAGCTTTATTAAAACAGATGAAAATGTCTGATTTTAAGGAATCAATAAAAGGGGGGGGGCAGACAAAATAAAAACCAGAAAGCATTTGTTAAAATCCTATATAAAAAGATGAAATTTTAAAATAGTTTTGATATAAAATAGTAATAAAGATGTAAGAATAAAATCTAGCATTTAAGATTGCAAACTAACTGTACAATAGAGTATGGAAAAATATTTTTGACGATCCATTCATTTAACAAAAGAGATTTTGAGAATTTTGTTGACCAGAAGTTCCATTTGAGTCACTAGTCTGGAGAAGCTGCTAAACTTAAATTAATAAGTTAGAAATATTTAGCTCAGAACAAAGGGCATAGTATTTATGACTAAAACTCTATATTCAATTTCTTTAACATTTGTTTTTTCAAAAGAAAGAAGTAGCATTTCCTCATTGTGTTTTTTGGTAAATTTCACAAAAACACAGAGAAGCAGATAAAAATCATATGAGTTTTCTTCAGCTATCCTTTAAAAAAAACTGATAGAATATCTGCAGAAGAGAAGATAAAATTGGCCACAAGTCACGATAAATTATTAGGGGAATGAATATGTTTAACCTGCAGGTTTATATTTCAGATTGACAAAATATCTGCGGGTTAAAACTTTAAAGATGTTTATGAACGAGTAAATAGACACACTGTCTCCTATTTATAGGGAAGAACTGCAATATATTTCCCACACATAATAGTTTAGGCATTCAAAGTAATCCTTCCCACTTGTTTAAGTACAAGTAGTCTTTGGATTAATGAGTTTAAAATCTCCCCCTAAACAAGTTTAAAGTAATAGATTCCCACATTCACCCAAGACCTTTCACATTGCAATCAATACAAATTACAATCCCACGACCCCCTGGTGTGTCTTGTGGTGAGGGGTAAGGTGTAGGACCTGCTAGTCGCATATGATATCAGAGGGTCACAGGTCTTGGTAAATTGGAGTTTGGGCAGTAGAAGTAACTCCCTTCCCAAATTTTGCTGAGAACAGCTGTTCCCTAACGTTATTGTCCATGAAAATCACTCGAGGCTTGTTAAAACAGATTCTAGGGCAGCACCCCCGAGTTTCCCACTCAGTAGGCCTAGGTGAGGCTGTGAAATTCTCATTTCTAATGGTGATGCTGACATTGCTGATATGTGAACAACCCTTTGAGAACCACTGGCCTCGAATACCTAGTCATCTGGGGCTATGACTTTGTTCTGTTTTGTGTGTGTGTGTGTGTGTGTGTGTGTGTGTGTGTGTGTGTGTGTTTTCCCAGCCAAGAGCTGAAAGTATGTGAATGCCTTGATAATCAAAGTGAACTTTTTGAGACTGCAAAATCTCAATGATTTATTAAATTATTAATTGAAATCTGCAAATATTTTGAGATTCCCTAGTGATCTGTATACACTTGGAGTTTGAAAAAGACTGTTGATGGATTTTTATATTGGATATGAAATAGGATTAATCTAACTGTGAAATTTTTAAAAAATATATTTAATGCATTTTTTTCTGTTTCCTTATTTTGTTAAAGTGTTCTAGAATCATGGAATCAAAGAAGGTCTGCATTAAAGGCCCCCTTATGTTTCCTCAAGTATAACCTTTGGTAGCTGTATAATTCTTTTTTCTTTTATTTTGTTTTTACTGTTGACACTATTATAGATAGTGTCCTCCCATTTCCCCCCACATTTGCCCACCTCCATCCATCCGCCTTACCCCACCTACTCTCCCATGGCCATCACCATCACCACACTATTGTCTGTATCCAAGGGCTATGCATATATATTCTTTGGCTAATCTCTTCACCTTCTTTCATCCAGTCCATCCAGTCCTCTATCCCCTCTGACACCTGTCAGTCTGTTCCATGTATTCATACCTCTGGTCTATTTTGTTCCTCAGTTTCTTTTGTTCATTTGATTCCACAGATCAGTGAGATCATATGGTATTTGTCTTTCTCTGAATGGCTTATTTTGCTTGACTACTGTTCCAGCAAGCAGTTATTTGAATTGCCCTATTCCCTGAGAAAAGGGTAGAGAAAATGGCTGTGTGTGTGTGTGTGTGTGTGTGTGTGTGTGTGTGTGTGTGGAGGGGGGGGGCGGGGGTGGAGGTTACAATATTATATATCATAATGATTAGAAAATTAGTTTTATCTTTATTTTTTAAATCTAATTTTACATATACACTCTATGAAGATTTATTTCTATTAAAATAGCATATGCAATGAGTGTCTTTTAAAATTAAGTTCAATTTTTTTATATATATGCTTTTCTTGCTGTACTATGACTTCTAGGCAGGGACATCTCTTATTCAATCACAATTCCTGTGCATTTTTGGTGTTTAATCAATGTTTTCAGAATGAACCTGACTTTGAATATTAATGGTTGTTCAATTTGAAGTAATGTTCCTGCGTAACAGAGACCATAGCTGTACTTTATTTGTTTAAAGGAGTAGTGGGGATGGGAAATGATATTTTTTGAAAATCTTTGCATTTCTTTAGTCAACCCCTTATTTAAAAGGCAATGTGATGTCTAATTATTATCTTTATTTGCAATGACATATCAATAGAAATTGCTTTATTAATTTATTTCAGTGGAAAATTGTCATCATTTATCTTAAATGAAGGATGCCAGTCTGGAATATTATCACAAAAATACCAATAAATAGAGATAATATGTTTTAATAGAACTTGAATAAAACACAATCCACATACTGTCACGTCAGAAAATAACATGATTTATTATTCAGAAAGCGCATCAGAACTTTGAAATCTCCCCAGGCTATCAAGCATCATTATATATAAAAAGCCTAGAGGTGCAATTTAATAGAACATTTTGGTTGCCAAACTATCAGACAACAGAATGTATTTTTCTTATGTAAAATATTTATTTTCTATTCATAGCACCTTGTCTTAACTGCTAGAGAATAAAATCCTGTCAAAACAAATGACTTTGTTTAGTATACAAAAAGGAATGTGGTTACAAAAAAAAAGGGACAAATATAAAAAAGATGTCCAGTTTTGAGGCAAACACCTACTTATGTGGACAGCATTTATTGTTTCTGATATCCAACATGATAACAAATGTGGACAATGGACATTCCAGTAGAATCTGCAAGTGCACATGATTATATTACAAATTTGCTCCCTGGTATCTGGGCTTTAATTACTATTCATCATGCTGAGTCTTCCTAATTGAAAGAGGAGAATTGTTGTAGTTGAGAGGATCCTATTTTGATTTAGTGTAGAAGTATGCTTGTTGAATTTTTCCCTGATAGTGTCAGAAGCTTCCTAGGGGGACGATAAAGATATAAGATCTTGTCTCTCATGGCAGGAAACTTCACAAGTTTGGATATATGAGGAAGAAGAAAAGGAGCAACAGAACTGAATTATTATATAAAAATCGTGATACATAAAATTACATATTGCTTGGACTGAATTGTATCCCCCCCCCATTCATATGTTGAAGCTCTAATCCCCAATATGACTGTATTAGGAGATGGGGCCTATAAGGAGATAATAAAAGTGGGGCCCTGATCCAAGTTCTGATGTGGCATATGATGCTCCCTTTTTCTCATTGGTTAATGGCAGTCACTTGGCCAAGGTTAGCATCATTAGGGAGGAAAGGTATCATACTCAGGAGGTACCACAAAACACACAATGAAGAGTGCGAAAGTGTCATTTCTGGCTCGCTTGTCTGTTGCTGTATGACAGACTATCCCAAAATTTAGTGGCGTACAATAGCAATTTACTATTTCTCCCAGTTCTATGGGTTAACTGTACTTTGTGGGCAGTTCTTGTCTGTGGTCTCCTGACAGTTGCTGCTATATAGCAGAAGAGTTTGGTGTTAGCTGAAGGGCTCAGTGGGGCTGGATGTACAAGACGCTTCTCCCTGGTGTGTCCAGTGCCTCTGTGTTCCTCTGTGTGGCCTCTCTCTCCATCAGAATGTCATGGACTTCTTACCTTGTGGCTATCAGTTCCAAAAGGCAAAAATAGAAACTTTCAGCCCTCTTAAAACCTGGGCGTGGGACTAGTACAGCATCACTGGCTCTGTGCTCTATTGGTCAAAGCAGTTGCCGACCAGCCCAAATCCTTCAAGTGGTAAGGGAGCAATTGACAGTGGCCAACTTTGAGACAAGCTGTCACATCTTCTTAAAGGAAGATAATGCAAGTAATAGGGAACAATGAAAAGTCTTCCACAGCCATGCGCTTTCATAGGAATGATATTATTTTTGTATCTCTCCAGGAAGTGTACTAGTATGTGAGTTTGATGTATTAAATAATATAATACCATCATTTTTGCCAAATTATAGAATTGTGGAAAATAATCATGGGTGAATGCTGAAGAAATGGTTTTGAGAAGTTCCTCAAGGTATGGCACCATGCCTTGTCCCTTATGTGGTGCCATACCACTCTTTTGCAAAGCTCTCTTTAGTAGCCCATATTCTTGTGACATTAAAATTAACAGCCAAAACCGGTTTGGCTCAGTGGATAGAGCATGGGCCTGCAGACTGAAGGGTCCCAGGTTCGATTCCGGTCAAGGGCATGTACCTGGGTTGCGGGCACATCCCCAGTGGGAGGTGTGCAGGAGACAGCTGGTCGATGTTTCTCTCTCATCGATGTTTCTAACTCTCTATCTCTCTCCCTTCCTCTCTGTAAAAAATCAATAAAACATATTTAAAATAAGATAAAATTAAATTAACATAGCTTTTCAATGAATCATATATATCTCTTACTCTTCGCAGGGTGCTAACCCTCCAAATAGTCATCCTCTCCTGGGTGGCAAGCTTCTAGGTCATATCCATCATTCATCTATGGGCTTGTTTATGGTTGGCAGCAGAGAGTAGGACAACATCATTACAGGGAGAGGTTGACCCTTTAATGAGGTGAACTTATTTGGAAAAGACAGAAGGACTTGCCCAGTGAAAGCACCACAAGGGTTGCTATTATGCTTGGCATGGTGAGGGTGCATGATCTGTGTTTTGAGATTGTTACTGGATAAGATCCCTGTTAGAAATAGTCTGAATCATTTAGCTTGTCTAAATGACACAGTTGTTGCTGAAAGGTCAAGCTGTGAAAGAACACAGCTGGGATTAAATTGGGTGTGGGGAGACGGATGAAAGAGGGCACACTTCAGCTTATTGGATTAAACTAATGGGCAGCGGCTGCCCAGTGAAGCAGAATCATCAGTCACAGATAGGGGTTGGAATCTTCCACAAGTTTTTTCTGGTTACATGGAAGTGATGCCAGTTACTACCACTACAGCTTTAATCGAAATGTGAATTAATAAGTTCAGGAGCTATTAAAATATTCTAAAGGCTTTAATTGGCAAAGGGTACATTTTCTTCAGGATAATTTTGCCAAATCTAACTTTCTGTTAAAACCCTTCTGCAGTATTGGCTGATTGTTTAAGGTTTTAATGATGTTTAGGAAAAAGGACTTACTACTTTTTAATGGAATATAAAATAGGAGAGAGGTATAAGTAATAGATTCCAGAAGCCATTTCAACTTATACATAATGAAGTATACCTTTATAGGGAATTTGTCACACTGGTCAGTAGATTATGAATCATAAATCCCCTCATCACCTACTCTTGGGATCTGCAAGCTTTTTCCATAAAGGGCTGCATAGCAATTATCCTAGGCTGTTAGGCCACAAGATCTTGATGCAGCTACTCAACTCTGCCTTGTGGCAGAAAGCAGCCATATACAGTGTATAAACGAATGGGTGAGCTAGTGTTCCAGTAAACATTGACGTAATCAGAAGGTGGGCAGTCTTAATCCCTGAGCAGCTAACCCCTTATCTAATCTCTTTCACCCCCTTTATGATAGAGTCAGGACAACAAATTCCATAGAAAAAGGACAAATAATGAGAGGTGACTTTTATGATTCCTTTGTATTTTCATAATGAGGTTAGGTCCTTATTTCTAATCTAATGAGCTATATGATCTCTCATAACAGCATTCATTCATTCATCTTTTCCTTCTGCATTATTTATTAGTTCACTCTTATTTTATACAAACATTTTTTTCTGAGTAAAAACGTCATTATGACTTGGAAAAGCACTGAAACCAGAAATAGCAATTCAGGCATCATCATTGAGCATCATTATGTACCCACCGTGGGTCAAACTCTAAATCTGCACTTTACACTTATTATTCTATTCCTCATAATAATCTTTGGAAGTGACTGCTTTCATCATAAAGATATTAGTTATTATGTAATTAGTAAATGCTAGAGCTTTTATTTGAATTTGCCTTAAATAACATGTATCAGTACCAACTAGGCCCTGGGTACTTATCTGAACTCTTTGTAAATGTTATCTCATTTAGTCTTTTTTTGTTTTAATCCTCACTCAAAGATATTTTTTCCATTGATTTTTAGAGAGAGTGGAAGGGAGAGGGAGAGACAGAGAGAAACACCAATGTGAGAGAGACACATCAATTGATTGCCTCCTGCATGCCCAGGATCTTGCAACCAAGGTTCCTGCCCTCGACTGGAATTGAACCCAGGACCCTTCAGTCTTGTTACATGGAGGTCATGCCAGTTACTACCACTATAGCTTTAATAGAAATGTGAATTAATAAGTTTAGGAGCTACTAAATATTCTAAAGGCTTTAATTGGCAAAGGGTCCTATTTCTTTAGGGTAATTTTGCCAAATTAGAGAGAGAAACATCGATCAACTGCCTTATACACATTCCCTACTGGGAATGTGCCAGAAACCTGGGCATGTTCCCTGACTGGGAATTGAACCAGTGAACTCTTGGTGCATGGGACAATGCTCAACCATTGAGCCATAATGGCCTGGCATTATCTCTTTGTTCTTGATTATTATTAGCTTCCAAAGGAAATAGGATAGGAATGCCAGAGCAGCACTATGACATCAATAGAAAAGGAAATCCCTGGAGATTTATAAAATTTAATGGTGGGCCCTTCACTCTCGATTATCTTTGGTCTGTTTGCTATAAAAAAAATCCAGTTAATTTTGAGAGTTTCATGGGCCACAAGTTATTCCCATACTCACAGCCATCTTGTAAATTCAATGGTGACATGCAGCTGGATGATGGAATGTGGATGAATTAGTCATGATAGCTGAAAAACTAGTTCAAAGAATAGTAAGACAGGTGATCCTTAAAAATGGAGTACTGTACATTTTTAAATACACTAATAAAAGACAAAGATATTAATTGACCGTACCTTCGCTATGCCCTATAAGAGCCAATCAGAGCGACTTTATGCAAATTAACCCAACCAAGATGGCAGCCGGCAGCCACGGAGCTGGAGCAAGCAGGAGGCTTGGTTGCCCAGGTGATGGAGGAAGCCAAGCTTCCTACCTGCCCTGAGCCGGCTGTGGCCTCCGCTCATGGCAACAAAGTTTCAATTATAAAAGACAAATAAATCCCAGATACCTACTTCCAGCCAGGCTTCCACTGAGAGCTTGGGTGGCTGGGGGCAGTGGCCAGCCTGCAAGCAGCCATCAGCCCCTCACCCAGGCTGGCCACACCCTCATGGGGTGAGGGCCCCTGCTGGGAGGCTTAGCCAGACTGAAAACAGCCCTCAGCCCCTCACCCAGACTGGCCAGGCACCCCAGCAAGACCCCCCCACCCTGAAGGGGCTGTAACCAGCCTGCAAACAGCCATCAGGCTCTCACCCAGGCTGGCTAGGCACTCCTATATAATAAAAGGGTAATATGCAAATTGACCCTAACAGCAGAATGACTGGTCACTATGACACACACTGACCACCAGGGGGCAGATGCTCAATGCAGGAGCTGCCCCCTGGTGGTCAGTGCGCTCCCACAGGGGGAGCTCTGCTCAGCCACAAGCCAGGCTGATGGCTGCAAGTACAGTGGTGGTGGTGGGAGCCTCTCCCGCCTCCTCAACAGCGCTAAGGATGTCCGACTGCAGCTTAGGCCTGCTCCCTGCTGGCAAGTGGACATCCCCCAAGGGCTCCCGGGCTGCCAGAGGGATGTCTGATTGCCAGCTTAGGCCCAATCCCCCCAGGGAGCAGGCCTAAGCCAGCAGGTCGTCATCCCTCGAGGGGTCCCAGACTGCGAGAGGGCACAGGCCGGGCTGAGGGACCCCTCCCCCCCAAGTGCACACACAAATTTTTGGGCACCGGGCTTCTAGTTTAAAATTTAAAATAATATAGTAAATGAAAACAAAAAACCTTTTAGTAACTTTCTGACAACCTTAGAAACAATATCCCAAAGTGATCAGTTTAAATGACTTAAAATCTATATTAATAAAAACATAATATTCTAATTAGACTGGACAGCTGAACAACCTTCCAGACATCATTTTGGATGTCCTTTTATATGAAACTGTGGTGGCAGGGGCTGAGGCAGAGGCTGTTAGGTGCAATCAGGCAGGAGGCGAGCAGTTAGAGGCCATCAGGTAGGCAGGCAGAGTGGTTAGGGGCGATCAGGCAGGCAGACGAATGGTTAAGGGCAATGAGGCAGGCAGCGGTCCCAGTTTGTGAGAGGGTGCAAGCTGAGCTGAGGAACTCCCCACAACCCTCAGTGCATGAATTTTGTGCACTGGGCCTCTAGTTAATATACACTGAGTGGCCATATTATTATGACTGGCCAGATTATTATGACCACCCCATCAGTACTTCATTGACACTTCCAAAAATACTGAATATTGAAAACTTCCTAAGCAAATACTCTCAAGGTTTTATTATTATTATTATTATTATTATTATTTGCATAACTAATTCATTTCATTGTACTGATGGGTTGTCATAATAATCTGGCCACTCAATGTATAATTCCATGTGGGTAAGCATTCATTGTGAAACAAATGAAATCAGGGTGATTATTACTATTCCAGGAAAATAGACAAGATGCTATTTTCAGGATGAATTCAATATTATATCAGTTGCATTTCATTTTAATACAATTTTAAGAGTAAATTAAAAAATGCAATGCCAGAATCCTGAATCTTATTTGTTATTTGATTTACCTGGGCTTCTTCACTTCCCTCCAGTGATGTATCTCAGTGTTTTAATTATAAGTTTCATCATACAAAACATAATCACAAAATGACCTTGCTTTCAGGATCAAAGTAGTTTTAAATAATTACCTTTAAGTTGCTTGTTTTATTACTTTAGATCATTCACTTCTTTTCATAAAGCAATTATGTTGTTTATTATGACTATTAGCATGTGGTAGTTTTCTTTCATTATATCTGAATGATCTTAATAATTTAGGAGAATACAAAGTACCTCAGGGCATAATGGGGATCTTTGAAGAGACCTAATCAATATCATCTATTACTCATCCAATTTTGACCAAAATGAGAAGACAAAAGGATGAGGCCAAGGACAGATAAAAACATCACCTTTCTTGCTCATAAAGTCTGGGTTGAAGGACATTGCTTGATGTAAGAGGCAGACTTGCCTGATAATAGAACACCAGAATTAGGGGACTATACCCACAGTTGCAGACCTTCCCATGAAGGATGCTGTTCAGGTAAAGCTTGAAGGACTTTGAGGACTTGAGGAAAACAGTTCCTTTGCAAGCATGTTGTTCACAAGCAGATGAGAATGCTCTGGTTTTGTTTATTTTTTTTTTCACCAAAATTACCAATGAGACTAGTCAGTCACTTCACTTTCCCTTATAAAGTGTAAGAGTTTCCCAGAGTGTCACCCTACCTTCATCGTTAAGAAAATGTTGGAAAAGAAGAGGGAGTTTCCTTGGCTCTGTGGTGTATTGTGTTCTGGAACCACTGGACTCATCTAATAAGTCTGTACACACTAGGGATGTTGTTATATCCCTGAGGGGTATGTCTAGTCTTTCAAATCATTTTTTCTCTCACCTGCATAAGCTCTGCACTGCTTCTATATATTCCCCCTCACCATTGATACGCAATACAGATGTTTGCTCAAAGATTCTGAAGTGTGCCAACAATGAATTACTTTAATTGATCGCAAATGCACTCAGTATTCCAAGTTGTGAATGCATTCTATTTCCCATTTCCTGTTTGGACTTCTTGGCTAACAGAGTCTACTAGGTATTCTGCAACCGGAATAAATGAAAATACTAAAATAAAACAAAAGAGCAATTCAAATAAAAATTGCAGTCACCTAGATATTCCCCAAATTTGACTAAAAATCTTCCATTATTATTAAGTTCCCAGTGAGAAATGAAAGTTGAAAAATTAATGCGTATTGTAAATTAAAGTCCAGAGATATTTGATTTCAAAGGAATTCAAATCCCAAATCTGATTATCTTGTCTTTTTTAGTTAAATGTACAAAATTCCATATGCATCAGTTAAATTAAATGAAACATTCTTTTCATTTTCTTACTTGGTTCTGTCTTAACTGAAGAGGTTCCAGACATCTTGGTTGAGCTGAACCCTTCAGTATAACAGTTTGAGCCATCATCTCTGTCTGTTTTGCCTGCAATAATAATATGCCATACAGTTGGGAGCTTAAACAGCAGACATTTATTTTCTCACAGCTCTGGATACTTGAAGTCCAAGATTAGGATGCCATCAGGGTTGATGTCTGCCGAGAACTCTCCCCTTGAGTTCCAGGTGGCCACCTTCTCACTATGTGCTCCCATAACCTTTTCTTGGTGCATGTATGCAGAGAGAGGAAGAGCAAGAATCAGAGAGAAAGAGACAGAGAGAGGACTCTGTGGTGTCTCTTCTAAAAGGACATTTTAGAGCGTCGGCCTGCGGACTGAAGGGTCCCAGGTTCGATTCCGGTCAAGGGCATGTACCTTGGTTGTGGGCACATCCCCAGTAGGGGGTATGCAGGAAGCAGCTGATCGATGTTTCTCTCTCATCGATGTTTCTAACTCTCTATACCTCTCCCTTCCTCTCTGTAAAAAAGCAATAAAAATATATTAAAAAATAAATAAATAAATAAAAGGACATTAGTCCTTGGATAAAACAGTTATGGTACATTTACACAATGGAATACTACCTGGCCATAGACAGGAAGAAAATCTTACCCTTTGCAAAAGCATGGATGAACCTAAAAAACATTATGCTAAGTGAAATAAGCCAGTCAGAGAAAGACAACTATCATATGATTTTACACATATGTGGAATCAAATGAACAAAATAAACTAATAAGCAAAATAGTGATAGACACAGATAGAGAGCCGACAGATAGCTCAAGAGAGGAAGTACTCATGAACACAGACAACAGTGTGTTAATTACAGGAGGAAGAGGAAAGCGAAAGTGAAAGAGAGTATAGGGGGGATAAATGGTGATAAAAAAATAAAATAAAATAAAATAAAATAAAATAAAAAGATAGTAGTCTTATTGAATTAGGTCCTCCCACCAGATCTAATCTAACCTTAAGCACCTCCTTATAAGGGCTCTATTTCCAAATGCAGTCACATTGAGAATTAAGGCTTTAACATATGAATGGGGGGAGGGGGGCATTCAGTCCATAATAGTCATCTTAATGGATATGGCTAATTCAGGCCTCACATGCTGTGTTAACTCGGTGCAAAGGGCCCCATCATCTTCACATTCAGAGTCCAATGAGTTAATAGGAGACTTAAGGTTATTCAAGCATTATCTTCATACACACTAAACTTGAGACTATATCTCTAGTCTCTAGAGCAGTATAATATGGGCATGATTAGTCTATAAAGTAATAGTTTATGTTGTTAAAGACAAGGGTGATCATATAGTATATTGACCAAACCAAGGCATGTTTTATAGTGACATGGGGCATTATTAACCCTTTGCGGTCGTATTAAATTTGGACATGGGTGTCGTTCTGGTCGGAATTAATTTCCATTGAAAGAGCAGTGATACATAACATGCAAGATTATGAAGGATTAACAAGATTTATTAATTCTTTTTTGGAACTACGTCACTACTAGTAGAATCACTACAAACGTTATCACTTTCTATGTCAGAGTCAGTATTCAAGGTGCCAAAATAAAACTCTTCATCGTTACTTTCAGATTTGCAGTACACTTCTTTCGGTAACTTTCTTTTTGCCATTTTGGAATATTATTTTGAAATATCTTAACAAGCGAGAATGCCTAATTACAGTTAAACGTAATTTGTAAAGCTTTATTTGAAATTCTGCGAAGTATCTCCGAAGCTTGTCGATTTCTTCACTCTCAAAAGGCTACTGACTCGCCACAGTGTTTTGCATGGCGAGTGTGGAATGACCGCATTTGTTTATATTGAGTTTCGATATCTCCAATTTGTCGGGGCAATGTTTTGGTTCGTGACAAGGTCGCTTAGACACTTAAGAGCTTTCAGAGAAATTATGAACTGATACATGAATGAGTAGAGTTAAGATTTGTATGGTTCCTTGCTGTGGTGGCTGAGAGCAGACATACGACCGGAACGGTAAAAAAAACTTTGGTGGCTGAGAGTAGACAAACGACTGCAAAGGGTTAATAATTTTGACAGGAATACTGGTATAAACTGGGACTGTTTCTGGCAAACCAGGACATTGGTTACCCCAACTATCTTTACCCTGCATATCTTTTTTGTGAGTCTCAGCACATTTCATTACCAGGATTTTTAATATTTGTCATTCCTGGTAAACTCAACTCTTTTAAGGAAGAACTTCTGTATGTCCATAATAGATGACCAACAAATATTTGGTGAATAAACTAAGACATGAAAGAATATTGTCTTAGTTTTCTGTGTAGTTTTCTAGTTGAGCTCTAAATTTTGTGTACAAGATATAGCATTCATTGATATACTATACAAAACTCATTAGTGGGTCAAAATAGTTTTCAGTATCTAACCAGCTTAACATTTCTGGTTTTATTATACCTAAACTAGAGGCCCAGTGCACGAGATTTTTGCACTGGGAGGTGGTGTCCCTCAGCCTGGCCTGTGCCCTCTCGCAGTCCAGGACCCCTTGGGGGATGTCCACTTGCTGATTTGGGGGGGGGGGGATTGGGCCTAAGCCCTCTTGCAGTACAGGGCTCTCTCAGTCCGGGACCCCTCACTCCTAACCACCCACCTGCAGCAGAGATGGGAGAGGCTCCTGCCACTGCCATTGCGCTTACCAGCTGTGAGCCTGGCTTCTGAGTGAGCGGCGCCCCCCTTGTGGAAGCGCACTGACCACCAGGGGACATCTCTTGCATTGAGTGTCTGCCCCCTGGTGGTCAGTGCACATCATAGTGACCAGTCATTCTGCCATCCAGTTGATTTGCATATTAGCCTTTTATTATATAGGATATTACCATTTTAGGGTAACCATTTAGATTTTACTTCTTTTTGGCTACTTAGACTTTAGTGTGAGATAATGATCTCAATCTTGCCTTTGTCGTAGTTTAAAATATTATCTCACTCCCCCTAAAATACTCTGAGTCATTCTCTGAAATTTCTAGCCATATGAGAATTGTACAACAATGCATAGATTAGTACTCCTATATTGATTAAACAGTGGCATTACTTGATATTTATTTATTTATTATTTGAAATGCTTCAACTAAAAGCACCCTCTTTGATATTGCAAAGGTGCAGGATCAGTTTATGCAGTAGAAATATTTTTAGCAATAAGAACATCAAATCACAATAGACACTATTGATGATCTATGTTTAGGGTAGAAACTATTTTTAGCTAAGGGTAATTTACAGCTAAAACTGATCCATTTAATAGTATTTTCACAATGTACTTTATTTCTCTATGACAATTACTTCATTAGTATAAGACCCTATTACTTAAAAATTTTGCAGCAATTTAACAAGTAAATATTTCTATTATATAAAATAAAGATGCCTATGTTGAACAGAATTCAATTTTGGAATAAAAGTAATTTGTTTTATTGTTAGTATTTATATATAATAGTATATCCTATCTAATAATAGACAAACATGGTAATTGACTGTACCTTTGCTATGCCTCCCATTGGCTAATCAGTGTGATATGCAAATTAACCACCAACAAAGATGGCGGTTAATTTGTATATGTAGGCTCCAAGCGGTGGAGTGAAGCCTGACGGCCTGGGGCTGGTGGAGCAGCGAGGCCTGACATTTCCGGGGCCAGCGGAGCAGTGAGGCCTCACGGCCCTGGGGCTGGCAGAGCAGCGAGGCCTGACATTTCCAGGCTGGTGGAGCAGCTAAGCCTGATGTTTCCAGGGCTGGCTCTGGCCAGAACTCGGCCAGAGCAAAGGCCTGGACCCTGGATGCCGGAGGCAAACCGGTGTCAGCAGCCAGGGGAAAGGAAGGCCTATTGCACGAATCTCTTCGTGCAACAGGCCTATATATATATATGTAATATGCTAATTAGACTGGGTCGAACAGACATCATCCAGATATTTGACTTCCTTCCAGACAAAGCCACAGTGGTGGAGGCCGAGGCAGAGGCAGTTAGGGGCGATCAGGCCGTCAGGGGAGCAAGTAGTTAAGGGCGATCAGGCCAGCATGGGGGAGCAAGCAGTTAGGGGCGAGAACAGGCTGGTGTGGGGGGCAAGCAGTTATGGGGTGATCAGGCTGGCAGAGGAGGGCAGTTGGGATCGATCAGGCCTGCAGGGGAGGGCAGATGGGGGCGATCAGGCTGGCAGGGGAGGGCAGTGAGGTGGTGAACAGGCTGGCAGAGTAGCAGTTAGGGGGTGATCAGACCAGTAGGAAGGTGAATTGTTAGGAGCCAGCAGTCCCGGATTGTGAGAGGGATGTCTGACTGCTGGTTTAGGTCCAATCCCACAGTGGGTCCCAGTTTGGAGAGGGTGCAGGCCTGGCTGAGGGGCACCCGCCCCATCCCCCCCGGGCCTCTAATTTTATTGTATATGTAGATAGATGATGATAGATAGATAGATAGATAGATAGATAGATAGATAGATAGATGATAGATAGTTTGGAACAACTGAACAACCGGTAGCTATGATGTGCGGTGACCACCAGGGGTGTGCATGTGGAACATGGCGGGCATTGGCAGCAGGCAGCACAGCATAGAACATGGCAGGCATCGGCCACGCCTGGATGGTGGAGCAGGTTATCGGGGCACCAGACCAAGGCAGGGTGCCGGTCGCTGTCATCGTAATCTGGGGGTTACTGAAAATTTTTTGCTCCTGTGCACTATGGTCCCACTGGTTGCTCGCACCTGCTGCCAGCGCCTGCACCTGCTGCTGGTCCCAGCCCTGCTCACACCTGCTGACAGCACCAGAACCTCTGCTTGCACCTGCTGCTGGTGCCTGGTGCTGGCCCCGATTGCTCAGCACTGTCAGTGGGTATGATAAGCAGCTGCCAGCCCCGATCGCCCCTTGGGGCTTCTCCACCTCACCCTGTTCCTGAGGGGAAATCAGGGCCGTCAGCTGCCTCTTGCACCCATTGCCAGCGATGACCCCGCTCGCACCTGCTACCAGCACCGGAGCTGCTGCTTGCACCTACTGCTGGTGCTGGTCGTTTGGCACCATCAGCGGATGTGGGCGATGGCTGCTGGCCCTGATTGCCCCTGAGGGCTTCTCCATGTCCCCCTTCTCCTGATGGGTGATTGGGTCAGCAGCTGCTGCTCGCACCTGCTGATGGCATGGGCCCCGCTCGCACCTGCTGTTGGCGCTGGCCCCAATTGCTCTGTGCTATCAGCGGGTGTGAATGGAGCCATCACCATCAGCACATGGGAGCGGTGGCAGCAGGAGCGGGGCTGCAGGCAGACAGGGGACCGGGAGCTGCAATGGAGGGGCCAGGTGGAGTATGGAGGATGGGCCGAGACCCGCCCCTGTGCCCACCGCTGTCTTGTGGCCCACAGTTCCTTTCAAGGTGCACAAATTCGTGCACTGAGCCATATATATATATATATATATATATATATATATATATATATATATATTCTATAGTTTTTGCCCTGGCCAGTGTGGCTCAGTTGGTTGGGTGTCATCCCATGTACCAAAAGGTTACCAGTTCCATTCCCAAGCATGTGCCCAGGTTGTGGACTCATCCCTGTTAAGGGGCATGCAGGAGGCAGCCAGTGTTCCTTGTTCTTTTTCACATCAATGTTTCTCTTTCTCTCTCTCCCCCTCTCTTCCTCTCTCTCTAAAAATAAATAAATTTTTAAAATTCATAGTTTTAGAAATATTATGACACCATATTGTTAAATGTTAAATTAATATTCTTACAAATATCTCTCAATTTATGACAAAAACATTCCAACAAACTTCTGCAAAAGACCTCAACTAATTTTTCCTCAGCTATCAAACATGGAATAACATATTAAAAAGGAACTTCTAATGTATTCAGAACAAGAAATTTGCAAAAGGATGAATCATGCAGAGTGACCTGAAATTATCAGTGCACTTAGTGAGGAACACAAGAGAAAAATACTTTAATAGGAATGACATGAGCAATCTCAACAACTGACCAGATGGTTAGAGGTAGGGGCAATGTGACATTTTTCTAGCTCTGATCATCATAACCCTAAAAATTATAGTCCCATGCAAGAACTAGAATACCAAATATGGCATTTACCAAAATCATGCCCTTCCTTTTTTTTTTTTTTTTTTTTTGAAGGAGTGTCTATTAGGTCTCTGCAAAGCTAAGAAATGGAAGTAATTGTTTATGCATTGCATTTAGTAAAGCAATGATTATTTAACAAGATGGTAAAACAAGAAAGTTATAGTTACACCTTTTCCATTAGACATGACCTACACCAATTCAAGGTTGACTTTTATAGAATTATCAGGAAGCAATTTTTAAAAGGAGTCATTACATGGGATATATTAAAAATCTGGTTCATTCCCAGTGAAAGGTATATTTGGAGAAGGTATAGATACAGGCTAATCCGTTTTCTGTGCCTAGTAGACCCCATTGTCAAGACCAACATCAGTGCCATTATCATCTTCCCACAATTTAGTTATATAGCTGAGTACTGTTTGATTAGATACTTCTATATGTTGTCTTATAATTCTTGTTATTGTGCTTTGGTCATTGCTACAAATAAGACTACACATTCAGATGACAGGACATGTATTTCCCTAACAGTTACCTAGCCCAGTGCCCTTATTTATGGAAAATTGATGGAAAATCTCATTTCACAGAAGGTTCTGTGTTCTAGTCATGCTTCATATTTCACATGTTCAGTCGCTTCACAATACAGCTTGTATCCTCTTTGTCACTCCTCCTATGGTGCATGTTCACTGAGAATGGTTAATTACTACATGCCATGCCATAATGTACCTTAAAATGCAATGATAAAGGCATCTTTTTATCTTTCCAGCTCTTTATTATTGGTATAGAAAATATCTTTACCAGGGTGAAGAATTTTCCCACTATCTTAATACAGCAATTTTCAGCAGGTGTGCTACAAAAAATGTTAAAGCATGCAATACCTTACTGTTTAGTCGGGGACATTGACCTCTTTTCCTTTAGATTGTCAAATGAAAAAAATAACAGCTGCCAAGGCCCCAGCCATCCAGTGTGAATGAATCAAAATTATACCCATTTTTTGGTCAGATTGGCCAAAAATGTTTTTTGGTGTGCCGCAGAATTTTAGTAATTAGTTTATGTGTGCCATGAGATGAAAAAGGTTGAAAACTCTGCCCTAATATCTTCTCACAATCTTATCTAGGTGTAACCTTAGTAATATATGCCAGTCTCCTATTTTAGATTATGTTTCTAGCACCTAACGCAGGGCCTGGGAAAAGATTGGTACACAGTAATTATGTTGTTGTCCTTAAAATAATGAATAAGAATTGATATTATCACTGGGCATTTTCCAGAGAAATATCTTCTCCCATGCCTCTGCTAATGTTCATAAAATCCATGTTCTTTAAAACACACACACACACACACACACACACACACACACACACACACAAGCATTCTTCAGAATAATCAGTACATCTCAAATATGGCAGCTCAGGAGGCTCAATAAGTTTTGTGTGGTTTGTTTGTTTGTTTTGTTTTGTTTTTAATATGGGTGGCTAGTGAGGGCCTGGGGGCGGAGCGGGGAGGAAGGGAGCTGGCTGGAAGAGGTTGATGGGGAAAAGAGGAGGATTTATGTAATAATTTCAACAGTAAAGATTTTTAAAAGAAAAACAAGGAAATGATTAAATATGGGTGGCTGGGTTGGGGCCTGGGTAGTAGGTAAGGTTACCAGATAACACATAAGATGCCAGATAAAAAATAAGATACCCAGTTAAATTTAAATTTTAGATAAACAACGAATGTTGAGGATTGACAAATATGATTACTCGTCAAGGATGCCATGACATTTCCTGGATCACAATTTCATGGATCCCCCTTCTCTTCTCTTCCCTTTCCTTCCTTCTTTTACTCTCATCTTCTTTCCTTTCTTCTACAACAATGTGTGGGTTATTTACTATGTATAAGCAATTATTAGCTACATTATCTAATTGAATGCTTTTGTAATTCTTTTAGACTAGGATATTCAAATCCATTGTTTTTATAAGATATGTTTTCATTTTCTATTTTTTATATTATGATTGCTAAATGTTGAGTATTGGATAAAAGAATGAAATATTTTTATATAACAACTAGAGGCCTGGTGCACAAAATTCGTGCACGGGGGGGAGGGTCCCTCAGCCCAGCCTACACCCTCTCCAATCTGGGACCCCTCAGGAGATGTTCAACTAAAGAGGCAGCTGGACATCCCTCTTGCAATCCAGGATGCTGGCTCCTAACCACTTGCCTGCCTGCCTGCATGATCGCCCCTAACCACCTCTGCCTACCTGCCTGATCACCCCTAAGCCCTCTGCCTGCTGGCTTGATGCTCCTAACTGCTCCCTTGCCTGCCTGATCATCCCCTAGCTGCTCCCCTGCCAGCCTTATCACCCCTAACCCCCTAACTTCCTCTGCCTCACCCCCACCACCACGGCTTTGTCCAGAAGGACATCCGGAATGACGTCTGGAAGGTCGTTTGGCTGTCTGGTCTAATTAACATATTATGCTTTTATTAGTATAGATATGGATTCAGAATTTGGTAATCCTCACTCAAATTACTCAAAAATACTAAGAACAAAATTATTTTGTTTCATGTACATTTTAATCTCTGTCCCGTTATTGAGAGATAAAGGGTATCTACTTCTGCCTGGAAAAATATAGAATTACATATTTTCAGATACAGATATTTCCATATACTTCTGACCAATATATAACTGCAGGCATATATTGGAAAGTGGTCACTTCAGATGTGAATCAACCATTAGGAAACTAACTAACTAAATTTTGTAGTATAATCAAATTTCACTGAAAAGGCTACAAACACATTGACTAAATAACAGATGATGTTTTTTTTCTACCGTTCAGTATATCATGTTGAGAATAATTCTTATCTAGTAAATATATTAATAACTGTAACATTAAAAAGTATGGAGGTTACCAGAGAGAAAGGGGTTGGAGGTTGTAAAGGTAAAGAGGGTCAGATACATGGTGTCAGAAGATGTGACTTTAGATGAAGGGCACATGATGTAATATACAGATGATGTATTATAGAAATGCATACTTGAAATCTATGTAATCTTATTAACCATAGTTACCCCAATAAGTTTATTTAAAAAATACAATACATCAAATACCAATATTTATTAGTTTTTTTCTGTTGACCAGATGCTGTTAAAACATGCACTATACACTCTTACTTTCTCATATTTATATGAATTACATGTAATTCTTATCAAAATCTCAAACTCAATTCATCTGATTCCATCTTCCTAACTTTTTTCCACCAAGAGGAGTTACTATGCTGGTGTTTACGTAACAGGCAAACTAAACATCAGAAGGGCAAGAATTTTGATTTCTATTACAATCATACAGGACATATTTTTTCTTAAGTACTTCTGAATTTTTTTATTAATGTAAATTTATTTCTAAAATTTTAACAGTTTTAATAAAATATAATTGGTATGCATAAACTGCACCTGTTTTGTAACATAAACCTGCATCCTAAAAACCATTCCACAAATAAAGATGGTGACCATAACAATTACCCCAAAAGATTCCTTATGCCCTGTGTAGTATCTATTTCCTTCTTACCCATCTCAACTTCTTTATCCCCAAACAAGCATTGACATGCTTTTGTTTACTATAAGTTAGTTTCATTTTCTAAAGTGTTCTACAAATGGAATAAAGTAGATTCATTTCTGTCTGTCTTCTTTCACTCAACATAGTAATTTTGGCATCACCCATATAAGTTGCATCAATAGTTTATTGAGTTTTATTGCTGTTGTAGGTTTACACACCTCTGGATTTGGGTTGTTCTCAGTTTTTGGTTATTATAAGTAGAGCCATTATGAACTTTTTGTACAGGTCTTTGTGTGGACATGGTTTATTTTCTGAGTGAGGCTATAAATATAAGAGTGAGGTGACTGAGGCATATGGTTAAGGTATGTTTAACTTTCTAAAAAATTGCCCAACTGTTTCCCAAAATGATTGTATTAATTTGCATTTCCACCAAGAGGGTATGAGTGTTCCAGGTATACCATCTCCAACACTTGGTTTAATCAGCCTTTTTTTATTGTTGACATTCCAATGGATGTGCACTGATATCTCATTGTGATTTTACTTTGCATCACTCTAATACCTAATGATATTGAGTATCTTTCTGTGAACTTATTTCCTATTCATATGTCTTCTTTGGTGACCTTCTTGTTCTAATATATTGCCTACGTTTTCACTGGGTTGTTGTTTTTAGAGTTCTTTATAGATTTTGAGAACACATGTGTATAGATATTTGATTGGCAAATATTTTCTCCAAAACTGTGTCCTGCCTTCTATTCTGTAGAAAAGACTGTGTAGAATTAGTATTATATTTTCTTTAAATGTTTGGGTAGAATTTGCTCATGACACCATTTGGGTATACAGATTTATTACTTGGAGAGATTTTAAAGTATAAATCCAATTTCTTTAATAGTTCTTGGGATATTCATGTTGTCTATTTCATCTTGGTTGGATTTTAGTAATTTGTGGTTTTTGAGAAATTGCTGTTTCATCTAAGGTGACAAAGTTATCAATGTAGAGTTGTTTGTAGCATTCCATTATTAACCTTTTAATATCTGTAGGGTCTGTGATAATATCCTCTATTTTTCTCTTCTGTTCCTGATAATGATAATTGTGTCTTATTTATTTTTTCCTTACCAGTCTTGCCAAAATTTTATCAATTTTATTTATTCAGAGAAAGTACCAGCTTTTGATTTTTATTATCTCTATTGTTTTATTTCTTTAACTTATGGAGATTGACATTTTTACAATGTTGAATTATTCTGCCCAAGAACATAGTGTATTCATCAGTTTGCTCAAGTGTACATATTTGCATTCCAGGAACTTAAAAATATGTCCCTCTTACAGATTTTGAACATATCCTGTTAAGTTTATGTCTAAATATTTTAAGTTTTGCTGTTATAAATGGAGCCTGGAGTAATGGAGTAATGGGTTGTTCAAATCAATTTGATTGAAACCACTCCTATCTTTATTACTTCTTCTCCTCTGCATGCTTTAGATTTACTTAGCTCTCCCTTTTCCAGTATTAACATGGAAGTTTAAGTTAAGAGATGTGTAGCCAAAACCGGTTTGGCTCAGTGGATAGAGCGTCGGTCTGCGGACTGAAAGGTCCCAGGTTCGATTCCGGTCAGGGGCGTGTACCTGGGTTGCGGGCATATCCCCAGTGGGAGATGTGCAGGAGGCAGCTGATTGATGTTTCTCTCTCATCGATGTTTCTAGCTCTCTATCTCTCTCCCTTCCTCTCTGTAAAAAATCAATAAAACATATTTTTAAAAAAAAGAGATGTGAAACCTATTTTCCCCTAATATAAGCATTTAATGTAAATTTTTCTTTGTTTGTTGAAATAGCACCATCAGACTGATGGTGAGTTTATCATTCCTTTTCAGTGCACCCTGGCCTGGAAGCCAAGCAGTTCTAAACCCAGAGGTGGGTGTTGGTGCAAATAGTTCTAGAAGTCTCCTACTGCAGGCTCAAAGGGCAGGGCATGGAACCCATAAATCGCAAGCGTGCAGAAATGCACTGTATTTTATTTCCTCCATTATCTCCTGTCTCATCCCAAGCAGTCCTGTGGCAGAAGGCTTATAGTCTACCTGATCATCTGAGCAAGGGAACTCTTCCTCCCCATTCAGAACAATAGTGGTCCCCCAGAGGATGGGGTCAACCGTATTGAACTTTTCACTTTCCTGTCAGAAGGCAGCTTGCCCCAGGTGCAGATGTAGTCACAGAGGTCTACAGTCAACAGGGCTAATGAAGCTCCAGACTACTTGCTGGAACACAGGAAAGGGAGACCCAGGAAATGAGAGATGTCTAGTGGGACAGAGAATTCGGAGGAGCTATGAAAAGTGACAACAGAGAGCTTTTTATGAAACCAGGGCTCACCTCCAAGCTCTGCAGGTGTGGATCTTATACTTATTTTACCTTTATTTTTTTCTGTTTAATCTGTTGTAATGGACTATTTTTAGAGCACTTTTAAGTTTACAGCAAAATGATCTGAAGATAGAGTTCCCACATACACCCTGCCCTCACATATACGCAGCCTCCTTCATGAACATCTCCCATAGGGTGGTACATTTGTCACCACTGATGAACCTACATTTACACATCATCACCCAAAGTGCAGAGTTTACATTAAGATTCACTCTTGGTGTTTTATAGTGTTACTTTTATTTTTATTTTGTTAAAAATATTTTAAAGATATTTTATGCAGTAAGGTATTTTAAGCTGTCATATTTTTCTTATTTATTTAATTTACTGGTGTGACATTGTTTTGCAAAACCATACAGGTTTCAAGTGTACAAGTCAATAAAACATCATCTGCATACTGAGTCTTGTGTCCATCACCCCAAGCAAAGTCTCTGTCTAACACCATTTCCCCCACTTTGTTCACCTCTACCCTTCCACCTACCCTCCTCCCCCCTTTCCCTCTGGCTATCACTACACTGTTGTCTGGGTCTGTGTGTGACATATATAATCATTTCATTCTCCTGATGCAAAACAATTGAGTTCTCTATCCAGTGTCCCATGGAATTTTTCACTCTGGCTGATGAGAACAGCCAAACTTCCTTCCTGTCTTTGTGATGGGATTGCTTCACTCTCATCCATTTGGGTGGTACCTTTCTGGGACGTTGGTAGTTTACTCGCATGCACGTGCTGATCAGTATTCTGCTGGAGACTTGAGGGGGAGCTCTGAAGACCTCTGCAGTCTTCTCTCTGTGTAGCTCTCCTCTGATTCTCTGCTCTGTGAACTCCCAGTGCCATTTACTCAGGAGATCCCCAGACTTCACAGGACCCCCTCTTTAGGCCACAGGCTACATCCTCCCTCTTTGAAGTAAGCTGACCAGGCTTACGTCTAAACTCATTTATTTCCACTGACCTTCATTGGCTAGTGTCCATTTCTTCTCATATGTTGCCCAGTCTTAAGTTGTTTGTGGACAGAGGATAAAACTAGTAACTGTTCCCCCGTTTTGACTGGAAGCAGAAATCTGTGAACTTACTTGTTATATTGGTTTCCTACTAGATGGGTACTTTATCTATTAAATTGGTCCTGTGAGTACCTGTAATTTATTATCACAACAGAGAACTTCCTAAAATGATGCTATGACTTGAAATCCTGTATTTTTTAAGATAATTTTTGATAGTTTTGAAATGGTACACTTTTCTGTTTGATTATGCACATTATGTACACCAACTTTTCCTAAACAGACTAGTATCTCTGTATAAAAAGTAACATAGAGCAGCTGGTATTTTATAAAATCATGATGCCAGACAAGAGTTTGGGATAGGAAGTGGAGGCGAATACTATATTTGAGTGTGCATGGGATTTTAATTAAGCTAAATTAAGCATGTTAGAAATTGTTCAGGAAGCTGATAACTTTCATTCTTATAGAATTTGTGGGTTGAAAGATTCTATGACCAAAATGGTCAGAAATGCATATTTATGTCCAGAATTCTGAACAGACTTAGGAACTTCTTGCCCCCGCCCCCAGACACCACACACACACACACACACACACACACACACACACACACACGCTTTGGCTCAAGAAAAAAGTACAACCTGCTTTGCTCACAGTAGAATTTTAAGAGTTAGCAGAGTCTTATCCATTCTCTTATTGATGCTCTGCCAGTGTTTTAACTCAGGGGAACCCTGAGACATGAAAAATTTCTTAAGGTATTTGAAATTTAATGAGTGATGAGGATATGTTTTTTTAAAAGTACCTTTCACTTACATTTATCAAATATTATCTCAGAAATCTTTACAAAAATCATTACCTTTAAATATTGCTGTAGCCTCTTATCAGACATTTATCAGGTCAGAAATAAGGTTCAAAAATTAAAATTGAAGCAAATATATTTGGCCGTTACTATGTACTATTGCCATTCCATTTCAGTGATAATCTTTTTCAAAGAAACAGAAAACCTGGATAACACAAGCCTTGAAAGTTATAAGCCAGTGATGGCGAACCTATGACACGCATGTCAGAGGTGACACGTGAACTCATTTTTTTGGTTGATTTTTCTTTGTTAAATGGCATTTAAATATATAAAATAAATATCAAAAATATGTCTTTGTTTTACTATGGTTGCAAATATCAAAAAATTTCAATATGTGACACGGCACCAGAGTTAAGTTAGGGTTTTTCAAAATGCTGACACTCCGAGCTCAAAAGGTTCGCCATCACTGATATAAGCTCTGTATATGAATCTTGTACATTCTCTTTTCAGGATTCTCGTATGATATTTATTCCTTTGATTAGAAATATAAAATCTTTAAATGAAGCTGCAAATATACTTTCTTAGCACTAGTATTTAAAATTAAGAAAAGTTGCAATCATAAATAAAATCTAACAAAGTGAAATGTTATATTATGCCTGGACTTTTCTTTCCTATAAACGTTATTTCTTGTGCTAAATCTTACCCATTTTTCTAGAGACCTAAAAGCTTGAAAACTCAAAGATATCTCTATAAAAGTTATTCTTTGGAATTAATATTGAGTTCCTACTAGCCACCTGGGGCCATTCGAAGTGTTGAAGATACAAAGATGAATAAGTTTTGCCCAAGTCTGAAGTATCTTCCAGTTAAGTGGGAGGAATAGATACATAAGATAGTTCTGTAGGGGGTCAGCGGATCCTAGAAGTAGCTTGTTATCTGTGAGATGGAAGTGTTCAGAAGGAATCTCTAGAGGAGTCTTGAAAGATGATGAGAAAGAAGCTCATTGAAGGAGGTGTTGGAAGATATCCCAGTCTTTAAATGGGAGTAAGGGTGAGGTTAGTTACAGGTAATATACATAAAGGGAAGGTGGTGAGAAGCATGAAACGGTGTGCAGAGACAGACATTCTCACTGCAGTAGCATAAGAACAAGCAAGAAGAATGGATCAGAGAGAAAGGCAAGACCTGTGTATTTTGGGGTACAACACTTGGAATGTATCCTGTAGCTAATAGGCATCAAACATACAAAACAGTGTAATAATGTGGCCTTATTTTCCTTTATGCTAGATTAGCAATCAGCAAACTATGACCCCTGGGCCGAGTCCAATCAGCAGCCGGCTTAGTATATTAAATAACATTTCATTGACACACAGCACACCCATTTGTTTGCATATTTTCTATGCCCCATTTTGTGTTTACAAAGGATAAGTGGAGAAGTTGTGACATAGACCATATGGCCCACAAAGCCTAAAATATTTACTATCTGGCTAATAATAATAATAATAATAATAATAATAATTAAAGCTTGCTGACCCCTGAGATGGATCTAGCACAGTTTCTCAACCTCGACACTTCACATTTTGGGCCAGATAATTCTTTGTCATACTTGGCTGATCAGTGCATTGTAGCAGCATACCCGGATTCTACCCAGTAGATTCCAGGAGCACTCTACCTCCCACATCATGATAACCAAAAATGTCTCCAGACATTGCCAAATGTCCCCTAAGAGGGCAAAATCATCCCTGGGGAAGCACTACTTGTAGCAGCTAAAGTGAAAACAGTGGAAATTTGAGTGGAGTGAAAGGACAGATATTAAAAAATATATAATTTGGATATGAAAATTGCATCATTTAGTGTTGATAAACATGGGCTTCAGTGAAAATTGGAGATGACTTTTAGAAATCTAGCTTGGGTTTCAGCATGGTGTGTTGGGTCAGTGTTACGTGCCCTTAACTGAGAAATCCTAGTGGAGGAGAAGCAGGTGTCAAAGAGAAGAGAATGAGTTCAGTTTTGGATGTGGTGGGTTCATGTATCTATGATATGCTGAGGTAACAAGGCTGATAAGCTACTGAGTATGAGAAAAGTCTGGCAAAAGATATATATTGAAATGTTGCTAGATGGTGGCTGGTATTTAAAACCAGAGCTGTAGATGAAAACCACTGAGTACAGTGTCAGAAAACCTGACAGAATATAAATCCTGTGGAAATTGTGGCAAAAAGGAGTTTTTTATAGTAGAGGGAACCAGAAATGAGGATACAAAGTGTCTACCGTGTTTCTGAATTAGGGAATGAGCCACTGAGGGTGGTAGGTCAAAGGAAAATTTTGTAGAAGGAGGCATGAAGGATGCTCAAAAACTTTTGAAAGATATGATGAGAAGAAGACAAACAAGAAGAGAAAAACAATCGAGGGTCAAGAATGCCATGGCCTCCAAAGAATACTATATGGAAAGTCCCCACTTAATGCTGGCCAGAAACATTTTCAAGAATAGTGTGAGCAAGTCGCTCCCTGCGTAGATGTTACATAAGGTTCCTTGTAAACATCCAGAGTGTTGTACAGATATCACATTAGTGGGTGGCAATTGCGACAGTAGGAGAGAGATTTTAAGGGCACTATCATCAGACCAGATATTTGCAATGGTCTGTAAAAGAGGCAGAACGCCTGGGGATGGAACTGTTGGGAAGTCATAGACTACATCTTTCTCCCTTCCTAATACCGATCCGTGGTCCTACGCAGGATACATCTTTCTATAGCAACACGTGTATTATGCATTACATATACTTGTAGGTTTAAAGTGTATTCATTTTGTTACTTTCACTGAAGCTGATCCACTCAGCTGGCCTGTTTTTAGAGGCTTTAAAATGGTTTTAAATAAATCGACCACAGCCTTCTTTTAGTATCACCCAATCTGAAAGTATAAAAGACACAGCGGAAGAAAAATGGGTATTTTGACCATTTTTAAACAATCTAAGTGAATGAGAAGTGCTATTAGGTAACAGTTGGCAAGGCAAAGTGGCCTGGGGAAGGAAACACAGCACTGCCAGTTCCTCCTGGTGACCACCTCTGCTCCTTCACTTGGGACGGATGCTTCTAGCACAGCCCATGCCCCTTCCCTGCTATGGAAAGGATCTGTGAGAAACACGACAATGACTTTGGTGTCAGAGATAGTGACCAGGTGCCAGTAAGACAAAAATGGTCCATACCCCTCAATAGTACTTAGAAATAAAAATAAGAAATTAATGGCTATGAAATTGAATGCTTTTACTTGACAGCTACTACGCTATGTGATATGATCATTAGTTTTTATACGTTGTATAAACTGATAGATATCACCAGCAAAACCATATTGCTGAGTTATCATTAAAACAATACTAAGTAATATTATTTCATTGCTTTTGCTTTATAAATAAATATACTTATATGTAAATATTAGACTGAATTATAGTGTTATATAAAATAATATTTAAATAATCCTTAAACTTTGGTTTTTTCCCCATGTCCTCTCATTTCTCCTTTCTTCCCTTCTTTTCTTTATCTATTCACCCAACAAGAGCTGTTGAATGTTTTCTTTTCAACACTCCAGATACTTCAGGGTACTTTAGGGTTAAAAATATGGAATACATGGAATATTCTCTGCCTCAGAAACTAAGAGCACAAAAAATGGTAACATGGAGTGATCAGAAGTAGATGCAGGCAATGTCTAGAACAGTGTAGGTTTCCAGGGGAGGAGATCATAAGGTTTCCTGGAGTAGACGACATTGAACTGAGGCTTGAAGACATTTAGAGTTAGCCAGAAGTGATGGTTGTCCACAGAAGCACAACCATGAAGGAGAGTGGTGAGTTCAGTAAATTTCAGGATGGCAGGAGTGTGTGATCTTAATGGGTGGGAGGTGTTTAACCAAGAAAAGGCAAAGTATCATGAAAAATCTGCTAGCCCATGAAAGACTAGAAATGTATCATGGAGGTTGGGAGTCCTTTTTGAGCAAAACAGTGTGAAAAATTTACTAGACAGGTGTGTATTTAGAAGACTATTGATTACACTGATTGATGTGGTTGAGGCTTCATGGAGATAACTGGATTGAGATGAAGAAAAGGACATAAACTTTAAAGATGTTAGGATGTTAAAATGAACAAAACATGCTGATGAACCAATTTTTGACAGACTCCAGTTTCCAGGTAGGCAGCTGGTAAATGGTAGATCCCAGGGAGTAGGACAAGATGGGAGAGTGTGTGTGAGGTGGGGAATGGAATGTGTTGACCTTGAGGTGTGTTTGGGAGATCCAAATTGTGCTCTTCAGGAGGCAATTCAGCAAATTGCCATGAAGTTCAGGAAAGTGATTATTGTGTTTTACATACAAAAACAATTAAAATTATTAATTTATAAATGATAGTTATAGCTTTGAGTGTGTTTAAGGTTTCTTAAAGAAAACATTCCAAGAGAGCCAAGAGGTAAAGGCTGAAAAAGCACATACATTCAGTAGAAGGATGGAGGAAATTATGTTTATAAAGAAGAAATTGTGAAACAGGTGACAGGGTAACATAAAGAATAGGAGGGAAGCCAGGGTTATGGCTAATTCAAGGAGGAGTGGTCAATGGTTTCATGTGGTACAGAGAAGATCAAATTATGCAAAACAGAAAAGGAGAAAAAATCCCTGCAATAAAGTTGTTGGCTTTGACATATAAATCATTAACTATCGTGATATATGATGTTATGGTGGTGTGCACAAAAGTAGAAACTGGATTGCAGAGTTTGGAGAGTATATTGGAATAAAAAGGAAACTTGTATTTGATTGTTACTAGAATGCTAACCCATTCTTGCTAATTCTCAGTTATCACACTATATTGTGGTTAAGTATTATTTAAAAAAGATCAAAGCTTGATGGTCATAAAAATGTGTTGACTATGTAACAAAGATTTTTTTCAGTTCTTTATGTAAAGAGGAAATGAGTAGTAAAATAGTTCAAACGAAAATTTGATTTACAGAGATTTGTGTTCTTTACTGACAAAATTCATTTTGTGCTGCCCAGACAAAGGTAATTTGCATTGCTGTGAACAAGAATCATTTGCATTGTTACCAGTTTTCTGCAGCTTAAGTTTTATCCCCATAGAACTGCAAATAGCTTAGTCAAAAGCGATCCATGATCATAGAGTTAGTGATTCCTAAGGGTCCTTTGGAAAATGTCCAGCATTCTATTGAGAGGTCAGGCAGGACAGTGTGGGTGTCCACTATTTCCTATATCAAGCAAAGTGTTGTACATGTATTAATCTTAATGGATGATTATAAAACAAACAAACAAACCCCCCCCCCCAAAACTGGAGATCTGGTGCACAAATTCGTGCATGGGTGGTGTCCGGCTGGCCCACCCCAATTGGGGCTGATCCAGCTGGGCCGGCTGGGGGAGTGAGTGGGGAGGGGACATGGGAGGTTGGCCGGCTGGCCCTGCCCCCGATCGGGGTGCGGGGCAGAGGGGGGTGTTGATGGGGTCTCAGTGCGTGTCAAAGCAACCGGTCATTCTAGCGTTCTGGTTACTTGGCTTTTATGTATATAGAAATGATAGGAACCAGAACATTTTTAAAAAGATATATTTTATTGATTTTTTACAGAGAGGAAGAGAGAGGGATAGAGAGTTAGAAACATCAATGAGAGAGAAACATCGATCAGCCGCCTCCTGAACACCCCCTACTGGGGATGTGCACGCAACCAAGGTACATGCCCTTGACCAGAATCGAACCCAGGACCCTTGAGTCCACAGGCCGACGCTCTATCCACTGAGCCAAACCGGTCAGGGCAAGGAACCAGAACATTTAAGTGTGTGCTGTGTTGAAAGTATGTGGCATGTTCATAGAGCATTTTTCATATTATCAAATCCTCTAGTGTTCTAGTTAATGTTAAGTCCTACAGATCTAGTGTACAGAACAGTGCCTGGAGTTAATAATACCGTATTGTAATCTTAAAATTTTGCTAAATAAACTAAAGAGCATAAGAGGAAACTTTTTGAGGTAATAGCTATGTTTATGACATTGATTGTGGTGATGCATTTACAGATGTGTATTTATGTCCAAACTCATCCAGGGGAATATATTAAAGAATATATTAAATATATTCTGTTTGTCAACCATACCTCAATAAAGTAGTTTTAAAAAAGTGAATAATTTACAAAATAAATAATCATGATTAGGTTCAGATACCAAACCCTAAGTCTTGATTCAACCATTGTCATACACCTTCAAAAGTAAGTGTACAACAGAAATGTTCATTTCTATTGAAATAGTCTGATCTAGTTTCAGGGCCAGACTGTTTCTTTGGAGATCATACCTCATTCTTAACTTCTTCATGATTGGATAACCAGCTGTAATGGCGGGGATATTCTGAACAACAGATTCATATGATACTAAGTAACTAATTTCAATATCTGAAGTAGGCATAAACTGGTAGTATTAATAAAATGACTGCATTAGCCACCAATCCTCATAAAACTTTTTAGCCATTCCCAAAGAGAATTGCCTTCTCTGTTTAGGAGAAAGAGAAAACGCTTGAATGGCAAATAACTCTAACAAACAGATTGGCCTGCCTTGGTTTCCTGCCCATACTCAGAAAGACAGGAGGTCAGACTGACCCTGGTGAATCTTTGGTTAAGGAGCAAATAGCTTTAGGAATAGGATAATTTTTCTTAAACCATATAGCTGATGGAGATCTCTTATTTAGATTTCAACAACAAATGAACATCTGTTCTTTTCAGTGTAACTAAACAAGCTGTTCTTGTACCTGATAAATACAGGCTATGGCTCGACCAGTAAATTCTGCAAAATGTGCAGGACAAAAGCACCGATTGTACTCAGCATCCTCCTGGGTGTGTATAAAGAGATCAGAAAGCACCAGGGTCGGTTCCTTCGTTTGCAACCATTATTTCAGCTCCATCACATATTTGGTCCCCCAAGAGGGCACAGTTTTAAATGTTCCCTATGGTAGATGGCTCTGGAGTATTTTGCAAGCGCGGATGGGGTTCCTGTGTAGAAAAACATCCTAGGGCTGTATTAAAAACAAGTACAAACCTGGCTGAAATAAACGTTTCATGCTGCAAAGGCTGCTCAGGAAATGAAGCCTAGCACGTATTTCACACTGCGATGTTGCTAATGTAGTGCTCACTTTCATCCATTTATTGAATAAATAGAACATTGTTACATCGCACAATTAAAATGAAATGGTGGAACTGGCTGTAAGTAAGAGAGCTTGAGAGCATTGTTATGTAAATTCTTAGCAGAGGCTCTGAATTCTCTTTTCTCCCTTTCTTTCTTTCTTTTTTTCTTTCTTTCTTTCTTTCTTTCTTTCTTTCTTTCTTTCTTTCTTTCTTTCTTTCTTTCTTCTTTTTTCTTTTTTTTGGTCTTGTCTACAGAGTGGTACTGGCTAATCCCAGGAGCTGAGGTAAAATGTAGCATTCTTTCTTATTATTTAACTCCCACATTGTCTGGGAGGAGAACACCCTGCCTTAATTACATGAAGTATGTGAATGAATGAATACCATAGGATTAAGGCTGCATCTCTGGGTGTATGCGCTGCCATGGGCTTTGAAAGGAGATGCTTTCAAGGAAGTGGCTTTGATGGAAGTGGACGAACTTGGGTTGTGGTTATTCACACCCACCACCTTCATGCACACGTCTTGGCTAGTTAGAACCCACACAGAGTGAGAGCTGAGAGTTCCTCCTGGGATTTTCAGGTAAAGGATAGGGGTGCCCTAAACTTGCCAGTCACCTGGCCCCTGACAGAACCAGCATGGGCTGCAGGGCAATGTCAGTGGGGAAGCTCCCCTGCAGTGCCCTCCGGACTCTTCCCAAGGATTCCATTACTGGGGGCTCTTGAGCCAGGAACAACATGGGAATGGGAAGTGCCACTATCTTTGAATGGCCTATCCATGTTTCTAAAGATGATAGCAGCCTATTCACAATAATATGGAAAGAGAGGGGAAATATATCTTTTCTTTTTAAAATACGTTTTTATTTAGTTTTTCTAAATATATTTTATTGACTTCAGAGAGAAAAAAAGAGAGAGAGAGAAAAGCATCAATGGTGAGAATCATTGATCAGCTGCCTCTTTCACGCCCTTACTTGGGATCGAGCCTGAATCCCGGGCATGTGTCCTGACCAGAAATCGAACTGTGGCCTCTTGGTTCATAGGTCACTGATCAACCAACTGAGCCACACAAGTGGGGAGCGAAATCAGTCTTAATCAGTGCCATAAGCAGTAGGTCCTAGATTGTCATAGTCATAATGTAAAGACTTCTTTTTTCCCTTGGTAGAGTTATATATAAATCCTAATGACCACTGATAAGCTTAATGTTGGTCACAACAGATGTAAAAATAAACTCTAGAGCAAATTTCAGGTCTGAACAATCCAGGAGGTGTAAAAGCCATTGCAAGACACAGCTGCTGTCCCCTGTCTGTCCTTCCTGTAAATATGAACCAAGAGGTCATGGGTCCTGAAGAATGGAGATAGGTGGCCACCCTGGGAAGTGAATCAGGCTGATGAGCTCCAGGCAGAGGGCACAACAGATGCAAAGAAATGTGACAAGTTCTGAAATGGTTTGATTCACTGGGTGCAGAGAACCACTGGGAAAGTGGTAGAAGATGGGGTAGAAGGACGGGCAGGTACACAGGATAAAGGCTTCATATATGGTATGCTGAGCCATGCTGGCTCTTATAGTAGCAGAGCCAACCCCCGCTACAAGACAGGCAGGCCAGGGGCCAAAGCCTGGACAGAACCTGAAATCATACAGGGGATTTTACAACCCTAAGAGTCATGGGAAGAAGAGAAAGACTGTGTACACTCTGAAAACACAGATTTTTGTGTAAATTAGATAATTTTTGACAACTTTATGTGTTTTCACATTCTCTAAAAGGAGGAAAAAGCGCTCCTCTTTCCATGCCAAGCACCTCTGCAAGTCCTCTCTGTGTGTCTCCTTTCTTCTTCTCACGCTCCCTCCCTCGCATGTTGAAATAGGTCTTCTTTCTCTCTCAAGCCCCCTTGTGCTCCTTTCTCTCCATACCTCTATTTTCATGATGGATGTCAGTACGTTGCTAGGCAGCTGCCACGCTCAGCCCACCACTCAGCATTCTGAATGCTGCAAATTATCCCCAAATAGCTAGAAAATCACCCTTGTGCACCTGCACTGTGCTTACTATGAGAGCGGGAATACGAGTGAAATGAACAACCCAGGCAAGTTGGCAGAGCCAGGGAAATGCGTCCCTATTTCAGCATAGTCAGATTGTTACATTCGCGATGTGCATGCCAGGTAGAGAAACCCCATAGAGCCCTGTGCGAAATAATCAATGAAATGATCATAGAAGAAATTGCATCCATGTCCCATAAGAGCTAAAGTTAATGAAATATAATCTCAAGTAAAGTGAAAATATACAAAAATAAGCATGAAGCAAAGCTAGAGCTTGGAAGTTTCTACAAATGTTGCCTATAAGCATTATCAGTTCTTCCTAGCCCCTGAAAAACAAAATATCAACACACACACACACACACACACACACACACGCACACACACACACACACACTGAATTAATTCTACTTCACCCTTAAGCTGCTGACCTTTACTTTTATTTATGTGGTGAACCACCAGAGCCACCCACCACGTGTGCGTCTCCACCATCTGCTAATGTCTTTATGCTGTAGGAACCTGCTTTCTTCTGTGTCTCTGGCATTATCTGGATTCCCCAGTCACCAAATCCAGCAGCCCCTTCTCAGCACGGACACACTTTAAGCTCCCTGCAACATTAAGCACTGATGACTGCATTCCAAACTCTGCTCTCCACTGGCTACCGGCCCCAGTTCTGCCTTCCTGCCCAGTCCCATTCCTCCTTGCTCTGCCCTGATGGGCTGTTTTTCTCTGTCAGTCCTCCAACATAGAGCTCCTGTGACATTTCCTGTCCTGTTTCTGTGGATTATCCAGTCCATCCTGAGGGAGGAGAAGGTTAATGGTCCTCCCCACACATTATTTGCAGGAACTAAAATATGTCCATTATCAAAAAGGTCTTGACATAAGAAAACCACATCTTTTCTGAGATATAATTTTGATAAAAATGCCATGCTGTATATTTGAGTATACGCAGTGAAATTAGAACACATCTTGGTAACCTCCGCATTTCATGGCAGAAATTCTTCTTGTAATAGGTGCTCAATAAATATTTGCTGAATAGAAAATGGAAGGGGTTCCAGTACTTAAATCTTCATAATAGAATTTTCTTTTGAATGAAGAGATTAAGTTAATACTCAGGAAACAGAAACTCTTTCCAAGAAACTGCATCTCAGTTTTGTTTTTGAAGTATTAGCTTGATATAAATGCTTTGTTTTTTTTCTGAGGAGATGCTTCTACTATTTCTTGCAGATTTCTTAAAGTAGTGAGTTGAGTCACTACAAGATTTTACCTGACTTCTGTGGTTACTGCATAAACTTTTTTTTTTTTGTCTCTAGGTCTGCAATGGGTCGGATGCCTTTTTAAAACTAAAAGGAAAAATGACTTTTGAAATGAGAAATATTAATTCCTTTCCTTAGGTTCTGCTTTATAATTATCAATTGTTGTTAGCTTTTCTCTGCTTCAAATGCAATCTATCCCTCTTAGCAACCTCAAAATAAGTATGTCCTATGGTGTGGTCCTTTCTTACAATTTCATAAGGTATCTGATATGGTGTCTGCCATTATTTTAATGTCATCATACTCCTGATTACTATTTCCATCAGGAAATCCTATTGGTTCTGCCTCCAGATATGGATAGAGTTCAAGTCCAACCAGTTCCGACCACTTCCATTGCTCTCATCCTAGGCTGCGGGAAAGCCTCCACACGGTCTCCCTGGCTGTCCACTTGCTCCACTGCCACCCACTCTCAGCCGAGCAGCTTCAGTGATTCTTTTAATGTCAAGTGATATAACTTGTCTGCTCATTCCCAGCTCAGAGTCAAAGCCAAAGTCCTTAGAATCACGGGCATGATCTGAATCTTTACCCATGTGGTTACCTTTGTGAATCCTTCTCCTCCCCCTTCTCGCCTGCTCTGTTCCAGCCACCTCCTTGCTATTCCTCCTTCCCCAAACAGGCAGGCACTACCCCACTCAGGACTTCTGGCCTTGGCTGTTCCCCAGAGAGCGCCACCGCTTGCTCCTCATCCCTCAGATATTTGCTCACAATGAAACTTTTCCTGCTTTCTTCTTCTTCATCTCTTTCATTGTGTCCGACATTCTTTCCCTTTACATTTCTATCTGCTCTATCTCCATCAAAGAATGTCAAGGATTGTCATCTGTTCTGTTCCCAGATTCATTCCCAGTACATATTTTGTGCTCAGTCAATATTAGTTGATTGATTAAATGAACCTCAATGAGCCACAGGACCACCAATTCTAGACCTAGAACTAGATCCCAATCATTTCCCTCATCCCAAGAGAGGATGAGACAAGAATGGGTTTCCTGGAAGAGGTAGCATTTATTTCTTACCGTCAGTTGACTTATCTTGGACACAGGGCAGATGTCAGCCTGAACACAGAGTTCTTCAGTGAGTTGTGGTGTTTTTATCTTGAACAAAAGAGGCTTGGAGTGTGTGGGGATGAGAGCTGAGAAGTCCTACCTGTGACCACACCCGTGCTCAGGACCATATAGTGCTCCAGGCTCCGTATTACCATTTGGCCTCAGATGGAGTTTCTGTGAGGTTAAGTTTAGCACAGCGTTAGACCAGGGACACCACCTACAGATGACACTCACATTCCAAAAGATGAGGTGATTTTAATTACACTAAAATAGAATGCCTTACCCTGTCTAAGATGACGTTTTTGTCTTTTCGGTTGAAATGTCAGAATTATACCATTTTAGGTGTCAAAAGAACAATATAAAATGAGAAAAAAGGCATCAAGGGTAAGAATTTTTTTTCTGACTTGTTAATACTGTATTCAGATACTTGAATTATTGTCAATTCAATTCTCGGTGATAATTAACAAAGTTCCAAAATGAAACAATTATAGGAGAACAAAAAGATAATTTGACTGATTTCTTTTCATTATGTAGCTCTGGCTAAATGGAAGAAATGCATTGATTTTCCTAAGCTTGAATGGGTCTGTATTTCATTATAAGTTCTGATTGACTCTTATAGGAGAGGTCCAGTCACCCAAAGGTCAAAGAGCAACAAATTATTTCTGCATGTCCCAGTCCTGATGATTACTATTGGGTTTTATATTTTTTTTGTTTTTCATGCTCCTTTTCCTTACTAGAACCATCTAGCACTGGGGGCTTGTTCATTTCTGCCTAGACTGTAGCAATGGTCATGGAGAAATTGCCTCTGGAAGTTAGCTTGTCCTGGGTTCAAATCCAAGATCAACCACTTTTACCATCTGTATAAGTGCCCTCAAGCTGCCTTAACAAAGTACCACAAACCAGGTAGCTTAAGAGAATAGAACATATTATCTCACAGTTCTAAAGGCTGGAAGTCCAAAACCAATGTGTCAGCAGGCCATATGCCCCTCTGAGGCTCTGGGTAGAATCCCCCCTATCCTCTTTTAGCTTCTGGTGGTGGCCTAAAATCCTTGGTGTTCTTGCCTTGCAGCTCATATCCAACTTCTGCCTCTGTCATCACATGTCATTTTCCTCTTCTTATAAGTACACTAGTAGCCTGATGCACAAAATTTGTGCATAGGGGGTGATGGTGGTGGTGTCCCTCAGCCTGGCCTGCACCCTCTCCAATCTGGGATCCCTCAGGGGATGTCCAACTGACGGTTTAGGCCCGATCCCAGGCCTACTGGCAGTCGGACATCCATTTTGCAATCCAGGAGAGCTGGCTTCTAACTGCTCACCTGTCTGCCTGCCTGATTGCCTCTAACCATTCTGCCTGCTGGCCTGATCACCCCCAACTGCACCCCCTTCCAGTCTGATCACCCCTAACTGCTCCCGCTGCCATCCTGATTGCCCCCAACTGCCACCCCTGCTGGCCTGATCACCCCCAATTGCCCTCCCTGCCAGTCTGATTGCCCCCAACTGCCCCCTCGCTGGCCTGCTCCCCCCCCCAACTGCTCCCCCAACACCGGCTTGCTCACCCCCAACTGCCCCCCCACTGGCCTGCTTGCCCTTAACTGCCCTACCTCTGCCAGCCTGCTCACCCCCAACTGCTCTCCCCCCACTGGCCCGCTTGCCCACAACTGCCCCCCCCTGCCAGCCTACTCTCCCCTAACCACCCTGCCACCATGGCTTTGTCTGGAAGTACGTCCAGAAGGTCTCTTGGTCTAATTAGCATATTACCCTTTTATTAGTATAGATAGTCATATTGGATAAGGGCCCACCCGTTAATGACCTCATCTTACCTTGATTACATCTGCAAAAATCCAACTTCCAAATTAGGTCTTGGGGTGGTGGTGGTGGTGGTGGGGGGGAAACAATTCAACCTATACCCATCTGTGTGAACTAGAGCAACTGAATTTATGTGATCATCAGCTTTCTCACTATCAGATTATCATGCAGACCTGCTACAGTGATGAGGAGCATGTGGAGTAATATATGAAAAGCCCCTTGTACTCCTTCAGTGCTCAAGAAATGTTACTTCTCATCCCTTAAATTCCCAGCTCAATTTCCTAGCATCATTTATGTGTACCTGCTTCATACAAAAACAATGGAGCAGACACAATGGAAGGTACAAAGATGACCCCTGCTTTAGGGAAGCTCACACACATTGAAGACTGACAGGAATAGTCTAGTATTTGTGTCGTATCCCAAGAAATACACATACAGTAAGAAAGGGGAGAAGTACTTGCTAAGTGGCTTGACAAGGGCCTCATAGGAAATTTGCTACATATTTGGAACCTGAAGCTGTGTTTAGATTTCCCAACCCAGTTTCTTTCCTAGTCTAACACATTGTACAATTATATGGTTTGTCATCCTTGGACCAAACATTGTGAAATAAAATCCATGTTTGCTGAAGTCATGCACCAGCATCGTTTGGGGATGCCCATAACGTTTAGGCATCCATCCCACTGCTCTCTGCACACTTTACTTTCACGTCCCAACCCTCCACAAACACACACATACTCCATTAGACCCACTTGTTCTCTCTGTTCCACCCTTGAAATACATCTTTCTCTTCTGCAGCAATCATAATATGGCCAGTAAAAAAAAAAAAAATAGCTACCAACTTCAGTGCCTGCTGGGTATGAAATCACATTCTTGCCTATTATTAAAAAAAAAAAAATCCACTGAATGCTTCTGTCATCCATAGATCATCTCAGTCCACTCAGTTTGATCAAAAGGATGCGCAGGATTTTTATATCCTTGCCTCTGGCACTACAATTTCATGTTCAGTCTCTGTTACTTGCTATTTTTACTCCTTTCTGTACCCCAAATTTGACACAAGAGCAAAAATCTATACAGGAAAAGGAAGGGTATTGCAGATGTTGATGTATTTATTTTATCTGAGTCAAGATTAGGAAGACTATGACAATTCTCAACCCGGAACAAATAATAGAGAGACAATCACTGACTTCTGATGCTTTGGCCTAAAATTGGTTGATTTTATGATGGAGCTACACATATACCCATTCCGTAGAAACCGAACTTCTGATGTTGAATTTTGATCTTTTCCCAGGCCATGGGTATGCCCTAGATTCTCTCATGATGCTGGGACGTGGCAGTGAGCCTCAGTTCCCAGTCAACCACATGATCGTGAGCACAAACCATCAACACTCTACGGTGTATTCATTGTGTGAGATGATTTTGCCCAACTGTAGGCTAATGTCAGCTTTCTGAGCACGTTCAAGGCAGGCTAGGCGAAGCTATGATGTTCCCTAGGTTACGTGTATTAAATGCATTTCAACTTCAGATATTTTTAATTTACAGTCGGTTTATTGGAACATAACCTCATCATAAGTGGAGGAGCATCTGTACTGAGTGTTCAGTGACAATGCTCAGGATGTAAGAAAGGAAATAAACGTCTGCTGCTGAACAAGTCAAATAGGTATATTTTCGCAGTCTGCATTATAGGCCAGAACCCTAGCTACTGCAGCGCTGGCTCGCACGCTGGGACCTCGTTTCTCTACAGCACTTGCCGAAATAAGGAGATGCGTGTGAATCCGCTGTGGCTATTGGTGGGACATGGCCACTGCTCTCAGTGCTGGCTCGGGGAAGGGGGAAAATAGAGATGTGTAGGCAATGTACTTCCCTCCTTAGTTGCCTTGAGGAAACAAAAACACTCCTTTTAGAAGATGCCAAATTTGCTGCAGCAAAATTTAGATGAAATGCTAAGATAGTCTACAGAAAAGAAAAGAAAAGTAGGTGATTTACCCTTTAGCACTGAGTTCCGTTAGCAGTCCCACATGAGAGCCATACATACACAGTAGAAGAGGATGCACTTACACAGACCTTCCCTTGTTTCTTCTGCCCATCCTCCTCCTCCTCTTCCCCTTCCTGCTCTTTCTCCTCCTCTTCTTCCTTCTCCTCTCCCTCCTACTCTCCCCGCTCCTTTTCTTTCCTCCTCCTACTCTTGCTGGTCCTATTCCTTTTTCTTATTCTCTTCCTCCTTTTCCTCCCCCTCCCCTTCTTCCTCTTCCTCCTTCTAATGCAGTTTAACTTGTATGTCGGGTTCCATACCATAAGTGCAAAAAATTTTTATATTGATGATGTAATTTTGAAAGCAGTATTTTTTTAATACATCCATAGCAAACTATTATATTGGCAAGCATTTCAGCTAGGGAATGAAAGATAATAATTTAAAGAAACTTCCAGGACATAATACAATGTCCTGCTGAAAGATTTCAAATACTCGATTATGTAATATGTGGGGAGAAAGCTGTTCTGCTCAATAATTCCGGGTGCTTTGATATTCCTTTATTACAGATTCTAACTACGTCAAGATGCACTCTCAAATGGGCATAAAGTATGCTGGTGTTTCCTAAAAGCTCTATTTTTTAATATCATTCTAAATAGTTAAGCAAAAACTAACAGATTCCCTTCTTCTTCTCCTTCTTCTCCTTCTTCTCCTTCTTCTTCTTCTTCTTCTTCTTCTTCTTCTTCTTCTTCTTCTTCTTCTTCTTCTTCTTCTCTTCTCCTCTTCTTCTCCTCCTCCTCCTCCTCCTCCTCCTCCTCCTCCTCCTCCTCCTCCTCCTCCTCCTCCTCCTCCTCCTCCTCCTCCTCCTCCTCCTCCTCCTCCTCCTTCTTTTTCTTCCTCTCCTTTTTTGCTACATGGTTTGCATCACTCCATGCTAGTGTTAAACATACATTAAAAGATTGAACAATATATTTGATTCATTTAAAACATCATTTTCCATGTAAAAGATGTGTTATTGCACCGTTGCCTGTTAAAGGCACAATGAATGGAGTATATGGGGACACGTGGAACTGGGAGTGGGGGGATGGGGGCTAAGAAACAGTGTAACAAAGACAGTTCTGTTGCTTATAATCACTGGCTTGATGAATCCAGTCACCACTTTCATGTCCCTGCTGCTTTTCACAGGTTTAAGCCCTTGGTGGAGACACTCCCCGGCGAGAAGAAGAAGCTGTCTGCTGAGGAGAAATGCCGACTTGTTCTCCAGCAGTGTAAATTACCAGGCTGGCAGGTTAGTGACCTACAAGCTCCTAACATACCCGGTTAGGATTTTAAATAAGTGAGCTGAGTCATTGCGGGGAGCCACCGGAGTCTCTCTGGCAAAAACAAATTGCTTTGATGTGTTTGGCAAGGCGAGACACTGCGTGTATTCCCTGGAAACGCATCAGTCTTTCTGATTTCCTGGTTTCAGCAGCGTGCAGCACACACACGAGGGAAGCCACAGGCTCCTGTACGGGACTGACAAGACGTTCCTGTCGCCCCGCTCGGTGTGTCCACGTTGCAGATTTAAATATTGTCAGGAAAGCTTTTTGAAACATCTAAACGGTCGCAGAAGCCAGAGAAAGCGAACGGTGAGGACAGAGCCGTGATTTCGTTGGCTCCTGGCTGGTATCTCACAAGTGTTCTTCACACCAGACTTCCCGAGCTCGAGTCTTGTTTAGGCTCCTTTGCTGTTTCTCTTTGCCCTGCTTCTAACCTACCACACACTGAAAACGCCACTGTCCTTTCAACCTCGTTTAATGGCAAAATCTTCATAATTGGAAACATTTAATTACGTCCTGTGATCCTTTTGGTTGGCAGAGGCCAGGGGCCCACGGGAGGAATAGCTGGACTTGCAGAGGGAGGAATTAGCATGAAACAGAAAAACAAGAAATACTCCCCAGAAATAGTGAGGCACAGGGTGGGTTTTGTTTAACAAGGCCAATATGCCACCTTACTAGGATAAGGAAGAGGTTGTTTGGAACTTAAGAGTCAGGACAAGAAGGTAATATTGGAGCAATAATGGGAAACAGAATCAAGGCCAAGGCACCAGGAATTATTGGGCATTTCTAGCTATAAAACAGCTCTAAGTGCTTAGGCAGCAAAGGGCATGGGGGCTAATAGTTTTGGCAAAACATAACCATTAGTGGAAAGCAGATATAAATCTCATTTAGAAAATGATAGAGCTTTCATAAGTGAAAATATATGATAATCACTGAGGCCTCAAACAAGATCTTCACTTCAGAAATGACATGAACAGAAGGTTCAGAATTGCTGAGCATGTCTGAGAGTGGTTCAATCTAGCCCAATAGGTAGAAACTACTGGCTTGACATCAACCCACACATTCTTCTATGATGAAGAACTAAGAACATGGAATTTTAGCACTGATGAGTAATGATTTGATTATCTGTGCCACCCAGTCTTTTTCTTTACCATCTTTTCCCTCTTTCTTTTTTTTTCCCTAATAATGATGGAGTTGAACTTTAAATAACAGCCTGAAGGAGGAGGCTTACACAGTCTGTAGTAATCATGGATGCACATCGTGCCTAAAGATTGCATAAAAAAGGAAGGAGGAATTACTAACACAGAATGATGTGAGCTAGTCACAACAGAGTCATAAGATGTGGGGGCCACAGATAGAACTGCATATCAAGCTTGTAGGTGAACTTAAGTCTTTTCAACTGAATCATCGCTGGAATGTTTAAGTAAGCTTTAAATAGTAGTGGTTCATGAATAAGTAACTCTAAGATATTCTTGTGTTTTTTCCCTTTAAATAATACTCATGGATAAGAATAATTAAAAAGAAATAATGTTGAGAAAGAAGGTCCTGTTGTAGGAAAAAGGTGAGGGAGTCTGGAATAAATCCTCCACTAAGAAAGTGACTGGCAGTGACCACAATACCTGACTAGCCATCAGTTCTCTGCTACACCTGTGTAGTGTATGGGATCAAAGTGTGCAAGGGGACCGGGGAACAAACTGGCAGCCATTTGTCCATGTGCTAGGACACTTAAAATTTCTGCTGAGGGCAATGATAAATTAAAACACATACTTGGACTTAGAAAAAGTTCATCAAAACAAAAAATTGGAAAAAGCTCACATTTCATTGCACTATTCCATTTCCCCTCACTCCTTACCTCTTCAAAGGAGCCTAAAAATACAGAACAAAGATAAATGTATTCATTCATTGAACATGTTTGCTCCTGTGTTCCATAATAAATAGTTGATGAGACTGCTTTCTTCAGCTTCTGTAAAATGTAACCTTCCGGGTGCTTTATCATAGAGGACAAATCATTGACTTCACAGAAATAAAGCTTACTCATATGTCAGTTTTCTGCTAGTCAGAGAGCAAAAGGATTTTTTTAAAAAAAACACACATTCATTTTTGACCTGGTAAGTCAGATTCCTCAGTTTGAAAACCAAAGCATTTGTTTGAAATGTGTTGATAGTTGCAGCTCTTACGATGACTCTCTTCTCAGTGGTTTAATGGACCAGGATGAACAGGAGCAACAGTGAGGTCCTCATGGATGGTTACTGTGTCCGTAGCATGATTCCCAAATTGCTGAGAGTTACAGTGTGTTTTTCTGTGAAGCAGGCAGGGTTAATCCTTTGCCTCTGAATGGTTAGCATAAGTTAAATTGTTCTTTTCCGTAATTTTAAGAACAATGCCAGAAGATAGAGGAGATCAGAGTTACCTTTTGCTGTGTGAACCTGCAGAGGTCCTCAAACTTTTTAAATAGGAGGCCAGTTCACTGTCCCTCAGACATTCCACACATGGGCACTGCGGGCCCGGGATGAGTTGGCTGCTAAGCAGGACAGGCAGCGGCGGCAAAAACACCTGGCGGGCCGGATAAATGTTTTCGGCGGGCCGCATGTGGCCCGCGGGCCGTAGTTTGAGGACCCCTGGTCTAGAGTATTAGCTAGAAATTAAATTCTCTTTACTAAAGGTGTGATTCTTGTATTGTTGCATCTTGAAGATCTTATGAGATTTCTTCATTTCTCCTTGACATTAATCAGACCTTGTGCAGTAAAGCCTCTGAATCACCAAGATAGGATTCTAAGTCCATGGTTCTCACACTTTCATACATGGCAGCAAATGCACAAGTGCTGATGAACACCAGTGTTTCCTTGCTTCAGATGAGGACATGTCTCTGTCCTTCCCTTCAGTGCTGTTGGGTTTGTTTACCTATCCACGTGCTATTTATTCTTTACATAGTTGTGGCTTGGGAGTCAATATGCGAGGGAGGTAGTGGGACTTTTTAATATTTTGTAAAAAATGATTTCTCTCTTCTACAGAATGTGTGTGTGTTTTTTCTCCAAAAACCAACTATTCAGGTTTTTTTGTTTTTGTTTTTTGTTTTTTTGCTTTATTTGACTTAAGCTGAATAGCATCTCTATGTAGAAAAAAGAAAGTAGGTAGGGTGAACAGTAATGACCTCATTTTAAATACGAGGAAATGGAGTCTTGGAAATCAGCATACTGATCAAAATATTAGGTACAGTTAATATTTAGTTTCGGTGGAAAGGCCCCTTTGCTGACACCGGCACCCTGGTCTTGCCATGCTCTGTTCTTTCCACTGCATTTAACTCGATCTATATCTTTTAATGTAGCTGTCCAACGTCCTTTTATTCAGGTTACAGAACTTGAAAGACATAGCCCAGGCATCCCCGTTGGAGCTTTGATCAAAGGCACTTACATATTCCTTTATCAACTGGAGCAGATTGCTTCTTGTAGTTAGTGTGTGTGTGTGTGTGTGTGTGTGTGTGTGTGTGTGTGTGTTTAATGTTCATAATTTATCCAGTAGATGAAGGAAAAAAAACTGGCAGCTTCCCGTTGCTGCCCAATTCTGATCAGAATCTTTTTTACCCAAACTGTCAGCCAAATGACCCTTACATAGCATAGCACTTTTGGACTTTAGTTCCTAACTGCATCTTGGAAAGAAACGGAGAAAGGAGAAAGAAAGAAAAGGAAAAGAAAATGGAGAAGAAGAACTGGAATTGAGGGAAGACATGATTGACTTTATACAGTGTTTCCTATCAAGTCTAGTCCTGAGAGCTGAGACCTAGATGCTACCCTGCCATCCCCAGGAAATTTGAGGGTTGAGAGAAGATTCATGGGTGGTGCTGGTTGACAGGCGAGTCAGGGTAATTTTGCTTATAAATCCCTACTTGAGCACAGATAGTTTAAGAACGGTCTTATTAAACCATTTTGGTAAATCCACCCAGTTTGCAATATGCCAGGCTTTGCTCACTACCACCTTTTTTAAAATACATATTTATTGATTTCAGAGGGGAAGGGAGGAGAGAGAGAGAGAGAGAGAGAGAGAGAGAGAGAGAGAGAGAGAGAGAGAAACATCAATAATGAGAGAGAATCATTGATTGGCTGTCTCCTACATGCCCCCTGCTAGGGATTGAGCCTGTAACCTGGGCATGTGCCCTCGATTGGAATCTAGCCTGGGACCCTTCAGTCTGCAGGACGGTGCTCTATCCACTGATCCATCTTTCACTATCTTTTAAATCATCACATCCCCCCACCTCCTTTTAGCTCCTTCTTCTCTGCTTAATTCTTATTCCTTAGATGCACGTGTTCTACAAAATTGTTGATTGTCTCTCTCTCTCTTTTTTTTTTAATATATTTTATTGATTTTCTACAGAGAAGACGGGAAAGGGATAGACAGTTAGAAACATCGATGAGAGAGAAACATCAACCAGCTGCCTCCTGCACACCCCCCAATTGGGGATGTGCCCGCAACCAAGGTACATGCCCTTGACCGAAATCAAACCTGGGACCCTTGCGTCCACAGGCCGACGCTCTATCCACTGAGCCAAACCGGTTTGGCAATTGTCTCTTTTTTAAAATTTCTTTATTGATTAAGTTATTACATATGGGTCCTTATCCCCCCATTACCCCCCAACCCTCCACTCATGCCCTCACCCCCCAGTTGTCTGTGTCCATTGGTTAGGCTTATATATGCACGCATACCAGTCCTTTGGTTGATCTCTCCCCCTTTCCCCCACCCTCCCCTCCTTCCCTCTGAGGTCTGACGGTCTGATCGATGCTTCTCTGTCTCTGGATCTGTTTTTGTTCATCAGTTTATGTTGTTCATTATATTCCATAAATGAGTGAGATCATGTGATTGTCTCTTTTGCACTAGTATGTAAGCTCCACCAGAAAGGTTTTTTATGTCAATTTACTGCTGTATCTCCAGCTTAGGGCACAGAGAAAGATGCACAGTAGATATGTGTGCATATATTCTGGGCCAGTAAATGAGTCTTTGGCAACAAAAGCCTACTAAATCATATAATAGGTTTTATATGGATACATAGACATATAGGAATTTTTAAAACCCAGAATAATTCATAACAAAAACCTAACAGTGGCAGTATCTAAGGAATCATGTTGAGATGATAGTTAAATGGAAGCTGGGCTTATATTCGTGTTTAGTAAATACATGTATTCATGCATTACTTCTGCAATTAAAATGGATTTTAAAAATTTGTAACTGCTACATAAATACAATTTAAGAAGAATATTGTATAGGGTCAAATTAATTCTTTTAAGCATTTCTGAAAACAAATCTATAAATCGCACTGACTGTGTTTTGCTTTAAAGCACTTTGGCTTTCAAATAATAATTAACTGTTTATATATTTTGCACCACTAGCTCTTACTTCTCAAAGGAATCTTCAGCCTTCTTTTATCTGACTTGAACTGGTAACCTTTGGCAAAGTTACTGATGTCACTATTCCCTTAATACACTTGACATCGCTGCTTTACCATACGGTTGTTTTCTTTTGAAGAAAAGTTGAAGGAAAATCAGTGTGTGATGGTGTCTGGAAAGAGCCCTCCTTGGTGGCAGTTTCTTGTTCACGTTTATGATGAAATGACATATCTTTAAAATACGGTGGACTAGTCAGAGCTTTGTCCTTATGCCAAGGCAGAATTTCAGTTGTTCAAAAACGCATGGAAGAGTCTTGAAATGATTTGAGTAGACTCTACAGAACTAACTTCCAGTATTGTTTTTTGTCTCACCAGACATTTTTTTTTTATGAAACAAAGAACCTGTGGATTTCTTCATTTGTGGGGGGGAAATTGAAATAGTTTGAATTAGGTCATAGTTTGAAAACAAGTTAAACTAAACCATTAGTTATTAACCTCCTGCTACTTTTAAAGTTACTCAGGTATTTTACTTATCGAAATGGATATATTTTTAGTTCAGTCCTACTTTAAGGTAACTTTGAAAATAAAGCCTCCAGATCTACATACATGCGATCACACACTCCCCACCCTGATTTCTTCAAGCCCTAGAACAGTGACTGGCAGGCATGCCGGGCCATGTGGAACATGCTTGTTTGCCATGTTATGTCATTTATGTAAAGTGAAAACTTTTGAAACTAATTCTAAGTGGAAAAATAAATGGTATAATCGGATTTTCACACGTTTTATATGAATCAACTGGTTATAGGATGATTTCTTCTGTGTTGTTATTTGAATGCTATATTCATTTTAGAGCCATCTGGAGGGATGACGAATGGAGAAACAAATCTGTCAGAGGCAGTTCACGCGATGCCAGGGGTGCCGCTTCCGAGCACAGACACTTGCAGAGCTCAGGGGAAGTCGGGATTGGGGGGCAGGCTGGCCCCCATTTAGGAGAGCCCTGCCAGCCATTTCACTGTCTTTTCACCCAGATTCTAAAACTCTGGAGTGGGGGAACCCTTGTGGACAAAAAGAGTGTTTTGCGTGGTCCCTTTGAAGTAGCTGCGACAGGAAATTACGGAAGGAGAAATTTAGGTTATAACCTTAGAGAGAGTTTACATGTCCTCTAGCATTTTAACGGTGAGGAGTCAGATAAAGGAAGACTTTCGGTAACTCGTTCAAGATTATACACACAGGAAGTAAGAAATTAAATTAGAACTTCAACTTCACCTCAACTACCCATGTAATATATTTTCATGTGCATGCTTCTTTTTTTTCCCCAAATATATTTTTATTGATTTCAGAGAGGGAGAGGAAGAGATAAAAGCATCAATGATAAGATAGAATCATTGATTGGCTGCCTCTTGCGTGCCCCCTACTGGGATCAAGCCTACAACCTGGGCATGTTCCCTGACTAGGAATCAAACTATGGCCTCCTGGTTCATAGGTCGACGCTCAACCACTGAACCATGCTGGTTGGGCCTCATGTGCATGTTTCTATGTGTATATGTGTCAGAGTGAGAGTGAGAGTGAGAGAGAGAGCACCAAGACTGAAAGAAATAACAAAGCATGCTCACAAAAGAAAAACCCCAAATTTTTGTGAAATCTGTTTTTTCTATTTGTGTTTATTCACTAACAAAAAAGTACAATAATTAATTTGTCATCATCTTCTAATGTAATTTTCAAGGAATAGCCTAAATTTCATTGTGTCTCTGTAAAAATATATGGTCTTTGAAGGATTCATTCTTATAGTACTGAGAATTGCAAGATTAACATTTTCCCATACCATTAAATAAAATCAGATGGATGAAAGATTTATTATTTCATTAATCTAAAATAGTACAGTAGAGAAAAGCTAATAAAAGTAAGAGCTAGGAACTGTTAAAGTTTTAAGCACCCTCCACTTTTTTTTTTTACATATTCTAAGATAAAACAATTGTATTAGGGCCCTTGACTCTTATTAATACAATAAATTAATGGTTTATAACCTTTGTTTTATTACTCAGAGAACACTTCATAAATCAACTATAAGTACAAGCTAGAAAATAGCCTATAAAATGATTCTTTCTCATATTCCTTCTCTTTCTCTGGAATTATTAATGTTGCAAATAATAGACAAGGGGTCTAAGAGTATCTCTTGGTACCATGTGCATTATAACTGGGAATCACTATATGAATGCACATATATTTATTTCTTTTTTTCTCTTGTACTAAACAATTACTCACATATATGAACACACTTTATTATAAAAGCAGCATTCATTCTTGATAAGAAACTTGGAAAATAGGGAAAATTAAGAAAATACAGATCATTCATAATTGAATTATTTATCTAGAGATAACTACTAATGTTTTTTGTGTATTGACTCAGTTTTTTAAAGTAATATTATAGTTGTTTAATTCTTGGTTAGTGTCTCTTTCCATTTTCACTCTGAACTTTTTGTGGACAAATATTATATCTCTTTTTTCTTATATATTGTTACATTGTGTGTGTGTGTGTGTGTGTGTGTGTGTGTGTGTGTGTGTGTGTTGCTAGTACATCCCTTTCAGGGTCTGGCACAGAGTAGACACTCAACCAATATTTGTTGAATGAATGAATGAACAAACGGCCTACTTATTATCACATTTTCTCTTTGGTAATACAGGGATCCACAATCAAGCCTTGTTGCCACGTGTCATAGTTTCTCCTTTAAAGTAATTTTATATTTTTCCTCTCAGCTTCATTACACAGAGGCACTTAATCTCTAAGTAAAAACTGGCTATGCCTGTTCTTAATCTAACTTTCAACTCTTATAAATCAATCTGATTTTCCTCTAACTCCAGGTTGAATGGTTGCTTGAGACGATAACATTTATTGAGTACCATTTATGTCCCTGAAGTTCCACAAGGCAATATTAAGTAGGAATGGGGTGTCCCTTTTCCACAGGGCTTACAGTCTTGTGGGGACGGGGTGGGACCATGAATGGTAAACTAATAAATAATTACAGGTTAGGATCCATGCTGTAAGGGAACCAATAAGGGCACTGACAGCAAATTAAAGTTGCCGAAGCTTAGATATGGCTGAAATGGCATCTCCAAGGGGAATCTCGGTAGGCTGAGATCTGAAGGAGTAGGACCCAGCCACAGGGCAGGGCAGGAAAGTGGGTCTGGGGGCAGGACCAGAGTGTGCCAAGACCCCGAGATGAAGGCAGCCTGAGAGAACTGATGGGAGCAGAATGGCTGGAGCACTGAGCACTGGGTGCTAAGAAGAGATACCATGCTGCACAACAGTGTTCCCCACCTGTATTTTCTATATTATTGCCCCACGATGGAGAAAAATTAACGAAAGAATTACTAATGAATTTACTTTTGGGTGGGGGGAATCTGAGCTATTACAAAGGTTTGTGGCCCCTCAATAATCAATCCTCCTTATCAATATGAGTCTTAACTACTAAAAAAAAAAAAGGTGGTTTTGGCTATACTTAATACTATTTTATTTCTTATATATCTATCTCATTTTCCCCAATTCCAGGTTTATTTAGCCCTCCTAAAGGCCTTTATTAAGCACCTATTTTATGCCACAAACCTTATAATAGGTAAGGGTATTTTTCCCCATCAGGAACCAGTTTCACCTTCTGGGAGCAGAATCACCGTGTTGAGAATGGATGTTTAGAGGCAAGAAAGGGCCAGAGCTTATGTAGTCAAACTACAAGGTTCTACTTTAAGTTCAATGTGAAGCCATTAATAATCTTTAAAGAGGATAGTAACACGATCTGACTTATGCTTTAAACATGAAAAAATTGCATTGTTGGAGAGCAAGAATAGAGCTGGAAAACCAGTTAACAAGCTAATATAGTGACCCAGTCAAGATAGAGTGATGGTCAACAGGACAAACAGGGTAGGTGAGTCAAAGAAAGGTCAAGAGATATCTTCCCAGGGGCCTTCAATAAATAGGCCTATTAAATTGTGTTGACTTGAAGAGTGGGATCTTCTATAAAACTAAAATATTAATGCTTGTCAGGGATATGCCCAAGCTCTTATTAACAAGTGTGAATTTGCTGCACACAATATGTGGAGCACTAAATAATGGAAAAGGCCTGGCCTTTTAGGAGTTGAAAGCAGAAGATAATTCACAAAAATAGATGTAGAGGAGTCTCAAAGCAAACAGGAACACACCACAGAATGGGTATGTGGAAAATTAGGAAACCTATGGAAGTACTAGTATATTTTAATATCTGAAAATACTCTTAAGGAAGAACAACATAAGATCAGATGCCCAGGATCAAATGCTGTGAGTGTTCATGTTTTTAGAAGTAAAACAAACATCAAAATACATGGATGGCGGTGGCTTGGCAGTTACTGGTGGTGGAAGGGCTCCCGACCTATGTGCCTACACATGCCCCAGTGAGTACAGTGGGCTGTGCTTATGCTTATGTTGCTGTTAATCATTCATCACATACATATTCCATGGGGCACGTAATTATTGACATTATGGAGGCCATTTTGTTAAGAAGAAAAACTAAAGGTGCTCCTTAAATGAATACGTTAACTTATCCAATACGCTTTCCTCTTGATTTTGAAGCTAATCAGTCTTGTTTGGGTAAGGCTTGCGATTGCTTTTTACAATGTGTTATGTGGGGAAAGAGAGATTTTTTTTAAGCACTCTTGACTATATTGATGTGATTTTCTTAATGAAATAATATATAGGATTGCATAATGAGGAATTCACTAGTAAACTTAAAATAGTGGTTTTTATTCATCACTGCTTACTGTATGGGTCATACTATTCTAGGTGAGAGTAATTAATTTTTCTTAACCTGCAATTATAGTAATTTGAGCCAAACCACCTTCTTCAAATAGAAGATACAGTACTCTATTAGATGTGCATGGCTATAATTATCTTTTCTATGTTGAAGTTAAACTTCAAGAATAGTCTATTTATATAAAAGAGAACTTGTATTTTAGTATAAATGTATCCTTTGAGGATATTTAAAAGTATATTCAGAGCCTGGCTGAAAATTAGAATATTTTTATTTCATAATTTTTCAAAGTTACCATGAAAGTACAAAATATGAAAATATTAATTATAATTATACACATACAAAATAATTGTCATCCTTAGAAACTTAATGAATCAAAGAAGCAAATGGGGGAACTATGTGAATTCAGCCTGGAGAAGATGAATTTTAGTTAAATGGTTGTTTTACTGAAATTCTTGAGAGTGTAGGAGGTATTCTATTTGTCCTTGCGGTCCCAGAGCCTGGCACAGGGCCTGGCATCAGGAATGCCCTTGGCAAATGTTCAGTTTATGTATGGATGATAGATGAATGATGAATGAATAGATGGATAAGACAGACACATGAAAGGTTGAATGGATGAATAAATGTGAGACAAGGAAAATCAGGAAAGATAAAAGATATAGTGTACCTGAGAGCTATGTTAAAATGATATGAACCAGGAATGAGCCCTACCCTGGTGGCTCAGTTGGTTGGAGCATTATCCCAATACACGGTGACAAGATTGTGGATTCGATCCTTGGTCAGAGGACATACAGGAAGCAAGCAGTGAATGCACGGATAGCTAGAACAACACATGGATGTTTGTCTCTCTGTCTGGCTAGCTGTCTCTAAAAATCAGTGAATGAAAATTTTTAAAAAATTAGAAGCAGGAATGAGTGAAAGAATATTCATAGCTTGTATGTGGAAATATCGGGGTTTGAGGGGCTGCTTCTATTTGGAAGAGATTACATAATAAGTACAGAAAGTGCTTTCCATGGTAAAAGTAGAAACAACAGTATTTTAAAGGAGCACAGTGACATTCTCAGATCAGCAGAAGGAAAAACAAGTCTGATGGGAGAGTGATGGAGACATCAAACCATATAAAAGAAACAGTATATTGTTCACATCACATCAATAAAGCTATTTAAAAACTGGGAACAGATTTACATGGTAAGGCACTTTAGGAGTTACCAGGACTTTTTTTTTTTAATGCTAATATTATATTGAAAGAAGATGACTACTTTTATTGTAAATATATAGCTTATTTTTAAGTGGGAAGTATTTATTAGAATAATGCTAATGTTTTTAGAGTAATAAAGATTGAAAAAAAATTTTTTTAAGTATATTTTATTGATTTTTTACAGAGAGAAAGGGAGAGAGATAGAGAGTTAGAAACTTCGATGAGAGAGAAACATCCATCAGCTGCTTCCTGTACACTCCCTACTGGGGATGTGCCTGCAACCAAGGTACATGCCCTTAACCAGAATCGAACCTGGGACCTTTCAGTCTGCAGGCCGATGCTCTATCCACTGAACCAAACCGGTTTCGGCAAGATTGAAAATTTTAAAGATTAATCTTTTATCAGAAACAATGGAAAGTAAGCATTTTTACAACAACAAAAAAAGCATTAACAATAAGTGATATCTCATTAAAATAAAATCTATGGTAATTATTAAGAAAAACATCCCAATATTATATGAAGTGATATTTCTAAGATAACACTGAGAACAATAGTAACATCATTCAATAAAAAATTTGTGCATATGAATGCTATAGCCCCTTGATAGTGTCTACAGAAGTTTCACATTGATTTTCTGCCCTCAGTAATATGTGGGAAGTTAAAATAACAATAAGTAGCACCTCTTTTTAGAGGAATAAGAAGTGTTAGTCCTTCAGAGATTAATAAAGGCCATATTATGGAGAGCTTTGAATGCTAATTCAGAAGTATGCATTTTAGTTTACAGGCAATATGGAATCATTGACAGTTTCTGGAAGATTAATAAATTGGAGGCAGTGTGCAAGGGGAATTGAAGAGCAGGTAAAGAATTAGAGGATGGGGTGCATTCTAGATTTTGGTTTGCAATAGTCTTATACCAAAAGTCTATTTCTTGAACAACATTAAATGCATTTTTAGAAAATGAATGAATTAAAGTAGTTCATAAAGGTTTAATTTTAAGATTTCATTATTTTAAATGAATTTTTGTAAATAACTGAGTTCATAGTATACCTAGTATCTATTAAAATCGTTCTTTGAAGTTCTTTCTCCATTTTATTCCATTTACTTTCATTTCCTTCACCTTAATATATATAACTTACCATCTTTATATTTCTTCAATGTTATCCTAGCCCACCAAAGTATTTCATAGTCAAGTTGAATATTCAGGTAGGTATACAAATAATGACAAAATAAGGAAATCAGTGATATTATAGAGATATACAAGATACATTAATGACATAGATATGCTATTTTAATGAATTAATTATTATATGGTAAATGCTAAACTGAGAGTTCACCAAGCCATCTGTGATTTAAATGATGAATAGGAGCTTATTCAGTAGATTATTTAGCCCTGGCTGGTGTTGCTCAGTGGTTGCAGGTTCAATTCCTGGTCAGGGCACATGCCCTGGTTGTGGGCTCGATCCTCGGTAAGGGGGTTGTTGATGGATGTTTCACTCTCACATTGATGTTTCTCTCTTGCTCTCCTTCTCCCTTCCTCTCTCTCTAAAATTAAATAAAAAATCTTTTTTAAAAAGTAGATAATTTATTTTTTTTAAAAAAAATATTTTATTGATTTTTTACAGAGAGGAAGGGAGAGAGATAGAGAGTCAGAAACATCGATGAGAGAGAAACATCGATTAGCTGCCTCCTGCACATCTCCTACTGGGGATGTGCCCGCAACCAACGTACATGCCCTTGACCGGAATCGAACCTGGGACCTTTCAGTCCGCAGGCCGACGCTCTATCCACTGAGCCAAACCGGTTTCGGCAAAAGTAGATAATTTAGATAAAGATATTATGTGAAAAAAGAAACAGACTATGTTAAGCCAGAGGAGAAAAACAAGTTCGCATTTTGGAACAGCAAGCAATATGATATAGTTTAAGAATAGATAAACAAGAAAGCCCTGAAAAAGAACTATACTATAGAAAGTCTAATAAACATTTCTAAAGATTTTGAACATTATCCTGAAAATTATGACTTGCAATCAAGTAATTTTAAGCACAAAAGTAATATAATGATGTTTGGAAGATCACTCTGAAGTTAGTTTTGTTCGTCATCTCCCATACAGTGAGGAGTGGTCAAATGGGGACACCCCTAAAAAGGGAGGCCAGTAATGTGCATCTCCTGTGTAGGGGGGGGGTGTCCTGAGGTTTCCATGGAAACAAGAAGTGTGGGTCCCTCCTACCCTCCATGGGAGGGCAAGCCCTACTTGTTGTAGCGCTGTGATTGGAAGCAGCAATCAGTGGTGAGGAGGAGGAAGAGGAAGGAGGAAGAAGAGGGAGGAGAGGGCCTTTACAGGTTCCTTTAATATCTCTCTCTAGTACATCCTCCAGACCACCTACATACCATCACAACTGCCATTCCAGCAGGTGTCTGTGCTCCCACAGCCTGCACCTCTAAAAAAAAAAGTCCCTGAAGACTGTAGCAGTAATTGAAGCTTTCGGAGTCATCAATGATAATTTTGTATAATCTTTTAAAATCTGTCACTTCAAAAAAAATCCTAATGGTTTTCTAATAAAAATAGCAATGACTATAATTCACAGATGGCTTACTTTTATAGGAGTGAGAATGACATTAACATTTTAATCTCAGATCAGAACACTCTGCATCTAGGGAGTGCACAGGGAGAGGGCTCAGTAGGAGAACATTTCATTCCCTCCTTTTCTACAGTGTGAGAGAGAAATATCTTTCTATAAGAGAATGCAACTAGAATCAAGAATGTAGGTGATCTGAACATTTGTTCTCATTCGGATGAATCCTAATTTGTTAGATGTGAGACAGCACACTAAGGCACTGATTGCAAAGTAACTTCATGTGAATTCATTCCATAGGAAAATTAAAATGGCCAACACATTTCTCCTAAAATTCATGTGATCCTCTCTGAGTTTTTCTGATAAAGATTTCTAGATTTATGCTTCACTAATCCTTACTATCAGTGATACCAGAGGACTGAAGGACTAAAATGCATTATTCAGACCAGTTTCTGATGAAGAAAATCAAAATACTGCTGAAGGGCTAATTTGCTACAAATATGACAACCCCAAAAGACCAGCAACTGTCAAACAAATGGTAACATTTTTTTAAAATATATTTTATTGATTTTTTGCAAAGAGGAAAGGAAAGAGATAGAGAGTCAGAAACATCGATGAGAGAGAAACATCGATCAGCTGCCTTCTGCACACCCCCTACTGGGGATGTGCCTGCAACCAAGGTACATGCCCTTGACCGGAATAGAACCTGGGACCTTTCAGTCTGCAGGCCGACGCTCTATCCACTGAGCCAAACCAGTCAGGGCAAATGGTAATATTTTCAATGAGCATCTCCATATCTTGCCAATCCACAAATAAATTATATATGGTAAAAAATGTGAATGGATATGAAATAATGGATCAGTCCATTGAATAACTGTAAAGTATTCCAAGTAGGTGAATGAAGAACTTTCTAAAACTTTCTGAATGTGATGGCAGCACAATACCTAGCCATTTCCATGAAGTCTTTAGCTCAGTTGAACAGGATACTTTTTTTTAAATTTTGTTTTATTGCTTAAAGTATTACAAAGAGTATTACATATGTCTTCCCCCCACCCCCCCCTTGACATTCCCCCAGCCTCCCCTACCCCCCTAGTGTCTTATGTCCATTGGTTATGCTTATATGCATGCATACAAGTCCCGCCCCTCCCGCCCCCCAACCCTCCCCAGCCTTCCCACTGTAGTTTGACAGTCTGTATGATGCTGCTCTGCCTCTGTATCTATTTTTGTTTATCAGCTATAATGGTCTTTATTATCCATAAATGAATGAGATCATGTGGTATTTTTCTTTCATTGACTGGCTCATTTCACTTAGCATAATGCTGTGGTACATCTACACAATGGAATACTATGCTGCTGTAAAAAAGAAGGAATTCTTACCGTTTGCAGCAGCATGGATGGAACTGAACAGGATACTTTAAATGTGGATTCAGAATTTAATTCACTCCCCCCTCCCATTGAACCAGATGCCTAGAAGCCCTCCTTACTTTCAAAGCCCTTGGTTTTACCACTGCAGGGAGAATTTTTATGGACATACTAGTAGCTACACCAAAAACCCACCAGGAGCTTTGAGAGCTGGCCTTTGGTTCCCAACATTACATGTGACTGCCTGTCTAACATCCCACCTTCCCTCGCACATGCCCTGTGCTCTCACACACCCACTCCTCTCCTCCCTTGCTATTATCCCGACCATGGCTCCCATCAAAAACTGCATTTTCCTGCCTCCAAGTCTGGCCTAACAGATCAGCCCTGTGAAACACTCAGACTGCTTCTCAAGTACCCACAGTCAGAATCCATGGAATCGCTAATATATACTGAAAAAAATCCACTTTGCCCTCCATATTTACTCCCCTTCTAATTTAGCCTACATATGTAAGCTGAAAACTGGATATTTTCTGACAATAATAGCTTATGATTTCACTTTTTCTCCCTTCCTTTGTCTCAGTAGAGGAGAGGGGTCAGCTGAATCACTGCTGCCCAAACTTTCTTATGTCTGCACCACTTGTGGACCATTTTCACTCCATTTCTTTTTCCTTTTATTTCCACCATCATTTATTCTATCGCTGACTGATGTCCATGACTTATTCACAGATTTTTGAATGACTTCTGGGTCTGGCTTCTATTCCCATCGTCCATCATACGTTATTTCCATCCTTGAAGACATTATCATCCATCTCTATACTCATCTTACACCAGCACTTCACAGTTCCTCATCTTCTCTGTCTAATTCAAATCCACCCTCCTCACATCCCTACCACTTGTAAGATCAAGAATATATCTTCATATTTTTGAGAGATATGAATATATAGATAATGATAAATAAGCAATGCATATAATAAGAGAAAAAGGATCATTCAGAGGATGCTCTGGGAACACAAATGAAAGTCATAAAAGCCCTACTGTAAGTAAATAAATGAGTATCAGAGATCTAATAATGACGGTGGGGTTTGGCTCCAGTTATAAAGGATAAATAGGGACTGGCCGCCAGACAAGCAACAGTTGTATAATCTTCCAAACCCAAACTGTTGTGATTGCCTTAGATTGTCTCACTTTGCTAACAAACTATTTCCCAAAGCCAAGCCCAACAATCCATTCTCCTGAAAAAGTAAGGACTTTATAGATTTCAAATAGAGCTTCAAAAATTATTTTTATAAAAATTAAGTCTGATCCCCTTTAATTCGTTCACTTTAGCCACATTGCTCATAGGAGAATGTCCATGTTTTCCTGTAATACTCTTCACAATTTGGCCATTAGCTACATCTGTAATCTCTTCTCTCGTCACTCTTCACCCATCTGTACCCCCAAGCTCGTTTGTCATTCTCTGCTCCTTGCCTTTCATATGCTAGTTTTTCTGCCCCCATTCATCTTTTTCCCATCATGCCTAGCCACCCTGGAAAATTCCTACATACCCTTCAATGCTAAATGGCTTAGATAACATGCTTCTGAGTGAATCTTACCTGATTCCACCTTGATCACCTCCTCCTCTCTGATGGTCCTTGAAAATAACTCGTATCATCACACTAAGCATGTATTCTTGCTAGATTTGCTTACTGCAGATTTTCCATATGAACTCATTAAGGAGAGGAACCTCCTTTGTAACTCTAGAAGAATTCTCAAGGTAAACAAATTTGGGTTTTTGAATGGCCGTTAGAAATGTCCCTGTAACAGATCTTAGTCTTCTAACTCTTTTCCTGCATAGGGTCTCCTTTTAAGTATGGAGGTGGGACTAGAATCCAGTTCTCCTGGGTGCATTCTCTAGGTCTCTTCCCCTTGTGTTCCTTGCATTTGTTAGTTCTCCTAATTGTTATTCATTCCACCATTTGTGGAGTCTTGCTGGCTATCACTCTTTTAGAGTTTCATTTTGGAACTCAGGTTTGCATGAATTTTGCCTTTGGGGTGTAGTTTCCCACAGTGAGTAACATGCCACAGTCAGGGATGAACAGAAAGATGACATGCTCCCTCCTTCCCAGTGCCTGTCTCACAGATTTGTTCCGCAGTGCTCACAGACAGTACCAACTGCTCTTCCTGTTGACTGCCAAAAGAAGTCAATAGTCGGGAAGCAGAAAAAAGACTGTGAGTTATGGAAAATAACTAAGGAGAGAGAATGGCAATACAATGGGGGAAAGAAGTAACAACTCTGTAGCCACCCACCTAGGCAAATGTCTCAAATTTCAACCAACTAAAAAAACAAAAAACTAAATGAAGAAGAACATCTAGTCAGCCAGAGGCCTCTGAAACAGAACAGTAGTTGAGAGCATTCTCTGTTGATCTAACTAACTACCCTGGCTACCACAGTATAAGATTCCGGTCCCAATTCCGTGTAAATGGGTGTTTCATTAAGACAACATGGCTAAGGGGAGAGTTAGAAGGAAAGATGGGAAGTAACAAAATATGTTTGAAGTAAACTCCGTTTCCATATGAAAAGGTTCATAAACTGCCTCTGGCCACGTACTCTGAAGACAAGTCTGACCTATAAACCTTTCCAGTACCTAATGATGTGTATATACATGCAAGCCTTGGGTGTCACTGTGATGTATGACACAGGCTGTGCGGTGTTATCATTTAATGTCCTCAGGTCATGCTTGGGAGCACACATGTTAGTCTTCCTCTTATTTTAACAGTGTTTGTCTCAAGTGCTGAGAATATGATTATGAACATATTACCAGGTTTGCCTATGCAGTATTTCCTCTTTATCTAACAGAGCATCACCTCCGAGCTTCCACAACACTTTGTGTCAGTATTTACCAGGCTTTTCTGCAATTATTTTTGCCTGCTTCCTCTGAGAGACTGTGAACACTTACATTGTAAAGGGCATTCAGTTCCATGAATTCTTAGAAAACGAGCACAACATACAGGAAAATTATTTTTTTAAATGCTCGGCATGGCTTATTGTTGTGTGTTTTTAAGAATTCTCTTTGGTAGCTGCTTTCATCAATAGCAGCATGATTGGACTAGCTCGCATACCACTAACCTTTTTTATGGAAACGAATTTGGGGACGTGATGAAATTTTAAAATTCTAGAGAATAAAGCTCAATGTGTACTTCTGCTTATGCAGATGACTAGAAAATTATTGCTCACGTGACTTTGTTGAGTCTTTTTACTTTGATGTTGCAGTTCTATAATTGCAGCTATATACATTGATCTATAATAATAAAAGCATAATATGCTAATTAGACCAGACAGCCTTCCAGATGACCTTCGGATGAAGCCAGGGCTGTGAGGGAAGCCCGGGTCCCTGGTGCCAGAGGGAAGCCTGGGTTCCAGGTGCCAGAGGGAAGCCAGTGCCGGCAGCCAGGGGAAGGAAGGCCTACTCTTGCATGAATTTTGTGCATCGGGCCTCTAGTTTATAATAATGTACAGTTTAGTAGAAAAATTAATTGACATGAGACAATTTTGTGTGACCTCTGTATGTTTTGTTTGGGTCGTTTTGCTTGGTTGTTTTCCTTTTTTGTAAACTTAACCACCCTGCCCTGGGTTGAGAAAAGAAAAGGATCACAAAGGAAAGTTAGAGGTCTGGCTCTGCCAGTGTGAAAATTCATACGTGGGGCTGGCTGTATCTTCTGATAAAGAGGACTGGATAAAAGGTGCAGAGAGTAGCCAGAGAACACATATGCGTAGCCCATGAGCAGACAACAGAGTAGTGAAGCTAGGGGAGTGGTGGTGGGGGGCTGAGTGGAGGTGGACAAAGGTAGGGGAGGTGGGGGACATCTGTAATAGTGTCAACAATAAAAAAAGAGTCAAAGCCAGTCAGTATTTTGCACTACATGATGCAACTGCCACAACTGTAGTGTGTAGGCATTTGCAAACATTGGTGACAATGTGTACACACAATAAAGAGACTTATTAGAACAAAATTTGGGTGATTGGGATTAGGTGTTAGTAGTGTTAAAAAATAATAAGGGAGATGTACTGGAATCAAATTTGTTCGCTTTGTTTATTCTAATTGTCTTCTGGAAAAATCTCTTGCCTGCTGGTTTTCTCATCATCATTTTGGCATATCCGGGCTATTAAATGTTTCCTTGCTGTTTATATTTTAGATGGGAGTCCGAAAAGTGTTTCTAAAATACTGCCATGCCAACCAGCTCAATGATTTGTGCCTACAGCTGCAGAGAAAAATTATCATCTGTCAAAAAGGTAACAGTGCACACTAACATATATGAACTTTTGTGAGTTGTGGAATAGAAGTCTAAATATCAGTGGGATCTACATTGGAGTGAACTGCTCCATCCACTCTATGCTGCTACTTACGGACACTTTTCGGGGGTTTAGGCAGCACTGTGGCTTAGTTTGCTCTTTACCTGTGTGTGAATCAGTGTATGCAGACACTACACGGCTCATGCTTTATGTGGTAGTCATTTCATCTGATATTTTGTAGCAGATTTTTATCTAAACCACAGTTTGGAAGAAGAGCTATGCCTACCCTAGGCTTTATGCATCCTCTACCTTGCAAATATTTGTGCTTATTGATCCTGACAAGAAGCGTGTACCTTTGAACCCACAGTGGTACTTAGATCCAGCTAAGAAGCCAGATTCCCAGCCAGTTCAGTCAGTCAATTGGCTACATCATATTTTATGTGATTCTGCATATGCATGGGAAAATCCTGGACTTTATTTTTCCTTTGTGAAGCAGTGATGATATCTGGAGCATTATATTTGATAGCAGATAACATTTTTTGTCATTTTAACTTTGAAATAGTTCTTTAGAATTTCTTTTCCTATCAAAATCCAAGCGACCATCAAAAATGGCTACATATTAAAAATCATAACTATGCCTCACATAAAACATATATCTTTAATACATTTTTAATTTTCTCAATAATTTAATTATGCATTATAAATACAATTATCAAAGAAAGGGAAAACGGAAAAAATTAATCCATGTGTTACTGTTTGGTGGAAATGTAATGAGCTCTCTAGTATATTTGAAGCTGTTCAAAGCTAGCAAAGACATTTCACAGGATGCAGAAATCAGTTTCATTCTGTTCAGGGCTCTATCCGTTTGAAACCCCTGGTTTCATCCAGGCACGCCCCTCATTAAATCTCCAATGTCTTATCATTTTCTGATGATAAAAAGTACTGCTACATTCTGGTTCCTCAAACCGTCTCATTCAGAATAAACAAGTTCCATCCAAATAACGCTTACAATTCAGCACTTCATTCTAAGTAAAAACATTCATCTTGGACCTCTTGGACCCCACAGGTGGGCAGTGGGCACTCCCTCCTGCCTACTTAGGCTCATGCGCACCTGTGACCCTCCAAATCTGACGAAGGGGAGGGAGAGAGTGTGGGGACAGAGCAGCTCTTCTGTCTGACCATCTGCAGTGTGACCTGGCCCGGGGTTCCTCTGGTGGGGTGATCAGGTGTTCAATGGCGATTTGGATATGTGGGCACATTTCAGCACTTATCTGCACTACCCACCTGAGGACTGGCAAGACCTCTCCTTTGGACAGTCACTTATAATCCCCCCTCAGCTCCCGGGTACCCCATGGACATTATCCGCCCAGGCCTCTATGCTGTCTAAGAAGTCTCTTTAAATGACTGCAAGCAGACATTTCTGTCTTGCAAACCATGTCTGGTGCTGGAGAACCACACCCTGGGTCCTGACAGGTGTAGCTTCTCCCCGCAGAGCTACCCTGCATTCAGGGCCTGGCAGCAGCCACTGATGCAGCATCCGTCTTCTCAGGGGTCATGCGCCGCCATGTCCTCCAAACTCCAGAGTCATATAGCAAGTTCTCGGGGTGGTCCTCAGAAGCCACGTTCACCAGCCTGGAGGGCGGAGGCAGTGGGGGAGGCCTGGGTTAGGGAAAGGACCCACCCTCAACTCTTGGCAACTGTGGCTTCTCTGTGGGTGATGATCAGCTGGCCTCTTTAATTTTGTCCTTCATCAGTGTAGAGAGAGGCTGGGGTCACAGGTCTGTTTTGGACCAACCTTGGCAGTTCCTGTTTGTGTGGCCAGCCCTGACAAACCACCCTGTGACCTGAGCATCTGCAGCCTCGGCACCACATGGGATGCTTAGAAATGTAGCTTTTCAGGCCCCACCCCAGACCTCCTGAATCAGAAGCTGCATTTCCAGCCTCAGCTGTGATTAGAATGGGAAGAATCCAATTTACAAGACCAGTGTTCTAATCACTGCACTATGGAGTTAACTGAGAACCCCATTTATTATCATGTTATATGTACATAGAAGGAAGTATCCAATTCTCCTGGAAATGTTCCTTAAATATAATTAGAAGAATGTGTCCCCTGTCTTCCATCAGGGCTGCCCACTAGGAATTTCTTCTATTCTGTTACAAAGAGAAGTTGCTGTGCCCTGCTGACCTGAAACAAAAGAAATGAGCAGAACTCTAGTTATCTCTTCACCTCTAAAGATAAAAAATTGAGAATGGTCTACAAAATGGCATCAAGATGAAAACCATAACTTCCTATGGCATAAATGAAATAAAGTATATAAAAGCATTTTTTTAAATTATAGGCTCTTAAATGCAAAGCATTACTTATTGATTTTTCTTTTTATATCTCTTGGAATAGTTCCTTCAGTACTTTTTGCTACTATGAAATTTACTCAAAATTTATATGATGTGGTGTCATTTCCAGTTTTTCAAGAGTTCTCATTTTTTTTTCTTTGGGGGGGGGGAGAAAACTGTTACTCTTAATCTTAAATTAAATTATTTAATCTTAAATTATTTGTAACAGAAGTTTCTCTCTGACTATATATGTTTACTTTGTCCTGGATGAAACTTAAAATCTGAATACTATAAATGTCATAAAAGCAGTCTTTTAAAATTGTCAGAAAGAGAATAAGTATCAATATATATTGGAGCAAATTTATTTTTATTAGTTGTCCCTTGTTAAATATACCAATTTTTAGCAACTGGTGTAACATGTTTAAAGAATTTGGAAAGGCGCTAGTATGAAATGTGAGAAAATGGAGTTCTCCAAATACGGGACCATAGATTTCTGGGCCATGAATCCAGGGAATAGCTCTGCTGATGTCGGAGGTCACAGGAAATCTGGCATATCCACATTAATATTCCATTTATTACAGGAGATTAAACAGCTTGGTACTTCCAAAAGTCAATGTCTCAGTTTTTGGTGTTTTGTTTTTTATTGGTGGGTTGTTGTTTTTCAGTGTAATAGAAACAGCAAGTGAATGGGCCAGTTTGAATTCTTCTGCTTTCTCCCAGTGTGCCCATCACATGGTTAACGCTTATTCCGCATTTTCTCTTTCTATAAGTCTGGTTGTACCTTTTACTGTTTAATTTTCCCCCCTTTAGATTAGTGCAGCATGACTGTTTACAGTTAATTCAGTACCACTGCATTCCAAAGTAGCTAAACAGTTAGTATTGCCATCGGAAGAAAAACCTGAAGCATTTTAACTGCCTGCAGAGTGTTTGCCTCTGAAGCCGTAATTGTGGAAAGTCGTGTGCAGCTTTCCACCTTGTAATCAAGAAAAGGCATCAAGTGAATGTCAGAGATAACCCACACACTGTTCTTCAGTAGCCACAGACTATTTTAAAGCACTCAATGTTTCACAGCCTTTTTTTTCTTCCCCTACAGACAAGAATAAAGTGATTTTGCTACACTCATTGGTTTTCCCTGAAAGTATAGACCTTTTTAAAATCCGAACAGTCCCTTCTAATCTTAGAAACTTAGAATTGGAAGGGATGGCATCCCAGAGTCAAAAGGACCCAATAGTAATCACTCTCCCTGCATCTGTCCACAACATCCACAAGCAGGGAGGGCCATTTTGCTCTCATGAACTTGCTCAGGGACTGGAAGCAGAGTCCCCTTCTCAGGATGCAACCTGATCCATTTATACCCTGTGCTCAGTGTTATACAAAGTTCTTCCTCACACAGATCGCAGGCATGCTACCTTGGCTTCCCTGTTGGTGATCTGCTCTCTGCAGAGTGACAGATCATGGGATGTCTGAGTGGTTAGATGCTAAGGGAATGAGCTTGGCCTCATAACCAGAGACTCAAATCCTGGCTCTTCTATTCATTGATTGTATTTGCTTGGAGGAAGATACATTTAACCCAGAATAAACATTTACTGACATACTCTAATCTCGTATTAAAAAGGGAAATCAAAATTCAGGAAATACTAAAGGCAAAAATCCTTAAGCTGAAGGAGGCTATGAACATATCTATAGCTATAAAAAGCCCAGAGACCGAACGGCGGAATGACCAGAAGGACCTGTGGATCAGTCGCTATGATGCACACTGACCAGCAGGGCGCAGACGCTCAACGCAGGAGCTGCCCCCTGGTGGTCAGCGTGCTCCCACAGTAGCAGTGTCTCTCAGCTGACCGGGATGAGCTGGGCTCCCACAGCAGGCCAATCCCTGCAGGCCACGCCCCCACCAGTGCACGAATCCTTGCACCAGGCCTCTAGTTGTTTATAATAAGTGTTACACACTGTAATAAGGCCTTGCTATGCTTCTCTTTGTCTACAGAATGGAGATAATGGAGTATTAATTATGATTGAGTGGGGGCGGTGAGTGATCGAATGGTGTTCCGAACACATGGAAGTGCCTTTAAATTGTGCTCATTGTTTTTATTTCAAGTCTTACATGTGTGCTGAAATTAGCCATTTCAAAATGTGTTCACTCACTTGTTTCCCCCAATTTTTACACATTTTTCTACCCCTGCTTCCTCAGAGAGCAGGGAGGATGTCCTATATTTCTACACAATCTCTTCCTAGAGTTGTAAGTGCAGTGTTAGTTTTTCTAAGGGTTAAATCACAGTCCTATTAACAATATGTGCATGATGTTTTCAAAGAGTGATTCCAGGAGCCTCATCATTTCTGTTATAATATGATATAATGAAAGATAATCAGTGTGTCCCAAAATGGTCCAGTTAGAGTCAAACCCCAAAATTCTCTGGGGTTTGGAACTTGTTTTTTTTCATTGACTTTAGTCCAGTCATCAATGTCCAGCCTCTCAAACAAACAAAAAAAATGTGGGAGCCTTATTATGATACTAGAAGCCTGTTGCACGAAGATTCGCGCAATAGGCCTTCCTTCCCCTGGCTGCCAGCACCGGTTTTCCTCCGGCCCCTCGGGACCCTGGCCTTTGGTCCAGCTGCAGCAGAGAAGCCAAGCCTCGAGGATAGGCTTCTCCCCTCCGGCTGCAGCAAAACTTGGCTTCCCTGCTCCAGCCTCAGCGGAGAAGCCAATCCTCTTCAGTCTTCAGTCTTCAGTCTTCACTCCGACCGGAGTTTTCAGTCTTCGCTCCTCGCCTGTGTATGCAAATTAACCACCATCTTTGTTGGGTTAATTTGCATACTCATCTGATTGGCTTGTGGGTGTAGCGGAGTGACACCAATTTGCATGTTTCTCTTTTATTAGTGTAGATTACTTGCATGACCTCATTCAGTTTAAGGATTTGTGTCTCTAGCGTTATCATGACTGAATTTAGATATTTTTTAATGCAAGATTAGAATGTTTTAGTACATTTTATTCTGAATTAAATATCTTATTTTGTAGTTGCTCAGACATAAATGTACTGTGACTTTTGTTGGTATGGGTCTGGGTTTTTCCGCTTTTGCTTCTCTCCCTGACCCCTGATTGCATTCTTTTATGGGGAAGTTATAAGAGGATTTCTGGCACGCCAGCACTTGCTTCAGAAAAGAAGCATCAGACAGCAAGAGGTCACATCCATCAACAGCTTCCTGCAGATTACAGAGGACATGGGGCTGAAGACCTATGATGCCCTGGTCATTCAGAATGCTTCAGACATTGCCCGTGAGAATGACCGGCTCAGGAATGAAATGAATGCTACTTACCACAAAGAGAAGTTGGAGGCCAGAGGCAAGCAAGAGGAAGGAACCAAAAGGTAAAGGCAGACAGTGTGCAACTTTAATTATCTATGTAATTGATTCAGTGGCATCAAGAAAGTTCCGATAGCCCTTAATGCAAAGTTCAATCAAATATGACAGTAATTACGGGAACTGGCAAGTATGTGCCCATCCTTTATTTGAAACCTCGTAAAAACCAAGAGGATGCTTTTCCTCTGCATCCTCTTAATGAAGTAAATGCTACATGTGTGAGTTTAGTCCAATGAAATAATCATTGCTTCACTTACAATGCTTGCATCAATCACTTCCCTTTCAAGCACAAAGTTTTAAGGCATCTGATATGTCTGTCTTACCTGGCTTCTCCACATCTTTATACAAGTGCCATCTATACCAGAGTCTCACTCTGAGAAACTTCTGGAAATCTAATAAAAAAAAAATGGAGAAGCCACTCTCAAAACAGAAGTAGTGAAACCAATAAATGGTTGTACAGATATTTTCCTTAGTGAACTGTCTCATTTTCTTTGCCAATAAGGAACACTTTGGGGAGAGACTCTTATTTTAAAGTTCACTTTGGAGGCGGAAATAGACAAGTGGAGACCACCTGATCCTTCTCCTCTTTATCACTCGTGCCTCTCCGTAAAACATGAGGACTCCTGTGGTTCATAGTCCCCTCCCCGGGAGGGCAGGCACATGGGTCCCTCGGATCCTAATTCACTGTGTCAAGGAGATGCTTGTTTGTTCCACAGGAACTTGGTAATATCTAGTTCTTTTTCTCACTAAGAACTGACTCCCCTTTGCCTTGAATGCCTATGTCAAATGATTTTTTTATTGAAGTGGAAATGGTAATATGCCTCTCACTAAGTAGCTTAAAATATCTCAGTGATTAAAAACTGGAAAAAAAAATCCCTTTGTATGGAAAACTGTAATTAAACATTACAAGGAAAACAAATTATCCACTGAGCGCCCTGCTTTTATCTTCAGCTAGTTCGTTTTCTACACGGGCGTCGGGCTCTGCCTTGCGGTGGATCCCAGCCCTGTTGGTGTGCTGCCATGCAAAGATATAATTATTAAAACAAATGCTCAGAGACCCCTTGTAAAATGGATGCATTGGCATCTTGGTGCTACATGATTATATTGACATATGAAGCCAGAAGGAATTTTTTTTAAAACCAGATAACTATTAATTTTATGTGACTTCCAGAATAATGTCTGTTATTTTCTCTGCTGGAGCTAAACAGCCACCCCAATTTCTCAATTTGATTATGTGTTCATTTGCCTGATGTAAAATTAAGTGAAGAAGTATTTGTCTATTTTTTTTGGATACCCACAGTTTACTTGGCATTGGACAACCAGAAGGAGTGACAGAAGAAAAATAATAATTCAGCATATAATTAAATAATTGCCAATGAGGTTTAAATTGTTAGGAGAAAAGAGAGAGAGAGAGAAAAAAAAAAGTAAAACTTTGATAGTTTTAAGTATATGTTGTTTTGCAAGGGGAAGTGGTGATGAACTCCCAGCATCTGATGCATCAGCAACTCTCTATTAAGATGGGTTCTCCAGAAATGATCATCCAGATTGAAATTCTGGTTTTCTGATTTGCTTAATAATCAGAGTGTGAAAAACTCATTCAGTGAATGCCTGGTGGAAAATGTAAGCACTCCTTAACAAGTGTTGCATTTGTGTGAGTTTATTTTGTTTTGTTTTTTGCTTTCGTGTCTTCAGTGATAATGATGAATCTCCAAGGTGCTCGTTTATCAGAAAGCAGGGGCTGGAAGGATGGGGCAGCTTTCTCTGGATGTGTGGGTCACCAGAGTGCTGCCCAGGCATCCTTCAGCCTCGCGGGGAGGGCTGTTCACCAGAAAGCCTTGGTTAAGTCTGGCTGAGCAGGTTCATTGTCACCCTCTGAACATAGTGCATCCGGGCCTCTCTGGGTGCTGTCTGTGTTTTGTTCCCCTCAAGAACTGAAGACAGGAGTGGACCCAGGCATTTCCACTGCAGCTCCGTCCCAGTCCCCATGGCTGCGGACAGCCTGGTGCAGTCCCTGGCTGGCTCCTCCACCCGGTCTCCTTCTCTGCACTCGGTGTTCAGCCTGGATGACAGCAGTGGCCTCCCGTCACCACGGAAACAGCCTCCGCCCAAGCCAAAGAGGGACCCTGCCACGCGGCTGAGCGCCTCCTATGAGGCTGTGAGCGCCTGCCTGTGGGCCGCAGCCAAGGAATCATCGACTGAAGGTTAGCCACAGGGAAGGAGGAAACCGGCTCCTTGGGTTATTGATGCACTGACTTCCGGTTTTTGAGAGCCCCATGGCAGTATTGCTACCCTAATATATTTTTAATAGGAATAAATCCAATTGTTCGCTTGCCAGCGGCTCTTTAATCATTAAATATAAATAGTCTGTATTCAAATCTCTAAGCCTCTTAGGAAAAAGCTACTTATGTATCATTTCCTTAACTCCCGTTCCCACTTCCACATGAATGAGGAGCTGAGCCTCAAATCAGAGCAATTCAGAACATTGGTCGCCAGTCCATGTGCATTTTTACTAATTTTAGCCTAAACAAAAATGTATCAGGATTCCCTATTATCACAATCCCACTAAAACTTGAGCTTGCTTTATTATGCAGTAAGTGAAACAGTTCACACAGATGAGAGTCACGATATGGCAGGATTCAGTTAGTGAAACTTTTGGAACTAAATAATAAAAGTCTCTGCATTTGTGTTCTAGAATTATTTATGCAAAATGGGAAAAGTCACACTTTACTCACAGTCAGGTATCTTGTAGATGAGTTCATGAGACTTATTGCTTAATTATTAAGTTTTAAGAGAAAGCACTTCTTTGCAGAATATTTGTTAATTTCACAGATTTTATCTATCACCTACTAAAAGTTAGGTCCTATTCTAGGCGAGGTGGATACACCATCAATGAAACAATCAAAACCACTTTTCCTGGTGGATTTTTCATTCTAGGAGGGGAAGACAAATGGTAAACATAATAAACTAGCAAAATCCATTGAGTATCTTAGAAGATGTTGCTGCAGAGAAAAATAAATATGGTAAGAGGTGGTAGTGTGTCGGGGGTAGTCAGAATTCTAAATAAAATGGCTGTGCAGGTTTCATTAGAAAAATATTATCTGAACATAAGATGGAACACAGTTCTTTCCATAAATAAATGAACCAAAAAAAGCGCAGGGAAACCATAAGCTCATCTTATGGAAAAAGAAGGCTGACTCCAGGAGCCGTGCAAAATCCATGGGCCAGGAGCCTGGAGCAATGAGTACACCCTCGTTATCTTTCTTCCAAGATGCCTTGTGCCAGTCACTTTAAGAAAGAATAGATTTTTAGAAGAATTTTTAGTTTAAAAAATGTTGCTGTCATAATGTATGAGTCATGATGCAATAATGCTTAGATGGAGGTGGAGGCGAAATTTATAACTTTGGGGAGAAGAATCCAAGTATGTATCTTTAGTGTCATGGCAATAAGGACAACAGGAAGTGAACATGACCTTAGGGAAATCCCCTAGAAGAGAGTGTTCAAGCTGGTATAGAGGTGTACACAGGACCTCCCTGAAAACATGCACACAATACTCCCAATGCACACAAGCTAGAGGAGGCTCCCCCTCTAAAAAAATCAGGAAGCCACTCCCTGAGAAAGTAGACGAGCTCACATTTCCACGATTATTACTTTGAGGCCTCTGTATTTATGGTACAGATTTCAAAAAGGTGTGATTGAAATATGAAGAAAGTTTTTTTGGCATATTGAAATAGGAAGAACAGTATTTAACAGTCTAAGACTAACGAGATGGAGATGTAAAGACTCAAAATAGCATCAGAAATAGAAAAAAAAGACACAATACCAAACAAGGTTGAAAGTTACAGTGTCTATAATATAAAGCCCCCTTCAAACTTGAATGCTTCAAACAAGCTCTATAAATTTGAATAAGCAGGTCTCAGAAAAGCTGGTAAAGTCTAAAAATGCTTTCTCTTTGTGTGCATATTAGGAGACCGATTGCCCTGAAGGTGAGATTTTAGAGTAACCAAGTGCCAAGTAGTCACATCGTTGTGAAAGGAGACAATAATATATATATATATAAAATAAAACCGAGGTCTCTCATATGAGCAGCAAAAAATGTCAATTAAGAAAAATTATTCAAAAATCATGGGATAAAAATATATATAAAATAAAGTGACAGAAAAAAGATGAATGAAGAAAATGCACGAAAGTCTACAATTGCAAAATTCTGAAACTCCTTACTACTGTAGGGAATCACAAGTCTCTCAAGATTTGCAGTATAAAATACATGATGTGATTCCTTAGACTCACAAGATTTTTATGTAAAATTTAATTAGAAATTAATTTCAGCTCACATATGAGTAAGGTGCGTGTAAGTGTCTCCACCATAGATCACACCACAGTAAATTCACATACTGGAGGTGTGTAGAAGGGCCACTCCATAAATAAGTTCCTTTTTTCCTATCTATGATACTTACTCATTTTCACAATTTATGATTCCTAGTCCTGATGACTTTACCATCATCACCATATCTCCTATGGGTGCAGATGAATTCCCACATTTTAGAATATGTTCTAAATATATATTGAAGAATAAAAAAATTAACCTGCACCCAGCCAGGGTGCTTAGTGATTGACCTTCTGTCTATGAAGCAGGAGATCATGGTTTGGTTCTGGTCAGGGCACATGCCCTGGTTGTGGGCTCAATCCCCAGTGTGGGGCGTGCAGGAGGTAGCTGATCAATGATTCTCTCTCATCATTGATGTTTCTATCTCTCTCTCCCTCTCCCTTCCTCTCTGAAATCAATAAAAAATGTTTTTTTAAAAAAAATTAACCTGCATGTTGGAATCAAGCTGGTGTGCTAGTTAGTTTTGTAGCATTAGGAGTCAAGGGCCATTAGAGGGGCTTCATCACTCAGGCCATGGACTTCTAATCCATAATCACAACGGTGGTGACACTCTTAGTAAAAAACCCACCATCAGCAGTGGTTCTGGTCCCGTTTATGCCATTGTGACAGGAGCTCAAGGTGTCCTATATAGTCGCCACTAATAACTGTGGCTCTTTACATTTAAAGTAATGAAAATTAATACAATTTAAACTTCAGTTATTCAGTCATTAGTCACAGTCTAAGTACTCAACAGCCACTGGTATGGAATTTCCCATCATCACACAAAGTTCTCAGAGAGCACTGATTCTAAGAGTTGCATGTCTTTACCACAGGGGCAGTACAGTCAGGCCTCACTTAATGTTGCCCATAGTTCTGTGATGTTAAGCAAATGGAGGTATAATGAAACCAATTTTACAATAGGCTAATTGATATAAACAAGAATTAGGTTTCTGTGGCATCTCATCAACTATCAAAACCACGCTGTATGGAATGGCATTCTTTGAGTACCTGCTGTACTGAGTTTTTTTGCACCTAGTAAGATGTCACAAATGTATCCTTCTGCAAAAGTTAAGAAGAAAATCTGATCACTACTTAAAATACTCTATGAACCCTGGTTTCATAAGAACAGGGACCACAACTGAGATCAGTTTATTATCTGAGCCATTCCTGAGGGCTCATTAAAAATTAGTTTAAGTTCTTTTCTTTTACAAATAAAGCTGCTAATCCATTCAGAAGGTTATAGAATGAATGGAGATCTGATTGGAGAATGAAGAGGAAGAATCTTAGAGAAACCAATAATTAGTCACATTAAAGTCTTAATCTTTGTGACCAGTCTTGATCTTATTAACACATGCCTTTCCTATAGGATTTTATGCAATAACAAGTGGCCATAAAGAGGGGCAGGCGAGAGGGCTCATTTTTTTTTTTTACTACCTTTGTACCTGAGAATCTTGAAACAATTTTATGGGCCAGTAAATTTTAATGCTTGTTTGCAAACTATTAACAAGCTAGAGCCAACTATTTGAAAGTACTGTTTTTTAAACGTCTGGGGTTGGTGTTTGCAAACAGTGACTAAGAAAAGGAGACTAGGGTCCTGGCTTCACTTTCTCTTTGCTAGGGGGCTCCCAGTTCCATTACTTTCTAGAGGGAAGAGTTGATTCTCTAAATCCAGAGTCCAGGCTTTCTCCCAAACACAGTGATGACTAGATGATGAAATGGCAAAAGAAAGGATTTTCTTGGGCAACGGTAGCCTCCATCGTTTTACTTTCTGTGGTATGACCTCCACAGCCACCCTCCCTGCAGACTCCAGCAGCCCATTCCTTATGAATTACGCATTGAGGAATCATTTTTTTTTCATTGCCATACAACTCCATTCTCAACAAAATGCAGTTTATAATGTATAGATATAAGAGTGGTTCAGCTGTGGGGCTTAATTTGGAAATAATGTTCTGTTTCTTTTCTTTCTGACTGTCTTATTTATATCTTTATTCTAGACAGCACTTGCCACATGGTAGGCACTCAATAAATACTTACTGAATGAAAACATGAATGTTATAGAAATATATTTCTTTGTGCTGCTTTCATTAAAGCAGAATTAGCTTTCTATCAATAAATTGAAATGAGCACAATTTGGCAAGGTTCACAATGTCCCCTGGAGATTTGTCAGATTTGGTTTGTCAACATATTTTTTAGCAGAAGCCCCTTTATACTGTTTTTTTTTTTTTTTTTTACTATTACCCGAAATTTGACAGAAATTAGGTTTTCTGTGAACACTGTCCCGGGAATTGTATTACTGGACATAACAGGAGAACATGACTGCATGTTTTACAATTGATGGTGCACTTTCACATTCAACACATATTAACTAAGTGTATTTCATGAGTTTGGCTCTTCCCTGAAGAGGCCAGTGGGGATGATAAATGGGTAAACAAATTATGAGATAAGCAGAGTAATAGCAAAAAGAACAGGATGGTATGGGACAGAGCAAATGGTTCTAATGCTGGCTGGGAAATGAGGAAGGACCTGGAAGGACATTTAAGTGGCATTATGCCTGTAGAATGCTGTCCAATGGGTAAAGATGGGATGAGAACAAGGGCTCCTCACACACACACACACACACACACACACACACACACACACACACAAAGTGTTATAACAAGGTTGGAATATATCAACTCAGTAGGAGCCCTTTTTGTCCGGTGGGTAGCTGGTTGTAACTTGATATCACTTTCACTCATGTATGCAGTGGGCCACCAGGCATTTATTTAGGCATCCTTGATGTCCTGTCCTAGGCACTAAGTTTGCTCTGAAACTAGGCAAAATCACACTAGAAGAATTTGAATACAATGGATACATCCACATGAGATACACATGTTTTCTGGTTGAACAAGCCCCTCATTCCCTTTTTCTCATAGATCAATTATGTAGGTATCTTGTTCTCAGTGAGAATGGGGCCAAATAGCCTGTGTCCTGGAGCAAATGGTGTTTTAAGTCACCCGACATGCCTTAACAACAAAGCCAAAGGGAAAGTATTTGCACAAGAACATTTTTATCTCTTAACAAAACTTAAAATGACACAAGTCCCTAGATCATTGCCCAGTCACTCAGATAAGAGTCAAGTGTATGAAATGGTGAGTCAGCTTGAGAATGTGGAGTTTAACCCTTAAGTTACTGTTTGAACAGAAAAACTTGTCCTGAAGATGATCTATAACTATGAAATGTCTACCTGACATCTTATTGACATTGTCAAGTATTAGCAAGAGTTTTACTCACAAATCTTAGGACTAAACATACTGTTAAAAAAACTCTTAATGTAAACCTATTTCTAATGGTCCTCAAATTCATATTTGCAAATGAACTACTAGTATGTACTTGGGCATTTGGGTGGACATACACACACAGGCACAAAGAAATAGCCATAAACCAAATTATTCTTTAATTCTGTAACCGTGGTGTTCTAATTTTAACTTGTGAAGTACTAAGCTTTCAAGTCCTCACCCCCACGGATTATAACTTAGTGATTATGGAATATGACAGGAACTGTGCTATCTACATCTTCAATAAAGCACGTCAGGTGACCTGATATTGCTGAACCCCAGATCATACAGAAACCTTGTTCTATCATTCATGATTAATTTCTGGCTCTGTAGTAATAAGATAATGATGACAGCAGCCAACACTTACTGAGTGTTTATAATGTTCTGGGCATTATGCTAAGTATCTTCCATCTTTATAACTACTCATTGGAATGGGATATCACTGTGACCCATCTATAGATGAGGACACTGAGTCAGGGTGCAGCGGTATATCCTGTCACACATCACTTATCCAAGGCAGTCATATCCTAGAGGCCAGGCTCTTGACTGCCACCTAACAAAATATACTACTTTATTTGTAATAGTTTAATTTCAAAGATAAAGGTTTTTTCTGCATCTAGAGAAAACCTTGAGGGAATATCATATTAGTTATCTATTGTTGTTCAACTACTCACCCAAAACTTGGTGATTTAAATCCAGCACGGTTATCTTCGTACTCTCTCAGGTTCTGGGTGTGAACGAGGCTCATCTGGGTGGCTCTTACTCAAGGTCCTTCGAAAAACTGCACATGCTGGCTGGAATCCTCTGAAATCTGGGACCTCACAGGTCTGGTACCTCAGATGTCTGGGGGCTAGGGCTGCTAGGGCACCTGTATCTCTAGGTGGTCTCTCCATGTGATTTGTGTAGCATGACAGCTCAGGGTAGCTGGACTTCATGGAGAATCAATGTGTCCAAGGCACATGCTCCAGGAAAGAGAGCGCCTGCTATGAACCAGCCTTGGGAGTCATGCAGAATCACCTCCACCACAGTCCATGAGTCAGGCACTCCCACAGGCACATGCAAGCTTAGGGAGGAGAAAGAGATTCTTTCCAGCTCTTCATTGGACTGGAAATACTATGTTTTGTGGCCAATGTTTGGAAAATACAAATTGCCTTATCCACCCTCGGGGCAAAAACAGCTCACATCCTTTTCACATACAAGAGGCACTTTCCTTCCCTCCCCCGGCAATTGCCCCAATGCCTCATCCCATCACCACACCAAGCTCTGGTGCAATGCCCAGATCTCTTCATCTAAATCAGATTCGAGTATCCTGGCTGCTCGGGTAAGGCTGTTCAGGTGGATAGCTCGCTCTTCCAGTATTGAACGTATGGATCTGAAGACCAGGGACCTATTCTCCACACAGCAAACATGCATTGGAGGGAAGGTCCAGGATGTTCCTGTTTAAAAGGGGGAAAGTTGGGCGGCACACAGCAGACTCTTTCACAGAACGGTTCTGAACAATACCTGGGCAAACTGCCTGTGCCCTGGTTAAGATTTTGTCCTAGTTCCTAGAAATGATTTGCCATGGGTCTTAGGTCCATGCTTTGGACTCCTGGCTCACCTGTAAGTTGTAATTCCTAACCCACAAGATGTGACATGTTTAGGGCTGGTAGCTTTCTCAGCCTGCTTTCTGCTTATAAAATGTTGAGGTACCAGAGCTTCCTCATTCTGTATTAAGTCTTCTCCTTTCAGTGCAAGATGATCCAATTCCTTTAAAAGCTTTGTGAGTTTCCTGTGAATTTACAATCTACTGTATTATTCAAAAGCCACATCCACAAGTCTCTGAGATAATTATCTTCTTTACTTTGGGCTCTCTGCAAGACTTCTGTGCTGCAATCCACTTACGATTCTTAGAAGTCCTGTGGTTTTGCTCCTTTGAACAGATCCACGAAGCATCACCTTAAATCTTCCTGACGTCTCAATAAAGGGTTTCATAGCCATGATCTTGGCTCCATCTTTAGATGATGTTTTCTTGAAAATATCTCAGATTTCATCTCTGCTTGAAAGTCATTTCTTCACTTGAGAATTATTTGCCATCAGGACAGCCTGGCAGTGAGAAACCTTTATTTTCAAACATAGGAATTCCGGGATCCTTTACAGTTAATAGGTCTTTCTTTGGCTTGTCTCTTTACTCTCACATTTTACTATAGGCAGCTAGAAGAATCCAGGAGGCAGATTTTACACTCTACCTGAAAACCTCCTTAGCTACATCATTCAGTTTCCTAAGTGCGTGTTTCACTTCCCGCATTACCGCAGGTGACAGTGTTGCTAAATTTCCACAATGGCACAGGAAGGCTCATGTTTCCTCCAGCTTCCGGCATCTTCCTCACCTCCTTTTAAGCCTCACCCAGAGCTTTCGTGAGGATCAACAGCCTTTGCTAACTTTGTCTTCAAGACTCCTCCAGTTTCCCAAAGCTGCGGCCACCCTTTTGAAGTTTTATTTATAGTAGCACTCCCACTTCCAGGTACCAATATCTGTACTAGTTGTCTACTGCTGTATAACAAAGCACTCCAGAATTCAGTGGCTTAAAATGACCATTGTATCCTTTTTCCTCTCTTAGAGTCCTCGTACTTGTCTGGGCTCAGCTAACCAGTGATTATACAGGCTCTCTCACAGCAGTAGTGAGAGTCAGGGGTTGGAATCATCCGAAGATTCAGTTATTAGATTTTTGGTGTCTGGGCTTGGAAAACACAGATAGCTGAGAGCTGAAGCAAATGGAGTCTTCCTCATCACTCTCGCCTCTAGGTGGTCTCTCTACCTGTTCTCTAGAGCATGGGTGCTTCAGAGTAAGCAGTCTCCTCACATAGAGATCAGGGCCATCAAGATGTGTGTTCCAGACAGCAAGAGCCAAACAGAGCCATACTACCTGGGATCCAGCCACAGAAAGCAGGCAGCCGCCCCTTCCCCATATTTTATTTGTCAGGGCCAGTCACAGAGGCCCTCCCAGATTCAGGGTTCTGAAGAGCATGTGGGACTGGAAATATTGTTGAAGCCAGTTTTGGAAAAGACAACCTGCCACCAATCCTTTAAATTATTTAAATCTTCAGAACAACTCTATAATAGCAATGCTAAAATTTTGTGTGGTTCATTAACTTTCTAGGAGAAGCTTATGTTTTAGTATGGTGAAAGCCTTTAGAATAATGCTTATTAATTACAGAATTGTGCATTTTGGGCATGCTCTGCTCTTAAAAGTTGGCTGCTTTTGGGAACTGTGTAGAATACTGGCTCACAAAGATGTCCATTGAGTTAGAAAATTAGCTTTGTTCTTTTCCATTCTCATTTGGATGTCTCCCATTTGTTTCATGTTCCCAGTGTGCCAAAATGTGAGCAAACACTTTACATGCAATATCTATTTTATGCCTCTGAGATAATTACTGATCATTTTATGCTTGACTATACTGGAGCTTAGAGAGCTTTTCCTAAAACCTCTTTTAATATTATCATTTGCACCATTGCCACCCCTTCCCCCACTACACACACACAATTCTGTGAACTCTTTCATGGCCTATTGTTTTTCACTTTTATGGCATATGTCATGTTCTAACATGATCAAGAATTAATTCATTTGTTTAACTTATTTTTTTATTGTCTGACACCTTCCACTAGGACAGAGGAAGGTAGGGAAAATTTTCTCTGTACTCACTAATGTGTTTCAGGAAATACTAGTCAAATGTATGACTCAACAAATGACTGCATGAATGAATGGTCCTGCTGAGATTTGAATCCAGATTTGACTTGGAAACCTTTAAACATATTTTTTTTAATTATGGAATTTTGCCTTTTTAAAACTTTTTTAAAAATTGAATTTATTAAGGTGACATTGGATAATAAAATGATATAGGTTTCAGGTGTATAATTCTATAACACATCATCTGAATATTGTATTTTGTGTTCACCACCCCAAGTCAAGTGTTCCTTCATCACTATTTATCCTCCTTTACCCTCCTCTACCTTCCCACAACTCCCTTTCCCACTGGTAATCACCATACTGTTCTCTGTGTATATTAGGTTGTTGTTCTTGGTTGTTATTGTTGATTTTTGCTTAATCCCTTCACCTTTTCCACCCAGGCCTCAGACTTCCCTTCCCTTTGACAGCTATCAGTCTATTTATTATCTGATTCTCTGAGTCTGTTTCTATTTTTTTGTTAGTTTATTTTGTTCATTAGATTCCACATATATATAGGTGAAATCATATGGTACTTGTCTTTCTCTGGCTGGCTTCTGTCACTTAGCATAATACCTTTCAGCTCTCCATCCATGCTGTTGCAAAAAGAAGATTCCCCTCATTTTTATGGCCAAGGAGTATTTTTTTTTGTAAATGTATCACAGGTTTTTTTATCCACTCATCTACTGTTGGACACTTGGGCTGCTTCCAAATCTTGGCTATTGTAAATAACACTTCAATGAACTTAGAGGTACATATGTTCTTTTGAATTAGTGTTTCGGGTTTCTTTGAATAAATTCCCAGAAGTGGAAGCGCTGGATCATAAGGCAGTTTCATTTTTAATTTTTTGAGATAACTCCATACTGCTTTCCCCAGGGGTTAATACTCAAAATTTACTAAAGCCTTATAAAAGTCAACACACACACACAAAAAAAAACAAATTTAAAAATGGGCAAAAAACCTGAATAGACACTACTCCAAAAAGGACATACAGATAGCCAATAGACATGAAAAGATGTTCATCAAAGAAATGAAAATTTAAAACCACAATGAGATATCACCCCATATCTGTCAGTAAATCAACAACCAAGAAGCATTGGTGAGGATTTGGAGAAAAGAGAACTCTTGTGCATTGTTGTGTGAATGCAGATTGGTGCAGCCACTGTGGAAAGTAGTATGGAGTTAACTCAAGAAATTAAAAATGGAACTGCCTTATCACCCAGCAATTCCACTTCTGGGAATATATCCAAAGAAAGCTGAAACACTAATTTGAAAGAATATATGCACCTTATGTTCATTGCAGTGTTATTTACAGTAGCCAAGATGTTAAAGCAGCCCAAGTGCCCATCAGTAGGTGAGAGGATAAAACAGCTGTGGTCCGTTTATACAATGGAATATTACTCAGCCATAGAAAAGCCTTTAATCTCAGCCATTTTACTTTATTATCTCCTTCAACCTAGGGACATTTACTGATGTCATATGTGCTGTCATGGTGAGAGAAAAATCTGCATGCCTTAAATAACTCAGGAACTAAGAAAAGTTAGATATGTTCCTATCAATAATTCTCACAGTAAAATGCCAAATTAGTAACGTAGTTTAAGATTTTTGAGTTTTGATATTTCAGTAAAGCTTAATGTAATTTCCTAAAATTAACATCTGTTTCCAGAGAAATTTTGTTTATTTAATAAATATGTATTAAATTTATAATAAACTATATTAGAAAATAAATCTTGGAATTTTTTTAAACTTAAATAAATGTTTTAAAATCATATCTAAATAGTTTTTCTGCCTCTTTTAAAATTAGTTGTTACTAATATTATGCTGATTTGTTTTTCTAAATATTTCCCTTTTTTCAACTTCAGAAATTTCCACTTTAGAAGTTCATAGTTTTATATATAATTAATTACATATAATTGATTTGAGAAAAAAAGAGAGGAAGGGAGAGAGAGAGAGAGAGAGAGAGAGAGAGAGAGAGAGAGAGAGAGAAAGAGAAAGAAACATCAATTTGTTTTTCCTTTCATTGGTTGATTCTTGTATGTGCCCTGACCAAGGATCAGCCTGAAACCTTGGTGTATCGGTGATGACTGCTCTAACCAACTGAGCGACCTGGCCAGGGCTAGAAGTTCTTAGTCTTAATTTTCCTGTTAAATATGTGTTTCTGTTAAGGATTCAAATATGCTGATTCTTTGTAAAATTCACCCTTGGCATCATTTAAATAACGAAGTTCTTTAACAAAATAATAATCTCTTTATGCATGTAGGCGTTTTGTTTTGTTTATTTCATACCATTTAAATAATCAAGCTTACTAATTTCCTACAAGAAGCTTCCATTTGCCACCGACTAGACTAGCTAATTTGCTTGTTCTCCCTAGCTTTCCATATTCTCATCTCTAAAGCCCCAGGGACCAGTTCAGTCTGTTCTCATGTCACATCTTTATCAGACCCTAAAAATACAGGTGTGGGTAGGTTCCAGCAGCTGCTTGAAGTGTGTTCCCCTGCTGAGTGGCTGTATCCCTGGGCACTTCTGGCTTGCAGGTGGCTGATAATCCCTGGACCCCTTATGGTCCACCTAACGTCTTCCTTCATGATGGAAGTTATCCTCCAGCTCTGAGACCAAAACTCCCTTTCTATTGGCAGTCTTGAGAAGTGTTGGCTGATCTAGGATCACGGGTAGGTGGTGGTGGTGGGGTGGGCAGAGTGGAGGATGCAGGCCTTTGTCTCCATCCTTGGGGACTCACAGGAGCCCAGTGGGCAAGGGCAGCCCCGCCAGCCCCAGTGCTGTGCCGGCTTGGCCCTGCAGTCTTGCTAACACCTCCCATCCTTTGCTCATCTGCCTCCAGTGCTCACCCGGCCCAGACCGCACAGTGACGACTACAGCACCATGAAGAAGATTCCTCCTCGAAAGCCAAAGCGAAGTCCCCACACCAAGCTCAGCGGCTCCTCGGAGGAGATCTCCGGCGCCGGGCCCGGGGCGGTGGGCGTCCCGGGCGCGCGGCACAGAGCAGGGGGTCCACAGTGCGCCCTGAGGGCCATGCTGGGGGTCCCCGCGCACCCAGCGCCCCTGGCGCACTCTGAGGCCGAGACAGAGCCTGAGCCGGAGCCCGTCTACATCGAGATGGTGGGCCACGCGGGCAGCCCCGACCAGGGGGAAGCGGTGTACGAGGAGATGAAGTACTTCGCGCCCCCAGAGGACGGGGGCGCTCAGGTGGCGGGCGCCTGGGCGGCCGTGTCACTCCCGTGGCTGTGTGAGCGCCCCAGCCCCTTCACCTTGGAGGAGAGAGACACTGGCTGCCAGACACCAGGGCCGGGCAAAGACACCTGCGACATCCCCGCCCCCTTCCCCAACCTGCTGCCTCACCGGCCCCCGCTCCTGGTGTTCCCCCCGACCCCTGTCACCTGCTCCCCAGCGTCGGATGAATCGCCTTTGACGCCCCTGGAGGTGAAAAAGCTGCCAGTCCTGGAAACCAACCTCAAGTACCCTGTGCAGTCGGAAGGCTCCAGTCCTCTGTCGCCACAGTATTCCAAGAGCCAAAACGGGGGTGGTGACAGGCCCCCGTCCCCCGGCCTACCTGTGTTCAACGGGTCCCACAAAGTCTCTCCGCCTCCCACGCCGCCGCCTCCTCCCCCTGCGCCGCCTGCCGCTGCCCACCGCCACTTCACCTTCCCACCCGAGGCCGGCGTGGTGCCCACGGGGAAAGCAGCCGCAAACCCGGATCTGCCCAAAGTGCAGCAAAAGCCAAACTCTGCTCCCGCAGCGGGTCCCTGCAGCTCCTTCTCCAAGGCTCCGCATTCCCCTGGGAAGGCAGCAGCTAGAGTGGACCATCGGAAGGCCAACTCCAACGCCTCGTCTCCAGTCCCCTACAGCCCCCCGAACTCCAGGCCCCTCGGCAGCCCCCTGGACGAGCTAACCAGCCTCTTTAACTCCGGGAGGAGCGTCCTTCGGAAGTCTGCAGCGGGAAGAAAAATCAGGGAACCTGAAGGTATGCAGATAGAAGCATTTCCCTTTTTTGCTCATTGAGATGGATGGAAGGATGGATGACGGGTGGGTGGATGGATGGACAGATGGATGTTGGGGGATGTAGATGTACATGTATACACACATACATATATATGTAATTTAAATAATGCTTGAGGTGATTGTGGTAGTTGTTCAGAGAGAAATTTTATGCAACCAATATGGCCAAATAGGCAGGTATGGATATTTCCATTTTTCAGATGAAGGCTCATGATATAAAAATACATAGCATGAAAACTGGATTCAGTAAATTCTTATGAGTTCATATGTGTTAGAGCAAGGTTCAGTTTTAGCTGCTGATCATTTTCCCCTCTAACAATACTTTAGACCATGGAATTAGTATTTTTATAGCATTATACATTGTCAATTCCCATTTGATTTACATTTCAGTGTTGACTCCTGTCTATCCTTCTGTCTTGGCTGTCTGTCTCACTTCCACTCCTGGTTTCTGGGATGATTACCTATTCACTTACTGTTTTACATGTGATATTGCTCACATTTCTATTGTTTTATATGAATGACTTTCTTCTGCTCATATTCCACCTGAGGAACACTTAACTTGGTTCTACTACATCTGTGTCTTCTCAGCCTAAGGCATGGTTTGCACTGACAGTCCACTCAAGTGTGCTCAATACCATGATGTTGCAGCCTGAATATATATATATTTTTTGTTCATAAAAGCAAAATGTAACTAGCAAAAAATAAAAAATAAAAAGCCAATCACTTGTAAGTAACCACATGCTACTTAATTCAGATGAAGTTGCCTTTATGTGCTAAAGGTTTCATTTAGGCAGATTCTATAAGCGGAAAGGGGTGGGGACATTAACCAAGGAACTTATCTGCATACTAGTAGCCTGGTGCACGAAATTCGTGCAAATTATAAGGGAATTAATTAGCAGAGATATTTTAATATTGCTGTTTGCCCTTTCTCTATAATAGAAGTGTGAGAGATGAAAGGAAATTAGTAAAATGTATATGAAAATAATATATAAATTTGTTAATAAATAAATAGTAACAAAAGGATATAACAACAGAGGCATGATATAAAAACAACAAAAACATGATATGAAAACAAAAACATGATATAAAAACAACAGTGATGCAAACAATGACTAATAAAGTGATTAAACTTATTCTAATATTTCCCTGTATACCACATTGAGAGTGAAAACACTTTCAGAGTGCTTGACTAATTTCCCTGGTGCTGAAGTATTTAGAACTTTAACTGTAATGACACATGCTCTTCAAACTCTAGAGAAAGCAACATATAACTGACCATGTGCGAAAATGGGTTCAGGTAGGAATGTGCCTACTCTGTCTGGAGTTTGACCTTGAGATTTATTAATAGTCATCACAAATGCTAGCATCATGGGAAACCGTCATCGAATCAATTTAAATGGGAGGCCAGTGTCAGATGGGGACAAATTAATTCTTGAAATTAGAACAACCTCTCCCTCTGCAGATCCTGTTAATACTTCAGTTTTGATAATGTTAGGTCGTAATCTTTTGATAATAAATCTGGTACCATTACAAAGACCCCATTTACTATTGAGATTTCTCAATAGCATGATGATTGCACCTACTTTCAATTTTAATTTATGACACAGCATTCCCAAAGGAGTAATACTATTAAGAAATTCAATGGGAAAATTTTCTTTTTCAGCATCATCTGTGGAATCAATGGAATCATCACTCAAATATGTGTGAAAATCTCCATCGAGTATATCCAAAATTTCATCATTTAATTTTTGAATATGCTCATTTTTTGGACAAAGAATTCATGTTTAGATATATTTTTAATATTATCTAGATATAGTATTTCCAAAGGTAGCTTCAATAATAGATCCAAAACTGCTATCAAGTTTGCCATCTCCAAGTTTTACTAACCATCCACTATTAGCCTCCTGGGAAACAGCTCGAGGAGGGTGCAGCCCTTGACAAGACAACCCAGGACTCAGTACTTCCACGCTCCGCTCTGAGGGCGGGTTCCTGCCTGAAACCTTGCCCTCTGGTAAACTGCTGGGGTAGGGCACAGTTGTTTCCAAGACAACCCCTGCAGGACTGACTTCCTTCCAGTTGGTCGAGCTTTGGGACATGATGTTATACCCAGGGTTTTTATACAAGTAGGTATGCATAACCCATGGACACAGACAATAGTGTGGTGAAGGCCTGGGGGTGGGGTGAGAGAAAGGTAGAGGAGGTCAATGGGGGTACAAAAAAAAGGAGGGGACATCTGTAATTCTTTCAACAATAAAGATAATTTTTTAAAAAATCCCAGATATAAAATGTAGAAATATGTAGACTTCTCTATCTTATACTTTTTTAAGTTTCAAAATAAATCTGAGCTCTTGCGGGGGGGGGGGGGGAGAATCTAATCATCTTTCAAAAAAAATCATTGTAAGGTTTTTATAGAAATCCAAAATATTTCCCAATGTTCCATATTTTGGAGAAGAATTGCATAAATATACAGCACCTTTTCTTTTTTTGAAAATATATTTTTATTGACTTCAGAGAGGAAGGGAGAGGGAGAGAGATAGAAACATCAATGATGAGAGAGAATCATTGATTGGCTGCCTCCTACATGCCCCCCACTGGGGATCGAGCCTACAACCTGGGCTTGTGCCCTAATCGGGAATGAACCATGACCTCCTGGTTCATAGGTCCATGCTCAACCACTGAGCATCTTTTCTTTAAAGAAATTGTAGCAGGTCCCTTGAGTTATGATGCTTTAGGTAGATGGCAACTATTAACATCCTTATTTTACAGAAATGGAAAACTTCCAGGTGAAGAGGCTAAATACCTTCCTTAGGGTCACGTGGTAGAATTGGAAGTAAAGTTTTGACTTACGTTATAACATTTTATGTGTACATTAGCCTGTTCTTTCTCCCAAAGAAAATACATAAATGTTAGCTTTCATTATTTAATTAGGAAAATTACGTTAGTTACAAAAGCTCTAGAAAATTGAGAATGCAATCTGAATAAGTGAAAAGTAGGTCAAGGCTAAGAACACTTAGCAAATGAATGAATAACCTACTTCCTATTTATTCTTCAGACAAGCTAATTGTTTGTTTAGCTAACAATTTGTTCTTAATTATAGGCCATTAATAAATGAAATTGTCCTTGTAAATAGGAGAATGTTTGAATTTCACAAGTCGTATGTTTCATTCCAGGGAACAAAGTGGAATATAAGAGTAAAGCATTAAGTAAACAAATTAGCATTTGCTTTTAGAACTAAAAGTTTATTAAAACCTCATAAACCTCATTTTACTATAGATGGGACTTGGGTAAATTCTTCTTGGCTCTATTTAAGAAAGAGAAGTTAATGCATTTCTAGACAGGCCTCATCACTTGGAAAGCCCTATGTTTAGGATTTAGAGTCTCGTGAGAATTACAGTGAGGCCTCTGGGCATGGTGCATGAATTTGCTGATTGTATTTTCCTATGGTGGCCACTAACCAGTATTTGAGAACACACATAAAACCTCAGGTACAACATTGTTAGTTCAACTCTAAAATTATAAAACATCTATTTTTCTACTGTGGGCTTTTGCAAAACACTTTTTTTAATTTGAAAAGATTTCTTTGAGCCACTTAGGACTTTCTCATAAATATATGAATTAGCAGCTCCTGTCCCAGCATAGTAGCTATAATAACAGAAAAGTTAGCAATGTGAGACTGGGTCATCCTCACACATCAGATCACGGGAGTTCCAACTATACAGTTGAGAACTGTGTGATTCTTGATGGGCTCTCATGTGGGAAATAAGTTTATAAGTGTTTTTTTTTGATGTTTTTTTTTTTAAGAATGTAAAGGGGGCTAAAGATAAGATGTAGATGAAAAAAAAGTCAGTGCTGGAGCTAATCACTGGAGCTGCTTATATGATTATTAAGGTTTACATAATTGGGTCCTTAAGTCAGTAATCCATTCTCTTCTGAATGAATTGAATGGCTGTTATTAATGACTTACTGTAGTCTTGGGACTTCTTCCCTTTAAGGTTTTAAATCTTCTACTTTACCTGCTTTATATTTAAAGATATTCTTATTTTCATCTGAAATAGCTTTCTTACCAAATCACCCAGTGGGTGGCTAATTCACCCTCAAGGCACCTAAATTAATTACAGCTCATTTCTTATACAGTTGTGATATAGGGAAATCTTTTTTTGCAAATTTTGAAGAAGAGTTCAAAATTCCTTCACATCTTTGGAAAGTGACCTTGAGGAAATTGAACTGCTCATTATTATCCTGCTATAGCTATTTCCAGTTAAAACATAAAATAAAATGAGTTGTGTATAAGAAATGAGGTCCTTTGGTATGTAATTCTGCTTCATCAGTACGCCATAAACTTGTATGTAATGTTTCATAAATAGTATCTTCCTTAAAACAGTTCATTTTCTATAGATGCTTAGATATTCAATTTGAGCTATAGAGAATCACACTACACCCAAGAGTCCAGGATGCACCCATAGACAAAATGTTATTGTGCAGATGACAGATATGACTTCAGCCTGAGAGGAAAGATGTGAGCAGCAAGGAACTGTAGTGCTCACTATGCCCCAGGCGTTGTTTTAATAACCTGTTTAATTCTCACAAGACTAAAGATACCTGCTGCTATTATCTCCATTTTACAGATGGGAAAACTAAGTCACAGAGAGATTAATCGACTTTCTTGAAGTCACCCTGCTCATAAAAGACAGAGAAAGACTTGGACACAGTAATTATGTCTCCAGTGGCAATTCTCTTAGCTAGGTACACAGGGTGCCTACGACTGGACTGTAGAGGGGAAAAAAAACCAACCAAGAATAAGGTTTTAAAATTCATATTTGCTCACCTAAGGTGCAATAAGTTAAGAGTCATCCAGTTTAGAAGGAGAAAACTGTTCCACAAACTCAAATATGCCAAAGATGTACTTTACGGCTCATGGGTATACATATACAATTTTGGAATATCATAGGGAGCCACTTGGCCCTTAAAATTAAGAATGACTAAACGTTTAATTATCTATTCCTTTCTAGATACAATTATACCATATATTCACAAAATGTTTTCCATATATAATATGGCTAATATTGTCATGCTAATTATTTCTAGTTGCCTAGAAATAGTTACATTCTCAAATATTATGAGAGCTGATTCAAGTGGAAGTGGAAGGGAAGATTCATTGTCTTGCTTAGGCCACTAGGGTGCTCTATTGCTCCAAATGGCATTACATCGTCTGATTGCATGTATCTAGAACATGAAATAAAACAAACATGTTATTCTCCACTCATTGAAAATGATCAAGATGATAGAACATTGACAAAAATGCAGCACACCTCGGGAATCTGGAGAAGAAAGTGGAGGAGAGCCAGGCTGAATTAAGGAAAAGTCTGATTTGCAGAATATATATATATATATATATATATATATATATATATATATATATATTCTCATTATTCTCTGATACTGTGCATCCTTAGTTTATAAGATATAGATAGGTAGCTAAAATTATGTCAACAAAAATAATGTTTAATGTTTCTTTGCATTTAGTAGCTGGTTATTAAATACTTAGTGAAAAACTTAGTTAAAAAACAGCAATTTGACATATAAATATATTTGATAGATTTAGCCCTTTGGCATTTTTACTTAAGCATTGCTTAAGCTAAGTGGAAATTACTGTTAATTTCAAATATTTTATTTTATTGCATAAACATTTTGAATAAGAATGGAGGTTTTAAGTCAGAGTATTATATAAACAATTTTTTTTTTTACAATATGTTATTTTCATTCTGTAGGGCCATTTTTTTAAAAAGGAATTCTTTTTAAAGTTGGCTAAATGGAAATTTTTAACATTTACGAAAGTAGAAAGAATAGATTAACGAATTTTGTCCATGGCCAAGCCTATTTTATCTTTCCTCTTCCCAGTTCCCTCCTCCACTATTGGATTATGTTGAAGTACATCCCAATGACAGATCAATTTATTAATAAATACTTATAAATATTTTATTATAGAAGTCCTTTAGAAAAAAAACAAGATTTATTATTAAGTCACTATTTAGTACAGAGAGATCTTTGGTGAGCCTTTCATATCTCAGCCATTTCCCTAACTTCATAGTTATCCTGAAGATGCCCAAATCCACTTCTCTAGCCCTGCCCCAAACTCTGGGTCACCTGTTTACCTTCCCCTGTTCATCTTCACTTGAATGGCCCACACACATCTCATACTCAACTAGGGCTAAGTTAATTCATTACCCTTTCTCTAACTCCTTGCCACTCTATAAACTGTCACCCTTTCCTCAGAACCTGTGCTTTGTTCTAGTAAAAAAAAAAAAATCCCACAAAACAAACAAACAATAACAAAAAAGCACATGATGCTATTGCTCAAGACAGAAGCCTACCTCTAGAAGCCATGTCATCACTTTTTCATGACAGAGACAAAATAATTCTCCGGGGTTAGCTTTTCCCCAAAACAACACTCCCCTGCAAAATGTTCCACATAGGCTTTGAGACACAAACCCAGACATGGGCTGCTGGTGCAGACTACCCCTTCTATTACCACCCAAAAAGTGTAGAGTTCTAAGTATTGCATCTAAACAGACTTATGTATGGAAGATCAATGTTCCCAAAGACATACAATTTGCCTCTTAAATTAGCATTCTCTGAGGTTTAGGTGTTTCTCTGACAAATTAAGTACAGTTACTTATTCATTGTTTAGTATCAAGAAGAAGAATGCTTAAAACTCACTGAAATATCAAGGAATTACGGGCAGTAATCTATGGCTTGTTCAAGGAAAGTGTTTGTAAATTGCCATTCTCTGCTCCTGTGCGTGAGACAGAACTTTCTGCACTGTCTTCATTGAATTGCTGACACATTCTAATGAGACTGCAGAGTAAGGAACTGGTCTGCCTTATGCAAATCTTGCCATCCCATAATGGGATGCAGAGCTTGACATCCCGTAGGCTTCTAGCTTATACACAGGCTCTATTAGCACTATATGCGGTGCAGAGCTGTTAATCTTTCTCACTCCCTGCAAGCTTTTTTCTCCATGGTGATTTATATGTAGGGGGTGGTGGCCTGAGGCTTCATGAAAATTACAAAGGGCGTGGACAGAACAAGCACATAGTTTACTGATGTGTTGCTGTCTGCATTCCTGCCTCACATAAAGTCTCCTTCCTGTGAAAGTAAGGCATTCCTCTGCATTCTGGAACCATTTTGAATCAACACTAAATTCCCCTCATTTTCCAAATGAGTAAGTCCTTTGGGAAGACAAGCTTAATATCCCCAGAGAAGCAAGTCCCCCATTTATCACTTAGTGAATTGGGCAAGGATGAGCGTGCTAAAGTTTCTTTTCTTGTCATGTTAATGAACCTGGCCTTTGACGTAAGGAGAATGTATCTGTGTGGGAGAAAAGGGTATTTTCACCAAGTTCTTGATCCCTGTGCAGTAATAGAGAGTATCTACATTTGGAACTTGCAACTATACAGTGGTTCTAATTCCCCAAATATCCCATAGAAACAATATTTCATTTATCTCCACTTAGAAGTAAGCTTTCAATTTTAATAAAGTGATCATTAGCCAAATTTACTTATGTTCAGAACACAAAGCTCTTTATCTTTCATATTAATTGGATGTTTCTAAAATGAGTTTTTGATTTTGAATGTTTGTGAATGTTTTGAATGTTTATGACAATTTTCCCATAATTTATAGCACCTTCTCCCTATAAATACCCAGGAATTCACACAGGGAAATTGTGCAACCAGGGGCCTGTAAATGGGACTTGCATTAACTTGTAGAGCTAATTCCCAATAAGCCTTCGTTTAATGTAAACACAGAGCCTGTTCCTGGGAATCCAAAAAAACAAGAAAGATATCTGGCTGTCACAGACGGTGTAGGAGACAGACGTGTTCATCAATGAGTGAAATTCTAATGGAGGAGAGAGGCTTTAGTCCAGAGGTCGTAAACTATTAGTGGGTCCAGGTTTGAGCTCCAAGTGGCCCCTGAACCCCATCAGATGTGTACACATGGTATCCTCAGTGGCCCGTGAGAGTCTAGGAAAGTCTGGTTGAGCAGACAGGTGAGCAGGAAGAGCAATGAATAATAACAAGTGGATGGAGTTCTCCAAGTGCAGAAGTAGAATTGACATGGCAGCCAGAAGAACCAAAGTGGGATAAGACATGCAGATGCAGTGTACATGATCCTTTTAGGATACAGCTGTGAATGTTGACGGAAAAAGAGAGAGAAGAGGAGGCACTACTTGCCTTGCATGGAATCAGAGCAGGATAAGCTTTCTGCCTGGGAGCTCCATGACGAGACCCTGAATGATCTCTGTTTGTTTCTCTTCCTCACCTGGGAATTCAGTATTAACTTATAGGATCTCTGCTATAAAGAGTGCAAAAAGCCAGAGGAGGAAAATGAACCAAAATGATAGTGGTAATTCTAGGTATGAGCATGTGACCTCATATATACTCAGAAATGCTATGGAACATTTATTAATGGTAGTGTGTTCATAATATTAACAGCTAGTATTTGTAAGTGACTCTTTTCTGTTGGTGAAACATATTGACATCTCTTTCCTCCCCAAATCCTTCCCTCTCTGCGAGGCAAGTGAAGCAGGTGAGCCCCTTTTACTAATGAGCAATCTGAGACTTTAAGGGATTAAGTGATTTTCCTATAATCACAGAAACTAATGAGTCCCAGAGTCAGGAATCAACCATGTCTCCTTTTTCCCAAACCCTGGATTCTTTGTGTCATGTTATTCTCATTCTTCAAGCACGATTAATTTTTTTCAAATGATATCAAGTCTCAGAAAGTAATTCTCTTCTGAAGTCAAACATAAAGTCATTACCAGGAAAAGATGTGGGATAAAACTATTTTTTCCTCTGTTGTAGATGTTCCTGAGGGAAATGCACGCACAGTTTTTAGCTAAGAGGATATTTTTTTTGTGCTTCTCCACCTTTTCCTTCTCTGTCCTCAGTTTTTTACAAAACTCTTTCTACTCACCCGTCTCACAAAGTGTCCTTTCTAATGCCAAGGGCTGACAGCACAAAGTCTGGGCCAGCATAATTCCTCCCATTTCAAAACCATTGGGTTTCTTGATTTTTCTAAGGTTTTGTCAGGAAACTGACCAATTACTGATAAACACACACTAAAGTTGTATTCACTTGCAAAGTGCTCATCTTTCCTTAAGGAAGCATTTAACTCTGCATGATGTAAGCCTCCATCATATTTGTGGGGAATCATATGCCTGCTCAGGACCACCAGAAAGGAAAGGTGTGGTGATCCCTCACCTTGTACCAGAGACCATGCTAAGAACCACACCGATGGTCAGCAGTGAGAAAGGCATACACTCCAAAAAGCCCTGGTCTTCTGTCTCTACAGCAACTTTCAAAAAATTAAGGCAGAAATTCACTATTTTTTTAAAGTCTGTGAATATGGACACAGAGATGTAGATAATGGCATAGGGAGAAACATGGCTGAATTAAAAAAATAGTGTCAGGCCCCTCTCATGACCATGGCACTTCCACTAGGCCATGCTGCTTCATTATCCTTTGAAACCCAGGAGCGAAACCAAGCAGAGATGTGACAATTAAATATTTAGATCAGCCTAATCAAAAAGTTACCCTTCGAAGAGTATGAATTATCTTGGGAAATTACCTTAGCATATTGGCTGTGAAACTGCAGTCTCTAGCATGCGAGTCATACCAGAGATATGTATCTTGCATAAATAGTTCATCGTTTTCCAGATGAGCCAAATGCGGCAAAGAAGCCATCACAACTGGGATGTTCTACACTGCATTGTCAGCAGGAGAAGAATCTATCGTACCTGGAATTCTGAAATAAAGAGATAGTCTTTTCAGAAATGGAGTATCTTTCATAGCCAGTAAATATTTTTCGTACTACCAACCCATTAAAGCAAGCAGCTATTGTGTAGTTTGGGTCTCTATACTGGATTGTGAATTAAACTCCCACTGGGGGCTCCAAAGAGAAGCCCAATGCTTTATCCTCTCAGCTACTGGGCAGCTCTCCTTAAGCAAGTTAATAAAGACCTTCCTGACTATCTGCATCTCATTATTGCCACATAATACAATATCCTGGGGTTTTCTTCCTTTTGTACAGAAATGCTTAGAAGCGACACGGTGTGTGGAATGTTTTCCTAAAGATCGGCTGGATTGGTGCCATGTTCTCTCTCTCCTTAAGGGGACTGAAAAAGAAAAACCTATTTCTTAATTACCTACTGGTGTTTAGGTGCTTTATGGCGCCTTGAATCATTTTGATGATTAATCTTCAGATTAGCCTAGAAAAATTTCGCAGCACTGGAGAGCTAGCTATATTCATTATTACTTTACCCATTTCATGAGCCAACAACAGTCACCTAACGTCGCTGTATATGAAGCTTCTCGTGTCTTTTTCTACTCTGGTTTTTACTTCTTTTTCTGGTTTCTCCTGGAAATCTTCAATATTTGTATTTACGCACTGTACCTTTTCAATTACTGGGAGTTGCACCTTAAGAGTGCATGTTAATTGTAATGAGACAATAAACAACAATCTCATTCACTTTGCTTCCCACAAAGATGACTAGGTTCTGTAATAGGCAGGGCTCCACAATGGCAGGCAGGAGCTGGACACGAGATTACACAGATGTACAGTGGAACAGTCACTGCACCACGACACCTGAGCAGTTATGCATTGCCCAAAGTCCCTGAAAAATAAAAAAAATAAAAGAGCTTCTTCACACCCCAAATTCTGGCTCATGATCAAGCATACTCTTCCAAAAGAAATGTCCATTGTAAAGAAAGAAAGAATTGGCATATACCCAATGGGTATATCAGGGTATTTCCCAGGCAAATGCCCCTGATTTGGATTTTTTGTTTTATTATTATGCTTTGGTGTGGAGAGATGGGTGAACCACAAAGAAGCGAAAGGGAAAAGACTGGAGCAAAGAAATGGGTGGAAACTATCACCGTGAGGCATTTCCATGTCATCACAACAACAACAAAAAGCAAAGCTCTCCCCTGTTAAATTATTCCTAAAAATCACACTCCTTGGTTGGAGTTTTATTTGCTTAATTCCAGTTCTCAACTGAGATTACCAACTGGCTGGGCTGATACTGGCTTTAACAGAAGGACGGAGGGGACATAGAGGAGAACAAATGACTAATTTAACGTCGGGTAGCCCCCATACCACTGCTACCCATTCACACATTCTTTCTTAATTAAAGAACCAATACCCAGCAGCAGATCCCATAGAGAAAATAATATTTATTGTTTTTTTTATTTTTATGAAGATTGTGTTAGTCCTATTTTGTCTCTTGGTATTTAACCATTTTCATATATAGCTAATAATAGAGCCCCTCTTGGGTTTTTAATAGATGCATTGCTTTAAGAATAACTACTGCATTCCTTAAGAAAACTGTAATGTACGTTGCTCCATTTTAGGGACATTCGCTTGTGCTGTAGTTGTAACATGCTGTTCTCATGCTTTCTGGTCATCCCCCATCTCCACCACAAAAACAGCACAACTAGAGATTTTAATTGAATCACTTACATGTCGTAGGAGACACTAAAGCTGTAATTGTTAGCATTAAATTCACTAATGTAGTTGCAACTATGTGGTGGTGGGGGTGGGTCTCTTTCATTCACTTACCCAGACTTGAAATCGAGTGTAGTTTACAGAGGCTGGGATAGTGACACGGGACAGAGGCACTGTGCTTTATGTATGGTGATGAGGGATCATAAACATGTCTTTTTAATCTGAGGATCATTAGGAAACCCAGTGATAGGGTCCAGTTGCTCATCAGAGAGCACTTCCATTGCTGTGGGGATTGAATACATCCTAAGAACCCTCGGTAATGATTTTAGAAAAAAATGTTCCACTTTCCAGATAATACAATCAATCTATGACACAGCCCTAAGACATGCAGTTTTTGTGTGTGTTTTTTTTTTCAGGGCTTAAAAACTCAGAGATTAACTTCAGGCAAAATGGTTAAACTGGCAAGAATATTTTGTATTACTGGTTGTTATTTGCCTCACAATTTCAGAGGTTTGGAAAAATCATTAAATAAGAAGAACAAGCTTTATTTATTTACTCATTTATTCAGAAAAATGCACTGAGGATCTATTTTGTGCCTGGCGTGATACTAAGCTGTTGGATTTTTAAAATAAAGTGTGGGGTCTGCTCATAAGCAGCTCACAGCAGGGAGGCACGAGAAACCCAGTGTATCCAGGCAGCGAGAAACAGTTCTTACGTGAAGATATTATTTGGGATTCACAAAAGGCTACTTACCCTTAATGCTTGGGAAAGGCTGCACCGTTATTCCATTCTTTCTACTCTCTTTCATTTTCAAATGCTTATGGTGACCATCTGAATTGATTTTTCCACCCCATAAATATGTTCTTTGAAACACTGGTCCAGAAGCTAGGATTTATATGGAGGGATGGAGGGAAATGAGATTAAAGCAACAGGAGAGAAAACACCAGGACAGGAGGTCCCCTCCCTCATGCTAGAGGCCAGTGTGTGGTCCATCCTGCACTATGATTCACTCAAGGGCATGATGACATAATCAAGGTCTGTTTTGGAATAACTACACCAGGGTCTGTGGGAAGGATTTTTCTATATTCACTCACATGTAATAAACACATTTACTTTAGCAGTGATGAATGAGAAATGATTAGTCGTGGGACCCATGAGAAGGGGAACCCCAACACTTGCCTGGCCATTTGGTGGTTGCTTCCTGTGGTGAAATGAGAATCCACTTGAGACACAGGGTTAGCCCTCCCTACAGTGTCCCAGCTGTTCAGCCTTTCTGAGTAACTGACATCGGCGCTGTGATATGTCATTGCAATAGCTCAAGGGCCATTCAGTCACATGTGCGTGTGATCTGGAGGCACAATGATTTAGTCACGCCAACCAGTCTACCTCTAGTAAAGGGCACTCTCATAGGAGCTATCAAAGAAACAGTGCAGGTGGCTTAAGGAGAATTTTGACAAGAATTTAGGCCTTCATAGATATTTTTAATTTATTATGTAAGGCCTCAGAGCTGCTGGCTAGTAGTCAGCCAATGCAGGCAGGTGGGGTTGTTCTACAGAGGTGCAGGGTTGCCACTACACTGTTGTTAAAATATTGAAATATCTTGATGCCAGTTAGAATTGCCTGCTCCCCTGAGCCCTGCAAGGTTCCCATCGCCCACTCCATCACCTTGGGTGTCCTGGCCCCAGGTCTGCCCAGTTTCTTCTCAGTTAAATGTTGACAAGGCAAGAGGTGTAGGGTGTACGTCTCCCATCTGTTCTGCTGGGTCCTGACCTGTGCCCTTTGATTATTAAATATTTTAGGTAGGTACATTTTGTAATTAGTTCTGAACATGGATTTTGAAAAGACTCAATGTACACCATTGCTTTTTGTTTTTTTAACTTTTGCTGATTTTACTGGTTCTCTCTGACCTGCTGCAGCTGCATCTGTGAAAGTCATGCTAACAATTGGAGCTTTATTGTCTTGTATGACACAGAAGTGATTCAACCCAAACTCTAGCTGTGCTGAGGTTTATGTGGTGGAGATAGAGGATAGCCAGGAGGCACTAGAACGGCATGCTACAACTGGAGTATCAGCTAATGTCCCTGATCTGGAGCAACTGTGGATGACATATTTTTTAAAGGAGTCCAGTAGTTATTCTTAAAGCAACTAATCTGTTAAAAATCCAAGAGGGGCTCCATTAATTGAAGTGGTGAAATACCAAGAGACAAAATAGAGTCAATGCAATTCTCATGAAAATAAATACATACTTTTTTCTTCTAAAGGGAGCACTGATGGTTTATCTAAGAAAGGATGAAGTGTTATGGGGCTACCCCATGTTGGTATTTTCAGATGATAGATGTCACTAGCTTACCATCTGTTTGACGCCATGCAGGTGTCTCAAATACCGAATGCTCCCCATGAAAGAGCAGGCATATTCTTTTCTTCACCTTTGCTTTCTGGAGCAAGTAGAGGGAAACCATGTACCTAAAGCAAATGCTGCTGAGACCAACAACGCTGCCCTGCAGGAGTTGCGTCCTAGGACTCCTGGGTTTACATTACCCTGGCATTTAGGAAACGTAAAAATAACAGGAATATAAATAACCGCATGACCTATGAAATTATACATGAGGAATGGGTCCCCAGGCCAGGCCAGCTTGCTGTTTAGGTGTTACATATTCAGCTAATTATAGGAAAGGCAAGCTACACAAGTACAAGGAAAGGAGAAGAATTGGTGTGTGGTGGTATTTTTCCATTATGGCAAGGACAGGATAGACGGGCACAAAAGGATCTGATTAGTGGAATTTAAAAGAACATTGGCACAGCATAATTTTCTATGCATTTTTGGGTCCTGAAACCCTTATTTATACTGACAGTCATTTTTTAGCTTTACTATCAATACCTTCTTCCCCTGCTCAGCGCATATGTTGTTGAAGATATCACTCTATTTCCTGCTTCAGTTGGTGTTTTCTAGCCTCTCCTGGGACTTGGCAGGGAAGTGGGTGGCAGGAGCTAAGAGGAGGGGACAGGGAAGCATTTCCATCCTACCCTACTTGAGCCAGAGCAAGTGTTTGTGGCACTTTCTGCCACGGAAGAGTGTTTAAGACACCAGTTCAAGGGGGAATTTCGATCTACTAAAGAGTAGAGATTTCATAAGGGCTTATTAAAAAGGAGGAAGGAATGCTGGGGACCAGCTCTAGCCTTTTAAGGTTAGCAGCATGTAGAGCAATTCTGTTTCCTCCACCCTTTCCAATGGCCGCAGTGTCATAGGAACTGATTAGTTAAGAAACAGAAAAAAATACAACATTGAAATATAACTATTGTAGAAAGCTGCTGTGTCACAGCAGTAAATGCATGGGAACCTCGTGTTCTGTTGCCAGAAGCCCTCTGTGGATACATTTCTGCAACTACTAGCAAAGGGATGATAATGGTAGATTCACCGGGTCAATTGCATTTGTGCTGTACACAAAACAGGGCGCACTTTTCATAAGCGTACGCATCTCCCCTTTAACTATGCAGCCCTTACTCACATCGTGTATCTCGTTACACAACCCGGCATGCATGTGAAATCGCTTCATATTTGACTTTAGGATCAGCCCTGTGCCTATGTGGATCCTTACCCTTGACCTTTGTCTTTCTCTAGGCCCTAGTGTCTAGGGGCAGTATGCCAGATGTTTGGGGTATGCTTTCCTGTATAAGAAAAGGTTTGATTCATTTTGCTATAGCAGAATGCAGGGGTGGGGGTAGGGCTTAGGAGTGATACTGAATTCCTTATTTGTATTTCTTCCCCATAATAACGGGATCTTGAAAAATCAGAGATTTAAAGTGCATCGATTGTTCATTGTATCACAAACTAGATTTGGCCTAACATAAACTAGATGCCTATTTGGGGTCTAAGGGATCCTACCCAAATTTAATTGCACACCATTTATGTGTAGCGGTAAGCACAGTCTAGCTGTGACGCCCACATTTTAGAAATGAGAACTTGAGAAGTAGCAGGGCCATGCCAGCCACCTCTCTCAGCGCTTGTACTTTTCCTTAATGCCAAATAGGAAAAAACAAGCACATTCCCTCCGTGCAATAGCCTTTCTGAAGAGGAATTTTCCTATAGACTTGCAGGATGAATTATAGCCAGCGTGAGTAATGAGTTTAAAATGTATTTTCACATTTTTTATGCCTTGCGTGGCCCCTCTCAGTGCTTGAAATCAGTCAAACAGCTATAGTTTGTTTTTCTCCTGCACGACTGAAACCTGGATCCTAGCTTATATGTTTCCAAAATACACTCTAAAATTATCTCAAGTTAAGGTAACTAAGAGAGAAATGTTTTAAAGCATTCTTCTTAAAGAAACACTCAATTGCTCATTCCTTCCTCCTTCTCCTTGACCTTTCTGTGGCATTTGGTACTGTCAGCCTCCCTCTGCCTGCCGTGCAAAGCCCTTTGCCTCTGCCACTCCCCCAGCTGCCCCACGCGCCCCCGCCTCATGCCTGCACCTGCCTGTTTGTATCCACTATCACTTATGTGTCACCTTCTGCCTCCTTACTCATAGGAACGTCACTTTTCCTGGAAGAAAGCCTCCCTGTTGGGAGATGCCTAAGTCTCTCCTAGACATTTTCTTTTCTGTCCTAATATCTGCTCTTGTTCAAATAACTGCCACAAAGTTTAACCCATGTGATTTCAGAGTCAGCAGCTCCAAACTCATCCTCATCTCCTGGCACCTGACTAGTCCTGACTTAACTCCCTGTCCCTCAACTCAAAAGGATCTTTAACTTGGCCCCTCCCTGACTTCCCTGTCCTGCCCATGCCCTAGTCTAAATTCTCACTGCTTTTCAGTTTCTAATCTCTCCTTGAGGCTAATCCAGCTACCTGTATTTTGCTAGATTAATAACTTTTTTAAATAGTCTTTTTCATGCCACACCCTTACTCTAAATACTGCCTGGAGGTCACTCATGTGATTCCACATAAACTCCCCCTTCTCAGGGCAGAGCTGTGGCAGAGCCAGCCTCCTCTCTCTCCTGGGCATGCTCCGTCCTGACTCTCTCGCTTTACACTTTTTACTCCCCTGCCCCCCCTCCTCTCCACATTCTGTCTGCGCTTCAAAATCCAGTGTTTTCTCCTCCTGCCCAGGCCCCAAAGGCTCACCTGGCTATTGCATCTCCTCCCACCATGGATTCCTGGGACATTTTGCACAGTTTTTGGTTCAGCCCCTGGTCTTCTGATGCCTTAGCATTTGCATAGCAGGCATCATGAAGGCAACCAGCTTTAAGTTGAGTCACCACCCAGAAACCTGAGAAAAGGCACCCATTAAAATGTACCCTGGACGTCCCTCCCACACATGTTGGCATATTATGTGTCAAAGGCTTTAACACACAGACAACAACAACAGCAACAACAAACATTAACTCACTGAGTAGGACACAATCCTGCAATGATTATTCTGAATAATTCTTTCCTAAATCCTCAAGAGCGATGTACAATCGTCACCGGTGCCTCTTCTTGCACTCATTAGTTTGAACCATAAATTCCTGTCATTATTGTCTCTTATCGCCCCTCTAGATGTAAGCATTTGGGGGATCTTTTTTTGTTTTGTTTTGTTGTAGATATACATCTCTACAAGCATGTAGTTCAATCTTAGTTTAAAATTTGGACTGTGTAGGACTTAATAAGTACTTGTTGAATCCATAGAGAGATCTCCTAGTTTGGAGAAAGAATGTGGTTGGCTCATGGCTCATCACTCCTCTTTTCTGTATTCAGCTCTCACATGTCACCCAGAGCGGCCACTGGCTCAAGGACATCTGTTTCCCAGAGATGGACTAGCCACTATGCCCTTTGATGTGGAGTGAGTACTTGCTATTGATGTGGAGTGAGTAGTTCACTCAGTCGCTCACTGTCCTCACCATGTATCAGTAGCTGGCCCACACTTGTGCAAGGAAACTTCTCTCCCCCTAGTACGGAGTGTCTCCCCTCCCCTATAGAATCTTTGCAGTCATTCTGCAAGAGAAATTCTTCTCCTTAGCCTTCATCTTACCTCTCTTCTCCCCCAAGAAAATCCTACCTCCATTCCCTCTCCTACACACATGTTCTTAACATGAACTTTTGCACACCTTTCATATCAGGGTAAACTTAAAAAAACAGTTCTGTGACTGGTGAGGAGTTAGGCCTTTCCTACCTGGACATTGCCCTGAGGAAATGCATAAAGCAATGGATCACGGTGTAATGAGAGCCAAAGGCTATGTTGCCTTGTAGCCTTATTTAGTGATTTCATACACTCTTCTCCCACTGAGTGCTAAGACCTTATACCTGGGACAGGTTCTGTTTATTTTTCCAGATATTTAAGGTTATGCAGTTGGGAGGAGGAGTGACTTCTTTAAGAAAAATAATAAAAATGACAAAAATTTAGGGATTAAAGTGGACATTTATTTAAAAGGGGAAAATAAATCAAAGCAAATGACACATCATTCAGTGACTAGAACAGTGTCTATACATAGCAGATGCTCAATAAATGCAGGGTGCCCACAAAAATATATATACACACTTTGAATAATGATTCCAATGGGTTATATCTGAAAAGAAAGAAACATTGGAATTAATTATTCAGAGTGTATATATACATTTTGGGGATACCCTATATTTGTTGAAAGAGAGAGAAAACTGTGAATAATAAACTATTGCAATTACATTACTATAAAAATTTTGACAGAAAAAAGCTGTCAGATATGCAAATGTTAACTGTGCACTCATTACCCTCTCCCTCTTGGGCCTTGGAAGTGGCTTTTGCTAGTCGGGGTAGGGTCTGGAACTTCCACTCACTAGACTCCTGGTCAACCCACCACTCCCTATCTCCAGCCAGCAAGATTCCAGAGACAACATTTACTGTATTGATTGCAATTTTCTAACATTAGAGATTGTAAAGTCATGTAAAGTAAGATTTTACAAACTTAAATATGTATGGATCTTGCATATTGGTAGGAAAGTAATCAAATGTTTATCCATGGGAATTGGGAGGACAATACTGAAGACGTGAATCCTCACATTGCGGACCAGGATATTTCTATCTGTACGTCTTTTCTTCCACATGTTAACACTCTGAGGGAGAAAGAGAGCAGCTCTAGCCCTTTGAATAAGTAGAGAAATCTCACCTCACACAATGGGATATTTCCCTTACCTTGTAATTTTAAATAAGTAGAGATTAGAAATCAAAGGCATATTATTAACAATGGAAATCCTTTCATATGTTCCCAATAATCTCATGTGAATGGGGCAAAATTATTACTGTGATACATGATTTCTCCACAGTCGTTCACATGAGTTTTTCGGTTAGTAAACTTGTCAATTATTTTAGTTACAAAAAGTATAATTCCTTTCAGAAAAGGAAATTTCTATAGCAGTGTTGTTGTAATGATTTATTCATTTTTTTCTTTCCCTCTTTCTTTCAAAAATATGTGTTGCACACAGGCTGTGGGCAGGCACTGTTCTAGGCAGTGACATTGCACTTGAGCTCATGGTGCCAAAATTCCACAGGGAGGAGACAGAAAACAAACAATTGAAATTAAATGTGTCCCACAGTGAGGACTCCTTAGAAAAACCAAACAGGAAGTGGGAGCAGGAATGGACCTGGGACAGGGAGAGGGTGCTGTTTTCTAGAAGGAGGTCTGGAAGGCCTTTCTGCTAGGGGAGGTTTGAGCAGAGTCCCCATGCACCATAGAGAGAAGGTGAAGCTGAGTGAGGGATACAGGGGTGACGTGTAGTTGGGAGCAGGGAATCAAGATATGGAGGGTCTCTCAGTTTCAGGAAACATTTGGATCTTAATCCACAGAAAATGAGCACCTAGTGGAGAGACTGGAATGGGGAAATGACGTGATCTGACTTAGGTCTTATAATGGGCTTTCTCAGCCTCAGCACTCTTGACATTCTGGGCCAGATAATTCCTTGTCGTCTGGGAGGGGACTGTTCTATACATTGTAGGGTGTTTTGTAGCATCCCTGCTGTCTACCCACTAGATGCCAGTAGTGTCCCCCTCCCCCAGTGTGACAACCAGACATTGCCAAATGTTGCTCAGAGGTGGGAGGGTGGGGAAGGGTGGGGTGGCAATATCACCTCCTATAGAAAACCACAGTTTCAAAGGATCACACCCACCCAAGCAGGATATTTTAGTTCTATAAAAACTAAAACAGGACAACTGATTTATTTTTTTTTGTATTCACATTTAGAGATTTGCTCAAACTCTCTCACTAGATTAAAATTTAACTTAAAATGTGCCTTCTGTGCTTGCTTGTATTTAATAGCCCTATCCTAATGTAAGGCCAAGACTATCTTTGAGTCAATCCCAATGTGATTTATTTCTCCCATACCTGTAAAAACAACACCAGGCAGGGGCCACAGAGAAATCCTGTGTATAGGCTAAGAGAAACCAGTATGGGTATTTGAATCAACCAATGTTACAACATACCTGACCGAAGGATGCCCTGAGTGACACAAACCACTGATTTCACAAGATGTAGAGATGGAGAAATGACTCAGACATACCTTAAATCATCATTCAGGATCTTACAGTTCTCACTTCTCTACTTGTTTGCTTAGATTCCTTGAGAATCTCAAATATTTCCTTTTGGTGTGACCGACTTTTCTTCACCCTCAAAACCCTGAAAGCCACTGCTTGGAGGCATGAACAAACTTGATGACTTTGTTTGCTCTGTATTATTCCTTTGAAAAGTCTCCATAAAATATGCATCTTGTGTGTGCACTTTTATAACCAAGGCTTTTTCAGATTTAATGCCCATGTCCTCTCGATTTGTCATTGTTATAATTTCCTCAGTGCTTACATACAGGGTAATGGGCATACTTTTGACCAGGGACATTGCAACCATTCATGCTCTAAACTGACACTTTACAACAAAATCAAATTATTGAGAATTTCTGCAATTTACCCACATTGTGACTGAATCGAGATATTAACAAGTTTGGGCACAGATGCTTTTATGTGTTTGAATCTAACTTGGAGTAGGGTGTTTGTGAGCTAAGGCTGACACAGAATTTACTATGCTAAGAATCCTCTAGTTAAAATTAATGAGTAAGGATAACCCCAGAGTGGGGACGCATATATTGATGTTGCAATTCGGGTTCAGTGGCTCAAGTACAACTTTTCAGATCTGAGTTCATTACTACTGAGAATGGGTGATAAAGCCACAGAAAGGAAGCTACCTTATCCTCTTACACCAGCACATGAAATAAGGAGGGAAGACTTTACATAAGGGGTCAGGCACAGGAATGAGTGTGGGTGGATGGTGGAGCCCTTCATGCCTTAGTCTGAATTCATCTGCAACCCTAACTAATTGTGAAATGTTTGCATGTAGATTAACCTCCACAAGCCTCAGTGACCTCATCTTGAAAATAGGTACGATAGTGACAGCTCTTCAGAATTGTTAGGAAAATAAGAGCTAAGTCAAGTATCACATCTAGCAGGGATTAGAACATAATAAACACTCAGGAGATGGTAATTATTGTAAAAGCAATGTGAATAATAATCATTAGGCTGGCCATTAATTCTTAGCTGACGTTAAGAAAGACATTCCCTTATTCCAATCCAGAGCCACCCTTGAGTAGACATATGCTTTTCATATAAGCATAGAAAGAAAACCTTAGTAGATAATGTAAGGGTCACAGTTTATTGTGACAAATTTAAAAACATTTATTGGCATCCTAGCTGGTTTGGCTCAATGGATGCAGCTTTGCCTGAGAACTGAAGGCTCCAGGGTTCGATTCAGGTCAAGGGCACATACCTTGAGGGCGTGAGGCAATCAATCCATGTGTCTCTCTCACATGGATGTTTCTCTCTCTGTCTCTCCCCCTCCCTTCCACTCTCTCTAAAAAAGTCAATGGAAAAATATCTTCGGGTGAGGATTAACAAAAAATAAATAAAAATTAAAAATAATTAAAAATAAGAACATCTATTGGCTACAATTTCACCTGCTGATCTGAAATGTGATAAGATTTTTTAAACTTTACTAGCAAAAGTGGAGGTCTTGACTATAATTTAAATATATCAGTTGTTGATGAGATAGAAATTAATTAAGAGGAAAGCTCGCATCAAATACTCATGCCGAGACACAGTGTCTCAGAGGGTTGAGTCTTGTAGCACCACACATAAGAGGACTGTCCCCATTTACCCAGGGAGGTTCTCCCTACTTCATACCCTTTTGTCGTAACCTCCCTCTGCACTGAGAACCAAAGCTAAACTCTGCCTGCCTGCCGTGGCCTCACCAGCCCTGGGTAATAGGCATGTCCTCCTTTCTCACCTACCCTTTGCTTCCACGTGCCCAGCTCCTTAGTACCTGGTTTCTTGGAAAAGGTGAGCTCTTTCGTGTTTGAGACCTTTAGACATGGGGGAGGTTGTCTATCAACACAGTTGCTTGTTTCCCTCCTTTTTCTCTGAGCCTCACTGCAACTTCCTAGGTATGTTTTCCTGATCCATGCTTTCTGAAAATGTTGGCTGCCTACCCTCACTTCCGAGTAAGTTTTCTACCCAGCTGGGATTTCACCACTTTTAATTATCTACTTGTTTCTTTGCTTGTTTGTCTATTGTCAAACTGGCCAGTAAGCTCCAAGCTGCCTATGATATTCATTATTGTGTCTCTGGCACTTGGAGGGAGGGTGTTGGGCACATGGTGGGCACTCAATAAACAACTGAATTAAAGAATGAAAAAAAAATTAGTCTTAAAGAGAAATAAAAGTTGGTGAATGTCTGTATCTTGAAACGACTTTAAAATAAAACTTGATTTACTAACTTTCCAAAGACTAAAAAGGAACAATGACCAAATAGAGTTGACCAAATTGAATAGATATTCTTTCAGTTACAGCCTTCTTGGCGATTGCTTATTGTCAAGAGCTGAGATCACCCAACCTCAAGGGCATCATTGTTCTTACGCACATTGGCTTGACCAAAGCCTTTTTAAGTATAAGGAGTCAGGAGCTGCAATGGTTCCATGGATCATTGAAATATAAAGGCTTCTCCTTGATTTTCAAAGACCTGTTCATTTTGCCTTCATTCTAACTGTCTAGCATTTTCTACTCTAAACCTTAGCATGCCTTCCTGTTTAGGCAGCCCAGATTCCTCCTTGTGCTGCACATTATTTACTGGTACATGAGTGGCCACTGCACTGTGGGTGATCTGAACAAGATCCTCACTGGAGGGTAAGGAAGTGGCAGGGTTGTTAGTGGAGAACACATTCCAGGCAAAGGGAATGCATAGACCAAAGCACTGAAATGCGAGTTGATATAGAGCAGTTGGGAAAATGCCCATCTGGGAAAATGGCCTGTAGTGCTATTGAGTATGAGTCTCAGGGGAAAGGGGAGAGGATGTCCAGGAGGAAGAGTTAGAAAGGTTCGAGCTAAGCTCTAGAGGGCTGCCTGGTTTGCCTTCTTCCTTCTTCTTTTCCTTCCTCTCTCTCTCCTTCTTATATCCCTCCTTATTGTCCCTATTTCCTTCCTTGGGATTTAAACAGCAATTCATTGAAATGACGTAGCCTAATTTGTCTTCTTGTCAAAAACAAAACCTGAACAATTGTTAGAATACATAGATTAAAGTTCTATTCTACCTCTTTCCACCTGCATGACTGTGAGTGACCTTAACTCCCTTTTCAGCAATACAGGGATAGCCTCTCTGCCTATTGAAGTCCTGGTTATGGGGATCATGGCTGATAAACTCTTCTTCCCCATGTAAAGTATAAAAAGCAAATTATGACTTTGAATAATTTGTTAGCCTAAAACTTCAGACAGGCCTAACTATAGACAGCCATAATCTACTGTGTACCAACAGACAAAGAGCAGAAAGAGCATGGATATCCTTGATGTCAAGCAATAATCTCCAAGTAAGTTGGAGTTTTTTTGAGGTCCCTGGGGAAGCAAGAGCCAGTCCCTATATGCCTGGCCAATCTGGGAGGAGAACCTGACTTTGGGGATGGGAGGGGTTGGGGAGAGCCGGTCTGACACCATGATGACAAATGTGCTTCATTTGTACATTCTCGTAGACCCTGACTAAGGATGATACTATCCTTATGTAAACATCAACCTCAGTTAGACATTGTTCCAAACCTTAGTGTTTGTTATATTTTACTTTATTATTAATACATAGTTTAAAAAAAATCCTTATTGGGCATTTTAGCCTAATTTGGACAATGATTTCTATGTTTGCATATCTGAGAGCATTCAACTTGAGACATACAATAACATGTAAGTAATTTTGTTAGGGTATAGAATAAAGAGGTAAGGATTTGAAGTTTAATATTCCTATGGATAATAACACATTTTACACTTATATTGAAAATATATTTCTTATTTTATTCCAAAGCTGTAAGATTGCTTCAGCTCTGCTCAGTTTAATAATTCAGAAACTGAATTCAAAGACATAATTATTGCCATACTTTTAGGAAATAGATTTCTCAAATGGTCAGCACTATAACAATAAGTGACATATGACATCAAAAGTTCCTTATAGACATGTTTGAAAATAACAAATTATCAAATTTATTTTCACCACTTAGTTTAACAATGTTTGTTAAATATGGTATAGCCATTGTGTTTAACAATGCTTTGGCAAAATTTGAAAAATATTTTGTAGGCCATAAATTTGAATAAGTATTGTTACTAAGTTATCATTTTAAATGTAATTAATGATTTGATAAGTTCATTATTCCATTTCAGTATTTTAATCAACATATTCAGTCTACTTTAACAGAAGAGAATAATCACGTCTAAAATTTATTTTAGGTTTTGAAACTAACATGAACCTGACTAGCCGAGATGATCCCGGTACATCAGAGATCGCACCAGAGACTCAAGATAGAAATGCAAATAACCATGGAATTCAATTATCTAATTCACTCTGTAGTGCTGTCGCTACTGAAAATGGCAATTCCATCTCAAATGGTAAGCACATCTTAAACTCAGTACTAAATAGATAAATTTTAAATTGTATCAACTCCAAATTTTAAATTGAAGAACAGATTTAAAACATAAAAATGAGGTAGGCTTAAAAACTGGAAAACAGTAGCTAAGTGGTTAAAGCATTAGCCAATGGATCAAATAGTTAAGGGTTTGATTACCGGTCAAAGGCATGTACCTAGGTTGCAGGTTGGATCCCTGGCCTCTGTAGGAGTGAGTGTCAGAGGCAACCAATCCATGTGTCACTCTTACATTGATGTTTCTCTCTCCCTCCCTCCTTGCCACTCTCTAAAAATCAATGGAAAAAAATATCCTCGGGTGAAGATTAACAATAATAAAAAAAAGGAAAATAGAATGTAAACTATGAAACATCTCTGTGGGGCATATTGATAACACATTATAGGATAAATCAAAGAACTAAAATCATTTTCAGTATTAAATGACTTTTCAGAAATATTTATGGAGAATTTGATCTATGAGAACCAGCATAAAATGAGACTTATACTGAGCAGAAGGAGTTAAATCACTCTTTTTCTTCTCATACCTACAAACTATGAAGGGAAAATAATATTGAAGGCATGGTAAACACCAAACTGGCTTTAAGTGTTTAATTGGATTATATGAATGTATCATTTGGAAATTGGCTTGACTGTATGTATCCAAAAGTTTCCTAATAGTAGCTTAAACAAATAACTTATTTCTCTCACACATAAAAGAGCCCCAGGGCTTCTAATAATGGTTAATGAAAAGATTCAGTCCAACCCATTTCTGAGAATATCCAAAAACATGTCAAATAGAAATGTTTAAATTTGTTTAATCTGATCCACTGCACTAGAAATCTAAGGCAGTGAAACACTGGAAGGGAATGAAAAAGTGAGTAAGAAATGCAATGGAAGCCAAGCAAAGAACCCCATATAGTCCAAGCTTTTCTCCAAGGGATGTTTGGGGCACTCACCTCGTGCAGAGAAGACTGGGCTGTGCTTCTGACTGCCTCCTGGGATCGAGGGGCCAGACTGAGTCTGGAGTCTGCCAGGGTCAGGGGGTGGGGCCTTGAAGTGTCCATCCTAAGGATCAATTGAATCAGAATCAGGAACCACATCACCTATGAATCATCTCAATCCAACCTCAAGGACTGATATGACCCACAGGTACCTGAGAGAAAACAGTTATATATATATGGCATCCTACACTTCAATTCAATACATAGTCAAAAAGTACCAGGCACAAAATAAGCTGAAAAATATTCTAAGCAGAAATAGCAGTCAATTGCAGTATATCCATGGCTGCTCAAAAGATCAGACTTCAAATGCACATTCTTTAAAATAAGTGTGTTTACTATGCCCAGGGAGATAAAAGATTGAGAATTTCAGCAGAAATGGGAAACAATAAAAACATGTCAAATGGAAATTCTGAAATTAAAAAATACAGTCATAAAATTAAGTATAATGGAGGATGAGTTTAAAGTTAATTAGACACAGTCATTTAAAAATAAAAACCTGGGGCAGTGAAAGATAACTCAGAAAATATGCAGAATGAGACACAAAGAAGCACAGAAGAAGAATGGAAATTCCAAGAAATGGTTTAGAGGCATAAAGGATACAGTCAGGGAGGAGGACGATTGGAATCCTAGGGAAAGAAGAGAAGGTACATGGGCAAGAGAAAAGATTTGGTGAGCAATGTTAGAGAATTCCCGATGCTGATGAAAGCATCAAGACACAGACTTGAGTTGGCAGTTCCCTAGGAAGTTTAACATACACTTTCTGTATGACCCACCAATCCCACTCCTGGGTATTTATTTACCCAATGGAAATGAAAACAGTGTCCACACAAACACCTGAATGCAAATGCTTGTGCCTGAAGTCATAATCCCTAACCCTGGAAATAAAGTTTTCTTTAACTGGCGCCTCGGTTGTATTAGCTACCTAATGCTGTGTAAAAATTCCACCCCCCCCTAACTTGGAGGCTACATACTACAACAAACAGCTATTATTGTCCAGTTTTTTGGGTGAGGAATCTGGATGTGGCTGAGCTGATTGCCTTTGGTACAAAGTCCCTTGTGAGATAGCTATCAGCTCTCAGCCAAAACTATAGTCAGCTTGACACTTGGTTGACAGATGGTCCATTTTCAAGGTTACTCACATGGGCCCTGGGGGGCCTCAGAAGATCCACTTCCCTGCTTACTTACATGGGCTTCTCCATAGGGTGGCCTCACAGCAGGGCAGGTGGCTTCCCCCAGAGCAAGCAATCCACAATAGCCAGAAAGAATACCCGTGAGGGAAGCCACTGTCTTTACACAGCCTATTCTTGGATGGGACATTGTTAGAAGAAAGTTATATATTCAGTCCACTAGGTAGGAGGCGACTATATGAGGTGTGAGTGCCTAGAGTGGACCCATTTGGGGCTATTTTTCAGGCTGACCAACTGGCAGCACAAGGGAAAACTCTGCAGTAAAAAACCATGAACTATTATACGTCACCAAATGGATGAATCTCAAACACATTGCACTAAGTGAAAAAAAGTTAGAATCTGAAGACTATAAGTGTGATTCCATTTATATGACATTTTGGAAAAGGCAACACTATTGGACAGAAAACATGAGTGGTTGCTAGAGGCTGGATATAGCACAAGGGAGCAGAGGACGGACTGCTGTCTTAGTCAGTTCTGGCTGCTGTGACAAAATGCCAAAGACAGGGTGACTAGTCAACAGCAGAAATGTATTGCTCACATTTCCAGAGGCTACACGTCCCAGATCAGGGTGCCAGCATAGTCAGGTTCTGGGGAGGGCTCTCTTTCAGGTTGCAGACTGCTGACTGCCCACTTCTATGTCTCCCAGGGCAGAGGGGCCCGGGAGCTCTCTGGGGACCCTTTTTTAAGGGCGCTAATCCCATTCATAAGAGCTCTGCCCTCATGACCTAGTGTCCTTCCAGAGGCCCCACCTTCCACCTGCCATCACCTTGGGGAGTAGGATTTCAACATGGGGGATACAGACATTCAGACCACAATGAACGACAGAGGGTATATGGTGCTATTGACAAACAGGAATGCATGTGTTCTCATAAATCCACAGATGTGTGCATCTAATAAGGGTGGCTCTTTCTCTCTGTAAATGTGATTTTGGTACAAATAGAAAAGAAAATATGCAAAACCTGAATAGAATAAATAGAAATAAAAATGCTCCTAGTCATATCGGTGGTAAAATAAAGACCAAGCCTGAGTCTTAAAAGAAAATATGCAAAACCTGAATAGAATAAATAGAAATAAAAATGCTCCTAGTCATATCGGTGGTAAAATAATGACCAAGCCTGAGTCTTAAAAGCAGCCAGCAGTTGAAAAGACAAAATACCTTCAAAGGAGTAACAAAGTCCAAAGACAATGAAAGGACATAGTTAACATGTCAAGTAAAATAACTGCCAATCCAGAATTTATAAGCAATAAAAAACTCATAAGAATGAAGGGGAGTTAGAATATTTGTGAAAAAAAATAAAAACTGAAGAATTAAACATGGGCAGACTCAAAATGTTCAGAGATTCAAAGAGGAATACAGAACAATTTTTAAAAGTCAGCGAGGTCAGGAGAGGGTAAAAGACAATATTTAATATTCTAAACCAATTTCAAAGGTAACCACTGAAAGAATAATAGTGGGGTATATAATTCCCAAACTAATAGAGTAAAATATAATAATAAAAAGTCAATTAATCAAAAGTATGGCCAAAGAAGGGAGGGGAGAGGGAAGTAAAATAGAAATATCTGAAAGGTTACACAAATAGAAAGGCCTTAGATGGTAGATAAGAAAGCATATATGAAAATAGTTAAACATAATTGAATCACATGAACTTTAAAAGACTCTCATCTTGTATAAGTTCACATTAAAAATAAATTGATTAAGATATTTTACAACCTAAGATTTCTAAAGAATATGTAAAACATAAGGATAATGAAATGTTAATGTAAAGGAATAGAAAATGAAAAGATTCACCATGAACATATTTTAAAACAATTGTCATCTATTTTGAAAATAAAAACTACATATCTGTTACACACACATACACACACATACCATTTTAACTAATGACAATAAAAATGTAACAGAATTTGTGGGGTGCTGCTAACCCCTTAATCAATGGAAATTTATAGCTTTATGCATATTATAGCAAAAGAACAAAGACTGGAACGCAGTGTTAAAAATGTCAACAAGTTAGAAACAAATATTAAATATCAAGAAAATGGAAGGAGCCCTAACCAGTTTTGCTCAGTGGATAGAGCATCAGCCTGTGGACTGAAGGGTCTCAGGTTTGATTCTCGTCAAGGGCATGTTCCAGAGTTGCAGGCTTGATCCTTGGCACCAGACTGGGCCTTGTGGGAGGCAACCAATCGATGTGTCTCTCTAACATCAATGCATCAATGTCTCTCTCTCTCTCTCTCTCTCTCTCTCTCTCTCTCTCTCTCTCTCTCTCTCTCTTTCTCTCTCCTCCTTCCCTCCCTCCCTCCTCCCCTCCTTCCCTCCTTTCTACTCTCTTAAAAAAAGGAAGGAAAGATGTAATAAAGATAAGGAAATAAGTTATTGAAATACAAAACAAGCAATAAAGCCGAAAGTTGGTTCTTTGAAAAAAATTTCTTTGAAACATGAATAAATTGATAATTCTCTTACAAAAGCAATAGAGAAATAAAGTGGACACAGTAGCCAATGCTAGGAATGACAAGGGGGATCTACCACAGATCTTGCAGAAATTAAAAAATAAGAAGAAAAAATTGTGAACATATTTATGCCAAAAACAATGTGTAAATTTGGATGAACAGATATATATCTCACAAAAGAACAATGCAACCAACAAAAATGGAGAAAAGTAATAGGAAAGCTACTTGCCACTTGTTGGCCTTCAGCTGAGAATAAGCCAGGTTCCAGAGGAGACTTGAAATATGCCTGGTCTCCTGACAGTTGCCTTGTTTGAATGTCACAGGTAAGTTGGTTGGTGCATCCCTAATGCTCTCACTGTGCTTCTAAGTTGAAAATAATTGTATGAGATTATTTCACACATTTTCTGCTTATTGCTTTATATCAGAATATTTTCAGATATAACTGGTAAGGTAGTAAAAAAAAAAAAGAAATAAGAAAGCTGAATAATAATGTAAGTATTAAATTAATTTGTAATTGAATACTTTTTTACAAAAACAAACAAACAAACAAACAAAAAACACCTCTAGGCCCAAATAGCTTTTCTGGTAAATTCTCCCAAAATTCTAAAGATGAAATAATGCCGGTGTTACACAAACTCTTCCAGAGGCTAGGAATAAGGAAAGATAAAGCGGAGATGGGGGCCCGGGGGGGGGGGGGGGGGGGGGGGAGGACCAACAACTCTTCCAGCTTTTGCAAATAGCTACTTAGTTTATGACAACTATGGCATTGAGGGACACAGAGGGAAGCATAATCAACTACTATCCACATGAGGAATAAATGAAAGGACTCCTACTCCACGCTGTTCACACAAAGTAATTCCTGGTGGTTTATAGAGCTAAATGTCAAATAGGAAATAAAATGTATCTAAGAAATACAGAAAAATATTGTTTTTACCTCAGAGGTGGGAAAAGAAAGAAGGGTTCCTTAAACAGAATACAAAATAGTGCTAACTTTAATGAAAAAATAATTATATATTCAGAGTTTACTTAAATTAAAAAAAAGATAAGTGAATAGAAAATTGAATTGGATATATGAATAAGCACTTAAATTCAAATTTTAATAGAGTTAAACATCACTAGTAATTAGAAAAATGCAAATTAAAACCACAATGTGGTACCTACTAGGCACCCTGTAGAATTAGAGAATCGACAGGCAAGGAGGAGGAGCTAAAAGATAACCACAAAGTCAGAACAGTGATTCATTTCGTATGCAGAAGAAAAGAGCCTACAGTGATTAGGTGAGAGAATGATGGGGGGTTCCGGGTAGCTGACAATGCATCTATTCCTTGACTTATGTGGTAGTTCCAGTTCCACAATTTCAAAATATTGGGGGGGGAGAGAATGAGAGAGGAAAGGAGATTTTAGGATGGATGGTAGATTCCTAGGGCTATGGAACTCCAAGGCCCGCAGAGATTCCAGCTTCACTATCCTATCTTTAGCTGCTCCCAAGGTCAGTGCTGGGGATGTGGTTTTTCAGCTGAGCAGACCCAATGATGTTCATTGTTGATTTATCAAAGAGGATATCAAAGAGAAAAGATAAGAATGGATATAGGATGAACATTGGCCAGGGCAACTGTACTGGTAATTATAATCACACTTTGGGAGTAGTCTGGTGGCAGGTAGTTGGTTGGGCAGATCTGTTCAAGCTTAGGTCTCTGGAGTAATGGGGGAATGGTCTGGTGGCTCAGGAAAATGAAAGATAATGAAAGATGTTTTTATGAGAGAGAGAGAGAGGGAGGGAGGGAGAGAGAGAGAAAGGGAGAGAGAGAGAGAGAGAGAGAGAGAGAGAGAGAGAGAGAGAGAGGGAGGGGGGGGGAGGGGAGGGGAGGGGAGGGGGGAGGAGTACAGAGGGATTACATATAATAATTATAAGTATTGGGTTCACAAGAAGAAGATTTTGGTTGCAATGTGAGGGAGTGGGATGAGGTGATGACACTGGTAAAATAAGGATTTTTAGACCAGTAATAAAAGCATCTAGAAAAAAGAACTGCAGTTTGACAAAAAATGATATAGGCTCCCAGGATCCCCAAATTTTGGCCTTGCTTAAATGGCATTTATAATTATATGCAGGTTATAAAAATTATACATGCTTTATGTGACAGTTTGGAAAATGCAGGAAAGAATAAAGAATACAAACTACCATCAGTTCTATTACCAAAAATACTTTAATTATTTGAGTAACGTTTGGGAATATGCCTAGTATTCCACTGTGTCAAATTTTATTTTTTCAACTGAACATATATGCATTTCTATATAATATATTTGATTTTTAAAATAATATTGTACACATAATTTTAATAATCTGCTTTCCCCTTAAGAATATCATGTAATTTATCTCTATGTCAACAAATATAGATCTGAATTGTTTACAGCTACCCATTAATGGTCCTGGATGCATAGCATTCCATCATATGGGATTATTATGATTTAAAATAACCAAGCCCTATTTGTTGGATATTAAAATTATACCCCAATTTTCCACCCTTAAAATAACACTGAGTGTTTATGATGTATTACTCAAGCTTGATTAAAATAGACATTTGGTAAAACTTTTTACGTTAATTTAGAATGCTCAGATTTATGTGTGTGTCTAGATAGAAATATTGAGATATAGTCTTTTAATAAATTACTTTCTGAAACCTCTGATGATATCCTTTTGTGAGGCAGTAAGTATAACAAATGTATGCACTTATATTCAAATTAAATTTCTTAAAGTAATAAAAATGGAATATGAATAACAGCAGTAGGCATCAAGTGTGTGACAGAATATTTCACAAAAGTTGTATATATCTAGTAAGAAGGTAAATAACACCATTTTACTTGCAATCTTATGGTATTTTAAGACTAGCCATTAAACAAAAAAAGGAGAAATTTAAAATATATTAAGTGATCAAGTCTGAATAAACAAATATTTTAGAAAGATGATAGTATACCCATTATTTTTGCCAAAGCTTCATTTCATAACATTCCCCCAGCTCACCTTAGATAATGAGTACCCTACCATAAAGAAAGAGAAAATGAAAACTTTATTTCACCAAAATATTTAATTTGTTCATGTTTTGATTGAAATGTAAAAGCTATGTTTCCGGAAATGGTACTAGCAAACTAAATACAAAAACAACAACAACAACAGAACCAACCCTGTGATTCTTACACGAAAAATCAAAATGAAACCAAAGGCCAATGGAATAAACAGCAACTGCTCTATACCAAAATGGAAATTTTTGTAGAATACATTCCTTGAAATTAATAATATAAAATTATGTCACCAGGAATATCAGGCTTCTAAACCTCAACATAGTATACTTTCAAACATTGGAACACAGACTCATATGTTGCTCCTTAATGCTTATAGGGTTAAGATTTTAAAATAAAGCCAGAAAACCACTTGAATATCTCGAGAATTATACATACAAAAGGAAAATTATTTCAAATGGCATTTTAAGTTTTCAAGGCCACTTGATATGTTTAAGTTGATCTTCTTTGTGAATACCATGAACTTATGGGTTCCTAAAGCCTTCCTATGATTATTAAAATCCCTGGCACAATGCCCTGGATACTTAGCCACTCAGTAAGCAGTTATCGATTAAAACAATGTTGCATATTACATATGAACCAGTAAGTCCTGCGCAGGGGCAGAATCAGAAAATGTCTCCTAGTTGGTAGGATAAAAATTAAACAGATATTACACATGTGAAACACATGATATATTCATGATCGTTATAGTCCTTAAAGTGGCTATTAGTACTGATTCATAATTCACAATGTGCTTTTTAAATAAAGGCACAAGATGGAAATAAATGTTTAAAATAACTTGAAGTCCTAATTGAATCAGAAGTAGTGTTAATTTTTTTCTAGGAAACGATTTCTCTCTTGAATGCCAGTATCTGCATGCTACCTCTGCTTCCCAGAAATAATTATCTGTTTGTTCATTTGCTGAAATATAGTTATGTGTGGGTAATTATAGCTATCACTTACTTTAATTGCCATCCTTTTACTGATGTGAACACAGACTTAGATCTTTTTTGTACACTTAATTATTCCCTGGACTTGTGGTTATTTATCATTATATTAGAGAACAGTTTTTAGTGTTAGAATGTTTTAGTTATATCAAACAAAATATTATGAATATAAAGATGTCTGTTTTGTGGGGAAATACAGATGTAAAAAAATCCCATCTAAGACATTTTATGCTCAGTATGATTTTCTTTTTTGCTGCTCAATGAATATATATTTTATGGCTGGACATCAAGAAAAATGGCAATTAAAGTATACAGTTAGCATCTTTGATTTTTACATTTATCATTCTGTGACGATTACAGCTTTTTATTTGCACTATGCTCACCCTCAGTGCACAACAAGAATTATCTGTGGTGATAAAGGGATTTCCACAGGGAAGGCCTGGGCCAGACTATTTGCAGGACCAGGGACTCCACATTCTTTGCATAGACTCTGGCACCATATTGAATTTAGCGCCTTTGTAGCAATAAATCACACTGACTAGGAGCATCAAGTACGGCTTTCATTAGCTATGCCTCAAGATAGATCCAGACCAAAGACAAAAGAGCCTCTGGTTGGAGCCTCTGAAATATATTCATATATACATTTTTTACAACATCGTTTTGTTTATGGGAATTTGTAGATTCTTTGGAACTCATACTGTTGTCTGACTCAAAGGCTTACTGCCAGCGGAAGCAAGCCTTCACTTGACAATCTGGAATATTGTGCAGTTATCTATTTTGAGCAACAGAGGTAGCTTTGAAAAGAAAGCAAGCTCCTCGGGCATTTAGTTAAAAATCTTTTGAAGTCATATAAAATATTTTTTAATTTTGATTTTATTTAATTAAATTTCCCCCACTGTGGTTGAGAAGCCAGGGTTGAAAATGGCTGGATTGAAATGCTGAAACTCAGTTTCCTTTTTCCTGTTAAAGAGTATACTCTTTGCCCATCATTGACTTCATGTTCTTAGAGTCATCCTTCACTCCCTATTTCTTGCCTCCTGCCAATACACTCTCAATACTCTTGCTGGGTGTGTGTACAAAGCCTGTAAAGGGTCGAGTGGAAGAACACGAGATTGGTATTGCCAGCTTTAGTTTCTTAGCAGGGTTGCATTCTTCCTCTTTGCCTGGACCCCAGTTCTGATGCTTCCTAACCCTGCGACCATGAGAAAATTGTTTAACTTCTCCAGTTCTCACTTTTCTCATTTGAAAAATGGGGCTAACCAATGGATTGCCTCATACAATTGTTATGAGTACTTAGTATGATGAGACTAGCACAAAGTTAGTGCCCAGTAAATATTACCTATACATGGCTATCATAAAAACTTAGATATTTTAGAGCTAGAAGATCCCTGAGAATTTACGCAAGAAAGATAAAAAATTTTATGTCTGAAATAGAGGAAGTGCAAAGCAGGATTTAATTTTTTCAAGAACATAAAGGCTATACTGCTAGAATCTTTGACTTATGATTCATTTACACATAGACCTACATTCACACATGTGTCCAAACAGCCATATCATTTTCATGGCCTATACTGGTATGCAGGGCAATGACAGATATTGCTGTTTGGAGCCTCTGGGATGAATGGAAGTCAGGATATGTAGATGGAGTTCAGGGGGAGGTTGTTTTATCCCTAGGTCGGAGGATTTAAACTAATACAAAGGGCAGAATGGCAGGAGGAAGTCTAGTGAAAGACAGATGCACATCAGTCAATCAAAGCATTTATAACCACCCATTGCATGCAGGCATTTTGCTATGCATGGGGAGTGATAGGAAATGTAAGCAACTCATGATGTGCTCTTTGTGAGCACATATGTAAAATGAAGAAAATACATAAAAGGTTGACAGTACATATCAAGAGAAATCACAAAATAGGACAGCCAGTGACAAGTGTCAAATGAATATGTAAATAATGGTTTTCTATTGCCTCCATATAGAAGAGGAGATTGTTAAGGCCTGGGATAGTAAGGGCATTTCATGGTGAAGGCTGGGATTTTCAAAATAAATAGTATTCAGACTAGAAAGACGGGAATACTTTTCATTGAAGAAAATTTACTACACCATGTCTTTTTGGCCAGGGAATGAATGGGTTGCTTTGAAAGAATAGGTACGTCAATAAGACAGGGGGAAAAAGTGTTAAGAATGTATAGGTCATTGAAGAGTGACTCTGAAAGGGTTGTTATTGTTTGGAGGGGGCACTGTCTGCTATTTTTGGAGAAATTTACTGGATGGTATTATTCAGAGTAAACAATGGAACAAAAACTTTAAGTTGAGAGTACCAATTTTGTGTTCTCCACTTGAGCCTTTGCAGCCTGTTCACACACAACAAGAGTTTTAGAGAATGTATTGGTATAAGAGAAAATAAAAAAGGAGTGAATGATGACTACATGAACTTGACACTAAAGATGGAGAATAGTGGACTCTTTAACAGAAAAAAAAGGAAGTTCTAAGTGGACACTAATTTTGTGGGTAGGATTTGGAGTTCAAGAGCTAAGAAGGACTTCTGGCTATAGATAATTGTTACGGAAACGATTATAGTTTTAGAGTTTAGGTGAGGATTCCAAGATGGAAAGATAGGAAAGGAAAATTTTGAAGGAAGCTTGAGAAATGGGGATGGTTGATAGCCTCTGAGGAAAATGTATAAAGATAAATGAGGGGGGAAAAAGAGTATTTGACCTCAAAGCCACACAGAGTGACAAACTTTGAGAAATATAGTGTGAGAAGGGCAAACATGCAGGTACAAAATAGGTGGTCGAAGAGATAGGAGAACACAGATGTCTAATTTCATAGAAACCAAGAGAGGAATTAAATCATAAATCAGGAAAGACATAAACAGAAAATTTAAATTCTATTTTTGTTGACTAAACAAACTTGGGTTCCTATGGAATGACAGGAAATTTGACTAGAAGATTCTAACTAGTAGAGCATATAAATTGCAGTGTCACAACCACCCTTTACAGTTTGTCCCAGTCTGAATCCACATCATAACTGGAAAGACTGTCCTAAAAGACATTCTCTCTGAGCATGTGCCCTGACCAAAAATTGAGCCATGACCTCCTGGTTCATAAGTCAATGCTCAACCTCTGAGCCATGCCGGCCAAGCATGTGTGGCTTTTTAAAGTGAAGGTTTCATATTGAGCAGACATGCTTAGCACTTTGAGGCAACTGTTGCTGCCATAGAAAGAATATGTTGAAGAAGGGGCATAGCACTGTTTAAACTGGAAAAGTATCATTTGAGAGCCGGGGCTGGGGAAAAGGTTGTAGCCTTGAGACAACCAGAGCAAGTTCTTTTTTTAAAAAAATTTATTTATTGATTAAGTTATTACATATGTGTCTTATCCCCACACTACCCCCCATCCTCCCCGCTCATGCCCTCACCCCCCTGTTATCTGTGTCCATTGGTTAGGCCTTTATGCTTGCATATAAGTCCTTTGGTTGATCTCTCTTCCTTACCCACACCCTCCCCTACCTTCCCTCTGAGGTTTGACGGTCTGATCGATGCTTCTCTGTCTCTGGATCTGTTTTTGTTCATCAGTTTATGTTGTTCATTATATTCCACAAATGAGTGAGATCATGTGATATTTATCTTTCTCTGACTGGCTTATTTCACTTAGCATAATGTTCTCCAGTTCCATCCATGCTGTTGCAAATGGTAAGAACTCCTTCTTTTTTACAGCAGCGTAGTATTCCATTGTGTAGATTAGTGCGAGCAATCATTCTGGGGTGGAAACCTACCTACCAATGGAAGTCAACAAGTCGGTGGCTCTAGGTTAACCGTAAATGCCCTCCCCCCCAACACTGACATTGCAACCCTGTGGGAACACACAGTTGAATTTTCTACCCCCAAGACTTTGGGGCTTTTCTAGAGCCTCATGCATTCTTAGATGCATGAGGAAATTCTCACAATGTCAGAATAAAACACACACACACACACACACACACACACACACACACACACAAAACTATCCTTATCAGTTAGGGACACATGCTCAAGAATTTACATATGAAATGATTTTGGAAAATTTTTAAATTTCTGGAAATATTTTCTAAAAAGATAATGAGTAGATGAAACAAGATTAAAATAATGAAAATTCCAAAGCTTGATGTTGAATAAGTGGAATTTCACTACATATTCTCCGTCCTTTTATGGGTTTGTGAATATTATGTAACAAAAAGTTTTGAAATATTTGCTATCTTGATAGGTAAAATGGGTAAGTTACTGTAGTCTTATATGCATTTCTTTGCACTTAATGAAAATGAGCAGGTTTATTATTTAGTGGTCATGTATATTCACTTAAATTTTCTATACAGATTCTTTGCCCATATTTAAAATCTGAGGATAAGGCCTTTATTTTGACTTGTAGGATGCTTTAAGAAAAATTAAGCCTTTTATTTAGTGTATTTGAATGTTCTATATTGTTCTTTAAAATTTGCATTTATTTTATATTTTTAACACATTTATTGTTAATGTTTAAATGAAAGCATTCATCCTTTTTTTTTTCCTTCATGGTTTGTGCCTTTGGTGTCATTTTTGGATAATTTGCCTTAAAGAAGTACTGCTTTCAATATTGCAGCAACATAAAATATTACCTTGGTTAAAAAGAAAAAGTCCTGCCCTCTGACCTCCTTTACATCTCAATAGTTCCCAACTATTACTTTACTTTATATAGTTCACACTCGCTTAGTATATTAGCCATGAGTTTCTCTGTGCTACAAGTGTCAAGGATTCCCTCCACTCCACAGGACTCTTCCTTATACCCTCCTCATTCCTCCTTTATCAGGAGGAGACCATTCACACCGAGTTCCCTGGCACCCTCCCTTCTCCCTCACTCACCCTCTGTCATCACCTGGCTCTTTGTTCCCACATATGCACCTTGCTCAAACTGAAACCATCGTCCCTGTCCAGTTAACCTGCCACAGGTTCTGAGGTCAAGGATTTCTTTAGTCAACAGGTAAGAAATGCCTTTTAACGTACAACTTTGGTAAAATGGTGTCACAGCCCCTCTGAGAAATCTGCAATTCTACCCATTACTGATAAAATACTATCAAATTTCTGTGAAATGTTATGTAACTTTAACATCTGACCTGCTCTACCTTCTAGCACATCCTCCAGGTTTCCTCCTCTGGCCATACTCTCATGTATGCTTTATTTATTTATTTATTATTTATTTATTTATTTATTTATTTATTTATTTATTTTTTGTTTGTTTGTTTGTTACACTTGACATTCAATATTATATGCAGTTCTTACAGACCGCTCCCCCAGATGTGGATCAGTCTTCTCCTATTTCATTGCCTCATCTCACTTGTTTTGCTCAATCCTCGCCATCCTAGAAGGCCAGATCTTTCGGTATCTCCACCATCACGTTTCCTCTAATCCTTTTAGTTAGAATTAATCCCTGCTTTCCCCAAGATTCTGCTCAGAGTCACCTGTACTCCTACTTACCTCTTAAGTCGTTCTGTTGTGTAGCCTGGCTAAGGGTCTTTCCTGTTAAACTTGAGCTCCTCAAGAGTAGAGGTGTTTCTTTATTCTTCATTGTATTTTCCAGTGCCTTATTCAGAGGCTGATCATAAATATGTCTTAACTTTATTTAATTGATACTATATAAAATGTTATGCTATGGGTTTGGCTTTGAGTGTGTATCCTCAATAAACAGAGTTTCTGCTTTGATTCATAGAGTAAACTTCTAACTTATAATTTAGTTTTGAAAAATGGATTACAATGTTCTTCTCCTGCCTTAGATTCTTAGTTTCAGTAAGACATCCAGTGAACCATGTTCTCTAAGTAGACATTTGACTTGCTTGTCAACCTACCTTTTGTGCCCTCACCTTTGACACCCTCCTTCACATGAGTCCCAAATCCTTTATTGTGCCCTGCTCCCTGGGCATGTTGCCAACTATCTGCTGATCTAGTTGCCTGAAATTTCAACTTGTGCTCTAACTTAGATTTCCATGCTCCTTCCCCCTATTTAGATTCCAGATCGCTCTAACACTGCTTTCCCATACCTGCTATCATGGTCTCTACTACAGTATTTCCCTAGTCAACTGGAGACATTGCTATTACTATATGGTGGGACCCAGTCTCCAGCAATGACCCCCCCATCAATAGGTGCCGGAAGCCGGTCCATCCTTGCTGTTTCAAAGGACCTGGCATATATGGCATACTGTTCTTAATATGTTTGCTCACCTTCTTGGCACTATGTGTTTTAACCAAGGTCTCCTCTCTGAGAAAGGTTGTTTCCCCAGGTAGGGATTTCCCCCTGAAGTTAGGGAGGGAATAAAACCCCTCAACTAAGTGCCAGGCGGGTAATTAATCACTTTAACTACGAACAATCATGCTTAAGCTACATAATCTTTACTCCCTGGAATGGAGATAAGAAACGCCCTAACCTTTGTAATAGAGATTGATAGGATTGAATCAACTGGTATAAATACAGATGTAACAAGACAGCAAGAGACAGAACTTAGAACACAGAACTTAGAAGACAGAACCAAGAAGACAGAACCTACACAGAACCTAGAGACAGAAGAACTTCGCTAGAGATAGAACATGGCAAAAGATCCTGGACTGAACCTGACTACAGAAATTGGCATGAGAACCTGACTAGAACCTGGTGACTGAACCTGGCTGGAGAACCTAGCGAGGGAACATGGCTACAGAACCTGGCTGGAGAACCTGGAGAACCTAGCAAGAGAACATGAACACAGAACCTGGCTGGAGATCCAAACCAGAACTTCGCTGGAGATCCAGACCAGAACTTGGCTGGAGATCCTGGCTAGAGATCCTGGATAGGCTGCTGATCAACTGAACACTGTCTTCGTGTCATTCCTTCTTCACCGACTCTGTCCACACCTTTGGGGACCCCTGGGCCTGCTGGGGTTGGACCCCAGCATATAGGTGTGTCAGTTTCCAGGTGCTGGCCCTAGTCTGTTCAGTCTCAATGAAGCTAACCTTTGCATTCAGAGTATTTGTATATAGAACGGGAAGATCAGTTGGGAAGTTTTGCTATGTGATGATAGGATTTTGTGGACTTCCCTGAGCAACTAACTCTCCTGAAATTGGAAAAAGTATGCCTTGAGTTTCTAATGATTTTAATGTGGGAATCATGTATATGTTTAATCAATTACACCTTACGACTAATTATGATTTCAGATAAGAGTAGCAATCACTTCAGAATTTGAAGTTCTTTGGGTTGAACTCATTCCATTGGGTAGTTACTTTTTTAATCTATTCATTTTCATTAATGAGTCACTTGTGATTATATTGATCCCTCTTTCAGGATGGTTCTCAGCCAGGGATGATTTTGCTTCCCTGGGATGTTTGGCAATTTCTGGGGACATTTTTGGTTGTCACACTGGGGAGGTACTACTGACATTTAGGTAGAGACCAGAGATGCTGCTAATATCCCATGATGCACAGGTCAGCACCACAGCAGAGAATTATATCACCCAAAGTGTCAGCAGTTATGCTTCTATAATAAAGTATAATTAATAAAATCCTTTGGTGCCTCATAGATACTTCTATATTACTTGGGGGGGGGGGAGTGTGTTGATTTTCTCAAATCCACCCTTCATTTTATATAGGTGGTTACAATTTGGTCTGTTATGGATGAGCAGCTACCCTGACCTTTTCCTCATAGAATTCCACCCAATCTCTTCCCTCCATTTGTATGTAAAAGAAACTATAGTCTATGGAATTCATCTGATACTTGGTTGTGTCTTATATATCTTCTAATCCCTTCTTTTCATCCCTGCTACCGCACAAATGAAATATAAACTCTGTCTCCTTTATCAACTCAAGGAACTCATCTACTTTCCACTGTCCATATACTTCTCTTTCCCCCATTGATGTTCTATCAAACAATTTTCAGTTCATAGAAAAGTTTCCCTTCTCCCCTCCAATACTTCTTTGCTGAATTTTGTTCACTTTTGTGCTCTGATAACATATTTCTTCATTATCATTGTATTTCTCTTGCTAGTATATGTTTTCTTGTATTAAATGGAAATGCAGCAATACTTTGTTTTTCTATATTTTCTTATAAAAATTTTATTATTCAATTAGTATTTAACTGATGATTATTTCAATCTATAAAATATAACAATTTTATTTTCTTACAGTAAGTACACAACTTATTTTATTCAGAGAAAGGACACACAACTTAACTATTTTGTGTTGACTTCCATAGGTTTACCTGAAGAAGAGGGATTCTCCAGGTTGTCTGTGAGTGGGACAGCGACCTCAACATTTCAGAGACATAGAGAGAGTCACACCACTCAGGTAATGACCCCCAGATATTCATAGATGCCATGATAACAAATTAAGTTATGACAGGAAATTCATTAAGTATGACCAGGAACGTATTTTTTTACTGGACTAGAGAGGGGAGCTACTCCCATCTCCATCCTAAGTTTCTCCAGCTCAACATTCTTCTTTCTCCTCTATCTCAGTTGACTTCAGTTTTCTGTGGGTTTGAAAAATAATAATGTGTCCCATATAAATAGAAAATGAATAAATGGTTTTAAAATGGAATATTGTAGATATAATTTATGTTATGGTATTTTAAAATTACTGTCAGGGAAAGATGATATTAAATGTACTGAATTATGTGAATAAGTTTTCCACATTTGACCTCAGCTAAAATAAGGGCCCTTTAAGTGATAAATACATGGAACTAAAATATATGAAGCACCTATGGTTTGCGGCATGCCATTATATCTCAGTTACTTCTTCCAGATTCCATGTAATCCAAATTCAATTAAAATATGACATGTGATCAGAGCCCAGTAAAATCAAAATGAGGTGGCAGTGTACAACATTGTGTTTCCGTGATTTCACATACATGCTTATGTGCTTGGACTTAGGAAGTTTACCAAAATCAAGGTTATCACTTCCAGAAAAAAAAATAACCACTAGTGTTTTTAGAAAGAAGAAGGATTTATATTATATAGTTTGGTGTTTTGATATGTTGAATTTTAAAATACTGTTTTCAGTAATTATCTTCAAAAAGATACCACTTTGCATTCGAGGTGGTGTACAAACAACAATAGACTTTATTATCAACATATTCAATGTGTAGCAGCAGAATTCTTATTTCGTATGAAGTTACTGTTACATCTTTTAGTATTGCAAATATCTGTGTAAAATTCTTTGAAAATCTCAGTCAAGTATCCAGATGTTTTCATGAAATCAGCTATCCGGCTAATGATCAGCTTGCATCTGAGTATTTGGCATAATGTAGGCAAGGCCTTATTATCAGATGAGACTTTTCTAAATAACACTGATGAGGTAGTGTGAAAAATCAATAATTTTAATCTTAAAAATAAATCTCACAGGAGGTAATCTGCTCAAATCATTTTCACTGAAATTGAAAGAAAATGCTAATTGGTTGCAACACTAGATTGTCCTAATCTCCTCTCTGTTCCTTAGAAATTCGCTTACTTTACCTTATAAGCGTTACAGATGCTTTATCTAAGGCAGTGGTTCTCAACCTTCCTAATGCCATGACCCTTTGATACAATTCCTCATGTTGTAGTGATCCCCAACCACAAAATTATTTTTGTTGCTACTTCATAACTGTAATTTTGCTACTGTTATGAATCGTCATGTAAATATCTGCAATGCAGGATGTATTTTCATTGTTACAAATTGAACATAATTAAAGCATAGTGATTAATCACAAAACAATATGTAATTATATATGTGTTTTCCGATGTTCTTAGGCGACCCCTGTGAAAGGGTCATTCGACCCCCAAAGGGGTGGCGAACCGCTGATCTAAGGTAATTCACAGAGGGCCCTGCTTGTTATGAACACTGGTTTGATTTTTATTACAGGGTTGACTCCTGTACATGAGAGCACAATGACACCCTTCCCAGGACTCCCACTACAATGTGGTGCATAGAGGAAAGGTTAATATTAAAAGAAGGTTCTTAACATAGGCATCTCTGAAACTTTTCCTCTGATCGTTCATGGACTTGCCCAAGAAGCAAAGAGAGATGGGAAAGGTCACCAGGAATAATTTCCCATTCCTAGTTTTCAATGGAGGCTTGTTTTCAAATGCAAATATGTCAGCCTCCAGTTATCTCATAATGCATTTTTTTCAAGGAAATGGAAAACCAGAGTCATTTTATTCCATGTAAAAGTATGGGTATTCTCATGGTAGGACACATTCCTCACTGTTGAAAAGCTATACAAGTTATATGAAACTATGCATTTAGTGGCCACACGTCTTTCAGCACAAATGCCTCTTGTGTCCCATTTATAGAGGAAATATGGACACATACAGGCATATTACACTTTAGATTTTCTACTAATGCAATTAAATAGGAATTCTATAAAGTCAGCTGGACTGATTGTACATATAGCAGCAAAATAAAATGTTGACTAAAATATTGAACCTTCCCTCTTTAAGGATGTCTATATTTTAATTAGCATCATCAGTGATTTTAATAAAATCTTTTTAAGGAGAATAAAACATATGGGCATTGTTGTAGGTAAAGAAAGCATGAAATAGATTTAGTAATTTGCCCAAGATTATAGGGAAGATTCAGAGTCTACAGTTTGAATGGATGTCAGCATCATAAGTCCTGTTTCTGAGAATGAACTTACAATAACCTACTAAAGGAATGCAGGAATAATTCAACTTTTTCATAAAATTTGAAGAATGTTTGGCTCAAGACAAAATCTAAGCAGCTGTAGTAGACATTGATGATTTGTTATTTTTAGCTGCCAGTCATAAATTTCTCACCTACCACCGTGAAATGTTAAGAGGGAGACTCCCTTTTTCTCTCTCCTTTGACAGCTAGACAAATATATGTGAGAAGGGCTCAGTCACTCTATCAACCATAGATTATGGAGTGAGAGACATATACTGGAAAGGACAGAATAGATGTCGCCATGGGGGTCACATCTGGCAGTGGTGGCTCCCTCCAGTGGCAGCAGATGTTGGTCAATGTATATCTATTGCCAGCCACTGCATCCAGCTTTGTCCAATTTGTGAGATCTTATTTTCTAACTTCATGTCATTCTTTTGCCTTCCAATAAATCTTTTAACTGTTAAGATGTTCAGAGTTAGTTTTCATTGCTTGCAAGTAAGAATTTTAACGGACACAAATTTGATACTCTTTTTTCATGGTACCGAATGTTAAAAATATAGTTTATGTTCATTTGCATCATGATTTTTATTAATTTTATTATTTTGCAAAATATCATGGATTTACATAAAAGTAGTAAAAAATAATTTTACTTAAAATATTTGAAAATAGTGCAAACTGAGACATTAGCTGTATTGTGAATGTGGCTGAGTTCATTTATGCTCCTTATATGGGTTTGGTAGGTCCATGCTGTGAACTGAGATAAAATACTCATGACCTTCCAAAACACTCAGCATGAATAAAACCAGCAGTGAATGTGTGACGTCATGGAATTCCACATGCTAGCCCTGGAGGTGGGCTTTGTGGCACATCCAGTACTCAAATTTAGAATTGCATAGGTCATAGAAGCCACTTAGATTGGTTTTAGAATGCAAAAACCAACTTTTGTAAAAACAATAATGATATTTACCTACTTGACATTTTATGAGATATAAAATCACTTTTAAAAAAATTTGGTGCCACTTGGCATGATGCAAGCCCTTAGAAATAATTCAGAGGCCGAAGACTCAGCAGTGAATGAAATACTGAGAACATCCTCCAACCCAGAATGACTTCTTAGCATTTTTTGCTGTGATTGCAATCCTCTGCTGACGCAAAAGGCCAGGTAACTTGACACAGGAAGCCCATGGATTATAAATAGCGCAAAAGCATGAGCAGCACAGGAGGGGTGTCCTGAAGACAGGAGGGTGCCAGACAGGGTTGGATAAAATAAATGTTTAGTGCTTGCCCTTGGCGTAAAATTGCTGGTTGCACATCTGGTTAGGGGTCCACACTTGACATTGAAAAATGAGATGTTTTCTTTTTCCATTTGAGCACAGCTTATTTGTATTTACATTCTCATTTTTACTTTACCAACTTTCACTGCATGCCATTTTCTTCCTCTCAGCTGTCTGCTCTCACAGTAATATCGTGTGGTTTATGATTTTTGATTTTCACTATGGGCATTTATCATATTTCTTGCCAAGCCTTTTTTATATTCGTTTGTTTTTCTAAAGAGCATAAAAAATTTTATTAATATCTGTCAGATTCAAATGTTCATTGTAAGAAATCATTGATGGTGTCTGTTAAAATAGTGGCAATTCAGCACCTGAAAGCTTAGTATATATTTCGCCCACTCCAGAAACAGCTGCCAATGAATGCCATAGCATAATCAATATGCCATTGATCCACATCAAGAAACAAATTATGTGGTTTGTTTTACTGAAAGATCAAAGAAACCTTTTTGTAATGTCACATATTAACAAAATGAACAGTTGCAGGGTACTAAATAAACCCAGTGGCTTCTTTCTATATTCATTTTATTTGTGACATAGACCTGCTTTGAAATATACTGTGGCATGGAAAAGAAAGTGTGTTACATAAAATAACTAAATCTAGACATTTACTTTAATCATTAAGGGATAGCTCTAAAGCCTATGGTAGGGAAAAAATAGGTAACCGTTTCAAAAGGAAATATCTATGTATTTCATCCAGAAGCTGCACACAGATGAAGATCTAGCATAGATGCTCTTTCACATAGCTGAGTTCCTAGGAACCAGTATGCACCACTCATGACTTCCATATTATGTGCAAGAGATGAAAGCAGTGAAATTAATTTGATGGTTTGAGATAAATGGCAGCCTTTCAACAGAAAAATGACATATCCTCTATAGATATATAAAAGTTAGAAGAAAAAAGACAACAAAACCAAATCCTATATTTTGCATTTTTCCTTCATAAAACTCAAACCATACATATGTCCTAAATGTATTCAAGTACATAGTTTTCCTAGTGAAGACACTGACTATTACCAATGAAGATAATTCAATTTTAAGAAATATTAAAAGAGTGAGAAATGAGAATTGGGATATGTTTTTAAAGAAAGGAAAGGTCTTTGAAATCTCTGCATGCTCACCTTCCAGATGAGAAACCTGCAATTAGCCAACACTATTGCATAAGGGAGCAAGTAACAATGCAACTGAGAAAATGTGGTTAAGTATAAATTCTGGTTAACTTAAGAATTTCAATATTAATTCAATATAATTTTTTAAATAAAAGAAACAAAAGACCTAGGTATGAATCCCATATGTGTTATTTAACATGTGAGTATAGAAAGTAGTAATTATTTTTCAGATTTATTAGAGAGAATATGCGTAACATGTCAAGCATGCTGCCTGCAATATAATAAATGCTGAAAAAGGGCTTGACATTATTATTACAGTGCTAGAGGCCCGTGTGGGGTCCTTTGGCCTGGCCTGCACCCTCTCGCAATCCAGGACCCCACCAGGGGATGTTGGATAGCCAGTTTCAACCTGATCCCTGCAGGCCCAATCCAGACAGGAGGGAGTTCAATCCTCCTGTGTGTTGAGCGTCTGTCCCCTGGTGGTCAGTGTGCATCATAGTGACTGGTCGACTGGTCCTTTGGTCAATTTTTTTCAAGGTTAATATTCTGAACATCAATTCTGACTCTAATAGAAAGATACTACCTAAATATGTAGGAGATTATATTGAATCAGCAGGACCCAACATTTATCTGGGATTTTGATAAAGTATATATGTCATGCATGTGATTTTCAAAAATACTTTGTTATGGAATACTAGAGGCCCGATGCACAAAATTCTTGTAGGGGGGCCCTCAGTCCAGCCCAGGGGTAGGCAAACTTTTTGACTTGAGGGCCACAATGGGTTCTTAAACTGGACCAGAGGGCCAGAACAAAAGCATGGATGGAGTGTTTGTGTGAACTAATATAAATTCAAAGTAAACATCATTACATAAAAGGGTACGGTCTTTTTTTTTTTTTTTAATTTTATTCATTTCAAACGGGCCGGATCCGGCCTGTGGGCCGTTGTTTGCCCACGGCTGGTCCAGCCTGTGCCCTCTTGCAATCTGAGATCCCTCACTCCTAACCGCCTGCCTGCTCGGTCCTAATGGTCCACCCGCGTGCTCCTTGACTCTTGGCTTGCCACTCCTTAGCACTGCCACTGCCCCTGTGCTCACCAGCCGGAAGTCCGGCTTTTGGCTGAGAGGTACTCCCACTGTGGGAACACACTGACCACCAGGGGGAAGCTTCTGCATGGAGCATCTGCCCCTGGTGGTCAGTGCACATCATAATGACTGGTCGTTCTGGTTGTTCCACTGTAATGGTTGCTGGGCTTTTATTACATAGACTAGAGGTCCAGTGCATGAAATTTGTGCACTGGGGGGGGGGGGGTTGTCCCTCAGCCCAGCCTGCACCCTCTCCAATCTGGGACCCTTCAGGGGATATCTGACTGCAGATATTGGACATCCCTCTCACAATCCAGGACTGCTGGCTCCTAACCACTCGCCTGCCTGCCTGCCTGATTGCCCCTAACCGCTTCTGCCTGCCTGCCTGATTGCCCCTAACCGCTTCTGCCTGCCAGCCTGATTGACACCTAACTGTTCCCCTGCCAGCCTGATCACCCCCAACTGCCCTACCCGGCTGGCCCGATTGCCTCCAACTGTCCTCCCCTGCAGGCCTGGTCCCCCCAACTGCCCTCTCTTGCTGGCCATCTTATGACAATGTGGGGGCGGCAATCCTGTGATGACATGGGGGCAGCCATCTTGTGATGACGTGGGGGTGTCCATCTTGTGACGATGTGGGGGTGGCCATGTTGTGATGACCTGGGGGCAGCCATCTTGTGATATGAGGGCATGAGGGTCAATTTGCATATTACCTCTTTATTATATAGAATTATAAACTTAGGAAAAAATGACAGTGACTAGTAAAACACTCAACTTCAATAAATCTTATCATTTTACCATATTTGCTTTGGCACCATATTTTAGAGAAATATATATCCAGGTCCTGATCTCATCCCTGCCTGCCACACCAAGTTGAATCACATCCTGAACATAATGTATAACTCTCCATTACACTTTTAAAGCATGTCATTTTTACCTCCAGTGATGTCCTAGGTTTAATTTTCTCTAGGACCCACTTGCTTATCTTTCTAGTGGTCCAGGGTTTCGGTAGAGCTCTCCTCCAACACCCTATTTCAACTGAATCTTTTTTCCCCCCTATCAGCTTTCTCCACTGTCCAACTTTCATATCCATACATAGCAATTGGCAACATGAGAGTGTGAATGACCTTAGCTTTGGTCTCCAATGACACATCTTTACTCTTGGAGATCTTTCCCAGTTCTTCCATTGCCATTCTTCCAAGTCTCAATCTTCTCTTGACCTTTTGGCTGCAGTCACCACTTGAATTGATGACTGAACCAAGGTAAGCAAAATATTTAACAATTTTAGTATCATTGTCTATGTTAAAGCTGTGTATTTCTTCTATAGTCATGATTTTTTTTTATCTTCGTGATGTTCAAATAGAGTCCTGCTTTCACACTTTTGTTTTTACTTTCATCAGAAGTCATTTCAAATCATTGCTACTTTCTGCCAATAAGATGGTGTCATCTGTATATCTTAAGTTATTGATATTTCTTCTACCAATTTTCACTTTTTCCCAAGTCTAGTCTTTTTTGAAATGCTATGTTCTGCATACAGATTGAAAAAATAGGGAGATAAAATGGATCCTTGTCTGATACCTTTGCCTATAGGAAACCATTCAGTCTTTTCATATCCTGTCCTGACAGTGGCTTCCTGACCATGCCTCAGAACAGTCCAGTGCTGACGCACCCCCACTTCTTTCAGAGCAATCCAAGCTTTTCATGACTCATGAAGTCAAAGGCTTTACTATAGTCTATGAAACATAGACCAACCTTCTGAAATTCTTTGGAGCACTCTAGTATCCAGCGAATATTCACAATTAGAATCCAGCTTAAACAACCTCTTTATTTGTGTGGGATATTAGAACTGGTGTTATAGTTACTGCACTCCTTGACATCTCCTTTCTTGAAAACTGGGATGTAAATGAGATGCATCCAGCCTGTAGCCCATTGTTTTGTTTCCATATTTGTCGACACTCTTGTTAAGATTTTGACAGACTCAGTCTCTGTGGCTTGAAATAAATATATTGATATCCCATCTGCCCCTGGTGATTCATTTCTTTCCAACACTTCCAGGACTGCTTTCCTTTCACTTTCTAGAATTGCAGGTTCTCCCTCCTAGTGATCTTCAAAGGTGTCTGTCATTCTTTTGTCTCTTCTGTATAGACCTTCAGGATTCTCTTTCCACCTTTCCTTTATTTTCTCCTGACTAAATAATGTGCTTCCTTCATTCAGCATTCCTATTCTAGGTTGAATTTCCCTATTATTTTCCTGAATCTTCTGGTAGGGATCTCTTGGTTGTTGTTCTTGTGTGTGTGCGTGCGTGTGTGTGTGTGTGTGTGTGTGTGTGTGTGTGTGTGTGTGTGGTGTTCTTTTTTATCTCCTTATATTGACTATGTAATAGTTCTTTTTTTATCTATCCAGGACAGTCATTGAAAAATTGTATTCAGGATTGAAACCCTACTTGAACTACCATTTACTTTTACCTCTCACTTGCCATTGACAATATTTAGTGTTTCATCCATCTTGATTTGTTCTTTCCTTTTTACATTTCATGTTGTCTTTTGGCATTCTTCCTTTTCTAGTTTCAGTCGACAGTTCTTCTAGTTTTTGTCACTTAAGTTTAACAGTGCAAATCTGTTTTAATGTGAACTTTAAATCCATCAGGTATGTTATCTTCGTTATATTTTGGCACTATAATTCCTTTGATGATGCTCTTCTTCAGCTTCACTCTCATATTTGATATTAACAATTCATGGTCAATACCACCATCTGATCCTGGTCTTGTTTGGGCAGAGAGAATACAGCTTCTCCATCTCCTGCTTCCAATCATATAGTCTATTTGATTCCTGTATTGGCTTTCTGGAGATGCCCATGTATATAGTCATCTGGTTGTTTGAAGATGGACAATCTCCTGCTTGTCCAAATTTTCCATTGACATTTGATTCTGCTTTATTTCCTATGTTTGCATTCTAATCACCTATAGTTATCAGCATATCTTGTTTAGGTGTACAATCAATTTCTTCTTGGATACTTGTGTGAAAGCTTTCAATTTCGTCTTCTTCGGCCTCTGTAATTGGAGCAGACTTGAATGATAGTTACGTTAATAGGTTTTTCTAGAAGTCTGCTTGATATTGTTCAGTCAGACCTTGTGCTATACCCCCTAACTGTGCTACATCTTGCCTCTGTATTAAAGCTATTCTTTTTATTCTGAGTTTGTCATTCCAGAGTAAGGACTTTATAGTTGACTGACTGGAAATGTCCAACTTTAGTCCATTTCAGTTTGCTACCACCAAGCACTGCAATTGTTAGATGTCCCATTTCTTGCCTTTAATTTTCAGTGTACTTGGTTCATGCTTCTTGTGTTCCACGTTCTGATTGTATGTGTTGTGCAGCATCACTCTTTCCTTTTGCCTTCATGCACATCAGGCACTAAATGTCCTTCTGGCTTAGGTCTAGTTGCATCATTGGCAACCATTCTATTCATATTTGTTCTCTGCTCTTCCCTGATAACTATTTGAGTGCTGTCTGACCTGGGAGTCTCATCTTTCAGCATGATCTCATATTTCATTTTGGACTCTCTCATTATAGGGTATTCAAGGTAAAGCAGAAAATAAACAGAATAAGAGAAGAAAATGAAGCTATGGTTTACCATTGACTTCTGCCAAAGTATGTACATCCAAACCACATGTGCTTGAGTCTGTGGTGCTGCAATCACCAAACTCCTATTAAAAGTAATTTGTTCCATTTAACCTGCATTATTGACTTTTACTCTATAGTTGTCACATATCATATATCTCTATACTTTATAGTTGTCACATATATTACATCTACATACATTGAATATATTCTCCCAGGCAATGTTAAAACTTTGCTCTCAACAGTGATGCATGTTTTAGACAACTTTAATGGAGAAAAATAATCTTTTTTGTTACCCCATGACTTACAATTTCTATGGCTCTTCTTCATTCCTGGAGTTTTAAGTGTCCTTCCATTGTCATTCACTTCACCCCAAAGAACCTCCTTTAGCATTTTATTTGCCGCAGGTCAAGAAATTCTCTTCATTTTTAAAAAATCTGAACATGTCTTATTTGCTTTAAGACTGTTTTTATTCCCTCCACAATTCACTTGCTTTTGTTTACTTTTCTGAATCATCACATTGATGTTTATGTATTTTTTTCTAAATGTTTAGTTATAATCAGTGAGGGAAATAGGCTTTAGTGGGCTTGCTTCATCTTGGCCATGCTTATATATTTATCACACATAAATTTATAATGTTATTATGTGAAATCAATTGGTCTTTATCTTTATGGGTTGTGCTTTTCTTGTTCTATTCAAGAATATCTTTCTTATGAAAAAGAAAAAAAAAAAACCTCTCTTACCCTGCTGCTATAAATATATATTTTTACATATATTTTTAAGATTAGGTTTGATTTTTTTATAGTTAGAACTTTAAGCTACTTGGCATTCGTTTTTGATGTAGTGAAAATTAATAATTTAATTTTATAGTTTTCTATGCTGATAACAATTTTCCACACTTTATACAACAAAGGACCATGCTGCTGACTTTCTCCTACTTCTGAGTACATTGCCAGAAATGGACTGTTCTCCACATTTATCATTGGCTTTCCAGATGCTTCTTTAACATTACTTTCCTCTTGATGCCCTTCCTTGAGCACCCCTTCCAAGCAACATAGGTAGCTGCCTCTGTAAATTGGTTCTTGTGACTCTATAATACAAGTCTCTTTTATACAACTTATTTTGTTGTATTATAATCATGTATGTAGATCCTGATAGACTTCTGAACATAGAGAGAACACATTGAATGCATCTTAATCATTTCTGTATTCCAAACACAATGTCCTTAATAAATTGCCAGCTCTATGTAATTATCAACCAGTAGCAGCCTCAGGAGGATTAATAGAAAGCAGACTGATAGAATATTCTTAAATTCATCAAATACTATAATACATGCCCATGTTAAAAATGTACCAGTAGACTTGGTAAATAGGGTCACAGGCAGTTGCCTCATTGATTAGAGGATATTAATGTCACATTTTATATGGTAATTAGGTTCTAAAGTTGGCATGTAATGTGAGAGTCACAATAAAAATGACTGACTTTGGAAAATCCCTTATATTGCTCATAAAGAATGACATACATGGTTTTAATATATATAACTCTATTTATATTCATACTAGAGGCCCGGTGCATGAAATTCATGCACTTGGGTGGGGGGTTGTCCCTCAGCCTGGCCTGTGCCCTCTCACAGTCTGGGAGCCCTAGGATGATGTCCAACTCTGGGGAGTGGGCCTAAGCTGGCAGTCAGACATCCTTAGTGCTGCCACAGAGGCAGGAGAGGCTCCTGCCACCACTTCTCTGCTCGCCAGCCATGAGCCTGGCTTCTGGCTGAGTGGTGCTCCCCCTGTGGGAGCGCCCTGACCACCAGGGGGCAGTTCCAGCATTGAGCATCTGCCCCCTGGTGGTCAGTACATGTCATAGAGACCAGTCGTTTTTTGCTGTTTGGTCAATTTGCATATTAGCCTTTTATTATATAGGATATATATGGATTTATGCATAGTGCATAAAACAAAATAAAGTACATAATATACATATTTTGAATTCTAAGAAAGTGGATTACATAAAATTGAATTTTTGGAAGTTCATTTATTCAGTCATTCAAACAATACTTATTGAGGATCTACTTGTGCCAGGCAAGTAGAAGCCATAGAGTTACATATTATCAAAAGGTCAGTAGTAGCCTAACACTACATTACAATGCCTATATTATTCATCTCACTATATCACATCATGTAGGCATTTCATATCATCACAAGAAGATGGGTGAGTACAGTGCAATAAGGTACTTTGAGAGAGAGAAGAGAGGCAACATTCACATTACTTTTATTACAGTAATAGAGGTCCAATGCATAAAAATTCATGCAAGAGTATGCCCTCCTTCCCCTGGCTGCTGGCATCGGCTTCCCTCCGGTGCCCGGGACCCGGGCTGCTTCCCTCCTCTGGCTGCCCTCCAGCACCCAGGATCTGGGTTGCTTCCCTCCTCCAACCACCTGCAGGTACCCAGGACCCGGGCTGGCTTCTCTCAGGCTGCCTGCTGGCACCTGGGACCCATCTGGCTTCCCTCCAGTCCCAGCTTCATCAGGAAGGACATCTAGAAGACGTCCAGTCTAATTAGCATATTGCCCTTTTATTATTATAGATATTGTTATAATAAGTATATTTTATTTACACTATTAATTATTAATCTTTTACTGTACATAGTTTATAAATCAAATGTTATTAAAAGTATATATGGGCTAAGCCAGTTTGACTAAATGGTTAGAGCATCAGATCTCAGACTGAAGGGTTATGTGTTCGATTCCGGTCAAGGGCATGTACTTCGGTGGCAGGCTCAATCTCCCCTGGTCAGGGTGAGTGTGGGAGACAACCAATTGATGTGTTTTTCTCACATCCATGTTCCTCTCTGTCTGTCTCTCCCCCTCCTTTTCACTCTGAAAAATCAATGGAAAAAATATCCTCAGGTGAGGATTAACAACAACAACAAAAACCCACACACACAAAAATATATACTTATATGGTTCAGTACTATCTGCAGTTTCAGGCACCCACTAGAGATCTTGGAATGTATCCACCATGGGTAATGAAGGGACTACCGTTAAATTATTTTTTTAAAAAGCAAAACAGGATAAGCAAAAATAGGTGTGAAAAGGGTGGTATGGAGGATGATTGGGTTGAGTTGTAATTTTAAGACAGGTTGTGAACAAAAGCCTCATTGAGCAAAATTTAAGTAAGGAATTCAAGGAGGGAGTTGATATGAGAGAAGAGCATTTCAGGTAGAAAAACAGCAAAGGCTCCGAGACAGAAGCATATCTGAATTGCAAGATGGCCAGTATGGCTGGAGTGAAGTAACTCTATAAGATGTTTAAATGAATTACCATTAATTGTAAAATGTTAATTCTAGAAAAGGGGTACTTTGAAATTATAAACTACAGCAATAGGCTAAATATAAAATCAGCAACAGGCTAAATATAAAATATCAATTATGAATGTACTAGATGCTTGATGCATGAAATTCATGCAAGAGTAGGCTTTCCTTCCCCCAGCTACTGGCACCAACTTCCATCTGGCACCCAGGACCTGGGCTTCCCTCGCAGCCCTGCCTTCGTCTGGAACAGTGGTTCTTAACCTTCCTAATGCCGTGACCCTTTAATACAGTTCCTCATGTTGTGGTGACCCCCAACCATAAAATTATTTTCGTTGCTACTTCATAACTATAATTTTGCTACTGTTATGAATCGTAATGTAAATATCTGATATGCAAGATGTATTTTCATTGTTACAAATTGAACATAATTAAAGCATAATGATTAATCACAAAAACAATATGTAATTATATATGTGTTTTCCGATGGTCTTAGGCGACCCCTGTGAAAGGGTCGTTCGACTCCCAAAGGGGTCACGACCCACAGGTTGAGAACCATTGGTCTGGAAGGACGGAAGGACATCCGGTCTAATTAGCATATGATGCTTTTATTATTTTAGATTGTATTATCTTTCTTCAAAAATCATTTACCATTTTTGGTAACTTTAGTCTGCTTAGAGTATAAGTAACGGGTAAGTATTTGCCTTTTCTGTAAGTGGAAAACGTAAGACAATTAGCTGTATTATTGCTCAAGGTAACAGAAATGGAAGACATACAACTGGACCCCGATTTCCTGACTTCTTAAATATAGTATCTTGTTCCACTGTGCTGAAACAAAATTAGCTAATGTTGGTTAAAGAATTTACTTTTTACTTTAGTAGGCCTTGTAGACCTGATTTCTATGATTATGCTGTTATTTGAAACTGTCATTTTGTGTTTCTGACCCCATCAGAATAGATTCTGAAAAAGATAAACTGACATTGCAAAGACGTGTCATGAAAGTCAGTGACATTTAAAGCATAGAATTTTTAGCCCAAGTGGATTTAAATTAATTTTATATGCTTGCAGGTGATTTTTATTTTCTATTTTTAGAACAAAGTTTTGCTTTAATATATTTACTTTCATATGTTGCTTACTTTGGCAAAATCTTCTCTTTTCCTTCCTAATCCTTCCTGAATTCTGTTTTGCTTTCCCTATTTTTTCTAGCATATGTACCTGTAATCATGACTGCCTTATAGTTAGACTATATTTCCCAGCCTCCTTTGTGGTTAGGAATAGTCATGTGAATGAGATCTAGCCAATGGAATGGAAGCCATAGTGATGTTAGCCACTTTGTAGCTTGACCCATACAAACCTCCCTTTGCCTATGACTTTTCCATGTCCCTTCCCATCCAAATCTGGATACAGAATACTCCAAGGCCCAAGAAGATGCAAAGTACATCATAATCAGAAACAATCATTTTGTCCTTACTGTGAGTAATATATTTCTTTTGTGTCAGCCACTGGGATTTGTGGTCTGCCTGTTATACCATCTTCAGTAACCATCACCCTTCATCATTTATTTGGCTTAATATTTTACATGTTGCTGCTGGACATTATTATTTATGGTACTCAACTAAGCCCAGCCTCCATTATTAGCAAACTTTATTCCTTCACTAGCAAAAGTTGTACATGTTTATATCTTCTGATGATAGAACTATTGGAATATTGCTTATCACACAATTTTAGACAAAATATAATGATCAGTGGTGCTCCCACCAAGTTAACTCTTTTTTTCTTTTGTTAATCCTTACCTGAAGATTATTTTTCCCCATTGCTTTTTTAGAGAGAGTGGAAGGGAGGGAAGGAGAGGGGAGAGAGACAGAGAGAAACATCTGTGAGAAACACACATCAACTGGTTGCCTCTCACAGGACCCCCTGACTGGGGACAGGGAGTGAACCCATAACCCAAGTATGTTCCTTGACTGGGATCGAACCCATGACCATTTGGTGTGCAGGCCGACACTCTAACCATTGAGCACACTGACCAGAGCAAAGCTTGTAACTCTTAATAACAGGTCTTTCAGAAATTTCTCAGAATCAATGAACATAGTTTTCCTCAGGGACAGTTAGTCCCCTATAACAAGTTAGCTGCCCCAAGAAATATTTTAGTATTTTTAGTAACTTTTTGGTGCATTTAATAATTATGAAGAATTGCCTCTCTTACCTCTAATTCTCCGGTGGGTGACTAATTGGTAACTAAATTTTGGAGAAAGATTAAAGGCTGATGACGGAGAAGATGCTTTCCCCCATGTGATAAATTCCATGGCCAGGGAAGTTGCTAAACTATGCCCCTTTCCTAATTATAGCTATTTTTAAAAAATCTATTTGGAATGGGTTAATAGTTTTTAATACCCAATTTCATAAAATGGTTGTCTTCATTTTTATTTAATTATAATTACTAGCATAACATACAGATTGTGGTTGTTTCCAGAAAAACTATCCTAAGAAATTAATAACTTAACCAGTAAACCGCTACAAAAGAACACAAATTAAACTGCTACAAAACAACACGAACAAGTAGGGGAAAGACTTACTCAGAGCTCCATTGCTAGTTCAAGGCCAACTCTCAAGTCCCACCCACACTTCAGGGTGCTTTTCTCTCTCTTGTGTATTTTGTAATTGTAAATGCAGACATCAACAAAAGTATGAATACCATTCCTTGTACCATTCAACCCAAATGTCCTTTCTTCTTTTTGTGTCCTACTCATCCTTTTAATCCAGAAAATTTCCACAGCCCAATAACAATTTATTGACCATATTGTCTTGAAATGAGTACCTATGAACCAGAGGTCACAGTTTGATTCTAGGTCAGGACACATGCCCAGGTTTCGGGCTCGATTCCCAGTAGGGGATGTTTAGGAGATGGCTGATTGATGATTCTCTTTCATCATTGATGTTTCTGTCTCTCTCTCCCTCTACCATCCTCTCTCTAAAATTAATTAAAAAAAAATTTTTTAAAAAGATACATTTAAGTGTCTATGAAATGAGCTTAATAAAAATTAACCTGCTTATTTCACATAGTTATAAAAATCTATTAGAATAATAACATGTGAACATGATTCAAAAGACAAAACAATGTCATGAAATGACTTTTAGAGCTGGGCCTTGGGCACTTCAGAGGATTCTATGTTTAGGCATCCGAACTGAAACTATGGTAGAGAAGATAACAGATTGGACTGACATAAGAGTTTATGTGAGAATGGATGATGATGAAGCTGGAATAATTATTGTGGGCAGAAATATAGGACTTTATGTAACATGCTAAGGTATGTGGATTTGATTGTTTAGGCTAGTGCAAGGCAACAGTATTGAAGATTTTTGAATAAGCAAATTATATCAACAGATTTATTCTTTGGAGAGATAAAATTTAGTAGATTAATTTTCCTCAATAATACCTTCTGGTATTTTAAGTGAGTCTTATATCCCAAGAAAAAATATTTTCAAAGGAATTACAATACTCATACTTTCTGTTTCCAATATAATAGATTTATGTTTTTCCATATAGTTCCTCGATTTGAACACCATTACTATACTATGTCATTACTATAAGCATACTTTAAATATATGTTATAAATATTTGCTACAATCTACTAGTCACTTATACTGCCATGTTTTTTAAATGAACTGAGGTAAGCAACCAGAGCTCATACAAAATCCATATCCTAAAATGTCACAAATTAATTATGTCACATGATGTGCAGTACAATTTTAAATTTCTATTTTATGACTTTCCATTAATAGAAACATGCATTCACTCATCAGAGTCCATTTTTATTCACAGCTATGAACTTAAAATCAGCTGAAAAACGCAAATAAATGTCCATGTAAATGATACTAAATCTGTTCTAATATTACTTCTTATAATAGTAAAGAACAGCAGTTAATTTTTAAAATAAATCAAAGTGTACAGATAAGGTAAAAAATTAAAATCTTGTCTTCCCATCCTCACTGCTGGTTGTTCAGTTATAGCTGTTCCCCATAGAATTTGTAGCACGCCTTTTACAGAATATTTCCCCCCTTTGTTTAACCCTTAAGAAACAAAAGGAAACAAAAGAGCGAGAATGAAGTTAATTGAGCTGCTGTATAAATGCCTATTTCTAAATTTGGAAGGGTCAACTATCTTTTACCTAAACCAGAGATGCTGCTGTTGTTACCAGAGGGAAGCATGCCTCATCTCCCCTTATAGCTAGTGGGAGTGAGTTTCCTAGGGCACCACTGGCCTTCCCTTTGCTCCTTTCCTGTTATTAATAATTCGTTAATTATAACTGTATCATTTTCACTTTCAAATTTTTTTCTTGTTATTTTATTTTTAGATGCATAGAAATATACAACCATTTAATCAAATAGTTTTTTGAATCACATTTTATTTGATACCACATTTTAGAATGTATTTGGATAAACTTTGGTTTTACAAACTGTGATTTTTGAGTTTCATTTTTTAAGATTTTTCTTCCAACACCTTGTTAGCATGAAGTGGAAATGGGATTTGCATTTGAAACACTAATATTCACTATTCAGTCAAGAAGCTTCCTTCTTTTAATTTCCATAAATGTCAGTAAATGCCTCTTTTCACCTCTGGGTGAATAGTCAATAGAAAAATCAATTCTGTGACAAATGAACAGCAACATGATTTTACATATGAATTATTTAACAAAGGCTATTTTTGTCCTAGAAGGGAAAGACTTCAGGTAAAAATCAGCAAGTTATTAATTTTCATTTATTAATATTATTCATAGAAATGCATATCCACGGGAAGTGAAGAAAATTTATATCTCCTTTTTAATTAGTTCATCTCATAAAACTCTATTAATGACAATAGAATGCCATTAGTAAATAGATATGTAAGTAATAAACTTCATTAAGCCTTTAAATTATATTGTGTGTTCCTCTAGGTTGTAAGAGATTTAGTGGTTTTTAACCTCTGGAAGTAAGTGAACTCATTAAAAATGTCCCACCTTAGATATAAAATTTGCATGAACTCAATTTTTACCAAACTCTTCACCAAACTCTTCATATCTAATTGGTATATTCTGGACATTAGAAGACACAAATACTTCACAAATCCAGTTGGAAAAATGGAAACCACATTCACTTCTTGAACTGCTAAATATTAAATCAACAAAATTTTCTCAATAACAAAATAAACGCATTGTTTTAACCCTCATACTGAGTTGTTGAGGTAGTAATTTTCGGTGTAGTAAGTAGCACTGTTTCTAAGGATTACTGTTTCAATGAAAGAACATTCTTGTTAAAAACCTGCTGAAAGTCAGAGATTTTATTTGAGGATGAGTATCCTAGCCCATAGCGGATCATTTCTGTATCTGTTCACATGTGCTGGGAGCTTGCAATGGGGTGTTAAGAGGCATACCTATTTATTGAAGGTCGATGGTTTCGCTCCCTTTTGTAATCCATCCTTAAGAATAGAAAGGAAAATGTGCAGTTATAGGTACAACAAAAGCCCCATTTCAGGTGGTGTAAACTAATGGGGTGTAAGTTAAAAATACTGACCCCCCCCCCTTACATGCAGCCCACATGGGAGGGGCATGAATAATACTCTCTGGCCTCTGTGGAGTGGGTCCCTTTGTCAGTTTCTTTAAGGCGTCAGGTTGTCCCAGCTCCCTGTAAACTGCGACTCGGTGCTTTCTCATACTGAGTCACGAACCCTGCAGCTTTCAGATCTCTTTCAAATGTCAAATTAAAAATCAGAGTAATGTATAATATATTATTAAATTCTCTATCAAAAGATTTTATTTTCAAAAACTTTTAAGTTGACAGCCTGTGCCATTTTCTAGAAGCCTGGGTTTTGTGCCTGTTATAGAATAATACCATTTTTTACCCATGCTATCCAAAAATAATAATTTTGGGGCATAAGATGCCTTAGTCCTTTCAGGTTGCTATAACAAAACACCTCAGACTGGCTGCTTGTATCCTATAGAAATGTATTCCTCACAGTTCTGGAGGCTGGAAGTCGGAGATCATAGAGCTAGCATGGCCAGGGAAGAGCTATCTTACAGGTATCAGAGTTATCACTCTGTCCTCACGTGGCTGAAGGGACAAGGGAGCTCTGTGCATTCCCTTTTATAAGGGCACTAATCTTACTCATGAGTGCTCCACCCTCATGACCTAATCACCTTCAAGAAGCCCCACTTCCAAATATCATCACATTAGACTTTAGGATTCCAACATGTGAATTTGGGGGTCTCAAACATTCACACCATAGCATACGATAAGCTTATTTGAATACTTAAGGCATTGCATTCTTTGACCACCATGAAGTCCATGGTAGCTGTTCCATTCCCTTCAGTGATCCCACTCACTAGTCATTCAAACCCATCTAGGCATGTCTGGATCCCCCCCCCACACACACCCTATGGGATTTCAGAGCTGCAGAGTCTTTTTAATAAGTTCCTAGGGATTTATATTGTTTGAAAGGGCACGATATAAACTTTATCTCAAATATGAGATTTGTCCAGGGTCAGTCTGGTCTTACTTCAAGGCACTTTCTTCCTTCCCCTCCCTTGGTCTCGATGGAGGTGAGGTGCTCCATTGCTCCTAAGTTTAAAAAAAAAAAATGAAACCACAAGTCTAATATAGAGGCATACCTCAGAGATATTGTGGGTTTGTTTTTAGACCATCACAACAAAGCAAATACAGTCATCATTAAAATATGGCAATAAAGCAAGTCACACAAATTTTTTGGCTTCCCAATGCCTATAAGTTATGTTTATAGTATACTTTAGGATATTAAGAGTGTGATTACATTATGCCTAAAAAACAATGTGCATACCTTAATTTGAAAAGACTTTATTGCTGAAAAGTACTAACCATAATTTGAGGCTATAGACAAATTGTCATCTTGATGCAGGGTTGCTACAAACGTTCACTTTATAAAAGACACAATATCAGTGGCGGGCAATAAAAAGAGGTATGCCTGTATTGTGGTAACATCTGTTCCTTCTCTCAAACATGCATTCAGGCATTCACACGTTAATTCCTTTTAAACCCTCCATGTAAGTGAACTGGATGCATTGTGCTGTGTAGAGATTGATTTACTCATTTTGGACTCTAGGACACCCATAGTCTTATCAAACAGTAACTAATTCTACTCACAGGGAATTCTGCTCACATTGATCAGCATTTTTCTCACTTTGATAATATATATGATCCTTTTTAATTGGAAAAAAATTGTCCTTGATTCTTAACATTTCTTAAATTACTTTATTGTAATGTTAAGATGTTACATAAAATCTCTTTATTCTTTTAGCTCTCATTACAGCTGTAAAAACCAAAGCACATTTAAAAATTCAGTAGAACAGAAACCTACAAAAGCAAAAATATTAAAATTTCTACATTTTATATTAGGTATGATTCTGTTTAGCTGACATGAAATTACTGTTGAAATATGAAGATGGTACTGACGCAGATTCCATGAACTTCAGGACCCTTTTGCCATCTTGTGCAGTTGGTTTTACCCAAGTCTCTGTCCCTTTTTTTTTCTATTTGAATTGCTGTGCAACCGACACTGTCAGATCATTTAGCTTTGTCTTAGAGAAGGATGCCTACTTGCATATTAAATATATCACTCTTCTTAACCTGCAAGAATACAAATAATATTACTTATGTCAATCTGCTTGTAAATAAAACACCAAGTCAGAAAATAAAATCTCACAGACTGCCAGCTTAAAAAGTAGGGATTCAAATGATTTAAAGTACAATTACATAACTTTTTAAAAATATTATAAAAATCAAAATGCAAAAATCTTAGATTGTCCCAAGAACTTAAGAACCCCTGAAAATATGTATCAAACCCAAATTTCAAAAACATTTAACAGTTACTTAAATTATTCACTAAAATCTGTGTATACCCTTTTTACTTTTCTCCTAAAATTCAAAAACCTCTAGACCAGTGGTTGTCAACCTGTGGGTCACGACCCCTTTGGGGGTCGAACGACCCTTTCACAGGGGTCATCTAAGACCATCGGAAAACACATATATAATTACATATTGTTTTTGTGATTAATCACTATGCTTTAATTATGTTCAATTTGTAACAATGAAAATACATCCTACATATCAGATATTTACATTAAGATTCATAACAGTAGCAAAATTACAGTTATGAAGTAGCAATGAAAATAATTTTATGGTTGAGGGTCACCACAACATGAGGAACTGAATTAAAGGGTCGCGGCATTAGGAAGGTTGAGAACCACTGCTCTAGACCTTTCATCATTTTTTCCTGAATAACTTTCTTTAGTTAAAATCAAATATAAATCATAGTTATGTTATAAACCCAGTGTATTGCTCAGTGTTTTGAGAGCTTCATGTTAATAACATGTCAACATAAATATGTTATATTTATTTATTTATCAAATATGTTTTATTGATTTCAGAGAGAGAAAGGGAGAGGGAGAGAGATAGAAACATCAATCAATGATGAGAGAGAATCATTGATCAGCTGCCTCCTGCTTTCCCCCTACTAGGGATCGAGCCCACGACCCAGGCATGTATCCTGACTGGGAATCGAACTGTGAGCCTCTCGTTCATGGGGTCAGCACTCAACCACTGAACCACACCAGCTGGAGAAGACTATGTTATATTTATATAGGAACCTAAATTGCGAGAGGTGGATACATTTAACAGTGTCTGACTGAGTCATTAGGATAACTATAATTCAGAATGTTTAGAAATTTTCTCAACTCAAACAGCTAACAATGACAAAGTCATAATAGCCCACATTTTATAGAGCTCGCACTTTTAAGTAGCTCATGTAACACTTACTCTTCCTTTTGTCCTTTTGAGGTAGATTGTTATTATTGTGACCCCAGTTTACAGATGTGGAAGCTGATAGACTTCTGCAAGGTTACACAACTATCAGGTGGCACATTTAGGATTCCAGTCCAGGTCCTCTGACTCAGAAGTCCAGGTTGTCAACTATACTGTCTGTTCAACCAACCTCAACATCTTCATAGGTTGTAATTTCCTGTTAAAAAATGAAGTCCAATGTCTATATCAAGTCTTGTAGAAATACCTCTCCCTGCCTGTTTCCCCCCATTTCCATATAATTGACCATCTCATTTTTCAAAATTTAGTTCAAAAGTTACCACCTCTCTGCCCTGGTCGGTGTGGCTCTGTTGGTTGGTACATCATCCCATCCACCAAAGGTGGTGGGTTAGATTTCCGGTTAGGGCATCTCTCTCTCTCTCTCTCTCTCTCTCTCTCTCTCTCTCTCTCTCTCTCTCTTTCTCTCTCTCTGAAATTAAAAAAAAAAAAGTTATCACCTCTCTGAAGTCTCTATAGACCTTCGTCCATAGAGTTTGCTTGCCCAGAGAAGTTCTTCCTTCTCTCTAAAATGATATAAAGAAAAAATAAGAAAGGTTAAAAAAACAAAACAAAAAAACCTCCCTCTTTTTTACTCACTCCGTCTCTATTCCATGGGCAGCACATTAAGACACTTGTGTGAGTTGCTTTTATACAAACTTCCTTTAAAAGCAGGCCATCTCATACCCAAAGGTTCAGATGTGTGTAACACTTTAGTTCTTAGTTATAACACTTGCCTTCTGCTTCTGAAAGGTGGTTTGTGTACAGACACTATTATATAAAACATGCCAGAAAATAAATAAGTGGGGTGGAAATCTATCTTTTAAAACAGTGGAAAACAAGATTTAAGTTAAAATACACCAATACGGTATCCTTATCCTACAAACAAATCCACATAAATGAGACCTGGGGGAAGCCAGCTGACTCTGAGCCCACATTGCAAGCAGCATCCCTAACCCCAGAGTTATTTCTTCTCTTTCAGAAAATGTTTCCCTTTCAATATCAATAACAAAATTATTGTTAAAAAATCATTATCGCCTTTTTAATGATAATATTTTTGTGAAATATCAAATAATAGTAAGGGAGGCTGTGAGGGTGCTTGTTATTAGCAATGGGTTGTGAAATTTAAAGAATAGAGAAACATGATTTAGATGTTTTACAGTGCTGAATAATATTATAAATACTTTTTGTTGCTTATAACTTGACCACCATTTAAGTAATATTCATAGCTGTATTTGATATTCTAAAATATGAAAGCTCTTAACTGTGACAACTATCATTCTTATACCTCACAATCTAATAAATTTAGTGAATCTAACCAAGGCAGATTAAACACCATTGGTCAAAGGACACTGTCCTCATCTTCTGATCTTCTGTATATTGTCTCATACATCATGATTTCAAAATGCCTTCTGAACTTCAGTATTGATAGTAATGATCTATCAGATATTCTTACACGGAATTTTAAGTTTCATTTAAAAAATAACCTGTGAAGATTCTGTTTTGTTTTGTAATTGAAGATCAATAATGTTAATATTTTAGCATCTCCTTTATGCCATTCTGGCAACTATCTTTATATACCTATTAAATTTTACTCAATACCTATTAATCTCCATAATAGAAAATAAAGTTCCATGGGCTCTCTCAATAAAAGGGTTTATACTGAGCACTAGTTGATTATTGCAAATATCAGTCAAATTTGTGCTTATCAGGGAAGCCTAGAGAGCTCTGTTATTGACTCAAAGATGGCATTCTTCTTTGCTCACTACATTATTCAAGACATCAATACCTTCGTTAAGAAAGTGCTTTGTCATGGTGTGTGTGTATGAGTTTCACCTTTTATAATATACTTGGGAATTCAGATTTTTAAAATAAATACTGAGAAGCTTTGAAAGGGTAGAGAGCAATTTTTTTTTTTTTTTTTTTTTTTAGTGAAGCAATGACTTAGGGGACTTAGAACATTGTATGTCAGAATCTCTCCCACCAAGCCTAGTTCAGATCAGCGGTCACTCTCAGCAGATTGGGGTAGCCTCTATGGAGTGACTCAGTCTGCAAATCTGTTCCTATCATGAAGGTCTTCGCAGAGGGTCACACCTCGTATATGTTTTTGGTCACTATGAAAAGCTACTGGCAAGAGTCTAGGATTGAGAAGAAATATAAAATGGGTATATTTTATGCTTGCTTGGTATCAGGACAGTTGTATGTTCACATTAGTATGAAGATAAAGCCAGCACATGCCATCAGGCCACAGAAGAGCAATGCCAATGACTAGGTGGAGATCTGGATTCTGTTTGTCTAGTTTTTCTGCTTTACTGTTTTGTTAGGAGTTGATTCCATTTTTTAGTCTTTTTTGTACCTTCCTTGGTTTCTTTTAGATTAATTGAATATTTATTTCACTTATTTATTATATGTTCTTACTATGTTCTTGTTGTAGTTTCACCAGAGAATAAAACATGCACCTTACGTATTGCATTTTAACAGATTTTATTACTCATACTATTTTCCTAATACTTCTAGAACTTTAGAGCCTCTACTCCATGGAACCCCTCCTGGTTTTAGTAGTTATTGGTGGCATCCATTCTTGTTTTACATATAATTTTAAGTCCATAAGACATTGCAAACATGTAATTTATATCCACCTATGCATTTAATCCCACTGTTCTTCCTTCTCTCTAAAATTTCAATTTTTTCCACGTGGTATCATTTTCTCTCACCTTCAAAACAACACACACATGCATAAGACTGTTGATGCCAAGTTACCTCATCTTTGTTTGTCCAAAAATATTTTCATTTCATTTTCATTTTTGAAATCAGAATTCTAGGTTAAATTACTTTCTTTCAGAACTTTAACCTCTGATTTGTTGTTGTCTGTCTTCCAATGTTACTGTTTAGCAGTCAGCTTCCGCTCTCACTGTCATTCCTTTGAAAATAATGTGTCTTTTCATCTGGATTTTTAAAGTTTACTCTTTCTTTTGTCTTTGGTCTTTGGCATTTTTAATATGATATGCTTTGCATTTTCTTATTGTTGGTGATGCTGTGTGTGTTCATCTTTTGTGTGGTTTACTGAGCTGATTAAAAATGTGAATTGATTCTATTAATGAGCTTTGGAAACATCTCTTTGACAATTGCTTGGCCACATTCTTTGTATCTCATCTATTTCAGATACTCCTTTATGCTTATGTTCATTCTGCTATTTCTTACATTTGCCTTTTTTCCCCTCAGTTCTCTTAAATATTTAATCATAGGTATTTTAGTTTTTATCTGCTAATTCTAAATCTGGAACATCAGTGAATCTGTTTTATCTTTTGAATTTTGGTAAATTTCCTTATCTCTTCAACATGTATAGTAATTTCTGATTGCATGGTAAGCATTGTGTGTAAATAATAGATTCCATAGATGATGTTTTCTACACAAAAGTTTATCACCATCCTTTGTTAGGAAGAAAAGGCAAGGGTGATCACATCAATCCAATCACAAATTCAGTGGTGTTGGAGAACCAGTCTACCTCTTATTGTCCTCTGATCCTCAGCTTGCACCTTCCTGTGCTTAAACTGAGAACTTAACAGGCCCCTTAGCACTGAAACATTACAGTAGCTCTAGCTCTGTAGTTGAGAGCTCAAGTCTCCAGCCATGTGCCCCACTCAGTCTTAAAGCCCAAAAGTCTTTAAGATGAGACTAGTCAGGTGCTTGAGGCTATCATCTCCCTGTTAAATTTCTGCTTCTGAAAGCATTTCTGTCGTTGTAAGACATTTCACTCTACTTCTTACACAAGGTTTTGGCCCAAGCCACCACTTATTCATACATTTGAAGAACTTAACAAATGACCCTTTGAGAAAATGCCCATGCATTTGAGGATTCTCAAGTTTTAATTGGTCTCTCTAGTTCCATGCACCTGCAAAATATTGTTTATAATCTCTTTCTTCTATAATGGACTCTCTAGACCTCAGAAGAACATAATTGGCAAATGTCCTTGAAAGTAACAAAAAAGAAGTTAGTAATTGTTTACTCAGAAAGATTTGCTCCATCCAGAACTGTGGTTTCTCTAGTTCACAGTTTTGCTAGAGCTTTGTGATGTTTTAAAAACATAATTTTTGTAATTCATTCCCTTTTTTATCATTTTACCATGGGGTGATAACCTTCCATGGCCTACAATATTCAATGCAGAAGAAGTTCCTTGTTTTTTTTTTCCTAAATATTGTAGATCAACATGAAGTTCTATTACTTTAAAAAGATGGTTTTCAAGGAAATTTGGGGGAAATAACCAACTTAGATGGTAGAGGTACCCTTCCATCAATTAAATATTCTCTCATAAAATTAACCCAGTAATAGCATTTTTCAGAGATGGCTGTTATATAAGGAAAGTGTGCCAAGGAATGAATATATATATATATATTAATAAAAGCAAAACATGCAAATTGACTGCACCTCTGCTACGCCCAAGCCACGCCCACTAGCCAATCAGAGTGACTATATGCAAATTAACCCAACCAAGATGGCAGCCGGCAGCCATGGAGCTGGAGCAAGCAGGAGACTTGGTTGCCCCAGCGATGGAGGAAGCCAAGCTTCCTGCCTGCCCTGCTCAGCTGTGGCCTCAGCTCAAGGCAACAAAGTTTCAATTATAGAAGATAAATAAATCCCAGATACCTGCTTCCAGCCAGCCTCCACTGGCAGCTTGGGTGGCTGGGGGCTGTGGCCAGCCTGCAAGCAGCCATCAGCCCCTCACCCAGGATGGCTACACCCTCATGGGGTGAGGATCCCCACTAGGGGGCTTGGCCAGCCTGCAAACAGCCATCAGCCCCTCACGCAGACTGGCCAGGCACCCCAGAAGGACCTGCCACCCTGAATGGGGTGTGGCCAGCCTGAAAACGGCCCTCAGCCCCTCACCTAGGCTGGCCAGGCACCCCAGCAGGACCCCCACCCTGATCCAGGACACCCTTCAGGACAAACCAGCCAGCCCCTACCTGTGCACCAGGTCTCTATCCTATATAATAAAAGGGTAATATGCAAATTAACCCTAACAGCAGAACAACTGGGAATGACTGGTCACTATGACACACACTGACCACCAGGGGGCAGATGCTCAATGCAGGAGCTGCCCCCTGGTGGTCAGTGCATTCCCACAGGGGGAGTTCTGCTCAGCCACAGGCCAGGCTACAGCTACCAGTACAGCGGTGGTGGTGGGAGCCTCTGCCACCTCCTCAGCAGCACTAAGGATGTCTGACTGCCAGCTTAGGCCCAATCCCCTGGGGAGCGGGCCTAAGCCAGCAGGTGGTCATCCCCCAAGGGGTCCCAGACTCTGCGAGAGGGCATTGGCCAGGCTGAGGGACCCCCCTCCAGTGCACAAATTTTTGTGCGCCAGGCCTCTAGTGCATATATATATATATATATATATATATATATATATATATATATTCATTGAATATATACAGTGAATGAGACTGAAGCTAAATGTAATCAACACAGAATACACTGATGGAAAAATAGAGGCACTAGAGTATATTAATGGAGGAAACATACAGATTTTACTCAAGTGCCATTTAGAAAAAGACAAGAAAAGGAAGGTGATATAGAGACCCTGGTCTTTAGCGTGCTGGATAACAGTTGTTAAGTAAGTGACAATCACTGTAGAGTAATCATTAAGAAGGTAGATTCTGGAGCCAGCCTGCCTGGTCCCATAATTTTCCAAGTGACTTTGGAAAAATTACTTAACCTCTCTGTGCCTCAGTTTTCTCATCACAAAATGCTTTGTAGAGTCCTTAGGAGGACTGCATGAGTTAACACTTATAAGGTGCTTAGAAAAGTACCTGGCACATATTTAGCACTTTAAGGTGTTATTAAATAAATGGGGTTTTTTTGCACACCCTCCGGCCCCCTTCCTTGGCTCACTTCCCTAACAGCAGAGGCAATCTGGCTTTCATGAGTCTTCCCAGCAGGAGAATGTCTCCTTTCCCAGTCATTCTGGTGCAGTACTGGACGCTAGAGAGAAATACCCTTTAAAGTGGGGCATGCTGTTTCAGCAGCTTCCTTTCTATTGATGCCTGGAGGTTGCTTCAGGACCTGGACAATCACAGTCCTGTCTTCCACACTTAGGAGGTTTTTTTGTTTTGTTTTTTTCTGCTTGTTTTTAAAGTCAATTTGGGGGAACTCCTTTTGCTAAAGCCCAGCTCCTGAAATCTAGTTATGCACACTAGATATGGGTTTGACCCCCTGGCTTCTGTGTTTTAGCAGCGTGTCTCAATGTTCTGCCCATCAGCTTGATTCTGGGCTTTAAAATCTTTCTCCTGGGCGAACAATAGGCTGGGGCAGCCAGGTGGAGGAGCTGGTTTTAGAATTGTCCTGGAACAAGGACCGTCTGTGCTTCTTTCAAGTGCCTGTTGTCACAGGAGAGGAAACCATCTGTATCCTGCTTTGTTGTATCCTCTTTTGTCTTGATGAAGAGGATGGAGGTGGCACTGGCACAAAGTAGCCAGTTGGAGGTGGGATGAGCCATCTCATTTCCTCTAAATGCTCCCAGTGTTCCCATCCTCATGGATTGTTTATGACTAGAGTCTCATTCTGTTAAACCAGCGTACTCACTTTAGAATTGACAGGAAAAACAAAACAAAACAAAAAAACCTGTTTCTGCAATATCTAGCTGTTATGGATTACTGGCTGCTGGCAGAAGAGGGGCCCGTGGCAGTCCACGTAGCGTGGTTGTCCTGAAGTGCCCCAGCTCAGGGGAAAGCTTGGCCTCCAGGGCATCTCTCTTCAGATGCCCGAAGGAAACGAGGGGAAGTAGCTGCCACAACTGCACATTTTGGTATGGGTTTGACCTCCTGGCTTCTATGACCTCCTAACCTCTTCTGCAAAGGCCCCTAAAATTCCCACCTCTGCGGCCTCAAGGTCTGAGAGAGCACACAGCTGGTAGTTTAGGTCATAGCTTGAATTCACTGCCACAAAATAGCGCCTGCATGACACACCAGTGGGGTTGCAGATGTTCTCAAGCATGACTACCTGCCTCCACTGAGCTTGTTTGATATTTTAGTGGCTGTCCCTCACCACACCTAACTGTTGGAACCAGTTTCTACATTAGTGTGATCCTCTCTTAACATTGACCATGAATGGGCCCTCTTGAGTAAGAGGTGTCACATTACCTTAAAAGATATTGACTAATAACTGTGCATAGACTGAGTGGATTCTAGAATGAGGCGAACCTAGAGAAATCCAAGAACATCAGACAGAATTATAATTGTAATAAGTTAAATGAAGAGAAAGTACAAGGTGCTATAAGAATCCTATATAATAAAAGGCTAATATGCAGATCAACCAAAAGACAGAACAACTGGTCGCTATGATGCTCACTGACCACCAGAGGGCAGATGCTCAATACAGGAGTTGCCCCCTTGTGGTCAGTGCTCTCCTACAGGGGGAGCACTGCTCAGCCAGAAGCAGGGCTCACAGCTGGCGAATGCAGCAGTGGTCGCAGGAGCCTCCCCCGCCTCCACAACAGTGCTAAGGACCCCTCAGGGTATGTCCACCTGACAGCGGGGAGTGGCCTAAGCAGGCAGGCAGACATCCCCCAAGGGGTTCGTGACTGTGAGAGGGTGCAGACAGGGCTGAGGAACCACTGCCCGGCCCCCCAATGCATGAATGTCGTGCACCGGGCCTCTAGTGTAAGTAATAATAGAGTGCAAACAGACATTTAAGTCTTTCTTGTATCGCTTGTCAACCAGTGCACCTATCCTCAGTGTTCCACTGATTTTTCCCCCCCATTCTTCTGAATTCAGCGGCTCACAGCCAACCCAGTTGGATGCTATTTGCTGAGTGCTGGGGGTTTTATAGGGAATGAATGATGCCTCTTTTGACCCTGGTCCAGTCCTGTGACAACCAGGTGTTGCTATTATATATCTCGCTCATTCTCAATACATATTTGGTGTTACTCTCCCCCCTTTTTCCTCCCACAGGTTATCCATCAGCTGAGGCTCTCAGAGAATGAAAGTGTGGCCCTGCAGGAGCTCCTGGACTGGAGGCGAAAGCTCTGTGAGGAAGGAGAAGACTGGCAGCAGATTCTGCAGCACTCTGAGCCCAGAGTGCCTCCTCCACCTCCATGCAAAAAGCCCACACTCCTGAAGAAGCCTGCAGGGGCCCCCTGCAGCAAGCTGCCTTCCCAGTTCTGGGACACTACCATGTGATGTGATCCAGCTCACAGCATAAAACTGCCCAGTGATTCCAGGCAGCACCCACAGAAGGCTGCCTCTGATACTGCTGGGTGCTCTCTCCACGAATTTACACAGAAAAGCACAGAACACGGAAGTTAAATACCTGAGATTCCGTGTATGTGTGTGTGTGTGTGACTGTGACTGTGTATGTGTGTGTGTGACTGTGTGTGTGTGTGTGTGTGCGTGTGTTTTCTTACCCATTCCATGGGGATACACTCCAATTTCCAGGCTCCATGGTGATAGGGCCATGCTACTTCCATGTAGCAAGTGAAAGGCCATAAAAAGATATGGATGAGGTGAGAGAGGAAAGAGGGGTGGAGGAGAGGAGGGATTCATGCACACTATACACTTGTTCTTATATAGTCTGACTACATGTTTCTCGTACTCCAATTGTTTTAATACAATATACTCTACCGGACATGTGTTTTTATTTCTTTGTAGGCATTTGTGTTTTATCGTAATTACAAACCTGAAAATGATATACATGTTTCTTACTGTGTTTTATAACTTTATGTAATTGGTGGTGCTCCCTTTCTTCAAAATACAGATTTTTAAAAATTATTTCTAGATTTTTTTTCTTTTGCATACCATTTTTTTTTACCTAAAGTATCTAAGAATCTGGGGACTCTGCTGTTGTTTTAGCTTTGCCCTGCATATCTATATGGACCAAGTCCCATGTTTTATATTTCACTCATTGATTAGGAGGCAGTTCCTTCCTGTGGCCTGTATTTCTGGATATGTGGATTGTGAGCTCTTCAGTTAAATCTCATCCCCTGACTTCAGTATAGGTTACAGGAGATTTTGTGTCAGTCTGCAGGTATGGCTTCAACTTCATAGCTGTTGGGAGGAAAGGGCCATTCCCATTTAAAGGTCTGCACAGTGCAAATAAGCACGTGGAGATTTACTGGTTTCAGCAGCAATGCTGCATCACAAGTCAATTGTCCTCTCCGAGCTCCTCTGCATGGCTCACCTGCTGTATATCCTCACCCTCCTGTACTGCAACTGCCTGTTTGTTGATGTGCTTCTGCGGGCTGTCGGGAAGTTCCAAGCGGTGGCATCAGACCATTGTGTCTGGCTACTCGGACTCTCTATTCATACCAGCCTTTGAAAAGTTACTGTGCCAATAAAAGGGTACGACTCTGTTCTTCTGTGGTTTTATTTATTTGCTGCTGTTGTTATCTTCTTGTTATCTTCCACAAGGAATGCTTCCGATTCCTGATCAGAGCCATAGGGGCAATTAAGTAATCTCATTTATCCAGCGCCCTTATGATGTTCTTCTCACAACATTTTTGCAAGCTTCAGGCTCTAGGAGTTTGTTTTCAAATGAAGCTTTATGCGTATTTAGATAGAATTCTTATGCAGGCATATGTCTGTTTTAGAAATAACATGTTCATTGTTTAGGAGTAATAATAGACAAACAGGTCAGGAGATGACAGTTTGTTAATACAAATCCCACTCCAAGCTCAGGGGAGGCCACAGGGAGAAGCACTGGGATTGGTCAGGAGGCAGAGGGAGTGAGGGAACTCTCACTCTTGAAGGTTTTTTTGTGGTTTCATGGGGAAGAATGTGTGAGGCAGAGTATGCAGGCATGGAGTGGAGGACTTTGAATCATTTCAGCAGGCCCTGGGGTGCAGAGACTGAACCTGGCTCTTTGGTACCGGGTCCTAGGCAGGGGTGTGGCCTGAAGTGGGACAGGCCAATAAGAGATGTGGTTGAGGTGTGGGCTCTGGGTTGGTTGGAGTTGTTTACTCTCTCCAGGATTTGGCTAGCCCTGGAAGGGACAATATCTCCATGAAGAGCAAGGCCCAGATATCAAAGCATCAGAATACAGTAAAATAAAAAGCATAGTTAATACATGGCTAACTGGCAAATAACTGCACCATCCAACAATCACAGGAAGGCATTCTCCAAACCTCCAGCCAACAACCAAGCCCCACACCCTGCCTCTTCCTCCTCTATTTCCCTGGCATATGACTTCCTAACCTCAGCCACTAAGCAAAAGAAGAAGCCAACTTTCCTTAATTAATACACAGCTTCCTTGGCCATGCACTGCACATGGTAGGCACGTAATAACCTTGGTTGAATTCAAGTTTGAATTGGATGCCCCTCCCCAACACTCACAGTATATTAGACCAGAATGAACAGTGAACTTCTCAGGCATTACACCTTGTGAAAACTTGTTTCAAATGTGTACTGAGCACTTGACGTGACTCTTCTATATTATTTCTAATACTGGCATAGGACTCCATGGTCATTATTATCACCTGTGAATCATCATCCTGAAATTGAAGCTCAGAGCTTGAAGTAGGCTGTCAGAATGTAAACCCTCATCATTCTGGTGCCAAAGTCCATGACATTTTAATGAGTTTGCTACTGATTATATTGAAATACATGTTTAAAACTTCAAATTTAAATGACTTTAGGGGGCTACAACATTGTGTAAAACTGATGGCAGAGCAATGTAGGGAAAGCTTACATGAAGTAAGGAGTCCCAAGCACTGAGGATCCAAAGGACACTTGCTATTCCTATTGACATGATCACAGTTTGGGGCTTGTATCATCATGAGCTGAACCTGACAATCGCCTACTAGAGGTTCCATGAGCATCATGAAATAGTAAATATTTACTCTGTCCAGTAATCACTTGCCTCCTCTAACACTTGTTGACCTCCTGGAGCTAAAGGGCAAACCCCTTGAACATTTCCTAAAACATGATCTCCTAAGTCAGTAAGGTCTTCTGTGTGTAGGTGTTTGTTTTCTCCTCAGTGGAGGAAGACTTCAGTGCGTGTTAATCACTACTTTTTGTCTAAGTTGTTTAATGCTCATACGTGAAGTTCACTTGCAAATCTAAGATTTTAATTGGTTGTTGCTTTTATTAGGTAGATTTATGTAAGCATAATTCTACTAAAGTAGATACCACTACTTTAGTAGAACTGTCTGATTGTACCTGTTCTACGTACATGACAGAAAAATCAGCAAAGACTCAAAAGCATGCATAGCCATGACAGTATGAAATAAAATCCAAGTCTGTGTGTGTATTAAAGGCACACTCAGAATCATTATTTAATGATTACAACATTGTCAAGAAAATAAACAAAGGTACTATTATGGATAATAAAGCACTGAATGTTATTCCACATAAGCCAGATTTTGACAATTATGTATATTTGCTATATATTTAATGTATTTTAATTACTATTAGACCATATGGTATGAATTATGATATATTATTAGGCCTAAGACCTTATGTTTAGCAATATAATTAGCATGAATTATTACCCTATGTTCAAACACTGCCCAATTGCTTTTTTAAAAAAAATGCTTTATGAGGGGTCTCTAAAAACTATCAAAATGTTTGTAGTGGATTAAAATGATTTAAAATGTATTTTCTAGGGTGGAAAAATATATCATTACTTTTCTTAATAGTGGTATCTACTTTAGTAGAATTATGCTTGCATAAATCTACCCAATAAAAGCAACAACCAATTAAAATCTTAGATTTGCAAGTGAACTTCACATATGAGCATTAAACAACTTAGACAAAAAATATATTTTGAATTCCATAGTTTAAAAGGATGGATACATTTCTGTCAAAATTCTAGTGCTGCCAATTTCCAGCCAGACATCAAACTCAACTCATATCACAATAAAGGTCATGAGGTTATTATATAATAACATTTGAAAATGGGATACATTTCATCTACTGGTTATTACTCTACATGGCTAATTTATTTTCTAACTTTTATATATGTATCTTTAGTTAGAAATTAATATGATTTATTTTAATTTTCATCAGAAAATTTTCCACAGAAAGCTTCTTAAATTAACTGGGGAGGCGGGGGGAACGGGGGGGGGGGACCCAACTGAGTTCCAAGTAAAAGTTTCATGTAATTTTATTACATTTTTCAAATTGTTTTTAGCTGAATATAAAAATCCATGTAATGAAGAGACAAGCAATTATATTTCTATTTATTGTGCAATGGTAAATTCTCTAGAATGTTCATATTTTCCCAAAACAGCACTATTTTCAAAAAAGTAAGACTATGTTCTCCACCTCCATACTACTTCCTTTACATCTTATTCATAAACAATGACTTTATCAAAGAAGTTCTACTACAATCTTCTACTCATGTGAGTTACAAAGATACCCATATAGCAAAGGGTTGTAGCATGCTGAGTTACAGAGGGGAAAGAATTACCTTTGTAGTTTTTTACTTTACCTAAGTACTGCAAACCCCTGGGATGTTCCATTATGATGGTTTCAGGAAGTTTCTCTAAAATCCAGGTGCTCTGTAAAACTTTAAAGATGACTTTTTCAAAAGGTCAGTCTTATTAGATGCCTATAATATATCTTTATCACTTGTTCTAATTTCTCAGATCACTTTTCAGGTTAAAAAAACGTCTATACCTAAAATATCATTTGTGTTTCCTTTGACATCAGCACACTATAATACAAGCTTTATTTAGTTTAACATGTTACAATGGCAGAAGAAAATCTTGATGTCTTCTCATGAGAAAATATTAAAGGTGAAAAAATCTATGCATTCATTTCAATTGTTGTTTTATAAGAGGAACGCATCGAATGTGTCTCTTTTATCCTTTGAATGAGTTATCCACAGACATCCTGGTATATCTGCTAGCTTGCCTTTTCCTATAGCCCCAGGGAACATGTGCTGCTTCAAAGGAAGGCTGTGAGCTTACCCAGATGACATTTTCCTGATGTCACCACTTAGTTTCTCAAGTCTAAAGAAAATGAAAGAGAATGAAACTATTGATAAATTCCTAGGGGGAGATCAAAGCTCTAAAGAAAAGTGGAATAAAACCAAATTCAATCTGAGGTTTTCTGAGGTTTTGATCTCTTAATATTTCAGCAAACAAAGGGGCTGGAGGTCCATGATCTAAAACAATCGGTTGAAAAGTGTATAAGTTCTGTCACATTCTGAAGAGAGGTTTTCTTACTGAGCCTATTTTGGGGGATCTATTAAACATAATTCAATGAAACTGGTCCTTGTGTTACAACAGAAAGAGTAGGTCCACCTAACAGAGTCCCTATTATTGTTCGTCGACATTGTTACATAAAATATTTTTTAAAATTATAACAGTAACTTTTTGGATGCTTTTCTATTTCGATAGGTTGTGCATACATGTGCATTGTAGGGGAAATAGTTCTTCATTAAAATTTGCAATTAGAAGACTGTTGTCATTCCCTTGGGCTTAAAAGCTGTTATAAAAGGATAACATTCCATATTTTTAAAAAAGCAAGGAAAGTTCCCTAACAGAAGAGAAATTCATGTAGTAGTGGTCTCCACCAGGAAAGGTTGTCTAGGCTAGGGAAGTAGATAATTTGACATGACGTCATCTCAGTATGATTACTAGCCCCAGATGAAAAGACAAAACCTACAAAAGTGAAATACTTGGTTCCCAGAGCATTCAGAAGTCCAAGTTTGCCCACATTGACTCAAGCACAACAACAACAACAACAAAAACAAAACCTGATAAAAGTTACAAGTTGCTATATTTCCCAGTTTTACTCTGACAAATAATTTGTCTTAAGTGTCCACCTCTAAAGTCTAAAGAAAATGTTTATTACTCAAATAGGCTGATTTACAAACTACAGAATCTATGGCTTAACACAATGGATCTGTATTTGCATTTGCTCCCTTAAGTTATAGTCCTACACATGTTGACCCAAACAGTTAGCCAGAGACCAAAGGTTCTTCCATCTCATGTCTCCAACCTCCTCTTAGTCTTCAAAGGGCTTCTCATTTAGCCAGTAGAAAGGGATTAGAGCAGAGTGGAACACAGGGGAGTCATAACCTGCCTGCAAGTGGCTTATGTTGCTTCTGCTCACATCCTCCTGGCCAGAACGCAGATGTGAAATTGACTCAACTGGAAGGCAAGCTGGGAAAATGGCCCTACTCTATGACCGGGAGAGAAGGGGAATTATTTGGCAAACAACTAACTAGTATCTGTCACACTATGTGAGGTGGAGAACTCATAGTATAAATATCTAAAATCTATTTTATATTTTTTTCTGCAATAGAAGTTGCCTAGGCTACTCACCTTCCACCAACCATAGATGTAGACCCTCCCTGTGTCCATAAACCACCTGCCCACCTTTCCCCTAATGTCCCATGATAAGTCTTCCCTGACTGGACCCAGAGTTCATGGAAGGAGGATGGATGGGGAAGAGAGGAGAGATGGGAGAGTTCTCACTTGCCTGGTGGCTCCCCTTCTGGGCCTGGAAATGGAGCAAATCTGCCTTTCTCTCTTGGGAGAAGTAGAATTATTTGGGGATTCCCTCTAGGTCTTCTCTCTCACCAAGGCCTGGGCAGATGGATGCATCTCTACTCCCACTGCTGCTGGTAATCTCTCTGGAGCCCACGGACATCAGCAGGAGGAATGCCTCTCTTCCCCCTACATCTCCCTAATCTCTGTAGGAGACCCCATAAGACAGTGCTCTTGGCCCCTTAAAGTATGGTCTAGTGACCAGCACCAATGACATCACCTGGGAGCCCCATTCCCAGACCTGCTGAATCAGAGACTGCATTTTTCCAAGACTAGCAGCTAATATGAAAATTTGAGCAGCACTGCTCTGGACATGCCCATGCTGGCTCTTTCCATGTGGCCCACGTTGGGTGTTGGGAGCACCTCCATCTAGCACTGGCTCCAGCAGGGCGGGCTGAACTCAGTGCAGGAACACTCTTTGGCTCCACTCCCAAAGGCAGCAAACTCCAGTTTTGAAGGTTTCTCTAGGGGTGTCACACTCTGAGCCTGAGTCCCATTAGGTCTACGTAAGATACTGGCTCTCTGAGTCTCTCCACTGCATAAAATCATTTCCCCATGCTCTTGGGGGTCCTCATGAAGCCCCTCCCACTAAACCCAACACTGAAAGCTAGCACACATCCCACAACCCTCCCTAAAGATGGGATTTCATGTGTGGCCACAGAAATCTTTCATCAATCTTTCCTCGTTCTCTCTCTGGCCCCTTTTCCTATCTTTAATCTCTCTGAGGGGCCCAAGAGACAGGAAACAAGTTTTCCTTCCTTCCCTTTGAAAAGTCTGTATATGTTATAAAGAGGGTCTAACATTCACTGGACTGTCCCAGTCACTGTCATCCTGGGGTTTTAGTGGAAACTGAGGCAGAAAGAGTTGCAATATAAAATCCTGTAACAAATATATGCAAAATTATAACATATATCCCTCAACGTTCCATAAGTCTCCAGTAACTAAGACAAGCCTTACTCTAATTACATCACCTCTAAGAGTCTGCTCTTAATTGCAGTGTACATCTTCCCCACCCACCGCAAAGGGTTTCTGCATTTTTATCATTCTGAAACTAAAGAAACCATGACTCACATGTTTCAAACCATCTTCTATACTCACTTGGCAATGATGTCACCCATAGGCTTCCCCTGGGTAAAAACTGAGAGTTGTAATCTGCATTAGACCAGGAAACCCTTAACTCTCACTTTCTCTGCTCTCACAGGAGGCACCCAATTCTTTTCTTTCTTTCTTTCTTTTTTTTCTTAATTCCTCATCCAAGGACATGTTTCCATTGACTTTATAGAGAGAGAGAAAGGGTGAGGGAGGAAGAGAAACATTGATAGGCTGCTTCCTGCAAGCATCCCGACCGGGGATCGGACCTGCAACCTGGGTATGTGCCCTGACTGGGAATCGAACCTGCAACCTTTGGTGTATGGGATGACATTCCAACCACTGGCCAGGGAAAATCACCCAATTCCAAATGTCTTTTTAGGGAAAAATATCCACCCAATCTTTTCGTTTCTCTCTACTCGTGTATACACTTTAAGTCTGGCTTCAATGAGGGTCAATAATGAAAAAACACATTCAAAGTTGCTTGTTTTTTTCAGGAGAATTTCTATACTGTTTTCTGTCTCCCTGTGCTTGTACTTTTAGTCTGAGTGTTGGGGTTGTGACACTCTTATAGTTTATAATTTTTACAGATATAACTTATATGTCACTAGTTTCTGGTTATTAGCAAAATCTCAGTATTTCAATTTAAATTGCTTTATGCTAGTTTCAAGTCATACTGATATTTTCATTTGTAACTATTCCTGCTTCAAAGATTCTGTCTAAAATTTGTTTGTGAGTTTTTAAGTTATAACTAACACTGAATTGATTTGAAGTTCCACCTCTTAATCAAGATTAAATATTCCCATGGTTCCTGTCAGGCCATTAAAACCAGGTTAAATGAAGCAAAAACAAATTTGCTCTGGATTAATTTAATTGACATGTGGTCTATGCTTTCAGTATCATATCTAAATAAGAAAACATAGTGGAATCTTTTACCCTGAGAAGGATACCACCAGGAAATAAATCACTGTGACAAGTATTTCAACATTTAAAACCACCCTTCCAAATATCAGACCAATGTTTACTTCTGGAATACTTTCTTATTTCCATCATTATTATTATTTTTAATTTTACCCTTACCTATGTCCTCTTTCATCCTATTTTCTTAACAGTCTTACAAGAGCACTGGTGCAAAAATGTTTGCTCCCTCAAAACCCTGAAGTGCATAACTCATTTGATGAGAAGTGCTGGGCACTGACAGCCATGTGTGCTGAGTAGTGTCCCCCTCCCTCTTCTGTGTGGCTGTCCATGCACCTGCTTGCAGTTGGTAGAGCTAACAAAGGGCTGAGATTCCTGTTTCCCACTTCAGCCAGGTGAGGAGGGCGAAGAGAGAGCAGTGGAAAAGAGGTCTAATGGTACTCTCATCTTGATGAGTCATGAGCATGAGAATAAGACTGAGTTAATTGATGCCTTCTTCTTGCACTTTTCAACTAGGAAATACAACTTATATTTTGGTGCCAAATTCACAGAGAAGCCCAGTGAAATTTTCTCTGTGAAGATGCCTTTGTTTTATGTGTGAAACAAAGCAAGTTCACTCATTCAAAATAAACACATACAGGGTGGGGCAAAAGTAGGCTTACAGTTGTGAGTATGTGAAGCACAGAGTTGATTCTTATATTATTACTTTTAATTGTTGCATTATTCTTCATATGAATGACCATAGTCTACTTGGCCCATAATTCTAAAGCTCCTCCTCTGCATATTTGGCATTGAATATGTGGTCTTGTTCCAACAGACACAATTCCTGCTTCTAGGAAGTTATAATTTAGTGGAGAGAAAAGAAGTTAGACAACTAACCCCACATATAACTATTTAAAAAGCAATGTTGTCAAGTGCAGAGTATTAGGAAAATCTGAAGAAAAACTTAATTTAAAAAGCGATGGAACTCTTTTTAAAATACTATTTATTTTGAAACATAGATTGGCAGGTTTCAGGTGAGAAGAGTACATTGCCATTTAGAATGCCGCAATCCCAGGAAGTGGGAAGGGAATTCAGATGTACTGTACTCTCCTCAATGACGCTGCCTTTCCAGTGCTCAAAGCCCTCTGCATATACCTTAAGCATAGCACCTGTCGAGGTATTATAATTTCTATCATTCTTACTAGCTGTGAGGATTTAAGAGATCTTGGTATTCCTCAGACTCTAGAATCGTCTTTGGCCCACAGAATGCAGCTCCCTACTACTTGGTAATGGATGAATTCAGCCAAGCAGAATGGATTGGATCAATGCATGTGAAGGCTCATTTAGAGTGAACGTTAGTGCCTAGGTATCAGGGATTCTGGGGCCACTCAGACTAGTCAAGAAGGAACATTGCCACATAGTACATTCAGCCTTCCCAGCTCCCTATGAAAATAATCTCACATGGAAACCACAGCTGCTTATGTCACCCCTCTCTAAGGTGGTAACACAAACAAATAAAGCAGAACACCTAACTGCCTCAGGGTAAAGGATCAAGGCAAAATCATGAGTCACAAAATTTTGGAGAAAAAGATAAGGCAATAACTTCAACAAGAGAAAGAAATTATGCCCAAAGAAACAGTCAGTGGAGCAATCTGAAGTACATTGACCTAAGTATGTAGTCAGTAAAATTTGAGGGACAGCTTGCCAACTTGGCAAGTTTCTGATTCAGTAAGCACCTTCCTGATTTTCTCAAATTCAGCATCTCCCTTGGCAGCCGAGTTTTGGAGTACAGAAATCTTCAATGCTCAATCTAGAGACTATTCTTTAGCTGTCCCAAAGATTATGTAATCCACTTTCTATCCTGTGCAAAATCTGCGAGAAACTAGCTAGAGTTGGCTCTTTCTTCACCTGAGCTTTCTTCTCCACAGTAATTGGTACCAGAGCTAGCTACAGACAACACTCTCAGGGAAACAAGAATCTGAAATGTGTTATCTGACCTGGTTAGATTTGAAGGCAGCATAGATTCTGCTAGCAGGAAAGGATGGGACACTGGTAGTGTATGGCATCCAGTGATGAAGGAGATACTGGAATTATTTCTGAAATTGTGGAAAATAAAGTGCCCAAATGAAGAAAAGGCTGTGGTGGTCTGCACAGCTGCTGTCTTAGACAAGCATGGAATGAAAATACAATGGCTATAGATTATGTTTGGTTGTTTTCATCTGTGTTAGAGATCACAGAATTAGAAAACAACAACTTGGGTCTTGTCATTTTTATCTCGTAGTCAGGAGATCAGGAAGCTTCTTTATCTTCAAGAAAACTTTATCTATTTTAGCTGTGAAGCAGATGTAGTCATATTGTGACTGAATTAGATAAAGAACAAAAATTATCCAGACGTATCCCTAAGACTCATGAAATGTTGAATCCACTGAGAAGAGAGAAAACTGGTCACTCCAAGAAGTAGCATGCTGTTCTTACTACTGTTTAAGAACGGAAAAGAGTACAATTGCTCGCCTATCCAATTTGTAAACATTCAAAACTTATTAAAAAGTTAATAAAATGCATTTGTTTTTAAAGGGAATGAGAAAGTGCTCTACAAACTAATATGAAGTGATTACAAACATTTACTGTTTAATGGAAAAAAGCAAACTGCAAAACACATGTGGCATGCTATATTTTATGCCAGAAAAAGAGAAACACGAATATGTTAAATTCAAACCGAATAAAGTATTATAGGGGATTGGTGGAAATGGGCTTGACTGGTAGAATTGGGAATAATAAATCTGAGTATCTTTTTATTAATTTTGACACATCTAAGTTCTTTACATATTAAAAAGTAAAATTTAATCCAAATAATAAAAATTAAACCCTAAGATTAAATGTAAACAGATACAAATGAACCAAGATGCATATTTAAACACTAATCAAACATGTACAATAACGGAATTAATTCGGGTAACTTTTGAATGAGACTTTAACTGTACATCTGTACTATAGTCCAAAAGCAAAAGGAACTTCAAAAATATTGGTCTTTAGCTAGTAACCACTGATAACATAGTATTATTAAAATAATTCTGAAATATTTTATTTTTATGGTAAGATTGATCAAATGAGTTAACATGCTAATGTTGAAAAACCATAGGAGAAGGGAGATCCAAATATAGAGTGAGGAAAGGTGAGAAAAAGTTCTGTGGTTTCTGGTTTGATTTGGAAGTTAGAGACTAAAACATTTTTTAAAATCCCAGCCCTATCCACTGAAAAGGCCTAGAAATGATAAACCTTACTAGCAGCGAGTACACCTAGCACACAGATTTAGGTTTCTAAAGGGCAGACTTCACCTGTGTGGCAGAGAAACTATGAGGTGAGCCTGGAAACTTGAGGGATCAGAATGCAAGGAAGTTACCATGTCAACACAAAACAGAAACTGACTTGAAAGGGCTCCCATGGACCACCTGTGGGGCTCTTCATATTAAAATTATAAGAGAAACACTAGAAAAAGGATATAGGCTGCTTCCATTTCTAACAAATAGAGGAAAAATTTAAACCTAAAAAAGAAAACGAACCCAACTAAATAACAGAGGCAGGAAATAAAACATCAATAAACAACTAAGAAGCATGATAGATTACAAGCACAAAATAAAAACACCAGAACGTTTCCAGATACATACGAAATCACACTAAAAGTGAATAGATTATATTCATATATGAAAAGATGGTGAAATTCAAAATGCATTAAAGAAGAGGAATGAAAGTAAAGAAGAAAAGGGAAAATAAGAAAGAAGTCCAGTTAGCTGATATAGAAGTTGGTGTCAGAATACATTGCCTTCTCATATGTGTTTGAACATGAAAAAATCAATTGTCATCACCCTTAATATGCTGAATGATAAAAGAAGGTTAATATTCACACGTACTGTACACAAGGTGAGTATTAAATGAGATGCTACATGTGACAGTAGTTTGTGAATTGTGTGAACATCTCTTATCACTATTTTTTTCTAGGGTTACTGCTTTGTTACTTATCTGTGGATATTTAAATTGCAAAAGAATACATAATTTTTGCTTTTTTAAGATGATTTCAGACAGCCGGAGGTAAAGAAAGAGGAAGAATAAAGTGTCCTATTTGTTATTCTATTTTATCAGAGGAAAAATAAAAGTAATAAGCCAGTCACTATGATGTGCAGAGTAGAGGAGTCTGATACCCCTTCATTCAGAAGGAGCACTGGACTAGAACTATAGGCATCTAGGCTCTAGTCCTGGCTTGGTAATTATATGCCTGTGCAAGCTCATGTGCTGTGTGTGTGTGTGCGCGCGTGTGTGCTCACGCGTGCAGGAGCTGGGGACAGGGAGGTGAGAAGATGTATAGTAATTTCCTAAACAATAGTTCTAAAATGTAATTATTTTAGCCTAATAAGAAAATCGACATTTTTGAAAAATTGAATTAGAATAGCCAAAAGGTTATTTTGTCCCAATCAGAAAATATAAAAGTGATGGTAGAAGCCAAAAGAGAGGGCATGTCTCTAATCAGAGAGAAGAATGAAACCCATTCAAGGTAACATAGTTAATTTTTAAGAACATATACATAAATTGAAAACAAAACAAAACAAAACAAAAAAGTGACTTCAAGAATTAACTGTGCTAGAAACATGATCCCATCATCTTCAAAGTGTGTGCTGACACTTATCCCCAAGACCTGGCCTTCCTTTTTGAATGATGAAAATAAAGATGATTGAAAATTGGAAATAAAGCCTTCCCCTGATGATTTTACACTGTTAGACCTTGCCTCGGGCAAGCCCAAGGAGAAAGACTAAGAAACACAAGGAATTCAGAGTGCCAGAGCTTATCAAAATCAAAATGGTATCTTCTAAAAACTGCCAGTAAGCTTCAAAAGATGATTAAATTGAAAAGAGCATCTAATTTGACCAAGTGGGGGACTCAGAAATAAATACAAAGATTCTGAAATGCACACCTCTTTCATGATGGAGCCACAATTCTGATAGTGCTAAAGGATACGTTAAAAGCTAAAATTGTGCCAAAAACTATAAAGTGAATATTTAAAGAAATAGTGTCTGAGTTTTCATAAAATCTAGGAGGATCCTAAAACCAAAACAATTAAAAAGGCCCAAAACTGCTATCCTATTGCACATTTTTAAATCTATGGATTATTATTATAATAGAAATTATTTTTTAATGTTTTTATTGATTTTAGAGAGAGAGGAAGGGGGAGGGAAAGAGTAAAAAAATTGATTGGCTGCCTCTCCCACTGAGACCGGTGATCTAACCCTCAACCTGGGTATGTGCCCTGACTAGGAATTGAACCAGTGACCTTTTGTTGCTCAGGAAAAATGCTCAACCAAGTGAGCTGAATTGGCCAGCAGGGCTTAAAAGAGAAATTAAACTAGACAGAATTCAAATTAATTTATTGTGGGGTGTGTGTATGTGTGTGTGTGTGTGTGTGTGTGTGTGTGTGTGTGTGTGTGTGTGTGTGTGTGTTGGGGGAGTTGTTTTGTTTTGTATTTGTCTGTAATAATCATTTCCCAGATTTTTCTGAGGGGGGAGGGTAGTAGACACAAAACAAACAAAAGCAAATAAATTCCTAAGTAGTAATTCTAAAAGGAATACCTTAGCTCTTTGATGAAATCAGTCCATGATATTCTTGGAGTACTTACTAAATGGTAAGCCTACTGTAATTCAGGGTTTACAAAACAAACAGCCGAAACTGGTTTGGCTCAGTGGATAGAGCATCAGCCTGCGGACTGAAAGGTCCCAGGTTCGATTCCAGTCAAGGGCATGTACCTTGGTTGCGGGCACATCTCCAGTAGGGGGTGTGCAGGAAGCAGTTGATTGATGTTTCTCTCTCATCGATGTTTCTAATTCTCTATCCCTCTCCCTTCCTCTCTGTAAAAAATCAATAAAATATATTAAAAAAACAAACAAACAGACAAACAAAATAAACAAAAATCCAGAGTTCCTGGTCTTGAATATATAATAATATAACAATCTGGACTGTTGAGTAAAAGAAGGCAGCAATAATGCTTAACACATCAACTCTCGCCATTATAAAAACAAGTTGTTTGAAGATCATAATAAATTCTAAAACATGGAGGAATAAGATGGGTGTCTTCCTACTTTGCCATACACCAGTCAAAACTTGGAAGAATCAGAGACAAATGAAGACTGATGAGACAGCTTAATGTAAAGAGCCTTGTAAAATGTCTGCAAAAATACTCAAATTTTGTATGCTAGATGCAAAAGGAAAAGTCCCTTTGAGTAAACAATTGAAGAAATGCATTAACACCGTATGAAGAAATGAATGCTTTTATACCATCACAGAATATTTTTAACGTCACCTTTGGTGGTTTTTATTCCTTTCTTCATTTTACCCTGCCCAGGGTGCTAACTGTGTTTGTGCCAGAATCTGGCTTTTGCCTGAGGGGTAGAGTGGGGTCTGGGACTGTCTAGATCTGTGCCCCCCCTTTTTTTCTCGTTAGTTAATTCCAGCCTCAGTAGCAACAAAAATGCCCTTTTCAGACCAGAGGGAAATCTGAGGCCAGCCTAGGATGGCACAGACCTTTACCCACTGATTCATAGTGAAGAAGTACAGATTCATTCTCTTAAGTGAATCGAACCAGCACGAGGGGAACTAAGTCACTTCACATCCCTCTGTATACCTTGGAGGGTGATCAATGTATTTATTTATCTTAAATCCATTGTGGGTCACCACCAGACTCTTTCCATGAGGTCATTTCTTGTTCATCATCCTCGAAGATGTTTGCCCACAAGCAGTGGTTAAAAAGCACAAAGGACAGAAAGCCCTCAAAAGGAGAAAATAAAGCACACCAGAGCCAACCCACATAGTTTCCATGTCACAGTCCTCACAGCCTAACATTCCGTTCTCGTCGATGAGGAAACAATATAATGTACAGTCCTGTCACCATAGCTATTAATAACTTGGATGACTTCCAGAGTTACATGGGTACAGGGGAATATTCTGTCCTTGGTAATCACATCAGTGTTTAGATGTTTTCTTCCTGAGACTATGCCTCTAGGTCTCCTGCCTGCCACGTGTGCAGGTTCTAATTTTCCAGTCACACATAAGCCCTGATTAGTGGTGATATGGCAGTAAGTAGGACCGAGTTTTTTTTTTTGTTTTTTTTTGAGACTTAGAAAGCCACAAGGAACTCTAAGTTCAAAAACACTCTATTAGCATTCTCCAGTCCTATATTAGAAAACCAATGAGGGAAAATGGAAAATGAAGTGGGTTGAGAAGGTTTTTCATCAAAACGTAGTTGTAATTGTGAGTAGGAGTTTTGTATTTAACCCCCCTAATAGCAAGCGTGATTAAGAGAATCTTGGCTTTACTGTTTACAGCAAATCTTGATTAAATACAAACAAGCAAATGGAACAAAGCAAAAAGAAATCTCTTTCAGAATGTCCTGGGATCCTTACCCAGAAGGATAATCTTGGAGGAAAAAAGGAAAAGGTCCGTAGAGTTGGCCATCTGTCTCTATTCTGCTTCCTCCCTATTTTCTTCGGCCCTTTGTCCATCTGTAGGAGTTGCCTACTCTGGTCTATCTTTTGAGTTTCAGCTTTTCAAAAAAGCAGATACTACACCAGCTCATGTTCAGCATCTATCACTACAGGCTTTATTAAATGTTAGAGAATAACAAGATCTGTTATTACACTGTGATTCCCTGGGATTTTTTTTTCCTGAAGTTGTAAGGCTGAGCACCATATGACTACATTTTCCCCAGAGCCTTACATACCAGGAGGCCCAGAGCATTAACAAATGGGTAGCATGGGAGGAGGACAGGTGATGAGACACTCACAGGGGCTTCTTTCCTACCACTCGGCCACCCTTCTCCCTTCTGTTCCTGCTTCTATAAAAGGAGTAAGCACACAGCAACCATCACATAAACCAACATCAGAAAAGAAAAAAGAATTCATCTGTTAGGAGGAAGGATGAAATGTTACAGCTATAGTACAGTGATAGCAGAGTGAGTAAGGAGTAGGAAAAGGGAACTCATTTTATTTCAGAGGGTCCCACTCTGAGCCGAGGGAAAATGTGCAAAGTCCTTGCAAGGCAGCAGCCTGATGGAGACAACAGGTCGCGCTACCTGACAACAATGAGCCCAGGTGATACTTTGGGTTCAAGCCTGTAGACAGGTAAGGGTAATGGAGGCAAAATCAATGTCTTTTTGTGACTTGAAGAAAAGTCGATGGCAAAGTTGGGTCTTATGGAAGTCTGTCTGCTTCTTAGAAAGTAAGCCAATGGAGGGCAGTATTAGGTTCTCTTTAGCTTTCCCATTGGCCTCCTCCTCTCTTTCCTTCATCCATGTTTGCTCTTTTTTACTCTTTAGAAACAACTTGAGCATCACCTTCTCTAGGAAGCTTTTCAACAACAACCATGTGAGGTGCCAACAAAATATATATCCATTATTGCCCTTAGCATGTAGATTACAGTCTACTCACTGGCTTAGTACATTGAGGGATTTTCTTTTGGGGGTTTGTGGGAATAGATGCTTCTACATTAGGATGGAGGGGGACTTAAAAAAACTGAATACAAATTTATTAATCCAACATTTGATATCTGGCAGAACTACTGCTTCTGTCCAAGATCGAGTGGCAAGGTCTGGATTTATCTAAAACAATTTTTAAAATGGTGATATAAATAAAACAATGGTTTTCAAGACCATTGAAGGCTATCAGGCCACAAAGGATGGTTATCTCTGACATAAGCTCTACAAGTTGCCCTCACTTACTGCCCTGCAAGAGTTTCCAAGCCACAGGTCAGAAATGGGGAGCTGGGGTGGAGCCAGGTGGATGCTTTGAATTGAAAAGAAGGAGCTGGGAGACCAAAGACACCACAGTTTACAGAACAGAGTGGCAGGAGAGGTCTGCAAAAAGAGAGAAATCTGGGGACCTGCAGAGGACCCACATTAATGATCCAGCTGATATGCACATGCATGTGAAAAAAACACACAAAAAACAACTACCCAAGGCTAGGAAAAATTACCCCCACATGAAAGATAGTAGTCTCTGGTCCTCACAATGGACCAGGAGTAATATCTGTTTGTATCAGTTAGATGTGAAATCTCCTGAATTTGAGGACATCGGGTAGGGCACCTAGTAGGGTTTTGCCTGAGTAGAGGGAAATAATCAGGCTAAAGTGAAGATTTCTACCATCCTGTCTAGCAAATCATAAGAAATCTTGAGAAGGAGGGATCCAAAGGAGAAATAGCAATTACTACAGGGCTTTGGAAGAGGCTCTTTCAGGTGAAGAGGTATAAAATGCAAGTGTTAGCAGCTTCATAGTAAATATTTCTCTTTATGATTCTGTCTCTCTCACTAGAGCTCCTTAAAGATTCATCTTGTATCGTTGTGTCTGGCAGAGTGACTGTCACATGACAATTGCTCAGTTAATTCTTTTTTACCTGACAGATTGACCAAAGAAATCAATGCTTAGCCTCTGAGCAGTGTCCAGAGTCATGAGACAATGCCAGGTGAAAAGTGAACGCAGAGTTTTAGAAGAGAGAGCTGGAGATTGAATGAGTCAGAGTTTGAGCAAGGAAGTCAGTTAGTAGGATATGATAAGCCAATATGCATAACAAAGAATTTGTTTTAAATAATTAACCTGGGGCAACTATGGGTGCTGGGGAAACATTCAATGGGAGACCATTTCCCAAAGTTCTGATGCTGCAGCTTGAAGTCAGCAGAGCAGGCAGTCAGAAAGGAAAATGGAAAGGAGTTGGGTATAGGGGACCAACTGGAACCGCCAGGGAGAGTGAACCCCACAAGGACAGATGGGAATCTTTCAGTTTCTCACTGACTCAGGTCCGCCACCTTCAAGGTGGAGATGTCCTTGAGGAGAAACTGACCCCTTTGTCACACAGAAGAAAAGTGATGACTATTGTCTTAATCACATATTCACTTAGGTTTTGCTTGCAACGTTTTTAAAAATGCTCTCATCCATCACAATATTTACTCCACTACTTTCCTCATCACCCATTATTGTTAACTCTTCCAAAGTATATCTCTAAATACTCTTTTAACTCATAAGGATCCAGGCACAATATCATATGATTTTGCAATTTTTATATGCTATATAGTAATAGTTCTGCAGGGCCAAAAGTATGTCTTTTTGTTTTAGGTATTTTTCTGAAAAGTGAAAACTCAGTAGATACTTTTTTATCTGACTTATTGTCCAAAGGCTCTGAAAAGTCTAGAAGTATATGGAATAACCCCTATTCTTACTGTTGTTTGAGCAGTTGCCAAATTTAGTTTGACTTACCTATCTAGGGATCCAATAAGATTTGTTCAAAGTGGTATTAGGAGTTTTCTAAATTAATATTGCTAAGTGTTCATTATTAAGAACTAGAGGCTCAGTGCACAAATTCGTGCACGGCGGGGTCCCTCGTCCTGGCTGGCGATCAGAGCCATCTAGCTCAGTCCCGACTAGGGACAATCGGGACTGGCTCGGGGGGAGGGACTGTGGGAGGTTGGCTGGCTGTGGGAGGTTGGCTATGGGAGTTCACTGACCACCAGGAGGCAGCTCCCGCATTGAGCATCTGCCCCCGATGGTCAGTGTGTTGTCATAGCTACCAGCCGAATGGTCACTTAGGCTTTTATATATATAGATTCCCTGAACACCACCTGCAAATCTGAATTGTTGATTTGAGGAAGCTAATTGGTTTCTTCCAAGTTCCTGGAATTAATACTGGCATTATTTTCCACATGAAACTCAAAGTTATCAGTTCACAAGGGCATCTTCCAAGTTTACAAGACATAGAATAAGTATAACACATTAGAGGTCATTTAAGAAAAGCCTCAACTAAACAGAATGACCAGCTCACAGAGAACTTTCTTCTTTGACAAACAAACAAAAAACGTATTGAAGACACAAGGGAAATCCAACTGGAAAATATCACACAATATTGAAAAGACATACTAATATGTCTCTATTCTAATATGACTTCAAAATAGTTTCCCTCACATTCACAGTATAATTTGGGGTTCAGTTAAAGGGCCTGAAATACATTGCAATGATTAGGTGCTACCCTTTAGGAACCAGATCAAACTTAAGAGAAAGATACACTCAGCTTAGAAAGAAAAATAGGTAGCATTTGGTCTGATTTAAACTATGAACTGTAGCTTTCTACTAGTAAATCTTTCTCCATCCAAAGTGACAAAAAATAAAGCTTTATTCCTTTGATAAAAAGTGCTAAAGAAAGAAAACACACAACAACATCAACAACAGAAAAGCAAAGACTGACTTCTTTAAGAAGTCAATAGTTGATCCTAACTGGGATCTCAGAGCTTACTCTGGAATATATCACTGAATTCTGCACTATAAATGTCCTTAGTAAACATCAATGGCTAAATATCAAGAGCTTCAGGATTGGGAGCAAGACCGAAAATTCTCAAGAAAAATATTTCTGATTATAATTGAATTGACACAATTTGCCAGGTCAGGAATAAAAGGTTTTTGTTTGTTTGGGGTTTTTTTGTTTGTTTTTGGTACAGAGTCCTCTTAACTTTGCTAAGCAAAATAGTTCAGTCCTCTTTCGAGAAAATGACCCTTAATAATTAGAGAACTTAATATTTTTTTTAAGCAATCATGAAAATTCAAAGGAGTCGTTCAGGAAGTGGGGAGAGAAGGAATGATTCTTTAATTGGCTACTTCTACTTTGTCTATCCTAGCAGTCAATGAACATATTTCTTTCACACTCTAGGGTTCTCAGGACATCATTGATTCTTTACATTGGGTAACTTCAATATAGTACAACTTCTGTGTTGTTCTGCTACATGCATTCATTTTGAAGCAACATCTTTGTTCTCTACCAAAATTATTAAAGATAAGCACTACAGTTGACATGAAAGATTGAAACACTTTTTTTAAAAAAGCAAAGTAATCAGAAATAGAAATATAGATGTAAAAAATAAACCGGCAATGTATCAATAGTAAAAAAATTAATAATCCTCTGACAATTAAATGTTATATTTGGAGGACTTGTTTTAGTTTTTATTGTGGGAAATAGAAAACATAAACAAAGTAGAATAAAACAAATATATATATATTTTTTAGTTTTGAGATATAATTTACAGACATCACTATATAAATCTAAGCTGTACAGCATAATGGTTCAACTTACATGTATTGTGCAATGATTACTACGCTAATTTATTTAGCATCCATCATCTCATATAGACATAATAAAAAGCAAAAGGAAAAAAAAAAGATCTGTTTTCCTTGTGATGCTTTCTATTCATAGGATTTACTCCCTTAACAACTTTCATAGTATTCTACAGCAGTGTTAGCCATAGTCATTGTGTTGTACATTACACCTCTCGTGATTATTTATCCAATACTTGGAAGTTTGTACATTTTGACCACCTTCAAATCTTCATGTACCTATACCCATATCTCAGCTTGAAATATTACCAATTCACAGTTAGTCTGGTTATTTTGGAGAAAATCCTATCATCACATAATTTCATTTTTAAATATTTTAGTATGTGTCTCTAAAATATAGGAAAGATTATTAGAAAGAAATAATCATATCATTATTACATCTAAAATTAATAATTACTTAATGTCATCAAATATCCATTTAGTACAGAACTTCTAATTGTATCATAAATGTCACATTTTTTATAGTATGTTTGAATCAAAACACAAATAAGATTCACAATTGTAATTGGTTGATAAGTTAAGTATTTATAATATACTAGAGGCCCGGTACACAAAAATTTGTGCACTTGGGGGGGGGGGTCCCCTCAGCCCGGCCTGTGCCCTCTCACAGTTTGGGACCCCTAGGGGGATGTCCACCTGCTGGCTTAGGCCCGGTCCCTGGGGGATCAGGCCTAAGCTGGCAGTCAGACATCCCTCTGGCAGCCCAGGAGCCCTCGGGGTATGTCCACTTGCCAGCGGAGAGCAGGCCTAAGCTGCAATTGGACATCCTTAGTGCTGCTGAGAAGGTGGGAGAGGCTCCCACCACCACTACTGTGCTGGCAGCCATCAGCCTGGCTTGTGGCTGAGCAGAGCTCCCCCTGTGGAGCGCACTGACCTCCAGGGGGCATCTCCTGCATTGAGCATCTGCCCCCTGGTGGTCAGTGTGTGTCATAGTGACCAGTCATTTCCAGTGGTTCTGCTGTTAGGGACAACTTGCATATTACCTTTTTATTATATAGGATAGAGGCCTGGTGCACGGGTCGGGGCCAGCTGGTTTGCCCTGAAGGGTGTCCCAGGTGTCCCAGGGTGGGGGTCCCGCTGGGGTGCCTGGCCAGCTTCGGTGAGGGGCTGAGGGCTGTTTTCAGGCTGGCCACACCCCGTTCAGGGTGGAGGTTCCTGCTGGGGTGCCCAGCCAGCCTGGGTGAGGGGCTGAGGGCCGTTTTCAGTCTGGTCAACCACCCCCCCAGTGGGGACCCTCACCCATGGGGTTGTGGCCAGCCTGGGTGAGGGGCTGAGGACCATTTCAGGCTGGTCAACACCCCCATGGGGACCCTCACCCATGGGGTTGTGGCCAGCCTGGGTGAGGGACTGAGGGCCATTTTCAGGCTGGCCATGGCCACGGGCTGGAAGCAGATTTATTTATCTTCTATAATTGAAACTTTGTAGCCTTGAACAGAGCTCAGGTCTTGGAAGCCTGGGTTGCCTCTGTCAACCCAGGCTCCCAGCTCCTCCTTGAGTGGAGGCCATGGTGGCTGGAAGCAGATATCTGGGATTTATTTATCTTCTATAATTGAAACTTTGTAGTCTTGAGTGGAGCTCAGGGCAGGCAGGGGTTCAGGAAGCTTTGCTTCCTCCATTGCCTGGGGCAACCCAAGCCTCTTGGTCACTCCAGCTCCCTGGCCACTGCCATCTTACTTGGGTTAATTTGCATATTTGCTCCTGATTGGTTGTTGGGTGTGGCTTGTGGGTGTAGCAAAGGTATGGTCAATTGCATGTTTCCCTTTTATTAGATTAGACTAGATGCCCAGTGCATGAAATTCATGCACTCGGGGATTTGGGGGGTCCTTCAGCCTGGCCTGTGCCCTCTCACAGTCTTGGAGCCCTATGGTCAATTGCCCCAAAGAGGTAGGCCCGCCCACCCACCGGAGCCTGCTGGTCAGTGGACTGGGCCTCCCTCTGCAGGGCAATCATGGGGAGATGGTCAGGCTCCCGACCAATCTCATCACGCCCACCTTGGCTGGCCTGACACCAGTAGGTGTCATAGCATTGTTGTCCGGAAGATTGTTGTGATGGTCATTCTGCTGTCTGTAGTTCAGATGATTTGCATTTTATGCTTTTATTATTATAGATCAGTTTCTCCTCCATCTGTTTTTCCTTGAAAATATATTTGGAAGGAACGAAATTTGAAGTATTCCCTAGTCTGAAGCATGTCCTTTTTTAAAAAAATAGTACACCCAAAGAAGAGTCAATGTCAGTTACCTCTGATGAATTTCAGGGACCAGTTCTGTTTACTTTGAGTTCACAAACAGAAATGTTCATTGTCACTGAACAAATATTCTTACACCATTCTTGCCACATTTTTAGATAATTTTAATGCTTTTGTTTGCCTTTGATTTTGTGGCTCGTGAAAAATATATATTTATTTTTCATGTTGAAAGTTATTGCCAAGGAATATCATACTAAATTTGAGTTAAGAGTTGTAGCAGACTTAACTCTGTGTTTTTACCAAATCCCATCTCATTTTTTCCTATCTAGCACACAAAATACTACATTATCCAACCTCTTATAGTGTGATGCCATGTGACCAGATCCTGACCAATGGGATGTGGGCAGAAGCTAATTCCTAAACACTTCTTAGCTTGAATATATCAATCTGCCTACATTTCTCTGTTTTCTTCTTCCCACTTGTTTCTGATGGCAGAATCCTGGGTCCCCAGTTTACACCTGGGAGACAGCTGCCTGACCCACATCAGAATAGGACACAAGTGAGATACAAAACTTTGTGTTATACCTACTGAGATTTTGAGGTTGTTACTATTGTATAGTATCCTCCTCTACCCTGACTGACACTAGTTGGGGTTCTAAAATGTAAATATATCTTTTTAGTTTGTCTGAGAACAATACAAATCCCTATTTGCATGAGACTCCCCATTTCTATTTAAGTAAATAAATCAAAACAAATATTGAAATTGAACAATACATAGGCAATAGTTTTATATATATATGTAAACAGTATATATGTATATTAGAAAACAGTAAAATACTTAAACAGTTTTATCACAGTTACTTAAAATCTACATATTTATTTGACATCAGTATGTTGAAAGGGAATAAAATTGCTACTAGAAATGGTCACTGCTCAGGGTAGCATAAAAAAAACATTTTAGCTAATGTTTGATTTGAATGTAATTTGTCAACATTGAAGAGAGTTTTCAGCCAAATACTCTTGTTACTTTGAAATTGATAGCTAAAACTAATTTTTCATTATAGTAATTATTCAGAAAATCAGAACCTATATAATCTATTTTTGATGGAGTTTTAAGGGCCATGAGGCAGGGACACCTGCCATTCCTGAAGGGATGCCCTGGGACAAGTGACCTGTGGAGCCACCTTTTAAAAGCCAATTCTTATGCCCACCCGGTGTCAATCCTCATAGACCATCCTGTGTTACTTAACTAAAACCTGTTTCTATTCTACCTGGTTGATTGTGAGGCAGAGAAGCAGTAGACATTGAAAGGAAATATGCATTTTAGCAAAATGACACAATATGGAATCACAGATTTTTAGCAATGGAAAACCATAGAGATTATGTTACCGAATTCCTATATTACACAGATGAAGAAACGAATGTCACAAAAACCTAAGAGGCTTATGCAAGGACAGAAGATAGTCAGGCAGCAATGGGCACTAACAAGTACACCCAATTTTCTGAATCCTTGTTATGGGCCTTGTCTACTTTTGAAGAGAACATCATTTTAACACAACTTACATCAGCTAAATAAACCAACTTAGCACAAATCAGATTTAAATATTCATGAAACTTAGAATCATCATTCTTGTGACTAATGGACCTGAGAAACCACCTTTTAAAAAATGTAGAATAGCCTAATGAGGGACAGTTTATTAAAATAAAAAGAGAAAATGTTTTGAAGATTTTGTTCAAATCTAAACTCTAGTGCTTTCTAACTTTAGATAAATTACTTACATTATATGAGCTTCCGTTTCATCATTTGTAAAAGAGGGATAATAATATCCACCCTGGAATTACCGGGACAGGCATCCAGGCCTTAGCGCCAGGTAAGCACTACCCAGCAGTGCAGTCCTTGCTGTGTTGCAGCAGGAAAAGTGCCCACGTGTGCTGGTGCTGCTGAGGGTCTTGGAGAACCTCAGTTTAAGAATTGAAGAAAAAGATCTTAAAGGCACAACGGAGAGATTGTCATTCTCACATCTCTGTGCTCTCTGGAGGCTAAAATATTCAACAGCATCAAGTCTGAACAAATATAATGAGGTTAGAAGAAAAGTAATATTGAGAATTGAAAGACATTGAAAGTCATTAACTTAAATTTTCTACTACCTTCAATGGCCATACTGCCTGAAATTAATTTTTTTGGACATTGCTACTTTTGTGCTATACATTCTCCAGCTCAGTTTAATGTCTTAAACAAAATATCACTAAAAAAAATTGGGACTTAGTGCTATTTTATTACCAGTTTCAACTTTAAATTCTGGGCAGGCTCTCACACACACACACACACACACACACACACACACACACACACAGTAATCTACCTATTAAGCCACTGATGAAAATACCTTTTTTCTAGTGAAATCAACACTGTATGTGTTCTAGAAACATACGTTGACAAAACCCTATCTTGTTTTCAATTATTATAACCGGCTCTAAAACTCCATTTTAAACCTAATTGCTTCAAGGTGGCAAGAAACATATAGAACTTTACTTGTTTAGGCTATTTACCAAGGGAAATATAGCCTGTCACTAAGCACATTCTGTTGATGTGGTATGTGGTTTTACTTTAGGAAAACAGAAACACTTAAAAATTGTGTAGCATTGAATATACCCCTGGTATGATGAAGTGTGAGACAAATGTAACCCAGAGCTCACAAAACAATACAAACTAATGATTTCATTGTAGTGATATATCTGTATGACATAGGTGTACCTACAAGAGGAATTCAGAATTGACACTACTAATTGGCTCTTTTTCTGATTCTTCCTCATTTAATCCTTCCTTTCACTTTCTGGTGACAGGCATATATATTTGTATGTAGAAAGAAAAATACAAAGTTACAATATATTATTTCATCCCCACTAAGATAAACACTACAAACACAGGACATTCATACATAAATTTTATAACATTTTATAAATGCTAACTAGAGGCCCAGTGCACAAAATTCTTGCACTGGTAGGGTCTCTAGCTGCTGCTGGCAGTCAGCCAGATACTCCTTTATTTCCCCCGGCCAGCCCTGCCCCCTGGTCAAACTCCCAGATGAACTCCCGGTTGAGGGGACATTTTGCATACTACACTTTTATCATATAGTACTAGAGGCCTGGTGCATGAAAGTCGTGCATGGTGGGGAGGGGTCCCTTAGCCAGGCCTGCACCCTCTCTAATCTGAGACCCCTTGGGGGATGTCCAACTGCCAGATTAGGCCCAAAACCACTCACCTGCCTGCCTGATCACCCCTAACCACCTCTGCCTGCCTGCTTACCTGGTCACCTCCAATGGCCTTCCCCAATGGTCTGGAAGCCCCCAACCTCCCTCCCCTGCAGGCCTGGTCATCCCCAACTGCCCTCCCCTGCAGGCTTAGTCACCCCTAACTGCACTCCCCTGCTGGCCTGATTGCCCCTAACCTCTTGCCAGCCTGATCTCAACCCTAACTGCTCTCCCCTGCTGGCTGTATTGCCCCTAACTGCCTCTGCCTCGGCCCCCACCACCGTGGCTTTGTCTGGAAGGAAGTCAGACATCCAGAAGCTGGCCTGTTGACCGGGTCTAATTAGCATATTACCCTGTTATTAGTATAGATATATTATATAGGATAGGATTGCTTCAATCAGGGGGAAAAGCCTTTTTCAGCAGAAGGAGATGCTCTTGGCAGACAAAAATACATAACCCCTATTTATGACTGATAGCCAGCAATATGCACTATACTGCCAAACCAGCTATTAAAACATTGAATGGCTTTCTTACACCTTACACCTGCTTTAAAACCCCTCCTCAGCCCCCACCTTAGGTTCTGCTTTCACAGTTCACCCAGATTAGGTTCTGATTGGTCTCTTTCTATGCCAGTCAGCATCAAAAGCTCCGCCTCCTAGATAGCCATTGGCTCCTTTGAGAAATCTAGAATGGCCCTGCCTTCACATTAGTGCCAGCCCTTAAGTCACGCCCCCAGTCCACTACCGGGTGTATCCTTGGCCGCTCTGAGAAGCAGCACTTCAGGGCTGCGCTGATGACAATTTTGAATTCTCTTCCCTGACCTAACCTTACAGTGAGAGCTCCGTGAAGGAACTGCCTTCGCAGTTCACCCAGATTAGGTTCTGATTGGTTGGTTTTTATGCTAGCACCTTATGGTGACCAGTCGTTTGGTCATCCTGGTCATGACGAACACAGGCTTTTTATATATAAATAGAAACCTATAAATATGAAATTTGTTTCTCCTTTGAAAACAATACAAGTTTAATTTTGCTGTTATGCAAAAGTTAGGCAAGCAATCATATGTGCTACTCTGAAGAATATAAAAGACGTGTGTTAGATTCACACATCTACCAGAGGCATCAATTTAAAATACTGCTACTAGGTTACTTTAAAATACGTCTTGCCATAATACTTTTAAATTGTGAATGAGAAAATAGATCTGAACAGAAAAGTGCTTCAATGAAAATTTAGTTTTCTCAGGCTGTTTTTTGTTTATTTGTGTGAGTGTGCTTCTGTTTTTGTTGTTGACGATATGTGTGTGTTGTGTCTAGAAAGAAGGCGGAGGCATCCTTGTTTCGTGAGGACCGGTGAGTTTGGTGCATATTTGAATGTGCTCAGACAAACTGAGTCAAGTCAAAAGGTGTTCACCCATTTGACTTTCTAGATCAGATACCAAAACAAAAGCTATGGGATTACATCAAAGAGCATATTAGAGATTCCTGAGTTGAGGGAAGAAAATGTGTGTAACATTCCTAACTACCATGATGGGGCATGAGCTATATAAGGAAGCCATTGTCACCACTGACAAAAGCTTGTTATGTAAGGCACTGGACTCCCTATAAAGAAAGTAAATACCAATGAATTCAAAATGTAAGCCACCCAAGACCTGATACTGGAGTTACCCTGGACTGTTCTGCCTGTTTCCACAGATAAGAGTCCTGGTCTATAATGAAACTGAACTTCCACATTGGCACATAACTCGATAATAGGACATGTGAGCACAAATAGTTCAAATGCTCAGAGGGAGAGAGTCAAAAGCACATTGTGCAATCTGACTCTTTGGAATGTCAATGTGATGCATGAATCACCTGACAGGCTTTGCCTCAGACCATTTAAAGACATTACTCAAAGAGACTCTGTTCTACACATCCTTGCCCAAAAAGGAGACTTTTCTCTTTCAAAATTAAATGCACTCCTCAGCCAATTTCTTAGTATCAGGTGTGATGATTACTGAGTATGTGTTAATTCATCATGTGTTTAGTCCTTGTGGGTTATGAATGATAAATTCTAGGAAACCACAGAGTTGGAAAAAAGCATGATCTGAAGAGACAGAAATACTAGATTCTAGATTGTGCCAAACCACTTCCCAGACAAGTGACCTTGAGCAAGTACCTTAATCTCGCTGAACTTTCATTTCCTTCTTTGTTAAGACGAATTTTCTGAGTTTTCTACCACACAGGAGTCATGTGAAAGTAAAAGGAAATAGTGTATGGAACAATGTTGTATGAAGGCTGATGCATATTGACATTGTAATAATTACAAAAAAATTACTATAATATTTTATTATTATAAACAAAAGCTTTTTAAAACAAGTATTTATTTGAAGACATTGGAATAGATGAGATTTTCCAAGAGAATTTGCAGTATGTTAGAAATAGGGGGAAAAAAGCCGCAAGGAAGACTAAGACTTAGGTATAAGTCTTAGGTATAAGGCCAACTGAAAAATCAGCAAAGGAGGATGAGAAGGGATTGTAGAAGTAGTGGGTAACTAGGCATGCCTGGTGTTATAGAAGCCAAGGGCAGAGAGTGGTCACAGGCACCATGCAACACAATGGCAAGTAGGACAATCACTTCACTGAAATCTTTAGGTTTGGTACTTAAGCAGGCACAACTCTGTTTCTATTATCTGATTTTTCTCCTGGTTGTGGAATACATGTCCAATTTCTCCAAATATCTAGTAATTTTAATTGAATATGTGGCATCATCCATATTGTTCAGTCTCTCATTTCTGCCTTCTTTTCAAAAGCTTTGTTCTAAAAATAAACTAATATAGATGTTTTTATGTTCTGTTGGAGTGGATTTAGAGTAGCATTTTTCAGAGCGAGTTTAGCCTTTGCCCCCAGGGAATGGCCTTTCGGGAGCCTCTACTGAATATGCCTGGTTGTTCAACAAGGTCTTCCCACTCATGCTAGATGGATTTCAAATATCTCCTAGCTGTGGATGAATCTCAGCAGTTTTTTTTTTTATTTGTTTGTTTGGTGTTTTTGTTTTTTTTGGGGGGCGGGGTCAGTTTGTAGTTCCCTTATAGTTATTTTTTCTTAATAGTAATTCTTTACCTATTACTTCAGACTAACATCCAGACAAAAAGTCAAGAGAAAATTAATGTAGATTTAGGACCTCTTTCTCTAAAGCCCCTTGTTCTCTGGTATTCTGCCCCACAAATTCAAAATGTACATTACCTATGAAATATGAAATTACCTTTGCACCAGCAATGTCAGCCTCCCTGAACTCCGATCTCTATCACCTTTTCTTTGTGAGGCCCTATGCCTGGACTCCTCACTTCTGGGCCATGATCCAGAATAAAGGCAGAAAGCCAAGACATCAGGAATGACCCCATTAGTATGTTTTCTGTCATGGATTCTATTCCCATGCTACCTTTGGGCCGATATCTGAAAAACATATATTTTGTAGTTTTTCTAGTGGTTTATGGTTAGAGGGCTAGTCCAGTACCAGAAACCAAGAACCTCGCAAAGATTACTAGACTCAAGACCAAAGAAATCAGGAGCCACCTTTCAGAGGCTTTCTTACCAACAATGAGTAAATTTGAACATAAAGTTAAGATTAATGAATGTGATAAATTAAAGTACATAGAAATGTTAATTCATGTATTTATAAATTACTTAAATCTCATTGGTCATATTTAGAGGATACTAGGAACACAACTCATGGTTTTTGAAAAATAGTAAATAAGACCTATTCAAGCATTCATATTGCCTTTTCTATAAATATTCTACATCAGGGCAACTCAATAATATAGACAATTTAAAATGACCAAATTATCACCATTTTGAAACTCCTAGGTTATTTTTAATCTATTCTAGGCAGATTATTTGTGGCAGCTATCTTTACAAAAAGAAAGATGGCTAATCATCATATACTTCCTGATAGAAATATATAATTCTGCCTATCAGGAGGTGATGCTTAAAAGTAAAATAAAAGTATAAACCAAATCTTATATAAAACATCTAGGCCCAACTACCAATTTACAGAAAATACACCACTCAAAGTAATTACATAACAGTACACAGCACACAATTCAGTTTCTTCAACAAATAAGATGCAGGGAAAAGAGAAGGGGCTATATATTTATTAAAGGAGATTTAAGAGATAAGTCAACCAATCATAATTGGGCCTTCATGGGAATCCTGAATCAAACAAACAGTAAGAGAAAAAAAGAATCAGGAAAATTGAACACTGGCTGGGTATTTAATAATAGTAAGGAATTATTGCTAATTTTTTAGTGTAATAATGATATTGAAGTTACATTTTGGAAGAATCCTTATCTTTCAGAGATACATATTGAAATATTTATGAAGAACTGATATCATGTATGAGATTTGCTTCAAAATAATCAGGGAAGAGAGGTGCAAAGTAGGATTATAGATGAAGTAAGCCTGTTTTCAAGTTAATTTCTGAAGCTGGGTGATTAGCACATGAAATCATTTTATTATTTTCTCTCTGTACTTCTTGTAGGTTTGAAATTTTCATAATAATTTTTAATGTCTTTAAAAGTGCCTCATCTTAGATATTAGATTAAAAAAGGGAAGTTTTTTAGGTCTGTAAAAATAGAATAGGTCTCTTAATATTAAAAAAAAATCAGAAGTTAACATTCTCTAAATTCTGGCACGCAGGAAGGCATGGGGGAAGGAAGGAAGGAAGGAAGGAAGGAAGGAAGGAAGGAAGGAAGGAAGGGAGGGAGGGAGGGAGGGAGGGAGGGAGGGAGGGAGGGAGGAGGAGGAGGAGGAAGGAAGGAAGGACCATGATCAATACAGAAACCTTTTCAGTGCTTGTGTACATTTTTAAAAAGCCACAACAATGATAAGTCTAGGTCAGTGGCTGGCAAACTGCGGCTCGAGAGCCACATGTGGCTCTTTGGCCCCTTGAGTGTGGCTCTTCCACAAAATACCGACTTCTGCGCATGGGCCACGAAGTTTCAATCGCACTGTACATGCGCGCCCGCACGTGGTATTTTGAGTCACATTCCACATGACAATATTCACATTATAAACACTACAGATTGGCATTTTCTTTACCACATTTCCCAGTATAGAGCAGTAGTGTCATCATCTAATAAAATCATAAAATGTCTTGGAAGGGTGCCTTTATCTAATTTGTGGAAAAGTCCCCTAAGATCTATGAGATTCACCTGTGGCAGAATCTCAAAAAGTTTTGCAGTTATTACCATGTCCCTTGATTTTTAAGAATGGAAGATTTTTAATTTCACTGACCTTAGTTTATATGCCCACTTACAGTGTTTAGTATTGAACTTTCCTTTGTATGTTGTTGTACTTTCTAAGGTTGTATGAATTACATGTTCACATAGATGAATGACCTGCTATTTTAAAAATACAGTGAGTAAAATATCTCTTTGCTCAATTTTACAAGACTAGGCCGCATTACCTTGGGCAAGTCATTTAACCTTTCCTATCATCAATTTGGTCTATTGTAGAAAAAGGATCATAATCCCTTGCCTGTTTCTTAAAAAAGATTATTATAATGAGGAATGTGATCATGTGAATGGTAAAATACTATGTACACTATTTTGGGGATAGATGAAAGAATGATAGGTATTCCATTGTTATTTAATGAACACATTATTGAGCAATTACTATGTGGTTGGAATTAATAGAGTGCTTTATCTGTGTTAATTCACTTCATCCTCAAAAAACCCCATGAGGTGAGTATGAACATCTCCTTTCTAAGGAAAACTGAAGTCATGAAAGTTCAATTAAATTGCCCTACATTACACAATTGATATCACTAACAATGGGTAGTTGGGTCAAGATTCCTAGCACAGCAGCCTGAGTTTTTTTGTTTGTTTGTTTTTTGTTTTGTTTTTTTTTTACATTTTTAATGATTTCAGAGAGGAGAGGAGAGGAAGAGATCAACACATCAATGATGAGAGAAAATCATTGATCGGCTGCTACCTGCACTCCCCCCACCAGAGATCGAGTCGAAACCTGGCATGTGCTCTGACCAGGAATCAAACCGTGACCTCCAAGTGCATAGGTTGATGCTCAACCATTGAGCCACATTGGCTGGGCATAGCCTGAGTTCTTAAGTGTCATATTCTACTATATATTTATTTGATGTATTTTTTATTATTGACATTTATTATCAATCACTATTGATCATGGATATTGAATTGAAAGACCTGATAAGATAGATAAATGGAGGGGAAAGTCCATGGAAATACCTGAACACCATGTTTGGCTAACAATTTGGTTTTCCTGGTTATAAAGACTTGTTAAACATGTATTAAAAGAAGATGAGTACTGAACAGGGAAGAACAGAAACAGAAGAAGAAAGGATCACTGAGGTAGTGCTTGGTTCAACTTTAGTGTTCTGAGCATTTGAAACCCTCACATCTGTAAGCCCATTTAACAGAACAAGAGTCCTGAAGTTACAAGATTATTTAGCTATTAAATGTTATTACTCAAACATTTCTCTTGAAGGAATCACTTACATAGCCAACCCAAGGAGCTTTATGGCAATTCTATTTCTAATCATGTACAGGAATATTTCAAAGAGCAGTTGTGGGAGATAACAATTTTACATCACGCTATCTCCCAAGGATGTTTTGACATCCCTTATAAATTGACATCATGGCCAACTTCCCCCTGGCATTCCTCTGTATGGCTTGAAAGACAGGTTCCCTGCTAATAGGGAAACTATAGTCTAGTTCAGGAAATAGTTATAAACACTTAACAATTGTCTCACTTCCAGAAGCTTTCTTTAACCATAAAACCCTTCTATTGATCATTGTTTTTATAATCATTTTGATATCACTTTCTCCCTTGTCTCCTATATCCAATTGTTTACCTTTGGAATTCTACTCATATTATCTTCCATCCTCTCTTCTCTCCATTTCCAATGCCACTAGATTCATTTGGGCCTCCCAGGAGAAGTGGTCAGGTGTCCTTCAATCCCCCATCACCTACAGCAGTGATGGAGAACCTATGACACGCGTGTCAGAGGTGACACGCGAACTCATTTTTTTGGTTGATTTTTCTTTGTTAAATGGCATTTAAATATATAAAATAAATATCAAAAATATAAGTCTGTGTTTTACTATGGTTGCAAATATCAAAAAATTTCTATATGTGACACGGCACCAGAGTTAAGTTAGGGTTTTTCAAAATGCTGACGCGCTGAACTCAAAAGGTTCGCCATCACTGACCTACGGAGTTGGCCTAAGGCTGCCTCTTAGAGAAAAATAACCAAAACCAGATGTGATGAATATAATTTGCTGTATTTGTCAATAAACCAAGAAATTAACTGCTAATAAGTAACTGAAATGTTTGACACATACCTGTGGAATTCTGATGATTGATTATATTTCTAGGTCTGATTACTGATCATATCTCTAGGGAATAAAACATTCAGTTTGAATAAAAATGTAAGCAAATTTTAATTCTGCTTCCTACTGTCTAGCAACCCTGTAGTGAAGGAAAATAAAGCATTCTTGGCCAAAAGAGGTGCAGAGATGGAGACTTTCTCCTACTCCCACAGTGCACAGCACATGCCAACAATAGAGAATGATGTTGGCATTATTTGGCAACCATGGGTCCTGGGTGAGTCTTTACTCCTGGAGACAGAGGGTCAGCACTCCTGTCATCTGTCCTCAAAAAGTTCAACAGCAGTAGCATCTGCTGGGGGCAGGTGTGATGCCTCAGGACTTTGAGGAAGGTGGGCCTTCAGACCCTCTTCTTTGGTAAGTGTCCAAATAAGAAGAGACAATGTCACATAAGAACCCTTATCAAGACAGTACCCGGAACTCCAACCAAGGTGATTGCTTCAAGGGGGAGAATAAAAAGTGTAAATAAAATCCAATTAAGTAAAACCAAATCTATATCATTAAATCTTATCTGGAAACTGTAAAAAAAAACAAACCAAAAACACAACACACACACAAAGACAAAACAACAATAGCAACAAACAGCCTGTATTGTTGATGAATGAAGTCCAGAGAGTCATAATTTTGCCATAATTATTTACAGAAAAAAGAGAGTGGTGTGATAAGTCTCTTATTCATTGTTAAAGCAGTGTCCTCAGAGGTAAAATCAAGGTGACTTGATGTCATGCCCTTGACACCATTCTCTCCCTTCCTACTTACTTTCCTTGCTCACCTAACAGCCTTCTGATTATCAACTCAGCCTTCTGATAAACAACTCAGCATATGAAGGATGATAAGGATGCCTCCTGTCATAGGGACGATTTAAGAATGGAAGTGCTGTATGTAGAAGATATGAACAATCATAATATTTCCCTTTATGAATTAATACTTTGGCATTTAGATCAGTTCTCCTGAATCCAAAAAATTATGGGAATGCCAACGGATTTTATTTTTTAGGAGTTCAAATCTGAGGGTAGGACCCTGACCATGGTGACTTTCTCTGAGTAATGCCATCCTCTGGTGACAGCTGAGCAGCCTGGGTGACAACCTCCCCCACTATAGCCTCCTCCAGCACCAACAAGTAGGAGTAAAGGTCTATTAGGGTTCATTTTTGCTCTGTAAACTTGCCAAATAGTATCACCTCTGGGCTTCATTTTCCTCATATAAAGTAATGAATTGGCCTTGATGTTCTCTCAGAAATTTTAATCTCTGTGAGTCTCTTCATTGACAATATCATTGACTTCTCTCTCTCTCTCTCTCTCTCTCTCTCTCTCTCTCTCTCTCTCTCTCTCTTAAATGTCAAAAAAATACTATCTCCTGTAACTCTTGAACCTTGGGTCTTGTTCTTGACAAAGTAAATAAATTAACTGTTCTCAGCTGATTAATCATGTGCTTCACTTCCCATGAGAATATGGGTTAGTTATGCATGAGAAAGTCTGCCAATTCTGACAGGAAGGTGTCTTTCAGGTGGGTAAGCCACCTGTGATGAAGTGATCCATTGAAGAAAGCCTATTTTCTTGTTGCATAAATACAGGCCTGAAGACTACATGCGAGCTGTCATATATATACCTCTGAATGTAATTCTGCAAAAGTGACATACCATCATACTTCATGTTAATGTCTATTTGTACAATGATATTGTTTGAAATAATCGACCAATTTATCAAAAAGAACTGCAGGCTTTGGAGGGGGGGAAGGGTGTTTTTTCAATGCTAATAAAAAAAAATGGCATTTCTGTTTACCATTTGTCAGCTTTAAATAGTCAATAAATGTTTGTAATGATTTCCCAATTTTGAGATGTGACTCACTCATAAGGATATGCAATTTTTTAGATTTATGGAGAGGGTGTTACTTCCATAAACATCCAGCTTTGATAATTATCAGGAGAACTATTTATTATGTCTCACAAGTTAAATGCATAATAAATGGAATGCCTCTTATTGGTTGCAATTTTCTACATGTAAGGAATGCCTATTTCTTTGATAATAAACTCAATTGCATTAAAAAATGTAAAGCTTTTCAGTGTTGCAGGTTGATAATAAGCCTGGAAACACAGAATAGTATGATCTCTGTATAAAAATTGTTTACATTTCTCAAGCAGACGCAATAAAATTCAGAGTTATCTTAGTGTTTCTAGAGACTCTACCCAGAAAGTCCTGATTGATAACAGCTAATGGGATCAGATATGCCCTCCTACTGTCAGCTCCAGAGCTCCAAAGCCAGCTCCTCAATCTGCCACCCAGAAACCCAGCTGGAACCTGGAATCCAAAGAATGTGTTTGCATTATCAAAGAACTCTCCCTATCCCAAAGAGTCCACCCTGGGATTCCATTCTAGTGACTTTACAGAACTCACCTAATTACTTATTAGTTAGTTCCCATAATCTACTTAAGAACTTGTTTACTTGTTAACAGAGAGAATGGCTAGTCTAGCCCTAGGAGTCTGTGCCAATTGAACATGAAAAGTAAGATAAATATGTCTGAAATGATCGCAGTGTCCCTGAACATCTGAGCTAGAAGGAATCAAGAGATCATCATAGTCCTTCTGATTTTACAAATGAGCACATGGGAAAGGTCACCCGAAAGTCACTCTGGGAAATGTGACTGCCTGTGATGCCATTCATAGCTCCTGGCACTGGCTTGTCATTAAATGGTGCTTAATGAATGCTTATTGAATTGAATGAATACAACTTAGATTTCTATCCTTTCCTATCAGATATCTAGTTCTAAAAAATAGAGACCTGTACTTCAGCCATGTGATGCTATGAAGATGTTGCTTGCCATAACATAACCATTAACCACACTGAGAACAAGGTCAAACCAAACAACACAAGGAAAAGCATTCCCAGTAACCTCATTTGTATCATCACAGCACGTGGAGAGTTCAAAAAATTTCACTTATTCTTTATGAGCAAGAAACACCTGAGGCAAACCTGTTATCTTGGACCTGGCACAGAAATACCTGATCCTGGAAGAGGGGGCGGGAGCAGAGGAGACCTTCCCTGGTTTGTGTAAATAAATAATTTTGCTTTCATGCAGATAGATTTGTACACGTGTCTGAAAGCCATTCTATAAGATAGCTCCCAAAAATAAACATGTTTTATTACCTTTTCAGACTTCACCCTTTTAAAAGCCCCCATAGCTGCTAGATTGCATATACCAAAGAGTAGCTCCTTACAACACAATAACATCCGCTGCATTTATTAATTTTATAGCAAGAGGGTGAAATAATGTTGTCTAGGGAACGGGATGAGAGGGGGAGGGGGTAAGGAACTGGGAATTTTCATTCTGGCTCAGATGCTAATTCTCCTGTGACCTCAGCCAAGCCCTATAAATTGTTACTATCTGCAAAGTGAAGATAATGGGCAGGCCCTTCCCATCCCACAGGAGAGTTATAGAGATTAATTAGGCCGCGCATTTGAGATTCAAAGTGCTTTGAGCCCACAAGAAAAGTGATGGGGAGAACAAAGGATGGGCTCTCACTTCATTTTAGCAGATCTGGACCACACCAAAGACATTCTCAGGAATCCATTTGGTGGCACCACAGTATTTGTTAATTAACTGGTATTAAGAAGTCATCAAGGCTGCCAGGGGTTAATGGAAAGATTGAACTTGCTAAAACAGGCCTATGGGGGTGTAAGTCGAGGGCTCCTTTTTTTCTGAAGGAGGACAGGACCCTTAAGCATCAGGCCTAACTTGAGTGTGCTTCCTGGCCTTTCTGTTATCTTTTATTTTTTATTTATTTTTATATGTATTTTTACTGACTTCAAAAAGTCAATAAAAATGACTTTCCTTGAGAGGAAAAGAGAGAGAAACATCAATGATGAGAGAGCATCATTGATCGGCTGCTTCCTTCACATTCCACACTGGGGATCAAGCGTGCAACCGGGCATGTGCCCTGACTGGAAATCGAACAGTGACCTCTTGGTTCATAGGTCAATGCTCAACCCCTGAGCCATGCCCTCCGGGCTCTGTTATCTTTTAGAAACTCCATGCAGGTAGTTTGGAGCATGAACTTTTTTCTTTTTCAATGAAAAACATCAGAAACAAAAGGGAGGGGAGAATGAGGGACATCTGTAATAAAAAACCCAAACCAAAAAAAACCCTTCTTTTCCTGTTAGCACACATACATACTCATATGCTTTATTAAAATGCATGAATAGCACCCTAGCTATACATGTTCTTTGTGTGGGGTACAGACTTTTTCTGTGTCCACTCTTCCTTTTTACTCAGCAATACCTCATGGTCTTCCCTCCAAACAACTAGTGTGATGCTGAGTCATTATTTCCATGTCTACATAATATTCCATGCTGTGCCTGTGCTATTCATACTTGAAAGCCTAGCATATACTCTCTCAACACATTGCTATTATAGCAATTATACAAAAATACTTTGAGATTGTTACATTAAAACTAGCTCTCCACAGGCAATATTGTTCCCCCAGGGGACACTGAGTAATGTTTGGAGACATTTTTGGTTGTCACATGGGAGGTGTCAGTGAAGCCCAAGGATGCTCTAACAACCCTATAATGCACAGGAAAGAATCTACCACAGACAATTAAAAAATTTTAAAGGAAGGGAATAAATTAATTAGTCCTTCTTCAGTAATCCTCTGATGAAAGAGTTCCATCTGACCTTGGCTGAGTAGCTCAGTTGGCTAGAGAGTCATCCTGCTATGCCACTGTTGCAAGTGTGATCCCTGCTCAGGGCATCTACAAGAATAAAAATGTTTCTCTCTTTCTTTCTGTCTCTGTCTTTCTCTCTCTTCATCTCTAAATAAATAAATAAATAAATAAATAAATAAATAAATAAATAAATAAATAAATAAAATAAGAGTTCCATCTGGTACACACACACACACACACACACACACACACACACACACACACACCACACACACTTCCACAGCCAAATCAGATGTCTAGCAAGAAAACATTATGGGAGGATCCCAGAGGGGACCTCAGCATATCACAGAAGGAGCAAAGGTGCAGTACATATGGCAGAATGAAACGGATCACATGGAATTTTGAAAGCACAGCTAAGCCTTGGAAGTAAAGCTCAGATGAACACAAACCAGTCAGGAAAGTTATGGACGAAAATGAGATGTTTGTCTTTATATTAAAAGTAAATATTTTTGAGGGCAATTTTTTTGAGGGTCCAAAGAGGAAGGGAGAGACATTGGTAAAGATCTAAAGTATAGTGTTTCCTGGGCTAGCTCGCCCCCTTCCCCAGCACCCCCCCCTCCCCCATCCATTTCACTGGTTTCTATAAAGAGTTCACAGCTCTTTTTGAATGTTTGGATACTTATCACAGGGTTCAGTTCTGATCCTTCCAGAGTGTGCATTATTCCATATCATCCTCACAGTCAGAAGACACACAATGGCCTCATGATGGAGCCATCTGTGGGAAGGCAGATCTTGGGCCTAATGCCATTCTCATGAAGGAGACATTCTGAACCTACACGACAACTCTGGAGAGAACACACATTTCTCAGGATTACTACCACTGACAGAGCACACAGAACTGAGGCTTATTTGGTTTTCTTTCTGGTCTTAGAATGTCTGTGTCTTGGGCTGCCCCTCCTGTGGGGCACATCCTTACCTGGGAAGCACACCTGCCTGCTTAGAGTAAATGAGGTCTTGTCCACCAGCTTTGAAGGAGCCTTTTGTGTCTCAGGACATAGAGCCCTGTGGGGAGAGATTGCTGAGGGTCTCTTCACTTTCCCTGGGAGGATCTGAAACCATAACTTAAATGCCTCCTCCCTCCTTCTAGCTCAGAGAGACCAGAGAATAAAAATGTAAATAAGTTTTTAAAAATCTCTAAAGAAGGGAAAAAGTAGAGCGTCAGAGGTACAAATGTAAACCCAATAGTCTTCCATCTTGTAAATGATTCAGGTTCTCCCAGTGTCTCTGGGATGGACAGCCCCCTGTTCTCTCTCCTCATCTCCCCTGAGCCCCTTTCTAGTTTATTGCCCTTTCCTCTCTCTCTTCCTCCTTTCTCTGCTCACTTATCTTCCACTTCTTCTAGCCTCTGTCCTCTCATTTGTGATTGTCCTGTTGCTGATCAACAACAATGGAAAAAAGTTCCCCCACATTTGCATAAGCACCAAACCCTAGCTGAGGTACAGGACATGTTACCCATAGAGATGGCACTTTGGCATATTCAATGTTTTAAGCTGAAGGAGTTTGAGAAAATAGCAGAAGCAGGAAGGTCACTCTGACCTCTTCCATCCCTGAGACAGTCATAAGACCCTCATGTGAGAAGTGCCCTCCTTATTCCTGAGGAAAAAGCATCCTTACCTGGGAAGACAAAAAGCGAAGAAAAATCCTAACAAACAGGCTATGCTCCCCTCATATTCCTCATATTCCTCATATTCCTCCATCACTGTTCACTCTTCATCAAAGCTAGCATTAGAATACTTAGGTCTTTTTCTTCACATTTTCACTTCCTTATGAAGGTTCCCATATCAAGTAAAACTTGTATTAAATAAATTTGTATGTTTTCCTCCTATTCTTCTGTGTTTATCAGTTTAATTTTCAGATCTAGCCAGGAAACCTAAAAAGGTTGAGGAAAATGTTTTCTTTTCCTACACCCACCACTGGTTATATGAATTATGACTTCTGTGAGTTGCTTTCTCCGATCTCACAGGTTCCATATTTCTCTAAAAATTCAAAGCTTGGGACCCCTGGGGTAATATCTTTCTGTCTGGTGCTGTAAGTGCAGGCTGCTTGCTTTTTGCTCATCTCCAGTATTACCTTCCTTAGAGAACCAATGGGATATATATCCAAAATATGCAGGATAGGCTGGCAAGCAGGAGACCAAGGTACTGTTAATGATGTTGCAATTTGAATTCAAAGGTAACATTCCCTCCTCTTCTGGGGAAGTCAGTCTTTTTTCTATTAAGAGCTTCAACTGATTAGATGATATTCACCAACATGATGGAGGGTAATCTGCTTTACTCAAAGCCTACTGATTTGGGGCACTCTGGTGCAACTAAGTTGATAACGAAAATTAACTACAGTAGTCCCCTCTTATCCACAGTTTCACTTTCCATAGTTTGTTACCTGTGGTCAACCAAGGTCCAAAAATATTAAAAGGGAAATTCCAGAAATAAACAATTTATAAGTTTTAAATTATATGCCATTCTGAGTAGTGTGATGAAATCTCCAGCTCTCCCACTCCATTCCACCCAGGACATGAATGATCCCTTTGTCTAGTATATCACACACGTTGTTCACTCTACTTGCACATTAGTCACTTAGCAGCTATCTCAGCTATCAGATCAACTGTGAATGTATGGCAGTACTTGTGTTCAAGTACCCCTTATTTTACTCAATAATAGCCCCAAAGTGCAAGAGTAGTGATGCTGGCAATTTGGATATGCCAAAGAGAAGCTGTAAAATGCTTCCTGTAAGTGAAAAGATATGTATGTATGAGGGAAGAAAACATAACATGTATACAATTTGTTTCTATCCATGGCTTCAGGCATCCACTTGGGGTTTTGGAATATATCCCTTGCATATGAGGGGGAACTATTGCATCATATTAGGGGAAGCAGCTAGCTGGGGCATTGTATTTGAAAATATGGTGAATATAAGGCAATTGACAGCACATTCATGGGATCTCATGCCAGAAGTATATGTACAGCCATAAAGCAAAACAGAAAAATTTTATACTGCAACAATTAAAACTGTTCTGGGCATATGCCTTGCTAACGGGGAACTTCTTCTTCTTCTTCTTCTTCTTCTTCTTCTTCTTCTTCTTCTTCTTCTTCTTCTTCTTCTCCTCCTCCTCCTCCTCCTCCTCCTCCTCCTCCTCCCCCTCTTCCTCCTTCTCCAAAGAAATGATTGCCTAGAGATATTTTGTGTTGCTCTACTCCCCCCACCCTTAAACAACATTGATCATTGGATGAAAACAAACAAAGGTTGCTATTTATTTTATCTCTTGCTCACAACAGAATGGCTTGAGAGAAATAGTGAATTGAAAGGGCACATTTTTCTGAAGCCAATTGAAATGTGAAGTCCCTTCAGATCACTACAGAAAAACAAGTCATTATAGCCAACCCTTACTCATTTGGCCACATAGGAACTTGGTTGGCCTGGCATTCAAAGGCTAAATTTAGCAGAACAATTCTCAGCCAACTCTCTGGTTTGAAGGTGAGAGCTTACAAGGACAGCCTAGCTCCAAGTTGATTTTCATTTACAGTTTCACTACAATAAATTACATGTTAAAGCAGGTTTATTATTATTATTTTGAAGATTTGAAATCTGGGAAACTCTAAGTGTGCACAGGAGAACATTTTTGTGCATGGTGTGTCATGTTGGGGTGGGAGAATGAGGAGGATGAGGCTGAATCCCTGCCATTTAGTTTCTTGGAACTTCCTTTCTGGTCTTCCACCTACACCCACTTGGCTCAGAGCCCCTGCATGGTTTTCTAGAAATCTGCCTCTTGCAATATATGTAGAGCCTATAGAATAGAATCAGAAACCAAAAAGTGAAGCCCTTTGTCACTAATTCTTTCCTCTATGAAGCCCTTAGGCATGTGAATAGTTAGTGTGAAGTACTTTTGCCACACCTTCAGTTTTGTTTTATTTGCCTTCTTTGTAGAATGAGAAAAACATTTTCCTTGTCTCTGAGAAAGACACAACAGGACCACATTTCCCTGAGCCATATGAGAAAAATGGGTGATTTTGGACTCTAATTAAACTGGCTCTTAAGAAAACATACCTTGCCCTAGCCGGTTTGGCTCAGTGGATAGAGCGTTGGCCTGCGGACTCAAGGGTCCCAGGTTCGATTCTGATCAAGGGCATGTGCCTTGGTTGCGGGCACATCCCCAGTGGGGGGCGTGCAGGAGGCAGCTGATCGATGTTTCTCTCTCATCGATGCTTCTGACTCTCTATCCCTCTCCCATCCTCTCTGTAAAAAAATCAATAAAATATATATATATATATAAAAAAGAAAACATACCTTGTGGGTGAGATCTGATTCTTCTCAAATAATCCACTTGAGGAAATTTCCCCAGTCAGATGTTGTTTCTTATCTTATTTAATGAGTAGGCCTTTCTACAGTGTGTCCCCCACTCTAGTCTCATCCCATTTACAGATCCATATGAGAATAACAATGAGCATGATAGGAAATGTTTTATTTTTATTTATTGAGTATTCATCATGTGCTTCATAGTGTCATAAGGAATTTACATGTATCAATTTATTTAATCCTAACAACCCTATGAAGTAAGCATTGCAGATGGCATCTAGCTTCATAGCTCATGCTATTTTTCACAAGGGATAATTTTTTGGACACTTCATAATGATAACAACTGACATACATAAAGTTCTATAAAGCTTTAAAAAGTATTTTCACAGAACTCATTTTTCCCCTCTTTCTTCATCACTGTCAGTGAGATAGAGTATTTGCTTCTTTACCATCCCCATTATCTTCATTGAATAGGTGAGGGAGATCAGACTAGGAGAGGCTGAGGAATTGGCCTGGCCACACCTGGATTTGCAGGTAAACTGACTGGGGATCAGGTACCCTGTCTGCCGAAGTATGGGTCTCCCGGCCTGTGATCATCCAAGGCAGTGTCATAAATTTAGTTCCTTGTCCAGCAGCAAAGTCTTCCCAAACTCAACCAAGCCAAAACGACACTCAATATCTTCCCTCCATAAACCATCACTCTCAATTCTCCCCTTCTTGTCAGTGAAACCATCTACCTCTGGTCTCCCAGTTTAAAAATTCAAGAGTCATCTTTGATAATCTTTATCCTTCTTTCTCTCACATCCAAATAGGATACTCAATGTGTTTTTTGAAATGAATGTGGCCAATTGGTTAAATAAGTGCTAGCCTGAAAGTACCACAGATCCCTTATGCCATGATGGGGAGGAGGGTGCTCAAGGATGGAAAACAAAGATGACAGGAGGGAATGGCCTTATAATCTCGTGGAGGAGATGAAACTGGATCATAGATCATTAAACTTTAAGATAAGAAATGATAGAGACACAACAGAGGGAACATCAAACAGATTCTTACTGATAAGATGACAGATCTCAGAGAACATGCTCATCTCCAAGTGGCCAAGACAGAGAAGCCAGGCAGCATGTGAACTGAGACTTGGATAAATGAGAAAACCCGCAAATTGGGGTAGACCTGGTGCTCAGAAGTTGGAGGAGTAAAAGTAGAAAGCAATAAATATTATCACTTGGCTGATGTTTAGTGGACAATGAAAGAGATCTGAAGAAACTAGGAATTTCCTTGAAATTCCATTCTTCTTCCTCTCACCTTGCACCATGATCTAATACTTCCCTTCCCTTCCCTTCCCTTCCCTTCCCTTCCCTTCCCTTCCCTTCCCTTCCCTTCCCTTCCCTTCCCTTCCCTTCCCTTCCCTTCCCTTCCCTTCCCTTCCCTTCCCTTCCCTTTCCTTCCTCTACTTGAGGAAATTCTGTTTGCAGTAATTCTATGGCCCCTCAGCCAAGAGCCAAAGCTCCAGCTCTCCCTCCTTATACAGGAATACTATAGGTGATGGTCATGCCTTCCCTTCCATTAAGGATATTCATAGTTTATTATTTATTCACAAACACTGTTACACAGAAGCACCGTTTTTGCTGAATTTAAAGCCATCTCTTTTCCCATGCTTTGGATTTCATTTCATTCTCACCTACTTAGTATGATGACCAGTTCTGTCTTCTGTATTCATCCTCTTCCTCACTCTTGGGTCCTTTGCACCTTAATTTAAATATTCCCAATTCTTTCTCATTAAAAACAAAAATCCTCCTAACACTCCCTTGTTCCCCTCAATCTCCTCAGCTATTTTTTTTTTTTTTACCATCAATCCCATGAACATGTAACCTCTGTTAATTCACTCTTTAATCAACCAGTTTAATCTCCACCTCATCACAGCAAACCAGTTCCACTATGGTGATCGCACCACTGAGGATGGTGCAGGGCTAAGAAAAGCAGAAAACCAGAGTAAATGCTAATTTTAAACAAATTATTTGTTTCAGGACTTATTTATGTGTGCCATGAGGTCCAGGGCTAACCTGGTGACTATGTGATGTCCCCAGGGACCTAGGTGACTCCATCTTGCTGCAATGCTATTCTTAGCCTGCAGATTTCATCTCCATGATTATCTGATGGTTTCAAGATTGTTGTTCCACTATCAGCCATGTGTCTGGCTTCTAGGTAGGAAGAAGGGCAAAGTTGAGTGTGACCTTTAAAGCACCTTGAAAACTCTGTGCAGCCAGGGAGAGAGACTCTGTCACCAGGCTTCATCACAGGGTCTTGTAAATTTTAAAATACTTCTAATAGCACTTTTTAAAATGTAAAATGCAAAAATATTCACCTTTTTTCCTCCAATTATTAAGAAAATTGTTAAGTTTAGTGTCAATCTTTTCAGACATATTTTCAATGCATATAGTGTGAGCTGTATAAAATAGTGATTGTTTGAGAAGTTACTTGAAAGGAAATGAGCAATTTCATATTCATAAATAGGACTAAATCCCACAAGGCCTGTGACAAAATTGCCCAGTGAAAAAATTGCCCAATGTCCCACCCTCACAATCCCTGCCCTAACTTCTCCCTTCACAGCTTCCTGTTTTATCCCAATCACCCCTGTGGTCCTCTCCCCTTCTCCTGGCTCACACAGTTACTAGTAACACTTGAAAGTCTTCAACTTTCCTTCTTAATTTCTCAGTATTCTTTTCTCAATAATTATGAAACCTGTGGATAATTAGGGGGAGTAGAGTGGACTTCTTTTAGTGGTAATGGTTCCAGGTGAGACTGGTCTTTAGATAGAAGGCCACTGAGTCAGAAGAGCACCTGAGAGATTTGTGCTCCTGCTCATCTTTCTTTTTAAATATGCTCTCCTTCCACCTGCCTGGAATCAGCAAGGGGCATGTTCTTCCTGCTGGAATGTAAGTTTGTCAACTTCTTTGATGGCCATCTGGCCAAAAGAATCATAATTCTAATGTTAGCAATTTTTGATCCAGCAACTCCACTGACAGAAATTGATCCAAAGAAATAAGAAGAAATAAAAAGAAATAAAGAAATAAAAAATTCACACATGTGTATGTAATGTTCATAACATTTATTTTTTATTTTTTATAGAAAAGAGACTGAGGATATTCATAAGCAATTTTATCAGAAGTAGAAATGGCTGATAGCTTTTTTTTAAAGTTATTTTGTTTTAAATAAGAGATATCAAAAACCCAATTTACCATTAATAGGGGTATTTTAAAATAAATTATTGCAGATACATATTCTATTAGGAATAATGAACCACAGCTATATTTATTGGCACAAAAAAAGACATTTTAAAGGTGGATTTTAAAAAATTATGATATAACCTTTTAAAAAGTGAGCATACCAACATGTAAATGTGGAGAAAATTCTAGAAACAAATAGCAAATATTAGCAGCATTTTTCTAAGAAATTTACTAATGATTTTTCCTTCTTTATAATTTACTAGTGACGCGGTGCATGGATTTGTGCACATTGAAAGAAAATTAATTAGAAGGTGGCCAGGATAGGGCAAGATGGGCCAGATATCCCCTGGAGCCAACCTCCCATGGTCCCTCCCCAGCATCTGTGGAGTGAGCAGGGTCCCTCCACAGCTATTAGGTCCTTTGGCCTGGCCTGTGGGGATTGGGCTAAAATTGACTCTCTGACATCCCCTGAGGGGGTCCCCGAGTGAGGGAGGGCACTCTGCAAAGTTGCTGTCATATAGGGTGTGGAATGCAAATGCAAGTGTGCAAGAAATCAGATTTGGGGCCAACAGTGCCCCAGCAACAACATAACCCACAGCCAAAGGTAGAATCATGCAACCCTGTGAGGAATTGGGCTTCCTCTTCTCTGGTTTTGGGGTGCATCACCCAAGAACTGCTGCTGCCAAGTCACTGCAAGCTCAGCAGCTCCTCTGTTGAGCATCTGTCCCCGGTGGTCAGTGCGCATCATAGTGACTGTTCGGATGGACACTTAGCATATTAGCCTTTTATATATACACTAGAGGCCTGGTGCACAAAAATTTGTGCACTCGGGGGGGAGGGGGGTTCCTCAGCCCTGCCTGTGCCCTCTCGAAGTCTGGGACCCCTCAGGGGATGACCACCTGCTGGCTTAGGCCCGCTCCCCAGATTGGTCCTAAGATGGCAACCAGACATCCCTCTGGCATCCTGGCAGCCCTCGGGGGATGTCCACTTACCAGCAGGGAGCAGACCTAAGCTGCAGTCAGACATCCTTAGCACTGCTGAGGAGGCAGGAGAGGCTCCCACCATCACTGCTGCACTGGCAGCCATCAGCTTGACTTGTGGCTGAGCAGAGCTCCCCTTTGTGAGAGCACACTGACCACCGGGGGACAGCTCCTGCATTGAGCGTCTGCCCCCTGGTGGTCAGTGTGTGTCATAGCGACCAGTCATTACCAGTCCTTCTGCTGTTAGGGTCAGTTTGCATATTACCCTTTTATTATATAGGATAGATGCCTGGTGCACCGGTGGGGGCTGGCTGGTTTGCCCTGAAGGGTGTCCCAGATCAGGGTGGGGGTCCCACTTGGGTGCCTGGCCAGCCTGGATGAGGGGATGATGGCTGTTTGCAGCTGGTCACACCCCCTTCAGGGTGGGGGTCCCCACTGGGGTGCCTGGCCAGTCTGGGTGAGGGGCTGAGGGCCGTTTTCAGGCTGGCGGGTGACTGAAGCTCCCAACCTCTCCTTTTTCTTCTTTCTTTTTTATTCTGAGATTTATTTACCTTCTATGGCTGTCACTGGAGCTGAGAGCCGGCTTTAGCTCTGAGGCTCGGCTCCAGCTCTGAGACCTCGGCTCCAGCTCTGAGACCTCGGCTGCTGAAAGCAGGTCTCTGGGTTTGTTTGGGTTCTATAATTGTAACTCTGTTGCGGTCCTGCTCGCTCCAGCTCTGACGGCTGAAAGCAGGTTTCTGGGGTTTAATTGCCTTCTATAATTGCAACATTGTTTCTTAGACTGCAGCTCAGAGGCTGGCAGCAGCAGGCGGGGAACCTTGGCTTCCTCCATCACTGGAGCAAGCAAGCCTCCTGTTTGCTTCAGCTGCCTGGCTGCCTGCCGCCATCTTGGTTGGCAGTTAATTAGCATATCCTGCTGATTAGCCAATGGGAAGAGTGTCGGGGTTATGGTCAATTTGCATGTTTCTCTTTTATTAGATAGGACTACAAGGCCCATGCACAAAAATTTGTGCACTGTCAGGGAAGGGGGATCCTTCAGCCCAACCTGTGCCCTCTCACGGATCACACTGCTGCTGGCCCTGCCAGCCCCGCCCACCCCGCCCAAGACAGGGCAGGCCAGGATCTGCCTGCAGCATGCAAATTAGACACCATCTTTGTTGGCGGTTAATTTGAATATCTCGCTGATTAGCCAATGGGAGGCATAGCAGAGGTACAGTTAATTTCAATCTTTGTCTCTTATTAGATAAGAGGATATTATATATAGAATATTATCTATCTCTCTCCCTTTTTTTAAAACAATGGTTACATTTTTACATTTACATATTGGAGGCCCTGTGCATGAAAATTCTTGCATTCAGGGGGGTCCCTCACCCAGCCTACACCCTCTTGCAGTCTGGGACCCCTCGGGGGATGTCCACCTGCTGACTCAGGCCCACTCTCCAGGGTATTGGGCTTAAGCTGGAAGTCAGACATCCCTCTGGCAGCCCAGGACCCCTTGGGGGATGTCCAACTGTGGCTTAGGCCCGCTCCCCATGGGGAGCGGGCCTAAGCCACAGTTGGACATCCTTAGTGCTGCCAAGGAGGCTGGAAAGACTCCCACCACCACCTTTGCACTCACAGCCATCAGCCCAGCTTGTGGCTGAGTGGTGCTCACCCTGTGGGAGTACACTGACCACCAGGGGGCAGCTCCTGTGTTGAGCATCTGCCCCCTCATAGTCAGTGTGCATCATAGCAACCGGTTATTCCTGGTGGTTCTGCTGTTAGGATCAATTTGCATATTACCCTTTTATTATTTAGGATAAGCTTTTTAGATCTTGTAAAACTTGGGTTCTAGATTCACTAGTCCTTCCTGTTCTTAAGAATTCACTCCAGTTTGTTGTGGTCTGAAGAGATCATGTTAGATCCTGAAGCAGTGGGTCACCAGTGTCGTCTCCTCCACCTTGGTCATCCTATTCTTTGACACTGGTTTGTCCTAAAGGAAGAAAATGCTGTCATCATTCAAAAGGGAAGGAAGGGGAGAGAAAGATGCAGAAGAGTAAAGGGAAAGAGTGAAGGGAAAGGAGCAAGCAAGAAACCTATCTTCTGGTAAGATTCAGCCTAGATTGTCTTTTGCATTATTTAGAATTCAAACTGTTGATATATGTCATCAACAAAAATGTGCAAATTCACATCAAAGCATATATGAAATTTCCATATGAAAACACTGAGAAATATACTGTGATTGATAAATGCCAGAGATTGTTGTTGTTTTTTCCTGTGATTAAAGGCAATAGACCAGGGGTGGGCAAACTTTTTGACTCGAGGGCCACAATGGGTTCTTAAACTGGACTGGAGGGCTGGAACAAAAGCATGTATGGAGTGTTTGTGTGAACTAATATAAATTCAAAGTAAACATCATTACATAAAAGGGTACGGTCTTTTTTTTTTAATAGTTTTATTCATTTCAAACTGGCTGGATCCGGCCCGTGGGCCGTAGTTTGCCCACGGCTGCAATAGACAGATGGCTCCCTCAGTTGATATAACTCAAGACCTGGGTCATTCTGAGCACACTTTTTAATTATTGCCATTTCAACATGGCTGTACTGTTACTCTACTTTATTTAAGTGGAAGGGAGTGATAGATATCTTGTAGACATTTTCATCTATTTGCAAATTCTATTCCATATTGATTTCTGTATTTGAATAGTTTCTGAGGTTATCACTGGGAGGGGGGGATCAAAATAGGAAATCCTTATTGGATCTAATATATATAGGACTTTTTCCCTCACATCCTGCATGTTTCTGTCTCACAATGCTAATCGGCCACCGAGGGCCCCGGAGTCTTAGAGAAAAACTGTTCAGCTGAAAGAGAACCCATCATCTAACCATATTTCAACATGTCATAATGACAACTCCGCCCTGAGAGGAGGCTAGGTTTCTAATAAAAGCCAGATAGCCTAATATCTCAAGTTATTTTCAACCCTGCCTGTCCTACCCATTTGGCTGTTCGTTTATTTTTGTTAGAAAGACAGACTTGTTCTTTTGCCAGAGAATTTTCTAACATCCTGCCACCAACATCTGCACAAAATAGAATACTTTAGAGGGTCAGATGAAATGGGGGGGCGGGGACCTTCTCTCTGAAAAGGGTGAGGAAGATAGTAGTGCTTCTGTTTGAAGCAACAGAATGTATAAGAGAGAGTGCCAACTAAACCGCACCAATAAGCCATTGTGATTGGCCATGCTTCAGCATAAGAGGGATCTGAGGCCATCTAACAAAGGTGAAGGGGACACAACACGACTTTCAGCTCCTGTGCCGTTAGCATCTGCCACGCAGAACACAGTGCCATTCTGCCGGCATTCAATATTCTCCATGTAGATGATAGCCGAAAAGGCCACTTGTAATTTTTCTTGTCTCCCTTGTTATTTTTCCCCTCCATCAGATTGTAAACTCTGCAAAACAGCGCATGTGTCTAATAGATTCACCAATATATACTAAACAAATAGAGGAAGGGAGGCAGAAAGGAAGGAAGAAGAGAGGGAGGGAAGGGGGAAGAAAGGAATTTGTGCACTTATCCAATTATACTTCCCGCACCTCCCACGCTCCATTGGTTGCTGTTTGAATGCATCCTGCCTGCCGGTCTAGGCAGCAACTAAGAGAGGATCTGGCAGGGAGCAAAGTGATCAATAAATGTCTGCTGAATTGAGTATGTTCTTTAGTGCTCATTGGATTAACAATAGGTTAAAATTGATATTACAGTAAAATAAGAATGCTAGTGTAGACATGCTCATAAATAAGTCCTTTGAATGAATTGGTTTCATAAAAGGGAAGTTTTCAAATCCATTCTGAGAGCTAATTATTTTTGTCACTACATCTTCTAAATTCCAGGCACATTTCTAAGGCTGACACAGTGGCTGTCAGCACACTAGGGGCAGTCCGATTTTTGCAGGAGGCAGGCATCCCTCCTGTTCCAAACAGATGCACTCCAGGCAAACGAGTTATGGTGACATTTGCAGGGCTAGATTCTGAGGCTCAGAAGAGATGATGCCACTGCTTAGCTGTCTCACCACATTAAGATTAGCGTGTTGCCTATAGGTGGATATTAATAGTTGTTGTAGTATTATTTTTTAAATCTATGTGGAAACATACACATGTGAGAATGACAAAGTGCACCAGACAATTAAAGAGATGATTTAATTCGGGCTATTGCAATAGGGTGGACATTCATTGATCAGTAATATCTCAAAGAAAAAGAAGGGGCCTGGAATTTCATAGAGGTGGGTGTAAAGGGCAGGTAGACAAGGAAGTCATGCACAGGTCTAGGGGAATCAGGTGAAGGATGGAGAGAGGTCTTCTCTGAACATTGAGGAAGGACAGAGGTGTGTCTTATCTTGGAACAAGTGAGAACAGGGTGATCTTTTGTGATTAGTGGTTTCTTAGACCGAAAAGGCTATTAATGATGACTTTATTACCCACTCCCTCAAGATTATTTTCTTTGTAATTGAGGGAAGATTCTCAACGAACTAAAGCAGAGCTCATAAGCAGATGATCATCAGGTCAGATGCAGCTGGCATATATAGGAAGTTTGTGGAGAGAAAAAGAAGTTACTGGTGTTTACAAATCAGTAATTTTCACACCAATTCTCAAAAATCAATCTGAACATCCCAGGGCATTTTCTCAAGGCAACAGTCATCAGCAGCTGTGGGACATTATATATGCCATTTGTCAAGGACTCTACAACTCCTTATCCCAGAGACTGAGGTGGCTGCCCTTCGCCGCCATTTTTCCTTTGTTGTTCATCAACGGACAGGTCTACTCTTTAATTAATATCTCCTGTCTGACCAGGGGCATTCGAGCTTGCAATCACAAATGATATGTAGTTCTACAAGAGGAAGGAGATGGCAGAAGAGTGGACCTAGAAAAGCCTGGTCTTCAAGCCTGAGATCCTTCCAGCTGGAATTCTATGATCCCTGGGAGCTGACAATTCATAGGTGTAGACAACGTCCGCACAGGTACTTACAAGTGTGAACGGATCCCAGTAGAGTTTGTCAAGTTGAAAACCCAAGTAGGTTAACAACCAAATGTATTTTTGAAACCTGAATTTAGTTCCCATCAGTTCAAAGTCAACTCCAGCAACATGAACAAACCACACTTAGAAACAGGCTCCTTGATTCCCTCTCCTATCCTGTATTTTAGTGTCTATTCATTCCCAATTAAATTCAAAGTCATCCATTAGATTCTGTATTTCTAAAGTCCAAATATCATTTATTCTTCTCACTGGCAAAATACTGTCCAGCTCTGTGTCTGAGATCTGAACTAAGCAAAAATGCGGTTAGTGAGCTTGCATCTGGGAAATGAATGAGAGCTCCTATTAGACATGATTACCCTTACTAGTGGATGTGACTTTCAGCCTGGGGTATTTATCACTGAGGGGATTGCAAGGGAATTGTGCAAGAGAATAAAAGATTTTTATTCTAATAATCTAAGTGACAAAGACTGACATTTTGATGACTTAGAGGAGAGAAGTTTCAAGCTGAAGTTGTCATGTGAAATTATTGGATGTGACTTTGCAAAACATATTATCTGATTTATATTAAATAAACAATATTAAATAATAATTAGCAGGGATCAGCAAACTATAATCTGTGGGTCAAATCCAGCCATGCTTGTTTTGCAAATAAACTTTGCCTAAAGCTAAGGACAAGGACCTGAAGTGGAATCATGAAAAACTTTAAATAGAGCTATAAATAGGGAAAAGACGTGAACACCAATTTGTCCCAGAAGCTGGGTATTGATAGTCTCAGCTCAGCCGTGAGAGAGGTGATCCTTGGTGAGTGCTGGCATGACACTGATTAGTGGCAGGCTGGAGGCTAGCTTGAGGGACCTAGTGGTGAATTGGTCAGGATGGCAACCCACTGGGGATAGGCCTCTAGAGCCACACAGCCCTAAGTTCTCCCATTTCCTGAAAGTATCAGGTGTGCTTCGCTTCTAAGTGGGAAGGAGAGGTTCCTTCAGAGAACAAATGTTTTCAGTGATGGGGCAATACCTTAGTAAAGGGATGTGATGTATTCACCTGGAGAGAAAAACTTCACAAAATCTGAACTAGGTTGCAACTGTAACACTGAAAATCAGGCTTTGGATCCTAGCACAACCAGGTCCTGGGACTCAAGAGTTCCTCTTGAGCAGCCACTCCCTGCGTGGCTGCGATCAATGGAGTGTGTCCTCAGGGAGAAATCTGTTCAGAATCTGTCTGAGGAGTCATGCAAGGTTGTTTGTGATCTCAGCCTTGTATTAGGAGATGACAATACTGATGGTGTTAGAGTTGGAAATAACCATATGTGCTACCATCTTGCAACCATCTGTGACCAAAAACAGTAATTCTGACCAGACACGAGATCCAGACTTCTATCCAGCTATTCAATTTTGACCAAATGAATCCTCCTACAACCTACAGGAAGTCAGTTGACTATTTGCCACCTTTTGCCAAAGAGAGCATGGCATGAGTCTGCACTCAAACTTTAGCTAAATCTCTAAGTCCCCTGAGTGTCAGAAACAGATTTGCTATGTATCTGATCTCCTGGGAAACCCTGATCCTCCTGAGAGCCCCAGGTCCCCACGCCTGCAGGGGTATTTTCTGCCCACATTTGGTTTTGTTTAGATCTGGACCACACTCATGTTGGACTTAACCATGGGGAATGAGGGTGGACTTCAGAGTCTGTGGGCCAGAGATATTGGTGGTGCAGAAATGCTTTAAAAAAAAAGTTATTCAACCAACCTACAACTATCTATGTTATCAGTTCCATATATACAAAAATGATATGGAATCATGCTATCTTATCAAATCTAATAAAGGACCTGCAGAAATCTGAATTATCTTCTGTCCTGGCAATCATTACAGCTAATGCATTTCCTTCTCATCACCATTCTTCCCAAAACTATACACACACTCATAATATATATATTGTATTATTTTGATACAGACCATTAGAGTTTTATGATATACTGTCATTAAATTATAAGATTTTTTAAATATAATGTTTTTCAGCTAAAATAAAAGCAAGGTATAGATGTACCAATGCACTGGTAATTAATATTTATGAAATATAATTTTACAATAAAGCTTTTAAAATGTTATAAGTGTATCTTTTATATTTTCTTTTGGTGTAGTTAGGTGGGGAAAATTACTGTTCTTAGCATCTTAATTAAAATAGAATTATACTGTCAGCAAAACAAAAAAATCATTTGACATATTCATGTTGTAATTACATTTAAAAGTTTACTCTCCATTAGTGTTCCTGATAGTACTAAGCCATCTGTACTTGTAAAAATAATAATAAACAATGAATTTTGTATGTGTAATAGTAATTAAGCAATAATCCCAAAGCAATCACTTCATTGTGATATTGCTTGATAATCAATTATTTGTAATATCAACAATAGTTTTTTCTTCTTTTTAAAAAATCCTCACTTGATGATATGTTTTTATTAATTTTTAGAGACTGAGGAAGGAAGAGAGAAATATCAATGCAAGAGAGAAACGTGGATCAGTTGCCTCCCTTACGCACCCTGACTGAAGATTGCCCCTGAAACCCAGGTGTGTGTCCTGACCAGGAATGAAACCCAAAAACTTTTTGGCATATGGCACAACATTCCTCTCACCTGAGCCATTGGCCTGGGCAGTTTTCTTTACTTTCTTTATCTTTAAAACTTGCTGGTAGCCATAGCAGTCTCAGCAGCTATGCTGGAAAACTAGTAATTCTGTTGTGTTAATGACAGATTTTCCATGAACCAAAATTCTAGTTATGGTCCATTAGAATTGTAATAGGTTACAGTATTTTCAAAATTGAGACTGTTATAAATATCTCACTCACTTTATTATTACAAGTTAATGGCTTTAATAAAACTTCTGGCGAAACGTAAAATGTGAAGGGGCTGATATCACAAAGCAAAACATAAATGTGAAGATAACAGAGAGCTTCCTGTTCTACGTAAGAATAGGCTGACAGAAAACAAAGTTTGATTTGGCAGAAAAACATAAAATATAACCACTTATCTGCAGTTGTATACTTTTTCAAACATATCACTACACATTATAGCTTTAGACAGCTTACTAAGCCATTTCGAAAACTTATGTATTATATTAAGGTGTGGCATTTCTTACAACAAAGAGGTGACTAAGTCATACATAGTTAAGCAATAAAACAACTTAAGATATTTATGATTCAAAGCAAGTATTTTGTTTTAATTTTAATACAGCAAAAATAATGTATTGGGTTAAAACAATTCTTTCTAAATTTCGTATCCAAGGAACAAAGAACTTGGTTTGATCTCTTTACTCTGGATTCCTCAAATGACAAGGATATACACACTGGGATACATTCAACTGCCTCTAGATTAGTGGTTCTCAATTTGGGGAAATTTTACCCCCTAGGAGAACATTGGACAATGTCTGGAGACACATTTTCAGTTGTCACAGGTTGGGGAGGGTGCTCCTGGACTCTTCTGGGTGCTGGGAGGCACCTTCCAGTGCCCAGGACATCCCCATGCCAGAGAAGGACCCAGGCCAAGACGCCTATAGTGCTGAGGCAGAGAACCTTGGCTTAGATGACCTGTTTTGCAGTTAAATAATTTATAAAGGAATTCAAGCATTTCAACTTTGAAAGTTTCAGAGTGGAATTAAAAGCTCTACCAGGAACTTGATTTGCCCTCCTTTTCTACCAGAGAAAATAGAAAGTATCACAGAAACTAGAACTTCTCCAAGATCTGGTACTAACCTTCTAAGCATCAAAAGAAAAAGGTTTATTGAAGTGAACTAGGTAGCTCAAAATATCATCATGAGGGCTGCTTCAAGAGGATGATGTAAACCACATCACAGAAATGGTCTGGTGCAGAAACTCCACTTCTACTGTTGCCGTCAGTGCCAAGTGTATCTGGTGCCAGGGATCCAGCCTCTTTTATCCTCCAGAGAAAGGAGGGCTGTGCAAGAGCCGTGTACTCCCTTTGCAAGCCTGACAATCACAGGTAGATCTTATGGAGGACCCATAGCATGCATAGGCCACGCTGTTCCCAGGGTGACTGCAGAAGAAAAATGTCTACTTCCAGAAGATAGGGCTCAGAATATGGAAACCCATGGAAACCTATGGAATTGTGAAGAGCTGACTTCACAAATAACATTTGCGATCTTGAGACCAGAATTGCCATTTGTTTTTAGAAGCAATAGGTCTAGAAACATTGAATCTTGTATTTTAGGGTTGGATGAGATATATCTATTCTAAATATACTTTCTCACCACCCTAATCCCCACCTCCATCTATGTTCATTTTGTCTCTTATTTTTTCTCCTTCCTGCAACTTTCCTTCCTTCTTTCCTTCTTCCTTCCTTCCTTCCTTCCTTCCTTCCTTCCTTCCTTCCTTCCTCCCTTCCTTCCTTCCTTCCTTCTTTCATCAGTCAACAAATATCCATTGAACATCTATTGAAAGATACTATTCTAGAGGACACTGCTGTGAACAGGCAAAATCCATGCATTTATATTTACATTTGGGGAGAGAAATAAAAAATAAATAAGTAAACTTGATAAGTATCCCTGACTGTCCAAACTTGGGAACTGTCATATACAAGTAAATATTTGGATAAATATCTTATTCGAATTTGTGTTACCTGCTATTTGAAATTCAGGCACCAAATAAATTAAATGCATTATCTCCTATATTCAAATCCAGCACCCCAACTCAGGAATTAGAAGAACTAAGAAATGAAAGGAATTTTTATACCACTTGTCAGGTGGCAATAAATGCCTGGGAGAAAGGTAAGCAGAGAGAGTGACAGTGATACTGCAATGTTACTAGTAAATAGTGTTGAGAACCACATTTGAAAGTGATATTTGGGAGAAGTTCTGACCAGAGAGAAGCAAGTGCAAAAGCTTTGGAAAGGAGCCTACTGTGATTTATCTGTGTGGTCAAGGTTGGGGATTAGTATAATGAAACTCTGAAGCAGCATGTCATTTTTTTGAGTACTAAAGTAGTTCAGTGTTGTTGGACCATATAGTGCTGTGTGTGTGTGTGTGTGTGTGGTGCATGGCAGTTTTGTGTGTGTTATATTAGTTGTATTCTATGTATAAATAATAATAATAATTATATATACATATATATATATATATATATATATATATATATATATATATATATACTAGAGGCCCGGTGCATGAAAGTTCATGCACTGGAGGGGAGGTCCCTCAGCCCGACCTGCCCCCTCTCACAGTCTGGGAGCCCTCAGGGGCAGGAGGTGACCTGGCAATCAGGGAAGGCGACATCCAAGCACAACTTTGCTGCTGCCACTGCCCAATGCCCCGGTTACCTGAGCCTCGGGTGGTCCTGGGCGGCTGGGCAGCCTCCATCCAAGGCTTGCCTAAGCCTCAGGCAGGCCCTGGGAGGCTGAGGGACTGAGGAGACCAGGGGACTCCGGAGATAGGCACGCAGAGCTGCTGAGCCCACCTGGGGTCAGGCCTGGCCTAGCAGTGAGCCTACTACCCTGGCGGGGTTGAGGGGACTGGGCACTGCCATCTTGTGGCTGTGGATGCTGCTATCTTTGAGGGCATGGCAATCAACTAGCATATTCCCTCCTTATTGGCTGTGGGCACCACCATCTTTGTGATGGTGTGAAGGTCAATTAACATATTCCCTCTTTATTAGATAGGATATATATACATACATCTATCTATCTATCTATCTATCTATCTATCTATCTATGGAATAAAAGTATGTCAAATCCAACTCAACATTAGCTTTCTTGCAAAAAGGCTGTTCTCTTATTCAGCACTCATTAAACATCTCATAAATCTAGTCATATTTATAGTCTGTAAAGTGCTTCACTATCTACTAAATTGTATTATTCCTTAATTACTTCTTGACCATAAATCTTCTCATCCAGGTTTTAAGTTCTTTCATAGAAGTAGGATACTGACATATTTTTTGTATCCTTCACAGCTGAGCCCTCACAGAGAGAGGAAGAGGCTCTTTCTTCTGTGTGTCAGTTTGGGGCTTGACAGATTGTAGATTGATGAAGGATTTCATGGTCACCATACAAGTTTGTAATCAGCATACCATAGACAAATAAGGCATCTAAGTATTTTAGAAAAAGAGGACAGCAATTTTACTGTTGGGTCCCTCCATCTTAAAATAATTGAGAAATTAGGTGAAAAGTCAGAGGTTTTAGTTGCTTTTATATAATTGATATAAAACCCTGCTTGTAGGGTCAATATTAAAGACACAGTGGTGGCTGCTATGATTTTTTCAATTGCTCTCTCCAGTAGCTTCAAACTGACCTCGATTATGATTTGCAATGTGCCCCATATCCTAGGTCTGTGTTTACATTGCACCAACTTAAGGGGAGTTTGGGCAAACACTTGGATAATATAATCAATAGAAATACTCAATACAGTCACCTCTTGGTAATGTTTTCAGAAAATGTCACTTGTCCTTAGCAGGAGAAAATGATCAGGGCTTTACCACATTGCCTGACACAGTTTGGAAGAAAAAGGTGTAGGTGTGGACACAGCATTCACAGACAGATCAATCACACATTCACTGGAAGGACTGCAATGGGATACATCATGAAGACCTGAATATCTCAAGAGACAAGTGGATTCCCATCCTTTCCCAGCTCCCTAGCACTGCTTACTGAAGAGCTAACATTTGTCTTGATGGCTTTGAGTTATGCTTAGTAGGAGATCTCACTGAAGGAACAGGCAAACAGCACAATCCCCCTGATAAGTTAAGTATTGTGTTGAGATAATTGTTAACTTGGACAAAGTTCCACTGTAGGGCATGCTTAACTGCCAGCCAAAATTGCACACATCTCTCTAATTAAGCAAACCTCCCCTTCCCTACAACAAGGGCCTGTTGAGAGCAAAACAAGTAGAAATGAGGCAAGATTCTATATTAGAAAAAAGTTCTAGATCATCTTCAGGATAAAGTGTGGGCAATTCTCCCACGTCAGTACCAAAAATGTTCCCAGTGTTTTAAGAAATACTTAAGCAATAACTACAGCCATGAATGGAGGACTTAGGGTGCCAGGGCTGGCATGTACAAGTTTCTTACATTTTATTCTTATTTTATAACAGTCACAAATATAAAACGCCCAAGGGGCCAACTGCCCCTTCCTCTAAGAATCCTGCCATGACATGGCAGACCTGGAGTTCTTCACCCCTCCTGGCACCTTCTATGGCTCTTCTCACCTTCCTAGACCTCTGAAGGTGTTTGTCACTGCACTTCCACCCCGAACTGCAATTGAAACTTAAGGTGACAAGTGACTGTGCCTTTTTAGGGTCAGATGCCACTTCTCAAGTCTGCCTAGTGATTCTTTTACTAGAATCTTCCCTTATATAGTAAACTAGTGGCCCATTGCACAAATTTGTGCACATTGAAAGGAAATTAATTAGAAGAAATATTTAATATAGCTATTTGCCCTTTCTCTATAATAGAAGTGTCAGAGATGAAAGGAAATTAGTAAAATGTCATGGAAATAATATATAAATTGATTAATAAATGAACAATAACATCATGATATAACAATGAATATTTTCCATAAAATTTTTACTGTCAGAATCTTCATTTATCATTAATTTTTAAAAATATGCTGGATATTCTGGAAAATTTACATCATTTGGACAAACTTTGCCTTTGCTACAACATCGAGTAAATTTTTCATCAGATGGTTTTTCATCGGAGAAATTTAGGGATAGGCAAAATTGACATGTAACAGTCATTCCACCACAACTGTGTTCGATAATTGCATCCTCATCTACCTCATTTTCACTATGAAGGCAGTTCCTACCAGTATTGGTAGTACTTGTTGATGATTGTACTTCAGACATATTCTGTCAATGACATCACTTTCTTTTGGCTTCAGAGGTACATTGTGCCAATAGTTGATCTTCAGATACATTCTGTTGATGATGCCAGCTTCTTTCAGCTTCAGAGGTATGTTGTGGCAATAGTTGGTCAGACATATTCTGTCAACAATTTTGGCTTCAGAATGTCAACAAAAAAGTGGGCTGGGCTGGGCTGTGGGCCAGATTTTGCGCCATGACAGTGACAGCTGCAATTTGGTGGGCTGTCTCTCAGGGGTGGTGGCAGGGCGTGTGTCCCACTTGGGGGAAGCTAAGCATTCCTTTGTTGGCACCAGGTCCACGGTGCCATTTCTTTGTGCATGTCACGGCAGCTCCTGCATTGATCATCTGCCCCCTGTTGGTCAGTGTGTGTCATAGAGACTGGTCAGACAATGGGAAGGACACTTAGCATATTAGCCTTTTATATATATAGATAGAGTTATATATCACATGGCCCCATTATTATGAAAATAAGACCCCAGGCTCAGAAATTTGGATCATGCCTTTTGTTGTTTACTTAGCTGCATGCTGGAAGACCTGAGGGAGACTGGCTGACAGCCATCAGTAGGAGATTCTCACACCTAAACTCCTCACTTCTTAACTCATTGGGTTTTCTTTATGCCTCATTACAGCCTAAGACCTTACCGCCCACTCCCAGCCACTATCCTTATGGAAATTACTGTGGGATCACAGAGCAGGAAGACCCTTATATTCAAAAATAACCAAAGACTGATAATATTCATTTAACAAGGGATTGCAGTGTTCAGTTTGAAACACAGAAGAAAACCTATAAATAAAATGAAATCCACATTTCAAAAGAAGTTCAAATATACATTTTGAAAACAAGCATAATACAATAAACTAGGTAAGGTATATGTCTGAAAGGAGATGTAGAAATGCATTTTCAAAGAAAAGGTATCTGTTCAATAGAACAAAGAGGAGTGTGAGGTTGAGGGAGTAGAATAATGAAGAGTTGTTGCTACTTGAAAGCATATCATAAAGTTCCGTTTCTTGTGGGAGGGCTGACGTTTACCCTTAACGTTTCCTCTAAGCAGGCTACCTGCTTATTGCACAGCCCTGATTGCTTTGAGAGAGGGAGTCTCTTTCTTTCTTTCTGAACAATAAAGCTATATAATCCTGGAATTCTTAGGACATGTTTTCTGCTATGAGAAAGTCGGACATGCAATAATAAAGATGACATGCAAAACAGAAACTTCAGGACTTTGAGCTTTTGGATCCAGCTATTCCTGAAGACTTTTCAGTGATATAAATAGAATATTTTCTTTTTTTTGTTTATGTCAGCTTTTTAAATTGATTTGGGTTTTTTTTTTTGGGGGGGGGTGATGGTGGGGGGAGGGGAGAGAGAAACATTGATTTGTTGTTCCACTAATTTATGCATTCATTGGTTGATTCTTGTATGGTCCCTGACCAGGGATTGAACCCCCCCCCCTTTTTTTGTGAAAATGCATTTCTACATCTCCTTTAATACTTTGGTGTATCAGGATGCTACTTAACCAACTGAGCTACCGAGCTAGGGCTTTGCTTAAGTCAGTTTGAGTTGTGTTTATTGATCGCAGTCTATTTAGTCTTTGTTACCCAAAAACTAATAAGAGTCTGGCACTTTATGAGTGGTGAAAATATATGATATATATATATATATATATATATATATATATATATATGTTATATATATGTATATATATATATACATTAATTAATTGAATTGGATTTATCTCTTAGAGTCAGCCACCTATGTCACTCACTTCAGTTGGTGCAGTTTCTTTGATTCAAAATAAATAAAATAAATGAAAATTGAATAGGAAATGACATTTTGGAGGAAATGATATTTTCCCACTTCCTTTCCATATATAAAAATAATAAATGAAATGTGCAATTATACCTATCTTTACTACAAAACAAGAGGAAATTTCCATGGATCAGGAACAGAGAGAAGTAAGCTCTGAAATTATGTTATTTATGGAAGCAAGGCCTATATATGAACACTGGAAGCTGGGACCTCAATGCCATGAAAGAATTGGTGATAAGCATTGTCAAACAGTAAAAACAAGTTCTTTGTGTGAATCCAAGGAGGGGGAAATAACCCATATGAAAATGAATTGAGTCTGAAAAAAATCTGTCTCTCCCTTTGGTATTGCAGATGGACAAATAAGAGACAACTTTGTAAGAATGGAAACTAGGTGGCATTGCAGGTAGGTGTGGAAACCTTCAACCTGGTTGAGAATTCCTAAAATAAGTCGTGCTTCAGGATGTAGAATGGCTGCAGGCTGGGGAGAAAAAACATGAACATGAAAATCTGCTGTATAAAAGGAACTCTTAAACAAAATTCACATAGAGTACAAGGAAGCCCATTGTCATGAAAGTCAGTCATCAAATTTGATAACTGGGAGAATTCATACCAAAGAAAATAGAAATAATAAACCTAAAATATATCTAAAATAAGTGTATAAAATGCTCTAAAAGACATAGGAGGGTATAGTACTGCTAAAACAAGAAGAGGACATTATTAAATAAAAATAGACATAAAAAATAACTAAATGGAAATCTTGGAAATGAAATATAATCATTGATATCAAAATTCCAATAGAGGAGGTAAATAGTAGACACTGCTGAAAAAAGAATTGGTAAACTGGATACTAGAATTGAAAATTTCACCCAGAACACAGCACAGATTGTTTTGTTCAAATCATGTAGAGTATATTTAAAAAGTCTAGCAAAAACTACAGATGGAGATTTAGAGAATATGGGGATAAGGAAATATTTGAAGGAAAAATAATAGAAAAAACCTGCAGACTTGAAGAAAGATAAATCATCATATTAAAAAACTGAAAAGTATCAAGGAAGATATATTTTATAAAGAAAGTAAATATTTATAAAATGGACGTATCTTTTAAGTAGCTATATGTAAACTATAGAAGATTAATTTCAATATGGTGATTAAGGTCTCTTCCTAAGAAACCAATGAAATACCACCTTTCTGTCACAGTTGAAGAGATTAGTACCATGATCAAAGACTTGAAGGATGCAAAGGATGTCAATTCCTATCAGATCCTTATTCAACTCACCTCTTTGGCCTGTGCATACCTTGGAAAATGATAGGACATCATAAAATTCGTCAAATGGTGACTCCAACCACAATTGCTATTCCAAATGTGGTTTCATTCCACTCCCGGGGCACCTAGTATATAGTTACTAATATGATGATGCATTTTTTTTCTAGACCTGTAGATAAAGACCACCAGAGGTTGCTGCTTTCACCTGATAGGGCCAGCAACCTACCTGTCCTATCATATCTCAGGGTTACATTATACTCTGGTCAGTAGAGTCATAGTTCACATTTCATCATGACTTCTGATTAGGAAACTCATATTACCACAAGCAAAGTATTGCAATTTTCTCTTGCTCATGGAATTCACTTATCAAATACCTCATCACCTTGAGGCAGCTGACCTGCTAAGGCAGTTTAGTCGCTTGTTGAAGGGTTAGTTATGGTGCAACTGGGTGACCACACAGTGTGGTGCTGGGCTCCTGTCTTACAGGATGTGATAATATGCTCTCTCGGTTGTCAACCAAGATATGGTAATGTTCTTCTGTTAGCCAGGATCGGGTCTGCGGGTCTGGGGATCAAGGTAGACTTGAATCCCTAATTCTCTCCCCCTCTAATACCTTACTGATAAAATTATAACGTCTTGTCTTTGCAGGTTTGAACTCTGATTATTTATAGATCTTAGTTTGCAAGGAAGAAATGCCTCCTCTAGGGCCCACAACGGTTCCATTAAATGAAAGCTGAGACTGTCTCTTGACCACTTTTGCTTCTCATGCCAGTGAACCAATGCCAGTCAAAGGAGGTTATTACTGTACTGGCTGGGGTAATCAATCTTGATTATTAAAGGGAAAGTGGGTTGCTTCTACACAGTGGAAGCAGGGAAGAGCGTGTCTGGTATATTTCTTAATTCTCCCATGTCCCGTGGTAAAAGTTTATGAAAAACTACAAGCATACAATTTAGATAGGACTGCCATGTCCCAGACTCTGTAGGAAAAAATGGTTAGTTCATCCACCAGATGAATCATGGTTCTTGCTGAGAACTATACACTGGAAATAAGGCTTTAGATCCCAACACAGCTGGGTTCTGGGTCTTGGGAGCACCTCTTCAGTAGCCCCTCCCTGTGTGCTGGGATTCATGGTGTACAGGTCTTCAAGAAGAACCCTCAGCATCTGATTAGGATCTTCTTGGGGAGTCATTAAAGGTATGTTTGTGATCTGAGTCTCTTATTAGGAGAGAATAATACTGATGATGCTAGAGTCAGAAATGACCATATGTGCAATTTTTCCCTGGGTCTCTAGCCTGCCAGTCTACCATGTAGATTCTGGATGTGTTCCTCCACAATCCTGTGAGCTAATCCCTTAAAATAAAATTCTCCCCCCACCCCTTTCTAAGTAAACCAAATGGCTATCTTGTTATTTTAAAGTTCACACTGAATAATAACAATTGGGATGCTTCTTGAATACCAAAGGAGCATATTGATAAATATTAATTTCTTGGTAGTACAGTGAATAGGTTGTTTATGTGGAATGCAAAAACTTTTGGCTAATTAGGAAAGATATCTAGTACATTTGGAAAAATAGTATATTAAATCAGCTTTTTGGAGTCATGTAAAATCAAGAAGCCATCCGAGTAGAGAAATTTTTCATTTTGTGGTTTTTCTTTTTTCTAGCTACTGTAGACAACCAGAATCTTTATTTGCTCTTCATACCTATCATTGTAAAAGGCATTTGGGATGACTAGACAGAGGCAGTCAAGATGATAAAAAGAAGCTATCCTATGTACTATTTTTCTAATGGCTAAAACAAAATAAATGGAAAAAACAAAACTGTCTTCTATTTTGTAGAAGGCAGTGTTCTGAAAGTAAGGTGCAATTTCAGGTGGAAAATAAAAGGCACAAATGCACTCCATGGCAGAACACCATGGTGTGTCCCAACAGAAGTGCCCAAAACGCATCTACAGTCATGTAGAGTTACCCTGGTGCATTGACTTGTAGCCATTAATGCTTCATACATTGCTATAGAGAAGAAGGAGGTGGAGGAGGAGAAGGAGGAGGAGGAGGAGGAGGAGGAGGAGGAGGAGGAGGAGGAGGAGGAGGAGGAGGAGGAGAGTATTCATCATATTTATCAGTTCATCAGTTCTATTTTAATATATTAGGTTACTATACACTGAGTACACTAATTCTTACAAAAGCTGACAAGTTTTACTTATGGCTGAAGTGGGAAGAATACCAAAATTATCTAAAATGTTTTCAAATATTTCCCTACCCAGATTCAGACATTATCACTGGAAATAGTTGTATGAGTTCTAGTGAGAGGCAAGACAATAATGAAAATTTCTTAATGATAGATGAGTGTTTAACTCTTTGGTTATGTTGAAATAGAGAAAAAAATACTATACTGAATTGGAAATAATTGACAAGCAAGAGGAAATTGTAATATTTAGTCACCCCCTAATTTGTCAGTTGTGTGTATGTGGCTAAAATTGGGGTACCTCTGAACTGCATATTCTGTTAATAGACAGTAGAAAAACTCAACTTCCTACACATTTTACACTATTATCTCTTTAAATAATAGAAACTGTTTCTAGGCTGTATAAATAGCTGAGCTGACCAAAATTATCATCCCATAAATGTCAATGCCCCACTGAGCTTGGAGCAAGGTGTGCTCAGCTTCTGCTGATCTGCTTGCATAACGTCAGTCCAAAGGAATACAGCATTTGGCAGACACAGCACAGGTATGGCAGTCTGCAGAGCAGCCTCTGGATGGATGGCCATGATGTTTTCTCCCAGAAGCTGCCTGGCTCATACTTATTTGGGTTGCACTTCTGTATCACTAAACATCATTTTAAGTTGTAACATATTGTAGCAAGAAGAATATGGTATATTCTCGACCTCACCTCTGGTTAGTCAACTAGAGACTCAGTAAAGACACTATTTTTCTCTGTTTTAGAGAATTGAATGCCAATTGTTACCGTTCACACCAATGAATATTGTTTTCTCACTTTCGTCTGTTTCCTTCACTTCATAAATGTAACAGAAGCTTGAAAAGTAATTTCCGTCTCCAAATGAACCAAAGCTGCATGTAAAACTCAACTATTCAGAGATAGAAATTGAAAAAAAATTTTATTTTCCACGTTGGTTCAGTGCAAAGGATTGATTTTTTCTCCTTTCACCTGCCCTAATCATTTTTAAGACCTTTATCTGTGTTTATTTCTATTTTATAGATAATAAGTTTTGATGAGCAAGTCTTTTTAGAGGGTAACAAAGCTGCCTCCCACATTTCACAAGCATCAGTTTTGTTTCTCTAATGAATTGGTCAAATGGAAGCTGATAACTAGAAATTTCCTACTTTGAGAGGGAGCTGGTGGTAGGGCTGCATCCTCTCCTTCGTGGCATTTGAAGCTTAGGCAAACAGCACCTGGTAATGGAGCCTGCCTCCCCCCAGGTGAATCCTCAGAGTGCAGCTTGGTCTCTTCATCCTCCACTGTACAATTTTCTCCATTGTAGAAGCTTTGTTGTATGGGATTATCTGGGGAGAAAATGAAACTAGACATATGCCCCTGCAGATTAGACAAAGACAATTGTACTCTATGGAGGCTGCTCTGTCTTGCTCCCGCTATGGCACAGCTGAGTGGGTCATCATTTCCATTCTGGCTACAGTGTGAAAGTGCCCATTACTGATCTCTAAAGTCAATTAGACAGAATGACTTCAGAGAAAATAATCTCCCATGGATTGTCACTAACAAGAATAGTCACAGGAGCTATTATTTATGATAACTGCTTGGGGTGAGTCTACACTCATTCAAGGCCTTGGAAAGAACATGAAAATCCCATACCCAGGACTATATTTTGGACTTTTAAAACCTCTTGCAGAAGTCAGATCTTATAGTATATTAAGAATTCTCCATTTATTTGTAAATTTATGGGAAACACCCAACACTCTTAGTGAAAAAAATAAATAATGTTGCTTGAATGTTAGCCATACAGGTGCACTTTCAAATTCAGAAATATATTAAGATAATGTAGGTTTTGGTTCCATATGTGTATATTTAAGAGGAACCAATTCTGTCTCCCTCTTAGAGCAGTTGGTCAATCTAGCACATTCCTCTTCCCACTGTCTATAATAAACTATCCTATCTAATAAAAGAGAAACATGGTAATTGGCATATGACCGCTACCCTTCCCATTGGCTAATCAGCGAGATATACAAATTAACTGCCAGTCAAGATGGCGGCCGGCAGTCAGGCAGCTGGAAGCTAACATGAGGCTTGCTTGCTTCAGTGACGGAGGACTCCAACGTTCCCCGCCTGCCTTGCTGGCCTCTGAGCTTGCAGTTTTAGAAACATTGTAACAAATATAGAAGCTAAACAAAACCCCAGAAACCTGCTTTCAGTGAGCCGGGATCTCAGAGCTGGAGTTATACATTGTTTTGATTACAGAACCCAGTAGAGGCCTCAGAGCTGGAGCCAGAGCTAAAGCTGGCCCAGAATAAAAAGAAAAAAGAAAAAAAGGAGCGGTTGGGAGCTTCAGTCACCAGTGAGCCTGAAAACAGCCCTCAGCCCCTCACCCAGACTGGCCAGGCACCCCAGTGGGGACCCCCACCCTGAAGGGTGTGTGACCAGCTGCAAACAGCCATCATCCCCTCACCCAGGCTGGCCAGGCATCCCAGTGGGGACCCCCACCCTGGTCCAGGACACCCTTCAGGGCAAACCAGCCAGCCCTACCCGTGCACCAGGCCTCTATCCTATATAGTAAAAGGGTAATGCCTCCCAGCACCAGGATCAGCGGAGACGCAAGGCCTCCCAGCACCGGAATCAGCGTGACAGGGGGCAGGGCCCAAACCCCCTGATCGTCCTGCGGCTCTGTGTGTGACAGGGTGCGGTGCCCCAATGCCGCCCCCCCCACTGGCCCTGCTCTGTGTGTGACGGGGTAGAGCCATAACCTCCCCATCAGCCCTGCCCTGAGTATGACAGTGACAGTGCCCCAACCCCCTGATCGGCCCTGCTCTGTGGGTGATAGAGGGCGGTGCCCCAAACCCCTGATCCGCCCTGCTCTGTGTGTGACAGGGGGCGGTGCCCCAACTCCCCTATAAGCCCTACTCTGTGAGTGACAGGGGGGAGCTCCTCAACCCCCTGATGGGTCCTGCTCTGTGCGTGACAGGGGGGAGCTCCCCAACCCCCTGATCGACCCTGCGCTGTGTGTCACAGGGTACGAAGCCCCAACCCCCCTGATGGGCCCTGCTCTGTGCATGACTGAGGGTGGCATCGCAACCTCCCTATCCACCTTGCTCTGTGCATGACCAGTGGCACCCCAACTCCCCAATCGGCCCTGCTCTGAGCCCGACCAGGGGCTGCACCTAGGGATTGGGCCTGCCCTCTGCCACCCGGGAGCAGGCCTAAACCAGCAGGTCGTTATCTCCCGAGGGGTCCCAGACTGCGAGAGGGCACAGGCTGGGCTGAGGGACCCCCCTTCCCCCCGAGTGCACAAATTTTTGTGCACTGGGCCTCTAGTTTTTAATATAAAATAATTTGGATAAGCTTTTCTTCTCCTTACCCAGTCACACCCTCGCCCACCATTAATAATTTCCCAAAGAGACACAATATTAGTAGTTAGAGCTGGGTAACTACAGAAAACTCCTCCACCAGTTAGGTATCTAGATGGGGCTCTTTTTCTCACATCTAAGAAGTATTAGGTCACCACACAGGTCCTTAAAAGAGTACCTGATTGTAGTCAAGTGGACCTGGATTCCAAAATTACCCCTGCTGTTTACCTGAACATGCCTGCTCTTCCCAAGGCTCAGTCTCCTTATCTGTAAAATGGGAATCAATACTTCTATCTCACAGAAGGTTCAATGATTCATGCCAAGCTCCTAATTCAGTGCCTAGCATATAAGAGATACTTAGAAAATTATGACATTGTGACATCTGGTTGAACCCCATATTAAATGTACAAGTCTTATCCTAATTCAAAACACTTCTTCTTCCAAACTTGTTCTTCAGAGAACCAGCTGTGGTAGTGAATCAGCCTTCTAGAAAGAAGCAGCAGGGCAGAGGACACTAGGTGGATATTTATCACCACGTGTTTTTGTTTGTTTGTTTGTTTGTTTTTCAGCACAGACCAGAAAACATAGAATGTACAGAGTCCAGGGCATGGGCTTGTTTAGAATCTGACAATCTGCCGAAACTCTCACAGACCTTTGAAATCAAAGCCCACCAGTCTTCCTAAGGGCTCTTCTGCATCTGTTACCGTGTGGCACTGTCTTGAGGAAAAATTAACTGTGAAAATGAAGAAAAAAGAACTTGAACTGTATGTTCTCTTCTTGACATCAGTTTTACACTAAAGAGCTTCAATTTGTATTCAGATTTTTAGAATAGTAGCAAGCGTCAAAATCCTGGTGAGGAAAAAAAAAAAAAGGCAGGAATGTATACCAAAAGAAGAGATGAGAGCAGAGATAGTAAGAGTGCCCTAGACTTCGCAGGACTGAAATAGCTCATCACTGGCATGCATATATGCAAAGGCAATATGACCTCATGGAGTTTATGTCAGGATACTTTCCATTCGGCTGCAGTAACAAACAGCCTGGAGGTCTCTGAGACTTCACAACTGCAGGGTTTATTTTTCACTCTTCTTGCCTATCTCCCACCGTCTGGGGCCTGTCCTCTCATACTAGCATCATTCTCATTCTGCAACTGAGACTCCGAAAATAAAAACATTGTTTATGAAGGTGACAGAAGGAAAGGGGCATTCCTCAGGATTTTCATAACAGCAATCAAATGGCCAACCTGACAAGGGCAAGGGCACGCACTGGTAGCTCCTAATTCACCTTCACATGGCCCAGCTGCCATGACAAGCCCAGAAGATGTGATGCTTCCCAGGGGGAGAAGTGGGGGACTAGGAAGTTACGGCAAACAGTACAAATGAGGCTGCACTATCTTTATTATGTTTGTGCTAGCCTTAAACCCGAGGCCATAGGCCAATGAGTAAAATAGGAGCAAGAGCAGAGATCATGGCAGGAAAACCAAAAGTCTGCCAGTTTTTGGTTAAGACTTGAGCAATGAAAATGCAAAGTCTCGGTGTATGGGCATCATAGGAAAGATCCACAGGGTCTGCAATTGCAGATGGATGGTTCCTTCACTCTGGAGACGGTGCTAGCAGAGCAGCACTGGAAGAACAAAATGGTCCCAGTGCCTTGCATGCATTAGAGACATATTGGTCCTGGACAGATGTTATAATAACAAAACCTGCGCTACCAATGGTTTACTAAGAGCCTCTGACTCACCGCAGTGTGGCTCCCACTACTGCAAGCCTCCTCGCTCACTGGGCATGGTCCAGAGTGATCAGAAATTGAAGACAATGAAGCTCAAGGACTGCTTATCAGACCCCTGAGGAAAGTCTATCTTCAGGAAACGTCACATCTTCATACCAGTGTGACTGTGTCAGTGTTCACCAACTACAAAAATGCAATCATTTGATTTGGGGATTCTGTGATGTAAAATCATTGGGTTGCAAAATTATACCACCCGCCTGCCATGTGTATCATTAAATTGTAAAGTCGTTTTGTCTTGTGCATTAAAATGTGAATTTTTGTATAAATATACCCTGGTACTGAGATTCTCAAAGCCTGGTCCCTAAACAACAGCATTGGTACTGCTCAGAAACTTGCTAGAAAAGCAAATTACTAAGTCCCAATTAGAAACTCGAAGGGGTGGGCTGAGCAATCTGTGATTTAACAAGCTTTCCAGATGATTCTGAGGCACCCTGAATTGTGAGAACCACTGCCCTAGAATACATTATTTTAGTATTAATAGAGATTTTTGGTTTCTCTAGTATAGTAGTTCTAAATCCTGGGTGCAGTTGGAAATATCTAGAGAGCCTATAGAAAAATGCGTATGCCTGGGTCTCACTCCCAGAGATTTTATTTCAATTTGTCTGGGATTGGACTCCAAAATCATGTTTTTAAAAATACTTCCCTGAACCGTAGCTGGGTTTGGCTCAGTGGACAGAGTATCGACCTATGGACTGAAGGGTCCCTGGTTTGATTCCGGTCAAAGGGCACATGCCCGGGTTGCAGGCTCAAGTAGCCGATCAATGATTCTCTCTCATCATTGATGTTTCTGTCTCTCTCTCTTCCTCTCCCTCTCCCTTCCTCTCTGAAAACAATAAACATATATTTAAAAAATACTTCCCAGATGATTCTAACTACAGAAGAGATTGAAAATCACCAATGCCCAGTCCTTCATTTTACTGATACACAAGAGGGGTCCCGAGAGGCTGAGCAGCCCAGAGCCCACAGCTAGTCAGCTCTTACGCAAGCACAGTGAACTATCCATCTATGAAGCCTTGAGGAAACAATGTGTGCCATATTATCAATGCCGAGTTTCAAGATTCATAATCTGTTTTTGACCTGGATGAGTCATAAGCTCTCATCTCTGTTATTGCTTCAAACCTTAATTAACAATCACTTTGCTTTCGCAATGATCGTAGATTTTTTTTAATGTACCAAATTGTTCATCCTGCAAGACGACAAGCTGTTGATGTAATAGTGATGTAAGCCACAAACAGGTAATCATTTTCACATTAAGTTTAATCCCGTTCCTTTCCTGTTTGTGTTGGACATGACCATAATCATGGCATAAACATTATGTTTCAAGTACAGAGCATTTGTGGCCTTTCAAACTCAAAGAATGGATCTGTTTCTGAACCAGATGGTTCAACCTAAAGTGTAATGTTCTTAATTTTTCTGAGTCAATTTAATTTTTCAAGAAGTACTGCCTAACTTCTTCTTTGATCCAAATATCGGTTGTGGCCATTAGAACACTGTGGAGGCTACTGCATCATTCAGCATCTCTACGTGCTCTTCACTTTTCCTGCCTCCCTCCTCCCTGGAGTCCCAGCCTGCTGCTGGCAGTTGACCAACCGGGGCTAGTTTAGCTGCTTCCTGCTGCTCACTAAAGACGGCTATGCAAAAAGGCAGATGGAAAATGAAAGCCGTGTTTTTCAGTCACTGTATCTATTCTTCCATCTAAACACACAAGTATAATTTCACAGATGGCATTTCTTCTCTTCGACACTTAGGACAATCATTGCGAAGAATAGGGAACAGACTCAATGCCTCAGGAAGACAAAAGTACAGTTCAAACACGATGATTTGATGCTGTTTGCTATCAATATTTGTAAACCTGTGTTGTATTGTGACGTTGTGTACTCTCTTCCTTCCGCAGCGGAGGAAACCACTCTGTGCTGGGAAGTTAGGTGTTCATCACACAGGATGTTTGACCGAGCGGCTGGCCTTGCAACCTGATCTTTGCTCCATTGTCATGTGCTCTGTAACCATCAGAGTATCATAAAACAGGCTGGAGGTTACTATAGCAACACTCCCCAACCAACATGATGAAGGAGGCTTGTGGACTGGGAAATGTTGTCATTTCAACCCCTGACTTCCGGGGTTTGGAACATGACTCTGAACCGACATATCAGAATACAAGGTATCGGCGTTTCAGAAAGGCGTGGGCTTTGGGGGTGTTGAGTTTCCAGATAGGACCTAGAGGCTTCCTGTATACACGGGCTCGTTAGGGAGGTTACAAAAGCCACTTTCCGTAGCAGTCATAATTTGTAGAACAGGTGTCTGACCTCAGCTTTTAAAACCCCTTGAAAGCACAAGCTAGACTCACCGCTAGAGGAGTTTGGGAACAGAAAATAAAGAGGACAGCTCACGCTGAATCATGCTCATGCTACTGCAAGGGCCCCTTTGAGGACAGCTTGAGGGGGTGACAGGACTGTTCCCAGATGAAGCCTGGGTCTCTTCACTCTGGCCAGGCAGCGTCACTGTTCTGAGGGGATGCCACAGCTGATCTTTTGTTCTCCTTTCTTTGTTTACAAGCCCACATCCCTCCTTCTCCTTTTATTTCTAACTCTCTCCTACTTTTTCTTCCTTCCTAGACTCTATCAGAATCAAGTGCTTCCGATTATGCCCCTTTACCCTTTATTTATGCCTACCAATACTGACTACCTTTGGGTGTGATAGAAAGCAGGGAAAGAGCTAAAATTTGTTTCTGGTAAAAACCTTATTCAAGCATCCTTCTTTTTCTTCTTCTTAACTAGTCATCTAGAATGTGTAATCCGACAGAAAATATGACAGTAATGCAAAGAACTACTAAATATCCATCATTTCACAAGAATAGCATAAAGGCAATTTTAGGGGTAAACGCTCCATTTTATACTAGAATGCATTTAAACTGTTTTTCTGCCTGACCTCAGATTGTCTATGATATGGAGCCACTGGGCAGAGATGAATTAAGTTGTGCCTGGGATGGATTTTACAGGAAGAGCAGGTGGTTGCCTAGGGCAGCGAAATGTTTTAGTGACTCTATTATGGGAGGGTCTGTTTGCTTTGACAGGGTAGGTGGGTTTGTCCCCATCTTGCCTAGGGCAGCACATTCCCAGCACCACCCTAGGGTGTATCAGGCAGAACATTTGAATATATTTGCATCTCTAATTGAGACTGGGGTAGGGAGGGGGAAGAGGAGCATTTGCTTACTATTTCCTATGCTTCTGATGAGTATTTAACTTTCTGTCTTTATCCCCACTGTGGCTCCTGTGACATCTCAGGGCTGGGAGAGGCGGTGACAGAGCCAGGCTTTTATACAGGTGACAAGAAGGTCACATCAGCAGTGTGCCAACCCAAGCAGACCCTAGGGACAGCTGGCATTCCGGCCCACTCTCCTTTTCTTCCGTGCCCCTCTCTGGAGAGTGTGTACATAGCGGTAACAATACCGTCAACCTCCTGAAGCCGGTCCAAATCTGCACCTGGTTCCCACAGCTGCCAACACCATCTGTGCAGGTTGTCACACCAGCTCAGGTTGTCTAGTCCTGAGGAAGCCTCGGTGAGACAGAAAACATTTCTGGGAGCAGACCTGAGTCTTTTGTGCCTTAGAATGAACATTATTCATGTGTTTCAACTGAATCAAAGAGTCCACGAAATGCAGATAAACTGCAATGCAACGTAACGTGCCATACAAGGAACAGGATGACTCAGAAAACTGACCCTATGTTATGTGTATGGTGTGTATAAACTTATCACTCACGTGTTCCAGTTCACTATAATCATCATGAGACAGCCTGGGGGCAGGGAAACAAGCTGTCCAGAGGAAGTCTGGAGGCTTGGACATTTGCTGAGAACTAACAAAATCTGAGGAAATAGCAGGGAAGGGATCTTAAATTAGCCAAGATCTTTGGAACAGTCGCTGGAGACAATTGAAGACCAGTAGAGAAAGCCCTCTGAGCCGAGGCTCTATTGAGATAAGAGCACGGCTGGTGCACATTTGTGTCTGCAAAGGGGTGCTCTGGCGGGTAAAGGGGGTGATACCCCTTTCTCCAGCACAGGCAGTGTAGCTACAAATAGAATTGTTTTTATCTGAGGGGACTGTGGCAGGAAGAAATTGAGAGAAAAATCAGGAGGCTGGGACAACTTATGGTGCAAATCTTTCTTGATGTCTTGTACTGGGGAAAACATCCCATAATACTTGGGAACTATACTTCGGCATCCTCTCCAAAGCAGATACTATCCAAATCAGTAAAAGATTGTTTTTGTTTCCAAAGAAATGTTTATTTTTTTCCTGATTTGTGGGATATTTGTTTGTTTGCATGTTTGTTTTTAAGTACTTCCCAATTAGCAAATCTACTCTACACATAGAGCCCAAGGGATCTATTCTTATGTCAAAATGTCCACATAATTCGCCATTAATGGGAACTAAATATGCACATCAGTGGAAGAAAAGAACCCCGCATAACCTAAATGAACAAGCTTCATTAATGCAACATTATGGCCAACTTTTCCTGAGAAAAATGCATTTAAGCCTGAAGATTCAGAATAAATCTGCCAGCAGACAGTAGATACATACATAGCCAAAGGGATTTGAAAGAAAATCAGGTCAGGACTGCAGAGACTGCATTGGAGCTCAAGGCCCAAAGCTTCAAGGGAAACGTTGGGATCTTGAGTTAAATTGCAAAATGTTCTATGACTATAAGCAGGTCTCTGTGTAGAGAAGTGGTGGTGAGGAGCAAACCTTGAAGACCAAAGGTAAATGCTTAACAAAGTGTTTAATTTTGCTACAATAAAAAGTAGCCAAGCCCACCACATAAAGTAACAGATTCTGTGATATAATAAGATAAAACAAGGTCAATAACACATGACAAAGAGCAAAAGTGTCACATTTTGGGTGTCTTTGCCTTCATTTCAGGTTGCTCGTTACTACATGCCTGGCACATTTTAGTGGCATTTCCTAAGACAACTGATAAAATCTGGGATATTTCCAGATGATAAGGAAAACTGGGTTATTAGTTTTGGTGGTAAACATGTTTATGCCTATTGGGAGAGTGAAGGACGATGTAATCAAATCCTCTCAGGAAAAAGCAAATCATGGTCCATGTAGCTTTAATACACCTGCTGATTTTAAGGCTATGCAAAGTTGGCCCTGAAAATGAGCCAACTCATTGGGCTAAAAGCCCAGCCAAAGATATTGAGGTGAGCCACTTGCTTAATGTGCACTCCTCTCTCTGTCTCTGTCTTTTGCAATTCCAGTTGCAGTGATTCTATTCTTAGAATTCAATTCATAAAAAGTCACACTCCTGTCCATGGGATTTTTATCTTCTGTACTGACTCTTTCATCCCTGGAAAGAAGAAAAATAAATAAACAGCTCATTTTCTCATATATTCTAACTTGTATAATCTTGGTAATTCACAAGGAATAAGGAAAACACATACAAAATAATTTGTCAAGATGTCAGTAGCCTTTACTGCCGAAAGTCTTTCTTTCATGAGGGCCCTTACTCATCATGCTCAGTAGCTCCATGAGAACATGCTGCCTTCTCCAAATAGTTTGATTTTGAAGATGGCCACACCAATTAGCTGGGCTTGGATTGTGAGAGCGCTGTTGAAATCTCATAATGGAATTCCTGAAAATGGCATTGAGAGGTAAGCTACCAAGAGAATAAGGGTACGGAGGTGAAGGCTTCCATTCTGACTCCAACACTAATTAGTGTTTGTGTTCTTCTTGCAGGATGACTATTATTCACACATAAACCAGAGGGAGGATGGGGATCAACAAGGTCACATTTTTTCCAAAGTGTGTTCTTTGGCACACAAGTTCTGGAAGATCACTTTTGAAAATAATATTATTATTTCTTAAATTAGGAAACACTGATCATTGTGTTTTATTAATGATTTTAGTGATTATCAATTAAAAGATATAACATCAAGGAAAATACTAACAAGTTATAGTGGTAGACAACATGATGCAATTATATGGGAAAACTGACATAGAAATATTCCTATGAAAACACTGAAAAAACGAAGGAGGGGCTTGCTCTATCATACACTATATCTCCTATAATTAAAACAATATAGTGCTAGTATGGGAATAGGCAAATAAATCAGTGGGAAATATATGTAAAGTATAGAATTAGACAAAAGTACATATGGAAATTTAGTCTATAACAAATTAGCTTCCCAAATTATTGGACAAAATAATAATTTATTAATAAATAAAGCTGCTAGAAATGGGTGGCCATTAGGAAAAAGATAAAGTTATATTAATATCTCACACTATACTTAAGATTATATTCCAAATTTATTAGAGAACTAAATGTAATAAAATAAATCATACATGTACATGAAAAATGGGTAAATTCTCTTTAAACTTGGTGTAGAGACAAGCTTTCTAGCTATGCCTCAAAATCTTTATTTATTAAAAGATTTTGATACATTTGGCTATATAAAACATACAAAAAATGTATATGTTAAAAACTCACCATAAACAAAAGCGATTGAAAACTGAGAAAAAATATTTTAAACAAATAACTCAAAGAGCTGATATTCCTAATATGTAAAAGTCTCTTAAAAATCTCAAAACAACAGCAACATCTGATAGATATATATGAAAATGACATGAACAGTTCTCTTTTTCATGCTCCTTCTTTATAAATCTACTTACTAGAGGCCCAGTGCACAACATCTGTGCACTGAGGAGGGGGGTTGGTTCCTCAGCCCAGCCTGCACCCTTGGGAGTTGTCCTCTTACTGGCTTAGACCCACCCCTGAGGGGTCCTTAGTGCTGCTGTGGAGGCTGGAGAGGGTCCTGCCAATGCCACTGCACTTGCCAGCCATGAGCTCGATTTCTGGCTGAGCAGTGCTCCCCCTGTGAAAGCACTCTGACCACCAGGGAACAGCTCCTGCATTTTGTGTCTGCCCCTTGGTGGTCAGTGTGCATCATAGCGACCAGTCGTTCCACTGTTCGGTCGATTTGCATATTAGCCTTTTATTATATAGGATTTAGGAGTTTGTTGATTATATTTATCTTTTCAAAAAGCCAGCTTTTGTTTAATGATGATTTTCTCTATTTTTTGTTATTTTTGTATTTTATTGGTATACACTCTTTCTTTTTTCTTAATGCTACTATTTTGGTTTTGATTGATCTTTCTATCTTCTTAAGGTAGAAGTTTAGATCACTGATTTTGAAACCTTATTCCTTTTTAATGTAACTTTTAAAGCTAAAAATGCCCCCAAGCATTGACTTAGTGGCATCTCACAGATTTTGATATGTTGTGATTTCCATATTTTCCCACCCCCTTGATTTTAATGAATTTTATATTCATAACACTTTTATAAATACAGAAAAATTAAGAAGATATGGGAGAGAATTTCCATATACCAACACACCAAGCTTCCCTTGATATTAACATCTACAATAGCAAAGTGCACTTGTTAATTAATGAATCCGTATGGATTCCTTATGATTTACTAAACCCATAGTTTGTTTAGATTTCCTTAGTTTTACCTAATGCCTTTTTCTGTTCTGGGATCTCATTCAGGATCCCACATTGCATTTAGCTGTCAATGTCTCCTCAGGCTCCTCTCAACTGTGATAGTTTCTCAGACTTCCTTTATATTTATTCGATGCCTATATGTCAGGCATTTTGTAGAATGTCTCTGCATGGCATTTATCTGATGTTTTTCTCTTGTTTAGACTGGGGTTATGGATTTTTAGGAAGATTATCCCACAGATAAAGTATTACTTTTATTTCATTGTATCCCAGATACATACTACCAATATGACTTATCACTGTTGATGTTAACATTGACCATCTGGGTCAGGTAGTGTTCATCAGGTTTCTTCACTGTAAACTGGGGAGTAATGGTCCCCCTGTTGAGGGTGAAGAATCTATAGAAATTATTTGGAATTCTTCTGCATGGGAGATTTATCTTTTTTTTCTCTTGTTTATTAATGCCATCATTTGTTTTTATAAGTATGAACTAATACAAATTTATTTTATATTTGTTTTATAATCTAATAATACTTTACATACTATGTTTTCCACATCATTTGCCAACATGTAAATATATTATAAATTTTTAGAAGTGAAATTGTTGAATCAAAGATTATGCACATCTTAAATTTGGATAAATGATCAACTTGTCCTCCTTAAATGTTATTCACATTTACATTTCCCCCAAATAAAGTATGAAAACAACTGTTCCAAGACACCCTTGCTAATACACTATATTACAAAATGTGGTGAACTTTGCCAATTTGGACTTTGCCCAGAACAGACTCTCATTATGGTTTTAATGTGTTTGTTATTTATTCATTAGATCTAATTTACCAAGTTCTGTTTGTGTGGTCTCTTCCTCAGCCACTTTTCCTCAGAGCCATACTCATTCTGGGGGAGCTCCTAGGGCTAGCTCAAGCAACATCTTTCCATCTTGTGAATGTGAGACTGGCCCTGGCCCTCTGAGTTGCCATTTTCTTTAAAGAAGTGGACTTCGTTGATTTTTTCTTTCTTTTTTTTTTGCATCAGAAACCACAGTGTCCACCTTCCATATTTTCCATGTTTGACATCCAATCGCTTTTGACAATCTATCCTGTTTCTCCTCCTCCTCCTCCTTCCTCTCCTCCTCCTCTTCTTCCTCTTCCTCTTCCTCTTCATCTCTTTCTTGTTTCATCAAAGGTGAGGTTTACTTATTTCTGTTTTGCTTCTCATTTTGTAGTTATTTCTCAAAGAAGAAGGAGGAGCAATGCCAGTTCGCTTCACCATGGTGAAAGCAGAAATCCTTACCAACTTTGAACTGATGGTATCTATTTTGCTCTGAAGGATTTCTATGGAAGAAGTTTTTGACATCATTGTAGCTTCACACCAGCACATCTGGATTATTCGAATCTCAGTGCAGTCATATGCTATAGTAAATTTTTCCTCCCCGTTGTTACATCACTCACTAATTTGAGAAGCATGTTTTCTATCCCTTCAAGTAAGTGAATGATAAAAGTGTTTGACTAGACTTAATCATATCAAAACCTTTTGGCTTGCCGCTAATAACTTCCTTTCAGGCTGATATCAGTACATTAATCACCACTTTTTCTTTTAACAGTTATTTTCTTCTTTACATTTCATCCAATTTTACTATCAGTCAGTCATGTCATCCTGTTGTGTTTCCATGAACATTAAATAAGGCTATGCCGCATGCTTTGATGAGACCCAGATACACCATGTCCATGTCATCCCCTGAGCTTCCAGTATAGTAAAAGCGTCAAAAAGCAAATGAGGTATGACTTCGAAGTGAACCCATGCTGACTCCCTAGAAATCGTTACCACCTCTTTTTCTAAAGGGCTTATAAAGCTACCATCTAATAACTCCAGCCTACAATTTTACATGAAAATGTTATCAAGTGTGTCTACTTGAAGTTTCTGGCACTTGTGGCTTTGCCCTTTCACTTTCTCTGTGATTCTTCACAGATAGCTGAAGTTGGTTTTGCAATCATACATTTAAGTTCTGTACATCTTGGGACCTGGAGACTCAATCCCTGTCAAGGACCTAATGCTCTCTTATCATGTCCTTGGCTGTCTGGAACTCCACCTCCATTGCTCCGTGTAGTTCTCCCTGCTTCCCTTGAAAGATTCTTTTGGGGGAAACGTAGCAGAGGAGCAGTTTTGTTTTCTTGCATCTATTAACACTGAGCCAAATTTGTGGAATGATATAGTTGTTGACACACTGCTTGCTCTGAGCATTCTTACAAAGTTTGCCCGGCTGTGAGTACTTTGGCAAATTATTTCTCCTTTAATAGCTCCAGTTCATCCTTTTAAAATGTGGATGATCCCAGCACTACCTCTTCACATCCTTAGTGCCTGGCACCCCTTCAGTGCAGAATCAATATTAACTATCTGGTTGTCATCATTATCCGTGGCATTTTAATGGGCAAGTTCACTGACAGTAAGCTTGCTAGTAAGTGCTGGACAACACATTTCCAAAACAATATTTGATCATGTGTCCTTCCTTTTATGTGTTATACCTTTTATGTGACTTTAAAATCTGAACTTTTAAGAGATATTTTATTATCAGCCACCCCAATTTTCTTTCTCACCAAGTTAATTGGATTTTCAAAAATTACTTTTGTCTTAAATGATTGTTTCTTTTAGAGTCTCTGACCATGCGTTTTACCTGTCATTTTCTTCCTCTTCTTCTGGTCTTTTCCAAGCCTGTCCTTCCTAGATTTCTTACAGCAGGATCTGGCACAGGATTTAACAAGCCAACCTTTGCTTTCGCTGTTCTTTCCTTTCTTCTGTGCATCCAACAGATCTACCAAGTTCTGCTAATTTTACCTCCATAAATGTACTGACTCTACCTTCTTCTCTTCATCTTACCTGCTACTATCTTATGCTATTTCCTGGCGTTTCCCATTTTTGTTAGTTCAACATGTATCATGTTAGTTTCCCTGACCCTAGCTCTACCCTCTGCTGCCAGATGGGAATTTTAAAGCATTAATTTGATAACGATACCAGCTTGCTAAAGATTCTTTAACATATTGAGCCCTCTACCAAATCAATAATCATGTAATGGAAACACCAATTAAAAATCATCAAAGATTTTGACCAAATATATCATGTTAAGATTGTATTACAAATTAGCCTTAAATATACAAAAATAAGAAAATTGACAAGGTCACTCTTCTAAAAGCTTTAACTAATTTTGAAGAACAGTGAGCCTAATCAATATTTACTATAAACTTGTAGAAAAACATAGATTTGTTACCTATTTATGTTACTTGGAGTTGCCTTAATTTCTGAGTATTTATATACCTGAACATCTGTGGGTAGGATTTCTTCCTGCTGTTATAGCTTGAAAATCTTTAGTAGATTTACGTTGGTATGTTCTTGGAGCAGCAAAGATGGGACCTCAAATGGATATCAAAACACTTGTAGGAAGGAAAATAATAAATAAAACTATCTATCATAGCTACTTACTAATTATACCATTAAAGTTTTTAAAATGTTAACTGTCATTTGAATCAAATCTACTACATGTGAGAAAAAAAAAATATCAGGATGTTTTCCAAAGAAGTTTGAGTTTAAATAACAGATAAAATATTGCTTGTAATTTAGTGAAAATTCTGAATACTTAAAAATATCATAACTGATATTTTGTTACAAATATAAATAGACAAATTATATATATATATATATATATATATATATTGCTTAACTTCCAAATAACTGAATTGAATTGAATGACAAATGTATTATATCATATGCTAACTCCCAAAGATTTTTAATAACTCATGTTTGAGGCACTACCTTGGACTCCAGGACATTGAACATCTGTATCTAATTCAAGAATAGCAGACCAGGGTCCTCTAGAGTCTGTGTGGGGCCGAGGGAAGTGGTGCGTGGTGGAGATGTATGAGCCAGCTCTGAAGCTTTGCTTTTATGATCTGAACTATTATTTTTTTTGTCATCTTATGATCTCATGAGTTGGCCCATTGGCGTAGACCATCACAGTGAAGCTGTTAACCATTAGGGATCTTAGTCCAGCAAATATTAGTCTGTGTCCCTGGAAGTGCACTTACAGCATTTCACTACCCACATTTTAAGAGCCTGGCTGACTGATGTGGCGAGTAGCTTCCACAATGGCCAGCACTGGTCAGATTCTCATTTGCAAAACTGGGAGGTGGTGATTTTAAAAATTGTTTGCAATTATACTGCTTTAGATAAAATGTTGTTTGCAATTATGCTTCTCTAGATAGGATAAACATCTTACAGCTTTATTTTAAAAAATAAAAGTTTGAATGATGCATCATTGCTAAAATACAAACCATTTTTTAATGGCTAACACTTAAGTAAATGTATTAGGGATGAATTTCGCTAGTCAAAATGGTTTCAGCTCTTTAGAAATACTTAATCTGGCCAAAGGTTTCAGTAGGTGTGAAGCAATTTAAATTTTTCACAAGTAGAGACAAAAGATTTCTTACTATTTATTTATACTGCATATGGAAAATAAACAATTTAGAACAGCAAAATGAAGTGTAGCATACAAAGAGGAAGTCAAATAAGTCTTTTATAAGTTTTTTACTAATTATGTGTTAACATAATATTTCAGGTCTATTGGCTTAAATAGAACATGTTATTAAAGCTTATTTCACATATTTCTTTTAATTTTAACAATGTGTCTGCTAGAAAATTAAAATTGCACATGTAGCTTACATTGTATGTCTATGGGACATCACTTTTTGAGGCAGTAACTTCTAGGAAGATTCTATTAAACTTCCAATTAAGACTTGGAATTACGTTTTTCATAAAAGGCTTGATTTTTCTAAATTGTACTAGCGTAGGGTACAATTCATTATGGAGAATCATGACCCTTGCCCTGTGAACACCGTCAGGGAAGAAACAGTAAAGGTAATTTACATTAGTCCAAACAAGAAAAGATACAAAAAAGAAGACAAAAGGAATTAGAGTTTAATTCCTTTCAATTACTTTTAATGCATGATTTTTAAAACATACCACACAAACACCCCAGCTTTTAGCTTTTGGTAGAAAAATTGATTTGAGGGAAGGATTGATCCCTCATTTACTGACATGACAAGTACAAAAATAAGTAGATTATCCATATCAGCTAAGAAGAATGCAACTCCATATGCACTCTGGGGCAGGTGTTTTCTTCTGTGCTATGTTGATAGAAAAACTGACTAGGGACATTTAAAATTCATTGCTGGGAGACTTTATATTATAATGAATCTCATTAATAGTAATTAGGAATTTTTTCCCCAAGTTACCATGCCTGATACCTTCCCTTTTATAGGTCAAAAGACCTTAAATACTAGATAGCCCTCTAACAGACTGACAACATCATTTTGTTTCTTAAAGCTATATCCTAAGCTTTAAGCAACTTCTAAGCAGAAATGTTTATTTTTCTTCTTCCCAGAGCATCTAAATTGGACTGACATAGCCACATGGAAGAATTTTAAAAATCATGACTAGAAATGGAAACAATATACTTGTGACTTTGAATCACGATTATAGGCAGGTGATAGGTCAGAACAACCACTTTTTTCCCCTTGTCTAAACAGTTCTCTTAGACTTCATTATGGAGAATCATGAACCTTGCCCTGTGGACATCGTCTGGGAAGAATAGTGGGATGTTTATTCATGTAAATGGGCAAGATGGACTATTTTCTTGCACCAGGTTCAGCCTGAAACATTGTAATCTAATTACTTTTCACTTTCATTTATGTGTTCAGACTTCACTCCTAAGACAGGGAAGGCTGTTTCTTTTGGCAGGGGCTGCAAAGTGGAATCCTACTGTATTCATGAACTGGGAATAGGACTAATATGCTGGCACTGTGACAGGGGCACGAGAGGGCATGCTATTTAGATAAGTGTTTCTGCTACATTACCCAGACAGCCTGCCCTTCACAAGTGGCCCAGCTATTGTGCCACTGTGAGATTGCACAGCTATCGAATACTAATGCCAACCTAATTATATATTTTGGCTTCCGTTTTCACAATGGGCTGTACTTAAGAAAAATTTAGTACTGTCTTCTGTGTTCCTACAGCTGGATAATTACAAGGCATTTCAGTTTTCAGAGCAGGAAATTAATGATATGAAGATCAGCAGCTATTTAAAGACAGTTATTCTCTGTACTTCCATGCATCCACCACTGGAAGGCAAGTTGAACTCTGAAGACAGTCCTGAGGTGGGAGGGAAAGAGGCACAGTGTTGATTCAACTTCAGAGTCAAATGAATTTGTTTTGCTTTGGGTGAATGTATTGTCAAAGACAAGCTCTACACAAACATGTCTTTCTTGTAATACTTCCCCCTAAATCCTTCCTAATACTAAATGATTCTTAGATGGAGGTTCTAATAAAACAGAAACACCACCCTAGATGGTTTGGCTCAGTGGATAGATCATCAACCTGAGGACTGAAGGGTCCCGGGTTCAATTCCTGTCAAGGGCACATGCCTGGGTTGTGGGCTCGGTCCCCAGTAGGGGGCATGTAGGAGGCAGCCAATCAATGATTCTCTCTCATCATTGATGTTTCTATTCCTCTCTCCCTCTGTTTTCCTCTCTGAAATCAATAAAAATATATTTTAAAAAAAAAAACACACACAAAAAACACAGAACCAGAACCAAGATGGCGGCATAGGTTAACGCTGGAGTTTGCTGCCTTGAACAACTACTTCAAAAGTGAAACTAAAAAACGGAAGGGACATCGCCCAGAACCACAGGAACGCTGGCTGAGTGGAAGTCCTACAACTAGGAGGAAAGAGAAACGCATACGGACACTCAGAGGAGGCGCAGTGCTGAAGTCAAATTCTGAGGTGCGGAGTGCGCGAAGCGGGCTGGCGGCGGAGGGCGCGGTTGGCGTTTTCAATCGGGAGGGAGTCGCAGACTCTGAGCTCCAGATACAGGCGAGTCTTTAGGGACCCAGACTCAAACGGGAGAAGCGGGACTGTCTGGCTTCGGTCAGAGCGAGTGCAGCTTTCTCTCCGAGCTTTGCAGCGGGTGCTGGGACTCAGAGAGGCAGAGCCCCTGGGGACAGGACTGAGAGCCGCCATAACTGCTCTCTCCGGCCCACCCTGTTGATCCTGTGCGACCCGCCCTGCCCAAGCCCTGCACACAGGCATTTGCCGGATAGCCTCAGGCAAAGGCTAGATTAGCACCTCCCTAGAGGACAGAAGTTCTCTCACTGCAGACACAGCTGATTCCCATAGCCACTTGGCCTGGAGGTCAAACCCTCCCTGGTATTAGCTACAACAATCAAGGTTTAACTATAAGACTGCGCACAAAGACCACTAGGGGGTGCACCAAGAAAGCATAACAAAATGTGGAGACAAAGAAACAGGACAAAATTGTCAATGGAAGATATAGAATTCAGAACCACACTTTTAAGGTCTCTCAAGAACTGTTTAGAAGCCGCCGATAAACTTAATGAGATCTACAAGAAAACTAATGAGACCCTCGATGTTATATTGGGGAACCAACTAGAAATTAAGCATACACGGACTGAAATAACGAATATTATACAGACTCCCGACAGCAGACCAGAGGAGCGCAAGAATCAAGTCAATGATTTGAAATGCGAGGAAGCAAAAAACACCCAACCGGAAAAGCAAAATGAAAAAAGAATCCAAAAATGCGAGGATAGTGTAAGGAGCCTCTGGGACAGCTTCAAGCGTACCAACATCAGAATTATAGGGGTGCCAGAAGATGAGAGAGACCAAGATATTGAAAACCTATTTGAAGAAATAATGACAGAAAACTTCCCCCACCTGGTGAAAGAAATGGACTTGCAGGTCCAAGAAGCGAGGAGAACCCCAAACAAAAGGAATCCAAAGAGGACCACACCAAGACACATCATAATTAAAATGCCAAGAGCAAAAGATAAAGAGAGAATCTTAAAAACAGCAAGAGAAAGAAACCCAGTTACCTACAAGGGAATACCCATACGACTGTCAGCTGATTTCTCAACAGAAACTTTGCAGGCCAGAAGGGAGTGGCAAGAAATATTCAAAGTGATGAATACCAAGAACCTACAACCAAGATGACTTTATCCAGCAAAGCTATCATTCAGAATTGAAGGTCAGATAAAGAGCTTCACAGATAAGGAAAAGCTAAAGGAGTTCATCACCACCAAACCAGGATTATATGAAATGCTGAAAGGTATCCTTTAAGAAGAGGAAGAGGAAGAAAAAGGTAAAGATACAAATTATGAACAACAAATATGCATCTATCAAGAAGTGAATCTAAGAATCAAGTGAATAAATAATCTGATGAACAGAATGAACTGGTGATCATAATAGAATCAGGGACATAGAAAGGGAATGGACTGACTATTCTTGGGGGGGAAAGGGGTGTGGGAGATGCGGGAAGAGACTGGACAAAAATCGTGCACCTATGGATGAGGACAGTGGGTGGGGAGTGAGGGTGGAGGGTGGGGCGGGAACTGGGAGGAGGGGAGTTATGGGGGGGAAAAAAGAGGAACAAATGTAATAATCTGAACAATAAAGATTTAATTAAAAAAAAAAGAAGAAAAAAAAAAAAACACAGAACCACCAGTTTCTCAAAGTCCCTTGATTAGGGCAACAGAATTATAAAGCATTAATGACTGGGAGAAACCTTAGAAAGCATCCATTCAAGGAGTATTTAACTGCTTACATCTGAAGTACTGATACATCTAAGCAGAGGTGACCTGTACGACAGATAAACTGGGAGTTGTCTTGGATCCCTGGAAACTCCCATACATCCGAACAGAAGACCCCTGAGCATTACACTAAGCACCTTTCAGGAGGAAGAGAATTGGCTTCCTGATATAATTATTATAGTACCAATATTACATTATATCAAAGTCAAACGTATTCGCTGCAGATGGTTTGCCGATGCCCATAACAAAAGGAAAAGAGCTTGAGTCACAAACTGGGCTCTGCTCTACAGGTCTAGTCCCAGCTCCCAGCTGAGATGGCCTGTTTGGCCCCGGTGGTAAGTCTTTAGAAAATGAGGCCTGTTTGTCTCCCAAATGCTTTGTGAGAGTCAGGGTCACTAAATATTTCACATGGTGAAAATATTATGAAGAAAAGCTTGTGTTCAGCAAAATAAAATTGATATGTTAAAAAATAAGGATCCTTAAAGAGAGAACAGCAAGGCAAGCAAAAATTTTTTTTTAAATATATTTTATTGATTTTTTTACAGAGAGGAAGGGAGAGGGATAGGGAGTCAGAAACATCGATGAGACAGAAACATCTACCAGCTGCCTCCTGCACACCTCCTACTGGGGATGTGCCCGCAACCAAGGTACATGCCCTTGACCGGAATCGAACCTGGTACCCTTCAGTCCGCAGGCTGACGCTCTATCCACTGAGCCAAACCGGTTTGGCCAAACAAATTACTTTAAATGAATTCATTCATTCTTCTCCCCAGATGAAGAGAATGCTTGGCTTTTGTTGTTTAGCCTTTGACCTTGACATATATAAGAGTAGAAACAATAGTTATTAGTACAAACACTTTTGAAGCAATAAAAGAGTGCCTGACCCTTACCCCCTCCAAGACATAATAGAAACTATGGAGTTTCACCCAGGCTTTCTGCTGTTTTGGGAGGAGAAGAGGAATAGTCCTCTAAGGCTCCCCCTTTTCTCCAAGTGTTTCCTTTATTTTCTTTTTGTAAAAGTGGATGTTCAGGTGTGTGTGTGTGGGTGTGTGTGGTGTGTGTGTGTGTGCACCCCGTATGTCAGCGAAACATGGGCTTTTGACCTAGAGAGAATTACATCCAAATCTCTCCTCCATCCCTACTGGGATATTATGTTTCAGCACCATCTAGGGATATTGTTAAGCTCAAATATCTAAGCCCACCCCCAGAGTTTTCAACTTACTAGGTCTGGGGTGGGCTAGAGAACTTGAGTTTCTGGCAATTTCCCAAGTGATGCAAATACTGTTGCTCCAAAACAATCAAAATCTTCTGTTATCTGTATAGTGGGAGATAACAGACTTACTGCCAGAACTGTTGTAAGAAATAAAGTATGTAAATGGCTCAGCACCATGCCTAACATCGTAGAAAAAAATAACCACTAGCTATTTGTGTTTGTTTCCTGGAGCTGCTATAACGAAGTAGTGCAAAGTGGCTTAAAATGACAGAAATGTACTCCCTTACAGTTCTGGAGGCTAGAAGTCTGAGATCCAGGTGTCTGCAGGGCCCTGCTTCCTCTCCTAACTTCTGGTTCTTGCCAGAAATCTTAGGTGTTGTTTGACTTACAGCTACCTCATCTCAATCTCTGCCTCTATCATCAGTTGGTGTTCTCCCTGTGTGCGCCTGTCTTCACAGGGCATTTTCTTCTTCTATCTGGACGCCAGTCACTGGATTAAGGCCCACCCTAATGATCTTATCTCAAAAATAAGGGCACATTCACAAGTACCAACTGTTAGGATTTGAAAATATCTTTTAAGGGAACACAATTCAACCCAAAACACTATTACCATTCATGAAATCAAGTAACATCAAATGTGAGTGTTTTATATCTTCTCCCACACTTCTTTTCTTCTTTACTCTCCTTTAAAGAGTCCTGAGTGTAGATGAGTCTTCAATCTAACTTGTAGTACCAGGTCTAAACTACTTTCTTCTTGTGATTACTGGGGTCTCTGATAAGGTAGTGAGAGAAGGGAAGCCCACCATTGTGCATTGCTGTGTCCTGTGGTTAAATGTCATTGGTTTTTCATCTGAAGTAATATCTCTACAGGGAATATCAATTCAGTTTTGAAGAGTGCCAAATCATTCCCCATGGGGACATGATACCCAGAAATCCTGGATATTATAAGAAACAAAAGAGATTGTTTTAAAAGCAATTTTAGGTCTTCAATATGACATATGTTGATGAGGTTGCTTCAATACATATAAATTTAATAGTCCTACCTCAGATGATAACATAGGATCAATTTCTGGAAATGCGTAAGACTGTTTCCTTTTACAATACCATTCAGTAATCTGTGTTTCAATTTAAGTTTCAAAACAAAAAGTTGTATGTAGATGCCTTTGTTTTTTGTGTGATGGTTGCCTAATTGCAATGACTCCATTTTTAAGGTCTCTTTGCTATAGGAATTATTAGTCATTAACTTGCAAGTATATCATGTGACTTTCCAAAAGGCCAGTAAGACATTATATGTAGTATTTCCTCAAATTCCTTGATCATAGAAACACTTTATATATTCTCCCTCCTCAAGTCAAGGTCTACATGCCCTAAATTGGAACATTCGCTGCAAAATGAACATAGTACAGGGTGTTGGGCAGTTTTATCAAGCTTTAGTATCTTATACTAAGTCTAGTTACTAGTATCACTCTTTGCTATTTTGGCTTTAAAGACAATTTGTAAAAATATATATTAAGGCAATAACTATAATTGAAATATTTATCTTCTTTTGACTTGCCACTGTGCATTTGCCATCCACTAGTCATCGTCTATTTGAAGAATTAGAAAAAATACACAATGGACAACTTTATTCTTCATCTGTCATTTGGAAAATTTTTTCCAGTTTTAAAATTAATATTTCCTATTATAGGGACTAAATAGAAGATTCATCTGAGCTCTTTTAAAAATTTCAATGGTATTCATTTAAAATTCAATGTAAGTACTGGTCTTTTCTTGTGCTTTAAAAAAAACAATATTTCAAAGTAATGACCTCACAAACATGAAATATTGTAGCCCTTGATTAAATTTTGTAGCTTCTGATTACATTAGAGCTATGAAATATGACTCGTTCACTAGCTGGCAATGGATAGGTTGTTAATATATCTATATCACTACCGTACTTAGGTATATCCCGATCCCTCTGTCTACTCAGAGGTAGATAAATGAGGAACACTGCAATGACCATCTAACACAGAGGTGTCAAGAAAACTAAAAAGAGAAATTCAATTACTTCCATAATCCTTCTTACATTTCTATTTCACATAATTCTTCATCATTATAAGAGGCCACTGGTTCTTTAATTCACTTTTCATTATAGGCTGTTTTGCCATATACTTCAACTTAAACAACTTACCTGGACACAAAATTCTAGTATACTTTCATTAGATATCTTAGATCTTGCTTTCTACATAATAAGCATGACCCAGGTCCACCAGAATTCTTTTCCTTTATTTATAAATCTAACCTGAACTAATGTAAGGAATAACTAAAGCCATTCCCAATAGGTAATATATTACTTAAGGTACAGACTCCACAGTATTTATATTTTCATATCCAAGGTGCCTGATACTAAACCTAGTTGAAATAATCTAGTTAGATGTACATACAAAAAGTAAATCTGAGAGTAGGTATTTAGTTCTTCCATCGTTCATGACATAGAGACATACTTCCCTCCACATGACATATACTAGTACACACATTAACAGAAGAGAAAACAATTTTGATATTCTGTAATGACAGATGGAATTGAAGTTTCACATTCATCATAAGGCACCCCCTATACCAGCAGTTCTTAACCTGTGGGTCGCGACCCCTTTGGCGGTCAAACGACCCTTTAACAGGGGTTGCCTAAGACCATCCTGCTATCAGATATTTACATTATGATTCATAACAGTAGCAACATTACAGTTATGAAGTAGCAACGAAAATAATTTTATGGTTGGGTCACAACATGAGGAACTGTATTTAAAGGGCCAGAAGGTTGAGAACTACTACCCTATACTGTCAGATACTTATTAAGTCTAATTCTCTTCTTGCTTTGACCATGTTTCAATATTTAGCTCACCTGGTCCTTTTCTCCTATTTCTGCTCAGATGCATTAAGTTAATATTTCCCACAAAGTGGCAAGGGTAGAAATGATGCTACCAGGACAGGCTGGCATCCATGTTTACCCCAAGCACACTGGATACAAGGACTATGGTAGCAAGATTGATTAATCCCACTCACAGTCTAAAATGGGAAAATATGTTTAGAATTTCCCTCAAGAGACTAAAGAAAGACATACCTGAGATGACCCATTAAGATTAACACTGGAAAGTAAAGGATTTCAAGACAGAAAGGAGAAATCAAAGACAATTCCACCTGAAGGCAGATACTAGTCCCATTTTGTAGAGTCAATTAACATTATCTGTTACTTTTGGAGAAAGGGGAAGAAAGAATCCCACCACATGTCTTGCAAGTTTCATCAAAAGGAAGAACTCTGCCACCACCCACACTGTCTTGCTCCTCTTTCCCAGGGAAGGGTTATTGTCCCCACTTTCACCACTTAGGTCCATAACTCACCATTCTTCCTTAATCACAGACAAGCATGCGACTTTCTCGGGTTTCCTTCTTCCATCTCGCCATAACCTGACTGCATTTGGCATGTTTCTAAAAAACTTATTGATGAAAAGATGGTTCATTGAGATGCATTTTCTACTTAGTGAACACTCAATGGGGTTATCTTCTGAAGGTAATGAGGATATAGGACATTACTGCTTTGCCTCCTTGCCCCAAACCATTTCCAACCCTGATCAGTAGGGCAAATGTGTAGGTGTTTGCTATATTGCACATTGTGATCGGTCCTAAGGAAAATGCAAAATATCTACCTGCAGGTCCTAGTGTTATAGGAAGGATACACAAATTAAGGTATGAGCCTCAGGGTCAGCTTTTTCACTAACTGAAAGATGTGGAAGAAGTCAGTTATCTCCTTGTTGAAATCATCAAGAGTACACAGAAAGAATTTAAAATGAAAGTACTTTGTTAACTATAAGGTATTATGCCACTGTAAAGTAACATTTGGTTTGTTAGTTGAATAGTGAAGGAAAAATATGTGAAATGATAAGTGATAATTGATTTGAACTTGGCCTTGAAGCAGTTAGTAGGAAAAGAGGGAATAAGGTGGGGAATGTCCTTACCCTTCCAGCTATAACTCTCAATCATCAACCTTCCTCTGCCTTGCTTAACAGAACCGTGCTGGTGAGTAGACCCATAGACATAGAACTATGGCATGCTGCCTGTGTTACCAAAGAGAAATTGATGTGTGACCTGCAACCAATCAATCAAACAGAATACTGCCTGAAGACAGAGAAAACTGAGTGTCTTCAAACTGGCACCCCACCCCCGCCATTCATTACCCTATAAGTCACTCACAGGGGACTACAAGATTCACAGTTTGTATTAAACCATGATCAGTTTGTCATTCCTGGAAATTGCTAGGAAAACAAAAGAACAAAATTGATGAAATAAATAAATGAAATAACCCTAGTCACACAGTATTAGAAAGATACATCTTCACACATGAGTCACAAAAATTTATCACCCTTTCAGCATATAGTATACCACATAACCATATATTATCGTGTATTTTACTGTCTTGTCTTTATAGTATTACCATGCTTGCAATGCATAAAACTGGTATTCGTGTTTTGATGGTAAGCTGCCTCAATCCCATGGTGGAAGGAGATGGGATATCAATCAAAAGAGAAATAAAATATGTAAGAGTTGTGTTCCTGTGTGGGTGAAAGAAGATGAGTAGAGTCAGTGTCCAGCACTATTTTAAAGATGAGAAAACTGGGCATGAGTTAGTGAGAAAATTGGTGTGAGGATCCATCTATCGCTGTTTACAAGGAGAATTGCCTGAAATTCAAAGATTTTTAAAAAGTGCAGTATATACATTAATTTAATGAAGATCTTCTTTTAATTTTTATTGTTTTCTTTAAGTAATACAGTTATTCTCAGTTTTGAGATGAGAAATTTGAGGCTTTGAGAAGATATAAGACTTGATTATGTGTCCAAGTGTTGCTGTCACAAAGCCCCACAAATGGGGTAACTTAAAACAACAGGAATTTTCTTACGTATCTGGAGGCTACAACTCCAAAGTCAAGGTGTCAACAGGGTCATGCTCCCATAGAAAACTGTGGGAGAATCCCTGGCCTCTTCCAGCTCCTTGAAGCCCCAGAAATTCCTTGTTTTACAGCTGCCTCACTCCAATCTCTGCCTTCATCTCTGTGTCTGTCTTCATTTGGCCATCTTCTAATAAGGACACCAGTCACACTGAATTAGAATGATCTTACCTTAAGTAATTATATCTGCAATGACCCGTTTCCAACTAAAGTCACACTCAGAAGTATTGGAGCTTAAGAATTCAATCTGCTTTTTGGAGGGACAGAATTCAAATCATAGCACTTACCTAAAATAACAAGCACATTCACGGGATAATTGTGATTAGAAGTTTGATTTCTTACCTTATTATCCCTGAATTTTCTCCAGATAGAGCTCTTTGGGAATAGAAAAGTGGGAAGGGATGGGGACATGTTCACACATTTTACCTCGGACCAGTGCCAAACAGTCATACAGTGTGCTGGGAGTGAGAAAGACAACAGTGAATGGGAGGGACAAGGCTTTGATGCCATGTAGATAACATCTTCTTGGAGATGGAGACCAACAAAATAAATAGCCAATCCATCAGACAAGAAATACAAATACGAATTAACAGAGAAGTGTTGATTCATGATAAGCACTATATAGAGAAATAACGGTTTGAAGTGATGGGGAAGCCTAGAGGCTGTTTAGTGTGGGCAGTCTGGGCATAGCGAACTTGGGGTCATTGCAGGCCTCTCCATCAGATGGCACACGCAAGCTCCCTTCAACTTTCTCAGGGCAATTTGCTAGTGTTATATGGTCACAGTGTACAAATAGAAGATCTCATGTTACATCTGACTGTCCTGCAAGTTACAAAATTCTCACCAATGCTTTAACATTATATTGAGCTCCCTCTCTCCACAGGCAACAATGTCCACCCAAAGTTGTGCTGCATGTGCACTGTCAGCACAGTTGTACCATGCTGCATTTTACTGTAGAAGGTACGGAATCTGCCCCATGATCCTTGCTGCATTCCACATTATATGATTGAAAAAATTAACTATTGAACCAGTATCACCTGTGTATGTCTTTTTACAGAATGGAGATGAAGCATGACCCCAACTATGACCTGCTCCTACTATAGACATGTCTGTCACCTTCATTGCTCCCCTCATGAACTCTTTGGTCTCCTGCTCTATTTCTTAAGCTTCTTCATCTCTTCTACCACCTTGCTTTAGTGATTGCTCCACTCACAGATTCAATGTCCCATGGTCCAAAAAAATGTACTTGTGTGCATATATTAGTACATGTGCAACATTCCAGAATTCATTGTCCTTTATAGGAGAATGACCCTCTGAAATATCAAGGTAAGGCAAACTAAAAACAAAGGTAATAGTAGCTTAAATAATCCTAGGAAAGTTTATTGGCTTCCTAGGTGTTGTCCATGGCACGGAAATTAGTAATAGCCTGGGACAAGATTGGTTCAGAGAGAATGTCCTAGTATTTTACAAAAATCAAAATCTCAAGAAATTCTAAAGTCTGTTGTTTCTAATTCAACCTTCTCATTGGCACAAGAGTTTAATTGTACCGCACTCAAGGACTGGTTGGGCTTAGAGGACCTTGCTGGAGGAAGCTTTCACTCTGAGATATTTTCTCTATGGACAAATAGACTATAATTAGATATCTGTTCCCTTGTGTTGAACTTTAAGACCTTTCTCACACATAGGCTAGTTAAAGTCTAATGGCTTCATAGAGATATTCTGAATCAATTAAATAGAAAGAAAATGTTCAAAGAGAGCAGTATGTAGATGTAGGACATTCAAAACCCACTGACTTAAGAAATTTCTAGCATTTGACAGAGAAAGTATAAAGGAAGGAAGGGTCTACACACCAGAATTTACCATGAGATAATCTAGCCTTTGCCCTATTTCCCCCTTCACTTTACAATCAAATTTCTTGAAGGAGGGGTCATGGTCTCCAGTTGCTCACCTCCGACTCATTGGACGAAAATCTTGTTTCTGATCTTATTAAACCATTGAAACTTGTCACTGAAGACTTCCCCAAAGCCTGATGACTTTACTGTCTTGAGCGGCAAACACTATTCCAACCTAGAAAAAACTATTTCTCTGGATTCTGGGACAATATTACTTTTCCTCTTATTGCTTATATTTCTCTTTTTCAGTTTCTCTCCTATGTTTTTTTTTTTTAATTTATTTATCCTCACCAAAGTTTGTATCTTCCAAGGATCTCTTCTTACCTTGGAGACCTGGGTGGGAATCTCAGTAGCTATATGGTGACTTAATGGCCTCAGGCAACTGATGAAACTTTCATCCTCCATGTATTCAATTACAAAATGGGGATAATTGCAGAACCAACTTCAGTGGGCAACTGTGAGGATCAAAAAGGCAAAGGCTGTGTACTGCTGAGGGAGCTATAGGGCACAGAACAACCAGGGGAGAGGTGGGAGGCTATCTTGTGTCTATGTCTTCACAAAGCAGTTCCTTCTTCATAAACTGTCCTTCTTCCCTGGCCAGCTTGTGGAACTTCTACTCACCTGTATGTGTCTTTTCAGCCACCATTCTTCAGAGAGGTGACATTCATTTCCTCCTGGCCCTCCTCCAAGGCAGAGTGAAATGCCCACTACCCAAATCTCCTATTATGCTTTGCCCATCTCTCTAGTAACACAATTGATTTGCTGTTTATGAGCTCTTTTACTTTATCATTCTTGCTGGTTTCCTTTTGTAGACTGTGATTTTGTCTTGTTCCCAGCCCAGAGGGAATGGAATCCAAAGTCTATTAACTATTGTGTTAGTTGTCTATTCCTGTATAACAAATTGCCCCCAAACTTAGCAGCTTGTATTGGTCTGTTGGCGTCACCATAACAAATTACCATGGACTGGGAGATAGAGTAGCAGAATTTTTTTCTCACAGTTTTGGAGGATAGAAGTTTGAGATCAAGGTGTCAGCAGGTTTGCTTTCTCCTGAGGCCAGCCTCCTTGTCTTGTATTTGGTCACCTTCTCACTGTGTCCTTATGTGATATTTCTCTGTGTGCACAACCCTTGTGTCTCTTCTGATAAGCGCACCGGTCCTATCAGATCAGATGGGTCAACAGGACCCACCCTTATGACCTAATTTTTTACCTTAACTGCCTTAAAAACCCTATCTCCAAGTATAGTCACATTGGACCTCAGGGCTTCAACACATGAATTATGAGGGAGCACAGTTCAGTCCCTAACACAACTTAAGCATCATTTGTTGCTCACAATTTCTATGAATCAGGAACATGGGCATGGCTTAGCCAGGTCCTCTGGCTCAGGCTCTCTCTCAAGCTGCAATCAAGATGTCATCCAGACCTGGAGTCATAGACTCTCCTGAGAAGGATCTCTTTAAGCTTACTCAGTGGGAGGTTCACTCTCTGGGATTCAGGACTGAGGGCCTTAGTTCCTCACTGACAATTGGCTGGAGGCTGCCCTTGTCCCTGTGGCCCTTCTAGCTTCATCAGAGGAAGCACTTGAGAAGAAAGAGAGAGAGAGGCAGCAAGAGAGTTACACCCTTTACCTGACCTCAGAAATGGAGTGCAGAATGCCTGCTGTGCATGCTATTCATTAGCAGATGTGGCCAAGGCCAGCACACTCTGGGGAGGGACGACAGAAGCCTTGAATGGGGTGGGGCAGGGCGAGGGAACTCATATGAAAATGCTGCCTACACAGCTGTGTGCCAGTCCAGGCCTGGGGACAGGGCTTCACATGAACACAGAAGGCAACACGAGGAGTGTTGAAAGAAGTAATCGTAATGACAATAATAATAGTACAATAGTTCCATTTGTGTCATAGTGTAAAGTGCACAAAGTACTTTCTTAAAGATTGTTTCTAAGAAATTGTACTTTTGGCAGAACACATCGCCTCAATCTCAAGAGCCCTGAGTGAAACTGAAGATCATGATAAGGTTTCTGCAGGCAGCATGCACACCTGCCATCTGGTTGAAAGAGCACTAGTTCTGTTTCTCATTTCATTGTGCATGTGGACAGGCTGCAAGCAGCAAGCTCTGAGACAGCTATTATGGAGGGGCTGCTTAGAGGGACCAGGGAGTACAATGCCACTGAACTGCAAAGGGCCAGAGGTCGCTTGCCCCAGGTAAAATTTAAAGGGACAAACACATGTTTGTTTTATGAACCCTTTATACCATTGGTACACTCTGAATCCAGGATTGTATACTCTATGGTCAAGTAGGATATGCAGTTATTTTCAGTTATTAAATATTTAATATTTGCCAGGGTTGTTTTTTCATAAAACTAATTATGTACAAAACCTCTTCTTGCCAAGAACTATATGCTGGTAAAACTAATTAGCATGATAATAACTGCCGCTCCTGAAAGTAGGGTTATGAAAAATCAGGATAAATATTTAATTTTAATGCTGTTTTTAAGCCCTTCCTGATTACACAGTGAGCTTACCCAGGAGCATTAGAAGCCCCTTCACAATAAGCAGGTGACACAGAACTTGTCACGAGGACAAAGCCTGAGTTGGCAGATCAGTTTTCATTGGAACCTGTGACAGATAAATTGTCACTGCAAAAAACCACGTTGAAATCCAAACTCCCAAAACCTCAGAAAATGACCGAATCTGGAGATAGTCTTTGAGAGATAAGATGAGGGCATCCAGGTGGGCCCTAATCCAATATGACTGGTTTCTGTATAAAAAGGAGAAACTTAGTTGCTGATGCACACACAGGGAGAACGCCATGTGACGATGGAGGTAGAGATGAGAGGGATGCATGTGGTAACCAAGGAACCCCAAAGATGACCAGTAAACCAGAAGCCAGGAGGACCTGATTCCCTCCCACAGCCTCAGAAGGAACCACCCTGCAATGCCTTGATCTCGGACCTCTGGCCATCAGTCTCGAACGGTGAGACAAACAATTTCTGTTGTTTTAGACACTTAGTCTGAGGTACTTCGTTACAGCAGCCCTGGGAAACTAACATGGCACCTCTACTTATCAGACAATAACCAAAGCTCTGGAATCTAGGGCCAGACTTATTTGGGGACAATCTCTTAAACTCTCTGACTCCTCCTTCTGGGTTCAATCCTCCCAGACCCCATCTGCAGAATCCAGGCTGGGCTTCTGTCTCATGATGAGGTTTCATTTCTAGCACTGAGAGGAGTGAATCTCCCAGGAGTAGGCCTCCAAATGGGCCCTTTTCATGACCTGCTCACTTGTGTTATTATAGTTTCAGCTTCTTAGACTCTGAACATATTAAATAACAACATTTGTGTTGAGAACCCCAGAAGAGATTTATAACCATAGTAGGGTCTTTTTGGTCATGCCCTAAGTGACATAAAGATGAAGTACAAAAAGAAAGCCTTGTGCAGATATTTGTATCTAAAACAGACAAATAGGACTAAATAAGAAGTAAAAGATGAGAACATTCAAAAATATGTTTACCTATTTACTCACTTACTGGAGAAACATATCTTTAGCACATAATTTTGGCCAGAAATCATGCTAGGTACTGAGGGTAGAAACAAAAAAATGACAAATTCTAAGTGGAGTCCTTCTGGTTCCGTGTTTGTCTCCTTGAGTATTTAATTTCTAGATGGCTTCCGACGCACAGCAGCTCCCCTGGGCCACCGAAATAATGCTGCGATTCCCTCTGGCCCTGGTTGCTCTGACCCAGGGGTTGACCTGCAACAGCTGAAGGAAGTGGAGCCCTGATGTAATGGTTGGCTATTACGGCCAGACAAGCGCTGGTCCTATTGAAAAATCACCTTGACTTACCATCCTCTTCATCAGATAATGTCTCAGTGTTCCATTCCCTCCATCTATTCTAAGCTTCATTGTCAAGTGTTAACATTCCTCTTTAAATCAACTCTAGTGCATATTAAAAGTTGCTGTCATGAAAGAAAAACCTCCACGGTGTGTGTGTGTGTGTGTGTGTGTGTGTGTGTGTGTGTGTCCTTGTATATTTGTCCTGTATACAAAATTTCTACAGCTGATACTTCAGGGCAAGCAGCAGGTTAATTTGTTAAAGATCACTGAAATAATCATACATCACCATAATGCTAATTTATAGTAAATAAGTCCCCCACCTCCTCCCCTTCACCAGCCACACTCCCAAGTGCCATAGGCTGGCAGAGAAAAGATAACACACTGCAGAAATATGTTGTTTCTTTCTTGTTCTGGTTCTTCTGGTACCCTCATTTTGAACAGCCTGGGCCTGGTGTATTATGTTTTTTGTCTCCATCCAAGCAGTAAAAGATGTAAAAAGAATAGAGAATGCTAGAAACTGTCCATGGCAGCAGAGGCAGTGGCAGAAATAGAAAAATCCATTCTAAGCATGTGGGTCACCAGTCTCAGAATTCCCCAATTGGAGTCGGCTGAGGGGAGGGATTCAGGAAAAGCCCTGTGGCCTCCCACAGTGCCTGGGGGAGGCAGAGCCGCCTCTGCAGGGGCCGGCTGGGCATCCTCCTGATGAGCGCTCATCTCTTATTTCAGCTGCTTGTTTGTTCTGTAACCTCACCCCGGGGATCTCAGCAGAGCACTGGCTGTGCTGCCTTCCCAGGCATCTCTTTTAGGCACCTGAACCCAGGACAGGAGCTCTTGAAACACACCGGGTGCCAGCCCATAAAAGAGCTTTGTGGGCCCCGGCTGGCACGGCTCAGTGGTTGAGTGTAGACCTATGAACCAGGAGGTCATGGTTTCATTCCTGGTCAGGATTCATGTCCGGGCTCGATCCCCAGTGTGGGGAGTCCAGGCAGCAGCCAATCAATGATTCTCTCTCATCATTAATATTTCCATCCCTCTCTCCCTCTCCCTTCCTCTCTGAAATCAATAAAAAGATATTTTTTAAAGGAGGCTTTGCAGGGCTTCCTGCTCCTCCAAACCTGGAGGGAAAAGCTCTCACTTTTCCATGGTCTCCCTGCTTCCAGTTGGCATCCTTGTGTGAGCAGCACTGGGTCCTGCTCATTCAATTCTGAGCTCTCCACTCTACTCCTGCAGTCAGAGAGGGCTCGGGACCCCCTTGTCATCTCACGAAGGAGAAACCTTCTGTACAGTGACGGAGACCCAGTCACAATGCACAGCACGGACACAAGGACACAAACCAGCACAGTGTTCCCGTGGCGCTATCCGTGGCCCCTTCAAAACAAGGAAAACCCAGAGGCACAAGAGGGATGGAGCAGCATCAGCCACTTTACTCACAGCTCAGCTCATTGCGGCCCCACTGTCATCTCTTCCCCTGACCCTGATCAGCAGTTTCTTCCAGTTCCTGGGGCTGTTATTGCAACTTCCTTCTCTCTCTTAAAAAAAAAATAAATAAATAAAAAAAAATATATATATATATATATATATATATATATATATATATATATATAATTGATTTTTAGAGAAAGAGGAAGAGAGAGGATTAGAGAGATAGAAACATCCAAAGAGAGAAAAATCATCATGGGCTGCTTCCAGAATGACTCCTACTGGAGATGGAGCCTGAAACTTAGGGTATGTGCCCTGACCAGGAATCAACCAGAGACCTTTTGGTTCATGGGTCGATGTTCAACCACTGAGCCACACCAGCCAGGCCTGTATCTTTTTGGCATCCTCACCCCATCATTCCTCTCACCCCCACAAAAACAAATTGCCTCTCAGCATAATGGGAAGCAGGCAATTCATAGTGGCTCTGTCTCCTAGCTTGTGATAGCCCACCTGTGTTTCCTTTCCATCTCAGAGGGAAGGGCATGGAGAAGGAATCTCACGCACGTGGAACACCTGCTCAGGGCCAGGCATCTATTAGCACCATCAATGTCCTGTTGCTATGTTATCAAGCTGTGTCCTCAAAGGTGCTCCAGAGCAGCCAGAGCTCACTAATGTAATTACGTCCGGTACTCTTTCTCCCAGGCAGCCAGCGGACATAGAGCGTCAGCATCCGTGCACCCTGTTCTTTCCCATTTCATCTTCCTGCCCCTGCACCCATGAGTCATAGCACCTGTGACGTCCACACCACCAGCTTCCTAGCACCTGCTCTGCCCCCCACCCCCTGTTTGTACCCTGTGGCTCCTTCACAAAAGCCCAAAGACTGATCTAGGAAAGCAGGATCTTCCCTAGGGAGCTGGGGGAGAAGAGGAGACAGAGAAAATCACCTGGAATAGCTAGCCTCTGCCATATGCGAATTCATTTACACATCATTGTACAGAAGGTAAATTACTGAAGCCCCATTTCCAGGAGAAGTTGATCTGTCTGGCTCTAACGTCCTCTAAGGGTCAAATCACTTATGGAATTCCTTTGCAAAGCCCTCTAGAATATTCCTTCCATTGAGCAGAAGGAAATAGAACCAGGCACCCTCTCTGGGCTAGATGTCAGCCCCCAAATTACCACCTTTTTACAGGGCAAATAGCTATATAAATTATGTATATGGCATGGGGGTAGTGTGCTATTATTTTATACTTGTATTTTATTAGGAAAATATTTCAGAAATAGTGTTTTTCTGGGGGGGGTCAATTATGTGCTGGGCACTATTAAACTATTCTGCATATAAAATATTTCCAACATTCTAACATGACAGAAAAAAATATCTATTTTGATATGTTTTCCATTTTAAGCAAATATTACTTTTTACATTTGGTATTGTATTTAAAGCATTTACCATATTATTTCAGTATGAATCTACCTATAGTTCCAGATTATTATAAAGTTTTCATAATCATTAAGCAGCCAGCTCAGTATTCTACTGAATAGATAAATAAACGTGCTTTTTATCGTTTCTATACTATTTTCCTTTTTCATGTTGTAAACCACTCCGTTAAACTATTTCTTCATCAAGCTTTCTTTTTTTAATATTTTGATGTATTACCTTTTTTTCCTTTTTATCAATATCACCCTTTTATTGGGGTGATGCTGGTTAACAAAATTATGTAAGTTTCAGGTGCACAATTCTACAGCACATCATCTGTACACCGTATTGTGTGTTCACTACCCCAAGCTAGGTGTCCGTCCATCACCATTTACCCACCCTATGCCCTCCTTCATCTCCCCTTTTCCTCCCCAGCAATCATCACACTGTTGTCCTCATCCTATGAAGGTTTTTTTTTTCCTTTGTTAATGTATTACCTTAGGAGGCATTCCCAGAAAAGTAATTATTGAATCAAACAGGATATCTCTACTAAATTGCTCCCTAAAAGGTTGTACTAATCATACTCCCATGGGTGGATGAAAGCCTATTTCACAGAACTCTTATCTCTATTAAATATTAATTTTAAAAATGTTACCATTCGACTAGTGATAAAAATAGTCCTTCATTGTTTATTTTTATATATTCAATACATGAATTTAAATATGTTCTCAGATGTTTCTTTATCTGTAGTATTTTTCACATTATATATTCAGTATCCCCCCTTATCCATGGGAGATGCATTCCAAGACCCCCAGTGGGTGCTTGAAACCACGGAGAGTACCGAATCCTATATACACTATGTGTCTTCTTATATGTACATACCTTTTTACTTACAGGAAGCACTTTACAGCAAGCACTCTACAGCTTCTCGTGGAATATTCAAACTGCCAGCATCATTACTCTTTTGCTTTGGGTCTATTATTTAGTAAAATAAGAGGGGGAAAGGAGGATATCTGTAATACATTCAACAATAAAGATAATTTTTTAAGGTTATAACTGTCCCCAAAATATGGATGTGGTCAGACCAACCCAGTATAATACACACTCAATATGAAATCTTAAAAATAAATACATACATACATACATACATAAATAAATAAATAAATTTTTAACATAAGTGTTACTTGAACACAAGCACTGCAATATCTCAACAGTTGATCTGATAGCATAGATGGCTACTGGGTTACTAAAACTGTGGAAAGTAATGAATAAGGGGGTACAACTGTAATCAGTGCCTCTATCCCACTCCTGGTTTGTATTGGGGCATTACAAAAAATTAAAGGCCTGCTTTTTTATTAATGACTCAGTGATTTTGCACATGTGTTGACTCATCTGTTTGGTCAGAGTGTACCCAAACTGTACTCCCACTCTCCTCTGTACTCCCACATGCACTATATAAATCTCTGTTATATTTGTAACAGGAAATCAGGGCCTGTTACCCACACTGGGACAGCGATTCCTTTCCCCTGGCATCTTGGGATGGGGACCCATTGGATGGGACTGGGCAACAGTCATGGATTAAAACTAGATGAGAACTTCTTTGAGTGGAACACTCAGAGGTTGGACACCTCTGTGGTCCAGGGTGTCCAACCTCATGGAAGGAACTCGCAGGTACAGAACACACATCTTCCAGGGGGTCACTGGGGACCATGGTAAGCTGGTCACTCATACTTCTGAACTTGGTTCCCAAACAGCATAGCTAATTCTCTGACCCTACTCCCTTCATCTATTATAGAGCTTCTAGTATTTTAGGTTGACTTTGTGTCACCCAACACTTTCTCCAAGCATACAAGGATACTCAAAGCCTTAGCACTTTTCCCATGGTCCTTGTAGGGTATTGAATCTTGTATTATAGACATCTATATATCAATAGCTTTTCTCTTCCCCTATTCAGTGTTCTGTCTCTACCATGACATAGCACCCTCAGAGTCCATCCCCATATATCATCTTTGGACTTCTACTGAAAATGCTGGCCAGATCCCGTAGCTCCCTCCCTGTAAAGTGTGCTTCCTCCCTAGCAGATCCTGCCCTTCCCTAACTGGGCTGTACTATGATTTGGAGGAGAGATGAGGGCAGATTCTGAGTGTACTTGGTGGGCGTGTCTGCAAGGCAGAGAGCACTGAACAATCTTCAAGGAAGACAAGAGTGTCAGCCTTTAACAGGGAGCATGGGCCACTTCTGCAGGTGCAGATGCTTTGATGGGTGTCTGGGGAGTCAAGATTTTCAAGTTCATTGACCTAATTTTTATGGCCCTACTGTTTTGAAATCAGAGTCCTGAGCATAGCATAGCAGATTTATTGGTGTTGAGAATTCAGACTTCTCAGAGGCCCACAACCCTGATAACAACAAAATGCTGTCTGATTCTCCATCTCAGCTTCTATCCTCAGCCAAAGAAGAGAATAATCTCTTTATATTTTGCCAAAAAGGCTTACTGAGCTCAGACTGCTATAACAAAATGCCATAGACTGTGTGTTTTAAACAACAAACATTTATTTCTCACAGTGCTGGAGGCTGGGAGTCCAAGACCAAGGAATCTCGCAGATTTCATTCCTGGGGAGAACCCTCTTCCTGGCTTATGGATGGTCATCTTCTCCCTATGTCCTCTCATGGCAGAAAGGGAGCTCTGGTGTTTCTTTTGCTTCTTGTAAAGATATTAATCCCATCATGGCCCTACTCTCATCTCATATTCTCATCTAATTTAGGAGTGGGGGACACAAATCTTCAGTCCTTAACAGAAGCCCTCTGACTTCCACACTTGCCTTAAATTAATCACTCTTAGCCTTTCCTTGTCTTGCTCTAATGCAGACTTTATCCCTTTTGACACTATTGACATTGGAGGCCAGAGGCCTGATTAGTCCTTGTTTTGGGATACTGCTCTGTGTGCTGTAGGGTGTTTAGCAGCATACTTGGGCTCCACCCACCAAATGTCAGTCAGTAGCAACTTTCCCCCCTTCCACTGTGACAGCCAAAAATCTCCCTTACATTGTCATATACCCTCCTGGGAGCCAAATACACCCTTGAACCATTGCTCCAATGCATCAACAGCCCTCAGCAAGCAACACTGAATCCATAGCCCTTAGGATGATTACTCCCTGGAACCTCTAAAACACCCAAGATAAAGCATCTGCCTGTGAATTCCCTTTGACCATGAACTCAGGACAGATTACTTGCAGTGGAAGTTCTCACAGGTGCAGCCCTACTGCATACCAGAGGCCCTCTGTTCTCGGTATACCACAGGTAGTGGCTCTCATAGCTGTCCCACTATTTTCTCCAGCTGCCCTTGGCTCTGACTCAGGCCACGCCCTGGGAAGCTGACTCTCAGACACACATTTGTGTGCAGGAAGTATACTGGGGAGAGGAGTTGGGAATGGATCCTAGTAGGTAGTCAGGAAGCAGGATTGTGCAGAAGTGGAACTGCAATGCAGCTGCAACCAACAGTTCACAGAACTTACAGGGAGTTTTGGATCTGGGATGGTCCTTGATAGTTGTTGGGACTTAAGACAAGAGACTGCATTTTTGTATGCTTGCATTGAGCAGTCCTGGACAGAGATGCAATAGGCTGAATGCCTGTGTCCCCCAAGTCCATATGTTGAAATCCTCACTCTCAGTATGATGATATTGGGAGCTAGGGCTTTGAGAAAGTTATTGGGTCATAAGGGTGGAGCCCTCCTGATTGGGGTTAGTGCCCTTGTAACATGGGCACCAGAAAGCTCCCTCATTCTCCTCCTGCCATGTGAGGATACAGCAAGCAGGCAGCATATGAAACCAGGAAGAGGATCCTTACCAGATATCACAACGCTGGCACCCTGATTTCAGACTTTCAGTCTCCAAAAGTATAAGATATAAAACTTTGTTTGAACCTTTGGTCTATCATATTTTTGTTATAGCAGCCAGAACAGAATAAGACAAGACTTGGCTACCTAGGACAAAGGCTAACATCGGGGCAAAGCAACTAACTCCCTTCAGCTAAGGGACTCCCAGCAAACAGGGAATGAGCCCCCTGTCCTGCAGGGGCCATCTGTGCAGCTCTCCGTGGTACCCATCACCTGTAGGTCTAATCACATCAGCTCTATCAAAGCAAACCGCCTCCATTCAGGTGAGCCCTCACTGACATTCTCAGAGCTGCTGGCTGTGGCAGGCAGGGCGTGCTTCCTCACCTCCGGCTCTCAGCCGCCAGCGTGATCCCGGGCCCTCGTCCAAGTCAATTTAGGTTTGTTTCATGAACAAGTGAATAAACCTATTAACAGCATGTTATTTTTCAAGCAAAATAAAACAACTCTTTGCGTATTTACAAAGGCTAATTATGAAAGATGAAAAACATGTTTTCTCCTTTTGTACCGTTTCTCCTGAGCTTAGTGGCACGTTTGGCATCCTTCCTCCCCAGACAGGGCTCCCTCTGTGCTGCTGCTAATTCACTGCGGGGACCGGGGCCACGCGGGGAGGTCTCCTCCGCGCGGCTCTGTGCGTTTCAGTGGTGTCTCGGGACAGATTCCTCTGGCACCATATGCCACATGCAATTGTGAATTGGACTTCAAGGTACAGCAAGAACACAGTATCTAATTAATTAACATTTAAAGGCTCTCCGAGAAGTCGCTGGGCAGACAATGTGGCTTGAGAGTGGGTAACTGATTAAACTTCAGATTGGGGGAATTTAAAATATTTTAATGGGCACCCATTTATATCCGGGGCATATCTATTCCCCGTAGCCTCAGGCTTTCGGGACATTATTAGCAGGTGCTGGATGTTAGCCCACTTTCCAGTTCAGGTTGGAAGCCTTGAGCTACTCCAAGTCAGTCCTGAAGAATGTATTTTTATTCCTTATTAAATAAACGGTGGGCCTGTTTTCTCTTACCCAAAACTCTTCCTGTGAGAAAATGGAAACATTATGATAATGAGCACTCTGTGCTCTGTGATGATAGCGGGAGAAAGGCACCAAAAGCCATTATCAAAGCTCACGGAGTCTCCCTCGCACCACATTTCCTGCATAGTTTTGCCCTACTGAACGTGTGCTCACCAAAACAGCAGGGGAGGCAGGTAATGAAAAGATACCGATTAAAGAACATAATGTGAGTGACTGAAAAGTTCCCCAGTGCATAAAAAAGCCTCTTTGTTTTTTATTCAAGGGCCAGCTAGTCGTCCACTCTCTGCATCTCGTTGCCTTGTGACCACAGCCTTTTGGCTCACAGTGGGCAGCACACCGAACAGTGACTCCGGCCTTAGCAAACATTCCCCACGGTTTCTGCCCTCGGATGACCTCAGTGATGGTATTTACTCTCCAACCTTTAAGATACATATCAACTTCATTGGCTACTTTCTCACTTTCCAGGCATGTGGCAATATAACCTTTCCACACCACCTGTGGAAATACCTATAGAAAATTCCATTGGCGGGATCATGAAATCTCTAACCGTGTTTCATTCCTGTTGCACGCATCAAGTAATTACCATATGGTCTGGTGGTAGATGCACCCGGTGAAAAATGCAAAAGCTGTGGAAAGGTTTCCTGTCGGAAGCATCTAACTGAGTGTTCACCTGCAGAGTGAAGTGGAAAATCAGGCCAATTATCCCGTTGATGCAAAAAGAAAAACAAAACCACGCTCTCTATGTTTTCAGAGTAGATCACCTTAGTTCTCTATCTGACTTCACTTTGGGTAACTTCTGAGTTTTGTTTTTCATTCTCCTTCAACCCCACACCTAGAGTAGTAATATTGAGTGGTCTGTCTTGAGAAAAAAGTTCATGAACATTTTGAAATTGCACGCAAATGCTACAGGTGAGACGGTGACAAGCTTCTCAATAATACGTCGAACAGATAAAAACCATTTCACCCTCCTTTGAAGCCAGGCACGGTCAGAAGGGTCGTAGTCGTCATTACTTCCCATATAGACTCTCTGCACCAACAGACAATGTAATTAGTTCAAAATGAATAATGTCTTTAGCTGAAAGAGGTTTCCCAAAATGAGAATCCCCATCGCCTGCTAAACCTTTATTCACCCCTTTGACCGGGAGAAGGGGGAAGGCCCTGGAGGCCCCTGCTAGTTTCAATGGAATAAAAGTTGTGTTGTTTTCCTCCCTTAAAAATGCCCGGTGAGATAACAATACGTCTTTGATACTGGACAGTGATATTGATCTGGGTGCATCTGTCTCTCTCAGCAGCTGAAAATGACACCACATGTGACTTCCTGTCACTAGAGCCCAACAGACTTTGCTGGGGCCGGGCTCAGCGGGTCCAGCTCTGCTCCCATCGGCGCCTTGGCAGGCAGGTCACTTCTAGCCTTTCAGCGGATATGCCTGGGGCTCGGTTGCACAGCCCTGTAAACAACTTGTGTACCTCCTTCCAAGGGTAATTTGCTTTCATTTCCATTGGCTGCTGTAGCGTAAACAGAACATTCAAAAAAAAAAAAGTAAAATTTTACAAAATAAGCAATCAGAAGGAAAACAACCTTCAAGGAGAACAGTCTTTCTAAAGCTCTACCCCTCGGGGTAAATGATATGATTTATACCTGTTGTTTTCATTCCCCGTCAACAGGCCCACAGTTGCACAGAATACATTATAGCTGAGAGAAAAATAAAGAACTCCCCACCCTATTCGTACACATACCCTGGCAGCAGAAGTTAATTTCTGTGGGAGGCACCCTGAACTTTGCAAACTCACATCTAATCCTGGGCAGGTAAAAATCTGGCATTAATTTTGTATTTGATTGTGCCTACGCAACATATCTTTAGCAACACAATGATCCTTGAGGAGATTCATGTCATTTGTAATTGTTCCTTTTACCCAGTGATTTCAAAATATGTTACAAGTGTTAAATGAGTATCTTAGGTTAGATTAGAAAGCTAAATGCCTGGGGTTGAGAATATAATTATTTTAAGAGACATAAATTTTAATGATGCTTTGTTTTCTCCATGCTTTAGTATTTGTGATATGTGTGTGTGTTTCTAGATGAACCATTTATATGGTGGTTTTATACTGTGGTCATAATGGCAAAGTAAGGGAGTGAAGAGAAAAAGAACAATAGAAAGAAAAGTAACTGATCTTGGGTATCTAAATCATAGAACTGCAGAACTCAAAGAGGTCTCAGAGATCATCTTCTTCATGAAATGATTGCATTTTGTAGCCAAAGGATGTCAGGCACTGTTGTGGGTTGAATTGTGTTCCCAAAATGACATATTCAGGTCCTAACCCCATCATATGTAACCATATTTAGAAATGGGGCCTTTGTTTAGATATAGTACAGTTAAGATGAGGCCACAAGGTAGGCCTTAATCCAATGATTTGTGTCCTTAATGGAAAATGAAAAATATATATAGAAACAGAGAGAGAGAGAGAGAGAGAGAGAGAGAGAGAGAGAGAGATGCACATACAAAAATAATGGTGAAGACAAAGATTGAAGTGTTGAGTCTTCAAGCCAAGTGATGACAGAGACTGCTGGCAACACTGGAGGCTGAGAGAAAGGCCTGGAATTAGTTTTCCCTTAGGTCCTTCAGAGGGAGCATGGCCCTAGTGAAACCTGGATTTCTGTCTTTGGCCTCCCAAACAGTGAAAGACCACATTTCTGTTGTTTTAAGTGACCTAGTTTGCAGTAATCTCTTACAGAAGCTGTAGGGTATGGACAGGGACACCAAGCACTTAGGCAGTGGCAGAACCCAGGTTGGTGTCCAGTAGAGCTCCCTTCCGGTAGGCCTAAATATGTCTCTAAGCTGAGATGTTCTGCAGAAATGCAAATGGTCCCATCAGGGTGCCCAGAGAAAATGATTTCTACCTTTGTGTGAGTTACCATAAAAGCAGAACCTGACTTGGGAATTTGAATAAAAGTAGTTAATGTGGGAGGCAAACCAGACTCAGATGTTGAGACAGGAAAGGTGGAACAGTCAATAGCTCAGGTGAGTGTGGGCAACAGGGCACAATCCTGCTGAGACCTTTGGGACCTGTGCTGGAATTGTTCCACCAAAGGGTGAGAAGGTGGCATACGGGATTCTCTTAAGGTGTTGTCTGCCTCACTTCTCATCTGGCTCACTTCTGGTCTGCCCTCTGTGGATCTGTATAGTCCTTTGGACAGAGTATGTCCTCAGGCAGGAAGACAAAGAAAGACGTGAGCATGTCTGCAAGTTGTATTCGCGGTGGGCTGAGGGGATGTGGGAAGGGACACAGCATTCCTACAGCTTTCTTTCCCATCATTGATTTTACATGTTAACAACAAACAACCAAAAGGGTAATCCTTAGTAAATTAGAGGGTGGCTTCTGAGAGTAATAAGCAGGGGGAATTTTTTTTTTCTTAAGTTCCAAGGGATTTTCTAAGAAGAGAATGTGAAGTAAAGAAAGCTGGGGTTATTCAGAAGTGACAGTGTCGGTATTGGCAAAATTACAGACTAGTATAGAATTTAAATACTTAAAATAATTATTTCAGAAATACAGTTGATCCTCATTATGCACAGATTCTGTATTTACAATTTCACCTACTTATTAACATAATATCATTTCTTCTGTGCCCAAATGCTCATAACATTTATTTGTGATCCCCAAGTCAATAATTGTGGCACTTTCTTGGTCATTCACAGACAGGCACAGAGTGGCAGAAAATTTGAGTCACTTGACATGCATGTTCCCAGCTGAGGTCCAACCAGGTGTCACTCTGCCTTCCTATTTCAGTTCTTACACTATAAACAAGGGTCCTTTATTGTGGTATTTAGTGCCATGTTTTTCATGTATTTTTAATTTTTTGTTGGTGATTTTGCTGTTTAGAATGGTCCCCAAGTGCACTGTTTGAAAGTGCTGGATAGTGTTTCCAAACACAAGGAGAACGTGGTGTGCCTTACGGAGAAAATACGTGTTAGATGAGCTTCAGCCAGGAATGAGTGACAGAGCTGTTGGCCCCGAGTTCAATGTTAATGAATCAACAACATATATTAAACAAGGTGTCTTTAAACAGTAGCACCTATAAACAAAGGCATGAATTGATTTATTGGTGAAAATGTAGCCGGAGGCTTACAGGAATCCAATCTTGTGAAGTGAAGGTTCAGTATATGAAAACTCTGTATTCAAGGTGACTTTTTAGAACATGACTAATGCTAACAATGACAATCAACTCTACCACAAAAATTTTTCAGCAGAATATATTTAGCAAACTCCCTTTGTCCAAAATACAACCCCAATTAGCTCTTCAGTAAAGACAATACTATCCAAAATATCATATACTGAACCTCCATTTTTATTTTGTTACACCATTGACGTAGGTTACAGCGAAGAGTGAGAATAATTTTCCCCCCATTTCGCTTAACCACTCACTTCACATTGGCGAGGTCCTTGGGGTTGAAAAGTAACAAATGCAGCCTGGCCAGCATGGCTCAGTAGTTGAGTGTCAATCTCTGAACCAGGAAGTCATGGTTCAATTCCCAGTCAGGGCATTTGCCTGGGTTGTGGGCTCGATCCCTGGTGGGGGGCATGCAGGAGGCAGACTATCAGTGATTCTCTCTTATCATTGATGTTTTTATCTCTTTCTCCTCCTCTCTGAAATCAATTTAAAGTATCTTAAAAAATAAAGAAAATAAAAAAGTACATATATAAAAATAACATTATATCCTCTATTTTAAACACAAGGAAAAATAGATTAAAGGCAAATCATGTGTTTATTTATTCCCATTAAGATGACTGGAAAAACAATATGTGGATGAAGATCAGTTGTTCAGGGGATTGTGTATGGAGATTATTTCATAAGAAAGCTAAACCAGTAAACTGAGGCAGGGCCATTCAGAAAGAAGTCACTACAGAAAGTCGATGACAAAGAGAGGATTATGGCCATTTAAGACCAAGGCTGTGTTTAATTACGGATTTCAACTTTCTTAGATATTTTAGCTTGTACCCCCCAATTCCCCTCAAGGGAAAGTATTGGTGTTTACTGTTCCTAATTGCTGGTTATAGCAATTCTTCAGGAAATGAGGGAAAATGTGTGAGTGTCCAGCAAATGGGAGGTTCATGTGCGTTCCACAGTCCTGGTTATGTTTATCCAATGATGACTCCAGCCACATGCTTTTTAGATTTCTTCTCGTTAGAGAAATTAAGAACAGATACTTTCTCCATTATTTCAGTTTCCCAACTTGAGAAACACAGGACATTATTGTTCCTAAGAGTGAGTTTTCCTATTGACTTACCAAGGAGAATGTTCATATTGTTTTAGAAAGTCTGAAAAAAAATGCATAAGAATTTTGAGATTTTTGAGATTCAGACTCTGGCAGCTAGTTTTGTTTTTGTTCTTGTTTTTATTGTTGTTGTTTCTAAAATATTCATAAAAACTTCCTCTCCAGAAGGCACTGCACGTTTGTGTGGGATCCCAGATTGCTTGGGTGGTTGTGGTAAGAAATACATGTGGGTTTTAAAGTATGCTGATGCCCCGAGAAGAATGCAGTCTTTGTTCAATGTTTCCCTTTGTAAATTGAAACCTATTCCCTGTCCCTTGGAAAAGGAGCTTGACGCTAGTGACATAATATCCTTTCTTCTGTGCCCAAATGCTTATAACACCTGACTCCACTCCTCAGCCCCTGAAGCCCCCAGTCCTTGGAGCCAAATCCAATCCAAACTTTTATATTTTAGGGACAAGATAATGCTGAGACAAAAGGGTTTCCTCCCTTCCTCCCTCCCTCCCTTCCTTCCTTCTTTCCTTCCTTCCTTCCTTCCTTCCTTCCTTCCTTCCTTCCTTCCTTCCTTCCTTCCCCCTTTCCCTCTCTCTCTCTCTCTCTCTCTCTCTCTCTCTCTCTCTCTGAGAATAATGTTGAAAATAATGATGTGCTGAAACAAATGAGAGATCAGCTAAGGGTAAAGGTTGGAAAACTAGAAACCCAATGCAGGTAACAAAACTAGACTGCCTGTGAGTGCCCTCAACACGATCTCAGGGGGACAGAACTTTGATAAATATGATTGTTGAAACATCTTTGTGATCTCTGAAAAACAGAGAGAGTAAGGAGAGAGTACAGAAAGCAAGTGACTAAATGTGATGCAATAACCACAATAAAAAAAGAGGGTTCATTTAAGGCAAACTATAGATTGGTGAATTTAAAGTAGATTCCTAGAAAGAACAGGTTATTAAAATAATGGCCTGAGAATACTTAAAGAGAAAATAATGGTAGCTAAGACCAAGTAAGGGTCAAGAAGAATAAGCCATGAAAACATCATTGTTTCCTTAAGTAGACTCAGATTTTATGGAAATGTTTTTATGGACTATGTCAGCTATAACACTGTCTCTTATAATATCCTTACACACTAGATGAAATTTTAAAATATAAAGTTTTGACAAGCATCTTATTCAACCAATATCTATTTGTAAGCACCTGCCATGCATTTGGGGCTCTGTTTAGTGCTAGGGGTTAAAAAAAAAAAAAAAAAGGAAAGATGTGACTCTTACTCCATGGTGACTGCCACTTTGTCTAAGAGAAGAGGATCAATACATATTAAATAACCACACCCAAAGGTCTGATTAATGAATTAGGTCTGTATGGAGGGAAGTGTGCTTATGCTCTATTTGTCATTATTTATCAATGACTCGATGAACAGATAAAAAAAAAAAAAAACACAACATTTCATCAAATCTGCAAGTCCCAATACAACCGACAGCAAATACAGTGGATGGCAGAGACTAAATCCAAAAACATTCTAAACACACTGCAGCATTGGGTCTTGGGCAGAAAGCTGCCAATTAAGAATAAGTGTGAAGTCCAAGTCCTGAATAAGAAGCCTGGATCAGAGTTGGACTCTTACCAGGTCGAGAGGATGTGGCTTGGCAACAAGGTGCCATGGAGTCTAACAGCACCTGAGTGCAGCCTCTGCACTGCTCTGTCCGTAACCTGGACCGTAACTGAGGGTGGAGGCTCAGGTCATGCGTGGGGGGGTGGGGGTCACAGGGAGAGAGGGTGTGGGACATCACACTCTGAAGAGGACATTGGAACCTGGAAGGAGGAAATGGCTAGCACAGTGAAGGGAAACAAAACAGACAAGTGAGACGTGAAACTCAGGATGGTCAGTATTCTATAGAGCTGGGAGGGAGAAAATTGAGACAAATTGGTAGAAATTCTGGGCAGAGTGATTCCAACTGGAGATAAAACAAAAACAAACAGGCACAACTACAACAGGAACTCAGGGCAGGCTCAGGTCTCCAACTGTGGAAATGTCTGTTCTGAGAGTTGATGAATTCATGACTCAGGGTTTAAGATAAGCAGTATGAATCATTAGCAGGGAAAAGGCAGAGAGTTTACTGCATATACTAACGCCTAGAGTATTACTTGGAACTGATATTTGCATAGAATAAACCTGAGAGTTTTTAGTTCACTTCTTATCAAGATCCATGCCTAACCTGTATTTCCTGGGAAGCACATTACCTATTCCTGCTCCACTTCTACCCATCTGTCTTTTTAATGAGTCCATGTGATTATTTATCTGTGATGTTTTTGTGGCTCTGGAGCCATGTCTGCTCTCAAAGGCAACATGAAAAGTCATTTCTTGTCTCTCTCCTCACAAAATCAACTTTCAAAGGATTCTGTTGTGGGCCTGCAGTGAGTCTTAAACCTCCTACATGGAACAGATCATCCAAATCAATACCATTTTTCAGCTCTTGGGAGTGTTTGATGATGGAATTATAGGAGGATTGGATGATTTTCCTGATTCAGGAGGCCAGAGAACCCAAAACTAGTCTCAAGTACTCAGAACCCCGGACATGTTCTTCAGAACCCTTTTCAGGGTGAGTTATTTATGGCTTCACTTCTGCAAACTGGTGGGATTCCTGTAAGTCCCAGAGAACCAAGCAGGCTTTTAAGGTATCCTACCTCCCCTATACAATCTTTGGACCCAACAGATCCTGTAAATGTGAAGATTAGCACACAGCCCATTCACTGGTCAAGGCCCAGAGTGGTCTGACCCTACAGTCGTGTGTGTATATTCAAATTTCTTCCCCTGCCCATTCACAAATTCCGCCTAGCACTTTACCTGAGCTGTCAGCAGCATCTGATCTTATTTACGTGGCGCATTCTCTTCTCCTTAGCTCATATTATCGGGGCCATATCCCCCTCAATTATTTATTTGTTTGTTTTACTTTAATTGGAGCCATAATAATATTACAGGGATTTTATAAAAATGAAAATGCTATCAATTTGTTCTTTTTCTAGGTATGTGTTGGGTCTACAAATATAGTTTCTTAGATATTTACTAAGTGTTAATGACACTGAAAATGCCTATAATATTATTAAGTACAATATGAAGGGAGATAACCATAATATAAAAGAAAAATTATAAGGAGAGTTTTGGGGAAAATCAAGGAAAAAGCTAAGCTACTGTACTTCAGATATGTAGCATAGTACCAGATATATGATATTTGATAATTGCCCAGTCTTTTTATTCTACCATTTTCCAGATATAAACATTGTTCCATCTTTGAAGTTGCTATTGCTGCTAATATTTACTCTGGCCAGAGGAATTTGCACCTGCATTGCCTGCAGTGAGAGCATGTGAACATCTCGTCAGTGCTGTGTCTCATCCGCATTTTCCCCTGGCCCAGCAAGATAGGAAAGTCAGGGGCAGGAAGATGAAAATGAAAACAGTCCCATCTATGTGACTATGAGCTTTTCCCTCCTCAAACAAAATGATGAATTTGTCAATAGCATCACTGTTTGACACTATTTAAAGAAATGCTGCTTACAGCATTATTCTTAAAGCAGTAGATGAATGATTATGTTTTGTCTCTTCCATGTCATTTCAACAAATAAATCAGTAGTGACAGAAAGCTGAACAGTAGTTGCTTGGGCGGGGGGGGGGGGGGGGGGGGGGTGTAAGGGGGCGGGGCTGGGCGGGGATTACAAAGGAGCATGAGAAAACTTTGGGGAATGCTGGGTATATGCATCACTTTAACAATGGTGGTAGATTATGGGTGTGTTCATATGCCAAATCCTAGCAAGATGTACTCTTTAAATATGCGCCTTTTATTATCATTAATCATACTTTCATAAAGCTATTAAAATGAAATCTATATTTTTATTCTCAGAACAAATTAGGTTTTGCTGTGCACTCTTTGGATATTTCACCAAATTTGCAAAACATTTTACCAACTCTAAAATCTTGCCAACATTGCTCTGACTACTTAATTATCAGATCAGAGGAAATATTCCAATACTTATAACCTATCATGCTTTATAAATCACTCAACCATTTTCTTCTTCATTGTCATTACGTACACTTCCTCCATGTTTTAGGAGCATATTATAAATTTCCTTTGACTATCTTAGGTTCGTTTTATAAACATGAAGTGGAATAAAATGATCAAAATGATTTTTCCTCAGGAAGATCTAATTTTCTGCTGTTTGGTTCCCCAAATGGAGTCTCACTCAGTGTTGCTGCTGCCTCTAAACTAAGTGTATTCATTCTTATGTTAAGCACGTGGTCCGTACTTTCAAGGAAGAGAGAAAGAGAAAGAAGATGATGTCCCCAGTAACTTACTGAGCCAAGGCTGGACATGTGGCTTTCAAATTGGCTCTCTGCAAGGAAGGCCCTCATGAGATTTCAAAGGCCAGTGAGTCAGAGAGATACTCTCTGGGGACTGGCCAAATGAGGTTACAGGCCTTCATTTGCTCTGATGGAAATGGACCTGGAAAAATTGTGTTCTTGCATAATGAGTGAAGGCAGAGCATTATTAGGCTCTAGACACCCCCAGTTTTGGCTCACAGACATCCTATCCCGGACTCATGCACAGTGGGTGGCTCCCTCTCTGCAGGGATCGCCTGACTAACCTCCTCCCTCCATTGGCACCATCCAAACTGCTACTGAACAGGAAGACTTGGCTCTCAGCTTTGAGATGCCTCAGTCATTAAGTGAGTCAGAAGGGTGAGCACTATTTGTGATCTTCCCCACTTTCCATAAGGAATTTGAATAAAACCAGAACAGGATTAGAGGCAAATACTCAATTGATGAAGAGCTTCAATCACTCAGCTTGTCTATTTGGGGAGATGTGTGATTAATTAACTGATTTTCAGCCCTTAATTTGCATTTCAACAAGATAAATCCCATCAAAGTAAATCATCTTATACTATGAAAATTCCCCTGTGAAAAAATACGATATATACAAAATGTTCCAAGTCTCCCACCCAGCACTTTACTTCTGGGAACTTATCTAAACTCCTAAGTCAGAAACACATATGAAGGGCTATATCAAAGATGTAACTGGTATAACTTCATTACCATAATAATATTTGTAATACAATTATAATAAGTGAAAATATTTATAGTCATTGCATTAATAACAAATGGGAAACATCTAATTGTTTGAGTTATGTAAACCAGCTATGTTACATCCATACTATAAAATGCACAGGCATTAAAAATCATGTTTACTGAGGATTTTTAATGATATGGAAAAGGACATACAGTAGGAAGTTAAAAAGTCACAATAGAACATGAAAAGTTCATGCAGAACTGAATGCATAAAGCAGGTGATGCCAGAAAAATATATCCCAGTGCCTGGCATATGGTCTGCAACTGATGCTCACTATTAACTCAACTAATATGTATCCCGACATTTGAAAATATAGAATATGGGACAAAGTCTGCAAAATAGGATTTCAGGTAATTTTATTCCTTATATCCCTAGGTATTTTCAAGATTTTCTGCTGTCAGTGTATCATGCATTCATAAGCAAAGCAAAATGGTTTACAGAAAGGAAGGAAACTGCATCTGCATGGTCACTATGTTTTATAAAATGGCAGTGAGTTAATTCTGACATTCACAAATGAGATGCAGAATCATGCACTCATGCAGCAAAAACACTCATAATCTAGCCTCCAAATTGAGCTAAATCTATTTTTTTCAGAAGTAGTTGTTATTAGTTTTATTTGATGACTTGATTATGTGATACATTTTGAGTTATTTAAATATGCTGATTAATAACTGGGAGCCTAACAGTGAAGAGAGCTGTGACTTTCCACAAAGTATCTATTGGGAGTGAGTGAGTGTGTGTGTGTGTGTGTGTGTGAGAGAGAGAGAGAGAGAGAGAGAGAGAGAGAGAGAGAGAGAGAGAGAGAGATAGAAAGTATGCCTATAGTCATGCATTTTCTTTTTAAGCCATGCATTTTACCATGTTCCAGGAAGTTTTAAAAACAAACTGATTTGTGATGAGCAATCAGCAAGTACCTAGGTAAACAGAGAATATGGTGACCTGCTGGAGAAGTCGTCATCCCTCCATACTGCTCAGGAGACCACCTGGCATATCTTTAAACTCCTCCTAATCTTTCACTCTTCCCCTTGAAGTGCTACAACTTGTGCACCTTGGTGTGGTTACGGAAGAAAAACCTCTAGTGGGTTTCACTGAATTCTCTCTCCTTTACAAATGTAGTCGTGAGAACACCCCTTTTCCAAATGCTGAATGAGCTCTTCAAGTTAGGAGCAAATTACGAATTCCTTCAAAGAGCATTGTTTTCAGTGGCCCCTGTCTGTGAGCATTCTCCTTCCCATTTGTCATACGGTCTCACTGACATTGGAGGTGGGTGCTTTCTGACCACCATGGAATGTTTCATCCTGAAATGGGAGCGCTGCTCAGAATGACATTGCTAAGTACAGAACATTTGTTTCTCTTAGTTACTATCAATTCCCAGAATATGAGATGAAGTTAGTTTTCTGTTTCTCCATTCATTCCCGGATACTTGTAACGAGCATTAAATCAAGTGATAAAAGACCCATAATAATTAACCAGATGTAGTGAAATCATTTGTTACTCAAAAATTTGTAACTCAAACCTACAATATTGCAAAGGAGAAAAAGCCACTAGCCTCCTACAGTTATTGCTACATGATTGCAAAAGAGCAAGTGGGTTAAAGTTGTATTTTTTTCCTTCAGAAACTATATTTGCCAGAGAACATAGATTGCACCATTTCTGTTGCTCATACTGATAGCCCCATAAGATAGACTGTTTTCATAGGCCAATGAATTTGCAAAATCAGAACAACTCTTCCAGATTATGCTGCCTTAGCTACAAATATCAATAAAGTCAGCAAATAAACAAGTCTCAAGGGAGCTTTCTAGCAAGTTCTGCTAGTATCGTCAGATTCCTTTGGGAAAGAATTATGCAACCATTGTTTATTCATCCATTCCTTAACTAAATCAATAAATATGTATTGAGAACCTACTGTGAGCAGGCACTCTGCTTAGTTGGAGAGAAGACACAAAGATGTAGAAAATAGAGTCTGAAATGTAGTAGAGGAGGTAAATTGTATATGCAGATTCAAATACAGAAGGAATTCCCATCTAAGGGAGTTCCAGATGAAGCCAGAAACCCCACACTCTCCCTGACCCTCCATATTTTACTCAACATCTGCACTATTTCTGGACATTTCCTTCTCCTCTGTGGAGCAAATAGCACCATGCAAAACTCCCAGATGGTTTTCCTATGCCTGGTCTTGGTCACCTCCAGTAGGTTCTCTTTATAGCAAAAGGCATGATACTTTTAAAGTCCATATCTGATCACTGAAATATCTGCAGACAACTCAAGTAGCATCCCATTTCTTTTTTAGATTAAAGACCACAATTTTATCAATGCCCTATAATGCCATGGGTAATCTGGCCTCGGCCTACCTCTCCAGGCTCACACTGAGCCACTTGTTTCCTCTTTTACTCTACTAAAGCTATAGTCTTTGGATACTTGCATGGGTATAGTCTCTCCTGTTTTAGAGTCTTCACAATACTGCCTTCTGAACCACTCACTCACCTGGAATTCTGTCCTTCCAGGACTGTGATTAACTCGAAATCTTCCTTTGATCTCAACTCCAAGTCTACTACTCTGAAAAAACTCCTCTCAGTCACCAGACCGGATTATACTATACAGTCTTAGAGCATCCTGCACTTTTTGGAATGATAGCCCTTATATTAATTGGTTACAATTGTGTGTGACAGAAAACTTGAAATTCCAGTGGCTTAAAACAACAAAGACATATATACTGTCTTATTTTAAAAGTGTAGAGCTGAACAGAATCAAACGGAACTCTGAAGGTGCCAGGGACTCAGGGTCCTTTTAGACTCTTCCTCTAATCAAACTTAATATTTGGCTCTTACCATATTGTCCATGATCCTTATTCAAGTTTCCAGAATTCAAAACTACATATATTCTGAGTAGCAGAATGAGGAAATAGAAGAAAAAAAGAGGCATGTTCTCACCTGAAGACTACACCCCACAAATTGTACATGAACCTTCAATTTTCAAACCATGGGCTAAAACTTATTCACATGCTACACTTACCTGCAAGGAAGTTTGAGAAATGTAGCTAACAATGAATGGTCAGTGCCCAGCTGACAATAAGGGGCTGAAGGAGATAGATACCTTCTTTAAAGAGCACCTCCTCTGCTACAGCCCTCTTCTAGATCCCTGCATAAAGACAAGGACCCTCTATATTTGCTTATCAATGTATCCCTGGAGCCTACCTGGCATATTTCCAGTACATTATAAATGATCCATAAATGTTGCTGAATGAGTGAATGGTTGAATGAATGAATAAATGAATGAATAAAAGTCCTATGCATGTCCAGAGATAGAATTCATTAATTCCCAATTTCAGGGGAGAAGGGAGTTGTCAGGGAGGTGTCATCTGGAAGATGTGACAGACATCTGGGCAAAGCACCACTAAGCTCAGTGACTGTTGGGGACTCTCATGGTTTAAGCATAGCACACAGGACACCTTATCTAACCAGTCCTGGAGTACAGGCATAAAGTCATCTTAAGGTGTACAAGTCACAGTCAGATCAAAATAGTGCGCATTGAACTTGCACTGTATCACATTCTCCTAAATGCTGCATCTGTCAATCTTGCTTCACACCTCATTAAGAAAATAGATGGAAATGGAGGGAAATCCCTCATCTTACTGCCACCAACTCTACCAGCCTAAGAGCTTGGAATGTTCCCATCTCTTTGCTTTTCCCCATCTCTCTAGTTTTAAACAATAAAGTGTTTCCCTGCGCCCCCACCAACGGGAAAGCATCCATTTCTGCCTTACTCAATCACCTCTCCTTCTAATGCAAGTATCCTTTCTCTTTTTTGCAGCATCACTTTCTCTCAGCTGGATCATTTTTATCTGCATACAAATGTGTTCTGGTTTCTTTTATTAAAACACAAAAACTCTTTTTTGATTTTCTATTTTCATCCAATAAAAGCCCCATTTCTTTGCTCCCCTAGACCACAAAGCTTCCTGAGAGAAGTTGGAGCCATTGTCTCTACTTCTTATGTCTCATTCTGCCCTGAACTCTCTTCCATCAGGGCTTCTGGCCTCTTCCCAGAAGCTGTTCTTTCCGTGGTACCCGCTAGTGGTGATGCCAAACCAGAGGTCTCATCTCCCTCCTCCCCTCTCCTCCCCTCCCTCCTCTCCTCTCCTCTCCTCTCCTCTCCTCTCCTCTCCTCTCCTCTCCTCTCCTCTCCTCTCCTCTCCTCTCCTCTCCTCTCCTCTCCTCTCCTCTCCTTTCCTCTCCTCCCCTCTCTTTCCCTCCCCTCCCCTCCCCTCCCCTCTCCTCTCCTTTTCTTTCCTCTCCTCTCCTCTCCTCCCCTCTCCATCCCCTCCCCTCCCCTCCCCTCCCCTCCCCTCCCCTCCCCTCCCCTCCCCTCCCCTCCCCTCCCCTCCCTTCCCCTCTCCTCTCCTCTCCTCTCTTCTCAGGCCTCTCAGCCACAGTCAGCAGATATAAATATGCTTTGCCTCCTAAAACTTGTCTTCTCCCAGCTTCATGACACCCACTCTCATTTTTCTATATCACAATCTCCTTTGCTCAAACTCTGAATGTTGAGAGTAAATGGGATTTTTTCACTCTGCTTTCTTTCTAGAGTATCCAATTCTTTCCTATAACTTTAATCACAATCTATATAGCAATAACTCTCAAATGTATACTTCTGGCTTTTACTTCTGCCTTGAACGCCAAGCTTGTGGACTAAATAGCCAACTTTTTATTTGACATCTCTACTTGGAACACAAAACTTAATTTTCTTCCAACTACTTCATTTGAATACTCCTTAACTTATCATCTTCTCTCACTTCCTCCCTCCAATTGTTTAGCAAGTCATGCTAACTCTATATCCCAAAGACATACCAAATTAAGTCCTCTTCTCCTAATCTCTCTTCCATCCACCCTTGTGCATGGGAGACATCCAACTGGCCTCTTTGTTTCTTTAATTGCCTTTCTTACTCTGCTTGCACATCATAACTAGAATATTAATATACATCATAGCTTATAAATATCATATGAAACTTATCTACCTATATGCCCATTTTAGCTCTTTGCCATGGCATACCCTAAAATGGCCTGGCCCTTGTCGCTCTCTGGTCTGAGCCCTTACATTCTTACTATTTCTCATGGTGTCCAGCCTCACCAGTCTTCTTTCTGTTCCTCCCTCATCCTTAGGACATTTTCTTTCATGGTTTCCTCTGCCTGGAATAAATATTTTCTATACACCCTCCCATGGCTGACACTGACTTACCATTTGGTTCTCTTGTTAATACCCCCTCCTTTGAGGATATTTTGTGGGTCTCCCATTCTAAGTTACTCTCAGTGACAACTTTCAGTTTCTATTACTTCACTCTTGTGTCAACAACACTTAATGTCCTCTGATGTTTGTTTGTTTAATTATTTAACTTTCCATTTTGTGGCTTTGCTTCCATCCCTTGGACTAAGCACCATGACAGTAGGAAGTTTATCTGCTATAGTCACTGACACAGCCTTCAGCTTAGAACAGGGCTTGGTCGCTTTATGTGCAATCAGTAAATATGCATTGGGAAAGGAAGGGAATAAGGACTACAGTAATCATTGTTGACATGCACAGAATCATACACAGCTTCTGAGTAAATGGCAATGACCAAAGGAGTTTGGTGGACTTTTCAGTGTTTCCCCCACCCTTTCTGTCATGTAGACTCATCCCATTAGGACTTACTTATTACTTGTTAGGCTCAGGGTCTGGCCATGCTGTATGCTTTTGTAAATGACAGGAGAAAGTGGATCTCAATTAAATACCCGCCAAATCAGTCTTTCCCTGGAATAAAGGTTCTCAGGAGGTAGATATAAAATCTGAGAGAAGTAATGACTTTATGGGTAAAGAAGTCACTATAATTGTCATGTCAGTGCCTTCAGTGTTCAACATGAAAAGGGGAGCTATTGGTAATAACAGTAGGGCAGCAGGAGGGAAACCAGAACTGTCTTAGGCACCATGGAACGTTCTGGTAGGGAAATTAGAAACAATATGAACAGAGAAAAGAAAGACAAGAATATAGAGAAACATCTTGAAATCATGTTACAAAGAAACAGCTAGTGGACAAACACATTAGTATGTAACAGACTAGAACACATTGAAAAAAGATGGAGTGAAAATATAAACAAAACCAAGGAAAGGGCCAGCACGGGGAACAGTAAACATCTCTGTAAATAGGCCACTGCTGCAACCACAGAGCAGAAAAACAAACAAACAAAAAAATTGCATGTGTCCTCGTTGTAGAAAGAATAACAGGTCCAGAGTAATTTAGTCAAACAACCCTGAGCATCACCTCAGCATGAAGGACTCACACATTTACACAAACAGCAGGGCGGACGATATCCCAGCCACACCATGGACCGTTCCATCCAGGCATCAATCCTCAGTTCATCGAGAGACAATATCAGGCACCAATTTGTTTTCTGATTATTCACTTAAATCAACTCAGATATAAGACAACTGACAACTTACAAAGATATGGATCGCAGTCAGACAGGAGGGGAAGTGCATAAACAAGGAATGGATGATTAACGATAGGAAATTGCAGAGCAAATATAGAGGTCATATTACATCTTGCATATAGCAAAGGAGGGTGGATGAGTTATAATTCCATCCTGCTGCCCTCAGCTCTATTGATTTTTCCACCCCTTAACTGTGGAAACCAAAGAAAGGCCAAGGGAAGGGCTCCAACAGATTTTTTTTTTTTTTAAATCTGTAATTTGAGCTAAAAATCCATTAGAGCCCATTCTTCTTGATGTACAGGTAAGTGCGTGGCCCTTTAATGCAGTAACAAGGTAAAGTTATACCTGCATTGCTACCTTTGTGCCTTAGGAAATAGCAGTCATTTGAACTCAAAAATGGATTTTCCAGAGCAAGAAAAGGAAGTGCACACGGGTGAATCTGGGTGCCCTGTGCAGTCTCATGCAGGGGAAGTCCAGAGACACCTCCTGTACTTTGCTGCAATCAGCCGGGTCAGGTAAGCACGTGACAGAGCCCCTTCCTACGTTTTCTTTAACAAAATCTACCACAAATAACATGACATTCAGTTTCACCCAATATCCACACCTGGCCTTTCAGGTCAAAGAATTTACTGTGTCTTTTATTTCACTAATAATGAGAGAAGAATACAGGGACAGTGGGAGTAATATTATGCCTGTTTTATGATATTCACTGTGATTTAGAGAAGCTTAAGGAGAAATATTGACTATAAGGTATTTAATGCAAAGCAGAGATAACCTTTCTTTAGAAGAATTCTCTTAACAATCATATTATATTCCCTAGCCAACCAAAAATGTTTAAGGTACTATTTTTATTTCCCAGATTTAATTCTGAACTCAATTTCTTGGAAATGTTCCTCTGATGACCAAAATGTTCCTCTGGGTCACTTTTAGTTTCTAAATGTATTTTGTTATTATTTACTAAAGGCTTTCTCGCTAATAAACATAATTCTGAGAAAATAAATATGTCATCAAAGTATAGGTTTGTCGGAGCTAAACCTATGCTTTAAGGATAACACACACTTTCCATAAAGCTTTCTGTACTGCTTCCTAAATCTTTGCCCTGGAAAGTGCTCTGGGAATACCCACCTTGCTGCACCCTTCTTCCCTCATCAGCTTTTGCTTTCTCTTGGATCTCCCAGCACTGCTCAGCGCGAAGGCAAAAGAGGGCACAGCTTCATTCTAAATAACCCTACACAGCTACCTGCCAAATACAAGGGAATCTATGCATATAAAGAGGTAATATGCAAATTAGGCCGGGATGCCATAAGGGGTCATGACCAGACAGGAGACGGTTGCCTGCTCAGGTGAGGCCCGGAGTGGAGAAGGAGAGAGACACAGGGGGACCTGTCTGAGCCCGGGCAGCGGCTCCAGCGGCCGGGACTGGACACAGGCAGCGGGGGCAGGGAGGCCTGGGGCAGAGGTCAGGCGCGGTTCCCGGCCCCCCATGTCGCCAGCCAGGCCTGACTCCTATGGCAGCCAGCGCTGCGCGAATCAAGCGCGGGTCCTGGCCGCCGCGGAGGTGCGGGTCCGGCCTGACTCCCGCAGCGGCCTCAAGTACATTATAAGTAGAGGTAAGTAAAAAAAAATATGACAGGGTAAATAGTTCTGCCATCAACCACCAAGCAAGTCCTCATAAGTTCTCTGCGCCCCATTTTTCCCATTTGTAAAGAGAAGGGTCGTCCTAGATCTATCAATATTCTTTGCAAAACTGAAATCCATTATTAGTACCTTCTGAAAGTTGCCCAGAAAGCACTTTTTACTGGAAAAGTTTCACAAATGGACAATGCATGAGCCTGGAATCTTCATATACTGGCACAAGATGAAACCTACAAGAAGCGAAGTATATAGTTATATTTTCAAGACCTATAGAATATGGGCATCTACAAACTTATCTCTCACCCTCCATGCTGGCCCTTCTCTGAGTGGATTCCAAATTCTTAACATTGCCAAAGAACACAAAATCAGAGAAAAGAGGCCAGGAAAAATCTCACCATTATTAAAGATATAAGATAAACCTTGATAAGGTAGTAAATAAATTTAAAAGAGATATGTGATTAACTTTTTAAAATGCAACTTTCTTCCACAGTAATAGCAAATAATGACCTTCTATTTTGAATTTGTGCTCTTCATTTTTCTTCTCTAAATGAATAATCCTTAACAATATTATTAACTATCTTTGAAACTATCATTTTAGCAGCAACAAAAAAAATCATTATGATTTAAAAATTGAAGTAGTAGTTATTTTTAGATTTTTACTAAAATAATTAACACTCTGACAAATAGCCTTGTAATAACTCTTTGCTTCAAGATTCTTTCTTATGATAAATCGCTACTAATGTTTGCTTGTTTGTTTTTTTATTCATGTGTTCAGACCATAATCAGATTGCAAGTTTTTCAGGGTGGGAACCACATTATATATCATAATCATATCATATAATTCACATTAGAAATGTAATATATTATAATTTATATCTATATTTTATAATAAAATTTATATTATAAAATTAATGAGAAATTATAGTCTATACTGAATGCCTTTCAAGAAGGTACATCTCAATAACTTGGACACTAAAAATTAAGATTTATTTTAGAGTCCATCAATGAAATAAGCACATATCAGAGTAAAGAGAGAATATCAACTTTTAAAAAAAAGCTCTCATGCCCTCAAAACAGCTTTAAAGTAGTGTTAAATTTGCATGACCTAAGAAGAGAATGGTTGGGAAGGGATGGGACTATGAGCACACAGACAAAAGTATAGCAACTGACACAAAGGTAGACTTTGCTTGTCTGTTGTTTAGGGAGTCAGAGCTTTATTCAAATACTTCAAAGCATTCTTTTCCCCATGAGTAAAACCATTTCATTTAATGAAGAGTTAATGCCAATCCTTCTCAAAATGCTTCCAGAAAATTGAAGAGCAGAGAACACTTCCAAACTCATTTTATGAGGCCAGCATCACCCTGATACCAAAGATAGGTAAGGACACTACAAGAATAGAAAGCTAGAGACCAATATCTTTTATGAACATAAATGTAAAAATTCTTAACAAAATATTAGCAAACAGGCTCACATACCAAGATCAAGTGGGATTTATCCCTGGGATATAAGGATGGTTCAACATATGCAAATCAATAATAGATGCATCACATCAAAGAATGGAAGATGAAAAGTATATGATCATCTCAATAGACATAGAAAAAGCATTTAACAAAATACACCATCTTTTCATGATAAAAATCCTCATTAAATTGGATAAAAAGGAACATACCTCAATATAATAAAAACCATATACAACAGCCGAAACCGGTTTGGCTCAGTGGATAGAGCGTCGGCCTGCGGACTGAAGGGTTCCAGGTTCGATTCCGGTCAAGGGCATGTACCTGGGTTGTGGGCACATCCCCAGTGGAGATGTGCAGGAGGCAGCTGATCGATGTTTCTCTCCCATCGATGTTTCTAACTCTCTATCTCTCTCTCCCTTCCTCTCTGTGAAAAATCAATAAAATATATTTAAAAAAAAAAAAACCATATACAACAAACCCACAGCTAACATCATACTCAATGAGTGAAAGATTGAAAGCATTTCTCTAAGATCAGGGATAAAACAAGGTGCCCATTCTCACTTCCCTTATTCAACATAGAACTTGAAATCCTAGCCAGAACAGTTAAGCAAGACAAAGAAATAAAAGGCATCATATGCGGAAGTATGTAAAATTGTTATTTGCAGATTATATGATATTATCTATTGAAAATTCTAAAGACTCAACTAAAAAACTGTTGGGACTAATCATTGAATTAAGTAAAGTTGCGAGATATAATATAAATATAGCAATCAGTTATGTTTTTATACACTAACAACAAAATATCAGAGAAAGATATAATGAAAACTATTCTATCTCTGTAGTAGGATGGATGCATAAGAAACCTCAATCTACATACTAGCAACTTGTAACTTTCCTATGTCTTCCAGCTTCCTTTTAATGTGATTTGTTTTCCCATGTTGGATCCCAGGAGAAACAAACAAACAAATAAAAAAAGACAACAAACAAACTTGATTGCTCTGACTTTCAGAGGTCTGGGCCTACAAAATAAAATAAAATAATAAAATAAAATAGAGTTCTGAATCCTCTCAAGGTGTTTCTCATTGAAATTAAAATGCAACAGAATTAGTGCATTGTTGTTGTGCAGTATGTCTTGACTTCTGGCTTTCTTAAGTTTGAACAAGTTCTTGTCTACCAAATAGTCACAGGTGTCATCTCTGCAACTGAAATGGTGGCAAAATGTCCAGAATGTAATAGAAAATCTATACCCATGTGCCTTTCAAAACCAACTGAACTTCTCTACAGCATCTCTGGTTCTTTCAGTTTGTGTTGTGAGGAGCAATGTAGATGATGCTGTGTAGTACTTTATGTTTTTGCTTATAGTGATAACTGCCAGTTCTTTTTCACTTAAGTTAGGTTGAGAAATTTTATTTAATGGCAGCTAAAGGGCAATTTTTAATTGAGAAAAGTTATTTATATCTGTGGTAACTTTTATTCTGAATAAAAATTGCACTAGTATTTTACCAACAGATTAAATAAAAGATGAGTGTCATTTAAAAATTAATGTATTTAAAATAAAGTACAGAGAAAAACATGTATATATGAGGCTTTGTTTTGAATGAGTCTTTCTCCCAATCCTTAATGCAAAGATCTTGTGCTATAACTTTTAAAGCCATACAAATAAGAGTGCTAAATTGTGGACTTCAAAGTAGGTGTGTAAATACTTTTAATCAGTATTACTTGGGAAATAAAATATAACAACCACATAAAAAGTAAAAAGATAATAAAAATAAAATGCAACAGAAAGTCATTCAATTAGCATAGGTTTTGTGTGCAGCATCTATTTGCCAGGTCTTGTGCCAGGCCTTGGAGATATAAAGATGAGCAAACTAGACCCTACCTTGGGGCAATTTGCTATCTGAAAGAGATCCAGTAAATAGGTCACTTGAGTACAATGTGATAATTCCTGTGATGGGTCAAGTTCAGGGGGCCACAGGAACTCATGCGATGGACCTCTAATCAGGCTTGAGTTAGGGAGGCTTCAGAGAACATTTCTGTGATGACCTAACCAAACTTTTTTGTTTGTTTCCTTTTCTTTCTTTCTTTTTAAAAAAATCTTTATTGTTTAAAGTATTACATATGTCCTCCTTTTCCCCCCATTGACCATCTGTAGCCTGCCTCCACCCCCATTCCTGGACATAACAAAACTTGGTAAAAAACATATAGATGAATATAAATTAGTAAGTGAATGAGTAAGCATGCAGGGAGGCAGAAAATGAGGCAAAAGTAGCTTCCAGATAGGAAAAAATGTGCAAACCATTTTGTGTTCAAGAAGCTGCAAATCACTCCGAATGGTTGGCACACACAGCTGATGTTATAGACTATTGAGAGAAGAGGCTGAACACACAGGCATGAGGACTCACTTCCTTGCTAAGACTCTAAGATTTGTAAACAAGGAAATGACTAGATCATTACTTATTTAAATGTCTCTGTAATTGATTATGTGCCTCCACTACTCGATGTAAATACATACATCATGCTATAAGGTAGGAGTTAGCCACATTTTCCTGCTAAACAACTGGGTCCCTGACTCTTAGGCCTTTGCCCAGCATCACACTGCTGGCAGTTGCAGAGCTGGGTGCCTGGCGGGGTCCCTTAGTGCCCTGGCTGGGTCTCCCTGACCCTGGATATTTCTTGTTGCACAATCTGGCCAATTGCTGCAATTAGGAGCAAGTGCCTGGACCCTGCATGGGGCATAATCTGCAGGCAGTTGGGGCTGCTCCTTGCGGGGATGATGCTGTGCAAGGGCTTTCTAGCTCAGGTCAACAATGACAATATTAAGTAACATTGGGTTCAGGGCCACCCACTGTCAAAGACTGTCAGTAAGATCCAGTTAGGTCTAAATTGATTTGTTTTTAACGGCTCAGCTTTAGCTCCAGGCCCCAGCAGATGTGTAGTTTAAGCAATGCTGAGATGAAAGTACATATGGTCAAGGCCATGGGCTAAATGCAGCAGCGGGCCAGGTCTGGGGAAGGAGCCTTTTGAAGTGTCCCGAAGAGTATTTAATGGCAGGAGAGAGTGCTGTTAAGTAAAAATAAATAATTAAATAAGTAAAGGAGGCTCAAAAACCATTAGGCTGTGTATTGGATATTATGTTTTACACACAATGTATGAATAGAAGGAAGAACACTGGAAGAGAATATATAAAAATTCCAACGTTGTATACAAACAGAGTAGCAGATTCGTAGACGATTCCAACATCCTTCTCTGTATTTTCCAAATCCTTAGTAATGAACATGCACTGTGTTTACGTTCAAGAATTTTTTTCTTTAAGAAGTTGTCACTAGAAGCTTACAAAAAGACCCGTTTTATTACAGCATACATTAATAAATGTGCACAAACCATAACTGTCCAGCTGAATAAATTCCCTAAGTAGATACACCTCTCTGTAGCAAGTGCCTGAATCAAGAAAGAAAACCTTACCAACATTTCCTGAATTTCTTTCATGCAGCCTCTCCAATCATTGCTCCTCTTCAAAGATAACTTCTAACGTCATAAATTGTGCTTTTTAAAATGTTTTTATACTTGGAGTGCAATGCAGTTTATACTCCAGTATGTGGCTTATTTAGATCAACACTATGCTTATGAGAATTCATTGCTATTCTTGCGTGTAACGGTGATTTTTAATATGTTTTCTACATCATGTCCATTTTATGAATATGCTGTATTGGGATTGTTTCCACTTTGGAGCTAATAACAACTGTTGCTGTGAATATTCTTGTAAGTGCTTCTGATAAACTTTCATGTGTGCATTTCTTTGAGTACATTTCTAGGATCGAATCGCAAGGCCACAGTTGATAGTCATAGTCTACCTTGGTAGGCATTTCAAAGAGTCTTCCTAAGTGATTATGCCTTTTCTACTCATATTAACCATGCATGCATGTTCTAGTTGCTCCTCACACTCACTGACACTTGGTCATTCTGGTGGGTGTGGAATAGTATTGCACTGTGGCTTCAGTTTGCATTTCCCTCTGTGAATCATGAAGTTGTGCAGCTTTTCATATGTTTAACGGCCATTTGGATAGCCTCTTTGGTGATGTGACTCTGAGCTTTTTAAACTAATCTTTCTCTTGGGTTATTTGTCTCTGTCTTATTGATTTGTGGGAGTTGTTTACATCTACCAGGTACAGTTTTTCCTGTAATATATGTAATTGCAAATACCTTTTGCTTCTCTGCAAATGACATTTCCACTATCTTAATGGTCTCTTTTGTGAATAGAATTTATTAATTTCAATGTGGTACAATTTATCATTTTTACAAATGATTAGAGTTTGGGGCATTCTATTTAAAAAGTCTTTTCCTATCCAAGGTCATAAAGATATGCTCTTATGTTTTATTTGAAAAAAAATTTATTATTTTACTTTGTACATTTAAAAATATTATCCGCCAGAAATTGATTTTTATACATAATGGGAAGTAGGGTTCAAGATTTGTTTGGTTACTTTTTAAGATCCCCAAATTAATTACTTAAAAATAATTTTAAAAATCTATACAGCACCCTCCTTCTTCCCCAAAGATAATGATTCTCTCTGACAAAACAACAGTAAGCTGAGAAGAACCCCTAGTTAGGGAAGAGGTAAGTAGAAGCCATCAGGTCTTGAGCAGCAATCATATACACTGTGTGCCCTTGTTCCTTATAGCAACCCTGTAAGCAAGGCCTTTTTATTCAGACTTGATAGAGGATGATAAGAGCAATAAACCAACTTGTCCACTGCCACGTTCTATCTAATAAAGAGGGAATAAACTAATTGACCCTCAAGCCTTCACAAAGATGGCAGCACCCACAGCCAATAAGGAGGGAATATGCTAATTGACTGCCACACCCTAAAATATGGTGGCACCCACAGCCAATAAGGAGGGAATATGCTAATTGACTGCCACACCCTCAAAGATGGCAGAGCCCACAGCCACAAAATGGCCAGCAGGGGAGGGCAGTTAGGGGCAATCAGGCCTGCAGGGGAGGGCAGTTGCGGGTGATCAGGCTGGCAGGCAGAAGCGGTTAGGGGCGATCAAGCAGGCAGGCAGGAGAGCGTTTGGGAGCCAGCAGTCCTGGATTGTGAGAGGGATGTCTGACTGCCCTGGGATCGGGCCTAAACCGGCAGTTGGACATCCCCCGAGGGGTCCCAGATCAGAGAGGGTGCAGGCTGGGCTGAGGGACACAGTGCACAAATTTCATGCACCAAGCCTCTAGTATTTAATAATTGGGAAAGGCAGGATTCAAATTCACATTGTACCTGACTCTGGAACCCTGACCTTTTTGCTATTATTTAAGGTAAGGGAAACAGGTAGCAATTATTCACTAGGAGTTAGTTTAAAACCTACTTCCACCAAGACTATGAGATGCAGTCCTATGGGCTGCAGACCATCAGTTTTTGTGTTTCCAACAGTACAGATCAATAGGTGAGCAACTGATTGGATTGACTATATTCATTTTGATTTTCTTTCTAAAATGGCTACAGAAACTGGATTAATTCTGCTGTAGTCCAGTTATTTCAGAAATAGAAAGTCTCTAGGACTGAATTATCTAACCCAAATTGTCTGTCTCTCTGATAAACACTGCATTTGTCACTAGCACCATTTACATTTGAATGAACTTTCAGACCTCTTTAAGGAAGAAAAAAAGATCTCATACATAACTCAGACTCTGGGACCCCTTTGGAAGAATCATTTCCCTCAAAGTGACCCTGCTGAAAAAAACATCATTGCCTAATTGTTGTGAAAATCAGAGCTTTAGCTTGTGTTTTTATAAGCCCTCTTTCCACAAACACATTAAGAGGCAATTGCTACTTTATGGTCTCATTCTCATTTAAAAGGGAGGAAGGCTAAGGCTATTCAGCATTTGCATGATGCTCTCTTGTAACATGGAAGCATGCAGCAATATATGAGATGAGTGGTTCTTTGAACCACACAGTAAATCAGGCTGATGCTTGGCACTAAAACTCCAGTAATTCTCCTCCTCCTCCTCTCCTTCTTAAATACAGCATGTCACATCTATCTGCTGGAATGCGTTTTCTCTTCTCATGACGTTAATATTCCAAACAAACAAATGTATTACATCAACCCAATCAATATACTCTGAAACTCATGATCATTAATGTTATGGAAATGTATTTTGTACATCTTCAGTGTTCAGCTAAAATCAATAAAAATCCATTATCTAATATTTCATCTGCTACAGACTATAGAAACAGTTAGAAATAAATCTCTCCAAAGGAAAAAATTAAACTGTATTATGCAAGTACTAATTATTGATATTACTTCTTCTAATATTAAACCTGGTGGATAATTTTTGGTAATTACCTGCAAAGTAGTTCAGCCTCAAAAGATAAGAAATGTTAAAATGTTAGATTCAGACATTTCATACATGTTGATGACTATTTCAATCGAGCATAAGATTTTAAAAGATATACACTGGTTCAATATTATTGGTTTCTAAATATTGATTTAGTTTCAAAATGTGCATTTAGGCATCCAAGATTTATAATATTAAGCAAAATAAAGTATGTATCATAACCTAAAACTATACCATATTTACACAAAAAGAGAGACACAAACATGCTTAGGTATTTAAGGAATAACACCTAATGAAATAAAACCAGTGAAGCTAAGAATCTGAAGAAAAAGTTGAGATTCAATGAACTATTTGTTGGAAATGAGAAATTCTTAAGCTGGTTCAGCCGGTATTGCTCAGTGGTTGAGTGTCGACCTATGAACCAGGAGGTCATGGTTTGATTCCTTCAGTGGCACATACCTAGCTTGTGGGCTCAATTCCCAGTGTGGGGAGTGCAAGAGGCAGCCAATCAATGATTCTCTCTCATCATTGATGTTTCTATCTCTCTCTCTCCCTTCCTCTTTGAAATAAAATATATATATATTTTTAAAAATTCTTATGCTGAAAATGGCTACACTTGGCTGTTGATTTCTTTAAAGCACTCCCAACCCCACCCAAATACTTAGCCATATAATGTAGATATTTTATATACAAACTTTACAGACATGTTTTGGAGATGAAAAGATGGAGGCTCAAACAGGTTGAATGATTTGACTAAAAGTCATCTAGTTTGTCAGGGTTGCTATGTAAACCTAGTCCTATATTTTTCAACTTTAGTAGGAACTTCTCTGTCCAACAACTCTATCTAAAATTCATTTTCATTTCCATTCATTTATATCTTACACTCAGATACTTTAATAAGAAACAACTGCTTGGAAAATAAAACATTAAGAAAGATATGGCATATCCTAAACTTCACATTGATTAATCATAATTGACACCTCAATGATTCCTAAATATGTTTACATATAGTCATAAACATCTATTAAGAGAGCCCCTGTTTATTCAATCACTCTTTAAATATCTTATTGAGCCTCTACTATGTGTCAAATACTATGCAGAACACTGGGAATACCATGGTGAATAAAAAACATACCTGTCTCCAAGGGAAACAAAAGAAAAAAAATAAATGAAACTATATCAAACTAAAATGTTTATGCACAACAAAAGAAGCCATCAACAACAACAACAAAAAAGACAACCCCTATTGAATGGAAGAAGATATTCACCAATAATATATCTGATAAAAGGCTAATATTCAAAATTTATGAACAACTCATATAACTCAACACCAAAAAAAACCCTAAAACACCCCCACACACAAAAGTACAACCCAATTAAGAAATGGGCAAAGGACCTGGATAGGCACTACTACAAAGAGGACATACTGATGACCAATAGACATATGGAAAGATGCTCAATGTTACTAATCATCAGAGAAATGCAAATTAAAACCACAATGAGATATCACCTTACACCTGTCAAAATGGCTATCATCATTAAATCAACCAACAAGTGTTGGCGAAGATGTGGAGAAAAGGATACCCTTGTGCACTGTTGTTGGAAATGCAGATTGGTATAGCTACTATGAAAAACAGTATGGAGGGTCCTCAAAAAGTAAAAAATGGAACCACCTTATAATCTAGCAATTCTGCTTCTAGATATATGTTAGGAAAAAAAATAGATAGTAATTTGAAAGAATATATGCAGCCCTATATTCATAGCCGTGTTATTTACAATAGCTAGGATCTGGAAATAGCCCAAGTACCCATCAGTAGATGAGTGGATAAAAAAGCTATGGTACAAAAAAAAAAAAAAAAAAAAAAAAAAAAAAGCCAAAACCGGTTTGGCTCAGTGGATGGAGCGTCGGCCTGCGGACTGAAGGGTCCCAGGTTCGATTCCGGTCAAGGGCATGTACCTTGGTTGCGGGCACATCCCCAGTGGGGAGTGTGCAGGAGGCAGCTGATCGGTGTTTCTCTCTCATTGATGTTTCTAACTCTCTATCTCTCTCCCTTCCTCTCTGTAAAAAATCAATAAAATATATTTAAAAAAAAAAAAAAAAAAAGCTATGGTACATTTATACCATGGAATACTATGCAGTGGTAAAAAAGAAGGATCTCTTACCCTTTGAGAGAACATGAAGGGACCTGAAGAATATTTTTCTAAGTGAAATTAGACAGTCAGAGAAAATCAAGTATCATATGATCTCACTCACATGTGGGATCTAATGAACAAAATAAACTGATGAACAAAATAGAATCATGAAACAGATTGACAAATATCAGAAGGAAGGAGGGTGTGGGCAGAGATTAAACAAAGAACTTACATGCATATAAGCATAATCTATGGTCACAGACAAAAGTGTAAGAGGCTTGGGAGGAGGGCAGGTGGTACATCTGTAATACTTCCAACAATAATGATAAATCTTAAAAAAAATAATAAAGTGGTGGTGCATATATGTTTATATAATGCAATGTTATTTGACCATAAAGAAAATAAAATTTTATCATTTGTGACAGTATGAATAGACCTAGAGCGGTGGTTGGCAAACTGCGGCTCACAAGCCACATGCGGCTCTTTGGCCCCTTGAGTGTGGCTCTTCCACAAAATACCACTTGCGGGCGCACATGTACAGTGTGATTGAAGCTTCGTGGCCCATGTGCAGAAGTCGGTATTTTGTGGAAGAGCCACACTCAAGGGGCCAAAGAGCCGCATGCGGCTCGCGAGCTGCAGTTTGCCAACCACTGACCTAGAGGGTATTGTGCTAAGTGAAATAAGTAAGTCAGAGAGATACCATATGATTTCACTTATATGTGAATTCTAAAGAAAAAATAAATGAACAAACAAAACAGAAGCAGACTATAAATACAGAGAGCAAACTGGTGGTTGCTAGAGAAGGAGAGTAGTGGGAGCTAGGTGAAAAAGGTGAAGGGATTAAGAAATACAAATTGGTAGTTGCAAATGTAAAGTACAGCATAGGAATTATAGTTAACTAGAGGCCCAGTGCACAAAATCCATGCACTCAGGGAGAGGGGGTGTCCCACAGCCCAGCCTGTGCCCTCTCACAGTCCAGGAGCCCTTGAGGGATGTCCAACTGCCTAAGCCTGCATTTGGACATCCTTAGTGCTGCTGCAGAGGTGGGAGAGGCTCCTGCCACCGCAGCTGCGCTTGCCAGCCATGAGCCTGGCTTCTGGCTGAGCAGCTCAACCCCTGTGGGAACACACTGACCACCAAGGGGCAACTCCTGTGTTGAGCATCTGCCCCTTGGTGGTCAGTGCACATCATAGTGAGCAGTTGAGCAACCTTAGCATATCATTAACATATTACACTTTGATTGGTTGAATGGATGACCGAACAACTGGACACTTAGCATATTAGGCTTTTATTATATAGGATAATTTTTTTTATCTTTTAAAAAATCTTTATTGTTAAACGTATTACATAGGCCCTCCTTTTTCTCCCATTAACCTCTTCCAGCCTGCTCCCGTCCTCCCCACCAGTCAATAATATTGTGATAACTATGTGTGGTGCCAGATGAGTACTTGAAATGTTGGGGGGATCACTTTGTAAAGTATGTGATTGTCTTACCACTATGCTGTACACCTGAAACTAATAGAAAATAATATTGAATGTCAACTGTAATTGAAAAAATAAATTTCAAAAATTTTAATTAAAAAACTGAATGAATGAAAAAATAAATAATATATATTCATAGTAATATATTTAAAAGAAACCAACAGGTATAAAAAATATATCTTCCATCTTTGTTCTCAGCTGACAATTGTTATGGGTTTTTACTTATTTGTGTGTGTGTGTTTTAACATGTTGCTTTTTCACTTGAGCCTATTTTGGGAACTCTTCCATATATGTATATATGATGCTCTCCATTTCTTTGACTAGCTGCACAGTGTGCCTCTGTATGGACAGGCCAAAATGTACTTAGCCAGTCTCTATGAATCCATTATTTAAGTTGCTACCAATCATTTGCTACTTTAAAATTACCTTTTAATTTCATTAGTGATACATAAATACCTTCTTCTACTGTTCAATTAAAAAAAAAATAAACATGCCTTTGTCTAAAGAGCCCAAAATGTAGAGCAGCACACAGTGGCTGAAGGAAATCATGTGCAGTCTGATGAACTCTGAGTTAGGTGCCTAACTCAGTACTCAATGGAGTCTTTTTGGAGAAGGTGACAATAGATCAGAGTTTTTAAATTAGAGGTGGACGTTTTCTCTGGTGGATAATGAAAGCTGGGCATTCTGAGAAGTAAGGGCTGCCATGTTCATCTTCGGGGAAGCTTGAAAAAATGGGCTTGTTAAGGAAATAGCAAATATGTTTGAAGCCAGACAGCTCAGAAGCTGTAGTTGCATCTCAGAAAATGAGTCTGCAGACTGTGAAATTTGCTGGGCGGGCTATAAAGTTTGAATTCATCTCAGGACAATCTGGAGCCATTGAAAGATCGACAGTGGAGGAAGACATGATCAGATTTGGTCTAAAAATAAAAATCACCCTGGCAGCCTTGAGAGAAGATAAATTGGTAGGGAATGAGGGTGAGAATGAAGCTTAGGAAAACCAATCAGGAGGCTCTTGGCAATGGTGAGGACAGAAAGCTATACACACAATTAGGAGGTTGGAAGTGACAGAAATTGATAGCATTACAGAGGGCAGATGCATAGGAACAAAGAAAGCCTAGGTTTCTTGAGGAAGTTCCCCACTGGATGGTGACTTCAACTAGCAAAGATGGAGAATATGAGGTAGATAAAAGGTTGTGTGGAGTAGATGAATTAAGCTTCAAAAGTTGAGTTTAAGGTGTTTTGTGACCAGCCTTGGGGTTTCCACTGAGGAGGCTTGGCTCTACAGAAGGCTGGACTGACAATTCCAGGTGCAGGTGATAAGCACATGAACAGTGAGTCCAGTGTGACAGCCCTATGCTAGAACTAGGGCATCAAATGAAGAGCCCCACTTGACCCATGAGCAATAAACACTTGGGCTGCAGAGAAAGGGAGTCTGGGAAGGGATCTGAAAAGGAGCAGCCAGGGAGGGAAGAGTAAGTCACGAGGCAGGGGAGGGGGGTGAAGGGGGAAGGATGTTGCATTCTCTCTAGCCCAGCAATACTTAATCTCTCTTTGTTTACTTCAAGAAAGTATTCTTATGATTTTAAAGCTAACATCATTTATTGTTTAAAACTTGGAAAATGTAAAACCTTACATATAAAAATATATAATTTCCCCCTAATTCCATCCCCCTGTTGTTACTCTTTATGGAATCTTTCAATGATATACCTCACATAAGCCAGTGCTACTTTGAGAAAAAATATTAAAAGGTACAAGTTTAGAAAGAATTTTTTTTTTAGTGTTATGGTTTTTTTTTTTGCATTTGACTCGTATACATTGATAATAATGGTATACACTTTTGATTTCTGAGAAAGTATATTTATTATTTTAATTATTAAATATAGAGAATTGGTAAACCTTTCCACAAGACTACATGCTAGATAAAATTGTTTCTTATTTGTAGAAAATTATTTTTATTTTTACAGTGGATATTTTTCTATTAAAATATTTTAAATGGCCTTCTGATATATATATTAAAATATTGTGGGCCAAACCTCAAAAAATCAGTTTTTTGTTTTTCTAATTCGGGTATAAGCTTTCTATACTTTTCAAACCAGTATCTGGAGGACCAGTTTCAGTACAATAGCTTCTTCTTGTGATTTGTGTGATGAATATAGCTATCATGGGGTCTTTTATTGTTCTTATCATTTTCTTTTCACATTTGTCCCAATTCTGATAAACCAATCTTTAGGCATTTTTTTAGAACAGTTTTAGATTGTATTTTAGGTGTAAAATGAAGTGCTGGCCCACATGTCCAGACTCTACAAAATAGACTAAAATAGACTCTCGGCTGCTTGTGGCCATCTGCAGCTTGGGGAGCCTTTAGTGTGCTTGGCTGTGTGCAAGCAAATTCTCAGCTTCTCTTTGGCTGGACTTTAAGGATCGGTGAGAAAGGACAGGTGTTACCTGGCTGGCAGGCTCCCAGCCAGAATGCACAGGAAACCACAGGCACCAAGTGGGGCTGGAGTGGAGGAACACTAAGGGGAGGGCAGGAGGACACCCTTCCCAGGACTAAGCCACAGTGAGGCAGCTTCTCGGCATGTGCTGTGGAATCGCTACCTTGCTGATCAATTCCTCCAGAGACAGGAGAGCCCATCGTACTGGTGGGCTGACATCTGGGATCCCACTTGACTCTCAAACTCCAGTGATTGCATGTCTTGCATTGGGTAACTTATACTTCCCTGGAGATTAACTCACTGAGATCAGGGCTACTGGTGGGAAGGAGTCAACCTGTCCACCAAGAGCTAACTCTGACCTGTCTCCTGTCCGTGGACACCATCACAGAGCAACAAGACAGCACAATGCCTGCTCTGCTCCTGGTCATACCTTCTCTTGCCAACAGAAGAACTCCTTTACACAAGGACAAGTTTTGGACATTTGTCTATGAGGTATCTTTCAGAAAATTCACCTACCCATTAAGTTTAAAAATTATATCTTGAAATAGCAGTGGCAGAAATAGCTGCTTTACTTATTTTTATTCATTCACTCATTCATTAATTCATTTTGTTGATGCTCATTGAGAATATTTTTTTCCATTGATTTTTAGAGAAAGTGGAAGTGATTTTTAAGGGAGAGAGAGAAAAAGAAACATCGATGTGAGAGAGATAAATCAATCAGTTGCCTTCTGCAGGAACCTGCAACCTAGGTGTGTTCCCTGGCTTGGAATCGAATTCTTGACCCTTGGTGCTTGGGCTGATGCTTTAAACACTGAGCAAAACCAGCCAGGGTGACATTCTTATATTTTAAAATTTTATAATCTTCTGAGTAAAGCAGTGAGCATGTTTAGGACCATAGCCTTATCTTAGGCAGTGTTTCTCAAATCTGTGTCATTTCTAGACAAAGACAATTAATCACACTAGTCTGTAAGCAGAGGAAGCAATTTTCATCATGTAATGGACACAAGCCAGAATAAACCCTGAGATACCCTATGACGATTTTATCTGTGTCCGAGTCAGCACATAGTACAAGTTGGTTAAAGCCAGGTACATTTTGCTGTTTTCCTTAGAGCAGAAAAAGAAAAAATCACAAAAGGGACAAATTGCTATTCTCTGTGGTCTTCAATATAGCTTTGTCTAAGAACAAAGGAATACCCTAAAGAAATAAATGTACCCAAAATCCACACATGCCTTGGGTTTACTAACACTCAACACCTGCCTGGAATGACAAATGGGTGCCCCTGTGTCACGTGAGGGACAGGACCCCCCCCCCAAAGGAAGACAGGTAATCACTGTCTTTTGCAGCTGTGAGCCAGGTGTAAAAATGAGGGGGGAAAATGTTCTTTATGTGTTTTTTTTTTTTTTAAGTGTGAGATTTACCAGGTCCAGATTTACAAATATAAACCTTCCAATCATATTTATTCTGAACTATTTTTCTTTTGAACACAAAAATCCTACACAACTTAGGTGTGGCTTGCATAATTATTTGAATTCTGAATTCTGCATTTGAAAACTGATATTATTAAACTAAAATATCAAAACAGAATTTTATTTTTTCCTTATAAGCAATCTCAATCTACTCTCTGCAGTTATAGCATTTAAAGCTCCATGTGAATTGTTATTGCATCAGACATGTGTCTAAATTTGAGCCTCATGCAGAAAACCACACACGCACATACGTATATACACACACACACACACACACACACACACACACACACCCCACAGGCTGTCCGCTGAGCTGGGTCCTGCTAATTATCCCTCAGACACGATGGTTGTTTTTGTTTTGCTCCCTCGCACCGGGGCATCGTGGCGCTCTCAGCACTGCAGTGCTACATGGACTGTCTGGCCTGTGGAGACCTTTCTGTCTGGGACAGTACCATTCTGTCTAGACAGGGAGAGACCATATGTTTTGGTTGTTATTCTCAACACCAAAAGCACACTCCTGCAGCCCTCCACTGAGGCTTCCTTTAAATGTTTAAATTCCAAAAGTGCTTGATGCAGAAACGCTGCAAGGGTCACACTGACTCAGGGACACTGCATCTGTCCCTTAATTCTGCAGAGCAGTTGGCCCTCTCCCAAGGTGAGCGGCTGGCTGCAAGCAAAGGCTCACCCAGCCGCCGCAGTTATCTGTGAAAGAGCACTCGCTTGCTAATGATGAACCCGAATTTGCTTGTTGAGAAGGAGCCTGAGCCTGACTGTGCAGAAACACAGAGCCAGGGTTTAAAACGCGGCTGCTTTAAAACAGCTCGTTGTTCACAGTTCCCAATTAGGCCTCCTGTAAATGCACCAGCTTTCACCTCAAAGTCAAAACCTTAGATGTGCACCGTGATTCCAAGAAACTTTAAACATCAAATAGAAATATTATAATCCATCTGAAGCTGATTACTTTGCAGGTGTTAACCCAGCAGTTCAAAGTCACTTCTATTTAATGAAGGAATTAACTCAATAAAAGTTTATATGTTGCATGTTCTCCATAATGGATGTGCATTCTTTATATTATGTGTTATTCTGCTTGCTATAATGAAATCTTCAAAGAACAAAAATGCCCCGTGGCTAACAGATTTTCCAGATCAGACACCGTGGGACAAATAACTTGCTTTTTTTTTTTCCTATACAGAGTGAAAGATGTTTTATTTTGCATTTCATTGTAACTTAGAGAAAAATTCAGAACTCCATTTTTCAGGCTTTTGAAAGGATCTCTCAGGAAAAATAAACTATACCCTGCTCACTTTTAACTAATCATAAATTCCCATTTCAAAGAATGGACTAATATTTTCCAAAAGGTGCATTTTGAAGAGATATTTTGCATAATAAGTTGTACTATAGGTCATGGTCAACTAAAAATGAAATCCTGCTACATAGAACTCATTTATTTTCTCAGAAAATTTATATATATATATATATATATATATATATATATATATATATATATATATATATACTAGAGGCTTGGTGCACAAAATTCATGCATGGGGGGGTGTCCCTCAGCCTGGCCTGTACCCTCTCTAATCTGGGACATCCCTCTTGCAATCCAGGACCACTGGGTCCTAACCACTCACCTGCATGCCTGCCTAATACCCCAACTGCCCTCCCCTTCAGGCCTGGTCACCCCCAACTGCCCTCCCCTGCAGGCCAGTTGTTCACGCCGAACTGCCCTCCTCTGCTGGCCTGATCTCACCCGCAACTACCCTCCACTGCAAACCTGATCTTGCCCCTAACTGCTCTCCCCTGCCGGCCTGATTGTCCCTAACTGCCTCTACCTTGACCCCTACTACCATGGCTTTCTGGAAGGAAGTCAGATGTCCGGAAGATGGCCAGTTGACCCGATTTAATTAGCATATTACCCTTTTATTAGTATACTACAGGCCAGGTGCACAAAAATTTGAGCACTCGAGGTGGAGGGGGGGGTCCCTCAGCCCGGCCTGTGCCCATTCGCAGTCTGGGACCCCTGGGGAGATAACGACCTGCTGGATTAGGCCTGCTCCCAGGTGGCAGAGGGCAGGCCCAATCCCTAGATGCAGCCCCTGGTCAGGCTCAGAGCAGGGCCGATTGGGGAGTTAGGGCACCGGCCCCTGTCATGCACAGAGCAGGGCCCATCAGGGGGTTGGGGAGCTCCCCCCTGTCATGCACAGAGTAGGGCCCATAGGGGAGTTGGGGCACCGCCCCCTGTCACACACAGAGCAGGGCGGATCAGGGGGTTGGGGCGCCGCACCCTGTCACATTCAGGGCAGGGCCAATGGGGAGGTTATGGCTCTACCCCATCACACACAGAGCAGGGCCCGTGGGGGGTGGGGGGGTGGGGTGCTGCACCCTGTCACACACACAGCAGCAGGGCGATCAGGGGGTTGGGGAGCTCCCCCCTGTCACACACAGAGTAGGGCCCATAGGGGAGTTGGGGCACCGCCCACTGTCACACACAGAGCAGGGCCGATCAGGAGGTTGGGACGCCGCCACTGTCACACTCAGGGCAGGGCCGATGGGGAGGTTATGGCTCTACCCCGTCACACACAGAGCAGGGGCCGTGGGGGGGGGGGGGTGTGGTGTGCTGCACCCTGTCACACACATAGCAGCAGGGCGATCAGGGTGTTGGGGAGCTCCCCCCTACCAGGCACAGAGCAGGGCTGATCAGGGGGTTGGGCGCGCCTTCCCCTGTCAGGAACAGAGCAGGGCAGTTAGGGAGGTTGTGGCCCTGCCCCCTGTCACACACAGAGCCGCAGGGTGATCAGGGAGTTTGGGCACTGCCCCCTGTCATGCTGATCCCAGTGCCGGGAGGCCTCGCAGCTCCGCTGATCCTGGTGATGGGGTGCCTGGCCAGCCTGGGTGAGGGGATGATGGCTGTTTTCATCTGGTCACACCCCCTTCAGGGTGTTGGTCCCCACTGGGGTGCCTGGCCAGTCTGGGTGGGGGGCTGAGGGCTGTTTTCAGGCTGGCGGGTGACTGAAGCTCCCAACCACTCCTTTTTTTCTTTTTTTTTCATTCTGGGCCAGCTGTAGCTCTGGCTCCAGCTCTGAGGCCTCTGCTGCTGAAAGCAGGTATCTGGTTTGTTTGGGTTCTATAATCAAAACACTGTTTCAACTTCAGCTCTGAGATCCTGGCTGGCTGAAAGCAGGTTTCTGGGGTTTTGTTTAGCTTCTATATTTTTAACAATGTTTCAAACTGCAAGCTCAGAGGCCAGCAAGGCAGGCGGGGAACATTGGTTTCCTCCGTCACTGAAGCAAGCAAGCCTCATGTTCGCTTCAAGCTGCCTGGCTGCCGGCCACCATCTTGGCTGGCAGTTAATTTGCATATCACCCTGATTAGCCAATGGGAGAGGTAGCGGACGTATGGCTAATTACCATGTTTCTCTTTTATTAGATAGGATATATATATCTCCTATCCTTCCCATTGGCTTTCAGCCAGCCGGGATCTCAGAGCTGGAGTTGAAATAGTGTTTCAATTATAGAACCCTTAAAAACCAGATACCTGCTTTCAGCAGCTAAGGCCTAAGAGCTGGAGCCAAGCCTCAGAGCTCAAGCTGGAACAGAATAAAAAAAAAAGAAAAAAAGGAGCGGTTGGGAGCTTCAGTCACCCGCCAGCCTGAAAACAGCCCTCAGCCCCTCACCCAGACTGGCCAGGCACCCCAGTGGGAACCCCCACCCTGAAGGGTGTGTGACCAGATGAAAACAGCCATCATCCCCTCATCCAGGCTGGCCAGGCACTTCAGTGGGGACCCCCACCCTGATCCAGGACACCCTTCAGGGCAAACCAACCGGCCTCCACCCATGCACCAGGCCTCTATCCCATATAGTAAAAAGGGTAATATGCCTCCCAGCACCGGGATCAGTGGAGCCGCGAGGCCTCCCGGCACCGGGATCAGCGTGACAGGGGGCAGCGCCCAAACCCCCTGATTGCCCTGCGGCCCTGTGTGTGACTGGGGGCGGGGCCACAACCTCCCTATCTGCCCTGCTCTGTTCATGACAGGGGAAGGCACCCCAACCCCCTGATCAGCTCTGCTCTTTGCCTGATAGGGGGGAGCTCCCCAACACCCTGATCACCCTGCGGCTCTGTGTGTGACAGGGTGCGGCGCACCAACCCCCCTCCCACGGGCCCTCCTCTGTGTGTCATGGGGTTGAACCATAACCTCCCCATCGGCCCTGCCCTGAGTGTGACAGGGTGCAGCGCCCCACCCCCTGATCGGCCCTACTCTGTGTGTGACAGGGGGGAGCTCCCCAACCCCCTGATGGGCCCTGCTCTGCTCATGACAGGGGGGAGCTCCCCAACCCCTTGATCGACCCTGCTCTGTGCGTGACAGGGTACGGAGCCCCAACCCCCCTGATGGGCCCTGCTCTGTCAGTGACAGGAGGCAGAGCCCCAACCCCCTGATTGGCCCTGTTCTGTGCATGACAGGGTGTGGTGCTGCAACCTCGCTATTGACCCTGCCTTGAGTGTGACAGGGGGCGGTGCCCCAACCCCCCAATCGGCCCTACCCTGAGAGTGACTGAGGGTGGCATCGCAACCTCCCAATCAGCCCTGCTCTGACCATGGGCTGCACCTAGGGATTAGGCCTGCCCTCTGCCACCCAGGAGCAGTCCTAAGCCAGCAGGTCATTATCTCCCGAGGGGTCCCAGACTGCGAGAGGGCACAGGCTGGGCTGAGGGACCACCTCCCCTCCCCTCCCTGAGTGCACAAATTTTTGTGCACCGGGCCTCTAGTATATAAATAAAAGAGAAACATGCAAATTAACCAGCCCTCTGTGATGCCCACAAGCCACACCCACCAGCCAATGAGGAGTGAGTATGCAAATTAACCCAAGAAAGATGGCAGGTTAATTTTCATACACAAGCACTGGGCAGCCGGGGGCAGGACAGATACTTCTCACTCTGCGGCCGCTTGCACGCTCATGGGCACTGGGGAGCTGGGGTTGGGGTGGCGTGCGCAGAAGCCGGGGGTGGGGCCTGGAGCTTCCCCTGCATCACCATGGCAACATGGGGGAAGGTCCTGCCACACTGGAGTGTGTGCGCAGGTGAAGGTTCTTGCTCCGTGGCTGTTTGCGAGCATGCTGGTGCCAAAAGGCCTGTGTACCTGGGACAGGTGTCCTCGGGAGCCAGCCCACCCTGAGCCTGTAGGCCCATGCCTAGGCCCGGAGTGGCTAGGGTCCCGGAACGTGACAGAGGGTGCACATCGGGCTGAGGGGCTCCCCCCCCGCCCCGTGCATGAATTTCATGCACTGGGCCCCTAGTATATATATAATATGGAGAGAAAGAGAGCTAACTATATTCCTGCATGTCAGGAGAATATAAAGAGTATGGCCCAATCTAATCTAGCCTATATAATTCTTTAGCTACATTTACAAAACTACTTTGGAAAATGTGAATAAGTTTCAGTACCCTTACCTGCTCCTTTCTAGTAGGAAATGTATCTTACCATGATCCCTCCAATTTCCTCATCTTCTCAGCTTGCCCCTTCATATAGGTAAGTGTGTCACCATAGGTTTGATCAAATAGTCTACTTTAATTAAACATTTGATTTTTGCAGACTAACATTAAGTCAATCTAATAATAATGCAGAGAGATATGTGGCTAGTACTCAAGATATAGCATGTTAGGAATAAAATTAACTTTCTTTTTCAGACCCTACAACTTATATATTCTTGTTTCTACCATATATGAGTATAGGCATATTAAAAAGTATAGTTCTTATCCTGTATAGTGCCTTGAAGTTTAGAGTGCCTTTCAGTTTGCCAGCATTAAATTGTGTCATGTGTATATGTGTGTTTGGGGGGGAGGGGAGAGTAAGAGAGAGAGAGAGAGAGAGAGAGAGAGAGAGAGAGAGAGAGAGAGAGAAGAAAAAGGGGGGAAGAAGAATATTTAACAATAACTACTGGCCAGGCCACTCAGTTCTTCCAAGTAGTAAATTTTGGGGCAATTGCTCTAATTCCTATCTAATAAAATGAAAACTTAAGGATACAGAGTCCTTTCTTGCATAAATTGCCTTTTAATTTGATACCTGTTATGGTGTCTTGGAAAAAATATCAATTTAACTGACAGTTTTTGAAAGAAAGTGAATATAATATTTTAAATTTCTAAATATTAACTTGTGCCCAACTGTCTTCAAACATGTATTCAAACTAATCTCACATCCTAAGAAACTGAGGTAAAAGTGACCTCAAGTTATTTGCATTAAAGAAAGGAAATTTAAAGAGAAATAAAGCCTGCCCAGAACTCCAGCGTTTGAGAGCACATTCTCTCTTAATCTTGCATCTCACACCATCGTTTCCAGAGTTTATTCTGAGATTTTTTTTCTTTCTCCTGTTTTAATAATACATTTTCCAGGAAATTGCCCTATAACTACCACATACGGGAGACAGATGTTTCAAAGGAAAGAGCTATTTTTTAATGAGAGATCCTTTAACATATGCAAGTAAAGTCTTATAAATTGTCAAAGAGTAGCAACATTAAATGAAAAGCAAGGCTATAACAGAATTTGGAAAATGTGATTCTGCAAAAAGCTAATATAATAAAATTACATGTGTTTCTAAAGATAATAATTTATCAAAGAAGAGGATTTTGAGTTCCCAGAGAAATGGTGGGTAATGTGCCTCTTCTTAGACTTACCTCATTCCCCCAAATACCACCTCTCTGATTCCAGTGTTCTGTCACCCAATATTACCCTGATCACTGAAAAAAAGTGTGGTTTTTTTCTTGATTACAAGAGTAAATAATATTCACTGTGAATATTTTTTTAGGTGGGGATAGCATACAAGGGAAAGTAAGAATTTCTCATGATACCATTTCTTGAATAGACCCAATATTAATTTGTCATTTTTTTATTTCTAGGTTTTTTTCCTCCTATGCAGGAGGAATAATTTGAAGAATATATGAACATTAATGTATTAGGTTTCTTTCATTTTCATTTATGAGATGGCCTCTGTAGTCTCCAAACTCTAGAGTTGCCTTTGAAGATTAAGATTTTTGTCTGAGATGCCCAGAGAAAGATGCAGCTCCTGACATTCAAAAATGGCAATCCCTCATCCATAAGACACTGCTGAGAAAGGCAAGGGTTTTGTTTGTCTTCATCTCAGGCTCAGAGGGGACAGTAATTGACACTTCTCAATTCATAATTGTTCTGCTCCTAGAAAGGGTTGACTATGTTCCACCATCGCCTCCTTTAACATGCCCAGTGTGGGCTGGGTGAAGTAGAGTGCAGGCTTACACCAGAGTGACCTCCAGGCCATCAGGAAAGAAAGGCTGAGGCCTATCTATTCTGACAGGGTGCTGAGAGTGGATCATTAAAATGTTCAGAAGTGGGTGTAGGCTTGAGCTAGACACTTCTTCTCTGCCTTTCCCCACCGCACTCTGCCTGGAGGTTGAACTACTTGGAGGGCATCAGAATACTTCCTTGTCCACTGAGTCAGCCAATGAGAAATGAGAAATGAGAGAGTGAGTGGAGATTGAGGTGGGAGTCTTTGGTCCTGGGTGCCCTACCTCCCAGTCTCTGAGACTCGGGGCATCCCTCCACTGCAACACACTTCACACTTTACTGAGTTCCCTTCTCAGGCTCTGCACACACTCCCAACTCTCAGCCATTCAATCCGGGGGACCATAAAGGCTTTCTACAGTTGTTAGTCCCAGATTGACTTCCCATTCTTTGGTAGTTTCTCTAAACGAACATGTTTCAAACCCTATGTTTGAAAATAATCCATCTTAGTAAACTCTTCTCAATTTTGCTATGCGAGTAAGCCACTTGTTTCCTAGGGAATATCTTAACCGAGACAAGCAGACCCTTGGATCCTATTTTCCCTACAAAGTGAGAGCTCTTCAGGAGAGGCAATATAGTGGGAAATGGGGGATCAATACTAAACATACCCTTGTCCACCTCCATGAATCAGCTTCTTGGAAGAGACCTGTGTTCAGAAGACCCACAATCCACACGATCTAGATTAAAACTCGAGGACTTGGGCTCAACCCACTATAGGAATTAGTTTTCACTCCTAAGATTTTCTGGATCCTCAACCCCCACTGAAGGATGGTGTGGCAGTCCCAGTCTCTATCTATCTATCTATCTATCTATCTATCTATCTATCTATCTATCTATCTATCATCTATCTACCTATCTATCTATCTATCATCTATCTATCATCTATCTATCTATCATCTATCTATCTATCTATCTATCTATCTATCTATCTATCTACCCACCCAACCACCCATCCCTCTATATGTCCACAAAAAATACTTAAGTATAGTGTATATTATAACCTGCATTGCTATCATGAACCTTTTCTAGGCAGAATGGCTGTGAAGTGGTTCAATGACTTGAATAACATACTCATGATCAGCAGTTATTTTCCTCAGATGTTAAAGAGCACAGAATGTTTTTTTGTTTGTTTTTAGTAAACCAGTATTTTTGATTCACTTATATATTTGTGAATGAAAAAAAATTATAATGCAAATTCACTCGTTAAAAAACTTAAGTACAAATTACAACATTACAGGTAGTCCTTTTTTGTTTGTTTATTTTTCACATGGGAACTTTAGAGACTCGATTCATTTCCCACCTCTGCCACCACCACCTCCAGTGGATTATGAAGACGAGGAGGCTGCAGCAGTTCAGTATAATGATCCATATGCAAATGGGGATCCTGCTTAGGCCCCCAAAATTATATTTAACATCAGTCTTTAGAAAATTTAGAGGAGCCCAAGAAATTCTGAAAGCCACAAATAGTCATCCTGAGGTCGGAGCTGCTGCCTTTTCTCTCTTCCATGTGTCTGATATAAAAAAAAATTGTTTTGTTAATCCTCACTCAAGGATATTTTTCCAATGAGTTTTAGAGAGAGTGGAGGGAGGGGAAGAGACACAGAGAGAGAAACATCAGTGTGAGAGAGACACATCAATTGGTTGCTGCCCACAGGCACCAGGGGTGGAACCTGCAACCGAGTTATGTGCCCTTGACAGGAATCTTACCCTGGACCCTTCAGTCCACAGGCCAATGCTCTATCCTCTGAGCAAACCAGCTAGGGAGTGTGTGATATTTTTTAAAATAACAAGGTTCATCTGAACACTTCGACCTAACAGGAGACACGTAACAATGAAATACATCAGAACACTTTCAACTTATTTTTATATTTCAGTGCATGTTCTTTTGAGGCTCTTGGCCTGGTTTGAGATTCCCTGTGTATAAAATCCCCACCAAGCTCCCAAATACCATGCTCTTAATATTGAAACACAATTTTTGTTGCTTCTCTCGGAGTCTTTATATGAATACTAGTGACCCAGTGAAGGTATCCGTGCACATTGAAAAGAAATTAATTAGAAGGTGACTGGTGGAGTGAGATGGGCTGGACATGCCCTGGAGCCAACTTCTCACGGTCCCTCCCTGGTGTCTGTGAGTGGGGTCCCTCTGGCAGGTGGGGTTCCTCAACCTGGCCTGAGGGAATCAGGCCAAAACCGGCTCTCTGACATCCCCCGAGGGGTCCCGGAGTGCGAGAGGGCATTCAGCAAAGTTGCTGTTGTACAGGGTGTGAAACGCAATCGCAAGTGTGCAGGAAACCAGATTCAGGGCCGACAGTGCCGCAGCAACAACATAACCCACTGCTGAAGGTGGAATAGCGTGGCCCCACGAGGAATTGGGCTCCCTCCTCTCTGGTTTTGGGGTGCATCACCCAAGAACCACTGCTGCCAAGTCATTGCAGCTCGGCAGCTCCTGTGTTGAGCATCTGCCCCTTGGTGGTCAGTGTGCATCATAGTGACTGGTGGGACCATAGGAGGGACACTTAGCATATTTGCCTTTTATATATGTATATATAGATGCTGCATTTACATGGAAACTAAACTGCTGTTATGAAAAATTTTATATATTTTATGCCTGTAACTGATTATTTCTTTAGGTTAGTTATCCAGAAGTGTGAAGCGGAGGAATGTTGAAAAACTTAAGTATCTTGAAATAAATAATAGAATATTTTCAAAAAGCCATATGATATAGAGTCCCACCACACCACAGTATGCATTATTTTCCACCTTAATTTTTTTATTTGTCACTCTTTATTTTGAAATAACTGCTGACTTTAAAAGTTGCAAAATATTACAAAGAATTTCTGTATATCCTTCACCTCAGTGCCCTTACCCCTCACCCCCAATGATAACATCTTGAGTAGCCATAGTACAGATATAAAAATTAGGGGAAAGAACTACATAGATATAATACTGTTATCTGACCTACACATTTTATTTAAATTTCACCAATTGTTTCCCTAATGTCCATTTTCTGGTCCAGGCTATAATTCAAGGTCACATGTTTATATTTAGTTGCCTTGTTTTGTTTACCTCTTTTAATTGGATGTTAGTTCCTCGGGATGTGACACTGTGGAGGACTACTGGCCAGTTATCTTACAAAATGTCCCTCCATTTTGGTTTGTCTAATATTTCCTCATAACTAAATTTCAATTCTGTATTCTTGACAGAAGAGATGTGAGCTTCTTGGTGCAGCACACCTACAAACACATGTCAGTTTGCCCCATTACTGATGATCTTAATGCTGATCATTTGGTTAATGTGGCTTTTGCCTGTTTTCTCCACTGATGGGTAAATTCGTCTTCACAGTAGAATTCCAATTACTACCTGTAGCAAGAAAGATAGAAATAGAAAATCACCATTTGGTAGACACCACAGGTGGTGGTGTCTGCCAGGTTTCTTCCCCAGTGGAGAAATCTGACCTTTTGGTAGAATTACAATTATTAAATATAGAAAGAATGATGAACATAGAAAATCCCCATTTGGCAAACACCACAGTATATATTGTTTCAAGGAAAAATCATCACTGGATGTTGAAAGTAGTACCCAAAATATGATGAGAAACAAGGTATTTACATAATCTCAAATTATCTCTGTGTGGTACTTATTAATTACAAGGGGGGAAATAGTAACTTTACAGTGGGAAAGCATAGCAAACCACAACACTTTTTAATAAGCATCCTCAGGGGGAAAATGCCATTAACATGAGAGAAAACATTGTTAAATTTGAACAATATGTTTAACATATGCTGTTTACATGCTTTTTCTTTAAGAAACCGCCCATTCACATTTTTTTGTAAGCTTTTCTCCCAAATGTATAATTGTGTCATCTTTTGATTTATACCTGCTTTTATGCATGAAGGACATTAACTTATTGTTTGCCATGTTTATTGTAGTCCTTCTTAGGTTGTTGTTTGCCTTTTAATTGTCTAAGCTGATTAGTGAAATGGAGAAGCTTTTTATGCTGTTGACTGTATTGATTGTTTCCAGTACATTCTCTGCCAGCACTTTTGTTGTTAACAGAAATATTCCCCCTGCATTTTCCACTTTACGTAATGATAGACTGATTTGTTTTTGTTTTTCTCAAAGGGTAAAACCTTGTTTCAGAAAAATGTAATATGTAATTCTCCTGTTTTTCATAACTTAATGATGCTGTTCTTATTATTTATTGTTTTTGCAATATGTCAGTATGTTTGTAATCCATCTATTTAACCTGTTGATATATTCACCATAGCCAAAGGGATTTCTTTACCAAAGCTTTATGTCTGGACAAAAGCACCCCTTATTACTCTTCCTTCTCAAATATTTACTCTTTAATTCCATATAGTTGGTCTTCCTGATAAACTTCAGAATCACTTTGCCAATAACCTCCACCCCATAAAATTTCCTATGGGGATTTTGATTGGAATTGTTCTAAGCATACACTATCAGCTCATTTTGAGAGACGAATATTTTGTTTTCTAAATTTTTACCTCTTATTTATTTAAGTTGTTTTATGTCCCTTTGTGGAAAAAAATGGTCATTTCTGTGATATTAAATTTGTAACAACTGTTATGATGATATAAATCATTTATATGCATAAATATATATGAATCACAAATAAAAAATTCGTTCCTTTTTCCCCATTAATTGATTGGATTAAACTGCACATATGTTAAGAATGTTTAGCTTGTGAAATGTTTAGTATAACTTTCTCTAAAATCATCATACTAGTTACTTGTTGATAGTTTAGGAATTGCTGCTATAGTCTTTTTGACACTACTATTACCAGATAAAGTGATATATCATGATTTGACATAGAAGACTTCATAAAAATCTTCCAAAGACAGCTCTATTGAGTTGATGTCATTAGATAACGTGTAGCCTGATGAAGTAGAGAATTTGTATCATCCATCTTATTGGTCTTTCTGTCAAATACTCTTTTTTTTTTTTTTTTACACAATTACATTTTCTAGCCTCAGCTATATAGTCTGAGGTTTATATATATTAATATCTTTGTTATCAAAGTCACAAATATCATTCATCAGCATGCCCTAGCCATTTGTTGACTTAATTTTATTAATTAAATCATTTTCAATCCAAGGAGACTTACAGAAATAAATCACCCTTAATAACCAAAGGCATGTCTCTATTGTTAAGCCAAAGAGAGTAACATCTTTTTCCTAATGAGTTTTATTAAAATCAAATTTCAAAAACAATTATTTTCTAATGTTTAATTGTTTCCACATTCAATTACTATTAAAGTGAATGCACAAAATTTGACATATTTTGCAAACTGTTTTTGCAACTCTAGTAACATATTATGATTGACATCTAAATATTCTTCCAGTTTTATTTTTTTAAATATATTTTTATTGATTTCAGAGAGAAGGGGAGAGGGACAGAGAGATACAAACATTGATGATGAGAGAGAATCTTTGATCAGCTGCCTCCTGCATGCCCCACACTGAGGATGGAGCCCACAACCTGGGCATGTGCCCTTGACCAGAATCAAACCCGGGACCCTTCAGTCCACAAGCTGACGCTCTATCCACGGAGCCAAACCAGTTAGGGCTCTTCCAGTTTACTTTATTTGAATCCCTATCTCTTCAGATAAGTTACTTTTTAAAAATATATATTTTTTTATTTATTTCAGAGAGGAAGAGAGAGGGAGAGCAAGATAAAAACATCAATGATGAGAGAGAAGCATTGATTGGCTGCCTCCTGCACACCCACACTGGGGATCAAGCCACAACCGGCCATGTGCACTGACCAGGAATTGACCTCCTGGTTCATAGGAAACTCAAGGCTCAACCACTGAGCCACACTGACTGGGCTGTTACTTTTATTTGTTTACCTATTTGGCACACAGTACAAATAAGAGGTTTTTCTTGACTAGTGATACAGTGACTTAATTTATATTTTTATCATATACCCAGACATAGTTATCATGACTTTGATGTTGCCAAATTTTAATGTGTACAAATGTTTCTAAATTTTGGCTGAAACTTCTAATTTTCTCCCTAGATTTATCTTGATAACATCTGTACAAAACTTATTACAATTTTATTGTAAATATATCTCTTTAAAATATTTTCCCATGTACCAAGAATAAGGTTTGACATTTTGTTTCCAGATGCCATTCCTTGAAGCTTTCCAGGACCACCAGAAAACATTACTAGGTTTAAATACATTGAGTTGCACATAAAACTATTAAAACAGTTTTTTTGTGAAACGCAATAATTGCAATAATGATTGCAATTTTACTGCCCTGGTTTTTATGTTTTTCAAAGAAGTTACTATCTTATTTGAATAGGTCAAGGTTTTGTGGTAACAGGGCTCATAACTAATTTTCAATGAAGTACTCCTGTTGATATTAATCATTTTTAAAGCTCTATTTAATGTTTAGTGTCTAAAATGATAATGTATACTACTAAATAGTGCTTAAAATTCTGGTGGTTCATTCTAAATATTTTCATTGACTTTATCAACCCTCTAAACATTTTTTTCAAGTTTTATTATTTAAACAATATCATATTAAAATTATTCATGATATCTTAACTCCCCTTACTTAAATATCTTGCTTTACTGGAAACTTTTTGGTAGCAAACAAGGTTGTAGAATAGCAGTGCTGAGAGAAAGGAAGGCAGAGAGTCCTCTCCACTGCCAGGTTTAGTTCACATTTTTATCCCGAGATGTATTACCTTTGGATTAACAGGCACCCTCTGTGTTTTCAGAAATACTGCAACCTCACATCTCCTGTGTGTGCGTGAGGGGCGGGAGCACTTGTGTGTGTACTGGCTGCTATTTGGATTTATTTCTGATAAATAAATCCCATTAAAAACACTGAATAATCCATTAGTTATCAAACTATGATACAATTTCTAGCAAGAGCCTCAACCTTCTGAACTTGGCCCTGCTCTGTCCGACATGCATTTTCTATAACGAGTTTATCGAGTTATAATTCACATGCCATAAAATGCACTCTTTTTAAGTGTGTAATTTGTGGTTCTTAGTATCGTCACGGAGTTGTGTAACCATCACAGCTGTCTAATTTTCAGCACTATTAAAAGAAACCCCTTACCCATTAGCACCATGTCCTCAGCCCCACCTCTCTCAGTGCCTGGAAACCACTATGAGGTCTTCTGTGACTGGCTCCTTTCACTTAGCACAGTGTTTTCAAGACCCATCCATGCTGTGACATATATTGGTACTTCGTCCCTTTTTATCACCGAATGCCCTCCTGTGTTTTCATAAATGTTTCAGCAGGGAGGTGGTTCAGGAGACAGCAGGTCCGTTATCACTGACTAGCCTCCAGATTGATCTCTGATTTGTCTCTGATCACCATTGGCAACGATAACTCAGATAATAAGCCCCTGTAACACATTGTTTTCCTTTTTGCCCTGCTAACCACAAAACACAAGTTTCAATTCAATGCCTTCATCTAGCCCATTAAAATCGATATAAGTGGAAAAGAAAAGCTGTAATGTAAATAATAGCTAACATTTACTGAGTGGTTATTATGCACCTCACACTGTGCTTTATATACACCGTTCATGTGAATGAAATTTTAACAACATACATATGAAGTAGGAACTGTTATTACCTTGATTCCACAGCGGAGGACAATGAGGCTTAGCGGCATTAAATACCTGGCCCAAAGTCAGCTGGTAACTAATGGAGCTGGGAGCCAAACCTACATAGCACAGACTCTCTGCCGAATAACGGACAGTGGAGAGGGAGGAAGAAAGGGCCAGAGAAAAACAATAGAAGGAGAAATCTAGTTTCACAGTTCACTGTATTCCTCTTCAGTGAATTGTTCATGGCTTTCTACATGTTCTTGCGTTATATCACAGGTAGTTTCTCCACCTCCTCAAATACACAGATACCTCTTCTAGGAAAAGGGTTACTTGTTCTTCTCCACCTCTGCACAGGCCCTGGGGTGACACTCTCCCAAGTGCAGATAAATGACGATGCTGACAAATACCCCAGGTAAACAGTTCCGAGTGGGCATGTGCAGGCCCCAGGGTGTTCTTCTGGAAATGATAGCCACACCGGGATGAAATGCTCAGGCATTTAAAACAATATTCTGGAATTTATGAGTTGGTGCTTAAAAATAATGGCCCCAAAATGCCTCAAAATATGCGTGCACCCAACAGCATCTGCCCTCTGAATTTACTGTGGAGTAATAAAAATGTGTAGAAAAGGGTTTGATGCTGAATAGTCTTGTTAAGCCTAAGAGCCATGCAAACAGCGACGACCTAGCATTGGGCCAAATAATGTGCACCCAGCTGTAATTCTGTCAAGGAGAGGCACATAAACACCCCTGATGGAATTAGAGACTGAAATGGAGGGGTAAATGGACCTTATTGTTTATAAATACAATACCAGATCAGAGTGTGGGGGTGGCTGTCCTGTCATTACTCCCTAGAAGCAAATTCTCCGGCTTTTCTGAAGAAAAGTGAAAGTGAGATGCCGAATGTGGGTAAGGAAGGAACCGTGCTGCTGAGTGGAATGAACAAGGCAGGGGAATTCTCCTTGAGGGAAATATACAAACAATACAAAATTGTGAGCATTTAAAAAGATTAGCTCTGACATGGGGTAAGGGTTTTTGGGTTTTTTTTTTCTTCTTCTTTGTCATTGTTCAAAGCTGAATAGCAATAAGATTGTAAACTGCAGTGCTTCATAATAGAATGAGGCCCCCTTGTATAATGAGGTTCATTATAAATGACATGCATAATTTCTATCCTGTTCTGTGCTGATTCCATCTTTTGTTGCTGAGACAGACTGCTTTAATGGGCCCAAGGAACCGCGTCACACTTAAAACCACGCTGAAAACTATTTTGTGAGAGTGTTTTGTTTTCTTTTTTCTTTTTCTTTTTTGCAATAGGGCAGGGTACACTTTGGACAAAAAAATACCCATCTGGATAGAGTGTCCTTGTGGAACACAATGTATATCATGCAGGACACTGTTTTCAAATTCTCCAGTGATGAAAGAGTGTGTGTAAAGACTGCCTGGTGAGTTCATCTCATCTGTTACTAACCAAAATATGCAAACGACATAGGGAAATTGTTTGATTAGTGTGGATTTTCAAGGCTGAATATTTATGTCTGCCGCCACTTCAATCTTTTGAGAAAATCAAACGAAGTGAAACATGGTGTAGCCTTTGCAGGGAGAAAAAGGAAATAGCACTATGGACAGATAAGTAAAAACAAAGACAAGGCAGGTAAAATATGCACGTGGTCACCTTGGCAATGGACCTAATAATTCCACCAAGGTAACAATGGGACCAAGACCAGGAAGCCTCGTGCAGAAATGCCCAGTTACTCAGTCTGTTTCTTTCCCCCTCCCTGCACACATGGCTCTCCCACAGCCCCTGTAGGACACGGAGAAGCACAACCTCAGTAATTCAGCGCCTGGAAGATAGCCGTGTCTCGGGGGGTCTGCAGACTGCCCAGAGCCCTTCCATCTGCCTACCTGGCTTTCTTCTCTGCTGTTTGATTAGAGACACGAAAAGAGCAAATTACCCAGGCTTCAAAGTTCTCTTCACAGTGTACTACCTGAGCTACGCAGGCCTGTCCTAAGAGCATCCCCCCTGCTTGCCCCAGCCTGAGCACAAGCCAGAGAGTAGGTGGCTTACGTGGCACTTTCTGAAGCGCTTCCTTAACTATTTTGAAATCTCTTGAATTACAGTTGAGGCAAAAAGCTACCAGAAGTTTAGATCCAGAACATGCTCCATCCTATCTGCAGTTACACTAGGTATCTGCATAAATATTTAATGTGATTGTGTGATACATCATATCCAGTCACAACCAATGAACAGGATTATCGATTCCATCGAGAAATCCACACGTTTCTTCGGCATGAGGGTCTCTATCATGTCCCTGCCTTTACCCGTAAGAAGTTTTATTGCTCATCACAGAAAAAGAGCTCTCTCTTGGGTTCCTCCCTTCTCTCTTAAGTGCACAGTGCTGCTTTGAGAAAGTCTGCAATTCACAAAATGTCTCCTAAAAGGATTGATATCCAAGTTTGAGAAAAGACCCAAGAGAGACTTGCCGAGTGGAGGAAGGGCTGGCTGGGTCACAAGTATAGCACATTTATGTTGGCAGATGAGAATAACCACAGGAATGAAAATGACTCTATAATTAGAATCATATAAATTAGACATGAAAGATAACTATTAGTTCATCTCAATCATCCCTAAAGGGACCAGCCTAAAACTGTTCCCCGCTGAGCATTTTCCATACTTCGTCTCTATCGTTTTTAACAGGCTTATAGGATGACGGGCTTTCATTAACTACGTGGACGGGAGCTTTACTGTGATTAAATAACAGGGGATCTTTGATCTTAGCAGTTTGAACACTGCAATTTTAGTGTGGAGTTTGTGCTCGCTAGGCATTTACAAAAAGCAGGGTGATGTGAATGCTTATATTTCCCAGTGCCCTTGAAACTTCCCTGCACACAGACAGCAGTCACTTCACAACCACTGCTGCCCCACCCGCCACACATGGGGACATTGGCTGGTTTTTGTGTTTGTTTGTTTTTCAAGAATTCTGAAATCAATAGTCCCAGGAAATAATCTCTTATCTGTGGGAAGATAAAAACTGGTGATGGATTTAAGGTGATTCCTTGTATTATTGATCCCAGGATTCTTGAGAAAGAACAAAAGAGGCATCCTGGGAAAGGGGTGGGTCTAGTTTCTTCTAAAGATGACAGCATCTGACTCATCAGGTTTAATAGGAGCCTCCGGTTCTTGTTCCGTTGCCCGAATGTCATCTACAGAGAGAACAAGGATCGTCTATAAATCTACCACAGTAGGAGCTGGAGGATGGGAGTAAGATTTCAGTGAAATCCTAAAACACAGTATGTGTAGTGAGTCATTAGGTAGAAAACAGTAATTCCTGGAAGTTCAGAATACTTCACGTTGGACCGCCAGCAACCTATGGGAGTAAGAAAATGAGAGATGTTGTCCCAGCAGCATTTTGAGTTAGGTTTAGATGCTCACTAACCAGCTGGGAGAACTTTGGCAAATTACTTAATCTCTATAAAGCCACAGCTTTTCATTTGTAAAGTCATTTATTTTTTCTTTCAACAAATGATTATGAAGCATTGCTATGGGCCAGCCCCACTACCGGGTGCTGAGAATACAACAGCACACAGATCAGACAGGGTCTCCTTTCAAAACAAAAAGAGATTGCCCTATCAGAGATGCAGTGAGGATTAAATTACATCGCATTATGGAGCTTATTGTCTCAAACATGGAAAATGCACATCAAATATTAGCTTAATTGCTGCTCTTATTATATTGTCTGGGGTTGCTTGGGCAGGGCATGTTTATAGGATTTCTTTATGCTTATTTTGGAGGACAAGATGAAGGAATGACTATGTAATGACATTTTTGGGAGAATTGGTATCCTCATACTTTTAATTTTCTTAAAAAAAAATCACACTTCCATAAACAATGATTTACTTTTGCTTTCTCTAATTCCTTCCCTTGTCCTTACTTCCTTAACTCATCATGATATGAGTTCTCTATGCACCACTAAATTTAGTTTAATAGTTACTTATTGTGTGTCTACTGCATGCCAGGTGCTATAGAGACATGAGAAACTGTAATAAGGAGTTAAGAACTTCTGAGAAGGCAGCACGGGAGGTGACAGATGGAATCTGCTAGGCAAAGGGATAGCACCCCAGAGGAGGGTTGGGTTATTGCTTGTGATTAGGAAGCTGCATATAAGGCAAGGTCATGTGTATAGAATAACCTTTTCTCAAGCTACCAGTGGTCCCCTCATGACAAGTTAAATAGGGACTTCCCATTCCTTGATGAACTACAGTGCTTCATGACATCATTACAGTATGTGTACTTCCTTTGGGACACGTTCTCCCTCCCAGGATGCCTTAACCCTCCTCTGATAATTTTTTTTTTTTTTGGTTTTGTTTGTTTGCTTGATTGATTGCTTATTTGATTTTTATTTCTATCTCCCTAATTTTCTTTCTTTAACTTCTTTCTAGACTTTTCCTCCCCCCACTTTAAATGTCCAAAATTGAGTTTTGCCAAGTTTGGTTTGGTTTTCATGTTTGGTTCTCTTTTCTTGTAAGAGTTTTCCCAAGATTGTCATCATAATCTCAAAGCACATGCAGCACCTACTCTACCATTTATTTTCCATTCTAGAACTTTGCTAAGTTCCATATACATTTCTTTTACGTATGCACGTATGTATGTATGCACCCATTCATCCATCCATCCATTCATTCATTCATTCTACAATTACATGTTCAGCACCCTCATAAAAAGTGTGACAAATACAGTTGTAGGATTTGGGGACATGGTAACTGAGATGGTAGACAAGAGTCCCACATCCATGGAACTTACATTCTAGAAGAAAGAAAGATGATAAAATAAGTGAACAAATGTATAAAAAGAAAACCTCCGTAAGTCACTGATATAAGAAAAGGAGAATGTTGTGATATGATAGATTCCCAGGGCAGCATCACTCAATATCTCCACCTGGGACTTCAAATACATTCAAAAATCAATTTTTAGTCACTCAACAGGTGTCGATCTCCTACCAGGTCAAGGCATTACAGAAGGGTAAAATTCATTAAGACCCTTCCCAGGCTATTTCCCCGAATGCTTCCTGCTGTGATAAATAGCACTACCATTTGCTGGACTGATCTTCTCAGAAACCGGAGTGTCATCCTGAATCCAGCCTTATTCCTATAGCTCATGTCTAGTCAATTCCTAATTCTGTGAATTCTACCCCTTAAACATATTTGCTAATACAACCATTGATTTTTTTAAAATATATTTTATTGATTTTTTACAGAGAGGAAGGGAGAGGGATGGAGAGTCAGAAACATTGATCAGCTGTCTCCTGCATACCCTCTACTGGGGATGTGTTCGCAACCAAGGTACATGCCCCTGACTGGAATCGAACCCAGGACCCTTCAGTCCACAGGCCGAGGCTCTATCCACCTAGCCAAACCGGCCAGGGCCATTGATTTTTTTTTTTTTTTTTTTTAATCTTCGCTGTTACATGTTCAGTTCAGACACTCGGGTTTCAATTATTGAAGTGACGCAGGACTAGACCCTAATTTCTCTTTCTATCTAGGGTTTCTGAACCTCAGTACTGTTGACAATTTGGGCTGGATTTGGACTAAATTATATTTTTGGTTGTGGTAGGGATGTGGGAAATGTGTTATGCATTGCAGCATCCCTGGGAACTATACACTGGCTATTGGCTGTCACCCATTCCTTAGTTGTGACAATCAGAAATGTCTGCAGAAACAGGCTAATGTCTCCTTGGGGGCAAAATCATGCCCAGTTGAGAACCAGTGTAATGCTTTCTCCAAGATCTATGCATGTTCTGTTCACTTGCCTCCCTGAGATATTTGCCACAATGTTAGTGAGGCCATACCTAACCATCCTATTAAAACTGCAACCCATCCTGCATCCATACTGGACCCCCACCTATTATCTCCATCTCATTTATCTCCTTCAATTGTATCCTTAGTACTTATCCCCACCTGGTCCATTTTACCTCTTTCATTTGTTTAGTATCTGTCTCTCCTTGTCTATTAAAAAACATAAGTTCCATTTGTGTTTCTTTTGGTGATTTATCCACATTATACTGCCTTCATATAATAGTAATACTTTATCAGCTTTGGTATCACCTTCCCATCTCCCTTTCCCCCCCAATATAACTCCCAAATGACAAAATGTCTCTGTTCATCATCCAGTCATGAAAATAAGACAGCAGTGTCCTACTCACAGTTTCTCATCGCACCCTCATCCACTGATTATGGTCTGAAACCTGTCGCATGACCAGTCCTGCTGGGTCATGTTGGGCATTGAGCTTCGGCTGCTACCGCTCCCTTCTCCAACTCAAGCTGTGATTCCAGAAAATGTTAGACAAGTTTCCCATGACCTCTGGCTTTTCTGCATCTTTTCCTCGGCTTGAAATGGCCTTATTCTGTCTTCCCAACAGTCAAAGATTCTGCCCATCTTTCATGTCTCACCTCGTGTTTTTTCCACAAATCCCTTTCTTATATTATACAGTTTAGTTCTCTTTTTTCTGTGTTCCCAATACCATTTTTCATACTTTCAAAAAATAAAATATATTACTGTATAATAGGTTCTGCAGATGTTTGTTTTTTCAATGACCTCCAAGGTCCTTGAATGCAGGAACTGTGCATCTTTACATCTGGGCTGCTAGTGCAGCACTGGGCATAGAACCCCACTCAATAAATGCTTGTTGAATACATGAATGAATCTTGCGTTGCATATTGTCTTGTATCATGCATTTTTGATGAAATGATATATTACCCGAGAGCCATGGTTATTAAACAGTGTGCTGAAGTGCCTCCAGGATATTTTGCACATTTGAGGGAAATATAACTTTATTATCCACGTGTTGGACATCTCATGAACTACCGACTCAAAGTAATTCAGTTTCAACATTAGATCAAGTTATACTTCGTTTCATGACATCATGTCTTGGTAAAGCTGGATTTTTGGCTATTGTGATAAAAAGCAAGTTCTCTATGAACATCAATGTAAACAGAAGAGGAAAGTATTTTTTTCAATCCAATCCCAGATTAGACAAGTTCTAAGTGCCCACCAGGCATGCACATCCTTTGGTAAGTAATTGTGATTATTTAAGAGTGACGTAAAACTTTTTTAAACATGTATGTATTATTTTTTAAATGACAACTAAGTTGTTAGGATAAAAACACTTATTAAGATGCTCAATAAATATTAAGTATGAATAAGTATTTAATAAATATAAATAAAAATAAGGTATATATATTTATTTTGGCCTAGGCATGTTGTGGGGAAAAACAATACTGAGCCATGAATAGAGAAAATTTGGGGGGGCTCTTTCTTAGAGATAGAATTGCTTGTTAGAGTTCTTATTTATAAACAATTGAAACAGATTCCTGCTGAAGTCAGGAAAATAAATGAATTTATTGAGAACCTATTGTAGAGTTTACAGAATCACTAGAATAGTTTTGGCCCTGGCCTGGTGCTAAAAGCTTCTAGCAACAATTTCTAAAACTATACCTTCCAGTCCTGTTGAGGAAAGCAATTGTAACATTGCCTCTCTTTTCTGGAATGGTGGAGGGGGTGGGGCAAGAAATATTAAGAGACAGAGACAAATATTGAGGGAGAGAGATAGTAATATTAAGATAGATATTGATCTACAGTTCTTTTTCTTAATTTTATTAAATTTATTTGGGTGATATTATATAATAAAATTATATAGGTTTTAGTGTACAATTCAGTGTACCCTGCTGTATCACCTGGAGCAGTAATATAATACACCATCTGTATGTTGTATTGGAAATTTACCAACCAAGTCATGTCTCCTTCCATCACCGTTTATCTCCCCTTTATCCTCCTCTACCTACCCCTACCCCCCTTTCCCTCTGGTAATCACCATACTGTTGTCTGTGTCTGTGAGGTGTTTGTTTGTTTGTTTGTTTGTTTGCTTTCCTTAATTCCTTTTTCACCAAGCCCCCCACACCCCCTCCCCTCTGACAGCTGTCAGTCTGTTCTCTATCTATGAGTCTGTTTCTATTTGTTTGTTAGTTACTTTTGTTCATTAGATTCCACATGTAAGTGAAATCATATAATACTTGTTTTTCTCTGACTGGCTTATTGCACGTAACATAATACTCTTCAGGTCCATCCATGCTGTTGCAAAAGGTAAGATTTCCTTCTTTTTTATGGCTGAATAGTATGCCATTGTGTAAATGTACCACAGCTTTTTTTATCCACTTGGTATAGCACTTGGGCTGTTTCCAAATCTTGGCTACTATAAATAACTAGAGGCCTGGTGCACAAAAAGTTGTGCACTCTGGGGGGGGGGGGAGGGTCCCTCAACCCGGCCTGTGCCCTCTCGCAGTCTGGGACCCCTCGGGAGATAACGACCTGCTGGCTTAGGCCTGCTCCCGGGTGGCAGAGGGCAGGCCCAATCCCTAGGTGCAGCCCCTGGTAGGGCTCAGAGCAGGGCCGATTGGGGAGTTGGGGCACTGCCCCCTGTCATGCACAGAGCAGGGCAGATAGGGAGGTTGTGATGCCACCCTCAGTCACGCTCAGGGTAGGGCAAATTGGGGGGTTGGGGCACCACCCCCTGTCACACTCAAGGCAGGGTCGATGGGGAGGTTGCGGCGCCACCTCCTGTCATGCACAGAGCAGGGCCTATCAGGGGGTTGAGGAGCTCCTCCCTGTCACTCAAAGAGTAGGGCCGATAGGGGAGTTGGGGCACCGCTCCCTGTCACACTCAGGGCAGGGCGGATCAGGAAGTTGTGGCACCGCCCTCTATCACCCACAGAGCAGGGCCGATCAGGTGGTTGGGGTGCTGCCACTGTCACACTCAGGGCAGGGCCTATGGGGAGGTTATGGCTCTACCCCATCACACACAGAGCAGGGCCCGTGGGGGGGGGGGGGTTGGGGTGCCGCACCTTGTCACACACAGAGCAGGGCCAATTAGGGGGTTGGGGCGCCGCACCCTGTCACACACAGAGCTGCAGGGCGATCAGGGGGTTTGGGCGCTGCCCACTGTCACGCTGATCCCAGTGCTGGGAGGCCTCTCGGCTCCCCTGATCCCGGTGCTGGGAGGCATATTACCCTTTTACTATATAGGATAGAGGCCTGGTGCTTGGGTGGGGCTGGCTGGTTTGCCTTGAAGGGTGTCCTGGATCAGGGTGGGGGTCCCCACTGGGATACCTGGCCAGCCTGGGTGAGGGGATGATGGCTGTTTGCATCTGGTCACACCCCCTTCAGGGTGGGGGTCCCCACTGGGGTGCCTGGCCAGTCTGGGTGAGGGGCTGAGGGCTGTTTTCAGGCTGACTGAAGCTCCCAACTGCTCCTTTTTTTCTTTTTTCTTTTTTCTTTTTTATTCTGGGTCAGCTTTAGCTCTGGCTCCAGCTCTGAGGCCTCTGCTGCTGAAAGAACGTATCTGGTTTGTTTGCGTTCTATAATCAAAACTCTGTATCAACTCCAGCTCTGAGATCCCAGCTCGCTTAAAGCAGGTTTCTGGGGTTTTGTTTAGCTTCTATATTTGTTACAATGTTTCAAACTGCAGGCTCAGAGGCCGGCAAGGCAGGCGGGGAACGTTGGAGTCCTCCGTCACTGAAGCAAGCAAGCCTCATGTTAATTTCAAGCTGCCGGCCGCCATCTTGGCTGGCAGTTAATTTGCATATCTCACTGATTAGCCAATGGGAAGGGTAGCGGTCATACGCTAATTACCATGTTTCTCTTTTATTAGATAGGATACTGCAATGAACATAGAGGTGCACATGTTCTTTTGAATTCGTGTTTTAGGTTTCATTGGATATGACCTACCATTCTTATTTCTCCCACCATCTGCTCCCTAGTCAAACCCAGGCAGCCACATCTGGTTGACAGAGATTAAATAATACATCTGTGCCTACCAACAATAGAAGTAGAAAAGGGAATTCCATGCATTTCAAGTTTCTATAGATGCATGTTCAGATTAGAGACAAAAACCTATATATAATTTCATATACAAAAAAAAAGGAATTAGAGAACCTGAGATTCAAAATTGTGTTGTTGTTTTTTTAAGTGTTTTGAGTTATTTTCAGATATGTGAATGGCTACGAGGTAGAAGTTTATTTTAGACATTTTGTAGACACAAAATGAAAACAGGAAGAGAGATTTGAGTTCAGGACAAGGAAGAAATTTCTGGTGGCAAGGCTGTGAGAGCGGGCTACTTTCGCGGCCTGTGTGCAAGCCAGTGGTGACTTGGGAATGCGAGAGCTGATTTCTGAGCACGTGTGTCCACTTACAGGCACGTTGGCCACAAAGACCAAAGAGCATACACAGTTGAGCACCTAACCTGTATGCAAAATAGCATGTATAATTATAACTATATTATTGTAGAATTTTTCAAAAAATGTATTGTCAGTTTTTACACTATCCAGCATCTACTAACACATTCTCATTGGTGAAAAATGAAGAATCAGTTTTAATGAGACTTTTCTCTCTCCGCAAAATGTCCTCGCATTGAAAAATCAGAAGTGAGGAAAGAAAACAAGTCACTTAGTAGCCACATGATTCCACATAACTAAGGTTAATTTTTGCCTTACTTCCCTCTAGATTTTTTTCTCTGATTTTATTTTCATTGTTATGATCCCATTTGACTCCTCTTGTCATATACCTGCTGCATCACCTGAAGCAAGAATTACTGGGTAAATTGGTATAACTATTTTAAGAATAAAGTGGTTTTAAATTTTTTTCTTTATAAAATTAACCCCAGTTTTTATCGAAACTATCATTTAAAATTATATGGGCAAATTTAAATAAATTCTTAACACATTAAAATAAACATGTTAAGGATTTTGATACTACCAAAAAATCAATTACAAGTATTGGCAAGGTAAAAGAGGAATAGAATTTGATGTTCAATGCTATAAATGGCATAAAGAAGAGAAACACATAGTGAGTAAAAGTACCTCTGTAGCTGATAAAAATAATGTAATTCCTAAAAATGAAAAGAGGGATTTTTTAAACAAAACTGCACTTTCCCCCCTGAGTGGGGATGACGGCTGCTGAAACTCTGAATGGGAGCTTCGCCTTCTAGAGGATGCTGTCCATGTCCAGTGGCAATTGGTTTCCCATATGCAAGGAAGGACTCCTTCTAATCTGTGTTGAACGAAATAACAAACCAAATAAGAACTGACTTCTAGTGAGTGGGAAATGAAATGTATTTTCAGGAAAAGAATGGTTCTGCCACGCTTCAGTTTAACTCCGATCCTCAGGGAGGAATTCGACTGGAGTTAATTGAAAGCTATGGAGAGACATAGGAAGACAGTTGAGTTAGAACTACTCATAGGAGGGCTGCTTGCCTGCTCTAAGCTTAGGGAAGCACTTCGCTAATAGGAGAATGTGAGTGTTGTCAGTGATAAATCATCCCTGGTGGAAACCCGTCACCAGCTGTTGAGAGAGCCTGTGGTTTGCTGTTGAGTGCTTGGAGCAGACTGGAAGCTGCCTTCATGTTCTATTCATCCCAGTCTGAGAGCGCACAGCCTTTGCGCAGGTGAATTAAGTTCTCTGTGCTTTGCTTTTCCAAACCAAAGCATGTCAGGCACATCCAAACACACACCCTGGTATGGTGCACACCACAGGTTCCCCCTCTTCCACAGCAGTTTCAGCGCAGTGAACTGACATGCGCCCCGGGGGTTGTTCTCCACGAGTGTGTGGGACACCATGGTCAGCCCGCGTGGGCCATGTTTGGCCATGCACGAGATGGACAACCATTTGTCTCTTCCACAGGTGGCTGCAGCCTGCGGACTTCCTGCTAGTGAACGCTTCAATAGCCACCTGGGCATCAGCAACACCCAGGAAGGATAAGCATTTCTTGCTATTAAAACAACATTTAAATTTTCCTCACTGTAGGTATTGTCTGTCTATTTATCAACCGTGAATCAGAATGTGGCTTTGCCAACCCAATCACCATTTGGGCCAGTTGCCACAATCAATACCCATTACTCTGGCCAACTCAATTGTATAAAAATTGTCATTGAGCTAAAAGACATTCTAAGTTACTGGAATGACTGTGCTGAAAATATCAAAACTCAGGCTCTTTTAAATGGAGTAGCATCACCTAAAATCATAACTAGCATGGAGTAAGCCTATCTTAATGTAGGGGCCGGTGGACGGACAACAGTACTGCAATCTGGAGGTCCAGGATTGAACAGAGTCATGCCTGCTGGTCATGTGACATGAAAATGTCTCTAAATCACCCTGTGTCTCAGCTTTGTGTCTAGAAAACAAAACCACTATTTCCTATGGTTTCCTCCCTTTAGATAGTGAGAATTTAAAAACCTTAGAATTCTTGACTCTTAAGTTTTATCCTCAGTCTTTTTGACATCCTCAATCCTGTTTATCTGCTACAATTTTTAATTTCCTTTTATTCTGTGTTATTCCTTTCAGCCTTCTTGTTGAGTTGTTTATGCTATGCAACGTGTTCCTAGTGTTTTTTGCTTTTATTATTAAGTGAATTATAAATAACAAATAAACTGATATCTGCCTTATCTTGCAAACCAGCTGTCTGCAAAAACATAAAATAAGTAATGTGTGTGAAGGTATTTTGGAATTGTAAAGCATAGATACACAATCACTCTATACAATATATAATGCATACATGTGGATGTATGTATATACATGTATGTATACTATATGTACATACATATATGTGCATGTGTACATATTGAGAGAGAGAAATGTTACCAATGAAAGTCTAGAAGAGACAGCAGAAGAAACACTGTCATCCTTTATTTTTGTTCTGGCCTTGAGCACACATCCTCCCTGCCTACCTTATCCATCCCAGCAAACAGAGGTGGGTGCAGGAATTAAGGCTGATGGGACTGTGACAAAGGGAGCGAGGTTTCAAGCCCAAGGGCACAAGGGAAGGTCTCCTTACTTGGCTGACCACCAGAGTATCTATTACCTCTGTATTCCACAAGTTCTTCAGTTTCATTAGATAAGTTGATTAAATAAAGCCATCAGGCGCCTCCAAACAGCAACACTACATCTTCTTTAATTTCTGAAGTAGTTTTGCCTACTAGAAGTTAAATATCTAAATTTAATTAGATATTGGTGTTTATTTGTTAGATGCACACTAAAGGACCTTTTTTGACCGTGTGTGTGTGTGTGTGTGTGTGTGTGTGTGTGTGTGTGTGTGTGGTGGGGGCACTACTGTCTTGCTTGTTGGATTACTTTCATTCCCTGCTGTTTGGTATTTTGTGTTCAGGTATTTTTAGATGTATCCCTTCATATCTTTGGCCTTCATAGAGAAATGATTTTAAAAGTAAGCATCTTAAAAAGTCATTTTATCTGGTTCCATATTATAAGAGGTCTCAACCATACCACAGCATTCACACAGACATACACATGAAGGTGGGGAATTCAGTTCAACTTCCCTTCCATTCATTTTATCCAAATTTAATTAAGCCTTAAGAATAAAGACCTTGTCCATGATGCTATCATAGGTCCCATACCTTTGGAATTCATGCTGCACATATAATTTCTACTCTAAATTTAACACATGACTTAAGGACTAAACAAAGTATTTGTTCTAAAATCTGTTTCTCCACCTACAATGCATCTATTTTCCTTTCTACATTGAATATGGACCATTGTAAAGACTTTATTCTCTAAAATGTTATGCACTGTGACCCAAGCCTTGAAATAGCATTTGCTCTATCTGTTCACAAAAAGAGAAACAGCCAAATGTTAAGCAAGATGTATTTACAGTCATCCATAAAGTAATTAGGGCCCAGCCAATGTGGCTCCATGGCTGAGCGTTGACCTATGAACTAGGAGGTCAGGTTTGATTCCTGGTCAGGGCACATGCCCGGGGTGTAGACTCAATCTCTAGTAGGGGGCATGCCAACCGGCAGCCTATCAATGATTCTCAACATTGATGTTTCTATCTCTCTCTCTGTCTCCCTTCATCTCTGAAATTAATAAAAATATTTTTAAAAAATAATTAGGCCACAACTGTATCACTAACTTAATAAATTTTATGTTAGGAAGTTTATTACTATAATAGCTCATTTTAAAGTAAAAGACAATAACCCTTCCCATTCTTCTTTTACCATATTTTTATTTTTCTAAGAACTGATTTCTATTGACAGTTTATTCACCAGCCAATCTGATACCACAACTGAACAAAAGCTCTCATTGCAAAAATATCCAGAAACACATCCATATAATTCATTAATTTATGATTGACTTTGATTATTTAAAGGATCTTATTTTAAAGACAAATTATGTTTATGGAAAGTTAACATTAGTATAAAGAAGAATGATACAATTTAACCAGATCAAAGACACAGGGAAACCAATGCATCACTCGTATTATTATAATTTTTTAGTGTCCTGTTGGAAGACCACAGATTAACGGTATCTTTTTCCCCTTAAAGTTATCTAAGCATTTTGCTGATCATTTGTCAACTTATACTCTATCTTCCAGACTAAACTTTAACTTTCCTTTAGGTTGCTTTTTCTCCAGAAAACTGCTGAGAGACTATAATTATTTCATGTCTAAAGACCAATAATTGGCTTTAGTTCATTCATTCATTAATTCAATAAATTATTATGGAGCATGTTCTATTTGTGAGATGCAGACAAATTCTCCTAGACTCCAGATTCCTTTGAGATTGCCTCCTTTTGACCAACTCTGGCAAGGAGTCCTGAAAACTTATTTGACTTATTGTTGGATCAAAGAGCTGTCTTAAAACTGCCATTTCCAGCCTCAGTGTAATCCTTTGCTAAATTGCTCCCATTCGGTTGAAGTCCTCAGGTGGAGCTGCCTACAAGAGTCATTCACCAGCAAGGTGATTCCTGTAGTGGGGATGGGCCCTAACAAATATGGAGACTCACTGAGCTTAGCGAGAAGCACAGAGACCAGCATCCAGAGTCAGAAGCTGTACATTGTCACCTAGAGCCAAGTTCATCCATAATAAAGTGATGTTCAATATCAAAGGAAGTTGAGAAGAATAGAGTGTGTCCATATTTAATCAAACAGGTGGCTCAGCATCTATATGCAAGAACGCCAGCCTCTAGGCTTTGTCAGAGCTGTTGGGAACCATGAAGAGCCTGAGATTCTACCTTATTTATAAGCCATGGAGCTAGACTGGCATAGTTTTGTGGATGTTGGCAAAAGATACAAGACTCCTAGGTCTGAAGCCAAAAACTAATATTCACAGCACAATAAGCAGCATGAGCATGCACCTATTTGCATCTGTTTTCTTTGTCCCCATGTCCCAAAGGCTTAATACAGATGGGTACACAGCAGTTGCCTTTAAAGAAGAGGGACCCAAGTCATTATACTGGACAATAAGCCAGTATTCATGCCCAGGCTAGTCTGGCTCAGTGGATAGAGTGTCAGCCTGCAGACTGAAGAATCCCAGGTTCAATTCTGGTCAAAGGCACATGCCTGGAATGCGGGCTCAATCCCCAGTGGGGGGCGAGCAGGAGGCAGCTGATCAGTGATTCTCTCTCGTCATTGGTGTTTCTATCTCTCTCCTCTGCCTTCCTTTCTGAAACCAATAAAAAATATATTTTAAAAAATAAGCCAGTAATCACTTTGCTCTGGAGACATTATCTTCATCTTCCAAAGCTGTTAGCAAACTTAACCCTTTGCTCGGGAAGGAGTTACCACTTCTATCTTCTAAGACTATGTGCTACAAACACATTCTTCAAGACAGAGTTCAGAACTCAGCTATTGGTGACTCTGTCCATACAACACAGAGAAACATGAGAGACCATTGAGAATTACCTCCCAGTAAGGGCGTTCTTTCTTTCCCCCCTTATGTTTTGTGTAACAGGGATTACATTTTCAAAATATTTAATAAATACCTCTTTCATAAAAATGATTTTTCCTGGCAGTATGTGTACCATAATAACATAAAACAATGGAGAAGTATCTGCTGCCACCTCAGAAAGGAGGGTGATGCAATGTCGGAAAGTGTCTGGGACAAGTAGAAGGGAAGCCAGCTCTCTTAGCTTCCCAGAGGTGAACATAGTGCCAACCCCACTATCATAGTTCTTATCCTACATGAAGAGGACCTGATATGCCCTTTCACCAAATATTGAAGAAGTCAATCCAATTATACATTCAAGGACTTGGGAAATGACCATGGGTGGGCCCAGCACAAGACTCAGTGAGAAGATTCTGCTGTGAGGTACTATGCACTGATTCTGTGGGGCTTTGTGGTTAGTTAGAGACAAAGACTGGATTAGCACTCCCAAGAAAGAGGGACCCAGAAGAAGTTCCTACATACTCCTGGGCAATGTTGAGAAAGTTGGTTTGGCAGAACAGAGGTGCTTTGGGGGAGAGAAAATTGTTATACATGAGCATATGGAGAATACAGACAAACATGATTAACATTTCAGGTTATGTGTTTCTAGACCTCTCTCTCTCTCTCTCTCTCTCTCTCTCTCTCACACACACACACACACACACACACACACACACACACACACACACACACACATTTTATTTAATATAATATGGTGAATACCTTCTATGTACTGAATTTTTTCTCTCAAAATTTATATGTTAAATCCTACCCCCCATGGGCTGGTATTTGGAGATGAGGCCTTTGGAAGGTTATTAGCTGAGGTCAGGAAGATGGGATCCAATGATGAGATTAATGTCCTTATAAAAAGAGGATGAAACAAGATTCCAAGGAAAGGCCATGTAGGACAATACCAGAAAGAGGGCCTTCAGCAAGATGGCACCCTGATCTCAAACCTTCAGCTTCCAAAACTATGAGAAATAAATGGTTTTTGTTTAATCCACCCAATCTATGGGACTTTGTTATAGAGTCCAAAACTGACTAAGACAATGTATTTTTACATTATTAAATATTCTTTTTCAACATCATATTGATACACTTAAAGTAGCACATTGTATGAGACAGTCTAGTCTTGGGTATTTTCTGCCACTTTGATCCATTCCAGGCTTATTTAAAATTTGTTAGGATAAGACTAGAGTAACCCTCTTTAAGACATGCTCTTTCTTGGGTCGAGATGAAATGACCTGGATATTCTGTGAGGCATCTTCTCTCTAGTTGGCTGGCTGGAATTTCCGTCTCCAGCAGGCTGTAATGCCAGCATCTGCTGTAGCTCACAGCCTCCCAGAGCTCTTCTTTCTCAGGCTCCAGGGAGTCCCATCCTGAAGTACAGCTTTATATTTGTCCAAAGACTTGCGAGGACCCTAGGCATTTTTCTAGAGCTCTTGCACTACATAGCTTCCTTCTCTCGTGTTCTGCCTACAAATGCCAGCTACTCAGCAGCCCCAGTGGTGCTTTGCCTAGGCTCTACTTTCCTGGCTTCAGTCCACAAAGGCCACTAAGCTGAAAACTGGGGTGATCTGGGACTAACTTGTGCATTTCTTTTCTCTCTAGGAACACAGTCCTACACTTCCTGTTTTCTGATACCTGAAAAGGTTGTTTTTCCTATGTTCTGTGGTTTTGTAGTTACTTATGACAGGGGGGCTATTCTGGTCCCAGTTACTTTATCATGCCCCAAACTAGTTGTCTTGTTTCACTGGTAAAATTGTTCTGCTTTGTTAAAGACAAATCTCCAGTGCTTAGCTTTCTACATACAGATACCCCAAATAATTTTCTTTGACTACTTATTAAAAATAATAATACTGAGTCAAGATATAGAGTTTATAAAAATTTCCTCTAATTATACTGTTCCTTTTAGCTATGCCCAGCATGCTTTATTAATAAATGAACAATTGTAATTGATTCATTTTACAATAAAGGAAACATATGTATATTGTACACCTTTCCCCCCTTCACAGAATCAAGAAGAACTATAATGAAAATAAATCTTTCTCATGGATCTATATTTATTATCTTTGGAAGAAACCAACCAACATTAACAGTTTCTTATGTATCTTTCAGAATTTTCTATGTCTATAAACACATATATACTTATTTTCCTTCCTTTGTTTTATGATACAGATGGGAATATATTCTTTGCATTGCTATGCATCTTTTTAAAAATTAATATCGTGAATAGATTTCCATATTTGTTCAGATTTATCTATCTTATTTTTAAACATAGCTCTACTTCCTAGATGTACCATAATTTAATTAATCAATTCCCTATTGATGGACATTTATAGTATTTTCACTTTTAGCATTTCAAGTAATGCTACAAGGAAAATTTTTGCAAGCCTTCATGCAGGTAATAAAATATACTTCTAAGTTAAGTTCCTAAAGTGGAATTGGTAAGTCAAAATAAATATGCATTTTATTTTATTGGATATTATCAAAATGCTCTCCAAAGAGATTCCACCAATTTTCACTCCCACCAATAACAGATGATACCATCTGATGGCCCACATCCTCTGTACACTGTGAAATACCGTTTTTTAGTCCTTGCCAATCTGCTAGGTTAAAAAAATAGCATCTCATTTTTACTTGTTATTATTTAATTAGGAGTAAGGTAGTGCTTATTTCCCTGTCTTCATATTGGTATTTATTTAAACTGCTTGTTCATGTCCTTTCAATAACAAATTTTAGTGAGGCCAAGCTGGGTCAGACAGCTACTGCTAATTTCATTGGAATTATGTGAACACATCTCATGAACCATGTGATTTACCCCAAGAAGATGTTTCTGAAGTTGTATGTTTTTCTAGAATTTATGAGGTATTTATTATTTATTTATTTATTTATTTTTCTTGTTTTTGTTAATCCTCACCCAAGGATATTATTCCTATTGATTTTAGAGAGAGTGGAAAGGAGTGGAAGAGACAAAGAGAGAAAAAACATTGATGTGAGAGAAACACATGGATTGGTTGCCTCCTGCACATGCCCCAACCAGGGGCAGGGGTTGAGCCTGTAATGGAAGTACATGGCCTTGACTAGAATTAAACCCGAGACTCTTCAGTCCTCAGGCCAACACTCAAATCACTGAGAAAAAACAGCTAAGGCATGAGGTATTACTTTTAATGAACTTTATTCTCTAAATTAGTAATTCATACCATTTCTCTTTAAGTGTTTGATTATGCCAATATCTCTCCTTATTGTTACATCTAAAGAATGGGGCTTAAGTCCTTCTTAACAACTCTGGTTGTAAGAAAAGCAAAATTCTTTGTCATTTTTAGACACCTGGATCTTCTTTGACTGCTGTCTGTCATCACCTTACCGTTCTGGTTCCACTTCCTTCCCACATCTTTGAGGGGTGAGGTCGGATGTCCGCACTATAAGAGTTGCCAGCTTAATGACAGAATGTCACGCCCCATATTATTATGAAGGCATCTTGGAGCAAGTGTTATTTGTGTGAATACTTCAGAGACAAATTCTGCATCGTTTGGGACTTGAGTAAAAGCTGCTAAAGGGACTTATTCTTTGGGGCTTGTTCCCCGGCTCCCTCCGGAGCTGCCTAGCATAGCTCTGGGACATAGTGAAGACTGCACTCGAACTTGTACTAGCCCGAGCCTCAGATGGAGACTGCCTCCCACTTCTCCTCTAAATCTTGGGCTTTGGCAGCCCTACTGTGTGCCAATATATAATTAACCTACACGTGATGTCTCAAGAAGAAGAAAACACTGTAAGTGGTACACAGTCTCCCAGGGCTGTGAAACGAAAGGGTTGGTACTGCTGGCAACAACAGTTCTTGGCTGAAAGAAGGTCCATGGCAGAGAAGACAGTTGAACTGTTGGTGTGGACACTCACTTAAATCCATAAGCCCTCACCTCATGAATCTGGTTGATCAGGGCATCAGACTGTGCCACCTTCTGTGACTAGGCTTTTTTGGTGAATTCTTAAATAGCCTCTTAGCCTCCATGGCGGCTCCATGATTGTGACCTTATAACAGTTACCATGGAAAGAATTCCTCGATTATAAATAATGACAATGTGAGTTTCCTAGTTACCAAGTGTATTTATAGAGTGCATTCCAAAGGTACATGACATTTAATTCCAGCCTATTTTTAGAAATTAGAGGATAAAAAAGGAAAACACCCCCTTTTTTTTTCAAAATAATAGTGCTATTTTTCCAAGTCTTGTTATAGAACAGGAGATCTATATGACTATTAGGAAAAAATAAAGATTTTAGGTAATATACTATTCCTGGAGGGTTAAGAAAGTATTTACAATAACATAGATTTCAGTGTTAAGTCACTCTGACAATGTACCAGAATTAGATTTATAAATTTATCTTGGGGAAATGTAATGTCCCTCAATTATGTCATCAGACACAAAAGATGGGAGGACAGACATGCTTTTTACTTTGCAAAATAGTTTTCTTAACAAAAACCATTATTTCTCATGCAGAGCTCTTGAAAGCAAAGGCTTACAGAGAGAAGTCATGGACCAGAAAAGGAGAGTGAGGATTCCTAAGGAATATATCCCAAAAGAAAAGCCATTGACTGGGTTTTAAGTAACTTCTTAATGTGCTGCAGGAATGCAAGTTCAACAAAGATATGAAAGCAATGGAAATATAGCAATTTATATGTCTTGTCTAATATTTTGTCTTTCTTGAACACTATTCCAGGAGATGCTTCAAAGAAGTTGGTGTATAATGTTTCTTCAACTTGGTTTCAATGTCTCATAATTGGGAAATTTACTCCTTTCTGAATCTTTTCTCTCAGACCCTGAAACATGAAAATCAGGAACTTAATAACTGGAACCAGTACCATTAAAATTCTTTTCTCTCCATGTATATTTAATGTATTATATATTTGTAAGTTCCTTGGTTCAATTTCAATAAATATTTGTTGAACATTGCATTAGGTTTCTATGGGTCCTATAGCAAATCATTACCAAACTTAGTGCCTTAGAAGAACACTAAGTTATTATCTAACAGTTCCATAAGTCAGAAGTCTGACAAGGTTCAGCAGGGCTGAGTTCCTTTAAGAGGCTCTAGAGGAGAATATGTATTCTTATCTCTGCAGCTTCTAGGCACCCATCTTCCTTGGCCTATGGCATCTTTCAGCCATCTTTAAAGACAGCAATGGTGGGTGAGTCCTTCTCACACCACATCACATCACATCACGTCACGTCACGTCACGTCACGTCACATCACATCACATCACATCACATCACTCTAACTTCTTCCATCCTCACATCTTTCTCTCATTCTCTTCTGCGTCCTTCTTCCTCTGATTAGGGTCCTTGTGATTATACAAGGCCCACCTGGATAGTCTAGAATAGTCTCCCCATCTCAAGGTTCTTAACTTAGTCACATTTGCAAAGTCTCTTCTGCTATTGAAGTAACACATCCCCAGGTTCTGGGGATTGCAACATAGACATCTCAGCCTAGTATCCCTCATGGTAACAAGGTAGCTCCATATAGCCAAGCATCACAGCATGGTTATAATTATTTTTTTTTTTAGAGCAAAAGAATTTCCCAAATTTCCCCAGCAAACCTGTTCTTTAAGATCATTGGCTACAATTACATCACATTTCCTTGCCTGAACTCAATTTCAATAAAGAGGAATCTGTTTCCAGGGATGGCTTGAGTTAAGCAAGAGCCACTCCAAGAATTGCAGTTGTGCCCCCATACCCTAACTTCATGGCCCCTTTAAAGGGTACATAAACTTTCCTAGGAAGGAGAATTGGCCATAGCTAGGATGTAGGTGACCCTTAATTTCCGCCTTTCTTGGAAATCAAGAACTGTAAGGTCTGATACGGTCAAGGAACTTAAAACTGGAAGAGTTTTCCAAGTCCATCGGGAATAAGGTGAACTGATCCGTCATCAGGCCAACCTTTCTTTTTTGAAAAAGATCATCTCCTTTATATTCAGATGGAACAAGAGCCAGCTGAATGTAGTAATATTTCAAGTGTTAGTTACACCTCATAAGAAGAGTTAGAAAAGTGTCAAGACCTTCTTCCCACATGTAATTTTTTCAGCATCTACTAAATGCACTATTTCAACTAGAAGCTAGAACTTCAAATAAAGAAACCTCAGTTTGGGACTAGCTTATTTATTTATTTTTCTCTTCTGCTTATTTTGGGATTTATGTCTGAATTTATGCTGACTTTTCTAAATATGTTTACAAAACCTCTGTAGTTCTTTATTATTTTTAATCCAAGCTTAAAATGTGTGTCCCTGCCACTAGGTATTTGATACAAAAAGGCAATTTCTACTTGAAAAAGCAATGGCAAATAATTCCTGAGGCATATTCGTGTTTCACTGTGGGCATAATTCTTCTTTCTGATTTACACACTGATTATCTATTCAGAGGAAGCACTTAGTCTCCACTTAAAATGTAGGAAAACTTTCCATTACCATCAACTGGAAGATTGTGAGCCAAGCAACATACTTTATAAGCACAATACAAATGCATAAAACAAGATATCAGGCTTCAACCCCCTACCCCCAAGTAATTTCATGAGAAAATATTGCTTTTTTAAAAAAAATAGTCAATCACAGAAATGGCTTTTCAACTCTTAAAATGTGAGTAGCAAAGTGAAAGTTTTTATTGCTAAAAAGGGGGTCTTGCCCTGGCTGGTTTGGCTCAGTGGATAGAGTGTTGGCCTGTGGACTAAAGGGTTCCAGGTTTGATTCCAGTCAAGAGCACAGGCCCGGGTTGCAGGTTCAATCTCCAGTGGGTGGCATGCAGGAGGCAGCCAATCAGTGATTCTATCTCATTATCAATGTTTCTATCTCTCTCTCCCTCTCCATTCCTCTCTGAAATCATAAAAGTATATTTTTAAAAGAAATTAAAAAGGGGGGCTCAGTTTAGGCTAAAAATAGCAACTTACATGCCTAGGTACATTCATGAATGTTTACTTACAATAAAGCTTTAACAGATGCCACATGATTAGAGCATAACCCTTATCCTTTTGAAGTCAACAAAACACAGGTCATAGATTTCTTCCAATCATAGTTAGTTAGCTCTCGGGAGGAAACTCTGGGGTGGGACATAGCAACATTTTTATTTTCATGCAGAGCAGAGGTGAGTTTACACAAATAATTTATGGAAAGCTAGGAATATTCCAGAAATTTAGTCTTGTGTGCTAATATTGCCTATAATCACCAGGCAAGTATAGTCCTAGAGTCCGCATCACATGCTTCTGGTAAAATCTTTCCGGACATTTTAGTTCATTGAATTAAAATTTTGTAATCCCCATTTAACATTTTGGTAAGACTGAAAAAGCATCACTGTAACTTACGAAGCTTTGGCCTGTTTGATTTTGATGCCCAGTATCAGCATAGCTGTTTCTCCTGGTGGCAATCCAGGTGCAGATCACGGAAAAGAAGTCCTGCCTCAGGAGAGTTGATATAGTTGCCATGAAAATGCAGCACTCAGGTCTCCTGTCATAGGGAGCATGAATGACTGATTCTCCCAGCTGCTGCCTTTCTGGATGCACTACCACAATCACTTCCCCATAGGCTGTTCACAGACAATGAGTAAACACAGCAAACTTTCGCATAATAATTACACAGGATTCCGCTACTAGGCAACTTTAGTTCAGTACTCTCCACTGTCCTCGCTGATCCTCTCATGGAACTGCGCTGAAATCCAAGACTTTTCCTACCCAAGCCTTTTTCCTTTCCTCACTCCTTTCTTAGGTGGCAGACCTGTATCATGATCTTCATGCTCACTGCATCATATCCTGCACCCACCCCAATCCATCTCTCACAGGTCTAATTCTATCTTGGAGACTTTGTCTAGATAGATCTGAACAAACTTACTTTGCTTCCCCTACGTTCACCAAAGGGCACCACACTTGAACAGAATGTGAAGTCTCTGTTGAATAATAAAGACTAAAACATGATCAATACATGAGTTATAAAATTTTTAAGAAGTACATTTTCATAACCCAATAAATACACAGAGCTAATAAAAAGTGGCCAAGAAAATCTCTTTAATAACTACATATTGCAAACTTATAAATTTTATAAAACGTGTTTGGGAGGAAAATGGATTATCTCAGTACCTGGGTACAGGTTGAACATGTTCTGGTGCTGAACTACAGTCCCATTGGGATGGTTCTCGAAATCAGTGGCTCTCTTGACCAATGGGCAGAGTTTCAGGTGTTTCGCCTGGTTGTCCACATTGTGCAAAAAGAGAACTGAAAAAAGCAAAAATTTATGGAGACTCAATATTATGCTTATTTCAGCCAGAGGGATATTTTATAATTTGAAGTTATGCCTCATCTCTCCTAATCCCTTCCATATGGATTCCCATGGTTCTTGGGATAAAGAAGCAAATTCTCAGAATTGCCTACTGGCCTTGTATGACCTAGACCCTCCTGGACCCTGCAGTCACCCCTGCACTCACCGTGGAGGAGCCCTCTGGGACTACAGCTCCCTCCCTTCTACCTGAGTGCCTCCCTTTTACTGCTGTACTTCTGAAATATTTCCTCCTTCCCTCTTGACCTGCTGGGCTCTACTCAAAATTCAGGTCTTCAGCTGGAATTTTACTTTCTTAGGAAACATTTCCAGATCCCAGAGAAGTTGCATCTTCTGTGACAAAGATAACAATGTGTCCTGGTTTATCTGGGCAGTTCAGGTTTTCACCAGTTGTCTGGTTACTGGCCCCTCTCATTCACTGGTTTCAGGCATCTGGTCCCCCCACCTATAATTCATTTTACATACTGTACTTGTCCTTCATCAGAATTACCCAGCTATTGAAAATATGTATGATTTTATTTTTTAGTACCCGCTTCCTTAGAGAAACTGTAAGAAATATATTGACAATAATATGTTTAGTGTGTTCCATCACTGAATTTCCAACATATGGTAGAATCATGGGCACATCTAAGATGCTCATTGAATGAATGAGAGATTGACTGAAAAAATGGGGCATTGAAATATTATCCAATTGCTTTCATCAAAGACAAAAAGGTTGTAGGTCTTGCTTTAATTTACATTTCTTTGATAACTACAAAGATAGATATTTTTCCTTACTATTTATATTCCATTATGAATTTTTGACTCATATCCTGAGCTTTTTCATTTTTTGTGGTCTTTATTATGTTATTATGTTTATGAACAATTTATTTATTATAGACACTAATCCTTTATCTGATTTATTTGATGCAGACTAGAAGTGACAGTTATTTTCAATTATTTTTTTTATTTCTTTCATTTTTGTTGCTTTCCATCTTTTATATGATTAACATTTTTATAGTAAAGAGTCTGTTAACCATTTCTTTCATTATTTCATTTCTTGTCTGGCATACTTATTCTAAATTTGTAAGAAATGTTTTTGCTTATTTGTTTTATCATAAATTCTTGGTTATTTTTAAGCTGTTTGTCAAAGTTAATTTTGACATTTGATCTAGAATGTGGATTGAAACAAGTTTATCTCCATTCTCTTTGGGTATATAATAACTTTAAAATATAGCTTGTTACAGATGAACTTTAGTCCAACTCCTTCTACTCCATAACTGTCATAGCACATGCAAAGTACTAAAATGCTGTTGTGTGTGAAAATCTTTGTAAACAAGATGGTCATCTTAATAAATGGTGTCGAATGAGGAATCTGATCATTACCACCAAGTTTTTCCATAGCTATTGGTGGATAAAATTTTAGTCTGGTGAGGGCAGAGGGGAGGCAAGTGGGAAGGGAAAGGAAATTGTATACAGTAAGACAGATGTTTCTCTTTCCATCTGGACTTCAGATAAAAGTTAAAGATGAGACTATTAATCTGACATTCTTAAATCATGTCTTTTCATTTGTTAACTTCAAAAATATTTGCTGATGCCCTCTAGACTTGCATACGCACCTTTGTGAGGAAATGTATGTATTTAGAAGAAGGTGAAGGGATCAGGGATGAAGTCTGTGCTTATGCAAATGTACAAGCCTGGCCGAAAGGAATGTCAACCCTCATTCACAGCAGCTGACCCATTGAACCAAAATGGTAGCTCAGAGATGTTTGTGAAATTATGCATTAAAAACAGATGAGAGGGATAGGGTAAAGCCATCTATACCAGAAACTCCACACATTCTTAGCCAATGTGGAGCACATTCAAGTCTTTGCAGCAAAAGCACACCCTTTTAGACCAAGTTGAAACTTAAGGTGGAGCTTTCTTCTAACAGCATTGATTAACCAAATGCTGTCAACGTGCACAAATTTATAACTGACTTCTGATCATTGGTTACCAAAGGCCTCATAATCAACCTCATTTGTATTCTTTCTTTTTCTCAAGGAACTAAGTACATCTCAGCTCATTTCATTTATTTGAAATAAAGATTACGTCTCTCATTTGTTTTATGGCTTTCATTTTTGAGAGGAAAAAATGATGAGTGCATTATTTTCAGCAAAAAAAATGGAGATAGGAAGTCTCCATTAGCCACCATATTGTTGTTGTATTTCTCCTTTACTTTTTGGTTACTGGATTACAATTTGCTCTTATGGATATGAATGCTGTCATTCCCTTCTATAATGAGTTTTGTGCTGCTTTCTTGGTTCAGCTGACCTTGTCCTTCTTTTAGATCCTATCTAATAAAAGAGTGATATGCAAATTAACTGTCACTCTTTCACTCCCTCACTCCCTCACTCCATCACAAAGATGGCGGTGGCCACAGAGCTGGAGAGAGCAGGAGGCTTGGGATGCCCTGGCGATGGAGGAAGCCAAGCTTCCCGCCTGCCTTGGCTGGACCTGGGCTCTGCTCAAGGCTACAAAGTTTCAATTATAGAAGTTAAATAAATCCCAGATACCTGCTTTCAGCCCGCGGGCGTGGCCAGCCTGAAAACGGCCATCAGCCCCTCACCCAGGCTGTCCAGGCACCCCAGTGGGGACCCCCACCCTGAAGGGGGTGTGGCCAGCCTGAAAATGGCCATCAGCCCCTCACCCAGGCTGGCCAGGCACCCCATTGCAACCCCCCATCCTGATCTGAGACACCCTTCAGGGCAAACCAGGCGGCCCCCACCGTGCACCAGGCCTCTATTCTATATAGTAAAAGGGTAATATGCAAATTGGCCCTAACAGCAGAATGACTGGAAATGACTGGTCACTATGACATACACTGACCACCAGGGGGCAGACGCTCAATGCAGGAGATACCCTCTAGTGGTCAGTGTGCTCCCACAGGGGGAGCTCTGCTCAACCACAAGCCAGGCTGACAGCTGCCAGCACAGCGGTGGTGGTGGGAGTCTCTCCAGCCTCCTCAGCAGTGCTAAGGATGTCCGACTGCAACTTAGGCCTGCTCCCTGCTGGCAAGTGGACATCCCCTGAAGGCTCCCGGGCTGCCAGAGGGATGTCTGACTCCCAGCTTAGGCCCGATCCCCTGGGGAGCAGGCTTAAGCCAGCAGGTGAACATCCCCCGAGGAGTCTCAGACTGCAAGAGGGCACAGGCAGGGCTGAGGGACCCCCCTGGGTGCACAAATTTTTGTGCACTGGACCTCTAGTAGTGTAATAAAATGCTAAACTTAAAAATGAAAATAGAACTTCTAAAAAGAAAAGAATACTAACCTTTGTTTGCTTTATTTTTAAGATTTAAGAAGGATATTTTGAGTAATTAATGCATTGTAATCTAAAGGTCAGGCTCAAGCAATATTGAACCCTATTTTCATAGAGTGTCCCCCAAGTCTTGCTTGTGATCTTGTAAAATGCATATCATTCATTCATCAAATCTTTATTGACTATGCCAGCCATCATAATAGGTTTTAGCATTGAACAAGCAGACAGAATTCCCTGCCTCCTGTCTGAGTGGATACTCAGCAGATGAGGTCTACAATATATACCCATCTGAAATTATGTTTCCATAGCCCACAGTTTCCTAGGATAGCTCTTATTTTCCTTTCTCTCAGCCTTTTGGGGGAGAAGTACAATAATGCATAAATTTAAAATAGTGTCAAAAACATTTAGGGACCACGGCTGTTCCTAGAAGATATTGTAGTATTTAAAATCCAGCCAAGCTAATACCACTGTGGCTGATTTCATGGCATCATAACATCCTACGTATTTCTGTAAGAGAGAGAAAACATATTTTGCTGTGGTACCTTCAAGTCAGTTTGGGCTGAGGCAAGCATTCTCTTTTTTTTTTTATTGTCTTTAATAATCCAGTATCTACAAATCAAATGTTGTCACATCTAGCATTTAAGTGTTTTAGAGACTATTTCATACTGAGAAGGAAAATAAAAACATTATAGAGCATTTGTTACCTATGTTACCAAATTGAATTATTATAACCACCAGTGTGAATAGATTGTTTTTTACACTTGAGGGGACTTTGCCCCAAACCCACATAATTAGGGTCCTTATAGATTCCCTCAAGGACAAGACCAGAGATAAGAAGAACTAGCCTATGGAATCATGAGTGGAAGTGGGATCCTTTCTCTCCCCAAAGACCTAAAAGAGGGCAGCAAAGAATCCAAAGAAGGGAAGTATAGTGCTGCTTTCTTGGTTTAGCTGACCTTTCATTCTGGAATCCAACTTCAGGCTATGAGAAAACAGGACAGAAACAAAGAAAATGTGGTGGGTTTGGGGGAATTGTGGCCTTATCAAATTTATCAACTTGTGCCCATGACTCTGACATGAGTAGCACAGTCAGAAATAGGGCTGAGCTCTTGGCAGCAGGTTTGACAAGAATGGGGTGAGGGTAGAGAGCAAGGCAGTGCCCAGGAACAAGAACAAACCCATCAGGCTCCAGAGAACCAGAATGATGGAAGCCTTGAACACTCAGCACCCACACAACTGAGGACATTTCTGATGGGTCTCTCTGCCTGGTACTTCAGCCCCCAGATGTGAGATAGCAAAAGACTACTTTCAAACCCCACTTTTTGAGGGGTAAAATCTAACATCCGTAATTGTGTCTGGAACTAAAAAGAAGAGCCCTACGTAGACTTGTGATTGTTGATGACTAGTAGCAGTTGGCTGAGTGTGAGAAAGAACCTAGAAAGTCAAAATTCAAACCCAGGTCTGTCTCAATGTGATTCTTTGCATGAAACAAGGGCTACAAGGCTTAGCGTCCATCCAACCAAAGACGAATGAGAACGGATGCTGACTAGCCCTGGCAGATATTCCTTGCACTGCGCTAGAACTGGCCCAGTTCACCAAGCGAGCTCCAGAAATGGGAGCATAAGGGAAAATTCTAAAACAACTTGTGGCCCAGTGCACGGATTTGTGCACATTGCAAGGAAGCAGGGCCACACTACCTCCTCTCTGGTTCCAGGGTGCATCACCCGAGAACCACCACTGCCAAGTCACTGCAACTTGGCAGTAAACCAGATTCAGGGCTGACAGTGCCCCAGCAACAGTGTAACCCATGACCGAAGGTGGAATCGCACCGCCCTGTGAGGAATTGGGATCCCTCCTCTCTGGTTCCAGGGTGCGTCACCTGAGAACTGCCACTGCCAAGTCACCACAGCTCAGCAGCTCCTGCGTTGATCGTCTATCCCCTGGTGGTCAGTGCACATCATACGCCCTGGCCAGTCAGATGGGTCGGATGGTTGGACAGTCACTTAGCCTTTATATATATAGATTGCAAAGGACGTTGAAAGTTCAGACAGGGTTTTTAAGCCGTTCATGTCACTGTGACGGTATATTTTTGAGGTCAGGGGCCAATGAATGAAGGGAAAGGAGGAAAGAAAACTTCAGGAGGTCCCAGCCTGTGATTCTCAAGTCTTCAGGACTTATCTAACCTTCTCATTGTTTGTTTTTTGAACACTCCCCATGCCAACATAAACAAACCTCTTTCACTGTGGTGGAATAAATTTCTCAAATTAAAGTGCATTAAAATACATTTTACTGATAAGAGATTGAGATGTTTACAATAAACATATTTAGAAATGTACTATGCTATTGCAAAGCAAGAATGGAAGTCACTAATGTTAAAATTTAATGTCACAGTAGATAAACAATAATTTAAGCCAATTGGCTGAAATTTTCATACCCATATTTAAAAAAAATTTAAATAAAATACCCATCAGTAAGTAACTTTATGCACTCTCAGTCCAGAAAAACATTCTCTTGACTATATTTTATCTATATTCTATAGAATTTTATCTATCTTTGTCTATATTTACTAAAAACAAACAACTCCGGAACTGAAGGCTTTATTCTTGATATTCACAGTAAGTAACTCTCACACTTGCTAAAGGAAGTAAGAGATCTTGTATGAGAGGAAATTCATTTTGGTACGATTATGTTTGTTCATAATTCCTATGGCCCACTACTGGCTTTTCTGTTGACTTTCACATATATTTTATAACTTGCAACCAACCATAAGAGTCTTCTTATTCTAAGTGTTTTTCACCCTAGCATGTTGAAGAAGGATGTCCTTCAAGCAGTTCCTTGGTCTCACCTCTCTGAAGCTTAAGCGTGGTGCCAACTTCCATAACTGGCACATATCTGTTCAGTCCCATTTCCACCTCGCTTTATTCGATTCTAATTCAGCAGCCAGTCTCATCTGAAGAAGAGAGCATAGCAAGAGGAAGATGGCCAGATCAGTGTAACATTAGGAGACATTATTTGGTGTACTTGGCCATGTTAAGCAAAGAGGGGAAGGTCAGGCAAAAAGAAGTTGGGGAACAGCACATTCAATGATTAAACTTTTGCTGTTTACGTGAATTTTCATGTGTCACAATCTCGGTTACAAAACCCATAAATCTAAGTGAAGAAGACTACAGAGCACACTGCTGCCAATGTCATTTTGAATAGTTGAAAAGAAAAAACCAAATGGGAAATGTTAGCCATTAAACAGGATTATTCTCAGTCCATAAACATAAAATGAAGTGATTTTTAGTATGTAGACTAAGGAAGACTGAGAAGCCTGGATTCAATGCCATGTACGCTGGAATACTGTCCTTCCACTAGAATCCCCAGCCACTTCTGGCTTAGTATCAAAAGTGATCATTTGAATGGGCCACAGTGCTAATCTGTCAAAGAACTCATTTCCTGGATTTTCTGACTTTGTTGACGTGATCAGGTTCTCTTTAGAAACATCATGGTCAAACATTTGGTAACTGAGTTTGCACAACACACACCAAATATTCTCTCAAAAGCCTATTTGTTTACCTGTTTGTTCTTTTCATTCATTCCTTTAACAAATGCTTATTGTGCCAAACACTGTGCTTCGTGTGGGAGAAAGTTGAGAGCAAAAAACAGATTCTGTCTGTTGCAAATACATATGTCAGCTGAACCCATAATTCAGCAAACAGCAACGTATTTGTTTCATTTTGTTTTCTGTACATTGGGAACGCTGTCTCTCTCTGTGGTCTGAGTACAGGCTGTCGGTTACAAGTTTCACCCTTTTATTTGTTGGTTTCATGGCCTTGAGCCATAGCCTCCCTCAATTTCCTCATCCATATAACTTGGAAAAATAGCCCTAAACTCTCAGGAATTAACCAATTAGGGATTTCAAAGGATTTGAAAATCTTTCATGGTTTTGCTGTATTATTTTATTAGGAGTCTATTAACATGCTTCATCTTTTGTAGTTTTGTAAATTATAAGCAATAAGTGATCTGTCCTTTGTTACATTTACACTATTGATCTTTATTCTTGATTAAATTTACTGTTAAGTGAACCTCTTTTCACTGTTGGGATTTTCCTTTCTATTTCAAAGAATTCCTCAGCATAGGGAAGTGTCTTCCTTCACATGCCACTTTCAAAATGTAGTGTTTTTGTGGATTTTGAAGTTATTCTAAGTGTTTTACATTATTTCAGTACAGAGAAGAGCAAATTTGCTGAGTATAGAATGAGAGAGAGAGAGAGAGAGAGAGAGGGAGGGAGGAAGAAAAAGAGAGAGGGTCAGAGAGAGAGCAAGGAAACACATTCAAATGCTTCTAACAGATGAGAGGCCTAATAGCAGACAAATATAAAGAGACAGTTCAATATATGTGTATAGGTTGAAGATAATAAAACAGAACTGGTGAATAAAATATTATAATAAAATTCATGAAGTTAGAAACATATCTACTATCTGTGTATAGGAGCACAGAAATGCAATGTAAATAGTTTCCTAACTATAGTAAAATGGGAAATGATATGGCAGAGCTATTTTTAAAGTAGCACCTTGTTTGTAATAATGTTTTTTAATCCCTAACTTCTAATTAATGCAAGATAAACAACCCACCTAGCACATTCTATCATTACCAAATTACCTGTGCCTCATAAAAGAATCACTCTTTATTGCATTTTAAAATCATGAGTGTGTGAAAATTCCTTTCACTGACAGTATTTTCCTAAGTTAACTATAGTGCATATTTTTCTGTATATTCTGTAAGACTACCATTCATTTTCACGAGTTATGCCAAACTTTACTCTTTTATAACATCATGAAAAGGGTATGTTCCCCGCCCTTCAGATCAAAACACACTCCATTTTTATCCACGAATTTCATGGCTCTTCCATTTAACTCACAAATGCATTCATTCTGTTACACAGTGCGTCCTGGGAGTAATTCCAGGAACAGCGAGCCCCATCCCTGCCCTTTGTTTTTAAAACAACTCTATTTACTTATGAAACTCTCCCACGGGCACAAGTGGGGTGGCAGCCCCTGCACAGCATCATCTCTGTGCCTGCTGGGGAGCGCCTCGTGCAGTGTGACCTGGGCCTGTGTCGGGGTAAAATGCGGTGTCCTGGTGTGGCAGTGATCTGTGTGGTCAACAGGAGCTGGCCATTGAATGCTTCAGAAGCTGCAAGGCAGGCAGATCTCTCAGCTTCCCTCCCGGGGCTAAGTGGGCAATGCCTGTCCGGGGTGGTTGGAGTTCACCCACTGACAGGCAGCTTTCTGGGTTCCTGATTAAAATATCCCCTCCCCTAATATTTTGGTCCCTCCTATGACTTCTCATGTATCAGAGAGAAGGAGACAGAGAGCATTACATCAAAATTTGCTGTATTACAAGATGTGATCAGGTTTTTGAAGGAAAGAAATGGTGCTCTGATGGAGAATGACAGTGGAATCTACTTGATAGAGGGAGGCTACCCAAGCTGAGATGTGAATGGAGACGTCCCAGTCCTATGAAATGCAGAGGGGAATGTTCCCAACGTGAAAGAAAGAACAAATGTGAAGTCTTCTTATGAAATAAAACCTGTCCTGTCCAAAGAAGGAAAATGATGGTATCTAAAGGCCCTACATGGAGCATAGTTAAGGTGACTACAGGTTTACTTTTGATCTCTCAATGTCTATCGATAATCAAAAGGAACATGTGAGTCAACCAGAAGCAGTAAAGTGAAAAAGACAAAGGTAACTTACATTTCGGGGGAGGGGAGTGGGGGGGGGCGTTGGTAGGGGTGTACGATTGTCTGCCTTGAATTTGTAGAAGTAACAGCACAGGCCATCAGGAATTTGTTTATAGTGGACATCCAAAGACAGAATAAATCAGAGGGGCCCCAGGCAGAGGGATGAAAGCCAAAAGACATAGAGAAACTTAACCCCAAAACTCCAAATGAAGAAAGAGACTTGAGGTGCCTGGGAAGAGTCTGAGAGCAAAGTTCGGGTTCAGCCCCAAGAGCATTAATGAACGGCCCTCCAGATCAAGTCCTGGGACTTGTTTGTTGCAACCAGCTTAGATAAAAAGAGGACAAGCTGCCTTTGCGGAGCAAAATTAAAATATTTATTTGCCATCGAGCCAAAGCTTTGAAAGTTTGTCTGAGAGAGCTCTCCGTGCAATTTCATTATGATGTGCCTTGGTGCCCTTTCTTCATGCTTTTTGTGCTCAGGTTGCTTGAGCTTGTCGGAGGAGTGATTGTATAGTTGTTCCCAAATTTGGGAAATGTTTGGACAATAGTTTCCAAATAGTTTTTTTGGTTTGTTTCTCTTTTCTTCTTGAGAGACTCCAATTATACATATTGGAGGCTGTTTAAAATTGCCCCACAATTTAATGATGCTCTGTTCACTTTTTTTTTTTTTTGCCAGCCTCTTTTTGTTTTGTTGTTTGTTTGTTTGTTTGTTTTTTGCTCTGTGTTTCATTTTGGATAGTTTCTTTTCCTACATTTTCAAGTTCACTGATCTTTTCCTCTGCAGTGTCTCGTACACTACTACGCTCATCTAGTACCTGTTTCTCCTCAGATATTGTAGTTTTCATCATTATAACTTTGAGTGGACTCATTTTTATATCTTCTGGGTCTCTGCCTCAACTTATGCTCAATGCTCAAAAACATGCTCAAATTTGTCCTATAGTTTATTAAACATATAGAATGGAACATATAGAATACAGTTACAGCAATTGATTTAATGTTTTTATTAATAATTGTATCATCTGTGTTATTTTCAGATCTGTTTGGGATTTGTTTCTATTTTTCTGCTTCTTTTCATACTGGCAATTTGTCATTAAATGGCAGACATTGTGTATCTTATCTGTGCTGACTATTTCTGTATCCTCGTAAGTAACCTTGGTCTTTGTACTAGGACACAGTTGCATTACTTAGGAACAGTTCGGTCTTTTTAGGTCTTGCTTTCACTGGGACCAAGGCAGTCTTTAGTCCAGGGTTATGTGTGCCCACCACTCAGGCAAAACCCCTCACAGTGCCCTACTGGAACTCCGTAAACTTAAGGTGTTTTTCTCTCTGGTGGGTGGGAACACACTCTATTCCTGGCCTTGTGAGAACTTCAGGGGCTGTTCCCATGATTCTTTCAGGCAGTTCTTTCCCCAGATGAGGATAGTTTCCTCTTGAGCATGCCATGACCCTCAGCTGAAGACTTAAGGAGACCCCTCTTCAGTGTTTCTCTCTCTCTCTCTCTCTCTCTCTCTCTCTCTCTCTCTCTCTCTCTCTCTCTCTCTTCTCCCTGGTACTTTACAGAGGGTACTCCATCCACTTTGGCCTCTATGGGTTCTTAGTGTCATCTCTATTCAGGGAAACAGTTGCTCCTGGGGAATCATCTTCCTATGCGCCCGCTGGAGACACTGTCCTGGCAGTACTGGCGGCAAGTACACGGTTATCCTGCTTGTTTCCTATCTCTCAGGATCACGGTCCTGTGCTGGCTGATATCTAATGTCAGAAAACCCCTGTTCCTTATTTTTTACTGTCTCTTTTGTTGTTTCACTTAGGAGAGAAATCCAGTCCCTGAATCTTCCTCTTGGTCAGAAGAAAAATCAAAATAATCAATATCTATTTTTCTGAAGTTATAAAAGGTAAGTGCAAGGAGCAGATAGATGGAGCAGAGAACCATCAAAAAACAAATTGGATCAAATAATGACTGAATTAAACAAAATAACACAGAGGACAGCAGATAATATTTATCATTGGCTTTCAGGGCGCCAGCCTCGATTCTAAACACTTATATGAATCATCTCGTTCAATACTCTGAACAATCTTCTGAGGTAGGTAGTTTTCAAAATGCCCATTTTATAGATGTGAATACATCTATAAGAGAAATTAGTTAAATTGCCCAAGAAATTGTAGTTTACCAGATATGGGAATAGAACCCAGGTGATCTAATGTTAGAGTCTATATTCTAACACTATAGAAAAACCACAAAAGTTATTCAGAACAGAATAGTAGCAACTAGAACCTTAAGGAAAAAAAAGAAAATATGGAATTTTATTGGCTTTGTTAGATACTCATAATTATTCATATTTTCATAATTATTCGTCACACCCTTGTTTTTTCCAAGGCCAGTGCAATCTGGGGAGACAAGGCTATGCATCATCATGAAATCATATATGACTTACTGCCTCCACCCCTGCTGGCACACTTTCTCCACCTCTCTGAAGACTCATCCAGAAACCTTCCTCTTTGGTTCTAAAAGTGTCCTAACATTTTAGACAGTAGCCACAAGTTTCTTCTTTTCTGTGTATATTACGAGCTTTTTGTGTTCAATGCACCTATCAAAACCAATGCACTTCATTACATAAATACATAGAGAGATACACATCATGGGCCCACCAAGTTTATACAGTGTTTCACTTAAGAACATATTTTTTAAATGATCAAGTTTCACCCTGACAATTTTTTTCACAGTCTATCTCTGTCACTATTGAATCTGATGTATGGAAGTCGTATGACCTCAGTGCAATGGTGTCGGTGGACTTCATTTACCATTTCCTATCTTTTGAGCTTTAATATAAATTTGTAAAGGCCGTGGTATTAGATGGGATGTAAACTTGTGGTGGAATGCAGGGAGGTGACTTGTGTATGAATTTTGTGTTTGAGACCCTACATGTCCTGCAGTAGAGCTCTGAGCTGGCCTGGCCCTGTAGCTGCAGCCATGGCAGCCTCCGCCCAGGACAGGCACATCCGTCTCAATCATGTGCCTCCTGCACCGTGGCTACAGACCTTTCTCCAAGTCACCTCAGCCACTCTCCTCGGTCACGTGTCTTCCATCACCAGGGTTGCCATCGCTGTAGCAGACACTTTTCCTTAAAAGTCGCTGTACAACTTTGTAGCAACAAAAAATGTATTTGTCAGAATATTTACTGAGGAGGAGAAATAGAACCAAGATCCTATAATATGAGGGGTAAAAGCAAATGATATATAGTAGCTCCAGGTTCAAAGGTCTGTAACTCTATGGGAAATGCTCTCAGATTAGAAAGTGTGTCAGTCAGGATGGTCTAGGATACACTAGTTACTAACAAACCCCGCTCACTTCTCAGGAGTTACTCAGGCTGGCCAATAGCACAGGTTTATTTCTTACTTATATTCTATGTCTATCTGGCATCAGCTTTGGCTCTGCTCAGTGTTATCATCAGTCTGGGACCTCGTATAATAGAGCCACTATCTGGAACGTTGTCAGACTCGTTGCAGAAGAAGAAGAGAAAGGAGTGGCACCATGAGCTGGCTTTTGAGGCTTCTGCCCAGAGACAGTGTATGTCGCTTCCTCCCACATTACATTGTCCACACAAGAGACATGGCACTCAGCAAGGCAGGTGCTGGCCTCATGCAATCCTCCCAGGTCTCCTACTAGAAGAAACACAGCACCATGGCCAACCCTGATATTCATGGGCAAAGAAGTGCAATGCCCCAGGGGGGAAACATGAATATTTTGAGCAATAAAACAACTAGGGAATGGGGGCTTTCTTTCTCCATCACAACAGGTTCACATGTGACTTTAAGAACTTAGCCTTACATTCTCCAGTGGGAGCAGAGCTACACATTGTTATCTGAACACAGATAACAAATGCCAGCACATATGGAATGGGCATTGGAGTAACTAAGTCGTTGCTCCCTTTAAGAAGTAGGTTAGTGGGAAAGAGCTACAGACCCAAAGACCAAATGAAAATGACAGTGGGACCCTCAGGTCCCGTGTTAGCAATTATCACGTGGGTCTAAATTATTCAGATTGGCTTCCGCAGGGCAGTGCTTAACCTCCTCCTTCTCCTGTCCATGTAATGCAGTTGTGAAAAATTCAGAACATAGATGTCAGTCAACAGAGAGAATGAAAGTCATGTTCCTATCAGGGATTTGAACAAAATATTTCTTTTTTCAGTTTAAGGACCTCACAACCCTGGGGAAACAAGGTAAAATGGAGTTTAATTGTCTCATTTAAGAAACTGAGATTATTTTATTTACATAAAAATTTCTTAGATTAAAAAATATAATTGCTGGGACCATGGACAACACCTGTCAGAGGGGCTCTCTGAATTGGCAGCAAGTTGTGAAAGCTTCATTTCCCTCTTCTGAATGTGGGGCTGAAGGTCACTTTAGCTATAGAATTAGGAATAGCAAGCTGCATAGACAATAGCACAGTAGAACCTACAGGAAAAGATCACTTGGTGAAGAATCCTGGACAGTGGGAATAATTTTGTGAGTAGAACATGTAGCATGGAAGTGTTTTAATTGCCCCTCGTGGTCTCTGCAGACAACCATGCTGATGTATTAAACACTCCCTAGCAAAGAGCGTCAAGTTACCAGGGCAGAGCCTCAGGCTGGCCAACCATCAGTTCCAGGAAACATCACTTCCTGGGAAGCTTTCCCTGACCTGAGATGGGCCTCTACACTGAAGAGTCCACATTACTGTTGCTATACTTGAGTTCTTGTTATACATCTTTACAAGTAGTACGTTGGCACATGATGTATGCTGTGCAAAGCATTTTTTACAAGCATTATGCGCTGACAAGGAAATATCAGGAAGTCTCTCTTTCTAATTATATATGTAATAAAATTTGAAATTATGAATTTCATAATTATGAAAACTATGTAACCACATGTAAAGGGTGTACCCATTATATTAAGTTTATGAGCAGAAAGCCATGCTAAGTAAGAGAAGACTTCAACCACACAATCAAATGTCACCTTTTGAACACCTGAGTTTGACAAAGTTTGGTCATAGTATTCACAGTCATGGTTGTTAAGAGCTGAGGACAGCACCAAGGGCCATGCCCCAGCAGACAATTATTTTATGGATGTGAAGAAGAGATCAAAGGGAATGAGAAAACACCAAGCAGGAAATCAAAGGAAATAAAATCAGGAATTAGGAGTTCATCAAGAATCAAATGCAATAAAGTAAGAATTGAAAATAGGCCACTCTATCTGCTATATCTGAAGTCATTAGTGACTTTTTAAAGAGCAATTTGAGAGTTGTGAGCCAAGTTCAATTGCAATGTCTGGACAGTTCAGCCCCCACCCATTCACATCAGGTGTGCATGGGTGCCAGGTAGGGTGGTCACATTCTATGTACATCAGTCCTGGTCTTGTGGAATGCTACTCTAACTATGATTTTCTAGACCATGAACCAGGTTAATAAATGCATTTTACACACTGTAAAACCTCATGTGTGCATGCATCCACCCATACACACACACAAATCCTAGGACAAAATTTTCACTAAATAATACCAGTGCTTACTGTATGCCATATATGTTGAATTTTGTTTCTACTCTATTCTAGTTCATTAAAAACACAATGATCATGACCAACCAAAATGATTCCACAACCACAAACTGGGATGCTTGCTATTAATATTTGAGAAGCAGATGCCTGGAGTGAGGGAAGGAGGGCCAGCAGCACACACTGACCTTCCTTGGGCTTTCTGCTGAATTATGCAGGGATGTTACAGAGCTGGGGTGTGAAGGCGCCCATCCTCAAAGGAGGCTTGGCAGCACTGAGAACCCAGGGCAGTCACTCCCTGTTACTGGTACTTCAGGTCTTGGTGCGGGGAAGACAAGAGGAAGAGGAAGAGGGAAGTGGGTGGCTAGGTCAGTGGGAGAAGCTGGGCTCCACAGGGCATTCCAGGTCCCAGTGCTGCAGGAAAGAGAAAATGATAACCAGGGATCTCCAACCCCAAGATTCTATTCCTTGCAGGAGCCTTCCCTTTAATCTATAGACATTAACTGAAGCCATGGGACCCAGCCTTCTCTTGAGGGTGTAATTACCCAAGGATGGAGTGACTGTAGTGAAGGGGCAGATAGAGAGGCTGTGGAAACATGGAGGAGCAGGTAGGACATAATTTCTCTCCTTTCCTTACCCTTTCCTACCTTCAGTCTGCTCTTGCAAACATGCCACTGATTGTGTTGCTGTCTACTTTTCCTCAGTGCCACAGGCAAAAGTTGGCAAAATCCATGATTCTCCCAGGAACTGAAACACAAAGACCACACAGCTTCTCCACCCACTCTTTCGGGGTTAGGAGAATGCCTGCTTCCTGTGACTCCCTCCACACCCTTGGCCAAGCCCCACTGCATCTTAGGAGAAGGTGTGCAATGTACACGATGTGCATTTAGTGGATGCATACTAGGTATTCAAGGGGGTGTTTTTTCTCATTTCCCTAAAGCTACTTCTTGTGCTACCAGAGTTCAAAAAACTAATGCACATGGAGATAGAGTAGAGCTTCCCAGGAGATCACAACGCATGAGGTCTCTTTCCTCTCCCCTGCTAGGGCACACGCATGCACAGTGCACGCTCAGGCACTCCCTGGCACATGTCCACTTAGGGCTGCCCTGTTCCAAGTTCCATACTTTGCAGCTTCATTGTTCTCTTGGCTTCTTTTCTTCTCTCTTTGCTTCCAGCTGACCTGGCAGTGAACCCAGGGTTGAATCCTTTGGCCATTTTCTATTTAGTATTCTATCCTGGTCTCTCCTTGGTTACTCTGCTTCTGGTGGAGAAGTTCCCACTGAAAGAGAAGTGCAGTGAAACAGGGGCAGCAGAGAAAGGATGTTGACGAACAAAGACACATCACTTCACTGTCTTGTTCAGAACCAAACTGTTCTCCCCCCAACCTGTCCAAACGCAAGTAGAGATATTTTTTGTTCATGCCAAATACAAAATCCTTTGGCAGGACCACTGACCACAGAAGTCACAATTAAGTCAGCCAAATCTCTGCTCTTTAAGTCAGAAATAGGGCCCAGGATTTTTCAGTTTTTAATTTTTTTCTCAAAGTAAATATTTCAAAGAACATGTCAATAAGATTAGATGACTCCCAAATGGAGGTCAGATATGCTCTGATGTGCCATCCCTTGCATAGCTATAAGTAAAGGAATTTTAGAAAATAAAACCCTCCACACACTTTAAATTTGACATAAATATCTATTTCGTGGAGAAATTGTAATGCTAAGCACAGAATCTAACATAATAGGTAACATTAGTTGAGCATTTACATCACAATACAAGAGAAGCTATTAGCTCCATTTTCTAAGGAAGAAATGGAGAGATACAGAGGCTAATTTGTCCAGAAAATCAGGTAGTGAGTGGCAGGTCCAAGATGTAAACCTGGTTCATCTTGCCAATCTGCATGCTTATCTACAGAAATATATCCTCTCAGCATTTAACACCCAACTCTAAGGAGCTAAAAAAAGAGCCGCTGCTTACTATCGGTCCTATAATTATTGTCTTACAGTGTTGGCTTGTAAGCAAAATAGAATGAATTGAACAGTTGTATCAAAAACAACCAGGTACTATCTATCGGGAAGAAAGCAGATGAAAATGCAAAGGCAATCATCTAAATCAACTCTCCAAGCCATGGGATAAAACTAACTTCACTGGGAGGCTTAGAAAAATTGCTTTTTCCATTAACAAATGGAGGGGAAATGACAGAAATGGGCCAGACTGCCTTGTTTGGAGAAAACATCTCTTCTGATGGAACGCTGTCTGCACAAGTCCAAACCAGTTATTCCCACCGGGCGTCAGACACATCATCAGTTTATCATCGTAACCATCAATGAGTTTGTTGGGTGGCAAACGAAAACTCATTTGAGTTTTCTACGTGTAGGCAAGGATAAGGGATCTAATGGGAATGCACTGTCGGTATTTTATTTGTGGGCCGAGCAAAAGAATCTAGGGCAGTGGTTCTCAACCTTGGCTGCACATTAGAATCACCTGGGACTCTTTTTAAAATCCTGATTTCTGGGCCTTATCCTCCGGAAATTCTGTTTCTTTGTTACTAATGTTGCGGCCCCACCCCAGAACAAAGAAGCAGAATTTCCGGAGGATGAGACCCAGAAATCAGGATTTTAAAAAGATTCCCAGGTGATTCTAATGTGCAGCCAAGGTTGAGAACCACTGAACTAGGGGCTCTGTCTGTTATCCCTTTGGCTTTATCTTTTCTCTCACCTGAAAACTTTTATGTCAAATATATTATCAATTTCCAAACAGTTCTGATAACCAAGCAACATACGCGTGAAGGATTCAGTTTAAAAGAAATAGACACATAGCCTATTTCTTGGGGGAAAAAGGTGATTTTACTGGGATTAGACAGTCAGCAAACGATACGGTTGCTTAGAAACTTTCCTTTCTCACACACAAATGCAACATAAAAATGGCTTCAAACAAAGGGATCGAGAGTCGCTAAATAAAGAAATCTTCCCAATAATCAAATCCTATGCCAAAGATGACATATCCTTTAATATCTGTCCTCAGAGACAACCTTTTGTCTCATATCATGAATGCAAACTTGAAGCCACGCAGAGATAAAAGCACTTCCAACCACTTTGCTTTTGAATTCATAATACAAGTTTAAGGCATCTAGATTAGATTCAAGGCTCTTCTATACAGTTTTCCTTTTTGCCAGTGTTGTTAGGAAATATTCTGGTGGAAACTTTGGCCATTCTATATTCTGCTGCATTTTAATTAGAGATGTGACCAGTCAAAAGTCTATGGAATGTGGGATTAAACAGCACACCTGTCCTGTTCCCGACCTCGCAGGTGAGTGTCTTATGGGTGAGTGTGTTCAGAATTGGTTTCATTACACCTACAAATGGCCATGCTTACTTTGCGTCAGAGGTAAACATCTTACCTCTATTTTCAGATTGGTTGGAATACTGAGCAAGATCTAGAAAACCATTTAACTAGATGTGATCCCAGGTTTCTGAAATTTCCCAAGCTTTTAAAAACATTTTTATTGATTTTTGAGAGAAAGAACGGGAGAGGGAGAAGAAAGAGAAAAACATTGTTGTGAGAGAGAAACATGGGTTAGCTGCCTCCTGGACGCACCCTACCAGGGATCAATCCTGCAACCTGGGCATGTGCCCTGATGGGGAATCAAACCGGCAACCTTTTCGTGCACAGGATGGTGCCCAAGCAACTAAGCCACACCAGCCAGGGTGAAGTTTCCCAGCTTCAATCTCACTCTTCACCTCTGGCTCCCTTAGGCATTCTCACAGGGACAATATTCAGTGGAGAGCCAGAGCCTAGCACATCCTTTTTGCTCTTTATATGTTTGCTCAATAAATACAGGGATGAGTATATATTATATTTCATAGTAACTTTTATTTTTGCATTATAAATTTTAAAAACTACTTTTACTGTAAAAGAAATCCAATATTTAGAAAATCACCCAGAATAAAGTTATAGCTTAGTGAACTACCCACCACTCAGGTCCAAAATAGACCTTTAAGAACCCTTCCATGTGTCCCTCAAAAACCTCCTGCACCCTGACTTTTGTGCTAGTAACTTCTTGCAAATCTTTATGATTTATTCACCCAACTGTGATCTCTATATGTTATTCATTAGGCTTGCCTATTTAAAATAAATTAATTTATCTTTTAAGTCTCTTTTAGGTTATATTACTTTGCTCATCTCTTTATTTCCCTGTTAATTAAACTATTGAGAAAATCTGAGATACATATAAAGTCTCCCCTAACAGAATCTCCAGTTTTAAAATAAATTAATGAATACATGGGAACACTTCTCCTTAGTACACATCTCCCTTTCTCTAACCTTTCTCTTTTCCCCTCCTCACCTCTGGTGAGTAAACATTTAAATGATTTTTAATTCCAGATCAGTAGTACTTTAAAACAGAGTTGATCCTTCTTGGAAGTGTTTGTACAAAATGCAAAAAATAATTACTATTATTTATTAAATACTAACTCCTTTCAAATCAGATGGATTTACAAATTTTGGTTGTGAAATTTTAAACGAGCAGTGATAATTGGGCCTTAAACCTACAATTGTTTTCTTGTTTGTAAGAGCACCAAACTGGTGAATTTTATGATGACAGAACCTGTTTCCTTTCATTTGATGATTATGAATACCGGCAAGTAATTTTTAGAAGTTTTGATAATGCATTTTACGTGTGAATTGAAAATAGTGGTAAACTAATTGATTCCAATTATAGTTTTCTTTTGCTAAGCTAAACTAGGAAACTATATTATTCCATAATTTCTATTGACCTGCCCATGGAAAAAAGAACATACTCTTAAGATATGAAACACCTTTTTGTTGATATGAAATGTATAGCTTGTAATGTGGTCACACAGATTCAGGGCAGGTTGGAGTGATGTAAAGACAGATCTCAGAGACTGAAGAATGACCTGTTAAATATATATTTTCAAGTTAGGCACACTTTTCTTCTACAAATCTCTTGAGTAAGCCTTCTTACAAGAAACCTAACTGGATCAACAGGAATCTAGATAGTAAGGTGGGGTGACTGGGGACAGATGATATTGATATAGACTCCATAATCTTTAATTCACTAAAATGGAGGTTCATCATCATCACTATTATCATCACTATTTTAGCTAATAATTATTGAGCATATTCTAGGCACTTTACCTACATGTTTCATTTAATTCTCACTGTAGCCATATGTGGTAGGTATTTTCCTTATCCTAATTCTACAGATGAATACATGGTAAATATTGATTGTATTAAGAACTTTACACATATTAACTCACTTAACCCTTATTATAACCTGGTAGTTTTATTTTACGGATGATTTTTTTTTTTTTTTTTTTTTTTTTTTTTTTTTTTTTTACTGAAACGTAGAGAGACTGTCACGTGTCCAGTTTTACATTGTGTAACAGCCAGGCTTCCAACCCAGTTGGGTCTAAATGCCTCCAGAGAATGAGCCAGTAAGTCTCAAGGCCCCTGAATGAAACTCTGATATAGCCTTCAAAAAGCCTTGCCTTGGGGATTTTCCTATTAGTTAACAACACAACTTTAAGAGCACTGACTGCGAAGGACTAAGGAATATAGGGGGCTTTCAGTTATACTGTTCTTTGACTTCTGGTAAGTAGCCCCCATCAGAATGACATGGACGGTGAACACACACCTAATCAAGCAATTTTTAAAAGTCAGGCCCATGTTGGTTTACTAGAGAATGTGTTCTTTTCAGAGTTACATATTGTTCTAAAATGTCTTCTGTCATGTTGCAAATTTCAGCTTACTCTTGTCAAGTTTCCTGATTGCTGATTATCCCCGTGACCATCTCAAGGCATGTGTGTGCCACAGTTACTACACGGAAGCAGACATATCTAAGAATGCAATGTTAAGACAGAAACATGCAGAGAGGGTTACTGTTCTATGGGTGTATCTGTCAGTCGAAGCATTGAGAATGTCTGGAGAAGGTGCCAACTCTTGCCGAGAACAACTGGCCCAGGAATTATGACTTTATTTAGTTAAAAATCAGGAGAAAATATCCACAGTCAAACCAATCGAGACAACTGAGCTCATGAGAGTGGTTATGGAAACTCCACTAGGCAAGCTGGTGCTCTGTAATCAAATCTGTCATTCGTGTTTCTCTAATTTTGAACAAATCTTTGCTGGGTCATTAAGTTTAACTTTTGTTGAAATTAAAGTGATGATAAATTAAGGCTCTGTGATTGTCACAGCTTATTCTATATTTTATCAGGTACTTTATTTACAGAGACTTGGCCTTGTGCTGAGGGATGCCCTGTGGAGGTTAAAGGGCTAGACTCAGGTCCCAGCAGGTCATGGTTATCCAGTTATCCGTGTGACTGACTGTGGGCCATCCATTAACCCCTTTGCACCTGGGTCTCTTCATATGCAAAATAAGAGATTGGACCAGCTGATCTCAGAGCCTCCTTTAGTCTAATTGAATGGACCTTGGTCTTCCAAAGCACAAGACCCATGGCATTTTACCGGATGTTTTCCCCACAGTCCATGTAGTAGTAGTAAATAATTTTCTTTTCTTTCTCTGTTACACTCTTGTACTCAAGAAGCCCTGGAAGCGTCTATTCACCTGGGCATATGGCTATTACTAAACGTCCCCTTTGACACAGTGATAAATGGAAACAGCACAACCATTACTCTCCCCTGTACAAAGGTTAGACAAGAGTAGACACAGGCAGAAAGTTCTTAAACTACATACTAAGTAAAACTTAATTTTATCTCCCAATTGAGGTGATCTCGGCCTAGATTCTCAGGCAGGACGGACTCCCAGCCCTCGGCAATTGTGGCTTTCACCCATCTTTCAGAAATTGTTCATTTTCATGGGGCTGGATTCCCTCCTTTCCTGAAGGTGTCATCAAATGCCATAACGTACACGTATCATATTTGCCAAGGATCCCTTAGCAACAGAACCCTATGTTCTGCCAACTTTCCTTTTATGCTGACAACCTAGATTTCACAGAAAGTGTGTTTTCTAGAAGGTTTTGCAGATCGGGAAGAGTGACGAAGGAATGCCTCATCACCAACGCAGATGGACACTGGCACTGGCTGCCCTGGGATTTCTGGGCATATTCTAGATGCTATTACAATGGTATGCCACTCAAAAACAACTTATTTTTGATCACCGGCTATTAATCAACTGCAGACTGACGTCACTTATCTCATAAAGCTGATGACAAAGTGCTGTATTTGTGAAGAAATGTCAACTTGACTCCAGCCACACACATTAAAAGCCAGCACAAAACTAATATATCACCAAGGGGGCACTCGTGCATTCGCGATGTTTACTCACCTTGTGCAAAATAGAAGCCACATTATCTTACAGGGGAAATATTCATTGTAAGAACTAGATTTGTCCTGGTGGGGTGGGGGTGGGGGGGGAGGAGGTGAAGGATAAAGTACAGTATCTAACACGTTTTTTATCTTAGTTCTTCCACTTACCTTTACTGGCGCTGTATGGGGATAGGAGGTGACTATTGTAGGAAACATTACAAAGTAAGAAAGTATTACTACCTATGGTTGAATGTAATAAGTGTTCCCCTTTAAATGGCAGGCCCTTATGAAATGATTTAATATATATGATTTTAAAAGTGTAATTATGGCAATAACAAAGAACATAATAGATAGAATACTGTTCTTCCTTCTATGAAAGTCGCTGTTTTTCACTCATTATCCTACCTACTAATCTTACAGATACTATATATAGTTAATTAATTTTTCCTCATGTTTCTTCATGAGATTATTAGGGGATGATGAGAAAAAAAAGATGATATTGTTCTTTTTTATCATACAAGTCATACCTAAATGTGGGTTCAAATTAACCATAGAAGAATTGTTCTAAAATTATACACCAATTTTTCAGAATTCCTCACATCTGCCATTGCAATAAATGAACAGAGGTTTCCACAGGTAACTTTCCAGACCAATTAAAAACTTCCCCACACTTCTCTTTCGTGGTACATAGGACGAACTGATTAAATGACTTACTTTACACCCAGGTGATCTGACATTGAAATTAATTAACCGATGGCACTTCCACAGCCAGTTGATGGGCAAGCTGAAGCTGGACTTCTTTTTCTCTTCCGATGCATGCACTAAAGACAGGCCATTTCTCCAGTGTTTCCTGGTACCTATTTGTTTTGATACTCATTCATTCGACATATACTTATGGGGCATGTGCCATGTGCCAAACTTTAGGCTGAGGCAGGAATGTAGTGAAGAGGCAAGCTCCCGGATCATTCTACTGGGTGCAGGGCAGGATGTCGCCACTCCAAACAGCCCATGAGTGAATGAGTACATGAGGTAAATTCAGAGTGGCAAGGGCTAGGAGAAGACAAACAGCATAACATGACTGTTGCAACTTTCCCCTTGCAAAGCGTGTCACGGCTTGTATTGTTTATGAGCTCTGAGAAAGAGTTTCACCAAATGGCTTTCTGTTCCTCCACACGCTCCTGGGTGCCAGTGGAATTCTCTACATGGTTGCATTGGATCCGTCCTAGAACACGAAGAACCCCACTCACGTAAGTTGATTTTGTGAGCACTGTAGCTTTTTACCTCTCCTCTTCTTTTGAAAAAGATAAACACAAAAGTTTTCTCTCAATACATCTTACAAGGAAGGCATTGTGAAAAGTGACATGATGCACATATGGAATCTGCAAATGACGAGGACTGACTATGACACTAAAGCCATACACTCTAATAGACAAAGGTCGTAGAAACCTGGGAATGGCCATGACAGAGTTGAAAGAGTTTGTTTTATTTTTTAAAATGGACCAGAAAGTGTTGAGGTTGATAGAATCACACTGGATATTCCCAGTTATCAATTAATCTCAGTTTGTTGGCGAAGAAAGCAAATTGGAACAGTGAAAAAAGAAGTGATTTCAGCAAGATTTACCTGATTTTAGTAGAAAATTCCCTTGTAAATGGCAAAGGACACAAAAGTTTTTTTGATTATTTCAGCCATTATTCTTGAGTTATTAATTAAATGCCTATAGTGTTCATCATCATTTAGGACGTGTTATGAGAGATAATAGAGAAGGAAAAGATAGAATATTTATTTAGTTTACAATATAGTATATAGGGTCTATATACCATATCAGGAGGTTTGGGGTTCATGTACTTCCCAAAAATTGGCTCCGAGACCTGGTGAGTTGGAGTTACAGGTTCTCAGAGGTAGGGGCAGCATTAACTCTGGAGGCAGCGAAGAGAAGGGCTGGTCCTCAAGCCCCAGAAGTCTCCTCCCTTTTCTGTTCACAACGTGCAGGTGGGCAGTTTGTACCCATATGGAAATGGAGAGTAAGGTGTGAACCTTACCAGGCTCCAGACTTCAGAGAATCTCACCTGAGCTTAGAATATAACAATTGGAGAGGCTCAAACTGCCAACTCAGGCTATCTACTGCTGGTCTAGGATGTGCCTCTGAAGATGGATGCAGAGAAAATTTGATAGAGCTGGTACACTGGCCAACTCTAACATGATAACATTTTGGGTGGTAAAATGGTGATACTCTAATTCTGTCATTAGTGGGGTATTTTTCATTCATAAATCAGAAAACTTTTATAGAATGAAACTTTCATCAAATCTGATGACTGGGTTCATTTAGAAAAGGCAAAATAAATGCTTGAGTTTTCCCATTTGAGTTAGTTGTTTCTCTCGCATCTTCTAAACAGACAAAGCCAGTGAGATTTTTTAAAATTTAATATCATTATGAACCAATGGATTTAAATATTTTGGATGCATTTTGATACAGTTATTACTATTGATGTTCAGAGTGTCCATTGGCCAGTGTGGAATATTTCAAGTAGACTCCTGAGTCTTTCTGCATTTCCCCAGTAATCTTTGTCATGATAGTTACCATGCTGTGAGGAGGCCTAAACTAACCCATTTAATGACTCTATGTGGAGAAGTCCCAAGACTTACATCAAGAGATGCCCAGCTGCCCCAGAAACTCCATTTTCTGCTCCAGCTTCAAATAGCATCTGACTATAAGCCTGAGAGACCCTCAGCTCACATTGTCCAACTGAGTCCTTCAGCTGATTCACAGAATTTCTGAACCACCGAAACTGAAAGATATGAAATGATTACTGTTATTTGAAGTAACATAGTTGTCTGACAGTTTTTATAAACTAACAAATAACCAAAACAGAATGTATTAAATATGTGTGTGCACACACATATGTAAACATGGAAAATTAAGTCACTATCTATGGGAAAGTCTATCTATAATTGGAAATAGAGAAAAAGGGATAAGGTCAAGAGGCTTAGAGCTAAGCTTCTTTGTCTATACTATATTTTGTAGATGTAATTTTGGAAATATGTAAATGTTTTATATAATTATACATAATTTTAAAAATCAGTACCTAAAAACTAAAATGAAATGGGATAAGTTAACCTAACTGTGGATTATTATGGTGGCTTAATCACACAGGAGATTTACTTCAAGTGATATACAGCATAATAATTTCACTCTGCCTTCTCAGTGGCATATAGTGCAAGGACAAAAAGAATTTTAAAAAACCCACAAAATAAAACATAAAAACCTTAAGTTATTTCCAGAATCATATTATTAGTAATAATATTGCTATCATTGTCTAAAAGAATTATTATACAATGTCAATATATAATAAAGTAAATAAGTAATTATGTTTCCTTCAGAAATCAATATTGATATTATAAAAAAGTCTAAAAAGAAGTTGTCTTGTTGCTTGAAATCCAAAAACCCACCTGCTAGGTCAAATGAACCAGTTCTGTTTCCTGAGTTGCAAACCCTCCCATCACATTCCAAGAATGGTAGGCAGAGGAGTGGGGATATACTTTAACTCCTGCTGGGGAGACAACAATTCTGTTCTCTTGCTACTTCTCTAATATTTGACAGTGACAGCATCAGGAGAGAATGGGAGTATGTGTGTGTGTGGATGGGGGGTGGTGGGGAGGACAGGAGGGACATGGAGAAAGGGAAAGCAGGGAGGAGGGAGGGAAGGAGAGAAGCAAGGAGGAAAAGATAGGGAAAAGAAGGGGAGAGAGGGAAGGAGGGAAGTAAGGAGAAAAGGAAGAAAGAGTGGAAGGGAAGGAGGAAAGGAAAAGGAACACATAAGAAAAAAATAAAAATAAGTAAATAAGCAAGTTACTTTTGGATTCAGTATCAATGTAAGCCACTTTAATGGCACCAAGGATTGCACACCCCTACTCAATGTACAGTTCTGTTCAAATCTGAGAATTTCAAACAATAAGAAACATAGCACCTTCTAGAGAGCTTGAATCAATTGTATCCTCATCCCAGATGTTTAAGGTAAAGTTTAGCACCCACTTCCTATTCCTTCCCAAAAGTTAACTGTAAGGCTATGACAGTATCTCAAAAACTGACCACAGGGGTTGGAGATGATTCCAGTTACACTCTAATGATAGTGCTTCCACTGGCTATGGGGAATGGGTTACGTGCCTAGGCAATCTCTTTTTATTTCGCTCTTCATTTTAAATAAAGCTTGGCATAGTCTACTGTCTTTGAAGGGAAAACAAGCCTTACAAGATTGAAATAATGATTTGCTTGTGTTTACAATACCTTTGCTCCACAGAGTTGAATTTCATACAAGCTTTGTGCAATGGGCTCCCTGTATTCCTGCGGCCAGGATCCCAGGGCTCTCTTCTTGAGTGACAACTGATCCCTGGTGTGGGCTCACGTAAGAAATTCAGTTGTTAGGCACATCACTGCTCAGTAGTCAGAGTGGAGAAACCAATGTTTTTCACCATCTACCTACACAAGATTGTACGGGCAGAGAGCAGAGTTGCCAAACCACAACATGACATCCATGTTTTTATTTTTTTTCATGGCTTTTATTTCAAGGAGTCAGAATTTATTGGGCACATCTATGGGCCCAGCATGAAAGAATTGCAACAACAAACAGGCACAGATCTGGGATAAATATTTTGATCAAGGAGAGACTTTCATTCACTTTCTTTCGCAATGTCCAGCAGGTTGTTTTTTTATTACTCATCCTGAACCATTGGGGATTGTTTTCTAAGTTCCTGTTCTAGTTACCTAGAACTAGCTGAAATCTGCTTCTACCTTAAAAAAAAAAAAAGGGGGGGGGGGAGATTCAGGACAGCAATTAAAGGCACACTGAAGGCTGTACAGATCGTCCAGGGGTGGAAGAAATGTGATCTCGCTAGCATTCCTGAATTCCTGCCTGACCTCTATATTCTGTTAAACTGACCTGAGGCCAGTTCTGCCAGGATATCACTTGAGAACTTTTCTCGTCTATTCCTGTAAATACTTCAGAGGTAAGGACTTCTATTATAATACCCTTTCTTAATGAAAGAGTAGTTTAAGCAATCTTGGGCAAAACCATGCCTCTTCATATTCTACTTTTGAAATGATGCATGTACTTATTCCAACCCATTTCCTGGACTAAGGTGATGAAGATCTTTGTTTCCTTTGAGTAAATACGTTTTCTTTCCATCACTACACAAACACTCATTAATATTTACAATATGCTGGAGCACCCTTTCTGAGCCACACTTTCGTTTTCTTTAACCTTTCATTCTCCCCATGAAATAGATGTTAAAGATTATTTCTCTTCCAAATGAACACCTGTAACATATCTCCAAGCATCTTGTACGATTTGGAAAGAGAAAGTAGTATAATAATTAGCATTGCAAAAATTTCCATTCTTGTTCCTGTTTATTAAGCAAATGTTCTTGGAAAGGCCCTTAAATTGTAATTTGTGATGCATATAGATACATATTCTTGGAATTTTACTCAGACTTTTCTGCATAATTTACAATGCCTTCAGACACTTACATTTGCATTTAGCTACTCTTCTGAAGATTAATAGAACTAGCAAAATTAATTAAATTATGAAAAATTTAAATATAGAATTTTGAACATACTTGCCCATTATTTTCCTTTACATTTTTCTCAGCAATCATTTGGCCTGAAGCCTCAAGATTTGAGGAAAGGGAGAAAAAATCTGAATTACAAAATAGTTTGTATCTTGGTTTTTATCCCTTCCCACCTTGTCCCTTCAGCATGTAGACTGAATTCTGTCCCCACCCCCCCACTCCCACCCTCCTTGGTTTATCGATAGTGGTCAGGATGGCTCTTAAAGGGCAGCACTTGTAGGGATACTAGGAGTTAAGACTGACAGGTTTGGGCTGGGCCCTCTGCTGCAAGGAGGAACAAGGAAACTGCTTCCCAAGTATGTCACCAATCCCAGTGTAACTAGCCTTCAGGGAAGCAATGAACTCTCCAGTCTTGAGAGATGAGAACAAACTTGTTTGCTGATCAACTGAAACTTAGCACGATGTATCTTCTTTTTTCAGTCTGTGGTGAAACCTTTCTTAATAAGTAAAAATTTGTGACTATCAGTTAATCTCCATTTGATAATGAATAATTGTACAATTATTCTTCTGAACTTCACATTTGATAGTGTAACACACAGAGCAGTGTTTCCCTAAGTGAGATCCCTAGAACAACCACCTCAGCACAGCCTGGAGAGATATTTCAGAATTCCACCAAAGAAACAATAAATCAGAATTGTATAGGATAAAAATGGTAAATGCATTTTAACAAATTTGCGATAATTCTGATACATACTGAAAAAGTGACTAATTTTAACCTTAGCATAAGGAACTATGTGTAGTATAGTATAAGGAAGCCATGATGTAAGTGTTATCATTGTAACTGGCTAATTTATTAATGTTAATAATAGAGAAAGGGTAAAGGGGAGGCCAGACATCATAAGGATGGTCATCTGGGAAGCTTCACCAGGAAGCTACAGCTTCAAGCTCCCCAGGAAAACACCAGTCCATCCCCCGTAGATCACTGAGGGAAGGGATAGAACAAAGGGGAGATGGAAGCATGGGCAGTGACAAAGGGAAGGTGCTTGCCTCTCAGTCTAGCCTGGGGAAAAGATCATTGCCTAGGAGGGTGGAGCCATTATAAACATCTATAGTCTTGGAAGATTAAAATCCCCAGACAAAGAGTTCCCTTCTTCTTTCTCTCTCTCTCTATTTTGTTTTTTTTTTGTTTGTTTGTTTATTCTGTTGATTTCAGAGAGGAAGGGAGAGGGGAGAGAGAGAGTCAGAAACATCAATAATGAGAGAGAATCAGTGATTGGCTGCTCCTGCATGCCCCCCAGGCATGAGTGGCAACAGGGGAAGGGGGTGGAAGGATCAAACCCTGACCTCTTGGTTCATAGGGCAACACTAAACCACTGAGCAACACCATTTGGGCTCTTCTTGCTCTCTTGTTCCGTGGCTTGCACCAGCCTGTGTGCTTGCCTCCATAGCCACATGGCCTACTGCAGCTGGGAACACAGCTAAGCTAGCCAGATGCTGAACTGGACTATACTTTAAAGTGGGTCAGAAATTCTGGGCAGTGGCCTTAATTCTGACCCTGCTGAAGGTAAGATTGGACTTCTTCTATGGCCAGATGGACAGATTTGAGACCTTGAAGGGGACCCGCCTTAATTGTACATTATCAATAAAGCTTCCCATGAAACCCCATCCTTCTGGGGGGGGTGGCGGGGGCCTCAGAATATTGTTTTCCTCACAGCACTCCAAAAACTCCACTTCGACCAGTAACATAAGGACTAGGAGACTATATTTGAACTGTAGTGATTTCCAGTATGGAACATAAATACTGTGTTTTAGAACTCATTCTTGATGCCTGATAACAAATAGCATAGTGATGGTATAATGCTTTTCTGTTTTAAAACCAAAGTGGAAATATCACAGCATATTGACTGGCACATTAGAAGTTTTCTGTCACATGGTGGTGGTCACTATATGCTCATTAATATATATTCTCTTGGACTCTCAATTCTCTTCTCAACTAAATAAAAAAAATCTATGTGATAAAGAAGAAAGACATGAATGGCTCCCTCTTTGTTCAGGAAAAATGCATTCTCTAGCATGGAAGGGTAAGTGCACTGGTACATGATACAAAGGCAGCTTACTATCAACAGCACAAATTTGGAAATGCGGAGGCAGGGTTGGCAAAAGGCTCTCTCCAATTTTTCACAATCCACTTTTAGCTGAACCTCTTGAACCTGGCTTTTGAATGACCCTATTAATATCAATAGCACTCACATCACCAGGTTCAACACAATTTTTTTATTTTTTTAGTTACTTGTTCAAAGGAGCATTTAACCTTGTTGACCACAACTTCCTCCTTTAAACATTATCTTCTCTTTGCTCTCCGTGGCTCTGCATTCTTCTGCTTTTCCTTCACTTCTCTATTGCTCCTTTTTAATCTTCTGTCCAAATTCTAAGTGTTAAATTTGATTAATCCTAAACTATTTTATCTGCTCTCTATTGCCTTTCCCTACTTAACATCAACAATTGATGGGGTTCAAACTTCCATGTAGACACAGATGGCTTCTTTTTTTTTTTTAATTTATCTTTACAGTTGAAAGTATTATAAATGTCCTCTTTTTTATACCCTGCTCATGCCCCCTCCCCAGACCTTCACCACACTCTAACATAGAGATTCAAACTTGTGTTTTCCACTCAAAATCTGCACTTTGCTGTCTCAAAAGCATGCCAAAATGAATAAAGTTTTACTTTCTTTTCACCTCAATCCTAACTTGATACCTGTCTACTGTTTCCAATTGTGAGTGGCCTCTCCATCTTTCCATTAGCCCATCCTCATTTTTCCCCTAGCGTTTCATATCTAATCATCACATTCTGACCTTTTTCCTCCTAAACCTCATCAGCATTTTTCTGTGCATCTCCAGCTCCACCACTATGTTGTTCAAGCTACAATCACCTCTCATGTGACTAATGCCATGGTGTCTTCAGTAGTCCTCCCTGTTCCTTTCTCTGTTGTATTTTCTTTAGAAAAAGGCTAATTTGATTGTGTGATCACCCTTTAAAGCCACTGAATGTCTAAGTTCAAATCCACTCTGGACCTGGTTGACTGAGCCCTGCTCCTTCCCAGTCACACTCTCTTTCACTAGAGTCCAATTCCTCAGGACAACCTGTTCCCTCCTGTGTAGGAGCATGCAGACATATTGTTCCCTCTGACCAGAGCCATCTTCTCTTCCTTTCATTGACCCATTAACTCTTGATACTTCTTTAGATCTCAGATCAGATATTATTTCCTCAGTGCAGCCTTCGCTAACCACTAAGTAAAGCCTGGTTCCCCAGAACATTCTACTCTTACCTTTACCATATCTTTCCAGAACATACCTTTCCAGAACGCTGAGGAACTACATGTTCTTCCTTCTTATCGCAGTTTGCACATTTGTATTTATTGTGTAATTATTTGATTAATGTCTGTCTTTCTGAAGAGACTGAGAGCTCCATGGACAAGGACCAAGGCTGTTTTGCTCCTGGTCAGGATTAAGGCAACCAACCCTACACCTACTGGTTCTGAGCTAAGACTCAAGGAATGGAAGACAAAGACAGGAAGGCACAGCACTGAGTAAAACCTTGTTATCAACAGAACTGCTATTGAGCCTACTGTGCATGTCCCTCCACTCCAACTCATAGGGCTGCCAGGATCTTCTCCTTTCACTGAAAAAGGTGATGACAACAGCCATGAAAAAGGTGATGACTAGGAAGATTGAAGACACAGGTGTGAAATCTGGCTTCGAGCAACAAGGAGGCAGGGTGTGGGTGGATTTACATCATCATCATCATCATCATCACCATCATCATCATGTCTAGGAACGTCACATCTGTCCCTGAATAAGATTTATCCTTAATTTTTCTTTTTATATTTTGCTTGTTTCATTTTGATATCAAGAATGTTTAGGAGAATTGTTTCTCTCTTTATTTTCAAAAAGAGTTTGTAATGTTTGAAACTGTGTTTGAAATGTAAACTGGAAAATCAGTAAGAATTTGCCTGTAAAACTACACTGGCCTGTTATTCTTCCTGGGGCAGATTTTAAAATATTCATCCAGTTTGTTTAATCACAAAATTTTTCAGGCTTTCTAATTCAAATGAAGATAATCTCAGATTGTTTAAAGCCAGCTCTGTTATATCTCTAGAAGTTTGTTCATATTTTTTATATTTTTATATTTATTATATATTTTTTATATTATTAAAAGAAATCTTTTTAATCTATGCCTATGCTCCACTTGCAGCCTTATTAACTATTTATCCTCCTACCCTGCTTTACTTGATCAATATTGTCAGAGGTTTATTTTGCCATCTTTTCCAAGTACCAACTTTTGACATTATTGACTTTCCCTGTTTCATCTTTGTCTGCTATTTCATTTATTTCTACTCTTACCTTTACCATATCTTTTATATATATACTATTAGCCCTGCACACAAATCCATGTGCCAGTAGATCGCTGCCACCCTCCTGTAGCTCCCCCTGCCCCTACCCCCCCCCCCCCCATAGCATGCTGCCCTGCCCCCTCCTGTAGCTCTCCACAGCCTGCTTGTACCTCTTTGGCCCACCCTCTTGCTGATCTGTGATCTGGTCGTGACCTGCTTGGTCCTTATGCCTCAGGGCATAATGGCTAATTAGCATATTCCTCTCTTATTATCTAGGATTTTTTCTTTTATTGATTGTTGAGAGAGAGAGAGAGAGAGAGAGAGAGAGAGAGAGAGAGAGAGGAAAGAAGAGGGAGAGAGAGAAACATTGATGTGAGAGGGAAACATCAATAGGCTGCCTCCTGCATGCCCCCTACCAGGTATCGAGCCCAAAACCTGTGCATGTGCCCTGATCAGGAAACAAAGGCAACCCTTCAGTGCATGGGATGAGCCACACTGTCCAGGGCTCATCTCTTCCTTTTTGCTTCTAGGCTTCTATTGTTTTGCTTTTCCTAACTTCTTAAATAGAAATCTTAGGTAATTAATATCTTTCTCTCTTTTTTTTGGCCATAAAAATTTCTAAATTTTCCTATTAAGCTTACTTGAACTGTTCCTCATATACTTTGATATGTGGTATATCCATTATTGCTTAGTTTTTTATTTGCATTTTATTTTTCTTTAATTGACATTTGAAATATGAATGAACAGTTTTAAAATTGTTCTCAATATATGCAGTCTTTAAAAGTTATTTTCCTCTTTTTTATCTACAACTTGATTGCATTATTAGCAGAGAATGTGGCCAAATTTATTTTAATTCTTTGAAATTCATTTAGACTTATTTTGTAGCATAGCGCATGATATTTATGTAAGTGTTCCTTGTAGTAAGGAAAATAATAGCGTTTTCAAATTGTTTAGCAGAGTTTTCATTATATGCCCATTAAATTCAGTTTGTTAATTGTGTGGTTACAATCTTTTCATCTGTACTAAATATTTTCTGTCTGACCTATTAATCTCTAACCAAGTTATGTGAATATGCACAAATCTGATAATGAATTTGCCTATCTCTCCTTATATTTATACTAATTTTTATTTTTATATTTTCTGGCTATTTTATTACATCCATAAATATTTAGAAATTGTATCCCCTCCTGGGCAATTTAAACGTAAATCAAGATTTAATGACCCTCTTTATCTATAATAATGGTTTTTGCCTTTTAGCCCTTTCCCCCCTGATATTAATATTACTATGTCAGATTTATTTTATTATTTGCCTGGCACACATTTTTTAAACTAATTACCTGAACGTTTCTATGTTCTTATGCTTTTTGGCATATCTCTTGCAAACGGCATATAATTTGAATTTTTTAAAGCCATCAGGAAATTTCTCATACCTAGAAGATGTATTCCTTGCGATTATTAATATATTTGGATTCATTTCCACCACCTCGTTTTGTGCTTTCTACTTGACCTTCTGTTTTATGTATCACGTGGGGATTTTTTCTTGTTTCTTTTATTTTATAGATTGACATATATGACACATACACATATATGGGCGGACACAAGTAGGCTTACAGTTGTTTTTATGTACAAGAACAGACTGTGCTTTGTGTAGTCACAACTGTAAGCCTCCTTTTCCACATGCTTCCCGGTCACTTGTTCGCACTTTCCTCTGGGACAATTTTTATTCTGTCTGAAGTCGCTCCTTCAGAAGTACTTTTAGGAAAGATCGGGAGTGGCAAATTCAGTTTTTGTTTTCAAAAAAAGTATTATTTCGTTCTTGATCTTGAGAGGTCATTTTGTCATGTACAGAAATCTAGATTTACATTTATTTTTCTCTTTCCTTTAAAGATATCATGTGATTGTCTTATTTAAATCAGTTCTGAAAATGTCTCAGCTTGTAACTCCTCTTGTTTCCTCCCCCCCTCCCCCTCATATTCTTTCTATTTTCTTGGTCATTTCATATTCCATGTCTGATCCTGAGAGTCAAGAAGTCTTTGAGAATTAAAGTAGGTCACTTGTGCCTTCTGCTTATTCTCCCCGATGGAAACATGTTTCCTTATGGTGTGGTAATTTATTTTTGTTGTGAGCTAATATTTGGCCAAATGTAATATGTGGAAATTCCTAGAGTCCAGAATGGAGGCTAATTTTCTCCACAGGGGATTTGCTTTAAAATATGCTGGATGCCACTTGCCTGGAAATTTTTCATATGATGCCTCAGCCTGAGGGTTCCTGAGCGTGAGGTAGTGTGCAGTTGAACCCAGATCCACATGAGACCAAGCTTGCAACGGCTTATTCTCAGATGAGATTATTTTTCCTTTTGGAGGTGTCCTTCCTTTTCTCTTACAGGCAGGTTTTTTTCACTCATCATTTCTCTAAGGTTGCAGTTCCTTCTGTTGTCCTGGCTTTGTGTAAGAGGCTCGAATTCACCTCTGGGACTTTGCAAACATACTCAAAGCCCAGGCTCTCATTCCCCCAAGTGGCGCCATTAATCTCCAGAATTAGGTGGCCAGCATTGGTGTTTGTCCTCAAACTGTGGCATATTGGCTTCTGTAATTGTCTTCGCTGAGCTCTGGGTTCACTTCATTTATGTTTTTTATTTCTAGCCCTTAAAGAGTTCTGGGGTGTATATGTGCATGTGCATGTGCATGTGCATGTGCTTGAATGTGTTTGCATGTGTGCATGTGTGTGTCTGTGGTGAGCAACAGGTACTTTTACGTAACATTTATTATAAGCACATTAAAAAAACCTGCTACTCCTGGTCCATCAGCAGATCTTTTTGCAAAAACTCAGCTTTCTTGTAAAATTGGATTCTCTATAGTTTCTAGTTGATCTTCTCTGGAATGACTGAAGCTGAGTTAATGCTGAATATGATAGAATGTGCTTATGTTTAACACAGAGATTGGGTTCAGATAATTCTTAAAACTTCTGTTTGCTTTAATTTCCTCTCTCTTTCACGTCAGTGAAGGGAGTTGGGGGAGTTACAGCACTCTGTAATTACTGATGTATCCAAGGACGCTCTTGCTTTATGTTATTTCATTATTTTCCTTCTCATTGTTCATTACAGACACAGTCCTTTCCATACCAAGGCACCAACTCTAATTGTGTTCATTGAATGTCCTTGGATATAAGTGTATTTTTGAAAGACATGCAGTATAAATGTGATTTTAAACCACACAAATAATTTTGTGCTAAAGATCCTGTTTTGTTTTTTCACTCAATGCTATACTTCCAAGATCCCTCCATGTTGTTACATTTTGCTTCTCACTGTGGCATAAAATGCAACCATATGCTTTCATCAAATGTACTTATCTGTTCACCTAATGATGGACACCTGGGTCTCTTCCAATTCCTCCTACTACAAACAACACTGCACATATCCCCATATGGACTTACGCAAGCTTCTCTGATGCATAGAGTATATGCAGGCTTGTCTTTAATAAATGCCACAGAATCCTCTTCAAGATGAATGAGCCTGATTTCTCTCCTACAAGGAAGGAGGGTGCCCATTTGCTATTTCATAACTAGTGGAAGGAACAGGAACCAAATTTGGACCAAGTAGTAGCAGGAAGAGTGGTTATAAAAAACACACATGATGGATATATTTTAAATGTCTATTCCAAGATTTTCCTAATAGAATCAACATGGGATGTAAAAGAAGGAGTTAAGGAAACTCCAAGTAAATGGAACTGTGTACCTGGAATTGTCATCAATGGAGATAAAAGGGACTAACATGAGGACTGGATTTTGGAAGTAAGATGAGGTTGGGAACAAGGAGAAGAATTAGCATAGCATATGAACAGGAGGAAACAATGAGATAGAAGAAGGTGGAGTATGCCTCCCTGGAAGACAAAAGAAGAAAAGGTGTCAAGGAGGGAGCAAGAATATGCTTTGTCAAGTACATTTGGAAGAACAGGTAAGAAAGTGATGGCAGCAGATGGCTAGAACTAACAAGGAGGCCATTGGTGACTTGGGGAGAATATTTTCAAGGTGTGGCAAGCATCTATATTGAATTGGGTTAGAGTGCAAACGGAAGTAAATACAGACAACATTTTTGAATACTTTTACTTGTAAATAGAAGCCTATGGGTATAGAGAGATAACAGTTGTTTTTTAAGATAGGAAAATTCCTAGCATATTAATGTGATGATGGAATTTATCCAGGAAAGGGAAATATTGGGGACATAGGAGGGAGGAGAGAATGGCTGGGACAATATCTTAGTGATCTCGTTAGTGCACATATGAGGAGTTTGGCCTTAGATAGTAGTATAAAAAGTTTACCTGTAGAGAAAGCAGAGTATTTCATTAAAAATGTTGGGATGTGGTTAGAGGCAATTAATGGAAGTGTGAAACATACTTGTTATATTAATTCAAGGATGAGAATGAGGGATGGACCCTACTTTGGGTTTTAGGAGTGAAGAGAAAATGTTAAACAATCATCTAAGGGAGTGAACAAGCAAGTGGACCAGAGAAAAATAGTATAAATACCAAAGGCACCAAGGGCCCCCTTGAGATTCATGGCCTTTAATTAATTTAACAGCAGAGCTGTGTGGTGGTTGGTTTTTTCCAGCCAAATAGAGGTTAAATTGCAGGCAAGGATTAGGCAGAGTTCTAGCTAACCTGTGGTTTTGACAGATGAGTATCACAAAGCAAAAGAGAGGGGAAGGGGCTCAAAGGTATTTAAGGTCATGGTGATCATGATCAGCTGTGGAATTTATATTTGAAGATGAGCAAAAAGAGGGCCATACTAGGGATGATGAAACCTCGATTAATAGAGTGTGGTTGTAGGTGGAACCCAAGTATCATTGGGGGTCAGAGAACCAGGCTTAGTGAGAGACCTAGACTGATGGGAGGTAATGGTCAGAGTGTGGTAGACACAGACCTGAAATTAAGATCGAATGGATTATGTTGGGAATATTAAAGCTGGACTTTGACATTGGGCGTAAAAGTCTGCAGTAAGGTAGGTATTGAGATCAATGGAGGGTGTGTGAGACTCATTATGGATTTTTTAACGGTAGGATCAATCTTGCTTTCAGTTTTCCTGACCCTCTGAACATCTGAAGTTCCCATTTAGAGAAAGACAAAGTCTCATCTTTGAAGCAAAAACTGGTCCTAGTCATTGTATTGAAGTGAGATGGCTTAGTGATAAGAAAAGGTCACATTTGCTGCTTATCTGCTTGTTGTTTCTTTCACCTCACAATGCTCCACATAAACCATAACCAACCATGCAAAGTTGAGTCAACTAATATATGGGAATGTTTCTCTCATGTATTCATAGGACAACAGGACATCATAGTTCAAGCAGGATGTTCTGTCATGCCCATTGTTTTCATATAATAATGAATGCCAGCTTCTTTCACTCTCAAAAAAGTGTCCTGGTTTGCACAATAAATTAGATCATCACACTATATACTTTACAAGCTACAAAGAAAACACCACTGGAAATACAGCATTTAAAGATGGTGAAGTTTTTTGTCTCCTGTAGCTGCTACAGCAAATTGCCATAGACTTAGTAGCGTAAAACAACAGAAATTTATTAGCTTACCCTTGTAAAGGTTGGAAGTCTGAAACAGGTCTCACTGGGCTAAAATCAAGCTGTCTGCAGGGCTGGTTCCTTCTGGGAAAATGCATTCCCTTGCTTTTTGCAGCCTCGGGAGACTGCTGTGTTCCTTGGCTCGTGGTTCCTTCGTCCTTCTTCAAAGCCAGCAGTGGTTACTTCGGTGCTTTGCACATTGCATCACCGATACACTGAATATTCTGTTTCCTTCTTTCTCTCAGAAGGACCCTTGTGATTATATTGGGCCCACCCAAATAATCCAGGATTATCTCCTTATCTTAAGATCCTGGACTATTCACATCTGCAAAGTCTCTATTGCCATGTAAGGGCCCATAGTTATGGTTTCTGAGGATTAGAACATGGACTTTCTTAGGGGAATGAGAGGACTTTATTCTGCCTACCACAAGTGAATGCAGAGGCAGGAAGGTATAATAACAAGCAGGTCCCCTGGGAAGCAGTGGTAGCTTTCTTCTCCTCAGAGATGAGATTAGCAAAGCCTGAACAGCAGGAATGTGGAGTGAGGGCACTGAAAGCTCAGCTGGCCCAGTCTCCTGGGGGAGGGGGGAGCACGGGGGGTTGGCATGTCTTTTCAAAATCCTGAAGAAATAGCACCACCATAACAACAGAGCAACAAGAAAAACCTTCCTTGGAGAATACATGGAAGGTAAGCGTGGATGGGGGCTTGGAGAGGAAGATTAGTTGCCCGGAACAGGCACCGTGAGTCACCAGCACCCACATTGAGAGCATGAATAAGCTAAAGCACTAAATACAGCACTAGAAAGGTTACATATGAATATTCAGGGGGTTATTATAGTTAAGAAAGAACTGAACAAGCAGGACTGAAAAAAACACACCTGAAAACTATATAATTGTATTACCCTCAATAAATTCAATAAAATTTTTTAAATTATTGTTCTATAGTGTCAAGTGCTTTATACCTCAATAGAGCTCAAAATTCCTTTGCTTTTTTTCTCTTTTATTGTGTTTCAGCCTATATCTGTGCTTGTAGGAAACTGGTCCAGCAAGTGTGGGGGGAGCACTCCGACCTTTTCCCCCTAGAGGCCTGGGTTCCTGACTGGCACAATGGGCATCTCAGAAAGCCCACAAACTAAGCTGGGCTGGGGCTGTCAGATTCCTTAGAGAGCTAGAGCCATAAAGAGTCAAACGATGATTCCAAATCTCAGTTAATGGGGGGATGAGGACACATATGTAATACCTTAATCAATAAAGAAATTAAAGATTGAAAAACAACAACAAATAGATTCAACAGATGATCCCTGCCAGCCTGGGGAATGCTCAGTCTCCATAGGTTTGTGTGGCAGCCCAGAAAGCAGGTCCAGTAGGATGTGCAATGACTGGCCACTCACTACTGCTCTCCAGGCTCATGTTCTTGGGGAGGTGGGGGTCAGTCATCTGAGTCTCTACTTCTTGTCAAAATGTTCTAAGGCGTCCTGTCCCACAGGTACCTCCTTAGTCTTATTCTCCTTCCTGTTCTAGAAAGAGCCAGGGAAATTTTTTTCTTCAATTTTTCCTAATTATAAATTCTATATATATATTATATAAATTGTCTTTTTTGAAGGGAAACATATGTGGATGTGGAAAGTTGATTAAACAGGATACAAAAGGAATACTAATAGTATAGCAAATGTTAATGATCACTTCAAGAATCCAGCTAGGATTCTTGTGAGGGAATCAAATTACAGAGTAAAGACATCAAAAAGCAAAAGAGGGAGAAACAAATTTTAAACTAGATTATAGAGTAAAGCACTTAGCAATATAAGCAATGATTTTCAAAACCGTGTGTATTTAATATATGTTGGACACTATTCTAAGAATTCTTCATATATCTCCGCTGATGCTAATACATTACAAATAGGGTTATTTCCACTAACATGAGATGAAATGGAAACTCGGAGATGTATAACTTTTCCAAGGGCATTCCTGGTCATAAGTGACCAACTTCAAAACACATATTAACACTTAAATGTCCTACATCTTTACAAGACTTAAAGCAGATGGCATTTAGAAATGGAAACTTTGTGGAAATGTGGAAGCTGTGATAATGTCTTTATTCTCCCTATGAACAGGTTACAGTTTGAAGAAACTTGAACTATTTGCATATTGACTTCTTGTTCTTCTTCACAGATGAAGCACCTGTAAGCATTTTTAAAAATTATAATAAGACTAGTGACCCAGTACACGGATTCATGCACATTGAAAGGAAATTAATTAGAAGAAATATTTTAATATCGCTATTTGCCCTTTTTTCTATCATAGAAGTGTCAGGTCGGTCACTTAGCCCTTTAAGTGCACCAGAGAGAGTTTTATATGTATCGTGCATGCACGAGTTAATGTTTATTTTTAAATTGCCAGTGCGCATCATATGTTTTGGTCAGACGGATGTATGGTTGGTCACTTGGCCTTTTATATATATACTAGTGGCCTGGTGCGTGAAATTGGTGCGGGGGCGGGGGGGGGGTGTTGTCCCTCAGCCCAGCCTGCACCTTCTCTAATCTGGGACCCCTCGAACATCCCTCTCACAATCCAGGACAGCTGGCTCCTAACTGCTCACCTGCCTGCCTGCCTGATTGCCCCTAATCACCCTGCCTGCCAGCCTACTCGCCCCCAACTGCTCCCCTGTTGGGGTCCAACCCCAGCAGGTCCAAGGGTTCCCAAAGGTGTGGACGGAGACAGTGTTTAGTTGATCAGCAGCCTAGACAGGTTCTCTAGCCAGGTTCTAGACAGGTTCTCCAGCCAGGTTCTGTCTTTATTCTCCTGTTACATCTGTATTTATACCAGTTGATTTTAATCCTATCCATTCTATTCCAAAGGTTAGGGCATTTGTTATCTCCATTCCAAGGTCACTACTCTACTGTTCTGTTAGGCTACAAGGAAGTAGTTGAAGGAGATTATCCTAAGTAAAGATTATGTAGCTTAAGTGTGATTGCTGGTAGTTAAAGTGATTAACTACCTGCCAGGCACTTAGTTAAGGGGTTTTACTGATTTATTCCCTTCCTTAGTCCTGTTAATCCCTAACTCCAGGGAAAAATCCCCACCTGGGGAAACAACCTTTCTTGGAGAGGTGACCTTGGTTAAAACACATAGCGCTAAGTAGGGGAGCAAACATATTAAGAACAGTATGCCATATACGCCAGGTCCTTTGAAACATGCTGTGCAGATGTTTCTTCCCTGCAGCAACTGTGTCAAGCAGCAAGGATGGACCGGCTTCCAGCACTCCCCCTGCCAACCTGCTTGGCCTCAACTGCCTCCCCCTGCTGGCCTGCTTGCCTCCAACTGCCCCCTCTGCTGACCTGCTTGCCCCGAACTTCCCCCACCTGCTGACCTGATCTTCCCCAACAGCCCCCCACTGATGGCCTGCTCACTCCCAACTGCCCCCCACTGCAGGCTGGCCACATCCCCATCAGGGTGAGGGTCCCTGCTTGGGGCATGGCTAGCCTGGGCAAGGGGCCGAGGGCCATCTGGGGGTGGTTTGCAGGCCAGCCAAGTCCCCAGCTTTTTCCGGAAGGTCCCCAGAAGGTCTCCTGGTCTAATTAGTATATTACACTTTTATTAGTATAGATATATAGATTAGGGTCATGTCTGTGCTGGTCAGTTTCTCTGATTCAGAGAAACATTTCTTAAGACTCCAAGTCAAAAGGTTTTCCTTGTGCCTATTGGCAGGTGTATTCATTTCCTAGGGCTACAGTACTTAAGTACCACAAACAGGGTGGTTTAAAACAACATATAGTCTCATGATTCTAGAGGCCAGAAATCCCAAATCAAGATGGCAGTAGGGCTGTGCTTTGAGACTCTGGTAGAATCCTTCTTGGTGTCTTCCTGCTTCATTTGGTGGCTGCTGATTTTTAGCGTTCTTTAGCTTACAGCAGCACCTCTCCATTCTCATTCACCTTCAAATGACCTCCTGAATCCCTTTGGAGTCATTTCTCTTGGGTGGGAAGTATTAGCCCACATCTCTGTACAAAACCTGAAGGGACCTTTCTGGGCTCTCTATAAATGCACTCCAATATCTGATCTCCAGGCCTGAAATTCCTCAGATGGTATAAAACCAACACTTGATAACATTAGCACAATTCTCTACCTTACTTACAAAAGGACTAGCATAGACCCCTTGCTCTGCAGATAATGACAGTAGAACAGGAAATGAGAGCCAGTCCATGTATTACACCTCTAGAGACACATGTTCAAACTTAGACCAGAGTCACACAGGTACTAGTGCCAGATACCAAGTGTTTGGATACCTTGGCTGCTTTTTCTTCCTACCACCATATTGCATACCAGGTTTATGACCCAGTGGAATAAAACCAGTCTGCCTTAATTTAATTGCTCAGCCTGGTTGTTTACTATCTGTTCCATACCCCCTCTTCATGTAGGAAAAATGAACACAATACCTTGACCAGCCTGAGCTCTGCTCCCTGTCAACAAAGTGGGAGTCATCTTTTCGGAGCTGTGTTTTGCGAATGTACCCAACTGGGACACCCTGAGCTGGAATGTTGGTGACAAATCAATCCCATCTACACCATGCCTATTTTTTCACTTTTTGCTACTGAGTCACTGTCATGTTCCCCTTTACCACAGTGTCATCTCTGTTCTCCTAGTGTGAATCATCTCAATTTGATTCAAGCACACTTTTTCATAATATAAAACTGACTAAGCACCTATTACCACTCAATCCAGAGGGTTCAAGTAAGGCCTCTCCCAGTTGGAGACAGATCTTTTGTTTTGAAAAGTGGACACAGCTTACAATAATTCAGGGCCCAGGAGATGGCAAAATTATACTAGGCAGGAGGGAATAGAGTTTGCCAAGATCTTAAGGCAGGAAGAACCATATAAACTTTCAGACATAACTTTTCCATTCTGCATCCATGTGATTTCAAGGTTGTTACCTTGGTTACCAATTTATTATATCCACAGTGATCAAAGTTTCCCCAAAAGACTTCTATAGGCAAAGGTATGGTGCCCCTAAAATCAACTTGCATTCCTCTTCACTTGAGTCCCTAAAGCATTTCTAAATCCAGTGGCTAAAATAAGGAAGTCGTTTGACTTCATTGTGCTCTTTAAAAGAATCTTTACTCATCGCCCCCTTTAACCATCTTCTCTGTGTGAAAATCTATAGATATGATACAAAACTATCCCAAACTGTCTTGACCATAATTCAATACAATCAGAACATCAAATAGATTGCTATAAACTGAGCCCATCTGGCAGGATAAGAGGAAAGAAACCAGAGTTCCTGATATTTGGAACATCTGTGACATTTTATTTTCATGTTATATTTGCATTTTTCAAGCCTATGTTTTCTTTGTTTAATGTGTACCTTGAATTATACCTTGACTGAATTATATTTATGCCTATTCATTTTCTTTTCCTTTCTTTCTCTCTTCCTTTTTTCCTGCCTCTCTCTTGCACTTTCCCAGGTATGTGTTTTCCATTTATCTATTTTTAGACTTAGTGACATATGGTTGGAGATTACTATTTTACATATGTAAGATCTCAGAGGGTTTATTTTTAATAAGGCTTTCAAGCCACTGCCATTCATTTTTATAAAATAGGACCAACATATCAGGTTTGGCAAAAATAGGTTTACAGTTGTTTGTATGGAAAATAATACAATAATTAATAAATAATACAACAATGAACTCTGTCTTGCATATTCACAACTGTAAACCTATTTTTGCCCAACCTTGAATAAATTATCTTGTTTTCTGTTTCCTTTCTTAAACTTTTCTTTCTTCCTTTCCATTACGAAATTCTCCATGTTAACCATTCTTTTACACATCCCTGCATCTCCTAGGCATAGTAGGATTCTTTCACTTCCACAGATGTAGCATACTTCTTTTAGCCTTCTTTCTGGCACACTCTTCTCCTACATCTATCATTACTGCTTTCACTGAGCAAATTCTTACTCACCTTAAATGACTTTGCCCTGGGAAACCTTCCTTAGCCCTTTCTGCTCCCAGGCATCCTGTGCTTCTTGATCTGATAGCATAACCCATTGTGTCAAGTTTCTTGAGACAATATAAGCTCCAGTAAGTTAGGGATGATCTCAGACCAAACAATTAGCTTGGTTCCTAGGACAAAGGGTATTCAAAAAACACTTCTGAAATAGTTGAATGAATAGTTATTTGTTAAGGAGCCCAAGTAGCCAATAGATTATGGAAGACTAGAGGCCCAGTGCATGAATTTGTGCACAGGTGGGGTCCGGCCGGCCTGGCCCCAATCAGTGGATCAGGGCTAGGCCTGTTGTGAGGAGGAGATGGTGAGAGGTTGGCCAGCCCGGCCAGTTGGGAGGAGGGACTGCAGGAGGTTGGCTGGCTGGCCCTGCCCCTGATCGGGCCAGTTTGCTGGCTGCAATGGACATCGTAGTGACTGGTCATTCCAGTCATGATGGTGTTCCAGTCACTGGCTTTATATATATATATATATATATATATATTATAAGAAAGAGTGGCAGCCTCGGCTGCAGGAACTTTATGTTTGTTTTTCCAAAGCTTCCTTTTGTACCTGAAATCAGCTCAGGGTCAGTCTCCATCCCCATCTCCAAGTGGCCTCTGGGAAATACAATCCTGCAGAGCAGCATGTCTTTAGTAGCAGATCACCTGTGCAGCTGTGGCTCAGGTTCTGACCTACATCAGGGTCTCCAAATCCTGAGTGTTTTGGTCCTGAATTTGGAAGTCAGGGCTCACCTCTGCCTCTCAACTTCTCACCCACCAGGTAAAGAGGAATATACAATGACCACCCCCCCTCCAATCACTTCTCTGAAATGTTGGAAGTCTGTACCTGTAGTTCTCTACTTAAATCAAGTCACACCATCAGAGGTACTATATTTCTCTGATTTTTTGTGGAATAGCACTGATGGACTTTTTAATTCATTTTTTATTGTGGACATTATTACAGATGTTCCCTATTTTCCCCCTCACTTTCCCATCCCCATTCAGCCCACATCCTTTGCCAGGCCTTCACCACTGATGGACTTTTTAAGAACCATCTTCCTAAAACTTATTATTAAAGCTATTTAATGTATAAGTCCCCATAATTTCATATATACCATCTTTGAGGAGCCATAGAAGAAATTCTGCATACACACACACACACACACACACACACACACACACACACACACATATATATATATATATATATATATATATATATATATATATATATATATATATATCCTATCTAATAATAGACAAACATGGTAATTGACCATACCACCGCTACACTTCCCTTTGGCTAATCTGGGTGATATGCAAATTAACTGCCAACAAAGATGGCCACTGGCAGCCACACAGCTGAAGCGAACATGAGACTTGCTTGCTCCAGTGATGGAGGAAGCCAAGGTTCCCTGCCTGCCACGGCCCGGCTCTGAGCTCCAAAAGCAACAATGTTTCAATTATAGAAGCTAAACAAACCCCAGATACCTGCTTTTAGCCAGCCAGGGCCTCAGAGCTTAGAGCACCAGTGATGGAAACAGAGTTTCAATTATAGAAGCTAAGAAAACTCAGATAACTGCTTTCAGCCAGCCATGGCCTCAGAGCTGGAGCTGGCTCTCAGCTCCAGTGACAATTATAGAAGGTAAATAAATCCCAACCTGAAAACGGCCCTCAGCCCCTCACACAGACTGGCCAGGCACCCCAGTGGGGACCCCCACCCTGAAGGGGGTGTGACCAGCTGCAAACAGCCATCAGCCCGTCATCCAGGCTGGCCAGGCACCCAAGCAGGACCCCCACCCTGATCCGGATCACCCTTCAGGGCAAACCAGCCAGCTCCCATCCATGCACCAGGCCTCTATCCTATATAGTAAAAGGGTAATATGCAAACTGACCCTAACAGCAGAAAGGCTGGGAATGACTGGTCACTATGACACACACTGACCACCAGGGGGCAGACGCTCAGTGCAGGAGCTGCCCTCTGGTGGTCAGTGTGCTCTCACAGGGGGGAGCTCTGCTCAGCCTCAAGCCAGGCTGATGGCTACCAGTATAGCAGTGGTGGTGGGAGCCTCTCCTGCCTCCTCAGCAGCTCTAAGGATGTCTGACTGCAGCTTAGGTCTGCTCCCGCTGGCAAATGTACATCTCCCAAGGGCTGCTGGACTGCCAGAGGGATGTCTGATTGCCATCTTAGGCCCAATCCCCTGGGGAGAAGGCCTAAGCCAGCAAGTGGTCACCCCTGAGTGGTCCCAGACTGCGAGAGGGCACAGGCTGGGCTGAGGTACCCCCTACCCCCGAGTGCACAAATTTTTGTGCACCGGATCTCTAAAATATATATACAAATTCTGCATATATATCAGAAGAAGATGTGTTCCACCTAACTGGCTGTTTATTTGCTTTCTGTTTAACTTTATGACACTATGAAACATGTATTCATCTTTGATTTGGCTAGTAGGAGGCTCAGAGCAAAATGTGCTGCCCACTTCCCACCAAAGTTGGCAGGGGTAATTTTTGTGTCCCAATCTTACCTGCTACTTTTTCTTCTGTATGCCCTGATAATATTAGTATTAATTTTATCATTTCTGTGTTTAAAATATTTTTTAATCTTTATTTAAAAAGAAATGGATTTCTGAAGCCTAAATTCTTAGTAAATAAACTTCTTCCCATCATTGTAATCACTAAGGAACTGATAAAATTTTCTTTTATATATATATATTTTTTATTTATTGCTTAAAGTATTACAAAGGGTATTACATATGTGTCCATTTTATCCCCCCGCCCTAGACAGTCCCCTAGCCTCCCCTATCCCCCAGTGTCTTATGTCCATTGGTTATGCTTATATGCATGCATACAAGTCCTTAAGTTGATCTCTTACCCCCCTACCTCCTGCCCCCCAACCCTCCCCGGCCTTCCCGCTGCAGTTTGACAATCTGTTTGAGGCAGCTCTGCCTCTGTATCTATTATTGTTCAAAAGTTTATAATGGTCTCTATTATCCATGAATGAGTGAGATCATGTGGTATTTTTCCTTTATTGACTGGCTTATTTCACTTAGCATAATGCTCTCCAGTTCCATCCATGACGTTGCAAATGGTAAGAGTTCCTTCCTTTTTAGAGCAGCATAGTATTCCATCGTGTAGATGTACCACAGTTTTCTAATCCATTCATCTACTGATGGGCACTTAGGCTGTTTCCAGATCTTAGCTATGATGAATTGTGCTGCTATGAACATAGGGGTGCATATATCCTTTCTGATTGGTTTTTCTGGTTTCTTGGGATATATTCCTAGAAGTGGGATCACAGGGTCAAATGGGAGTTCCATTTTCAGTTTTTTGAGGAAACTCCATACTGTCTTCCATAGTGGCTGCACCAGTCTGCATTCCCACCAGCAGTGCACAAGTGTTCCTTTTTCTCCACATCCTCTCCAGCACTTGTCGTTTGTTGATTTGTTGATGATAGCCAGTCTGACAGGTGTGAGATGGTACCTCATTGTTGTTTTGATTTGCATCTCTCGGATGATTAGTGACTTTGAGCATGTTTTCATATGTCTCTTGGCTTTCTGAATGTCCTCTTTTTAAAGGTGTCTATTTAGGTCCTTTGCCCATTTTTTGATTGGATTGTTTCTATTTTGTCCGATATAAGTATTGCTACCCCAGCTTTCTTTTCCTTTCCATTTGCCTGAAAGATATTTTTCCATCCTTTCACTTTCAGTCTGTGTGAGTCCCTTCTAATGAGGTGGGTTTCTTGTAGACAGCAGATGTATGGGTCATGTTTTTTTATCCATTCAGCCACTCAATGTCTTTTGTTTGGAGCATTTAGTCCGTTTACGTTTAAAGTTATTATTGAAAGGTACTTGTTTGTAGCCATTTCTTTTTTTGTGTGGCTGTTTTCTTTCTGAGCTTTTTGTTTCTTATTTTTATACCAGCCCCTTTAGCATTCCTTGCATTGCTGGATTGGTGGTGATAAACTCCCTTAGCCTTTTTTTGTCTGTGAAGCTTCTTATTTCCCCTTCAAGTTTGAATGATAGCCTTGCTGGATAGAGTATTCTTGGATTCAGTCCTTTGCTTTGCATCACTTTGTAAATTTCAGTCCATTCTTTTCTGGCCTGATGTGTTTCTGTTGAGAAATCATTCGACAATCTAATGGGAGATCCCTTGTATGTAACTTTCCGTCTCTCTCTTGCAGCCTGTAAGATTCTCTCTTTGTCCTGAACATTTGCCATGGTAATTATGATGTGTTTTGGTGTGGGTCTTTTCGGTTTCACCTTGTTTGGGACTCTCTGGGCTTGTGTGGCTTTTTTCTTCCCCACCTCAGGGAAATTTTCTGATATTATTTCGTCTAATAGGTTTTCTAATCCTTGTTCATCCTTCTGTTGTTCTGGTACCCCTATTATCCGTATGTTGTTTCGTTTCATGTTGTCCCAAAGCTCCCTTAGGCTCTCCTCCTGTCTTTTAATTTTTTTCTCCAATTGCAGTACATTTTGGGTGTGTTTTGCTTCCTTGTCTTCTAATTCACTAATTCGGTCCTCCACTTCTCCTAGTCTACTGTTGATACTTTCAATGGAGTTTTTCATTGCAGCTATATCACTCTTCATTTCTTCTTGGGTCTTACTTAAGTTGTTGATTTTTTCATCTGTTTCTTCTAGCTTCTTCCATATGTTATCGATTTTTTCATCTGTTTCTTCTTGCTTCTTGCAGAGGTTGTCGATTTTTTCCTCCATCCGGTTTATGCACTCTAGGACCCTTATTCTGAATTCTTTTTCTGTCATGTTGCATGCCTCTGTATTACTTAGCTGCTTTTCTGGAGAGTCCTCTTTCTCTTTCCTTTGGGGGTTTCTTTGTCTACCCATGTTTGATCTCACTGACATATCTAGACGTTGAGTCGTTCAGTGGTTGCTCCCTTGGTGGCAGTGACTCCTTGGTCTGTGGTTGCTCTTCGGGCGGTTGCGGTAGCAGCTGCTCTTCAGTTGGCAACAGCTCCTCTGGTGGGTGCTGTTCACAGCTGTGGTGGCTCTTCTGGCTGGTGGGGCGAGGTTTCACGTACAGTTGCTGTTTCTCAGCAGAGGGTGTGGTGCTCAGGAGGTTGCTGTTGCTTGGATCTGCTGCGTTGATTTAAAGGCACAAAATACAACACAACAAGGCACCACGTACCAGACACTATACACAAATATATTCACGATATTAATAACCCCAAATAAAGGTGACCACCCGAATTAAGAGAATTAGGGGACAAGGAAGAAGGAAGAGAAAAAGATAAAAGAGAAAAAAGAAAAGAAAAGTAGGGACCAAAAAAAAAGGAGTGCAAAAATGAAATTGGGAAAAAGGAGGGGGGAAAATAAAAGTTAGAAAAGAAAAGAAAAGAAAAAAGAAAACGAAAAGAGAGAATGAAGTGGAAGAGGGGAAGAGACTTTTTCTATGAGGAGAATACTCCTATAGAACAGCCATTAATCCCAACAAATTCCAGCAACAGCTCCCTGGAGATGAATGCAAACTAGAAACAACCAATAATATAATGATGAAAATAGAATGGAGAACACTAATCCCAAAATAAAATAAAGAGAAAATAAAATGGCACTTTAAAAAATGGTAAAATGGTAGCAGTAATAATACTGGTTAAATATAAGAAGGTAGTAATTAAAAGGGTAAAATCAGGTGATGGGAAAAGAAGAAAAAAAAGAAAAGAAGAAAAAAAAAGAAGGAGAAAAAAAAGAGAAAAAAAAACAAAGAAAAAAATTGGTTTCTTAGTTAAAAGGTGGAAAAAAAAAATTGCAGTAGTGAAGGTCCCTCAGTTCTTCTATTCTTCAGTGTGGCTCGCCTTAGACCTGCCAGGTATTCAGGAGAGTGTTGAGTTTCCCTGCGATACACTGTTCCTCTGTGTTGTAAACCACAGTCCTTATTTTAAGGCAGGCCGCATTTGTTTCCCAGACTGCCTTATTTTGTGTTTAGCAAAGAGTCAGTTTGTGGGTCAGCCTCTGGGTGGCAGTGTTCTAGGGTTGGCCTCTGAGGCTGGAACTGATAAAATTTTCTTGAGACTCACATCATCTATTACCATTTTTATTGGAATCTATTACTTAATGAAACCAAAGACTTTCTATGTCCTTCCTCCCTTCCTCCCTTCTGGTTTATGTATTCATCTGTATGTGACATAAAGTTCTCTTTTCTAATAGGTATGGATTTTATCTTTGTTGAAAGTTGAGCTACTGTTACTGCTGCTCTGTCAGATGGTCCCATGTGCATAAGCTCATGGGTGAAGAGAAAACTTCAGCTCTTGTGTCTACTTATATGTTAGAAGTAGGGATGCTCTCAGAAGAGTCACAGAGAAGTCTTCACTTTGTTATTTCTAACCAATTCCCCACTTTCAAACTGTGTTCTCCTCCCTCCTTTATAAATATAACTAGAGGCACTGTGCATGAAATTCATGCATGGGTAGGGTCCCTAGGCCTGGCTGGTGATCAGGGCCAATCAGGGCCTTCCAACTGCCAGCCGAGGCCTTCTTTCCCCCAGATGCTGGCTGCCACCCGGGGCCTTCCTTCGTCCCACCCCACCCCCTGGTGGTCAGTGCACATCATAGCAAGCAGTTGAATTCCCGGTCAGTCGAACTCCTGCGGGGACAATTTTCATATTAGCCTTTATTATATAGGATAAATAATGTTCTTATAGGCCATCAATGCTCATAACGGTCTTTCATATCTCTTTTGGCCAACGTGATGATGCTCTGAAGTTATTATCACACTCATTTTTCAGATTAGAAAATTAAAACTAAAATGGGATGATCATAAGACTGAAATATTTCTTAATTTGTCCAAAGTCCCAAAGTTGGCAGGGAGAGTTTAGTATCTTGATTGAGAGCATTATCTCCAAAGATGGCTAGACCTGGATTCATATCATAGTTTCTACATTGTCTCCATGTGACATTCTGGCTAGCCTCTTGTCTTCCATTTCCATAACAGTAAATATAGCTAATCCTTGAATCTTCTATAGGAATGTTGTAAAGTTAAATGAGACAATGAATGTAAAAATCTAAAGTTCCATGTCTAAACATAGTAAGCTCTCAATAGATTTAAAACATTGGATTTGAATCTAGGACTTCTGATTCCAGGTCCAGTATCCCTTTTTATTAAATCATGTTCTTAGTCTAGAGATGATCCATTAGCACATGGGAAAACAGACAAATTATTAAGGTGCATTTGGGCTGAGTGGAAAAGCTTTCACCCATCGGTGCTGTCTTCCATGAGTCCAGAATAGGGAAAAATGTCAGAATATATATAATCTTTAGCTTAGAGATGAAGTTTTCCCTCACCATCCTACCTATTGAGTCATCTTCAGTTACTGGAGAGAGAAGGTCTAAATAAGAGAATACAGTGAAATAGAAGTTAGGTAACAACAAAACAAGATTATACTTTTGGATGGCATAATATTGCTGCAGCTTTGCCAATAATTCAGACCTGAGCTGTGCAAAGTAATTCTCACTGGAAATCAAACATTTGCTTCAGGAGGTTCTGAAGGTGAGGGCAAAACAATTTGTATTTGTTTAAAACATAATGTCATCCATAATTAATGGAATAACTCTGGCTCACTAGAGCTTGAAGCTACTGTGTATATTTAAGCTAGATTTCTAGTTCCTAAAATGAGGAATAAATTCACTCGTAAGCTTTTGTTTTAGTTCTTCATGGAAAAAGGTGATTTCCAGTGACTGAACATTGGCTTCCTTTTGGCGTGTTTTTTGACTAGTGTTATTTGCTAGTGATAAGAGCAAAGCCAATTGCTGAAATCTGCTTTTAAATGGTGGACCTAAAAGTTGGGATGCTAACTTGAGTACCATGGGTTCTTTTAATGCTTTTTCTCATAATGTAATTTAAACACTTGACATAATTTTTGTTGTTTTTTTAAGTTTTTTTAATCAGTTACAAGGCTTTTGTTTCTATCTTGACATACATTAAAAAATAAAAGCTTCCATTTTATAAATAAGTATCCAGAAAAAAAATTACAACCCATTTTAAATATTACTGATATCTACTCCTCAATAAATATATACCTAAATATATGGCAATACAACAGGATAGAATGACTTCTGAATTCCTCTTATATGATCATATTCCAGCAGGAATCTCATTATGTATAGGGAACTATGCTGGGAACACACAACTGGCAAATTTTTTTCATTTATTTCATTAGTCAGACTTTCAAAAACTTGCCAAGTTTTGGTCTACAGTCTGTATATAACTATTCAGACTTTGGCCTGATTCATATACAGGGACAGAAATTATTCCAAAACAGGAAGATTGTGGGGAGCGACTTAAAAGCAGCCTGGGTTCAAGTATTATCGATAATGGTTCCGAAGAAGGTTAGGGATTCAGAGAGATACTAAAGAGGAGGTTGGCACATGTTGTGGTAGCATTTTGACAGAAATAGATAAGGGGGGAAAAAGGTAAAATGGAAGGAGAAAAAATACAAATAGGAGGTAGCCTAGATAATCAGCAAAGAGCCATTTATTCCCCCATGCACTGAGTAAAAATCAAATAATCAATTAGATAAGGTGGTAAAGGAATTTGAGAATAAGTTGCAAGGGCTTTTGAAGGCTAGCAAAGGAGGCTGAAATTTATCACTGATGTTATAACTCTTTTGAGTGTGTTTGTTTGTTTTTGAGCTGGAGAGTTCATTAGAATTGTGTTTGGTAATAGTAATTTGATCAAGGTGAAAACTCTGAATATCAAAAAGAAGGAATAGTCAGACATCTGGTGATGGAAAGTCCGTGATGAAAAAAAGTCCCCAGAAAAAGCAAAGATAACCAACTAACATATCAACATTGGCTAGCACTTGTGCAAAGAGGTTTGGCTACATTCAGCTAGAGAAAGAACCAGGGGCTAGATAGGAGCTGAAAGAGAACCCAGACTCAGGTGCCAGCAGTGAAATGAACAAGAACAGGATATGAATAATAATAATGGTGTGACGGGAACATTCAAAGGGCAAGGAGATACCTGGCAGAAAGAATGAAGGAGAAGGATGAGTCGGCTCTGTCCTCCTCTCTCTTTGCTGAAAGATGAAGCAATGCCATTGATGGCTACAATATCAGATCTAAACTCTCTGTTCTCTTAGACTTTCCTCCAGCCCCTCTGACCGGAGAGGAAAATGGTGCCTAAGCTGTCCATTTGGTCTTTTGTACCTTAAACTGTTTGTTGATTATTACCTTTCCCAGCCTTTTTCTGTCCCTTTCAATATTCTTCTCAATCTATAGTTTCCAGTATAATTTTTTTAAAAAAACAACCTAATAAAAATTGTTCTACTGAGCTATGCTGAGTATTTACTCTACCATCATTTTGCATAAACCCCTTAGCTTCTCTCTGCTTCAGTTTCTTCATATTTGAAGAGACGGGTTTGAGTTGATGCTTTTCAAGTATGTATTCAATGACTATTTCCATCCCCCAAGCCTTCTTTGATTTGTCTAGTAACCTATGCTCTCTCTATTCCCTAATTTTCCTCTATGTCATTGCAGTAGTCACATTAAAATCCCCTAAGGCAGAAACAATGACTTGCACTTCCTTAAGTGCCCAGGGCATTGAAAAAACAGCTTGCACATAGAAGGTTTTTGGTAACAAATTGTTGAGGTAATACAAGAGACAAATGTTGAGGAAAATTTCCATGTCTCTCTCATAATATATAAACCCTAGAAAATTCTGCTAAAGAGAATTTTCTCCTGGCATTTTCATCTTCAATTGGAGGGTAAACAATAGAAATTCAGTATTGACAATCAGATGGTAACAAACATTTTAGAAAATGGAAAAGTTACAGTATTTCAGTATTTTTAAATACACAATTTTTCTCAATAGGGTAGCATTTTACATAACATAAAATATTCCTGAGGCATCAATACTTAGAAGCGAAGAAAAAGTCTGCCCTCTTTTTCCTTTTAGGAAGAAAAATGTTTTTAGTTTCACCCTCAAGATTCTTCTTGAATAAAAGCTTAAGAACATTCTGAATGAAAGCCAGGCATTCCCCACATCAGTCATTTTTTCATATTAACCTTGTTAATCACAAGGCAGCTTCATTGTACAAGGGGGTAGTGAATATTATAAGATGCAAATAAGCAAATGCAGGCAATGGAGACTGTTTTGCTGACAGTCACGCTTTTTGATAGGTCAAACCGAAACCAGGCCTGCAATGCAGGTATGGCCAGCTGTGCTTCCCATAGACTTGCTGAATCATCATAACAAGCCCGTGTTTATAGAGTCTTTACCTGGAGGAACACCCAGAGGTCTCTGTCAATCTCTTTTAAACCTGATGTCCTCTGGAAACTGTAAGAAACCAAGATGATTCCCATTTTTCAAACTGAGAAAATGAGGTAGAGAAGGACAAATTCACTCCTTCTGGAAACTGATAACCGAGTTGTATTGATTTCCAAATGTTTTGGTTTCCAGTGACAGTCTTTAGAGAGCCTACCTGTCTCCAATTTGGCTCCTTGCTTAATTCTCTAAGAGTGACAGTGCCTTCTTCCCACCTAAGGGCTACTAGTCAAGTCTCAGTCCCTCAGTTTCTCTCGTAAACTTGATATTGCTGAACCCCCAGAGACTCTTCCAAGACCTTTTTTATCCTCCACCACTGGAGAATGGTTTTTCTCGATTGTCTATCACTGTTACCTCTTTCTCCATTTAATGTGTGCAGAAGTCCTCCGTTTCCAGTTTAAGCATTTACCTTTTCTTCTTTTATTCCCTACCTTCAGTGTTCATTCAAATGCTAATGACTGGTTTATTTCATCTACTGTGTGCCAGGCACTATTCTAGGTTCTTGAGATGAATACTACTGAACAAAATAGATGGAGCTCCCTGCCCTCATAGAGTTGACATTTTATCCAAAGGAAGGCAAACAATAAATACTGAACATAACAGATAATTAAATGGTAGATCATTTTATAAAGTAATACAAGAGAAAAAGTAAGTAATAGAGTGAAATGCTTGGTCTTTGACCTCATCTTGTTTAAGCCTGTGTTGTTCCCATGGCCTCCAGGAGAATAGCTCCCACTTTAGACATGCTAATTATGAGAGGAATTCTGCTTAGGGCTTGAGTTTTTATGAAAACATCCCCTCCCATTTTCCCTTACCTTGACATAAAAGAAATCTGATCTCTGTATTTTCTTACAAAGGATTTGAGGATTAGGATTCCCCATTTTCTCAGTTGGCACCTTCTCAATCAATAAACCTTTCCTTACTCCAAATTCTAACATTTTGAGTTTGGGCCTTTCGAAGCACTGTGCATGCAGAGCTTGGGCTGGTAATGATTATAGAGCAGAATAAAAGGAACTAGAAGTAATGACAGCAAGGCATCATTTTTAACAAGATTAGCTGGATAGGTCTCATTGGGAAAGTAAGACTTCGGCCAAGAATTGAAAGATACCTGGGAAGAGTACTCTAGGCAGTGGAGCCAGGCAGTGCACAGCCTCTGAAACAGGGGCTGAATCATCATAACAAGCCCATGTTTATTGAGCTCTTTACCTGAAGGAACACCCAGGTAAAGGGCTCTGCTGGTGTGTTTGCAGAACAGGGAAGAAGCTGAGACAGACCAGTAAACCAGGACAAGTGGAATAGGGAAACTGAGATAGACAGCTGAACAAACTGGCAGAGAAATTTACAGCAGTACAGAAGGTCACCTTTCTAGAGATAACATCTAGGCTTCAGTTGTATTTCAGTTCCAGGCCTAGAAAAGTGGAAAAATCAGGTGGGTGACACCAGGACCAGCTGCAATGACTAATAACCCTCTGCTCTGACACTGACCAGTCAGTGAGACCATGACCCCGAAGGAGCATACCTAGAAAACTAATGAATATTCTGCTGAAACCCTCTCCTGAGACCTCCCCTGTGGGGAAGCATGGGACTTGGTTGAAAAGTCTGTAAGGAGGATTCTCTGAAAGGTCGGGGGCCTCTAGGGAGACCTTGCCAAAGACAGCAGACCCTGCCTTGACTTTTTCAAACAAGTCTGAGCCCCCAGGTGTTTTACTAGAATCTTTATATTTAGCCTTCAAAACGTCCTTGCTTAAAGGACATTACAGACACATGTGTCCTCTCAAGAATGCTAATCCTGCTGATAGTATCCAATAGTTAATTTTAGTTCAAGCTGTTATTACAAAAACAGCTTAAGGAGGCAGAGGAATGGGGCTGTTTGGTTCCTATAACCAAGCAGTCCCTTAGCCATCTTTTCCACAGAAATGTTTCAAAGTAATCCATTCATCTGTCGTTCTGGGTCTGCTGGTCAGCCCCAGCACTCCCCTAAGATTCCTGCCTGCAAGAGAGAGATAAAGCCTCAAGACAAGAGACCCAATACATGTTAGACTCTGGGGATCATCCCCCAACATTTTCTTTCCCCTCTTTTTCCCCTACTTCTTCCCTCACAGGAATGCATTTCCTAAACTCTCAGGGACCCCATGAGACTTGCAACCAGGGGAGCAATGGGCAGCAATAGCTCGTCCCAACCTAATCCTCTGATCCTGGCCCTAAGGGCCCTTTTCTCTGACTTCCCAGAGAGCTAAGGCAGCCCAGCTTAGGCTCTCCTGATGCTTCTTTTATGCTAAGTTCTTCTTGTTTTAGAGTCCCCAGCTTTAATATATGCTCCCTCATAGTTGCCTGGACTCACATTGTGAAATGTTTCTTGAACAAAGTCAAGAACCCACACACTACTGGCTGGGCCTATGCAAATCTGCCAAGAGCCAGAGCTTTCCTTGGACACTCAAACTCTAAGAAGTCTAGGAGAAGAGACATGGCCACCCAGGAGACTGAAAAGAGACATCTGGTGATGTGGAAAGAAAGATGAGAAGGTGTGGTATCCTGGAAACATCAAAGCAGAGGGAAGAACCAAATATGCTAAATACTATTGATGGGTCACATGACCTGAGCACTGAGAATTGGGGAGGTCTTTGGGGGCCTAGACAAGAGCAGTTTTTGTGAAAGTGGACATGAAAGAATGATTTGTGCATATTTGAGAGAAGATGGGAAAAGATAATTTGGACTCAGAGAGTAGAGGCAACTCTTCCAAAAAATTTTGCTGCAAAGAGAAGCAAATAATTCAAATAACTGGGGTGGCAGCTGGAGGGGAAATAGAGTCAGGAGAGGGTTGGTTTATGTCGGGTTTTTTTAAGGTGGGAAATATAATAACATTTTTAGACAGTGATAGGATTCATGGGGAGCAGAAGGAGAAATTGATATTGAAGATGTAGAAAACTGCTGGAGAGATGTTTCTCAGTAAAAGGGAGAGAATGGGAATCAATACACATGGGAAAGGATTGTCTCAGAGAGGAGCATATGGGTGATTCATCCATGGAGGCAAGAAGGAGGTATTTTCAGGTGGAGCTAAAGGCCAACCTTAATGTCCAAATACTTAAGAACGTCTTCATTCCAATGTCAAAAGTTACATATCAAAATAACATCAGACTCATAGTTTATTATTTTTCTAGGCTTTCTCTCCTCTGAAGTGCATTGGCCATATTATATCATTTATGAAGGTGCCTTATTATTTTCTGAATAGATCTATCATTGGTGAGCAGTCTTCTAACTGGGACATGTATCCTGGTTGTACAATATTTTTAGGTAGTATGTTAGGAGACATGATAATAATGGAATTATTTTTTCAGATCCTTATTTTGCATAGATTCTTTTTCCTTTAGCCTGAAATGATACCCTCACTTCATATCCTCTATTCACATTTGCCCATCCCATCTCCCACTTTATTTTTTTTTAATTTTGATATGTTTTTATTGATTTCAGAGAGAGGAAGTGAGAAGGTGAGACAGATAGAAACATCAATGATGACAGAAAATCATTGATCAGCTGCCTCCTGCACACCCCTTACTGGGGATCAAGCCTGCAACCGGGGCATGTGCTCTGACCAGGAATCAAACCATGACACTCTTGGTTCATGGGTTGATACTCAACTACTGAGTCATACCAGGCAGGCTCATCTCCCATTTTACAAAAGAGAGTCATACACACCTATCTTGACTAGACTGGGGTCTGAGGTGAGACTCTGAGCAATGAACAAAGTAACAGGATGACAATCTGAGTCCTTTGACAACAAGCAAAGAAAGGTTAGGAAAGATATACTAGGAGAAGCACCTTATTGCATACAGGTGACAAACACATTTATAACAAAGTCCAGTGCCTATGTATCTACCTACCAACCCACTTTAGGATAGAACTCAGAATCAACATGAAAATCATAGAGGCATGGCTAGTTGAAGTAAAAAGACAAGTCAGATTTCTTTTCTGTCAGAAAGCAAGTCTGTGAGGATTGGCTCATTCAATTAGATTATCTGATAGTCATTTATATGAATGCAATGGGAAAAATCTTCAACTCTAAGGATTTGACAAAACTATGCTTAGTACAAATATACCACGGTACACATTATAGTGGATAGTTTATCCATGCAATTGTTAAACTTGTAATACAATTATCATTTTCAACTTAAACATGTGAGGAAGTACATACATAGCTTTTCCAAACATCTTTAGGGGCCATGGGAACAGAAATGTTTGAAGATCCCTAAATTCGCTGATCCTGTCATCAGAATGTCTTTGTATTTTTCCTTTCATGAAGAATGCTCACTGGACTGCCAGGAAAAATAAAACAGAGTGGGGACGTCACTAAATGTTCAGAAAAGGTTGTATCACTACTTCTGTGTCTACCTGATAATAAAAGTTTGGACATGGTGGAATTTGGCCTGTAAGTTGCTTTCATGCTGCTTATCACTGGTGGTAACATCACTGGGGAGGAAACCCCATAGTCCCTCCTACTATCAGTCACTGAAAGCTGCAGAACCTGACAAGTGTGAACAGCCCAAGTGGTCTTAATTCCTTCACATCAGTCTCAGCATCCATGTGCAGATGGGGACCTCCATTAGGAAGTGGTTCGGTTTTGTTCACTGCTATGTCCTTGTTGTCATTTGATTTATATTCATCAAGTGAGTATCATCCACAATGCTTTCTCCAACACAAAGGCTCCAGGTTTCCACAGAATTTCTAGTAACATAAAGCATTCAGTTTACTCTGTACCACTCTATTGCCCCCCAAAAGTACTTCACATCCCCAAATGATAACACTAAAATATTCTTATAATAAGGCATTTTTCACAAGGGGGTGATAGCTAAATGAAAATAAAACAAACCCCTCAGCAATTTTACTCAACATAGAGAAAAACAGACCCAATTGAGAAAATTGAATGAATTTTGTATCAAATTCATTTTTATGTCTAATTGTTATAATAATGAATTTACAAAAGGATGTGCTCATCAAAAACAAGTAAAAAACCATCTTGAGAAACCACATATAAAGCACAATGAGAATTTAAGCTTTTAAAAGTTGTGTGGGACTTTTTGTGGAAGGAGATGTCCAGTGATCATTCATTCTCTGGTGCAAAAGCCAGAAATGAAAAGGAACAGAAGTAAGGATCAAAGGGTAACAGGACCATTATGGAGAGGACAACTGTACTGTTCATTCACATTCTAAGCAATGAAATGAAGCCTCCAGTGCTGGGTCCAGTGTCTGCTAGGCTAGGAGCACAGGTTTGTGCAGTGGCTACTGATCCCTGTCCAAGACATAGAGACAATTACCCTGAGGTCTTTCTATTTGTTTTTCCTTATGTGAAACGGCAGCCAAGAGCTACATGAAACATTCACCAGCATCATTGTAATATCCTGAAAAAGCCAAAGGGAATAAGAAATAACAAATCAGAAGCACTTCAAAAGGAAGGAAATGTGGAGTTATTCGTCATTACGCAAATATACACATGGATGAAGAGAACATATATTGGGTGAAGTCTTTGCCTCTAATTTTAAAACATACCTAGTTTGGTGGAACACAGTTAACATTCTATTCTCCATGCAGTTCAAGGGCCATTCAAGCTTGGGAAAAATAATGAAAAAGTACTCATGAAGTACTATTGCTCACTCTGTAACTTAGGACATTCCAGCAAGCAAATATTTAATTAACAAATCATGGTATCTGGTGCTGTAAGAGAGGCAACAACATGTTCATTTTGGTTTCTAGCCTCGTGGAGTTTACAATCCGATAGGAGAGACAAGTTATGCTACAACGAGATCATTAAGTGATTTCCCTTTGCTTTTAAAATAAAACCCATATTCTCTATGTGATCCTTGGGGATATGTGCTATGCCCACAGACCCTTATCTCTTTGCTTTTATGCATGCTGTTCCCATAACTCTGAAATATGTCTTTTCCCTCTCTTTGCTTAGATTAATCCAAACCACCCTTTGATCTCAGTTTAGAGGTAACTTTCTCAAAAAGGACTAGCCTGATACTGAAAATCAGATTGGACACTTCTGTAAATCTTCCTCAGTGCATCCCATTCACAACATACTTGGTTTTGTATCTATTCAAACGTATGGTCTGTGCCTCTTCTATTTCACTTTAAATTTCATGAGAGAGAAAATGAAGTCTGTTCTGTTCAACCTTGGGTATCATTCCTAGCCCATAGTAGACAATAAATAGGGCTTAATTTATAAGCAAATGGATTTTAAAATATGAATTTAAACAACCTATATAGTAAAATTACCTTTATGTCATCATAATTCTATGCAGGTAAATGTTATCATTCTTGATGTGTACAGATAGTGAAACTGAGGCTGAGACAGGTCTAATAACTGGATTCTGGGAAAATGCTCTTCCCATAGCTCCATAAAGATGTAAGTATCTTGACATAATATATCTGGGTACATCAATCCTGGAGGAGAGGAAGCCTTAAGCAGGATTTACTCTGCTTCTAGGTGCCACATCTTCCATCCTGTGCACCTGGAGATGGACTTGGAGATGAAAAGAGACGTAATTTAAAGAACATGCTCAGACACTAACTAGGTGAGTTTCCAAGAAGCCTTGGGTTTCTACTCACCTGTAAAATGAAGAGGCTAACAGTGGCCATCATGGTGGAATGCTGGACAGTGATGAAGGCCAGTTTCCGAATTCCATCCACTTTGATCTGAAGTTAGGACAATCCCCAAAGCCATGTCTGGAATCTTCACAATGGACCAGACTTCCTCCATATGGTGTGGCTGAAGGCATGCTCTGGATTATTGCATGATAGGACACAAGCATCAACAGCTGTCTTCTCTGGAAATAGGGCAGAGAGCTACAACTTCAAATGACAAGCATGCCCCCTTCCATGTATGACTCCCTCAATGCTTGGGGAATTTTTGTTTTAACATTTCTAATTCCAGCTTTACCTTTAGAAGTAAAAGTGGTTTAAAGAAAAGTATTAATATTTGTGCAACTGTTAATACAATTGCCATGGATTCTAAAATACAGACATTAAATGGAGGAGGGTGAAATTTTGTAAAATCCTCTTCTTTGGATGCTTTTATGAAAACTGTTTTTTCCTATAAAAGAGGAAATGTTTTTTGTGAAATTATCAAGCTACCTAGTCATTGTCACAACCTTGCAATGCCAAAATTGAAGGATTTATTGAATAACGAGATAAGAATTGAACATTTAATTTTGCTTTAAGCTCACCCATCGAAAATGTCATTCTTTCTCTGTTTATGGAAACAGAATTCATCACTCAAATTTTAATTAAAATCTTGCCTCCAGTACAAGATCATCCACCCAATGACACCAGCTAGTGAACTTGCTCTCTCCAACTCATCTATAAGGCTAATTTGTATTATTAATTACCAGTTTTGTTTAATAAAGACCGATCCTATCTAGAGGCTATGCTCCTGGAGGGCAGAATAACCCATTTAGAGAAATCTGGTTGTCATGGTTATCTTTTTCATTCTTGACTATAGTGTGATTTGAGTCTGGGGCTCTCCTTATCTCTTACCTATCGTACCCACACGCACACCTACACATGCACACACCCTTCTGAGCCTCCTTACCACAAACCAGTTGGACAAAACTCTATTCAATGGGTTAGACTCTTGGGCCTTGGCTCTATCAGTGGGCAGTGTCACTGAACCTTAATGGCCGCTCGCAGGCCTTCCTCAGCCACTCCTTACTTTCTCTTTTCAGTGAAGTCTCTTTGGTGGGCGGCCTGCTCACTTGGCATTTATGGATTAGAGGATCTGCAGACGAAGCCTGGCCTCTCAGTGACAGCTCACCGTGATGTCTCTATGGTGAGTGTCAGCACGAAGCCTGGTTTCAGGGAAGAAAGAATAGGAAGGAAAAAGCCTTGCTTAGATCTCCTAACTTTGCTTAATCATTAACCCACATTATTGAATTTAGCATTCACCAAATATCAGAGGGAATCAGGGGCTTGCCCAGCTATGTGTAAAATACTGTTTTGTTTTGCTTTCAGCTATAGCCTGTGAGTGTGGCAACCTCAGTGGAGATCTTCAGTGAAGAGGAGCAAGGAACAATGCTGCCTCCAAAGCCCACCCAAAATTGCTGCAAACTTCTACCTCAGTGGTTGGCAAACCGCAGCTCCTGAGCCACATGCGGCTCTTTGGCCCCTTGAGTGTGGATCTTCCACAAAATACCACGTGCGGGCGCGCAGTACAGTGTGATTGAAACTTCGTGGCCCATGCGCAGAAGTTGGTTTTTGGCCTGAGAGAGTCTATTTTGAAGAAGTGGCATTAGAAGAAGTGGGGGGTGTCGGTCAGGCGACGGGAGACGCGATGCAGGTGGGCTGCGGGATACCAGCGCAGGGGAGGTGCGCGATTCTTGCATGAGTTGAGTGAGCCAGTCAGTCAGCAGTCTCATGTGCAGTGGTTAGTGCTAGTTGCCTCCGCAAATCGCACGCGGGTGACAAAAGTACCTACTTGAAGCACAAAGTTACCTGTATTTTTCCAACCAGCTGCAAATCCTACAGGTATTTTTGTCATCAATTTAAGAATTGTAATTCTTTTGTGTTGGTGGCTTTATTATTATAAAATGAAACATTTTTTAGGTGCCCTATTTGAGATGGCTACAAAGAAGAAGCAAAGAAAAACGGAAGATGAAAACCGTGAATTTAAAGTTGAATGTACATACCTATATAGTTTCAGTTTAAAAAATTTGGCTCTCAAAAGAAATTTCAATCATTGTACTGTTGATATTTGGCTCTGTAGACTAATGAGTTTGCCGACCACTGTTCTATATGTATATGTATATGTATATGTATATGTATATGTATATGTATATGTATATGGCTAAAATGAAGATCAGTTTTAAAATTACAAATATCAGAAAATAGTACTTTCTCAAGTAATGTTTTCGGAGGCATGTATGTGTACCTGAAAATTTCCCACCCATTGAGTCTCCCTAAAAACGAGTTCTGGTGGTAGTCCTGCAGTTCCCCTGGTTGAGGAGAGGCAGCATGTTAGACAGGTGCCGATTCTTCCCGGTCAAATGTCATTAAATGATCTTCTCTGTGGGTGTAAGACAAAGCAGGTGCTCACCCCTTCATGGATCGTTCTGTTATCATCCACATCATATTGTATTATGACATCTATAATATGTCACGTGTCCTATTCTCTCTCTGTCTCTCTTTCTCCTGTGAGGTCTCTGATGGTAGGAGTCATGGCTGATGCATTTCCATAATCCCAACATCTGTTCCAATGTCAGAAATAGGAGAAGCAAGTGAAGGAACCAGTGTGGGCATCAAAGCTGCCCTCTCTCACACATGCACCAGCCAAATGAGATGGTTCAATTTTTAAATAACTTTCTCATTATAGAACATAAGCTGTTGTTATCATTATTTTTATTTTGTATAACTTCCATTGCTTTTTCCCCACAACACAAATGATGTGATAATAAACAGATTCCTGAATTGGGATTTATACACACCTTTTTCAGCCTCATTTTTCTCTTGGTCCTCTTTCAAAGCATTTGACATATTGGACAATAATTGAGAATGTATCGATTTGTCTCTCTAGATGTGAATTTCACAGTAGCAGATGAGCTTTGACTAGTTTCTGTATCTGGAGCCCTAGAAAGCACCAGAACAGGCACAGGGGTGGGCAAACTTTTTGACTCAAGGGCCACAATGGATTCTTAAACTGGACCGGAGGGCCGGAACAAAAGCATGGATGGAGTGTTTGTGTGAACTAATATAAATTCAAAGTAAACATCATTACATAAAAGGGTACGGTCTTTTTTTTTTTTTTTTAGTTTTATTCATTTCAAACGGGCCGGATCCAGCCCGTGGGCCGTAGTTTACCCACGGCTGGCTAGGGACTCAAATATTTTGGGTGGAATGAAGTAAAAACTGAAACTTCTCACACCTACCACCATATTATATAAGTTTGCACTCTCAGACAACTTTTATTATAAGATTTCCTCTTTCTGCTGCTGCCCTTGTACAAGTTTGGGAGTTTGTAACGCGGAGCATGAAACATAGAAGGACTGATATGTGCTAATGATGATAACACTCTCTTCTAGCGATGGAAAAGAGCCTGAGCAAAAGGAGCCTTTGTTTGTAGAAAGCTCTCTCAGAAGTTAGAAAAGCTCTGCTCTGAACAAGGAAGGCATCCAACTTTTCCAATTTGAAGATATAGCTATGCACATCACCACTGAACTGTGTGGTGTGATGTGGATACATTTAATTATTTATGTCCGCGTCGAACATTCTGAGGAAGCACTGTGTTTTCAGATTCTCACTGAGCAGGTTGCAATTTTTTTTCCATGAAGGTTCCTTTATTTTTATTTATTTATTTCCTCTTGTAGCCAACTAGGAGCCTGGGAGAAGTTCTATGAATTGAAAAATATATGTCACAATCATACTTTGCTTCAGATTTCCTCGCATTATTTCCTCCTTTTCCAAACAGAAGAATTCTTATGGGGACACTTCACTTTTTCATGGGATAGAATGACAGCTGTTGCTACTTAGCCAGGCTCAGCCCAGTAACCCATGGCCCTCCATCAAGACCAAATGTGGACCCGAGGTTTGTCTACCAAAGTTACCAGTAAAGACAGTCCAATTTTTCAAGCATTAATAAGCTAGTTGTGCATTTAAAATTATTAGTGGCCCTCCTGTCTGCCAGTAAGCTCTCTATCTGTTCACCCCGGCCACCATGATGTTAATCCAGGCAGCGTTTATCTCCTGCCTTCATTACTGCAAGTTTTCAGGTTGCCTCGTAGCTGTTTTTTTCTGCTTTCTCGCTGGGAGCTCTCCTGTCTGTTTCTGACAGAGCTGTCAGAGCCCAGCTTCTAAAATGCAAATATGATGGTATTACTCCTTTATTTAAAAACCTTTCACTGATCCTGGCTAAAGTACCAACTCTTTAAAAAGGTTTGTAAAATGCCTCACGACCCTGTCCATAGGCCATCCCCTGCCTTGCACACACCACTCTTCACCTCTCACTCTGCTCCAGCCACGCTGAGCCACCTGCAGATCCTGGAAGACTGTGTTCTTTCCTGTCTCTTTGTGAGCAACAAGAAACTCCTCCTCCCTCCCTCTTTTGGTGGCACTTTGTTCTGTGTTCCCATGGTGCTCTGTATGCCCCTTATTGTAACGTTTTCATCTAGCTGCAGCATAAGTGACCATTTTCTTATCGCTGTGTCTCACTGAGGCAGGACTGCACAGCACGCACAGTATTAACAATGCCAAGACCAGGCACAAGTGCTCAGTAGGTGCCCATCCGTGACTCTAAATAGATGGGCTGAATGAAAACCTGCAGTGCGAGGAATGAAGAGGGAGCCCTGGGGAGCACTCATGATTATTGTTCAGGAGGGACAAGAAGGCTAAGCCAAACAAGAGAATATGATCTCAGAGACAAACAGGAAGAGGGCCTATCTAGGGTTGTGGAGGCAGAGGGAGGAGATCGCTCAGCATGGGGGTGGGGAGGGAGTGTTTCACATGGGTAGACGACACTTACCCGCTCACTCCCACGTCAGGAGAAGAGTCCTTTGGACCTGGGTCCGGGGAAGTTGAGTGCAGTGATGGGGTGGAAGTTGGACGGTAGTGGGTGTGGGAAGTGAAACCCAGGGCCAGGAGGAAGGACGGAGGAAGGGAAGCAAGAAAGAGGGAAGACCGCACTGGAGGATCTGAAGTATAGTAATGCTTTTCAGCAGTTTTAATCAAGCAGTGGGCCTAGAAGTCAAGTTGCACACAGTTGCAGATTGAGAGGTGATGGTGAAATGGAGGCACGCTTTTGCATACAGTGGGTGGGCGCTGTAGAAAAGGTAAGGGACAATGCACTGGAGATGACCACCGATAGAGAGAGGCATGTTCCTCGCTGGACAGGAAAAGGTGCCTGAAGAGGATGCAAGTAAGAAAGACAAAATCAATGGAGGCGAATAGAGAATAGTAAATAACCTGGTATGTTTATCTCAGTACATTTGGAGAGGAGGCCATCTGTTGAGAGTTATCGGGATTTAGGTGGGAGAGCCTGAGGAACGGGAAACATTTGGTGTGGTCTCTGTGTCACCAGACACTCAGGGCTCTGCTTAATGAAAATTGGTTCTTGATTCCATATGCATATGAAGCAAATTCACATCCAGATAAGACAATCCCCATCATGCATCCTGAAGTTTCCCAAAGATCTTTTATAATAAACTTATAAAAACAAGGAGTATATGCATATGTGTATTGTAACAAGGGCTTTGTATGAAAAACCACTTCAATCGTTCTACCCCTCCCCCACCAAAATAGGAAAAGCTTTTATTTGATTAAAAGGCTTGATTGATAATCTTCAAGAAAAATGGTGCTTTTGAAAACCTTTATGCAAATCTAAAACTAGTCAGTCATAAGCATTTACCATGTACTTTTTCTCATAACCTATAATCCTTATACTGATAAATTTTTCTTTCTCTAAAATAAGTGAATTGTACCCTAGGAAAAATAAAATACACAACCTACCAAAACAATCATGAGACACATTCTTCTATCTCAAGCAAACCTGTAAGTTACGTCAGATCAGATTATAAGAGTTGCCATAAAAACTGCTTTCTAGGGTCATATTGCATACCTACCTCCATGGTTACAAAACAAATTGAGATGGTAGATTTGGGTACATTTCTGAACCTTTGACCTAATGTTTTTTAAAGACCTTCATAAGTTTATTTTGCATGTGTAGAGTTTTACAGCACTGGCTATTATTGCTTTTGACTTCATTTTTACAAGTTCTATAAATAGAAGGTATTGATGTTTTTGAAAAGGAATTTTCACTATCTTGCATTTTCTCCAGTAAAACTTAAGTACAGGAGCGTGTGTTTCTGTCTGCAGCTACAGCTACCTTTCACCTTGGAAGCTAATTTCCTTTCCCTCAAAAGAATAAACACAAAGGGAATGCATCCAGCTTGTTGAAACAGAATCTCTTGAACGTCGTTTCCCATTTATTTTAGAGCTATCCTATCTTTTTTCTTCCCTGCCCCCGCACCTCCCTTCTCTCTCCCTCTTTCAGCAATGCATTTTCACCACCTGTACCCCGTGCTGTCTTTGTAATAGCACATGCATGTGGCTCTTCGAGCTTCTAAAAGATGCTTAAGAGCAGTGTGGGATTTGGTCTCCCCCAGCACACAGAGGGTCTCTCATCTGTGATAATTGGAGCCTCTCTCATCCCAGGCCCCAGGAATCAGTCACATCCAAAGCAGGGCCCTCATGTATCACATTGTTTTGCTTCTGAGTTTTAGGAAGACTTATTCATGTGCAGTTACAAATGCATCCCTGCAGTGGGGCAGGCATAATTCCCCATAATGTGTCGCTATGCAAAAAGTACATTTCACAGAGCTTGCCAGAGGGACTGCCTCTTTTCTCCTTTGCCAATTAAAACAATTTAACCTTTTTCTGAATCCTAGATTCTCTCTCCCTCTTTCACAATTTGATTTTATTTTATAATCTTCAAAATTACTCCCAGTGATGTTTCTAGTCTCATTCCGTTCAATGTTCCCCAAATTGCAGTGTATTCACCTACATCCTTTTTATGCCTTTATCTACATTTTCAAGCAACATGCAAGGGAGAGTTCTCTAGCATTATTATGGCCATAGACCACTTAACATATCTGCTCCCTGGGAAGCATTACTGAGGAGTTTCTGTGAGTTCTTACAGTAGACAAAAGAATCCGATCTTCCTCCACTGCAGATATAAAAGAGAATTACAAGATGATATCGCAAATTACAGGGATGACGATTAGCCACTATCCTTACCCTGACCCCTCCCAGACGCCTGCCTGCCCCTCCCCCACCCCACCATCTGTGCTGGCTCTTACACCAGAGATTTCTCTATTAACAAAGCCCCACCTATTGATTCTGCTTGAATTCACCACCCTGGCTCCCTTCCCTCTCTCTTTGCCCCCAGAAAACACAATTCCTAGTGGTGATCCCTTTGTCTGCTGAGTTATGGTCTGAAAAGGCATGTCCTCCCCTTCATAAGGGAGGTTCTCAATGTCATAGGGTTTCAAATTGTTCACTCGGGTTACAAATTTGGAGAAAAAGAAAGGATCTATTCCTTCCGATTTCTCCCCCTCTCCAACAGTTTCTGGAACCCACATAAAAAAGAATTCAACTCACATTGCATTTAGCCCAAGAAAATAAGAACGTCCTTCCCGCTGAATATTGGAGCTTATTAGAAACACCGTAGTTCATCGCACAATCAATGTTTTATTAAAAAATTAATGCCTGTGAAATGAGGTTTTGATACAAAGATGCGTGGCTGTGATTTTTTTTTTTTGGTTTTAAAAACATTAATCTCTTCAATAATTCATCTTTTATTCCTTTAGCCTTACTAAATATTAAACAGGTTTTAAGTTAAATATTTGAAAACTAAATGCGGCTTGAGTCTCTCAGAGAGGGCACACGGCGACAAGCTCCAGTGTTTTGGGTAGCATTTGGGGCAGATGTGGTGAGCAGCCGCTATTGGCAGATGTGGGTCAGGTGCTGTCTTTGCTTGTTGGGCAGTTGAGGCTTTTATTCATGCAGCCTCAACTCTGAGCTGCTGACAACATTGCAAAGGGTGACTTGCGACTGACAACAAAAAAGGGGAATTCTGAACCATGGAAGAGGTTACACATTTTATCTGTAGCCAGGCCCACCTAGCTCCAAGAGTGGGGAGTTGAAGCTCCAAGAGTGGGGAGTTGACAGTTCTTGACTGTGGTCAGAATGGCAGCCTGGCTTTATTCATTCTCCCCAGCAGCTCAGTCACCAGCACATTCCCTCCCTAAATCTGGTTAACTAAGGCAACAGCAGGGCGCTTTCTTGCTAAATAATCTATATAATTGCATCTGATTTGATCTACACCAAGAAATATAAATTCATCTCTTATTTGGCCCTCTGCTAACACACACCTTTTAGTTATGAGCAGTATTGTTTTCACTCTTCTGAGAAACTAATTTTAGAATGTGTGCTTGGGACATAACTTCCAGAGTAATTTCCCTCCGATGGTTTCTATGCAGTTTATCCGCATTGCCTCATCGATGTGAGGCCTTGTCAAGACTGATGACAATTATTAAACTACTGGTGTTTTTTTAAAAAAACAAAAAAAAACCTTATTTTCTTTTGAAATAGCATGTGTGTATTGACTGAGAGGTGTGGGTTGCTTTGAGTAAGCACCATTGGATTTAAATGTCCACAGTAGTAAAAACGAACACTTGTTCCACAATGGTTTACCAGAAACCTCACCTTTGAAACAGAAAACTTGCATCTCCTGTTCAAAAACAAATACCTGAGAACAAATGACTGAAGGTCAAACTACACTGTGCTGACAATCTGAATCCAGCCACCAAACAATATCTCAACCTATTAGAAATGAGTAAACTCTGCCATATCTAAATTCGACCTTCTGCCTGGCCAGCGTCCATAGCCAAGCCCTTAATGTCATCACCCAGGAAACAAGTGGAATGGACCCGTGGCTTTGCGAAGAATGCAGGAACCAGGACAAGACAGGTACCAGGAGAGGCTGGGGTGATGCTCACTATACCCAGGTTTTCCTCCCTTTGTCCCCTTCCTCATCCCCCATCAGACCTCCCCAGCCAACTCTTCAGCACAGACACACTTTATACTGTAACTGTCACATAAACAGAGAAGATTTCTATGATGGCAACACAGTTTTTCCCAAGGTAGGGAAAGCTGTAAACTGAGACTGGACTGGAAATACAATGAAAATGCTAATTGAAGACACAGATCCTTCTTTCATGTTTTATTAATGACATCTGCACCATATTTGTAAAATAATTTACATAATATGTTAATTCTCCAAAAGAGGGGAGAATGGAAGCTCATAATTGCATAGGAAATCAGCACTTTCTTTGCCTGTGCCAAAACTACATAATTTCTCAGATTCTTTAAAAATAGAGACCCTTATTGGGCTTAGGTTGCAATTAAAAGTCAGTCAAGATTAAAATTTTGAATCTACTTTTTTGGGGATGTAGGCTCATTGGTAAATGTTCATCATGGCCTTAGACCCAGTATCATAGTTTTGTCTTCAAGCACTAGGAAAAATTTAGAAGCAAATGAGGCACATGTGGAATGAAACGCAAGACTGCTTTGAGCTCACAAAAGCAATCAAAATCTGGTCTCTGGTACTTCCAGGAGGATTCCTGGATTTCCAGTAATTTTATTCATTAATTTCTTACTCTGGCATTTTTTCCATATAATCTGGAAATGCCACACTATGACTCCCTTTCTTAACTACAGGGACATGTTAAAATGGCTCTAGAACTTTCTAAGGAAGCAGTGAAAATACTGGGCAAAGGAGTCAGTTTAAGGAAAACACACTTCAGGGCAGTGAAACGCCCCATGCGCACAGGGTAAGATGGAAGAGATGCTGATTCGGGAATCCTGACTAACACTAGTGTTGCTTTTTATTTTTAAAACTAGAGGCCCGGTGCACAAAAATTTGTGCACTCGGGGGGGGAAGGGGGGTCCCTCAGCCCGGCCTGTGCCCTCTCGCAGTCTGGGACCCCTCGGGAGATAACGACCTGCTGGCTTAGGCCTGCTCCCGGGTGGCAGAGGGCAGGCCCAATCCCTAGGTGCAGCCCCTGGTCGGGCTCAGAGCAGGGCCGATTGGGGAGTTGGGGCGCAGCCCCCTGTCATGCACAGAGCAGGGTGATCGGGAGGTTGTGATGCCACCCTCAGTCACGCTCAGGGTAGGGCCGACTGGGGGGTTGGGGCACTGTCCCCTGTCACACTCAAGGCAGGGTCGATGGGGAGGTTGTGGCGCCACCCTCGGTCATGCACAGAGCAGGGCCAATCAGGGGGTTGGGGCACTGCCCCCTGTCACTCACAGAGCAGGGCCCATCAGGGGGGTTGGGGCTCTGTACCCTGTCATGCACAGAGCAGGGCCAATCAGGGGGTTGGGGCGCTGCCCCCTGTCACACACAGAGCAGGGCCCATCAGGGGGTTGGGGCACCGCCCTCTATCACCCACAGAGCAGGGCCGATAAGGGGGTTGGGGCGCCGCCACTCTCACACTCAGGGCAGGGCCGATGGGGAGGTTATGGCTCTACCCCGTCACACACAGAGCAGGGCCCGTGGGGGGGGTGGGGGAGTTGGGGAGCTCCCCCCTATCAGGCACAGAGCAGGGCTGATCAGGGGGTTGGGGCGCCTTCCCCTGTCAGGAACAGAGCAGGGCCAAGAGGGAGGTTGTGGCCCCGCCCCCTGTCACACAGAGAGCCACAGGGCGATCAGGGGGTTTGGGCGCTGCCCCCTGTCATGCTGATCCCTGTGCCGGGAGGCCTCATGGCTCCGCTGATCCCAGTGCTGGGAGGCATATTACCCTTTTACTATATAGAATAGAGGCCTGGTGCACGGTTGGGTGCCGGCTATTTTGCCCTGAAGGGTGTCCTGGATCAGGGTGGGGGTCCCCACTGGGGTGCCTGGCCAGTCTGGGTGAGGGGCTGAGGGCTGTTTTCAGGCTGGGAGTGACTGAAGTTCCCAACTGCTCCTTTTTTTCTTTTTTCTTTTTTTTATTCTGGGCCAGCTTTACCTTGAGGCTTGGCTCCAGCTCTTAGGCCTCCACGGCTGAAAGTAGGTTTCTGGCCTTTGCTTACAATGTTGTGAATCTGCTGGCTGAAGTCCGGTGGTATTTGTTACAGAATTTCTTAAACTGCCCACTCAGAGGCCTGCAGCCGCAGGCAGGGAACGTTAGTTTCCTCCGTCACTGAGGCAACCAAGCCTCATGTTAGTTTCAAGCTGCCTGGCTACCGGCCTCCATCTTGGCTGACAGTTAATTTGCATATCTCGCTGGTTAGCCAATGAAAAGGGTAGCGGTCATATGCCAATTACCATGTTTCTCTTTTATTAGTGTAGATGCTGGGCTGCAACTATGTTGACAGTCCCAGGATGCTCAATTGATCTTTGCCTTTTTGAAGCTTTACAGGTGACCCTTACTTAATTTTAATGAATGTTTGTCATCTGATGCCCATTTCAATGTTTTTGAAAAACAAAATTTGAATTCTCCTTGTTCCCAGTCCGCTGCTGCTTTGTAAGTTAGCAAAGTTCCTTTGTAAATTACTATGCAACTTCCAAACCAGTGAGCTACGTAGAATCATTATGATCTGCAACCTGGTACCCAGAAACATCTTAGTCACTAGAAAACCTAGGCGAATTTTTCACTGCTCTCTTTAAACTGATGAGGATCAAACAGGAAAGCAGAGATCGCTCTCTTCTTTGTCTTTAAATTCTGGAGATGCTATGCACAGAATTAAAAGTGGCCACAGGTATAGTGATGACAACTAAATATTCTTAGAAGATGCAGAAAAAATGGAAAAAAAAAGCCTTTTTTTAATGCATCATCTACTTCCTCTCAAATTCAGTGGCCTCCCAGTAGCAGTAACTATTAAGACGAAACAGGTAGATTCTTCAACATTGGTCCAATGAAAACACTTGTCACATATCTACTGTGAGAGAGGTCAAATTGCCCAGGAAATAGGTTCTCACCTCACCTTTAACATCAAGCTAGATTTCAAGCTCTTTTCAGAATTCTGTTATTCTAGTTATTCTGTGAGGTTGTACTAGTACTTGTATATGTGTAGGTGTATATTTTGATTCCTTTGTTTGTTCATTGAACATGTACTATGTGCCAGATACTGTGCTCTGTTATAGGACTGATGTCTTGAGAGATTGCCCCTCTGAAGAAAATTTATTTCTCCTTATAATTTATTTCTCAATGTAAAGTTCCTAATAGGTAATTACTCAGTAGGCCTTGCCTTTGACAGCCTGGTTTCTTTGGGAAAATGGGGAAATAAAATGGGATGCTCAGTACTTTGGCACTATTATAATAGTGGATTATAATTGTCTAGATTAATGCTACCCTAGTTTATCTGTATACTCAAGCACCTGACCACTGAGCCAAGACACTGCAGCCAAAACTGTGGGAGGCCTGGCAGTTTGTACAAATCAAACCAAATATGAATGCTTGTGCATCCTCTCCATCCCTCCCTCCCCAGATTTTACATTGGGATCCTAATACCCAGTGTGATGGTAATTGGAGGTGAGGCTCATGGGAGGTGATTAAATGGGTACAGGTTGCCTTTGCCACCTGGAGGGCTGTGAGTTTTATTTTATTAAAGACTTCCTTAACTTGTAATTCCATCTGCACCCCACAGCATTTCCAGTGGAAGATGCCCACGATTGAGATCATTACCTTTTCCTCAGAGCCTTACCTTCCATCTCTATTCTCATTCTCAGTCAATTAAATAAGCATCTATACAATCATACATGCTTGTGCGCGCGCACACACACACACACACACACACACACACACACACCTTCCATGTTTTCAAAGGTCAAGCTAAATGCCCCAGAAAGTCATTTTGTTCCTTATAGCCTCGCCCCAAACTCCCCTTTGAATCTCATCCACCCATGTATCCATCCTTTCCCGTCCCACCCCTCAGCTGGGCATTTTCCTTTCAGTGATTTAAGCCAAGAATACACTTAACTTTTAAATTTGCATCTAGAAAATTATATTTCATTCCCCAGGACAGAACTCAAATTGTTTTCCTCAGCAGAGATTTCCCACAGTCTCGGGCAGAGTTAGCTATTCCCTTGGTGCTGCCCTAGATCCCAGTTCATACCCACATTGAGGTGCAATTGCTTGCCGCAGTGCTGACTGTCTGCATATTTGGCTCCTCTGGGTTGTGTTCTCAGGACAAAGACCTTATTTTATTAACCGCTCTTTCTTTCGTCTCTGTCATTACACCTCAATTTGCCAACTGATCAATGTAAGCATGGGGGCTTTCTTACCTATCTGACCCTCCTTATACATAGGTTCTGTCCTGTTTTCTCTTTAATTCTTACGCTCTCCCATGTATAACTGAGGTGCCTGGGAAGTGTCTTCCTTCTTGCTCTTTCTGTTCTGCAGCCCACTCTCAGATGGCCCCCAGGTCTGTGAGCTGCACTGTCCCATCATCTCTCTGGTGTCCTGCATGCCCTCCGTCTTCCTTGTGGCAGATTTGTGTTTCAAGCTTTCACACTCAATGCTGCCCTTGGGTGTGTGCCTGTCATTCCTGGGTTATCTCATTAACTCCCCATATAATGGGAGGGGATATTTATCTACCCTTTGGAAAAGCATTATTTCTGGGAAAGAGCCTGGATTCCTGGCAGAATGTAACCAGAAGGACCATTGCCCTGTAAACAAAATCACATTCGTGCCGCACCTAAACGGAATGTTCAAAGGGACTCTGTGCCCGAGAGCCAGCACCATGCAGGAAAGAGCACAGGCATTCGGCGAATGCTCATGAGGACGCTGGCACTGCCACCTGCTCTCAAGAACATTGTGGGCATTCAATAGCATGAAGCAAAGGTTTGCCTGTGCTCACACTGATAGATCATGACAAACTGAGAAACTAGTAAAATCTCTTTGTTTGAAAACAGCCTGTACAGAACTAAGATTATATTTTCATGGCCAGGCATGAAAATAGGGGACAACATTGATCCAATATTTTTTAAATTGATGAAAATCAAAGACAGTCAAAGAAGAGAATTCAGGCGTTAATATAGGGTGGGGCAAAGGTAGATATACAGTTGTTCATATGGAAACTAATACAATAATTAATAAATAATAATACAAGGATAAATTATGTGTTTCACATACACACAGACCTACTTTTGCCACCAGACCCTGTATATTTCTGGCCAGTCAATTTAGTCAAGGATTGGTCAGTTCTTCTGTCAGAGGCAAAAGGAACTGAACACAGAGCTTGATTCAAGAATTTCCAAAACAATTGAGTTATTATGGTTTTTATGTATGAGCCAAAAGTGGGGAACTTTTATTAACTCACTTATTTAACCTCTCAGGAAAATTTTCTCAGCTTTGCACTTGAAATAATTTACCTAAAGCATCAAGATATTTTATTTTTGCTTGATCAAGTCCTATTTGTTTGATGTTTTCAAAGTCAGGCAACTTTTACAAATGAACAAATATCTCTGTGTATACAAACAGAAATCTGGACTCTTTAGGGTAACCCCCAGATTATAATGTTAAAGATAAATGTTAAATAGTGTTGGGATAATTTAAACAAGGATGTCTACACTCTAAGTAGCCATGTACATTTCATTCGGGATGTCCAAAGCTTTCCCAATAGATATGGTAATGTTTTGTGAAAAAAAAAAAAGCATTTGAATATATTGCCTCAAAGTAAAGTATTTGGATTTTTAAATTTAATATAGTTTACTTTCCTATTTGAAAGAGCAATAACAATTTCCAGTAGTGAAAGTAATACAATTTAGAGGATTTTTTTCAGCTACAAAATTTTAAACAATTCAAATGCCTTAGGACTCATTTTAAAAAATAAGTCATCACCAGATTGCTTACATCAGTTCTTGCGAAGCCAAATTTAAATTCATTTTGGGCCTTGACAAAGCTTTTTATATTAAGGATGTTTTTTCCATTTATTAAATTCATTTATGTGAGAGTTAGCAAAATCTGTTTCCTTGAAGCTTTAAACAGTGTATGATGTTTTCAATGTGTTGAAACGTTTGTGTTATCTTGCCTTGGAATTACTGAAAAAGAAAAGACAGAACAGACTTGTCAGCTGGTCCAGCTCCTTCTTGGAAGTTTATAGTTAATTTCTGGTCTTCCATGGCCCATCTGTGCCCCCATATCCAACAGAGATGTTTTCGAAAACAGTTCCTGCTCTAACAAAACAAGAGTTTATGATTCACTTTCAGACTTTGTTCTTTCAACTAACTTGTTTGTTCAGGAAAACAGATTTCTAAGAATTGCACACACAGCAGGATCTTTGTGCCCCTGTTGTTACTCCAGTGTTGCTCAGATGACATGACTTTTGGCTCATAAAACATGCATTAGAGATAAGTGGAGGAAAACACATAATTGTGTGATGGTTTTTTTCCACTGGTGCACCATCCTTAGCATAGGAACAGTGCAGGCATATAAAATAATCCAGTGACGATGAACGGAAGCTTTTAAAATCATACAAACTGGGGGGAAGGCGAAAGGTGTTTATTCCCTGTGTATCTCAGGTACCTGAACCTAGCAATGGATCAAACTTTGATAAATTTATCCAGGGTATTTATGTATCCAGGGTACTTTTCCTATTTTCCCCAAATTAACATGGGTTTTACACTCTCCACTTAATTTTATCCCTTGCTCCACACTGGTTCCCTACCTGGAATCTTTGTCTTCTGATTAAAATTAATGTACATATTTTTTACAATAGCCAAGATGTGAAAACAACCTAGGTGTCCATAGACAGATGGATGGTTGAAGAATATGTGCATATATACAATGTACATATATATGTACATATATGTGTGTATAGATATACATACATACATATAGAGAATGGAATATTGTTCAGCAATAAAAAAGAATGAAATCTTGCTATTTGCAACAACATAAATGGACCTAGAGAGGGTAATATGCGAAGTGAAATCAGACAGAGAAAGACAAGTACCATATAATTTCACTATATATGAAATCTTAAGAAACAACAACAAACAAAACAAAACAGAAACAACCTCATAAGTACAGCGAACAAACTGATGGTTGCCAGAGGGGAAGGTGGTAGGGAGAAAGGGTGTAAAAAGTGAAGGGAAGCCCTGACCGGTTTGGCTCAGTGGATAGACCATTGGCCTGGGGACTCAAGGGTCCCAGGTTCAATTCCGGTCAAGGGCATGTACCTTGGTTGCGGGCATGTCCCCAGTGGGGTGTGTGCAGGAGGCAGCTGATGTTCCTCTCTCATCGATGTTTCTAACTCTCTAGTCTATGCCTCTCCCTTCCTCGCTGTAAAAAAATCAATAAAATATATTTTTTAAAAAAAAGTGAAGGGAAATAACAATAACTGCAAACTCCCAGTTATTAAATAAATAAGTCACAGGGATGTAATGTATATTAACAGGGAATACAGTCAATCTACACTAATAAAAAAGAAAGATGCAAATTGACCATACCTTTGCAATGCCCACCAGCCAATCAGGAGTGAGTATGCAAATTAACCCAACAAAGATGGTGGGTTAATTTGCATATGCAGGCGTTGCCTGGCCGGGAACAGGGCAGGATGCTTGTATTGTCGCCATGGCGATGATGTAGGCATTCTGCACCGCCCCAGCCACTCCGGGCCTCTGGGCAGCATGGAAAGGTGGAAAGGTGGCACCAGGCTGGAACAAAGGCAGAAAGGCGACTCTGGATGGAGCGAAGGTAGTGCTGGCAGCCAGGGGAAGGAAGGCCCATTCTTGCATGAATCTTCATGCATCAGGCCTCTAGTAATATTATAATAACTGCACAGTGACAGATGGTTACTAGACATATATTGGTGATCACATGGTAAATTATCTTATATAATAAAAGGGTAATATGCAAATCGACCAAATGGCAGAATGACCTGTTGATATGACATGCATTGATCACCACGGGGCAGACGCTCAATGCAGGAGCTGCTCCCTGGTGGTCAGTGCACTCCCACAGGGGGAGCACCTCTCAGCCAGAAGTTGGGTTCACAGCTGGCGAGCACAGCGGCAGTGGCTGGAGCCTCTCTCGCCTCCGCAGCAGCGCTAATGATGTCCGACTGCCGAGCAACTGGCCTAAGCCATCAGTAGGACATCCCCCGAGGACTCAGGCCAGGCTGAGGCACTCCCCACCCCGAGTGTAGAAATTTCATGCACCGAGCCTGTAGTGTAACTATAAAAATCACTATGTCATACACTTGACACTAACATCACATTGTATATCAACTATACTTCAGTTTTAAAAATCACTTAAAATCATTAATAACAGTAAAATGATAATAACATCAATATCTTGCTAATCTCCTAGACCTCTACCTACTCTGAGCTCTGAATGCAGGTGGCTGTGTCTTCTAAGTTCAATTACAAAAGAACTACTTCCTACATATCTCAATGGAGGGGAAAAACAACTATAGAGATAATGCCATATAAATCAACCAGAAGGCTCCCTGTGTATTTCTAAGCATGCAGGAGAGATAAGGGACAGAATATTTAAAAAAACAGTTCCTTCCAGCATGAAAAAGAAAAGACAGATATTGCTGGAAAGTTATAAAGTATACTAAACAATGTCCTGTTGTGTCACTCAGCTCATCGTGGCCCCTGTGTGAACTGTCATTGTGGGGAGGAATGCAAATCTAGTTTCTGCCCTGGCCGTCAGGGCACCCACAGTCTTTGGCATCCTGGGATCACCTAGCTACCCGGGAAAGAAATTCCAGTCGCCTTGAAACTAAGCCTTCACATCTGATAGGAACTTGAGCTTTGGCCTGAGGTAGGCAAGAGGTGAAAAACTAAAAAACCAAAAATATATTTGTCTGGTGCTCTGAGTTAGGATTTCCCGGACATGACAAGTCAGATGCTGACCATGAAGCTGAAGCAAAAGGCAAAGCCCTGGGCCCTGGCCCTGCTCCACCTTCACACCTTCCCCCTTCCAGCACCTACCACCTGGAAGGAAGAGGATGTTGATGAGTTGATGCTTTTTATAAGATGAGCTGAACAGAAAGCAAAACTGAAAGCGTGATCAGAAAACCAGGATGCGGATTTCTCCCCTCCTGGCATAGGACCATAGGAAGGTCCTTGACCTCTTTCAACCTTAAAGTTCTCATGGGCTGCATGAGTTCATTGACAAATGTTCTACTTCCTTCACAGGAATGTTTGAGAACCAAATAAATAAGCACTTGATAAAGCTCTGAAAAAAATTTCCAGGTGGTTTTCCTCTGTGTTTTCTATTCAATTTCTTCTAGATTTCTCCAGGTCCCTAGCCCCTCCAACCTCCCTTCCTTTTTGACTCTCCTTCACTCTATCCCTTCCAGTAATTGCTTTATTACCTTTAGTTTATCCTTTTATCTTGTGAAGTCTCATTTTTTCTTCCTGTTGTCCTCGTTTTGTATTTTCTCTTTCTGTGGTCTCTGTATCAGTCGATTCAGGGAATGTTAATAAAAGAATACTTTACCATTTTACCCTAACTGTGAAGAAAAGGAAGGACAGAACCAGATTAATCTAAATTAGAAATAAAATAAATTTCAATATATACATAATTCTGCTTGCTAGGAAATGAAGGAAAAGACTGTACTTCTTAGATAATTTTAGTACTAGATGATAATCATATGTAATTTCTGCTAAAAGCCTTAAATATGAAAATAAGTTCATCCTAAGAAGCTAGATTGATTTTCTTTTAATCCACAGACCAATACAATAGATGTGTGTGTGTATGTGTTTCTGTGTAAAAATTTTTTTCTATATACTGCTATTGATTAAAAAAACGTGCCTGCCACAAAGGTAAAGAAAAAAATAATTTAGAAATTAGTGTTAATATTACTGTAATAAAAACTGCAGGAGTAGGTAGTGGGGAAGAGAAAAGTAAGAGGAGAAGTAGTGTCCAGAAGAGGAAAGAGGGGAGAGGCAGAGAGAAATCTACCTAAATGTACCTACTTGGGTACATAATGTACACCACTAGTTCCCACTGTGTGAAAAAAAACACTAAGAAAGCTTTACCTACAGTTTCAATTCAGCCCCTGGGCTTCTCCCCCATATATCCTGAATTGAGAGGTCTGGAGTGGTTTCCTGAAATCAGTGTTGGTAACGCACACCCAAGGAAGTTTTGACGCAGGTGGCTCACTTTCAGATTAGCGAAGTTGTTTTTAAATCCAGTGTTCTCTTTGGATTCTGGGAACTTTGAAAAGAAGAGCACCTACCGTGGAGAGGGTTTCCGCATCAGTCCTTGTAACATCTTCCTGGATGATTCTAATACTCAGTCAGGTTGTGAGCTGTTGTGTGAAGGGTATCGACTTTGGGCACAGAACACCTGGGGTTGGAATCATAGCTCCTACACTCAGATGTGTGACTTTGAATATATGATTAAATGTCTTTGGACCTCTGTAGTCTCCTCCATAATTTAAGGGACAATCATCTCCACCTCAAGGGTCTGAGCAGTGGGTTCTCAATCCTGCCTGTCTTATCTCAATCGTACGGGAGGTTTGAAACCGGGTCGGTCCTAACCCCAGCTGAAGGACAACATGTGACAACACACTTGGGCTCAGGGTTGGTGAAGCTCCCCTCAGAAGTTCACACATGAGAACCCGTGGTTTGGAGATTAGATGAGATAATGGTATCAGTGTCAACATTATACGACAAATAATGGAAATCATAGTTGGAGTAAGCTGTGTCCTCTCCAGGTGGAAGGAGTCTAGCGTTGTACACAGGATGCCTTTTCCCCCCTCAGCACCCCTGTGCAGTAGAGTCTGTACATTTTCTAAGCATCTCCCACAGTTGCCGGCTGCTGGGTGCAAGTTCCCTTTCCTAGTGTAGACAGAAAGAGGGACAAGGCGTGTCAGAGGGTTCCCTGGCTCCCTGGCAGCAGTGCCTGTGGATCTGTGGGCGGCCTGGACCGGCAGTGTTTGCTGGCAGCTGCAGGGCCAGCGGCTGCAGGTGAGGGATCATTTGTTGGAAGTAGGCAAGCATCCAAGTGGAACAGAACATTTGGGAGAGACACAAGCAAAGGCTTTTCTTGGGTCATGACAAGAGAGGAGAAACTGAAAAGATTATATTTGATGTCAATTAGCAAAAACTTTGGTTGCCCCCCAATGCCTTTTTTTTTTTTTTTTTTTTTTTTTTACTGTCATGGGTTAAGAAGTTGATGAGAAGTTGGGAGCATCTCAAATTCTCCTCTTGGCTTTTCAATTTGCATATTTTCTCTTCCTGAGAGTGTTACTGATGCTGACATTTTCGTATTTCCATTTATAAAGTATTTCTTTGAGATCCAACTGACCTCAGAGTCAATGTACACCAGATATAAACAATCACATAGTGTCTAATTAATAGAAAAATCTCTACAATCACACTTGAGCTGTAAGCATTTCTCCCACTAGGCTATCTAATAGAAAAAAAAATTACTTTCTCCATGCCCCATACACAAAGAGCATGCTTTCTATACACTTCTACAATGAGAGTTCCATATCAATTTTATGATCACAACCCACTGTAATAATTAAGTAACAAAAAGATTATTTTTCCCCCAAGAATCAGAACAGTGATAATGAAACAGGACCAGTAATCTTGTTTTAATGAAATGGGGAGTCTAATGCACTGCATTTGTAAAGATGTTAAATCAGAGAAAGCAATAAAATGTGTTCCTGTATCAGTAAAACCCACTTCTTTGTGTTCTTATTATGTAAAACAATAAGCCTGGCTCCCTGGAAAAGACAGCTTCTGTCTTGCCTGATTGTGGTTTGTGTGTTTTGTGGTTTTTTTCTGTATTTGTGGGTTTCCCCCCACCCCCACAAATATCTTGCTGCCTACTTCATATGTAATTGATGAATAAAAAGTATGTTTATTTAAAAAAATCTGTTCTTTGCACCATTAGATTGCATCGATGGCATTTTCCATGGTCAAGCAATATTTGCTAAAGATATATGTTTATGAGGAATTAGGGGAATGGCAGAGCTTAATGCATGAAGGCTAGGAATTAATGTAAAATAAATGGCATGGTCAAGCTGCACTTTCTAGTAATCCTTGCAAATCTGCATTTCATCCAGAAAGCTTTTATTTTAAAACCAATTTAATAAGTCAATAATCATTAAATATGCAGAGACTTTTGTGTGCTTCCTGCTTTGTGTTTTATTCCAAATTAGGCTCTCATTGGTTTTTCATTGTTTGTTGGTTCATTTGCTGTATCTATAGGGAACAGGGTGATGTTGAAACCTAGTACACTGGATTCCCAAATGGCAATGGTGTTCCTGCCTTTCATAGAGAAGTTACGTGACACCAAAAGCAAAAGCTGCTGTTTCTTCTTTGACTCTTGAAGAACTGAAAAGAAAGCTTCCTGCTCCCAGCATTTCCAGGCCTGAGACTCTGCCCGAGCTGCCCCCAGCCTGCCTTCCAGGATAGCCTTTCTCGGATGTCTGACACGCCACACGCTGGCTCCCACAGGCCATGCTACCCTGTGCCTGTCCCTACCTCTTAAACCAATTTTAGTTTGCCTGCTTCCCAACTTGACATTTTGACAAACATACAATGCCTAGAATATTTCCTAGGCTCATTTTCTTGAGTTCCCACCTGCCCCTGTGGATTGGAGGACTGGCTTTTACCTTGGCAAGATGACCCTTTTAAAGGGCATGTCCTGAGAGAGCCTGTTATAGCCTCATTCTGGCTAAAACACACTGGGTACAGAATATAACTTCTTGGTATTTGGCCTCTGGAGTCACTCATTCATTACATAAAGTCTTTATCTTTGTGCATATCCTGGAACAATACTCTTAAATAAATACTCTCAGGGCATTTTACTCCATGGTTATTTACTTTGCATTTCCATGATCTCAATGGAACACAGAAGGAGAGGAGATAGAAGGCTTGGCAAACAATAATTTGCCACCATCTATGCACAAGGGGACAACTGTGAGGGATATTGTTTTGTTTTAAAAGAGAGACACGTCATTGACTTGACATAGTACATTTGTGTGCAGACCAGAGTCACTCAGAAAATTCCATTTGACAAAGCATACTCGTTAACCTCTATCTCAAGAGAACAGAAATCACGTGGTTTAGAATGAGATGACCTGATTCCATCTTACAGTTGTATCTCAAGGCCACCAGCTTTGAGATCTTGGACAAGTCCTTGAGATTTTATGTCTCAACTGTAGTCTACAGTCGATGAATACTGATAGGTCTCCCACCTTCTCCTTAGATTCACTCTGTGTTTAAAATGAAGTTCTGTCCCCTGATTTTACAAAAGTTTGAAAATGCAAGGAAAGAAATACAAAGCTATGAACCAACAGCCTGTTTTTAAAATGATTATGCTAATATTTTCAGCCATGATCACTATCACATAATTATTATTAGATTTTTAAAACCTATGAGATTGAAAATTATTTTGAAAGGTCATTAAGTCCACACACACACACACACACACACACACACACACACACACACACATACACACACACACAAATCAAACTTTGTTTTAGACACACCCACATTTGTCAATGAAGCTTTTGCTGCCCAATTTAACTACCTCTTCCGCCTACTTATCCTTCTCAATGAACTACGAATGCAGAGAGATCTGCCCTCAACAAATAAACACAGATTCCCATAAAAACTTGCCAAAAGGAAATGCAAAAGAGGAAGAGGATATACGATTTCTCAAGGTTCACTGCATTTGTTCCTACTTAAGCCAAACTGACTTCATTCAGACCCTAAGAAAGCTTGTGATGGCTTTTTGATTAGCACCCAGAGGTAGGCTAACCCGGAAGAGTACTAGACATTTTCCCTGGGACCAGTGGGGGAGGGGATGGTCTTTTTTTTATTTCATTTCTCCAGATACTGGGAAGAATCCGGGCATTCAGATTCAGATCACAAATTTTTCTGTAATGGCTCATGACTGGGGCAAGTTGTAAAAAGTCACATGTGTCCAGTGACAACTGGGCTCTTCAAATAAAAAAAGTGGGGGACATATGCATGGCTCATCTGTAAGTGCTGGCTACCAATTTTTCCCCCTCATACACCTAGGAATACAATTGTACACAGAAGAATGTCTTTTTAAAAATACTAGCATAGGAACTCGCATACTTTCAACCCAGTTTATCAATGCCAATATGATCCCCTGGTAGAACATGCTCTTCCTTTAATTGGCCTTTCTCTGTCCAAAACATTCTTGGAGTTCATCTTTTAAAAATTTTCTTGAGAGGGTGCAAGTCTTTGGAATATTCTGAGTGAATAGAATCATCAAATTTTAAGGGAGGGTTTTATTTTTGGAAGCAATCAAATATCTTGATGCTACTTAAATAAATATGATCAGTTCTGAAACTAAACAATATTGTTAATGAAGGAAGTTTAATTATAAAATAAAAGGATTTGCCTTGGAAATTACTGGAGGGAAAAACATGTCTGCAGATAGAGATGTTTTAGCAATAGTAGCATTCTCAGGGAGAATTTTGTACCTTCCCAAAGTAACTCTCTTAATAGGGCTAAAAGTTTAGCTTCATTACTCTGTACTGTAGTTGTAATACTTGTTACCAAGTAGAGTGATTTCTTACTCAGACCTAGTGATAAATACTAAAGTTGCTGAGACCTTAATGAGGAATGAATTGAGACCAGAAGTGTCTTTCTTCAGAGTACCCCAGTTCCACATACCTGTACCCAGTGGGGTAGTGCTCCCCATGTAGAACTATTGCTGGAGCACAACTGCTACAGAGAGCAAAAAGCAATATAATATGTACGCTGAGATGTCATTGCAACTATTGCCTGACATTGATGGGAACCCATGATAGCAATTAACTCATGATAACAATTAATTCAAGTTATAATGACTTTGTGGTTGAGTATAATATTAAAATATTTGTTTTTTAAGTCTGGCTGATACCTGTTAAACTGAGGCTTTCTTTTAGGATTTTGTTTTATTTTAGCCAATAACACTGAAATAGTGGAGGGGGCCCAGATTATTCAAAATGAATAGTCAAGATCAACCACTGGATCCTAAGACAGACCCCTTGGGAACAAGCAACATAGGTGTGCATAGAAATAGACTCCTTCAAATTACTGAGCTAATAATCATAGATCATAAAACAAAATGCACACTTCCCTTACATGAAAGCAATTTAATGAGAGCATCTTGAGAGACTCAGGTGAGGGCCTGACATGGCCATTTAAAGTGTGGAAATGGGTGAGAAGTAACGGCTTTACATCTGGCTGGTGGCCAACAGAGGCTTAGGGAGAAGTAAAATTTAGAAACTATTGAAATGATGCAAGGAAGAATCTAGCCAATATCATCTCCACAAAAGAATTAATTTAAATTAGTACAAGCCCATGGGACACTTCTAACTAGCTACAATGATGAGAAAGGAAATTGTCAAAATGGGACTAAGAAGTTACTTTCTCTAAAGAAAAGGTCTGAGTTTTTAGTAACAGTTCTAACTTTAAAATAACAAAGCTATGGATTTTATAACATTCAAGATATAGGGGGAGAAAGAGAGATTCTGTTATGTATGTGACAGCAGGCCATTTCCCATCTAAAGGAATGGTGAGCAAGGCATCTCATTTAAAAAGCCTACCTAATTGGCAGCTCTCACAGAACACACTGGAATTTGGGGGTAAAGATAGAATCTTTCCTCGGGTGTGAAAAACAAGTTCTTATTCACATTTTCTATTTTCCCATTGACATGAAAATTGCCTAAGAAAAGTAGATGTCCCTGGGGTGCATTGCTTTTCAACTCATATCTTTCCCTTCCCTTCTCATTTTTAGTTGTTCTATGTGTGCATGCATGTGTGAGTGCATGTGCATATGTGTGTGTATGTCTGTGTGTACAGGCATATGCATGTGTGGTATATATGTATGTTTCTCCATGAAAATAATTCTTAAATGCAGACCTATGACTTTCAGCAGAAAGAGAGTTGAAGCACGTACCTTTCCTATACTAGATGCATCCCTCCTTTGGAACATCAAGGGCTTATCCTGTGAAACTGGGCAGACATTTAAGCAGCATTCAAATCGTCTTCCCCTCTGATATTTACTCCTGGAAAGGAAAAATAGTATGAAAAATAATTTCAACAGCACTTGACTCACCAAGATTTTAGAATGTGCCTTAAACGAAGGCTGCTTCAGAGAGAAAATTGTGCCTTTGGGTGGCATGGAGATCTATGGGTGTCAGTTGTTTGGAAATGCAAATTATATTTGATGTACTTGTGGTTTCATGTGAAAAACACTATATAAAGCCTATTGTGAACTTGTTTGTTTATATCATACTAGAGGCCCAGTGCACGAATTCATGCATGGGCTGTTGGCCGCTGGCCCCACCCCCCCATTGAATTCCCATCGAACTCCCAGTCAAGGGGACAATTTGCATATTAGGTTTTTATTACATAGGATATTTTATTAATCTTGCACACTCTCTTACCCCACAGATCACACTCTAGACCAGCCGTGGGCAAACTACTGCCCGTGGGCCGGATCCGGCCCATTTGAAATGAATAAAACTAAAAAAAAAAAAAGACCGTACCCTCTTATGTAATGATGTTTACTTTGAATTTATATTAGTTCTCACAAACACTCCATCCATGCTTTTGTTCCGGCCCTCCAGTCCAGTTTAAGAACCCATTGTGGCCCTCGAGTCAAAAAGTTTGCCCACCCCTGCTCTAGACTTAGGTGCGCATCATCCATTTTCTAATATACCTCATATATTCTAAGAGGGGCATGAAGGGGAGGTGTAAACTTCTTTTTCAACTATTAAAATATCTTTAAAGGAAGTAGAAAAATAGTTTGGGAGGTGTGATTGGTTAACTTTATGTGTCAACTTGATTGTTCCACAGGATATCCAGGCACATGGCCAAGCGTTATTTTGGGTGTATCTATGAGGTTTCTGCATGCGATTAACATGTGAATCAATAGACTGAGTAAAGAAGATTGCTCTCTCTAATGTGGGTGGGCCTCATTCAATCAGTTGACGACCCTACAAGAACAAAAAGGCTTAGTAAGAGGAAACTCCTCCTGTCTGACTTTTGAGCTGAAACATTGGGCTTTTCTGGCCTTCAGCCTCAGGCTAAAATATGAACTCTTGCTGGGTCTCCAGCCTGCTGGCTTTGAACTGGAACTTACACGGTCAGCTCTCTTGGTTCTTCTCAGGCCTTTGGAATCAGACTGAAACTGTACCATAGGCTTTCCTGAGTCTCCAGTTTGTTGACCTCAGATCTTCTAAGCCTCCATAGTCATGTGAGCCAATTTCTTATGATAAACAAATCAACAATCAAAAACATCTTATTAGTTCTCTTTTTCTGTAGAACTCTGACTAGTACAGGGGATAAGAGTGTAGGAGGAAGGTTCAGTTTGCCTAATTATATAACACTTCCAAGTCTCTGATTCCTAACCTCTAAAATGGGAATAATGAGCTAAACCATGAAATCATTTTGATGATTACTTAAGACCATTTGTTACTTACTAACTGCTACACACCACCATTTGTCCATCACTACAAGCTTTTCATCTTTCTGTCCCGAGTCATATCCTACCACCTATCAAAGGAGCAGCAACATAAGAGATGAAAACAGCCATAATTAGAAAGTAGGGGTCTTAAGCCCTAGCTGTTTTTGCTCGGTGGATAGAGCATGGGCCCAGAACTGAAGGATCCTGGATTTAATTCTGATCAAGGGTATGTACCTGGGTTGCAGGCTTAATCCCTGGCTCTGGTTGGGGCACGTGTGGAAGGTAACCAGTCGATGTGCCTCTCTCAAATCGATGTTTCTATCTCTATGTCTACCCCCTTCCCTTGCACTCTCTCTAAAAATCAATAGAAAAGTACACACACACACACACACACACACACACACACACACACACACACACGAAAAAAAGTAAGGGTCTGAACAAATGTTAGAGAGATGCCAAAGAAAGGTTACCTTTCCCTGATCCTTTTTTGTTCCATTCTTTATAATAAATCAAGTTATATTCACAAAGACTATTTGTGCACACTTACCTAGTATATCAGTCTAATGTTTTGTTTTGTTTCAATTTTTCCAGAGGAGTTTTGAGTCAGGCTTGTTCCCATTCATAGCTTGTGTGTAGGGTACACCATCAGTGCCTCCAAGGTTTGGAGATGTTCTTCATTACCCATTGTTTCTCTGGGCATCCCTTCAGATAGTTCCCGATTGGACACCATGGCGAGGATCCCAGTGAGCACCCACAAACTACAAGGTCTTCTAAACAAATAAAGCTTATCTTTAATATGAAAAAAACTATCTCTTATTTATAAAAACAAATTCTTATTTAAATATGGAGTAAGGCTACCAAGAAAGCATATAGAAAGAAAAACAATGAAGAACAGAACAACTTGCCAGGCGACACACTGGAGATGGAGATGATGCTTGGGAGTGGGGGTGGGGTAGATCATAAATCAAATAGTCTCTTACTATAGAAAAGGGAGTGCTGATTGAAATGAGCTGTCAGCTTAACACTCTGTGGCTTCTCTCTCTCTCTCGTTAATGTTCCAATGTCTACATCTGAATAGCCAATTTTGATTTCATTGCATTCAATTTAATCTCCTGACATGAATATCAGTCATTAATATGCTACACCTCACTCCATAACCAAATCAACTCGGGTGGGATGAGGTGGAGGGGGAGTCAATTTGCTGTCAAAATGTAAGATTTAGAGTCACTGTGACAATCCAAGATCTGCAAATAATGGCTGTGACCGCTACCCAAAGGACACTCATTACGCACCTGCAGTCCATGAGGGCTGTCAGGTGCTTCACTAGACAGGTACAGCCACACCTGTACCCATGAATTAATGTGTTCATCGTGTCATCTTACAATGCTAGAGTGAGTTGATATGTGAGCCCAAATGTGTGATGTCTAGAGATCTTTTACCAGCATAGTACTTTTATCACTGACACGTGAAATACAAATAAGAATGTGTGGCATTTCTGGCATCAGTTTATTGATTCTGGATGTTTCTGGCTCCTTATGGAGGTCACTTCCTGGACAATCACGTCTAGAAATGGTAATTTGCCATTCACTCGTCACCAGAATTTGGATTGCTGTAATGACCTCCTTATTATCAAAGAAAAGGTCTTTCCTTTTATATTCAATAGGTGGACTCCCTTCAACAATAACAGATACACACCTTTACTAGTCTTTCCCAACTGGCCAGCATAGGAGGTGGAAAGCTTCAACACTTTCAGCAGCATAGCCAAGATTTTCTCTGTCTCCAGATGAGCCAGTCCCGATAGTCTAATGCCATTTCTTAGCCTGGTTCTTACCAGCATAGTACTTTTATCACTGATACATGAAATATAAATAAAAATGTGTGGCATTTCTGTCTTGAAAGGTGACTGGAAATGTGTCATTCTATAAATATGTAATTATGCAAATTTTTTTCCAGAAGAAAGAAGTAACATTTTAGTTTTATTTTATCAATCAGATAGGAAAAGGGATGGAAAGTTGTGGTTTTGTATTTACTAGTAAACCAAATAAGTTGAGTTGTATTCCTTCCACTTTCACACTTTTTTGAGAAGTAACATGAAGGTATTGCAACAAATGAATGTAAACCTGGGTTTTGTTTGTCTATGGTAAAAAGGTAACTAGATTAAATCCTATAACTCATAGGACATCTCTGATTCTTAACCTGGTGACAGAACACTATTTTCAACTGCTTAGGGAGGAATCAACAGAAGAGAGAGGAGAGGGCTAATCTGTGTAATATGATGGGGTTTGTGGTTTGTTGTTGTTGTTTAATAAGTTAAGGAACTAAAGCCAACATCTGAGCTCTATTTCGCTGGAAACTGGCTGACACACATTCCCAGTCTCTGCAGTGAGAGTATATGCATAATTCATAGAAGTGCTTGAATGTCCAAATACTCTGTGGCTGTCTTTCTGAACTGACTTTCTTCATGTACAGATTCTGACCAGGAATTTGTACCACACCCTCACCCCAATCCCTCAGACCAGGATAGACCACACATGTGTCAAGAACAAGGAGTAAACACAAATATTTACTTTAGACTCAGCCATACACTGAAATCACATAGTTTGGCATTTATTTGTTCATTTTGTTTTTATGATAAGAAATTCAATTCAACGGTTTGAATTTTCCTCAAAGCCAAATCAGAATCAACATTTCATTCAAGCCCACATAGGTGTCATTTTTAAAAAGAAATCTTGGAGACTGTATGCCATTTCAAAATACAAAGAGTTTCCTTGCTTCCTCTTCATAGTCAAGAATAATTGAAAAATATGTGCAAGCCACCAATTTTCAGCCATCTGTTTTATTTTATTTTATTAAAGTGGTTGTATAGTTTACATATGGATATTACATGCGGATAAAGCATCTTACCTCAAGTCTTGAGTAATATCTGCACCATAAGTAGAGGAAATGAAAAACTGTAAATATGCAAGAGCCACAAGTTAAGACCACCAAATAGTAATATAAACGTTTAGACACAGATTAGGTCTCTGCCTCCAAAGCTCTGGTCAAAATGCCCCCGGGCGCCCCAGGCCTACGCACTCCCAAGTGTGACAAAGCCATTCTAAGATTTGGGCCAATGCTGGCAGTCCTTGAGGGAATCTTAGTAATTTCTTTCATGCCATCTATCTCTTCTATCAGAGGAAGGTGACCAAGCCATGGTTTCCTCTTGCTTTAAACTATACTCTCTCCATATAAGTTGGGAGTCCATCAGACAGGATGCTGGATCTTTCTCAGCTTCAGTTTCTCTTGTTAGAAAACAAAGATGGTATTCTCTGTCCCCTAAGGTGATACTGATGATTAAATGATTTAGTGTCTGCAAAGGGCATAACCAGGCCTGGAAGCTCACTCCTAGCCCCTCTCCTGGTTCATTCCAATTGGGGCCCAAGAGCATCCAGACAGTTCCACTGTCTTCTGATTCTTGTCTGTTCCTCAGTATACATCTTCTTTCCTCTATTTTTATTTCTTTTTCTAATTATTTTGTACATATACTTTTTATTGATTTCAGAGAGGAAGGGAGATGAAAAGAGAGATAGAAACATCAACGACGTGAGAGAATCCATGATTGGCTGCCTCCTGCACACTTCCCACTGGGGACTGAGCCTGCGACCCAGGCATGTGCCTTGACCTCCTGGTTCATAGGTCGATGCTCAACCACTGAGCCACTGCGACCAGGCTCTAGTCATTTTTATATTTTATTTTTCCTAGCCTTCTTTCTTATTTTAAAGTAAACTTAAGATTGAAATATGCTGCGGACCTTAACAAATGTTGCTCTAATTGGAGAAATAAGGCAAACACTTCTGAAAATGGTGCAAGTGGATATAGAATTAGATGACAAATGAGTCTCAGAGACAGCCCATACTACAAGACTTCTCAGGTCAGGGGAGCGGGGGGGACATCGTTATGGAATAGAGTAGACAAAGCTTTATGGAAAATGTAAGAAGTGAGTTTTGCTTTTGAAATGGCTATGATGTGGATAGGTGTTTTGCAGGTAAAATGGTGTTCTGGAAAGAAGAAATGGTGTGAGCAAAAGAACAAAGGTAAAACAACAACAAGAAAGCATTTGTTATTTTGCTATTGAATTATAGGCAATCCTTTTATAATTTGCAACCTAAATGTCCATCGAAAGCTAAATGGATAAAGAAAATGTGAGATATATATATATATATATATATATATATATATATATAGTTGTATAGTTGAAAATTTTATAAGAATATGTATGTATGTATATATATATATATATATATATATATATATATATATCCCAAAATTTTATACACAAACTTTGAATAATTATAAATGTGTTTATTAAAATACATTTTATTTTCAAAATGAGCTATTAGCTATTAAAGTGTGTATAACATTTTGGGGGGCACCCTGTATATAATTTCAGCCATTTAGAATCAAAAACAAAAAATGGAAATCCTACAACAACATGGATGGTCTTGGAGGACATTTTCTAATTGAAATAAATGGCACACAGAAAGACAAATACTGTATGAAATCACTCATATGTGGGATGTAAGATAGTCAAACTCAGAAAAGCTTCATAATGGTGAGTATCAGGAGCTAGGGGGAAGGAGGAAATGCAAACATGAAGGTCAAAGGGTACAGTTTCAGTTATGCATGTAAATAAGTTCTGAAGGTCCACTTGCAGTATAGTGCCTGTAGCTAACAAACTGTATGGTATACTAAAAATTGTATAAGAAGGTAGATCTCATGCTAAGTGTTCTTAACATACACACAGATACTACTACTACTAATCTAATCTAATAAAAAAGAAACATGCAAATTGACCATACCTCTGCTACACCCACAAGCCACACCCACCCACCAATCAGGAGCAAATATGCAAATTAACCCAACTAAGATGGCGGCAGCCACGGAGCTGGAGCGAGCAATAGGCTTGGATTGCCCCTGGCGATGGAGGAAGCCAAGCTTCCTGCCTGCCCTGCTGGCCCTGAGATCCACTCAAGGCTACAAAGTTTCAATTGTAGAAGATAAATAAATCCCAGATACCTGCTTCCAGTCCACAGCCGTGGCCAGCCTGAAAATGGCCATCAGCCCCTCACTCAGGCTGGCCAAGTACCCCAGTGGGAACCCCCCACCCTGAAGGGGTTGTGGTCAGCCTGAAAACGACCCTCAGCCCCTATCCAGGCTGACCACACCCCCATGGGGTGAGGGTCCCCACTGGGGGGGCTTGACCAGCCTGCAAACAGCCATCAGCCCCTCACCCAGGTTGGCCAGGCACCCCAGTGGGGACCCCCACCCTGAAGGGGGTGTGGCCAGCCTGAAAACGGCCCTCAGTCCCTCACCCAGGCTGGCCAGACACCCCAGCGGGACCCCCACCCTGATCTGGGACACTCTTCAGGGCAAACCAGCCAGCCCCCACCCATGCACCAGGCCTCTCTCCTATATAATAAAAGGGTAATATGCAAATTGACCCTAATAGGAGAACCACTGGGAATGACTGGTCACTATGACACACACTGACCACCAGGGGACAGATACTCATTGCAGGAGCTGCCCCCTGGTGGTCTGTGTGCTCCCTTAGCAGGAGCTCTGCTCAGCCACAAGCCAGGCTGATGGCTGCCAGCACAGCAGTGGTGGCGGGAGCCTCTCTCACCTCCTCAGCAGCACTAAGGATGTCCCACTACAGCTTAGGCCTGCTCCCCGCTGGCATGTGGACATCCGCCAAGGGCCCCCCAGCTGCCAGAGGGATGTCTGACTGCTAGCTTAGGCCCGATCCCCTGGGGAGCAGGGGCACAGGCTGGGCTGAGGGATCCCCCTGAATGCACAAATTTTTGTGCACCGAGCCTCTAGTAATAATAATAATAGTAATAGAAACAGGTAGGAACCTCGGGAGATGAAGGATTTGTCTATGGCCTTGATCATGATGATAATTTCACAAGTGGATGCTTATCCCAAACTTGATGAGTTGTATACTATAATATGTGCTACTTTTTACGTGTCAATAATACCTTAATAGAGTGAATTTTTTTTAAAAAAAGTGTTAGTGGACTTATATAGAGGGTGAAAGAAGGAGAAAGGCAGATTGAGGTCAGAAATTGGTATATTTTAAATATTAGAAAGTAAAGAATTAATAAAAGTAACATTTTAGAAATGATTAAACCAAAAGCCATGCTAAGGATGAATTGGGTGGGGTGGGGGAGGGGTAGCAAATCTGAAGGCAAATCAGCCAGTCCAAAAGCCAAGACTATAAATACAGAAGTGAAGTGATAAAATAAAGATACCTATGAAAATGGAAATACACAGATGTGAAATATGCAGCAGTTATCAGAAAGTCGAAATCAAATATTCAACTCCACATTTTTAAATGTGCATGAAATGGAAAATGTTGTTGTCACTGACAGAAATAGGGAAATGTGGGAAAGGAGCTAATTTTAGTGGAAAAAAGGAGTTTGGGTTTTACTGAGTTGAACTTATTAATCCACAGTGGTTCAATATTACATAACTTTGATCTTCCAAAGGAAATTTTACAGTCTACGGCAGGGGGAGGCAAAAATGTGGCCTACAGGCAGATCCTAGTCTCCAAATGCTTTTAGGAATAAAGTTTTATTAGAACACAGCTTGCCAATTCTTTACATATTGCTTCTGGCTGTTTTTGCACTACCACAGCAGGTTTTGATCCATTGTGACAGAGATCATATGACCTGCAAGTCTAAAATGAAAAAAAAAAAAAAATTGAGGTTGACTACTTGTTGATAATGAGAAAGACACAGGTTCCCTAGTGGGCAGAGACAAACTTTCCAAAGTCACACATGTAACCATGGCATCATCAAGGCACTTCAATAGTTTCTAAGAAAACATAAGTAGATCCCATGAAATGGAATTTGAAAGGCAATTCTGATTCAAATGAAGAAAAGGAACATGCCCAAAAGCAGGAGATTGACTGACTAGTGTCCATCAGATAATCCACAGCTCAGATTTTCTGCAGTTTATGTACATAATTTTTAAGGATAGACATACAATCAAAGATACATATAAGAGAAAAAAGTGGCCTGCTGAAAATACTGTCACTATGCTAAAGTTTCAAGGCCCTGAAGTTAGAAAATGTTCATGAGTGACAAAAAGGACCTTGTAACCATATTCAAAATAAAAGAGAGAATGAGAGAGGCATAACAGAATGCAGAGAAGAGTGTGGGCTCTGGAACTGGTCACATGTAGGTTTAAATCTTGGCTTTGTCCTTTTCTTCCTAGGTGCACTTGGGTAGCTTTCAAACCTGTGTACACTGTGGCCTGATTGTGGTTTTTATCTGTAAAACACTGATGATAAGCAAACCTACCTCAGAGGGTTGATGTGAATGAAATATGTTTGGTACAGTATGTGGTCTATAACAAGAGTTCATTACATATTCACTCTTACCACCATTTTTTCTTTCTTTTTAAAAAATTCTTTTCAATTACAGCTTACATTCAAGACTATTTTGTACCAGTTTCAGGTGTATAGCTTAGAGGTCAGACAATCATATACCTGACAAAGTGCTCCCTTATTATCCCAAGCACCCGTCTAGCATTGAACATAGTCACACTTACCATCATTATTAATTAAAATAGTTTTAAGCATGCTTTGAGAATATTTTAGAAAGGGAAGCATAGGTTAAAAAATAAACTACAGAATAATATAATAGTATATTTTTTCTTAGTTTTTTAAGGTATAGTTGATAAATAAAAGTTGTATACATTTAAGGTCTATAACTTAATAAATGACATGCATATACATTAACAAAATGGTAATTTTAAACATTTGTCTGGAAAGTAAGAATAACCTGGAACCTGATAGGAGGAGAACAATCCTATATTATGAGGAACAGTTGACATGGGGTAAAGTAGACACAGAAGAAACTTCAAAAGTCATCCTGGTTGTGATGGGTTGCATGACTACTCCTAGAATCAATAGGTAAAAGTTATATGGGGCAAATTTCAGATCAGCAAGATCCCAATCACGTGATGCTTGTCTGAGCTTTCTGGAGGAGGAATAATTCATCAAATGAGTTCCCACAATGCCCCAGCCCTCCATAATATGAGTTACATGCATTTTCTCCTTTGATGTTTCTATCACTTTGGGAGGTTGAGATTTATCTCCAAGGGGAAGAGTTCCATGGGAATCACCTCTCAAAGGAATATTATAAGGAGAATTCCAATATTACATGGTAACAAAATCACAGAATTTATAATACTCATTCAAAATCCATGGGCTTTAGCCTTCATGATCTATTCCAGGATTGGCAGAAAGGAAGCAAGAGCCATACCTAGATGGAAGTTTAGAGGCTGGGGCACACTGGGAGGCTAGTGTTGGAGAGGGACCACACAGGACCATGCCTAACAGTACACACCCACTCGAGGACTTTTTTCTATGGGAGGGGTCATGATGAAAAGTAGAAAAAAAGTGTTTCCTGTGGGAAACTTCATTTATGGATTCTTCAGATCTTGTATTCTTAATAGGAGGAGAATGAAGAGAATATAGTTTCTAAAATTTAAAAAAAAAGAAGAGGTAGGGATCCAAGATGGTGACCAACAGGACAGCAGGCTGCAAGATAGTGTATGAGTGAGAGAGTGAAAGTAGAGTGTGTGGACATGCAGGGAGTGTCTGTATTTGTAAGGGAAGGACAGCTATATTCCATAGGACTATTGGGGGCTGGAAGACCAGGCTCCCCTGGCTGGGCAGCCTCTACTACTGCTGAAATCTTTCCTGGAGCAGCCAGCTCTGCAGTAAAAACTGCGCCATATTGGAGGGGAGAGTGGCTATGATCGGAAGCCCAGCCTTACCTTCAACTGGAGAGACGTTGGATACCTTCTGGAACCCTACAACCACATCACCCAGGGACCAGCTGCCTCAGCTGCGAACACATGAACACCGAGACTCCAGCCTCCCCAGCTGCAGGCATCTAAAAATTTTGTCCAGGGAGAGATAAAGTGGCATCGAATACATAGACAGGCCCTGTGCCTTCTCACAGAGGAGTTAGAAAGAACAGCTGAATCAAACAACATCCACCCGGAATTGGAATTGGCGAATTAAACACAGCTGGTGAGGCAATCAGTGGTCGGGAAGGTCAGAGATCACCTGGAGAGAGTTCTGCCTCCTCAGAATCAGCTCAGTGTTTGTTGTTTGGGTGTTTGTTGTTTACATTTTTTTATTAGTTGTTTGTTGTTTGCATTCATCTCAGAGTATTTGTAACTTGCATTTTTTGGATTAGCTGTTGGTTTTTTGATGTTTTCTCCCCATATACATATATTTTCTCCCTTCATTTTTTCTTCTCTTTCTTTTCTTTCCTACATTTTTTCCTTGTCTCAATATCATTTTTCCACTCTTTTCTCTCCATTAATTCTCTCTTCTCTGTGGGTCACCTTAATTTGGGGTTATTGGTATCATGAATACATTTGTGTCAGTGACATGTGCGTTGTGTCTTGTCATGTTTAATTTTGTGCTTTTAAGTCAAAGTAGGAGAGAGAGAGTGCTACATAACCAGACACCCTGAGAGGAGCAAACATGGGGAGACAAAGAAACAGCCCCCATACAAAAAAAGAGGAATCACCAGAAAAAGAAGTAAACGAAATAGAGGCAAGCAATATATCAGAGAAAGAATTCAGAGCAATGGTCATAAGGACTCTGAAAAGAATGGAAGACAAATTCAACAATATTTGTAAGAACCAAAAGGAAATGAAGAAGAACCAAGAAGAAATGACAAATGATATCACTGCAATAAAGAACACAATAGAAAGTAGCAATAATAGACTAGAAGAAGTGGAGGACTGCATCAATGAGCTAGAAGACAAGGTAGGAAAAAATATTCAAGCAGAGCAGCAACTGGAAAAAAAAGTTTGAAAACAGGAGGAGAGCCTAAGGGAACATTGAGACAACATGAAACGAAACAGCATCCACATAATACGGTCCTAGAAGGAGAGGAAGCTGGGCAAGGAATAGAAAACCTATTTGAAGAAATAATGACAGAAAACTTCCCTGATATTGGGAAGAAGAAAAAGCTCACACAAGTCCAAGAAGCTCACAGAGTCCCAAACAAGAAGAAGCTGAAAAGACTGACACCAAGACACACTATAATATAATTGTTAAACACCCAAGGACAGAGTAAGAATCATAAAGACTGCCAGAGAGAGACAGAAAGTTACCCACAAGGGAACTCCCATCAGACTATTGACAGATTTCTCAACAGAAACACATAAGGCCAGAAGGGGATGGAATGATATATACAAAGTCATGCAAAGCAAGGGTCTAAATCCAAGAATACTATACCCAGCAAGGCTATCGATCAAAGTTGAGGGGAAAATCAGGAGCTTCACAGACAAAACAGGACTAAGGGAGTTTATTACCACCAAACCAGCAATGCAAGAAATGCTTAAGGGACTGCTGTAAAAAGAAGAAATAAGAAGGGAAGAAGGAACACAGGCATAAAGACTAAAAATGGCGACAAACAAGTACCTATCAATAATAACTTTAAATGTAAATGGATTAAATGCCCCAATCAAAAGACATAGTGTTGCAGAGTGGATAAGAAAACATGACCCATATATCTCCTGTCTACAAGAAACCAACCTCAGAAAAAAGAATTCACACAGACTGATGTTGAAGGGATGGAAAAAGATTTTTCAGGGGAATATTAATGAAAAAAAAGGTGAGGTAGCAATATTTATATCTGAAAAATTAGACCTCAAAGTGAAGGCCATAACAAAAGATAAGGAAGGCCACTTCATAATACTAAAGGGAACAATTCAACAAGAAGACATAACTCTGGTAAACACAGATGCACCCAATACAGGAGCACCCAAATATATTTAAAAAAAACAAAAAACAAAACCAAAAACTTCTTGAGGATATCAAGGGAGAAAATGGCAGTAATACAGTCATAGTAGGGGACTTTCATACCCCATTATCACCATTGGACAAATCCTCTAAACAAAAAATCAGCAAAAAAACATCAATACTAAATGACTCACTAGATCAGATGGAATTAATTGACATCTTCAGAACATTTCACCCCAAAGCCACAAAATATACATTCCTCTCAAGTGCACATGGGTTATTTTCAAAGATAGACCATATATTGGGTCACAGGCAAAGTCTATTCAAATTCAAGAAGATAGAAATCATATCAAGCATCTTCTCAGATCACAATGACATAAAACCAAAAATCAACTACAATAAAAACAATAAAAATAAATCAAACACCTGGAGACTAAATAGCATGCTAATAAACAATGACTGGGTTACCAGAGAGATCATAGAAGAAATAAAAAGCATGGCAACAAATGACAATGAAAATACAACAATCCAAACTCTATGGGACACAATGAAAGCAGTCTTGAGAGGGAAGTTCATAGCTCTATAAGCCTACAGCAAAAATCAAGAAACAATGGTAATAAATCACCTAACCCTACAACTCAAAGAGTTAGAAAGAGAGCAACAAGAAAAGCCCAGCATAAGCAGAAGGAAGGAAATAATAAAGATCAGAGTGGAGATAAATGAAATAGAGACCCAAAAAACAATACTAAAGATCAACAAAACCAAGAGCTGGTTCTTTGAAAGGATAAATAAGATTGATGAACTTCTAGCCAGGCTCACCAAGAAGCAAAGAGAGAGGAGCCAAATAAACAAAATCAGAAATGAAAGAGGTGAAATAACAACCAATCCCACAGAAATACAAATGATTATGAAAAAATGCTATGAACAACTCTATTCCACCAAAATAGACAACCTAAATGAAATAGACATATTCCTAGAAAAATACAAGCTCCCAAAACTCAACCAAGAAGAATCAAAACACCTGAATAGGCCAATAACTACTAAAGAAATTGAAACAGAGATCAAGAATCTTCCAGCAAACAAAAGTCCTGGTCTGGATGGCTTTACAGGGGAGTTCTACCAAGCAGTCAAAGAAGAACTAAAACCTATCCTCCTCAGACTATTCCAAAAAAATTCAAAAGGAAGGCACACTTCCCAGCTCTTTTTATGAAGCCAGCATTACCTTAATCCCAAAGCCAGATAAAGACACCACAAAAAAAGAGAACTACAGGCCTAGATGAACATAGATGCTAAAATCCTCAACAAAATTCTAGCAAATTGGATTCAGCACTACATTAGAAAGGTCATACACCATGATCAAGTAGGATTTATTCCGGGGATGCAAGGATGGTACAATATCCGCAAATCAATAAATGTGATACATCATATAAACAACATTAAAGACAAAAATCACATAATCATATCAACTGATGCAGAAAAAGCATTTAACAAAATCCAACACCCTTTCTTGATAAAAACTCTCAGCAACGTGGAAATAGAGGGATCATACCTCAATATAATAAAAGCCCTATATGACAAACCTACAGCCAACATCATACTAAATGGGCAAAAACTAAACTCATTTCCCCTAAGAACAGGAACAAGATAGGGATGCCCACTTTCACCACTCCTGTTTGACATAGTATTAGAAGTACTAGCCATAGGGATCAGACAATAAAAAGAAATAAAAGGCATCCAAATTGGAAAAGAAGAAGTAAAACTGTCCTTATTCACAGATGACATGATACTATACATAGAAAACCCCAAAAACTCCATCAAAAAACTACTGGGCCTAATAAGTGAATTTGGTAATGTAGCAGGATATAAAATTAACGCCCAGAAATCTATGGCCTTTTTATACACCAATATTGAACTCACAGAAAGAGAAATGAAAAAAAAAATCCCAAAATCCCATTTACTACTGCACAAAAAAAAATTAAGATACCTAGGAATAAACTTAACTAAGGAGGTAAAAGACCTATATGCGGAAAACTACAGGACACTGAAAAAAGAGATAGAGGAAGACATAAACAGATGTAAGAACATACCATGTTCATGGATTGGTAGAATCAATGTCATTAAAATGTCCATACTACCCAAAGCAATCTATAAATTCAATGCACTCCCCATTAAAATACCAATGGCATATTTCACAGACCTAGAACAAACTCTCCAAAAATTCTTCTGGAATAAAAAAGACCCCTAATAGCTGCAGTAATCCTGAGAAAGAAGAACAAAGTAGCTGGGATCTCAATACCAGATATCAAGCTGTATTACAAAGCCACTGTTCTCAAAACTGCCTGGTACTGGCACAAGAACAGACATATAGATCAATGCAATAGAATAGAGAACCCAGAAATCGACCCAAACCACTATGCTCAATTAATATTTGACAAAGGAGGCAAGAACATACAATGGGGGCAAGACAGTCTCTTCAACAAATGTGTTGGGAAAATTGGACAGATACATGCAAAAAAATGAAACTAGACCACCAACTTACACCATACACAAAAATAAACTCAAAATGGACAAAGGACTTAAACATAAGATGGGAAACCATAAAAATACTAGAGGAATCCACAGGCAGCAAAATCTCAGACATATGCTGAAGCAATTTCTTCACTGATATAGCTCCTAGGGTAATGGAAACTAAAGAGAAAATAAACAAGTGGGACTACATTAAAATAAAAAGCTTTTGCACAACAAAAGAAACCATCAACAAAACAACAAGAAAGCCCACTGCATGGGAGAACATATTTGCCAATGTTATCACTGATAATGGTTTAATCTCCAACATTTACAGGGAACTCATACAACTTAACAAAAGGAAGATAAATAACCCAATCAAAAAATAGGCAACGGACCTAAATAGATATTTTTCAAAAGAAGGCATAAGGAAGGCCAAGAGACATATGAAAACATGCTCAAAGTCACTAATCATCTGAGAGATGCAAATCAAAATGATAATGCAGTACCACCTCACACCTCTCAGAATAGCTATCATCAACAAATCAACAAATGGTAAGTGTTGGTGAGGATGAGGAGAAAAAGGAACCCTCTTGCACTGCTGGTGGGAATGCAGACTGGTGCAGCCACTGTGGAGAACAGCATGGAGCTTCCTCAAAAAACTAAAAATTGAACTCTCCTTTGACCCTGTGATCCCACTTCTAGGAATATATCCCAAGAAACTAGAAACACCAATCAGAAAGGATATATGCACCCCTATGTTCATAGCGGCACAATTCATCATAGCTAAGATTTGGAAACAGTCTTAGTGCCCATCAGAAGATGAGTGGATTAAGGCACTGTGGTACATCTACACAATGTAATATTACGTGGCTATAAAAAGAAGGAACTTTTACCATTTGCTATAGCATGGATGGAACTGGAGAGCATTATGCTAAGCGAAATAAGCCAGTCAGAGAAAGATAAATATCACATGATCTCACTCATATGTGGGATATAATGATCAGCATAATTTGATGAACAAGCATAGATCCAGAGACAAATGGCAGGAAAGGGGCAGGGGCGGTTAGAAAGCAACCAAAGGACTTGTATGGATGCATATTAGCATAACCAATGGACACCGACACTGGGGCAGTGGGGGCTTGCCCCGGGGTGGGAATGGCTGGGGCAGGGGGTCAAGCGGGGCGGGGGGGAGGATACATATGTAAAACTTTAGACAATAAATAAAAATAGAAAAAAAAGAAAAACAAAATTATTCACATCAAAGGAGGAACATCTTTTAGAGGACATGTGGTGTACATTTTGTGTCTTTCCATTTCCTTATTTTCTTTTTTTTTTCTCCACGCTTTAGTCAGATATCTTACCCTTCAGGACCAAAAAGTTCTGTAATTAATCTGATGGTTATTTTCATTCTCATTTGTCTTTATGATCCATAGAAACACAATGCATGGACCTCGGTATTGAAGAAGTGGAAAGTCAGGTGGGAGAAGAGAGGGAGGGGCTTTTTCTTTCTTCTTCCCAAATGACAAGGCTAAGAAACCACTTCTAAAGCCTTTCCAATGACACCTGACCTTTGAAAGCACTGTCATCACCAGGGTCATTTCCTTTGTATTTTCATGATAATTTCCATAAACCTTTGAGGGCTGCTTAACTTCTGGTTGGACCCTGATTTCTTGATTGCCACCATTTCTTTGCCTGCACAATGGGGTTAGTTTCCCTCTTTTGTACCAAAAAGGTCACTAACAACCCTGTCAACACCAGGGTTGACTCTTACTGAGGAAAAAAGTTAGTTTTTATGTGACCTACTAAGTAGTGTTCAAAATAATTTCTACAATTAAGCTTTAAAAGTATTCTGAAATACAGCAAAATTATTGGAAATTTTAAAAAATATTTGTGTAACCATCCAATGAGGGCACTTGGATGGTCACATGCATTTGGCTATATCATTCCAACACCTCTGTGAATAAAACAAAAAAATAAACCAAAAAAACAAATGTTATTCTCTTTTTCTATAGTCACTTTTATTATTAAGACTACTTTGAAGATGCAACAAAGTGTTTTGGTGGTTTGAGGTGGGATTTTTTTTGGTATTTGCAACATTGGTTTATCTGCCTTTCTGTCTAGTGGTTGTCATAGTTATTGCTCCCTTAATTTCCATGAGAAAAAAAAAATACAGGAACAGAAAAGTAGTGTCCCCTAACATTGGTTTCTGAGAGTGAGTGTGCATAACATAACCTACTGAATGGAGACTATGTAATGAAAGAAATACATAAGAATGCTAACGGCACATTTATGAATGCAATGTATTGTACCAATATGGGTGTGCAGTCATAGCCACCCTAGGCTGACTTAAAGTGTTAAACAAAACCCCCTCAAACTTAGATGCTCCAAGCATCACTCAACAGTCTAGGACTGACATTTAATTTGGAAAGATGTGACTGTCCTTCATATTTCCTGTGCTCTTTATGAACCTGTTTATCAAATGTATAGAACACTTTTGTTTATGATAGTTTATGATTAATCATTCACCAAGGACCCAGCACTTTGTACCTGTTATTGTCAAGTATTTGTTTGGACTGCATTTGACCCTTTGTACCAAGTGGTCTGTGTTGGAACCTTAAAAACAATCCACTTCAATGAATGTGAGTATGGTACTTCTTGAAATCCTGTGACTCTGTTGCTATAACATTCTGCTATACAAGAGAGGCCAAAACTACTGTTTCAGTTACAAAATCAAATTTATTGTCACCCAGAAATACATCTATTCATTTTGAGTTACTTCTAAGCATTCTGAAGTGAAATTTTAAACACTGTTTGAAACAATGGATGGCCATTTTGTGGCCAAAGGGTATTGCATGGAGTATATCTCTTTGCAAAAAAACAAGAGCAGGCTGACCTGATCTGCCCTCATCTTTGCTGTGGGTGATGGTCAAAGTCCTTTGCAAGTAGTACACCTCAAGGAAGTATATCCATACATCTGATTACTTAGTCACCAGAGGATCTCAACTTCCAAAACAACAGCACAGGTCAGAAGGAAGAATAGAATGCATTACTGCATTTGTTTAATCAGTCGCTGTTTAGACCTCTCAGATGAGTCACTGCCTCAGTTTTCATGTCTTCTTCTTCACTCACACAGACAACAAATATTCATTGCAAGGCTGCCATGTATGATATATCTTGCAGAAATCAATCAGGGTGGTCTGTAAATTCCAGGAATTATAATCTCTCTCCGGGCATGAATATGCCTAATTTAACTTTAAAACAAAGTTGTAAATGTGCCTGCCACATGTCTGATACAGATAATAATTGCCAAGCATTCAGAGCAGTATTATATATTTGTAATCTTTTATTCAGAGACCATTACAGAATAAATAGATTTGGGGTTAAGGAATGGAAAGTAAAACTTTGATGGGGGGATGGGGGGGGTGCCAGGAAAAGGAAGTAGAGGCAGTAAAGTTAGTGGGCCAAGAATTAATTGAGGAATTTTTGCTAGACAGGAGAGTTCATTAGCAGGATTAGTTTGAAATGTGACTAAAAATGGAGGCAATGTAGGTCTCTTATTTTATTACTAGTAGCCCAGTGCATGAAATTCATGCACCGGGGCATAGGGGTTTTCCTCCACCCAGCCTGCACCCTCTCCAATGGGGGACCCCTTGGGGGATGTCCAACCGCCAGTTTAGGCCTGATCCCTGTGGGTCAGAAATCCCTCTCACAATCTGGGACCCCTGGCTCCTAACCACTCACCTGCCTGCCTGCCTGAATGCCCCTAACTGCCCTCCCCTGCCCACCTGATCTCGCCCTCCAACTGCCCTCCCCTGCTGGCCTGATCTTGCCCCCAACTGCCGTCCCCTGCTGGCCTGATCACCCCTAATGGCCTCTGCATCAGCCCCCACCACCATGGCTTTGTCTGGAAAGAAGTCAGACGTCCGGAAGATGGCCCGTCAACCCAGTCTAATTAGCATATTACCCTTTTAGTAATATAGATAGATTATATAGGATAGGATTACTTAAATGGGGAAGGGGAAGGAAGCCTTTTCCATCAGGAGGAGATGCTCTTGGCAGACAAAAATACAAAATCCCTATATCTGGACTGAAAGCCAGCCATCTGCACTATACTGCCAAACCAATCATTAAAAAATTGAACCACTTTCTTACACCTTACACCAAACAGCTGTTGTCCTTAAAACCCATACTCAGCCCCCACCTTAGGTTCTGCCTTTACACCCAGATTAGGTTCTGATTGGTTTGTTCCTATGCCAGTCAGTGTTAAAAGCTCTGCCTCCTTGGCAGCCATTGGCTCCTCGCACTTCACCCAGATTTGGTTCTGATTGGTCAGTTTCTATGCCAGTTGGCATCTCTGGACCTATCAATGGGCCTGATCAGAGAGGCGGGGCTTATCAGCAGCGCCAGCAGAGGACCAAGAGAAAGAGAGGTGCGGCTGCTGGCCAGGCCTGGAGCAAAAGAGAGAGGAAAGTGCTGACCAACAGCTGCCACAGAGGCTACAGATCAGGCCCTGCTTCTCTCTCTGTGCCTGATCTGCAGCCCCCTCGGCAGTCGGGTGCCTGCAGGAGCGACAGTCAGTCAAGTCTTCAGTCCTTTTGAATGTTATGGACCCTGGGTTTTTATATATTAGGATGAGTTCTGATGAGCTGTTAAAAGATGGGAAGAAGGTGCAAATTATTAGGCAAAACTAGAATAACTGTTTAAACTCTAGAAGTAAGAGAACAGACTACATAATATTTTTACATGTCAAACAGTGATATTGACAAATATTATATTTTCATACCACTTTTTTTAATTTAAGAATTTATCCATGAGAAATCTGATGTACTTCTTATCTGATCTCAGAAGGTGCAAATCTATCTAAATAAATCAATAAGGAATTCTCAAAATATTTTAAAAATAATTTATTTAAATTGACATGTCTGCTCTCCTGGGTTATGAGCTTAGACCTCAAAATATATGTTGATGGAAGCAGTGAGAAGTGTGAATTGACTCATTGTTTGTTGGTAGTTCTTTTTTTTTTTTTTTTTAGATAAAATCCAATGATGCTCTTTATGTTCAAATCAACAAATATCAAATCTAATAACTAGAAACTATGCCAATATAATAACACCAGGTAAGACTGCTAATTTTTGCTAACAATTATTTTCAAAATGACAAGTGATCCAAAATGTCAAAGAAATTTCATTTCTTAAAAATGCTTCAAAATTCCAATACTTACCTTGGAGGCAAAGGAAGAAGCTAACTTTAGAGGTAACATGGGACCATAGCCGGTTTGGCTCAGTGGAAAGAGCATCAGCTGCAAACTGAAGTCAAGGGCACATGCCTGAGTTGTGGGCTCAATCCCCAGTGTGGGGTGTGCAGGAGGCAGCAGACCAATGATTCTCTCTCATCATTGGTGTTTCTATCTCTCTCTCTCTCTCCTTTTCTCTCTGAAATCAATAAAAAATCCATTTTTTTTAAAAATAAGATATTAAAAAAATAATACTGTGGGGGGTTCTGTTCAAATATACACTTGTATACACTCCACATTTATTCATTCACATATTTATTACTTCCTACATTTTTTCATGAAACATTTATCAAGAGTCTACTACATTCCAAAATGAACTAATCCTTAAAATTAGGTTATCTCAGAAATAAAAGGTTATTTATTTTCTTGCTCATTGAAGCTGTCCTTTGGAAAGGGACAGCTGTAAAACAACGACTAATTTAATCTTCTCTTCAACTTAAATGTACTCCATGCCCTGGAAAATAAAAGAACTAATAAGAAAATTTCCCTCAGACAACTTGCTCTTTGGTTCATCTCCAATCCATAGTCTCACAGTATATCTATCTATATAAAAGCCTAAGCAACCATTGCAACTGAATGGATGACCGAACAGGCTGCGTGGGGCAACCAGACCAGCAAGGGGGTTAGTGAGGGACAACCAAGTGACCAAGCAGCAGGCTGCATGGGCGACCAGGCTGGCAGGGGAGTTAGTGAGGGGTGACCAAACAACCGAGCAGCAGGCTGCATGGGGTGACCAGGCCGGCGGGGGGGGGGGGGGCAGTTGGGGGCAATCAGGCAGGCAGAGGCAGTTAGGGGTGATCAGGCCAGCATGGGGGCAGTTAGGGGCAACCAGGCAGCCGAGGGGGGCAGTGAGGAGGGATCAGGTTGGCAGGCAGAGGTGGTTAGGGGTGATCAAACTGGCAGGGGTGGGGGGACAGTTAGGGGCGATTAGGCAGGCAGGCAGGTGAGTTGTTAGGAGCCAGCAGTCCAGGATTGTGAGAGGGATGTCCCACGAGGGGTCTTGGATTGGAGAGTGTGCAGGCTGGGCTGAGGGGACCATCCCCTGCCATGCACGAATTTCGTGCACCAGGCCTCTAGTAACTCTATAAGCTTCTATATTTATCGTCTCCTGGAATGTGTTTGAATAAGACCATCTGTGAATGCATTGCAAAAACATATCTATTATCATTTTAATTCATGTTATGGATGATTCCCTTCATATGTTTGAAAACATGGAATTCTGAAAAAAAAACCAAGATGGCGACATAGGTTAACGCCGGAGATTGCTGCCTCGAACAACCACTTCAGAGATATAACTAAAGGACAGAACGGACATCATCCAGAACCACAGGAAGGGTGGCTGAGTGGAAATTCTACAACTAGGAGGAAAGAGAATATCATACCCAGACTCAGAGGAGGCGCAGTGCTGAAGTGAAATACTCAGGTGCGGAGTGCGCGCGCAGAGCGGGCTGGCGGCGAGGGCGTGGTTGTTGTTTTCAATCGGGAGGGAGTTTCAGACTCTGAGCTCCAGATCCCGGCAAGTCTCTGGGGACCCAGACTCAAACGGGAGAAGCGGGACAGTCTGGCTTCGGTCGGAACTCGAAGGCAGCTTTCTCTCCAAGGTTTGCAGTGGTTTCTGGGACTCTGAGAGGCAGAGCCCCTAGGGACGGAACTGAGAGCCGCCATAACTCCTTGCTCCACCCGCCTTGTAGATCCCCAGGGACCTGCCCCGCCCAAGCCCTGCGCAGAGCCATTTGCCAGATAGCCTCAGGCAAACGCTAGATTAGCACCGCCCTAGAGATCCAGCACAGAAGCTCTCCCACTGCAGACACAGCTGACTCTCATAGCCAGTTAGCCTGGAGGTCAAATCACCCCTGGTACTGCCGACAATCAAGGCTTAACTACAACAAGACTGCCCACAAAGACCACTAGGGGGTACACCAAGAAAAGATAAAAAAAATGCGGAGACAAAGAAACAGGACGCAAATGTCAGAAATGGAAGATATAGAGCTCAAAACCACACTTTTAAGGTCTCTCAAGAACTGTCTAGAAGCTGCCGATAAACTTAGTAAGGCCCTCGAAAAGACTGGTGAGACCGCCGATAAATGTAGTGAGATCCTCAAGAAATCTAATGAGACCCTCGATGTTGTGATAAAGAACCAACTAAAAATTAAGCATACACTGACTGAAATAAAGAATATTATACAGACACCCAACAGCAGACCAGAGGAGCGCAAGAATCAAGTCAAAGATTCGAAACGCGAAGAAGCAAAAAACACCCAACTGGAAAAGCAAAATGAAAAAAGAATCCGAAAATACGAAGATAGTGTAAGGAGCCTCTGGGACAGCTTCAAATGTACCAACATCAGAATTATAGGGGTGCCAGAAGATGAGAGAGAGCAAGATATTGAAAACCTATTTGAAGAAATAATGACAGAAAACTTCCCCCATCTGGTAAAAGAAATAGACTTACAAGTCCAGGAAGCACAGAGAACCCTAAACAAAAGGAATCCAAAGAGGACCACACCAAGACACATCATAATTAAAATGCCAAGAGCAAAATACAAAGAGAGAATCCTAAAAGCAGCAAGAGAAAGAAACCCAGTTACCTACAAGGGAATACCCATACGACTGTCAGCTGATTTCTCAACAGAAACTTTGCAGGCCAGGAGGGAGTGGCAAGAAATATTCAAAGTGATGAATACCACGAACCTACAACCAAGATTACTTTATCCAGCAAAGCTATCATTCAGAACTGAAGGTCAGATAAAGAGCTTCACAGGTAAGGAAAAGCTAAAGGAGTTCATCACCACCAAACCAGTATTATATGAAATGCTGAAAGGTATCCTTTAAGAAGAGGAAGAAGAAGAAAAAGGTAAAGATAAAAATTATGAACAACAAATATGCATCTATCAACAAGTGAATCTAAGAATCAAGTGAATAAATAATCTGGTGATCATAATAGAATCAGGTACATAGAAAGGGAATGGACTGACTATTCTTGGGGGGGAAAGGGGTGTGGGAAATGCGGGAAGAGACTGGACAAAAATCGTGCACCTATGGATGAGGACAGTGGGTGGGGAGTAAGGGCGGAGAGTGGGGCGGGAACTAGGAGGAGGGGAGTTATGGGGGGAAAAAAGAGGAACAAATGTAATAATCTGAACAATAAAGATTTAATTTAAAAAAAAAAGAAAACATGGAATTCTAATATATGAAAAAATACCTCTTATTGCTTTGTTGCCTTTGATTATCCTTAAACTTTTTTATATCTTCTTTAGGCTATAGTACATTCCAAAACAACAATTAAATCTTGATCATTTACAGGAATTAACAGGGACATAGCCACTCAAAAAGTTTTATTGAAATCTAATTCACAAACCATAAAATTCACTCTTTTAAAGTGTACAATTCAGTGTGGTGTTTTTTTAATACAGTCAAAGAGTTGTGAAACTGTTGCCATTGTGTAATTGCCACTTATCTACTTTCTGTATCTATGGATTTGTCTATTCAGAACATTTTATATAAATGAAATCACATAATATGTGACCTCTTGTTATTGCTTCTTTTACTTAGTATAATGTTTTCAAGGTTCATCCATGTTGTAGCATGTATTCAAAATTCATTATTTTTATTTTTTATAAAATGTTGAATATTCCATTGTATAAATATACCACATCTTGTTTATCCATCCATCTGTTGATGAACATTTGGATTATTTCCAATATGGCTATTATGAAAAATGCTGATAAAAACATTTGTGTACAGGCAGGTTTTTACATAGACATAAGTTTTCAATTCTCTTGAATACATACCTAGGGGTAGAATTGATGGGTCATATGGTAATTCTATATATTTAATATTTTGAGGAATTTCCAAAGTGGTTTCCAAAATGGCTGCACCCCTTTACATTCCCACCATCAATGAATGAAGAGTTCTAACTTCTCCACATCCTCACCAACACTCAAATTTTGTCCTTGCATGTGAATGATGTGTCTGAATTTCTCTGAATTCATTTCAAAGCACACTATAACACTCTTTTTGTGTGGAGGTAAGGATACTATCCTTTTTCATGCAGACAGCTTCTCAAATCTCTGTGTCATCCTGCAACCAGGATATTAGGATTTCTGAAAGGAAATTCCTTGCAGCCATTGCATACTCTCCAAGTGGCACAGTCATTCTCTCACACTCTCCCTGGTATAAGAAGGAGCATGGTCCTGGGGCCTTCAATGGACCTCCCTAATGCATACCGAGAATATAGTGTGCAAGCTGAGGGAAATCAGGTGATGCATGTTCTTTAGGGGTGTTAGGCTGAAGAACTCATGATTTGTCTCCATGTCATCAAGGTTATTTACTAGTATACATTCTAATTGAAATGTTGACTTTTCTTTTGATTACTATGCATCTTATATGAAGCCAGTGCCCAGTAATCTGATAAAGTTTTTGGAGTGCTAATGGTCAAATATTTCTGTCAGGTGAATTCCTTAGGCAAAATTAAGATGCACAGCATGCTCCAAGATGATAGTCAGGAACAACTAACTTAGTGAGTTTCAAGAATTCATGATTTGAATAATATGTTTAATTCACACACCTTTAAAAAGTTAGGACAGATTGCTAATGACCTACAAATACTTGAAATTCTATTGAAATACTATCATGTAAAAATTTATAATGTGCTCAGAGTAAGAGTTCAATCTTACCCGATATGAAGCTAGCATAAGTAAACAACCGCAGCATATGCCTGATTTAAGATATGAATGTATAGGCTAAACTGAGCCAGATATTACAAGATAAGGTAAAGGGTCTTTAGTAAATTATGTTGGTATGTATACATCACATGTTACTATTTGAGACTGTTAAATCACACACTCACTCACACACACACGTATATACACACACAAGCATGAACACATAAATTATTGGACAACACCATCCATACAATTTTACTCTCAAAACACTACTCTCATAAAGTGCTTTGCAGGTCCTAGCATGTTTTAGTCCCTGAAAAAAGTTTGCTAAATAACTATAAGTGTTGCTAAAAATCATTCAATAATACAAGTCTCAAAGTATTAATTTCCCTTTGTTGTTACCTTTTATACTCTTATTGTTCTGGATATTGAGTCAATGTCAGTGGCTGATGATTTTCTCATGAACAAAATGGGGCAAATGGGAGAGGTTGCAGTCTATCTCTACAGACCTATAGATTCTTCTATTTCTAACTGGGCATTGTCTCCATTCTCTACCTCCTGGTACTGACCAAAATCTTTACACTAGATGAAACAAACCTAGCAACACACTTTCTTACTTGCTCAAGATACTATAACCTAGATGAAAGATTATAGCTAGAACCACTCTACTGCCTCAAGTACATTGTTAGAACTTGGGGGATCTTTATACATGACTTCAACTTGGCTAGGCTACCTACTGGCAGAAGGCAATCCAAAAGTTCAGTGTGTCAAATGCTCCGTGAAGACTCTAGAGAGAATTGCATGCCCCACTCCACCCTTAGGGACCTCCATCACAGAACCTCCACCACCCTCTGCACTCATCTGCTCACATGTCCATCTGTCCCTAGAAGGTAAGCAATGGGTCAAGAATCAGGTATTGATCATCTTTGTATCTCCAGTGTCTGCCATATGGTAGGCATTTGATAAATGTATGGCAGTTGATCACCATCGTCCCCTAAATCTCTTGCAATGGAAAGAATTCTATTGACACTTCCACTGAGTGGCACGTATTTGTTAGCATAGAGGAAGTAAAACTTTATCTGTATGTTCTTAGGGCCTCCAGCTAGGCCTTAGAGTTAAATTGATATAAGACAGACTAACAGATGAAAGCATGTAGATTTTTGCATGTATATGATAGGACTTATGAAAAAATGAAGATCCAAAGAAGTGGCAAAATGTTAGTGCCCATATACTAGCTTGAACAAAAAGAGGTAATTGTGGAAGGCAAAGTAACTAAAAAATACAGGGTGACTAAAGGAAGATAAGAGTTATTGTAACAAAATCTCTTTGTACAGATTTCTCTTTGCTTCCACTCCCATCTCTGGTGATAAGAATGTGTCTTTCCTCCTGGTACAAGGGAGAGCAACTTTCACATGGAAGTTTCCTGTTTAAAGGAAGAAATGTGGGGACAGTGTCCTTCTTGCTATTTTTCAAGTGACTTTAACTCAAAATAAGCCTTAAGCCAAAGTGGCATATTTTCAGGTGACACATTCTGCCATCCTTCATTTGTTTATGCAGATGATGACTGTAACCCCTTCATAAGGTTGCTTTAAAGAAATGAATGAATTGTAGGTGTGTGCATGTGTGCGTGTGTATGTTTGCGTGTTTTAGAACAGTGCCTGGCATTTCATCAGTGCTACATAAGTATAAATTATTGCTTCCAGTTTAAGAAGATGATCTATCCAGGTAAATGATGTTTCCACCATATTTTAGTCCAGCCTGGCTCCCTGATATGATACTGAATCATGTCCAGCATGGCCAGGGGTTAACCTGAGGAGAGGTGGTGAAGGATTAAAGAAGACAGACAAGAGTATACAGTTGGGGCCAGGTAGGATCACTGTGCCTGGATGAGGAAACAGTGACATAGCCTGTAAGCTGAAGCTTTATTTTATAGTCAGATCACACAAAGCAAAACAAGGGCAAGATGTTTACAATGTTCTTGTGAATTTCAAATCTATTTTGTTACTCAAGCCTTTTTTTGGCAGCACTTGCTGCACCTCCCACAGCCCATTAGCTACCTAGGAACAAGGGAGGGCTATAAGGTCATGCTTAATTGTGCTAGCAGGGCTCTGCCCTCCAAGCTGGGACTTGTATGTGGCTCTGCCGCAGGTCAGTTCGAGGCTTGACCCTATAGCCGCTCCCTACATGATACCACCTTTAAAAGTGTGAAAATTCAAATATATTTACTTTGCACACAATTTCACATGACTTTAATTTAAACTAAACTTGTAGCTTATAAAAATAAATGTATTCATTTAGTTAGTAATCAAAGTCCAAACAAATCCCTGGTCATGAAGCATCCAATTATTCTTTTGTTCTTCCCAACTATGGACACTAGCAGAGGAGAGAAGAGAGGGTTTGCTCTGGGAAACTGAATGTTAGCTGTTTATATGTCATTATATTATCTATTATCCAAGTATTTGTCTTGATCTGTCTATATTATAAGCTCCTTGACCATTTTGCCTCATTTAATATTAAGATGCTCACCCTAGAGCAGCGGTTCTCAACCTGTGGATCGCGACCCCTTTGGGGGTCAAAGGACCTTTTCACAGGGGTCGCCTAAGACCATCGGAAAACACATATTTTCGATGGTCTTAGGAACCGAGACACCGCTCCTCTATCCGTCTCCAGGCGGGTCCGCCCACATGCAGATATGCCCACACACGAGTACCCGGCGTATTAAAGGGTCGCGGCATTAGGAAGGCTGAGAACCACTGTCCTAGAGGCTCTCAATAAGCATTAATTGAATGAGTAATTGAAAATAAACCTACATGCATTTTTACTCAAATCCAAGCTTTTGCTAAGCTTTAACTTTCTTGATCCTTACCAGTCACCAAGAAAAAAAAAAAAATACAATCAGTGATAAGTCCCTTTTTAATCTTAAATTCCACTTTCATTTTTGTTTCAATAACAAACAGTACAGGTTTGATATAATTTATGAATTTAACTTTGAACTACACCTAGAAAATAGCCTGAGCATATGCCTAAACTTCCCTTTGCAAGAATCTCTAATTATATTGGCTCATGTAACCTTGTCTTATTTAAAGTATGTATCCTGCTCTTTGTCTACTTTAGGCAACTAGTAAATGTGAATGTGGAAGGGTCTGCTCCATGCTGGGGAGATTAAGCTCAGTGCAGACATAAAAGGTGGAATTCAAAGTAGTTGGTTAAACAATGGTGCATGCTTACTTTTCATTCTCAAACTACCAACATTTAATGTCCAGTTCTGTAACAAAAAACTTAAATCACAGTTTGCAGTTGAAAGAGAGAACATACAGCCTACACTTGTCACCCCAGGCAACCTCTGGGGTGAAAGAAATCCATTCCCACCAACCTTAATTGAGACCCATTTTCTCCTCAGTAGAAACTCTACTTTTTCATCTGGCTTATCATCATGATTTTTTTTTTTTTAACACAGCTAGCTCTATTTACATAAGAACAAATTCAGGTGTAGAAGAGTCTTATTAGAAAAAGATTCAAAACTTCCAAAATTAATACATCAATTAAGGGCTCTAGCCAATTTTACATATGATAAGACTAATCAAATTTGTCATCATGAGAACATTTATTATATAGAAAAATCTACAAATAAATGCTTGCTTATTTTCTTTTTACATGAAGACAATCTAGGTAAAGGCAGCTGGTTGTTGAATTCCACAAATTGAGAGGAAAAGAGATTTTCTTTTGGAAATCAGGGAGAGAAGTGATTTTTTTTATTTGCATAATTTGAAAACAACTTGAAAATGGAAATGTTTTCCATGCTCTTACCAGACCCATGCCCAAAATAAACTATTCTAATTCAATAGTACAGGGTTGTGGATAAATGACATGCTCCATGGGTGAAGCATTCTGGAAAAAAAAAAAAGCTTACTGTGTCATCTTGCCTGATTCTCAGGCAGCCAAACAGCTTTGCCCCATCTCCATTCCGCACACTATTTATGTGTTTCCATTTGCATGAACCTACTCGAAGGTTTTGCCCGGTTGATTTTTCAAGTTAATGATAGGGCACTTGGGGAAAGATTAATGTCAGGAATGCAGAGCTTCAGCAAATTGCTGAAGAGTTTCACCATACAATTAATCTCTCTCTTTTCTACATTACAACAGTGCAAGGGATGAATGCAGGAAGCTGTAATAATGCAGATATCACAGGTCTGTCTTTGAGAGCTGTAGGAGTCAGCTGTCAAACTGATAGGAAGATGGCTTTCTGCTCTAAGAAGGATTTATAAATCCTCCCCTGCTCCCTGTGCCAGCCTTCCTTGCCAAGTGCTGTGGTACCTCAGTACAATCTCCCATTCCACAGGCAACAGTCTTCTAATCAGGACTGTGGGAGGGCGCTGAGATGGCATCTCAATTAAAGCAATGGCATGTTTTTATCTCCACAGATGTCCCCTACTATCCTCCAATGTTTCCAGTTTTATTTTCATTTGACTGGGGACAACTCTCTTTCTTCAACGTGCTGTATGAAACAAATACTTCTTCCCTCCAAGGCAATATCCTGTGGAAGACTAGAGTGATATTCAAAATAGTTAACTGGTTGGTATGCCACAGAAGCAGACCAATGAGAAGGATGCAGGCCTCAGCTGAATGCCTGTTAACTCCTTATTCACTGGATTGTGGTTTTTCTGGGGACTTGGGAAGTAGAGTAGACTGAGACAGTGGAAGTGAGAATAAGATGCTTGAGGCTAGTATCTTGTATCAAATAGTAAAACAGTTTGTTGTTATTTCTCTGAACCTCATCAGTATCTATCACCCTCTTTTTTTTTAGCTTCTTAACTAGTCATATCCAGGGTTGGCCCTCATAGACATCTCGATCAAACAATGACCAGAACAGTAAGGACATATCAGCCAAATATGTCACTTCTCTCAAACAGGTGATAGGTGTTGGTAATCTTATCCATCTTTCTCTCCACCCTACGGAACCAGAACAGGCTTGCTCACTATGCCTCCTGAGGAGGGCAGTGCTTTATCAAGCCACAGACATTTGTATATCCAGCTATACTGACTATCCTCATTCATGCTAATATCTATGGGCTGTGGGCTGGCAGCCCAGAGAGGTGCCCACTGGAATTATCTGAGCCCAAGGATGAGTTTTGAGCTTTGAGAGAGAAAAAATGTTCCCTCTCATTCCAGGTACATAATTTTTGAATAACAGTTTAAAATTTAGAGTCTAAGCCATTTTTTTCCTAAGTAGCATGACCTCAGAAGGGAGCAGAAATACCTGGAAAATATAGTTGCCAGACTGGTCTCCCCAGAGAGGGGAAGATAACCATCATCTGGGGCATAGGGGACAAGGAATCTGGATCCTCAGTAGTATGGCCATGGGGCTGCCTAGGCCTGGGTGAAGGAAATTGTAATAGCTGAAATGGGCCCTCTTGCTCAACATTTGGACAGGCAATTGTCAAACACAATTTTTGGACAATACATCTCATATGAATTAGAGGAGTATCTCCATCACTAATGGTGGAATAACCTTTGGTGCCACCTTCCAGATTTTGAACAGCTCTCAGAACTGAATTCTTTGATTCCCTTTGCCTGAGATTGTGGTGAGACAAGGGTTTGACTCAAACCAAACTCATAGAATCCTGCTGAATTGGTCATCTAATTTAGTATGTTATTTCTCCACATATGAATTCTTATGAAGAGGAGAGCTTTTAGTGTAAGGACAAAATTTCATTGTCAACTCTGCTATCATGCCAGGACCTCAGCAAGCAGGTGGGCCCCTCTCAGCTAGCCAGCTAATTGAGCAGGGTGGAGAGTGAGCCCAGCAGAGCAAATCAGATTCCTTCTCCCATATGCCTGTTGTCAAAATACAGAGGCTGAGGCCAGGAGAGCTAGAGTCATAGACTCATAGGCAGTCCAACTACATTATTCGCAGATTTTGCATTTGCAAATATGCCTACTTGCCAGAATATATGTGTAACCCCAAATAGAACAAGCAGTGTTTTCATAGTCATTTGTGGACATGTGCAGAGCAGCAGATTTCTGTCTCCTGACCCACGCGTTCCTGGGAGTTCAAACAAGGCCACACTTCCCTCTTAGTGCATCTCTCATACTGTAAACAAGTGCCTTTTCTCAGTCTATGTAGTGCCATGTTTTATGTACTTTTATTCGTGGTTTTACTGTTTAAATTGTCTCCCAAATATCATGCTGAAGTGCAGTCTGGTGTTCCTAACCTCAGGAAGGCTGTGAGGTGCCTCACGGAGCAAACACAGGTGTTACATGAACTTCCTTTAGGCCTGAGTAATAGCACTAAAGGCCATGAATTCAACGTTAATGAATCAACAATATATATTAAATAAGGTGTTTTTAAAACAGAAACACACATAAAACAATGTTATGTATTTATCAATTGATGAAAATCTCATAACCAGAGTCTCACAGGAACATAACCTTCTATCCCCCCTAAGAGCAAAGGATTAGTATTCACTAATTCAGCATTTGTGGTGACTTTCTAGAACATAACTACTGTGAATAATGAGATTCGACTATTAACTGGACACCAGGGCTATCAGTTTCTGGTCAGGCTAGGTAGAAGCAAAGAAACATAGAGCTGCCATTTGACCCAGTGATCCCACTTTTGGGAATATATCCTAAGAAACGTGAAACACCAATCAGAAAGAATATTTGCACCCCTATGTTCATAGAAGCACAATTTACAATAGCTAAGAAGTGCCCATCAGTATATGAATGAATAAAAAAGCTCTGGGACATTTATACCATGGAATACTATGCAGCTATTAAAAAAATGGATCTCTTACCCTTTGAGACAGCATGGAGGGACCTGGAGAGTAGTATGCTAAGCAAAATAAGCCAGTCAGAGAAAAGTAAGTATCACATGATCTCACTCATATGTAGAATCTAATGAACAAAATAAACTGATGAACAAAATAGATCCAGAGACATAGAAACATGGAACAGACTGATGAATTTCAGAGGAAAGGCAGGGGTAGGGGTGGGAAGAGATTAATGGGGGAATATATATATATATATATATATATATATATATATATATATACACATGCCATGGACACAGACAAGAATAGAGTGGTGAAGGCCTAGGAGGGGTGAGTGTGGTGTGGAGGAGGACAATGAAGGAAAAAGGGGGACATATGCAATACTTTCAACAATAAAGATAATTCTTTTTAAAAAAAGAATGAAACATGGCTTGAAGAGGGTGCTGAGTAGATGCTCACTGATGGGTGGAGATGAGAGGCTGTGATTGCCTGGATATAGAGACAGGCATGTGGATAGAGAATCATCTTGTTTCTCACTTTCTTCTTTCCCTGCACTCAGGCTGTGCCTCCTGCAGCTGGTTGCTGTGAGAGTCTCTCTACATTCAAGCATAAACACACATGAACTCAAGCAAGCATCAGATGTTTCCCTGTTCCTTTCATACACATTTCTATGGACTAAAACTATCCAGTATTACCAGTAACACCTTATAACAAGATCTACAAATTGAGCCTTAGATGAAATGTAAATATCAGTTGATAAATTATTCTCATCCTTAGCACTAATAAAATGAAAGAGAAATTTAACAGATAAGGCTACATTAATGACCTATTCATCTTTATTCCTATGCCCTGTATTTATTTGGAATAACTTCTATCTGTCTTTTGTTGTTAATGATGTTGACAGTATTAGAGTTTTCTCCTATCCCCCCCCCCCATCCCTCTCCAGCAAGTCTCCACCCCACCCCAGGCCTTCATCACATTATTGTCTATGTCCAAGGGCTATGCATATATGCATATATGGTCTTTGATTAATCTCTTCCAGTTCCCTCCACACACCTCCCGGCTGACAACTGTCAATCTGTTCCATGTATCCATTCCTCTGGTCATATTTTTTCATCAGTTTATTTTGATCATTAGATTCCTCATATGAGTGAGATCATGTGATATTTGTCCTTCTCTGACTGGTTTATATCATTTAGCATAATAATCTCCAGGTCCATCCATGCTAACACAAAAAGTTCCTTCTTTTTTATACTTGCACTAGAGGCCTGGTGCACAAACTTGTGCACCAGTGGGGTCCCTTGGCCTGGCCTGCGGGATTGGGCTGAACCCGGCTCTCCAACATCCCCCAAGGGTTCCTGGATTGCAAGAGGGCACAGGCCAGGCAGAAGGACCCCACCGGTGCATGATCGGGGCCCGGGAAGGTGGCGGGAAGTTGGCCAGCTTGGGAGGTAACATGGGAGGGCTCCAGGGCATGTCTGGCCTGTCTCACTCAGTCCTGATTGGCCAGACCCCAGCAGCAAGCTAACCTACCGGTCGGAGCATCTGTCCCCTGGTGGTCAGTGCACGTCATAGTGAGAGGTTGAGAGGTGTTAGCATATCATTAGCATATGACACTTTGATTGGTTGAACAGCCGACTGGACAACCAGACACTTAGCATATTAGGCTTTTATTATATAGGATCGTATTCCATTGTGTCTATGTACCACAGCATTTTTATATATTCATCTACTGATGAGCACTTGGGCTGTTTCCAGATCTTAGCTATTGTAAATTGTGCGGCTATGAATATAGGGGTACATATATTCTTTGGGATTGGTGTTTTGGGAGTCTTAGGATGTATTCCCAAAAGTGGGATCACTGGGTCAAAAGGCAGTTCTACATTTACTTTTTTGAGGAAACTCCTTACTGTTTTCCACAGTGGCTGCACCAGACTGCATTCCCATCAGCAGTGTACTAGGGTTCCCTTTCCTCCACATCCTCACCAGTACTTATTGTTTGTTGATTTATTGATGATAGCCATTCAGACAGGTGTGAAGTGATACCAAATTGTAGTTTTTCCCAATGAAATTATACTTTATTTATTTTTTCCAGTGTTTTGGGGACTTTATTTTTTTAATTTTTCTTTATTGTTTAAAGCATTACAGATATCCTCTTTTTTCCTCCAATGACCCCCTCTTTCCCATTCCCTTCCCCTCCCCAGGCCTTCAACGCACTAGCGTCTGAGTTCTTTGGTTAAACCCTTCTACCCCTCCTGCCCCCTCCTCTGCCCCTCTCCCCGACCAAGAATCATCAGTCTGTTGCATGCTTCCATGTCACTGGATCTATTTTGTTTGTCAGTTTATTTTACTCATTAGATTTCACATATAAGTGAGATCATGTGATATTTGTCTTTCTCTGACTAGCTTATTTCACTTAGCGTAATAAGCTCCAACATGGGTCCCTCCATATTGTCTCAAAGCCTTGGACAGCCTGGTATGCTTGCCTAGCCTACACACAGTCACAGAAGGTTCCTGTACTCACCCACAGCCCTTATACCCTTGAAGATGGTTCCAGCTTCACAAGATTACTGCTTTCAAAGATGGGAAAGGATGAATCTGGAACACGCAGTTTTGCAATCTTTCACTTGTAGTTCGCTAAAATGTAGTAAATAGGAACAAGTCTTACTTCTTTTATAGAATAAGTGTGTTACACTTTATACACATAAAAAGGCACGTGGCTTAAAGTATGTGCAAAATGCACACAGTGGAGTGAATACAGCTGGGAATATTTGCCCCTACAGTAAACGTGGCATATTTGGTGCAGAGTGTTTCTATTATAAATAAAGGAAGTGTTTATATAACCCATCAGTTGCCATTATAGTACCAATAAAACCCAACAAATGGTAGAGGTTTTTATCCATATATGAAATATTTATTCATGGTATCTCTTAACCTAGTGCTTTGGAAAGTCTTTGTCTTTAACTCATGAACTGTATGTATGTTTAGTGACTAGCTAGCATGTACATGAGATAATTCTATAAGAAGAAAAGCAAATGAGATCAAGTACAGACATGTAAAATTCTAGTTATAAATCTACTCTGTGATTCCCTCAAATGTCTGAGTTGCTACCATAGTCACCAAATGTAAAAATAATGTGACTAAGCAGCCTTACTCACTTCTACTTGACAATGAACAGCAGGACCTGAATATGCTCTGCCTTCTCTTCAGACACTGACAAGACCTGTCTCTTCTCTATGTGAGACCTGAGCCCATCAGGCAAGCCTCTCTCAGATCCTGTTGTCTAATGAGATGACGCTGCCTTTGCCAATGGATAGAAGTAACATCCCTAGTCCCCAGGATCTTAAGAATCTCCAGGGTCCCCCATTAGCCACCTCATTCTCTCCTTACTCTTTCAAACCAATACAATGTTGTGAAGCAATTATGCCAACAGCTTTCTAGAATTGTTCTGACTGATATACGATCTTTAGCCTCCAAACTTGCTATTTCAAAACCTCATTTGCTAGTACAGCTCAACCCTCTATTCCTAACCATCCACACAATGTCCACTGCCCTCAGGCAGAAAAGAGTTAGTTGACATGAAAGGCATTCCAGGTTCCTCACATGAAGACATCAATTGCTATGTGCACATCCTGCTTACCACTTCCCATTCAGGCCAGAGAAGATTTTGGCCACTTCTTTCTCCCACTTCTCTCATCTTATTTTCTTTTATTAACCCCAATATAACTAATCTGTCAGGAAAAGGGATTACTGGGGCTGAGGGCAGCAAAGTTATGCCTTTGGAACTATCCTCTGTACTGCAGCTTGATCCGCTTTGCAGTTTGGACTGAGGGCTACATGCATCCTATGCACATTGATACATTCTGGCTTAGTGATTGTGGGCAAAACAATACTTAGATGTGTTCCCAAACTGCAAAGCGAAGAAAGTGTGAAAACTTGTGGCTGCAAATTAAGTAAGTATATTGAGAGAGCCATACTTATAGGGCTTTGGTTTTGTATAGGCAGATAAAGTATGCTGCTTACTTACCATTTCACTAAATCAGAAGGGCTTGTGAGACCTCACCCACAGGAAATGGTGAACAAAGTGGCCCCTGTCAAAGCTGAACTTTCAGTTCCAGGGAAAATTATGGTTGGATCATTGCACTCCAATTCCCACATACCTTTGTTTTAACTTCCTCATTTGTGAAATACAGTGCTATCTTCCTATTTAATGGCATTATAAAATAGTCAGTGATACCTGGTACATTTGAATTATCTGTGCCCATCTTGAATCGCCAGTAAATAATGAATGAAAGAAAGGTGGAAATCTGAAGGCATCCCTAGGATAATGGAACCAGGAGCTATAATCACCAGGTGTTTGTGAGTAACAAATCATTCCATAGACAACTTGATTGCTTTTTTTGATGGAATTATTATAAGATTTACAGATGAAAGCAATGGAGTTGATGCAACATGTCTAGAATGACAATTTTAATACATTTGATACAGTGTTGCACATAATCCCACTTGCAAAATGTATTTGTGTATGTTGGGACTGTCACTGGAATAGAAAGTAAAGGAGAGACTATCAATGAATACGAACAGATAATACTGTCTCTTTGGTCTTTACTTAACCCTGGCTTACAACAAACAACAACAACAAATGACCTGTGATTTGGGGTTGAAAAATCTGTTTCAAAAGTCAAAAGATTGCCTGTCATACATGTTCACGTTGTTTAATATCTGGAATTTCAGAAATTGTGCAACAAAATTGCTAAGACTAAGGATTACTGACCACAGTTTCTTGAGCAAAAACTAAAAGTTGTATAAAGCTCTGGTGTTATAAAGAAGCACAATGTATGCTCTTTGACCTCTGAATGAGGACAGTCTAATTGGTGTGTTGGAGGTAGTCACTAAGGAGTGACTCACAGTGAAATGTAATGCATGCTAAGGAGAACATGGGAAGAAACAACAAAGAATTTCAGAGTAGAGAAGGAATGCAAGAGGAAACTCCTGGTGTAAATTAGTTATCAACAGATCCAAGTTCCAGTGAGTGTATATGAAGTGGGTGAAAGGCATCTTCAGTGTTCCCTTCTCCCCCTGCAACACTTTACAACATGCTTATGCAAGTGAAGTCTAAATACAAAACTAAACTAAACAGATAACATGCTAAGAAATAGAAATCAGAAGGCACAGGGCTTCCCAACAGCAATGCTGTGTGCTAAAGAAAATGGAACAATGCATTTAAAACTTTGAGAGAGCCCTAACTGGTTTGGCTCAGTGGATAGAGCATTGGCCTGCAGACTGAAGAGTCCCAGGTTCAATTCCAGTCAAGGGCACATGCCTGGGTTTTGGGCTCGATCCCCAGTAGGGGGTGTGCAGGAGGCAGCTGATCAATGATTCTCTCTCATCATTAATGTTTCTGTCTCTCTCTCCCTCTCCTTTCCTCTCTGAAATCAATAAAAATATATTTAAAAAAAACTTTGAGAGAAAATAATCTTCAATTTAGAATTCTAAAATCCATCAAAATATTAAGTGCAAACAAAGATAAATGGCATTTTAAGGCATGCAAGGACCAGGGAATAGACTTCAATGTAAAAGGAGGAAAAATAACTGCATACATCTCTAGTTTAAAGGGTTATATGGAAAATGAAATGCAATCATAGTACACTATCTGGCTCTGCAAAGGATAATGCAAATGTACAAATGTAAATAGGTCTCCTTGACCTACCTAAACATTATGATATAATGTCACTGTGAGGATGTGATAGATAGAAGAGGGGAGGAGTTGCTTATGGGAGCTCAAGTTATCATACCAGAAAAAGGTAGATGATGCCTAAAATTAATAAATTATGACTCAAGATTACAAACATATGAAGGAGGTAAACAAACTGAGAAAACCTCTACACGGGCTGGAAGTGATCAGCCCTAGGGAGTGGAATTGAAGGACAGGGAGCTGTTGGGTTTTGTTATACATCTTTATTACTATTTGATTTTGTTTAATTATGCATGTATTATTTGGGTAAATATAAATATTTAAAAGACATCAAGCCCTACCTGTGAAAGAAAAAAACAGGGAGAGAGAGGAGAAAAACTTCACGTGGTTGATTGTGTGTGTGAGAGAGGGGGTGCTCTTTAGAGAAGGGTCTATCAGTGGGTGGTTTCAGCAGTATGGGCCCGGAAACATCACAGGGTTGTTCAGATTAAAACATCCAGATCCAGTTTTAAGATTGGTTGAGTTTGATAGATAAAGAAGGTGAAGCCAGTGATATCTTTCAACATTGGATCCTAGATTCCTAGGAAAGTATTGGTATTTCTATTATTTTTTGCTTTTGTCTTCCTAGAAATACTACCTCTCATGAGCTACTAGTAAAAATAAAAACAGTTATAATCATAATGTGACATTTGTGGAGTGCTTGTTGTATGCCAGATCATGAGCTAAGCACTTCACATGTATGCCTTCATTCACTCATGACACCATGAGATAAGTCCTACTCTTCTCATTCCTACTTTAGGAAGATTTCAGTGCCCTGCCTTGGCTGCCTTTCCTCTTGGGAGTCATGGCTGTTAATACCTCAGGGATGTTCCTTCCTCCTCAACTTCTCTTGACCCAATGGGAGCCACTTTTCCTAGGAGGTTATTCCTACCTGTGCCTGACTCCCAGAGAGGCAGCCTGCAGCCAACTCATACAGGGGTGCAGAGGCCAGTTTCTTGCCTCAAATTGGGACCAACTTTGCACTTCAATTCATTCTCCAGAGCTCCCATGGAATCAGATGGATTGTATACTCTAGCAGAGACCACATCCTTGCCCTGGCCTGTTTTACTTACCTCCTTCCCTTTCTTCTGAGAGGATATCCTCAGGCAACTAAATGTACCCAATTGCCCATTCCAGGTTCTGATTCTAGAGAACCAGACTTTGAATGGAGTTTATAGATGACAAAATTGAGGTAAGAAAAGGTTCAGTAATTTGTGCAAAAGCCATACTCTGATGTGGCAGAGATAGGAGCCCTGAGAGCTAAGTAAGAATGAGGCCACTTTGCAAGGTATGAGAAGGGTGCTGAAGCAGCTCAAGTATTAGGTTCCAGCATCCCTGAAGCCTTACTGCCACTCCTGTCATTTCACTACATTTGGTCCAATTGAGTTTCTGTCCCTTCCAACAGAGTCCTAAGACAGCCTCCTTGACATAAATGGGGAAGTTCAGGGGCAAACCATTATCTTGTTTTAGTGACAAGATAATTAGCTTGTTTGTAGACACATTTAGATGCAGATGTCCAAGAAATGAAGAAATTTGTGCAACAGGCTTTTGCTAAGAGAGAGAAGAACTGATGATGTAAAAAAGGGAAGTAAATCTTAGGCTGAGCACTGATGCTTTGCACTGAAATAAAGGTATGAAGGGGGATATTTCCATGGAAATATTCATGCACTGATATTGGGAAAGGATGTCAGATTCTGTAAATAAAAGTAAAGGAACCTACTTAAATATGAATTTCCCTATAAATAATAAACAAAATTTTAGTATATGTTCCATGCCATGTTTGAGTCAAATTTCATTTACCACCCCAATTATATACACTATATCTTTAAAATATTTATTTAAATTCCAAATATAATTGGGGATCCTGTATTTTGTCTAGCAATCCTGTCACTTAAGCACCTGTGTAAATGATATAGTAGTTGAATTTCTGAGATGGTAAGACACCACAATTCTTTTTTCCTTTGTAGTTAATGAAATTGCTAATATATTTTATTTATATTAATTATTTAATTTTCAGTTTAGTACTTGTCCCATATTTGTAGACTTCTTCCTTTTTTAAAAAATTTATTATTTTTTTACTCTTTTCTCCCCTCTATTTGTTTGGAGTTATACATTCTTTTTATTCTTTTGGTGACACTCTAGAAATTACATTATGCAACATTCATATATTCAAGTATGAACTAAACCAAAAGATTTACCACCCTAAATTATATGCAGACTTTAAAATAGTTAAAGCTTATTACTCTTCATCATAATGGAAATGGTATTTTTGACTATGTAATTTTTTTCTACATTTGCTCCCATAAGTAACCATGATTATTGTTTTACATCCTAAAAATTCATTTAAACTAACCTACACTTTTACCACTTTCTGCTCTTTACCCTTTCTTTTTATCTCAATTGTCCCATCTAGCATCTCCTTCTTTCTGCTTAAAGTATATCTTTTAGAATTTCCCTTAATTAGAGTGTTCTGGAGTCAAAATCTTTCAACATTTGTTTTCCAAAAATTTATTTTGCCTTTTTTATATTAGAATATTTTGCTGAATCAGAAATATAAGCAGGCAGCATTTTTATTTTTGGCCAGAATATTGAAGATATACAAGGTTCTTCTCCTAATAGTTCTGCTGTTGACATAACAGAAATAATTCTATTATTCCTTTGAATATATAAATTGAGTATGAAATCTAAGGGATGTTATTAACATGTTGCCCTTGACACAAGGGCATTGATACTGCCAGTCCCAGAACTAAGCAAGGCAAACAACTTCAATTCCCAGCATTATCAACACTTCCTCTAATCTCAGATCCCTGTATTGACATCAAGACCAAGCCTCACCTATTATCTGGGACCGCCCCTCTCTCTGCTAATTAACTCTGTGGCACTGAGGCTACTTCCTTATACAGCTTTTCAGTGTAAAAGGACATTAGTTCTGGAACCTTCGGGATTTCCTTTTTCTCTTGGGAACTTGGCTATCTCTTTTATTTTTGTTCTGCTTGTACTATTACTTAGAATGCCAAGGTAATTGTAATAGGATTGTTTTACATTAATTTTGCCAAACACGTTGCTGGAACTAGAAGTCCCAATACATGCAGTGTTTGTCTAACTGGTATTTAAATTTTTCCAGAGCTTGACAAATAATGAAAAGCTTCCCAATTAATTCAGTGACACTTAGATAAGCCTGATGTGTGTGTGTGTGTGTGTGTGTGTGTGTGTGTTTAAATTGTACTCACAAATAAGGAGGAACCACCAGCCTTTTTTCTTTATGAATAGAGATTTTTCTTTAATTAGCAAATTTATCCAGCAGCATATTTCATGAAAAATACAGCATCATCAAACAAAATTTATTTTAAGAATGCAAGAATTGTTTAGTGCTAGAGAACATATTAGTATCATTCAACATATTTCAAAGAAAAATGATTTAAAATAGCTATAGGATAATATTAAAAATCAGAATGTTAACAGTCTATGGAGAAGAATTCCATTTTTATGCAAGAAAATATGTATTATATAAGCTCCTTCCCCCCACCCCCCAAAAAACAAAGGCCAGGACAAATAAACACTAAAATGGTTACAGTGCTTTCTTCTAGGTGTAAGATTACAAATGACTTTTGTTTTCTTCATCATGCTTTGATGTGTTTTCCAAATTCTCTGCAATAAAACAGGTATTACCTATCAGAAAATATTGATGTAATAGTAGAGTTTCACTCTCTGTCGTTAACCAGGCAAATCTAACACCTCATTTGGGCAGAGACCTCACCTGATTATATTTCTCTCCTAACAGGTTTCCTCTAACAGTTTTTTTTTTTTTTAAAAAAGACCTTTAAAACAAGTGTTGTCACACCTAGACATCATAATCCTTCTCAAAGCATTTTTAATGAAACTCTTTCACCTACATTCTTATTTCCAACCTTTACACTATCTGTCAAATCAAATGCTTTTACTTAAATAGCAGTTTAATTCCATTACCTCTCTAAGACATTCCGATCCAATAAAACACAGTATCCTTATCCTTTCCTCAATCTCTACAGCCCTGAAATCTCACCACACAATTTGGTATTGAATAAATAATCATTTATAATTGTCTCTGCTGTTATTTGCATGGATATCCAAAAGCAGGTTGTTTATCAAAGCACAAATGTTTTCATTGTTTTTATGTTTTTCATTTATTTTGTGTCTCAGTTACCAGCACATGCCATAATTCAATATACAAAATCGATAAAACAGGTGGTAAACCTGGCTCATTGGGTATTAGCGAGGAAACAGCACTCTTAAGAAAAACATACAAAAGAATGCCAACACCTTATTTGTCTCTACACTGCAGCAAGATAAACAGCAAAAATAAAATTTAAAAGAGAAATGCATCACAAAATTATATGTACCTTCAGCACACTTAAATAGATAATTTTTTTAAAAAAAATCAAAATGTTAATAAAATATTATCAACTTTTTATTTTAGTTATAAGGGAGCTTGGGAGAAAAGTAATAACAGACAAACAGTAATCTACTGGTAAGTGAATTTGATCAATATAGGCATGGGCCTAAAGAGGAAATTAGAGAGGAAAGTCCATATGTTGTTTATACAGTAGGTAATTAATAAAGATTTAAGTACGTGTATAAGTCAACAGCCCAGTCCACTCTTCAGAAGAATATTACAACCAAAATGGATGGTGATTTGGATTTTCTTCTACTAACTTATCTTATTATATACTGTAATGATTCTATTAATTCTGTATGTTTGGATCACCTAACCAGTGCCCTGGAAAACAATTGGACTCAAGGGTCTCTCTATGAGCCTGGAGTTGAATAAATAAGATGTTTTCATTTTTTACTTAATGTTCATTTAAATTGAGTCTCCATATTCATTGCCATATTGTCATATGGTATCATCATGTGCCATCAGTAGAAGGCAGCTGTATAAATAAAAACATAATCAGTAACCCAAAAGCATCTGAAGTCATCTGGCAAGTCACACACGGTGAGGGTCACACTTTGGCAAATGCTGCGGAGAAGGATCATGTCTACAATCACAGGAGTATGGCCACAGAAACAAGCAGATATCAGTGGCTTTAAATGTTCAACATCTCACAAGTCACTAGTAGTTTACAAACAGGTGACTATGTGGCTTCCTGAAGGCATCCCACGTGATATCAGAGAGACCTCTTGGCAGGTGAGAAATACATGGTGTGGTGGGTTAGATAGTATCCTCCTAAAATTCATGTTATCCAGAATCTCAGAATTTGAGCTTATTTGAAACAGGATCTTTGCATGTGGATTTAGTTAATTAAGATGAGCTCATATGGGAATAGGGCAGAACCCAAGTTCAAGTGCCATTATTAGAAGAGGAGAGGACACAGAGAGACACAGGAAAGATGACGTGACAGTAGAGGCAGACATTGGACTGGTGTCTCTATAAGCATGGACTGCCAAGGATTGTCAGGAGATATCAGAAGTTAGGATGAGGCAGCAAAAAGGATCCCATCCTACCTTAGTGCCTTCAGAGGGATGTGGCCCTACTGAGACCTTCATTTTGGACTTCTAGCCTCCAAACTGTGAGGCAATAAATTTCTGTTGTCTTGAGCTGCTCACTTTGTAGTAATGTATTACAGCAGCCTTAGGAAACTGAACGCATGGTGTGGTCCCCAAATGAGGGACTGTAAGTTGGCTGCTGAAGACTGTGCAGAGCAGGTTGCTGATGGAATAAGAAAAAAGGATAGAAATTAACAATGGTGCCCAGGAGAGGTCTGACCCACTGGCCGAACCTGTTACTAGGCCAGTTTGGTTCATTACCTATTCTTTAAAAGCAAGTGCCTATTTTCACCTCCCAGACTTGCTCATGATGTGGGCTTTCAATAGAGCCACCTCTTCCCTCTCCATGAGTCCACATTGGCCAGGTGAGTTTGTATTGCCTCCCAAAACATATCACAGTTCAATGAACTCTCTTTCCTCCAAAACCATTATTCCCTGATTTTACATAAGATGCTGAACCCAGGAGAAGCCAAATGACTTACTCAAGTTCAGGCAGCTGGGAAGAAGAATGGACCAAATTAGAATTTTGGGTTCAGTTGCCTTCTTTGTAATGCTACACTGCTACTGTTATCTTTGCATGTCTGCCTCTTAACACAGTGAAAACATCTCTTGAGCAAGGTGCTTTCCAGTGAGTAAAGCAACAATTGAACTGCTTCTTAGTGGAGCAGAGAAGAGGCATTAGATATATTATGCCTGCCACATGTCTTCTGTGCTACTAAATTATATTTGATTGCTAGTGATTTCACTTGCAGCAGCAAAACGGATCCTCTACTGTACATCTGACTTGTCACTAGAGTTGCACAATATTATTGATTTAGACATTGACCCTAATATCTACCAGGGCTCCTCTAATGGTTGGTTTAGATTTATAAATTGATTATTTTGATAGTTACAGTTGTACTGCTAAACTTTTCACATCCAGTGAAAATGGGGTTGCTATAGTCTCATTATGAAGCCCATAACTGATAGACTGGATTGAATTGGGTGCAGCCTGCAATATCCAATCATATAAGGCTATTGAGAAGCTGTGTGCTTGTTTTATGATTTATAATAATTTTATAGTCTGCTATGTGCAGAGATCATATTGTTCCTGGCAGTTAAACACAATACCATAATTTAGAGAAGGAAGATTTAGGGTTTCTAACATTTTCAGTTAGATAAATTCAGACACCATGGATTCCCATTGAGGCTAGGTCTACAGATTTATTTAAGTCCCGTCAATGTCCATTACTGTATTCCCAACTATCTTTTGTCCCCCTCTATCTTTCTCTAAAAGGATCTATTGACCATTTCCTTTGCTTACTATTCATTGGATTCAGTCCTTTGAATCTCAGCATGAGCGAACAGATTTAGGTGAATTTTTCTCACCAAAATCAAAAATGTATTGTCACGTTCTGATATATTGACATTGTCTTGTGTGGAAAAATGTCTATGGATTATAATTTTGTTTATTTTCCTATTTATTTATTCATATTCTTTGAGAAATTCTTTTTGTCTTTAATTTTGATTCTATTTAAATATTGTCTTTCATTCACATAATTTATTATTAAGTCACTATGTTAGAAACAAAATCTTTTATTCTACAAAGATCATTGAGCATATGCCATGCCCAGTGCTTGCTACTTAATGCTTGAGGGCACAAAGATGAAAAATACAACCTCTCTGTATCTATGAGTTTGTTTCTGATAGTTGCCAGAGGAGTGGGGGTGGGGAATGGGTGGGAAAGGGGAAGTAGATTTAAAAATACAAGCTTCCAGTTATAAAATAATTTATGGGTATGTAATGTACAGCCACAGAGAATATAGTCAATAACATAGTAATAATTTTGTATGGGGACAGATGGTTACTAGACTTACTTTGGTGATCACTTTTAAGGTATATAAATGTTGAATTACTATGTTGTATATCTAAAACTAATATAATATTTTGTCAACTATAATTAAAAATAAATTTAAAAAATAAATAAAATAGGACAATAATTTTTAAATAAAATAAAAATGTAACTCCTGCCCTTGAGGAACTTATGATCTAGTGAGAAAGCAAGCATATAAGGAAATAATTCAGATTTATTATGTATCAGTTAGGAGTAGGTTTCACTGCAAATAACATTGACTTAATAAAATAGAAAATCTCTATCTGTCCAGGGCTGCCATGGTAGGTTTGCCACCAAAGACTTCAGGACTCACCCTACTTCTAGCTAACCACTCTATAATCTCTAGGGTGTATCCTTAGCCTCATGTTCCAAAAGAGTTGTTAGAGCTCCAGAAATCATAAGTGCATTCCACGCAGCAGGATGGAGGAAGAACTATGAAGAAAAAAAAAAGGCATACACAAGTTATCTTTTAAGCAAGGTTCCTAGTACTCTTAGGATTATTATTATTTTTTCTTTAATAGAAAGACAATTCCTAATTTTATTTGAGCCAATGGCTGCTGACTAGTGAGAATACATTTTTCAATGTGGTCATATGACTAAGTTCTGGCCATGAGATGTAAACAGATGTATTGATTGACAGTTCTAAGAAATAACTGCTCCCTCCTGCCAGCCTGATTGCCCCCTAGCTGCTCCCCACTGCCAGCCTGATCTCCCCTAACTGCCTCTGCCTCAGCCCTTGCCACCATGGCTTTATCCAGAAGGACGTCTGGAATATGTCTGGAAGATGTTTGGTCTAATTAGCATATTACCCTTTTATTAGTATAGATAGGTGCTCTCAGTCTCACTGGTCAGGGATTAACTCAAGTCTGTTACCCTCAATATGGAAATCTCCACAACTACTTTTTTTTTTAAATATATTTTATTGATTTTACAGAGAGGAAGGGAGAGGGATAGAGAGTTAGAAACATTGATGAGAGAGAAACATTGATCAGCTGCCTCCTGCACGCCTCCTTCACACCTCCTACTGGGGATGTGCCCACAACCAAGGTACATGCCCTTGACCGGAATCGAACCTGGGACTCTTTAGATGCTCGATCCACTGAGCCAAACCAGTTAGGGTTCCACAACTACTTTTAAAGAGAAGGCCATCTCCTAGTTATCAATATTTAATAGGGTGGAAAAGAGTGGATTCTTTTGCTCCCTTTAGAGGAATGATATATTTAGAGGATTGTAAATATCCATGTTTTTAAAGCTGTTCTATGCTATATAAACAAATGCCTTGGTTTCATTTATTCCTCAGGTTATAAACCATCTATGCATTTTACTAGTGACATTTAGTTCTTATTATCGCACTTTCTCAAATTTGTTGTTTCTGTTCCCTTGAATGATTGCTTCTTTTTTTTTTCTTTCTTTTTTTTTAATGTGTCCACCCTCTATGGCTTTCTGTCAGCTCCTTACCTAGAGGAAAACCTGTGCTTCACTCCGGAACACACTGAAGCAACTGCTCTCAGTGTCCTCAGCCCATTGCCCAATCTAAATGGGAAGAGAGAAGGAAGCTGATATGGACTGAACTGTGTCCCCCCAAAACTCATATGTTGAAGCCCTAAACACTATATGGGACTGTATTTGGAAATAGGCTTTGAAGAAGGCATCAGGATAAATGAAGTTATAGGTGTGAGGCATTAATCTGGTAGGAGCAGTATTCATTTTTTTTTTAATATATTTTATTGATTTTTCTACAGAGAGGAAGGGAGAGGGATAGAAAGTTAGAAACATCAATGAGAGAGAAGCATCGATCAGCTGCCTCCTGCACACCCCTCACTGGGGATGTGCCCACAACCAAGGTACATGCCCTTGACCGGAATCAAACCCGGGACTCTTCAGTCCCCAGGCCGACGTTCTATCCAGTGAGCCAAACTGGCTAGGGCAGGACCAGTATTCTTTTTTTTATATAAATATATATTTTATTGATTTTTTACAGAGAGGAAGGGAGAGAGATAGAGAGTGAGAAACATCGATGAGAGAGAAACATCGATCAGCTGCCTCCTGCACATCTCCTACTGGGGATATGCCCGCAACCAGGTACATGCCCTTGACCGGAATCGAACCTGGGACCTTTCAGTCTGCAGGCCGACGCTCTATCCACTGAGCCAGACCGGTTTCGGCGAGTATTCTTATAAGAAAAGAGACACTAGGAGTGTCGGTGCACAATGAAAAGGCCATGTGAGTACCAGAAGAAAGGTGGCCATCTGCAAGCCAGGGAGAGGGCCCTCACTGGAGACTAACTATGCTGGCAACTTGATCCTGGACTTCCAGCCTCCAAAGCTGAGAACATCAATGTTTGTTGTTTAAGCCATCCAGTCTGTGGTACTTGGTTATGGCTGACTAATACAGAATCCAACTCTTTAAATCAGAGACCACAACAAGTGTAGCATCATGCCTAACCAATACATGAAAGTAACTTTTCCTATTGTGGTAAAATATACATAACATAACATTTACTATTTTTACCATTGTGAGTGTACAGTTCAGTGACGCTAAGTGCATTAGCATTGTGCAACCACCACCACCCTCCACCTCCAGAACTTTTTCATCATCCTAAACTGAAACTCAACTCCCGTTAAACCATGAATTACCATTCTCCCCTCCCCACAGCCCTGGTAACCACCATCCTACTTTCTGTCTCTATGAATTTGACTATTCTAGTTACCTCACATAAATGGAATTACACAGTAATTGTTTTCTGTGTCTGGATTATTTTACTTAGCATAATGTCTCCCAGGATCATTCATGTTGTAATATGTATCATAACTTCCTTCTTTTTTTTTTAAAAAAAAAAAAGCTGAATGATATTTCATTGTATTCATATACCACACTGTGTTACCCATTCAGCAAATCACTTATATTTGTTAACTCCTTTCTCTTACTTAGATAAATTCTTTGCCAGGTTACACTTTTTCTTGTTCCTGGAAATCTATTATCATCCATCCCAGACATATGAGCTGTGAGGTGATTTTACATACTCAGCATTCCCCACAAAGGGCAAAAATCTGAAGGCATTTGTGTTATCATAACTGGGGGTGCTGTCTAGTCATGCGCCAGTCATGATAACACAAATGTCCCCAGAGATGTTGTTGCGCATCTCACAATGCACAGGACAGCAGAAAATGGTTTAGCCCAGCCCAGGGTGTCATCATGCCAAGGTTGAGAAATCCTGTCTAGAAGGTCCATATTTAAAATGGGATTCAACGGGATTATTGAATGCTTCAACCTACCTGTTTCTTTGCTTCATGATTCCTTCATGGGAATCATGAATAGTCCACAATCATTTTTGAATATTCCACACCAGCCAAGAAACAGTGCATCCTCTCTGTAAACCAACTCATCTTTCACTTACTTGATGCTCCTTGCCTTCTCCCCTCACAGCAGATCTGTACCCTATGCCTTCTTGGCAACCTCCCATCACTCTCTAGTCCCCTGCTGATAATCTTAAATTTCAAACATTGTCCAGATTGGACTGACTGGCCAGCTGCTTCAACTGTTACTAACACAGACTTCTTTCACCCTCTGAGCTTCAGCTATGTCTACCAGGACAAGACCTACCTTCGGGTCATCTTCATTGTTTTCTCTCAATCCAGTTGCTGGGCTCCACACCTTGTTCTCACAAAGCTGTTTGAACCTACTATAAATGTATGTTTTCTACTTTTAATTAGGCCTTCTTGCTGTGCCACTATGATTTCCTTAATGTTTTGTGCCTCTGTTTTTTTCCTAACACATAATCTATAATGACTATCCCCACCATGTTTATTTTTTCTTTAAGCTCCCAATTCTCCATATCTCTTCTAGATAAATGATTTTACTTTCAATTTGTTTACAAAACAGGTCAAGAGCCATGAGAACTGCACTCCATCTTCTTCTTCTCCCTTTCTAAATAACTGTTTTCCTTATCTTATGTCTCTCCAGTCTTTATCACAGCAGGGACTTATTTCTCTTTGCCTACACACACAAAGCAAAAGTCCTAATTCTTTCACTGCCAAATTTCTCAATGATTACTACTTATTCATGTCCATAACTAGGTACAAACGTCTAGAATTATTTATAATTATAGACTTCCTGGCTAGCTTAGTCTGGCTTCTGTCTCTACCCACTAAAGAGAAATTGCACCAATAGGCATCAGTGAATTTCTCATTCCCCAATTATGTTTATCCTGTATTTACAGTGACCTCTCAATAGCATTTGACATGGATGACATATTCACTTTTAAATTTTGAGCTATTTATTTAAGTTCTGTGATTTTAAATTACCTTGGTTCAATTGTAACCTCTTTGACTCTTACTTCTCTATGTCTTTATTAACTTATTAACTTTTGTTCTCTTCTTCCTTCTAGTTTCTTCATAAATATTAATATTTCCCTAAGCTAATTCTTTCATCTCTGACTGGTTTGTTCCTATATTTTCTTCACTAATAAAATCACCCACAAGCAACATCTCTCACTCTAAGACATTTAAAAAAAAAGTTTCACTTCTACTTTATTATGAAATTAAATTCAACCTTTTCATCCCTACTTAAATATCCCTTCTCTCTCTTTACTTCTATTAATGTCACCCTCATTCTCTCCATCTCCCACACTGGAAGCTCTGAATCCTCTCTTTTTGTTCTTTAGGGCCAAGAAGTCATTCACCAACCCTTGTCCAGTCTTCATCCAGTCTCTGTCTCTGTCTGACTGTCTCTCTATGCCCTCCCCCTCTCTCTATATATATATGTGTGTGTGTGTGTGTGTGTGTGTGTATATATATATATATATATCCATCCTATATAATAAAAGCCTAATATGCAAATTAACCAACCTGCAGAATGACCAGTTGCTATGATGCGCACTGACCACCAGAGGGCAGATGCTCAACACAGGCGCTGCCCCCAGCCCACAGGCCCCAGGCCAGCCAAGGCGAGTGCCAGTGGAAGGGGAGGTCTGATCACCCCACTGGTCAGCCCGCAGAGAGAGGCGACCAGCGGCAGTGGCAGTGGGTGGGGCCAGCGAGTGGGCGGTGCCAGGACGGCCAAGGCGGGTGCCAACAGGGGCCCCCAATTGCCCCACCAGTCCCCCACAGATTGACTCTGGTCTCCGGCCAGGTCTAGGTACCCTACCTATGCACGAATTTCGTGCAACGGGCCTCCAGTATATATATCACTTTTTACTTCATGGTACATTTAAACTCTCTTAACTAGTTTTCTTGCTACTATTTTTATCCTCCATTTTTATGCATTGCTTTATGTATCACATCCCTTGCCCTTGTCTAGTTAGCTATGAGATGGATTGGGTTGGGAAAAGCTGAGCCAGGTGGAGACAGAATATTCATTAATCTAAGCATCTAGCTATGGAAATATGATCAAGTCTGAATTTTCTAGCAGTAGGTACTTAGAAATGTGAGTCTGGAGAGTTGAGTGGCAAACAGAATACAGAAGGTAAGTCAAGTGTGTGTGGTGTGTGCATGCCATTCATAGAAAAGCCCAGGACTATCCACAATAGTAAGCATGGTGGGAGCAGGGACTAGCTGCATCTGTATCCCTGGAAACCAGCAGGTTCAAGCAGGTGGGCAGTGAGCTTTGGGAAGATACTGCAGCAGACACAAAAAGTTGATTTATGCACAGATTGGGGCTTGTTGGCAGACAGCCTAAACTCCAGTTAAGCTAAGACATATGAGAGGTAGCCTGGAAACACAAAATACAATACACTTCAGGGATGTGTTTACCAATGTCAAAACTGGAACTAGAGCAAGATTGGATGGTGAGCAAATGAACTACTGAATTAGGACTACCACCAATCCCCCTGCCTGAGACCATGCTGGGCAAGGCTGATCCAACAGTCACCATTAGACAGTGGTCATTATTTGGAAAGAAGTGGGAAACTAACAACAATAACATAAGCATTGCATCTACTCCTCTCCTATAGGATAGTAATCAAATCCCTTTAGGATAGTAATCAAATCCCATTTCAAAAGGAACCCCCAGAATATAGATTATCTTTTTAATCTTGGATTCCAAGATTTTCCTTCACAAAAGCCCTATTTCAGTCAATCCTTTAAACTTTCAAATATACATTTTAACTTTCCATTATCCTTACTCTCTCTCTGACCTATCCCAACACTATCCACCATTTAAAAATCAGTGTTTCCACTCCTTTCCTAATGAGGCCTTTCTTGATCAAACATTGCCCATGGTATTTCTCTAATCTAAACTCCCAAAGCAACTATTATCTAAATAATTTATTTCTCAGTTAATCATGAATGTATTACATTAAGGTGATCACTTGCCCATTGTTTCGAGGGTATCTTTAACTTCTCGTGTGATTATATCTGCATCCCCCAGTTAGATTGGAAGATCCTTGAGAACAAGAAACAGATATCATTTTTGTCTTTGTATGTCCCACAGCTCTTAAAATAGGGTTGTTAACCTAATAAGTAATTGCTAAATATTTGTAGTTCTGATTTCATTGACACCACCTCCTTCAAAATACTAAAGCCCAAGAAAGATTAATTTTTTCCTGTGTTCATGTTTTAGCCGTATGTTTTATGAATTACTCTAATTTACATTCCTCTTCTGATAAAAGCATTTGCCATAGTAACAGACGTTTCTGGTGATGCTCAATCTTTAGTAATAAGCAGGATGCAGATTTCTTGGCGGAAGCTAAAATGCATACACTGACAATTAAAAAGCCAATATGTTGGGGAAATATACCAAATGATTATTTTTCTTTTGTTTTTCCTCTGAGTCTTTATTTAAAGGTCTTTTGCAAAAGATAAATATTGTCACTCATTTACTGTGTATTTCAAATTGCTCAAGGTTTTAGGGCCTTGATTTACATGTTTGTTTTTTACATAAATCCAAGAACTTTGAACAACTGAATCTACTAGGTCTGGCAAGAATACCCTACAGCTTGATATAAATTCTTTTTTTCTTCCCTTCAAGATGAGAAGGCCAAGATGGAATGAGGCTCAGGGGGAGACAGAACTGTAGACAGATTAAGCCTACATTTTTTTCTTAATAAAGTACTTCATGGGAGTTAGAGTACCCTGTCTTGGCCTCTGCTCCCCAAATTCTAGAGAGACTTGGTAATTGTGAAATAGTGTACTTGTCTAGCTAAGCCATGTGTCAATCACAGATTTCATTGAAAGAGAGTTTAAGAAGTTGCCCTGATCTCTGTTGGCCTGCCTCCCAAGATCTCTCTTATTGTGCAGAAGTTTGTTCCTCTGAACACGTGAGCCCCTGTGGATTCCCCTGCTTGTCCCACCCTCCATAGTGGGCAATGGTGCAGCCTCCAGAACACCAGAGGAAGTGTATCTCATCAACACAGTCTTGCTTTCTTCACTGCTATGAGGTCAGACAAACTAAGTAGCTCTGATTGTCCCCCAAGAAAGTCTGCCTTCAAAGGCTAAACTTCCTGGGGGAACTTAATTATGAGAAGCAGCCATGTTCCTTTTGGCTTTTTTTAAATAAGCTGAGCTCCTTGCTGGTGGAGAAAAACAAGAACATATTGACAGATTGATTTCTTTTCATATACTGATTTCCATCATAAGCATAAAGTCTGTGCTGCTCAGAAGCAGGAAAAAAAAAACCACAGGCTACCAATTTGGCATATTTCATTTTCATATTTTCAGGGCTCATGTCACGTTCAAAAAGGATGCAGTCTGACCAGGGTTGAGGAGAGAGGGCAAGAGCCTCACCTTTTCCTTCCAGGTCATTATTTTTCACACTGACAGTCACCTACTTTTTCTCACCTCTTTATATTATTGAATTGATTTGGAGTTTCTATCTTTCCCCACCAATCATTTCGTTTTCGTTAGGGTCATTGCATTTGCAAACTTTTAGGTTTTATACACTGTGGGCATCATTTATTGAAATGAACTACTCTTTGGGAGAAATGAGGCCAAGTTAGGTTATGCAAAAATAAAAATTCTCATTTTTTGTTGGTATATTCATGATTCCTTCACCCCACCCAGGTATCTCAATATCAGGAGTCTTCATAACTAATTACATGATCATTGCAATGAATTAAAATTGTGCAATTGGTTCCCACAAACACCAAACACATTATTTTTTTGTTTGTTTGTTTTAATCCAATGTTTTTTACTATTATTGCCAACACTTCTGAATGCTCTGTTTACAGGTTAGCGGATCCAGCTCAAGTCTCTGTAAATGAGTCTGGATCGACCCCTCTAAGTCAGAAAATAAGAAGATCTCTAATTTCCTGATGTTTCCAGATATTTTTCTCTACATCAAAAATGATTGCCTCCGGAGGACAATTGCACTGTCAGACTTCTGAATCATGTCACACAAAATGTGAATTGGTGCCTGGCAACTTACAGAACACTTTAGCCCTAAAATGTTCCCATTTTTTTTAAAGGAAGATTCCACAAAGACATTAAACATATTTGTAAAATGTAACATTTTTTGCTCAGTTTCATTTTATGGGATAAATTTCTGGAAAAAATCAATTTATTAGAACCTATAAATTTTCCTTCTTGCCTCTACATAGGAGAATGTTGATTGTTATAATAGAGTTGAAACATTTGTAGGCATCGGGAGGGTTCCTGGTGATTAGATCCTCCACTGAAATCCTGGCTGGTCAAGGAGAGTGCCCAGATGTTAGAATGCCCAGTCACACAGTGATGTACAAGCATGGAATGGCGAACAGATCTCTGATGCTCAGGCAGGTTATCAGCTGAAGTTAAGACTTTTAAAGTAGAAGGCACCACTTTATTTGAACCCTCTGAAAGCCCACCCTGCTGAAGCAGGAAAGCTTCCCCAGGCAAGGGCTTATACTGTGGCTGGGCTGATGTCTTAGGGAAACAGACGTTGGGGTACAGCAAGTGGCACCATATAAATATCCCCCAAATAAGCCTTAGGTAAATTTTTCCAAAGCTCCTTGAGACAGAGAGCTATAATAAACTAAGAAACTAAATTAAATATGTGTTTCATTAAAACAGCATAGTTAGGAAAGGAATAAGCCAGTAAATAAAAGCTACTTAGGAATTAGGATGCTGGGGGGATAAGGTCTCTGAGACATTTGGGACAGAGCAGCAGCAAGGTATCTATTGGTCTACAGAAGTGCCAATGAGCAGGACTAGGTAGGCAAGGTCTGGAGGAGCCATAGGGCCCAGCCCTGGCAGACATAGAGGGAAGCTGCTCTACATAACCAGGAGGACCCAGGAGCATCTGGATCCAGGGCCCAAGATGAACACTACCTTCTGTGGATGAGCCATTTCACTGAGTGACTGGCTGACTTACCCCAAAGGGACCTTCTGGATGGAGAGGCCCCACCTCTCCTAAACCTAGGCCTTCTGTGTCCAACATTATGTCACAGTAATATCATCAATTGTCTATCATCCCAGGGTTAATAATGAGAGAAAAATGCCTCCAAATCTTTAAAAAAATTTTAGTACAATTGGGAATGAAGCGGTAAGTGTGACAGAAATGGCAACATCTCCACTGAGACTTTTACAGATGTCTGAAAATTGACAATTAGATAGCAGAATACTTTATCTTCTTCCTTCAACCTGGTTTCACCCAGTCTTTCTCATCTTAGTCAATGGCACCTCCATCTATGCAGAAACCCAGGAACTGCCCTCCCTCTGTTAACCCTTTCCAGCCTAGCACCACCATCCCTTTCTCTCCGCTCCCACCATGACTGCCCTCCCCCATCTCTCCAATTGACTCTGACAACCTCTTTCCTGTCACCTGGCTTGATGCTTGTCCCTCCACAATGTGTCAGCCCATAGGAAGTGCACTTGGGCTTATCTGCAAGCTCTATGGCACATCTGCCTCATTGCCACCACCTAGACAGAGACCTACCCCCATGTCACCCAGACATCACGGTAGCCTGCGGCCTCACCTTCTCAGCACTCGGCAGTGGGATACTTTATAAAGTGAAAATCAGGTCATATGACTGCACTACTTAAAATCCTTCCCATGGCCCTGACGAAGCTGTTGCCACTCAGCCATTATATTAGTTTCCTGGAGCTGCCATACAAAAGTACCACAAATGAAGTGACTGAGAGAACAGCAATGTATTCTTTCACAGTCCTGGAGGCTAGAAGTTCAAAATCTACATGTTGGCAGGCCAGTGCTCCCTCAGAAACCTGTAGGGAAGAATCAACCCTTGCCCCTTCCAGCTTCTGATGGCTACTGGCCATCCTTGGGGTTCCTTGGCTTCTATCAGCTTCATTCCAATCTCTGTCTCTATCTTCACATGGTCTTCTTCCCTGTTGTGTGTTGGTGTCCAAATTTCCCTCTTTGTATAAGGATGCCAGTCCTTTGATTAGGTTTCACCCTAACTCACTTCGTTTACTTCAGCAAAGACTATTTCCAAGTAAGGCCATATTCATAAGTTCTGGGTAGACATGAATTTCTGGGGCACTGTTTCAAATTCAGAGTCACATCTGAACTTTCCTCCCTGATGTCTCCGTGCCCTGGGCCCCTCTCACTTCCCCTGTGCTCATTGCCTCCTCTGGAGAGGCCTGTAGATTCCTCATGGCAGGGTTCTTCTCATCGGTCAGATTTCAACTTAGATAGCTCTTACACAGATAAGATTTTCCAGTCACATTTAAAAAGGTCCTAATATTTTTTAATTGATATTTGACTTGATATTTTCTCTTTATTTCCCAATTGGAATGCCATATCCCTGGAGGTAAACTCCTGTCTGTCTCCCCCATCTGGGCTCAGTGCCAGTGGGTGAGCATCTCCCGGATGGACATATTAACTACTAAATATCTTCGTCTTCTTGTCAACCCATTCCTGGAACAAAGAGAGGCAATGCTGCAAAGTTTGTACCCTGATTTCATTTTAGTTGTGTGTCTGTGCTTCAGGCGTCCCTGTGTGCTATCTCTTTACACTGGTGTCCCAAAAACTTTTTCAAAAAGCTCGAGGAGCTTTTTTTTGACATCTCTTTCCTAACCTCTACCCATGACATTTTAATGTCATAGATATATCTATGTGTACTATGGTCATCAAAGGCCCACAACTTTGTGAAACCTAAGGATTTTTGTCTACCAAAAATTAGTTTTCACCCCTTGGGGACAATATTGCCCTGTTGAGAATATATGCTCCACACTGTCACTGATTTCCCCATTCCATTTTTTAAAAAGAGGTGCATGGAGATCAACTACAGCTTTTGAATTTGTTTTTCCTATTTCCAAATGAAGTCGTTCTCAATGAATGATCTTCGTTATCTTAAAACTTTGTGAGATTAGTATGGCATTTCCATGTGTATAGAAATTCCAACCTCTTCCCATGGATGACTGAAGGGTTTTGAAATGTGATGCTGGCTGATCACATCTTCCCTTTGACGTTAGTTGAGGATTGAATGAGGGAGGTGAGAGGACAGGAAATGTGATGTTGAATGGGTGCCAAGTGACAAGTACTGTCAGGCATTTTATATGATGAGTAGGAAAAGAAATTTACTATTTAATTTTAAAAAATTTAATAAAAAACATTTAAATATCTTAGGTGTTAAAGTAGTGAATAAAATACATATTAATTTTAACAAAAACAAAGGGACCGATAGTGTCTTAACACTCCCTTAACATAGGAACCTTTCTGAACTTTTGCAGAAGGAAGCAAAAGTTTGTTTGTTTCTTAGTTGTTTCTGTGAAGTTAGCCCCCAGGCACAGAGTATTTTCCCTACTGATACGCAGTCTACCTTTGGTTGATGTCTCCACAGTCTGTGTTTGGCACCAGCATTTGAGAGTGGGCCATATGCCAGTCCAGCAGATGGCCGTAACGATAAGCATATGTCCAGGAACAGGTATGTGCACTGCCTTTGAGCATTAATCAAAACCCTCCGTCTCTTGTAAGTTGCAGATGTGGTTCTTACAGCTCATCCTCCTGTGAGAGGTGAGTGAATGTGCCCTCTCAACCTGTGCCCAGAGCTGGCTTAGCAATGTGAAGATCAGAGCAAAACCCTTCAGCTGTGGATTTGTGGTCCCTGCAAACCCAGCTGGAAGAAGAGGCTCTCAATGGTACCTCCTCCAGACCACTCTTCCCAGCAGATGCCCGCCAGCTGCAGGTGAGGTTCTGCAGCTGTTGGCAATCAGCACTGCCACCAAAGGGTCAGACTCATGGGCCATGCATGGTGGAGCCTTCCTCAGATGCTTTCCAGCTGGAATACCTGGTGGATCTCATGGATACATGGCAGCCAGTACCCATTTGGGCTGGCCTGTCACTACACTTTCTCACCTCCAACAGGTGAGACAAGCGTCTTCAGCTTGCATTTCAGATCCTCTCCCACCGTGAAGATGCAAACTAGCCAAGAAGGCAGATTTGTTTCTATTTTGGACCACTCACTTGGATGTATTTACACTCTTGTGAATTGATTCTGTAAGATTGGACTTTCCTGTATTCATTGGCTGGATTAAATGCCCCCTTCCTGATGCTTGGTCAGAAAAAAGAGACAAAGCTCACAGGCAGAAGTTGGAGTGCAAGCTCTGCCGCCAGCTGCACGACCTTCAGCAATGTCTGATTTGACTTTCTATTTCCAATACTGTGCAGAGCTATGTATGTGGAAGCTGCCCAATAAGTGCTTGCTGAAGAAATGAATGAATGAAGCTTTCAAAACTATCCTACATTACCCCCTAGTAAGTTCAGGACTGACTGTTTCTACCTTTTTTTTTTTTTTTTTTTTTTTAACAAAAAGTAGAAGTAAAAACATTGGCTAAGAATGAGGGCTATGGGTTAAGGTAATACTCTTATTGTGTTCTCATAGCAATTGTGTGAGGAAGGCAAGCATACATTATACCACATTAATATAAAATAAATGGTGACCTTTAGAGTTTCACCCATTCATTTACTTAACAGTGTGCTCAAGGGAAGGGACTATACAATGAGCTAGATAGGCAAGGTTAAGTGCAGCAACTCCAGGTCTACGTTATTGCAGGGATGAAGTTGGGGTGGTGGGTGAAGGCCTGGGAGGGCCTTGTTTTTATTTAACCTGTGGGATGAGAATCATTGTCTTCAGCTTGAAGGCTTGGGGAAAAACATTGAGTGGTGAAATAACAGGGAAATTCTTACTGTGCATCCTGCTACATGAATGGCAAGGCCATGTGATTTGGAGAATTGGTAAGTATTAAATATAAAGCCATAAATTTCATTTTCCCAAATTTTACTCTTTATAACTGGAGTCAGCCAACTTTTTCTAAAAAGGTCTAATAGTATATATTTTCAGTTTTGCAGACCATACAGTCTCTCTCCCAACTATTCACTTTGCTTTTATAGCATGAAAGCAGCCATAGATATCACATAAACAAATGATTATGGCTGTGTTCCAATAAAACTTTATTTATGAAAACAGATGGCTGGCCACATCAAGCCCATGGGCCTCTGTCTGCTTACTCTTGGTTTATAGCATTGAAACAAAGCTGTCATGATAAACAGAATTTTCATCTATAAAATATGACTTAGGAGAATTTGTATATTATACATGATATATGCCCTTAAAAATATAAGCTCTAAAGTATGATTTTAGAACATGGGTTTTCACTTTGAAGTGAAGAGGGTCTTTGATTCCCTTAAAAATTATAAGGAAAATTTTGTGTAACTATTTTTCTAGAGGCCCAATCCATAACTGCCAGGACATTCTCAAAGTGTTTAATAAAAAGACTAAAAACTAGTTTGAAATTTATGTTTATTAGTTTGAAAGTAAACATCATTCTCAAAATGGACAATTTCCCATTTCCTTTCTAATAACAATTTTACCAGTTGCTATATCAAACTCTAATCCAGACAAGCATGTGTTAAACCCCTAGTAATCACCTTTTCTAAAGTATTTGATTTCTTCAGTCATATTTCTAGACATAAAAACCTCAGATATAGAGGCAGGGGAAGGGAAAAGAAAGCAGTTTTTAGCCACAAAACAAAGTTGTCAATTACTTCTTTCATAATATCAACACTCATCAAACCTTTTAACTCTGCCCATCAACTACAATTCCCTCAGGGTCTCATGAAACCAGGGATATTCCCAGGAGGATCAATTTCTTTTAGACAGGTCAAACAGGAAATAAAACAAGATTACTCACAGGTAGGGGAATGTTCTTAGAAATTCCTTTTTACTATTGTTTGTTTTTTACTGAACATGCCAAAAACCACACCTTGTAACCCTGGGAAATTCATTTTTCTCAGGTATGTAAAGGTGTCTCAAAACTCCAAACTGTGGTTTTCTACAGATGGCAACTGGGGCATTGGAAGCTCATAGAAAGTTTTTAATAAAACAGAAACCAGCATTGTGCACATAATTGCCTCAACAGGAAAAATAAAACAAAATCAAGTGCTACATGACTGCCAAGGAAGCATAGAGTAAAGGGAAGACTCAAGGCCTATAAGATAAGTAAAGATTTTCAAGAAAGATAATTAAAAGCTGTAAGTATTTTGATTCATCACACAAAAAAGGAGATAGGGTTGAAGAATCTATTTCTCAAAACCTTATAAAGTTTAAAAAGATTGCCAAACCCAGACTAGCCAACAAAATATCAAAGAAGAAAAAAGTTGAAAGACTGATAATACCAACTTTAAGACTTACAATGAAGCTACAGTAATTAAGACAGTGTGGTGTTGGCAAAGGAGTAGGTGAACAGAATAGATAACTCAAAAGTAGATCCACACAAATATAGCCAAATGATTGTTGACAAAAAGGCAAAGAAAAATCAATTAAAAAAGGCTAGTCTTTTTTAACAAAGAATGCTAGAACAAATGGACATTCACATGCAAAAAACAAATCTAGACCTTTCACAAAATTTAACTCAAAATATATCACAGAACTAAATATAAACTGCAAAACTATAAAATTTCTAGAAGATATAGGAGAAAATCCAGATAATTTTGGATTTGTTTATGACTTTTTATATATAATTTTAAAAGCATGACCCATTAAAGAAATAATCGATAGGTTGAACTTTATTAAAAGTTCTCTACAAAAGACATTGTCGAGAAAATGAGAAGATAAGCCACAGCAGACTGTGAGAAAATATCTGCAAATGACATATCTGATAAAAGACTGTTAACCAAAATATACAAAGAACTCTTAAAACTCAACAATATGAAAATGAACAACCCAACTTAAATGATGGACATAAGATCTGAATAGACACTTTACCAATTATATATAGTGGCAACTAAGCCTATGAAAAGATATTCAACATCATATGTCATTAGAAAATTGCAAATTAAAACAACAATGAGAGATCACTATACACCTGTTAGAATGGCAAAATTACAGAACACTGATAACACCAAATGTTGGTGAGGATGTGAAGCAACAAGAACTTTGAATTATTGCTGACAGAAATGCAAAACAGTACAGCTACTTTGGAAGACAGTTTTGCAGATCTTTATAAAACTAAACATACTTTCACCATATGATCTGGCAACACACTACTTATAATTTACCCAAATGAGTTGAAACCTTATGCCCATACAAAAACCTAGCAGCTCTATTCATAATTGTCACAACATAGAAGCAACCAAGATGTCCTTCACTAGGTGAATGGATAAACTGTGGTACATCCAGACAGTGGAATATTATTCAGCTCTAAAAATAAGTTCACTATTATAACAAAAAGTCATAAAGAAACCTTAAATATATACTAAGTGAAAAAAATCTGAAAAAAGCTACATACTATATGATTCTAATGATGACATTCTTGAGAATGGCAAATCTATGCAAAATGTAAAAAGATCATTGGTTACCAGGGGTTGGAGGGAAGTGAGAAGGAGTGATGAATAGATAAAGCACAAAGAATGTTTAGGACAGTGAAACTATTCTATTTTACATTATAATGATGGATATAGATTATTATACGTTTGTCCAAACCCATAGAATATACACCACCAATAGTAAACCCTCATGTAGAGTATGGACGTTAGATAATTATGATGTGTCAATATAGGTTGATCCAATGCAACACCTGTACCTTTCTGGTGGGGAAGTTGATGGTGGATGTATTAGTCAAGGTACCCCAGAGAAACAAGATAACAAAATCCACAGAATGTATAGAGATAGGGACAGAGATAGAAATAGAGATAGAGATAGAGATAGAGATAGAGATAGAGATAGAGACAGAAATAGAGAGAGAGATTTTAAGGAAGTGACTCACATGATTATGGAAGCTGACAAATCCCAAGGTCTGCAGTCAGCACATTAGAGACCCAAGGGAACAGATGATGTAAGTTCCAGTCCAAAGCCAGCAGACTTGAGGCCCAGCAAAAGCTAATGTCCCAGTTCTCAAGCAGTCAAGCCAAAGGAATTCTCTCTTACTCAGGAAAGGGTCAACCTTTGTTCTAGTCAAGCCTTCAACTGATTGGACGAGGCTCATCCATAAGGAGGGCAATCTGCTTTACTCAGTCTATTGTTTTAATGTTAATCTCATCCAAAGACTCCCTCATAGAAATGCCCAGAGTAATGGCTGACCAAATATCTGAGCACCCCAGGGCTGGGTGAAGTTGACATCACATTGGGTAAATCTGTGCATTTGCGCATTTGTGGGAGCAGGGGATTAAATGGGAATGCTCTGTACCTTTTGTACAATTATTCTGTTAACCTAAAACTGATCTAAAAACTAAAATCTATATTTAAGAAAATATCAGAATTAACAGCACATTTCTCAAAGAAGTGACCTCTGAGTGTAACTATACGAAAAGTGAATGAATCTTACAGAAAAAAATTTCAGTTAAGTGGAATTGATTAACTAGATTTACCAGATTGTTTAAAACTGCCCCCATAGCAGGTATGAACTCACACCCTTATTGCATAATAATAATTATAAATTGGCAATTTAAATTCTCTGATAATTATTCTATTGGTATTATGGATGGGGATTTCTGGGTATAGATGAAAGTAGAGAAATAAATCTTCAGTCAAGATAATTTTGCTACCTCCAGTCTAGAGAACAGGAGAGGGGGGCCTTTATTTTTTTTTAATTTTTATTTTTTCTTAATCCTCACCTGAGGATATTTTTTCCATTGCTTTTCAGAGAGAGTGGCAGGGAGGGAGGGGGAAAGAGAGAAAGACACAGAGAGAAACATCAGTGTGAGAAAGAAACATCAACTAGTTGCCTCCCGCACAAGCTCCAACTGAGGGCAGGGAACAAACCGTAACCCAGGTACATGCCCTTGACATGACCAAGAATGCAACCCAGGACCCTTCAGTGCATGGACCAATACTCTATGCACTGAGCCACACTGGCTAGGGCTATAGCATAGAGCCCACTCACTTCAGAGAACCCAAAGACCTTAAGTGTTTGGGTAACAATGAGAGAAGGTAGCTTTTAGTAACAGTTACACCAGATTTAATGTTGAATCATAGCTCATGAACTCATAATTTGGCAAACTATTGCCTAAGGCTTAAATATGTCCCACAACATGTTTTTTGCAAATAAAGTTTTATTGAAACACTGCCTAGGCCAATTGTTTACTTATTATCTGTGGCAGCTTTTTGTGCAACAATAGCAACTACAACAGAAAGCATTGGAAACAAAGCCCAAGACATTTACTATCTATAAATAAATTTCGATTACAGAATATAGATAAATATCAGATTGCTTCCCTAATTTTAGTAATATTTCTGAGGCATGTAAAGATACAAAAATAAATGAAGAAAAATAGAAAGTGATAAGTGCATTGTAAACAGGTAGATGGGGGTCTAAAGTGCAGATATCAACTAATTCAGAGGCTGAGCAATAATTAGATCTTTCACTTTAAGCTTCTCAGGAAGAGCTTAAAAGAGGAAAGAGAGTGAGAGAGTGGGGTGGGGAGAGAGAGAGAGAGAGAGGTTAAATGAATACTTCCTTAAAGCATTTGTGAGAGGAAAATATTTTTAAAAATCTTTGAATGTCTGCTCTTTGCACAGGTTGTATGTCTCCTCTCTTGGATAGCTTCCAGATCTGAGTACCATGAAGGCATTAACTTAGAGTAAATCCAAATTACAGAGGCGCAGGGACCAGTCTGGGTTTAAGCCTTGTGACACCAGATCAGAGAGAAATTGTTTATACCCCTGACAGGAAGATCATGCTACATTCAGATGGTGTTCTGGATGAATGGAAGCCAGACACTTCAAAAGGCAAAAGCGGGAATGAAAATATGCACAGGAAACTAACTGAACAGTGGAGCTCCAACCAGCCCTCCAGCCAGGCAGACAAAGGGGAGGGAAAATGAACAAAATGGCAAGCAGTGATTGCAGATGGAGATTCTGCAAAGTCTTGGGCTTTTATTTTTTATCAATTGCACAAAGAAGAAAGATTCCTCTACCCTCTATTCCCCAATGAATATCCGCACTCATAGTTGGGCATGATAGGTCAATAGTCAGGTCTGCTGCCCACAGGGTAAGGCAATAAGAGTTATAATGAATAGCCATTAAGAAGAGCTTATTCCCATGTCCTGTTTCTTTAAAATTTAGGTTGTAATTTGTAAAGATTTAGACTGTAATATGCAAAGTTATAAGGAAATAGCCACACACACTATGTGGCTGCCCTCTCCTTTTCTCAGCCTCAGTTTCATCACCTACAAATTGAAGGGATTTGAATAATAATATTGAACCTTCCCTTCAACTCTTGAGATTTATGGCACTGTTGCAAGACCAATGAGTTCTGACATCCAAATGTTTCCTTTGATCCCATTAGGAATTTCTCTCTGTAGAAAAAGTGACAGAATGGATAGTTAGGGCCCAGGCTCAGATCATTTGGGCAAGATAATTCTGACATTCATAAATATATATTTTGCCCTGGCTGGTGTGGCTCAAATGGTTGGAGCATCACCCCATACACCTGAAATGTGTCCAGTTTGATCCTCAGTCAGGACACATACCCAGGTTGTGGGTTCTATCCCCAGTCAGGGTACCTGTGGAAGGCAACCAATATTTTTCTCTTTCTCTCCCTTCTTCTGTCTAAAAAGAAAAGAAAGAAAGAATAGAGAAGAGAAGAGAGAGAAGAAGAGAAGAGAAGAGAAGAGAAGAGAAGAGAAGAGAAGAGAAGAGAAGAGAAGAGAAGAGAAGAGAAAAATCAGTCATGCTAATAAAAAAGTACATATATAGTTTTTATGTATGTCCTGAAATGCACAGGATTCTCTTATGAATCCAGACTTTGGAAACCACTATTGTAATAGCCAGCTGAGATTCAGCAAAGGCAACTGTGAAGTTCTCAAGGAGAAAATTCAAGTCTAAGGCAAAAAAAAAAAAAAAAAAAAAAAAAAAAAAAAATGGTATTGTTTGGATTGTATTTCCTGCCATAAAGTTGGAGTCATGGTTTTCTTTTCCAAGCCGGAAATGAAGTGTTTCCTTATTGCCAAAAGCCTGAGATAAAGGGTTAAAAGTCCCAGCACTGAAAGTAATTCAGAAAACATTTACTTAGTATTCAACATGTGATAGGCAAGGTGCTAAAACTTTACATGAATTTTCTAATTTAACTTCCACATCAATTCTACAAATAAAAGACTGTAGTTATCGCAACTTTACATGGGAGTAAATGGACTCTCAGGTTAGATCACTCTCCCAAGGTCACACAGTTAAGAAGGACCTTGAACTCAAGAGGTTGGACACCAAGGTCCACATCCTTGACCATTAACACCACATCTGCAGCCCGAAGACATAGGATTTGAATGTCCAGAAATAGTGTCAGAAAGGGACATGCCCAGTTAAATGACAATTTAACTTTCCTTCTCAGAAATGAAATTTGGACTAAGGTAGATCTAAGGTTTATGCACCACAGTCCTAGAAGGCTGAGACCTGGGGCTTATCCTAGGGCCCTGGTCAGCAAACTGCGGCTCGCGAGCCACATGCGGCTCTTTGGCCCCTTGAATGTGGCTCTTCCACAAAATACCACGTGTGGGCGCGCACGTACAGTGCAATTGAAACTTTGTGGCCCATGTGCATTAGTCGGTATTTTGTGGAAGAGCCACACTCAAGGGGCCAAAGAGCCGCATGTGGCTCGCGAGCCGCAGTTTGCTGACCACTGTAGGGGATCCCTACAGCGTGTCACCTGAGCCCTCTCAGAAGAACCAGTTCTAAGCACTGGGTATTTCCTCAGGACACTGGACATCATAAGCAACTGGCTATTTGAAAACTAGCATTTAAAAAATGTTATAAAACATCCCAGTTATAAGGAAAACTCACATGAGATTTGGTAATGGAGCTACATTTAAAATCAAAATGGATTATCTTCACATAAGGAAGACAAAAGTACTGTTTTCCAATTAAATTATAGTTATATGCACGTGCTCTTTCTGCAATTGTTATTTAATCTATCTTTCTGGGTCTCTGATGGTAATACTATGTATAATTTACAAAAGTGCTTTTCCTGTTCAGGAGTACATTTTGCCTTGTATGACCATATTGTGATTTTTTTATTGATGTCTTGAGAACCAATGAAGTTTAATATCCTGCCATTTCACTAAATGTGAATACCTGCTCAGATCCTATCCTATACTTCTGTGTTTTGTTACTGTAGTGCATGTTTACTTATGCCATATTCAATAGTTTGTCATTAAACATGTATCCTTGTTGAGAAAGTTCAGGTATTTATGTATTTTGTTTTCGAAAATTACAAAGTTAAATTTATTAATTAATACATTTTAAAACTTTGTGCTTTGTCTTGAGCTAGTTGTCATAAGTCTTACAATGTCAAAAGTCAGACACTTTTTATACCTGAATTTTTTTTTTAAATATATTTGATTGATTTTCTACAGAGAGGAAGGGAGAAAGATAGAGAGCTAGAAACATCAATGAAAGAGAAACATCGATCAGCTGCCTCCTGCACATCTCCCACTGGGGATGTGCCCACAACCCAGGTACATGCCCTTGACCGGAATCGAACCTGGGACCCCTCAGTCCGCAGGCCGACGCTCTACCCACTGAGCCAAACCGGTTTCGGCAATATACCTGAATTTTTAACCATGTAAACTTAACTTTAATAAGACATAACATTGATGATATTCAATCATTTTCACCTACAAAAGTGATCATTTTATGCAGTTTAACCTAATATATTTGGGTGAACAAAGAAAGCAGAAAACTGCAAACATCTTGAAGCTAATGAATAAGAAATATTGGAGTCATATATTATATAGTTGGGCAAATATATTTTTCTACATCAATATGAATGGACATACACATAATGATGCATTGTATACAGACTGCCCATGATATTCTTAGCATGAGGAGTTAAAACCACAATTTGATTGCATATCAGAACTGCCAGGAATTCTTTCAGCCTAAGGAAGCGATCTGATGATAGCAATGTTGTAATAAAGTCTGTGGTGACTTCACTTAAGACACAGTGTTCTGTTCTTGTCAGTTCCTGTTCATCTAAACATAACTCTTGCAATGAGGAAGAGAATGAAAGCAGCAACCTAAATTAACAACATGGCAGGGGGGCGGGGGGCGTAAAGAAATAAACTTAATATGGCTTGCAAATGTTGAAGAAGAATAAGAATGTACCTTCTTAAAAATATGCTGACCAAGTGCTAGAAGGAACCCTCGGACTGTGTGTGTGTGTGTGTGTGTGCAATGTGCATGCACATGTGAATGAGTGCATGTGTGTAAATATGTAACTATGTGTGACTGTAAGGTGTGTGTTAGTGGAGGTGAGTGTGTCTGAGTGTGTGTTTCTATATTCATAGAAGATGAGCCAGAAAGTGCCCATTGATTCAAACTGAACTGGCTTGAACTTGGACACACTGGAATTGTATCAAAGGCATCCCCAGAGATTTTGGAGAGGAAATGAACCAAATCTCTGTTTCCAGTTAGGGCGGAATTAACTCTATAATTGAGTCTGGCAGAGTGACTCGGTAAGCTAGGAATTTTGATAGACGGTGTTTTGTGAGCTAAGCCAGGCTGAAGCTTCAACATAAATGACATGCTTGTTTCCAATTTCAGGGGAAGAGTTAAATTCTAAACCCAGGATGTCTTCATTTTCCTTTTTTCCCTTTTCATCCTTTTGAACTTAAAAATAACATGCAATCAAATGACCAGTGAGGGATTTCTCAATGGAATCTCCCAAAGCAGCAATAGATAACAGGAGAAAGCATATCATGAGTAGAATGCAGGGGAAGGAGTCACCAAGTGTCTGTGTCAAGCTGAAACAGAATTAATCTGGAGCATTACAACTCTTAGCCATGCAGGTCTTGCAGGAACCCTCTTTAGGAATTCCTTCCTGGTGGAAGTCCCCTGGGCCCCAGGTTACTCCAGTGTATTCAGAGAAAGCATAACAATCAAAAGTATCATGGATGGTCAGCTGTCCCTCTGGCCCAATTAGGGTGATGTGAACAGCGCTCTGGAGAGATCAGGGTTGGTTTATGGGACCGCCTCACAGTACACCAGAGACCTAGTCACAGGAAACATTCAAGGCTCCTCTCTTGGTTGAGACTGAAAACTCTAAAATTAAATGTCTTGTTTTGCCTGTTGGCTGCCTCTATGAAAAAGCTGGGTAAATTTTTACCCCTCTAAGACTTTTCCTCTTTGCTAAAAGGGAGATAAGTATAGCAGCTTTGGGGAGGCAAATATAAGAAATGAAATGAAAAAAAAGCTTAGAACCAGGCCTAGCACTTGTGAATATTATTAACAAGTTGCTTTAGGCAGCCATGCATTAAGAATCAGTGGCTGGGAAGCTTGATCAGCTAAAGGCCTTGAAGTCCTTTGTGGGAGGGAGAGCCAACTGGAAGCCGCAGAAGGAGGCTCTGTGGGAGCGAGCGGGAAGAGGAGCAGAACCAGGAAGGAAGAAGTGGTAGTTTGCCACGGACGCCTCCAGAGTAACCCAGAGTACACTGGGCTTCTCCAAAATCCCAAGGAAGAAAAATATGAGATGGCTGCTTTGCACACACTCAAAATTTATCTTCTGCATTTTCTTTTTTTTTTAATATATTTTTTATTGATTATTCTGCATTTTCTTTTAAACTGTATATCTAAAGAGACTTCTGCTAATCCAGACAACAGGAACAAGAAGTTGGTCTATGATGATGTCAAAAGTGGTAAAACTCCCTTCACCAACGGCACCTGTCTTGGCTAGTTTTGATCTAAAAATCCTTCCCCCAGTATAAGCTACAATGCTGAGGAAACTCAAAATGTTGTTGAATGTGTTCTCTGCAAGTTAATTTGTCTCTTACCATACAAAATACCCCCTTCGGTATTACAGTTTCACCTACCAAATCACTCAGTTTCCTTACCCCTATGCATTTCCTACTTGACACCTTTCTCATTCTGCCTCGGCTCTCTCCTTTCCACTGTCCCATCTTTGTAAGCAATGCATACAAGAGAAGATAGCTGTCCATTTTTACTGGTGAGAACCAGAATGAACAAGCACAGAATTTGTCACTGGCTGTGTCAGCAGATGGCTATGGAGTCAATCATCCAAGAGTTGAGTGAGCCACAGGACCATGGCTCATGCTTGAGGCTGCTATGCAATCAGAATCCAAACACTGCATTTCTGCAGGATTTTAAATCTCAAATTTGCAATGTGAAGCTTTGGTTTGTATTTTTAAAAGAATTAAGTCCTATGAAAGCATTTATGTTAAAGATAAAGTAATTTAATTTGACAGAGGAAACAGTCTCAGGAGATTAAGAAGGAAGTGGGCACAGCTTGGCACATTGTCTTTATTCTCTCTTATCTTAAACCCTGTATCAAAAACTGTAAACAAAAGTTTTTCTTTTCATATTTATGTGCATCTGTCCAAGTTGGCGATATCAATATGCCTCGCATGTAGTGATATACATTTGCTTACTGGGATAGACTGGATTAAAAACTGTTCATCTTTCCGGATGGGCTTCTGCAAGCTACAAATTCAGAAATCCTAAAAGCAAATCTTAGTGGAGTAAACACATTTCTCTCTAGCAGTGCTGTCATGGAAGGGAATGCGTTGCTCTGGGACCAGAGCCCATACACTTCACTTCAGCTATAATTTTAGAGCATTACTTTTATATATATATTCCAAACTTACTCACACCAGTTCAGTTTTTATTTTGGTAATGCCTTGCCAACAGTAGGGAAAAAATTGCAACCAGATCTGGTATTTGTCCCTGATGAATGCTGGTACAGATAAACATACCCCCCTTCATGACTAGCTCATATAATTTCTCATTACGGCTTTAAGCAATGATGGCCACAGCTCAGAAACATCACTCACTTGTCTCAGGAGATCAACCCCTGAAGCATGTTCAGTGTTTAACCTTTTCAGTAAGGGCACATTGATAGAATCAAGTTCCATAGAAAATGGAGGAAAATCTTAAAAATATAACATAGTTGTTGTTGTTTTCAGATGACCAGTCTAATCTAGCTATCAAACAACAACTTTATTTGTTCCAAAACAAGCACTGTAGTTTTGAGTCTACTGGTCATGGCTGCAGTTCGTACAATAGTATAATGTGGGACCAGAAGGAGAAGTTGCCCCAGAATCAGTTCAAGTATGGAACAAAGTTAGTTGTTACAAATATAGGAAGTGTGTGCAATGTTGTTTGCATTCCATGGTTTCTACATACCTGTAACCTGCAGTATTTTACAATAATGGTCCTCCAAGCAGGTGTAAATTATAATTAATTTAAAATTAATTTAATTATATATATATATCCAAAATATGAATGTTAAGAATTTATCAAAGATTTAAAACAGAAATTTTACAAAGCTAATTAACATAGTCTTATATAATCATAGGTAAGTACTTAAAAATGAGGATATATTCCACAATTGAATATTGCTGAACTAAAAAAAATAGTGTTGGAAATAGTTATTTGATGATGGAAAATATGTTTCTCAACTAGTATTAAGTGGAAAGAAGAAAATCAGGTTACAATGTCGTATTCAAAGTATGATTTTGTCACTAACAATAATAATAACTGAGATTCTCTCCGGGCAGGGGAGTCATGGGTTGTTTTTCATTCTTTTGGTTATTTGTGTGTTGTGTTTTATCTAGATTGAATGTAAGTGGCTTTTTTTGTAGGAAGAATGTCTTGAGCTTTAAGGAATGCAGCAGCATGCCTGCAGGGTGGACACCGGGCAAGAGGCAGCTTGCTCTGGGGACAGTAGCTTGAGATTTTGCAGTGAGCCCTGAAAACAGGTGTAAGTTGCAAAAAGTTAAAGAAGTTAAAAACAATCTTTCCTTCTGAAAGGATTTCTCAGGAAAGATGTGCTCACATAAATGGGTTTCCTGTCCTCCAGGTAGACATCGCCCAGCCCCAGACCTGTTCTGGGTTGGACCCCTGTTATTTATAACTGGAACCTCTGGCTTCCTGCCTCACCCACCCTTCCAGGCAGGTTAATCCAGCCCCTCACCCATTCTCTTTTCCTTCTTCCTTTCACATCAGGAAAGACAGAAACATTTATTCTAAAAGCTACGAGGGTCTCTTAAAAGTTATTACACAACCAATGATTTTTTCAGAGAAAAAGGTGCCTATTAAAAACAAAAAAGCCTAAATCAACTTATTTAAAAAAATTATTTTTTGCACAAATGACCAACATAGTAATTGTGGTTTTGCTCTTACTGCATCCTGTCATGACCCACGTTGGGAAGAAGAGTAAACAGGCAATGCTTTAACCCTAGTTATCTGAGTACCCTTTCCTAAATGAATGGTCCCACCAGAAAGCCAACATGACTAACCAGACTCAGGCTGCACTCTATGGAGAAATTTAATAAAAGCAACATGTTGCACTCTTTCTTGTACCACCAGAACTCTGCTGGCCTCACCCTCAGGTCCTGCTCCAAGGTATCCATACTCTTAAAAGTAGCCATGTGGCCAGGGCCTGAAGATCCTCACCACTTCCTGTGCCCACTAATCATCTATTTCTTCCTTCAGTGAACATGATGGGCTAGACAGTGGCTGAACAGTGAAGAAAGAAAAGTAAATAATATTCCATTTCTACTTTCAAGGAGTGCTCATGAGGTAGAGGGTAACAGCTGTACAAATAAATAATTGCCATAAAGTTGTGGTTCCTAGAGTCGGGTTTCACAGATCAGTGAACTAAAATGGGGTGAGGGATGGACATGGACAATAAAGAAAAAAAGAGAGAGAGAGACAGATTTAGAGTTGCCAGTTCAGGACAACTTTTAAAATGAGGACAATTTCCTATATCCCTCCTACCAAATACTACCATCATTTTGTTTTTTTAAATGCATTTTAATGTGAAAAAGAAACAAGGACATAACCAAAATAAAGGCTGGTTCTTGTCAAAAGAGGATAATTAGAAAAGCTATATTGACCTATTAGTCACTCTATCGTTCTATCAATCTAAAGGTCTATGATGTTCATCATTTTTTCATTTTACCCTGGATTAGGGAGCATTGCTTGATGTAACAACATAGTCTAATAATTGGTATTTGGAACCAGAGCAGGACAATGTTCTGGTAAAATAGATGTCCCCGTGTTTGAGTGGGACCTGTGCTGGGTTGATTAGAGTCCTCCCAAAATTCATGTTTACCCAAAACTTCAAAATGTGACCTTATTTGGAAAAAAGGGTCTCTGCAGATGTAACTTTAAGTAAGAAAAGGTCATATTGGATTAAGGTGGGTCCTCATTCAATGAATGGGTCCTTATATGAGGAGAAAGCAGAGACACAGGAAGAACACCATGTGAGGAAGGAGGCAGATACTAAAGTAGTATGTCTACAAGACTAGACACAATAAGGATTGTCAGCAGAAGCTGGGGAGAGACATAGGGCATACTTTCACTCTGAGTCCCCTGAAAGAAGCTAACCCTGCCAACACCTTGATTCTGGACTTTGGGAGTTACAAATACAGACAGGTTGACAGCTAGGGCCAACCCTGGAGAGCTGGATTTGAACTGGAGAAATTGGGGGGAACTAGTGGTTTTCAGTATAAACACAGATGCAAATGTGTGTGTGCATACACACACTCACCAGCTCTGTCCACTGAGACCATCATACCTAGCACCCAGATCTTGACTTCTAAATCCCTTTCTCCTCTCAGAAGAACCAGTGCTCCTCAGAGAACTGGCTGATTTACCATCCAGGACAGGGAAGGGCTGAGATGAGTCTGAAGCCTGTTGTCAAGCTAGATGGTGAAGAAGTACTTAAAGAATAATGACACAGGCCTGTTTGTAGGGATTCTATTCTTACAGTTTCCCAAATCTGAGAACATTTGAGCACCAAGATAAGTGATGATAATAAGGTTATAATCCACTCACCCTAGCTGTTTGGCTCAGTGTTGGCCTATGGACTGAAGGGTCCCAGGTTCAATTCCGGTTAAAGGCACATGCCTGGGTTGCGGGCTTGATCCCTAGTAGGAAGCATGCATGAGGCAGCCAATCAATGATTCTCTCTCACATTGATGTTTCTATCTCTCTCTCCTCCCTTCCTCTCTGAAATCAATAAAAGTATATTTAAAAGATAAAAGATTATGATCCACTGGATGAAATGGAAACCATGAGGCCACTGATAGAGGTAAATACAGAAACAAATAAAGTAAATGTTGGAGGAGGAGCAGGATATGTTAGCATAGCTCTCCACTCTCCACCCAGTGCATATTAGTTACAATGGGGAAAAGAGTAAAGAAGCCAGCAGACATCACCACCATTAAGCAGTCAGTGAACATGATCACTAATGCGACAAATCGCTCCTGTGTCCTTCCTGTCAGACACATGAACAAAATCTAGTCATGAGGAAGCATTGGGTAGGCCCAAAATTTCCCCAAAATACCCAGCCTGTAATCAGCATAGTGCCAAGGTGATGAAAGTCAAAGAAAGATTGAGGAACTTTTCCAGGATGGTGAGGCGTAAAGAGATATGACAACTAAATGTAATGGGTGGTTCTGAAGCTGGTCCTCTTGTTTTAAAGGACATTTTCAGAGCAAATGTGAGTGTGGCGTGAGAATTAGGTTGTAGTAATGTATCATTGTTAGTTCTCTGATATTGTGGGCTCTATTGTGGTTATGTGAGGGAATATTACTATGTTCAGAAAACACACTAAAATATTCAGGGGTTAGAGCACATCATGTAGGCAACTTGTTCTTAAAACATTCAGGAAAAGAATTTATTTGTGTTATACTTGCAAATTGTCTATCAGTAGTTTATAATTGTTTAAAAACTCTTTTAGACTTTCTATAGGTAATACCTCGATGTATGAAGAGGGGATAAAAACTTCTGGTAAAAATAAGTCCCCAGAACCCCTCACAGCCTCTGCACCTGCCTGGGCGTTCCTATTTCCACTGTCTCTAGCAGAGACCTGGAGTGGTTCCCAGGTCACATGCGTGCTGGCTGGAATGACACAGGCATGCTGTAGAATGTCAGTGCTGTGCATGGTGATGAAAGCCTGTGCCCTTTGCCAGCGTCCTAAATAAAGGACAGTGAGACCAACAGATGATGTCCACCGACTGTCAACCCAGGAGAATCGGCAAAGGCTGACTGGCTCTACCAGAGTGGGTCAAGAAATATCTGTCCTTGGAATCCAGTCAGATGAGCATCCAATGAGAAGGGACCAGAGAATCTGAGGACCGGGGCTAATGGCAACACTAAAAATAACTAGAAGGACCATTTATGCTCTGTGCTAAATCCTGTCCTCATACTATCTCATGTGACCCACCCTTCAAAGTGAGTACAATTAGTACGCCCACAGGAGATTTAAAACCTGAGGCCCAGGAAGGTTACATAACTTGGCATATGGTGGTGGTTGTTACACCTGAAACTAACAGGTTATATGTCGATTACATACATAGCAATAAAAATAGATAAATAAATAAATAAATAAATAAATAAATAACATGGTGAAGGTCACTCAGCTATTTAATCATAATAGTAATCCTACAAAGGGGACAATTATTCTCTCATAGATGAGGAACCTGAGATAAAGAAATGCTTGGGGGCTTGCCTGCTGTCACACAGTTGGTGAGCAGCTTTCTCATTGAGTAGCTGCTCTCTGAGCCCTGCACTCCCCTGACCTTCAGGGCCTTTTTTAAGGGCTTGCATTCATTGACACAGTCTTTGTCACTGCAGCTAAAGTCAAGTGAGCACATTTCAGTACAAGTTATCTTTTAAGCAGCTTGAGGCAGTGGAACAAGATTCCTAGGTTCCACCTCCACTGCCCGAGGTGACGGCCTTCTGCTCAATTCTCTCCACTCTTCCTGGACTCAGACAGCATTCCTTCCTCTTTCCCAACCTCTCCAATGATCTTTCTGGGCTTTAGGTTGACCCCAGATTCATCACCTTCAAGCATGTCAAGTCATATCTTGTTTTGACATTCAAACCTTATATCCAGTTTGCTCAAGATAAGGGGTGCCTACATTGGGGGGCTCAGCATTAGACATCCTTGCTCTTCTTGAGCCCCCCCCCCCACTACCAATATATAAATAATGCAGTGTTCAGGGCTAAACATAGAGTCAATATCTGTTAGGACTGTCTCCATAACTGATGATGCTGCATGGAGGACACTCCCATAGACACAGGGGAGGAACATGGCAGCAACCACAGCTCCATGTCTCGGCTGTTACTGCTGTGGGGGTGCAGAATGAATCACCCCAAGATGTGCTCTGTGGTATGCAGATTGTTTTGAACTAAAGGCAGCCTTAGCCACAGGCTCAAGAGAAACTTCCGCATGACCCCCTAACTACCTAGAAGAATCTAAATTAGAGGCCTTTCCCATAAGAGATAATCAGAGATACCTTCTTTTGACCTATCATTCAGAGCAAACTTCTATTTACTAAAGATCTGCTCTTCTTATCATCCTGCAATAACCTTTTCAAGCCCCCAAGACATCTTACCTCATCCCTAGCTCAGGATGCCTTCTACAGCCATGTTCCCTTTCTGTCTCTGAACATCTCTTGCATGTGGGATCTTTCACTCTCTCATATATACAGGGTTCCCATACATACGTATTAAATTTGCTTATTTTCTCATGCCTGTTTGATTAGACCAGCCAGAAGGACCTTTGGGGTAGAAGACAGTTTATTCCTCCCCCACACCACTAACCTGCCAGGCCATCTCTTTTTAACCTGGGTATTGATGTTGTGATCCAAGATGTCCCCTTGATGTCTAGCTGAGTGCAGGCTGAGCACCACATGCTACAGCAGAGGGAAGCTGAGATCTGAGGGAAGGAAGGGCCTGGGGACAGCTCTGGTTCTGGGGACAGCCCCACAGTGTTCTTTCATCAAGTCTCTGGTCCATTCATCCCCCAACATGCACAGGGGGCCTTCCATATAACCACTTGCTACAGACGGAATGAGACAGGGAAGTTCAATGTTCCCAAGGAGCCAACATGGGGGAACTCTGCAGGGAGCTTCCCTGTACATGATGCCCTTCAATTCAACTAAAAACATGGCTGCAACATGTTTGACAGGAAATGAAAGGCTGAAATTACAAGGGGTGATCCCAAATATGCAGCCTCCACAACTAGCTGTGAGTCAGAGTTGAGGACTTCTCTCTTCTTGAACCCTGTTTTCCTCAGCCATTTTTTCCCTGCTCCTTTGTGGTGTCTAGTCATCCTGAGGAAGGAAGGCCATACCTTGATGCTTTACTCTTTCTTGATAACAATCAGAAGCCATTCTGACTAATCTGGAATCTGGAGAGTGTTCTTCCACATTCATGCCTTTTCTGCTTCGTGTTTAGGTTAAAATGTTTAAAGTAGATGAGGGATATAAGTGAATATATAGGATATAAAATGCTGTAAAAACATAAGGCATAAGTATTATTTATCCTAGTTACTTTTAGAAGCATGAAGTGGAATGGCTAGTAAATGAATTAGGAACAAAGTTACTTCTTTGATCTCCTTATTAGCCACTTTCAGTGATCCTTGCCTTGTTCATTACAACCCACTCAGGAACCTTCAGTTCCTCTGATCCAACCTCACGTAGGATGACCACAATTCAAAAGCACCCTTTGAATCAAACAGTGCTCCTAGTGATATTAATAGTGATGATGATAATGCTGGCTAGTCACCACAATAAGTATTTTTAAAAACATTTATTGAATCACCCAACATATAACAGGCATTTTTATTACCTTTTATTCAGTATCCCTAATCCTCACAAGAAAGACTATGTCATCAACAAAGGCCACAGACTATTCACTACATCTGAGATATTTAAAGGCCAAGGGCAGCCCTTCTCAACCCCTGGTGCTAACCCAGTTTGTCCCCTGTGGAAATTTTGGGAAATACAGACCCTAGGCTGGGCCCCAGAGGTTCCAATCCAGTAGGTCTACATGGGGTCCCTCCTCTGGGGGTTTAAAAGCTCTGCAGGTGAGTGGCCTCTGGCCCAGATGCATTATTCATGCCCTCCTTTTGTCTCTGTCAGGGCCATATTTTCAGGCCTTTACAGAAAGCTCCACCTCCCTTTGCATTAGTGGCTTTCTTACAGTTCTAGAACAACACTCTACATTAACACAGGAAGTGGACTCTGTACACACGGCGCGGATCGATGGGGACATGAAGTCATCAGATCAGAGTGAAGAGAAGCAGAGAAGCAGCAACAAGGCAGAGCCCTGCACTTATCAAAGATTAAGGGCTTTTGGTTTCATTAAGAGACAGACTCCGTTTTCCCAGCTTGGTTGTTGGAGGCTCTGACAAGATATCACACAGCTTATCCTGCCGTTCAGCAGCATCCCCTTGTTTTAGTCCATGTCTGTCTCAACCTGATTGTAAACTGTGACTGAATTAATGTTGGTAAGTTTCTCCCTTTCCCTGTCCCTGTCCCTGTCCCTCCCTGCCCCTCCTAAATAACACGTTTGATTTTTAAAGGACACCGTTGTTTCATCAGCTCATTACAAAATTCACTCCTTTGTGATTATTTCTTTAAATCACAAAGCAGACCTGTATTTCTTATCAAAGGCGTCAGCGCAGTGGGGATTGTCTGTGTGTCTCACCCCCTACATTCGCCCTAACTGTGTCCATCCGCATGTTTCAAACGCACACCTTCCCCTCCAGTCTGGAGTTGAGATCATTGTGGGAGGCACTGCACGGAGGATTGCTTCTTATTTTCTGTGCTTAAGTGCACGGCAGCCAAAACAAGAACATAATGACACCTTGGAGTCGGTGAGAGCACCCTGGCCTCGCGCTCTTGTGGGCTCAGCATTGTTTCACAGGAACCGCGGAGGAGCGCTTCCGCCACCAAATCCATTTGGCTCTATTTAGGAACTAAGTACAGGAAGGTAGTTATTGTACAAGATTAGTTTCCTGTAGGCCATAAATTGGCAGTAGCAGAAAAATACAGGATGACTTTATTAGCTCGCAAGGTCAGCTCAAAGGAAGACAAAGCGGAGCGATTGTGCCGTTCTCTTCCATTTAGCCCACCTCCCAAACCTGGGGCAGGCTGGAAAAGACCCTTTAACTACTTAATTGCTTCTTAATAGTTTTAAGCAAATTCAAAAGACTGTGCTTTGCTAAGTGCCTGGAGGTCAGAGCTGCCTGGAATATGTTAGGAATGCCTGTTTGGACTGCAGTTTCTGAAACCTGATTAGAAGTCCCTACAATCTATGGCTTTGTGAGGCTGTTGGGTTTGTTTCTTTTTTTTTTTTTTTTCTCCCCCCCCCCCCCCCTTATTTGGTGTTGACTGACTAGGTATTTACTTTGAAGCTAGAATTTTACATTAGGGAATAAAAGAACAGTTTCTAACAGGAAAAAAAAAATCAAGTCAAAACTGTAATTGCTTCCAACCAGAGATATGATAATGTGATAAATGTCCCTGAAGATATTTACTTTGAAAAAAAGGAACAAGTCTCGAAAGAAAGAAGAAAGAAAGAAAGAAAGAAAGAAAGAAAGAAAGAAAGAAAGAAAGAAAGAAAGAAAATACTTCTTTGAAAACATAGTCACAGGTAGCTGGAAAGATGGGAGACTCTCCTTCGAAAGGCATTTCTATGTTTAATGGAGAAGCTTCATTACTTGAGCCTTTACCATGTTGGAAACATAACCCTCCTTATTTTCTTTTGATATTTTTCCAAATGGCTTAAAACTGTCAGGTAAAATTAGGCCCCGCCGGTATGAGATGAAGTATTTGGATCCGGTTTTCTAGGGCTTTCGCATGAAAGGTTGTAATTCAAATTTTAATTATACCCGAGATCTGCAGTGAGTTATGTACAGGAGACCCCTCCTCCACTACTCTGAGGCCCCGACACTCCCATCTCTACTGAGCCTCTGTGCTCCCCTTGTGCAGCCCCTCTGCGCCATAAGGCAGGCAGAACAGGTGGCCTAGAAGAATAAGGTAGAACGGGTCGCTCCTCTCTGCTCCTTCCTAGAGGATGAAAGCCTGTCTGGGAACGTGCTTTCCTGGGTCTTGGGGAACCGTCACACTTCATGCAGCAAAAAGGCATGGTGAGCAACATGTCATCGCATAGAAAGGGCTCCATTAGCACTCTCCAGGATTTGTGGCCCCTGTGCCCTGGGGCAGCACCTGCTTGTGCCCAAAAGCCTTGAGGCTTGCCATCCCAGGCTGCCTGCAGGGGTGAGAGCAGACAGCATCCAGTTCAGAGGTTCAGACAGGCACCCGCACATCCTGGGCTGCTGTTCCTGGTGATCCAAGGAATTTAAGTGCTTCTCGACTGTGTCCATTTTTCCAAGCTGTGCTGTCTTTAATTTTGTTTTTAATTCTCTCTTAAGGACAGATCTTAAACAGATGTTCTCCATGTGCTCAGTGGCACCCTTCCCCAGGGCACAGATGAAGGCACACAGAACAGGTGAGCCATCTTCGGCTCAAGGCCCAGCTGCTCAGCCCTGCTGAGGACAGGGGCTTGCACTATTCCTACATCCTAGGATTTGCTGAAGGACTGAATTGTATCTTGGCTAGACTTCCCGTCCTCCTTCACTCGCTCTAGGAGAACGAGTGTCTGGGGTGAGCTCAAGCCCCAACAGTGTCCATCTTGCATCAGCTGGAAACTCAGGGTCAGGTCAGACTCAATCTCTGGTGACATTCCCTGAGCCAATTATCACAAAATAAACCCAGAAGTTGAGGGAGAGGCCCGCATCCTAAATTCTACCAGAGAGAGACTTTGAAAGGCCATCCAAGGCCAAACACTAGTTGGACAGTTTCTTCATTGACTCGGCAAGTTGAGTCTCCCCACAGCCCAGATCCACGGTCCCCATAATAAGGACAGTTTTCCCTCCCATGTTGTTTTGAAGTAGGTCTTAAAAATTCTTGTAAACATCAATCCAACAAAGATTTAGACTTAATAACAACCATAGGCCTGCCTCTATGTTCTCTGCTCTGTATGAGACAATTGAAAAAAGGCAACTCTCGCTGGACCTCCTGAATTTCTTTGTCCAGGCCTCCTCAGATGCATGCTGAGTTCCTAATTCTGTTACTATAGGGAAAATATATATATATATATAGTCCCGAAAAGGAGAGAATGCTACACTCAGAAGCAGCAAACCCTCATGGCAGACTTCAAAATGACACAGCGAGCTCTTGCTGAACATGCGCTGCACGGTGGGCTGAGCTGGGAAGAAAGAGCAAAAGTTGAGCAACACACCAGCCTGCACTGAAGGAGCCATCTCCTCTTTTCCCTGCTCCAGGCTGTGTCCACAAAACAATAGAGGAGGCTGCAGCATAGCCAAGGGTGGGAGGAAGGAGAATGTTTGCTCCTCTAGAAACCCATGGAGGATGCTGGCCTTACAGCCTGCAATTACACATCCTCCCCCTGGTGGGTGATGTGACCTATGGAGCCAGCTGGAGCACACGCAGTGGCTTTGGCTCAACTGTCTCTTCTTACTCAACCTCACCCCTCCCCTTGCCCCACTCAACCCAACACCCACATCTGCTGTGATGTTGCATTGAGTGGGTCTGTTTGAGTCCCTAGCCATGCCCAGGTGAGAGCATCTCCACGGGTTATTAAGCACGTGGGCCCCACCAGCTACTCAGCCTCAGAACAACCTGTGACTGTGAACTTGTAAGGCTCAGGGAATGGAAAGGGGAAAACAGAATCTTCAGGATCACCAAGGTCTTTCTGGGGACTCTGTTTCATGTCTTAAAAGACTATCAGACACAAAAGATTGGTTCTTTTCATTCTCTCCCCCACCCCCCGCCCCGACATACACACGGTAGCTGGCTTTCAACCCAGGGAAAATTATGTGCTGCCTGAGTACTGTAGCTAGCAAATGTGTTTCTCAGAAAACCCTGTGTTTCCTCTGTCCAGAAAGCAGAGTCTCAGGGAAACAGGAAAATAACAACTGCAGACCAGCAACAGTCACCTAAGGGCATGGTCAAAGCCACTTTCAAACCAACAAAATACACAGAACCCAGGCAGGATAAAAACAGCAATGTAATATCATTGAGGAAGCAAAAAATTCACTCAAGAAACACAGGAGTATTGATGGGCAACATCTCAGATATTACTGTGTTAGGATGAGCACATTAAAAAACAGCATATTGCTTTGGTATATTTTTAAAAAGATCTCCTTATTATAAAAATAGAGAAACAAAATGCAATATATTGTACAATGAAAAATTAGTCAATCATAAGAAAATGAAGTATTGATAAACACTACAACATGGATGAACCTTGAAACATTATTCTAAGTGAAAGAAGCCAGACGCAAAAGGCCACATACTGTATAATTCCATTTATTTGAAATATCCAGAATGCCCAAATTAATAGAGACAGGAAATAGATTAGTGGTTGCCAGGGGCTGAGGTTAGAAAGGAATGGGGAGTGCTAAATGGACAAGGGGCTTCCTTTTGGGGTGATATAAATGTTCTGGAATCAGATAGTGGTGATGGTTGCACACCTTTGTGAATATATTAAACAATTGACTATTAAACACTTTATAAAAGGGTGGATGTTATGATAGCTAAATCATATCTCAAAAGAAATAAAATGAAATAAATAAATGAGGGGCAATAGGAAATGAAAACCGAAATTACTTTCCTTATCCATTATACCTTTGCACAAAGCCTTAACATTATACTACTTTTAGGCAATAATCTCTTTTCAGGCAAAGGTCACTGGGATTTGGGCCAGGACCCAACGTTATAATGAAACTTTCTAGAGGACCTCATTTTCTCAGTCTCCTGGCCAACTCACACGTCCCTTTTGAGTTTTTGTTTTAATGAACCTGCAGTGAAACTAAGAGGCATCTAGAAGGAACTGCCAACTTAGCCAAGACCTTAGTTGTTTGAATAACTTTGGCCTGGAAACCACGCACGTGTGTATATTTCATAACAAATCCTCAACTCAATGAAATGTGTTTTCAGTTAACTAGTGTCATGGGACTTTCTCTTTGCTATCCATAGGAGAGGGCTTCCTTGCCAACTTGAGTGGATGTGTAGGCAAGAGGGTTTCTCAACCTAGGTATGCTGACTTTATGTTCCATTATGCACATTTCCCGTGCCCTGGTGGCAACAGAGCCCCTTGGCTCAAATTCCCAATTTCCACACCAGTAAGTGTTGAGTAAGAAATTATGTTTCTTAATTGCTTAGGCACCAAGGACAGATAAACAGGGGAAATGGCATGGTGTTTCTATAGCCACAGATTTTGAAGACATGAAGTGGACCTAAAGAAAATGAGACTATGAATGGACAACAGAGACTGTATTTTTCCCCAGTTATCAGGCATTTCAATGGGTCTACCCTTTCTAATGGACCCCACTGTACCATGGCAGGTAAAAGAGACAAAAATATAGTTCCCAGGGCCACAACTATGTTAAAACTCACCCAGTTCCCTGGTTTCCACTTTATTATTTGCACAAATGTCTGCCCCTTCTTGCCTTTTCATCCATGCATAAGCTGCTCTTGGCTTTCTGACCTCTCTTCCCCTCCTTCTCACCTCTGCATGGCACAGAGCACAGCGTAGCTAACTGTAACCATCCCAAGCAGTGCCCTGTTGACTTTTAAAGTGCCTCCCGGAGAGGCTAATCCTCAACACTCTTGTCCACCAAAAGGAAATAAACAAACGAATTCCTTCCACATCCTGATGGCCATAATCACGGAAATTACCCAGCGTGGCAACACTCGAAGGAAGGGGCACAGTGCAGACTGATGGAGGGTCCTGCTTGTTCCTTGGTTGGTCTCCATCTCAGTGGTCTCTGACGGGTTCACCCCAGCTTTCCCTAGCTTCTGGGACCTAGGAAAAATGCCTGCCACACAGTAGAAATGTAACGCGTGTGTGCTGAATAAACAAATGAAGGTGGACAGCATTTTATAGCTTAAATTTGAGACACATAAAGTGAAGTTGTGAGCCTCAGTGCTCCTTAAAAGTTAAGAACTGTGATTTCTGCTCCCAGAGCATAGCCAGGAGTCAGGAGACCCGGGCTTGCATCCGGGTTTCTAAAACACAGAACCAGATGAAGGTAGACAGATTAGGGAAGGCAGAAACTGACAAGGAATCCCAAGACGGGGTGTGCAGAGTGGAAATGTAGACAAAAGGATAGTGGGCTGAACACTGCCTGCTGGGAAGGTCTGCATTTCCCACACTCCATGGCAATCATCTGCTCATGAGTCCAGCTTCTTCCAGTGACAACCAAGTCTTATTCATACATGGCACGCCTGGCACATAGCAGACACACAGTGAATAGCTGCTCAAGTGACCTGAGCTGTCAATATTATTTGAAGAAGAGTATAGCTGAGTCAGAGCTGTCACTATCAGTCATCTCATGTTTAAAATAACATATTTTATTTGGTAAAATTGTTTCAAGATTGTCTGCCAGGGCAAAAGTGAAGTCATGTCTTCTTGCCATTCCAGTGTAAAAATAGAGTTAACAAGAATCACAGCACATATAATCTGGCTATAATTTTGTACCTGGGTCTCTCAGAAACCTCCAGATTACTTCCTGAAGGATCATGATAGTTTGGTAAAGACTATTAGCAATATAATTCTATTGACCCCTATTACAAAATTTAAAGTAAAGAAGGAAATGATTTGTAATATTAACACACACACAAGTATGCCAGATGAACAGATTTTGTTCACACTGGGAATAATAACTTCAAATACTCTTGTAAAATTAGAAGCAAAATTTGTTAGTATTTTTTTTAATTTGGCAGTGATGTTGTTCATATTGTTGAACACCATATAATGATGATAAGTGAAGTGTCTATGCATGCCAAGTGCTGGTATAGCTGCTTGACCAGTATTACCTCCCTGAAGCTCCCCACCCCCAACCAGATGGCCACTGCTATCACACCTGATTCAACGGTGGTAGCTTGCGAGTTTCAGAATTGGAATTTAACTCAGGGATTCTGAGTTTTGTTGTTGTTAATCCTTACCTGAGGATATTTTTCCATTGATGTTTTAGAGAGAGTGGAAGGGAGAGGGGGAGAGAGAGAGAGAGAGAGAGAAACATTGATGTGAGAGAGACACCTCAATTGGTTGCCTCCCACATGGGCCTGATCAGGGCTGGGGATCAAGCCTGCAACTGAGGTACATGCCCTTGACCAAAATTGAACCCAGGACCCTTCAGTCCACAGCCAGACGTTCTATCCACTGAGCCAAACAGGGGAGGGCTCGGGTTCTGATTTTAGCACCCCTTCTCCAAGTTAACCTCTCCAAGTTAGTGTGGTCCCAGGACAGCTGTCGGGGGTGGCAACTCAGGGAACGTTTGTGTATTTTTTCTTACATATTTCAGTATACTAGTGCAGAGCTTTTGCTGCATTAAACAGAGCACCTGCCAAACCTAACCTACATTACTGTAGTGGGTGCTAGCATGGCTCTCTTTCCATCCTCAGCTCTGGTACTTACCAACTGGGTGACTTTGGCCAAGCTATTTGCTGCTCTACCTCAGTGTTCTCTGTAACATGGGGATAATATTGGCACTTATATTGGAGTGCTGTGAAGAGTAAATGAATTAGCACTTGTTAGATGCTTGTAAGAGTGTCTGGCATGTAATAAAGGGTCATAAAGGTGTTTTTTAATTAACAATAAATTCTTGTGGCAGTTTTGGGCTGGAGAAAGGACAAACATGGGAAAAGCAGCAAGCTGAGAAAAGACAGGTTGCATCCACCAATCTGACTAGAAAATGAGGCATATAAACTATTACCAGATCTGGAGTGAGAGGCCTGGACCAAGAGGGCAAGGAGTTTGGCTGAAGCCAAGGTGTTGCCTGGGAAGCATCATGACCTGAGTTGCATTTAGGAAGTTTGAGCTGGAAGGGATGGGTTGGAGAAACAAACACCAGAGGTAGAGAAAACGGGTTGAGAGTGAAAGGCACGGTCCATCTGAGAATCAATGAGGCCTAAGGCCAGTGACATTGATAACAGTAACAGTAAGGGAGAGAGAAGAGAGGAGAAAGGCTGTGCAGAGAAGATGAGAGGATTAGCATGAAGAGCTTCCAGGGTGATCTTCTGATAAGAAACCAGGCATGGAGGGTAACAGGGCTTATCAGAAAAAGAGGGGAGTTAATTTGAAAGCAGGATTGAACTCAAAGGTTTTGAGTGGTTTATGTCAAAAGCAAGAGCAGGTAGGTGTTCAGGTGGAGAGGGACACCTTGCAGTTGAGAATGCTAGACTGGGGTTCTGCCGTCCAAGAGATTAAAGCAGTGATTTAGGGATCACTTGCCTAGAAATGAAGGTTGAAACCTTAGAAATGGAAGTGATGGATCGAGGAGAGAACAGATTCAGAGACAAGTGTCACAGAAGGAGCCCAGGAGAACAGCTGCATCTAAGAGATGGGAGGAGGAGAAGAGCCGGTGGAAGCAAGAGAGGATGAAAAATAGCAGTGAACACAGAGTAACAGGTGTCAGTGGGTAAGGGGCTTCCTGGAAGGGGACAGTTTGTCAGCTGGGTCAGATACTGCAGAGATGGGAGAGAACAACCAGGCTAAGGAAAGGTCATGAAATCGGTCAACAATGTAGTCCCTGGTGACATTCAGGAGAACAATTCAGTTGTTCAAGGAGTGCAATTGAGTAGATGGTAAGAAATAATGCATGGGTCTATGATTCCCAAACTACAGTGGCTCTCAAAGGGTGGTCTCCAGACCAGCAATGTCAGCAGTACTGGGAACCTGTACAAATACAGATGATCAGCCACCCGCCCCCCATCAACCTACTGTGTCTGTTTCTCAGGGCTGGGTAATTTGTGAGTGTGTGTGCGTGTGTGTGTGTGCTGTGTGTTAGTGTATGTATGTGAGTATATGTGTATGTGAGTATGTATGGTATGTGTGTAAGTGTGTGTGTGTGTGTGTGTGTGTGTGAGAGAGAGAGAGAGAGAGAGAGAGAGAGAGAGAGAGAGAGAGAGAGAGAGAGAGAGAGAGATGGAGTGGAGGGGATCTTTCTGCTTGAAAATAACTCTTTGAGGAAACGTGTAACAAAAGTTACCATAAATTCAATATCAATTGAATAGAGTTTATAGTCTATTGGTCATGAGACTATCTATAGATAGTTGGAAAATAGTGCACTTGTGTGCTGTACAGAGAAATACAAGCAAAACTGAGGAAACTTGAATATGATTGGTGGGTTGTGTCAATGCGAACATTCCGGTTGTGATATGATACTATCGTTTTGCAAAATATCACCCTTGGAGGAATTTAGGTAAAGGTTATGCATGTGGTCTCTTTATATTATTTTTAATTGCATGTGAATCTATAATTATTTGAATAAAAATTTCAATGAAAAATGGCAACTGTTAGTCATGGCTTTTCATATGTGTTTATTTGTTTTGAAAATCAACTTTTTATACTTTTAACTAAAGAGCTATGGTGGCATGCAATGCAATTAATATACATGTTATTTTCTAACATGACAGTTACTTACCACAAAACAATAAGCAGTTAGAAAGATCAGGTAAAAATTAGGGAAATTTGATTAGAAAAACAACATCCAGATGGATGAGATAATGGATGAAAAAGATGACTAAAAAAAGAATTCATTCAAATACACGCATTAGATAAATATTAGATAGTTGGATTCTTGCTTGAAAATTAAGATAGATTCAAAGCCCTTTATTGTAGGATTTATAAATCTCTCCTTTATAATAAAAACTCTACTACATTATTCAATTAATTTCTTCATTATCTCTAGGAGAGTTATAATGTAGGGCTACAGAAAAAAATACAATTAAATTATGTTCAAGACCCAACAAACCTTATTTATAAATTACATTCCCAATAGTAATTATTTTCTATACACCCCTGAACAATTGTAACATTAAATGCAAGCTTGACTAATCTCTCTCTCTCTCTTCCTCTCCCTCTCTCTCTCTCTCTCTCTCTCTCTCTCTCTCTCTCTCTCTCTCTCTCATCCTGTCTCTCAACTGTTAGACTCTTCTCACTCAGACCACACAATTTAAAATTGCATACTCATTACCCCCTGGCACCTTCCTTACTCTTTCACCTGATTTAATTTTTGTCTTATTTCTACAGCACTTATTATATCTTACCATACTATATTGTAGCATATTTATTATGTCTATATTTCATTATATGCCTTCCCCTTCTTGGAAAATAAGCTTAATGAAAACAGGGATTGAGGCAGGGAAGAGAATAGAGTGGTGTGGGTGCACTGTTACATCTACCCTTTTTCTTTACACCTTTGCTTCACAAGTTAAGCAGGGGTCCTGCAACTTCAGCTTCCATATCTTTACACCCCAGGAAGCCTCCTGTAGAATGCCCATCTCCATGCTCTGAAGTCCCATTCCATCTGCAAATCCCAATTCCATAGGACCCCGTCAAGCAGAAGTCAGCTTTCTCATGTAGCTTTAGCCTATATATATTGTACAGCCTTGACTGCTGTCCACTATCAGGGTCATCATTTGTGGATTTTTTTTGCAGCCCTTCTGGGCTGTAAATTACCAAGGACATAGCTTAGTCTTGGTCATATTTTAATACCTTTCTGTATTTGTCATGATATTATGCCTTCAGATGCTCAATGACACTGCTAAAGGGACAGAAGGTTGACTCCTCTGTTCTCACCTTGGTTTAATTGCTCATACCATATCTATGTGAAACAGTGCCAATAAGAGCAAGAACAAGCCACACACAATCTTTCTTTTTCCTTTTAGTCTCTACACAAAAATTTTGAAGTGAACATTAGAGCATTGAATCCTTAAAAGTCCTTCAGTCAGTAAATAATGTTTGTGGTGCTCCTTAGATGGGAGCATAGACGATGGAAAAATGCAGCTATGGGCTCACTGTAACTAATATATTTGCTGTAACTAATTGTACTTGAGTTCCATTGTAGTTCACTATTTTAATTTATTTCTCTTTAGTTTTCAAGGCTTAGATCAATCTACAAAGTAGAGACTACCTGGCTTTCCAGATCATGACTACTAGGGCAATATGGTGCCTTCTGCTTACCATTACCAAGAGTCTAACCAACTACCATCACTAATCCAAACAGCATGTGGATTAATGTGCATTTCCAACAACGGATATGGGTTAGTGTGATCAGTTCCTACTCTCCAGTCACCTGCCTCTCATCATGAGCCACAGGACACACTGTGAAATAGCATTCAGGGCCAGGCCACACTCCAGAAGCTTTTGGGAAACTTCTCATTGTATAGGGAAACTGGTCATCTGTCCTCAATGAGGACTGAACAATGATGGCAGCCACATCACCACCATCCTCTTTTTGGCTGCAAGAAATGCAAAACTTAAAAGATTTTTTGGCTTTAAAATGTTCCATGCAATAAATAAAGCATATTTATTCAAGTTGTGTTCCAACATATTAATTTACTAGAGGCCCGATGCACAAAATTTGTGCAAGAGTAGGCCTTCCTTCCCCTGGCTGTCAGCACCGGCTTCCCTCTGGCTGTCGGCTTCATCTGGAAGGATGTCCAAAATAATGTCCGGAAAGATGTCTGGTCTAATTAGCATATTACCCTTTTATTATTATAGATAGTGTCATCTTTACATCAACTTTTAAAGTACATTTCAATAACACATTTACTTTTCTTTTTATAGGCAATCATGGCTAGTTACTGTGTATATATCTAAAGCACATAATACTTTTTAATTGGAGTAACAAAATCAGAGAAACACCTTTAATTTGGAAAAATTTCAAAATTTCTTCTTTGTAATAAACTTATATAGAATAAGAAAAACAGGTTTATATTGTAACAGTGTATTTGTTTTGTTTGGGGCTTGGGGATGGGGAGAAGAGCTTTTTCTGAAATAACATATCATTATCATCATCTACTGAGCTAAATGCTTATCATATAATAGTTATCTTACTTATTCCTCAAAAAAATTCAGGACTGATAATCTATTTATATTATTTTCCAGGTGATAAACATGAAGTCCAGAGTGGTTAAAGAATGACTAAGATCACACTGCTGACAAAACTCAGATTGTATGCTTCTAAATTCTATGCCTTTTCCAGAACATCTCATTGTTTTTACACGCAGCCACTCTTCATGCACACATTCACATACATGCACACACACACTGCCTGGAAAGTTTTAAATAGCATGTATTCATTTTAGTTACTCTTTTTTCCTTCCAAAAAGTTACTTTGCTCCCCAAAACAGTTATTTTAAGCAGAGGGTGCTTCCGAATAAAAATGATATCTTTCAAATGGTGCCTGACCCAGACACTTCCAATTTCCTACTAGAATACCCATGAAAACACAGAAAAGGATAAAAACACAACACAGAAAATCAGGACTGCCTATCAGCCCACAGCCAGAATCTGGGAGACACGCCAGCTAAGGAGAAAGACAATAGAATCAGATTGAGAAACAGCCCTCAGCCAGTGTGAGCCGAGCCTGGAAACCAGAACCCAGGCAGCCTGGACAAAGGGGAGGCCCCCTCGCTCCTCCTCCTCCTGCTCTGTCCTCACACCAGCTCCTCATTGAGTGGGAAAACTGGTCACCTGCCCCACTATAGCACAGCTGCTGGCTTTTGAGAAAACTAGAGTGATAAGTAACATAGGATCAGTTGCTTATAATTAAACCCCTTCTTACCCAAGGAGAACTTGACAGACGTCTCCCCCTCCCGCACCCTGTGAGCACTTCATCTCTCCAACTTCAGGCAGCGTGAACCTGTGCTTGTCTCTCCAACCTCACAATCTGCCAGACGGTCAGCCTTCTTTATCTAGTTAGTTCTGAGTCACTAGAAAGGTCTTCCTGCTCCAATCTTGCGCCATCCCAATAAACTCTGCATTGCAATGAACAAGATCTTCATAAATGCCACTAGGAACATCTTCTCCCCATGGCTCCCCACAGGCATAAGCTACAAAGCTTGAGCTCACCTTTGCAAAGTCCTCTCCCTCTAGTCCACGCCTGCTCTATCCTGTCTTCCAAAAATCTCTCTTGCTGGGATCGCCCTGAATGCATCAAGCTTGCTGTCAGCCTTTCACCATGGAGCTTTCTTTTGGTTTCTCTGCCTAGAATGCTCCCAGGGCCCTCTCTCCTCCTTCGCCTGACCCATTCCTTTTCATCCTCTAAGACACACCTCAAGGAAAACTTTCGCACCAGCTAAAGCTGGGAGGAATTTCTGGCACAGCACACACTCTGAAGACATGTCGGCCGCATCACATGCACAGTTGTGCTAAGATCTGTTACGTGTCTACGGCACGGTAACCTGCTGGGGAAAACTTCAGTCATTCATTCAAAAGTAATTTATTCAGACCTATGACAAATCAGGCACTCACTGGCCGTACAACAGGGAAGGCACACGTTCTGGAGTTTTGATGCTTAGAAATAAGCAATCACATAAATCAGCGACATAGTTTCTGAGAATGATGGGTACACTACAGCTGTAACTTTCTTTTTTCTATCCTTCACAATCCAGCCTGGTTTTTGATGAAAAGTACATGCCAATACATTTTTTTGAAAGAGTGTGAAATGATAAACATCAGCATGATGATGATAATGAAGTCCTGAGTAGAGAAAAATGTGTTTAGAGAACATGTGATAAATAGCGGAAGAGAAGTACAAAGAAAACATATAAAGGCTGCCAAGAATATTTAACATTGAAGATATGTAGAAGTTTTGTTTTTTCCTTTTTAAGAAAATGACAAAAAAAAAAGACAGAAGAGACACCAGATGGGGGAAGGTGATGGATGAGCTGATGAAGAAGAAGGCAGTGTTGAGTGCTTTCTCCAAGAGTCACAGAAGGTCTTAGTCTGCTTGGGCTACTATCACAAAACACCACAGACATTTATTTCTCATTGTTCTGGGGCCTCAGGATCTGAGGTGGTTGGATTCTAGTGAGAACCCTCTTCTGGGTCACTGAGGGCACCTTCATGCTGTGTCCTTACGTGGTGAAGAGAGAGCTGTGGCATCGATTCTATTTCATAGAAAAGCACCAATCCCATCATGGGAGCTCCACCCTCACTTCCTAATCTAACTCTACCTCCCATAGACCCCCGAACTCAGAATACCAGCACACTAGTGGGTAGGGCTTCAACCTATGAATTCTGGGGGACACAAGCATTCAGCTCATAACAGTGAAATAACTTTTCCTCTGAAAGGAGCTTAAAAGAGATATGCAAACAGATGGAATTAAGTTGGTGAGGAGTGACCTGCAAGTTGAGGAGTGGGTCCTGCTCATTTCTTTTTTCTTTGAAGTCTCAGTCAAGGTCAGCTGCTCAGTGTGTGTGTGTTGGGGGGGGGGGGGGAAGCAGGCAAGGGATAGGCTGGAGAGTTAGAGGAAACTGTAAAAGTTTAAAATGAGTCCTGCGGAGAATGGGGAAGGCAGCTTTCCAGAGACTGGAAGAGGACCTCACCCCCCACAGCAGCACCTGCACCCAGCTGCTTGGACACCACCAGTCACAGCGACATCACCTGACATCACCGACATCACCGTGTGATTTTCCCGGGAAGAACTCTGCACGCTCAGGTGCACGAGGGAAGAACAGAGATGGAGAGACGGGCTTGCCGCTGAGAAGAAGGTCGTAAGCCAGCAGGTGCTTGTGAAAGCAAGCCGAGCACAGCAGGGGTTGGCGGCTCCAGAAAATGATCCATGCCGGCTGTCTAGTGAGGTCCGTGTGGGAGCAGGTCAGCACCAAAGGAATAATGCCGTTTGAAAGTTTTGCTTCAGAAAGCAAAGACGTTGCCTTGTTTAAACTACATAAAGTCAGTGAATATGGAAGATAATTTGACCCTGTTCCCAGAACACTTAAGCCTCACCCAGCAGCTTCCGCTCTTTGATTTGCTTTTATGGTACATGAATTTCCTAATATATTTCCTAATGGGTTTCAGGGCCTAACTCACCTGTTAGCATTGAACTTTTCTCACATTTCCAAGAACTAGGCTAATCCATCTGTGTAATCAAGCCCGCTCCAGGACAAACCTGCAATAGCCACAGATGCGGAATCGTCACAGGTATGATGGTCACCCTGAGAGCAAGAGAGGCGCTGAGCACATTGAAGTCGCATCTCAGACAGTCTGCTTGAAAACAGGGACATGTGGCTGGACAGGGAACCAGCAAACGTTTGCAGATGGGACACATGAGAAACGACCTTCTGATTGCTTTCTTCACGTTAAATTTCACTGATTTATTCTGTGGTTCCCTGAATCCCAGAGGATAAAAAGACTTAGGCATTGTCTAAGCCAGTCTTAGTCCCGGCTGCCTGTGGAAAGCCAAGTGTGAGGCAGAGATACTGCTCCTGTGTGAAAAGGAACTTGGCCCACAGTCAAGTCTAAGTTTGTAATAGGAGCAGGAAGGGGTGAGTGTGTTTTCAGCACACCAGCAGGTCGACTGGGGAAAAGGTGATGTTTACTGCGGGGCTCGGGAAACCTGGATGTTCTGCAGTCAAAGAGCTGGAACTGCAGCTAATGACGCAGTATCACTGCCATCGGCCCCGGCCAAGGCGGCTCGGTTATGTTTAGGCAAAAGGGGAAACTTAGGCAACTGTCTGAAAAAATAGCAGATTAAGATCTGGAGCCCAGATCTGTGTCAACAGGCGAAAACGAAGGGAAGGGTTAAGAAGGTGCATGGGGGAAGGCGGCCCTGAGTCCGTCATTGAGAGGAAGCCCAGCCAGTCCAGGTTGGGCTTGCCCTCCTATTGGTTACATTTGCTGAAATCCACTCAGAATGAATCCCTAGGGCAGTGGCTCAGAACCTCGGTGGGAGGTGGGGAGGAGAAGGGGAGGAAGGGAGGAGATTTTCACAAACCCATATGCTATTGTATAGGGGGCCGTCACGCTTTCCACATCCACTTATTTACCTTCCTGAAATTTTCCATTTACTGAATAATCATGACCAGCTCATTACACATCTCTTGGAGCAAATTGAGCCTTTTGAGGACAAATATAAAGGTTGTTGGACCAAAGCCACTGCGGCAAATATGGACTTTTGTGTTTAAAGTGTAAAGTTGTGGCTGACATGTTAGGGTGTGATAGAATGGCCAACATCAACTGGAACACTGAACCAGGGGGCAATCTGATCCATGAGAAGAACTAATTGAGAAAGAGAGAGACAGAGAGACAGAGAAAGAGACACAAAGAGAGAAAGAATCTATTAAACTGACCCCTATTTATTTTCAACTAGAGGCCCAGTGCACAAAATGTGTGCACTGGTAGTGGCTGCCGGATGCTCCCAGGGCCTCTCTCCTTCCCCCAGCCAGCCCTGCTCCCAGGTCGAGGGAACAATTTGCATACTGTGTTTATTATATAGGGTAATACATTTCTAAGCATAAATTGTCTTGGGAAAATACCTCAATTTTTGTTTTTAACTATTCAGTGAAGCCATTATGTCTAAACAGGAGTTCTTAAAAATTATTTGGGGAGTGAAACATCAAAACATTATGAAACATAATAAAATATTGATATCTAACTCTATTTTTAAAAGTAGGATTTTTCTTCTTAGTGCTTAAAAGTATGTCAACATTGAAAGCGTGTGATACAAATTCACAACTATGAGCTCAGCTCTCCATGAAAATCCAGCTGTATTCTGCTAAGGGTTTGGAGTTACACACTTTTTCTATCAGTTTAAGCACTTCCTGGCAGATAAGCAGTAGCCTCTGTCAAAGACTTAAGAAATTGTTGGGGAACTTTCTAAATTGAGAAAATTCTATCCATTTTCTCAACCTTGTGTGTGCAGTGGGAAAGTCCCTTGTTTTACTTTAATGGTAGAATCCTGGATTCATCCTGCAAAACACACATTTCTCCTGGAATATACTTGGAGAGCCGTTGTCCTAAGATGGCTTTCACTGCCTATGCCCGTCTTGCAACATATTAGAATGCATTTTCTAGAATATGTGTTTTCTGCCTGCAAGATTGAAGCCACCGTTACTCTTTACTTGACTCTGATCTCATTCTCTTTTTTTAAAATCTTATTCCCTGTACATTTTGTGAGACAATTTACATCCCTTTTGAAAGAGATATAAATACGTTACTTCAATGCAACACAAACAAGGACAAACATTGACCTCACCCCCACCCCCAGAACACAAACTTTAGAGTCTAGGAATTCAGAGTTTTAAATCAGTCATTTATTCAGTTTTTCATTCCTATAGCAAGTAATTAATGGGAGCTAGTTCCATCTCTGCTAGACACCATTCCAGGGCTGTAGTAAAGCACTAGATAAAATACGTCACGTGCCTGTTCTCATGGAACTGAGGTTCTGGAAGGAGTAAACAGAAGACAAACAGTTAAATAACACGTAGTAACCAACGTGGCAGGTGGCAGTAAGGGCTATGATGAAAAACAAGCAGGATATGGGAGATGGGAAGGGAGGTTTTGCTTAGGGTGGTCAGGGAAGGCTCCCCAGATAAGGTGACATTTAAACAGGAAACCAAAAGAAAAATTCAGGGCAAGGCATGCAGCTATCTGGGACAAGAGCATTCCAGGAAGAGGGCTGGCAGGTGTGGGGCTCTGGGCAGGATTTGCTCTTTAACCCTTCTAGAACCGATGTGTCCCCAAAGCCTTTGCCATTGTACACATAGCCTCCCAGTGACTTCCTTTATAAGTACAGAAGTCCAAGTCCTGAGAAGTGAACTTCTCTGTCTTTTCAAAATCCCCGTATTGCTTCCACCAGACACACCTGTGTTCTCAACCCAAGAGGAAGGTTTCCAAAGCATCCTCTTAATGGTTTCCACTGATTTACTTTCACTGTGTGGGGGCAAAGAACGCTGAGCTCGCTGTCATCCTCAGTGCAGCCTCACCGAGACTGCAGTTGGCTTTGAGAGGCACCTGGCTCCTGCCAGCGCTCAGCTCGGTGTTTTCCTGCAAATTGTCGGAGAGCTTCCTCATTTGACCCAGATTTCTCTGAAAGTGGCAGCTAGGAAAACAAGTGAGTGAATAGGAGCAGGGTCCCGGCTTCACTTGGACTTGGTTTGTGAGCAGCGTGGGTCCTCAGAGCACAGGGCCGCATGGTTGTTGCCGAACGCCTGGGTTACCATGGCACTGGGTCAAATCCCCTGCAACTTTGCAGCAAAACCAGCGCCAGAACAATCCAAATGCTGCAGCAGGTTGCTTCCCAAAAGACTGACACTGTGCTGCTGGCATAGTGGTCTCTCCTACACAATATAGTAAACAATGTAATCCAATAAAGATTACATAGATGATAGATAGATAGATAGATAGATAGATAGATAGATAGATAGATGATTGATAGATAGATAGATAGATAGATAGATAGATAGATAGATAGATAATAGATGATAGATAGATGATAGATAGATAGATAGATAGATAGATAGATAGATAGATAGATAGATAGATGATAGATAGATGATGATAGATAGATGATAGATTGATAGATAGATAGATAGATAGATAGATAGATAGATAGATAGATAGATAGATAGATAGATGATAGATAGATGATAGATAGATGATAGATAGATAGATAGATAGATAGATAGATAGATAGATAGATAGATGATAGATAAACTGTCCAGAATGTCTTTCATCTCTCCCTGCCAATTACAAAGCAAAATCTCACCCTGCCCCTGGACAGGCCTGTTTCCATTTTTCTTCTCCATGAATGTGGCAGTGGGAGCGGAGGGCTGGCACACTCATGGAACTTTTGCTAAAAGCAGGGTACACACCCCTGCATCCAAATGGGTGACTTCACCCACCCATGCAATAAGAAATACCTCAGGGGCCATTACTAGAAAGTTACCTTTTCACAGAAATGCAGAAAGTATATTCATAATCGATTGAGGTAGCGTCCACCTTTGTATTAAGGTAGGTGATGGAGGGCTTGTCTTGTCCCACCTGACCACACTGCACTGTGTCTTATTCCACAGCCAGGCCTCTTGGCCACACTGGTTTGGAATCAGACATCAGGGGAAAACATAGCCTCGCAGTAGCAAATATGTCTTCTCTGTCACAAAACCAAAACTAAGGCTGGTGCAGAATGGGCATTAGTTTGAAATCCATCCCCCGCCCACCCCACACTGTGTGTTCCGAAGCTCATGTGCACCTGCAGTGGGACCCCTGCCTTTCACCCTCAGAGGAAGACCATCCAGCAGCGGCGTTGGCTATGGAACTTCCCCACTTTACAAAAACCATCCTCTAAAATCTCTTAGAACGGATAGTGAGAAGGAGGATGGGCCTCTATAGAATGGAATGTGTGAATTATTTTAAAAAAATCTCTGAAGCGACATGGCAAAATGCTGATAGCAATATCAAACCTGAGTGGTGAGGGCACGGATGTTCATTACATTAGTCTATCTTTTCTGATTTTAATAAAAAATCTATTTTTAATACTGACTATATAATAAATATTAATTTGATGTTTTATATATATATATATATATAGATATATATATATATAGATATATAGATATATAGATATATAGATATATAGATATATAGATATATAGATATATAGATATATAGATATATAGATATATAGATATATAGATATATAGATATATAGATATATAGATATATAGATATATAGATATAGATATAGGCCCGGTGCATGAAATTCGTGCACTGGGTGTGTGTGTGTGTGGGGGGGGGTGTCCCTCAGCCCAGCCTGCCCCCTCTCACATACTGGGAGCCCTCAGGCGTTGGCCCCCATCACCCTCCAATTGCAGGATCGGCCCCTTGCCCAGGCCTGACACCTCTGACAGAGGCATCAGGCCTGGGCAGGGGACCCTCATTTCCCCCCATCACTGGTTCTGCCCCCAGCCCAGGCCTGATGCCTCGGCCAGAGGAGTTGACCTTCATCACCCTCCAATCACCAATCACCGGATCGGCCCCTTGACCAGGCCTGAGGCCTCCGGCAGAGGTGTCAGGCCTGGGCAGGGGACCCCCAGCTCCCCGTGGCTGCAGGCTCCGCCCCTGCCCAGGCCTAACGCCTCTGGCCTAGGCGTCCGGCTCGGGCAGTGGAGACCCACAGTGGCAGCAGCCCCGCGATCGTGGGCTTCGCTTTAGGCCCAGGCAAGGGACCCCTAGCTCCTGGGACTGCCAGCTTCGACCGTGCCCAGCTCCCATCGCTGGCTCCACCCCTACTTCCTGCTATCACTGGCCAGGGCGGAAAAGGCACCTGATTCTCCGATCATGGCTGGGGCCGCCTTTGCCCTGCCCCCCAGCTCTTAGCTCCCCCCTGGGTTTCCGATTACTGTCAGTGGCAGGGGGCTTCTTCCTGCTTTCCCTTTCACCTCCCTGCATTGTGCCTACATATGCAAATTAGCCACCATCTTGTTGGCAGTTAACTGCCAATCTTAGTTGGCAGTTAATTTGCATATAGCCCTGATTAGCCAATGAAAAGGGTAGCGCTGCACGCCAATTACCATTTTTCTCTTTTATTAGTGTAGATATTTAAAGAGCCAAGGTCCATCACATCCAAAATGAGCGAAGGCTCAGCCTAATGCCCAGGCTGTGCGCACAGCAGGCTCTGGTGGGTGGGAACTTGTGGCAGCGGGGAAAAGGCCGGGGAAGGTGGGGCCAGTACTCACACTCGCTCATAACCACACCCACGCACAGACACACACAGCGCCCACCAGCTCATAGCCTTTTCTCCCTTTCTTTCCCTCCCTCCCAACTCACTCTTGGAGCCTCTCTCAGAATGAGGCCCCAGGGTGGGTGGAGCTGCCCCCACTGGCCGAGCCCCCTCCTAGCTGGGAAAGAGGAAGAGGGAGAGAGGGAGGCAGGAAGGCCTGGAGGACTGCTGAGAAAAACAACGAGAGACAGAAACTGGGAGAGACTAGATGGAGAGATGGAAACAAAATAGCAATATTAAAATATTTCCTATAATTAATTCCCTTTTAATGTGCAAGAATTTCGTGCACCTGGCTACTAGTACATTTATAAAAACACCACTGGGTGTTTTGAGCTTCAATTTATAGAGCTAAGTATACTTGTCTATTTTTCATTGATGTCATTTGAAGTTAATGTTTAGACTCCTCCCTCCTCTCCCCAGAGGTTCCCAAAAAGCAGAGGGGTCTACTTGTCATTAGTTGGTGATATTGAAAGAGAATGTAATGAAAACTTCTATAATATTATACCATCTTATACCATCCCGCCACCCTGCTTGGGACCAGAAGTGCATCTCCTGTGCTGAGATCTGCCAGCTGTGTGGACACAAACTTGGAATGGCAGGTTTTGCCGCCAGCAGACAAGGCCCTCAGTCCCAGCAGGCAAGAGCAGCTCTGCAGCCTGGCGCAAATGGGGTGAGGCTCCTAGACAGATTGCAGACGCCAGGGCTCTACCGGGAAGGCAGGAGATAGGTGCAAGAGCATCAGACCTGAGCATTTTCTCCTTTCTGTTGTTTTTAGTTTAAACTGCCCCCAGAGAGACCCTTCAAAGGGGAATGCATCAAACTATGCAAAAGCAGATTTTTTTTTTTCTGTCCACTGGTGAGTTCTTTACAAATCATCACTAGCCTCAACATTACAAATTGAGTTTGAGTTGAGTTCTTGGGGTTGTGCGGTGTATTTCTCAGCCACCAGCTGCTGTTTAGATTCACCTGAGCCCTGTTAGTGCCAGGAGGTTGTCTGATGCTTGTGGATTCCCAACCCCCATCCAAGTCAGTGGAGACAAACATCTCCGTTACACACAGGTGCACTGTTGAGTGTGTTTCCCTCCACGTCCCGCGTGGATCAGGGTTCAGGATCTGGAAGCTGAGCTGCACACAAATGAAAGAGAAAAGACAAGAGATAATTGGAAATATTGGGGGGCCAGGTGGGCAAGTCCAACTCAAGGGGAAGGATTTCCACCGTGCTCAGGCCTCACCAAGCTTTTATTGATTCTGGGATGCACCCATAGCATAGCCCTTAGGCAGGTGACCCCCCAGTAACAGGCAGACTAGCCCATCAGCAAGGATTTACATAATAATCAATGGGGAAGTTGCTTCAGCTACCATTGTCTGGACAAACAGAGGTGGGGCCTAGCTCCGACCTTTGCTAGGGCTTCAAAGGCACCCAGCCTTGGCGGGGGGGGGGGGGGGGGGGGGGGGGGGGGGGGGGGGGGGGTTCTCTGTCTACACTTATCAGCTAGTGAAGACAATAAACGGTTTCCCACAGTGCACCCTCTATCAAGAGAGAGGAGAGGAGACACTGCGGTGGGAAGGAAGCCTTAGGGGGCAGCTTGGCCAGCCAGGCTGCCTTGGTAGAGCCCATCTTATGCCCCTCCGGCCCTCTGTGGCTGTGCCCAGAGCTGCACATATGTCTTGACAGGGGGGACGGGGGCAGGGGACAGTGGCTCAAAACCATTTATTCTAAGATCTTGAGGAAGAAAGATCTCTCTTGACATCATTCTCACCTTTACTTCAACTCACAGGTAGAAGGAGAGGATGCCTGCCATCCACAGCAAGGAGCGTCGGCACACTCACACACGAATATTTTGTTTAGAGAAAAAGGCATCTGTTAAAAATGGCTTAGCGCCCCTGACCGGTTTGGCTCAGTGGTTAGACCAGGGGTGGGCAAACTTTTTGACTCGAGGGCCACAATGGGTTCTTAAAGTGGACCGGAGGGCTGGAACAAAAGCATGGATGGAGTGTTTTGTGTGAAGTGACATAAATTCAAAGTAAACATCATTACATAAAAGGGTACGGTCTTTTTTTTCAATAGTTTTATTCATTTCAAACGGGCCGGATCCAGCCCATGGGCCGTAGTTTGCCCACGGCTGGGTTAGACTGTCGGCCTGTGGACTGAAGGGTCCCGGGTTCGATTCCGGTCAAGGGCATGTACCTTGGTTGCAGGCACATCCCCAGTGGGTGGTGTGCAGGAGGCAACTGATCGATGTTTCTAACACTCTATCCCTCTCCCTTTCTCTCTGTAAAAAATCAATAAAATATATATTTTTTAAAAAATGGCTTAGCGAATTGGAATTTAGCACCCTTCTTTTCTTTCTTCCCCCCTCCCCCCGCCCCCCCTCCCCCACACACACATAAATAACACATTTAGTGCCTATTCCGAAATTCTAGTTGGGGCTTTAAAGAAGTTAAGAAACCCTTCGGAGGCAATCTATATGCCAAATCTTTCCAGATTGATTTGCTTCCTTATTTTTCACAATTACTACCACATAGTGCCTTGACTATGTTCTTTTCAATGCTTAACTTCACAGGAACAACTTTCTTTTCCTATTGATAGTTCTTTCTCATTAAGTATGCCAACCTAGCCACGTATCTGTTCAAGTGTACAACAAATGTCACAAAATACTGCAAGCTATATGATGAGTCTTGTTCTTTTCCATGCCAGGCTAATGTAGTTGAACCAGATCTATTTTTTAAATGCAAGTCATGACCCACTAAATTGATTTAATGACCTGCAAATGGCCAGGACTTGGCAGCTTGAAAACCACGGTTTTAGTGGCTCTCTGGGTTATTATAGGGGTGAGATATGGTGAGGATGAGGGGAGGGGCCTCATTCCACCCCCCATCCCTTACCCCTGTGTAATATCCCAATATTTCAGAGAACAGATAGCAAATACTTGAACTATTAAAACTTCTGATACCAATGGCATAAATTGTGAACACTAAGCCACAGTTTTCTTTCTTTTGTGAAAATATAAAAATCTCAAATTTTCCACCAAGACAGAAAATTAACACATAGAAAACTTGAGAATTCCCTTTCCTTTATTCTATCAGTGCTTACTCTGTTCTCCCAATTATTTTTTTCCTCTAAGTCAGAGGTTGTCAAACTGCACCCCAGGAGCCAAATCTGGCCCACGCCTGTTTTCATAAAATCGTACTGGAACCCAGCCACACTCATTTGTTTGTGTTGTTTGTGGATGTTTTCAGGCTACAATGGCAGAGTTGAGCAGTTAGGACAGAGAGGGCTGACTCACTAAACCTAAAATATTTGCTACCTGGCTCTTTGCAGGAAAAGATTGCCCACCTGCTCTGAGCACTTGGAAAACAACATCCCTCTGAGAAATCAGGAGCTTTGTTCCTCACACAACATTAGTTGGCTCAAACCTATTCACTGTTTACTGTTACAAACAGCTCACTAGGATAACAAGGAGGTTATGATTTCTATTGCTATTTAGGATTTAGAGCAAATAAGTGATGAAGTCAGACTTAGAAATACTATGTCTTATTGGTTTGAAATGGACCCTTTCCACTCTTAGTTGAATTTGCTTATTTAAAAAAAAAAAAAATAATGACACAGGAAAGTAACTTCAGGTGCCTGGAATTATGGTCTATTTTGTTGTCTCCTATGTAATTTTTAAAGTACATGTAAAATTCACAGCCCACTTTATACTGTATTTATGTTAATGTCAAAATTGCTTACCATCAAGTAAAATTCATAGTCCAGGAAGAAAAGTGGTGTATATTGCAGAGGTTCAAGAACTGGTAATAATAGGTCATTATTTCCCTTAATAGTGCTCTACCTTTGGTGAAATCACAGCCATAAGGCAAAAGGAACAGTACCAGCAATCAAGGGCCATCACAAACCTGCTGGGGAGTTTCGGAGCCAGTGGCTCCCCAGGGCTGGGCTGGGGGTGCCACCCAGGGTGCAGGTCGTAAAGAACTTAAACACAATAACAAAACCCACTAAAATGGATCTGCTTTTGTTATCACCATAAGCTCATCATTGCAAACACAGGGATAAAATACTCACATGAAAACCTGTGTTGACCTAAGCTCTAAACAACTACAGCAGTCATGGCTGAGTGTCGGTGTGTGTTGAACTATGTCCCTCAAGCACTTATATTCACATCTTAACCCTTGTGACTTGTTTTGGAAAGAGCGTCTTTGCACATGTAATCTAGAGAAGATGAGGTCATGTTGAAGTATGGTGAGCCCCTACTCCAATGGAGCTGGTGTCTTGACAAGAACAGAAGGGAAACAGACACACTCGGGGAGAGGCCTGTGAAGATGGGGCAGAGACTGGAATCAGTGTCAAGAAACACCGAGGATTGCTGGCCACCACCAAGGCTGGGAGAGAGGCCTGGGCCAGACTCTTCCTCAGAGCCCTCAGAAGGAATCAACTTGCTGACAACCTTAGACCTTTGGTCTCCTGAACTGTGAGATAATAAAATGCTGTTGTTTTAAGGCACCCAGCCTGTGGTAATTTGTTACTGCAGCCCTAGGAAACTAATACAGATATGTAAACTTTCATGACTGCATTTGTGGGTTTTGTCATTTAATAAACATCGCATTCCTCATGAAAATTAATCCAGAGAACACCAGGGTATACAGTGGGCCCCCGTACAGGAGGACTCAACTACCTGCTCTTGTTTGGAGGGGAGGAGCCTACTGGGGCAGCCCAGTGCAAGCTTGCTCCTGGTGCTTCTCCAGCCTCTGTGGTCATACACATTTGTGCATGCAACCATAGAATCTAAATAAAAATGAATAGGAAAGAAACACAACTTGAGATATTTCGAGCTGCCTTTCAAGTTGACCATTTTGAACTTTCATTTATACTAATATCTAAAGCAGTTGGGCATTGGAGGAACTGCTAGACGGAATATGTTTTCTTGGTAAGTACATATTTTAGTTCACAGAATATTTTACCAATGTTGGAAAATATTTTCCAATAGAAATATACTATTTTAACAGCTCTCTTATTTTATAACTAAGGAAGAAATCAAGAAAACCATTATTATTTCTGACTATTACATGACCATCTCTAAAAATAATTTTGCTATATGAGGGAGGGGAGTGTTAAAAATTACCTGAGTGGAGTGTCAAATATCCTGAGGGTGCCTCTGCGGGGAAGCAGACCTGTTAGCATCCCACTTATCACTCCCATGGGTGACTACTGCCTCTCTTATTTATGCACCTGTAACCATGTATATGCTGACATTTGGCTAGATTTAGAGGATACAGCGATTACAAAAATAAACACACGTAGTCTTGGTCTTCAAGCAGCTTATAGTTTATTCAGAAGACTAGCATGTAAATGATTATACATGGCCATGATTTATACACAACCTAGTTGTGCATCTACTATAGAATGAATGTTTGCAAGCCCTTCCCCAAAACTTATATATTGAAACCTAACCCCCACTGTGAGGGTATTAGAAGATGGGCCCTTGGGGAGGTGAATAGGTCCTGAGGGTGCATACCCCATAAATGGAATTAGTGCCCATGTGACAAAGATCCCAGAGTGCTCCCTCATCCTTTCCACCAGGTGAGAACAAGTGAGAAGACAGTCTATGAACCAGGAAGTGGGGCCCCACCAGACACTAAACATGCCAGCACCTTAATCTTGAACTTTCCAGCTTCCAAAAATGTGAGAAATAAATTTATTTTGTTTATAAGCCACCCAGTTTATGGTATTTGTTATAACAGCCCAAACAGACTAAGACAACATCAAATCAACTCTGACTCTATTTTAAAAACATATAGGCATTCACTTTGGAAAATAGTTTAGTAGGTTCTTATAAAGTTAAACATATCCTTATCACATGACCCAACAATTATATTCCTAGGTATTTACCCAAGAGGAATAAAAATGTGTTCACACACACACAAAAAAAAACTATATATAAATGTTTATAGCAGCTCTTCTCATAATTGCCCCAAACTGGAAATAACTAAAATGTCCCTCAACAGGTGAATGAATAAACAAACTATGGTATCTTAGTATAACAGACTACAACTCAGAAATAAAAAGGAACAAATATGAAGCACACAATAGCTTGGATGAATCTTAAAGGCTTGTGGTGAGTGAAATAAGCCAATATCAAAAGGTTCTATACTGTATAATAACATTTGTATGACATTATTGAAAAGACAAACTTATAGTATTGGAGAATAAATTAGTAATTGCCAAGGGCTAGGCATGAGGGAGGGTGTCGCTCTAAGGAATAGCCTGAGGGCTTTTCTGGGGATGATGGAACTATTTCATATCTTCACTGTGGTAAGATCACAGTAATATATACATGTGTCATAATAGGTGGAATTGCACACCAAAAGAAAAATGTAAACTTTATTGCATGGTTGAAGGGTTTAAGTGGTAGAGAACAAAAACTTGAGAAGGAGGTTAAGACAGGGCTATGAAAAGCTGCACAGAGGTTTTTATTGAATTTTTATTGTAATAGGGAAACTAAAGATTTTTAATCATGAGTGAAAGATGATTAGATTTTGGTTTTAGTGGGATCATTCTGTTGACAGTATAGAAGATAGATTGGAGAGGGTTACATTGAAGAAAAAGAAATCAATTAGTCTTCTATTGCAAGAGAGATCAATTAAGGGCAAGGGATAATGAATTCAGCTCTGCACATACTGAGTTAGAAACATTTATGGGGCATTGGACCAAAGATGTCTATAGGGGGTTGAATATATGAATCTGAAGCCACAGAAAGAGGTTTGAGCTAATAATAGTAACAATTTGATAGTTTAAGTCATAAGTATGGATGAAGTTACTTTTGATGAATTGTACGGAGGGTCAGGGGGAAACAAGCACTTTGGGAACGTGACTGGAGGGGTCACAATATATGAGTCTGAGAATTGTATTTTGCTTAGCAAATTTGGAAGATTGAAGAACATTGCCTTCAAAACCATAGCAAAAGGGTAATTGATGTAGAATTGAAGCTGCAGACAATTAAATGGGGATAAAGCCATGCAATTCTCTCTTAGAAAAGGCAAGTAATGAGCAATAAGCAAACAAAGCCACCAAATAACTAGGGTGGAGAGAGAATACAGACTCAGAGTTCGGGAGTTGTCCTCATGACTAGCAGGAGGGCTCATGAATGGGTGAGTGGTGAGTGAACGTGAAGTGGTATTTTATCAGGACTGGCAAGTGTGAGTAGAGCCTAGAGGCACAGAAGGGGAGTTCCTTTAGGAAGAGAGGAGGATGGGCTGTGAAAACAAAGTTGCATTTGGGCAAGCTCAGTTGCACAGGCCTTGTGGATAAATAAAATGGAAGATAAAGCTATCCAGATAGGCTGCAGCCACACTTGTGCAAGGCCTTAAGTTATTTTGCCAGGAATTTGGATTTTTCTCTAAATGTACTGAGAGTTCTCGAGGCTCCAGAAGAGCAATGTGACTAGGCTTTTGGAAAGAGGTTCTGTTGGCTGTGTCTTGGGGAGAAACATCATCAGAGAGTCCATCATAACAGACTCCAAAGGAAAGAGAATGAGCCTGAGGTAGAACCATGTTGGTGAGGACACAAAGAGAAGGGAGGAAAGCATTTAAGAAATATTTCATGGAGAGACTTGATAGGTCTGAGAATAATGAATTGGAAGGCATTAGAGGCAGGTCAGGCTCCGTGTGGGGGATTGAAGTGAGGAAGGAGACACCATAGGTTATAGACTGATGTCATCAGCTGCTATGAAAGGCACTGGAAGGACATTTGGTCAATTAGGACAGCGTGAGTTTCAGGTGTCTTTGCATGTGTTCAGAATGTCTTTGGAAATTCAAATCTATCTGGTAGATAGAAGTACATCAAGATATAGGCGTATTATTGGAAATCCCCAGTGTGCAGGCTTGAAATTTTCAGAGTATAGGAGATTTCCCTAGAACACTTACTCCTTAAGACTTTGGCAGTGGGAGAGGAACCCAAAATCCACAACGGAGGGGTAAATGGAGTGGGGAGATGTGAGAATAAACAAATCATCCTTTCTATCAAAGAACAATTTACTAGTAGACAGCCACCATTTTGGACTGTGTAACTTGGCAGCCGCCATGTTGGCGCATGGCTTGCAGCTCCCCTGGGGGCTGCCATCTTGAAACAGCAAAGGCCAACCCCTTCCTTTGAATTAGCCAATCGTGAAAGACTGTGCGCCTGAGCTCCAATCAAGAGTAAGGGAGAGGTCACACGCGTCAGGGATTATAAAGCCAAGCAGACCACCTTCTCGGTGTGCACGTGCTTCCAGACCATGTCTGCACACCCTTCTGTGTAGAAGTAAAGATGTTTGCCTTGCTGCCTTGCTCCCGAGTGTGCTTCATGTTCTACCAGGACCCTGAATTGGGGGGCTCGCCTTATTTCTTACAGGAGACATTAGTTTCTGACAGCTAATTATAAATTTCCAGAAATGGGTTTGCAGGTCATTTTAATTCTCACTATGCTTAATACAATGTCCAAGTGCTACAGCATAAAGTGGAGACTGTTAGGATAACTTGTTTCTGTGAGATATTAGGATGAGAAAATAGAGAAAAAATACTCATCCATGGTAAAATGTCTTCTATCTCAGAAAGGCATATATATGAGAAAATATAAAGCTGCCAATAATTTTTAAACACTTGGCCAGACAAAGACACACTCTGTGCCTATGTGATCTCTTTTTCCCTTGATTTCTATTGCAATGATTTAAGAGGCTTCTGTTGAATGGTTTTCATGTCTCTCACATTTTCCTTAAGGTCAATGCCAAGTTTTTACCTCTTCAAGGTCATCTAACCCTGATCTGTTTGCTCTTGACTAGTGAGTCAAACAGCTTTCTTCACAAAGATAGGTTCAAGCATTAGATGAGATGGGTATTCTTGTTGGTGTGTGTGTGGGGGAAGGGGTTTGAGGGGGTTTGGGGTGTGGTTTTTCTCTTCTCTTTGGGAAACCGAGCTCATTTTAAAGGAAATCTGTTTTGTGTGGGTCTACTTTGGTCATCCTTAGAAGAGAAAAGAGTACTTTTTCACTGTCCATTCTCGCTGACTCCTAAATCTATTGTGTTCTTGGCTAACTTAGAACCTCAAAAAATCTTACTTTAAAAATGCAGAAACTACAGAGGTTACACACTGATTATGATTTAGAGTTAAAGTCATGCTAAATAAATAGAATGAGATGTGGAATACAAAAAGGTTCAATACGATTCAAAATCTACTGCTCTGATTCAAATAAAATTTTAAGAAAGAAAAGTGCTGCCCAACCCAATTAGAATTCAACATGACACACAGAACAGACAACTCTGTTTTTTCTATTTCTTAAATTTCCATTTTTTAAAAAGGATAGATATAAATACTTAAATAAAAACATAACAGCACTGGAAAGAAAATGGGAACTGTAGTGGGGCCGAAATGTTGAAAACTTCCCAAGTGAGCCTTGGGAAAGCACTGAGCTCAAAGTCAAAAACATAAAGACTTTGCCAGGAGCCAAAAATCAGGGGGATTTAGAACTGGGAGAGGGGGGCAGGTGTCCGTCATTCAGTCTCCTCTTACCCATCCTAAAATAGAATATATAGGCAAAAAGAAGACAAAACTCTTCCCCCAAAGATAAACCCCAAGTACTGTTTCCAAAGAAAAAAAAATTTCCCAGTGAGGTTTTGGGGGCTTAAAAGAAGCAAATCAGAGCGGAAGTAACCCTAAACCTTCCCATGAACATGAGGAAGAAAGACAGCCAGGCCACCGGGAGAGAAATTACTAAAACTGTGATCTGAAGTATACAGCAAGGGGTCCCAGGATGCCATGGTGTTTTAACTTTGGGGGGTAAACACAGCCATTCTGAAGAGCTAACAGACACCACGAGAAATGACTGTGGTAGGCAGTTCATAGCTTCAACTTTAGATTGTTCTACATTACTTTCCATGATATCATATCTTTTAGAAGCAAGATTTTCAACAGCTGCCAAACACAGAGCAAGTGCCACTAGAAAATCAAGGTGGAACAGAAAATGTGGCAAAAGGTGTCTGATCTGAGTGCATGTCAGAGGTACTGTGCAGTTCCCACCGTCCACATATAGCCCACTACTAACTAACAGGGCTTATTTAAGCTCGGAGATAGATATTTTCTCGTGGAATTCATATGTATTTGTTTTCAAACAGCTAAGTTGTTAGTACATAAATAGTTAATAAGTTGCTTGGACCTAGCTACTTAGGAAGAGGATTGTTAGAAAGTCCTATAGGCTGCTGTGAAAAATCAATGAGACAAGGAAGGAGCCAATGGACTAAGTAAGCTAGGTCTGTGCTGTGTTATCAGCTCTCAAGGAACAACTGCTCTGCTTTGGCACTTGTCCCCAGAGGGGCGTGGAGAAGGAGGAGGTCCCCAGGATGTCTGCTGCTTGTTCTTCCTGCTGTTGATGCCTCACCCACTTATATGGGGCCTGTAGTTAGTTAGCCATTCAAGGAAGAGGTCTGCTCAGGAAACAGATGTGCATACTACAGAGGAAACCCCAAATCACCGCCTACGTCAATCAACCTGGGCCTTCATTCATAAAAATGAACCAAACCAAGGGCCATCCAAAACAGAAGGAAAATAGCAGAGTGGAAGATAGTGATAATGATGACCAAATAAAACAGCTCACCTGAGAGAAAACAGGAATACTAATACTAATGCTAATTTAATTTGATCCTGAGAGATTAGAGAGGAAATTGCACCCATAAAATTAGAATTGGCTACAATTAGAAGAAGGAGGAGGGGGGAAGGGAAGGAAAAGAAGAAGAAAATAGCGCTCACAGGAGAGAAGGAGGTACTGGTAATTAAAATAGGATTACAAACATTTGATTGAAATACCAAGCTCCTTATATAGACAATGGCTCTCAGTCACTGTGGAGATTGGACAGCCGGCAAGTAGCATCAAATAATACCCCAGCTCAAAAAGCAAAAATAAACATACATGAATAAATGAAAAAAGTAAGTCTTACAAGATATGTAACTTAACAGATATTTTTTAAAATAGAGAACAAAAATGTTAGTGGAAAGAAACAAAAGGAGAAATAATTGAAGCATCTTCTCCAGAGCTTCTATATAGTGGTCCAGCAAGGACAGAACAGGATGAGGAAAAAATACATTACCACCTAGGCATATCCTGACAAGAATGTACCTAGAAAACCAAACATAAAAAGAACATTGTAAAAGCTTCCACAGCACAAAATAGAGGAGGACAACGTGATAGGAAGCCAAATGGGAGCTGTAGAAAGCTAGGAAAACTCACAAACAATTTTGAAAGGATCTAGAAGAGCTTAGCTTTGGATCACTCTTCTTCAAATGGTAGGAGTGAGTGACATGGGATTACATTTCCTTTGCTACCTGTTCAGTCACATACCTTGTTTTGGAGACCTCCTCCTTCTCCTCCTCCTCCTCCTCCTCTCCTCCTTCTCTCTTCTCTCTCCTTCTCCTTCTCTTCTCCTTCTCCTTCTCCTTCTCCTCCTTCTCCTTCTCCTTCTCCTTCTCCTTCTCCTTCTCCTTCTCCTTCTCCTTCTCCCTCTCCCTCTCCCTCTCCTTCTCCTTCTCCTTCTCCTTCTCCTTCTCCTTCTCCTTCTCCTTCTCCTTCTCCTTCTCCTTCTCCTTCTCCTCCTCCTCCTCCTCCTCCTCCTCCTCCTCCTCCTCCTCCTCCTCCTCCTCCTCCTCCTCCTCCTCCTCCTCCTTCTTCTTCTTCTTCTTCTTCTTCTTCTTCTTCTTCTTCTTCTTCTTCTTCTTCTTCTTCTTCTTCTTCTTCTTCTCCCTCTCCAGCTCCTTCTCCTTCTCCTTCTCCTTCTCCTTCTCTTTCTTCTTCTCCTCTCCTTCCTCTTTTTAAAAACAAAGTACAGATTAGTTTTGAAATGAGGATAAAAAAATCATCTCACTTTTACTAGAATAAAAGCAGCAAGAAGTACATGATAGATAATTAATCAATATTTGCTGAAAAAAATGAAGGAATAAAAAATTTTTTTTACCAACAGAAGTGTATTTCTATTGGAATGTTTTTAGTGTTTTCTGAAATTCAGGTTTTCTACCTCTTCTTATGTTACATTTGGTAAACATATTGTCCTAGAAATTCATTCATTTCAGCTAAATTTCAAAATGTATTATCATATGGCTGTGCATAATACTGTTTTAGTTTTAAAACCTGCTACTCATATGTTTTTTTATTTAACAAACACACGTAGACTTTCTTAAAAATCCCCATTCAGGTACTTTTACAAGTGGTAACACACCTCAAGGAGGAGTGAGGAGTCTGAGGCACTAGGAGGTTAGGCAGTCTTCCTGGAGTCACAGGTAAGATGGATGAAGCTGAGGTCATCAGTCTGGCTCTGTGTTCTCACCATTGAGCTGTACTTCTCCTCTGCCCTGTTCACATTTTTTTTAATATATATTTTATTGATTAAGATATTACATATGTGTCCTTGTCCCCACGTTACCCTCTACCCCCCCCCCTCATGCCCTCACCCCCCGTTGTCCGTGTCCATTGGTTAGGCCTATATGCTTGCATGTAAGTCCTTTGGTTGATCTTTCCCTCTTACCCCCACCCTCCCCTACCTTCCCTCCAAGGCCCGACAGTCCAATCAATGCCTCTCCGTCTCTGGATCAGTCCTTGTTCATCAGTTTATGTTGTTCATTATATTCCACAAATGAGTGAGATCATGTGGTATTTATCCGCTCTCCAGTTCCATCCATGCTGTGGCAAATGGTAAGAGTTCCTTTTTCTTCTTCCTCTTCTTAAAGAATACCTTTCAGCATTTCATATAATGCTGGTTTGGTGGTGATGAACTCCTTTAGCTTTTTCTTATCTGTGAAGCTCTTTATCTGACCTTCTATTCTGAATGATAGCTTTGCTGGATAAAGTAATCTTGGTTGCAGGTTCTTGCTATTCATCACTTTGAATATTTCTTGCCACTCCCTCCTGGCCTGCATGGTTTCTGTTGAGAAATCAGCTGACAGTCGTATGGGTACTCCCTTGTAGGTAACTGACTGTCTTTCTCTTGCTGCTTTTAAGATTCTCTCTTTGTCTTTTGCTCTTAGCATTTTAATTATGATGTGTCTTGGTGTGGTCCTCTTTGGATTCCTTTTGTTTGGGGTTCTCTGTGCTTCCTGGACTTGTAAGTCCATTTCTTTCACCAGGTAGGGGAAGTTTTCTGTCATTATTTCTTCAAATAGGTTTTCAATATCTTGCCCTCTCTCTTCTTCTGGTACCCCTATAATTCTGATGTTGGTACGCTTGAAGTTGTCCCAGAGGCTCCTTACACTATCTTCATATTTTTGGAATCTCTTTTTTTTTTTTTCTTTTTCGGTTGGGTATTTTTTGTTTCTTTGTATTTCAAATCTTTGACTTGATTCTTGGGATCCTCTTGTCTGCTGTTGGATCTCTGTAAATTATTCTTTATTTCAGTCAGTGTATGCTTAATTTCTAGTTGGTCCTTTTTCATGTCCTCCAGGGTCTCACTATACTTATTGAGGGACTCACTAAATTTATCGGCGGTTTCCATAAAATTCTTGAAAAACCTTATAAACGTGGCCTTGAACTCTAGATCCAGTCATTTGCTTTCCTCCATTTCTGCCATTTGTGACCTGTTTCTTTGTCTCCACATTTTGGCTGCTTCCCTGTGTTGATAGAGTGGCTTTGTGTGCTAGGTGTCCTATAGGGCCCAGTCTCTCAGCCTCCCCAGTTACCTGAGGTGGACACTCTTGGTGCACCCCCTTGTGGGCTTTGTGCACAGTCTTGTTGTAGTTATGCCTTGGTTGTTGTAGGATCACTGGGAGGAATTGACCTCCAGGCCAATTGGCAGTGAGAATCAGCTGTGTCTGAAGTGGGAGAACTTCTGTGCTGGAGACACCCTTCTGGGGCAAGACTTGCTTCAGTGGGGTTTTGGTGCTCACTGAGTCTGCACCCTGAGTGTGTCCCTTATGGATCTGAGGAGTTGTAATCTGGATGGTCCCCCTCTGACCACTGGGTACACTGGCTCTTGGATCTAAGGAGGTGCTAATTTAGCCTCTGCTTGCGGTTACACAGCAGGAGCTACGAAGAGAACTGCAGATTCCCCTTCCTTTTTTGGAGTTTGGAGGTGCCCTGATGAGGCTCAGCTGTGAAGCAATGCAAGCCGCTGTGGGGCCTTGGGCCTTCTCTTGAAAGTTCTGGGTCTGTCTGGCCTGGCTGCAGTTAGGTAATTATCAGGTTGCAAAGGGCTGGGGCATTCATATGCAAAAGCCTCTGCCGCAGCCTGGGTGGGGCGGGGTCTCAAGGAATCAAAGGATGGAGCAAGCAGCTATGGCGGATCCTTAGCCCTGCCCTAAGGAGTCGCGCGTCTCAGTGTTCAGGTAACGGCTGCAAGCACCTCTGAGGGAAAGCCGCCCTCAAGTTCGCCCGCTGCCAGACAGTCCAGTTTCTCCCCGTATGAGCCCTGGGTCCCCAGAGACTTCCCGGAACCAGAGTTCAGAGCCGTCGGGAGCTTATGACTCCCTCCAGGTTCAAAAAGACAGCCGCGTCCTCAGGTGCCAGCCCCTTTCCGCGCGCCTGAGCCCCCGTACCTCTGCACTTTACTTCCGCAGCTCCTCTGGCTCTCAGTGTGCTTTTCTTTCCTTCTAGTTGTAGAATTTACACTCAGTCAGCCTTCCTGTAGTTCTGAATGATGTCCGTTTTGTGTTCCTAGAAGATTTTTCAATTGTTGTGGGAGGCAGCAATTTCCCAGTGTTTATCTATGCTGCCATCCTAGTTTCTCCTGCCCTGTTCACATTTTTAATGCTGAATATTTGTATGTTCCCACTCTTTCTCTTAATCTCACCAATGATTTGTCACTGTTAATATTTCATTTTAAAGAATCGGGTTTTGAATTACTATATTTATTCTATAGGTTTGCTATGCCTGTTCTTTTGCTTCTGGAGTGGATTGGAACACTTATTTATATCTTTTGTTATTTATAGATCAAAATCTTCAGAAGTCTTCTCCTAGCATAATCTAGTTTGCATCCCATATATTATGGTGTGTGATGTTTGCATTTTTATTGTCTCCTAAACAATGTCTTTTCACTTTTAATTTTCTCTGCTACTCAAGGATTATTTAGGGGATAGTTCTAATTTCCACATGCCTTTAGTTTTTACATAGGACTTTTTATTATCACTTTAATGCTATTGCTCTTGTCAGAAAATATGGTGTAGGGAAGTTATTGAGTTCTTTTTTGAGACACAGGTTATGATCAATGTTTAACTATACAATGGACATTTGAAGATATACTTTTTACAAAAATTGAGTAATTAAAGTATATTAGTTACATTATTTGATACTTTTCTTTAACATTTGTCTACTTAACACATATAAAGAACAGAAAAATTATTAACATATTCTAACTGTGCTTTGCCAATTTCTTATTGTATTTCTGACTGCTTTTATTTTATACTTGAGGCCTGGTGCACCGCATTCGTGCACTAGAGTGGGGAGAGGGGGTCCCTTAGCCTGGCCTGTGCCCTCTTGCAGTCTGGGACCCATTGGGGGATGTCCGCCTTCTGGCTTAGGCCCATGCAGGCCTAAACCAGCAGGCAGACATCCACCCAGGGGTCCTTAGCGCTCCTGTGGAGGCAGGAAAGGCTTCTGCTACCACTGCTGTGCTCACCAGCTGTGAGCCCAGCTTCTGGCTGAGCAGAGCTCCTCCTGTGGGAGCACCACTCAGCCAGAAGCCGAGCTCGCTGCTCCTTAGTGTGGCCTCAAAAGCAGGAAAGGATCCCACCACTGTCGCTGAGCTCACCAGCCATGAGCCCAGCTTCTGGCCTAGCAGTGCTCGCCCTGTGGAAGCACACTGACCACCAGGGGGCAGCTCCTGCATTGAACATCTGCCCCCTAGTGGTCAGTGAGGGTCATAGGGAACAGTCGTTCCACTGTTCGGTCGATTTTCATATTAGCCTTTTATTATATAGGATATTTTGATACTATGTCATCTGGCTCATAAATATTCCTGGTTATTATCTCCTCATAATGAATTGTACTTTAAACAGTCAATTTAAAGTAAGCCTCTTCAGTAAATGGTGTTGGGAAAATTGGACAGATACATGCAAAAAAAATGAAACTAGACCATCAACTTACACCATACAAAAGAATAAACTCAAAATGGATAAAAAAGCTTAAATGTAAGTTGTGAAACCATAAAAATCCTAGAAGAAATCATAGGCAGCAAAATCTCAGATATCTCTTGTAGCAATATGTTTGAGGATACAACTCCTAGGGCAAAGGAAACTAAGGAGAAAATAAACAAATGGAACTACATCAAAATAAAAGGCTTCTACATGGCAAAAGAAAACATCAACAAAATGAAAAGGGAGCCCACTGTATGGGAGAACATATTTGGCAATGATACATATGATAAAGGGTTAATATCCAAAATATATAACGAATTCATACAACTTAACAAAAGGAAGACAAACAGTCCAGTTGAAAAATGGGCAAAAGACCTAAACAGACATTTCTCCAAAGTGGACATAAAGAAGACCAAGAGACATATTAAAAATGGTCAAAGTCACTGATCATCAGAGAGATGCAAATTAAAATGACAATGAGGTATCACCTTATACCTGTCAGAATGGCTACCATCAACAAATCAACAAATGACAAGTGCTGGTGAGGATATAGATAAAAGGAAACCCTAATACACTGCTGGTGGTAATGCAGACTGGTGCAACCTCTGTGGAAAACAGTATGAAGTGTCCTCAAAAATTTAAACATAGAACTGCCATTTGACCCAGTAATCCCACTTCTGGGAATATATCCTAAGAAACCCAAATCACCAATCAGAAAGAGTGTATGCACCCCTATGTTCATAGCAGCACAATTTACAATAGCTAAGATCTGGAAACAGCCCAAGTGCCCATCAGTAGATGAATGAATAATAAAGAAGTGGTACATTTACACCATGGAATACTATGCAGCAGTAAATAAATACATACATACATACATAATACATACATACATACATACATACATAAAAATAAATAAATTAATTAAAAATTTCTTACTCTTGAGACAGCATAGAAAGACCTGGAGAGTATTATGCTAAGCTAAATAAGTCAGAGAAAAACAAGTATCACATTATCTCACTCATATGTGGAATCTAATGAAAAAAATAAACTGATGAACAAAATAGATCCAGAGACATGGAAGCATGGAACAGGAATCTCAGAGAGAAGATGAGGAAGGGTGGGAAGAGATCAAAGAACTTGGATGCATATATGCATAAGCCATGGACACAGACAATAGGGTGGTGAAGGCGTGGGGTGGAGAGAGGGGGTGGCTAGAAGGGGCCAATGGGGGAAAAAGGGGGCATAAGTAATACTCTCTGCTGCACAGTTTATTGGGATCAGACATCCTAATCTTTTCTCTCTGTCTAATCAACACCTCCTCACACAAATATGCTTTGCCTAGTTTTGCATATGAAAACCTAGAAGGGAAGATCCCGAACTTGGGAAATCTTTTTCTCTCTCCATAAAGTTTAGCCTTCAGGCCTTGTGTTTCTCTGTGCACTCAAATGTTTTAGTTAGCATGCCAACAGCTGCTTACCCTTACATGTATGCATAAACTTATTATTTTCATTATTGCCGATCACCCTCCTCCTTCCCCCATCACCCCACCCCACCCTCAACCCAGGACAGGTGGCTGCCCAGGCTGAGAGGGGGAAGGCCATATGCCGGGAGGTGGAAAGCAAAAAATTACATCAGTGTATCTCAAAAATATTCACCCTATCTTGTAACAATTAAAGAAATATGTAGCACTGAGGTGTCATAACACAGGGGGATCTGCCTAATCTGAGAGGGAGTGGGTAAAAGGAAGTATTAAGGAAGTATGTTTGAGATGATCTCTGACAGGTTCGTTCCATGACTTTTAGGGGACTTACTAACTGTCCACAGACTGAAGAAGTCAAGAACTGTGAGATGGATTGTTTGGGGGATATCTAGCCCAAGGACTCCCTGGCCTACACCCTATTCCTCTACATGCCGCCACTCCCAGGTAGGGAATTTAACTCTCCCAGACGTGCTCAGACCGAAGCAAGCAAAATGAGGATCATTCTCCACACACCATTATTCTCTTTGGTCCTCTATAATTTTCCCACCAGCATGGGAACCACCTGCCTGTGTCTGAAATGCAGTTGAGAAAATGTCTTCAAACACAGTGGAAAACTCTGGATTATAAGATAGAATCGCCAATCTCATCTTTCCCTGGTCTTCTGTCCTGGGGATTCCCCTCAAAGTAAAAGGGCCTGTGGAAGGGGAGTGGAAGTCCTGCAGGGACCACAGCTCCAGAGGTTTCAGGAGGGCCTACCTGGTTTCCCCATCAGTGGAGAAATTATGGATGGGGGAAACACACTGGACTAATTTTACCTTACATTTTCATGTCTTAGGACTGTAAGTTAGAGAGGCAGATCAGGGCGTGTGAGTTATTTTCCCACGTTGTGTGTGTATGTTTCTGATCAGCAGAGAAGTTCCGCACACTAAAGCCTTCCCATTGAGCCTCGCCAAAGGACTGCACAGCTGAGCCTCGACCTCTGAGAAAGCATCGAAGCCAATTCCCTGCAGGCCCTGGCACCCTCAAACGTTTTACCTTGGCATGTGGACCAGGATCTCACTGGAGAAAAAGTATCAACAGGAGGTAAATGCTCTTTCCTGAAATTTAATCAAAGAGCACCAGCAGGAGAAATCATGATAAAAAAAAAATAGGTAAAATTCATAACATAGTGTTGCCCCGGTTTTTTAATTTGTTGATTGATTTTTTTTGTTTGTTTTAGAGAGAGAGGAAAGGATAGAGAGGAAGAGAGAAAGAGAGAGATTTGTTGTTCCACTTATTTATGCATTCATTGGTTGATTCTTGTATGTGCCCTGACCAGGGATTGAACCCACAACCTCGGCATATTCAAATATTCAGTCAACACTCTACGGAACTAAGCTACCAGGGCTTGTTGCCACTGTTCTAAACAAAACAGCACATGCATTTTTTTACATATAAATTTTTATTTCAAAACATCTGAATCCAAAAAAGTCTTTCACAAGTGATTTTTTTAAAAGAGCAAATCAGGATAGTCATCAATGGGATATTAATTCTGGGTGAACTTTTCCACAAGGGGCTCCTCTACATATTGTTGACGATGTTTTAATCATCTACGCTTGGTCTCAGAGGAACACAAAATCAAGTATTTTGCTGAACCTTGAATGTTATTAGACAAGCAAAATGAATTTGGAGCCTCAGAAAACACCTAAAAAGGGGGGCGGGAGGACATGTTTTTAATGTCCCTGAAAGAAATACAGCAAGGAAGGATTATTTAAGGCCAGAGGTAGACAGACATTCTGCAACTGACAGCCCGCATCACCCCCTCCCACTAGTCTCCTGCTGTTGTCAGTGCCCAGTGCCCTGGGGAAAACACTTTGTTTTCGCTCAGCTTTCTGACATCATATGATGCAACCTGATGCAAAGCGATACGCATCTTGTCACAGGAGAAATTTAAAGAGAGGAGGGAGCAAGTCTGCAGCTGGTGCGGAAATTCTCTAGAGAACCCGGGAGTGGGAGCCGAGGGGTGGCAGGGAACCTCTCGGGAGTGTTCACGGGAAACTGTGTGGTTCCGAAGAGAAATCAGGTTCTAGTCCTTGAACAGAAGAGTGAGTATTATTGCAGGCAGGGGGTCATGAGGCGCCTCCCTGGGTATAAAGGGCAATGCTTATTTCAGAACTCCTGTGTAAACATTGCGGTGCCATGGGGACGGGCTTGGAGGAGAGCATTCCTAGCAACACTATCTGCTGAGAAAGGGGATACACAGGAGCCGGGCAGTGGTGCGTGGCGCCCCTGTCTGGGCTGGAGGCCACGAGGGCTGGACGGGGAGCCTCTTCTCCTCCCTCCCCTGCTTCCCAAGGAGCACAGCCGGTGTGGCGAATGTCACACCAGGCGAATGCTGGCAAGGCCAGCAGGGAACTGAGTGAAGAGAATGAAAGCTATGTGGATATGTCCTGTGGGGGTAGGGGCGCAGACCCAGGTTCTATCTAGCCCGACCCCTAGGAGGTAGCCTGGTGACAGTGATCTACAGGATCCTCCTACAGCCTCAGAGGCCCAGGTAGAGCGGCTTGCTCTCTAGATCTTGCATAAATATGTGGCACCTAGCACACTGCTTTCCACACAACAGGCAGCCAAGTAAGAGGTATGACTACATGAATGAAAAGTAGTTACTACCCGTTTATCTGTGGATAAATAAATGAACTGAATAAAGAAAACTACACACCAAGAAGATACTGCATGAAGCTGGATCTTAATGACTACTTTGTGATCGAGTTCATGTGTGTAATAATAAAGGCAAGCACAAACCATGGACCATGTGCCAGGCACTGATATAAGTGCTTTACAGATACTAAAGCATATCAACCCTTGCAGAATCTCCATTTCACAGACGAGGAAGCTAAAGCCGCCAAGATTAGGCAGCATGCCTGCGACCAGAGAGTGGGGGGCAGGCCTGAGATCAGAGGCCAGGGGAGCAGGTGGTCTTGGACTTGAGGGAGCTGAGTACCCATCACTGTTCTCCAGCACTCTCCTCTGTAGCATTTTAGATAGCAGCAGCAATTTTTAGAATCCCTGTTTTTTTCTTGGTTGTCACATTTGCTTTTCCCTTTAGCTTGTTCAGATTATGACTATTCCAGATATGTTTCAAGCTTCCAGGTTATGTGGCTAATAGCCCAAATAAACCAGATTGTGTCTTGTTTATTGCTCTTTAGACAGCACTACAAAGCTGGATGTTAAACTAACTTTCCTCTAAGGTCAATCAATGTGAAAGAATACGTAAGCTTGGAAACCTCCGACCTCACTATTTACTTTAAGGCTCAAACATAAACATGGCCCATGAAAGCACTTCAAATGCCTTTCAGGGGCTCTGAACTTAAGGGTTACCATCATTGGGGACTTTTCCTTAAGATTTTATTTTAGTTATAGCAGAATTAATTACAAAATTCAAAAATATTTTGAGAAATTTTTCTCTAGTAAGATTGTGAAAACATCATAAAACAAATATGATGTAGCTACTAAGGACATCCAGGTGTTTCCAAATATCTAAACATTTGGAATTGTGTGCAATTAATAGTTGTGTGCAATTATCATAGAATATCTTTATAGTCTATGGTTTTTAAAATGTTTAGCAATTGATTAAGCGATTTTAAAAAATTATTAGCTCTTGAGAAAGACCTGAAAATATAATTGTTTAACAAGTTGGAAATGGAATCCTATTAATTAAAGATCTATGTAAGTCATACCTTGGGTTCATGAAGGAATTAAAGCTTTGCAGTCTTGTTTCCTGCACACTCAAGGTAAAATAACATTATGAGAAGGGGGGTGGGGGGAGGTACTGAGGCATCCATTTATCCACCATCAATCATTTATTGAACATGCACCCTGGGCCAACCACTGTGTTTGTTAGGCATTCAAAGATGAATGGGGCAAACTTTCTGTCCCCAAACTTCCTGTCCACAAACTCTTTGTCCACAGGATTCCTGTCTGAAAGCTTCCTGGTGGGAAAGAGAGGTGAGAAGGGTGAAATCAGTGGTTACTATGAGAACCCAGAGCCAGCTGGCTAGGTCAGGGAGTCTTTCTGGGAGAGGTGGACATCTGAAGACACGATTCTGTACTAAAGGGAAGGGATGCTACAATTGCTGGAAATGTGCTGTGGAGCGGGTGCGGGGAGACCTACAAAAAGCTAAGAATTGTGCTGGCTCTTAAAGAACTGGTGGAAATTATATGCTCGGAGGAAAGCAGTGAGGGCCCAGAAAGCAGAGGGGACTCCTTGGTGATCCAATGTTTGGGTAACAATAATAATAGAATCAGTATAACCAGAGAGAATAATTTTAGTAGGATAGAAATAGAAATGTTCAGAAAGGCAGATTTGGGTCAGAGTATGGTCATTCGAAATATTAGTCTACTAAGTGTTATCCTGTAAATAACAAGGAATAGGGAATGCTTTGGAAAAGAATATTAACATAAAATCAATAGTTAAAAACCTACTAACAGAGTTGGAAATGGCCTCAGAGAACATCCCGCCCCTGCCCAGCTCTCCTAGGTTGGAGGCTCTGTGTCTAGAATGGTGACCTACTTGGCCCTGTGCTCCCCACAGTTCGTGACAGGCAGTAACGCTTAATACACATGTAATTTAAAATGAAAGAAGTTGCTGCAGTAAAAAAGAAGGAACTCTTACCCTTTGCAACAGCATGGATGGACCTGGAGAGCATCATGCTAAGCGAAATAAGCCAGTCGGAGAAAGATAAATATCACATGATCTCACCCATTTGTGGAATATAATGAACAACATAAACTGATGAACAAAAATAGAGCCAGAGGAAAAAAATATTTTAGAATATAATAGAAGTAATCCTGTTATTTGCAGATTTTTAATATTTCCTATAGCTTTTGTGATATCATACTATGTTAGTACAGTTTTGGTAACATTATTATACTTAACATCCTTTTTTCTTGAAATATTAATGTTTACTGCATGTAATATTATTATATTTAAGATCATTTTTCTTGAATAATTGGTGTTTATTGCATGTAACATTATTATATTTAAAATAGTTTTTCTTGAGATATTGATGTTTATTGAATGTAGCAATATTATATTTAAGATTGTTCTTGAAATATCAATGTTTATTGCATGCAACACTTTTATATTTAAAATCGTTTTTCTTGAAAAAAATAAAAATTAAAATTAAAAAAATAAACTCTAAAACAAAAATGAAAGAAGCAGAAAAGCAGAGCCCAGAGTAATTGATCTAGTGACTTGCCAAAGGTCACCATGCAATGACCAGACCCTAGGCTCTCTGTTCACCCTGACCAGAACCCAGTCTTGCCTCATTTCTGAAACCAGGAGAAAAGTATATGGCTACTCTACTCTTGTGTAATTTTTTAAAATTTCTCATTAAAAATGTTTTTAAATGAGGGTGAAAATACTCATTAATAAATAAACAAGTGATTCAAAATTGGCTTACAGAGCAACATTCAGAAGAAAACCATGAAACCTGAGAAGTGGCTGACTAGGGCATCTTCAGAATTGCATCCCAGCAGGTGGATGCAGGGTCCAGGAGCATGAGTGTGGTAGCTGCCCCAGGTCATTTGGGAGTTTATCACCCTAGAAGGGGGGAAGGCTGTGCAATACCTTCTTTGCTATTGCAGGACTGTGTGTTGAACAGAACGTTGCCACGTTGCTTTGGGGAGAAAGTCATTTTTTAAACCCCAAACTTAAAAACAATATTATTCAGAAAAGAATAATCAGAGATATAAGTATCTCAAAATTGGATTACTAGGAAACATTCATCAAATTTTACAAATCAAGACTACTGATTTAGTTTTGCTCATATACCGAAATAGATCTTTACACCTGGGCTCAGATCACTGCAACCAATGAGCGGAGAAGGCTGGGAAAACAAGCCGCTGTGAGCACCCTCTCTTCCCTTACAGCCCCCAAAGCTAACCATCCATATCTGAATGTTTACAATACATATGTGGGCATGAATATCAAACATCTCAGACAAAGTCCCTTTAGGAGACCTATTCGCATATTGTTGGCAAGTCAAGTACAAAGTAGACCATTGTGACCCTAAAAGCTAAAGAAACCTAAAACCGAGCTGATCTCCCTAAACTGTGAGCAGAGTTGTGTGAATTAACTTTACCATTTGCTATTTTTGAAGGATAAACATGGAGAAAGCTTGAAATGTGATAAGAGAATCCTTTCGAACCTGAAGTTCTATATACACATTCCTGGTTGTATATCCAATGTTTGGTGTTGGCCTACCATAGAGAAAACTCCAGAATTATTTTTTCTTGAACATAGAAATTATTGTTATTATAACTCTTATTATATGAGAATAAGTTGAAAATACTGGCATATCCTGTGTATGTATTAATGTACATAGTTATATATAATATACATTTTATTTGCTCAGATTTGGACAGGAAAAAAACTTAGTGAGTAAACCCTGGCACACTGGATACTTCACATTTAAGTGTGTTCAAATACCTGAGAAAGAAGGGAACCAAACTTGCAATAGCATTTTAAACTCAAAGCATAAAATACGCAACTATGCTTATGAATGTATAAGCACTTGTAGCAGTCCAAAGTCCTGGAAATACAAATTCTTCTTTCACACACTGTTAATATGTCATTTAGGAACTGAGTCGTTTTGATGTTTTTGTTCAGCGACAATCTGTAGCTAAGACACAGGTGAGTAAACTAGGTTTTAGGCTGAAATTATTGTGATGTGATGCTTGAAAGGGAGGAAATGCCTCTCAGAATCATTGGCTCTCAGAATTGGAGGGAGTTAAATGCAGGGGGGAGCTCAGAGTGGGCTGTAGCTGAAGTTAAATGGCCTGGAACTCAACTTACCAGTCAGTTAAAAAATAACAACTGTCCTCCCTTCTCCTGCTCCTTTAATTGAAGTATTTTCTATCTGGAGGCCTCTTTTGAAATGCTATCCTCCTGGGAGTGGTCACACCTTGAATTATCAGCTAACACTTTCAGAGAGATTAGCAGACAGCCGGCAGAGAGAAAGAATGGCATCTAGGTGAAGTGCCTGGGCTGGAGGGAAGGCTTGGCCTGGGAGAGAAAGGTTAAGGAATCAACACATCTGTTGATTAGGTGATAAACAGACATTCGCCCACTCAGAGCATTTTGGTCTACAATCTAGATGTTCAATCTCTGGATGCTATCATCCCACCAAAAAGATAAATGATTGCCCCTGCTTTGCTGTACGAGCTATTTCAGCACAATTTCCTAGATTACCTTGGAAGTAACTTGAATCAGCTTGGGGCACAAACAAAATAAACCCTAAATACAGTTGTAAATTACTGAGTTTTTACTTCAAACATCTTTAGACCCAACCCTGAGGGGTGTTTGTGCATGTAAGATCAGACTTTTAAATGCATTTTAAGGTAAAAGTCAACAGAATAGCAAGTACTGATAAATCTACATACTAAAAACTCAACTGATTATTCTAGTGTTGCAACTAAGATACCCTAGAAAAAATTGTATTGCTGAAGGACTCTATTATATAAAAAGCTTGTGGTCATCATGCCATCACGCCGTAATGACCGATCAGCAGGAGGCTGCGTGCGTGAGTGGCGGGCCCAAGCAGGTGGGTAGGGACTTGACTCTGGAGGACTTGACCGGAGGCACTGGTGGGTTTCTGGGTTCCTCCTCCCTCAGTGGTGGGCCGCATCGGCCTCCGGACTCTTTCTGGGTCCCACCAAACCACAGGACTCTGGGTCCTGGGTCTCACACGATTTTGCACGCTGGGCCCCTAGTAGAAAAATAAGTTTCTCTTCTGTGTTTTAGGAATCTATTTTTTTTCTCTTTTTCCCCACAGTTACAAAAAATTTTTTGTGATGAAGACCTTTAAGATCTACTCTCTTAACAACTTCCAAATATGCAATACAGAACTATTAACTACAGTCACCATGCTATACATTACATCCCCATGTCCCAGGAATTTATTTTTAATTTTGTTTACTACTCTGGATATCGTATGTAGACATTTAAAGATCTACTTATATTGATCAATTTAGGGCAGAAACTTGTCACAATACTTCTTGGAACCATATCACATAGAGAAAATAATTTGTTGAATTTTTTTCATACTTTTGTCTATAGACTTCCTAGAGGCAATAGAGCTGCACAAGCTTTGCAAAGTTTAACTGACCTCTTTGGGTCTATAACTGTATTGGAAGATCCTAATAGCCTTAAGTATTACTAAAAGTTGCTGAGTCTGAGCTTAGTGAGTCCAAATTTTGTTGATGTCACCTCCACTTCTCCACTGGTGATACTGAGGAATACATCACGATAGAAGATATCAAAAGTAACCTCCTACTCCATTTTCCAATTGATTTTTATCTTCAGTTGCCATGAAACTTGTTACTATCACTAATAACAAGGAACAAAACAGGTGAATTTGACTTGGTTTTCTTTACTTTCAACTCCATCTGATCATATTCATGAGCAATGAAAGAGTCAAAGCTCTTAGTATTCTTAAATGAATATTGGGATTATCGGAATGCAATTGTTAAGAGAAAGCATACTTGTTCTTTAAATTTAAATGTGACATACATAGGTGAGCACTGGGGATGAAACGACAAAGGGATAAATAAGCACAGCCTTTGCCTTTAAAGACTTCATCATGTGGCAATTTGTGAACTGGGTCTGACTTACGAAATAACTAGTAATACTGGAATCCTGTTGAAAAACACTAAATGGTTAGGAGACTTGGCTTATTATCTCAATGTTGCCACTTACTAGTTGTGTGACCTTGGACAAGTCACTGTGTCCCTCTTAGCTCTAAGTTTCTGTCGCATAAAATTTGACATTTGGCTACAATGATCAAAATTGTTTGATTCCATGGTAAGAGTCAAGTCCAATTGAGGGGGGAAGCTAGCATGATGGCTAAAGCACCTATCACCTCACTTGTCAGATGTCCATTACATCATTTAAACCGCCTCAGTCCTGTGCGTGGTTTATCCCACAGGACTCTGTAGCCAGTTTTCCACCATATCGTCTTTGCTGAAGGAGGAGTCTGCTCTCATTTTAGGATCTTATCCATTGAAGAAATATAATTGTTTAAATGCATATACTAATTGGTGAAACTAGCCATATTTTAGGGAAAAAGGGAGAGATACTCACTTCTCATTACATAAAAAATTCAAAATAACAAGTCAGGTTAGAGAAATACATAATAAAGACTAACACAGCCCCTGGATTTACCTTGTATTTTATCTTGTTAGTACAAGAATTTCACAGAATTGATAGGAACAGTAATTCAATTGATCAGATTTGAGTAAGACTGCCAAAAATGAGAGACAATCTCTTGCTTTTAGATTTTGGACTTTAAACAATTATTTTAGGGGAAAGTTCTATTAGTTACTAAAAATGCTATAAATCTATTCTAATTTTCCTGAAATCTTTGTATGAAAATCTTTGTCATATCAGTAAGTCTTACAGAAAGGATTCAATGTTGAATTGCATGAAAAATAAGTCAGAAAACTCGCAGTTCAATGCAACACGGATGAATTTGAAAGGTATATTACTAACAGGGGCTCATCAAAATTTATGATATATAATCTATAATGCCTGTTTTTCAGAGCCTCAGTCTGCTTCTTCCACAACATCAATTACTTGGTCTGCCATGAGAAAAAGATCTTCCTTAGCAGCCTCATGGAGGGCTGGGGGCAGAAGGGCACCTGAAATCCTCCATCTCCACATTTTCCTGATCCACATGACAGGAAGCTAGGCTGATTCTGAAGCCACATTTGTATGCATGTTGTAAACAGTGACCTATTCATAAAAATATAGACTACATTGCACCAGGCTGTCTTTTGTTTAGGACCAAAACCCTCAGTTGCCAGAAAAACAACCAATCCTATTTGCTCTTCAGTCCCGAGGTAATGGCTGACTAATGAGATTACCTTCTTCATTCTAGCAGATTTTTCTGCTTCTGTGGAGACTGGAAATATGAGAACCCCTACTTAATTTAATGCCCCCTGAACATTACAGTGATTTGAAAAAATCATTGTTGTTTTGATGACATTTTTGACATCTGAGACACAGGAGCAGTTCACAGTGGGGACACCTAGGGCTCAGATTCAGCCAGTGGGGAGGACTTCATGAAGCTAGACTGAGGAGAATAATGCACCAAACAAGTAAAGGGCAACAGCTCTGGAGTACAAGGTGTGGGTTTGAACCCTGGATTGCTACTAGCTGTGTGGTCTTGGGCAAGTTTCATAACCTCTAAGCCCAGTAGCACAGGTAGCACTAAGGTTATTGGAAGGTTATAGGAAATAGTGCATTAGAAGAATTTTGAAACACACCTTGCATATGTTAAACACAAAGTACATGACAATAGATAGGTAGATGGTAGATAGATAGATAGATGATAGATAGATAGATAGATAGATAGATAGATAGATAGATAGTAGATAGATGATAGATAAACTTTTTTGTTATTGCCATTTTTATTACATCGCCAGGGCTACCATCACAAAGTACAGTACTATAGACTCAGTATTTAAACAATAGAAATGTATCTCTCGTGGTTCTGAAGTCCAAAATCAAGGTTTCAGCGAGTTGGTTCCTTTTGAGGGCTGTGATAGACAATCTGGTTCAGGCCTCTCTCCTTGTAGTTGCCATCTTCTCCCTGTGTTCCTTCATATCATCTTCCCTCTGTGTGTGGCACTGTGTCCAAATCTCCTTTTATAACAACACTTCATATAGTCACCATTTAATGGAGATGGGATGAGGGCCACCTCAATTACTTTATTTTAGATTAACTTCCTCTATAAAGACCCAATCTCTAAATACAGTCACACTCTGAGGTTAAGACTTCAACACCTGAATTTGCAGGAGACACAATTCAACCCAGAGCACTGTTGTTATAGATTATAATAGTAATTGTTATTATTACTATTATTATAGTAATTTTTGGAGCAAAGTTCATTCATTGTAGGGAAGTACATGATGCTTTTGACACTGGGAATTCTTACCCAACACCTGGAATGTGATACCTTGGCTACATGAATGAATGAATAGGTGAATGGTGGGTGGGATACTAGTATCATTAAGGATTCATATCCAACTGGACTGGAGTAAATGGCAGAGGTCCGGCATCTGGGGGGATGAATTGCAGACATAAATAGGGAAGCCCACCAAGAGCCTGCAGTTCTAAGGCCATGGGAATAGAAGGACAAAGCAAAGATATCTGTCACAGAAGAAATAATATCAGAAAGCAATTAGCAACAAAGCAGGGTTAATGCTGACCTGGGTTCCCTTCCCACCTCCCCCACCTACCAGCTCTATGACTGGGCAAATTAATTAACTTCTCTGAAGCTTAAGGTCAGTCAAAGCTGAATGTTCTGAAGCTGGAATAAAGGTTGAATGCGGTAATGCATATAAAACACCTAACTAGAGCCTACACATCACATGCACACAAAAATGTCAGCGTTTTTTCCCCCTGCAATTATATGAAGTTCCACAATCCTGGACCTTCCGGATGGCCATAGGCAGCCTAGTGATCACCACTCAGCAGAGCTAGGGAAGGGCTCAGGGCACTGCTCACTGAGAAGGCTGTAAAGGCAACAGCGCACATAGAGACCGCAGCTCGCTGGAGACAGCCCAGTCATCCATCTCCATCTCCTCAGAATCTCCCGAGGAAGCTGTCCTAAGAGGTGACCCAGAGGAAATGGTCTTATTTTGAATTAGGTTACATTGTCACCGAGCTGATAGCACGCGGAAACAAAAGCTTCCTGGGAGTGGAAGAGGCTCAATGGATATTTGATTATACTTGAGATTTTTTTTTTTTTGGCTTGTTTTGTTTGATTTTAATGTAAGAGAAAATCTGTTTTATTTCAAAGGGCAAACTCATTTTCCTAAGAAATTATAGTATTACTCAAAATGTACCTATTAGCCAACTATGGTAAAATCACAACTTTGAAAGGAGAACAAAGGCTGTCCTTTTATAAAATCAGTGGAACACACACACACACACACACAAAATCCAATTTAAAATACCCAACTCAATGCGCTGATTATAAATATGACTATAAGTAGCCTGTGGGCTACTTCTGCTTTCTACAAAATATGCTTTTCTTTTGTTTTAAGGAGTACTTGGATATTCTTATGGGCAATAGCAAATTCAGGCAAACAGATCACTTACACAGTGACTGTAATGATTAATAAAAAGAGGCTCTAGAGCAGTGGTTCTCAACCTTGGCTGCACATTAGAGTCACCTGGGAATCTTTTTAAAATCCTGATTTCTGGGCCTCATCCTCCAGAAATTCTGTTTCTTTGTTACTAATGTTGTGGCCCCGCCCCATAACAAAGAAACAGAATTTCCGGAGGATGAGGCCCAGAAATCGGGATTTTAAAAAGATTCCCAGGTGATTCTAATGTGCAGCCAAGGTTGAGAACCACTGGTCTAGAGCAAAAGGACTTTGGGAAAAGGAAAAGAAGGGGAAGGGGAGCAGAGAAATTATCCTATTGATTTGGCAAGATAGCCTTATCCTTAATTATTCTTGAAACTTGATTCATAGTTGATATTACATACACACATATATGTATAGATTTACTTATATAGTATGTATATATACATATGTTTTGTATGTATATACCACATACATACTTTGGGTATATATATAACTAGATGCCCAACATATGAAATTTATACACGGGTAGGGTTCCTAGTGGCTGCCAGCTTCCAGCTGCTGGCCTGGGCCTCCCTTCATTCCACACCACTCCCTGGTGGTCATCACACGTCATAGCGAGTGATGGGACTCCCAAGGGGACACTTTGCATATTAGGCTTTTATATAAATAGATAATTATTTACACCAAATTATTTCTTAATATTGTAATAACATCTTCATATATAGTCACCATTTAATGGAGATATATTAAGACAGAGTTTATCACTAGGACTAAAAAGCCAGGGTCTTTCTCAGCATCTGCTAGAGTTCAAGAAATCTGGAAAAGGGGCTGTGCATAAATTAATAAAGATGCTAGAGAAGAAATATGAATTTGGAAGGCATTTTGGGGGAGCCAAAGGAGGCTTAGTTCTAGTAACCAAGTTCCCAAGGCTTTTTATTCCCACATTTTGCCCTATAGCAAAGCAGATATACATATCAAAGGTAAAGTTTGGTAAACAGTAAAAGATTATCAGGTTGGGGAAAATGCCTACAGCTGTCTGGCAGCAGGCAATAACATGTAGATCTTCAGCCCTGCTGAAGCCTTAAGGTTCATCAACCTTTTGATGAACTTCTTGCATTTATGACCTGCTGGAATTAGCCTCCAGCACTAAAAGACTATGCTCAGAGCTGGTCTCTCATACACAACAGAAATTGAATATTTCATAGTTCTTGGTATAATTTAGTTTAAAAAAACAACAACTGTAAAAGAGAGAGACTAGTATATAAGAAATATTGTTGGAATCTAAAGCAAGAATTTATTTTTAGGGAAAACAGGTGAACTGGCAATACCTGTGTTAACAAAGGGTCATTAGCTCCTTGACCGTATTCTGTTTAAGAAGTTCTGATAAGGGATCAGCCCTGGGATTTTGAAGGGTCTGATGTCATCAGGAACCATCCAGCTCCCATTGCAACACTTATCCACCGTGGTTAACTCATCCTCTCAGAACTTGTTAGGACACAGAATAGCTCCAACCAGGGTCAGACTTGAGAAGCCAAACAATAACAACAACACAGCCTTCAGAGATCAGCCCTGGCGTCTGAAACCCAGAGTAGGTTCAAGTTCTCTGTGAACTGGCAGCAGGCATGGCTCTGGAGCAGTTTTACAGACAGCCCGTTCACCTTCGGCTGGTTGGCTAAAGGAGTGAATTTTTCTGCCCATTGAAGATCGTCTCTGATCTTGTTCCCCGTATCTGAATGAACTTTTAAAGCCAGAGTGCAATCACCTGGACATGTCCCCACATCGCGCCATCCACCAGGCATTCCCAGTGTATTTAGCGTGGTGCTGAGGGCTATGGAGGAAAGAGACAGACCTGAGATACACCATCTCCTTTCAGCCAGCTGGTGTGACAGGAATGATACACAAAACCGAAAAGAATTCATCAAAAGCATTCTGATTTTTATTTTGCTTTTCAAATTCAAATTCTGGACGGAGCCAGCCATTGTCCTCCAAGGTACCAACTAAAGAGAAAGAGCTAACCAAGGGGCATAGTGTTGCGCTAACAGCACAACTTTGCAGGCATCAGAAAGACAGAGAAGAGGAGGTCGGAAAGGACTGGAGCGGTCAGGGGAAGTAGAGTCCACGGAGGCAAAGGGATAAGAACAGACTTTTAGAGCCCCCCAGATCTAGACACCAATCTTTTCCATTTTCTCATTAGTACTTGTCAGCATCATATACCCTTAGAATTCTGTGCAAATGAAAAATATTAAAAGCAGTTCAGCAATGAAAGATAATTATTTCAGTGGAAGAGGTTTTTGTTTTTTATAATTTCCTCTTTGTCTGCAGAGAGGCAGCCAGCTCTCGGTTACATCTGCCACCGATAGCCTTTGCTCTGTTTACTTTAAAGAATAAGCCACTGTTTGATTTGGTTCCTCATTTTCAATATGTAAACCCTGGACTCTTGATTCTCCATTGAGGGAAGGAAAAACAAAACAACAAGGCTCTTTAAAATCAGAGCAGTGGTTACTTACAAACACAGCCTCAATATTTTATATAACAGTCACTTAGGAAAATGCATGAGAATTTCCCAGCTGGCAGCCCGGAATTGGCAGATGTAGTTCCACTGAACCAGTCGCTTTTTATTGGGCTGTCAGTTCATTGGGTTTTTCTGGCTGCATTGCACCAGAGTGCGTGTTTATTTCAAAAGGTTGTTCACCTATTCCATGGTTCAGAGGGACCATTTGTTCCCTTAAACTTTAAGGCTTAAAGGGTCACTGTAATGATAGATGAAGACATGGCTAAGGAAGATGAGTTAGGAGTGTAAGTGGGTAAAACTAATAGGAAAACCTAGGAAGATAAATCACAAAATACCAAAGAAAATAAAATAAAACAGAATCCTCATTCCTTAATTAAAAACAACAAACACATGAAAAAGCCAAAGTAAAACAAACAAAGAAAAACTCCTCCACAGCACACCACACTCTAAGAGTTTTACTATGTACTAAAATTAATAATCACGCTTGCTGTAAATATTTCACTTATTTATTTTACCCGTATTCTGCATTGGCGGCCTTTTCCTGTTGCCTGCTGGATTTAACTGACTTGGAGCAAAGAGATTTATGTAAGTTTCATTTTGCACATAGATTGTGACAGTCACCGATGAATTTCAGGGTTTGCGTGACTGAATGAGCAGTGTCTTACCCACCGCCTTGGGTTGAGGTGAAGTGGTGTAATGAAACCACTGTGAAAGTGTTACTTCCCCAGTCCCATGGGTCTGCCCACTTCCAGTGAACAAAAAAACTAGATAGTGGCTCTCCACAGTCTATTCTTTTATCCAGAAAAGCCATCCTTGTAGCAAGGATGAGGGAAACTGTTTTCACACAAGTAACAGGTTTATTAGTTATGATTATGTTTGACGAAAACACTGCTTGGTCAATGACGTATCTATATGCAGACAGAAGTGGTTGCTGTTACTTGGTTTTACCACATTAAAATATTCCATTTAAGTGAGATTTTTATAATGATATCACTGTGGTTTTCACAAATGTTTGGCCTATAAAAATGCTGCAGTTTACAATTTATAGGCAATCACCTACCTGTATTTTTGGCAGCCAAAGGAGAGAAAGCACAACTCCCTCGAGCCGAAAAGCATTTGAATAAACTTCACTTCCTTGTCATATGACTTTCAAACACGAGTCCTTTCTGAGTCTCATTTTCCTCAAATGTGAAAATGGGGCAACATGGCCTAGAGCTCCGGTAACCGCTGAGTTTACGCACACAGGAGGGCTGAGCGCACTGCCTAACACCTGACAGGCACTCGGTCCAGGTCAATCAGCGCCCTCCCTTTTGGAAACCTCTGCATTGTTCCAATGACAAACACCAGCACTGACAGGTGTGTCTGGACCCCTCAGCAGGTGTGCCAGGGTTGGGAACAGAAGTCAGGCATCTTGATCTCTGTATTTACAACAGACTGACACCCTTGTGTGTCTCATTAGGCTCACCCCTGAAAATCTAGACTAGGGAAGCCCTGCTCTGACCTCTTGGGACAAATGCAGAGCTGGGGACATGAATGCAAAAGTGGCGGGGGTGGGGGGGTGGTGTTATGGCTGAATGTAAATAGTTTTTCCTGTTATTTACACTCTCCAATGAAAGTGGGCCCTGTTCCCAACCATGGTGTCTACTCCCAGGCCTTGTACCAAACAGAACCTCTCATACAAACGGCACTAATTGGCTGAACCCCAAGTGAAGCCAAATTCAAAGCTTTTATTTTTGAAACTACAAACAGAACTACAGCTTTAAAAACACCAGGAAAATAATCTCAACAAGACATTACTACAGGAAAGATGTCTGAAATCTTTTTCACTGTGGAAATGCTATAGGTTTCTTCTTCTACTTTCTAAAATTGCTGACTTCATTAATAAAACAATAACTTAATCCGACTGACCATACATGAAGCCATCTTTTATTTACCCTAAGATCTCTCAATCAAATGGAGAGATAATCAGTGTTATCAATTTAGGTATTTCTTCGGCATCCATTCCTGTGACACATTAAATCTATGTCTCTATGAGAGAAGTGCATTGATTTTTTTTTCCCACAGCAGGATTTTTTTAGCTCCAAGAACAGCTGAGTGTTGCAAAAAGGAGCAGCTGCCCACAAGGAAGACTCCGCTTGGTTGATAAGATAGTTTAAAAGAAAAATCACCTTATTGCACATCCTGAATAACTGTCACACGAGGTCACGAACACTGTTTGATTGGACCATAGCAAAATGTTTAATGTATCGAATTCTCCAGAGTTCACGATAACTGCCTCACCAAAGGCCTGGACTTAAGTCTCAACCCCTCCTTCATTCCTTCACTTATAAAGCTGGGCCTGTGACCATGGCAAGCAGCCTGGGCACCATGTGTGTAGATCCAGTCAGCAAGTATATTGTCCCTACAATGGTCTTAATTATAACATATCTGCCTGGACTATAACTGAGTATAACATAATTATTATAAAACATAGAATCCTGGATAGTAGTTGCCTTAAGATAGGGTGCAAGAACTTAACCAACCCCTGAACCTGAATTTGTCTAAGTGATTTTGTAAATCCTAGGAAAAAATTAAGTCAGGTGTTTATCCGAGAACAGAGATGTGTCTTACACATAAATGAAGAATGTTTTCTTGACCCTCAGGTCTGTCTCTTCCCTACAGTGATGAGTAGCCTCAGCCTTGAACAGCAAACTTGCAGATTAATGAAGATAGTAAAATATATCACATCCTCCTGCCTCCAGGTGTAATATTTTATTCATATAAGAGCCATGTGAACCTTGATTTATATGGACTTTCATTAATAGGCAATATTCAATCACAAGGTTTCCTCTTGTCATCTCCAGGCTTCTTTAAATTCAACACCCAGTCACTAGTGTTGATGAGCGTTCCCTCCTCTTCTGGTAATACTATCCACCCCACCCCACCCCCCCAAAAAAAAAGAATTAAAAAGGGAAAGGAAAAGGAAAAGCAAGCAAGAAAGTGGCCAGACAAAATGTTTTGCAGTTTCAGTGTCGTTACATGCCTTGTTCTCCCCCAGTAGGTGTCTAATTGAACCTCAGCGGAAGCGATCGTCATTCAGCTGAACCTGGTAGAGTCCTGACTTCCACAGTCACACACATACAGCACTAGGTTTGCAATGAACTATTTTAAATCTCAGAGGGGTAAGGTGTGGTCTCCATTGTGATGTCATATATTTAAAAATTTGTAATTTATTTTTGCTATAAATTGTGAGTGCTTTCCAATTAGTCCTAAAATTTTAAGAAGCTCCAATTGGCCCCCAAAGAGAAATTAGATAACATATTCATCGTCATTGGTAGATTTCATTATGTTCAGAGCATTCATTCATTCATTCATTTGCTTCAGAACCACATATAGGACAATAGCAAACTTGCAGGAAAGGTATAAAAACCCATGGGAGTCCCAAAATTATGACTATTTTTAACTTTCTAAAACATTAAAACATAACTCAAGTACATACATGTATCTGCTAAAAAAAAAAAAAAAAGGAAGTGGTATGCTCCGTTTCCTGGTAGATTATGACAGGACGATAGGACTCCTGGGGATTTGAAGTCCAGTATTTTAATCCTCAGGCTATTCTAAGTCAAGTGCTTGCCAATGACATTGGAACAGGACTCCCCATCCAAATGCAGCTCTGGTCTGATGAAAGCAGAGGTGGGGTGAGGGCAGAGACAGAGGCAGAGGCTGCTTACCCACAGCTGAGCTGTGGCTGCCACTGCCAGAGAAAATGGAAGGGTCGACCTCTCCTTATGCAACTTCTGAAATTAATTTGGTGCTTAAAATCAGAGGTGCATCAAAACATGGATCACCTGAGGTTGCCTTTGCACTAACAAAGGCATCTCTTCAGTGTGGTGAGTCGGTGTGATGGCCCAGGGCCCAGCGCAGTGATTTGAGAAAATCACCCAGGGCAACAATTAGGCAATGAGTCGTCTGTGGCTGCCAGACATCTCACTGAATATTGGAGGAAAAGAGAGTTTATATGTAATCCAATTTAGAACAACAACACAACACCAGCAACTTCGTGTTCCCAGTTCTGCCTGGGAGAAATCCAGCCGGGAACTGGAGAGAGCTAAGAGCAGCGCACCAAGCAGGGGGCCTGCATTCACAGACCAGTGAGCATGGAGTTGGCTCTCCAAGCTCTTCCATGCCATTGATCTCACTAAGTTTCGTTTCCTCATCTATAAAGTCAAATACCTACCTCACAGGCTTTGTGAGGATTCAATGCCAGCACATAAGCGCTGAGCAGGTAATGGTTATTGTTATGATCTTCCAGGTTGCTGTTGTAGATTCAACTGAGAAGCAAAGGACATGGAGATCTTTGACCCATCCCTCCTCTCCAACAATTGAGAACCCTGATATTACCTTAATCTAATCACGAGGAGCTCTCTACATCAGATCTCAGAGGAGAGACTTGCAAGAAAGAGCTAAAGAGATGTAATTATCAGCTCAAACAGGAGGGAAATTTTAACCTCAGGGTACCCTTGCAGACCTGTGAAGACCTGAAGTATTGGAGAAGGTTTAAACATGGAAGAAATAGTGAGAGCCACACAAAAATTAATCTTAGCAGCAGAAAGGAGGCAGCTACTTGATTGATACTAAATGGATGAGTGTTCCTCAAACACGTGGCTCATTTTCTAATGAAGAACCTCAGCCCTCCCATGAATGGGTGGAGAGGGCGTGATCACTGGTCAAGGAGAAAGAGATGGGTGAGGGCAAATGATAGGGTGGCTACCCTTAACTGGGGTCCATCCATTCTCTTGCCAGGCATCTGATGAACCACCTTAACTGGGAGATGCGTGAGTCAGAAACAAAGCAAGTTTCCCTTAACATCTAACTACCTTTTATTCCACATATTTTATGTAGTAGGCAATTTGCTGGCTGCTTTAAACTGGTGATATTTCTAATTCCCACAGTGATCCTAAAATATAGCTATTATTGAATCAGTTATCTGGATAAGAGAAACGAGGTTAAGAGCAATTGAGTACCTTGCCCAGCTCAATAGATAGGGTGTCCCCCAAAAAATGTATACACACTTAACAGCTGATACAGCTCAATGTTTCTGCCACTGCCAAAGAAAATGGAAAGGTCAACCTTTCCTTATGCAGCTTCTGAAATTAATTTGGTGCTTAAAATCAGAGGTTCATCAAAACATGGATTCCCTGAGGTTGCCTTTGTTCCTTTCTTTTCAGATTTAACCCAATGGAATTAATAATTATTTAAAGTGTGTATACATTTTGGGGACACCCTGTATATTGATATATATAACACTTTGTTTGGCCGGAGTTCCTTCCCATTTTTTAAATAGGGTTCTGAATGTGGGTGGGCAGGAGCACTGTCACAAAAGAAGCTGCCAGCCACATAAGGGTTACCTCACAAGGTACTAAGTAACTGGCTTGGGAGTAAGCATGTGAGTCTTGAGGAGCCAGAGTCATGTTGAGGGAAATTTGTATGGATATTAGGGAAATCTCTTTCTGAAATTACTAACTCTAAAGGGGGTGTTGGCCCAGGACTGCCAGGAACTTTCTGTGTCAGGACATCAGCACAGAGGAATATAATGTGGAGAAGTGACAAGAGAAATGGATGCCTGGGAGCATCATTGAACACAGGGATCCAGCAGCACCAGGATTTCTGGGCCAGTGGTCTTCAGAGGGGTCCTGGAGCAGGAGCAGCACTTGGAACCTTGTTGGGAATACAAATTCCCAGCCACCCAGATTCCCTGAATTAGAAACTCTGGGGTTGAGGCTCAGTGATAACTCTTCACAAACCCTCCAGGTGAGTCTGAAGCTCAAACCATTTGAAAACCTCTGCTCTTGGTCAATTCATGGAGTTTTTAGTTTCATGAGTCAATAAACTCCTGTGTTTTTTTTTGTTGTTGTTGTTTTACACAGACTTTGATTGTAATAAAAGAAACAAAACCAAGATAGTTCTGACTTATTTTCACATAAAATTAATTTAAAGTCATTTTGTAAATTGCAAGCAAATTTTAATTATTTTATAACTAGAGGCCCAGTGCACGAAAATTCATGCACTGGGCCTCTAGTTATAAAATAATTAAAATTCGTGCACTGGAGGGGTCCCTCAGCCCAGCCTGCCCCCCTCTCACAGTCCAGGAGCCCTCAGGGGATATCCTACTGACTGCTTAGCAGCCCTAAGTTGCAGTCTGGCCTCCCTCTGCAGGAGGCAACAGGGCTGATCAGAGAAAGGCGCCGCCCCCATCACCCCACTGCTGATGCCACTGCTGGCCACTGCAGCACCAAGGTGTTTTCATCAACACAGATTCCAGTCCCTTCACCATGAAAAAATGACAACTTTCTTTAGCCATTTCAAGATGTCTCTTTCATAGGATATGACCTTTCTTTCTTTTTTTTTTTTTTCTTTCTTTCTTTCTTTCTTTCTTTCTTTCTTTCTTTCTTTCTTTCTTTATTTCTCTCTTTCTTTCTCCCTTTCTTTCTTTCTATCTTTCTTTCTTTCTTCTTATTCTCACCTGAGGATATTTTTCCATTGATTTTTAGAAAGCGTTGAAGAGAGAAGGAAAGACAGAGAGAAACGTCAATGTGAGAGGAACACTTTGATTGGTTGCCTCCTGCATGAGCCCTGACCTGGGCCCTGGCCAAGGAGGAGCCTGCAACTTAGGTACATGCCCTTGACCAGAATTGAACCTGGACCCTGCAGTCCACAGGCTGAGGCTCTATCCACTGAGCCAAACCGGCTATGGCAAGATATGACATTTCTTAGCCCCTCCAGCAGCAGACCTTCATTTTTTCCTCCAGGAGTGAGGTGGAAAAACCCTACATCATCTTCTTGGATTCTTATTACCCAAGTTACCAAGAACACTGCAAGTGGCATACTGGGAGCTTAGCCAATGAGTGGTCAGAAAAAGTGTTTCCTCTGCAGCTCACGGGTAGAGGCGGGACTGCAGGCACTCCGCAGCTGGCAGGCCCTCTCCTCTCCGGGCCTGCCCTCGGCCACAGTGGCTGCGGGCAGGCCTGCCCTCTTCTCTCCAGACAGCGACCTGTGCCCTCCGTAGCTTGCCTCACCACACAACAATCTCCCACCGCCTGTACATGCAGCCTCCTCCTGAGTGGTCATGGCTGTTATGGCGTCCCGGCTAATTTGCATATTCAATCCATACGTGTCTTTGAGGTAGCTTTCAGTTTTGTTTGTTTGCATGGGAGTCAAGACATCCCCTTGATGCTTGCAAGAAAGAGGCAATTTGAAGCTACACACATGGAAGTACTTGATGACCCAGTGAAACATACTGCTGGACATGTGGAAGCTGAGCTGCCTGTCCTACAAGAGAGTTAACCGGAAAGCAGTTAGCAAAAGCAGTCTGGGCCACAGAAAGGTGACTAGGGCCAGAAGTGTAGATCTGGCCATTGGACAACATCATAATTAAAACAACATAAAAGTCTAACAAATAACAGAAAACAAAAGAAAATGAAATCTTTGAAGAAAGAGTTGAAAGATGTACCTGAACTACATTTTTACTTCTACTAAATGAGTTGAGAATAAAAAGCCCAGAAAGATAGCGCAGGATATCAGAGTAAAGAGAATAGTGAATGAGGGACAGTGCTTCCTTACTTCCATGCTGGTCAGTTTCCTAGAGTGTTTCCAATGAAGCAGAACATTGGCAATTGTTTAAAGCACCACCCAGAGGTCAAAGGGTATAGGCTTAGAAGGAATCTTGGATTTGCCAATCAAGAATGCTGGTGAGCTGTTTTGGCAGAGCTGGGGAGATGGGAGCCACACTAAACCGGAAAGTGGTTTATTCGATGCTACCAGCGGTTGTCCTGGGGGTGAGAGGTACACATGGATGGCAGAAGGTTAACGTAAAGCCTTGAGGATGGCTTGTTCTAAGAGAGGGGAGGTTACTTCGGGTATATAAACTGAGGGGAGAAGTGAGTAAAAAGCCATGAAAAAGCAAGGAGATATGGGATAACCTATGAGCCAACATCCTTGAAAGAGTAGGGAGGCTCATGGGTATAGGAGTGTGTGTGTGTGTGTGTGTGTGTGTGTGTGTGTGTGTGTGTGTGTGTGAGAGAGAGAGAGAGGGGGGGGGGAGGAAGGAACACATAGCTCAGGTTAGAGGTGGGCTGAAATCAATTCCTGGGTTCTGTTCTTTCTACCCATAGATCTGCATGATGTCTCTCCAGAGGCAGTCATCTATTCATCCAACAAATGTTCATGAGCACGTACATACCAGGCAATGTGGCTATGCACAGACAGTTAGCAACTCTCAATGGCGTAGTTGCAGGGTAGAATAGGAGCTTTAGCTCCCACCTTGTATGTTCTGTTCTCCATCAACTCCTCAAGTCGCCTCAAATATATCAAATACATACAGATTATAAATTAGAACACTGTTCTTGCTATAAAATTCAGCAAGGATTACTACCTTTCTACCGGTCTCTGTCCTTAGAAATTAAGGGCAGTGACTGCCTTAGAAGGCGTAGAGAAGAGTACACAGAAGACCAATACAGTGTTGCTGGTGGAAATTGTGTTCTTTCATGGACACCAGTTTCCTTCCCATCTACCACAACTGCCGCTGGCTACAGAGTGGAGAAACAAAAGTATTTCATGGACCCAGGCCTCATATGAGATTGTGGTGTGGCAAGATTTGTTCAGGAAGGCTGTCCCTGAGTTTCCAATGTCCCATCTCCATCCCATTGGCACTGGAAAAATTCCAATCATCAAGGTCAAAACAAAGGCCAGTGTCTCTGGAGTTTCTTTTTCATATTAAAGCTTAGTCCTTTGGAACCTGCATGGACTGCCCCCATGCCGGTTGGCTTGCTAGACCCACATGGTGGCATGTTCCTAGGCAAGAGAGTACACTAACAAATGGGGCTAGTGGGAGAGGAGAGAGAGAGAGAGAGAGAGAGAGAGAGAGAGAGAGAGAGAGAGAGAGAGAGACTTATTTGTTCCCCTGGGGTTTATATCATCTCAGGCTAGGGAGAGACCAGGAGCTTTTCCAAAATAACCAATCAACTCTGCGACCTTTTGCAGGCTTCTGATGGGCCCACACCCTGACCAATGATCCCTTTCCCAGGATAGGCTGAAAGGTCTCTATGGTCAAGTACCCCTTCCTTTGCCATTTTGACTTCTATTACATATGTGCTTACTTCCCCCTACTCCACCCCCCATCCTCTCCTGCCTTGAACAATTCGTACTGGAGTGCTGCTGGGGAGATTTCCTGTTCACTCTGAGGGATTAAGTCTCCTCTAGGGCAGTCCCCTATAGTGTGTGTGAAGCTGTAGCTTCCTGGGGAAGCAAACAGGCTCAGTATCCCATTCAGCTCCCCAGCCCATTAGGCTCAACAATGTCTGAGTCCCTTTGCTTCCTTGCTTTAATATCTAGCTACCTACAGTAACAATTACAGAAGCTGAAAGTCAAGTGAAGGAGGCAGACATTCAGTTAACAGTGACAACACCAACTGTGTAGAACATGCTAAGAGAAGTAGACCGGGGTGCTCCAGTGTGTACCTCGGGGTCATACGATTCCATCAGAGAGCAAGGAATGTTCCCAGAGGGAGTGATAATGCCTGAGCCCTAATATCGGAGGCCTAATATGAGATATCCAGTCTGAAAAGAGAGTCAACTGGATGTACTAAGAGAAGCAGGAGGGAAGAATGAGCAAGTTCAGAAAAACCCAAGACATTCTGCATGTCCAGGGCAAGAGGGGAACTAACTCCACAGGACTGTAAGTCTGAGCTAGTGCTTGGGCTTTCTTCTAAAGGCCATCAAGAGCCTTTGGGCAGAAAGTCAACTCTGCCAGTGTGGTAGATGGGAAGGAAACTGGTGCCAGAGGCTGGGGGGTCATAGTAACAATCCAGGCAAGAGATGGGTGCTAAGTGGTGCTCCAAATGGGGGCAAAGGCAGAGGAAATTGGACAGGACGATTCTAGGAAGACAACTGGGCTAGAGGTGGGTGTGCGGAAAAACCATGAAAATGTGTGCAAATTTGCATATATGAGCAAATTTGCTTTTCTTCCTGGGGAGAGTTAATTTGTTTAGAAAGTCTGTGGTTCAAGAAATGTCCATATATTTGGGAGATGCTTGCATGTCTGTTGGCCGGGACTGGGTAGTTTATTGGATAATGAGCGATCACAGCATCATGCCCAAGCTTCTGGCTTCTCCCCAGGATGTCTCCTCCACAGTTTGCAGGCATGTTGCTCTTGAGTTGTCTGTGAGCCATTGAGAAGGTGGGAATCAGGAGGTGCACATGCATTCACACGTAGGCAAATCTTTGGGCAGCTGCTCGTGTTCTTTAATGAGGCTAATTGTTCAAGCACCTAGTGAAGCTGTTTCAGGTCAAAGTAGGGAAGACTTGTCAGTTTTGTTTCTCCACTCATCTCGCCTTGGAAGATCCATGTGTCAGCCAGAGAGTTATCCTGGGCACCAGGAGAATGCGATACATACTGCCCAGGTCATGGTTAGAGACCTCAGCCCAGGAAATGAGCCTCACCCCAGGCCAAGTACAGAACAGTTTCCTGAGCAGCACGAGGCAGCCTGCTTCACACATTCCAAAAGTAGCCAGCGGCAGGAAAAAAGGAAGCAGCAAAAAAGAGAAAGGAAGCTGGCAGTCCCCCCACCACTACCCCCACAATTCAGCTTTTAGATCCATCCGGAACAATTGCCTGCAGCCACTGGGAACCCTTCACAAAGCGGGGAGGTCTATTGCAAATTAAAAACAACAGCCTGCCAGTCAAAGGAAATGTTTCTAAGCACAGAAAGAGGGATACCACTGTGGGGGGTGGGTAAAAGGGCTTTGAGCACTTCTTCGAAGCTGCTCACACACAAAAGCACCTCTGTGCCTTTAAAACAGGAACTCCTGTAAGTGTCCCCGGGTTTCATAACCTGGATGCTGCCCGCAGTGATGTGGTTTGGAAATTAACCTTGCTTTTCTTCCCACTGCTGTTTTACATATTAATTAAAGTGTTTTCCTCAGATCAGGAATGCCTGCAGGCTGGCTGGGTTCTGCAAAGGCAGTTCATTCCCTGCTGCTCCGCCCCAGCCACGGCTGTGCAGAATTCAATGATTAAAACTTTCCCAAGTCTGCTGTAGACCCCCGTCTCCCTTCACTGGCTTCGTCGTAGAGAGCACACACTTTAGCATGTCCTTTAAAAGTCATTGTTTCTTTTCCCCAAAGACAGACTGTGCAGAGCTAATTTAGGGGAGTGTGTTGTAGAAGACATTGTTGAGAAGGTAGCCAACTCTAGTTACCTCACTCATGAGTCCACTTCTTTCTTTTTCTTTTTCCATCAGTGCTTGGAAAACATGTGAAACAACTCACATTTTATGAATAAGTTGACTTGTTTAAATTTATTTGTTTTTAGAGAAACTGGTGGCTTAAAATTTGAAGGTGTGGAAGATCAGATCCCCCAATGTGTGCAAGTGTTCAACAGAGTTCAGACCCCAATCGCCTGCTGCATTGTCAGACTTTTTATGGCCCCATTTTCAACTTTGAATATCATTTTTTTTAATGTGCTTAAGATACACAATAAGGCCAGGATTAATTTTCTATCTAGGTACGAGTTAATATTTCTGCCACTCAAGATAATAAAATTAAGTCATAGTTACTTCCTTAGGTTTTGGATACTTTAGCCCAATATATTCTTTTCAATTCTGAATTATAATTTGGACTGTTTCCACGAACTTCTTGGATTATGTTAAATAAACACCTTTTTTTGTGATTTTAGATAACCATTTTTTTTTCTATAAAATCAAGTGTTAAGTGATCTAAACTGGTAGGCAGTGAGACAGACAAGATCAGAGCAAGGGTGATAGGCCAGGTGCAGAAAGTCACCAGGGTGGAAAGCCTCAGGTGCCTAGCAACAGGAAAAACTGGGAAAATAAGGATCTCAACCCCAAGTAACCTTTCCTCCCCTAGCACAATGTCATTCAGTTTAGACCCCATGACCTTTCATATCATTGGTCATGCAGTTTGGACCCTCCCCTGACCTTTCCTCCCCAAGCATATTGCTAGTCATGAGGGTTAGACCACCTCAGAGGAGGAATGAACAAGGAAGCCAGATAACAGGCCTTAAGCATTAAATCCCCAGGACAATGAGGTTCTGACCCTCATCAAATACATCTAGGCCTCGGTTGTATTCAAACTCTAGGCACAGAAAAACAGCAAAAGCCTCCCTCTCATGACCTCAGGATCAGCTGCATTGACTAATGACCCCGCCCTAGTGCCAACCAATCAGTGGAAACCAGGACACACCAGGAATGCTGATGAATATTCTATTGAGAATAGAAGACCTCCTTGCCCCCTAAAATCACCACCCTTAAAAGCCCTTAGGAAGGAGGATCCAGTGCCTTTCCCCTCTCCCATCTTCACTCCCTATACTCCCACCCCAAGCACTTTACCTCCTGAGCACATTTCTTCTACCACTCACTTCTTCCACCTCTGTGAGTTTCTAAATAAACTTTCTCTTATAGTTTGAGTCTTGGCTCTGAATTCTTTCTTAGCCAAACTCAAGTACCAAGGTTGCTGAACCAAAGTGTGGTCTGACTATCCCAGGTAACACTTGGTGCCATTCTAGCCACCAACAAAACTATAAAATGCAAAACTATAAATTGTAGGGGCTATAAAATGTAGGGACAATTGGGAATCTGTAATGAAAGTAATTAAATTGATATACCTAAAAGCAGAATATTCCAAAATTGATATAAAGGATATTTTGTAAATCCCAGTACAGAGAAGTATATCTTGTTGATTTATTAAAAGAAAATAAAGCTACTCTCAATATTTTCCTGCTTGGTATTCATTTGTAAAATTCAAGAGAGAGTAATGAAGGTCAGGGTTCATTGAAATGAGAGTTTAGGGGTAACCTCCATACTATCTATCAATGGTAGCATCAGAAATTGTATTACTGTTGACTTATTCCTTGAAAATATGTCTACAGTAAACCCTCCTGCATGTTGTACATGTGCCAGTAGAATGGCAGAAATTCTGAACTAAGCCACTTAATTAATAGGAAATTTAGTGGCTCCTGTGCTGTAAGTCAAGAGATAGGGCTGCTTCCTATCTGGGGGAGCCAGGAGTCCACCGTGTCCTCAGTCTCAGTTTCTCGCCTGCATTAGTTTTGTCACAACACTGAAACCTCTTGGTGTCCTGGGCTGATCCCCTGAGAGCTTGCTTATGTCCACTGAATAATCGCTTCCAGAAGAACTTTCATTTGGCTGGGAAAGCCCTCCATGAGCTGTAAAAGTCTCCCTTCCCAGGCGTGCAGCAGTCCTGAGCCATTCAACAGCACGGTGGTGGCTCAGTTGCCCCTCCCAGAGGGAGCTGTGGGTGGGACCAGCCTCCCTCACTGCTTAAGGTCTGCCTGGATTTAGCTTTCTCTTAAGAAACGTTTATTGACTGAAGCTGACTGAGATTTGTAGCAAAGGAACAGCCCGTGCAAAATTGCAAATCCCCATCACAAGAATAATCCAAAGAGAGAGAAGCCATTGATTACCTGTCAGGAATGTCATCAGGTTTTCTGCCCTGAGAAGGACATAAGCTGCAACCCCTTCTGAGGCTTTTTTAAATTCCAACATCGTCAGATGTTATACTTGTTGAAAAAGGAATGACTTGAACCCAAATCTTTGCCTCAGGGACAGTTTAGTGGATTCAAGTGGTTACTTTGGAAGGCAACTCCACAGAGCCCAGTGGGGAGGTGGGGAGTCTACAAGGAAGGGAATGTGGTGAAGGATGTGCTTGGGAATGAGTTAACACGGGGGCAGTTGGGACTCCAAGTGGCTGAGGACCACATAAACAGGGAAGACACAGCTCAGGGTTTCCCTCAGGCAGGACCATGGGTGAGGTGGCAGGGGTCATGGGGCACAGGGAGCTGCCCTTTGTGGTGAGCAGAGTGGGGGTGTGGTGGGCCCCAAGTCCTGCTAAGGTGACTCTAAGAGACGCAGCAGAGTGGTTACCTGGGAAAGCACAGCAGGCAATGGGAACAGAAGTTTCAAGGAGAAACTTTCAGAGAAGAAGCTGGGAACCAAACCAAACCAGAAAGCTTTTCAGGACACAGTTAGAGTTTTCCTCCCAGTGAAGTTGGGACACATCTGACCTATTTTCTTAACAGGATCACAGTGCTTCTTAATAAAGAATAAATCAAAAGGGGGCAGGGGCAAGAGCAGGGTGACAAGTTAAGAAGGAAGCCAAAATCCAGGCCAGAGGAAGCAGCCGAGCCAAGTGACAGCAGTGGGAGCTGAGGAGCCTTCAGCAGTGGACAGAGGACTCATTTGAAGGGATAGCCCCCAGGACTTGCCGCTGTGCTGGAGACCAGGAAGATTGCCACCTGCCACCACATGTGGCCTAAGCAGCTGAAAGAATGGAGCTGCCATAGTGTGGTGGGGAGGTGACAGGAACAGTAAGGTCAGGGATTAGGGAGGCCACAGGGAAACACGGATCTGGGGATGTGGAGAGCCATGGGCATACAGATGGTTTCTGCATATTTATAGACATGAGATTGGATGGTGTGACCATGGTGGTGCGTGTAGAAAGGCAGCACATATGTCTGAGGCCCGAGGCTGGTGGGATAACGTCAAAGAGACTAAATGAAAGCAGGCAGAGATGAAGGAGGAATGCAAGAAAATGTGCTGTCCTGGAAACCAGAGATGCATTCAAGGGAGAAGAAAGTGGCCAATGGTCAAATCTACATGACTGAGAAGAGAGAGAGAGAGAGAGAGAGAGAGAGAGAGAGAGAGAGAGAGAGAGAGAGAGAGAGAGAGAAGGGAAGGGAAGGGAAGGGAAGGGAAGGGAGGGGAAGGGAAAGGAAGGGAAGGGAAGGGAAGGGAAGGGAAGGGAGAAGGGAAGGGAAGGAGGAAGGGAAGGGAAGGGAAGAGAAGAGAAGAGAAGAGAAGAGAAGAGAAGAGAAGAGAAGAGAAGAGAAGAGAAGAGAAGAGAAGAGAAGAGAAGGTTTGCAGATGGTATTCTTTTTCTGTTTAGTTGCCTTGACCGGGGGGGGGGGGGGGGGGGGCAGGGGAAGTGGGGGTGGGGGAGCTGAACTCTGCTGCTTCTGACTCAAACTGTTATTTTATTCCTTATAATGTCCCCACATGTTTAAAGAAGTGAATGTGCATATTGTGGGATTTAACATAATTTTCAATGAATGAGGGAATTCAGGTAGAGGGTTTCTCAAAATGCTAATATCAAATGGTCAGATCTTCTAAAGGAACATCTAGGGTACATTTTATGAATAGGTTTATTAAATCCAAGAGGCCCCCCAAAAGGATACACACTCATGATATATTTGCCTGTTACACATAATCATATCTTTCAAGAACAGCCCTGCCAAAATATACAGAAGAGTGTCGCCGAGGTACCCAAACTGGCCACAAAAGCTATTTATCAAAATGCAAAGTTAGTTTCCTACAGAACTGCCTTTTCATACTAACCCACAATCCCACAAACAAATGATTTTGAATACCCAAAAATTCACATTTTTTGAGAGATCCAACGCTATTGGTACAAAAACTTCAATCACCGAGAGGCCGACACCGCACGAGGTTTAAGCTCCCTGAAGCTGTTTGGTCTTTCTTAACCACATGGCACTCCTCTCCAGTTCACTCTTTTGGATGATTTGCACATTTCTAAAAGGATTATCCCTGAGTTACCATCATACTTTTATAATCATCACTTATTATTTTGAGTCAATTTTCTAAATATTTACATCCATGAGTTTCAAGGTTCATGGTAGATGGGACAGTCACTCATTCCTTCCCTCAAGGGACATACACTTTAGTAGAGAGCTAAAACAGTTACCCTAATTCAGGGGCAAAATGGGACAAAAAAGTGATGTGGATCAGTCATGTGTTTGAGGGGATCAGGGAAGTCATGGAAAAGGTAACAATGGAGAAGACCTTCAACAATGGGCAAATTTTTGCCAAGCAGTTAGGAAACAGAAGCATGAAGATAGAAAGGTGTAAATGTGCAGAGAGGACTCCTTATTCCTGCCTGCCATGGGGCTGCTGCAGCACAGGAGATGTGCAGATGGGCTACAAGCAATAAGGCTGGAGTCCAGGCTGGAGCTTTAAGGGCCTGCAACACTAATATGTAGACTTTGGACTTGGTAACAAGGGGAAACTGTTAAGGTTTTTTGCATAGAACGGTGACATAATTCAAGCTGAGCATCAGAACCATTAGTCTGTCTCTGTGCAGAGGTGGACTAAAGTGAGATAAACTGGGACAGGAAGTCCAGGCGTAATAAGCAATGTTATCAGTGGGAATGGATGGATTCCAGTGACATGTCAAAGACTGAAACTGATTGGCTGTAGGCAGAGTGAAGGAGGCTGTCTGAAATAAGCCGCCCACTCTAAGTCTTAGTAGCCCTGACTCAGAGAAAATGGTCAGGAGGTGGAATTGGTTTTTGGGGAAGACAACGATCCAGTTTTGGACATGTTGAATTTTTAAGATGCCATAAGGGAAACCCAAATTAAGGCATCTCGCAGGCAATTGTGCATGCAAGGTTGTGGCTTCTGGGATTTGAGAGGCAGCTGCAAAGAGAAACCAAAGAGCAAGGTCATAGATAGAGAAAGAAAATGAAGAACTGAGAAGGTCACTGATGGAAACTTGGAGTTGATGAGGTTATAGAGCAGAAGAAGCAAGAAGGGGTGAAGGAAGAGGATCATTCAGCAATCAGAGACCAAGAAGTGAGGGCATGGGGACTGTGTGTACAGGTTTGGAATCAGACAGATTGGAGTCCAAGCCCTGATCCTGCTCTTCTGTGGTCATAAAACCTTGGAAAATTGGTCTCAACTCTCTGTCAGCAATCCATCATGTTTTAAATGAGAGTTGTTGTGAGGGTGAAATGAGAAGAGGGGTGTTTGGTGGGAGGTCTGGCTCACAACAAGCACTCAAGAAAAGGTGTCATGACTTCATTAAGCAGGGATGATGAGTCACAGGGAGCTGCTCAACAGCAATGTGTTATTGTTTTGGTAAGTAGAAAGTTGTCAACACAACCATTTCACTGGCTGGCATAGTGGGAGCCAGACTACAAAGGGCTAGGGAGGGAGTGACTATGGAAATAGACAAGCATTTCTGTCTTCTTTTCTTGACCTGGAGAAAGTCTTTTTTCCTTCCTTCCAATTGTAGTTGACAATTTATCTCTTGAAGGTTTTCCTTGACTCTTCAAACCAGAATTAGTGGCTCCAGCCTTTGGTGTCTTGATAGGTCTTTGTTCTTTATATTAGGTCCCAGTGACACAATCTAGTCATTCATTTTCTTACATGCATGTTTTCCAGGAACTCGCCCACACTGATTAGACTGAGAGTGATTCAAACTGGAATGATGACTGACTATGGATGACACAGCAGGAGGACGAGCGTGCCAAGTGGGCGGGGGGAGGGGGCCGGGCGGGGGGATGGTTAAGAAGAGGAGGAAGAAAGGAGCTCTGATTGGTGAATGCAATTACGTGGAAATAAGGATCATTTCGACAAAGCCAGGGCCACTGTTGGGTGGTGAAGACTGAGGAGATGGACTGAGAAAGCCCATGCAGTGTCCTTGTCCTATAACAGGTTCAAATGATGTTCTGGGGTGTTAAAAAGACAAAGATGTAGAAATAACAAAACATCAATGAAACCCAAATTGAAATTAGAAATTTGACATGGTGTGTCATGTGCAACCCCATGCTAGAATGCCCCTTACTACAGGATCACAAATTCCTGCCAGGAATTTGACACCTGTCAGGCCTTTCATGGCTGATCTCCTCACTTCTACAGGATGAACGTGGATGGAAATGCATATGAAGCTATTGAGGGAGGATGAACTGGGAGAATAGAGAGAAGGGAGGGACTAGTGGTAACCATTGACTGGTGCACAAGTTCAAGAGGAGTATCTACTGTCATGTGACTTTACAAACTAAACCACGGAACTTCAATGGCAGACACCAATAAACCTTCACCTTTGCTCTGAAGGTTTTGCTTTGAGTTTGTGAGTCAGTTGGGTGACTTCTCATCTAGACTGGGTTCTCTTATGTGTTTGGGACAACTGGACTGACTGCTGTCTTCTCCATGTGGTCTCTCATCAGCCAGCAGACTAGCCTGGACATGTACCATGGTAAAGGCAGGGCTCCAGGAAAACAAGAAAAAGCTGCAAGGCTTCCTGAGGACCAGGTACTGTCACGTCCTCCACATCCTACTGGCTACAGCAAGTCACAGGCCAACTAGACTCTATTTTTTGGTGAAAGAAACCTCAAAGTCACATCTCAGGGGGTTGGGCATAGGGCAAGACAAGAGAGAGGAGTATGTAGGACCATTTTGCAATCAATTTACCACAGGAACCCGGAAGAAGAGAAGGGGAACAAAGAAGATTGGTAGATGGCCAGGCAAGGGACTTTGGAGTTTGAGGTCTTGGCAATGGATCACTTTCAACTCCTGGTAAGGCCTAATGAGTAAATCTTGGAGTTGCTTGTTGATACTATAATCTGTCATGCAGAATGTCATTTAATGAATTGGGTAAGAAATCGTCATCATTTCTTATGATCTATTTTAATGCTATGACCTATTATAAAATTAATGAACTTCACGAAGGGCTTGTGCCTGGAACAAAGTAAGTGAAAAGTATAGATATTTGCTGAATGGGTATAATTTAATGACCCATGAGATAATTCACTTATAAGAAAAGTGAGGTCCAGCAAGGTAAGATAACTTGCTCAGTGTGACACAGGAGAAGAATATTCTCCTAGTCTTTCCTATCTTCTTTTCACTCTTTGTTAATAAGTTTTATATGCCTGATAGAAAAAAAGAAAATGATTGAAGTAACAGTAACATTAAGTCATGTAATTTTTATTTATCCCATCTCCCCAAAGAAGTACTGAGGCTAATGTGATACATTATGTGGTATGAAATAGAGTATCTTATTATATAAGAAACTCTATTATATAGATTCCATGCTAATTACTTAACAACATGGCTTAGAAAATCAAATGCAAGAACATTGTTCAATCATTTTATTGTACCGTATTTATTTCAGCATCAGGATTTTCCATGACAACTCATTCCATATTTATTCAAGGAAGGCTTTCATAAAAAAGGATCCTTGTTTTTATAGTCTTAATCTGCTTGTCAGTGTTTCCCTTTGTCAAGAAGAAAGTGGAGATCCTATCCCCAAAATGCATTATAGCCCTTTGCTAAAAACAGCCTCAAACCACAGAGGAATGATGCTGCAGAAAATAGTAAAAAAAAAAAAAAAGAAGAAGTAGCCCAAAGACAAGGTTCCACAATGAGCATGTGCCATGGAAAGTGATTTGACTAGAAGCATCTGTAACAGCAGCAGAAGTGATCAGCAAGTAAAAGCTGAGGGTGCTGAAACTGGATTTGTAGGCATGACATTATAAAGGAAAACATGGGATCCTGTTTATCCCATAACAAAGCTTATTATTATGAATTATTATATAAATTAATATATTGGTTGTATTTAAAACTTCATGTCTGTGTGAATATTCAGATATGTATGTATGTATTTTAATTCAAGTGAATGGATAAATTAATTATCTAATAATAATTGAATCATTCTTTTCTCCTTTCCCATTTTCAATTCTCCCATAACTCTAAAAAATATAAAGGTAAATTAATGTATTGATTATAGACCTGTACTAGTATGGATGGGCATAACAAATGATTAGCCACTTGTCAACCATGGAAAGGAGTGTGGATTCTCCTTCAGGTGTGCTGGAAGCCACTGGGGAATGATTTGATCTGACTTATATGGCATATATCTCACTGAGTTGTATGGAGAATGAAATGGAGGGGGGTGGGTGGGAATAATACAACAGGGAAGATCACTTTGGAGGCAGCAATGTAGCTAAATCAAGAAATGATGATGACATGAACTATGAGGGGAGATGGTGAGAAGGTTAGATTAAGGGCAGGACATCCTTTTAAGGTGAAGAAATTAGGATTTGCTGAAGGGTTAAATGTAGGGTATGAGATAGAGGGTAGATAACAAGATGGTTCTCAGCTTCTCAGGCCTGTGTGTTTGATGGATGATGGTGCTATTTACTGAAGTAGGGAAGACTGGTGGGTGGGACAGGTTGTCTTAAATAAGAGGTCTTTTTTGATCATGTTGATTTCAAGGCATCTGTTAGACATGCAGGTGAGATGTTCAGTAGACTTGAGTCATTGGCATATAGATGGTGTTTGGAGCCATATGTTTTTGTAAGATCGCCATCCAAACATTGTGTTTTGGAAGGAGGTGGTAATGAGGATATTTGGCAAGAAAAGCAGAATGGGGGATTCAGGAGGAGGAAGAGCAGGTCTAGGCAAGAATATGATTTTGTTTTTTTTTGTTTTTTTTTTTGATATGTTGAGCCTGAGGTGTCTGTGATACACCCTTATGAGTTGTTCAGCTTGGAGTTAAGTGAAGTTGAGACTCATGAAAATTAGAGTTGAGGACTGGAGAGAGTCAGGATATAGTGTTGGGAACTGAAGAATTAGGGTGCATGAGAGTATCCAGAAAGGATGTCGAGTAAGGTGAGCAATGGGACAGTTAAGAACACTGATTCATAGCACAGGAAGAGGGAAATGTGCTAATGAGAGAAGCTGTGTCACACAAACTCTAGTCAAGAGAGAGGATCTGCTTCTCATGTCCGGGTTAGCATCACTGTCCCTTCTTACCACCCATGGAAATTCTGTCCACCAAGCAGTACAATCATAAGAAAAGGGGGTTTGATTCCATAAACACTCCTAAGGGGCATTTGGGTAAATATGCAGAAAAAGAGAAGGAAAGTCATACCCTGACCACAATGGAGTAAAACCCCGGGTATAAGTAGGTATAGGAAAGAAACTCTTACCACGACTTTGCATAACTTCTCATCATTTCTCCCCAAAATCCAGAAGACTACTCTTACGTGGACCTCTGTGACATGTGGTGACATAAGGAGATGCTTAGGGAGAAGGCAGCTGCTGATTGTGGAGGTTTCTTCCCCTGCTTCAGAGTGGTTTTGCAGACATCCTTTTCACTGCACAGTGCCATTGGTGTCACCGTTGGATGACTTATGCCAGGAAGCCTTAGCGACTCCCCAGCAGGGCCCAGGCCTTCAGTATGTCCGCCTTAGGGGAGACACACTCAGATAACCGGTTACAGTTACCCTTGTGCCATGTCATGAGTGATCCTCCCGGTTCCACTCTGGTTCATTAGCCCATTATTGTGCCAATTTAGAAAGGCAGATTTTGAAGATGAGTGAAATAAAAGGTGAAAAACACGAATTTTTAAGAGTTAGCTCCTCTTCCCAATGTGTGTGATCCACTCACTCTGTGCTTAGCATTATACCCCTTGCTGCCCAATGTGTGGTCCCCACACCTGCAGCATAAGCATCAGCTGGGAGCCTGTTAGACATGCAGAGTCTCAGGCTCCACCCCAGACCTACAGAATCAGAATCTGCATCTAATATCTGTGTGCACATTAACGTTGGAGAAGCACTACTATAGAATCTACACTAATAAAAGAGAAACAAATTGACCATCCCTCCGCTATGCCCACTAGCCAATCAGAGTGATATGCAAATTAACCCAACAAAGATGGTGGTTAATTTGCATACACAGGCGTGTAGTGAAGACTGAAGGCAGCATAGAAGGAAGGCAAGTGCTGCAGAAGGGAGTGAAGCGAGAAGGGAACGGAGCCGAGGCAGCAGAGATGGGAGGGAGCAAAGTGGCAGAGAAGGGAGGGAGCGAAGTGGCGGAGACAGGAGGGAGCAAGGCAGCTTGGCTCCCTTCTCTGCTTTGCTCCGGCCTCAGGAAGCCCTATTCTTGCAGGAATCTTCCTGCAATGGGCCTCTAGTATTAAATAACACTTTACTTAGGTGTTATTTTAGGTGTGAACCAAAGAGGCAAGGCAAAGCAATGCAGATTGCAGAGATATATTGTTAGAGATGATGTGGCCTGCATACCTACTTGGTACAGCACTCTCTCACTCCTTTAAGAGTCCCCTTATATATGTTCACTATTTCTAGGACCCAGCAGCAGTCCAAGAGATTTCCCCTGTACCAGCTTTTGAGCAGGAAGTTGAGTGACGAGTGACGTTTGTCCAATGTCATGCAGGACACAGACCCAGGCTCTGAGTTTTTATCCCAGGATCTTTGATGCTGTAGTTCCTGCAATCTCATGTGTCAGAGACTGAGAGGAGCAAACTCTAATATTTTCTTTGCTATCTACTAGTTTGGACATTTACCACTGTGTCTCAGTTCAGTCACTTCCACATAATTGCCACAAGTGGGTATTTTACAAACGTCTTATAACAGCTATTGTAAACAGGGTGACTTAAAAACAGCCGAAATCTATTGCTCACAGTCTGAAGGCTGGAAGTCCAAGCTCAGGATGCTAACACAATGATGGCCCACTTCTGGGTTGAAGACTGCTGATTTCTCCTTGTATCCTCTGGTGGCGGAAGGGACAAGGGAGCTTTCTTGAGCCTCTTTTATAGGGGACGAATCCCCTCCATCATCTCCCATAGGTCCCACCTCCCAATACCAGCACCTCGGGGCTTCAACACAAGAATCTGGCAGAGACACAAACATTCAGTCTATAGCAACAAGTAAAGATTAGAAAGTATTCTACAGAATGACAAAAACTATTTCAATATATGTTTTAAGTTTACTTACTAGTACATGTATACCTTTGTGCAGTTCAAGATTTCTAAGTCTCACCTTCCTACCTGACCTTGAGTGCAAAGAAAACAATTAAAAAGTTTTATTTTCTTCCCCTTGATAATAGTTTAGAAAGCAGCACAATGAAACTCAGGAAAAGGAAGAGGGCACGTGAAACCCCTTTTCCACTGAACTTATTCTTAAGCAATCAAATGAAAGTGCCTGTCAGCCTCTGCAGTATGCCAACCATCTGGCCTTTGCATCCTTCCTGAGTCACCAGGTAAACAGCTATTAGGCTCCCTGTACAGGCTGTCTTGATCTGCTGCTCACTGCCCTTAGGTGTGTATATTTACTCCCAGGGTTGAGCATATTTCAGCCACACCTGGATGCCTCCAGGTAATTGGGAGAAAACTTTTAGTGGAAGGGAAATAGCATAGCTTTGAATAATTGGAATGTGTGTGCAGGGGAAAGTGAGTGGGAGGGAGGGGGGTTACTTACTCTCCTCAGAATAGAGCAACTTTGCTTCCTATTGGGAAAGTGTGCAATTGGAAGGAGATAGACATGCTAAAAGGCTCTCGTCACTGCTTCCTGCTGTATTCAATTAGGCTTCTTAAGGATGCCAGAAGGGAATTCCATTATCAGAGTGACTCCAGGATTTACCAGAACTCTGGAGGACAAGTCCAGGGGGCTGCCCTCTTGCAAACATGGTGTGAAACCAAAGCAGGATGTCATGATTAAACCAGATGCAGAGGTACAGTAGTCCCCCTTATCCGTGGTCTTGTTTTCTGTGGTTTCGGTTACCCACGGTCAACCATGGTTCAAAAGTGCTAAATGGAAATTTTCAGAAATAAGCAATTCATAAGCTTTCGATCGTGTGCCTTTCTGAGACTATGATGAAATCTTGCACCCTTCTGCTCTGTCCTTCCCTGGAATCATGAATCATCCCTTTGTCCAGTGTATCCATTCTACCCACCCGGTCGTCATTTAGAAACCATCTCAGTTATCATACTGACTGTCACCGTATCACATATAGTATCACAGTGCTTGTGTTCAAGTAACCCCAGTTACTTAATAATTGCCTCACCATGCAAGAGTAGTGATGCTGGCAGTTTGGATATTCCAAAGAAAAGCACTAAAGTGCTTCCTTTAAGTGGAAAAGTGAGTCCAATACAATAAGATATTTTGAGAGGAAAAGAGGCCACATTCACATAACATTTATGACAGTATATTGTTATAATTGTTCTCTTTTATTATTGGTAATTGTTGTTAATCCCTTACTGTGCCAAAGTTATAAATTAAATCTTCTCGTTGCTATGTATACGTAGGAAAAACATGATGTACATAGGGTTCAGCACTATCTGCGGTTTCAGGCAGCCCCTGTGGGTCTTGCTCTGTATTCCCCAGGGATCAGGGGGGGCTGCTGTGTTACTTTAATTTCATATGGCCATGGCCCAAGTTAGACGTACCCCCTTCCTAGGGAGTCTTCAAAAGTCAGCTAACTTTTAGCAACCACAGGGGAGGTGATAAGAAAAGGGAACACGGAGCTCTCCAGAGCACTACGCGCTGGCCTTGCTGTCCACGGGCCTGTGTGCTTTGGTGGGGGCAGTGGTGCTGTCCTTGGAGGGATGGCTGGCTCTGGCCCCCGGCCCGATGTCAGCGGCTCAGGCCAAACAGATGAAAGCAGGAAGTGATGACTGTGAGCCAAGAGTTTAATGTTTTGAAAAAGGGGGCTGGGCGGGAGGAAGGAGTGCGAGTTTGCTTTGAGAGCAGTAAACAAAATCTTGGCTGCCTGCCAGGGAGGAGAGCTTGACATCCAACAGATCCTCGAAAGCTCAGGCCACCGATGGGGCCTCCTTAGGGCTGCGAAGGGGGCAGCGGGTAGGGGCTGCCGGGCCAGGAGCAGTGGGCATCCTTGCCCTTCTCGTGCCTCAGGGTGTAGGTATGGCAGAGAGGAAAAACCCAGGATGGTTTTGGTGTCTGGGGATAAACCCAACCCAGGCTCAGCTTTCCTAAGAGCAGTGGGATGGCGGCGTCACCCTGAGCTCTTGCCAGCAGGTGCTCTTGGCCGGCCAGGAGCTTGTTCCCACGAAGGCGAAGGTTCCATGGCCACCCAGGCAATGGCCACCAGGTCCTTTATGGAGGGCATGGCTTTGTCTTAGCCAAAGGCTTCCCTCCCTCTGCTGCAAGTGGTCTGAGAGCTGTGCGAACACATCTGCAAGAAGAAAAGGAACTTGGCAAAGACAGACCGCAGGTTTTTCATCTACTGCCATTGTCAAGTTTGGTCCTCCGGCTCATTTTAAAAATAAACATCTTTTTATTATTGATTTCAGAGAGGAAGGGAAAGGAGTGGGAGAGAGAGAAACATCAGTGATGAGAGAGAATCATTGATTGGCTACCGCCTACATGCCCCACACTGGGGATGGAGTCCACAACCCGGGCATGTGCCCTGACCTGGAATTAAACCCTGACCTCCTGGTTCATAGGACAGCACTCAACCACTGAGCCACACCAGCCGGGCATTCGTCTTGCTCTTTAGGGGAAATCTGCTCACCCACAGCCAGCACAACAGTTATAAACCAAATTTCTAATCTCAGCAGAGTCGCTGTGGGCGTGACAATTTCTGGCATCCTCGGGCACCACAGGATGAGGCAGTGAGGTGTCATGTAAAAACACACCTGGAGTGATGACACCTTTTTCAAAACCCAATATCTGATTATTTTAACAGAACATGCCCATCTTCCTCCTCAGCACGCCAGTTAATAATCATCACCATGTGAGAATAGGGACCGTGACTTTTGTGCGTTTTGCTTTCTTTTGGACTGCAGACGTCACTGATGATGACAATAACTAAGATATGATACCAATAATTATCACAGTGGATAAAGAAAATAAGGGGCCTAGTAATTTTTTTATTAAACTGACTCATAAAATTATCTTCAAATTAGGGTGGTGGACTCGTCAGCATCAAGATCTTGTTAGCATAGGGCCCAATTCCTCCTAACTGTGGAGCCATCCAAGGCCTCTGTGTGATTAGCCAGCGATGAAATAGCACATGTGTTCTCCTGCAGCAGAGACCAGCCTGGTCACGGCAGGACACTTGGGCCAAAGACAACAGCCTATCAGCACATGGCCACGTGCAGTGACCATGCACGCTGGCCCTGAGAGCCTTGGCTCCCACGCACTGTCCTTCAGCATGTCCATACGAAGAGGATCATTGCGCTGTCAGCTGTGGTTTCTGCGGCAGCTCTGGGTCTCTAAGGAAATCAAGCACTTTGTTGAAACAGCAGAGCTAAGACCGTTTCCCCCAGCAGAAGCCTGGTTCTGAGCACTTTACTATTGCCTGAGACTTCACTTCCAGCCCATCTGGTGTGTGTGGACATCACACATTCCTTCTGCTAGGATACACACTGTTTATGTTAATGTCCAGCCCACTAGGTCCCGCCCCTTCACTTGGAATATATTTGCCACCTGAATGAATAACCCTTCAAAGCCAAGGGAAGTTTCTATTTGTTTGTTTAATGCTGTCCTTCCTCCTGGCTCACCTGCTCTCTGTATTAAGCAGTAAAGCAAAGCTGTCAATAGTCACATTTATTTATTGATGTGTTTATTTATTTATAAATAAATATATTTGTATTGATTTCAGAGAAAGGGAGATGGAGAGAGAGAAAGAAACATCAATGATGAGAGTGAATCATTAATTGGCTGCCTCCTGCACGCCCCCCACTGGAGATCGAGCTTGCAATCCGGGCTGTGCCCTGACCAGGAATTGAACTATGACCTTCTGGTTCATAGGTTGATGCTCAACCACTGATCCATGGATGCCTGCCAGGCAAAACTTAAATGGCACAACTTTGATAGATTATGTGCATAATTAATTCTCATTTAAACCTGAGCGTTAAATAGTGAATGGTAAAGAGTGAAATGGTGGAGCAGGAACTAAGTATTTGGCCTCCCCCTTGTTTTTCCAGTTGGTTTAGTATGTTCCTGCCCCAGGGCCTTAACACATGCTGGCCCCTGGCCTTTGATGCTTTCCTTCTGAATATCCACACAGAGCTCTCCTGTCCCCCATGCCCCCCACAGGGCTCTGTGTAAGTGTAACCTCAGAAAGGCCTTCTCCAACCGCCCCTACAAGAAACAGTGCTCATCCATTCACTCCGGCTCTAGCCTGCTCTACATTTATTTCCTGTCTTATTTATTTTCATCTCATATTTTATATTTATTTACTTATCTGTCTATCGCTAGAAGGGAGTTCAGAGAGTGCCGGACTAAGGTTTCTTCATCACGCTATCTCCTGTGCCCAGAAAAGAACCAGACGTGGAGGAGAAACACAATAAACATTTGTTGAAGAAATAAATAATGGAGAAGAGATGTTCAAATATGTGTTTCAAATATGCAAGTGTATACTGCGTCTTGCCTTCTCAGTTACCGAAAGGCAACCATCTTCACAGCTGGACAGGGATGGCTGTGCTTTTCTATACCTTCTGAGAAGGGGGAGAGGCTGAGTGGATTTTCTGCATGACCTGCCCTTTCTCATGGAATTCCTGCCATGAAGTCATGTTAAATGAATTTCCCTGTTGTCTCCGGGCAGCTGAGTGAGGGACCAGAGCTAAGACTGTTCTACCACAATTGAGGTTCACATGTAATCTTAGTTGACTTAAATTTGTACACTTTTCCCTGGAAAAGCTGTGTTGTTCTCACAACAGAAGATTATGTAATTTTTAATAGACATATCCATATGTGTATTTCCTATTCAGCATTGCCTACGTCAAAGGAAGTGCATGTTAGTGAAGCCATTATTCTGCTATGCTCAGTGCTTTTAGCACTCGTCCACAAGCACCCTGCCTTCAGACCAAGTCCTTTCACTTCAGAGTCCTGCTATTTTTAAAACTCTTCAAAGGGAAAGAAACCTAATAAAAGACATATATTTAAAAAGCAAAATATATGATCCAGTTCACCCAAAGGCAGCAGCTGCTTTTGAAGTCAGAGCTACATATATGATATTTCAGAGGTTGCTGTCCACCCAATTGCCATTCTTTCCATCCTCCTTAAACTAACAGCCTGAATGAATTCTGCAGTGCAGTGTTCCCAGTTCCAAGTCTGTTGTTTCCCAGCATCTCTTGCAGCAGCTTTTATACGTGTCTACAGTCCAGCCTGTAAGACTTGAGCAGAAGGTTCACTTATAAAGTCACTGCCTAAGTCAGTAGGGGAAACTTTTTTAGTCTTTTCCAGTCACCTTATATGTTGTCAAAGCAAATGTGACGGCTGCAGGAGCCACCTCAGACCATGACACCAACTTGAAGATAAAAGATGTGCACTGAGGGTGGCAAAGCTACATGACAGAGGGAGCCTCGGTCCTAGGAAACTTGATACCCACATTGGAATGCCCACATTTGGTCTAGTTTTACCTGCAAAAATAAACCTTTACATCTTTACTGTTGTTTTGGCTTTTCATTACATGTAGCTAAATATGATTCCCATACATGTTCGGCATTGGGGGAGCATGGAGATGCAATATTGGTCACTTACTATAATTCAGAGCATGTATTTTCATTTCCTGAGCAATGTTATGCCTTCACAAAGCCAATAAACAAGGTAAACATGGAGAAATAATGCACTATAACCATTAAAAACAACAAACTCATACAGGTATTATTCTAGTAATATAGAAGAGCAATGCAATCATTCAAAATATTGAACCAATATTTGTTACACATCATGTGTTGTGTTAGCTTTACCAAAACATAGTGGGAAAAAGCGGGGGCCAGAAAAACAGCTTTGAATTCAGGCTCATTGTTTATTAGCTGTGGGACCTTGAGCAAATTATTTAATCTTTCTGAGGTTCGGTGTTCTAAATAACACTTAGCCCCAGGGGGTTTGTGAATGTGAAATGGGAATGTAGATAAATGTCATACGACAATTTCTTCAGAGTTTTGGTAGCTTCTGAATCTACAATGTGATTCTCTCCATCAAGGAACTTTCTCATGGAGGAACATACATAAATAGATGATAGAGTGAAACTTGGAAGATCCAATGACAGAGGGGTGAGCAGAGTATTTTGGAATCCAGAGAAGTGAGTAGCTAGTTCTGCTTAGGTAAGCTGAAAATGGGTTGTGTTTTCATGAAAACTGTTCACCAAATATTTCTGGATTACCTCCTTCTGACACATGACAAGGTTGTCTCCCATCCTCTTTGAAGACTTGGCCTTAAGATCAGCTTTGGCCAAATGAAAACATGAGCAGCAGCAACGTCTCACTTCTGAGTGTAAATTTTAAGAAGCAGTGAACAATTTACCATGTTTCCTACTAACTGTGCTGTGATTGTGGAGTAAATGATGGTGCCTTCATCAGCCTAGGTCTCTGGTAGCACCATAAGCCAGGCCCCATTCATCCCTCCACCCATTCACATTGGAGATATTGCGAGTGAGAAATTAGCTTCTGAAATTTGGGGGCTGCTTGTCACTGCAGTATTGCCAACTGATCCAGGTGATATTTAAAGACTAAGTACCCATTTCCAGGCAAAGAAGGAGCACCAAGAGAATTTTTAATGCAAAGTTACAGTTTTATAAAAGGTTTAACATTTGGTGATGAATTCAGCGCAACTGCTCCTAACACTGGTCAGAGAGGCAGAAGTTGCTCCTGAAATTAGGTAGATAGGAGACAGGGTATATAGGGAACCTTTAACAATGCCAATTCCCTCAAAGAGATTCAAACTCAGAAACCATTCAGTAGAACCTCTAGATTCAATAAATTAAGAGCTCAAAAACAAATTAGTAAACAAAAATCAGAATAAGATGCAAATTTGTGGGATATAGTTCTAAAATCAATGAATTAAGAACAAAAACAACATTGACACAGTACTAATACATATATTACAAATGTAAGAAATGGGGTAGACATGGCTAAAATGTTTTACTGACTCAGGAAAAATTTCAACTCATGATGAATACAAACAGATAAAAAAGGACCAAGATAAAAAGACATTTAGAAAGAAGCTAAAGATATGGATATAAAGATACATTAAAGATAAAGCCCATCAAAATGATCTTGCCCGTAAGGTAGAGAACTCAATACATTAAAAATAAAAAGTATTCAAAGGTATAAAACAAGGACGTTATCTTGACAGAAAGAAAGATCTGTATCTGCAAACACAGAGGTCACAGTATTGCCAAGAGTATTTGAAATAAAATACTCAACACTGAGACATACCCTGGTTAAGTTACTGAACTTCAAAGAATAAAGGTAGAACTTATCAGGCATCTAAACAGAAAAGAAAAGTCAGTATGAGAGTAAGACATCAGCGTAGGTAATATTTCTATTTACCAATATTCAATGCCAGAAGGCAATGGAGAAATGTATGTAAAGTTCTTGAGAAAAGAACCTAATGAGCTAAGGATATTCTACCCAACCAATTTGTTGCTCATCTACAAAGGCAACAGGCAAATATTCTCACATATGAGAGAACTTAAGCAAGATAGCATATAGAAAAGTTTCTTGAAAAGTTTTGAGTTTTCTGTTTGTTTGCTTTTAGTAAAGAAAAGCAGACAATTCATAAATGGATCAAAAAGTAAGCATGGTTAAAAGACCAGTGGCAGGAAATGAATCACTTCAAGTTGAAGTTGAAATTTTAAAATCCTGTTGATTATATTACAGAACAAATGTAACTTTTTTATCCTCGACAATGCACAAATAATGATATAACTAACACATATAAGAGAGAAAAAGAGGAAAGAGGTGGGGAGTGGAAATGATCATGCGAATGGCCTCAGATTTTAAAGGAAGAATTGAAGGGATAATGTGTAACATTTAAATGTATATATTTAAAAATGCATCAAACTTCTAATATTTTGCATTAGCTTTTCTTGAGAGATCCTTTATGAAATAACATCTCTTGGTAAATAAACATTTATTTCAACTTTAGCAATTCTTTTCAGTTCATTGTTTTCTTTCATCCATGAGCTGAGTACCATTCATGTAATTTGGTAAGGCGTGGGCACAGACTCACAGTAAGAGTGGAATGCGGAGGAGAGGGCCATGAAGGGAAGCCTAAGGAAGTAGGCAGAAGCTAATAATGAAGTACTTTGTGTCTACCAGGCTAAGAAATTTTGACTTTTCCTATAGAATAATAGGGATGGAGAGGGGTGGGATAAAACCAATAGATTTTTTAACCCAACTGGAGACCTGCTCACACGTGTAGTTTAAAAAGATCATCTGTCACTTGGTTGCACCATCTTTTATAATCCCTTGAAGTGACATGAATTGGAGATAGCATGGTTTTACAAAGCTAGATGATAGTCAGGATTGACCTACGTTCCTGATCTTTCCTTCAAGTTTGTAGATTTTCCTTCAGATTCATAAACATTATGTGGGTACAAACTTTCGTTACAAAATAAACTATAAGAATTTTATTTTTCCTGCTTAAATCTAATGCTAAGTAGTATGCTAATCCTCAGAGATGTCAGGACAAGGAAAAGAACCAGGATATATGGGCTTTCAGGCTGGGCCCTGCACAAAGCCTCGTGGCTGTGCCATGAGCACGGAAGAGAGCGAACCCCCTGCTTTTGGAGCTGTGAATTGCGGAGGCCCCGGGCGGTGAGAAGAGCTAGTAGATCTTGTATGGCCAGCCTGCCCTCTCTCATCCTTCAAACAAAGATGGCTACAAAGTCCTATTTTTTAAGGCCTCAGGGAATGTAATCTAAAATTCATTTGAAAATAATATTGATGTTTAATAATCCTCATTATTATAAAGTTATTTCTTGTGGAAAATGGACACATTTTTCTCACTTTTGCCCCTTTTTCTTCTGGTTATTTCTTCTTCTGAGAAGGTCAGTTGACAAAATCATTTGCTTGGCATAGTCTCTAATGTAATCGATGCTGACAAATCACCACAGCTTTCTCTTTTCCAACTAAATAGTACTTGCTCTTTCAGGCACCTTCTAATTTCCCATCCTTTGTATCTTGATCTTTTATAAAATAGCTTACAGCCTGGCCAGTGTTGCTCAGTGGTTGAGTGTCGATTATGAACCAGGAAGTCATAGTTCAATTCCTGGTCAAGGTATATGCCTGGGTTGCAGGCTCAATCCCCAGGATGGGGTGTGCAGGAGGCAGCCGATCAATGATTCTCTCATCATTGATGTTTCTCCCTCTGTCTCCCTCCCCTTTCCTCTCTGAAATCAATAAAAATATATTATAAACTAGCTTCCAGTGTTGCACAGTATTCAATAATAAAAGCAAACATACATGAGAAACATAGTAGTAGAATTATGTCTACAGTCTTGAAAATAAAAATTCTGTATTTATAGGTCAGCATCATATTACATTTCTGATAATGCAAAATTATTTTATTATATTAGAAATCCTCCTTTTCCAAATCACTGGAGATTGGGAGTATGAGCACCATGAATGGAGAGAACACATTTGAAGAATAATTGTACTTGGAAAGGGTTTTGATCACACGTTGGTTTCCTACTGCCCTTGGAACTTCATCCCTTCTGCGTGTGTTCCCACCACCCAACTTCTGTTCAGTATCTAGCAGACTGGTGCTTCATGGGATACTGACTGCTTCTCAGCCCAGAATGTGAATCCCTTTTAGTGTAAATCAGCCACAGTGCAGTCTCCTTTCCCAGGGACCAATGTCAGCATGGGCAGGAGACCCAGTTCTGTTCAGTGGACTTAAGGCAGAGCTGGGTGAAGTGGGCGGCTTTGGGCCTGTTTGCTTCTCTCCAAAAAGACACCAAAAAAGCGGGATTATCTTTATTGGATATTATTATTTGAGGATATGCTGTTTGGAGCTGTTGTAACTATCTTATAAACATGAGGGGACAGGTCTGAGAGATAAAAGCCAAGATCCTGAGGATGGCTGAGTGAGTAGAAAGATGAAAAGATCCTGGGCCCCTGATGATGTCATTTAGCTGTCTTATGAATCTAAGCCTGAACTTCTCATTATGTGAGATGATAAAGTCCTTTATTGTTCAGTGGTTCGCCAAGTGTGGTCCCAGACCAGCAGTATCAGCATCACCTGGGAAATCGGTAGAAATGCAAATTCTTGGGTCCTACCCGGACCAAGTGTAAAGAAAGGCTAGGAGTGGGCCCTGATAGCTGGTCCAGAAAGCATGCCAGGGGATTCGCATAAGCCCCCAAATTTGAGAACCACTGGTTTAAAAGCCATTGAGTTGGGTTTCCTATTATTTGCAGCTAAACATATTCTAATAATTATAAGTACTTGTATTATATGTATCTTTTCTGGGAAACTCTATCAGTTAATTTGATGTGTTTGGGTTTTTTTTTTTTCATATTGAAGTCATTTGCACATTTAGAATGTTGTGGATGGGAAGATTTGGAGAAATGAGAACATGTTGTATATTCTCTGATAAGAGTCTAGGGCCCCCCAGGTAGGCGGACAAGAGTTGAGGTAGGGTTTTTAAGGTTAACGGAATTTTGGTAAAAATTTAGAGCTTTTAGAGTTCCTAGGTAAGCAGAGGAAATTCTGATATAGAAGGGAAGAAACAACTTCAAAAGTACATCTCCAAACAGAGGAGCCAGTGCCCCAAAGAGGGCAGAATTTTTCTACATGCAGTGGCAAAGGCTGTGGGAACTTGAGGGCTCAGATGGATTCAAGAAAAGTAGTTTCAGTCCAACCGGTGTGGCTCCGTGGTTGAGCGATGACTTATGAACCACCAGGAGGATGCTGTCCGATTCCTGGTCAGGGCACATGCCCGGGTTGAGGGCTTGATCCCCAGTGTGCGGCGTGCAGGAGGCAGCTGATCAATAATTCTCTCTCATCATTGATGTTTCTCTCTCTCTCTTCCTCTCTGAAATCAACAAAGAAAAGTATATTTTTAAAAAAAGTAGTTTCAGCATGACAACAAGGAGGTGCCAAGGAAACCACCAAATTGCTACGTGGGTTCCTTTGGAGCTATGAGGTGAAAGCAGGCTCAAGAGACAAGAGCAGAAACGCAGGTAGAAAAGTTCAAATTTAACAGGAGAGCCTGGAGGGATGTTCAGTGTTTTCAAACTGTCCACCACATGAGATTACAGAGTTCTATTATTTAGAGACCACTGTCCAAACAAGAATTGTAAACACATTTCACTTAGTTGTGTAAATCAGAGAAATGTGGAAGAGCCGCACAACTGGGGCGAAGATGAAGACACTGCATATTTTAAAAGAAGCAATTCTGCCTTTTGTCCTTCAACTGGTGGCATCTAAGAACTGCCATACGTAAGGCTGGCTTCACTCAAAGACTAGTACACCTCGTCAACACAGGGTTAGATGCCCAAATGAATGAACAGTCTGCCCAAGCCCGCCTGGAAACTTGCTCTTGCTAAGTGACATTAAACCTGGGTCTGTGGCTTCAAGAGGGACTAACTGTGGTCTGCAGATCAGCTCAATGATATTGGACTCGAGTCTAATGACAGCACCACGAGAATATGACAGCACCAAAAAGCCATCTGCACCTTCCAAGCTGACTACTAAAACCATCAATGAGTCAGAACCCAACTTCCTACATCAATGTGATGCAATCTTTATCTTTCATCTTGTTATAACACTTAGCTTCCTCCTAAAAGTTTATGAATTGGTTTTGAGTATTTCCAGACCTAATCAGGCCCTTTGAAACAACTCTTCACTTTTTATTTGTCATTGGCTCTTCTGGGAAAACACATTTGCCAATTCCGGCTTGAAAAGACTCCCCTGGAGTGACATCTATCATTTACCCTCTTGTCATTACACTTCAGAGATATTTAACCTTGCAGATCATGCCTCCTTCTTTGCCAAACAGGAACCCTCAGAACAATCCATCACGGCACAATAGGTCACATTGTCCCCTGCAAGTTCCTACACACCACATGGTGCATGCCAGTCATGTGAATTAAGAGCCATTATTTTAAAATCACCTTCTAAATTCCTCTGCTTTTTATTTGTTCAAAAGAGATGGCACCCATGTTACTGCACTGCTATAATTTTAGGGTGAAAATGTATAAAAATATTTCTGACAAGGAGGAAGCATTGTCCTTGGTAAAAATCAAGTTATGTTTATATTTTCTGCCTCCTAAATTGCACCTCATGGCTCTGTCTTTACTTCTACGTGTTCTCCATGTATGTACGCATGGGTTTAATCCTGTGTGCATCTCTGGAAGGCTGCATGGCAGAGTGCACAGGTGCACAGATTCTGGGACTGCAGTTCTGGGTTTGACTCCTGGTTCTGCTGTTCATGAGCTATGTGTCCTCCAACTCATTTAACCTCTTTGTGCCTCAGTCTCTTCATCTATAAGATGGGGTGATTCTTAATACCTGAGGTTGTCGTGAGCTATAAAGAATTTAATATTTATATAGCATTTAGAACAGCAACCAGCATCTTGCAAGGATTCTGTTTTGTAAAGTAAAAGTCTTTTTTTGTTTACTTAACACATTTTCTTTTCAAAAATTTTGTGATTTGGGGATTTTCTGGTTCCCAGAACATATTAACATTGAGAGGCATCAAATGTTTTTGTAGGAGCCAAGTGTTTACTTGTTTACTCCAAAACACCAGGAGTAGCTTCATGTTAAATCCAGAATCCATCTTGAAAAAAATATCCTCAAGGCTTTATTCATTTCATAAATAATGTATTTTATTTTATTGCATATGGCTATTAAGGAGAGCATCCATGATCAATACAGACTAAATACAATGCACTATTCTAGTTCCATTTATTCTTGTCTCCAGCAGCATCACATTGACCCTTATATACAGCGTGTACAGTGGAAGACAGAGCAAGATTAGTTAAGTCTTTTGTCATATCACAATAGCAAGAAATATATTTAACATCTTGATATCCAGAAACAATACGTACCCAAAAAAGAAAACACTGTTTAATAACTGTTAAAGTTTATATAGCAAAAAATATTTTAAATTTAAGGTAAGTCAGGCAAAATGTACAAAGACCCCAATATACATTGTGAAGTTTTAGCAAACATAACATTTATACATTTTGGTTCCATTCTGTAAACTAAATTAAAACTGTAAATATTGCATATGCCTTTTTTGAAATGTACAGGATAGAGGAACATTTAGTATATTACCGACTTTTCATTTGCTAGTTTGAAGTTGCAGTATGAACATGAACCATTGATATAGAGGCATGACTACTCTAAGTATAGAGAGCTACTTAAATACCGTCATACACTGTATTCAGCAGGGCCCATATTCAGTCCTACGTACCTGGGGGAGTCACATAGCAAATACCACCCGAGTCCTAGTCCCAAGACTAAATCAACACTTTAGGACATTTTATACATTTTTATAAAGTATGTCTATTATACACTGAAATTGACCTTCAAACTAACGTCGTACGCTCTATACACTGCTGTGATGTGTAATTTTAGAAAAGTAAAACTCTTAAAAAACGTCCAGGGGGATCACTTTACATTCAACTTTGTCTTGCAATACAATCCTCTGTTCTAAGAGTTCAGCATGGAAGCAGGAAGACGTTTGCATTGCCATTAAATATATTCTTAAGACATTGAATTTTTTGGTCTTCCTCTAAAAAAGCCTCATTTTTAGTAATGCATTATTCTATAGCGATATATATCTATATATTTATATATAATTTTTTCTCCAAAAAAAAAAAAAGAAAGAAAAAAACAAGTTCACATCTCCAATGAACTAGTGTAACCTCTTCAGGACTATCAGAGAAGATAGGCACTGGGGATGCACCCATGGGAGAAAAAGGTCTGGGGCCCTCCATCATGTGTCAAGGGAGCAGCAAGATGACATGACGTTCTGCTGGTCAAGGGCAGCAGTTTTAGGGGACACCTGTGAGAATCGACACAACACTGGTATTTTCAGAACACTGAAAACGTAAGCGTAGTCTTGTCAGGAGTTTTCCAACACGTGGCATGTACTGTGAGATTGTTTTCCTTCTTTTTTCTTTTTCCATTAACAATGCAGGGCCCGAAATGCCTCTTTTATCAGTTTCTTTCCTCCACCCCCCATCCCGTTTTTTGTTGTACTGTTGTTCAGGAAAGCCTCGTTGGCCCACACCATAGCATTATAGTTAAGATAATAAATACATTTTTAAAAACTCTGCTAAACCGGTGACCACCCTTGAATTGCTGGCATGCCTGGGGAGTTTTTGGTTAAAGAAATGCAAGCTCAAGATTAAGGACAGCAGAGACATTTGAGCTTGTAAATAGGATCAAAGGCTTTTGCAATTTGAAGTACCTACATAAACATCTACATAGAGATTAAACAACTCTGTTAAAAAGAGATATTCAGCCCCTGCCCCAACACCTCCCCTCCCACCCCCAATACCCAATACAGTTGATGATTTCCAAAAGTAGGCTGCTTTAGTTACATATAATTATTATTTATTAATTCATCTTCAACGTCCAATCACAAATTTCATTCCCATAGAGAAATGTCAGCCCCACACTGGGCTCTGTCTGTGAGTAAACACGCAGGAACCTGGATTGGAGTCCAACAAGCAGCTGTGTACTGGGACCAGTTGAATAAGGCTGATGACCACACTGGCGCCACATTCAGCAGAGATACACGGAGGTCCTGCCGGCCCCCAACCCCGCAAATCCGGCTTCACCTGGAACTGAGGTAGGACTGTGGTAGTTTTGAGTGTATGCCAGTAAATACCAGATTTTACCACTTTAATGGGTATTGGTACAATCTCCTAGCATGCCGAGGGACAAATTGGCTTTGCCAAAATGAACGTCAGAAGAAATTAAGACACTGGCCACAATTTAAAAGGCCAATGAAAACATCCCATTCTCTTGAGAATTACTTCTTCGGCAAATTGTGTTAAAACAACGAAACAAAACACAACACAAACAGCACAGGATGAATGCCCCCTATGGGAACCAGTGAGGGAGGCGGCCGTTCTTGCCTTGTTGGTTTCATCTCTAGTACAGCCGCAGATGTTGAAAACAAAGTAATTGCTCAGGTCCAAAAGAACAATTGTAAGCAGCTTCAAATGTTTATAAAATGCTGAGCCTCTTCTTTTCCATGTGATTCTCTGATGTGTGATGTTGTGGTAATGAAGCCAGGCAGGTCTTCACTCTGAAAAAGACAGAAAGTCAGTCAGTAGTGATTGTCAGGAGAACAAGATGATCCTTAGAGTGAGAGAAAGATCCTTCTTAACCTGCCTTTCTAATCTGTGACTTTCATAAAATGATGCACTTTGGGAAGCAAACATTTATTCAATTCCCTCTTCCAGAAACAAGTTTGATGGGTACAGTCCTATTTGGTTTCCCCGGAGGCAGAACTACTAGGTTTAGAGTGAGTTGTGAGGTCCAGAGTGAAGCTCACATTTTCAACTGAAGAAAACTATTCACACGTGCTGTTGTGAGTCATTCCATTGAATGAGATATAGAGCCATAGCTCTATCCTTTAAAGAGAGGGGCTGTGTGACCTGGCAAGGGCTCCTCTAACTGCCCCTCTTGATGCTTTGAGGGGGAAAACCCACTGCCCTCCTGACAGGGCTGCTGAGAAGACGAGAAAACACGGCACACGTTAAAGTACATTGTAAACTACACCGACTGCCCAAAATGTGTATTAGAGTAAGAAAGAGGGAGAAGTGATGAGTCCTGCTCTCAGGAATTTGGATCATCTACCCTATTCATAAAACAACCCAAGATTTCAAAAGCTCCTGCAATGATGCACTTGTTACATACTCTCCATCCACCCAAGTCTCCATGTTCCAGGTTAATTTACTTCCTTGCTGAGCGTGGAGGGGGCATGCCATTGGACCCCAACCAGCCATCGTTGCTACTGCCCTTCCAGACTAAAGACTTTAACCCAGGGGTCCTCAAACTACGGCCCGCGGGCCACATGCAAATACAAATATTGTATTTGTTCCTGTTTTGGTTTTTTTTTACTTCAAAATAAGATATGTGCAGTGTGCATAGGAATTTGTTCATAGTTTTTTTTTAAACTATAGTCTGGCCCTCCAACGGTCTGAGGGACAGTGAACTGGCCCCTGTTTAAAAAGTTTGAGGACCCCTGCTGTAACCTTTTTCCAGTTTCCAACATTTACAGCATATTCTTACCAGACTTGTTCCTTCTTTAAGAGACAGACTCTGACATTTCATGGCATAGTACCTTTTCAAAAAAGCTTAGGCTCTTCAACAAACATGCCAAGTTGTTCATCTCCCCGCTCTCCTTAACTCTAGCTACTAGATTACTCGTGAGCACTGCTGGTCACGCCCTGCCCTAAGCAGGTCATGTCCTTCCTTGCAGTTGTATTTCCATAACCTGCATTTCTGATCATTTCGAATTCTGATCCTAGACACCCACCACCCTCTCTGGTTTACTTCTTTGTAAATCTCATTCTCCGCTGTTCATCTTGAGTTCAGAGGACCGATCCCAGCAAGAGAGAAATTTCCAGTGTGTCCCACAACGTGGAGTGAGTGTGTGAAACCTCCCGGACTCTGCACGCCAGGCAGGCAGTCCCCTGGTTCAAACTGAAAGCACCGACTGCATCGTGTGGCCAGAAAAACAAAAGCCTGCATAGACTGGGTGCTGTCGACCTGCGAAGGAAATACTGGTTCTTATCATGACTGTTTTTAAAATGTCCCTACAAGGAGGCAGTGCTAAGTGTGACTTATTATTTTTAAAAAGCATTACTTAGGTCCTTCAAAAAATATAATAGGCAAACTGTTCTATGAACGAAACCTAACGGAAAACAGGACCCAAACTGTCCTTCTAAGGAAAGATGTGTCCTCCAGCTATTTCACTTATTATTATTGTGACTTCCGGGTCTAAGAGAGGCTGCACTGAGAATATGAACATTTTAAGGTTTGCACACCTTCAAGGCAGGCACTTGCTAAAATGTACCTGAATTGGCCACTCACTCTAAAATGACTGCATTTTGTCACTCAAGCCGTGATTGTGAGACGAATCCACCACCACCCAGAGTAGTAAATCCAGACCCCATGGATCCACTTAACGAAAGATTTCTATTCACAGTTTATTTTTACACTAATGATTAGCTAAATGTGGCTAAACTGTCTCCTGTTAACTCCATACCCATTTCTTGAAAGCAGCTAAACAAGTTCTTTATTTCCCCCAATTTAAAACACATAGTCATATAAATGGGGGGTTTATGATTGCTGGAAATTTACTTTCCATTCTCATCTACAAAGTCAGAGGGCCATGGTCACTGTCACTTCGTTTTCAAGGATGCTTTGTTGCTATGAAACAAGTCCTATCACCAGATGTTCATGAGCTCTCATCAATTTGAACACATACTTTTATTTTCTGAAGTATGATACAATTATCATGACCTTAATTTCTATGCATTACCATTATGAAAGAAAAGAGTTGATAATGGCAAGGAAATCATTCATTCATGCTTTTATTCATAAAATAACCTTTACAAAAAAAATTCTAGTTTGGCGCAGGGCCTCTCTAAGGCACATGGGATATGCATGAGTGAGAGAGTTCCTATCAGAACGGGAGTCCCACAGCAGCCCTTCTCTTGGGAGGGAGTGAAAGCAGGCCTTTGAAACATGTGCAGCACTCTAGAAATGCCTAGACTGTAGAGGATTGCCAGGCTGCGGTTACCAGCAAAGGAGAAAGCTATTCCAAAAGCACAGCAGAAGCGAGGGCTGTCAGCAACCCAGTGATGCAATTTAATGTTGGGACAGTAAGGAACCCAATTTCCCAGGAGGATGAGCTGCCCTAGGCCTCTAAGGAAAGGAAGGGGCAGGGAGAGCCACTGATGACTGAGGTGCAGACACACGCGTGCATGTACTGTCGCAGGAGGAGGAATCTGCTCATGGTACCTGAGACAGGAGCGAGCAGGCTCAGGCCAGGGGGGCCAGAAGGAGGACGGCCACCAGCTCAGAGGCAGTTGCTTGGGCATGAGGTGTGCAGTGCTTCAAAGATATTTTTGAATATAGAGATGTGCACTAGAGCAAAGACAACATGGATGCAACCTGTCTCCTCTTAGGATATAGAACAACGGCTTTCCCTGGACGCCTCCTATCACTGCAAAGGGAGAGAACTGAGACTGGCGGGTCTCCTCGTGGCTCATGGAACCTCAGTCCGTGCCACCCCGCAGCCTCCACTGAAACATCTGTGGCTTACCACCAACTCCCTGGACATCCTCCCCCACAGGAAGTACCCACAGCAAACATAAATAGAGCTAGCCATCAAAGGCAATCCTTGCTGAGATGCAAAAGAAGGAAAAGGCTGTGGATACCTCCAAATCGGAGTGAGATGACTATTACTTGGTGAGCAAAAGGATTCTGACAAAATCTATGGAAGGTAAATACGAAGAATGCGCAGAGGAAAAGGGGTCTGTTTTAGAAACCTAACTACAACTTGTTAATGTTATGGAAAGAAAGCCGGATATAGAAGATAAGTGTCTCAACTGAGATCTAAAACACCCTTTTCCAATATGGGTGGGATGTAAATCTCTGGTGCACATGCCAGCAAGGGCTCTGACTTAGGAACACAGGAGGGAATCAGCCAAAGGAAAAGGTGGCATGGGAACTACTCAGGAAAGATGCCAGGGCTAAAAGCATTAGCATCAAACCAGGTCTGGAGGCCACCTGGAAACCATTCTTTTTTTTTTTAATTTATTGCTTAAAGTATTACAAAGGGTATTACATATGTGTCCATTTTATCCCCCCGCCCTAGACAGTCCCCTAGCCTCCCCTATCCCCCAATGTCTTATGTCCACTGGTTATGCTTATATGCATGCATACAAGTCCTTTAGTTGATCTCTTACCCCCCTACCTCCTGCCCCCCAACCCTCCCCGGCCTTCCCGCTGCAGTTTGACAATCTGTTGAGGCAGCTCTGCCTCTGTATCTATTATTGTTCAAAAGTTTATAATGGTCTCTATTATCCATGAATGAGTGAGATCATGTGGTATTTTTCCTTCATTGACTGGCTTATTTCACTTAGCATAATGCTCTCCAGTTCCATCCATGATGTTGCAAATGGTAAGAGTTCCTTCCTTTTTAGAGCAGCATAGTATTCCATCGTGTAGATGTACCACAGTTTTCTAATCCATTCATCTACTGATGGGCACTTAGGCTGTGGAAACCATTCTTAAGGGTCACTCCTCCACCCACAGGAAGAAGGGGAGAGAGGCAGGAGCTAGAACCTAGGAATGTGAGCACACTTTCAGTCTTTTTATTTAAAGTAAGTTAAGTTATCCCTCCCCTTGCAAATTAATCTGGTTCTTCCAAACGAGCAAATAAAATGTCTCCTAACACTGCTACTGTCCTGATAAATTCAGCTTCCATGGAGGGCTTCCTAATGATGAGATTCAGCAAAATTTTATTTATTTGATTATCTATATTAATTCTAGTAGAAGCAAAGAACAAATGATTAATTTTAGGATCACTGCACACTGAATATTCATTAAGAGGGGAGACATTCTTTGAACACATTAGGTGCAGCAGCAAAACAAAGAGAATATAGCAAGAAGCATGTGTTGGTCATGAATGCAATTACAGAACAACCTGCACCGATTCTGCTCCTAGAGGCAATGCAGCTAAAAATAAACTTATTGATACTCATTGAATCTGTCATATAATTACACACTGTACTATTCTGCAGCTTAGACATTGCTCTGTCCAAAATCCCATTCACAGGAGCATTGATCTAGAGTTACTTGATTTAAAACACAACTTTCAGCAAAAAGATTAAAGTTGTTCCATATGACAGGTCATCCAGGCTAGCTAGTCCCCATATTTTGTTTTTCTGCTTTGTCACTATGACAAATGATGTTCATATGAGTACAGTCCCAGGTTCCAGTTAATTCCCTGGAGACTACTAATAATTCCACCCCATTTCTAAAATATTGAAGAGCAATCAGAATGCAAATGACAAAATAAAGGTGGGGTCCAGTAAAGACCAAACCTTCAATCTGCTCTATTTTACTAGACGATATAGATAGATAGATAGATAGATAGATAGATAGATAGATAGATAGATAACTGAAAAACTTTGCCATTAAAACAAGTGGGAAAGCTCCCTTTCCCTAGGTGGCACAAATGTTAAATACTAACATTCCACGCCACCTGTCTGCTGGGCTCCATGATTCCAGTCACATTAGTGGAACATACAGTGAAACATCAGGTCTAGAATGTAGAGCTCTATGGAGGGCTCCATATATAGCTCCATGATACAACTCCATGTAGGGCTCCATCAACACCTCCATGGAGGGCTCCATACACAGCTCCATGGAGGGCTCCATACACAGCTCCATGGAGGGCTCCATACACAGCTCCATGGAGGGCTCCATATACAGCTCCATGGAGGGCTCCATATACAGCTCCATGGAGGGCTCCATACACAGCTCCATGGAGGGGTCCATTCACAGCTCCATGGAGGGCTCCATTCACAGCTCCATGGAGGGCTCCATACACAGTTCTATGTAGGGCTCCATATACAACTCCGTGTAGAGCTCCATATACAGCTGCATGTAGGGCTCCACATAGAGTCCCATGTAAGGCTCCATGTAGCCCCATATGAAGCTAAGAGCAGAGTTTCATGTGCAGCCCATGTAGATGGTCCCATGGAGGGCTCCACGGCACTGCTGCAGGGAACAGGGCCTCACTGGCCTCACGGTAAGCAACACTGGACCAAATAGAGTACAAATCCATTTAGTAGGTAACATTTTCAGGCATATCCGAATTAAGAGTTCTATAGACATGATTTGCATGACAAAATGAAAAAATATACTTAAAATAAAAATTTATATTTTGGTAGCAACTATGATTAAGAAATGAACTCTCTGGTGAGCCCACACCTGTCCTTCAGGCCCATTCAGACCTTTTGTGTTAAACATAGAATTATGGAGGGAAAAATAAACTTTTTCTAGGAATCAGAAATTCCTAGAAAAATAAACCTGATAGTTCAGTATCTCCATATTTTACTGAAAGCAAAACACTCTTAGAATATACAAGGAAAAAAAAAAAAAAAGTTAAGGTTGGGTGTGATAACGAACAAGTCAGAGATTCTAAGAAAAACGGTTACTAGAACTTTTCTTTTAAATTGGAAAAAAAAAATCACTTAAAAGGAAAATATGGAAGAACAAGTTTCCCTGGATAAATTGGGGTAGTAAATTACTTTACCAACCCTACTTGTGAAAGAGTTAAAACGTTACATGAGCTCATCACTTCCACTGAGAAAACCATTTCATTCTGAATGCTTGTTATTAAAGAAATTTCCTAGCATCAAGTTGTAACTTGATGTTAATGACACAATATGAAACAGGATGAGACAATGAGAAAACCTAGTGTTCATATAAGGCTTGGGTTAATAAAAGGTATCTCTCCTTTTTTAGCTCCTGTTTAATCCTTCACATAAGACTTTGTCTTGATCCCCAAAGACTAGAGTAACCAGGCCTCCTGGACTGTTAGCTACACGCTTCCAATGACCCCCACCTAGTCCAGCTTTCACCCACAGCCACTGTATTAATTCCATATTGCATAGCTTCAGCCGACTTTATATCAGAATACCTAAGTACGCATTTCTTTCCTGTACCTGTTATTAAAAGGACTGATGTGTGCATCCTATAAGCTACTCTTCTATGGCAAGGTTTTCCCACCACACCTGCAGCAGCAGTGTCCAACGTCATAGGAGAAATATTGTTATTTTTCAGCACAAACGCCCAAGAGGCAACAATGCCTCTCATTGCCGGTGGACCCTGCTGTTCAATTATAAAATGTTAGGCCTTTCTAGGTAAAATCCAGGTGAGGGAGCATCAGTGATTTGCCCCAAACCTCACAGCTGGTCAGCAGGAGAGGAAAGTCCTTAACTTCTCCCAGAACTTTCCTCACTACTCCACTTGGGGCCATCAACGTCAATTTCTGCAAAGGATGAAAAGGGAGTGAGGCTGAGGAGGAGGCCTGGAATTTTCACTTGGGGACCCAGAGTTTAGACATTTACACGGTACCATGAGCTCTTTACACAACTCTTCCCAGCAATACAAAACACTGCAGACAATGAATCTCTGCTCTGTGCATCTATCTCCCCTGCTAGGCGAAGAGTTGGACCATGCCTGTCCCCAGCATCTGGCACAGTACTTGTTTGGTCCTTACAAAGCTTTGTTGAATTAAATTGAAACAAAAACCCATGTGGTTTATGCCATTTCTCACAGGCAGAAAAGCTAAAGATTTTTTTTTTAAAGGAGAACAAAACTTTAGAACTGTCTGAGGCTCAAGAGAAAAGACCTTAAAAGAATGAGAATGGCATTCTAAGACAGAGGTCAGCAAAGTACGGCCAAATCTGGCCTGTTGCCTGTTTCTGCAAATAAAGTTTTATTGGAACACAGCCACACTCATTCATCTGCATTATGACTGCTTTCACACTTTAATAGCAGAGTTGAGTATTTGTTACAGAGACTGTATGCCCCACGACATAAGGAAGACAATGAGGAGAAAGAAGGACTAATTTGTCAAAATAATACTGTATATTTCCATCTGTATATTACACCTGGGAACTAACTGATACCCCCTTTGAAAATTATCTGCAAGCTTACATACTTTAGAAATGCAATACTATCTACTAAAAACCATGCTATCTGATTACAGACCCTACTGAAAATAAGGAAGCAGGTTATGAAACCATTTATGAAGCTGACACCCTTTTGGAATTAATTTTCCTTACCTATGGTTCTTCTATGTGGTTTCTCATGTATAGCACAAAAGTACTGAATAACTCTGATTATTACTAAATATATCTCACACTACCATCTCTCAACTTTAACAGAGGTAAAATTATACACATCAGATCTGCGATGGAAAAGGGCCAAATTTTTTCTCTTCCTTAGGTCACTAGAAAATGTGAATATAAGCATTATGATTCCGCCCTACAAAATGGTAAGAATATCTGGACTAAATGATAACTTGCCTAAAAGTTGCAAATAGCCTATGTACGGTGTAATTCTTTCCTCAAATTTAACACATTATAGTTATGATTTTATACTGATGTAAAAAAATACGTTTTTTATTTACACTATAAAAATGTTCATATTGCTTATATCTGAAGTTCTCAAACCTAGATGCTTTTCCTATGAAATATGGTAATACAGAATAACAATTTATTCAAACTATATCCATCCCCGTTAGCTTGTTGTTACGTATCATTACAAATGAACCTTTCTTTCAAGTGTTTAAATATTTAAGAGTGGCTACTACATTTTTTTGCTTTTTTAATTTCATGATTAACTCCTTTTTTTTGTTTTTAGCATTGAAATTAAAACATGCATTTTCTGAAGCCTGAAATTATGCCCAGTGCAGCTCAAATACCTTCTATAATATCACTAAATGTGACAAACTTATGAGACACCTAAATAGGTATACCCTTGGGATTCTAAAATATAATGTTTTTCATATTTAACAAAAATGCAGTAATTTGAAAATGTATTAAAAATAGGTATACTGAAGTGCTTGTCTTTCACTATAGGGAAAAAAAGATTAAAGAAAAAAGGGAGAAACTGTGTGATCCACTGCCTCCCCTTTTCCCCACCCCACTAGGCCACTGAGAGGGCCAATCCTCCCTCTAGATCAGCGGTTCTCAACCTGTGGGTCGCGACCACTTTGGGGGTCGAACAACCCTTTCACGGGGGTCGCCTAAATACATCCTGCATATCAGATATTTACATTACGATTCATAACAGTAGCAACATTACAGTTATGAAGTAGCAACAATAATTTTATGGTTGGGGGTCACCACAACATGAGGAACTGTATTAACGGGTCGCCGCATTAGGAAGGTTGAGAACCCCTGCTCTAGATACTGAGCTCCCACTGGGCACAAATGTAGTGGCCTCCGCAGCATCTGCTTCTAAACTGTAGGTAAATTCCTCCCAGACTATGGTGTGTAACATCTGCATAACACAGGACGTCAGCTTTGCCTCTTGGGAGGAAAACTGTATCTAATGTAACAGCCCTTGTGAAAATGGGCACTCTTTCAGATCGACCAGTAAGGTCAAGGCTGAAGGTCAAACCGTACTCAGGAATTGAAGTGCATAGTCTCTTTACCCGGCACAGGTCAGAGTACTCATTCCATCATCAGTCACCACAAAAGCATTCCTGGGAACTTAGGAATGACTCAGGGCAAGCTGTTCCCACACCTTAAAACCACATGCCAGTCCCATGGCTCAAGCAGACGTGGGTGTGGAAAGCCACTGGCCCCACCAGACTTAGGGTCCTGGGGCCCAGGACCCACCACACCAGCCTGTTAATAGGGACATTATCCTCCTGCCCTGAATTTTTCACTGGGTCATTGTGAAACTACCAAATGAAATTCTACGTATACAATTTATAAATAACACAAATACATATATATATATTTTTTTTTCATATGCAGCAAAGCACATGCTATTGGCATGACTTGCATCTTGTGGTTGATCCTTTTGCTTCATGCACCTTTAAAAGATGTACACATGTAACCACATGTTTTGTTTTGAACTACAAAGACTTCTTAAGCCCGGGCAGCCCTTTGCTGCCAAGGAAAGCCTGCTCCTCCCACCCTGCTCTTTGGGCTAAGTTGTGGAGCCACAGCCGTGGTATCTGAGTACATTGGCCATCACAGCTTTTTCTTCATTCAAAATTATATCCATGAATGACATCACGAACAATTGCAAATTCAGCAGCACACAAACAACTGATGAATACACAAAAACAATGGCAAATAGCTCCCGGAATAAAATGAATAAACTTGTTTTAATGGGAGAGAAGCAGAACAGAAGTAGAATTGTTTTTCTGGGGGTAACTCTAGGTCATGTAAAGCTAACAGTTCTCAAACGCTGCATAGGGCGCCTTGCCTAGCTGCTTTCTTCACGCCCCGTGGATGGGACAAAACGCCCAAATAGGGGCTCCATGTGTCCCTGGGTAGGCAGCTGCACCAAGGGAGAATGCACAAATTCCTCTTCATGTCGCCTGTGCCCAGCCTGCACGATGGGTTATCAACTAGCTGGGCTCTGATTAGTTGGGGCCACAGGGCATTGCCTCTCTGTTTTCTCTGGCTTCTATACAAAGATGCACCAAAATAGAGATGGACATTTAAATTCCTCTGGTGCAGATAAGAGACAGAGCTGACCCAAGTTCACCGATTCAGTATGCATGCTCCTCACACACAGGCTAAGATGAGGGGCGGGGGGTGTCTTTCTCAAGCAGCTCACCAGCGCTTCTCAAGCTTCACACCCTCCGCTCCAAACCCATTCCACAGTGCTTTCTTAAGGTGGAAATTCTATGAAATACCTGGACTGATTTCAGTTTCGAGATCAGCTGAAGAATTAAGTCAGTTTGTTCGATAGCCTGAATTTAGCACCCCTCACAGGAAAGCAGAATATCCGGGAGACCCTGAGTCAGGGAGAGCTAGAAGTGAGGCTGCACATGGCACTGACGTAGTTCCAAGAGATCTAGCTGTCCAAGGTGTACCCCAGGATTTTTTTAAAATAAATTTTTATTGATTTCAGAGAGGGAGGGAGAGAGGGAAAGAGAGATAGAAACATCAATGATGAGAGGAAAAATCACTGATCCACTGCTCCTACATACCCCACACTGGGGATTGAGCCCGCAACCCGGGCATGTGCCCTGACTGGGAATTGAACAGTGACCTCCTGGTTTCATAGGTCGACGCTCAATCACTGAGCCATGCCGGCCAGGCCCCAGGATTTTTTTACAGACAAAGGCACCGTGTTGCCTAGAAGACACAGAACCAGCTAGCAGCAGGCCTCCCCAAACAGTGCCTCCCCCTGGGCCAGGAAAGGCTCTCCAGCATGGCCGTGGCATGCCGGCGGGAAGAACTTTCCACCCCAGGGTTTTTCCTTAAAAAAAATAAGAGTGATAATAAGACCTGCCCTCCAAGGAGGTTCTGAGGATTAAATACCATTTGAAAATGTTTTATAAATTATAAGGTGCTTTACAAGTATGTTTATGTAATCAAGTATTCAATTCTATGACTAAACACTGGCACTTTGATTTCGTAGTTTATCTTGTGCAAATTTCTGGCTGCCTTCCCCACTTCAATCACACCTCGGTATCTTTAATGCACTAGAAAACTTTTAGGGTTCTTCACGTCTTATGTACTACTTTTGAGAAAGAAATGGAAGACTAGACATAACCTCACTAAGGAAGACGACACGATGACAAAAGGAGGTGACTTCACTAGAAAAGTTCCAAATTACTACATTCTGTTCCAAAGAGACTATAGCTCCCTTTCACAGTTAAATATGAACGAACATCCTTACGATCGACGGCTGACCAGACTCTCCATGGCCCGTTGTTACCTCTTTCACGTCACTGACTCTCACCCAGCTCCCTCTATGTCAGCCGCACAGGTTGACTTTTATCCTGGAATACTTGCAATCTTCAGCCCCAGGGCCTTTGCATGGCTACTCATTCCCTTTGCCTATATGGATTCTCCCTCTAAATACCTACAAGACTTGCTTCTTCACCGCCTTGAAGTTGTCACCTTCTCCCACTTTATTTTCTAGACCCATGGTCGGCAAACTGCGGCTAGAGAGCCACATGCGGCTCTTTGGCCCTTTGAGTGTGGCTCTTCCACAAAATACCCCGTGCGGGCGCGCACACACGGTGCGATTGAAACTTCGTGGCCCATGCACAGAAGTCGGTATTTTGTGGAAGAGCCATACTCAAGGGGCCAAAGAGCCACATGTGGCTCGCGAGCCGCAGTTTGCCGAGCCGCAGTTTGCCGACCGATGTATTTAGACCATTTATCACCACTTATAATACTTCATATTCTGAACACATTTTAAAATTAAGTTTATTTCCTAGGTTTCAAAGGTAGACTTGAAGACTCAGTACCTTCTGCTTTTTTTTTCTTCTTTTTAGCTTAGAAACCAAACCCCTTTCTTGTAGCCTGTACTTTAATATATTTCAAAGGAGTGAAATATTTAAAAAAGCATTTAGCATGTAACAACTGGCCTCTTTGCAATGAAAAAATATGAAAGTGTAATAGTTTGGTTAAATTTGAAAGGTGAAGGGAGAGCTAACCCTTTCTGCCTCTGTCCCTCCTGCCCCAAAGCCCAGCCTTCTACCCTCCCCAGCAGCCCTTAAGTGAAGTTCCTGTCGTTTTTTGTTTGTTTGTTTTTTTCTGGAAAGAACAGATAAAAGGTGGGAAAAGGTAAGAATGACAGGAAACTCACCTGGAGCTGACTCCATCAGCCTGATGGGTTGGTAACACAGAGCTGCCCAACCAAATGGGACTGCCCTACTCCGACTACAGTGGCCACTGTGGTGGAAGGCAGGGGGTCCAGCAGCAGCAGGCTTCCAGAGCAGGAGGCACTATGAGTGGAGGGGGCTGCTGCTGGCCAGGAGGCCTCCTCCGCACAGGAGGAGAAGGGGGCTCTCCTGGATAGATCATGGATGTCTGCAAAAATGACGGGATACACACTTTTACAAAAGGCGTCAGAGCCACCCAGGTGCCAGGTGCTTCGTAAGAAAACGCAATCCTATTGGGAAGTTATTAGGATGATTAAAAAGTAAGCAATTCTGAAACATAAAATATAAAAAGAACTAAGACTATATTAAATGTGTGTGGATTCTTTCTGAGAAAAACAATAACTAAAAATGTTTACTTTCTGTGGAAAGGCCCAGTTGTGTGCAACCAGCAGTATGAACCCCATTTTCTTTTCTTTTCTTTTTTTAAAAAATATATTTTTCTTGAGAGTCAGGGAGAGGGGAGAGATAGAAACATCAATGATGAAAGAGAATCATTCATGGGCTGCCTCCCGCACGCCCCCCACTGGAGATTGAGCACGCAGCCTGGGCACGTGCCCTTGGCTGTAATCGAACCTGGGACCCCTCAGTCCACAGGTCAACGCTGCATCCACAAAGCCAAGCCAGCTAGGGCATGAACCCCATTTTCAATGTGAGCTCTCTCGTGGGTGCAGCTGTGAATGTCTAGGGAATTCACAGGAAGAATTCCTATCGCACATTAAAGAGGGAGTGTCTTTTTAAAGCAATACTTAAAGGCGAGCCAGAGAAGAATCAGCAGGCACAGGAAAGGGAGACCAATAAACCAGCCCTGGGAAGTTTCTGGAATACCACCACTGCCAACAAAGACTGGGCACAAAGAGAAACACTGGAATCGTGAGGAGGCAAGGCTGCCAAGAGCTTAGAGCAGGCTGACACCTAGGAGGTAGGACCCCAGCAAAATCAAGCCTATAGTTTCTCAGAGAAGAAAACTGATCCAGAAATGCAGCCTCCTCGAATGCACCTCAAGTCTGTGTAGGGAGGGGGCTCAACGTCTGGATGGTTCCTTCAGAACTTTCGAGCAAGGGCACCCACAGCTCCAGCAGGGACATCCCATTCTTTGTCTTCGGCCAAGAATGCCTGAAGAGTGGGCACCTAACGTAGGGCTCACAGTGGCTGCCCAGAAAGCAGCTGGAGTGGGGTGCTGTCCAAGTGGACTGTAAAGGCGCCGAGGGGACAGAGGCTTGTTTCAGACTTGCCTGTATCTCCCAGAACATCTACTCCCGTGTTGGTACACAATGAATTCTCAATAAACCGACTGGCTTCAACATCAACCATCTCCCAGCTTTAGGAAATGGCTGCACACCCCCTGACTTCAGAATGTTCCAACTGAACTGCAGGGACCCCGGAGCTGTGAAGATGAATGCTTATCGCCTGGAGTTATTCTAGGAACTTAATTAAATGCTCCATGCCGGGGAAACGTGGATATTTTACTGCTGCGGTTATTTCACTTGGAACTAAGACTACTAATAAACCAGCACTACTGATAAGCTAAACTGCAAATAATGATAAGAGGCAAAACAGAATTAAGGTGAGTCAGTTCTGTGGCATCGTTATAATTTTGATAGGACCCTAAAGACAAAAATGTCATTTGGAAGCTACAGAAATGTTAAACTTGAGAAGAAAATGCTCACTGCAAAACTTTGCCAGAATAAGTAAAATTTTAAAGAATTTCTAAAAAGTCATTCATGTGTATAAGTTTGTCAGGCTTTGCTGTTTAATATATCCACACCATTATTAAAAGTTTTAAATCTGTTTACTCAACCAGTTCAAGTCAGTTTTCTAAAACTGACTATACAATAAATTTACACTCCTGAATTTATATGATCCTAAAGAAGAAAAATATTAGATCTTGCAGTTTTGCAACTAACATATTTTACTAAAGCACAGCTGAATATTTTCAACTGAATTGTGCATTTTTTAGAAGTCTACTTGGTGAAGTAGAGGTTTCACCAAATTTATTTGATATATAGAACTGGAAGAGCATAGATATAGCTTATGGATTTGTTTTGTTCCCTTTGCATATGAAAAGTGTTATTTTTATGTCACTTTTCTGTTGGAAAACAATAAAATAAAACCCCTATGATCATACGAGAATAAAACAGAAGCACAACATGGCCAAAGATCACTTCAGTAATCTTTTTTTAAATGCATCCAGGGGGTGGTATAAGAAACTGGCCGCTATTACCTTCCTTTCTAAGAATTTTTGTTGTCTTGTAAGTTCAGAACCCAGTGATGTCCACCGTGTACCAGAATGCTAGTACCTCCATTTCTGATCTTCAAACAAAACCAAGCTGCTCATCATTCTAATCCATGCCTTACTGTCCAGAGTTCCTCCAGCATTATTTGCTTCATTTCTGTCCTATTTGCAAACTTTTCCCCCTACTTCACAATTTCCCTCTAACTCATCCATCCACCAGGGGCTCTGGAAGCCAGGAACAAGGCAAGGGATGCAGGAGGCCCTGCTGGGTGTGCAGTGGGCCTGGCAGGGCAGTGGCTGGTGGTGAATCTCACATGATGGGCTTGGGGGTGGCCTCTGCAACAGACCTGGGAACTCATCCGCATCAGATGGCCACTTACTTCAGTCCCTATTTTCAGTGACTTTCCACCACCAGCGTTGGGCCAATTCCCAGGCCCTCAGCGGAAGGCGAGATTTTACAGACAGCTCCGAACCTCATGCAGGGAGTCTGCTGGGCTTAAAAGTGAGGATTCCCTAGAGAGCACACCGGAATCTCCACCCTGTCACCTTTTCTGCCTGACTTGCTAAGTGATCAACAGATAACCTACCGCAAGGATATTCTGAACTTTGCTTTCTTCGTAACCTGAAGAATAGCTTCATCACGCCATTCATCCCCAATGGAAGGAGAAAGCCTTCCCCTGTTTTGTTGATCCTGTGTGACAGAGAGTCTCCAATCCCATGCCTCTTGTCAACAGAGATGCTGGGTAGAGCACTTGTGCACATTGCTTACAACGGCAGGCGCATGGCCCCGAGGCTGCCATCTGCTAGGAAGGAAGTACTCTCTCCTAGGATGCTGCAGAGACTGACAGCGAAAGTAAACAAAACCCTGAGTCACCCGCACGAGTACCACGAGGCCATGGATGCCCGATTACATTTCTGAAAAATATGGGTGGCTTATGACTCTTTATGTTTGCTTAGGTCTTCTTTATTCTTTTGCATGTGGGGTTATATTACAGTCACATTAGCAGAAAGGCAGCACCTTTGGGAAAAACATTTCTCTTCATATAAAAACTCAATTACATGTTTTCATTAGGGGAAAAAAAAAAGAGGGAGGGCGCCTTTAAAAAAGGACACTGGTAAAAGAATTCACTCCGCAGAATACCTTGCAACAACTGATGACTTACTTATGGGTTCTTAGGCAAATTCTAAATTGGTTAGTTTTCAAATAAACTCATCATTAAATAGGTTAATGACTCATTTCTTAGGAACCTGTTAATGGACTTATTCATAATGAGGAGTATATGATATACTACTTAGAGAGTAAATGCATCTTAAAGACACCTCAAGCAGCAATCGAAACACCAAATGACCCCTTAGGCAATCAGTGGCCTAGGGTGAACCAATCTACAAAGAGCAAGAACTTACATTTTCCCAAATAGAGGCCTTTTGATCTGAATTATCCCCAACATTTTATTTCTTCTCCTTTTTATTTCACAAGCACATGAGAGTGTTTAGCAAAACTTCACTCTTCTGCCTCATCAGTAACACGGCTCACATAGTCACGAGCAGCTCTAGTTCCCTGATTAAAACATACTCCTGATTTAGGAACACCTCTGCATTCTCTATTTCTGCCCACTAGCATACCTTGTCTATGCATGAAAGAATTTACTGAAATGTTCCAAAGTAAAAAGATGGATACCACTTCCCCAAATACTAAACTGTTCTAGAGGGAACAGGCCATATCCTGGGAGAAAGTTATTCATCGGTACACAAAGACCTACAGAGACAGAGAATTCCCTATTTTCTTGATAATATTTACAAACATCCCTACCAACTAATTAAATCAGTGACCTTGGAAAAGACTCCCGACCTCCCTTGGGCTCTGTTTTCACAACCTTAAAAATAAGTTACATTATACCAATGGTTCCCCTACCCTTTTCCCTCAAAACGACCTTGTATTTTTCCCTGGTTGTCACTACACTGTGTGGAAAGAGTTTTAATGTATTTGGTGGTGGTAGTGATGGGGAGGTATCTTATCAAGTATAATATATATAGTTTGCTTTTCTGAAACAAAAACAGGAGAAGGAATGTAAGTTTTCCACCTTGCAGACCACTAGAAGTCCTGGAAGCGAGACTAAAAAAAAAAAAACAACAAAAAAACACACCCTGAACAGATGACCAACCAACCAACTTGATTTGACCCTAAAATCCCTGACAATATGAGAACCCTGAAAGTAGTATCAAATCCTAAACTCTTCAGAGGGGACTTTCCTTCAATGTCCGGTCTTTCTGCTTAACTGTCTCCATTTTACTCCAATGAATAATGCACACGGAGAAATTATCACCCAAGTGAAATAAAAAGCAAAATGTTATAGGAAAATGCTGGTGAAACAGCATCTTTGTATGAAGCCCAACACTATTCCCTTTGGCTTGAGAATCTTGGGTAAATCACTAGCCCTCTTGAAGCTGAAGGTTCCTTATTTTAAAAATTGGGACTCCAAGTGGCCCTGTCTATGTCATAAGGTTTTTGGATGTTATGTGATACTATACATATGAAAATGTCTTAACACTATGACGTAAAGAAAAACACCTTTTTGAATTTTAGGCAAATACTCTGATGCAAAGGGGAGAGGGGCTTGCACTTATCTTTCAATATTGACCAGAATAAAAAAAATATATTGATCAGAATAATGGTTACATTTTTGTCGTCTCCAATTTCAATAGCGTCCTTTCAAAATCATTCATTGCCCACCAAGTTTTGGTGTTGTTAGTTATACTTAGAATTTGGAGGCAAAAGATAGACTGATTTAAGTAACTACTTTTAAATTTGCATAGAAAAAGCACTATGTCACATTCACAAATACAGGCCAAGTTTAAAGATGCATTTGCTTGCTCGTTTTATAAAGTTTCTGGACATGTAGAAGTGACTTTCTGCAAATTTAATATTTTTCTAGCTCTAAAGAAATCAGAATCCCTAAACTGACTATGTTATCGGGAGCCTAAAAGTTTTAACCAGATTCTATTTCAGCAAAATTCAATGAATTCAGTTCCAATACCATGCAGAGAAGTATATTGTATTCCTTATGCCCACCAAACAATATGCAACATAAACTCTAACTCTCTCTAGTCAAACTTTCTTCTGTGCCTTTTATTTCAGTGCGTAGCTAATGTAAGTCTCTGTAGCTATCTAGAAAGAAATCGAATAATCAGTAGCAATGATCAATCTCAGCATTTCCTCCACCTTGAGTGATAACTTCACCAGTTCACAAAAAACCTACCACTCAACTGTCTATAATAATCTACCGTGAATGATTCAAAATAACCACTGCAGTCCCTAAGAACACATTAAAACCAACCAAGTTAACACAGAAAGAATGTTCCCATTTAAATTTGGATAACTCTGTTTTCACAAAACCTGCCACTGATAAATAGCATGAACTGATTATTACGGAGGTTCGGAAATTTTTTTCCATTTGTCTACTAAAACGGCAACATGAAAATGCCTTGCCTGACTTGTATAGAGATACACATTCTGCCTGTCTGCAGAGAAGTCCCCATTAGTGGCCCCAGTGAAGGGCTGCCTTTGGGGCAGGGCATAGCGCTTTGCTTCCCTCCGAGTGTTTCCCCCACTCTACTTGGCAGTGCAGATAAAAGAGTAAAGTTACATTTTCCCTTAAGTTTCTAAGGTGAAATGGGAACACTTGATTCTGTGCTACCCAAAAAAAACAAAACAAAGAAACCTCTCCACTTGCCAAATCTGATACCAAAAGTTAACTAGCTCTTGGAACTATGCTTCTACAGAAAATGCATTAGTGGGAATTTCAACAGAAAACCCATTATACCTGAGCTGTTAGAAAAACTTCTGCAAGTTATCCTCTTCAGAAAGACGTTCATTTAAATACTAATAGTTCTAAAGGATATAACACCTTAACTATCTAATAAAATTCCTTTTTTGGGGGGTGGGGGGGTGGGTCTGTGGAACTACAGAAGAACCATACACTACAAGTTTTTCCTAATGTTTGACAACCAAACAAATTAAAACAGTGCAGGGGTGACCATTCTAATTAAATCAACCCCAAAGAGTAAAACTCCAGGGTTGAACAATGGATGATTCAACTAATGAAAGTTTAAGAGTTGTGTTTGCCTTTCACTGCAGCCAGCATGAAGAACCCAAACTGTCAATTTAAATAAATGTATATTCTAATTATACATTTTCATCTTGACACCATTTGACGATATCTCTTAATATGTAAACAAATAAAAAAAAGGTAATCAAAAGTATGGTCTTAGTATAGTTTCAGGATTAGGGCACTATTTTCCTTAATTGTTATTTTATTATGTAATTTAAGACACTCTTTCCTTACAATTGATAATTATCTATGAGAAAAAAAAACAAACAAAAGTTAAAAAAAAAGAGGGGAAAAAACAGTGGTTCCTGGAGACTGAGGTGGAACTAGCAATCAAACAGAAAAGGCAAACATTTCTTAAATAGGTATTGATTGCCTCCATTCAGACAACTATGAGTTTTTGTCTTTTTCTAAGAAAACACCCATTTACAAAAGCATCTTTCCTGTATATTCTCACAGTTTCAAGGTAACAAGTGTCAATAGCGTCATTAGATGTGTTAGCACATTTCTTTAGAAGAGCTTAACCACTGTTAATGTTTACTATCTCCTGGCCCTCCCAGTGGCCCTGTGACACTGAAGGGAGAGGCTTATAATGATCCCATTTTACAGATGGAGAAAGTGAGAAAGAGGGATTAAATGGCTTCCCTCTGGTCACACAAAGACTAATTAAGATTAGCAACTGGAAACCTGGTTTCCTGATTTCTGGTTTAGTGTTCCACATACTATGTATGCTTCCTTCTACGAAGTACTATTTTTGTAAAGGTTTCTCTTTCAATAAAGGAAATAGAACAAGTCATGTGACTTTCATTCACGAAAGCCTCTGTGTTTTCATTAGCATCTTCGTTAGACAACTACGAATAGGGTAGAAGCAGGGCACATTATTATCCCATTATGACAAAGCTATCCAGCTAAAGCAGAAAAACATGCACAACAGAAAAAATAAGGGGTATTGTTTGTCAAGCAATCACACTGGCGTTCTGAAAGTGTTCAAGTTCTTTGCTTTAAGATTTCGGCAGGCAATACTTTTAAACATACATCCTGACTGCACTGTTCCTGTGGAAACATTCCTCTTATTCCATGATTCTTTTACCATAGGCTATGAATAAACAGACCCTTTTACTCAAACATAATTTAAATACAGATGCTTCCAGTGGCAATTCTTACCTAACCTGCCTTGTACACATAGGAAAAACAATTTTAGAATAAAAATCCCACTAAAAACGAACATTAAAATACCTTATTTTTGGTATGTACCAATCTATAATCAAAATACAAAAATATGTAAGAGATAATTTTTAGAAGTAGTTTTAAAGCATAGTAAATTCAGTAACATACTTCCAACTTCCCCAACAACTACAGGCTAACAGATTGGTAGGATTTTTCTACATACACACACATAAAACACACGGTAAATAACCTCCCCTACTTACAAATGAGATGCAAACTTTAGACTTAAATTTTTATTTTCTCTGGACTAATATGTCTACATTATGTACATCTATCTCAAGTGTACTAACTTTTAATTGGCTTGAGCATTGAAACCTCACCCCCACTCCCAATTATATTGTAAACAACTAGCAAAGATTGCTGGAACCTTAGTCTTGGTCACCACTTATGCAAATACCAAACACTACTCAGGGCCCCCAAATGATTCTGCTTCAGTATAACCAGTGCGGTTTTCCCATGCAGAACTCAAGAAGCTCGATGTGGAAACAAACATATGCCACTTCTGAGAGCCAGAGCAGTGCACGCAATAACCCAGGAAGTTGTTTTTCTAGCTCATCTTCAAAGAAATGCTTTGCACGTCTTCCTTCTAGAAATTATTCTCTCCAAGGATTAAATTATTAATCTCCTGTGAGCTTTTTATTTATGAGCACCTCAAACAAATGTCTACGGGAATACATGAGTTAAATACAAGCGGATGCTCATTCTGAGTTTCTAAATGTTCGCCTGGCTTCACAGACCACAGTTTAACCTGCACATTAATTAAGATGACACCCTCCTCTTTCCTATTCTACTGTTCTCTGTGTTCAAATGAGTTTACTAGAAACCCATTTTGGCATGTGATCCTTTTTAAAAAAAAAAAAAATGTGGTTTTGGCACAATGGATCAATTGCAATTATCAATTTTGTTTAAAAAGAACTCTTTTCCTTCTTAAAATGGTGTTTACCACACAGACTTTGGAAAAACAGCGACCAAAACGATCTCTCATCTTTGTTCAGCCACCATGAAACATACAAACTGCTGTTTTGATTTCAGAATCCTGAATCCTATAGGTTGAAAGGAATTTTATACTGGTGGGAAATCTTAAAACAAAACAAGCTAAACAGGGTCTCTAGCTAAACTTATCTCTTGCCGTTTAAAATTTTCCCTAGTCTGAAAAGGGCATTATATCATACACGAATCACGTTTCTCAATGTATCTACTTTATCAAAAAGGCCTCGACTCCTTTTAGGCCTGCAGTCGCAAGCACACTCCAGCTCACTCCTCCTGTTACTACAAGAACCCACTCCTGGGGCCCTCCTGAATCCAGTCCAGGTTTTTACCGCCTACTCCACCAAAAACAGTAAAAGGTGTTATGTTCTCAGACTGTTTTTCTGATTAGAATCAGATTTCAGCAAAATGTACTTTCATGTTCACTGTGGCATATACCCATTTGGGCATACCAATAAAATGTGTGCGTGTACACCCCCCACCACCACCACTTGATTCCAGTTATACGGTGTGTTTATATGGTTTATGTCTTGAAAGGCAGCTAATCCTTAACTCCATGACACACTAGCAATTTTTCCGAAGTACCTGTAGTGCCTATTACAACTCCAAGGAAAATGACCTTCAGCTGAGAGTCACCATTTAAGGGAAACACTCTGACAACTTCCAATTGATTTAATTAGATACTGAAGCACCACATTCCTTACAATTCTGTGTCTCTTTTCATCTTTCATTCTATGGTTTTAATAAAAACGTAAATAGCTTTTTCTCTGTTCTATTACAATAACAGGGCACTTACCCTACAGCTATAATTTTAAATCCCATGGATATTATCAAATACATGCTGCATTTAGACAGCATTAAACTGATCTGTTTAAGAAAAAAAAGAAAAAGAAAATGGCATATGGATTCCCAAGCCACCTTGTTCATCACCTGGTTGTAACCCCTGCAGACTGTTGACCTTAGAACAGCATCCACCACTATGTGTTCTGTGGTTCCCACAGTGCCTCTATGTTACTAGCAACCCTGCAAAGAATCAGCTACACAATTAAAGAAGAAACCCTTGACCATCCCTCACCCCTTTATTTCTCTCTCCCCCACATCATGCAAAGTTTGAAACAGTCAGAATGCACCGCCAGCTGCAAAGCAAGCAGTCTCTCTTTCCTCATGGATATTTGATGAGAATGTGAAGAACAATACGGGGTACCAGCCTATCCGATTGTTCTTGAAAAGCCCCATGATGTTGTCTTCACTTGTTTTCTCTAAAGCACTGATTCTAAATCCTGGCTGCATATTATCACCTGGGCAACTGAAAAATGCTCCTGCCTCCACTCTGCCCACTGGATGTTTTACTTGAGTGTCTGGCATGAGGCCCCATAGGTTATTTTTCATACCTCCTCGGGTGGGTCTAACCTGGGAGAGGGTTCTCAAAGGACAGCAGCAGCAGCACAACCTGGAGACTTTCTTAGAAACGCAAATTCTGGGCCACACCCCACACCTACTGCATCAGAATCCCTGGGACTTTACACAGCCCAGCCATGCTGGTTTCAGCAGCCTCTCCAGGTGACTCCCAGGTATGCTCAGGTTTGAGAACCACTGCTTTTAAGTTGTGTTTAAGCAGCATTACTATTTCAGCCCCTTAGGAGAAAAGGAATATCTCTAATGGAAAAGCCCCTATAGTTTATGTGCAAACTGTAAATGGTTAACTGTTCCCTTTAGCGGCCACAAAAATGGATGCTCATTTCCTAAATGACTTTCGAGCCTGTTTTTATAAACTTTGAGGCTCAGCAAGAATCAGCTGGGGCCCTGCTCCAGGAAAACAAAGAGAAAAATGAAGGTTACAAGCCTGGGAGAAGTCAGAACTTCAGGGCCCTTCCTAGCAGAACTTTCCCACTCTCAGATCAAGAAGATGGGTTTCAGGTGGGGACCTGGAGAGCATGTCCAGTGTTAATAGGTGGGAAGAGGACTGTGGGAAAGAAGAAATGTTTGGGGCCAAAAAACAAACAAACAAACAACAACAAATAGTAGTTCCCTGAATCGGAAGCTTCACATTCAACTCAAAGATGCTTTGACTGTTCTTGTCAAAGTCTTTGAGGAAAGAGGAGGACACAGGAGCCTAAAGTAAAACAAAACAAGAAGCCGAGGCCAATATTTGGGCATTTAGGTCAAGGTACCAAAAGAGGGAAGAAGAGTGAACCCACCAATGCTCACCCACTTTTCCCACCCTTCCTCCCACCAGCCACAAGGTGAAGGGCCTCACCTTTCACAATGGTGGCCTCCTTCAGGCGATGGGACAAGAAGTCAATGCTGGCATAGGTGTTGGAGGGCAGCGCTCCAGGGCCTGGACCTCCACACACCCCAGCGGTGCTGTTGGCCCCCACAGTACTGATGAGACCCCCAAGGCTACGGGTCCGGCCCCAGGCACTCTTGTCGCCTGGCTGCGGATGCGGATGCAGGTGTGGGTGCTGCTGTGGAGATGGCAGTAGCCCCGGCTCATCCCTGACATCGATGGCAATGTAGTTGAGACCATTCTGGAAGCCAGCTGAGGTCTCCCTGCGCATGGGAGAGCCACTGCCCCCGGGGCAGCCAACCAGGCCCCCAGGCTGACTTGGTGTCCATGGCCGCGCCTGCTGGGGGAGGGGTGGCTGCGGCTGGCGAGGGGACGCAGGGGGCTCGTCACCCGCACCGAGGACGACGCTGCCACTCCCTTCACTGCTTTTCCTGAGAGAGACATTTTCCACGGAGGCCGAGTTGTGGCGCTTCGGGTTGTGAGCAAAGGACGGCGACACGGGAGTCACAGTGGTGGTTGAGGAGAAGGTCTCCGAGCTGTGGCGGCGGCGGCCCCCCTGTGGGTCTGCACGGATGACCTTGGCCCCCCGGTGGGGGTCTGGGGGCTGGCCAGCCTGCAGGAAGGCCTCGACCCCCGACACGTGATCCATGAGACTCAGCCTCTTCATGCCGGACGTGGGGCTGGTCACGCGGGCACCATCTGGCTTTGGGGGGGCCACGATGGGTTGCGGCGGGGTGGCAGCCACGCCGAAGGCCATCTCGGTGTAGTCACCATTGTCCCCTGTCTCCGAGGGCGAAGAGGAGGCAGCACTGGGGCCCTGGGATGTGGGTGCAGGAGGCAGGCGGTACAGCTCCCCTGGAGGGGGTGGCGGAGGTGGCTGCAGCTGCGAACTGGAGGAGGGGGCGGCAGGGCGCGGGGGCAGTGGCGGGTACCCGGAGGAGGCCTCAGGGGACAGGAGACCATCCAAGGAGCCCACTGGGTCCCCGCTCTGGGTCTCAGCCTTGGGTGACTTGGGGGAATTGAAGTCCAGGTTCATGTAGTCAGAGAGCGGGGAGCGCTGCCGGCTGTCACTGCTCGTGCCCGGGGTGCCAGAGCCCAGGGACGAGGCTGGGCTGCTGGCAGACAGCAGCGAGGACGACGAGGCCGCCGAAGCCAGCATCATCGGAGGGGCCGGGGGCGACAAGCGCGCTCCAGCCTCGCCAAAGTCAATATTGATGTACTCGCCCGGGCTCTTGGGCTCGGGCGGTAGGGGGCACTCGTGCATGCTGGGCAGGGTCTGAAGCCCCTCCAGGGACAGGCGCGTGGGCCTCACTGCCCGGCAGCGCTGGTTCAGGAAGCCCTCGGGGCGGCCACTGCCACTGCCACTCTGCCTCCCTGCAGAAGGCACTACGGAGTGAGGAGGCTGAGCGTGGCTGCCCCCACCGACCCCAGCCACCACGCTGCTGGCCGGTTGCGTGGTCCCCACGCTGGCCTGAGGCTCCAGCCTCTCCTCTTCCAGAATGCGCCCCACGGGGGAGCTCATGAGCACGTACTGGTCGTTGTCCCCATTGCAGGTGTAGGGAGCCTTGTAGGAGCGGGGTAAGGAGCTGTAGCAGTAGCCAGGGACGCTCCTGAGCATCTCTCCAGCGCCGTGCAAGGCTGCGGTGAAGAAGTCGGGTGGGGTTCCCGCGGTGCCCGCGTCGCTGGGGGACATGTTGAGGTAGTCCCCGTTGGGAAGCTGCTTGCTGTCGGTGCTCTCCGTAGGCAGCTTGGAGCCACACCACATGCGCATGTAGCCACTGTCCTCAGGAGAGCTTTCCGCCGGGGAGCTAGCCTTGTAGCTGGCCCTGTTCACCGGAAAGGCCCTGCCGGCCACATTGGTGGGTGCCGGCGCGGCAGGGCCGGTGGGGGGCAGAGCTGCAGCAGCAACCCGTGGGTGCAGGATCTGCTTCGGGGCAGACACGCTGGTGGGGCTCATGGGCATGTAGTCGTCACTCTTGCAGCTGCCACTGCCACCACCCATGAGGGCCGCTCCAGGGGTCATGGGCATGTAACCATCATCCGTGCCCAGGTTGCTGCTGGAGCTCCTATGGGACCCAATCTCAATGTCACCATAGTCCTCCGGATAAGGGTGATAGGCCACTCTGGGAGAAGAGGTGGGGCAGGATGGGCAGAGGCGGCCAGAGCTGCCAGAAAAGGTGGCCCTCATCAGGGTGTATTCATCCAGGGACGCAGAGGAGGGCTGGGGCACCGCCCGCTGCCGGGCAGGTGTGGTCAGGGAGTAAGTCCTCTTCCTCAACCCTCTGTCCAAGTCCTGGGCTCCATCCCCTGAGACTCGACGGTAGGGGCGGCCACAGTGGCTCAGAGGCCTGTCCATGGTCATGTACCCGTATAGCTCGCTCCCACTCCCATCCTTGGCAGGGGGTGTCTCGGCGATGGACTCAGGCGTGTTGCTCCTGTGGCTGCAGAAGGCTCTCAAGTCCCCAGGGCTGGAGCCGTACTCATCCAGGGACATGAAGCCGGGATCGCTGGGGGAGCCAGAGGCTGAAGCGCTGCCGCTGGAGGGCCGCTGGCCCGCGTGGTGGTGCAGGGGATGCTGCAGGTGCGGGTGCGGGCCTGGAGGCAGCGGGTAGGAGCCCGAACCATGCCCGCTGCTGGACGACAGGCTGCCTGGGCTGGTGGCTGCTGGGGGCGAGTGCGCCACGGGCATAGACATGGAGCGGCTGTGTTGCAGGGCGCCCCCTGCCGGCGCCAGCGTCACCTTGCTCGCGCGGTTGCCGCAGCCGGCGCTCAGGGTGTGTGAGCGGCTCAGAGGTGTACGCACCGGCCCCGGGCTCAAGGGGCTCCCGGCCACCGACACCGGCCTGCCGCCCGCCGCCCCGGTCCCGGCCGCCGCGCCGCCGTCGCCCTCGCTGGCCGTGCGCACCCGGCATGAGTTGCACTTGGTGGCCGGCGGGGTGGCAGCCAGGCTGTCGGTGCGCGTGCGGCGCACCAGGCCCGTCTGGCTGGGAGGCAGGTTAACCAGGTGGTGGTGGCGGCGCGCGCCGGGGACGCTGATGGGGTGAGTGGCAGAGGAGCCAGACGACTGGCTCTTGCTGCGCGGCCGGAACTCAAAGAGCTCCTTGAGCGCCTTCATGGCCTCCAGGATGGTCTCATGGATGTTCTGGGCCACCACGGAGTCGTCAGCCTGCATCCACAGTTCGCCGGGGCCGGTGACAGCCGAGCGGCCCACCTCGATGAAGAAGAAGCTGTCGGAGTGGCCGCAGCGGCGGATGTTCATGAGCTGCAGCGTCACCGACGGCTGCTCGCAGTTCAGCTTCACGAAGCCGATGGTGCGCGCAGACAGGCACAGGCGGTACACGCCTGTCAGGTTCTTGCTCTGGCCCAGGCCCTTGGGCTTCAGGTTCACCTGCCACACCTCGCGGTAGGCGGCCGTGGCGGGCGCCACCAGCCCGTAGCTGTCATCGGAGCCGGCAGAGCCGCCCAGGGTGCCGGGCAAGGAGGCGCTGCAGGACCCGGCGTGGGTCGCGGTGGGGGCCGAGTCGCCGGCACCCGCGCGGCCCTCACTGACCAGGTCGGTGAGCGCGCGGTACCAGCCCTCCTGCTCCTGCTCGTTCTCGGCGGCCACGGCGAAGTACTCGTCCTTGGTGTAGAGGGCGATCAGGTACTTGTGCTTGGCGTCCGCGCGCTTGTTGATGTTCAGGCAGCAGTCCAGCGAGATGACCCGCTTCGGGGCGCCCGCCTTGCTCCGCCACTTCTTCTCGCTCTCATAGTACTCGAGCCGCGGAGGCTGTGGCGCCGGACCCCCGCCCGCTGTCGCCTCGTCGCTGCTCGCGCCGGGCCCGCGCAGCACGAAAAAGCGCTTGTGACCGTGCTTCTGCTTGCGCAGGTAGCCGCACTTGCGCACGCTGTGGTTGTTGTTGTTGTTGTTGTTGTTGAGGTTGGGGCCATCGCCGCCCGCCGGCGCCGGGGGCCCGTGCAGCGGCGGGCTCGCCATCCCGGGCACTTCAGGCCGCGATGCCCAGCCCAGTGTCAAGGGGCTCGGGGGGAGCAGAGGGGGCGCAGGCGGGGGCTGCTCCCTCACCCCTGCTCGCCCGCTCGAGCCCAGGTCCCTTGGGCCCAGGAGGTGGGGAAGGTTCGGGGAGGCCGGCGGGGGCCGACACCGAGCGGTGGCGCAGCACCCTCCGCGATCCGGAGCCCCAGAGGATGCCCAGCGCCGGCGGTGGCCGCCGCCTGGCCCGGCTGCCCGTGGCCGCTGCCTCCCGGGCTCTCGGGCGGCGCCTGGGGACTCGCTGGCTGGGCGGAGAGTCGGGGTCCCCTAGTCGAGGGGCCGAGCCTAAGGCTCGCGCGGCCGCACTAGTCCCGCCGCCGCACCGCGCTCGGGGTGCCGGGGTGCTCCTGGGCACTCCGGGTCCGCGCTGCTGCCGGGGCTGCTGCTGCTGCTGCTGCTGCTGCCAACGGCGACCAGGGCTCTTCGCGGTCCCCGCCGCACTGTGAGTAACACATCGCGCACCGAGTGACTGAACTAAGAAGAGCAAAACAACATGTGACTCGGCGTTACGCAGGCACACACTGCGCGGCCGCCCCGCCCCGCCGCCTGCATTGGCGCCGCGCCTCCCGACGGATGGCACGCGCGACCAATGGGCGTGAGGCGCGGGGGGGTGGACCGCGCGCCCCCGCCCCGCCCCCCTTTCTCCCCGGGCTGCGTTTCCCGCCGTCCCCGCCCTCTCCCGCGGAGGCTGGGGCCGGGGCGGGGTGGGGGCCGGCCCAAACCTCATTAATCAGAGGCTCCTTGTGGATGCAGGCGGAGGAGATGCCACCCAGGGCGGGAAAAGGGGCGCGCAGAAGGGGCGGGGGCCAGCCGCGGTGCGGAGGGTCCTTCCCTCCCGCTTTTACTCAATTAATTGGGCTCGGAACGTCCGCCTGGGAGGGGCTCGGAGGAGGAGACACTGCAGGGGACGGGGGCCGGTGACGATCCAGGCCCGATACCGCCCTCGGCTCTGGGCGCAGGGAATTGGGGGACACCCCACTTTGGCCTCTCATGGCCCCGCCACCGCCACACTCGCGGCGGGCAAGAAAGGGTAATGAACTTGGCTGCCCTCTCGTAATCCCCTCCTACCAACACACACTTCGGCGAGCGGATCCTGCGCCCAGACTCAGGGTGGGCGCGCGCCCGCCCGCCGCAGCGGGTTTGCGCCTGGGTGGTTCCTTGGTGCCCCGCCGGCGGCTTGTTTACGATCATCACATTAGTCACCGGTGAGCTCTGGATCGATATCAGCTTCGTGCCCCTTCCTGGAAGGAGAGCCGGGGTGCGGGAGGGGCCGTGGCGCCCCCAACTCCCGGCCACACCAGTCGCGGGTGGCTCCCAGGGCCCCACCCGCCAGGGGTGCCCTTCCCCCGCACTCGGGTCGAGGGCTTTTTTCCGGGCGTCATCAGCACCATTCACTTGTCTTGAGAAGTTGAAATTCTCGGTTAGGGATGTAATAGAAAGAGGAGGACGTAAAAAAAAAAATAAAAAAAAAATGCTGTTTCCATAGTGCCGGGAAGAGGGTGAGCTCCAGCGAGAAAACAGCTTCGGGATCCTGTGCCCATGGCGGGGTATCCCCCCGCCCGGGGTACCCCTGTCCCCCCTCCGACCCTGGACTGCCTGCACAGAGGCGCTGGGAATGGGCGGCTCCAGACCTGTACGTCCTTACCAGGCAGCAACTGCTGTGTTGAAGATGCCCTTGAATAAGTGCTTTTATTTTTATATCTGCGCCGCTTTTGACTTTCAAAGTGGATTACAAATAAGAACCCATACAATGGCTTCTCGAAAATGACAGAAGTGAGGGCTACCGGTGAGGGTGGGAGTCCCTGGGTTGAGATCCTATCAGGCTCAGGGGCTTGCAGAAACTAAGAAAGCTAACAAAACCAACCCCTGTCTACTTAAAAAAAAAAAAAAAATGTGTCTTCATGAAATAATTTGAAACAATAATGTGGCTATTTTTTTTATTAAGCCCTGCCTTTGAATGTCCTCTGTAGTCTATAGAAGCCTTTATTTTTTTAAGATGTAATGAAATCTTAAATCTAAGGAAAATAAGTAAAGATTGTAATTTTTGAAAACATATTATAATATAACATATTGTAATATAACATATGTGTAAGAATGTGGCAAAGATTCTGCTAGCTAACATGTGTAAAGAGAACCCTACTTACACGAAGATCATAGCATTTATAGCATGCATACACTTATGAGAAGCATACATTTAGGAAGAATAAGTGAGGCAAACAATAGAATTTGCTCAAAGAAGTATATTTGAAGTTGCACCTCCATTTGAAACCATGCTTTAAAAAATACGGCAAGAATGCCATTTGTAAGTGTGTGTGTGTATGTATGCATTTGTGTATGTATGTATATATAGGTGTGCATGTAGGCATGTAGGCATGTGTGTATGTATATGTGTGTCTGTATGGGTATGTATATGTATACCTATACATGTATAATTGTGTGTATGCTGGGGGACCCACCTTTATGGACATTGTACTCTGGCCTTTTTATTCTTTTAGACCCTGTTGCTCTTTCTATGTTAACAAATGTTGCCTAGCAATATGTCTACTCAGATGAAAGGATTCTTATCTTAGGGCTTGAAGAAAATGTGGTTCCGTTTTATTGGCTTTGTGATGATTTACATCCCACTATAAGGGATGTTAACAGGCCTGCCTGTATGTTCACTGATGCTAACTAGCAGACAATGATCATGGGGCAACCTCTTTTCAGCATCATGCAATAATGCTTTCTTCTGAAAAGTACCTTTGCAATTGTCTCATATTTTCTTTTTGATTCAGACTTTAATACAAAATTAGATTTTCACATATTTATTGAATATTTACTTGCTGTGCCCATCAGGTGTTCACAGTGTCCTGTTTTTTTCCCTTAGGACGATTCTAGTGTCAAATGCCAGTATTCAGGTTAAGGTGTCAGGGGCTCTAAGTTGGCTGTTTGCACTTTCCCCATGTGCTGTCTCAGTCACCAGTTAGGGGCAGAAGAGGGAAGGGGGAGGAATTATCACCGGTATCAGTGGTGTTCTCATACAAGAAGATCACAAACCTACAGCAAAACTGCAAACTACTTGTCTTCCCGACATCTTAGAACCTCTAAATACAAATTCTATTCTTATTAAGAAGTCAGTTCATGAAACTCTGTAATTGGAAGTATCCCAGTCTTCCTCCTCCACGAAGGAACTCGTTGTCTTTCTCCCTTTCTATTGCCAGATAAGCTATTTATTTCCTTAAAGCTTGTTCGACACCTTGTGATTTTCCAACTGTTCTCCCATACTCTTTCAGCAAAAGTCAGCTAACAACATCTGCCAACCTGCTCTCCATGCAGGCTGGGTACTGCTTGTGTGGCCTGTTGCCAGCAAGCAGCCTGGATGACATTTTTTTCTCATGGTCCAGGATCTTTCATTGGAAGTCCTCTTTCCTTTCATGGATAACAAAATGGCCATATCTCTTAGCAAGGAGCGTTTTTGTTGTGTGTGTGTGTGTGTGTGTGTGTATGTCTGTGTCTGTGTGTCTCTCTGTGTGTGTGTTTTGTTTGTGTGGGTGTGTTTTGTTTCTGGGTTTTTTTTTCCATAAAATTGTATGCAATGACCCTTTTTATTTAAAAACAAAAAAAAGCCTTTCCTGGGATAATTTAATTGCCTTTCAGAAAATAGTCCATTCATTAAAATATAGATGTTAAAATGTATAAAAATCTATACTACTTATAATAGTAAGCATCATTTGTACTTTCTCTGTTTCATATAGAAAGGGCATGTTAGGAAGAGAAAATAGATAACATTCAGTGCTTAGGGGATTTTTTTTCTTTTTAATTCATAACACTGTAACTGCTTGACAGTATTTTCTATCTAGATTAACTCTACCTGAAAACTTCCTAGGGAGATCGTTCAGTGGAATACTATATGACCAGTTAAAATAGCTTTAAATTAAAATGTACTTTAGGAGGTATAGATTTTAACTTCAGAGGTTCATGTCACAGGATATATTTGTCTTTTAAAAGAATGGCAACATTTCATCACATTTTGCTTTATAAATAAAGTGCTTTAGTAACTCATTTAGTAAGTTTCCCTTTCTCTGATGAATGAGCCATGCAAAGACAGAGTTTTCCTCATCTAGGATTCATAAAGGGACTTTCTACATTATAGTGGCTAGGTGTTTTTTTTTTCCTTCACAAATATATTTGCTAATATGTTTCAACTGAAATTTCACAAGAGTTTTGTAACATGCTAATTCTGAGCAGCAATGCTTTATATGAAAGAATGTAAACTGGCAGATCACTTGTTATCTAATGTATGGCATTCCAAATGTCTAAAGCAGCGGTTCTCAACCTGTGGGTCGCAACCCCTTTGGGGGTCAAACAACCCTTCCACAGGGGTCGCCTAAGACCATCGGAAAACACATATACAATTACATATTTTTGTGATTAATCACTATGCTTTAATTATATTCAATTTGTAACAATGAAAATACATCCTGTATATTAGATATTTACATTATGATTCATCATAACAGTAGCAAAATTACAATTATGAAGTAGCAACGAAAATAATTTTATGGTTGGGGGTCACCACAACATGAGGAACTGTATTAAAGGGTCGCGGCATTAGGAAGGTTGAGAACCACTGGCCTAAAAGATCAGGATTTGTTAATAGATCATATCAGTTCCTTGGAAATTGTAAAGACTTTCCACTTTAGTATTTATTTTGATCATTAAAAATACTGATATAGTCCAGCTGATATGGCTCAGTGGCTGAAGGTCGACCCAGGAATCAAGAGGTCAATAATTTGATTCCTGGTCAGTGCACATTCCCGGGTTGTAGGCTCAATCTCCAGTAGGGGGCGTGCAGGAGGCAGTGGATGAATGGTGTTTCTATCTCTTCCACTTCCTTCCTCTCTAAAAATCAATAAAAATATATTTAAAAAAAAATACTGATATATTTCCAATAGTCTTTTTCTTAAATATTCATTTAGAGAGGAAGGATTTTCCATAATAAAGGCATATTTCATGTGCATACAAACAGAGCAAACTACTATAGATAACCCACTTTCACCGATAAAAATTAATTCTGTTTTGAAGAATACTCATTCAGTAGGCACAAGAACAGCTAACCGAATATTAAAAACATTTTTTGTTTTAAATATAATTATGTTGAAGAAATTTAAACATATAAACAACCAATTACAAAGTGACTACAGTTAGTAACTTAAAATTCTTAGTAATTCACCACTGGATTTTGCTATGTTTGAATGTTTGAAATAAAAATTTTACATTATTTACTGTATGACATTACTGAATCATAAAAAAAGCAAAAGGTTTCCTCTTAGAACACTCCTCTTCCTGGGAATGCTGGCCCTGTAACCTAATCACTCACATTTTGCATGACTAAATTGATGCCTGGTGTGGTGATGGCTGTTCGTGTTCTAGCTACTGAGTTAAAAACGTTTGTTTGTTGTTGCTGTTTTCTATCAGAACAGAACAAAATTGCCTGCTTCCCAATCTGTAGCTCATGAGCAGGTGACAGAAGAAAAAGTCTCTAAAATGACACAGCTATTTTCTAGGAGAGGGAGGGGGGATGAGCAGTGAGGATGGCTGGTAGTGTCCTTGAACCGAGAGCAAATGTTAGGGAGGGGAAAGACCAGCCCCCTGGTCATTGATCCCACTGTTTGTTCTAGGAGTAAGCTTTCACCTGTTTTTCCAAAACTGCTCAGGAGGTGAACAGGACACGAGCTACCTTTTCCGCCAGATGCTCTACTGTTTTTGTGGAACGGAGTTTTAATCAGAAATCTTCCACTTTTCTGCCGTTCACGTGCTGTTTCCAGGCTTGCCTTTGAGTCTGTTTTCTGGAGTTGTTTTGAAATCCAACCCAAAGATAACAGAGGAAATGTGACCCGCTCTTGTGAATGCTGCCACCAACTGGCAGTGTTTCTTCCCAAGGCAGAACCCGGCTCTCCTGCCAGTTGTCACAGCCAGAGTGGGGGCTGCTTTTTTGAAACCTGGTTACAACCTAACATACATTTTGGGGGGGGCGGGGTACAAATCTTTAAATAAGTTGATAGAAACAATTTGAAATAAAACAAAGAAATATTGACAATGAGTGACTAAGAACGATATCAGATGACAAATAAGGAATGGATACATTAGTAAGTTTACCAACTTATTTTTGTGGTTGAGTACGTGTTAAGCTAATGTGTTCACATTTTCTAATACGTTTTATAGCTCAATTTGCATATTTTCTGTGCCAGTTTGTAAGATTTTAGAAAACTATCTAGCCAACAAAATAAAAACAAACAAGAACCTACACTCATGATTGTTTTAGAATGTTTGCTATAGTAATCCTAAGAGTTACAATCCAGATTTGCTTGTCTTGTAGGTAAACATTTAATTATATCTCTCCCCTAAATTGGCCTATCAGCCTCGTTTTTCATTTTTTTAAGAGGAAGCCAAGTCCTATTGAAAAGCAAAATTTGAAAAAAGTATGGATGGGAAATAAAATATATTTGAAAACTATAAATAATGGAAACATTTTAAAACTTTAAATGACAAATAGCAGTAATTATGTCAAATGTAGCTATCTTTTTTATTAAAATAATTTGGACTTATGTACTCAGGACTTATTTATCAACTCTAAATGTATAAATTACATCTTCTATCTTAATTGCTTTAGTCTGTCTTTAGACAATGCAAATGATAGAGATATTCAAGTTAGTGATGGTATTTAGAGCTAATTTATCCAAATAGAGTGGGGGGATCAGAAGACAATTTATTTGCTATCAAACATGTTCTTCAGGTACCTTTTTTTGTGGGTGGAAAAAAAGCTTGTATATAAAATAGCAATAATAAAAATAATAATAACTAGTGAGAGTCGTTTACCAGTGTATTTATGTAAGTTAAGCCATTTGATTCTTACCAGTCTATGGGATAAATAAAAAATATATTATCTTCCCCATAATGCCAGTATTATAAATATATGATAAATCTATGATTCTAACACAACTGAGCATGGAGCCTAGGTCTTTAAATTCCTCTACTGGGTAATCTTTTCTAACCTGTCCTGTGAGTGCACATACATGTTTAAGAAGCATGATTAGCTATTTACATATGCATTATGTTTTTTTGCCTTGTTTAGAACAATTACAACACAAATGATATTAACTAAAGTGACTTGAAGAAATATGGATTAGTGAGGTTCACAAGAAAATAGATAAAGCAACAACTTGTGAAATTAAAGCAGATGCCACCTTTTGCCATTTCCCGAGGACTGTTAAATGTTAAACAGAGATTTCAGTTTAGATAAACACATTCTAAGAATTACTACTGGAAGTGTAAGCATCAGCCTGTATTTCGAGTTTGCTACTTCTTAAATAAGATGTCAGCTTATTGTCTTGCTAAATGAGAGAAAAAATAAGAAATACATTAAATTTTTCTTAAAATTACGTTTTATATTGCAGGGATGTCTTTTTAGATAGTAAAGAATAAGAATTAAAAAGTCATGTTATCCATCCTGAAAAGCAGCACACAGAAAATAAAATATATGAATATTTTGAGACATGAGATTCTTCTGTTTTTATTTTGGTAAATGTGTACCTGGTTTTAAAACTTGTACAAACTAAAAATGTATCCCAATTTCAAAGTTGCACCCATATCCTTCACAGTATAAAATAAAGGGAAATTAATATGCAGATTGTCATTGATCCTCATTACTTTTCAGTTATAGAATAATTAAAAAGTAGGATTATCGTTTATTATGCAGGTGAATTTATATCTTTCTCAAGTCAAAATATTAAAAAAAATCAGCAAACATTGAATTACTAAACATGTGTTAAGTATTTGTTAATTATCAAGCATATTTTAGGAATTATCTAAAACAGGTCTTTGCCCCTTGCATTTTCTATCTAAATAATAAGGCACTATTTTTCTTAAATTATTTATGTTGGAGTAACAACTACATTTTAATGATATTGAAGTCCTTGTCGTTCATTTTATAAATAAGACACATCTATTTAAAAGCTACTAAGGGTGTTTAAACTCAGAGAGTGCTTTCAAAGTTATCAGCTGAATATTTTGCAGGGAATGAAATTGTAAGTAAAGTCTCTAAATTTCGTTTCATGGAAATTAGTTTTAATGAGTCAAACATCAATAATTTTATTTAATCTATTTTTAGGTTAATTTTTAAAAAACTAATGCTTTTATACTACTGATTTCTTTTTCTTGTACCTTTGTTAAATATTGTTACATAATTTGGAAACAAAAACTGTTATATGTTATTAAAACCATTATCTGGCATTTTTCTTCATTTCCTTAATGCTTTATTTTAATTCCTAATGTTGCTATATTAGCCTCTTCGTACTAATACTGCATGGTAGATAAAATGATTTTTATCTTGACCCCAGGAAGTTTCACAAAATATCATATGTCACATCATATTCAGAAAAATTCTAGGAAAAGGTGACATGAAAATATACTAAGAAAAGAAGAACTGGACTTCATTTTGACTAACTAGAACTAAATTTTAATTAAAATTTTGTTTGCACTTAAAAGAGAGGGAATAAAGTAAAAGATAAAGTGGGACAACTTTAAAATTCATGTTATTTTAAAGGTTATTTTATTTGATTGATGTTAGATATTGAGCAGTTAATATCCTCATTGGTTTGCAAGCGACCGGATCCTGCAGCTTCCTGTGGTGTCTCCCACAGCCACCTTGCTGTTAGGCATCCTCAGTGTGCCCCACAGACGCATCACCGTGGCTGCCCCATTATTCAGTGTTCAGTTAAAGAGTAACACCTCCATTTGTAACGATACTGAAGTCCCTGCCACTCACTTCCAAATGCTCCTTAAATATAATGAAACTATTTGCTATTGGTGTCTCACTGTTAATTTCCCATTGGTTCTTTTTTCAAAAGTTCTTAAACAAGTTCACTTTTCTCTCTTCTACATGGTGTTTGCATCCTAACTAATTTCGTAGGAGGGGAAAACCCTTTTTAGTCTCCCTGAGTTTGTTTTCTGGATAGTATCCCCAATCATGATTGGATTACAGTTTCAAACATAATAATGCGTAATTGCAACATTTTAATGGTTATAACCAAGCGCCCATTTTATAAATAAGACATATCCATTTAAAAGCTATTAAGGGTGCTTAAACTCAGGGCGTGCTTTCAAGGTTATCAGCTGAGTACTTGGCAGGGAATGAAATTGTAAATAAAGTTTCTAAATTTCGTTTCATGGAAATTAGTTTTAATTAGTCAAACATCAGTAATTCTATTTAGTCTATTTTTAGGTTAATTTTTTTAAAGCTAGTGTTTTATACTATTGATTCTGCCTAGGTCTAGAGTACAAGGAATTATCTTCTTAGTATGGAATAACAGTGAGGTTCCCAATTACGTAGTCTGGTAAATTCATATTTACCCCATGGAATATTGGATTCTTTTAAATGTGTCAATATGTTTCAAGCATCTACTTTGTGTTAGCACTGTGTGTATGGTCCTGTGGACACCAAAATGCAAGCCTACAACAGCCCTTCCGCCTGTTTCAGCTGGTAGGGAAGTCTTCCATTTCCCCAACCTTTTGCTGGGCAAGTGAAATTTGCATGTCCCTGGCCTCCCTTTAATCTATTCAAGCCACCTCTAGGGATTGCTTTTGCAGCCAATCACCTTAGCCCATAAAATAATGGCTCCCTCTAGGACAAGCAGCTGGCTTGCTTATTTCCTGCTACAAAAAAGGTGGATGCCTCAAGCCCAGTGTGTCAGCTGTGAAAATGCGCCTGCAGGGGTAGTGTCCATTGGGGTAGTGTCCATTGGGCCTCTCCGTGTCACCGTCATCGTGCTTGGGGAGAGGGGAGCAAGAGGAACAGAAGCGAGTTTCTGGCCAGAAATCTCAGATCTGAGAAGCTCATGTCCTCCGCCAGCATGCCTGTCATAGCATCAGGCTGACCCATCAGTTTGTAAAAAAATGTAAAATGAAATCTCAGACCCCACAGTACCCTGAGGAAGTTCGCAGTTTAATGGGAGAGAAAGAACCTATAGGCAGATAGCCAATTCAAAGGGCTAATTGTGCGAAGTTCAGAAGTAGGTCCAACTGCATAGGGGAGATTTGTGTATTATAAATTTTATTTCATTGGGGAGAAGTTAGATCATGGGTTTGGCATACTGGAAAATAAGTCTGAAGACACAGTAAAGTTGGGTCCCTGGTCTTCTACTAAAATGTCAGATGAATCAAAGTTTTAAATATTAAAACAAGAAACCATAAAATTTAGGAGAAAATGAAAGAACTATTGAAAGATGTGACTTTTTGAAAAAGAATTCTGTGAGGAAAGATACAGTAAAAACAAAGTCAAAGTATAGATAGTAAACTGGGAAGAAATTGCAGCTAGTGTCACAGATGAAGTGCTAATTATGTATGTGTGTATATATGTATGTATGTGTGTATACATGTATATAAGTATGTATTTAAAAGGTTTGCTGTGAAATGGACATTTGAAAGAACCTGTTGGAAGTGTTTGGGAAATAAAGGAGGAAAAAGCATAATACTCTCTAGGTCCATTGTGTTGTTGAAAATTGTCAGAATAGAATAAGACGATACCATATGATTTTGCTTATGTGTGAAATCTAAAAAACAAAGTAAAAATAACCAAAGAAAACAGAAACTAACCCATAGATACAGAGAACAAATTGATGGTGGTTAGATGGAAGGGAGGCTGGGGGAATGGGTGAAAAAGGTGAAAGGAACTAATAAGTACAAATTGGCAGGTATGAAAATAGTCACAGGATGTAAAGTACAGCTTAGGGAATATAGTCAATAATACTGTAATAACTATGCATGGTGTTAGATGAGTCCTAGACTTATTTGGGGTGAATACTTTGTAAGGTATATAAATGTCTAATCACTATGTTGTACACCTGAAACTAATATATTGAATGTCAATTGCAACTGAAAACTTAAAAAAACAAAATTTAATTAAACATAAAATAAAGAAAGGCAAGGACCAGTGAGGACAGCCCTGTGGGAGCAGGTGGTTGGTTTGAGAGAGCTTCTGCTGTGGGCAGATGTCTGTTGAATGGAAGGTTGTACGTTAAAAAGCTCCTGTAAGAGAATAATAAAGAGGCCAAAACGACATATAAAAGAAGGTGAAGGATCTAAAGACAAAGTTCACAATAATGAAAATAAATGCAAGGAAGTATTAAACAAATGAAAGTTTGCTTACCCTCTCTCATAAGATAAATGCAGATTTAAACCACAGAATGCCACAATTGTTCACCTATCAGATGGGCACAGATCGAGAAGTTTGATAACACAGCTCATTTGCCAGAATGTTGGGAAAGGTTTCCACACGGGATTGCTGGTGGTACAGACCGACATAGCACCTACGCAGGGCTATTGGACTGTATCTATCAAAATGACAAATGCTGACATTCCTTGGCCCACAATTTAACTTCTAGAAATTACGTGTGCATATATGAGATGGTTTCTTTACATTAATATTTATTTAATTATTGTTTAGAATAAAAACTCATGCACATATGTGAAATAATATTATTGAAATATCTTCATTACAGTTTTGTCTAGAATAGCAAAAAAATGGAAGCAAGTTGAATGCCAACAATTGGAACTGGTCAAATTTTAGATAAATGATAGATAGATAGATAGATAGATAGATAGGTAGATAGATGATAAACAGATAGATAGATAAAGAGATATAGGTAGATATGTAGATATAGAAATATAGATGTAAATATGTAGAGATAAAGATATATAGATATAGATCTACACATATCTATTTATCTATCTATCTATCTATCTATCTATGTATATATTCATACCAGAATATTGTACAACTATAACATGAATGAGAAAGCTTTATTTATGCTGACTCATAATATTTGAGGATACAGTGTAAGGTGAGAATATAAATCACAAAACAGTGTGCACAGTAGAGTGATACATTTTTATTTTTTAAAAAAGCGGTGTGCCTGTACATGCATACACACCTTGGAAGCATACTCACAAAGCTGGCAACCCTGTAGACCCGGGAGGGGCAGGGGATGGAGTCAGGGAAGGACTCACATTTCACCAAGTTACTTTTTCGATTTTCTGAATTTTGTAATGCAAGAATCTATGAGATCTATTAAATATTCAAAGATGTGTTTTAATTGTTAAAAGCTCTGTAGACCTTGGTGAGAGTTTGAGTATGAGGAAGAAGGGAAGCATCAGGAATGGCTCCTGAAAGTTGTGCACAGTAACTGTGCACACAGCAGTGCCCTTGATGTGGGAGGGGAGACTGGCCAAGGAGAGAGGGTCCACAGGGGGAACTGAGAGAGTGCTTCTAGACATCGGAAGTTTAACACAAATATCGCAATCCGAGAGGAGATGTCAGATAGACCATTGGAAAGGTTTGGATGGGAGGTATCAGTTTGGGAGTCAGGGGCGTACAGCTGCATTTGAGTTTGCAGGATTAGCAAAAATCTTATTTGAGAGATGAGATAGAGAAGACCACCAGGATTGTGCCCAGACCACGTTAACATTCTAAAGTCAGGGAATCTAATGAGCAAGAATGAATTGACCAACAAAATAAGACCTGAAGCAGGGAGGCATGGAACAGACTGACATACCTCGATGTGGGGTGGAGGAAAGGAGAAGAGATAAACCGAAGAACATATGTACTTACAGGCATAGCCCATGGACAGGAACAATAGGGTAGTGAAGACATGGGTAGGGGCTGGGAGGATGGGAGCAAAGGGGGCAGGGCGCAGGGAGGGGAGATATCTGTAATACTATCAACAATAAAAAGTTTATTTAAAAAATAAAGTCAGGGAGAGGAAGAGGGCCCCAAGGAAAACATTCTGGAAGAAGCCTTCTTTGAAGCAGGAGAAAACTAGCAGGTGAGGAATCCCGGGATGAGCAGAAGGGAGTGAGGTGGAGGGATCAGTGGGCCGTGGACAATGATGCTGAGTGGTCCAGCAGGCGGGTCTGGCCCCTGGAAGCCGTGTTGACCTAGACACGCTCAATTTCCTCCTGTGAGGTGTTCGTGGAGATGGGGAGGCTGGAATGCAGCCCAGCGAAGGCACAAAGGATGTCCAGGTTTCTGGAGATGACACTTAATGAGGGAGGTACTTTCAATTATGAGTTGAAAGTCCTGGGCTGACAGGAAAAGTGGGGACCAAGAAAGGCACTGAATTCTGAGGAAAGGTAGGGTAGGGACTAGCAGCATCCTCAGGGAGCAAAGGGCATTTGGGGCCCCCCAGATGGAACTGGGCTTCAGACAAGACCCAGGTTTATAGTGGAAAGGACCCTTGAAAGAACCTACTGGGGATACAGGGGAAAATTGGGCTTGCTGAAAGGCAAAGACCAGTCAGGATAACCCATGGGAACAAGTGGATGGCTGGAGGGGCTCCTGCTGTGGGCAGAAGTGTGATGCCTGGCAGGTTGCGTTTTAACAGTGTCTGTGAAGATACTAATTAAGCTGTAGCCAGAAAGTGAAGCCTGGCGTTGGTGGGGGCACTCAAGACCCACTTTCTGTGTGTTGCTTGTGTTGGCATTCGTGGTAGGTGCAGCAAAGCTGTCACGGTTGAGTAGAGGGGCTCCAGCCATGGGGTTCTTAGTGTGGGGTAGGGAGGAGTAATATAGGTTCATCCTCAGTAAAACAAACAAACAAACAAACAAACAAACAAACAAACAAAAAACTCTACCATCTGGCAAGTTATGTTACTAAGGGGGGAGGCTGTGCATGTGTGGGCCAGGGGGAAATCTCTGTACATTCCTCTCAATTTTGTTGTGAACCTAAAATTGCTCTTAAAAAAATAAACACTTAAAATGAAAAAAAAAATTACCATGAGGAAGTCCTAGATGTCACTGTGTGTTATAATTTAACGTAGTTATTTTATATAATGTGAGTTTTACTTTAAAAAATCTGCCATGAATAAAGCACATCACCTCTAAGAGAAGGTTCAAGTAACACCATGGTTTCCCTACTGTAATGACTAGACAAACCAAAGCATAACATTTATCCCAAAATATGTTCTTTCAAAAAGAAGGAAGGGAAGGAGACTAGAAAAAAAGGGCAGAGAAAAACTGGCAAGGCCAGGATAAACATGCAAAGCCCTGGCAGCCCCAAATTAAGGAGAAGAGAAAAACCATGTAGTGCCTGTAGTCCCACCAGATTTTTTTAAATGTCTCTGATAAATTAGCAAGCTTTCTTTCCTAAGGTGGTTTTGTGCAAGAAGGTGCTGTGCTGAACACTCACTTTGGATCACCTGGGATGCACTTGAAAAGAAGGCGTTATGATCATGTGTTAAAAACGTCTGAGTGAAAGCTATAATTTGATTGCCGAAAGAGGCTTTTAAACCTCAACTACATGATTATGTCACAACAAACATACATTCATTTCTCTTCCCAATTGATTTGCCACACTATTTTGCAGCACACACATAGTTTCATGTGTGGCTTTGCAACCTACTATATATACAACTTCACTGTCTTAATATACACTTGAAGACACTGGCAATGATTTCAGCCATAATGTAACATACCACATATACTATATTCTGATCATTGCAGAAATAAGTGCTGCCCTGGCCGGTGTGGCTCAGTTAGTGCACCAGAAGGTTGCAGGTTCAATCCCCAGTCAGGACACATACCTAGGTTGCTGGTTTGATCCCCGGTGGGGTGCATATGGAGGCAATGGATTGATGTATCTCTCATACATGGATGTTTCTCTTTCTCTTTCTCGCTCTCCCTTCCTCCCGCTCTAAAAAATAAATAATCTCAAGAACTAATTGCTTATTGTAGAAAATTTTTAGACTATGAAAAAGTGAACAGAAGAATATTAAGCTTAGTAATAATTTAAAAATTAGTTATAAAATTAAAGTTATATAAAGAAAAATTAATTACACTTTTATATCACCCAGAGACAACCATTGTTAGCCCTTGAAGGACTTTTGGGCATAAGATGCATACATATTATTATGCAAAATGGAAACTCTACTGCATATGCAGATATTAGTCTGTTTTTATATTTCTGAATGTCATCAGTTTCTTAAAACATGATTTTGTATGGCTACACACTCATTCCTCCATGCAATTGTACCATGACTCATTTAACCACTCTCATACTTGCCCATGTTTTGTTATTGCTAATTTCTTATTATTAAACATTTTTTAAAACTTAAAAAAAATTAAACTGAATTGACTAAACAGTAGAGGTGGGGGCAAAAGTAGGTTTACAATTATGAGTATGAGAAAGACAGAGTTTATTCTTGTAATATTATTAATTATTGTATTATTTTCCATATGAACAACTGTAAACCTACTTTTGCCCACTGCTGTATTTTGGTAAGTAAATCATCAGACATTTAGTTGTGCAAGTTAAAAACCTACTAGTCATTCTTGCTATGGTTATCACTCCCAATCCCAAACCATCCAAATTATCTCACAAACCTATTCGCTTCTTCCCACTATTCCTACCCCTGTATCAACACCTTGTCTTAATATTTTTGAGTTTCTTATTGGTCAAGTAATATACTAGGAACTTGTTATCTCTTTTATATCTCACTCTCTAAGAGGCAGATGTCATGTATCCTCTTCCAACTTTTCTCTCACATATTTAATGGGATTTTGTTTTGTTTACTTTAAAATTTTTTGCATTATGCAACATAGTTATATTTAACATTTATATCAATTTTAAATAATTTTAAGTCACTATACTCATCTGTACACCTGAAAAATAGAATATCACCAATATTTTGAGGCTCATTGACTGGACTTATCACTATCCTGAATGTTGTTTTACTATTCTTTAATTGTCTTTAAGATTTTATCACATATGTATGTAAATAAAATAATATATTTCTGCATTATGCTTATATTTAAGCATTATCATACTATTTGTATTATTCTGCAACTTGCTTTATTTACTAAACATTATATATTTTATTGAGATACAATTTGTATACCATAAAGAGGTGTAAGTCAGTGGTTTTAGCATACTCACAGAGTTGTTAAATCATCACTACTGTCTAAATCTGGAATATTTTTATTACTCCAAAAAGAAACCTTGTACCCATTAGCAATTCACTCCTGAGTCTGCTCTCCCCAATCCTATTGACCATTAATCCACTGTGTGCCTCTATTCATGTAGCTTCAGTTCATTCATTTAAACTGTAATAAATATATAACAATTTTTCACTTCTGCCAATGGAAATTTAGGTTATTTGTAGTTGTTTTACTTTTAAAATTTTTATTTTAACCTCACTTGTAAAAATATATATTTAACAGTTTTTAACAATTTAAGCACTATTTTAACATACACTTGTACATACATATATGTTCTAATGCACAATGTTTTAGACACAGGAATGGAATAGACTATCTTAATTCTGGCCATCTTTAACTTTAGTGCATATTTAAAAATATTTTTAAAGTGAGTATACAAATTTAAAATTCTACCAGAAGGGTATAATCGACTTTTAAATTTTCCTGTTTATATGTTTGTAAAATAATATCTCATTGTGGTTTTAACTTTTATTCCCTGCAGTTACTAAAGAGAGTGAGCATCTTTTCATGGGTTTATTGGCCATTTGCAGTTCCTCTTCTGTGAAGTGAATATCAAGTTTTTGCTCATTTCATTACTGGGTTGTTGGTCTTTTCTCACTGATTTGTAGGAATTATTTATATATTCTGCATATTGATACTTTATAAAAATGTACTTCCCTGACTTGTCACTGTCTCCTCATTTTCTTCGTGTTGTATTTTGAATGAGAAGCAATTCTAAATTTTAATGGATTCACGTTTATCAAACTCGCCCTTTGGGTTTTGTACTTTTTTTGCTTGTTTGTTTCATTAAAACATATTTTCTACCCCTAAAGTCACAATCATTTACATATTTCTATATTTTCTTTCTTTCTTTTACTTTTTCTCCTTGACTTTAAATAACCTGCATTTTATGTTTGTGTATGGTGTACAATAAGGGCTCGGTTTCATTTTTTTCTTCTTTTTTCTGAAGCGTGTTTTGGATATTTGGCTTTTCTCCGTGGGTCTGAATTACAAGTCTCCATGTTTGTACTAGTAAATATTGTGCTCTCTCTTTTTCCCACTGTTATTGCTTATTGCTATGCCAGTACCACACTATGTAAATTACTGCGGTGTTTATTTTATTGTGTGTATGTGTGTGTGTGCCGGGGGTGGGGGTTGGGGGGTCCAGAGAGGAAGGGAGAGGGAGAGAGAGATAGAAACATCAGCGATGAGAGAGATTCATCGATTGGCTGCCTCCTGCACACCCCACACTGGGATCAAGCCCACAGCCCGGGCATGTGCCCCGACTGGGAATCGAACTGAGTCCTCCTGGTTCATAGGTCAACGCTCAACCACTAAGCCATGCTGGCAGGGCTGTTGGTTTTTTGTTTTGTTTTGTTGTTAACAAATCTCACTGTCTGGTAAAACATTTCCTTCACCTTCTTCTTCAGGAGCATCTTGAATATTTGTAATCCTATTTCTTAAAAGTTTTAGAATCAGCTGAACAAGTTTAATAAACCACCTTGTTAAAATATGTTTGGGGAGATTGGACATCTGTAAAATATAGAGTTCCTCTACCCATTAATATGGCACATTTCCCAATCTAATTAGGGGATTTCAAAATATCCTATATATAATAAAATGCAAATCGACCAAACAGCTGAATGACAGGTTGGTAGGGGGCGGGGCCAGCAGGAGGGCAACACCAGGCCAGCCAAGACGGGTGATCAGGAGGTGGTGGCCAAGGGGCGAGTGGGGCAGCCAGCGCCAACCCCCCATTGGGCCCGCATATCACCTCCCGCAGAGGGAGACCAGACTGCGGCTTAGGCCCGCTCCCCTCGAGGAGACTCCCCCGAGGGCTCCTGGTCTGCAAGAGGGTACAGGCTGAGCTGAGGGACCGCCCAAGTGCATGAATTTTCATGCACCAGGCCTCTAGTATTTTAATAAAGTTTTATCATTTTCCCTACAGAGCTCTTAAACATATTTTGTTAGATTTATTCCTAGCACCTTTTATATTTTGTTGCTATTGTAAATAGCACCTGTATAAAAGTTATATTTACTCTTTGTTGCTTGGTTATAGAAATCAACTGATTTTTAATTTATCTTATACCTGGCAATTTTGTTAAACCTCATTATTAATAAGAGTGATTTGAAGATGTTTGAAGGGAATGTCTTTATAGATAATATACAAACAGTGGAATTTTAGTGTCTTCCTCTCAAACTCTTATTTTATTATTTTCTTCATCTCACTAAACTGTCTATAGCCACTAGTTCATGGTGTAAGAACAACCTTGTCTTAATGATTTTTGAAAGGGAATGTTTTAAATTCTACCATTTGTACAATGTTTGTTCTAAGATTTTAGTTGATTCAAATTTTCTGCTGATGGTTTTAAGCTGAAGGGATGTGAACATTTATCAAATATTTTCAGCACCCACTGAGATGGCCTTAGGATTTTCTAGTTTAATTTAGTAGTATGGCAAACTACATTGATTGATTTTTAAATGTTAAATCAAATTTGCATTTCTAGAGTAAATCTAACCTAGTCATTTTTTAGCTTTGGGTTCCCATAAAAACAGACCTTAAGATAAGTTCGGTGTGTCCATTCAGTCTCACATCTGATTTTGTGTGTGAAGCATCATCGTTTGTTTGTTTGTCGTTTGCTCACTGTCAACCTTTGTGCCTAACTGTTTAAGTTACCTTTTCTCTCTTTGAAGGGCGGATACATTTTTGTGTTTATCTTCTCATTGAGCGGGGTCTTGGAGTTTTTAGCTGCATGAGAAGGTCCAGTTAGATTCTTCACTTCCAAGATATCTAAGAATTTTCTTCTGCTTCTTTGGTGATTTTAAGCCCAAAGCACAAAGTTTCAGGAAGTTGGCAAACCGTTATTCATTGTGCCGGTTCACCACTGTCCTCCTGCTCCATTTGGTTTTGCCCCCTGGGGATTTTTCTTATGTTCTCCCAACATCATGTGAACTTAAAAAGATTTGGACTTTTATTTCATTTTATAACTTACAGGTATTTTATAACAGACATTTTTCAGGATATCAAATTTATAAGTTTTCTGGAAACGGAAAACTAGAGTATTTAAAATATCTAAATTCAATCTAGAAACCTTTATTTTTACACTTAAAAATGTATAACTATTTTTATACATGTGCTTTTACTAACATGTGATGTGAATACTATATGACACCAACAGATAGCAATATTAAGTAAAATATATTTGAACAAAGTTACTTACAATTCTAAAGATATTGAGTCTAATAGGATGACTAATTTTCTCAGTGAGTTATATGTGAATTGAAACTTTTTTACAATATACATTATATTTTGTAAAATTCCTGCAAAGGGCAGGGCAGAAATCTTCCTTCCCTTACTCACAGATTTAAGTAACATGTACCTGGAATGAGCTGACAAAGACCTAGTTTTGAGCACACCTTTTACCATCACTTCTGGTTGATCGGGACTACCACATAAAGCCACACACTGCTTCAGGCTCAATGTACACTATGAAGTATGGTGGTCCCTGGCTTTGTGCAGAGTGGTGGCCTGGTCTTGTAGCAGATGACATACTTGAGCATTTAGTTATGCACCTATGAAATGAGAATCACGATGGTAGGGTTGATGCAATGAACAAACAGGATAGCGTGCATGAAATTACTCTATAAATGTTATTATTACCTCTGTGTGCATCTTTGAGAGAACTTACAAAGTTGGTACAAATTCTGTTGGATTTCAGCCCGACCTGTGTGGCTCAGCAGATGAGCATTGACCTATGAACCAGGAGGTCATGGTTCAATTTCCCGTCAGGGCATCTGCCCAGGTTGTGGGCTCAATCCCTGGTTGGGGATGTGCAGGAGGTAGCCGATCAATGATTCTCTCTCATCATTGATGTTTCTATCTCTCTCTTCCTCTCTGAAATCAATAAAAATATATATTTTTAAAAATTCCGTTGGATATTAGCCACTCATTCAACTTCATAAAGAATTTAACATTACATAATAAAGTCATAAAAACCGTCTGATTCAAGCCAAGGGCACCAGCAAAAAAAGTTCGCTCTTCCTATTTTCCTACTGTTCCACTCTCTTTTCATCTCACAGCGAGTTAGGCAGTGTTATTTTTTCCACTCTCTCTTTCTTTTTGGGGTACCTATAACATTTCTTTAGCTCAGCACATCATGAAGTTAAAGATAGGATCACAAGAACAGAAACTACCCTTCATCTTGCTTTAAATTTTCCCACCTGCCAAAGAAGAATGTCTAGCCCTTTGCTGTGTTTGGCAGGCAAGTCCAGGATCTTTGGAACATGTTCTAAAAGCGGGGAGATGGAGGCTCTCATGGGCACATCCTCCCAGCCCCTGGGATCCCTAACCCAGGGGCCTTCTAATGTCTGAGCCAGGACAGAAGGACTCGCCTGCAGTGTGGGTGGGATGGCACAGGTAAAGAGGAGATAGTAGGAAATGGAGGGGGGAGGAGAAAGACAGTTGACAACTCAGTTTTAAGTATTTTACATTCAATGTATCAATCCTTTAAGGTGTTTTGAGTAAAGGTGATGAGGACATGAAAAAAGGATCAAGGATGAGGGCCAGTCCAGGACGACTGAATGGAAGGACATACATTGCTTTCAGGACACCTGCCCCCACTCCCACTTCATGAGGCAGCTGACTCTGCTTTGAGGGAATGGCTCTGGACCTTGTGGTCTGCAGTCAATAAAACTCCCATTTTTGGCTTAGGCCATGTTTGAAATGTATGGCCTGCCATCTGAAGAAGGAAAAGCCCTACCTGACACACCTCTCAGGAGATGGTCGTGCCGCATGCAAAGCCATTGGTCAGGTGTCAGTGCCAGTGGTGCTGAGCCAGACTCTCCTGCAGGAGGGCAGCTGGCACATGGTTTTTAAAGCCACGTTTAGTTTTCATAGTCTCTGACTGTCTATGCAGTAAAACAGATTAATTGCTCTTTTAGGGCAATGAAAGTGCTTAATGGGGTAAGGCACATTGTACCATAAGTGCCTGATAGGTTTTAGTTATGGGTGGATACAACGTGTCTGGACAAGGACCAGATAACTCCATCCATGGAGCCCAGCACCGTCCCCTGGTGCCATTGAGACGTTGCTCTTCCCGACTGGAATCCCTCCCTTCTTTCCCGCCTCACTCAGGAGGACTGTTTTGACAGCTCTGTTCTACATGCACTTTCCTCTAAACTTTATCAGCCAATTTAGCATTAAATGACACACCTTTTATTGTGGATGCTTGGTTCACCTGTGTTTTAGCATGCTGGTTAGGAGTCAGCTCTCCGGGCAGCCTGCCTGCGTTTAAATCCCAGCACTGCCACAGTCGGCTGTGTGACCCAGGCAAGTTACTAGCACCCTGAGCCTCAGTTTGCTCATTTCTAAAATGCAGATAAAGGTCATTCTTACTTCGTCGGTAGAAGCAAATAAATTATATTTTTGACATATGGGGATCACATAAGCTAATTTTTGAAGAGTGCTAAAACAGTGTCTGACATACAGAGGCATATAAGTGTAAGCAATAGCTATGCTTTCAGGGTAACCTCAGGGGAAATCTCAGGGACTTCAGATTCAGATAAACTTGACTTAGAATCCTGGTTGCAACCCATCTCTTGATGGTTGTGTCAAAACCATGTGGTCCACAGAGCGTAGAATATTTACTATCTGGACATTTCTCAGCAGTTTGAACCTGGATAGAATCCATGTGGGACTCCTAGTGACATGCTGGAAGGTGCTAGCACACAGACATGAAGAGTCCCCCTCCTCCTCCTCCCCCCCCCGCCCCAGTGTGCCATCACTGTGCCGAGGGCCAGCTCGGACTCCCCATCTTCATGGCCAGCAGACACACCAGAAGCTAACACGTGGCCAATGGGTGGTGAAGATGTCAAACTCTTGGTAAGGTGTATGCAATAGCAGTCTCTCTTGCTGGTTAGTATTAAGTAGATGTGCATTGAATGGAACATGTGAAAGTTAAAATCTTTGAATCCAATTTCCAGTGTCCTTTACTGACCTCGGAGGGTTATACAGAAGCCCCTGTGGGTGGACATGTCTGGTGCCCTCAAGGTGACAATATGTCGCTAAATGCACTGCAGGGCCTCAGCTGCATAGCACTTGATGGTTCTCAGTGGGATTTCCAGAGACCTCAGGGGCCACCACAGGCAGGCATGGGCCAGCACCTGCCCCACCCTCATTGGCATCCATAGTGGCCTCAGGCTCCTCATTATAAGAGTCAGGTGTCCTGAGATGGCCCTGACCAACTGTCCTCCAAAGTGTGTGTGTGTGGCGGGGGGGAGGGGGGGGACGGGGGGGGAGCTCTTCCTGTGCTGGCAGCTCCTCATTACCTGATGTGTTAATGAGCCCAAGTGCATCAGCTCATTTCTGGTGGAGTATCTTAAATCATGGATCTTAAGTTTCTACGGATTTAAAGATGTTTTCCTGAATTTAAAGATGGCATGATTGTTTTAAAAATTGAGATCCTTTATGTGAGGAGGCAGGCATAGAGCATGGCCCTTGATAAACACCTAGTAAATGGTAGCTATAATATTTCATATAGTCATTCAACAAACTGTGTACAGGTGCAGTTTTAGGACCAGAAGATGCCACAGAGAGCAAAGAGGGGCATGACACCTGACTGGGCAAAGTTTTCAGTCTCGTCGGGAGTATAGAGAAGTTGATGTGTAAATACACATCAGTGCGGGCTTTTCTATTTTTAGGAGGAGGGGTAGGGTAGCAGAGGAGAAGCCTCTCAGCAGGATTCAATGTTCTTCCCAGGGGAAGTGCTACCTATGCTGAGATCGAAGGACAAGTATGCGGGAGCCTGGAATTGACAGGAGCTGAGAAGTAGGGAATTGCATTTTAGGCAGAAAGACCAACTTGTGCAAAGCCTAGACCCAAGAGAGAGTATAGTATATGTGGGGAGACAGAAAAGAGATTGATCTGATGGGGGCAGCCTTGGGGAAGGGTGTGGGATTGAGAGAATCTAGATTCTTGTTGCAAGATCAATCACTGCCCTTGATCAAGTCAGAATCATTTGTTTCTCAATTTTCAATTTTTTCATCCATAAAGTGTGTGTGTGTGTGTGTGTGTGTGTGTGTGTGTGTGTGTGTGTGTGTGTTTTCCTTTCTGGGTATATTAATTAGACTAGGCTATGCTCTGGTAACTGCTAAATCATAATGACTGAACCCAACAAGGTTTATAGTTCATAGTATGTGTCCTTGCAGATTGGTGTGGGCTCAGCTCTGTAAAATTTGTGGGTTAGGCTGGTGAAGGTTCTGCCCCTTGAAACTTGTAGCCTCCTGTTTCCCAGCCAACAGAAAGGAGAGTGGTGGGCTCAGCACCTGCTTCACACACTACCTCCTCTCACTGCCTGTGGCCTAGGACTTGTCCCACAGCCCCATTCCTCTCGGCTTGTTGGAAGGGCAGTCTTCCAGGTGCTGGAAGGAAAGGAGCCAGATACCCATGAGCACAGTAGTCTCTACCACTGGTGTCCCTAAGGTGCTGCAGATTCCACAGATGCTGGGAAGTTCATCACTGGCACTTGACATCGGAAGTGCAGGTTTGTTTGGCTCACTGAGCGTCTGTTAAACTCATCCTACATGCAGGAACCCTGGCCCCTGAGGACCCAAAGGGAAATGAGGACAGGGCTCCTTCTCTCAAAGACACAACATTGAGTGAGGAAAATGGGAGATATACCAGGGATTGGTCTCAGTACGTTGCCTGTATCATTATTCTTATTTTATAGACAATGAAACTGAGGATCAGAGAGGTACTTACCCTAAAATCAAATGGCCAGTAAGTAGCAGAGGGAAGATTCAGGGCTGGGAGGTTGAGCTCTGAAGGCCATGCTGGGACATCCTCCTGAAGTTTTGTAATGCGCACAGCCGCTGGGGCAGATTTGGACTCAGTAGTCAATGAATATTGCCAATAACATGCTTTTCTACTTTCTCATTATTAGCTAAGCAAACAGTATCATATTGGGCCTACTGTGTGCAATGTACTGTGCTAATGTTGGGGAGGGGAAGGACAATGAAGCATGCCACATGAATTCGGCCCCAGGTATCTTTTAATAAAATTGGATAGGAAACAGATGAAATAGTAATAACTACATTGATTAAACTTTTATTATAAACCAGGAACCCAGATTAGCATCCTGTGTTTGTGCTTCCCCCTCTCTTCCCAGTAGAGCAACTCTGGGCAGAGAAGATCAGGAGGGGAGGAGACGGGACAGAAATGATCAGTGACTGGCCAACCTGAGGCCAGCTGTACCTCTAAAATTCTTGAAGGAGCTGAATTTGCAGAGTGCCCCGATTTTGGGGGAATGACCAATAGATTCTTGAGCAGGCGGAGTGACAATCAGAATCCTCAGAAGACCTGGAACTTAGCCCACTTCTCAGAACCTTCATCCACAGATGGTGGTTGTCTTCCCGTCAGCCCCTGGTTAGAGACGCTCTAGGGAAGCCTTTCCTGTATCCCGAGTCTGATTGCAAATGTGGCCTTGAACCACCTCAATATATCACTGAATGTGCCCTGGCACCAAGCACGAGGCTCAGTGTGGTGCCTGCCAGTGTGACGGGCTAAGAGGGTTCCTGGAAGTACCTGGCTGCAAATTTATTTGAAAAATTGGCCTAGATGGAAATGTTTTTAAGCTATTGTTCTTTGTCTGTAAATCTTTGGAACAGCTGTTATATATTTTGCCTCAGACCATATGGTGGAATGGGAAAAAGTTATTGTGAGATCCCGGTAAAGCCCCAAAGGAGTATCGGCCAAGAGGGAAGGAGGGGCATCAACCAGCAAAAGGCTGGGCTGAGTATTGAAAAGAGAGGATACCGACTCCTTTGCATTGGAACCACATTTAACTAATGAAAAGGAAGGGTTTCCATCCGCGTTGAACACTTGGCAGTCCCTTGGGGCCCTCCCGGTCTCAGCCTGAATGTCACTGCTCCTTCTCGGGACTCCAGGAGCACTCCTCTGCTGAGTGCTGGGTCACTCTTGTTTGCTGCCATCACTCCTTCCACCGTAGGTCCTGGCATCCATATCTACTGATATCCATTCTCCCATTCTTCTCCGTTTCATAGTAATTTTGAGGAAGCATAAAACCACTTGGCTGCACGTGCTAAGGACTCTCCAATCTTGTTTGGAGCCCAATGTATTTGAGTCATTGAGTTCCAGATGATGGGATATGATGGGTGACACTTTTAGGACAGGTCTTTCTAGGGAATGGACATGAGCTCCCTCGTTTTATACCTTCTGGAACCACTTTGGACTCGGAGGTAAAAGATTTGCCTTGAGAATGGAAGAAATGCCCTGCCAGTTCTGCACCAGCTACATCTGGGTTGATATGGAGCCCATCTAAGGCTCCTGTTTTGAAGACGTTTGTATGAAACCTCCAATTCTCTCAACCTCATCTCGGATTCTGGCCACAGTGATGGCTGGCAGTTCAGTGAAGCTGCATCTTATCTCATGTTGACAGCCCCTCAACTCAAACGCAAGGCACCCCTCTCTTGATCGTCCCTGAGCTTTCCTGGTACTGAAGACGCAAGGCAATGTCTTCTCAGCACTCATGCACACGCTTCCTGGAAGTGCAGGGGACTTGGCATGCCATGCAGAACTCTCAAAACAATGGAGAGGGGAGCAGATGGACACGTGTGTCTCTCTTTCATACCACAACCTAAGAGTGATGGCGAACCTATGACACGCGTGTCAGAGGTGACACGCGAACTCATTTTTTTGGTTGATTTTTCTTTGTTAAATGGCATTTAAATATATAAAATAAATATGAAAAATCTAAGTCTTTGTTTTACTATGGTTGCAAATATCAAAAAATTTCTATATGTGACACGGCACCAGAGTTAAGTTAGGGTTTTTCAAAATGCTGACACGCCGAGCTCAAAAGGTTCGCCATCACTGAGCTAGGAGATGGTACATTACGTGGGCTCATCCAACATGACTTGTGACACAGAGACAGGCACATGCAGAGGGAAGACAACGTGAAGACACACAGGGGAAAACCACATGACGTTAGAGACCAAAATTGGAGTGATGTGTCTACAAGCCAAGAAAACAAGGATTGTTAGAAACAGAAGTGAAGTGAAAGACATGGAACAGAGCATGGTCCTACCAATACCTTGATTTCAGACTCCTGGTCTCCAGAGTTGGAGAATAAATTTCTGTTGCATTAAACTATCAGTTTATGGTCATTTGCTATAGAATCCCTAGGAAACTATTACAATTAGCCTAAACCATTTTTGAAATGTCAGATAATTAAGAAGCAATAAGCCCTAACTGGTTTGGCTCAGTGGATAGAGCATCAGCCTGCGGACTCAAGGGTCCCAGGTTCGATTCCAGTCAAGGGCATGTACCTTGGATATGGGCACATACTCAGTCCCTCTCCCTTCCTCTCTGTAAAAAAATCAATAAAATATTTTTTTTAAAAAAAAAAAAGAAGAAGCAATAAAAGACTATTGGGCTTACCCGACTGGTGTTGCTCAGTGGTTGAGTAGCAACTTATGAACCAGGAAGTCATGGTTCAATTCCTGGTCATGCCCAGGTTGAGGGCTTAATCCCCAGTAGGGGGCATGTAGGAGGTAGCTGATCAGTGATTCTCTCTCATTGATGTTTCTATCTCTCTCTTCCTTTCCCTTCCTCTCTGAAATCAATAAAAATATATTTAAAAAAATAAAAAAGACTACTGGGCTTATTTTAAAAGAACTAAAGTGCCAGCTTGACAAATTCCCACTGACAAAAAGGTGCAATTTGAATTTCAATAAGGGTAGAAATGGCAAAGATTGACATATATAATATAGGCTTAAATCCTTGTGATTATAATATTTTTAAAAACCAAATTGGTCACTTTTTTGAGGAGAGTATGTAATGAGTCCATTATCTGGAAACCTCAGTGAATAAGTGGAACGAATCAAGCCCTTATTTTGTTTATCCTACAGCAACTATATACTCCTAACTAAATATTAGACGAGGGTAAAGGTCTCATAGATTTATGCTAGCTAATAAATGAAAACAAAATGGTAAAATTAAAAAATAACTATTTTCCAATCTCCACTGAATCTATGGATTGAAGCACTGAGTACTAGTAGCTGCTACCATTGAAAGGGAGTGAAAACCAGACATGAAGTTTCTCCTGATGATGGAGCACAATGCCACCACTAGCCTTGCCAAAGGAATCAGACCCGAATCAGATCACACCTCTGAATTCAGCTGCTTACAGTGACACAGAATCATTGCTGTATGCAACTGGCAATCAGCAAGTTCTGGAAACACAACAGGATAATTGACCTAGATTATTCAACAAATGAACTGTAAGGAAAAGAAATAGCCCACATTCTTAAGAAAAGGAATGGGATTGGGGGATGCATACATTTAAGATCATATCAAGTTTAAGTACAGCAATAAAAAATGCAAAGAAATGATTAGTATAAAAGTGCCAAGAGCTGTGACTTTGGAGGGGGCAAGAGCTTGTGACTGGGGTAAGGACTCATGTGGGGCTTCTGAGAAGACTGACAGAGTTCAATTTGTTGACCTAGTAGCTGTTACAAACACACTGGCTTTGTAACAATTCATTAACCTCCACATTTGCAATGTACTACGGTATCTGTGTTTTATGAGCTTGTCCCAAAGAATGCTCCTATTTTCTTATTGTTTTCAAGCTGGTAGCAACTCATTGCCCTTTCTTTAAGAGTCTTCATCGTCTTTTTGATTATTTGGTCAAGTTTACTTCTATGTTGAATGTGTCTTTATCGAGACAGATGCACACTTTCCTGTGTGGGTTGGGAAAATGGTCCGACTATTGGTAGTAGTGAAAATTGGTCATGAACTCGCACATGGAAAATTACTGGCCAGAGTACATCAGGATGATAGCAGTGCATGGGTTCCTGTGCTGACTTGTCTATTTATGCATTCATCAAGCACTTGTTGCCAAGGAGTGGGAAAGAGACTATTCAGGACCTCTATGTAAGCAGAGGGGAATTCCTAGGGGATGCCAAGTAGAGGTAGGGAATTGAAACACAGCAGTAATAAACCTGGCATTTACAGGGGCCTTTCAGGGGAGAAGATAGTAAACAGTACCCCAAGGCCTCTGAAATGAATGAGAAAAGGAGGTGTACATGTCAGGACTCCTTCGTGTGTAACTGACACAACTTAAGCTGAAAATCATTGTAGTGGAATATTCAATTGAACCTCCCTAGTGCCTCAGAGATTCAGGACAATGGAGCAGGATTGCCTGCATCCGTGGGAAAAACCATAGGTGTTGCAGAAAGTTCTTTCTGAGATCCTTCACCAATTACTCACCACTGGCCAATGTAAAAGAAGAGGAGAGTTCAAGGAGACTAATTATCGAGCTGGCTTTCCTCAAAGGTCTAGTTTGGATTTCCTGTCACTTGCATTCCCAAGTCAACTAATGCATGCTCATGAGAATCTTTGAGCAACAAGGACATGCTTTCAAGAGGAGTCTTCCTGACATGTAAAATCTCACCAGTCCTGCATTGGGACAAGAAGTGTGCAGTCAGGACAGGAGCTCTGGGTGGGGAAGGGGGGGCGCTGAGAGGCACCCCTGGAAATGGTAGGCACATTTGAACAAAGAGACTGCTGACTGTTACCTGGAGAAGCAGACAGGCAGGAAAGCTGTGGCCGCCCACAGTGACAGGACCGAAGGGCAGAGAGAGCTGCAGTGGGAGAAACATGCTCTTTCCAAACTGGGTGGGGTGGCGTGGGGGGGAGGGCAAGGCTGCCAAGATTTCCCGTTGACCAGATGGATACCAGGAAAGGTCACTGAGCTGGAACCCAGCTCAAGGACTTCTCCCCAAAGGGCTGCAGGGAAAGCCAAGTGCCAGGGAACAGCCCTCAGCTGAGGGTGGGGCTCCTGAATCCAGAATATAGAAATACCCGGCGTGTCGACATTTGCAAACAGCAGGAATAAACAGCTAGATTATGAAATATGTTTAAGGAACACTCTCCGGTCCCTCTGGAGAAGCCAGAGCAGTGAGCGGAGAGCGGAACACCAGGCGTGGAGGGCAGATGCCAGCCCTCTCTTCATCGCCGGCTCCAGGGTTTCAGGGAATCCCTGAGCTTTCAGGCAGGGATGTCTGAACAGGAAGAGAGGGGAAGGTTTTGTGTCGATCAGAGTGGGATTTTTACTGTCTGAGAATGGGAACGTTCCAATTACCAAGGGTGACCAGAAAAGTTATGGGACTGGTTTAAGGTATATTTAGGAGGCAGAGGGGGGGACATGTAGAAAGTGTTTGAAGTTAGTGGTGCCTACTGGTTGCACTAGCTTAACTAGAAAAGACTTATTGGCCTACAGCACCAAGTTCAGCAGCTGAATGGACTGCACATTTGGATCTGGAGTTTAAATGGTGTACTATAATATCTCTCTCTCTCTCTCTCTCTCTCTCTCTCTCTCTCTCTCTCTCTCTCTCTCTTTCCTTCACCTTCTCAACTTATTTATGTTTCCTTTTTCTTACTGGCCCTATTACCTTCATGTGGTAGGAAAGATGGCTGTTGGCAACCTCTCCCTTCGACTTCCTGGCTTGTGATCTGAGGGGAGAAAGAATCTCTTTCTCCCAGTGGCCACAGAAGAACTCTGGTCCTGCTTGGGGTTTGTCACTACCCCTTGAACCCATCCCTGCAGAGGGTAAATGAGATACCAGGATTCACCAGACTCAGTCTCATCCCCTTTCTGTGGGTGGGGACAGTTGGTTCCAGACTTAACCACTTAGCCAGAGTCACATGGGATGAGTGAAGGAATGTTCTCCGGTGGAAAGAGAAGTGTGGGGTCAGTGAAATAACATGTGTCCACTGCAAGCGCAAGGAACTGGAGAGTCAGGCACCTGCCGACGTACCATAGGAGCAGTCTGTGGAAGACCCACGAAAGGCTCTTTGATTCAACTTCAGAAAAGACTGAAAGTAAAAGTACACTTTTCCATCTTCAATGGAACGGAATTGAGGTCCCATCTCCTCTCTAGTTTTTGTTCCTTGGTATGTATAGCTGTGAGATGCTGAGTGGAGGGAAATCAAAGTACTGAGGCTATGTTAACATTTTCAAAATAGGTAAATTGCTCAAAGGAACAGTGTATTGAAGGCAATAACCAACATGCTCAGCAATACTGGCAGTTCCAGAGCGCCCCAAAGTAGGTATTGAAACACAAAATTAGATATGGCCACTGGTGCAGATTTCCCCACATATGACTAATATTTTTCTTTCAGTGTGTGACAACCAAGGGAATGCAAGGGAAGGCATTGTCCATAAATTATCATCAAGCATCTGGTATACATTTTAATGCAAATGACTACATGGGAATACAATTCCTTTTCACCATAACCCCCTCCCCTCCTCCAGCAATCGCCTAGTAACTCTGCATTTGCTTACATAACTAAAAGAAAAGGTAATTGTAACTTTTTCTTTTTTATGCTCTAACTCAGTAGCAAAAGCAAATAGGTTAACATAGAACATAGCTAAATAATTGGTTACTTTCTATTCTAATATTACTTGATCTTTAAAATGTGTTTTGTAAAACTGTCCTAAATGACCATTAACAGACACATTAAAAGAACTGCATTTCAAAGTTGTTTCCAGCAAGGGTGACTTGAGGGACTTTTAAGTCAAGTAATTTATAGATGTGGCAGCAACACTAGACAGCCACCAACAACCTGAATTCTGCTTCTGCTTCTATGATTTAATAGCTATGTAATAGTGCACTTACCCTAAATATTTCCTCATCTAATAACATGTGGGTATCTGGCTAGATGCATGCTAAGGCTCCTTCCTGGTCTAAAATATTACATTTTTTTCTATAGTGTTTAAATCCAGAAATCTAATTTTGTAAGTAACACAGCTATTGAGCTTTAATATTTCAATTAGCAAATATATTGGATAGAATTATATGTGAGGTACTATGCCAGGAAATGAAAAATAAAAATTAACTTCAGTGGGATCCAGAATTCATTGTTTCTCCTACTTTTTCGTGGTTTCTCACCCCTCTCTCAAACCATTACTTCCCTCTGTACCCAACTTTAATTCCAAGATCAACTTACTTTTTTTATTGTCATGCAAACACTTTTATTTTTATTTCACTTAAAAATTTCAGTAAGTCAAATATAAACACACGTTGAAACATTTTAGATAACAAAAAATAGGCAACCACTCTCAGATTTTTAAAAACATAAGTAAGATCACAATAGCAGAAACCTGTAAACTACCTAAATGTCCATCAATAAAAAAGTGACTAAATCAACTATAACATATTCACGCTACGGGGTATCATGTGCAACAATTAAAAAGAATGAGAAAGATCTCTTTGTCTGCCAAGATCCATTTATTAATATCACTCCCTTGGAAATACCCTCAGCTGCCCCTACCTTGCCCATCTGTAATGCACCCACTTGAACTTAAGTGCAATTCTCTGTCACTGGGCAGCTGCACCAGAAGACCACGCTGGTCTTCCGTGCAATTCACAAACACAAACATAGAGTGATCCCAGGATGGCTGGACAGTCATCAGCATCTCTATGACCCAATGTCCCTTCCACTCCCCCTGCCCTCCTCTCTCCTAAAACCTCCATCACCTCCTGCCTCATCCTCACTCTCACTGATGTGTAAGTTTCCCAGGGCTGCTGTGACAATATACCACCAACTGGGGGAACTTAAAAGAACAGAAAGTTATTCTCTCACAGTTCTATGGCCTTGGATCTTTGGTGTGACAACACAGCAGTCCAATATCTGCCTCTGCCTTCACATGGTGTTCTTTCTGCATGTCTCTGTATCTTCTTGTAAGGCCACCTGTTATATTGGATTAGGGTCCATGTAATGATTTCCTCTTAACCTAGTCACACCTGCAAAGACACTATTTCCAAATAAAGTCACATTTACAGGTACTGGGGATTAGACTTCAACATATCTTTTGCAGGGGTAGGTAGGGGTGTTGAGGGGTCATAATTCAACCTCCTCAGGCAGACTTGTTCCTTTTTGTTTCCTCTGTATAGTTTGTTTTTACTCAGATGACCACTTGGTTCCTTATTTCATTCTGGGAGGAAAAGTGAAGGGCCTGTCTGTGGCCTACAAGGACACAGAGCATCTGGAGCTATTTCCTCTTCTGCCCTCCCTCCTAACTCCCTGCCTCTTCCACTGTTTCAGCCAAGGTGGCATCTTGGCACCCCAGGCAGGCTCCCCCTTGGGGACGTGGCTCGACCTTGCTGATCTTACCTTGGACATCTTCCTGCCTCCTTTAAGGCTTTGCTCACATGTCACTTCATTGGTTCTCGTTACCATTTCTACTTCATTTTTCGTAACAGAAGTCACTCTGCAACTTGCAATGTAATGTTTATTTATTACTTCCACTGTTTGTAATGCATTTCCCACTGTTAGAATTTACACCTCACATGTGTTGTTTAACTGATACACTAAACTGTTTGGGTACTACTAGGTCTTTAATAACTGTTGAATTTATCAGTGTATGCAACCAGTCTTTCCAAACTTTTTTTTTTTAAGAACCTGTCAAATATTTTGAAGGACATATCCCTCCTGAAAAAAATTACTGGTTCATATTTTTGTCTAAAATGATGTAATGAACCACAAATTAGGTTTAGTAACTAAATACTCAGTACTAAAAATTAATATAAAACAAATGTTGAGAGCCCAGCCTGGAATATATTATTTTGGTCAAAAATTAAAAAATTAATTTTATTAAGACAACTTGTAGAAAAATATATGGGGATATTAAAAGTAAAAAGTACATATTACCTTTTTTGTGACTGGAAAAACAACACATAGGGTTGAGGGGATTTTGTTGTTATAATTTCAATTAGCGAAGTTGATATATCATGTTATTCTCTTGGTACTTGCTAAGCATGCATTTTAAGACACTTTCTTGAAGCATTTACTTTTTTTCAATCTAAATATCATTGAGACAATATTCCTATTTATTAGAAGCATTGTTAAGAAAATTTCTGTAGCTCATTATATTATATGAAGTGTCAGTAACTACTTGTTGGTTAAATTTCAAATAACAAATAGAACTTGGCAAAAGGAGAAACCTTGGCATCTGCAAAAGTATATCACATAAAACTGTTTCCAGAATAAGTAGATTTCTGTAGGGAAATTCTGTCTCTTGTGGACTATTTGAAGTCAATATTCAATTTAATAAATAAAGGACATGGTTAAAAATAATTAGGAATAACATTTATTTTAAATAACATTCCATACGCAAATAACTTTCATAGCAGGATTTATATCACTATACTAAAATATGTCAATTTGGGATGATTTAATATTATTCATAATGATAATAATGTGTGTATGAATATAATTTTCAGTCTAGAAAACCATATCAATGGTTATGTATAAAGTGCACTATTAAGAAGGTATTGCTTGATTAGACAAAATGTCAACCTAAATTAATAATGAGATCAAATATGTGTACTTGATTTACTTATCTGTAGTTTTGGGGCTGTCCCTCCCCCCACTGCTGAACCCTACTCTCACCCCACCCAACCTTTGAGTCCTATAATTAAAACAGTCTTCCTGACTCACAGGTGGGATTAATCAAATTCAAAGCTGTTTAAGGAGTCTGATTTGAATGGAGGTAACAGGGATATATTTATGACACAAGTATTATGAGAAATAAGTTGTTTGCCATTTGGTATAAGTTTAAAAGCAATGTCTTATACCTGTCCAATCTTTACAGTGGAAAATAAGGCTCTCCTAGCAAAGACACTTAACATTATTTCAAAGATACTAAATTATATAACCGTGAGTATACTCACAGAAATGAAGCTAGACAATGACCATATCTTAAAATCTAGGCAAAAAAAAGTCTCCTTGAATGTTAGGGCATGTGGAAAGACTCAGCTGTTGTTTACTTTGAAAAGCTCCTTAAATTTAGGTATTTACACCATTTGATAAATAATACAGTAGTGTCTCTGAAAAGAAGTTTCAAGTCATCATTCTGTTTATTCATCTCAAGCCAGCTTTTCCAAAAATATATTTCCTCCTGTATTTCTTATCTGGGGCTTTCAATAAGTCATACGGAATCAAAGTAGAAACACATCATTACCAATGACAGGTTCACCCACACAGTTAGTAAATTATTTACTTACATCATGCATATATCCAAAAACTACCATTGTACCTAACTGGGTAAATAAATGCTTGTGGAATATATAAAACAGGGTATGGTCTTTTCGTCTAATGTTGTGATTGGTGAGGAAGAATTTATTTAAAGTGAGGCATTATAATGGAATGATGAAGCTTAGAGTAGTCATTTCAGGCAGTACCCAACATGTGGTCTGGGAATGTGGGAGTTTAGGAGTCTGCAGTAATTTGCAAGGGTTCAATATGTCCACATTTTTCTAGCTCGGTGACCTTGAGCAAGTTAATTAATCTCTTAAGGCCTCGGTTCCTTCATCTTTAAAGTAAGTATACTAATGTGCTCGCTTCGGCAGCACATATACTAAAGTAAGTATACTAATAATGTGCACTTATAATGTCAAGTGTGTAATTAACACTACGCTTACAACATAAGTACTCAGTAGCCACAGCTCTGGTGATTTTATAGAATGAATAAATTCCATTTCTCCATCTGTGCTAATAATTTTACAATTTTGAGATGTTATTGTAATTACTAGATCACACATACACTTAGTAGACATTCTGATGATGTTGATAGAGACAGAGATAGGGATAGAGTTAGAAATAGAGGTAGAGATAAGGATAGGGATAGGGATAGGATAGGGATAGGGATGGGGATAGGATAGGGATAGGGATAAGGGCAGAGACAGAAATATTTTTAGAATCACAGGTTGGAATCTGCAGTCCAGAGAGAATGAATACTAAATTCAAGGCCACAGAGTTTGTGAGAGGAAAAGTCAGCATCCAGCAGGTAGAATCCCTCTTTTGCCAAATGAGAAGGGAGGAGCAATTCAGTGTCTTTACCACTGAGGCTCACCAGTGATCAGGGTTATGTCTGTTTTCAGATAAAAACTTGAAAAAAATGGTGTGGGTCATATTTCATTTTTATAAGCATATCATAGGCTTAATGTGAGAGTAATGCTTTTTCAACTCTGAAAATTATTAAATTGATATTTTAATAATCCAATCCATATGGATCAAATGAGATTTGTCAGAATAACAATGCAAGTTTACAAATAGATTTTGTTTGGTATTATTGTTTTATCCTGGTTTAAATATTTAAGATGTTTATGTTTATCAGCATTACTCAATTTTTTCAAAACTTCCCTGTTCCCCCGTCTCCCGTCCCCCATCCCCCATGACTTCATTAACTGCAGCCTGAGCTTCTGAGGCAGGAGATGAGGTACAATCATGGTCCAAGTCAAATAGAATTTAAGCATAATTGTCAACAAACGTTTTCATTATTGCCAGAACTCAATTGCTATAACACTACTAAAAAGCTCATAAATTAATTAAAACTGTGCGTTCTGCACTTTCCCCAAGAAATCTCCACGGAAAGCAATGCAAATGGTGTGTAGCTTTTGATGAATTATGCTGCTCTCGTTCCTAATGTAAGGTTGAGTTTCTCATTATTAAATGGTCATGTGCCAAGATAGTTGGTGGCCTAATGGTCAATTAAATTTCAAATGGCCTTTAAAGACCAGGATTAGTTATTTCCCTTTATTTTCAATTCTGTAATAATTGATTCAAATCCCTGAGAAAATGTTATTTTATTTTGTTAATCCTCACCCGAAGATATTTTTCCATTGATTCTTAGAGAGACTGGAAGGAAGGGAGAGAGACAGAAAGGGAGAGCATCAATGTGAGAGAGACACATCAATTGGTTGCCTCTCATAGGAGACCCTGGGACCAGAGATTGAGCCTGCAACCAAGGTATGTGCCCTTGACTATGCCCTTGACCAGAATTGACCCTGGAACCCTTCAGTCCCCAGGCCGACACTCTATCCACTGAGCCAAACTGTCAAAATCCCTGAGAAATTTTTAAATGCACTTCATTTGCAGTCAGGTTTTGAGAATTATAAAATACTGCTTTCCAAAAATCTTTCTTACAAATGAACCTTTTTCATCATTAGACAATCATTAGAATTATGATATAGTACAAAGCAACAGTAACAATGCCAACATGTCAGAAATGCAACATCTTCACTTCACTATTGAAGACATTTTAATCCTGCTTCATTGTTGTACATTTACAACTTGCATGTCTCAGAGGCAAACGCTTCATGGATACAGCTTGTGCCACAAGCGTAGGTCTTATAAGTGTGGCCACTGAAGACAAATGGCTTTCAAAGGATTCACATTTGGGAAAATACTTGAAAATTTCTTACTGGATTTTCCCGTTGTCTTATATTACTCATTTTACACAAAACTTTAATGTTTGTGGAAAAAAGTACCTAGATTTCCTGCACCTCCAATCAGACGATGCAGGAAGAGTTCCAAACTCCTGGCCATAACCCCACAGTGAGCCCATGGAGCACCCTCTGATTACCTCTGTTATGATAACGGGGATTTGTGTGCAACACTGAAAAGTACCTAGAAAGCCATGTGTTTAAAGTTGAAAAAACCACGAGTTTCTCCTCTACGATAACTTATGTTTGAAAAATAAAAAACCCCACACATTTTGAGAGGTCAAGAGATCTGTCACACACAGACTTGGACATGGATACTAACTACACACAGAAAAAGATGTATTACAAATTATGGGCATCCTGGCATTTGGTTGGTGTGCATGGAGAGCCTGGATCTGGTGACTCAGAGGAGGTTGGGGGAGAAGGTGTGGGAGTCCCCGAGCCTCTCCAGATGCTAGTGCTGCTCCTGAGTGTAATTCTCCCAGAGCTTGATCACCTGCTGCCAGCACACTGGGGTGCCTGAAGAAAGATGGGGAGAATGGGCAAGTCCCAACTAGGAAAGAGATTTCAGGACTTTTTAAAAATTACTTTTTATGTGACATTGTGCTGGGCTGCATATCTGGCACTTTGGCCAGACGGGTCATGCTGTGCTGTCTGTTCCTAAAACACATAGATAGTAAGGTACTGACATCAGGCCAGGCCTTGAGATATGGTCTCATGGTCCCTTCCCAGCATGCAGGCCTTCTTTCTCAGAAGGCCCGGAAGTCTCATTCCAAATTTGGGAGACAAAGGACTGGAAAAAGTATAAATAAAGAGAGTTTCCTCCATATTGGGGGGCCCAGAATTTGAAAGACACATTTTTCTCTGGGCCTCCACAGAATTTAATAATAAAATGTAACCCCTGTAATCTGCACTGCAGTTCAGTCTCTGCTTCGGCAGGGTGCTGTAACTGTAGTCAGCTGCCCAGCTTAATAAAGGCTCTTAAATTTAAATTCTGAGTCGGTGGTCTATCTCGCTGAGTGAACCCATAACAACATTATTATAGAGTAACAAGAAGTTGCAAAACCATACGAAGAGGTCTCTACAACTGCTCCCCTCCATGGATACAATGGTACTTTATCCTGATATGGCATTATCCTGCTTCTGACAACCCAGTTCCATGATTAACCATGTCCCATGCACTTCCCTTACACTATTGTGAAAGGAAGAGCCTTTTTTGGACCACATAAATAGCGTTACCCTGGGAGAAACAAGGGGGAAACATGTTGCCCTGGGGCACAGTATCTTGATTGTGAGAAGATTCCAAGGTATGGCCAAGAGAGCTGGTGATGGTGATGGTGAGGAGGACACAGAACTGATTCATATTGTTGTCAGGGGTCCCCAGACCCTGAAAGGTGTGAATACGGATATAAAGACCAAGAGCAAAGTATTTGGGTTGTCACTGACATATGTACCAAACAACCTGTTATCCAGTGTTATGTAAATGACGTTTTCCATTCTTAAGAATAACTTGTCTAGATAAGTAAAGGTGAATATTTTAATGTCTGAGGTATTAATTTGGCCATTTAATGGACGGTTTTCTACACTAAAATGTAAATCTCTCAGCTTCTTAAATTATATATCCCATACTTAATTGAATATTTTCAGTTGACACAATGTGTACTAGAAAGAACATCATCCCCGTGTGATTTTCAAAGGAATTAGGCTTTCATAGTACTTTTGTTTCCAATGAGCTGGATCGCCAAACAGCAAAATAGCACTTTAGCAATTTCCTTGATCTTCAGGGTTTCTTTTTTGATCTAGAACCATTTTAGTTCCATCTAGATTCTAGAACCATCTAGAATGAGCCTTTCTGGGCCAGCTGCCCAACCCCTGTTTTCACTAGAGAAGCTTCTCATTTATCTTTGCTGTTTATTTCGTAATATTAAAGACTATCCTAAAATTTTGCTTGAGGACAGGAACTGCTGATGAGATAGATTTTGACAACCAAATCCCATGATCTCATTATGACCATGTGAATCTAGTTTGCCATAAGGTAGTGTTTACAACTAGAATATTGAGATTTCTAAGCTGCTAAAGATGTTCCCAGTAGATAATCTAGGTGCTCATCATTCTCCATCTCTTCCATGTGATGCCCTTGACTTCTGGTGAGAATAGAATTTCAGCCAGTAAGAGCAGCCTGCTCCCACTTCCTCTTTCCAATTACAGGTTTTACTATGAACAGCATACGCTGGAGGGAGGAAAGCAGTTCACACTCACAGGAGGTGGAGATCCACTGATAAACATGTATCTATTGTTCAAATCAAAAGAGACAAAATATGAATAGCTTGAATGAGCCAAGGTTTGCTTTTTGAAAAACCCCCTTATGTCAGCACACAGTAGAATGAGGAAATGACACTGTTGATCAAGGTAAGGAAACATCACTGTCTTTCTGTAAAATTAATTAACAAATCAGCTGTTGACGTAACACTCTTTAAATTGATCCTCTCATTTTCCAGAACAGAGCTGTACTCTGTTGCCATCTGGCCTTTTGACGCACCAGTGTTGCTCACATCATCATGTTTTCTTTCTTTCTTTAAAAAAAAAATCTCAAATGGTCAACTGTGTCTCCTATGGCAGTTTGATTTTCTTGTTAGTTGATGCAATGGAAACAAGTAAATGCCTAACCATTTAAAGAATATTTTTTTAAAACCAGGTTCTTTGGGCAATTTTCTCCAAAACCCACACTTCTTCCTCATTGTTATCAAAAGTGCACCATAATTCCTGAGGTTAAGACACCAAAGGGCAGTTTAATCCAAATTATTCTGGATGCTATATTTTTAAAAGAATTCCAGGCATATGTAATATTAAAAACTAGAGGCCCAATGCACAAAATTCTTGCAAGAGTAGGCCTTCGCAGCCACGGCTGCCAGGATCCCTCACTCACAGCCACAGCGGCTGCAGCCCTGGCTTCGTCCTGGAAGGACTTCCAGAAGGACATCTGGTCTAGTAGTTAGCATATTATGCTTTTATTATTATAGATTATGTCTCCAATGTTATAATGAAATTAAAAATATGGCACACTCCATGGATAATGGATCATTTCTTATGAAAATACTTCTGTGATATTTTAGATTCTAAATAACATCCTCACTCATTAACTAAATCAATGAGGAAATAGTAATTGGTAAGAATATCAGCAGTGGACCCATCCTAAGGAAATGTCCGTGGGTTAACTTTATTTTTACTGGATAAGCCTTGATTCTGACAGGTTCTTTCACTAAAAGTAAAAATTATGGAACAACCAGTCAGAAAAACAAATTGCCCATCTGTGCCTTTGCTGATCCTTAGTAAGAAATGGGTAAAAGGGCGACATCTTTTGGATGCTCTAAAATGATTAACTTTTTAAATTCAGGATTTTTCCTTTTATGGCTGCCTGGAGATTAATCAGCACCTGTAAGAGTAGAATTTTGCAATCAGGCCTACTTCATTAGCATTGCAAGACTTCAGACCTTTTACCAAAATTCTTTCCATTCACTTTCCAAGCCAATGACAACATTGTTCTGTGGGTGATGAGCCTTGCACACTGATCCATTTTGAGGCAATTAAAGGATTTTTTTTTAAAAATTATATTTATTCTTTTCCTCTCCCAAAATAAAAAGAGTATCTTTGATATTACATAGTGTTATTTCAGATATAGTAATGACAACATTACTCAAAGAGTTACATGGTGTCCATCAAAGCTTAACCATCCAATCAGGGAAGACTCATGACCAAATTTGGAGGAAGAAGAGATAAAATTGCCGTTTGGTGAAGGGTGACCATGTGGGTCACCATGCCCTTTACGTTATCAGGGAGCACACTCCTCTCTTCTGTCTCTTCCATACCCTGTTCTGCTGTGTGGCCTTCTCATCAACCCGCTTCTCGGAATTCCTCACAGTCATGAAGGCTGCCTTAACCACATAATGAGGGCTTTCTGGCTGATAACCTCATCCTGTCAGTTGAGTTTGTCCAGCTTGCACATGTCCCCTGTGCAGACCAACACAGAGACAACACTCTGACCTGTGGCAGGTGGAGATAAGCATTTACTAACTCAAGTTTCTTACAAACACAAGGAAGAAGAACAGCCACAATTAGAAAATGAAAGTGAGAGTTATTTCTTCATGTGAGAAGGAGCATTTGGCAAGACCCATTGGATGAATGATGTTTTAAGAAAGAGAGAGAAAAAGCCATGTTATCAGCAAAGCTCAGCAAGAAAGAAGCACATGGTGGCCCTGGCACCCCAGTCAGCCTCTGACCAGCACAGCCTTTCTTAAATCCAGAGCTAGATTCCAAATAAACTTCAGGCTGCCTCTCCCCATTCTCTTCCAAGGTCAGCCACCGAGGCTATCTGGGTCCCCCCACCAAAACTACTGAACATCAGTTGCAATCAGAAACTTGAGCCAACCAGGTACTTTCTGCATACTTTGAACATAAATGAAATCTAAATACTCTTCCTCACAGTCTTTATCCAAGACCCCCTAACAGCATCTATTTCTCAACAATTCTCAAGAATTAATTGAAAAATTTGTATGACCATATAAAATTATAGACTGAAGTTATTATTTCTATCAATAGACTTAAAAAACACATGTAATTTTAACAATTTTGCACTCAAAGATATTCTTCTTTCCAGGTATTCATACTGATTATAAGTGGAAAATGTTTAATCTGAAGAATGCATACCATAAACAACAAAAGTCCAGACAAGAGCTTACTTGGTGCATTGTCTGAAGTGCTGTGTTTGTTAACTTGCTTGGTTTCTAGCCATCTCACAAACACAGACCCTTTACCACGGACTGAAAATTCTTGTTACCACGTGTTTGTGAGATGGATGTTTTTATTTCAATGGTAGTTTAGTATCAAAGTGAAGGAGGACATGATTCCATTTGCCATTTTGAAGTCTTATTTCAAAGGCTTTGAAGGGATTAGAATTTCAACAAGATGAAAAGCTGATTTGTGTATCCCAAGCTGTGCATATCAGGTAAAAATTAGGAGGCGAATAGATACAGTGATATAAATGCATAAGTAAATGTGCTACTTCAGAAACTCCCTTTCAAACACTACAGGCAATGCTTCAATTTCACTAGCATTTTTTTTTTCCTGTTCAGTGGGGGAAGGCACAAGCCTGTGGAAAAGCAGTTCTAATTATGGCCTTTCTGGATCCTCCTATCATCTGAACCCATAACATTTCTTTGCTTTGCTGTGCTTTGCTCAAGGGACTGTGGGAAGTTAATGACAGAAAGAATGCAGCATTTCATATGCCAGAAAGAATGTAGCATTTCATTAAAAATTGTATTAAGCCATCACTCTAGTATATGAGCAAAATTGTTTAAGAATAAAATGTGAGGGTAGAAGAGGACCTCAAAATCCACTTCCCTCAGTTGTCTCATTGCATGAACAAAACTGGAGGCTCAGAGACATTGGCTTGTGCAGCCACCTCATGTTTTTGTAGATGGGGAACAGTGTTATAGAGTTAGTGGGAAAACATAGAATTTGGATGGAATCTGGGACCAGGCGTGAATTATAACTCTGCCTCCTTCTAGCTCTAGAGATATTACCTCCCTGGGTCTCAGTTTTCTCATCTGTATAATGGAGACACTACCTATTCTATAGACATTAAACAGAATGCCATATGTAAAATGTCTGGTTTATAGACTACATACTCAGAAATGTTATTTTGCCCCTTTCTCTAAAAGCAGATTGAGCTGCAGATGGGCTATGGCAGCCTGGCTGACTTCAGTCTCTAGTCATCCGATTGTACCAGACATTCTATTATGCCCTCGTCTGGTGTGATCCTTCCTTGGACAACCCTGGATGTTTTAAAGCTACGTGAGAAGATAACTAAGGAGGTAACTGGTAACTGTGTGTAGCCATATGAGGAAGGTGGTTGATTGTCTATGAGAAGACCGGTGACTCTTCCTGGAGGGCTGACCAAGATTGACCTGAGTGGGTGAGTTTCCATTCATGGCCAAAAGGTTAAACATCTGTATGGGTCTTCCTGCTCATTGATGACATCTAGCTATAGAATGCTCTCATCTTTCCCAAATCCAGCTTTTCAGCCTTCTAACCCTGATGACCTCCCACCTGCCATGAACCTAGTGTGGAAGTGATGTCACGCATTCCCGGAAAAATCTCCTGGTGTCTCTGTGAATTAAGGGTCCCTCACTCTCTGGGTATTTTAAGGAAAAAGAGTTTCAGCTTTGCAAAATGTCAAAGACTTTTAAAATAGTTTCCCCTCCTTGATACAAAGAAATTTCCTTTCATCAAAGAAGACTGCACAAGCCAGAGAAATATGAAGAAAATTTAAATCCTTCATAAGCCTACCAACCTGAGATAATTACTAATTATTTTCTTGTTATATTTGGGGTCATAATGTAATAGAGATTCTAACGCACTTTATTATTTAATAAACAATGTACGGCCAGCTTTTTCTTAGCCATTAAATACTCTTTAGTGGCTAAGCATAACACATCCATTTTGGGCAGAGCATATACTGAAATAAAAGACATTTAATTGAAATCAAGAAACATCAAAATAAAAATTAGTGCACTTGTCTTGAATGAATTAAGTATTTTGTGGATAAATTAACCTGGAACAACCAGCCTGTGGTATAAATTGTGGGCGGTGTAAGAGGCAACATTTTCATTAGTATTGCATTTCAAGTGATCTCTGTTACATAACTTAAGTGGTATCTGAGACTGACATATAACTTAATCTAAGAAGGCAGCCTCTTTTTCTAATTGAGACAACCAATATCAAAAGAACAAAGGCACAGGAAGCATTTAAAATATACTAGTATAATTATGAAAGGCAAAAGGGCGCTTATGGGAAAGCAGGAAGCATGTTTAGGAATGATTAGCCTCGGGGTAAGACAATGCAGCCCCCATTGAGCGTGGGGTCTACTTCCTGTGGTCTAGGAATCACAAGCTTAACTGTGGGGCCTGGACAAGAGCCAGTGTGGGCGCCACGAGCTGGCTGTCAGTGTCCGTGTCCCGCTAATGATCCCAGGCTCTTGTTCATCTCAAATGCTTCCTGACGAAGCGTATTTGTTAAACACCTACAGCAGCGATGGCGAACCTATGACACCTCTGACACACGAACTCATTTTTTTGGTTGATTTTTCTTTGTTAAATGGCATTTAAATATATAAAATAAATATCAGAAATATAAGTCTTTGTTTTACTATGGTTGCAAATATCAAAAAATTTCTATATGTGACACGGCACCTGAGTTAAGTTAGGGTTTTTCAAAATGCTGACATGCATAGCTCAAAAGGTTAATCCGAAATTCTGTTTCTTTGTTACTAATGTTGTGGCCCCACCCCATAACAAAGAAACAGAATTTCCGGAGGATGAGGCCCAGAAATCAGGATTTTAAAAAGATTCCCAGGTTGATTCTAATGTGCAGCCAAGGCTGAGAACTCCTGACCTAGAATGTAGCAGCCTCCTCGCTGGTGCTGGGGACACAGAGACACGGGATACTACCTCTGCTGTCCGGGACTCAGGTGCAGTGGGACAGACACAACATAGACACAGGGACATTGCCACCCTGAATGAAGGTTTGGGGACACACAGATGAACTAGAGCACAGGCTGTCTTAGGGAAGGGATGTTTTCCCAGAGGTATTACCTAAACTGTTCACAGACTGAGGAGCTGCACAGCTGGGCAAGCAAGTAGAAGAATGGCCAGGTTTTGGAAAGCCAAACTAAAGCAAGCGCCGAGAGCTCACACGCAGTGTGCCCTCCCCATACTCTGAGTTCCAGAGGAGGCAGGGAGACAAGTGTAAAGCCTGAGCCTCGTCCTCAGAATTAGCAAACCAAGTCACATACCCTATGGTTTAGCCATCCCCTGTCCCCACTTCCTTCTCAAATATGTTTACAGTCACCCTCTGAAAAGGACTCACGGAGGTTGAAGAACAGCAGTCAGCTAACCCTAGAGGACCAATCTTGGTTGCACACACACCTGTTTGCAAATCTGGTCTAAATCTCTCTCTGGTGTGCATTTAAGATTCAACTGGGCCCGGTTGGCATGGCTCAGTGGTTGAGTGTTGACCTCTGAACCAGTGGGTCATGGTTCAATTCCCAGTCAGGGCATATGCCTGGGTTGCGGGCTCTATCCCCAGTAGGGGGCAAGCAGGAGGCAGCCAATCAAAGATTCTTTCTCATCATCGATGTTTCAATCTCTCTCCCTCTCCCTTCCTCTCTGAAATCAATAAAAATATATATTAAAAGAAAATGATTCAACTAGAACAACTGCATATTATTGTATTCCACTCACTCTGTTCTGTGAAAAGTCCCTGCTTGCTTTGGATGGTGATGTTCAGGCAGTGATGGCATTGGTGACATTTACACTACAGTCACTTTACAGCTGCAACTTGAGAAGTGCACTGGCGGGGGCACGCTATGGCTCTAGAGTCACTGGGAGTGAGACACCAGCCTGCCCAGCACAGCCACCCAGGCCCTATTTCTCCGTGCACTGAAGGATTTCTTCCTCAATGTTACTAGAACCCATACAGACAAAATACTTTCAGCATCAAGAGCCCATGGAGTTTATAGCCAAAATATTATCTTAGTGGTGTCAAGATTGCGGCGTACACACACACACACACACACACAGCAGAATAGAACTTCCCTTTATCACAATTATAAAGCTAATTTAAGAGTTTGGAATTGTAACATTTACATATTAATATTACAAGTTTCTTTATTGGTGGTGTTGTCTGGAGAAAGCATTTAGATCTGCCCTCTTTAGACACTTTTGCTGGAAGATGTCATCAACATGCAACTCACCCTACTGTCAAGGCCAGCATTTTTTTCTCAGTTTTGCTTCCACAAAGGCCACAAGACAAAGCCACTGCCTGCAAAACTAGGGCTGCACTGCACTCATCTTCTTTTGAGATAAATGGAAACTAATGAAAAAAACATCAAGCAACAGATAATTCCTAAGAGGCAAATCAAGGCCAAACAAAGGTGCTTTCTTCAGTGGACATTGTTCATAATCGTTGCTAGGTGATTGGGAATCTGCACTGGGAATTCTGGTCAGCACCCCTGTGTCTTACTGCTGATGGGGTAGTGCTGGCAACTTAGCTAGAGTTGCTCTTCTGGGGAGCCAGGGAGTGTTGCATGCCACAAAAAGCCCCACATCTATGCTGTTTGCCCAGGTGAACCGGGAATAGGGGAGTGCGGGCAGCATCCTGAGAAAGGTCACATCATGTACTTATGTGGTAATCTGTGGGCTTATCTCAAAACAGACTTCTATGCCCCATTTACTTTGCTTCTGAGAACTATTTCTGAGGTGCAAGAAAAACCCTAACCAGACAGCCTCTCAGGCCTTCAGTTCCCAAGCTTCAGTTTTGTATGGAGGTATTTATGCTACATGACATGTTAGATATTATGGTGATTCAGGGGCTTACTCTATAAGGCAACTGTCCTAACAAATTTTGCAATGATTTCTTGAATAATCCACAAAAGATCCCTAGAGCAAGGTAAGTACTATGAGAGGGGGAAGCCAGGTCCCTTGCACCCCAGGTGTTGTTGCTGGGAGTTCGAGCTGAGTAGAGCTGGGGGAGCAGGTGGAACAGGAGACAGCAACCTGGTGTTTTGAGGATTGCGGGGAGAGTGTCTTTGGGGCCAGCTCTGGGCATCAAATGGAGCCAGGGAGAGCTCTTCTCTCCTCCCCTCCTCAGGGTCTGGCTAGCTTTTACTGATCCTGGAGTCTGGCCCTAAATACCCCTTCTTACAGAACCCTTTTCTCTGCATAGCACTTACCTTGCTACTGGACTCACCCTTTCTGCCCAGTCTCTTGGGCAGCGGTTCTCAACCTGTGGGTCGCGACCTCTTTGGGGGTTGAATGACCCTTTCACAGGGGTCGCCTAAGACCATCCTGCATATCAGATATTTACATAACGATTCATAACAGTAGCAACATTACAGTTATGAAGTAGCAACGAAAATAATTTTATGGTTCGTCACAACATGAGGAACTGTATTTAAAGGGCCAGAAGGTTGAGAACTACTGCTCTTGGGGGTAAGTCTGGTGCCTCACTGTGTTCATCCCCTACCTGCTACTGGGCTTGGCACTTAGAAGATGACCAGTAGACACCCATTGCCCAGGGTCAGTGTCAGCCAGAGACTCTGCCCACCGAAGTGCTGGCCAAGGGGCACCCTCCAGGCACTTCTCACCAGCGCCAGGGACCCCATGGGTGTGGGAAGACCTTGTTACTAAACACCTGTGGTTCCTCCTCCCAGGGCCAGTCATCTCGATGGAAAAGAAACACAGCCCGTGCTTCACTGGACATCAGGAATGTGGCAGAGAGTGTTGGTTTTCACTAAAGTCACCTAAAGGCAACAATACTTTCTCTCTAGAAGTCCCAGGAGGTAGGGGCTTAAAGCTTGCAAAGTGGGCTTGACCTCTAGCTGGGCCCACAGACACCTGGTGCTGTGAGGGCCAGGAAAGGAGTTACAGGAACAAAATCAGCAGCTAAGTTCATGGCACCCTTGCTTCCTGGGAGAGGTTCTTCAGGGCAGCGAGGTGGGGAAATGCAGGAGCTGATGAAGAGGAAGAAGCAAGTGGCCTAAAGGTTCCCTTTTTAGAGCATAGTGCAATCACCCTAAGAATTCCAATGTATGTCTTCTCATAAAAAATCTAATAGATTATATTTTTAGTGTAGTTTAAGTTTATAGAAAAAATGAGTGGAAAAATACAGAATTCCCATATATAGTATCCCCTCTTATCTGCGGTTTTGCTTTTGGCTATTTCAGTTACCCATATTCAACTGAAGTCCGAAAATATTGAATGAAAAATTCCAGAAATAAAAAAGTTCATACCTTTTAAACTGCGAATGGTCCTGAGGGGCATGGTGAGATCTCAAAGGATTGCCACTCTGTCCCTTTGTCCAGTGGATCCATGCTTACATGTTCCTGGCCTGTTAGTCACTTCATAGCCATCTCAGCTATCAGATCCACTGTCTTGGTATTGCAGCGCTTGTGTTCAAGTAACCCCTGTTTTACTTACTAATTGCCCCAATGTGCAAGGGGAGGGATGTTGAAAATTCTAATATTGCAAAGAGAATCCATAAAGTGCTTCCTTTAAGTGAAAGGTGAGTCCAATACAACAAGATGCTTTGAGAGAGAGACCATTGTCACATAACTTTGATTACTGCATATTGTTACAATTGTTCTATTTTATTATTATTGTTGTTAACCTCTTATGTGCCTAATTTATAAATTAAACTTTATCATAGGTATGTATAGGAAAAAACATAGTATACATAGGGTTCACTCAGTACTATCAGCAGTTTCAGGCATCCAATTGGGGTGTGTGTGTCTTGAAACATATTCCCTGCTAATAAGGAGGGGCTGTTGTATTCCCTACTCTCCCCCCTAGACATGCCCCCAACAGTTTCCCCTATTATTAACATCTTGGATTAAAGTAATATATTTGTGACAACTGATGTGCCAATGTTGATACCTTATTATAAACAAACAAGAGGCCCAGTGCACAAAATTCTTGCATGAGGGGCGGGAGAGAAGGGTCCCTCAGCCTGGCCTGCACCCTCTTGCAATCTGGGACCCCTAGGGGGATGTCCGGCTGCTGGTTTAGGCCTGATCCCTGGGCCTAAACCGGCAGTAGGATATCCCTCTTGCAATCTGGGACCACTGGCTCCTAATCGCTCACCTGTCTGCCTGCCTGATTGCCTCTAATCCCTCTGCCTGACTGCCTGATCACCCCTAACTGCTTGCCTACCTGCCTGATCGCCCCTAACCACCTCTGCCTCAGCTCCCGCTGCGGTGGCTTCATCCAGAAGGACATCTGGAATGATGCCTGGATGGTCGTTCGGCTGCCCAGTCTAATTAACATATTATGCTTTTATTATTATAGATGTCCATAGTTTAGGGTTCACTCTTGGTGTTGTATATTTGTGGACTTGGACAAATGTATAATGGTGTGCGTTCCTTATATGGTATCAGACAGAATAGTCTCACACCCTAAAAATCCTCCATGCTCCTCTTGTTCATCACTCCTCCCCCTTAATCCCTGACAACCACTGATCTTTTACTGTCTCCATAGTTTTGACTTTTCTGAATGTCATATGTTTGGGATCTTGCAGTGTAGCCTTTTGAGACTGGTTTCTTTCACTTAGCAATATGGTTCCACCATGCCCTTTTATGGCTTGATCATTTCTTTTTATCACTGAATACTAGTCCATTGTAAGGATGGACCCCAGGCTGTTTATCTGTCTTCTCTTTTTATTTTTTATTTTTTTTAATACATTTTATTGATTTTTTACAGAGAGGAAGGGAGAGGGATAGAGAGTTAGAAACATCGATGAGAGAGAAACATCGATTCAGCTGCCTCCTGCACACCTCCTACTGGGGATGTGCCCGCAACTAAGGTACATGCCCTTGACTGGAATCGAACCTGGGACCCTTCAGTCCGCAGGCCGACGCTCTATCCACTGAGCCAAACCTGTCAGGGCTGTCTTCTCTTTTTAAATGAAGAAAATGACAAATTTGGAGAAAGGTACAAATAAAAACCCTTCCTCCAGCCATTGATTTTTTTTCCTTTTGTTTCATTTCTCTACTTTCATGGACCAAAATAATAAACTGATCTAAATGTAATGAAACTAGAAGTTGGTGAGTGGTGGGGTTACTAAAGTGCAAGTTTGTTGGTTCCTGTTTCAATCGGGGCCTGCCCCGGGTACATATAAATATTCTGTGACCTCATTTATTAAAAACAGCGTGGGCCCAACTGCGCTCTCACAGGAACGGCTTGGAACACTAAACTAACCGCTGCATTTCATTTCACCAACGTGCTCCAGGATATGAATCAGTAGAGCTCTTTTATTCAGCACCCATCTTCCCAATGACACCAAACCCGGTGTTCTGCAGACATAACCTTCGTCCTTAAAGAAATCCAAACACCGAGGCGTCCATCTGAGTCCTGGAGAAAGCAGACCGATGCTTGCTGAATAACATCAAGCTTCCACACCCAACCAGCCTGCACTTAGCCACTTTCTAGCTCATATTAGGATGTTTTAAAACATCCAATACTTTGTTCTGTAAAACCCACTTAAAGGAAATTCATTTAGCAAGTGTTAGTCAGCTAACTCACAGGAAAACAACATAGATCTTAAACACAGGCAAGTGAACCAGCATCAGCAGTGGGGAAGGAACTCAGCCCTCCCCATACTTGGGAAGGACAGGAATTATCTGGTGTCACAAGAGAAACCGCTGGGTGGCTGAGTGCCCACCCCAGCTGACGGACTTGAAACCCAAGACAGGAAAAGGGAAGCCCATGGAGGAGACTGAGGCTGGCAGGTGGCGGGGCTCGGGAACCTCCATGGGGTGCAACAGGAAGCAGAGCAGCTCCCTCTCCTCGCTCTGAGTCACTGGTTCAGCTGGGCTTGTGGGGTGAAGGCTACAATGCCCTTTTGCCCCTCCACCCTCCCCCAAACCCCGCATACCATGAGGCACGAAAATATGTCCTCCTGGGTGTATGGTCACCCTTTCTAAGCAAGAAAATTCCGAGTCCATTGATATTAGACCAGAGTTACATGCAGGAACATCAAAGTATTTAAATATATATAACTACAGCCCACTTTCAATTTCCCATGCTAATGAGATGGGAAGACCGAGTGAAATTCACAGAAGGAAATTGAGACTTCAGAAATGCGTACTGGGTATTCTTGATCTCTGATTCTCTTCTACAAACCAGCAGGAGGTGTGGTCTTCCATATTTTTACAGATAATGAAGTTGCAACTCAGAGAACTCAGTTAAGCCACTTAAAGTTGCACAGCTAATAAATGCCAGAGTTGTGATTAAACCCAGGTTTGTCAGTCCCCACTCTATTCTTTTCAATGCCCCACACTGCCTCCTAATCAAGCCCGTTATTTAGTGGTTCCAACTTTTAACAAATCTCTTAAAAAATAATAGGCCAGAACTCCAACTTTTTATTTGGTTCTGAATGGCTGGTAAAAGGGCAAAAGAATTTAAGGGATGGCAAAGTTAGGCAGCAGATGAAAACCAAGCAAAATTTCAAAACTGCGCAAGTGTTCCATAAAATACCAAGAATTCTTGATGATCTAATCCCTCTTCCAGTGTGCCAGCTGAGAACACATTTCTTAGCACCTGTTCTTACCCTCTTGTCAGACCTTGTTTTCTGGTGGGTCTGAGGTGGTAGAGGGCACACCCCAATTCAAGGTAGGGATTTACTTTGCAGTTGAAACAAAAATCTAGTAGATCACCATCGATCACTAATGCAATCTGAAGGTAGTCCGAGGCTAGGTGGGAAGAGATCAACCAATGAACTTGAATGCATATATGCATAACCCATGGACACAGGCAATAGTGTGGTGAAGGTCAGGGGGTAAAGGGGCAGCAGGGGGGCTAGAAGGGGTCAATGGGGAAAAAGGGACATCTGTATAACTTTCAACAATAAAGGTAAATTTTAGAAAAAGATTAGTTACAAGACAGAGCATTAACATTTCACTCTATCTCACTGAGGTAACCAGGAATAGCCGATGCTTGTATTAGTAGAGTCTTGCCAAGCAAGCGCTCATTTCAACATACTCCCAGATGCAAAGTCATGGCTCCTCGTTCTTTAGTAAAAACGACCACTTTTTACCAAAACGTTGTTTTTTTCTTGGGAGGTAACAAATGTATGAACCTGGATGCAACTTGCAGGACAAAGGTCACTCACTGTCTTTATTTATTGTATTGAGATATAATCCTAATATATAAAAAGCCAGGGGCCCTCATGACTGAAACAACTGGATGGATAACCGAACTGCAGGCTGCATGGGGCAACCAGGCTGGCAGGGGGGTTAGTGAAGGACAACCAAACGACTGAACAGCAGGCTGCATAGGGCAACCAAGCTGGCAGGGGGGGCAGTTGGGGGTGACCAGACTGGCAGGGGGGAGGGGGCAGTTGGGAGTGACCAGGCCAGCAGGGGGGGCAGTTAGCAGTTAGGGGAGACCAGGCCAGAGGAGGGGGGGCAGTAAGGGGCGACCAGGCTGTCAGGAGAGGGCAGTTAGGGTGACCAGGGCAGCAGGCAGAGGCAGTTCGGGGTCATCAGGTTGGCGGGGGGGGGGGGGGGGGTGGGACAGCCAGGGGTGATCAGGCAGGCAGGCAGGTGAGTAGTTAGGAGCCAGTGGTTCCGTATTGTGAAAGGGATGTCCGACTGCTGGTTTAGGCCTGATCCCTGGGACATCTGCCAAGGGGTCCCTGATTGGAGAGGGTGCAGGCTGGGCTGAAGGGACCCCTCCATGCACAAATTTTGTTCACTGGGCCTCTAGTCTATAATAATAAAAGCATAATATGCTAATTAGACCTGATGCCAAATGACCTTCCAGATGACCTTCTGGACAAAGCCAGGGCTGGGAGGACCAAGGCAGCCACCACAACTGTGAGGGCTGAACTCCTCGCACAAATTTTGTGCATCGGGCCTCTAGTTGACCTATAACATTGTGTAAGGTTAAGGTGCATTACCTGTGTGTGTGTGGTGAGAATAATTAGAATCTAGTCTTTTAGGAACTGTGAAGTTTATAATATCATATTTTCAGTTATTATCTCTAAGCTGTGCATTAGATCTTCAGGACTTATTTATCTACTAATTGCAAGATTTACCCTTAAAGAATATCTCTCTAATTCCTTCACCTCCCTAGTCCTTGGTAAGCACCATTTTACTCTCTGCTTTTTTACTTTCACCTGGAAGTGAGATTATACAGTATTTTTCTTTGTCTAGCTTATCTGACTTAGCATAATGGCCTCAAGGTCTATCCATATTGTCAGAATGTCTTTAGAAAAAGGTTACAGTGTCCTAATTCACCCTGATGGATACAAACCTGAATCAGATGTGGATCTTCAAGATTCCTGATCAAAGATTCATCCTCACTGCCAAGAAGCACATGGCAGTTGACATAGGGGGAACATGGCACATAAAGAAACTCCTTAGGAGTTTGGGGTGGGAGAGAGTATCTCTAGCTGAACAACTGGAAGGTGTCAAGAAGATGGGCCACAGAAGCAGGATCTGGGACAGTTGGGCAGGAATTCCCTCGAAATGTTTTAATTATAAACTAGAGGCCCGGTGCACGACATTCGTGCATTCGGTGGGGGGGTGTCCCTCAGCCCGGACTGTGCCCTCTCACAGTCCCGAATCCTCCAAGGGGTCCTTAGCACTGCCACGGAGGTGGGAGAGGCTCCTGTCACTGCCACTGTGCTCGCCAGCCATGAGCCCGGCTCATGGGTTGAGCGTCTGCCCCCTGGTGGTAAGTGCGCATCATAGTGACCAGTCGTTCTGCTGTTTGGTCAATTTGCATATTAGCCTTTTATTATATAGGATGTATATACTTTCTGAAAATTTCTAGTTTGGCAGGAATTCCCTTCAAACACTTTAATTATAAATGTATATACTTTCTAGAAAATATATAGGAGGATAAAGGATAAAAAATGAAGGCCAAATGTATGGGCATTTTTTTTTCTTAAGTAGGCAGAAATGGGGCATTCATGTTGGAAAGAATGTCTTGGCTGAAAGGCCTGGGGTAGGAATGGTGAGTGACCTGCCCCACAGTCATTTGGGGAGACTAACCCTCTTATTGACAATTTGGCTGGCAGATCAGGCCTGTATTTTGGAGGGTCTTAGTACCAGGAAACCAGTTTGGACTTTATTCAATATGACATAATGGTACTTGGAAGTATCATTTTAGGGTTTTAGGTGGGGCTGTCAATTTGTGTTTCAGAACCTGAATGTGGGCCTATGAGAAGACCAGCAAGGCTGTCCTGTAGGGTTACAATCCCAGAATGCTATGAAAGGTGGTGAGTCAGAAAGAAAGGTATGAATGAAGACACATCTATTATTCTTTCCCATGGGTATTGATAACCCATAGTTCCTTACAGAGTTCAAAAGTTAAATTTTAGTATTTAAAAATTAAAATATAACTTTATTGTGGTATATCTTATTATTTCTTAAGAAACCATTTTAAGGTGTGATAATATGTTACATACTCACTTTACCAAATATTTCCTCATTTGGTTTAGTTGTAATAGTTCCTCTAGTAATTCTCTTACTTATAATACCCTTTCTGGTAAATTACCTATAGAACTTTAAAGTTTGCTCATTAATTAAGTAAAACAATAAATTTTTTTAAAAAATTAAATTTAAAGTAAGAAATAGAGTAAATAACCCTTGTTTATATCTTCCCAATTTTATTTTTAGCATAATAAACCATTTCTTTCTTTTCATCAATCCTTTTCTTGGGGCATCCTACGCTTAAACATACATAATATAGTTAAGCCTCATCTATTTTCTGATCTAAAAGATGGAAAACTATTATTTTTTAAATCAATTTGGATTGTCTTTAAAAAAAACAATCAGATTTCTTTACCAATAAATTTATTATGTACTTTCACATATAAAGAGCTGACTGAGTGACCAGCTTTGGTGCCATAGCATTTAGTGTTTTTAAAAATACCCAGAATAAACTTTTTTCAAACATCCTCATTCTTTATTTTTCACAACTGAAGAAAATTTGCGATTCTGCAACCTATGAAGTCTCATTGATAGACTAGTTTCTTATTTTAAAAGGATGAGGGGACATACACAAGTGCAATGGTGAAGGTGGCTGTGACCACGAGATGGTATTGTTTATTATTGGAATATCACAACACCTATCACAGGAAAGGAGGGCAGGTATAAGCATTGTCAATTCTCTGAGTCCGATGACATTTCCAAACAGGAAATAAATGTCAATAGTGTAGGTAAACACTTCAGCCCACACAGTTTTGTTTTCTTTTAATTATGGGGGGAAATTACTTTACCACTTAGCTGGGGTTGCCCTAAGAACTTCTTAATTTATTACCGTGGGAGCCAGCTCATCTCATGGCACTGGCCTGTGTCTTCCCCTGATGGAGCTTAAGATAATGCTTTCAGAAGAGGATGTGCCAAAAGGGCAATATCCACTAATAAACCTTAACGATGGGACATTTTGGAAAGAACCAAAGGATATTTGAAAGAAAGGAATAATTTCTAAGAACCATTTGTAAACTATTTTTAAATATACAGTGGTGAGGTCATACTCCACGGGTAAGGTATGACATCACATTCTTATCCAGAAGATATAATGTTCCTAATTATAATCTCAATCTATATATATAAAAGCCTAAGCGACTGTTTGAGTGTTCAACCATTCAGCCAGTGGCTATGATGCTCATTGACCACCAGGGGGCAGATGCTTAATGCACAGGCATGGAAACATGGAACAGACTGATGAATCTCAGAGAGGAGCGGGGAGGGAGGGAGGTGGGAAGAGATTAACCAATGATCTTATATGCATACTAGAGGCCCGGTGCACAGGTTCATGCACAGGTGGGGTCTCTCAGCCTGGCCTGTGGGGACTGGGCTGAAACTGGCAGTCTGACATCCCCTGGGGGTCCCAGATTGCGAAAGCGCACAGGCCAAGCCAAGGGACCCACCAGTGCACAAATTTATGCACTGGGCCTGTAGTAAATTATAATTTCCCAATGATAATTTATCAATAAAAGGCCACAGTTTTTCTTGTGTGTTTCATAGGAGATGATTTATCTCGACAGCCCAAGTAGTATTCAAGTTACGACCACTACAGCCATCAAGCTTCTGTATATATTGTGGGCTGGCTTCAGAGTGATCTTTCATGGCCAAAGTTTCTGGCTGGAAAAGAATCATTCAACAAATAGTCCAAAGTAGACAGTTAAGGATGTTTCTTTCTGTGATGCCCACGGTGTTTCACCTGGGGCCTTCGCATGTAGTTTTCATCACCCATCTGCAGGTTGATTTGGGTTGTCTGAAGCTCATTCTCCAGTACATTCCTCAGGGAGGGACAATAAGAACAATATTCCCAGAGTTTCTACAAGTTTTTAACTACAAATTTTATATTTGAAAGTTAGTTGCTGAAATACAAAATCTTTGACTCAGATTTTTTCCTTGAGTATCATAAATATTGCCCAAAGTTGCTGTTGAAAATTCTGAAGACAGTCTGATTTTCTTTCCTTTGTAAATTGGCTAATCAATGGGTATAAAATCTCAATTATGTGAGATGAATAAGGTCTGGAGATTTGCGATACAACATTGTGCCTATAGATGACAATAGTGTATTGTTCACTTAAAAATTAGTTGAGAGTAAATCTCACATTGTGTTCTTAAACATAACACAAATACAAAATAAGAAATAAAAAAAAACAAAAACATTGAATAATCCCTTTGCCTAGATGTCCAAAGGGTTTTTCCTCTCTTCATAAAAACTCTTTAATTTTATGGCCCTGCTTGTTCAATATGCTCAGGAATGCAGTGATCCATTTCAGTTTATATTTGTCTTACTTTTTATTTCAGGAAATATTGATTGAATTATAGTTTTTACTCTTTATTTCATCATTTTCTTCTTTGGAAAATTCTATTATATTTATTTTAAAACTTCTTTGCTTATCATCTATTTTTTCCACTTTTTATTGAATCCCTTCCTTTTTTTAACTTACATTTTTATTGATGTTTAAAGAGAGAAGAGGGATAGAGAGATAGAAACATCAACGAGAGAAAATTCATTAATTGGCTGCCTCTTGCACACCTCCTACTGAGAATTGAGCCCACAACTGGGGCATGTGCCCACAACTGACCTGACTGGGAATGGAACCAGTGACCTCTTGGTTCCTGGGTCGATGCTCAACCATTGAACCACACTGGTTCAGGCTTGATTTTAAAACATTTCTTCCTTTTCTATAAAGGCATTGTATAGTTCTAATTTAGCTCTCATTACTAAAATGAATTTTCTTTTAATTCTAATTTATCCCTGAATACTATTACCAAATTCCTAGTTTTACTCATTCTAAGTTACAATGATCTTCAATATTTTCTATTATTTCCTTAATGTCTTTTAGTTCATGTTGAGATATGTAGGTTTCATTTTTCACTAGTTTTGTGAACATGTCTTTCAGGTGTGTAGTCTCATTATCTGTAGGAACATTATTCTGTTCCTTCTCCTTTTTCTGAGAGTCACTTTGTATGGAGTTATGCTGTGATACTTTTATGTTGCTCATTTTTACCTGAGATGAGGTTGTAGGAGGGAGATGGGTTTGAAGAGCGTTTACAGTTTCCCTCTTTTCTTGTTTTCAGGGGTTCAGGATGTGGCTGGTCCTTGTTGAGATTTCCTGGTTGTGCTCACCACCAGCCTCCAGCTCCCCCCACCCCCTCTCTGATTGTCTCGGGTTTGCTCATGTGGATTCTATCCCCAGCAGCTTCTCCTCTATGTGGGGCTTTGTCCTGGAGGGATCTTGGACGGCCAGGTTGAGAGTGGACCCCTTGTATTCACTCACAAGTTGAGTTTGCAAAGCCTGCCTCATTTTCACCACTGTTCTCAGACTGGACCCAGTGTTTTCTGGTGAGAATTTCCAGGCTGCTGTTCGTTCTCCTCCTCTCATCTCCATCAGCTGTCCCACTGCCTCTGCCTGCCTCCTCTCAAACAAATAATGATCCACCCAAGTTTTATGCTTGTTATTGGTCCCTCTCTGACATTCTGAGGGTCATGGAGATATCTTATTACCTAGTTTTTTTGCAGACATTGTTCGGTTAGTTTCTACTGTGCTCTCCTATTTGTACTGTGAGGAGTTCTTGTTTGTTTGTTTTTATTAGTCCTCATCTGAGTATATTTTTTCCAGTGATTTTTAGAAAGAGTGGAAGGGAGGAAGGGGTGGGGAAAGAGAAAGAGTGAGAGAGAGACAGAGTGAAAGAGAGAGAGTGTGAGAGAGAGAGAAACATCAATGTGAGAAAGAGTAAATTTAAAGAAAAGAATTCAAGACCACACACTTGCACACATACAGTTACAGAGGACTCACACACTAGCATGCTCATATATGTAGGCACACACATGCACATGTGCACATACACACATATGCCTCTGAAAATTGAGGCAACAAATATGGTTTTGTGATATATCATGAAGCACACTACGTTACTTTCCTTCATTCTATTAATATAGACCAATTAAGTTAATGCATCCCCTGGCATGTCTTAATTCCTGGTAGATCATATTTTACTGTACTCCTTACATTTGCTTTCATCTTCACTAAATTAGAATGAAAGTGAAATCCATTATGGATATTACAGGAAAGGCTGCCTTTGCAAAGAGAAGAATGTTCTCTCTCTCTCTCTCTCTCTCTCTCTCCCTCTCTCTCTCTCTCTCTCTCTCTCTCTCCCTCATTTTTCCCCACAAATAGGGATTGTTCTTTGGGATAGGGTCAGATTTAAGATGCCACCTGCTAGAAGGCCGTGGGCAGTGATATGCCCTTGAATTTTAGGAACCCTATCTCCTCCTCTTCTAATATTCATACCATCAGTGCTGGGGCTCCACTCCCAGAATTTCTTATTTAGAGCAGGTCTTCAGCATTGATGCTTTTGGTGTTTTAAATCTCCACGAGTGATTCTAAAGTTCCTTGGTGCATGGCCACCTGCCATCTCCAAACAGGGAAATGGCTGGTTGAGCCTCACTCAGGTGGCATCAGTCTGGCTCTGAATCCCGAGTCCCCATTTTGCTTGTAGGATTACATTGGTCCCACCTGGATAACCCAGGGTACTCTCCCCACCTCAAGGTCAACTGATTGGCAATGTTAATTCCATCCGCAACCTGGATTCCCCCTGCCTTGGGATGTCACTTATTCACATGTTCTGTAGACATGTTCATTATTCTGTCTACCACAAAAAAAATATTTCTCAAGAAAAAATGGCTCCTTCTGAACTTCCACATATCTCAAAGGCCATTTCAGTGTAGTAGTAAAATTATGGTAAAAGCCTATAGATTCTTTTAATTGCCTATAACACAAAGAGAGGACACCATGGGAATTCCAAGTGAAACAGAGCTAGCACTAAAATAGGGGAATGATGGATAATTTGGGGTTGCATTATTAACCAATCAAATTTAATTACAGCCAAATCACATGTTCCTAACATTTTCAGGAACAAACAGATCCTTAAAAAAGCTAAACTTGAATATTACAGGAATGTAACTTAGCATGCTTTTATGTTTCTTTTTAACTTTTATCAGCTAGGTAATGAATAAACGGGGTATTAGTTTAATAATAAGCTTAATCAGATAATTAACTTTTGTATATGCACACACATAGTATAATTGCTGGTAGCCTGATTATTCATTTAATATTTCATCTTTTCCGATCTATTGTGGGTACATTCAGTTCTATAAAATCTTATGATAACTCCTTGTTAGGAAATAGAATTTCAGTCATAATTACTCTAGCACCGCATTTCCCAGGGGGAAAAAAATCTAGAGTCATGTAAGTGTGGAAAATGCTGAATTAAATCAAGGTAAACTATTTTCTTTACTGAAGGCTTGCTTACAGCCTAGACTTGCTGATGTTCATTGTAAATCTCAATGAGAGACTTCTAATATGCATTATTTTCAAAACTTCTTTGAACAAGAATCCCTTCTTGCAGAGTGAAAACTACAAGGCATTAACCAATCAACATTTTTTCACAGGTAGGAAGATCTGGGATAGCCTAAATTATATACTATTGATATATATGAAATTTATATGTCAATGGAATTTTAATATATGATATATACATACATACATACATACATATATATATGAATACACAGAAAAGTGTATTAAAAGTGAAAAGTGCAAATGCAAAAATGTCCAGAACACAATTAAATGTAAGCTCTGATAATATAATTACTAAAGTTATCAGTTTATAAATATCTCCTGCTAGACTGGGAGCTCTTTGAAGGCAGGTCTCTATCTTATCTTTGCACACCTAATGTCTGTAAATATTTGTTGAAATAAAAATGACAATACATTTTTAAAAGTAGCATGCTATTTTATTTTATGTTAGATTGACACAAATTATAAGTAAACCAAAAATACATTATTGAACAGAAGGTTTTAAAGCTGGGTACAGGGTCTCAATAAATCTTTGTTGGAAAAAATGGATTAATAAATGAATGAATGAAGGTTAAAATTTAATTGGGGAGATCAACATAACCTACTTGAAAGATGCATTAGTCCAGGTTCTCCAGAGCAGCAGAACCGACAGGATAGATAGATGGATAGATGATAGATAGATAGATAGATAGATAGATAGATAGATAGATAGATAGATAATCTATATATATAATAAGCTAATATGCAATGTGTCCCCTCAGGAGTTCGGCCGGGAGACCAGGAGTTCAATTGCTCACTATGATGTGTGCTGACCACCAGGGGGTGGCGTGGAACGAAGGAAGGCCCAGGCCAGCAACCAGAAGGCCCTCATGGGCCCTGATTGCTGGCCAGGCCTAGGGACCCTACCTGTGCATGAATTTTGTGCACCAGGCCCCTAGTAAGCAGATAAAAAAGAATTGGCTCACATTATTATGGAGATTGAGAAGTCCCATTATGTCATACAACCTCTGAACTAGATTTTGCATTTTGAAAAGAAGGAAAGAAAATTGGATAAATAAGGTGATAAAATTGGATAAATAAGTTATGGATGAACTTGGCAATTAGGCAGAGGAAATGAAAATGGTGGCACAGGCACCGTGGATCCTCTAGGTCGTTGATTCTCAACCTGTGGGTTGCGACCCCTTTGGCGGTCAAACGACCCTTTCATGGGGGTCACCTAAGACCATCCTGCATATCAGATATTTACATTACGATTCATAACAGTAGCAACATTACAGTGATGAAGTAGCAACGAAAATAATTTTATGGCTGGGTCACAACATGAGGAACTGTATTTAAAGGGCCAGAAGGTTGAGAACCACTGCTCTCGGTGCTCTTCAGAACAGGTGCTCCCCTGTCACTCGTGGGAGGGAGGTAGAGGTTCTTGGGACGCCACTGAAATAAGACTTTTCAGAAGCCCCCACAGGAGGATGAGAGGTGGTAGAAGATTTTATTGATGAGGAGTTACATTTCTCGGCTTCCGAAGTCCCCTCCCCTTCAGCCAGTGCTGGAAAGGGTGTAGCTGAGAGCCAGCAGCAAGGCCAGTGTCCAGATGGGTGTGGTTTAGCATCCAAGCCAATTAAAGCCCATTGGTTCATGTGTGGAGCCCAACATGACAGTGCACCATGTGGGCCCAGGGGAGCGCAGCCCCTGCAGCAGGACCCCAAAAGGGCCAGTGCATGAGAGAGTTTACTTCTTTGTTTAGAAGCCTAACTATTCAGTTTTCTTGGGTTTGCAGTGGCCATGCCCATCCTGGCCACTAATTTGTTCCCAGGTATGACTGGTAGGCAGATAGGCACCCTCCCACATCACTCAGATCTTACTGGGCATGAATCTAAACTACCTTGCTCAGCCAACATTGCTATGAACCTGGAGGTCACGGTTTGATTCCCGGTCAGGGCACATGCCCAGGTTGCGGGCTCAATCCCCAGTAGGGGGGGTGCAGGAGACAGCTGATTAATGATTCTCTCTCCTCATTGATGTTTCTATCTCTCTCATCCTTCCTCTCTGAAATCAATAAAAAATAAATAAAATTATTTTTAAAAGCTTAAACTGCCTTTATCTAGTCCCTTCTTCCATCGATCAGCAGGACAGACTTAGAGAATGTTCAATGTAGCTTTTTTGGCCAAACTGTATAAATGGCATGACTATATTATCTGATCCCCCCTTCTCTTCTGGTAAATAATAATCATGTTATTATAATGATATCAACAAGATTAAACCTCAATTAAGGAAGGTAACTCTGCAGACATAGGCAGAGTGGCCTCAAAAGGAGAGACTCTGGGGGCAAGAGAACCAGCAGGAAACAATGTGGGCAGGGGGTGATTAGAGGGCAGAGAATGGAAAGAAAGTATTTAATTTGAGGTCACTTTCAGGGGAAGAAATAACAGTTCTTGGCAGAGAAAGAAGAGAATGAGAGACATGCAAAGTTGAAACTTGAGTCGAGGTTTCTAGCCTGGGTGCTGGGTTGATGAGAAGTCCACTAAATTATGGCACACAATAAGAAAGTTGTCTCCCTTTCTTTTCAGAAAGAGATTAAGACATGAGCTCCTTGGTCAATTCAATAACTCCTATCTCCATCTCAATCTGCAGCTGATGTATTTGAACTCGGGACTAGAGAGGCAAACTCTGAAACTCTGACTATCGAAAAACAAAGCTCTCCAAGGAGCTGGGAGAGGGAACACCTCTTGACCACATCTTTTGATTTCAGATACTAGATTTATTTTTCATACACAGAAGTAGAAATTCTAATCTTCTGAGTTGGAAGCCAACTCATACTTCCCTTTCTACTTAATCTTGTTTATCCCCAACTCACTCTGAGCTGCTGCTCTCTTAATGCTTCCTGCTTTAGACTTGCTTACAAAATATCACATTTATACGGCCTGACCTTCAGATGACTCATTTCATTTGAAAAACTGTTTCTAAGAAGTACATATACTTTCCAAATTACCATGAGCAATAACAGACTCCAGGAGATTTCAACTCCATGTTCTTTTATTGAGTGAGCTTGCAAAGGATCCATGTAACATGCTGGTGAGGATACCAAAAATGCTTTGAACAAGGGGAGGAGGGGGCTTGTATTTCCGGAGCTGGCAGCCTAGTGAGTCAGGTAGAGAAAGAAACAAGACTCTGTGCGTGGAACAAAACAGCTGGAGCAGTAGGAACAAAATGGGATAGAATCTCAGAGAAAAGACAGAATATGAGATCATGATGGGGGGTGGGGAAATTTTCCGATGCAGAGATAAAGCATAAATAATAAGTAGGCTTTAATGAGGAGGGACAAGCATTCCATGCCGATGGGATAGCAAAAAATCCTAAGAGTGAGAGGGCTGTGCTAAACATTTTGTGACCAGGCAGAGCTGAGCCACACAGTGCATGAGGTGTGGAGGTAAGGTGCAAGGGTAGGGCTAGGTCACGGGGCCTCAAATGCCACGGCAGTATGTTTGGACTTTATTAAATGGGTTGTATTAAGCTACCTGAAGGAGTTTATGGATGTGGGTGAACCCTACCTGGGTTTTAAGAACAATTTTATTTGCAAAGGTGAGAGATCAGAAGCATTGAGCTTTGCAGTCCTTCCTGAGAAAGATCGATGAACACCGGGGCAATGAAAGTGAAGGTACAAGGGAAAGAGAGAAAGGATAAATGGAAGTTCTTAGGACCACAGGAAGGAAAGCACACCTTTACAGTATCCTGAAGAACAAGTCTATCCCAGTGATGTGCGTCCGGAACCTCTAACAAAGAGCAACTCTACTGTCCACATGTTGGGCTGCCCTTTGCTTGACTGATACCAAGTCGCATTAGTAAAGCATGCATGTTTGCCAATGTCTACATATGCTTCATAACTTTAAAGCTCTTTTCACCCTGGCCTGTGTGGCTCAGTTGGTTGAGTGTTGTTCCATGCTGAAAGGTTGCTGGTTCAATTCCCAGCCAGGGCACTGAGAGTTTTTATAACTTCTCCTAAGTATGGAATAGGTTGTACATTTCTTTAGGAAGAGACCATTTCTAGGCTTGTATATAATAGCAATAATAAAGGCTTTGTACCTACTTAAAAATAAATAAAAATAAAACTCTGCTCCTTCTTCAGAAGACCAATGGACAGAATAAAGAGCATAAGTGTTCTTTAATTACTCCCAAAAATACAATAGCAGTCACCCATCAACAAATAAGGAATATGATTTTTTGCAAGCATACATAAAGATTTGCCTAAGCTGAAAATATTTTGGACCATAAAGCACATCTCAACAAACTTCAAAACATTGAAATTAGAAAGATTATCTTATGTGACCATAGTGGAAATAAGCTAGAAATCAAAAAATATAACCAGAAACTGACAAACATATGAGTTAAAGAAAATATCAAAGGTAATTAGAAAATATTTTTGGCTAAATTATAATGAAAATATAATAATAAAACTAGTGGGATGATGTAAAAACTAAATTGAGAAGGAAATTTATAGCCTTAACTTTATATATTACATAATATAGTTATATATTAAATTTATATAATACCACCAGGTGTTCTGAAATTATGAATAGCCAAAACAATCTCAAAAAGAACAGCAAAATTGGAGAACTTGTACTAGAAGATATTAAGTCTTACTAGTCGCTACAGTTATTAAAATAACATTACCAGTCACTAGGATAAACAAGTAGACTAAAAGGACACCTAGAATAAGACCCATTCACATGCGTTTGTTTAATATAAGAATTAAAGTGACATAGTAATGCAGTGGGAAAGGATTATCTTTATAATAAATGCTATAGAATCAATGGTGTGATTGTGTTTTACAAATACATTTTGACTCCTACCACACACCATACACAAAAATTAATTCCAGATGGGTTGTAAATCTGAAAATGTAAAGTATCTTTATGACCTTGGAGAAAGCAAACTTTCTTAAACAGAATGCAAAATGTGCTAGCCTTAAATGGGGGGGGGGGAAGATAAACATTTCTTCATTAAAATTAAAAATGTCTTTTCATGAAAAGACACTATTAAGAAAACTTGAAAATGCATACTACCAAGTGGGTAAAAAAATTGTGATACATATGTCTAGTAAGAGACTTGTCAGAAAATGGAGAATTCCTGCATTATCTATATAGGAAAAAAAAGTACCTTAAGAAAAAAACAAAACCCTGGACTTGAAATGGTGCTTCATGGTACTTCACGGAAGAAGCTATTTAAATAGCCAATAAATGTATGACAAGATGCTCAAAATCAGCATGAAAATTAAAATAAAATTAAATAACAGTATGTGCCCTAGCTGGTTTGTCTCAGTGGATAGAGTGTTGGCCTGAGGACTGAAGCGTCCCAGGTTCGATTCCAGTTCGGGGCACAGGCCCGAGTTGCGGGCTTGATCCCCACTGGGGGTGTGTGCAGGAGGCAGCCGGTCAATGATTCTCTCTCATCATTGATGTTTCTATCTCTCTCTCTCCCCCTTCCTCTCTGAAATCAATAAAAATATATTTTTGAAAAGGTACGGATTCACTAGAGTGACCACAGATATAAAAAATAGAGAAGAAAAAAGGGAAGGAAAGAGACTCAGCGGCAGAGAGAACAGAAGGAAGCACGTAAACACTAAAAAGGGAAAAGACAGAGAGAGAAAGAAAGAAAACAACAATTCAGAATGCTGGTGGACATGCAAAGCAACTGGAACTCTCATCTAAAACTGTTAGTAGTTTCTAAAGCTCAACATAGGCATACTCCACAATTCAGCAATTCTACTCCTTAGCACATATTTATCCAAAATGGATACAAATGTACACCAAAGACATAAATGAAAATGTTATTTGCAATTGTCCCCAATTACAACCATTATGTCCTTCAATGGTAAAGTGATAAATTGTGATATATTCATATGTGGAAAATGAGAAATAAAAATGAATGATGTGTAGCTATACCCAACACAATGAATGAATATATTAGGGAAAAAATGTCAGACACAAGCTCTTATATATTATATGAGTCCATGTTTGTAAGTTTCAAAATCAATCAACTAATCAATGTTGATTGAAATAAGGGTAGCAGAAGATTGGTGATTATGAGGGGACATGAAAGTGGCACCTTGGCGTTCTGGTCATGTTCTGTTTCTCCATCTGGATGGTGGTTAACAGGTGTGCTCACTGTGAGAAAGTTATCAATCTGTATGCTTATTACATGTGCACTTGTCTGAATGAATATTTTGCTTCAATAAAAATGTAGCAATATTAAAACAGACAAGAAAAAATTATGGATACAAAGTGGGTTGCTGAATCTATCCTCCATATCACCTCTTTATCTATCATTTATTTAACATCCATCTATCTATCATCTATTATCTATCCATCTATCTATCACTTATCTATTCATCTATAAATTCATATTAGCTTCCTAGAGCTTCCATAGCAAAATACCATAGACTGATGGCTTAAACAATAGATCCTTAATCTCTCACAGTCTGAGGTCAGAAGATCAAGGTCAAGGTGTGGCAGGATTGGTTCCCTCTGAGACTGTAAGGGAGAATTTGTTCCTCTCATCTAGCTTTTGGTGGCTTGCTGGCAATCTTTTGGATTTCTTGGCTTGTAGACATATCACATTACATTCTAAGTGTATGTGCTTCTGTGTCCAACTTTCCCTTTTTATAAGGATACAGTCATATTGAATCAGAGCCCACCCTAATGACCTCATTTTCATTTGAACACATCTGCAAAGGCCCTGTTTCCAAATAAGGTCACATTCTGAGGTACTGGGAGTTAGGACTTCAACATATAAATTGGGGGGACATAATTCAACCAATAACACCATCTATTTATGTCTACACACACACACACACACACACACACACACGCACACATTTAAGAAGGGCCATAAAATATATGCATTCTTTTAATAAAATCCTGGCTTTTGATCAAAGCTTCTTACTAGAAAATACAATTTTATTCCAATACATACTGGCAAATTTTTATAGCTAAGTTCAAAGTACAGATGTATTTTTTTTTTTAAATTTACACATGACCTGGGACAATGAAAAAATGTAGCCACAATAACTTTTAGCTCTCAATGTATGACTAAAACATTGAAAGGAATCCAACATCATTTTTAACTAGAATTATTGGTCCTTAATCAAAAATTACTCCGTGGAGGAAATCATGTCACTAGCAGAAACTGCAACTAGATTCAATTGCTATTTCTGACTGAGTTACACGGAAACATGTCAGCTTTTTAGTACAAATTAAGAAAACATTGTTAGAATTAACACTACCAAAGAGTTGTGAGTGATGGAAATTCTGGTTCGTGTGTGCAGATCATTCCAGCGCAGGGCTGTGGGCTGATAAGAGCCAGGTTCTCACCCTGTGCTGGCAGCGTTGTTTGTGCTCATGGGGGCTGCACCTACCCCACTAAGAAGTGTGTGCTGAGCTGAGCTGTATAAACATTACCCTGTTCTTGGCAAAACATCTCTGCATGCTTGTCCTATGAACTGTGGGTCAATAATGGGATCAGATGGGAAGCAACAGTGCTCACATCTGTATGGCCCTTGGGAGGAAGCAATGTGCTCTCATTCAGGTTATTTGTTCTGATCCCCTGGACATTCTCTGGGTTCAGTAAGGCGACTTGACCATCCTTACCTTAAACTACGTTAAACCGATGAGGAGACTCACCTGCCGCCTCGGGGGCCTATGAGATTGACTGTTGGCCGTTCCTGTTAAGTGCTGAGCACAATACTTGGCACATAGAAAAGGCTCAACATATCCAGCCTTAGTTTTTACACTAATTTTTATTGTTATTACCTCCCCAAGATCACGTGGCTCATAAAATTGAGAAAGAACTTGACCTTAGATCCTCAGAAACTCCTCCTATTGCCTTAAAGTATTAAACACAATAAGACTGAAGCAAAGGTTGAGACTCCTGAGTACGCAGCGGGTCACATCTAGATAAACAATAGGATGGCTTTATGCCGATTTCTGCCCACCAGTTGGATCCACTGTTACGTGAGAGTCTCAGATATATGAGGCAAAAGTCTAGCTGTGATCATAACTCCTCAGAAAATCCCAGCCCGGGGAGCTGCACAGGAAACAGAACCAGGTCCCGGCCAACACAGGTGCCCATTTGTCAAGGAGGTCCATGGCAGGTCGCAAAGCAGACCTGGCCCAGTTGCCTCTGCTACCGAGAAGCTGAGGAAAATACCATTCGTTTCAAAACTCTCCCCTCGCTCCTTCCCGGAGGCAGACAGGGCAGCCTCCTCTCAGACGGAGAGCAAAAGGCCACGTTTCTGGGAACCACGCAGAACAGGCCCTTGAAAAATAATCAGGCATCCGCTGCATATAAACCATCTGCAGCTCATAGACCACGGGGCGAAGCAAAGCCACGCAGGAGAAGACGATCGGCCCAGGAGTCATTTTGTCATCTTTCTGGGTGAGTACACACATGACACGAGGAGAAGAGAAAGTGGTTTCTGAAGTTGGAGGCACCAGCATGTTGCCAGGCAATGAGCACAGACCGGGAGCGCAGACAAAAGGCTGCAGAGCTGATCCTCCGCGCGCTCACACACAAAAGAGCAGATGCTGTGGGCCCGGGAGGAGGCCTCCCGACGCTGCCCAGAGCTCGGGCCGGGTCCCTTTACAAAGGGGAGACCGCCATTCTCTCACTGATCCCCAGAAGGCCCTCCTTGTGCTGGGAGAGAATAAAGGAGGAACTCTGAAAAACTGCACCGAGCAGATACCAGACTAGAAACAGAGGAGGAATCCAAAAGGAATCCCACCGGATTCTAAAGGGCAGGGGTGGGGCTGAGTGCGGAAGCAATGACTCCCTTTTCTCAGGAAGGCTTCACAGGAAAGATGGGATGATTAATGCCACCCCCCTTGACCGAACTGTTAGTAATTTTGTAACAACCATAATTAATAAAAACGTACAATAACAGCATCTGGCTGCCAGGAAGACAGCGCCAGCATCTCTCAGGGTTAACGCGCCGACCTTCCCATCTGTGTCCCCCACCACGAGGTGAGGCCGCTGCAGAAGGTGCCCCTGAGCTGGAGGAAGACGGACGGCTTACCTGTTCTCCCAAATCTGGCTGCTGGTCAGAAGGACCTTGAGATGCCCCGCGGTGGGTACCAGATGGGTCAGCATCTCGAGGTGGGTACCAGATGGGTCAGCATCTCCCTGACCTTGTGAAAGTCACTTAGCATCTCAGCCCCAGGCTCCTGTCTGCGTCACAGAGAACCAGTTCCTGGGGTTGTTAGGATGGTCAATGAGTTAATATTGGTCTGAAGTTTTAGACTAACACCCCTGTGCTGGAAATGCGCTGTTGGTGTTTGTTAAATAACAGGGAGGCCCAGCCCACAACTTTGACTGAGACTTAGGAAAGTCCGTCTTAGGAAGTTCTTCCAGGAGCCTGAGTGGAGCTGCTGCGTAGACAATCATTTCAGAACCTTCGGATTATGGAGTCCGCCCAAAGTCTAGCGCAGTGATGGCGAACCTATGGCACGTGTGTCAGAGGTGACACGTGAACTCATTTTTTGGTTGATTTTTCTTTGTTAAATGGCATTTAAATATATAAAATAAATATCAAGAATGTAAGTCTTTGTTTTACTATGGTTGCAAATATCAAAAAATTTCCATATGTGACACGGCACCAGAGTTAGGGTTTTTCAAAATGCTGACACGCCGAGCTCAAAAGGTTCGCCATCACTCCTCAGTGACCATAGAACTAGGAATGTCCTCCCATGGCCCCACTGGTTACCTCTGCGATGCCCTCTCCACTCAGCCTTCTGCCTGTCCTCTGACTCCCCTCCTCTCTCTCTCTCAGGTGCCCTCGCACACAGTGGAGACCTGTCTGGGAGTTCCAGCGACATGGTTTCACAGCTCGGTGCCTCTGTGTGTATTGGTTTTCTGCCTGCGAGGCTGCTCTCTGCTCTTTGTCAGACAAGCTCTTCGTTATTGTCATAACTCTCTGTGATGATGAACTTGGAAATCTGCATTGCATGCACACACATCAGGTAGCTCATCACTGTGCACTGCACTCAGCTGATTCTATTCATTCTGTCATAAAATATGTATGGGTTTTCTGCTATGTGCCCAGCCACCGGACAGAGCAGCCCCCACTTCCGTAAAGGGAATAGGGTAGGAATTCAATATGTGTGTCACAAGAACAATGACGAGAGAGGTACATGACCCCTACGTTGGACAACAAGGAAATGCTTCCAAGAAGAAATGATGGCTTCAGTGAGAGTTATCAGTTCAGGACTTAACCAGGTAAGGGTAGAGGAGGGGGTTCCAGGGAATAAGCTGAAACTGTCCCCTCCGACAGCCCCTGAGCCCCTCGAAAGCCGACCAATCATGTGTACCTGGCCTGTCTTCTCAGCACCTAGCAAATGCTCAATAAATGGTTAGATGAACAGTTGGCACAGCAGCTGGGACATATATAATAGTTTAGAGGGTGCCGGGAAAGATGGCTTTTTACATTTTTATTTTATAACTCAAACTCAAAAGTCCTTCTGCAGAAAAGCAGGGAATGCTGACTTCCAGACAAAGAGGACACATACAACCTCAGCCCAAGACATCAGGATGAAGAAACAAATCAACAGTGTTTCAATTTCCTGGCCCTCAGTGTAGGTGGGGGGAAAATAGACACAACCCACCATGTGTTTTTGCTGGTTAGTACTGTTAAGTATGGAGGCAGCAATCTTGTATGTGATATACATTTTAAATGAGAAAATACCCTGCAGTTTTATTCAAAACTGGCAAAATCCAGGGCATCATAAATATAGACACACATTTTTTCTCAATTTTTATTCTGGAGTCAACACTGTAAGTTAATTTCCTATTAATTGTATAGGTCAATTAGAATCTTACCTCGCTAAGGAGCAGCGAGCAGAGTGGTAAGGAGCCAGCAGGCAGGCGGTAAGGAGTGAGGGATCCTGGATTGTGAAAGGGATGTCTGACTGCCGGCTTAGGCCCAATCCTCCCAGTAAACATGGACATATATTTAATACGTGTATCTGTCTAAATGGTCACCAGAGAGGGTTGCAACTAACCCTACACCCCTTCATCCTCTGTTTGTCTTCTGCTTGTTTCATAGGGAAGTCTTTCCTGAACTAGAAGACTCAACCAAAAATGCATGACCTCCTCAGAGGCAAGGAGACATTTAGTGACTTAGTGACTTGACTGCCGAGTTGACTTTCTTCACGAAGTGCAACGTGTGCCACAGGGTCTCTCTCAGTGAGACAAAGGAAAATAAATTTAAAGTGAGGGAGGAGCGGTCTATTGGCTTGAGAAGGGCACAGCTGAGAGGGGAGGTTATTTCTTAAAGGCTTATGGAAATTGCTGGTTGCATTTATTCTCTCAAGTAATTGCATAAAGACCCTGCTAATGTTTCTGGCACAACAACCCTGAGGAGGTTAATTTCCAGACAATGAAAGGTGAGAAGGCTGGAAAGGACACCTGATCCTGTGCTGTCTGGGGGCTCTCAATCAATTTTAATTGAATCCACTAATTGAATCACCCACATCCCTTTAAAAGGGATCTAGAGATGATGGAAGCTGCTCTGTTTAGGCACACTTTCCATTTCTCATGGTATGTCATTGTGTTTCCAGAAAACACTGAGTTTGTTCCAGTGGAGAAAGAGCAGGCAGCTGGCCACAGGTAACCTCACCTGGAATGAATAAATTGTTATGTATCTTACAAAATTTCTCAAAGACAATTTTTCAATAATGTCCCCGAATGCTTTTCTTGACATCCTTCCAGTATCTTTCATATCAGCCTCCCATTAGTGTATTTGTGGGGAGGGCTGGGAATTCCTAACAGGGCAGACCCTGCTCATCTCCCTTCACCCCTGCACTGACCCACCCTCCTCCCTTGCACTGACTTTCCCTCCTCCCTTGCACTGACTCTCCCTCCTCCCCTGCACTGACCCTCCCTTCACCCCTGCACTGACTCTCCCTCCTCCCCTGTATTGACTCTCCATCCTCCTCTGCACTGACCCTCCCTTCACCCCTGCACTGACTCTCCCTCCTCCCCTGTATTGACTCTCCCTCCTCCCCTGCACTGACCCTCCCTTCACCCCTGCACTGACTCTCCCTCCTCCCCTGCACTGATTCTCCCTCCTCCCCTGTACTGACTCTCCCTCCTCCCCTGCACTGACTCTCCCTCCTCCTCTGCACTGACCCTCCCCCACCCATGCACTGACTCTCCCTTCATCCCTGTACTGACTCACCCAGGGAGGAGATGATGGCAGCCACCCACAGAAGGGCCAACCTCCAAACCCTGACCCTGGAGCTCAGATAATCTGTGATGCAGGAATGTGGTAGCAGATAAGAGATGAGGTGATGGGGGGGGGGGGGATTTTCTTTTAAAGCTATAGAAATGGTGATTTTGCATTGCTTTGGTTAGTGTTCACAGGGGCATGAAGTTCTGCTGACAGTAGTTCTACAGTTACTCATTCACCAGACTCTCACTAAGTTCTGTGGCCAGATACTGTGTTGGGCGTCATGGCTACCATGAAGGTAAAGGGGTTCCCCACCTGTTTGTGCCCAACCACCCGCCTTTTGGGCCTGACCACTGAGCACCTTCCCGAAGGCTTTACTGCACCTGAGACCCCTGGCCGCAGAGGGGGTCAGGACGCTGTGGTGTGTGATTACTGCCTGAGCCTGCGTGGGATAGCTATCTCCCGGTGCCACTGAAGCCACGCCTGGAGGTGGCCACAGGCAGAAATGCACTCCACACCCTTGGGCAATTCATTCTTTGTTGGCTGTCCCCGCTCTGCCGTCATACTTCCACCTAAGCTATTTGCATGCAAGTACAGTGTTACAATCTGTGTGTGTGTGTTGGGGGGGCGGGGTGCCAGTGAAGATGCTGCCCTCCAAGTTTTTATAGAATAAGGAGGGATACAAGCAGGTAACTAACCCTGTGTGTGTTCACATGTGAGTTCACATGGTATGTGCAACAGGTCCTGGAGGGCTACATATGTGTGACAGCTCAAAGGACACTGATCCATATGCCATGCCCCACACTTGTGCCTACATGGACTCCAAATCCCAGCCTTCCCATGCTTGCTCCTCCCTGCTAAAGGTTGTTTCCTATTTTCAAAATTTGATGATGCTCTTGCCACCAGTTGTGTCCTTCCCGCTTATCCATCTAGAGCAGCAGTTCTCAACCTGTCGCCAACCTGGGGGTCGCGACCCCTTTGGGGGTCCAACAACCCTTTCACAGGGGTCGTCTAAGACCATCAGAAAACACATATATAATTACATATTGTTTTTGTGATTAATCACTATGCTTTAATTATGTTCAATTTGTAACAATGAAAATACATCCTGTATATCAGATATTTACATTATGATTCATAACAGTAGCAAAATTACAGTTATGAAGTAGCAACGAAAGTAATTTTATGGTTGGGAGTCAACACATGAGGAACTGTATTAAAGGGTCACGGCATTAGGAAGGTTGAGAATCACTGCTCTAGAGTTTACCTTCCTGTAAGGGACAGCTCAGCTTCCATCTCCCTTGCAGATCTATTTCTAACAACCTCAACACAAAGAGAACTTGGTCTTTTATATCACTCTATTGCTTCAATCTTTTGAGTGGGTCCTATCATAGATAGTTTATATGCCTTCTTCATAGGCATGCCACCTTGCCCCCCAAATGAAGGCATAAGCTTTTAGAGCAGGTTCACGTTCTCTATTTCCTTGTAGCTTCCACAGACTTCTGCATATAGGTTTGTTTCATTTTGTTTTCATCAGGAAATAAAGTCCTGCTGATGCTCGTTCACCTTTATTCATTCATAGACAGTCATCTGACTGCCCAGTAAGTGATGATTGGATTATGGAGTCTCCTATCTTTTCGTAGCACTCCCACCATGTAAATATGTCCAAAGACAGTCTTAGGAACACTTACCACTTTCTGTAGTGGGAGGAATAAAAACGCTTCCATGAGGAAGATGATGCTTGTGTAATCCAAAGGGGCCTACGTGTGGCCCTCTCTGTTTTCTCCCACTGTGTACATAAAGCACCATGGCCACAGCCTCCACAGTGGAGGATTCCACTTGCTATGTAAAACCCTTGACCCTTCACCTATTAAAACTTCACCAGGCAGCAAGAAAACTGAGAAAGAAATCTGACAGATGAGCACATAGCTGACATTGCACCCGTTACTAAATCGGTAGAAAGGGTAGGCCACAATCAACTCCAAAAAATCCTTCTGTGTCTTAGGGCCAAAAAGGGTTGGGGAGCTAAAGGGCAGAGGAGAGGGACCGAGGGATTGTGACAGGAGAGAAACAGACATCATCTTGGTTGGGAATTCTATTGCTAAATTGCTTTTCATTTCTAAGAATTTGCTCCATCTGTTGACCTCCTAACACTGTCTAGACAATTTCAAAGTATTACATAATTCATAGCAGCTGAATATTTTCCTGTTTATTACAGTTAGTCTACAAAGGTCACTGATAAAATAATCGTTTTAACGTGTATGAAAAACATCTCAAAAATCCAAGAGACTTAAGAGCCAGCCACACCAGTCCCTTTTGATACTGATTCATGGGTAAAATAAAACCACAGCAGGCCTGACTGCTCCTGGTTTCTGGCCAGGTTTTGACAGGTATCAAACTATTAGAGCCAGTTCATCTCTACATGAGTAAAACGAAAACCACTATCTCAGGACGGCCTTTTCATTTTGTGATGGCCTGCGGAGCAAGAGCTTAATGCTGGTGACACAGGACAGGCTGCCCTAGTTAGAAACCATGGCTGAGTTCATGCATAATGCCCTGCAAAATAACATTTTTAGAACATACTTAATGGAGACACTGAGTACTAGACTAAAAAGGTAAAATAAAAGGGAAAGCAATGCAGAAATAGAGAGGAGAGGAAAGAAAAGAAGGGAGAGGAAGGGGAAAGAGAGCAGGAAGGAGGCAGAGAAGGAGAGAAAGAGGGAGGGAGAGAGGAAGAGAAGAAAAGAAAGAGGAAAGGGAGGTAAAGACCAGGGAAATGAGGAAGGTTCATTCATTTAGTATTGTTTTCACTTAGAGTCATATGCCAAGATTTGCCCTCAGAAAAATGGACACTTGGGTTTTCAATCACACACCCACTAGTTGGAAGCTGTTTGGCCAATCCTGAGCTCCTAGGTTCCACTCTTCCATGGAGTGAGGGGTTACATGGGGGTGCCAGCCTCAGGGAGCTCATGGGACACAGCAGGCATGGCCATGTGGAAGGCCTGGACTTGGAACAAGATGGGCTCTCTTTGAGTTTCCAGTCCTCTCTTCACCCAAGTATCTAAGAACTGACGAGCATAAATGGATCTTTCTCTAGTTATTAATGTATTTCCTTATTAATGCCATCACTTTTTATTTACGTGAGTGAAAGGAATTGCTGTGAGATTCAGGAGACTGGAAACCAGGTCGACCAACAGATTGATAACCCAGAAATAACCTTCTTCAGGTCCCTGGTAACCCGTTGCCTGGCCTCAGAGAAGTCCATCTCTGTTTCTCTGAAGGGGGCCCATCAGCGTGTGACAAGAGCAGTGCCACTGCCCTACTACTAATTCTGAAGAGCAGCCCTGTGAACCTGTCAGGTGAGCACTCATTGTTCATGAGGACGTTTGTGTCAGAGCAGCACGACTGTCACACAGGGGACTTCAAAGGTCACTGGTAAAATAATGGGGGGGGGGGGGGAAGGACAGACAGTTAATGCAGAAAGCATGTTGTTAGCAGGGCACACCTCTGAGGACTCATCTTCATATGAAGGGTAGTTTATGCTGCAGTAGTTGATCTAGAATACCCACACATAGATTCCCAATGTGGTCTGGGCTTCCTCACAACATGGTGGCTGGATTTCAAGGGCAATCACTGAGAGACAGAGAGAGGGAGGGAGAGAGAAAGAGAGAGAGAGAGAGAAAGAGAGAGAGGGACCATAATGCTTTCCCCACCTAGCCTTAGAAGAGATGTCAATCACTTTCTTCACATTCTATTGCTTGAGGCAATTGTAAACATGGGGAAGGAATGTAAGGTCCCATCTCTAAATGGAAGGGTGTCAAATTGCACTTTAAGGACATGTGGATGGAATATATATCAGTGTGGCAATCTTTGGAAAATATGGTGAGCTAAAAAGTCTATCTGGCTATTCACTTGCTTTAGCACATGCATAACTGTATTTTAAATACTTAATAAGCTACTTTGTATCTTTTCTTAAAATAATTAGGATTTTAAAGAATTAGAATTCTCTCATTTTTGGCAATGTATTTCTATTATTAAACTTACTTAAATTTATGACATTTCCTATTCTGCAAACTTTTGTTTCTAAAAAGGTTAATAAACTCTTTTTGTTCAAGTTAAAGATGAAGTTCTTGCAGCAGATAATTCAATAATATCTGTTTAAATTCAGAAAGTCAAATAAGCATATGTATAGACTGAATTTCTTCAGTCAAATAAGCATAATTTTTCCCAAAGGAAAGTGAAAAGGAATTATAGTTCTGTTATAAGAATTTAGTACAAGTTGGAAAATTTATGAATTGGGGAAACTTTAAGATGCATCCTGGAAAAATCTGAAAGAGGTCTAGGATATTGCTGGAGAGAGGAGAAACTTTCTGATTGAAAATAAAACACATGTTGCAAGGTTGATGATATTGTGTGAAGAACATTGCTAGAGTCCAGAAATTATAGGGAAAGATACCTGCGAGGGGCCCAAAATCAAATTAATGTCAGATGATTTTAAACAGGAAGAATAATCTTTATCTCAAAAATCACACATTGTTAAAAATGTAACGGAACATAAGGAACTTTAAAAAGACATCTTGTATACAGGAGTAATGTTAAAAATATTTAACAGCCTGGCCAGCATGGCTCAGTGGTTGAGCATTGACCTATGAACCAGGAGGTCACAGTTCCATTCCCAGTCAGGGCACATGCCTGGGTTGTGGGCTCAATCCCCAGTGTGAAGTATGCAGGATGCAGCCAATCAATGATTCTCTCTCATCATTGATGTTTCTATCTCTCCCTCTCTGAAATCAATAAAAATATATTAAAAATATTTAACAGCCTCTTCACATATATCCTGAGCATTTTGTAAGGATGCTGACCAGCATGTGACACAGGAACACACCCCCTGCCTAGGAATCCTATCTGGATGCAACAGAGCACATTCTTTTCAGGAACCATCTGTCTAGGAGTCAGATATGACCTCAATACATCAATGGACCCAACCCTGTATTTTTATGCAGGTAAGGGGTTATTGGATTAATTTGTACAATGAGGACTGTGTGTTAGAAGCTTGAAGAGTATTGCTCAAAAATCACACAGAACCTAAGTTGTAGAATAAGATCAATAACCCAGATATGCTTCTTTCTAATACATTTTACTGTCATTTCCCTCTGCTAGTTATGGTGTAGCACATTCGAAATCCAGTATATACTTCATATCCAATCACTTTGGGTAAAGAGTAAGACAGTTGCCGTTAAAGTTCGCCTCCAACATTAACATGTCAAGTAATCTGAGTCCTGGGCTTCATCTTCCTCATCTATGGGAATAAAGGCCCATTAGATCAGCTTTAACCTTACTTCCAGGCCTTAGCTTATCAGCTCAGACCAGAGATGTCTTCCATAGCGTAGATGCTAAAATAGACCCGATAACGCCTAGAATGTTCACCTGGAGAAGCAACAACAGTCAGATGTGGGGCAATTCGAGTGCTGACCTATGTCACTGCTTTAAGGCTGTTGTATGGCTGAGAGGGACTCTCTATTCATGTAAAACAGGCATGTCAAGGCAATTCACAATGAGACAGTACTTCAGTATTAAAACCACCCATCCGTCCCAACATGTTCATGGGCATGTGTCACACCAGTGTTGGGTTGACCTTGAGTCGTGGAGGCCATGGCAGCCTTGGGAGCTCATATGAGCTATTACTTCACAGAATGGCAATTGGGGGTGTTGTGGGCAGGGGAGAAGGGGTGGATAAAATGAACAGCCAGGGCTGCAAATGGTGGGAAAAAAGAACGGGATGTTTAATAGATTCTAACACAGGTCACAGGAAAGAGAATGATGTGTGTGTGTGTGTGTGTGTGTGTGTGTGTGTGTGTGTGTGTTTCCGGGGGGAGGGGGGGGTCTGAGTGCACCTTTCCTTTCCTAAAATACTTTAAAACAGGCAGTTATTTATTTATTGGATGGTTGCCGGGAGCCAGTCCATCCTTGCTGTTTCAAGGGACCTGGCATATATGGCATACTGTTCTTAATATGTTTGCTCACCTTCTTGGCACTATGTGTTTTAACCAAGGTCACCTCTCTGAGAAAGGTTGTTTCCCCAGGTAGGGATTTTCCCCTGAAGTTAGGGAGGGAATAAAACCCCTTAACTAAGTGCCAGATGGGTAATTAATCACTTTAACTACGAACAATCATGTTTAAGCTACATAATCTTTACTCCCTGGAATGGAGATAAGAAACGCCTTAACCTTTGGAATAGAGATTGATAGGATTGGAATCAACTAGTATAAATACAGATGTAACAAGACAACAGAGACACAGAACCTAGACACAGAACCTACACACAGAACCTACACAGAACCTACAGACAGAAGAACTTCGCTGGAGAGAACATGGCAAAAGATCCTGGACAGAAACTGGCCACAGAACCTAGAGACAGAACCTAGCAAGAGAACCTGGCTGAAGAACCTAGAGACAGAACCTCGCTACAGAACCTGGATAGAACATGGCAAGAGAACCTGACTAGAACCTGGTGACCGAACCTGGCTGGAGAATCTGGACAGAACCTGGCTGGAGAACCTAGCAAGAGAACATGGACACAGAACCTGGCTGGAGATCCTAACCAGAACTTCGCTGGAGATCCTGGACAGAACCAGTCTGGAGAACCTAGCGACAGAACCTGACTGGAGATCCTAGATAGAACCAGGAGAGAGAACCCAACCATGCTGGTCAACTGAACGTTGCCTCCGTGTCATTCCTTCTTCGCTGACTCCGTCCACACGTTTGGGGACCCCTGGACCTGCTGGGGCAGGACCCCAGCAGATGGTCTTCTCTCACAACCGTGTTCCCACAGCAGCCAGTGCTTGGTGGCACCATGAAGAGAGCTCCGCCCTCCCATGGCTGAGGATATCCCTCTAGCTTCTCTCCTGGCAGCTAAATTTAAGTCATGTGAGGGAAAGACCGTCATACAGAGTTCAGAGTAGCTGAGGGAAAGGGCATGGCCCAGAGAAACCTCTCAAACAAAAGCACAGGAGAAGGTAGGAAATCGAGGCCAAAGACAAGCTCCAGTCAGGGAGAAGCATCACTTCCGTTCTGTTAGAAGTGGGACTGCAGAAGTCAACAATATGACTTAGATGCCCAGTGGAGTTTGTTTAGTGGGCGTGTCACATTACTCTCCCCAAGGAAGAGTCCCAGGCATGCTGGCTCCTGTGACCAACGGGCATTGGCAGGTTAGATGGAGCAGCACACACATGGTGTTTCCCCAGTAAGCAGGGCCAGCTGCCACACTTGCTAAGCATGTAATTTTAGGTATCCTAATATAGAAAAACCCTGGGTCCGTCACATCCACAATGACCAGGAGGCTCGACCTTTCGCCAGGGTGTGCATGCAGCAGGCCAGCGGGCTGAATTGCTGACCTCTCGGAGAGAGAGGGGCAGGGCTGATCAGCAGTGGCAGAGGCTGCTGGCGGGCCGGATAGAGAATCAAGGTGAGCAGACCCTGCTTCTCTCTCCCATGCCAGCAGACAAGCCTCTCTCTCTCTCTCTCTCCCAGAGGTCAGCAGTTCAGCTGCTTGCCAGAAGCCTGGGGCAGCTGCTGATCAGCCCTGCTTCTATGATCAGGCCCAGAGATAGGCTCTGAGATGCTGACTTGCATGGAAACCAACCAATCAGAACGAAATCAGGGTCAACAGTGAGGAGCCAATGGCTGCCTGGGAGGTGGAGCTTTTGACACTGACTGGCATAGAAACTGACCAATCAGAACTAAATTGACTGTCAGAGGAGGGCAGGTGGGGGTGAGATCCGGCTGGCAGGGGAGCAGTTAGGGGGTGATCAGGCTGGCAAGCAGAAGTGGTTAGGGGCAATCAGGCAGGCAGGCAGGTGAGCAGTTAGGAGCCAGCAGTCCTGGATCGGCCCTGTGGGATCAGGGCCTAAACCGGCAGTCAGACATTTCCCGAGGGGTCCCAGATTGGAGAGGGTTCAGGCTGAGCTGAAGGACACCCCCTCCAAGTGCACAAATTTCATGGACTGGGCCTAGTATTTAAATAAATACAATTTATGGTAAATCATCATTCTATAATAAAGTGCTGATTCTCTCTTTAAAATAAATCTTCACTTCAATGTTTCCAGTGTTTTAAGATCTGTTCTTTATGGTCCTCTTCTTGATTAAACCAAGCATCTCTTCTTCACCCACACTTGCCTTTTAAATCAAGGCTTAAACTAGTGTATATAGGAACATTTTATGTATCATTGCTCAATGACACACAATTAAGGATGCCAGGCATATGGTTAGAGTGCCATCCCCAATAAAATATTTCAGAGAAATTTAATCCCAAAAGACATACATTATATACTTTTTATGTTCACAATACTATGCAGAACAGTATTGTGAACATAGATAGGACAGAGAGGGGAGGGAGGCCAGGCTAACAGTCTCAAGAGGCAGAGTTAAGCTACATTCAGGACCACGTGTGGTGCCATATCAAAGGCATCTGTGTTATTTTTTTTTTTCTTAGTGTCGACAACGAATCTCAGTGTCATCAGTTCTACACTTTACTCCAGACACAATCCTAGTGGGGTTCAGGTCACTGTGCTTGGCCATGCCTGTAGGTAAGCAGATTTCAATCCTCCATACCAGAGACCGCTTATGCTTGATAATTAGTGAAGGTCGAGAATACCAGGGTTTTGGTCTATATTTGAACCCCAAGTGACTCTCCTCTCTAAGGGAAGGGCTAGGTGAGAGGAAGTGTCAGCCTGAACATTCCAGATGTCATGTTCAGACACGACAAGGGTACCTGGAGAATTCCACACCAGAATGCCAGCAGGATCAGCCTGGTCACAGAATATGAGTCACTCCAAGGAAAACAGTGCAAACACACAGCTCACGGTCCCTAGGAGTTTAGCTTCAAACTCAGTTCAACCTTTAAAAACAGATGTAACAAAATCATTGAATGAAATTCCAAACAAACATTATATAAATGGAGATCACTCATCGTCAAGCTCAGTTGAAAGTAGGACATTCTTAGTTTTATTTTAGAGTGTGTGTGTGTGTGTGTGTGTGTGTGTGTGTGTGTGTTGAAGGCAACCCAAATGCAGTTTGGAATGATACAGAATGTAAACTAACAAATAAGCAGATATATAGGTCATGGATTAGAAAAAATGGGATAAGCTTCAAGAAAAATTAGTTTGATAGTTAAGGTGAGTGGTGTGTTTTTTTTCTCTCATCAAAGGAAATAATAGGCTGTATTCCATGGCACCTGGGTTTGGTATTTAATTCTCTAGGTGCCATATTGAGCTGGAAATAGGACAAACATGCAAGTGGTATTCAGACTATAGTGCTCTTTATTTTGAAAAGAAAAGTTCAGCGAAGTTACAGAAATAGCCACTTTAACATCAAGAGCCCTCATTTCTTCATCAAGAGCTAATGGTAGGGTGAAGTCAAATGTAGGAATAAAAGATTCACAGATTTACCGTCTCTCTGCATGCCTCCCATTATCTACGATGCGTTTAGGAAGCAAAGACTGTGCTGAACAGAGGTTCACCTAAGAAAATCCAGTTAACCCCACATGGCTTAGGATAGCATTTCTCAGCTTTCACTGTGGGCACTCATCCTGGGGAGCTGGTTAAGATTCAGATGGATTCTGTAGGTCTGGTGGGGCTTGAGAGTCTGCACCTTTGAGTTTCCTGCTGATGCCCATGCCTTGTCCCTGGACCACACGCTGAGAATCAAGGCCTTGGGAAGACTTCTAGCCCTGTTTTCAAGAGACACACATTGCCCATTCACTGTGCATTAGGGACCAGGGTCAGATCCAGCCGCACGGAGGTAAACAAGACCCAGCTCCTGCAGATCCAGGGGACGGTTTTCAATCGTGAGCTTGATGTTGTAATAGAGGTCCCCAGAGGTTACCCTGGGAGGCCAGGAGGTTTGTGCCCGCACCACGAAGAGATTCTGCGCAGCGAATTCAGATACAGCCAGAAAGGGAAAGGCGGCCTGATTCTGTGGCGTTGGAGTGTGGAGGCTGCCCCAGGCTCCCTTCAGCGAGGCAGCCCCGGTCAGTGTCCTGTCCCTTCAGAGGTTTTCAAATGTCACAGATAGGATGTGGTCACAGCTAGGAAACAGGCGCTATTTATAGTTTATCCTCCCTTCATTCTTTCTAGTTTATGTTGCTCCAAATAGATATTTAATTTCTTAATGACCCAGTAGAATCTTGGGAATGTATTTATTTATTTTAAAATTTATCTTTAATGTTGAAAGTCCAGCCTACACCTCCTCCTACTCACCAGAGTCTTGGGAATCAGTAATTGGGGCAATCCTCATATGCACAAGGTAACACGTTTTCCCTTCCCCAGGTTGTGCCTTCCGGAGTGGGGGTACCCCACTTCCGGATCCATACTCTCTGACCTCCATGTCTATCAGGAAGAAACTCATTAACACATGGCATGTCCTCCCAATATTATCAGAAGTTTGGCTGTGGTCCCACTAGATCTGTTTTTACATACCTATTTTTGAACACAAACATTTTATCAACTGAATTTTGAATGCTTGGAAGTTTCTCTGTAATTTTGCAATTATTATTGTTAGAATTTTAAAGTAATGACACCTTCCTTATCTATCTACATAATTTAGGTTGACAAATGTGCAACAAATGTCTCAAATATTGACAATGAGAAAACGGTAGCTAAATAATTCAATTGATTCTATGTATGATGATTTTTGTGTCTGCAAAATATAATTGTGTAAGCACAGCAAGTGTTCCTTCTAATGATTGTAAATATTAATATTCTTCCCTTTTAAAGAAAAATATAATGTGTTATTTTGTAATAATGGCAATTCAATACAAAAAAACCCCAACAATTAGCATGGTGACAAAAAAAAATGTGGAAAATTTTCTGCTCATAAAATGACATATAAAACCCATACAGACAGGGTGATAGGAAAGAGTGAGAAGTCATTCTAATATGAGAGTGAAGCCTGGTTGTGGGCTCAGCTAGATGAACTGCATGGCTTGTTGGGTATAAACCACACAGTTTGGCAAGCCACCTGAGCAAAGGGCTGGCATGGTTTCAGCTGTTTGTTAAACATCAGCACTGCTGCCATCTTGCTTTTGTACACTGAGCGGTAAGCAGAGCGACCATTTGGAGACCTGTGTTCTCCCTCAGCCCAGTCTGTTTCCCCCTCACAGGTCTCAGGTCCCTGAGCCATTCGAGATGAGCCAGAGGAGACGGCCCTCCAGAGCCTCCCTTTCCTTCTCTCAGAATGGTTTACGGAGCCTAGATCATCTCCCTCAGAGAGAACAGAAATAATCTGATAAACTAAGCCAGACTCATAAACATTACCTTAAAAATTTATCTTCCCAAGGAAAATCAGCATTACATTTTCTTATATCTCTGGACATGATTAAATCATGTGATGTATGTTAAACATATTTTTATGATATATTAAAATATATGATTATCTATTATATTGAATGTAATTATAATGCTAGCAGAGGCAACAATAGCTACCTAGTAAGCCAGCGGTTCCTTAATGTGTGCAGGTCAAAACCACCTGGGGGTCTTTTTCAAATTGGCCTAGACCTATGGTAGGCAAACTGTGGCTCACGAGCCACATGCAGCTCTTTGGCCCTTTGAGTGTGGCCACGAAGTCTCAATTGCACTGTACGTGCACGCCCACATGTGGTATTTTGTGGAAGAGCCACACTCAAGGGGCCACAGTTTGCCAACCACTGGCCTAGACTAATCCTATATAAGAAAAGGGTAATATGCAAATTAATCCTAAAGGCAGAATGACCAGAACAACCACTCAACCAGTCACTATGAGGTGCACTGACCACCTCTCAGTCCCTTTCCCCAGTCAGCAGGCTCCAATCACCCGATGGCAAACGGGGAACCAGGGGTGGGTGGCAGGGGATGCGGGTGGTGCCAGGCCAAGGCCCCCACCCCATCAGTCGCCCCACACACAGAGGGCAACCTGTGGTGGGGGTGGGGCCAACCAGCAGGTGGAAGGGCTGACCTCTTGGCTCCTCCCCCTGGCTAGCAGGCTTTGATCACCCAATGGCGAACAGGGAACAGGGGTGGGTGGCGGCAGTGGGCGGTGCTGGCTGGGGGCAGCTGGGAAAGATGGCCCTGATCACAGGCCAGGCCTAGGGACTGTACCCGCACACAAATTTCATGCGCCAGGCCTCTAGTTAAATAATAATCATAGGAGCCACAACTCCCAGTGGTCGCTGGAGACTCCCAGATGATTGCAATGCACAAACCAGCTTGGGAACCAGTGCCAGATGTCTTTGCTAGGGGCCAACACTGAGTGGGTGTTTTCAAGGGCTTCCACGTAAGCAAGGATTTCATTTGAGGTCGCTGAGATGATCAGAAGTGGTGCTGTTGGCCAGCCTGACATCAAAGGTCACACACTTGCAGCTGCACTTGGAAATGACAAGTGTCTAAAACAAAGGTCCATGAAATGACAAATGCCTAAAACAAAGGGCCATTGGGGCTGGGGCTACTTCAGGACAATTCAATGAATGAATGAATGAATGAATGAATGAATGAATGTTTTGGAGTGAGAGTTGCTTTCTGGCAACAATGTATGGTTCTTTAACAATGCTGATTGAGAAGTTGTAGTGTGTCAGGTAAGGCCCTGGGAATACAATGAGGAAGAATATGTGGCTGCTTCTTTCGAGCTGGGTACGGAGGAACAATTAGAAAACAGTGTGGTCCATGCCAGGAGAGCTGCATGGTTCCTACAGATGACCCTTAAGGGTGAAGGGGATGGCTGAATAGAAGAGGTGGACATTTCCCTGGTTTTTAGAGTGTGAGGAGGAATTTCTGGGATGAATGAAATGGAATATTCCAGGCAGCGGAAAGAGAGTATGCTAAAGGCTAGGAGCCTGAGTTTGTAGAATCCAGAATAATTTCCTGCAAAGGTGAGTGGGTGCAACAGTCATGACAGGGCCAGAGGCAAAAGGCTGATCCTGGGAAAATTACTCATTGATCTTGTTTGTCTTCTCTGCGGGGCAGCACTCAACCCCATTTGGGTTTAGAGAGAACACCTGAATGGACCTGGGGCTCTGTGGGTGGAGGGAAGGCCACTGCATTCATCCAGACCCTTTAGCTGACAAAGGTGATGCAGTACTGACAGGCATCAATCAGGACTCTCCATGAGCCAGAGCATAATGGGCAAGGGACATACCTAACAGATAAAATGGACAGGATTTGAGGAGTGACTCAAAGTAGGGTTGAGAGAAAGGGAGGCGCTGAAGATGGCTCCAAGGCCTTTTCGGTGAGTTACCAAGGGATGAGCAGGGCCTTCGTGGAAGCACAGAGAGTGGAAGTAGGAGTCTCTGGAGGAAGAACATATACCCCACTTTGCACTACCTGAGTTTAGGTAATTTAGGCATGGGGTGGCCCCCATGACCTCTGTAATTAGCTAATATTAATCAGGTAATTATGTGCATTGTATTGAAGTCTGAGATACCTCCATGGAACAGTGGCTGTGGGTACCCAATGCTACTTACTGGGAGGATGGCCTTTCTATTCCCATCAGAGATGCCAATATAACAGCAGCACCCCTGCTGGTAACAGCTATGTAAGAGGTGAATGTTGCAGATCGATCAACATGCAATATGTTAAAATAACTCGTGCTTTATTTGTGGCAGGCACTATTCTCACATCGAATCCAACCCACTGAACAGCCCTATAAGGTAGGTGTTATTATTTTTAGCATCTCTATTTTACAGATGGGGGAAACAGGCACAGAGTGCCTTGCCAAGCCTCCCAGCTGGTAAGAGGCAGAGATTTGCATTTATGGTCTGGCTCCAGGTCTGTGCCTTTCACCTTTACACTCTGTTGCCGTTGTCAGGAATGTGTTGCTTAAGGAGATAATGCTATCAAGATCTTAATGGCCTTTGAAAAAGAAACCAGATTTTCTATCTCATCTTTTAATTCTTTCTTTAATTATTCCAAAAATGTATATAGGGTCCATGATTTCTCCTCAAGAAGAGCTGGCAAGAATTTAACTCTCCTCCACAGTATAAATGACTTCGCTTCTGAGGGTTTGACATCCGCGGAGTACACAAAACTGCTGGAAAAAGTTTAATTCACAATTAGTTCCTCTCAAAGAGAAAGGATTTCTGTGTTATTTCCTCAGAAGTACAGGATGAAATTTCATGGAAACCTCCAGGGTTTTTATTTTATTTTATAAATTCAGACTCAATTATAATGATCTCAGAGCACAGTGGGAATTTAATATATTCTTTCTGATGAGAAGATAGTGATTTCATACAGACATATTTAAGATAGATTTTTAATTCTCGCCTTCAAGAATTTTAAAGAAGCAACTTCCTCATAAAAATTATATGTTTTGGGGTTTTTTGTACAATTTGTCTCTTGGTTAGCAGTGGGAACTTCAAGTTCTTGTGTCTAATTCTCACCTAAATAGCTGTGTCACTTCGGGTAACACCTCCAATATCTCAGGCTTCTACTTTGCTCATCTGTATGTCAGAATAGATAACCTCCAACGTGCTGAGTACATCATTCTATACATAGACAAGCCCTGCCTGATACCAACGAAAATTAAAGAGCACTTTTTTCCCTAAGGTACTCCATTGTACTAGGCTTAGGATAAATTGCACAATATTAGTAGGTAACATGATTAGTGACTAAAACTAACAATATAAAAAGTATCAGAGAGAAAAAAAATCTTTTAGAAGTAAGCAGTTGCCTCTGTCTTGTAGTTTGAAAGCACCAGAAAGATGTCCCTTACCAAAAAAAAATATGTTTTTTAGACTGGAACCACTGTGTGTAATATCAATCCTTCTTGATAGGATGACATATTTAACTAATTCACACTACATGCTAATGCATCACCAAATACATCATTTCTAATGGAATGGAGAGTGAAGTATAAGAGCAATGTATGTCTAATAGCATGTGCCAGAAGTAGGGAGGTAGGGAAGCCCCAAGGCACAGTCAGAAGTCTTCGGCTGTCTTAGGACCATTAGTCCATAGCAATTAAAACCAAGATCTGAACATATTTAATCTTATTCAACAAATATCTACTCAATATCTTCCCTAAGTCAAGCCCTAGTTGTCAAGCTCTAGGTGCTGTGGGTAGAATGATTATAAGGCAGGTGGAGTAGGTGTGTCTGCTGCTCTTCCCTCTCTCAATGGCTTCTCCGCTTCCTCTAGGTGTGGTTGTGTGGCATGCTTTGTAAACAAAGTATAAATAGAAGTAACTTGTGTCACTTCTAGGCAAAAGTATTTTAGACCTGGTGTATGATTATCCATTTAATTCCTTCCAGGCTCTTGCCTATGTGCTCCAGATAAGGCAGCAAAAGATGGTAGCGCATCTCCCAGCCTGTTAACTACATCCAAGCATACAGGACTGTGGTACTGAGAAGCCATCTAGATCTAGTTTGATATGAGAGAAAAAACTAATGTTTGTGGCATTGAGCACAGAGATTTTCAGGTAATTTGCAAGTGCAGCATTGCCTACCCATGGCTGGCAAACTGTGGCTCGCAAGCCACATGCGGCTCTTTGGTCTCTTGAGTGTGGCTCTTCCTAAGCCTTAGCAGTACCCTCATTAAGTTAATAACAATGTACCTACCTATATAGTTTAAGTTTAAAAAATTTGGCTCCCAAAAGAAATTTCAATCATTGTATTGTTGATATTTGGCTCTGTTGAATAATGAGTTTGCTGACCACTGGCCTAGACCATCTTATGGAAACTACAGATAAAGACGCTGGCCACGCAGAGTCCATATTCTAGTCATTCTATGTGGAGAAAGTGCCTGGAAGGAAAGTGGAATAGAAGAGGCCTATGTTGATCTGATGTTTAGAGAAGTTTTTATTGAAGAGATCAGATATCTGGGGGGAGAGGGGGCGTGGAGCATAGAAGATGGTTTGTGAGAAGATGGAATGAAAAGCATTTCGGGAAAGGAGAAGAGCAGGTGCAAATCTCCAGAAGCCAGACGAGTTGGGTTTATTCGAGGAACAGGCTGATGGCCAGAATGCAGATGAAACGGATGAAGTCACAGAGGCAAGCAGACCCAGATCATGCAGGATCTTCTTGCTCAGATAAGGTTGAGATTTAATGTGAGTTCACATTCAACCAAAGCCATGGCAGTTGCAGAGCAGGGGCGTGATGTGACTGTATTTATAGTGTAAAGATGTCAATCGAACTACTATGTGGACTACAGACGGCTGGAGAGTAAGAGCATAAACAAGGGGCTTTCAGAAGATCCTTTTAGATATTGACCATGTCATGAACCAGGGGAATAGCCATGAGATTGCAAAAGTGTTAAATTCAGATTTATTTTGGAATTAAAGCCAAAGGACTTGCTGATGACTTAGCTTTGGGGGGTGTGAGGAAATGAGAAATCAATATTAACTTGTAGTTTCGTGACCTAAGCAACTTGGCAAATGGAGTTGTTATTTTCTTAGATGGGGAAGATCTAGGTTTGAGAGGCTAGAATTGGGGGGAGGAGAGGAAAAGTCAAGAATTTTTTCCTAAATACATACATGTCTACTCAGATAAACATGTCAGCTACCAGCTGAATAGATACACATGCCACCTACCAATTTGAATATATGATACTGAAGTTCAACTTAAAAGGGCAAAGCTGGAGATAGAAAGGTTGGGAGGGAAGGGAAAGGTTGAAGAGGAAGGGAGGGAGGAAAGATAGATAGGCAGCTAGATGGAAGAATAGAAAGACACCAGAGAACCTATGGCATTTAAATCCACTGATATGAATGAGACACATACAGCATGCATAGACAGAGAAAGGAGAGCCCCAAGCATTGAATTCTAAGACACACCTACATTTTCAGACCTATGGAAGAGGAAGCGGACCCTACAGCGCAGACCAGAAAGGAATGAACGAATGGTACAAAGAAAGCCAGGAAAGTAAGTTGTCTTGGTAGGAAGCAAAGAAAGCATTCCAAGGAGGGAGTGATCAATTACATCAAAGACTGCTAATGGATAGAGTAAAGATAAAGCCTGAGGACCAACCTTTAAACTTGTCAGCATGGAGAGCTTTGATGTTCTTAACAAGAAATTTTCAACTGTGTGTTGGGGTTAAAAGCTCTATTGGGTAAGTTCAAGAGAGGTTGAATGTTGCTACATAGAAAACATTTGAGTTCACTTCAGTTCAGTGCAACACTTTGGAAAACTATTCAACAGTTTCTTTAAAAGTTAAAAATACACCTATCATGCCACCTAGCCGTTCCATTCTTAGATATTGACCCAACAGAAATAAAAACATATGCCTCTGTAAGTACTTGCACACAGAGGTTCACAGCAAATTTATTTCTAGTAAACCCAAACTAGAAACAACCCAAATACGGAGTAGACAGGGTAAACAAAATTTGATGTATCGATACAATGGAATACTACTCAATAAACCGGAATAAGTTAGTGACACATGCAACAGCCTGGATGAACTTCAAAGTCAAAGTCATTTTGCTAAGCAAAAGAAACCAGCCACGGAGGATTAACTAATATACTTATGTAAAATTCTATAAAATGTAAGCTAATCTCTAGTGACAGAAATAACATCAGTGGTTATCTGGGGTAGAGGGAGAATTAGGTTGCAAAAAGACACAAGAAAACTAGAATTTTAGAGATTTTAATAATGGGTGTGTGCGTGTATTGGTATCCCATTTTGGTTTTAATTCGTATTTCCCTAATGACTAGTGATGTTAAGCATTTTTTTATGAAAGATGTGCTTACTGTCCATCGGTATATCTTCTTTTTAACGTATTTCTGAAAATATTCCAATATTTTTTATTGGGTTGCTATCTTCTTATACTTTTCAACATAAAAGTTTCCCTTTTTTGTATGCCTGTCATATCACACTTGGTCATGGAGAATTATATATTCGATGTTCCTTAATTCTATTTACTATTATTTTAAGTAGGGTTTTTATGTTGATAGTTATGAATCAAACCTTACTTATAAATTTAGATTCATGTGAGGTGTGTGTGTGCGTGGGCATGTGCGCATGTTTGCATGCCAGGGTGATTATCATATTTTGATATTGAAACTTTTTTTACTTTATATAAAAGAACTCTTTTTAAAGCTCTGTAATGGTTTAAAGAGGCCTGGCATTATCCTTGAAGTTTGGAAGGCATTTGCCAGTGAAACTGTTTGGACCTGACACTTTTTCAAGGGGTAGCAGGTTTCATAGAAACAATAACGGCACTTATATGTTGCTAGGAGGTTTAAATGATGAAATAATGCTAGTAACCAGGCTCTTAAAGGCTCAAAGTGGATGTCAGTTTCAATGTGTTACAATATCAGAAGAGTTCCCCAGTCCCAAGAGTTACCTTTTGCCTTGCAAATAATTTGGAAAGAAGGGAGATTTAGAAGAACATCAAGTCACTAGCCATTAGACCATTCTAAAAGTTTTTTCCCTTAAAATTCTTAAGAATGGAAGGGACTTTATTGGGAAATTCCAGAATTGACAATTCCCCTTTGTTATATTTGCATGTCTCCAAGCAGAGATACCATCCATCATTAGCCTCAACTAGGACATAAAATTAAATGATATCTGACTTCTTTGTGACTTCCATGATTTACCTATATTTTTTCTGAATTTAGTAATCCCCTAAGGCTTTTTCTTTTACATTATCCTTCTTTTGCTTCTTTCTACATTATTGGTGCCTAATGCTTGAATTCCCTTCTCTTACTTTTTGTCATTATGTATTTCTTATTACCAAAGCCCAACTCCTTTGCTTGGTGTAAGAAAACTGCAAGCAGCCTGCTCACATGTCATGGGCATTGTGGGAAAATACAGTATGTTCTTTCTATCAACCTTATTGATATCATTTGCTGAAAATATACCCAGATCTAATGAATAGAAGAACTGAATTAGCAACTGACATAATTTTCTCTCTCTCTCTCTCTCTCTCACACACACACACACACAAACACACACACACACACATACACACACACACACACCTCATTCCTTCTAGAAAAAAAACATTGGGTCATTAACCTATGATTCAGAATATGTTCAGTGACCTCAGATGGTAAATAATTCCCATGTGCAACAATGTGAGTGACTGTCCATGACTCTCTTCTTTATCGTACAAGGGACAAGAGCATGTTATGGTGTTATTGAAAATGCTTTCCCATTGGTCTTATTCATCAACATGTTATTAAGATCTTTGTTAAAATATTATTAGCTTTTTAAAGCTTTGTCAGGTCTTATAAACTCCAGAATTAGCATTTCATCTCAGTGTAGTGGAATTTTTTTTCCTGTATAATGAACAATCATGTTCCAGGTGCCTTGTGAATCCATGGTAAACTAATTAATCTTTGTAAGGGTGTTAATTAGGATGGTATTTAGGCCTATGTCTTCCAAACACTCTAGGGGCCATGACTTACTCACAGATCCTCAGGTTGACATAAAAAGCTATCAATTCACATACCTCAGTGAGTAGAATTTATGACAAAAATTTACACATTGTAATTTTTGGCAAGCAAAAAATTTACTGTGATCTTAGTGAATTCCTTGTGAAAAATTACAGGATTTCCTACTGAGATATTATCCTTGGTAATACTCCTTATTGATAACAACTTGAAGGCCTGGCAGGCTTATGGCCAAATTGAGCCACTTTCATAAAAATCAAATGTAAGTACTGAGTCACACATAGAGACACTCCAGTCTGTTAATCTGATTCAATAGCACAAAGTCAAAATTTACTTGGGAAAATGATCTTCCTGAAGAAAAAAATATGAGAAAATTTCAATGTCAGGAAGACTTTTCAATAACCTATCAGAGAAAATCCTGTATGGGCAAAACGTCTCTCCATAGAGACAGTATTTAGAGAACATCTATTAACAGTAAGTGGGTGGCGGTTACTTCCAAGGCATTCTATCTTGTGTCACTTAATAAGGCTGGAATCGAAAGCTATAGAAACAAGCAGATAACCCATAAACAAGGCAGAAACAGTCAAACATGCTTGGCAAACATAACTGCATACCTTTAAGGCTATGGATGAAGTAACTGCAGAGAACAACTGAAGTTAATGTGAACTACATGAATTGTTTGGTGGAGGTACTTGGCAGAAGCAGGGGGTACACAAAAGAATATCATGGGAATTATCACTGAAATATGGAAAAGCTATGGAATTTTGCCAGTTTTCTAATGACTTTATAAGCTGTGACATTTATAAAAACCATAGTATGCTCTATGCTTTTGAAATTATAACAAAAATATCAATAAAACTGTCTAGGTAGAATTTGTATTCTAGCTATGGCTCTTAAATATAAAATATAAGTATATATGCACATAAAACCAAATGTACTTCATTTATTTTAATGTTGCATTTTCTTTTTTAATTAGGACTTTTGTTTACATTGATCTACAGGTAGAAAATGCCCTGCTATTTCATATTATGCATATTTTTAATTATCTTGCAGATTTGGGAATCTAATTATTTTGCAGGCCTTCCTTCCTTCCTTCTTCCTTCCCTCCCTCCCTCCCTCCACCCCTCCCTCCTGCCTTTCCTCGCTCCTGCCATTCCTCCCTCCCTCCCTCCCTCTCTCCCTCCCTCCTTCCTCCTTCCTCCTCCTCCCTCCCTCCCTCCTCCTCCCTTCCTTCCTTCCTTCCTTCCTTCCTTCCTTCCTTCCTTCCTTCCTTCTTTCCTTCCCTCCTTCCCCCAATCCTTCTGTAAATCCAGGCAGTCAGAGCACCCACATTATTGAGCACCACCCACAAGTTAGTGATTCCCTGACTTGCAGGCCCTCATTAAACAAGTTGTTTCATGATAATTTTACTTAACTGTTCCATGGAACTGATGCTGTTTGATAACTATTTGATATTCAACAAAGCTTACATAAGTATCTAATGAAAGTCATTTATGATAGAGAAATGGGATTTCCAGGAAATCTACTGAGATGCATGCATGTTATTAAGCATAAATCCTAGTCAGGAGTCTCTGAAACAGCCTTCGTGACAAAGCAAAAGATGGCAAAGCATAACGACACATTACACAGATCTTTTAAAAACTGTATCCACAGAGTGCTAGTCTGAGACACTAGAATGAGCATTTTACACATGCTTTCCTTCCTGCCCCAAACAGCAAACTGCCAGACAGGCAGTGATAGGAGATGTTTCTCCCTCCTCCACTGCCTACTCCCTGCTCTGGGAACAGCAAACTTGGCAGCCAATCCTCTTCTATAAATGAATGTTGTTTGAAAGTGACAGTACAGTGCAGCCACCTCTACATCAACACACCACATCACCATTTTTCATATTCTTATCATGTCTGCATAAAAATAAGAAAAATGAAGAAGCACTGAAAGTTGGGAAGGAACTTGGAGGTGTGGGAAGGAACTTGGAGGTGTGCGAAGGGACGTGGAGGTGTGGGAAGGGACGTGGAGGTGTGGGAAGGAACGTGGAAGTGTGGGAAGGGACATGGAGGTGTGGGAAGGAACTTGGAGGTGTGGGAAGGGACATGAAGGTGTGGGAAGGGATGTGGAGGTGTGGGAAGGAACGTGGAGGTGTGGGAAGGAACATGGAGGTGTGGGAAGGGACGTGGAGGTGTGGGAAAGGACGTGGAGGTGTGGGAAGGAACGTGGAAGTGTGGGAAGGGACGTGGAGGTGTGGGAAGGAACTTGGAGGTGTGGGAAGGGACATGAAGGTGTGGGAAGGGATGTGGAGGTGTGGGAAGGGACGTGGAGGTGTGGGAAGGAACGTGGAAGTGTGGGAAGGGACGTGGAGGTGTGGGAAGGAACTTGGAGGTGTGGGAAGGGACATGAAGGTGTGGGAAGGGATGTGGAGGTGTGGGAAGGAACGTGGAGGTGTGGGAAGGAACATGGAGGTGTGGGAAGGGACGTGGAGGTGTGGGAAAGGACGTGGAGGTGTGGGAAGGAACGTGGAAGTGTGGGAAGGGACATGGAGGTGTGGGAAGGGACGTGGAGGTGTGGGAAGGAACGTGGAAGTGTGGGAAGGGACGTGGAGGTGTGGGAAGGAACTTGGAGGTGTGGGAAGGGACATGGAGGTGTGGGAAGGAACGTGGAGGTGTGGGAAGGGACGTGGAGGTGTGGGAAGGGATGTGGAGGTGTGGGAAGGAACGTGGAGGTGTGGGAAGGGACATGGAGGTGTGGGAAGGAACCTGGAGGTGTGGGAAGGAACGTGGAAGTGTGGGAAGGGACGTGGAGGTGTGGGAAGGAACCTGGAGGTGTGGGAAGGGACGTGGAGGTGTGGGAAGGAACCTGGAGGTGTGGGAAGGGACGTGGAGGTGTGGGAAGGGACGTGGAGGTGTGGGAAGGAACGTGGAGGTGTGGGAAGGGACTCTGGAGGTGTGGGAAGGAACGTGGAGGTGTGGGAAGGAACATGGAGGTGTGGGAAGGGACGTGGAGGTGTGGGAATGGACGTGGAGGTGTGGGAAGGAATGTGGAAGTGTGGGAAGGGACATGGAGGTGTGGGAAGGGACGTGGAGGTGTGGGAAGGGACGTGGAGGTGTGGGAAGGGACGTGGAGGTGTGGGAAGGAACCTGGAGGTGTGGGAAGGAACATGGAGGTGTGGGAAGGGACGTGGAGGTGTGGGAAAGGACGTGGAGGTGTGGGAAGGGACACAGGAAATTCTGGACAATGTAGTTCCCACCAGACAAGTGTTATGGAGGTGAAGCGAGGCGTGACCAAGCCTGGAGGGACCTGTGTGTATCCTGTCAGTTCAAGGTATCAAAGGACCAACTGAGGCACTAAGATCTTCTCTGCTGACTACTCTCAAGGGAAACTCAGCTGACTTCGGCAGAGAGCCCCGAGCTACCTCCATCAAATCCTGGTGTTGACGTGAAAGGACGTCTCTCACTACACAGCCTAGGGATGCTGGGCTGTTGGCACTGGGTCTATGCTGCCTTTGGAAATATTGGGTCAGAATAAATATCTCTTCATAATGATTGTATACACACATGCACGCACACAGAAAATGTGGGAATAAGCTAGCAGGTAAAGGTTACGGAAGTCATCCCTTGAACTGTCAGAAGCAGGAAAATCTTCTGAAAATTGAACAGAACACCTAGAAAAATGCTTTCCTGACTGTTGAATTATCTTTTTAAAAAATATGTTTTTATTTATTTCAGAGAGAGGAAGATGAGAGAGTCATTGATTAGCTGCCTCCTGCACACCCCACACTGGGGATCGAGCCCACAACTGGGGCATGTGCCTTGATGGGGAGTCGAATCGCCTGATTCATGGGTTGATGCTCAACCACTGAGCCACACCAACTGAGTGATTGTTTAATGATCTTAATGGGATGCAAGAAAGGTCTCCAGAAAGCCAAAGAAAAAATCCCTAAGGTGTAAGGAAGTGTGGATGAGAAAATAAAAAATTAGAACAATTCAAGAAATACAATAAAGCAAGTAAATTGGCACAAGAAAGAGTAAATAGTGGAACTGATACTGAAGGAAAAAAAATCAGTAATTTTGGGCAAGCTTGAAAAGCTCCTCCAGGATGCAGAAGAAAAGGGCAGCAGCATGAAGAATAACTAAGATATTTTTATGCAGAGAATAAAACCATGATTGAATAAAAACAACTTGGAATAAAAATTGAAATATATAATTAAAGAAAAATTAAACAAAATATACACCTGAAAATATTGAACTTTTATTGCAATCATTAAAAAAATTGCCACATGCATGCAGGCCATAAACAAGTAATCTTAAAAGGAACAAATATGAAATCGCCTTTTGATTTCTCTTTTGCCAAGTGACACATTAGAAGACAGTAGAGTATATACGATACTGAGTAACATTGTGAGTAGGAGAAATAAAACAATAGGCAAAAAATTAAGCAAAAACTAATTTAAAAAAATAGAGCCATTGTATAATTTAACAAAATTTTAGGATATACAAGAAAACAATCAAATGGGACTAAGGTATTTAATATTTATGAAGGGAATAATCAAAACTGAAAATAAAATCCATGAATCTTAAAGCATCAAAAAATATAGTATCAAGTGGTTCTCAAATAAGTCTAGAGGGGAACACTTCATAAATTATATAAATGTCTAACCACTATGCTGTACACTTGAAACTATTATAAAATAATATTGAATATCAACTGTAATTGACATATAAAAATCATTTTAAAAATAAATAAATAAATAAAATATTACTGAAGTTCAATTTGAAAATGAAATATCTGAAGATTGAATATTTGGGGCTGAGACTTAAAAACTACTACATAAGTTAAGGCAAAGCAGTCAAATAATACTGATGTAGTCACTGGGATCAGTGGTAGATTTGAAATAAAGAGAAGCTTTTTTTAAAAAAAAAAAAAGATAGTATCAAAAACTTAAAGTAGGATTGGTTAGCTTCAAGGAGAATGTTATATAATGTAATATGCATTATTTCTATATGACTCCACAACATAAGCACATGCTCCGAACATTTGCAAATTAGATATTATTAATTAAAGATTGCATTTAATACTCCAATCTCTGAGCATGAATTGATATAAGGACTTTTATGAACAATTGGACACTATCTATTGAACTTAGAAATGTGCATATCCATCTAACAGTTGCACTAAGTCATTTCTCTGTGCACATCTTAAGGAAACACTCCTACATGATCACAATGAGACATAGTGAGAGAGGTTTATTACAGCAATGCCTGTAATAGAAAAAAGTAGGGGGAGAGATAACAGAAACAGGCCTCAATAGGGGTGAATACATACAATGTAGAATAGGATGGATTTCTATAGAGAAATTTAAAAATATATAACTAAACAAAATGGTATATAACTCATTCATGCTGATAGCTCTGGAAGTTAGAAATGACCATTAAAGGAACATTTAGCTTTGCTTATAATATTAATTTCTTTTTCTATGTCTTATGAAGAATAAATACATTGATCACATGTGCATTTGTAAAAATTACTGGAAGAAATACAAAATAACAGTAACAATTTTTCATTCTGAATGATGGAGCTCGCATGATGGCCTTATTATGCTTTGCGTTTCCTTTTTCTCATTTTACTAAAACATAGAACTTGGGAATAAAAATTCTAATAAATAACAGGCAAAAAGGAAATAAAAACTAGAGTTAGAGATTGTTTTTAAAATAAAACATTGAGACCACTAAGTAGCGAAATTTAACCATTTTTTTATTTTCTTTATTGATTAAGGTATTACATGTGTGTTCTTATTCCCCCACTCCCCCCCATTCATGCCCTTACCCCCCTGGTGTCTGTGTCTATTGGTTAGGCTTATATGCATGCATACAAGTCCTTTGGTTGATCTCTCCCCCTTACCCCCACCCTCCCCTCCTTCCCTCTGAAGTTTGACAGTTTTACTTAAATCTGTATTCAGAGAAAAATAGTTCATCCTTAAATATGTTAATTCTCAAGAACTAAAGAAATAGAAATAAATCTACCATTTAATTCAAGAAGATAGTGAAACAAACCAAAAGAAAGCAATGGATGTATTTTTATATAAACATTAAGACTATAAAAATTGATTCTAATGTCCTCATGAACACACTGGATTTCACATAGGGTGTGACAGAAGACAGGCTAGAAGTGTTAGTCATTATATTATAACGTGTGCATGCCTCTTTGGGAACACCTTGTTTTCTGGGTTCTGATGGGAGAATGGTGAGACAGAGGGACAAGCTGAGAAAATAACACTGAACTGAACTCCCAGTTACCTCCAAGTCACCTTTTGATGTGTAGGCCAGGAATGGGGTCAGTAGGGAGAGGGCATTCCTGAGCTATCATAGTGGCTAATTTTCCTGGAAAGTTTCTGGCAGCCACCTTGGAAAATCTTCAGGTGATATGAAGAGCAATTCTTCCCCCTTATGAACTGAGAGAGCAAGAATCAGAGCAAGAATGGGTGGCATGGGAAAAGCCCTAACCTTGCTTCATTTGTGATGAAATTCTATCTGGAATTTCCTGTGGTGTGAAGACAGTGAGGAGACAGATATAGGGCTTCTTGAAGCCTGGGAAGAATTTGAATTATTGTTGGTGAATGCTAGCCCCATAATCACAAGATAGAAAAGTCTTGTCTGCAGTTTCTATTCTAATGGATAATACGCTCTGTGCCTTCTCTCCTTGAGATGAAAACACTTTGTACTGATTCTTACATGAGCATTTGTGTGATTTTCTTTGAGACAAAAACCATTGAATTATTACGTGCATTCAAGGACTTTGCTTTTGCTTTGCTCTTTCTTATTTTCAAAAACGTTCTTATAAATATCACCAGAGCCTAGCATAATTTATTCAGGGTCCTGTGGAACAGAACTTTGAATTAGTAGTCTTGTATGTCATAGTATAGATTTTTTTCCTGTGGAAAAGTTGAATCAAGAGAATGGAAAATATACCAAAGGAGTTTTTTTAACAAAAGAAAGAAAGAGGGAAAAGGAGAGGCAGAGGGAGAGGGAAAAGGAGAGGGAGAGAGGGAAAGGGGGAGGGGTAGAGAGAGAGAGTCAACCAATGATCATTGGTACCAATTCAATGCCAACAGGAATCCCCAATTTGGGGTACCATGAAGAAGGAAACTTTATTCAGTGCAAACAAGGACACAGCATGGCTGTGAAAACAGCCTGCCAAAACAGTTCCGGGGTTAGGCAGCCCTGGGGCCAGGCCCCCTCTGGCTAGCCAATTCTGCTCTGCTCCACTCTGTGCCTGTCTTCACACTCTGTTTGGGAGAGACATCTTCAGTGTTTCAGCTCTAGCCAAGGGGAGCTGGATTATATGGACAGAAGTTCCCACCCCTAGTCCCTGATTGGTCTGTCTTCATGCAAATGAGGTATCCAAATCCTCGCAGTTCATTTGTCCAAAGGCACTGTTCTGATTGGTCAGAATAGTGCCACTATGGTCAGAGCTGCACAGCTCTGGTAAGATGGGGAAAGCCTCAATCGTATTGGTTGAAATAAGATCCTAGGAAACCTTTATAAGTGCTGACCCCATGGCAGAAACATAGTGAAGGCATTCACTTGAACACAGAGGCAGGCAGTTTAGCGCAGCGGCCACTCTTCGAAGTGCAGTTTGCTTCAGAGGACCCTGTGCGGAAATGGCTGCGAGGCTTCTGCTTTTTTTATTTGAGACCAATTAGCTATCAGGAGCCCTTCTTAGTAGACGCCTTCCCCCCCCCCCCCCCAGCTTCATAAAAGAAAGGAAAAGAGAGGAAAATCCCAAAAGCAGGCTTTCACAACAGTCCATATAAGATTGTTTTACAATCAACTAGCTCTAACACTGTCTATGAGGAGGACAACCTACTGTGGCAGATTGTATAGTCCCAAAAATGGCCACTGCAATATTACCTATTTCACATGTCCTTCTACAATATTAATTTGCTACTCCCCCATCAGGACGTATAACCTAATTCCTCTTCCCCTGAATCTGGAATCTTGGGAATGTTTCATCTCATAGAGTATGGTGGAAGTAATACTCTCTAGAACCTCCAAGTCTGGATCATGAAAAGCAACACATCTCCTGCCTTAATCACTGGAACACTCACACCTGGAACCTAGAGCTGTCAGGTAAGACGTTTGACTATCCTGAGGCAGTCATGTTCATAGGAAGACTGAGGCAGCCATATTGGGAGGAAGCCCAACCATCTGAGGAGGCCAAGTTTTGATCCTCTAGTCAGCAGACTTGGTCTTTGGATCATCTCAGCCAAGGCATCAGATGTATGAATGATCAATCCTTTAGATGATCTCCAGTAATGGGGTCACCTATTAGTCTTTCCAGCTAAGGTCCCAGAGCAGAAACAAACCATTTCCTATGAGCCCTGTCTGAATTTTAGACCTACACAATTTATGAGCACAATCAACTACATGATTTAAGTCACTAAGTTTTGCTGTAATGAGAACTCCTGTGGTTTTAACTGTGTACCCTCAAATTTCATATCTCAGAATATCACCTTACTTGGTTATTTCAGATATAATTAGTTAAGATGAGGTCATCTTGGAGTAGAGTGGGTATTTAATCCAATATAACGGTATCCTTATAAAAGGGGAAAATTTAGACACAGACACCATGCAAGGTGTGAAGACAGAGGCAGAGATGGGGTAATGCTTCTACTAGCCAACAAATGCCAAAAATTGCCAGCAAACCATCAGAAGCTGGGAGAGGAGCCTGAAATAGATTCTCTTTCATGGTTCTCAGGTGGAACCAGCCTTGATAATACCTTGGTCTCAGCTTTCTGGGCTCTTGAACTGTGAGACAATAAATTTCTGTCCTTTAAGTCACCTAGTTTGTGGTATTTTGTTATGGCAGCAACAGGAAACTAATATACTAGTACTCATGAAAAATTAGATAATGTTATATAAGTATACATTACCATTTTTTGTTAGTTTGGCCTAAAAAATACCCATTTGTCAAGATCACTTTGATGCATTGTTAGCTTTACCTAAAGAGTTCTATAGATAAGCAACTCTACCAGGTTTGGGTTATCCATTCATTTTCTTAGCCTTCATTTTGCATTTTACAAGTTTGTGGCTATAAATGTAGCTCAGAATGGAAGCCATGACAAAGCCCTGCTACGAAAGTCTTCAGGTAATACACTGTCATTCAGTCAGAAATAGTCCACCTCATTCCACTCTTAGATGGCCCATGTTACTCTGTTTTGTCCACAACATGTTGAGACACCTTGTTAAATGCCTGCTGAAATCCAAACAAACTCTATCGATGACATTTTCATCCTGTGCTAATTTAGTAACTCAGATAATATGACTTAACATGTGTTAATGTATGTGTGTGCAAACACAACCACATGTACCAGCCATTAAAATGTATAATCTCAGGAGCAAAACTCTATTACACATTTTCAAAGGTGGAAGAATATGGTCAAAGCAGGTAAACTTGATGCCTATTTCAGAAAAAAAAATAAACAAAACAACTTTAGAATGGACCATTAAAAGGAAAACCATGATTAGGAGGCACTAGTAAGGGATCATTTTTATCAAACCCACCTCATTTATAAAATAGGGTTTAGGCTATTAGAGACATTTGTCCTTATCTGCGCTTCTAGCTTTATTAGCTACTTAGTTAATGATAGAAAAAAAGGTGGCTCAACTGTGATCTGCAAATAACACAAAGCCAGAAAAGGTAAAATGAATGGCATGTCTTGTAAAAGACAATTAAACCCCAAGATGCCAGTCAATCACTACCCAAAAAAAAAAACCATGCAATTATAGTTTTAGGAATTCTACAGGATACCTGGCCAGTGCTGCCCTCAAACTGTCAAAGTCATGGAAAACAAGAAAAAACTGAGAAACTGTCACAGACCAGGGGAGACTGGCAAGGTATGGTGGCTAAATGCAGTATGGTCCCCTGGATGGGATCCTAGAACACAAAAAGAACATTAATGACAAAATTAGTGGTATCCAAGTAAAGCTAGGAGTTTGGTTAAGCTAATGCACCAATATCAGTTTCATAGTTTGTACTACAGTAAGGTAAGATGTTTACAATTGGGGGGACTGGGTCAAGAATAGGGGAGAACTCTGCAATATCTTTGCAATGTTTCTGTAAATCTAAAATTATTCCAGAATATACCTTTTTGTAAAGGGAAGTTAAAGGCAGAAGGGTGGGCCATACCACAGTATGAAATTAACTGGACAATATAATGAACTCATTGATTGATAGTAGCAGGCACTATATTATGGTGATAGAAAATAGTACAGTGCCTTCCTTTAAGACCATCCACAGAGCCCTACAGTGAAGTGAAAAGTTCTAACTACCTGAATGGATTTGTGCTCTAGAATTGCACTTAAGAATCTTAGTTAAGGACAAACTCAGTATTAAGCATGAGTGTGCCGTGATTGAAAGGAAGCTAATATAAAGTCATACTGCATTTGTGGGATTCCAGGATGTGGGTAAAGATGAAGGCCCCAAACTTGCAATGCTATCCTGAATGGCGAAGTCCTGGAGATGAGAACTGTTGACAGGGAGGTTGTGTGATCCCTTGAAGATCGCCTGGGTTTACTTGGAAGAGCACTGACACTGTGATCAAGAGCCGGCCCAGCCAGAGTGAGAGGTCTTCCCTAGATACTGGTGATGAAGAGGATCAAGCTCGCCCAAGCCTTGCTAGTAGAGTTACATTGGCCAAATGTCTGAGATTTTTCTGCACGATCCCATTCTTACTCATTGTGCTTCATTTTCAAACTACATTTAGGATTCCAAGTTTCACTTTTTGAGAGGAAAAAACTTAAAGAGGAATAACAACAGAGAGAGCTCTGAATTATTCAGTTGTCTAACAGGGCCGGATATATCCGCCATGTTATAGTCCTGGCTCTCAATGGGGTGATTTTTACAACTGAGGCAGGTGCTATTGGCACTGAGAGGGAGGAGGCTAAGATGCAGCTAACATTCTGTTGTTCACAGAGCAGCCCTCTGAACCACAAATGCCCACCTTAATGTTAGCAGTGCCGGACTGAGAAGCGCTGATCTGCAGAGAAGTAGGACATCCATACTCTAGAACCTGTCCCTGCTGTCAGCCTTCATCCCATTGCTCAGCAGACCCACTGAGCACGCTGACTCTGGGTCCCATGCCAGCTTCAGCCCTCCCATCAGTCACAACATGGGCTAGAAGTAAAAATAGGCTCTTTGGAGTTCAAAAAGCCATCTCTGATCCCAGCTGAAAGCCCTCATGCCTCGGCCTCTGGGTCTTAGGATGTGATTTAATCTCTGAGACCCACCGCTTCCCTCATCAGTGACATAGACATAGAACCCTCTGCTCCAGGCAGGTTGTCAGAAAACACCTAGATCTTTCTCTTACTGTGACCCCTCCAGGGTTTAACTGAGGCCCATGGAGTCAGGATGGAAGTGGATTTTAAAGAGTTACTTATAATCCTATGTATCATGTGTTATGTGTTAAAAAAAACCTTATCTGCAAAGGGATCCATACTCATCACTAGAAGGTCAAAAAGCACCCATGCCACAAAAAGCTGAAGAGCTTTGACATGTTAGTAGAAATGTACACTAGGAGTTTACACAAACCAATCCCAGACCACCTTCCGGTCACTGCCATCCCAAACCATGAGCCCTCAGTTTCCCCATTTCCAGTTGTCTGATCCATGGAGCACTGTATCTCAGCTTCTGATACCAGGTAGGTTCCCCTTGTGGAAACAGGTTGTACTCACCAGGCTGAACTAACCCAATGTTCTTCAGTCATGGTGCTCAGTATTCACCAACCAGTATCATTGGTGATGTGTGCCGCGCCAGCACAGCCAGGTTTGGTGAGCCTGAGAGGGGGCAGTGAAGGATTAAGAAAAGACAGACAAGAGAAGAACCCTAGGTTTAGGTGGGACCCTGCCCTCTCTAATGGACAGGCAGCACCACAGCCTACAAACTGAGTGTTTATTTTATAGCCAGATTCCACGAGGCAAAGTAAGGGCATGGTTACAACATTCTCTCGGGTTTTGCTGCACCTCCCCCAGCCCATATCACTCAGCTGCATGGGGCTACAGGATGGGATCATAAGGTCAAGCTTACAACCATAGCCTTTGGCTACAATTGTGCTGGGACTTGCACGTGGCTTTGCCAAGAGAGGATCGTGCCCTCTCATTAGTCCCAGGCTTGAACCTGTCTTAATGCTGTAGCCGTTCTCCACAGGAATGTTGAGATGCACCATCCCTTCTGGCCGGGGCACCCCCCAGGACTGCCCCACTAAAACTGCCCTTCTCCAGTCTGGTCTCTCCCCTCTGAAGCAGGGATTGCAATGATACATGACGTGAGCACATGCTGGATGCTCAGTAAGTACTGAGTCCCTGTACCAGTGTACCACCCACGTATTTCAGGGTGCTCAGGCAGAATTGACCTAGATTTTCAACCAATCCCAGCCTCTCCTTCAGGGCCAAACTTGACGTACTCTAAATCGGTACCTCTTTCTGGAACAATTCCTGCTTGCCTAGGCACAAAACTGGCTAAATCTGACTCTTCTTAAAAAGATTGATTCCTGCCTAAAATATCTTACTGGCTAGAGAATAACTAATAAAAATTAAGTATGTATTTGAGGTCGAAGTATAGTCATAAAGTAGGTGGCAGAGAAAGTGGAAGCCAGGTTGGAGAAGGTGCCCAATGACAGATTGAGGAGCTTCAAAGCTTTCCTCTGAATTAGGAGCCCCCATCCCCTCCATGGGCACTGTCAATAATCAAGGGTGGGTTTGACAGCGCATATTTTCATGACTTCCCCAAATGTTCTTCTCCAAGTAGAAGCACGTGGCTGTTTTGAAAACTAGATCCAGAATGCCTGCCCATCGACAAATGTCTCTAATTTCCCTTTCGGGTCCTGCCTTTCAGCAGTGTTGCAGATCACAGGGAAGCGCTGGAGGGGCTGCTTTGGACTTCTTTGATTTTTGTCTGGCTGCTTTCCACCTTATCTTCCTCCCTGGCTGCAGTTTTCAAAACCTTAGGCATTTTCTGTTCTGCTTCAGCTGAAATCTTTAGTCTGGTCCCTGGGAATAATTGGCTCGGCGTTGCATCTGCAATGCACATTCGTATCTTTGGCAGAACAGAACTCAACTACCCTATAGTTCAGATGATAGCCAGATTGATCCATCACTTCCTGCACTGAGATTACCAGCGAAGTGTTTTTTGTTTGTTTTTGTTTTTCCATTGGACTTTTGGATGTAGGTTTTCCTCCAAATTCCGAATGTAACTAATTTGCTTTGGATGACCTCCAGTACCTAATTTTGGAGTCACTCTTGCATTTGCCGAGCAAATTACTGAAGTTTGTAGGGAATCATGTGAGTCTACTAAAAACCAAAGCAGCAAAGCATAGTGATCAAAAGTTTAGACTCTGTAACTAGATTGTCTTGGGTATGAATCTGCATGGTGTGAACCTAAGCAAAATTAAGTCAGTTTTTTAAATCCTGGTTAGCTCTGTCTGCAGATCAATGCAGTGCCTGGGATGGCAGTTCCCTTTAAAAGGGCATTACTGCTTTGAATTTATTCTCTTTTATACTCCTGAAATGTTCAGCTTTCAGATAAGTCTGCAAGTAAAAACTAAATTAATAAATACATAGGGAAGCACAATAATCACAGATACACTCACAAATGTATCAGTGCATAATAAAACTTTCCCTTTAATCTCCGTTAAATGCAATACCATGTTAATAAGACCCTTCAGGCTATGACATATCTGAATAGGGCCCATTGCCTTTCTACCCATTGCAGTCTATATTATGTGGCCAGGACCATGACCCATGGCATGACAAGAGAAAGTCCAATATTTTTTTCATATTCTTGCTCTTGGCTGAAGTCCAGGAAGAGAAAAATCCCAGGGGCCAGATCTCCCTATATGTACACTAGCTAAAGGATGCTGGTTTCTAAGGTGATTTTAATTGATGGTGGTGGCGTATATTTTCACATCTTTGTTTTTCCCCAGTGCGTGTTACGGCGTCTCACCCACAGGAGGTGCTCAGTGAGTATGTGCTGATTTTCTGAGGCCAAAATGAAGCTGGGGGGTGAGGAAAGATGCCAGCTGGTTGAAACTTGGTTAACTATTCTGCACACTCAGCTTCCAAGTGATTGCATCAAAACAGGAATTTTTGTTCGTTTAACTTGCTGTTGGAAGTTGCTGCTACGCTGTCCCCTGAAGCTATGAGCCTTATGTAAACAGGTCTGTCTGTGGGTTTGTCTTCCATGCTCAAACATTTGCTGAGTGCTTTCAGTGTACCGGCCTATGAACACAAGAAGAGGGCACTGGGTCCCCTCCTTTTATCAGATTTAGGCATTGTTTCTCCGCAGGGTGACCTTAGAAATACTTAGGAAATATTTATGGACAACTTGCCTGACATCCAACAATATAAGTAAGAGAGATTTTTTTAAAACATTAATATGATTTCACTATATATTGGTACAGCTTTTGTCAGACATATTTGGTGCCTAAATGTAATTGCTTTGCTTTACTAAAGACATAGGGTAATACATCTCAAAGGGCAGTACTTAAGGGTGGCATGAAGATGGCATTCCTTTTAATATCCTTAATTTGAAAGTGATAACTAATATACACATATCTTTTGTTTGCATTCTAATTCTATAACAGCTTTCAAAATAGAGTTTCTGTGTGTATATATCATACATACATATGACTATTCACTAAATAAAAATCCCTTTGTGGAAATTATGAGCTCTTATTTATGAAATTCTACGAAGTGCATTTATGAATTATCCCAGCTAATAAAAGCAATTAGATAACAAAAGGTTAAAGAATGAGAAAGCTGTTAAATCAACTCTTTCGATTAATGATCTCCTGGAGGACACTTCCCAAGGGCCACATCAAAGCAGAAGACTTGGATAGATGAGTGATAGATTTGCATATGATTTGTATGTAATTTGTATGTCATTAGCATATGTGTGCTGAGCTCTAAAATCTCTTAACTTTTCAAGATTATAATTTCCCTTAAGGTATCTTCTCTTTTCTAAGTAGGTGAGTCCATTTACAAGTGCAACAGCCCAGTCAGAGTATCTTATAGTGAAAAAAGATGGAATTATGACAAGCCATTTGAAAGGTAATAGGGACAGTGAGTATCACCCAGAATTTTTTGCTGTGTCATTAATAACCTAAGGTTTAGAGAACATCTTCTTAGATGAGTCAGAAAGAAGAAAATTATACTTCTAAGCTTGCTTTGGCTAAGAGTGTCTAACTTGGTTACCAAATAATATATTTAGAGTACAAAGTTAAGATTTTAAATTCCTAAGTCCAAATGTACAGCAAAAAAAAAAACCATCAACAGAGAGAAAAAGAAAAAGTATGAAATGGGAAAAATACCATATTTTTAAACCATATAATTGATAAGATATTAATATTCAAAATACACACAGAACTCACACAACTCAATAGCCAAAAAGAAAAAAAAAAGAAAAATGGGAAAAACCATGAATAGATATTTTTCCAAAGAAGCTATATCTACAAGGCCAACAAATACACGAAAAGGTATTCAACATCACTGGTAATTAAGGAAATGCAAATTACAGCCACAATGAGATACCACCTCATACCTATTAGAATGTTCATCATCAAAAAGACAAGAAGTAACAAATGCTGGCATTGATGTGGAGAAAAGGGAACTCCTGTGCACTGTTGGTGGGAATATAAATTGGTGTTGCCACTACAAAAAAGTAGTATGGAGGATCCTCAAAAAATTAAAAATAGAACTACCCTGTGATCCAGCAATTCCACTTCTGGGAATATATCCAGAGAAAATGAAAACACTTCTAATTCTCTAATATTATGTATACATACATTTAGTATTATTATGTCTTACTGGCAAACTGACCTTTTATTTTCATGCTATGTGCCCTTTTATCTACACTAATAAAAGGGTAATATGCTAATAAGACCAGACATCCTTTTTGACAAAGCTGGTCCCGGTCACCAGAAGCTGCCGCTGCAGCCCAGGAGAGGGAGAAGCCACCTGCCCTGTGGTCCCGGGCACCTGCGGCTGTGGCCCAGGTGTAGCGGCCTGGGTCCCGGATGCTTGCGGCCAGAGGAGGGAATCCTGGGTCCCAGGTGCGGGGCTGAGGCAGAGGGGTTAGGGGCGATCAGGCAGGCAGGCAGGTGAGCAGTTCGGAGCCAGCGGTCCCGGATTGTGAGAGGCAATTGGAAATCCCCCGAGGGGTCCCGGATTAGAGAGGGTGCAGGCCAGGCTGAGAGCCCGCCCCCCCCCAACCCCCCATGCACGAATTTCATGCCCTGGGTCTCTAGTTTATGATAATTATGTTTTTGGTCTGAAATCTGCTTTGTCTGATATTAATGTAGCCACTCCATCTTTCTTTTGATTAGTATTTGCATGGCATATTTTTTTCTGTTTTTGTTTTTTACTTATTGCATTTGAAGTTGGGTTATGTTTTTAAAATTCATTCTGACAATCTCTCTCTTTGACTGGTATGTTTATAGTATTCTTGTGCTTAATAGAATGACATAGTTTGGTTTTAGGTCTCGCTTTTTATTATTTATATTCTGTTTGCTACCTCATTTTTAATTTATTTTCCCCTTCCTGCCTTTTTTAAAAGTTAAACATTTTCTAGTATGCTATTTAAGATGATCTATTGTGCTTTTTTACTACTGGCATATTTTTAAAACTCAAGAGGAGAATAATCTATTATACTTACCAGATGCTTTCCATTTTCTATATTTCTGATGTTCCAAATTTTCTTCTCATGTCATTTTCCTCATGTCTGAAGAACTTCCTTTAGCAATTCTTTCAGAGAAAGTCTGCTGGCAAACAGTTCTTTGAGTTTTCCTTCATCTGAAAATGTCTTTACTTCACCTTTCCTGAAGGATTTTTTCCACTGGATATAGAATTCTGACAGCTCTTTTCTCTTAGCAATTTAAAACTGTTGTTTATTTCCTTTCTTCTGGCCTGCATAGTTCCTGATAATAATCCTCAGTCAATCAAATCATTGTTCCCCTATAGATAACATGTTGTGCTCTGGCGAGTTTTAAATTTTCTCATTGTCTTTAATTTTCAAATGACTGAGTAGGGCATTTCTGGGTGTGGAATGGGTTCTCTGAGCTTCTTGAATCCCTAGATTTATGCCTTTCTTCTATGGAAATATTCCTATTTTTGGCAGGTCAATGATCCTGTTAAGTTCCAGGCTCCAAGTTCCAAGTTCCAGCACACCATCCAGAGTCTTGGTTCCAATGTCAGATCACATCTTGCAGTACTACCCAGCTCTTCCCTGAGTGAATGCCACCCCGTGGCCTCTTAGGGGTGTGGGCAGCGTGGTCAGTTCTCAAAGCCGTTGTCATGCTCTTTAGAGTCAGAGCTTTGCCTGCACAAAGAAGAGATGGGTCCAGAACTTCATAAACAATTTTACAGGGTCTCCTTCTCAAGGTCATTCTTCTTCATGATCTTCCCATCACCTTCCAGTTTCCTGAGATTCCTCTGTTTGATGTTCTGCCCCCAAAACTGGGTCTTTCTTTACCCCATTGTGCCCACACTTCCTGTGACAGCAGCCAGGCCTGGGTCGAATGGCAGGAGAACAAGAGCTAATAATGATAATGATAATAATAATAATAATAATAATAATAATAATAATAATGGCAAACTGCCCACTGGTTTGGTGGCACGTGTATATTTGATTTTCTTCCCCAGTCTGTCTGCTTCAATTTGCTTTCAGAGTCTCTGATAGCTGCTTCACTGTGGGAGAGACCGGCTGGGGTCTGCTACTCAATGTTACTGGAACTAATACTAACCAAGACAGCAATTTGGAAGCATAAAGTGCACTAATTTTGACGGTGATAAATATAATGGTGATGTATGCAAGAGAAACAAATAGTTTGACTTTGCTCATTTTTAACAGTTATCCACTCTCATTTCTAAAACTTGGATGCATTGTAAATCACTGATTTTGTTAACTATTATGCAAAGGCTTTTCTATGTTAATAGATACATGCCAGTTCTTCCCAAGTTTTCATTAGAGGTAACTGTACTTTAAATAATATACATTGGTTTATGCTCATTTGGGTACCATCATTTTCAAAATATTGATGCCCTCCAGTCGAACAAATCTCACAGTGCCTCACATAATTTATTCCTTCTCATCTCACTTGGAAATGCCTCTGGGGATTCTTGATCTTTTCTGTCTTCAAAACTCACCTCCTTGGGGCAGCCTCCCATGAAAACCCCCAGCACTCTGAGTCCTCCTCTGTCCACTTAGACCTCTCTTGTGGCCCTGTCATGCTGGACATGCCAGTAAATGTGCCTGCCCTGTCTGACTCCTCCTTTTTGCTGACACCACTCCATCCATCATCCCTGTGGAACCCAAGGGATGCAGTCCATGGACTGACCGGAGAAGTTGCCTGGCATAAAAAGACAAACTGGGCCAGTCAGAATCCCTCTCTTGGGAGTTTAGATGTGGAAATAAGAGAATAAAGCAACTAATCAAAGGATCTGTAGTTGGAAAATTTCATGAGGTAGAATGAGCAGGCTATTGGCAGCTGAAACTAAGAAGGGAGGGAGGGCAGTGACGAGAGAGAGCGCAGAGAAGGTGAAAGGCCACAGTGAAGAAACAGAATAGAGCAAACAGAGACAGACTAAGAGATGCCAAGAAACAAAATCAGGCAGATGATGAAAGGGGGGTCCAGGCATGGCCCCCCACTGGCTTTGACTGGTTCCTGATGGCTTCATGGCTCAAGTTCTGGGAGGGTCAGTGGAAAAGGGCAAGCTCAAGGGCACCGTCTCTGTTCAGCCTCCATGAGTATCTCATGCAATGCCCCTCTGAGTTAGCTAAGTGATGCGCTTTGCTGCATCTGACAGAACTACCTCAACCAATGCTGCAAATAAATACAGGGTGGGGAAAAGCAGGTTTACAGTTGTTCATATGGAAAACAATACAATAATTAATACATAAAAAATACAAGAATGAGCTGTTTCATGTACTCACAACTTTATGTTTAATTTTACCTCACCCTGTATGTTAAAATGGTACTTTATGACTGTAGCCAGACTAAATTTTTAGGGCATTTAATTTCCTCTTAAGGGCTTGTGATCTTTTTGCTTTTATTTATCTGGTTTCTATTTCTTAGGCAAATTTTAAGGGAAATAGTTCTATGTAAAAATACTGTACAAATATGTTACTATCATTGTATAATTTATTTTTAAATTTAGCTTCTGTCCACTGATGACAATTAGTAACCTTTGTGGCTTTCAACATCTCTTTTCAGTGGAAATTTCAAGCCTCTTTGTGGCTCTTCTAAAAAAGTTTTATTTTATTTCTTGTATTTTACAATGGTAAATGCAAGTATAATAAAAGGCCACAGAAAAGTGTCTCCACTCTGAGAAAGCAATGCACACAAAGGAGAAATGGGGCATAACCAACTGCCAAGGCTGCCTTCTCTGAGTGCCTCGTACTTCCCACTGGGACATCCAGGGTCCAGGCCCGGCAGCTCCACCAGCCATGCCAAGAAGGAAGCCTCCCCTGGACATCAGGGCGGCTGAGCTGACCTCCTCTCCACTGGGAGTCACCTCACACATAATCCTCAAAGCCGCTGCTTTTCATCACTCTTGCAGCTGACTCCAGCAATGCAGCTGACATGAGCCGCCTCCCAGTGGTGCCCATCATCTGAGTTTGCATCTTCCCCCAAACTACACCCTTTCCACTCAGGCTCAGCATCACAAATCATGCTCTTCAGAGTCTCTATCTCCCTGGCTGCCTGCCGACATCGTGGCTAACCTCAATTTTAACACCTTCTGCTGGTGCTGAGGGTGCCATTAATTTTATTTTTATATGCCTGTAAATCTTTTTTAGATATGTGTTCCCTGGTCACTTGATGGTCATGATTAGCATATTTATGAGCCGAAGCAATCAGAAACCCACATCTCAATGTAACTTAGAGCCGGAGATACCCAGGAAGCCAGGTTGAGTCCCAGAGTAGGGACAATTCTCCTTGAATTTCATATAATAACATTTGTGGTGATGGGTGCATCGTGGCTTCTGTCATTCATAGTGGATTCTAAACCAACCCAGTTATTCAAAGGCAGTGGTGCAGATGGCTTTATGATTTAGAAGTGTGAACTTTCAAATACGCCCAGGGGGAAATGGAATTTGCATTCCTGGTATGGATTGGGAATATCAATGTGGTCGGATCCAATATCTCAGGGCCAATGCCTCCAGCACCTTTGATGTAAACCAGAGCGGTTCACAATTACTTCACTGCCTGCATATACCGAGGGCTCCAAGGAAGCTTTAAGCATAAGCACTTTTATCACTTGACAGGTTTTGCCCATTATCTAGTTCATAGAAAAAGGGGCCTCAATCAGGCCCTTTTTATCTCCAAGCTAGTGAACTTAGGAATTGTTACTTAAAGCGCTCATGTTACTCCCTATAACACAACAATAGGAAATTTGAGAGTTATGTTAATGATTCCTATATTGTTTCCCCAAACATCCTAAATCTGGAATTGTAATAAATGTTATATTTGCATAATACTTAAGAGGAAAGAGCTGAGGTTATAGCAGAAGAGGAGAACTTAATATACTAAACTTCTTATCTCAAAACACATAAAGCTAGAGAGTGGCAAGTATGAATCCCAAAGATGCTATCATTTATAATGTGAGTTTCTCACTTGTATTTAAACTATAAATCAATTTTGTAAGAAATTATTTGCCTACACTTTCAGTAATATGTCCACAACATAAAGAACAGGGTGTGGAGAAGAAAAACATAGTTGTATGTGGCACTGCTTTGTTGTTCTGCCAACTAGCCAGTGCCAAGGAAAGAAAAGCCATCTATATTAAGCACCAGATTTAGATGGTGAGAGACAACTACTTCATATGCACAAATAACCAGTCCACAAAGACAGTGAACACAAAGTGGACTAGGCTAAACCCTGGAATCAACCAGTATGTCTCTCAATAAAGTCTCTCAAGAGACTGTGACACCAACTGCCCGTTGGGACAGGAGCTGTGCCTGAGGAGGGACCTCGGCCCCAATGCGATAAGGCTCTAGTGCTGCCATCTCTGTGTGGGCTGGTGACACCACCCTCTCAGAATCACATAAAAGGGGCTCAAACGTTCAGAGATTATTGTCTTGACCTTTTTTCCAACATCAGCGCTGAATAAGAAGAAAGAATGTGATCTCTCACGTATTTTCCTTTGAGAGCAATAATTCGTGCTTTTATTTCAAATGGAAAGAATGCACCTTATGTGAGCGGACACACCATCCGACTTTTCAAACATAAGTTACGTTGAGCTATTTTATCCAAGTCCCTCACATTCAGATGAACTGAGACCACAGACACATCATTTTCACATTGTTCCAGGACTTTTGTGTGACATAATGTGAAAAACATGGATGAAATGAATTGATTTCAGTTTGCTTCCTGCCTTCAGGTTGATTTAAGAAAGGAGAAAACAGAGACTCGCCCGCCTAGTTTTGGCACAGCGGCTGGTTCAGGGAGTATGCTTAATGAGTGCAGTCAGTTAATTAGCTAATTCACATAGTATTCTATACGGAAAAAATCTTGAAAAGATGATAGCACATGCCTCCCCCCATGTGTTGGGCTCATCATGGCAGAAGCCAATGCTGACACCATGATGGAAGGGCCTTTGGAGAGATGGGTCTGAGGAGCCTTCAGATGTGCCCATATGTGTCGCACGGAGTGCCCTTCCAAGGTGTTCAGTGAAGACATACTTTTTCCAAGGGCTTTCAGGTATTGGATTTGTACACCTATAGAATGCAACATTTCAGGTTTGCTATCTTTGATTCCATGGATGCCATATCTTTTTCCCTTCCAGGGTCCAGGTTTTTCTGCCTAACCTTGGCAGGTGCTCCTCACTCCACATGGCCCACTTCCAGCGTGACCATAGCAATCTTGGCCTCAGAGAACATTCAATGAAACCTAAAAATGTGTTAACTACTCTGGGTTAAGGTGCTGGCCTTCCTATTAAGTATGCATTTTAATAAAAGTCTCTTTGAACTCAGAGGAAAATAAGTCAGGGGGAAGTCTTAAGTGAATGAAGGAGATACTTTTTTGGTGAAGGGACGGTCTTAGCACCTTTAACTCACATGCTATGATCAAGTGCCCAGAATTGGAAACATGACCTGTCCCCATTCATGGAAAAATGTAGGGCATCTTTTAACCAAAGTATCAATGAATAATGCTCTTATTTTAATTCAAAATTGTTTCAATAACTAGGACATCATTTGGCGGTACTAGAAAAAGTTAATTGGATAGCATGCTTTGTGTACTAATCATGGACAAATTAGGATTTGGGCCACTAAATGGTTCTCTGGTGGCCTGGAAGGAATTAGAGAAACAGACCATTGATGTGTCATTACAAGAGGAAGGCTAGCACAGATCTGGAGGCTGCTCTCTTCTTACTGATATATTTGTACCCAGAAACCAATTCACTGACTGTACATTCATTCAGTCTATACCTTCTAGAAGTTGGTTTTTATTGATTCTTAACAACCAAAATAGTAATCTCAGATCTCTACACTGGAGCCTCTCAAAAGGACAGCTGGAAAGTTGGTAACATGGAGCCTATTATATTACTATTTTTTATAGGCAATCAAAGGGAAATCCCAGGAATTAAAGGCTGATTAATCTCACTTGGGAACCAGGAACACTGACCGAGGATGTAATTACAGGCCGTGAAGCCAAAATGTGTAGCATTATAATCTGAGTGCATCTTTGCCCAATTTCTTAGGAGAAAATAATTACTACTGCGAGTTCAATGAGAATTTCCTTGATGAAATGTCAAAAAGAATGTGCCTTTTCAATTTGCCACAGTCACACTCATCCTTGTAAATTTCCCTCATGGATAAGTTTCTCTACTTTTCAGATCACCTGAAAAAGTTTCTGGTGATGGCAGTGATGATTGCCTCTTGCCAAGGCTTAGATTTTTTTTCTCAGTGTGTGTGTATGTGTTGTCTAATGTGAACAATAATTTCTATTGAGAAAAAATACAATAGAAGGTGTATTCTGCAAGTGTCTGGGATGTGCCATTTTCTATATCATTGCTATTTCTGAAGTTTATAGGTTTAAATGAGCACTATGCTTGGAAAAAGATATGACCCAACCCAAACATAGATACACTCTCTCGGTTTCCCTTTCAGTTACATGGATTGATTAATAGGTATGTAATATAAACCAGCAGCATTGCAATCAATACAATGAAACAGTTGTTATTCATCAAAACACAGAAGGAAAGAAAACTATGGCAATTGGAACAATGTCTGCAAGGCCCCCAGCATTGCTGCATGGTTCCATTAACACTTCACCCAAATTACCTGGCTCATAAAACTATATTTCACCTCCAGGATAATGCAGCCAGAACGGCACACCTGCTCATGGGCCATGAGTGATAGCAAATAGGTCTTCTATTATTTATTACATTCATTTGGCTTTTTAAAAGATCTGTATTTTGAAATGTTTTCAGAACACTTCTATTAATTTGGCCGATTCTCTGTTTTAGACACCTGTTGATAAACATTTTTCAGCTATATGCTAATAGTTGTGAATAACTCCCTCTGCAATGCTCACATTCTTAGATTAACATTCAAGAAAAACGTTCAGATTTCTTCCTTTCTCTTTAGAGTTTACCCAGTCCTTTAATACAGTGGCTTCATGGAAATGCATACCCATTTCCATGAACATTTTCCAAGGTGTAAGGGGCACAAATTATTTTAAGTTGCTCCATCTCCAGGAGCCACTTTTCATAGGTGTTCTTTCCTCAAACCTTGCACCTGTGCAAGCTGCTTTTCTACACCCATTTTATAATCAACTATCCCCCACTTTTTATAAGAAAGCTTCCTTTTCTCCCTTCTCAACCTTATTATGGTACATTTTCACAGGACATAAACCTTTCCTCCTCTTATGCCAAAGAAAGAAAAGAAGGAGGAGTAGCAGTTGGGGCACTACTTTATGTTGTTCCCCATCTGATTCATCTTCTTTCAGTTAAAATATAACTATAAACTTAAAAAGGGACTATTTGGGCCCATGATGAGATTTCTGAATTTTGAGCTGTAGTAGAGTAGAATGTGATAAGGACAACTTTGGTTAAATGGCATAAAGCTTTTCATCTCCCAAATTTTTGTCTAATTGTTGCTCACCTGTGGTAGCCTACTAAGAGAATACAACAAACAGAGTAAAAGGAAGAAATACTGAAGATAATAGTACCTCATCTCATCAGGGCAAAAAAACCCCCAGCAAACACATATATTTAAACTATAGTTTAGTACTTAAAACAATAAAAATAAAAATTAGGAATTGAATTGACACTGAGCCCTATCTCATCCTATCAACAGATAATTGTCATCAGTGATTACATAAACTAATTGATAAAAAGCCCCATCTATTTCATCACCAGATACATTTCCAATAAAAGTTTATTTTTTTATGTTTAATAATGATGTATAACCGTTTACAGTATATTTGTTGTTTTGATCAATTTTTATAGTTAAAAATTATAATAAATTTAATTCAAAAGAAAAATGTAGAGCACTATAGTAATTAAAAATGATTAGGAAATACAGGGTATTTAAAATTTTTATATACAGCTTTTGAAAAGATATATGTAGACTGACTAGTAAAATATATTACATGAACATAAATTTCTGTGGGAAAGTACAATTGAGATCAAGAAAAGAGAATGGGAAAATAGTCAGTTATTAAAATATTTGTTCATATGCCTTTTAAATGGATAATGGTAGATATCAAAGTACTCAGATATTTAGATTCCACTGGTATTTTTTTTTATTATTTATCACTTTTATCTTTCAAAAGTAGTACTTATTGTACACCAAAAATTATAATTTTCCAAACAATTAAAACTTTTGAACAAAGTATTACTTATCATCTTTAAAAAGAATAGGTAGTACAGAGTTTTTCAAACTTCTCTTATGCTGGCAAAATAGTTTTAAGGCTGCTGCTCTGGAATACTATATTGTAAAATATAAGAAATTGAAAATTTGTAGGTCATATTCTATAGTCTCTATCTGACATATCATAATTTAGTGAAGAATGAAGTTTGACCTTACAGCTCAACTCATTGGAGGAGCAAAGCCAGAGAACATTTATTTTGTTTCAAAGTGATTCCCTGAGAAGGGGACTTTCTCCTCCTCCTGTGAGATGCAGACTTGACCTTGGGCCTCAGGATTTGGTGCAGCCTGTGACCCAGCCTGTGGGGCCTTCCTCCTCCCTAAGGTCAGGAACTACTCTGCATGTGGCTACTACCTCCTCATACAGCCTACATTTTGTGAGTTCAGCTGAAGTTAACATCAGGAAATACGCTTTCTCCTCCCATGAGGGAGGATGGTTGTTATACTGTTTGAGTAAGATTCTCACTGAAGTAATCGATCCCTTTTATTTAATTTCATTTCCTACCATTTAATACACAAAGAAAAAGAAGTTTGAGGTGTAATGAGCCAACTTTGATAGGCAATGACTGTATTAATGAAGAGAACAAACATACATATTATTTAGGGGTTGTTTTGTAATAAAACAATCTCTAAAGTACAAGAAGAAATTCTACTAGAAGGCCAACTAATAAAATATAAAGTGAGAAAAGATTTAACTTTGGTCATTAAGCAGAAGAAGCTGTTATTGTCTGGGGAGATTTTGCAGCCAGGCCTACACCTTTTAGTGTTTTGATAAAAGTGCACTATAAATCACTTTTCTGAAGAGAGTTTTCAGTGATTAACAGTTGTGGCTGTTTTCTGCAATAAATGTAGAAACAGTGTTAAGTAACACTGTTGAGAAGAGAAATATGTTTTAAAATTTCATGTTTATAGAACAGTGGTTTAGAGCAGCGACTAGAAGTCAGATGGACAGTTCTCCATGTTCTTGAAATTGAACACTCAGTTCTCAGTGCAGTTCTAGGTTCTCATTATGTGTGAATAGAAACAAAATTTCCATTTGCATGTTTCTCGTATGGCTACACAAAGTTGTATAACAATGTCATATGATGCTAAGCACTGAAATGAAAGATAACAGAAAGGGACAGAGTGGCACGGGTTTTTATCAGGGAGGCCTCTCTGATAACAAAAGAGATAGAAGACTAAGACATAAATGGTGTAGTGATTTTTCATTTGGTGCTAACAGCTCAAGAAAGTAAACAAAGGCAGATTAAAACTGTTGGAAGCTGAAGACAAATATTATTCAAGGGATATAGATTTCAAGTTTACCTGAATTCCAAGGGTTATTGAAGATAGAGTCTGACTCCAAGTTAAAAATTAATTTAAAAGACTAAATATTGATAGATAGATCAAAAGATTTGAGATAAGATAGGTATAATAAAATATTAATGGTTGGATCTAAGTATTAGATATATAGATGTTTATTTTAAAATTCTTTCAACTGTCCTATATGTTTGAAAATTTTCATAATAAAGTGTTCTAAGGACATATTAAAATAACACATTAGAAAAATTTATTCTGAAGCCTAGAAACAAATTTCAGGTTAGAACAAGTCATAAATAACAATCATCAAAAATAATTACTAAAGTTCATCAAATTTGCATTGGTGTTTATTTAAATTTTTATTCCATACATTATCTCTGTTAAAGTAATTTAATATCACCTTCATTCAGTTTGTTTTATGTCTTAAGATAGTTTTAAATTAAAAGGAAGGCTAATGTCTCCTTCAGTTAAAAAAAAAAAGCAGCTATAGATGATACAAGGATATTGAGACTATGAAACTACCCATTATCTGTGCACTGGGTAGACGTATATTCTAATTTCATGGAGAGCATCTATAAGACAGACAACACAAAATTTCCAGTATTAAATACTGGTAGAAGTGCTAAAAGCTCTCATTCTTGGATATTCGATTAGTTACTTAAATTTAACAAGACCAGTAATAACTGTTAGATGACTTCAATCAGGTAAGCTGGCTCCACTCCCATGTTAAATGGCATAGCTCTAAAAGTTCCAAAACCACAGTAGCAAAATGATCTTCCTCCTCCAAAAAAAGATGGAAACTGTAAGGTTCACCTGGCTGGTGTTTCTCAGTGGTTAGCATCAACCTAAGAACCATAAGATCACAGTTTGATTCCTGGTCAGGGCACATGCAGGCTCAATCCCCAGGGTGGGGCATGCAGGATGCAGCCAATCAATGATTCTCTCTCATCATTAATGGTCTATCTTTCTCTCCCTCTCCTTTCCTCTCTGAAATCAATAAAAGTATATTTTTAGAAAAGAAAATGTAAGGCTGTGCATATTCTAGACTGTTCAGAGGATTACAAATTAGAAACTAAACAGGAACTTTCACGCACCAGAGTAAGATGGTATCTCTTTAAAAATAAAATGGCCCTATGAACATTGTGACCAAAGCTAGTTTTTATGAGAAACTTCCCTCACATTTCTTTTCAAATTCTCTTAAATACAAAGAAACAAACAAAAGATTTCAAAAGAAATGGGACACAGAAATGTCAAGCTCTGCCAGACCAGAGGTGTAATTTCTAAGAATCAAGTTAAATGAGGATGGAGTTATAATTTGATCATGCACAGGGAAGTCAAGCAATCTCCACTTGTTACCTCTGTCCTTTGCATACCTAAAAGGAAAGAACATCCCCACCCAAACAGCTTCTTTCTGAGACATCTAGGACCATTTTGATTCCTTCCTTCCCACTATATTTATATTTATTCCATTGCTTCCAGTTAGGCAAAGAGGGCTTTTGGACAGCAATTTGCTTGTGGAACTTAGAGCTGGCAGAGAAAGGTGCTGAGTTTTGGGAGGGCCACTGGAGCAAGGCCTTCTGGAACTTGTACTATGTTAGTTTATTATTTCTAGCAAAGTCTATTTCACATTATCCAAAAATAAATTATGCTCCCAATTAAGACGACTGCAGTCATAGAAAGCCACACCTCAGAGGAGCAGATCCACAGCAGATGGATGATTGATAAACACCAGAGAGCTGGCTAAAGCAGTGCAAATAAGAAAGGTTAGGTCTTTACAATTAAGACAAACAGAAACGTATATAAATATTGAAATCTAGTTAGTAAATTTGCTTTTCAGATGGGTGTAGAATTATGAAAGTAGTTTTTATGTGTTCCAAGACCAAAAACTAAATGACAGCCAGGGCTCTCATTGCCAGAGTAAAATGTTACAAATAAAGACAGGGGGGAAGGCTAAAATGAACCCCAGCATGTTGAATTGGAATCAAAGGCATGACCTAATGGACATATGGATAGGTGGATGGATAGACAGACAGATAGATAGATGATAGATAGATAGATAGATAGATAGATAGATAGATAGATAGATAGATAGATATTGAAACACATAGATAGGCATATCTACCTTTGAATACATATGAATATTTTCTTTTTTTTTTTTTTTTTTTTTTTTTTTTTTTTTTTTTTATTATTAGTTAAGGTATTACAAATGTGTCCTCATCCCCCCCCCATTAACCCCCAACCTCCCCCCCACACACACTCATGCTCCCATCCCCCTGTTGTCCATGTCCATTGGTATGGCTTATATACATGTATACAAGTCCTTCGGTTGATCTCTTCCCCTTACCCCCGCCCTCCCCTACTTTCCTTCTGGGGATTGATAGCCTGATTGCTGTTTCTCAGTCTTTGAGTCTGTCCCTTTTCATCAGTCTATGTTGTTCTCTATAATCCACAAATGAGTGAGATCATGTGGTATTTATCTTTCTCTGACTGGCTTATTTCACTAAGCATAATGCTCTCCAGTTCCATCCATGCTGTTGCAAAAGGCAAGAGTTCCTTTTTTTTTACCGCAGCATAGTATTCCATTGTGTATATGTACCACAGTTTTCTAATCCATTCATCTGTTGATGGGCACTTAGGCTGTTTCCAAATCTTAGCTATGGTGAATTGTGCTGCTATGAACATAGGGGTGCATATATCCTTTCTGATTGGCGTTTCTGGTTTCTTGGGATATATTCCTAGTAGTGGGATCACTGGGTCAAATGGGAGTTCCATTTTTAGTCTTCTGAGGTAGCTCCATACTGTTCTCCACAGTGGCTGCACCAGTCTGCATTCCCACCAGCAGTGCAGAAGGGTTCCTTTTTCTCCACATCCTCTCCAACACTTGTTGTTTGTTGATTTGTTGATGATAGCCATTCTGACAGGTGTGAGATGATAACGCATTGTCGTTTTGATTTGCATCTCTCGTATAATTAGTGACTTTGAGCAGGTTTTCATATGTCTTTCGGCCTTCTGTATGTCCTCTTTCAAAAAGTGTCTATCTAGGTCCGTTGCCCATTTTTTTATTGGATTGTTTATCTTCCTTTTGTTAAGTTTCATGAGATCCCTGTAAATGTTGGAAATTAAACCCTTATCGGTGGTATCATTGGCAAATATGTTCTCCCATGTAGTGGGTCTTCTTGTTGTTTTGTTGATGGTTTCCTTTGCTGTGCAAAAGCTTTTTATTTTGATGTAGTCCCATTTGTTTATTTTCTCTTTAGTTTCCATTGCCCTAGGAGCATTATCAGAGAAGAAATTTCTTCGGCATATGTTTGCGATTTCGCTGCCTGTGGATTCCTCTAGTATTTTTATGGTTTCCCGTCTTATGTTTAAGTCTTTTATCCATTTTGAGTTTATTTTTGTGTATGGTGTGAGTTGGTGATCTAGTTTCATCCTTTTGCATGTATCTGTCCAATTTTCCCAACACCATTTATTGAAAAGACTGTCTTGACTCCATTGTATGTTCTTGCCTCCTTTGTCGAATATTAATTGGGCATAGTGGTTTGGGTTGATTTCTGGGGTCTCTATTCTATTCCATTGATCTATATGTCTGTTCTTGTGCCAGTACCAAGCTGTTTTAAGAACAGTGGCTTTGTAATACAGTTTGATATCTGGTATTGAGATCCCACCTACTTTGTTCTTTCTGAGGATTGTTGCAGCTATTCGGGGTCTTTTTTTATTCCAGATGAATTTTTGGAACGTTCGTTCTAGATCTGTGAAATATGCTGTTGGTAATTTAATGGGGATTGCATTGAATCTATAAATTGCTTTGGGTAGTATGGACATTTTGATGATGTTGATTCTGCCAATCCATGAACACGGTATATTCTTCCATCTGTTTATGTCTTCCTCTATCTCTTTTTTCAGTGTCCTGTAGTTTTCAGCATATAAGTCTTTTACCTCCTTAGTTAAGTTTATTCCTAGGTATTTTAATTTTTTTGGTGCAATGGTAAATGGGATTGCTTCTGTAGTTTCACTTTCTGTAAGTTCACTATTGGTGTAAAGAAATGCCATGGATTTCTTAGCATTAATTTTGTATCCTGCTACATTGCCGAATTCATTTATTAAGTCTAATAATTTTTTGATGGAGTCTTTAGGGTTCTGTATGTACAGTATCATGTCATCTGCAAATAAGGACAGTTTTACTTCTTCTTTTCCAATCTGGATGCCTTTTATTTCTTCTTCGTGTCTGATCGCAATGGCTAGTACTTCCAGTACTATGTTGAACAGGAGTGGTGAGAGGGGGCATCCCTGTCTTGTTCCTGTTTTTAGGGGGAATGGTTTTAGTTTTTGCCCATTGATTATGATGTTGGCTGTGGGTTTGTCATATATGGCTTTTATTATGTTGAGGTATGATCCCTCAATTCCTATCTTGCTGAGAGTTTTTATCAAGAAAGGGTGTTGGATTTTGTCAAATGCTTTTTCCGCATCAATTGATATGACTATGTGGTTTTTCTCTCTCAATTTGTTTATGTGATGTATCACATTTATTGATTTGCGGATATTGTACCATCCTTGCATCCCTGGGATAAATCCTACTTGGTCATGGTGTATGATCTTTTTGATGTACTGCTGGATCCGATTTGCTAGGATTTTGTTGAGGATTTTGGCATCTATGTTCATGAGGGATATTGGCCTGTAATTCTCTTTCATTGTATTGTCTTTATCTAGTTTTGGGATTAGGGTGATGTTGGCTTCGTAGAATGAGCTGGGAAGTGCTCCTTCCTCTTGGATCTTTTGACATAGTCTGAGGAGGATAGGTTTTAGGTCTTCCTTGAATGTTTGGTAAAACTCCCCTGTGAAGCCATCTGGCCCCGGGCTTTTGTTTGCTGGAAGCTTTTTGATTACTGCTTCGATTTCCTCCATAGTTATTGGCCTATTGAGATTTTTAGATTCTTCCTGGTTAAGTTTTGGAAGGTTGTATTTATCTAGGAATATGTCCATTTCCTCCAGGTTGTCTAGTGTGTTGGAGTAGAGTTGTTCATAGTATTTTCTAACAATCCTTTGTATTTCTATGGGGTCTGTTGTTATTTCTCCTCTTTCATTTCTGATTTTGTTTATTTGGGTCCTCTCTCTTTGTTTCTTGGTGAGCCTGGCTAGAGGTGTATCAATCTTGTTTATCCTTTCAAAGAACCAGCTCTTGGTTTTGTTGATCTTTTGTATTGTTTTTTTGGTCTCTATGTCGTTTATCTCCGCTCTGATCTTTGTTATTTCCTTCCTTCTGCTTACAGTGGGCTTTTTTTGTTGCTCTCTTTCTAATTCTTCGAGTTGTAGAGTTAGGTCATTTATTCTCATTGTTTCTTGTTTCTTGCAGTAGGCTTGTAGAGCTATGAACTTCCCTCTCAAGACTGCTTTTGCTGTGTCCCATAGGTTTTGGATTGTTGTGTTTTCATTGTCATTTGTTGCCATGATGTTTTTTATTTCTTCTTTGATCTCACTGGTGACCCAGTCGTTGTTTAATAGCATGCTATTTAGTCTCCATGTGTTTGATTTTTTTGGATTGTTTTTGTTGTAGTTGATTTCCAGTTTTATGCCTTTGTGGTCTGAGAAGATACTTGATATGATTTCAATTTTCTTGAATTTGAAGAGACTTTGCCTGTGACCCAATATATGGTCTATCTTTGAAGATGACAAATGTGCTCCCGAGGAGAATGTATATTCTGTGACTTTGGGGTGAAATGTTCTGAAGATGTCAATTAATTCCATCTGATCTAGTGAGTCATTTAGGATTGATGTTTCTTTGCTGAGTTTCTGTTTAGAGGATTTGTCCAGTGGAGATAATGGGGTGTTAAGATCCCCTACTATGATTGTATTGCTGTCAATCTCTCCCTTGATCTTCTCCAGAAGATTTCTTACGTATTTGGGTGCTCCTATATTGGGTGCATATATATTTACCAGAGTTATTTCTTCTTGTTGGACTGCTCCCTTTAGTATTATGAAGTGGCCTTCTTGATCTCTTTTTATGTCCTTCACTTTGAGATCTAATTTGTCAGATATAAGTATTGCTACCCCGGCTTTTTTTTCACTTCCATTGGCCTGAAAAACCTTTTTCCATCCCTTCACCATCAGTCTGTGTGCGTCTTTTTTTGTGAGGTGGGTTTCCTGTAGACAGCAGATATATGGGTCATGTTTTCTTATCCACTCATTTACCCTATGCCTTTTGACTGGGGAATTTAATCCATTTACATTTAAAGTTATTATTGATAGAAACTTGTTAGTCGCCATTTTTGTTCTTTACCGCTGCGTTCCTTCTTTGTTTCCTGTTTTTTCTATTTACAGCAGACCCTGTAGCATTTCTTGCATTGCTGGTTTGGTTGTAATAAACTCCCGTAGACCGTTTTTGTCTGTGAAGCTCCTGATTTGACCCTCAATTTTGATTGATAGCCTCGCTGGGTATAGTATTCTTGGATTCAGACCCTTCCTTTGCATGACTTTGTATATTTCATTCCATTCCCTTCTTGCCTGATGTGTTTCTGTTGAGAAATCGGTCGCTAGTCTGATGGGGGATCCTTTGTAGGTAACTTTCTGTCTCTCTCTGGCTGCTTTTAAGATTCTTGCTTTGTCGTTGGTGTTTGCCAATTTAATTATTATGTGCCTTGGTGTCGGTCTTTTCGGGTTCATTTTGTTTGGGACTCTGTGAGCTTCTTGGATTTGTGTGAGTTTTTTCCTCCCTATATCAGGGAAATTTTCTGTTACTATTTTTTCAAACAGGTTTTCTATTCCTTGCTCAGTTTCCTCTCCTTCTGGCACCCCTATTATTCGGATGTTGTTTCGTTTAGCATTGTCCCAGAGTTCTCTTAGGCTCTCCTCCTGCTTTTTAATTTTTTTTTCTAGAAGCTGTTCTGTTTGGGTATTTTTTTCTACCTTGTCTTCTAGCTCGCTGATGCGGTCCTCTGCTTCTTCTAGTCTACTGTTGATGCTTTCTATTGAGTTCTTTATGGCAGTGATGTCGTTTTTCATTTCTTCTTGGTTTCTCTTCATTTCCTCTTGGTTCTTCTTCATTTCCTCTTGGTTCCTACACATATTGTTGAATTGGTCTTCCATTTTTTTCATCCACCTTATGACCATTACTCTGAATTCTTTCTCTGACAGGTTGCTTGCCTCCATTGCCTCCATTTCGTTTACTTCCTTTTCTGATGATGCCTGTTTTTCTCTCATATTTGGGTTGGTTCTTTGTTTCACCATGATTTCTCTTCTCAAGGTGTTTGGTTATGTAGTTCTCTCTCTGCTGCGCTGATTCAAAGGCACAAAATACAACACAACAAGGCACAACGTACAAGGCAACAAACTAAATGCATTCACGATATTAATAACCCCAAATAAAGGTGACCCCCCGAGCGAAGAGAATTAGGGGATATAGAAGAAAAAAGAGAAAAAGATTAAAGAGAAAAATAAAAAACAAAAAGGAGTGCCTAAATGAGATTGGGAAAAGGGAGAGAAGAAAAAAAACAAAAATACAAAAAAAAAAAAAAAAAAAAAGTAAGAGAATGAAATAGAGGTGGGGAAGAGGCTATTTGTATGGGGAGAGCGAGGGATTGGAAATTAGATATATAAGTAGGGTGAAATTTAGACAGTGGTTAGAAAGAAGGAATAGGTAAAATCCAAAGCAGGAATAGGGTAAGAGAAACAGGACAACAAAAGGGGAAAAGTGAGGAAGAGAGTTTTGGCTTAAGGGTAAATGTGAGCTAGAGAGAAATGATGCTAAAGGAACGATGAAAATAGTGTGTATAACACTAATCCCAAAATAAAATAAAGAAAAATTAAAAAAATAATGAAAAATAAAATGACACTTGAAAAAATGGTAAAAGGATAGCAATAATACTGGTTTAAAAAAATGTAGTAATTAAAAAGGTAAAATCAAGTGATGAAAAAATAAAAAATAAAAAAAATAAAATAAAATAGGTTCTTAATGAAATGGTGAAAAAAGAATTAAAAAAAAAATATATATATATATATATATAAAAATATTCGGAAGTGAAGGTGCTTCAGATCTTCCACTCTTCTTTTTGGCACGCCTCAGTCCTTCCAGGCATTCAGGGGAGTGTTGAACTTCCCTGCAATACACTGTCCCTCCGTGCAGTAAACCACAGACCTGATTTTAAGGCAGCTTGTATTTGTTTACCAGACTGCCTTTATTTGTGATCGCAGAAGAGACAGTTCGTGGCTCTGCCTCTGGGTGGCAGTGTGTCTGGATTGACCTCCGAGGCTATAAGTCCTCTCTATCAGTAGGGTTTTTTTTGTGTGTGTTTTTTTTTCCTCTATGGTATTGGGAACTGATTCAGGAAAGACTACTGCCCAGAGCTGGTTCCTTGCCACTGCCCGCTGTTCCCCAGGCTCCCCAAAAAGAACTTTCCCCTACAGGCTCTGTGAATGACCCCAACTGGGGAATCCCATGCACTGGGTTTAATAATCAAATGCACGGATCTAAGGGGAACTGTAACAAGAGCCTGATAGTTGTGCGAATTCTCAAGCCTCCACCTTCCAGGTCTGCGCACAGTCTCCGCGCGCAGTCTCCGCGCGCTCACTCGCCCCTGGCACCAAGCAGCCAGCAGATTGGCAAAGTCCAAGGCTGCTCCCTTATATCCAGTCCAGCTATGGGCTCATTTTTCGCGTTCCCTTCTGCCAGCAGCCCTGTGGGGCCCCTTCCCCACTCGCGGGTCACGCTGGTCCCAACGGCTGCGGACTCTGTGGGGCGCAGATTCCGCCCCGCGCGCGCGCGAGCTCGGTCCTCCCTCCAACCCGAACTTCAAACCGCACCTTTAGGGGATGTCCAACCTTTCCGTGAGAAGAAGCAGTGCTCGTCCGAGTTCAGGTAGTGACGCTGCTTGAATCCCTTGTTTCCAGGTTAGTAGCTGGTCTCTGGATGCCGGCAACAACCACCCAAGATGGCGCAGTCTCCACTCTATGAATATTTTCTTGATCTGTCCATGAAAAAGGCCTAGAAATTGTACAATGAATGACACTAAAGCATCAGTGAGCCCAGTTAGAACACATATCTTGGTTTCTAAATAACATTTTCCAATGATAACTAGAGCTCTTTAGAGAAATAGCTATTCCAAAGTTGGGGCAAGAAAAGTATAAGATGAACCTGGAATATCTTATGCTGCCAGAAAGTAAGGAAATGCCCACAAAATAACAAAGATGTGTCAAAGCACACAGTAGCCCATTCAAAAAGCTTTATAAGCATTAAATACTAGATGCCAGTGCACAAAATTCATGCACTGAGGGGGAAGGGGGCCTCAGCCCTGCCTGTGCCCTCTCACAGTCCAGGACCCCCTGGGGATCAGGCCTAAGCTGGAACTCAGATATCCCTCTTGCAGTCCAGGGCTCTCACAGTCCAGGACTCCTTGCTCCTTACTGCCCACCTGCCATGGAGGCGTGGAGGTGGGAGAGGCCCATGCTACCTCTGCTGTGCTCACCAGCCATGAGCCCAGATTCTGGCTGAGCAGGGACGGGGGGAGGGGTGGACAGAGGGGGAGAGTATGGCTCAACCAGAAGCTGGGCTTGCTGCTTCTTAACGCTGGCCCCACCCCCCCACCCCCACCCACTGGTGGGGGGCAATCTGGGGCCAGGCCGGCTGGCGGAGGGGCTGGGGGAGGTTGAGTCACTGTGTTTGCACCCTGTCTAGCCTGGCCAGGTAGCTCAATTGGTTAGAGCATTGTCCTGATAAGCCAAGGTTGTGAGTTTGATCCATAGTCAGGGCACATACAAGAATCAACCAATGAATGCATAAATAAGTGGAACAATAAATTGATCTCTCAATCTTTCTCTCTCTCTCTCTCCTCTCTGTTCCTCTCTCTCTAAAATCAATAAAGAAGTCACAAATTGTCTTATAACAAAAAAGAAAAGGAAGATTATCAATTGTCTATGTTTCCATCTTATGAAATAAAAAAATAAGAGCAAGTAAAACCTAAAGCTAGAAGAAAAATAATAATACTATGAAACAAAGATCAGAAATCATTGAAATAAAAATAATAGAGAAAAATCATTGAATGTAAAGATGGTTCTTTGAAAAGATCAAATAAATTGATAAGCCTCTAGACTGACTAATCAAGGTAAAAGAGAGAAGACAAAAATGATCAATATTAGAAATGAAAGAGAATGTTACTACCGATTTTACAGGTATTAAATGGATAATAAAGGATTCCTATGAGAAATTTCATCCATAAAATTGACCAGTTACATGAAATAGACCAATTCCTATAAAGATTACAAAAGCTCACCCGAGAAGAAACAGATAATATGCTTAATCTTATGCCTATTAAAGAAATTAGATGCAAAGCTAAAACCTCCTATTATAATATCCCAGGCCAAAATAATTTCAATGATAAATTCTACCAAATACTTAAGGATAAAATAAATCCAATCTTATACAATCCCTTTGGAAAATAGAACCCTCCCTACCTTGTTTTATGAGCCAAGTATTATTTTGATACCAAAAGAAATCCAAAGCACTATTAGAAAAGAAAATCACAGACCAGTATTTCTCATGAACATAAGCTCAGAAATCTTTAGCAAAATATTAACAAATCAAATGCAGCAACACATAAATTAGATTTTGCAACTCTGTATGTACACTAAAAACCATTAAATTATACACTTTAATCAGGAGAATTTAGGATATGTAAGGTATAGTTTAAAAAACTATTTTTTAATAAATAACTTATCCTATATAGTAAAAGGCTAATATGCAAATTGTTCCCTCAACCAGGAGTTCGACCAGGGGGTGGGGCCTGCTGGCCAACTGCCTGTGGCTCCTCCCCCTGGCCGGCCCTCCCCTGATCACCCCCTTCCACCCTGATCAGGGATGGAGTTGGCTGGCAAACCACCCACAGTCCCTCCCCCTGGATGGCCCCACCCCCAATTGCCCCCCACCCTGATCAGGAGTGGGGCTGGCCCACCAACTGCCCACAGCACCTCCCCTCAGCTGGCCCCAACCCCGATCATCCCACCACACGGATGCCACCCCGATCGGAGCTGGCCACCCAGACCCCACCCGTGTACAAATTCATGCACCGGGCCTCTACTGTTTACATAAAATTCAGTACACAAACATTTATAGCAGCTTTATTTGTATTTGGCAATAACCCATATATTGGAAACAACCATATATGGGAAACCCATATATGGGAAACAACCCATATATTCTTCAAACAGTAAGTGGCTAAACAAACTGTGGTACAATCACACAACAGAATGCTACTCAGCATAAAACAAAGTAAACTCTTAATGCAAAATGCAGGAATCATAAATTCATTTTGCTACATGAAAGAAGCCAGACACAAAAAGCTACAGGTTATAAGTTTTGTTATAGAACATTCTTCAAAAGGTAAAACTAAACAGATGGAAAATAGGCAGTTGTTAGCAGAGTTTGGGGATTGAAGAAGGGCTTGAGTGAGTACAAGGAGCAAAGGAAATTTTGAGTGATGGAACTCTACAGTAGTGGTGGATAAATGACGCCATGCACTCAACAGAACTCATAGAGCTGTACATGAAAAACAAATTTTATTGCATGTAAATAAAAATATATTACAATCTCTGACATGCAGCCAAAGTAGGAAATTATATCATAGAAATAAAACACTAAAATAAATGAATTAAAGCATCCAAATCAAGGAGTTAGCAAAGATGAAATTATATTGAAGGAAACCAGATAAAAGCATAACATAGAATAAGAGCAGAACCGATGAGGAAAAAAAAAAAGCAGTTCCTGTAATTTCAATAATATTGATAAAGTCTGACTATCCCAATCAAGGGAGGAAGGGAAGAAGGGGCAATGAAAGCATAAATACAGAATTAAAAGTAGCCAAGAAGAAATAGTACTCAAAACAAAGGACATTTTTTTAAATAAAATAAACAACTATTGCTTTGCAGAAACATATTTTGAATATTATAAAAAGTTAGACAATTTACTGTGAAGTCCAAACAGATCAACGGCTATAGAAGAAATAAAGAAAAATTCTATCCCTAAAAAATCAGGCCTAGATGATTATGCAGGGAAGTTCTACCTAAACTGTAAAGAGCAGGCCATTCCAATAACACCCCAAACAATGAACACCCAGGAGCGTAGATCTTGGTTTCTAGGACATAATCCCTCTGCACAAATGGACCAGAATGGAGACTGGCTGCTCCCAGGACTGAGGTCCACAATCCAACCACCCTCCAACAACTTGCAAAGCAAGAGAGCATTCAAAGATTAATGGGGAGAGGTGCTTGAGAATGCAGGAGCCGACTGAAGGGATGACCACTGGCCAAATGTGGAGCAATTAGAGTATCAAGAATCACAGTAACTGAAACTGTTTGGGGGAAAAATGATTTAATAAATATAAATGAAATAACTCTGGAAGGGAGATGAGAGAAAAAGAGGATAGAGAGAGAGAAAGAGAGAGAGACTATGCCACTATTGGACTTAGTTGTCTTATATAGAGTTCACATGTCCAACCATCTTGGTTGATGTCTGCAATAATTAATATTGCTTCCTTTCACTTCCCTGAATATTTGAAAAAAAAACAAACAAACTATATTATAAAAGGCCTCTGGCCCTAACACCGTAATGACCATAGACCAAAGACCAGTGCAGGTGGGTGGGGCTGCACGATTTCATACGCTGGGCTTCTAGTCCTATATAATAAAGAGGTAATATGCAAATTGACCATTACACCCTCGCAGAAGATGGCTGCCCCCATATGGTCAAAGATGGCCACTCCCATGTGGTCACAAGATGGCAACCATAAGATGGTCGGCAGGGGAGGGCAGTTGGGGGCGATCAGGCCAGCAGGGGAGAGCAGTTGGGGGCAGTCTGGCAGGAGAGCAGTTAGGCATATTTCAGCCTGGCAAGGGAGTAGTTAGGGTGTGATCAGGCTGTCAGGCAGAAGTGGTTAGGTGCAATTAGGCAGGCAGGCAGGCAGGCAAGTGGTTGGGAGCCAGCAGTCCCGAATTGTGAGGGGGAATGTCTGACTGCTGGTTTAGGCCCTGTGGGATCGGGCCTAAACCAGCAGTCAGACATCCCTCAAGGGGTCCCAAATTGGAGCGGGTGCAGGCTGGGCTAAGGGACACCTCCTCCAGTGCATGAATTTGGTGCACCGGGCCTCTAGTATTATATAAAGTTGGAAAAACAAAAAAAAATCAGAGATTAAATAACCAGAGATAAAGCAAATGTGCTGATTTGGACAGAACAGTTGAAGATGCAGCTCAGTGGGAGAAACAATTTGGAAATTTTGCATATGTACTCATTAGTAGAAGATATTGAAAATTTTTACTAATTTTTAGATGTGGTAATGCTATATTGGTTAAATAGGAATGTATTCTAATTTTTTAGAAGCTTCTAATGCATTTTATGGTGTAATATGATTCCTGAAATTTAAAAGATTTCGGCATAAATGTGAAACAATAAAAGTTTGAAAATAAGGATATACATTTGTATTTCCTTGATTGACATGAATAAATCTTGAAAGGATATAGAAAAATTAATAATGTTGACTACCTATGGTAGTTCATTTTATTTTATTTTATTTTGTCTGAGGGAACTGAGAGGATGGGGAAAGAAAAGATAGAAGAAGTTTCAAAGATATGCCTGTATATACGTTTTTAAAATATATTTTTATTCAATAAAGTAAATAACTTTAGGATTAGAAAACTTCAGTTTTTAACAGATCAGGAATGAAAAGTAAAAGAAATTTTTAGATGCCTGAATGATTTCATTATATGGGATAATTGAAATAATATATTTTTAATTGTGTTCCCTATAGAGAAACCTATTCTTTTTAAGGTTCCACAGAATAATTATAAAAATTGATTATGCATCAGCACACATATGAAAAACCCCAATGCATTTCAAAAGGCAGAAATCATACAGGCAAATACTCTGTCCACAGTGAAATAAAATTAATCTGTGTTCAAAGACAGATTTATATCCATAAAATCTTTTATTATTAAACAGGAAGAAATGAAAGTAAATGAAAGCATTCAGTCCAGGAAGTTAATATAAGAAAAACAAAGTAAGAGGAAGGAAGTAATTTTTAGAAAAGAAAATTCATGACAAAAATATAATAAAACCAGATTTGATATACACATTCAAGAGCTCATACTTTGAGAAAAAAACTAATTAAAATTGCAAACATCTGGCAATCTCTTCAAGAAAAATGAGAAAACACACATACACAAAATAAGGAATGGGAAAATAGCTAGATAGAATATTAAATTAATAATACGGTAAATCCTGTCATAATAAAGATGGTTAACTCTTTCTTGCAGAAATGGATGGTGTTTTCAGGAATGGTAGTTTTCCATAGCCTATTAAAGACTAAGTATACCATCTAACTGTATAAGTGGAAAAAATTTGAAGGATTATCAAAGCGTCACTCTCCAAAAAAGGTGCCAAGCCCAGACATTTTGGGCTAAGTTCTTTCCAACTGTCAAGAAACAGATTATTGCCATACTATGTATACTGTTCTGGTGCAGAGGCAATTACAGGAAGCTTCCCAATTTGTTTTACAAAGGCAGCACAATTCCGATCCCAAAACCTGACAAAAATGGCACAAAAAAGAAAGTGGCAGGCTATGAATAGGCTTATTAAAATTCTAAATAAGATACTAGCAATTCCAGACCATCTATATTAAAATGACAATAGTTTATGACCAAGTAAAAATAAGGTATTTTAATATATCACATTAATAGATTTTAAAAATCATATGATCATTGAAAAAGATGCCCCAAAAAGGCATCTGAAATAAACATACACCACAAACCAATATCCATTCTTGGGTTAAAGAAAAAGAAAAGAAATCTTTAGAAAAGCAGGATCATAGGTTATTCTCTAACAGGGTGTCATCTCTTAGACTTCCCAGATTTTAGTCAACAAATCACTTACATTAAGATCATCTAGGTGTTTGTTTAAAATGTACCTGGATATTTGCAAAAATAAAAAAAAAATTAAAAATGTAGATATGTAGTCTTTTCTGTTGAATCAGTCATCTATGGCCACAATAATGCTGTGTAACAAATCTCCCCAAAACTCAGTGGCTTGGACCATAAGTTTTTATCTAGTCTGTGAACTGCATCTGAGATGTATAGGGGAGATGTTTCCTCTGGGGCTCAGTGTCCAAAATGGTTCAGCCACACGCCTTGGAGCTCTGCTCCACACCCCTCTTCCTCCTTCTGGCACCAGGAGCCAGCCTGGGCGACTCCTCATGGTGACAGCAGAGAAGCAAGAGACCAAACACAAGCACAATATCCCCTTTCAGGCCTCTGCTGGCATCACACCTTCTAGCATCCCATTGGCCAAAACAAGTCACCTTGTTAAGCCCAGTGTTAAGGAGTGGGCAAAGCATCTCCAGTAGAAGTGGGCTTCAAATTCCAACAGCAAGGGGGGTGGATAAAGGGATGAAGGATCAGGCCATATCTGTATTTTCCAAATTTCCTACAAGTATCATGTTACTTTTTAAATGTTTCAAATTAAAAATATTAAGATTATGGATTTGAGAAATGTTAAGTATTTTCTTCTGCAGGAAAGAGAGACCCCAGCACACACCTGATTTTGGGCAGCATGGTCTGATGCTGGGTGGGGAGGTAGGGAATCTGAGAACGATTGTGAGTTTCTCTGTTTCTTGAAATGAGGAAATGGACAAGAAAGAGGAAAGATGTGCTCAGATTGAAGGTGTGGGACAGCTCGGTTGGCTGCTTGAAACAGTTAACTGGAACAAGGTTTTTCCAACTGTAGTTTGTAATTCATTATTGGACCCAGATAACAATTTAGTGGGCCATACAAACTTTTTATAATGAATCAGAATACATTAGAAAACAGATTTGAATGCAGAGTGAATGGAAGTATGACCATGGAATATGTTCTGTGGTGCAATATAAAATGTCTACTTTGTTCACTGGAAAACTCTTTGTAGAAGAGCCTTATAAGAAAGCTGGCCAGAGTGGTTCAGTTGGTTGAGCATTGTCCTGTGCACTAAAGGGTTGCTGGTTCAATTATGGTCAGGACACATACCTAGGTTATAGGTTTGACCCTCAGTCAGGGCATGGGCAGAAGGCAACCAATCGATGTTTCTCTCTCTATTTCTTCTCTCTCTCTTCCTCTCCCTTCCTCTCTCTAAACATGTCCTCAGGTAAGGATTTAAAAAGTCTTTTTTTAAAAAAAAAAAAAAAGTAAGCTCTGGGAAAGGAATAAAAAAAGCATGCTTTGGCTCTGCGAAGGATGGTGTGGATAGCATGACCATGTACCCTAAATTAATTCTGATAGAATTATCCAGAGCATCCTTCTAATTCTCAAAAGTGTTTCAGTTGGGCCAATATTTATATGGTCAACTTAGAGATAGCTGAATCTAGCAACTTTAGTAGGGCCTAAGTACCCAGAGACAAGGGGAAGACTCCTCAAAGATTTCCCCAGAATGGGGGCCCTTGAGCACCAGAATCCTGAAGTCCATGCTGTGATGGTCAGTCCCTGCACCAGGCTCTGGTCCCCAGTGACTTAATCAAATACTAAACTAGGTGCTGCTGGGGATGAACTTTGTAGAAGTGGTTCACATCTATAATCAGCTACTTTGAATAAGCAGATAATGTGGGTGGGCTTCAGCCAATCAGTTAAAGGCCCTAAGAACAAAAACTGAGGAATCCCCAAAAACAAGGAATTTTGCCTCAAAACTACATCAGCTCAGCCCATGTTGTTCAGTGGTTGAGTGCTGCCTATGAACCAGGAGGTCATGGCTCAATTCCCAGTCAGGGCACTTGCCCGGGTTGTAGTCTCTGATCCCCAGTGAGGGGTGTGCGGGAGGCAGCCAATCAGTGATTCTCTCTCATCACTGATGTTCCTATCTCTCTCTCTCCCTCTCCCTTTCTCTATGAAATCAATAAAAATATATTTTAAAAAAAAATGACAACATCAAATCATGTCTGAGTTTTCAGCCTGCTGTTTGTACTATGGATGTCAGACTTGCAATCTCCCACAATCAAACAAGCCAATTTGTTAAAATAAATCTATATCCATATCTATTTAACTATCTGTCAATTTATAGATCTACTAGAGCCTGGTGCACAACATTCGTGCACTTGAGGGATCCCTCAGCCCAGCCTGTATCTTCTCACAGTCTGGGAGCCCTCGGGGGATGTCCGACTGCTGGCTGGGCCTAAGCCAGCAAGCAGTCAGACATCCTTAGCACTGCCACAAAGGCAGGAGAGGCCCCTGCCACCGCCACTGTGCTTGCCAGCCATAAGCCAGGCTGCTGGGGTCCAACCCCAGCAGGTCCAGGGGTCCCCAAAGGTGTAGACGGAGTCGGCGAAGAAGGAAGGACACGGAGACAGCGGTCAGTTGATCAGAAGCCTATCCAGGATCTCTAGCCAGGATCTTCAGCCAAGTTCTGGTCTGGATCTCCAGCAAAGTTCTGGTTCGGATCTCCAGCCAGGTTCTGTGTCCATGTTCTCTTGCTAGGTTCTCCAGGTTCTCCAGCCAGGCTCTGTAGCCATGTTCCCTCGCTAGGTTCTCCAGCCAGGTTCTGTCCAGGTTCTCCAGCCAGGTTCAGTCACCAAGTTCTAGTCAGGTTCTCTTGCCATGTTCTATAGTCAGGTTCAGTCCAGGATCTTTTGCCATGTTCTCTCCAGCGAAGTTCTTCTGTCTCTAGAGAATGTTCTGTGTAGGTTCTGTGCCTAAGTTCCGTCTCTCTTGGTTCCGTATTCTAAGTTCTGTCTCTTGCTGTCTTATTACATCTGTATTTATACCAGTTGATTCAATCCTATCAATCTCTATTCCAAAGGTTAGGGCGTTTCTTATCTCCATTCCAGGGAGTAAAGATTATGTAGCTTAAGCATGATTGTTCGTAGTTAAAGTGATTAATTACCCACCTGGCACTAGTTAAGAGGTTTTATTCCCTCCCTAACTTCAGGGGAAAATCCCTACCTGGGGAACAACCTTTCTCAGAGACCTTGGTTAAAACACATAGTGCCAAGAAGGTGAGCAAACATATAAAGAACAGTATGCCATATATGCCAGGTCCCTTGAAACAGCAAGCATGGACTGGCTCCCAGCACCAGGCTTCTGGCTGAGTGATGCTCCCCCTGTGGTAGCACACTGACCACCAGGGGGCAGCTCCTGCATTGAGCATCTGTCCCCTGGTGGTTGGTGCACATCATAGTGACTGGTCATTCCACCATTCAGTCAATTTGCATATTAGCTTTTTATATACTAGAGGCCCGGTGCACGAAATTCATGCACTGGAGGGTGTCACTCAGCCCAGCCTGTACCTTCTCCAATCTGGGACCCCTCGAGGGATGTCCGACTGCCGGTTTAGGCAGAGATTGGGCCTAAACCAGCAGTTGAACATTCCTCTCACAATCCAGGACTGCTGGCTCCCAACCACTCACCTGCCTGCCTGTCTGATTGCCCCTAACCACTTCTGCAGGCCAGCCTGATCACCCCCTAACCACTCCCCTGCCAGCCTGATCCACGCCTAACTGCTCCCCTGCCTTCCCGATAGCCCCCAACTGTCCTCCCCTGCAGGCCTGGTTGCCCCTAACTGCCCTCCCATGCTGGCCATCTTGTGGCTGTGGGCACCGCCATCTTTGAGGGTGGGGCAGTCAATTAGCATATTCCCTCCTTATTGGCTGTGGGTGCCGCCATCTTTGTGACAGCATGAGGGTCAATTAGCATATTCCCTCTTTATTAGATAGGAAGATATCTCTATATATCTATAACTCTACATATCTGTATCTATGTATCTACTTATCTGTCTATTAATCAATGAAGAAACAGCAGAATCCCTGAATTCTTTCTTCTTCAGGAAACCTCAGTTTTGTTCTAAGGCTTTCACCTGATTGTATGAAGCCCACCCATATCATTGAGGGTAATCTGCTTTACTTAAAGTCAACTCATTGTTGGTGTTAATCATATCTACAAAATATCTTTACACCAACATCCAAACACCAAATATCTTTACACCAACATCTTTACCCTGTGCTTAACCAGACAGGGTACCACAGCCTAGCTAAATCCGCAAACACAATGAACCATCTCAGAGTCACATGGCTCTGGATCCAGGCAGACCTGGAATGTGTGCATCCTGACTCTGTGACCTGGGCAAGGGGCCGCCTCTAGAAGCCTTAGTTATCTTAGTTTTAAAATAAGAATAAGAACAATTATGTAGAACAATTATTGAAAGAATGAAGTGCATGCTCAATAAGAGATAGGTTTTGTTATTGTCCCAGTGACCACCCTGGGGGACAGCGAAATGCTGGTGGCAGAGGAGAAAATAGGACAAGCTGTGAGCATCATGTGCCTGCTCTGGAGGAACTGTTTTCTCTAATAACTCGAGGTGGTGGCAGTACAGACTTCCGGTTTGGGAGACAGGCTCCCACTGAGCCGCGCCCCTGGGACCTGTCCCACTTTGTCACAATTCCACCAGCTACCAAACAAGTGCCTGATTGCGATCTGAGGTTGTCTGCCTCTGACTGCAAAAGAAGGGTGGCTCTCAGCGGAGTCAATTAAGGCTGCAAGCTTCTCTCCCCTCCTGCACCCCACACCCAGAACTCTCACACACAGCCTCGCTGTCATTACCTCATAGGCCTGGCAGGACCGAGTCTTGTTTAAACCCTAATTCCTTTCTAGGAACAACCAGTTGACTGAAACACAGTGTTTTCCCAGGAAAGTAGGTCTATGAAGCGGATCCTATTACAGCACATCCAGGTCAATGTGAATGAAAACCAACAGAATTCATAAAGCAAATAAAAAATAAACTTCAGCTGCTTTAACTCCCTAGACTAGCCTCAAAATGCAGTACTGGTGGATTCTGTGGGGTGACGCACAGTTTATACGCCTAGAGTGTTATGATGTGCTACTTAAGTCATAGCTGACAGGGTGCCAGGGCTGTATTCGTTAGAGAAAACAGATCAGCATTAAATTTCTTTGCTGTTATGTAACTGCTTTTACTTAAAGGATTACTTGTACTCATACAAGAATGAGCCATCTACCTTCTTAAAGTACCGAGGCTGTTTCACGAACTACAGACATATGTATATAGATTTCATATGTACACGTTCGCTCCTTTAATTGATGACAGAAATGGGAAACTTACTTCCCTTTGTGACCATATTCAAAGGCTTCCCTTTGCTTTTAGCTTTCTGGATATTTCATTTGATTATACAGTAATTCTGAGCCCCTAATAAGATCATCAATCAGCAAGATGAAAGGGATAACTATGAAATTCTGTGGAGCACCCATTTCAGTGCCCTGACACGGATCTTTCTTTTTCTAGTGAGTTGAAAACAATTCTTGAAGAAAAAAAAAACATTTTAAAAAGAAAAATATTTTTCCCAGAGATTTCAAACAGGATGTTATTACTGCTGGTTCTATTACATTAGAAAACCTTTATTAAAACCACCTTTCTCTGCCCTTTTAAATGGAGAGGCATGTAGCAAATTTGGCAAACGCAAGAATACTTCTGTAATGCTGAACAGAAATGCATGGGCACTTGTAACATGAAGCATACTGATGTGTTTTAAAAATTCCATCCCCTTTCTATATACCTCATTCTCTTTGCTTCGTGGAAAAATGACCTTTTAATCAAATTGAGATTTATCATCAAACCCTTGGAATTCAAGTAACAAAAGGGAGGATTGACTTACCATTAATTCGATGACTTCCACCTTCCACTCTGGGCAATTCAGTATCCAAATTTGCTTTATTACATCCTATATTTGCTAGTTTGGTGGTCAACAAAACCTAACCTAATTAATTTATAAATCAGGATTTCAGATTATGTAACATGACTCTGATTGGGCTGAATAGGCTAGAGAGAAAGCTGGGTTCTGAGATGTTGCCTTGACCTATTCATTTATTTTTCAATATTTGTCACTTCTGTTGTGTATATATCCTGCCCTTAATGAGTTTTTGTATATTGAGGGAGTTAAACCAGTGTATGTTGATCAATTATCTATTAACAAGGCTGAGTAAAAAAAAGAATTATTGAAATAAAAAATAAATAAATGATTGGCTCACAATGACATGGGATTCTATAGATATGGGCCTGTCTGGGCTGATCTGTGCTGGACACACTCTTGTGTCTCATGTGTGATCAGTCTAGAGGATTCTGCTGACCTGGGCTATATTTACCATCTGTCTGGGGCTCAGCTACAAGTTGGCTGACCTGGGAAGGCCTCAAGTACCACAATGAGAGAACTCATCTCTGTTCCATATATCCTGACTCCTCTGGAAGACCATGGCTCAACAGCCAGGGCGAGGGCAGCCCCAGCAACTCAAATACTTTTGAGGCCTCAGCTTACATCATGGATGCTGACATCCCATTGGCCAAGAGAAGTCACATAGTCAACTGAGAGTAAGTGTGGAAGGGGTCTGCAAGGGGCATTGGCAAAAGGCTTGGAAATAGAGAGAGGTGGAGAACTGGGGCCATTTCTATAACCTAGCACACTTGGTGCCTAAAGATGAGCTTAAGTGAAGAACAAAACCATATACAGGCTCAGAGAAATGAGACAGAGAGGTCTCTGACTGAGTATCCGAGAAGGCTTCCTGCTGGAGGTCAGAGGCAGACACACATTGTCACATCACATATGCCATTCCAGCTACTGCTTTCACTCAAAATAGTGAGGATGCCCAAAGTCACGCCTCACTCACCCTGCACATGCCCTTGGTTCCATGGGCCTCCCAACCTAGACTGCTCAGTCTGCTTCCTGTCTCTCAGCAACCTCAGTGGCCTTAACTCTCTTCCTATCCCTCTGCAGCACAAGATTCCAGCTAATGATGGATGGGACAACCGCCTGCTGAAGAAAACTCAGAAAATGGGCAGGTTGGAGCCATTAATTATTGTTGGTCTCCAACTTCAGCTTGACACTAAGCTACATTTACTCATGATTGGAAACTTTCATTCAATGTGGCAAGCTCCCCACTGTCCTCTAACCACCCCTCTTTTCATCGTCTAGACTTGTGAGAAAAAGTGGGGCAGTTTGTCAGCTGCTGCAAAATCCTGCCCACTGCTTACAAAATTTAGAGGCATCCCTTCCTTCCACCTTTCCTCCCTCCCGCCTATCCCCCCACCCTCCCTTCCCTTCCTATCCCTTCACCCCTCTTTACTTCTCAGAAGCTCAGAACCTTCTTATAATCAAGGATAACCCTTTCAGCCAACTGTGTCCTCAGAGATGTTGGTTCAGCAATTATCCCATCTCTCTCCTCTATCGTCAAATTTTTTTTATTTTTTCTCTCTCTTCTTTTTCCCCCCAATTTATGAACTGTCTCTCATCCTAAAAAGTAGAATGAAATAAAACAAAGAAATAAAAGCCCCATGGACTTGGTGTCTGCTCTCTAGCTATGCTGTCTCTTTCCTGCTTCTATCAACCAGTGCATTAAAAACTAGTCCACACTTTCTTTCCACTTGCTCATTACTCATTCATTCTTCAAACTCTGTAATCTGGAGCACATCACTGAAACTCCTATTGCAAAGGTCGTCAATGACCTCATTATTCCCTAATTCAAGAGATGGTTTTTTATGCTTATCTGTCTGGTCATGTCTGCCGCCCTTAATCCTGAGTATTTGATATTTCCCTTTGCTTGAAAAGCCAGTCTCCTTCTGATCCACTTTTTCCTCTCATCCCCTCCCTGATTGTTCTTTCCCTGCTTCTTCTGGGCCCCTCTCTGCTGATCCACTCACTTTTGAAATTCCCCAGAGAGTGCTCTCCACAGCAGACTGTTTTATCACATTCTTTATGCCTTTCATGGTCAAATGACATTCACGTTGCTATTTCTAGTTCTAAATTCTTCCAAGACTCATAACTCTGTCTCTTCCATCGGTGGCTTACTATGTAGACACAGATGGCTCTAGGTGTCACACACCACGTGTCACAACTGAACTCTTCATCTCAATTCACTACTACTTCTCTTCCTCTTATTCCTCCAGCTTATCTTCCTTCTCTCACTCCTCTTGGGCTTCCTTCTTTCCTTTTCTGCAGACATATTTAAAATGCAAATCCCATTTTCTTTCTTTCAACCATATAATTTAATTCGAAAATGGAATGTTTTTTGAATGGAGAAGAAATTTCAATGACTTTGAAAGTTAATCATCTATCATTAAAATCTGTGCATCTCTCTAAAGAAATGAATTCCTCCATGTTATTATAGATGGTTAACTATCCTCATATCCTGTGTCATGGGTTGTATGAGAATCAATTAAACCAACACTGTTTCCTGTTTTCATAAGCTTACAATGAATGTGAGAATCAAAGCAACTATATGTAAAATTTAAATGATTGTGACATCAACATAAATGGAAATTAAAAAATTTTCAGTATATAATCATTTTGTGTTATTTGTTCCTGTATTGGCAAAAGTATAGTTGAAACTTTATGATTAGGATGTTCAAACTCAGCATAGAGAAGGAAACACTGTTTTCCCTTCACATGATCTTAACAATTTTGAGAAGGTGTGGTGGATAGACCCCAAGGTGATGCCCAATGATTCACTCCCCTGAGTGTGGTCAGTACCTGGGACATGATTCTCATGATGGAGCATAGCAAAGGTGTTGGGATGTCAATCCTGTGATCATACTATTTTTGTTAGGCTCCCTCTCGCAAAACACTGGGACTAGAGGTTCTATTTGGTGAATGAAGAAGTAGGTAGGTGGCTATGTTGTGAGAGGCCTGCATAGCCAGGAATTGTAAATGATCTCTTGGTCATATAGCTGCAAGGAAGTGAGCTCTGCTAGCAACCAATAAGCTTGGCAGAGACCCCCCAAGCCTCACATGTGATTACAGCGTTGGCCAACACTTTGATTTCAGCCTTGTGAATTGTAAGACTCTGAGCAGAGACTCAGTTAGGCCATGCCCAAATAGAAGATATAAATTTAGGAATAGATATAGATATCCATAATCATAGGGTAACTTGGCAGCTTAAAAACTCAGGCAGGATTTTTTATGCTGCATTCATAAAGCAGAATTATATCTTCTCTGAGAAACTTCAGTTTTTGCTCTTAAAGCTTTCAATTGATTGGATGAGGCCCACCCACAAGATAGAGTGTAATCTCCTTTACTTAAAGTTAACTAATGGTGTTAACCACATCTACAAAATACCTGTTCAAGAACACCTAGGTTAATGTTTGATTGAAGAATAATACTATAGCCTACCCAAGTTAACACATAAAATTAACCATCTGTCCTATATAATAAAGAGGTAATATGCAAATTAACCATCACACCCTCACAAGATGGCTGCCTACAACCAGGCGGGCAAGCGGGGGGATCAATGAGGGACGACCAAACGACTGAAGAAGCAGGCTGTGTGGGGTGACCAGGCTGGCAGGGGGGCTAATGAGGAATGACCAAATGACTGAACAAGCAGGCTGCATGGGGTAACCAGGCTGGCAGGGGGGTTGGTGAGGGATGATCAAATGACTGAATAAGCAGGCTGCATGGGGTGACCAGGCTGGCAGGGGGGCTAATGAGGGACGACCAAACAACTGAACAAGCAGGTTGCATGGGGCGACCAGGCTGGCAGGGGGGTTAGTGAGAGACAAACAAACAACTGAACAGCAGGCTGTGTGGGGCAACCAAGCCGGCAGGGGGGGCAGTTGGGGGTGACCAGGCCAGCAGGGGGGCAGTTGGGGGTGACCAGGCCAGCAGGAGGGAGGGGGCAGTTGTGGGTGACCAGGCCAGCAGGGGGGCAGTTGTGGGTGACCAGGCCAGCAGGGGGGGCAGTTAGGGGTGACCAGGCTGGCAGAGGGGGATGCAGTTGGGGGCGACCAGGCTGGCAGGGGGGGCAGTTGGGGGCAATTAGGCTGGCAGGGGGGGAGTGAGGGGTGATCAGGCTGGCACGCAGAGGCAGTGAGTGGCCAATTGGGCAGGCAGGCAGGTGAGCAATTAGGAGCCAGCAGTCCAGGATTGTGAGAGGGATGTCCAACTGCCGGTTTAGGCCCAATCCCTGGGACTGCTGGCCTAAACCGGCAGTCAGACATCCCCTGAGGGGGTCCCAGATTGGAGAGGGTACAGGCTGGGCTGAGGGGACACCCCCATGCATGAATTTTGTGCACTGGGCCTCTACTATATATATAAAAAGAGCCAGAGTCCATAACATCCCAAATTACTGAAGGCTCAACCAAACACTAGGCTGCTTGTGCAGCAGGCTTGGGTGGGAGGAGACTGGTGAGCAGGCTGAACTGCTGACCTCTCAGAAAGAGAGAGAGAGGCAAGGGCTTATCAGCAGCAGAGCCTCTCTCTCTGAGAGGTCAGCAATTTAGCCTGATCACCAGCCACCTGGGGCAGCTGCTGATCAGCCCCACCTCTTTGATCAGGCCCAGAGATAGGCCTGGAGATGCTCACTGGCATAGAAACTAACCAATCAGAACCAAATCTGGGTGAACTGAGAGGAGCCAATGGCTGCCTAGGAGGTGGAACTTTTGACACTGACTGGCATAGAAACCGGCCAATCAGAGCCAAATCTGGGTGAATTGTGAGGTGCCAATGGCTGCTTAGGACATGGAGCTTTTGACGCTGACTGGCATAGAAACTGACCAATCAGAACCTAATCTGGGTAAATTGCGAAGGCAGAACCTAACATGGGGGCTGAGGAGGGGTTTTAAGGGCAATAGCTATTTGGTGTAAGGTGTAAGAAAGCAGTTCAATTTTTTAATGACTGGTTTGGCAGTATAGTGCATATGGCTGGCTATCAGTCCAGATATAGGGATTATATGTTTTTGCCTGCCAAGAGCATCTCCTCCTGCTGAAAAAGGCTTCCCTCCCCCCCCCATTTAAGCAATCCTATCCTATATAATCTAGCTATACTAATAAAAGGGTAATATGCTAATTAGATTGGGTTGACCGGCCATCTTTCAGACGTCTGGCTTCCTTCAAGACAAAGCCATGGTAGTGGGGGACGAGGCAGAGGCAGTTAGGGGTGATCAGGCCAGCAGGGGAGGGCAGTTGGGGGTGAGATCAGGCCGGCAGGGGGTTAGGGGCAATTAGGCTGGCAGGGGAGGGCAGTTGGGGATAACCAGGTAGGCAGGGTATGGTTGTTGGGGGTGAGATCAGGCTGGCAGGGGAGGGCAGTTGGGGGTGAGATCAGGCCTGCAGGGGAGGGCAGTTAGAGGTGATCAGGCAGGCAGGCAGTGGGGTTAGGGGCAATAAGGCAGGCAGGTGAGCAGTTAGGAGCCAGTGGTCCCAGATTGCGAGAGGGATGTCCCGATCCCTGTGGGGATCAGACCTAAACTGGTAGTCAGACATCCCCCAAGGGGTCTCTGATTGGAGATGGTGCAGGCTGGGCTGAGGGAACACCCCTCTCCCACCCAAAAATTTTGTGCACCGGGCCACTAGTCATAACTATAAAAAAATATAAATTCCAAATTGATAAAAGATTTAAAAGCAAAATACCAATAAAAATAATTAGAATAAAGCAAGTTGAAGACTTTTTTCTATAACTTTGAGTAGGAAGGTCTATCTATCTAACCATGACTCAAACATCAAGGAAATAATCAATTAAAATAAATGACATTTTTTTAAATAAATATTTGAGAGTTATATCAGAAAGGGCTCATTTTATAAATATATAAAAATCTCCCACAAACAAATGAGTTTAACAGCAAAATAGGGAAATGGAAAAAAGATATGAAAAGAGTTTACAAAAATGAATAAGATTATTCTCAAAATGACCAAAATACACTCACTTCATGCCTAAAAAGGAAAATGTAAATTAGATATACATCAAGAAATCTTTTTTTTTTTTAAATTGTAAAATTAGCAAAGGTTTAAAATTTCAACATCACAGTGTTCTGGGGAAAAATGCTACTCTCCTACACGGCAGGTGGCAATGTAAATGAGGACAATCCTAAGGTGACATGCCAACACCTATCAAAATTATAAAAGCATATGCCCTATGACATTTTCAGAAATTTTTCCTACAAAAGCACTCACATTATGCGATGCCTTTTCCTGGATATATAGTCATGTTCTTGGGCGTGGTACAGGGAAGAATGGAGAGATGGGAGGGATTCTATTTCATACTTCCAGCCCTCCTGGCACCAAAAAGAACATCAGTCCTAATTCCCCACCAGAGAATGAAGAATAAGAATCACTTAGAGAGCTGCAAAATGCCACATCACATTCTCTCCACCCCCATTGCGTTTTCCAGTGGCCCTCCATAGACACAAATGCCACTAACCATTTCACATGGGTCTTGCATCATGGTCCCCATCAATTCTCAATTCTTATTGTCAGTCTCTTCTTCACCACAGAGCTCAGATTTTCTAAGCGTGTGCTTCAAATGACAAGCAAAATAGTGACAGTGTTTCGGTGCTTACATTGGTCTCTACACAAACACAGTTTTGAGCTGAATTGTGTTGAAGTCCTAACCACTGGCAACTTATTTGGAAACAGGGTCCTTAAAGATGTAATTAGTTAAGATGAAATCATACTCGACTAGGGTGATCATAATCTAATATGACTGGTGTCCTTAAGAAGAACACAGGGATAGAGATAAGTCCGTGTGATGATAGAAGCAGAGATTGGAGTAATGCTGCTACAAGCCGGGGAGCACCAAGGTTTACGGGCAGTGCCAGAAGCTGGAAAGAGGCATGGAAGGATTTTCTGAGGGAGCCCGCCCCTACAGACACCTTGATAAAGGACTTTGACCTTCCAGAACTGTGAGAGAGTACATGTTTGTTGTTTTAGGTCTCCCGCTTTGTGGTATTTTGCTAGGACAGCCCCAGGAAACTACCTCAGGACTCAAAGGAGAGAACTGAACTGTTGTGATGAATAAATGAATGCCTTTTGTATCAGAGAAGAAAGCACCTCTGAAAGGCCGAGTAATGACTCAAAGCTGATCTCATCCCGCCCTCAGACCCTTCACCCAACCCCAACTCCAAACACACAGTGCAGAGTGTGAGAAGATGGAACAGCTGTTTAAGGAGGATTATTACCCTTGAAATGGTGCTGCTGCTCTTTGAATCCCCAGACACTGCACTCACCCCCCTGGGCTTCTGTCTGAATCATTATCATTCTTTACAACAATCCACTGTCCGCCTCAGCAAGCCATTAAAAAGGTTGGTACCATGTTCAACAACAATAAAGGAAGTATGGTAGCTCCATTTTCAACTTAATATAATGGGGCTCTGGAAAACACATCATATATTTCTTTTCTTAGTGTCATCTTTCCTTACATTCATGCACAAGTAATAACATTTTTTAAAAAAATTTCTAAGGTAGTTACTAAACCCTGATCAATGCAGAGAAGGACCATATATCAATACATTATACTGTCTCATTTATCATCTGCTCTGAATACTTAAAACACAAGTGCCTCTAATGCTTCAAAAAATTCACCCTCGCCTATTTTCCATGGAAGGGAGGAGTCTATGGTATTAACTTTAATTCCACATACAATATCCTACTGATGTTTCCAGAACATAATCTCAAAATATTACACTTCCCGCACGAAACATTATTCACAGTCAGCTATCATATCTTAAAAGTAAAAATGTCTGCACACCTGCATTTGATAACCAGGGAGTTAAGAAATACTGTAATAAATTTGGGCTCCTAAGAAGAGTATAAAATACTTTTAAGGTGAAAAACGGCCTTGTGGAACATGCCACAATACATGTTGTCTTTCCATGAGCCGGCTCCCCAGAGGAGTGGTCACAAATCATAGGGTGTCCTCCCACCTGCTGCCACTTTCCTGTGCTCTCCACACAGGCCCTCCAACTGAATGTCTCAAATCCTTCGCGATTCACGCCTGATGGTTCACAACTGGGCAAAGGATCTCCACGAAGGGAAAACGGAGTGCTCCACCCTCCACCAGCTGAATGCTCAGGGGAGGCTACGTGTTCAGGATCTGGGAGTGTGGAGGACAAGAGGATCTCACCAAACCCACGGGGTAACATTCATCCTCGGACTAAGGAGGAGATAGGAGAATTGCAGAGACAAGCCCTTCCTTACTGACAGGCATGAACTTGGCTTTCTCCTCCTGGCTTTAAAGAAACTCCCTGTTGTTGTTTTTTTAGGTTCTTCCTTCACGTAAACGATCCCGTATGCCACTTTACTCGGAGGTTTTCAAAAATGACGTCGTTTCTTTCAAACTGCCTATGCTGTGTCATATGGGAAGCCGAGAGGCCAGTAGCCAGGAGAGCAGAGAGCGGAAGCCCTTATCTGGATAATTCAGAAGAGAAAATAAAAACCTCCCTCGCTCCAGATTGCCCAAATCACTTATGAGCTAGAGAAAGGTGTTGTCTGAAAGAGCCAGGAAATTGACACATATTTCCTTCTCCCATTTGCCAGTAAAGATCCGGCCAGACTGAGCGCCACAGTCAGTTTTTCATCCTGGATTAAAATAGAACAAATTGACACTAATAGAGCGCTGTCTGGGAATGAAGGAAGACGTTGTCTCCTTTGAAACTGATGGGGAGCAGAGTTCAATAATTGAAACAGCAGAGCTTTGCCTCCACGGCCCCTGCTGTTTTGTCAATAAGCACAGGGAGGCACGCGAGCACTTACTGCGTTTTAGAGTACGATTGTGGGGTGCATCATAATCCTTTCTTGCCAACAAACGCATAAGCTTCCCTCACGATCTTTCCCAGTGTGGTCCTTCCAAAAACTGTCACACGCGTGGGTTAACAGTAGACTTTTCTCTCCGATCGGGTTTCCTTCCACCCATCGACCTTTCCGGGTCACCGAAGGGGCTTCCTTCACGTTAGACAGGCAAGCCCTCCACCCAGAGGTATTTCATTTGTTGTTTGTTTGTTTTAATTTTCTCATTTGAGTTTTGTTTTTAAAACCAAACAGCCTTGCTCTAAATAATACCTTCCATAAAAAGATATTGAAAACGGTATCACTGACTGAAGCTTAAAATACTAAGAACAGAGCCACACCACATGGATTTAGACAAAAATATGAAGAGGTGTCTGGCTGTAAATCGATTTTATAATGTGACTCTCGGGCCTCTTTAATCGGAAAGAAGCTGAGGCACCACGTTGTCACATACTACAGGTTTGTCTCATGGATTCAATTAGTCTGATGTGGTTTTTGTCCACACGGAGTGCTAAGTGGGCAATAGAGCTATTCTTGGGACATACAATGAGGCTTGGGGGCCATCTTATTGGCATAAGGGGGTACAGGGGTACTGTTTTGTGCAGAAGAAGCTCTCATTTATTTAGCTACCCCCCAAATGGGTGGGAGCTGATCCCCAATGGGGAAAAAAATAACATAAGAGGTAGATGGGGGGTGGGGGCCATTAGGGCAGACTATGGGCAAAACAGTGGCTTCACCCACTGTGGAACTCACTGCAATCTTCCTTTACAAGGAGATGATGTGAGAAAAGGGAGATGACCAGAAGCTGAATGAGGACTAGTGTTTTGTATACCTTTAAATTAATAGGATCAAACTATTGTTTTTAAAGGAACCATGCTACAATTACTAATTAATTATTCTGAAATCATAAATGAAACGTTGGCGTTTGCTGCATTGCACATTTAAGCACAAAATATGTCACGCTCAAAAACAAAGAAACCCACTGCACTCCTGACTTTATTTCATTTACTAGTACAACTGTGTTTGGGACCCCGCTCCCAGCGCTAAGGAAGCTGTCAGAAAAGCTGATCAGTAGCAGAGCACACACCCAACTGCGCTTTGGGGGGCCATTATGTTTCTTCAGAAAAGGAATTTAATGAGGGTGAGTTTACAAATTCACTTAAGCTTGTTTTCTAGATACTCTCCTACTGCAAGAGCTAATGCAGCCCCTTAACGAGGCATTCATGCACCTTTCTCACCGAGGAGCTCAGGCCTGTGCTGAAAGTCATTTCAGCCAGCTGACTGGAATATTTGAGAAACCATCAAAACATAACTCCAAGGGCTTTACGCCGGCCCTGCTGACACGTCTGACATTTCAAATCATAGAACTATAAGAGTCTCAAAGCCATTCTGCAACGGTGTCAACCAGCGGCGGAAACGCGTGTCTCCCCAGTCATGTCATTCTTTATTTGATCAAAGATGAAAGCAGCCAGTTTTGAAATGAAAGTGCATTAAAACATCTGATTCCTGGGACGTATTAAAGACTGCAGAGTCTAGCAGAGAGCAAGGGGAAAGACACAACCAGTCAAGAGGGGAAAACACTTTGTTTTAGAGGAAAATTCAAGAATAAAGTGAGTCTGGTGTTGCCTATACAAATCTATTGTGCCATTCCAAAGCAGTGAAATATTATATAATTTCAGGATTTCAGCACTGGGAGACCCTTAGAGATCTGGGTCATTAGGAATATGGCATCCAAAACTCTGGAGACACAGGCTATAGCTTTTAAAAAAATACATGTGTGGGGGGAAAATTAGAAAATGACAGTTTCTATTTGACTTGTTCTGAAATACATATCTTTTTCCTTATTGTTTCTTCAATGTATGAAACTCCTTCTTTAGAACCCTTTGATTTGTAATCATTTTGGATACTCAGAAAATTAATTGGTGATATATGAATTAACTGCAAACTTATTACTAAACCATTAATCCATACAATGTTCCGGGATTAAAGTTCTTGTTTGTGTTTCTCAGGAAAGTAATTAAAAGGGGTAGTTTTTCCTGATGCATAATTTTAAAATCAATATGTTTTAAAACTCCTAATAAATAGTTTGGAAGCCTAGATCTGTTTGTGCGATTTAGATACTCAAAATGTTACATTTTGTTTTTCAGATTACAAAATAACAAATTTCCAAGATAATCCATGTATGTTTTAGTCATGTCAAGGAGGAGAAAATGAAAAGAAAATGCCACTTGGATATATAATGCTCTACAACAGTTTCTCAACCTGGAATCATTGACATATTGAGTCAGATAAATCATCGTCATGGAGACTGCCCTGTAAATTGCAGGATATTTAGCAACATCCCTGGACTCAGTCTACTAGATGCCAGTAGCACCCCCTTCTCTCCGGTGTGACAACCAAACATGTCTCCGGACATTGCCAAGTAAAGTATTCCTTGGTAGCGAGGGGTGAAATCACCCCGGTTGAAGAACCACTGCCCTCCAGAAGGGGATATCTAAAAATTGGTGCATTTAAAGCAAGAATTGGAGTGGTCATTCTTTTTTTTTTTTTAATATATTTTATTGATTTTTTTACATAGAGGAAGGGAGAGAGATAGAGAGTTAGAAACATCGATGAGAGAGAAACATCGATCAGCTGCCTCCTGCACATCTCCTACTGGGGATGTGCCCACAACCCAGGTACATGCCCCTGACCGGAATCGAACCTGGGACCCTTCAGTCCGCAGGCCTACGCTCTATCCACTGAGCCAAACCGGTTTCGGCTGGAGTGGTCATTCTTAAGTAAACAGCTTCAGTCTTGGGAATCTCATTTTATTGAGGATTTGGAGTACAAAATTATAGGTATGATCAGTCTATTACAGAACTATGTTATGGTGATTCATTCCATCTTGGAGAGAATTCACACTAATATTAAAACACAGATAATAAGTGAGTATCTAATACTCTATCTGAAGAGTGTCATGTAACTGTACCAATGGCTTTTGAGGGTGTAATGTTTTTATTACCACTTTTCAGTTGAAGCATAGCAGTCTTAAAGAAAGCACAGATATGACTTCTCACACATCTAGGATTAGGGGAATGAAGAACCCAGACTCACATCTAATGAACCCTCTGTTCTTTGGTCTTCTCCGCCATCTCATTGCCACCTATAGGTCTCATTGGTGGTCAGTCCACCAGTTTACACAGGTCGAAAGTAACCTCTCTCTAGAGCTTCCCCAAGCATTCCAATCACTTCAGCCATGGAAAACTAACTGACTATTTTCAAAGGTCAGTTAAAATATTATTTCTTTTTTACTTTTATTCAAAATAAAAAAGAAATCTAATGCTGATAAAGTTAGACTTAGATTTTTGAATTACCGAGGCATCCATAGAATATACACAAGCAGCGTCCAACCCCACACAGCCTAATGGCCATGAGGAAATCAGAGCATCTGGCAGTTCAGATCCATAGCCAGCTTTCAATGAGGCCTCATGACTAATGAATAAACATTAACATTATAAATGAATATCAATAAATATTATGTGTGGGTGATTAATCATATGACAACAAAAATAATTGCAGGAGCACATGTCTGGATCAGACAAATGTTTAGAGTTGAAAATAATAAAATACGTCTTGCCTATTAGAAACTACAAGACCAATATTTATATAGTTTCTTTCTACCTTTTCCATTAATATTTTAGAAATTATGGAGAGGTGAGGGACAGAAAGTAAAAATACAAATTTTTAACCATAACAGAAATTAATCAAGGAGTGTTACTAAAAAGTCACAGTGACTAAATCCTGGAAGTGTTCATCACTTTTAGGTACATTTTCTGTGCCACACAGTGCTTGACATTGAAATTACGGAAGTGAACAAGTCAAATATGGTCTTCATCTTCATGAAACTTATAATTTAGTGAGCAAGACAGTCAGTAAACAGGTAAGTGAATTTTTGAAAAATGAAAGTGTGGCAAATGCTATGAAGGAAACAAAGAATGACTATAATAAAAGCTAATGGGGGAGGTATTTTTCATGATACAATCAGGAATGACTTTTCAAGAAATGAGGGTTAAACTGAGAACTGGACGAGTACTAAAATCCAGCATGGGAAGAGGGAAGCAGAAAGCATTTAGGTGGAAGGGCAACATGTAAAAGATTCTGAGGCAGGAAAGTGTTTGGAGGATCTGGAAGAAGGCAAAGATCATGAACACAGTAAGTGAAGAGCATGGCTTTCAAGGAAGGTGGAAAGGTCAGATAATGTGGGGCCTGATAGGCAACAGAGAGAGCTTCTAACTGTACTGGGAAGCCATTGAAGTGTCCTAAGCAGGGAAGTGAGAAAACCCAGTGAACTTTGAGGATCTGACTGATGGCTGTGGGGCAGGAAGGGTGGTAGGGAAGATGGAGGGATGGTCAGCAGGGGGATATTAGGAAAGTCTTGGGATGGAATAGATGAAACAGGAGTATGGCTTGGGTAAGGGATGGGAGAGAAAGAAAGTGGTTGGTAATGACACATCACTTAGGAAAAGACTTGAAAGGGTTTGCTGAAAGATGGACCACAGGGACAAGAAAAAGGAAGCAGAGAAAACAAAGACGAACCAAGGAATTCTGTCCTGAACAGCCAAGGGGGGTTGTGATGTCATTCATAGAAATGGGAAGGACTAAAAGAGAAAGTGAGAGTTAAGAAATCTGTTTTGAATAAACATGAGATATGCATGAGACTTTGAATTGGATAAATTGGACACAGAGGCCTGGATCTCAGGGAGAGACAAGGGCTGAACATGTAAATTAGAAGTGTAGGATTTGGAACTATGGTAATGACTAAGCTATCTGTGACATGGCCCAGGATGGAACTCTGAAGAATGCTAACATTGAGAACTTGCAGAGGAAAGAGGAGCTGGAGAAGGAGAAGGAAAAAGAGAGGGTCATGAATTAAGAGGAAACCCCAAGAGTGCAGTCTCACAGAGGTTAAGCCACACAAAGAGTATGTCCTATTTATTCAACAAATATTCCTGGCACAACTATGAAGTTGGGCACTTTTAAAATTGTTTGTGATACAATGGTCAACAAAACAGACAAGTCTTTTGCCTCTTGGAGCTTCTGATCTAGGGAGAACATTTGTTCCAGGAACGTGTGATTGGTTTGTGTTGAATAACTCTGAGACTTGAGGAAAAAGAGGACACAAAGCATTATTTAGATTTGCAGGTCTTTGGTAATGCTGATGTGAACATCCAGATTTGAGTTGCAATCAGTGTCCAGATCATGAGGCAATGCAGGCAACATATGTGGACTGGTCTTTTGAAAAATTTGGCTATGTGAGGGGTGTGGACAGGTGAGCCAGTCTAAAGAGAAGTGGAGTCATACATATAATCATTTAAATATAGAAGACTCTAGAGCATGTGGAATGCTGATGGTAATTATCTTATGGAGAAGGGAAAATTCATGTGGGATGAAGAGGACCAAACCACAGCAGCATTTCTTTAAGAGGTTAAGGGTGGATGGTGGCCAGAGCATCCACAAAGAGACAAGCTCCTGATATGGAGAGAAATAGAAAGAAAGAGGATGGGTCAACACAGGTAGATGTATCATTGTGTGCCTGGTAGATGAGTGCATTCTCACTTGATGTCCCTGGTGAAGTGTGATATTAGCTGACCAGCCAGGAAAGAGGGCATGAAAGGATCAGCATAGATGAGAATCAAATAAGCTTTAGGAAGAGTAGGGGGGATTTTTTTTTAAAGAAATATAGCAGGCCCTTTTGAAGGTTTGCAATTGTGAACTCAGAGTAAGACCAGGTGCCTGGTTGTGTCATATTCTCTAGTCATGTTGACCACTCCACTTGAGTGGCAGTAGACAGTGGTGAGAGTCACCCAAGATGGGGGTGTGTTGGGTGAGTGAGGCCAAGGAAGAGAGGCAGAAAAGTCTCAGAAGTCAATGGCATTTGTCAGGGATTAGTTCTAAAGGTGAACCATGGAAAGAAAGGAACGTGAAGAAAGAACTGGGTGACAGACGAGAAGCCAAGACTCTTGAGGGCCTCAGTCAGATTCTAGAGCAGAAATTCTACTCATCTCCGAAGGGTTTTACCAGACTTAGACACATGATTCCTATTACAATGTGATACCCTGTGGCCCAAACAATGATGATCTCAGGTGTTTAACGAACTTATTTCTGCTCGATGTCCCTCTCTCATTTTTTGTTATCTTGAAATCATCCTGCTTTTGACAGGTAGACAGGGCTGATGGTTTCCTATTAAACAGAACTGGAGACAGTGCCTTCAAGTAGCCTCCAAACAAGCATACTATCTAATTTACCTGGATTAGTACCTGGTATGTATCATCTAAAAAATGAACAATTGAGCTGTAATAATACATCTGTTCCCTTGAAAAAAAAAAAAACCTACATTGAGATGCTCGAAATATGGTATGTAACTGAGAAAAAGGAGCATGCTATAGCTGAGAGAAAAGGATTCAGTTCAACATGTTTGGGGAGATGAGGCCAGGAGAGCATGTCTCTGAATGATCTGGGTGGAAAAACACAGTAAATAATTCCAGTTAACATGAGGGCATGAAAGAAAGTATGGATTCCACCAATGTCTTTCATTTTGCAGCTTTAACTCTACCCCCAGCTAAAACCGTTATTTTCCAAAACTGCTCTAAAAAATGCAACCCAAATGGAAATATTGTGTTTCAGCATGGCAGGAACTAAGGTCTAAGACTGACATAATGTGTCTGGAAAGTCAGAATTGCTTTTCTAAATGATCTCTTTTATCTTCCTGTATGTTCATTTGTAAGTAATTAAATGCATGCACGCACACACATACACACGATAGCAACTCAAAGAATAGTAATGTCATTGACAGCAAAAGTAATAAACAGGAGGAAATTAAAAGAACCCAATAACGCCCAGGAAAAAAAAAATCTACCAGATTTAATCAGAAGAAATAAAATATTCTCCAGGCCCTATTACAAAGATCCCTTGTGCAAAAAGAAAAAAAAAGTGGCATAAATGGAACAATTAGAATGGATATGGAAAGGGGGTGGCAGATACACAGATGAGACAGGGATACATCTGTACAGAACAAGTATCCCCAGCAGAATTCAAATGAGAGAGTCAAACAAGAGATGTGCCAGATGCAAAGAGGAGTAAAAATGGAGTAATTGAATCCATCCACTGCTGCACTGCCAGGAAGCCTACAAGTCTCCCAGGCAGATCCTGGGCCCAGTCACCTTATTTCAGTTAATTGTGTGCTCCTCTCTTCTGCCATCATGCGTATCTCATACAGAGTCAGGATTCTGAAGATGTGACAAGCCATTGGCAATGATTATTCACCTCATAGACATGCATCCATCTTGCCCTACTGAGCAGACAGGACTGATCTTTCCCGTAATGCAGAAAGGGATTAGACAATTTGACTTCCCCATTAGAATACTTCTCATGCTCAGTGAGAGATGGGTTCTTGACAAATTGATTATGGCATCAAGCATTTAGCAATATTATGAATGTCTGTGTTTAGTGAGTAACCTTGTCCTTGAGACATTTATTATAGCATGCAATAGACAGCTTCATAATCAATCACCTAATCTATATGGGGAAAGAGGGTGGCTGGGGGCTCCCTCCTCCTTCAAATACACATACCAAATGGTGGAGATATTAATGGAGCACTTACTATGTTAGTTCTTTACATACATTTTTCATTCATTCATAAACTAATGCTATACAGTGTCTATGCTTTGTTAAGCACCAGAGGGTTCCAGGAACGAGATGGGTAGAATCCCTGTCCTCATTGAACTTGAAGTCTAATCTGCGGGCAGTCTGATGACAAAGTCCTATTCTTTTGTTTATGTATCACCACTTGTGTGCAAGAGGTGGTGATGCAAAGAGCTCCTGCCATGATGGAAATATTCTGTAATTCTTTGCTGTTCAGTATGGTAACTAGTGGTTGCATGTATTATTGAGTCCTTGAAATGTGGCTCATGAAGCTAAAACTAAATTTTTCATTTCATTATTTTTAATTTCATTTAAATAGCCTCATGTGGCTAGTTACAGCTACTCTACTGAACAATGAAGAAGGGAGAGCAATAACCTAAGATATTCTACCCACCTCTATCAACATATTGAAGATGTTGTCTGGCCCTCATCCTACAATACATGTGCCTGCTTACACACTCATTTTACCATCTCCTTTTTTTTAATTTCTAAAAATTAGATTACCCTCAACATTCTCTCCTTTTTGCACTTACCAACTTGCTTTTTGCACTTACCAACTTGCCATGAATACCTTAGAAACATACAATTACTTTAAATAGTTTTCCTACTTTTCAAAATTTGTCTAGGAGCATACACTTATTTTAAATCCTTGCATAATGTTCTCTTTTCTTGGTGGACCCTAATTTACTGACTCAATTTCCCATTTGAGGAAAGTTGGGTTGTTTCTAATATTTTGCTATCACAAATAAAGGTGTAATAACATCTGTGTCCATAGGCATGTGATTATTTTCTTTTGAATAAGTTCTCCAAATAAAATAGCTGAGTTTAAAAAAAAAAAAGGCTATACACATATTTAAGAATTTTATTCCTATCACTAAGTTGTTCCCTAAAAAAAATAAAAGGTATCAGTTTACACTCAACTGCAGACAGCCAATCTGAAAGTGTTCCCTGCATTGAGTCTACATGTTTTTCTGTAATTTCTCCCAGTGTTCCTGCTCTAACACTCACAGTCAACTGGAATAAACCTCACAGCTCATCAATCTGACAGGCTGTGACTATTTCAAGACAGCTAACACATCTCCCCAAAGTTTTATCTTTTTAGTCTAAATATTTCACATCCTTTAAACATTCCTCATAAGAAATTGGTCCCTAATCCAGTTTGTTCATGCCCCCATTAAAGTAGTGTCCAGATCCAAATAAAAGCTAGGTAATAATGAACTAGCATTTAATGATTACTGACCGTGTGTGAGATTCTATTCTAGATGTTTTTTACTTGCTTCGAATATATGATCCCTGCTATAAAATGAATTGTGTTCCCTCAAAATTTATATGTTGAAGGCCTAATCCCCAATGTGACTATATTTGGTGTTGGGGCCTTTATGAGGTAGTTACGGTTAAATAAGGTCACTATGGCAAGGCCCCAATCCAATAGGATTAGTGTCCTTACAAGAAGAGATACCAGAGTTCTCTTCTGAATCTGGGGACAGTGAGAAGGGGGCCATCTGTACTCTAAGGGAAGAGATCTCATCAGGAACTAAATTGACCAGCACCTTGATGTGGGTCTTCCAGCTTCCAAAACTGTAGAAAATAAGCTGTGAAAGCCACCCAGTTTATGATACTTTGCAATGGCAGCCTGAGCAGACTAAGACAGCCCCCTTTAATCTTCAAAGCAATCTCAAAGGTACTCACTATTATAATATCCCTATGGGAATGGGGAAACTGAGGAACAGAGAGGTTAAGTTAGCCAAGATCTTCACACAATTAGAAAGTAGCAGAGGTGGGATTTGAATTCAGGCAAATTGACTCTGGAACCCAAACTCTTTTATTCCGTGTTGTCTATATAAAGTCTCTTACCTCTAGGCAAAATCTGTCTAGTCAAGATTAAAGATTATCATCTCCCTTGGCCTATAATTGATGCCTTTATTAATGCAGCTCAAGTTGCAGTAGCTCTTTTGGCAACCTCGTCACATACTTAACATTTAGTCTATTAAAACCTCTAAATTCTGTTTCACATAAGCTTCAGTTAAGCCACAGTTTCCTCACACCTGAAAGGCAATTGGGGTTTTTGTTAGCAAATGTAGTCATCATGACTTAATTCTATCCAATTATAGAATTGCTCCATATTTCAACATATCTAGATCTTTTGGGATCCTGGTTCAAATCCCCCCTCAAGCTCTTGTACAGCTCAAAATTTCAATAAGTCTGCTTTATATAAAGGGACTGTGTCTTATAACCCATGAAATGCTATGCATAATTGTTATTTAATATTTTCATTGAGTCATTGATTAATGTTTTCATCTCAGGGACAACAAGGGAACCCTGGAATATAAAACTTCCTTCTCCATAAGTTTTTGGGGCAACTTTTAAAACAATTCTCCTCTTTGTTAGATATTATAATTTTGCATGCCCTACCTTTTTTTCTTCCTCCACTGAAGTAAAATAATATCAGCATTATTTTTTATAAAAATGTATTTTTATTTAAAAGAAAAATAGTATGTATGTGACATATGATAAATTGTGCCATACTTGCATAACACACTACATAAAACAAAGATTTTGTTGCTCTTTGCTTTCTATTTTTGCATTACGAAAACAGTATGTACATGTTTTTGTTTCCAAATATAAACACTGCACGTACTGCCTCCTCCCCAAGATGCCAATGTTTCAGCTTAAATGGGGAATTTCCACCTTCCTGCTTCCACTCTCCACCCCCACCACCCTGCTGGCCCACTGAGAACCACATTCCTCCCCAAGAGGAGCATCTTGAGTGAGACAAACACTGTCCTAGACTGGATCATTGGCGCCCCTACAATAACACTCGAGTGTTGTCACTTCCCTTCAAGATGCCCAGAACTGAGCAGGGCTCCAAAGGGTGATGGACAAGCAAAGTTTGGGCAGTTATATGCTGGGGCCAGGGGACTCTCTTTGGAAAGTTTGGGGTCTTTCTGCTGCTACATTCTCCCTTCCTTTTTCTTCCAGGACTTTTTTGTAAGGTGCCCAGCTCTGGAGGAAACATGAGACAGCCCTGTAAGAGAGTAAATCCACAGGCAGTAAAGTATATAGGCAGGCTGCCTCACGTAGTCAGGGTGGCACCCATGTGAAGCACACAGGATTCCTTAGGGAACATCTAGCTTCGTCCAGAGTGCTATGTCCTCCCCCGGTCCCAACCCTGGGGTCACTTTCCTTCCTTGCTGTCCTTCAGGCATCTGAGCAAGCAGATTTCTATAATCTCTGAGTCCCACGTCCACCGTTTTGGCTTTGCTGGCCACATCAAAGCCTTTACATTGCATTTCAGCAGATCTGTCCCAGGTTTTCCTGGCAAGTCTCTCTTCTGGGATGTGACTCTTATTCAGAGCCTTAATTGAGCCTCCAAATAATATCTTGACTTCACTGCAACTATCCCTTTTCTCTTTCTTTAATATCCTAGACCCAATGTTGGTTTCCAGCAGTCCCGTCTCCATCACAGCCCCTAAAAGACAACTCACGTCCACCAGGCATAGACTGACTTATAAGTGCGCATCCGACACCAACACTCTGTCCAAGGAGGTACGTTAATCATGGGTTCCCCACGGCGTAAGGGGACATGCCTGAGCCCCTGCATTTCATTGGATCACAGACTAATCTGTAGGTAAAATGCACATGGCATATCTGTGAACCTGACCGGCTAGAAGTATTTTTAAGTTTAAGAAGCTTAAAGGTGGCAGCTACCCACCACCCTTCCTGGTAGAGACTGATTTCAGAAGCCACATCTCAATGTACCCTGAGACAAGCATCCCAGTGCCTGTGAGAGCACACAGGCTTTCCCTATCTCTGTTTGGGTTATTCACCATCTACTCTTACTGACTCTTATGAGTTGAGTTGTGTTCCCTTTAAATTCATATATTGAAATATGAACCCCAATACCTCAGAATGTGACCATATTTAGACATAGGGTCTTTGCATAAGTGGTTAAGTTAAAATGAGTTCACTAGGCCCTAATCCATTATTACTGATGTCCTTATAAGAAGAGGAAATTTGGACACAGGTTGACACATAAGGGGAAGGCAATGTGAAGCACATGGGGAGAAGATGGCCATCTACCAATCAAGAAGAGAGGCCTCTGAAGGAACCAGCCCTTTCCACACCTTGACCTGGGACTTCCAGCCTCCAGAACATTCCTCTGAGGAAACAAACTTTTGTTGTTTAAGCCACCCAGTCTGTGCCACTTGATATGGCAGCCCAGCAAACTAATGCATTGAAGATGTGATCCTATTTTTACCAGATGGTAGGATTCAACAGTATAAGTACCTTTATGTGGAGTTTTACACCCTAATGGCCCCCTAGGCTCACATTATCAACAGCAATAGGGGGACACAAGCCTTGTGGTCACCTTTGGTTATGATCTGAACAACTGGACTTCTTGGTAGAAGGGCCCAAGCAGGTGGGATCTCCATCATTTAAGGGCTCCTAGAGCATGCCCTTGGCGGATGCTTCTCTATACTCTCTTCCAGTGAGCCCACCTATATATCTCAGAGAAAATCCATTCACGGCAAAAGCAAAAGTGGCTTGGTGACTCTTAAACAGTGTGCTAGCTAAAAGTCTGTATTCTGTTGCTGCTGGAAACCTTACTCCCCAGGAAGAAACTGTGACCCATATTAGTCTCAGATGTGATGCATTTAGAGGTGACAGGGATCCTTGCTGGCATCCAGTGGGAGGCTTCCTCCTTGGCATGGCTGGTGGAGCTGTCAGGCCTGGATCTTGGATGTCCCAGTGGGCATCACCGGGCACTCAGAGAAGACAGCTCTTGGCTATTGGTCATGCCTAATTTCTCTTTTGTGTGCATTGCTTTTTCAGAGTGGAGAGGATGGCCTATGACGCCAGGACTCCCAGCTAGAGTTTCCTCCAGCAGTTTTGTCCTGTGCCAGGAAAATGCAAAGCAACTCAGCCCCACGCATTCTTACTCACCACACCTCTATCACAGGAATATACAAAGGAACTCTCAGGCTCCCAGACAGGGTCTTATTTGTATATACAAACTATTCCCCTTCCCACCCCCCAAAAAACATGGTGGATTTTAAAAATCTGAATATTTCTTTTCTCAGGAAAAGCCAATGTCCAGGAAATAAATCAGAATTATAGAAAGAGGTGGGTCCCTGGAAGCTGGCCTGAACATGGAATGCAGCCTGTATAAGTTTATAAGAAGCACCCTGGGCTAAACACAGAGACACGGAGCTACCATGCAGGCACTATGACAGCCTGGGCACCTGGGGTTCCTGTACCCTCCAGAGTGGAGTGGGGCAGCCTTACTTCCCAGTCCTGCCACCATCAGCCATCACATGGATGTGGGCCTCCCAGGAGGGCAGCAAAGGGCAGACAACCCAGGTCATTTGCCACTGGCACCACCAGCAGCTGGGGCAGCAAGTGGTCATTGACAGGGGCCTGGGCAGCACTGTACTGGGAAATCTAGAAGTTGATGGTTTACAATCAGAAAGTGTTTCTGCATGGCTTTGTTTTATAAAGTGTAAAGCAGCGCTTTTCAAGTTTTTTTCCCCTGCGGCCCAGCCTATAATGGGAGGGAGCTTACTGAGGGCTATGGGAGGATACAGCCAAGAGGGAAAGTGAGAGGCAGCAGCAGCTGGGAGCAAACCCATTTTCTTCTGCTTTTACATATAAGGTATTTTTCAATTGAGATATAATTGACATATAGCATTATGTTAGTTTCAGGTGTACAACATAATGATATGATGTATGTACTAGTATATTAGGCAAATTGATCACCACAGTAAGTCTAGTAACATCCATGACTATATATACTAGTAGTTACACATTTGTGTGTGTGTGATGAGAACTTTTAAGATCTAGCTTCTTAGCAACTTTCAAATATACAATAAAGTATTGTTGACTATAGTCACCATTGTGTACATTACATCCCAAGACTTATTTACCTTATAGCTGGAAGTTTGTACTTTTTGAATATTAGGTTTTTATGTAAAATTTTATTTGAAAAACAGATTCTATGGTTTTAAAAAAAAATGTGGAAGAACCACCAAGATTCATTTTATAAAACAGGAAACCAAAGCCCTAAAAGGGGAGAAGTAACTTATCCAAGGTCAGCAGTGACCTAGACATGATCAAGCTGGACTTGAACTTGGTCTTGAGTCTTCTTCATCCAGCCCCCAATAAGGGACCATCAGAGTCTGAACCTGGAGGCCTGGAGCACAGAGGAGGCTGACTCAGGGCAGGGATGTGGAAAAGAGGAGATTAGGCTACAAGCAGGGAAGACCATGCTTGGGGCCAGGCACCCCTGCTACCTTCCTGGCTCCGAGGGTCATGCCTATGTTTTCATCTACCCCTCCCTTCAGACCCCATCAACAAGGTGGCAGGAGCCACAGGCAATAATAACAAAAACATGTGGGTGTTCTCTACACAGACTAGGCCAGTGTTAGTATAGAGGTGTTGTCTTCCCTTCATCCACATAATTTCCTCTGTGCCCCTCACTGTTAACTCACCATTCCAAGCACACAGTACCCCCTTTTCTCCCAGGGTACCCCACTCTGGTGCCCCATACCATCTCTTGTCTGTCAAATACCATGTCCCCAAAGTCATCATCTCTTTAACCTCACTCCACTTTAAAACATCTCTTTAATCCCAGCTACTTAGCAAAATGCAAGTGAAAGACCTTTAATATCTCACTTCAGTGAAAGCAATAAAGACAGCTCAGACTTCCACAACAAAAACAACTCATGTGCACACACAGACAGACACACACACACACACACACACACACACACACTCACATAGGCTGACTGCACTACCAGTTCCAATAGGCAGCCCTTCCTAAGTCATATTAGGACTGACCTGCTGTCAGATCGACCCTAGAACACAGACTGCAGAGGAGGCCCTGTCTCAGAACAAGAGATGAGGTCTAACCAGGTGCAGGGCATAAAACACAAAGCACCCCAGGTGTTTGAATCTTGGATGTTCCCAGAAGCATCGAAGTTATAAAAACAAGCAGGCAAATAAACAAACCAAATCCCTCTCGGTGGTGTCAGAGTTAGGGTGCGGGGAAGCAAAGAACACAGAACAAGAAGGAAATCTTCCTTTATTTGCAAGTGTTCTCACGGTATCTTCTTCTGGATAATATTTTTTTAGCAAGAGCATAATGTGCTTGCTTTTCTTTCCCCAGGGCTTAGAGGTTGGGGATGAGGAGGATGAATGAACTCTAATTTAGAATTCTAAAGATATAAATATTGAGAAGTAAATTAAGATGATAATTTTAGGATTGTGACTAAAATGCCCCCACCTCCGGGAACTGCCAAGGTGCAGAGCAGGCAGAATTTGTTAAATCTAGTAGGATATTCTCATTATAAAAATTGAAATTAACTTGTAGTATAGACACTAAGATATCTTGTACTTTGTCAATAAAAAGACAGCTTGTGCAACTCTGAGTACTGAATTTTACTACTCAACAGCCAGAGCGTTTGTGCATGTGAGTGTTCAGAGAAGTGTTATCCCTGCCTGAGATGGGGATATTCAGATGGCATTCCCATTTAAACTCAGTTTAGCCATGTAAAGGAGTGTATATTCATTAGCTTGGGACTGAGCAGCGATTAGACCAAAGTTGTTAAAGTTACAACAAAGCTAGTGTAGCTATGGGTAGGATTGATTGATATAGTGTCTTAAATATTTCTAAATCAAGAAGACATTTGACTTCTTCAGTACCTTTAAAATGATAAATTATATAAATTTTAAATTTGACTCCAATAAAGTATGCAAGTATATTTACTAGGGGTTCGATAACAACAAAACACAAACGGGTCAGCTCAAGCAACAGTAACTTATCTACCAGTTAGGGGGCTAGAAGTCCAAGGTCAGTGTGTCTGCAGGGCTGGTTCCTTCTGAGACTGTGAGGCAAAGGCAGTTGCAGGCCTCTCCTAGCTTCTGGTGGTTTGCTGGTGACCTTCTGTGTTCCTTCCTTGGCTTGCGGAAGCATCACTCCAGTCTCCACCTCTATCTTCACATGGCATTCTCCCCATGTGCATGTCTGTGCCCAAATTTCCTGTTTTATGGGGACATCAATCACACTGGGTTAGAGGCCCAACCTATTCTAGTGTGACCTCATCTTAACCTAACTGATTACATCTGCAATGACCCTATTGTCAAATAAGGTCATGTTCTGAGGCACTGGGAGTTAGGGCTTCATCATATGAATTATGAGGGAGTGGGAGGGGACACAATTCAACCCCTAATAATAAGTAATCCGATTAAATAAATTAGTATAGCCCTAGTTGGTTTGACACAGTGGATAAAGCCTCGGCCTGTGGACTGAAGGGTCCTGGGTTCGATTCCAGCAAGGGCATATGCCTGGTGGCAGGCTCGATCCCCAGTAGGGGGCATTTGAGAGACAGCCAATCAACTATTCTCATCATTGATGTTTCTATCTCTCTTTCCCTCTCCCTTCCTCTCTGAATCAATAAAAATATATTTTAAATAAAATAAATAAATAAATATAACTCTACCTTTACCAGTCATGAAAGTGTCTATTCACGACTTGGAATCTGTATCTTCTAGTCCTATCGTCATTAAAACAGGAAATGGGACCTTGCTACTTTTGAGCATGTAACAAATTCTTAGAAAGGCTTGCATCCTTCTTGTAGGAACAACTTTTTTCAGAAGGATGAGTGAAGTATAAGCAGAAAAGACTTTTTTATATAAAAGGAATAGATACCAGGAACATGTCTTTCTAGACCAGCCTCTGAAAGCTAACCAGGCAAACGTCTGAGTTGTTCATTAACCATAAAGGGCATTCGGGTTCCAAATGGAAGCCCTGAAAGGTGGGGCATCATCGGTTTCACCTCAATGCCTTGGAGGCCTCTCAGCCTGGAATATTGATAGGCATATGGGCTTCAGGCCAGCTCTGTGGGAACTCCTCTGTTTCAATGGCATACTTCTGTGTGTCGTTCTGCAATTTTAGAACAGGCCCAGCTGATCCTTAAGGTTCTTTTTGACTTTTTAATTATATTATCTGAATAACTTTTGCTAAATCCAGTAAGTGCAAAATGTTAGAAACTATTACTCAAATCTTGAAAATGCATCAGTAACATTTCAGCTATAGGATAAAATGCTAAGGAGTCATGTGAAAAGGCAGTTAATTGAAAACAGAGGCCAATTGGAGCACATTTTATGATATAATGCCATGTGAGATTCAGATAACAACAATAGAATATAATGCAGGCAATACAATTATTTCACACAGAATTTTAAGATAATTATTTGCTAAATTATTTCATTTCAAGGAAAGGTTGACTAAGTCATTGGCAACTTCTCTGTAACAGGGAGCTTAGTAAATTCACATTCTTTCACTTTTAGATGTGGCATGAATTCCTAATGCATGCAAAAAAAGATGACTATAGGTTTTAGAACTTTTCTGAACTTTTATCCATAAAAAGTAGTTTATGTTTTATTATAGATGTTGTAGCTTCTTTTTCTTTATACCAGGCCTTTTTATATTTGGTTTCCTTTCTTTTCATTCTGCTCTCCATTATAAAAATTGTTCTAGTTGTTCTCCTTTACTGGGGTGGAGAATTGGCGATCTGAATTTATGTGGAGCAAAATGAGAATACCAAAAACTAAAATAATCAGAAAGTTTCAGATAAACATGTGGAGGGCATCCGGTTTCAAGGTGAAGACATAGAGAGTTGGAGCAAGTGCTGCTCTCACTCTTACAGGAAGAGAAGAAATGTAGCGAACTGGAGACTCATGACTTCTCTTGGGCCTGTCAGAGAACTGGGGTTACCGGGCAAACATCTCACCTGCAATCTTGGAAAAGACTGGAATCTTCTTGGAGAAGTAAGACCTGAGCATCTGTTTACCTGGGGCAGAGACACTACTGGCTATCATATGAGCCATGGCTATGGACTAAATTATGTCCTTAAAATGCATATGCTGAAGGCCTTAACCCCCGGTGTGATGGCATTTGGAGACGGGGCTTTGGGAGGTAAGTAGGTTTAGATGAGGTCATGAAGGTGGGTCCTCATGATAGGACTAGTGCCCTTACAAGAAAGGCCCCAGATTGCTGATTCTCTGACCGCATAAGCACCTGATCTCAGACATCCAGCTTCCATAACTGATTTTCAGCAAGTCAAAAAGAATGGTCTGTCACTGTGAGGAATGACGCCCAGTCTCTATTCCACATGATGTCAAGTGTTTATCGGACATTTTAACAAATGAGCTGGTGGGATAGAGGTGCCTTGTTCTCCAGTGTCATAAGGAAAGTTAACCGAGCGTCACTTCCAGAGCACAGGTCATGGTGCCTTACAACCATGCTGGAGAGGGTTTCTGGGACCCGGTGACCCTAGAACTGCCATCAGCCTCCACCATTCTGCACAACAATGGAAGAACTGGTTATGCTAATACCAGACTTGAGGTCTTACAGCCTGAGATAGCATGAGGAGACCTCAAGACAGGAAAGCTGATGGAGAAGTGTCCTGCTGGTGACCACTGATGAGGGATGTGGAATCAGTGGGGAGCTTTTCTCCATTTACATTGAATGTTCAAGATTAAAGTCTTCTCTCATCATGATCTGTGGGTCCAAACCCTGTAGAATTAGTGATATCTTAAGGCTTCCTAATGGATGCTATTTTTATTTCCAGTATTCACTGATTCACATTGTTTTGGCCTACCTCGCTGTATTTCAGACTCACAGACCTTGGCATGAAACGAAAGTGAGGAAACACTGAGCACTGGCAAGACATTCAGGCTGTGTTACTATTTTCCCCTTTTAGCACAGTCTACAGAATTGTAGAGCTTAAATATTAACATTGTTAAAGCACTTCTTGCCTTGCTAAAAAGTAGTGAAAATTCTTGGTGAATCTAAACGCACACTTCGCATGTACTGGTGCGAATAGAAAGTGCTTGATAATATGCTAATTTTTGACTGTGTAACTGAAATGTAGGACAATCCACAGGAGAACAGAATGAGCATGTCCTTTGTCCAATAATAATAATAATAATAATAATAATAAAAGATGGCTATGTGTGAAATCCTAATTAGCCATATATGCAAAATCATCCTTAAAAGATGATCAGGTTGGACCTAAGTCAAACATCAAATTTACCCATGAAAAGTGCTTGATTCTACTCTACCTTCCAATAAAGTCACCCCTAAAGTATCCCCATTGGATGAGATGTTATAATGCTTTAAAATATTTCCAGGATGGGTGGTATCACCACTTCCTGTGCTGGGGCCACAGCATCCAAAAATCCAAGTGTAAAACTGCTAGGCTCAGTGGTGTCATCTCACCTCAGTTGCTGGATACAAGCTGGTGGAAAGTGTTGATGCTTCCCTGTCAATCATTCCCCAGTACAGTAAATGTATTCTGCAGAATCTGAGATTTATTCGTGTTGTTCTTTGAAAAAAAAATCAGGAGTTACTCTATTAAAACTAACCACTAAAAATGTACTCAACACTTAGCATCTGCCTGTCATTGTGCTTTGTGCTTCCCAACTATGACCTCACTTACACATCACACCAGCTTTCTCAGGAGGGATTATCAGCACCTTACCTTTACAAATGAAAGAAACTCTGACTTTCAAGGTGTATATAAGTTAACCAGAATCACAGAGTTATTCCCTTAACTTTTTCTGAGTCTCAGGTTCCCCTTTTCCTAAGAATTTTTATGAGACTAAATACTTTGAAGGGTTGTTATGAAGAAATCGTGTATTATAGCCCTCTCCACAGCAACTGACACACATTAAGCATTCAGTGAAGGGTGTTCAATAAGCCAGAATGTTTTATTAACTAGAATAGACCATGATCCCAAACAGAACGCCTAAAGAGAACTCAAATACATATATGTACAGAATGTGGAGAGACCTGCTTTAAGGTTACCGAAGTCTTTAATTACACTCCTACGGAGATCGAAAATGCTGCTGCAATGCTTTTGACAGCAAAAGACAAAGTGCTCTTGTATCCCTCTCAGCCCACAACGCTCTGCGTAAGGGAATGATGTCTGATAGCAAATGCTGAATGAAGGAAGAAATCGTTATGCGTGCCCAGATGGAGAACTGTGGAAATAGGCCAAAAGCTTGTCAAAACTTCAACAAGGTTTTAAAAGATCACAAAAATCATTTAACCACACAATTTTAAAATAAATCCTGACAATTTCCTTAAATAAGGGCTTTGCTGGTTTTAAATATATTGTATGAATTCAATTGTCTAAAATCAACTTCATTGTGCACAGACTACCATATTTTTTCATAGAAAATTATCATAGATTAAACTCTTATAAAAGCCCACCCATAATATGTTATTTAAGAAACATTGATACTTTTCCAGAGTGTTATCATTTGTGTCACTCAGTTAAATATTAATGGCAAACCTTCTAATCTGGGGGAAGCAAGCAAGAGCCTAGACACCATTTTTATTTTTTTCATGTATTTCTTTAAAGTATCTGTAACCACTAGAAAGAAACAACTTTATATTTGCACATTTACAACCAAGCAAGACAATAAAAAATATTTGTTATAATTCCCTAAATAGGCTTTTTTAAAAAGGCACTAAATGAATTTACCTAAATACAACCAAATGACAAATCAACCTAAAACTCAACTAAGAAAGAAACTGGTCTTGCTTCCTCAGCACTTAGTTGAATTGAAACTAAATGAACGTCAGTGTAAAAAGGCTAGGGGCCCGCAGTGTCATCGCCATGATAGTGTTATGTGTCTACCGATTGTGGCCCAAGCTGAAACAAAAGGGCCATTTCTTTGTGGGAAAATCAAATCTACTGTGAAAAGCACGCCTGAGAGCAGGCCATGCCACCCAAATGCTGTGACATGGTCACTGAATTCCCCAAGTGACCAGCAGGTCTGTACCCAACACTATCCTCCCACTAGCCCCTGTTGCAACGTGCTCTCTCAGTGTTCTCCTCTCGGAAGTCCTTGCTTCCTTTGGTTTGATGCCTGCTCATTAAACACCAGGTCCCTGCCGTTGCTAACTGACTTGCATTGCTGTAGGATGCTGTTTTTGTAACAAATAGAAGGTCATTTTCTTCAGTGTCTCCATTCCAGCATCCCTCTGCCTTCTCTTCACCTCAGTTCATCTCTGCTGCAAACAGACAGCAGCCAAATTTGAACCAAACCGAATTTAACATGTCTGATATTGATTTTGTTTTTACTCAATAAGTTTATAGACTACAAAAAAAAAGGTTTTGATGGGTGATATCCATAATTATTTTTGGCAAATGACACACATATCTGTCCACGGTGTTCTTATCCACTCCAGGAACAGTCAGAGATGTTAACATCTAAGCATACATATTCGGCAAATGCTAAAATTCACATTTTGAGGAGTAATCTGATTCAAAATAATAAAGTATTTATCCATTCAACAAGTATTTCAATGTCTTCAATATACAAGCACTCTGCTAAGTATTTAGGTGAAATGGTAGTGGTGTGGCATCCAGGAACTTGTGATCCAGTTATGAGTTAGTTATGTAAAGTATACAAATAACTTAATTATATGCCCCCCCCCAAATATAATACAGAATAACAGAAGTATATAAGAGTGGTGAGAGTTCATATGAAAAAAAAACTCATTGTGGGGGAGTGAGGTTCTTTATACAACTTATGGGCCAATAGATTCCCTGATCTATAAACCTCACTTGGATGGTTTGAGTCTATTTTTTATCTTCTAAAATTTCTTTTTCTTAAGTTACATTTGTTGTTGCTACTATCATTTCTGTGAATTATGTAAATGATCTTATTTTATGGATGTTAAAGTTATGAAGGCAATTTCTGATTGGACGTTAAGTGAGAATTTTTACTCTGAAATAAAATGTTATTTAAAAAGAAATTAAACTTGATGTTCTGACATTTAGGAGAGTGATTTTGCAATATACTTTAAAACATTAACAGTATTTATACCAAAACTCAGCAACTCCCCAAAATCTCAGAGTTGTAACAGAGGCTAACATTCACAGAATTTTAAATATATTTATTCAAGTTCTGTACATAATACAGAAAAAGTGGAGTAAGCCTGAATGTCCAGCAGTTGTGGCATACTTAAATTATCAACATCTGTAACATGGACTCCTCCACAGCCACTAAAAATTGCATTGTAGAAAGTATGTAGAGACATGAATAAGTTTTGAAGTTATATTGTTCAGTGCAAAACCAAATAATAAATTTGATTGCAACATATATGAATATCTTCAAATTGATGGAGAGAGAGAGAGAGAGAGAGAGAGAGAGAGAGAGAGAGAGAGAGAGAGAGAAATGGTAACTGTATCTCCAGGTACTGAGATCAAATTCAGGTATGCTCCATTCAGGTATGGAGCATCTGCTTATCTGTATGTGTTTTTTCAGACTATGAACATGTATTGCTTGGGAAAAAAAACCTGATTAATTTAAAATAAACCAATTAGTTTCCAAAGTAAAAACAAAATGGAACAAAATACAAACGTAAAGTACATAAATGTCCATTACAAAACTCCAGATCAGCTCATTATTCTGACTTTGAGAAATTCCTTCCTAATTTTCTTTGAAATATTATAGCACCTTCAAGTTCGGGGCATTACTGCTAGCCTTGTAGCTGTCACAAGCTTCTGAGAATGGTAGCACCAAATTCCGGGAGCATGCCCCCCACCCCAAGGTTAATTTTGAAGAACTGAACTTTGAATTAGAAGAACTACTCCTCCTAGGGCAACTATTCTGGAACACTGTGGGGGAGCAGAGGGGGGGAGCAGAGCTATTTGAGAGATGCTCTCACCTTCAAAGAAACAAACCCTTCTCCTGCTTCTCTCCCTCCCTGGGCTTATCACCAGCAGCTGAATGGCTTCTAAGGTGAAGACTGTACTAGCTTCCTGCAGAGGGTTCTGACTCATCAGGTACTGGAAATGATCCCACTGTCTTCCCCACTCCTGGAGTAAATACAGTTGAAGATTCAAACCCTACATGGCCGGAACTCTGAAAATCCTTGAGGGGGGGAAACTATAAACATTAATCATTTGCTTGCTTTGACACCTGCTTCTTCCACTTGTCAGCCCTTCATAGTCCATCTACTTCAGTGTCCATGTCTAGCTTGTAGCATTGCTAAGAAACCCACAAGGATAAAGAACCAACAAAAAAATGGTGGATGGCTTATGAGAAAAGATTAACAGGTGGTGGGGGATTCAGTAAATTTCCTATTTACTCTGAAAGAGATCTATCCCAGCATGCCCTTTCGAGTCCCTTTTCTGTAGACTAAAACTCACAGATGTCTGAGCCAGCCCTCCATGGTGCAGGTATGGCCCACAAAATACGTTCATTTTCCTGCAGTAAGGATACTCCAGCAAAGTCCATGGAAAGCACCTTGAATCATCAACTTCTGGTAACAAAAATAAATGAATAACAAGCAATCTAAATGTATAAGGACAGCAGGGAATGAAAAATTGAATAAACAATAAGAAATGTCAGTTAAAAAGAAAGCTATGAAAATTAGGCAAAAAAAAAAACAAAAGGATTTGCATTCCTTCAGCCTTTCCTTATTACCATTGTTGAAATCTAACTATATTTTTTTGAAAGGGAAGAGGGAAGGAATTTATACCTATTTCCCACCTTCCAGGTGCGTCTTCTGTTATTCTGCAGTTTAACCTTGCACCACCATTTCCCAGATGAGAAAACTGAGGCCTCAGAATCCAAACAGCCATAAACGCTAGAGCTGAGCTGGAACCCAGGGCTGTCTGCCAGACTTAGAAGGCCTTGCTGTTTGCACCAGATCGCACAGAGATGCCTTACATCAGCTCGTTGGTTAATGATCAAGTAAGTTTTCATTTGAGTGTGTCCATGGGAAGGCTATGCAAAGAACCAGCCATTTGGGGCATCTGAAATGATGTTGAGATTCTTAAGCTCATTCTAAGGTGCACTGTTCATCTTCACTATTGGCATTTACACGTTGAAAGCACACACCTTTCATTATACTGGAGAAGCTGAGTGGCATTGTCCTAGATTGTCTCTTTTCTAGTAAGCTATAAAAATTTCAAGTCCTTCGAATAACAATTCTTGAGTAGAGGTATGTGTTCTTCACTCATTCAACCAATACTGACTGAAATTTAGCCTTTGTAATAATACTGGTGTCACTTCTTTGGTATTCAGGTATGGAATTCAGTAATTATGTGACTATTTTAGCATTCAAACTAATTAAAACAAATATTGCTACTATTTTGTTTTCCAATATGGCTGGAGAATTTGATAGCGAGCAGCATATTCGTCATATTTCAACATAATTCCCTTATTATGGGTGAAATTCAGTTCCACATTAAAAGGGTATCAGTGATTCTGAGTCAAGATTCCACGTTGCAGTCTTGTTTTCTGCTATTTAGTTTTTCAGCTGAAGTGGAAGTCTCAGATTTCCCCTGCTTTTTATAAATTTATTTCAGAAACTCCTAGAGATTGACACTTATCCTCTAGGGCCTGCCTGTGAAACACAAGGGCATAGGCGTGTCCCTGCACATTTTTTATTTTATTCCTCAGGACCGAGAGCTATTTGGAGAGGCATAGAGATAACCCATGGAAAGTTGTGGATATTTTAGCTGAGCCCACGTAACAAGGCAGTTTAAAAAAACAGTGCCTGGGGCCCTAGCCTGTTTTTCTCAGTGGTTAGAGTGTCATTCCATGGACCGAAGGGTCCCACGTTTGATTCCAGTCAAGGGCATGTACCTCTGTTGCAGGCGATCCCAGGCCCTGGGGATCCTTCTGAGCATGCTCTCTTTTCTCTGACTTCCCCATACTTTGTCCTCCTAGATTTGATCAGCTCATCATGGCCATGAGGTTGGTGGGACAGATTCTCTCCCCATTGTGAAACCACATTCATCATAGCACTCAGGTCTTCAAGAGATATTCCATTAATACTTTTGGAAAGGCTCTCACCACTTTTAAGAATTATCAACTCCTTAGTCCAATTTCCAAGATCCTCCATAATCTAGATTCACTAACCTATCACCCCCTTTTCCAAGTGGCTATCAAATTTACTTCAGGGAAGAGGGCTTCTTCAATTGGGCTTCATTGAAAACCTCAGGAATGAGGATGGGGTCCTGTTTCAAAAGCCCTCTAAGTGCAGCTTTGAGACAGAAGCAGTTTTATAATATAATCACCAGTGTTCTAGTTTGGTTCTTGGTGCTGCCTGTGAAGTTTAAATCTCATGACAATGACTGATGTTGCTTCTGTGAAATTTATCAGAAGATCCAGGCTTAGTGAATTACGGACAGAAAGAAATCATGTTACAGCAAATATTTGGGCACAGACTGTCAGGAGTCTAGAACACCCTGGCTTAAGATCTTTGATTTTGTTTGGTTAAGTCATAATATATATGCTATTAACAAAACACTGTGCCTTCTTGTTTGATGTTCAAACAATCCCTGTGAGGCTGGTAAATGGACCCAAAAGTCATCATGTTGCAAAGTGGAGACTGAATCTCTGAGTTTCCCAGTCTACTGACCAGTCGGAGACAGAACTCAGGTGTCCTGATCCAGATGTAGCCCAGATATGGGAATCAGACAGTTGGAAAATCAGCTCTTCAACCCCCATTGTTATTTTAAGTACAAGTAGAAATTCCACGAATGACTGTTTTAAAGAGTTTGAATTTACCAGTTTTGTAAATATGCGCCATCATCCTCATACTTGTCCCAGATAAATGTGTTATTTTTGCTATTCTGCAACTATTCAAGCTTCTTTTGACTTTAATACTTTTCTGAATAACAATCCCTTTTCTTAATCTTGTTCCGTGGAATTTCCAATAGAGTTGACCTCACCCCAGATCCTTGTGGTGGAGTAGCTTGTAACCCATTCCTGCCCAATAAACCCATTGTATTCTCCCAGCCATAGTGCCTGATTCATAGATGGCCATGACCCACATGGAACAAATGACACTTTTATTGGCACTGTTGAGAAAGGGGCACTCTCCTTTCTCTGTGAGATTTAAATGTTAGTGGAGCTGGTGGAGGTCATTTGGCACCTCATGAAGTCTGAATATGAAGCCAACAGTTGGGAACAATAGAGCCAAGAAATGTTGAGAAGTTGCATCCCAATGACATAATTTGGGCCCTGAATCTAGCCATGTATGACGTTAGCTTTACCCATAAACTTGTTTGTTATAGGAGACAATAATTTCCCTCCTCTTTAATACAGAACATTTTGTGTTTTTAGTCTCCCACAAACTTTGATACAATACAGATATTTTGGAAGGAAGTAAAGTAATAACGAAAGACAACCATGCTCATCAACCATAGATACTCTAGAACTGCAGTGAGTGTCCTGGCTCTCCATCAACAACAGAGCCACCACCTCAACCAATTCCCAACCCCCGGTCACCTGAAATTGGTCCTGCCAGAGAGTCCCCATGCAAAGCTCCCTGAAGATTCTCAATGCCCCTGGAATATATGACTTTATTAAATCATGATTCACACCATCCTGTTTCATGTTTGGTTCTGAAAGCACATACCATCATTCAACAATTGAATTCCCCAAAAATATTTATTTGCAGAAACCAGAACATAGACTATTAAAAATAAAATGGGAGAGAAATAGTAATCATTAAAGATCTTTAAAGTCATTCCCCCATAAAAAATAAAAAAAAATTCAAAGTCAATCAAACTTCTTATAAAAAGCTATGAACAGTTATTTTACTGTGCTTATTTTATGATTTTCTTTTTTGAGTAATTATTTATTGTACCGTTCAGTCTTGGTTTCGGGTACATAGCAATAAAAGCAGTTGATATATTTTAATATGTGTGGATTTGTTTATAAGGTAACTCTGATTAAGGTTGAAGGCTTTAATTAAATGAACAATTAGCTTCAAACATGAATGTTTACATAAAAAGAAAATAAGTTAATTTGGATAATTATTTGCTGCTGTGAACATTAGCCTACCCTGGGCTTTACACAGCACCAGAGGTATTATGCAGTGCAGTTAAAGAATGAGTGGGAAAATGGCAGGGTCAGGATAGAGTTCCAACTAGGGGAGAGGCTCACGCTTCATTATTCCTAATTAGAAAAGGCTCAGCCTGTAAGTTGGCACCCTCACTGCCATCTACCCTTCACCCACATTGGCATCTAATGTTCAACCTGCAGGCTGACCTGCCTTCTGTCCTATAGGCTTTCACTACTTCACCTCCTCCCACCTGCTACCTTAATGCTTTAGAAGCTGAAGTTATGCTTAAGAAGGCAAGGAGGGAGAGAGAGAGAGAGAGAGAGAGAGAGAGAGAGAGAGAGAGAGAGAGAGAGAGAGAGAAGAGAGCAAGAGCTGTGGATTTATTCACCAAAGGTAAAACAGCAGAGAATTGAGATTGAGGTGACACTTCAGTTTCTCTTCAAAAGACATGACGTTCAGCCCTGGCTGTGTTTCTCAGTGGTTAGAGTGTCAGCCCTTGTACTGAAGAGTCATGGGTTCAATTCCTGGTCAAGGGTACATACCTCAGTTGCAGGTTCCCCAGCTCCAGTAGGGGTGTGTACAGGAGGCAACCAATTGATGTGTCTCTCTCATGTCTATGTTTCTCTCTCTCTCCCCCCTCCTCACCCCCTTCCACTCTCTCTAGAAACCAATGAAAAAAATTATCTTTGGGTGAGGATTTAAAAAAAAAGAAAGAAAGAAATCCATTCTATATAATAGCTATTAAATATGGAAAATATTTGAAGCACAAATGTTCATTATAAATTCACAATAACTAATCTTTTAAAATGAGGATTAAGTGGAATATATATTGATGTAGAAATATGCACATGAGATAATATTAGAGAACTTTATAAGCAGAATTTTATGTGAGAAGAATTTTGTAGAAAAAAATTTCATAGAAAAATAAGACTTTTTATATGGACAAAATACAAAAGGTATTTATGGTTATGTTTGCCCATAGGTGGAAGAACCATGGCTGATTTTCCCCCCTTTTCTCTTTCCTAATTTTGAAATGTCAACACTATGTATGTATTACTTTCACATTTAAAAAAATGTTAGTTGAGGGTTTTGACTTTTTTGCATGGATGATTGCAAAATGTCCTCCTTATCTTTAGTCTCTGCCCTTGGCCATCTTCCATGTTACAATTGATGTTGACTAATTACAACACAGACAACATTAGATAATTTCCCCTCATTAATTAAGAAAATGTGGATGTCTCCTCATTGCTTATCCCACAATCTTCACTCTCCTTAGGCTAATATGGAAGATCCTTCTCAATCAGCCTCTGACCTACCCTGAAGATGAATCCCCTTACAGCCTGCCAATTATGTAAACTAATGTCTACTGCCCTGGTGAGCCTAGTCAACTGTATTCATCATTTTCCTCATTTCTCTTATTCATTTACTCCTCCTATTTCTGTGGAGTATCATTATTATTCTAGCTTCTATTTCTAGAACCAAACTTCAGAGCTGTTGAGGAACAATCCTCTCCTAAATGGTAAACCATAGACAGAACTTAGGGTTCTCTGCTTCTTAACCAATCCACTCTACTGTCTCCATCACAGTTCCAAGAATATGGTATATACTTTCACTTCTATTGTCGGCATCTATTGTTCCTCTTCCAGGAATGCCTTTCAACTTTTTTTTTTTTTTACTGCTCAACAAACTCCTATCCATTCTTCAAGGTCTGGGTCCAACTGTCTTCAATATCATTAAATCATTTTTTTCAGGTAAAATTAACTGCTCCTCCTTCATGACTCCACAGCACTTGGATTTTAAATCTATTTTATCACTGAGTGTGGCCAATATTTTTTTAAGTTTTTTATTTACCTTTCAATTTCATTAGTTTGAGAGGTAGAGATGATTTCTTTCTTTTTTTTTTTTTTTTCTTCAGCATCCATTAGCATCCTGGGATATAGATAACATTCAATAAATATGTGTTGATTTAATTAACTTAACAGGAGTTGGTCCAGCTGCTCACTTTGCTGTTCTCCAGGGTCATCATCATCTGAAAATATACAACCTACCCACCCTGGTAGGAATGAAACATTCACACGAAACCAATATTTTTCCCAATGCCTATTAATATTATTGGCACTTCTATTAGTCTATATATTTCAGAGTAATTAAATACATTCCTTCTTTTAGATGTCAAAATCAGACTCAGGATGAAAATAGTAATTAATAACATGGATATAAAGGAGCTTCTCTGTAGTGTAGGCTGAGGTGTGTTATTTGTGTTTGGGGCAATAGAATTCCTTGCTCAGTTAGCGGCTTCCTGGGGGAAGGTTTAGAAAGGATATTGATTAGTCTCATTTAGAGAAGGTACAAAGAGAAGGTACTCCTCTTGTCCAGGGAAGGTGAAAAAAAAAAAAATATATATATATATATATATATAGCTAATGTGCAAAGTGTCACCTCAGGAGTTCGACCAGGAGACCTGGAGTTCGATTGCTCGCTATGATGTGCGCTGACCACCAGGGGACAGCATGGAACGAAGGAAGGCCCTGATTGGCCCTGATCACCTGCCAGGCCTAGGGACCTTACCCATGCACGAATTTCATGCACTGGGCCTCTAGTATAAGAATAAAAACAAACTCAGGATATCATAGGAGAGAGGCTTGGGAGAAAACAGGATCTGCTGGGAGAAGGCCCATCCTGAAGAGGGGCAGGCAGGCTGCTTAATTCAAGGGAGGACATTTGTGGAAAGAAAACATGACTTTGTATTTTCCAGCTTCAGCTCTGGCACCAACAAAATTACCGTGCAATGAAGGCTGTCCTTAGGGTGGATACAGGTCACTGGATTCTCCAAACTGTGCAGACATTCAGGGACCCACAAACAAGGGAATAACTCGATAGAAACCAGAGAAAAGGTTTTTCCAGATCTGGAAAAACCCAATTGGAAATACTTTATAATAAATTACTTATTTATTTCTCTGTCTAAAAAAAAAAAACAGAATAAAAATGGATTAACTGCTTTTTAACAAACAAGGTAATTACCTAGGCACTGGTAGCCAAAGCTTCCATTTCCAGAAAAAACTTAAACTGAGGACCTGGCACTGGAGGTGTCTGGCTACAGGCAGACGATGTCCTCATCACAATTCATGTTGCAAGGTTGAAACCTCTTACAGAAGGATCATGAGAACCTAAGGAGAAAGAAGACATTTTCCTGGGTCTCTAATTTTTACGTGAAACTTGCTGGAAACCTTAGGACATGAAATGATTTCATATTCTCTCTTTTATGCAATAGAGTCAAATGTTATGGTGTAGTTATACATGTAGTGTATAGCATTATGTTCACAACACAGTTATTTGCTTTCTCAAACCCACCAAATGAACTGGGACTAATTTTTCATACTTCCCTGACACGCCACTCAAGGTTAGTTATTCATATTCTGGGATCCCTGCCATTGAGTACAGGCTCTCTTGATTTACATAAAAAGAAAACTTACTAACCAACTTCTGAGCTGGTCAAACACACTGTTTTCAGGCAATTTGGAAAACTTCAAAACTCTGTGATGGCTGGTGCATACAGAAGCCATGGGCATGAACACCTTCATCCTTTATTAAAGCACCATTCTTCAAACGTTGTACTTTGGTGTAAGTATAAGGTGAAGGTTTTAAAATGTATTCATCTAGTAAGTAGTTTGAATAGAAAAATAAAAACTTGATAATGTATAGTTATCTAGCAGCTCTTGTTTTAAAAATCACAGCAAACTTATGTTTCATTACACTTAGAATTTTGTCCAAGTGGAATTCACGGTGGGTAAATGTCAAATCCCCCTGAGGTTACTATAAGACAGAGGATCTTGCCATCCTATGCTAAAGTCATTTTTTTTCTGTTATTTCCTAAAACATAGGCAGTAAATATGATAATTTATGAATGGTATAATATGATATTTTAAATATGCTTTTGATCATCTGGTCTTGCGCAAAGAAAGATAAATGGACATCAAATTCTCCCACTTGAAAAAACATCAGCAATAGTTGCCTCTGGGGGTAAGAGAGAGTGGAGTTAAGTGTGAAGAAGCTCGAGGGAACTTTCTGGGTAACAGTGGGAATGTGCCATGCCTTGATAAAGTTTAGGTAACAACAATGTATTCACGTGCCAAAGCTCAACACATGCATTAAAATTTGTGTATTTCACTGAATGTAAATTTTACATCAAAAGAAAAATTAGTAAATAAATATTGAACTCTAGTTAATTATATGTATGTTGGGATATGTAGGGGAAGAGATACTAAAATTTAGGTTGAATTTAATGAATAGAGATAGATAGATGAATACATAGATAGATGACAAAGCAAGTATAGTCTAATGTTAATGACAGAATCTAGGTGATGCTTATTTACGGGTTGACTAAAACTCTTTCAATTTCCTGTTTTTAAAAATGTTTTATAGGAAAATGTTAGAAAAAGTTATTCCACATCATCGCACCAGGTTTGAACTTCCATATGAGTTTCTTCTTGACACAAAAGCTTCCCTTGCCCATCATACCCAAAACAAAATGTACCTATTGCCTAAGACATAATGTGAAGTTAGTTTACAGGGCATAGGGATATGTCAGTCTCCAAGAATCTCATGGCTGAGTGGAGACAAGATTTAAATCTGTGCTTCTCTCTTTAAAAACAAACAAGCAAAGTTTGTGTTTGCAATCTCCTATCGAAGTCTAACGTTTCCAAAAGTCTTTTCCCCCCCCTCCCTGAATGCCGGAATACCTTCAGGGGGAAACCCATGCAAGGTTTACTTAACTTAGAGAAAAGTCCACTTGGTGGAATAACTAGCCCTAGGGTTTATCAAATAATTGTTCTTCCCACTCTGTTTGACTTGCTCAGAGATATTTGTCTAAGGCATCACCCTGAGTAATGCAATTCACCACTTTGCACACTTCAGTGGTTTCTCTACCCTGTATCATTTTTTGTACAATAGCCTACTGAGAGTTTCTTCCTGACAAATCACCTGTTAGATCACTCTGCCCACCTTCCTTCCACCCTATCTTCCCTCGTCAAATGGCCCTGTCACAGAGATGAGAAATTCCAATACAGGCTGTGTATCGATGGCTTCCTTCTCCAACATTTTAACTAATTCGCACAATGGCTTCCAGTTGATTAAAGATGAAAGAGCTCTATCTAGCTATTTGGGAAACAGGAAGTGTATCCAAAGGTGAGGGCAGGAAAGGAATTGTTCCCATGCTCTTCCTTTTCCAGTGATATCTGTGGAAAACAATTAGCTTCAATCCCTTCTTAAAGCACTAAGAAAAGCAGGCCTCTGTGATCTGCAATAAGTACTAACTCAAGGTATGTTAGAGCAAAACATGGTAATTGTCGTGAACTTCTTCAATGCAACCAAATTTCAATTCCATGTATTCCCGTTCTCTCCCTCAAAGATATTTTAAATGGAATATTTGGTGTGCTCACCAAAACCTGCAAGAAAAACAGATGCAAAGTTTGCAAATGTTTGAGTTCAATTACACTAATTCCTGCTGACTATGGAGGAAGAGAATCAACACCACTTTGCAAAAGGATGTCAAAAGAGCTTAGGCTAGTCTGGCCTGTCACTTTCACAGCTCATTAGGCTATTCTCTCACCATTGTTAATCGGTGTGGCCCCAGGTCCCTGGATGCCAGCTCCCAAAAACTGGTGAGTAATTGGGTATGTCTATAAAAGAATGCTATGGCATATAACACAGGGCATATAATAGGATGCCCTGGCATTGCGGTGATCGGCTTCAGCGTAGCTCTGATATGAAATCGATAGCCAAGGACTATGGTGAAGAGCTGTGATTCCTCCAAGATTTCTCCAGTGGCCACAGAGGTGGCTTTGGGGGAGGGAACTTCAGCCGAAGTGGCCCTGCCATTGTGCTGCAGGAGGTGAGCAAAAAACAGGGTAAATTAACCGGGAACATCCCGGTGACTTTGGGAAAAGTCCAGTGGAGTCACTTGACACAGGGCTGTTGGACTGTAGCGTATCATTCTGTGTCTGCAAACGGTGTGAAGCAGGGACACATGCACACATTGGCACCTATTCTGAATGTTGTCCCCGAAGGAGGAAAGCAGCTGGGGGAGCTGAGTGGAAACGCCTGTCCAGAAGAGGCTATTTTAGAAGAGGACTTGCAGGAGAAACGCCAAGGAGGTTTAAGAAGTCAACACGCCTCACGGCTGCCTCCAGGCGCTCATTTCCAAAGAGCATGGGGCCCCGTGTTCTCTCCAGCCTGGCACCCTGTGAGCTTTCCACCTGAGATAAAGGTCAGGGTCATCTCAGGCCATCTGCCCGATGGCTAACAAGCCGCCACTCTGCTTCATGTGAACTGTGTGTCCCCCACTGACCTCCTGCACTGCAGCGGGCAGGGGGCAGCAGGCAGCCGGGGAGAGTCCCCGTCCTCCAAGTCAGGAGGCATTAAATATCTCCAGACTCCAGGACAGAAAATGAGGGGACACCACCTCAGAGTGAACTAGGAAACCCGATGCAGGAGGCACAGGAAGAGGTGAAATAAAACTAATTTATTTTCCTCAAAAAGACCAATGGGTGTGAGGTACCTCATTGCCGTTTTGATTTGCATCTCTAGGATGATTAGTGACTTGAGCATTTTTTCATATGCCTCTTGGAAAGATAAGTATCACATGATCTCACTCATATGTGGAATCTAATGAACAACATAAACTAATGAACAAAAATAGATCCAAAGACATAGAAGCACCTAACAGACTGTCAAACCTCAGAGGGAAGGCAGGGAAGGGTGGGCGGGTGGGAAGCAATCAACCAATGAACTTGTATGCATATGTACATACCCTAGGGACACAGACAATAAGGTGGTGAAGGCCTGGGGTGGGGGCGGAGGGCAGGCTGGGAGAGAGGTCGGTGGGGGGAAAGGGGGCATATGTAATACTTTCAACAATAAAGATTTAAAAAAAAAAAGACCAATGGGATTTTTACTTGTTTAAAACAATGACCCCAACTAAATGCCGGGTTGTTTTCCTTTGAACCGCTTGTCTAATAGCGACTTCAGGAACTTATGTCAGAGCACGCATCCCCAGGCCGCATTGCACGGAAGGGAGAGCGGCTGCAGAGTCATTTTAAACTTAGTTTCAGGGCAGGTACTTAGCTGAGATATAATTACTTGACAGATGAGAAGCTGGGTATAGGAACTGCCTGACTCATCAAATTCACTGTCAGTGACAATGAAAATCACAACCTTGGTGAACTGGTTTAAGTGCCTTCTGATCCAATTCAAAAACAGTGTGCATGGGACACCTCTCGGTTTTCCATCCTAGGGAGCGGAGGTATTAATACTCCAGCTCCTAACAACCATTGCTTGAGGCTGAGCCAGGGTAGGCAGCGCCCCAGTATTTCTAACCTATTGTGGGCAGAGCAAGCTCTTGCAGCCAGAAAAAGCCCCAAGGCAAAGAGATGCTGGTGATAGCTGCTGGAAATTAAACCTTTATGTACTAAACTAATAAGAGCCAAAGCAATCCAAGCAGGTAAAACTCCTAACTCCAGTCTGTATTCCATTTTAATTAGTTAGAAATATGTTATGGCTCAAATCAAAACCTATCTTCTTTCTTTGTCCAGACTAAGAAAAGGCAAGAACATTTATTTCTCCAGTCTGCAATTCACTTCATTTCCCCCCAAGCTAAGCTCTGACTCCCGGGATCTCAGAAATATCTGTTTGCTCGCAAGAAAGGATGTCGACCAACTCATGGCATCCATTGAATTTGCCCAAATAATTAAAGAAAGAATAATCATAGGTGGAGAATCAAAATGACTTTGGTTATAAAATATTCTATTTCCAAATTGACCAAATATGACCTGGCCTATGTGTGTACATGAACTACTATAAGAGAACACACATGGATGCCTTTTCGTGGAACATTCCATGGGAATTAAATCAGATAAGTCCCCAAGGGACCTGAGCCCTGGGTTCTGTTGTTGTTGGATATGGGAGAAGAGGGAGAAAATGTCCCATAGATGCCAAGGTTGTAGGGGCCTGAGGCCTTTTAGATCAGTCAAGTCCTGGAGTAAGGTCTGTCAGCATTTGTACACCGTCAAGTTCCCCAGTGCTTAGTAGAAAAGAAGAGGCAGCCATGGGGACAACAAGTATAAATTTTAGAGTAAGAGTGAAGTGGTCCAGAATAACAGGAGAATGAGGGTTTGATTTAGGTCTTGCAAGCAACTAGCAAGGGAGATTGTGAAATGAAAACTTGAGAGACTTCTAGGAGAAGTTCTAGAAGAATTACTGAGAAGGAGGAATGTGCCTGTAAACATGAGGCATAAAGGCTTAATGTTGCCATCTCAGAGAGAAGTGGGCTGTGACCTCCGGGTGCTGAGGGTGCTGAATGTGAGACGGCAGACCCAGCATCCGAGGCCAAGAGGCTGCAGGAAAACAGCTGGCCCTCCCAGAGTCTCAGGTCTCATTCAGCAAACTTTCAACCCATTTCAGTTCTCATTTCTCTCGGCCATGACAGAAGACGTTTGATTCCAGAGCTGAAGTTTGCACTTGTAGTATAAGCTCTGACTCCCACATCCACATTCTTTCAAAATAGCCACAAGTCCCACAAGGGGAAAGACTAAGTGCTTAGAAATGATAACAAGTAGGTTCAGGCTATTCAGTTCCCTGCACACTCAGATCTCCCAGCGTCTGTACAATTTTTACTACCTGCTTGACATAAAAAATAATGTTTGTCCCTGTATATCATTCCTATAAAAGTACGACAGCACCGTTTCCCAAACAATTACAACTTGTACTGCATGTACAAATCAGAGTATTAAAGCATCATATTTTTGTTCCTTCCAACATCCATAAAATCTCAGGGGCATATCATAACCAGCAGAGTGTTCTCTCCTATCATAGTAATTCATTACATTATTAAGAGGCTGGTGCTCTCTGTAAATGTGCAGCAAAATTCCCAATGTCTATCCCCTACATAACCCAATCTTCTGTGTTTCTCTAACCAAAGAATCAATAACACAAACTGTCCTTTCTTTATATACCTGCCATAGTGAACTGGGGCCCTATGGATATAACTTAAAATTTCCACTCACTTCCCATCTTGGACAGTTTCCCAATTAGAACTTACTATTTGAACATCAAAAGCTGTGTGTGTGTGTGTGTGTGTGTGTGTGTGAGAGAGAGAGAGAGAGAGAGAGAGAGAGAGAGAGAGAGAGAGAGAGAAAGATTCTACTTTTGATAGAGTCACAGAACTCACCCCCTGTCTGGAAAATATTCTACAAAGATAAGTCTACCATTTTCATGAGCATACCATCTCTCCATTTGAAAAGCCCTGTGGGGGTCACCCCAAAGGGAATACCCTCTTAATTGCCATGACAATTTAAGATTAGAACACATGTTTTGGGTCTGAAATAACTCATATCAGGAATGTGAGGGAACAAGGGTCCCAGGTGAAGAATTAAAGTATGTGTGACCTCCAATTTATCTTAAAGGCACAGTGTGATCATTAATTTTACATCAACTTGGCTAAGCCATGGTACCTAGATATTTTGCCAGAGATATTGGGTTGTTTCTGTGAAAATAGTTTTTATATGAGATTAACATGTAAAATTGGTAGACTTTGAGTAAAGCAGATTACTCTCCAAAATGCGGCTGGGCCTCATCCAATGAATTCAAGGCCTGAATAAAACAAAAAGGCTGACCCTTTCCCATCACCGCATTCTCTTGTACTGTGCATTTCAGTACATCGGCCAACTTCTAGTGAAGGTAGTCTACCCACTGAGTCAAGACAGAGCCCAGCTCATTGCAATGGCTTAAGGAGATTAGGAGAGGCCCAGGAAACAAGTCCATTTGTAGGTGCTCGGAGGAATATGGTCCTGAGCAGTGGTCACCAACCTTTCAGACCTCACGAACCACCAGTGGTCCGTGGACCACCAGTAGGTGACCACTGGTCCTGAGGGTGATCCCGCAGATAGGAGGTTCCCACAGTTGCACCACAGAAGTTTACATGTGGAGGTATTTTAAGACATTAGGAAGTATCATAATAACTGCCAATATTGACTGAATGTTGCCCATGGACCAGACACTGTTCTGAGGAATTTCCAAATCATGCCTCATTGAATCTTTCTGATAGCCTCCAAGGCATGTATTTATTAAGATCTCCACTTTACACATATGAAGTGAAACACAGAGCAGTTAAGTAACTTCCCCAGGTCACAAGCAATTAAATGGTGAAATCAGGAGTCCAGAGACCCCACTCTCAATCACCAGACCAAGTGTAGGTGATATTGGAAACCTAAGCTGCTAGTTGAGAGTGAGGATCTGACCCAGTGAACTCACAAATGGTGTCTGTGCTAAAGAAAGACAGAACTCCAGTCTTAGGAGTGGGTATGATAACAGAAACAGGCAAAGACCCTGTCCCAGAGAGCCAGCCATCAGAACTAGAGACAAGAGAAGGCTGGACCTCATGCCAGATTTAAGTCCCAGGTTCCCCACTATTAGCTATGAGACTTGGATCAATTTCCAAGACCCCTCTGAGCTTCAACTGAATATCAAATATAATAATATGCATTTCACGTGGCTACTGTGAAGATTAAGTATGAAAATAGGATGGTTCCAGAGAAAGTGGGTGCCAGGAACAAAATATAACCCTGGTTATGATGAATGTGACATGTAATCACAGCCAGACACACAGTGAATGTCTGTTGGCTGGGTCTCACAACCACACTAAGAGTTCTTAGAGCATTTGAGGTCTAGTTGGCCTTGGAATTGGAATGGAGCTGGGACTGGGTGAGGTGAGGGAGCTGCCCGATGGGCAAGAATAGAGTGAAGACCTTCTGAAATCTCTCTCCTTATACATCTCACTCCCCTCACCCTAGTCTGGGTCCTGGACAGAGTAGACCTGGAGTAAAGTTGTGTTGGATGGGGAGGGGTATGCCTATAGGGAGGAACAATCTGTAGAGGAAACCAACTGAGGAGATTGGGCCCTAGGCTGATCCCAGGATTCTAACAACTTCCTGTGAGTTTAGCTGATATATATGGTCAAAACAATCCAGTCATGCCTCAAAGTGGAATTTTTGGCTTAATCATTTCGGTGGTTATCTGTACTGCCCTAATAAATCAGCCAACTATCCGGATTTATGCTACAACATTAAGAGGTTGACTTGACCTATGAGTTGATCTATTGATATAATAAAGCACTGTATCTGAAAGAGAACGTGAGAGCAGCCTTAGAGATTTGGATTTCCATATTATATGTTGGTCCATTGGGTAATTTGCTGACACAAATAAATCTTACACACTACACACTCACATGAAACCATCTTAAAATCCACTGATGAGTACACAACAGACTGTAACTAGCATGCACAGTTAATATTTGTAGTTACACATCAATTAAATGTCACTAAGAAATCTTGTGCTTAAGCACAAACACTCCATACCACATTCTAAATTATTTCCACTCAATTTCCATAGCACTAAATCACTTTAAAACACTAGGAAGTTTTTACAACCAGGAAATTTTTACCAAGCTTTAGCTAAAAAGGAGTTGAAATGACTGAGGTAAATTGGGTTATATAATGGAACAAGTAATAGATCCTAAAATGAGATAGCATTGCCAATCCCAGCCATAATGGTTTCTATTGTAATCATCCTAGACATGCTCTATAACACCTAATGACTCAACAGCTCCATGCTGGCGGCACCTGAAGGAGACTTTCTCTCTGCCAGAAAGACTGTGTATTAAGTATTATGTCTGGTTTAGCAAGGAGATGACATACCTTTGCTCATTTTTAAGCAAATCAGTTTCTAGTCTCTGACTCTATCACACACATAGTCCAGAGAAGCACAGTCTTAAGCCCTCTCCAAAACATTGCTACATGTGCCCTCAGCTGTCTGTCTCTGATTTCTACCTCCTCCCATTCATTACCCAACCCTATCCTCCTAAGACAGAACTAATATCCCACTTATGATCCACTCTTCTCCACTCACTGAAGACTTTCACCTACCAAGTCCCACTTAGATTCAGTGGGTCCATGGGATATATAGATTGGATGAACCTCAAATCAAAATGAGTATCTCAACTCTATTCCACAAAGAGAATTCAGGCAATGATTTTTCATTTTAAGTCATGCATGACTATTATGCCTATTAAATTAAAAAAATTTTTAACATACCTGGACCAAGTAACTATAATGAAATAAAGAAAAGCTCTGGAACCAAGATGGCAGCATAGGTAAATGCTGGTACTCACCACCTCCCACAACCACATCAAAATTACAACTAAAATACAGAACAACCATCATTCAGATCTGCCTGAAATCTGGCTGAATGGCAGTCTTACAACTAGAGAAGTAAAGAAGAAAGCACATGGAGACTGGTAGGAAGGGCAGAGGCATAGAATGGGCTGATCCAATGACCACATGTGGTGTTTTTTCAATTGGGAGGGATATCTTGGCTGCAGAGGCCTCCCATGAGGAGCAAGAGGTCCCAATCCAACACCAGACCCCAAGCCCAGCATTCCAAAGCTGGGAAGAGAAGTCCCCATAACTTCTGGCTGTAAAGACCAGTGGGAATTGTGGCTGAGTGACATGGAGCCTGCTGGAGACCCAAGCAGTTCCTCTTAAAGGGCCAGCGCACAAACTTACATGGACTTGCTCCCTCTGAGCTCCAGTGCTGGGGCAATGGCTCAACTAGAGGGATCCAGGGACATATAAGGAGGAACTGGATTGTCTAGCATCAGAGCAAGAACTCAGGGGGCAGCTTTCTCCTAGCCAGGGGTGCTTGCCGGAGTCATTGTTCATGCTGAGACCTCCTCCATCACAGAGCTGACTGGCAAACATAGCTGAGTTTCCATTAGCCAGGCTCAAGCCAGGCTTAGGGGATCATCACTCCACCCTGGTGATCCCCTAAGACCTCACCCCATCCAATTTTCAGCCCCTCCCAAGCCATTTGCATTGGCTTTTCCATATGAATGTCCTATCATTGCTCAGACTTTAGACTTTCCAAAATTCACTCAAACAAGCAGCAGCTGGCATCAGCATGCCCCATGCCTATCAATAAGAGGCCTAAAACAGCTTAGCCTTACGTGGGCACTGCCAAGCCCAACACAAGTAGTAGCCATCTGCAATTTGCTATGTAGATCCTGCCAGGTAGCTACACATCAATTTCTTTGCACCTCCTGGGAGGTCCCAGAGCCAGTGCACCTGGTGGGCAGCTTCAGACCATACCAGGTTACAACTCTACATATCCATGAGTGACACACTCAAGGGACAGACTCAGTGAGTACCAAAGTCCCACTAAAGCAAGACCTGCTTCATAGGGGTGTCTCCTGCTCAGGTTAGCCTTCCATTGTAGATACAGTTCTTCCATTGTAGATACAGTTGGTCCTCACTGCCAATTGGCCTGGAGGTCAAGTCCTTCCTGTGATGCCAACAACAATCAAGGCTCAACTACAAGACAGTGCACACAGGGGTACACCTAGAGTGTCCAACTCAGGTGACTGGGTAGGCTGATCCACTGGGCCCTACAGGATACCTACTACACAAGGCCACTCTATAAATTCCAGCAGAAATAGCAGCTCTACCTCATACATAGAAACAAGCACATGGATACATCCAAAATGCTGAGACAAAGAAACATGTCACAAATGAAAGAATAAAAGAAATCTCCAAAAAAAGAACTAAATGAAATGGAAGAAAGAAAACTACTAGATACAGAGTTCAAAACAATGGTTATAAGGTTGCTCAAGGATCTTAATGAGAGCTTCAAGGGACTTCGTGAGACTTTAAAGGACCTTAGTGAGAACATCAAAGACATGAGAAAGGACTAGTCAGAAATTAAGTATATAGGACTAGTCAGAAATTAAGTATATGAAATAAAGAATAATTTATAGGGATTCAACAGTAGAGTAGAGGATTCTGAGAATCAAATCAACAATTTGGAATATGAGGAAGCAAAAACACCCAATCAAAAGAGCAAAAAGGAAAAAAAAAAAATCCAAAAATATGAGGATAGTGTAAGAAGCTTCTGGGACAACTTAAAGTGTACCAACATTAGTATTATGGGGGTGCCAGAAGGAGAAGAGAGAGCAAGATATTGAAACCCTATTTGAAGAAATAATGACAGAAAATTTCTCCTACCTGGTGAAAGAAATAGACTTATAAGTCTAGGAAGTGCAGAGAGTCCCAAACAAGAGGACCCCAAAGAGGCCCACACCAAGACACATCATAATTTAAATGCCAAAGGTTAAAGACAAAGAGAGAATCTTAAAAGCAGCAAGAGAAAAGCAGTCAGGAGAAGGAGGAGGAGGAGGAGGAGGAGAAAGAGGAGGAGGAGAAGGAGGAAGAAGAAGAAGAAGAAGAAGAAGAAGAAGAAGAAGAAGAAGAAGAAGAAGAAGAAGAAGAAGAAGAAGAAGAAGAAGAAGAAAATATAAACAATAAAATGGAAATAAATACATATCTATCAATAATTGAATCTAAAAATCAAAATAAATGAACAAGGAATCTAATGAACAAAATAAACTGGTAAATAAAATAGAACTAGAGGCATGGAAACGGAGAAGACTGATGAATCTCAGAGGGGAGGTGGAGGTGGGTGGGGGGTGAGGGAAAGAGATTAACCAAGAAACTTATATGCATATATGCATTACTTATGGACACAGACAATAGGGTGGTGAAGGTGGTGGGATGGGAACTGGGTGGAGGGGGGCAATGGGGGAAAGATGTTTATATATCTGTAGTACTCTCAACAATAAAGATATTTTAAGAATTATAAATAAATAAGTGCTCTGATTACACATGAACTGTATCTAGCACAACAATAGCAAATCATATGACAAATGATTTATACAAGATTACCACAAGTGTTGGATTCACAAACAAGAACTATTTAAAAATTTGAGACTTATTGGAATGACCACTAAATAATTTCCCCAGAGTTTGGGGTAAGAGATCAGAAAGAGTACAGTGAGAACATAGCCCCATGATTAGATCAATGGTTTTTATGACTTTCATAAAAACTGTTAATTTTATTTGTGCTTTTTCTAAAATTTACTCTTAAATTTAATAGTGGTGAGGTCATACCCAGTGTGGGTCTCATGCCTTCTCATTTTACTTAATAAGCATTATTAGAGTTCTATGGTAAGAAATATGGATCCTTCAAATTAGTAGGCCAAGTAAGGTAAATATAGCCTCATTGCTAGGAATTCTCTCGATGACATATTCTAAATTTCTACTAAAAATTTTAATAGTTCAAGACAAACGACATCAACTTTTATCACATTAATTTAAACCATTTTATTATGTTAATAATTACTTAAGAAATCATCCCAATTAGGTGTGGTGAAGGAATTGAGAGTTGAATTAGTCTAGCTAATCTTTAAATGACTTTTCAGACACACCCACAAAAAATCATTTAATTTCTTTTTGGTTTTATTTCTTATGAGAAGTATGGTAAGTTATAATATCTGTATTTTCCACTTCATAACTAACACGGAATGTCACTTCATAGAATAAAAAAGGAATAATGAAAGCATAGTGAGAAGTTCCAGAACATCCTACTCAACAGCTAATATGCCAGCTACTATTAAGGAAAGAGTCAATGCATAATGGGTAGCACAGGACTCAGGAGTACTTTTTCCTTTCAGAAGTAGTGGGTGGAAAGTTTAAATGAAAAAATGACCAGGGTTACATTATACTGTAACATTTTGTTCTCCTAAGCAGTCTTTTAAAAACATATTCTTATTCCAGGGTTCATTGCTCAAGGAATTTCAGACTGATTTGCTGCTCTTTACGCCTGAAATACAGGTAATATTTTGAATTTTTAAAATGCATTTCATTCCTGCATTCTGAGAGAAGGCATTGTATCAGAAACTTTTACACACTCAGTTAATGATCCATAATAAAATCCCATTATGATTCAGGTTTGTCCATATTCAACTTTATAAACAACTGATAAAAATCTTTGTTAGTTAAAATCTGGTACTTGGCTTAGTCACTTCCAATCCCTGATAAAGGAAGAAGTAGCTAGTCTCAGCCCTCTAATAAGGAAACAAAGCTCTAGAAATCTTGAGAAGGTATGTATGCCGTCTAATATAACCCATCCATCAACCCGTTCTAATTGGGAATTGCTCTATGGCCTCATGAGAGTTTGTATTTCAGTCTCTCTTTAAGGGCCATAGATCAAAAAGCTACTTGCCAGTTATTTCCATTGTGAAGTTATTGTGTTTTATCTCCACTGTATTGTTTTACGTCAACCCAGTATCAGAGTGGGTTGAGATGAAATGGAGATAAAGCTGCTTCTTAATATGGATGCTTTTGATTATCACTCATTTCCGGCTACTGCCACCAGCTCAGTTCTACCACATGGCTAAAATGTGTCCTAAAGATCAAGAGAATGTGCCTTTGGTTTCAATTCGAGGCCTTTAGTCTTTTAATATTCTGGTGAGCTTACTGAACAGATCGTCATCCATGGGCACATCACCTTAATGGAGAAAGAAAAGAATGAATATGATTAGAGACATGGGGGGGACATAAATGTGGAGGGATCTTAAACAGGGTAGCACTTTAGCGGTCAGTACAAAGACAGGGCTGTGAAAATCAGCTTATGAATTACTGGCGTGGGAGCTGATAGGGTCTTCTTTCATTTTAAAACCTTGAAGCTACATCATCATTTGAGCTTGGGACATTTTTAAGATAACACTGGCAGTCTTGGTAGACCCTGCCTGGTGATAGCCATTGGTCCTCACCACGTCGCTGACAACAGGAAGCCATGTAAGAAGTGACTTCAAGAATGCTTACAGATAATTCAGTTCTCTTCATCTCCATTCCCAATTGTGGGAATTAAAGGCACAGTAAGTCTGAGCTGCCCACCAATGGACCAACACTGGCTTGGCAGAGGACATGCCAATTAGGAGAGGGCTAGGTTCACTAAGGGATTTGAAAGAGTTTTCCTGATATTATTTCTGGTATGTCCAGAGCTATTAATCTCTTGCCTTTGAAAAGCAGTCATTTATTTCCATTTTTCCTAACTGTTTTACTGTTGTCTCTTAAGAATGCTGAAACTATCTTGATTTATTGCGTTCATCCATCAAAAGAATAGTAACAACACACTCGTTCAGCTATTGCTCTGAGGTCACATATGTTGTCAGGAGTATGGGGCTCTGGCTCCTAATATGGAGAACACCTGTTTATAAGGCATCATTTAAAAGATATTGCCACATTCAGGCACCAAAATCCTCACAGAAGTATTTTTAGAAGGCTCAGAAGGTTCAACTCTCATGACACTTTGAAGGTATATACCTTTAAAATCACCCCAAAATTATTTGCAACAATGGCAACAATGGCTTAGCAAGAGAGCAGGCAGGTGGTAAGAAGGCATTATTAAACCAAGTCACTTGGAACCCACAAAAAAACAGCTCAAAAGGAGAGTCTGGTCCAATCTTTAAGTAAAAAGAAATGGGTACTCCCTCTCTCCTCACAATGGATGAGTATTTTATACACTTGATGCTGATCTGTTTTGTGTGGTTTTTTTTATCTGTTTTGCGAAGTTTCCCAAGGCTTAAATTATTGTACTCTTCCTCCTTACTGATATGCTTGCTTAAATCAAGGCAAATGTAATTCATCTAAAATGGTTTATTCTCTTCAAAAGCTTGTATTCATCATGAATTGCTTTGGACCAGAAAATACTGTGAGGACAGACTGTCCCAATTTTATTCTTCATGTTCAGGAAATAAGCCATTTGAAGGAACACTTTTTTCCCTAAGTAATAAAAAATCAGCACGCTAAAGGAAGTAATGAAACAAAATGTGGTTAAAACTCTTTTACTATTAGAACTGTAATTTGGAGGATAATCTTCATGAGGTCTATTTGCATTTAAAAATGATGAAACGCTGGTATTTTTACAGAAATTAGTAATGGGAGTAAAACCAAGTAAATATGTTACAGTGCCAACTTAAAAGACTATATGGGTTAGAAATGATTGGGAGGGAGTGTACTTGCTTATGATAAAGGTGGCTTTGATTGATCTTCTTTGATCAGTAAAGACTGGAAATTCAGAAACATGACATTCCCTTGATGCTGACAATAAAAAAGGTAGTTATCACTAAGAAAACCATAAAGAAGATCCAAACTATATCAAAATTTCATGGGAGAATTGAGTTTTAACATATGGGACAGGCATATTTAAGATAGCAAAGACAATTACGCCTCCAATTCTAATAGCCAATGAGGGAAAGCATTGCTGTCCTTGGAAATGGACTGGGATTGGAATTCTCCAAGAAATCTCAACCTAAAACATCATCTCTTGCTCTCTCATCAAGTGGCTCCTCCAATAGCCAACATTTTCCCCAAGCATATCCCAGAAGCACATTCAGAGGTTCTGACCACCACTGTGGATGACAATCTCCCACTCCGCTAGCAACACTCGAGCTCTGCAGCTGGTCCATTCTGAGCCTCTGATCTATAGTGCCCCATAGGAAGCAAGGAGAAACAGGGGAAAGAGAATTATTAACTCACAATATGAGTCACTAAGTTATGAAAGTGCAAGACTATTTTAAAACCCTTTCTGTGGCCCTAGCTGGTTTGGCTCAGTGGATAGAGCTTCAGCCTGCGGACTGAAGGGTCCTAGATTCGATTCCGGCCAAGGGCACATGCCTGGGTTGTGGGCTCAATCCCCAGTGGGGGGCATGCAGGAGGCAGCCCACCGATGATTCTCTCTCATCATTGATGTTTCTATCTTTCTATCCTTCTCCCTTCCTCTCTGAAATCAATAAAAATATATTTTGTAAAAAAACCCCTTCCTGTGGTTGAAGTGATTGGGCAAGTCACAAACAAGTTATCAATATGTCTTCTTTTCCTCTTCTTCCTGAGTTTCTAGTCACAACAGGAGACATTGGGCATGGCCCTCTTCATTCTTTGTGCAGATAATGAATTCTGATGTTTGGAGCCCACAAAATCCCCTCTCTCTAATTTATAATTTTGGTGCAAAATGAACACATCTCAGGAGAATCCGTGACAAATATGACCCCATAATAAGGGCTCCAGGACACATATTTAAGGGATTAAATGTAGCTTTATTTGTAACATAAAGCATTCCATCAAGTGTAAAGCAGAGAATTTTAAAGGGGAAGAAACCAGTCTCATTACAACTTTTCTTCCCTTGATCAGAACTTGTTGGCCCCTTTCCCCATGTGTCTTCTTGGGGATTTTCTTTCCCATAAATAACTTCCTATAAGGCTCGGCACTGAGTAAGAGTACTTGCTCCCTCCTTTTAAAAAGGATTAAAATTAAACCAAATCCTCATTTTCATCACTGTATTCAAGAGACAGGATTGGTTTTATTTCCTACTAGAGGCTTGGTCATAAATTCATACATGGGTGGGGTCCCTTGGAGAGGCCAGCGATTGGGATTGCTGGAGGTTGTCCAGGGAGGGTGGCCACAGGAGGTTGGCTGGCTGCCATAATTGGGGCTGATGGGGCTGGCCAGCCAGGGGGAGGGGCCGTGGGATGTTTGGCCTTCTCAGGGGAGGGACCACGGGAGGTTGGCTGTGGGAGCACACTGACCACCAGGGGCAGCTCCTGCATTGAGCATCTGCCCCCTGGTGGTCAGTGTGCGTCATAGTCACCAGTTGTTGTGTTTGGTCGCTTAGCCTTTTATATATATATATATAGATTTTTGATGTTGAGAAGAGCTGAATTGAAGATGGCAATCATATACACAGGAACAGTGCCTGAGGAATATGGCATTTCTTAATTTCTGATGGAGCAACAACAGCCCTGATCATAGCCCGCAGAAGGCACCATCATTTGCCAATTTGTGGCCTACACTTAACAGTATTCTCTGTTCAAGAGATTATATGAACAACGAATTGAATTTGTATTGTTTTCCATCAGGACTACACTCCAAGAGAGAATCTGCAATGTTTTGGAAATAACACACTATTTTCATTCACTCAGTGCCATGATCTCATGAAGGATTAAAGAGGATAAAAATAAGCATAGGTGACCTCACCTATGATATCATTTATCTTCACAACAAACTTATGGGATAAATCTATAAGGCTTGAGAAAAATTAAAAGGCAGCTCTTATCCACACCCAAAGAACATTCCACCACCAGTAGAACAGGCTTTGAAAACTCAAAGTAACAGTAATCAATGCAGAAAAGTCTCACTGGTTGGGATAAGCACACGGGTGTGAAACAGTGTCCTGGGAGGGACCGCTCTAATGTGTGGTCATACAACTCACTGAAATGGGAACCTGCTTCATGATCTTGGCAAATGTAACCCAACAAAACAAAATAATATTGCTTTGTATTACTAGATGAATGAATGATTGAATTAATTTAGTAAAATAATATATGTAAACGTGCTCTGCAGACTTTTAAAATAACTAGCTTATGAGTTATACTTATTGTTATAAGAACATCCTCCATTTTCCCTTCCAAGACCCTTTCTCCAAGCCAATATTTTAGGGCCCTTTTATTATTTTCTCTGGATCTCATCTTCTCTTGTTGCCAAAAGGGCCATACAAATTATCTCATTATCTCTTAGTCCTTCCAGCATGGTGGTCTCCTTCTCCCCGTAGACCTTTCACCCCCCTCTTTCCTCTGCCTGAAGAGCTCCTCCTCCAGATGTTTCCAGGCCTGGCCACCCATTGTTGTAAACTCAGCCTAAATGTCATTTTCTCACAGAGACTCTCTCTGCTCAGTCCTGCCTAAAGTCACCACACCCACCACACAGTCCCAGAACTCCTTTCCTCTATCCTCATGCTTTTCTCTTCTGGGTCACACTTGTTAGAACTTGAAATAATTTTGTTTATGTTTCTCCTTATTATATTCTGGCTCCACAAATTGGGGGGGGGGGGGAACGACGGCTTTATCTGGTTTGTATCCCCAAATCCTAGAACTGTGCTTGACATCTAATAACTATTTATTGGATGAATGAATATGTCTTGAACTCCAAAACTAGTAATCCATCCCCTGCCACACCTAAAGTAAGATTTTTCTGACTCTATTCCATGCTTCTCTCAGCTAATAAAAGGCTGCCTACATACAAAGGGCTGTGTCCTTTTGAACCTTGACCAACCCTCTTGTCTTTCCATGTGTCATACGGCACTTTCTCTTTTCTGTCCCAGGAGTATGATGGGAAATGTATGCTAGAACAGAAAAATAAATGAACAGGAGATATAGCTCAGCATGGCTTACAGGCATGTACTAGAAAAGCTTCACCCTTTTATTTTGTTTCCTAGCCTATGAAACAGATAAATTTCACATTAAAAAAAATAAGGCTGAGAACTGGGGTTCCCTAGGATGAGTTTTCAACCTGCTCTTCTATTTACTGGGATAAGCTGGCCGAGGCGCTCAGAACCCCTTGTTTTGCTCGCTGGGAGGGCTGCCTCTGACAGTGAGAGAGCACAGATTCAGCAGCACCTGTTCGACCCCTGTGAGGTGGTCCCTTTCAACATGACGTCAGTAGCACTTTAAACGATGCCAACAGAAGGGTTCCAGCTGGTCATGGAGCTATAGGACACCCTTATTAGGATGTGAGTCATATAAATATAGAAGTGTACATAACATAAATATAGATCTTCTTACAGCACACTCAAGCTGTATTTTCTGCACAGGGATAAAGAGCTCACTCATTTTAATAAAGAGGATTTTGCCCCAGGAAGTGCAACATTTTTGCAGTTTCAATTACAATTACAAAGAAAAAGATTTCAAATGAAAAGTTAACAATGAGATTTAAGATGAACGCATGGTAGCATTCTATGTTTTTAATCCTGTTTTTCTGTTTATTTTGTGGCATCTTGTGCCTTAACCATGTTTTAAAAATTGAGAAAATTAACCTTCCCATGAAATATGAAAGTAACACTAAATGAAAAACAGATCAGAGCACATAACTTTTCATCTGTTTACCTGCCCTGAAAGTAAACGTGATGGTTGAGAACATCTGGCAGGAGGCCAAGTGATTGCTTACCACAAGTAAGTCCTGAACTTCTTGAATATAAACTCTCCAAATCCAGAAACCAGCTTTCTGTTGTTTTGGCCCGATTCCACAACACGACTCATTTCCTTGGGACTCCATCAGGAAAGTTAAACTCAACCCTTTATTTTTTTTCACAGCTTTCTATTTTTAGATTACAAAATTAGTATCTATTCATTGCAGAAACCTTGGAAAACTCATAAAAACACAAAGATATTTTTATCATCATCTGATACTCATAATTCCACTCCCCAGAATTATAATTACCATTCACATTTTGGTACGTCTTTACGGTTATTTTCCTGTGCTCAGATGCACACATCAATTTTTCTCACCCTAATAGTGTCTTTCCATACATATTATGTGGTTTCACTTAGCAGTACCTTATATAGTTTTGCCAGGTTTGAAATATCCTTCTCTGGCCTGATGTCCATTGATTACATAGTATTCCTTTGTTTGCATTATTACCATTTCTCCAAAACTCTTAATTTTGGAATCTTTTGCTTGTTTTCCATTGTATCTTCTTATCTGTCTACATATCTATGATATAAACTACTTTAGAGACATAATTGTTTTATTACACCACTTTGCTTTTATTGTGATTCACAAATGTTGCTTTTTTTTTTTTTACAGCCTGAAGGCAAAACTCTCTACCAGCAAAAAGATTATAACTTTCTTTATCATGATAATCACTTTATTGCAGTGGTCTGGAACGGAGGAACCTGCAATATCTCCAAGGTATGCTCGCCTATATAACGTATACAAAAAATTTACTTACAATCTTTAGAAACTATTGTCAAAGATACTGTTACTTGCCTACCCAATATCTATTTCCTCTTCTTCCTTGCTAATATGACTCTAATTTTGTTCAATGTGAAAATATCCCTGACTAATATGACAAAGTCTGATGCATATAGTGTGAACAGAAGGTTCCGAGTGACCCTTTTGATGTGGCTCCCATCATTCCCATGGTCTTATTCATTTGCTTTGTCCACTCCTGTCTTCTCACCTGGGAAACAGACACAATGAGTGGAGATAGGCAGCCACCTTGGACCAAGACCTGAAAACCACCCACTAAGCAGAGTGTCCTGGAAAACAGGAAGAAGATCGGGTCCTAATGCCATCATGAGGCCACCAACCAAGCCCTTGGCTCCTTAGCTCCAAATTTTATGTTATACAACAAAAATAGGCTTCTATTGGATGGGAACCATGCTTTGTTTTAACTTTCTGTTATTCAAAAACAATATAATTATCTAACAAATTTGTTCAGTAAAAAATCTTTAAAATGGAACTGTCTAGGGGTGCCAATATTTTATAGACTTTAGATTCTTAGTATCAATTTGCTTCCCAGAAACTTTTTATTGATATTAACTCTGACCAGCTACATATGAAAGTGCCCATTAGCCACAATGTACTTTATTGTTGCTTTCATTTCAATTTCTTTACTTATTTCAGTTCCAAGTATTTTCATAAATTTTCATTTCTTCTGTGAGCTTGTCCTCTTGCATTTTGTTCATGCTCCCTTCTATTATTTTAAAATTTAAGATCAATCTAGGGCTTTTGAATTACAAGAATTATTAGAAAGAAACATGAAGACGGTTACTAAGATTGCATGGATGCTTGCAACTACTGGAAATCTCAGTCCTGAGTGAAAGCATTCCAGCCTAAACACAGGTGGTAGCTATAAAGTTGGTGACCCATCCTCAGTAAATGCAGCCACCTTGACTGGAAAGGTGGGACTCTTGCTGTGGGGGCAGAGCTCTCACAACCTCTGGTCAAGCCTAGCTGCTGGTGGTCATGCGCTGCTTAGGATCCTTCTGTAGGTAAATACAGAAGTTTCCCTAAAGATTTAGAGACAAGAACCACAACACTTTTTTACTGTCTCATTCCTGAGATTCCAGATTCTTTGCTCACCTCACATTCCTATTGTGAAATGTTTGTATCATCTAGCACATAAATGGAACCTTTTGTCATTCAGAAAAATTGAACTAGCTGTGTAGTTTTTCGCCCTTACTTTCTCAACATTCAAGGGAGCTTAGTTAGCCAATGGCAGAAAAAGAGTTCTTGGATCCTTGAAGATTAAAAGGTGAGTGATCATTCCCCAGCACTTTCGTCTAGTATTGCCAAAGTATTTTGCGGCAAATTTTAGGGAAAGCCTTGAGGACCATTTGTATTATGTAGATGGAGACAAAATGCCTCTTGCGTAACTCAACTCGGGGAATCAGGTTAATTTTTTTCTCTTACTTTTTTCCACAATGCCTAGGTAAGGTGATTTAGGCAAGCATCCCAAACAAAAGAAACCCAAGTGCCAGGTATTCCATCAATTATGGAGGGGGGTAGAAATACCTGGGGACAGGGAGAGATTGGCAGTACATTAAGTGCCATGTGCAGTGGTACCTGGGCTGGTGCCCTCCGTTATTTATATGGCAATGATCACACTGGCCACAAAGCGCTTTCTCAGCACCGGTTATTACTCTAGTGCACAACAAAGGGGGCTGAGATATCTGTGACTTCTGAACATCATCAGCTTCAGCTGAACATCTACACTGCACCCAGCATTAACCACTACTGAGCAACTACAGCGTGAGCATGTGGCTTCTGACCCAGATGCAGTAATCTGTGGCTCTTGTGCCTGCTTCCTTCTCTGCCTTCTTAGTCAGGCTCTTGCCATCTCCTTCATTAATTATTGCATCAGTCCCACTGTCTTTAGCCTCAGCAGCAGCCCTTCTTCATTATTTTCTTTAGTTTTTTCTTCACTATTTTCTTTCTTCATTATTTTCTACTAGAGACTCAGTGCACGAAATTCATGCACTGGCCTGTGCCCTCTCACAGTCTGGGAGCCCTTGGGGGATGTCTGACTGCCCATGGGGAGTGGGCCTACATCAGCAGTCAGACATCCTTAGTGCTGCCATAGAGGTGGAAGAGGCTCCTGCCACCGCCACTGCGCTCGCCAGCCGTGAGCCTGGCTTCTGGCTGAGCGGCACTCCCCCTGTGGGAGTGCACTGATCACCAGGGGACAGCTCCTGCATTGCGTGTCTGCTCCTGGTGGTCAGTGCATGTCATAGCGACCAGTCGTTCCACTGTTTGGTCAATTTGCATATTAGTCTTTTATTATATAGGATAGTATTGTGCCATCCTCATTGTTCCCCCAGAAACAAATGGACAAGTGAAAACATAAATGAGTTACTAATGCAGAGGTATGAGGCCTTGGTTTTGCTTCATTTCTTCATCATTTCACCAACCAATTCTCTTCCTCCCTTCTTGCCAAATTTAGTTAAAGATCCACCTCCAAGAAGGCTTTGAAAATGAAGCCAGCCTAAAGTCTGTCATTTCAATACTCTTTATTGGATCTTCTAAAACTGCATTGCTTTAGAATAATTACATATTAGACCCTTAAAGAAGTCCTCTGCTTCTGTCACAGATAATCTCCATCTTCTCATTTTCAATAGCTCCAAATCACCACTGATTCTGCCTTTATCTTTGTCCTCAAGTACATTTACCTTTAGAATTACAAAAATGTGGACTTCTCAATTTGGAAGATCCATAGGTACAGCTAAATATCCTACAGTTACAGATTAAAAGTCAAAGTCTGAAGAAGTTGTAGGCCTTGTTCACTGTCTCACTGCTGGAGGGGAGGAGAGCTCTCCCTGCAGAGAAGCTCATAGATCCCATAGCTCTTATTGTATCACCTAGATTCCTGTTTGACACTGTGCTGATACCATCACTGTGCCTGTCCCCCAATTGTCCTTATTCCCAAAGGGGTCCTATTGGTTGATACCAATTATATATATATAATTAATTTCAGAGAGGAAAAGAGAGGTAGAAATATCAATGATGAGAGAGAATCATTGATCAGCTGCCTCCTGTACACCCCCTACTGGGTTCTCTTGGTTCATAGGTCAATGCTCAACCACTGAGCCACACCAGGGTATGGGGGGGGGGGCAAAACCAATTCTTTAAAAATATGAGTTTAATTATATCACCTTCAATAGCTATTGAAGTCTAAGTTTAGCATTTTAGGTTCTATATTTGTTCATAATATGTATCCCAATCTTTTGTTGCACTCACTTCACAATTTCTCCCCACTTTGCTTTCTTCAGGTCTAGAATGCTTCCCCAGTTTTCCCTGTCATCCCAATCTTTCCCACCTCCAAGAACTAGCTCACAGCTTAGCATACTTCACAAAAACCAACCTCTTCTTCCTTTAGTGTTCAGAATGCATCTAACTAGGTACTTATAGCACACACTAATTGATTACAACTGGATTATCAGTTCTTGGCAGTCAAGGACAACCTTTTGCTTCCCCTCACAGCATCTTGTAAAGAGTAGACATGCACTGATAGTGACTGTTGCTGAATGATGGCATTGGTCTTCACATAATACTAGATATGCTATCATTCTCTTCTTCTGTATTTTTCTAGAATGCTTTGATTTGCATGCAATAATCAGACAGCCTTTTCTCTGAGCACTTCATTTGGAGATTTTTCTTGTCATATTTTCATTTCTATCTATAGAGAATTTATTGAATATGGTTCCCTTTATAGTGATCAAGCAATTCAGACCATTGCCCACATTAATAATGATGATGATGATGATGGTGGTGGTAAGAAGTGATAACTATTGTTAGGGAACAATATTGAGTGAGATAATGGCTCAAGAGCTCATAGTCCATATCTGACATATAACCTAATGCTCAAGGTCTGCTAACTCATATTATTTTCTGTTTTCCCAAGACAGTTTCTTTTCTGACTGCCACTTCAGTCTTCCACTAGAATCAGTCAAAGATGACAAACATTGCTCCTTCCTGGAGCCTTTATTCATGAAGAACTTAAGAGACAATTTTCTTTTAAAATGAAGTCCTGGGATGCAAAAGATGGTCCTGTCATTCTTATTCTTTCTATTTTTTTTCTTGGGATGAGAGAGATGGTTCCTTTCTTCTCATCCTTTCTGTTAGTCCAGCTCTGGGCAGAATGGCCCTGACCTTCCCTTGTCCCCCGCCCTCCTATTCAGGGAGCCACAACTCACTCAGCACACAACTATGGAGAATTTAGATATTCACAGATTTGTGACAGGCACCAAGGAAATAAATATGAATGAACAAATGATTTCTGCCCTCAAGGAATTCACAGTAATAGAAGCAGAGGTGTACATACATTTTTCAATGTAGTGTAGTAAATGCCATGAAAATATTAGGCCAAATTTCAGCATCGCCACAGAAGAGGAAAAATAAACTGCCTCTGAGAAAGCAAGGAAATGCTTATTGGAGGAGCCAAGGCTCAGCTGGCTTTTGAAGGCGGAGCAAGTATTCACTCATTGAACATAAAGGGGAAAGACACAAAGGGAGGATTTTTGTAAAGACACAAAATTATGATGAGGGGGACTCTAAGTTGGGGCTGTGGGTAGAACATTAGATGCCAATCATGGCAATGGAGGCTTTAAGTAGACCAGAGTGTCAAGGTCCAAAGAGAAGGCAAAGGAATCAGGACTTGATCCTGTAGACAAGGAGGAGACATTGAAATCCTTTAACTGGAAGCAAGGGAATCATATTTGCATTATTTAAAAACTCCCCCTAGCCACAGGGATAAAAGATGATTTGAGAAAGCAAGATAGCATGGTGGAAGACCATTGTGTGGTCAGAGCAAATAGAGACAGGAGGCAGTGGAAGCACACAGAAGCAATTAGAATTGGAGCCTAGTGGTGGCATAGGCTGTATCTTAATCTGATATATTCATCTTAGTTGATGGAAAACTTGGATAGTGTGCAAACATTTGTGACAAGGAATTGAGTGAGATACTAATTTACACTTGTTTTTCCCTGCATGGGCATACATTTAAGGTGTTTTTTTCCCCTCCCCTTTGTGTTCTAAGTTTAGCCTTCCTGGTCTAAGATGTGCCGATAATAACTTCGTATTTCTAAGGCAATTGGGAAACACATAAAAGATCCTCCCTCACCCTTCACTCAGGCGTGGGTTTTGAAAGTATGTGCTGCTTGAAGAAAACTGGCCCCAACGTTTGGGGATGAAGGAAGGGAGCAGTGGTAGAAGTTTCTGGAGTGCTTGAGATTTGCACTCAGCAACCTGAGAAGGGGCAGACCCCCCTGTATAGATGTGGTATCATGTATAGATGTGGTGGAAGCAGATGGGAGAATTAAAGTTGCCTGAAAAACTATGGCCTAGGGGGCCCCAGAGAGCAATCTCCATGCCTATGCATGGTGCTGAGGAAACACAATTTCCTGCTTCAACTACATCTTGTGGGCTTGGTCAGGAGCAACTCAATGACAACCATGAGAAACTAAAATAAAGACCCTCTCTTGTCACTAGGCATCCCCTTTAAATGTGCAATCTTAGTGAGAGGGAAGAAGGCTCCTAAGCCTAACAATATGGGTAGCTTTGTTTGGCAGTCAGAGTCCTGTATTCTCTCTACTCATTTATTTTTGTTTTTCTAACCCCTCAGCAGCCTCCCAACTGTCTGGTTGGATAGAGGGAGTGATTCTGAGACCAGAAAGATGCTTTAGGTATATGCACAAATGACTTTTTAATCAGTATTTCTTTCTTTTTTCTGGATTCTCAGGCCTTGGTACTTTTGTAAGTAATGATGCCTTTCTGTTGTTCTATATTTTGGAAACTGCTGAGAACCTTAATACATTCTCTAGAGATCTCACCATAGGTTTTCTTATTCCTGGCTTTTTCCAACGTCCCTATGGAGAAGGTCAGCCCTGAGGATGAAAAATGAAAGGCGACATTGTGTGGCAGTTAAACATGGACTATAAATTATCTATGTTTGAAACCTGGCTATGCCACTTACTAGTGTGTGACATTAGATAAGTTATGTAATCCCTTCACCTCCATTTCTTTTTGTATAAAATGCTAGTTCCTCCTTCTTGAGCTTGTTGTCAGGACAAAGGGCATAATGCATGATGAGTTCTTATCCTAACACTTGGCCCAGGGCTGTAGGAAATGTGAGTTAGTGGTCATCAGTAATTAGAGTGTTCTGCCCACTCCCACCCCTGCATCAGTTGGGATCCATAGCCCCTGTGGTCCCTGACACATTGCTCCCCACCGTGGAATAAATTTCACTTCCCCTAAGAGGATGGCCTCCATGCAAAACCTGCTGAGAAAGGAGAGAGGAAACCCCACAATGTTTTCAGTTCCCAGATCCCGGGCACACACAAAGCCATTATCCACCACTGAGACTCTAAGACTCCAAGGAATAGAACTAATCTAGGAGCCAAGAAGGTGTGTTGCAAGCTTGTTCCAGAATCTATCAGAATCCCCTCAGATCTCTCAGAGGCACCCATCTCTGATGCAGGAGACTCGCTTCCTAACATTACTGCATTCATTTCTCACTTTGTTTCTCGGAAAAGCTGTGTGATTCTTTGTGGGCCAGGAGCTTTGCCATCGATTTTCTGGGAAACTAAGTGAATGTTCTTTCTGCCAACCTGAAATTGTTTGGTGGGTGGGTTATTTTTTTCCCCTTTGCTCCTTTTCTTCTTTATGAAAGCTGACAAATGGGGAAGAAAAAGAAAAAGAAAAGAATAAGCCCAGTATCATAGGATGCTGGGAAAATAGCTTCTATTTATAGCCTGGTACATTTTCAGACATGTAAACACCTCTGTTAATCGCTGCCCCTGCAGCAAGACCCTGGGGATTATTGAGCTGCCCTGGAAAGCTGGCAACCATATACGGCAGAGGAGTGAAAGGTTTGACAAGGCTAATTGTGCTCCAAGTTGTTTTCAGAAACAGTGGGAATGAGGTCTGTGTCCCGCCTGAACCCGCTGAATAGCAGAGGGCCACACAGGCCTCAGTCCCCTCTCAGAGAAAGCAGAATCTTGGCACAGTGAAAGTTTGGCAGGTGTAATCAAGAATGGCCTGGCCAAAACACCTCTAATTGAGCAAATCTAGCTGACAATATAATAGCAGAAATTCTCACTTTGAGTGGCAGCTTCACCACATATTAGCAATGTAATATTGGGAAGCTCCTTTGTGAAACATGGGGCTTAGTTTGCTCGTCTATAAACTGGAACAATCATAGTGACCTCAAGAGGTGAACATGAGGATTAGATAAAAATAATATAAGTGTAAAACATCAGGCACCCTACAATGTGCTAGCCACAATTTCTGTCAACCAATGCAAAGTTTCTAGACTTGAAAAGAACAGGAAAATCTGATTCTAATAAAGAAAACAGTAGTACAAACAGATCCCTGAAATGACTCAGAAAGAAAGACTTTAAAACAACTGTTATAAGGATGCTCAAATTTAAAGGAACATGTTATTACAATAAATGAATAATTGGAGAATCTCAACAGAGAAGTGAAAACTATAAAAGTGCAAATTCTAGAACTAAAAAGTGCAAACTTTTTCACTGATGGTCTAAACAACAGACTGGATGCTATAGAAGAAAAGCAAACTTGAAGACAAGTCAATAGAAATTATTCATTCTGAAAATAAGAGAAATATTTTTTTAAAGAGTCTTCAGGTTAGGATATATGCATAACCCATGGACACAGACAATAGTGAGGTGAAAGCCTTGGGAGGGGGGAGAATCAGGGTGGAGGGGGTCAATGGAGGAAAAGGGGGTCATTTGTAATACTTTCAACAATAAAGATAAAAATTTTAATTAAAAAAAAGAGTGTCTTAGGGGCCTATGGAACAACATCATAAAGTTTTTCATACATGCAGTCTTATATACATGGGACAGTGCTGAAGATTGAATGACAATTTTAAAATCAACCAGAGAACAGAAATATATTGTTTCCTACAAAGAAACAATAGTATGACTGGCGACAGACTTCTCATTAGGGAAAAATAGAGGCCAGAAGTCAGTGGACAACAACATTAAGTATGAAAGAAAAAAGAGTGTCAACCTGGAATTCTATGCCCAGTGAAAATATCTTTCAAACGTAAAATAGTTTGTAAAAACAAGATATTTTCAGAGAAACAAAACCAGATAGAATTCATCACCATCAGATTTGCTCTAAAAGTAGATTAGGATGAAGCTAAATTAGACCCCAGGGAAATGAACATCCACAGAAAGGCATGAAGAGCCCAGAAATGTCTCTACAGTTTTACACTGATCTACATAATCCAACATGTCCTAAACTTCCTGGAATAAGTTTTATGCAAAAGGTAAAGACAGTTGAGACTCTGCTCTTAAATGAATTAATTAACAATCAATTAATTGTTAAATGCTGAAATGTTCTCTCGCATGGCTATGAGATAGCCCCCCAGGAAAATCTCTGTGGCCATTGAGGAGCCAGAAAGAATATGGCTTGAACAATGAAGAAAAATAACAATTGTACATTTATATTATTGGCTTAAAATTCACCATTGGAAATCTTGCTCAATCACCACAAGGACACTTCAAGCATCACTACAAATATGCTAGATTTCACCCGGAAGAGTGAGTTTGATATGGTTACAGGAAGCACGTATCTCTTTGAAGTAGGGAGAGGTCCTCTAAAATAGTAAGAATGTTGATGTAACTAAAAACAACAATCAAAGAACTCATATACATATATTCATAACCAATGGACACAGACAAAGTGTGTGAAGGGGCAGGGACTGGGAGGAGGAAGGTAAAGGGGAGGAGAAATTGGGAGACATCTGTAATATTGTTAACAATAAAATTAAATTTTAAAAATTTATTCTATTTCTGTAAGCAAAGATAAAAAAATTAAAAACCATCAACATCTGACACACACTCTGATGAATATGTGGTGTTGAGTAAGCCAAATGGACTTAGAGTTCTTCCCATTACAAGCTTTTTGTGACATACTCTAGAATTTGTTCTTCTAGATTAAAAACAAAAAAAATTTCTCTACTAAAATAGATTTTTTTTTTTACAATTTCCATCAGATGAAGGCTCCCCCTGAGAAAGCAGGACAGTGTTCCTGGTGAGAAAAATGACAAGACACCATCATGAGAGTGAACTGTGGTCCACCAGCCCAAGAAGATCTAGCTTTGTCGACTTTTTACCCAGCCAAGCTGAGTATGGTTTTGGCTTGGGTTCCAGTCCCTGTGGCCATAGACCAATACTGGAGAGGAAGGTGGGCACTTCCTTCACTCACCGATTTGCTGATGAAATATTTATTTTGTCCCCTGTATATGCCAGGAGATCTCAGAACTCCAGGGATATGCAGTGAAGAACGCACAGCCCCTGAGACAATGGGAGACAGCACCCAGACGGATGGACAAGTAAACCCCAAACCCCAACACAACATTTCCTGCAGGTGGCCATCCATAAAGCCATGTGTTGGGTGATACCTGAAGAGACCATAAGCTTCTTTAGCATCAAGTGGCCTGGAAAGGCTCTACAGAGAAAGGGAAACATCGGTGCAGACTTGAAGGGCATTTAGGAAGAAACCAGGAAGCCAAAGACATTGTTCTTCCATCATTTTACTTTAAGGGTAAAAATCAAAGGATATAGAAAGATCAACTTTTTTAAGAATCATACATATTTCTGTTATTCCTTCCAACTGGTGAAAGAAGTTCATTCATTCTACTTTCTGGATGCACCGAGGGAAAACACTTGAGTGGCTTTTGATGCTGATGCCTAAATGCAATAATGAGTGAACAATAAAATTTCATTAATACAGAGTTAAAACCACACTTTTCAAAATGTCTCTATTTATATTGAAAAAACAAACAAACATTTGTTTAATTTATATTTGGTCCAAGAAATAGAGACATGATTTAGGCACAGATAAATATGGTTAAGAATATTCTTTTTCCTGGTATTTCATATGACAAACAGTGGCACAAATGGGTTCATATTTAAAGTTTTAATGTATGGAACCATGCTTTTGTGCTCAGGTCATTATTCCTAACTTGGTTCCAACCATTCTTTTTTAAAATCACTTTAAAAAGTGACAAGACTGCACAATTGACTCGAGGGCAGTAGGACGACCTCAAAATCCTGTTTCATTTCCTGGCTGTTGCCTAAAAGTTCACATTGTGTTTCTACCATTTATCTTAAGGATTTGACTCTATTAACATGTAAAATCTCCACACAAAAAAGAGTAATGCTTAAAAACTCTGCATCTTAGTGAAAACGCAGTTTCAAAGAACATGCTCCCAAAGTGGGAAGTGAACGAACAGAGCATGAGGGCCCCAGAGGGTTAGGACTTGGTAGGATACAGGAAGGTGACACTGGTGGATTTAAAAGATCACTTCTGCTCTTTTCAACATTTTCCCTCAGATTAGTCTGGCTTCCAGTATGGATTTGGATAACATTATACACATTCCTGCCCCCTAACTCCAATATTTTGGGCTTCAAATCAGACTTTACCTCAATTGCACTGTATTTTTATCACAATATGGAAATACAGCAGTAATTCAGATGAGAATTAAGCATTACAAAAAGAATAAGGAATGCCCCAGAGTGTCTTACATATTTAAGCTACTGCAAAGTACTGAAGCGCTCCCTAAAGAAAACCATAAATAGCTTTATATTCACGACAAGTAACATTAGTGTTGCATGATTTGACCCTTGTCCCATTAAATAGACAAAGTATGTAAGCGAGTGATTCACAAAAGAGGAACTACAAATGACTAACAAACATGTAAGAAAAGTTTGAACTTACTGAACTTTAAAACAATAAGTATCAACTTTTACCTAAAACATCAGGAAAGTTGAGAGAGATTGCACATTGCTGTGAACCTATGCAATTCTGTATATATCATATTTGTACAATCACATTTTGAATGTCCTTTATAAAACTTTGTAAATGTTGTTTGTAAGCATTGCCTAGAAATGGGGAAATACTTGTATGTAAATATATATTTGAATAGAGCAAATATTGGTGGAAATATAATAAAATGTTAACCATGGTTGTCTCTGAGCCTTGGGGTGTTTTCCCCTTCTTTGTGCCTTATTCTATTTCCCCAGTTTTCTATAAATAGCATTAATAATAAAAGAAAAAATAAAATGGTTTCAGTGACATAGTCCTAAATGTTCAAATATCTTCATTGCCTGTCCCAGGACTTCCATGGTATACCATCTTTCAGCCTAAACAGAGTGTGCTAATCAATTTTTATGCTTATTGGTGGAACAGTCTGGAAAACATTACCCATAGTTATAATAATCAAGAGCACTATTTTCACTTCTGTGTTTTATCAGATGATATTTTCCTCCATTGCTTTGCTAACATTCAGAGATTTGGAAAGTATATTTATGAGATAAGACTAACTTTTTAAAAAAAACAAACTTTTATTGACATTAAGTGTAGATGCACATACAGTTGTAAGAAATAATAGGGAGAGGGCCCACGTACCCTTGATCCAATTTTCCCCAATGATAATATTTTCCAAAACTATAGTACAATATCACCACCTGGGTACCAACAGTTATACAATCCACCTTTCTTATTCAGATGTCCCCAGCTTTACTTATACGTGTGTGTACTTCTATGCAATTTAATCACTTTGTGTATCCACCACCACAGTCGAGACACAGAGCCCTTCCAGCACCACAAGAATCCCTCCTGTTGCTCTTTGGCCAACATGTTTTTACCTCTCAGAATGCGGGTCATATAAACTATCACTAGCCAATTTGTACATTCACCTCTCTATGTTTCCTATTTTTATATTATGCATTTGAGTTTTACAGTCGGAGCTTGTCAAATGGGTAAGGTGTGTCCAATATCCTAAAACTTTGAAGTTACTCTTAAAGGAAAAATCATTTAGGCTAGAGGGGGTAGGGAGGAAAGTGTATGGGGCGGGGGGAGTTAACTTCCCTTCCTGGCTGTACACTACATACAATGGAATAAACCCTGACTCTATGAAGACATTTCTCTATAAACAAGCTGTTTGGACTAGAAGAAGATGCTTTCACTCAGGAAAGCCTTTTTATCAAAAAAACTGGAAGATTTTTTTTTAATGCCCATTTTACCAGTCTTCATTTTATAAAATTCTCTAAGTGGAATAAATAGCCTCCGCTGTGCTCTGAATGGGTTCAACGAGGTGTCCATGTGTTCACATGACAGCCTTAGTACTTCCTGATATGAAAAGTGTTCTTTAGAAAGAAGGAGGAACCAAAAGCTCAAGCTCTGTATAAAGTTTCTGACCACTTTGTACCGGAAGCATGTTGGCCATGGTTACTGGTGATAAGCAGGAAAGTCAGAAATTGGGCATAGCTCACCATCCAGAAGTTTCTGAGCTACTGATAAGTGTCAGATGTGCAGTACCAGGATGAAAAGCTCCAGGGAAGATCCAGGCCAAGTGCAAACCTTTCCCAGGAGCTGAGCCAGGAATGTCCCTTGCTGTGGCGTGAGTTCAGAGGGACACCTGTCACTAGAAAGTATCTTCACTATCCAAGGACAGTCAGGCCTGATGGTTCTGGAGTTTCTCACTCATCTATGAACCCAGAAGCCACTCCATGGTTCAGATGTGACTCACTCAATTGACCATTATTGACCATGAATATTGTAATGAACACACGCAATTGTAGGGATATGCAAAATGGGACAATTTCAAGGAATAGCTGCATAAACAAAATGTGTCAGGCTAACAGTCTGTGATATACATTAGGCTAATCATCATTTTTAAAAAAATAGTTGTTAGGAATAGGAGTACATGATCTAAAACTCAGGTAGGGGTTATCTCTCACAGAGCAGCCCCAACCTCTTGGAAAATGCCCCCTATGAGGAAGGAGCTCAGGGTAACATGGCCCTCTGTTACCATCTATGCAAGAGAGTATAATGGTGGTCTGCTCCGGTGGTGTATTGGTTGGCTAGGGTTTTCATAACAAAACTAGAGGCCCTGTGCATGATATTTGTGCACTGGCGGGGGTGGGGGTGAGGATAGTCATTAGCCTGGCCTGTGCCCTCTCACAGTCCGGGACCCCTCAGGGGATGTTTGACTGCTGGCTTAGGCCCGTGGGGAGCGGGCCTAAGCCGGCAGTCGGACATCCCCCTAGGGGTCCTTAGCACTGCCACAGAGGCAAGAGAGGCTCCCACCACTGCCACTGCTCTGGCCAGCCATGACCCCGGCTTCTGGCTGAGTGGCACTCCCGCTGTGCGAGCACACTGACCACCAGCAGGCAGCTCCTGCATTAAGCGTCTGCCCCCTGGTGGTCAGTGCGCATTATAGTGACTAGTCATTCCGCTGTTTGGTTGATTTGCATATTAGCCTTTTATTATATAGAATACCACAGACAGGGCAGCTTAAGCAACAGAAACTTATATTCTCACAGTTCCAAAGGCTGGAAGTTCAAGGTCAAGGTGCTGGCAGGGTTGGATTTTAGTAGATAGCTGTGTCTACTTTCCACTTTCCCTTGTTTCTCCTTAAGGATGCTACACAGATTTTTATTCCATCCTCTTTCCTTGCTCCACGAAGCCCATGGAGTTTGGGGGAGGCTGACTCTACACCATGTCAGAGAATGACTAGGTCAGCCTCCCCCAAACGCAGTGACCTTTCCTTCTCCTGGACATCGTGTCATTTGACACACGCAGTCAATTAGGATTACTTTCAGGAGTGCTGTTTGGAGTTACAGGATAGAAAACAAAGGAAGCATCTTTGAGGTGAAGCACAGTCTCAGAAGACAGTGTTCGACCAACTCTGAAATGTATCCTACTTTGCACTTGCAGCTGCATGGAATCAGCCAGTTTGATTTGGTTCATCTGTTATCTGTAAACCTGAACAGTCCTAACTGATATGCACATACAAAAGGAAAGTCCCAGGAGACTTAAATCATTTTGCATTTCTTTTGAAAAGGTAATCTTTTGATAAAGACTGTGGTGTTGAGAGGCCTCAACTTGAAGCTTCTCTGTCAGTGAAGAATGGAAAGGACTTGACATCTGAAGAATTTAATGGTCTGGTACTTGTTGTTGAGAAACTTAATCTTAGGAAGTTGCTTATTAATTTTGAGTCTCAGATTCATCTGCTGCAAAACTGGGGGAAAGGTATATATCTGGAGTTCTCATGCACCCTTATCCCAACAATGAATGTGGTTGACTTGGTTAAAGTATAAGGTAAACGGTTGATATTAACAACCTGGGCCAGTATTCACTTAAGTGGAATAATGGAAGATAAAGCCAATCTACCCCTTCACATAAAATGTTTGCTATCTTTGACAGAGAATCAATGACTGCAAAACTTCCAATATAAACTACAGATGAGATGCATGGCACAAGTTTACTTCTCACTCCTCCCATATGAGTGGCGAGGACTGAGACCTTCCATGAGAACCAAGGGTGGCTGACCAACCTCAGCCTCCACTCTTACCCCTCCCTGTATTTTTTTTAATATCAAATAAATCAAGGTTACAATGACATTACTCATTCCTTCATCTAAGTAAGGTGGGAGGTCATGGAAACCTGGAATTCTCCTTTTATGGAAGTGTGTTTCCACTTGGTAAACACTTTCAGACATAGTGACTAGAGTTCATGGAGAAGAATGTAAAACACCTGAGATGCCTCAACTGTGTGTTTTCTGCATTCTCAGCATTCAACATCTCTTGTCCTGAATGTTTGATCTTATTTTGTCACTAATGCCAAATGTTTAACTCAGAAAGCTAAGATTCAAGAAGATGATGAGGGCTGCTTTGTTCACCTACGCATGTTCATTTCTTTTTGTTCCAAAGGGCGTCACAACATATACAGGAAGGGGAGAATGCACTCCCTGGTGTCCCAAGTAAGATTACATACAACTAAATCACAAAGACATTAAAGTAATAAATCTTCCTTTGTGTGGAAACCGAACCATCACACAGTTGCAATCCCAAGGGAAGGCAGTGTGGAGAGAGGGGAGGAAAGAAGGAAGAAAGAGGTGGTTGATGGAGGTCATTAATTTTTTCCCTTACCAAAAAAAAAAAAAGCTATAAACCTGCTGCTTCCTCTATTGCTCATTCACTGCTGACCATTAAATTCTTTTGCAAAAGTGTGTCCCTTGAGTTAATCTGCCTCAAAACTCAAATTTGCATGGTTAAGTTAAGGCAAATTCACAGTTTGAAAGATAAAACTTCTAAAATGAGATCTTACAATTACTGGTGGCAATCTCCCACAAAAGTGAAAATATACTGTGAATAAAGAAATTTACTTACCCTTTGTCCAGTTTATATCCTTTTTAAAGCCAACTGTTTGCTTTCAGGTATTGTCATAGAGAATGGAAAAAGTCCTTCTTATAATAGAAACCTACCCACTTCATATCTTTTGCCCAGAAAAAGACAGACAATAAATAAATTGAGGTAGAAAATTTCAATAACCTAATGCTGAATATTAATCCCAAGTGGAAGCATGCCAACATTAAAATATAACATGCCATTTTAAAACTACTAATGCTGGAATGAACAGTAGCCTCTCTTAATACACTAGAACATTTTCCAGCAGATAGAAGCAGCAGGGAACAGGACTGCATGCCCCTGGATGCCAGCACCCGCCTGCCAGGGACCTTGCCAGACCCAAGCTTCACATGGCATGTGTCAAGGGCGTCCCAAGACAGGGACTCTACCACTCCACATGAAGATTAGTCAGAGGAAATTGTCATCTAATAGTCACCAATATTCAGTGTCCCAGTAAAATTACAGACCCCTTTTTCCGGCAAATATAACTTCTAGACACCCCCCTCCTCTATTTCCCCATTCAGAATCTATTCATCCACTGTCCATCATTGTAAACACATTTCAATGTTAAACAAAATAAAACACAAATACAAAGCCAATTTATCGCTTCTCTCAAGAGCAATCTAAAGTCAAAAATGTTCTCACTTTCTTTACTCTTTAATTTTATTCTTTATATACAGTTAAAGAATATCATGTTTAAGTACCATGGGGAGAAAAACCTTGTTTCAAATTAAAGAAACAAAAGGAATGAAAGGAAAATAAATGACTAGAGTCTGAGAACTTGCTGGTGTTCAAGATTAAAAGATATTAGGACCTTGCTTAAAAATAGTGAGGTACTCTGGTTCTGTGATTTCAAGTCAAATAATTTGACATTGGCACTTCGAGTATTTAATATTCCCAGCATGCCAAAAAGTGATATGCAATGTCCCTTGATAGCTCTTAAGGGTACAGAATATATATATACTAGAGGCCCAGTGCATGAAATTTGTGCATGAGGGGAGGGGGCATCCCTCAACCCTGCCTGCACCCTCTCCAATCCGGGACCCCTCAGGGGATGTCTGACTGCCGATCCCTGTGGGATTGGGCCTAAACTGGCAGTCAGACAACCCTCTCACAATCCACGACTGCTAGCTTCTAATTGCTCACCTGCCTGCCTGCCTGATCACCCCTAACCACTCTAACTGCCTGCCTGATCACCCCTAACCACTCTGGCTGCTGGCCTGATCCCCCTAACTGCTCTCCCCTGCAGGCCTGATCACTCTAACTGCTGTCCCCTGCTGGTCTGGTCCCCCTAACTGATCTTTCTTGCTGGCCTCATCTCCCCTAACCACCTCTGCCTCAGCCCCGCCACCATGGCCTTTTCCGGAAGGATGTCTGGTCTAATTAGCATATTACCCTTTTATTAGTATAGCTTAGAGGTCTAGTGCACACCAGTGGGCCCCTCAGCCTGGCCTGCGGAATCAGGCCAAAACTAGCTTTCCGACATCCCCCCCAGAGGTCCCAGACTGTGGGAGGGTGCGGGCCAGGCCAAGGTACCCCACTGGTGCATGATCGGAGCCAGGGAGGGACGCGGTAGGTTGGCCAGCTGGGGAGGGACTGTGGGAGGGCTCCAAGGCATGTCCAGCCCATCTCACTCAGTCCTGATCTGCCAGACTCTAACAGCAAGCTAACCTACCAGTTGGAGCATCTGCCCCCTGGTGATCAGTGCATGTCATAGCAAGTGGTTGAGCAGCCTTAGCATATCATTAGCATGTTATGCTTTGATTGGTTGAACAGACGACCAGAAGGCTTTTATTGTATAGGATATATTCATTCACATGTAAGCTACCTGTATGTTTAAGGCCACAATAAATTAAACTCAGTGCTTTGATGCATGAACCAGATTCATCTGAGGTTTCTAGGAATTGAAGTTAAATCAAAATTTCATAAAAAGTAGAAGAATTCTACTTCAATCCCTTCTCTTACTAACCTTTATTTTTACAAAGTCCAGTGAAAATATTTATCATGTTTTATAAAGTTCAAATAATCCTGAGTTGAGATCAGATAAGCAGCTTTATTTACCTCACTCAGTTTCATTCTAAGATTCTGATTCTTTTCAGGGGGTATTCATGTTGGTCAGTAACTGTTTTTTCATTGAGTTTTATTCGAAATACAGTTTACAATGCTCAACAATAAGGTAACCATGCATCCCAGGTCACACGGTTTTCCTGGCATCCATTGGGGTTAGCATTTTAGCACTCTCAAAAGTGTACTGGTTTGGAAGATAAACAAACGTGGTTACTCTAGAATGTCCACCCAGTGAAACACCGTGAAAACAAAGGGAGAGGAGGTCGATCAGACACAAAAGCTCAAAGAATTACTAGAGCAAGACTTGACGAAGGCCCAGAGCCTGTCCACTGAAGGAGGTATTTATATGAGCACAAGAAGAGAGAAAGAGGAGGCAGGAAGGCACCAGCTCTGCAGCAGAGGGCTCTTAGGGCTGAGCTTGGCTCTACACACTGTAGCAACAGGCAAAAGGAATGTGTGGTTCATTTCAAACTAAGCAGTGCTGTGAATTGAGCCCATGCCAAACCAAGATGATATCACCTTCGGTGTTTCCACCTAGAAGATTCACAAAGAAGATTTCAAGACCCCCCTGAGATCTTAGGCCTGGAACAGCTCTGGTCTCTGGGGTCTGGTCACACCATGTTCCTGGTCTCTGTTTCCCATATTGTGTAAGCCACAGAGAGGTTCCAGGCACACAGACTATTCAGGTAATTGAGTGAAAATTATAATGTTCTGGTCAGAGTGATATGGAGAGTATTAGATGAGAATTGTTACCTATGGAGACCTAAAATATCTCTATCAAGCCTTTTTCAAGGGAAGACTCAGAATTATTTTTCTAAATAATATGTAAATAAAATTAATGGGTGAGTTTTTCAAATCACAATTACCCTTATGTACACACACACTATTCTAAAGCAGGCTAGAAAAGAAAGTTCATGGTCTTACTTGAAGGAAATAACAATGAATTTTAAAATAATTAAGGGGAAAACTTTCTAAGGAACAAATGAAACATGAGAAAATCTAATTCTCCTTCTGAAATACATTCCCCCTCCTGTGAAAATGACTAGTTGGCAGGGAGTACCTCATCTGATTAGAAAGGAAAAATCAACTTCCTAAATACAAGTCTCTATGCTTATTTTGGCTCGTAAGTGCATTTGCTACATCTGATAAAGGGTTAATAGCCAAAAGACATAAGGCACTCATACAACTTAACAAAGGAAGACAAAGAATCTAATTAAAAAATGGGCAAAGGTCCTAAATAGACACTTCTCCAAAGTGGACATACAGATGGCCAAGAAACATGAAAAAATGCTCAAAGTCACTGATCATCAGAGAGATGCACATTAAAATGACTATGTATCACCTCACACCTGTCGGAATGGCTACTGTCAACAAATCAACAAATGACAAGTGCTGGTAAGGAAGTAGAGAAAAGGGAACCCTAGTACACTGCTGGTGGGAATGCAGGCTGGTGCAGCCATTATGGAAAACAATATGGAGTTTCCTCAAAAAATTAAATATGAAGCTGCCGTTTGTTCCAGTAATCCCACTTCTAGGAATATATCCTAAGAAACTCAAAACACCAATCAGAAAGAATGTATGCATACCTATGTTCATAGCAGTACAATTTACAAGAGCTAAGATCTGGAAACAACCCAAGTGCCCATCAGTAGATGAGTGGATAAAAAAGCTGTGGTACATTTACACCATAGAATACTATGCAGCAGTAAAAAGAAAGATCTCTTACCTTTTGAGACAACATGGAGGGACCTACAGAGTATTACACCAAGAGAAATAAACCAGTCAGAGAAAGACAAGTATCACAGGATCTCGCTCATATGTGGAATCTAATGAACAAAATAAACTGATGAACAAAATAGATCCAAAATAGATAGAAGCATGGAACCAACTGTCCAATCTCAGAGGGAAGGCAGGGTGAATGGGTGTGTGGGAAGAGATCAACCAAAGAACTTGTATGCATTTATACATAACCCATGGACACAGAGAATAGGTAGTGAAGACCAGGGGCAGAGGGTGGAGGCAGACTAGAAGGTGTCAATGGGGGAAAAAAGATACATATGTAATACTTTCAACAATAAAGATTATTTTTAAGTGCATTCGCGCCTCTCTGGATATGGGAATCTATGATGACTCACCATAAGTGGAGGCTATCTGTGGGCAAAAACATGAGGTAGGTTTTAGATTAGAGGAATAACACCTCCAAGATCAGCCCCACCAACATGCCCCTTCCTTGCTTCACTGGGGGAGTCATGTGCCATGTAAATTTTCAAGTGGAGTTAAAAAGTAAGCTGGCCTGCCTTCTGCTCAACAAATGAACTGCACAATTATCCAGAAAGAATGAAGTACAGCAAAGCGAGCCACATACCTTCTGTGGACTTGCAACTGTATTTCTTAAGTTTGAGAAAATAAGAAAAGCTAGTGCTCTCCAAAGTCCTCATCAGTTCTAAAGTGTCATAAGGATTGAGATTTTCTTAACATTCTAACTCCACAGAATTGGTAGCTACTCATATATGTAAATACAAGTACAGGTACAGCTGCCATGCTCTGTTTCAGTTTAAAAAAGAAAAATATTAAAATATGTAAAAGTAGGCCAGCCAGCATGGTTCAGTGATTGAGTGTCGACCTATGAACCAGGCAGTCATGATTCGATTCCTAGTCGGGCTCAATCCCCATTGCGGGCGTGCAGGAGGCAGCCAATCAATGACTCTCTCATCATTGATGTTTCTATCTCTGTCTCCCTCTCTCTTCCTCTCTGAAATCAATAAAAAAAAAATTTTTATAAAAAGAACATTATAATTTTCACTCAATTATCTGAGTCATCATTCAGGTAATTGATAAATTGTAGAAAACAAATGTACATTAAAACTACGGCTCCCCTCCATCTCCTGGCCCTCCGTGTTTGCCTGGGGCCACGGGTAGAGCAGGAGCAAAATTATAAGGTTCTTCTTTGGAACAGCATTGGGAAACGGTTTCCAAAAAAGGTAAATCCCACTTCTTTCCTGGGGAAAAAATATTTTAGGACTCCTTGGCAAAAAAGCATAAATGGAGCCATCTCATTAATTCTTACCTTTTTAGCAGGATTTTCGTGTTGTATGATTAAGAAAACTAAAACTCTGTTTGAGCCCATGTCCCTCCCTGTTACTCACTATTGTTAAATATGATGGTGGTTTTCTTAAAGTTGTTTGGTCTTCAGAAAATGCAATTACAGGTGGGAGAGTTAGGGACTTTTTAGAAGTCAATCACATACCATCTTGTGATTGCTTATTTCTCCCCACTGGTGGTCCAGTTGGTACGGAAACAAAAGGGACCATCAAACATAGCTAGTGTAGTGTTCTGAAAGTCTAGTGATGTTTTCATTCAACTAGTCCTCCTTCTATCCCCCACTTCCCTCTTTCCTAGTAAAAATTTTCCAACAGCATTCATTACCTTTGGGGAATTTAACTCACCAGCAAACGCCACTTTCCTTAAACACGTTAAGCGCCCTGTCAGTCACCGGTGACTGACACTATCCTTCCTATCGGGAAGACAAAGCAGGCTGGGTGCTTAATGCGTTTAACTTACCTTAAGAATCAAATAGAACTGCTTAGGCCTGATGAAATCTAACCCAAAACAGAGTCACTTAAAATTCTCTGCTAAACCTCTTCTGTTTTGGGGGGACGTCTGAACAAAGTAGCTTCTAAAAACCGAGGACAGTCTACTCCCATCACTTTGCAAATTAATGGGATGTTGAAAGTGTGCAACATTTGAGACCTGCACTACGTTATGTGTCTAGAGAGCAACTGTGCACCTAATTACGCCCAGGTGACCACTTCCCCAGTCTCTTGAGCTGAATAATGCTCATTTCCAATCTCGTCTCGCCGCCTGTGATAGGCAGTAATTAAAGATGCGATGTATTTGTCACTCATACCGAATCCCACATGTGGTTTCTCTGAGTCTCTGGACCCCAAAGGAGAAGGTATAAACAAAAGTGTAAAATCTGACCTGCTATGCAAGGACACTTTTTAAATATTCTGATGGGATTCTAGCCTGCATCCTCGAAGCTAAAAATGTGCTTGTGGGAAGAATGAATGGCCTTGGTTTTCTTGATGAGAGAGTGAGTGTTAGTTTCAGGATCAGGGAGCGGTGCTAACACTTTAAGGCCACATTGCTGTGCTGGAACTCAGCCTGAGAACTGCTGCCCCGAACCCGTAAACACAGACAGAGCAGAGCCACCTGAGCCTGAAAGAGCTGGCCCGTGACGCACGGCTGCTCTGTGCCCGCACTTCTTTACGCACTCTCCCTACACGCCTCTCCCTTGTTCAAAGTGAGCCTGACTTTTGCATGTGGATGCTTCCATGCACAGTTCTGCACACTACCTTCCAGGAATCCATTAATGGCCCTTCAGAATCCCTCTATACCAATGCATGATGCATTGTATTTATGGTATCTTTTAAGGAGTACATACATTTAAACACAAGAAATTATTTAAACAAGTTTGAAGCTGTAGGAGCTGCACAGGTGGCAGGAAGGGGAAACCCAGAAGACCTGTGTCCTGTTCACCTTGAGCTAACCTCCCGCACCCCTCCCTTGCTTCTCACAGAGCTGCTGAAAGTAATACAAAATTATGTTGTATGAAAACTGTAATTGAAACATAAAATTTAAGCCCTGGATGGTGTTGTCCAGTGGTTAGAGTATTGCCCCACAGACCTGTGGGTTGAGGGTTCAATTCCCAGTCGAGGGGCAAGTGTCTGGGTTGCAGGTTTGGTCCCTAATCCCAGTCCAGGGCACCTGTAGGAGGCAACTAATCGATGTGTCTCCCTCACATTCATGTTTCGCTCTCACTCTCCCCCCCACCCCCATCTCTAAAAATCAATGGAAAATGTATCTTCAGGTGAGGATTAACAAGGCAACATTTGAGACCTACACTGATTGCAGAAGTGTCATTTAGGACCTTTGCCCATGTTTTCATTGGATCATTTATCTTCCTTTGTTAAGTTGTATGAGTAAGGCATGTCCTGTGCCCTCAACGGTGCTGCAGTCTAGTCAGGGATAGACAGAAATGTGAGTGCGCCTGTTGCCCCACAGATTTATTGTTTGGGGGCATTTTTTAAATTAATCACCTTCGTGGGTTTGTAGGAGTCTCTCAATGGTCTTTTTAACATATATGACCTGATTACATTGAGCACTTTTTCTTATACTTATCAGCCATTTATATTTTCTCCTTATGAATTGAATGTTCAAGCCTTTTGCCAGTTTTTATTAGTTTTGTTGGTCTTCTTATTATTGAGTTATAAATATTTTTAATTTAAATTTTCTCAATTACAGTTTACACTCCATATTATTTTGTATTAGTGTCAAGTGTACACAGTATGTGATTAGACAATCATATGCTTTTCAAAGTGTTCCCCCCAATATTTCCAGTACCCGCCTGGCACCATACAAAGTTATTACAATATTATTGACAACATTCCCTGTGCTGTACTCTACTTCATGACTATTTTGTAACAACCAATTTGTACTTCTTAATCCCTCACCTTTTCCACATAACTCGCCCACTCCTCTGGCAACCATCAGTCTGTTCTCTATATCTGTGAGTCTGTTTCTGTTCTGTTTGTTTATTGATATTGTTCTTTAGATTCCACATATAAGTGAACTCATATGGTATTTTTTATATATTGATTATAGATATAAATCCTTTGTCAAATATATGTATTACCAATATTTGCTCCTAGTAAGCCACTTGCCTGATTTTCTTAATAATGTGGTTGATAAAATCAAAGCTTTTTATTTTGATAAAGTTTAATTTATTATTTTGTTATGGTTCATGCTTTTAGATCCTAAGAAATAATTGCCTACCCTGGAGATGCTCTCTTCTTTTTTCATGGAAATACTAGGGGCCCAATGCACGAATTCCTGCACCTTGAAAGAAACTGTGGGCCACGAGGCTGTTGTAGGCACAGGGGCAGGTCTCAGCCCATCCTCCGCACTCCTGCCCAGTTCCTCCCACCACGGCCCTGGTCCCCTGTCTGCCAGCAGCCCTGCTCCCACCACCGCTGCTCACACCCGTTGATGGTGCCGAGCAATTGGGACCAGCACCGGGCACCAGCAGTGGGTGCGAGCAGCAGCTCTGGCACCACCAGCAGGTGAGAGCTGGGTAACCACTGGCAGCGGATGTGAGTGGTGGCTGCCAGCCCCAATCTCCCCCCAGGAGGTGGGGGAGGTGAAGAAGCCCTGAGGGGCAATTGGGGCCAGCAGCCGCTGCTCACACCCACTGATAACATCAAGCAATCGGGGCGGCACTGGGCACCGGCAGTGGGTGTGAGCAGCTGCTCCAGTGCCAGCAGCGGGTGCAAGTGGGACCAGCACCGGCAGCAGGTGTGAGCGCCAGGTGGGACTTCAGCTTGCAGGAGCAAAGAATTTTCAGTAACCACCAGAGGCTCGCCCCATTACAGCAACCAGCACCCCGCCTTGGTTGAGCACCCCCACTCACCTGCTCCACCATCCTGCCATGGCCAATGCATGCCATATTCCGCACACATCTCCTGGTGGTCAGCACATGTCATAGCGAGCGGTTGTTCGGTTGTTCCAGTTGTTCCGCTGTTCAGTCTATTTGCAAAGTAGCCTTTTATTATATAGGATAGTTTTTAGATCTGTGATCCAACTCAGATTATTTCTGTGCTTGGCCCTGTATTAGTTCCCTAGGTCTGCCCGAACAAATTATGACAAGCTGAGTGGCTTAAAGAAGTATAAACTTACTCCCTCACAGTTCTGAAAGCCCAAAGTCTGAAATCAAGGCCTGAGGAGGGCCACACTCCCTCCAATGGCTCTAGGGGGAATCCTTCCTTCTCTCCCAGCGTCTGGTCCTGGTGTCCTTTGGCTCGTGGCTGCCTCACTCCAGTCTCTGCTCTGTCTTCCTGTGGCTTTCTTCCCTGAGTCTCTCTCTGAAAAGTCTTCCTCTCATTTCTCTCACAAGGACACCAGTCATTAGACTTAGGGTCCACCCTACATCCAGAATGATCTAATTTCAAGATTCTTAATTATATGCACAATAACCCTATTTCCAGATAAGGTCACATTCTGAGGTTCCTGGTAGGTGTGAGTTTTTGAAGATCACTAAAACAGATATGAGGTAGAAGTTCAAGTTTACTTTTCTCCACATGGATACTCAGTTCTAGTGTAATGTGTGACAATGACTTTCTTTCCCCAGTAGAATTACTTTAGAAGCCATATGTTGTTTGATGATGATGATGTTCAAATAGTCCATATTCTTACTGAATTTTTGCTCTTCTGGTTGTAACAATCACTGAGAGAAAAGTGTTGAGGTCACAAGAGTGTTGAAATCTACTGAACTACATTTGTGGATTTGTCTATTTTTCCCTTTAATTGTGTTATTTTGCTTCATGTATTTTGAAGCTGTGTCATTAGTTGCATACACATCCAGAATTATTGTGTGTTCCTTATTAAAGGAACCTGTCACAATTATGAACTGTCTGTATCTCTGATCTTATACTTTGCTTTGATGTCTGCCCTGTCTAAAGTTAGCACAGACACTATAGCTTCTCCCAAGCTATCAGGAAGCTCAGAAATGAACCAATAATTAAACATAACACAATCTGCTTATTTATTTTTCTTTTACCCATGACCTTATTTTTTTACTTTAAATATAAAGTGTGTAGACAATGCATCTGAAGAAAACCATGAACCCACAAATGCCCAATTAATAGAATCAATTCCTTGCATTTGATTCCTATTGTCACTATTCGATTTCACATCCCTGTCTTGTCTTAACTGGTCTCGCTGTGAGTATCCAATCTTCCTTAGCTATACCCCGAATAAATTCAACTGAATGGATGTCTCTCTAATGTTTGCACCCAAAAAAGCACTTTGCACACGTTTCTACAAAGTGAAAACTCTGTGAGATCTTCCATGTGCTTCATTCATGTTGCAGCTTCTGCAGGGCCCAGCGCAATGCCCTCTATGTAGGCAGACAGTAAATATTTATCCAATGTGCTGTTGTGACAGGGAAGACTGTAGATTAAAACCCTGGCTTAGTGAGGAAACCACAGTCTCACCAAAATGGCATTTAGTAAGCTTGTTCCATTTCAGCACAGCTCTTCGCCTGTGCACAAGGATAGAAAACAGATAAATCAGTGACCCACTCTCCCATCGTGAAACCCAGCCAACGCTTTGCAGCAGGTGACTGACCACAGAGTAAATTATCGTTTATTTGGCAGCAATATAGTCAAGTGGCTCATGCAAATGTCTCTCCTCACTGAAATTCTGGGCTGGAAACCTAGACCCCAGATATTGGCATTTGGCACAGGAGAAATTTGTTAGAGTTCTGAACTATCGTACTCACCCCTTCTGTATATCCAAGCCATTTTTCACTTCCAGGGGCAGTCTTTAATTCAGGCTTGGGAGTGGCTAAGATACTGGCAGCTCTTTGTTCTCTGAGCTTATAAAACAGGAAGGAATCATGGTAGAGTACTTTTGAAGAAGGGAGTCTGATTGTTGATAGTGAGGATAAGAGCAAGAAATAGCAGATATGTTTTAGCCTCATCACTAAAAGATATTCCACAACACTCATGCCTTTGCCAGAGTTGAGGTGCCACAGAGCTGCTGATCCTTGTCCATAATTCTGTCAGTCAGCTTCTTAGAAAAACAGAACCAATAGGAGATCATAGGTAGCTAGGCAGATAGAGAGATAGATAAACAGAGTTTAAGGAATTTGCTCACGTGATTGTAGGCAGCTGGAAAATCTGAAATCCACAGGGCAGACCAGCAGGCTGGAATTGCAGAGTGAAGTTTCTTCTTCCGGGGAAACCTCAGTTTTTGTTCTTAATGCCTTCAACTGATTGGATGAGGCCCACCTGTCCAATAGAGGCCAATCTCCTTTGCTTAAAGCCAACCGATTTTAGATCTGAAGCAAATCTACAAAAATACCTTCACAGCAACATCTAGGTTAGGGTTTGATTAAATAACTGGAGGCTATAATGTAGCCAAGCTGACACACAAAATCAACCACCACAGTAATCTTACAACGTACAGAAGTAGCAAAGAGAGGCAGCATCTAACAGAGCAAATCTTAAAATCGTTCCATTAAGAAATGCCAAAAGACAATATCCAGTTTTACGTAGTCAGCAACACTTAATAAAAGTGTGAGGCTTGTAAGATAAGAGAATTCAATGGGAAAAATCCATTTGGGAAGATTCTTCATGGCCATGGGGTGGTCTGAGCTTCAACTTGAAGAAACTCTAGGATTTGGAGTAAAGTCATAAGACCCCTCCTTTAGGTAAGCTAGAGTGTGAAATCAGCATGGTGACTTAGGTCAGGAATAGAGTCTTAGATTTTGAGTTTATGGAAATAGAAATGATTTTGTAAAGGATTCTGCCTATTCAACATAATCATCCTGAAAGAAGAAATGGATCGAGTTTTCTGATTATGATTTTTTAAAACATCTATACGTGCCTTACAAGTTCAATAACACTTCCAAATCTGTGGTTGCCTTTGTTCCTCAACAAAACCTTGTGATAGCACAGGACCTATGTCATGATGGCCATTATGAACATGAAGATGTTCCCAGCATCATACAGATGGCAATTAGCACAGCGGGGACTAACCCAGCCTCTGAGTCTGCAGACAGCATTCTCTCTCCTGTGCCTGCACAATGCACTGTGCGACACCAAAGTGGTATTGGGTGAAAAATTGTCTACACAAGTGTTTATCAAAACAAGTTTTTAAAGGGATTGGTTTTCAGTATCCTGGCAAAAAATACAAAAAGCCATTAACATGAAAGAAAGAAAAAAAAAAGACTTAACCTTGCCAGTTATTAAAGAAATGCAAATTGAAACAAGATCTCATTTCTCACTTTTCAAATTGATGAAATGTTGTTCTTTGTCTGGTATTTGTAGGCTCAGTTGCTGCCTCAAAAGTCAACTTCCGTGGACTGTTCTATCACGTTTTTCATAACAACATTTCCTCTAAAGCTTCTTAAACGTGTCTTGATGGGGTGTCAAACAAGCTTATTCTTGCATCTAAGTGTATCTTAAATAGCCAGGGAGAGAGGGAATGGTTTCAGTCACCCAGAGGGACAGGAACCACATAACAAGGATGCAGCTGACCCCTCTGGAGCCAGCTGGGAAACATCATCAAAAACAAAACAAAACAAACCAAAACAAAAAACAAAAAAATGGCAGTAACTGCTATTGGTGCATTCTGAGGACAGGGAGACTAGGGCCCCATGATGGCAAGGATGGGATTCTTCCCCTCACCCTAATTGTTTTTAAGGTTGCTACAGTATGGCTATTCACCTAGAAAGAATACATGAACATGTTAAATTACATGTGAGCTGCAAACATAAAAGCCAGCCTGAAATTTAGGAACCTCGCTGGGTCTCTGAGTTGCATTCCTCCTCTGACCCCTAATTATGCCACCCAACCTCTCTGGTCTGTGATAATATTAATTTGAGGATCCCAGCAAGGTAATTACATTCTTAGCAAATGAAAAGCCCACATGAACAGCACTCCACTGCACACAACAGGACTATTGTACTCCTTAAAATTGTTCTTAGAGGATAAAAAAGAAGAAAAAATTGTTGTTGAGAAGGTTGAGATTTTTGTGTTTAGCAAATAGCAAAAGATGGCCAATATAGCAGGAGGAAAGGATGGGGCAGCAGAATAAAATCAATGTTGAAAACATGTTATCTCCCAGAAGTCAGGAAGGAAATGATTAGGATATATGAGTACACAAACAACATAGCCCACTCCCCCACCAAAAAAAGAGGGGGGGGGAGTTAAATTAATGTATGATTTTTAAAAAATACCATAAATAAATTTAAAAAGAACATTTTGCAAAAAGTATTTGGGATATAGAAAGCAATTCGAGGCCTAATTTCCTTCCTGTACAAATGTTTCTCACAAATAGAGAAAGACAAAACTTAAACCACCTCATATAAAAATAGATAGTTAAAAATATAGACAGATAAAATAAGCAAAGATATTCAACAACGTAATTATTAAGGAAGTTTCAATCACAATAAGTTTTTTATCTACCAGATTTTTAAACTAAAGACCTTGATAAGCTTACTTTTCAGTAAGGCTTGGAATAAACAAGCAAGGCTTGGAACAATTAATTAGGTTTGGCTTTCCTGGAGGGTAATTTAACCGTAGCAATCAACAATTGAAAATGTGCATCTCCTGTGTCCCAGCAATTCCACTCCCAAAAATGTATCCACTGCTGGAACAAGTATGCAGATCTGTGTTCCACAATCTTTACTTCAGCCTTCTTTGACGATGGGAAACAATTGGAAACAAGCTAAGTGCTCGTGAATAGATGTCTCTTAGATTTATTATAGACATTATTGACCATCCTCCCAAAGAATACCATGCAGTCTTTTAAAAGAATGAGACATGGAGAAAAGCCTAACTGATACTAAATGGGGTGGGGGTGGGAGGAAGAAGAAGCAAATTGCAAAAGAGAATGTGTAGGGCAAAACAATATTTTAGTAAAAATTTCTGGAAGGTTGAATACACAGTAAATGTTCATAGAGGTTGCAGAAAAGATAAATTTTACTTTTTTACTTTGTGCCATTCAGTAACATTTGAAATTTTGCCCATTTGAAGCATGCATATATTACTTTTATATTAAGAGACTAACTTAAAAATTAGAGAAATTAAATTAAAACAGTAAAATAATCCTTGTGTAGTGATATATTTTAACAGATCTGAATTTAACAAAAATACCTTGGCTTGGAAAAGATATAGGATGAAAGAGGCCCTTTAGCATGATAATTTTAGCAGAATCCCTTGTTAAATGGGATACCTTGATTAGGATATAAAGCTAATCTGTAATCTTAATTAAGATGTAAAGCTAAAGCCTGACTTTCCTCTAACATGCTGCATTATATCAGGTTAGTTAAGCTTTATTTCACAGCTCACAGTAGAGCACTCATTCCTCTACTGAAGGGAGCTATATCATAGTTATGTATTGATAATAAATTACCAAGAATTTATTTTACCATCTTCCCTTAAATTTGATATCACTGTTCCCTCTTTTTAAAAACAAACAAACAAACATGTTTTTATTTATTTTTAGAGAGAGAGGAAGAGAGAGGAAGGGAGAGGGAGAGATAGAAACATACTGGGCACCGGGCCCCCAATCCTGGCATGTTCTCTGACAGGGAATCAAACCAGCAGCCGCTTGATGCATGGGGTCAGCGCTCAACCACTGAACCACACCAGTAGGGCACACTTTTAAAAAACCATGTGCTCTTCATATTATTTTCAGTTTGCCAAGTGCAAGCCTTTCATCCAAAGTGAGGTTAGAAAATAAAGTTCACTTCTCTTTTGTGCAAAGCATATACAGATGCTCTGAGCAGCTGTCTTGTAGATTTCTGTGATGAGAAATTACTTCATTGCTCCTGGACATAAATGCCTGTTCCTAAGCTAGCCAGTCCATGACATTGTACTTAATAAATAAGAAGTGTTCAAGTGTTAACTGTGGTTCTTTAAGGAATATATTTAAACACACGCACACACACGCACACACACGCACACACACGCACACACACGCACACACACACACACACAAACAAAAAAAATCTCTTTCAGATAGTTATCTTCTCTTGCATTTCCTGCTTGCAGCCAGAGTTCAATCTTCAGTCCACCTCACAACTGCCAAATCTGGATTCATTAATTTATTTTCTCAATCACTTTTTAATTTCTTCTACTCCAATCTCCCAAAAAAGACTCTGAAATGGAGTAGATGGAAAAGAGGGAAAATATCCCCACCTATGACCCAAATCACCTTTTATATGAAAAAAATCAATTACAAAGTGTTTTAGGTAATTAAAAACAGAAAATATTATTTTGGAAGTATCCATCAACTATGACTGCTTTGCAAAGTTTTACTAAAGATTACAGAGCCTGGAGAATATTCCGTGTCAAGCTTATTCAAATGCCCATCATTCTGTCTTGAGGAAGAAACAAATTCTCTGGAGATGGGATTCTGAAGGGTCCACTGGCCTACCCCATTCCTGCCTCCAACCATAAGCAGTATCATAAGGGTAACATTTATTTTTAAAGTTGCAGATTATCTCATAAAATAGTTTTAATTATAGGCTTAAAAATGATTTTTTGGACTGAATTTTTTTCTCCAGTGATTTGGAAAAAAATAAAGAAGTTTTCATCTTTGGCTGAGTTATCCTAGAAAAACTCATAGTGTAAAATAAGGTGTAAACGCTTTAATGTTTGAGACTGTATTTGCCTAGACCGTGGTCGTCAAACTGCGGCTCGCCAGCCACATGCGGCTTTTTGGCCCCTTGAGTGTGGCTCTTCCACAAAATACCACGTGTGGGCACACGTACAGTGCGATTGAAACTTCGTGGTCCATGCGCAGAAGTCGGTTTTGGGCCTGGGCGAGTCTATTTTGAAGAAGTACTGTTGATATTTGACTCTGTTGACTAATGAGTTTGCCGACCACTGGTAGGAAGATATAGATGAGAAAGAGAAGACCTGACCATGTGCCTCACATCCGAGCAAACAGGTGTGATTAAGCCGAAACATGTGGAGACTCCAAGAGAACCTGTGAGTGTTATCATGGCTCCCTATTGGTCTGAAGCCCAAGGAAGATGAGGTAGGACACATCCTTTCATAATTCCCCACAGCATACAAAAGAGTGATTTCGTTTTTATGATACGGAGAGACGCTTCAGTCTACCTTAAATTGGCAAATTTTTCACATTGTTAAAAAAAATACTAATGAAGGCCAAGAGCACTTTTGTTATAACCCAGTGACACTGACTGCATTTATTTATGTCAACACTTGTTCTATTGGGACATTAACTGCACATTAACTTCTTATTCTCCTTTAGTCTTTCTAGGTTTTAACTGAGGACCGTGGTGATTGCTTTCTTGATAACTAAAATTCTTTGAAAACAATGATGAAAGGATTGTCTATTTCTCTCCGCCTGGCAACCTCACAGGGCTCTGCCTCTCCAGCAGCAGGCTTGACTGTTTCTCATTCCCTAGTCCTCCCATTTTCTTCAGCACCATCTTTTCCCTCCCACAGTTCAGAATCCCTAAGTCTACAGAAGATCCAGTATCCTGGTTTTACAAGAACCAGCCCTATATAGCCCACAGGGATGGTTCAGGACCATGAACAGTTATCTACCTGACTGTGGCAGCCCGCCCCCCACCCCACCCCTACACAACTTCCTGCTCCTAAACTTGTGCCCAGGAAAACCATGTTTCTGAAGTGTGGCCCCACAGAACCCAAACCCCGAGATGCTCCCCAACAAAAGTTCTTGGACATCAAATAAGTTTGGAAAACAATGCATATTACACCTACCACACTTATATGAGAAGTAAATAATTTGAATTTTGGAGAGGTTTCTCTCTCTCCCTCTCATATATATATATATATACATATACATATATATAAAAGACAGTTTATAGAGTTTATTCTTATATTATTATTAATTATTGTATTATTTTGTAAACCTATTTTTGCTCACATATATATATCACATATATCACATATATATCACACCTATACTAATAATAGACAAATATGTAAATTGACTGTACCTCCATGGTGTCCACAGTCAATCAGGAGAGAGTATGCAAATTAACCCAACAAAGATGGCAGGCCTATGGGCAGCAATGCACAAGCGCAGGTGCAGAGCAGCCGGGGGCTGGGCAGGACACCTGCCATGTTGCCATGACGATGTGGCGGGCATTCCCGCCCCAGCCACTCCAGGCCTATGTGCACAGGCGCCAAGCAACCAGGGTTTCAGGGACACCACTGGAGTGTCTGGTACTGTCAGCCCGGCCTGGGGGCGGCTGAAGTTCCCAGTACTTTTGGTTTCTGTAGCCCCTGGACCAGAAGTGGAAACCAAGAGCATGGGGAGCACCAGAAATTCTGGGAATTATAGTTCTGGTGGCAGCCCCTGGACCAAAGCGGAAGCCCAGAGCACAAGGACTACCAGGAATGCTGGGAATCATAGTTCTGGTGGCAGATGCATTGCGGGATCTTCTAGACCAGGGGTGGGCAAACTTTTTGACTCGAGGGCCACAATGGGTTCTTAAACTGGACCGGAGGGCTGGAACAAAAGCATGGATGGAGTGTTTGTGTGAACTTATATAAATTCAAAGTAAACATCATTACATAAAAGGATACGGTCTTTTTTTTTTTTTTTAGTTTTATTCATTTCAAACGGGCCGGATCCGGCCTGTGGGCCGTAGTTTGCCCACAGCTGTCCTAGACACTAGAGCAATGTGAGCCTAGAGCAAGTTACTGTTGTAGGTATGGAATGGAGGGAAAGCAAAGGTGAGAGACATAAGTAAAGTCAGGGTGTCTAGGAAAAATTAAAAGGACGATATCCTGCAACTTCTAGGAAATCTCAATGGAGCAAAGAAAAAATAAAAGACCTCTATTATTCTGTGAGCACCAAACCAAACTGGGTTGGGGTCTCAGACAATTCGCTCATATGATTGCAAAGACAGACAGAAACTCCCAGATTGGAGAGGGTGCAGGTCGGGCTGAGGGACCCACCCCCCATGCACGAATTTCATGCACCGGGCCCCTAGTATATAATATATATATCATACACATATATATCACATATGTGACTAGGACTAAAGTTGCAGAATATACATAGGAATAATGCTCTACAAGATTCCATTAAAGTGAAGAAATCTGCTACTTGCTCCAGTGGGCTGCTAGGACAGTAAAAAGCCAGAAAGCAGAAAACACAGATTGTGGGCATTTTAATGGCTCATATGCCCTCCATATGGGCAAAATGTCACCAGGCATTCTCCCCAAAACACCACCATCACCAGTTTAAACTCCTAACTCTGCAATAGAATCCATGATAGGGGGAAGCTATCCTATCTAATAAAGAGGGAATATGCTAATTGACCCTCACGCCATTGCAAAGATGTTGGTGCCCACAGCCAATAACGAGGGAATATGCTAATTGACTGCCCACCCTCAAAGATGGTGGCACCCAGAGCCAATAAAGAGAGAATATGCTCATTGACTGCCCCACCCTCAAAGATGGTGATGCCCACAGTCACAAGATGGCCAGCAGGGGAGGGCAGTTGGGGGCAACTGGGCTGGCAGGGGAGGGCAGTTGGTGGTGACCGGGCTGGCAGGGGAGGGCAGTTAGGGGCAATCAGGCCGGCAGAGGAGCAGTTAGGCATAGATCAGACTGGCAGGGGAGTGGTTAGGAGGTAATCAGGCTGGCAGGCAGAAGCAGTTATGGGCAATCAGGCAGGCAGGCAGGAGAGTCGTTGGGAGCCAGGAGTCCCGGATTGTGAGAGGGATGTCCAACTGCCGGGATCAGGCCTAAACTAGCAGTTGGACATCCCCTGAGGGGTCCCAGATTGGAGAGGGTGCAAGCTGGGCTGAGGGACACCCCCCCTCCAATGCACAAATTTCATGCACCAGGCCTCTAGTCTATATATATATACAAGTCTAAGTGACTGTTATGTCAGTCCACCAAAAAACGAGTCGACCGGTCACTATGACATGCACTGACCACCAAGGGGCAGACGCTCAATGCAGGAGCTTCCCCTGGTGGTCAGTGCACTCCCAGAGCCAACCTTCTGCAGTCTCTCCCTCTGATCACCAGCCAAGACAAGGGACCCCACCCATTCACGAATTCATGCACCAGGCCTCTAGTTTTAAATGAAAAGGGCAGCCAAGGAATGGGGTATTACCTTAACAAACAAGCTCTAACACCCTGGGGAAGCTAAGGTGCAGGTGGCAGTTACATATTAGAGTGAATGAGCTCAGCAGATAACCCTCCTTAGAGCTACTGATCAAGCTTAGTGCGTGGGGACGTCTTCACCGGAGAAGTCGGGAAAGCGAACAGCTGTAGGCGTTCCTGTGTCGATGGATAATAGAGCCCCACAGAGACAGACATACAGGGTGTGGCCCCAGTGTTTTGCTGGGGAAGAGGCAATAACAGCACTGCAATATAGAGAGATGCCACGGAGCTGAAAACACGAGGTAATGTTTTTAAGTACGTATTCTACAGTTGGCCCTGGTTAGAAAGCTTCCCATTCATTAATTTATTCATTACACACACTAATCCCACGTGGAAGGGAAGTCACCTCCATTTTACAGATAAAGAAACCGAGGCAGGTAGAGGTTGAGTGCCCTGCCTTCCACTACACAGCGAGTAAGTGGTGAAGTTGGCATTAGAAGCCAGGCAGTCCAGCTCCAGGCCCCTGCCCCATACCCAGGCTCCATGCAGGCTACATCTTGTGGATTGTCTCTTCCCAGTGGAGAGTCAGAGAGATCAGTGCCAAGGAGCCAGCATCTTGGAAAAGGTGGTAGTACTGCTCAAGTAGAGTCACTTATTTTCTCCCTTCCTTTCTGCAAAGGCTTCAAAAATGAGTTCTCACTGTCATGCAGCCAAGTGTAGATGGAAGGGTGTCCCTGAGATGGTAGGAAGTTGGGTGTTCCCAAATCTGAAGCCCTGAGTGTCATGCCTGAGAGACCCCAGAGTTGGGAGCATGCATGGACTGCCCTGGAGTTGGACTTCCCAGATTGCACAGACCTTGTGCTGAGGGGTCTATGTGAGGGCACCTGAGGAAGCCCAAGGCTCCCTCAAAGCAGTGGCTCCAAAGGGAGCAGCACTGACTCTGAGAGGCTGCAGCAGGGTGCTCAACCTTGAGCAGGCCTCGGGACCCCAGGCACCTTGTTAACACACAAGTCATTGGGCCTCCAGAGTCTCTTATTCAGGAGGTTGGGTGAGGCCTGAGAATTTGCATTTCTGACAAGTTCCCAGATACTGATGCTGCTAGTCTGGAGACCTTAATTGGAGTACCACTGGTGGGTACTCCCAGTGACTCAGTAGCCATGTGCCATGCTCACTCACCTCCAGGCCTGGAATCTGCCCCACTTGACTCCATCCCTTTCCTTCCAGTTAATTTGCTCTCATGACCCCTTTCTGGGCTCAGGGCAGAGGCGCTTTTCTGGAAAGCCTTTCCTGACAACACAATTCTGGGGTAAGGACCCCTCTTCTCCTCAGACTGGTCACATTGGTGGGTACACCTCCTTACTTGGTGGCTAGACCACACCCAACCCACAGACCACAGTGTCCCCTGATTTGGGCAGTGTCTGCCACATGAAACAGATTTGATAAAAACCGCATGTTGGCAAACTTGGCTCCTATGTCACCATGGAGGGTTGACAAAGGCTCAAGGGTCTGGCTTTCCTGTGGGAGCAAAGCAATGGCAGATGGGATCTGGGCAGAGAAAAAAAGTGGACCCTGCCTATTTCAATACGTGAGCTAGGTATCTACAGAAAAATAGGAACGATAAACTCCTCACCTATTTCTCTCTCCTCCTGCACAGATCACCTCTATTCCCAGACCCTAGCGCTTAGGTTGGGACCCTTCAAACACACCGTTAAAAACAGCCTAGGAACCAAGTCGTGTTTTATTACCATGTTTGTCTGGGGAAAGCTGTTCCAAACTCTCAGCAACAGACTCGCACGCGAACGATGGGCCATAACCCATTTGCAAGGTGGAGCCGAATGGAAAACAGAGTGCTTGTCCGACCCCGGCGGGGAAAACAACCCATCCCGCTCTTGGCTGACAGTGATGGGAATTGTTGTGTTTTAAATAAGACAGGAACGAGAACGGCTACATTTGAGACTTCAGAGCAAAAGATGTTTCTTTACAAGAACAAAAAACAACCACATGTGCAATAACAAGCCGTCCTTACTGGTCACTCAACAGGAAAAAAAGAAGGACTGAGAAAGTCAGCCCAGGGTTCCCAAGGAAAACTAATTATAAAGATTTTAAGCAGATGAGCTCTAGATCAAAGCCCAGAGTCCTCTGATAAGGCCGTGTACTCATTAATAGGACACAGTGTCATCAACTTATTTTTATCTCAGGAACCGGAATACTCTCATCATCACATGATTATAGTCACACAGGTGGCCTGAAATTAGGGCAGGTTTTGTTTTTCTCTTCTTGGGAACAAAATGGTAAGTTTTTTGTTTTGTTTTGTTTTTAAATATTTTTATTGATTTTAGAGAGGAAAGGAGAGTGAAAGACAGATGGAAACATCAGTGATGAGAGAGAATCATTGATCGGCTGCCTCATGCACACCCCCCACTGGGGATTGAGCCTGCACCCTGGGCATGTGCCCTTGACTGGAATCAAACCCTGGACCCTTCAGTCTGCAGGCTTATGCTCTATCCACTGAACCAAACCAGCTAGGGCAAAAATGGTAGGGTTTTTTTTGAGAAAAATAAGAACTCCTCCTATTTAGCAGTGCTTTCTTTCTTTCTTTTTCTTTTTTTTTTTTTTTTTTTTTTTTTTTTTTTTTTTTTACTGTCTATACACAGTTGTGGGTGATTAAACAAGACCCTTCTAAGCAAGAATAGATACAATTCCTCCACACATGGATTCAAAATAAGCTTTAAAGATACAAATATCACCATGCTATGTGTTTAAAAGGCTACTTCATCGTTTCCTATTGTTGTTGTAGCAAATTACCATAAGCCGGTAATTTTTAAACAATACAAACTTACTATGTAAAGGTTCTGGAGATCAGAAGTTCAAGGTAGGTCTCCATGGGCTCAAATCAAGGTGTTGGCAGGACTTCCTTCCTTCCAGAGGCTCTAGGGGAGAATTTGCTTCCTTGGCTTTTCGAGTTGCTAGAAAGCACCAGTTCCTTGGATCGCAGGCTCCTTCCTCCTTGTTCAAGGCAGCTGAGCATCAGCCGGCCAAGTCCCTCTCACCCCGCCATCCTCTGCTTTCCTGTCAGTGGGAAAAGGTCTCATATCTTAACAAATCCTGGGCCCACCCAGATAATCCAGAATGCTCTCCCCATCTCAAGGGCCTTGATATCTTACCTGCAAAGTCCCTTTGCTACATAAGGTAATACATGCACAGGTTCTAAGTATTAGCACGTGGACATTATTCCGCCTACTGCATCACTGTAAAATTTCTACTCGTCTCCCCTTCCCCATTCAAAAATTAGCATGTTTTTTTTCTTTCAGATTAAGGAAATGGTTGTCTGTGATCTACACCTAGGAAGGGAAAAAACACATAGATCTAATTTCACTATTGCTCTATTTTTAACATGGAGGATTGGGAGTGGTGTTTGTCCAAAGAACCATAGCGTTGACAGGAGCTAAAAAGGAATCCAATGGTCCCTTATTACAAAATCCAAACGCCTGCCTTAATTTGTGTTCCTACTACACTATTTCACACTGGCTATCCCTGGCAGCACCCCCCAAGCACATTCACTTTCTTGAAATCTTGACCTCCTAATTTCCACGGCATGAGCCCTTCTTCTATTCCTTTCAGACCTGGCTTCTTTTCCTTCTTCCTCTTCCGGCTCTTTAGCCAATGCCTGACCTAATGGTTTCTGGAAGACCCCACTTAGTCCTATTCAGTAGTTGGCATTTGTTCCCCTAAATGAGTCCATTCACCATGATTTCAACTACCATCGATAAAGGGGTGGCACAACTAGCTTGATCTTTAACCTGTGTTCTCCCTGGGTCTCCACATTGAACTTGCCAAGTGCCCATTAGCCATGTATGTACCCTGATCTCCTTCAGGGATGCAGTAGAAGCACAATGACAGTATCATAAATGATGTTGCTATATAATTTCTGCCATCAAACATCTCATGACTTGGAGTTTGGGGTGGATTTTTTGATTTTCATTTTGTTTTTGCAAAAGTATCTTGGTCCATAAGGTATTTGAAGCTGCTCAATGGACATAACTCTCTGCTTTTTACAAACCATCATGTATTTTTATAGCCACTCAACAATTTGGTCACTAAATCATTTTTTGCTTCAGATACTCCCTGAGCAAGATATTGTGCATATAAAGCTTTGGTTCTCCCTCCTTACATTGTACTTTAACTCCACTGAAATTTCTATTTTAGCATGAACTTAGAACCATCCTCAGTCTGGAAACCCATTTTATTGACACTGATTTGAATTTGCTACAGATAGATTTTTATAATCTGATGTAAATTGGCCACAGTTGTCTCTTCAACACTGAAAAACATCTAAGAATGTCTCATTAATTAAGACATACTTTGACATTTTCTGTATGCATTTCACACAAATTGACAGTTACTCTTTCACCAAACTATTTAGTTATCTTATTGCATTCATTTCAGTATACTCAGTAATCTGAAAAATGTGAATTTCACTCGGTCTTGCAATATTTCCTTCTTTACATCACATTAATTTCGTTGTGAATTGGCATGCTTCTGTAGATATTACTTTAAAATATCTTATAACATACTTTCCAAGATTTCCAAAAATTGTGATTATTTGCTGATGAAATAGATTGCTCCTGTCTGTCTAATGGTAGTTTCCAATAAGTAAAAGTTTTCCAACTATTCATTTCTTCTTACTTGTTCTATTGTATTTTTTATTGCTTTGGGGTTTATCAGCAACTCTTTTTCACAAAATATTACAAAGTTAAAGTGGCTTCAAATGTACTTTATTTTAGAGCATTTTTTGCAATCAGGAATACCTTGTATTTTAAATTACACTTCTCCATTATAAAACATTTAAAAATTAATTCATTTTTATTTAACCATGAAAATAATGCATTCATACACTTTTTTAAAGTACACATTTTTTTCTTTCATTTCTCTGGTACTTTCCATTATAATTTTTTTAACAACATGTTTAACTCTATTGCTGTAGGCAATGTCATTTGGCTCACCCCTTTGATGTTAAATTAGTGTATAATAATTACATTCTACCCTGTAATGTTGGATAAATCATTCACACTTTATCTAAAGGACTACGTTAAACCTAAAATACTATAAATAGCATTTACAATGTAAGGAGCATAAAAATATTGCCACTGCAGAAATAAATGATGTGATCGGACTCTTGGTGCAGGAAATGTCACCATACATCACTGAACCAAAGCTACTTGCCAGAGAATCACCCATTCATCAAACACTGGAAGGGGGGAGAACCATCGTTTAAATTAACTTATGTTCTTTTTCTCTTTTTTGCTTGTTTTATTTTGTATTCTGTTCTTTTGAGCCAACCTCAGCTATCACCACTTCTTACATTCCAGATGGTGTTCTCTCCTGGATTCCTGTTGCACATTGCTCAAGTAGATCCCTGTGTATGTACTTACTTTCCATGTGTTGGCATGTGTAAAATCATGTTCTTATTTTGCCGTGACACTATGTTGGCTATTGGCTCAGCACAGAATCCTGGGTTCAAATCCACTGTCCTCAGAGCTTGGCTAGACAAGCTCCTGCTTCGGGGCCTTTGTGCTGGCTGTGGTCTCTGCCTAGAACGTCCTCCTTCCAGAAGCTGCATGCACTCCCCCTTCCATCATTGGGATCTGTACTCAGAAGTAACTTCTGAGGGAGCTTCTGCCCAGATACCTGTCTACCCTGCCACCTCCCTCCCCAACCCACACATGAGAGCTCCTTCCCCTTCTTCTCCTGTTCTCTCTGAAGCTCTCACACCATCTCACATTGAATACATTTTACTCATTCATCTGTGCATTGTGGGTCTCCCCCCACTAGAATGTGAGATTCATGAAGGCAGGGATATGTGTCTAGAACAGTGCTTTGCCCCCAGAAAATATTAAATAAGTATTTTTAAATGAATAAATAAACTGTGAAGCCACAGTCCTGTTGTCTCCTAACTCCACTACCAAAAAGAAGTCTAGTGTTCATGTTACTTGTGTTTCTTTCTAAATAACCTGGTGTGTGTGTGTTTGTGTGTGTGTGCGTGAGTGCGTGTGTGTGCTTTACTCACTGCATAAGCTCTAAGGGTTACCTCTTCACCTTTGTTCTTCCAAAATTACATGCCATGTTTCCAAGAATAACTTTTATTGATAAATTCTTCTTCGTTTCCATCTGGAAATAGAAATCTCTCTCAGCTCAAGGGCACTTTTCCCTATTATTTCTTTGATCTACTCTTCCCTTCCATGAACTTCATTATTTTAGTCTTATCTTCCTGGCTTCCAAGAAGGTGATAAAACTCAAAGTTTACAAAACTAGTTAAAACAAAGGAGAAGAAATAGGCCAAGGAATTGTTCCCAAGATGGGGAAATAGTCCATGATTATGTAAAGGAGAAGGAAACCTCTCTAACAGATTTGAAGTAAAATTTCTTGGTTTTGCTGATCATAAAAATGTATGTTTATTATAAATCCAATAGTAAAGTACCTTTCTGAAAACCTAAATTTAAGATATCTGAGGCTTCTAGCTTATTAGATTATAAATCTCTGATTACTTAAAAACAAGTACAGAAATTCTAGGATCTTTAAAATACTCTGATTTTTTTAAAAAAAACTGCCTTAAAACATTATAGATTCATAGTCTTTAGTAGAAACCAAATTTTGAGAGAGCCTTGTTCATAGATGATAAATGTACAAAGGAAAAAAAAACACGTACCTTTGGTGCCCTGCTACCTGCTTAAAATACCAAAGAAAGCCCAGCACTGCCTCTGTTCTGTGTCTCATCACGCATGCCAATCATTATGGCTCCCGCCTTTGTCTTCAACCTTGACAACTCAATTTTAAAACGCCAAGTCAGACCCTGAAATTATAGTGGGGAAGAATAAATGGTGCAGAAAAACTCAGGCATGTCACAATCCTCCGTGCAGAGAAGCCTGGAGATCAGCATCTAATCTTTACATAAACTCAGGTAGAATTCACATCCGTCAGATAGGGCAAATGTCGTTCAATAACTTTCAGCCATTTTTCATTCTGTTTCTCCTGGCTTCTTGCATGCTTTTAAAACAACAACAACAACAACAGCAACTATTAGTACTTTTCAAAACTGGTAAGAAATGAGTCTTAAAGGACTGGGTTTCTCTAAACCCTAGAGATTCAAGGCAAACCTTTGGGACGTTCCAGTAGTCTTTAGGGCATTGGGTTCAAGCTTCAAGTCCTAAATGCCCTGATGATGATGGGGTTGTGGAGAAAGCAGATTCCCAAGGGTCCTCCCCGTCCCCTGGACTTTCTTGTTCAGCCCTGACACTCCATAAAACGCCATCCCATCACCTCTTCTGAGAGCCTTATACACCCGCCCAATGAGGAGAAGAAGCGACACAGGCCCCGCCCCACTTATTCCAGCAAGCCCTGCCTTACAGATGGCAAAGCTGATGAGGACACCTTTTGAATGTCAGGAAGAACCAAATCTTGTAAACACACACACACACACACACAGCATTTTTAAAAGTAGAACATAGTAATTTTACATGCTTTGCTCATAGAGAGTAGCCAAACACATGTTGAAACAAGAATCTGAATTGCTGAAACAGAATAGTATTGACTGAAAAGGTCAAGGGTTCAAAGAGACCCAAAGATACAAATTTACAAATGTATGGATATCAAAGCGTGTGTGCCTTTGTGTATATAACAGTTGTTGATGATCCACTTGTGTTTGTTAACCGTTTGGTACAGAAACATTAGAAAAAATGAAGAGATAGTGATTCTGTTTAATTTTTTAAAAAATCATAGCCTCTTTTTCTCTGACAGCTCATAGGCTTTCATGCTAAGATTTCCATTGAAACCATCAGAAAAATTAGAATCCTAATAGGCTCAACCAAATCACCTCTAAAGAGGATCTTAGGATTTTCCACCCAAATTCTTTCATTTCCTTTTCTCCCCATTCAGCATGGTCTGTAGAGCTCCAACTCTGTACCTTTCTCATGACACAGAGAAAGAAACACGTGTCAAAACAACCGCAATACCTACTATTGGGCTTGCGGAGAAATCAGCAAAAGGTGAGCCTAACTTAGTCTATGTTGAAGGAGTTTAATAGTTTCTACTATATTCTTCTAAGTATGGTCAGAAGATAAGAATATTTTTTATTTCCTGTATTAACAGGTACAGATCTAATTTTTAGAAATTTCTCCTTTTCTATTTTTATTTCTGTTAACATGCTAACTTAGGTAGAAAATGATGATTGAAAACATAAAGATGAGCACACAGCAAAAGGGGAATAAAAGATAAAACCTTGTTACCATTTCGTGCGCAGCCTTGTGTGTATGTGTGGTTTGTGGCCCTATATATATATTGTGTTAAGGACTATACATACATTAATGCATTCACTGCTCACAAAAGTCATGAGGATGGGAAGCATCATTTGCCTACACCGGTGAGGAACCTTGGCCTCAGGCAGGTTATAACGGAAGGACCTCAGGACCCAGCATGGTCTGACCAGCTCCATTGCCCTAGGACCGCTGCTCCCTGACTTTGCCACACCCCTTCTATACCTGAGGAAGAGCTAGGACTACTCTCCTAGAATCTCCTTCCCCACTTGGTTCCAGGCCAGTGTCGCCACAGAGAAGTTCTGAGGGAACAGGGGAGAGGCTACGTTCTCTCATCAGCAGACACTGTTGCTGTTTGCTGAGTGTTCCCCAGCGCTGCCTTGTTCAGTGAACCTCTCCTTTATGACTCCTTGCAAAGATGCACCCTGATGATATCTGTAGCTAGGACACCCCACCATGCATATAAACAGAGCCAAGTAAGGAAGTGATTGGGGACAGAGGATGGAGAAAGGAGATTGTCAGACCAGACACCAAGTCAGGACCCCTACAGTGTCTCAAAGGTAGGCACCATAATTCTGCTTCATAGATGGAAAAACTGTGAGTCCTCACAATCAACCCAAGGCCACCAGCAAACGAACGTCAGATTGGGGATTCAACCCTAGCATTCCCAGAAGCCATGCTCCTTGGCTCCCTGCCACTACAAGAATGGGCTGGTGAGCCCTGGCTGGTGTGGTTCAGTTGGTTGGGCATCATCTTGTGCACCAAAAGGTTGCTGGTTTGATTCCTGGTTGAGGCACATGCCTGGGTTGAGGTCTCAATCCCTGGTGGAGGGGGCATGAGGGAAGCAGCTTCTCTCTCTCTCTCTCTCTCTCTCTCTCTCTCTCTCTCTCTCTCAATCAATTTTTTAAAATCTTTTAAAAAAAAAGAAAGGAATGGACTGTTGGGTGTCACTGGTGGTAAAACAGATTGCTGCAGAGTTTTGGAGTGAAATAGTAGAGGGGGGCGTGGAATGCATGAAGAAAGTCTTTCTCCAAAAAGAACTAAAAAGGAAGAATTGGAGCCTGCAAAGCAGGCATTCTTTGGTGAGAGGTATTTCCAGAGAGCATATAAGGCCAGCCCCAGAAGCAGCATGATCTAGATACCAGGTTAGGTGGGCTCTGACATAAAGCACTCCATCCAACACTAGCCAAACAGGTCGGAAGTGTCTGAAACCTGGTATCCTCTGAGTAGGAGGGACTCCAGTATTTGGGACCCATAACCTGATGCAGCATCTGAAGCAGCAGTACTCAAGTACAGTGCTCTGTAGAAGATACAATGGAGCCCAACATGGTATTAAGTTTTCTGTCCCCTAAGTCTGGCCCCTTGAATGGGAATGTCCATGAACCTGTATTTTCTCTCCCTTCATTTCTAGAACTATAATAATTTGAGTCTTTTACCTGTAAAACTAGCTTCTAAGTTATTTTGGACCCTCACCAGATGCCTAACCTTCTAGTTATGTAATGTTTCTGCTAATTCTGCCCGAAAGACCCTAAGACACAATGGGAAAGTTGGATTGAATCAGTCTTCCAAAAGATGGAGCAGATACCAACAGGAACCTGCGCTCTCTAAACGAGAAAAGGCAACCTGACTTTAAAAGTCTCTGTGGCCAGTGTCCCCAGAAGACACAAGATGGGGCTGACATGCTGTTCGTTATGTATTGTGTTGACTGAGTGTACCCTGTGTGTCTGGGTCAACATACGTGTATGCCTGTCTGCTTGGATGTTTCTTTGCCTCTGCTTGTCCCTTTGTGCTTCTGGGTGTTTGTCTGCCTTCCTTTCTCTCCTTTTATATTTCTGTTCCTTTAATCTGATCATATTATATAACTACAATATATCTTTATTAATTTTGCTTGATCTTTGTTCCCTCTCCTTAATTTAAATGTATGATGACTAGAACACTTAATTTGCTTTTTAAAAGGCAAACAAAAGGAAGTAGCTTTTTATTACAGGCACTAATTGATTTTCCCTGCAGTGCGCTCAGTGAGCAAGAAGCTCCCCTGTCCCTGGCTTGTGCCTATGAGGAAGACAACCTGGCCCCATCGTCACTTCTGTCCCTGCATAACCTGAGGAAAGGGTGCCTTTCCCGGGGGAGCCCCTGGTGAACCGCCAAGGCATGGGGTCTGCTAGCCAATGAGGGACCTGATGCCATCATCTAGGACCTGGACTCTAGCTAAAGCATGGGAACACATGTGATCTGAGAATGTAAAGAAAATAGAAGATTCAGGGAAGCTCGGTCTCTGATGCTGTGATCTTATAAGAAGATTTCAAAGTTCATTGTGCAGAAAGCGTCATTGCTCAAGTGGTATAAAAACAAATACAAACCAGTTTAATAAGGTGCCCGGAGACCATTGGCCATGCTGAGAGATTAAAAATCAACAGATTTCCTTGTGTTTATATGTCTTCCAAAAAATCTCATTACAAATGAACTCCTACACAAAAATTCACAAAGCATTCACCTGGTGGAAGCTGCTGAAGTATTGGGTCTTGATTAACAATTTATAATAATGTTTTCAACTAAGAGGCTAACTCCAAAAATCAGTTGTTGGTATACCCCCAAGGAGGGTAAAACGTTATTCCACTCCAGGTTTTAACTTCTGTTTAGCAGAAAATGGCATGATCCTCAAACTGTAGCAGTTGGTAGTGAGGCATATGACACTTCGATGCTGTGAGAGAAGCACAGGGCTACTTTCTGAAACATTGTAGCGAAAAATTATTTTACATTTTAAAAATCTGGATATAATATGCCTTAGAATATATCATTCTCATGGTAAGATAGAGTGTAATATTTCAAATAAAGTCTGTTTACACGGGGCCCCCCCCCCCCTTGCCTCTGCCTTGAGGACTGTTGGGAGCTCTCCTGTCTTCCTCCTTCCCTCTTTCTAACATAAATACCAGACCTCTTGGCCTTTCTTCTCAGTATGTTTCCTTTCAGCGGCTTTATGTACCTATCTCGACCTTATAACAGAATCATTGAAAGGGTTTTGGAAACCCTTTACCTGATGCCTTCACTTGCAGGTAAAGAAATATACCTGCGTGTCTGAGAGATGCCCAGTCAAGGCCACATGGCCAGTTCATGCAGAGAAGTGTCCATAGCAAAATTGGACACGAATCCCCATGCCTCTTCATTGATTGTTCTCTGGTATTGTTTTCAGAAATGTTCAAGCTCCACTAACTCATAAGAAGTTCATGTGCATGCCACCCACATCTGGAGGATATATATCAAAGAAACGAGGGGTATTTCCGGTAATATTTATACTGTACCAGCAACCTTAGACGAGTTCCCAGAAATGAACCTTTCACACGGATAAGTTGGTCATTTCCCCTGAAGAAGCCTGGGGCCACTAACATGACAGCAGATAGGACGCTGCCCAATTCAAGAGCCAGGTTGGAGAGTTCAATGCGTATGATTAATTAGCTGCTTCAGTGATCAGAGACCAAGGCTTGCTTCTTTAGGTCTGCCAGAATGGACACTCTTTGACACCCTATTCCATTTATTCATTTAGTGTTTTACTCAATAAGTACAGCCTGGAGGTAGATGGTTATCTCTGTCTTTGGAGGGCAGTGCATCTCAGTTTTTATCCTTCGGATGGGGTCCCAGTAGAGTAGACTATACACCAACTACCTAGACTTCCACTTTCCTGCTGATGAGTTTTCAGCAGTTTGCTGTTCCCCCCAAGTCACTGTCCCAGAACATGATGTCAAGGTGCATAGCCCTCTTTCATGGCCACCAGGAATAACACCATCAAACTGTAGGCACTAAATCTAGGGTGAACATGTTGATAGTGGACTCTTTATTGGCTAGACACTCCGTGCATTTTTCACGGGGAGCGCCTTTGCTTCCTCACTCACCATGGTCTTGATCATTCCCCCTTGCTTTCTATGGTCGGGAGACCTGCAGATCATGACTTATAAGTGGTTACTTACATTGTGGGATGATGAAGCATTATTAGTGCTTTGCCTTACTAAAATAGCCCAAAAGTGAGACAGTGCAATTCACTGATGTATCACTTTGCTTGCGTCTTCATGGGATCTTTTGTTTCACTTGTAACGCAAACAGTGCCCATTAGAAGAAAAATTTCCTTTCCATTCATAATGCTGGTAATTCATAGATTATAAACACATGCAAGAATACTTTTAAGGACAATGCAATAACTATAAAAAAATGTATGTGTGTAGAGGAAAATGACAAAATACAATCACTAGTTTTATTTTTTTGCTATTTCAAGTTGTCTGTTTTTAAAACACTTTCTAGAAAATCTTAATATTTGGTAGAATGTATTTCTGTTAGGCAACTACCAAGGAGTATGATTGCTGGACTTTATGGTAAAAAGCTAGTTAGCTTTGTAAGAAACTGCCAAACTGTCTTCTCAAGTGACTGTACAATTTGCATTCCCACCAGCAAACAACCAGGAGTCCCTGTTGCTCCACATCCTCACAGTGCTGGGCTGTCCTCACCCCTCTCCACACTACAGTTTCCTCATCAAGGAAAGCTGACTGAAGCAAAACATCTCTAAGGCCCTTCGGTGTGAGCATCCGTGAGCCTATATTCTGTGCGGTTTTTCACGTTAGGCTGTTTCATGTGCGTTACCTGATGCTAGTCAGTGCCCATTGGTGCATGTTTGCTGAGAGTTGTGGATGGCGAGGATGGTTTGGAGACTTCTATGGGCTTAACTGTGTCTCCCCAAGATTCGTACGTTGAAGTTCTAAATTCCAAGCACCTCAGAATGTGACTAGATTAAGAGACAGGGCCTTCAAGAGGCAATGGAGGTAAAATGAGGTCATAGGGGTTGACCTTAATCCAGTATGACCAGTGTCCTTATAAGAGATTAGGACACAGACACACAGGGAAGACCACGCGAGAACACAGGGAGAAGATGGCCACCTGCAAGCCAAGGAGAGAAGCCTCAGAGGGAACCGATCCTGCCCACACCTTGATCTGGGCCATCTGGCTGAAGACAGGATGTTGGATTTAAAGCTGCTGTTAGCTGACCTCTGCTCCCATGCTTAACCAGTCCTTTCTCTTGTAGGACTAGCGAATCCTGCCCTCCTGCCAGCCCCAACTCCTCGGCGCTGGTAGGAGTTACACAATGCTTTGTCCCTCGAGCCCTTAGCAAGGCCAGCCAGGTCTGAAATGGTAAACAAACCTCAGCCTCACACAATAGTGACATTTACCTCCCGCTTGTTCATTCTCAGAATCTTCCACAGCACTCGGAATGTATTAGTCAGAGCCCTTTGAAAGCTGATGCAACGTGGGCCTGGAACTCTCAGGAACAAGGCGTGATTGTGCTGGAACTGGATCGCACTCCCGAGAGCTGGGAGCCATCACCTGCACGGTGGTCTGCAGACTTGTGGAGAGCGGGGCCCCAGTCAGCTAAGGGTCAGGATGGACCGCACACATGCACACAAGGCTGGTGTGTCCATCACTCATTTTCATTGCCCATCATCCCATCCCTGGTTTGTGCTTTGTGATCATTCTCTCTGCTCTGTCCCTGGGTCTGGAGATGAGGGCTTATGTTAAAAGCCAGGCACCCTCAAGCCAGTCGTCACCGTGAATGGAGGATGATCTCCTAGCTTTATGGATTGCTGGATGTTGTGTGGAATGTTGCTGGGTCCTCACAATACACTGGGTAGGAAATGAATGGAGAGAATGAGAGAAGACAACCCAATGCACAGGACTCAAAACACCTTCCTGGGCTTGTCTGCTAGGATGCTTACTTTGTCCAGCCGTGCGGTATTTGACAAGCGATAGCTCAGAAGCTCCACTGCTTCCCTGAAAAGCACCAGCCTCAGAACAGGCAAGAAATGGAGAGTTCTCTGCTTAGAGGGGAGGCTTCCAGAGCTGGGATGCCCAGGGTTTGGAGTCTCCGTGATATTCTATCACTCGGCTCTGTGCCCCACGCCCTGTCCCCATCTCCCATCCTGTCCTCTTGTCCACATAGCCACAATATAGACCCTGCTCATTCCCCAACATCTTATGAAAATTTTCAGACATCAGAAAAATTGAGAGAAGTTTGCAAAGGACATTCATGTACTCATGTCTCACAGCTATCCATCTAGTCATGTATCTATTGATGTGTGACTACATTTTATTTTTATATATTTTGACATAAGTTGTAAGCATAAGCACACTTTACTCCTAAACACTTTAACATATCCATAACTAGAATTCAATGTTGGTTTACGGTTGCCCTTTTCAAACCCTATCATTCAAATGTAATAATGCATGGGGTGATTTTTTTTTTCCTGTAGAAATTTCACAATACTTCTAAGGAGAGCTGAAACTACTCCTCTGAGGAGAAAATACAGTGCTGGGAACTCCAGTCTTCATAGGCAGGAACCTGTTTCTTTCTTCATTTACAGATATCAGAGTTGCAACTGAATTAGGTACACTGGGTTCAACTCCTCCTTGTTATACATGAAAACAAGAAAACAGAGGTTCATTCCAGAAAGTCCAGAGGATTCACTGAGGGCACAGAAGAAGCTTGGCACAGAGTTGGGGGCTGGAACCCAGATATCCCAAATTCAACTTCCTCTCTCTCCTCTCCCTCCTCCCTCCTTTCTCCTCTCTCCCTCTACCCTCCTTCTCCCTTTCTCCCTTCCTTTTTCTCCCACATTTTCCTCTTCCTCCCTCTCTCTTCCCCCCTCTTTCTCTTTCCATTCTCTCCTTCCCTCTCACTCACTTTCTCTCTCTCCGTCCCTCCCTCCCGCCTCTCTCTTCCTCACTACCCTCTCTTCTAGAACTTGGTCACGATTATGATCCCATTTTCCCAAATCCCTCCTATAAAAAATAAGAGAAAAGATGCTGTGACACGAAGAAAGTAGGAGGAGTTGTCTCTTTATAGACCCTTTAAGGGGAGGGTTGGTTTTTCACACTCCTTCCCCCTGTGACTGCCCCCATGGGCTTCCTCCAGGTGTTGGATGGAGGCTGTGGTGGTCACTGCATCATCCTCGTGCTTCGTGATGGACTCTGACATCTCAGCAGTGATATAAAACCAGGAGGAACAAGAGAAACATGGATAAGAGAGAAGTCCCACAAATAATGGTCTAATTGTTTCAGCTTTCTTGTTATTTTAACTCCAAATAATTGGGGGATTTCTGGGCAAAGTTAAAATTGGCACTAGAAACAATAAAATCTGAAACAGTGACTTCACTGGATACTAATTTTGCTTTAGGAAAACCGCAACAGCGAAAGAGCTAGACCTTGTAAATTCTTTGTGCTTCACACGACCTTATCACTAAGATGCATGGTTACAACCTCCCTTTTTTATAGGTTCACCTACTAACATGGCATGTTCTTCTTGAAAAAATTACTATTGAGCTGCATAAAGCCTCTCATTCTTTCCATCAAGGAGGTCAGTGAACTCTTCAGGAGAAACCTTATATATGTCTTGGCTTCCATATTGCAACTGGAGCACCTTCTGATAGGGAGAGGGCCAGCCTTCCGAATGGGCAGAGTGGGGATCAATGACCCACCTCTGCAGCACACACCAGGTAGGGTCTGCTCTTACCCACCCTCAAGAACACTCCTACTTCCTGACCATTGAAAGTTTCCTTCTTATAGGTCACTTTTTTCTCAAAATACAGCCCCTCCACTTCAGGGTGGAGGAGTAGTTAGCGGGGGGGGAGGGGCCAGGAGGGGCAGGAATTGCTGCCAATGTGGATCCTTGGCTCCTCCTAGTCCTATTGAGTCAGAATATCTGGGAATGATCATCAGAATCTTTAAAGGAACCAGGGGCATGAATAAGAAAATCTGACTCCATTTTTAAATAGCAAAGAGAAAACATGCACTTATTATCAGAGTCTTTCTTCCTTTGTCAATCATTAATGACTGAGTCAGGAAAAAAAATTAGAAAGCATGGAAGCAGATATAGATCGGCGCTTTTCAAAGTACCTGCAGTAAAGGAATAATTTATATATTTGTAAGTTTCCAAGTCTTCACTGACCAGTATGTGGTACTACCAGGCTCATGCCATGCTCAACCTACCACACAAATTCAACAACACCTGCCTAGTTTGATATATATTGCAAACTTCAGTCTGGTCCATGTGCTAGGATGGTTTGGCGATGTCAGATTACTGAAAATGTTTCTAAATGCTTATTCTTGATTTCTGTATGTAGCTCTTGTTGTAGACAGAGGAATTCCAGAATCCAGACAGGTCCACAGACCCTGTGTTGAGAAGCCCTTCTATAGATGTCTTATATGCAAATAAAGAAATTCCCACCGCACTGAACCAAGAGACCCGACTGAAAAGTAGGGATAGTGACAATCAGGAGATGCCCACATTTGCATCAATACCAGGCAAGACAGAGCTCCCACCGGCCACTGTAGCAGCCACAGAAATCAGCAAGACTAAAAATAACTGTCTAGTTAGATAATAGCCCCCCCCCACACACACACCATCCTCACCTCACCTATGGTGGATGGCCTGCCCTTCAGATATTAGACCAGTATAAATCACATCACTCATGCCTTCTACACACCTGACTCAGAACTGTTTTATGAAAGTGCTCCCCTTGGTACCCAAACTCCTCCCTGGCATGCTTTGGTACCTTCTCTATGAAACACAGTCTCCCTTATAATCTTAACAAAAGTTCCCTATACACCCTTCTCTCCCTGAAGAACCAGTTATCTAAAAGTCCTGACGAAAGAATGCTGTTCCTTTCCCTCAGACTTCAGTATGGATGCGAAGACTATGTCTTCACACTTTCTCTTCCTTGTAGCTGTCTGAATATAGCCCCTGCAGTCTCTGTAAAAAGATATTGGGCCCTTGAAATTCGTGCTTTTTTTGATCCCATCACCCCCACCACTACCCACCTACTCACCGAATTCCTTGAAGAGCTGGATGGTTGGCCTTCATTGAACTGGACTAATTTGGTCTTCATCTCAGGTACAGATGGGCTTTGGGGTGACTCCAGTTCCCTCACAAACATGCCATCCAACACCTCAGACACTGGAATGCCTCATCTCTAATCACCTCACTCTATTATTCTTCACCTTTTTATTTCATGGTCTCACTTATGAATCTATGATCACCCAGAATGTCAGACCTTTGATATCATAAATTAAAACTTGCCTCTCTGATGATAATCTCCTATTCTTCTAGGACCTAGAAGAATGGTCGGCAAATTCATTAGTCAACAGAGCCAAATATCAACAGTACAACTGAAATTTCTTTTGAGAGCCAAATTTTTTAAACTTAAACTATATAGGTAGGTACATTGTTATTAACTTAATTAGGGTACTCCTAAGGCTTAGGAAGAGCCACACTCAAGGGGCCAAAGAGCCACATGTGGCTCGCGAGCCGTAGTTTGCCGACCATGGTTCTAGGTCATTAGCTTTACCAGTCCCAGTTCTTCAACTTTCTCTGAATGTCCCATTCATAACTGCTCTCCTTCCTTCCTACCAAGTAAGTCATTTACAGTCACTTCTCTCCTCTGGACCCATGACCAGCTCCCCAACAATGCCTCAACTCCCTGTGTCATTGTATGTGTGTCCCAACTGCCTCACAAAGTCCTAACAAGCTCAGTTCTCGGACTTCTCTGTTTTTATACTATGTATTATGCCAGAGCAGTCAGAGTCACCAAAATTTTATGGTCACCAGCGTGGACTGGAATCCCAAATGCTATGACCAGCTCAAAGAACCTCTCCCACAGGCACTGGTTTGAGGAATGGGAAGGTTTGATGAGATGAGGAAGAGTTTACAGCACAGCAATGCAAATCACTTAAACTGGGCATTAGAATCCCTTGTTCTTACATGCCCCTGGGCACTTCACCTTAGTGCCTTCCTCAGCAGAGTTTGGCTGCCCATCCCACTCACTTTTTGTTTCTGTTTTGTTTTAAATATATTTTTATTGATTTTTAGAAAGAAAGAAAGAAAGGAAGAAAGAAAGAAAGAAAGAAAGAAAGAAAGAAAGAAAGAAAGAAAGAAAGAAAGAAAGAAAGTTAGTTGCGGGGGGGGGGGGGGGGGGGGGGGGGGTGGATCAATTGCCTCCTGAATGCCTCCTACTGGGGATCAAACCAAAACCTGAGAATCAAAACAGCGACCTCTTGGTGCATGGAACTAGCCAGCCCTGGGCAAACTATGGCCCGCGGGCCAGATCCGGCCCTTTTGAAATGAATAAAACTAAAAAAAAAAAAAAAACCGTACCCTTTTATGTAATGATGTTTACTTTGAATTTATATTAGTTCACACAAACACTCCATCCATGCTTTTGTTCCGGCCCTCTGGTCCAGTTTAAGAACCCATTGTGGCCCTCGAGTCAAAAAGTTTGCCCACCCCTGATAGGCTCAATCAACTAAGCCACACTGGCCAGGGCTTTTTTTGTTGTTGTTTTATTCCTGCTCACTTCTTATGCAGAGCAATTAACCACCTGCTGGTCTGTAGGTTTTTTGTAGAGATTGTACATGGTAAGCCCTCATGGGTGTACTTTCCTCTAAAAAGGGAATGTCTACTTGGCTCCCAAATTAAACAAAGACCCTCACTATCTCCATTCCTGCAAGAAACAATCCTACAGCCATTAAAATGCATACATATTATATTTTAATAACAACTAGACATAGGCTGGGGGAGGATGGAGAAGGGAGGAATGACTTCCATGTCTTCCCTGCCTATCACTGACCTAGCACCTGCCACGGTGCTCATACCTATTCATGAAAACACATTGAATAAAAGGAGAGATGGACAGATGGATGCACAAACAAGTAAGTGATGGGGTGAATGTGGCATCCCAGGGAGACTACAGCGGTTTTCAAACTATGTACAAAAATTACTCAGTGCCCTTCCCTTCAAAGCGAGAGCCTCGGTCCCTCCCTTGGGTGTGGACTGCAGGGAAAGACTCATTTCTGACAAGTAGGATGTGTTGGAAACAACCATGAGTGACTTCTGAGATTCAGACATGAAAGGCCATAGCTTCCTCCCTCCTGTCTTGTTCGGATTGCTCACTCTGGAGAAGCCTGTCTGAGAACACTCAGGTAGCCCTATAGAACGGCCCACGTGGCCAGGAACTGAGGCCTCCCCCAACAGCCATGGAGCAGGCCCCTGTAAGCTGTCAGACAACCTTGACCTTGCCTGCAACCTCCAGGAGAAACCCTGAGCCAGAATCCCCTGGCTACGCCACTCCCAAATTCTGACCCTCAGAAAATGTGACATAATAACTGTTGTGTAAGCTGCTGATTTGGGAGTAATGCGTGTTGCAGCAACTGATAGCTCATACGGACACTGAGTGTAGGAACCAAGGAAGGGTGATGCAGAGTGCACAGGAAAAAGGCTCCAGGACCCAGAATAGGACTTTGCCTCGGCCGCTAGGGGCTAGAAAATGTCACCAACCCCCAAGGCACTGGGCTTGCCCCTGGATTACACACGTCCCATGTGCACGAAGCAGGTTAAAAGCCATCGTTACGCCACGATACAGTTCACCCGAAACGGTGCTTGGGTACTTCACAATCCTTTCATTCTTATTTTGCCAAGTTTCAAGTTAAAGAACCCCATTCAGAAGCTATTAAATTGGAACCTTTGCCAAGTTCGCTGCTGCACAGTCGGAATCCAAAGGAAAACTGTCCTGGGTTTGGATATTTCCAAGGACACTAACTCCTATCTCCACATTTCTTTTGCTTTCCCAACTAAAATGATTAAATATATCTTTCTGACGGGAGAATTTAGGAGATAATGGTAAAAAAAAAATAAAATAAAATAATAACTAATAGACTTGGAACGCCTTCCGTCACATGAGCTCACCACTGAGTGTCGTCCCTTTTCTCGCTCTCTCACCTGCTCTGAGGACATAGATGTGCATACAGTATGTGTCCTTGCCCGCTGGGCTTCTCGTTTCCCGGCCAGAGCAGAGGGGGTGGCTTGGCTGTGGTTTTGATCATTTCTCTCTTCCCCTGGTCTTAGGGGGAACCAGGAAGCTGGGTAATCAGGGATCCTTTGTGGAGGCAGCTGTCCTTGTGCGTGCTTTGCAGTCCCCACAATCAGAAATTAGCAGATGGTCTTAATATCTTACCAGCATGGGAGCCCCCACCACAGAGGACTTCGATCTCAGGCCCCCTTGGTTTTGTGTCAGGGCACTATTTCAACAAGTTTCAGGGCCAAGGGCTGATCATTGGAAACTTGCACTTTCTCACCTCTCTCTCTTCTCGCCATTCTCACATTCCTTCATTTACAGCACACTTTAAAATTCACTTCTCTTTTACCCATCAATTAAAAATTAGCCTCAGCCAATGATTAGAAAGAGCCTTGCCATCATGATTAGCCACTGCTTCACAACTACCCTAATACAATTAGCCTATCTGGGGAAATTAACTGTGCCTCAGCCTGACATCTCCAAATTGGCACATCTCTGACGAACCTTCGAGATGACTAAGGCTTTCTGAGAAGAAATTAGACAGCAAGATTAAACTATTTAGTCTGGAAATAAATGTTATGAGGCTGCTTAATATCTTCAAGCACCATGAAACCTTATATCTCCGATTCCATGGAAGACAGACATGGGGAAATGAGCTGATGATGTGTTAGTCTGATGGGAATGATAGTAATAGCTGTTCAGAGGAAGGGGGCGGTAAGAGAAAGGGCGGTACCCGGAGAGAAAGGGCGGTACCCGGAGAGATGTTGTGGGCTCTCTCTGCATAATTTTTTGGCTTTCATCTCTTTTCACTGGGTAGTTTTTAAATTATTAAATTAATTCATGCTCACGTTGTGTATTTCCCAGACACAAACTAATGAGCTTGTGCGTGAACTCACGTTACCTCCTTTTCCAAACACAAATGAGATTGCATTTGGTAGACTTTTGACCAACTCGTTTTCTCCTTTAGCGACAGATCTTAATTTAAGCATCTTAATAGACCAGTGTCTACAAAGCTACCTCATGATTAGGAAGCGTAGACTTCCATCGTATGCAGGTCCCATCGCTGATTTCACCATTGCCTTGTTGGACAGACCTTTACGGTATTTCCATTGTTTATAGAAACCATGCCCATCTCCTTGGGCACTCACATGACTGCATCCATAGAATAAATCCCTAGAAACAGAATAGCTGAATAAAAGGCAAGTTTACTTTTAGCCCCTTATAGTTTTTGAATAAATATTTATGTCTTCAGACTGATGTTTAAATAACGAGGGGTCCTCACACCTGAACATGCATTCCAACTGCCTGGAGGGCTAGCTAAACATGAATTGCCAGCTCCCAGTTTGGGGTTGCTGGTTTGTAAAGTTTTGTGGTCCTAGCTGATGCTATTGCTGCGGGCCCAGGAACCCCACTTTGCAAACCACTAGATTAAACCACCTGCTTGCTTTTGGGAGAGAGCACGTAACATCTGACCTCTGGAAGCCAGAGTTGGTGTCCTCTTTCTTACGAACGCACTGGGACCATACATTCCAGAGCCTATATGTTAGGCTTCCCGTCCCCATTGCTGCTAGGGTGAGTGGGAAACAGGTCCCTGGGAAGGAGCCAGCAGCCCACTGCCCACTGCACTGGGCCTGGAACTCTTGCATTTCAAGCCACCCTACCCACCCCTGCTCCCACCCCAGTGCCATATTTGTGTCGTGGAATTTAGCATGTCTTCTGTGAATTTTTCCCCCCGCCTCTGCCCCCTTCAACCTTGAATTACAAAAGGGACTGCCAAGCATGCCATCACCATGAGATTAGACGTCACAGAAGTGGCACCTACATTAAAGATGCGCAGGTCAAGATGAAAGCATGGAAATGCCAGGCAGAAAGCATGGAAAAGCTGCCCAAGGGAAAGGATTGAAGGTTGAAGCTGGTGAGGTTATGGTACAGCTGGTGTTCACATCGGACAGGAGGAGCTTTATCCCCAGTGCCTGGCGTTGGGAGGGCACTGGGACCACGTGGGCTCGACTTTGCCTGATGGTGACGGTTCCATCAGTGGCACCACAGGGCATCTCCAAGAGGCCACACTGGCTCTGAGGATTGTCTCTGCATTACTGGGCACGGAGAGGCTGGGCCGGATTGCTGACCACACTCTAGGAGCAGGAGATGCTTGGTGCTCTGAGATGAAGGGCAGCAATTGGATCTGAGCCCTGGGTCAGCACCCAGAGATCCAGGCAGCTAACCCCTAGGAAAGAGGCAGAGTTGCTCCACCCACAGGCTTCTGCAGAGTCCCTCACCCTCCTGAAGGAATGCTGAGCCGTTGGGGGTCCCTGAGAAACCGGAGCTGAGCAGACCCCAAAATAGGACTGCCATGCCTGAGCACCAGGAAACCAGGTGGGGCACTGGGACCGCCCCAAAGGCAGGTTCCAGCCAACCCAGGAACATCCTCAGGACCCCAGGGTGGCCCCCTAAGACTGTATTCCTTTTATTTATATCATTTATTATGATATTCTTGAAACTGAGACAGTAAATGTTATAACCCTCATTTTCTAAATGAGGTCAATAAGACCCAGTACATTTGGTCGCTCCACACAGAAGTGACATTGCTGGGCCAGAACCGAAGCCCTTCTTCCAATGGCAGCCCCTTACTCTCCGATCTGCCCAAGCAGTGCCCAGATCCATGAGGGTTTTGCTTGCATCTCCTGTCTTCAGGTTTGCTCACACGCTGCACTGAGGGATCAGGCTCACAGGGCCAGCCGCCGCCCAAGATGCCCCTGTAAGGATTAGCACATGGAGGCTGCTGTGTCACATGCCCATGGCCACATGCTTTGAGCATTTTCAGGTTCAAAGGGTGGTGCCAAGCACCGTGAGTTGTTGGCATTTCTGGCATCCCTGGTGACTCTCTGTGGACACAGGGTGAGTCACCAAAGAGGGCGTCCCCTTTGCCTACGTCAAGAGCATAGCTGGGGGAGGTTGGGACAGTGTGCCTCAGGGACACAGCCCCTTATATAGACCTGGCATGTGGGCGCAGGGCAGGCAGCACACATCAGCACCCCCATGTCACTCTGACGAGCTGGAGTCCTCTTGTCTGGGGATTACCCAGGAGGCAAAACACACTCTCCTGTCATTTAATATGCTGAGGAGTCATTAACGCGATGTTAGCAAACAGCTAAGACTGACCCAAGGGCAGGGCAGCCCAGAGCTGCCCTTTCCCTGACCTTCAGAACCGGCAAGAGCAGGTGACCTAGGGAGGCGCTGGGTGTGTGTGCAGCTCGTGTGAGAGAGTGTGTGGGTGTGTGGGAGTGTGTGTGCCGATGAGCACTCTGTGTGAACGCTTGTGTACTGTGAGTGTGCACGCATGTGTGTGAGTGTGTGTTGGTGAGTGCCTTGGTCCGTTCAGGCCCTATAATGTAATACCACAGACTGGGTGGCTTATACACAGCAGAAATTCCTTTGTCACAGGTCAGGAGGTGGAGGTCAGGCCCACGGTGCCAGCCCAGGGAAGGTGAGGGCCTCTTCTGGCTGCAGACTTTGCACTGTGTCCTCACCTGGAGGGAGGAATATGGGAGCTCCGTGGGGCCTCTTTTAGAAGAATGCTGATCCCTCGGAACCCTATCTAATCCTAATCACCTCCCACAGACCACACCTCCTCATCCCATCATTCTGAGGGGGGGAGAGGGAGGAGGGGAGGATTTCAATATGTGAATTGGGGCGGGGGGGGGGGAAGGGGAGGGTATACAAGCATTCAGATCATAACTGAGTGTAAGTACGTGAGCATGTGTGTGTGAGTGCACATGTGTGTGTGTAGTGCACATGCATGTGTGAGTGCACATGCGTGTGTATACCAGGTATGTGTGACTGTGCATGTATTTGTGCATGCCCACCCCCCAGGGGTGGGGTGGGGTGGGGCGGGCAGTGACATGGCAGGAAGATGAGCAGCGACAAGCCCTGAGCGAGGGATGCAGGGCAGTGACCTGGCCTTACCTCTGCAGAGCCATCCTCCTGGGAAAGGGCATGTCTTTGGCAAGGACGCTCCCCTGCTTTATGCGGAGTGTGCTGCCACCTAGAGGACGGGGCGGCCCCTGCATGCCGTGGAGAAGGACGGGCTTCCTGTGCCACGCTCAGCATTCAGGCCGTGGCTGAGAGTCAGGCGGCGGTGGGCAGGGTGTTTTGTCTCTGGACGCGTTAGGGCCAGCAGGAGGTTGGCAGGAGCTAAGAGCCCGAGTCCCTTCAGAAACGATCCTGCTGTATCATCTGTCGCCAAATCATCAGACCTTAGCCCGCCCTCCCACGCCCGCGAGGGCGGGGCTTGCTGGTTTGGTGCATTCAGAGGGCAAAGGCCACATCTCCCTCGCTCTGTCACACTTCATCTCTACCCTGGTCCTCACTGGAAAGTAATCTTCCAGCACCGCTACCACTTGTAAGAATTAAGCAGAGTCTCTGCATGTAAATGAAACTTCATTTTGTTGTTTTGTCCGAAGCTGCCTTGTTCCATCCCAATGCCCTAACAAATATGTTATGGAAATTACTGGAGCCTTTTACAGGCATAAGAAGACCCACTAAGTGCCTTCCTCGTGGATCCGGGTCCCCTCAGGATCTTGCCACTCTGTCAGAGAGACAAGTTCTCCAACTTCTGGAGTCACTAGTCCCCACATTTCTTGCTTCAATCCCAAGAAAATTGCATTGTATCACTTTTACTAGTAAACCTAATTAATTCTAAAAGCATACTTCTCGCTGCCTCCTCAAAGAGTGCTTACAACATAGATTGATGGCTTATTATTGTTGTTTGTTTAAAAACAACCTTCAGATTTTTTTCTGATTTACTACCGCACTGGTTTTAAGAAGTCGTTAAAGCACACACGGATTAAACCTTCGGAAGAGCGCGGTGTGACCATGTGGAAGGACTCTGCTTTGCGCAGGTGGCTCCGTGGCAATCAGAGAGCCGTTCCTGTCTCCAAGCTCAGTCCCACGCACAGGGCTTCAGGCCTCCCACCTAGTTCTTCCTTCTATGGAGACAAACCTCCGTTCTCAGCCCTGTCCTCCACAGAGGAGCCAGTCCCAGCGGGCAACAAGGCGCTCAGTCAACCCCAAGCCTTCTGCCAACCCCAGGGAACCCCATGCCCCTGCTTTTCCTGCCAGTCCGATACTCCTCATCACTCACCATCTACACAAACTGAACGGCCCCCAGCTTTTAGCACGTGGGCCCGGTCTTCTGCTGTCACTGAACTACATAAACAAGGCAAAACCACAAGGAAGGAAACGGTCACAAGGTGTCAGAGACTCTTCGAACACATGGAGGAAATAAGGGGAGAGAAGGCACTTGTCAAGTCTAGGTCTTTCTTAGGACGGCCCTCAAAGGAAAACAATATTTCCATAGTGCCCACCCATGAGACAGAGGCTCTGGAAAGTAGCCAATAAAAGAGGTCAGACTCTCTGCATGTTCTCTTTTTTCCCCTCAGTACATTCATTCAAAGTTACAGTCTATGACTACGGGGCCTAGGATGTCGCATTGACAAGATAGAAGGATCACACTTGCCATATCGGCTGGAATAGGAAGATCCAATACCTTAGTCTCTCTGTCCTGTGATCAATCCCTCTCCTACCCCTGCCCCCCAATGACTGCAAACGGAGCCTCTTTAAATAAAAATTGAGCATGTATCTCTCCTTCCTAAAAACTATGGCATTTTCCCAATTTCTAAATCTGTAGGCCTCCACGGGCTGTATTAGTTATCTATCACAGACAATGAATTACCACAAAATGTATTGCTTCAAACAATGTTTAGTATCTCCCAGTGTCCATGGGGCAGGAATTCAGGAAAAGCTCAGCTGGGTGTGTTTTGGAATGCAGGTTTCCTGGAGACAACTGCAACTGAAAAGAGAGTTTGTTACTCATGGCTCCCAAGAGGAGGGGGCTCACCATGCCACACCATGCAGAGCCACCCGGGGAGGCACCAAGACGCAGGCCCTGCCAGACACCGAATCGACTAACACCTTGATCTTGGACTTCCCAGCCTTCAGAACTGTGAGAATTAGATTTCTGTGGTTTATAAGCCACCAGTCTATGATACTCTGTTACAGCCGCCTGAACTAAGACATTTGCTATCTCTGGGAATTAACTTGCCCTGAGAGGGGCAGTCTCTCCTGTGTCAGCAAGGTCCCAGATGTCAAAACATTAGAAAATACAGAGAATAAATAGCATGATTAATATAGGGTGTTTCTGCCTCATGGCTGAAGGGAGCTGGAAGACCCGTTTTTAATATCATTCCCACGGCTGTTGGCTGGAGGCTCTGCATCTCATTACGTGGGTCTCTCCACAGGGCTGCGTGAGTGTCTACAACATCCCTCCTCCACAGCGAGGGATCCCAGAGAGAAAGCAAAGAGGAGCCATGGGGCCTTTAACGACCTTCTCTCCAAAATCACAGATCATCACATCTGCCTGTTCCTCTTGGTGAGAAACAAGTCATTGAGCCTGGTCCACACTCGAGGGGAGGGAAATTAAGCTCCACCTATGGAAGGAAGGACTATCCAAGAATTATGGGCATATTTTAAAGCCACCACACAGGCTGAGCCAGGCTATATTTCCATCGCATCCCTCTGCCTCCCTGAGGCCCCCAGCCCCATCCCTTGCTTTTCAACCAAGAGCTCACATCAAAAGCAGGTAGAGAGATTTTTCAAATCCATATGTCCAGCACCCACCTCGTCAAAACCTTCAGGGGAAGAGTCCTGCATCCACACTACACTCCAGGTGTGTGCGGGGAGATGCCCCATGGAAACAAGACTCACGCTCCGACTGGGAAAACTGCCCTGGAGACACGCTGTGTGCCTGCCACTGCCCCAGCGTGCTGTGCACTTGGCAACTCTGTGGACATCCCGGTTGCTTTCTTGGTCTGCCCTGCCCTTCTCCCTCACTGTCTGGGGAACACTATACTCATCCTCAGCCCGTGTCAATGCCAACTGCTAGGGGAACCCCTCAATCACTCCAGACCTACCTCCATGAGGCCCAGAGCACGTGATGGTAAAGTCAGACTGTGTGTTTTTTTCTTTCTGGCTGCACTGAGAGCTCCCCAAAGGGAGACACGGCGACATATTCATACTCGCATCCCCTGGGGGACAGTCCAATTATGTCGGGTCAATGAATGATGAAGAAGAAAAGGTAGGCCTCTGAAAGCATCTCTAAAAGATGTTTATGGAGAGAGTAGGTTTCCTTCCTAAATGTTAGCTCTGTCCTCCAAACATTAACTTCCTGCGATTGTGTGCTTATATAAAGATCTTATGTAAACTCTCCAAGCACTGGTTTGTTCTGATTGAAGGTGTTTGTTCCCTTGTGCTCCTATGGGCCAGTCTCATTTCTCTGTCTTGCAGCCCAATTCATATCCCCCTTCCCCCACCTCCCTGGCCCTCACCAGGCTCACCTGCTCTCTGCCACCTCTCCTGACTCTCTGTGGTCCAGGCACAGGTCCTCTGCTTCTGAGACCCTATTGGCCTTGGATGATTGATCCTCCCTCAGGTGGTGTCTTCTATTGCTGTCTGGTCGTGTTATGTGCTTTGTCTGATCTCTCAGCTGTTCCATAAATTCCTGAGAGCAGGACTCTCTCTTCCACTCATTTTGTCTTCTATGTGCCAGCCTTGGTTTTATACTTGGCATTCAGCAATTGTGTGAATTGATAGATGTTTTTATCAGAGTCACCTCGAAGAGTAACATATTCTACCTGCTGTGCAAAGAGGTGATAGCAACTTCATAAAGTTCTTGCCATTTTTTCAAGAAAAATACAGATATAGGACATCCTCAGTGTGGTATCCAGGCGATGGGAGATAATAGGCTCACTCTGTTCTGAAGTGGTTGGGACACGTCCGGAGCAATGAGTTTAGTTCTGGGTGCCATTAGGAAAGGTTAAAGAACCCAGGTAGTTCAGGGAATGACTTACATTTTTCTTTAAAAAGAACAACATATATTTATGTGCATTCTCCCACTTAATCGCATCACATTATGAGATAGGCAGGGTAGGACTATTCCTTTATTAACAAATAAATCGAGGCCCAGACAGAGTAAGTGACTTGCTTAGGCCATAACTGGACTCTTCTCTTTCCTCCACTTCAAGGTGGCCTCTGTTTGGCCTGAAGAAAAGCAGTCAAAAGTAAGACGTGTAAGTTGTCCGCAGATACTTCAAGGGTGTCATAGGAAAGTGTGAGGAGTCGATGTGTTCTGTTCTGTAGGACATAACCGGTACCACAAAGGCACAGGAGTTGCCTGAAACCTTGAGCATTTAAGCAGATGCTACCTGCAAATCATCCAAATGCAATCTAAGACAAGCAACTGGAGCTGATCAAAATGTTCAATGTGTGCAGAGTACGTGGGATTCTAGCAAGTTTCATCCTTTATGGAATACCATAACGAATTGAAATATTTCTTTCCATTATATGACATGTAATTTGTGCTAGCATGTCTGTGTGATAGGAGGAAAAGGAATTGTTACAGAGCTGCAACGAGACATGCCTTCATCTTCATAAGGTTTCACAAATCATTTTACAAATGATTCTCAGTTGCATGTAAATTTAAACATACCTTTTTCTGAATAACCCAGCAATTTCATTCCTAGGAACTTACCCAAGAGAAAGGAAACAAGATTCACAAAGCCACATGAATATAGCAGCTTTAAACATAACGGCCCAAACTGCAAACCAACCAAGTGTCCACCACCAGGAGAATGGATAAACAAACTTTATCCACAATGAGACACCACCAGGGATGGAAAGGAACCGACTCCGGATACACCTATAGGCATGATGGATCTGAAACACATGCAGGACAAAAGAAGCCAGACAGTAAGAGTGCCTCCTCTAGAAGTTTGAGAACAGGCTAAGCGGATGTGGAGTGATAGAAGTCAGACCAGCGGTGTCCTGGGGAGAGGGGACTGGGATTGACTGAGAAGGGGAACGAAGTAACCCTTAGGGTGATGGGAAAGTTTTGTATTTTTATATGATTTGGGTTATATTGGCGTATGCACTTATCAAAACTCATTATAATTCTTAATGTTCATATATTATGCCTCCAAAATGTATTTAATTATCTTTCGATAATTTCCCTCACATACTTCACAAACTAGAGGTATGGTAGCTTTTGACAATCAGGAAACAAAACAAAGGTCAGAACTGTAGCAAAGAGCCCAAATAGGAGCTGTGTGATATTGGGTAGGTGCTCAACCTCTCTGAGGCCAGTGCTCTCACCTGTCAACTGGGGATAACAGAGTCTGCCAGGCAGGGTGAGGGTGTTCCACAAGCCCTCTATTAAATTTCTGAGGCTGCTATAAAAAAAATAATAAAACAAACTGAGTGACTTAACACAAGAGAAACCTATTCTCTCCTGGGTTGGGAGTCCGGAATTCTGGATTCAAGGTGTTGGCAGGGCTGCCCTCCCTCTGCGACTCTGGGTATCCTTCCTGGACTCTTCCAGCTGCTGGTGGTTGTGGCAATCCTTGGGGCTCCTTGGCCAGCCACTGCATCACTCCTTCTCCGTCTCCATCGTCACGGGGCATTCTCTCTGTATGCCCCTGTCTTGGCATGATGGTTTCTTCTTTGCATAAGGACACCAGTCATATTGGGTGAGGGCCCACTCTACTCAGCATGGCCTCCTTTTATCTAATTACCTCTGCAAAAACCTTATCCTATATAATAAAGAGCTAATATGCAAATGGTCATCACACTCTCACGCCATCATGCCTTAACTGCTCAGACACTCAACACTGGGGAGAGAGGAATGGAGACCAGCCAGGCTGTGGCCAGGAGAGGGACAAGCCACCTGCCCCACAGTCCCAGGCGCCAGCGTCTGGGGCTGCAGCCCAGGGGAGAGACAATCTGCACACTCCATGGTCCCTGCAGCCCGGGACGGGGACAAGCCACCCACCCCGTGGTCCCGGGCTCCTGCGGCCTGGGCAAAGCTGGCCCAAGTCCTGGGTGCCTGCAACTGGCTGGAGGAGGGAATCCTGGGTCCTGGGTGCGGGGCAAAACAGAGGTGGTTAGGGGTGATCAGGCAGGCAGGCAGAAGGGTAAGGGGTGGTCAAGCAGGCAGGCAGGCAAGTGGTTAGGAGCCAGCGGTCCTGGATTGTGAGAGGCAGTCGGACATCCCAGATTGGAGAGGGTGCCGGCCGGGCTCAGGGACCCCACCCCATCCTCCCAACCGCCCCCCACCCCTGTGCATGAATTTCATGCACCAGACCTCTAGTTTCTAAATAAGGTCACATTCACAGGTAATCAGATTTAGGATGCCAGCATATCTTTTGGGGAGACACAATTCAACCCAGAACAGAATGTAGTGGGAGCTGAAAGTTCTGTGTTGGTGAGTGTAGATAAAAGTCCATGAGGCTGAGTCATTATCCTATTATGAATCTAGAATTCTAATTTCAAAGGATCTATACATTGGGTGAAGTGTCTGACAAGAAGCCTTCCCTCTGCAATGGTCAGGATAAGGATTCAAATTTTCTCCACAGAAGTTGAGAAGAGTCACTAAACAGTAAGCCCAAATCACATGACCAAATAAAGCAGCGACCCCAGTGAACCTCCTAAGTCACATGGGTTCAGATATACCTGGGCTTGCCCAGCCTGCAGTGGGAGGGACCAGCAGGGCTCCCTTTCACGTGAACACCACACCCCCAGGAAACCACATTTTCTAAGGAAATTGAAAGCCAAGAAGCAAACAAGACTGATCACGAAGACCCTGCAGGGAGGTGGCCTTGGACACCCCCTGACCCAGCCCCATGGGCACGTAATTGGCCTCAGGAAAAAAATAGCTTAAGTAAAAACTGTGAGAGCTCTTCCACGCAGCACTGTGTTGGCAGCCTCCGAGGAGTGTTTGGCTCAGGGAGACCTTGGACCGAGGCTGGTGCCTGGTGGGAGGTGGGAGCTGCCCTTTTCAGATCACAGCTGACCTCAGACCGAGGGCTGATGGTTTCAGGTCTATAGCTCTCCTCATCTTCCCCAGGTCCCTCTCAGCAAGCAGTTGGCAAAACCCATAAACATCCAAAACCACTTCCCCGGAAGCCCCTCCAAGTGGGCGGTGGGGGCACACTTCCTGCTGCCCGTTAGAAACCCAACCTCCTTTTCACCTGCCACGGCTCCAGCCTTCGCCCTGCAGGGATGCTGAGCCCCGCATGGTTCCCCCAGAGCCACATGCAGGAAGAGGGAAGCCAGGAGGGACTGTGGAAACTGAAGGCAAAGGGGAGAGCATCTCCCAATGTCCCCAGGGAAACCTGAGACATCACTGTTTTCTTGATGATTTGTTTCGTTTCTGCAGTACCATTGGTATCATAATTCAGGGTCATGTCTCACCTAGCCTGTTGTAAAAGCCCTTCCCGACTTTGTCTATAGAAGAAAGCTTTGCTTCGTGAGTTCCCAAAATCTGACATTTCAAGACAATTTTGAAGCACAACTCATCTGTAAGTTTTCTCTGTGGGGTGTTTGCATATTAGACACGTGTCCATGCAGTTTCTCCAACGTTATAATAAAGCTTCAAAGGATGGAAACCTATGTCCTCTGGGAAGCTTCCATTTTGTTCAAAAAGGGACCACCTCAGTGAGGTGGCATTACAAGGTGGTGAGGCCATATGCCACAGAAGCGCAATGGAGACCAACTTGGAACTGCAAGAAACTGTGATTGACAAAATCTAGCAAGACAGAGTTCCTGGGAAATTTGGGATTTGCAGTCCAGCTCTCACGTAGGGAAGTTCTTGAGATTTGTAACCACGGGGGCTGCCTCCTAGGAAACTGTGAGAGCCTTTCTTGCACCATGGTTTTGCACTTAATGGACTTTGCCTCCCATAATTCAGGAAAATGCTTTTGTTGCACAGGCGGAGGTTGATTGCTGTGGGGAATGCACGTCTGACAAAAGGCCCCGCACCCTTGGAGCTGTGGCTGCTGCGGCTCCCAGGCCTCCCCCACTCCTGGAAGCGGCTCTAAGCACAGATTAATGACTGGATGTCGCAGAGCAGTGCAGTCCACCCATCTCCTCAAGGACCCGAGCTAATCTTCTTAAACCTTTGGACAATAGCCGGGCCAATCACCCAAATGATGCTGTCAATTTGCTTTTAAAGCCCCACTTCAAAGAGGCAGATCCAAAGGGGACCATTGAAAAGACAGCGATGTGGGGAAGTTACCGCAATGCTGCCCAGATGATTAATATTAATAGGGCACATACCACCCAAAGGACACTGTGGCAGTGCGTCCTGGCGGCTCCTTCTGAAAGGAAGTCCTCAAGGAATGCAGCGTGTGTGTGTGTGTGTGTGTGTGTGTGTGTGTGTGTGTGGGTGCGGGGGGGGGGGGGGGGGAAGGGGGGATGTTGTTTTCAGCAGGCTTGGAGAAGAGAATGATTAGCCAGGGTCAAAGGCTCTGTAGCCTGGCCCCGCCTTTGAAATGGGCTCTGAGCGCTGAATTCCTTTCCTGCTGCTCTGGCCAGATCTCTGTATATAACAGGCTCACTCAGGAGTCCTTGCTATGTATCCAAAGATCCTGTATTAGTCAGTCTGTGCTGCATAATAAAAGGAATTCTAAACATTTCAGAGGCTTCTTTACATGACCTTTGGATTTTGCACTCACAGGCCCCCAGGGGTCTGGGGCCGCTTTGCTCTGGTGTGGGGTGTGGGTTGGCTGGGCTCAGTCAGCTCCACATGGCGTCACCCTTCCTGACCTGGTGGCTGCCTGAGACTCACTCTTCTCCCGGAAAAGGCAGGGAGAGCATGAGGGATGAGCAGAAGCACATGGTGCCCCTGGAGTCCTTGATGTGGAACAAGGTCAATCCCGACACTAACGGGGGCCCACACACTGCGGTAGGGGTGCTGCAGGGTCCCCTTGATGATGAGGTTAGGCAGTGGTCGGCAAACTGCGGCTCGCGAGCCACATGCGGCTCTTTGACCCCTTGAGTGTGACTCTTCCACAAAATACCGACTTCTGCGTATGGGCCACGAAGTTTCAATCGCACTGTACGTGTGCGCCCGCACGTGGTATTTTGTGGTGTTTTGTGAAAGAGCCACACTCAAGGGGCCAAAGAGCCGCATGTGGCTCGAGAGCCACAGTTTGCCAAACACAGGAGAGGACTTGGGAGCAGCGACTGAATTTTCCCCAGACACTATACCCTTACAACAGAAGGGCTAGAGACACACAGGGACCACTGAAGAGACCAGCAGACAGGTTTTGTCAGAATAAAAGGTGGTGAACTCCTAGACAGCGGCAGTGAGGCTTAACCCTCTAAAATCCCTTTCCTCACTGAGACACCACCAGCCTGTGAGAGCCGAGCATCTGGATTCTGCTGTGTCAAATCACTTAGAGAACCATTGTCTTGGTCCTCAGAGCTTCTGTCTTGGCCCATTACCTGATTTCATAACACCCTGAAATACAGGACCAATGGCTCACTCGAGATGCAGTGTTAATCAGGTGCCAACTAGGTATGTTTCAGCTCTGTGCAAAGGCCTTTGCACCTAACATCTGACCCTGCCCTTAGAAGTTTAGAGTCCAATGCAACAGCGCTTCCTACATTAGCACACTGTGGCCTGAGCCATCAACGCTGACACTGAGCCAAGACACCTTTGACCCCTGGACACAAAAGGAAATCTCTTCTCCATTGGAAATGCAGATGGGAACACCCAAGCGCAGCAGGAAGCCAGGTCACATCAGAAAATCTTCCTTTGGTGGTTCTCCCAAGCCAGTGTGGGCGACACTTCTGTGACAACGAAGCACAGAAACCACCAAAACATTTAGATAATAAGAGCGTGTTTTCTTTCCTTTTCTTACAAAAGCATCTGCCTACTTGTTTGAACTGATAGGCCATAGGACAGGCACCAATGGTCACATCTGACTCCTAAACTGGTTAACCTTTAGAAATCTCCGTATAAAATCAGCCCAGCCTTTTAGAGTGGCCACCTCACAGGAATATCTGTTAACAAGGTGGCGATGAGTTGTGTGCCCAAGGCTCTGAGAGGCCACCAGATCCCCTACAGATTTTCTCTTGCTTTCAACAAGTGTCGCTGAAAGAGGCCCAGGATGGCGGGTGTGGCATTCTCCCTTTAATCCAAATAATTCACTTATATCTCTTGGGGAGGGAACCTGAGTCTTCCTTGGGGGCCCCTCCTCCCTTCAGCCTGCTCTTCCCCGAGCATTCAGTGCCTGTCAACAGAGCCAGCCGGGGATGGAAACTGCACAGAGACTCTCCTTTGCTTTGCTGGGACACTTCAGCCTCTTCTCATGGATCTTTCAAAGGAACGCAATTATCTGGTCATCCCTGGAAGCAGTTAAAATGTGGACGGGCATATCCTGCTTTAACCCGCAGAGTCTGTCTTTCGGAGTCACATGAGCGGTCGTTTAAAACATAAACAGTCCTTATGTAACCTTCCCAGGAGGTTTAGAAGGAACAATACAAGACACGGAGGCTCCTCCAGCATGATCTGCTTTACTGCAATGGGACCCCTCCGGAGGGGACTTTTTAAAAATGTTATCTTTATTTTTGAAAGTATTACAGATGTCGCCCCTCCTCCCTTTTTTTCCCCTCCATGACCCCTTCCACCCTGTACCCACCCCTCTCAGGCCTTCGCCACACTATTGTCTGTGTTCATGGGCTATGCATATAAGCATATAAGTTCCCCAGTTAACCTCCCTGTCCCCCAGCCCTGCCTTCCCTCTGAAATTTAACAGTCTGTTCCATGCTTCTATGTCTCTGAATCTATTTTGTTCTTTATTTTTTTCACTAGATTCCACATATGCGTGAGATCATGTGATAGTTATCTTTCTCTGACTGGCTTATTCCACTTAGCATAATACTTTCCAGGTCCTCCATGCTGTCTCAAAGGATAAGAGATTCTTTCTTTTTCACTGCTGCATAGTATTACATGGTATAAATGTACAACAGCTTTTTTTTATCCATTTGTCTACTGATGGGCACTTGGGCTGTTTCCAGATCTTAGCTATTATAAATTATGCTGCTATGGACATAAGGGTACACATATTCTTTCTCTAAAATATGCATTCCTAGTTGCAATATAGGAACAAGGCAGGTGATCCTACTCAGGGTTATTTTGGAGTCTTGGAAGTAGAGGGGAGCAGAGATGCTAAAACAATAGTGGGGGAGCAGTGGGTCCCCTAAGCAGTCACCAGTTCCTTAGGGGACAGATGCTCCCGAATATGGAAGGTGATCTCACTTTGAACTGCTTGTGAGGTCATGGAGGTGTCTCTGGTGTAGACAACCCCCTTCCTAAAAAGGAGATTGGATTGTTTTCACAGAGGGGAGTTGCAGTTGTAAGTTACGTAGTCTATCCGCCAAGAAGCCCAAGGAATAGGGCAGATTCTTCACTTGAGCACCAACATGTCATGGCCTAATGCCAAAAGAAGAATGGTGAAGTACTCAGCACTGTGGTTGGTTGGTGCTCTTCACCTCTCAGTAAAGATGAGACAGAGGCCACCATCTACCTTGTCTGATTGTTGTTGTAAGGCTTAAATGAGATGGTGCATACAAAGCATATACTACCTACCTGGCACATACCAGGCACTCAGTAAGTGGTAGCCATCAAGTGAGTGTATTGTGAATCTGACAACCTTCCTTACCCACATGGAAGGTTGAGTTATTCATAATTATCACTCAAGACAGAAGGAAAAGCAATCTAGGCTACTTGTTGAGACTTTGGTGATAGGGAAAAATATGACCTGTCTTCAGTCAACAATTTCTTAAATATTATCTGAACAGACAGTTAAAGTTTTGATTTTGGAAATAAGAGTGGTAGCTTTGTTAACACAGGTAGCTCTTAAAGAAGAGGATGGGGGAACAGACCTCATTCAATGAAATGCTTCTCAAGGGCAAGCTAGCAAGTAGGGCCAAGGAGCCTTCCCAGATGGCTGTCCTCCAGAGAATGGATGATTATCACCTGTCCAACCAGTTACCCATACTGGCAGCTATTTTCCAGGCAGAGTCTCAATTTCCTGGACCTCACTCCCACACTCATCAGGCAGTTAGGATGGAATCACCTTGGTCTCCTCTGAAACTTTGGCCCTCCCTAACGCCAGCTATAAATAGAAGCAGTTTGTTTGAAATATGGGTTCTCTCCTTAGGAACTAAACTATTCCACATCATAGACTCCTTTTCTAAAACAATAAAAAAAAAATGTAGGCAAAGTCTTCATTGAACTATTTTCCTTCCACTGAAATAACTGGATGTTTAGCTTTGACAAACAGAAATAGCCTCATTGTCACATAGTCACAACATAGAACTTTTATATATTTTTTATTTTCCAATTTATATCTCACATATGTGAACATGCTACCTTCAAGTCAATCCTAGGTTAAATCAAAACCTCTTAACCTTTCAATTAAAGGCAAACAAAGGCAACTCTAGGCTGTCAAATTGTGAATAATAAATGGAACCATTACTGGGAAGGTTTCAGATTCTGATGAGCAGAAAGATTGTTTGGGAAAATCTATAGCAAAGAGTAGTATAATTATAACTCAGACTTGTGTGGCTTTCCATCCAAACTCATCTCCAACCCTAATGTGATTTTCTAACAATAGTACTCCTCCAATAACAGGCAGCCCACGAATAAATGCAAGCTTAGATTCGTTTCCTGTCCAGTTAAAAATAAACTTGCCAACATTTGAAAGCAGCATAGAGTCCTTCCTAACAATAAAAACAAACTCAACCATGCTGTTGGGCCAAAGCTTTGACATTTTAAAAATCATTATAGTAAAAAATAAACTCAACCTGTAACATGAGCTATTGTTAGAAATCCTTTGAGAAAGATACCTCAAACAGAGAGCTCACTTGCTAAAATTAAGTTATTCTACTTGGGCATCATGATGTTTTGAATTGTGTCCTGCAAAAATATGTTGAAGTTCTAACCCCCAGAACTGCAGAACGAGACCTTATTTGGAAATAGGGCCATTGCAGATGTAGTAGTTATGATGAGGACATACTGAAGTTGATGGGCCCTAATCCCATATGACTGGTGTTTTCATAAGAAAAGGAGAATTTCACGTGATGATGAATGCAGAGTTTGGAGTCATGCATCTAGAAGCTAACGAATGCCAATCACTCAGAGCCCCAAAGGGTGTCTCCCCCATCGCACTGCTGCGGGAACCTCATTAACATTGCCGATTTGCCTTTTCCAAACATCCCTTTCCTCAACCAGTTTCTTCATTTAGGAAAAAGGAACCGAGTGTGCAGGCTCATCTCTAAGGAGAGTCAGAGAGCCAGGAGGAAAGTGCACAGTGACTTCATGGTGCATACAGACTTCACAGATCCTCTGGGGTGCATCCTGGACGGGACCAGGGGCTCAGCGCACTGCACAGGGTGCTCTTGGCTGGACTACCAGGGCGGCCCTTGGGGAGAGAGCCTGCCAGGCAGAAGAGAGATGGTGGCCTATTTCACACTGGTGAGAACAGAAATGCTGGTTGCTACAATGACTCCTGACGTCACTCACTTAGAAACACTAGAGCATGTGGCCAATACAACATCAATGTCTTAGACTGCACCACGCGAATGAGCCAATGATGAGCCTCCACCCCCAGCCAATGCCGCTGGACATCAGGTGACTGCGGATGTGTGACTGAGCCCTGTCAGGAACACACAGAGCCATCTGAGGAGCCCAACCCAAATTCCCACCCACAGAACTGCCAGCAAATAAATGGTCTTAGTTCATGTTTGGGGTAGTTTGTTATTCAGACAAAGCTAACTGAGACAGATATCTAGCCTCATGTTTTCCCTCGTGATGAACTTGAACATAAAAGTGAAATGACTGACACAAAGTCGAAAAGGAAGAGTGAGACACCAAAAATAGAATTCAGTCCTTACTCTTACCATTTGCAACGTCATGGATGGAACTGGAGAGCATTATGCTAAGTGAAATAAGCCAGTCAATGAAGGAAAAATACCACATGATCTCACTCATTCATGGATAATAGAGACCATTATAAACTTTTGAACAATAATAGATACAGAGGCAGAGCTGCCTCAAACAGATTGTCAAACTGCAGCAGGAAGGCCGGGGAGGGTTGGGGGGCAGGAGGTAGGGGGGTAAGAGATCAACTAAAGGACTTGTATGCATGCATAGAAGCATAACCAGTGGACATAAGACATTGGGGGATAGGGGAGGCTAGGGGACTGTCTAGGGCGGGGGGATAAAATGGACACATATGTAATACCCTTTGTAATACTTTAAGCAATAAAAAAAAAAAAAAGAATTCAGTCCTTGAACTTCCCTTGATGGTTCAAAGTGCAGGGACACCCTGGGGTGTGTCAAAATTGTACTTGTAATTTAGGAGATCTATAAGGAAGGGTCTTGTTTTGAAATTAAGTTTCAATATGATTGAAAAACAGATTATTTGAAATTGCCTAATTTTCGATCTGTTGGAAGCAATAAACTCCTTTGCCTATACAGTTGTATTCAATTAAGTGGAACTGTCTCATTTGGAAAGGACAGTGGGAAACACAAAGGTGGGATGAGAGCATCTATCATTAATATAATAAAGGAAAACAAAACAAGACAAATATAAAGCAAGGGTTCTGTGTTTGGCTTTTGTAATTACTATGCTCCTGCATGAACACCTTAGAGGGTATGAACAGACCAGCAAATGAGGGGTCTATCTTTGTGTTTTAAGAGAGACTTTCCTTCATATAATTCATCCAAGACACCTGGGAGAATTGAAAGGCTATGAAGGTTTATTGTCATTTTCCCATAAATCTGAAATTATAAAGCAGAACATTCAGGGGATTTAAAATGGATGGTTGCTGTGTTGATTATGCTTGAATTATATCGCCCATAGCTCCCAGAGACAGCCTGATAAGGCATGACTTAATCTACGGAACTTACTAGAGCACTCGGAGTGTCCGCTGGCCTACTTAAGAAATAATCTTCTGGTGACGAAGGTTCAGTTTCCTGGGACACTGTGTCATATGACCCATTAGGGATCACACAGCATCAAGAGGACGCGGGTTGCAATACAGCCTTCTATTTATAACCAGTCTGCTAGCAATGACTGAATGACGAGAAACAGATCATCAAATGTGCTGGGAAGTTGTAAGGGACCTTTTGATTCTTCCTTAAACCCCCAGATGTGTGAGAAATGAGGTTCACGTGTGGCCACCGGAGCACCTGGGGGAAAGACCCAGGTGGTGTCTGCTGGGTCAGACTCACTCACGTGCCCGATTGTCTACCACACATCACATTCTGTTCTAAGCATTTCACACAACCCTACGAAGTTCTACAGATGAGGAAACCGAGGCGTGGTTAAATATGTAGTTGCCTAAGGTCATTCAGAAAGCACAGATCGTCTAGTTTCAAAACCTGTACATTGGGGTTGGACACAATGTACCATAAAAATGTGTACAATGAGATAAAAAGCCAATATTTGAAAGTGAGCTTAGTAGAGTAGTAGAAGTTTTCCATTTCCTCCAATTGCTCCAGACTGTGCTTGAGTGAAATCACCTGTCTTAACCCTTAATAGTGACTTGGGAAGATAATGGACCTTCCAGGCTCCCACCAGTAAGTAGGGGAAGTCCCGTCCTACACTGATAAATGTCTTCTCTCACAGTAGGACGCCCACCTGATCCCTGGTCCCTGCTCCAATCGTCCTTCGATCTGGCTCTGTGGAATTCAGAATCCCTGAACTTAGATGAGAAAAAAAAAAGTGCAGCATTATGTTCACCAACCTCTGCAGCATTTCTTTCAATTATGACTGTAATCCACAAACCATCATAGTATTAGCAATATCTGCAACTTGGTCACCAACAGAAAAAACAGATATGATCACGTTATATAACAAGACTTTCAAATATTATGAAACATTATATATGCTCATTAGTGCTTTTAAGATGTGCTTATTTCTGCCTCTAGGTCATTTATTTAATAAAAAAGTACAAATAGTACTATGTCAAGAATTATAATAGTTTGATAAATGCATTCATTCTAATAGCTTTCTTTATAATACTCCATATGTATGTTACTATATGCATTTTTAAATAAGCTTTTTTTTTCTGAGAAGAGTTCCATAGACTTCACTGCCCAAAATTGTCCATAGCACACAAGACAGGCAAACATATAAGATGTCCTTGATGGGGAAGACTTTCTCCTTTTTTTTTTTTTTTTTTTTTTTGGTCCTGGTCTTCCAGGGCTGAGTCCAGATGAGGGGAAAGAGGGGGCCTTCAGCTGAGCTGTGAAAGTAAAGGCTCCTCTGAGAAGCCACCTGCCATATGGTAACCTTCTTCTCACAAGACCACCAGCTTCTGTGAAGACCCTAGGCTGGCTCTCAAGGGCACCATGGATGAGTTTCTATAACACCGTCTTGTTAGGTCCTCAGCCCTGAAGAGCCAACTCTGGCTCGTTCTCTTCCCATTCCAACCTCAGCTCTTGTACCACAAGCATCTCACAGCTTCTCGGGGCCTGAGTCCCCTTCCCCAAAGCCAGCCCACTTTGGAGAAGGACAGATCAAGCCAACTTCTTTCCTCAGGCTCCCAGACAAAGCGCACAACTCCAGGCACAAGAAGCTGTGGGCATGCAGTTTGTGTCCTCTCACCCTGTCCCTCTCTGCCTCTTTCCCTAACTCCACAGGGTCCTGGGAGCATGAGCCAAATTCCAACCAGGCATCAGATGGCATACCTATTAGAGGCATCCACCAAGTCAGAAAGGCGCCCTTGATCTCCTGGCGTGGGGGCAGGGCCTTGGCAAGCACCTTCCGCTCTCCAAGAAGAAAGAAAAGCAGGAGGCCCACCTCAGGGCTGATGGTTCCTGCTCCCTGTCCTCCTGTCCTCCTCCTGGAAGGGGCGCTAGGGGAAAGGGGTAATGGAGGGATCCATGACCTTTCACCTGATGGGAACCCGACCCCCATTGTTGGCAGTTGTCTTCAGAACATGCAACACTGGATGCCTTTGTCTTCAGTCTGGGGTTGTAGGCCCTAGTGGGGGCAGCAGGAAATGTCCCACTCACTCAGCATCTTGCAGGAGCTAAGGAAGGCTCCCCTGAGAAGCCACCTGCCAGATGGTAACCTCCTCACCAAGTCACCAACTTCTGTTAAGGTTCCAAGACCCTTTCCCCCTGCAGAGCAGGCCTAGGCCCCCATGTTCCTATACTTGACAGGAGCGTGGAGACGGCCCCTGGCAATGACAGGATGGAAGGCCAAGGCATCAGGGACAGGATTTCTTTCCATTCAGAGGCAGGCTTTTTAGCAGAAAACCTTCCAACAACAGATGCCTGTGGTGCCAATGATGTCTGCCGGGAGCCGGTACATGCTTGCTGTTTCAAGGGACCTGGCATATATGGCATACTGTTCTTAATATGTTTGCTCACCTTCTTGGCACTATGTGTTTTAACCAAGGTCTCTGAGAAAGGTTGTTTCCCCAGGTAGGGATTTTCCCCTGAAGTTAGGGAGGGAATAAAACCTCTTAACTAAGTGCCAGGCGGGTAATTAATCACTTTAACTAGGAACAATCATGCTTAAGCTACATAATCTTTACTCCCTGGAATGGAGATAAGAAACGCCCTAACCTTTGTAATAGAGATTGATAGGATTGAATCAACTGGTATAAATACAGATGTAAGAAGACAGCAAGAGACAGAACTTAGAACACAGAACTTAGAACACAGAACTTAGAACACAGAACTAGAGAGACAGAACCTAGGCACAGAACCTACACAGAACGTTCTCTAGAGACAGAAGAACTTCGCTGGAGAGAACATGGCAAAAGTTCCTGGACAGAAACTGGCCTCAGAACCTAGAGACAGAACCTAGCGAGAGAACATGGCAAAAGATCCTGGACTGAACCTGACTACAGAAATTGGCAAGAGAACCTGACTAGAACCTGGTGACTGAACCTGGCTGGAGAACCTGGACAGAACCTGACTGGAAAACCTAGCGAGGGAACATGGCTACAGAACCTGGCTGGAGAACCTGGAGAACCTGGCTGGAGAACCTAGCAAGACAACTGGACACAGAACCTGGCTGGAGATCCTGAACCAGAACTTCGCTGGAGATCCAGACCAGAACTTGGCTGGAGATCCTGGCTAGAGATCCTGGCTAGGCTGCTGATCAACTGAACGCTGTCTCCGTGTCATTCCTTCTTCGCTGACTCCGTCCACAGCTTTGGGGACCCCTGGACCTGCTGGGGTTGGACCCCAGCATCTGGCGCCCGAACAGGGACCCCTAGGTAAGCGCCCCACACTCGGGACGGATAGGACTCCACCGTAGGAAGAGGGTGGATAGTCTTCGCCGACTCCGTCCACACCTTTGGGAACCCCTGGAACAGGATTCCCCTAGGTAAGCCCCCCCCATTGAGAACCCCCACATTCGGGATGGATAGGACTCCACCAGGGTACTTCAGACCCCCCTATAGAGGATAAGTAGGGTAAGAAGGTGGATAGTACAGAACTTAGATTGAGAAGATGTGCCATACTGAGTCCAAAGAAAGAAGACTTTGTATTGATTCTTAGATTGAGAAGATGTGCCATACTGAGTCCAAAGAAAAAAGACTCTGTATTGATCTTTTAACATATATGCTTGCTAGCAGAGGAATTAAGGTTACTCCCAGTCAGACAGAACGTTTTATACAAGAAGTATGTCCATGCTTTTCTGAGGAAGGAAAGGTAAATGTAAAGGCATGGGAGGAGGTAGGCCCAAGGAGCCTTATCCTTAACCCCACTGCAGCCTTTCCACCCTGGGAAAGTGCAGGATTGGCAATCTCTCCCTGGGATGATAGATCAGGACTCAGGTAATAGCGGAAAGTGCCAATCCTACTCTTAAAATGGATACAAGAGAGCATTTGGGGTTTTTCTTTTTAATGCCTGGCTTTTAAAAAATAAAAAAGGGGGAATTTGCCGGGAGCCGGTACATGCTTGCTGTTTCAAGGGACCTGGCATATATGGCATACTGTTCTTAATATGTTTGCTCACCTTCTTGGCACTATGTGTTTTAACCAAGGTCTCTGAGAAAGGTTGTTTCCCCAGGTAGGGATTTTCCCCTGAAGTTAGGGAGGGAATAAAACCTCTTAACTAAGTGCCAGGCGGGTAATTAATCACTTTAACTAGGAACAATCATGCTTAAGCTACATAATCTTTACTCCCTGGAATGGAGATAAGAAACGCCCTAACCTTTGTAATAGAGATTGATAGGATTGAATCAACTGGTATAAATACAGGTGTAATAAGACAGCAAGAGACAGAACTTAGAACACAGAACTTAGAATACAGAGCTTAGAACACAGAACTAAGAAGACAGAACCTACACACAGAACTTAGAAGACAGAACCCACACAGAACCTACAGACAGAAGAACTTTGCTGGAGAGAACATGGCAAAAGATCCTGGACTGAACCTGACTATAGAAATTGGCAAGAGAACCTGACTAGAACCTGGCGACCAAACCTGGCTGGAGAAGTCCCTGTGTCATTCCTTCTTCGCCGACTCCATCCACACCTTTGGGGACCCCTGGACCTGCTGGGGTTGGACCCCGGCAGATGTCTATTAGTAAATCTTTAAAAATATGTTTTAACTGTATTTTTACCGTTGTAATTCATATTCACAAACTCTGGTGAAAGAGTTCACTTGTATATTTGAAATAGTTCGCCATCCACTCTCACCTCCCTATTCCATCTCATTTAAAAAAAAAAAAAAAATGCCTGGCCGTGGCCACGGATCCTAATTAGTACCCAGTGATTTGCTTTAGGGTAACCTCATTAAACACTGAATAAAAAGGGGCAGAGCTGCTGCAAATTTTAGCCAACCTTTCTGCTGAGATCGGGGCGCCATCTGCAGTTTGTCCTGGAAATTTCTCCTAGATCCCAAGAGATCTGATGTGCAAACACAGGCTGCCTCACTGAAATGGCTAGCAAAGGCTGCTTCAGTTAACAGTCTACAGAATTTGCTCATTTGCATCAGAAAAAAATAAATATCCCTTAAGGCAGAGTGCCTGGATACCTTTTGTGAAACTTGCCCCAAGCAGCGAGTCCAGAAGCAAACAAGGACGGTTCCTGGGGAAAGGGTGGTAAAATGTGGGACCGAATTCGCGCAGTCACCTGAGCTCCCCTTAAAACTGGAAGTCTATAAAAGGTACTTCCTGAGCGTGGCTGACTGATTCCGTTTCCCGGTGACTCAGCCAGGCTCGGATTGCTCAGGCGGTGGGAGAGGGAGGACAGATGCCGCGCGGCGGGGACTCAAAGCCCTGCGAACGCGCGGAGCTATTTCAAGGGATTAAATCAGGACTGGGGCGCGCCGTCCACGCGCGATCTCGGGAAGTACAAATAGGGCGTTAATGAGAGGAAACACTCCCCACGCAGAGGCTGCGCGGGATGATTCAGAGCTGCTAGAACCAACCTCTCCTAGCCAGGCGCTCCCACACTCAGGGAAAGGGAGGGAGGGGCACCCAGCCCTCCTGAGGGTGGGTGCAGGAGAGACACAAGCTACAAGCAAACTTTAAAAGAGCTTTGTCCCTGTTCCAAAGACAGAGAAACAGCAATCAGACTATTAATCCCCAGAGGGAAAGTAGGGGAGGGTGGTGGTAAGGGGAAGAGATCAACCAAAGGACTTGTATGCATGCATATAAGCCAAACCAATGGACACCGACAACAGGGGGATGGGAGCATTAGTGGGGGGGAGGGGGAGAGGATGGGGGTTAATGGGCGGGAATGGGCGGGAATGAGGACACATTTGTAATTCCTTAACTAATAAAGAATTTAAAGATTTTTTTTTTTTTTTAAAGAGCTTTGTGTCCTGGGGTGACCCTGTTCCCCAGCCTGCAGGCGCTGCTGGTCAGGTGTTCATCCTCTCCCTCCTCCTCTCCAGAAACCGGCTTCTCTCTCTCTCTCTCCCTCCCCCCCTCCTGGAACCGGACCTGGGACCCTTCACTCCACAGGCCAACGCTCTATCCACTGAGCCAAACCAATCTGCGCTCTTCTCCTCTCTTTTTTTCTAGGGTATAAGGCAGAGGGTTTTCAAGCCATACCAAAAGGAGGGATAAAGAACCCTACTTCTCTACTTGGACACAGAGCAGTCCAAGTAAGACCCCAGAGTCTTGAAATACTGTATAAGTTTTGGAATTATGATGTGTTCCAACCACAAAGTGAAAGAAATGATGGAAGGAGATTAAGTTGGAGAAAGGAATCCCAGTCTGTCCTCACATGGAAGTTATTACAAAGCCTCTCTTTCCCACACTCCCTCTTCACTCTCTTTCTCCCTTTCACCAGGTTCACCTATTTGCTTTAAAATAACCCTTCAATTGAAAATGGAAAACAATTCAGGCCTTAGTCAGGATTTTCACCTTTATCCTGAGAACAATAGGAAACCATTTGGCAGCCTTAATTAAATGAGTGGTCAGAGCAGGTTTTCTTTTTAAGTTTATTCACGTTGCTGCATTGAGAACGGTCTGAGAGGGAATGGACAAGAAAGTTTTGGACAGAGCAGTCAGGTGGTGATAGGTAAGAGAGATCATGGTGAACTGAAGCGGTGGTAGCAATAAGATAGGAGGAGTATTGGACAGGTGTGGAAAGTATTTCTAAGGTAGAATTGATAGGTCTTGCTGATGGGTTGAATGATCTTTTACCCTCTCTGCATACACCCCCTTGGGCATTTAACTTTGAATAGTCCTCTGCCTCTGTCTCTGGACTTGACCATGTGCCTGGCTTTGGGTAATAGAATGAAGCAGAAGTGCAAGTATGGTGCTTCTAAGTCTACAACTCGAGAGGCCTTGCTCTTTCCTGTGTTTCTGTCATCTCCATGAGGACATTCCTGAGGTAGCCTACTGGCATGGAACAGATACGTGGCAGAGACTTGAAGTGCCCAGTCAGCCCAGTTGAGACTCGTCTAGACCAGTGGTCGGCAAACTCATTAGTCAACAGAGCCAAATATCAACAGTACAACGATTGAAATTTCTTTTGAGAGCCAAATTTTTTAAACTTAAACTATATAGATAGGTACATTGTTATTAACTTAATTAGGGTACTCCTAAGGCTTAGGAAGAGCCACACTCAAGGGGCCAAAGAGCCACATGTGGCTCGCGAGCCGCAGTTTGCTGACCACGGACCTAAAGCAAACTCATCTGCAAAACTTCACTAGGGTGTTGCTTCCTTATTCCAGGGTCTGTGGTCAGGGGAGGGGGCTGGGGTGAGCGAGTCTGAGTGCCAGAAGCATGTACAGGGAGAAACCTGGATGGCTCTCTTCTCCATCCCACCTCTGCAGGGCCCGGTGTCCACTCAGGCAGAGGTGTGAGGACAACCCAGACAGAGGCACATAGCCTCAAGATGAGAGTCAACTCACCAGGAAGACATAATAATACTAAATGTATGTATACCTGATAACAGAGAGCTTAAAATAAAGCAAAAACTGTCTTAATTGAAAGGAAAAATTGAAATTCTTATTAACATTAGAAAACTCAGCACTACTGCTGGTGGGAATGCAGACTGGTGCAGCCACTATGGAAGACAGTATGGAGTTTCCTCAAAAAACTAAAAATGGAACTCCCATTTGACCCTGTGATCCCACTTCTAGGAATATATCCCAAGAAACCAGAAACACCAGTCAGAAAGGATATATGAACCCCTATGTTCATAGCAGCACAATTCACCATAGCTAAGATCTGGAAACAGCCTAAGTGCCCATCTGTAGATGAATGGATTAGAAAACTGTGGTACATCTACACAATGGAATGCTATGCTGCTGTAAAAAAGAAGAACTCTTACCATTTGCAACGGCATGGATGGAACTGGAGAGCATTATGCTAAGTGAAATAAGCCAGTCAATAAAGGAAAAATACCACATGATCTCACTCATTTCTGGATAATAAAGACCATTATAAACTTACGAACAAAAATAGATACAGAGGCAGAGCTGCCTCGAACAGACTGTCAAACTAAAGCAGGAAGGCCGGGGAGGGTGGGAGGGCAGGAGGGGGGTGGGTAAGAGATCAACCAAAGGACTTGTATGCATGCATATAAGCATAACCAATGGACATAAGACACTGGGGGGTAGGGGAGGCCAGGGGATTGTCAAGGGCGGGGCAAAAAAAAAAGGAGACATATGTAATACTCTTTGTAATACTTTAAGCAATAAAAAAGAATACTCAGAAAAAACAAAAAACAAAAAAAAAGAAAGAAAACTCAGCACTGATCTCTCAGTAATTGATAGGAACTTAAAATGTATATAAACTTACTAAAGAATAGCACCAACCCAAGGGACTCTAATTCACATTTATATAACCATCTATCCAACATCAGTTGAATGCATGTGATACATGGAGAACATTTGCCAAGAAAGATCATACCTGGTCACAAAAGAAATCTTAACAAATGTAAAATTATTGAAACCATGCATAGTATGTTCTATGATCATACTGAAATTAAACCAGAAATCAAAAACAGAAATATAGCAGGAAAATCTACCAACACTGGTAATTAAACAACACACTTTCAAATAAACTGTGGATTAAATGAAGTATCAAATTATTTTGATGTGAATGTAAGCAAAAATACAACTTAACAAAATTTGTGAGATGCAGGTAAATCAGTGCATAGAGGGAAATTTGCATAGCATTCAATGCTTATATTAAAAAAGAATAAAAGTCTCAAATCAATCATCTAAATGTCCACCTGCAGAAACTAGAAAAAAAGGAGCAAAAATAAACACAAAATAAGAAATGAAAGAATATTATGAGGTTATGAGTAAAAAAAATCAATGAAACTGAAAATTGGAAAAAAAAATCAATGAAACTGAAGATGGTTCTTTGAAAGATCAAGGATACTGATAAATTTCTAACAAGTTTTACAAAGAAAAAGGATGCAACTTATCTATATCGGGAAAGAAATAAAGGATGTCACTATAGGTTCCATAGACATAAAAATAATAAGGGAATACTATGAAAACTCTACGCACAAATTCAATAAATCAGAATAGACTAATTCCTTGAAGGGAAAACTATTCAATTTATCCAAGGTGAAATAGAATCTGTATAGTCCTATAACTATCAAACATTGAATGTATAATTAAAACCTCCCCAAAAAAGAATTTGAAGGTCCATATAATTTCACTGTCAAATGCTACTAAATATTTAAAAGAGAAATAACACTAACTCTATATAATCTCTTCCAGAAAATGGAAGAAGAGGGCAAATTTCCCAGCTCATTTTTTGAGAAAGGCATATTTGATACAACAAAAGAAAGAAACAAAGACAAGACAAAAAAGGCTAAAAACTACTTTTCTTCACTTACAAAAGCACAAAAATCCTCAATGAAATATTAGTGAATCAAATCCAGCAATACAGACAAAATAAATAAATAAATAAAGCACCATAACCAAGTGAGCATTATCCTGGAAATGTAAGACTGGTACAATCTTGGATTATCCAACATATTAACAGTCTAAAGAAAAAACATAAGTTGATACAGAAAAAGCATTTGATAAAATTTAACATTCATTCTTGCTAAAAAAAATAAATCTCAAATATAATGCCATGTAGATAAAAAACCTACAGTTAACATCATACTTAATGGTGAAAGACTAAATGTTTTTTGTTAGTATCAAAACCAAGGGAAGACTATCCTTTCTTACCACTCCTATACAGCAGTTACTGGATGCCCTGGCCAGTGCAAAAATGCATGGAAAAGAAAAAAAGGGGGAGGGGGCTGTGTATGGAAAATAAGAAATAGAACTGTCCTTATTCACAAACAGCATGATTGTTATACAGAAAATCTAAACAGAGCAGGGGGAAAAAAGTCCCCCTAGACTAGAGCTATAAAAGAGAATGTAGGAAAGTCACAGGATCCAAGGTTAACACACACACACACACACACACAAAAATAATCATATTGCTTTAGATTAGGTAAGTATAATTTAAAATAATTTTAAAAAATTTTAAACATGTTTGATAATTTAAAATTTACAATGACTCTAAAGAGTAAACACTTAGGTGTAAATCTAACCTAACATCCACACAACCTATATGCTGAAAACAATAAAATAATGATTTAAAAAATCAAAGGAGCCTTAAAAAATGGAAAGACATACTACGTTAACAGAACATAAGATTTGGTGTAGTAAAGACGATAATTTTTGCCAAACTAATTGATGGGTTTAAAGTAACCCAAACCCAAATCTCAGGATATTCTGTTGCTGAATTTCAAATTTATATGCCGGAAGCCAGTCCATCCTTGCTGCTTGACACAGTCGCTGCAGGATAGAAACATCTGCACAGCATATGTTTCAAGGGACCTGGCGTATATAGCATACTGTTCTTAATATGTTTGCTCCCCTTAGCGCTGTGTGTTTTAACCAAGGTCACCTCTCCGAGAAAGGTTGTTTCCCCAGGTAGGAATTTTTCCCTGAAGTCAGGGAGGGGATGCCCCTCCTAGAAAGGTTGCTTCCCCAGGTAGGAATTTTTCCCTGAAGTCAGGGAGGGGATAAAACTCCTTAACTAAGTGCCAGGCGGGTAGTTAATCACTACAAACAATCATGCTTAAGTTATATAATCTTTACTCCCTGGAATGGAGATAAGAAACGCCCTAACCTTTGTAATAGAAATTGACAGGATTAAAATCAACCGGTATAAATACGAATGTAACAAGACAATAAACAGCAGAACCTCTCTGGAGATCCAGACCAGAACTTGGCTGGAGATCCTGGCTAGAGATCCTGGCTAGGCTGCTGATCAACTGAACACTGTCTCCGTGTCCTTCCTTCTTCGCCGACTCCATCCACACCTTTCGGGACCCCTGGACCTGCTGGGGTTGGACCCCGGCATCTGGCGCCCGAACAGGGTTCCCTTAGGTAAGTCCCCCCGTATTTGGGACGGATAGGACTGCACCGTAGGGTGCTTCAGACCCCCCCTATAGAGGATAAGTAGGGTAAGCGGGTAGTTAGTACAGAACTTAGATTGACAAGATGGGTCATACTGAGTCTAAAGAAAAAAGACTCTGTATTAATCTTTTAACGCATATGTTTGCTAGCAGAGGAGTTAAGGTTACTCCCAGTCAGACAGAAAGTTTTATAGAAGACGTATGTGAATGGCTTCCTGAGGATGGAACTGTTAATTTAGAAACTTGGACTAAAGTAGGAGAGCAATTAAAGAACTATTACAGCTACCATGGATCTGAGAAGGTCCCGGCAGTTACCTTTTCTCTCTGGAATTCAATTTGTGAAACCTTGGCACCAGAGGCAAAAACGGTTGAACTTTCTCAAAATTTAAATAGTCCCTCGGCTCCACCCAGAGAGGATACATCATCATTGTCTCCAGCTCAATCTAAAAGCAATTTAGCTATGCCTAGTGATCGGGAGGAGAATAAATATCATAAACATGACCATTGGTCCTTTCCAGTCAGTAGAGAGGAGAATGGCCCTCCCATTCAAAACAGGCTCCCCAAATTAGAAAGGAAGCCTAAACCAGGTCCTGTGGCTCCTATGAGCTCCATGTCTAAATTTCAAAGGGCCATAAGAGAAGCTGAAGCTAATGGAGATCTTGAATTCTCACTCTGCTTCCCAGTTACATATGAGAATGAGTCTGGTGGGAATAGAAACCCCACCTTGGAGCCTATACCTTACAAAGTACTTAAAGAATTAAAATTGGCCTGCTCTGAATATGGACCTCTAGCTCCTTACACACAAACCTTGGTAGAAACCCTAGCCAGTAAATGGATGACTCCTTATGATTGGTCACAGGTTTGTAAATCCTGTCTCTCAGGAGGCGATTACTTATTATGGAAAACTGAATATGAAGATCTTGCTAAGAAAGCTGTAGCCACTAGCGAAAAAACCAGAAAAGGAATAACCCTAGACATGATATTAGGAGAAGGTGATTTTAACACGGCTGAGGAGCAAATGAATATGCCCACAGAGGCACTTACCAAAGTAACCAGTTGTGCAGTAAGTGCCTGGAAATCCCTACCTTATACGGCAGGAGAAACAACCACCCTTACAGAGGTTAAACAGAAGGTCGAGGAACCATATCAGGATTTCCTTTCTCGACTCATACAGGCAGTCAAGAGAGTAATCAATAACAAAGAGGCAGCCGATATCCTAATCAAACAACTGGCTTTTGAAAATGCTAATAATACCTGTCAGGCTTTATTAAGGCCGATTCGCAGAACAGGAACTATAAATGATTTTATAAAACAGTGTGCTGATGTAAGTCCAGCATTTATACAGGGTGTAGCTATAGCTGCAGCTCTCAAAGGGGAGACATACCCTCAATATGTACAGGCTATAGGACAAGCCAGCAATACTACAGGTAATAAAAGAAATATGAACTGCTACTCTTGTGGCTTATCTGGGCACTTTAGCAGAGAATGCCCAAATAAAAATAATAATACTCAGGCCAGATGGCAAGCTCCTCGACAGCCTGGAAATACATTAGGGAATAATATTAATCCTCCAAAAACAGTTTGTCCCCGATGTCAGAAAGGATTCCATTGGGCAAAGGAGTGTAGATCAAAATACCATAAAAATGGTCGGCCTTTAAACTCTACAAATAGCTCCCAAGGAGGTTATATCCCATCACCTCAATCGGGAAACTTGAGAAGGGGCCAGCCCCAGGCCCCTGCAATAATAGGGGCATCAACCTTCAACCCCTTTGCAAATTTCGATCAGTCAGTGACCTCTTCAGGGCAACCCCAGGCAGTGCAGGATTGGACCTCCACTCAACCACCCATGCAGTACTAACCCCAGACTCGCCAGTAGCAGCCATTCCTACAGGAGTGTCTGGGCCACTGCCTGAGGGAACTGTAGGTTTAATATTAGGACGGAGCTCCACCTCGTTACAGGGGATCTTAGTCATCCCAGGAGTTGTTGATGCAGACTACACAGGAGAAATACAGATTTTACTTTCCCCACCCACCACAACTATACAGATTCAGCCCAACCAGAGAATTGCCCAATTAATCCTGTTACCAATACATAAAATAGGGACAGCTGTTACCCAGGAAGCTAGAGGGGCCGGAGGCTTTGGATCTAGTGATGCAGCATTTTGGATACAAGAATTCCATGCTACTAGACCTACAAAAATTTTACAAATTCAGGGAAAACCAATTGAAGGTCTATTGGATACAGGAGCAGATGTTTCCTGCATAGCAGGGAAGGATTGGCCCTCTTCATGGCCCACGCACACCACCTCCACTTCCCTAGTAGGACTAGGCAAGGCATCTAATGTAAAAAAGAGTTCTCAGATTCTAACTTGGGCTGATGAAGATCAACATTCAGGAACATTCTGTCCCTATGTAATTAAGACTATCCCCTTTACATTATGGGGAAGAGATATCTTGTCTCAAATGGGAGTTGTATTATATAGCCCCAGTGATAGAGTAACATCACAGATGCTAGACATGAGATTTAATCCAGGAAAGGGATTAGGAAAGGAAAGTACTACCTCACACTCCTCGACAGGATCTGTAATTGGGGCCATTGCCCTTAGGACTGCTGATCCCATAGTCTGGAAATCGTCACAACCAGTATGGGTTGAGCAATGGCCCTTAACATCTGAGAAAATATCAGCAGCCCGACAATTAATTGATCAGCAATTAGCAGAGGGACATATAGAGCCATCAAATAGTCCCTGGAACACACCCATATTTGTAATAAGAAAGAAATCAGGCAAGTGGAGACTTTTGCAAGATCTAAGAGCCATAAATGCCACCATGGAAGATATGGGCTCCTTACAACCTGGATTGCCCTCCCCTGTGGCAATTCCACAGGAGTATTGTGTTGTTGTTATTGACTTACAGGATTGTTTTTTCACTATACCTCTTCACCCAGCTGATTGTCAAATATTCGCATTCAGCATACCATCAGAAAACTTTAAACAGCCTTATCAGAGATACCAATGGAAGGTTCTCCCACAAGGGATGAAAAATAGTCCTACATTATGTCAAAAGTTTGTAGATCAGGCATTGCAAGTTATTAGAAAGAAATTTTCAGATCTATATCTTATTCATTATATGGATGATATTTTACTAGCTCATAAAGATCGGGCTACTTTACAGGAAATTCTTACTCAGACCATCCTTGCTTTAGAAGAACATGGTCTAAAAATAGCCCCAGAAAAGATTCAGACTGAACCTTCTTTTTCATACTTAGGCAGAATATTACATACCTCTACTATCACCCATCAGCCTCTACAATTAAGAAAAGATCATTTAAACACATTGAATGATTATCAGAAACTATTAGGTGATATCAACTGGGTCAGGCCATATCTAAAAATAACCACTCTTGACTTAAAACCTCTATTTGACATTTTAAAGGGAGATTCTAACCCTAAGTCTCCCCGACAATTAACTGTAGAAGGAGAAAAGGCTATAGCAAAAATAGAACAGGCCATCAATAAACAGCAACTACAGTATCTAGATTATTCCAAATCTTGGGCCTTAATTATTCTAGCCACTAAATATACTCCTACAGGATGCTTGTGGCAGGAAGGACCATTAGAATGGATACATTTACCTGTCACTCCTAGGAAGATTGTACCACCCTATCCCTCCCTAGTGGCCACTCTCATTATCAAAGGTAGACGACGCAGTATCGAACTCTTTGGAAGAGAAGTTACTGAGATAATAATACCTTATAAAAGAGAACAATTAGACACACTATTACAATTTGAAGAAGAGTGGCAAATAGCTATAGGTAACTTCCCAGGACAAATTTTACATCATTTGCCAAGATCACCTATATTGCAATTTCTCTCCCTACATCCGTTTATATTTCCTATCAAATGTTCAAAAGAACCATTATCACCTCCTGCCTCCTTAGTATTCACAGATGGTTCCTCTAATGGTAGGGCAGTAACAATCATTAACTCAATAACCCATGTTCAACAAACTCTAGAGACGTCAGCTCAGAGAACAGAGCTTTTGGCAGTCATTTATGCTTTTGAACAATTGCAACAGGTTCCCTTTAACTTGTACACTGACTCTCAATATATAGTTAAATTATTTCCTCATATTGAGACCGCCTCTCTCCCACAAGGAAGAACAGCCATTTTTTCTTTGTTAACTCAGCTACAAACTTGCATTCACAAACGAGAAAAGGCTTTCTATATTGGACATATTAGAGCTCATTCCTGCCTACCAGGACCCTTAAGCGAAGGAAATTATCAGGCGGATTTACTAACTCGCCCAGTAGTTTGTACAGCTCTAGAAGAAGCCCGGCGGTCTCATGCCATTCACCATCAAAATGCTTCTGCTCTCCGTCTATATTATCGCATATCTAGAGAAGCTGCTCGAAGTATTGTGCGTGACTGCAGCCATTGTCCTACTCATTTTCCTAGCCCTGCTACTGGAGTTAATCCAAGAGGACTTAGACCCTGTGACTTATGGCAGATGGATATTACTCATGTCCCATCTTTTGGCAAACTTTGCTATGTGCATGTTTGTATTGATACCTTTTCTCATGTTATCCTTGCTTCTGCACGTACAGGAGAAGCCTTTAAAGATGTAAGTCAACATCTATTCCAATGCTTTTCCTACCTAGGAATACCAAGGGCACTTAAAACTGACAATGGGCCTGCCTATACCTCTAGAGCTTTTAAAAACTTATGCTCTACATTCGGCATCGCACATACTACAGGAATACCCTACAATCCTCAAGGCCAAGCAATAGTAGAAAGGGCTCACCAAACTTTAAAAACACAAATTAAAAAATTACAAGAAAATGAGTTTAAATATTCCTCTCCTCATCATGTTCTACAACATGCTCAATTTGTAATTAATATACTAAATGTAGATTCTGAGGGAAATTCCCCGATGTACAGGCATTGGAACCCTGATCTAACTAAACCTAAAGCCCTCGTCAAATGGAGAGACTTGCTTACAGGAGCCTGGAAGGGACCTGATGTACTTTTAACCCAGGGGAGAGGATATGCTTGTATATTTCCACAGGACGCAGACTCACCTGTGTGGATTCCAGACCGTCTAGTCCGACCTTATGTCTCACCGCCCGCCATCTCTGCCTCATCATAGCACACCTGACCAGTGCCCATCTGCAGCAGATGTGCAGACCTGAGCTGGAACAATCTGTCCATTGGGAGGATCACATGTGCTTCCGTTTTGTCTTTCCACATGTCCCAGCTTTGCCCCACATCTCCTTTCCTTTTTCCTTTTTTTTAAAATCTAACTACTTGTTTGCTGGTTCTTTGGCCTTTCTCCTTCTTTCCTGAACACAGCCTTTTCTAGAATCTCCCTACCCTACTGTTCCAGGAAGGGCATCTCCCTTTTATGCCGTGACTAGGGGTGTTTGGTATATGCCCCATACATGGAGTTGTCTTGGGCCAAGAGCCTGACATCCTGGGCTGAGAAAGCCCTGTTCCAGGACTCTCCTTTGTTCTGTATTGGTCCCTCTTACCCTTGTGTCAAGAGGGACCCTCTTCTTACAATCCAATTGCCCATAGCTGTTGCCTGAGCTCTCTGTTCATGCTGAGGTTGAAGCCGCATGGTGGCTGGTACCATGGATCTGTCTCTGGCCCAATGGCGTAAGCTGGGCCCTCTCTAGAGAAGAAACCTGAGTTCCCTATGATCAATGCCAGAGCCCCGCCAGCAGGCAAGGGGATCCCAAGGCAGTTGCTGGGCATGGAGGCCAGAGGGACATAGGCTATCAAGGAGACAAAACTGAACCTCACATCACCCTACTTGGCCCAGAGATGGCTGGTAGTCAACGACGGGTAAGACTCCACAGGGTGGGGCAACCTAAGACAGGCACAGTCGGGGGCCAGTAGGAGAAAACTTGGGGTGCAACAAAGGTGGGGCACAGACCCCCCTCCCCAATGGTGCAGGGGCTTGAACACTCGGCCCTTCTGAGGAAGGTCTCCTGTCCCCATGGCTGCTTCCCACTTCCCATGCCCAGCTCAGATCGGGACCCAGGTAAAGACAGAGACTGGCTGACAGCAGCTGCCCTCTTACTGCAACAGGACTTGTTTCCCATTTCTACCTTGGACCACAGGGAAAGGGGCAGCTGAAGGAAAGGGCTGTGTCAGGATGCTGCATTCTTCCCTTTCTTCTCCCTCTTTTTTCTAAACACTTCCATGCCTTGTAGTTCTTTTGCTTTCTCTTCTTTTTCTACTACCCTCCATTTTCCATATCAGCTGGATCCAGAGGGCACAGCTTACTCCTCCTCAGACATCGACACTACCATCAACCACGGCCCTGATGGACCCTTTGATGCAGCCCTTCAACTTGCTGATGCTTCGGGAAGCCTGTCGCCAGTGACGCCGCCCACTAGCCAGACCAACAAAGACAACCAAACCAACAACTTGAGGACAGCTGAAATCCCTTGACTGAAGAGGCTGGCAACCTTCTACAGGAATGGGGCTCCTTCTGCGCTCCATCCACTATGTTTATAGCTATACTCACTATCATTGCTTGCCACTCTTCTTCCGAGATTTAAATGTCCCAGTCTGAGAGGTGGCCACTGATTTGCATGTGCTATCATTTAAAAAATAAAAAAGGGGGAATTTGCCGGAAGCCAGTCCATCCTTGCTGCTTGACACAGTCGCTGCAGGATAGAAACATCTGCACAGCATATGTTTCAAGGGACCTGGCGTATATAGCATACTGTTCTTAATATGTTTGCTCCCCTTAGCGCTGTGTGTTTTAACCAAGGTCACCTCTCCGAGAAAGGTTGTTTCCCCAGGTAGGAATTTTTCCCTGAAGTCAGGGAGGGGATGCCCCTCCTAGAAAGGTTGCTTCCCCAGGTAGGAATTTTTCCCTGAAGTCAGGGAGGGGATAAAACTCCTTAACTAAGTGCCAGGCGGGTAGTTAATCACTACAAACAATCATGCTTAAGCTATATAATCTTTACTCCCTGGAATGGAGATAAGAAATGCCCTAACCTTTGTAATAGAAATTGACAGGATTAAAATCAACCGGTATAAATACGAATGTAACAAGACAATAAACAGCAGAACCTCTCTGGAGATCCAGACCAGAACTTGGCTGGAGATCCTGGCTAGAGATCCTGGCTAGGCTGCTGATCAACTGAACACTGTCTCCGTGTCCTTCCTTCTTCGCCGACTCCATCCACACCTTTGGGGACCCCTGGACCTGCTGGGGTTGGACCCCGGCATTTATATATATATTAAAAAAAAAACTACAATAGCTAAAACAATTTTGAAAAGGAAGTACAAAATAGGAGGGAGGAATCACACTGATTTTAATACTTAATGTAAAGTTAAATTAATCAAGAGAATAGTGTGGGTAAGGCAGTCACATAGATCAATGAAGCAGAGTAGAGTTCAAAAACAGACCCAGACAAAATATGGTAAATTGAGTTTAACAAAAATGCAAAATCAATTCAATAAAATGATAGCTAACTAAATTTTGACAAGAGTGTCAAGATCATCTAATGGGGCACAGCCAGTGTTGCTCAGTGGTTGAGCATTGACCTATGAACCAGGAGCTCATGGTTCAATTCCCAGTCAGCGTGCATGCCAGGGTTGCGGGCTCTATCCTGGGTGGGGAGCATGCAGGAGGCAGCCGATCAATGATTCTCTTTCATCATTGATGTTTCTATTTCTCTCTCCCTCTTTCTTCCTCTCCGAAATCAATATATATATATATATATATATATATATATATATATATATTTAAAAAGATTATCCAATGGGGAAAAGAGAGTCTCTTTAATAAATGGAACTGCAACAACTGGATATCTATGTACAAAAGAATGAAGTTAGTCTTCTAAGTCATGCCATATACGAAAAATAACTCAAAATGAATCAATGGCCTAAACAGCTAAAGTTATAAAATTCTTGACAAAGAATTTTTTTTGACAAAAATCATAGGAGTCAATGTTCATGACCTTGGATTTGGCAATGGATTATTTTATTTATTTATTTATTTATTTATTTATTTACTTACTTATTTATTTATTTATTGTCTAAAGTTTTACATCTGTCTCTTTTTTCCCTGATTGACACCCCTCGCCCCCAGCCATTCCCGCCCCAGGCAAGCCCCCACCACCCCAGTGTATGTGTTCATTGGTTATGCTAATATGCATGCATATAAGTCCTTTGGTTGCTCTCTAACCCCACCCCCCTCTCACACACACACACACCTCCCCTGCCATTTGTCTCTGGATCTATTCTTGTTCATCAGTTCATCAGTTCATCAGTTGATCATTATATCCCACATATGAGTGAGATCATGTGATAATTATCTTTCTCCAACTGGCTTATTTCACTTAGCATAATGCTCTCCAGTTCCATCCATGCTGTTGCAAATGGTAAAGGTTCCTTCTTTTTTATAGTGGCATAGTATTCCACTGGGTAGATGTACCCCCGTTTTTTAATTCACTCATCTGCTGATAGGCACTTACGTTGTTTCCAAATATTAGCTGTTGTAAATTGTGCTGCTATGGACACAGGGGTGCATATATCCTTTCTGACTGGTGTTTCTGATTTCTTGGGATATAGTCCTAGAAGTGGGATTACTGGGTCAAATTGGAGTTCCATTTTTAACTTTTTGAGGAAACTCCATATTGTCTTCCACGGTGGCTACACCAAGTATGCAGTCCCACCAGGAGTGCACGAGGGTTCCTTTTTCTCCACATCCTCACCAGCATTTGTCATTTGTTGATTTGTTGATGATAGCCATTCTGACAGGTGTGAGATGGTATCTCATTGTTGTTTTGATTTGCATCTCTTGGCTGATTAGTGACTTTGAGCATGTTTTCATATGTCTCTGGGCCTTCTGTATGTCCTTTTTTGAAAAGTGTCTATTTAGGTCCTTTGCCCATTTTTTGATTGGATTGTTTATCTCCCTTTTGCTAAGTTATATGAGTTCTCTGTACATTTTGGAGATTAAACCCTTATCTGAAATAGCATTGGCAAATATGTTCTCCCATGCAGTGGGCTTTCTTGTTATTTTGTTGATGGTTTCTTTTGCTGTGCAGAAGCTTTTTATTTTGATGTGGTCCCATTTGTTTATTTTCTCCTTAGTCTCCAGGCAATGAATTCTTTGATATATCAAAAGCATGAGCAACAACAGAAAAGTGGATAAACTGTACTTAATCAAATTTAAAAATTTTTGTGCATCAAAGAACAATATCAAAAAAGTAAAGAAAATCCACAGAATGAAAGAATATATTTACAAACCATATATCTGATAAGGGTCTGTATCCTGAATATATAAAGAACTCTTACAACTAAACAACAAAAAGACAAGCAACCTAATTTTAAATGGGCAAAGGAGTTGAATAAATACTTCTTCAAAGATACACAAATGACCATTTAGACCATGAAAAGATGCTCAATATTAGGGAAATGAAAATCATAACCACAATGAGAGATAACTTCACACCCAGTAGGATGGGTATAATCAAAGAGTGGAAAATAAAAAAAGTGTTGGTAAGGATGTATTCTTGGTGGGAATGAAAGTGGTTCAGCCTCTGTGGAAAATAACTGGGCAGTTCCTCAAAAAGTTAAACACAGAGTATCCATAGGATGTAACAATTCCACTCTTAGGCATATTCCCTCAAAGAATTGAAAACAAGAACTCAAACAAATAAATGTACAAACCTTTTCGTAGGAGCATTATCGAAAGTAGCCAAAAGGTCAAAACAGTCCAAAGAGCCACCAACAGATAAATGGATAAAACCCTGTGTCATATACATTCAATGGAAATTGTTCAGCCATAAGAATTAATGAAGCCAAAGCCGGTTTGGCTCAGTGGATAGAGCGTCGGCCTGCGGACTGAAGGGTCCCCGGTTCGATTCCGGTCAAGGGCATGTACCTGGGTTGCGGGCACATCCCCAGTAGGGAGTGTGCAGGAGGCAGCTGATCGATGTTTCTCTCTCATCGATGTTTCTAACTCTCTCTCTCCCTTCCTCTCTGTAAAAAATCAATAAAATATATTTTAAAAAAAGAATTAATGAAGTAATGATACATGTTACCACATGAATGAATCTTGAAAATATTATGGTAGGTGAAAGAAGCCAGACACAAAAGTCACAAGTCCCATTGTATGAAATCCAGAATAGGTAAATCCAGAGTCAAGAAGCAGCTTGGTGGTTGGTTGCTGGGGGCCGGGGATGGAGGGGGAGTCACTGCTGAATGGGCATTGGATTTGGGTGATGAAAATGTTTTAGAACAAGATGTAGGGGAGGTTTGCACAACAATGGGAATGTACGAAATGCTACTGAATTGTTCACTTTAAAATGGTGAACTTTAAGTTATGTAAATTTCATTATTAAAAAACAATTAATAGATTGCAATATAATATAGTATGTAAAATAACAAAGCTTTTAAAAGAAAACAGGAGAAAATCTAAGTGACCTAGGATTAATTAAAGAGTTCTTAAACTTGATATCAATAGCATGTCCCGTAAAAAATATTGATAAATTGGACATCATCAAAATGAAAAACTTAAGCTCTGTGAAAGATACTGTTAAGAGGATGAATTTGCAAATCACAGATCCAACAAATAACTTATAACCAGAATATCCAAAGAGCTTTCAAAACTGAACAGAATGAAAAGAAACAAATATTTTTAAATGAGCAAAGAGCCCTGGCCAGTTGAATAAGAGCCCTGGTCAGTTGGTTGGAGTGTCGTCCCATACACTAAAAAGGTTGCGGGTTCAATCCCCAGTCAGGGCGCATATGGGTAGTAACGGGTTGATGTTTCTCACACTGATCTCTCTCTCTCTCTCTCTCTCTCTCTCTCTCTCTCTCTCTCTCTCTCTCTCTCACACACACACACACACACACATCCTATCCTCTCTTTCTAAAATTAATAAACACATCGTTGGAGAGGATTTTAAAAATGAGCAAGGAGTTAATAGATATTTCAAAAAAGAAGATATACCGATGGCCAAAAAATGCATGGAAAGATGTTCAACGTCATTAACCATTAAAGAAAGCCAAATTAAAACCATCGTTCAATGGCACTGCATACTACTTAGAATGAGGCAGGGGGTTGGACTGCAAGTCTCACTTAAAGTAGGAAAGAAAGAAGATAGATTTCTTTTTCCCTGGTGATCTAAGTTTCAGTTTCAACTTGATCTAAATATGATCCATGTAGTGCAATACTGCGTGCTCAAGAAAAAGCTCTAAATATTGTTATGCTCTTGGTTTTCATACCCACAGAATTGTAGTGAGGATGAAATGGGATAAGTTACAAGCATGACACCTCACTGCTTGATCAGGAGGTATCAGTCAAGGTCTCGTTTCGGTCATCTCCCTCCCATCGTCGATAAAAGGGAGGAAAGGGGTAGTTAGGTTTCCTTAATATACAGTATTGAATAGGAAAGAAGAAAACTAAAGTCAGCCCTAGCTGATTTGTCTCAGTGGATAGAGCATTTGCCTGGGGACTGAAGGGTCCCAGGTTCAATTCCAGTCAAGGGCACATGCTTGGGTTTCGGGCTTGATCCCCAGTAGGGGGCTTGCAGGAGGCAGCTGATCAATGATTCTCTCTCATCGTTGATGTCTCTATCTCTCCCTCTCCCTTCCTCTCTGAAATCAATTAAAAATATATATTAAAGAAAACTAAACTAAAATCACTTGGCTTGGTGTCTGGTGAAGTTACTGAGAAATATTAATCACCTCCATATTGTAGCCATTTTAGAATATTTTGTTTCTACATGTAAAACTGATTTATCATAAATTATAGTTTACTATGTACAGTTTGGTCAACATAGGAAAGTACAAAGAAGATCATATCATACCTTGACTCTCAACATTCAGATCCTGTGCATTTTATACCTCTGTTTCTGAAAGCATTTTCTATGTCTTATTTTTTAAATTACCCTAGAGTGAAATGGACTTGTTTTGACGTACAGTTCTATGAATTACAACATATGTATAGGTTCATGTAACCATAATCAAGGTAAGTACACAGAAGTGTTACATCACACCAAAAAAACTCCCTCAAGCTCTCACTATGTAGGCACACACATGCCCGCTTCAACCCTGTCAACCAACCACTGAACATCTCCCCATCACTCTAGATTTGTCTCTTCAAGAACGAAATAACAGAGTGTGCAACCTTTTGAGACTGTCTTCTTTCACTCAGCACAATGCACATGACATTCATCCGAGTTGTGTGCATCAACAGTTTATTCCTTTTTCTCGCTGAGTGGGATTACACTGTATGGATGTACCACACTTCATTTATCACCTTTGAAGCACATTGGGTTTTCAGTTTGGGGTGATTATGAATAGGGAATAAACATTCATGTGCAGGTTTTTGTGTGAACATAAGTGGTTTTTTCCCTCTAGGGTAAATACCCAGCACTACAATGGCTGAGTCATATATAAGCACATATTTAATGCATCCATCCCTAATGGATCCGCTTTCAATGGTTGGATATGGGTGTTACTCATCTCTATCTTGCAACTTTCCACTTCTTAAAAAGTGGCAACCCTTGGTATTCCTACAATGAATGGAGAGGTGGATGGGTGGACATTGGCTGCCTGGATGGATAGATAGAAGGGATGGGGTGGGGGGAGGAAGAGAGAGGGAGGGAGAAGACCATCCTTTTATTCTTTGTAGTAATTCCTGTAAATGATGCCCAGTCTATGACTTTTATTTGGAAGAACTGCAAACTAAATATGATCTAAGGTAAGCAAAGCTTACAAATTTATTAGTGGCTTGTGCAGAAACTTTGTTTTTCATGTTTCTGTAGCAATACTGGCGACAAATTAATAAAAGCTTAATTTTTATACAAATAGTTTTATTACAAATTTGAATTTTTAAAGAAATACACATTTAAAGAAATTACATCAAAGGCCTTAGTAGTCTTAAAAACGTTTTGGAGACTTTTAGTGAAAGGTCATTTCAGGCATAGTGACCCGGTTCTGCTCTCCTGCAATCCAGCCATTCCCCTGCTGAAGTCTGAACACAGCTCAGGAAAAAAACACGGAAGCCGCCTGAACGTGCTGACAGGTAAAAACACTGATACTTTGATTTGACGGAGCTGTTTTTCACACTGGGCTGCAGAATGAGGAATACTCAGCAAATGAAGGCCTTTTAAGGTTGTTGCTTTTGAAGTCAAGTCATTCAGTTTGTGATTAGTTTTTCAACCCTGAATATATTTAATACAGAATAAAAACAATAAGCTCAAAGTACATATTTCACCATAATAGACACCATATCCATGAACCTGGGTTTGGTTTTGGCAATACACATTTTTTTTTTTTTTTTTTGGTTTGGAGGTGAACAATAAAAATTGGTGTTTCACATTCAATACCCTTGTGTTTAAAAAATCTATGTTAAAGGACAACACAGTCTTTTAAAGGAAGAATCTATGTAATAAGCTTTATTTTAACAGTGGAACTGAAACTAAAAACTTGACCTGCCTAACTGCTGACATCTATATAAATTACTAAAATATATATATATATATTTCATTTCTGCCTACTTTTGGACCATCTTTATTCCACAGGATATTGGTGATTTCTGCAAAAGCAGCTGCGTAGTACCACACATAGCAGAAAGACCTAAATTTATATTTGGGGATCAAAACGTGGCCGCTGAGCCCATAATTCCATTTGGAGGTTCGAAACACCGTTTTCACGTGACTATTCTTCGTACAGACCAAGGGACTTGAATTTTGAAACAGCTAGACAGTGACATAAACAAACATTTCATCCGGGGGTGAAAAATGACTCTATTATCATACAAGAATGAAAACGGGTGTTCACACAGTATGGAAGGCCCCGCACACCTCCTAGCACCCTTTGGTTTTCTGATGGAGTTCTCATTTCACACATCAGTGCACCGGATTGTAGAACAGACTCATATTTTTATTTCGTCAAAAGTGCCATTTGGCATGTCACTATGGACAGCTTATTGATGTCTCTGTTTCTCCTTCAGCAAGTAGAGGCCAATGAAGCAGGGTGTGTTAGTTACGCGGATTCCTATAAGGCACTTTACGGTTTTCATACTGGACAGTGAGGTACACAGGATATATTTCTAGGGTTCGTTGCTGTTAAAAAAAAGAGGAAGGGGAAGAGGAGGGAGTAGCACCATGTTGTGACGTTAGCTGAGAGCTGGGCTTCATTATGTTCTTCTCATACAGACTTGGCAGCGGCTGACGTGCGTGCGCAGCTCCCCGGCCTTCAAGGTGGACGGCGTGGGCTTCCTACGATGCAAAAAACAGCCAGCTGTCACTTCACTGCTTGTCAAAACCTCAAGCAAGTTTGTCAGCCCTCCCCACTGCCCGGAGATCTCCAAAAGGTCAGATGAGGATGGGTTCCGGCCCCATGACCAACAGCCACCATTATTCAGCCTGACTCTGAGCGGGCACCTTGCTGGGGCATCACATGGCCTTCATAACTCACAAAGCCGTGCAAGTTATCACCTGCATTCCCCATCCCTGGGACCTGAGGTTAGTGACGTTCCCAGGAGCACATAGAGAGTGAAGGTACCCCACGTCTGCTTGGCTCCAACTTCTCAACCACCCCCCTCTCCTCCTCCCCCCGCCCCCGCACCACCTGCCTCCTTGAACTATAGTTTAACTTTGTCTTCTCAACCTGATTATAAACTCCTCCAGGGGAAGAAGATACTGTTCTTTTTCTGCAATACTTCACAAGTTCTCATCAAATATTTACGGAATGCTACAATGAGCAACAAATCTGGGAAAATTAACCAGCCTTTGAAATACTTTTATAACGCTTGAAGGATTTATATGCAGGTGGTCTGATTGATGGCCAAAGAGAAAGGAAGACATTTAGTGCCCCAAATACTTCCTTGATCCTAAAAATCCTACCTTGTTCTGACTACTGGAAAGGGAGAGACTGAACTAAAATTGACAGATAAATTCTATTAAAACCGAAGGAATCATATAAGCAGAGTACTCTGCCCTAAAATTGAGGCTGCTTAATGTTAGTAACCTTTGGTGAAAATCCTAGTGCCCCCAAACTATTTTTAAGGTAATAATATTAAGATATCTCCTAATTTTGTTAAAAAAGCATTTTAGTTCATTGTACCAGGATATGGTTCAAAAAATACCCCCATTTTTACCCATTTACCCCATAACACAGAGCTCCAGGAGCTGACTGATACACGCATTAAGTGCCATTTTGGTAGCTAATGGGTACATTCTATCTGTAAAGGTGACATCAAGTTTCCAGTTGCCTAAAAAGTCTCGTGCAAGCTCCCAATTAGGAACCTGGTGATGTTCTGATGCTTAAAGAATTATGAGTGGCAAGTGTGTCGCTTCAACTTGTATGATCTAAACTACAAAGAGATGGGGTCATAGCAGAGTTCCACAAAATTCTCTCCCAAAAGGCAAAGACAGGAGGGCTTATCTCCAGGGGTGAGAAGCATTTATTCTGGGAATGAATAGTAGGTAACTGCTCAGGCCCCATCGGCCTCCTACATCCACTCCAGCAGGGGCCGCAGCTAGAACTAAGCAACAGCTAGAGGCCCCCTCATGTGCTCCTGTCCACTGGGGACCAGGCGGGCCTCCAAACTACCTTCAACAAGGTCAGCAGCCTCCTGGGCTAGTCATTTGAAAGGTAAAATTTTGGCAATGGTACAGGAAGGAAAAGGAGGCCTTCCCTTTCCATTTCAGCTACATTTGTACAGAAATTTATTTTTATTTGCATGTGTCTAAAAAACAAAGTCATGTTAAGCCACTCAAAACTACCCAACACATTAAATTCAGCCTTGTAAATGCAATGAAATGACTGAGTGTTAAAGATACGATATTTTTCAATGCTCTTTGAAGATTTTAATTGCTTTAATTACATTTTAGTGTGTTCACCTAGAAAAATGAAAAATGACCTTTGTTCTTTCACGGTTCTTCAGTCAATGAGAGAATTAAGCCCATCGCCTATGCGCGCTGCCTTTGAAAATTGTCTCGGCTCTCTGCCCATGTAGAACAGAATCAGATTTTTGCTACTACACGTGGACGAGCACTCCTAATTACTGTTTCATAACGATCTTTGAGACTTTGTGCTGGAAGGTATATGGATCAGGGATGATTAAAAATAAAGACCACAACCGGGTGAGGGTGCTACAAGAGAAGGTCATTCCGACTTACTTGAACATCTCATTTCTCTCTATAGTGGCAAGCCAAAAGCTGTAAGCATTTGCATAGTAATTACAAGTCCCACGGCCGTGGCACTCGATGAAGGGCGCACTTCTAAACTCTTCCAGACAGGACCCGGGGGATGCGAGGGCTTGCCCAGAACCTTCGGCACCAGCGCTGGTGTGCTGCGGAACAAAGGGATCACGTGTCAGCCATTCCCACTCACCAACAGCAGAGGGCGTCACTGTCTCCAGGGAGGAGCCAGAGTGCTCCCTTCCAGGAAGCCAGCTCTCTGCCTCATGCAATCACCAGGGAGCACACTCATGCCCACGCTGCTTACACAGTGGGCACGGCGTTACTCCTCACAGCACCAGAAACCAGCCAGCCACTCCTCCCCAAATAGGAGATGCCAGTCCAGCTTCATTAGAATTTAAGGAAATGCTTTTCTCCCTATGTCTTATTTTTGTAACAGTGAAACCTCTTCCAACTGGGGAGATGCAGCAAGAGCCAAAATGTGTAAACGATGCTATAACCAACTGATATGACATCAGATTTTCCAAATTAAATTATATTCTATATTTGCTAGATTAGATGCTATATACCCTTTGATAAGGTAAAGAAAAATCATCAATTTTTTTTTAAAGGGGAAATTGAACAAGAAGGAGAGAAACGAGTAACTACTATTGTAACTATTAAATTGCATTTTGGTCTAACGGCTTACAATGGTCATGTGGAAAGTATTTGTGCGGGGTCATTTACTGGGAGTTAGTCTAGTAGAACCTGGTCTTACAAGTTCAGAGCCTTCATAGACTCGAGCAATACTTTAAATCGAGGCAATAAAATAAGAAACTACAATGGGACCTCAAAGAGGTACCATGTTTCCTGTTTTAATTGGTTTTTCAGGGGAAGAGAACATCCAGGGCATCTGGCATCTGGGGCAGCTGGGTGATAGGGGGGCAGTCTCACCCCACGTGAAGGGTGTGGACACTCACGCTCCCATATATAGTGCGGAGGAGGCAGCGCACTGTTAGCCAACATTCTGTTGCTCTCCTCCTGACTCGAGTTTCTGTCTTCAGGCTTGTGTGCTTTAGTAAATGTGTACCTCCCTCCTCTTCTACCTGACTGTAGGAAATGGCAGCCTGTCCTCCCAGCTACCTAGTCCCAGAGCAGCCCCTCCCAAGGCAAGAGGAGGGCCTGGCTGGGCACTGGATGCAATGCGGTTCCCAGCAGAACAGGCCAGACCCTGGGGATCAGATGGAAGATGGGCCTAAGCAGGAGGAGCCACAGAACTGAGAAGGTGGCAGCATCAGAGAGTAGAGGCGGCGGGCGGGGGGGGGGGGGGGGGGGGGAGGTGGGTGAGGGGGGGGGGTGGTGTTAGTAGGGGGCTTCCCCGGGGAAATATGGAGTCACCCAAATACTTACCATCACAAAGGAATAGCCAATCCAGAGTGAGGACCACCCATTGGGGCACTGCGGAATCTGAATGGTCTGGCTGTGCACAGCCATCACCATGGCTGGAGCCTCACACACAGAACACCTGGAAGGGACCAGAACAAAGATACTCAGCACAGCTGAAGGGATGGCCCAGGATGAAGCCTTTACTTGTTCATGCCTTTTCCCATTATTTGCAGCCAATCTCTTCACTAGATCTTTCTGATTCAATTACATGTTTATCAAATGGATAATGTGCCCACTGCTTGCACTCTCCTTGGTGTCATAAGCCTGTCTCCATATTAAAATATTCAATTCAAAAATACATCCAACACATACGATTTAACTATCTGCTTTGCCAAAGGAGGAAAATGGGAAAGTCACGCTGTAACAGTGGCCATCTCCCAGACGGGCAGGGGCTACGGTATCTTCTGCTTTCTCTTTTGTGTTTCCAGTTTTTCAACAACGAGCATGTATTTCAGCAAACACAGTTAACGCTTGGTGAAATCCAAGTGCTCCCAGCCATTGGTTTTAAGCTAGGAATCATCTGAGATGTAAGAAATGCATTCAGTGACTTAGAATCGCCAAGGCAAACAATGCACCTGAGGCTGGGTGTCCATGTAAGCCTCCTTCAGGAGACCTGTTCCAGACCCGGGGCCAACACACCCGTAACAAGACCCTGTCCTGGGCCAAGGCTGTCACTGGGACCCCTGAAGCTGGAGTCAGTCTCAAAGAACCCTCCCCAGGACCAACACCTCTTAGCCAGGCTGCCTCACACACAGCCGTCCAGGAATAAATTAAAACAACCCACACTGCTCTGACTCAGACCTCCTCAGCGAAGGGAACCCTTTGATGATGAGATAATGTTTTGTTAAAAAAAAAAAAAGAAAAGAAAAGAAACACCAGCAGGAAAATAATTATATTCAAGTCACAAAATGAACAGAGTGTTAGCAACACTGATAAATGACTATAGATGGTGTTAATAATTACACCTAGTTATGCTGGAACATTTGCATGAAAATGGATGAGGAGTGGGAAGAGGACCTAAATTAGTCATTCGATTTTCCATGGACTTGGTGGGGGGCGGGGGGGAGTGCAATTTTCTATTTTCTTCACACAAATGCAGATGAATTAAAAGGCTCGGTTAAGCGACAGTTACTGAAATTGGCCTTATACATCTGCCACCATCTGCCTGCCAGACACAGAATCCAGAAATACAGCACGAAGGAAAGGCTTGCTCTGGGCTAGGGGAGCGCAAGGGGCTGTACGGGAGGTGGTCCTGACCCTGTCAGATGGCTGATTAGGAAACACAGAACCATAGTTAATGAGCTCTATGATCCCTTAAAATTCACAGTCTAATTCCCCATATAATTTGTGAAGAAACTGAGGTCACAGTTAGATGTGTCAAAGCCAGAACTAGAACTCAATTCTTTTTGCTCTCAAACCAGTGGCCTTACTAATACAATAATGAAACAACCCATAGTTTTATGATGATTCCTGACTTTAGAAAGCCAGAAAGTTCTTAGAAGCCCTCAGAAGAAATATATTAAATCCTGAGAAGTTACTGGGAACCTAAGTTAAGTAACCATGGAAACTGCTTCTGAAGAGGCCAGGAGAAATGGGCAGCATTATTTCCAAAAGGAAATGTGAGGTGTGTATATATATATATATATATATATATGGTTGAAGGAGTAGTGGGCTTAAAGGATGCAAGTTCCCTTCACGCTGAGTTCCTATGGGTCAGTTAACAGAAAGATGTAAAAAGCCTGAAATGTGCAATACTGGCCATTTAAAGGACTCATGCTTACAGAACCAGGGGTTTCTTACTGAAATCAATGGAACCACAGAGAAAAGCAAATCTAAGTCACAGGCTTCTAAAGCCCTGTTTTTGGAATATTCCACATACATGTCAGAGCCCCGGTGCTCTCCACCAAATCAAGGTCAAATGTCAGTTTTATCAAAAGGTAAATAGAAAACAAAAATGAAAAGTCATTTTCTACCTGTTGTCCACGGGAAGCTAAACAAAAACACAAAGGCGGTTAGTATTCCTTCTCACACTCAGCACGGTTCTGCGCAAGAAAAGTCTTATCCCAGAACAGTCCATAGCCCCACACGGACACTTAGAAAGTATTGTCTGTGTTTTGAAAAATGCCACTCTGGAAGGGTAATGCATGATTTTCCCCATTTAAGACTCATAATATACGTTTTCTTAAAGCTGACAAGAAAAATCAAAGGAAGTTGTCTGGAGATATTTTAATGTAAGGCAATAAAAAACCTATGATTTTCCTATTTATTAGGCATCTCCCAGCCTTTCTGGTTCCAGGATCCTACATGGAACAGTTCTCTTAATAAGACTGTGATCTCACCCAGCCAGATCAGTGGTTGAGCATCGACCTATGAACCAGGAGATCACAGTTCAATTCCCGGTCAGGGCACATGCCCAGGTTGTGGGTTGGATCCTCAGTAGGGGGCATGCAGGAAGCAGCCAATCAGTGATTCCCTCTCATCATTGATTTTTCTATTTCTCTCTCACTTTCCCTTCCTCTCTGAAATCAATAAAAATATGTTTAAATGGTTATGATAAATATAATGTTATGTGTGTTTTACTATAATTAAAAATAATTAAATTCTGATAATGTCACAGGGGTATGAGCAATTCAGAAAAAAGAACATCTTAAAAGGCTCCTAACGGAGATCACTATTTAAGGGGGGTGGTGGGAGTTAAAAACACTTTTCTAATGCTTGCTGAGGACTCCAGTGACATTGCTTTGCTCATGGGAGGAAAGACAACCAACTCATGAGTGAGTCACATGAGGTATGAATTCTGTTCCAGAGCTGGGCATTTGAAAAAACAAACAAAAACAAAAACAAAACACCTCTGTCTAGACTACAAGCAATTTTTTTTCTTCAATTATACATCTGCTCGACTCACCTGCTAATAAACGGTCTAATATTGTCCCCGGCGATGGGTGCCATGGACATTGGCATGGGCTCCGGGGTGGACAACCAGTAGGAATAATCATTTCGGGAGGCAAAGTTGCAGACATTGTTGATGTTGCAGAACAGGAAGGGCATGGTACTGAACTTGCGCAGGCAGCTTCCAGCCGTGCCTGGAGGTGCAGGGAGAGACGGCAGGTGAAGGATTTGCTTTCTAATTCACTGTCTACTTCTGTGTCACATGGTTTTGAGCTGGCTAATAATGAAATATGTATATTCAACCTAATCATTAAAATGGGAACAAAATTCTTTAAAAATTATAAATAGAAGGTAGTAAATATACCAAAGAGACTAATATGATTGTAAATGAGCATTAAATTAAATGTAAAGTAATCAAGAAAAGAGAGGTACTAAAAAGAATTATGTGGGACATGCAGATTGAATTCTAAAAGATATTTAACGTGGGGTCCCTTGTACAATGGGTATGAACATAGTGGACACTGCCTTTAATGGCAGTTTTGCCAAAAATGCAGAGATGCTCTTTATATAGACCCTTGCTGTCTGATGTTAAGACCTAACCTGGATTTTGTGTGGAGGGTATCTGGAGGGGACTAAGGAAATGACCACAGATATGAACTTTCTGCTGATCTAAACTAATATCAGGGACACAGCTTAGGACACGCAGAAAAACATTTGGACAGAATATCATGGGACTTTTTAAAAAAAAGAGCCACAGTAAAGCTGCTCTATTTTAAGCATGCAAACTTTCAAGTGTGTATTTCAGAAATCTTGGTCCTACTTGATAAATTGAAGAAGAGATCAAAAGCTTTGTTAATTTAAAATTTTTCAAAGATTCAGGCTTTAAATTTTCTGGGCTTCCCATTTAGTGACACAGTAGCTGTTAAATTGATGGCTCATTTGGCAAGGGTGGAGGAAAATAGAGCTAAGCCCTCTTTTCATTAACAAGGTCTTCATGGCACCCTGAATGACAGGACCAGAGCTGAATACAGCTCTCCACCACCAAGGCCCTCAACAAATCCATGCTGGATGAATCATGAATCTGTAAATGTCTCACCTAAGTCCTGTCCGTGGGCCCTTTCATTGCCTTGCACATAGAGCAAAGAGTACCCATTGTAAAGAATTTTGGTCCCAGGAGGACACTGCGGATCATCTGTTGTTTGACTGTGCCTGGTCACAAGGAAGCCATGATCAACGGATGGGGTGCCTGGGGGACCCATGGATCCTGGCAACCCATCAGGGCCGGGTGGTCCTGGAAACCCTCTTGGACCTGGAAGATAGAAGAGAAGTTGGGTTCCCTAGTCACAGATAAGTTCCTCTGAAAGGCTCCAAGCAAGATCAGTCAAACACAACAACCCACCTTCTTCTTGCTGCCTTAGCTTTTCTTTTTTATATACTACCTTACGATGTTTTATGAGCAAAGCAGATGCTCAAAACAATTTAGTCCAATGAATAAATAAAATATGTGAAGAGGGATATATGAATAAATGGAATAAATGACGTGATTCCATGCATGTGATGCATATAGCATTTGGAGGCTTCTCTAGGAAAGAATTATTATAGAATTATTCAAACAACCTCCTTTTATAAAGTGGCTTCTCTACCATATCAGCCCAAAGTGTGCGCATGGAAACAGGTCAGTAAGAAAGCATCCACGCCGTGGGTCCTTCCGTCCCCTGCGGTAACTAACTATGCTGCCTGCAAAACTGTTCATACACCTTCTGCTGGGCTGAGCCCTTTGTTCAGTCACCTGATGCCCCGAACCTTTAGCATCTCGGTCACTTATGGGATATCTGAGTTCCTGCTTCCTAGGGAAACAGACCAACTTTACATCAGGGCAGACAAGGGCCCTTTGGCCAATACTGGCATTGTCATCTCTTTCCCCTTATCCTTTGCTGAAACGGAATTTCTGAGGCTGCAGCCTGCTTCCCTCACAGAAAACCACACAGGGCCATCACTATTGGCCTCCTTTCAGCAACATCTGGGAAACATTGTGCTTTGATCAACGTCTGCCTCCTTACACAGAAAAAGTGATGACAACCCTTTAACTCTTCTATAGGATCCAATTTCTTCTAAGAAAAGACTTCTTTGGAAATCTTCCAAATAACATTTTCAACTCCATTTTGCAGTTTTCCGCACACCAGCTTCTAACCCAAAGATACGGTAATAAGGTTGGGAGACTGCGGCAAACCTACCAGGAGGTCCAGAGGGTCCCCTCTCTCCTTTCTGGCCAGGGGCACCATCAAAGCCGGGACTACCTGGTGGTCCAGGTATGCCCACGGATCCTGTCACACCTAAAGGAAGAGAAAGAGAAGTTAGGCTCTGATCCTAGAGAGCAGAAGGCTGTATCTTTCACTTCCCCTTTGAAATGTGCTCTCTAACCTTCTGGAAGGCAAGCAGGAGGCCTCTTACTGCAGATGAAAGTCTTCCCAAGAGAAGCACGATTGCTTCCTGCAAAGCCCTGTACACAGTTCACCAAACAGCTGCCAAATGGACATTTGAATGGGTGTATGTTGCATCATCCCATTCAGAGCTCTCCCTAGCTTCTTGCTATTATTATTGCTATTGTTTGGCAGATCATTTTGGAAAAGGCAGGCTGTGTGGGCTGGGAGGGATCTATTTGACACATTTTTAATCTTCTCAAGTGTGTCCCCCTTGACCATATTCCACCATCTCAAATAATTTTTAGGCAACAGATACACTGACAATGGATAATATATCTTTTCATGTTCTTCTAGCTATTCCTGTATTTCACTCTGGCTCTTTTAGGTCCACTGAAAAACTTTGTTTTGAATTTCAAAACTTTGGTTTTGAAATGCATGAAAGCAAGGTAAGAAAATCATATTCAAATAGGTGATTATGCAGTCATTACCCAGAGACACATGGGTGAAGAGGAAATCCCGACCTCTTCCCTCCTGACCCTCACTCCCTCCCTGCACAGCCCAGTTAATCTTACCTTGCTGTCCTTTGGGGCCTGGAGGTCCCTGAAACCCTTTCATACCGGCAGGACCTTCGGGACCAGGGAGCCCTGGCTCCCCTTTGACAATTTGGTAGGGACCCGGGGGCCCAGGGGGACCTGGAAGACCTGTGGGAAACAGGGATACCACTGATCAATTTCACAGTCAACGTATGATGCCAGAAAGAGCTCCCAAAGAAGAGTCCAATGTGAAACCCAATCCAAATAGAATGTTTCTCAGATGGAAAATCATCATCAAAAACACGAGTAATCATATCCTCAGAAGTCATACATGTTATCTGCACACATGTATTATTTCACCTAAAATCCTGAGTCCAGGGGCCTGGAACACACATTAGGGTCGATGCAAACTGCCTGGACTCCCTGACGACCACCATCCGGCCCTCACTTGAACACTGCCAGGAAGTGAAGCTCATTCTCTCCAGGCATCTCCCTTGTGACTTGGATAGCGCCCATATTTGCAAGGAGAAAGTTTTTCTCCCACTTATCCGAAATCTGCCCCACGGTACATTATAACCGCTAGTCTTACTTTTTAATGGTGAATAAACTTAATCCTTCTTCTGTGTGATAGATCTTGAAATATGTGCAATAATAAGAGTTTTCAGAGGAGTCTGAGGTCTGCCTCAGTCTCCCTTCTTCAACCAAGCATTCCCTAATTCTCTCACTCCTCCCACACACATCCCCCCTTTTCTTTTCTTTCGTGACATATCACTTCTCACTGCATTTCAGTTGCTCATTCTCTCCCTTGGAACAAGGTTTAAAAAAACTCAACACAGCTCCAGAAATAAGATCTGGCCAGCAAAGATTACAATTAAACTTAATTAGTTTAATTAAATTACTTCCAAAATTAAACTAATTAATTAAACTACTTCCAAAATTATCATGTGCTTTTCGGAGCCACTGCATGCTGTCGATGCCCAGTGCGGGGGAGAGGAAGACCCTTTCCTATAAAGATCTCCTTTCTGTCCAACCAGAATTCATTCAGCCTACTTGTGCAAGATCGATGTTATTCCTATTATGACTTCAAGTCGCTGATTTCAAGATAAATCACTGGTAAAAATGTCTACCAGATTAGTCAAATACAGCAATTCTGACTAGCTACCAAAGAATTTGGTTGATTATTTTCTAATGACCTTTGAGCCTTTTCACATTGGTAAAACCAAACACCCTAATTCTGTGAGTTCAATGGCTTTCATATTTCCTCAAATCCGTAAGACACCTTCCAATTCAGCACATTATCGTACCTTTAGATCCAGGGAAACCTTGGTCTCCTTGATCTCCTTTAATTCCCTGAAGGCCAGGGAGACCTTTCTGACCTGGAAGAAAGCACAACATTGTCTTTGTACAGGATCATAAAAGATATACAAGTATGCATATGCATAGGCATGTGTAAAGATACACATGTGCGCATATGCATACATGCATGTGAATATACACGTGTATATGTACACACATAAATGCATGCATGCATATACATACACACAGTGAAATTTTCCCATTTAGGCTTATGGAAGAAAAGAGTATTACTTCTGGTCAACTATGTAAAACTTTTGATGAAACTCTTCTTTCAAGAACCCAAAAATCACATTTCCAAACATGCAACAAACTGCAAAATGGTCACAACCAGTGGAGGGGCACATGATACTGTTTTTGGTCACATTCTGATTCACACACGTCCCCAAATAGACCACAAAACCTGCAGGCTGAGCACTTGTTTTATGGACCTTGCGTTCGTATGTATCTGATTCAGCAGTAAAAATCACAGTGTCTGAACATTGGTAGGTACCCCTACATATTTTCTCAACACATTAATAAGTTAATGAATGACCAAAATCCATGACTTCTTAATGATATTCAAATAATTGAGATGCAATGATCCACTGATTCTTAGTAAAAAAAAATCAGAACATCTTTATACAGCCATTCATAGCATTATACAAATTGGGCTGTCACATAGAAATAGCATATTTAATTTGAAGAGAATAAGACCTGTTCTATAATTATACTGGTTCTATCAATATTAAAGTGCCAGTGGTTAGGAAGCTCTGGGAATAGGTAAATGTGTCTTTAAGCAGCATCACCTTTACTGTCTTACCTTGAAAACCTGGAACTCCTGGAGGTCCCATATCACCCTTAGCACCTGTGATTCCTGGAGTACCACCAATCCCCTAGACACACAAAGAGAACATCAGTTGGGAATCATTCAGGAGATGAACTGTAAGACTCTCAAGTAACTAGTCATTGGGAAACTGGGACAACCCCTTCATATTCTGCAAAGTATCTTTGTGGATAAATGGTGTCTTGTGGTTCTTGAAAGATGTAAAAAGAATGCCAAAAACTCTATGTATGTCAAAACAAGGGAAGTGAATCAACTTGCTTCATTCACTGTGTCCCCTCTTCTTGTCCATCTATGTGGTAAGTTCTCAGAGCAGGTGCAAGTCTGACATTCTGCTGTCCCACCCCAGATCACAATGCCATGAACAGAGTTGGGACTTCCTAAACATTTATCATGGCAACACATCAATCTACCAACACCAACTACCTTTCTGGAAAACTTTCCTCTAAACACTCAAGCATAGTGCTTTTTCTTTAGAATTAGCTTCATATCTTATCTGAAAAGTGATTTTAAATATGGAAATGAGATAAAATATGCTAAAGAAGGATTATTTTTCTTTATAATAATATTCATGTATTTTAAAAATATTATCTCATATTCTAGCTGCTAACTCAATAGTTTTTTCTTCTAGTTTCTTTCTCGATATATAAAAAATTGTATTGCTTCTAACATATATTTGTTTCTTTGCTTTAATTTATTTTAATAGGTGCCATAACCAAAATAATATGCACAAATATATACAGTTGACCCTGAACATTGCAGGGATTAGGAGTGCCAACCTCCTGAGCAGTGAAACATTTTTATATAACTTTTGACTCCCCCAAAACTTAACTACAGTCATCTTCAGTATTCGTGGGGAATTGGTTCCATGACCTCCTCCAGATACTAAAATCTGAGGATACTCCAGTTCCTTATATAAAATGGCATAGTGGAACAAGGCATACTATCAGCTCTCCACATCTATGAATTCCTAATTACAAATTAAAGTATTGTTTTCAATCTACAGTTGGTTAAATCTGAGGATGCAAAACCTGGGGACACAGGAGCTAACTGTATATATATTTTTTAAATCCACATATAAGTGGACCTGCATCATTCAAACCCATGTTGTTCAGGATCAACTATATACAGGCATGTGTGTGTGTGTGTGTGTGTGTGTGTGTGTGTGTGTGTGTTTTAAGATATGTATGTCATATGAGTGCACACACACATATACATATATACATATATATATACACACACACATACACGTATTTATACATATAGAGAGACTGGAAATGTGGAGTATATTTCTATGTTACTGAGGCTTGCTTTTTGCATCAAGTTTGTAAGTAGATTTTTAAACCCATGCATTGAACTGTGTTTTCAAGTGGTATAACATTTCTCTTTAATGGTCATTGTAAAACTAGACTGTAAAAAATGTTTAATAGTTGCCTACTGTGGTGCCAATAAAGATGGCTGATGACTGGCAAGAGAGAAGGAACTGAAGGAACTGATCCTGAGAGGATTTCTAAGTGTAATACATTGCGCGCACGCATGCGCGCGCACGTGCACACACACACACACACACACACACACAGGCATATTATTTTGTGATTCTTTTCACAAACAAGACCTATAAATGACAACTTACAGGCATGCCTTGGAATCCTGGGTCTCCCTTGGGTCCTGGAGGACCAGGGGCCCCTGGCCAGCCTGGGTTTCCTCTGTCACCTTTCAGTCCATCAATCCCAGGGAGCCCTGGAGGCCCCATTGGTCCCGGAGGCCCTAATGGGAGACACAAAAGTCACACATGTCAGGTGAGGGAGTTTTTATGTATGGGTGTCATTGGCCCATGGCTGTCATCGCTGCCACCCAACTGTCGCCAACTGCATATACAGCCACACCATATCTATGGTCACTCAACTGTCCCTAACTAACTATATGTAGCAACACAGCATCAAGCTGTGTGAGCCCAAAGAAATCAAGGTGCCCTAGAAGGAAGAATCTGATCTGCTCTTTGGCAGAAAATGTTGATATAAGCACTGCCCTCTCGGTGTCCACAGGCCCTGTGTTGCTGGGTTCAAGGGCAGCGATGCTGCAGCAGTGCCCGTGGCCGTGAGGGGGAGGCCTGCCAGATGTCATCTGGCCGAAACAACCAGCACAGGTGCCATTCGTGCTCCAGCCCTTTCCCACAATCCTCTCTCCTCTCTCCCTTAATCATGTGTCATATATACTGAATCCCTTGACAGAAAGGACACAGAAAAGCATTGGCCCAGACCAAAATACAAAAGGCCCAATGTCTGAAGCAGTTTCAAGTTGAAATAAATGCTGTCAATGTCTAAATAAAACCTCAATCGAGAAAGTATGTATTTAAATCTCTTTTACACTTGTTGTATATCTGTACCTTCTGATTCAGCCCCAGTTCTGCCCCTGACCAGACACCTTACCTGGCAGGCCAGGTTGTCCCTGCGGGCCCCGGTCTCCTTTGGGCCCCTCCACGGGGCGGCCCGGAGCTCCCGGCAATCCTGGCTGTCCTTGCGGCCCCGGAGGACCCGAGAATCCTTTCTCTCCTTTGGATCCAGGAATTCCTGGGCTCCCAGCTAATCCTGGGAAACCCACTTCACCCTTTGAGCCTAAACAATAAAAACAGATTGAGATCATAAGAAAGGCAGGAAGAAGAGAAACCCCAGAATATAGGAGGGAGGGGCTGCCAGAGACTCCAGCAGGAACACTGGAGCTGGTGCCCTTTCCTCTCCTTGTTATTAATTAACTCCTACCACAGCCAACCTAACAAGGAGTCAGCTTAGGACACCAGAGCCTGGCCCTCATTCTTAGCTATTATTCTGTATACTTTTTAAAGAAAGTGCTCTATGCCAAAAGCATGTGAGTATATGCTCAGATAAGCCTACAGTCAGTAGCACTGCTAAAGTTAAAGGCTTGTTCCACCAACAGGCGAATGGATAAACAAAATACGTTATGTCCGCACCATATAACATCACTCAGCAAGGAAAAAAATGATCTATTGCCACATGCAACAACACAGGTGAATCTCAAACTGGTTATTCTGTACGAAAGAAGACAGACTAAGAGTAAAATACCGTAGGATTCCATTTGTGTAAAATTCTAGAAAATGCAAGCTAATCTATAGTGCCAAAAAGCAGGTCAATGTCTGAGGGCAGGAAGAGGCAGAATGGGGGATGACAAAGCAGCACAGAAAACTTTTGGGGTGATGGGTTTGTTCACTATCTTGAATGTGGCGATATTTTCATGGGTGCATACATATATCAAGACATTAAATCACACACTTTAAGTAAGTGCAGTTTATTTTATGTCCATAGTAATAAAACTGTTTAAAAAGTTGTGTGTGTGTGTTTTAAGTAAGAGCTTTTAGGGGGAAAAAAAAGAACTACATGTTTAGTTTAAAATATATTACCCTAAACCTTCCAATAAAATACAAAAATTCTAGGATTATTTCAAGGTGATTAGGAAAAAATAAAAAGGGAAAGAGAGAGGGCCATCACCTGACCTGATCACAGAGCCCCCTCTCCTGACTCTCCCTCTGTCGTCTCACAAAGCAACAAATCCAAAACACAGCACTCTGTGTCATGTGTTGTCACGGGCCAGAAAACATGTCCATTAGATTATTCCAAACCCAGTATCTACTGTCTATGTCCAACTACCTCACTGCAACTTTCACCCTGTTCTGCAGGCACCGTGTGCATCATCGGTGAGTGGAAAAGGAAGAACACATTCAGCGTACGTTACCTTTGTCTCCTTTGGACCCTGGAAACCCTGGGACGCCTCTTCCGGGTATACCTGTAAGAGGAGGGCGAGAAGCAGTGTTCATCTTTCCTAAAAGAGTCGATCTGCAGGTACAGTACAAAACAGTACCAATACCCTGTACCATCTGCAGAACACAGAAATTAGTTAATTGCACCATGGGAGTGAAATTATATTCCTATAGTTGTCCTAAGATACCCTTGACAGCATAGATATAATTTAGTGCTTTTTCCTAAGTCCCTTTCAGCTCAGAACCATTATGACACTTAACAGAAATAATCTGTACAAATGAGCACTTATTTCCTACGACTGTCTGGAGACTCACAAATTGGCTTTTCTCAGACAACCATCCAACTGACAGCTATTCTCAAGAGAGGTGGGGAGAGCCAGAGACACTTGGGGAAGCAGCCCCCGGGGAGCCCACAAATGTGAGAAAGGGCTTCAGGGAAGATTAAAACGGGGGGAAGAAGGTGTGGAGGCATTTTTAAAGAATTCTTTTTATAGGAAAATGAGTGTACATAATATAAACATAAGGTGCATAGAATGAAAAAACGAACTTAAAAAAGAGGCCGACACTAATAAAAGCCCCTGGACGCTCCTCCTCAGTGACATTTTCCTCCTTCCATCCCCCTGACAATCCTGGCTGTCCTCCTGATACCTACAAGCAGGCATGCAACTGTCACCCTCCAAACCAGCAGCCAGCACTGCTGCCCAAGTTGCACCTCCCACCCCATCAGGGACAGAAGCAGGTTCTGGAAACAGCAAATATCCCTGGGACCATTAAAGAGGGAGACGCCAGGCAGAGAAGGCAGTGGTCTGGGCTTTTGATGTGTGCTCATTCACTCACCACCAAGAGCTCGAGCAGTTTCGAGGACAGATTTCCGTAACTATTTGTGAGAGAAAGAAATAAACAACCCCCTTCCTGCCTTCTCTGTTTCCCACCCAGACCTGCTGTCCTTGCCCACACTGCTGTTTTCGGGGCTATAAGAAGGAATGGCCTTGGTGCCACTTGGTACCCAGCTCCGGTCTGTACCCATCTCGGGGAGATGCTTACTGCAGAGAATAGTCCCCATTCTGAACAGGAGCAGCAGCTGGACATACCTGGTTCACCCTTCTCTCCCGCCGACCCTGGAAATCCATCATTGCCGGGTTCCCCTTTCGGGCCGGGTGGGCCTGTCGCACCAGGCTGTCCAGGATGACCTTGAAGAGAAAGGTCATGTCAGTCAGGCATGGAACCTGTCACCACATGCTGTGCATGTGAAAAATGGTACATTCCCAGGCACACCTGGTGTCCCCAAGTTCACTCCTGACATCCCTCCACCCTGCTAGCAACACCACCACTCCCGATGCCAAAATGATGGTGAGAGTGGAGAGAAAGTACATCAAACTCTCTTGCCAACCCATGTAAAACTCCTTCTAGAACCAACTGGGGTGAAAATAGCTATAAACCCCGTTCAGAGACTTTGATTCTAATTCCTAACGGGTGGCCAGACCTTGAAAAGGCCCTGTCCGGCCCCCCAGGCTATTTGTTCATCTGAAAAGTGAAGTGATGGCCTTGGCTTGTCTCTGATCATCCAGAGGTCACCCAGCGATATCCTGGGCCCACAACTTGCTGTCCGGGAGGGTAACTCCCCGGAAGCTTGATGTCCCACCTCCCTGGCTATCACTTTGGTCTCTCTTCCAGGAGCCCCAGTCTGTGTTCTAAAAAGTGGTCTCTACCTGGTTCTCCTTTGACGCCAGGGACACCATCCAATCCCGGGAAGCCTTTGTCACCTTTTTCTCCAGGCAACCCAGGGCTTCCTAAAAGAAAAAACAAAGTACCAGCATGCCCATGACTTCGGGTTTTCCTTTGTCATCTCAGAAGCCCAAGTTCTGGGGAAGGCTCCAGCCCACCTACCTGGATAGCCAACACTTCCTGGTGATCCTTTGGGGCCCGGAGGCCCGGGCATGCCTGGGAGCCCGAGGCTTCCTTTTTCTCCCTTCTCTCCAGGACTTCCCGGAAAACCTGCTATGCCTTGATCTCCCTGTGAGTAAAAATCAGGGCCATTAATATTATATCTGCCCCCGAAACAGGTGTCTGTAGATGCTTTCCAGATCATCCTATACATTTTGGTGCAATAAAGATTGCAACGTGGGGTGGTTCATGTCCAGCTTTCTAACCAAAGAATCCAAGTCCACACCTGAAAACAGGAAAATCCAACAACCCAGAGCACAAGAGCCACCGGTCGGCCTACTTCTCATGTTGCTTCACGCTCCCCCTCTCTCTTTCCTTCTCCGGTGACAGCTTGCTGCCCTTGCCTCTCAACAAGTTTCCAGATCTTTCCTTGGGACAGGGTCATGAATGGAAGTAGGGAAGAGAGGCAACTTATAATAAGTTGAGGGAAACTGTTCTCTGTTATGGGTCATTGAATGTGCTGAGATGCTTCCTGAAAATTCCTAGGGAAGGATTTCCACTTGGGTGATGGGAGGGGCGGTTTCCGTGCAGGCTGCTGTTACCTTTTCCCCAGGCTGTCCCGGAATTCCAATGCCAGGCCTGCCTGCTTGCCCCTTCTCCCCTTTCGCTCCTTTTTCTCCAGGTAAGCCAGGGGCCCCCTGCGAGCCGGGGATTCCAGGCACACCTTTCTCTCCAGGTGATCCTATAAACACAAACAATGGAAACTTAAATGTGTGAGGAGCAGGTGCTAATAATAAAAATTTAAAAAGCACCTTGACAGCCAGTCATGACGAAGGTAAAAGAAGATGCATCCCTTTGTTTATTCATCTGTAAGTCATCCTGGCAGATGCCAGTCACCCAACCCAGGAAAGCCACACAAGAAGACATTTCTGTATTTTAGAGACCATCGTTTCATAAAAAGAGATAAGAAATCTGCTTAGCATATTTACTTTCACAACCATGTGAGAAATGGTTTTTATGTTCTATATTCTACAATCAACTCTCATTATCTGAATGAGTCAGAGGGGCGTGAGACAGGCCTTGAAAAGTACACATGTACTTGGTTTCGTAATGTACGTGAGTAGCCATACCTACTTATAAGTGAGTGCAACCAGAGACCTAGATGTTTCCTGTCTGGACGGTAACACTCTGTCTGCATTAGCACCCAGATCAAGCTGAGTCCTAAGCTCTCTGCCTTCTCTCACGTGCCTCCTCTCTGGCTGTTGTCATCAGAGCAAATGCTGACAGCAAAGTGCTGATGCCAGTTCAGGACTAGGGCAGAGGGGCCCAGAGAATTCTGCTGAGTTAACATCAAAGGGCTTTAGCGGCATGAGATCATCAAAAGTTGATGGTCTACAGCCCATGTTTTGTTATTAAATTGTGACTTTAGTTTTTTAACAATGCTCATAGTCTCAGCCAAATCCTATTCACCCCCAGCTAAGAGACCATAAAGAAATGAAGATATGCATTTGTGTAAAAGACACATTTGCCTGGATTATGTCCTCAGCCTGCAGCAATGCATGTGCATGGGCTAAAAAGAAGACACCTCTCCTAAACCCAACGTACCTGGCAGGCCCATTCCACCAACTGATCCTTTTGGTCCGGGAAGTCCTGGAGAACCTGGTGTTCCGCTAATGCCTGGATCACCTTTAGGTCCTGAAATAATAAAGAGAAAAACCAAACAGGTTAATGCCTACGAAATGTGCCCATTAACATTTCCTCAGCATGAGGGACTGCCATGCTGGTGAACTTGAACTCCACTTCATACCTGGCTGCCCAGGATGCCCTGCTTGGCCGTCCTTTCCAGGCAGTCCTGGGGTCCCAGGGTCTCCTTGAGATCCTTTGTCACCACTTGGACCAACTTGTCCTACAGAACACACATGACAAAATAGTGAGGACCCATGCCTACTTAAAATAGGGCAGTGTTGCAGAAACACGGGCTGGTTTGATATTACGGGTGGAGAACCAAACCACTGGTTAGGCAAGTCGTTCTATCTCCATTGTTAAAACCTCCCTCCAGGTTACCTTTATCTCCTGGATCTCCCTTTTCACCCTTCATGGTGTCCATGCCAGTTTTATCCATGGTTCCAGGTTTGCCAGGGAGACCAACAGCTCCTTTTTCACCCTTGACACCAGGGTCTCCCCTGGGTCCTGCAGAGCCCGGAAAGCCATGGTCCCCTGTAGAGGAAAGAGAAGACACCCAGTGAGATGTGACCAAGTATCTCAGAGGCAGTGACAAAGTGTGGCATTCTTTCTGGCTCGTGGAAACAACTGAGAAAGAAAGTTTAAAGCACTAATGGACTATCCAGAAATGGCATTAAATGGTAAGTGTTACCTTTGGTTTTGAGTTACCTAGAAGAATCTGACCCAGGTCAATGAACAATAAAGCCACTTTCTAGAATTCATTTTTTGCTAACAATTCTAATATTTGTGACTTCACTTATTAGTTTAAATAATTTTGATTTTCTCTCCTCCCTAAATACCTTTATCACTCCTGTTCATGGTGCCACTCAATTCTATACAAACTAATAGAAGAGGAATTTTCCTGTTCTACTAAACAAATCAATCAATCACCGTTTTTATGTCTCACATGCAAAGTCATTTTTTTTAAAAAAACGTTATTTTGGACCAAGTTAAAATAGCAAGATAAGAAATAAAAATTAAGACATGAATTTGCCCAGTTTGTTCATTTAAGTCTAAGGATTCAGGTCCTGTGACCTCACGTGACTGAAGCTTCCACCATTTCTCAAAACACACACACACACACACAAACACAGAATCTCAACTGTGTCAATAACACCTGAAACTTGTCTCCTCTCTGATTTGTTGGCAGAGCACACACACTGTGCACCATGAATTCCTACTGTAAGAGGAATCTTCCAGATCCCTTGCTTGATCTTCTTAACTTCTTTCCTTTGCCTCTTGAAATAAAACATCATCTATAACCATTGCAGAATTTCCCAAGAAGCATCAAGACACAGACATCAGACAGGCTTTTCTGAAGTTATCAGATCCCTACCTTTTTCACCCGGAAATCCTGGCGTGCCCGCTGGTCCTGGAGAGCCAGGCTGCCCTGGGGTCCCCATGACGCCCATCTCTCCCTTGAGACCTGTGGCCAGATGGAAGGACTGTGAATGCTGATGACATATAGTGAGGGTCATGATGAGGTAAGGTGTCGCCTCAGCATCATTTTGGGGCAGAAGTTCACAAATCATTTACCTTGAAACCCAGGAAGTCCTGGCGTCCCCTGCTGTCCAGGAGGACCAGGAAGCCCTGACTGTCCAGTTAGGCCGGGGAGCCCTTGAGTGCCTTTATCTCCTTTGGGTCCTGGCATGTCCAGACCTGGGAATCCGGGGAAACCCTTCTCTCCTTTCACTCCAGGTGGGCCTGAAGGTGGGTGAAGAGCAAATAACCTTTAGCACAGTGGTTCTCAACCTCTGGCCCTTTAAATACAGTTCCTCATGTTGTGACCCAACCACAAAATTATTTTCGTTGCTACTTCATAACTGTAATGTTGCTACTGTTATTAATCGTAATGTAAATATCTGATCTGCAGGATGGTCTTAGGCGACCCCTGTGAAAGGGTCGTTCGACCGCCAAAGGGGTCACGACCCACAGGTTGAGAACCGCTGTTTAGGAGAACTTACAGGTGTGTGCAATACACTTCAGTGAGCTTAATTGCTACTTTCTGCAGAAAGTATGTGAACCCTCCCCCGCTGGAGGTTGGGCTGGTTGTCACCTTCCCAGAGAGAGGTGTTTGGGGTCACTGAGGCAGTTGGTGGGTAAACAATGTCCCAAGACCCTCCTTTCTGCCATCGGGAGTCAGTAATCAGCACTCGAAACACCACCCCATCTCTCCGCAGTGTTTAGATCTAAGACTAGCTTCTCTTCGCACTTTTCACTGATTGTCTTGCCATAGTCCACCATCACTGTCTCAGTTCTACAATTATTATCAAAGGCAAAGGAAGCTTCTAGAAGTCGACTCAGATTATTCACAACTTATTAACTCTTCCATGGACAGATAAGATATACACACCCTCATTTTGAATTTGAAAAAGTTATCGACTGCACAATAAAGGGGAGGTCTTATAAACCAAGCCCCGTGGGAGAAGAAGAAAGATACTTGTGACTACATTTAAGCGACAACCAAACTTATTTCCACAAATAGAATTTACTTTTCGCCTTTTTAGTCACAGATTCTGCTAACTTCATGGGAAACTCCAGCATCAGCTCCTGTGCCGTTATGAATATGATTTGGGGAAGAAATCATTCTGGATGAATGTCACATCACCTGAGGATCCTGGTGGTCCCTGTCTTCCGGGGGGGCCCATCAATCCAGGGGGACCAATTCCAGGAACTCCTGGAGCTCCTTTGGGACCCTGTAATCCAGGAGGTCCTGGGTCACCTGGTTGGGAAGAAATTGTGAGTAGACTGCATGGGGACCACAGCATGTTTCACAGCACACACTACCTACTTGTACAATAAGCCACAGCAACAGAAAGCCATATACTCTAGGCCTTTCATCATTCATTCACCAAACACTCAGAAGCTAATAGGTGCTCTGAGGACACAAAATAAACAGACCCAGTCTTTGCCACAGTCCAAATTTACTTGTAAGAAGTTACCTCTGATTCCCTGAAGGCCGGGGGGTCCGATGGCTCCATGCTCTCCAGGAATGCCTGGTCCCCCGATGTTCCCCTTCTCCCCAGGTGTGCCAGGAGTGCCTGGTAGACCTGGCGCTCCTTTGAGTCCTGGCAGACCAATCCCGGGCTCTCCCTGGAAAGTCCCAAACACAGAGAAGCAAGTTCACCAGCAAAGCCCATGATTTTATCAGCCAAGTGCAAAAGTGCAGACTGTTAACTGATTCCGTGGTGCACTTAATAACACCTGCCCAATCCGCTTCCATTTGCAAAGCTTCCTCATACCTACTATGTCCTTTCGATCTCACTATGAGCCAAAAAGGTAGGCAATTTTTATCGTTTTCATTTTACAAAGAGGGAGAGGCAACCCCCCATCCCCCACCCCAATCACTTGTCTGAATATGATTAGTGGCCCAGCTAATAGATATTTTCGTAAGAAGAGGAAAAGTACCAGGACAGGAACAGGACACCCTTTATGTAGTTTTTGCTTTAATGAAGGCTTTCACGTCAAATTAAACATTTAAATCTATTTATGAGTCAAAGGGCTTTGACAAATGCAGATGGTTAAAAATAAAGGAAGTATCTTGAGGGCCCGAGAGTGCTTTCCAAACAGCCCCAATGTAGGCGCTGACATAGGCTGTGTGAAGCAGTAGGTGGCCATTATGTCCGTCACAGTGCCCTCTGGTGTCCACTGTTGGTCACAACTTCTAGATGAGGACTCTGGATAGGAGGGGGCATTGGTGACTTCTCTACACATCCCAGCAGGAAATTTGCAAAATGCCAGGAACTCAATCCAAGGGATATTTGAAAAAGTACAGTGTTTTAACTCATGAACCAAATCCTTAATTCCATGTGCATTTGGTGTTTACTAACCACAGAGTTAAAGTGATCCACCCGCCACCACCACTGACTAATGTTCAAATCAAGTGCAGGTTAGGAGTGTTTTATAAAGATAGATTTCCGGATGCCTCTCTTCTGTCTTAGCCACAGGGAGCAGGGACACCAGGAAGTTAGGTGTTTCTCAGGAAGGAGCTTCCCAGGGTCACTGAGGCGCAGCTGCCTCCCCGCACCCCTGCCCGGTCCCCACAGCTTTCCCTGCACTCCTCACAGAAAGGAAATAGACCAGCGAGTTCTATATCGACAAAGGACTGCCCTTGGCCCTTTCTCCCTTTTAGGACTGATGCGCTCGGGTAATTTCACTTCCCTTTCTCACCATCAGAACAGAAACGGATCTATCCAAGAGTCAGTTACACTTACTGAGCAGAATTTCAACTGTGAGCAAGTGGACAGAGGGGATGTTTGAGGGCAAGGAGAGTCCTGAAGTCACACTAGCCCAGGGGTTCCCAACCAGGGCCATTTTGCGCCCCTCCCTCCCCCGGGATGTCATCTGGTAATATCCGGAGATGTTTTTGGTGGTCACAATTAAGGTGGGTGTGGCGTGCTCCTTAAGTATCATGGGGGAAGCTGCTAAAGATCCCAAATGTTTGGGGCAGCCCTCACCACAAAAAAATCACTGGACCAGCAAGTTAATAATGCAGAGGCGGAGAAACGCTATGCTAGACCTTCCAGAGGGGCTAGTACATCTTGTAGGACAATGGCTTTCAAACAGCTTTCTTCTGCCACCCACAATGAGACAGACATTGTATGCTGAGATGCAGTATACACACAAGCAAGAATACTCGTAAAGTGGAAACAGATGGTTTTCCCCAAAACATTTACTACTATGTGCTGTGTTCTTGGGTATTTTCTACTCTATGCTATTTCATTAAAAACCAAACATGCTGATCCCATAGAGCCCGTGAGATTACTAACCCACATTGTGTGTGTCCAATTAATCACAAGGGTGGAGGACATAGCCATCCAGAAAACACCCAGTACCCACCTTCTGGCCGGGCGGACCTGGGTTGCCAGGGAAGCCATTAATTCCTGGGCGACCTGGATTCCCAGGAAGTCCCAGATCTCCGGGCAAGCCATCAACGCCTATTTTGAAGAAACAAAGTAAGAATGAATATAATAATGCTATTTCCCACTTTCTTCACTTCTTTCACGCTTGCTCAGGGGTAACTGAACTGATTGGAGGTGGCCAACAAAAAGGAAGCCCCATAGAGGTGGTTCTAAGAGGAAGATGAGATCATCTGGTCATGGCAGTGCCACCAGGGCCACCTGGGGGGCAGCTCGGGGGCCGTGGACCACTCAGACCAATCCCAATCCTTCCTTTCTCCTACTCAATGACTTTTTCTTTCCCGTCCTACTCCCCCAAAACAAACACAAACACGTTGGCGTTAGCAGACTAAGAATGGCACTTTAAACTCTCACTACCCAAGTGTGGCCATGCTTTAAGAACAGTGCTATTGCCCTGCTAGAGAGCTATGGAAGCTGGTCCACATTTTCACCAGACCTTTTGTGATTCCTGGATGCATTCAAGTTTGAGAAGCACTGGTTCTCAAATTGGGCTGCACTGGAGGCACGTGGCGACATGTAGAGACTGGGTCCCAACCCAAAGGTTCTCATGGCTTTCACACAGCTGCCCACATGGCTCCCGTGTGCAGCAAAGTCTAAGAGACGCTGGTTTATACCCCTCCTGTGGGCTGCGGCAGTCCATGACCTGCAGTCATTTATGAGTTTGCAGAAGCACACACCTCAATGGCACCTGCTGTGGGGCTGGTGTGCTGAGGGGTCCCAACAGAGAGTGGACCTAACCACCCACCAACATCTGCACCTCCAAGCAGCTTTGTGAGATGTGGGCAAAGGGCTTCTAATGAAGACCTTTAATCAGTTAAACTTTACCTGTCATGATGGCAATGGTATGGCTCTCATATGGAATATAGTGGGGTCCGTGGACATGGAGAAGGCCTCTGCCTTCCCCCATGAACTCGGAGGGTCATTAAGGGCCTTCTGCTCTTTACACCTGACAGAAGTAACCACGTACATGGGTGGTTATTATGTGGCTCTAAGAGGAAAGAGGCTGCTATCTCTGGTCCGCAAAATATCTAGGCTGTAACCATGACAGTAGGTGTGATGCATGCCTCTAGACCAGGGGTGGGCAAACTTTTTGACTCGAGGGCCACAATGGGTTCTTAAACTGGACCGGAGGGCCGGAACAAAAGCATGGATGGAGTGTTTGTGTGAACTAATATAAATCAAAGTAAACATCATTACATAAAAGGGTACGGTCTTTTTTGTTTGTTTGTTTTATTCATTTCAAACGGGCCAGATCCGGCCCGAGGGCCATAGTTTGCCCACGGCTGCTCTAGACAAAAAGCCAGGAGACTGGACAAGTCTTTAAACTCAGTTTGGGCCAAATGGCCAGTGAAACTGGGGCCATGATGCCCATCCAAATGGGAAAGACACGCCCCCTATCGCTCATAGCACCTTCGCAGTCCTGACCATGTTCGTCATGGCAAGTCTATAGGCCAGGGTCTACCTGAAGAACTAGTTGAATAAGAAAGCAACAAAAAAGAGTGAAACTGTCCTCTTTACTTCCTTACAACTTTCAGAAAGAAGTGCTGGTTCTAAAATGTCAGCACCCTGTGGGGATACTAGCCCCCTGTGCAGAGGCCTTGCCATCCCCGCACCTGCCCATGACCTTCCTTCCGACTTCCAAGCCCAGTCGGCTGGAGGTCCCACTGGCTGTGTATTTCCTTCACCAATGACAGAGAATTTCCTCTGGGTGAGTTTAAATGCATGTAGCATCTGCCAGCTTCCCGTGCAGCTTCCAGTCCCCTAATATTCCAACTCCACCAACCAAATCACTGTGTTGCAGGCACCATTTCACCCATGGCTTTAGTGACTGACATCACGGCACTGTGAGGTCATGAGCAAGCCTTCTCATATCTGCACGGTCACTACTCGCATAGCGTCTTCATGTCCATTGCCTTGTACTCTCGTAAGTTCAAGTAAAGGTGACCAGAGAGAGCACAGCCCATGGTGCTGACCAGCCAGGGAATGAAAGCTACGGTCCCACTCATGGTTGAGCTCATCCTGCAGGCTTACCTTTGGGGCCTGGAGGCCCTGGAAATCCAATCCCCGCCTGGCCGACAGCGCCCTTCTCTCCTGGGAGGCCAGGCCTTCCTGGGGTTCCAGGGAAACCTCGGTCACCTGTTGTGGGCAAGACCAATGATCAGCATGAGAAAAACCTGAGAATGTTCCAATTCCACCTCCAGGTGAAGTAGAACTTAAAAGTACCTTGGGGCCCTTGGAAACCTGGGGAACCCGGAAGTCCATCTGCTCCAGGGGGGCCAGGTAAAGGCATGACTCTTCCTGCTTCACCCCTGAGACCTGCGGAAAAAAAGCAAGGACATCGCGTGAGCCCAGCATTGCGTCCTCTGAGCGCACTGTGTGTACCTGGACAGACACCTCCATCTGCACACCTCCATTTCCTCCCTCTATTTTTCTAGAATCTCTCACAGAGTGTTGTTCCTCCTCACCCCAAAATGTATGTCCAGAGTGACCTAGATTTGTCTGACTAAAGAATTCCTTCATGGTCCAAAGTAAGAATCAAGAAAAGCTGAATGGCCTGCCATGACAAAAGGTGAGATGGGCCTGGGGAATTTCTTCTTTAGTCTGTCTCAAAAAGTCAAAACACTTTTACTGTTCTCCCTCAATTTCTCAGCCAGTACTATTTCTGAGTTGCACTGAGAGCAACCTAAATTATGTTCATCTGGTGGTAAGTTATCTTCACAATGTGCCAAATGGATGGTTATGCATTACTGGTAACAGTGCAGCTGGACAGATGTCTGCTGTCAAGACCATCACAAGCTAGGAGGTGCCAGCCCAGCCCCCAGGACATTCGTGCACAGGAGATGCACTGGGCGTCAGGATTTAGCTATTAAGAAAGGACTAAAGGGATCATCTCCAGGAATGTGTGCAACAACTCTTCACATGCCTTACGAGAATTCAAGATACGTAGGGCCTCCCAGTGACACATTCTTGCGCTATAGAGTATAGGAAATGCCTCCCGACTGATTCCAACACGTATTTGCTATCAGTTCTACCCCAGATGGAGACTTTTATGGTCACCAGAGTAAACAGAGTTCTGGCGGATCAAAGAAGGTCAGGTTTCTAATCCAAAAGCTGAATGGGTCTGGGTGGCCAAGAAACTCTACAGAATATGGAAAAAGACCAACAGCACTGCCAACAATGCCTTCTTCCCCATCCTACCAGGATGTATCTAGATGTACCCCAGGTGGTTTTTCTGATAGTAGTTTCTGGCCAAGAGGAAGGTCTGATTCCATTTTGTAGCTCTGCAAGTTTTCAGATCCCAGAAGTACAAAGAACACTTAATATGTAGATTTGGGGAATCAGGAGCTGAAGGGAAGTGATCAGTGGTCTCTTTTCTAATACTGGGGATCTTTCTAAGTCAAACTCAGTATTTCCCTGCCCCAAAGGAGTGACAAAAGAGACATTTCTTACTAAAGAGAGAACAATTATCAGTGGAGTCACAATTTGGTGCTAAGTAATCAATGTTCTCACAAACAATGAGAATGGTAATAATAACAGATACATTAGGATGCTAAACTTGGACTTCCATCGAAGACTTTCTGGGTCAGAATGCTTATGAACTTTATATTATGTCTTAATAAGGAAATAGTTCCCAATAGGCATAGGAATTGATAAAACTTGGGCTAGATGTATGGCTGACGACAGAATTGGCAAATCTGTAAGCAAGAAAGCCATAATGTAATTGCTTCTACAGAGTTCTTGTTGGATAGTTTGATTATCCAGCTACTCAGTTATGTTTTTCAATGTTTACTAGTCACACACTTTTAATCACCCAAAGTCCTTTCATTCATTGTTTACAGTTTTGAAAACATGTCTTAGTGAAGCACACTTCCTTTTCTCCTTTTATCCAAGCTATTCCCAGCCTCTCCTCTTCCCATTCCAGGATTTCCTAGGGAAAGATGTGAGTGTTCCATTTCTACCCTGAGTCATATTCTACTAATAACTTATTGGGAACCTATGTGTGCAAGACCCAGAGCTTTCCCTTGTACACCTCTGTCCCTGAGCACGCCTGTGGGAAACCCACACATAGTCCTTTCTCCACGTGCTCTGCCAAACCCTGGACAGTGAGCTCCAGGGGGGCAGGGCCATGTCTGTCTTGCTTATCATTCTGATCACCACTTAGCATAGTGCCTGGCACACACAGCATAGTGCCTGGCACACACAGTCACAGAAAAAAACAGTCAGCAAGTGACTAAAACCAACATGGAATTAAATATCAATAATGAAGTTGACACTGTTATAGAATTAATCAACAGGCAAGGTATACTCTGTGGGATATCCAGAAGCCAAAAGGGACTGACTGTGCCTGGGAAACACTGAAAACAGATGAGGAAAAAAAAAAAAAAAGGGCTTATGTTGAAATCACTCCCACATCAAAGGTTGACTTTAGCTGGTATAGCTATATATTTATTATAAGGAAAATCATCTATATATTCAAATGTTTTTAGCCCAATCCTACATACTATCTGGCCCATCCTATATCATAAAAGCCTAATATGCTAAGTGTCTGGTGATCCGGTCAGCCATTCAACCAATCAAAGCATAATATGCTAATGATATGCTAAGGCCACTCAACCAATTGATCGCTATGACATGCACTGATCACAAGGGGGCAGACACTCTAATCGGTAGGTTAGCTTGTTGCTGGGGTCCGACTGATCGGGACTGAGCGAGACAGGTTGGGCATGCCCTGGAGCCCTCCCGCAGTCCCTCCTCAGCAGGCCAACCTCCCATGTCCCTCCCTGGCCCTGACCCTGCACCACTGGGGTCCTTCGGCCTGGCCTGTACCCTCTCGCAATCTGGGCTGAGGGACCCTCCACCCCAAGTGCACACATTTCGTGCACCAGGCCTCTAGTCTTATATACAAATGAATGTACAAAAAGGCCAAAGAAGGACTTGCCCAGATCACCTCTGGAAGAACTGAAACCAAACCCACATGCCCACATCACTGAGTCCAGGACCCCTGTGCATCTTCGTGCTACACCTGAGGTCCTCGGGCCTCACCTGGCTGGCCGGGGGGTCCAGGATTTCCCGGGAAGCCCGCTTGTCCTTTGTCACCAGCGGGGCCACTTGGGCCATACCCTGGAGGCCCAGGAGGGCCGATGTCACCACGACTGCCGGGAAATCCAACTCCTCCGGGGGGGCCACGGTCTCCTTTTAATCCTGCTGAACCCTGAGATGAAACGAAAAAAAGAAATCTTATTAGAAGACATACCAACACTCCTGTCCATGTCACATTTTTACACACTCAGTAGTAAATAAGTACCAGGGTTTAACTGGCTTATGCTATTTATTTACTGTAACCCTTCTACAAAGATCAACTTGTGGTTAATAAATGAAACCAGCATTCTTTTCTCTAAGTTGAGCAATCATCCTCCCTCCCTTATCCTACATCAGGAGACACTTCAAAGAGTGAGGCATTTATATCTGGAATCTTCTTACAAAAGATGACCTGAACACCATTCACTTGAAACTTCACCACCCTTCCGACATGAGAAAATCTTTTCAGTTCCCCCCAATACATCAGAAGACAATGATCCATTATTATCTCATTATCAAGTCAACATCATCAACACCATCAGCATAGGTTTACAGGCGAGTTTTACCATGAGCCATGAAACAAGTTCACTTATGACAATTAGCATTTAAGTGAGAATATGTAAATATGATACAAATTATTCTCATTATTTGCATGGCCATTTGTACAGTGCATGTTCAGAGTCTGGAAATAAACATACCGGGGAGCCTTTGGGGCCGGGCAGACCTGGATGGCCATCTCTTCCAGGAGACCCTGATCTGCCTGGCATGCCGGGTTGTCCTGGGAAGCCTGGGTCTCCTTTGTCACCTTTGAGTCGCATGTCGAAGTAAATCTCACCAGGCTCTCCCTTGGCTCCTGGCTGGCCCATCAGCCCTGGTGAACCTTGAGGGCCCTACAAGGACAAAGCTTTATGACACCCCTGGAGACATTCATCCATGGAACACACAAGCATGGCTGGTTACACAGTCAATACGAAATCAAGAAAATTTTAACGTGTTTAGATTTCCTCATTCATTTACTAGAAGCCATCCAATAGCTATGACAAAGCCATGATCTGACCTCACTTCCTGTAAACACTTCAAATATTCCTTTTAGGGATTCTAAACAGAGACTGGAATACAAGCGGGGGAATAATGGTGTGGCACTGGGTACCCAGCTCATGGAATGGTTCTTAGGTAGCTTTCTTGCCCCTTACAACTGTTAAAACATTCAAAAGAACATTTTAGCAACTGTTGGAGGGCAATGAATGTGTAAGGTCCTGGGCCCAGGAACTGGAGAAATGGCTTCTAGGTGGAGATGGTGGTTAAGAATCAATGAGGGCTGGGAAGAGCCATGTTTTCTCTAACTCTAGTCACTGTTGAAATTGTCCAGGTTTAAGCTCACACTCCAAATTCTGGAGGAGAGGTTTCCAGGGCACTGGGAAGACAGGAAACTCTGGGAAGGGAGTGCAACAGAATCGACTTTCCCAGGAGACAAACAGAACATTTTTCAATTCCTGGAAAGTTAAATCTGCAAGGTATGCCCACACCTGTAGAGGGTTTCTCCACCAGCCACTCTGAGAGTTGGGGTTCACAAGGAAAATAGCCAAGGTTGCAAATAATTGTCTCCTTAGCTTGTTCTCTTAGGCCTGTGAGAGAAATCTCTTTAGCCTCCCTGCTGACTTGGCAGAATTTAAAACTCTTCACAATTCATTTAATTTGAGTTCTTTTTTTATAAACTCCCTCTCAAGCAGTTCTTGGATATCTGTGAATCACACATATGTGTGTCAATGTGTAATATATATGTCTCAAAGAAAGGAATTAGAAGACAAAAGACATACCAAAATGCATACAATATTTAGATTTAAGAAGTGGCTACCATTTATTAAGCGCATACCATGTGTCCCAATCATTGGTATGTATGTATGTATGTGTGTGTGTGTGTGTGTATGTGTGTGTGTGTATGTACATACATACATATATATGATTCTTATCCCAACTCTGCAGGAAAAATATTCAAAGCACCTTTTAGCAGATGAGGGAGCTAATACTCAAGATAACAGTCAGAAAGTCTTATTTCTGGTTGTACTTTAACCCCACACCACATGAGCACTGAAGAGTCAGGTATTATCTCATAAAAGCTGCCTCTACACAAATGTGGAGATGAGGCTGGCAGAGGTTCCGAGGCCTGCTCAGGTCAAACAAGTGGTAAATTTGGGACTAACCTAAATAGGGCTGAATCATTTTCCTGCCCATATTGCTTCCTCCAAGCTGAAACAATGCCAGCTAAGGAATGAGCAGCTGCTCTTTCAATACCAAACATGGCACAGTTGTACCTTCTTAGATGCACAACCAACACCATCCAGTGTGCTCCCAGAAGCCTGGAGAGTCGGCAACAAGTCTGCACTGTCCAATACTAGTTAAACATTTAAATTAAATAACATTAAAACTTCAGCTCCTTAGTCACACTAGCCACACTTCACAGACTCAATAGCCACCACTGATGAGTGGCTACCAAACTGGACAGGCCAGGCATAGACATCTCTATCATGGTAGAAAGTTCTCCTGGACAGACAGAGCTGGTTGGAACTGGCCCTGAGCTCGACGTGCCCCTTATAACAGAGGATACTTCATTCAGATGTACTTGGCAAAGGTAGAAGATGCTCAACCTATCTGCTCTTGTCCCAAGAATGGGAACTCTTTATCTCTACCAGCCACCTACTAGAAAGGTTAGCAGAAGGTCAAGGAAATTTCATTATCTAGTTGCAAGGTATTGTGGAATTTTGTAGCTTTTTCCCTTGGGTTAATATTAGCTCCTATGCATCCTTAAACCTCAGCTAAAGCTAGAGTCCTCTGTGAAACCTTTCCTGATAGGTAGAGCTGCTTTTTCCTGTATCGCCATGGTGTAACATGTGGTTCTCATTGTAAAACTTGCTTTGTTTATTAGGAACTTTTGCTTGCACATCTGTCTTTATACTAGTCTTTCGGGGCTTTGAGAGCAGGACCAAGGTTTTCTATCTTTGTGTCCTTAATGTCTGCAACTAAGGAGATATTGGGGAAAGTATATGTTGAACTGGTAACATCCACCAATAAAAAATAAATACCAATGTAAGAAATTATTACCAATGTATATTTTTCTCAATCCAGAAGCATCATTATGTTATTTTACAGTGATTATTCAGAAATATAGTTTTCTGATACTGTGAGCAAAGGGTGAGAAAATATTATTTTTTTAAAATAAAGATGACCTTGTTCACTATCATTCAAGGGAGGAATCTGGATTTTTTTGAAAAGGAACATCTATGACCCTAGGCTATCTCATGGGGTTACTTTGCCACAGAACTTCTTAATCCTAAGCAATTCAAAGGTCTTTTGATCCACATCCCTTAAGATAAATATGGAGGAAATCAAATAGCGCCTTGAAAATTTAGCACTGGCTGCACAAATACGAGAAGATCCGATGGCTGTGTGGTCTGCTTCTAAAAAGTGGTGCCCCTGTGGGGAAGCCAGGAGGAGTTCATTTCAATTACCCGCTCCCAGCAACCAGAGCCTGCCCCTGCAGCGCGGGCTTCCACATCTGTCAGGAGCCAGACTCTTGTGATCTGTCCTTCTTCCCCAAAATCAAACACTCAGCTTTTAAAATACCATGTCACCGAAGTGCCATCTACATCAAATGAAAACTCTGAGTACTTCATCACTTTCTCATTTTAATCTACATCTGGGTATACTCCATGGGTTCCTGAGTACCTCTTTTGGCCTCCAGCCAAATCTGACATAAGAACCACACTTTTGAGCTAGTTAAACCATACAGCCTCAAATAAAAGGAAAATTACTCTCTTCTAAATTAAATTATTTACCCATAAAACAATTTTTAGGCATTTTTTTCCCCATCTACAGAAAGCAGCTCCTGATGGGGAAGGCATAGGATTAAAATTTTTGTGGTATGTTTTCTTTACTTTCTTCTTTATCATGACTTCTACTCAACCATCCTTCTCTCTCATCTCCTTCCCCTTTATCCCTTTTTATTAGATTTGAGGCTGGAGAAATGGATGTCTGGACTAGGTTTCGGGCACAGTGGAGGCAGGAAGAATTCCATAAAGGCCAAGTAGATAAAGACTACGTCCAGAGGTTAAAAGCATCCTTTACTGCTGCCTTCAAGGTTTTTCCGCCTTTGATCACCACCACAGCCAGGGCTTCCCAGCGATGGGACCTTCTAATGGATTTAGAAATATTTTAAACAATTGCAATTTCTAACTTATCTCCCCAGGCCCAGGGAAGATCTGGAAAGCAGGATCTCAAGACCCAACTTCAAAAGGAGAAAACTATTGCTAAATCCTAGCTGTTTCATTCCCATTTCAACTCCTTTTTACCCTGACCCGCCTTTATAGAAGCATCCTGTAATATTTTTTCTTAAATATGAATGTTAAAGTGCTACAACAAAAAAGAATAATGCTAAAGACTTGAGGTTCAATTTATGACAAAAGGAAAGGGAAAATGGGAATGAAAGTAATTTGTAGGAACTAGTTAATGCTTACAGAACTTATAAGAACCAAGAAAATATGATGAGAACAATCTCCTAAAGTTCAAAAGCTTTAGACATATAAATGCATAAAGCTAATTATATGAAATAAAATAATGTCCTTCAATAGTTAAGATTATTACTATTCTTTTCAATGGCTTCTTTTAAAACAAACTAGAAGAGCTAAGAAGCTGTTATTTTGATTAACTGAAAGGTTTCACATCCATATGATTGAGGTATTTCATTTTAGATATAAAAAAGCATCTTTAAAATAGAGTTTGGTGTTAGGAATTTTCAAAATATGTATCTGTTAGAAGAAGAATAAAAAATATTTCAAATCCCTAGAAGTACACAGGTCAGTTTCCCTCCTTCTCTCCCTAGAAACTATTGGTGCTAAACTTATCCATGAACATAAGTTTGTAGATTATTTAGAATGATAAGCAATAATTGTGCAGAAGGACAATTCAACTCAACAGTGTCGCTGCTAAGAGGTAACCCTTGGTGGCATCATTTGTTTCAAGAACTCCCAGAGACCCTGCGGGAAAGGGACACACCAGCACTCGGCTGCACCTGGACACAGGTACATGGCAACTGAATTCTGACCAGGTGAGAAGAAGGGCAGTTGAGATGCTGGTTCTGGATTCCAACAGTCCTGCTCATTCTCAGGGGAATGAGTGAAGAGGAACACAGGGAGTAATTCTAGACTGCTGGACCAAGAGATACTTTTACCAGCTCCCAAATACGGCAGACACTGTATTGCAAATGTAAAAATATACACCTTCTAATATGGACATGAACTCAGACAGGCATACTCACAGGCAATCCTTCCAGACCGTCCCTGCCAGGTAGACCTTTCTCGCCCTTGGGCCCTGGCTGCCCCGGGAAACCTTTCATAAAACACAGAGAAAAAATTACAGCACATTATTGATGAGATACTTTCTAATTACTCAAAAGCTTTTTAAATTTTTTTGAGACTTAAAAGAACAAAAATACAAGATTCAAAGTACAAAGGTCTTTATACAAAATGAATGATGTTTTAAGAATCTCAAAAAGGAATAATGAGCCAGGCCATGGTGGCTCAGTGGTTGAGGGTCAACCTATGAACCAGGAGGTCATGGTTCGATTCCTGGTCAGGGCACATGCCTGGGTTGTGAGCTCGATCCCCAGTATGGGGCAAGTAGGAGGCAGCCAATCAATGATTCTCTCTCATCATTGATGTTTCTAACTCTCTCTCCCTCTACCTTTCTCTCTGAAATCAATAAAATATGTATTTTTTTTTAAAAAAAGAAAGTAATAATGAAAATGCTCAAGATGAGCTCAGAAAGGGAAAAGTGACCCCAAATGCATAAAGGTAACAGTGAAGTGGGATGGCTCTGAGTCGCCTCACCCTGCCCCAGACCACTTCCCATAACAACATTCAGTTAACTTCTTTCAAGATGACGAAATTTGCAGAGCTGAGTAAGCCATATGTTGCTATCCTTTTATCAGGACATTTTAATGACAGTGAATTTATAGGACATTTTGATAATTTTCAACAAAGTGAACACATCCCGGAAGTTGAGCATAACAGTCTCATTATTATGCTTTAGTTCTGAATGCAGAAAATCAGGTCTCTCGTGGAGTTAAGATACGTCTCACCGTGAAGGTTCCAGCCCATTGAAGCAAATTCTGACCTGGTCCCTTTCACATGTGGGGGTCTTACCTCTATCTCCTGGGGGCCCCTGTGGCCCGGGGGGTCCACGAAGTCCTGTTGTGTCACAGACAAGGCAACCCTCTCCTTTTTGACCTAAAAAAGGAAACACAGGGTACTTTTATGTAACGCGTGAACAGAAGTCCCTGCAGTGTGGTGACAGAATAAAAGGGCAAAGAAGGCTGTCATTTTAATAGTGATGCATTCAAATGTGTGCTTTCTCAATTACCTAACCCCTGCTCCGGACGCCTCTGCTAACCTGCTCTGTGTCCCTGTCACTGGCCACACATCACGGGTAACCACTTTCAAAAAATCACTAAAAAGTGATCCAGAACTCAATTTTGCCCATCAGCCTGAAGTTTTGACTGCTACAATTTTGTCTCCCACTCTATAACTTCCCATTATTTTTTAGTATTTGTTGGCAAACTGTACATATCGCTCCTGGACTTAAACCCAGGCAGCAAGCTGACAGATGATCACTGAGAATAAGAAGCCCCCAAAGCAAGAACAAATAACTGACCTGACACTGAGATGGAAAAGTAGAGAGATGGCAGCACAAAAAAAATGGAAGGGAATGCCTTTCTTTGGAAATTTTAACATCTTATGTCCTGACTTTCAAACTAAGCTCAAAGGCCTTAGGGTATCCTAAACCTTAAAATGTCTGGTTTCTAGGCACAAATCAGGTTTAATGCAGAGCAGAGTGCATGTGGAGACACCCATGTTTGGAAGTCAGAGAGGCTGGTCTGCATCACCCTTGTGCCCTCGCCTGGATGGGTGCCCCCAGCCCCAGGGACGGTGAATGCACACTCCTCTCCAGCAGGCCCCACGGTCAGGGACAGAAAAGGACCAATGCAGGCAGCCTCACGTCCCTGAGCTCTGGGCACGGTGCACTGCTTCGTTCTGAGTTCTTCCCAGGGGCAGAACAGCAGCCCAGCCATGGGACAGACACGAAGTGCAAGTCTGCTAACATCTCAGCTACGTTCTGGGCACCCTGGGTTCCATGGAAGTGTGCTGTGAGTCCAGGAGTGGGCGGGGAGAGGCACTAGCACCGCAGTCTGGGCGGGCTGATGGTTCTCGAGCAGGAGCATGAAGACACGGAAGAAAGAGGCTTCTCTTAGGATTCCAGAGACAGATAAACAAAATCACAGTACAGAGAACCTTCTGACCATTGGCTCTGTCATAAAATGTAGTAGCCCACCTCAGAAAGGACTCCCGACCTGGTAACTAGAGCGATTCATTGAACGACAAATAACTCTAGGTAAGCTAGAATACATTTTATTTTCAGTACAAACTGCACAATTCAACTGGTTCACTTTTCAGCTTTCTATGCCTGGAGACTGAGAGCTGGTTAACATATTTCTTATTCCTTTAAACCAGTTTTATGGTTTTATTTTTACTATTCCTTTCTGTAGCAAGGCTAATTTTGCAAAGATACCTAAGAGGGCCATAAAGAATCCATCCATCACTGGACACACCAGTGACTGGGGGAATCCCCACCCCAGCTCCAATGACTTCTGAGATCACTTCCATCTAAGGTTCTGTAACTTGCATGGCTGTCAAAATTCAAAGATTTAGCTGAAACTGTTCTCCATGAAGCATTTGTGTTTTAGACTTTTGAAGAGTAAAAATTCTTAGCAACCTAAAGCCAGAAATGGTACAATGGGGTCAGTTTGGGGAGCAACCTCTTATTTGTTCTACCCTTGGGTACTGAGAGGCATACACATATTGGAATATCCCTTGTTTATTTCACTCTAAGATAGGACTGTCGGTGCGGTGATATCCACTCTGTTTCCAAGATGGTGAAGGGATTACGATGTGTCCTGGGTTGGTGTTATAGCAAAAACTTGGGAAGAATAAAGATAACATTGAGAGCACTGGGTGGAGACAGCTGGTCCATGAGATTTGCTCACACTGATTATGGCTTAGATGGGTGGTGAGCATCCCAAGCATGCATTTGTGATTGGCTTGAAAGATGTGCCTCCTCTGAGAAGGGAACTCTCAAACTTTGAACTGGAAGGCCACAGTAAGACATCAGTCTGAGAGGTTCAGCTGCCAGTCATGGAGAAGGCAGCAACTCTGACATCAGGGCCCTGCCTCTGCACTGTCTCCCAGGTGAGAGCTGCCTCTCAAAATCCAACAACAGGAAAATCCCAGCAGAGTTGTAGGGAAGCACATCCTAGAATGGACTTTGCGGTGAGTTCAAATAAAGGCAGACTACATCCACGTCCACCCAAGCCAGTGAGTTTGCAGACATACTAGTATATTATAGGCCCTAGCACAATCATCATTTAAAAAAAAAAAAGTAATCTCTTACCTTTCTCTCCAACTTCACCCAACAATCCTGGTTGCCCTGGAATTCCAGGAGGACCCGGATCACCGACTGGTCCAGGCTGGCATTCCACTTGTCCATCTGAAATGGATTTTTAAAGTTATAGGATCATCCCTACCTAACTGAAGCTAGGTATTTCCACACTCTGTAATTCAATCTCTCCTGAAGAACCAAACTGTCTGAGGGCTACTTGGTAAGTATTAGAAATCCAGCTTTAGTTTGCTCACAAACAGGACCAGCACACATAGCATCCATCCATCTCCTCAGCATCGCACACCATCACTTCTGAAACATCTATTTCACAATTCTAAAACATATCTCGTTAGCCCTGTCTTATACTTTATTTCATTGTTATCTTGCCAAGAACACACCATCATCCTTATTATACAGATTAAGAAATGGGGGCTCAAAAAAGTTAAGTGGTTTCCCCATCATCATACATCTGTGACATCACAGGCAAGACTTGAGCCACTTTACTTCTTACTTTTCCTAAGCAAACTTTCAGCAATGCAATAATTATTTAGAGCTGCAGACTGTCTGTGGAGAAATGTCTCTAACTGATAGTTCCTATTCAATTCTGAGCATCATTTATGTGACTCTAGATAAGCTAGAATACATTTTATTTCAGTACAAACTGCACAACTCAACTGGCTCACTTTTCAGCTTTAGACGCCAGGAGACTCAGAGCTAGTTAACATATTTCTTATTCCTTTAAACCAGTTTTATGGTTTTATTTTTACCATTCCTTTCTGTAGCAAGGCTAATTTTGCAGACACCTAAGTGGGCTGCCAAGAATTCATCCATCACTGGACACACCAGCCTTCTGTACTGCATGTGAACTCCGGAGCCCCTCAAAGACCTGGGCCAGCCCTGCCCTGCAGTCTGTCCTCAAAGGGACACCACGTAAAACGGTCCCAGAGGGAGCTTACCTATGTAGGCTGGCGGTCCAGGAGGTCCGGGACGCCCAGGAGGGCCCGGGAATCCATCTTTTCCTCTTGGTCCTGGCAAAGACGCCCCTGGATATCCTTGGTCACCTTTTTCTCCTCTTTCACCAGGGAAGCCGGGAGCACCAATCTGCCCAGGTATCGGGATGCCTGAAACCAGAACAAAACCTCACCTAAATAATCACAAGTTGAATGTCAACCGCACAAACTAATTTTCTTAACTGTTGAAGGAAAAATGACCAGTGACCATCACTAAAAGGGGAACTGCTGAAACAAGTAAAACTGAATCAAACTGGCAGGCTTCTCACCATGTAAATGCTGACAGTCAAATGCTTTCTACACATTAACTTGAAGGAAAAGATCAGAGTCAGGCAGAGTAGGTGTGACTCAACAAGAGACATGAACAGTCCCACCGGTTAAATACGTTTCTAGCTACATGCTAACCCAGCTGTGAGCAAACTACGGCCCGCGGGCCAGATCCGGCCTGTTTGAAATGAATAAAACTAAAAAAAAAAAAAAAGGCCGTACGTACCCTTTTATGTAATGATGCTTACTTTGAATTTATATTAGTTCACACAAACACTCCATCCATGCTTTTGTTCCGGCCCTCCAGTCCAGTTTAAGAACCCATTGTGGCCCTCGAGTCAAAAAGTTTGCCCACCCCTGTAACCTGTCCCTTACAAAATGAACACCTTTCCCATGAACACATCTTGTTTTCATAACTAGAAAATGGTGCTACAGAACTGTTAAACATTTTATGCAAATATCTAATGTACATGATAAAACGTTCAGAATGTAACCACAGAGAAGATTGACAGTATTCTTTAAAAATCAGTCCAAGGTGCTCACCTGGGGGGCCTGGCTGGCCTTGTTGTCCTGGGAAACCTAAAACGAGAAAGAGTTGGACAGGCTGAGACTGGTGCACTCCTGATTGATGGTTTATATCTCTGTGCCCAGGAGTACCCACTGCCAAGGGGAACAGGGAGCCTGAGCGCGTGGAAATGCGGTGCCCCTGAAGCTACAGAGATGCCAGGAGAGGGGCCCCCGGATGGACAGTGTGACAATGAAACATGAGCTCGCTTGAGACTCGGTCACCACGCGGTCCTGCGAGGGACGCAGATGTTTTCAAGGTGCAAACGAGTGCAGGTTGAAAATGGAAGAAAGAGGAAGAGAGGATGAGAGAGACAGGGGGAGGAGGAGAGGAGGTAAGAGCAAGAGAGGGAAAGACAACAGAGAGCAACTTACCTTTGGGCCCTGGCTCTCCTCTCAACCCCGGAGGCCCTGGGAAACCCCTCTCGCCTTTTTCTCCCAAGGGTCCTGTGCCGATCACCTGAATTACAGAACACGAGATCACCACGGGGCCTGGCAGGGGCTGCTGCTATAGATGAAGAAGCTAATGCGTGTCCTGTCATTGCATGAAATGTGAAAGAGAAGCAGTCATGGGGCAGGGGGAGCCAAAACATACAAAATAAATATTCCATAATGTCCTCCTGCAGAGACTCCACCAGGCAGGAGCTTTACCAACGAGGTGACGTTAGAAAAATATTAATTCCAAGGTTTAGGTTTGGAATTTCTAAATGTCCATATAAGCCATAACGTGAGTAGTCTCCTTTAAAGAGTGCTAGCAGAACACCCTTACAATTCCTCTAACTGTTTGCAACAGAACACTCCAACTTTTTTACTGGAAGAGTTTTCTCTTTTCTTTTTTATTAAGTGGTCCAAAGTGGGGACCTCCTTAAGGCCCTAAGGATGGAAGGCAAAAAGAATGCACTTTTGCCTCGTTAAAAAAGGAGTGAACTTACCCACTCAATTCTAAATTACTAAAATTCAAAGAAAATGACCAAGTCAAATTACTTCATTATTAGTCTTAAAATATAATTCCTTTGCTGCAATTAAATTACTGGGTATTATTAAAATCTGCTGATGAGGTTAAGCTAAAAACAGGTTACTTGAATGCTGCTGCGGGATCACAAATATGAAAAATGGAGTCATCAGTATATATGGAGAATTAAAAGAATTAAGAAAGCTTGAGAAGTTAATCCAATGATCCTATGCCTGGAAATGTAGCTTAAGGAGAAATGACTCACCACCACCACCCATCGCCCCCATACACTCAGTCTCGCACACAATGGTTTTTACAACCATTCATCAACACAGTGCAATGGCAGGAAATAAGAGAACGGTAACATTTTCATCATTTTAAAAAAGCTTTGGGGATGCCCAGCTTGTGTGGCTCAGTGGGTGAGCATCAACTGATGAACCAGGAGGTCATGATTAGATTCCTGGTCAGGGCACATGCCCGGGTTGCAGTCTCGATCCCCAGTGCGGGCATGTAGGCAGCAATTGATCAATGATTCTCTCTCATCATTGATGTTTCTATCTCTCTCACCCTTTCCCTTCCTCTCTGAAATCAATAAAAGTATATTTTAAAAAAATAAAAAAGCTTTGGGGCAAAGTGGTTAAAATAATTATAGCAAAACACTGACAAAATATTGGAAATGATTACTTGAAGATCACTTGAAAACATGAAGAATGTACTTTTTTAAAAGAAAGTTACATACAGTGATTATGAGTATGTATAACTATGCATATGGACAAGGAGTAAAATGTTATTTGCAAAAATGAAAACTGTTTTGCTTAGAGCAGTCAAATTGTGGATGATCTGTCCCTTTTGATAATGTTTTCCTCAATGGACCATTTAAATCAAAAAAGTTTCAGAGTATGTGGCTACTATTCTTACCCACATGCAGAAATGATCAAAATTTAATAAAAAGTAAGACCCAAACTCCACACCATAAAAAATATAAAATTATTCGTTCAGATTGTATGCAATCCCTTTCCATAAAAATGTCGGTCTAGGAATGCTGCAGAGCCTGTGGCCTAAGCAACTGCTTGGCCTCGACTCCTTTCCTTTTTTCATTTCAAAGGCTCTCCAGCCCAGCAAACATTATTCTTACTCACAATTCCAGGTGGGCCTGGAGGACCTGCTTCCCCTTTGTCTCCCTACAAAAGAAAAAAAATAACCTCAGCATTTTTTAACTAGAAAGAGTAGTGATCTTTCAGAAAGCAATTAAACTTTGCAAGAAATATTTTCCTCTCAATACCTCCCATCCCGATTAGCTTAAAGTGCTCTGTAATAACTATAACAAAAGCAAATACATTTCATTTTGCTTTGCATAAGGGTGACATATGAGGATAAAAGTTTCTACAAGATACTAATGGGAAGCCAATTAGTCACATGACAAACAAGCTCGCAGTTTTTGTTCTGTTGACTGTACGCTCCCTCAGAGAACTTTACCTGAAGAACTTTACAATCAGCAAAAACATGAAGAATGTACTTTTTAAAAAAAAAAAGTTACATGCAGTGATTATAAATATGTATAACTATGCATATGGACCAGAAGTAAAATGTTGTTTGCAAAAATGAAAACTGTTTTGCTTAGAGCAGTGAAATTGTGTACTCATTTGTAAGCGGAATTCGTACACAGTGGTTTACAATAAAATGAAAATAAATGAAATAAAACGATATGAAAGATTCTGATTTCTTAGTATATTTTTCTTAAAGAAATCATTTTATTTGAGGTCTTTAGGTGTAAGAATGTCCAAATTTGCATTGGAAATCGTAATAAAGGATACTTATGGTTTTTTCTTTCCCCTTAAAATCCAACATTATTTAAAAACATTAAGTGGATAAATTCTGGTCACTTTGAGGCTTAGTTTAATCCATATTAGATGAAAAAAAACCCCAAATTAATTTTATATATTGTTCTTATATAAACATCGTAATACTTTTAAAAGTCTTAAGATATGCCATTATTCCATGAATGTACTTTTTTTCCTTTTAAACTAATGAATTAAACTTAGGCATTAAATCAAATTGGCTGTTTTGGTTTTTCATAAATATGAGAAGAATTTTAGAAGTATTTGTGAAATTTAAAAAATATCTTAGCTAATATATTCCAAACATATTTACCTTTTAAATTCTACAAGATTGTACTTTCTCAAAAAATTAAAGCCTTTGTATAGAATTTCTCCCTTTGTCCCTGGCTTTGATAAGCAAACCTTGAGGTCCTTTCCCTAGTTTATCATTCATTGTTAGAGATAAACATTTCCAAATTACAGCTGACCCTTGACCAATGCAGGGGTTAAGGGCAATGATCCCCACACACAGTCAAAAACCCATGTATAACTTTTGACTCCCCGAGAACTTACCTACTAATAGCCTACTGTTGAACCTTACCAATGACATGAACAGGGGATTATCACATATTTTGTATGTTATATGTACTATATGTTTTATTCTTACAATAAAGTAAGCTAGAGAAAAGAAAGTGTTATTAAGAAAATCATAAGGAAGAGAAAATACATTTACAGTTCTGTATGTACTTATAGTTCTGTATGTACTTATTGGGGGGAAAAATCTACTTGTAAGTACATGCATGCATTTCAAATCCATATTGTTAAAGTGTCAACTATATTTCTATTTTAGTAGAAATGTGTATTACCTATTCTCATGATTAAAAGAAAACAATAAAGCAATGAGTTTTTTCTGTCTATCAGAATAACAAATATTTTTTAAAGTTTGATAACCAGCAGTTGCCGAATGAAAGGGCCCCAAACTGATAGAGGTGCCTTTCTGGGGGCAATTTGGGGGCACATGGCAAAAGCTTCCAAAAGAGTCTAAACGTTGACCCCAAACATTATTTTTAGGAATTTATAACAGGGAAACGATCAGACCAGTGAACAAAAATAAGTTGTAATCATAAAAATGTGGAAGGGGCCTAAATACCAAGTAAAAGGCATGGACAATAAAAGAATAAATGTATAGCCCTAGCTGGTTTGGCTCAGCGGATAGAGCATTGGCCTGAGGACTCAAGGGTCCCAGGTTCAATTCCAGTCAAGGGCATGTACCTGGATTGTGGGCACATCCCCAGTAGGGGGCGTGCAAGAGGCAGCTGAATCGATGTTTCTCTCTCACAGATGTTTCTAATTCGCTATCCCTCTCCCTCTCCCTTCCTCTCTGTAAAAAAAATCAATAAAATATATTTAAAAAAGAATAAGTGTATAACTACATTTATGGACATAGAAATATATCCACTTCATAGTATTATGCAACAAAGCAGGATGTATGATGCAATATCATTTTTTAAAAGCACATGTACATATGTGTACATAGGACAATTACTAACTCTGACCATCTCTGAGTGGGTAATAGAAAGATCCCATAAGCTATTTTTCTTCACAATATCTTTTTGCATTTTCTGGGAGTGGTTTACAATCAGGAAAAACTAATCTACTACAAAAAAAACTTAACATCTCATTTTTAAAAAAATTTATGCTTACAAATAAAACCAATACGTTAAGTTGTGTTTTTGCTCACATGGAGCATAAATAACTGTAATTCTTTGTGAGTCCATAAGCCACTATTCTAGTCAAAATTTCTGAACTGACCTACAAAATGAAGGTTAAAAACTCAAAACAGTGCCCCTATTTACCTTAAAGCCTGGTTGTCCTGGTTGTCCTGGGAACCCTGGGGAGCCGGGAAACCCCTAAAGGAAACAGGAGAGGCAACAACCATCGTCAGCTAGTGAAGGCCAACAGCTTCCTTTCAAAAATCACAGAGAAATACTTACCGGACTCCCCTTTTCTCCTTTTTCACCATCTTTTCCAGGCTTTCCCTGTACAATACAAATTTAAATATTAGTATTTCATCAACAATCACAGCAAATATGCTGGAACAACAAGGCTCTGATTCAAATGCAAGTTCCTATGTCATCTCTCATAGAAAGCCTCTGTGTAAGCTGATGCCACTACAACAAGGAATAGAGTGTACACTGAGTAACTATGAGTAAGTTACAACAGAAGAGGACTTTTCCATTTAAAAAAAAAAATGGAGCCTGATTAGTTCCAGATCTTCTAAGGTACCCTTACATTTGGCAGCATAGCTACCACCAGGGAAGGTTCCCTATTGGCAAGTGAGCATTTGGTAGCTGCTATGCAGAGCATTGGTTTTAGTGGAGGTTTTCCAGCATTATTTCTGGGGAGAAACTGAAAACGCTCAGGCTACCGGAAACTGGGAGGGTGTCCTTTCACCAGGACTCTGGGGGTTGAGAAGCGTCTGAGCATCTCCACTCCAGGATGTGCACCTCGGATCTGGGTGGAGGTCCGAGCTGGCCTGGGAAGGTGACAGCAAAGGGCACCAAGGGCTCTGAGCAAGTGGACAGTTGGCAATCAGTGGGGAACCAATAGGTGGGCAGCTCTTCAGAGAGGCCCCCACCCATGCCAGACTGTCTTGGGGTGTGAATAACAAAGGGCCTCAACCTTCCGGGACTTCTTTTCAGGTGATGACAGCTCTCCGTATTTCTACTCCCAGGGGCTTCAGAAAAGCCCTTCAGGAGAGGAAAGGGAGAAACCAGAAAACCCCTCCCAGTCTCTTCCATTCTTCTGTGTGCCTGAACCTGTGATTCTAGGAATGTAAGGAAAACGATTTACAATAGGAATAAAAAGACTCTTAAAAGAACTTACTCGGGGTCCTGGTTTTCCAGGTTCACCTTTCTCTCCATACCCTGGCACTCCCTTGGGGGGGGGGGGGAGAGAGTTAGATTCATTCACACATTTAGGTAAAATATTAAATTAAGTAAATATTACACTTAAAGTGAAATAAGCTTGTAACTTAATTCCAATATGTTAGTTTCCCACAAGATAATAATGATCAACAAGAATTTAGTACTTACCGGAGATCCAGGGTCACCTTTAATACCCTAAAAGAATTTTAAAGAGAGAGAGGTCGATCAGTACTATCTAATGGCTAATCATTTTTATATGCGACATTGAACACGTGAAAGGAAAAAAGAAACCTTTTCCTGATATAGTAACAAAGAAATTTACATTGGTCTCCAGCATTCACATCCTCACCTTGACTGGATTATGGATTTTAAAAGGGCAATTAATTATGCTTGATCCACAGCTGGTGTCCCTTCCGCTGATCCAGCTCATCCTCCACTGGGGTGGACTGAAAAAGCCCTCACTTGAGTGAGTCAGCCTCAAACCAGGCTTTCTCCTACCCAGGACCAGCTGCCTCTGCTTTCAGATGCCCATCTTTTACATGATGAATAGTCTATAAATCTGTTCTCCAGGTCAGGGGTGAACACAGCTGGAGAAACCCAATTTTGACACAGTTTCTCTTGATCCCCGGGAATTTATGCAAAATTAGCAAGACGACATTCGGTGGACAAAGTCATTTCATACCTTCTCTCCTTTAGTGACAAGTTCTCCTTTTTCTTCCCTTTGAGCCTCTCCTGGCATTCCTGGAGGGCCAGTGACCCCCTGATCGCCCTGTTGATGAAAACATTGGGAACTAGTTAGGCAAAAAATAATTATATATTGAAAAAAAATGCAGAGGGGGCCTAAAATAAAACATCTATCTTAAAAGTGTTCTTACACTATTTTCTCATCTATCCTTGTCTTAGCAGAAAATGAAGTTTCAGTAGGAAGAGGGCACGATTAGTATCTAAAGCCAGGAGGAGACTTTCATCTCTCAGGGGGAACGAAAGCCACTGTCTTGAGTAATAGCAATGGAACCTGATCATCTATAGGACACATGTATGAACGCATGTATGTACAGACCATGCATACATATACAAACAGCATATATGTGTGTATATATACACATACTAGAACACAGGTATACAAGCATATACATTCTAGTATATACTGTCCAATTGCATTTTGATGTCCTGAAAAAGACACAAAATGCCTAATAGAGCCTGGGAAGAAAGGAGGTATCTTTAGGTAAACCAACAATAGAAGAACCATCAAGAATTATCTTCCTCAGCCATCCTCACTGCTGGGTACAACTGGAAGTACAGTGAGTCCCCAAATGAGTGAGTTCTAAAAAATTCAACTGTATAAATTCCAGGATTACTTTGTTGTATGTGAAGATTATGAAAAAAGTAGGCCAAAATTTGGGGTAGAAAGCAGAGGCCACCTGTCCAGGACACATCTGCCCATGCCTTGGTTGAGTTGGGGCCCCCTGGTGGCCATTGTCTACAATGTCTTGACCATCCACAGAAAGAACCTTGGCCTGGCAGGCGCTGCCGTAATTCCAATAATCCCCTCTTGGTTAGTGCCCATTTCATTGGTGTGATTCAGGGGAACTGATGGAGAGATCACCAGAGAATCAGAGACCCGCTGATGTTCTTCCTTCTTCCCAAGAGAGGGTTGCCTGCTCCGGTCCATGCCTCCCTGCCTCCATGGCTCATTGCCTCCCTATTTTGGTATGATGACCTTTGCTTTGGCAGGGCTCAGTATAGTTACACTATTAACAGTCAAGTCCTAAATTGGAGTCGTTTATAATAAAGTCTAGGTCTGGTCTTATCACTGCCTGAGAACATTTTGATTGAATTGCATATGTTCAATCAAGGGATTAATGGCTTCATTATATTCTCTGCGGATGAGATCACAGATAGAGCTCAGTGACATTTAGCTGTGCATTTTAAGGAAGACACTAACAAACTCAAGAATGTGCAGAGAAAAGTAACTATGGGATAAGAGCCCAAGAGTAGGTCCAGAGGCAGAAACTCTATGCTTGGCACTGTAATTTTAAACATGAAAACTCCCCAACGCAATATGTACTCACTTTTTCACCTTTTGGTCCTTGAAAACTTAAGCCCATTTGACCCTGTTGATTGAAAATTAGGCTTCCATTATTAGAGTTGTCTACTTTGCTCAAAAGTGTCTAACAAATATCATATAAAAATGCAGTACGATAGTAGATTTAAGGCAATAGCTTTATCCCACAACCACCCTAAGATTTTCAATGAAGTTGTGATTATATTGTATTTAATGTCTATAAAAAGTTTCTAAAAGTATTATTGAAAAATAAATCTATAAAAGCCCTTTTTCTTAACTTTAGGTTTTTAAACTCTGGCTTTATAAGACTAAAGGAAAAAAATCAATGATTCCAAAATAATGACTAAGGGGTTGGTAGATGGAAAAAAGATCAATGGATGAAGAGATCAATCAAATAACCAATTGATAGGTTAGATAGATGGATGAATAGATGGATAGGTAGCTAGACAGATGTTAACTATAGAGATAGGTAAAGAAGTTAGAATTTTCCAAAAATTTTTAACAGAGACTTAAAGAATGAGCTATGACAATTTCATGACAGTCATATACTAATGCCAAAGAAAAACAAATGACACAAATCTTTACCTTTTCACCTGGAGGGCCAGGAGGGCCAGGGGGACCCTAAAAGATAAAGCATTTTAATTATATACAGTTTACAACCCTGGTAGACTTTAAATGCTTCTTTGTACAGAAATTATGTTACGATCCTACGGTTAAAATAATTTATTTGTTAATTTTTTCCTGTGCTCTAGAAATGTAAAACTTTGAAAGTAACCAGAAACTAGTCTTGTATGATTATTAACAGGAATGTAAATACTTAAGAAATCTTTGGCACTGTCCTGTGGAATCCATTGATCTAAGAACATGCCAGCTTACAGACAATGGATGAAATCACCAGCCAAACTCTCTATGATTCTACACTTTCCAGTTTGGAAATGATGTTTGTCTAATTTGGATATAATTTTTTATCTTAAAAAAAGCTGAATGATTTCTTCCAGCAAGTAGACTATAATGAGGTAAAAAAAAATTGGACTTCAAAAATTTCAGAATGCTTTCAAAATTTCAGAATGCTTTCTATAACCATTTAAAAAGGAAAAACTGGTGATTCTTTATGTACATAAAGAATGCCATCAGCACAGTAAGTCTAGTAACCATATGTTACTAGTCATTCTTTACTTATAAATATTTCATACACTTACAAGAACATATAAGACCTTTCATGGGCAGGAATGAGTATAAGAAGAGTTGTTGAATTTTATCCACCCTCAAAAAAGAGTAAATTTAAAAGATAAGCCTCAGGACTCTCAGGCAGGCTAGTGTGAGGATAACAAAATAAGTGCATTATTTATTCCTGGTAAACATAAGTCTTGTTAATATTAACTCTCTCATGATCCCAAATATGTATATGTGAGCAGATGACATCCCCTTTCTACTGAGAATTATCAGTTGTGAGGGAGGCCAATGACAGTGATGAGCCTTCTGGGATGTTATCTCTGGGTGCTCAGTTGGCACAGTCTTTGAAATACTGTGTAGCTTCTAGCCACCACCTGGTCTGTGTCCTTAGCCCCCAACAGAGCAGACCCACAAGTCCATCTCTAGGGCTGAATCTCCTTGTCCACCTTGAACTCAGCCTCTTCAGGCCATGGATCACTGGCTTCACTCACATAATGAAGGTGTTGTCCGTTTGGGGGCTGTCTTGGCATGCAGTGCTATTATTATCCTGTTCCCACAGCTCTGGGGATGTGTGGATCATAAATGCAGCCAAATATTTTCATAAGAAATTCATTCACCCAATCCAAATCAAGGGATATCGCCACTGTGTAAAGTTTTTGTTAAATTGTATTTGTTTTCACACCTCAAGATAGTTGTTCTTTGAATGACTGCCTCAGGGAAACAACCCCCCAAACTTACTGGTGGTCCAGTATATCCTGGAGGGCCTACAGGACCTTGCATCCCTGGGAATCCTGGTGAACCCTACAATGTATTGAGAAAGAAAAGAATCAAAATGCAAACCAGGAGGAGACTCGGCATGGGATTATAGTGACTCAGCAAATGCTTACTGGTATTCCTGGGGGTCCGGGAAATCCTCTTTCACCTTTTAGCAGCATCCCGGGCACATGGCCAAGTATTTCACCAGGATCCCCCTATGTGATGAAAAACAAGACAAAGTCTCGAATACTGGTATTTGTGTAAAGAAACTTAAAACCTATCAAATATTAGGCATGCATTACTGGTATGGAACTAGCCTATGTCTGGGGTTTAGACTCTCTCTAAGCTTGAAATATATAGATTGGCCGTCTCCCCATTCATGCTACGCTCTTAACCAGCGTTCAGTGCTGCACAGTCAACTCAGCTCAACCAGGACTGACTGTCTACAGCAAAGTGAAAGGATCAAGGACACTTCCATGGGACTGTCTCACACAGACACGAGAAATACTAGACCAGGACCCAGTCTCTGGTCAAGAGACTGTGTGACCACAAGCCATTCTGACAAAACAAGAACTGGATTTCAAGCAAAGTATTTCAGGATGAGCACTTTTATCAAAGCAGAGCATTTTTATGATGGTAAATGCCATGTGTTCAGTTAGGCCACAATACGGAGGGGCCTATGCCCCACCGGGACATATAGGAAAATCAAGCTGAGAGGGGACCATGGATTGGCTCTGAATAAAGAGGTCGTGACACCAGAATTTAACCTAAGGCAACTGGGGGTCTCCTGCCATAATTATGGAATGCATAATAGTGACTCCAGAGTATAGGCAACATGAAAAAGGGTTGTATACGTTGTATATAAGTCAAACCAGATAGATTAAATATGAGACCAACTTGAGTTCTTTTTGGTGGCCCTGTACTTATGTCCTATGGCTCTGGAAAAGGAGCATCCAAACTGAGATGTCTATGCAGGTAATTAATCTGAACTAGACTCACATCTGTTAATATTTACACTGTGCTGCCTATTCCTGCTTATTTCCTATTAAGACAGTGTACCTATGTCTGAACTTTAGTTTCTAAAATTTAAGTAAATGACTTATATACCCTTTTAATGGAACAGAGTTTAGACAAATGTGTCCATAGGCAATCGGCCCACCAAAGTGATTTAAAGTAAATTTACTTTCACACCATCTGTTTTAAACAGACTTCTGTAATGAATCCAATAAAGTAAAATAATGTACCTTCATTCCGGGTAACCCTGGTGGTCCCTGAAAAAAAAAAAAAGGTTAATATTAGTTTTGTTTTTCTCAAAACATCACTAGGATTAAGATATGAGACCAAAAAAAAAAAAAAAGGCGGGCTAAGGAAAGGAAATGAAAAGAGAGAAAGTCTAGTCAAAGAAAGAAATTCTGAGTTAAACAACCTCATACTCACAGGATTTCCAGTGAATCCAGGCAAACCGGGAGGTCCCAGGGGCCCTCGTTCACCCTGAGGGGACAGCAGACAGTCAGTCACAAGTACCGGACAAGGCAGGTGGGACCTCACTGCAGACACCCTCGTCAGTTACTATGTCCTACCTCATTTGTTAACTAACATCATTTCTTAAAAACTGTTTGTTGCAATCTATGTTACTGAGTGGTACTTCACGACAGAAGAGATATACTTGAAAATATAATTAATAGGAACAGGATTAAGAGCAGCATTTTCTTGTTTGATTTAGGAATAGATTATAGGTAAGAAATACAATATTTAAAGCAATTTTAGAGTAAAATTGTCCAAAAGAGAAAGTTGTAATTATATCATTCTTAAACATTAAATATGGGAAAACTGCATTTCCTAATCACATAAAGAAAGTGTTGAGACAAGCAGCTTTGCAGTGATGGCAACTGAACAACTTGGCCTGACTTCTCAAGATGCAAAGTCAGGTGAACAGGCACAAAGGGAGAAAGGTCTCGGTTTTGAATTTACCTTTGTCCCGTTGCATCCTGGGATACCACGGGGACCTGGGGGACCGTCTTGTCCAGGAATACCCTGCAGTTAATAAAGTGAAGAAGCAGCCAAAATTCAAAAACCACCTGATGATGCCATCACTCACATCAAATGTCTCATAAAGGAAGCAGGTGCACTTTATATACATACAGGAATTCCTGGGTTTCCAGGGTAACCGGATATTCCTGGGGGTCCCTGTAAGGATGGAAGTGAAAAGGTTTCCATGAGCATTGGGGAACCTCTTTTCCTCCCACTGCACCCACCTAAAGGTGTCTACCCTAATTGTTGGCATTCAGAACATTACACTGAGCAGACAGGGGCATCCTACCGGGGAGGCAGCTGAGGGCCCAGCCCAGGGAGGCAGGTACCCCAGGCTTTCAGAAGCAATTCTCCATGGAAAGCTGACTATGACTTCCTTCTAAGATCAAGGCTGCCCATGCACAATATAACTCTGCCCTCATTTCCTTCTTTGTAATTTCTAGGTGAATAAATAGATAAACATCTACAAAATTCAAATTAAAAGCTCAAACCGTTGGGAAGAAGAATGCATGGGATAAATCAGCTCAATGGGGGGAAGAGACAAGTTCTTCCTAGTTGAAATAGGATCATCTCCATCACAGAGAGGTCCAAGGACAAATGCACCCACTGGTCACTGTCACACTCCCCTTCAGCAAGTACCAATAGCAGAATCAAACTTTCCATTTTACAGCGCAATTCGGTTTTTCTAATTTCGGGATTCCTGTCAAAGATCTTTATTTTTGCATCTCTCAGGTATGGGAGTAGCCAAGAAGTGTGTGAAGAAGGAAGAGGAAGTTTAGCTCTGGAAATAGTATCACTTCACTATTCAATGAAGACATTTTTCTCCCACAACTCCCCCAAATTCAAATATGTCTACAAGAATCCTTGAGGAAGGACAAATGGGGGGAAACAAGTGTGAAAGAGAATGAACAGCAGCTCCGCTTATGCACAGCACCAGTGGCAAGGACTGGAGGTCAAAAAACGATAAGCTATGGCTTATTTTAAGTTCTTACGCCCTCCACACGCTGTCTGGGCCCTGAGGACAGGCAGAGGGAGAGGGAGAGGAACAAAGAAAGAGAACGGAGAGGAAGGGAAGGAAGTCTCCACAGTCATTACCAACATGACAATTGTACTCACTCTTGTCCCTTTTGTTCCTGGCAGTCCTGGTTCTCCAGCATCTCCCTGGAGCAAAACAGAAAAACCATTATGACCACTTATTATAACAAGAATACAGATCAGTGGCTGGGAGAGGTCAATGGAGGGAGAGTGGGGGGTAGACATATGTTATACTTTCAACAATAAAAACTTTTTTAAAAAAGGATATAGATTATTTCAATTCTACACCCTCACAGCTTTCATCACCCAGGTAAGCTTACCTTCTGTCCAGGTGGTCCCTGTGGCCCCTCAGGTCCTTGCATTCCTGGAAATCCAATGACACCTTGTAACCCTGGGAGGCCTCTTTCACCCTGCGGAGGAGGAAGGAGTTAATTTGGCAGTGTCATTATGAGACCCAATCAGGTAAGATTTTGTTACAAAAAGTAGGTGGAAAGAAATTGAAGAAACAAGTCAGGAATCAGTCTCTCTGAGCATCATCCAATAGTGCGTAAGTTTAAAGTGAGCATCTAAAAAGAGGTGCTGAAATGAATTCCTGTTTCAGGTGGCTTTTCTCTACTCTTTTTTAAAGGCTGTTTGAGGGCAGGAATGCAATACCTGGCCCAATGCTTTTTTTTATTTTTATTGATTTTTTACAGAGAGGAAGGGAGAGGATGGAGAGCCAGAAACATCAATGAGAGAGAAACATCGATCAGCTGCCTCCTGCACATCTCCCCACTGGGGATGTGCCCGCAGCCAAGGTACATGCCCCTGACCAGAATCAAACCTGCGACCCATCAGTCCGCAGGCAGACGCTCTATCCACTGAGCCAAACTGGCTAGGGCCCAATGCTTTCTATATACTGTATTCTAAGTGCTAAATAAGTTGTTGGATAAATAGATAGCTGGGGATTACTTTTCATTGAATTGATTATAATCTCATCCAGTTAGTAGAATCTTCTTTGGACCAGTAGACCCAGCACTGAGATTTTGTGAGTAGACTATCAGTCAATTTTTTCCCCTAGGTGCCAGCAGGAGCTGGGCAGGCAAAGCTCACGGTGTGAGTTACAGCATGATGCCAAGCCTTCCCCGTACAATCAGAGGTCTGAAGATTGGCTTTCCTAAGTGCCTTTAAAAAGTGGGTTTGGGGTTTTTTTGTGGGTTTTTTTTTAAGGTGTTTTTTTATTTGTTTTGTTTTTTGCAAAGGTTGGATCAAAGTTCGATTATGGTTTTTGCTCTTATGGAGCAAAAATAATGGGAAACATTATTTAAAAATAATAATGAATTTGGACTTTAATGCAATCTTACAAATGCAAAGTGGGCAGATTAAGTATCAGTGGTTAGTTAGCTGAGTTTTAAAAGCAGAGATTCCAGGCGGGATTTCAAACTGACAAGCTATGCCTTGCATAACACAAACATTTACCAGGAGTTACTTAAAACTCTTTCATGGTTGCAAAAGGAGACAAAGCAAGAACTTTCAAAGTCGTCCTTCTTTCCAAACCACTCAGCCAGTCTGACACTTGCTGGTGAATGAACGGCCTGCTGCGCTTTTAGAAATGCGGAAATCTGGATCTGAACTTAGGACTACAGCCACTGGGCGTCCGTGGGTTGTAGTTTTAATGCGAAGGTAGGTCAGGAGTCCAGAAACAGCAAGTAGAGATAATAGTTGATATAATAGTAGATGCATTAAAGAAAATTAAGCCCTATACTTTGGCACACCCCTTTGGACCATCAGTATCCAGAGAATCTACCAGAAAGAAGAGAGGCTGATATGTCAGAGCTGTCAGCATAGGATTTGACCAGAATGCTGGCTCCTCTTCCCTGAGGCCTGTGACAGCTGGGAAAGAAAAACATTCTCAGACCAAGACTTGATCAAAGGTGAAGCTACTCAAATAAACTCATTATTCACCTATAAGAATAATGAGATACAGCTGCAGAAAATCCTGATGACAGCAATATATGGCACCTCTTATCATATCAACCTCTTTCCTTTTATTGAGATGTGGGAAAACTCCACCCAGAATAGAATTGAACTGAACGGCAAACAACTGGCTAAAAAAAAATAAAAAAAAATTAATGAACATTGAATTGCATACCCCAAATAACCTGAGATAGGAAGGAAATGTGAGAGGCACGTCAACATAAAAGCTTTCTAATGCATCTGGTGGAGTATTTTTAGGACTTAGTTAATATTGGCGGTATCATTATGAGACCCAATGCAGATAAGATTTTATAGTCCCCACTTTAATCATGGAATACATGGAGGCCCAGAGCCAAGACTGGCTGATTTCTACAAGTTTCTCATTGAGTCAGCTCTAAAGCCAAAAATAGAAATGAGGTCAGCCTAAACCAGAGCCCATGTTTTTTGTAGGTCACTAGAGCAAGCTGGTTCCCAGCAAAATATGGAACAATTCACCAACATTAAGTTAGTCCCTTTTATGTCCATTCCACAGATAGGGATATTAGCATCCGGTGCTTAGCCGACCTGTGACATGTCACTGGGTGACCCCTGCATGCTCCTGGGAACTGAATACAGAAATTTCAATTCCCAGTCCCTGCTTTCACCACAAGAGCACATTCTTTCCCAAATGTCACCAGAATGCTTAAGCAATCCATTTATCCCAGGAGTTTTGAAATTAAGTAGCTAAAAAGGAAGTGACGTCTTCATCGACATGGTTCTTGCCATTTCCCACATGGGTTGTTTTTTGTTTTTTTCTAATCTTTCATTCGGACATAAGTGCACATGAGCAATCTAATGTCCCGTTCCCTGTCAAGGTTACTGTGGGCACCAGAGCAGAGCACACAGACAGGAAAAGCATTCAAACAGCTATACAATTAGCTGCCAAATATCACACGCTGTCTGCGGGCCAACTTATTCCTCCGAGCTTTTAGCAGATCTCCACTGGGGTTAGAGAAAGAGCAAAGAGCTGGACCAGTGTGCAAAGGTTACTGGTGCCAGTAGTTTCTGAGCCAGACTTTGCAGCTGCAACAAGCAATACTGCGGCTGCCAACCCCCTTATGTTGGAGTTCAAGGCAGAATGTGCACCGTTAGAAAAAACTGAGAAGTAGGACCCTTAGTCATCTGTTTCCCCGGATGTCCTAAAGGCAAGGTCCCAAGGACATGGCAGCCACATAATTCACGCCAGGCAGAAGTGAAACCCACACCCACTGTTATCCCAGCAATGAAAACTTAAAATGGAGGAGGGGAGGGGAGAGAAGCTTGTAAAATATTGCACAGCTTTGATGCAATGGCATTTCATAGTTTCATTCCTGATTGTCAGTGTCATGTATTGCACTGTTCAAAAAAAGAAATAAATTTCATAGACCAAAAGAGGTGATTACGGCTATATTCTCAAATGGTGCAATTCAGAATTTGAGAAGGAAGGACAAAATGCCACCATCTATAAAGATGAAAGAATACAGCCATAGAGCATAATCTTAGTATCAAATCAGCTATTCGAAATTAGGCATGAAATAGTTTCATGCGTGGAGCAACTTAAAAATTTTGCCTAATATATTATCCAAAGCAAGGACATACTTTCAAAAAATCCATAAAATAGGGGAAAAACAGGTTCTGTTATAATATCCGATTATTTCGCCTCCTTGTAAAATGCTTAGGGAAACAACTTTATGATGGAAATCAAATGCTAGAATATAGCCCCACCCCTATTTAAGTCAGAAGTAGAAATACGAAATAAGCGCCAAGGATGGCGGAAGTTGAAATATTGTGAAACTCCTAACTTTGGAGGACGATATAAATACCAATACAAAACACTGAAGTTAAAAATATAACTGGAATAAGCAGTCAACAAGAATCTTATCATCAGTGGTCAGCATGGGATCACAATCTTCCAGTTAAATATTTTAATTTTTCATATTTAAAATACCATGATCATGGATGTTTACAATGGAGGAAGCAGAAGCAGAAATGCCGCCAGACACTGGATGTCCTCCCCGAGGCGGACTGGCTACATGGGCAGAGCCTTGTACACGTGCTTGGGTTCATTCACCAGAAAGCAGAACAAATTCAACCAGTGATAGTAATTAGACAGATTTTTTTCTGTTGGGTTTCCCCTTTTAGAAGTAAATACTTTAAAGGCAGGGTATTGTTTTATTCATTCACATCATTAGGCACAAACTTTAAATTCAATAAAAGTTTGTGCACAAGCCTGGCAGGCATAGCTGAGTGGTTGAGCATCATTCTATGAACCAGGAGGTCACAGCTCGATTCCCGGTCAGGGCATATGCCTGAGCTGTGGGCTCCAGCCCCAGTGTGGGGCATGCAGGAGGCAGCCGATCCATGATTCTCTCTCATCATTGATGTTTCTAGCTCTCTCTCCCTCTGCCTTCCTCTCTGAAATCAATAAAAAAATATATATTTTTTTAAAAGTTGGTGAACGAATAATGAACCAACCAATAATATAACATAGATTCTACCTACGTGTCCTAAAGACTTTAAAACATACTAAAATATGATAATTGGGCAGGATGGGATCCCTGAGCTCCCTTCCCCAGTCTGAAGCCCTGTGGGCACCGCTTGAGACTGACTAATGTATGCACCACTGGCCAAAGAAGCAACGGGGGAGAAAGCCATGGTAGGGACATGACACTGGATCAGCTGTTTCTTTCTGTCATCTGGTGCCTGGAGATTTCTTTTTCCAAACAAGGCTGCAAATAATTGAGGGGATGGAAGCGTTTACATTTGGAGCCAGAGCTCACCAAGCATCCAGTGATGAGGAAACGATTTCAGATGACGGGTCACAGTCAATGGGTGACTGCAGAACTCGGCCAAAAATTCCACAAGTCCAATTCCTTGAGCCCAACAATAATCAGACATCTGCGCAACCATTTCCTGAATACCAAAACTGCTGGGAAAGTGGTGGGAAGGCTACGGTCAGTGTCAGGGGGTCATGGAAAATCTCTGTGACGAGGCCCCGCGGGGAGCTCCATCCATGCCAGAAAGCTTGACATTATGGCAGAAATATCACCATTGATGCAGAGGAGAGAAGGCGAGAGGAAATACACAGCTAGAACCCCGAAAGGCCCACTTTTCCTCAGGGGAAAACATGAATATTCTCCTTTGTGCTATGAAATGTATAACTGGATTCTTAAAAGAATGTGTATATGTCAACACTACATTTCTTTAATGAATTAGATATAATATGAAGATTGTTTCATGCAACCACTCTACCATTACTAATGTTTTCTGCACTTAACATTTTAATAATAGAGCAGGGCAGAATAATATACTCATGCACAAAAAGCATGGCTATAAATCTTTATCTTATTCCCAAACTCTTCGTTTTCTCTCTCAAGCCCTGGCGATGTTTAGCTTGAGACAGTCAATGTTAGGAATCTTTAAGCACTGGCTCTCCACTAAATATGTGGGTATATGTTAAGAGCTTTAGCAATTATATATGGAGGAAGGAGCATTGAAGAGATTGTTCCTAGAAATGAGGACATTCCCCATCTTTACAAATTTAAAAGGTGAGAAGAATCAGAAAGTGTTAAAAATGAGGGGGGGCGGGGGGGCAGCTAATCTTCACATACTGTGAGATCCATTCTCTCTCTAGGAGCCTCTGGAGCCACTCTGCCTCTTCTGAACCACAGACCCCGCCTGGCCTCTTACCACAGGCACCTCGTTTTCCTCCCTCTGACCATCCTCAGAATTGCTGTGACTTGCTCCTGAGGCTGCTGAAGCTGCAGGTGTCCAGCTTTGTATGAAGGATGGGACAGACATAGAGCTGAGGTTTGGGAACAGGAGCCCAGCTGGATATGTAGGAAGGAAAACGAAAAGGCCTTTCTGTGACCAAGCCTGGACTTCGGTTTTTGTGCTGGACTTCCTGCCTCAGGGCTGAGTGGAAAATCCCAACCCCTGTGGGTAAGATCCATCTCCTGGATAAGTCCACCTATGCCCAGCGGATGGGTCACCAGCTTCACACTGCCCACAGACACAGCACAGTTCTGCATCTCCAAATGCCCAAGTTCAAGGATAGATTTCTATTGGATAAATCCTGACATCAGAACATTATTTGAGCCCTTGATAAATTCTGACACAATTCTAGGAATGTCAACATTGCTATGAAGTTGGTTGGTAAACCTAAGTGCTCAAATCCTACACAATACAAAACTAGCAGAGTGATGGGTACCAAGGAAACGCACAATAAACATTCTTTGATTAACAACATTGACAAAGAAATAAAATTCTGATCTACAAAAATTCACTTTGCCCATCAGTTGGAAGAGAAGATGAATTATAAAGAGTTCTTCACAAAACAGTTTCTGAAGAACTATCATTCAACATAAGAATAACTCGAAAGAGCCCTAAGTGCTGTCTTAATATAAACAATTTAAAACTCTTCCCCTAAAGTCATCTAAAAGCAAACAAACTGCCCAACTTCACTAATCCAGTAAAAACTTTCTAAAATGATAAGCAAACAAGTGCTGACAAATTGTTGGAAGCAACAAAATTAAAATTTTTCCAAAAGTGCCTCGGAAGTATAAAAGTTCCAGACATTTCTCACTCATTAATGCTGACTATCACTGATGGAGGACACACTTTAAAGCTATAAGCAGTAGCAAGGATCTTTAACAGCAAACATTTTCTTTCATAATTTGTCCCCTAATGCTCTTTCTGGAAAAAAAAATAATCTAAAATACTTTCATTCTTACTCCAAAGCAGTAATCTGTTTAAAATATTTTGAAGTATAAATATTGTAAGTCACGCCCCTGAAGTAGTCAGCTTCCCAAATTAGAAAGAAGAAAAATAGTATGATAATGTTTTTCCAAAGGCTTGTGGGTGTATTCAATCAAACCCTGTATATACAGCTAATCTTTAATCGATAGCTTATTTCCAGTTCCCCAACAAACTGCAACCAAATGCAGTGTGTTCTCTGGGAAACATGTGTATTCTTTGGCCTCGCTCTCTATTAACACATTCAAATGTCAATGTGAAGGTTCAAACTTTGTTTTCCTGCAGACACTCCCCCCCCCCACCCTGTATCCTTTCATCCACATTCGTTTTCTTCTCTGCTTCAGCCTAAGTGCTGGCTTTCAACCATCTCCCCAGCCCAAGCAGTGTCTCCAACCTCCAGCTTCCAGCCCACTTGGAGATGGCTGCTTCTACCCAAGAAACTGGGATTCATACCCCACCCCTTCCATCTCCGAGCACTTTGAGCACATCCACAGGAACTATCAGCTGAACATACCTTCCTTGCGAAGAACTCCTACCCCCGAAATGACTTGAAGAAAATTACTACACCTAATTGAGCCTATTAAATTAAAAGGCAATGAAGGTTAAATGGGCTTTGGGTGTAGCTTCTGTAAGGAAAGCCCCCATGGGGCTCTGGCTCCCTGCCACTAGAGGGCGCTATAGGACTACACATTTTTTTCCAAATTAAAACTCCCCCAATGGAATGGGAAGTATTCATCTTTTTCTTAAATATTCATTATGTCATTAATATTAAATATTCAGTGCCATTGAAGATACTAGCATGGGCATAGTTGAGAGAAATCAGTCTGATAATGCGTAAAAGATAAAACTCTAAGGGAAAGGAAAAATTTTAGTTAGAATTTAAAATGTAATTAAAATTAAAATAGTAACCTGAATGTCAAGGCTATTAAGTGACAGGTAAATGTTGTGGCCCTAGGAATAATGTGAATTGTGGATATTTTTCAGATTGTTTTTCCGTCCATTTTATAAATTAAGAATACATAAATCTAACAATATGGGGAGGGGGGAGTAAATTCAGTGTTCTAAATGACTGCATGGAAATAGTATAAACTGAAAAAATAAACCCTATAAAACAGATACAAATATGATAGCAGGGAGGTCTCTAAGAAATTATTACTAAGCATCCAACTGCCAGTAAATTTTATTTAAGAGCTTTTCTTTGGTACCTTCTATTACAAATGTATAAGAAACATATACTTAAGGTAATTTAATCCAGTTTCCTGGTTTTTCCATTTGTAAAGTGAAAAAAAAAATCTGGTCAATCCAAAAAAGGTGATAACGATCTTTCTTGCTAAAAACTCAATTTATTGACATGGAAATCAAAATCTTAAATGCTTCTGCCTAAACCTATTACCTTAAATCCTGCTTCTCATGTAGAGACTGAAAATCATCTTTTAAAGCAGAAAAATCATCCAGATATAAAAGGTGCTTCACTGCATGCAGCTGGGAACCTTACTGTGGTTCTGGAAGGTGGTACATAGGGGGCAAAAGCCAGCTGCAGCTCCGCGTTGGCCCAGCAGGGGGAGCCATGTCTAACACGCACAGAGCTAAATAAAACTTGGTGGTAGCAAAACCACTCAGCTAGAAATAGACCCTACAAGGACTGAACGCTTACAAAGTCGCAGTCGGGCACTGAAAGCGATGGTGCCTGCCTCAGAGTCCTGGGAATCTGCCTGTAAAATTGTACCTTTCCTCACTGTGCCTTTTCTCTTTTCCATGAAAGTTTTCAAAATTCTGTCATAACTTAAAGATTTTGAGAAAGGAGAGGAATTGCAATTAAATAAATAATGGACAACAAAATAACAAGAGGTTTGCTTCTTTCTGCGTTTGGACAAGAAAAAAATATACATTTTTCTCAAAAACACACTTTGTTTTATTTTCACTATCTCCACACCAATAACCCTGAGATTTAAAGGATGTGTTCTATCTTATCAGCAAATTTGAGAAACACTAATGAGTGCACAATACCTAAATAAGACTTGGAGGGTTTTCATGTTACCATAGTTGGGGATGTTATTAACTTGGAAGTTGGAAACATATCTGGGCGTGTGACAGGGTTCTGGAAGTGTGCGCATCCTGAACAAAATTGGGACACAAAGTCAGGAAGTGCCACAATCTAGGTCATGATTTTTTGAGGGGTCTGTGCTAACAGTAAAAATAAAAAGTGCAGAAAACATATCCTGACCATAATAATTATAATAACACAAAAAGCATGCAAGATATTTTTCAGGTTTAAACCTAAAAGAAATTGCCAATTGTCAATGAAGAAAAAACTATTTTTTTTCTTTAAAAATGTGTTAAACACAATTATCTACCAAAATTGAGTTTTATGGGTGCCCTGCCAGGAGGCATTCCTTAGTGCCCAACACCTAGCACAGATGGCATATAGCAGGTGATCACTAAATACTTTCATGAGTGAATCAGAAAACACAAAATATTAAAGATTCCAAGGAAATAATATAAATCTACCAAGTGGGTGCAGGTATAGAAATCCTACTTTCAAACTTCACTGCAAAAATAGGTATTTTTGCTCAGGGTTAGTGCACAGAGCTTGTGGGAATCTTACTTTCTATGTTCTCACTGTAGTGCCTGCATTGATAATGCCAAGTGGTGGGGAAGGAACCTTGGCCTACGAACTGAAATATTTTGGTCCTAGCCCCAGCACCTAGCATTTAGATTCTCTGAAAATCAGGTCTGCCATCTGTAAGACAGTAGGCTGCACCTGCCTCCCACCCCCGGGCAGGAGTCCTTGAAGGGTCAAATTTGATCCAGTACTCAGTTACTTTGCATTGCATGAAACATGAAACAAATATGGTGAACTAAACTGTTCTAACTCTGGTTTATTTAAACACAGGTAGTTTGCATTTATTATCAAGATCCCTATGCCCATCAACTCAACTGCATTTCCTATAAAGCAACAGACTATTTTAAAAGAGAATGAGAATGCGGTATCATTTTTTCCCCCTTCCCACTGGTCATGACCCATGAATTATTTCCTTCTTGTTTTTGTGGCTACATTTGACATTTGAAAGTAAGAATTCTTGGGTATTTTAAAAATCTGACAGTTTTATGAAATTCCTCCTTTATCTTATGCACAAGGGTTTGTGTGTGTGTGTGTGTGTGTGTGTGTGTGTGTGTGTTTTTCCTTAATGAGTACTTCTGATATTAATGCTTTTCAAGCACAGGATAGTCTGTGTGTTCTCCCATTCCGGCCTGAGTTGCTGTAAGTCCCCCACATCACCGACTTGTACGCTTGCACGAGGCCCTAGGATCTTCTCTTCTTTTTAGACTATCAGTGTCTGATAACACACACATGTTCTGGTATCCCCAAATTACTTCCTTACCCAACAACAAAGTTACTTGGCTATCGCCCACCACTAATCACATTTCCCCCCAGCATGCTGCAATAATTTCAAGACTTCATTTATCATGCTCAGAATCTCAAAGATAAGAACAGGCTCAAGGAGTTATAAAACATGAGCAACCAATGTGGCACATATAATACAATACAGCTCTGATGGAGCTTGAGGCTTTACAAAACCCACTATTCGCTTAGCCTCATTGATGTGAAAAGGCCATGGTCAGCCCAATCTGAATTAGTAACTGAATTTAGCTATTTTCAGCCAATGCCGTTAATTCTTTTAAAAACCTATACAGACACTCAAGGAAAGAAATTCAGCAAAATGCTGAAGGATGTTTTTTTGTCAAGATTTTTGTTTCAAACCTGAATAGATAAGAAAGCATATAATTGTATAATCAATACAAAATAATGGTACATAATCAATACAATAAATAGCTACTTCTTAAATACTTAAGAGTAGGTTTCACTTAGCAGGTATATTCCTTGCACCTCAATGTTACTAACAAAATTCGCAGGCCTATTTTCAAAAGATAATGTGAAGAATATCTCCTGGTTATGGCCAAATTATCAAAAAATCTCAATTAGTAGGATCTTATTTAAAGCCACTTTTACTATATTTTGTAGAGGTTTTAAAGGTTCAATTTACAAGGTAGTTTCTTGCTTTTTATTCTTACTTACTTAATGCCAGTAAACTGAAATACTATGCTCGTTGGCTAGAAGCTAAGATGAAGACACAGACAAATTGCTTTACAGTTTGTAAATTTAGGAGACAATAACATTCCCATAAAAAAAATAGCTTAGATTGTAGAGTTTTAAAAATGTGTGACATTTTCCCACATATTCTGTATTTGAAGTTTTTTAATCGGTAAGAAGAGAGATGACCCAGTGTGTCAGTGTCATTTACAAAGAGAGAGACAAAGAGAGGGAGGGAGGAGAGATACCTTAAGAGAAAGGTCAGGCCACACCTTCTGTCAATGTCTCTCCTCTCCCCACTCTGGGGTCTGTGGCATCTGACACAATGACCACAATGACAGAGGCAAATTCTCTTTGGCAAGAAAAGGCTGACCAGTCAAGTATCCTAAAAAGTGACCTTCCCTGTCTCCTCCCCAAACATAAAATCCCTAATTTTGTGAAGTTTCTGAGCTCCCATAAGAATTCCAAACCAATGGGTGCCCACTTGGCAACCTTAAAAGAATAAACAAGTTCCCAAAGTCAGTGCCTCTCTACAGTGAGAAGCAGCGCCTTCTGGGAAGAAACAGATGAAGAGCAACCACACGCCAGCAGTTTGATACTCCACGTAAAAATGCGGCCGTTGATTGTTTGGGTCCAGAAGTTCGGAATAACCATATGGGAGTAAGAGGGAGCCAGCTCTATGTCAGGCTCAGGAGGAGCAGAGTCCTGCTCTGTGCATGGTTAGAGCCAGAGCTCCCTCTGTCCTTCCAGGTTTCCTAAATACACCCCAAGGGCAAAGCCTGGCCACCCTGCACTTCTGGGACACAACCATCTAAAGCCACCCACCGTGTACGGGGTATCCGATGCCAGGAAAATGTGACGGGCCATAAATAAGGAAACCGACGCTGCTCCTTATAGCAAAAGACTCACAACGTAATAACTGCTGAGCAAATGACAAATGATTTGCTTCTGAGATATGTATACCTACACTCGCCTGGAACCCAAACTTAATTATGTGATGGGACACAGGCAACGCCTCAGGAGAGAGCTGCCTGTGTCAGGAACGAAATACTTGACAGCATAGACAATGACGTGTATATTCTTATCTGTCACGGGGTGAAGCAAATTACTTTTTTAAATATCAAATTTTAAACTAGACTCACTGAGTAGATTACTGTGTTTGAAGCCTAACTGACATGCAGAATAGGTTATTATATTCATCCCCTGTAGACACCTGTTTTACTCCTCGCGGCCCTTCGTGTCTTCCCACGAGGCAGAGCCTAGAAGGGAATGCGACCCTAGAGGATGAACAGCCCTCAGGTTGGGGAATTTAATTTTAAATATTTGAAAGGTAGACACTTTGGGCTAAGAATATAACCTCACAGAGGCAAGTAAGTGAGATACGAAAGGAAATGAATCGTTATTCCCACGAATATTTTCATAATTACAATCTATTTCTCCCTCCTATTCAATTCTTGGTGCTTACCCAAAAGTAAGACGAAAGAAATGACACCTGACCAATTGTCACTAGGCCAGGGGCAACCATCAGGGCAATTGTTTCAGAAAGTCAGGCACGATTCCAGTAAAGTTATTTAATACTAGCTCTGCCCTCCCAGTCCCACAGAAAATTTCAGAAATAAAATATGAAGAACTGAATAGATTTGTAGATGGAAAAAAAAAAAAGGACAGTGAGTCAAGAATCACAGAAGTTCTCAGCCATAATTGTTTCAACTCAGGGCAGAGAGACCAGATGGCAATTGGGACACAAGAAACTTGAATTTTCACATCCGCAGGCTTGGAAAACGAGTGTTGAAGGAACCTGGGAGAATGCTGCTGACTCATAGTTCCTCTTTTTCTCAGCATACATCATTGAGAAAGTATTCAAGACTGAGGAAATGTCTACTTGTAAAGCAATAACCCATTATGGGCCTGACCTTCCTCCGCTCCAGATTAATGGAGCACTCTGGCATTTATTGCATACCACAGCTCCGCTTGGAAAAATAACATTTTACTCTAGAAAGGTCGGCAAAGCACAGCACTGAAGTACCCTCTTGCATTTACAGGAAGACCTGAAATCAGGGGATAGACGGCATTTAGTTTGGAAGTCCAAGTCATTCCTGATGCAGGCCTTCAACTTGAAATCGGAATGTCTAGATTTTTTTCAGATTGAGAAACAGACACCCAATCACAAGGACACGAATAATCACAGCTGTCATGCATCTTCATTTTTAGAAGACAAGTCTGTTAAGGCGTGTCCTACGCCCTAAGAAGCAGTACAAGATAAATCCCATCCTCACGTAAGCTCCCAAGCTCCCTGTCCGCCGCCACCCCCCCAACCCTCCTCCCCCGCCGGGGTGTCCACACTGCATGTCCCTCCACTCAGACCGCTGCCTCTGTAAAAGTCACGAGAGCTCCTCACTTTCAAGTGGCTGCTGGCTCCACCTTGCTGGTTCTGATTCTACCCTCTCTACTTGGTCCTCCCATTCTCCCTGCCCAAGTCCCACAGCAGCTACTTCCAAAATTGCTGTTCAAGAAAAAAAGAAAAAAAAACAGGCTTGAAGCCAGAGGGCAGGGAGTGGTCCCACCAGACAGCAGGGTAAGGGGTGTGGGAGCGTCCAGGAAAAAAAGTGTGTGTGTGCACGTGTGTGCATGTGGATGCATGCCTATGTGCATGAGTCTGCAGGCATGCAAATGAGAGACAAAGAATGTGTGTCACAAGAGATATGCCATGAGATATTGGAAAGTAAAATAGGTTTACCTGTGCAGGTGAGCAGAGAGGAAGGCAAGCCAGATAACTAATGGGAAAGGATTAGGAATTTGCAGTGGGAGGAGGATAAAGAGCTGAATTTTTTAAAAGAAAAAGGGGTGCAATATGGATCGTGCAGCCAAGAGTGATGTCCCCCCAACTCGGTCAACACTTAGGGTGTTGACTGTCAGAACTTCAGAATGCCCCGCAAAGCCAGACCACCCTGTGAGGCAGTGGGGGCATCCACCCTGAAATCTGGCTTCAGCTCATGTCCTCATGGCCCTGGACCCACAGGACTTAAGGAATGAGTTCTCAGCAGAGACCAGCAATCGACTGTCTATAAAAAAGAAAAACATTGCCCTACTTTATGACTCCCCAGTCATATTTCAGAACGCTATTATTAGCCTTTGCTGGAAGTTTGCCCCAGCCATAGATTACTTCTGCTTTGGCAAGCCAGGCATTCAATGAGCTGTCAGGTCACCCTCTCATGCAAAGAACTGTATGTCTCACATCCAGACAGGATGCAGCGCCAGGGGGCTCGGATGCCCCCACTGGGTCCTTCTGAGGCGGCGTGGTCACCGCCTCCCCAATTGCTCCCAGGGCACAGCCTGTGTGGTCTAGAGTCTGACAAGGTGATGCTTGCTCTTCACCCAGTGCCTCTGTGTAGCTGAGACACCACAGCTCTGGCCCTCCAGCTCCTTATGGGGAGAGGCGGAACCGAAAACTCACCGCCCACCTCAGCCATGGCAGGAGGGTAGCCGCAGCAATGTTTACAAAATGCCATGGACCAGGAGAAAAGGTGCAGAAGAAAATATGTCATTCCCCGGCCGCCAGGGTTAGGAGACAGGCAGTCTTGGAATAAGACTCTTCTAGGTCTCGACCATGAAATTCTGGTAAGATGGGAGAGAAGAGGCCCAGCTTAAGAAACTAGCAATTCCCGAGGGCTTAGAAAGATACACCTCCTGCTTTTTGCCAACCAACTTCACTTTCATGAAAATATGCTCTTTAATGATTTGGGATCTCTTGTGTAGAAGTGAGAAGATAAGTTTGGGGCAAAGGGGCAGAATCGTCCATGGCAGTTTCCCATCCCCAATCAGGGCAAACATGATGAAAATTAGGGAAACAGAACTGGGGGGCCTAACTCACGTGCCCTTAGCGTGCTGAAATTTAGGTCCCTGACCCACAACCCCAGCTCAACTCTGATCCCTACGGGGCTCATCTCACAGCACTGCCTTCTTTTTTCCCTCGGGGTTCAGTGCTCAATTGGGAGTCTACTGATGCTGTTTTCCTGGTTTAATGTTTCCCTCTGCCATGGGGTTATCTACTTGTCTGGCTAACCACGGCCTAAATCCAAAAGGAAGGAAGGGATGGAGTGAGATGTTGGACATCATCAGCTCACTGGCTCTATTACAAATAGCTTTAATTCCTTTACCAATCTTCTAGGGAAAACTATTTCAAAAACCAAGCAATTAGCCAGATTTCAAGACCTCAGAATCCACATCAACTGAAAGCCTGGGATTTCATACCTAGAATCAGTCGACTAACATATGGCCCTCACATGTTACAATGAGGCATCCATAAAAAATTACTTAGACAAATCCTGGGATCTAACCAGACAGGTATAAGAGATTCAGCTCTCATTCATTACCAAATGCATCTTTCACCTCTGTCAGTTGGCATGGAAGCATTCTGGATGGCACAACCTCACACTGATAAAGGAGAAGTCCCATTGAAGGAATCATTTCATGACAGCATTGTAGAGATTGGCCAAGAACCGTTATTAGCTCCTCATGTTGGATTTTCATGTGAAAAAATCCAGAGTCAGCTAATTTGGGGCCAGCTAAGCATTATACCTTCATGAAACTCAGTGGTTCAGCAATGGAGGCAGGCTAAACCTCATGGACACGGTGTTGGGTATACCTTTAACACATCTAATGGGTTTGACAAAGGGGAAAGAAAACAAAGGGGCACCACTTCCCCAGGCATCTGGTTAGCTCCTTACCTCTGACTAATTCTTCCTTTGTTTAATTGCACATTGTGCTGAACCACTTCACAAGCATGCGGGTTCTGACAATACCATTTTTACGGGTGCGCTCTCCACGCCCACACTACATCATTATCGCCATCATTACGTGCCGTCTGGAAACCAATTCTGAAAGCTCATGATGTGGCACCAATACACAGGAGGGAGAGCCAAAGGCCCAGGGTTGGTTTTAAGTCTTCCATCTTGAATTAAAACATGTAGGCTCATTTGGCTCCTTCTAAAAAAGAAAGCTCTATTCCTGCCGGCCAATATTTTAGGATCATATTTAGAAAAAATAATTTTTCCCTGTGAATAGTCAAGATGAGGACTGTCTGGGTCCAGCATCACTGATGACAGCGTGCACTCATGTGAGGTGTTCTGGGCTTGAAAAGTCACAGGACTCAATATTCCATTCAAGACATTTCATTTTTCTAGCCCTCCTTCTAAACACGGGGGGGGGGGGGGGGCGGGGGGTGGAAAATCATCAACTCACTCCCTAGCCAGCTTGGCTCAGTGGATAGAGTGTCAGCCTGAGGACTGAAGGGTCCCAGGTTCGATTCCGGCCAAGGGCACATGCCTGGGTTGTGGGCTCGATCCCCAGTAGGGGGTGTGCAGGAGGCAGCTGATCAATGATTCTCTCTCATCATTGATGTTTCTATCTCTCTCTCCTTCTCCCTTCCTCTCTGAAATCAATAAAGATATATATTTTTAAAAATTCTTTAAAAAAATCAACTCACTATTTTTAAAGCTGCTCTTGAGGAGGTACATTCCAAATATAGTTGCAAATCAAAAAATGTAGATTTTTATCATTGTAATCTATCCTAGGTTTAACAGGTCTCAGAAGCACATGGCAGAGGAGTAGATTTTGTGTGACGGAGAGAAATAAGAAGATGAGATGGAAATTGGGAGAAGTGCAGCTCACTGTCGGCCTGTGGTATGGGAGAGTGTATATTTCAATGACATCTAATGGTGAGCCTTATGTGCATAGTAAGATAAACCACTTTGCATAAATCCATTTCTAGTGGCTGCCCAGGTATGTTGTTGATATTTTGTCCTTGAATTCAGGCATAGATTTTTAAATTCTTTGTTTTCAGAGAGCTACCAAAACGGCAAAAGTAGGTGAATGTGGAAACCCATATTGATTCTCACCACAAGACTCTGCCAGATGGTGATTCATGTCCAATATGTGGAAATAGGAAATAGGAGACATCTGGAAAATATCTTGGCATTACAAGACACCACAAAAAAAACATGGATTAACCCAAATAACCAGCTCACATGCCACCGGGTCCTGCGGTGAGCACCAGTGGCCCCCAAAGTCGTTAAAGTAGACACTCGGGAGGGCTTACATCCATGATAAGGCAGAAAATCAGTGACATTTCTGAAAGGTTCCCTTTTAAATAATATCTAGAACAAGAAGAGTTGGCTGGGGGAAGAGAGGCATTTGGACAACACTTAAAACTGCATGTATGGCAGGAAAAGCAGATAACAACAGAAGCCTGCAGAGGTATTTGGGATGTTAGGGAAGTGAATAAAAGGAGAGGTGGTTTCCCTTATATGTTAAGGGGCAATGATTCTGGAAATGGAAGATAAAATCACGTTGACTAGAAATTGGATGATGTTTCCAGACAGACCTCCCAAGTGAGTACATTACATTTTCCCTCCACCAAAAGCTTCCAAAAGCTACAAACACACTTCCTAACAGTGGTGCTGTGATTCTCAAAACATCCTAACATCTCTTTAACTTAGGTTCCAGGAGAGCCTCTGTCCTAAGTGGACCAAGCCCATTTCCCTGGTCTTCTAGTCTTCCTCTGTGAATTGAGAGTCAGCCCGTCTGTGCCTATGCCTTTACATCTAGGCATCTGTCCAGGACTGGACCAGCAAGCAAACTCTTTCCTCATATTTATCACAACGTTTCAATTCAACTACACACAGATGATATTTTAAATTTCCAAGTTCTTTTACGTATAATATCTTTCACTTGATCCTATGAGCAACACTAGAAATTTTGAGGATCAAAGGTCATTTCCCTTTTTTTTATAGGTTACCTTGATCAGAATGACTTGATGAAACACCCTCAGCTACCAGATACTGGGACTCACACTGGAATCAAGGCTTTTACTTGACAAAATATTCTTTTCCTGAAAGCTGTTCCTGACTTGAGAAATAAGTGGTGTCTGTGATCAACTAAGTTGGGGGAACTGTACCCCAGAAGGTTCAGAAGCTTCTCAAAGGTCCTAGAGTGGAAGCAACAAACATCCACTTAGCCATCACTCAGTGTTGTGCAAACTTATTTGTTCTTGGAACGCTCTTCCATATTCCGTCCCAAAAGAAACATCTACTAACAACCCAAAGTGGTCTGAGGATCACAGTTTGGGAAGGGCTGAACTAGACCTGTCTGACTTGCGTGAATGCTCAAAATACATAAAAATAAAGATATCCAATCAGTCTCACAAATATTAGAAGTAATTTCAAATACACTTGATGCACTAACTAAACAAATCTTAACTTTTATTAAATAAGCCTCCTAATATTTTATACTAAGTAGCAGCTTTGACTACATTTTTACTTTATATATTTCACTTCTTGGAAGTAAGGAAATGGAATGTCTTTTGAAATAGACTAGGTTTTGAAATTTTCACTAATTTAAATGTACTACAGTGCCTCTCACAGAGTAAGTGCTTTATACATAAATTATTGCTCTTAGTAGTAATTCATTATTAGTCCAAATCAGTTCAGTGATCCAAAGTTTCAAAGAGTCTACACAAAAATGCTTACTTTCAGGAAAAAAAAATTAAATATCCAGGAAGAAATATGACACCTTTAACATTCAAAACAATGGTTAATATAATTTAATGTATGGGGGAATTTTTTCAGTATCCTGATAAAAAAATAATAGAAAGATAATCTTGTTCTTTAATAACGCTAATCTATAATACTAAGAATAATTTGGAATGAAAAGAGAATAACTACTTGATAAATAAAGTATAACATACAGAGCACTGTTCCTGTTAATGATATAGTCTTTGACTATGTCCAGAATGGATCAACTGCCTCCTGGGAAACCAAGAAAACATGCCCATTAAGTAACAAAGGTACTGCCTTGTAAGCAGAGTGAGAAATTCCCTACAGGACAGAGTATATGCCAGGATTTCCTGAAGGAAGGGAGTGGAGGGGCCGATCCTCACCATGTACGTGCTCTTGCATCTCTTGAGGCAAGCCTAAGAAATCCTCACTTCTGCATGCCCTCCACTCAGGGTTTTGTTCTGAATGCTGTACAGAATAAACATGCCCTGAATGGGATGGAATAAAAGCTGGTTGTTCTGGGTTGGGCTTCCCCTGACCTCCCTCAGGTGGGGATGGGGCTCAGACTTGGCAGATAACCTATGATCTGCTTCATATCAAAGACAAGGTGGCTCCCTGTGGTTATTTGTTTAACCGGGTGGAGGCCCTAGTGGATGCTCCCCTGGAACAGGAACTGGGAGTTCTTCCCATGGTCCCGGAGGAACAGGCTCATTTCTTTGTGGTCCTCCAACAACCCTCCATCACTACCCATTCAGAGAAAGGCTTCAGAAGGTTTGTGTGCCTGGGCAGGTGGGCAGGGATCAGCATATACACCATAGATTCGGTTTTAGAGCAGCAGGAGCTGGCTCAAGACTCGAGGATACTCTGAACGACAAGTTCATTGTGTTGATTCTCTCAGATCTGGAGCTTCTTATCTTGAAGAATGGAAATTGATTAGAGCTCTGATAGCACTTAAATCCCATTACTCACATCTCATTCGCTATAAGAGATTGGGCCAGTGCAGTGGCTCTTGATCCAGGCTGACTTTACTCCCTGCTTTCCCCAGTTCCCAGAAGACATCGGCCACATCTAGAGATATTTGTGATGGGGGAGGGAGGGTGCTCCTGGCATCTGGTGGGTAGAGGCCAGGGATGCTGCTAAACATCCTGCAGTGCACAGGGAACTGCCCACAACAAAAACATGTTTCTATCCAAAGTGGAACAGTGTCAAAGCTGAGAAACCCTGGATTATTAAAATGGGCATAAACATAATAAGCATAAAAAGCGTTCAGTACCATGCCTGACCCTAGGTAGAAGTCCAATATACCAGTACATCAGTCCCCTACTCTTTCTTGCTCTGATACTCCAAAGCCAGGATTTTTGTCTCCTGGCCAAAATCTGTCGTTTATAAGCAGGGGCTATAATTTAATGTTAACACGCAGACAGACAGGTGTATATGTAGGAATGATGTCGAATATCTGTCGACTGTGTTAATGTATAAAGGAGCGAAATAGCCGGTAAAGCTACAAATCAATTACCATAATAAGAGAAAAGAGTATCCTGCACAAACTTAGTGCTAAAGCAACATTAACTTCTTTCTAGATCTCCAGGGCCAGAAACAGAATTACTTCCAGATTGGCCAGATTTCTCCAACCTTTTCAAATCAGATAAGGTACACATTTTAGGCAAAAAGACAGAAATTCCATTTTTGAAGTTCTCTGCCTTGAATGCAAATCTGGGACTATACTCTCTGATGACTCTATTACTGCTGTGCAGACCCGGCGTGTGGAGAGGGACTGCGATTTATACACCATCTAATTAGTAATAACAGAATAATGTGCTTCTTTCCCACGTTGTTGGCAGGGATCTGGCTATCAGCAGGTTAAAGTATTCTGAGAAGATATGAGATACCCACGCAGTTCCCAGCATCCGTTAGAATCACTATAATTTTGGTTATTTAAGACTCTGTGCTTCCAAGACTGTGTGGCTTGGGAATGTCCCTTTTAAGAGTCAGGAACTATCAGACTTTTTCTATGGTAGCATCTATCAACTGTCCACAGAGTTGCTTTCTCTGATTAGTGTAGTTCAGTTCAGCATGTATCTTTATGCATATGTGGGTGAGGTGACTCTATTCTATATCCAAGCAAGTCTGGTGAATTAGTGAACACAGAATTTGCCTGGATCCTATTTGTCTAAGAAGCTGTCCCTTTATTTATGGCTCTAGGACCTAGAACCTAGGTCACAGGGATCACTCCCTTCTCAGAACAACTGCAGCATTTGTTGGCTCTTTCATTTCTCCTAGAACTTGATAATTCACTCTTGTTAATTGATTTCATGTGCAAATGCCCTGCCTCTCTAGTCTAACTTGAAGTTCCTTTTTTTGGACACTCCAGGGTCTTAGAATATAATGACAGCTTTACACAAACATGGACTCCCTTGGTTAAAATACTTTAAAGACTTCTTATGCAAACTCTATTTTAGCAAAATATAGTTAATTTTCAAGTATTTAGCAGTAACTTCTGGGAAAGTGTAGCCTTTCCAATCATCTCAAACAACTGAGAAAATCAGGTTATCAAGCAAAAGAGGAGCTTAAACTTTTGGCTATTTCTGAGTAGACAAGCATTCAAATCCCTAATCAGTTTAAGCAGATAACATTCCTACACTGCTGAGGCCTCAGGAAGAACACAAAGCCATTGTGCACAAACCCAAATTAATTACCTAAGAGAAAACATCTGAAGAGATGAGTGGCCAGCCAGGGAAGTAGGAAAATAAACAGTTCAGCAAAGACGCTAAAATCCAGTGAAAGACTCATGAATCTAACTGTTGAACTCAGAATAAGATACCTGGTATTATACTGATGACTACGAGATTATAAATTGACCAAGGATCTGCCGCATTAACGTTTACTTAGCTCTCTGGAGAATATAAGTCATTCTGTCAATTAATCACATCTCCATGGAAAGCAGGACTTAGCCAAAAGAGATTTGGCAATTTGTACTGGAGATATTCCAATTTCCACTGGTGGATTCTAAACAGCCAATGTATCAAAGTGTTTTTCAAGGAGATGTGGAAAAGACATGTCTCAGAAACAATGATTTCCAAATTTCTAAGGCAGTAACCCTCTGTCCCAGTTAAGTAACTTTACTTCTCTCTGGGTTATGTGATCCTATTATCCTATTCTTTCATACAAGTCAAAATTAATTTAATTTGTGGATATTTGAGAACAGCAAGAAAACTTCTATGAGAATTAAAGACATTTGTTAGTAGCTCAAAAGTACGTCTGCAATTTGAACCACTAGATTTAAATTGTGATTGTAAACCCTTTATTCATTTTGCATTTATACCCAATTAGCATGTCTAGGACTTGCTTTGAGAATGGGTTGGAGTTGGTGGCAGTTGCAAAAGACCAACTTCTCTCACTGACCTGCCAGCCAAAAACAAATTTCTTTGTTGCCTGACCTTGGGAAGAGAGAAATGGAACCAGATCTGAAAGCTCAGTCAAGCTCTAGGTGTATCACACCATTAAACTAATTATTTTAACATCACTTCCAAGACAATTAGTGGAAGTTTAAAATTTCCTCTTTCCGTGGGAGGAAGGGCCGCTTCCTTGCTCATGTTATGTGAACCACGGGACCTGAAATCTTTATGCTCAAGAGGACAAAAGATAGATCTCTGGTTTTGTTAAAAGGATATAATTCTAAATCAGTTAGCTATGCCCCTAGACTTCAAGAGGCCTTCTGAATCCATTCAATAACTAGTCTTTGAATGGATTAATTTATAGCTTCCCCGGAAGTTAAATAGTCTTTATTTTACAATAACAGAAAAAATTTGAAAATAGGCAATAAGGGAGACTGTTGAGGGAACAACGGCAGGCCAGGAAAGATCCAGTCGGCCCCAGATACTGGATGTCTGACTGACTTTCTAGGAAGGACAGAAGTCTACGCCTTCTATCCAGTCCAACAGGAGCTCTGTGGTTCCCCAATTTCAAGGCTTAGGAGGTTGCAGCAGCAAGCTGACCTGAGCCCTCCTCACAAGAAAGTATCACCATCGAAGAGCACGTCTTCTCCCTCGACACTCTCCTGCCCTTGTCCTTTGCAAGCCCACATGGAAGCAGGGCCCGCTGCATGTCTCCGTGTCCCGATACACAGAGACCTGGACCAGAGGAGAGGCGAAGCCACAGCAAGGATTTCATCAAGGCTCGGTTTTTTGTTGTGTTTTGTGTGTGTGTGTGTGTGTGTGTGTGTGTGTGTGTGTGTGTGTGTTGGGGGAGGAGGGGACGACTGTTTTAAGACCCTTTTCTTGTGAGGCTGGGTACCAGGTGCTGTCTATAACTCAGATGTGATCCTGTCTTCTCTAAAAATGTTGGGACAACTCTGAACTGAAGTGGGCCAAGTCCCTGACTAGCTGTCATCAAGTTATGAAAAAGTCAGCTGAAAATATGTGGAAAGCTAGACATGGATAAATCTACTCTGGTAAAAATTAAAATAAATCTGACTAGAAAAGGTAGGGACAGAAAAGAATTCTGAAAACCACCAGGGCCATGTGGGGTGCCACCAAGGCCTGCAGCTGCTAGAATGGAGTGGAAATCCAGGAAGTCGGTGGAATGGACCCTGTGCTTTTCAAGAGAGAGAAATGCTAGCTCTGAAGTCGGTGGAATGGACCCTGTGCTTTTCAAGAGAGAGAAATGCTAGCTCTGCCGGCCCCTCTCCAAACCCTGACGCTTTACCTTGCAAGAAAAACGTAGTGCTAACCTCGGCTTTCATTTCCTACTTTTTATACTTTTAAGGATTTTTTTGTTAGTTCTCTGTGCTTGTGTGTAATTCAAGCTAGACCAGTGATGGCGAACCTTTTGAGCTCGGCGTGTCAGCATTTTGAAAAACCCTAACTTAACTCTGGTGCCGTGTCACATATAGAAATTTTTTTTATATTTGCAACCATAGTAAAACAAACACTTATATTTTTGATATTTATTTTATACATTTAAATGCCATTTATCAAAAAAAATCAACCAAAACAATGAGTTCGTGTGTCACCTCTGACACGTGTGGCATAGGTTCGCCATCACAGAGCTAGACCATTTTAAAAAAGGGGTGGGGGACCTTTGTTTTATGAACATAGTTGCCTCTACTTTAAAACAACTCTTGAGAATGCACACTGGACCCAGCTAGAAAAATTCCCCAAGAAGAGAATGGACAGCCCCTGAAGATGAATTAGAGGTGATAAAGTTGATAATGAAAGACATAAAAATGTTTCCATATCCTCCATTTATTCAAAAACTATCCAGGTAATATTAGTGTCAACAACTGTCAGCATCTTTTTTAAAAGAATAATGTTGGCATTTCAGCAAGTAGTTAAAAAGAAATGATACCATTTTCTGTAAAACAGAATTCGCTGAATTTCAAAAGTGTGAGTCTGGGACCCCATACATCTTCAGCAGGCCATGAGTGAGAGAAACACGCTCGTGCTAGCCCGGCTGACACCTTCAACTCCCCAAAGCAGGCAGTGGTCCCCTGGGGCTCACTCCCTTCCATATGACACCAACCGCCGAGTGCTCCCACCACATGGGAGGCGGACTGGTTTATTGGCCATGTTTTCCCACTGCCATGCCTGGGTTCCATGGTGACTCCCAGACAGGTTTAGGATGCTACACTATCCCTGCATAAAAACCATATAGGCACCTTCTCTCATATCTGAAAAGCCTTTCAAAGAAAATGATCCCTGGTGTTTAAACGAGAGGGAGAAGTGCTTGCTTAGAAAAAAATATTTTCATTTTACGTTTGGGAAACAATAAATATTTACTGTCTTTTGTAAATGAATCTAGACAAGGACGTTATAAATTAAAATCTAAAAATCAAAATAAGCAAACAAGCGGAACAGAAACAGACTCACAGATATAGAGAACATTTTGAGGGTTACAAGATGGGAGGGGAACTGGGGAGATGGGTGAAAAAGGTAAGGGATTTAGAGGTAGAAATTGATAGTTATAGTGTAGTCATGGGGGTGTAAAGCACAGCGTAAGGAATACAGTCAGTAATATTCTAACAACTATGCATGGTTTCAGATGGGTTTGAGATTTCCGGGATGATCACTTAGTAAGTTTTATAAGGTCTACTCACTGGGGTGTACACCTGAAACTAATATAATATTGCATTTCAACTGTAATTGAAAAATAAAAATGATTTTTAAAAATTTTTAAAAATACTAATTTGAATAGAAAGCCCACAGGTTCCATAAAACATTCTTCTTTTCTCAGAAAAAGGCTAAGTTTATCTCTTATACAGTATTCCAAAGAATACTGTTGACTCGACAGACTTTCTTCCAATATACCTGTTCCCTCTAGAATCAAAAGAGGAAAATGAACCAAATCCCTTTTCCTACATTAATTGCCACTAATTAGTACAATCTTTGGAGAATAACTGTTAAGATTCTTCAGCAACAATGTTGAACCTGATTTTGTTTCATTTGCACTGCTCTGGGGAAATTATTAAAAGAATAATAAGGTTTTAACGTGAAATGTTGATTATTTGGTAGCTTAAATGTAGTTGCTAATACATTCCACACTGATGGCAATTCAAAAGGAATTGTAGTTATTTAAGTTTTGGCTACTTACCTTTTGTCCCTTCACTCCCTGGCAGTCACATTTCCCACAGCCGGAGCCAGCACATCCACCACCCTGGAAGAAGAGGAAAAAAGTCTTTAAATAGAAGAACTCTTGCAAATTGAGGTCCACATCTGAAATGAAATGATTTTGGCATCTTCACCTTTCAATGGGGAAAGTCCTACCCTGTTATTATGGGCACAGTCTTAAAGTATGTGACATCCAGATTTGCCCCAATGGGGCTGTCATGTATTTGTCCTATGGTTCATCTCTCTTGACCTAATAGATAGAAGAGCAATCCTGGGGTAGGACGCATCAAAGCATAACTTAGTCCACAAAGTGAAGACTGTCACTTATACTTCTGAAGTGGACTTTCTAAGAGATTATGTTAATAGGACACAAGGCGATGAAAATGTCACACTTCTGCTTTAGGAGTTTAAGACGTGAGACCAGGACGGTGGCTTAGCAGGGCAGAGTCCATGCTTCGTCCCTCTCATTCCCAGGGAAATACAGGCATGCAAAACAACATTTAGGCAAAGAGGAAATAAATGAAGGGGCTTATTTTTAAGCCCAAACCCTAAAGAACTGCTTTTAAACCCAATTAAAGCTTGAATATTCAACTAAAGAACATTCAACAACAAAATGTCCCTTGTAGTTCATTTCTAGCATGTAAATCAATGTTAAAATTGCACAGAAAAGAATTCAAGCTAGAGAAGAAGGGAACTAATGTGTTCAAGTGCTACAGTCAGCTATCATCCCCATTTTACAGATGTGAAAACTGAATTAGGAGGCTTAATATAATATGCAGGGATGAGCCTCAAATTAGAACCCAACTTCCATTATGTAAAACTTCCAACACAATAAAAGGTAAACAAACATATGACGGTACCTACATAGAGTTGCAATTTCCTTAGAAGAACCAAAATTTTAAACCAAAACAGGCAGAGGTATTGTGGACAGAATATAAGCGGGTATGACAGAAATAATTTTCAGGAGCCTATAAATCTGAGATAAAATGTGTAGCTATTGTTTCAGGTGATAAATTTCTTAAAAAGAAAACCATACTGTTAATCATATTGTGATCAGGTGAAGTCTATTTTTTAAAACAGTATACTCATCTTAGCTCCATTGCTATGGAGATATTTATTTTAAGTTGCATCAGAAGATATTTGTTTTATTCGTGAAACCTAAACAAGTCCCTCCAAGACAGTAAGCTCTTCTTAATTTTATATTTTGGAAATGGAGACAATTGACAGCAATCCAAACTCCTGAGATTATGATTCTGTTTCTTTCCCTGGATCACATTTTGGGCAATTTTCAGCATGCACTCTCATAACGGCCTAACATTTTTAATCAATCCATGTTCGTTCGCAGTTTGCTTCACATTCTGGGTTTTGGTGACCAAATACATGAGGCTGAAATCTTAAACATGTCTTCTGGAAGGCTCCAAAATGCACAAATACAAGCACTGAGAGACTCAAGAGGTGTGCCTCCCTCAACATCACCATCTCTTGTTCAATCTCCGGGTGAGCACTATTTGCTACATGAGTTCCCATAAAAGGTTGACTACATGTCTCTACTGCGACATTTATCATGTTCCTTATAGCCCTTTACATGTGTGTCTCCCCAACACCCCAAGAGCACTTTGAGGGCCGGACCAGACCCTCTCCATGAGCCTGCTATAGATTGTGTTTCATCTGAGACTACACCAGTTGTAACACTGACATTAGGAAATGAAGAACAACACTGACTGAACAATGACACATCATCAATTGTTAGATTTGCCCAATTTCAGAAATGTTAAAACACCAATGAATGGGCATCTCAGAATTGATGAAATAGAGTAGTAGGTACCCGATTACTGTCGTTTTGTTGGTGGTGATGGTAGTGTCCATTTAATCAACCTTAAATAACAACCACAGACAATAATCCACTGGCATGTCAACTCACAGTGTATTACTGCATAGCATCACTGTGGGGGAAAACTACAAAAAGGGAACTCAGCAATGATTGAGACCATTCCAGATTCCAGACTAGGTAGAGAAGAGTAGAGGTTCTCAGGGGTGCATGGGTCCCTGGAGCTGCCCAGAGAGGCTAGGTGAGTCCTCAAACCAGGAAAGCCCAACAGGTGAGGCAGCGCCAAGTCAGAAGCTCCAGGTTGGCCTCCTCTCTTTTACTACCTCATTCCCCACATCGTTCCTGCTTCTGAGCCAGGTTCAGAAACACCTCTGCTCTTTGAACTCCACTAAACTCCATTCCACTCCTACAGGAAGGAAATAGCAACTAGGTGAAGGCTCATTTATTTGTATAGTCCGAATAGGAACTGCCTACCTACCACGCAGACTTAGTTGGCAGAAACCCATCAACAGCCTGAAGCAGTGCGGGCTTTTCTACTCAGAGTTCAATAACATTTCTTTAAAACTTCCAATTAGGGAATCCAATGGCTTAAGCCGAAAAGGACTTTCTGGTAATTCTTGGTTTTTCTCTGGTGATAAAATCTCAGAGGCTTATCTTAATTTAATTTGAGGGAAGTTATAAAAATGAATTTCCTGGAACTGTTCCCTTAAGCTATCAGTAAATGCCTTAATGACAGGGGACCCCAGATAAGAGGTTACAGGGGCACAATTGTGGATGTTGGGGTCAAGTTGCTTCATGAGTCTTTGCTACAGAAACATACCTAGTCTGGGGGTAACAAATAATCAGTTTTGCTTTGGACAGCACTTCAGGTCATGACAAACATTGGGGAAAATCTAAAATGAAAAATAAAGGACTGCCCTGGCAGGGTAGCTCAGTTGGTTAGAGCATTGTCCAGATACGTCAAGATTACAGATTCGATCTCCAATCAGGGCACATACAAGAAGCAACCAGTGAATGCATACATAAGTGGAACAACAAATCGATGTTTCTCTCTCTCTCTCTCTCTCTCTCTCTCTCTCTCTCTCTCTCTCTCTCTCCTCTCTCTCCTCCCTCAAGTCAATCAATAAATAAAAATTTAGACCTAGCTGGCCTGACTCAGTGGATAGAGCGTCAGCCTGTGGACTGAAGGGTCCCAGGTTCGATTCCAGCCAAGGGCACATGCCTGGGTTGTGGGCTCAATCTCCAGTGGGGTGCGTGCAGGAGGCAGCCGATCAATGATTCTCTCTCATCATTGATGTTTCTATCTCTCTCTCCTTCTCCCTTCCTCTCTGAAACCAATAAAGAAATATATATTTTTTAAAAAATTTAAAAATAAATGAAGGACTATAGCCTTTTTTATAGGCTCTTAGGCCCGTAAGGCCATTGCTTAACCCTTCATAGAAATAAAGGACCATCATCCTGTCCCCACCAGCTTATATCAAGCAAAATTTTCTCAATTCTCGGACCAAAGACATTCATGGCTCCTTATCTGCTTTATTCATTTGGGAAATTTTAGTACCAATTCAGGCCCTAGAAGGCAATTCCAAAGAATCAATAGTTCTAAAAACGTTTAAATTATGGTCAACTTTTCAGAACAAAGGGCATTTTTTTAGACCAGGATGTTTGCTTTACGTCTGGGTGGCCTAGTATGTAAATGCCTCTGTAAAAAACAAACAAAACAAAACCTAATTTTTAGAAAGCAAACAAAAATCTTAAGCTGCACATTTACTTTGCTAAGTAAAATCTATCTTAAAATATCACTGTTCTGGTCCTTTAAAGTCACTGTCACATCATGGCCCGTGCTGGCTATCACCTTAGCATAGATTGGTATTTTGTGATTCAAGAACACACTGCTAAAAAGAACACGAACGACACTCCAAGCGTCATGCATGGCCCTTTTAATCAGGTGTCATGCATGATTTTAAAATAGTTAATTAAAATAAAAGTCTTGCATAATGCAAATTTTAATCTTCTGGGTGAATTACTAGAATGACTATATTTGAAAGGGCACATAAACTATAGGCGTTACTCAGATTCACAATTTCTTCGGTGACCTACATGTTAAAGGCTATGTCATAAATTTCTTGACTTCCTGAGGAATTACATTTTGCATCTGGACCTCTCAGCAATATCAAAAGATATACGCAGTCTCACAGACTCAACAGCTCCCTACTGGCTGCACATCTGAGGGAATTATGAGGCTGCTCATTTTCCCCAACATCTGAAATAAATTGGGCCCCATCAACTAGTTCCCATCTCATCTGTTTCAGATTCTAGAATGGGAAGAACTTGTACATTTTGTGAAGTACATACACTCTTTCCTTCTGCCTTTCCCCTCATTGGAGTGCTAACGTCAAGGAAATTAGCTCCAAGTCCCTACAGCAATGCCTGTGCTTTCTTTCCATAAGGCCATTGCTTAACCCAAATCCGACGAAATCAGTCATGAGGAATGTGGATGAAGATCCCAAAGGTCAAAGAATTGTGAGTCTTTGTCTCTCTTATAGAAGTAGACCAAGCATGTCAAACTCAAAGGCTAACACCGGTCAAATAAATGAAGCATGCTTGAAGTAAACCATTGATGGCCAAAACCTACGAGGGTTACCCAGACCAATGGAGAAAAGAGAACCCTAGAAAACTCTTGGGAAAACATTGTCATTCATACCCTTAAAACTGTAGAAAAATTTAACGAAAACCACATCAATCTTGGCAGTCCTTTTAGACTCTTTCCAGTAGACCATACAGCCAATAATTTACCATGAGAGTAGAATAAGTGACCTCCAGATGGAATGTGAACTGAATTTTTTGTATTTGAAACAGAAAAAAATGCATCATTCTCAGTGAATTCTGTCAGATACACGTGCGCACACACTTCTTCAATAGCAGGGATCAACTTGAAACACAAACAAATAATATAATCCAAAAGGACTGCGAAAGGTACAACAAAATAACCCCTAAAGTAAATAACTTTTAAATTATGTATGGGTTTCTTTATACTTTTGAGGGTATAATAAGGCAATTCATATTATTCAAACTTTCTTTCATGCTCCAATTAAAGATTTTCAGAAAGTCAAATCATCAGCATTAATCCGATAAAGTATGTTAAGTTCTAAAAATTCCCAAAGATTTACGATATAGAGCATTCGTGCCAAAGAAGGAAGGGAAATGATGGAGGTCAATGACTTTAATTTGAAATGAAGCCTATTTCCGGTCTTTCTCTGATCTACAGACCAACAGGGAGTTCTTCTCAGCATTAAAGTGAGCTCCACGTGGTGCAGATGCAGGAAGGGGAGGTTGGCCAATTCTGTTTGGAGAGTACCTTTTTTACTTAACTAAGGGATGCCAACTGATGTCTCTGTGTGTGTGTGTGTGTGTGTGTGTGTGTGTGTGTGTGTGTGTGTGTGTAAGAGAGAGAGAGAGAGAGAGAGAGAGGGGGTGGGGGGTGGCACTACCATGCCAATTTGTTATCTGTGACACATCTACTGTAGGAATGAATTAAGCAGAGTGAAATCCTGAGTTTTCTGGTATTTTTCCTGCTTCTGATGGGAGGTCTTTAAATCACAGCGTTTAACAATTTTTATGTATTTCATATCCCACCAAATAGGGACATGTGGAGATCTGCCAAGTTTAAACAGCTTATCTTTCAAATTCCTTTTCACATTCCAGATGCTGTGCAAAATGTCAAAATAGTTTTGTGGTGATATTACTGCCCCAATTTTCTCTCTGGTGGTAGTACTTCTTCAGGGAATCTTTTTGAATAAGTATCCATCCAACTAAAGAAATATAGGAGACAAAGAAATATATATTAGGGCTACTTGAGCAGAAATTAAAAGCGTGCAGAAACCAAAGTGAAACTTTCAGACCCGCCTGGGGGGGGGGGGGGCGGTTCTCAAGAGGGCCGAACACTTTGGAAAACTGTTTGGCAGTTCCCCACTCACACACAGCCTTCCCAGCAATTCCACTCCTGATGGATGCCCCACAGTGACACCTGCCGGCGTGCATCAAAAGACATACTCATGTATTTTTATTACTAAGACTATCTTAATTAAACTATATTTGCCCTTATCACATACTGCTGGAGTTTGAGCTTTTCAATTCTATCATTTTAAATTATATTTCATTACCAAAACATGCTGGTGTGGTATATAAAAGATGACCATCAAAAAAACAAACAAAAAACAACAGGTAACACTCTTTTGGATAAGAAAACATCATAAAAATATAGAGTATATGTGGAGGATTTAAGTATTTATATCCTGACTTCCACCCTGATCGTGATTTTAGCATATGCTATTTGTGGTTATTCTTGTTTTAAAACTTTGTTTACTACCATGAGTTTCTGGAAAACGACTTGCTACACCTCCATGCATCCCCACCCCGAGAGGATTGCCCTGAAAAAAAATCTTAAAACTTTTTTAGCAGAAGAGCACACCATATGGTCCCACTATTGTCAGTCCAAGGACAAGTGAAACTATCTTTGGTGAAAGAAGTCAGAAGAGTGGTGACTTTGGTGAGGTTGACTAACAGGGGTACGAGGAAGGTTTCTGGAAACATTTTGTGCTTCATCAGGGTGGTCATTACATGGGTTTCATCTGTAAAACCCTGGAGCTATGAACTTACAATTTTGTTCTTTTTGTTGTACTTCAATTGTTAAAAAAGGCATACTCAAGCGTGTTCATAGCAGCACTATGCACAGCAGCCCCAATGTGAAACAACTGAACGGATTAATGCACACTGGCATGTGTTCACACACTGGAGCCGTCTACACACTGTGCACACCCTGGCGGCAACATGGATGGATCTCACCAACATAATACTGAGCAAACTTCAGCCAGGCACAAAAGAACACACTGGGTGATTCCATTTATGGTGACATAAATTTCAAAACTAAACAAAACGAAGTTGGATAGTGGTTACTCTTGGGGGCTATTAGTGACGGGGAGGAGACTCAAGGGGTTTCTTGGCTTCTGGAAACATTCTGGCTCACAAGCTGGCTTCTGTTTCATGGGTGGAGCTCCCTTTGCGCAAGATGCATTGGGCTGTGTATTTCTTTAATAAAACGTATCCCCCTAAAAGTGTGCACAGAATTATAAAATTATTTTTAAAAAATAGAAAGCAAAATAATGGCCAAGTGTTGAAGTACAAATAATAATTTCTTAAAGAGCTTACATTTGCACAACATTTTTGAACTTCCAAAAATAGGCTTGGCATTGCAGATTTAAGGGTGCTTAAGAGTCCATGTGCTGGTTCATCATTACATTATCTTCATTTTGTTGTGGGAAATGTAAGATAGATGTGATTCAAAAGATGTGGAAATAATTCTTCATCATTAATTCAACAGAAAGGAGAATTTAATTAAATTAAATAACCTTTCCATTTCATCCAATCATGGAAAACATGAAAACAGAACACCCTTACTACTTTTTAAAATTATTTCTGCCCTAATTTGAAAACAACTACGAGTGTTGATACATTCTTGGCAAAAAAAATAAGTTCACATGAAACACTGGAGAAACAAACTGAACTTCTAATGAGCGGTCTCTCTCTCTCTCTCTCTCTCTCTCTCTCTCTCTCTCTCTCATAGTGTGACTAAGGATTGTGCATGTGAAATGCATGCTGGACTGTTTCTCATTAGAGACTGACTCTGCAGGGCCTGTGCGGGGCTCCCAGAAAACAACATGCGTTGATGAAATGAGGGTGTTTGCTTGGCTCCTCTGACCATCAACATGTGATTGCAGTTCTGTTCTTGCTTTCCCCCATCGGACCTTTTTTGTTGATTCGTTTTCATTTCTTTTCTTCCCTTTCCTCCATTCAGTGGGGGTGGACATTAAATGTCCCTGCCTAGGAATAGGCTGGGCTGTAGGAAATGACAACGAGGCCCAGCATTTCACCTCCAGGTCACTGGTCTAGTCCAGCTGCAAACAGATGTGACGATAAGTAGTTGACATGTGACCACAGTGCCGTTGGCTGTGTGTGAAATGAGTTGGTGGGCTGAGTGTGTCCACTGGAACCCACGGGTAGAAACGCTGCCTGGAGGTTTGAACTGGGGAAGTCACGGGGGCTCTCCTGGTAGTTGCTGACTCACTGACCTGATGTACAAATGCAGAGGAGTAGACTTGAGCAAGTTTCCAGCCCAGGGGTCCTCCTACGCTCCCTGGAAAGTTCTCAAAGAGCAAGCAACTGTCCAGGGCAAAGGAGTGGATGTAGAGACTTTTTGGCCCTAGGTGAAACTCAACTTTCCTAGTTTCGGGGAGAAATATTTCATCAGTAAATTTCTCACCTTAGGTATTCTTTCCAGGTTCCCTGACCTCTTTTCTCACCTGCTCCCCCTCCCCTCCAATCCAGTCTTCACCTTCCCTTCCCTCCAGTCCCCCCACCTTCCACACTGACTCATCCCATCAAAGATGCTTTAACGAGAACCACAAATAAACATTTTCCAGCCACTCTGAAGAACAGCAAATTTTACCCAGCCAGGCATGAAAAAAAAAGTTGGACTATTTCCTCCAACTCTGGAAAAATGTGCAACTCCTCTTTTGGGTTAGAGTACATGGAGCTCTTCTAGCTATTTTTATTTCACATCTTTCCTCTCTCTATGGCTTCAAAATACAAACCAGTCTTTGCTCCTTCCCCACTCCAGTTTGGCTGCTGCCACTCAGATATCCACCTTTATTTCATCCCAAGTCCAGCTCTCACAGGGCACATCAGCAGGAACAGAAGCTATCCCAGGTGGGACTGAGTCATCCGTCCACTTACGCTTAGTCTCAGTGCCCAATCTGACCTAGAGGATGATGGGATCTTAATATCTATTCTGCACCTGGCATAGGCCAGGCTCCCCTAATGCAGAGAATGCAGAGATGAACATGGTACCAAGTGGGATGAGGAGTGAGAAATTACAATACAATGCGCCCCACAAGAGAGGTGAGCAGTCCCACAGACACACCAAGGAGGGAGTCTTGGGCCCTGTCCAAGGGACACAGATCCTATTGGAGTAGTGAGAGAAAGTAGGCATTACTATAAGAAAGAAGCAAAGGTGAGATAAAGCATAGACCAAGAGCACACAACACCTGGCCAGTGGAACAGATGGTGGGCACAAAAGGGACACTGCCAGTAGTCAGAACAGAGCCCAAAACATTTTTCAAACGGAAGTAACAGGGGAGGTTGGAGATGTTGCTAATCTTGGAAGAAAGTACTGATTTAAAATATTGTTTCAGAAAAAAAGGGGGTGATCTTGTTACCACTGGTTTAATTAAACTGTTTTTGAGTTATGTGAAGATTTTTATTCCAATGTCATGCTGTGTATTTCATATTCTTCAAACTTTACTTAAGTCATGATTATATTCATCGATACAAGAAATAATGTAAATCCTTATGCAAGAAATATTGTTAATCCAGCAGACAATCCCCAAACTTCATTTTAGCCAATCATTTCAACCTCCCCCCACCCATGAAATGTTCAACTAGAGCTATTGACCTGAACATAAACTTGCTCGATGTTCATGTACTGTCCTAGGTGGTGGGAGGGGCCATGAATAAGACATGGTCTCTTCCTGCAGGCACATTTTAGCCTAGGAGGAGAAAAATAGCTGTAAAACTGAATAACTTGGGAGGATGATTATTACTGCTGCTATAAAAATGCAAGGTGCTGAAGAAGGAAAAATAATTTTGGTCTGGGATAATACACTGAGAGAAAGGGATAAAGATGGAAGAAGAGAATGAGCATTTGATTTAGTAACCACACCATGTCAGAGACTGGCCAGACACTTCATATACTTCATAGAGGTGGCAGGTTCATGGAACCCTGAACTCTGGGTGAGATGTCAGAGCCTGGGATGGCAAACATAGGCATCTCAGAGGGAGGAAGTAGTGTGAACCAATATGGAGATGGGAGGTACGGAGGGTTGAGAAATACTGAGCAATCTCCAGAGGATTGAATCATAGGAACATATACTGGTGCAGAGCAAAACGCTGATTTCAGTCATATGATGAAGGGTTTGCATGCCGCTCTAACAGAGCTAGACACCATGCTCCAAGACGGGGAAAGACATAGAATATTTTCAGTACCAAGGAGAGTAAAATGGATATTCTTTCTTGTTGGATAGAATCTAACCACGTACTATGCATCAAACAAGTACATTATAATATTGGTTAATTTGCTGCTACTTGCATTGCACAGAGACTATACACTATCCTGTTATGATAGCAATCACAGCAGTTCACCTTTCTTGTCAGATATGGGACATGTTTCAGAAAAATATGCATGTTTAGGCCAATCCCAGCCAGTCAGAATGAAGCTAAAGTGTAATTTTCATACCTGCACTCCGTCTCAAATACCAGACTCATTTGTAAAGACACTTTTCAAAAATAAGTGGCAGGATCTGCCCTCTTTATAAATGACAGATTCTAAAATGCTGCAGTACAGTCCTTCAAACTCAGAGGAATCACTTTTGGGAAACATCAGACACACACTTGCTTTAATCTTTAAAACCAAGTTTGAAAACGCAAGCAAAATGTAAACACATTTCATGGAATGAAATTTCACGTAATAAACTCTGTGGAGTAACGAATACTCCGAAAGGCAGTGTGGCAATGCCGCTCTGCATTCGACAGAAGGTCAAAGACCCTCTGGGAGATTTCTATGTGACCTCCTCCAGCAGGGCCACAACTAAAACTTTCAACAAGTTCATCGAGCCTTTATGGAAGATAATGGATGGTGGACCTAAAATGCTACTTTGCAAGCCATAAGTGGTGCTTTCAAATAACCTACCTAAAAACACAAGTACTACACTTATGGCTAAAGAAGAAAAAAATGGGGTAAACCACAGAAGGAAGTTGAACTTTTGCTGGTCAAAGCCGTGGTTTCCCAATGACATGCTGTGGTATTCACACTGTGGGTATGAGATGATGCCACGAGATACCTCTGAGGTTCTTGTGAAAGTCATCATTTTCAAACCACACTTCCCCACTATATTCCCGAGCAGAGAGAGCCCTACTCTTAAAACTTAAAAAAAAATTGAAGCCGTAAGTTGTTGAAACCAAATGGTCTAATCCAGTAATTTTTTAACAGGTATGCCACAAGAATTTTTAAAACATGCAATACCTGACTAGGAGCACCGTCCTCTTTTCCCTTAGATTATCACATTTAAAAATGACAACTGTCAGCATAACAAGAGCTGTCTGGTGTGAATTTTTGCCAGATCAGCAAAAATATACTTTTTGGTGTGCCACATAATTTTAGTAATTAGTTTATGTGTGCCATGAGATGAAAAAGATTGAAAATCGCTGGTCTAATCCCTTGACAAATGTAATACTACATATGTATATCAACATGTCTTACAACTTGTAAAAACCTTCTTATTTTTTCCAAGCTAATTTATATATATATATATATATATATATATATATACATACATATCAGACTTAAGTCATTCAAAATGTATTAGAAAAATAAATATAAAATAAATTAAATATGGACAATATAACTCATTCCATTTCCCTGGTCCTTTGATTTGAATGACATACAAACAGCCCTATTTTATTTTCTCACTTACATTCATTAGATACTTACTAGTATTTCCCCATTACATACTGCGTATACAATACAACAGTTTTAGAAGATTTGTGGAAATAAAAATACTTTTTCTAATGACAAAGCACTTATATTAAGCATGTTAACATCTAAAAAATTTTAGAAAGCCTTTTGCTACCACTTACAGTGAATTTTTAATTAAACACAATCCATGTTGAGTCAGGGTGAAATAGTGAACACAGTTCAAAACAAATACTTTCTGGTGTCATTTATCTCACTGGAAAGAGAAACCATATTTGTGCTATTAATAACTATATTTTCACATTTTCATGATCATCTTTGTATGCTGACAGGCAGCTAATTCTCTTTGAAAACCTTTAATGTCTTTGCTATAAAATGTCAATTCCAAAGTTCAAATTTCTATGTCAATCTCTAAGTAAAGGTTTATTTTTAGAACAGTCCATTATTATTTCTGCATTTGAGGGAGCAAGGCATTACTCAAGAGGGGAAACTAACAAGAACAAAAGCAAATGAACTGAGAGGGAATTATCCGCATAGAATATGGGAAAGACACCCCAAAAGCAATGAGTTAAACCAGCTCTTGAAAGAAATTAAATATGAATGATCCAAAAGTTAATACATCTATTCAAAAGGAGAACCTGGCCAGACATTACATGAAAAATAAAATCCTTAGGATATTACAATAATAATGATGCAATCAAATTCATGATGATCGGTTAATTTTTTTTCTCTGTAAATAGAATACCTGACAGTTAAGAGCATCAGCATAAATTTTTCTTTGGGTTAAAATAGCTGATTTGACAAGATGGTAAAAATGACCTCCACTTCCAATTCACTTTATGACTTGCAGATACAATACCAGGTGATAACGCCATTGTTTTGAATTGCTTTTTCTTTACTTGTTCTTAGTTGTTAGATTCCAACACTAATCTCTCCTGTGTGGCCACAGTCACTGTTCTCTTGAATTATTAAAGGGATTTGGGGTCATAAATTAATCTCATGTAAAGAATCAATACCATACATACCTAAAACATGTTATTAACTGATGTTACCCCAATACATTTATTTTTTAAAAATCAATAGCATCCTAATTAACATAGAAATTGCAATATGTCCAGGCCAACCATATATTTGTAGTCTACTACTGTTTGTAATATAAACTTTGTGCTTGCTATTGATCCTACTTTCACAGAGAAGTATAGGCTTTATATGTCTCTGTGTATGTCTCTGTGTGTATATACCTGAAAATATTCCTTTATGATAGGCAAATTATTGAAACCACTTATTCACTTTTCATCAATTCACAGTGTACTTCTACATCACCCTCAACTTAGAAATATATATTTCTTTTAAAATCAGACAAATCCAGTTGTTTTTGCCAGTAAAAGAAATTGAGATATTGTTTTGATTAGGCTACTCGGAGAATAACTATAAGGATTTTCACCTATGTGATTAAGATTGATTGATGGCTTACTATGTGTTAGGTCCTGTGATACAGCAACTAAGACAATGAATTAGGTCTAAACTGGAGACTAACAGACGTGTATCCCTTACTACATATGCTAAATTAAATTAAAAGGTATGTGATTGAAATGTACTTAAAGTTAACAGAATCCAATCCACAACCATCTGAATGAAATGTATTTTGAATAGAGCGCTATAGATTGAAAATTCCTTCCATAGTCTTACCTCCACATATCTTTAAAAAGACTGACAAGAAGTGAATTCATAGTATAGGTTGTGTTTCCTCAAAGGTTAAATTTACTCAGGCTGCACAATTATTCAACCACAACTTGTCTTTGCATATGAAGTAGAAGACTGGTTGAGTGGATTACAGTGTAACACCTTTTTACTAGTATCCAACAAATAAAAATAGGCAAAACAAGTTGATAAATTTTTAAAAATACTAGCTTCTCAGCCATAGATTTCAATTTAGATTTAACTGGAGTTTTTGATAATCTTACCATACCGAAAAATAATAATAATAACACTATGGTTTTAATATATTTTTTATATATTCTTTTAAAAATTCACTATCATTAAATCTTTAAAAATGTAAAAATTAAGTTATTTTCAGTATAGTTTTAGTGGTAGATGCATTTCATAGCGTTAAAAATGAAAAATACACATAGGGTATATGCAGCCTTGATCTATTGGTTCACACATGAACTATTGGTTCACATTAACTGGCAATACTGAGCAGCCCAGAGCACACTGCACTATGTCAAAGTCCTCAGCATGACATCTGGGTGCCAGGGCCCACTGCGGGTTCTGTCATTTCCCTCTGGCCCTGGGGTGATTTCTGCTGTGTGCACTTTACTGAACTCTCAGAACCACACATAATTGGGGGTTTTCCATTTCGTTAATTTGTGTATTTTACCTTTTTAAGGCAATACTCTCCAGCCTTTATTTTTCTTAGACAAACCATCATTTCCTCCTCCTCCATCCACCCAATCATAATTAATTTATATTGTTTTTTAGCAAATTGGCCCTAATTAGGTGGTTCCATCGGTGACCAACCCCATGATTCACTCTGTAGTCTGACACAACATGTTTATTCTAAACTTTGTGCAAATCTAGAACAAGTTGTTTGAAAGTATTCCATCAATAATAATGCTTTTCTAAAAAGGCTTGTCCACAAAATCTAGGTGGAGCAAAACACATGAAGGGAAATCTTATTTTAGCCTAAGGAGTTGAAGGAATCAAGCGGTCCATCTCTCCTCTTTTGTTTTACTCTGTTGACTAGACAGGAAACTGACATAACACAGGCCTTCCTCCTTTGAAAACCAGAGCAAATCTTTACTGAAACAGTTCATTGCACCAAGAAGAGGAAAAACTCACTGTCCAGTCATCTGTGAATGGTTTTCAAATGCTTTGGCCCATAAAAAAAGTAGAAGTAAAAGTTTCTTGTTAAGAATGTGTTGAGAACGTGAGAAAATGTTACAATTTTAAATTGAAATGAGTCAAGCATTCTTCTTGAATTCTTTTGATGTCATGAACACAGAAATTAGAGGTCGACTACTGTCAACTGACATGCATTGCCCAGGTAGGACCACTGACCAAAACATCACACTCTCAGGCAGCTCCTTTTTCTCCATGTGTGAGATGTGCAGCTGTTGCCAGTTCCTCTGAATGTTGCTGCCCTTGAGAGACTATGTCACCTTGCGACCCAATCTTAAATCTCTATCCTGATCTCTGAAGCTGGGGACTACCCTTCTGTTCCATGCCACCACCACCTCTGCACCCCCACCCGCTTGTTACACTACAAGTAACCTCTCCACAGAGGACGGGCCCATCACTTAGCGAGCTCCTACGTCCTTAGTGCTATCATTTAACAAAGACCAGGTCTCACCACAGAGACTACAAGACAATATCCTCTTTCCTAGTCTCCTAGAGCTAAGTGTGGAGTTCAGGGGTCTCATACTGACATGAAGAGTTAGCATTGCTCTGTTTAATGAGCATGGTTTCAGTGGGAGGAAATGAAGAGTTCTGGAGATGGAGGGAGGTGATGGCTATGAACGTGCTTCAAGGTGCTGAACTGTACATTTAAAAATGGTTAAAATGGCAAGTTGTAAATTATGTATATTTTACCACAAAAAGAAAAAGGTTTTTTTAAAAAAAGTTTTCTTCAAAAATTCTGCTAACTCTCCTTAAAGCCTCAATGCTCTCCGAATAGCATTCTTGCTAGAGATTCATGCCAATCAAAAGAGTCAGCCTGTCATCCTTGGGAGGGAGAGATGAACCCACCAGAGACTTCTCTGCTCACATAAGCCTTCCTCACATTCCTACAGAATGGGCTGCCTTCTCTAAAAATTGGCAACCAAATGCTGTTTGGTTCTAATTTCGGATTCTCTGAAAAAAACTGTTGATGTTTTTGCTCCCTTTCCACCTACCAGATCTGGGGCACTCCTTACTTACTGTGGCTACATTCTCCTGGAGCACTACCATTTGTGTGTGTGTGTGTGCGTGTGTGTGTGTGTGTGTGCGTGTGTGTGCGTGTGTGTGTGTGTGTGAGGGGGGGGGGATTGACATACATCAATCACTGCATAAAGTTAAGGTGTACAGCATCATTTCTTTTTTTTTAATTTTGTTTTATTGCTTAAAGTATTACAAAGAGTATTACATATGTCTCTTTTTTTTTCTCCCCTTGACCTTCCCCTGGCCTTCCCTACCCCCCAGTGTCTTGTGTCCATTGGTTATGCTTATATGCATGCATACATTTATTATATTTAGGAAAAGAAAGCCTAAGTACTTCTTTGACTCTCCAGCAGCCCAAGAATGCCCTAGCCTTTGAATCAAGTATCTCCTCAAATTCCTCAAAATGTATTTAAGGCTCAATTTTCATAAACCAAGAAGGAAGACACAACATGCAGAGAGATGGCTCTATTTAAATCACTCCTAGAAAGCACTGATATCCACTGTCCTCAAGGGAATCCACCCAAAGGGGATACGAAGACATTTAGGCACACATCAGGGATTTGCATCAGCGGGAACTGACCCTGGCATCTGGCTGGAGTGTCATCACTGTGAGAAACTTTGTTTGAAAACTGCGTTACCACTCCCTATGAGATTCGCCACACAAAGACGGCGGGCGTGAGGGAAATCAGTGCAGAGGCATTTGGGCCCTTGGCCAGACATTGTCTCCTAACAATACACACATTTCTTCCTATTTTCATGCATAGTGCCCTGTCCAGTGCCTGTCACGTAGCAGGAACTTCAGCACGCATCTGAACAAGACATCTAAGGAGGCCAGAGCCACACATGGACATACTGACTATCTCAAGGGTGACAGTGAGATGACTCATTCAAGACCACCACATAGTGAGTCCACAGGGCAGAATGGGCTCCACATTCCAGCTGTGAACAAGTGAGAAGCCAGAACACACAGAGTCCTGGTAAAGAATTTCAAAATCACACAAGGAGCCCATGGCTCCCCCCTCCATTCTGCCTGCATGTGGTTCTACACCAAATTTCAATAAAATGGAGTGTGTTGTCTTTGAACCTATATGGGAGGAGGAAGGGAAGGAGCCAATGTTTTTTTGAGCACCTAATATGAGCTTTAGAAACAGGTTCTCATTTAATCATCACCAAACCATGAAAGGTGCTCCAGTTCCACAGATCTGGAGAGCCCAGCATCACCAGCCACGACGTGGCGGGGATAAGAACTACACAACTGCACGGTGGCCTGATCCCAAAGCCCTGGCTCTTTCCACAATAAGCTGCCTCTACGAAGGTCTTGAACCATCAAGCCTCCCAACAGATGACAGTATGAAGCTGACTTCAAAACATGCTGGCCCCCCTCCAGGTTAGTGATAACTAAACTATCCAACTATACAAGTTGATGTATATTTACTTATAGTACATCCAAAAATGTGTGCATAACTTGGGGATGGGATTTTAAAATCTTCATATTCATCTCTCCTCCTCACTCTGAATTCTAGCCTTTATTTGGACAAAATTACACAGAAATCAACAACCTCTGAGACGCTTTCCATCCCATAATCATGCCACTGTACTGAGAGGAAATGCGGTGCACAGGGTTTGGAGTTCAGACAATGGGAAGGGAAGTATAAACAAAACATTTTCAGGGGAAACACATGTCTCCTGATTCAGCTGCACTAATGAATAGCACCTACCTGGAATTTCCAGGTTAAGGGTCTATGTTTCCAAACTGTCTTGATCTACTGCCCTACTAAATTTTCCACTCAATCCTAATGATTTTCCCCTCTCAAGGAATAGGATATAAAATCTTTACTTCATTTCGAGTGTTGCAAAGTACCAAACAACATTTTCTGCTCCACAAGACTTCATGAGCACAAGGAGCTCCTCAGAGTGGAGAGTGGCGGGCCAGAGTCCTGCACTCAAAATTATGAATCTGAATTTCAATTAAATGACTCAAACTTCTCCCCCGCAGATAGCTCTAGCTGGCTCAACCCTACCAGCTCTTCAACCTTCCAGAAGAAAGATATATCCTTTATGGATATAAAGTGTAAAGCATTCAGTGAAAATTGAGTAAAAAAAAATACACGGTATATCCTTCTCCAAGACAGAGAGGAAACCATCTGGACACTTTATGGAATGATATTATACTTCATCTAGCACTTTGCAACTGGGAACTTAAGCTCCGATGAGAAACTAGAGAGTCCTATGCAATCAGTAAGTACTGGGAAATCACCCAATCATTCCCGATAACAAGTACAAAGCAGATCATTAAGGGAAACTGAACATCTCCCCCTTACAAACCTACTTTGAAACCTGCATTAAAAATGAGCAAGTTTTGTATTATCATCAAAATGGAGTTTATGTTATTTTTCTAATGAATGAAAAACTAATTTTACCTCATGTGTGGGATAATAAAAATTTCACCAATTGCATAATTAATGAAAATGTAAATAGTTGAAATGGTGTATTATTTTGAAGATCATTTCTTGCAAACACTTATTAGGGTTATTTTATGAATTGTACAGAAATGTAAGCTTGGGCTATGTACATTAGGACTAAGTAAAAATAAACATCTAACTATGAATCTTTAAAAAAATCCAAAATTAAATTTAAATGTTTACTATTCTTCAACAAAGAAATAAGTAGGCCAGATTTTTTTTTTCAGAGCCCAAACATCTGTAAAAGTTGTATCAAAAGACAAAGTTCAGAACATCCTCATCCCGAGAGCTGTTTGGCAGTAATGCAGGGCAGCAGCTGTATTCCCAGCATGCACTTTAAGACAACTTTCCCAACAGATGCCCCAGGCCATGTCCCCCACCCTCTTCCAAATCAGGAATTCAGTACAAGGGCTGAGTTGGCATTCAATCCACACTTCTCACGAGTCTGGGTTAATTAGTTTCTGAGGTCGAAGGCCCACAGACTGTAGTCCTTATTCATGGGAAGAACATAGACTAAACTTTGAAGGAGTTGCAAACCATAAATGTAAGCTCTCAGCTCTCAGGAACATGTTTGCTGTTCCCGGGAGAATCATTAATTCTATCCTCTGGAATTAACTCAGTCAACTGCCCAGGCTACACAGGCCCCTGCTGAAAACTGAAACTTAGCAACTATCCCTCTTTACCCCCTTGCAGCCCAGATCCAAATACAAGTTTCTGATAACTCCTCAGAGGGACAGAGGGAGGGTAGGGGAAGAGGAGGGAGGGAGGAGAAAGAAGTAAAAGGTTAAAATAATGTATTTTGACAGATGCACTGTCATGCCTCCCTTTTCTGAATAAATCAAGAAATAGCAATTCTAGTCCCATAAATTAATTCTTTAAATCCAAAAATAATTCATTTTTTTAGAAAGTAAACTGTCTTCACATACTACTTTGGTCCACTGATGCACTGTCATGCCTCCCTTTTCTGAATAAATCAAGAAATAGCAATTCTAGTCCCATAAATTAATTCTTTAAATCCAAAAATTTATTTTTTTTAGAAAGTAAACTGTCTTCACATACTACTTTGGTCCACTGACTCAAATGTATTAAATATAAGTCTCTCCCTCTCTTTCCTCTCTTTCCCCTCTTTACCCCCACATCCCATTACTCAGGCATTTGAGGATACGGGGGACAATATCCTCTATAGCAGTGGTTCTCAAACTTCCTAATGCCGCGACCCGTTAATACAGTTCCTCATGTTGTGATGACCCCCAACCATAAAATTATTTTCGTTGCTACTTCATAACTGTAATGTTGCTACTGTTATGAATTGTACTGTAAATATCTGATATGCAGGATGTATTTAGGCGACCCCTGTGAATGGGTCGTTTGACCCCCAAAGGGGTCGCGACCCACAGGTTGAGAACCGCTGCTCTAGAGCTATGAGCTAACAGGGCCACTGGCCCCAGACCAGATAAGCTCAGGGAGCAAGGCCCCTTGAGTTCTTGGATGTTCTTTTGACACTTTTCCTACTGTATCCTACTTTGTTTTAACAGATTTTTCTTTACCTCCTAATCTGATACTAAAAACCAGGGTGTGTTAGAATGCCAGGCACTCTGTAGAGGCACTGGGTTTGACAACATGGTCTCACCCTCAACCTTGAGGGTTCAGATAACTTTGCATGTCCTTCTCAGGTCTCAGCTAAGCTCCAAATGCAAGTTGAAATGTAAGCAATCTGGGAGCCAAGTGAAGCATGACCTCCTTTCCTTCAGTGAGATGAAGGGCAGGATAAAGAAAGAAAGGTAGGAAGGTAGGAAATCACAAAAAGATGAAAGAGGGAAGAGTCAACTGCAATAAAAATTTGATTTTTTTTCCCATGTGCGAATTTCATAATTCTCCTACACAGGCCAGTCGCGTACCAACAAAGCCAGAAAGGCCTGGGATGTGTTCTAAATAACTAAGGCTATCAAAGAAGTCCAAAGCTAAAGGATCAAGGAGGTAAGCCACAGTTCCCATAGTAAGAGAGTGCCCCGTCCTTAGCCAACATTGTATACAGTTAAGCTTGTATTGCTAGCTCAGAAATGACCCACATCTATACTTTCACAAAAGATCAAAGAAACTGACACGTGAGCACCATACACAATCAGATCAGAGAGAGTTTGACATTGAAAGAAAGTGCAAAAATAATATTAGAAAACTATATATTAATCTTGCAAACACTTGAAAACATTCTATTTTAGAGCAAATTGGCAATGTGCATGTATATGGTGGATGCCCTTTGACTCAGTCCATATGAATGACAAGTAATAATGATTTAAAAAAAAAAAAAAGATTAGAGTCATCCTAAATGTGTCATAAAAATGAAATGGACTAATTGAGAAAAATTTCCAAATCTGATAACATACTCATGACATATTGATAGGTGAAGAAAGAAGGCTAAAAAGATGTTTACATGGTTTGATTTCAATTTTATTTTAAAGCTTTTTAGCATAAAAACTACAAGAAAGCAAAAAAACAAAAGTGCAGCCTATTCTGATAAGGGCACACTCAGCCAATGGGCCTAACAAAGCTGACCACTGGCTACAGCGGTGCCATGGCACCATCGCTAGCTTTCAGGAATGTGGAGTCAGGTAGAGACCCCTCAGTAGCCTCTACCTCCTTGCACATTCTGTGAAGAAATACAGTGAACAAGAAGATTTATTTTCTGAATTAGTTTGCATTCCTGCAGTACTGTATCCTGTAGGCAAGTCTTAGATTCTGGGAGCTGCCCAAAGACGACACTTGAGCCAGTCATTTTAATTCAATTTCAGTCAGGGCCATTCCTCATCATCAGAGGAACAGATTTAGACTGAACACCAGGCTCAGCAGTCTTTACAGGAATTCCTGAGGACCAATCCAGAAACCGACATGCCCATCAGGGTTACCCTTGGGGGGCGGGAAGACCGTTGTGCACACCCATCTGTCGGTGTTGTTCCTGAGTTAGTCACGGATGCCCAGCACATGGAGGAATAGATGCCTATGGTGACGGTTTCCAGCAGTTACACAGCAAGCACCGACTGAGCTGGCAGCCAGAGTGGGGATGCCTGCATACCCTGAAGAATGAAGTCATGCGCTGGCCTGCACCCGGGAAATCCTACACAGCAAAAGATCGCCACCGAGATAAAGGGCTGAAAGCTATTCCCCAATTCAGCGATTTCAGCAGCAAAGTCTAGCAACGAGCTGACAGAATGCAGCATCCACATAGCATCAAGCTCCGGGCAACTGCTCAAGCACTTAGAGAGATGTCAAGTCAACTTCCTCTCCGCTGTGAGACGGACATGTCACGACCAGCTTCCTGAGGGGGGCCGCCAATGTCAGCTTGAATCATACTGCGTGGAAGCAAGACAAGGCCTCCAACCCCAGCATCCTCCGCCCCAGCCTTGGAGTCATGCCGATGGAGATGTGGCCCCCGAGCTGGGTGCGGATAAGAAAATGCCTGGCAGCCTCCAGGAAGACCGGCCAACGTAGCGATGAAATGCACATACCACCCTGGACGGGATGCTGGCACTGGGAAACACACTAGAAAGGATTTTGGCTAATCAACAAAATTTTAAAATAAACAGTATTTCGGATATAGAATCATAACAATGTTCCATTTCCTGACTTCCATAAATATGTTACATTTAGTGAAAAGAGATCCTTATTTTTGGATATCAGGCTGGCGTGTTTAGGGCTAAGGGGGATAACTTCAACAACTTACACTCAAATGGCTGGGGAAAACGTAATTATAACAATGTGGAAGGGAGAAAACACAAGTGGGCAAAATGTAAGCAAGTAATGAATCTAGTTGGAAAGTATTCACTTTACTTTTATAATTCTTGCAACTTTCCTATAAGATTAATTTAAAAAAAAAACAACAACAACGTTTTTAAAGCTAGATAAAGAAACATTAGAAAACTGGAATGGAAAGCAAAATTTTTAATTGGGTGTGAGGCAGCTGAGTTGCATTCCCCCGGGGACAGGAACCTGGACCAAATATACAGCAAGCCGTTTAGAGCAGCTAAGGATCGGCCACAAAGAAAACCTCACAGCGAGGGCAATGGCTGCTGACGAGGCCTCAAATGACACAGTGCGCCCTTAGAGAAAGGATTTCCAGTCACCCAGCGGGTATGGTGGCTTCCCTGCCATCCCCACTGGCAATGTCAAGGGCAGACAACGTTCAGACCTCCTCCATGCTGGCTTGTCAGGCCTGGAGGTGGGTGTAGGGTGCTGCCCTGCTTGGTGGCGCTTGCTGTGACACGGCTGATGGACCACTCACACTTCAGCACCTCGAAGGAGGACAGAGGAAAGACTTGGGAAAGAGGGTTACTCGGGGCATTAAGGATTCCCAGTATAACAGGAGTGTTCCGCCTTGGATGACACCCACAACATAGACAGATGTGGTTTTCTTGGACACACCCTGAAATACACAGCTCTAATCTGAGGGCTGCCCGGGCACAGATGCCATGTGCATGGTTGGGAAACAGAAGAACCTGAGGAATCTTGCCAAAGCATCTCTGTGCTCCCAGGGCCAGCCACCTGCAGCCAGCTTTCTCTTCAGCAGTCCTTATCACCCTGCAGGCTCCCCCACACATGGGGAGTGGTGGAGTGCTGGCTCCTTGCTCTCCAGGTTTGCAGTGACACACATTGAAAAAGCACTTAGACAAAGGAAACTACAGGGTTGGAAGTAAACGGAACTTCAGCAAGGCATGAATAATGACAATGATGTCATTTGCAAGATTTCTGGATTTTAAGACTTCAAGGGTTCCCCAAAGCAGTGATGGCGAACCTATGACACGCGTGTCAGAGGTGACATGCGAACTCATTTTTTTGGTTGATTTTTCTTTGTTAAATGGCATTTAAATATATAAAATAAATATCAAAAATATGTCTTTGTTTTACTATGGTTTCAAATATCAAAAAATTTCTATATGTGACACGGCACCAGAGTTAAGTTAGGGTTTTTCAAAATGCTGACATGCCGAGCTCAAAAGGTTCGCCATCACTGCCCCAAAGCATAGCACTGGAATTGCTTCAGAATAAGGAACCTAGTAGCTGTTTCACGGGTAAACACATAGTCCTATAAAACATCTAAGCTGATGCGTGGTAGGTCAGAGCTCCAAGCTCCTCAGAGATCTTTTATAGAACAATGCTGTCACGCCTTAGACTTGACACATGATCAGCACCTGGAACACAGATGCCAAAACCAAGAGAACAAAACAACTAAATACAGTTGCCACAACATCATGCATCTGATTCCAGGGAAAAATTTCAATAAGCCATTACTAAATGCCCACTATATAAGACACGGTGGCCGGCCTCTATGAACATACAGACGTCTGCCTGGAGAGCAGAAGGCACTGCCACACCTGCCCAGGACAGGAAAGATGACCTACAGGTGCCTCTCTCCAGTGAGCCTTCGAGAGCCTCAAGGCCAGGCTTAGGAACTTGGACTTGACACAGGATGCAAAGATGGCAGGAACTGTTTGGATGAAGAGAGGAGGGACAGAGGGATAGACAGGGAAAGACTTGGCATAACCAGATCTCTTTAGGAAGGAGAAGGCCATCCTTGCCTAGCCAGGTGAGTGCTTAACAAAAACTTGTTGAGTTAAAGAATGATAGTCATTTGGCTTTCCCAGAGGATTTTAGTGTGATATGGCAAGCAAAAAAAAAAAAAAAAAAAAAAAGATTTTGAATTTCACACTCAGTTAAATATTGGCTGTGCACAACTGGCCGAGTAGCTTAACCTCTCTGAACTTCGGTACTCTTGTCTGTGAATTTGGGAATAATCCCTACCTCTTAAGATAACTGTGAAAGGACTTACTGAAAATGCAGCTGGCACATGGTAGGCCCAACAAATCTTCCTTTTTCTTTCGCTAATCTTCCAATAGAAGGCAGATTAAAGCAAGGAGGATGGAGCTTGTTTGAAGCAGTGTGGAATGGGAAGTGACCTCAAAGGAGGAGAAACAGAGCCATGGCCTTCAGGGGCCCAGCAGTGGGAAGTCACTGGGTGTAGAGGCCACATCTTCACACACCTCGATGCCCCTCTGGCATCACCGAACAACTCTCAGAGCACAGTCATGGCGAGGCTTAACCAGACGACCCTGAGCCATTTAGAAAAGGTTCAATTATACAGATGCTGTGCTCCCTTAAGAAAGGGTTGTGCATAACGTATTTTACGAAATACGCTGATGGCTAAAATTTTAAAAATTATTATAGCACCTTAAGAAAGCATCAGAACATTAGCTCATAGCCAAGGAAAGAACTCATTTCCTGATGTCAGAAAAAATAAGACTTTTCTATCCTCCAGTGTGCAAATCACATGCTTAAAAAAACATGTTTATGGGATAATTTATTAATATAGAAAACTAGGATAACCAAACTAAACACATTAATAAAATCAGGAGTGCCTATATGTTTTTTCTGTAGCATAGTTCCTGCTACACTATAAACTGACATAAAAGTATTTTGAAAAATGCTGACAGGTTGGACCTATGTTTCATAGGCATTAAATGAATATAGAAACTGGGAAATGAAGGACATTTGGAATGATGATCAGATCAGTTAGTTACCTTATTTCATATATTTATAACAATCAGTGTCAGAAACTATTAAGAAAGCATAAAAGTAAAGGCAGCTTCCGAAGCTCACTAGACATCAGCTATGCCTCCTTGAACTGAACTCAGGAGGGTGGGCCACCTCTATCATCACTGGTCATCATCGCAACAGCTGGTGGGACAGGCGTGCAATGGCAGCCCTGAGCCCTGCAGTGCAGGTCCTCACTAACCACAGGCCACAGAGAGGCCCAATCAACTTAGCCAGAGGACACCAACCTGAGGGCCCTTTGTGGGGGTTTCTGGAGTGAGTGATTACACCGTGAAGATCATATTTCAAGGTCCAAACCAAACAGAAAAACAGGATCGCCCCAGGCTGCTCAGCTGGGGGAATGGATCCTTACACCTCACAAGATTGGTAAATAGCTAAAATGGCAGCAGGACACTGGGCACCGTGAAGCCAGAAGCATGTAAATGCTCCGACAGCTGCAGCGGTTGTGACCTAATTCTAGGAGATGCCAAAATGAAACCAGACCTGCGAAAGGACAATAGCTTTCCTCTTCCCACCCTCCCAACACAGCTGCTGGCTGGCTTAGGTTTGAAATATTTGACTCAGATCAGTCAGATGTGGCCGCAGTTCACCTGGATGACGAGAGAGACTTTGAAGCTACAACAAAGGCAGGTAAGAGCAGCTTGGGAGCTGAAATTGGTGCCTCCTCTTTAGAGAGAAAGCACAGATAGAGAAGCAATAGGAAGATTAACCCGCCAGAAACTGATCTGTGATCGTCAGGCCATCCACTCAGAGTACATTAGGGATTCCTCTTTAAAGCTCTTTTTTAATTAATAACTGCAATTTTCCTCCAATTTCCTCATCAGATTAACAGGAAAAAAATCATGTGAAATAACATGGAATAACTAAGAAGATAGTATCAAAACTGACAAAACAACGATAGAAGCATCAACCTTGCCAGAAATCATCCAAGGCTATCATACAAACAGGTCAGGAAAGGAGAGCTGTATTATCTCATACAGCTTTTTTTATTTTTATTTTATTTGATTGATTGATTTTTGGAGAGATAGAGGAAGGGAGATAGAAACATCGATTTATTATTCTACTTATTTATGCATTCATTGGTTGCTTCTTTTATGTGCCCTGACCGGGGATAGAACCCACAACTTTGGCGTATCTGGGCAACGCTCTAACCAACTGAGCTATCCAGCCAGGGCCTCATCCAGCTTTCACAACAACTGTGGTAGGGTCATTTAATGGCTCCATTTTATACCCGAAGAAACTGAGGCACAGGGTGGGTGAGATGCGAGTCCAGGTTTCTCGGATATCCAAGTCCTGTTGTTTCCACCTCTCCACACAGCCTCCCTCGGAGCCACATGACATGGCAGGTGACACTGCTAAAATTTTGCCCTTTTCGGAGACATCCATTTCACTAACAGTGACAATGAACTGCACCATTAGGAAGTCGAGACTCAATGACATCACAGTAGCATTATGCACACCTAGCTCCCATAACTTGGCTTCTAAACACTGTCCTCCCATGCAAGAAGCCAGAACACTTACGAGGAAGGCTGACTTGGGGTTGGGGCAGGGGAAAACCAGCATGAGCCTGGAATAGATATCCTGTGCGAAACACATGAGGAACGTAAAACGCTAACTCTGCCTTTTCTGAAAAGGCATCTCACAAAACACATTGGACTTCACATTTTTTGCAACAAAAACACTCTCCAGACTCGGAATGTCAATCACGTGCTTCTTTCTAAGAAATGCCTCAACTTACAGAGAGATCCCTGGACATGCTGAGCACGTGTGTGGTTGCTCATCTCAGCTGTGGGCGTGGCAGGTGCTGTACCTGTCTCCCTGTGTTCTCATCTCTTCCAACCTCCACTGCATGCTCCCTCTCCCACATCAACAGCTCTCAGCATCGGGCACACAGATGTTCGACCATGGTGAAACTTCCCCACAAACGAAGGAGGAAGACACCAGGGGAGGCTGCTACCTGGCACCAAGGGTCACTGACCTAAGCCCCCTTTACTGCCAACACAAACATGACCGGCAACATTGGGACAAGGTGGAAGTTGATTTTTCTCTACGCCCTGCACAGTTTAAAGGGAAACCACATATAATGTAGCCTTTGCTGTGCAAATGCGATATAGGTGATGTCAGAATTGCGTGCCCCATGCCTCCCACCGTCAATAGGCCAGCCCACAAGAACTGATGAGGGCGTACTGGGCTACGCACATTATTTCTCTGTGCTGACAATGCATAACCCTAAAGCAAAGTGAAGCTTTTCTTTCACATTTCCCTTTTCTATGAAAAAAAAAAAATAGTGTGTGAGTGCAAAATTTTAAATAAGCATAGTTAAAACTTCCAAAATCTTACATAAGTATATTATAAAGTTACTGAATGGCTGAACTTGTCCCAGAGAACAAGCGTTTTGAGATCCAGGCTACCTTTCAGGTCTCTTTGGCACAATTGGTTTGGTTAATCACTCACTCATTATGAACACAATAAATGTCTACTTAACCCCTACTATTGCCAGCCACTCTTCTAAGTCCTAGAATGGGGAAGTGAAGCTGATAAGGTCCCAGCTATCTGGAAATGAATATTTAGAAGAACCTGAAAATCTATTATGGGTTTGTCCTAACAATCAATGAAATGATACATGTTTCTAAAAAGGTGTCATTAATTGCTAAGAACCGCTTAGAGCGCCTTCCACAGCATTTTGCAGACAACAACCTTTTCACCTCCATGAACTCCCTGATGCATGCTCAATAAATGGCAGTTGAATAATTAATAGAATCAACAAGCAAAATATGTTTTAAGGCCACATCCCCTCCCTTACGTCAAGGCCTCAGTTTAAAGACTAGATCTTAAACTCTGAAAGCTCCAAAGAATACTTTTTATAGACATCCATACCTTCTCCAAAACATGTAGCCCAAATTTAAATCATTGAAAATTGCAGGGTAGGTGGGGAAATACACATAAGGGTGTATGCGATGGTTCCACCTTAAGAAGCCTTTCCTTTGTCCCATTAGTTATTAGAAGTTCTGCTCTGAAGAACCTACAATTCCCAGAGAGAGCAGCGTGATCAGGGGAAAGCAGGAGGCCTCCAGGGGAGGCAGATCTGGATCTGGATCCTGCTGCATTCCTTCCCTTCAGTGTGGCTTTGAGCAAGTCACTGACCCCCCGCCTCCCCCCCCCCCCCCCCCCCCCCAAACTCCCACCCCCCAGGACTCTGAGTTTCCTCCCTTTAGAGTGGAAACACTATCTAACCTGTTGAGTTAAAAAGATATATGTATTCAGGTGAGAGAACGTGATGGGCACTCCACGCACCGGGGCTACCTCCAGCATCATCACGGCTATTAAACTGAAACGCAGTGAGAGGAACCAAGAACCATCTGGCTGTGGCACTGAAACCACAGCATCTGCTCATTAAATCATGACATGTTAGAGGAGGAGGAAGCCATAGGGATCCACTGGTTCACTGCCCTATGACTGACATCCAAAATGTTCCTGGGCCCAAGTCATGAGCATGCAAAGAAGTAGGGACAGGACTGTAAACCATGGTGACAAATTGTGAAACAGTCGAGCAGAGCTCAGTAAAACAGCTGCATGATGGCTCTATTGTTGACCCAAATATTTTGTCATTTTGTTTCCAGAGCCCTAATGTAATAAATGATGACAGATGTGTGATGAGCCTCCTGTTGGGCCCCTGAGGAACACCGCCTGGCCTTCAGGACAGATCCTCGGTGTACAGCCAAATGCCTCCCCTCTGCCAAAGCACGCCACACCCTGAGCGCTGCATCCAGGTTACTTGGGAATTCTGTGTATGATGTTTAATACAGGATAAAGCTAAATGTCATCAGCAGTAATTAATTAATATATGAAACATAATTATAGCATGTAATATAATTATAAAGGCAGTGTTTATTAAAATATATTTTATTTTCCAAATTGAGCTATCAGCTGTTAAAGTGTGTGTATATATATATATACATTTTTGGGACATCCTGTTTATTAATAATAAATGGCTCTGTTTTAATTAGTACGCACCATATTAGATATATCTATGTGCTAATTATATGCAAAATAATGTTGAAAAATATCTGACTATTGCTATGGTATTCCGTACCAACCAATCAGAACAGACATTTGCCTGGAAGATCAAGTCCCGCACTGTGTGCTAGCTCTAACGATAAGTACTTACATGTCATCAGTATGACACAGCATAAAACCCTATGAGATGAAGGGCCCCAGTGCTTTCAGCTTGGAATGGAGATGGCAAACTGGTGGCTGGACTCAGCTTGCAGATGTCTCTTTTCACTTGTACCACATTCTAGAACTTTTTAAATGAATACTTTAAATGTGAGACTCAGTGACTATAACTTTTCTCTAGACTTTAAAAGCAGAACCACACTGGGCTTCTTCTGCTGGGACGTTGGCTTTGTCACAGAGCTTGCTTCTTACTTGATGACCTCCAGTGTAGATCCTGAGTTTATGGTGTACTAATCCAGCTGAGATGATTAAAACTCGCATTCCAATATCTGAACATTTTTCATAGGGATGTCCATCTGGAGCCCATTCCAGGGCAGTAAGATACTCTCTGAGGTATTTCCATTCTGATCTCCCTGTCTTATCAACACTAATGTTTCATTTTCAACTAATTAGTCATCTCTGAAATATCGCATAATAATCACATCATTTTAAAACTAGCTGCTGACATCAAATTTGCTAATCTACATAATTCTTTATTTTCTCCCTGAAAGCTCAGATATAATGACTCATCTTTTCTGAACATCTTTTTATCTTGGGATTGCAAAGTACTTTATATAATAATCCCTCCTTAGAGTTACCATGACGACTTGGTGGCCAGGGTACCAGCAACACATGTGCAATCTTCTTTCTTCCTCAACTATATGCAGGGACCACACCTGCTTCCTAGGGTCTGTGATCTCTTCTCAGATTTCTTGGAAATGGAGCCTTTCAACTCCGTTTTAGCTCTTCATGATGATTCATTCCATCCTTTACACAGTTGGCCCTTGCACAGATTTTATCCTTTCCTCCCTCATATCTTCCTTGACCTAAGTCTTACATGTTGAGTAAGTTAAAGTTCACCAGCATTTTTAGTTTCTTGAAATTTCCACAAATATTCATTAGGTTTCATTTTCCTTTAATTCCCATATCATCTTTTAAAACTGTTAGTACTTTCTCTAATATTTTTTCAAACTTTAAACATTACCTTTTTTTATCAATATGGTAACACATCTTAACATTATTGCATTTGATGGAAAATTTTAAGATTATTTCATGCTTACCTAATCCTGCCTAGTTTTTAAAACTATCACAAATAGAATTCTAGTTTTCTCATTGCCAGCTCCCTTCACTGAGATGTACATATATCAACAAATTTTAAATAATGTCTTTCTCCTTATATTCAGAAGATCTCAAAAGTAAGTTTCAAGAGTCATTTACAATTGTGGTAGCTGGGTGTAAATTATGGTGCAATGAAGACATAGATATAGAGAACTTCTTGTTGGTTGCCAGATGGGAGAGGGGTTCGGGCAAAAAAGAGAGATTAAGAAGTGCAAATTGGTTGTTACAGAATAGTCATGGGAAAGTAAAGTACAGCATAGGGAATATAGTCAATATTCTAATAACTAGGCGTGCTGCTATAGGGGTGTGGGATTTATTGGGATGATCATGGATTAAGTTATGTAATGCCTGGTCACTGGGGAGTACAAAAAAATAAAAATATATACATTTTAAAAAGTTAAAGTACTTTCAATTAAAATAGTGCCTACATTGTCAGAATTTTATATTCTCCTCTTCTCCCAAACCTATTTTCCACTTACTTAGCTTTTTCCAGAATTTATTCACAGAATATGTATGAGTCCACTTGAAATTTTCATTCCCTTTTCAGTCTCTCCTTCCTTTCCTTATCGTTTTATTTTTATGTTCTGCATTCTGAAAAGATTTGCTTATTTGAAAGAACTATACTTCATATTATACCCTGGATTCATTGAACTCCTTTCATGAAACCACTTTGAAGATTTTTTTTTTCCCTTTGTGTGTATGCTCTTGTTTAATTCATTCATTCTGTCATTCACCCGATGTAAACCTACAGAGTACACTGTCCTGACTGCAAAGTTGCTTTTAAGTTTTCCTCCTAAAGGTTACTAGTATCTGTTTTGTACATGTTCAGCAGGTATGCTTCTGATTGGTATCAAGGCCATGTCTTCTTCTCTCTTTTCCCTATGTTCCTCTGAATTCTCCGGAACTTACATCGGCTGGAATGGGGTTGCAGTTCAGGGAAACTCTTTTCCCAGACAGAAGTTTCGATGCTATCACTTCTCAATCTGCCTATCTACCATCAGAATGTTGCTTACACATTTGCTGCGTCACATTTCAGCAGCTCAAAGGCATCCTGCTACTTTTTTTTTTTTACCTAAAAATCATGTCTTGTCCTGTAAAATGCCTTCCTTTAACCAAGGACTATGCTGAAACCCATGTCCCCCACCCCCTTCTCCCACGATTATTGTCCCACAGCCTTCAACTCTCTTTTTAAGCCAAAAGCTTTGAGCTCATATATTCCTCTATTACTTTCTGCAATCATGTTGTCACAAATATATTATCTGGCTTCAGTGATGATAATTTCCCAATAAAATTTGTTTTCAAGTCGTGGTTTGTTTGTTTTTTTGTGCTTAAGTGAACAAAGTGTTTTTAATGAACAAAAAGAATCTATATTAGTTTCCTGGCCACTGTAACTTCTATGTCTCTGGATCTATTTTGTTCATCAGTTTATTTTGTTCATTAGATTCCACATATGAGTGAGATCATGTGATACTTGTCTTTCTCTGACTGGCTTATTTTGCTTAGCATACTACTACTCTCCAGGTCCCTCCATGCTGTTTCAAAGGATAATGTTTTCAAGTCTTAAAACCATAAATTATTTAATAAAATTGCCATAGACTGAGTGTTCATGTCCCCCCAAATTGTATATGCTGCAACCCTAACCCCCCCATCTATAAACTAGGAAGCGGGTCTCACCAGACACGAAGTATACTGGCACTGTGATCTTGGTTGTTCCAGCTTCCAGGACCATGAGAAATAAATTTCTGTTGTTTACAAATTACCCTGTCTATTGTGGGGGTTTTTTGTCATAGCAGCCTAAACTGAGACAAAGATCCACTAGCCAATGCTTTTTTGTACCAAGACAAGAAATTTATCTGCTTTCACTAAGATATATATTACACTTTCTACCTCTCATTTGGTTATTCTGGTTTCTAAATTCTGTTTCTCTTTATTCCCTTTATGTACTGGAAGTTATTTTGTCCTCCTCCATTTTTACTTGCTTCCCTTTCCTTTTCCCAGTCCTTGAAAGGTCTCCCTTCTGTGAGTGTGGTCAGTCTATACTCATCACACCTTGCGCCTGATTTCCTGCTCCTTTTGCACTAGTTTGAACTGACTAGTACATTGGTCTTTGCCATCCCTGTCAGTGAGATGACCAACATGTAGCTTTTCCTACTTCCATGGTTTCCCCAAGTAGTAGTTTCTCCGTGCAATGTGAAACAAAGTGCTTTTCATTACCCTATGGTTCTGATTCTGTGTGAAGTGTTTCAAATAAGGCCATAGCTGCTTTGGATCATCCAACTGTTTTCAATGTTTTTAAATACTTTGTTTTGCATGTACTTTTTCGCATTTTCCCAACCAGTATTTTCTCATATATACCGGACTCCCCCCGTTTCTTACAAAACCATGCCTCCCTGTATATTTTATATGTTATTGCGTTTTATATTAACACGTCAATAATGACTGTTCCCCACAGAAGGCGAGGTCTTCTAGAGTTTACTTCCACACTTTTCACCCTTCACCACAGTGATGCATTCCAGTGTTGCTCCTCCCCACAAGATGGACTCATTCTCTGAACTCACATAACACTCAGGTTGGTATTCTATGACATCATTTAAATAAGGCAGCTTTCCAGGCAGTTCCCTGAGTGCACAAGTCATGCAACATATTATTTAATTTACTTCCTCATCTCCTGAACTTGTGCTAAAGACATTCAATCTATTCTTTGTGGGGGTTCTGAGGACCACATACACACCTCTAGGTTACAGGAGAAAACCAAAATATTCCATACTCTTTTTTTAAAAAACATATTTTATTGATTTTTTTTACAGAGAGAAAGGGAGAGGGAGGGGGATAGAGAGTTAGAAACATCGATGAGAGAGAAACATCGATCAGCTGCCTCCTGCACACTCCCCACTGGGGATGTGCCCGCAATCAAGGCATATGCCCTCGACCGGAATCGAACCTAGGACCCTTCAGTCCGCAGGCCGACGCTCTATCCACTGAGCCAAACTGGTTAGGGCAATATTCCATACTCTTACTATGTATGTCTTTTCTTGCAGGGGAAAACTTCCTAGCATCAAACACTTGACCCTTAGAAGGGTTTAACAGGATTTTCTTGATAGCTTTTTTTCTCCCCAAGACTTGATATATTTAATTTTGCTACTGTTGTTCAGTTTCTAGCTAGTGCCCATCTCATACTACTCTCTCATCCTCAACCCCTAACTTTCTTTGCATTATTATTCAATGAATCTCCCTTTGGCATCTTTTGCCTGACTTCCATGGGCTGTCATCGAGAAGGTTGACCTGCCCTCCCTCACTGGTTATGCCCATTGTCTTTGCCTGAGTCTTGCCATCATCTGCCAGGTACCCCAGAGAGCTCCCACCTTATACTTGCTTTAAGAGATGCTAGTATCTGCACATGACTTAATTCTCTTTGGCTCTCCCTTCTTGAGACCCCCTTTATTGACTTTCTCTTCTATACTAATATTTTGTTTCTATTGGCAATTTCCCTTTTAATTCGGAACTCGTTTTTATTTATAAATCCATGAAAAAATGATTACATTTGCCAGTTATAAATAGCTCAGTGTTTTTAAGGCTAGATTTTAAAAGAACCAAAATACTACATGCTTATCTGTCCAATTGAACAAAGAGGAGGCAACTGACTGTTCTTAATCTGCTATGTGTTTACAGCATGCCAGGCTGTGCAGCACATCCAAATTTTCATACACAGCAAAAATGCATTCTTGGTGCTCCTTACCCAGCAATGGTCAAGCACAAATTTCATATAAAGGTCAAAAATGTATCTCAAAATCTTAAAATAAAAGTCACATTCCAAACTTCAGAATTCTCATGAATGCACCACAAAGTCACCATTATGCTATTGAAAATGAAAACAATTATGCGCTTGTATTACAAGGGAAATATTCTAAAAATGAATTCTATAGTAAAACCAAGAATCTTCAAGTTCTTGCTCACAAATCATTAGTTTGCTTTGGCTTAATTATTTTACATGGCATGATTTTTACACATCACACCTCTGTAGCCAGAGATCTAGCCCACCCCTACAGCTGCAGAACCAAATTTGGTGTGTTGGCTTTAAAAGCTGCCTCTAAAAATGCCATTTCCAATTATCCTTGTAAACCTCTCTCAGCCGTTCCATTCGGAAAACTTGCAACTGTTGATAATACTCTAATATTAATCTGTAGGTGAATTTCCTTTCTTTTTAAAGGAAATTCTTTGTTTTAATCAATACACTTTATAAAATCCAAAATATCTGGCTGATGGTTTCTCTCTTATTCATTGCCCCCCCTCCCCCCGCCCTCTCTCTCCACCCCCCACTGTGTGTGTGTGTGTGTGTGCCTAATATATTTAATTATTTACTTAGATTGTCATATTGAACTTTCTTTGCTTCAGGAGGGACCCAGTTCTTCTTATTTTATTTATTTATTTTTTTGTCCAGTGCTTTTGAATCAGTTAAAAAGAGTGCTTTTTCTCCCACTCCAACCATGTGGCCCATTTTTTAGCCACTTGGACTTAAAATCAACACTACAGTGCTAAACTTTCTCAGTAAACAGAATATCCTTTGGCTGGGGACCTCAACATCTTTGATACCATCATTTGGTTTGTGTAGTAACCAAACATGGAAGAGTCTCTCTCCAGTTTTCTCCTCCTGGGATAACAGCTGTAAGAAGCAACATTGTTATGTGATGACAAGACTCTAGGAAGGGTTACCCTCATCAACAGCTGGAATTACTATTTTTTTAAAAAAAACAAAACGTGAGAAACAGAAATATCGGACATTTTTCAACATTCCAAAACGTACTCGGCAGTCCTTACAGCATATTTTATGACATTATTTAAAAACATTTTATTAATACTAGTTAATCTTAGCCCCTTGAGAATGACCAAGGGAAAAACCAGATTTTTAGTAGGCTGAAACAACCAGATTGTTTAGAAATTACAATTAAAGATAAAGAGAAAAGTATTTACCTGCTATAATAGTGACAGCAAAGTAAAGAAAAGGGGGGAGAGGGGCGGGAGCTTAGATTTCTAGCATATTTGGGTCATCCTGAAATTCAATTTTATCTAAAATCTATAAATAAAGTAGTGAAGACTACGAAATCAAAAACCTAATCATAGCTTTCTCCATCAGAAAGTGAAGTGCTGCCCAACTGGCATGGATCAGTGGTTGAGCATTGACCTATGAACCAGGAGATCATGGTTTGATTCCTACTCAGGGTATATGCCTGGGTTGTGGGCTCGATCCCGAGTGGGGGGCGTGCAGGAGGCAGCCGATCAATGATTCTCTTTCATCATTGATGTTTCTCTCTCTCTCTCTCTCTCTCTCTCTCTCTTTCTCTTTCTCTCCCTCTCCCTTCCTCTATGAACTCAATAAAATATATTTTTAAAAAAGAAAGAAAGTGAAGTGCTACGTACAAAACCTCTACTTTATGGAACATGTAGTTACTTTCAAATAAAAAAATTTTACAAAATACGGACTTTTCTTCTCTCATGTTAAGGCAGTTTACCAGTCTGTCAAGATGTCATTCCCCACTCTCACATGCTAGCAGACATCTTCAACCCACCCGTGTCCTTCACCCATCACAGTCAACCAATGAGTCCTGTGGATGCTTTCTTTACTCTTTATTATCATTTTCTAATTATGTCACGCATTCTAAGCTGATCGATCACCTGGGGCTCTTAATACCATCTTCATTCTTGCTTTTCGGCCATCCCTACAGTGGCTGCTCCTGTCCACATCACCCTGTCTTCTTTTCCAACGTAAATCCATTAGATTAGCAATGGCAAGTAGACTTCTTCTCAAGTGTCGGTTCCTATCAGTCAAGGGTGGCTGCTGGGAACTTTGAATTGGGAAGATTTTGAAGCCTTGCCCAAGGTCATCAAGAAGGAATGCTGTATACAACTGCAGGTCCCACCTACAGGGCAAGGCTCACCAAGCAGCCCAGACTCCCCTTAGGGTATGCACCATGACATCATGAGTCATGCATGATATGCCTGACAAAACCAAGACCCGTTATGTCTGCAGACTCGAGGGCATCTCTGTGCTGGCTTCCAGCAACCATGAGCTCTTTGTCTAAGGACTCTCAAACTTTCTGCTGAAAAATCCATTTGGGAATGTGATCCCCTGTGTGAAGTTCACTGGTCTGTGATTTCTGGAATTCAATATTGTTCTTTTTTGTGTGTGTTTCTAAATCAGGGCAACAACCAGATTGTTTAGAAATTACTATTTTAATAAATACAGTCCCCCAACATCTCTCCACATTTCAAATACCAACAAAGAGAGACAGTGATTCTGATCTCTTCTGGGAGCCCTCCAGGATCTTGGACCACCACTCACCTCCGGGCATAAAGATATGAATCAATTTAAAGTAATTAAGTGGTATATTTTCTCTCTCCTTGTTTGTTGAGTCAAATGGCTTTAATCTATTGTTTTCAGTTTGAAGAACATTTTTCTTCATAAGAAAGACAGAGCCTTACATGATTCTCTGTGTCATCAAGTAATAGAATCTGTTCAGAAAAGATAAGTCATCAAATCAGATTTCAGGGAGAAATTGAAGAAAATAAAGAATAATATAGACTAGCAAATTTTATGTCAGCAGCCGGTTGTGTGTGTAGGTGCGCGTGTGCGTGTGTGTGCTTGTGTATGCGTGTGTGTGTGTGTGTGTGTGTTTTAATATATTTTTATTTATTTCAGAGAGGAAGGGAGAGGTAGAGAGAGATAGAAACATCAAATGATGACAGAGAATTACTGATTGGCTGCCTCCTGCACACCCCCTACTGGGGATTGAGCCCACAACCTGGGCATGTGCCCTTGACTGGGAATCAAACCAGGGACCGACCCTTCAGTCTGCAGCCCGATGCTCTAGCCACTGAGCCAAACCAGCTAGAGCAGCCACAAGTTTTTAAATCATACATATGTTTCTGCTATTTAATAGAAATAACTAATTTCCAAAAGTGAATTATATTTATTTGACAATATAAGGAGATGGGAATGTGGGCTATGCCCAAGGCATGATACGAAACCATTTGGAACCAGCAGGGGGGATACAAAGGTGTCTGGGCCCTACACATGTGCACACACACAAAGTACACATAGATGCATACATGCAACATACATAGACACTCTCCTCAAAGATATCCTACCATCTGAAAGCTTACGGGGTGACACCAGGCACACGTCCCAGGATGAGACACTGAGCAATGAGCCAGGAGGGATTGGGAGAGCAGCCTTGGACAGCAGCACTAGGGACCAGAGAACAGCACCCTAGAGGCAGTGATGGCTGCAGCCAGCAGCCAGGACCAGGCGAATGACCACTTCAGAGCAGGGTCCACCACCTGTGGGCAGCCCCCACAGAACACAGTCCACCTGGGGCCTTGGGTGGAAGGGCCTGCAATCCACTTGCTGAGCTGCATCTGCCCAGGGAGGGGGGCTGGCAATTTCCTCACTCTTACAAAGCATCTTTTTTAGAATTTGGTTGTCCTGCCAGGGCAGAAAGAAGAGTTCTGGAAATCTCTTCCAGAATACCCAATCTCACCATCAGATGAGCACAAACCATTCCTGTCAAAGGGGCCAGGACGAGGCATGACCCCGGCCTGTCACTGTGCCTGGGGGTGGGGAGGAGACAGCTTCAGATTTAACTCGGACACACTATGTTCACTGCCTGGAAGAATGTTACCTGTCATCCCCTAGAGCAGCGGTTCTCAACCTGTGGGTCGTGACCCCTTTGGCGGTCGAATGACCCTTTCACAGGGGTCGCCTAAGGCCATCCTGAATATCAGATATTTACATTACGATTCATAACAGTAGCAACATCACAGTTATGAAGTAGCAACGAAAATAATTTTATGGTTGGGTCACAACATGAGGAACTGTATTTAAAGGGCCAGAAGGTTGAGAACCACTGCCCTAGAGCCTCTTTCTTAGTGTCTCTCTGATTTAAACATCTGCCACATGTAAATCCAACACGGGAAAAAGCCAACGTTCTGGAATTCAGGAGCCCAAAGCCACCACTCTGCCTCTAACATCTGAGGAACGTGATGATCCCGTATCTGCTTGACCAACGTAAACTACGCCCTTGCCCCAAATCAACAAGTATGACCTGAAAGCTGTCGGGACCTTCTGGCTTAACCTTTGGGAAAGTCTGCATGATATCCTCGTCTGAGCCTCCAAGCTCTTAAAGAACAGAAAAGTCTAATTCTCTCCCCAAGAATGTGGAAGTGGAAGCCAATCTTTACAGCCAATTTTTGTATAAAAAACACATTATCCAATACAGTTTCCTAACACAGAGCCTGACTGGTCTAATTCCATAGACGAAGTTCAAAGACACAAAACATGCCCTGTCGCTCTTTTCTCTCTATAAAAGGCCTTTTAAATGAACAGAACTATAGCTCGGACCTCCTCCTGTTGCTATGGAAAAGAGCACCTTGCGTGATTCTTTGGGGGCTTCTCAATGTATTCACTTAAGCAGGGCAACAGGGCCAATGCTGGTGAAGATGACCACCCCTGACAGCTGAGAAAAAATACAACCCTGGACCGGAGTTACCATGTTCGGCCTATTTCTTCTTCTCCAAGTGAACTGAGCAGCTGCAATCACCAGGCAGCGTACTGTGGACAGGAGACAGATCTAGAGATGACACAGCCCATGCCCCAGAGGAAGGCCATGCCAGCATAATCCTCTTAGCCCAGAGACAGCCGTTCCGCAGCGGAGGGCCACCTGCTGGGGCACAGCTATGGGGAAGAGCATTCCTGAGTGTGTTGGGATCTTTTTGTGTTTAACATGTATGAGTAAACAGATCAACTTTCTGAAATGAGTTATTTTTAAAACTAAAGACTAAGGCACTGGCTAGAATTATTTTCCTTAAAATGTTAAAGCCAATAGGCACAGATTTTGAATAAAATGTGTATTCTGAAAACATGAACATATGTTGGAAAAGCAATAGGATGAGCTCTTCCATGTGCCCACAGAACCCTATCCAGAGAGTAGAGTCACCGTGACTGTCAGCTGGAAGGTAGAGCTCGGGCCTTAATGCCTTCCCATCTCACTGAACACATTTGTAACACAGAAACACTCAGGGAGTACTGCTGGGTGACGCTGGGTAAAGATGGTGGGCCTGTGAAGTGCACCCAGTGAGAAGGGATAAGGGAGCAAAGGAGGCCGTCTATGAAAATACAACTGCTAACGTTACTAATAATACATCTCTACAAATACCAGTGATGCTTCTGTGGTTACTACTACTACAATGGCCAATACTGCTGCTGCTAATACTACTTCTACTAATATATCTGCTAATACTAGTACTGCTGCTACTGCTACTAATGATAATACATCTGCTAATCTGACCAGTAGTAATGCATCTACTAATACTCCTGTTAAGACGACTGTTAATACTGCTGCTACTACTACTGCTAATAAAAGAGCACTTGAACTAAGCTACCATTTAATAATCATGTCCTCTGCCCCAGGCCTTGTGCTAGACCCTCTGTGAATTGGGGCCCTAGACTCAAAGATGCCAACGATGCCAACATCAACCCAGTATGTGTGAGAGATGAGTCTAGAGAGGCTTTAAAAGGAGGGAAAGACCTGGATATAGGAATGATCCAATGAGAAATACTCATAGCACAGGAAGGTTGACAAAGCAAGAATGACATTGACTCAAAGGCCCTGCCTGCACACTCAGGGTAAGGTGACCTAACGCTGCAGGCGAGATTGGGTCATGGCCCAAGACCTGGCAGACAACTGTCTGATTTATTCACAGAAGTGTGTTTAGTACCCGACAGCTCCTGGGTGGGGTTGGAGGGCTGTAAAGCTGACTGGGGCTTCTGGTAGGGCAAAGAAGAAATGACTGCACCTGGAAGGGTTGACCATCTGTGGTTGGACCAACGGACATGATATGTCTAGGGCCTCTGCAGCAAGGGTCCTGGATGAGGATGGTAAGACACAGGAAGTTCAAGGTTGAGGTGGTAGGATGGAGAGGGGTCATTCCAGACATCCCTCCTCAGGTGACTCTTCAGGAGGCAGGGGTAGTCCCCAGAAAAATGGGCTGTGGCAGTAAGACAGAAAAGTAGGTCCCCGCCAGCTAGCTGGGGTTCACAGCAGATACCTACAGGGACAGGAATGTCTCAGGCCCAGATGAGCAGCCTAATGACCTTCAAGGGCACTGAGGCTGGCTGAACCTCTACTCCTGAATGGGCCGCAGCTGCAGCTCTTAGGACCTGCTGGCCTCCCTAGGTTGCAGGGCAGGACAGAGCAGGCCACAGGAAACTAATCTTGCATGGGCACACACAGCTGGAGTCCAGCCTGGACGGGGGCCAGGCCAACAGCAATATCTTGAATGTTCGCTCTTTCCAAGTCCACACGGTAAAGAGTGAGTGTGTGCTTCCTCCTGGGCACCTGCCTCCACTCCATCACAAAAGAGTTCAGCAGAGTTTGTTTTCTGGAAGAATTCCACTTTGCATTCTACATCAGCTCAAAGCTCTCCTTCGCAACAAGTTTGGAAACAACACAAAACTCCAGAAAATTCAGGAGTGGCATTTGGAAAAATTAAGGCTGAGGGTGGGGAAAGGCGTGCTGAAGTGCTGTTTATCTGGCATTTCTCTTCACTCCAGAGGCCACCCACCTAGAGAGAGGCAAGCGGGGCATCTGGCACCCCCGGATGCAAACGTAAGGGTTGTGAAGCAATGGGGCAATGGACATAAAAGGTGTTCTTTTTCCTACTACATGTCTAGAGGGAAAGAGTACCCTCATTTGTTTTTATTCCAACAATAGTAACAGAATTCCTTTAGGCTCCTGCAACACCTCCGTGGAGAGCCAGACACCATGTGGTCACCACCCCAGAGCCCAAGGCCAGCCATGTTGGATATCTCGTCTAAACTGTTACGTGCAGCTGCAAATCTAAATAGTCCCCAACTCCACACCTACAAAGGATCCAGTCCTACGAACACCTTATCTGCATGAAGTTTCCAGCTTTCTGTCCAAAAGAGAAAACGCCACTGCAGACAGGACTCAGTTTCTCTGTTTGAACATGGAACGAATGGAGCGACTTTACATTTGGGCTCTTACTGTACTTTTCTCTGGAGGCCAGAGGCTGGGAACCCTGAACTGTCACTTGTGGGGAAAGCTCGCCCTGCTTCGATATCCAGAATGAAGTCAGCGTGTCCTTGGGTGCCTTACACCAAGATGGCCTTGCACAGGAGCGGCTGGCTGGGGCTCAAGGACGTGATGCTGAAAATCAAACACACTTCCGCATCAGGGGGCTTCCGCGCTCTTTACAAGGAAATGCACATAGAACTCCACACAGCTGCTCCCCACAGACGTTTCCTTTGAGGGACTAAAGAGCTGCTAATGACTAAGGAAGGCTGCTTGTAGCCTTGAATCCTTACAAAACCTTAAACTCATGCTTGATCATGCTGGTGAAATAGGAAAATGTGCCTAAGAGAGAGGCCTGTTACCATTTTTGGAAAAAAATGCATGGTTTGAGAGATAAGCAAAATTTGACCTCTTGCAACCAAAATCTTTTTAAGGATTATCTAACCACAGGGTGAAGCAAGTGATAGAATTGCTCCCACTTCCCTATGTGCATTTGTACTCTGTAGTGTGTATATTTCCTTTGCACAGACAAATTTTAAAATCACAACCGTATGAGTTAGTTTGATGTAGTTTGAAAAATAAAAAAGAATGATCAGTCTAAATCCATAATCTCACAGAGAACATGCACCGCCACCTTTCAGGGGATAAATACTAATGTCTCAGACTCCTTCTTTGTGGAAAACTCAAGAAGTAAAGGAGCATGACAGATGGCAACGACTACATGTAGCCACATGTCTGAAGTCACCCTAAATCAGCTGTTCTCAACCTGTGGGTCGCGACCCCTTTGGGGGTCGAACGACCCTTTCACAGGGGACGCCTAAGACCATCGGAAAACATGTATATAATTACATATTGTTTCTGTGATTAATCACTATGCTTTAATTATGTTCAATTTGTAACAATGAAAATACATCCTGCATATCAGATATTTACATTACGATTCATAACAGTAGCAAAATTACAGTTATGAAGTAGCAACGAAAATACTTTTATGGTTGGGGGTCACCACAACATGAGGAACTGTATTAAAGGGTTGCAGCATTAGGAAGGTTGAGAACCACTGCCTTACATGGTCACTAAGCAACATGATGATGGTGTGGAAAGCCTTCCAGGTCTTAAATTGAGTTTATTCATCTATAAAACAATACGAGGGAGAAAACTGACTACTGGATCCAATTATGTGATTTTATTATTTTACAAAGAGCTAAAAGCAAAACTAAAGCAAAATTTCAGTTAATGTTTATGAGTTCTTCCCTATTGAGGAGATCCACACTTGGTCTATTAAATTTGTTAAATTCCTAAAAAAAAAAAAAAAAAATGGAGCATGAGATGCAAATGCCTCAGGTTGCTTCCTCACAGGGCTGACTCATCACTGGCAGCCTCTTCTTTACAAATCTTCCACGGGCAATTTGTTATGCAGATATCAGGGTGGTGACTATTAATACTCTGTCTCCACATCCTCATGAAAGATGAGCAGGTTGGTTTTAAGGCCTCTGGGAAGTAACAAGAGTCTAATTTTGAACAAAGATGTGCAGAACGAAGAACTGGCTTGACAGAAGCCACTGCTGGGTACAAACACATGTGCAGCAATCTGGCTCCTTTTGAAGGCGAGTTGGTGTATTTCTAAATGGAAGAGTCTGTCTCCCATTCATAATGTTTACAAGCTACTCTGCAGGTTCTGCAATTTTTCCCTCTTTTTTTATTTAATTTAAATTCTTTATTGTTTAAAGTATTACATATGTTTTCTTTTTCTCCCATTGACCTCTCTCTGACTGCTCCCACCCCCCAGCACCTGCCCTCACCCCTCCAGTGTCTGTGTCCATTGGTTATGCTTATATGCATGCATACAAGTCCTTTGGTTAATCTCTTATCACCACCCTTCTCCCCCTCCACCTTCCCCTGCCTTCCCTCTGAGGTTTGATGGTCTGTTCGATGCTTCTGTGTCTCTGGATCTATTTTCGTTCATCAGTTTATGTTGTTCATGCAATTTTTCCCTGTTAATTAAAGTCTAGTAAAAGGTTATTTTTACCATGCAATATATGCAAATACACTTCTCCATGCATGCACCATGTGAGCATATGGCAAGCTCAAACGGCTTTGGAGTTCGAATGTCCAGGTTCCCTAGAGGAAACCCAATCTGTATAGCTTTAGCGTTATTATGAAAATGTCATTGGACTGCTTAAATTTTATGTCCCAAACATAATGTCTTCTATAATTTATTCACTTAATCAGTACATCTAATGACCCACGACATGTTTATATTACACTCGAGTTTTCCTTACAAGGAAACATAACCCCTAACATTCCTTTCCACGCTCCTCAGGCTTCCTCGCTCCTTTTTTCTCTTTGGACTCTAGCTTCACTCCCTAACTGCTCCCTCCAAGGGCTCTGTGATCACTTCCCTGAGAGCAGCTGGAGTTACTGGCCCTGCTGTGGTTTCCTTCCTGGAGTGTTTTGCCATCCCATGATGCCCCCTCCTGAAGTCACCTCCAGCTCACTAATCCCACCCACCTCTCCAAACCCTTATCTCCCCAGCTGCATTCCACCCGTTCCCCCCTCCTCACCCTACTTGTTTTTGGCATCCCTTCAACTTCATTCTGCCCATGACCTTGGACACTCTGCTTGTCTCCACCAGGGCTGGTTAGTGAGCAAAGGAAGCAGGGGAACTGTGCAGTGTCAGAAGCTAACGGTAACAGCTCTCCCCAGAATCGGGTCTTTATAATCTTGGACAAAACACAGAGGTGGGTAAACGGTTGGGAAGGGAGACCCATCTCGGCCTGGAGCAAGTACACAGAGAAGTAAATGGCCCTGCTTGTCTTTCTCCCAGGACAATGGCCAACCTAGACCTGGCCAAGAATAGTGACATCCCCACTCCCCCCCGCCCTCCTGACCTTGAAATTGTGTACCTAAACCCCTGCTTTCATGCTCTTCCCCTAGGAAAAGCTTCCCGGACTCCAAGGACATCCAGCAGTTAAAACCCACTTGTGACTTTGACCATCTTTACATTTTACATCGAATTCTTCCAAACTTGTGCTTTTATCTTTTAATTCCTTCAGCACCTCTCAGCACCAGAGTACTTGCTTTATTCTTCAAGACTAACTGGAAAGCTTTACCCATGTAATCTCACGGTCAGGCAGCCCACATGGTTTATCTTCCAGATCTGGATGCTGCTGGGAGAGAATGGGAGCACTATAAATCATTAACAATTATACCAAAGGCACAGGCATGGACCGGGCTGGGCCAGGCCAGCCAATCCCTGGGGCTGGCCCTTCCCTGCCTATGTGGCTGATGTGAGGAACTAGCCTTTGTAAATCTCTGTATCCCCCACCCCCAAAGCAGGTGCTTAGAGTATAATGAGCTTCAATAAATGTGCACTGCTTCATGGTGTCATGCAGTCCACTGTACCACTTCTTAGAAACATGTCCCTATAGATCAGACAGCTTCTTCAGTGGTCCTTTCTTTTCTCCCACTTCACGAGCTCAGAACTGAATTCTTACATCTATTGCCAGCTTCTGCCATCTGCAGATGAAGGGATTCTAGATTCCTCTCCAAATTCCAGTTTCTCTAGCATGGTCCTGGCAAGCAATTAACCAATCAACAGACACTGGCCAGGCATCTCTTCTATATCATGATGCTCATGGACTGTGCTAGACGCTGAAGGAGCACAAAGAAATGGAAAGAGAGCTGAGAAGGCAGGGCTCGCACACTGTTCCAGGAAATAAGAGATAAACACCAAACATCTGACACAGACAATAAGATTAATGCTTGCCAAAGCTGTCTTCCTTGCCCAACTTTCCCATCACCCTTAGAAGTGCCTGCATCCTGCCTGCTCCTAAGAGCCAATTCTTTGGAGGCAATGTCAAATTTAGCTCTATTCTTGTCCACTGCCAAACTCAAAGGCTTTTTCCTTGATACATCTTTTTCAACATACCTTACTATAAAAATCAGTCACCCAGCCCCTCCAGACCAACAGTCTGCTTCATACATCTCTTTGATCAATGCTCTAGGAGCTATCTCCTTAAAAATGTGCCATGCACAATTCTCATTCAATATACATACGTGCTCTCATTCAATATACATATGATTTCAAGGACTTCACAGAACCCTCCCAACTAAATAGGTCATGTTATGGTCTAGACTAGACTATAATTTTTTTTTCTTATAAGGTAAATTTTTTAAAGTTTGATTACATTTTTCTGGCTTTATTGAGATATAATTGATATACAACATTGTGTAAGTTTAAAGTGTACGATGCGTTGCCCTCACCGGTTTGGCTCAGTTGCCTGAGCATCGGCCTGTGGACTGAAGGGTCCCAGGTTCAATTCTGGTCAAGGACACATGCCCGGGTTGCAGGCTCGATCCCAGTGGGATGCGTACAGGAGGCAGCCAATCAATGACTCTCTCTCATCATTGATGTTTCTCTCTTCCCTCTCCCTTCCTCTCTGAAATTAATAAAAATATATTAAAAATAAATAAAGTGTACAATGTGTTTATTTGACATACATATGTAATACTAAATGATTGCTAGACTGGTTTTTTTTCCGTCTAATCTCTCCCATCACTCTAAATTGGGGGTGGGTATCCCAAACTACCTTTTATCCCTTAATTTATTTTAACTAGGAAGAAAAACAGGGACCAAACGTCAAGTCGACCTCTCCTGGAAGAGCTCTGTGCAGCTTTCTCCTACCTAAGACTCCTACCCCCTCCCACCTACATGGCTCCAGGTATGGGAGAGGGACAGGAACTCAGTGGTAATTTCTAATAGGTGGGCAATTAGAATGAGCAGGCCATCAAAGAGAGTTATCTCCATGGGGAGGGTTAAGGGAAGCACAACTGTCCCAGGCTATCACCAGCACACAGAGGTAACAGCTGGGTATTCTCACTCAGTAGCTATGGATGACATACCTCACACTCACAGGTAGACCCTGCAATTGTGAGAAAAGAAATTAGTGGTTGTTACACAAGAGTCTCAACTCCCACCTAGACCTCTTCTCCAGAGTTTCTCCTAAGAATATCTGTGGTCACTCTCCTCCCACTGGGGATACATGCTGGATTCCATCTGAAGGGTCCTTGCGTGAATGCTTCATTCAGCACAGGACACACACAGGAGGACCAACCAGACAGACGGGCACAGAGCCCAAGCAAGCCCTGTTCCTCTGTTACATCTGCCACCCGTGCCACAGTGGGGACTTGGCCCAGCCATGAACATTTGCAAATTTTAAACAAATAAAACCAAAGGTGTGCAAAATTGTTACATATAAAGAAATGTCTGCTTTGTACATCTTTAGGCCACCAAAAGGGATGGTTCTCACGTGTCATGGCCCTAACTCTGGGAAGAACAGATAAAACACTACACACTCTAGCGGTTGTCACTCCCACCTGCAAGGCTATAAATAATTAGAAACTCAACCTAATTATTTTGCTTTGCTACACACAGCTTTCAAGTTACTACTACATTCTCTCAAATTACATAGCTGCATACCATCCAGGACTAGAATAAGTTACATTAAATATGGAGTTGTCTCCTAGTCCTTATTGTCCATCATCTGTCATTCTGACTGGAGGTCACAAACAATTCCACTCCGATATGGTAGACAATGGCTCAGATACCACCACCTAAACTCAGGGCTGCATTTTTAATATGATGTTTAGACATACTGGAAGCATCAACTGATCTTACTGCTTCTTGGTCCTCTGACACTATTTAAGAAAAGAACTGCTAATTAAGGAATTAAGTTTATTAAGGATCATTTCTATAATTATTCCCCACCAAAAAGGCTCTGTCACTCCATACATTTCATCAGAGATTTTTACATTATCTTTTGCCCCTCTTTTTGTAGCTTTCACTGTTGCAAGATAATGTGGGGCGTGTACTGTCAATTGTCTAGGACAGATGGCCAACACATTTTGCCAAGAACTTTGACCTATATTTCCTTATTAAGTCACTCAATATTTTCACAGGAACAGTCTTCATGCTTCTGATTAATTTATTTCTACTCACAATTAGATTGGTCCAGGAAACCTGGTAAACCTTCGTCCTTAGAACAAGACTTTAATTTTGCCCAATAGTATTACAGAAAAGGGCTCAAGTACTAATGGTGACCAGAACTCCTCCAGGTTCAAGTAAGTGTTGAGTCGGCGAATACCAGCTCTGCATTTCTTGGTGCTGTTACACACGGCCGCCGCGTGTCCCACAGGAGTTGCAGTATACAGTGGGAGCGGCATGACCACATGTGCCCTTTGGAACTAGAGGTCCTCGGGGTGTATCCCTGCTGATTACAAAAGCATCCTTCCTTCTGACTGTTCGCCTCAAGCCTCTTCACACGGGGCCTTGCTGACTTGACTAGACAGCAATGCAATTTTAAGGCAAAGGACAATGTTCTTGCATCATGACTGTTGTGACATATGCCATTCTGGTCAAAATGCTTGAGAGTCATGAACACTGTGGAAATGAATCTGCTTTTGAAGTCTCCATCCTTCCATCTGGTATTTCCACACTGATGCTTTCATCCACCCAAATCTAACTTGTTTTCCCATAGCTAGCTTTTGATCATTCACAGGGCAGGAGAACCAAGCGAACTTATTTCCTAGAGATATTTCAAAATTTTTAATTTCTAAATAAATGGAACAACCCTGAATGCCTGTAAGTCTCATGAACTTACTTTAGAGATAACAAAGTAGATAATATTTCCTGTAGAGGAATTCAGTTCTCTTCCTTATATTTATAACTCTTTTGATAGAGTTGAATTTCTGATACTGAGCCATTCCTAAAACAGCAAAGAAGGACATTTTTTAAAAATAATTTCTAGCTCAGAATGAAGGAAAACCAAACAGTTTATGTTAATTTCATAAACTATTTTTGAAGGCGGCAAGTCTTGGCTGTTTTGCTCCACAGCCTAGACTAGTGACTTGCACATAATGGGTGTTGAATAAATATTTATCACACAAATAAATGAATGAATGGATACCATTAATTACATCTACACATAACATATTCATGGTATGCACATACTAATATATGTGTGTATATACATGTACATACATACACATATATAATATATACATTAACTGAATGTACTTAATATACAAGAGTCCTAACATTCTACAAATGCTCATTTTAATGTAAAAATGTACAAATAAACATGTAGAGACCTCTGCAGAAAGACTCTTGATTAAGATATATGGGGCTACCCCATTTTAAGGTTTTTTAATTGATAAACATCTTCAATCTGTCAGCATGCTTGGATTGTCCTCTTACCTTCTCCCACTGCATGGGTTTCTGACCATGACCTAAGGTGAATTCTATTTCCATAGACATCATCTATCATAGAAAATGGCCCAAGGCAGATTGAGGCGCAGCACCTCCAAAGTAGGATCACACTGGGTAGCAGGCGAGATTTTTAGCGCTGGAGTGAGCCACCACTTGGACCTGTCCCCACATCGGCCCTCTCACCAAAGCAGCTCATGATCTCCGTGACTGACCGACGTAAGAGGGATTTATTGGGAGTGATAAATCAATCACTAAAGATGGGGTTGTGGTCTTCAGTCAGACCCACCAGCCTGAACTTTGTTGATGCCTTGGTGGGAAATTACTAGAGTCAGTAATCAGACTCCCAGAAACCACATGCGTTTGGGAAGCTGAGGAAACAGCCCGGAGGGTCCTCCGTTTCTCATGCGAAGGAAGAGATGCCCCTTCCCATTTTACCAAACCTCTCCAACATGATTCGCTTTGTATAGCTTCCCATTAAACCATGTTCTTTTCACATTAGGCACTCTCACAAAGAAATCCATGGCAGACCTCTTCTGAGTGGCCATAAAGCACCAGCTGCCGGAGTATCTCACAGAAATTCGAAACTGAGGAAATGCTGCCACTTCCTATACGAATCCCTACAACGTATTTCACTTCAACTTGCCTCTGTTCCCTTTATTTTTGTCATGCTTCAAATCCCAGTCTTCCATCTTGGAATACTTTGGGGGTAGAATTATACCCTTAAAAATATGCAATAAAAACATATTTGGTTAATTTTAGTGCCTGAATCTCATTATAATCCTAACATTTACTAGTATATGTTAGGATTGTAAGAAGTTTATTTGTCCAAGAAGTTTATTTCATTTAAAGGAATGAAATAGAAGTTAAAAAAAAAAAGGTATTTTTAGTCAGTGTACTTTTAGTTACAGGTGACTATCAATAATGTAACAGTGAAATCAACAATAAGAGCGCATATTTCTTGGCCTCATCATATGGCAGTCACTCATGTATGTGCTTTACACATATTAGCACATGTACTATCTTCAAAACAATCTTCTAAAGGAGTATTATCATTATTTCTATTTTACAGATGAGAACACTAAGGCACAGAGAGGTTGAATAGGTCGCCCAAGGTCAAATAGCTAGTCACTGGTAAATTAAGAATTCAAACACATGTGATCTGGCTCCAGAGTCTGTGATTGTGTGATGTTCTTTCTAAAAAGCACAACTTCAGTGAAAATTTGGGGGGCAAAAAGAGTACAGTGACATTTTTAATGTTTCCGTATAACAGTTATTATGCCATTACTAGAATTATTCTTCTTTTAACTTGGGCATATATTAGAATACAAAGTATAAAACCAATTTTAATCACTTGCATATTTTCTGACCCTGCATGAGTGCTCAACATACATTTGTTGAACAGATTTTGAATGCCAGAATCAAAAAACTGAGTTATCAGCCTATCAATTTGTGCTATGTGCTTAAGTGAATTCTTAACCTTACTTGGTTTATTTTCACTATATAAAAAACATTGGGAGTTTGGTTATAAATGTGGCTTATAGCCTAAAACAATGCCCAAACTTATGTATGTTTTAAATGAATTATTAGTCAAGAGGAAAAAAACACACATTATGTATATCTATTAACATACTAATGAATGATTATTCCAAAGAAGGGGAAATATCTAAGGTCGAGAAGAAATAAAAAATGATTAATTACAGATAATTAAAAAGTTTTAAAAAACTAATTCCAGAATAAAGAAATGCAATCTTATTATTTTGAAGTATTTGGGAAAACAAAATCTAATTATTACTAAGGCACCCAACAGCTTTAAGAAGCATTTGTTGTTAGTGTGTTTCCATGCAAAAGTGTTTATTAAAGATAAGGAATGAATGAGGGATGGACCAAGAAGACTGCCTGCTGCATAGCCTATGTAATAAAGAGTGTGCCCTGTCCAGTGTATCAGTGAATGGCAATGATTCTGGACAAAGTCTATGTACTTATCCAAAATACATCTGACCCAGAGGTCGAACTACCCACACTGCAGTATTTTTTTCCCATCACTGACCCATTTTTCTGTTTTGGCAAGACCATCTTAATTTTATAGGCCATTTCCTGACCAAAATTTAGGAGTTATTTTAAACCAATAACCCCAAAGGATCTTCAATCTTCAGGAAATGGGTTTGGCCATAATAAGATATAAAACAGAAATTCCTCATTCAGGGGGCCAAGTGGCCAAGGCACAGAAGAGGTGAATGAGGGCAGACCCTGCAGAAAGTTGAAATCACATAATGGGCTTCTGGCCTCACAAGTTCTGACTGGGTTCTGCCCTGGGCCAGCCTCTAAGAATACAGTCCAAGCCCATTCTCAACAGGTGCGTGGGAATGAATGTAGTCACTAAAGTTGGCAAAACTCTGACAAAGTACATAATCATGAGAAACCTCATGTGCCATGTTCCGAGGAGGACCACAGTGGACCAGGATCTTCTCTAGATATCAGCTGTCCTCAGCTCCCACCAGCGAAGCCCTCTCCAAATTAATTCTTGAGCATCTTGACACATGCATGCTTCTAGACCAGTGGTTCTCAACCTTGGCTGCACATTAGAATCACCTGGGAATCTTTTTGAAATCCTGATTTCTGGGCCTCATCCTCCGGAAATTCTTTTTCTTTGTTATGGGGTGGGGCCACAACATTAGTAACAAAGAAACAGAATTTCGGGAGGAGGAGGCCCAGAAATCAGGATATTTCAAAAAGATTCCCAGGTGATTCTAATGTGCAGCCAAGGTTGAGAACCACTGGTCTAGACCCTTCTTCCCACTCCTAACCCCCCAAACAGCATCACAGAGCTGAAAATAACACTGCTGGCAGTAGCAAGAACCAATAAGAAGAGAAAAAAAAGATAATGAGAACTGAAAAAGTCACTTTAAATGCAATGGCTCCGCTTCCATTTGAGTGTAAACTAATGTCCCAGAATAGCCTGTCATAGCTCACATCCATCAAACTGCTGCTCCAGTAAAATAAAGAGAATGGATGAGATCTATAGTCTCCAGACCCACAGCATCAACACCACCTGTTAGAAATGCAATTCTCAGGTGAACCCCACATCCCCCAAATCAGAAACCCATCTGTGTTTCATCAAGCCCTCCAGATGATTCTGCTGTGAGCTCAAGTTCGAGAACTACCGGCACAGGTGACCCTTCTATGGTCTTCTCCAGCCCCAAGATGACTTGATGTATAATTACTTGGCTATTTGTTGCTCAATTTAATTTAACAAACAGAATAGTGCCTAGCACAGAGCCAGCACTATATAAATGCTTTACAAATATTAACTCATTTAATCCTCATACATGTTCTCCAAATGAGGCATTATTTTTTGTTCTAATTTTACATGAGGAAATATGGGCAGAGAGAAGTAGGCAACTTGCATGCAGTCACACAGATATAAGAGACACAGCGGGGATCCAAACCAGCACCATGAACTTAACCACTACCCTATGCGGAGCAACTGTGGTTGGACTAACTTCCTCTCTGGATGTATTCAAAACGCTGTAATTGTCTTTCCAATAAGTTGTGTGTACATCTCCCTTTACTGCAAGCTTCTGAGAGAAATAGACATTTCTTTTGCCTGGCCAATTTTAGAATCCTTGGAATTAGGCTGAACCCTCAGGTAGTATATGATTTCTATCTAAAATGTAAGCTAGATTAAGTATTTTCCAAATAGTCATTACCAAAAAAATATGGACCAAACTATGGTGCTGTGGCCTTTTCCCCTCATATGTCAAAGGTAATAATAATCACCTTAACTCAAGCTCTAGCACAGGAATAGTTGTGGCCTAGCAAATAAGTTTCATGCAACTCAGTAATAACTCTATGCCATTAAAATGTTATTGTATTCTTCTTTAAAATTCTAAAATGCAACTCAAAAATTAAAGGTAATTAGGAAAAGTAGTTGCTTACATTTAAATATAACATTTCAAAGTTGATGCTCTTGGATCACTCCGAAACAAATACTCCTGTGAGCAAAAAGTCCTTGGTTGCATAATAGGCTAATTGTGTATTTGAGAATAAATTTTGATCATTTTGCATATTATAAAATATGCTTAAATTATAAAAATAAAGTATTGTTAGAGATGTAGAAGCCAAATCTTCCTCTGATTGAAATATACATTAATTAACATATCTTTAATAGAAATTAAAAAAAAACATAAAAAAATAGTTATCGTTGGGTTTCTTTGTAACATTCTGAAGCAGGAAACCACAATCGACTTACTATCCTCAAAAATGCCCATATGCTAAAAGACCAGTGTGAGGTAAGATTTCTGTCAGTGAAATGAAGACACGAGCTGCCATGTATCACTATCCTCCAAACCTTCCTCATCCCCAGGTGTGTCAATGGCTGCTGGGAGCAATTTGTGCAAATAATTTGAGGAGCATTGAATTACAATGAGAAAACACTGGGTTTTGTTCTTCATAAAGGAATATATTTCTTGTCTAACGCAGAAGCTCAATAAACTTTTTTAAACATTTTCATTGAATGTCAAATACAGGAATACTATCTCTCCAAATATTCCACTGAGTTGGACGGAATTCATTTAATCAGCTAAACTCTCTCTGAGTGGATATACAAATGGCTTCTTCAATTGTTGGTGTGTTTGGTGAAATGAGACTAGGAACTAACATCAAACTGGCTTCTTCCAGTTCACAGCCAATATTGTTTCTCTTGCTGTCATCTGAATAAGAAAGAAATACCACCAGTACACTCATTTATTTGGTAATAAACAAAGTACTATTGATTCCAAGAGCAATAAAAGATGAGGAGACTGGATAATTAATTCTCCTTTATCAGGAAGAGATCAACAAAGGCCCACATGGTAGTAGTACATTGCTTTAATATCTGATTCAGACACTTTATATTTGTCTTTTACTTGACCACAAATCAAGCAAGCTTTAAAACTCATATGACATAAAATGTTGTTATAACATTCAGATTAAAAACCCAAAGTAGCAAAGCCAGGAATATTACTAAACCATGGAATAAACTATTTACATAAAGAGTTCAGCATCGTATATATTTCCAAGTTGTGTTTAGTCTGTGGTGGAATATCTACTCTAAATTTCAAATTGAGAGGAAACACCTTCCTTTGGCATTCCTTATCTTGTGTTCCTTCAAACTGCCACAGGGGTCAGCAATGTAACAGAATCGACTTGAGCCAGCACACAGCTCCACAGGGCTCTCCCAGGGTCCTGGCTGAATGACAGCCAAAAACATTAGAACCAATGACAAGTAATTACTGATTCCCCTCCACTGTCAGGCACTCCCCCAGACAGTGGGGGCATTTTAAAAAGAAGCTATGTCCTCGCATCTCATAGTTGTCAGAGGTGTCAAACCAGGAGACATGTGATCCCAGCCATGTCCCCAACATTTCTTGAATGTTTACTTGCTTCTTGTGCACTGAGCAACTGGAAGGTATTCATAGACCCTGTATTATCCTCATTTAATAGGTTAAAGACTGAGGTTCGATAAGATTATTGGAACATGGAGATTAGTCCTTCATGAGAATCACCCAGCTTGCATGTTGGGGAGAAGAGAAGAATGAGGCCAGGTAAATTCCATGGATCTATATTGGGAAGTGTATGCACCAAGCCAAATTAAAACAATGAGAGGTGCCACTACACACCTATTAGAATGGTCAAAATCCAACACATTGACAACACTAAATGCTGGGTAGGATGTGGAGCAACAGGCACTCTCATTCATTGCTGGTGGGAATGCAAAATAGTACAGCCACTTTGAAAGACAGTTTGGCGGTTTTTTGCAAAACTAGATATACTCTTACCCTACAAGCCAGCCATCGTCTGCTTTGGTATTTATCCAAAAGAGCTGAAAACATATATCCACACAAAAACCTACACAGGGATGTTTATAGCAACCTTGTTCAAAATTGCCAAAACTTGTAAGCAACTAAGATGCCCTACAGTAGGTGAATGGATAGATAAAATGTGGTATACCAGATAATGGTATTATTCAGGGCTAAAAAGAAAAGAGCTATCAAGCCATGAAAAGACATGGGGAAACCTTAAATGCATATTACTGTGCATTTAAGCCAATCTGAAAGAAGCCAATCTGAAAAGGCTACATACTGAATGATCCCAACTATAAGACATTCTGGAAAAGGCAAATCTATGGAGACAGTAAAAAGATCACTGGTGCGAGAAGTTCAGGGTGGAGAAGAATGAATAGGCAGAGCACAGAGGAGTTTGAGAGTAGTGAAAATACTCTGGGTGATTCTGTAATGGTGGGTACAGGTCATTATACACTTGCCCAAACCCATACAATATTCAACACCAAGAGGGAACTCTAATGTAAACTATGGACTGTGGGTGATGATGATGTGTCAATATAGGTTCATTAATTGTGACAAATGTACCACTCTGGTGGGGGATGTTGTTAATGGGAGAGGCTATGCTTGTGCAGACACAGCTTTCTCTCAATTTTGCTTTCAACCTAAAACTGCTCTAAAAAATACAGACTTTATTAAAAAAAAAAACACAAACAAACAAACAAGAAAACCCACCCAGCCAAAGAGATGGAAACCTATAGTCAGATAGTAGGCAGCCATTGTCAGATCCTGAGCAGTAGAATCATGTGATCATAAACAGGATCTCTGAAGACAGCCTCACACCAACATGAGGAATGGGAAGGAGTGAACTCAAGGCTGAAAGAAGGGGCAGGAGTCAGGAGGGTTGTGGCAATCCTAGCACAAGGCGAGTAGACAACCATGGGTCAAACAGGGTCACAGCCATGGAAAGAGAAAGCGGGAATGGGGTGGGGGTGGGGGGGACTCTAAGAAGCATGTACAAAGGGTTGACCTGGTAACTGAGTGACATGGAGGATAAAAAAGAAGGAAGGGTGATGTCTCCAGATTTAGTCATGGTCTGGAGGCCAAGCATCAGAAAACATCAGTGGTGCCAATGACCAAAATGGGAGAGTTAGGAAGCACAGGTGATCTGTGCATAAGATAAGTTCAGTTCTAGACATATTTGCTAAGTCTGCGATCAAATCAGGACAGCTCAGGTGAGATGTTCCATGGGAATGGGAATATACCAGACTGGAATTTTTTTAAAAAGGTTTGGAGTCAACCTCACAGAAGGTACCGAATCAAGGAAGTAGATCTCCCCCAGGGAAGTGAGGGTAGAGAAAAGAGAGAAGCCAGCTGGGGCCTACCCTCATGGTGTACCTACACTGAAGGTTTTGGAAGAGGAATAAGAGAAAAGAACAGAGAAATAGAAAGAAAACTAGAACATATTTGTATTACAGGAGTAAGACCAGGAGAACAATGAAGAAGAAACACAGGATGGACCTAGCTCACTGTGTATCAGACTATAAAAATATTAACCCAGAGTGATTCTTAGTGTTAAACTCCTCAAAAGAAATTGACAGTTGAAACATATTTTGGTTTACATCCCCTTTCATTGTATGAGTAAGAATGGTAGGAATATGTCTTTTGTATTGTTCTATAGCTGATATTTTTTTACTGGCTGTTTAATAATAGCAGGAAAAACAATAGAGTCTAGTGATATTATTTTAGGCATTCTATTGTTGCTTTTGCTTACTCTAGCCCAAGAACTCAAAATATCAAATCTGCTTGAGAGACATTTTAATGAGGTTAATTATTTTCCAATTTCTGGAATAATTGTTGTAAGAAACATTGTGTGCTTCATCAACACAAGCATTGTCATTTATTCCTTTCTTGAGGCCCTCCTGATAGCTAAAAGCATTTGTTTTAGAAAGTCACTTGTGGGTTCAATTTGTCTGGGAAATCTTTACCAGCTCTTAACTAGATAGCTGAACTTGTCAAGTTATGGCCATCCTTACCAGTCCCGAGAAATTTGCCAACAGTCTTGTTAATGAATAATGTAGGGCTTTGTGAATTCCCTCATGTCCTTGTCCAAGTGAGGGTAGGTTTTCTGGGTCAGCTCCTAAAGGCGCTCCTGCCTAGAATCAGCCACCCAAGCTGCACCTCTCCAAACATCCCTGTGTGTCTGCAGCCTCTGGAAAGGAAACCACCAATCCCAGGGCCCTCGCTGGCTGGGAGGGAGGAGCTTCTTATCACTGTTCCCCCTCCTGACCTAGACCATGCCCTCATCCTCGCTCTACCCCACTGAGGCAAAAGTTCAGCTATCAGGATTGCTGATACCAGAAACAATAACATCTTGGTATCTCAAAGGAGGGAACTCTAGGGTCATCTTTAAAGGCAAAGACCCTTAGACTTGTGAAAGGACAAAGTAGAATTACCACACCCATGTATGATGCCCTATAACAGCGCATATAAAAAAAAACATGTTGGATTTATAGTTCCTATTATAGTTGGGATTTATAGTTCCTAAGTCTTTCTCAGACTTAGAAATGGAATGTCCTCCAGAAGTTTCCTGGAGGTCCCCAAAGCTGAGTTAGGTGCTTCTGCAGCCCTTGGAGTACCTTGATTGTAGCAATTACCAGCAGAGGTTGTATTTGCCTGTTTCTTTCTCAGTATTTCTCTCTAGACTGTGACCTTTCTGGGGGCAGACAGTGGGTCCCAGTCACTGTTGTATGCCCAGCACCTGACAGAGTGCATGGCATGAAGAATTGCTCAGGGAGCATGTATACAATGAAGGAAGGGATGGAGCCCTGGGAGCAGGCACAGATCAACTAGGGAAACTGAGGCACAGGGGAGCCCTCCAAAATCATTTGCTTAATCAAAGCAGACACAAAAGGTGGGATCCTCTTGTCCCTAAACCACCCTCTTCTGTGTGATGTGACTAACATACACCATTATTAATTGTGTGAGAGTACCACTCTTACCCACACATAATTTATGTACATTATTTCTTCTGGTTGGTATTAGAGATGCTTCTCTTTACTCTGATTCAATTCTCTATGTAAAGAGCATGATGGTTTGGATTATATCTTCACCAGACTCACTCCCAAGATATTGGGCTCATGTTGCTGTCATTGGGACTAACTCAGAAATCAGAAGTGTTCTCAGTTAAATTACATTTCACCGCAGAATGTGGTCCTTACTCGCATGGGAATTAAATCTCATCTCCTTTGAGTTCTAAGTCAATCAGTCACAGGAGTGGTGACTCATGGTCTGGAGATGCCAATATTGATAGGCAGGCATCAACACACTTTGGGCAAAGTTCACATTTCTGACCCCAAGAAATAACTTGTTAAGGAACATCACACAGACCCATTGGAGGGGGTAATTTGGAGGCTGTGGATGGAACAATTCATTCAGTTCAGTATGACTGCATGGCTGAGAACACATGGCACTTGCCATCAAAATACTATGAGCACATTTTTGTCTCAGGCCTGCACCCTGTTCCTCCTTCCTTGCCTAAGAAAGAAAAGTTGGGGAAGGGAACTGGGGTAAGTATGGCAAAAAAAACACTAGCTTAGAAAATCCATCCACTAGTAAATGGACACAATATAACCAGAGCAGATATGGTCAAATGTACAATCAAATACTTTCATGTGAAAAATAAATAAGTACAATTTGTGCCCGGCACATAGTAGGTGATGTGCATACAGATGCAGGTAAAGTGTGATTCAGATTCTCCAAGAAGCGGGTAATCAAAGAATAGTTTGTGTTAGCTTTTAAATTAGGGTTTGATTGACATGTAACATCTTGTCCTTCAAAAATATATTTTTAAACGATATTTTGCTTGGGATAATATTGAGGTTATTTCAACTTTTTTGTATACCTAACACCTGATTTTGATAGGAGTTAAGCAAAAAAAAAAGTTATTGATGGCATGAAAAGTGAGACAATTTTAAATATAACCAGTTATTATTTTTAAATGGATTTTCTTATACACCCATAAGTCATATGCTTCTCTCTGTAATGATGCCAAGAAAAAAATATAGTGTAATGATAATATCTGTTAAGTCAATTGGTGATCAGAGGGTGTCCACATGCCAAATCTCTTAAAACACTATGTGATACCTTGAGGGACAGAGCAAAGCTAGTGGACAGGGATGTACTTGGGCTTTAGAGAATAAAAGGAAGCAAAAAAAAAAAATCCCAATTCAAGAGTAATGAGTTTTATTCCCCAGGCAGGAACAGGAGTTTCCATAAGTGAGTTGCTCATTCCTTAAAGTCCTGTCTCTTTGAAGAGCTAGCTCTTACAATTAGCTTCACTTTGTTAATATTATAAATCAGAAACTCTAAAATCTGATTCCAAACATAGGTTCATATTTCTAAATAGAAAACTTTCTCTCATTGCCATCAGGTTTAGCAATCTCTCCTTGGAAGTGTTACATTTTTGGTCAATATTTCTACACCCAAATAAAGTGTTCTGGAGCCTCCTCTTCTGAAAGTAGTTTGTCATCATCACTGGAGAGTGTTTAAATAACTGACTTCAGTGCGAGAGGCTACGCTAGGCTAGGAGCAACAATCTGAAGTTAACTGCTAGTGTAATCATTAGTCCTTTCAATACCCAAGGAAGGCACTGCCAGCAAGAAGTCAAACTCTGGATGATGAGACATGTGTGCATATTCCCAGTTTATTCTGGCATGTAACAGTTAATAATTTATATACAGTGAAGTGGCGTTAGTATCATTCTTCCAGAAGAGAAGTAAAAAACAAACAAAAAATCTAAGAGCAAGATCAGGATTTGAAACAGTAAAAGAATCAGTGGGAAATGTAGCAAGTAGCAAAATCATTTTAAACATTTGGGGAGGGGAGGGGGTGCTGCCAAATGTGTTTAGAAACGCCACCTTCCCGCGGTTTTGTCTACATGGCTTTGCAGTGCGGAACAGCTGAGGTCTTTATTCTGTCTGAAGGGAAGGAAAAAAGGAAAGAACAACAGAACATCAAGGACAGTCCAGAGCTGGAAGCCGTTACCCCTGCAAACTGAACTCCCAGCTCCTTTCCGGGCAAGCAAATAGCCAGAGGAAATGAAAAGTAGGAAAACAATTTGTACACAGAACAATGAGATGGAGTTTCATTTTGGTTTCACACTCAAAAATATAAATGTGGTTATAATTTTTTAAAGTATATATTAATAAAAGGCAACGAGTCGAGTATAAGAACTTTTTAAAGCTGCATTGCAGAAGAGCCCCACTTCTGTTCTTGAGCGTGCTTCAGCAACATAAAAGTCGTGGGAAAGCAAAGATACAGCTGTTTCCAGGCAAACAGCCCAGACTGTTACTGTTCAGCATCAACTACCAGAGTCTCCAAAAATCGAGAGAAACAAGCCCAAAGAGACGCCTGGGCACATGTGCGGGGCTCGGAGCGGCGTGGGGAGCGCGTGTCCGCCCCTCCCGACTCACCCGGGCACCCACTGCAGGTGAAGGCGGTGAGCCGCTGAGCGCCCGGAGGTACGAGTTCAAATCCCGCTGACTCCCGGGCACCCTCACCCCATCCCGTGCGCACCCAGTTCTGCTCGCTTGCCCCCCGGCCCTGAGGAGTCCCCTAACTCGCCCCTACCCAGGCCACAACAAAGGAGGCTCCCTAATGGATGTGCGATCGCAGCCCGCAGGGATCACCGGCGGAGACCGGGGAGAGTGCACCTGGCCGTGCCACGAACGGCCCCCGAGGGGCGGGCGGGAGGCTCGCGCCGGGGACAAAGGGGCAGCGCGGGGCGCCCGGGCGCAGGGCGGGGCGCAGGGGAGTCGGGTCGGCCGGGACTCACCTTCGCAGCGGCTCGGCTGCGTTCCTCGTGGAGCAGAAGGGCTGCGGGCAGCAGCAGCAGCCAGACGCCGAGCCGGGGCCCCATGGTGGCGCGCCCGGGGCGGCGGCTGCCGGCGGCGGGCGGTGGAGGACGGCAGGCGGGCGCTCGCGGGCCGCGGAGGGCGGCTCGCTCTCGGAGGCCGGCGCGCGGGCGCGGAGCACCGTCCGGGGCGCGGCGGCTTGCGGCGGAGACCTGAGCGAGGCCAGGCGAGCTCCTCAATTTGTTGGCGCTGCCCCCTCCCCTCGGCGGCGCGCGGGCGGCGTCTCAAAGGGGAGGACCCTGTGGCGCGGGTAAGAGGCGGCGGGAGCGCGCGGCCCCGGGATTGTGGCTGCCGGCGCACTGGGACGCCAGGGCTCTGCGCTCCGGCTGCCGCGGCGCGACCCTGCGGCTGTCCCCTCGCTCGCCGGCTGCACGGAGGGCCGAGGGCGGGCGCGCGGGCCCCGAGGCCGGCGGCCGGGGAGCCTGAGAGGCTGACGCGCTGCTGGGGTGCCGCCGGCGGACGCTTCTGAGCGGCGGAAGCCGGGCCGGAGGTGAGAGCAACCCCGGGACGGGGAGACCCAGGCCGAAGCCGCGCACTTGGGGCGCCCTGTGCAGGCTGTTAGGAATGGAAGGGGAGGCTGGTGATTGAGCGGCCGCGGCTTAGCAACACCAACCGGGGCCTAGGTGGGACGGCCCCTCGTTCTTCTATCTCCGTCACCCCAGCACAGAGGTGGGGGGCGCACCCCACTCTCCCGCGTCTCGGGCGGAGGCGGCGGCGGCTAGGATGCTTCCCTCCGCGGCCCCCGCTCAGCCCGCTGCTTTGTCTCTCCTTGCACGCTAGGAGGGACCGACCCGAGCCCAGGGAGGCTGGACCGGGATCATGGACCGAGACCAGTGCCGGGCGTCGGGCCCTGCCCTGCGGCGGTAAGCGACTTTCTGCCTCGTCCCCGAGTCACTTTCAGGAGTTGCCAAATCGGGGCGCACGCTCACGGCGCTTTTCCTCTCTCTCGCTCCCAGGTGGCTGCTGCTGGGGGCTGTGACAGCGGGGCTCTTGGCCCAGAGCGTCCTGGCGGTAAGTCCTGGCTCCCGGTCACGGGCTTTGATTCGCGCGCCGCGCGGGAGTGTGGTTGGGACGCCCACGGCGTGCTCACCTGAGCGTGTGTGTGTGTGTGTGTGTGTGTGTGTCCGTGTCCGGGTGTCCCCTACAGCCCCTGCCGAGCCCAGATTCTGAGAAAGCTCGCTTTTCCCCCCAAGGAACTTCTCCGGTTTGCCTTCCCACCATCCATTTGTGCTGTACAAGTGTTGGCCCTTCCACGGGAACCAATCATGTAAAACGTAGCCTTGGCATCCTTTTCCTAAGGTTAGGCAAAGTCCCGGCCTTGGAAGCCAGGGAAGGCTGTCAGTCACGTGGCAATGCGGCGCCTGAGTACCGGGGAGAAACGTGTTTATGGAGCTCAGAAGCTAGTGTCTAAGTACTGTCCTGTCCTTGGCAGGGTTTGCTTCTTCCTCTGAGAGTCTTTGGGGGGAATGGGCGGAGCGAGGAGGACCACTAGCAACTTTGTATTTCGTTTTAACTTTTGTGATGGAGGACACGATGGCTGGACACTTGGTTTGGCCCTGGCAGAGGCACCGTGGGAGCTGCTAAGGTTCCCCCATGTGACCTGTTTACTGTGTGCCCCCCCCCCAGCAGCCCTGCCATTCGGGCAGCTCTGTCAGGATTGTCATTGCACTGGGGACGGCACTGCGGGATTTTATAATTGTGGTTAGATTATAGGAGCCACTTCTACTGAGCTTTACCGAGCATGGCTACACCACAGGTTTGGTGGGTCTCTTCAGTTGAGGAGGTAAATGTTTAAACTGGTTCGGAACATGTCCTGGACCCCATCCTCTCTATACGCTGTTGGAACATGATTTCTGTCACACCTGGCTTCTCAGGGGACTCCTGCTGGCAGTGCCTCCTCCCCTCCAGGGTCCCTACTCTGGGTAGAGTGCACATAAAGGCCAATGGGAAGCTGTATTTGCAGTTTGATTGAAATTCCGTTATTTTCACATGGTTCTGTCCTCCCATAAAGCAGAGATGTTAAAGGCTGTGAGAGAGGAAGAAGTACCTAACTTGGGAAAGAACCTTTAGCCTTACTTTCCTGCAGCCTTCTGCTCCAGTTCAGGGATTGGAAAGTCAGAAAGGAAGTCAGAACCTTTGACCGGAACATTCCAGGCCAAGGTTTTCTTAAACCTCAGTTCTGTTTCTTCCTTTCTACATGTCCTGATGTAAGAAGATCAAGTATCTTGGATATTTGAGCCTTACGGGTCCTTATGCACATATGACCTCATGGGACTTGGGTCATATTTATAAGGCAGAGCAAAACGCATACCCTCAAAAGAAGGACGGGGTTTCTAGAAAGGAAAGCACTGAATCCTGTTGACTCCCACACCCTCTGGTCCCCTGGAATCACTGTTGGTGATATCAGCGTTTTCCTTCCTGAGGATGGCGAGAGTCCCGGGAATCTTATCTAGGACTGACCCTAAAATTGGTGGACACGGCTTCATGTCCGAATACCTGGGTCCTAAATGCAGCTCTGCGAGGTCTCACAAATCTAGAGCCCTGTCTCCACACTTTGAGCAGGAAGAGAATATTCCTAGCTTGTAATATACCTCTCTGCCTTCCTCTAACTGACAGCAGTTCTCAACCTGTGGATCGCGACCCCTTTGGGGGTCAAATGACCCTTTCACAGGGGTCGCCTAAGACCATCGGAAAACACATACATAATTACATATTGTTTTTGTGATTAATCACTATGCTTTAATTATGTTCAATTTGTAACAATGAAATTGGGGGTCACCATAACATGAGGAACTGTATTAAAAGGTCGCGGCATTAGGAAGGTTGAGAACCACTGCTCTAACTTAGATGCTGCAAACTCACCTAAGTCTCTTTGCTCTCTGATCCTTGGATGGGACCAAGCGCATTGATTGCCTAGCAGTGCTTCTCAGAGTGCAGTCCATGGACCCCTGCGCTCACCTGCAAAGGCTGGTTAAAAATGCAGACTTCTCGTCCGCAGACATTCTGATCAGACTTGCTGGGGTGGAGCCTCAGAGTCTGAATTCCCACTTGATGACAGAGTTTTGGAACCACTGAGCTAGAGTATTGTGTTGGGAGACAATGGGACTCACTTGTCAATTTATTTCATGTCCCTGGGCTGTGGATTCTAAATCTAAACAGACAAAATACTTCTGAGTTGTTATACTAGAAAGCTATTAATAGTATTATTCAACAGGCATGTGACTGGTGATGCTCAACAATGGATCTCCTACTTATTAACTTCTTACTTCCCACTGGCTTTAATAGCTATTACTCAGAAAATAATTCCTTGCTCCTTAACTATATGCATTAAAATGCCTTTCTTAACTGTGGCAAGTTCAGCTCCTCCCCTATTTGTGCACCATGCTCAAGAATCCTGTCTCCTTGTCCATTTGTACCCATTCTTCCCAGGGATAGGTCAGTTCAGTAAAAGGGGCTGCTCATTGTCGCTTGAAAAGCTTTGTAGCAGAAACAGCTGCAAATAGTTAGCAAAGGGAATCATTATTGAATGTGTGCTTCCTATGTGCCAATTTGTATGTCTTAATCATTCCGAGCCTCATAGGGAAACACACCTAGGAGGTAGGTAACTATTACCAATGGGAAACAGAGGCACAAAGAGCTTAAAGAACTTGCCCAAAGTCTCTCTATAAGTAGCAGACATGAGGTCTGAACGGGACACTTGCTCACTGCACTCAGCTTCCCGGCATCAGACTGTAAGTCAGTAGTGCAGGTGCTCCTAAGTTCCAGTATTTGTCTCTGGTTGTGCTGCTTTCTCCTTGCTCTTAACTGTGACTAGCAGTGTTGTGTTGGGAGCCTGGTTCCTAGGAAGGAGACGCCCTCTCCCCCCTCCACTTTGCTCTGAAGAGCAGGAGCCCAGTGCAAGGGAGAAGCAATATGATCAGGTGTCCAAAGGAGAAAAGGAAGCACAAATCCCATGGGGCAGCCTGGGCTCAGGACCCAATGTAAATACATGTGACTTGCCTGTGCAACCATGGGTAGCACTTGCTGTTTGCTGTTCAGGTTGCCTTCCCTGAAGATGCCCTCCTTTGAATGCAGTGCCAAGGTGCTGAGTGTATGTGCAGAGGCCCCTTCCTAAAAGCAAGGCTGCATAGTGGTTACTGGCCCACAGTCTGAAGGCAGGCTGCCTGGGGGCCATTCCCAACTCCACAGCTGATGAGCTGCTGCCTCCCCTGGCACTCACTAACCCCTATGTCCTGCAATAGGGATGTTGCCAATGGTACCCACCTCTAGGGTAGGGATGTCAGATGAGTGGATGTGTGTGAAGTCCCTGGAGGGTGGCGCGGCAGAGCAAGAGCTCCAGGTGTCTGCCGGGCCTGTGTCAGGGAAGGTTTCCACAGCAGCATGCTCTAATGTTCAGGAGACTTAAAAGCAAAAGCACTCACTGCAGCCCCTGCTAAACATTGTTAGTTATCTTAAGAGATGGGGCAGCAGCCTTGAAGATCTAAGGGACCAGTTCTGTGTGATTCTGGAAGGAAGAGAATTCCAGAGAACAAAGGCCTTCTTTCCCTTAGATTAAATATGCAGGGGGCCTGAGCTGACCTCATGACCTAGCTGGAGAAACAGGCCCCAGACTCTAGATTCTCATAAGTATCAGGGTGTGGCCCCGTGCGCCCCAGGAAATGCTGGGCTCCAGGCTGCCTTCAGCACTAGCTTCAGTTTCCAGGGTGCTTTCTAGGAATCCAGGCCCTGGAAAATTCACTTGAAAAATTACCCTCCTGCATGCCGCCATACCTTTCCCTCCCCCCAACCAAAAAACAAGAAAAGAAAAAGCAGCAGCAGCAGTATGTTCTAAAGATTTTCTCTTCTCCTTTCAATCGGTTTATTGAAAAATTGTAAAAAATGTATAGTGACCAGAGAACATCCATCCTGATTTAAAGGAATTATAGAGTATGTGAAAAACTATCTATGTGCTGTCAGAACTGGTATGTGTTCATGAAAATTAAAGAGAGTCTTCAAAATATGATGGCAGCATCTTGTGGGTTAATAAATTGGTCTGTATCATTGTTTTACTGGGGGGGAAAAAAAATGTATGGTGCTAAGATGCTCCCCAGGCTCTAGTTAAGAATCGTGGAGAACAGTTCTTTCCCAGAATTCCCCAGAGTAGTCCTATTGTTTTAAAACCGGGACCCCTACGAAAAAGGGAAACATCACAGGGCTCCTTCTTAATGGAAAAACAAGCATATCTCAGGGGGCATTTAAAGCAGTCCTCCCTGGCGGCTTGTCGGACTTGGCCGCAGTCACTAACACCAGGGACTCATCCCAGCATCTCAGAACTAGATGTAGGTATGAAGGGAGGACGGGGAACATGGCTCTAGCACTGTAGGTGGGTATATTTGGAACCAAGAGTGGGGGGAGGGGGAGAAATTCAAATAAAAAGTTGTAGAATAGAAAATAAGACGACTAAAATAATAAAAATCAAAGGATTGTCTGTTTTTCTGAAGAGAGGGTAAAAAAAAATGGGTGACACTCTCCAATTAAATAATAGAGAAAAGTTGAAGGAAAATGAAAGGGCAGTGAACATATATGTCTGATAATAATTATGTCACTATGTAAAAGATGGTTTTGAAATGTCTTGTTCTTTAAATGTGAAAAAGAATATTTATCTGTGACTAGAGGACTTCAGAGAAAGTTCTGAAATTGGCCCCTCGCTGTATCTGCTGGTATCTGCTGGTAGGTGAAGTCTGGAACCCCAGATTTAGGGGAGTCAGCTTGTAAACCAGGCCATCTGTGCAGTAGCTGGTGGCCTCTGGAGCCAAGGACTGCACAGTAGTCTTGGGGAACAAGAAGGCCTCCTGCCCACCTGGCTACTCACTGGCTGTTTGTAGTGACCCAGGGCAAGTCACTCAATGCTTTGGTTCTGTTGTGTGGTGTCAGTGCTGGGGGGCTCCCGGTTATGGTGTCAGTGCTGGGGGGCTCCCGGTTATGGTGTCAGTGCTGGGGGGCTCCACGTTATGGTGTCAGTGCTGGGGGGCTCCCGGTTATGGTGTCAGTGCTGGGGGGCTCCCGGTTATGGTGTCAGTGCTGGGGGGCTCCAGGTTATGGTGTCAGTGCTGGGGGGCTCCCGGTTATGGTGTCAGTGCTGGGGGGGCCCCAGGTTATGGTGTCAGTGCTGGGGGGCTCCCGGTTATGGTGTCAGTGCTGGGGGGCTCCAGGTTATGGTGTCAGTGCTGGGGGGCTCCCAGTTATGGTGTCAGTGCTGGGGGGCTCCAGGTTATGGTGTCAGTGCTGGGGGGCTCCAGCTTATGGTGTCAGTGCTGGGGGGCTCCCGGTTATGGTGTCAGTGCTGGGGGGCTCTAGGTTGGGTGTCAGTGCTGCGGGGCTCCCGGTTATGGTGTCAGTGCTGGGGGGCTCCCGGTTATGGTGTCAGTGCTGGGGGGCTCCCGGTTATGGTGTCAGTGCTGGGGGGCTCTAGGTTGGGTGTCAGTACTGCGGGGCTCCCGGTTATGGTGTCAGTGCTGGGGGGCTCTAGGTTGGGTGTCAGTGCTGGGGAGCTCCAGCTTATGGTGTCAGTGCTGGGGGGCTCCCGGTTATGGTGTCAGTGCTGGGGGGCTCCAGCTTATGGTGTCAGTGCTGGGGGGCTCCCAGTTATGGTGTCAGTGCTGGGGGGCTCTAGGTTGGGTGTCAGTGCTGCGGGGCTCCCGGTTATGGTGTCAGTGCTGGGGGGCTCCCGGTTATGGTGTCAGTGCTGGGGGCTCTAGGTTGGGTGTCAGTGCTGCAGGGCTTCAGGTGAGCTGGAGAGCCAGAAATGAGCACACAAAGCACCCACACCTGCCGCAGGCCCTTCCCTGACCTGAAACCGCGGAGATGAGCTGGCTCTCGTCCCCCAGCTGGAATAGGAATGTAACATTGGGAATAGTAAGGCTTTTCCAGGAAAGCATTTGGGCTGCTCCAGGATATGACTTAAAAGTAAATATGCTGCATCAGGCTTTTTATCTTTTTGTCTTTGTGAGAAGCTTCTGGAATTCAGTGAATGGAACTTAATCAGCTAAGATGAGAGAATGGGCAGAGCATTTGGTGGCTACCTATTGCCAATCCTCTCCTATCTGCTTGCTCAGTTAATGAGCCTGTATGAAGGTCTGAATGACTCACTAACTTTGATTTCATGGGCTTCCCTGTGGTGTGATTTTTCTTTTGATTATTCATGAAAGGAAAAGGGGATATCTAATCTTAGGGAGACCCACGGCATGTAGTCCAATTCCAGCCATGTGGTCAGGGAGTGAATTTCAAAGGAAGTACAAGTCTCCAGCAGCTCCCCCTGCAAGCTCTGCCCTACCCACCAGACACTAAGGCCCTGAGTGCCTGGGTCTGGTCTCCTCATGTTGGTACCTCCCTGTCTCCCGCTGCTCGAGGCAGACTGCTGATGCGCACTGGGCATTCTGTTAGCTTCTGTCCTGCTGCCTTGAATGAGGCTGCCTTTTGAAGCAACAAGTTCTTTTGTTTAAAAAAAAGAAAGAAACAGAAATAAAAGGGGGGAGTATAGTACAGCATTCTGGAAGAGAGAAAATAACATTAGTGGGAAAGCTGGCAAAATTCTCATAGAGTCTGTAATTAATGTAATCATGTCAATTTCTAGTTCTGATGAAATGTGCCAAGGTAATGTAAGATGTTGGCATAGCATCATCTTGTCTGGCCAAAGGGTATAGAGGACTCTTTGCACTATCTTTGCAACTGTTCTGCAAACCTGCTCTTGGAAGCCAACGACAGTCACATTTGGTGCACATAAGCCAGACAGACAAGTGCAAAGAAAAAGCTGAGAAGCAGCAAGTCTGAGGCCAGTGGGCAGCAGATGTGGCAGGCACGAGGAAAATATGGCTCCCATTCTCTTCTCTAATAGCCTAAGTAAACAAAAAGCATTCCTGTGTGCTTGGAAATATAGCAGAAGTGGCCCCATCAGGGAGAAAGGGCTTTTGTCCCCCTCACTTGGGGGGAGTGCTGTGTGAAGAGAGAGGAGGAAAGGCATCCCAAGGGAGTTTCCACAGCTCAGCATCCAGTAGGAGGCCTGCAGTGAGCTGCAGTAGCCTCCCTCTTCTTGACTGACTGACCGGGCAGGGAAAACGGATGCACAGTTGCTTCCTGAGCATGCAGTGGCATGGCGGGATTGCATGATGGTGTCACTGCCAAGGAGACAATAAACGGAAATGCTCACACCTCTAGCCCTTGCTGATTTGTCAGGCCAGAGTTTGTAGGTGCTGTATGGAAAAAGGGAGGCCTCCCCCACTTTCTTGCATGCCTAGAATACTGGATGGGTAGCACGAAAGTGGCTCTGCTGGGATTTCCAGTGTCCCTGTGCCCCACCTCCACATGCACTCCCTACAAGCCATTATGGTGGAATTTGGAGTTAGCAATCTCCACGTTGCCCCAACTTCTATTTCAGTTATGGGCTGGGGAAAAAGGGCCAGAACAAGGATGGCCCATGGCCAGTGGCTATTGCCTCACACTTTTGCCTCTGTCACCACCCTGCAGGAACAGAGCAGCCTCTGTCCCCTGGTCTTTCCAATTCTGTTTTGTAGCTGGCTACATACACACCCTATCTCCTCTCTGGAGCCTGTGGCCCTTGTGACATGAAGGGCACCCTGCCCTCTCACCTATTAGAGTACCCATATGGCAGATGTCAGAATGCCTGTGCCTGGCTGGGCCCTCTGCCCTTAGAATTGAGACCCATTCAAGAATCTAATTGCCCTCTCAAGCTCCTAGGACTTTTAATTATCATCAGAGATCAATGATTTCAAGTCATCATTCATAACTTATATAGACATTAAACATTTGTCTCACTCTTCCTCAAGGGCAATTACTGCTCCCACAATCCAAAGATGAGGACATGTTCCATTGTCCCCCTCCCCCCAGGATTTGTTCAGTACGTTGTATGCTCCGGGGCCTGAAACACAGTGAGCATTCCGTGAAGTGTCTGTCCCATAAATGAGCGAAGATGTCAGTTGAAAATGAGATAGTTGAAAGTGTTCAAACTAATCTTCTGGATGAGGAATGCAGTCATGGAACAACTAATAAAAGATGAGATAAAAATGTAATTTTTCTCACTGTGGGGTTTTGGGTTTTCTTTTTCCAAATTAAATGCTTCCCCCTCTGGATAAAGCTAGCTGTATATGATGATAAAAGGAGCATTGATCCGTCTATGAAAGATTTGCATTTTTTCCTAGGGATTGTTTCAACCCCACCCATAAAATTCCTCTGCTGCTGCTTTTGCCCAGGTCTGTGATCTCCGTGTGGGAATTACAGAAGAATTTGTGTTATTGAGTTACATGCACTGACTTTCTGGTACCTGGTAGAAATTACATAACTGTTTTTCTGCATGTGGAGCACTTTGGGCTCTGTGACTCTGCGAAGTGATGTAGGCCGGTGAGAACAGAGGAAAGGGCTTCTGCTGGCGGACGGGATCAAAGACGCATGCTCCCTGGGAGGCCTCGAGGCTCTGGTTCATCCATTAAAGAAAAGAGACGCTGAGTAGCAAGGACTGTACAATAATTGCAAACTGGTGTCAGGAAGGGGGTACGCAGGAAACAGACCAGCTCCGTGGGACCTGCTCCCTCCTCTCCCCTTACCTCCCTGACACTGAATCCAGATTGGAGACAAGGAAGGGGACCTCCAAGAGGGTCTTTGTGAGGTCCCCGGGGATCAACATAAGAAAGACTAACCCTTGAATGTGCTTCTAGCGTTCCAGGTCCCCCAGGGACAGCTGAAATATCCCACAGGAGCAACAGCAACTCCCTTTAGTGAGCACATTGGTACCAGGAACTAATCTCAGCTGCTGACACACGGTACCTGCTAAAGGCCCACAACTCTGCAGTTACCCCACTTTAGAGATGTGCAGAGCGAGGCACACACAGGTTAGGGTACTTGTTAAGGTCAATAAGGAATAAAGTTGGGAATGAAGCCCAGGACTCACTGATTCCAAAGCCTCTGCTCTTAACCACTGTGCAGGCTGACAAGTCCCTGGCTGTAGACTATGAATGCTTGTGTGCATATTTAAAATCCACAAGGTGTTGAGCATATAAAATATATCCACTTATATCTAAATAGGATGTATACCACATGTAAAATATGCGTGTATTATTTATCTACATGGGATTTATAGAGATAGATGTTAGATATACATAAATGATAGATGGCAGATAGAGGTAGATAATAGATGATGATAGTTGGAAGAAAGAGAGAAATGGAGCACACATATGCACCCACATGCACACAGGGCCTTTGGGTGCTCCTGGCTCCTTTTTCTACAAGGGCTGCCCAGGCAGGGGACAGAAGCATGACTGTCTCCAGGGAACTTAGAGTCCCGTTTGGGTCTATGGAGAGGCTGCCCTGTGCGTGTAGGTGACTGAGGAGCTTGTGAACGCTGAGAGACTAAAGAGGCTGCACTCAGGAGAAGCCCAACATGGATGACCACAGAAGGCATGAGAGTGGGCAAGGGGGAATCCGAGAGGCAGAACTGGGTTCCTGCAGAGCTCTCCTTCTCCAGGTCCTTTTTGAAATGCCAGGCCATGAAGGTGAATTGCTTCGTAAAGGGGAGAGGGATGTGTGAGCACAGCATTATTAACTCAGAGCACATGGAGAGGCTCTTGGAAGATTGTCAGTCCAAACTTGGAGAAAATTTACTGAAACCCCTTGGGGAGAAAGGGACTGTCCCACAATTATCTTAGCTCTGCAGGAGACCTCCATGGTCAGCAGTGGAATGAGGTCAGAATCCATTTTTTCCTGGGACAAAGCCAACTTCCTTATATTGGGGCTGCTCTGACTGCTGTGTTGTTTATTTTAATGTTTTTCATTGGCATGTCCCACACGCCAACAGGTAGACAGGGGTGGCCTATTAAAGAGTTGGAGCATCTGGGTTTGAGTCCAAAGATTGGGGAAAGCCACTTCCTGTCTGAGCTCCTTTTCTTCAAGTGTAAAACAGGGATGCTGATAATCATGTCACAGGCTCATGGTGAGATCATTATGTGAACGTGTCCAGTTCTACTAGGAATAATGTTCACTCACAAGTTATATACATCAGTTCTATCATGGTCTCAGGTCTGGGTCCCAGAGCGAGGACAGGCCAGGAGCAGCGGGGTTGGAGAGTTCTGAGCACACACACGTGTGTGAGGGGTGGGGAGTAGGAGTTGTCCAATTGTGTGACCAAAATTTTTAAGTTAAATATATCATCTGGGATTGTCCATGTACCGAAGTAGAGAGCAACCACTGTTTTGAGACCTAGTTTCTCTCTCCTTTGACTAGATCAGACTTTCAGTACCTCAGATTTCACATGTGATTGTACTCATCAGTAAACACCTGCAGAAGCCCCCTTAAGAGTTAGACCCTGCTGTTCAGAGGGGAATCCTAAAGGAAGAGCAGGACCACGGCATGGGTTTCACGAGGAATAAGGCCAGCTCGAGTCTTGGGTTGGAAACTTGCTTTTGCTACTTCAGCTGCGTAACTTTGGACAAGTTATTTTAGCTTTTACGCTTTCATTGCGTTTCTAAAACTGGACTAAAAATAGTTCTACCTCCTAAATGTGCTCTGAGGAGAAAAGAAGACATTGCATGTAAAGATCTTCGCAATCTCTGCATTGTAGTGCTTGCTGAATGTTAGCTAGTGCCTACTTGGTTTTAGGTTTTGAGTGTGTGTGTTTGTATGTGTGTGTGTTTTAATCAAATATGGATCTTCATGCTGAAATCATAAAAACATCTTTTTTAAAAAAGCAAAAACCCTGGAAGCTACAGAAAGAAAAGTTAAGTGTTACTAGAGTTTGGGGAAAAATTATTGCGGGCCTCATTGCCATGCCCGGGTGTTCTCTGTGTGTGGCTGTCAGGCAGGGAGAGGCGAGTGTGCCCAGCAAGGCACAGCAGGGCAGAGGATGTGGCATGGGTGCACCAGCCAGCAAGACTGAAGGGATGCAGGAGGAAGCTGGGGTAAGATCCTGCCATCTTCATAGTGCCTGTGGTGCCCCAACGCTGAGCTGTGGACAAGCTCACCAGTATACACACGGTTCACATGGCGAGATGGGTGCAGGGGCATCTTCCCACTGCCTTTGGGCAGTTGTTTTCTTTTTCATACATTTGAGAAATGCCAGCAAAACCTTTTAGTTTTAATCAAAGCTAGGTTAAGGTGCGACTAAACTATTTCCAGAACAAGTGGAAAGGCTTAAAAACAAAGAACATCTTGTTCAAATAATTCTGAAACCCAAGTACGATTTAACAAAGCAAGAAAACTCAAGAGGTTTTGGTCTGGCAACATGGCATAGAAAACACCCAGTCGAATCTTAGGGGAGAACTTCTTTCTTGAAAGGGCAGAAGGGAACCCCCCTTCCCCCCTCCCCCTGCCCTTCCCATTTCCTAGCAGGGCATTAGCAGTACACAGTGTCTGCTGTGGTTCCATAAGTCAGGATGAACTGGACACGCACACATACCTGTTTCCTTCTGAGCACCCGGAGAGCAAGGCCAGTGGGTGGATTCAGACAGGAAGATTCCAGCTAGAAATTCCAAGGAGGAAAACCACCTCCTTCCCTTTCTTCCTTACTTAGTCATTGTCTTCATTGTAACAACTGTCCAAGTACAGTCAAGGGCCAAGTAGGAGCCTGAAATAGTTTCTTTTCCTATCTAAAAACCACCTTCCTCTTCTGCCAACTCTCACCACGGTTCCCTGCCCACCACCCCCAGCTCTCAAGGCAATCTTAGCTCAGACAGGATTTCCTTCGTCACAGTCATCCGCTTTTTCTGGTCCAGTCTCCCCCTCCCGTTGCAAAACAAGGAATATTAACAGCAAGTAGTCCAAAATGATTTGTAAACCTTATGCCAAAACATATAGACATCAGTTTCTGTGTGCGCGTACCAGCATCAAGATGCCAGAGTTTGAAAAAATAAATGTGTTTCTTGCTAGGTCACCTGATAACAGTGAGTTGTCAGCTCTCTACCTTGGCTTTTGTGAAATTGCAAAAGTGCAAGCACATTCATTTTAATCGCATATCTAAAAAAGCTGCAAAGTTAAAACAAAAATGTCAATTTTAGCAAAAGTCATTCATGTTTTAGATGAAGGCTGGTAGAAGGATGGGTCAGGTTAATCACATTTCCTGCGGTTACTGGGTCTGGTTCCCAACCTCACATAAGAACAGACCTTCGAGGCATGACAGGAAACATTCTTTCAAAGCCTGAACAGATTTCCTGGGGTCTGGAAGGAGAATGTAGTCTTTAAATTCTCCCAAATGGTTCTAGGAAAAACCAGAGCCACCCAATTATAGGAACGATGCAGATAATCAGCTCTGCTCTTGATTAAAATGGAAACTCAAATCGCTCAGGGAGGGAAGTGTGCACAGAACCGGTTAAGTGAGCCCAATTCAGCCCTTCACTCCACCCCCTCTCCCCCAATCTATTTGTATATTTGTAAGTACAAGTTCTCTCTCTCTCTCTGTCTCTCTGTCTCTCTCTCTCTCTCCCCATCTCCCCCTCCCTCCCTCCCTCCTAGAAGTGTAGCAATACTAGTAATACTAGCAGCAGCACTCTACTGTCCCTTTCCAATTAAATTGATCTTGCCAGGAGGTAGAAGACCAAGATTATTCTCTCCCTATTCATGTCAGTGGAGTCCCAGCAAAGAAGTTGGGGGGAAAGTAGTAAAATCTCTCCTTACAGATCCTAATTTCCTCTTTTTCATCCCTGTTCCAAAATTTCTTTGCTGAGATCCTGTGCTCTTCTAGATCTAAAACTTTGCTTAAAAAAAAAAATTGATCTGAAATTATTTACATGCAGAATTTGCCTCTGGTTTTCTATGAAACCAGTGGACCTTGGCCCGGCAGGACTTTAGGATCACCTGGGAAACTTTGTAGTAGGGTGATGCCCCGACCCTGCTCTTCAGATATTCTGAGTGAGCTGCTCTGGGGTGGGACCAGGCAACTAAAGCTTCCACCTGGATTCAGCAGGGATTGTCTGCCTGGGCTGAACATGGCAGTCGCCTGGGGAGTGTTCCATAACGCTGGTGCTGGTCCATCCCCTGAAGCTACTGGGATTTATTCTAGTTCCTCAGATGACTGTAGAGGAATTTAAAGCCCCTGTGGAGACTAACTTCGCCCTTTAAGGTCAGGAGGACTATTTGCCGTGCTCACCGGGAGGTTCTGCTTCTCTGATCCTGGGCTCTCTATCCACCAAACACAGCCCGTGCCCCGGGAACATCCTATCCCCTTTCGCAAAGTGGGGAGGCCTGGCTGGCAAGTACACAGCCCAGGGACCTCTCCAGCCACCACGCACCCCCACTCCTGGGCTGGGATTTGTGGGTGATACCTTTATCCTCCAACAGGAGCGGTCTGTTATCTGCTTCTCACCTGATTGGAATTTAATGTTCTAGAAATAAATGACTTACCACTTAACTTTACTCCAGAGGGGGAAGAAAATGAGATCAGTCATGCTCATTCTTCTTTTTTTTTTTTAATCCAAACATTCTTTACTTACGAAGTAAAAGCAGGTAAGGATAGTGTTGATTCTGTCTAGAGATTCTGGAACAAGGAATGGCTGGACAGCACTGATACTTCAAATAAATGAGAAGGTTGGTTCCCCTAGAACAAAATCTAACCCCAGGACCATTGGCTTCTGTTTGGTATAAAAACAAGAAAGCAAAGCCAGACCAGTGTCTCATAGGAAAATAAGTGTATTTAAAAGGAGATTATATAAATATATTTCATCAAGTTTTTCAAGTGGCTTTTTCTTTTTTCTCTCGTACCATTTACAGAATCTTTAGTCTTCTAATTCTTGAGTTAAGGAAAAAAGACAATGGAAGGTTGTTGATTCATTGAACAGTTTTGTCTTCTTGTTGGCTTGTCCCCTTCATTAGGTTAATTAGCTGGAGTCTAAGAATCAACAGAAAGAAAGACTTCATGAGGTTTTTCTTAGTTCCTCACATTTTAAAAAAATTATTTTAGATCTTTATTTCTAAGCATTCCATGTGTTAAAAAATAGGTAAATTTCCTGAAATAAAAAAATAAAGTCTTGATACATGAGTCATACATCACATATACAACAAATACAGTGTTTGTAAACTAATCATTTGGAAACAATCTTATTAATGTCACTTCAGGTCTCATATACGTAGTGCAAACTGTGTTGATTCTTTTATACTTGTTTTTTTAACTGTGGCAAATACACATAACACAAAATGTACTATCTTCATCCGTTTTAAGTATACAGTTCATAGCATTAAGAACATTTTCATTGTTATGCAACCAGCCTTACCATCCATCTCCAGAACTTTTTCTATCATCCCAAACTGAAACTCTGTCCCCATTAAAAACAGACCCCCCGTTTCCCCTTCCCCAGCCCCTCATAATGTCTATTCTACTTTCTGTTTCTTGGAGTGAACCTATTTTAGGGGCTTCATGTAAGTGGAATCACACAATATTTGTCCTTTTGTAACTGGCTTATTTCACTTGGCATTATGTCTTCAAGGTTCATCCGTGTGATAGCATGTGTGGTAGTTTCCTTCCCATTTGAGGCTGGATAATATCCCTGTACTTTTTTAAGTTATTATTTTAAAGCTCAGTTTTGTTTTCTTGGTTGATAGGTTTTGATGGTTAATGTCAGGTTTAGAAGAAGTGACTCACAGCTCAAACCAAAGGGGCACCTGGGCCAGTTGGCCATGGGTCCTCCTGTGCTTCTCTCCCTCAGACTCGGTTTCCCCACTTCTGCGTGGCTCCTCTTGATGTGTGTCTTGCTTTCTGGCAAATGTTGACCACTCCCTGGTAGAGTGGACTCTGAGTGTGCTGGTGTGAGTTTCCTGTAGGCCAGTGGTTGGCGAACTGCGGCTCACGAGCCACATGCGGCTCTTTGGCCCCTTGAGTGTGGCTCTTCCACAAAATACCATGTGCAGGCATGTACAGTGCGATTGAAACTTCGTGGCCCATGCGCAGAAGTTGGTATTTTGTGGAAGAGCCACACTCAAGGGGCCAAAGAGCCCCATGTGGCTCATGAGCCACAGTTTGCCGACCACGGCTCTAGGCCAAGCATGGATATGCAGGTGTGAAGCTTAGGAGCAAGGCCTAGGTTGGAGATACAGATGAGGTCGTCACAGATTCGGTGCCTCTCCTGTGGCCATGGGACTGCACAAGCTTTCTCGGGAAGAAAATAGGGAATGGAAGCCTCAAGATGAGGGAACCAGGAGGGGGGCAGGAGAAGCTGTAACTTGGAAGCCTGGCGAGGAGACTGTCTACGGGAGGGTCCTGAGGTCAAGCTATCAGATGCCACCAAGGCTAAGTCTTGCCCATGGGTTTATCAAATTAGAGATCCCTAGGCCCCTCTCTTCTCACAATGCTGGGGTCACAGGAGAGACTCCAGGACATGGAGAAGTGGAGACAGGGAGTCTAAACTACTCTGATCAGGGTCCACCTCTAGCCACAGCTCTTCCTCCTTTCTGCTGGACTCCGGCTCCTGGAGGGTTCAGAACATGACTCATGCATCATTGTGTGTCTCCCCACCCCCCCACCCCCGCCCCCGGCACAGTGACCTGTCCAGCGGTGCTTAAATAACTTTATTAAATTATGTGTTATGTAACCATTCCATGGGAAGGCTTCAGATATTTCAGGTTTCTAAACACACGAGAATGGTGGCATGATCAGAAGGCTGCCAGGGCCGCCTGGGCAAGGTCAGCTGCTCAGGAGGGAGGACACCCAGAGGCAGGCTCAAAGAAGGGACCCCTTTTCAATGTTTCAGTCTGACACGTTGAGCCCGAGCTCTCATTTTGCACCAATCTCCCCCCCTCCCCCCCACCCCCTGCCAGCTGCTGAACTATCTCTCAGTCTTAGAGGAGCAAATAGACAAAGATGTTAATCCTGGGAAAACCTGGAATTCTATGGTGGGTGTGAAGGTGACATTGTTTCTCAAGGAGTTTGAGAACCTGTAGCCATATCACTGGTTTAGATCCCAAAGATAGGATGGGTTTGCTAGTTATTCTGCCTTTTCTCTTCTGCATACTCTGTTTGGGGAACTGTCAGCAGGCTCTGATCCAAGGCCCAGGAGGAGGAGAACATCTGTGTGAGAGGAGGCTGCCTGTCTGGAGATGTTGGGATGCTGCATGGATACCTGGCACCAGTCTTGCTCTGTGCTTTTTCTTTTGTAGGTCAGTGGTGTTGAATAGGTCTCTTTAAAAATACTCGTTCCCCTGCAGTTGTGAAACCCAGGGTTTAAATGAGTGAGTGTCATGGGAGCTGTGGGCCAATTGGAGGGTCTCTCTCCCAGGTAGAGAAACCCGGTGACGATGGCTCAGAGGTGTCTTCTCTTCCCACCCCTCTGTGCTCATAATGGGAGGACACGCAGGGATACAGTAAGAAACTCCCAAAGGAAAAAAAGCTTATTTTTCCCCCAAATCTGAGCATGGCCCCATGAGTCCTATGAGGGCAGGGACCAGGTCATGGGCATGCTGACTCTCCAATACCCAGTACAAGGTTGAGCTGGGCTCTGACTCACAGGACAGACAGACAGACACCAGCAGAAGGGAAGAAAGCAGGAAAGTCGGGAGTCCTGGTCAGAACCAACACTAAGTGTTTGGGGCCCTTTTTGTTCAGAATCACAGTACAAATCATTATGCTCAGTGCCATCCCTCAGAACTATGCACCTGAGGTCAACCGATGAGGAGTTCTTTCATTGTCTTCACTCGGTTTAAATTGCTGGATTAAAAACTACTGGGGTAGACAGACATTGGCTTATCTACAAAATCAAACTAAGGCAAAATATGCTTCCACTGCAAGACAGAGTGCCAAACTATTTCATAGCCTGCATTTTCTTTTTCTCTTGAGCTTCAGCCCCAAAGGGAAGTCAGGCATTTGGCCAATGAGCAGTCTATGGACTGAGTTGAACTTTTTCTGGAGGGCAGAAGAGGTCGGCCAGTGACCTCCTTTGTGCTTCCGGAAACTCAGCTTCATGGTCTAACAAGAGTAAGAATATGGAAAGTGAACCAATGACCGAAATCACACCATCTGTGGGAATGGGCGGTGACCATCAATCAAAATCCCCCAGTTAGCAAGCAAAGTGATAACTGGACTTGCTCTTTCAAGAGTCTCACCCTACTGGACCCATGATAGTGAGAAGATTTAAGGGAAAGGGTGCTGGCCTGAGAAGTTACTGTCTCCTGTAAACTCTGATCCCTGACAAGGAGTGAGACCTACAAGTAGGTGATGACTTCTCACCTGGATACCTGAGAAACCAAATCAGACAAAACTCCCCAGTCCTGGCTGAATCTGCAGAGCCAGGCCAGAGCAGTGCTGTGCAGACCCAAGACCTGATTCAGCAGATGCAGATTAGGCAGATCAGGGCGGGACTTGAGACTCTGCATTTCCAATCCACTCTCCAGGGATGGGATGCCGCCGGTCCAGGGCTCACAGTTTGGGGAGAAGTCCTAGACACTGTTTCTAGAGCCTTGCGATTCTGTTTTTCCTTAGAATAGTCGCTTCCTATAAATTGATAGAATGTGTAACCAGGGCTTGCTTGCCCATCTTGCCCATGGAATGACCTGCCAGTCTCTAAAATGTTACAGGAATGACACCAAAACTTGTACAGGCAAGTTTTGAAAAGTCCTGGGAGAGAAAGAGCATTTTCATCTGCTGGTCTCTAGAAGTGTTAGGGAATTTCTCCTCCACAAAGCAGTTTATCTTTTGACATGTGGGACCGAGGCTTTGGGGACATGTCCGACCTGAGAGCAAGTTCGCCCCTTGCAAAAACAGCCTGTGAGAGGAGCGAGGAGAAGGCATGGGAAGAAGGGGCATCATGGCCTATTTCACGAAAACCCACTTACTCCCATAAAAATGGGTCTTCTTCACACCATCAACCTTAGCTCATCATCTGAACAAAGTTTAAAACTAAGGTGTATCTAGTGATCAGAAATCAGCACATTTCTGAATAACTGTTTAGAACCAATTATTAGAAACAAACAAACTAACAAAAAACCAATACTCCTGCTTCATGGAGAGTCTCCTTGAAGCCTGTTTCCTTTTGAAGTGAAGTTGAAAGCACAGCTCCCTCACCCCCACCCCCAGTTATCTTTCTACATTGTTAGAGGCAGCTCTGTTTCTCGTGGAGTGGCACTTGGTTTTCCCTAGTGATGGTCAATTATGTATTTGATGGTCTCCAGTTAAAGCATTTACGAAACAGAGTCCTCTGGAAAATTCCATCTCAGACAACCAAGTAGTAGAGAAAAAAGCCGATTAAGAAGGCAGACGTGCCCTGACCGGTTTGGCTCAGTGGATAGAGCATCGGCCTGAGGAGTGAAAGGTCCCAGGTTCGATTCCGGCCAAGGGCATGTACCTTGGTTGCGGGCACATCCCCAGTAGGAGGTGTGCAAGAGGCAGCTGATCGATGTTTCTCTGTTTCTTTCTCATCGATGTTTCTAACTCTCTATCCCTCTCCCTTTCTCTCTGTAAAAAATCAATAAAATATATTTAAAAAAAAAAAAGAAGGCAGACGTATTATCTAAATGTCTACAAAGGAAGTCATCTTGGAAGATTAGTGGCGATAGAGAATTCTTGGATTGAACAGTGACTTTGGGAGTGCAGTAATGGGAAGATTCCTCTGTGGACTTTAATCCGTTTGTCCCTTTGTGTGTCTCTATTTACACTTCTTCAGACTCCTTATTCCCGTAAGTCCTCCTCTCTCCTTCAAGGGACAGACTTTGTACTTTGCACGTGGTAGAGCAGCAGGACCAGGCGCCTCCCACATTATGACTGTGTCCTGTCCCAGAATTTTCAGTCCTTTGCTTCTAACTCAGGTTGTTACCTGCCCGTTGCCCAAGGTCAGGAGCTGTGACCTCAGAGTCCAGCTCATGTAGCTTCAAATCGGGCTCCATCAGTTATGAACTATAACCGTGGGCTAGATCTTTCACTTTGGGTGGCCCTTGTTTTCCTCTTATGTAAAGTGAGGTTATAGTCTTCCCTCAGCCAGTTGCTAAGAGGAATACATTTCATAATGTATGTAAGGCACTGAACACAGTGCCTGTTAGGAATAAACATCCCCAGCAAGTTCTGTGATTACTGCTTTTTCCTCTGAACTCAATGACCACTTGAACTTGAGCATGTCCTCTCCTTGCCACTCTCTCCAGTGACAGCACACTCCCTCAGCCCCCTCTGCATCCCTCAGTCATGAAACCTTAGCAGGTAATTCCAAATTTTCCAATGTAGAGACAGCTCCTTCAGCCTCTTTTTCCATCACCATATTCCGGGCCACAGAAAGTGTCTTAAATAGGCTGTTTATGGATGTCAGTTACCTGAGTTTTCACTGACCCCAATTTGCATGGGCACCTTCTCAGGAGACTCCTGCAGCCTTGATGACATAGATTCCACATAAAGGGGCTGCACGCCTGACTAGGACTCTTCCTCAGTCCCCATACCATGTCCAGCTGCCTCCTTAGTGACTCTTACTCTGCTGAGTCATGCCCACTGGGATCCATCCACATCCAGCACCTTGATTCCTAATCTGTTCCTAATTGTCAGCCTGTTAATCTTCATGGCCCTGTGAGAATAATACTGTATTAACATGAGAAACCAATGAAATTCAGTCTCAGATGGCAGCTCATAAAGCCAACTGAAAAACATGACCAATTTATGACCAAAAGTCTTAACCATGGATAGATAATAAGTTTGGGTTCAAGCTAAAACCTGGTAATGTTTACCCACCTTACCCCCCCCCCCGAAGATTGAAGCTGAACTCACATAGTCACATGTAGTCTCAGCTTCAGACACCTCTGCCCTGTTCCCTTGTACGCACATCTGTTGGTCTGCTAACCTTGGTTACCCTCCTCCCCATTTCAGCTGCTTCTGTGGCTTGCGATCAGGAAGGCTCCTGACCATCCACATCTTGGCTTCACCAGCTTCTCTGCTTAGGTTAGTTCACTTCCCTCCACTGGCTCCTTCCATTTGCTCAGCGCCTCACCCACCCACAGCTCAGCACATTCAGTCACCCAGACTAGACACTGAAGACAAACGTCTCCCCTCATCACTAATTGCAGTGGGTTCATCACCACTGCCACCCAACCATCCTTCCTGGCTCATCCATCTCAGGGTCAGAATGATCCTACCTCTAACAATCAATTCTTATCATTAGACAGCAAGAGATTGAGAGTGCTGTCAGGGTGATCTTCTTAAATAGTCCCAGATGATTTGTTAGTGCATGTCTTTTTATAGTGAAGAGCTGGACATGGGAAATAGAAAGGAAAAACGAAGAAATTCCGCTTGAAGTAGTTGGTTCATGTTGATTCATGAGTGGAATTTATTCTGTGGGTGTCACTAAAGCATTAAAATTCTCCCCAACAGTTCTGGAGAAATAGACCCACACCCCACTAATTTTGTTTTCATAATTCGTTAAGGCACTTGTTCCGAGTGAAGTTTTAGTACTTAGCTATCACTTTTTAAAAGTCACCCTTTAAAACAAAATTGTGAACATAAAAACAGCTTTCATTGGTCACATACACAGAATGATTAAATTCCTTTCAACCTAGTTAAGTCTAAATAGATTTTTATGACATTTTCTTAAAATGTTATTATGAAAGTCAGTATTTTTATTTTATTTTTTAATCTTCACCCAAGGAAATGTTTTTATTGATTTCATTTTATTTAATTGTTGACAGTATTACAGATGTCTCCCGTTTTTTCCCCTTTGTCCCTCTCTGCCCAGCTCCTACCACCCCCACCCCCAGATCTTCACCACCCTATTTTCCATGTCCATGGTCTATGCATATAAGTATATAATTTATTTGGTTTATCTTTCCTTGTCTCCCCAACCCCACATCAAAGTATGTCAGTCTGTTCCATGCCTCCATGCTTTGGGCCTTATTGATTTTAGAGAAAGAGGAAAGAGGAGATAGAAATAGTGATATGAGAAAAATCAATTGGTTGCCTCAAACCCCAACCTTTTGGTGTATGGAAGGATGTTCTAATCAACTGAGATACCCAGCCAGAGCAAGGGGTCAATATTTTAAATGATCATTAGGTAATGGTAGAACTATAAATTGTGTGCCATAAGCCTCATTAACCTATACTAATAATTATGACTTGGTCTTCAGTAAATGACAGCGAGAAGTCTTCAGTTAATACTGAAAAAGTTAATTAGATTAAAAGCTCAAAGGCAGGTAGGACGTTAGGGATAAACTTGTCCAAATTTCTTCTAAACATAAGGAGCCTGGGGTCCAGAGAGGTACAGAGACTTGCCTGTAACTGTACAGCTAGTGCCTGTTAGAATTAACACCCAAGCCCTAGCCCAGAGTCAGCCTTGATAAACGAATGTTGTCATCTAACTTCAGTAATTAAGTAATTTTATAGATTAGATCATTTTTAGCAAATTACATGATTCGCTGTTTTTTAAAGTTTGTTTTGGAAATGGTGAACAGAACATTCTATCAAGAAGCCAAAATCCTTTGATCTTCACAGAACTACATCAGAGACAAAGCTCCGGCTTCTTTCAGGTCCCATATTATAGCAAAAAATAAGTGTTTCTTCTATTTTAGCACAATGTGTTTAAAGTTCATAGCCAGGTAAAGAGATAGGACCACATGCAGGAATAAATCAAATGGAGAAGTTTAGACCTTTAAACAAGTTACTTAGTACTTCAACCCCTGGGGTACCACATTTGTTTTTAATGTTAGTGTTCTGAAAGATACACTAAATTTAAAACAATGTGAGGCACCACCGCATTTATTCTTCCATTGTCCTGTACATGCCTAAGGACAATTCCTTTCCCGCCTCCCTGATATCACCTTGAGTCAACCTGAGTTTTGATTTTTTTGAAGTTGAAAAGCCCAAATTCCTGAATACCTAACTTAGAGAACCCAGAAAGCTGAGATGTGACTCAAAGGCTTTCTTAAAAGACTTAGACAATAGTGAGGAAGGGGCAGGGTTGGGAGTGGGGTGGTTCTGAAGCGAGAATGAAAGAAGATAGGGTCAGCCAGACAGCGTTATAAAATGTGGTATTCAGAGGGTTAAGCTATCTCAGTGCCCCTGGATAGGATAGAAAGCCACTGCCTCTCCTCCTTGTTACTGATACTTTATATTTGTCTTCGTTCTTTGTACTTTTCAAAGAAAAGTTGCGTAGCCTTTCTCTCATGCAATCCTCATAGCCGCCTTGTCAATAGGGCGGGCAGGTGCAGTCATCCCTGTTTACGGCTGAAGAAAAGGAAAGCCGGAGGAATTCAATAACGTGATAACAACGCTAGATTGTGACAGAGCTGGTGCCGGGCCCTTCTTTATCTTGAAAGTTTTGTTCCAAGCGAATTATTTCAGACTCACATAGTTCCACGGACATTACCATTTAGTACTGTCAATCACCCATGAAAGTATTGTAACTCCCTTGACATCGGTACGAAAAGAAACTCTTGCCCAGCCAGTGTGGCTCAGTGATTGAGCATCAGCCTATGAACCAGGAGGTCAAGGTTCAATTCCTGGTCAGGGCACATGTCTGGGTTGTGGGCTCGATCCCCAGTGTAGGGCATGCAGGAGGCAGCCAGTCAATGATTCTCTCTCCTCATTGATTTTTCTAAATCTCTCCTTCTCCCTTCCTCTCTGAAATCAATAAAAATATATTTTTTTAAAAAGAGCAGCTCTCAGTGATTTCCCCCAAGTAAAACCAGCAAAGTATATACGTCATAGTGAATAAAGGAGGAGTTTAAAAAGTGTAGCAGTCTACAGTATGATGAAGCCAGCTTTGCATCACTGTTAATGGCAAAACCAAATATGACAAATTCAGTAAGTGTATTACTTCAGCTGCCAAACCAACACTGTGTGTTTTGTTTTTCTATAAATATGAATTGCTTTTTTTATAATTTGAGAGCCCTATGACAATTTTCTAATGAAATGTGATGGATCAGAAGCTTTACCATGAAAGATTTCAAGACTTTCCACGGCCCCTGTAACTGAGAATGAATCTTGATTTTGTTTTGCAAGTCACTCTTATAGCTGCATGACTTCATCGCAAGCAAGCTAAATAAAGGAATTTTCAGTATTATAACAGTCACTAAGCAGACAACTGACATGTGAGCGTTTAGAAGGGGGTAAGGTTTCAGGGCTGGCGTAGAAAGATACTGCTATAACACCGTGTTTTACTTGGGTGCCTCATTGTGTAGGCGGGTGGCGAGTTGGAATAAAGCTGGAAGATGGTGGGCAGTGGGGGAGGTGTAATACCGTGCCAAAGCCCTTCCCAGCCAAAATGTCAGCTTGATTGGGACAAGTCCCTTGAAATCTATTGAGACTCCCCATCTGCTTGTTCACAAGTCATCTAAGCGACTCTGAAAATGGGCTAACACCTCCTCAGGCCAATATTTCTGGGATTCTCTTTGTCTTTCCAGGTTTCCAGTATTGGCCATCCCCCTCCCTCCTGAAATGCCTCTCTGGGCCACGGGGCACTATTTGATTCATTCAGAGTGCCTCCCAAGGCGGTGCCATATAGGTCCCACACATGGCTTACATGTAGCAAGATGATTCCACCCTGCTCCTTTGAATCAAAGGCCTCCTGTTAGATGCTTTTCCTGAGAGCAATTAGTTTCCAAAACAGCAATTAAGAAGCATATTCTACCAGCAGCTGGGAGTAGGGTTCCCTTTCTTGGCAACTGACCTATTTTGGCTGACTGATTCCTCCCGACATAGTTTGGTAATCAGGCTATTAGACCGTCTTGGAGACTTCGTTGCCTACATTCCTCTATGGTGTGTCTTACATCTTAAATTCTACATAAAATAGCCACTCTTCAAATGCTATTTAAATAATCCCTGGGTGTTCAGATTCTTTTGGAGTCTGTAATATTGTTTTCTTCCCATAGAGGTTTTTACAAAAGCAAATGTATTGATGCCTTTTTTTTTTTTTTTCTAAAAAGATCCCAAAGCTCTTAACATATCTTCCAAAGATCAGCTTGAACATTTTATACTGGACTTAAAATATACCAGTAAAACTGCATGATAATGCCAGGCCATAACAAAGCACAAGTTGCTGGCCCAGGGCAACTAGTACTATATAGCTCCAATTCCTTGAGACTCATCCTCAAAGTGCTAGAACAAGACTACTTGAGAGATTAGAAAACCTACCCCAAAACTCCATAATATTTTTGCTGCAGCAATTTTCCATTTTAGTCTTCTCAGAGATTTTGCTGCAGCAATTTTCCATTTTAGTCTTCTCAGAGGTTTTCATGTTGTTGAAAAGAGGAGGAAGTCATAAATTTCTCTGCTTGTCAATAGCGGTCAAGTCCACCACAGAACTGACGCCATTAGGCAATCTGCCTGGGCTCAGCTGTCTTGACCCAGGAAAACTCATGCCTGACCCTCATTCACCAGACCCTGACTTTTGTGGTAATGAGAGAGTCGCCAGGGAGATGGGCCAATAGACCCCAACAGCTCCATGAGAGGGTAGGCAGGGGTGCTGACACAGCCCAACAGCTCTCAGATTCCAATCATTTACAACCACAGAGCCAAGTTTCTGAGACCAAGGGCAGTAGGAGGGATAAGGCAGTATTCCAAAAACTAACTCAACACAGCCAACAGAAAATTTTGGTATCTAATATTTACTCTCACAATATTTGTATATCCCTGATTACTAATGAGGTCTGTATATATTTATTGGCCATTTGGATATTCTCTCCTATGATATGCTGGTTTGAGTCTTGTGCCCATTTTTCTCTTAGTGTCTGTGTTTGTACTGACTTGGGAGCTGTTTTTTTCTACATACACGCCCTTGTTTGGTTCCGTGTTAAAAATACTTTTTTTCTACTCTGTGACTTACTTTTTCTTTCTCTTAATGATGTCCTGTGATTTTAAAGTAGTACAGTTTGTTGATCTTTTTTATGGTTAGTGCTCTCCCAAACTCACTGATAAATTTTACAAGTTTACTATAGATTTGTTCATATTTTCTACATATGCAATCATGTTACCTGCAAATGAGGGCTTTACATCTTCCTTTTTAGTCCTTATACCTTTTTTTTCCTTGCTTTACATTAGCAATATTAAACCAGGAAATGCTTGTCCACCCCATACATAGTATATACACTTCTCCTATAGGCTGTGAAATGGATTTTAGAACCTGCACAAGCTATTTTCAAAACCCAAGCTCACTTTTCAACTTGTGTGATCCCCAACATCGTTTCCTGGACTCTCCTCTGATAGAGAGTCCCATAGGAAACAGTTTTCCAAGCCCTCCTCATCGTTCATTAGGTTTAGGTCAGAGATTCAAGTACAGAAAGAAGTAAACTAGGGGTAAATTGATAGTGCCAGCAACACAACCTGATGCTTAGACTGTTGTAGAAAAATAAATGTAACAACTCCCATTACAGGGCACTTTCTCATACAGCGCATTTCCCCCTCTCCTTCTGTCCTCCTGCCTTTGAATGTTGATTGTGGAATGTGGATGACATTCCTAAGAAGGCAAGCACTGGGAGATAGAAGGTGAGATATGGATCTTTCAAAATGGTCACTTTTAATAGATGATGTAGGTTCTGTGTTTGTACCATATTTTACCATCCTTGAAAGTTATGTTTTGAAAGGTGAGCAATGACTCCATCCAGCATTCCCTAGTTTTCTGTGTAACTGGCTGTAACATGTATCTAACATTAGCAGTATTCTCAAATGTATACTTCCAACAACGGTGAAGTCTGTTGCTGAGCCCAGTTGAAGTTCTTCACAGCCTAAACACTGTGACATTTCCAGAAGCCAAATTCCAATGGTAGCTATGTAAGTCTTATCTCTGAGCCAGCAAAAAGCTGGATGTGAGAGGTGTCCCAGCCTGCCAGGGGCTACTAACCAGGCTCACCTCTGGAAAGGATGTGTTCCACCAGCAGAAAGAGTTAGAAGGTGGAGAGAGATTACAGCTGTGCCTATGGTCTAAGAACTGTTCTTGAGAGTCAAAGAAAATCCCTGCCCCGGACCAGCTGTGCCCCACGTTCCACTGCTGATTCATGATCACTCCAGGGGTGCGGCTGCCATTTGATGGTTTTTGAGGCAAAATTTGGAAGCGCATCTCTATGGTGACCTTTGATGTCATTCTGCCTCAGCCCCTTCTCCAGGCAGAAATGTACTCCACGTCATCACAGAAAGATAACTACTTCCTTTTTGTTCATAAAGCCCTCTTTGTACTTGGAAAACATTCCAGTTCTTCATTTGCCCTTGTAACCCTGATGACCTGGGACCTAATGCCCATCCCACGTCCAGTCTGCTTGACTGAGTCCAGGGCCTCCTGATCTCGTGCAGTGAGATTGGGAGCAGCTAAGCCTCTCTGTTTCCGAGGAGAGGGTATGGGTTCTTGCACACTTGTTGGGTGTGCTCTCTCCTCACCTATCTCTTCTCTCAGCAGAGGGAACAGTGTTAAGAAATACTTATGTTCTCCGGACATTTTCTAACTTCGAAAAGGTGGGCTATGGCCGAGGTGTCCCAGGCAGAACATGCCCCTCTGGTGACAGCACAGTGCTCCTGGGCAGAGGGAGGATGGCCCGCATCCTCTCACATCCCAGCAGTGTCCTGCCTGTGCCCTGGAGCACCTTGTCACCTGCTCCCGAGTGACCATCAACACGTCACTTCTCATTTTTCCAGTCTTAACTCCTCAAAGGTGCAACTCATCATCCTATTTGTGAATCTAGATCACTCAGCACATGGAATAAAACTTCTTGGCTTGTTAGTCTCAGCAAGTCCCAGCCCCCGGGCACCCCTGCTCCCTGGTAGCCTTGCACACTCCAGCAAACTGGGGTGAGCTACTCCCTGGTCCTCGGTGCTTTCTCAGCTCCTGCCAACTGTTGGTGACCCCTTCTGTGTCTGAATGTCGCCTGCCCCACAGCCCATGCCTGCCTGTAGGATTCCTGCCTGCCAGGGAAGCCTTACTCATGTGGCACCGTCCGCGATGCCTTGCTGCGTTTTCCACTGGGACAATGTCTGAATTCCCTTGTCAGTTTTCTATACTTTTACCAGGGCCCTTAAGCAGTCACATCTGCTTTGCTGTGTAGTTGCTGGGGTCCGGCCCCAGCAGGTCCAGGGGTCCCCAAAGGTGTGGACAGAGTTGGCGAAGAAGGAATGACACGGAGACAGTGTTCAGTTGATCAGCAGCCTAGCCAGGATCTCCAGCCAGGATCTCCAGCCAAGTTATGTTCTGGATCTCCAGAGAGGTTCTGCTTAGGATCTCCAGCCAGGTTCTGTGTCCATGTTCTCTTGCTAGGTTCTCCAGGTTCTCCAGCCAGGTTCTGTAGCCATGTTCCCTCGCTAGGTTCTCCAGCCAGGTTCTGTCCAGGTTCTCCAGCCAGATTCTATAGTCAGGTTCAGTCCAGGATCTTTTGCCATGTTCTCTCCAGCGAAGTTCTTCTGTCTCTAGGTTCTGTGTAGGTTCTGTCTTCTTAGTTCTGTGTTCTAAGTTCTGTCCTGTTACATCTGTATTTATACCAGTTGATTCCAATCCTATCAATCTCTATTCCAAAGGTTAGGGCGTTTCTTATCTCCATTCCAGGGAGTAAAGATTATGTAGCTTAAGCATGATTGTTCGTAGTTAAAGTGATTAATTACCCACCTGGCACTTTAGTTAAGAGGTTTTATTCCCTCCCTAACTTCAGGGGAAAATCCCTACCTGGGGAAGCAACCTTTCTCAGAGACCTTGGTTAAAACACATAGTGCCAAGAAGGTGAGCAAACATATTAAGAACAGTATGCCATATATGCCAGGTCCCTTGAAACAGCAAGCATGGGCCGGCTCCCGGCATGTAGTTATAGTTATAAAATAGTTGATAAGACATAATGCCATTGAGGTCTTATCAGAGCTAGGCTAAGTACTTTACACACATTACTTCAAGTTATCTCCATGGTGATTCTTTGAGGTAGGAACTAATATTATCCTCATTTTACAAATGAGGAAACTGAGGTCTAAGAGTTAAGTGAGTGGGTGGGGCCAGACACAGCCTGAGCAGCCTGGCACCCATGCTCACTCCACCTCACCGCTCTCTTGCATCTGAACTTGAAATTACAGGCTAGCTTTCAGAGTGTGGCAATGTGGCTTATTAAGTATGTACCCCCAATGTGCCTAGTCCACTGCCTGAACATAGAGGACCAGGCTAATAAGTACTTTGGACATAAATGCATAGTTACTGTCTCTTTTGGGAGCTGAGTAGCATATGCAATTAGGTTGACCTGTAAACCAAACCTTCTTGGGCGTCAGTCAAGAGCCATACTCCTGACTGACATTCAGCAAGAGTGACCTAGCTTTCGAAGCAAGTCTTTGTCAGGCACACCAGGCATGGCATGCGTTGAGCCCTTTGAGTGTCATTGCCACGTGCACGTCTGAATGTGCTTGCATTATGTCCTCTTTCTTTAGACCACAAATAACCACCTGCGTAGGTAAGTGGGTTCATAACTGCATCCTGTGCAGTGTGTTCATGCGCCTTTTCAGTTTGAGTGAAATCCAGGTTTCACACTTGGGAACAGGCTTCCACTCTCAAGCAGAGGAGCATTTCATTTCCTTTGTACCCATCACGGTCACAGCACACTCTCTCGAGATGTTTATTATCTAAACAGATTCATTTCTTGCAGTGTAGATTTGTAATCTGGGAAACTTGGGGGGAACGTCCATGCAGAATATTGTGACAATGGAGATTACGGTGCATCTCGTAAGGAGATGTATTATTCAGTCAACACTGTAATATATGTTTTGTTTATAAAGAGGTTTTAGTAGTATGGGGAAAATGTTTAATGTTAAGAAAAATGAGGATGCAGAATGTAACATCAAGTGTAATATCAATGATGTAGAAAGAAGCACAAGAGAGAAGACCAGAGAAAAGATGCTGAAGTGTCCTCTGCCCAGAGCTGGGCCTCTTCACCCCCCTCAGGCAGGTTCAGCCTGTTCATCGGACCATCCTCCGCTGAGGGGGGAGGAGGCTGATGAGTCCAGGACCAAGGGACTTGGACTGTCCCTCTGTCTGTCCCTTTCCTTGTGCCCACTTACATTGTGCCTTGCAAAAGTTAAGGATATTTTTAACTTCTGTTCGCAATGCATTTCATCCCAATCTGACACTCAGATGCTTCTAAGCTGCACTTCCACCTAGAGCAGATATATGTGAAAATAAAAACTAGAAAAGTCTGCATCTGTGTGTATGTGTATTCCAAGAGTTTAAAAACAAAATATAAAAAAACTTTTTTTTTTTTTTGGTCTCCAGCTATCAAATTATTTTCTCCACTACTCTGGCACATTGATCTACGAGAATTAAAAGTCGATCGTTTCCTCTTTTCCTGGAAAATATTCTAATGACTCTCTTTGATAATATGTCTGATTGTATGTCTCAAGCATAACCGATCTTTTATGAACACGCAGGGACTTATAATGGCACTCCACTTGCAAAGTTGAATATAATGCTACTATTCATGAATAGATGAATTCAGGAAAAAATGGGGAGTGAATATCAACATGAAGTTGAACAGTAGGTTTTTATAGGATCCTTCAAACAAAATGCATGTTGGAGGACCGCGGGGGAAGCTGGGCTGACAGTAGCCGCCACTGGTTGAGGGCCTCCTGGGTCCAGCCTAGGGCTGTGCTTGAGCTTGATTTCTGAGCCCTACAACTAGCTGGCCGATTGGCCCTCATTTTGTCTACAAAACACTGTGGTGGAGAAAAGGATTAACCACGCCCTTGGTCCTTTTACTGGGGAAATGAGTCCCTTTTAATCTATCAGGCTTTGCTGGGGGAATATGCGAGGCAGAGCCTGGATGTCACTGGGAGCATTGCATCTGCAAGCAGCTTGCCTGGGAGCTTCCTTCCAGAGGATGTTTGAACATTTTATATACAGAGCCTCGACCCCGAGCACTGCCTTCCTGAAACTTCTGAGTGTCTCAGCACGCAAAGCTATTTGGAAGCCTCACTCGAGGGCAGTTCAGTTCGTCTCCTACTCCCTCGGAGCAGTTACGGGCAAGTGGCTGCCCCGGGCTGGCATATCTCAGAAGCATTCACTCCCCAGGGGGCACAGTTATGTGCCTGTGTGTGTTCATCAGACACGCACACTGGTTCCCCTGTGGGTTACAACACAGGTTCCCAGATGCTGCTCTGAGGACTGGCCCTGGTCAGCAATGACATTTCAATGGGCCAAGGAGAAAAGAGAGGGAAAAAATGAGAAAGCAGACCCTATTTGTATATGTATGTATATGACATACATTCAATGCTTATAATATTTTGTATACATAAGACATATAATATCCGCTCTCTCTGTGTACATACTTAGGTTTCTAATGCGACATAATGCAGCCCTGGACTTCTGATTCTGTAGTCCTGGGGTGAGGATGGGAATTGGTATTTTTCAGAAGCGCCCAAGATGATGCTAATAATCAAAAACCACTGAGCTGGTGGAAAGAGTGTGCTCTGCTATTTGGAATCATAAACATACGATTTAAAACAGGTTGTCCCAGACAAAAAGGGCCAGTGAGGGCCCACAGCTGGTGGGCAGGAAGCCCGGAGTACCAGACAGGCCCAAATCTCAGTCCAGCTGCATCTGCCCAGGGCCAGGAGCTGGTTACCAGCCCCAAGCCAAGAGGACAGCCGGTTGGAGGGCCAGGACCAGAAGCAGAAGAGGAATTAGATCAGAGGTCAGAAGGGAAACCCGTTCACAGCAGGTCAGGGAGGGTTGCCTTAGAATTCTCTCAGCGTGGCCCCGAGTCAAGTTCCTGTGCTTTTGAAGGCTTGGGCATCCATATCCCCCACTTAGCCTCACGCTAGAGGTCTTAAAGCTCCTACTTTGTGTGGCTGACCACAGCGGCCCTCCAGCACCAATGCTGGTGTGTATGAGAACTGGAAAAGGTCATATTCCAGAGAGCTTTTTGTTGGGTGCTTTGTTGTGTGTGCCTGTGTCCCCAAGACATTTTTCAGGACAGCCAACACTCTTAACTGTTACAAATACAGCATTGGTCCTTGTGAAGATTAAGCGTAGCCCACTCCATGAAAATGCTGTGATTGTAAGCAGCATGATACCAACAGCTTGAAGTTAGCATTCTTGTTGCTTCACTGGCTGACAAGGCTAGCAGCATGGTTTTATAGTGCCCTAGAACCACAAGCAAGCATTTCCCCAACGGGCCCTCCACCACTCTAGGGGCTGTTTATTACTAGATTATATTCTAAGGTGGTTTTTAAGTTAGACCTTTTCGTGAATGCTTACTGAGTCAACTTTATATGCATTTTATAGGCTATAAAAATTTCACTAGTTTTTTTTGATAATTAGAGAAAAAGTATCTTCTGTCATGTAAGGGAGGAAAGACTTCAGGCGTGAAGGCAAGAAGGTTAGTCCACGGGAGGAGCTGAAGCTGAGACTCCGAGGAGGGGACAATGGGGACCTGTTACCAAGAGCTGGTAAAAGGGGCAAAAGTGAAATGGAAAACCAATGTTAGGGGGAAGGAGGGAAGAAGAGACAGAAAATGAGTTACTAAGGGCACAATTACTGAGACATGAGGCGGATATTCTTGCATTAGGGGGATAGATACGGAAAAGGTGGCGTGATTTGATGAAACGCTTCCCCCTAGAGAGGACCCAGTGAGCCTTCCAGAGCAGGAGGGAACACGAAAGCAGCAGGCCTCTGCTAAGAAGCTAAACCTGGGCCCAGGGGCTGGCTTATCTGAAACATTAAGGGGGAAAGTGCAGAGTAGCCAAGGAAAGCCATGCACTTTTCTAGTTCAGAAAGGAGTGATTTGTTTTTCTGAATCGCTAGCCTGACTTTTGCAACAGGAAGAAAGCCTTGTGTTTGCTGTCCCCTGAAGACAACAGCTAATAAGCGCCTGGCGGCCCTTCCCGGCCCAGCCCCAGGTTTGGCCCGGCTGGCGCAGTGCTCCTGGCTGCCACACTCTAGCTGGGAGGTCATGGCATGTGTTTAATAAGAAGCTAAGTTTTTTGTTTTGTTCTCTTAAATGTCTTCAGGACAATTTTTGGGAGAGTGTGTGCCCCATAAAAGGAAGAAAATGGTGCTTTTGGAGGCTCATCTGTGGCTTGTGGTTGGCAGCGTGACTCTGCCAGTTTTACCACAGGCCAGGGGCGGCCGCACTGCTCCCAGCATCATTTGTAGAGACCAGGGGGCTAATTATTTTACACCTGTTTTCATGTTACTATCTTGTCAGAGCAGAGATGGAGCTCAGTGGAGGTTCAGTTACTTGTTTTGCAGTGGGTCAGAGAATTGCGATTTTTTTCCTACTGTTACGGAGAAGGTCATTGTTTATGGAAAAGACGACCAAAGTCAGTCTGACAGAGGGTGTGGGAGTGGCAGCCTGTTATCACCACCATGTGTGAAATGAACTTCCAGAGAGACAGGGAATCGAAATGCATTCGAATGCTCCAGGGCTCGGCCTATCAGTATTTAATCTTGGGGGAGTTATCTGGAGTCTCCATAGCACCCAATGTTCTCCTGAAAAATGGGGTTAGAGCAGGGATTCTCATGCATCTGAAGCCTGGCTGGGTCTGTCTTAAACCCGTTCACAACTTCCAGACCTTGCTTGAGGGTTGCTTGTCAACCTTCAGCCTTCACCAATACCACATGCTCTTCATTTATAAGTCTAAGACTTAAAAAAAAAAAAAAAAAAAAAAAAAAAAAAAAAAGATGAAGTCAAAAGTAGGTCCTCATGAAGAAAAAGCAGGGAGTCTTATGCATAAACCTCATGTTTTAGCTTGGCATGTGCAGTGCACTGTGCTACAAAAGACAGTCAGTAGACTTGATGGAAGAACAGTTCACTGGAGCAAACAAAGTGGACTTCAGTTTTAGCTTCTCAGCATTGCTTAGCTGGACTACCCCATGGAGCGATAATCTGTAGCATTTCAAAAGCATCCCAGATATTGAACATGATGAAGCTGTATAAGCTAAAAGAACATCAGATCTCTTTCCTTTCGTGGAAACGCTACAGAGTCGGTGTAGAACACGAATGCTGTTTATGCTGAATGGAAGAAGGTTCATCTTGGCTGTTTATGATGCCATAAGCATGGCTTGGGTCCTTGAGGCTGGATGAAAGTAGGGAGCAGAAAATAAATGGGCTCTGTGGTTTAAGGTCTGAGAACCTCTGGTCTAGTGGTAACCCAATGCCATGGGCAGCCCAGCCTAAGGATGTAATTCTGTACAGCCACACTTCAACCAGCAAGCCTCATATAAGTTGACTTCTAAATCTAGCAAATCAACCCTTTCCAAACAGTTTTTATTCTAACGTTGTAAAAGAAAAAGGATAAAGGGGAGGGGACAAGAAGACTTGTAGATAGTAGTATGCAGAAAGAAAATATTGGATGCTATGACTCTTGTTAGTAAAAGCTCAGGTTTGGCTCCTCCCACTGACCCTAATTTTGGCATAATGTCTGAGTTCCTTGGGCAGCATCTTTTGAAGGGTGGTCACCCTAGTCCAAAAGCCCCAAAGTCCAGCACTACAAGCCAATTCTAGGAGAAAGCAGAGCATGCATGTCATTCATGGAAACGGTTTGAAGTACAAAGAATTGTAAATGGACAGAGAATATTTAAAAGCTTCTCCAAGTGACGGTTAAGTGGTCTCAAAGCGAACTCCAGCTTCTGGGTTGCTCCAGCCTGGCAGGTATCTGCGCAACCCCTTATTGTCTGTAGACTTTCTTCCTGCTGTTTTCTGCTGAGTGACCTTAGGGGCACCCCCGGCTGGGACTACAAAGGATTGCATCCCTTTCTGACTCTGTTAGAGAGTTTATGGGTTGCTACCAAGGAGAGGAGTGTTGTCTATTAAAGGCAAATACTTCAGTGGACCAGTAGGAAGAAATGCTGGCCTCCGCATCAGGGCTTGACTATTTACGGTATAGCTGTAGTTCCTGACAGGGGTTTCCTCCCAAGGGTGGTGCTCTGGGAAGCTCTGAATCATGAGGACTTCAGGAAAGGAGTATGACTGCTCTATTTTACACGTGTCTGTCAAGAGGGAAACAATAGCAAGCATTGCCTTAGAAACAGACTCCTATTTAAGGATATGTCTAAGCCACCAATCATGGCGGGCCCATGCTCATATGCTGCTCAACCTTAGACTGTCAAACCAGCACCTCTCCACGCCCCTGCTTTCTCCTCGCTCATCCCCAAAGTGCTGCATTCGCTGCTTCCTCCTCCTTTTCCATCTGTAGTCAGGAAATCTGTCTGCTCAAGTTCCTAGTTACATGAGGGTGAGCATGGCACTAATTCCGAAGAACATCAGATTAGATGCACAGTCCATACTGGCACACAGAAAGGACTGGAAGTATGTTTTAAGTCAATAAGGCAAGTTCATTTAACCAATGCAGATAAGCTATCAAAACTCAAGTTAAAACATAGTAATTCATGTAAGAATTGCTTTCCGATTTGTGCCCACATACTCCTTTGCACATAATCTTATGTATTGTGTTGCTAAGTATTTATTGTAAGGACTGATGAACTTATAACCTCCCAAGGGCAAGGGGCCGGACCATGTGCCTCTAGATCCTGGTACTTAGCACTTGTGACTCAAAGATGTTTTCTAGAAGACATTGGGGGAGGAGTGTCTATCTGTTGATGCAAATAACATAATTCACTTGCCAAGTAACAAAGCAAGAGTTTTCGATTTGGGTAATGGATTACAGGTTTAACCACCCCAGACCACATTGCAATGTCTGTCCAGATTTCTTCCTCCTCCATCTGGAAAGATTTGTGCATTATCAGTCTCCTTGTTTCCAGGTCCGTCTTATTGCCATAGCACCGACATTTCCTGGCTTTTGTTGTTCTGTGGCACAAGCTCTGTTTTGAAAGGACAGGAGCATAATAAAAAACGGATATGAAAGAAGGGCCAGATGACATCACTGAAAATATTTAAGGAAGTCCACTCTTTTGCGTGTTTATAATCTCAGCATGTTAGTTGTTTGTAATATGATAAGAGCACTTTTGATACATAAGGGGAATTACAAGCCTTGCTCAGACAGCATTCAGGAATTTTTATCTTAGGCTCAGAGTGACGGAAAGAGGATAGGAGGTCTTTGGCTTGTGACCCAAGTGACCTTAATTTATCGGTTGACCGTGGGTACAACATTCACTGTAGATGAACTGCTTAAATTGTGCTGATGCCAGCTATTCTCTGACTTAAAAAGAAGTAAATAATTCCGGTATTAAAGGTGAATTAGCATACTAAATTTTCCCTCTCAAAATCTTAACTCCAAGAAATTGATAATACATGGAACTTAAAGTATCACCTTACCAAAGTTAATTCCATAAGCTATAGATTCAGCCTTATATATCTGCTCCATGATCAAATGTTAAAACATTCAGATGTGTCCATGAACAACAGTCTTGCTAAAAAGTGAAAATGTTGACACTTGCTGTGTCACTGAATCAGAACTCGCTAAGTGTGGAAATAGATAGGCATCTGCCCCTAGTGGGTGAAACAAAGCAAAAATTAAGAACATGAACAGCAAACCCTATCAGCCACAGGCCAGGCAATGTACCAAGCTCATCCCATGGGTGTATTTAATTTCCTCCTAACAACAACCCCGCAAAATAAGAATGGTAGATTCTACCCAATTTGCAGATAAGGAGGCTGAAGGAAACAAAGGATAAGGATGATTTACAAGGCCATAGCACTGTGGCACCAGCCCTGAGCCCAGGCACCCTTCTCTAAACATGGCACGATGGAGAGCAAACCATGCACGTCACACTGGAGATGTGCACACCTGGCTAAAGCCCTGGGCACAGGATCATAACAACCTGGAGGCCGATCCTCCTGCAGACTCCCAAGATTCAGCATGAATGTATATGAGAGCATGGCAGCATTGGCTCCTAATCCTAAAAAATGTGCATATGCTAATTCTGAATTAGCCTTATCTATGGAAGTCCGCTCCAATACTTGATCTGAACCTCGTCCAGAAAGAAATGTAGAATTTGGTAGGTTAATATTGCAGTTACTGATGCCTGTAGTCCCTGAGTGTGCAGCACAAAACCATGAGAATTAAAAGCCAACACCCTGCTGGGGAGCAAAGAGGTGCTTGGGGTTGAAAATTCACTTGTGAAATATCCAAGTGGATAATCTACACATAAGTAATTGAGAGCTGCCCACACTGATCAGGACTCTATGAGATGGAGCCGCTGGCCCCAGGCATATGCTTCTGCTGTGACTTAGAATAGATTTTACTCGGAGACCTTTCTTCCAATACAAAGAGAAAATTGGTCTGCTCCCGGCAGAGGAATCCTCAGTCACCGCTAATATGCAAAGGCATGCATAGATGCCTTCTAAAAGCTGCCAGGGATGACGAACTTGGCTAGGTATGTATCAGAGAAGGAGAAAGCAGAAATTCAGAAATTCTACCCCAGAAGCCAGGCCAACAGGTATGTAAAGTGGCTGTGGTTTTAGTGTGGACTCCCACCGGCCCCGGAGCCCCACTTTGATTCAGGTTACCGTCAAGTTTGCTGAGATGAAGCTATTTGTATCTAGACCCGAGCCTGCCCAGGCAACTGCTGGTATCCTTGCATGCCAACACAAACCAATACCTGCCTTGCCTGGACCAGCCCCTACCAAACCAGAACAGGAACCTTATTGTATTATGAAAAAGTATTGCTAAGTCTCTTTCATTTCATTCTTTTGGGATTTCCCCCCCAAATTTAGCGTAGGGGGAGGGATTGGGACAAAGCTCTTAAACTGGACGTGCATCTCTGCAATAAATAGCTTCAAGGGACGTATCTACTTTGTTTCTTACAATGAACAATGTTAAATATTCACTCAGGCTCACATGCCAACACACTAACAACATGCACATTTTTATTCATTGCCAGAGAATCCCAAAAACTGACATGCTGCATAAATAAATAAAATTCAGTGTAGGTAATGTGTGAGGTAATGCTTATACTAACTGATGTCTTGGTAGACTGTCTCTCACTAGCTGAACAGGGTATAAACAGAATGGCTCATAAGTATTTAAGGGCATTTATTCTAAATATAACATGAAGCTCTTTGCTGTCTGTGCACTGTAAGACAGAATGTTATAATTATACGGGTGGCCTCTTGAACGAAAGTTGAAGGCTCCTAATGGATTGTTTTTCACCACACTGAGACGGAACAAGGTCCCGAAGGCTATAAAACTGACTGAATGACAATAACCTCCACCAAAAATAATGTGGCCAATCTTCTTATTATTTATTTGGTGAGAACATTGACACTTGACTATATAGCAGGTAAGAGAGTTTTGAAGTGGAGGCTGCTTTGCCACGGTGCATTTTCTCTAACTCCGGTATGCTGATAAATCGTTACTGATCAACAGAAGGATGATGTCAGTATAAAATTGAAGTCATGTTAGCTCATGCATGATGTTTTCCCCAGCGTGTTGTTTGCACACCAGGTAACAGGGCAGCTGAAAGCTAATAGATTAGCACAGTGAACACAGCACACTGTTGAAGAATTTAACTCTGATCCAGATGCCCAAGTCCTCAACCTCTTTATCTTGACTCAGTTAGTCCACACATCTCCCTAGAAGTGTTGATTGCCTGGTTGTTCCCAATGTTTGGCCATATGTCCCTTGTTCTCTGCAACTTAGCAGTCTTAACACTTCTTTACATCCCTTTCTATTAAATTGCTTCCTTCACTGTTCTTTAAAATAAAGCACTATATTTACTGTAGTTTTTTTTACTTATTGTGAATTTTACATATCTATTCAACTGTGCCATGATTTTTACTGGTGTTTTGACTAATTTTATTAGTACCTTGATTACCAAGTTGTCAGGTATTGAGTGGTCTGCCTTTAACACGGTTTTCCCCATAAACCTTGTTGATTTCTACCAGTTTCTACCAGATTCTTGGTTGGAATCTACCAGTGCCTTGATCCTGGACTTCCCAGCCTCCAGAACTGTGAGAAATAAAAATGTGCAGTAAGCCACCCAGTCTATGCCAATTTGATATAGCAGCCTGGACAGACTAAAGTACCGGGCATCAGTGATTAATAAAAATATGATCAGTGACAGTCTATATTGAGGATAGAGAAGGGTGACTTCCAGAAATTGATCTGTTGACAGACCCACTAAAGAAGTACAGGACAGTATTAAAATGATTTCCAATAGAAGCATCCAGTATCTGACCTCATTCTCTGTGTGTGTGTGTGTGCATGTGTGAGTGTGTGTGTGTGAATGCGCATGCACATTTGGTTACACCAACTCCTACAGGGTAGCTGACGGGCATTTTGGCTTCAAATTATGCATGCTATGTGGCAACTGCATCATGACATCAAGAAGAGAGGCTTTAGCAATCAGAGCACCTTCCCCTGGGAGGACCCTGAAACGTCAGGACACCCCAGCCAGGATCTTGCACCAGGACATTGGTCGAACAGGCCAACATGAGCCATATCATCCATGGCCAAGGAGCCATGACAGGAAAGGGGGAGTCAGATTGGTAATGGGGGTCTTTCGTGGAGAGCTGAACAAGCTATTTCAAATGTTTGAAAAGAAAAAGAACTCGTTCTCACTTGAGACTTTGGTGGCTGTGTTTCATTTGTAATTCAAGACTTTGGAAATCCCAGAGGAAGTGGTTTAAGATCAACCTTTGGAATCAAGTGGGTAATACCCAATTCTAAATAAAACTCAGCCGTAGGTGCATAAGCGTATCTAAATTGCAAGGGAAATAAATCTTCAGATGTCTTAGGAGCTGACACTGTGGCTGCCATGGATATTATGAGAGGCAATGGATATGTGGGGGTAATGAATAGATTCCTGGAGTTAAACAGGAATTAGAAATAGAAGGATACCAGAACTCAAATGAGCTAGACATTAAATGACAAAGAAGAAACACATTAAAATGGAGGCAATTCATACTTCAGATAGGATATTTCATACTTCAACAAAAAAAATTACCTGCCTTTCAAGGCATGCTCACTTGGCTCTATGCTAAATCTTAAGACTGCCTGTCAATTTACTGCCTAGCTGACCCCCACCCAGCCTGTACAATCACTGACTTGTGTCTTGCCTGACTCCTGACTACAGCCCCCCATGTACCTTTCCTTCACTGTAGAGGTTCCAAATTTCTAGACTAGATGACTCAAGATGAGGCCATTTTAAATCTCCACCCAGCACCTAATGAAGGAATGCAGCAATGACACCTCAACCTATCTCAGGTGAAAGATCACTTCACTGAAGGGGCACTGTGGAAGGAGGGAGGAGTGCTTCTGGGTAGAGCCTATATCACCTGCACTCAGAGTGTCAGAACCTACACCAACTCCTACATATGCCAGAGTGTCCAGGGGCATCACTGCCTTCCTAGCTAGTGAGGAGACATATTTGGATTCTGCTTTTGGCCTTGAGCAGGAGAGTTAGCTATGAAAAAATGGCCAGAGCAGAGATGTGACAGAAAATGCCAAGCCCCCTTTTCCTAACCAGATGGACCACTTGTCTTCACCTGTAGGACCAGGCCCACCCACACTCTGAGATCATTTCTAGCCCTGGGCAAGGTATTTCTCAGGAAGCATTGGCTCATACAATCTTGGCTGGGTTTCAGCCCTCATTGCTGTGTCTAGAGGTCCATGCCAGAGAGCTAGGCCTGCACCTGATACTAATGACCGTTAAGATTTGTACAGTGCAGGAGACTTCATGAAGCACATCATTGAATCTTCCCAACAGACCTAGGAGAGGGCTACTATCCTCATTTTGTGCAGAGGGCACTGCTGTTCAGAAAAATGAGGTCATTTCTCTGTCAACACTGCCCTTTGCCCTATCAGGACTCCTGGTCTACCTCATTCCTACCTTCCAGCCTCACAGACTAAACAGTCCCTGCTAGGGGCCTTCCTCATCCTGGAGTTTAGCAACTTGAATACAGTCTGTCATTTAGCCTACTTTATATGTCATAAGCATAAATGATGTAATTTGAGAAAGTGTTCTGGCTTGGCCTTTGGCCTACTGGCACTCTCTGTGCCTGCCAACAGCCTTCCCCATCTGGTTAGATTCCTGAATTGTGGGGGTTTTTTAGTCAGTCCTACCTGTCATCACCCAAGCCCTGGCAGTAAAGGATGGCTATCATAGGTACTCTTGTCAATAGCAAAATCTATTCAGAAAACACCCCAAGACTTTGAGCTGCCTGAGAAGAAAGAAAGGGTAGAGAACTGTTGGCTAGTCATTGCTCGTAAAAACGTGTAAGTCTTCAAGTATAAAAACCATGTAGCTTGTTGCTGATGACTCAAGTGAGAGCACCTAATGCCATGCCTTCTGGTTATGTCTGCTGCAAAGGTGAGCCAGAAGAAGGAGTGATATTATCCCTCAGGTATTCACCTGGGCAAAAGCAAAAGAACTCCTGGAGGACATGAAGACCGTCATCCTAGAAAGACCTTCTGTAGGTCATCGTCTCTCTTGTGAGCTACTGTCATTCTTTCTAACACAACATCCCCCCTCTCCCACTGCCTTCTCCTAGCCCCGTGATAACAGGCAGCAACTCAAGATGTAACTGCACTAGAACTAGTTGGTACTCAGTAACAGTCCATTGGAGTAGGTCATTTTAAATGGGTGAGCACTTTTGTCCACCTGTTATTTCACTGTCTACAAATACGGCAATTTCAGGACCATCTAGAGTGAACACATTTACTTTGGGTGTCCTTGAAATGCTATTACACAAAGGAAACTGAATTGGCTGGATTTCCCACCCCATTTATTGGAAAGAAGGGTTTTGTTCTGTGTGGAGTGGCTGTGATCTGCATTTCCTCTGCCATATACTCTGTCTTGCTAATACTATGTTGGAATTATTTCCTTAATTTCTAAAGCTGCATGTGCGGAAATGGCTTATATTTCCTGTTTTGATAAACTAATAGAATTTTACTGGGAAACTTGTTCTCGAGCTGGCTTTCTTCTTTGTTGGCCCCTTTTTGGATTAAAGGGATAATTCTAAAAAGTCTTGCTTGACTGGACTTGCGACAAAGACAAAGACTTATATAGATATATTTTTTTTTACCTTAAATATGAAAGATTACTTTTTTGCAATAAGAAATGTTTGTCTTTTATGTCCGTTAGAATGGGTTATTCAATATCCTTCTGTGCAGGAAGCTGGGGTTGGATGCTGGGGGCAATCCAGTGGTAAAATATCTGTAAATTCCCTACAGAGACTTGCTCTTTTTGGCTGGAGGTATATTGGCTTAAAAAGACTTTCTTGGACAAGAAGTTTCTTGGAACATGTTGAGGACAAAATATTCTTTGTTGCAGGACAAATGCGTTTTGTTCTTGCATGTTCATATAAATTTGATTAATACTCATTTCTTATGTGCAAGTTGAAAACAATGGCAAGCATATATATATATGAAAAAAAATGTATCAACTTTAAATGATATTTACATTTGCAGCAAGCTGGGTACATGTCCATGGATTTGTTCTTTTAATATACATGGATGGTTCACACTGGTAGTTATAGAAATAGCTAGTCTCAAAGAGTCTAAATCTTTTATGTGTTTTGTTTTCTGGCATTCCACTTGCTATTTAAACTTATTTTTAAATGTCCTAAATATGAGGACAAATCTGCCATTGGGAGAAGTGACAATGAGCTGTTTTCTCAGTGTTTTTACTAGTAAATGGAGCCACTCCCCAGATGCCCATAGAGCAGTACCTCTTTCCACCAGGCAGCAGAGGAAATGATCCCTAATGACAGCAGCATGATACTCACTTCTCCTGGTGCCAGTAGATTGCACAAATAGGAGGCAGGGCCAGCAACATGTGGGACCGGATGTTCCCTTAATCTCGCAGCTGTTACTATTGATCTCTCTGCTCTGACTCTTTACTGAATTCCATTTATAGATGGCAGAGCAAAGTCTCTGCTGGCAGCCAGAGAGCCAGTGGCTCAAGGCAAGAAATTCTCTACATGACGCGGATAGGTTCCTGGTTCAGGAAGCTAGAACTCAACTTTCCTTAAAAGATTCCATCACTTCTGTTCTACCAGAGACAAAAGACTGACCGAGGAATCTAGATCATGCATCTAGGATGATTTGGACGTGTCTAGGATGGACTGAATGCCCATGCTAATAGATGTCTTTTTAAATCTTTCTAAATGTAATGATGCCAAGATTCGGATAAGGCTCTAAAGCAAAGAATTCCTATACAAAATGCTAACCAAGAAATCTCTTATTCAGAGCTCTCCACGTTGCCCCTGGAAACCATGTGCATTCCATTTGAGTAGAATATGATCCAGGATTTCTAGAAAATGTATCTTATGCCTTAAGACATTGCCAAATGGCTCTTAAGGGATCTAAGTCATTTCCAATTCCTAGACTTTCTACTAGCATAGTAGTGCTGGCTACCAGCTCAGAGCAGGGAGAGTCTTAAAAATGATGTTTTGAATAAGGACAAGAGGATAAAAAATGTTTTGGCACCCTGATTGATTAGAAGCTCAGCAACTGAGTCCTGAGTGCTCAGAGCTTCTCTAAACATGCCACAGGTGGCAGGGGTCAAGGGGAGCCTGAGGGCTGATATTTGTCTAGGACAGACATCTCTGAGTCCATTTTAGGCATGGAACACACTGAATTCTTACGAAATACTGCTTTCTATTCCACTAAAGGAGATGGCTCAGTGGTTTGCTGCTCTCCCATTGTCTCTGAACAATGTCTCTTCACCATGCCAGTCTATTAATGTAGTGCAGTACTCTACAGACTTCAAGGTGCTTACCTGGAAATTCGGTTAGAAAGCCGGTTCTGATCCAGTCAATCTGAGGTGGGGTCTGCAATTCTAACGAGTGCCCAGGTAATGCTGATGTTGCATCCACACACTGCACTGGGAGTAGAAGTGGTCTAGATGCAGAAAAGCAGCATTTCTAGCATGGATTGATTGATTACCTCTTTGCTGTTGCGTCTGAGCCCCTGCCTCTAATCAATCAACCTTCCTTCTCTCTCTCTTCCCTCTCCCATTTCAGTGGTGACACTATTTTCAGGCAAATATCCCTGAAACTCTTTGTTCATTATCTTCACTAGGCACTCTCACTCCTTCTCATTTCTTTAGTGTCCACGGCTCTCCCCACTCCACTCTTCCTTGCCAATATTAATTGTTTCAGGGATTACCCATTCTTCATCATTTTAGGTATAGCCCAGAGATATTCCCAGTCTACTATGCTGTGTATGTCTAAGCTGCTTTCTAGCTTATTTTCCAAAACTTATAATTCACATTTATTTTTCAAAACTACTAGCAGTTCCATAGTACTTTCTGAGATGTCAAAAGCTTACAATGATATCAAAATTAACATCCCTTTCCCTGAGTCTGCAACTTTCTTAATTCCTCTACTTTTTCTGGAAGGAGCAGGTGAGACCAGTGGGGCCTGCCTAGGCTCTAGGTTGGTGGGTGACCAGATAGCTGCCAAGATGGGAGCACTTACAGGTCCTCAGTGAATGTTCATTCATTTGCTGAAGAAATTAATGATTAATCCCCCCCGCAGGCAAACTCCTTCCATAGTTTGGAAGTGAGAGCCACAGTTTGAAATGGTCAAGTGTCTTGGTAGCAATTGAGATGGCTTCACTTGAGCAAGGAGGCCTGAGGATGTCCCACACCTATAGAGTGTCTTTTTCCTGGATTGTAAAGTGGCAGTGGATTGAAGTTGAGTCCGGAGACAGGAGTTGGGGAACAGGGCAATGTAAGGGCATCCTGAGGGTTATAAGAAGAATGCGTTCAATTTCACTCCAATCCAAGAGGCTCCTGGTTCCCGAATGATAATAATCCAGAGGTCTTGCTTTCCTGGGCCTAGAGGGAAGTGGTTCTCTGTCTCTCCCCTTGAGTAGCAGCGAGGGCCTCAGGTCAGGCAGCAGGGAGGTTCTTCTTTGTGAGTAGGCCCGTAAGAAGGGAGTACAGTGGAGCCCAAGTGAAAGAATCCTGGCTAAGGTAGTCCTGCCAGTCGGTTATCTGATATGATTTTAATGGCACTCACCACAATTTAAATTATGTAGGTTTCATTGTTGACTTAATTTTCTTATCAGCTTGTTTACATGATCTATTCCCTACTTAATATCCATGGCCCAGCACAGCATATGGCCCCCAGTAAAAATTCAGTGAAGAATGAATGAATGAATGAATGAATGAATGAATGAATGAATGAATTTGCAAAGTGGAAGAATGGATGAGTTATCCTCAAGACCATCCAGCTGTCATATTAGTTTGGAATTGGGGGAGTTAAGTGATCTCTCCCTGGTGGAGCTGTAGGAAAGTGTGCCCCTGAACACTCAAAGCTGGGGAGCACGTGACATAGGCTCCCTTGTGGTCCCAGAGGCGGGATGGGAGCAGTTTCTGTGTGAATATGAGGCCATAGGACTTGTGCATGTTAGAGTCAAGCATTCTCCAGGGGGTTGGAGCCTTTACCAGTTTTCACAGATCTTCAGCATAATTGGTCTCATTGGACCATGGGCCCTTTTCTGCCCCACGATGAAGGACCTCAAAACAAGGGGGAGAGTTTGGTCCAGCTCATTCGAAAGGCTAGGGCGTGGTCCATGACAGTGGACACTCTCCACACCTTAAGCAGGGTTTATGGGAGCCTCCTGCCCTGGGAACTTATCTCCTTAGATGCCTAGACGGTGACCTCACTGATCTGTAGGAGGCCTTGGGAAGGCATGGTTTTGGAATGTTGCTCTATACAGTGCTCCAATGGGAATACAGATTTGAAGTGAGAAACTATTGGAGGATTTAATTGATGTTTCTGAGAGAGCCTGACCATACAGGTGAGAACTTGCCTTCCTAGAGTTAAAGATCTGGACCAGGGCCAGCTTGTCACCTTTGAGGGTGGTAGGCAGACCCTTGAGGTGGATGTAGGGTAGGAGGAACTAGGCATTTTATTAAGGAATTGACAGGAAGGATCATGCTTTGTCTGTGAGTTGTGCTGAGTAATAAAAGCAAGGGTAGATGAAAGGGTTTAGAACAGGGGTGGGCAAACTTTTTGACTGAAGGGCCACAATGGGTTCTTAAACTGGACCGGAGGGCTGGAACAAAAGCATGGATGGAGTGTTTGTGTGAACTAATATAAATTCAAAGTAAACATCATTACATAAAAGGGTACGGTCTTTTTTTTTTTTAGTTTTATTCATTTCAAAGGTGCCGGATCCAGCCCGCGGGCCGTAGTTTGCCCACGGCTGGTTTAGAACATGGGCAGTGGTTGCTGTGAGCTTTTAATATTCTTCTGTTGGTAATGGGATAGGGGCTGGGACACAGACATAGGATGCCAAAGAGCAGTTCACACACTCCTCATCCAAGGTCCTCAGAAGAGCATTCAGATCCTGAGACTGTTCCAGAGCCCAAGGTCCCATCAGGGGAATGCAGAGGCTCAGGTCTGAAACTTGTTCAGTCTTTAAGAGACGTCTGGAACACATGCCCTGCCCTAGTAAAGTAAATAATTCTGTTCATCCGGAGACCTGGCATTCCAGTATGTGGTACTTAGGGCTCTTGTAGATATTGGAATTCATAAGAGTCCCTCTGCAGTATATGTAAGATGCTGATGAGAAAACACACACACCCCACATTACATCACACACAGACACGTGCACATACACACAAACAACACACACAGGGGCTAGAATTTTATGATAGAAATTGTCTGTGGCTTGTAAGGTGGAGGGCTACCTCTTGACGATTTATTCCTCACCTCCTGAGCCATTGACACATAGTTGAAAAAGTGTTGAGCCATTGACGCATAGTTGAAAAAGTGTTGAGACCAGGAGTTATCGACCCTTCAGGTCTTAGTTCCAAAAGCAAAGAAGCACTATTAAATGTCAAGCAGGTTATGAGTTCTTCATAGCCTAAGAGCTTTCAGCACAACTCACAGACAAATTCAACGTATAGCCTAAGCCTAGAATAGTGAGTCTGTTGGATCAATTTGAAACCATTAAAATCATTTGAACCATTGATTTATACACAAGGACTTGGCAAGTGGCTTTAAAATCAAAACTATAAATAGCATGTAAAACACCAGATGGAGAATATGAGTTTATGCTTCACCCATTAGATTGAGGAGTCCCCCTACCCTTTCCAAAAACTGCTAAGTGAATTATTGCATGAACCAGGGACACCTGCCAACATACCTATTCATGTCACAGTCATATGTAATACAAAGTATAAGTAGGGCAGTCCATATAGACTTCTCTCTTTGGTGCTAAGGGTAGTTCATAAAAGTGGGGGCTTAGCATGGAGCTTGATTTACCTAGTATAAAAACCAAATATTCAAAATCATGGAATTTAAAAATGAACCCTCCCCTCACCCCACTGATAAACATTGAAGTCATAAAAATTGGAAAATACCTAGAACCCTATTTTGAGGGCATGAAAGAATTCTCTGTGTGTTTACTCTTACGCTGTGGAGCTCATGCTGTTTCATTGCCTCACTCAGGCCAAACAGATAACCAAAAGAAGATTCAGAAGGCTTTCCGGGTATTGGTTTCTTTGCAGGATTTGAGATTTTCAGATTCTTTTTAATTCTTTAAAGTAGTGACTGATATTAGATTAGGTAAAGAATTACAATTAAGACACACAAAAAATTGAAACTTTCCATGAGACTTCTCTACAAGAAGAACATTGAGTAGTTATTAAGATGTAAGGTAAACTCTGGCCAGATGGCTTCGAGTCTGAGTTTGCTTGTGTACCCATCTGAAGTTGAACATTCAGGAAGGCCATGCTAGCAGGAGTTACAGAGGCAGCCAGGTAAAACATCAGCATTTCCATGTGAACATGCAGTACCGTGCCAGGAAGGGGAAGATGCTAGCATGAAAAACAGATAGAAAAACTAACAGAGGGTGTTCTTACGTGGCCATCCTGTTTAGTCATTGAGAAGAGAATGGAAGATCTGTGGTGAACTGAAGTTCTGTTTAAAGTTGGATTGAGTTCTGTTGTCTGGGGAGTGTTGCTTGCATGGTAGCATTTGACTCAGTGCACACCAGAAGCTAACTGTGCCCAGGGTCCCTTGAGTATAAGTGCCTGCTGATGGGCAGTCTAGATGAAGGTGACAAGGATGAGAAACCAGACAGCAGATTCTCCTGTGAACAGCTGCACCAGCTCACCTTGGGGCGGAGTAGATGGGAGGTTGGAGCAAGAGGAGAAAGGCAGGGCTTGGCTGATCGGAGAGGAGAGAGTAAAGGGCCAACCCAATTGTCATTTCCTGCTCAAAATATGTAGTACTGTGAACACAGTCTGAAATGGAGAGTTCAGACATAGTGCAGTCTCCAAGTCCATATTTTACCTGAAAAACCTAGATCAAGGGCAAGAAACACCTCTTTCCCCTAATTCTGGTTGGCATTGTCCAGCCAGAGAACTCTTTCAAATTATCCACTCAACTCATTAAAGACTTATAGCTCAGTATATGATTATAAGGTCCATTATGCCACCCAACCTGACTAAATAAGTACTTCCCCCGACCCCCTCCTCTCTTACTGCCCATGAGCCTTGCTCACAGAGTGAAGGGAAGAAAGTAGGCTTCCTCTGCAGGGGATCACCACGGATGTCAGGGTACCTATGTGATGGAGGTGAGGGTTTGTCATCCTATCAGCTGTATTTGCAAGTTCTGCCTCCTCATCAGAATCCCCCTCCCTTTAGTCCACCAGGGTCTGTGTTGTGGGATGGGGGCCCAGAGTTGCCCTGCCGTACTTCACTTTAACCTTGAACATCTCCAGGATGAATCCCCCACATTTCCAGGCAGAACGAAGGGCGCTTTCTATGTGCCTGGAGTTTCTCCTTCATACTGAAGCTCTTAACACAAAGCGTCCTTAGGGGTTTACTTCACGTGGGAATCCCTGGATTCAGGGGATGTTCTCCTTGACTTTCCAGCCCTGGGATTTAGCTTGACATCTGGCACTTAGTAGGCACTGAAAAAAGGCTTATTGGCCATGGAGTGGACAATACTAAGAGTGACCTTAATGTAAACTGTGACTTTGGATGATAATGACAAGCCATTGATGGTTTGTAGATTTTAACAAATGTCTCACTCTGGTGGGAGGAATGTTGATAATGGGGGAAACTGTGCATGTGCGGGCAGGGGTTATATGGGAAATCTCTGTACCTTTTGCTGTGGACCTAAAACTGCTCTGAAAATTAAAGTCTGTTTGTTGTGAATGAATAGATAGTTGTTAGAATCGGAAGTACTCTCAACAGATAGCATGAGGATATGTGTTATAGTTGAGTATTTTACATAACTTTCTCTTTGCTTTGTGTTCTTTTTTTGCAGGGTGTGAAGAAGTATGATGAGCCCTGTGGAGGGAGAGACTGCAGTGGGGGCTGCCAGTGCTACCCTGAGAAAGGAGGGCGGGTAAGTCATTGCCTTGCAAGAAAGGTTATGATCGTCCTTATACTCCCATTGTAAATGAGAGGGCCTTAAATTGCCTGGTTAAGTCAGTTGCATACCTTCCTAAGAAATATAATATAGACATGTTCTTCTCCACTGGAACAGACAATATAATACGAATTGGGATCAATTTATAGTACTCCCTTAATAAATTGAGGATAATGCTAACTTTCTTAAGCATCTTTTCTCTTATTCATTGCTATGAATACCTATGTCTGTGTATGTATATGTATAATGCAACTATTTTTATACTTATTATGTTGTACATAAATATATGTTTTATAACAATATTACATAGAGAAAACATGGTTGCATTCGTACTGCAGAATAGATATTCAAACTAGAGAGCACCAGCCTCATACCAGTGAGAATCATTCTGTTTAAATTATTCTACTCATTTTCTGAATGTCCTTTATGTAGCCCATTTCATAGGTAAGTAAGAGGAAAAAACGGTCACCCCAAATTATTATCATAACACCTGGTAGAATTTAAACTAATATGTTCAAGCAAAGTGATTGGCCTCTCTGTTTCCATTAAAGCTGATGTTTGGGTCTTGGCATTGCTGATTTTTAAAAGACACTGTTTATATTTATATGATTAAGCCCAGGTTGGTGTGGGCAGCAGCATTTTGTTTTAGGACACAGAGTCTCTTGAGTCTTTATGCCTTGGAATCATGTGTTTTCCTCTCAGATCCACGCTTGTCTGATGCCAGGTTGTGAGAGACAGTTAGGAATTCTTGCCAGCATTGTCCTATCATTGGAAATGATGTCCCCAATGAGTTTTACCAACTGGAATCCTGCAGTCAGTTTCCAAAGTAGCCTTCCCCATTCCTCCCCGCCCCCTGCCCCCCACCACCACCGAGCTTGGGCTCTGTGGCTGGGTGTTCTCATACATCCACTCCTACCTGAGTCCTCTCCAAAAATCAAATAAGTAAGACTTGTAATAGGGAACCCCTTTATAAATGTGGTGGTTGTATTGAATACCATGTGACTAATCATTTTTGAATGGCAAAGGTCACCATTGAGGAGCGTCTTGCCGCTACATCCAAGCTTGCATCTCCATGCACTGTGTTCCCATGAGCTGCAATCCTCAAAACAGCTTCTTCTTGTTGTTGTTGTTTTCCTCATGGGTTCCTCTGTTTGGAGCAGCAACTTTACACTGTAGGAATTTCTAGTTGAAGATCCTTTATCAGCATTTCAAAAGAAGAAGTATTTTTTTTAATATGAATGCCATTTCATGAGATTTAAAATGCCCCTGGGGTCCCTTGCTATAGATTTTCCCAGCGATGCTCTGGAGCAGTGATGGAAATGTCTGACTGCAGAGCTCTCCCCTCCCTCAGCTCTTGACTGGCCCAGCCTTATATGGGCACAGGGAAGATAAATGAGTGGTATACAAATATCTGTGAGACTCGCCTGTGTGGGAGTTCGCTCGACTCGAGAGGGACTCCACATTCTTCTCCATGTGATCAGCCAAACAGAACCCAAACTAACTGAGGAGAAAGTCATACTGGGTCTATTCTTTTCACTTGGTACAATTATTTAATGCAGAACCAACACATTAACATTTCCCATGATGCTTTTACAAGAACTTTGTTCTTCAGTAAAGCTAGCTTTTTCTGATTATTTCAATAGATAATGCCATCTGTGCAGCAATATACTTTTATAAAATGCCAAAGGTCTTTTCAAAGGTGTTATTAAAAGGAAGATTTCTAAGGGCCTCTATGTCTTTCTAATGTAGTGAGTGTCCAGTACAGGCATTGAAACCTTTTTACTTCCCATCATCCCTAATCAAGAAAATACCTTGAGTCTGTTCCTATATATTGTTGCCAAGTAATGTAGAAACCTGAGACCTTCTGGTTAATTTGATTAAAGAGAGTAACCCAGAACCCACAGTGGACTTGACTCTCCTATATTCAGACAGGTTATTAATACTGACTGAATTCACTGGAGATTTGGCAGTTGTCTGAGTAGTTTGTTCAAGAGACAGAGCCAATGGTACCCCACTTTTTGGCCTGGCCTGCAGGATCCACTGTCCATAATGTTCAGATGGCTCTTCTCTTCACACTGCTTAATGGTCCATACTGTCATTGGTGTTGGACCTAGACTCACCCTGTGATTGGACCATACAGATCCAAGTTGGGTTGTGTTATCAGCCAGTACCCAAGGCTGCCCCATTGATTCAGGTGTGCAGGTGTGCCATTGAACATTAATCAAGGTGATGGAAATGACTCATGGTAAAAGGTAAGGAAAAAAACCTACTGGGGAGAGATAAATGATGTCATTTATCATTTTCTATGGGGTAAGCCTAGTATATTGCTGGAGATATTTATTGTTTGGACAGTTGCATAGACTTCATTAAATCATTTATTAAGATGTAGTGTCTCTTGCAGTTCTACAAGCCTGGCATGGTATGTGTATTAAATATTTGTGGATTAACAAATTTACCTAAATGCATTCCTATAGAAAGCAGGGCTATTTCTGTCCTACTTGTGGCTTGATAGTAATTTTTTAAAGTAATGTAATGCATAAAAATAGCAGTTGGCTGGATTTCGCTGTTCGGGGAGCTGAGTGCAGAGTTTGTTCTTTCCCACAGCTTCCCCTGGGGTCCCTTGCTATATATTTTCCCCACGGTGCTACTGTAGCAGTGATGACAATGCCTGGCTGCAGAGCTCTCCACTCCCCAAGCACTTGGCTAGCTCGGCCTTATTTGGGCATGGGGTAGAGTTCATTTGTTCCTCGCCATGGTGACAGCCAACATCAGAAACTGTATGTTACTGGATAACTTTTGGACTCTAAGCAAAAATCACAAATGTACTATGGATTCCGATTCCAAGTGAAGTCTCATGTTACTGAATGAATAAGCCCTGTGTAAAACGTATCGAGCCTGATTCTCCACCCCTGAGTAAGTTGGCGGGGTATTGTCCTAGGGAGAGAATTGTTTCTCACAGGCAGAGCTACACACGGATAATCCCAGTAAGCCAGAAGCTGGAGTAGGAAGAGGCAGGCACTGCGGCCCAGCTGTCTGTGCAGTCCTCGCTTCCTGCTCAGAGCTGGATGGTCTAGCCTGAGTCCTCTAGTGCACACGGGATGGTAGGAGGACACTGACATTGAGGGGGGGGAATGATTTGTTCTAATCTGGATTCAGAACAAAACTCTCAGGTTTTGGGACTTGTTGATGAGTTCTTTTTCTAATACAATAACCTTTTGTGTCTATATAGTCCTCTTGCCAGATGTTAACCTATAGGAAGGGGATTCTCCAGGGTGGTGGGAGGGACACAGGCAGAGATGAAAAGAGCTTTGTCTCTGTTCTCAGGAGTTATGAATCCCTAGCCAATTCTCTAACCACCTCTTCAGTTGCTTGGTGAATTAAAAAAAAATAATAACTTCAAGAAATGATTTTAGGCTTTATTGTTGTTGGAGGGTCTGTATCTCAAATCATTTCTATGAGGTATATTGGAGTGTTTAAAAATTCTAAGTCCTGTTTCCCCAATACTATACAGGGGGATATGCACAAAGGAAGTCAATGAACTAACTTTCCAGACCTTCTCCACCAGGAAATGTCATACAGTTGTCAATACCAGAGAAGCTGTCCGGCCCTCTTATCTGTTGCTATTCTTTTTCTTATTTCTTTCTTTATACACTGTAAAGATGGAAGGTGGTTGAATGGAATGCATTAGGTTGAATTTATGCTATAGAATTTCTACTGAAGCAGAGGGACGGCCACCGTATTATATAAGGTTGATGGTACGGAAAACAGAGAGAGCAGGTGGAGCATTGATTAGACAAATAAAGCCTTTGCCTGTGCACATTTTTTGTTGTTGTTTGTTTTGTTTTGTTTGCCCAGCGCAAATTTAATGTGCATTAGGAAGCTTAACTTAAAAACCAACAGCATCGTAAAAAGATGTCATTCATGTTCATAGCAGTACATAATCCTTTATAAATGCATGCCTTTGCACATTAACTCACGTAAAAGGTTGTCAGATTCTAAGATTTTTCCAACTGAGGTCGATTTTAATTTATTATTTCAATTACTTAGGCAGGTTCCTGTTCTCCCGACCCTTTTTGGTTTTTGACCCTAAACTCAGATCAGATAGGTAATTTCAACTTTTTCATGACATCAGCCTTTACAAGGCACCTGTTTTCCTAGGCGATCATATTTCAAAAATTCCCCAGCCAGGTGGCTCAGTTGGTTGGAGCATCATCCTGTACACCAAAAAGGTTGTGGGTTTGATTCAGTCCTCTGTACGGGCACATCCAGGAGGTAACGGATTGATGTTTCTCTCTCGCGCCTTCCTCTCTCTCTTAAAATCAATAAACATATCCTTGAATGAGTTAATTGGCATCTTCCCCATCCCTCAGCAGTCATCCAACCCACATTCACCCTCCGTGGGCTTGACAACATGAGCCACAAAACTGGAGACTTAACTCCCAGAAGGTTGTGATTGATAAACGCACTCTCTTAAGCAATGACTGGGTGTTTGGTACAAGTTATCTTTAGCTGTTGCTTGAGTTTCCCACAGTCTGTGGGTCCCTGGACTCTGTACAAAGTGTGAGGGAATAATTCTTAACCTCACAAGATTTCTCAAGTTCAACAATATAAAGTGAAAGAAACTGAGTGGAAGGGGAAGCAAAGGGAAGAGTGAAGCTCTTGGAGATGGGTGGAGATGAATGAATGGGACCCAAGAAAATTGTCTTTGGCACTCCCTGTCAGCTCAGATGGGTAACAACCAAGAGATGAAAGAAGCAGCCCCTCAACTGAGAGAAAGGACTAGGGGGGCCTAGAGCAGCTATGAACCGCAAGTGATTGGTAAGCTCTTCCCTCTAAGGCGAGATGTAGTCTTGCTAATAATAGTGTCTTCTATTGTGTATTGCTAGCCATAACCTTTACCCTTAAATGTGTATGACCAAGATTTCAAAATAAGATGGAATTTTTATTTGAAATGGCTCAACATAAATCTGAAAACTGGTAGACCATTGTGATGCTATGGAGAGATATTCAGTTCAGAATGTATGTACTGTGTGCGGTCTGTAATTCCCATAGGTTCCCATATGCAGTGTGGCCCTCTAGCTTAGTTATTTGAAGACACTTGCAAGTGTCAAATAAAAACACCAGTGCTACTGTGGCAGGCCTCTTTTCAAACCAGCAGCTTTGTTCCAGGCACATAGTTTTTAATGGTATGCTCAGCATACTTAAGGGAAGTCATCTCCAATATTTTATGCACTATCACAGCCCAGAAAAGGCAAAGAATTATTCAGAAATAGTAGAAAGTCCGCCTGGTTTCCGGGCTTTTATAACCCTTGTCTACACATAGCTCCCAACCACTTTCAAAATCATGTGGTTATTTTTAGTGTGCCTTGGGAACAAGAGTGGATCTGGCTGATCCAGTGCCGCAGTAGCTGCAGCAACTCGGTGACTTGGTTATTTTCTACAGGAAAATAGTTTGTCAGCAGATTTGGACAGTGCCCACCTAACTTGTACATCACATCTGGTGATGTGTTTTTAAAGTGATATTTTCTTTTATGCCTGCCATCGTAGGAAGAACCCAGCTTCCTGCTAGCAATGGAATTTCACATTTCTTCAACACTCAAATATGTATTTTTTTTATCCTCTGTGTGCAAGGCACTTGTCTAAGGACACCCTGAACAGCAGAGGCCCTGAGATAAGGGTGTGCCTGGTGTGTTTAAGGGACAGCGAGGAAGCCAGTGTGGCTCTAGCAGAGCGAGAAAAGAGAGACTCGGGGAAGGTGAGGTTCTAGAGAGAAGGTCAGGACAGCGAGACTATTGGGTAAGAGCCTTAGAGACCATCTGACTGAGTGAGATCAGAAGCCATTCAGGAGACTTATTTAGAAAAGTTATGTAATTTATAACTTACTTATGCCACAGAGCTCTCCAGGCGGGGAAGGCCCCTAGGAACGGCAAAGTAGTTGGCTATTAAGATTTAAAAACAGATGTATTCGTTCAGCAGATATTGACTGCACATCGCTCATAAGGTAGGCCCCATCTAGGCACCAGGAATCCAGAACTAAGCAAAGCAGTCACTATCCCCAATCATTTTTTAATTTTCTTTAATAAAAAAAGGGAGGAAGGGAGAGGGAGAGATAGAAACATTGATCTGCTGCCTCCTGCATGCCCCCTGTTGGGTATCGAGCCTGTAACCCAGGCATGTGCCCTGACCTGGAATTGAGCCTTGACCGCCTGGTTCATAGGTTGATGCTCAACCATGGAGCCACACTGGGCCAGGCTAGTCTTGTTGAGCTGGTATTTTAGCTCTGTACTCTCCAATAGAATTTTCTGCAAAGATGGAAATGTTCTTCATCTAGACTCTTCACAAAGGCTAGGTGAGCCTTTGAAGTGTGGCTAGTGAAATGGATGACTGAATTCTTAAATGTTATTTACTCTTAGTTAACTAAAATTAAAATTAAATACCCCACGTGGCCAGTGGCTCCCATATTGAAGATCCCAATTCTATTGAGTGTGGGGAGTGGAAGAAAGAGACAAAAACTTATAGTGAATAGGTAAGAATGTTCTGAATATCACAACCTAGACAAAAATAAAACACAATAAAAAGTCAAGGTTTCATGAAAATAAACCAAGATTTGGTACCTGCTGGGCTTATGTCTTTACAAAAAAGTTGTTACCTTAAAAAAATATATAGAGCACATTGGAAGTGGTGTATATGCAGATGTGTCAATCAGCCAGACAGGAAACTTTTAACTGGTTCGTCACCTCATCCTCCACCTTATTGCATGGCCTCTTACAGAAGTTGTATTTTTTGCATTCCCAACATGAACCCTGATCAGGGGACTTCCCTTCTGAAAATTTCTTGTCTGGTTTCTCCAGTTCAGGTCTGGTTTCTCCAGACATTTGGTAATCCAGTCCATAGCTTCAGAATGTAACGTCTCTCTTGCTTTCTTTTCTGCAAGATTAAGTAAGCATTTTATTTTCTTAAAGTCGGATTTTTTAATAAACTGTTGTAGAAATGAGTTAATTATGCAGCTGGGGAGATAGAGGCAATTATAAATGTTTAATTTCAAAAGGACCATTATAACATTCCCCAGGTTTGATGGAAAACGTGCCACTTTGGCGCTCATACAAAAGGATGAAGTTTTATTACCGCTCAGTGAATGAACTTAAAGGGCATCGTTAGAGACAAAATCAGTGGTTAGGGGGAAAACTGATTCCCATGACCATTGAAATCATCGTTTCCTTCATCTGAAGCATGACCAACTTCACCCCGGATTCTGTCGTTTCCTACCTGCAAAATACATTGTTAAATAACAGGAATCCTGAAAGTCATTGGTGAAAATCAGTCACCGTGCCTGTGGCCTAGTGTTTATCAACCTGAACAGAAATTGCCCTGACACAGCAGTGAAGCAGGTATTGGCTAGGTAACGTAGTCGGCAGAGAACACGTTTATACTAGGTACAGTTCAATGATTAATAATGAAGCTTCGGCATATTGATGTCTTAGCTCCTGGGTGCAGAGGAAGAATTTTCAGTGTTTTCACATTTTATTTATTCATTTCTTCCTCTTCTGATGGACACTAGACACACACACACACACACACAAACACACACACACATACCCCAAAAAATTGTGTGGCAGCCTATGCCATATTCCTTCGTAATGAAAAATTGTACTGCATTCTTGACTCCAGATGTTGTTCATGGAAGATAATTACCTCAGTGCCTCAAACACAACAAGTCTTTAGTGAGGTGTCTGTTACCCTGGAAATACGCGGGGTAGCCTAGCCCCCTGTCTCTTTCTGGGAGAACCATACACCCATAACCATACATTCTCTTCTGAATTACATCCAAACAAATCATGGACGAGACACTTTCAGAGCTCAGGCAAAAGAGGGAACAAAATTGAAAGAGAAAAGTTAACACTTTTTTAAATCTAGGCAGCTCCCTGTCCCCCCAACCATAAACTGTGATCAGATTTTTTTGGGGAAAACAGAGATGTTAGTGATAGCATGGCTTTTGCAGAAACACAGAAATGACCCCGTGAGTCAGGCCAGCTAGTCGGAGCAGATGGCGGAGGAGCATCTATGAGCTTCCCATAGATTTTGTGTGGCGGCCTCAGCAAGCAAAACCTCGGAGAGAGAGGCTGTCCACACCGGCCACTGTCTAAGAATGGTGACAACATTGTTAACTGGTTCTGGTCTAAAGTTGATAGTTCTGGCCAGGCTGGTGTGGCTCAGTGTCGGAGTGCCCACCTATGAACCAGGAGGTCATGGTTCGATTCCTGGTCAGGGCACATGCCCGGGTTGTGGGCTAGATTCCCAGTGTGGGGCATGAAGGAGGCAGCTTATTAATGATTCTCTCTCATCATTGCTGTTTCTCCCTCTCCCTCCCCCTTCCTCTCCGAAATACAAAATTGACAGTTCTGGGGAAAGGGCCCTTTGTGGCTTCAAGGAAAACATAACCAGGATAATGACGATTATTTCTGAATAGTGTCTTGACTGGAAAACCTCACACAGACTCCAACAGACGGTTGATAAACTCAGGTAGAGAAATGCTCATTTCCATTGTTCTTCTAAACCAAACTAAAGCTCGGCTTTTAGAAATCCTTCATTTCTCCTACCTCTTGATGGAATGTTTTGACAAGTAGAGCATTAAAGCATTTCCCCCTTTCTGGTAGACAAGGAACGCCAGTCTTCAAAGTCCTCTGTTTCGTTTCATTCACTTCCAATTCATTCTTAGTAAACAATTGCAGGATTTCTAAAGAGACCAGTGCAGAATTCTTACCAGCCATGGTATACTTTCTAAAAGCTACACTGAAAATAGAATTTTTTTTTTCTGAATTTGTCTTCCCTCTCCGAATTGGAAAAGAGTGTCTAAGATGGTTGAGTCTTCATGTGGAAAAATGTACAACCTTCCCTGGCCAATACAAGTCCAATGACCTTTAGAGTTGGACAGTCTGTACTAGAGGCTAAATGCTCTTGCGTCTAAGTACTCTTACATCAGCTGGCTACTATAATAAAGAGAAAACTAATAGATTATTTTGCAAAGTTTTGAATTACTTTTTGTTTTCTTCCAGAAATAGTAAAATAATAACCAGAGGGGAAAATGGCAGAAATGACCAAACCAAAAAACCTAGGCGCATTTTCTTCACTGAGGGGCCTCTTGAACTTGCCACCTAAATGCACACATACTGGGGCACCTTGGGAAGAAGGAAACTAGGGTCATCTCATTTCTGCCCTCTTTTTACTTTCTTTAAACTGAGGGAACTTTTCGTGTCCTTCATAGCCAATGGCAAAGATGCTGCAGGCATCACCGGCAATAGGGTGAACATAAATTTATTTTTAACTGCTTTAGGCATTTCAAACTTTTCTCAAGAAACTGCACAACCTGAGACCCTGAACAGCCTACAATTCTGAAACCTCTGGCAGCCCACCCGAACTCGTCTCTTGTGGTGTAGACAACCAAATCATTCAAATTGTCAGATGTCTGACTCATATGGGAAGTACAAAGAGGCCCTCAAAAGGGCCTATGTCCCCACTGATTAGAAAAGTCAAAATACCCCTGTCCCGTTGCCCTCTGTGTGCAGCCTGGAAGTTCGGATTCTCAAAGAGCTGAATCAGGAATTGACTCCAGTAACCCAATACAAGCCCTACATTGATTGTTTCCTCCCAGCCACCGAAGGACATTAACAATCCTGCCATAGGAACAAAAGTTTTTGCATCCAAAAACACTGCGAGGGTGGATAATTCTTAAGGCTTTGGAACCAGAAAGGAAAAAAATAAAAGGAAAACAAAATGAAACGGAAATAATTAATGCTGGGTAAATAATATCTTTGGCCTCATACTTTTTGGCTGCATTGTCAGCATCAATGTTTTTTATTAAATTGTTGTCTTTATAAGGCACTGTAACTAGTTTAAGTCTGTTTTAAATAAAGCAATAGAAGGATGAATGAACTCTACGGTGAGGTTGGTGTCTCTGTAATAAAAATTAAAGGGCTGGCATGTTTAAGCTCTGCATGGTAGCAATTATTTTTAAGAAAATACACTAAGTAATGAGAATGGCATTTTTAAAGCCTTGTGAAGATACTAGGTATGTTTCAAGAGAATCCTAATATCAAGATTACTTTTATGTGTTGCACACATTTAACCTCTGTCAAAACTAGCCTTTCTTAGATTTGGTAAAAGACATATTGCCATGGCCTTTGAGGACAAATGAATTTGCAAAGATTTGGAACAATAACAATAAAACAAAACAAAAAAACAGAATCCTGTGATTCTTCAGGAAGCAGTTCTCTTTTGTTTATGTTTCTTGTAGCATCCTATTCTTTTCAACCCAGTTTAGAGAATTTACAAACCTTATACCCAAGCAACCAGGATGCACACTGCACTGAGGGTGAGAATCACAAACCTTTTGATTTATTTATTTTTATTGACTTAGAGAGAAAGGGAGAGAGAGTTAGAAACATCAATGGTGAGAAAGAATCACTAATTGGCTGCCTCCTGCATGCCCCCTACTGGGGATCGAGCCTGAAACCTGGGCATGTGCCCTGAATGGGAATCAAACCCAGACCTCCTGATTCATAGATAGAAGCTCAACCACTGAACTACACCAGCCAGGTGAGACTCACCAATCTTCAACAAGAATTCACTCTATGTGCCCACAGCTCCAAGCAACACCATTACAGCCCAAAAGAGAAGGATTGAATATGTAACCCAGGTAATTCAAGCACAACTCTGAGACAGGAAAGCAGGTTTCCTCATGCAAAGGCCTTGGGGTATATTCAACACCTGATATTTTACAAATATTTGCATTCCTCTTCATAGAATGGTAGAATTATTCATCTAGTACATTGACAAATCTCCTCCCCAACATCATACCCAGGAAGGATGGGAGAATCCATCTGAGAGCAATGAATATTTCTTCTGTTCTTAGAGGGCTATAGGGAAGGAAGTTGGACAGACTTTCCTGGTAATTTAATGGGGGGGGGGGGACAGCATAGAAATATTTATGTCTAGAGTAAAATTTATTTTTTTTAAATCAATTAATGTAAATTATAGTATATTATTGCAAAAGAAAATAATCTAACTCCGAAAAGTTGAACTGAAAATTTTCAGTGCTTCAAAAACAGAATTTTACTTTGAGGTTTTCATATAACATTGAGTCCCGCTTAAAATTTCAAGATAATAAGATTCATTGCACAACTGCACTTAAAAGATAACTCAATGGTAGACACACCATTGACAAGAAATAAAGCTAGCATATTTGATCTCCTAGAATATTTCTTACCATTCCTTATCAGCTTTCTTAGAAGTTATCTCTCCTCTACCCAGTGCTTTTTATGAACTAGTTTTCCCTTTAAAGAGTATATTTTAAAAGCACGAGATGCCAGGGGAGTGACATTAGCCAGCTTCTTCTTCAGTTGTGTAGAAGATGAACTAAAGAGCACCCCAAAAGCATGGGATTAACCTCTCCTAGATATGGAATAAAGTTATATTAGTGCCATGATCGTATTCTATTTAAACAGACACTTTTTAAACTCTCAGTCCACTAGAGGCAAGGAAAAGGAGGTTAAACTAAATAATAGCATTAGGATGCTTAATTTGAAATCCAAGGAGGCTACAGTAATGCATTTAGCTACAATATAGCTACAGTGTAATATGCATACCTTCAGATGACACTGTTGAGAAATGGCTCGCCAACCAGATGACCACTGTACCATGCAGGAGGTGGCACCCACCATGGCATCTCCTGTAGCTGTTGCCACCAAAGCTCTGGAGAAAGTTGCAACGTAGAACAAGTTAGCTTTGACCCACACGTACCTCCTCGTCAGGACCCTCACCCCCTCCATTGTACCCCACAAATACAGACTTGGTTGCCTGGCCTCCAGCATTTCACTCCAACCGCGAGCCCCTCACACCTCTATGAGCTTTCTCTCCCATCATTTCTTTACCAGCCCCCAAGCAAAACCGCATTTCCTCCAAATGTACTGGCCTCAGCCAAATTTAGGAAAGAACATGGTCTCCTAACCTTTTTCATATTAAAGTGTAGGTTGTTGCTTTCACTGCACCCTTGACTCGCTGACCAATTGCTCGTGTGAAAACCGTCCCCTTCTTCTAATCATTTTTCTCTGTGTTTCTCACTTCCCTTCTTTGGTCTGGCCTTCATATTTGAACTCCGATTTCTAGCAGCTGCCTGACCAATGAGGAGTAAAGTGGAACTATTTTCTCCCCAGATCTAGATGCTATGCTTCTAAAACACTGTCTTTAAAATCATGTCACCCTGCTGTACCTAACACATTACTGCATTGGCTCACAATCATGTGTTTCTATCAAAAATCTCCCCCCCCCCCCGCCCCCAGTAAGTTTTTTGTGGTAGTCCTCTTTGTTATTGCTTCTTGACTGTTGTTCTGTCATTTGTGCAATTAATTTTTGAAACTCGATCCAAGAGTTTACTTTGATTCCTGTGAAATTATTGAAAGGTGCAGCTCAAGTTTCTGATGTGGAGGTGGGGGGATGAGGCCTTGATATTTTATCTCTCTGTTTTACTTGTCTAAGACGGGTCTAATTCAAACACAGACTCTCCATAAGGATGGCTAGTAACCAAAAGTGAGACTTCTAAATGTTAATTGCCACTGGTATTTTTAGGACTTTATTTTGAGGATAGCATTGATGAAAAGGGATATGTAGCCATCTGCATACCCTCAAGTAGAATAATCAGACTAAGGAAGTAAACAAAAAGAACTTTGTGGATGAAAACGAACTCCTTAATTCCAGAAGATTAAAAAGACTTCTTTAGTAGAAGGAAATAAACTTTAACAAAAAGGCTTCCCTTCAAAAATGTCAGTTATCTTGGGAGGAAAGATGAGTAATGGAAATCTCATGTTGATCATAAGGATGAATAGCTTCGTCCTTTTGACACTGGCATTTATGGAGGCTGAGGGACTCTGCACTGCCCCCTGCAGATTTTTCCAGCAGTCACTGAAGGAGCAAGAGAAAGCTCCTAGAATAAGATAATTCTCCTTAGAATTAAGATATATGCAATACAATAAGAAGCTTGGGGTTTTGAAATGTTCTTACTATATGTGTGTGTATACATATACATGTGTATATTCATGTATTTAAATTTTATATATTTTGTACTTACTAAATATTTCTATCTTGTGAGTATATGTGTGTGTGTGTGTGTGTGTGTGTGTGTGTGTGTGTGTGTGGTTCCAGAAGAATAGCAATTAACTATCATAGAAAACACTTTATCATGTATTCAACGTGGGGTTTTATTTATTTTTAGTACTTAATGTTATCTTAGAATTTAAAATAAAGACCAGTGTGTATTTTTTTTTAATCATAGTTGACATTCAGTATTATTTTATATTTGTTTCAGGTGTACAGCATGGTGGTTAGACAATTATGTACCCACCTGGCACCATACATGGTTACCACAATGTTATTTACTGACTGTCTTTACATCCCGTGACTTCGTAATCCCTTCACCTTTTTCACCGAGCCCCGCCTGCCCCGCTTCCCAACTAGCAACAGTCTGTTCTCCACAGCTCAGATATCCCTCCAGATTTTCAATTGCCACGTGTGGTGTGGAACTGGCTCATTTGGGGACTCTACCCCTCCTACCAAGTCTCCATGTGGCATCTTCTTTATATCCTTAGTTATAGGACTGTTCAGCTAGTCTTATATGATTATCTAGGTTGCTTGTTCTATAATTTAATTATAATTTTTGGTGTGGTGGAGGGAAGAGGTACTTCACTATCTTGACCAGAACGACTCCACTGTGTTGTTTATTTTTAATATCAAGTTATTCAAATTTATTATGGAGAATACATTAAGTTTTACTTTTCAAAAATAGCATCTTTTCTTTTTCTACAAACCAGTGCCAACCTACCTTTATAACTTCATTCTCCCCATCCTGTGCTGGTCTCCAAACACAACTTCCTGGCCCCTGTGTCTTCAGAGAAGCTTTTCCCTCCACTTGCTTTGCCTTCCATCTTTGCACCTCTGTCCTTTGCTGGCCACTTTCATGCAGTGCTCCTGGATCACTTTTGTCAAATATTGTCAGGGGAGAGGTGAGAGTATGTTGTTTTAAATTGCCAGCTCATCATGATAACAAAATCACACAGACAGTGTCTATGTTTAATGTCCTGAAACTTTCCTAGAATACACTGTTGTCCTTTTACATTTATCAAGTTTTTATATCAAACCTTGTCCAGATGTTCCTAAGCACTTTGAACCAGTATCGATAGATATTTTGAAAAGCATAAATGTACTTCTACTTTGGGCATAAATATTCCCCATTCTTTGGGAAATATTTTGGGAGGTGACATCCTATATAATAAAAGCCCAGCAACCGAAATGGCGGAACAACCAGAACGACCAGAGACTAGAACGACCACGGCCCCTCACCCCGGCCGGCATCCTCCCAGCGAGTGGTTAGGGGCGATCAGGCAGGCAGGCAAGCAGTTAGGGGCGATCAGGGACGCAGGCAGAGTGGTTAGGGGAAATCAGACAGGCAGAGGCGTTTAGGGGCGATCAGGCAGGCAGAGGTGGTTAGGGGCGATCAGGCAGGCAGAGTGCTTAGGGGCGATCAGGCAGGCAGGCAGAGTGGTTAGGGGTGATCAGGCAGGCAGGCAAGTGTTTAGGGGTGATAAGGCAGGCAGGCGAGCAGTTAGGGGCCAGTGGTCCTGCATTGCAAGAGGGATGTCCGACTGCCAGTTTAGGCCCAATCCACAGGGATCCCTGCAAGATCGAGCCTAAACTGGCAGTCGGACATCCCCTGAGGGGTCCAGGATTTCGAGATGGTGCAGGCCAGACTGAGGGACACCCTTCTCCCCCCCCCCTCACCCCCCTGCATGAATTTCGTGCACCGGGCCTCTAGTTATCCTATAAGATAACTCTAGAATTAAACTTTTCTGCCTCTAGTCTGACATTGGCTATTCCAGGAATTTACTGTCATTCCCATTTCCACCATTTATTGTCCCATTGATCTCTATGTTCGGTTGGCTTTGTGTCAACAGGAACTCCCAGAATAAACCAACAGGGAGTTGGCTCACATATGGGAAAGGAGGCAGAGCCTGTGGGCATGACCAGGACCACATTCCCACCCTGAGCAACAAGGGGATTCTCTCGCTTTTTGCTTTTTTAAAATAAGGTTGGTATAGCTCACCCTGAGCGTTTCCAAATATTCTTATTATTTTTCACAGAAACTTTAAATATAAAAGTAGCATGTACAATTGGATATTTCAAGAAGTTATTGACAACAGTGCCATTGATTTCCCTGAGCCGGACATCCCGGGGCTTTGGGGACCACCATTGAGGTGGATCCTTTCAAAGGCCAGCCCAGACCCTTGCACAAGGGTGGAGTCAAGCACAAAGAGAAAAACTTTTCCAAAACAACATACTTTTTTGTTTAAAAGAAAACACAATGTTTCTGTCTCTGAAGACCAAACCAGATTGACCCATTTTTCCTTCATGTTATTTGTGAGCTATTTCAGAATGTCATACATCTTCTTTTGACAGGTCAGGAATGTGGAAATGAGAAGTGTTATCCTGTGTAGTTTTACTTCTCTGCAAATAATCAGTGTTGTGCTATTGTTTCACAGTTAGAGACACTTTACAGTTTGTATATAATAATGATTCTTTTTAACATGATGTTTCTGGAAGACAAGTAAGCTTTTTTTGTCTATAAATATATTTTCTCCCATTTCCACTAGACATAACCCTGAAAACACGGAAAATTTTCCACGTAAGCTATAGATATTGCACTGATATTTTTCTACAGTGCTTTAAATCTTGTTTTGTGGTCACTTCAGTGAAGCATATATTATTTTAAAACCTTCATATGAAATAATCATTAGTATCTTTTTCCTTTTTTTAAAAAATAGCAGGTGTTTCCTATGCCTTTTGGCAGGTTTTGTTGTTTGTCTTTTGTTTGTGTGTCTAAATTTCCCATTGTCTGGAGCATGCACAATGCCTGTTATTGAAGGTCATTGTTCTGCTTCACGTGGTTTTATTTCCAAAATTCAGTATGGATTCTGGTGTATGTTAGCCACTATGGAACAATCCATCCCATTTTTTGATAGCCATATGGTTTAGTGACTGAACTGTTTATTTTTGTACACATAGTATTTCTAAGAGTTGGGATGTCCGTTACCTGTTTTTGCAATTAATAAAGAATCACAATGATTTTGTTGTAAGTTTTTCCTGCCACTGCTCTTTCTCATTTGGGGTATCTGTTCCACTTTACTAGCACCCTTGGACTGCAGAACACCCATATTAGCATCTCAAAATTCAGGGTTTCCCTTACATATGGTGCCCAACCACTACCAATTGTGTTGCAAAAATATCTTGTAGTTAGGAGAATGTTCTAAAAATGTTAGCCTTCTTCACCTTGTTGATATATGACTTGACTTTTAGTAGCAGCTAATACATTTTCAAAAACATATTTCTTGCTTACCTTCATAGAGTGTCCATTTTAAAGGGGTTTTAGTAGTGAAATACTGAACTTCTCTGCTTCAAACAGTAAAACTCAAAATATCTCATAAAATAGTCCTCCCAGTGGGGTCAGTTAATAACAAATTTGAATCAGCCATTACACTCAAAGCACTTGCTAAGAAATTCAGTAACACTTAGGATTTAAACAAGAAGCTGCCCTCTCTCCTGTGCTTGCATGTGACATGGTTCCACCACAGAGGGCACTTCCTGTGTTGAGTAACATGGCCTTCAGGTCTAGCCGTTGCTCACAGTTGTGCACATGGGATAGAAATAGCCAAGTAACAGAGCTTGAGGACTCGAAATCCAAGGTACCCCTGAATTTATATCTTTCCAACGCCGCCGAACTTTGAGAAATATCACATCCTCATACCTCCTTCTTCCAACATCTGTTAAATTGACTACCTCTTATCTCTGTGTTTTCCTTACCCTTTCTGAACTGTAGATTAATGGGGCATGTGCCAAGGAGAAGCATCAGTTTTATTTTTACCCTGTTTTTTTATTCTATGGTTCTCCAAGGAGATACCACAGTACTCTACAGCCGTGGTGAGTTTTTGCATGTCTGCAGCGTAGACTAAGAACCCTGGACTATTATCCATCTCGAGAATTTTCAGCTGAACTGGACTTTTAATAAGACAATGGTAACTGTATCCTGTTCTTAGCACTTGATATGAATTTATAGGGGGGCGGAAAACACAGAAATTGCTGTCCAGTTGGGTCACTATTAGTTGTAATGATACTCAGTACTGTTGATGGCTTATCATGAGTGAGGTACTAGGTAAGGGCTTTGCATTCATGAACTCTCAACCCTGATGAGTTCTGTAATGTGGTCCCCATTTTATGTTGAGGAAATCAAATTGAAAATAATAAAGTGAGTTGTTCAAAGTCATTAAAAAGCTGAAGAAACAAAATCTGAACCCAGACCTGGAGCCCAACCCTTGACTTTGCTTGAAGGGCACCCTCCAAAATCTGGGTATGATAGTGCACATTTGAAACTCAATCGTTTCTAATTAATTTATTCATCCTCAACCTATCATTTCTGTTTCGATTATTTCTTTTCCTGAGCAAAACCACTAACCAGAGAAGAAACAATAATATATAAAGCCTCGGTTCTGTAAATTAAAAATCCATCCTTCCTTTCATCTACTTGTATTTATCCTACTCTTTCCCTCTTCTAGAGGCAGCTCTGCTCCAAGAATTGGCCCATCAGCTTGGCTCTTCTCATTTCCCCCCTTTTCCAGTCAACACCCATTCCTCTCCTCCCACTCAGCACCAGCTTCCCACTCACCTCTGTACCCACGCGCCCCACCTTGTAACCTTATCCTGATGGTACCACCAGAGTTCATTAAATAAGTGGTTCTCTGCCCTCTTCAGAAGCATTCCTGAGGTGAAAGAACACCCTGAGTGGGCTGGAAGTTTCTCAAGTCTTGTCCTCAGCATGTCAAGGGGTGACATTGTATAGCCCTGCCAGTTCACCTCTGTAGGGGGTGTTCAGTCCTGAAATTAATTTGTATAAGCCCTGGTGGTAAGCCCTTTTCTTTCTGGCGCCCTTTTGCTTTAGGACTCACCTACTCAAATGGGGCATGAGGACGATATCTTACAATACACAGAAAGGTGGTTTAGGTATGTTGCAACGTTGGACTCTTAAGATGCAAGATGATCTTGGTGTTCAGACAGGAGAACAGTAGGTAAAAGTCTTGACTTTAGAGCCAAATTCCAGCTCTTATGGCTCTAGACCAGTGGTTCTCAACCTTCTGGCCCTTTAAATACAGTTCCTCATGTTGTGAGCCAACCATACAATTATTTTCGTTGCTACTTCATAACTGTAATGTTGCTACTGTTATGAGTCGTAATGTAAATATCTGATATGCAGGATGGTCTTAGGCGCCCCCTGTGAAAGGGTTGTTCAACTGCCAAAGGGGTCGCGACCCACAGGTTGAGAACCGCTGCTCTAGCCTGTGGGTGACTTACATATACCCCTTTTTACCTTCAATTTTTTTCCTGCTTAAAATGGGATAGCTCCAATGAGGCAATGTTCTTAAATGGTTAGTTCACTGTCTGGCATATACTACATGCTCAATGAATAGTGGATATTACCACGGGTGTTTTACCTTTCCCTGGAATTCCCACAACCGGCATCCTCATAATGAAGTGTAAGTCAGGTGGACATTTTAGAAGGTGGGTGTTTTTACGGGTGAGCATCCCTACAATTAAGATTACATTTGAAAGTGCACAGGTGAGGCTATTGTGGACTTTGAGGTCTTTTCTAAAAATTTAACAGAGAAAAACAGATTGTGTTATACCTGAATATGTAAATGGCGTTTGCAACTTTTATTAATTAATTTTCTTAGTGTTTCTGCTCTGCAGAAGCATATCTTTATCCTCACAATGCCCTCTGTAGACTTTGCCAGCTTCTATCCTAGTTTTGATAATTTACATATCGTTACCCTGAACAAGTGCCACGAGTATCACATTGTTCATTTTCGTTAAATAACTTTTTATAAAGAAATATATTTTCCATTTACTGGCTTAGGGATTATGTAGCATAGAAGGGAGCTCGCCCTCAGAGCGCCTCCTGCTTGTTCGTGGCAGTGAGAGACGTGTTGCTGAGCTGCCTGCCCACCACCTCTGTTCATTTTAGAACCAGTTGAAGGATAAATAAACAAGTAGCAGATCTGAGACTCTGGCGCACCTGTCAGGAGTCGAGCCCTCTTTTCTTGCAATGCCTGTTCGGATGGTTATGCCTTTCTGCTTACTACTTGATACTCTATTAGCCTCCACCCTCCTTAAGTACATTTTAATCAAACTGACTTGATTCATATGTTTGGTACCTGGATTCCAATTCATTACACAACATAGGTTGTCACTTGCCAAAAAATAATTATGTGTGTGTTTCTTGAACTAACAGTATCACTGTTTTTCTGATAGTTTTTCAGAGGGTTTTACCAAAAATTCAAATTACTCTTGGAAATTGTACATTTTTTTAATCACTTTTTTTGCATTACCAATTTGTCCCGCCCTGCAAATTGCCCAAACCAGTATGGTTCAAATGTTAACGTTTGTACAAGCAGCCTGGGGATCTTGTTAAAATGCAGATGCTAATTAAATAGGTCCAGGGTGCGGCCTGAGCACCTGCATTGCTACTGGCTCCCAGGTGCTGCCGGTGCTGCCAGCCCAGGGACCCCACCTGGAGACCTTCCTGAGTGGGCTGCACCCAGGTGTTCTCCCAGCACCAACATCAACCAGATTATCAGCAGATGTTCATCGTACACCTAGAAAACACACCCTATCAGTGACTTTCCTTACTGTGATATAGAATAAGACCTGTCTTCCATCTGTGGTCATTGATCTTCAGAATGACCAGTGTGGCTTCTCCTGTTAAAGGAAACATTCATTTTACTTATTAAATTCAGTGTTCATCATTGATGATCCCTCTGACCAGCTGAGGTCTGGGCAGGGTCTTTCTTCCCCACAAAAGAGCTCCTTGGGCCCACCACCTCTTCCTCCACATCCCCCCACCACCCCCCGGGACCCTCGGCAGCTCTGATTAAGTTCATCACCAAAGTCGAGGATGGAGAGGGCAGGACATTTCTGATCTCCATGCAGTGAACGCCATCTACATGCTTGCTTGGCGACACTCTGCTTTTATTCAGAGGGAGCATTTGTTACATCTGTTATTGGCTCCTCCCCAGCAGGAGCTCCTGCCTCCTCACGGATTAGACAGGATTTTGCTCCTGCGGGTGTTTTCTTGCTAGTTTACTCTCCATCCCTCCAGCTTGTGTACGTCCCTGGAGATGCACTGGTCCAGCACGCGTTTCAGTAGGCGCAGAATCGCCTGGCGTTGATCAGCCTCCTGCAGCTCTTCCTGGGTGTGCTACCCCTAATGTGAGACCCTGAACTGACTGTGCAGCAGGAGGAGTGGGAACGGTAATGCCACTGGAATTAAATGGCCGTTAGGAAAAGCTTTCCAAAATAACCCCAAGAGCCAACTCTTTAAAACAGTGGTTCTCAACCTCGGCTGCACATTAGAATCACCTGGGAATCTTTTTAAAATCCTGATTTCTGAGCCTCATCCTCCGGAAATTCTGTTTCTTTGTTACTAATGTTGCGGCCCCACCCCATAACAAAGAAACAGAATTTCCAGAGGATGAGGCCCAGAAATCAGGATTTTAAAAAGATTCCCAGGTGATTCTAATGTGCAGCCAAGGTTGAGAACCACTGCTTTAAAAGATCACTTCCCTCGCCCAACTTTTTTTTTTTTTTTTTTTTTTTGCTTTGACTATGGAGAGATTCATGAAATTGAGCTAAACATGGTGAAATAATACTTAAAATCGAAGTAGTAGAAAAACATGCTAAAGAAGGTAAAAATCATTTGTTAGCAATCAAAACCCAGTTTGGAAGAGAGTAGTTTGCTCTAAAAAAAGAACAAACGGGGCTTGTGAGAACTCAACAGAGGTATAAAGCACATCTTGTAAGAATGTTAAAACCACGATCACATTTTACATGACTTTGGCAAAGAAGAGAACCCAGGTGTCTTGAATCAAACTATAATGTGAAACAAAGAATTTCAACAGGCTTCATCAGGCCTTTGTTCTTTTTGAGGAGTGCTTTCTGGTTTCTCTGCGAAAAATGAGATGTATGCGTCTTTAATTCTATCTTTGTTTATACAGGGTCTCTACCCTCATAAGGTTAAGTATCCAGGATTTGCTCAACACATGGTTTGTAAGTAAAACACAGATGCAAGGAAGTATCGACAAGGAGAAAAGTTTTGTTCAAAAAAAAGTAGGTGGAACAAATTCAGAGAATTTTAGATCTAGGAAGGGCCTGATACCACCAGTAAATCTCATTTTGCAAATGAGGAAACTGAAGCCCATCATAATCTAAGGATTTGTCCACAGGCACGTGTGACAGATGAGCCCCCATCTTCTGGGGTCTCCCACACCCCAGGAGGTTCCCTAGGAGAGAACAAGATACAGAATGACAACAAAGCAGGCAGACTTTTAAAATTGATTTAAAGAGCTAAGTGAAAATAATAATAACTGAAGTGCATTGATTCAAAGAAACAAAAATAATCAGTAAAATCTGTTTTTAAGAATGAAATCATTGAAGCAAATTCCATCTGTGTCAAAATTCATATTAAACTCGGTCCCCGTGGGCACTTCCTGAGTGCAGCATTCTCTACAGGCTGCGTTCGAATGATATGTAGGAGGGAAAACTCTTTGAAAGACTTAGAAAAATATTTCCAATCTGATCTAGACTGTCCTTAGGCGAGTAATTTAATTCCTTGGTACATTTTCTTATCCGTACTCTGATAATAAGACTACCTGTCTGACAGGATCGTAGTAGGGAACCCTGCCTTGGTATCAGCCCACAAAATCATGAATGAAAGCTGCCCCTGAGGGACAGAACCTCCAGTGTGCCAGCAAGGACGTCCCTCCTCCGCTCGCCAGAGCGCGTGAATGGGAGATAATGGCATTGGCAGCGCCGGAGCCCCATTTATAATTACACTTGGCAGTGGCTCAGCAGAGCATACCTGTTCCATAGGTACGGCCGAGCTTCCTTTCTAGTCTTGTGTGACTACAACAGGGCTCTCAGCAGGGGCGGTTTTGCCTCGCAGAAACAGTGGACGATGTCTGGAGACATTTTTGTGTGTCACTCCTGGTGGGAGAGGGTTCCTGGCATTGGGTCAGTAGAGGCCAGGGATGCTGCTAACCAAAGCACAGGGCGCCCCTCACCACCAAGAGGTATCTGCCCCCACTGCAGCAGTGCTGGGGCTAAGAGCCGTGTGCATGTGAGTGCAGTGGAGGAGTGGCTGTCATTTTCATGACGTAGCAAAATTCCTGACCTTCCTCCACCTTGCTACCCATTTCTTCCATGTATTTGGCAAATAATTTGAGTTTCTACTATGTGCCCGGCTCTGGGCCACAGTGGCGGCTGCCTGATTCCTCCTCCTTCCTGATGCATCCCCAAATTTGGTTGGGCACACAGACCCTGGAGCCAGGAGCCATGGGTTCAAAGCTGACTCCTCCCATCCATGCATGCGTGACACTGGACATGTTGTTTCTTCTCTTTGCATGAGTCTTGTCATCTCCAGAATAGTGGTGCTGGTGCCACCTGTGATGTGATAAGGATGCTGTGCGTAAGAAACAGCTAACATGTGCGGAGGCTATGCATGTGGTGCCTGGCGGGCAGGGAGCTCGTATCACTATTTTGGAGGTGTGGAAGGAGGGGGCTGCATGTTAACCTCATCCTGCCTGCGGGCGCCTCACGTCCACCTGTTCCCCTCCCCCTTCTCTACTCCTCTGCTCCTTTGTCACCACAGCTTTCCTCTGTGCCGCCTTCCCTAGTCCATGCCCGTTCTGATCCTGTCAGTCTCCCCAGCCCCTCCAGCTCAGGATGGCCTGGCTCCATGTCACACCCTCTGTGTTTAAGCAAAGTGTCTGTGGGTCACTGAGGAAGCTAAATCTCACTGAAGAACACATTATTCGTGGCCTTAACCTTGTATTAAATAAGAGTTTATCAACCCAAATGGGCCTCTTAAAAGATGGATTTAGAAAGAGATCTTTGGGGGGTGCTTTTGTTTTAAGGGTTGGGTGGAACAGATAATTTTAATATTTAGGTCTTTTGGCCCTAGCCAGTTTGGCTCAGTGGATGGAGCATCAGCCCGTAGACCAGCGGTTCTCAATCTGTGGGTCGCAACCCCTTTGGGGGTCGAACAACCCTTTCACAGGGGTCGCCTAAGACCATCAGAAAACACATATACAATTATATATTATTTTTGTGATTAATCACTATGCTTTAATTATGTTCAATTTGTAACAATGAAAATACATCCTGCATATCAGATATTTACATTACGATTCATAACAGTAGCAAAATGACAGTGATGAAGTAGCAACGAAAATAATTTTATGGTTGGGGGTCACCACAACATGAGGAACTGTATTAAAGGGCCATGGCATTAGGAAGGTTGAGAACCACTGCGGTAGACTGATGGGTCCCAGGTTCAATCCCAGTCAAGGGCACATACCTGGGTTGCAAGCGCGATCCCCAGCCCTGGTCCGGGCATGTGTGGGAAGCAACCAATCTATGTGCCTCTCTCACATCTATCTCTGCCTCTCCCTTCCACTCTCTCTAAATATCAATGGGAAAATATCCTCAGGAAAGGATTAACAAAAAATTAAAAATATTTAGGTCTTTTGTTTCTCCAACAGCTTCGGCATCACATACTAGTATTGTTTCTTATTTCATAGATACCTTTTTTAAAGGAAAATTTTCCTGTGACATTGACTAATTCACAGTAGTGATAGTCATTTTCTATACAGTTTTAATGTTTGTGATTAAAGATTTAAATTTTACATGTAATATTTTAAGTATATTTCTATTTGTACATGTGCCAACTCGCTGGATTTTCACATTATGTTGTAGGTAACACAGTTACCTACACACACTTGCGTGTTTTTAATTAAAGAATGTAGTCGTGATTTTTACCACACATAGTCAGATAAAAGAGAGACTCAGAGGCTTGCTAAAGAGCCCAGAGCATCATTGTTTGATCTCAAACCCAGCACTCTGGCATCTTCTTTTCCTTGAAACCCCAACCCCTAGAAGAACCAAAGCGACCCCAGCTTTATTGGTGTGAGCATCTGAATAACCATAGATTCCTTACGGTTCATAGTGCTCCCAATCCCTGAGTATTTAATCAGGAGCACTGGCCTCTTTTGAAATTAAATACTTTCTAAAGTTAAAATACTGGAACTCCTGGAGGGAAATAAGCAATTATTAGGCCAATTCATCAAGAGCCAGGAGCTATCAACTTGCGCTGCCCACAGGTCTTACTACCAAGTGAGTCCTTGGCATTAGAGATTCCCACCCAAAAAGGAACACAGGATCTCAGTGAACACTTGATAGACTCAGCTTCAAGGACAGCTCGGAAAATGAGGCTCCGATCATCAACTTAATCTGCTTGCAGTTTGCATCCAGGAATCTTACTCGTCCAGAGGTCAGCCTGGGTTGGAATCTGCCTCACCCCTCATCAGCTGTGTGGTGTAGACAAGTGCAAACCTCTTGGGACCTCAGCATGCCCATTTGTAAAGCAGAGATAATAATAAACACCTGGAAGAGGTGTGCAGGATAAATGAGATGTATGTAAGGCCCATAGCCAAGGGCTTCACATATCATCATCATATTATTATTATTCCCATACTAAGATTTTATAATATCACTGCTCCTGTTAAATTGTTTTTTTCCTATAGGAGTTTGATGTCAGGCTTATTAGTTATTTCAGTGGGACAAATTTGCACTAGAATTGCAGTGTTCGTTATTCCTAAATTTTTCATGGCTGCTTTGTATAATACCCGCCTCATTGGTGTTCTTCTGTTGGAGAACTGTGATGTTAAACTCAGACCATACTAGTAAAAGCAGTTTATCTGGCCTAAAAGGATTTGCATACATCAAGTCCTATATAGAGGGGAGAAACCCTTCCATCCATCACTGAATCTTCTCTCCATTTCAAATATCTTCAAACAAAGCAATAATGGTGTTATTTGAGGACACTTGTCCTCAAAAACAGCTGCGTAGTGCTATAGCATCCTTGCTGAGTGGCCGAATGGAATAACTTCTTTCTACAGCACATTTCAAAAGATTTAAGGCGGGGGGCGGGAGGAGACTTGGAGGTTTTATAGAACAATGTGCACCAAACCATCTTCCACCCACTTCCCCTGAGAGAAATATATGAATCACAACACTGCAAATGAATCAGCATCAAGACAGGTGCTGGAAACTAAAGAGCATGAGTCATCTTTTTCCTTAGATACTTCACAAATAAAGCAGCATTTATTTGTGGCAACTCTGTACATAAATGTTGTTTACAATGGCGTACAAAGTATAAATTTATTGTTGTAAAAGTAAGTAAAATTGAAGCGTCTACTAAATATCACTGCAATGAGTTAATATTGTAACATGAAATTTTAACAATTTAACATTTAAATAGCACTTTAACAAATAAATGATTTTCTAAAAATGATCCGATTATAAGAGAAGGCATATTAATAGAAGAAATCAACAAAAAACGTCCCCCTCTATTCTACCTTGCCTATGGTAATAGGTAAATATTTTATTATTATATTTCCTAAGCAATTTTTTAAAGGTCGAAAATAGTTGCACATTTTTTCTATTTAAAATGTATACACATTAAGTAACAGAAAAATGATCTACAGATATTGTTTAAAGATTCATACTATTAAGGGTAATAGATTCCTACTTATGTTATTAACCTCTATAAACAGGGTTAGTTCAGAATGAGGGTTGAATGGCTGTTTCATTGTGAGTTATGAATATTCTTGTTTAAAATATGTACAAAAAATTCCACCAATGATTTTTATATAATTTCAACCATAAGATTCTGACAGACAATCAATTCAACTAAGGTCTTGTAAATATCACTTTTGGTGCCTCGCATTAAAAAAAGAAAGAAAAAAAAAGACTTGTTTATTTTTTAAAAGTATTTACTCAAAAATGGGGGAATAATGCTGTGTTCTCAGTGCCCATGCTAGCAGGCTGGCCTTTTCCAGCTATGGAAGATAGTGTCAGAACATGATCCAGAATAAACAAATATGAAACTCATTATTTTCTTGTTGTTTGATTTTATTAGCCATACATACTATTTACAATACTCATAGGGGACAATAGGAAAAGAGTGGGAAAATAACCATTGTATCTGAATCCTGGAAGCTAATATTTTATAAAATTTAACCATTAAGAGTGTATGGGTTCAGAAATTAATTATATTTCTGAATTCATCATATCTATATATCCTATCTAATAAAAGAGAAACATGGTAATTAGCCATACCTCCGCTACCCTTCCCATTGGCTAATCAGGGCGATATGCAAATTAACTGCCAGCCAAGATGGCAGCCGGCAGCCAGGCAGCTTGAAGCGAACATGAGGCTTGCTTGCTTCAGTGACGGAGGAAGCTAACATTCCCCGCCTGCCGCTGCCGGCCTCTGAGCTTGCAGTTTGAAATATTGTTACAAATATAGAATTTAACAAACTCCAGAAACCTGCTTTCAGCCAGCCGCGATCTCAGAGCTGGAGTTGAAACAGTGTTTCGATTATAGAACCCAAACAAACCAGATACCTGCTTTCAGCAGCCGAGGCCTAAGAGCTGGAGCCAAGCCTCAGAGCTAAAGCTGGCCCAGAATAAAAAAAAAAGAAAAAAAGAAGCGGTTGGGAGCTTCAGTCACCCTCCAGCCTGAAAACAGCCCTCAGCCCCTCACCCAGGCTGGCCAGGCACCCAAGCGAGACCCCCACCCTGATCCAGGACACCCTTCAGGGAAAACCAGCCGGCCCCCACCTGTGCACCAGGACTCTATCCTATATAGTAAAAGGGTAATATGCCTCCCAGCACCAGGATCAGCAGAGCCACAAGGACTCCCGGCACCAGGATCAGCGTGACAGGGGGCAGTGCCCAAAACCCCTGATCACCCTGTGGCTCTGTGTGTGACAGGGGGCGGGGCCACAACCTCCCTATTGGCCCTGCTCTGTTCGTGACAGGGTGCGGCGCCCCAACCCCCTGATTGGCCCTGCTCTGTGCGTGACAGGGGGTGGCGCCGCAACCTCCCCATCGACCCTGCCTTGAGTGTGACAGGGGGCGGTGCCTCAACCCCCCAATTGGCCCTACCCTGAGCGTGACTGAGGGGGGCATCGCAACCTCCCGATCCACCCTGCTCTGTGCATGACAGGGGGCGGCGCCCCAACTCCCCAATTGGCCCTGCTCTGAGCCCGACCAGGGGCTGCACCTAGGGATTGGGCCTGCCCTCTGCCACCCGGGAGCAGGCCTAAGCCAGCAGGTTGTTATCTCCCGAGGGGTCCCAGACTGCAAGAGGGCACAAGCCAGGCAGAGGGACCCCCTCCCCCCCAAGTGCACAAATTTTTGTGCACCGGGCCTCTAGTATATATATAAAAGCCAAGCAACCAGAATGACAGAATGACTGGAACAACCAGTGACTATGACACGCACTGTGGCAGCCAACCGGCCCATTCAGGGCCCCGATCGGCCCCACCCACCCACCTGTGGCCCCTCCCAACCGCCGGCTTGGCCCCAATGGGGACAGCCGACCTGACCCCACCTGTGCACGAATTTGTGCACCAAGCCTCTAGTACAGTGATGGCGAACCTATGACACGCGTGTCAGAGGTGACACGCGAACTCATTTTTTTGGTTGATTTTTCTTTGTTAAATGGCTTTTAAATATATAAAATAAATATCAAAAATATAAATCTTTGTTTTACTATGGTTACAATTATCAAAAAATTTCTATATGTGACACGGCACCAAAGTTAAGTTAGGGTTTTTCAAAATGCTGACACGCTGAGCTCAAAAGGTTCGCCATCACTGCTCTTGTATATTGATAAATGCTAGTATGCTGTCTTCTGAGGACTACATTTATAAGTCTATTAGGTCAAGAACAGATGGGTTGGTGTATAGGGGTTTTTTGGCTTTTTATATTGTGCAAGATTTTATAAACATAATAAACCAAGATGTTAGAGGGTAAAGCAATCCGTGATTTTTTACTTTAGCACTTTTCAAATTACACCACCATTTAAACTGATACACACAGTCACCAAGAAAAGTGAGCCAGTGTAACCTGAAGGGGAAAGAACTGCTGGGAAAACCAGGAATTACATCTGCTCCAGACTCTAAAAATGAAGAATTCCCTCTTTTATTTCTGCACATAATAATTATGATCCCGAGACAATGGTCTGTGGCCCACTCTGTGAGAAGCAAAAGAAAATCACAGGACCATGTACAGAAGGGTTAAGGGGCCCTACAAGCATGCAAATCAGGCAGTAATTTTACAGATTACAGAGGAGTACATAGAAGACAGGCCGGGGAGAGGATTCCGGGATGGCTACACCTTGACAGTTCATCCGTTTTTAATCACTTCAGGGAATGTTTGGCACCATATTCAAACAGGGAAAAGGCCAAAGTGAACTCTAAAATACATTCTCAGGAATGCCACTCCCAGCCATCTCTCCTCCTATCTCCCCTCTGTGCCCCTTGCAGCCTTTACAGTCTGTGACTGACTTCTCCATCCCTCATCGGACCCAAGCTCCTGGGGGAAGCTGTTCCCCATCACACAGGAGATGTTTAGCAATAGCCTGTGAGGAAGGCAAGAAGCCAGAATGGCCAAGGCAGGCGTGGCTCTCCATTTTCCCAGCAAACTAGAGATTAGAAGGAATTAAGAAAAAAAGGAGATAAGAATACTGCTGGAGGGAAGCAGGAAGTGAGGCTACAACTTGACAGCAAAGGACAAAAAAGATAAATAAGTTTAAAAACAAAGGACTAAAAGGGCTTTGAAATCTGGGGCCATCTCCCAAGGGAACGCCATGCTATTGACCTCCTTGGAATTTGCTGAGTAAAAGCACAGCAATGCTAGTCATCGATGGTCCTGATAAGCGGAGTGTTGAGAAAATGTCGAGTCACACTCAGCATTATAGAGTCCCCCAGTGAGGTCCCCAGTCTGGACCACCAGCATCTTCAGGGACCTACTGAACCTGAAATCTACAATCTATAGAGAATAAGCACCCACCACCACCACCACCACCATCCCAAAGGATTCAGATGTGTGCGCAAGTGAGAAAAAATGACTTCAGCATTCTCGTATTAAGTGTGTGTGTGTGGGGGGGGGGGGGGGGCAGAATGGGTATGTTTTCTTGTATGCAGCATGATACAGCAGATTCTGGAGACAAGCTGCACTCAAATCTCAGCTCAGTCATTTCTGTGTGGTTAAGGCATGTTCCTTAATATCTTTGAGCTCTGCTTCTTTATCTGTGAAAATGGAAATTCCAATACTTACCTCTAAGCTTAGAAATGAAGTTTATAAGGCAACTCACACAGCACATGGGATGGCTGGGTGTTATTATAGTATTCTTCCACTTATTAACCAATGTCACAAACCTAAACGGAGCACCTTCTATGGAAAGAGTACTCCAGTAAAAAAAGATGAGTAAGATTCTTACTCTCTCAAGGTCACAATCTGGGGCAGAGATGGAGGAGAGAGCAGGGAGCAAACACACCTAAATAATCCCAAAAGAGTGTAATTATGTTATAAAATTTACCCATTAAGAGTGTATGGGTTCAGAAATTAATTATATTTCTGAATTTATCATGTATAAACGCCACTCATGTTAGCCTTCTGAATTAAGGGCTTTTAGAAAGGTGTCTATTAGCAGTGGCCCACGGTTGGATGTTAATTCGGTAAATACACCATGCCAATACCCAAATATACAGGAGCAGTCCCATAACCAATACTTTTTTAAAAAAATATATCTTTATTGATTTCAGAGAGGAAGGGAGAGGTATAGAGTTAGAAACATCGATCGACTGCCTCCTGCACACCCCCTACTGGGGATGTGCCCGCAACCGAGGTACATGCCCTTGACCAGAATCGAACCTGGGACCCTTCAGTCATCAGGCTGACGCTCTATCCACTGAGCCAAACCGGTTAGGGCTAACCAATACTTTTTAAACATCAGAAATCAGCCTCCTTGGTGGCCAGAAAATGAACTGCTTTCGGCCTTGAGAATTGCACCCCAGTTGATCTGAGAAAACAGATTGCCAAGCGGTGGCAATTTCTTTGGTGCTTTCGGTACGGCTGTTCCTCGATTTCAAGAGAGCTCCTGAAATGTGGGGGGAAGTGGTACCCTTCTAGGGAAGCCGATTATTGGCCAAACTCGCCACCTGTCCACGGCAATCCCACACTGGGCTCCCAGGGAGTGGCCTGGCTCTTGGTGGCACGGAGCTGGGAAGGAACTCGGCCAACTGCAGCCCAGACAGATTCCTGTGCCTGTTTCTAAGTATAGATGGCTTCCGGGATTTCGATTTTGTTTTTTCTAAACACACGGCAGCCCATGAGACTCAGAAGCAAGTAATGGAGCCAAATAAGTAGCCTCGTGGCAGTGACGTCACAGTCTCCTTCTTTAAGGCCTGGCTCTGAGGCATCCTCTTTTCTCGGGCCACACCTTTGAAGGGAGGCACCACCTGTGCACTGAGCCACCATGCTGCTCTTCCCGCCCCTCCCTGAACCAGCTCCTTGCTTGGCTCTGGACTCAATTCAGGATAGTTTGATGTTCATTTAAGAAGCAGTGCTTGCCCTGGTGGGTTTGGCTCAGTGGATAGAGCATATGCCCGTGGACTAAGGGTCCCAGGTTCAATTCGGGTCAGGGAGTGTGCCAAAGGCAACCAATTGATCTCACATCAATGTTTCTCCCTCCCTCTCTTTCTCTCTCTCCTCCCCTCCCTTCCACTCTCTCAAAAACCAATGGAAAAATATCCTTGAGTGAGGATTAAAATAACGATAATAATTTTTAAAAAGAAGCAATACTTTATAACAACAATTTTCAACCTATGTGCTCCCAAAAAATTTAAAACATGCAATCCCTGAGATTTACTCAGGAGCGCTGACCTCTTTTCCCTAGATTGCCAAATAAAAAATGTCAACAGCCAACACAATAGCCATCTGGTGTGAATGAATCAAAATTATATCTATTTTTTTGTCAGATCAGCAAAAGATATATTTTTTGGTGTGCTGAAGCATTTTAGTAATTCACTTATGTGCCACGAGATGAAAATGGTTGAAAATCTCTGCTTTATAGTGTTGAGAGTATCTTTTTCCTTTTGCTGGCCCTCACCTCCAGTTATGTTTATGTTTGCCTCGGGGATGTTTTTAAGACTTCCATGTTGATTGCCTGGCCAAAAATAGACTTTTTGGTAGCCCTAAATGATTATTATGTGAAGAAAACCTGAGAGTACAACCGTTTTTAGAATGAAACACCAAAAATGGTCAAGGAGACACTCAGGGGCTGGACCTGTTGAAGCTCGATTTGAATAGAATTCCCGGGGCCGTGCACTGGTGGCCACACATAAGCTAAGGAAAGATTTATGGGCAATGTGAAACCTCAGGACAGGACTTAATAATAGATGGGTCGCCAAAGCCAGCCTCCACCGAAGCCAGAGCCTCGGCCGCCTGCGCCTCCTGTGGAAGCCCCGGCCGTGGCCTCTGCGCCTGCAGGAGGAGGCAGGGGTGACGCCGTGGAACTTTTCCTGGCATCTGGAGTGCCGGGCGTGTCTCAGTGCTCCAGACACTACTTGAAAAGGGAAGGTTTCTGGAACTCCTGGCACCGTGGCCTTTTCTCTGCCCCAAACTCAGACTTTATTTTTACTCGTTGAATGAGAAAGAGAATGAGCCCTGTGCTCTGTCAGGCTCCCCACGGCTGCCACCGCTTCAGACCACGGAGCCAGATGAATGCCGTTGGAAGGAATGTGTTTATGGAAGGGGCAGTTTTTATCCGTTCGAGAGCAGTGCTTTTTTCCTTTAAACATGGCATAAAGCTTCTATGTGGTGAGTCAGCAAAAAAGAAAAGAAAAAGAAAGAAAGAAATTGTTGTCCATCACTTAAATGAGGGTTTGATTGGCTCCTGTATTGTAGGTTCACTAGTCTGAGGCTCATCTCTCACTTCAGCATTTGTGCATGATAAACTGTGTTGCTCCAACTTCAAAGGTCTGGTCTCCATGGTTCCGGGACCTCCCCTGTGGGTCCCTCAGACCAGCTGCTCGAAGCTTCCCTCCTCCTCGGTCCCTGTGCCCTGCTTGTTCTCTCAGCCTCACATGCTCACGTGCTCCCCTCGCCCCTCCTGATGGATGAGGTTATAGCCTTCTAACCAGGAAGCTTTCTCCCAGTCTCCTGTCCAGAGTTCTCAACTCACCCATTGTTTGAGCAGCGGAATCCCAGGTCCACCCTCCCTGTGTCTGACACCTCCAGCTGAGTTTACATGGGCAGGACACCTCCCAGCTCAGTCACGCCATCCCTGCAGATCAGCTTCTGCAGGGAGGCCTGGGCCAGCCCTGGAGTGAGAGGAGATGCCAGTGGCCAGTAGAAGAGGCAGAGTTGAAACCTGGGTGCAGAAGAGGGTCGGGGAACCGACCGCCATCACCTCTCAGCATTCAAGTTGGAAGATTGTCTCACTCTGCTTTCTATAAAGCAGTGCATCATTTGGGGGACATTTCATTTCTTTAAAACACTAACAGTCTTTAGCAGGCCCTGTGCCATAGCATTTGCGCACACAAGCCAGCACGCTCACACAGACTAGCACATACGCAGTTTACGGTGCATCCACCCGTCATGGTTTAATTGAAACCACGCAGCAATGAGCAACAGCAGCAAAGATGAAACATCAGAGTCACGTAAGAGGCCATTGATGTGGTCAGCGTCACCTCCTGCAGGACTCAGGGAGACCTCGGCCACATTTGTCCTCACTGCTGTCCTCTGCTCTCCTTGCGCAAGGGCAGATGGTAAGAACAGTAGGCCCCACAGATTCTTCTTTGTAAGAGAAGAGGAGAGATTCTCCGAGATCTGAGTTCCAGGAGCAAAGTCTGACCAAGGAAACGGGCTCCTGCTTTGGGGTTCTCCTTTGGGGTACAGTACTTTTCATTCAGCTTAGGGAGATGAGGATTAGCTGCGTTTGGCTTATGCCGCCTTCCTTATTTATTGTGGTAAACGCCGTTTGCCCTAAACATTTCTAAAGCAAAAATAAATAAATAAATTTAAAACTCACTTCCTATTGACTCTTTAATCCCCTCTCAAAAAAATCAGTATTTAATAAATACATGGTAGTTAATTGTACAATGTACTTGGTCAAACCAACTCAATTTTATTAAATGCCTATTTTACCTAATTTGAAAAAAAAAAGTTTGGAGGACTTTGTCAGTGTCACGATCTCCATTTATTCACAAAGTACGTATTGAGCATGTCCTAGGAGCCAAGTTGTACTAGGAGCCAGGATGCCAATATGAATTAGACACACTGCTCACCTCGAGATTTGTACACTCTGCTTGAACTCTGTGGGAATCCCAGGAAGACTCTTATGGAAAGCGGGTGGCATTCCTATCCCCACAGATACCCCCACGACGGGGGGTAAGAATCTCAAAATCTTTGACGTTAGAGTCAGAAGGGACCCAGACACCTTCTAGTCCTGCACTCGGATTCCATGGGTGAGAACCATGGAGGTGACACACTGAACTTAACCTCATGCCGTAGACAAGTGACAGAACTTGGTCCAGGCTCACGTCCACAAATTGAGACCCCATTAAATCACATTTCAAAACCTCTGTATTGGGATTTCCAGTTTTGCTCTTTTTAAGTTCGTATTTAAGCTCAGCAGTAGTTATTCCATAGGGCGGTTGAAAGCCATTCTTTAGGGATCGGAGAGCCCATTCTCATGCCCTTTGACTTCGCTGATGTGAATTCCAAATGACACATTCTCAGGATGCTTTCACCAGAGGAATCCTATAGGGCAGGGCTGTGTGGTGTGCGGGCCTGAGAAACGACAGAGCAGCCTGTTATTAAACTTGAGAGAGTGACCCCCATTACCGAAGTACTCCCTTCCCATGTTATCCTGAACATTTGGAGTTGTTACCAAATTCTCATTAAACTCTCATTTTTTTATATTGAAACCTATTTTCTAAACAGCTTTCTATCAAGTGGAAGATACTTCGTTTCTATCTGACAGTATCTTTTTAAATTGTTTATTCAATTTTTGGAGTCACAAATAAATTATGAATTCGCCAATTTGGTTAAGAAATCGTGGGGGTCAAGACTTCCTATGATACTCCCTCACTCGTGAAAAAGTATTTGTTTTTACTAGTGCTTTGGGGGTTTTGTTATGTTTGTTTAGTTTAGTTTTCATTTTGAAGAATCTTGTTGGAGACTGTGCTTTCAGAATGCTGGCTTGGCTGCACTGAGCTCATAGCCCACTGCACACATTAAACTCATTCATTAAGAAAATTATTGCAGCCCTAGCCAGTTTGGACCAGTGGATAGAGTGTCGGCCTGTGGACTGAAGGGTCCCGGGTTTAATTCCAATCAAGGGCACATACCTCAGTTGCAGGCTCCTCCCCTGCCCATGCTCTGGTCAGGGCGTGTGCAGGAGGCAGCCAATTGATGTGTTTCTCTCACATCAATATTTCTCTTTGTCTTTCCCTCTCTCTTCCACTCTCTCTAAAAATCAATGGAAAAATATCCTCTGGTGAGGATTTAAAAAAAAAAATCATTGCAATATCTACAGGGTCTCTGAGCTCTGCCACTGGGCAGGGATGTGACTTTGAGTAGCAAAAGAACTGGAAGCATCTACTTCCAAATTAGCAAAATGGGGACAATCAGAAAACCTTACCGAATAGGAGTCACCAGATCCAATCATTCTTGAAGTGCCCTGCAGCTGGTACTGTTGCTGCCCTGCTGTTACCAGTGCAAAATGTTTAATAATAGTAACATGCTAATGACCACTAAGTTAAAAGAATTTCCAGAGAACTCACCATGTATCTCTTGTCCGAGTCGCTCAAAATGTTCATAAAGGAATTGGCTCTACTACTTACTAGCTCATGGCCTTGAGGAAAACCCTCACCTCTTGTAAGCCTTAGGTTTTAATTCTCCAAATGGAATGGTAATAACGTAATAGGTGTTCAAGGAAGATAAAGTAATCTCCAGTATCTAGTAAGTAATGGTTGTGACCAGGCTCCAGAAGGTATTCAATAAAGTGTGGCTTCAACCATCCTGAGAGTGGCCCATTTCACTCTCAGTAGGCTGTGTTTGCAAGCATGGTTTGGTGGTTCTCTTCAGCGTGCTAGGGAAAGTCTCATTTTGCTGTTCTTCAATATTTACCTTGAATTTCTTAGTCCTCCTTATACTTCCTTGTGTCATGACCATCTTTGTATGCATTTCTTCTGGAATCTTCTCTCTTCTTGCCCTCACACATACCGTGGAAACAAACATCTGAGTTTTCAACAATAAATGGCAGGAGGTGAAGAACTTCAGATTTGAGATTCTAGACAAAAGAATGGTGGAGTTGAACACTGTGAGAATTGAAGAGTAAATAGCAATCAGTGAGCCCTGGCTGGTGTGGTTCAGTTGATTGAGCATCGTCCCATACACCAAGAGGTCACTGGTTCAATTCCCACTCTCATATCGATATTTCTCTCTCTCCCTTTGACTTCCTCTCTCTCTCTTAAAAATCAATAAAATAATGCCTTAAAAAAAAATCAGCAAGAAAACACAGTCAAAAAATCATCAAAAAAAAGAGCATCAAAAGAAACCAATTTGAGGAGCCCAAAGAATTTATTCTTCCACCCATATGCCAAAGGAATTTAAGTCAATTCAAAGAATGACACTGTAGTTGAAATATCACTATGTTCAGGCCATTTATTTATCTCTCAGGTGTCGGGAAAAGGTTGGTTCAGCATGGAGTGAACCAGGACAAATGAGTCAGATTCTGAAGGAACAAGAGGAGATGGGATTAATTGGAACAGGAAAGGAGAAGGTCAAAGGCAAAGTCATAGTCCGGAGGGCTTTTGAGACCTTCTGCATGTTCATGTGCCTAGTATGCAAAAAATGCTTGGTGCCCTGGCCAGTTTGTCTCAATGATTAGAGCGTTGACCCACGGACTGAAGGGTCACAGATTTAATTCTGGTCAAAGGCATGTACCTCAGTTGCAGACTTGATCCCTGACCCTGGCAGGGGGGGGTTGGGGGCGAGGAAGAGATGGGGGGGCAACCAATCGATGTGTGTCTCTCTCTTGTTTCTCTCTGTCTCTCCCCCTCCCTTCCACTCTCTCTCTAAAAAAAAAAAAAAGTCAATGGAAAAAATACCCTCGGGTGAGGATAAACAAAACAAAAAACAAAAAAATGCTTGTGAATTTTCCACCCAAACATGTATTGTGCAGCAGATGGCCCCCGCCCCAGGCAGTAAAAAGACCATATTAGCACAACGCTGTCTCATTCCTATTTCCTCATGGGATGCCTGAAAATCCCCCACTAGAGTTTCTTCTCTTCTTTCTCCCTCTTTTCTAATTGCGATCAAGAATAATTATTGGATTATTTCCTGCCCTGGAAGCCTTCTGGTCTTCTGTGGTCTCCTCCACACTCCCTCTTTCTTTAACTATAAATGAAGTCCTAGATAAAAAGGAGAGGAACTGAGACAGTTTAGTAACCAAGAGAAAGAGAGTAACACTAAAGAGTGGTTGCGTAAGTCAGTAAGTACGGGAGGGCTGATAAACAAGGAATCCGAAGGTGATTTCCATCGCAGACATGTAGAGAATTTCCAGGAAAGACTTACAGCCAAGAGAATTCCCAATCGTGAATCACAAAGATGTTGGTGATCCCCACCCTGATGGTACCCATCTAGGGAGATTCACCATGGCTGTGCTACCAAGAGCTTCAAAATCCCTTCTAGCCGTATAAGTTCATGAACAATAATGAATCAAGTTAACCTCATGTGATTCTCTTTTGTACTATAAAATTGAGCCTATTTATTCTTCTAAAGAGCTCATTTTGAAGACTCTTCAAGCAAAAAATAAAATTAAAATATCAAACTGAATCTTTCACTGGCTTATATTTTTTAATGTAAATTATTCTCCCACCCAAGAATACTTCCAAACACATAGAGTTTTTAAATGGCAATATTTGGATGTGGAAATTATGTTAGGATTACTATTTTATGACCACAATACAGAATGATGTAAACCTTATGTAAAAATGAAATGATATTTCTGTTGAAATACATTTCAGTTCTCTAGGTAATAAGATTTTTAATATTGGATTTTAATTAATTGTCAGCCATACTTTCTGCTATAATTCTAGACAATTTCAAGAGAATCTTTCAATAAAAAATTTTAAATAAGCTTTTATTACATGACTCAGATACAATGAGATTCAAAATATCTTTTCCCAAAACATGACTGTGGGACCCCCTAGGTGGTAAAGACGATCATGCAGAATGGAGTATTAGTGCCTCCACACTCACCATATCAAGGGCTTCCTACACTTCTTCATGCAGAAAAATTAGGCAACAAAAACCAAAATAAGAATTAATATTGGAATTACTTGTAGACACTTATTTATTGGTCTTTTTGGCTTGGTTTTCTTGTAGGGCTCTGGGTTAGGAATCTTATTACCCCCTTGACATCTTGGCAAATGAGTAATATTTTATAACCATTATTGAACAACAGCAAATACACTTTCCATGCATTAACTCTCACAACAAGCCAATGAAGTGGGTTGCTATTTTCCCCTTAAGATGAGGAAACTGAAGCAAGAGAGGCCTTTCAGTAATTTGCCCAATGTCAACTGGTTCTAACCCAACCATTCCAACTTAAGAGTCCATGCTCTGAACCACTGCCTTTTGCTGCCACTAAGTTAATTTAATATTAAGTACTTACCCACTATTTTCTCACCACTCCATCCCAGCAGTATTAGGCCCCATGGAGAAATACAAATGTGAGAAATGTGGTTCCTGCTCCTCAAGAAGTTAAACACAGAATTACCATGTGATCAGCAATTCCACTCCTGGGAATGTACCCCAAAGAACTGAAAAAAGGAACTCAAGCAGATATTTGTAAAATCATATTCCTAACAGCATTTTTCACAATCACCAAAAAATGGAAGCAATCCAAGTGTCCATCAATGAATGAATAAATAAGCAAAACATGGTATATCCACATAGTGGAATATTATTCAGCTTAAAAAGGAATGAAGTGCTGATACATGCTACAACAGGGATGAACCTTGAACACATTATAATAGGTGAAATAAACCAAACAGAAAAGGATATGATTTTACTGATATGAAATATCTAGAACAGGCAAAATCTAGAGACACAAAATAAATTAGAGGTTACAGGAGCTCTAAGAGGGAGGAATTGGGGATTGTTGCTTAATGGATACAGAGGTTCAGTTTAGGATGATGAAAATGTTTGGAAATAGCTATGGTGATGGTTGTACAACATTATGAATGTGCTTGATACCACCAAATTGTGAGGGAGCTGGCCGGGCTGAGGGACCCCCCCTCCCTCCAGTGCAAAACCGGGCCTCTAGTTTTACATAATAAAAATAAAGTTTAAAAAGACTTAAGAAATATGATTTCTGTCCTAAGGAGCTTACAGTCTACTTAGAAACATAAAATTAGCACATAGGAAATGACCTAGAGCCTAGTTAACTGTGAAGCTGAGTAACATACACCAGAACAGTAGAAATTATTTTTAAAAGCAAACATCTGGGCTAATCAGCACAGAACACTGGGCCTGAGACCCTAGATGACACCAGAGTACATTCCAGGTGAGGATGTGCCATGAGCAAAGGAGTAGTGGCAAGAATGAGATGAGCTGACTTTGAATAGAGGGGCTTTAAATACCTAAAGAGTGAGCTCCATGCTGGGCACAGTCAAGAGCCATTGCAGGTTCTTAAGCACTGACCTGACATGGTAGAAACGGTGTTTTAAAGAAGCTGATGTAGTGATACCTGGTTCGGAGTTCATTGGAGGTTGGGAAGGTTGGTGATACAGGGCAAAATCGGACAAAGTAAAAATCAGGCAAAATCCAGGCATGGTGAGCTCAGACCTGAGCAACATGGGGCCCTTAGGTGAGGAGGAAGAGAGAGGAGAAATGCTTAAGAAGGATTAAAGAAAGCTTAGTGGAAGATAAGCTGGAGAAATTGGGGTGGGAGCATCAGAGAAATAAGAAGAATGTTCTATGAGCTGCAGAAATTGGAAAAAAAAAATGTCTGAATGAGGGAAGTGGTAGCTGATGACTTGGTTAGGAACAGGTGTTGGTTTTGAACTCTGGGACAAGGAGCAGGCTGAAGAGGGACAGAGTCCTATGCTGCAGCCTTGAGGATGGATACGGAAGGGTGGATGAGGGAGAGGCCAGCCTCAGCCAGCTGCATGCAGCCCTCTGTCTTCATTTGCGGATGTTTACTAAGAACTTGCTACAGTGTGCTAGGCGGGCAAACAGACATGGCCACTGGCCTCTGGGCACATGTGTTCCACTGTGTAGCCAGGAATTGGGCAAATGCACTATGAATTGCTGAACTGACACTCTGGGGGAGTGCTTAATGATGCTAAGTTTGAGAGATCTGCCTGGGACAGGAAGATTAAACTGAGAATGGAAGGTAGAGGAGTGCTTACCGGAGCCAATGGAAGAGAGAACTGTCCGATAGCCTGCATCTCTACAGAGCGGAAGGCAGATGGGCATAGCTGGAGGGCAGAGCCTGATCCAGAGGAGCTGACATGGATCATGCCAGGGTCAAAGGCTGGGTCTTTCTCCAAGGAGTGAAGGGAAGCCATTAAGTATTTTAGGCACAAAGTTTACATGAACAGACTTGTTAAAAGGATCACTCTGACAGTGTAGAGAGGTTGAATGGACTGGTCGGTGCTTTGATAGATTGCCACATGCTCATGCGCACAAAAGACAGAGAAAAACATTTCACTTCCCGGTCAGAGGTCTTTCCCTGATCCTGCCATGTGTCCTGGACTGTGGGCGTTTCCTGATACTCATCACAGACTAAGAGACCCACATCCCAGTCATGCTGACATATATCCACGTCTTCACACGCTCAGTAACACAAGAACATCCTTTGATGCATAACTCAGTTCTCTGGCCAACATTCAGTTCCTTGTCCTCTCCTTGCTACTTGCCACATTTCACTTAGCCTTTTCCCAGAACTGCTGATGGAGAGGCATTCTCTCTCTCCGATCAGATGGTGAATTACTTGACGTAGGCTTTGCTAGCATAAGATGCCGTCCAGCCTGGCCAGTATGACTCAGCAGTTGAGCATTGGCCCAGGAACCAAGAGGTCGCCTGTTCGATTCTCGGTCAGGGCACATGCCAGGGTCGCAGGCTCAATCCCCAATAGGCATGCAGAAGGCAGCCAATCGATGATGTTTCCCTTTCATCAGTGTTTCTGTCTCTCTATCACTCTCCCTTCCTTTCTCTCTAAAAGTCAATAAAAACATATTATTTTTAAAAAGGCAGCCCATCACCTAACAGAAACATCCACATCAAGAGTTCTGGCTCATCTGATACTCTACACAGACCAGCTGGCAACACCTAACCTCTCTCAACCGCCACAACTTACTGACATAGGTTTGGTTTTCAATTCATAACTGATTCCAAGTAAGAGAGAACTCATGGAAATGGAGAACGCGTGTTGAGTTATCCACAGCTTATTCTGGAAACAGGCTGCTCAGTGTTGGCAAAGGAGCCAGAAGCTGGAGAGCTCCTTGTGGTCAAAATTCTCTACAAGCTGCTAGTTCTCCACAGGTTCGGTTCTGGTCCTGGGGAAGTGAACAGTGGAGACATGTCTTCAGGGGAAAAGGATCTCAAGTCAGTGAGTAAGGTGACAATTAGGATAGTCAGCCTTCCCCTTGAAAATCCCCTAGGAGCCTAGAGATTATCTGAGTAAGCAGAGCCAAACCAGACCTTCCTTCAGTGTTGGGACAGCTCATTTTTCCTTCTGTTGAGCACTTTCTATAAGTAACTGCAACTGTCATGTAGGAAAGAGAAGTTTTAAAGAAGATAGTTTCATTCATTGTGGAGAGATACTCTGTATGAAAGGCATGTGGGATACTTGTGTCTTGGGCGAAATGGCAGGGAAAAGTGTCCACACAATTTCAGTAGGTGATATCTATCTCTCTATCTCTCTATCTCTCTTTTCCTCTCTCTCTCTTTTCCTCTCCTCTCCTCTCCTCTCCTCTCCTCTCCTCTCCTCTCCTCTCCTCTCCTCTCCTCTCCTCCCCTCCCCTCTCCTCTCCTCATCCTTCTACCCTTACTTTACAAAGTTAAATGAGACTGTAACACAGTTTTTCCTATAATGTTTATTTCACCTTTTTGAATGGAGTTATTATATCAAATGAATATAACGCTTAGTTTATAATGCTAAGAATTTCCCCCAACAAAATATGTCACTATCGATGCTTTTGATCCAAATCTTTAATTCCACATGAGGGATATGGAATCAAATAGATAATAAGTAAGAGCCCAAAGGAAGTAAAAAATCCTAATGGAAATTATGCTAAAATAAGTGGAATGTGCTCTTATTTCCCTTCTATTATTTTTAATGGACTTTAGTTTTTACAGCAGTTTTAGAGTTATAGAAAAAATGTGCTGAAAGTAGAGTTCCCTCATACCCTCTCCCTACCTCCCACCCCCAGTTTCTCCTGTTGTTAGCATCTTTCATTAGGGTGGTCCATGTGTTACAACTGATGAACCAGTATTGACCTTCCATTGGGTTTTTTAATGGGAATCTGTCTTTGGGGATTTTTGTGATTGAATCGTGCAGATTGAATGGGATTTTTAACAGCCAACCTAGTGCTGGTGAAAGCAGTGGACGTCTCCCTCACTCTGTAGCTAGAGGGTCATGGTGGCTCCAAAACAAGCGCATTTGCTCCCAGAGTACCTCTCACTGTGGAATTTCCCGGACTTCAGTGAGGGGCTCTGCATGCACTTGGACAAGCTCCAACAGCAATGCGATTGGCCAGCAGGAGGTTCTATGGAATAGAATTGTTTTCTTTTCTGGAGAACATGTGCTCATGACTCTGGTTTGAATTAGTAAAACATCAGACATACTTACCCACCCTTCTTCTTTTTAAATTACTAGTGATCTCCAAAAGATAAGGGCTGAACATCTTGTCCTTAAGTACTGTGAGTGTCTAAAATTAAGCCATTTAAAGGTTTTTTTAATATACTTTTATTGATTTCAGAAGTGAAAGGAGAGAGATAGAAACATCAATGATGAGAGAGAATCACACTGGGAATCGAGCCCGTAACCCAGGCATGTGCCCTGACTGGGAATCAAACTGGTTGACCTCCTGGTTCAAAGGCCAACGCCAATCACTGAGCATACCAGCCATTTAAAGTTTTAATAGAAATAACTAGGCTGACCCTTTTCTCTGAGAAGGTTTCCAATTCCTAATGATAAGATAAATGCAATGTTGATATTTCAACAATTGCTATTTCTTTATGATGAAGAGCAAATATTTGTCTTCCACCATATTTTTAAACTGTTGAACATGTCAAATTGTGTGCTCAGAGAGATTTTACAAAAAAGTCTAGGAAGTATGCAAATGTTCTGGGACTTGATTTTGTTTCAAGCCCAAGCATTGAATTCCACAAGTCCCGAGACTGCGATCCTTCGGAGAGCCTGGGTTTCACGAACGTGACTAATACGAGGTTCTTTACAGCCTTACCATCCTTGGTCATAGTGCTGCTCGGGGCCCGAGCAGGGCTGCCAAGACGCCAGCATAGCCCTGTTAATATTGCATGACAGTCAGAGATATTTTTTTGGAAAACCTCCTCTGCCCACTGTTTATGCGCCCCCTTGATATTTGTCTGAAGATAATTTTGCAGTCAGTGTACTTACAAATGCGTCAGAAGAGCCTCAGGCATCTTCTTACAGAAGTTTCTGCCATATGCAACTTTGACAGGGAATTGACTCGTGCCGACCCGGAACTAAAGAACCCCTCGTGGTGTCAGAAGCCACCACTTTGTCTCCCGGGCTCCGTGTCCCTGTCATGTAAATGGAGTTTCAGATCATTAGTATTTATGGACTTGATTCAGGGAAAAACGTAAAAGAAAACTTTTAAAAAATGAATTTCTGATTTCTCATTTTTCACTGAGTGAGGGATGAATATTTTCACAATAGTCAATAGTTGAGCTTTTTTTTTTTCTTTTCACTTTTTAAGAACATTGTAGGCAGCATATTTCACAGCCATGGAAAAGCAGGAATTTTTTTGGAGTAAATGAAAACTGGAAGCCGGAAGTGTCGGCTCAGAACAGAACTGTCACTTGCACAGTAATGTTGCCGAAGGAATGATGGGTCACGTGAACTGTGGCAGAAAGTGATCTGCAATAGTTACACCAACTCCAAGTGGATAAATAGTCCTTTGTGGGCACAAAGGAGAGTGAGTGGGTTGGTATGGGGCAGGAGAAAGAGTCAACTGAGAGAGAACATCTAGAATAAGGCTTTCACACCATGTTTTATATTCTTTAGTTTATTTCTTGTTTTGACTCCCATAAAAAGATTCTCTCATGTTAAATTTTAACAGCTCTCTAATTTGAAAAAAAATGGGCCAATATTTGCTGGAAGCAGCTGTGTCAAACCTAAGAAATAAGCTATCCAGCCTGGGAAAATACACAAACTGCAGCCTCCAACAAAAGATAACCTCCCCATTAAGTATCTTAAAGGCTTTGATGTTATTTTTAGAAAAGCACAAAAATCTGAATAAAACATCGGATTTCTTTTTTTTTGCTTCGGCTTCCCTTTCCTTTTCTTGTCCCTTCTCCTTCTTGGTTGTTCCATTGCTATTTTTATGTAGTGTACTTTGGGAACAGGGGGACACAATGTGAGATATATTTAAGTGCAACTCAAAATAATTAAAATGCATATCTGTTATGAGATAAGCTCAACCAGCCTATTGAAATATGAGTAAATATAAATCAGCAAAAGACCAGAGATAACAGTTTAGAGTCATCACTGGCCTAAGGAATAGAAAACAAAAATCACAGTCGACTAGATCCACACCAGCTATATCCAGCCCAGAGGCAAGTCAGAGTAGTAAGTCACCTAGTGAGTAGTTGCGAGACCACCAACCAATTTAATTTAGGTTGGCTTTTTGAAACTCCATGTTAAAATAAAATTTTTCCTTAATTGTCTAATTGTATGTATATTGGCTTACTTGGGCATTTTATAAAAAGAGATCAACCACAAATTTCTGCCTGTTTTTTAGCTATAGGAACTTTCTTCCTTGGCAGTAAGATAGAGAGAATGTATTCCGGTAGCTATTGTAAAGGACATTTAAGAGCTAGCCGAAGGAAAAATAAAAAAGAGAGACAGGATAAGGAAGGATAGAGCAGGGGGAGAGAAAGGCATGAATACTTATTGCACTCCCTGTCCTTGCCCCTCAACTCATGGACTCCTCACATAAACACTTTGTAGATAGCGAGCCTCCAGTTAAATCACTTGACCAAAGTAACCCAGGGAGGAAACATCAGAGTAAGATAAAAAGTATCCTTCCCATACACCCTTAAACTATGAGGTTGAAAATATAGTTGTGAGCTTATGCTCATAAAACAACCAGAGAACCCTACCAGATGTTAAATAATAATGACAGATTAATGCTAGCACTTGGGGCAAAAGGGAACTATCCCATCTTGACTTGGTCAAGGAATAAAGGAAAAGTCTAGCTTTACCCATAATGAGTTTTTAAATGACTATTTGAATTTGGTTGGCCCTACGCCTAAGTCTTGCATATCTGACCCATTCTACCTATTTTCTTTCCCACACATGACAAATAACTAGTGTGTAGGGTTCAGCGTAGGTCTTGTGAAACCTTTCATTCTTCAGATGCATGTCATTCCCCGGGTGATGCAATTCACTTTTGTGAAACCTGAAAATATTATAACTTTTCAAAAATGGTTTCAATTTGGGGGGATTTGCCATGAAAATGTTTTGAAATGTAAATTCTCACACAACTATTCTAATTCATTGTCATCTGACTATGGGTATCCTCCAAAAAAAAAATGTATACACACTTTAATAGCTGATAACTCAATTTTGAAAATGAAATGTATTTTAATAAACACTGCCTTTATAACTATTCAAAGTGCGTGTATACATTTGTGGGGGAGGGGAGACACCCTATATTTGCAACCTGCGGTCTTCCTGGCAGGAATGTGAGAGGCCACCTGCTTCTTCAGAAGGATAAAGCATCTTGTTTGAAGGCCAGGAGAAGGCGGGATGTGAGTGAGGTTTGCTTTGGTCACAGCTTTTGTAGCTCAATAATTGCACAAGTTCCCTCTGTGAGATGCTCGACTAAAATTCTTGATGACTTTAGTCATCACCGTGAGGCTAGGAGAATCTAATGTTCTTGAATTTGTTCCATACTCATAATATATTCAGTAACCATGTGTAATACTCAGACAAATTCTCCAAAACATGCCGCCAGCTGTGTTTCTAAACTTTAATAAGGTTTGTGTGTTGGCTATTCCTGCAGCCTCATTAAACAGCCAGCCAGCCAGAATAGTAACTTCCATTTTAATTCATTCAGATAATACTGTGTTTGTTTGTTCTGTCAACCTAATCTTTTTTAGGCCTTTTGGAGAACTATTTGTCTAAGTAACAAAAGTGGGAAAGTTCCTGAGAAATGAGAAATTTAAATAAGATTTTAGACGTTTACTCAACATTAATTCCACTTTATGGCTTTTGAAACTTTAGTCCCTCTCCCCCGCTAATATCATACAAAATGGAACTATGAGAAGAATTGCAGGTCAAGTTTCATGGCTCTAAAGTTGATTAACAAAACAATGACAGTAAGAAAAGTATGGTTCCATAGGTATTTCAACATAATAAATTCAAAATTATAATTACAGAGCAGAAAACCCCGATATTTTAAATATTATTCACTGAGTTGTTCTCTGGGTTCTTGCATGTGACCTTTATTCATCAATGTTTGTATCAAACACACACACATTAAAAAAAAAAAAACAACAGGATCATTATCATTATGACTGTTACATCATTTTCCAAAGGAGGACAATGTAATTACTGAAACCTGTTTTACACTGTTTATAATCCATTAGATTAAAGAAAAGGCCCTAATTCTGCTTCAGTAAATAGGAAAAAAAGAGTGATTCGTAAAACGAACTGTTTGCAATGATTGACCCAGATTTCCACTCCTATAGGGGTTTTCCTGTTCACGTGCACAGATTCTGAGTTACTCATGGAGGCCTCAGGAGTTCAAGACTTTCATTTTGGGAGTTTCAGCAGAGGACTATTTAGGAGGGGGAAAATAGTCTCACAAATAAACATATTTATTTAAAAAAAAAAAATAACAGATGTAGCTCTTGGGGCTTCCAACGCCTCTTAACAGAAAACATCTGCTGGACTTCCTGAATTTTTCTAAGACCTTGAGAACACACCCACACATTTCCAGTCTTCTTCCTAACTTTTGCAACTGCTCGCTTTTGTAGCTGATCGTTGTTCCATCCAAACAGTTGTTCACTTTTGATTTTATTAAAAGTTCATTATTCATTTGTTCATTCCACAGATACCCATTCATTACCTACGGTTAGCTGGGGAGCAAGGGAGAAGATGAGAACACGTGTATGGGTAGCATTGTCAACGCTAAAACCTCGTTTGTCCATAGGGTGGTTTCGGTGTTTTTTAGTGTTAGCCTTGGCTTTGCTCAAGGAAATAAAACCAATTCATTTTAGTGTGATCCGAGCCCTTTGAAATGAAGAGTACAGTAATTACAGTAAAATGAAGTCCAGCATATGTCATACACATTTTAATAAATTGTTCGTCATGTAAACTCCAGGGAACCTAGTTTTATGTGTTTGAAGAGACAATAGGGTTTTGTTTCTGTGTTTGCGTGCACACGGAAACTAAAACAAACAAAACTTATTTTTAAAAAGCTTCTTCAAAGTTCGAATTTTGGTTTAAGAAAATGTTCAGCTCTGTGACTTTCTAAGTAGCTCCGTGTCATTACAAACTGAACTTATGCTACTCTCAGTCTACGCAAGGTAGTTCACTCAGTCGATATTACTTATATTTTAAGGAGTTCTTTTGGTCTAAAAGACCTTAAATTGTATCTCTGCTATTCAAAGCAAAAAAGTATAAGGTAGCAAGACATATGATGATGTCTTTTAATTTCTCTTATTTAAGCTAATTGTCTTTTTGTTATATATATTTTAATTATAATGTTGGCATACACTATTATATTAGTTTCAGGTATACAGCATAGTGATTGGACATTTACAGACCTTACAAAGTGATCGCCCCGATAAGTCTAGTAACCGTCTTTCACTGTACAAAGTTGTTACACTATTATAAGCTGTAAGCTAATTTCTTTTTTAAGGTAAACTTTCTGAGTCAATGGAGCTCTTTAGATCTGAACACCTATTTGAAGGTTCTGCTCTTCCTGTGGAATGCAAGGCTTATCAAAATCAATATATTTTAATTTTTTATTTAATTAATACATGCAGCCACCCACTGCGTACAAGACTGTGGTATGGGTGAGAGATGCTCATTTGAATAAGGCCTGGCAGCCACCCCCTCAGCTATTACCACCTAGTGGAGGACAGAGCCAGAAGCTCTCCTAGCAAAGACAGAAGGTGTGTGCGGGGCAGGGTGTGAGTGTCCTGATTGTGGGGACACTGAGAGAAGCAGCTGGTCACCAGGAAGGGCCCTTGGACGGGCTCACCATTGGGAAGTGTGGGCTATGGTGAGGAGCAGCACCTTTCAAGGAGCCAAGAAAGAAACCCCTGAAAAGAACATGGAGAACTAGCAGTGGAGAGGCAGGGGGGCAGGAGAGGCAGGGGGACAGCAACGGCAGTTACCCACAAAGGAGAGGTGTGCAGCGTCAGATGCCTCGGGAACCCAGGGGTGGAGTCAAGACCCTTTTAAATACGGGGTTGATAAGAGAAAGTGGGAAGAGGCAGGAGCTGGGGGAGATGTGGGCTGCAGGAATTATAAAATTCCTGTAAAATCCAAATGCAGCAGATTTCATCAGAGATCAAAAAGATGAATTGTGATAGGAAAAAAATGGTCTTTGTTCAGAGGACCAGCAGGGAGTAAATAAACGATGGAAGATGCCCTAGAGGTGAATCTCTGCAAGACCCAGCAGTGTGGACCCCTGGGGTTTCATGTATGGGTCCCAGAAATGCCCACTGGACGGTACCCAGGTGGGAATCCCAGGAGAGTGTATTAGGTTAAGACTACCACCTTCCCACTGCCTGAACTGGTGGGGACCTGTCTCCCTCACCACCCAACATTTTCCTAGAAGGGCAAAGAACTTAGACAAGGGAAGAGGAGGGGCTAGAGGACTTGATGACTTCTTAAAGCAACAGGTATGAGCCAACCCACGACCTCTTCCTGTAGTCCAGGCTCATTGCCTGCTTCTCTGGTCTCTGCAGGTAAACACGGGACACACTTTTTGTTCAGAGAGATGGCACCTGTGACTGGGGAAATGAACAAATTCTAGTTGAATAATTTATAGACCATTTGGAATCACCTCATCATTTTCCACCCCGTAGGTTCCTGGGGTTTTCTAAGGGGAGGGAGACTGATGGCTCTTCCCACCAATTAGTGGCCTTTGGGCTGCCTACCAGTCAGTGTGCTCCTAATGTCTGCTCAGTACTTTCATGTGGTTTCGGGGTAAGAGCTTGGGAGGGTGAGCTAACAGCAGCTAAAGAAATCAAAGCCCATGCATAGTTGGAGGTCATTTTCTGATGAATCACCCTGAGAAGGAAAAACCATGTCAGCCTTTTAGTGGTCACATCCCTGCCTCCTGAATTGATTCCTGGCGTGTCAGATCGTAGCTTCCAAGTATGTGCTACTGTTTTACAAGACGAAGAGGAATATTTGGCTCCAAGAAATCCAGCAGCTAATAAATCTATGACAGCATTAACCATAAATCCCAGATGGAAATCAGACAGCAAATCATCATGTACAACCAGCAGTGTGTCTGAAATCAGAGAGCTATGTAAGCGGCTGCAAGGAGCAGATATCACCCGTATAGACATTCATATCTCCCTTGGTCTCTCTAGAAGTAGGGAGAAGGGGTGTATTCACCAAGCATTCACTGGATGCAGGACACCCCACAGTCCTGGAGATACACCTCCAAGATTTGCACGCTGTGTGAGCTCAAAGAATTTACAGTGGAACCAGCAACATGCCAGGACATTAGCAGAGATAGACTGCTCACAATGCCATTAGCATACGGATACCTCACTGTTGTATGACCTACTCTAATGTGAATAAAGCCCGAGCTGTCTTGGGGCATCCAGGTAGGGTTAAATTACTGTCCATGAGCATCTAAGGTTATTGTAATCTAGTTCAAAATTTAGAAGTGAATGCTTCATTGTTTTAATTTATTAATAAGCCAAGATGCTTTTCCTACTATTCTGCTAAGTGCTAACTTCTAATGGAGTCTTCAATTTTTATTCTTTCTCATATATTTTTTTCCACTCTCCATATTGTTCACACCTTCTCAATGTATGAAGAAATGTGTGTATGTTTTTCCTACTCAGCAGTAGTTCTAATTCCATTTATAAACAGTAAACACTTGAGGATCCGTGAACTGCTTAACTGGGTCTTATCTGCTGAAAGGTGAAGAAGGACTAACGTCAGCAGTTGCTTCTGTTGACCAGGAGCTCACAGAGGCCCCTGGTGCTGGCGCTTGGTGGAGACGAGACGGCCGATCTCCTAAGGTTGCTGCTGTCCAGACAGGCCTCCAGATAGCCTCCCACCTCCCAGTCAGGTGAGGTCGGGAAGAGGGCAGAGCGTCTCCATGATCCAGCGACTCTCTGACATATGACCCAGATGAAGATGGATAGGGACAAGTTTGATTTCAAATGATTAGTGTCTAGTTTCACATCCCAGCCGTCCGGGAACACCCTCTCTGTTCCAGGTGTAGCAATGAGCTTGGTGGGTAGTCTAGATGCGCATGGAAGTGACAACATGCTAGAGAAGAGCTGGGAGAGGGCCCTGCCTTGGAGACTGAGTCAGGATCAAAGAGGAGCGGCGTTTCATTTCCCATCACCAGGAGGCTGGAGCAGAGGCCGCTGTGGAGAGCGGGAGAGCATTCGCAAGTGGTGGAGACATGAATGTGGAAGGGGGCAATCCCGTGACCAAAGTAGAGGGTGGGAAGGAGGCGAAACTGGAAGGCAGTCTAAGCCCCACATTAGCTGTGGGTGGAGTGTTGCAGTGTGAGGAGGAGCCAACAGTGTACCCCCCATTGTAGGTTTGGCGTCTAGATTGATGTTTTGCTATGAACTGAGGGGCTGAGAAGGGCTGGTCACTGTTCTTTGGTTTTTGCTGGGAGCGAGGCTGGAGGAAATGAGATAAGTTCACCATCAGACGTGCTGAGTCTAAAGTGTCTGATGGACATCTAGGTAGAGACACCAGGCAGGGAGATAAGAGTCACCTTCCTCGAAGTGTTCCCTGATGCAATTGACCTCAAACTAGAGGGTGCATCTCAAGAGTGCCTAGGAAAAGAAGAGCTAACAGCTAAACCCCCAAAGAAAACCAGCCTTTTACAGAATGGGGGTGAAGGAAGGAGGCCAAACAGGATAAGTCAGAGGTGTTCAAAGAAACTCCAAAGAGAACCAGCATCCAAGAGAGGAGACTATTTGAAGAAGGGAAAAGAGACCACCCCACTGGGTGCTGCTAAGGATCTGGAAGCTGAGAAAGGCCCTCACAGTGGAAATTACGTCATTGCTGATGGTTGAGGGGAGAGTTTGTCCAAGTGCCCAGGCAGAAACCCTTGCCCTGGTTTGAATGGGAGATAGGAAGTAGATTTGGAATGTGTTCAAGTTCTATCAGAATACAGAAAAAAATGCTCCCAATCAATATGCTTCCCCAAAACCTCACTCAGAGGTGATGTCAGGACAGCTGGGAGCTTCCCTGAGTGCTGCCACTTCTCCCCTCCCTGTCAGGGCTGTCTGTCATCACCTGATTCATAAAGCATCAGCCCCGCAAAGTACTCTGGGCCATCATCAGATCAGGGATCTTTTGGAGTGAGAAATAGGAATGTTTTAGTGTGAAAAACCTTCCATGTGGCCAGGCATAGATGCAGAGAGAAAACTCTAAACACCCTCGGTGTGTTGCTCCTGCCTGGCTGCACACCACATTCAAAGAAGGACCAACCCAGAAGGCCATGATGATGATGGAGAACAAGACACACGCGCGCGCACACACACACACACACACACACACACGTAAGGCAGCATCTTACAAAGGCATCATGGGTGAGGCTTTCTGGAGGTAATCCCATTAAGAAGCTGAATTTGTAATGGATAAAAGACAAGGTAGATATTCTAGCCCCCAAGGAAAGCAAGAATTTGCCATGTTTATCACAACGCTAATTGAGGTCTATACTTCAACTCTCTCCATGATTGCTCCCCACTGATGAAATGAACCATGTACATCTTCGCTTGTCATATGTGTTGTCATAAGATCTGTGTAGAACCTCAAATGCACAAGAAGCATATCAGGAATAAATGTGTGCCTTGGAAGTGCAGCTGGACACAGTTGTTGCTGCTCATTCTGTGGATGAAAACTGCTATTTATTTTTCCTACAACCAAATTGTTGAGAAGAACTAATGTTCTGGAGGTTGTTTTCGCCCCATGTCATGAGAACAGTACGCCAGCTGAGTCACTTCTCTGGAATGAATGTTAATGTCATTTGGTTTCCTCTCGCCCAAGACCTTGGGTTTCTTGTCTGGACAAATGAGCCATCCATTATCTTTCCACCAGACTGAAAAAAGATCAATTTCTCGTGGTTTGTTGTTCCTTTTTTAATTGCGGATGTGTGTTCAATGTCTGTCCAAATACTCGTTCTACAGCGGGGATTCTTAGGAGGGCGTCCAGGATGTCCAGATAGCCATCTGCAGCGTCAAGCCCAATGGTGAATGCCAGTCCTTTGTGAACTAGATTTAGCCCTGACAGTGGGCTAAAGACTAGCTCACATCCACACTGTGGCTCACAAGCATTGCCATCATGTGGCTCTGACTTATCAGTAGCTCCAGAACTTTCAACAATGCCCTAAGTATTATTATTGATAATATCTTTGCAAAAATACTTCAAGGAGCAATTTCCAAAATGTTAGATACTTTTAAACATGTAAATCAGGAAGACTGGATTTTGATCTGGTGTTACTATCATTTAACCTTTCCCACTATCAAACTTCCAGAGCAATATGGAATATGAAAAATTAGTGAACTGGAATGCCAGGCTGCTCACCACTAGCTTACCATGTTACCTGGTCCAGGCCACTTAGGGCTCATCATCCTCATATCCAAAGTTAGACTAGGTCTTTCTCTAGGATTTGCCCCCAACCTTATCATTTCATGCATCCATATCAAATATATGTACCTTATGGTGGTTCTGACATTCTGAGGGTGTCTTCCAGCTCTGTGCAAGTGTATCCTGGTCATTGGCAGACCACCAGCATCTCTATATTCTTGGACAGCCCCTTATGATTAACTAACATGGAAGTCCCTTCACCACCTGATTTCAAGACTCCTGCCTCTGATGCTAACATCTCAGTTACCCCTCTAACACCCTTCCCTCCATGAGTTCCCACCTACCCTCTTCTCATCCATGTCCTTCAGCATCTCTTTCAATGATTCCTTTTCTCTCACACTTACTCTAGGAAACAACTACCATCCTATCTCATACTGTCTCTCCCAACATCAAATTAGAAGTCACTTTTATAACCTTTTTAATTTGTTCACAACCAATAGCTACCCATTCAGACCTTCCTTCCTCTCCAGGAGAGTTCTAACCCCAACAGAAATGGCCAGTGGTGTGTACTACCTTCCTTTTCATTCCTCAGTTCCATCTGAAGTTAATGCCTGAGGCTCACCCCACCCAGTCTTCTTAACCAGGATGATCTTCTCCTTGAATGAATTTGTTCTCCCAGGAGGTGTGCACTTGATTTTCTATAAACTTCCCTGTACCTGAAAACATATTCTCTCCACAATCCTGCTAAACCCTTCGTTCAAGAATTGCTTGACGATTCAATCTTTTTATGTAAGAAAAGGTCCACAACCCTTCAGAAATCTTTCTAATGCAATCTTTCTTCAACAAGAACTCTATTAATGGAAGCCAGAGAAAGCATAGATTATGAGATCTATCTAACTATTCCACCAGTATTTTTTTAATATATTTTATTGATTTTTTTACAGAGAGAAAGGGAGAGGGATAGAGAGTTAGAAACATCGATCAACTACCTCCTGCACACTCCCTACTGGGGATGTGCCCGCAACCAAGGTACATGCCCTTGACCGGAATCGAACCTGGGACCCTTGAGTCCGCAGGCCGACACTCTATCCACTGAGCCAAACCGGTTAGGGCTCCACCAGTATTTTGATAGTTCAGTGTTTTAGCGTACAGCTCCATCCCCTGCCCCCACCTCTCTTGCATACCCTTTAACCAGAGTTGCTAAAAAGTAACAGAACTGACTTGTTTGGGTTTCACCTTCTCTTTCTGCCCCGGTCACTTTCTAGCAGAAGAAGGATTAATAAACCGTGAAATGACCACCATTGAGCAGCTGTTACAGCAAAGAAGCAGGTTCTTAGATAATCACTGCAGGATGGTGACGAGGTCTGTTTTCCCTGAACCCCAAGCATACATGTGTTTATTTTTGTCAATTTGTCCATCTGCTTTTGGCTTGATTATAGCTTCATGAAGGTTAGTCAAAGAGATATTTTCAGGGTCCAGAGTCATATTCATTATGCAAGAGATGCTCATGTGCACAGTGACAATGCCTTCTGGAACTGTTTTGAAAAGCTGGGTGTGCGTCCCCTCCTGTCCAAGCTAGCTGAGCCGCTCATGCCACTGTAGGCCGCCGTTTCTTCAGCCATAAAATGAATATAAGAACAGCACCTACCTGACAGAGGTGTTGCAGGGATGAAATCAGTTTACTTTTGGAAAGCGCTCCAAACAGTAAATGCTCTAGTCTAGAAATGATAGTTGCTCTTATAACTTAGTCCCATACACGGATCAACTCCAATAACTTGATCGCTATCTCTTAGAACTCTGTACTGGGTCTGGGTCTAACAGGTCCTCACATATCTATATATATTTAGAACATATTCCTTTGAGCAAGTCAAAAGGAAATTAAATTATAAAATAATTAATTATTTAGTGAGTTCAGCCACCCTTTAAAAAGAAAAATGGAATTTGATATGCTCTTTAGACACCATTGGGATTCTGCAATCAAAATTTTCATCAGAATTTTCCCCATGGGAAGTTTGCTCCCCATGACAACTGAGGGAGCTGCCCTCTGTTCCATTGAGGGGTGACATCATAACCCAAAACCATCACAAAATATTTGACATTGCAAATCTGAAGTGGGGGTGGGTTCTTTGCTTCCAAAAAGTGCAACTGACTGCCATCTACTGTTGATCAGGAGAACTGCAAGATATTCCTTCTAGTCTCTGCTTTCCTTAGACCGAGAATATAAAAGGTAATAAGAAGGTGTCTTTTTGTTGATAGAAAGTTAAAATTTTACTTTAAAGCAGGTCCATGTAGTAAGCCTTGGGAAATCTTCCTTTTATAGCTTTTTCACAGACCCGTGTTAGCCAGCTCCCACATTTTCTCTATAACCTTTAACCCTCCTGAGTCACGGTAGTTTCGTTAAATGGCTTAAGCATGTTTGGCGTATCACCGACGTTTGTCCTCAAAATATCTCGGTTCAAATATTACCAGAACTAAATCTCCCGGAGGAGGGAGTCCTGGCATTCCAAAGCCGTTGCCTCATTTCTTCGCGCTTGATTTCAGCAGATCATGTCTTGTTTATCTACCAGGTCCTAAGCCCGATTTTGTTAAGGCCGGCACTCCCTGCCACACGTCTGGGTGGTCCTTTTTTATGATTGCATTTTAGAGGCCTGGATGGCATCCTCTCTGACAATGCAGATGGAAAGAACCAAGTCATCAGGTAGACCCAAGAATCAGAAATCCCACAGGTCGGCCTGGGGACTGGAAAAGAGCTGAGGTTATGAGGGACATATTTTCACATAGTAAGGTGACTTAAGGAATTGAGGGTACAGAATAAGAAGGTGGTAGCCCTCCACAGTGTTATCCACTGAAGCTGAGTTCAGAAAGGTTTAGAAATCATGAACAGCCCGGCCAGCATGGCTCAGTGGTTGAGCGTTGACCTATGAACCAGGAAATCACAGTTCAATTCCTGGTCAGGGCACATGCCCAGGCTGCGGGCTCAATCCTCAGTGTGGGGCGTGCAGGGGGCAGCCAATCAATGATTCTCTCTCATCATTGATGCTTCTCTCTCTCTCCCTTTCCCTTCCTCTCTGAAATCAATAAAATATATTTTTTAAAAAGAGAAATCATGAACATATTACAATGGATATAAAAACTGCCCTAAAAATAGGACACTCTGGCTTTTTACTTCCATGTGGGAAGAACCTGAATTTGGAGTCAGGCAGAACTGAGTAATTATAACATCCATAATTCACTTACTAAACAGTCAAATGAATTTACTTAACAGTGGATCATGTTATTATGTATGCCAACTGCTGTAAGATGCGGGAGACTGAAGCTCAAATGAGGCATGTCCCAGTGTGCAGCACAGTGAGTGCTGTGGTGAAAGCAAGTTGAGGGAGCATCTAGTCTAGTTCCCGGGTCAGGAAAATGTCCTCTGGTGCCCCTGGGAGTCACCAGGCAATGATGGCAGGCATGTGCAAAGGCCCTGAGGTACAAGGGAAACTGACCCAATTGTCAGGAACTCAGTTAGCCTGGAGCAGAGTGTCTGCGTGTGGGAAGCCACAAGTGGGCAGGCCACGCTAAAACTCAAGATGGAAGCCCCCACTACATCTGACTCCAGCAATGTATCAGAGGGAACCACTGCCCCCTGAACTGGATCTAGGAGTAGCAAACAGGTAGAAACTGTTAATCAAAAGGAATGAGATTAGTAAAAGAAATGAGCACTGCAGACCTAGAGAATGGCTAAGAGAACAAAACGGATGACACCAAGTGCTGACAAGCACCTGGAGCTCTCCTACATTGCTGGTGGGAATACAAAATGGAACAGCCAGGCTTGTTTTTGTTGTTGTTTTGTTTTTAGACAGGAAGGAAGGGGGGTAGGAGAAACATGGATGTGAGAGAGATACATCGATTGGTTACCTCCTACATGAACCCACAACCTACGTATGTATCCTACTGGGAATAGAACCTGCGACCTTCCAGTGTACAGGACAGTGCTCCAACCAGCTGAGCCACGCTGACCAGGGCTGCAGTTGTTTTCCATAAAGTTAAACATACCCTTTCTGTATGACCCAACAATCCCATTCTAGCCTATTTATAATAACATACATCCCACCAAAAAGCCACACATGAATGTTTAAAGAGCCCAATTCACATTCACCAAAAACTGGAAGCAATTCAGATGTCCTTCCACAAGTGAATGGGTAAACAAATTGTGCTAATGGGACACAACAAACATGCTTCAAGGATACACAGGACTAAACGGTTGGTACACAGAAACGGGACAGAAACAGGGCGGGTGAATCTCAAATGCATGATGCTGAGTGAAAGAAGCCAGGCTCCAAGGATGACATACTAGATGATTCCATTTGTATGACAGTCTAGAAGAGGCAAAGCCACGAGGCTGGAGAGAGATCAGTGATTAGCAAAGGAGCAGCTCAAGGGATTAGGGCTAATGAAACTCTGAGCACTTTTCAAAACTCACAGAACGATACACACACAAAAAGTGGTTTTTATTGTATGTAAATTTAAAAGTCTTTAAAAAGAAATGAAAACACTAAGTAACTTTAATGAATATAAAATAACAGATAAATGAGTTAAAGCCAAGGAAGGCGGAATAGAAGGTAGAGGAGGAAGAAGAGGGGAAGAATGATAGTCACACCTTTTCTAATGACAGCGGAGTTGGAGCTCTATTTACAACTTGTCCTATTCCGGAACATTTCAAATAAGAATCTGTGTACCACAGCCAGGTCAGAATCTGCTCTTGCTCTTAACCTTTTCTTTCTGTTGGCCACTTATTTTTCATAACAGACCAACTCCATACAGTGCCAACTTCAAGAATATTTTCTCTCCTGTGACTATGTTTAGTCTAAATGCAAGATAGATGTAACTGTTGGTTCTGTCCCTGGTCTGTGCCACAGATGCTAAAATGTCACTCTCAAGGGCTCTCAGCCTCGTGGACAGTCACAGCAGGATGGCCAATATTTGGAAGGCCATGCTCACCATATTTCCTCTCGCTCCTTCCATTAGCAGGCAGCATTCCCTGGGGTGTTGACCAGTCCCTATGTACAGAGCTCCCCACTGGGCAATGACAGAAACACAGTCATTAGAACACGCAATCTCTACTGTGAGTCACACCACACTTGAGTATAACCTAAGAACATGACCTAAGAACACCAGTAAAATATTGGCACGTGCATTCGGCCCATGAAAATTAATAGCCTCTCATTGAGGCCATAAATATGGACAGCTAACTATTTGATTTACCTGTAGCTGTATGATTTGGGTGACTCAGGAGTTGCTGCCTGTTGTAGTTGCCACTTTCTAATCATATAAGTATAGTCCGAAGCCACCCTGTGTTATTAACTCATAATGACAGAAAGGTTGTTTGATGATGATGGTTGATCTTGTTCTATCCCATGTTGACAGCTCCTAGTTAGAGTGTTTCATACTTAACGGGAGGCCTGACAACCAGAGTCCTCTGTGTGCTTCCCGTGGCCCTGGAATCTGCTTCTTCCAGCCCGTTCCTCCCCTGCCAGCTCTGCTCCCAAAGGCCCTGGCTCATCCACACTCAACTCCGTGTCTTGTTGGAGGACAGGAGGCTTAGGAAATCAAGTCCATCTGTTAGGCAACGGTTCACCTTCAGGCAAACGAAATGTATTTATTGCCGCAAGCACAGAGGCAGTGAAAGGCTTTCCCAGAAAATCAACTTTTCTGGCATATGCCAAGCAAAATCACATCCAGGCTATAAAAAGCTTGGCCTCACGATAGTCTCAAAGCCATTTAGTGGGACTGCCCTTGGACAGCCTGTTTTTAGAATAAGGGGCAGAGGTTTTCGACTGATGGGTCCTGTGGGTGGAGAACCTGAGATGATACTTTTTTATCTGCTTTAAAGTGTGACTCTGTCCAAGTCAAGTCATTTCCAATACAACTATAACCAGAGCATCCGAGAGTCACCGAAGACACCTGCTGATCTTTGTGGGGGGGTTTTCTGAAAATCATGCATAATGGAAACTGGTGATGTCTTGGGCTTATTTTTTACTCGTGCGTCTAATTTGGTCCTGGATCCCTTCGGGCAGTGCTGTTCTGTGGCTGTGTGCTGGCCGGGTCTCATTTCCATTAGGATCACACCCACACGGACCAGATTCCAAACAAGGAAAGCTAGGTCTCCATTTCTTCAGATTTGTTCATTTCTCTGGCAGACATTTTTAAAAGGCATTTGGCTAAATGTTGTTTGTGGGTTTTGTTTTATTTTAGTTTTTAGTGTCCACTCTTCTTCCTTTTCTGAATATTATCTGTCGTAAATTCACTGGTAAGAATGTATGAAAGGGATCTGGTCATACCCAATGTGACCATGAACCTCAGGCCTTCACTTGTTAATCTTCGCCTTCACCAGACTCCTTTTGTGGTTGTTAGTGTTTAGGTCGAGTTTATTGAGGCATCATTTACGTGTAAACCAATGACTATTGACAAATGTATACAGCCATGTAACAACCACCCAAATCATGATATAAGACAAGCCCGTGACTCTCTCCCCCCCGCCCCCCGCCCCCAAAGTTTCCCAGTGCCCTTTTCAGTCGGTCCCCTCCCTCTGCCCCACCCCTGGCAACCACTGACCTGTTTTCTGTCCCTAGTTTTGCCTTCTTTAGAATGTCATATAAATAGGGTGATCTCATCATATCACATAAATAGGACGGGAGCCTTTGAGTCTGGCTGCGTAATTCGTCCTTGTTACACACGTCAGACAGTGTCTTCCTTTTTACTGCTGACTAATGTTCCACTTTATGGACATACCAGTTTGTTGCTTCACTTAGTAACTGAATGTCCAGCTGATGGACATTCAAGTTGTTTCCAGTTTTTCACTAAAATAAATCAAACCGCTGTGGACATTTACCTACATGCCTTCCGGCAGGTATATGTTGCACTGTATAAGAAACTGCCTCCGTTTCAAAGTGGCCACCCCCCTTGCCTTCCCAGCAGCAGCGAGCGAGGGAGCTCCCTCCACTCCTCTCTAGCACTTGGCATCACCGTTGTTTTCTCCGTGCGTCAGCCATTCTAGTGGTTGCAGTTATATCTTATTGTGGATTTAATTTACTCTCTCAATGCTTAGCATCTTTTCAAAAGTTTACTTTCCACTCATGCATCTTCCTTGCTGAAGGCTCTGTGGAAATCTTTTACCTGCTTTTTTCATTGGGTTGTTCATCGCCTTACTGATTTCTGTGAGTTCTTTTTATATTCTGGATAAAAGTCATTTATCAGGTATGTGTTTGTAAATATTTCTCCCAGTCTGTAGCCCGCTTTTATGTGCTACTGCATCTTAAAGATCACACTTATTAGTCTTATGTTTTCTTTGATGGCTTGTGACTTTTGTGTCTTAGCTAAGAAATCTTTGCCAATCCAGACTCATGAAGATTCTTTCCTATATTTTCCTTCTAAGGCTATAGAAGTATTATAGCCTTAGCTCTTACAGTTAGGTCTATGATCCATTTTGACTAAATGTTTGTAATGGAGAGAGGTAGGGTCAAGGGTTATTTCTGTACATATGGTGGATGTTATTTTCTTTATGTGGACACTAGTCCTACAATCTGTGTCAGATAATTTTAGAAAGCAACAATTCCAAAAGCCCATATAATTTTGCCTCATAGAGGTGGAGTCCTTAATTTGGAATAGTACCCAGGGCAGGGCTAATGTTTTGTTATGTGCTAAATAAGAAGCTTTAGATAAAACAGCACATTTAACATCAGCTCTGCCTGTTCTTCATGGAGGCAGTCATCCATTATTTACTGATACTTATTATACATGTAACACACTCTTCTAATACAGCCTTTACATATTAGCTTGGAATATAGTATTAATTTATCCTGCCAAGGTCATCAAAAATTGCTCACAAATGCCCATGATCATCCCTAAGAACAATGACCAGTTCTAAATTTTAGATGAAGGAATTGTCTTCCTGAATCTTAAAATGCAGCCCTTCCTGCCTTTGGAGCCATTTTACATATTTTCGAATGCGTGTGAACAGCTCAGAGGATAAGCTGGGAATTAGGCTGGAATCCCCTGAGAGTCACCAAGAATTGCAGCATCAGAAGGCCGGGAAGGTCTGGAACACATCGTCAACAGCCAAGGAAGGGAGGGGCCCCCAGGAGACTACAGAGGATATGGGGTGTCTGGTGGGGCGCCCAGTGCCCATAAAAGGGGAGGCAGGAAGAGTAAACTTAGGAAGGAGAAGGGATTTCCTAGTATTCAGATGTTGGCCAGTAACTCATGAAAAGCTTATTCTTATTCTACCAGGAAAACCCTGTACTGTAGATTGAAAATCCTGATGTGCAGTGAAGCAGGTTTTATCCTTGGAAACATCTCGCTTTATCCTTTCCTGACACATGAAGCTCCTCTTACTTCCCCACCCAAGGCGAGTTGTAAGGTTACTAAACTATGAGTGCAAACAGGCACCACCTTGGGGTTGGATCAGTGTGAAATTTCTTGGGGCCCCCATTAACCATATCTTCTGCCTTTGCTTTCGCATCTGAAGTAGATTTCAGCGTTATTCCGCACGTGCACATATCCAATTATATTTTGCCCCTTTTACGGAAGTGAAAATTCTAAATTCATGAAAGCTTAGTAAGTGTCTCAGGACTTTAAGTGCATTCACTCCACAGCCGTGGTATTTAAGCAATGTGTAGTCAAGTCTGAACTCATTCTATCTACTTTTTCAAGACTTCGACTTCCAAAACTGACCCCGGGCATCCCACACATACTCCAGTAGTGATTTCAAAAGGAAGGAGGCATTGTGCAACTTTCCACCCTAACAGTGATCAAAGTTCGTTCTGTCTTGCTGCAGATATCACTGAAGCATAAGACTAAGAAAATTGTAATTAGAAATAGCATTTAACAGACATAAATATTTTCCTCTGTCTGACTCAGGAAGCCTGGCCTTCCTTCTAAGAGCCAACTTCATACATAAGATACTTTTCTTGTTAAAAGATACCTGTCGGATGTGGGGAGGTGGAGGAGGATGTAGGGGAGATAAATGGTGATGGACAGAGTCTTGCTGAATAGTGTCCAGATGATGTATTGTAGAACTGTGCGCCTAAAACCTGAATCATTTTCTTAACCAGTGTCACCCCAATAAACTTAACAAAAAGGAAAAAAATTAAAATAATAATAACAAAAGATACCTGATCCTCCTATGAGAACGTCCGAAAGGGAAGGAGGATGGGGCCATGCCACGATTCTCAAACTTCGGTACACTTAAGAAACCTGCTGAGGGTCATGTCCAGTGCAGGCCAGGAGGTCTGGGCCGGGCCTGAGACTGCATTTCTCTCAGGGTCCCAGGCGGCTGACACAGCTCATGGACCTCACTTGAGTAAGAAGGTCTAATGGAAGATGGGGGGCTTCAGAGGCAGCCTCGCTCCCCAGACCTGATGGCGTAACAGTCAGTTCTTCCTCCCGAACCTTCCCAAGCCCCCATTGTCCCTCCTCTCACAAGTGAGGGAGATGCCTACTTTATGCATTTGTTATGGGGATGACATGAGATGAACCTTTTAAAAAAAAAATAGCATGTTTTATTAGAACCACCTCAGAAGGCCATTAGAAGAGGAACCATTTTTAAGAGCTGTAACAGTGCTTCATCCCAGAGGACACACAAGCAAATGCTACTTTTCATTATCCTGTTTCCTAGGAAGTAACACATTCACACAAATCAAATTCTCTGGTGGGATGGGGCATAGTCTATGGTCCGTTGGCTTTCAAGAAATTCTTTTGTGCAAATTCTTTTGTTGAGCATAGTGCAGGAATTTTAGGAGCGTTGGTCACCCAGGAGCTTTTGAAATTTATGCAAAAAAAACATTTAAACTAGAGTCCTATTCTTTCTGGGCTAATTTTTATTTTTACATCACTTATTACAAAAGAAAAGGAAGAGATGGAAATAACTTTTCCAATTGGGACTTTTCAACTGAGGGTGGAAGTTGCTAATGATGATGACTAATTAGCACAGAGGGAAATCCTCTTTATTTACCTGGCCATTCAACTGCTCTTGACAAACACACACGATGCCAGCATGGGCAGGATATCCTTGGGAAAGATCTCTGTCCCTAATGGCCGAAACATGCATTAGGGGGCCATTGGGTCGTGACAAAGATGTTCCCTAAGTCCCAGCAGCGTAAGCCTTGAACTGTGACAAAACTGAGTTCAGTCCCAGAGGATGGGGCTCTGCTGCGGATTCTCTCCAGGCTCTTCCTGGCCCTTCCCCAGGCCGGAAGCTGGGTGGAATTCTGTGAAATGTTCCATCTGTCAGAAGCTCAAGATGTCTCTTTAGAATGACACCAACTTCACACCCACTAGGATGGCTATAAATTTTTTTTAATGGAAAATAACAATCTTTGACAGGGATGTGGAGAAATCTGGCACTCTCACACCCTGTTGGTGGGAATGTAAAATGGTGCAGCCACTGTGAAAAACGGTATGGCCGTTTCTTCGAAAGATAGACATAGAATTGCTATAGGATTCAGCAATTCCACTTCTAGGGACGTACCCAAAAGAATTGAAAACAAGGACTCAAACAGACCTTGTGCATGCATGTTTACAGCACTATTTACAACAAACAAATTGTGGTCTATCCATGCAATGGAATATAATTCAGCCAAGGGGGTGAAGGCACGAGTGGGTTGGGGGGGTGGGGGGAAATGGGGGTTAAGGACACATATGTAATACCTTAACCAATAAAGAAAAAAAATGAATAAAGTACTGATACATGATCATGCATGGATGAACCTCAAAAAAAGTATCAGTGAAAGAAGCCAGACAAAAATGGTCATATAGCATACATGTGATTTCACTTATATGAAACTAGAGGCCTGGTCATGGATTCGTGCACCGGTGGGGTCCCTCTGCGTGGCCTGTGGGGATCGGGCTACAGCAGGCGGCTGGAGAGGAGCCTGAGCCGGGGCCTGTGCCACACCACTCCCGCTCATTCTGGCCCACTATGCCTGCCGTGGGCTTGCACCCAGTCAGTCCCAATTGGGAAAGGCTCACACCACCACAGTGGCACTTGCCAGCCGTGAGCCCAGCATCTGGCACCCATCGGTCAGCTGAGCTGTGCTCCCATTGTGGGAACACACTGACCATTGGGGGCAGCTCCTGCATTGAGTGTCTGCCCCCTGGTGGTCAGTGCATGTCATAGCAACCGGTTAACTGGTCGCTTGGGCTTTTATACATATAGATATCAAGAATGGATAAATCCACAGAAACCAAAAGCAGATTTGTGGTTACCAGAAACTGGGGTGGGGAGGAACAGGGAGTGACTGCTCAGTGGGCATGAGGCTTCCTTCCAGGATGATGAAAATGTTTTGGAATTAGATAGAGGACATTGTGAATGTACTAGAAACCACTGTAAAATGACTAGTTTTACATTATGGGAATTTCACCTCAATAAAAAGAAATAATTGACAACTTGCTCCAGAAAAGGGAAGATTAGAGCGTTATTCCAAAAGCCAGACTTCCCATCCAAGACTTTATGGGTATAAAGAAGTTTACTGACAATGGAAGGAAAATGAGTACATGATGTAGTCACTTTCCTCGTCAAAGAAATTGAGGAAAGGTTAATGAGTGCAAGACAAGAATGTGGCTTTTCATCGTTAAGACACACATTCCATTTTGATGAGCAGTGTGTGTTCCCCTTAGTTGGCTCCATACAGTAATCCCCTGGATAGAGATAAAGTTTATGGACAGAAAAAAATGACAGTACTAATGGGGAACATTTTATCCCCCAAAGGACACTCCCTGTAAACACTGACAGGCCTCATGATGGTTAGGGAACTTAAGGCTTAGGGGCATGGTATATGATCACAGGAAGGCTATATTCCGACAGAGCCACAAACAAAACAAAAATGAGAACAACTGGGAAAGAGTCATAAAAACCAGAATCAAAGCATATTTTGTCCCCAAACTTACAGCAGATGTAGCATACTAAGACCCCTGACTGGAAATCGACGAGCATGAGCCTGGGGTATCACGTGTCCAAGGTCAGAGCTATCTGTCTTTGACCACAATCTCCCTCAATTAGGAAGCCTTATTTTTAATCACATTCTTCAAAGATATTAAATATATTGGCTTTGCCACAACATAAGATACTACCCTCAGTGACTGATGCTTTCTGCGCTGACTGGACTCTTCTGGAACATGTGGAGGGTGGGGCAGGAGAACTCCCTATCTCTAAAACTCTGACCTTGCCCAGGGAGATTCCTGCAAGTCCCCTTTGTCTGAGGAGTCAGGGGTCCTGAGCTTGGGGAGAGATCTCATTCGCCAGCTGAAACCTTAATTTCCATCAGTTGCTTCCACCCCAAAGCAACCTCTACACTGGTCTGTCTGTGACATTAATGCTGAGGCTTGGCCTGCATTTTGAAGTTGTTTGCTTCACCTCAGCTGTGTGGAATGTTGCAGACAGACTGTAAACATTCTGTAATGACTAACAAACTCTTTAGCTGCACCGTTTATATAGGAAGAGTTACTTGTAGGCAGTGGAAGAGAAGACTAGAAATAATGGCTCAGTCCCCCCTCCATCTAAAGCAGCGGTTCTCAACCTGTGGGTCGAGACCCCTTTAGGAGAAGAACGACCCTTTCACAGGGGTCGCCTAAGACCATCGGGAAACATGTATATAATTACATATTTTTTTGTGATTAATCACTGTGCTTTAATTATGTTCAATTTGTAACAATGAAAATACATCCTGCATATCAGATATTTACATTACGATTCATAACAGTAGCAAAATTACAGTTATGAAGTAGCAATGAAGATAATTTTATGGTTGGGGGTCACCACAACATGAGGAACTGTATTAAAGGGTCGCGGCATTAGGAAGGTTGAGAACCACTGATCTAAAGGCAGATGGGAATTTGAAATGTGAAAGCAAATCGGGCTTAGCAGGTAAAGGTTCTTTATGGTGAGTAAACAGCAGACTTGTTCATTGAAAAAGGAAATCAAGACATAGAACTTTATTTTTCATTTAAGTGAACCTGGGAGAGTTCATTAGAACATTAACTATAATACATAACTTAGTTCCATTAATCAGAGAGATAGAAGCCCCTTTTTAATCTTTTTACTTTTCTTGTGGTAAAACATACAAAACATAAAATTTACCATCCTAACTATTTTCACACAGTTCAGTTGCATTAAGTACATTCACAGTGTTGTGCAAACATCACCACTTTCCATCTCCAGATCTTTCTCATCTTCCCCACAGAAACTCTGCACCCACTAAACAATGACTCCCCTTCTCCTCTCCCCGTGCCCTTTCTGTCTCTATGAATTCAGCTGCTCTAGGAACCTCACAGAAGTGGAATCACACAGTATTTGTCCTTTTGGGACTGGCTGATTCACTTAGCATAATGTCCTCAAGGTTCATCCACGTTGTCACATGTGTCAGAATGTCCTTTCTTTGTAAGGTGAATAGTATTCCATCATATGGATGGACCACATTTTGTTTATCCACTCATCTCTCGATGGGACACTTTTGGCTATTGTGAAAAATGCTCTAGAAATATCTGTTCAAGTCTCTGCTTTCAATTCTTTTGAATATCATCCCATATCTGTTGTATGCATTATATTGGGGTAGAGATTAAAATCTTAGAAATTTGTTTGGAACTTTTTTTATATGCTGAAAGGACTTTAAAAAAAAAAAAGTTGACTGTCTCCAGTGCAATAGTATCATCATTTCACAGTAGCATCGCTTTAGTAAATTAGGATTATTTTCTCTTTACATTTAATACCTTTTTCCTTTAAACTCTGTGAATTCTTTTTTTGCCAGAAATCACTTTGGGGCTACAGTGGCAGCAGATGGTAGTTTACATATAATGGTCTCTGAAGATCATCGCTCTTTGAGAATGAAAAGCATAGTTTCCAAAGCAACGTGACTGAAAGTGCTCATTCATTGCTATTAACTGTGGAAATTGAATGTATGTTGTTTCTACAGGGTCAGCCCGGGCAAGTGGGCCACCAGGGATACACTGGGCCCCCAGGGTTACAAGGATTCCCAGGACTGCAGGGCCGCAAAGGTGACAAGGGTGAAAGAGGCTCTCCCGGGAGCATAGGACCAAAAGGAGAAGTGGTACGGAAAACTTGGCATTTCCTCTCGTTTTATGGAGGGCAGCGGGTGTGTTGACCTTCATTAAATTTGTTTACCTTCTTTATAGGGACAAAGAGGCGTTTCTGGATTCCCTGGTGCTGACGGAATTCCTGTAAGTTTTTTGTAAGATTAGAATTTTAAAACATTGTATGCATGGGAACCAACACGTTTATGACTTAACAGCAACATCTTGAGCTAAACCTGCTTTTTTTGTTCGTCACATAAAATTTGTGGGGCTACATGTGGGTCTTTTTCTCCGGGAATCCAGTTAAATGTTGGACAGACTTTTTCCCTTGTAAACGTTCTTCTGGACTTGGCTTCAGAATGGAGGAGACTTTGCTAGAACCGGACAGTGTTATGTAAGGAAAAGCTAGAGCTCGCTCAGATGTGCTCGCTAAGGAGCCGGTCTCGAAACTGTGTTTGAACCAGAGAACAACCTGAATATAAAGTAGCACAGCCAAGAACGTGGACGGAATGAAGCCCTGCTGGACATTTGTGCAGCTTCTCGGATTCTTTGTAGTAACCGCACATAAACGAGAAGAGGGGGCATGGATTATCCATGAGAAAATCTCAAAATGCCATAAAATGTGTTTTTCTAACCTAGTTTACTTTACTTCTTGTGGCATAAAAAAATAAACAAAGCAGCCTGACTCACAGCCTTCTTCACAGGGACCCGGGAGCAGAGTTCCCAGGGCTGGCTTCCTGCTGATCTCCTTCTCGGGAATAAATGTGTTTATCACACATGCAGACCCACCCCATCTGTCTGCTGCTGACGTTTAAGGACCCTCACCCATATGTACAGATATCTGCACCCTTCCCCTGCATTTACATGTTCTCTATCACCATGCTCGCACACACACACGCATGCATGCATGCATGTGCACATATGTGCACATTCATGTGCACACACAGGGAGAGAGAATCTTCAGTCTGCACAAGTAGGGCTGTCCCCTTGCAGAAATAGAGTAAGAGCCTGAGTAGAGAGTCATCACAGAGAATTCATACCTTTTCTTCCGATTTTAGCTCCGCATTCAAGAACACTTTTGCCACAGTAGAAGGAAGCAGTCAGAGCTAAAGAAGGGAAGTTGTGATCACAAGACATGAGACCTACATGGCCAGTGATCCTAAGTGTCACCTGAATGAGGCACTCAGATACGTCAGTTACAAAACATGCAGCTGTGAACAAATAAGGAAATAGCATTCACATTGGTCAGGATCTTGAGAAATTGGCACAGTCGAAGAATCTGCAGATTTCAAGGGTTAAACAAATAATAAAAGTATTTTTCTACCAACGGCCTCAAACTAAATCGCCCATCTTTTTTTTTTCACCCGTTTTTAAACTATTTTCTTGAACTATTTAAACTATTTATCATATTTTTGCTTCCGGAAGTTGAAATCTGATTTAAATCTGAGTGACATTATGGAAAAATATTGTAACTAATCTGTATCATATTTTAATTCGTTTCTGCACTTCATACTCATTTAATATCAGATGCAAATATTTCACAAATAAGGGAGTAATCATCATAAGGGAGAGTGATCATGATGAGCAGATAACTGATCATTTTCTACAGAATCTTGGTGCTGCTATATATAGCCTCTCTAACCGCAGAACCCTGATACTGCATATTAACTTAAATGTCACCTGCCATCTCTAAGCAGTTAATGAGCATAGCGTTTGAAGGACCTGGGTAATTTTAGCTGTTTAGAAGTTGTGTAGAAAAAGTGATGTGCAGGGAAATCGTAGAGTTGTACACACAGAAATGTATCTAATCAGATGAACAAAAAGAGATGGACATTAAGCTCTATATAACTGAGATTTTTCCTCGAAGCACAATTTCAAAAGAAGATCAGATTGACATGCAATTTCAAATCAGTCCCAAGGAAATCAGAAAGACCCAGCAGCAGATTGATAATTCAGGAGAAGACTCAGGAACTCAGATGTTCATTTGAAGCAAAAACATCCTAGGATACCACGGATCTTCAGCAGAACACCTGCAGAGCGTGTTTCTCTGGCTGGATTTGAAGGGTGGGCTTTCAGAACCCCCCAAAAAGGGCCCTTTCCTTTGAAGGCTTCAGACAGCTGGCTCTGTAACAGCTGGAGAGATTGTTCACCATGGTTTCCAGAAGCCATCAGGATTCCCCTGACTCCCCAGGGTTGGCTGAAAGGGCTATCAGATCTCTTTTCTGATGGCACAAGTTAAAGCAATGGCTTTGAACATCTCAAGCAGAAAGATATGCAGACAAAAGGAAAATTCTACTTTTCTTGCTGTATTCCTTAGTATCATTCAGAATACACGCACTCGGCGTAGAACTGGTTCATTTGTCTTGAAATTTTCCAAATTTCTCAAAGTAAGTCTAAAAGACATCTTAACGCCCTCAAAAATTACTCTGGACTCTATGTTAGGCCTGCTCTTAAGAAAATAAAAATTTTAAAGAAATTACATAAATGCCCTAGCCGGCTTGGCTCAGTGGATAGAGCGTTGGCCTGTGGACTGAAGGGTCTCTGGTTTGATTCTGGTCAAGGACATATGCCTGGGTTGCGGGCTTGATCCCCAGTAGAAGGCGTGATGATTCTCTCTCATCATTGATGTTTCTATCTCTCCCTCTCCCCAATAAAAATATATTTAAAAAAAAGAAATTACATAATAAGAAAGCATGTATCTAAACATCTTTTGTGCAAAGAAGAGCAAAAGGGGCTGTAGTCTCGTAGGACATAAATTATAGTTAACCCCACCCCCGGATGTCTCCCAGAGCCAGGTGAGTGCTATTGAGGTGCCCACAGACTTCACCTGGCCTACTCCTTCGAAAGACATCGGATCATGTTGCCTCCCCTCTTCCACCAGCCATCTTAGAACACCTGACTTGCTTTAAAATCTTAAAAGGAGTGTTTCCAAAGAATGTAGAAAGAGGAAATCAGTTTGTCTACCTATGGCTAAGCCACTGATGAAATTCCACTATAGGTGTGAATCTCTTACCTGTTTAAGATGTAAGTCCAAAAGTCAGTCGGCCATAACAGATGAAGACACCTTTGTTGTCCCTGAGAAGGAGATCACTGCTTCTAGAACTTTTTTCTAGAATTTTTAAATCCTGTCCGTGACAAAACAGTGCTCCCAGGCACCCAGTGAAGCAAGGAGGAGAAATGCCAAGACAGTTTACTGCTCACCAAAACCTTTGGGAAACAGAACTTTGTCTTGAAAGCCTTTCCCCTGCTTAGAACTCTACCCGTGTGCCTTTGTCTACTTACTCATTCATTCATTCATTCATTTTGAGCTGTCGTCCCTTGGATTCATGCCAGTGGCATGAGAGAGACGATTTAAAACTGTTTTATCACACACAGTTATGAAAACTAAACACCTCTGGGCTGAATGACTCACTTCCTTTCCTCTTTTCCAGGGACATCCTGGGCAAGGTGGACCCCGAGGACCACCTGGCTATGATGGCTGCAATGGGACCAGGGGAGACGTAGGCCCCCAGGGACCCTCTGGCATTGGGGGTATCCCCGGATCTCCTGTGAGTATCATCAGCACAGCACACCCTGTTCACATGGTTAGCTCTGGAACCTGGATGGCTGGCACCTGTCGGCAGAAATGTATGGAAGTGCCCTATTCTCTTTCATGGCATCCGAAAGGCCTAGCACAGGACCCTTAAGAAATGGTCTTGGAGAAACTTTGTAAGGATGGTGTGTTGCCTTCTGTTCACTCACCAGCAGGGGCCGCAGGCGCAAGCTAACCCTGTCTTTTATACCCTGAGGAAGCGTTGCTCTCTTCTTGGAGGTTTTCTTATGGATATCTAGGCATGATCTTCCTGGATTCAAACAATTTTATTTTCCATATTCATGCTCCAGTTCAAATAACATTGAATTGTAGGGCAACACGAAAACTTAAATTCTAAAAAGCTAAAAGTTTGACAAATTATTAGTCACAAGATGATTAGAAATCTTGATTCGATTCTAAAATCCTTTGTGATGTGAAAGGACAATGATATTCTTCAGCATATCCAATATGAAAGGGTGTTGTTTTTTAATGGAAGAACTTCTGTATGTTAATCTGTTTCATGGCCTCATTTCGTTTTCAAGGTCTTTGCAAAGAATATTGAAATATTTTTCAGTAGTGTTACCCTCTTACCACCAAAATACTGCACATTCAGGGTTATGCTAAGATTTTATCTGGTAAAAAAAAAAAAATTATTTTTAAGGTGGGGAAGAACAGTCATAAATAACCTTCACCTGTTTCCCCCTGAGCTAATCAATTTCTCATCATCAACACCTCTGCTTTCCAATTCTCACTTCTTTGACTCTTCTTTTACAACTTCAACTTTTCAATAAGCTACATCATTTTCTAGTCTATTCCAATAAAATAACTTTTATCATCAACAAACATATTGATTACTTTAAAAATATTGATTTCATATGTAGGTGTTAAGACATGCATGCATGTACCTATACATGCACATGTGTACTTGACACAGTTCCTGTTTTAAAGAGTGACCCAGTATCTCTCCCACAAATGGTGCTTCAGAGTACATGTTAATACCTTCAGTACACTAATGCCAAAGAAAACACAAAGTAATAGTACCCCAAAAATAGCATGGTTTACTCAAGGATTCGTTTACTGAGTGCTCATTTGGGTTCTTTAAAAACACAAATTCTATAACGTCTTTCCATTTTAACTTTGAAGAAAGATACTGTTGGATAAATATGAAAGTAAAAGTCTCACCTTTGTGGTTGGATGTAGTGATTAGTGTTCAGAGTAATCTAAATGAGCTGTGGGAGCAGTTAGACATTGCCCATAAAGGCCAGTATTTAACCATCCAAATTTCTATAGCTGCTCTGAATGTTAATGGACTTTTTTGCCTTTTCCTCTTTCCACCATATATGTACTCCTGTAGGGGCCCCTAGGACCCAAAGGCCAGAAAGGTGAACCTTATGCACTGTCTGAAAAGGACCGCGACAAATACAGGGTAAGTTTAATAGAGGTAGGAGACCTGATTAAGTGACCTAGTGTAAATTCTGATTAATAAAATTAATTTCCAAGTGAACTCTGAGCTGTAAGAATGAATGGAGTCGCAGAATGCATAGAATAAAATAATCCAAAATTGTGACCAATTCAAAAATAACTTGTTTCAATCTTATATTTAATTGTGGATGCATCCCTTTCCCATATTCACTGTACCTCAGGTATTAGGTTAGTTAACATTACCAGGTCCTGTTACGGCTGCAATAACTTATATACTTGTTTGCAATGTTGTAATAAAATGTAACTAAATCTAAAGATTAGCTTAAAAACTAGAACTCTTTAAATGATTTCTTCTCATTTAGGGTGAACCCGGAGATCCTGGATCGGTCGGTTTCCAGGTAAGTTTTATTTTTATTAGAAAATATTCCAAGAAAACTTTAAGAATTCAGGACTCCAAAATACCAGTCAACTTCTCTTAATAGCCTTCTCTTGTTGCCTGTCCTTAGGGGCCACCCGGCCGCCCTGGGCCTATGGGACCAATGGGTCCACTTGGACTTCCAGGAAGACCAGTAAGTACCACGTACACGTGCTCACTCTTGAACCACTGCCCAGGCATCCTCTAGTGAGGCCCCTTCTTCAACGTGGATACAGGCCGGAGCTTCACGATACAACTAGGATGCTTGTGGTCACTATAAAAAGCATCAAGACAAAACAGGTCATCCCTTGTATACATTTTTCTTCCATTAAGATTGAAGAATGAGGACTCAAAATTTGTGGACACCAGATCACTGCCAACTATGTCGAATTTAAACTTGCTGCTGGCTGGGTGCTATTCCAGTCATGTACAACCTCTCTCGGCCCCACAAAACCAGCTGAAAAGGGGCACGTCTTCCCTGGGCAAAGCAGATCAAAGTGCAACAGGGTGATCAGAAGGAAATGGGTTCTGCCTAGGCATGGCCACCATAGCAGGTGTGTCACACCTGGGCATGGCCATTATAGCAAGTGAAATATTGGACATCAATTAATAAAATGGTCCTAGTGCACCACCTGAATGGCAGTCTACAGATATTCACTCCCACTGCAACTCAAATGACAGAGTGAGGTGCAACAAGACAGAGGCTTGGATGGAGGAGGGCTTAATACAAGGAGGGGAGAAGAGGAGAAAGAGTTGCTAGTGCCTGTGCAGCCCTAAAGCCACTTCCCTCATGCCACACAGGACCCAGGAGAGGAACTGGCTCCTTCAAGGTTTCTGACGCTTATTCCCCACAGTTTTTCGTAGTGAGACAATTCTCACAGAAGCCCATTGCTAAAGTGTGAGGGACACTCTCAAGGGAGGCTGTGGCATCAGTTTCTTGACAGATACTGAGAAACAAAGGAGGGACGTATGCTCGGAAAGATTCAGTCATACTAGTTGGGGGTGTGAGTACTCATTAATTTTCTATAATTATTGATTTTGTTTCTATAAAATGAGTTTCCCTGGGGCTGTGAAAATCATTTTTGCAAGTAGCCCTCTGCCATGAAATATTTGGCCAAATGGTATGAAATGAGGATTCTATGATGAGAGGGTCTTTGTTCTCCTATGTCATATGGTTGTTGACTCAAAGCACACATACCACATGGTTGGGGAGGGGGAACGGAGGTTAAACTTTAAACACACAGTTCAGGGAAATATGAAATAGCAGGTTGTACCTGCTGGGTCCTTAGCTGACCTGACAACTTTTAAATTCTTCATGTGGCCATTAAAATCACCCACAATCCCCCGCCTGCCCACTTCTCTGCACTTAGACACAAATTATTCTTTTCATGCACTTTCAAAACTTCAGCGCAAGTGTAGTGTTGACACTGAATGCTTTGCAGATAGACCCGTGGTGATGTTTGTGGATGGTCTTTCAGCCCTGTAGATTAAGTCTGCCTGTGAACATTTGCTGACCTACCAGCAAAAAGCATTAGACAGTGGCCTGTAGGGGACCCTGCCCAGGGGGAGTCAGGAGAAACGATCTTTGTGGTGACAGGGCCTGGGACCTGGCATGGGAGCAGAGCAAACATGAATAGGACATGGATGAAATCAAAAGTCTAAACTCAGAAAAGCAAACCCAAAACAGCTGTGTGTGGACAGCCGGCAAATTCTGGGAACTGAGCCTGACCCCAGCCCTCTCCCCTCCAGCCCTTCCTGCCTGCTGAGACAGATGTACCAGAAACCTCTATACATACGACATGGTGCTCTAAATATACAGTGAATGGCTTTCCCAGGGCTTTCTAGCAGATGTTATCTGGGTCCTGGGATAAAGAAAACAGTGTACAAATATCTTTGTATTTTTGCAGGGACCACCTGGACCCCCCGGACCCCCTGGAGAGCCAGTAAGTTACTGTTGGGGGTGAGGGAGAGGGAAGTGGGGCCTTATGTATCCGTGAATATCCTTCTGGACTATAGAACTACTTCATGGACAACTATATATTGCTCATTTCACAATGAGAACTGTTTTGTAGGTTTTTTTAAGACTCACTGTTACAAACTCCAAAGATGCACCCAGTGGTACCTCTGGCGTCGCTGGCACATTAAATAAGTGCGTGTGTTGAGTGATTTGTTGTTTGCAAATCACATAACATTCCTGTTGTATGAAAATCAAACTGATTAGGAACGTAGATTTAGGGACAGCTCATGTTTATCCGTGTGTGTTCATTTATAAGAATGGACAAAATGTAGCTATGTTTGTATGGGGGAACTGATGGCATTCCCTACCTGGGTATAATTAGGTTCTACAAGAGTGTGATGTCAGCCTCTAGGGATACATATAGTCAGTGATCTTCAGTTCCGCTAGAGCCCAAAGCTGTATTGCTTCTGTCAGAGAAAGATTCTTAAGTTGGTTGGAGCACAACAAAGTAGGTGGCTGGTTAGAACCTGGGGACAGAACTAGAGTTCGGTACCATCTGTGAAAGTTGGATAAATGTCCAAGACAAACAGTAGGAAGTTGGTGAAGGAAGTATTTGCTCAAAATTTGACATGAGTCTATTCTGTACACCTAGTACAAAACAATATTGAATGTAAACTGTAATTTAAAGAAACTTTAAATCAACTCCCAGGCTACGATTACCAACATTTAAGGACCATTCCGTGGCCTGCACGCAACTAAGGAAATCTCCCAGCCTGCACATTCCCATGCCTGTTCCACAGAAATCCCATCTCTGTGACCTTCTGGGGACCTCAGCTACCACCACCCCCAGGCCCCCAGCTCCCATCACCTCTGAAATGGCTTCCGGCTGGGACTGGAGCTCGTTAAGGCTGCTGCCCACACCGCTGGGCTCCCCACTGTCTGGCAGCCCAAAGCTGGGTGGGAACGGCCCACAGCCAAGAGAAGCAGATGTAAGATGGGGCGGCCAGCCCCAAGGTCATCTCAGATCCCTGCTTGGCTGCCGCACTAATGGCCCTCACCCCCACCAGGTCACTTCCTGGTGACTTGGATAACCAGCTCATGAGGCAGAGGGGCCACGGGGACCCAAGCAAATCACGTTCTAATCTAGCCTGGCTGCATTTCTGTGCTTTGATTTCAGCTCCCAGCCAGGTGGGAAAGAAGCAAAAATGCAAAAATTAATTAAATGCTTTGTTTTTATTTTCAGAAAATCCCTGGGCATTGAGGGGGCAGGAGGTATATTGCAGAGAGAAAGATCAGATAGGGTCCTGTGTGATCTTCTGTTGAAATGGGAATATAGAGACCCCAGGAAAGAAGCAGTTGTTTGGAGATTTAAAAAGAGAGAGAGAGTATTATTTCTATAATGTAGTGCAGGCATACCTCATTTTTTTGCACTTCGCTTTATGGTGCTTTGACAATACTGTGTGTTTCACATATTGAAGGTTGCTTATGGCAAACCTGAGTTGAGAAAATCTATTGGTGCCATTTTTCTAACAGTCTCAGATGACGATTAGCATTTATTTAGCTATAAAATAATTTTTTATTAATATATGTACACTGTTATTTTAGACATAATGCTATTGCACACTTAACAGACTACAGTACAGTATAAACATAACTTCTATATGCACTGGAAAACCAAAGTATGAATGTGACTCACTTTATTGCGGTATTTACTTTATTGTGGTGGTCTGGAACTGAACCTGCAATATCTCTGAGCTGTGCATGCATAGCTTTTCATATGTGCCTCTTTTAGACACCAGGGTTGAGTCATTTCTCCCATATATGGCAACTCCACTTATGGAACTATTAAATATTTGCTAAATCTCTGGGCCTAGCTTTGCCTCTTAGACTAAAAGGAAGATGAAAACGAGTAAACCCCAAGAATCACCATCCCCTAAAATCATTAAAGGGTAGGAAATGTTTCTATGAAACTAGGATTGTCTTACCAAAATGAGAAATAGCTGAGGCAGAAGAGAGAATGATCTTCAAATACAGGACTGGGGGGTAGGGGCGGGGGGGCGGGGGAATGGCTGGTTTCTACATCTGAAAGGGCCAGACCCGCAGAAACACATACCTGTAGAGACACTAGATCAGTGATCGCGAACCTATAACACGCGTCAGAGGTGACATGCGAACTCATTTTCTTGTTTGATTTTTCTTTGTTAAATGGCACTTAAATATATAAAATAAATATAAAAAATAAAGTCTTTGTTTTACTATGGTTGCAAATATCAAAAAATTTCTATATGTGACACGGCACCAGAGTTAAGTTAGGGTTTTTCAAAATGCTGACATGCCGAGCTCAAAAGGTTCGCCATCACTGCACTAGATGAACGATTAAGAATCAGAACGACCTGGGGTCAAGTCAAGTTCTGCTACTCATTAGCTCTGAGGCCAAGGTCATAGGATATGACAGTGTGACTATCCGTGACTCCTCCTGTGTTGCAGAGGATTAAAGGGAGAGTGGACCCTGGGCTGTTATAGTACATACAGCGAGTATAGAGTCAATAATACAGTTTGCTGATCATCAGGATGTTTGAAGAGTAGAATATATTTCAAAAGTCAAACAGTAGACTATTCCCAAGGGTGACAAAATAACTGCTCTTAGTCCACTATTTCTGAGGTTTTGCTTATTTTTCCAAAGCATCTCTGTATTAAAAGAATAGCCTATCGTTTTCACAAACCCCAGAATTTTCATCATTTAGGTTTAATCTTAGTGAATGCTCAAAATGCACTGTGAAGTGCCTGCCACCTTCTGCAACTGATATACCATCTCAGTTTGTTCCTGTTCAAATTATGTGGTGTCTGGGCTCAGACTTTTGTTGTATACTTTACATATGAAAATAGCAAAAGAACAGACAATAACTTTTTTTAACTTTATTTTTCAATTACAGTGAATATTCAATATTATTTTGTATTGGTTTCAGGTGTACAGCATAGTGGTTAGACATATGATTTACGAAGTGATCTCCCCAATTAATCTAGTACCCATCTGACACCCTACCTAGTTATTAGAATACTAGAGGCCCCGTGTACGAAAATTGCACACTGGGGAGGGCAGTCCCTCAGCCCGGCCTGTGCCCTCTCGCAGTCCGGGACCCCTTAGGAACGGGCCTAAGCCAGCAGTGAGACATCCCTCTCGCATTCCAGGGCTCTCACAGTCCGGGACCAGTTTCTCCTTACTACCCACCTGCAGTGGAGGCAGGAGAGGCTCCTGCCACCACCTCTGCGCTCGCCAGCCGTGAGCCCGGCTTCTGGCTGAGCGTCGCTCCCCCTGTGGGAGCACACTGACCACCAGGGGGCAGCTCCTATGTTGAGCATCTGCCCCCTGGTGGTCAGTGCACATCATAGCGACTGGTCATTCCACCATTTGGTCGATTTGCATATTAGGGATTTATTAGATAGGATTATTGACTGTATTCCCTATGCTGTACTTTACATCCTTGTGACTTTTGTAACTGCCAATCTGTGCTCTTAACCCCTTCACCTTCTTCATGCATCTCCCAACCCTCCTGTCCTCTGGCAACCATTACTTCGATCTCTGTATCTATGAATCTATTTTGTTTGAGTAACTTTCTCCTTGTGTCAATTAGTTTCTGAGACGTGAAGCCAGAATGTTATACAAGGATAGTTGTCCAGTGATGTTGCAAATATATTTTAGGTCTCTTTTTCTAGAAAAAAAAAAATTATTTCACTGTAATTATTGACTTTTTTAAAGTTTATCTTTATTGTTGAAAATATCCCCCTTCCTCCCTTCCCCCCCCCCCATTGACCCCTTCTAGCCTGCTGATAATTGACTTTTAAAACTTACAGAAACTCATTTCTCTTTCAGGGCAACAGAGGACTAGGTTTTTATGGAGAAAAGGGTGACAAGGTAAAGGAAACAACGAATTAAAGCAGCCGCATGCAACGTGTAATAGTTAGGAAAGAAATTTCAATGACTATGTCTTATGCTATTCTCTTGAGGTGATGTTCAAATAGACCATTTGCACAGGAAGTAATTATTATAAAGTGCCATGTTATCAAACACACTTTGGTGATAGTTATGGACAATAAGACAGTGGAAGTGAACCATGTAGGATGGCCCTGGACCTGTGGCACAGACATGACCTCAGCCATCTTCTAACATGGGGAGTCCAGGGATGACAGGAAATGGAGCCAGAGCCACAGACTAACAAGCCAGGTCAGGGCCCAGGTGACATGACAGGAAAGAGGACCACGTGGACTTTTATCATTGCCCACAGTGCTGAGATTCAAAGACCACATGGCCTTTGAGAGGATCACTTGAGATCACTTATAGGAAAAGCTCAACATGGTGTCCACACCCAGTGAGCTAACCCTCACACAACCCCATCGCATTCCCCCCAAAACCTATAAAACAGATGTGTTCGTTTGGTGTCCTTTGAGCATTTTCATTTTGTTTTACATTTTACTTTTTGATTGAAGCACACATTAGACTTTCACTACACAGGTGCGAAAAGTACTTTGTTCTTTGGGTTAATACCATACAAGTAACTACAAAAGAAAAACATTGGATGATGTAAATACATAAAAGTTTAAGTTCCTGTCCAATGAAATATAATAAAATAGCAAAATAACATAAAAAGAGGAAAAATCTGGGAAGAATCGTCATTATATAGAAAGGAAATGAAGTTAATGTCTGTAATGTACAAAAAGGTTATTCAAATTGTTAATAAAAAATAAAAAACCTTCAAGGCCCCCATAGATAAAGAGTAGATGAATAAACAGTTTAGGTACTTTTTAGGTATAATATTAGCAGACACTCAGAATACACTATGGAGTACCACTTTCTGCCACTAATACATCATTTCAGTTTGTTCCTGTTCATATTATGTACTGTCTGGGTTCAAACTGATATTATGTAGTTTATACATGGAAATAGCAAAAGAAAAAAACAAGAATAACTTTCTTTCTGTGTCAGTTAGTTCCCAGGAGATCAAGCAAGCATATGTCAGGGTAATTGTCCAGTGATGCTGCAGATCTATACGGTTCACCCTCTGTGTACCACATAGAAAAGTGATTCTTACTAATGATAAAAATGCAAATTAAAGCAAACTTTAGATATTATATTGGTTAAAGATGCTGCTTTTTATTATATAAAAACACCCTTATATGGTGAAGTAGTGGTGAAACTAGAGTTAATCACTCATTTCCTAAGCGTTTCTTATATCTATGTGCCAATCTGGGCAAACAATAGAGTGATACCTATCAGGAACCATAAAGACATTAAGCCCTCAGACCTAATAATTTCCTTGGATAGAAATTTATCGTAAGGAAGTAATTCCACAGAAGCAAATGCAGCCCCAAATTGTGAACAGCCCAACCAGCTTGTAGGCAGACATTCTAAATGATTATTGATGCAAGTGTGATACAAATAATTTTACGTTACGATTCTTTCATTTTAAACTCTGATTTTTATTTGGATTTATAAATAGAACACTGCAAAATTGGTGTGCATGTGATAAGTAATATGCAAAGAGACAAAAAGCAGTTTGTGGTGGGAGCATGCTTTTGCTAAAGTTTGGTAGTGTCTTCTCAGTCTAAAGACTGCTGCTTTGCTACACAATTCACAGGGTGACATGGGAGCCCCAGGGCCCAACGGGCCTCCGTCAGACTTTCAACCGATCACCGGGCCCGGAAAGGAGACCATCCCCCCATACAAGGTAATGGGGCTCCGCCAAATAGGCTGTATTCTCAGTGGAACTAGAAGAAAGAAAGAGAGACAAGGGGGAAAAGGTAACTTTATTCGATCTTATTCAAACAGTCACATGCAAAGAGGGAAAGGCCTCGCCATGAAATTGTGCATGAAAGCACAATTATTCGTTCAGTCAAATAACCATGTCAGTCCATCATCTTAAACAATCGTGATGAATTTGAAGCAACACGAGGATCCATAAAAAAATCTCAAATCTATCTTTAAGTATGCGAGTCTCCAGTGTAAGACGTATGTTATGGTCGGAGCATAATTCAAACCCTGTATGTGGAATTCTCTGACAAAACACTGTGATCTGTAAAACAAGTCCGCTTTTACTCTTCACTGTCAGAGTCACGGTGGGGTTGTTGTTTGTTTATCCAGATTCATTTTCTGGCCCTTATGATGTCTATTACTGTTTCGTTTAATTAAAAACATACTCTTGGAAGCCAGTAAAAATCACCATCCTGCTCTACCACTGACACGTTCGCATGGGCCACTTCACCTTCCTAAGCCTTTGTGTCCCGTTGTACCCACTGCAGATAGTAATGCAGATGCCAACCTTGTAGAGCTATGGAGTGGACACAGGTGGAACGCCTAGTCAAAAGTCGGGCACAATCAATGGGAACCAAAATAAAAACCCCAAACCTAGAATATCATTCCCAACAATCAGGTATCTGTCAAGATGGGGTTTGGGTGCTTGGCCGTGGATGGGAGAGGCAGGTGTGATCACTGCCTTAGGGGGGAATGAATCTGGGCAGCTGTAGCTCAGTAGTAAGTGACTTGACCGTTGACAGAAATGGCCTGGAAGGTGGCTGATGCTAGCAGACATGCCTGAGGAAAGCGAGTCAGAAGCAGGTGGTTGTACACGGCTGAGAAAGTGAGATAGATGTCCCTGGACAGCCATAGATAGATTCTGGGCAGACCTGTGGCTCCTAGTGGTGACCTGACCACCAGCCAGGTAGAGCCTCTGTCCAGGAGCTGAGGATGGAGTGAGACCAAAGCAGGTTCGATCCTCACTGAGGTGCTCAAGCATCCAAAACACGTTTCCTACCTTTCCTACCACCAACAGGGATCGTCCAGGGCTGGAGCCTGGCCAGCCTGCATAGGGCAGTCTTGGTCAGCAGGGATCCGGGCGCTGTCCTAGCAGTGATGGAGAGCTCGGACCGGGCCGGTCACATTTCTTTTGCCATTTTAAACCAAGAGAGGAAGAAAAAGAAAGATCATTTAGAGTTGACATTGCCTTCCAAAGCCACCTTTGCCCGGGGTTTCAGTGCATCCCAAATGTGTCTCTTCCTCAGAGAACCCTCCTTATAGTATTTTATTTAAATGAGCGTTGTCATTCGGGGCTTTCTCTGGGCATATTCTCCCACCACAGGGTGGTATTATACGCCTGCCACTGTGGAGTCACAAAGGAAACCATGCAGAGACGGCCTTGCCATCACATCAAAAATAACACAACTTCATGTCTATCTTGAAAATCCAGAAGAAGTAACACATTTCTCCCTTGAATTTTGAAGCTGCAAAATGTAGATGCTTGCTACAATTCATTTATAATGGTTGTTTCAGTTTTGTTCAGTACTTTTCACTTCATATCACAAAGCCTGATTCATTTTAAGTATCACTATTCTCAAATTAATGAGTGTTTCTTTTTTTTCATTTTCTTCACAGGGTGAAAAAGGAAGTAAGGGGGAAAAAGGAACAATGGTAAGTCAAGCAATAAAGAGGTTTCTTCTCCCTTGTGGTTCCCAAATTCTTGGCGATCCTATTGCCATGAGAATGTGCAGGTGTCACAGGGACCCAGGGACTGTTGGTTTCCAACCCATTTGTCTACAGCAAGAAAGTGTTATCATTTATTTGTATCAGATATTTTTGTGTTTGTTCGTTGTTGTTGTTTTGTGTGTTTTTCAGAAAATAGTCTTCGAATGTCTTCCTTTTTTGCATAGTAAATACCGGTTAATCAACATTTTGTGAAGCTCATAAAATGAATCTAAATGCTTTTAAAAAGAAGATGTGTGGGTGGAGGGGGCTGGACAGGTGTGATGAGCTGGCTTCTGCTCTCGGGGGGTCTCAGCCGGGGGAGCGCTCTGCCCTCTCTTCAGTCTTTGTCATGCCTGCCCTGGTATTCCCTGCCCTCCCACATGGCCATGTGGTGGGGAGAGGTGCTATGCAGGCAGACTCAGATCCCTATGCCCTTCCTTCCATGAGCTGGAATAGAGAACCCAGAGGCAGGCCAGCCTCAGGGCGTGAGAAATGGGATTCCTGCTGCAGGTAAAGAGAGAAGGTGCCGGCTGTGGCTCAAGTCTCTGTGTTCTCTCCTAGGGCATTTCCTTGAAGGGAGAAGAAGGAATCCTGGGCTTCCCGGGACCCCGGGTAATGCATGCATTCTATCACTGTGGCTTATTTTGTTTTGTTTTTATTTTTAAATGGGCGTTATTTGGGTGGGGGTGGGGAGAAGAGAGCAGATTTTGGTTCACAGCAAATGTGCAGAGATATTTGCCTCATACCCCCTCTCCCTCCACACACGCAGCATCCCCCGCTGTCTGCATCCCAAACCAGAATGTCCATTGGCAACAGTGGACAAGAGGAGCCTACATGGATGGACACAACGTTATCGCCCATTAACTGTGGTTCTTAAAACTGTGCACCTCCATTTGGAGAAGGGTGGGAACAGAACACAGACACATTTCTGCTTGTATTAGTTAGGCCAGATTAACCTGTGGTGACAAAAATATAGACTGATTCCAGCACACAAGAAGTTGATTTCTTGCTGCCCCAAGAATCCAACAAAAATGTCCCTAATGGGGTGGGGAGGGGGCAGGGGAGTGTCTCCTCTCGAGGAGATTCAGCCCCCTGTGGCTCCCCCGCCCTAAGGCAGGCCTCCCTCCATCAGCCAGAACTCAGTCACCTGGCCAAACCTGGCCGCAGTGAGCTGGGAAATGTGGCCAAACCATGGGTCGGGAAGAAGAGAAAGTGGCCTTGTGGTGGTAGCCACTACCGCTAAAAAGACGTGTTACAATCTCCAAAAATAAGGACAGAGCTTCATGAGCACTTTGGAACCCAGGCCTTTTTTATCTTTACCATTTTCACCACCCCGTCTTTATGGATTTCTCCGTAGTTTGTGAAGTGGTAGACATGATGCATTATGTCAGCAGTTCTCAACCTGTGGGTCGCGACCCCTTTGGCGGTCGAACGACCCTTTCACAGGGGTCACCTAAGACCATCCTGCATATCAGATATTTACATTACCATTCCTAACAGTAGCAACATTACAGTTATGAAGTAGCAACGAAAATAATTTTATGGTTGGGTCACCACATGAGGAACTGTATTTAAAGAGCCAGAAGGTTGAGAACCACTGCGTTATGTGGAAGTGTCGCCAAAATGAGCCATCTCCTTTAGAGAAGAAAAGGGGTTTCAGATGGTTCCATACTCTCATGATACAGCGCTTTGTTTGAGTCCATGTCAGCTCATGGTGATGCCACGGAAACGCTGCTGCCTCTTCTAAGCTGTTATTGCTTCTGTTTTCTGTCCTCCCCAGGGCCCCCCGGGCACCTCCGGTGACAGAGGTTCACAAGGAGAGAAAGTAAGTGCGATGCATGAAATGCAGTCCGCTCCAGGCCTGAAACATCTCACAGAAATCAAATATGAAGACTGTGGAATTCCAGGGCGGGGCGGGGGGGGGGGGGGCCCCAGAAAAAAAACATTTACCTGCATTTACCATGGCATCATCCCAGATCGTTCAGAATGCTGGAGTCAGATTGTTTACCTTTTTCTCATTTTTGCAAGGCAGCCCTTTGGTTCCTTCCTGTGGTTCTTTCCCTTCAGGCTTCCCCTCATCCAGCGCCTGCAGCCACGGCTCCTGTACCTTCAGTGTCACCCCTGGCCTGGGTCACTGTGTGTCAGTCTCAGGAAGGTTGTCAGCGTGGTGACCAAGAGTTCACCTACACTTTTCACATGTTGATCTCACACAGGTGGACACTTTGTTTATCTTTCATGATGACCCAATTACTTATTTTTACCATGTGTTCTGTGGACAGATGTTTGGCACTTTTTTTAGAAGAAAACGTGTGAGAAATGCATTGTGAATCTGGGCCAGGCTTAGAACTGTCTGAACTCTGGGTCATATGAGAGAGTACACATAGAAATAGATTTTTTAATTAATTATCTATTACCTTCCCTAATTTGATCATGGAATATGTAGCAGACCGTCTTTCTTTCACGGGCCCACAGCATGCTCCCTGAGGCAAACACTGGTAATAATTCTGTGGGTATCGTTTCAGACAAGTCTTTCAGACAAGGACATGTATTTTTACGTGCATATAATTTAACAACAGAAAGTAACACTATCTGTATCATCCTGCCACTTGTTTTTTCATCCAACGTGCCCTGGAGATTATTCCGCATTAGCACGTTCACATCCACTGGTACATGGTTCTCTTCTCCTAACAAGCTGCACAGAATTGCAGTGAAAGGTTCCGCCACGTTTGCTTAACTGCCCGTGCAGTGGCTTCCAGCTGCTTGCTATTTTCAGCAATCATGCAGTCGACATTATGGTACACACATCTTGGTGCCCATGGGCTAGTATTTCCACATAGAAATAGACTATTTAAAAAAATCGATTCAGCCTCCAAATCGTGACTGCCCTGATTATGCTCTCGACTCCGTTGCAGGATTGAAGAACCACAGGGATCCCAATAGCAGTGGGTCTCGTCAGTCCCTGGGACTACTGAGGAGACTTGGTCCCCCAGATTTGGTTTCTGACCTCCCCAGCTCTACACTCAGGTGTCTGCACCCCAAGTTCTGGTTTTGACCACTCACAATGAGCCCCAAACTTGATTCTTTCCTGCACCTTCAATTGGCTTTATTTTTCCTATTCCTACCCTTTTACCCTAAACTCAGGCCAGGGATGACACCAGGGTTTGCCCTAATTACACCCACCTTCTCATGGCATTAGTACCTGATAGGAGTACCCCTAAAGGTCACATACCTAGAAACAGCTGCTGTCCATGCAATACCCCCAACTAAAGGCCAAAGGCCAAATTCTAGTTTAAGGATTACAGTAAGTAAGTGCTGTAAAGAGACAGAGGACTGTGGCAAACATGAGCATTTAAAAGTAATCCATTTCAACCCACCCCATGAAACTAAAGTACTGCTGTTAATACTTTGTGTGCCTGCCATGTGCTAGTGAAATCATAATTATGATTTGTTTTTCTACACCCAATGCTAAGGAGTTAGAGTGTTTTTAAAATGCAGTTCAACATAGCCACCCCCTAGAACTCAAAACTTAATGAAAGACAAGATGTTCACCAGGCATGGACCACCTGGGGTGCCTAAGTGCTGTGGTCCAGATGTTAGGATCTAAGGCTCACAATCTCCAGCTTGCTTCCTGCACTTGCAACAACTGGGGGAGATGCAGATGCTTCCAATTAAGTGGGGCATCTCAGCTGCTGTGGGGGAAGTGTTTCTTCGTGAAGATAAGAAATGCCCAGGATATAAACACATGAATGGGTCATCCTGCGTTTTCGTGCCACCCCGCACCCACCTGTCCCCCAGTTGCTATCTTACTGCCAAGTTGCTGTGGCTCCCCAACTAACATCTCAGTTGTACTCACAGACTTTGGTTTTAGGATGTAAAATGGAACCAGTAACCAAAGGCAGCTCCAAGGAGCAACTGTGCACACCAGCATTAATGCATTGAAATAGGATGAGCCAAAAAAGAGAAGATTCTGGGAAGGATTTTGCTTGTTCTACAGGAGCAATCAGCTACCCCTCCCTCATCCCACCAGAGATTGATAGAACTTTAATTAGTTCTGGGGATGCTTGTGATTGCTTGTTGATGGTGTCTCAGCATGGCTGAGCAGTGCGTGGGTGGCATGGAATGGTGTGTAGATTTGGCCAAGTCCAGCGTGGTGTTTGAGCTGGATTATTATGTCAGCCTGGACTCAGCTCAGACTAAATGCCTAGTTGCCAACTCCCCAGTCCTTGGCAAGGTCTTCAGTGATTCCTAACCTATCTCATGAGATGGCCTCTAAATAGGAGATCATTTTTAACATCAGAAAAATTGGCCTTCATGAAAAACACAGAGTAAGCCCACCTCAGTTCATTCTAGACAATGTGATTTTCGGCACACATGCTCCTCGATATCTGGTAAAATAATTAGATAATTGGCACTCTGGCATTCTGAATTTTTTTTTTTTGGGGGGGGGGGCGGGGGGAGGGCCTCGCTGTACATATTCTTTAGCAAGACAGAATAAATTTCTAGATTATTTTTTCAAACTACATATCTACCCAGATATGATGTGGCTTTTGTTGATATATATTTGGGGGGATTAGAAAGCAACAGTTAGCACTAGAGATTTTTTTTTTTTTTTACATGAAACTAAATGGGCGGCATTAATGCTCCTATTTCGTGTTCACTGAAATTTACAAAGCCCGTCTGGGAGGGAGGTTTTAATAGATGGATCAGGTTGTCCACACCTGACCCCACTGATCAATTATAAAATCACTTAAACTCGCATCTGTGCACCCTATACCAATGCACTGGGAAGGACACAGCACCCCCCAGGAACAGTTCTTGCTTAAAAGGTGAACCTGAGCCTAAGGAAGCTTCTAGATCTCGCTGCTAATTTAGAGAAAGTCAAGGGTAGAGAGTCATGTTACACACCACCACAAGGTCATGTGTAGCAGGTCCCCAACGCTGGGGATTGGCAGCCCCAATGACCTAGTTTCCTCAATAGCAACAACAACAAAATGTCACTGAAAAAAAGTAGAAAGGAAGAAGAAACTATTATAAGAAAATTAAAAGACATATCAGCCAAATGTCATGTTTGGACTTTGGATCCTGATGCATAAACAGAGCAATTTTTTGAAAACAAAGATGTTTTTGAGACCAAAATCAGGAAAATTTGAACAGAGGCCATGTAGGAGGTGACTTTAATGAATTATTATTCATGTCATTAGACATAATAATGGTATTTTGGTCAGTTCTGTGAATTACAGAGATAAAAATAAGCACCAAATATCTCTCCTGCAGGGAAGCAGAGGACCAGATAGCTATCCAGGCCCTGCGGGACCCCAGGGACCCAAGGTGAGCTTGGTTTTCATTCGGATGGTTTTCACTTGGTTTCTTTGGATGGTGTTCTGACACCTCTTATTCACCATGTTGGACAAGGAGGTATCCTCTAACCCAGCGGTCGCCAACCAGTGGTCCGTGGACCACTCACTGCTGGTCCGTGAGGTCCGAAAGGTTGGCAACCTCTGCTCTAACCTATGTAAGAGTAGATAACCGAGCACACAGCATTTACTAGTCACATTATCCCACCTTAGGATGCTACATGCCCTGCAGGACCCCACCGAGCAGAGTGAACCAGTGGGGCTGGGGGAGGGGCTTTGTAGTAACAAGAGGGTGGGACACCCCTGGTCCCCAAGGCAGGATATGACTGACGTGTTTGGGTAATTCATGGGCCAGCAGAGAAGTGAAACCCAGTAGGATGAGGACCAGGTGGGCTGCAGCTGCACCAGCTGATGGGGAATCCAGCCAGTTAGGGAGCCCTTTCAGCTGGTGAAGACAGCGGAAGTCATAGTTAGGCCTGTGGGACCCAGAGAGGCTCCAGGTCGTTAGCTCTTACAGTCCAGATGGCATTGTAGCAGGGTGTTGTTGCATCCCTCCCCTCCCCGCCCCCTGCCCCAGCTCACCCTACAGGGTGACTCAGATACCATTACCAACAACAGAACAACCTGCCCTGCAGAAAGCAGCCCCTTGACTGGCTCCAGTGTTTGACAAGGATTTCAAAGTGATGTTGGCAGCTGCGCACTTAGTTGTCTCTTGGTGTGTCTGGGATGCGGGACTTGCTGCCTCAGCATAATGGAGATGGCGCCCCAGGCAGAGTCTGTGGTTCAGTTACTCAGAAGAGAACACTAAGCTCGAGTCCACTGCAGCTCTGTCCTTTGGAACCAGGCAGTGTCCAAAACTCCAAAAGGCCGGTCTCACATTCTCGTTTTCCTCTTTTATTTTTTTCCCCAGGGAGAACTGGGTGACCCAGGCCCCGCCGGCCCCCCTGCCTACTCCCCCCATCCTGCTCTAGCTAAAGGTTTGTATGCGATTTCTCCTGCATGAGACTAATACATTCTCTTATGTTATGAACACACAGCCATGGACTTTCAAGAAAGATGTGTCCATGTAAAACAAAGCAAACAAAAGATGTTTAGGACACAGCCTTTGCAGACTTTCTGTCTTGTGTGCACCTTCCCGCATGGCCTCAGTGTGGTGTCACAGGAGACCCTCCTTTTGCCTCTGCCTGAGAGTGCTCCCACTCTCCAGGTGAGACCCCTCTATTGGGAAATCCTTCTGGTCTTGCCATCTACAGCATCGCTAAAGACACCCAGTCCTTCTGCTCAGCAGGCCTCTGTAACCCTGACCAACCCTAACCCACCTTCACCAGTTCCTGCTCCTACCAAGATGCTTATGCTCCAATGCTAACCTGAAACCCAGTCCGGGTCACAAGCTATAATCTGTACACAGTCACTTCCCTTTAGACTTCAGGGAACTAAATCACCAGATATGTGCACATGAACAACTGCGTAAGAAGATGCTGCACATACAGTTGACCCCATGTGTGAATGAAGGATTGTGCGTGTGTATGGCTAATGGTCTTGTTAGTTTAGCTCAGCCTTCCAAATACTTGAAATATGATTCCAATTCTGTGGAAAGAGCAATGGTCTCTGAACCCTTTTCAAATGTGCATCCCTCTAAATAATTGTTTTAATGTTTTGAGGACTCCCCCCAAATAACCATACATATATTTATGGATAGATAATTTATCCATGTTATCGGAGGTTCCATGAAGGCAGAGATTTTAGCCTATGTGGTTCACTGCTGTATCCCCAGTTTCTAGAACAGATCTAGTGGGTGCTCAGTAAATATTTATCTGAATGACTGAATAACATACATGCTAAAACTTACACATCCAATAGGGGTTTTAAAGGATTAGGGTTTTTTTTAAACATATTTTTATTGATTTCAGAGAGGAAGGGAGAGGGGGAGAGATAGAGATATCAGTGATAAGAGAGAATCATTGATCAGCTGCCTCCTGCACACCCCTCACTGGGACTTGAGCCTGCAATCTGAGCGTATACCCTGACTGGGAATCAAACCATGACCTCCTGATTCATAGGTTGATGCTCAACCACTGAACCACATGGCCCGGGCATGGATGAGGGTTTTTATGTGTGTGTTTTTTAAAATATATTTTATTGATTTTTTACAGAGAGGAAGGGAGAGGGAAAGAGAGCTAGAAACATCAATGAGAGAGAAACATCCATCAGCTGCCTCCCGCACACCCCCCACTGGGGATGTGCTTGCAACCAAGGTACATGCCCTTGACCGGAATCGAACCCGGGACCCTTCAGTCCGCAGGCCGACACTCTATCCACTGAGCCAAACCGGCTACGGCTTTATGTGTGTTTTGTTTTGTTTTGTTTTTAAATATATTTTATTGAGTTTTTACAGAGAGGAAAGGAGAGAGAGAGAGAGTTAGAAACATCGATGAGAGAGAAACATCGATCAGCTGCCTCTTGCACATCCCCTACCGGGGATGTGCCCGCAACCCAGGTACATGCCCTTGACCGGAATCGAACCCGGAACCCTTCAGTCCGCAGGCCGATGGTCTATCCACTGAGCCAAACCGGTTTCGGCTATGTGTCTTTTTTAATAAAAATACTCTAATGCTTCCTTCCTGTACCCAGTAGACCTTCTGGCTCACCCCTATCACATATGCCCAGGGGTCAAGGACTTGCTGTCCCACTGAGATGTGACCCACGTGTGGTTTAATAGCTACTTTCGCCTATCTTTATCCAACATGCCAAAGAACATAGCAATGCCACTTTGTGTTTATTTTCAGATGAGGCTTGTTTAAGCATTCATGTGTAACTCATCCAGCAAATAGCTATGAGAAGCCAACCCAGGCAGGAGCTGAGGCTCAAGGGAAGAGGAACTCAAAGAGAAGCAGCGCCCCACCTCCTTGTCCCCTGGCACGGTGCCTGGTGCATGGGAGGAGTCCTAATCATATCATTTCCCTCTTTATTCTCACTTTAGACTCAGCTATTTATCCAGCCTGATTTTCCACCACCTCTGCCCCTCCACACCCTGACGGCCCAGTCCTGCTGAGCGCTCCCCGCTCTACTGCAGTTTGGGCTGATCTGGATGCCCTTCCCTTGCCATCCTCTGCCCTCTCCCTCTCCTGTCTCCTCAAACTCCACCCCTATCCAAAACTCAAGTGTCAGGTTACCTGCTGCAGGGAACTTGAATGGCCCAGGCACCCTGCTTCACCTCTCTGTAAAATTAGGACTATGATTCTATCTATGTCACATGGTTTTATGGGAATCAAATCTTTGTAAAGTATTTCACACGAAGCCTAGTGCACACAGCAATAGCCCCAAAATCTACTTCTGCTGTCTTTATTCTCCATGGTCCCTCAATATCAGATTTCCCCCCAAAATAATCCCCCCCTCCTTTGAAGCCTCTCTGTCTTTTTGGCCTTGGTTGCCTCTCTGTTGTTTTAGGAAATGTATAGGGATCCTGCCTTACCCCTGTTGACTGGGAATGAGCTCCTTGAAAACAGGAAGTAAGACATATATTAAACATCTGGCCCCCACCACACTTCACACGTGTGCAAGGTATTGGTAAATGTGTCTTCAATGAAACGGTGACCATCGGTCGCGGACCTAGACAACCATCCTGTTCTTATCATGAGGCCTGTCTCGGTTTCAGGTGGCAGAGGTGACCCAGGATTTCCAGGGGCCTATGGAGACTCAGGAGCTCGGGGTCCACCAGGAGACCCTGGCCCACCAGGCCTCCCTGGCACGTCCATCATAGATGAAGGTAATGTGGCTCCACAGTATCAAAGCTAGGACCAAAAGTAAGTCCCCTCGGGTCTTCACAGAAACCACTGGCCCTCATGGCTGGTGCTGCACTCTTTCTCACTGAGTGGGTTTAGCAGCTATGATGGGCCTCCCAGCCACCTCTGGATGTCTTTGCAGAACAACTGGCTCTGTGACAGTAGCTCTCCCGCTAGGTTAGACCTTGCCACTGATGAGTAACTATCATGATTCTGTCAGTTGGCTGGGAAGAGCATGAGCAGTCAACAAATGCTGTTGCCAGGTGTTGATAACAACTCTCAGGCCATTGGGGGCAGGAAGAGGGGCTTTTTTTAAAGAAGTTGGAAATGATGAGGAACTATACCACTGGCATCGCTCATTATGTTGCTGAATGGACTGTGAATTTACTAGTCCTGCTGGTGGCCTCCTATGGGCGGGAGGGCCAACGCAGCTGCTAAATATCCGAAGTTTCACACTGCTGGTGATGCTGTTGGATTTTCAGATGTGAAGAGAGGCTTCCCCGGTGAAATGGGACCCAAAGGCTTCCCAGGAGAACCGGGCATCCCTGCCCTATACCCCGGCCCACCTGGAGCTCCCGGAAATCCAGGGTCCCAAGGCCTCCAGGGGCCCGCCGGACCACCTGGACCAGACGGTAAGTGGACAGAAACTCATGGGAGGTGTACATTCTAGTGTCCAGAGGAAGAAGTCTGGCCCCAGCCATATTTTCACTTGGGCTTTCTGCGCAATAATGCCGTGAACCAGTAGGCGGTGCATTAGGGTGTAGCAAGTTCCCCGCAGAGCCAATAGAAAAAGCCAGTGATAAAAGAAGGACAAACCTGTTGAGTAGCAATAGTGCCTTGGATATTACATAGTCAGGGTTGTCTGTCCTTCAGTGAAACATGGGAGAGGTGCCCGCTGGAAGCAGATGAGAGCTGAAAGCTGTCAGGTGATAAGTTCCAGGCACCTTCTTCCAGGGTGGAGGCCTCACACCTTGACCTGCAGCCTCTCTCCACTGTTTAGCCAACAATTTTAAGCAGACTTAGTCATGTCTTCCCAGCCCATGCAGAGCCAAAGCTACAACTGAACAGGTGGCAGTAGTTGATGACAAGAAGGGATGGCTGCACCGCCTATAAAAAGAAGTGGCAGCCATTAGCCAAGGCCAAGATGAAAGGCTGTGAAAATCAAGAAAGTAGACAAGCATGAGAGTCTGTCCCCACATGCGACCTACGGGGGCATCATCAATTCATAGCACAAAGTGGTGTTTCCTGTAGCGGGTCTTTTAGTTGAGAATGCTCTCGGGAGGCGGGGAAGTGTGCCATCAAACATGGTTATTCGTGTCAGCCTCCGAGTTTAAAGAGCTGTGCTTTGAACATTGTAGAATCTCTTCATGGGAACATGTCATCTCCTCAAGAGATTGGATAGTTGAGGCATTAGAAGAAAACCTGAGGTTACAGTTTCTTTCTGTGTTACATGGACCACAATTGAGCAGCCTCTTCTTTCCAAAATATTTGACTTTAAATCCTCTGACATCACCCCTGGTAGTCATGTATGGCTTCCTCTCTGCAGAGAGGAAGAGCATCACATTTGCTAACAGGTAGTGTTTGATGCCAGTTAAAGGTCAATTCAGAGACCTGACCTTTAACTGCTTTGGGAAGACCTTCTCTAGAAGGAAAACTGGGGGAGCCGTAGGAGCCTCTCTGGGCATACTTCTTCCACTAAAAGATCAGCAATCATTTCTCCGACTCTGTTTAGAATTCCACAGTGAATTTTTAAGTCAATATGGCTCTATGCTTCCAATTTTCCTTTGACCAGAGAAACCAGATTCTCACATTCTTTTAAACATTTTTAGGTGCAAGTACTTCCCTGGAAATTGCCAAATAGTTTGAGCAGTGATATCTTTATTTTATTTTTTATCCTGGAAGTATATTTATTACTTATTACTGTGACATTCTTTATAATGGCTACATTGCTATGAGTGTTATATTTCCTGAGTAAATGGTATTGGTTGAGTTTTCCTTTTTTGGCAACAGAACACGCTGTGTTAAAAATAAAAGCATAGCTCAGCCAGTGTGGCTTGACCTATGAACCAGGAGGTCACCGTTGGACTCCTGGTCAGGGAACATGCGCCAGTTGCAGGCTTGATCCCCAATAGGGGGCGTGCAGGAGGCAGCCATAATTTTCATCATTGACATTTCTATTTCTCTCTCCCTCTCCCTTGCTCTCTGAAATCAATAAAAATATTTTTAAAGTACTTTGGGAAAAGTAAAGGAAATACATACATACATACATATATACATACATACATAACCTCTTTAAAGGACTTTGATTGAAGGCCAACCTTGACATTATTCCTGTGACTAAATTCCTTTTTTATAAAGACACAAACACATACCATCTTTATAAACCTTGCTTAGTAAATGTATGATTTACTAACATAAGTCACCTGTAAAAACATTAACTTATTTCTGATTTACATTGTAGACTGAAGAGAGAATGTATAAAATAGGTGGAATGGTATTTGATAGATCTTATCAACTAAAAATTTTAAAAGCATGCAGCTTAAGTTCCCTTTGACTATTTATCTTAACGCACGACACACGATTTCCAATGAACTTTGTGTTTTTTTTTAGCAATCTCTTGTACAAAATGTAGCCACCCATAATGGCCTTTTAAAAACACTATCATGTATTATAAGAATTTAATATCAATGACCGTGATTCACTCAGAGTTTGACTGTTGCCCTGGAATGAATTGTTGGATTTTTTTCTTATTAATTGCATTTCATCCTGTTTGTGTGTGTGTGCGTTGTTGCTGATGAAAATCAGAATTTTCAGTGATTTGCAGTTCCAGCAAAATCAAACCGTGAAGTCAGTTTTTTTTCTGAGCTAAATATTTTGCTTACTCCTAGTTCCAGCTCAGTTAACTTCATCAACTGTGGGGCTGTTCCATTGTGTCTGTTCTAGAATAAGTCAAAATACTGCCTGATTTGTTGAGGGAACGCATCTTGACAAATCTGAGAGGCACACTGCTACTCTGTAGGACTTATTTGAAATTATTGATTTATTAGATTTAAAAAAGAAATAGGAAGAAGGAAAGCTGGCATCGCATAGCCACACTTGCCTTTTACTAGATTTACAAACACTCTAAGGAACACACACAACTTCTGTCTCACATGTAAAATGCTGATCTCCCTGACGTATCTGGGATTAAACAGCTACCTATGGTACATATTGGAAGAACCTGTAGACATAAAATAAAGCCACAGTCTCAGCCTGGACTGCTCTTGACCCAGTCACCAAGGCCCCATGGAGCCACCTCCTGGGGGCGCCATTCTGCTCCATCAGCAGCCTCTCGGCACGGAATGCAGCCGACATCCCCTCCCTCACACACTCTCTTCCGGCCTCCCGTGATGCCCCACGTTATCTCAATGACCCTTTTTTTTTTTTAGGATCATTTGCTGACTCTTTCTTCTGTGTTCCCCTCTACCCGTCCATCCAATAGATGATGGACTCCCTTGAAGTTCCTTCTTGGACCGCCTTTTCTCTCTGCACTCTCTACCTAAGGGAACTCGTCCATCCACATGAATTTAAGTACAAACTCTATGCCAGCACTCTATCTGGAGCCCAGGCCCGTGTTCTGAGCTCCAAATACAAACTGCTAACTCGCCATGTAGTCACCGCTGTGTGTATCACAGACATCTCCACCTCTGTGTGTCCAAAACTGAACTCGGCTCTCCTGCTCCCCAGCTCCTCCACCCACATGCCCCTCTCCTGGGACTCACCCATCTCTACAGACCCAGGAACTCAGGCCAGAGCCCTGGGAGTCACTGTGGCGTCTCCCCCACCCACGCAGCGAATCCATCGCCAAGTCCTAGTGATTCTGTCTCATGAATCTTGAGTCAGTCCATCATTTCACTACCTTTGTCCTAACCCAGTGGTGGGCAAACTGCGGCTCATGAGCCACATGCGGCTCTTTGGCCCCTTGAGTGTGGCTCTTCCACAAAATACCATGTGCGGGCGCGCACGTACAGTGCGATTGAAACTTCGTGGCCCATGCGCAGAAGTCGTTTTTCGGCCTGGGCGAGCCTATTTTGAAGAAGTGGCGTTAGAAGAAGTGGGGGGTGTCGGTCGGTCGGGCGACGGGAGAGCGGCACAGGCGGCCGCGGGATACACAGCGCCGGGGGGACAGAAGGGGGAGAAGGCGCACGTGATTCTTGCACGAATTGAGTGAGCCAGTCAGTCAGCAGTCTCATTGTGCAGTGGTTAGTGCTAGTCGCGTCTGCAAATCACGCGCAGGTGACAAAAGATAGACGAAACAAGTATACAAGACAAGTGTGGATGGGAGAGTTGGAAGGGGTTGACCACAGCGAACGTACCTCAATCAGATTGAGGATGTTTTTAGCAAAGGCTAGCTTAGGAGTACCCTAATTAAGTTAATAACAATGTACCCACCTATATAGTTTAAGTTTAAAAAATTTGGCTCTCAAAAGAAATTTCAATCGTATTACTGTTGATATTTGGCTCTGTTGACTAATGAGTTTGCCGACCACTGTCCTAACCAAAGCCACCACAGTATCTCTTGCTTAGTCTGCTGAACTAGCCCACCCAATCAGGACCTGCTTCCATTCTTTCTCTCCTGGTAATTGGCCACCCAGCCAGTGTGTCCGTTTTACCTGTAAGTTAGATTGGGTAACTTCACTCTGAAAAACCCTTTCATGACCTCCTGTTGCCCTTGAGATAAAATCCAAACCCCTTTCCTTAGACCACTAGGTTGGCATGATCTTCTTCGCCTCCCTTTCTGCAATTCCGCTCCTCAGCTCAGCACCCTTCCTACCTCCGATACGTTTCAACAAGCTGATCCTCTCTTGGGAACTTCCCTCCTGCGCCCTCTTGGCTGGCTGGCTTTTATTCTTTAGGTCTTAAACTGAGTGTCAAGTTCTCAGAAATGACTGTCCTGATGCCCTCTCTCCCTGTAACTTTCTCTGAGCCCCCTTCTCACAGCACTGGCCATAATTGACACTGTGGTGTGTCTGATGTGTGCCTCCACATCTAACCAGCAAGCTCCATGCGGTTCTGTTAGTTCTGTTTCCAGCTGTATACACAGCTCCTAGCACACTGCCAGGCACAGCGTGGGCGCTGCAAATGTTTAATGAATAAATGGATAGATGGATGCATAAGAGAGATGATATTAAATGTGTAGTGAGATCAAACTACATGGGACAAGAGTCACTGCCACCTTTCCATAAAGATGTAGTTACCTAGGCGCGCTCTGACATTGAGATTCTGATATCATTTTCCCAACTAGATAGCAAATGTTTTTAAAATTGGTGTTTTCCTCTCCTTCCTGCCTCCTTGGTGGCCTCATTCTCTCCTCCTCTCAGATATCAGGAGGTGGGTATGGCCGCATGTATTTTAATTTGTTGGAGGAGTTTTATTGGATCTTTGGAGCTATGAGCATGATAGGGTTTAGCAGTGAGGAGAACAGAAATGTCAGGGAGACTCAAATTCCATGCCCAGCAGTGATGTTTCCTGCACATGTGCAACCCCAGTCCCACCACAAGATGGCGCTCCTCTCAAATGCGATTTGGAGAGTTCTGTTGGCTTTTAATGTGTATTTCTTACACCTTTGCCCAGATCCCTGCTTGGAATTATTGGAGCCCTGCAGACAGTGGCAGGACTCGGAAAGTATCTTGATCCTAGTAAAAGGGGTGAGAGCCGGGAGAGTGGGGGTGACCACACTGAATCCAGATGGGTCACAGGTTATCTACATTAATTACAACACAAACTCCGGTGTGCATGTGTGTATGGTGTATGTATGGGGAGAAGTATGTTGGTGTGTGCACCCATTCCAGGGGAGAGGGCAGAATAGGGAACTGACTTAATTTTGATATCTACTTTTACTTTGTTGTTTTGTCTTTGGGAAACCAGGTGTCTGTTGATAATCTTAGAATCCAAGTCGTTAGCAAAATACATGGTTGAAAAATCAAAATTTTGCTTTTGACTCAACGTTTCTCAAAAGGAAAGATTTTTATCTTTAGACTTTAATAGAAACACTAAATTCACAGGCTCTTCACATTTCTTTCCATCCCTGAAAGCAATGACCACAAAACAGTCTCCCTTTCTCTCTGATGAGGAGTTTTGGAGTGGAATTGAGGGGTGGGGGACATTTTCACTCTGTTAGGAGATTTAGCTGCAAACCTTCCAGCACTGTGTTCGGCGAGATGTGGAATCCCCTAGGCCAGTGATGGCGAACCTTTTGAGCTCAGCGTGTCAGCATTTTGAAAAACCCTAACTTAACTCTGGTGCCATGTCACATATAGAAATTTTTTGATATTTGCAACCATAGTAAAACAAAGACTTATATTTTTGATATTTATTTTATATATTCCAATGCCATTTAACAAAGAAAAATCAACCAAAAAAAAAATGAGTTTGCGTGCACTTCTGACACGCATGTCATAGGTTCGCCATCACTGCCCTAGGCTGTGCTAACGTGCTGCCCTGTGGATTTCCTCCTTAGGTTTCCTTTCTGGCCTTAAAGGAAGACCCGGGAAGGAGGGCACTCCTGGGTCCCCTGGTTTCCCTGGGGCTCGCGGACAGAAAGGATGGAAAGGTAAGGGGTGTCGGGAACAATGGAGAAGGGGTCGGCCCTTCTGAGTCCACTTCACCCTTTGCACTTGTTCTGAAATGAACACAATCCTTTAGTTCTGCACTGGCCCCTCTGTCTTCCATGGAAGTGTCACTGAAGTCAAGGTGGGTGATGTGCATTAAGTTTTCTGTGCAGCCACCCAGCACTTATTTGCTCACCCTTCTCTGTTCTCCGTCTGCCAACCTCCTCACTGAATGTTCAAGGAGCGCAGAGCCCAGCACTGGGCAAAAAGGATGAGCAGTGATTTCTCCGGCTGACCTCACATCCGAGGGCCCAGTTCAGGGCAATGTAACACGGATTTGTAAGGCACCTGCCCGCTGCAGAGTGCTTGCGGAGCAATCGTCTGGTTTGATCCTACGGCTGACCCCTGGGTTAGGGATTAGCTAACGGGCGAGGAGGTCGAGGCTCAGAGGAGTCGCGTGGCCTGCCCGTGTCTCACTCCCACTGGGTGGTAGATGTGCCACACCTTGGGGACACTGCCCTAGCTCAGTGCCCTTTCCAGGGAAGGGTCGCCAGGTGGCCCCTTGTCTGTGAGGCTGTCAGGTACCCCGGTGAGGCCTGCTTAGCTCTCCCGTTCCTGGGCAGCATGTTTGGGCTTTAACCACATCTGAACCTTTGTGGATGTATGTGGCTGTGTGCCCCACGATGGACAGCACTAACTGCAGGATCAGACGTCTGCGCATGAGCTGTGCAGCCCGGCCCCACTGAGCCATCGTCTGTCATCCTTTCCCCACGGGCCCCCTGGCTCCTGGGAAGCCGGCCCTACCACCAGCACAGGCTCCCCGAGTCCGGGCATGGCGAGACTGAGGGGGAGAGATGGCATGTGTTTTCTCTCCCCACCTGACCTGGGCCTCTAAGCCTCGACTCTTGCCATGGCTTTCTTTCACCTAGACCCTGAGACCCCGTCTCCTCTCCTCGCCCCTGAGACCCCATGGTGGCTTCCTGAAGCCCCTCCACTGAATCCTGCACTCTGCACACACCTCTGCAAATGGTGCCATTGTTTAAGCATCTCCGGTAAACACTGCAGTAGAATTCTGCGTGCGGGAGTGTGAAGACCAGAGTAGATGATGGCCGTGGAGTGTGGAGTTGCCTCCACTCCTCCCTCCACCCCCAACCCAGCCCCCCATCCCACTTATGCTCCTGTCCCTGCAAAGCCAAGAAGACGGTTTAACCTGTGCTTGTGAATGAATAACGAGTCCTTCCCTCTCCCTCACATTGCAGGTGATGTCGGGGACTGTAAATGCGCAGATGATCAGTTCATCCCGGCTCTGCCAGGGCTGCCAGGACAGAAGGGCTTACCGGGCTTCAGCGGGGAGCCGGGGCAGAGAGGGATTCTAGGAGACCCTGGCCATCACGGCACCCCTGGGTTCCCAGGGTTCAAGGTGAGAGACAGATTCCATCACAGAGCTGACAAGACATCCTTGACGCCTATCCCTGTTCCCCCAGCCTTTGTTTAGTGAATTAACACAGCTTTGGACAGCAACACTCAAGCACCTAACACTTCACCCAAAAGGGCTACGTATTCCATGGGGAACTTTAAAACTTTTGCTTGGTAGAGATATGAAACAGTGTAGCCAGTGTGGAAAATGGTGTGACAGTTCCTCAAAAAGTCAGTCATAGAATGGCCCTCTGACCCAGAAACTTCATTCTTAGGTGTAAACCCGAGAGACTGAAAACGCATGTCCGTGTAAAAACTCGTGTACAAATACTCATAGCAGTATCAATAGTAAGAGCCCAAAGTGACAACAACCCAATGTCCATCCACTGGTGAGTGGATAAACAAAGCATACTATCCCCATACAATGGAATATTACTCAGCCACCAAAAGGAATAACATACACATGTTACAGTGCGGACGAAACTGGAAAGCGTGATGCTTCATGAAATAAAATAGGCACAAAAGAACAGATGTTATTATTCTATTTATATGAAGTGTTCAGAACAAGCAAATCTAGAAACAAGTAGACTGGTGGTTGCCAGGGACTGGGAGGGCGGCGGTGGGGAGAGAATGGGGCTGACTGGTTAATGGGCACGAGGATTCTTTTGGGGGTGATGAAAATGTTCTGCAATTAGATAATGAAGGTTCCATAACCTTGTAAAAATACTAAAAACCACAGGATTGTATGCTTTAACTTGGTGAATTTTATGGTATAAGAATTATACCCACCCTAACCCCAAAAAAATAACTTCTGGCATTTTGAATGTAAAGCATCTTACTTAGGAAGCATTCACCTCTTCAGATGTAGTACAGAACTAGTGTAGCATTTTATGAAAGCTCCCTTAACCCAATCAAACCCAGATCTGCATGTGAATCATGGATGGTTTACTTTGTACGAATGTATGAAACTCCTTACCACAGACTCCCTGTGTATATCAGCTAAGTGGCCTTTATTTCGTGCCTTATGAAAAGATCATCTGGAGTAGATTTTTCTTTCGTGGCAGATTTTAACTAACCTTTTCAAAGCAAATTTCAGATGAAGGCAAAGAAATTATACTGTTTTTTACTTAAAAGGAGAACCGAAGCCCGGTTGGCATGGCTCAGTGGTTGAGTGTTGACCTATGAACCAGGGGGACACAATTCAATTACCAGTCAGGACACATGCCCAGGTTGCAGGCTCGATCCCCTGTGTGGGACTTGGAGGTGGCAGCCGATCAATGATTCTCTCTCATCCTTGATGTTTGCATCTCTCTCTCCCTCTCCCTTCCTCTCTGAAAGCAATAAAAATATATTTTTTTGAAAAGAGAGAGAACCAGGGAGGTTTATAAAGTGAGAAGCCTGTCATTTTATATATTTAGCAGTGGAGGAGAGGTTGCCAAGGACACTTGACCAAGGACAGTTAGAGTGGCCGGGCCCACAACATGGTGCAGGACAATGGGAGCCCCTCGGAGCTTCTGGTGCGGGAGGTTGTAACACCAGTTTTACAGGCGAAAATGAGACCCGAAGCACCCATCTGCTCCAGACCCCAGATTTCTCAGGAAACAAATAGCCATTTCCAACTAAAATTAATAGATGCTACGTTTTAGCCTAGTTTAAAAATAATCATGGCTGTCTATTCCTTTAGAAGGGTATGTAGTGAGAATTGCAAACTTAATGGCAAAACTGGTAGAATCTCAGATTGTAAAATGATTGAATATTCTCTGGAAGTCATATGATCCCCTTTTGTGCGCCTGGAAAGTCTGAAATCTTCCCAAAGCACAGGCCTTTCCCAACTGTATCGCGTGCACACCCACAGCATGTGTGTTCAAATATCTCTGGTGCGTTTGTGGTCTCGTACTTAATTCTGTGTTTATTTGTCAGCCAACTCCACAGTAGCAAGAAGGACCAAGGTGGTTTTTTGTTTTTAAATATTTGTACTGATGGAGTCTGGCAGAGTGTTGGAAGTGTGGGAATAATCGGTCAAGAAATGAATGCATCCGTCCATTCATGTGCCTAACACCTACTTTTTTTTTTTAATTTGTCTTTATTGTTGAAAGTATCACAGATGTCCCCCATTTCCCCCCCAATGGCCCCCCTCCCCAGGCCTTCACCACCGTCTTGTCTGTGTCCATGGATTATAGGTATATGCATATAAGTTATTTGATTAATCTCTTTTCTTCCCCCCACCCCCTTTCCTCTGATATTTTTCAGTCTGTTCTATTTTTCCATGTCTCTGGACCCATTTTGTTCATTAGATTCCCCATATAAGTGAGACCATGCAACACCTGCTTATTAAGCAGCGTCTGTGTGTGAGACACTGTCTGGACACAAAGATTTTCATCATCCTTTTCTGCAAAGATCTAAGTCAATAAACCAAGTATCTGTGGAATTTTTTTAGGAGAAAGGAGCTCATAATCACTTGTAACATTCCACTTAATTAAACCAACAATAAAAGCTCCCATAATCTTGCAATTAAAAACTATCACATCGCACATATTAAAATGCATCCTGCACCATTAAGCTGCTCATTGGAAAACTTCAACAAAATGTGAGTGATCCTGCAATAAGCTTCTCTTTAAAGTGTGTTTTCTTCCAACCTTAGTTTCCAGTACTCTTTATCCTCAATATGAATGATCACACATTTCCATCCTTTGTACAGGCTGATTATCTACTCAGATTCTAAATAATTGTCATTAAGAGTGAGCCACCTTATGTTTTAGGTCATTGCTGCTCAATAGTTCATGAGCATATGAATCCTGGGACTCAGTTGAAATACAGATTCTGGTTCCATTGCCCCAGGTGGGGCTTGAGGTTCTGTGTTTCTTACAAGCTCCCAAGAGAGGCCCCAGCTGCTGACCCATGGACCAAACTTTGAGTAGCAAGGTCCTGCTTTCCACTGCCCAGCCACGTGGCTGCTTGCATTAATTTGTAATTATTTAAAATTAAAATTCAGTTCTTCAGTCCCATGGGCCACTTCCAAGTGTTCACTGTCCCTTTGTGATTGGAGGCCACTGTACTGGACAGCCCGGGAGAGAGCGCCTCGGACACGGCAGCGAGTTCCTTTGGACAGCACCGGTTGGATGGCAGGTCATGGCCCTCCCGTTGTAGGAACCGGAAATCGTCTTCTTCACAGACACACATAAACAGTATGAAGGAGGAAGAAACCTTGTGTTTGTTTCCACAGGGAATCCCTGGGGACATTGGACCTCCTGGACCCAAAGGAATAAAGGGAGATTCTAGAACAATTACCACCAAAGGTCAGTCCTCTGTGGCCAAGCAGTTCTTGCCCTGTTGCTTCCTCTGTGGCAGCATCGGGTGAGTCAAGTCACAATGCTCATTCTTTCCAGGTGAGAAGGGACAGCCAGGTGTTCCAGGTGTGCCTGGTCTGAAAGGTGAGGACGGCACCCAGGGGCGTGACGGGCTCGATGGATTCCCCGGCCTTCCAGGCCCTCCCGTGAGTAGCCCCGAGTGTGGGACTGGCTCAGCCCCCACCCTCATCAGCCATGTTCTCAAACACCTCAGAAGTGAATGGTGCTGCTACTCCCCTAAGTCCACCCCGTGCAGCCCATTCCATTTTAACGAGCAGAAATTATATGTTTTAAGACACAGTGAGTCAGGTGGGAAGCCAAGCCCAGAGTGAGCATTTAAAAGCCAAAGAGAACCTGGCCAGCATGGCTCAGTAGTAAGAGCGTCAGACCGTGGACCGAAGGGTCACGGGTTCAATTCCAGTCAAAGGTACATACCTGGGTTGCAGGTTATCGACCCTGGTTGGGGCATGTTGGGGAGGCTCCAGTCAACGTGTTTCTCTCACGTTGAGGTCTCTCCCTTCCCCCCTTCTCTCTCTCTCTCTCTCTCCCTCCCTCCCTCTCTCCCTCCCTCCCTCCCTCCCTCCCTCCCTCTCTCCCTCTTTCCCTCTCTCCCTCTTCCCCCCCACTCACCCTCCCATGCTTTCTAAAAAAGTTTGTAGCTTGGCTCTCAGGGGAATGGGGAAAGGGAATATGGTCTCTTTGAGGTGTACATATCTCTTTAAAATAAACTGAATATTCTCACAGGGTGATGGCATCAAAGGCCCCCCAGGGGACGCAGGCTACCCAGGAGCCCCCGGAACCAAGGGCATTCCAGGAGAAAGGGGTCCTCCGGGACTGGGCCTGCCAGGCCCCAAAGGCGAGCGTGGCTTCCCCGGAGATGCCGGATTACCCGGACAACCAGGCTTCCCCGGCCCTCCCGGCCCCCCAGGCCTCCCAGGACAAATAGGTATATGGATCCTTTCTGTCATCTTTCAAAGTTACGCAATGCTGTTTAGTGCTTCAACATGTATCCGCTGTTCCTTTTGGCAATGTGTAAGCTCCCCAGGGGGTCAGGTGAGAGTGCTTCATTGCATCATCAGTTCTCAGCACACACAAGTGATACCCAACCACAGGTTTCTCAGACCCACCGACAGCCTCCTCTCCTCGGAATGCAGGGCCTCTGCCTCCAGAGCTGAAGTCATGGCCTTGGCAGTCCCTGCCCATCCCCAGCCTTCTCTCCACCACCACCACCAACACACATTCAGAGAGAAGTTAGTCACTTTCAGTTGTTCCCAGTTTGCCTGACTCGGTCCTCATGTCTTGCTCCCAGACTGTGATACAGGTGTGAAAAGGCCCATCGGAGGTGACGGACAGGAAGGCATCCAGCCAGGTACTGTCATGAAGATCGAGCGTCTTTAGAACTCTTTAAAACTTCTGGTTTATAAGACATGTGACTGGTCCACAACTGCTGTGAGCTCCTGCTGTGAGCATGGAGCTGGCACCCATCCCGTTCCGCTTAAAATCAGAGAAAAGGCAAGTATAACGGGACGGAGTGTTGCCAAGTCTCCCCACCAATATCAAGCATCAATTTGCAACATTGGTAAGAACTCAACAGATACAGTTTTACACCTAAAATGTATGCAAATATTCAGCTCTCCGGAGAGGATATGGAGACGACCCCGAGCCACGGCTTGGTGGTGGGAGAGAAGAGGGGGAGAATCCAGAGGTTGACCTGGCCTGGGAGAGGCAAAGCCTCCATGAAGGTCAGGGTTGGAGAAGTAGCATCAGGATCTGTGGGTCCCCTGCATGAGGATGAGGTTGGGGTTGAGCTGTGGGAATGGACCCGGCGCTCAGAGAAAGGGTGCAGAGCAGGAACGGCAAACCCCAGAGCTCCCGGACAACTGGCCAGGGATGCAAACGGGGGAAGGCCCCTGGGTGTGAGGCTCTGCAGGCTGGAGGCCAGGCCCTCCGGAGACAGTGGGTTCCTTTCTTTTTATGACCTGGGCTGGCCAGGTTGCACCTCTGGGTCCCTGGTCGGGCAGAGGCTCTCTGACAGAGGCCACACAGCAAAATACCCCTCCTGGCGTCATAGCCCGGCCTGGTGTCCCAGCCCCGCCTGGTGTCCCAGACCAGCCACACCACCCAGAAGCAGCTGCCACTCAGGCTTCGTTTCGTGTGGCTCCAAGCAGTTATTGCTGTGGCCGATTCTGAAGGTATTCAGAGTCACAAAGGAGAAAGCAAAGAATTCCTTTTGAAATCTCAAATGGTCTTCATCCACTGGTGGGCATTTCCAGACAAAAAAGGCGTCCGCGTGGGCTCACGGGGGAGGAGCTAGATTAGCTCAGCCGTGCTGAGGTGCTGCCCTAAATGAGGGGTGGATGGCTGCCAGCTCGGTGCCAGCTGTTATTTGACTGGACTTACCTTATTTGCATTTTTATATTAATATTCAAACATTCATTTCATTACACGATAAAATTAAACTTTTATTTACATTAGATCGAGATTAATTAACTCATTGACTTTCTCTGATCATAACATGGTAGCCAGTTTTCATGGCTAGTGTTCTTGACCTTGCCACTGTCCCAAGGCTGTGAGACTCACAGTAAAGATTGTGTCGGCTCATCTTTTTTCTCTTCCTTCCCAGGCTGTGTCGGAGGACCCAAGGGATTGCCAGGCCAGCCGGGACCCCCAGGACCCCCAGGTAATGTGCTCTGGGAAACGAGAGGTCACTTCAGCCTTCCCATTCACATCATCATTTTTCTTTCCCCTTCCTGTACACCTTTCCTCGGCCCCCTACATTCCTCTCCGCCCTGGGATGTCACTGTGTTCTGCCATCTTGGCACTCACCACCGACAGGTAGCTTCTAAAGGAGGCAGACTTCTCATCAGGACAGAAATGTGTGTGGTGATTGACACCTAGTTGAACCCTAGTCTAAAGGAGAAGATTCCGGCTGCTCAGGACTCAGCCTCGGCTATGGCAGAGTGGCTCTGATACGTGTGGTGATTTCTTTGGGTTGTTTAGGTATCAAAGGCCTCAGAGGGTTACCAGGATTCTCAGGAGAAGATGGACCCCAAGGACTCAAGGGTCCCCCAGGAGATCCAGGTCGCGAAGGATTCCCAGGACCCCCAGGTAGGTCAGGGTGGGACCCGCTCTCCGATCTTCGGTGAGGACATCACTGTGAGCGTATGATCGGGTGCCCAGCTCTGTTGTCTTGCAGCATTTAGAAACTGGGTCGACAGATGCTCGATGATGACTTGTTTTTGTCCATAGGAGATTAAAATTCTTGAATATTTTTTATCACTAATGTTCTGGGGTTTTGCAGAATATAATACAGATATGGCAGGAAGAAAGGACAGATGTGCATAAAGATTTCCTCTGGTCGATAGGAAACATTCTAAGGGCAGCATAGTGTCATCCTCTTCCGATGATCATGAAAGGCTCAGGCTTAGATTCCCAATCGGCTGGTCCCTCACCACGAAGAGCACGCATGCGTTTGCTTTTCATGACATTCCCTGCTCACTCTTCAGTGTGCAGCTTGTCTGGGGAAACCGTTTGAACCATTCCATCTGTGTTTGACACAGCAAATAATTATTTAAGTCATTTAGTGGCTAAAAGAGCTTAAGCCACTTACTCACCTGTGTATGGAGGGAAATGAATGTGTTTCTGGTAATGAACTATGGTGAGAAGTAGGGGGTACCTGCTTGGGGGTCAGCTGGATCTATAATATAACGCAGTGTCCCCAAACCCAGTTGTCCCTTTGTGGTTATGGCTGGAACAGTATGAGTATAACTGTGTTACTTGGTATGCAGAGAGCTATGCATTTTAGAATTGTATTATTTAAATAAAACGGTAGAAGCCACTAAGGCCACCCAAGTCCAAACATCCTCCCTCGGGATTCTGGTCAGGTATTCTAGCCTCTATAAGAATTGAGAATCGCTTTTATCACCCAGCACCCAGAAAACATTGAAACTCTCTTTTTGCTAGAAAGTTCTTCCTCAGTTTAAATGAAATCTGCCTCCCAGTAGGTTCCTCATGGGTTTTTCCTTGAGCCGGTGGTTCCACCGTGTAACCACCCTGCACACACATTGGGAGATAGCAGTCATATCGCTTCACAGCCATCTCAAGAACAGACAGAACTGACCCCAGGAACGCACACGTTCTTTTTATAACATAATTTCCATGCCCTCAGAATTCAGAACATGACAGCCCGCCGCATGTCGGCACTCACTTCAGACTGGCTCCAGAAACTGGAAAAGGTTCCGCATGTCTGGACTATCACACCCAGCAGTGGGTCTGTGTGTCCTTAGGGTCAGGTCCTTAGTAAATATTTTCAGCAAAGATTAAGTGAATTTTGCCTCGGTCCCTGATACAAGGGGTTTAATCCCAAATGTAGAACTTTGCCTTGTTCCCTGATAGATTTTCTTCCTGGGTTCAGTGTTCCAGCCTTAAAATGTTCCAGCCTTAAAAATTGTTGCAAACTGTTATCCTGTTGTCTTTCATATTATGCATCACAGTTGTGTTTTGCAAAATTGGGAGGCACACTGCCTTGTCTTTTGTCGAGTCCTTGGTGCAAACCCTGCCTTGGAGAGAAACAAAGTTTTTCTGCCGTCACATCAGAGGATCAGACTGTGTCCTTCTGTTGCCCTGCTGGGAGCACCCACATGTTTAGGAGTTACAGCATTGCCCCTCCATTGATATCCATTGATATCCATTGATACCACATATACAAAAGTTAAGTGGGACTATTTTTAAAAGAAGGAAAATAATTCATGAAGACCTTCTTGCCTTGAATATAATGGGTGCCTAGTAGTCATAATTGATGTGTCCAGACGAGTGGGCATGAACCGCATAGCATTCTTCTGGCGTGAAGAATGAGAGAGATGTGCCTGTTATCAGGGAAGCTGACAGCATGCGGAGAAAGCCTGTTCTATATTGGAATGTGAGCCCTTATGTGAACAGGGACGTTGGGTAGAGGAGGAACTAATCTGTTCAGTTTTTAAAAGGCATGTCGCTCTTTCTGGTGATGGGATATACTATGCTTCTATCACCACGTGCAGAAGAAAGTAAAATACCCAACCTCAAAGACTGCAAAACACAAAGAGTCTATTTCAGAGATAAGAGCCACATACACACTCACACCCACAAGTTTAAGTACACGGTTCCCATGTATAGATTTGCTGTTGTTGTTTTTAAATTCTTTATTGTTTAAAGTATTACATGTGTCTCCTTTTTCCCCCATTGACCTCTTCCCAGCCACCCCCACCCCCCAGCACATGCCCTCACCCACCTACTGTCTGTGTCCATGAGTTATGCTTATATGCATGCATACAAGTCCTTTGGTTGCTCTCTTACCACCACCACCCCCACCCACTCTCCTGCCTTCCCTCTGAGGTTGGGCGGTCTGTTCAATGCTTCTATGTCTCTGGATCTATTTTCGTTCATCAGTTTATGTTGTTCATTATATTCCACAAATGGGTGAGACCCTGTGAAAGCCATATCTCTTTTATGGGTAAATCACGTTGTTAAAACTCTGAAATAATGTCTAGCTCATTGGTTCTAGATCCTTTGTTCTTTCTCCCAAACACATCCACACTGTTCAACCCACCTCCCGGCTCCTAGGGCAAGCTTCACACCCTAGGAAAGGCCCGGGCCCCATGCACACCATCTTTCTGTCACATATACCACACACAGGGGGCAGCCCGTGCCTTCTTTCCCACACCCTGCCTACCAGAGCCGAAGCAGGCATGACCTCAGAAAGAAAGAAAGCTTTCCTTCTGAACAGACACATGACTGTTCCCTCAGTTCAACCTGAGGCCGCATCAGGGGTGAGGACGCTGACAGGGGAAGTAGTGGTGAGACCATTTGACCCAGTGGCATCAGGGACAGGCACATGACAGTCACTCTATCCATCCAAATATGGGCAGTTGACAGTCACAATGACAAAGGACTATCGATTCCTCTTCAACGCGTTTCCAAATTGACTGATGACCAGGGAGAAAGTTACAGGGGCAGAGTTTGGGCTCTGAGGGGTCTTCCGTCAACACCACTCTGTCCCTCACTTGCACACACAATCCTGACGGTCCCACAAACACAGTGTTTTGGGATTATTTGCACAACGCGGATACCATGAATCATGATGATTTACGTCCAAGGAGGCATTAGTTCTGAAGGCCTCATCCACTGTAGCTACCCTGTAGGGGTGGGCCCAGCGGCAGGGGGAGGCAGGAGGGCCCGTGAGCTCCGTGGGCTCCCAAGTGGGCGACAGGGCTTGGGCTCGAGCTGACGACCCGACTGCAATCCTCTGGGTCTCAGATCAGATTTTGTTTAGCTGAGGGCAGCTGATTTTTTCCGTCGTTGTTCCTTTTTTAACAGATGTTCTATAAATGGAAATTGACTTAAAATATCGAGCTCCACTGACAACCGAAAGAACAAAATGCCTCCCCCTGATGTGTCTAACGCAACCACTTGGGGTCATTTAACCATTTATTCGTGGCCTGGCCTGTCCACTTCTGTGAGGGAGGCACCCCAGAAACTTGCGCTCAGGCCAGCCTCGACCCAGCCTCTTTCTGATTTCTCTTCCTAGAATATCACAGTGCTGACCTGCGGTTACAGGGATGACCTCTGTTTCCTTTTAGGGTTCGTGGGGCCCCGAGGATCCAAAGGCCAGATGGGCCTCCCTGGCCCGGATGGACTCCCAGGTCCCAGCGGCCAACCTGGACCAATCGGGCCCCCAGGGGACAAAGGCATTCCTGGCGAAGTCCTGGGGGCCCAGCCTGGACCCCGGGGAGATGCTGGGCTGCCCGGACACCCCGGACTGAAAGGCATTCCTGGAGACATGGGTCCACCCGGATTCAGGGGTAAGTCCCCGCAGCAGGAGAGGAGCAGGGGCCTGACCCAGCTGCCTGTGGCTCACAGGGGCGGCTCCGAAATCCTTCCTCGGGGATTTGGTAAGAGGCGACAGCTCCATACAGCAGGAGTCTTGCTTTTCCTTTTCCCCACGGAGTTCCAGCGTTCCTCTAGAACAGTAGTTCTCAACCTTCTGGCCCTTTAAATACAGTTCCTCATGTTGTGACTCAACCATAAAATTATTTTTGTTGCTACTTCATAACTGTAATGTTGCGACTGTTATGAATTGTAATGTAAATATCTGATATGCAGGATGGTCTTAGGCGACCCCTGTGAAAGGGTTGTTCGACCTCCAAAGGGGTCGTGACCCACAGGTTGAGAACCGCTGCTCTAGCATGTGTTTAGGACAAGAATCCTCATTCTGGGTTCACCTTCTGTAGAAGGAGCCACAGGCAGATGGCCCCACGCCTGGCTGCTTGGCTGGGTTGGGCAGTTACGGAGGCGCCTGACGCAGCCCACGTTTCTGAGCAGAACTTCAAAATAACGTCATCACACACATTCACGGGTCAGATTTTGTTTAGCTGAGGGCAGCTGATTTTTCCGTCGTTCCTTTTTTAACAGATATTCTATAAATGGAAATTGACTTAAAATATTCAGCTCCACAGACAACCGAAAGAACAGAATGCCTCACCCAGATGTGTTTAAGGCAACCACTTAAGTAGCAGAGGTCATTTAGCCAGTTATTCGTGGCCTGGCCTGGCCACTTCTGTGGGGGAAGCACCCCAGAAACGTGCGCTCGGACCAGCTTCGACCCTGTTGGCCGCGGCTCCCATGACCTCACTTGCTCAGCGCTCTCAGTTCATGCAGCGTAGGGCGCTGGTGGTGAAATCCCCTGTCTGTCTGAAGTATTGTGCCAGGAGCCAGGCCTCCGGGTAAAACCTCACCACGGGCAGCACTGCCTGCCTTCTCTCCCGAGACCTCCAGCAGCCACCAGCAATCACACTTTCCCAAGCTGTGAACTCTAAAGCTAGAACCCAAAATAAGTATCCTCATTTCCCACAGCAAAACTGGAGTGTGTGAGAATGTATGCAGCCTGCTTACTGCACCCCTTTCTCCCTGATACAGTTTAAGAAATCAGACAGCTGGGACGTGGGCTTGAGAGTCTGGGCTGGTCCAAGACTAACGTGATCCCTTTCGTTAATGATCCCCCTCCTCCCCCCTCTCCCCACCCCCACCCCCCGCCCCACCCCCGCTGTCTGCCTCCTCTCCCCAGGTCAGCCCTGCGCACTTGGTGGGATGGTCAGGGACAATGAGCACGAGACCCTGAGAGTCATTGGAGAAACATTGTGCAAATGGCAGTCCTCAGCCTTTCTACTGGTATCAATCGGATGAATGTAACAGACTAAGTTCCAAGAAGAAAGGACAAAATGCCTAAATATGAGGAGGTCCTGGCTGTTAGTGTTTAAAAAACAAAAAAATAGAAAATATATGCTCATAGTTATCCGACTTCTGGCTAGGACAGGATATCCTAGACACTAAATCAAGGAAAAGAAAACACATCCACAAATATGTATAAAATCTGCACACAAATCTTAACATTCTACATGTCAAAACAAAATGAACATTTGGGCAGTAGGGTAAACTTTAAAACAGATATGAAGGAAAATAAGTTAATGTACATGAGGAATACTAAGATTTATAAGAAAAATGCCAAAATCCCCAAAGGAAAATATTAGCGAAGAACAAAAATTTCACCAAATAGCAAAAGCTAGGAGAAAGAGCTGTAACTCATAATCAAAAACATGCAGACACCCCCACTTTTTCCTCGACGTTTTCCTCGCGTTGCTGTCTGTGTTTTAATGTCAGCCCTCATTCCGGGAAAGCAGTGGGAGGAAAACGCTTCGGGCAGACGTGCTGAGAGCTGTGTGATGGTGTGGAGAGAAAACCATTCAAGTTCACGTTTGCTTTGACACACTAAGTTGATTTCTAGGACTCGTTCCTAAAGAAATAACTGACAACATGGGCACAGATGTGTGTGTGTGTGTGTGTGTGTGTGTGTGTTAAAAACCTCTTTCTGGTAACACTGTAAAAACAAAAAAAAAGATGGAGGGAACTAAATGTGTCCATGTGCTGGGATATTATTCACGTAGCCATTTAACATACTTGTAAAGAGTATTTTTAAGGTGTCAAAATGCTCAAAATAAAATGCCAAGTGAAAAAAAGCTAAATTCAAATGTTACTTATAGTGTGATGTCAATTTCGTAAAACATCTATTTCTGGGTATTTGTATGTGACTAGAAAAAAGGCCAGAAGGAAATACACCAAGATGTTAGTTAGTATCTCCAGGTGATGGCGTGAGTTCCTTTGACCTAACCTTTTGTACTTCTTTGTATTTCCCAGAGTTCCTACAATCCAGAAAAAAATTAAGTCCTGTTTTTAGAGAACAATTCTAAGGATGTAGATGAGGTTTGCCATGGACCATACCTATGGGGTTGGCCTCACGACTCTTGTCTCGATTGTTGCAGGAAGCCAAGGGATGCCAGGAATGCTGGGCCCAAAGGGTCAGCTAGGCTTCCCAGGGCCTCTAGGGAAACCAGGCCTGCCCGGGCCACCAGGACAGCATGGCTACCCTGGGACTCCTGGCCAGGAGGGGCCCTTGGGGCTGCCAGGCTCCATCGGCCATGGAGGTAAGAATCCCACCCTCCCATCAAGGGGTCAGAGCCTCACTTGCACTGACGCCTGAACAAACCCCCACCCCACCCCTGGGGAGTTCTCCAACTGCTCCAAGGACCCCCACACCTCTCCAGGAGCTGCAGGGGTTCTGAAAGCACCTACACTGCATCGCCTAAACGACAGAAAGGTATCCTCTCACAGTTCTGGAAGCTGGAGGTCCAACATCACAGTGTTGGCAGGGCTGATTCCTCCCGAGGCCTCTGACCTTGGCTGGTAGATGGCTGCCTTCTCCCTGCGTCCCCAGAGAGGCTGGGAGGTGGCCTTGGTGGTGCCAACAGAAGTCAGGCTCATGTGTCGATCAGGCACCATCCAGAGTGGCCCTAGTTCTCCTAGTTGCCGTAGTCAGGTGACAGCTTTGTCCAGGACCATAACTGGTCAACACTAGGGAACCAGGTGTAAGCCAGACGCTTCCCTTCACACAGGCCCATGGATCCCCATGAGTAGCCTTGGCTGGTCCAAAACTAACTGTGTCCAAAAACTGAGGCTCCACTCAGGTGGGCAGATGCTCTGGGCACCGAGCTACCCCCTGGTTTTACGGTACCAGAAACCCTGGGCAGGAGGTCTCGGGCCTTCTGCATCAACGTTCACGGGCCTCAGCAGTTCTCAAACATGGAACACCAGCTAAATGCAGAGCGTTGTGTGGCTTGTAAAAATCCATACGAGTGCCCTGCCCTAACGGAGTCTACAGTTTAATGGAGAGAGAATTGTACACATAAAAGGCTTGCGTTTGGCCAGAGCCAGCCAATGGGGTGACCAGACCCTGAGGCACCCGGTTTCTCGGGCAGGGGAGCTAGGCAGGCTGGACCCATCCTGGGAGAAGGAGAGGAGATGAGCCAGGCATGGAAGATGGGCAGGCAGAGGTGGGAATGCCCAAGGAAAGCTTTGGCACTGTGATCCCCTAAACTGGCTGGGAAGAGCTTAATCTGAGGAGGGGACTGGTGGTCTGGAGAGGGAGATCGGGCCCCAATGTAGAAGGCCTTGAATGCCAAGCTAAGGAGTCAGATCCCCTAGGCAAGGGAGCTGTTGGGGTTTTAACGAAAACTGCATTCAGAAAGCTGGCAGCTGTGTGGCAGGGGACGGAGAGGCTGAGCTGGGCAGCAGTGGGCGCCCTAATGAGATAATGAGGTGGGAGCAGCCAAGTGGGCAGGGGCAAGTCCTCCCCTAGAACTTAATCCCCAGGCTGAGCTGCCATGGCCAAGAGGGACAGGCAGCTGGGAGTAGCCTATGGGACCACATCCTGACTTAGAGTTGGCAGAGCCCCCTGTACCCGCCTGGTATTTCACCGCTCTAGCTCCCCGTGCCTTTGGGTTCCAAAGGCAAGAGGCTCAAGTGGAGAAAGTCAGATTCGGGGAGAAGCCACATTCGCCTCCAGCTTTCGGAGAAAGACCTCTTTAGGAAGGCCAGCCCTGTGGGTTTTCTACAGACACTGGCCATGCCTTTAAAACTCACCTTTATAGTTATAGTTTCACATTTTCCTTCCAAGAAGTGTTTCTTATCCAATGAGTTTTTGTAATTTAAGCGTATCGTGAAAGGCATTCTCCCTGTATGTGGTGCGTCCATCCGTGTTATTTTTCTCTCCCCTCTCTTGGACAGGTCTGCCTGGAGAAAGAGGGGACCCAGGTGACGCAGGTGTCCCTGGCCCTTTGGGCATGAAAGGTGTCCCCGGTGACAGAGGCGACCCTGGTCTATTGGGTGAGACTGGTCCTCCAGGAAACCCTGGCTTTAAAGGAATGGCCGGAATGCCTGGTACCCCTGGGCCAAAAGGTAACTGTACACCATGACGAGGAATTCCCTCACAGGGGGTTGGGCAGGTTACACGTGGACATGGGACAGCTCTGCCAGGGGAAGACATCCACGTGCCTACAGGCTAGAGCCTGGAGACTCCTGGCCCTGGAGGCCTCAGACACTGGGAAAACCGGCTGACGCTGCTGAGGTGGGCGTGGCCGATGTGCCCAAAGTGCTGATTTCTTAACTTACCAGAGAGCGACTGCCTGAGGCACAGGACTTATTATCCGCAGAAATCTGTGGAGACTGGATTCAGACCCAGTGCCTGGCTGGCAAACAGAACCAAAACAAAGGGCCATGCTTGGTCGCCAGCATTGGCTTATTTGCATGTAACTGAGAACAGCTTATCTAGAAGTGCAGCCCTCTGGCCCTGGACTGTTGCCAGAGACACAGTGGTCTGACCTTCCCATGGTTCTCTGCCAGACCCCCATGCTGGGGGGGGGAAGGGGGGCAGTGTGACACATGTTAATTCTAGTGCCCCTTCGCACCTCTTCTCTGTGGGCCCTCAGGCCTAGGACTCCCTTTGTGCCTGACCGCTGTTCATTTGCCTTCGCCTTCTCCCCAGTGGCCCGAGGGTGGATGGGCTGCTTCTGTACCCCTCGGTCTGAAGTAGGTCATCAGGCAGCCCCTTGGGAAGTGGTACGCTGTGAATCCCTATTTTAGGTCAAGAATCTTAGCATACTCTCACATGAGTCACATGGGAGCGTCACAGACGAGTGAGACTGAAATAGCTGTGCCTTTATCCATGCCTAACCCAGGGCTTTGCTTGTTCCCTCCGCAGGTCTTAGAGGTTCACCTGGGATGGATGGTTTCCAGGGCCTGCTTGGGGTGCAAGGAAGACCCGGGGTGCCGGGACACAAAGGAGAGCCTGGAAGGTTTGGCGTTCCGGGGCCAAAGGGCCCAACTGGGTTGCCAGGTGGCAAAGGTATGCCTGCTTCTCTGAAGGTCTTTCCCACGGGGTTGACACTCACGTTCCTGGGGGCATAACACTGCCCAGAAGCAACCTTGTAGAAACCCCAAAAGCCAGGCACAAACTAATAAAAGCTAGGGCTAGGGAATAGTTGGGGAATGGCTGTTAATGGGCACGGGATTGCTTTTAGGGGTGATGATGATGGTCTAAAGTTAGATGGTGGTGATGGTTGCACAACTGTGAGCACATTAAAAACCATTGAATTGTTCTCTTTAAATGAGTGGATTGCATGGTATGTAAATTATATCTCAATCAAGCTGTTTTTCAGAAATTGAATGTAACTCTTCAAAAAGTTAAAATGTTTACAAATTCTAGAAACATAGAAATTACAGTCTAGGTAGGGCACTACATTTTCCAGGCTTCCTACTCACGCTTAAATTTTCAAATAATCTTCATGTTAACTGGGGGTTTACAGGCCACTGAGCAAAAACTGATATTTTTAAATGAAGTTACACTTGGATTCTGTGCCATTTTCTTTCCCACTACACTACCCCGCCCCTTCCAGCCTCCTTGGAATGAAGTAGACATTGGGGGCCCCTTCCCGCCACTAGACAGCAAGCTCCCGGAGGACCGGAACAGTTTATAGCGCCTTTGTTCCCCTCCATAGCTAGCCCTGTGCTACAGAATCACTAAATGTCCAGTGAATGAAGCTGCGTTCTTTCCGTTCAGCTGAACCTCCCTGACCTGCTGCCCTCCATTCAGTGAACACAGATTCCGGGACATTCTCAGCCTGAACCTTGTGGCACAATTCTCTGACTTGTCCACTGCCTTCCAGACCCCCTGGCCAGCGTAGTAACCCCTCACAAGTTCCCTTGCAACACCCTACCTGCATAGTCCTGAGACCTCCCAGCTCTGGCTGACCTGCCGTGGGTTCTGAGGCCCAGCTCGTGCCCACAAAAAAGGATTGAGCTGGTGTCCTTCCTCATGTGATGCTTCTCCTCGTGATCGTGTTTGATCGCTGTCTCACCAGAGTGTGAATACGTAACCTTCCCTCATGTTCTGTGTTACCGTCACACTCATCCCGGCATTGCCTGGCAGCACTGTTAGGGGAGCAGGTCCCTCCGTCCCGATGTGCTCTGTGCCCACACCTCCATTACAGAGAGGCGTGGGGGCAGGGAGAAGACAGGGGTGTGTCTCTCCGAGCCCTTCACCCCAGTGCACAGGCTCCAAGCCAGGGACGCATGCCACCCCTCCACTCAGAGCCTCTCTGGGCTCAGGTTCTGAAGGACAGCTCCGCCTTGGTGTTTGTGCCTGGTCCAGAGGTCCAGTGAAATGACTGCATTCTCTTCCCTTCCAGGAAGCCGGGGGGAACAGGGTCCCCCAGGACCGCCTCCCCGCATCGATGAAGAAATGAAATACTTAAAAGGGGAAAAAGGGGATGTAGGACCCATGGGATTGAAGGGCTACCTGGGATTAAAAGGTGAGGTGGCATCCAAAGATCCAGTCTGGCCTCTGAGCTGTCAGGTCTGGGGTCCCATCCCTCTCTGCCCAAACCCCCCTTCCCCCGTGCCCGCCCCTGCCTCTCCAGTCTGAAGGGGGGGCAGCTTCTGCACCACCAACACCCCTGGGCCCGCACCAGCCTTCACTGTGTTCCGGCCCTCCTGATACCCTGAAATCTCCCGCTGGGCTTGCGGGTGGTTCTTCGGGCCTGATTCACCTTGCCTCCACTTTTAAGACTTGCAGCACTTGGGGTGGCAAAATTTAAAGCCTGGAAGGGGGAGCGCCAGAGCGTCACACTCGGGGTTTTCCCGCAGGTGTTCCGGGAATGCCAGGGGTCCCTGGGGTATCAGGCGTTCCTGGGTTGCCTGGAAGGCCCGGCGACATCAAAGGCGTGAAAGGAGACATCGGAGTTCCCGGCCTGCCTGGTGTGCCAGGATTCCCTGGTGTGCCAGGCTCCCCTGGAATTACTGGGTTTCCAGGTTTCGTAGGAAGTAGGGTGAGTGCCTTTGACTCCACATCTTCTTGTCAACTCCTCTCCCCTTGCTTGTTGGCCAGAGTGCCGTGGGCAGCATTTACGGTGTATGCCAAGGCACGGACGGGTCCAGGGCTGTTTGGGCCCCTGCGTCAGTGTAAGGAAATGCCGTGCTCATTCGACACCATGGCGGTTGGTGCCGCCCAGGCCCCGCTGCCCTTTCATGAGTTCCTATTGGATGAAGCACGGTGTCTGGATTTCTTCATGGGAACCTAGAGGACAAAATTGAATTTCTAGAGATTCGAGCTCTAAACTCAAGCATACACATGACATCAGGACCGAAAACCCATTGCTGAATCATAGGATCTTAGTCCAGTCTTGTGTGCAGCTAGTCAGGTCAGTTTCCACGTTCCCAGCAGCTTTATCCATGGTGGTCAAGACCTGGGAAACGTCAACAGGAAACAGAATAAATAAACATGGTACCTTCAGACAGTGGACTAGTGCACAGGAGTAAAATGAGAATGATTGATAAGTGCAAAAACACTTAAATAAGTCTCAGTTTTTATGTTGAATGAAATAAACCAGAAACATACGATACAATTCCATTTTTATGACAAGACTACTTGATAGAGGCAAATCAGAAGAGAGGCAGGATGGTTGAGTAGGAAAGGGCACCAAGGAACTTTCTAGAGTGCTGAATGTTCTCTGTGTTTATCTGGGTATCATATGAGTAAGAATTCATTGAACATCTAAGATGAGTGTATGGCGCTATATGTAAGTCATGTTTTCATAAAGCAAGCTGCAAGAAAGAAAACTAGAGTGTTGTCTCAGCAAGGGTATTGCCTTTGGCACACCCTCCCTCTTCTCCCACAGAATGGGGCTTCATTAATAATTTAGAGGCGCAAGTTAAGCCATGCTAGGAAAGGGGAGTTCTGAAGTCACAGGTTGATGTGAAAATAGAAACCAGAGGGAATAAGGTAGACCAGAACACCCACCCTCCCCGTGAGGTGGAGGCACTTCAGGGAAGAAAACCATGTTTTCTTTGAAGTCACAGAGTAATTCAGACATCATCCCAATCTCAGTATCAATAACAAACATTGCTTAGAAGAAATCTCACTCTCTCCATAGATGGATGTGCACAGCCATGTAATAGAGAGCAAGTTTGAGAATCAGGCAGCCCAAATCAGTATCCCAATTCTGCCCCTTAGTAGCTGAGTGACCTTGAGCATAATATTAACCTATCTGTGTCTCAATTTCCTCACCTGTCAATAGCATCTGCTTCATAGGGTTGTTGTGAGGCTTAAAAAGCTCTTGATGCCCTAGCCAGGTGGCTTCAGTGGTTGGAGTATCATCCTGTGCACCAAGTTTGTGGGTTCGATTCCCAGTCAGGGTACATACCAAGGTTTCAGGCCAGTGATCCCCTGTTGGGAGTGTACAGAAGGCAGGCAACCAATGGATGTTTCTCTCTCTCTTTAAAAAATCAATAAAAGCACATCCTCCAGTGAGGATTTAAAAAAAAAATCAGGCTCATAGGATGAGGTTGCAATCAGCATGGTTATTCTCACCACCATCATGACCATGATCTGCACCAGTGATGTTACTAATTTCAATAAAGCTGTCAACCCTGTTTCATTTTACTACATTTAATAAGAAGGGGTAAGCAAACCACCTTCTTAAAAAACTTTAGGAGTTTTCTATAAAATATGGCATCCCAAACTTTTGGTGTTGTTTTTGGCATACCAAATCGTTGGGTACTCTAACCTTCAAAATTACAAACTTATTTCATGAACAGCCTTTTAAGATCATTTTATGTTTGACTCTAGGGTGACAAGGGTGCTCCAGGGACAACAGGTCTTTATGGCGAGAGCGGCCGCACTGGTGATTTTGGTGAGTGTCACTTGGGCAGGGAAAGGGGGCATCCACACCCAGAGCACTCTGGGGAGCTACGGTGATGTCAGATCTGCAGGTGCCATTAGTTATTGTGAAGCATTGTTCTTATTAAGGACGTAGCACGACAGAAGTTACCAAACTAACCACCTGTTCCCAACCATCTTTTTTGCACCTAACAGGTGATGTTGGAGACACTATAAATTTACCAGGAAGCCCGGGCCTGAAGGGGGAACAGGGTGCCATTGGAACACCAGGTACCTAAGTCATTCTCCATCTCTTCCTCTCAGCAACAGCCCTGACCCTTTGTGCTGTCACATATGAGCTGGCTTGCCAAATCTATCACTATTTGGTAAGCATTATAGATCATGCTGGAGGGAATGGTTTGAGGTCTTCCAGCCCAGTGTGCAAGGGAGACTCTGAATTCTTCATTAAATTAAAGCTGAAGACAAAGTCAAAGAACCTCTCTCTGGCTCTCACTGAAAGGGAAAGTAGCCAGAATCAACACTCATAAATCAACATTTTATATGGTCCATAAAATGAGACTCATGAAGAAGCAGAGCCTGGCTCCCAGGGCACATTATAGGGCGTGAGCAGATGATAGGGTGACTGGAGCTTCTTCTAAACAGTGAAAGGTCAGTGGGAGTCGTGCCCATCTCTTGAGTAAGACAAGAAAGAGTAGCCCCTGGCCCTGTGTGCACTGGGGGGGCCTCATGTGAGGTCACACCTCTCTGAGCATTCCTGACGTCCAAAGTCAGAATTCTTGCATATAATCAGACCCCAAGGGACTTTTGGTAGAATGATGTCTTCTTCTGGAAATTTTATCTTGGGGGAACCTCACACTGCTTAAGCTGCCTGGAGCCCCAAGTCTTTCTAGGGATAATCCTGGTTGAGGGGGAGTCTGTTCATGTGATTGGCCAATGGGAGGATGCTGAGCTGGTTCTTTATCTAGAAACTAGAAAGAGCTGCAGATTGGAAAGAAGTATTCAGTCTAGCATGGGATCAGAGGACCACCAGTCGGGAATAGGCAGCCTCATCGATGAGCCTCTCTGGACTCACGTGGATCTATAATTTGGTCTCCCAATGGCTTTCTTTTCAGTCACAGGGTACCCCGGGCTGCTGAGCCTTCTGGCTCTTGCTCGGCTAAATCTCCTGTCCTAAATAATTATACTTTGGCAGTTTGGTTTATAACAGCAGAAATGCGAGACCACCTTTGCCACGTGTCACTAATGACCTCATGTGTACAACTGAAAATGTGTCAGGGAAGAGAAGTTGCTTTTCCCCAAGAATAATGGTTGTTACCCTTGAGTGTTTAGGTTTTAGTTAAACTGTGGGCCCAGGAAATAGAACCTCACACCCTGTCCATCGCCAGGGGCAGGGAGGCAGTGACCGTTGTATCAGCCATTCTTGGGGGTGTTCCATTCACCCTAAGACAAGTGAGGTGTGTGCCTAAGTGGGATCAGCTACAGAGCCTGCCCTATGTGACAGAGGGAGTGGGTGTGGAGTCCTGGGTCAGATCAGCTCCCACATGTGACAGGCACTGGAGAGCCTGGGACCAGACTTGGTCTCTCAGAGGATGAAGCAACAAGCTACATTAGACTCCCTCAGTTTGGGTGGAGATGATGGCCACGGTGTATGAAAGAAGATGAACAGGGTACATAGGGGTTTGAGCAGATTTTCAAAATAGTAAAAGAATCAATAGAAAATAAGCAGAACTTCTTAGGTGGTTTTTCTTTAAGACCACCACAACAACAGTATTTTATCTAAGCCATAGCCTCATAGATTTAAGAAGACACTAGACAAAAGTGATTGTGTGGAATTCACGTTGGTCTGAAGTTTTCAAAATCCCAGCGTACCAGAAATCACCACAGCATTTGACAGAACATTGTCACTAGCATGAAGGTAGCACTTCTTTATGTCTGTCCAAGACCACCTCCAAATGACCTGAGCTGCTTGTTAAAATGCAGATTCTAGGCCTTCCCCCAGACCTGCCAAGTCACCTTTGGGAGAAACTCAAACATCTGCATGTTTAACAAATCCCCCAGGTTTCCATTGCACATCACACATTAAAAGCCACTCTGATAAGGGCTCTGATTAGTTATCTATTGATGCTTACTTAACAAGGTACCCAAAATGCAGTGACTTGGAACATCAACAAGCAAGTATTATCTCATACATTTTCTGAGAGTCAGGAATTCGGGAACAAGGTGGTTCTGACCCACAGTCTCCCATGAGATTCCAGTCTGACATCGGCAGGGCTACATCATGTGAAGGCTGGATTGGGGCTGGAGAATCCTCCTCCACGATGGTGCTCTCACACGGCTCTTGGTGGGAGGCCTCCGTTCCTCTACGCCAGGGCCTCAGAGCTGCTTGAGTGCCCTCACAACATGGCAGCTGGCTTCCTCCCCAGCAAGCAAAGTGACAAAGTGAAAGCAAGGAAGAATACTATGTCCTAAGCTTGAAGTGACACACCGTGATGTCCACAGTATCCCGGTGGTGACACAATTCAGCCCATTCAGTGTGAGAGGGAACTACAGGAGGGTGTCAACACCAGAGCGTGAGGACCCCTGGGTGCCGGCTTGGAGGCTGCTGATCACAGGCTGAGAGGGAAGAACTAGGTAAAAAGTCTGTTGATAAAGGAACATGTTAGATACCCCCATTCACAACAGAAGTGCAAAGTGTGGGATGGCAGCATCCTTTAACTTGCATCCCCTTGAACCCTTCAAGCATGAAGCCCCAGTTCGATGCCATGTCGATGGTTTGTTCCAAGCAGCAAATCTGTGGTTACAGGTCTAAAGGGATTCTTTGGAGAGAAAGGAACAGCAGGTGACATCGGCTTCCCCGGGATAATGGGCACAGCAGGAGCCCATGGCTCTCCCGGAGTTATCGGGCAAGCAGGTAAAGTCTCCTGTAGTCACGCAGCCTTCTTCCAGCGCACGCACTCCCCTGGGCATGGCTTGACGGTTCAGTGGCCCGTGAGGCAGAGTATGGCTGAGCCCCCCAATCTCCAAAACCCCAGAACAAAGGCAGCCAACCTCACCAAGGAAGGAGTTGTCTGCTAGGATCGCACTTCACCCGAGGAAGCTTGCTCTTACGTGTTGCCCGTTCACCTCGGGTCAAATACGCAGAAACAACCAACCTGGCTGTGGGGGACGCACAGGGGAGCAGTGGAGGGGGTGTGTGGCCCAGTGTCTGTCTCTCCATAAACACAGCCTAGGTTCTTGCTCCAGGATCTCGTCCATGAATTTGAATATGCAGAAATTCCTTTGGGGATCCCAAGTTAATGACCAGAAGCAAACAGTGAACTAGTTTTGTGCTTCTTGGCTTATTACTGCTTTTGCTTTGTTTGCTTCTGCCCAGGACCCATGATTCTGACAGGCTAATCCTCCAGGGCTGGTTTTGTGGGTTCTCTCCAAACTTCTGTTTGGAAGATAGGATGAGAATAAGAAAACACAAGCTGTTCTCTCTTTGGCAAGGCTGAGCTAACCCCGCTGAACTTCAGTGTAGGGTCCAAGCTACATCCATTCCCTGCTTGAAGGGAAGCTGGTCCTTTCCCAAGCACACCCTGGTGTCCCCTGCAGGCAGGCCCTGAGGCCGGGCAGGTAAGCCTCTCCCAGGGTCCTCAGGGTTCCTGTGTCTGACTTATGGATGTGTCCCCCTCCCCCAGGCTTCCCAGGACTGACAGGCCAGCAGGGACCACAAGGAGACCCTGGCCGGGCCGGAGTGCCTGGCACCAAAGGAGATTATGGCTGGCCAGGTGTTCCAGGCTTACCAGGTAAGCAATCCCTCCCTTCACAGACACAAGCGCACAATGGTTCAAGAACAGATGCGCCAGTGGAGGAGAGGCACCGTTAGCCAGGCTAGCCTCCCTCCACGCTGTTTTCTCCAAGACCATGTGAGATAAAAGGCAGGTGTGTGTGTGTGTGTGTGTGGTTTACTGTCCACACAAAACACATCGGGAACAGGATTTGCAGTTGTCCAAGCCCATTGGTAAAAAAGACAGATATGCCAGTGTGCAGAGAAGTGCTTTGTTCCCCAGAATGATGAATGAAAACTGCCCGGAAGCCTCAAGGCCCACTCCCCAGTCAGCTCACGGGCAGTCCAGAGGGAACTGGGGGGCGAGAGTGGGGGGCGCGGACACACAGACACCACGCTGTTCCTCCACAGGCTTCCCAGCCTCCCACTGATCAAGGACCAGTGGACCCCGTGGAGGGATTTTAGAGAGTTATGCAGCCTGACCTGGACAGGCCACTGCTCCAGGGACAAGCCCGCCATGCTGGGCAGGCCTTGGTCAGGGACAGGCCCCCAGCTGCTCTGTTGCTCAGAATTCAAGGTGACCCACCCACCTCCACACTCACTGTCCACACCACAGGAAGAATTGCCACCTGTGTCCTGTGTCCTACTTTAAATATATTTTTATTGATTTCAGAGAGGAAGGGAGAGGGAGAGAAAGATAGAAACATCGATGATGAGAATCATTGCTTGGCTGCCTCCTGCACGCCCCCTAATGGGGGTGGAGCCTGCATGTGCCCTGACCAAGAATTGAACCCTGACCTCCTGGTTCATAAGTTGATGATCAACCACTGAGCCGCGCTGGCCAGGCTCCTGCATCCTACTTTAGAAATGTTTGTCCTCGAGAATCCAGAGGGATTGGAAGTAATGCCAGCTACTGGTTCCAGGCAATTTTCACCAACCAAATATGTCTAATGACTCAAGCTCCAAGGAGAGGAACAGAATGCACCACTTCCCAGTTCCCTCCCGGCTCTAGCGAGTCTGTAAGGATTTTAGGAAATCAATCTTTACGTTAAATGGTTCTCTCAGGTGACATAAAAGCACATGTCAGATTGTATGCTGAACTGCTTCCTGTTTGTGGGGCTTTTGAATAAATTGGATGGGTGACCGTATTATAGCAAATGAAAACATGTTGAATTATTTTAAGGGTTTCTTTCTTTGCTCTCCCATGCATGAAATAACCATGAGTGAAACCCACACAGGTTCAGCGGGCAGCCGAGGCATCGGGGGATTAGACGGCTTGCCAGGCACCAAAGGCTTTCCCGGATCCCCAGGTACCCATGGCCCTTGCAGCTACTCGGGGACAGGGGCAAGGGGAGGGCTGGGAGGGCCATCTAGGATGCCAGGTGTGGTGGGGGGAGTTCAGAGAGCAGGACTGCTCTGTGAAGACTATTTGATCATCCCTGAGGCCCTGTGGACTTAGGGTCCCTGTGGTTCTAAAGACACTGAGATGGGATCCCTAAGAATCCATCCCCTTAAATCAGGCATTGTGTTGAACAGGACCATCGGGCTTTTAGAGGGAGAGAGAAACAAATGGTGTGCTTTTTCAGCAGCATCTGTAATCTTTCATTTCATTGGCACAGGGAAGGCAGCTGGGGCCCCGCCTGTGGTGGGGCTCTCCTTGTGTTTTGAAACAGATCCTGCTGTCTTAGTCAGCTTGAGCTGCTATAACAAAACACCACAGACTGGGAGGCTCAAATGACAGACAGTTATTCTTCACAGTTCTGAGGACTGGAGGTCTGAGATCTGAGCATGGGTACAGTCGAGTCCTGGTGAGGGTCCTCTTCCTGGCTTGTACATGGCCAACTTCTCCCTACCTGGTGGGGAGAGGGAACACACTCTCTGGGGTCTCTAATAAGAACACATCCCATCCTGGGACCCATCCTCTTGACCTCATCTACACTGAATCATCTCCCAGAGGCCCCACCTCCAAAAACCATCACATTGGAAATGAGGCCTTCAACATATGCATGCTGGGGAGACAGTTCAGTTCAGAGCAATGATGTGCCAGCCTCAGGTTGTGGGACACTGAGGCCACGTAACAAACTGAGATTGATGCCGCTGACTTCCGGTTTCCCATGTGTGAGTCTCACAGAAGGGCATTACTGTTCCTTTACTTGTGAAGATTAACGTGGCGTGGTTGAAGATGCTGACGTCCCACTGTTTAACCCTCTACAGGTGCAGACATCCACGGAGACCCTGGTTTCCCAGGTCCTGCTGGGGACAGGGGTGAGCCAGGAGAGGCCAACACCCTGCCGGGTCCTAGCGGAGCCCCGGGACAAAAGGGGGAGCAAGGCATTCCAGGTGAGGCCAGACACTTCCAACATTACCATCTGCATAACCAGAACCCAATATGCTGTTGGGTGGCCAGACTAGGAGAGATGTGAGGTCATGCTTGTCAGGTCACCCATCTGCCCTCTGAATGGGGTTAGAAAAAAGTCCCTTGAGGATGGAGATGAGACCCAGCCTGGGAGGAAGTGAGAGACCTCAGTTCCACACGGTGCACACAGTCCTGGCCGTAGCCCGCGCTCACACAGCATCGCAGTATCGTGACCTGTATCACACGGCATGTATTAACATCCGACTTACACAGCATGCTGTTCAGGCTCTGCAGCTGACCAGAGAGAGAGGACACAAGAGCAGGAACTAGCGTGCTTTCATTCCTGTGCGTACATGTCGGCTAAATGCCTGGCTCAATATTGGTTCAAGGTTAATAGTGTGAAACTGTAGGGTAACTCAGTTGGACCTCTGTTGAAGAAGTTACTCATGCTCAAGGATATCCCGAAATTACCTGGAAGGGTCCTATTACGTGTTCACCTGGGCAGCATCAGTTTCTCAGAACTCTTTGGATGTATTGTGTAGCTCCCTGCACTCTGTCAAGGGGACCTTGAACACATCTCAGGCTCCCAAACAGCCCTGAAGCATAGTGACTCTTTTCTAAAGCTGTTGTCCCCTCACGAAGTCCTCGTCCTGCATGAAAGTCACGGTAGCCCAGTGACAGGTGGCTTCTGAGTGGTCCTGGAGGCTGGAGCAGACCCTTTACTCTGCCCACCGGGCCGCTGGGGAGAGGGAATGGTGACTTTCAGGGGTGACATTCACCCATGGCTGGTCAGGACCCGCACTCTTCTCTAAGTATCGGGAAATAATGTCAATCTGCAGGAGTTTCCAAAGCTCCAATTTGCAGCCTCAATTATTTCTGCAGCTGATGTTCGGACTTGGGATCAGGATTTGCCTATGAGTTTTACAAAATGGCCTTTCGGCGATCTTGCATTAGGCAGGGCTTTTATTTCAATACTGAGGAACATTCGTGGGGGCCACAGAGAAAACAGAGTTATTTTGACCCTGATTGCAGCAAACTAACTCGTGCTCATACCCTGTCCCCAGTAAGAGGCCTAGTCACTGTAGTCAGTGAAGTTCAGTATGTTTTCTTGGGAATTGGCCAATGTGGAGCTTCTAACCCAAGAGTTTTGCCATTAGTCACTGCCACTCACCATCTCTTTCAGTTCCTTTTGTGACAATAGTTAGAAGCAGCTCAGTTGGTGTCAATTTATATCAAACTCCAGATGGCGGCTAATTAATCCCCTTGATCAAGTAAACATGCTTGCTTATTGCCTGTAACTAGTGAGACCAAGACAACACCTCTCTAAACGCTTCTCCTGGCACGTGCTTTGTACCACCCGGAATTTGCAGAAACAGTATCCTGTCCCCTGTGCTTGGCGCCAGAACCTCCCAATGTGAAAGTCTCTTCATGTTGCTGATGAATCGGATTAGTCATGAAGCCACGTGGGGGACACAAGAGACCACTGTCTCACTGATCATCACTGTGTGGTCCCAGCTCACTCTTCCCTCTACATAGAGATGATGGACCTGGATACTGTGACGTTCTGATTTTTTGTAGCGTTCTAGTACTAACCTGAGTCCCCAGACCTTAAGGCAAAACAAATACTCATAGAACAATTGGGGGAGAAACTAGTCCCCGTCCCTGCTGGCCATTTGTCTTGCCACTGCCTAGGCAGCAGCCATGCCCACCTGGCACAGAAGAGCACCCATAAAATGTTGTGCTGGCGAAAGCACAGGGAGGATTACAATGCCCACAGACAATCCTTAGGTGAGGATTGCCCTCCAGGGTCTGTCCTCTTTTGGTGCCGAAGGGCTCCAGCCTTTGACCTAAATGCAGTCGATTCTTGCTACTTGCAGGAGTTATGCTCTATAAAATTGCTGCAAACACTGGATTAAGGAATACCGAACCATTGCTTCTGGTGGGAGTGCAGGGTTTGGTTCCTGCAAGCCCCATTCACATATTCATCCACTGATCAAATCATAACTTTGTTTTATGTATCTTTCTGGTGAAAGGCACCTTATTCAATATAAATTGTTGATTAACATTGACCTCATGCCATCAGCCCTATAACTCATGCCTGAAGGAAGCTCATCTAACATACGTTTCCTTTCTGTTTATTTGTTTTGAATATATATATATATTTTTTATCCTCACCGGAAAGATATGTTTTTATTGAATTTTTTATTTTTTTTTAGAGAGAGGAAGGGAGAGGGGGAAAGAGACAGAGAGACAGACAGACAGATGGATGTGGGAGAGAAACATTGATTGCTTGCCCCTCACACACACCCCCACCAGGGATCAAACCCACAACCTTTCAGTGCACGGGACAATGCTCCAACCATCTGAGCCACCTGGCCAGGGCCTAACACGTTTTCCACATGAGGCACCTGAGCTTAGGAACACCAGACAGCACTTTGGCACTGTGCTTGGGGACCAGTGTAAACAGTGAAATCACCAACAAGAAGCACAAACATGCAAAAATCGTGACACTAAATAGACATAAAAGGATCCTTGTTTACACTGAGTTGCATGAGGACCTCAGCAGGGAGTGAAATTTCCTGCCTCTCCTGCTTGTCCAGGAGTGCCGCGAGGATTGATTTAGAGTCACCATAAACCTTAGTGTACAGGCCAAATGCAAGTACAGAATCTGTGAGCAATGAGGATGGGCTCTGTCCATTGTGGGACCCAAGACACTGAAGTAGCCACAGGGAGAACTGAAAATGTCAAGGTGGTCCAGAGGCCTCCTCTTGCCAATACTGGAAACTTCTGTCCCATCGCAAGTGCTGGCGGAGCCAGCAGACCTCACTGCTCAGGTGATGCCACCAGGGCAGGCCACGGTGGGGATGGGAGGTGGCACAGTGAGGCAGTCTCTAAGCAAGTAGCCTCCTGTGAGAATGAGATCCAAGCAGAGGTGGGTCCAAGGGACCCTCTCAGCAGCAGACGGGGCTGGTGGAAGTGTGGGCCCCAAGGCCACTGCCTCCCTCTACCCACCCCAAGAACTGTGCTTGGCGTTCCCTTCTGCCACCGCCTCTCCTGGGCTGTGCTCCTGGACAGGTGATATCGGGCGGGGAAACAGCACATGAAGACGTCGATGCCGAAACTAACAGCAACCCCTCCTGTTTCCCTCCTCAGGGGAACGAGGCCCAGTTGGGAATCCAGGACAACAAGGGTTTCCAGGGTTCACACCCCCTTCCAACATCTCTGGGTCACCTGGTGACCAAGGGGCCGCGGGGATATTTGGCCTGAAAGGTAAGCAGGGCTCTCACTTCGCACTTTGGGGCCCACACACAAGACCCAGCTCTGGGCTTCCACTCGTGTGAGGGTCTAGCTCACAGAGAGAAAGGAGAATGGGGGTTGCCGGGGCTGGGGAGGGGGAAGGGGAGTTAGTGTGTAATGGGGACAGAGTTTCCATTTAGGATGATGAAAAAGTTCTGGGGGAGATGGTGGTGATGATTGTATAACATGAATGTACTTAATGCCATGAAACATGGTTAGAACGATAAATGTGTGCCACTTGTATTTTACCACAATCAAAAGAACAAAGGTGCCCAGTGTTGCAAACTTGCTGAAGACCATCCCCTACATGGATGGCTTTCCATCTGGCCTCCTGGGTGCTCCCCAACCACCACCACCGCCTCCCCCCACCCCAGCCCCCTGCTGTGAGTCCCGCTCCCCATGGCCATGACGTGCCTTCCTCCTGCTTAAACCCCCCTTTCTTGTGACTCATGTCGACAGGTTATCCAGGCCCCCCGGGGCCACCGGGGCCTGCTGCTTTTCCCGGAAGCAAAGGCGAGGAGGGGAGCCCTGGGGCTCCAGGAAACCCAGGGACCAAAGGATGGGGTGGGGACCCCGGGCCCCAGGGCCGGCCTGGCGTGTTCGGTGTCCCAGGAGAAAAAGGTAACTGCCCACACGAAGGGGTCCTGTCCTCAGGGAGGCTGGCAGCAGTGGGCAGAGGTGCTGGCGCCCCCGCCCCACCCCCACCCCCACCCCGCCCAGGCAGGTGTCCTGAATGTCTTCCTTGTCTCGAAGGGCCCAGAGGTGAGCCAGGATTCATGGGCAACATAGGAATCACCGGAAGTGTGGGCGACCGAGGCCCCAAGGGACCCAAAGGAGAACGAGGACTCCCAGGTAAGTGGCCGTCGGCATGTCTGCGCCCTCTCAGATGGCTGCTGCCCGGAGTGGCCTCCAGAACAATTCCTGCCCCTCGGGGCATGGGGGCTCTAAAGTCAGTCTTTGTCAAGTGCAAAGAGGAAAGCAAGATAGGGTCTGCAGGCACTCACGCGGGTGAATAAGTAATTCTTGGGACCCGGCTGGTGTGGCTTGCTGGTTAGAGTGTTGGGCCAAGCACTGAAGGGTCACAGGTTTGATTCCCGGTCAAGGGCACATACCTGAATTGCAAGTTCGATTCTCTCTCACTCTCTCTCCCCTCTTTCCTTCCTCCCTTTACTCTCTCTAAAAATCAATGGAAAAAATATCCTTGGGTGAGGATTAACAAACAAAACAAAAGAAAGAAAGAAATTCTTGGAAGGGCAGGCACTGAGCAGCCTTTTAGATGAGTTATTACTGCCCATCTTCATCTCTAGGAAGTAAGAGTGTTCTAGAAAGCTCCAAGGTTGGTTTCAACAAGTAAACAATGGGATAGAAATCAGAGCAAGAAAGCAAGTGGTCCCCTGTGTCAACTGGCCTTCCTTTTTCCTTTCCAGGCACCCCCGGTCCTATGGGATCCCCAGGGATTGCAGGATTCCCCCCGCAGATGACTATCCAGCCAGGACCAGTGGGTCCGCAGGGAAGAAGAGGCCCCCCGGGGATGCAGGGAGAGATGGGACCCCAGGGTCCCCCAGGAGAACCAGGTAGGAGCGCTGCTGTAGGGCCACCAGGGAAAGGCTCCTTGTCTTATTTGCTTTGTTTTCACTGCTGTTTTCTCACTGAAAAGCATTTGTTAAGCCTCAGTGCCTCTCTTCCCGCGGCCCTCACACCTGTTTCGGTGACTCTGCAGGCTTCCGCGGGGCGCCAGGGAAGGCAGGGCCCCAGGGAAGAGGCGGTGTGTCTGCCAACCCCGGATTCCGAGGAGACCTGGGGCCCATGGGGCACCAGGGGCCGCTGGGCCAGGAAGGTGAGTGATGGACGATGAAAGGGGGCAGCGGGCAGGGGCTTCATCCAGCCCCGCTGTGGTCTGACAGATGGACTGTGGTGTGCAAGGAGGGAGTAAAGGAGTGCTGAGAGAGACATGCAGAGAGAAGAGGCTGCACCCCTTCTGCTCTGAAACCCCAGCTCAGCTCCCAGGACCCTGGCTGCAGCCTTGGTCCTGGGTGCACGCCCTAACACCTGCACCCAGCAGAGTATCTGCACCCAGCAGAGCACCTGGGCCCAGCAGAGCACCTGGCACAGAATCTCCAGGACAGGCTGGCTTCTTTCCTTCCTCTGAGGCCTGTGCGGGTGCCTCTGAGAAGGAAGCACCTGACATACCTGAGAGATAAGATTTGTAAAGATCTGAAGGCCTGAGACAATGAGATGAAAGAAACCAATTACATCAACGGGAGTCTTGTATTACTAATTTCTTAAAATTATTTGTACATGTGCAGGATGGGATAGGCCACAAATAATAGCTAGTCATGCAAAAAAAAAAAAAAAAATGTTGAGATGTCATCCACCTGTGCTCGTCACAGTATGAGGCTGCATTATCAGCTCCCACATTTCAGGAAGCAGCAATCTGCTACCCTCCGCATGGACTCGGCCGGATTGTGTAACATGGGGGATGCATATCTGGAGACGCACATGGACAGATAGGAGCCATCCAGGCGAAGAGACCGAGACAGCACAGGGCAGAGGGGATGTCCTAATGAGAAAGGGAAAGTGGCGAGAGTGAAAATGCCCTTGCAGGGGAGAGGTCATGGGAGCACGATCAGGACCGCTAATGTCAAACACTTGAAGGGTTGTCCTATTGAAGGCAGAGTAGACATTCTGTCCTCTGACAGGAGAATCCAGCCTCCTGAGTGGGTATTTCTAGCCCCAGGATGGCCCAAGTGTGCACTGAGCTGCCTCTCCCCAAGCATCCAGGAAAGGGAGGCCTGCCGCTGGGGGTAGAGGAGCCCATTGGTTGGGCCTGCGCACTAAGGTTTGTGTAGACTCCACCATTGTAGGGAGGCTGGACTTTGATACATCTGGGGCCCCTTCCAGGTGTTCTAGTTCTTGCTCAGCACCAGTGCAAGGGCAAAGCGCATGAGACCGCCGAGTCCGTGCCCTTGTTCAGTGCCCTCACTGTCATCATTGCATGCTTACTGAGCACCGAATGTAGGTCAGGTCCTCCCCAGGAGACACTGGTCTACAAGGGCAGAGCCACAGGCACCTGGGCCTCCAGAGAAAGCCAAGCGACAGCTGTAGATGTTACCATGTGCTGTCAGCCACGGGCTGTGGGCTGAGGTCTACATGGCAGCTGAAAGGCGGCTCTTTCCTTTCGGACCCTAGGGGAGCCAGGCCGCCCTGGGACCCCTGGCCTGCCCGGCATGCCCGGCCGCAGCGTCGGCATCGGCTACCTCCTGGTGAAGCACAGCCAGACAGACCAGGAGCCCATGTGCCCAGTGGGCATGAACAAGCTGTGGAGTGGATACAGCCTGCTGTACTTTGAAGGCCAGGAGAAAGCCCACAACCAGGACCTGGGTAGGTACCACCCGCCAGTCCCCAAGGCCAGCCAGCTGCAGGTGGTCAAAACTGAATGGCCACAGTGAGGCTCATGAATCCTCTACAGATGAGCTTCTCCTGGGGTTCCAGAAAGGGTTAAAATGGCCTTTGGTGCCCTCAGGTGAGGACCACGGAGACCTGCCTTTAACTCCAAGGAGCCTCCCACGGGCTCCCATGAGTCCCAGCCTTGTACTGGCTCCTCTCTGCCCGGAAGCCACCAGCTGCTCCTCCTTACTTTTTGCCCCAAGTTCTGTAAACAGTCGGGCTGGGCTCATGAGGGCCTGGGGGTCACATAGAACCCCTAGGAAAATGGATGTGGGAGGGTGTGCTCGGATTTATTCAAGTAAACCTGGTTGCCAGAAGGAATTAAAATGGCTTGAAAGCACACGGACATTAAACGCTGGGGTCCAGGGGGAGGGTGTCTCTGTGGCATCTGTGGTGGGGACCACGGGTGGGAAAACCTGTCCTGCTGAACCCCGACGGTGTGTGCACATTCCTGTGCATGTGATCTCCTTCCGGAATAAGTTTATTTAGGTGGGGCAAAGGGAAAGGGCCTGAAAGAGAGGTGGGGACCGGGGCCAAGGAGGCAGCCTGGGAGCTTGGCAGCTGCTGAAGTTGGAGCACACGCGTGGCCCTGAGCGTGTGCGCAGCCGATGGGAAAGGGAACCTGCTGGACTAAGTAGTTCCCTCTGGCCTGAGGAGAGTTGATTTTTTACCAGAAACAATAGTTATTTGCAGGTGGAAGTGGCCAGCGTCCTTCAGGGAGGGTGCCGTGGGGTGTGATGAGCTGGGCCCTCATCTCAGATGCCTCTGGGTGTTTCTCCGGGCTGGTGCTTTAAGACCCCCAAACATGGGCCTCACCTGGGGTGCTATTTGTAAAGATGCCACTCCCCGCTGACCCCGCTTAGTGCAGAGGTGTGTGAGAGAACATCTAGCAGCGCAGGACTAACATGCCAGTGTAACCTGTTCCCCCAAAATGGGAATTGGCTCGGTCCCCCAGTGCACAGCTGAGCCCCTCCAAATGGCCCCTGGGGCAGGTCCCTGATGTGGGGGAGCCCGGGCATGCCTGGAGGAGCATCGTCCAGCTGAACTCAGCTGGGACCTCCTTTTGCAGGGCTGGCGGGCTCCTGCCTGGCTCGGTTCAGCACCATGCCCTTCCTATACTGCAACCCTGGGGACGTCTGCTACTACGCCAGCCGCAATGACAAGTCCTACTGGCTGTCCACCACCGCCCCGCTGCCAATGATGCCCGTGGCCGAGGATGAAATCAAGCCCTACATCAGCCGCTGCTCGGTGTGCGAGGCCCCGGCCGTCGCCATCGCCGTCCACAGTCAGGACGTCTCCATCCCCCACTGCCCGGCTGGGTGGCGGAGCCTGTGGATCGGATACTCCTTCCTCATGGTATGTGGTGCTTGCCGGCGCTCTCTCAGAACATGGAACCAGGTAGCAATCGAGTTCCTCTCCCAACCACACCCTGGCTGGGGAAGCAGCAAGAACAGCTGCCCAAAATACTCAGGCAGTTATTCACGGCACAGGGGCACCTGGCCCGGGGGAGGAGGGAGAGCCGGGATACAGCCTGCACATTTACCTGCGCTTTGTTGCCTGAGCCACGGGCCGAGGCCTGGGCTACCCCCACCCAGAGGGGACCCATTCATTTGCCACCAAGCCTTTGTCATTAGGACACACTTGGCTCGTTATCCATCTTCCTAAGCAGAACACAAAAGGTAAAGCTCTTCTGGCTTATCCTACAGCTAAACATAGGGAAGAATTTTATCCAGAATCCTAAGTATCTCATGTAGAATCTATCTAGAACCTAAAGTGCCCTCAAGATACATGCATTAACAAGTCAGTTTAAAGCAGATATGTGTATGCTGACGAGGAAAAGCCTGGAATCCCACTGTCAGATCACCTTTGGGTATAAATAGAGAACGCGGGTTTGGCCAGCTTATGTTTTTAGTTTTAAGGGAAGTGACTGCACCAGGGAGTGTCCCTTACAATTTCCCTACCTACTCCACCATTGTAGGGGGAAAGGAAAGTCCAGTGGGGGCAGTGGGCCTTCTGCTTAATTTATATTGATTGTGAATGTCATAACCCCATCATCACTCCAGCCATGGTGATGTGTTAAATATTTCATAAATAACATTAGTAACATAATATATAACTGGATGCACAGAAACTCAGAACCCTTACTCAGCCCGGCTGGTCCCAGCTCTGAGGCTTCCAGCCTGGGGCTTCCCCCAGAGCCCATCTTGGCTGCCCCCGGGCTCTCCCCTGGGGACCCCTTTCCAGGGCCTGGCAGCTCCTGGGCATGGCCTCAGCTCTCTCAGACCAAAGTGGGGCCTGAGACGCCTCGTGAAGATATGCCGGCTTCTCCCGGCCTGTTTTCAATAAACAAGAGCGTGGTAGCTCTGGCTGGAAAGGCGTCTGCATTTTGTGAGCAGAAAACTTTTCAAAGGTTTTTGTGTTTTGCCGGTGCCTGCCCAAATACAGGCACCTCTTTTATTCCCTGCAAACTGAGGCTGAGATATTCCTGTTCTAACTGAAAAGGTTCTGACAACCCACTCACCATTCAAAGCTTACCCTGCCAAGCCAAAGGGCAGTCTGTCATAGATCAGCTTTGCGATCCAGGGGCCCAGCATGCACCTTCATAGGAGCTAAAAATGTTTGTGAAGCAAAAAGGAAGCAGAATTTGAAAGTGGCAAAGAAAATACCCTCTGACACTTGGCCTCGTCTCCCAGCCAGCAGCTGCTGGGTCACCTCCAGGGACTAATTGCTTAACCAACAACCCTCTGATTAGAAAAAAATTTAATTACACGAGTAGTACCTGTTCGTTGTTGAAAAATCAGCAAGTAGAGATCTTCTAAGAAGAAAACGAATGAGAAACACTCATATAGACTCCCTCCCTCCTCATAAAGGGTAACAGAGGAGGGGCGGGGAGGGGTCGCTTTGGGGAGAGATGCTTATTTTTAACTTAACCTCAGAAGCTGATCCACATCTTGATTTTATTTTTTCTTTAAAACAAAAGTCAACATTTTGGTATCCCTTCTCTCAGGCAAATGCTTCATTCTTTGAGTGGGTGATCGGGGAGATGATATTTTTGCACCCAAATGTAGTCAACTATATCTACTGCTTTTGCCATATATATATATATATATATATTAGAGCGGAAGGGAGAGGGAGGGAGGGATAGAAACGTCAAGGATGAGAAAGAATTCTTAGTCAGCTGCCTCCTGCACGCGCCCTACTGGAGATTGAGCCCGCACCCAGGCATGTGCCCTGACCAGGAGCCACACCAGACGGTCACGGCTTTTGCTTTGGTTCTCATTGTCACTTAATAACACATCGGGACTGTCCATTTATGTGCACAAACCCTACCCTGCAGCATGCCTGCCACCCAGCTCTGCTTCCTACATGTCTACCCCGATTTACTTAGCCAAGCCCCTAGCAGTGAAGGGCATGTTGCAGGTGGTCTGTGTTGACACAGACAGATGCTCACGGTGGTTGTTCAGTTAGGGAAGTGCATCACTTACAGTCTGCCCCGGTCTGTCCCAGGTGAGTGTGCTCACAGCCCCCCTCTCTCCTTCCCCGCAGCACACAGCCGCAGGCGATGAAGGCGGTGGCCAGTCCCTGGTGTCGCCAGGCAGCTGTCTGGAGGACTTCCGTGCCACGCCTTTCATCGAGTGCAACGGAGGCCGTGGGACCTGCCACTACTTCGCCAACAAGTACAGCTTCTGGCTCACCACCATCCCCGAGCAGAGCTTCCAAGGCTCGCCCTCCGCCGACACGCTCAAGGCGGGGCTCATCCGGACGCACATCAGCCGCTGCCAGGTGTGCATGAAGAACCTGTGATGGACGCGCCGGGCTCGCAGGCGCCGCCCCACCCGGACGCACTTCTCTGCAGGTTGACATTCAGCTGGGGCCACGTTGGTGCTTATTCTTAATTTATTACCTCAGGTGCTGACCCAAAAGTTGATTTCAGTTTTTTCTGTAAAAACAAACAAAGGTCACCAAAGGAATTCAGCACCAGTACTTCTATCAAATAGCCACTTGTTATCCATTCATAGGTGCTAGCCACGGTCTCCACTCTGCAGAGTGAAGCCCTCCTCCGACACTGCGACCCTCCGAAATGGAAAACTATTAACAGCCCAGCACTCCCTGTCAGGCCGCACTAGACTATTAATGCGCTAGGTGTAACTAACTTCTTAACATGTACCTCTGTAGTCACCGCACTTTCAAACTCCACAGACAGCCCACTCATTTAACTCATTTAATGGGGTGGTATAGACAAATGAAGCCATACAGCCCAAGGGCTCCTGAATTCATTGCCACTGTTCCCACATGAGGGTCTTCTGGGGACAGACCCGACCCTCCTCACTAAGCCAACGCAATGACTCAATGACAGCATGATCTTCTCCCAAATCTGTTGGTGTGAATTACCCTAACCCCCTCGAGGCCAAGAAGACACTGATAGTCACACACCAGCTGTCATTCTTTCCACCACAGCCTTACAGGTCACTGGGTTTGGCAAAACTCACATAGAAACAAAGACCTTCTAACTGTCTGTTGTCAGCCAGGCTACTTGACGGCAAACTCTGAACAGTCAGAAGTGATGTTTCTACTGCCCCCTGGCCACCCTGGAGATTGACCCTCCATTTTTCTGTACAGTGCCCTCTATCATGAACGTAAAATAAAAGTTGGTTTTGAACATTTTTATACCCCCAGTTGTTGGCTGCCTTAATTTTCTCAAGTCTATCTATAGAGCCCAGAATTTGCTGTGACCCGGAGACACTGCATCTATTGCAGGTGGTCTGTGTTGCAGGTGGTCTGTGCTGAGTTAGGTGCTGAGCCACACAGGGTCCCGGAGCTATGTCCTTGAGTTTTGTTAGACTTGAACCCAAGTCTGTGGTATTGTCATTCCGTTCTCAGGGACCGGTCTTTGTGTTTATAATGCTTCATGTTTGCAGAAAGCACCCTAACCATCACAGGAGGAATTAGGGGTTTCCGAAGCCATTCCCTTCATTTCAATATGACATCCCAAGTCAAATCTCAGTATTTCCAAGAAATAGTCTCCAAGACCCATTGCTGCCTTTGGGTGTTTTCCTGGGACCCAGCTGACCCTTTGGAACCCTACTCACAGCATTTAATTTTACCCTTTAAAAGTCAATCTCATAGTAAACTTTTTTGGAGAATAATTTCCACCTAACGAAATAAGTATTCCACCTGATAACGTTATTTGAAAGAGGTCAGCAGCCCTTTGGCTTGCATTTCCCCAGAGCTGACCGAGACAAGGACTCTGCAGAGGAGGGTTAATCGGGGACATGGTTCTAGGGAATGGAGTGGGCCCTGGGCAGAGTGAACCCAGGAAGGAGGGCACCTTACGAAGGGGGCTACTGCCCTTAGCAATTTAGGGTTTTATCCTGCTAGGGACGTGCTAAGGAAGGCCACAGAAGAAGCCTCAGATTGTCCCACCCAGGCATAGGAGAGGGACATTTGCAATCTCCAGTTCTTGCCCTCAGTGGTCAGGGTTGCCTAAGACTGTCAGCACTTACATGCCTGAGTGGGCTCCGGCAGCATCCCACATGGAGGTAGTAAAGCTGATGCAAGGTAGCTAGCTACACCTGTACACAGCTGGTTTCCATAGCAACAGCTGTAGTAGCGAGATGGGTTAAGAGGCTGAGGCCAGGACTGGAAAGATGTCCAGCACAGCGCCTCTCCACAAAGCTTCTGGAGGCAGTTGTTTATTCAGACTCCAATCCCCACAATCAAAGGAGCAGACACCAAGTTTGTCACTATCCTGACACACTTGGTTTAGATTTGATGCCTCTGTGGTTCACACTTCAGAGTTAGGTGCTGAGCCACAAAGGGCAGGCACCAGCATCCTCCCTAGCGAGACATACGCCCAATAGCTCCTGACACCCTCCCCACCTTCAGGCTGACTCTTAGGGGAACTTGCAGAATGCAGGGCAGACTCACGAGCCCTGCCTCCCGTCCACGGCCAAGTTCGAGAACAAAGGGCAGCTGGGGTGGAAGCAGGCTCAGAAGCTGTGGGTCATGCAATGGCATAAACTGGCTGTAAAACTGCAGCCATTTCCAAAGAGGCCGTTTCATCGTATGGAGTCAGGGTCCAGCTTCTCTGCCACACAGGGGAGCGAAGGGGTGAATGAGGCCACCAGAGGGCGAGGCCAAGGAGCATGCTGGGAATTGCCCCTGGAGACACACACACTGTGCATCCTGGAGGTGACGGTGGCCCTCCCCAGGCCAACCAGTCCTGAACGGGGGGGATAGGGGTGCAGGACCTGCCTTGTTCACCTCACAGAGAAGCCAGCAGCCCTGGGCCTGTCAGACTAGCCCTAGGAGATAGCTTCTAGGCCTGCATGACTTTCTCCAATGGAAGCAACTGGATGAAGAGATACAATGCAGGATGGCTCCTCTTGTCTTGGGCAGTGGGTATCTGCCGATTAGAGACCTGAACCCCCAAGAACAACCTTGGCAAAACACAAGCACAGCAGCCAATGGAATGGAGCATTTGAAGCCCAGAGTCAGGTTCCCAGCTGCCCTAACCTGGAAGGATGTGGACTTGGGTGAGACCTGGGTATGCATCCTTTCCAGCCACTGCGGGGCTCTGGCCTTAGACACACCTTTCCTTGCTCTGGGCTTCGGGCCTCACACCTTCAAATCCCATGCCTTCCAGACCCTCCTCCTGGGGGAGGTGCCTGTGAGTTCAAGGACAATCCAAGAGAAGGAAGGGCAGGGCACAACACCCATGCTTGCAGACTAGGTGGTCACCTCAGAAGTTACTACAAAGGGGCATCCTCAGCCCAGAAGCTTTCAGAACAGACACACTGCAGGCCCCACAGCTCCACCCGCTTCCGACAGTGCAGGTCCAAGGGGTCCAGCTTTGAGACGTGGGGAGGATCAGAGACCACTTCAGGCCACAGAGAGAAAGTGCTCATGGACGGGCGGGTAGGAGGGCCAGGGAGGCATGAGGGCCACTGGGCCAAATTACATTTAAAAAGTGCCACCCGCAACTCCCCCAGCCACAGATTTGCCTCCAAAACATTCCAAACACCTGGAGGGGTTCTCAGACACAGGCTGCTGGGTTCCAAGGCCTTGCCTTCCTCAGAGTAATTACAGCTGGCCCTTGAATGATACAGGCTTGAACTGCGCAGGTCCACTTACACACGGGTTCTTTTCAATAAATTGTACAGTTCTGTAAACGTATTTTCTCTTCCTTATGACTTTCTTAACACTTTCTTTTCTCTGCTTTATTGTAAGAGTAGAGTATATAATACATTTAACATAAAAAATGTGTGTTCATTGGCTCCTTATGCTATTGGTACGACTTCCGGTCAACAGAAGGCCGTTAGTGGTTAAGTTAGAGGGAGTCAAAGGTTATATGCAGGTTTTTGACTGTGTGGGGCTCAGCACCCCAGGCCCTGCTCTGTTTAAAGGTCAAACTGTGGTTGGCATCCCACACTCGACACTCTACAGAATCAGGGTCACCGGAGCATGGAAGAGGCAGAAGTCACTTTCACTTCCCCTTCTCTCTGGAGGACAAACACCATCTCTCTGGTCCATGTCACCGGCTTCGAGCACCGGGCTTACCTCTGTTATAGGGAAACTGTATGCTGGAAGTGCGTGGCTGCCAGACATTTGTGCGAGAGGATTTTTCTGGCACAGAAGGCAGCTCTGTTCAAACCGGGATGTCAGATTCAGAAAGGACAAAGATGCACTTTTTGTTTTTTTTAATCCTCACCCGAGGATATTTTTTCCATTGGTTTCCAGAGAGCATGGAAGGAGGGGGGAGGGAGGGGGGGGGAGAGACAGAGAAAGAGATAGAGATAGAGATAGAGATAGAGATAGAGATAGAGATAGAGATAGAGATAGAGATAGAGATAGAGATAGAGATAGAGATACAGAGATAGAGATAGACATCAACGCAAGAGACACATCATCTGGTTGGCTCCTGCATGCTGGGGAACCTGAATGAGGTACGTGCCCTTGACCAGGAATCAAACCCGTGGCCCTTCAGTCCGAAGGCCGGCCTCTAACCACTGAGTCCATCCAGCCAGGGTGACAAAGCTGTGCTTTTGAGTAACCAGTGTAGCAGCCTGGGAAAAGGGGAAACCATGACTTACAGCATCCAGATTACAACATACCCAACCCAAAACTTCCCTGACGCTCCGCCAAGCAAAAAGCCTCAAAGGCACCAGGAGATATCCAACCAGGGGATACTGTTGAGAAGGTTTTTATCTGTCTGAGGACATGTCAGCACCCTAGGTGAAAAGCTGCAGCACAGCAGACTAACCTGTGGCCTCCCAGCCCCAGGGCAGCTGCGTTTGTACAAAGGGGTGGAAGGAATGTTTGAGGACACCAGCAAACACACGTCCAGCAAAGAAATCCCCTCCCTCTCCACCCGCTGACTCACGAGGCTGACCAGCCTGAAGCTTCCTCAGAACTGGTTCCCTGATAGGGAATTAGACCCACATGAGGTCATGACCAGAACCCTGTGAGCAGGCTTGGATCTGAGGACCAAACCCCCTAATGAGAGAGAGCCCAGGCTGTGCCCTTGGAACAGAGCCCAGAGTGAAGCCTCTTTTTAGGAAAATAATAGCAGGTGAAACGTTGTAAGTGTTGCAAATGGGGAATGTTGCATCCCCGGGCAATCTCCCGTTCCCGGACACTAGCCGGGGGTGCTCAGAGCAGATGCGCAAGGGAATCAGATGGGCAAGGGCCTTGAGAATACATGCAGCCAGCCCTGCCTTCAAGCATGAAATAATTTCATAGGATGCTTTTTTCCCTCCACAGCATTCAAAGACAAGCTCCTGGGTCTCCCTGGGTAGTACGTTTCCCAGCTGTGTCACCAAAAAGATGCACTTGACAGAAAATTAATACAACTTCTGCCCATGCAATGGCATATTAAACCAAATCAATGAAAAGTAATCAGCCAAATGGATCCATTCTCAACAGGCTACCGTTGTGAAACTGAAATTTGAGGCCTTGAGATCATGAGCAGTAGTGACCGGACACCTTAACTGAGGAGCCCCAGTCACACGCTGAGGCTGTGCCCGCCTTCCATCTTCTGGGCAGGCACACTCACCTGGACAAGGTGTGCACAGGACAGAGGAGGCGGCCGGGAGGAGCCCAGAGGCAGAGATCCTGGGCACTCAGAAATTTCCCGAACACCCCTCCCACCCCCCGCCCCACCAAAGGAACCCACTCACAAAAGATTGTGTTCTCACTAGCTTTCTGCCTCATTTTCCTTCCTTTCTTTTTTTAATATACATTTTTATTGATTTCAGAGAGGGAGGGAGAGGGAGAGATAGGAACATCATGATAAGAGAATCATTGATCAGTTGCCTCCTGCACTCCCCGTACTGGGGATTGAGCCTGCAACCCAGGCTTGTGCCCTGACTGGGAATCGAACCGTGACCTCCTGGTTCATAGGTCGATGCTCAATCACTGAGCCACGTCGGCCAGGCTCACCTTGCTTTCTGTTATGGGCTGATGTTTGTGTTCCCCCAGAATCCATATGCTGAAGCCCTAGCCCCCAGTGTGATGGTGGGGCCTTTGGGAGGCCATGAGGGTAGGGCCCTATGATAGCAGCAGTGACCTTAAAAGAAAGAGAGACCAGAGCTCGCTCTCTCTGCCAGTGAGGACACGTCGAGGAGGCTGCGCCTGGAAGAGAGCCTTCCCCTGGAACAGAACGGGCTGGCACCTTGATGCTGTGAGAAACAAACGTCTGCTGTTTGGTCCACCCCGTCTGTATCTTGTTACAATAGCCTGAGCCGGCTGAGACATCTCTTTCCCAACCAGAGGTCCCCACATCTGGCCTACATGTTCTCAATAACGTTTCTAAGAAAACGAAACCTATTGTCTCACAGCTTCCCCGCCTTAGCATCTTCTAATAACACAACAGTGCACCCACCAACCAGCAGAATGGGGTTTCTGATTCAGTAACTGCCCGGTGACCCAAGCAGACCTTAGCAGAAAAAGAGCTTTCAGTTTTGCTTTGTTTTTACTGGAATTCATGTCATCAAGACAACTAAACAGATGGGCTGATCTAAATATGCTGGACCTTGTAAGGATTCAATGCAGCTTTTAAAGCGAGAAGTACTTTAAACTCACAGCATCTCCCCAGGGCCCCCAGCCAGGAGTCCACCGAGGCCACAAAATAAAGTCTAAAGCAATGCAGTCTCCACACCAAAGGTCTTCTCAAAATTCTTTTTAATAATATGTGTCGTTCACGCTGCTACAACCAGTATAAAAACAGTGATTCCTGACTTTGTATAAATTAACATGTGGAGAATCTTTGTGATGCATCAGATACAAGTTCCAAATGATAGGACCAAAGATAAGTCACAGTGAAGAGAACCATCTGAGAACAACAAGCATGAAAGACGTACAGGTGCTCAGACAGGTGCACACCCACCCAAGCCACCCTCCATCAAGGCCACGGTGTCAGGAAAGGATCAGCCGGGGACAACAGTTTCCAGATCCTGCAGCTCCCCACCGCCCAGCACAGGATGCAGAGGCCACGATTCACATTGACCTTCTCTTAACAACAAACTGTCATTTCCACTCGGATCTGCTCCTCCGTGGGCACGAAGGAATTCCTTGAGTTTCTATGCTCCTGACCACAGCTCGCTTGCCCACGCTCCTTGATAATTGTGTCAACTGAGGGCTGGGGGCCCCTGAGGGTCAGGCACAGCACCCAGATTTGGTCCGTTCAGGCGGCTTATAACGGGAGATGTCCACGGTCTGCGGCGGCCCCTGCGCCCTCTGCCGCAAGATCACGGGCACCACCATGTCGAACAGGGTTTCAAACAGCAGGTCCACGTTGTGCCCGGTCTTGGCGCTGGTCTCGAAACACATCTGCTCCGCGGCCGGCATGTCCTTCTCATCCAGCATCTTGTACTTCAGGATCTTTTTATAAAGAGCCACGGCCTCCTCCAGCCGCACCTGCCTGGGCCCCTTGGACGGCGCACTGCCGCCCGCTGGCCCGGGGCTGGCCCCTTCCGTCTCGCAGCCCTCCGAGGCCCCCTCCTCACTGAGGTCCACCTTGTTCCCCACGATGGCGAAGAGGCAGTCGGTGCTGGCCGTCTCCGTCAGGCCCAGGAATCTCTCCTCCAGCTCCACCAGGCTCTGCGGGTGGTTCACGTCGTAGGTGAGGATGACCGCGGCCGCCCCCCGGCAATACATGGAGCCCAGGCCGTGGAACTGCTCCCGCCCTGGCGGGGGGAAGGAACAGAAAGATGTGGTTATCTCTCCTCTCAGACGCACCCACCAACCACGACACACAGAAACCCCCGGGGGGGACCATGGAATTGTCACCCCAAGTGTAGGTGTGGCTGGAGCTGAGCTGGGTGGAGACACTGGTGCGCAGAAAGCAGTGACGAGCCCTAACCAGTTTGGCTCGGTGGATAGAGCGTTGGCCTGCAGACTGAAAGGTCCTAGGTTCGATTCCGGTCAAGGGCATGTACCTTGGTTGCAGGCACATCCCCAGTAGGGAGTGTGCAGGAGGCAGCTGATCAATGTTTCTCTCTCATTGATGTTTCTAACTCTCTATCCCTCTCCCTTCCTCTCTGTAAAGTCAATAAAATATATTAGAAAGAAAGAAAGAAAGAAAGAAAGAAAGAAAGAAAGAAAGAAAGAAAGAAAGAAAGCAGTGACGCGCCCAGGCCACGGAATCTAAGTGCAGGGCCCTGTCCCTCTGGAGGACTGTGGCCCATCCCCACTGCAAGTGATTCCTGCACAACCTCGTCACGCACTGTAGTTAACTTCCGAGACCAAGAAGATACCCGTGCCCTATTTTCTTTTTTGAATTGTTGTGAGTTTATTTGAGCCAAACTGTCAACATATGCCGGGAAGCAGAACCTCTACGAATTGAAATAATGCTTCCCCTATTTTCTTTTTAATTAAAAATTGCACGGCTTGTTCCCGGTTTTGCATTTTAAAAGAACGCGTTTAAATAAAATGCTCCTACCATGGGTCTTGATGCTGGACGCCATCTGTGCCACACCTCAGCATCGCAGTTGTCCTACACGGCACCAGGCAAGCCTGCCTTCACACAGGTGCACACAGCCGCCCGCGCCCAAAGTCCTGCTCTGCCTCCCAGACCTTCGCTCCTGTCCAGCTGCCTGGATGCAGCCACTCGTCAATCCACTTGACCACTCGTCACTTCCCAGGGGGTTCCTGATCCCCTTCCAGTCCCATCATCCCCACACACACACACACACACACACTTCCGGCCCCTCACACTCCCTCTGAGCTCTGGCTCCCCCACTCAGCACAATCGCAGGTCCACGCTTTGTTCTGCAGTTAATATTTGTCTCTCTACCAGTAGGGAGGGCCGGACCATGTGGTTTTACTTGCCCCTATGTATCTGGTGCTAATAAATGTGTTGAGCATAAATGTGTTGAGTTAGTGAAGCCACAAATTTACCCCCATCCCTTTAAAACACACACACACACACACACACACACACACACGTTTTTCTCTTATATATGATTTCTTAGTTTGTTTTGTAACAATTTGGTCTGATTTTCAAAATGGTAGAAGCCTCATTCAAGCCAGAAGCTTCACTTACACCTGCACTCGACTCCCAACTTTACTCTGAACTGCAGACTGAGGGGAAGAGCGGGGAGGGATGTGTTAAACCCACAAAGATCTGAAATTTCATCAGACCTAAATACTTTTATTCCCCCATGTCTAATCATCAGAAAACCCACATCAAAACTACAACTAAACTACAGAACAACCGTCATGCAGATTCGTCGGAAATCCAGCTAAATGACAGCCCTACGACTAAGGATTTAAAGAAGCCACATTGAGACGGGTTGCTTTCAGATGCAAGGACGAATAGGGGTGGAGAGCGGGCATGGGTCCAGGACCAGCGGCAGGCTACTTAACCACCTGAGATTTAGCCTTGTCTTCTGTGAAATGGGACGGATAACAGCACCTTGCAGAGTTGTGACGATGAAATAGATGTGTAATATATGCAAAACAACAACCAACATTAGAAACCTGCTACAGGTGCAGACCCCGGGTAAGCGGCAAGCCCGGTGGGCCCCCTTTCCTGGGTCTCCGGAGGCCAAGTCTCATCAGTGTGGTGTCCCTGTTTTCACAGGCGCCCTTCATTTCCCTTCTCTTGTTCCCTGTGTGGGGAGGCGGTACACTGACTCCAGGAGGGACCATTTGTACATTTAAAAACGAGGCCTCCTCCCAAAGCCGTCCCAGGCCCCAGGATTAATCAGCCCTCCTTCCGCCACTAGATTCCACACCCCTGGATGGCGGGACGACAACCCATACTGGACCCAAGCGCCCTGGGCACCCACGCTCCCCGGAGGAGCTTAGCAGGGCCTTCTGAACCCACAGTGCTAGCTTGCCTGCTGACACTCGCAGGGTCCCTTGGAGAGTTAACTCTATTTCTAGGGTGTCTTTTACAGCTTCTCTCCCCGGCTGGAATCCGAACCTGTTTCTGAGGAAGTTCTGTGACTCCGCCTGCAGTTTTTCCGTTTGGGCTACAGTGTTGCGGCCAAAGGTAAACTGTGTGTGTGTGGGGGGGGGGGGGGGGGGGCGGATTAAGGAAAGACAGATAAGAGAATGAAAGCTGGGTCTTGGTGGGACGTTGCTCCCTGATGAGGAGACAGCGCCAGCGCCCACAAGCAGTATCTTTATTTTATAGCAGATGCCACGAGGCAAAGTAGGGGCGTGATCACGTTGTTTACAGCATTCTCGTGAGTTCCAACCTCACTTAACTATATGCACCTGAACTCTGCCACAAGGCACGTGGGGCTACGTGTTTGGACCATAGGTTCAAGCTTACAACCACAGCCATTGGCTATAATTGTGCTGGGAGGGCCCTGCCCTCCAGCTGGGACTTGCACGTGGCAATGAGAGGACCCTGTCCTTTCATTAGTCCGAGGCTTAAACCTGGCCAGAACACTGTAACTGCGCCCCATACTACAGAGCCCAGCTGCTGACTCCAGTGGGAACAGAACCCAGAGGTCCATGACCTGGACAGGGGAAAGAATGCCATCTTCGTCCTCAACATCCTCTGAGATTGAGCATTTCCTCCTCTTAGACATACTGGCACCAAACCAGAAACGATATCAAGGAACAATACCTGTGGTTTTGTCACCCGTAGAAACACAGAGGCTTTCGATTTCGCATCACAGTTGCCACCGCGTCATCAAGTGTTTATGCAGATCGCCACTTACTTAAACATCATGACAGCGAGGAGACCTGCCCTCGGTGAAGGAAGACTGGTTTCCTGATAAAACTTTGTATTCTAGGGCACGCACTTAAATAGAGCATTCAGAGAAAGATCATGCGCTCATGCAACTCGGGCACAAAAGGATTCTTGACACCAAAGAAATGAAGGTCCCCTCGTCTCTGGGTCTTTGGGACACGGATTAAAGGCATGATACTTACACACATGTATTTGTATAAGCTTCATGTCCTTTTCCAAGAAACAACTATTTCCCGCCGAATGGACAAGTTCCACCCCGATCATTCCGACACAGGCCCGGTGGCACTGCCTCATTAGGGGGCAGGCTGGTGGCCCCTGTGGCCGGCCCTGGAGAGAAGCACCTGCTGAGAAAGACACCCACGTCCTGGGAGAAGGCCCAGCACGGACCTACACCTGCCAGCTGTCCTCTCCTCGCCCAGAGCCAGGGCTCCCTGCCTCTCCGAAAAAAGCCCCGAGTGCCTCCTCAAACCATCTGATGGCGGAGGTGAGATGGAGGGACCAGGCCGGGACAGGTTTGGCAGGAGTTGGGAGGGGGCGTCCTGCCCTGCAGGATCTAGAAGGTGAAAGTGAAGGGCCAGTTTACAGCCACCACGCCCTCCATCCCGGGTGCTGGGAGGGGCCAGCCTGTCGTCCTCTGGAATTCATCACCCGCAAATCAAAATTCCTTCCTTTAGCACAGCCACAGCAGGCCAGCCCTAAGCCTGATCATCTCATTATAAGTTTCGTGTCAAATTCCACTGCAGGCCAGCAGACAGAAACTACACAGTCTTCGCCCATCCCCTCATGGACCCCCTTGGGAGAAGATGGTCAAGACACCTCTACCACTGGCAACGGCAAGCGCTAGTTACAAAGAAATGACAGAAATGCCGCCCCGTCCTCACCCCTGAGCCGTGATTTCCTTTCAGGCACTGATCAGAGGTAGAGCGACCCAGGCATCTTGAGGTTTCCAACAGCTAACGGTGTTATCAGCACCCACCCGCTGTGTTTCACAAGAGTGATCAAGGGGAGGAAAGTGGAATTCCAGTTATCCCGGGAGGAATTTTCCAAGTCTGTAGCCTAGCTCACCCAGGACAAAAAGGCCACTGTGCTCATGCCTATGCCTAAAATAGTTTTCCTTTCCAGATAAAAATATCTGATTTGCCTTTAAAAAAAAAACTAAAGAAGTAAGTAATAATAAAACCCAAAGGGAAACCACAATAACTAAAGGAAGTAGGAAGTGGAGTCCCATACGCTAGCCTGAAAAGAGAGTAAGTAAAAGTTGCTGTTTAAATCACATCATCTGTTGTCCACCCATTAACCAGTACAGGAGAAACTGAGGCACAGGAAGGGGACCACAGAAGCAGGCATGGTGCTGCCCAGAGCCAGGACTGTCCCGGGTACCAGGGAGTCTGTGGACGACCTGCATGCCAATCCCCACAGTGTGAGCTTGGGCAAGTCACTAACTCTCTGTGCCTCAGCTTCTCATCACCAAAGGATGGTTGTGAGACCAGAACTAATTTATACAGGTCAACTGCCTGGAGCTGTGCCCAGCAGGTGTTACACCCTACACACGTTTGTTTAAATCACGCATCAGATTTCGTCCAAGCCTAAGGAGAAACTCCGCCATCCCAGGGCCATCCCAGGGCCATCCCAGGACCACTGTGCCGTGTGTCCTCGCCAGCACATTTACAAGCTGTCTCCTCGGACCTGCTGGTCACTTTACAGCTGACCACACGCCTGCAACTTCCTTATTCTTGCAGGGCTTACTTTCCAAGGATGACCTCCTCCCCAATTCCAGGGGCACTTTATCGCGGTGCCAGGAGAACTGAGAAATGGCCCAGCCCAGCACAGGCACGGGCAGAGGAAAGTCAGCGGCCCACAATAACCCCCATCAGCTGCTGGACAAGTGAACACAAAGTATCTGCTCGCCTTCTCTCCTCTTCCGTCCCCATCCTCCAGACAGCCAGCTTTTCACCCTGAGCACGGTAACATTTTTGTTGAAAGGGTTTTAAATAACTGGATGGAGGTGCCTCGTTAGCGCAGTAGGTAGCGCGTCAGTCTCATAAATAACTGGATGGTGGTACAGCCATCGGAAATCATGTTACAACACTGGCTGCGTGTCCTAAACGTGGAGGGAGTACTTTTTAAAATACTGATGCCTGGACCCCCCGACCCCAGAGCACATGAATCAGGATCTGACGAGAGTGTGGGTACCAGAACCATTCTTAAATCTCCCCTGGTGACTAGTATGTGCAGCCAGAGGTGACCCTCACCAGCTTGCGCGGGGAAAGTGAGAGATAAAAGGGCAGCTTTATGATGGGAGAATCGAAATGCTTACTTCAATCCAGTTGAGAAGTAAGGTCTACCAGGAAAGGCAACTGCCACCTCTGCAAGAAAGAGGAACTTTGAAAACACCCTGCCAGATGCAGAATGCCCACTGGGCCTGAGCCCACAAAAGCATCAATGTTGCAACACGAGGAAGGAAAAACACTCAGATCCATAGAAGCAGAGCTGGGATCACACAGAAACATCAGGGCACACACAGCAATAGGATCCCCAGCACACAGCAAGCTGCAACACGATTCCCTTCAGACTTCAGAAAGTTTTTAAAAATAATACAAGATCCTTTCCCCAATGCTCTCAGGTGCCAACCACAACATTACAAATACTACCTTAAAAATTACTTTAGTTTTATTTTGCCCAGTGTGATGCCAAAGTTCATGGACAAGGTCTAGAACATTCCATCTGCCTGTATGTATGATAGTGAACCTGGTTAGAGAATGGCGCAGGGCAACAACTACCTCCAGAAGCGTTCACAAAGGACAGATGTTTAAAGCCTTTCTGTGCAATAAGAAAAAAGACCCATGAGTCTTCAGGATGACTAAAGGAATTGGTTGCCTGGGGCCGGCATTGGGTGGGTGCAAACTCCACCGGAATATGAAAATGGAAGAGGCAGTGGTGCAAGTGCACTTCATCTGAGAATCTACTGTTCACACAGAGGTTCCAGAAACTAGGGGTGAGTCTGCCACCACCCTGCTACCTGCGTGTGATGGTTAATTTTACGTGTTGACTTACCAGGCCATGGCGCCCAATTGTGTGGTCTAAATGTTGCCATGGGGGTATTTTTTAGATGGGATTAATATCTGCAATCAACTGACTTTAAGTAAAGCTGGCTGCCCTCCGTGATGTGGGAGGGCCTCATCCAATCCGATGAAGACTTTAAGAGGAGACTAAGATTTCCTGGAGAAAAAGGAATTCTGCCCTCAGGCTACAACCTGAGCTATAAAGATCACACCTGAGTCTCCAGCCTGCTGCCCTACAGATGTCAGACTTGCCAGCTCCCACAATCATGTGAGCCAATCCCACCCCCACCCCCCTTTCCTGACAACACACCTGGAGCTGCTCACGTGTTTCTCTGGGAAATGTCCCTTTGGGAATGTGGCTGCTGTGCAGGCCAGACCCTCCAGAGGGTGGGACTGTCTCAGAATCCCTGTCTTCCCTCTTGCTTCTCCATCTCCAGACCTCCACGGAGGCACTGATTCCCTCCATAAAGAGAAAATGCCCTGCAGCCCCTCCCCCACAGCTGGGCCACTTCCAGGACCCCAGTAAGTGCGAGGCCCCGTCTCTCAGCCAAACTGGCCACCAGCTCCATGGGAACAAGGGGAAGTGACCAGGAAGGGGCTTTTCAGCAACTGCCAGTATCACTTTGACCCCAACTGGTTACTTCTTCATGAAGGATCCCTTGTCTGCCCTCACTAGCCTGCCAGGTCTCTTTCTAAGTGAAGATCCAATAATTAAAATGTTCTGCCATATAATTTCGGGCACCTCCTAGCTGGCTTCAAAATAAAGTGTGAACTCCGCCAAAGTACACGAGTCCTCTCCTGCTGGGTTCTCGGCAGCTAAACAGTAACCATGGGAATGATGCTTTCTGAAATAGGCGTCTAGGAACATCTTTTACTGGGGTGGGTGGGGTGGGCCCAGTACAGGGAGATGGGGAATGGGACAAGGAATGCATTTCCATTCTTTTTCTTGGGTTTGAAATTATCTCCTTTTTTCTCTATCTTTTATTCTTGTTTTTTGTCCTATAAAAAATAAATTTCATTTAAAAAGGAAAAAAGTAAAAAATAAATAAAAGAAAAAGAAAAAAAGTCTTTCATTGTAGATTAAAATTATGTAACAGAAAAAAATAAAGGAGGATTTCTAAAGTCTCCTACCATCTGTAGTGGGTTGAGTGGTGTGGCTCCAAAGATACATCCAGGCCCTCATCCCCAGCAACTGTGAATGGGACCTTATCTGCAAATAGGGCTGTTGTAGGAGTAATCAAGTAAGGATAAGGTCGTTAGAGTGCAACCTCATCCAATATAACTGGTGTCCTTATAATAAGAGGAGGGACACAGAGGCAGACACACACAGGGATGACCATGTGAAGACACAGGCAGAGACGGGAGTGACGCCTCTACCAGCCGGGAACACCAGCAACCAGCAGGCGCTCGGAGAAGAGCCAGGAACAGATTTCCTACAAGAACCTTCAGAGAGAAGAGCCTGACCTGCTGACACCTTGACTTCAGACTTCTTCCTCCAGAGCTGCGAGAATAACTTCTGCTGTGTAAGCCCCCCAGTGTGGGGGACTTGGTTATGACAGCCCCAGGAGACTCAGGCTCCACTAAGGTACGAGCTGGACTGCAAGCCGATGGCCTCGTCATTCACCGATACCAACAGTCATGAATCGAACAAGAACAATGTCCATGCGCAGGGGCCAAGCTGCCGGGAGAAACTTCTGCTTCTTTCCCCTCGCCACCTCCTCTTCCCTCTCCCAGCAGAAGAAAAAGCTAGGTACTTTATGAACCTCCATGACCCACACTGGAGAAGGTGATAAGGATGGTGCAGATAACAGTGAACTTCAATAAAGATGAAGTGTCATATGCCACTCCTGAGCCAAAGTCAGCAAAACTGCTGACTCCCCGAAAACAAGTCATAAATTACAACGCTAAGTTCACATGGACAGAAATGCCTACGCCTGCTTCACTGGTTCTAGTTCGACCTGATGCCTATAAAAAATGACCTTCAGCCCTGGCTGGTGTGGCCCAGTTGGTTAGAGCATCGTCCCATGCACTGAAGGGTCGAGGGTTGGCTTCCTGGTCAGGGCAAATACCCAGGTTGCAGGTTTGATCCCCAGTCAGGTGTGTATGCAGGTGACAATTGATTAATTTCTCTCTCTCTCTCTCTCTCTCTCTCTCTCTCTCTCTCTCTCTCTCTCTCTCCCTCTCTCCCTCCTTCCTCCTTTCTTCCCTCCCCCCCCTCAATAAAAACATACTCTTCAGTGACCTTCACCCTCTAAATTACATGAGAAGAAACAAATCATCCAAGTCTAGTTCCTGTCTTTCTTGAGAAATACCAGGAGGAAGAGGTAGTAACCACTGGAAAATATATCAAAGAGAAACTAATGAAGTATCCGGTCAAAGAAGCAGTAGATGGGCTGCATCCTGAGAGGGGAAGCTGTCACAAGAGCTCTTGTGAAAAGTACAAGTGTCCCATGACGGAGTGGCCAGCTGAGTTCCCTCGGGATAAGGGGCTCCATCCTCATCACGCAGACAGACGAGACCAGGTGCTGATTTGAGATGCAGGCCATTCTAGCTCCTAAAGTGAGTACACTGAACGGCAATAACTATTCCAATAGCTAAAACTTTTACAGCTCTTGCTACTTCCAGGCATTGCACAAGCCCTTTACACCGTCAATCACTTAATTCCCACCCACCAGGACAGGCTGCTGTGGCATTTTCCCCCCAGGCCTGATGAAAACGCTCAGAGGAACACGGGCTGGCCAGGGACACACAGGCAGCAAGGGCCGAGGCAGCACCTGAACCCAGAGCCCAGGGTCCAGATTCCTGTTCCAAGTTGCGATGCTACCCTCAGCTTCTAGTCCTACCCTGACGGCGGGCTGGGAGGGGAGGGGGTTGGGTTCCAAAAAAGTCTAGAAGAAAAAACAATGGGATGATGTCTGTTATGCCTCTGTTATCAGCAAGTAAGCAAACCCAAAAAGGCAAGATAAACCAGACAAAAAGCACGTGTCCTCCGGGTAGAACCTGCTCTCACAAGACAGCTGTCTCCTCCCAGCAAGGCGGGTGGTGTGGACAGGGCGGCATGAATTGTTCATTGTTCTCACTTGGTGGTAAGGCTGTTTGCAGACTGGAGCCTACGAGGCACTTTTCATCTACAGCCTTATCTTGGCCTCACCAGCCGGGGTGGGAATTGCCCATCTCCTAGCAGAACACCCTGAGACCAGCCTCCTCCCACTGCCCTGGCGACCGCACAGGAAAATCCTCACCGAAACGCTGAGCCAACAGCTGTCAGTTGGATAGTAAAGAGTAGGAGATTAAAAGGAAATACATCCTGGCCTACAATATGAATGAATGTTTTGGGTTTTCTTTTTCTGCCAGAGGAAGACTTGAAATCTCAACATCTATTAATGAATTACAGCCACAAAGGAGGTGATTAGATAACATTTTAAAGATAAGCTAATAATTAAAATCCAATAATCCAACTTAGTTGCTTACACTTATAGTTCCTTTGGTTTTGCTCTCAATAGTCTGTGGCCATTAAAGGGAATTTAAAAACATAGCTGTGCTTCATGACATCAAGGAGGATGACTCTTAGTCTAGGAAGCCCACAGCTCACACTCATAATAAAATGAAAAACAGCATTGGAGGATGTAACTGCCGGTCAGCAGGCAACTCTTTAACTGCAGGCATCCAAACCCAAACTGGTAAAATGAGACGTTTTTCCTTTTATAAATAAGGGAATCCACACCCAAAATAATTTCTAACTAATAGAATAGCAACATCTAAAGGAGAGAATGTGTCAGAAAAAATGGATTTCATTTCACATTTAAGTACATATACAATGACTTTTTACCTAGAGCAGCCTGTGTCATTTCTATTGTTTCTGTTTGATAATCTGAAGATTAAACTAAAACCAAAGAATATGCATGTCACAGGAACCACTCAAAAAATTAACTGCACATAAATTAATCCCTTACCTGTGACTCACTGATTGGGCTTTCTGAAATTATTACTAAGGTTATAGAATGATAACTGGAGTTTAATCCTTCAATTTCTTCACTCTTTTCAGACATAAATTTACTAAGAATAATTCAATAACAAGACCAAATAACTGAAAGACATGTTCTTTAACACTCTATAATTAAGAAAAAGAGGCAAATCCAAAGAAAGTACAGTTATATAACAGATTAACAAAAACCCTCACATATCAGGACATTTAATCCAATCTCCGTGTCCCTCCACAGATACACTGTTGCCCTCTGGTAATTAATGTTTAGGATGAGATTATCAATGAAAAATTCAATTAATTGCTAAATTCTCTACTTATTAAAACAGGAAACTAAAACCATTTCAGATTTTTCAAAGCGAGTTGGAACTTGTTTTAAGCGCAAGTCTGAACTGCAAATACCATATTAAGGAAATGCTTTAAGTCTATTAAGGGTTTCTCGAAGTATCACGTTATCTAGAATAGCCTCTTACCTGGAGTACTCCCCTCAGTAAGTACACCAGCTATTTCTAACAGCTTTGCTACACAGAATAGTTTTTTTCTTCTCCATAATATAGTCTTCGCGGAAACACACACCAGAGAATAAATGCCTTCCTGTTAATTCTATCACTAGCGCAGCATATTAAACCCTTTCTGAACCATCCTAAGGCAACAAATGATTGTACAGATGTTTACTATGTCTAGTCCTCTCTTGCTTAACAGATTGACTGTGTCCTAATAAAACTCCCTGAAAAGCACATTATCTGCTGACAGCCATTAGAAAATCAGGAATGCCTTCAGGGATGACGGGGGTCACCGGGTATGAATGTAAAAGGGACTACAGAGCAGGCCTGACGAGCTCAGGTGGGTCGCATGGCAGGCCTGACAACCTCGGTGACCGAAAGTAACCCCACAGGAGGGTCTGATCGTAAATTCCTAAGGCAGGTAATGATGGGTAGTCAAATCCCAGGCCTGTAGCTTCCTTAGCAAAGGTCAATCTCTACCATAATCCACCCTATCCATTATCCTTATGCCTCTAGGATAATATACCTTTGGAATGTCAGGAGTAATTTTCTTTTCCACACCCCTCAGAGGCACCACCACTGACACCAGAGCACAAGACCACAAAACTCACTGTTGTGTTGCCATGACCCCATGTCTATTTACAGCAAATGTTCACCATCCTATACCCACCAAAGTAAAGGAAGTATGTGTCTCACCATTTTGTTCATCCAACACTAGATATTTCCCCACTTTTTCTCCCGCCTACTTAATCGACCACCACGAGTTTCATGCAACCTTCCTTATATTTCTCCTTTGATTGCAAATGCATAAAGAGAACTACAAAACTGTCATTCTCCAGAGCATTTTCTTAATCCACTGAGATCTTGCTACTGGTCATGTCTTCAGATTTGGCTCAAATAAACTTTTATGACATTTTTCTATAGGTTTGGACTTTCATCAACACTGGGAGTACTAGATATAATTTTATTAATTTAACAGTTCAAAACCCCTTTTAAATCAATCATACTGAAGCATTTTGTTAGAGCTTAGTTGATCCTATTTAAATATATGCTGTATATGGAAGTAGAAATTTTAAATAATTCTGAATAGACAGAATTCATAGAGACAGAAAACAGAATGGCACTTACTAGGGGCTGGAGGAAGGGGGAGTGCGGGTTAGTGGGTAATGGGTACTGAGCTTCAGTTGGGAAGAAGAAAAATTTTGGAGATGATCAGGTGATGTTTGCACAACATGTGCATATACTTAATGCCACCAACTTGTACACTTAAAAATGATTGAAATAGTAAATTTTACTTTATGTGTATTTCACCACAATTTTAAAAATTCCGTATGTGTGAGAGAAAATTGCATGTAAAAATAGTACCTACTAAGAACAGCAGACAGCTCAGGCCTGATTTCTACCCAAAGCTACCGCTCATCTACCTAAACCAGCATGAATCACCTGGTGATCTGGTTGAAATGCAGATTCTGATGCAGAGGTCTGGGTGGGGCTTGGGTTCTGTTGCTGCTGCCCACAGACTTCACTTTTGGACCAAATGCTGTCAAGCCTGGAGCCGTCTGGGGCAGCTCTCATCAATTCAAGATGAGATACAGTGTTAAGACACCTGACTCTGCACCTCACACCTGAGTTTGCCCTTTTTGCACTTCACCCCTCTGCTGCCTTCTTCCTGATATTTTGTGTCTGGTAATAGCCATGACATAGATGCAGGTTGCTCAGCCAAGGGAAGCTGAAAAGCCTTGCCAGGCTTTGGAAACCTCCACTCTTGAGCTGCTGGGACCTGTGGCCACACAGTAACTAACCGGAGTTAATCAGATTGGAAATTAATTAGGTGGAATGTTGCTTTGGCCACTACTAAAGAAAGATGTGCAGTGAAGGAAACAACATCAGCCAGCTTTGAAGAGTAAGAACAAAGTCCTCAAACAGCACGGAAAATGTTTATAAAAAGCCCAGGCACAACACAGCTGCACACACTGCTACTTCGCAAAGCGCCGGGATATGAGGGTCACACACCATTCTTACCTACGCACAATGCAAGATCCTCACAGGAGAGTGCCGGTTATGACGTGAACTTAGAAAATACTTAAAACATCCTCCACTCATTCTGACTTCATTTCTTAGGACAGGCTGCCAGTCAAAAAGGAGAAACTGCTTCCTCCGGTCTTGGTTATTGATGCGGGTGTCCCTGAGCCTCCCTGGGCCTCCGTGTCCTCACCACTTTTATGGAGTCAACTAAATCCGCTTCCTGTAACCAAGTCTGCTACAGATCCTCCTAGGAACTGCCATCAGAGCTGACGCTGAGTGAGATTTCACTGCATTCTGCTGGGCAGAATGGCAAGCTACAAGTGCACACATATAAACACACATGTATACTCACAAGCATGCATACACACACACACACACACACACACACTTTTATTCTCCCCACTGTTTGTGTGCACATTTTACAGATCTTTAAAGAGGCCCAGTATACTCATGCAGCTGCTCAAGGACACCCCCCGCTCCAGACTAAGCAGCTCACGTCACTATCAGTGGTATGAGTAGCCTGGATATGGAACTGCCAAACAATACGGGTTTAATGACACTGCAGGGCCTCTAACTTCTATCAGAGCAAGAACAAAATTGGGTCAAGCACTTTTTAAAGCAATTCCACCCTGACACATGTTAAAAGACAATTTTTAAGAAAAGGCAAAATCACAACACTCAAACAGATATGAAAATAAATACACATTAAAGATGTTATTTAGTCCAGCTGGCGTGGCTCAGTGGTTGAGCATCAGCCCAGGAACCAAGAGGTCATGGTTCGATTCCCGGTGTAGAGCACATGCCTGGGTCTTGGGCTTGATCCCTGGCAGGGGGCATGCAGGAGGCAGCCAATTGATAGTTCTCTCTCCTCACTGATGTTTCTCTCTCTCTATCCCTCTCCCTTCCCCTCTCAAGTCACATAATATACTGGATTAGCTGGCTCTGTATAAATGAGAATGCACATCTCAGACATGAAAACGAGTATAAAGTGCATATAATTCTACATGGTAAAGCGCTGGTTGAACAGACATTTTAATACATTAATCTTGTTAGTTATGAGACAGCTCCAAAGTTGGAACTATTTTTAACTTACCACTTTGGGGCACAGCAACATTTTTTTCAGTTCACAGGCACACTGTGCACTAAACAGAATGTACCGTCACATCCTGTACACACACACACAGATTGCGTATCTGAGCACGCTGTCCTGGTTGACTCTCACATTAGAGTAGATGTCACTTCTGTGAAGGACACAGCGGGGCCTGGTGACTAAGTGCAAAAACACCAGGGCAGCTTGCCAGCTCAGCCCCTTCGGGCTTCATGTGAACTTACAGGGGATCTACCTGGCTACCTGCTTGAGTCCTAGACAGGATTAATGAGCTGCAATGGAGAGTTACACTGTCCTGGCACACAGTAAGTGCTATGTAGGCAGCAGCTACTAATGGGCCAGAATCTGTGGTACAGCCTCATCTTGGGGAGGCTGTGGAGAGGATTTTGTGGAGGATTCCTGAAGGACTTTGTAAGGCCACAGGCTTCATGATAGCTAGTCAGCCTATACAAACGGCATTACAAACATGCCATTAGGTTTATTCTTCATATCTGAACACTTGCTTTCAGGTAAAGGTAAGCATTTCAGGTACAACCAGAACAAAACAACTTCTTAAATGAGGTGTAAATGTTTATCTACCACAAGATAACTCTAGACGCCTATGAAGGCTATTAATAATAAAATTTAAAACTTTTTAAAAATAAATAGGGAAATAGTCTAGCAGAATACAAAAATAAACATGAGAGCACTAGCTAAGGCAACTTCAGTTAGAACATGGCACAATGCGTTCTTCTGATGCAACAAATGTGTTATTTTAAATAATTCAAGGCAGAATAGAGCAGGTAATACCATAATTCTAACCTTTTGGCACTACTTGGTGTATTAGCACTAGCATTACACAGAACAGCCTTGAACAGCTATATTGCATTACTTATTTAATTCCACTTAAGTCACGAGTCCTTCAAGAAAATGCCTGATTTGGAAATTTTTCATGGCTTAGAATTTTTACTAAAATTGTAACATTCAGCATTTAGCTAAAGTGCACCTCTAGTTTTCAGAAAACAAAGAAATAAAAAAAAATGCAAACTGATAGCAATTTTCCCATGCTTCCCACGTTTCCCAGTAGTATATACATTTTGTTTGTTTGAGGAGAGAGAGAAAGGCCATAACAGAGACTAACATAAGACAAAAAGCAGACCTCAAAGCCAGGCTCCTGAGCACCCAGGGCCACCTGAGCTAACGGCGTGACCTCTCTGGGCCTTAGCTTCACGGTCTGCAAAAGGGAGGCGATAAAAGTGCCAACCACACAAAGTAGTTGTAAGAAATAAATGAGGCTAGTCCTGGCCAGGTGGCTTAGTTGGTTGGAGCATTATCCTGTACACCAGAAAGGCTGCTGGTTCAATTCCCCATCAGGACATATACCTAGTTTCAGGTTCAATCCCCAGTCGGGGAGTGTATGAGAGGCAACTGATCTCTCTCTCTCTCTCTCTCTCTCTCAATCGGGGAAAAAAAAAAGGCTAGGCCCAAAAGTATGATATTTGATTCCCAGGAAGCCAGTAGAAATCCCTGCTACTAATACAAGCAGGAGCCTCCAGGAAGGGCTGTCCATTAGCAACCTCGAAACCTTTCAGAAAACACTTCCCAAGCAAGTTTTCCACAGGAACACTGCCCTGGTTTCTTAGCAGGCTGCAGTAAGGGAGACTCTCAAAGCACAGATGCCCCTAAATTAAATAAGTGTACATGGCAGCAACAGCGAGAAAGGCAGCAGGGAAGGGTGGCTGAGTCACAGACCTGGCTCCGGCCCCTGTTCTGCCACCAACTAGCCATTAACTAGCCACTGGATGGGGGACAAATAACTTCTTATGTCTGTCCCCTCATCTGAAAGAGGAAGCGGCTGAGAAAACTGTCCTTTAAATCCTGTTCTAGTTTTAAGGGTTATGCCAGACTCTACAGTTTCCATTCCTGCCCTGTAACATGGTGACCTACAATGGATATGCCAACTTCAATGACTACTGCTGCGTTGGGAAATTAAGCACCTTCGATAACTCCAAAGCCGAATAATGGCTTTTACGATGGTCAGAACCGTCTCGTCTTTGCTACAAACAATACCGACCACAGTTTTATTGATTTTCACAGAGAGAGGAAGGAAGGAGGAGAGAGAGAGAAACATTGATGTGAGAGCAAGACACTGATTGGCTGCCTTCTGCATGCCCTCTACAGGGGTTTGAGCCTGCAACCCGGGCACGTGCCCTGACTGGGAATCGAATCAGCAACCTTTCAGTGTACGGGATGATGCCTCACCAACTGAGCCACACTGACCAGGGCCTGACTGACTTTTTTAAAATCCAGATTGAGATCTTCCTGGTTTTTGCATACTAAATGAGTTTTGATGGAAACCTGGACATTTTCATACTGTGCTATGAGACTCTGGATCTTACATTTTTAGCTGGCTCCCTCTGGTACAACCTCAGAGGGGCTCAGGGGGCTGGGGCAGGCCTGGACATTTTCCTGATAGGTGGGGGCACAAGTCCAACCTCCCCACATGGCCTCCACCAGCACCACAAAGTGGGAGGGCTCATTACCACCTGGTGCGGATGAGAGCTCGAGTCCCTAACTCAACCTCCTCTGACGCCACCTGCATGTCTGGGGTAAATGAAGCAGAAAGAAAACCCGGGGAGCTCACCTCACTGTGCCATTCCTTGGATCTCAAGGCCCCTGGCCAGTCTGCCTTCTTCTCTCCACTGTTCAGAATCTTCTTATGTTTGTTTTGTATGTAACTTTCCAAACGTTTTAGCTGCAATTAGTGGGGAGAGTAGGGGAAAGCACATCTGGTCCATCTTCCCAGAAGCAGATGTCCTGATGTGTTACTCTTCGTGTCTACATAGGTTTGTAATGATATCAAAGTAAAAAGAGATGAGTCCCTCAAGAGTTGGTTAAAGACACATATAACTAACACCACAGACCAGTGCTGCCTTACCAGGTACACAACGGCCTCATTTTAGCTGTGTTATTATGCTGATTTTATCATTCAGAGTCAATACATTCAGAAAATAAAACCAGGGATTTCAGCACACCACCACCCCCCAATTTCTCCTATTGCTTTCAACAATTTCACTCAGCAAAAGCTTAGCTTTAAAAAAGATACTGAAGAGTAAAATGATAGATTCTACAGAGAGCATAAAAATGAATAAAACCCAATCTTCTCTCCAGGAGTTTGTAAATCAGAGATAAAACAAACAGGTAACAAAAACAGATAACAGGCAGAACACAATAAAGAACACCAGGTCACGCTGTAGCACAGCCTGGAGGAAGGAGGAATTCTTCCTCCGCTACAATGACCAAGGACTGCTTCGCAAACCATGACACTGAAAGATGAGATAAAACTCAAGTTGGGCATTGCCAGGAGAGGGGATATTCCCAGGGAGAGAGAGATCAGTGAAGTGAGATCAGAAGGAAGACGGGCATATGTGATGAATTACAAATGCAGGCATACCTCAGAGATACTGCAGATTTGATATCAAACTATCGAAATAAAGTGAATGTTGCAGTAAAGTGAGTCATGCACATTTTTTTTGTTTTCCCACAAATAAAAATTATGTGTACACTATACTGCAGTCTATTCAGTGAACAATAACATTATGCCTAAAGAAAACCACAATGGGCCCTAGCCGGTTTGGCTCAGTGGATAGAGCGTCGGCCTGTGGTTCAATTCCAGTCAAGGGCACATGTCCGGGTTGCAGGCTTGATCCCCAGTAAGGGGCATGCAGGAGGCAGCCAATCAATGATTCTCTCTCATCATTGATGTTTCAATCTCTCTCTCCCTCTCCCTTCCTCTCTGAAATCAATAAAAATATTAAAGGGAAAAAAACAAAGAAACAAACCTGTCTTTTAAAAAAAGAAAAGAAAACAAAACCCCAATGGACATAGCTAATTAAACTATACTTTACTGCTAAAAAATGCTAACCATCATCTGAGCCTTCAGTGAGTTGTAATCTTTTTGCTGGTACAGGGTCTTGCCTCAATGGTGATGAAAATACAATGTCTGCGAAGCACAATAAAGTGAAATGGAATAAAAGGAGGAATGCCTCTAGTGCCCTTGGCTAAGTTCTAAGGCACCTGTCTGGGCTACAGGAGAAGAGGAGGAAGGATAATCCAGGCTGGGAGGGGCTTTGAAGGGGGACATTCCCGGATCCAGAGGCCCAACAGAAACACCCCTCAGCAGCGTACAGAGGAGACAGGAGTCTGGGTCAGTCGGGGTAAAAAGAACACCGGAACCTGCCTAGGCCAATGGCACAGGATGGCAGGACCGTGAAAGCCTGTCATCACAATGATTAAGCCAGTATTCTAAGAATAAGCAGTTGTTTAAACGTGTGTGTGTGTGTGTGTGTGTGTGTGTGTGTGTGTGTGTGTGTGTGTGAGAGAGAGAGAGAGAGAGAGAGAGAGAGAGAGAGAGAGAAATGTCTTTTTTCGCAGAAAGGGAAGTTATATGAGGTCTCAATGAAGCAAGTGGGGGGAAAGTTCAATTTGGAATCAGAGAGTTTCTATGTCCCCTGCAAACTTCAAGATAACAAAGCATGCCATTATCTTCCAGAGACATTAAATGTGATTCGGGCATTATTAGTTAATGAAGATGACTGACCTTATTAGTTAAATTCTCCTGAATCAACACCTCACTAGTGAGCCTTAATACCTCTTCCCACCCACAGAATTCCTGGCGCCCCCTCCAGGAGGACGCTTGGGGACCTCCCAGCACGTGCAGTGGCTCACAGGCGGCCTTTGTCCTCAGCAATCTCTCAGTATAATGGCACTTTGTCTGCCTTGCTGAACCCAGCAGTCGATTTCCTTCCACCTATCTTAATATCCACATTCATATTCAGGCCACTGCTTTTGGTAAAAATAAAAAATAAAAAAACAACAACAGAAGAATTCTGCAAAGAAGGACTTGCACTCAAAGACACCCATTCAAAATCTTCAGTAAAGATGTGGGCCCACCTTCAAAGACATGGACCCACCTACAAAGGCATGGCCCACCTACAAAGACTTGGGACCACCTACAAAGACATGGACTCCCCTACACAGTTATGGACCCTCCTACAACACAGGCTTTGCATGTTTAGCTTCCAGATCCCAAACCTCAACTAAGATTTATTTCCAAGAATTTTTGTCAGAAGCTCATGCTAGTCTTAAATTCAGGTCCTCACCCTCACTCTAGTCTAGCTCAGATCAGACACGCACAGGAGAAACTTGAATGTTACTTGCGTTTAACTGAATCATGAGTTACTCAATCATTGAATGCTAACACTGGAGAGCTTCTGTAACTACAGAAGACTTTTAGAGAAGTGCTTTCCACTTTGGATGACCTAACCAGGGGTCAGCAAACTGCTTCTGCAAAGGGCAGATAGTTTTGTCTTTCTGTGCTACAGTCTCTTGTTAAAACAATGCAGCTCCACTACTGCAACGGGAAAGCAGCCACAGACAGTCTGTAAATGCTGGGCACAGCTGTGTGTCAATAAAACTTTATTTACAATGACTGGTGAGGGGCCAGGTCATTCCTCTGACCTGAGAAAGGGAGTGTAACCCATCAGATGCTCTCCTGTCACACAAACACTGATTGTCAGGCTGAGAATTGCCATATCACGGCCTCATAAGTCACTGGGCAGCTGCTCTAATCTAATAAGAGATAAGTCCTCCCCCCGGCTCCACATTTGCTTTATGCTATCTACCCACTTCTGTACCAATCTCTCAAAGCTTTTTAAAATATGCAGTCCTCACAGGCCATTCCAAAGGATCAATGGTCAGTAACTCTGGGGTCCCTGTCAGAGAGAGCTGTGCTCTAGGCTCATTCACAACACTGCCACCTTTCCTACCTGAAGCAGCATCACTTTGGAAATGGCATCTCCGCCATCCCCTAGATCTAGAACAGCTGCCTATGGGGCTGGGCTTGTGGCTTCCGTGCAGACTGGAAGAATGATGATGGGCTTGCGGTCCTCACATGCAGGGTCTGTCTCCTCCAGCATGTTCACATGTGCTCCACTCCGTCCTTCGCAGATGTGGGCCCCTCCTAGCTAACTTCACAGGTACGGGCAATTATATTCATCCTTTTCCAGGCACCATGATTGCATAACCCGGAACGCCAGCTCCTCTCCTGGGTTGCACTAAAGTTGGTCAAGAGGAAGATCTTAAACCAACTACACAGAATTACTTTTCCCTCTCTTCTCCCTCTGTGACATGTTTGCTGGTGGCCCTCATTGTCCTAGTGACCCAGGGCCAAGAGACAATTGTTCATTTAGCAAACACTAACACAAAGCTTCCTCATTCCTCATTGGAAGCACTTTGTCAATATTAACTCATTGACTCCTGACAACACTCTAGGTAGGTGCTACAGTTGTTTCCTTACCTACAGGCAAGGAAAGTGAGGTGGACAGAGGTGACACAGCCACAAAGTCACACATGTGGTCAATGGCTCTGCTCAGCAGAACAACGACCCCCCAAAGACACTCTAACCCCTGGAGCCTATGAATATACTATGTGACATGGTAAGGAGGAAATAGGGGTGCAGATAAATTAAAATTGCTAACCAGCTGACCTTAAAACAAGATTACACTGGGTTATCAGGATGAGCCTGGTGTAATCACAAGTCTTTTAAAAGTGGGATAGGGAGGGTTCGGGTACAAATGGCTGGATATTTAGCTTCGATATTGGAGACTGAGAAGGATAAGGTTAACTGTTTTGTTCTGTTTTTTAAGATCAGGGCCTCCCGGCATAAGGACCGGTGCTCAGGCTTCAAAATAAACCGGTTTTCAGCCAGCCCATAGCACTGCTCAACCTGTACTGGAATCCACAGAACAACCCCTAAACGCAGAGGGATCACACAGCCATGTGAGCGACGCAGAGGTGCAAGAACACTGTAATAACTTCTTTGAGGAGGTGTTCACAGAACCCCTAGTGCACTGTACTACTAAGAGCTGAAAGGGAAGTAGGGAGCAGCCCAGCCGTGTGGCTAAATGGTTGAGCGTCGACCTATGAACCAGGAGGTCAAGGTTCAGTTCCTGGTCAGGGCCTGAGCCTGAGTTGCAGGCCCCATCGCCAGTAGGGCGCGTGCAGGAGGCAGCCAATCAATGGTTCTCTCTCATCATTGATGTTTCTCTCTCTCTCTCCCTCTCCCTTACTTTCTGAAATCAATAAAAATATATTTTAAAAAAACCAAGTAGGGAGCATGGAGTTCATCTTAGAGAATAGCCCGACTGGCATGAACAGACTACAAGTGAAAGCACGGAGAAGGGAAATGAGGCGCATGCTGCTGGAAACTGAAGGAAAGGAGATAGATTGTCAGAAAATGGTCTTCATGAGACAGATACTGGGGATGTAGACATAAGTCATATCCCCCACCCTCCAGGGGCTACAGCCCTGAGAAACGAGGGACAAACACGGAGGGTGTCAAGCCTTCCAGGTCAGGTGATGGGATCTATGAAGGCACACGGTCACTTTCTCACAGCCCCGCTGTGTTTTCTTCAAAACAACGACCAGGTGTGAAGTGATGCCACTTTATTTCCTCTGCTGGCCTCTCCTCTGGAGCTTAAAGCCCACGGAACTGAGGCCCTGGCCAGCTTGTCACTGCTGTAGAACAGAGATTTCCAACTGGTGCGCTGCAAGAATTTTCAAAACATGCAATACCTGACTATCTAGTCAGGGGCACTGACCCCTTTTCCAATTCAAAAAAAAAAAAAAAAAAATGACAATAGCCAACACAACCATAGCCATCCGGGTGAATGAATCAAAATTATACCTTTTTTTTACAGATGGGCAAAAGATGTGTTTTTAGGTGTGCCGCAGAATTTTAGTAATTAGTTTATGTGTGCCATGAGATGGAAAAGGGCTGAAAATCGCTGCTATGGAGCAGAGCCTGACACAGAGCCCAGGTACACAGTAGGGGCTTAGTTTACATTTGCTGAACAGAGGGCAACATCTTTTTAGGCTGCCCAGGTAGCAGTACGTTCTGCTGGGGCTCTGTCTCATCTCCGGCCAACCTCCCTTTGCTTGTGGGACTTAGCAAACCATATCTGGGTGACCACGTCCAGCTGCCCAAGTAAGTAAGGGCGGAGCCACGAAGGCACAATGGAAAGAGAGTCCCCGCACCTGGACAAATCTCCCCCTTCTAGCTTCCTCTGCCCTGCAGGCTTCAGGCAGGCAGGTACATTGTTGTTGTTTTTTAAATAAATCTTTATTGTTGGAAGTATTACATATGGGCCCTTTTCCCCCATTGCCCTCTCCAACACCCCTACCCCCACAAGCCCTCACCATCCTACTGCCCGTGTCCATGGGTTATGCACATACGCACATGAGTTCATTGATCTCTCCACCTTCCTTCCCCTGCATTCCCTCTGAGGTTTGACAGTCTGATCAATGTCTCCATGTCTCTGGGTCTATTTTTGTTCATTAGTTTATGTTGTTCATTAGATTCCACATATGAGATCCATGCCAAGGGTAAAACAGAAACTCTCACTCCTTACTATCACTTTTACTATTAAAAAACCTAATACCCTCCACACCCGCACACTCCCACCCCACCCACCCCATGCAACCAAGAGCAGCATTAAAAAACAGTCCATCCTCTAGCTCAGCAGTCGCCAACCTTTCGGACTTCACTGACCACCAGTAGTGGTCTGCGAACCACTGGTTGCTCTAGCTCAGCGGTTCTCAACCTGTGGGTCGCGACCCCTTTGGCGGTCAAACGACCCTTTCACACGGGTCGCCTAAGACCATCCTGCATATCAGATATTTCCATTACGATTCATAACAGTAGCAACATTACAGTTATGTAGTAGCAACGAAAATAATTTTATGGTTGGGTCACAACATGAGGAACTATATTTAAAGGGCCAGAAGGTTGAGAACCACTGCTCTAGCTCTTCTCATCTTTCTGCCTCGGTTTTGGAAATTTAAATGAACACAACTTAAAAAAAACAATGTGGAGTAGACAGAAAATATAAGAGCAAGACAAAAGGAGGATCCCTTAAAAGTTAAACTTCTGAATTCCCAAGAGGATGACTGAAAAGGTATCTATATTCAGAGCCCTCCTTGCCCTCCAAGTGGCCCACAACCCCAGTCACTGGGAGCCAGGCACAGAAGTAGCTTGTGTGACTGCTGACTCTGAGCCTAAGCATGTGTACACAGGAGGTTGACAACGGGGAGAAAGGGCCTGGCCGCCCCCACAGCCCAGGGACCTGACTGAGCTCATGCTGGGGATTCCAGGAACAAGGAGGCGACACCTTAGGCAAGACAGGAAATGAGTCACTCCCCAAGGAGCCCAACAAAGTATCCCGGACATCTCATTAGCTGTACTACAAACCCTCCGGTGATCGAGATTCTGGCTGCATCGTGTCCTTATCAGTAAAGAAGAAAGTGACCAGCCAAAATGACACTGCGACGCCTCACCACAGAGGCCGGCGGTGCGGGATCTGACACCTCAGGTCAGCTCCTGTTTCAGAAACACCAGGACCTGGTGGTGAAGGGCAGGTTCTCACCGTGGCCACCGCAGGGCTCTCGGTTTGGATCCCCAATGCCATCTCTGCATTATCCTCTTGTAAACCAAGGACAGCAAGAGGCCACCCAGTCATCAAAAGGAACAAAAGGGCCAGCCTTGTCGAAAACAAGCAGATGAGTCCTGTTGATTTGATTCGACTTGACTTCTAGAGCCTGCGATCCACGGCTACCAAAGGCTTAGTGCTAGAGTCAGCTTAGGCGTAAAGGATCTTAGAGAACCTCACTCTGTGGCCTTGAACTGGAGCAAAGAGCAGGGAAGATGCTATTTTTACAGCGTGATTGTAATAAATTAGTCAAGACCTTAACTGCCATAACAACAAAAAGGACGGCAATAAAAAGGAGGAAGGAAGGAAGAGAAGTGAAATAGAGAATTAGTTAAAATCGCGTTTATTTGGCAGACGGGTGTGCCCAAGCTGGCAGTTTTAAAAGTCTAGACAGGACCTTTGGGTATTTATGTCATGTTTAAAGTGCTGACAGTTAAACAGTCAGACCTTAAAGTTGCAGGTTTCTAAAAAGAATGTCCACTGAAAACACGCCATACTATTTAGTTTCTTATGTACTTATTCTTTTTCGTGGGGAAGGGCCTATATTCTATTGCAACACTATATTGCCATTGTAAACTGAACCCTTGAATCAAGATCTTCTAAGTTGTACTTTCGGAAAATCATAAATACTACACACACTAAAAATAATTCATTACCTATCCTAAAAACGCTGCTGCAGAAAACAGCTCCAAGTTCCATAACATCTGAGAGCCGAGATCAAGCAGGTGATAAAGAAACGGGAAGATGCAGATATGCTTGGGACTGAGCGAGGAGACACTTGAGTTCTGCTTCCTACTTTCCTGACTGAACCTTGCAGGAGAAGGCTCCTGCCTCAGTTTCCTCTTTTGTAAAAAAAAAAAAGGGGGGGGGGGGGGGGGGGTTACTACACTAGCCTTGCTCACCCCCCACGGTTGTTGCAGATATCAAATGAGAAATGTTTGCGATAGCACTTAAGTGAGTCGGGCAATCACCTGCAGGCTCAGGGCAGGCCCCTGGCGCTCTGGAGCCAGACACCACCCTAGGGCACACAAGGGACACGCCTCCTCCCTGGAGCCAGGGGTGCTTTCTAAGCTCGACCGCATCGTCACTAAATACACCGCGAGGTTGAACACTAAGAGTTTCCCAACCAGCAGAGGACAAGTGGGAACGTGCACGGTGCCTGATCCCTGAAATGCGGTCACCTGCCGTGAGAGGAGGGGACCCTGTAGGTAACCGGGGACACCCGCCCTGGGGAACCGGCCCTGGGGGCCCTGCCTTGGAGGACCCCTGCCCTGGAGGACCCGGGCCCTGGGGACGCTACCCACAGCCGGAACCCTCGCCCGGTCCCCGCGGGGCTCCGGGACGCTGGGGGCCCGCGAGGCGCCCTCACCTGCGGTGTCCCAAATGGAGATGTGGTAGGAGCGCCACTGCTTCAGGTAGAAGGCGCCGCCCACCGTGCTGACCGTGTCCGCGAAGCGCCGCTCCATGTACCTCTGCAGCAGCGACGTCTTTCCCACGTTCATGTCCCCCAGAAGCACGATCTTCCCGTCGGGCTTCCTCATGTTCGCGCAGACAGCCCCCCTCCCCTCCGGGACCGCGCGCCGGTCCGGCCCGTGCGCTCCCGGCACAGCTGGAGCAGCTGGACGCCGGCCCCAGACGGCGCGGACCGAGACGGCTCGGGCCCGGAACTCGCGGGGACCTGGACTCGCGGGAACCCCAAATTTGCGGGGTCCCCGCGGACTTTCTTGCCCCGACGTCCGGAAGCAGAAGCGCGTGTTGGCGCGGGGGCCACACCGAAGGACTCGTCCAGCGCCCCGCCCCGGGCCCTGCCCCGCCTCTCTCCTGGCCCTGCCTCCCGCCCCGCCTCCCACTTTCCGCTACAACACCCCCTGCCCCCTCCCCAGGCCACACCCCCACCTCGCCCCGGCCCTGCTCCGCCCCTCCTCCCAAACATCTCAGGCCTTGCCGGGCTTCCCACCCACCGCCCCTCTTTCCCCCAAGCCCATCGCCGCACCCCCACTTCCCTCCGGGCCGCCTGGCCCCGCCCTTTCACTTCCCGCCCCCTTCCCACCTGGTTTCCTGGCACTGGTGACCTCTGAGCCCTGAGGTCCTGGGCTCGTGAAGGGGGGTCCTGGCTGCCCAGTCCACCCAGGGCTTTCCCCGCCGCGTCGATTTCCTTATCTCTGTGTGTGCAAAGGTGATGATAAAAGCTCACATTATATGAGCATCTTGGAAAACCCATCCTGATGTCATGTAGGCAGTTAGACACCAGGTATGGGAGATCAGCAGGGTGGAAAGCTCCTGGAGCCTAGCACAGTGCTGCTCCAGAGGTTTGGCCCCCCTGACCTTTCCTCCCTAGAGATAACATCGGTACCTCAGTTGTTTTCAGCTCCCCAGAAAAGCAACAAAACCCAGGTCACCCTCAGGACCAGCTGCATTGAATAATGAGCTCCTGCCCCTGTGGATCCAATCAATCAGTGGAGACCACAACCCTGACAGGCCACACCTGGAAAACTGCTGAATATTCTATTAAGATCTTCTCCTGGGACCGCCCCTAAAACCTCCACCCTGAAAACCCTGAGGGCTGAGGAGCCAGTGTGCCCTCCCTCCCCCGGGAGCATGCTGGTGCCTCTCCCTGACCCAGGCACCTTACCATCAGCTTTCTCACTCCCAAGCTCCAAGGGCCCTTCCTTCACCACTATAACGTGTAAAAAGTTATTCCTACCTCTATGGTTTACCAAATAAATGTCTTCTTACAGTTTGGGTCTTGGCTCTGAATTCTTTCCTAGCCAGAGCCCAAGTACCCAGGTTGCTGAACCCAGGTTTGGTCTGACCCCACCTTGTGCCGCTCCCATCACCTATAACACTAAGATTCTGACTGTTAATGGTTAGAAAGCTGGGGAAGAGGAAAGACTGTAAAGGAGAGGTTTCTAGTGTCATTTTGTTGTTGTTTGTTTGTTTGTTTTGGTCATTTTTACAAGAAACCATTTTATGTTGTATCTGGAAAATGGACAGCCATCGCCATTTAAAACTTTAGAGTGGAAATTTGACTTTGGCAATTGCAATGACTATTAGCAAAATCTTTCCTCCTTCCTTTTTTAATAGAGTAGACCTTGAAATGCTTCTAAAATATTCAGCATGTGGGATTTGGTATTTATTTTAGAGAATGCTGATGCAGAACTCGGAGCTCCAGTTTGAACACCGGTAGACGGTGTTGTTATAGAAAAGTGAGAAGCTAGGAAAATTCCAGGACAAGCTGAACAGGCAAACTAAGACAGTTTGCAGACACCTAGTAAATCCTATCTTCCCTAAACCAAGGACACTTAAGGGTAAATGGTTTGTGCCTGGCCTGTGTGGCTCAGAGGTTGAGTGTCAACCCAGGAACCAAGAGGTCACTGGTTCAATTCCTGGTCAGGGCACATGCCCAGGTTGTGGGCTCAATCCCCAGCAGGGGGTGTGCAGGAAGTCTCTGACTTCCCAGTGAGCCAAAGCAGCCCAGCCTAGGCTCTCCTATTGCTTCTTCTATGTCCTTCCTTGTTTCAGGGCCCTAAGTATGTTTTTGCTGCGGTCAAAACATTCTTGCTTGCTTTTCTACACCTTGTGTCTTGATTGAAATCTTTTCTTCAAGAAGACAAGAACATGCCCTGACCGGTTTGGCTCAGTGGATAGAGCGTCAGCCTGTGGACTCAAGAGTCCCAGGTTCGATTCCAATCAAGGGCATGTACCTTGGTTGCAGGCACATCCCCAGTGGGGAGTGTGCAGGAAGCAGCTGATCGATGTTTCTGTCTCATCGATGTTTCTAACTCTCTAGCCCTCTCCTTTCCTCTCTGTAAAAAATCAATAAAATATATTTAAAAAATTTTAAAAAAAGAAGACAAGAACACCAAGGTCTCCTCCTCTTCCCAGTAACAGGGTGGGCTGAGGCCACTATGTGTTTTCTATAAGAGGGAACGGGACCCATGGCTCTGTTCGGTAAGTGCTCTGAAACTCAGATGGGGCAGAGGTGTGAGGGCATCTCATCCCTTGCTCATCTCATGCATGACAGGTTACTGTTAGACTTACCTTTCCTAACTCCCACTTTGTTCAGAGACCTGCCATGCTCTCTACTTCCTAATCCACAAGTTGGAACTCTGCCCACGATTACCTGCTCCCCCCCGCCCCCTCCCCCCCCACACACACACTGGTCACCCTTTTCTATGATAGCTTTCCCACCCCCTTTCCCTTTATGGCCCTATCCTGCTTTATTTTCTTGCCACTATCTAAAATTGTCTTGCTTATTCACATGTTTAGCTGTGCCAGCTTCCTCTCCAGAATGTAAGCTCCATGAGGAAGAGACTTTTTCTGTTTTGCTCACCACTAGGCCTGGCGAAGAGTATCTAGCACATAATAGTTGCTCAAGAAAGCTTTGAGTCAGGAAAGAATGGGTAAAGTCACCATCCTGGTGAGGCCAGAAGTGATGCCTTGCAGACACATCACAATCAGCCATGCTCCACACCCTCACTCATGGAGCTTGCCTTACTTGAAAATCCCCCCAGTCCTGTATGTGTGTGGGTGACCGGCAGCCCAGGCACCCTTCCTCAAATCACCACCCCCACCCCACCACCATCACCACCTCTGGTGAGCCCTTTCCGGTTCTTTTCTCTGCCTTCCCACCACCCTCTCAGCCTCTTCCATGCAGTTTTGCCTGTGAGAATTTCTAACTGGCTAATTTTATTCACCATTATCTTACTGTTCGTTCCTGTAGTAATTTAACAATTCCCTAGAGACAGGGCGTGTGTTTTAAGCTAATTCTGTGTCCCAGCTCACTACACCTTTCTCAGCGCAATCCATTATTCAGTAAATATGGGAATGTAGGCCCATGGGAATGAGGTCTTTGCGTTTTGTTCTCTGGTGTCTCCCAAGTGCCTAGAACTGGAACATAGTCAATCAAAGCCTATTTGAATACATTTGTTGATTAACCCAATATTTTCTCCACTTGAAAAACTGCTGCATTCAGAGCAGGGTCTGGAGAAGGGAGGGACTTCCAGCACCTAACCCCAGTGCCTGGCATGTGAATTCACTCAGCAAGTTTGTTTAAAAAAAAATTTTTTTTAATTGTACAGCACATGGAAAAAAAAAAAAAACAAACAACTAAATTTAACCAGGAGAACGTCTCCAACTTTCCACCACTCTTAAAAATTTTCTAAAAGGTGGTCAATGGCCTTATTCATACTCACGAAGCAGAACTGAGGAAGGGGGTAAGCTCAGAGTGAAGAGTCTGTTTAAACTAGCTACTTACATGCCAAGTGCGGTGTTTATTTTGCCTGGATTTAAATCACTGGCCTAACAGGGTTATCCTTTTTCCAATTGCTAGATGAAACGTACCTAAGGCCAAGAAAAGTATGTAATTTCTTTTTCAAAGGGATTCAAACTGAGCAATTTGGGGACTGTCTACAGTTAAAGTAAAAGAAATAAGAAAATGTGGTTTCTTCTCACAGATTTTGCAAAGTAGCTTGGGAGCATTCCTAGGTACTTTGTTATAGAACAATTCTACCTTTTAAATTGCTTTCCTTGAAAACACATGAGGCCCTTGCCAGGTAGCTCAGTTAGTTAGAGCATAGTCCTGATATGCCAAGGTTGTGGGTTCGATCCCCAGTCAGGGCACATACAAGAAACAATCAATGGCCCGGCCAGAGTAGCTCAGTGGTTATGCGTGGACCTATGAACCAGGAGGTCACAATTCCATTCCCAGTCAGGGCACATGCCCAGGTTGCAGGCTTTTTCCCCAGTGTGGTGCATGGAGGAGGCAGGCGATTAATGATTCTCTCTCTCTCTCTCTCCCCCTCTCTCTCTTCCACTCTGCACTCAATAAAAATATATTGGGAAAAGAAACAACTAATGAATCCATAAATAAGTGGAACAATGAATTGACATTTCTCTCTCTCTCTCTCTCTCTCTCTATTATAATAAAAGTGTAATATGCTAATTAGACGGATGACCTTCTGGATGAAGCCAGAGCTTCGAGGGCCAAGCCCCTTGCATGAATTTCGTGAATCAGGCCTCTAGTTAATGCATTAAAAAAAACACACACAAAAAAAACAACTTGCCTATCTATTATGTATTCATTCAGCAGATAGGAATTGAAGCACTTAGCCCTGACATAGGGATAGAGCAGTGAGAAAGACAGCCAACAAAATAAACAAGCAAAATACACAGTGTCCTAAATGATTAAGAGTTAAATGGACAAAAATAGAGCAGGGAGATAGGTAGAGAATGAGGTCTGAGAGTGGATGCAGGGGGTTCAACAAAATCCTCAGGACTCCTTCCAGCTGACAGCGGGCTCTGCCAGCCAAGAGGTGACTCTCATCCTCATGGTCCTGGTTAGAGCTCCAGCCATCACACCATATTCCAAGCAGCAGGAGTAAGAAGAGTGGACAGAGGGCAACCTGTTGGCACATGACACTTTTGCTTACATACCATTGACCAGAAGTTAGTCATCTGACCCTACCTAACCGTAAGGAAGATTGTGAAATGCAGTCTTTAATCTGAGTCATTCTGTACCTAGATAAAAAATCTCTAATTATGAAAAGAGGAGGAGGGATACATGTAACAAATTCAATTGATACTGTTCAAAATATATCAATGCCAAAAATATTATTTTCTCCAGGCAATAGGTCTGAATTATGTGCCAGATCTAACTGATAATCTCACTGGGTTCGGCAGACACATGTGTTGGTGGTAATAACATCTGCAAGGGTCACTACAGAGAAGAATAGCAGTGTGGTGTGTGTATGTGTGTGTTTTATTTATCCTGCTTGCCCAACACCTTGTCAACATTGGGTGATAAAGTTTGATCTTTACTCATGCAGTGGGTGAAAATATATCTCATTTTCATTTGCATTTCTTTAATCATCAGGAAGATCAATTTTTTTTAATCTATTGGTCATTAGTGGTTTGCTGTTGTAGTTAATTGCCTATTTATAACCTATACACATTTTAAAATTAGGGTCTACAATAGGTTTGACATTCTTCAAAATAAGAAATTGGGAATCATATGTGTATCACATGTAAATAAATTTCAAACATATATATACAAAACATGTAAATTATAAACACTTGTAAATAAGTTCCTTTGCTATATAATATGTAAAAGCTTATATGTATATACTAGAAGTCTGGTGCATGAAATTTATGCACAGGTAGGGTCCCTAGGCCTGGCCAGTGATCAGGACCCATCTGTAGGACGACCAACGGAGCGATGGTGGGCACCCACTGGCACCCACCTCGGCTGGTCTGGGGCTTGCAGGCTGGGGGTAGCTCCTGCATTGAGCATCTGCCCCCTGGTGGTGAGTGCACGTCATAGCGACCGGTCATTCTGCTGTTCAGTCAATTTGCATATTAGGCTTTTATTATTTAGGATTTGTTCATGTAAGTATGTCAACCTTGTTTATGATGAGTTTTATTTTTTTATCACACAAACATTTTGTGTTTGCATCTAACCAAATGTACCAACTTTTCCTGCATAGTTTTTGGCCATTTCAATATCCATCTTGGTCCCCTCCCTCAGTTTCCTGCTAAAGGCCTGGGCTCAGCTGGGTGAAAGGAAAGAGCATGAGAGGATCTGGATTTCCAATCAAGATTGGCCACTTTTTAGTAAGCAACTCTGGGCAAATGCCCCTAATGGTCCTGCACTTCAGTTTCCTCATCTATCAACACCGGATGATAGTGCTCCGTCAGTGTTGCTGTGAGTGTGTGATCCTTTACACAGGGAGTGCACAATACATGTCAGCTCCCTTATTTCCTCCTCTGTGGGGAGCCCCTCCCCACCCTCCCCTCCTGCCCCAATTCTACTAGCATCCCCTCTGCCAGCAGGGTCCACACTCAATAGGATGAATCAGGCCCTTGGGAACAACAAAGTCCCCCAGCTGGAGCAGGAAACACTAGGTACTTACTGAGTCTGTTTTACTTTTCAATTTCAGATACCCACCCCCTCCCGAGTTTCTGCTCTTTCTCTTAGACCTCCCTTCATCCTCTTCCTTCCCACCGTGGAGCTAATGAGCAGGGTCTGGATTCTCTACAACAATCCAGAACTGGGACATCGGTGCCCCTGGTTCCTTTGTGGGACTGCTGAGTGAACAGAAAGACTATTAGGCACAGACATCGACACATAGATTGGGAGCTGGGAGGAGGATCTAGTTGTTGGGAAACTCCTTTCCCTGCTTCAAAAAGGCATAACAACTGCAGTACCGGCTGCTATTTTATATCAACAATCTGCCAAGACCATTTCCTCTTAGATTTCAGAATGTATTTTTATTTCATGCCTTCCACCAGCTCATTCTCCATTTATTATAAAAATTATCCTTAACACTTCAAAGCAAATTTAATGGAGTTTTAAAAATATGGAAACAAAATCAATACAAAGTTCAAAAATGGTAGATTTCTGATGAAAGGAATCGTCTAAAATGAAATAAAAATGTGTGGTGCCTTTCAGCCCAGGAGGGGAGCTTTCAGATCCTGTCTCGTTCACCATCAGCCCATCTTCTGCTCGTCTACCCTCTGCACCATCTGCTATCACTAACCCTCAACCTTACACGCTTCAGGCAAAGTTTAGGACTATTCCTGCCCATGAGCCACATGACTGGTCCAGGATCAGTACTATACCACCTTCCGTGATGGTATCTTCCAGGTCATCCCTTTTTTTTTTTTTTTTTTTTTCCATTCTTTCTATCCCTAGTTCAGCTCGATCCACGTCTGGGTAATTCCATAGGTAAAGCCCACACTGGGGGTCATCTATTCTGTCCTAACATCAGTTTAAGCATTGCTAGTCACCCTTCTTTGTCTGAAGATGGGTGCTGGTCTTTCTATTTCTTTCCCCAAGTTCCTTTGGGACAAGGACACGGACCACTTTTTCCCTGGTGTATTCGTTTGCTCCGGCTGCTATAACAAGTACCACAGACCGGGCAGCTTAACTAACAGGAATTTATTTATTCACAGTTCTGAAGGCTGGAAGTCCCAGATCAAGGCAGGCCTGGCTCCTTGAGGTGTTGCTGGTGCTACTGTTCGGTAAGGGACCCCACGGCCAGCTGCCCCATGTCTAGGTCTCTAGCCGGCAGCATTCCTTGTTGGGGTAGAACTCTAGATGCAGAGACATGACAGCTTCCTTCCCTCTTTTGGGTAACAGTTCCATGTAATTGGCCTATGCCTTGCCTCTCTGACTGATCTTCAAGTCTGAAACCTTGTCATGGGGGACATGTACGTCTGGGAAGGACTTTGAAAAGGGTTCCAGGGACAAAGAAAGAAGGGGTACTGGTCAGCACGGCTGCAGGGCAGGGTCTCTGTCTGTCAGGTCTCAGGCTCAGCAGGATAGGGGTGTGGTTGTGGGTACTCCGGAGGTTACAGCCACCCTGGCTTCCCACCACTCCTTGGTCTCTAGCCCACTGTGGAGAAGCCCCTTTTCTTTCGGAGCCCATGGTTTCACCTGGGCGCAACTAAACAAAGGACCCCTCTTCTGCGCTCCTTTAAGACGTGGGGTCCCTAGCCTCTGGTCATTCCCTGCAATTCTTTTTAGTGTTTAGGATGTAGCTACAGGGATGGTTTTCCTCGGGGTAGGCCAGCTGTTCTCAAAGCCCTGAGCACCTTCATCCTTCCCTGTCGTCTGATATTTAGGTTTAACTTTTTCTTTCAACTTCCTCTTGCAGAACAATGTGAACTTCCCCATGCAGACAGAAAAAGGAACTCGAATTGCTTTTAATTTTTCAGTAATTGAGCAAATTTTGAATTTTTTTAAAAACATTGTACATGAAAGTGTTTTCTAAGTTGTGCTAATATGTCCATTGTTACCTCTTCCATCTCACTGATTGATGGTCAGCTTTGCAGACAATGGATGGAGAATCTGATCACAACTGACCGAGGAAAGGAGCAGAGGGTTTTTTGGGGTTTTTTGTTGTTGTAGTTAATCCTCACCTGAGGATATTTTTTCCATTGCTTTTTAAGAGAGAGGGAAGAAGGGAGGGAGGGCGGGAGGGAGGGAGGGACGGGGGGGGGGGGTTGGGAGGGGAGGGAGGAAGGGAGACTCATGGATTGGTTGCCTCCCCCATGTATCCCAAGAGGAACAACCCAGAGTTAACCTGCAACCCAGGCACATGCCCTTGACCAGGAATCAAATGCTCGATTCTTCAAGCCTTCAATGCACAGGCCTACACTCCAACCACTGAGCCATGCAGTCCTGGGCACTGAAAGGTCTCCAGTTCCATTCCCGGTTAGGGCACATGCCCAGGTTGTGGACTGGATCCCAGGTCAGGGTGCTTCAGTGTCTCTCTCTCTCTCTCTCTCTCTCTCTCTCTCTCTCTCTCTCTCTCTCTCCCTTTCCCTCTCCCTCTCCCTCTCCTTTCCTCTCCAAAAAAATAAATGAAAATGTATTTTTTAAAAAGGAAAAAAATTACTCTTTGAAAATATTACTTGTCCTGATTTTTTAATGGATACGCCCACTTAAAAATATTCTTCTTCTCATCCTGTACATTTCTCATTTTCTTATTCCTCACTAATTCTTAGCTCACATTTTCAGGGATGATATGTAGGTTAGGAAAAGAGGCAACGTTCCTCCTCTGGGCAACTGTCATTTCTCCATCTCTCTCCCCACAATGCTCATTAACACCCACTGCACCACTTCCTCCAGGAACCTGCTCCCCCACACACCCACCCGGAAACTGCTCTCACCCACGTCACCCGTGACCAATCCAAGTCATTCCAGTTTTTCAACCCATTTGTGGCCTTTGATCCGGTTTCCAACTTCCTTCTTGAAAATCTGTAACCCTGGCCTCTCCCACCTCCTATCACATGTCCCTTTGCTTCCCTAGGTATCTACCCTCAATCACATGTGTTTGCTTTTTATTTATTTTTTAAATATATTTATTGATTTCAGAGAGGAAGGGAGAAGGAGAGAGAGAGAGAAACATCACTGATGAGAGAGAGTCATTGATTGGCCGCCTCCTGCACGCCCCCTACTGGGGATTGAGCCCACAACCCAGGCATATGCCCTTGGCCAGGATCAAACCTGGGACCCTTCAGTCCGCAGGGTGACGCTCTATCCACTGAGCCAAGCCGGTTAGGGCTGTGTTTGCTTTTTAAATAAACTCACCACCCATGTGCAAAGTATCCTATAAATCTTTATATGTGCATTGAAACTTCTATTACATATCATGTTGGCTAGATGTCCTTGGAATAGAACTTTGGCCCCACTGGAATCAAACCTAAATCTTGCCAAGAGCGGACTTGTAAAACCAGACCTTCTTATAGACCCAGAATTCTTGAAAAATAAACAAGACACAATGAATGTCTTTCTGCTCCAAGAGATCGTGACACTCATCTCAGGATGTTAAGCCAGTGCTATAACTCAGGAGCTTAAGCAACCGTTCAATCTCAAGATTTCATAGTTCTGGTAAATTTCTCCAAATTGCATCATTATGAATTGGGGACCTTAAAGGGAAGAGACAATCAGAACACCCCACATGTGGGCAGAAATGGGGAAGCAGACAACTGTTGCCCACCCCACAACGACCTCCTCCCCATTTGAAGTTTGGACTGTTGGGAAGAAAAACATCCTCTACCAATTTAGATCTCAGGTTGGGGGCCTGAAAGTTAACAATAGACAGATTAACAGATTAAGGGGAGAAACTAAAACATGTTTTATTCACAGGGATATGAGTGCACTCAGGTAAACAGCTGGATATATAGGGGTTTTTATATCAACTTAAGGGGGGTGGGGGGCAGCAAGGGATCCTATGGGGAGACAGATGAACTTTTAGGGGAGCAAATGGGAGGTGTGACGGTTGTGAAAATGTTCGCTTACACAATGTCTCAGCCTGTGTGAGCGGGAGAGGGGATTAGTGGCTGCGTCACTCTTGGAAGGCCCTGCTTTCAGTCAGATAAAGGCAGCTCCTTTTGCATAAGCTGCTTCTCAGATGTCTTCAGTTTAAACTAATCTTTTTAAAAAATATATTTTTATTGATTTCAGAGATGAAGGGGGAGAGAGAAACCTCAATGATGAGAGAGAATCATTGATCAGCTGCCTCCTGCAAGCCCCACATTGGGGATTGAGCCCACAACCATGACCTCCTGTTCATAGGTTGACGCTCAACCACTGAGCCACACTGATTGGGCTAAAATAATCTCATACCAGGTGTGTGAGTCTGAGTGGGTTTCTATGGACCCACCTTGTTTAGTGTTTGACCAGAAGGATCATTCTTCAGGGCTGAATGGTGCACAGAGCTAAGCTCATTATAGGCGTTTGCTCAAGGCTCATTGGGTTGTGCTAAGGCCAGCACTTAGTCTCAGGGTTTCCCTAGTAGGAGATATGCAAAGATTCCTGCACTTTATTGTGTAATCTAGTTTTCATTTCCAAGATGTAAAGATACAAACTTGTTATGGTCTGAATATTTGTGTCATCCCAAAATTCATAATGTTGAAATCCTAACCTCAAGGGGATGGTATTAGGAGGTGGGGAGGAGATTGGGTCATACAGGCAGAGCCCTCATGGATGGGATGAGTGCCCTTATAACAGAGACCCAGGAGGTCCTTGCCCCTTTCCTCCTGTGAGGGCAGGGAGAGGAAGGCCACCTATGAACTAGGAAGCGGGCTCTCAACAGACACTGATGATTCTGCCAGTACCTTGAGCTTGGACTTCCAGCCTCCAGAACCGTGAGAAAGAGATTTATGTTGTTTAATAAGCTAGCCAGTCTGTGGTATTCTGTTATAATCACCTGAGCAGACTAATATAATTCTTTTTTTGGACTACCCAAAGGGAATAAATGTGTTCCCAGATGCTTCCTATAGTTTTTAACCATATGAAGACAGTACTGCATTCCTTGTGTAAGAGCCAGGAGGCGTACCTAAGGCACGTTCCTTGTCGCCTATCACCCAGGATTGGCCCATCTTTAAAGAAAGGCAATGTGAAAAAAAAGGCAATGTGCCACTAAAACTCCATTTTGAAATTTTCAACATTTATGTTCAGTAATTCATCTACAGTGTGGCTCTGCAATATTTTCAGAAATTAGCTTATCAGATTTTTAGTCACCCACTGTCTTATCTTTCTTATTTCATTCAATTCTCCATTTCTCTAGCTCTCATGGACCACTGGTAACTGTTCTGTATGTTAGAGAACAAAACCAGAAAACCTCCATTTTCTATCTGAGAGCCAGTGATTAGAGATGCTCAGATCTGCATCCAAATTGCTTTTTTTTCTCTTTTTTTCTTATATTTTTATTGATTTCAGAGAGGAAGGGAGAGGGAGAGAGATAGAAACATCAATGATGAGGGAGAATCATTCATTGGCTGTCTTCCGCACGCCCCTGACTGGGTATCGAGCCCATAACCTGGCCATGTGCCCTGACCAGGAATTGAACCATGACCTCCTGGTCATACGTTGACACTCAACTACCGAGCCACACAGGCTGGGCTAAATTGCTTTTTCTTCTTTACACTAGTCAGCTAGCTTTATTGTACCACTGGATTAACCCTTCTATAAGAGATCCAGTTCTGATGATTAAGGAACTAATTCATACTTCAACCTACTTGAATAAATATTAATAAGGGCCTCAAGTAATTTAGAGGAACTACAAAGAACTGTTTATAACCTGAAGTTTATTTTTAAAAATGACTAACCCTCGAGCTAGTCCTAGGTTTTTTGAAGTGGGCAAGCTATATAGTGGGGTTATGCTTAATTTTTAAAGTCTTATTTGTATTTTTCTGTATTTTTCTCATTTTCTACAATGAATACACATTACTTTTGAAAAAAGAACATGCAGATCTAAAGTTAAACTTAAATTTGAACCTGGAAAAATGGGACAAAAGTCTATGGGGAGGGCTGAATAAATTCATTGTGTTTATTTTCAATTGAAATGATATTTTCTTGTACCATTCAGAGTATTTACTGGCTGGAGTGGGTGGGGGGAGATGGAGAGGAGTATGGTTAGTGAAATATGTTTAAGTTGCTATATTACAGTTCTAATATTCTGAAGCGACATAGTATGACTTAGTGCAGCACTTATATGATAATTCTTAACAACTATTGTTTGATAAGGGTGAAAATATTAAAAATATAGGTTGAACCTTATGGAATTGCCAGCACTTGAGCTTTTATGACCTACCACAGTGATTTTATATGGTCTGACCTACAACTTAGTAAACTCAACTATTTTCCTTGGTGATGTCCATTGGGTTAGTTTAAATACATTATTTTCCCTCAGCTACCAAAATTAAAAACCAACACTTAGACTTAGCCTATATTCAAACATCTTACCCAAAATTACAAGGGTTGCACTTTAGGGGCAGATTCTTAAAAATATCAACCCTATTGTTCTTCTCAGCCCAAAAATGTCAGAATCTCTGGGGACTGGAACTTAGGTAGCAGTTTTTTTTGTTTTTCTTGCAATCCTCACCCAAGGATATGTTTTCACTCATTTTAGAGAGAGAGGAAGGAAGAGGGAGAGAGAGGGGGAGAGGGACAGGGACAGGGACAGGGACAGGGACAGGGAGAGAAACATGGATGTGAGAAAGAAACATCAGTCGGTTGCCACCTGTACACCCTGACAGGGGATTGAACCCGAAACCTGGGTACGTGCCCTGAATGGAAATTGAACCCTCAACCCTTTGTACTCTACTGAGCCATACTGGCCAGGGCAGCAGTTTTTTTTAAAACAACTTTATTGAGGTCTAATTGATAAACAACAAACTATACATATTTAAGTGACCAATTGGAGAAGTTTGACAAATGTGTTTACTTGTGTAATCTTCACCACAGTTAAGAGAATGAACATGTCCATCACCCAAAACGTCTCCCTGTGCCCCTTTGGTATCTGTGCTCTGCTCCTCCCACCCTCTCTATACCCAAGGAACCACTGAACTTGTATCCCTGTAGATTAGTCTGCATTTTCCAAAATTTTATCTGCATGGAATGATACAGTATCATACATTTTTGTCTGGCTTCTTTGTCTGGGTAACTACCTAGAAATTGAATGGCTGGGTCATATAGTAGGAATATGTTTAACTTTTTAAGAAACAGTCAAAAAATGAAAGAAACTGTCAAGCTGCCTCTCCAAAGTGCTTGTTCCTTGTGACTTCCTTCTTAATAAAATAGTAATAAAATGTAAAAAGACACACACAGCTAAACAAACAAAACACCAAAGTGCTTGTTCTATTTTACGTTCCCACCAGCCGCGTGTAAGAGTTCTGATTTTTCCACATCCTTGCCAATATTTGGTATTTCAGTCTTTTTAATTTTAGTCATTTCAGTAGGTATACAGGGGTATCTCACTCTGGTTTTTATTTGCATTTCCCTAAAGACTCATGATATTGAACATCTTTTCATGTGCTCCTTTGCATCTATAAATATTTTTTTAAGAAATGATGTCAGCCCTAACCGGTTTGGCTCAAGGGATAGAGCGTCGGCCTGCAGACTGAAGGGTCCCAGGTTTGATTCCGGTCAAGGGCATGTACCTTGGTTGCGGGCACATCCCCAGTAGGGGGTGTACAGGAGGCAGCTGATCCATGTTTCTCTCTCATGGATGTTTCTAACTCTCTATCCCTCTCCCTTCCACTCTGTAAAATATCAATAAAATATATTTTTTAAAAAATGACTTCATATCTTTGCACAAGTAGTATTTTTAAGAAGCCCCCGCCCATGATTCTAATATGTAGAGATAGTTGAGAGCCACAAGACTAGCCAAAACTCCAGGAAAGCTGTACCTCTCAGGTCAGCTTCTTGTGCCCCCTACTGGTAGGAGATAGTAGCCTCCCCCGTCCAGATTTATGGAAAGGGTGAAGCATCATTCCAGAGTCCTGAGGGCCTGCCCTTCTGGGGCCAACCTCAGCAAGAATCCTTTGAGGGATTTAAGTTAAGAGAAGAAATGACCATCTCCTCTTCTTCCTGCAAGCCCTCCTGTAACAACAATTCTGAAGTTCACAGAGGTGATTCCATCAAATTCCATTTAGGCAACTCTGAAACTCCTTTCCCCAGATGGGTGTTTGGGGGAGGGGGGGTACTCAGGGTCACCTCTGGGCTTGAATTAGTGAGGGTCACAGCCTGCTGTCAGAGACTTGCCACAATAACAGACACTGATGTCTGCAGCACATTGAAGCAGGGCCAGTGGGTAGAAGGAAGGAAAGGGACTGTGGGTCAGCTTCTCATCCCTGTCTCCCTGGAAACAAGGAACTGGACATGGAGCTAAGCTGCCAGTTGTGGTTTGAACTGTTCCCCCGAAAAGATATTGAAGTCCTAGCCCCCAGTACCTCAGAATGTGACCGTATTTGGAAATAAGATCATTGCAGATGTAATTATTTAAGAAGAGGTCTTCCTGGAGTAGCGTGGGCCCCTGATCCAATACTGAGGTCTTTATAAAAGGGGGGAATTTGGACATCAAGACAAAAATTGAGAGAAGATCAGGTGACCATGGAGGCAGAGATTAGAGTGATACAACCACAAGCCAGGAGTGCCAAGGAGTGCTGGCAACACCAGAAGCCGGAAGAGGCAAGGAGTGATTCTCCTTTGCAGGTTCCAGAGGGAGCACAGCCCTGTCCACACCTTGGTTTTAGACTTCCTCCAGATCTCGGAGAAAATGAATTTCTGTTGTTTCAAATCACTAGTTTGTGGTGCTTGGTTATAGCAGCCGGAGGCAACCAGCTCACTGCCCAAGGACACGCGGCCGGCATCCCTGGTGACTGCTCTCGGGGACTCATCTCCTCCAGTCCTGGGTGCAGGTTTCCAGTTAGTGAGACTCCCGAGTCCATGCAGGCGAGGCTTAGACCCAGGAGAGTTTGGGTAAAGTGATTCCCTTCAGGTGCAGCTCCTTCATTTCCCTTCTATTTATAATAGCCTCCTTGTTTTTAAAACTGGTTTGAATACATGGTTATGGTCACTTTGGACAGCTAATTTTGAATAAAAATCTGATCAAAGAGGCAAAAATACATATATGCAAACATGATTGTAGTTGAAAAGATCAACTGTTATTTAAAACACTACAAAGCAAAACACCAATGGGTGTGGGTCTGCATTTGGTTAAATGACAAGTGCTGTCTTCTTACTCAAAAATAGATTGTTGCTTCTAAATATTAGTAAAAGTGAGGTTTACAGGAAAATGAGCTCAATATTGGGGGGTGGGAGGGGGTGGGGAATGACATTTTTTAAAAGAGTTCCAATTTGCCCGGCCGCGTGGCTCAGTGGTTGAGCGTCGACCTATAAACCAGGAAGTCACAGTTCGATTCCCGGTCGGGGCACATGCCAGGGTTTCGGGCTGGATGCCCAGTGTGGGTCGTGCAGGAGGCAGCCCATCAGTGATTCTCTCTCATCATTGATGTTTCTATCTCTCTCCCCCTCTGCCTTCCTCTCTGAAATCAATAAAAAAAATATGTTTTTTAAAGGGAGTTCCAATTTAGCCCAGGGTTAATAGAGCTTTTAACTGCAGAAGATGCATCACACACTGCAGAAAGCAATGTTTTGTAGAAAATCCAGAGAGAATAGGCCAGGGCGGGAAAGACAGATTAGGCTGCAGTAAGAACACAAGCAGTCAACAACATGTTTCTGGGCCTGAGCAGAGTCTTCTTGGAGATTCAGACAATAATGGAAAGACCGGAAAAGGAAAACTTCAATACGTAGTCAATTAAGTTCTGGAAGCCTAAAGGTGAGCCCTGAGCTAAAATTAGAGGACTGTGAGCCTGAGCAGGAGCCTGATGTCTGGGGGGGAAGTATCAGATCCAAGCTGTCTTTTTGTGGACACATCAGACCTGTTCCTCTCTTCATTACCTAGGAAAAGAAGCTCCTGTTCGCAAATATCTAAGTTCCTGGTGTGTTTTTCCAATTACACGAGTGTTAGTAATAGGGCGGTATTCGTCACGCTTTCTGTAAGACCAGCCAGCCCTGTACCACATCTCTGTCTGACTGATTTCTAGGCCTATTCTCAGACTCTCTCGAATACTGTAGAAAGCAGCTAATTAGTAAGTGAAACACTTCCCCTAGACCAGTGGTTCTCAACCTTCTGGCCCTTTAAATACAGTTCCTCATGTTGTGACCCAACCATAAAATTATTTTCGTTGTTACTTTATAACTGTAATGTTGCTACTGTTATGAATCGTAATGTAAATATCTGATATGCAGGATGGTCTTAGGCGACCCCTGTGAAAGGGTCGTTCGACCGCCAAAGGGGTCGCGACCCACAGTTTGAGAACCGCTGCCCTAGTCAATCCTGTGGACTAACTCTTTGAAAGCAGGTGCAGAGCAAGTTCGGACTCTGAGTACAAAAGTGAAGTCAGGTTCCCAGAGGGAAGGGGTGGAGAGGGGGAGGTAGAGGATGGTAAAGGAAGTCAAATATATGATGACAGAAGGAGACAACTTTGGGCGGTGAACACACAATGCAATATACAGATGATGTATTACAGAATTGTATACTTGCACCTATATAATCTTATTAAGCATTGTTACCCCAATAAATTTAATTTAAAAATTTTAGCCCTACCTGCTTTTGCTCAGTGGCTAGAGCATCAACCTGCAGAAGGAAGTGTCCCGGGTTTGATTCCAGTCAAGGGCACATGCCCAGGCTGTGGGCTCGATCCCCAGTAGGGAACATGCAGAAGGCAGCTGATCAATGATTCTCTCTCATCATTGATGTTTCTATCTCTCTTTTCCTCGCCCTTCCTCTCTGAAATCAATAAAAACATTTTTTTAAAAATTTTTTAAACTTTTTAAAGAGAATGTAAATGTCACTTACTAGATCCTCTGGCCTCCCTCTTCCTCTTTCTCTGGGATCATTGATTGGAAAGTGTTAGGACATGAATTGTTTCCTCACAAAACACATACGTGAATGTCCTAACCCCAGAATTTCAGAATGTGGCCTTACTTGGAAATAAGGTGGTTGCAGACATAATTAGTTAAGATGAGGTCACACTGGAGTAGGGTGAGCCCCTAACTGAATATGACTAGTGTTCTTACAAGAAGAGGAAATTTGCACACGCAGGCACATACAGGAAATACCATATAAAGATAAGGACCGAGATCGGGGTGATCCAATAAGTTAAGGAAATGCCAAAGACTGCCAGCAAACCACCAGAAACGGGGGGGGGGGGGGGGGGGGGGGCGGCACGGGACAGATTCTCCCTCACAGCCTTCAGAAGGAACCAGCCCTGCTGACACCTTTAGCTCAGATTTCTGGTCTTCAGAACTGTGAAACAATACATTTCTGTTTTTAAACAACAAAAAAGGGAAGTCAACCAAGGAAAGACAATTCGACCTGTAATATTTATCCATTGGCATAGCTTCTAAGACTTCCTTTTCTTATGAATGAATATTCTTTTAAAATTTGTCTGAAATAGGTAAGCCCCATAGAGGTTAAGGGGTATAAAGTAGCCAGAGTGAGACAAGGTAGATCATACTCAGATCTCAGCTCTGCCACTCTTTACTGTCTGGGTCTGGTTTTCTTCAGCAGTAACATGGTGTTATATTCTCCTCTGTTCCCCCTCCCCCCCCCCCAAAAAAAATGATAGGTTAAAGTCCTAACCCCTAGCACCTCATATGTGAACTTATTTGGAAATAGGGTCATTGCGACATAATTCGTGAGGTTAAGATGAGGCCATAATGGAGTAGGACGTGCTCCTGAGTAAGCTGTTGCCCTTATAAGAATAGGCCGTCTGAAGACACAGACACACAGGGAGAATGCCACATGACTATGAAGGCAGAGATGGGAGTGATGCAGACGCAAGCTGAGGAACGCCAAAGATTGCCAGCAACCATGAGAAGCTAGGGAGATGCAAGGAAGGATCTCTATCTCTAAGGTTCCAGAGAGAGAGAGAGAGAGAGAGAGAGAGAGAGAGAGAGAGAGAGAGAATAGGCCTGCTGACACCTTGATTTCAGACTTCCAGCCTCCAGAGGTAAGAACTGGGAGACAATGATTTCTGTTGCTTTAAGCCACACACTTTGTGGTACTTTGTTACGGCAGCCCTGGAAAATGGAGGTACATGGGGATACTATCTCTCAAAAGATAACCGTGGCAGAAGATGGAGGGCTACTACTAGGTACAGCTAAACCACTTAGGTATTCCATTAAAACACACACACACACACACACACACACACACACACACACACACACACAGACACAAAACAAAAAACCGTAAGAAAACTGAAAGATAAGAGTAGGCAAACTGGGTAGCATAGACACTTTGGAAAAGTTTGGCAGTTTCATTAAAACAAACAAACAAGCCTGACTGGCGTGGCTCAGTGGTTGAGCGTCAAACTAGGAACCAGGATGTCCTGGTTGGATTCCTGGTCAGGGCACATGCCCAGGCTGTGAGCTCCCTCCCCACTGTGGGGCGTGTAGGAGGCAGCCAATCAATGATTCTCTCTCATCATTGATGTTTCTATCTCTCTCTCCCTCTCCCTTCCTCTCTGAAATCAATAAAAAAGTATTAAAAACAAACAAACAGAAAATCCACCTAAATATGCAACTGTCATATGACCCAGCAACTGCACTCTTGGTCATTTATCCCAGAGAAGTGAAAACTAATGTTCACATGATAACCTGCATATGAATGTTCATATCAGCTTTAGTCCTAATAGCCAAAAAGTAGAAACGACCCAGGTGTCCCTCAATGACTAAATGGTTAAACAAATTCTGGTGCACCCACACCATGGAATACTACTCAGCCATAAAAAAGAAACAAACTACTGATATAGGCGACAACTTGGAAGAATCTCCAGAGAATTATACTGAGCGGAACAAAGTTATCCCAAAGGTTACATACTGCAGGTTCCATTTTTATAAGGTTCTTGAAGTGACAATATCATAGCAATGGAGAACAGCTCACTGGTTGCCAAGGCTTAAGAATGAGGTGTGGGTGAAAGAGAGACGGGTATATCTATAAAAGGGCAACACGGGGATCCTTGTGGTGATGGAATGTTCTATATTTGACTGTGTTGCTGTCAACATACAGGTTGTGATACTGTACTGTAGTCTTGCAAGATGTTACCATTGGGAGAAACTGAGTATAGAGTTTATGGAATCTCTCTGTATTTATTCTCACAACTACATGTGAATCTACAATTATCTCAAAATGAACAGTTTAAGAAAAAAAAAACCATTGTGAGGAGGAAAGAAAAGAATACATATAAAATCCTCAGCACAATGCCCCATGTATGGTAGGGAATTTTAGTGCTATAACTGGAAAAAGTCCTGGGCAAACCAGGCCGTTGATCATCTCACAAGGCGGGTCCAGCATTCGCTAACTCTGCCTCATCGAAAACTCGGATGCCTTCAGGGTCCCAAGATAGTTTCCCCAGGCCTAGGTATCATGGACAGGCTGGACTGCATCTGCTTATGTCTAAGAGCTGAGAACCCATTCCCGAAAGCCTCCCTCACAATTTAGTGATGAGAATTGCATCACTCATGCATAAACATCACCAAGGGAGTGCCCTAACCAGTTTGGCTCAGTGGATAGAGCTTTGGCCTGCGGACTCAAGGGTCCCAGGTTCAATTCCAGTCAAGGGCATGTACCTTGGTTGAGGGCCCATACCCAGTAGGGAGTGTGCAGGAGGCAGCTGATTGATGTTTCTCTCTCATTGATGTTTCTAACTCTCTATCCCTCTCCCTTCCTCTCTGTAAAATATCAATAAAATATATTTTTAAAAAATCACCAAGAGAAATGGGAGCACAGTGCTTAGGCTGGATCAGCCTGCATTCACCTCCAGACCTGGGGAGAGAGCCAGTCTTCCTGAGTCAAGTGTGTAATCACGTATGTGCCAATCAGAAAGGAGGAAGAGGTTGTTCTGGGGCAGTTTGCTAACCGTCTGTTCTCCCTCCTTTGCCAGCACTCACAGACTACCACCCACAGCCCTGGGCATCCTGCAGTGTTTTGTGGGCCCACAAGCTCTGCCACAGTCAAGGCCAGGAACTTTGTCAGTACCTCACGCATATAAAGAATTAATATAGCCTGGCCGGCATGGCTCAGTGGTTGAACGTCAACCTAGGAAACAGGAGGTCACAGTTCGATTCTCGGTCAGGGCACATGCAAAGATTGTGGGCTCGATCCCCAGTGGTGTATGCAGGAGGCAGCCAATCAATAATTCTCTCTCATCACTGATTTTCTCTCTCTCTCTCTCCCTCTTCCTTCCTCTCTGAAATCAATAAAAATATATTTTAAAAAAGGATTAATACATATTTGTTTAAGTGAATGAAGCAGTCTCTAACATAGTTATTCTGCCAACAAAACATCTAATGAAATCTGCACCCATAACCATATCGTAATGGCCCAGGTCAGAAACTTAATCAGGCACCAAGCCTACAACCTAGATTGTCTCAGTGTCCACAGAAGCAAAGCTACAAATGTTTCTTGCTCTTCTGAATACTCCTTCTCTAGACTCATTCCTTCAGCCTTTGAGTTGAAGGCAAACCATGTTTCTGAAGTGTTCATTCATGACCTAAGCCCACATGCCATATCCTTATTATTCATGTTTTCTAAGTGTTCTCCATATCTCATGGGGGTGTTGGGGGGTCACAAAACTGTGACGCTCAGATCTTTACCTAGTGATTCATGCTGCCTGCCCAGTAAGCAAATGACTTTCCTCCACAAACTCTGCTGCATCATTTTTCTCCCCAAGTAAGTTTGTTAGCTATGCCAAATTCTGTTTTGAATGTAATTGTATCATATCCACTAAACAAAATTAGCCTAGCTCCTCTCTCTCTCTCTCTCTCTCTCTCTCTCTCTCTCTCTCTCTCTCTCTCTCTCTTTCTCTCTCTCTCTCTCCCTCCCTCCCCTCTCCACCCATCTCCTCCTCCTCCTCAATGATAAGAAATAATTCAGACCCATAAAATTGTTATGTTCACAAACCAAACAGAGGTTCTAATCCTCTCCTTAAGATTCTTTGTTAGGTTTCCTCATTTCTTGGGGTGGACTTAAGTTCCTTGCTCTCATTTTGCCACAGACCTGCCACAAGTCTAGTCCTGGCTCACCTGACTATTTTCACTGTAACACAGAATATAAATGTGAATGTTAGACATCAGCTCTCAGCAATGCCTAAAGATAGTACCTCTGCAAGGAAGAAGAGATTTAGCAGAAACAACGGTGAATCAAGAATCCAGAGCGGTTTCTGTTCTTCTTATGACCAAGCTATAATTCCATAATTGTCTTCTAGGTTACTTTCTAACTTAGCTTCAGCAGAAGTTTTGCTTAAATAAAATTTTAAGGAACTCTTGCCTTTTGCAACAGCATGGATGGAACTGGAGAGCATTATGCTAAGTGAAATAAGCCAGTCAGAGAAAGATAAATACCACATGATCTCACTCATTTGTGGATTATAGAGAACAACATAGACTGATGAAAAGGGACAGATCCAAAGACTGAGAAACAGCGATCAGGCTATCAATCCCCAGAAGGAAAGTAGGGGAGGGCGGGGGTAAGGGGAAGAGATCAACCGAAGGACTTGTATACATGTATATAAGCCAAACCAATGGACATGGACAACAGGGGGATGGGAGCATGAGTGTGCGGGGCGGGGGGGGGGGGGGTGTTGGGGGTTAATGGGGGGGGGATGAGGACACATTTGTAATACCTTAACTAATAATAAAAATTAAAAAAAGAACCAGCAAAAAAAAAAAAAAATTTTAAGGATCAGACCTAACTACAGACCTATCTGATAACAATGGTTAGTCCTGGGCTGATTTACAGGGTCTATAGAACCAATTGTCATCCAAAGTTGCTCACATTGAGGATTTTAAAACATAGTCATCTTAGAGACAGTAGAGGGCACTCCGGGTAAATATTAAATTAAAAGGCAACATCCTAGAATGAAAGGTGGCCTGGAGTATTGGGTGCAGTACATGATACAGCACATTGTAAAATTTCTCTTGCTCAAAGCTAACCTAATATTTTCCATTTGTTTAGATTCCTGGTATTCTAGAGCACTACTGTCTAGTACTGTAGACACTAGCCACATGTGCCTATTTAAATTTAAGTTACATAAAATTTAAAAGGGAGCCCCTTGGTGGCGCTAGCCACATTTCATATGCTCAACGGACACATGTGACCAGGAGCCGCCATATTACACAGCACAGAGAACTTTCCATCATCACAGACACTTCTAGTAGAACGCGCTATTGAAGAATTTCAGTTTCCATAGATAATACACAGTTGAAGGGCATCAGAATATGCCAGCCCCAAAGTGTCATTTGGCATAAAGATTATTTTGTGCTGTCGGCAATTAAGGAACAGCAGACACAGAAATAGCTCTCTGCCCTTCCCCTGTCTAAAAGCAGGAAATAAGTTTCCCTTTCTGCAGGTGTCCTGCTCTCATACCAGGAAGGGAAGGACAGTTCTTATCACCGGAGATGGAGATGGTGCCAAGACACATCTGCACAAATGAAACCTTACTGAATAAGCCTTCGCTTCCATTAGTTTCCCCATATATTTACCTTCCCCCCATGTACCACCGCTGGAATCCAAACCTCACTACCTTTGTCTTCTCACATCCCCACAACTGACTGCCTTTTGTTGAAATTGTATATGAGGCCCCAACACCCAACTGCATGGTTTCTTTGGGTTTTCCATTTATTTTTTATGAAGGCCTCCATTTATGGGGAAAAAATAAAATATAATAATATGATTGTATACCTTTTCTCCTGTTAATCTGTCTTTTGACAGTCTCATTTACAGACCCCTACCCGAAGAGGGCAGAGGAAAAATTTTTTCTCTCTTATACAATTCCCCAAGAATAACTGAGAAATAGGGACTAATCTATCCAAGAGGCTGAACTGAGATTGATGGAGCCTGTGTGTTGTAGGTAAAGGAGGATATTTCATGGAATGAAGTCACCAAGGCTTCTAATCAGATGACTTCACATGGCCATCTTTCTAGGGGGGCATTCTCTAATTTTATTTTGGAGAAAACTTTTCATTTAAAAAAATGTATGAGAGGTATTTGTCTTAATATTATTTGGAACCTACATAAATCCTAGATTTCTGACTACCCCTAAACATATTATTGTCCCTCTGAGAGAACATTAAAATATGAGTCACAAACTAAATAAAAGATAAAATATAAGCAAATGTACTTACTAAATCAAAACCACATTTCTGGAGCTGACAGAAACAGGAAAGTTTATCTAATTCAAATATCTCATTTTTTGGTGATGAAAAGTCTACAACTAAAACTGTTTAGGTGCCTCTTCCAGATTCTCAAAGCTATTGCTGGGGAATTGAAATTCAACCTAGTGTTTATTCCTTCATGTTAAGATTATATAAGAGGTGTGTTTTTATTGAAAATGTGGGTCCTCTAAAGTCTTTGAGATTAGCGCTAACAAGAAGAGCCTATTGCTTCATTTATTGGTGGTTGATATGTGATATAGAAGCGCATGTGAACACACATGTAATCACACACACGCGCAGGCACATGCACATACACACATATACACAGAGTTAGATGTTTTACTTTCTCTCAGTCTAATTTCCTAAGTAGGGATCAAAATGTGAATTCCATGATATTAGATTCAGTTCTGTGTGGCTTCTTTTTGGCAACTGCAGGGAGGAAGGACGGAGAACTATGCTGCTGAGTTTTATGTAGGAGAAAGTGAATACGAATACTCAGCACAGCACCATCTGCAAATGTGACAAATATGAGAAGTGCTTTCATCATTAGAGCTCTTGATAAAGACTTCATTCCCCGGCCCATCAAACTAACATATGAAAAGGGGTTGTGGTGAAATCACAGGGTGAAGTTCAACATCCATCAGTGGCCTTTCCTGGAACCACCACCGCACCCCTGCTGCTGAGGCTGCAACAGCTGATCAAAAAGGCAAGTGTGCTACTCACAGCCAGCAGATCAATAACAGCGTCAGCGTTTTAATTGATTATTTTATGTGTGTTTTTAAGAAAGATGCTGAATCACAGCAATCACTTCGAGAATAAATGCATTTTATGCATAATAGGTACCTTACTGCTGCTTCGTTTCAAATAAGCTCCCAGAGAAACTACATCTACCTGAGCCTAGAACTGGTTTTTCCCGAAGGCTGAAAATAAAAATGTGCTTATCCTGGAAATAAATTTTATGTTCCCTCTGGCTGTTTCCTTGAATCATATTCCTCTTCAATGCAAAGCTAGAAATAATAGGTGATATGTTACAAGGAACAGTTCTCAAAATGAGGAACCCAGTTACCTATGGGCATGATAAGCAGCTGCTCCCACTGAGGTAATTCAATGAGTAGGAATGCAGATTGTTTGCCAGTGTTATGTTACTTCTAGTCCCTTCAAGCTTAATTGAAAAATTATAGCTTATTCCAGCTTTAACTATTTTTCAGATTTTTGTGGGTAAATACTAACAAACATTTTTATAGGTCTTCTGTAATATTATCCAGCATGCTATTTTACCTTCCTGACAGTAAAAGATCTGGGTTCCAATAGATTTTTCTTGGATCTATTTCTTAGCCTAGTTTGATGAGGACAGCAGCCTGTAGGCCAACAGCACCAGGGAGGACAGTGTGGAAAGATGGTGAAGGTCATGTTGACATAAGAAACCTCCAAATCTTCAGTTTTATTAATTTGTTTGAGCCAAACTGACAATTGCCAGGAAGCAAAATCTCAGTGGGTTGAGAAAATGCTTTGGTGAATGGCAGCTTTGTATCTTATTTTGTACATTACAATCAAAGCAGGAGACAGAAAGGGAGGGGGTTATAGGGAGATGAGAGAGAGCAAAGTAGAGAAATCTGAGATTGGATAAAGAGTAAAATGGAGAGAGATATACTTCTTTTACATTGGTGGGCATAAGATAGTTAACAATGAACATTCACGGTACACAGAGATGGCATTTGGGCAACAAGATAATAATGAGGGGTTCTGTGGTCTCGTGCTCTGGTGGGAGACTGTGCCCTGAGAGGTCTGGGGAGAAGGGGATTACTCTGACATTCCAAAGGTATATTATCTTAGATGCAAAAAGGCATAGACAGGCTCAGCTTCCTTCATCAAGGAAGATACCAGCCTAGGACATGACTACCTGTCACGACTTGCTTTTAGTTAGGAAGTTTTAATTTTACACATCCTATGTGGCTACTTTAGTCTCTAAGTGTGTAAGGCCCACCATACAGGCCTCCCCGAGCTTGTTAGGTTTAGTATGTGGCCCCTTTTTCATCCACATTCACCTCTCAACCTGGCCAGAGAGAGGGGTCAATGTGTCTTATTTCAGAGGTGATGTAAAAGAAATGAAATGAGTGCATACACTTTGAACTGGAAACCTTTTCCTTCATCATTTTGGCGTTGGAAGACAAATCATACTAATACCGTGAAGCAGGTCAGTGTCCAATGAGCTGCACATATCTTCTCTTACATCTTTCCACCACAATGCCACCAGGTGGGCAGTGCCAACTCTCATGCTTCACAATTTCGTAGCTGAGTAAGAAAGATCCAGAGTTTAATTGATTTGTACATATTTTCTTAATTTATACATATCTCCCCTCCTCCCCCAAATCTGAGGGGAGGGGCACACAAGAAGAAAATCATGTTCAGCATTCTGCAGAAAGGTAGACTCACAATATCACAAGGATCAGAGGTGGCTCTAGAGCGGGGGTCCCCAGATGACCCGTTAAAATGTAAATATTTCAGGGGGTGGGTAGGGTCTGGGAGGATGATGGTAAAAGGGGGAAAGGGGAAATACTGTAGTACTATCAATAATAAAAAGTCTGTTAAAAAAGAATTGTAAATATTTCAACATGTTTCATTTAAAATATTAAAAAGGGTAATGTAATATATAAATTAATTAAGATAAATGCATACAACAAAATTAAAATGAATTCATACTAGCAATAAATAACCTAGTGGATAATAAATAAATAATTCTGAATAAATAAAAATTCATGAATTTGTACTGAATAAAATAAAAATTCAGTTCATACTGGTAATAAACAACCTGGTGGATACCACCTTACCAAGTGATTGAAGTTGAAGTTATTGCCGCCAAAAAAATGGGGCAAACTGACATTGCTTACATAGAAGATCCCAAGTAATTTAAAAAATATCTGCTAGAACTGATCAATGAATTTAGCAAGGTCAAAGGATATAAACTAATATCTTCAAAAATATCTGCTATAACTAATAAAGGAATTTAGCAAGGTCAATATATAAAAATCAATTGCGTTTCCATGTATGAGCAATCAACAATTAAAAATTTAAAAATAACATAATAGTGTCAAAAGCATGATTAGGGTGTATTGATAGAAAAGTTCTAAATCAAGATGTTTGAACCAAGATGGCGGCATAGGTTAATGCTGGAGATTGCTGCCTTGAACAACCAAATCAAAACACACCTAAAAGACAGAACGGACATCATACAGAACCACAGGAAGGCTGGCTGAGTGGAAATTCTACAACTAGGAGGAAAGAGAATATCATTCCCAGACTCAGAGGAGGCACAGTGCTGAAGTGAAATACTCAGGTACGGAGTGTGCGCGGAGCGGGCTGGCGGCGGAGGGCGCGGTTTGTGCTTTCAATTGGGAGGGAGTCTCAGATTCTGAGCTCCAGATCCGGGTGAGTCTCTAGGGACCCAGACTCAAACGGGAGAAGCGGGACTGTCTGGCTTCAGTTGGAACTCGAAGGCAGCTTTCTCTCCGAGGTTTGCAGCGGTTGCTGGGACTCTGCGAGGCAGAGCCCCTAGGGACGGAACTGAGAGCCGCCATAACTGCTCTCTCCGGCCCACCCTGTTGATTCCGAGCCCGATCGACCCACCCGCCCCGCACAAGCCCTGCACAGAGCCATTTGCCAGATAGCCTCAGGCAAAGGCTAGATTAGCACCTCCCTAGAGGACAGAAGTTTTCCCACTGCAGACAGCTGATTCTCACAGCCAGCTGGCCTGGAGGTCAAATCCCCCTAGTATTAACTACAACAATCAAGGCTTAAACTACAACAATCAAGCTACAGGAGGACTGCACACAAAGACCACTAGGGGGTGCACCAAGAAAGCATAAAAAAATGTGGAGACAAAGAAACAGGACAAAACTGTCAATGGAGGATATTCAGTTCAGAACCACACTTTTAAGGTCTCTCAAGAACTGTCTAGAAGCCACTGATAAACTTAATGAGATCCTCAACAAATCTAATGAGACCCTCGATGTTATGATAAAGAACCAACTAGAAATTAAACATACATGGACTGAAATAACGAATATTATACAGACTCCCAACAGCAGACCAGAGGACCGCAAGAATCAAGGCAAAGATTTGAAATGCGAAGAAGCTAAAAACACCCAACCGGAAAAGCAAAATGAAAAAAGAATCCGAAAATACGAAGATAGTGTAAGGAGCCTCTGGGACAGCTTCAAGCGTACCAACATCAGAATTATAGGGGTGCCAGAAGATGAGAGAGAGCAAGATATTGAAAACCTATTTGAAGAAATAATGACAGAAAACTTCCCCTACCTGGTGAAAGAAATAGACTTACAAGTCCAGGAAGCACGGAGAACCCCAAACAAAAGGAATCCAAAGAGGACCACACCAAGACACATCATAATTAAAATGCCAAGAGCAAAAGACAAAGAGAGACTCTTAAGAGCAGCAAGAGAAAGAAACTCAGTTACCTACAAAGGAGTACCCATACGACTGTCAGCTGATTTCTCAACAGAAACTTTGCAGGCCAGAAGGGAATGGCAAGAAATATTCGAGGTGATGAATACCAAGAACCTACAACCAAGATTACTTTATCCAGCAAAGCTATCATTCAGAACTGAAGATCAGATAAAGAGCTTCACAGGAGAGAGCTGAGGCAACTAAGATGGCGGCATAGGTAAACACCGGGAAATTGTCGCCTCACACAACAATTGAAAATTACCGCAAAGGACTGAGCAAACATCATCCAGAACAACAGGAAGGCTGGCTGAGTGTAAATTCTACAACTAGAAGGAAAGAAAAGCACGCTGAGAGCCAGAGGAGCTGCGGAGGTGAAGTGCAGAGGTACGGCGGCTCGCGCGGGCAAGGAAAGGGGGTGGCGCCTGAGGACGCGGCTGTCTTCTTGAATCACAAACTCCCGACTGCTCTGAACTCCGGTTCCGGGAAGTCTCTGGGGACCCAGGACTCATACGGGGAGAGGCTGGTCTGTCCGGCAGCGGACGAACTAGAGGGCGGCTTTCCCTCAGAGGTGCTTGCAGCCGTTACCGGGACACTGAGACGCGTGACTCCGGGCGGAGAATCGGCCATAGCCCCCTGATCCGCCCTTTGACTCCCTGAGACCCCGCCCCACCCAGGCTGCGGCAGAGGCTTTTGCATGTGAATGTACCTAACTGCAGCCGAACCAGGCAGACCCTGAACTTCCAAGAGAAGGCCCAAGGCCCCTCAGCGGCTTGCATTGCTTCACAGCTGAGCCTCTTCGTGGCTCCTGCTGTGTGGCCTCAGGCAGAGGCTGAATTAGCACCTCCTTAGATCCAGGAGCCACTGTACCCAGTGGTCAGAGGGGGGCCATCCAGACTGCAACTCCTCAGATCCATAAGGGTCACACTCAGGGAGCAGACTCAGTGAGCACCAAAGCCCCACTGAAGCAAGTCTTGCCCCAGAAGGGTGTCTTCAGCACAGAAGTTCTCCCACTTTAGACACAGCTGATTCTCACAGCCAATTGGCCTGGAGGTCAATTCCTCCCAGTGATTCTACAACAACCAAGGCACCAAGAGTGCACCAAGAGTGTCCACCCCAGGTAACTGGGGAGGCAGAGCTACTGGGCCCTACAGGACACCTGGCGCACAGGGCCACTCTATCAACACAGGGAAGCTGCCAAAATGCGGAGACAAAGAAACAGGTCACAAATGGCAGAAATGGAGGAAAGCAAACGATTGGATATAGAGTTCAAGGCCACGTTTATAAGGTTTTTCAAGAATTTTATGGAAACCGCCGATAAATTTAATGAATCCCTCAATAAGTATAGTGAGACCATGGAGGACATGAAAAAGGACCAACTAGAAATTAAGCATACACTGACTGAAATAAAGAATAATTTACAGAGATCCAGCAGCAGACAAGAGGATCCCAAGAATCAAGTCAAAGATTTGAAATACAAAGAAACAAAAAATACCCAACCGAAAAAGAAAAAAGAAAAGAGATTCCAAAAATATGAAGATAGTGTAAGGAGCCTCTGGGACAACTTCAAGCGTACCAACATCAGAATTATAGGGGTACCAGAAGGAGAGAGAGGGCAAGATATTGAAAACCTTTTTGAAGAAATAATGACAGAAAACTTCCCCTACCTGGTGAAAGAAATGGACTTACAAGTCCAGGAAGCACAGAGAACCCCAAACAAAAGGAATCCAAGGAGGACCACACCAAGACACATCATAATTAAAATGCCAAGAGCAAAAGATAAAGAGAGAATCTTAAAAGCAGCAAGAGAAAGACAGTCAGTTACCTACAAGGGAGTACCCATACGACTGTCAGCTGATTTCTCAACAGAAACCATGCAGGCCAGAAGAGAGTGGCAAGAAATATTCAAAGTGATGAATAGCAAGAACCTGCAACCAAGATTACTTTATCCAGCAAAGCTATCATTCAGAATAGAAGGTCAGATAAAGAGCTTCACGGATAAGAAAAAGCTAAAGGAGTTCATCACCACCAAACCAGCATTATATGAAATGCTGAAAGGTATTCTTTAAGAAGAGGAAGAAGAAAAAGGAACTCTTACCATTTGCCACAGCATGGATGGAACTGGAGAGCGGATAAATACCACATGATCTCACTCATTTGTGGAATATAATGAACAACATAAGCTGATGAACAAGGACTGATCCAGAGACGGAGAGGCATTGATTGGACTGTCGGGACTTGGAGGGAAGGTAGGGGAGGGTGGGGGTAAGGGAGAAAGATCAACCAAAGGACTTATATGCAAGCATATAGGCCTAATCAATGGACATGGACAACGGGGGGGTGAGGGCATGAGCGGGGGGTGGGGGGTAGAGGGTAACGTGGGGACAAGGACACATATGTAATATCTTAATCAATAAAAAATATATTAAAAAAAAAAAGAACCTTGGAGAGCTACTCAAAAAGATAATTTAGCATTAGAGAATAAATTCTGATTTAGAAGAGTAAGTTATTTCTCTTATAATTCTGGATATAGTAAACATTGTCTTTCTTCTTGTAATGTTAAATTTTACTTAAAGATAAAAACCTTCTTTTTTGAATTTTGAAGGTTTTACTTGTACTGATGTAGAAATATGTCTATAATTCACTGTTAAGTAAATAAAGCAGATTTCAGATAAAAAAAAAAAAAAAAGAGCTTCACAGATAAGGAAAAGCTAAAGGAGTTCATCACCACCAAACCAGGATTATATGAAATGCTGAAAGGTATCCTTTAAGAAGAGGAAGAAGAAGAAAAAGGTAAAGATACAAATTATGAACAACAAACATGCATCTATCAACAAGTGAATCTAAGAATCAAGTGAATAAATAATCTGGTGATCATAATAGAATCAGGGACATAGAAAGGGAATGGACTGACTATTCTTGGGGGTAAAAGGGGTGTGGGAGATGCGGGAAGAGACTGGACAAAAATCGTGCACCTATGGATGAGGACAGTGGGTGGGGAGTGAGGGCGGATGGTGGGGCGGGAACTGGGAGGAGGGGAGTTATGGGGGGAAAAAGAGGAACAAATGTAATAATCTGAACAATAAAGATTTAATTAAGAAAAAAAAAATGTTCGACCAAAAAAAAAAATTAAAAAAGTTCTAAATCAAGATTGTGGTGGTGATTACATGATTATGCACATTTGCTAAAACTCATAGACTTGTACGGCTAAAATTTCTGAATTTTATCGTTATGTTAATTTCACCTCAAGAAAGAGAGAGTGAACACCTATCCTGTGTCATGTTCAGGATGCTGAGCATACAACAGAGAAAAAGATGACGCTTTTCCATCGGAGCTAACTTTCTACACACCTGTAAGTATGTAGCTGAAGTGGCCAAATGGGCAGCTTTCTGCCTCAATTACTTTCTATAACTCCCCTTGCCCAAAAAAGAAACGATAAAAACAACTCAAGCCCTAAACCATTAAGGCGCGTCTCGACACCGCAATCTACCCTCCAGCAAATCTGCAGCATACCCAGCGGGAGGGAGGGGAAGCCGTATCCCCGGCAACAAGAAGCTGGAACCGACTTCCGGCGGCAGCGCAGTTGCCGCCCGGATCCCGGAAGTTCTCCCGGCGACTTTGGTTCCGGCGGCGGCGCGGGGCGGGCGGAAGGCCGGAAGTTCGCCCATGGCTGTGGGTCCCGGCTGGCTTGCAGCCCAGGCCTGCCGGCGAGGTAAGATCGATACGGTCCTCCGTAGGCATGGCCTCGCCGGCGGGGGTCGGGGCTGCGGTCGCCGGCGCAGCCGTTGTCACGCTGCTCTCGGCCGCGCTCGCGTTCTATGGGCCGCCGCTGGACGCAGGTACCCGGCCGCGGGCCGCGCGTCCGGACGGGGGCGCCGGTGGGGCCGGGGCCGCGGAAGCAGGGTGGTGCGCGCGGCCTGTGGGCGGCGCGGGCGTTGAGGGGCCGGGGCCAGGCCGCGCGGGTCCGAGCTTTCAGGCCGGACGTGGCGAGAGTAACTGTCAAGGAGTTTGGCCCTTTGTTAGGCCTGGCGGGTCCGAGTGCTCTGAGAATTGAGGGGTTCCTCAGCTATGCGCCTCAGTCCTGCCAGCAGCAGAGGGGCTGCTGGGACCCAACTTATGGAGACTTTTTATTGGTAGCTGTTTGTCTCAAATTCACACACTGTGACTAGATTTCCTTTGAGTTTGAGGTTTCATTATTAGACCGACTTGCTGAACTTGACTAAAAACAGGTGGTTTTGCGCCCTGACTTTTATCCTCACTTTATTTTTTTAAAAATATATTTTATTGATTTTTTACAGAGAGGAAGGGAGAGGGAAAGGGATAGAGTTAGAAACATGGATGAGAGAGAAACATCGATCAGCTGCCTCCTGCACACCCTTTACTGGGGATGTGCCCGCAACCAAGGTACATGCCCTTGCCGGAATCGAACCCGGGACCCTTCAGTCCGCTTCAGTCCGCAGGCCGACGCTCCGTCCACTGAGCCAAACGGGATCCTCGCTTTAAGGCCCATCTCCGTTGACTTGAGCGCGGCTGTCGTGCGCTCCGAGTTGGTTATGGTCCATGTTAGTTTAAAGCGCGCTTCGCACAGAAAAACGTCGGTCTCACGGAAAGCTGTGAGTGCAGAGTTGTGTTTGTTAGGAATTCCTTGTTCACTTTTGAGTGGGCCTGAGTTACCTCACTGTGTAAATGAAATAAGGTGGTTTATTTTCTTCCCTGCCCTACCGCCTGTGTTTGAAGACTGTCTGTACCACATAGTGTCTCCTTCCACCTCTCCAGGTGCAATTCTAGAAAACAGCCCAGGCTTAAGAAATCTATGTGATTCCCCAGACTTCCTCAGCCACACTTCTCCCAAGCAGATAAAAACCAGGCCGGTTTTACCTGTTCTCCCAGACTCAGAATTGTTATGAAAACAAAGTTGCATAATAGGATAAATTTTAAGTCGCCTCTTGTCCAGGCCTTTTTGTCCTTCAAGACTTTGATATTTATATTTAAACTAGAGGTCGGGTGCACGGTTGCGTGCACCAGGTGGGTCCCTCGGCCTGTCCTGTGGGGATCTGTCCTGCAGGAATGGGCCGAAACTGGCTGACATCCTCCCAGGGGTCCCGGATTGCGAGAGAGTGGTTCTCGGGTGATGCGCCCCAGAATCAGGCTCCCTCCTCTCTGGTTTCGGGTGCATCACCTGAGAACCGTGGTGGCAACTCCTGCTTTGAGCGAATGCCCCCTGGTGGTCAGTGCGTGTCATAGCTACCGGTCGGACGGTCACTTAGGCTTTTATATATACAGTGGGGCTTTGACTTACGAGTGTCCTGACTAACGAGTTTTTTGAGATACCAGCTGCCTCTCGGCCGATTTTTTGCATTGAGTTGATAGAGTAATTTGAGTTAATGAGCTCCTTAACGCTCGGTCTCGGAACGAATTAAACTCGTAAGTCAAGGCCCCACTGTATAGATATTTCTGTGGATAATTCCTAATGGGGAATGTCAGTAAGCCAGCTGAAACAGATCCACTATGAAGTTTAGGGGAAATTTAACTGGCCTTTTCTTTGCCCCTTCCACTAACAGGAGCTCATCTCAGGTGAGTGGGACAGAACGCTGGCAAACAGTGTGGATTTTACTTTACATTCATACAGTTTCAGTTAAAAATTGAAAATACTACACTTCTCAACAGTGATTTTTTCCTCCTCTCCCAAATGGTTTCAGAAGGCATTTGAGGAGGAATTGACTCGACTTTTGGTTGGTGGAGTGAATATTTGGTTAAAGAAAAATTATTTCTTTTGCCTCAAAATGGCAACATTTTGGTAAAATGGTGTCTTCTGCCCTAGCTTATCCATTACTAACAGGCATCTTCAAAGGTTTGTCTCTCTGGGCCTCAGTTTCCTCATTTGTAAAAGAAGGATAAACCTAATGAGGAGAGGAAATCAAGATGCCTTTAATTCCTCAAGCATTTATTGAATTTCTTATTCTGTGCCAGACTCTGTTTGAGGCAATGGAGGGTTGGGGTCCAACATGGAAACATGTAGACCCTCCCGTTAAGCCACAGGAGGGAGGGATGCTGTACCACAGTCTGTGCAGGCAGAAGGTGCTGGGTGGTCTTAGGGATATTTTGTGGGAGTTAAGTGTTTAGTATAAAGTGATGGTCTGTAATAAACCCAAAACATAGGGAACTCAGAACAACCCTTGAGTGACTGGTAAGTTTAGATTCTATCTTTAACATTTCTAGCCTTTTTTTTTTTTTTTTTTACGCAATTGTGTTTATTGTTCTGGGGAATTGGAGGGAGTGGCATTCTCTAGTGTTCTTGTATTAACCAGTCATATTTATTATTAAGCTACATATGTTCAAGTTTGAAACATGCATGGCAAATATTTTCCTGACTGCATAAACTGCTCATCGGCAGTCAGAGATGCCGTCATTAAATCTGATCATAACAGCTCTGGATTCTTTCATGCAGCTCGTCAGGGAGCACCAGGAAAGAGCATTTCACAGTAACTGCATGGCAAAGGCTGCAGGCTGGGAATTCCGAGTGTGGATGGGTGTTCAGAAAGCTGGACATTTTGGTGGTGGGGGTGGAGTGAGAGTGGGCTCACTCCCTTAGCTCAGTGTCTCTGCCAAGAGGCTCTGAGTCGGATGGGAAGCAGCACTATGGACACCTCATTGGAGCAGAATGTGGCACGTGAGGAAAGACATTGGGAGTAGAGGATCAGCCAGTTGTGCTGATCCTTGCCTGAGCCTCGTTTACAGTGATTCTGTTTTGAGTTTTAATCCTGTGTTGGTTTAAAGGTGTTTGGGTTGAAGGTAATTAATATCCTCTTTGCATCTTGGGGTCTGAACATCTGATATATCAGCTAAAGAGGCATTTACATCTACTCATTAAAGAAAGTTACTTGAATAATTTTGTTGAATAAAAAGTAAAACTCTGAGAGTGTTATTAACCCCTAGAGTGCTGGGGAGCGCAATCGTACTCCTGCAGTGTCCAGTTCTAAGTCTGCTTTTATTAGTGATGATGATATTGCTAAATATGTAAATGTAGTAAAGGTTTCCTTAAGTTTTTGGATATGTAACTTCATTTACTTGTGATTCATAATTTTTTTTCCTAAACTGCTGTAAAATCAGCAAAAATGCCTTGGCAATTTTAGCATAGTTCCTAGAATATTGGTTGTCACTCAAAGGGTTAAAGGTAAAGCTGTTTGACCACGTGGAGCTGAGCCTGCTTCTGATCTTCACTTGAACTTGTGATCTGTGTCTAGTTTTTCTCAGCTGCTGAAATAATTGGAAGGATAAAAATATTGAGTGCCTTGTTTTCAAGAAAGGCCAATTAAAATTAGCTATTTAGAGGCAATTAAATTGCCTAGGAACCCAGTGTAAGATTTGTTCTATATTTAGAATACCATTTCTAGGTTATTTAATTAGTATCTAATTCAGTGTTGGAAAGATGACTGGGAAACTAAATAGGGAAATAATATGGGTCTAGAAGGTAACAAATGGGAGATTGCTTTTCCAGTTTGGGAGAAGAGATGTAATAAACTTAAGCTATGGTTGAAATGAAATATATGTAGTTTACTAATTAATGTATTTTTCAAAAACTTTGAGATTAAGTAGACTTCCTGAATGTCTGATACATTTAAAAAATAAACTTGACATATACAACATGTGTTAGTGTTGTAATTTCTGAACATCATTTGCTTTCAGAAATAAAATAATGGAACCAGTGGGTAAAAATCTGTTGAGTCGACTTGGGGAAGTATTTTGGTTAATGGACTATTTTAACTCTCTTTATATATACCAATAGATATTTACCATTCTAAGGAATTTTATTTTCCTGTTTTTCAGTTTTAAAAAGAGCATTCTCGCTGCATAAAGCACATTCAATAAAGGATATGGAAAATACTTTTCAATTGGTGAAAAATATTATACCTCCTCTAACTACCAAGAAGCACAAAGGGCAAGATGGAAGAATAGGCATAGTTGGAGGCTCTCAAGAGTAAGTGACTTGGAAAATGTTAATATTTAAACAGTTAATCTTTATTATCGGTCTGTCTACCTGCCTATCAGCCATCCAGTCAACTGCCCATTTGTTTAGTTGACCCCTCAGTAATTATTTCCAAATGTAGTCTGATATTATGACATTTGTTATTTTTCAGTGATGAACTTTAAGGTTGAATAGGAGAAAACTCTAAGGGGCCCTGATTGAGCTGTTCATTGGTGTGTGTTAGTGTAAAGATTTTTTGCCTGTGGTTGGGAGATGGGACTTTTTTTTCTTATCTTATACTTTTCTCTATTGATCAGACTTATACCATAAGCTTGTATTACTTTTGTAATGAGGATAAAAACACTCAGCATCTGCTTGGTTTACTTTGTTAATTTAAAAATATTCCTGGAAATCATTTACTAAATTGGACAGATCCTAGCTATTTTTAAGGCCTGTTCGCCTGGTTTTATATATTCTGCTGCTATGTTGTTTGACACGTAAAGATTTATAATTTGTCCATGCTCGCAAATGATACCTACTGCCTTTGACTTAAATTTGACCTTGGTTAGTATTTCTGTTTCTGCTTACATTCTGTGTGCTCTTTACCTAGCCCTGTATTTTTAATGGTTTAGGTAGTTGGCTATACTTATTTTAAATAATATATAACTAGATTTTGTTTTCTTACCCGATATGACTGACTGACAGTGACTACTCTTTTGTTTTTAATCCTCACCTGAGGAAATTTTTCCATTGATTTTTATTTGTTTGTTTGTTTGTTTTTTGTTTATTGGTTTCAGAGAGGAAGGTAGAGGGATAAGAAGTCTACTTAATCTTCTGCACGCCCCCTGTTGGGGATTGAGCCCGCAACTTGGGCATGTGCCCTTGACTGGTATCGAACCTGGGACCTTTCAGTCCTCAGGCCTACACTCTGTCCACTGAGCCAAACCAGCTAGGGCTCCATTGATTTTTAGAGAGAGTGGAATGGAGCGGAGGAGACAGAGAGAAACATTGATGTGAGAGAGACACATTGATTGGTTTTCTCCTGCACACGCCACAACCCGGGTGGGGATTGAGCCTGCAACCCATGTACGTGCCCTTGACCGGTGCCCTAGTCTGGAACCAGTCTGAGGACTGGCTCTCTATACATTGAACCAAACCGGCTAGGGCTAGACTGATTTCTTTATGAGTGGGTAAGTGAATATATGGTATTCATTGTACAGATGGGCCATAATTTATTTAACCAAGTCCCTGTTGATAGGCAGTTGGTTAACTCTATCCTTTTTTTCAATTAATCTGTCTGTAGACATCCCTTTACATATCTCCTTGTATGCCCATCTGGTTATAATCAAGGGAACAATTCCTAGAAGAATTTTTACTGGAGCAGAGTACATAGACATTTTAATGTCGATAAATATTGAAAATTGTTCTCCCAAAATTGCACTAGTGTGTGCTGCCATCAACAAGCACCTGTTCTCCCTAGCCAGTTTGGCTCAGTGGGGTAGACATTGGCCTGCAGACCGAAGGGTTCCGGATTCGATTCTGGTCAAGAGCACATGCCCAGGTTGCATGCTTGATTCCCAGTAGGATTCTCTCTCGTCATTGATGCTTCTCTCTCTCTCTCTCTCTCTCTCTCTCTCTCTCTCTCTCTCTCTCTCTCTCCCTCCCTCCCTCCCTCCCTCCCTCCCTCTCCCTCCCTCTCCCTCTCCCTCTCCCTCTCCCTCTCCCTCCCCCCCTCTCTCCCTCCCTCTTCCTCTCTGAAATCAATAAAAATATATTTTAAAAAACAAAAAAACAAGCACCTGTTCCCCTCACTCCCTATGGGTATTGGCAGCCTTTGCTCTCAAGTAGAAAAGCTATATTTTGTTGGTTCGGTGTATTTTTTTGGTATTGAGGCTTGCATTCGTGTTTTGTTGTGAACGAGTGTGAGCGAGTGTGTGTGTGGCATGCCCTGTCCTTTGGTGTTTCTGACACATTGGCCCTGCTCTGCAGGATAGTGCCATGGGTATAGAGTGCACCCTGCATTTCCCCAGTGTGTTTTTCCTGGGATAGCAAAACTTTTCACTGCTTGGAATTGACATAAAAGTTACAGTCCCCATCTAATGCTAAGTTCAAGGGTTTTTCTTTCTGTGCTTGAAGTGACCTTAAAAGTGGAGTTACAAGCATTCCAAAGCAGTAAGGATGGAAGCCAGAGGGAGATGTGAGAGTCTCTCCTTGTTTGGCCTGGGTGCCCCGTGTGGCCCTCCATCAAGATGGCCATTGCCTGTGCTTACTGTTGATCTCGAAGACTGGTCCTGCTCCCTGGGTACTGTCCAGTGTGGGGTGCTCTGGCCTGTGATCACCTCAGGCACACTCTCTCCTGGCAGATGCCTTCAGTAAACACTCACTGTCTTAAGTCTTCAGTTTTGGGGTTCTGGAAGCTAATTCCAGCATGTCATAAATGCAGAAAGTTTCATCAAAAGGTTGATGGAACTTGGGGATTCAGCAGGGCTGAATACATATTACCTGCCGTTGGAATATCTAAGGGCATTTCCCCACACCTAAAGATTCACATATATTATTACCTGCTACCAGACAGCTGAGGGCATTTTAATCTACATGTTATTGCCTCCTGCTGGCCAAACATCTGAACAGCCAGTAGGCAGTTCCCCCAAACTGACAATGCCTACTGTGTACCAAACTAACCTTTGATATGTATATCTACTTTGCTATAGGGCAAGATGTGGGAATAAAAAGGGCCCAGGGTCCAGAGATAGGGAGAACATGGTTACTGAAGCTAGATCTCCTCTGGCTCCCCCGTGAATTACAAATTTATATTATATTTCTAGTCTCTTTATTAATTTACACGCAGTGCCTTCTCCAGATTCCTGAACCTTTCTAGATGCTGGGAAAGACCCCTAGCATTATTGGGGGTGTTTTTTCCCCCCTAATGTAATATTCCTACCCATCTTCCTTGCTAACAAAGCTCGTTTTGTTCAGATGCTGTTACAATTTCTTTGACTTGCAGCTCTGTGCATTTCTGATAAATCAAGTACTTTTTATATCTATGTTTATATTAATCTAGAAAGAAGTGTCATCATTATAATATTAAGTCATCTTAGCCAGTGTACACCTAATGTATTCTTTAATAGATTTTAAAATTTTCCCCACAGTTATTATTTGTTTATATAAAGTTAATTCCTAGATGCTTTATGGTTTTTGCTGATATTGTAGATGCTATCATATTTTCTAATCTATTATTCCTAGTATAGAAAAATGCTATCTTTATCCTTTTTTTGGTTGATAGAAATCGGGCAACCTTGCTGAACTATTTTATATTAGATTTATTCTTTAACAACTTTATTGAGTTCTAGTTGATATACGATTGCATAAGTTTGACATATGTATAAACCCCTAAAACCATCAGTTTGCACATAGCCATTACAGGGAGACCGTAGTCACAGGAAGCCGGAATTTGCCCCTCCTGACATAGTATAAAGGTCTCAGGTGAAAGACTGACTTCTCTGGTTCTGATCCATGTTTATTGAACATTTACTGAGCACCTGCTAGGGGTTCGGCCCTGTGCTAGGTGCTTGACTGTTGTATGGTTTTTGTTGATAAACCTGGTGTGCTTGCCTCATTCTCAAGTTTTAGACTGTAAATATCTTCTTTTTAGGTACACCGGAGCCCCTTACTTTGCAGCAATCTCAGCTCTCAAAGTGGTATGTTTACTTATATCTTCTTTATTAGGAAGAGTTGGATTATTTAAATATGATTAAAGCAATGTTTTCCAATAAAAATCTACATAACATCTCCAGGTAATTATGGGTAAAAGAAACATCTTTAAATGTATTCTGACATCTTGTGCAGTGATAAAATAACTTCAAACTCATTTTTTTTAAAAATAAAGTTTTATTAGAATTGTACTTCACCAAAATAATCTTGGGACGCCTTTTAGTCCTAGCATAAGACATCTTTGGACTTTGGCAGTTGCTCATGCCTTTTGATCAAGTCCTAACCACCCAGTCAGCACAGTTACTGTGAATTGTGCTCAGCTCCATGACTGCATTGCTTCCCGTGAGCCTCAAGCTCAGTGAGGCAGCTTGAGCTGGTCTGGGTTGACCTGTCTCTTAGGCAGCAGTAAAAGTCTGCCTTTATTTCCGGCCTTTTCTTAGGTTATACCTTCTCAGCCTCCTCCCTGTAGTTTAACTGCTACAGTTGGTATGTTATTGTTGTTTACGGATAGTGCTATGTAATTTTCAATGATGAAAATGTTGAATGGCTGTTGTAGAAACCACTTTGGGTATCTTTTGAGTGATTCTCACATTAAGTTAGCCTCTTGTGCTCATTTCTCAGGGTGCAGATTTATCCCACGTGTTCTGTACCCGGGAGGCCGCACCTGTGATCAAGTCGTACAGCCCGGAGCTGATTGTTCACCCGGTTCTGTGAGTGAGGCTGCACATGGGGGCTTCATTTGCAACAACTCTCCTTGATCATTTGGTGTCTTTACAGACTCTAAGAGTTTCAGTTAAATAGCTTCCATACTGAGAGTTGGTAGGTAGACTGTTTCAGAAGAAAGGAGGAAACTATAATGAGCCCATTGTCTATGGTCAGAAGAAGACAGTCATGTGGGACAACATGAGATAAGGTCTGAAGGGTGATGTGCCCAGAGCTGGCCCCTGTGTCCTGTCAGAAATGAGAGTCTGTGGGCCTGCCTGTGGACAGTGCACGTATGGCAGGAATGAGGGGCCTATCGGGCAGTAACAAAACTGTTCATCATTCAGCAGATCTTTCGTGCAGGCCCTGTCCTGGGTTCTACAGGGACAGCATTGCACCGAGCAGACAAAAACACCTGCTCCCATGCCCTAGAACTTCCTTCAATGATGAACATGTTCTCCCTTGGTGCTGTCCAGCACTGTGGCTGCTGACCACATGGCTACTGAGCACTTAAAATGTGGCCAGTAGGACTTAGGCACTGAGTTTTTACTTTAATTTTAATTAAATTTAAAAGCCATGTGTGGTTAGTATCTACTGTATTGGACAACAGCTCTGGAGATGGACAAACAAGATAAGAGTGTGTCAGAGGGTGATAAGCACCATGGGGAGATGGGAGCAGGGAAGGGGACACACTGTGACTGCGTGTGGCGCATGTGCTATGTGTGCAGTTTTTAATAGGGTGGTCATGGGTACAGCAAGGGGCAGTGAAGTAAAGGCTTGAAGACGGTGAGGGAGCAAGTTCTACAGACATGGGGAATGCGGGGAGGCCCTTACATACACAGGAAGAGCTGCTGCAAGAGCTCAAGCTGCAGCTGTGTTGGGGAGCGCTCGGGTACTTGGTGACCAGAGGTTCAGAGCCAGGCTTAGCAGGTTATGGGGGTCATTGTAAGGTTTTGGGCTTTTGTATAAATGAGAAGGAGGCTGCTGGAGCATTTGAGCAGGGGAGGGACAGGACGGTTTACGTTTTAAAAGGCTTATCTGGCTGCTGTATTGAGTATAAGCTTTGGAGCCCAGGGTGGAAGCAAGAGTCCCACTAGGAAGCTGTTGTGAGGATCCTGGTGATGGTTACATGATGAGGTAGAAACTGGACAGTGGGTCACGTTCTGGGTACATTTGAAAAGTACAGCACCAGGATCTGCTGAGGGGTGGGACATGGGATACAAGGAAAAGAAGACAGTCATGAATGCCACCCAGGGTTTGAGCTGAGCGAGTTCTCATTTAATGTGGTTGGGAAACTGGGGGAGCAGGTTTGGGCGGGGGTGATGGTCAGGAGTTGGGGGTTTTGGACATGTTTTTAGTTGCCTGTTAGATAGCCAAACAGGTATGGCTGGTAAGCATGGGATAGGAGTGGGGCAGTCAGGGAAGGTGTACATCTGGGAGTTGTTAATGTGTGGGTGGCGTTTAAAGCCCAGAGACAAAAATGAGCCACACAAGAGTGCATGTAGGCAGGGAGGACCCGTTTGGGAACACCTGTTTGGGAGCAGATCTGTGGGGAGCTGCAAGAGGCCAGGGAGGGGTGTCCTCAAGTCGAGTGAAGAACTGTTTGCAAACTATTCTAGAAGGGCCTTCTAGTCACTGATAAGGATTAAGAATGGGTGGTTGGATCTCACAGTATAGGGGTCATTGGTGACTTTGACAAGGGCAGCTTATGAGGAGCAAAGCCTTATACAGTGAGTGGGTTCTAAGAGTAAGAAACGAGATGATGAACAGGAAGGTGTTGTGAAAAAAACCAACAACAAAATTCTGTGCAGCTGTCAGGTCTTGTTCTAAAGGAGGGCCCTTTTAATGTTGTAAAGGAATCAGTCACACGACCCTTTTAGATTGACTTCCCCAGTGCCTGATGTAGGGGATAGTCTCTAAGTGTAAAGTCTACACTGTTACCTGTACTCCTGTGTGATGGAAACAGACTGGCCAAGATAATTTTGAAATTAGCCATAATGTCTTATTCTGATGTGTTTAAATTTTTATTTCATGAGCCTTTTTTTTTTTTTAAACAAGGAGAAAAAAGGTGTTATGTTTATAGCTATATACCCTGTACTATTGACTCTGTTTCTTATGGGAAGGAAGTTCTGTTTTGGCTCAGCTTTGATGAGACCCACATCCTCTGCTTACCTTTGCAGATTTTATAGAACCATATGGACCACTTGAATAAATTGCTAAGGACCCTCCCAGGGCCTTGCAAGGGGCCCAGCAAATGAGAGGCTCTGATGCTTGAGTTTCATTACAGTGAAATGCCTCTACTTTTCTCATGTCATTCACTTACTGATACTGTGTTCAGCCAGACTGGTCTTTGCCATTTCCCATAAGTGAGCACTTTCTCACCGTATTTCCTGCTAATGCCACTCCCTCCTTTACCTTGTCTGCTTACTCCCAGAGGGTATGGCTTCCTCTTCAAGCCTTTCAAGTGGAGGTGGCTTTTCCTTTGACCCCTCATGTACCACTGGGACTAGAGGTGGGATGTGCTTCGTCCTTGTTCCTCATTGCTCCTCCCAGACCATTGCCCTGCTCTCATTCCTGAAACCTTCTGCTCCTTTGAACTCACACCGTCAGGCTCTGCTACCCACTACTCATGGCAGCTATGTCAAATCCCTGGATCATTCCTTGAATATTTAATATCTGGCCCAGTGTCTCTCTCCACTATTGCTCTTACAAATTAGCTATTTTTAATGTGTGTAACTACTTTATTGTGCCATAGCTTACTATAAAATTCACTCATTTTAGTTGTATAATGATCTTTGATGTATTTACCGAAGTGTTGCTGTCACCACAATCTAATTTTAGAACACTTCCATCACTCCAACAAGAAAACCTCTGCCCATTACCACCCCTAGCTTGAGGTAACTTTATCTTTCTGTCCCTATAGATTTGCCTTTTCTGAACATTTCATATGAATGAAATCATGCAATATGTGGTCTTTTGTGTCTGCCTTTTTTCACTTAGCATGTTTTTGAGTTTCATCATAGCATATATCCATACTCCATTCCTTTTTTTGTTTGTTTGTTTTTTAAATAAATTTATATCTCCTATACCCATTGCGCCTATCCTCACCCTCCACTTTCCCTTCTTCTGGTAACCACAAATATGTTCTTTGTATTTATGAGCTTGTTTTTTTAAATTTTAAATCTTACATATAAATATATTTGTCTTTCTCTGTCTGACTTATTCACTTATTTTCCCTGAAAGGCATTTAAATATTGAAAGCTAGACATCTATGTTGGGGTGTTAAAAGATGAACCAGTTTCTATGGAGACGATTAGGAGATTTGCTGGCTAAGTGCAGGGTGGAGTCCTAGAACAGGAAAAGGACATTGGGGTGGGGACTGGGAAAATCTGGAAAAATCTGTAGTTTCATACTAAACAAATAGATGAAATCGTAAGTAAAATGTTCTGCCCTTCTTTTCCTTATTTAGTGACAGTCCCGATGCCGTTCATGAAGTAGAAAAGTGGTTGCCCCGACTGCATGCCTTGGTTGTAGGACCTGGCTTAGGCAGAGAAGAAGCTCTTCTCGAAAACGTCAAGGTAAGTATAGAATTACGAAACAAACTTCCGCTGATAGAGTGGATGCTTAGAGCCCAGGAAGTCAGGACAGAAACATTTTTCTTCAATTTCTGTTGGTTAGTGGTCTGTGTGCCTTGTCATAGATTAAGAAGGATAAAATTTGGTTTGAAAGATAGAGGAGGAACTAGGCATAAAGATGGTAATGAACTTAAAAATAAAAACCAGACTGAAGGAAACTTTTTATTCTTGGGGCACTGGCTTTTTCATACTGTAGCAGGTGGAAATCACTGTGGAATCGTTCAGATGTTTTGCTTCATGGGTGTTTATGTGGTTTACACTTGAGGTGTTGGGAAATCCCAGCATCCAGACTGAGCCGTGTTAGCAGTGGGCAGGGTTTGGGGTCAGGCTCGGGTTCATCTTCCAGCACGATTCCTGTCCGACTGGGCCCCTGGCAGCTTGATCAGTCAGCCTCCTAGGCCTTGTGCTTTCCCTCTCAAGGGGTGATGTGCCCCAGGAGTTACTGAGAGCCACATTTTATGAAGTGCTTCAGGCTCTTGGTGTTGCAAAGTGGGCACAAGACCCTAGTTACACACACATACATATATGTTCATTTACTTTTTCATTTATGCTGTTCTTTATTACAGAAAATTTTACTTTGTGTCTGCCTTACTCTAAAAAGATGAAAATTTTTTATCCTAAAAAAGTTAAAATAGCCCTAACCGGTTTGGCTCAGTGGATAGAGCGCCGGCCTGCGGACTAAACGGTCCCAGGTTCGATTCCGGTCAAGGGCATGTACCTTGGTTGCGGGCACATCCCCAGTAAGGGGGTGTGGAGGAGGCAGCTGATCGATGTTTCTGTCTCATCGGTGTTTCTAACTCTCCATCCCTCTCCCTTCCTCTCTGTAAAAAAATCAATAAAATATATATTTAAAAAAAAGTTAAAATATATACCATCCAGAACCGGGGAATGGGTAACGAGCATGCCAGTCCCATGTTCTGTGTGTTCTTGCTGCTCGGCAGCCTTTGACACTTCCAGGGCTTTGCTCTCGGGTGGACACATGTTGGGGACTGCCCAGCACCAGCCCCAGAGAAGGCCGTGCAGTGTACCCTATGTGAGGTGGTACTGTAGCCTCAGGAGGTTGGGAGTGAGCTCCAAATCAGAGAATGTGCCTGGTACCCTCAGATGGTGCTTGTCCTTATGCCCATTAAAGGATTCGAAGTCATACGAAACATGATTTAGCATCCTCATCGTCATTAACTGAGAGGGCTCTTTTCAGCTCAGCTTTTGCCTATTGAATTAAATTCAACAACAGAGTTAAAGGAAGGTGTAGGTAGCTGTGTGTTGGTTGTACACTCTTAGCAGTCTGATTAGTAAAGAACATTTTTAAAAGGACGTGTGTTTGCTTTGCTAGAATTTAGTGAGAACCTGATATCTTCCATGACAGATCTTCCAGTTCCAGCCTTTGAGGTAAAAGTTGGGGTTTGAAATTGTACTTTCCTCAAACCTGAGAAAATCACTTAGAAGAAATGGAGCTATGACAAGTGACAGGTGATTGGATTTGAGCAATAAATTTGTTTTTGACTTATAATTGAAAGTAGATACATTTATTATTGCCTCTTTCAAAGGGGTTGATTAAAACGTGTGTATCCTCTAGAGTACATTATGCTGAGTGAAATAAGCCAGCTGCAGAAAGACATACTGCATGATCTCATTTCTGTATGGAGTCAAAATAGTTGAACTCATAGAGGCAGAGAGTAGAAGGGTGACAGCCAGGGACTGAGAGGTGTTGGTCAGAGTGTCCAAATTTTCAGTTAGGCAAGATGAGTAAGTTCTGATGTAGAATGTGGTGACTAGAGTCAACAGTGCTATATTGTATATTGAAATTTGCCAAGAGACAGGGAGATCTTAAGTGTTAGCTTAATTAGCTTGATTGTGGTGATTATGTCATAATGTATCAAAACATCAGGTGTACACCTTGAATTTATACAAATTTTTGTCAACTACACTTAAGTAAAGCTGGAAAAAACCTACGTATCCTGAGTTATGCCTGAGAATGGGTCTTGGGGTGCCTGCTTATATTTCTCTTCTATGTCTCATACTACTTTGCATTTAAAAGTTGTTCATTTAATGAAAATGCTCCAAACAAAGAAAAGGATCCAGCTGCCTAGAACTGGAAGTCTGTGGGGTGCTGGGCTATTGAGTAGTTCTGAACAGAATGCCCTGTGCTTCACTGGACTCTGAAATTTGAAGCTGTGATAATAGACGCCTGGGGGAGGGATGGGCAGCTACTCACTCCTGTCACAAAGAGCTTGCCTAGAGAGAGAGATGCACGAGCCAGCAGTTGTACATTCAGGGTAAATAATCTGAGAGGCTGTCAAATAAAATTTAAAAGTAGCTCTAGATGACACATTGTGCAAAGTAGAGGATTTAATTTAGGATTCTCCTGGCCTTAAGCCACCTGGATTAGCATGGGGTGTGCAAGTTTGTCAGGCCGCACCATTCAGATATTTGAAAGTCTTAACCTCTTACTGAGAAGTAGAAGTTAATCATGGTTGAGAAGGGCTAGGGCCTTCGGTTTCTCCAAGGTGAGACCCTCCTGGGGAATTCCCCTGCGTAAACCTCTGAGATGCACTTGGTGTCCTGAGTCAGTGTGCTCTGCACAGGTCACAGGAGGTCTGGCAGTGCCTATTCACTGGGTGATTGTCTTTGCAAAGAGGCAAATAAGGGTTCCTGTAGGTCCTATCAGCGACGGAATTTATAGATATTTTCTCTCATTCTGTGGGTTGTGTTTTCATTTCCTTGATGGCATTGTCTGCAGCACAAATTTTTAATTTTGATAAAGTCCACTTTATCTGTCTTTTCTTTTGTTACTTATGCTTTTGGTGTCTTACCTAAGAAGTTTTTTACCTGACCCAAGATTTACTTTCATATTTTCTTATAGAGCTTTATTGCTTTAGCTCTTATAGTTAGGCCTGTGGTCCATTCTGAGTTAATTTTTGTTTATGGTCTAAGGAAGGGGACCAGCTTTTTTTCTTTTGCAAGGGGATATCCAGTTGTTGCAGCACCATTTGTTGAAAAGGCTCCTCTTTCCTCCAGTGACTTATCTGGGCATCCTTGTTGAAAATCAGTTGACATAAATGTAAGGGTTTATTTCTGGGCTCTTGTTTCTGTTTCATCGGCCTATATGGCTGCACTGGGGCCAGCACCACGCTCTTCATTACTACAGCTGTGCTGTGTGTTTTGTAGTGGCAAAGCATGGAGCACTCAAACGTTTTTCTTTTTAAGCCTGTTTTGGCTATTCTGGGTCCTGTGCATTTCCATGTGAGTTATTTTTTATATTATGTATTTTATATTTATGTTATATTTTTTATATTTATTATGTCAGACCATATATTATGTTAATCGTAATATTTTTTATTTTAAATAATTTAGTAGCTACATCATAATATACAGTATGTATTTAGCTAGTCCATTTAGGCTGTTTACAGCTTTTCCTATTCATAATGTCTTGAATACACACACACACACACACACACTCACACACACACACACAGTGGCCAGATTATTATGACCACCTGACGTTTGTAGGCAAATTAGCTATAATTTCGCGATGAAGTTGCTAGAGGGCCAGACCATTATAAATAGGGAAGCAGGTTGTTTACCACAACAGTAGAAGTGATTTTTTTCTGAAGATGTGGGTAAACAACGCGATTTAACAGCCTTTGAACGTGGGATATATATTATTATGAGTGGCCAAATTATTATGACAACCTGTCGATTGTAGGCAAATTAGCTGTACACTGCATTGTATGGGATATGGAAGCCGAAGGCCTGTTGGAACACCTTTTCTGTCTGCAGTTACCAAGATAAAATGTCTCCAATTCGCACAGGAACACAAGGATTGGACAGTGGAGCATTGGAAAAAGGCATTTGGTCCAATGAATCACGTTTCCAGTTGCATCATGCAGATGGCAGAGTGAGAATTTGGCAGAAACAGCATGAAAGCATGCACCCCACATGCATGAGTACAACCCTTCAAGCTGGTGGGGGCAGTGTTATGGTTTGGGGCATGTTTTCCTGGCATGATTTGGGTCCTTTAATTCGTGTGGAACAACGTCTGAATAGCACAACATACCTAAGTATTGTTGCTGATCAGATTCGGATCATGTTGATGGCGTATCCCAATGGAGATGGCTTCTTCCAACAAGACAATGCGCCATGCCACGGTGCTCATATTGTGCAAGAGTGGTTTCAAGAACATGAGGGAGACTTTACCTTGCTTGAGATCAATCCAATCTCAATCACCAGATCTCAATCCAATTGAGCATTTGTGGGACGAAGTTAAAAGAGCCATCAGGCAGCTGGTTCCACAACCATCAAATCTCACAGAACTAGACAGTGCTATTCATCAGGCATGGTGTCAGATTCCTCGCATCACCTTTCAACATCTCGTGGAGTCAATGCCAAGAAGAATCGCCGTAGTATTGAAGGCAAAAAGTACCCAACGGAGTACTGATGGGGTGGTCATAATAGTCTGGCCATTCCCATTCAGATATATCCCATGTTCAAAGGCTGTTAAATTGCATTGTTTACCCATATCTTCAGAAAAAAATCACTTCTGTCGTGGTAAACCTGCTTCCCTATTTATAATGGTCTGGTCCTCTAGCAACTTCAGCGGGAAATTACAGCTAATTTGCCTACAAACGTCAGGTGGTCGTCATAATCTGGCCACTCAGTGTATGTATATGTATGTGTGTGTGTGTGTGTGTGTGTGTGTACACACACACACACTTGTCTATTTCTGTTAGGTATTTTCTTTAGGGTAAATTCTGCAAGTTCTGTTGCTGAATAAAGTGCTGTTAGCAATCTTCTGTTCCACCAACAGGCTGTCCTTGCCAGGACTCTGCTCTGGGGTGCTGTTGTCATTCTTTCCCACTTCCACCTGGTCTTTTACATGAGAATGCTGCTTGTTGTTTTTTTGTTGTTGTTTAAAGGCGGTTGAGGTTGAGACCTTTGAATTTTCTTGACTGCTTTATATTTTTTTTTTCTTTTCATGTTTCTTTTTTTTTTAATTAAATCTTTATTGTTCAGATTATTACATTTGTTCCTCTTTTTTCCCCCCATAACTTCCCTCCTCCCAGTTCCTGCCCCACCCTCCGCCCTCACTCCCCACCCACTGTCCTCATCCATAGGCGCACGATTTTTGTCCAGTCTCTTCCCGCATCTCCCATACCCCTTTCCCCCCCAAGAATAGCCAGTCCATTCCCTTTCTATGTCCCTGATTCTATTATGATCACCAGATTATTTGTTCACTTGATTCTTAGATTCACTTGTTGATAGATGCATGTTTGTTGTTCATAATTTATATCTTTACCTTTTTTTCTTCTTCCTCTTCTTAAAGGATACCGTTCAGCATTTCATATAATACTGGTTTGGTGGTGATGAACTCCTTTAGCTTTTCCTTATCTGTGAAGCTCTTTATCTGACCTTCAGTTCTGAATGATAGCTTTGCTGGATAAAGTAATCTTGGTTGTAGGTTCTTGGTATTCATCACCTTGAATATTTCTTGCCATTCCCTTCTGGCCTGCAAAGTTTCTGTTGAGAAATCAGCTGACAGTCGTATGGGTATTCCCTTGTAGGTAACTGAGTTTCTTTCTCTTGCTGCTTTTAGGATTTTCTCTTTGTCTTTTGCTCTTGGCATTTTAATTATAATGTGTCTTGGTGTGGTCCTCTTTGGATTCCTTTTGTTTGGGGTTCTCTGCGCTTCCTGGACCTGTAAGTCTATTTCTTTCACCAGGTGGGGGAAGTTTTCTGTCATTATTTCTTCAAATAGGTTTTCAATATCTTGCTCTCTCTCATCTTCTGGCACCCCTATAATTCTGATGTTGGTACGCTTGAAGCTGTCCCAGAGGCTCCTTACACTATCTTCGTATTTTCGGATTCTTTTTTCATTTTGCTTTTCTAGTTGGGTGTTTTTTGCTTCTTCGCATTTCGAATCTTTGACTTGATTCTTGCGCTCCTCTGGTCTGCTGTTGGGTGTCTGTACAATATTTTTTATTTCAGTCAGTCTATGCTTAATTTCTAGTTGGTTCTTTATCACAATATCGAGGGTCTCATTAGATTTCTTGAGGATCTCACTACATTTATCGGCAGTCTCACCAGTCTTTTCGAGGGCCTTACTAAGTTTATCAGCAGCTTCTAGACAGTTCTTGAGAGACCTTAAAAGTGTGGTTTTGAGCTCTATATCTTCCATTTCTGACATTTGCGTCCTGTTTCTTTGTCTCCGCATTTTTTTATCTTTTCTTGGTGCACCCCCTAGTGGTCTTTGTGCGCAGTCTTGTTGTAGTTAAGCCTTGATTGTTGTCGGCAATAGTGGGGGTGATTTGACTTCCAGGCTAACTGGCTATGAGAGTCCACTGTGTCTGCAGTGGGAGAGCTTCTGTGCTGGATCTCTAGGGCGGTGCTAATCTAGCATTTGCCTGAGGCTATTCGGCAAATGGCTCTGCGCAGGGCTTGGGCGGGGCAGGTCCCAGGGGATCTAAAGGGCGGGCCAGAGCGAGCAGTTATGGCTGCTCTCAGTTCCGTCCCTAGGTGCTCTGCCTCACAGAGTCCCAGCGACCGCTGCACACCTCGGAGAGAAAGCTGCCTTCGAGTTCCGACCAAAGCCAGACAGTCCCGCTTCTCCCGTTTGAGTCTGGGTCCCTAGAGACTTGCCTGGATCTGGAGCTCAGAGTCTGAAACTCCCTCCCGATTAAAAACAACAACCGCGCCCTCCGCGGCCAGCCTGCTCCGCGGGCACTCCGCACCTGAGTATTTCACTTCAGCACTGCGCCTCCTCTGAGTCTGGGTATGATATTCTCTTTCCTCCTAGTTGTAGAATTTCCACTCATCCAGCCTTCCTGTGGTTCTGGATGATGTCTGTTCCGTCTTTTAGGTGTACCCTTGAATTGGTTGTTCGCGGCAGCAATCTCCGGCATTAACCTATGCCGCCATCTTGGTTTTTTTTCGACCGCTTTATTTTATTATTTTTTGTTATTAATCCTCACCCAAGGATATTTTTTTCCATTGCTTTTTAGAGAGAGTGGAAGGGAGAGGGGGGAGGGGAGAGGGAGAGAGAGACAGACATCGATTGGTTGCCTCCCTCACCCCTCACCCCTCCGCCTCCAGAGCCAGGATTGAACCTGCAACCCAGGTATATGCCCTTTACCAGGAATTGAACCCGTGATCCCTTGGTGCACTCTAATCACTGAGAAACACCGGCCAGGGTGCTCCTTGTCTTATTTTAACTGTGTCCTATTGGAGATGTCACACTGCTTCTCAACCTTCCTCCAGTCTTTTTTGATCTGGGTGTGACTTGTTCATTCCTGTGCCATTCTTCTTTTAAATTATTAACTAGATGGTGGGTGAAGCTGTGGTTTTGGAGAGTGATAGTAATGTCATCAGCCAGCCTCACTTGGAACTGTGGCCTTGTTATAAGTGTGTACTCGTGGCTTTGACTGATGCTAACTATTATCAGCCATTGTTGCAAATGCAGTGCCTTCATACAAATCTGAGTGATGGAAGCAAGTCAGTCCTTAAATGGGCGACTTTGATGTCTGATTCTGTGTGGTGCTCTTAAATTGTGCCAGGAGACCTGGGTGGTTCGTGATGTTACATTTTCCCTGTACATTTCCCAATGTTTGAATATTCACTTTAGTCTACGGTGGCTTTTGGATTTGTTTTTGTTTTTGTTTTTTGAGAACTTTAATAGGAAAAATACAAAGAGGCGAACATTTTAGTGTTGTGGCCAAACACTGAACAGAGATTCAAACATGACACCAGAGATTCAGAAATCTGAATCAGCAAAAGCCAAATCAGTTTTAACAGTCAAGCCAAACTAAAGGCAAGAAGAGTATTTTCATTGTTAAAGAAGGAAATAGGCTTCTGTGAGGCTCCCATACCCTGATACCTCTTTGAAGGGGCTTTTGAAAACGCTCCCAACTCTAACCAGTGTTAGCAAAGTCCGATGAGACTGTTGGGCAGGGCCGCTCGTGCTTTGTGGGCTTTCACATTTCATTTTCAGGACTATCACTTTTAATTAAACATATATGGATTTATCTTTCAATGTTTTAAGTTATTTCTGCTTACCATATATTTTATTTTATTCTCTCATGTTTTCTATCAGGTGTATAAGGTAGAGATTTTTACATGCTAATGCAATAGGTAATCCTCTACTGGTTAATAATAATAAGCAACCATATGCTGATCATATATACAGGATGGAGCAAATGTAGGTTTACAGTTGTTCATATAGAAGATAATACAATCCTATGTAATAAAGAACTAACATGCAAATGGTCATCACGCCTTCACACCATCACGCCATAACGGCTCAGACACTCAACACTGGGGAGAGAGGGATGGGGACCAGTCAGTTTGCGGCCCAGGAGAGGGACAAGCTGCCTACCCCACAGTCCCGGGTGCCAGTGGCTGCACCTGTGCCTGCAGCCTGGGAGAGGGACAAGCCACCCACCCCGCGGTCCCAGATGCCTGTGGCTGCAGCCTGGGCGAAGCCGCCCGCCCATAGTCCCCTGCAGCTGTGGCCGGCCCGGGTCCTGGGTGCCTACAACCAGTCAGAGGAGGGAATCTTGGGTCCCGGGTGCGGGGCGAGGCAGAGGTGGTTAGAGGCGATCAGGCCAGCAGGGGAGCAGTTAGGGGCAATCAGGCCAGTAGGGGAGTAGTTAGGGGCGATCAGGCAGGCAGGCAGGCAGGTGAGCAGTTAGGAGCCAGCGGTCCCGGATTGTGAGAGGCAGTTGGATATCCCCCGAGAGGTCCCAGATTGGAGAGTGCAGGCTGGGCTGAGGGACCCCCCCCCCCCCCCGCACGAATTTCATGCACCGGGCCTCTAGTTAATAATAATACAAGAATAAACTGCTTTGCGTACTCACAACTGTAAATCTGCTTTTGCCACACTCTGTATTTTTTAAATGTTCTAATTTTTTTAGCAAAAAACCTCTGGAACTTTGAGTATAACCTTTTCAGAGAGAAATTATTTTCTTTTTATTATGATTACTCATTATTGTAAAACACATGACGTGAAAAATACATAAAAGCTATGTGAAAAATACATAAAGCACATGAATATGAAAAGCTGGTAATTTGGGGAATTCCCAAGACTTCAGATTTCTCATTTCTGACTCCTGAGGATTAATAGCTATTAGAGATCTGGAGACACTAGCTTGGAGTTGGCCTTCATGGGCTAGCCGGGGACCCAGCACTGCGTATGATGTTGCCCGTGGGCTGATGTTTTGAGAGTTGCCTATGCTCTGTCAGTTCATTGGAGTCTTTTCTGTTTATTTAGGCAATTACCTTATTATTTCCTTTCTATTTGTTGATAAGTTAATGTTGAAATTCATCAAGGAACTGCTTGGTTTTCTTTTAATTCCTCGGAGAGATAATGGCCTTGGTTGCTCAGCATAGCTCTCTTTTCTCACAGGGCATTTTAGAAGCATCAAAGGCCAGAGCCATCCCTGTCGTCATTGATGCAGTGAGTGTGGCCTCTCCTCTCCTGTCCCCTCATAGCCGGGTGCCCAAGGCCATGCAGTAAATGGGAGTCCTTGTTCTGTGCAGGACGGGCTGTGGCTGATAGCTCAGCAGCCGACCCTCATCCAAGGCTACCAGAAGGCCGTTCTCACTCCCAACCACGTGGAGTTCATCAGGCTGTCTGAAGCTGTGGTGAGTTTGTTGACCACTGGAAAGACAGAGTGCAAGCCCTCCTCATCCTGAGGAGGGGCAAGGGACACGCTCTGTGGTTCTGCACCCATTGGGCCCCTCAGGTGGGTCTGCAGGGACAGACTTGCAGATGTGGGGTGGATGCGTGCACATTCTACAATGCATTTCTCATGTGCTAACAGTGTTGTGGTTTTTTCCTGGTGGTGGGTGTAATGATGGGACATCTTCCAATCAGTGCATCTTTGATGCGATGAAAGGCAGGGTGGTGTGCTCTGGGCAGTCAGTCGCCCCTCCTGCTTTGTACTCTGGGCAGATAACTCCATCCCTATCCTGTATTACCTCACCTGTGGAATGTGGATAATGAGAGCCTCTGCCTCATACTGTATGTGAGGATGAAATGAAATAATACATTAAATTCACGAGTCCTTACATATCAAGTGCTTCATAAATATTAGTGCATTATCATTTGATGTTGAATCCCTTCTGCAGACCTTTAAAATCCCAGCCAGGAGCAGTGTTCTTTACCTTTGATCTGACAAGATATGGGACAGCCACCAGTGCAATATTTCTATCTCGAGCCTCTGTGCTGCATCCACTGAGGCCTCTCCAGCTGGTGGATGGAACGTGTGTCTTTGTATGGAGGGCCGTCTTGTGCCGGGGGATTCCCTTAGATGTGAGAGTCTGAGGATCAGGATGATGTTCACTGTATCCACATTTGTGGGCTCCTGTCAAATGTCTGATGACAGCTCTGCCTGTGGTGTCCTGCATTATAGCTGAGAGACCCCGTGGATAGCAGTGATCGCCGTGGAGCTGTGCTGAGACTCAGCCAGGCCCTGGGGAATGTGACTGTGGTCCAGAAAGGGGAGCAGGACGTGATCTCCGATGGCGAACAGGGTGAGTGGCCTCGCGCTTCACCAAGTGTGGCCATGTGGGTACAGCCCTAGGAAAACCTTGTTCACACATGTTCGCACATCACATGTGGTCCCTCCTATCTTACGTGCTCACACATCATATGCATCACATGTTCCACAGACAGAGGGACTTCCTGATGAGCTTGTTAACCACAACTTCTTCAAAGTCCATTTTCATTTTTCACTATTTTGCAAAGGGAAGTAATACCAGGATCAGTGGCTAAAGTTCTGTTAATGATTGATAAGCAGCAGCCCAGTGGGAAGGTGGCTGTAACAGCAGGTGGTGCTCCAGAGTTCACACCCTGCCACCTCTGTCTTGCCTGCAACATACATGAAGTTACTTGAATATTTTACTGCATTTGTCCTATTTTATAAAAATGACAGGAAAGTGAAGAAACCCCAGGAGCTGACACTAGTGGAAATCTCCAGGTGATGAATGTGACAAATCTTCCGGTCACATTCTTTCCATAGGAGTTTGTGGACCGTTTAGTGAGAGCAAGATGGGCTGTCACACTTGCTCATATCTACACAATGATGTTCATAACCAGAGACTGTATAACATCTCTAGCTCCCTGAAAACATAAAAATCTGATCCACAGGCAAAAAATTCACCAGTTATTTTAACAGAATTTAATACAAAGAACAGTCGCCTAAGTATAGAGTTGCTGACTAGATCACAGAAATCAGGGCCAACAGAGAACAGAAGGCATCCTTACTCACCTATGTCTCACTTTGTCTCTCTCACATGCTGGGCAGGAGACAGAGTGAGTGTTCTCTGAGGGATCCTGAAACCTTTGTGTTCTTTTATTGCTGGATGGTGCTCTCACACATTCAGAACATATAATAACCTGTTTCCAAGGTATTTTCCAAAGAAATAGAAATTTCTTATTACACAACAGAAATGAAGTCATGAGGACTAGCCCATGCAGGAGGCGCCAGCTTTGTGTGCATGTTATTTAAAGTGGATTCTCTGGAGTGTGAGGTGTCCTGCAGGACTGAGGGCCCACACGTGTTGTGCATGTTCTTCTCTGATCTCTATCAGCAGATCCCTCAGTGGTTGAGTCATGTGTCCACTCACCACGATACTAAACAGGTGGTTCTGGGGCAGCCAGACCCCTGCCTGCCTCAGTTTCCTCTCCTGTAAAATACAGGCTTTCTTGTTAAGAGCAATCAGGGTTAGGGTTAGGGTAGATGACCTGGAACACACCGTGAGCAGAGACAAGCCACTCACTTTAACACCCATCTCACTTTTGCTCTGCAGTTCTCGAGTGCAACCTACAGGGCAGTAACCGCAGATGTGGTGGGCAGGGTGACCTCCTGTCGGGATTCCTGGGTGTTCTAGTGCAGTGGGCACTCCACGCCGGACCTGAGAAAACAAATGGGTATGCCACATCTTCATCTCTCCCACTTTGAAATTTTTGAACTATGTAAGCTATTTTAGTAGCTCATATGTTTCATAAATAGCTACCTGGAATGTTCCAAATGAAATACTGGTGTTACTGTCAAGGCAGGGGTTGATCCTCAAATTTTCACCTGGGGAGTTTTTACTTAAATCTGGGCCCCTTTCCTGATAATTCTAATGTGCAGCCAAGTTGGAGGACACTGTTCTAGAAGGTTCGTTGCATACCTACTATAAAACAAAATAAAAAATATGCAGGTGAAGGTAGAGCTTACCTTGATGCTGTCTTGGGAGACGAGTTTTCTTTAAGAGGCAGCAGCATTCTAGGATCTGGGCTTTGACCTACTTCTGTTCTTAACTTATGAGTGAACTCTGGCAGTTCCTACCCCTCTGTGAGCCTCAGTTTCTCTTCTCTGCACCCTTCATGATGATAGATGGCCACACATGCCAGGATGGGACGTCCTGGGTCTGGAGGGCCCTGCCTGACACCTGGAAAAGCAGTGTCGGGCCTGTGTGGTTGCAGCACACCTGGCAGGCAGGGAGCAGTCCCCAAACGGGTCCATGTGTGCACAGGGGAAGGAGCGACAGCGGAAGTCTAACAATGTTAGGAAGAACCTGCATTCTCAGATTTGGAATATTTCCTACTTCTAGATGCTAATCAACAAGTCCTGGTCTGGTTTTCACCAGGGAAAATGCTTTGTTCTAACCTTCCTCCAGTTGGATAGGTATTTTTGATATGGCTTTTGTCAGGGAATATCAGTATCAGAGGATTAATGGTTATTTTAACTGTAGTATAGCTGCCTTATGCCTCAGTGGCATATCAGACGAGAAATTGCCAATTTGGGGTCTCAGAGTGGAAATGGGAAGGAAATCGGTGCCTTGGTGGGTGGCTTCAGGTCCCTAATGTCTGACAAAGCCATGGAGGGAGGACTTGCACCTCCCACAGCGCCTTGCTAATGTGTCTGCCCTGCAGTTTCAGCCCCCTCCTCGTGGCTGCCTTTGGTGCGTGCTCCCTCACAAGGCAGTGCAACCACCAAGCCTTCCAGAAGTATGGCCGCTCCACCACTACCTCGGACATGATCGCAGAAATCAGACCTGCATTCAGCAGACTCTTTGAAACCTGAGCCGATGCAAACGAGAAGAAAGTGAGCACCATGGTGGGAGAAATAGCATTTGTAATGGGAAAGGCCACGCACGTCCAGTATGTCTGAATCTTCTGGGTACCAGAGCAGCACAGGCTGCTTAGGAGGCTTGGAGTCTAGGCTACATGGGTGGATGTAGACAATGTAAGAATTGGGAATAAGTAATTTTTGGCTAAATTAATATGCAATTTGAGACATGACACTAAACAAAGTACTCCCAGCAATAACAAAAACATGGAGAATCATTTGAAAATGAGAAAGTCTTTAACCATTCAACTGAATTTGTAGGCATTTGTGCAAGAAGTTCCCCTTATTAGGTAGTTCTCTCAAAGGGATCCAGCCATTCGTTTCCAAATAGCTTTGAGAATAATGAGGTTTGTTTTTTTTAAATTGAGATCCACCAAAGGATGTGGCATTTACTTTAGCTAATTTTTAGTTTTCAAACTGTGATTATGTTGAAAAGGTCTGGGCAGAAATACTAAGTACTGGCTGTTTGGGTTAATTGGTTAAAGTATTCAGAATAATCAGTAATCAGTTTGACCTTGGAAATTTTTTTGGAGGCACCATGGGAATATCCAGGAAGGAAACTTAATGGGACACTGATACTTGAATGCCCTGGTGGGACCTCTGGAATACCTTGTATCTTACACTTGCACTTTTTCATGCCTGTGCATACAAGTATGTGTGGTGGCTGGTGGGGCCTAGCAGAGTGTGCATGAGTGGGTGGGGTGCCATGTTCCTGATGTGGCCACTGGTGTGTTCTCTTGGGAGGATGGCTTCAGGATGATGGGGCTCTGGGGGGACTGAACAGAGCATAACAGTAGGCTTTCTGGGTTGAAAATGGGGGAAATGGGTGGGTATGTCCTCAGGAAGATTTAGATTCCATTAAAGAAGTTGATATATCTGAAATCGTTGTAAATGAGATGTTTTGTTGTCTTGCTAGCCTCTGGTTCACTTTTGTTTGGTTGTGTGAGTTGTTTTCTTAGTGGCCTGAGAGACTTGTTTCTGTCGCCATTTCTCCGTGGGGGTTTTGGTTCCTAACACATGCATTTGAGTGTTCTCTTACTGTTTAGTGATGCTGGTTCCTTTAAAAGTCTGTCTGCCCTGATGATTACACATGGGTGAAGCTCTGTGGTTCAGATATGTCACCCCAAACAGATCTTACTTTCTTTAAACCAGCCATGAACTTTTAATTATTAAAAGGGAGACCTGGTTTATTTCAATGTAGAGTTTTACTTATTTTTTTCTTAAGTAGCCAAAACCCATCTTTCAGCTTCCTAAGTTGAGGACATTGTTAGGTATTAGGGACATAAACATATATAAGCTTATCTATCTAATGTGTTTTTCACCAGTGCTTTACCAATATTACTAAAGTAAATAATTTGAAGCATAAGCCTGAAATGTCACCATTTCTTTACATATAAATGAAATTTAGCAGTCATAGGAACTATTCCTGTGTATTTGTTACTTAAGTTTTTGCTCTAAGTACAAAATATCTGCTTAAAAGGGAGATAGGATATACCCAAGTAGCCAGGGACTGATACTTTTAAATGAAGTTAGTAATTGCTTCCTTGTTCTTCCGTCAACCCGAGCATCCTCACAAGCCCAGCTAAGGACACTTACTGGCAGCTTCCCTGAGACCAGGAAAGCAGCACCGAACTGCTGGTGGGCAAGTTAGGCATCCGGCCAACAGGGGACAGTCTGCTTCCCCAGTACTGATTCGACCTGTTTGGATGTCTCTCTGTAAAGGGCCTGCCTGCCACCTGGGTCTGCACTCTGTCATGCACTATGCACTACTTGAGTCACTTTTAGCGTGTCAGCTTCCAAACAGGTTTCCTTATCTATACAAGAGAAATGCCTTTGAGGGTCATGAATGTCAATGACAAAGTAAACATGGCTACAGAGCCACACCAAGCTATCCACAGCTCTGCCTAGCGTGTGCTTACCTGCTGCCTGAGGCTGCACCCACCCAGGACCTGAAAGTTGGGGGAATTGGCAAGAGGATCACCCTCTTTCCTATGGTTAACCAAACAGCTATAGCTCCCCACCTGTGCAGAAAGGTGAGGGGACTGAGATCAGGCCAGTAAGCTCAGTCCCAGGTAGTCTGCCGTGTGCTTGAATTCCTGGCGTTGGTCTCCTCTGTCACACCTCTATGTCCTGCTCGCACTCCTGCTGTCCCACTCCTTCAAAGTGACAATTCCCCGGTTCATCACTGCCCAGCACTTGAGGTACAGGCTGTTTCCTCCTGCTTCGGAGCAGGCAGCATGGCCAAATCCCCACAAGATCCTCTTGGGATAAGGGCTGTCCTGGAAGCTGTTGCCCTGTTGGCCCCACTCACAGGTCCCACCTACCTTCCTATGGCGTCTTCTGGGACCCCCATTTACGACTTACATTCCTGGGCTCTGGCTCAGGGACACAGGCTGGTTGGGTTATATCACAGATGATAATGTTGGCTGATTTAACTAAACTGCACTTGAGTCTGTGGCTGTTGGTACTATAAAGAAATCCATTTTTACACATAGTTACTAACACACCAATGGAATGATATCAGTTTGACTTATTTTAATGTTGACTAAATAGTCACAATGGAAAACTTTAATGTAAAGCTTCTATAGGGACTTAAGCAAGCACAGAGCCGCATTGTGAGCCTGTGGTTCCCGCTTCACGCATCCTCAGCTCCCAGGTTTGTGCTCTTCTGACCTCTGACCCAGCAGTTCCCATGTGGATGTGCTGCTTCTGTCCTGGGGGTGGGGGAGGAAAAAGGTCCTGGGTGCTTGAGTACACATGTCCCGGGGCCGCAGTCTCCCTCCAGTTTCTGACTCTGACCCTCTCCCAGGTCCCTCCACCTCAGTGTCCTCTTGGCTCTGGCCCCATCCCCTTCCTTTTCGTCACAGGATGAGTATCTGTGCTCACAAGCAGCATCAGTACACGGGATGTCTGAGCTTGGACCCTCCCCCATGTTTGCGTGATGCCAGCATCTCAGGGTGGTCGTCCCCATTGTCACTGGGCCTCGGTGGCAGTGGCTCACCTTAATACTGATGCCGTGGGCGGCAAGGTCCTGGCGTAGGGTGTCACATGCCTCCAGCAGGGGCTGCCTCTCTAGGAGCTGCTGCCGCCGGGCTTCCTTGGTAGCCTCTCCCGTAGCCAGGGCGAACTGCCGGACCTTGAGCCGGAATCGGACCAACTCCTCCACCACGCTGTGCAGCGTGGCTGAGCCGCTGTCCCCTGAAACAAACTGCACCAGGCAGAGTAGTATAACCAGTGAGATTCTGCTAGCAGTGAGCAGCTGTCCCATGCCCCCGCCCAACGGCAGCAGCAGAACCTGGCGGAGCTGTAAAGGAACCTGGGAGGAGGGGTGATTCCAGTGCCGGTGATGGTCACTCCCACCTGCAGTCCGACCATTCCCTGTTAACCACCTGTTCACATGCAGTGTTGTCTAAAATGGCTCTTTTAGCCTTTAACTTTCCCCATCCTCAACAGTCCTAAAGCCATTATGTGAAGCAGAGCAAGATCGGCTCTGTGGAGAGGTGGAGGGCCGCAGAGCCCTGTGGAGTGTCCATGCAGAGGGCAGCCTTCTGAGGGGACAGCCTCGGGTGCAAAGGGTGTCCAGGCAGGGATGGGAGTCAGCTCCAGTGAGTGAGGGGGGCATCCCACAGTGGGAGGCTGACTCTATACTGGGAGAAGAATACCTAAGGAAATACGATGAGGGTACTGGAAAGCAGGCTTCTCACTGTCACTTTTGTATGGAAAGTGAGGAAAGTAGAATGAACCCTTTGCTGGGAACCAGAATTGAAGTGGTGGTAACCCCTGGGTTTTAGTCAAGGTAGAGCGATACAGAAATGAACTTGGATATCGTGCACACAGTATGCCCACACTCATCTCCCTCTCTGCCCACCAAGGGCCCGGAGCAGCTGAGGCCCAAGCACAATGAGCACGCCTAGCACTTAGGCCCTGCCTTCTGACCACCTTTCTCTAAGAGTAACCAGGCCCCTCGGAGACACGGCCGATGCCTGGCTTGGTGCAGAGAAAGTACCAGACAAGACCAACAGCTGAAAGCACCCCAAGTCCTGAATAGACTCTGCCCCCAAAGGGCAAATGGGGAGAATCGGGAGCCCAAGGGGCTGGGGCTGGACAGCTCCTGTTTGTAGGAGACACACTGAGGGCAGCTTGGCTGGCAGCTTACTCAGGTGGCTCAGGAAAAATGTCCTTACGGTACAGCTGTCTGTACACTTTGAGATTCTTTCTAAACAAAAACGTAATAAAAATAAATAAATAAATACGAGTGTGTACAGAACTGATGACACACCACTCCAGCTAAAATGTGCTGTTGCTTCTCAGAATTGTTGCAGTTTCAGTTAAGATATTAGCTCTGAGTGTTGACTTTTTAAGGAATGTACTGTGTTTTTGAGCACATAAATTGGCATTTACAAGTATCCATTAAAGGGGAAAAATGGTTCTTATTGGATTGGCTTGTAAATATCCCACCACTGAGGACTGAAAAGAGAAGGGTGTACCTGTCGTTCTGCCAGAGAAATTCCAACCGTCTCAAAAAATTGCTCAACGTAGGAGATGATGGAGCCGAACACAGCAGGGCTCCTGGGACCGCCAGGCTCCTGTGACAGATGACCCAGAGAAGGCTCTTTAAAGGCAACGGTGTAACAGGTCACTTCTGCCTGCTGTGCCTCCATGCGGACAAGCTGGCAGGGGGCCCTGGACTAACTGCTGGAGCTGCCACTCTGCAAGCCAGACAACCCGGGTCAGTAACTTAATCCTGCACCTGAGCCCGCCCACCTAGAATATGGGGATGTTGTGGTCTGAACGCTTGCGTTCTGCCCAAATGCGTACATGGAAACCTAGCCCCCAGCATGATGGTGGTCTCAGGAGATGGGGTCTTCGGGAGGTCACTGGGTCATGAGGGTAGAGCCTCTGGAGTGACACCAAGGCGCAGAAAAGGGACAGGCCGGGTGGGCACAGAGTGAGTCAAAGTCCCAACATAGGGCTTCCTCTCTCATTTCACGTTTTAGCAGTGAACTCAGCTTCTCCGAGCAAACAGGAAGGCTGTGTGCTCCTGCATTAGCCAGCATGCAATGCCGGCTCTCAGTGTGCTGGGACCTCTGTGCCCACATAAGCCGCACCTACTGCTTGGGGCTCTGGGAGGCGGTGCCTCCTGCAGGGCCAGCAGGGCAGGCCCCATTCGGCTGAAGCAGCTTCAGGAACTTAGGGAAGGTCAGGAGAGGCCTGGAAGCCACCGGCTGTGGGAGATGGTTACCTGAGAGAGTTGGGAAGTGGCATCTTTTCTTTATGAGGGAAAACCAACCAAACAGAAACTCTATTTGTGGCCACTGGAGTTACCTTAGTGACCACCTTCAGCTGTCTGTTCGCCTGGTGAATGAGATCCAAGACGGCATCCACCGCCCCAGGCGTGTCAAAGTCGTCTGCCAAGGCGGCCTTCACAGCAGCCTGTGTGTGGTTGAGCCTTAGATGAGAAACACGTGTCACTCACAGCCGACAGCAGGTGGCCTCCCTCAGGCGGAGCAGGCTTGTGTCCCACTCCCACCCAGCAGCCCTCTCTTCTTTCCTCCCGTCAGCCCCTCCAGCGCAGTCTCCATGGTGGTCATCCTCCCCCTCTCCTCCCCAGCCCACAAGGACACTCAGGCCCCCTGCCTTCCTCTCTCATCTGTGTGGTCTCACCTACACACCCACTACCTGTCACAAGGCTTTACCTCGTCTAACTTGCCGTTGCCCCTCTTTACTGGAGGTAAAGGCCCCACTTGCTTTGGATCCTCCCCATCTCCGGGCCTGGGGCAGGACTGGGTCTGGGCCACCCTGCAGCTGGGTAGGCCCTGGGACCAGTTCTGGCCATTGTGAGAAGCAGCGTCCACATCTGGGCCAGAGCGTTGAATTGTGGAGGCAAAGCCCTGGGGCCCCCTCTTCCCTCCTGCCTGGCACCTGCCCTCACCCTCGTAGTGACAAGGGCCTCTGTTCAGTTCACGCTAATAAACACCAGTGGGAAAACCCATCCTGGCAAGTTATTTACAACCTTCACAGCCACCCACAGGCAGACCACAGACATGCCCGAGGCCACAGAGCCTGAGGGACCTTCCCACCAGCACTCAAGTAGCCTTAGTCTCCAAAAGCCTCGCTTCCCTCCAGGCGCTGGCGCCCAGGGCCCTCTGGGCAGATCTGGGAGAGCACCCACCTCTCCCACAGCACGTCTTCCCTGATGGGGCCGCACACCAGCTGCCCCTTCATGTAGGCCCGAGCATCCTGGGCGAACGCGGTCACGGCCCGGAGGAGGTGCTGAGCTTCCTGCATGGTGTTGTCGCTGTAGTCCACGGCTGAGGAAGGGGGAAGGATTAGCTGGGGGTGCCCGTCGAGCGTGCCCACACCTGCAGATTCAGTTTCTTAGCCAGGCCATCCTCACGCTACTCCAGAAACCCAGCAGTGGAGCGGGGACAGCTGCCCCTATCCTGCACCTCCCTGAGGCCTGAACCACACAGACCAGTCTGTCCTCACTTGGGTATCTCATCACCTCAGAAGAAACATGAAAAACCTCTCCCTCTACATTTTGGCTGAGGGGGCCCAATCTCGCTGACAGATGGACAGACAGCTGACTCTGGAAACTGAGAGACATCCACTTGGGTACCTGATGCAGATCAAAGACCACCTGGGCTTTGGGCTCAGTATTTCGGGAGAGGGAGAGGATTAGACCTCGAACTCAGCGTGGTAGAGTACATGAAGACAGATTTAAGAGCTCCCACCTGGGCCAGCCCACCCGAGCCACTGGACACCACGTCCAGGCTCCCACAAATGGCACAGCCAGAGGGATAGACGTGTCAGCTACTCCCCAAGTGGTGGGGGCCAGTGTCCTGGGTATCGTGCCTCAGTACCACAGATCTGGGGGCAAAAAACAGCAATTTCTTCTCTTGCAGCTCTGGGGGTAAAAACAACTGAAGTCAAGGGGTCAGCCGGGCTACCCTTTCCAAAGGTCCTAGGGGAGGGTCCTGCCTTGTCTCTTGCAGCTTCTGGTGGCCCAGACGTTCTTGGATTGTGGCTGCATCACCCCAATCTCTGCTTCCCTGGTCACATGGTTGTGCCCAGTGCACAGGCTGAGGAGCCAACCTACCCCCCAAGGGCACCTGTTGCTGCAGGACCATAGACACCGCCAGCATCTTACTGTCACAGTGGTCAAGTCAGGCAGGGTAGTGCCGGGTGTCCCCAGACCTGGCCTTCCAGGGAGAAGAGCCCTCTGGCCCTAGGGACATAGTGCTAGACATCCCCATCCCCCTCACCCCACCCCCACCCCCGAGCAGCACAGCAGGGCCTGCCTGTCCTGAGTGGGACGCATTTGAGGGCTCCTGGTTCCGTCCCTGTGTGAGCGCGGCCAGTCCAATTGTTGTGTTCATGGAGCAGGAAGTGGAGGGCACTCCGGGGCCCAGACCCCACAGAGGAGGAGAGGAGGGAAGTGGACGGGGAGGGCTGACTGGAAACCCATGGCCTCCATAAGCTTCTGGAACCTTCTGGCCCAGTGCTGGTATTATGCAATAGTGCATCCTCGGGCTTACTTTCTGAGCCCAAGCCTTAGGGGATGAACAACCACACTAACAAGACGGTGCTTATTACTCAGCCAGTACTTCGGTATTCCCCACACTGTCAGAGTAGTCTCTGCCCAGCTGCACACAGCAGACGCTGTGACCATCCCCCAAAGGCCCTGTCGGCTCACCTGACCTGTACCTGCTCCGCAGGCAGAAGAGCCGGAAGACGTCGGGGGAAAATGTCTTCAGAAAGTCCTGAGAGAGAGAGAGAGATGCGGGAGAGATGTACAGTGCTTGTCTTTCCCATTTGCATCACTCGGAGGTGAGCTCTCACACGTCCAGCAATCAGGAATGTTTATGAAAAGCTTTGTTTTGCATTCAAACTCTTAGCACTTTCCTTGCAATTTCCCTGCTGACTGTCCACATTCAGTCCAAGCGTCTGTGGGAAAGGCCGAGAGGAGAGGCCTGTCTGCCTGGAGAACCGCTCCACCGGGCGCATCGGGAGTCTGCTCTGCTGATGGCCTGGGAGCCTTCACCACGGCATGAGAGGACGGCCACCACCAGAGGCCACCCAGCAGCCTGGGAACCACAGAGAGACTGTGCTCAGGAAGGGACACAGGGAGGAGGAGGCACGCACAGCTCCTGGCTGAGTGAGAGGGACAGGCTCCCAGGAGCAGGAAGGAGACAGTCCAGAAAGCTTGGCTGTGGTAACGTCAGAACAAGCAACATCCATGCCCAGGCTGGACTGAGGGGAGAGGGCCCAGGTCATTCTCTCCAGTGACACTGAACTTGAAGCATGCCCAGGCTGGACTGAGGGGAGAGGGCCCAGGTCATTCTCTCCAGTGACACTGAACTTGAAGCAGGTATGTTTCTCAAAGAATAAACCATCCTGCCTCGATAAAAGTGAACGTAAAATAGCTCTAGCCGGTTTGGCTCAATGGCTAGAGCATCGGCCTGCAGACCAAAGGGCCCAGGTTTCGATTCTGGTCAAGGGCACATACCTCGGTTGCAGGCTCCTCCCCGGCCCAGGGCCTGGTCAGGGTGCATGCAGGAGGCAACCAATCAATGTTTCTTTCACATTGATGTTTTTCTTTCTCTCTGTCTTTCCCTCTCTCTTCCACTCTCTCTAAAAATCAATGGAAAAATATCGTTGGGTGAGGATTAAAAGAAAAAAAGTAAACATAAAATAAAAGCCCAATTGGTATCATCCTCTCGGTTATTTCCACAATGTCTGCATAAAGAAGTGAAAATTTCCATATCAGGAAGGATAACATGGGGAAACGTATCAGAAATCATTAAGACAGCACCATGTTCAACAAAACCTCTCTCTCTGGTGGTCAGTGGAAAGTTCTGCATGATTTTAAAGGGATAAGACAGGGTGAGGGAGGAAGCGGGGAAAGGGCCCAACCTCACGACGGGTTCCAGTGTGGCCCCAGGAAAGACACTAGGGCTCTGCTTGCCCAGCGAGGCCACCCACAGTGACCGTGCCACCGACTGACCAATGCTGGGCACCGAGGGAAACGGGCTCCGAGAGGAGTGTTTGAATCCTCAGAGAGTTAAAGGAGACGTTCTCAGCCCTTCTGTCCACCTGTCCACCCCTTTCTGTCCAATGGTATCTCTGGCCTCCCATCGGCAACAGCAACCAGCATGCAACAGCTGGGAGGAAACACCTGGCCTGGACCCCGTGCCAGGCTTGTGGGGGTGGGGGCTCTCGGGGGTTTCGGACGCTGTTTAGAAAGTAGCCCAGGCTGGAGCATCTGCTCTGGCGACGTGCTGGCTTTGGTGCAGGGCTTACACTAAGGGGCCACCTGGGCACACAAGTAGGTTAGACAAGGTCTCACCTGCTAGAAACACTGTCAAGAGTAAAAAAATAAAGATTCAGTTCAACAGTTGCATACACAAAAATATAATTCTCAAAAAAAAAACACTAAAACTTGATCTACCATATAATCCAGCAATTCCGCTTCTGGATATAAATCCAAAGGAAGCAAAAGCAGTATCTCAAAGAGAGATTTGCACTCCAGCAACAATGAACACACTAGGTGCTCAGATCTCGGTTCAAAGTTCCGTTTCCCCACAAAGGCAGCGAGGCACCTCGGAGAAATGGCCGGTCTGGGAGGATGCACAGGTGAACAGGGCCGAAAGGAAGGACGCAGGCGAGACACGAGCCCAGGACACAGGAGCTCATTATGTAATGTGTCCAAATGAGGGGTAATTTCAGCACAAAAAGGATACAAACTGAGTTGATAATACACAAAGTAAATCCTTAGGTCTGTAGTGACACTGAAAAGAAACAGAAAGACAGACAAAAACCCTTTCTTTAAAGGGGAATGCTAACTAGTAAATGTAAAGAAGCAACAGAATGAGACCTGCACAACTGCAAGAATCAATGAAAGGAGCACCAAGGTGGAGCGCACCAAGGATGCCAAACCTGCAGGGCAGAAGGCTGCTGGGAACAAGATACTGACATGACATTATCTCGCAGGTTCTCGATATTCACAAAAAGGAAATAAACATCTCTACAGCAGACACTGTGGCCATCCCCTAGCCAAGCAGTCAAATGTATCATCACTGGGTCCCACAGTCTGACGCTGTGGCCCCAGAGGAAGTCCACAGCACCACTGATGGAGTGTTTCCGCCAAGCAGGTTTGACCTAAATGGAATCAGCCTTGAGACCTCACTTCCAGTTACAGGAAATACGGGAGCTAGAAGAACAAGTTAAATGACACCACAAAGCAATAGGCAAATTCTAGATGTGGGGTGTTCAGAAAAAATGGCCTGGTTTTTTCAAAAAGTCAATGCCACAGGGAAAATAAAAGTAGAGAGGCAGTTGTAGAGTAGAAGCCTAAACGGAACAGTGGACTATTATTCAGCTTTAAAAAATAAGCAAGTCCTGTCACACTCTACAACACAGATGAACCTTGAGGACATTATGCTAAGTGAAATCAGCCAGTCACAAATGACAAACACTGTATGATCCCACTTTTATGAGGTGCCCAGAGTGGTCAGTCATGGAAACATAAAGTAGAATGGTGGTTGCAGGGGAGGGGGGAAGGGGTATATGTTCAATGGGTGCAGAATTTCAGTTTCGCAAGATGGAAAAGTTGTGGAGATCTGTCACACAACCATGTGAGCATAATACACTCCTGAACTGTACACATAAACACGGTTAACATGTAGATTTTACGTAATGTGTTTTTTACCACTATTAAAAACAATTTTTTTAAAGCCTAAGATAACAACATTCAAATGCAGCGCATAAACCTTGATTGGATCCTGGTTAAAAAATAAAGCTGTAAAAGGCATATTGGGATAAATGCAGAAATCAAAATATGGGTTACAATTGGTATTGTTAAGAAATTATTGCTTAGGAAGAAGGGGGATGGGTAGAGGTGGAAGAGTATATGGTGGGTTAAATGGTGAAATAAAAAAAAAACATAATAAATTATTGCTAACTGTTTAGGTGTTTAGGTTACATAGGAAAGCATCCTTATTTTTAAGAGTTGCATGCAGAAAAGAATTCTCATGATGTCTAAATGTATTTTCGAATGGTTCAGCAACAATAACACACACACAAATACTAAATTATTGAATCTACATGGTGAGTATATAAGTATTTCTTCTAACTTTTCTGTATGTTTGAAAATTTGTATAAGATAATATTAGACATTTCTATTTATGTAAAGTACATAAAGACTATTTTTGAGGAGCACACCCCTTTTGGTTTATTATAAATCTGCTGTGAATAGCTTCAGTGGTTGGTATTTAGGTGATGAAGGGCTGTTTACTATCCTTGTCAACTAAATTGGGCATTATGGACCCCAAGGCAAGGGAGGATCAAGCTGTGTTTAAGTATTCTATTAGTGCCCTCGATCGCCATTCATACAGAAATTCACATTTCAGTCTGCATTTCCGCAACACAGTGAGATTCTCCAGGTAGGGTAAGAAGCCAGCAAAAAGCAAAAATCAGTCAATCAAACAAACCCAAAGCTACACTAGATAGGAGGGGGCTGGTGATGGAACAAAGGGACAAAAACGGGGGAAGGAATCCAGCAAATGTAATTCAAAAGATAAAATCATTAAAAACAAAAAGGGGAGGAAGAAGTCCACCACTAAAGCCGACAGAGCCTTGGCCCGTGTGGCTCAGTTGGGCATCCACCCGTGCACTGAAGGGTTGCTGGTATGATTCCTGGTTAGGGCACATGCCCAGGTTGCAGGCTCAATCCCCCCCCCTCCCCCGCCCCCCCAGAGGGCTGCTGATTGATGTTTCTCTCTCTCCCTCTCCCTTTCTCCCTAAAAATCGATAAAAGTAGTATTTTTTTTTTAAGCCAACAGAAGCCCTGGCTGGTATGGTTCAGTGGATAGAGCGTTGGCCTGCGGACTGAAGGGTCCCAGGTTCGATTCCCAGTCAGGGCACATGCCCGGGTTGCAGGCTCGATCCCCAGTGTGGGACGTGCAGGAGGCGGCTGATCCATGATTCTCTCTCATCATGGATGTTTCTCTCTCTCCCTCTCCTTTCCTCTCTCTGAAATCAATAAAAATATTAAAAAAAAATAAATAAATAAAAAGCCAACAGAAAACAGTGGAGAGCCACACAAGGAGAGAGAACAGAAAATAGAGAAATACCACTGTGCACTTTTCAGACCAAAAAAAAAAAAAAAGAGTATTTAGCCCCAGCTGGTTTGGCTCAGTGGATAGAGCATCAGACTGTGGAACAAAGGGTCCCAGGTTCGATTCTGGTCATGGGCACATGCCCAGGTTGCGGGCTCGGTCCCCAGTTGAGGGCATGCAGGAGGCAGCTGGTCAGTGATTCTCATCATTGATGTTTCCCTCCCTCCCTCCCTCCCTCCCTCCCTCCCTCCCTCCCTCCCTCCCTCCCTCCCTCCCACTTTCCCTTCCTCCCTCTCTGAAATCAATAAAAAGGAAAGAAGAAAAAAAGAGTATTTAGACCCGGAAATAGGAGAAGCCCCTGAGGGCCATGGGGAAAGGGCAGCCAGAGAAACTGGGAATCAGAGATGTGGGGTCTCATATACGCATCAGCCTTTAACAAGGTTCAGCAAGCTGGCAGCAACGCAGGAGAGCACATTACCTTAACCGTGATGTAGTTTTTCAGTGATTTGGACATTTTTTCTTCTTTGCCTTTTACATGCAAGTGTCCTGAGGAGAAAAAACACAGTCATTCACTCTGCATTGGGGGGAAGAGAGGGACTGCTCCGTCCCATCTGTACAGGGGAAGGAGGTAAAGTGGGCGCTTCTCCAGCAGGTGCCTGAGCACAGGGCTCCGACTGCAGCTGCCTGGGGAACTGGAAGGAAACCGTAAGTGCTGCTCTCTCCAATATGCAAACACCTGTGTACATGTGGGTGGAAGATTTCCCCAAATCACCCACCGTCAACCCTCCAGGAAGATGGAGCCCACAGCTGTGCCGGTTCAAGGGCATCAGGTACACCCAGCCCACAGTGGGCAATGGACAGGAACCTCTGCTGAGTCAGAACTCAGACAGGAACAGATGGACTGTGACACTCAGAAACAGTGCACACTCTACCCCTTTCCTGTAACTTAGAAAGGATGCTTTAACCGACTCAACACCTGAAGAAATGACAAATCTCTGGTTTTGCAAACCAGGCACCCACCCGGCAATAAAAGCTGCTTACAGATGTTCAGAATTGCAACGTGGGGCTTGCAGGTCTCTGAGAGCAATTAGATTTTCTGTTGCAACTGAATTTCACAGACTTATTAGACCTTGGTATTACCCAAGTATGTGAAAGGCCAGATTCATTCTCCCTTGTGTCAGGAGGCACTGCTGTTTCCTTCTCCAGGACAGGTGTGAATGTGATGGAGAAGCGTAGAGTGCCTTAACACTAGATTGCCCAAGGAAGTCATTTTGACTGCTTTTTAATTTCAATTAGAAAAACAATTATGTATATAAGGACACAATGTCTTAGAATTTTGTGACTTTTTGTACAACATATAAATGCGTTTATTAATAATTGTAGTTACCTCCCCCTCCTTCATTTCCGGTATATATATATGTGTTATACCTATACTGCCCAAAAGCAGTCATTTTGACTGCTTGGGGGGGGGGGGGAATTATGACTCTTATTATTGAATTGAGTAAATTTCTTATATGACCAGTTCGGCTCTGTATTGAAATAACAGTTTTCATTTTTTTTCGATTACCGTCACATGATAACATACAAGTACATGATAAATTGTCGATACTTGATAAGTTGCAGTTGCTCAATAAGCTAAACTAGTACTTGTTATTCGAATCTTTATGCAGTGATACTTGTCCTAATAGGTTGTTTATTTTATTTCTTTTGCGCCCTAAATTCATGAAAGAAATGTCGAATAGAAGTGAGTTATTGGAAAAGCTCAGGAACATGAGTGAAGAGTGCTCCGATATTATTCTTTCACAATGCAGTCATTTTGACTGCTTTTGGGCAATATAGGTATATACTAAGTTTCCGTCTTTCTAGTGTTAACAGATGGTAAAAGTCACAACAAAACACAGCAACAAAATCCCTTTCTTTCCCATTCCCACACTTACTAGTAAAGGTAAACAAGACCTGCTGTTTTATGGCCACCAAACACCTGTCATTAGCTGAGAGGCTGAAGAAGTGTTAGTACTGACCCCTAGACCCACGGTTCACCGAAGGGCACCTGCACTTTACAGTGTCCAGAGCAAACCGTAACTCCTCGTGAGCATTAACTGGCGCAGTGTCCGTGGAGGGATCACGCTCTGACTTCTCAGACAGCACAGTGGAAGGAAAACATGGAACCAGGATCATCAGGCCTTTGCCCTTCTATTTAGGGAATCTGCCCAGCAAGGCCCATCGCTGGCAGAAATAAAGTAGATTTGGCTACTGCTGAGTTCTATGCAGGGACATGAAGTGGGAGACTAGAGGGCAAACAGCTCGTATGCCGTCCACAGCTGTTTGGCCAGTTCTGTTTCTTTTCGGACTACTGTGAGGCAGTCAGAAACGAGCTGGTCACTGCAGAGAATAGAGATGCTGGTTCCCGGGCACCTGGACACAGCGAGGGTGGGAGTGCCACCCAGGACAGCTCGAGAACAAAGGAGACACTGCGGTGCGTGCAGCCTCATCAGTTCACCGCCATGAAGAAAACCCAAGTGAACCCTTACTCCAGACTTTACGCAGCCGACGGCACATTATAAAATGAGCACCTCTAAATACTTCACTGGAATAACCTAGTTTCCTTCATTCAAGGACTTAAAGAAATGGTATTTGTTAATGCACTGTGTTTCAGATGCTGATTATCTGCAGCTCCCAACCCTATCACTACCAAACACCAAATACGTAAGCTGTCCATTCCAAAAAGCAATGGACCAATTTGACATTGCCCCACAACCTTTGTCAAACTTTGGACATAGGAATCTTCCCAGGCATCAAAGGGAATTCCAACGCTGCTATGCTCAAGGATGCGGCTTGTTTCACACTCTGAGAACTGATGGCTGGTGTTAGCCAACCGTGGTTTGAACAGTGAAATGAGAGGCAGTGGTACAATATTATAGCTCAAAGTTGGCATATTCCTAATAATGACTACATCATACTATTTAAAACCTCCATAGTTTTATTAGAAGGAAACTTCCATAGAACAGCACTGTAAGGCCTTTTCCACATTCTTGTCATGCACATTTCAGTTCCCAAAAGGCAGGCTCACTCCCATCGAGGAAGCTCATGTCCAACTGACGGAAATTCAAAAACAACTCAGGAGACAGCTCCACTTCTTGACCTATTTTAGCTGATCTATGTATTTCCAAATGTAACTTTTGTCAATAAAAGAAAAAACTGGCAGGACTGAAATAGAACAATTCCTCTGAGGTCATTACTTACCAGAATGCAGGAAGTAATTTCCCCACTGCTGGCACTGATGGAAGACCTCACACTGTGCGATTTCATTCTCGTGATGCGGGAAAGCTAGGTCTATGCCACCCGAGTGGATGTCCAGTTGACTTCCAAACACCAAACTGCAAGACACAGCACAGAGCCGTGAATTAATTCAATCAAACAGCATATTTCTCCAACCCTCATCTTATATCTAACCCTTCCAGCCTTTGTGCAGTGCAAGGAATAAAATAAATGGATCTCAATTTTAAATCAATACCTGTGAAAGCTTAACTGATGCAAATGGAAACCATAATTTTGTTTTTACTTCATAAAATCCCTCATCCATAGCTTTTCCTCGTACTAAAGACAATTCATAAAAATCCCTAATAGCTTTTCCTCCTAGTGAAAAAATGTAATTCTCTTCGCTCCAGAGGTATGGTTTTTTAAAAAAACTTACAAAATTACCTTTTCTTACTTTCAATAGGTAACATTTAGTGGCTTTCCACCTTTAACAAGAGATAGAACTATAAAATCAAGAGAATTTTTAATTTGGTTTTTGAAAATTTAACTACTTAGCGGTTATATTTGACAAACAAGGTTATAGAATTCAAATCAGTGCACGTCAGCTATTGGCACTTCCGCTCTAGCGCTGTGCCATACATCCTGGAAAACCTCCTGTCCTACAAACTGCACACCAAAGCTGTGTGGCTGATGGGACAGTGCAGCAGCTGGCCCGGCCACTCGGCCTGGCAACTCTCACCAGACCCCCTGCGAAACCTGTACCAGTGTGAACAATCCAGGTTCACTAGCGCTGCTTCAGAAGACACTGAATATGCAAAAATCGATGAAAAACTCAACAGTCAGCACAGTGGAAATGCTGGTTTGTGGGGTCTGAGTGGCGAGGCCACCTGCCCCAGCACACAGCGAGGCTGGAATGCAGACCATCGTGAATTTTCCTAAAAATGGTTCAAAATAGACATTTTCAAAGATGCCACAGCCTCGCTGAGTCCTTTCCTGCTGAAGGTTGACCTTCTCCCACTGGCTCCTGGGCTCCAGAAGAACCCGCAATGTACCGTCACATTTAGCTAAGTGGTGCTGGCTGAGTGGGTTGTCTGTTACTGTACATTCTCAGTGATGGATTTTAGAGAATCTATTACAGTCCTTGAAATTTCAAATGCTCTGAAGAAGAGTGTGCGGTGGGAGGGCGAAGACTGGGTAGGAGAACATAAGGGGCCTCATTTGTAATGAGTGATTCAGTTTAAGATCTGAAGCAAATATGACGATGTTAAGATTTAATAAAGCTAAACTGTGGATCCGAGGTATTCATTATATTAGTCTCTATTCATGTCTGTACTTTAGGCCTATTTTAAAATAAGAGACAGCTAAAAAGGAATACAATGTCTATTTTCATTATTTAGATTTCAACAAAATGAAATATTTAATGGTAACATTAGATTTGAAATTTATTAAATGCTTTCTACCTGCTTTACAGCAACTAATTAAATCTAAAACTAAATACTTTTTTACAATCCAATGTATACTCCACATTGCTATTAAACCAACAAGTATTTATAAATACATAAGTGGTTCTGTATTAATGTATGACTGTGAGATGGACATAATTGTTTTTAATGAAAAGTTGGGCCCATGCTTCATAGTAACATGAGAGTTTGATGTCTCAGGAATGCCTGGATGTGTTTCTAGATGGGCCATGTAGAAGTCATCAGAGGTCAGGGCTACAGGGGGATGTGGTGGAAAGGGAGATTGCCTGCTGAGTCTTAACTAGAATGAACAAAATGTGGATGGACGGGTCTTGGAGGACAAGGCTTTTCCATTTGGTAGGATGGGGTAAACCTACGTGGGGCTCAAAAGGAAACTAACGTGGGGTCAGTGCATGGGGCACAGCGCTCTATTACAGGAGACTAGAGGCCCAGTGCACAGATTCATGCACTGGGTCGGGGGGGTCCCTCAGCCTGGCCTGCAGGGATCGGGCCGAAACCAGCTCTCTGACATCCCCCAAGGGGTTCCGGATTGCAAGGGTGGTTCTCGGGAGACACACCCCAGAATCGAGCTCCCTCCTCTCTGGTTCCGGGTGTGTCACCCAAGAACCGCAGCTGCCAAGTCACCGCAGTTCAGCAGCTCTTGCGTTGAGTGTCTGCTCCCGTTGGTCAGTGCGCATCACAGCTTCCGGTCAGGCAGTCAAACGGTCAGATGGTCACTTAGGCTTTTATATATATAGATAAGATAGTTACCACTGCTATACCCAGCCAGAAAACAGTACCATATACAACAACCAAGTGAGGGTGACTGGGTTGGCTGATCTGAAAATTTTTGGTGTAGCTAGTAGTTTGAAATGCTCACCTTAAGCATACTTTATGTTTCTAATTTTAAAAACTTATAACTCTACTGCAAAAAAATTATAATAAATATCTGCAATGAACTGAAACACATCAAATATAAAATCTGAGTTAATATGATACTTGAAAACCCCTCACCTCCACAAACAGGAAATACATACACCAGGTTATTCACTGCAGGTATTTGTAAGAGCAAAGTATTGGAACACCTAAATGCTCCTCCATAGGGTACTAGCTAAATGAATAATGGGTAAGCCACACAATAGAGCAGCACTTAGGAGCCGAGAGACAAATGACGAAGAGCTCAGCAAACTGACACAAGGGAATTCCCAGGACAGACTGCTAAGTGAAAAGAGACAGAAGAGGACAACACATGTGGTATGCCACCTTCTCTCTCTCTCTCTTTCGCGCTCTCTCTCTCTCTCTCTCTCTCACACACACACACACACACACACACACACACACATGAAAAGGGGCATGTGGCCATGGGCAGAAGCGTGGGGAGTGCTGAAGGAACAGTCTGCAGAGGTGATCAAGCAGAAGGAGGAGGAGGCCCCAGCAGAGATGCCAAAACCAGCAGAGAGTTGTTTCCCAGGGGCCAAGGGAAAAGGAGGGCATCAGGCTGCCTGTCAATGACCTGGTCACTGGTGCCCTCAGGAGACCAGAGTCAGTGGGACGCTGGGATGAAAGCCAGGCAGGAGCAGGTCACATGTAGATGGTGATAGAAGCAAACAAAAAGGAGGCTGCTGGAGGGGTCAGGGTCACGGAGGACCTGTGTTTATGGAGATCCCAGGACAGAAGCGTCCTGAGAAAGGGCAGATGGAAGACTGAGGAGACAGACACACAGAAGCTGGGGATAGCGCTCGATGGGTTCTGATCCAGCTTTGGGGTGAGGGTCTGTGGACTGAGAGAGCGGCAGGAGAAAGGTGGTTCGGTCCCCCGTCCCTGAGGGGCTCTGACCTCATCCAGGCCCTCAGTGGAGGGTTGGTGTTCCCTAAACCCACCTCGGCAGAGAGATGAAGGCAACCTGGAGCGGGCTTGTAGGAGATGGGAAATCAAAACCTGAACCGTAAAGCAGGCTTTCCTACTGAAAAGAAAAGTGCTGATGCAAAGATGAATAAGCCATGTTTTTGTTTTGTTTCCCTTCTTACAGCCAGTCCCCTCTGAGTGTTAAGCTTTCCTCAAAACTCCTTGCTTTGTCTGCATTGGTGCGGAGACCAAACCTGCCCTGTCTGCGCCCTCTACTGGCCAACTCAGGCATTGCTAGAGCTTTCACATCAACACCGAGGGGAAGAATCCAGGAAAACCTTACCTTGAGATGGTAGAACATTCAATATGCCAGCCAGGTCTTCCGTTTCCCCAAGGAGAGGGCCAGAATATCTCCTGGGGCTTGGCTGCCTTCCACAGGGCAAAGTCGCTGGCATGCCGCTTGTCCGAATCACCTGCCAATTAAAAGTGTTTGATCAACAGGGTTGAGAACTTAGAATGAACAAACCAACCCAAAGTCACAAAACTAAAGCACTTTCCAAAGAGTCTGTTCCTTCTTATAAGTAACCTCACATTCCTCATTCATGTTTTTCTCTTCCCCCCACCTGACGGCTGGAAAGAATACTAAACACTTTCACCTAAAATATGCCAGTAGCATGAGGTCTGTCAGCATGAGGCCAGTTTCATTAAGTTGAATAATGAATGAGTTGAGATTTCAAACACGCACGGTGATGCTGCTTTCTGAGGGGCGTCCTGAACTGAGTATGCTCATTCTTCTGCAGTCTGTCTCCTAAGACAGCTGTGCTATCAGTAACTGAGTTTGAGTAACTTTCCCCCCAAAAAATCATATAGAGCGAAAAGGAGAATTACCAGAATGCCAATCACATTCAAAGAGTAAAGAGACTCAAAAGAGAAAGGTTAGGTTATTGTTGAAGTCTGTACAATGAGCCAGTTTTGGGCTCTCTTTACATTCCAAAACTTGGAAGCAACCAAGCAACCAAGATCTCCTTGAGTAGGTGAGTGGATAAGTAAATTGTGGTACATCAGATAATGGGATATTATTCACTGCTAAAAAGAAATGAGCTATTGAGCCATGAAAAGACATGAAGAAAGCTTACATGCATGTTTCACATGCGGGGACCATCTCTGAAAGGAGCTGTGAGAATGGGCGAAGGTGCCTTCTCCAGGGAGAGCTGGAGGCCCAGGCAGGAGAGGGGAGGGACGTGTCATATGCTGTGTGACCTTTATACTCTACAAGTTCTCTCTATTTAAAAAAACAATCAAGTTTATTTATTTTTAATATATATTTTTATTGATTTCAGAGAGGAAGGGAGAGAGAGAGATAGAAACATCAATGATGAGAGAATCATTGATTGGCTGCCTCCTGCATGATCCCCACTGGGGATCAAGCCCGCAACCCGAGCATGTGCCCTTGACCGGAATCGAACCCAGGACCTTTCAGTCCGCAGGCCGATGCTCTATCCACTGAGCCAAACCAGCTAGGACCAGAATCAAATTTAAAACACAGCTGTGATGCCTGGCCAGCATGGCTCAATGGTTAAGCATTGACCTATGAACAAGGAGGTCATGGTTTGATTCCTGGTCAGGGCACATGCCCGGTTTGCGGGCTCAGTCCCCAGTGTGGGGCATGCAGGAGGCAGCCGATTGATGACTCTCTCTCATCATTGGCATTTCTATCTCTCTCTTCCTTTCCCTTCCTCTCTGAAATCAATAAAAATATATTTTAAAAAATAAAATAAAACACAGCTGTGACCAGCTGTCTGGCACCACCTCTAAGAGAGTGGGGGTCTCAACCGAGCACTAGGAAAGAGAAGCTGAGTCTGTGCTTCAGCCCCCGGAACCCGGGACAGGACGCCGGGGTCCACCCACCTGGCTCTGCAACAGGACCAGGAGCCACACCGACGAGCTTGCCGTACTTGTCGCCTCTCGACTGCAGATCAAAGTAGACATTGCCTGTTTTATAAAGGTAATGATTTCATTTCTCAGTCTTAAATGTCAGCATCTACATGAGCTTAACAGCTAACAAGTGATTAGAACTTAAACATAGAATATGGCATCTGGCCCTCATTTGGCCTCCTGTTCTGTATTTTAAAATCAAAATTACCACCACCAGCACTGTATTTTAAAAACATGCATGTGGACACATGAATGTCTGGATGTGAAAGGGAAAACAAAGGAGTAAGTTCTGTGTCAAATGCTGACACAATTCTTTTTAACAAGAAAAAGGAAAAGTGAATGTTACCATTGGCCTGCGTTCAGCTCTGGGCTTCATGTTACACAGCCATCAGCAAAGAGACCCTTTCCTAACCAGACACCCTCCACGGCTGTCTTTTTACTTAGGTTACAAACATCGCTGCACTCAAGCCTCCCCGTAGCTGTCGTTCCACCGAAGTGCATCCGGTCCACGTTTTTAGACTGAGGGGGCAAGGTGACCTTCGCCACAAAGTCACTGCAGAGCCAGGGCCACCCTTTCATGTCCAGCCGCGCAGGGGAGCGGTTATCGGAGCTGGAGCTCTCTGAGCACGCGGGGGCCGCCAGGAAACAGAGACCCCAGACGACTCAGAGTCCCTGACCTTCACTCCGAGCTTGTTCCTGAGCCCCAACTACGAGCTGGGATAAACCGGTGGAAATGGGAGAAGTACTGTGGGGTAAGTTAGACTGTAAACGGCACTTGAAAATGCGTTAAAACAGAAAGAAACTGTTCCCTTTAATGGATGAAACATTTTCCTCGGACCTCTATTTATGGCATCCATTTGCTGAACAAATTCTTTCTTCACAAATAGTGCAAAGATCAAATTACAGCCAAGCTTTGTGAAACTGTCACAAAGTCCAAATGAATGGAGTTTCAGTAAGTGAAATTCATTTTAAATTAATTATGTTTATCATAATTAAAATTCACAATAAAGCATAGTAATAAAACAAACAGCATTTACTCCTAAAGCATGCTTGGATGGGAATCTCTGAGCAGCGCATGAACATTAATCAGTTTAGCTGGCTTATGTGTCTTATTTCACGTTAAATGACAGCAGGAAAACAATTTCTGTATTTCTGGGAACAATTCCAGTTCAGTCACCTAAGCCCTTTAAAACAAGTTTTTCTTGGAAATAAAATCTAAACATAGCAAACAAGATAAAGTAGAAGACTGCAAGCCTGTATGCACAGGCTATTGAGAAAGGCAACAACATTTCCAGGGACCAGCGGCCCCTGCCATGTAGCTTATGCCCTCAGGTAGGACCACGAAAGAAAGGTGCTCACAGGCCAATAATCCCTATGAATCATGTCCATGATCATGCTTTCCACTTTCTTACTGACTTGCAACAAGTATTGCAGTACCTGAATGCTGCCAACCCCCGGCTAGGTTCTCTAATGGGTTATTTGCGAAAAGCAAAAGGTTTTCCTCGTCCAAGAACTGACAAAATGTGAATACGTGAACAGCAAGCGGGGGCAGCATATGATTGGCTACCAAATGGTACATTGCGGATATCACAGCTGAGAAGGTGCGTTTCGGCTACGGGCAGTAAAGAAAGCTTCCTGGGAGAGAGAAAGGAGGATTCAGATCTGGGGAGAATGACTGGAAAGGAAGAGATATGGCTGAAAACAATGCTGAATCGTAGAAGCAGCAAAACGCCAGGCTGCCAGTCTTTCCCTGAAACCACCAACCGAAAAGCAGCAGCTCCTAAACCAATGAAACGCTACAACAGGAAGTGGTCACACACATCCAGAAGACGGGTGTTCCGAAGACAGCTGGCCTGGTCAGTCTCTTCAACGAGCCTGTAATGAGGGGGACAAAGTGGGGACTGTCTTAAAGGGACAGGACACAACCACGTGCATAGGCTACTGAGAAGGGCAACACACGTTTCCAGGGGCCGGGGGCCCCTGCCACGTAGCTTATGTCCTCAGGGAGGACCACGAAAGAACCTGAGTTAGATGAGGATGTGCAAGGTGGGAGACAGCAGGGTAAGTGTGAATATGCAAAGGACAGGGCATGCCATTAGGGAACTGTCCAGCAGCTCAGCTCTGAGCATGACACTGGGGTTACATAGGGTGACGTCTTTTATTCAGATATGTGTGCTGAAGTGTGCAGGGCCTAAAGTGTCAGGATGTTCACTGGTCCATCAAAAAGACAACTGCCCATCCAAGGAGCTGGCAGTCTGAGGGCCAGTCTTCCACAAGGGGGTGGACCTTTTGAGGTGCTGCCATTGTCCTCAACTGTTTGCCATGAAAAATGTGAACAAAGTTGAAAGAAGACTCAAAGGACACCTGCACACCTACATCTAGTACAACACTGTTAGCATCATGCTATATTTGCCTTGTCTAGACTAGCTCTCCAGATGGTCATCTCTTCCTGTAACTGTGGAAATACTTTCTAAAAGAATTGATGCGTCTTAGCTGGTTTGGCTCAGTGAATAGAGTGACTGAAGGGTCCCGGGTTCGATTCTGGTCAAGGGCACATACCTCAGTTGCAGACTCAGTTGCATGTGGAAGGCAACCAATCTGTGTGTGTGTGTGTGTGTGTGTGTGTGTGTGTGTCCCCCTCCTTTCCACTCTGTCTAAAAATCAATGGAAAAAATATCCTTGGGTGAGGATTAACAACAACAAAAAGAATTGATGCAGCCATTTATGCAAAGACAATAACCATAAGAAAACCTCACATTTTCACTGTAGGAATCATATTGAGAGAGACAGTAAAACATCCGGCACGCTCCAACAACTCACAAGAATGTATCCAGTTTCTCAAAGTCCCATCAATGTTACCAACAATTAGTGATTATAATATAGCCCCACCTCTTGCTGTTGAGTAAGCATGCCCATTAGCAATTATTCCTTCAATGAAAGAAATGATCTGAGGAATATTTTCAGTTACTCTCAAGTATACTGTGGGTGGGAGAACCTGAAAGAAAGCAAAGGAGAGATAACTGTTTCCATAGTTCAAAAGCAAGTCAGCCAAAACCAGCTTTCACTGTTCAAGCTTCTTATCTTCATGGCAGAAAGCAACACCCTACTTTACCTTCAAGGCTGCCATATCTTGTTTAAAATCTTCTTCATACAGGTTGGCAAGAGAAGCAGGTGATATCTTCATCTGCAAGAAGATTAGGCGAGCCTATTAGGCAATCCGGAGTATTCACAACAGAGCCACACAGGGGCTCTACCGGCTCCCACAGCTGGGGGGGCTGGGCCGCATGGCCCGTCGTGGCTTGGCCTCAGTTTGACATGCCTGCTCACAAAAAGGGCATTTAATTTTAGGTATCAAACTTATTCTAGTAGCTTAGCTACTCAAAAAGGTGTGTTGACCCTGTATTCAGGTTAGAGAGAAAAAAGAAATAAACAATGTGATGATTTTCGTTATATAATTTTCAAAACAAAAACTAAGCCTGTTTTTTAAAACATATCTTTATTTTTATTGATTTTTAGAGAGAGAGGGAGGAAGGGTGAGAGAAAGAGAAACATCAATCAGCCGCCTCCCGCATGCCCCCTACGGAGATCCCCGCAACCCAGGTATGTGCCCTGACTGGGAATTGAATCAGCAACCTGCTGGTGCACAGGACAACGCCCAACCAACTGAGCCACACCAGCCAGGGTGCCTCTGTTTTTCTAGAACAAGGATAAGCCAGATCAATCTACTGTACATAACAGCCAGAAACTTGAGTTCCTATCTTATACCTTACCCCTCAGGAGGCAAAAGTAAAGAGGCTAAAAATATATCGCAGAGGAATTCTCTAAGAAATATTTGAAAGCAATACAGCATATGAAAATAGGGATTGTGACGGGTGTTCAATCCCACAGGGCCATAGCTGGGCTCCTGGGGACGGGCAATCCCCCACCATAAATGGGCATCGAATTCTGAATATAGGGCATATGGGGGCAGGTACCTGCAGTCCCAGATCTAGAGGGGGCTGGCACACAAAACTAGGTTTACAAAAGTATTCCTTACTTTTCAGCAGAAAAACACTCCCAGGACAGAAGCACGACACACTGTGAAGTTATGAAACTAAACACAGCTTCATAACTGTTGAGCCTGTGAAGTGACCCGGGAGCCACTGGAACTCACCCAGCATCTGTGGCATCTGTTCCAGGCCGGGTCCTCCTCTCCCCTGCTCCTCCCCATCCCTGAGAACTAGAGCTCCCATTTTGTGGGGGAGAGATTTCAGCTCTGGAGTATTAAGAAACTTTCTCAAGTGAAACAACACCCTAAACCCACGTTCTTACCAGCCCAGGACCCTAAAGTAGCAATCACCCTGGAAACTGCAACCAATGAACATTTACGGAAGAAAGGAATCTGGTGGACAAAGTGTTGCTGCCCAAGTGTCTTCTGTGTTGTCTTGAGCAAGACAATAAACCTCGGTGCCTTTGGCGATCTTTGCAACACGAAGAAAATCCCAGCTAATAGTCTTTAGATTGCTATGAGGATGCAATGAGAAAGTCACCACTGTGAATGGAAAAAACTACATTAATATCACTATTAAAGAGACAAAACACCTAGCACCCAGACACAGCTAGTGATAAGTACATATTAGCCCTTTTCCTTTGCCACAAAGCTGACCTCCTAAAAAAAAAAAAGTTAACTTATTTATATCCAGAAGACAAAAGGCCAAACAAATAAAAAAGCTAAAACTTCAGTGTTAGCTTTCACTTTAGAAGCTTTTAATACTATGCAATTTTGGACCTAATGGTCAGCAAATTGCTTGTATTTATTCATCTGTAATTTTTTAAATATATATATTTTTAAATTGATTTTTGGAGACAGAGGAATGGAGAGGGAGAGAAAGAAACGACGACGTGAGAGTGCAACATCAATCGGCTGCCTCCTGCACGCTCCCTACCATGGATTGAGCCCGCAACCCAGACATGTGCCCTGACCGGGAATTGAACTAGCAACCTTTTCGTGTACAGGATGACACGCAACCAAGGGGCCACACCGGCCAGGGCTATTCATCTGTAATTTCTGTTTTCTGCACAGGAAACCCACTCCCAGGGAACTAGGATGACATAAGGGTGCCCAGGACGAGCCTCCCTCCAGACGGCCAACACCATCACCAGTTGTCCATCGTGAGGAGCATGGCCATGGTCACACATGTATTTGCATCCTCTTCTTGAAATGTAGCACCTTCCACACTTGGCCTGCACCTGGCTTCCTTCTCTAACAACAAAGTTCCAGAACTGTCCGCGCAGAGCACGATGAGCCACTACCTTCCTTTCTAAGGTCCATTCCAGACTTTTCATGAACTATTCAGCAGTCCTCTCCAATTACTTTCCCATCTTTTTACTGACACACACGACAGCACATGTCATTTTCTAAGCTATAGACCTAGATGTAAAGCCACTGGTCAGAAATGTTTGCTAGATCCTGCCAGCTGCTTCCGAGGAAGGTGTACTGATTTGAACCCGACCTGCAATGCACGCAGGTGCCTATGCTGCAAAGTGCTAGCAAACTCCCCGATTGTCGACATGACAGCTAAAAAAATGTTTTTTCACTGTAATTTTAATTTATGCTTCTCTTATTTTGAATGAGCTTGAACATCTCACATGTTTACAAACGATTTGTATTAAATGATTTATAATTATCCATACCCCCCATGTTTCTATTGAGTTGTAGGTCTTTTCTTACTGATTTGTAGAAAGTACTTTTATGTAATAGAAATTAACATTTTATCTCTGATATGAATTTCAATTTTTTTTTTCAGTTTTTAAACTTTATGGTAGGTTTGGCTGGATAGCTCAGTTGGTTACAGCATTGTCCTGATACATCAAAGTTGTGGGTTTGATCCCCAGTTAGAGCACATAATTTATAAGAGTCAACCGATAAATGCATAAAAAAGTGGAACAACAAATTGATGTCTCTGTCTCTCTTCTCTCTTCCCTTTCCTCTCCCTCTCTAAAACCAATCAATCAATCAACCAAATAAATAAATAAACATTATGGCCATGTAGAAAATTTTATTTTAATATTTAGCAATCTTTTATATTTCTCAATCTTTTCCTACAAATAGCTTCTGGGTTTGAAAACAAACAGAAAAGCCTTCTCCAACATGAGGCTATAATAAGTGCCCCAAGGTTCTGTCAGTAATTTGTGGTTTCATTTCTTTTATATTAAATCTCTGATCTGCCTTGAATTTGGTTGTGAAGCATATATCCAACTTTGGTTTATTTTTTTCCTCCAGATGGTTACTCAACTGTCAACACTTTTTACTGAATAATTCATCTGTTCCCTATTGATCCCCTCACTATATCAAAGGCCACTAATTTCGTTCTGTCATTTCCATCCCAAATGCAGCCAGCGAGGCCAACTTCAATCTCAAACCCTGCCTCCTCTTGTGTGGAGGGTGATAATGTGCCACACCTGGCAGGATGCTGCAGGGTTGGCCGTTGCAGACACAGAGCAGCCTCTCTTGCTTCCCACCACCATCTCCCCTCCCCGATCTGCCCTTCGCTCATCCCCTGGCCACTTTGGTATGTCACAGCCTCCAAGGACTAAGTGGCTGGACCAAAGTGGACACATGACCCCAGGGACACCTAATATAGGCGGGAATTTGGACATGGGGCAGAGGCACAACTGGATGTTGACGGAGGCTTAAACCAAACTGTCATAGCGAACCAGGGATGGGGTGCTGACCCCTAAATGCTAGCACTGCCCAATCTTCACTTCTGGCCCAGCAACGTTTTCTTTCCAACACCAACCACTTCTCCAATTCTCCAACTCTACAGGGTACCCTCCAACTTCTGGAGTTAGCACAGACCCCACAAGTTAGGGGATCAGTCGCATAAGACCACCCCCACTTCAGACACCAGCTGCAAATGGTGGTTCCCAGGCCACTTGTATTTCTACCCACAGACTACAATTTGGGGGCTTGACAGAATGAGTCACATAACTCAGAAAAGCAGTCTACTTACTACCAGTTTATTTAAAAGGACACAACTCAGGATACCAGATGGACGAGATACATAGGGCAAGGTATGGGAAAGGGGCAGAGCTCCCATACCTTCTGAGTTCTCACCTCCCGCCCACCGGCACCTCCCTGGGTTCACCAGCCCTGCAGCTGCGGAGCCCTGTCCTTTGGGGTTATATGGGGACTTCATTACTTAGGAGGGTTGATTAAATCATTGGCTCCTGATGATCAGCTCCACCTCAGGCCACCCTTCCTTCCCAGGAGGTGGGGGTAGAGGAATGCGTGTGGAGTAATTTTGTAAAATCACAGGAATGTAAAGTACTCAATGTAGTTTTTTCTGAAAATTAGATAATTTAACAATTGTTTATAGCCCTTTAGAGATAATTAAGTTGCTAATTATAAAAAGCAGAAGAGGTGAAAGTAGACTTGACTATTCCTATAACTATTAATTTAATTCTTCATTAGAATGCTCACACCCAAAAATTCCTTTAACTGTCATGTGAGATATAAGAGAAATAACCTGTTCACTCTTAACAAATGATAACATTAAACCTCACACGAGCTTAATTTCGTTAGCCTAAAAGTAGCCTTTTAATTTCCCTCTGTAAAGAGGGAGTAAGGTATTTACTGCGGAGGCTGAGGGGCCAGGAAAGAGATTACAGATTCAAGTCAGGAGGCCCCTTTAATAAGGCAATTCATTAAAGACTTCAGGGACCAAAATCAAATAGACCTGAGCTTCCTTCACCAGGACAAAAAGATCCCTCTGATTACCTGTCAGAGCACACATACCTGGATAGTCAGATGGGAAAAGTACTTGTGAAACACAAATAAGAAAAACTGCTACAGAGAGGTAAAAACACTCATCAATCAAGTTATCAATCCATAGTCTTCAACACTTACTTCATTGGCCCTTTTAATTATCTTATCATCCACATCTGTAATTCCCATCACCATGATGATGTTGCATCCAAAAACCCTGGTTAGGATCCTTCGAATTATATCAAATCTAACATATGAGCTGAAAAAAAAGAAATGTTAGGGTGTCTTTAATACATTGAGTCATCATTGTGGTCTTTAAAAAAGAGTGCATTACATGTTAACACACTGCTACCTAACTTCAAGTGTGGGATATAATCATCTCTATATATAAAAGCCTAATATGCAAGTAGACCGAACAGTGGAACAACCGAACAACCGGGTGCTATGATGTGTGCTGACCACCAGGGGGGCATGCATGGAATATGGAAGGCGTCGGCAGCAGGAGACAGAGCATGGAACATGGAGGCCGTTGGCCGTGGCAGGATGGTGGAGCAGGTGAGTGGAGGTGCCAGACCAAGGCGGGGTGCCTGTCACTGTCATCGGAGTGAGCCTCCGGTGGTTACTGAAAATTCTTTGCTCCGTGCGCCACAGTCCCTCCTGGCACTGGCACCTGCTGCCGGCACCAAAGCCACTGCTCGCACCCACTGCCGGCACCTGGTGCCGGCCCTGATCGCTCGGCACCATCAGCAGGTGCAAGCGGCAGCTGCTAGCCCTGATGACCCCTCAGGGCTTCTCCACCTCCCCCTGCTCCTGAAGGGCGATCACTGGGGTGGGTCTCGGCCCATCCTCTGCCACTCGCACCTGCTGCCAACAATGGCCCCGCTTGCTCCCGCTGCCAGCACCTGGCAACAGCCCCGATTGCTTCTGAGGGCTTCTCCACATTCCCCTGCTCCTGAGGGGCAATCAGGGCAGCAGCCATGGCTAGCACCCCCTGATGGTGCTGGCCCCGCTCATACCCGCTGCTGGCGCCGACCCCAATCTCTCCATGCCATCAGCGGGTGCTAGCGGGGCCAGTGCCGTCAGCATGTGGGAGCTGCGGCGGCAGGAGTGGGGCTGCCAACAGACAGGGGACCAGAGGGCCATGGCAGGAGGGGCTGGGCGGGGACACAGAGGATGGGCCGAGACCCGCCCCAGTGCCCACCACAGCCTCGTAGCCCACAGTTCCTTTCAAGGTACACAAATTCGTGCACTGGGCTCCTAGTATAATCAATAGTTCAAGTACAGCTAGAAAAAGATTTTTACTGACTGGGTCACATTGGTCCTCATAAGAAATCAACTCAGGTACTGCCTCAATTTCAGGATACATGTTAGCATTTTTAATTTTAGAGCTATAGTTCAAGTGAATTTACATCTATTTAATTGTACAAAACTTTACCCGTAATACAATCTCACTAGGTAGTTAAAACACCGAAAGCATTTACCATTCTTCATTTTCTCCAATAACTATAATGCTTGATTATGACAAACTAGAAGCAAATAACTACAAATAAAAACAACACAACCCTATTAAAGCTGTAAAAGATTACTCCTAAATGTGCACACCATTACAGATCACCAGCTTATTGGTAGTCTACATTGGGGAAACTGACTTGTAAAATTGAACTGTTTTAAATTCCATTAAGATAATTCAAAAATATCAAGAATCTGGTTTCCCATAAAAGCAACATTATAATCTAAGGCCAGCTAATCTCATGCTCATTTCTGTTGTCCATGTGGCCTCTCTAAAATTGAGTTCACAAAATCATTTTCCCTTGAAAATGAGCCTCATAATTGCATCTCTTGAACCTACCTCCCTCACTCACCCCAAATACAGCTGAGGCCAAAGCCCTCCTTTCTAGCACCAAAACTATCTCCGAAACCCTTGCCAAGATATTTAACCTTTTGAAGCCTCAGGCTGCTTATTTATAAATTGGCAAAATTCCACTACCCCATCGGATGTTACACATAATTTTAGTGCATGGATTCCAACAAGCATGAGCTATTATTACCACTGTCATCACTATGCCTTTCATTCATCTATATATGTAAAAGGCTAAGTGACCAACCGAACAACCGTCCACCGGTACATATGACACACACTAGCAATTTAAAAATAAACATTGACTTGTGCATGAGCAATATTTGTCCCCATCTGACACTGGCCTCCCATTTAAATTAATTCAAAGACAGTTTCCTGTGATGTCAGCATTTGCGATGACTATTAATAAATCACAAAACAAATTCTAGACAGAGTAGAAATATTCCTACCTGTACCTGTTTTTGGACATGGTCAGTTATATGTTGCTGTCTCTTGAGTTCAAAGAGCATGTGAATTTAAAGTTAAAGTTGTAAATACTTCATCACAAGGGAAATCAGTCAAGCACTCTGAAAATGTTTTTATTATTAATGTGGTATACAGGGAAATATTAGGATAAGTTTAATCAATTTATCCGTCATTGTTTGTATCAATGTTGTTTTTATATCATGTTTTTGTTGTTTTTATATGTCTTTGTTGTTGTTATATCATGTTGTTATTGTTTATTTATTAATCAATTTATACACTATTTTCATATACATTTTACTAATTTTCTTTCATCTCTGACACTTCTATTATAGAGAAGGGACAAATAACGATATTAAAATAGTTCTTCTAATTAATTTCCTTTCAATGTGCACAAATCCATGCACTGGACCACTAGTCTTGAATAAGAAAAGACTTTATAGGACATGAGATTTAAGAGAAAAAGTTAACATGCACCTAAAACAGTGAAAACAAAAAGTTAAGTCACACGCTGGTGCCAGAGGAGCTCAAGGGCTGTAATGTCCTGAGAGACTGCAGGTGGGCTGCTCCCCCAGGGGCCACTCCACATGAATCACAGGAGGCTGCATGGTGGAGGGGGCGGAGAATGTGAGCTCAGCCATCTGCCTGGCTCCCCACTTTCCTGCTGTGGGACCTGATAACCCTCTGCACTGCAGTATCCCCATTTGTAATTTGGGGACAATAACAGCACTGCCATGAAGAACAGACACACAGACCAACAGAACAGAATTGAAAGCCCAGAAATAAACCCACATTTATATGAGGAAATAAGTTTTCACAAAGAAACCAAAAACATACAATGGAGGAAAGAAAGCCTCTTCAATAAATGGTGCTGGAAAAATTGGAAAGCCACATGCAAAGAATGAAACTTGACTGCTATTTGTCACCATACACAAAAATTAACTCGAAATGAATTCCAGACCAAAATATAAGACCTGAAACAATAAAATACATAGAAGAAAACATTGGTACCAAACTTATGGACCTTGGACTGAAGAGATGATTTTATGAATTTAATCTTCAAGGCAAGGGAAAAGCAAAATTAAATGAATGGAACTATATCAAACTAAAAAGCTTCTGCACAGCAAAGGAAACCGCCATCAAAACAAAAAAGGCAACTAACTGAATGGGAGAAGATATTTGCAAACACCTCTGATAAGGGGTTAATATCCAAAATATATGAAGAACTCATACAACAACAAAAGAAAACAAACAATCCAATTAAAGAATGGACAGAGGACCTGAACAGACACTTCTCCCAAGAAGACATAGACAGGGCCAGCAGATATATGAAAAGATGCTCAACTTCACTAGCTATTAGGGAAATGCACATCAAAGCCACAGTGAGATACTACCTCACATCTATTAAAATAGCTATTATCAACAAGGCAAGTAATAATAAGTGCTGTAGAGGTTGTGGAGAAAAAGGAACCCTCATATACTCTGCTAGTAGGAATGTAAATTGGTACAACCACCTTGGAAAACAGTATGGAAGTTCTTCAAAAAACGCCGAACCGGTTTGGCTCAGTGGGTAGAGCGTCGGCCTGCGGACTCAAGGGTCCCAGGTTCGATTCCGGTCAAGGGCATGTACGTTGGTTGCGGGCACATCCCCAGTAGGGGGTGTGCAGGAGGCAGCTGATCGATCTCTCTCATCGATGTTTCTGACTTTCTATCCCTCGCCCTTCTTCTCTGTAAAAAATCAATAAAATATAAAAAAAAACAAAAAAACAAAAAATAAGAATAGAGTCACCATATGACCCAGGAATCCCTCTTCTGGGTATCTACCTGAAAAATTTGAAAACATTTATTCATAAAGATATATGTTCATTGTAGCATTATTCACGGTGACAAAGACATGGAAACAACCAAAAACTGAAGTGTCCGTTGATAGATAATTGGATAAAGATGTGGTACGTATGTATATACAATGAAATGCTACTCAGCCATCAGAAAGATAAAATACTGCCATTTGCAACAACGTGGACGGATCCTGAAAATATGCTAAGCAAAGTAAGTCAGATAGAAAGTCAAAAACCTGATTTCACCTCTATGTGGGACATAAAACTGAAAGCAACAAATGAACAAATAAGACAAACAAAAACTCATAGACACAGACAAGAGTAGGGTGTTGCCAGAGGGAAGTGGGGTGGGGGAAGGTGGAAAGGGCAAAGGGGATGACGGAAGAAGACTTGATCTTGAGTGACCGAGCACACAATGCAGTATACAGATGATGGATTGTAGAACTGTACACCTGAAACTTATATCATTTTATTAACCAATGTCACCCCAATAAATGTAATAAAATTAAAAATAACAGCACTGCCACCTGGTGTCGTTAGGAGAATTACATCGGCTAGTGTTTCTAAAGCATTAGAACAGTGGTGGCACATAAAGAGTGCTATCTTTATGTGCCTGTGAAGTATACGTTTTGTTTTTTAATCTTTTTTTAAAATATATTTTTATTGATTTCAGAGAGGAAGGGAGAGGGAGAGATAGATAGAAACATCAATGATGAGAGAGAATCATTGATTGGCTGCCTCCTGCTTGCCCCCTGCTGGGGATCGAGCCCACGACCCCGGGCATATGCCCTTGACCAGAATCGAACCCGGGACCATTTGGTCTGCAGGACAACACTCTATCCACTGAGCCAAACCAGCTAGGGCCGATTGGTTTTTTTTTAAATAGAGGCTGGTGTAGCTACCTGGGAGTTAAGTAGGGACAAACCTGTAGAACAACAGAGATGTCTTTAGGATTCTGAACTTTACCGGAAGAGCAATGGAGCCATGCCTACCATCTCTGACCCCCAATCTCCCAAGTTTTTCAGAAATCTTATAGTACTAAGGTTTTTGGCCTCAAAGGGGCATCTTGAATGGAATAACTCTTTTTGAGGAATGGGTTTTATTTTATTAGCAAAACTTCCATAGTGGGTATCCTTGAGTGGGAGTGGGGGAAAGGAGAGATGAAGGAGGACACAGAGGAGGCTTGGGTGTTGGTAATGTGTTTCTCCATCTAACAGCCATGAACATTCATTCAGTTGTACACTTAAGATTTGTACTCTTTTCTCTTTTTTTCTTAAATATGTTTTATTGATTTTTACAGAGAGGGAGGGAGAGGAATGAGAGTTAGAAACATCGATGAGAAAGAAACATCGATCAGCTGCCTCCTGCACACCTCCTACTGGGGATGTGCCCTTAAACAAGGTACATGCCCTTGACCAGAATCGAACCTGGGACCCTTCAGTCCGCAGACTGACGCTCTATCCACTGAGCCAAACTGGTTAGGGCAAGATTTGTACTCTTTTCTGCATTTGTAAGGGCAAATACAAATTATAAGTTAGAGGCTTGATTCTCTAGTTGAAAATAAGAGACTCTCCCCCTCCTTCTTCCTTTCAGAATTTCCTCAGTCCTTTTAAAATGTATGTAAATTTTTCTAATACTATATAATAAAAGCCTAATATGCACATTGTCCCCTTGGGCGGTTGTTCGACCGGGAGTTTGACCACTCGCTATGACATGCACTGACCACCACAGGGCAGCGCGGAACATGGCGGGCATCTGCGACGTGGCCCTGGCAGCAGGCAGCAGGGAAGGCGCTGCCAGCCCGATGGGCCCTGACGAGAACGGGACTGCAGCAGAATGGTGGAGCAGGTGAGCGGGCAGCACCAGGCCAAGGCAGGTGCGAGTGGGGGCCTGATCGCCCTGCCGACTGCCCTGCAGACGGCGACCAGTGGTGGCTCCCAGGCGCTGAGGGAGCCAGGCAGGGGGCCCACCTTGATCAATCACCAGGCAGGCGGGATGGTGGAGCAGGTGAGGGGGCAGCGCCAGGCCACAGTGGGGTGCCAGGTGGGACTGTGGGGCTGGGAGGCTGGGGGCATGAGCTGGAACCCAATCCCCACAGGCCACCCCAAGGGACCCCACCCGTGCACGAATTTGTGCACTGGGCCTCTAGTAACTAAATAAGCCTCTGTCAGTGTGGACAACTCAGGAAAGTTTCAAGGGCCTGAAAGCCATCCCTTAAAAATGAAGTCAATGAAAATAATGTTCTATCACCCAAGTCAACACTGCAAGCCCTGCCTAACTAGTGAATGGCATCCACTTAGCTCTACAAGGAATACAATTTCTTTCTATCTTTGCAATCATTTTAGTGGGCCGCCTATCATGTGCATCTCATTCTGGTTTAATGCTTATTCAATAATAAAACTGTTGCCGAAACCGGTTTGGCTCAGTGGATAGAGCGTCGGCCTGCGGACTGAAAGGTCCCAGGTTCGATTCCGGTCAAGGGCATGTACCTTGGTTGCGGGCACATCCCCAGTGGGGAGTGTGCAGGAGGCAGCTGGTCGATGTTTCTCTCTCATCGATGTTTCTAACTCTCTATCTCACTCCTTTCCTCTCTGTAAAAACTCAATAAAATATATTTAAAAAAAAATAAAAAATAAAAAAATAATAAAACTGTTTTCTTTCTCTTCTGCCTTTATGGAGAGGTTTTTCAAGTTGGGAGAATATTCATTTTCATATTTCCCCAATATATTTCATGCTTCAATGAAGAGGTCAAAATATGCTTTTTTATAATTAAGTTAGCCCCAAGTGAAGGGGAAAAAGAATGATTTCTAGACCATTTATTTTGTTATAAAAAAAACACACAAAAAAGTTCAAGATTTTGCTGGCAGATAGTATAATTTTTTATATGTATACTAAAGAAAGGTAACTTTTTACTTTTAGTCTCTCTGAAGAATAACAAGTTTAAATGATGTACAAGAGAACATACAAAATATTAGGGAACGTGGCAATTTTAACAAATGAGAGAGCAAATGAGAGCGCACAGGGGTCAGATATATACCAGACTCCACCCCAGCTCCAACACATCCCATGTGCGTGACACTGGTAGGTTACTTGTCCTCAATAATTGTTGAACCCTCACCACACATCACACTTCAGGTACTGTGTTAAGCAGCAATGTCATACAATTGTGAAGATTCAAAAAGATGAATACTATTGCCCTGGCAGGGTGGCTCAGTTGGTTGGAGCGTTGTCTCAAAACCAAAAGGTTGCAGGTTCGATTCCAAGTCAGGGCACATACCTAGGTTGTGGGTTTGATCCCCAGTTGGGGCAGGAAGGGAGGCAGCCAATGGATGTCCTCACATCAATGTCTGTCTGTCTGTCTGTCTGTCTGCCTGCCTCTCTCTCTCTCTCTCTCTCTCTCCCTCCCTCCTTTCTCCTTTCTCTCTCTAAAGAGCAATGAATATAGCCTCGAGTGAGGATTTAAAATAACAAAACAATGGATACTGTTATCACCCATCTCAAGATGAAAAAAACACAGAACTCAAAGTATTAAAGTGGCTTGTCCAAAGTTGAGAAGTAAATAAATATGGTAGTGGGAGCAAGACATAAGAACTGACCAGCCGATTCCAGGGCCACTGGAAGGCCTCACCTCACTAAGCCCATCAGGAAACATCTAATTCCAAAATGGGTCCTTTCACTGCTCTCATCGCCTCCAGGGTTGCCTCGTTGTGAAATCCATGTAAGTGTTTAGAACTGTTACAAGAGCCAAATCAGACTGTAACACCTGTGCTTCCCGCACTGCCTGGAATATAGCAATTATTCAGTATTCTTACGCAGACACTTGAGAGATGAAAAAGCCTGCAAAAGGCTTTTCTTTCCCAAATACATGAAAATTCCCATTGAGGACACTCACCAAGCATGGCCAAGGTGTGAGTGATCATAAACAGTTGGTCCACAGCTATACCTAGGAACAAAGTTAAAATACGTCATGTGAAACAATTTGCAAGAGAAGATATCACTTTCTCAACTAGGATCATCATATAACCATGTCTTTTAAAATATATATATTTTATTGACTTTTTACAAGGGAGAGGGATAGAGAGTTAGAAACATCGATGAGAAACATGGATCAGCTGCCTCCTGCACACCCCCTACTGGGGATGTGCCCGCAACCAAGGTACATGCCCTTGACCGGAATCGAACCGGGTACCAATCAGTCCGCAGGCCGACGCTCTATCCACTGAGCCAAACCGGTTCGGGCAACCATGTCTTTTTATTTTCTTTTTTTAAGTAACCACTTTTGTGGAATGTACAGCTGGGAATATAGTATGACTTGACTTGCTAGCTTCATACCAAACTCCTGTCATTTCACTGTGACTATACCATGGTGCCATGTACTTTATTATTTCCTAAATGATTTCCACCTGAGAGCCCGACCCCGCTCTCCACACAAAACGCTCAGCCCACAGTCCTCCCCGCCCGCCTCCCCGCGAACCTCGCTCCCCACAGTCCCCGGGAGCTACCAGGAGGCGGCGTCCGCGCTGCCCACGATTAAAGGGTCCTTTCTCAGGGTGAGGCTGTTGTACACCTTGACGCCCGTATCGTGGCCTTCAGGCTGCAGCCAGCCCCGCCCGCGCGCCCCGGACACCGCCCGACCCGGCCCCGGCCCCGGCCGCGGGCCCAGTGAGGCCGGGAGCAGCCGAGCGCCCAGACCGGCCCCGCGCACTCGCAGCATGACAGGCCCGCGAGCCACCCGGAACAGAGGACCAGGGCAGCTTGGGAGCGCGCCACGCCCACCCCAAGGCCCCGCCCACTCGGGAGGGCCCGCCCCGCACGCGCCCCGCCCACCCCGAAGGCGGCCGACACGGCCCCGCCCAGCCCGGAAGGTCCCCGGTCGGGCCCCGCCCTCCCCGAAAGGGGACGGACGCGGCCACCTCCACCCCGGAATGGGCCCGCCCAGCTCCCGCCCACCCCGGAAGAGGACCAGGCACCGCCGCGCCCATCCCGGAAAGGACTGGGTCCGGCTCCCCCCACCCCGGGTTAGCCGCCGGGAAGCGGCGGCTCCGCCTCCGCCTGGCCAGTCGGCGCCCGCCGGAGCGCTGGGGGAGGGGAGGGGCGCCGGGGGGACGGCGTCGGTGCCCGGGCCGCGGGGAGGGGTGTTCTCTCCCGCCCCGGGGAGGGACGCCCCCTTATCTGAGCAGATCGCGGACGTGGTATGAACCCGGGCGCGGGAAGGCTCTGGGAGCCGGAGTTCACGGTACGGGACCAGCCGCCGGTTCTCGCGTGTTCGCGAAGCACGTTTGCACCCCAACGTGGACACAGGTTTGCCCCTCGATAGACGCGCTCACCCGGAGCATGTTTGCATCCCCAACACACCCTGCCTGTCTCAGTCTCCGGGTGAAAGACCAAAGCTAGGAAAGCACCCATTCACCAAGTACCAGTACACGTGGTAGGAAACGTCTGCTTGGGATTCATTTTAAGGTTAAAAAATCATCTAGTCTCTCAAGAACAAAAACATTCTGAATTACGGTTTCAGTGGGACTTTTTAAAGGCGGATTCACTTGAAGTTACTTTCAAATTATCTCGACAAACGTGCCCCTGTTAATATCTTGCAAAACAGTGTTACAAAAATAAACACACAGAAATCTTTGCTCTTGCGGTCCTTAAAGAAGAGCACGGAGACTTCTCAGTTCTTTGGGGGCGGTTGTTTTGTTAATTCTATTGAAAGACAAATCAGTATGTTCCTAAAGCATTAAAATAAAAATTTTTTTTAGATCCCTGGAGTCTAACTGTTTCAAGCTGAACTGTACCCTAATGTAAATTATGCTCTATGCATAACACTAAAATGTTAGAACCTGTTGTTGTGAATTAGGAGACCACCACGTCAAAGCTAAGCGATGCTCCCTGACTACTCAGAGTTCTCCTGGAGTATTGTCCTCTCCTCACTGCCTGCATCCTTACCTCGGTGTTATTTTGTAATGACTCTTGTTTCTAGTACAATGTGCATATTTCTCTCCCTGAGTACTTTTTAGATTGTAAAGTCTTTTGAATCTTGAACTGTACCAGCACTAAATTCAGAAAAGGATTGCTGAATTAATCTGATGAAATCCGTTGTGCATCTGGGAAGAAATTTGGGTGGTAAAATACCTGGTAGAGCCCGGCCTGCACGGCTCAATGGTTGAGCATCGACCTATGAACCAGGAGGTCACGGTTCGATTCCCGGTCAGGGCCCGGATTGCGGACTTGTTCCCCAGTGTGGAGCATGCTGAAAGCCACTGATCAATAATTCTTTGTCATCATTAATGTTTCTCTCTCTCCCTTCCTCTCTGAAATCAGTAACTTTAAAAAAAAAAAAAAAAAAAAAGTATGAAACATGCCAGGTGCATTTAAAAAAAAAAAATACCTGATAGAGGAAGCTCTAATCCAATTATTAGGTGTGCCAGTAAAATAAGAAAATGAACAAAAGGCTTGATTGCAATCTGTGAGAACACAGAATTCAAGGGAAAAACTGGAGGTTTTGAAAACAGATTTAATAACATTGCAGACCAAATCCTGCACACAATCTGGATAGCTGCAGTGTTTGAACTGGTCATAGAAATCATGACTTTTAAATTAACAATGTATCTTCTGTCTTAAGAAAACTGGTCATGCAATGGGTTCAGCCTTTGACTTGCAGCAATTCTACCTTTAATTTTGGGGGGAAGCAAAACAATTACAAGCATAATTCATTATTTAACGATTGTTAAAAATATGACTTCTTTTGCAGGTTGAATATTAAGGTAAAGTAAAAGTGACTGGGAAGATTATATACCAAAAAGGAGAATCTTGTTCATTTGAAATGACCCCCTCCCTAATCTAGGTCAGAACAAGGAAGTGTATTAAAAGAAATCATTCCAAAATATCATGAATGCCATTTCTTAGTCCTTAAATGACAACAAAAAAATGTAGTTCTCAGTATTACATTTTCTTGCAAGGCAAAATCTTGTAAATCCAAAGTAGAAAAGATAATGGGCATTTCAAGTTTGAAATGAATGTGTTGATTTATTTTTTAAGCAGCTCAAAACGTAATTATATATTTATCTCTTATCTTTTACTCCCTTAGGTATGAGCATCTTCAGTTAAACTAGAAATACCATTTTAGAAAAATATATTTACTCTCTATCTACACTCCAAAGAGCAACTGAAACAACCAAGATTCTTCAATGTATCTTCAAAATTAAACACTTTTCCTTAGTGGTATATGTATTGCAAATGCATGATCACAGTTCATTATTTTAGCTATTGGTCTTCTAACCTTGTTAAGAAAACAGTGAAGTCATTCACTGTTTTCTAAAGCAGCGGTTCTCAACCTGTGGGTCGCAACCCCTTTGGTGGTCGAACGACCCTTTCACAGGGGTCGCCTAAGACCATCCTGCATCACAGATATTTACATTACGATTCATAACAGTAGCAACATTACAGTTAAGTAGCAGCGAAAATAATTTTATGGTTGGGTCACAACATGAGGAACTGTATTTAAAGGGCCAGAAGGTTGAGAACCACTGTAAATCTAAAGGAATATCTTTTTATAATTTTATAAAGCTAATAAATATTTTCTGACTTCTTACCCAAAGGGGTAAATTACATGTCTTATGGAATGTAGGCTCCTTATTTGCTACTGTATCCCCAGGGCATAGAACAGTAGCTAGATAGAACATGGTAGGCATACTCATTAAATATTTCTTATTGAATGAGTAAGATGTTTTTGTTTTGTCTGTAAAGTCCATGAAATATGAGAGCAATCATTATTCAGATAGTATCCTGACTTTTAGAAAAGATAACCATGTCCAAATTCCAGCTTGATTGTCGTTAGAAGGAATAAATGATTTCTAACCTTAAGTTCATATAAACACTACTCGGTCAAGAGCCAATGAATGCAAGAGAGAGAACCTATCTCTCTCTCTTGCTGTTGTACTTTAAAACTGCTTGCATGGCCCTAGCTGGTTTGGCTCAGTGGATAGAGCCTCGACCTGAGGACTAAAGGGTCCCGGGTTCGATTCTGGTCAAGGGCACCCATACCTTGTTTGCAGGTTCCGAGGTAACCAATCGTTGTTTCTCTCACATGGATCTTTCCCTCTCCCACTCCCTCTAAAAGAGGAAGAAAAAAAAAGCAATGGGAAAATATCCTCTGTGAGGACAACAAAATAAAAATAAGACAATAAAACTGCTTGCACGCTTAGAGGAAAATTTATAGTTGTTCTTATTCAACTTTGTACTCTCTTTATTCCATGCAAAACATCCATTTCCACATAATGTCATAATATTAGTCCTTGTGCAGATCAATAAATTTTGTTGTATGAAATGAAACTTTCCTTGTGATGTGCTTTTAACTGGGCCAAGACTGGAAAACGTGTGAATCTTTAAGTAAAATAACAGTCATTTCCCCAAATATCAAAGTGAACGTCCTCCAGATGTGGGGCTTGGATGAGGGAATGTAAATAAGAGTGAAGAACAAACCCATTTACTTCAAAGTGTAAATATTATCCGTCGTTTGTCGCCGTAGTAACAAACGTTCCAATGTAAACAATCCATTTCGAATGACAGAACAGCTCCATTTAGCCTCATTTGTTGTACTGGTATCATATCACAAGATGCCCTTCGGGTCGCTGGAAAGAGCACCACTGCGGATAATACCCAATCCAACTTCACAACAATTGGATTGGCCCGAAATATTCCTGGATTGCATGTAGGAATTTTAAGTAAACTCCCAAAGGCCTTGATTGCCACATTGTTGGGTCACGAACACCCCGAATCTCAATCCTAGAGCTGCGTCCGATAGACCTGCAATGTAATTATTTTATGTCTACACGGTGCGCCCAACACATATGGCAACAGGGCAGCCCCGGAGTAATGGGTGAAACCTTCTGAATTAATAAATGGGAGGAAACGCGGAGCCCTGCCCTGGCCCGGCGTCGGCAGAGACGTCACGAGGCTGAGGCTAATTTACAGAGACGACGACCAGACAACCGCGCACCTTGGGGAAGACGGGGCGCGCGGACTGCAGAGGAGGACGGGCGGGAAGAGGGGGCCACCGCGTCGGGCGGCCGCGGCCAGGAAGGACGCGCTGCGGCGCAGGCCGGGACCGGCGGACAAAGGCGGGGTGGCCACGCCTACCAGGCGGAATCTCTGACGTAAGGGGCGGGCCTGTGCGCCGGCCCGTTGTCCAGGCAACGGGATAGTCTGTGCCTCGGCTTTTTAAAAAGCCCCAAATCTGGGAGTTTGGGGTGCGGAGAGGAGCCACTGGGGAGGGGAGGCCGAGACAGCACAGAAAGAGACCCCAGGACCCCGGAGACGCCTGTCCGGCTTAGGTCTAGGTGTCTTTCCCGAAGTGAAGGAGCGGAGTTTGAGAGCAGATTGCAGAGCTCAGGCTGCAAGGGGTCGAGGTCACCCGCCCTCTGCGACGGCCCGGCCGGAAGCAGTTCCCCTCGCGGGCCCCTTTGTCTCCAGACCGCTCAGTGCTGGGCTCTGGCCGGTGACACAAAGGGAGCGCGGTGAGGACCGCGCAGGCGCGGGAGCCGCCGAGATTGCTGGGAGTGGTGGTCCGGCCATGAAAGGGTAGGTGTCCCGCGCGGGCCAGCGGCCGCCCTGGCCATCCAAGTGCGCATGAGCCACCACTTCCGCCCCGCTCGGGCCGCCCAGTCTCCACCCCTCCGCAGGACGCGGGTTTCTAGTACTGTACTGTGTAGTAAAGAGCCTTGGAGGAGCTCTCCGACCTCATCCCGCCTTCTCTTCATGTTGATTGGGCCACTGACATAAAGGCGGCAGTGGACTGGCTCACGGAGTTGTCAGTCTGTTCCGAGACGTATATATACCCCTGCTGCGCGGTGGGCACTAGAGATTGAGGGGCTGAGTGGGAGAAGCCGGAGACTGCCTAGGCGTGCGATGATCTCGAGGCGGCGGTCCTGCGGCTGGACCGGTTCCGTCTGGGTCTTGGGCGGGTCTGGCTGCCACCCCACGTCACCCGGCAGGCATGCAGCGGTGCCGAACAGGCTCTGCCTCCACGTACGAAACTCATAGTAAAGTTTGCGCCTCCTCTGCCGCCTCTTGCCCCCGCGACCCCCGCCCCGGCAAAGGTGACAGACAAAGCCACACCCCCGCGAGGCAGGGCCGGTGAGGGGCGTGAATGCGGCGGGGGCGGGGCCCGCGGGGAGGGGGCAGCGGGGGGTGACGGAGCGCATGCGCTGTGCGGGGGGCCGAATGTTTCCCAAGTGTTTGAAACTGGTATTTGGGTTTTCCACGTTGGACAAGTGCGGCGCGGCGGGCAGCGCGCTCCCCTTCCCGCGCTCGCTCGGCCCGGCCCCGGCCCCTGCGCCGGGGTGCGCGCCCGCACGCCCGCCCGCGCCCGCCCCGCGCCCGAGGCCGCGGAGCGCTGGCCCGGCCCGCCCGCGCCGGGTCCCCGGGCCCAGGCGGCGCGGCTCGCAGATGTAGCGGCGCGGGGCCGGCAGGAGGGGGGACGCCGGCGGGCGGGAGGTTTGCATTTTGCAGGGCTGGGCTCCGAGGGGGCGGGGGCTGGAGGAAGCGGAAAGCCGCGCCGAGTCGCCGGGGATCTCGGTGAACCATGTTGAGCCCTGCCAACGGGGAGCAGATCCACCTGGTGAACTATGTGGAGGACTACCTGGACTCCATCGAGTCTCTGCCTTTCGACCTGCAGAGAAACGTATCGCTGATGCGGGAGATCGACGCGAAATACCAAGGTACGGCGGGATGGATGGGCGGGGGCGGCCGCTCCATCCCCGCGGGTCGTGGCTCGCCGCGGGGCCGCGGGTCGTCCTGTTCCCTTCCCGGGGAGCCCTGGGCCCCTGGCGGCGGCTCTGCCCCGGCAGGAACAAAAGGTCTGGAGCGTCTTTGATTCTCCAAGGTCCTTGTGCGCAAAGCCGGGACACGGAGGAGGAAGGAGAAATGAGAGGTCTCAATGCCAGGCTGCGCGAGCAAAGCGCTCTTTGTAGTGAAGTGACGAGGCGGGGTGCTGCGGGGGAGGGGGCTCAGGGGCGCAGGCTACGGCGCAGGAGGAGGGATGTGCCGCGTTCGCTGGGGCCGAGGGGCGCAGGGATGGGGCTACGCGCAGGGCTGCTGGGAGGGCGCTGCGGACGAGGGGTCCCTGGCCCTGCTCACCATCTCCGGAGCCGCCTCCACCCGGTCCCGAATCTGTTATATAAAGTCTAGGGTCGGTACTATGCGCGGTGTGGCCCCGGTCGCCCCCACCCAGTCCCCCCCGACTCTCCCGCGGCGCTGGACACCGAGTGAGGGACGACACGGCCGGGTGTAGTTAGCGGAGGGCCAGGGCTTTCTTCCGTGCGTACAGCCGGGAAGGGAGGGGAGGATGAGGCAGGTCGACCATCTGTGCTGTGCTCGGGGGGCGTGCGCTTAGACCAGGGGCTTGGAGAGGAACCTGGCACGGGAGAGGACCTGTGGGTCGTCGTCTGCAGCCGCGGCCGCCCAGAGCGCCGGGGAGAAGCGGAGGGCTCATGTCCGCTGGGAATTGTTGGCTGTTGGGGAAACTTTCCTGCCAGGTCAGGCATGGCATGGGGGGCTCTGTTTGGAACGTAGGTCGTCACTCGGAGTTTACTCCTGTTTACAAGGCTGCGCAGCAGGGAAACGGAAGAGTGGGGGGAGGTGGGGAGCCTTCGGCAGCCGCGAAACGCGCAGAAGTCTCCTCTCCGCGAGGCGCCCCTGCGCGCTCTACCAGAAACTCGGTTTCGCAGCGACATTTATAAGAGGCCTATTAGCATATTGGGAACGTCCCGCTTCAACATTCTTTTGATTGGCTGTGGCGTCCCCATGGAATGTCCTTATCAGTCCGCTCCTGAGCCATTGGTCGCCGGGCAGGATGGGGGCGGGCCTTGCGCTGTGACTGGCACCGATCCGTGTTTCCGCGGCCTTCTTTTTTCTCTTTCGTGGAGGGGCTGGGAGGAGGGAGGAGGTTGAATTGATTTGAATGTCTTCGGGTCGCCCGGCTTCCGGCCTTGGATTGGCTATCAGCGCTGCGGGGTGGGCCGTGTTCCCCAGTTCTGCTCCGTGATTTGCTCCCCGTCTGGCCTCCGCCTGCGGCCCGATGACCCCCCATAGGCGGTGGTTCCCGGGGCGGGGTGCGTCGCCCGCTGGACGCCTCCCCATTGGCCTGGTGATGGCCCCGCCCTGACCCTAGGGGGATCGGAGCCAGGCAACTTCCGGCCGCGGAGCAATGGCGGCGCCCCGGTGCCGGGGGCAAGGCTTGTCAGCTGTGTTCCTGGCTCCACCGAGGACGAAGCATATGCCTCCCACCCCGGCCCCAGGGACCCGCCGGACAGGCCAGCGGCCGCGAGGAACGGGGGAAACGTGAGTGACCCGGGAGCTGTCGGTGCCCGGGATGGCTCGGGTAGTGCAGTGATTGAAGAACCGGGGTATTTGTGTTTGGCGGCCTTTGCAGAATTCGTGGTCACTGGCACTGTCAATTAGCACTTTCCTAGATGACGAAAAAAAAAGCATCTTCTAAAAATGTCCTGACATCCACGTCGTACCCCTTAAAGATACTTCCTTCTTTACTCCTATGAAGAAACCTGTCGCTGTTCAGTGAATACATGCTGCGGCCCTTATTTGACTCCGGAGAGAATGAATCCCACCCCACCCGGCACCTCTGAAGCCAGCGCTGTTGAGTGAGCTGTAAAGCCTAACCCGTCATGATAATAGAACACATTGGGTTGGCACTTACTATAAATGCAGCATAGTTCTAAAAAATTAATAAAGACCTGTGTTGCAAGTCAAAGTTGCTTAACAGTCTTTTGCTTAGTGTGCATCAGTTGGAGATTAATTCATAAGGATGGATTATAATCTGCCAATTTTAAATGGCCTTTGAGGTTATTCTTGAATTATTGGATTCAAAATTATTTTTGAATTATTTTTCAAGCTTTATTTTTTAAATCCCGCCCAACCACCCACCATGGGAAGTCAGCTTCATAAAGAACTTAAGTGCAAACCTTATGTAAAAATTAAAATACATTTCTGATCATTGGAAAGGTCAGATTAAATTTTGCTGAATTCTTATTTAAACCTTAACATTTCTTTCGTAGTGCCATTGCTTTCCCACAGTAATGTTGCTGTGGAGCATTTCTAGATGAGAGGGGTCAGCAGCCGTTTGCGCTGATGGGGCTGAAGAAACGGGTTTCCTGGCCAGATGCCTCCCTGGTTAGCGCTGGTGTTCCTCCTGACAGACATGTGTACTTGCACGGCTTTGTTAATAGAGTACTTTGCTTGGGGCATCCAAGAAATACATACCATTATGAAGGTAACAATTACTTATTGCTAATGTTGTGATGTTTGTTTCTTTCCTACAAGAGAGGCTTCACATGAATGTAAGCTTGCTTGTGATATAAAAGAAGCTGTATTTATTAAAATTTTAAATTAACCATATGGTAGAATTGTCCTCTTTTCTATGAAATGTTAAAACTGTCTCTAGAAATTTGGCTACTTATTAAGCCAAATGATAGTTTTGTAATGTGCAGTTTGTTTAAAAATAAATGGCAGAAACTCATTTTAAGATGAAATAGAACTTGGATTAAGTGGGGCATAGCTATTTATTTTCAGAATTAATTACTATAAGAGACTGTAAGGCTGTGGCATTCCTCCTTCCTGGTGAGAGACTGTCTTCGAACAACCCTTTCACAGGGGGCACCTAAGACCATCGGAAAACATATATAATTACATGTTGTTTTTGTGATTAATTACTATGCCTTAATTATGTTCAATTTGTAACAATGAAATTGGGGGTCACCACAACATGAGGAACTGTATTAAAGGGTCCCGGCATTAGGAAGGTTGAGAGCCACTGGTCTACATTGTTTCTCTAAAATATCTTCAGTGATATTTTGTTTAAGAATATAGCCTGGAAAATAATACTTACAGTTTAGGTAAACTTCAGTGTTTGCCTAAGTTCATATGTTTACCCTAATTTTAGATTTATCCCTTATAACTATTTGGAAATTAAACCTGGGCGATAGCCACATTTTACACATTTTCTCCCCACATCTCCACATACACACTTCATAATGGAGAGTAGGATTCCCTGGTTTTGAGAGCCTGAAAAAGGTTTTCAGGAGAAAAGTCTGATACTATCTAACTGTACTATTTGGGGAAATAACTGGAAATTTCTACCTGTGTATTTAGGCTTTTGGCAAGAATGTTTATTTTCCTTATTTCAGTCAGATTTTTTAACAGCTTTTATTTCTTGAGAAATTGCCTAGTTACATTTTAAATTCACTTATACTGTCTTCCTACCTGTCTGAGAAGATTTACATTTATTTTTAATTTATTTTAGTTATGTTTTACAATCTGTAGCTATAAACGTATTATTATTTAAGCAGTAAATGCAAAAGCAAAATCAGCAAGGCCAGATTGTCAAACCTTTCTTGTTTTCAGTAATACATGCTAGGATGAAAGTGATGCGACTGATAAATTGAAGCTCTGGATTATAAGTAACATTTATTTTTATTTATTATATAAATCCTCACCTGGGGATATTTTTCTGTTGCTTTTTAGAGAGTGTGGAAGGGGGGAGGGAGTAGGAGAGAGAGATAGAAATATTGATATGAGAGAGACACATTGATTGGTTGCCTCTGGCCTGAGCCCCAACCTGGGCCAGGGATGGAACCTGCCACCCAGGTACATGCCCTTGACCAGGAATTGAACCCAAGACCTTTCAGTATTTTGGCCGACACTCTTAACTACTGAACACCAGCAAGGGCATAAGTAATATTATATACATGCTGTAATCTCATAGGGTATTGTGGACATTAGTACATAAAATAAAAGGAATAAAGGCCTTTAATTATTAGAAAATATTTGAATAAAAACAATGGAAATATAGAACATAGTCACAAATTTTATTGAAAATAAAAATTTGGACCCCAGCGCTTCATCTAAATGTGAACTTTCCCCCTAATTGCCCATCCCAGGAGTATTTGTTACTTACGCTTCTGCACACACACAGAATCCCTTGGAGAACTTTGGCACTATGCTAAATGAGAACTGTGTTGACATTTGTATTTAGTTCCAGGGATTTTTTTCAACAGGAAAAAGAAAAGATCTGCTGAGAGGGTATACAAGTTATAAGATTTTTCATACTAAGAAGCCTTGCATTGATTATTTCTGTGCTTTGCAATTACATTTTCGTAGACTAGAGAATTAAATAAAAAGCTTGATAATGTTATAGTGTGGGTGTAATGCTTACTTTTTCCTTTGCAGAAATCCTGAAGGAGCTAGATGAGTATTACGAGAAGTTTAAGCGGGAGACGGACAGCAACCAGAAGAGGAGAGCGTTGCACTGCATTCAGAGAGCCCTGATCCGCAGCCAGGAGCTGGGCGACGAGAAGATCCAGATTGTGAGTCAGATGGTGGAGCTGGTGGAGAACAGGACCAGGCAGGTGGACAGTCACGTGGAACTCTTTGAGGCACACCAAGAGGTCAACGACACCACTGGCCACAGTGGCAAAGCCGGCCAGGATAAGTCCAAGAACGAGACAATCACACAGGCAGAAAAGCCCAATAACAAGAGGTCTCGGAGACAGCGCAATAATGAAAATCGGGAGAATGCAGCCAATAATCACGATCATGATGACATCACCTCAGGAACGCCTAAGGAGAAGAAAGCAAAGGCGTCCAAGAAGAAGAAACGCTCCAAGGCCAAAGCAGAGAGGGAAGCATCCCCTGCAGACCTTCCCATCGACCCGAACGAGCCCACGTACTGTCTGTGCAATCAGGTCTCCTATGGAGAAATGATCGGCTGTGACAATGACGAGTGCCCCATCGAGTGGTTCCACTTCTCCTGTGTAGGACTGAATCATAAACCAAAGGGCAAGTGGTACTGTCCCAAGTGTCGGGGGGAGAACGAGAAAACAATGGACAAAGCCCTGGAGAAATCCAAAAAGGAGAGGGCTTATAACAGGTAGTTGGTGGACCTTGCTGAACAGGGAGGAGAACTAAGCCAGTGTATTTATTACATTGCCACCTTTGGTGAGGCGCAAAGACTGTACAATGTATATTTTTAAAGAATGTTAGAAAAGGAGCCATTCCTTTTGTAGGGATGGCAGTGATTCTCTGCCTTTTGTTTTCATTGGTACACGTGTAACGAAAGTGGTCTGTGGATCAACATTTTAGAAGCTTACAAATATAGGTTTGAATTAAACACTCAAGTGAGTCTCAGACTGTTGTTTCTTTTTTTTGGCTGGGAAGTTGATTTGGAAGCAACCTAACACATTAAATGTAAAAAGAAAAGATTCATTTAGCTACTGTTTTATTTTAACAAGAATAATGTTACTTCAGGAACAAATTTTTAAAAAATTAGCCAAGTTGCTAAATCTTCTTGCTATCATAATATATATCCATATAACAATTCAATAAAAAGGTTTCAAGTTTAAAGATTATTTTATCAAAAGGTAAATTGTCATTTTACATGACAAACATTTTATATTCTGTCATGTTACCCCAAATGGCCAGATTTAAATGATTGGGTACATTTTTTATTAAGCCAAGTAGAAGTGGTCTAGTCATGGAATTTCAAAATCATGCTTTTGCTATTACACATCCTAGTGTAGCGTATTTAATTTATATAGGGTATATAAATGTACATTTCCAAGTGAACTTGCACTTGCTGTATTATAATCAGAAGTGCAGCCAGATGCCATTGTGAAATGAAGGTGTGTTCCCTGCTATGTGCATGAGAGCTGTATAGAAGTGACATCAAGAAATAAATGAAATTTAGCTAGTTCCTCTAGCAGTATATTTAATTTTGACATAAGTGATTTTTAAATTTTTATCTTAAAAATTGGTACACCAGCAGTTTAGACAAAGCCTTAAGCAAAATTTTGTATTATTGTTCTCACTTATTAATGAAGTAGAAGTTACATAATTGCTGGCAAATAAATGTCAAAAGAGTATATATCAAGACCAGGAGTTGGAAAAGTATTGCCCACAGGCCAAATCCAGCCCTCCACCCGTTTTTGTATGTCTGTGAGCCAAGAATGATCTTTACATTGTTAAATGGTTAAAAAAAAATCAAAAGAATTCTATTTTGTGACACATGAAAATTATATGAAATTCAAATTTTAGTGTCCATAAATAAAGTTTTATTGGCACACAGCCATGCTCATTCACTTACACATTGTCTGTGGCTGTTTTTGTACAATGGCAGAGTTGAGTGGCTGTGACAGAAAGGTCATATGACCACAAAGCAGAAAATACTTTTATTTTCTGGCCCTGAGTTTGCTGACTTGGTTTAGACTAACTTTTTGCATGATAATCTGTGTCCTTATCTGCCCGTTTATTGAAAGGGTCAATGGGATTTCTATATCTAAGTGAGACATGAGTCACTTTACCCATATATTGCAGAGAATTAGTGTCTCTCCATAGTTGTTCTACATCCTCTATGAAGCTGCCACAAGGAAGCTTTGAGTAACCACTGCAGCATCTAAGAATATATGTGGCATTTGTTGTAAGTAAAACAAGTTGTTTTTTTATTATTTGATAAACTATTGAGAACTTTGTGTCAAACTTAAAGTGTTCTTACAGTGAATTGCCATTGTAAGGGGCTGTTTGTTAGAGCAATGCAGATTGTACATGATCATACATGAAAATGAACTTTTTGCATATTAGTGCCTACAAATAGGCATTTACTTTCCAGCAAAACTCCAAAACATTTAAAAATCTTGAGTGCTAAAATTTGGTAAGATTTATTTAGACAAACAATAAACAAAAAATACACTATATGAAATAATTTTAAAGTACTTGATAATAATTCAGTGATAATAAAAGTAGTTTAAAAGAATCTTTGCTTACATAAAACTACTAATTTTTTATTTCTGTTTTAATTAATTAAAGCTAATAATGAAAATTAAGTTATGGGAGTGAAGATTGAATAGAACATAGTTGCTAATACCAGATTTCTTTATATTTATTTAGTTTTCGTGTGAACAGTTGTATTAGAGATAAGCACAGAGAGGCCAAACCTTGCTGTATTTGAATGCATCTTTGTCCCTTAGGGGTTTGATCTTCAATACTTTTGCCTAACTATTGACCCATGGTTTTTCACTTTCAAAAGACCTATTTCACATAGCATGGTTCTGAGAAATAAATGAAGGTAAGTGAATGACACTTGGATGATGTTAATCAAATGCTGGATATTTTTTTCTGCCTTTAATGTTTCAATAAGGACAAATGGAGAGGCATTTTTTTTTTCTTTGAAAAATATGGAACATTATAGAGGCAGGGATTGGATTTGGCAGTCTTAAATCACTTTTAATTCCCTTGGAAGGAAAAGTTTAAAAATCACAGAAATAGGGGAAGAAAGGGGACATATGTAATACTTTCAACAATAATTATTTTTAAAAAAACCACAGGTAAGTACTTAGTACATCAAGATTTAGACTTTAATTTTTAAATTTATTGATTTTAGAAAGAAAGAGAGAAAGAAACATTGATTTGTTGCTCCACTCATTTAAGCATTAATTGGTTGACTCGTGTGTGTGCCCTGACTGGAGATCAAACCCCACAACCTTGGATTATCAGGACTATAACCAATTGAGCTACCTAGCCAGGGCAAGATTTAGGCTTTAGATATTGATTAAATACAATAAATAGAAAGATCCAGGTAACTCTGGGGCAGTGCTAAAAATGGGATTGAATTTTTTTGAAAATAGATTAGTGAAAAGCTATTGTAGAACACTTGCTTATTTTTTATTAAAACTTTTTAATTGAAGTGTAATTGACAGCATTATTTCCAGGTGTACAACATGATGATTTGATATTGTATGTGTTTTGAAATGATCACAAGTCTAGTTAACATTTGTCATTATATATAGTTAACAATTTTTTTAAAAAAAATACATTTTTATTGATTTCAGAGAGGAAGGGAGAGAATTATCAATCAGCTGCCTCCTGCATGCCCCCTACTTGAAATTGAGCCATGATCTCCTGGTTCATAGGTTGGCATTCAGTCACTGAGCCACACTGGCTGAGCAACAAAAATTTTTTTAAATCTTGTGATAAGGACTTTAAAAATTTGCTCTCATACACTTTCAAATATGCAACAAAGCATTATTAACTATAGCCACCATGCTATACATTACACCTCCATGACTGATTTTATAACTGGAAGCATGTACTTACCTTGTGACCTTCACCCATTTTACCCACTCCCACCCCTGCCTTTGGCAACCACCAGTTTCTTATATTTAACTAGAGACCCTGTACATGGATTCGTGCACTGGTGGGGTCCCACAGCCTGGCCTGTGTCCTCTCACAATCCGGGACCCCTCGGGATCTCAGAGAGCCAGTTTCAGCCTAATACCTGCAGGCCAGGCTGAGGGACCCCACCAGTGCACAAATCCATGCACCAGGCCTCTAATATGCATATAAGATCTTTGGTTATTCTCTTTCCACCCTCGCCACTCCCCCTCCCCACTTCCCTCTGAGATTCATCAGTCTGTTCCATGTTTCCATGCGGGTGGTTTCTGCTCTTGGCATTGAGCGTCTGCCCCCTGGTGGTCAGTACGCGACATAGCTACCTGCCAGTTGGCCGGTTGCTTAGGCTTTTTATATGTATAGATAACCAAATTATTACAGTTCAGATAGGTTCTAAAATGTTTCCATTAGAATGGAATACTTCATTTAAAACTGAACTAAGGAAATTTGGTTCATTCATTTAACTAGTGTGCATTGAGTAGTCATGGCTGGCATTCCTGGGGCAGGGGGCACAGAGAGGGCTGTACTCCAGGTCCTGAGAAAGAATACTGACTACAGTGACAGGACCCATGGCCACCCACAGAGATATATCTTCCAGTGACTCAGGCATTGTGGTGGTGTGTTGGTACCCTCGACTATCAGTGGTTACAAGTTCTGAAGTAATAAAGCATTTACCAAAGTAAAAGCCACTTTATTATTACTATATACGTATTTTAGAAAGACTGAGTACTTGAAATAACCTTTTGTGTCATTCATACAGTGTTCTGGGTAAAATGTATCAAGATATTAAACCCTTTCATTAGGCAAAATATGTTAACTTTTCATTAATTTTTTGGCTATGCACTTTTAAAGACTGCTTTTGCAGATCTAGCTTTTCTAGAAGTAATTTATGAATCGTATTCACTGGCATGTATAGAACAAGATTTTAGAAAAAATTGTCTTCCTCTAGGTTTTAGTTTGTAATCCAGTCCTCTTTAATATTTTTGTTGTTTGTTAATCCTGACACGATTTTTTTCCATTGATTTTTAGGGAGGGAGGGAAGGAGGGAGGGAGGGAGGGAGGGAGGGAGGGGAGGAGGGAGGGAGGGAGGGAGGGAGGGAGGGAGGAGGGAGGGAGGGAGGGAGGGAGGGAAGATGGAGAGAAAGAGAGAAACATTGATGTGAAAGAAACACATCAATCAGTTGCTTCCTGCACACACCCTGACAGAGGCCAGGACCCGAACCTGTGACCCTTTGGTGCGTGGGCTGATGCTCACAGTGGTTCTCAACCCTTTAACACAGTTCCTCATGTTGTGGTGACCTGCAACCATAAAATTATTTTCGTTGCTACTTCATAACTGTAATTTTGCTACTGTTATGAATCGTAATGTAAATATCTGATATGCTGCCCTGGCTGGTTTGGCTCAGTGGATAGAGTGTCGGCCTGCGGACTGAAGGGTCCCGGGTTCGATTTCCTGTCAAGGGCATGTACCTTGGTTGCAGGCACATCCCCAGTAGGGAGTGTGCAGGAGGCAGCTGATCGATGTTTCTCTCTCATCGATGTTTCTAACTCTCCATCCCTCTTCCTTCCTCTCTGTAAAAAATCAACAAAATATATTTAAAAATAAATAAATAAATAAATATCTGATATGCTATATGTGTTTTCCGATGGTCGCGACCCACAGGTTGAGAACCGCTGCACTATGACATCCCAGCCAGGGCCATTCCTCTTTCATTTTGGGGTCCAGGTGGTTTTAGGCAGTTTGGGAGGTAGACTTTTGGGTTTGTTTAATCTGGAGAAATTGCTAGTTAATTACTGCTTGGGACACTTATGTTCTCATCACCCTCTCAGGCTACATGTATGGAGGGCTCAGAAAGATAACTGGAAAAAGGTGAATCAAGATAGTCTCTTGAGGTTTTTATGAGGGTCTTTGTTTTAAATATTTTAACTATTCGGTTGCTTTCCTCACAAACCAGTGTGCTGTGTCCCCTCCCCCCCAAAAAGGATGACAACAAATACATAGTTTTAACTGGAATAAAGAAGAAGATTAGGTCACTTCCCTTGCCTCAGAACTTTGTATTTTTTAAAATATGTTTTTATTGATTTCGAAGAGAGGATGGGAGAGGGAGAGCTAGAAACATCAATGCGCCCTGACCAGTAATCTAACTGGGACATCCCTTCTCCCCTCTTGTTCATGGGTTGATGCTCCACCATTGAGCCACACCAGCCAGGCAGAACTTTGTATTACCTGATTTTGTTCATAAAGATGGGGTTGATACCTTCTCGTTTAAAATCCCTACTTTAAAAAGAAGTCACAGCAAACAGTAACAGTTTAAATCATGATTTGGACCATTCAATGCTTTGTTAAACCAGAGTTTTCCTATTAAAATGCTTTTGTTTAGGCAACTCCTCTTGAAGTTTCTCAGCATCGCTGACATATAGAAATGACAGCCACCATTAATTGTCTGCTGGGTGCTAGTACTGTGCTAGGTTCTTTGGAGACTTTATGTAAACTCTTTAAAACAGCCCCACCATGAAGATGTTAGTGTTTCTGGTGAGGATGCTAAGACCCAGGTGAGGGGGCCTGATTCACACCAGGTCACCCATCCCATACTTGGCTGCAAACTGTTCTCTCACCACCATCATACACCGAAAGGCCCGCCCAGTGGTCAGAACCTGGCACTGTTACCCCCTATTAATGGATGCCAGGAGCAAGCTAAATGTTCACAGCGATCTTGTCTCTGTTCTCACTGCCCTGTGTGGTAGGGAATTACTCTCAATTTATGACAAAATCTGAAGATAAACTTGTAGAGCAACGCTGAAATAGGAGCCCAGGGCAGTCAGCCTCATTGCTGGACTTCTTACTTGACCGAAAGGCCTGTGCTCCCCAGCACAGCATGTGCACCTGCCTTTCCTCCAGGGAACCCGTGCACTGGCATAGCAGGCTTCTTGTCTTGCCCTGTAGCAACTTCTAGGATTGTATTTATACCCAGAAGGTTTTAAGCAGTCTACCAGGAGCAGGGTGCTGTGCTAGAATTACCATGAGATTTGAAGTCAGAAGGCTTGAATCGAGACTAGTTTACCCCAGTCTAACCTGGGGGAAGTCACGCCTCAGCCTGTGTCCTCAGGTCAAATAAGGCCAGTGATAATGAGTATTTCAAGGAGAACCAACCTAGCTAATGTGTGACAGTACTGTATTAATGTTAAACACCACGCAAATAATGGTTTGAGTAATATTTTTAGTCAATTGATGAGTCTAGTTAGCAGGTATCTTCTGCAAAATGAAATTGAGGTTCCTTACAGCTAGAGTCAAGTCTGGCCTTAGAAGAAAGTGGTCACTTCCTCTTTCATCCTGCCTGAGGAGTAAGCCTGCAGCTGCTTTTCTGTAAATGACCTTTGTAGAACACAGAAGTAAAGAAGTAGAGCTTTTATTTGCAGCATCAAAGTATTACACTTCTTTTTTTTTTCTAGAAGTGCAATATTTTTAAATGGTTAATACTTGATAATTTGGTTAGATTTTGATCATCCACTAATTCAATATATTCTGTTATAAAACTTTATAAAACCAATTGTAAATAATTGTTCATAGGGTTTATTAACCATTTATTCATTTACAGTGATGCTTAGGAATAGTTTGCTGTCTCTCAAGTTTGTTTACTTTGCATGAGAAATTGCTTGATAAATATTTGTTTCCTCTATCATTATATCTAAGCATCAATTTTTTGTTGTTACTCCTCACCCGAGGATATATTTTCCCTTGCTTTTTTTAGAGAGAGTGGAAGGGAGAGAACGGGGGAGGGGGGAGAGAGAGAAAAAAAGAGAGAAACTTCAATGTGAGAAAGACACATCCATTGGTTGCCTCCTGCATGGCCAGGCATCGAACCTGCAACCCAAGTACCTGCTGTGGACTGGATTTGAACCTGCAACCCTTCGGTGCACGGGCCGACATCTAAGCATCAATTCTGGTTGCAAGTAACAGTAATTAACTGATTATGCCTTAAGGACAGATGGAAAAGATGAAAGTCCAGAATCAGAGCAGCTACGAGGACAGGCAGCATGGCTTTCTCTCTGTAGCACAGATGTGACTTGAGAAATAGTTTGGCCCAGGGGGAAACAGACCCACTTGGCATCAACTGTGGCCAAGGGGGCAGATAGCATGCTAGACGCTGAGTTACTGCAAGTCTGTTTTGGACAGTCAGGTGCTATGTTTAGAGTAAGTCTTTCTGTTTTTAAAATCCTTGCCCTGATAGATGTCATGTTTTAAATGGATAGTTATACTGCCACCATGGCAACCAGATTAGATCTGGCCTCATTCTTTCCCCACCAGTTGGGATGTAAAGTGAGTAAAAAGTAGGTGGTGGTGACGATTTTAATTATTCCATGGTCAGTATACATGATTTAAAAAATTTTTTTATTCTTTGCATCATTGATCTCCATAAACATGCAAAATTGAAAGTTGACTAATAGTGAAATACAGAAAGATCTACCCATAAAATAGCAGTTAATTGAAGGTACTAATACATGAGGATGAAAAAGGGGATTTCACTTTGCAAATTTTGAAACCTTATTTCTGGACTGAAGCAGGTTAACAAAAATGAAAACTGGATTGAGCTGCCAGAGGAAAGGAGGAGAATAGAATGTACGAGGGCAATCATGAAGCAGTTTGTAGGGTTTATTCATAGTACTCTATTTAAAAAATGATCTGAAAGTTCAATGTAAAGTAAGTATAGTATTATCATTTATTAAGTTCTGACAGGACATACTGGGGTGGTACAAATCTTAGATAAAGCTATAATCCTGCCACTGAGCTTGCAGAGCAAACTAATTTTTGAAAAATATATGATAACTAAATACAGCATAGGAGATCATACCAGAAAAAAACTCAAAGTGGCAGGTTCACTATAATTACATGGATGAATTTACTAATTTTACTTCCTGTTGATCCTATAACATTACTTTGCAGTATGACTTATGACAACTTTATTCATATGTAATTTTAGTATTTGGCATAGGAAAGAAGCTAATGAATGACATTTCTGGCGTCCCAATAAAGTCATAACATTGGAGCATGCATGGGATAAAAGATTATTCCATCTCCAAGAGCATATGTTCCCGCATCTGTGATGGGGCAACTTGGAATGGTGATAGTTGGCAGGGCCAGGCAAACATTCCTTGAGTGCAGAAAAAGCAGGTCAATCCTAGAAATAAAGATGTGGACCATAAAATAAAAATGATATCATTGAAAGAACATACCAATCTGTGGAAGCCATGAAGAATTTCTGATCAATATGGTGCATTGAGATAGCCCCCAAACACTAAAAATGCTGGATGAAATGTGAGGGAGGGAAAAAGTTTTAAATACACAGGAGCAAACACAAGAAAGGAAATTTCCTCGTGTGCTAACACAAAGGAAATCAGAGTAAGAATAGAAAGCATCTGCTGACGAGATAGGCAGGTGATAGGTTGCCCAATCAAAACTCATCCCCCCTCCCCACCGCTAGCCACAGTGTTGAGTATAAGAATGGGCAGGTACCCCAAGTCCATCACTGTGTATCTTGCCTGGAACTTTGTTTCTGGAGCCACCAGCATGATTACTTTTTCTCTTTCCACTGGAGCTGCCAACCAGTGATGATTTTGAGCTGGGGTTTATGGGGGTTGCCTTACCCACCACGTGGAGAAAGTCCTCCCTGGGAAATGGAGAGAAATAGAGCTACCTGATGGCATCTTTTGAATACCTGAAGCAACGTGAACCCCTGGAACCATCCAGTTATGTGAGTCAATAAATTATTTTGTTCTTAAGCTAGTTCCACTTGGGTTTATATACTGAACAAATCAACGACCACTTCCCAATCCTGCTAACTTCCCCCAAGATAACAGATATCAGCAGTTGGTGAGTATAAGTAGCTTCAGATCGTTTTTTAAATAAAACAACAGACACTCCTCTCCGGTTGTTTCATACTCCCCCCATCACAGGCGGGGCCTGATTTCCCCTCCCCTGGCCCCTGTGAGCCTTCCTACCTATCCTCACGAGGAGTGTGCAGCAGGCAGGACACCTGACTGACTGATCCCTCTTCTCCACAGATGCTCACCCTTGGGACACAGCCACTTGTGAAGGCCAGACAGGTATTCCTGCTACGTCTTCAGCTGAGTCGCAATTTGGAGCCAGTGCCAGCCACCAGACACGAGAGTGAGTGAGCCTGCAGATGACTCCAGCATCAGGTGGTTGCCAAGTGAGTACAGACAGCTGCACCATCCAGCCTACACAAATCACAGATTCCTAGCAAGTTAATGCTGGGGTGGCTTGCTATATAGCAACAGATAACCAGAATAATACCTATGCAAAGACACACTTTCGCTTTGCTTTTCATACGCTATGTATCAATCTTCAACTAGCTAAAGTGTGTCTTTGCCCTGGAGATCTTTCTATGTCACTACATTAAGATTAATTAACATTTAATTAACTACTGCAAATAATTTTTTCCTAAACACTTTTTTCCTAAGCGTTTATTTAAACACTCCTCCAATTGAAGTATATACTTGCTATTTGAATCTTCTCATGCAGATATATGGTGTATATATTTCCATTTACTCATGGTATTGATTATATCTTTTAGTGAAATTTTATAGATTTCTTCATATTTCTTACTGATACTTTATATTTTAGTTGCCACCATACAGGGACCAATTTTCTCATGATTTTGCTTTATTGGCTATTATTGGCATGTAAAACAGCTAATTGTTGTATGTCAATTCTTTTTTATATTAAGTTTCTGTTTTTTTGTAATATATTTTTATTTATTTCAGAGAGGAAGAGAGAGAGAGAGAGAGAGAGAGAGAGAGAGAGAGAGAGAGAGAGAAACATCAATGATGAGAGAGAATCATTGATCACTGGGGATGGAGCCCACAACCCAGGCATGTGTCCTGACCAGGAATCAAACCCTGTGACCTTCTGGTTTATAGGTCAATGTTCAACCACTGAGCCATCCCAGCCAGGCTGTCAATTCTTTTTTTCTTTTTTTTTTTAATATACTTTATTGATTTTTTACAGAGAGGAAGGGAGAGGGATAGAGAGTTAGAAACATTGATGAGAGAGAAACATCGATCAGCTGCCTCCTGCATACCTCCTACTGGGGATGTGCCAGCAACCAAGGTACATGCCCTTGACTGCAATCGAACCTGGGACCTTTCAGTCTGCAGGCCAATGCTCTATCCACTGAGCCAAACCAGCCAGGGCAAGGCTGTCAATTCTTGATCTGGCCATCTTGCTTGCTGAAATTTCTCATTAATTTTAGAATTTTGTCAGTTGACTTGGCAATTTACTAGGTATAAGATCATCACTACAGAAGAACCAGTGCATTTCCAAGGCTGATGGTGGGCATTCCCACCTAGAACCCATCTCTCTCTACCTTTCTTCATCAGAGTCTTGTTCTGATTCTAATGGAAATGCTTTGAATAGTTCACATTATTCTAATGTTGACAGAGATTTCTAGTAAATCCTGTTTGTCAGGTACAGAAAGTTCTTCCTGTGGTTTCTGGTATTTCCAGAAATTGTTGAATTTTATCAGTTACCTGTTTTGTTGTTGTTGTTGTTATTATTGTTGTTTTTCATTTGTGTAATTGAAGAGTTACTTGTTTTTGAGTGAGGGTGAGGGTGGGGGTGGGAGCAGCAACAGACATGTGGATCTTTTTTTTTAACATTTAGTAAATCTTCTAATTTTGAAAAATCTTGGCTTTGCTGGAATAAGCTCTTCCTAGACATGCTATTCTTTTAATGCACTTCTGTATTCGATTTGATAATATTTTAGTATTTTTATGTCTGTGAGATAGGCTTTTTATTTAAACATAGTTATTCTATGATGTTTGTGTGATTGTTTTGATATCTGAAGTCTTTGAGGATTTTATTTTGCTCAGTTGTAGCACCTTGTTTCTTTTGTTTGTGTGGTTCTTTGTTTACTTCTTTTTATTGTGAAACAACTCATCTCTTTGGAATTTTACCTGCAGGCATTCTTGCGGCCTCCATTAAAGGTGAGTGAGTTCCTCCATTAGAGACTTGCTTTTTCTTTTGCAAACTTACTAGCAATCTGGAAACCAAGTTAAATGAAAATCCCACGGGGGGGGGGGGGGGGGGGTCTTTTTCTTCCTTTCTTTCTTCCTTCTTTCCTTCCTTCCTTCTTTCCTTCCTTCCTTCCTTCCTTCCTTCCTTCCTTCCTTCCTTCCTTCCTTCCTTCTTTCCTTTCTTTCTTTTCTTCTTTTCTTTTTAAATTAGGTTGTTGTGGGGTTTTTTTTTAACCCTCACTTGAGGAAATTTTTTCATTTATTATTACAGAGAGTGGAAGAGAGAAATATCAATGTCAGAGAAACATTGATTGGTTACCTCCTGCATGAGCCCTGAGCAGGGCCTGGGCCTGGGAGGAGCCTGCAACTGAGGTATGTGCCCTTGACCAGAACTGAAACCAGAACCCTATGGTCCACAGGCCAACACTCTATCCCCTTGAGCCAAACCGGCTAGGGCAAAAGATTGTGTTTTTTATATATAATATTCAGTTGGAAACAAGAGTCCTGTTTTGCTTATTTATTTATTTATTTATTTATTTGTTAATCCTCACCCGAGGATATTTTTCCATTGATTTTGAGAGAGAGTGGAAGGAAGGGGGACAGACGCCGAGAGAAAAACATGGATCCGCAGGCCAGTGCTCTATCCACTGAGCCGAACCAGCTAGGACCCAGATGGGAGTTTTCAAACCATGCAACAACTAGTATACACTCGCACCACAAACACGAAGGCTGGCTTGTGTTTTCAAATTTCCCTCCTCAGACGGGGCCAAGGGCCAGAAAGGCAACTTTCTTTGCTGTGCTGTTCTGCATGGCAACTTTATTTTTCATTCTAGCTTTATGAGAATGGACTATGCTGGACTTTCCAGCCTGGGTGGGCTCTGGGCCAGAGCCTCCACGCCATGGTCCTCAGTCTTTGTGTGGCCTGAGAAAGGTCAGGAAGCTCTGCCCAGACTGTGTCTCCTCCCCACCCACTCTTGAAGATGCAGCATGGGCCCCACACAACCCTAGAGGAAGGAGTCCGAGACTCCAGGTTTGGCCTCAGGGGAGAAAGACTTTGTTGGCACTAACAAGGATTTCTGCTTTCACTTAGGTTTTGGCTTCTGTGGATCTTTTTAAAAAAAACCTCATGCCATCTCAGCAATGCATTTAAAAATATGTTTAACATATTAATTATTTTAATTTGAGGGTGGTTCAGAATACCTAGCCTGCCATATTGCTGGAAATAGAAGTCTTTGATCAACTCCATTCTGCCCATGGAGTTCCTAGACATCAGGAACCACACTTGATTTATTTTTACATTCTGAGACCTGGCACATATTAGTGTATACACAGGAAGTATTGTTTGAATGAATGCCAAAAACAAACATTTCAAGTTCAAGTAATTGGTTTGAAATTCTATGTACAATCAAAGTGACTTCCTTTCTGAAAATTCTGAAGGCTATAATTAAGCATCACAATATGGATTAGAGAGTTCCTTGGGAAGCTGGTTATCCACATGAACTTTCTGCTGTAGTCCAATTAATTGGGAAGGTGACTGATTGTAGTGTGTGTGTGTGTGTGTGTGTGCGCGCGCGCGCGTTAATCCTCACCGAGGAGATTTTTCCCATTGTTTTTTAGAGAGAGTGGAAGGGAAGGAAGAAGAGGGAGAGAGAGAGAGAGAAGAGGAGAGGAAAGGAGAGGAGAGGAAAAGAAACATCGATGTGAGAGAGATACATCAGTTGGTTGCCTCCCACATGTACCCTGACCAGGGTCAAGTATTGAAACTGAAACCCAGGATGTGCCCTTGACCGGGAATCGAACCCATGCTCCTTCGGTGCATGGGGCCCGTGCTTCAACCACTGAGAAACACTGGCCAGGGTGATTGATTGTACTTTAATTTGAATCACATGGATTCGATCCAATAGGACAGTTTATGTTGTAGATGCATTGCACAATTCTAGGAATCAGATTGCAAAGATTTAGGAAAAATATCCTCAGCACAAAAATTTTGCAACTTCTGCTACTTCCCAATGATATTTCACATTCCCCCATTGATATTGGCATTTGCCATGATTATTAGATTATCTCATCTATCCACTTCTTCTAATTCAGCATTTATCTCTTCAATCAGCTTTTAGAGGGTATTATATACACTGTGATAAGCACAGGTTCCAAGAAGGCATATTCCTGCCTGTTTTCTCCCAGAGACCGATGTTGATCATTGTAACACGGTAAAAAATAACAATAGAAGTACATACGGTAGCACAGAGGAGAAAATGAACCGCTGTGCTTTAGAGCAGCCTGGAAGGGTTCGCTGGCGAAGAGGCTACTGGGTTGAGGCTGGAATGGAGTCGTTTTTTACCGGATAAAGGGTGTGAGGCCATGGAGGCGAGTGGGGGTCCAGGGCGCAGGAAGCAATATCTGGCCCAGCCTCTCCATTCAGTGTCATAGGCTGCCCTCCCGTCACGGATAAGGCTTCTTATTGCTCATGGAGAGTCAGATTTGAATGCCCCCAACAAGGACTCTCAATTTCCCCTGACCATTCTCCAGGACTAAGTTCACTGAGCCTTCCAAGGTGACACTTAACCAGATGACGTGCCTCCTGTCCCCACTCTTCCTCAAGAAGTTGGACCTGTTTAAGTGCCACTGGCCTCAATGTCCTTCCCTCCTTTTCTTTGTAAATATTCCATAGGATTTTAATTTGTTCCTTGCTATGGTTCTCTTCTTATGGAACTAAGTTGAAATTTAACACTTTAAATAAATGCAAACTCAAAGTGCCATTTTTGATTTCTATTTAGAAATGTGAGTGATAAAATGTAATACAAACCAAGAGACAACACAACCAAAACATCCAGGACACATTCCCTTTCCCTCACGAGCATGTGTCTTCTGTTTTCATGCATCCATCCTCTTTCTGCAACTTGTATTTGTTATTCTGAATTGAAATCCAGGCCGCATATATTTTTCATGAACTCCTTTAGTATTTCAGTAGACTCCAAAGTGCAGTGTGAGTCCCATGAGCTGCCCCAAATTATACATTAGGGTGCAGAAAGAAAATATTAGGCTACTTATCATTTTTTAAAAATATATATTTTTTTATTGATTTCAAAGAGGAAGGGGGAGGGGGATAGAGAGATGGAAACATCAACGATGAGAGAGAATCATTGATTGGCTGCCTCCTGCACACCCCACACTGGGGATCAAGCCCATAACCCGGGCATGTGCCCTGATAGAAATTTGAACCTTGACCTCCTGGTTCATAGGTTAATGCTCAACCACTGAGCCACGCAAGTTAGGGCTACTTATCATTTATTTGTAATTTATTTTAAGGTGACTATTTTTTTTTAAATATGTCTTTATTAATTTCAGAAAGGAAGGGAGAGGGAAAGAGAGATAGAAACATCAATGAGAGAGAATCATTGATTGGCTGCCTCCTGCATATCCCCCACTGAGGATAAAGCCTGCAACCCAGGCATGTGCCCTTGGCTGGAATCGAACCTGGGACCCTTCAGTCTGCAGGCTGACGCTCTATCCACTGAGTCAAACCAGTAGGGCAAAGGTGACTATTTTTTAATGTTTTAAAATATATATCCATTTCATGCATCCTAATATATAAAAAGCCAGGGGCCGTAATGACCAAAACGACCAGATAGATGACCGAACAGCAGGCGAGGGAGCTGAGGGAGCGGGAAGAATGGTCACCATGAGGGGACCCCCCGCCTGGATTGGGGGCATGGCTGGCCTTCAAACTGCAGGTGTCCCCTCGCCCAGGCTGGCCAGCGCCCCAGAGGGGACCCCTGCCACAATCGGGGTTGTGGCCGGCCTTCAAACTGCTGGCGGCCCTTAGCCCTGGGAGGCCTCCTAGCTGAGGACGCCCGAGTCTGTTCTGGACCTAGGGCAGCGCTCTCCCCGCGAGTGACTCGGAAGCTGCCAGTGTCTAACCGCAAGTCTCCGGGAGGTGGGAGTGCACCAAAAAGTAGGACCATCGAACTGTTCACAGTCTCAGTGAAGGCACAGGTCTGTGGCTGACGGGGTGGAGGCCAGACCAAAACAAAACAGCAGAAACACCCTGCCCACCTCAGTGGGTGCAGCTGCAGTCCACGTGGGCCTGGGCAGTGTAGAAAGCACTGCCTTCTCCCAGGTCTTGTGCTGGCACTGCTGCCTCACTTACCCTCAAGCCCCCCTGCGTCCTGACAGCGAGTGTATAGGACAGTGATGGCGAACCTTTTGAGCTCGGCGTGTCAGCATTTTGAAAAACCCTAACTTAACTCTGGTGCCGTGTCACATATAGAAATTTTTTGATATTTGCAACCATTGTAAAACAAAGATTTATATTTTTGATATTTATTTTATATATTTAAATGCCATTTAACAAAGAAAAATCAACCAAAAAAATGAGTTCGCGTGTCACCTCTGACACGTGTGTCATAGGTTCGCCATCACTGGTATAGGACATCCTGCAGGAGTTGTGCCGTTCTGGGTGCTTTTGCCCAAAGACACCCTTTGGGATGAATTCAGAGCCACATCTCATTTCCCATGAGGCTGGAAGAAACATATAAAAGGAATTCGACAAAAGCTTCCCACATCTCTGTTTATTCTTTTGAATCCATAATACGACCTTAGAAAAAGCATTTGGGCCACCTAAGAGAGAATGCACTTTCTGGCCAGAGCATGCAGGATTCTTTTGCCCAACAGGCTAAAGGAAGCAGAGAGCTGGCACAGTGGAAATGGCCCTGGTGCCCTATGAGGAGACTGCAGGAATGGGGTTGCAGAAATTCCACAAGCCTCTTGCCACCTTCTCCTTTGCAAACCACACCATCCAGATCCATCAGGACTGGAGGCAACTGGGAGTCGCAGCCATGGTTTGGGATGCGGTAAGCAAATCCGAGGGGGGGGGGGGGGCTCTGAAAACATCTACAATTGATTATAAGACTGGTCTTTATTTAAAAAGAAATAAAAGAACAGCTTTGTTGAGATATAATTCATATACTATACATGTCACCTAAAGTGTACAATGAACTGGTTTTTTAAAGTAAATTCAGAGTGGTACAACCATCACCATGCTCAATTTTTAAATATTTTCACGACCCCATCCCCTCCAAAAAAAACTTCTACCTACTAGAATCACTTTCCTGATCATCTTCCCCAAAATAGATTGCATTTTAAGGGTGGGTAAAGGAAAGTTGAGGGAAGTTAAAATACTGCACAAAGGATATTATAAAATGACAAAGCCCAAAGTGAAGATCATGTGTTTTCTTTTTTTTAAATATTTTTTTATTGATTTCAGAGAGAAAGGGAGAGGGAGAGAGAGATAGAAACATCAGTGATAAGAATCACTGATCAGCTGCCTCCCGCAGACCCCCTACTGGGGATCGAGCCCGCACCCCAGGCATGTGCCCCTGACCAGAATCAAATCTGAAACCCTTCAGTCCACAGGCGGACGCTCTCTCCATTAAGCCAAACCGGCCAGGGCCGTGTGTTTTCTTTAAGTTCTGCGTGGCTGTAATGGTCCCCAAATCAATACTAATAAAAGGGTAATATGCTAATTAGAGGGCGTCTTCCAGATGTCCTTCCAGATAAAGCTGCAGCGGCTGCGAGGGCCGAGGCTCAGGCCGGCAGTGGCAGCAGCAGCAGGGTAATGGGGGCGGTGCCTTCTCCTGATCCGCCAGGTCACCTCCCGCAGAGGGAGGCCAGACTGGGAGCTGAGGCAGAGGCAGTTAGGGGTGATCAGGCTGACAGGGGGGCAAGTTAGGGTTAATCAGTCCAGCAGGGTGGCAAGTTAGGGTTAATCAGGCCAGCAGGGGGGCAAGTTAGGGTTAATCAGGCCAGCAGAGGGGCAAGGTAGGGGCGATCAGGCTGGCAGGGGGCTAGGTAGGGGTGGTCAGGCTGGCAGACAGAGGGGTTAGGGCAGCTGTGGGCAAACTACAGCCCTCGGGCTGGATCCGGCCCGTTTGAAATGAATAAAACTGGAAGAAAAAAAAAAAGACCGTACCCTTTTATGTAATGATGTTTACTTTGAATTTATATTAGTTCACACAAACACTCCATCCATGTTTTTGTTCCGGCCCTCTGGTCCAGTTTAAGACCCCATTGTGGCCCTCAAGTCAAAAAGTTTGCCCACCCCTGGGTTAGGGGCAATCAGGCAGGCAGGCAGGCAGGCGAGCCGTTAGGAGCCAGTGGTCCCGGATTGCGAGAGGGATGTCCAACTGCCAGTTTAGGCCCGATCCCTGTGGGCCAGCAGTCGGACACCCCCCGAGAGGTCCCAGATTGGAGAGGGTACAGGCCAGGCTGAGGAATGCCCCCTGAATGAATTTCGTGCACCGGGCCTCTAGTGTAATTTATAACTATGCACAGACTAGGGGTGCATGCTCAAACATTATTTGCTGATGAGATGAACAATGAAGACAGTTAGGAGAACACTGATTTATGTACTTCTTTTCTCAAGCAAAAATGCTTCTGGTTTTAAAGAGTATTCTACCAGGCAGCTCTCCTGTTTCCTAATCTGCTGTTAGTTCTGCTAACTTAAGATTTAAAGGGAAGCAACTCTGAATCATAAGCACAGTCTTATCTTGCTCATGTTTTGTTCAGTGATAAGAGTCCTGCCAAGAATTTCTGAGCAGCTTTGTAAAGATGGAAGTTCCTGGCAGGTGGTGAGGGAGAAATTTTGAGAAAAAGCATGAATTAGCAGCTCCTCCCTCAAATCATATAATAGAAGCACAGACTGAGGTGGACAGTCTTTCCTGACTACCAGACCTTAGGGGCGAGGCCTTTCTGTTTCACCTAACCACGTGCTCATTTGAGAACCTCAGAAATGCCTACACTATTGTTTCTTATATCCAGAGATTTTTTTAAAAAATTAAGATATCTGGAGAAGGGGGGAAAATAAAATAAATTTTTTTTAAAAAAAACGCCACTTCTACTAAAAATAAAATTTAAAGAATTTTAAAACCCAGTTCTATTCTTTGCCAATTCAGTGAAAAATGTACTACAGCATTTTTAGGATAAATTTTTAAGTATGATTTCTTTCTTTCTTTCTTTTTTCTTTTTCTGCAAAAAGCTTTATTGTTTCATTTGGTCCAAGGCATGGCTAGTAGTTTCGGGGAGAGGCTCAGGTAAAAGCCAGAGACACCAGGGCGACGCAGAGGGGCCTCTGAAAGGCCCCTGGGCTCCAAAGGCTCCTGGTCGTGCTCAAGGGTGAGCCTTTCGAAGAGACACCCGCCCAGCCCGGGGGCCGGCAGCCTGCGGAGGTGAGTCAGGTGTCCCCCATCTTCTTGATCGGTTTCACCTCCGCATCCAGGAAGTGGTTCTCCAGGAAGTCACAGAGCCGAGGGTCTGCACAGGTAGAACCCAGGGCCTGCAGCTCCACAAGAGCCTGGTTCCGGTTCCTCTCCAAGGCCAGGGCGGCCTCCATGGCGTCCTGAGTTTTGACCCACTCATCTTGGGAAGGTTTCAGCACGTCCTGGAAGAGAATGCGGCCACCACGCTCGTTTTGCAACTTTAAGAGATGCTCAGAGCCCTCGTGCTTCTTCTCTGACAACTCATGGAAGAAGTGGCCCACGCCCTCGAGAGCCACATCGTCAGGGTCAAAATAGAAGCCCAGAGAGAGGTAGGTGTGGAGGCCCACAGATGCAGGTTGGGCAGGCAATTGACCGTAGCCTCCACCTCGGGGAATAATTCTGACAAATTTGGGAGCCCATGGCTGTTCAGCAATAGGAGTTAAGGTAGAAAAAAACCCAAAACCAGTGTGTTGGCTGGTCCTGGAGGTGGTTCTGAGGGTGGTGACTGGATGAGAGGCAGGAGAATGGCCAGAGGCTGGAAGAAGGGGCGGCCCTGGGTCTGTTCTGACCAAACACTGTTGAAGCAAGAGACCGATGCGGGACTGCCGAGGACACTGCCTAAGTTTGATTTCTTTATTATGTATACTTACTTCATAATTCAAAATTAATTTCATGGCCCCTTCTAGTATATATGCTAGTGTGATCTAAGTTTCTCCCTTTATTTGAAGAGTAGTGTGATTGTGGGTGTGATCAAGTGTCTTTCGAAGTTCTGAAAAGGATTAATGAAACTCAATTTAAGAAAAATTTTTCTTTATTGATTTTAGAGAGGGAGGGGAAAAGAGAGAGAAATCAATTTGTTTCCCACTTATTTTACATTCATTGTATTAATGTAAAAAACCATTGAAACCTGTAAAGAATTTTTGTGAGTTTATTTGAGCAAAACTGTCGACATATTCCTGGAAGCAGAACCTCAACGAATTGAGATAATGTTTCGGAGCTTAGCGGGTTACATTTATATTTATACATTGCAATCAAAGGAAAGGGACGTAGGTGGGTTACGTGAAATCCATTGGTGATAGACTAGAGCAGCGGTTCTCAACCTGTGGGTCGCGACCCCTTTGGCAGTCGAACGACCCTTTCACAGGGGTCGCCTAAGACCATCCTGCATATCAGATATTTACATTATGATTCAAAACAGTAGCAAAATTACAGTTATGAAGTAGCAACGAAAATAATTTTATGGTTGGGTCACAACATGAGAAACTGTATTTAAAGGGCCAGAAGGTTGAGAACCACTGGACTAGAGAGATGGGAGAAAGCAAAGTGGGGAAACCCCTGGGATTGGATAAAACGTAAAATGATGGACACATACTTAGGTGGGTGCAGGAACAGTTAACATGATAATGAAGGAATTTGTGGTATCTGTTCTGGTGCCCAGCACATTAGGTTGTGCCCCAAGGGGTCTGGAAAAAGGGAAGTTACAAGTTACCTAGACATTTCAAAGGGTATGTGATCATAGTTGCAAAAAGACAGACAGGCTCAGTTAAGGTAAAGGTTGGCCTTGTTAGTGAAGATACTGGCCTAGGAGATGACTACCCGCCATAACTGCTTTTAGTTAAAGTTTAATTTCAGACCGTCCTTTGTGGTTACTTCAGGTTTCTGAGTCTGCAAGACCACCATGCAGGCCTCCCCTGAGCTTGTCAGGTTAGCATGAGGCCCCTTTCGTCCACAGTTGGTTGATATTTGTATGTGCCCTGATCAGAGATTGAACCCATAACTTTGGCGTATCAGGACGATGGTCAACGGAGCTACCTGGTCAGGGCATTATTTTTTAAATGTTCTTAAAACTGAGCTGCCTGCTTAAAGTCTTCTCCTTGCTGTTTCTTGGAAAAAGACATCTTGGAATTTTTGCCCTTTGATAAGTTATGGTTTGTAATTTGTGTTAAATTAAGAAAATTTAGCTCCTTAGTCCAGGTACCTTTCTAACACAAGTCATTCCTAAACATATTTTTTTTTTGGTCCTTCCAACATTGTTTGTTTGTTTTAATCCTCACTCAAGGATATTTTTTTTCCCCACTGATTTTTAGAGAGAGTGGAAAGGAGAGGGAGAAACAGAAACACAGATGTGAGAGAGAAACATCGATTTGCTGCCTCCGCACTGCCCCCAACCAGGGCTGGGAGCCTGTAACTGAAGTACATGCCCTTGACCAGAATCGAACCAGGGACCCTTCAGTCCACAGGCCGATGCTCTATCCACTGAGCCAAACCGGCTAGGGCCCAACATAGTTTGAATGTTGCCAAGTTTTATTTGAGAAGAAAGTGCAGCCACCCAAGGCACTACACATGGACCTGGCAACCTCTAAGGCATACATGACCCCTAGGGGTCCTAGCTCCCCTGCCCCTTCCTCTCATCTCCATCCCCACCCTTTACAGACATCTATGTACCAACACGCCTCTGGGAATCTCTATTCTCCTCTTACCATTTTGCTAGGTCCTTCTTTAGTGAAGTCGGTGCGGTTTTCAGTCAACCAGTAGATGTTTATCAGGACCCAACCAAAAGGGCATCTGACAGGGTTCAGCTCTCGGGAAAGCTGGCTCAGCAGACACTGTGACCAGTCAGGCTGTGAGTCCTCCATCAGAGCCGCTCCCATCAGGTCTGCTTAGGTGGTGGTTTTTCCTGCAGTTTCCTTTCTGCACAGAATTGCAACGTAGTGTCCAAAATCACCAACGGAGCTGCATCTCCCTCACTTCCCAGCTGATTTCCTCACCAAAGACTTGGTGTTTTAATCTACTAGTAAATTCGGGAAAAATGAAGACTAACTCCTGCCATGCTTAATCTAATGCGGTTATTGTGAAAACCAAATGGGGGAAAAATGTGAACAAAGGCACTTTGTAAGTTATAAAGCTTATCATCTCAAGTTGTTACACATCGAAGTAGGCTCCTCCAGCCACTTTGTCAAATTCTAATGCTGGGCTGGTTGGGTGGCCTCTGGTCTTGGGCAGCTTTCTGAAGGGCTCCCACTTCCTTACTCTCGCCTACATCTTCCAGGCTCCCAGTCTTGTAGGTGTAGGGAACGGAACCAGGTGTCTGATCAGTGGGGTCAGACCAAACCTGGGTTCAGCAACCTTGGTACTTGGGCTCTGGCTAGGAAAGAATTCAGAGCCAAGACCCAAACTGTAAGAGAATGTTTATTCGGTAAATCACAGAGGTAGAAGTAATTTCTAGAAGAAATGGGCTTAGGAAACAAGTTAGATATAGAGAGAGGTAAAGGAAGGGCCCTTGGAGCTTGGGAGTGAGGAAGCTAGTGGTACCGAGCCTGGGGCAGGGAGGAGGAGGAGGAGGGGGAGGCGGAGGGGGAAAGGAAAAGGTGTGGGTGTGCTCCCAGGAGGGAGAGCTAGCTGGGTCCTCCGTCCGAAGGGTTTTAAGGGTGGCGATTTTCGGGGAGGTCCAGGAGCTGATCTTAATAGAATATTCAGCAGTTTTCCAGGTGTGTCCTTTCAGGGTTGAGGTCTCCACTGATTGATTGGCCCACACCAGGGCAGGAGGTCATTATTCAATGCAGCTGGTCCTGATGTCAGCTGTGGCTGGTTTTATTGCTTATCTGGGCCTGGAGCTGAAATACAACTGAGGCCTAGATGTTATCTCTAGGGAGGAAAGATCAGGGGTCCAAACCAAATGACTATTGATATGCTAGGGGAGGAAAAGTCACCCTACAAGTGATTGTCCCTTGCTGGGCACCCGGGGCTTTCCACCCTGGTGACCTTCTGTACCTGGCCCATCCTCCTCCTTGCTCTGCTTTTGTCTGTCTACCTGCCTAACCACACCAGAACAGGGAATTACAGGGTCATGGTTACCATGGTGGCATCCACTCAAATCTGCCCTCTCTGAGGGGCACCAATGCATTCCACCACCCCTCATTTTCCTCCCAACAAGCCCCTCCTTCAGAAAAACTTACCATTCTCAATCTTTTCCTTATGGTCTGATTTTCAGACCTTTTACCCAAAGAGCTTGTTTAAATGCAATGAATTTCTAGATCAGGGAAGAAGTATTTTTGCATATGGAGGGAGGATATGACCTTTCATTGGCTTTCAAATGTCACTGCATCAGCTTCTTCAGCCCTTGGGTGTCAAGCAGCTCAGGGCCTACTGGATCCATAGTTAGCTAAACTCTATTTAGCTAGAATCCTATTCAGGAGTTAGTTAGCTAAATCCTAGTTAGCAAAATCTTTTACTAGAAATCTATTTTAACAAGCTCAGGGAAACCTCCGTTATTTCCCAGAAGGCACCCTCCTCTGCTAGGAATGGTAAGTGAATGGGAAGTGGTAAGAGAGAGCAATTTGCCATTGTCTTTCAAACCTTGAAGATGTGCTTATTGATTGTCCTATAACCTCACTTTCAAAAAGTCTTCTGAAGGAAATAATCAGAGGTATTTGGAAAGATTTTTATATAAAGATATGCATTTCAGTTTTAGTTATAATTTATGTTACTATTTATATTTATATTTATTTTTTTAAATATATATTTTATTGAATTTTTTACAGAGAGGAAGGGAAAGGATAGAGAGTTAGAAGCATCGATGAGAGAGAAACATCAATCAGCTGCCTCCTGCACACCCCCCACTGTGGATGTGCCCGCAATCAAGGTACATGCCCTTGACCGGGATCGAACCCGGGACCCTTCAGTCCGCAGGCCTACGCTCTCTCTGCTGAGCCAAACCGGTCAGGGCTTTATATTTATTTTAAATAAAATTTAGAAATAAGCTAAATATTTAATAATAGGAAAACAATGTAACAAAACCAGCCACGGCTGACATTAGGACCAGCTGCATTGAATAATGACCCCCTGCCCTGGTGCTAGCCAATCAATCAGTGGAGACCTCAACCCTGAAAAGACACACCTGGAAAACTGCTGAATATTCTATTATTCCAATTTATGCTTACCTGGATAATGGGAATACTGTGCAGCCACTGAGAATCTCTCTTTGGAGAACAATGAAATGAAGATGTATACCTACTCTAGAATTCTTTTTGGTGACAAAACAATATGCAAACATTTTTATTTCAAGATGAAATTTTCGGTTTGTATGTCTGTCCCTGAAGACCAGTTTAAATGACCAAAGAAACATGAAAATAAAAATTTGAACTTTCATATGTAAAGGTTACCCTACCATGAAAAATGACTGGATGTGCAAGATGAATTATTAGAGTTCATGATCCCTGTGAAAAGAATGCATATGGCAGAGATTATTATTATCCTCAGGGAAATTTGAGAAGATCGTTTTCATGCTAAAATGGGACCAAGTAGCTATAAAAAATAGCCACCGCAAATTTTCAAATGAAATATGACCCAGCAATTCTACCTCCAAGAATTTATCCTATAGATGCACACGTTGCAATAGCTTTGCAATGGCTATTTGAATTTGAATTGCATTTGAAATGGCAAATTGAACGGATTTTGAATGGCTATGCCAATAGCATATTTGCAACAACAAAAGATTTAATGCAGCAAGCATAAGTATTCATACATTGAAATAATACACAGTCACAATAACAAAAAGAATATGGAAGGTATTTATTTACTGACAAGGCAAGACCTCTAAGATATATTGCTAAATGAAAAAAGAAAAGCACATGTAAAACATTGTGTATTTTTCCAGATGTGCTAAAATGAATCTGTGATGGTTGCATGTGTGTGTTGCAATTGTAATATGTGTGTGCAGAGGAAAGACTTGCAAGTCTCGATATCAATGTGTAATTGTTATTATTTTTTAAAATATGTTTTTATTGATTTTAGAGAGAGAGGGAGGGACAAAGAGAAACATTGATGTGAGAGAAACATTGATCTGTTACCTCCTGTATGTATCCTGACTAGGGATCGAACCCACAACCTAGGTATGTGCCTTGGCTGAGAATCAAACCTACAACATTTACAGTGGAAAAACCTGGCAGATGCCATCTTAACAAAGTGATAAAAGTTGACTCCACTAGCAATGAGACAAATTGGCCTTGTGTACCTCCTGACATGATGCTCTGAGAACACAAGGCCACCCTTTTGGTATTCTTTTCAAAAATGCAAAAGCTAAATATAATGAGAAAAACATCAGAAACCCAAACTTAAGAGCATTCTACAAGGAACTGGGCTGTATTCTCTAAGATTACCAAGGTCAAAAAAGACAAGTATTAGTAAAGACTGAGGAGCTGGTCTGGACTGAAGGAGACTGAAAAGGCATCTGCACTAATAAAAGAGAAACATGCAAATTGGTGTCACTCCGCTATGCCCACCAGCCAATCAGGATGGGTATGCAAATTAACCCAACAAATATGGCAGTTAATTTGCATATGCAGGCACAGAGCGAAGACTGAAAACTGAAGAGGCTTGGCTTCTCCGCTGCAGCTGGAGCGAAGGCCTGGGTCCTGGGTGCCAGAGAAAAAGTGGTGCCGGCAGCCAGAGGAAGGAAGGCCTATTGCACGAATCTCTTCGTGCAACAGGCCTCTAGTCCTATATAATAAAAGTCTAATATGCAAATTGTCCCCTCAGGCAGTTGATTGACCAGGAGTTTGGGAGACGAGGAGTTCGACCGCTTGCTATGACTTGCACTGACCACCAGGGGGCGGTGTGGAACATGTCAGGTGTCAGTGATGCGGTGCTGGCAGCGGGAGGCAGCGGAGGCACTGCCAGCCCCAATGGGCTCCAACAAGAGTGGGACCGTGGCAGGATGGTGGAGCAGTTGAACGGGTGGTGCCAGGTATGAGCCGGGGCCCAATCGCTCCACAGACAGCAAGCAGTGGCCCCGACTGATCGCCCCACAGGTGGGATGGTAGAGCAGGTGGGGGGGCAGCACCAGGCCAAGGCGGGGTGCCAGGCGGGGCTGTGGAGCTCAAGCTGGGGCCCAATCTCCACAGGCCACCCAGGGGACCCTACCCATGGATGAATTTGTGCACCAGGCCTCTAGTAACAAATAAATGCAATGTGTGGTCCAGGTGGATCCTGCCTCTACCAAGGACATTGTTGAAATAACCGGGCAATTTCAATGGAGTCTGGGAATTGGATGGTACTATTGCTTCAATACTAATTTCCAGATTTAGCTGGTTGTACTGTGGTTATGTAGAAGAATGACCTTATTTTTAGGAAATACATCTTAAGAATTTAGGCTGGCATGGCTCCATGGTTGAGCATCGACCTATGAACCAGGAGGTCACGGTTGATTACCGCTCAGGGCACATGCCCAGGTTTCAGGCTCAATCCCCAGTGTGGGGTGTGCAGGAGGCAGCCAATCAATGATTCTCTCTCATCATTGATGTTTCTATCTGTCTCTTCCTCTTTCTTCCTTTCTGAAATCAATAAAAAATATATTTTAAAAGAAGAATTTAGGAGTAACAGGACATCATATCTGCAAGTGGTTCAGAAAATAATAACAATACAAGATAAATAGAAAGGCAAATATGGTAAAATATTGATAATCGGGAAATTGAGATGCAGGGTTATGGGGATTTTTTTGTTTTTTTCTTACAACTTTACTATTATTTTATAATCAATCAAAATAAAAAGTTAAAATAGATAAAAAGTTAAATAATAAAATATGACCCAGTAATTCTACCTCCAGGAATTTATCACAAACTATTAAAATAGTTAAAGAATAAAAAATTGGGGAGGGAGGGGAAACAAAGGAGACATCTGTAATACTTTCAACAGCAAAAATTATTAAAAATATAATAATAAATAAAAATTCTGAAAAATAAAACTGAGGAAAAAAACCAAAGGGGGCATCTGTAATACTTTAATAATAAAGATAAAAATTTTCAAAAAGAATAAACAATTGAAAAATAAAATAGTTAGGTAAAAAATAAATAGTTAAAAATAAGTTAAATAAAAATTATAGATAAAAACTTAAAATTTTTAAAAACATCAAATTTTTATGGTAAATTTAAGAGATACAGGAGAAATTGAAATACAACAGGAGTCTTAAATGGACAGAAAAGTAAATTATGCTAATCAGTGGCGATCCTGATTAGCATAATTAATGAAGTAACTCTAGTCCTTATATGTCAAACTTTATACCTTGAAACAAAATATACCTTCTCTTCTAGTGTCTATTGACGACTCACAAAATTTGATTGTATTACTAATTAGTCCACAAAGAAAACCTCAATAGAATAAATCTAGTTGAGGGTTATTTCAGTGAGCAGATGTAGTTTTGAATACACAGCCTTTAAGATCAGCTCTACCAATCAATTTGGGTTACTTTTGCTTTTAGGGTGTTTTGTCTCTGAAATAATGCAAATATAGATAGCCACACTTTTATCCAAAAGTAAATTTTATTTCAAGCTGCTGTTACGGTTTTCGCCAGTACAATGTGTTGGGTTGCTCTCAGAGGGAGTTCCATATTAAGTTCTATGCCATTGTCCTGGCAATTGGAATTGATATTAGTCTTCATTTTCATCTGTGTGTTGGTGTTTCCATTGTGGATGCCAGGAGTATTTTTAAAAAGTATATTTGCTGGTTCTTTCCTCTTAAAAATGTAAAAATACAATAAGGTATACTACATAGAAAGTAAAAATCTGCTTTATTTTCTATTCTTAGTTGCCTATCAAATAAATGCATGTTGCTTTTATGGTGAGAGAGAGAAACAGTAAGTGTTCTATTTTTTAAGTTATTTTCTGAACCTTTTGTAAGTCCATCAGTTACAAGGTGGGTCTGTACGAACCTTCAGGGACAGAGAGGTGAAATGATTTGAACAAGTTTCTTTAGTAAGTTTTGTAAGTGAGAAGGTTTTTCTGATACGTGGTAGAGATCAGATCTTTTTGAGTTGGAGGGGTCAGAACTCTTGCTACTCCTTCCACAGTCCCGTCTTGGCTGTTTCTGAAGGTCGTGCTTGCTTAGGCTCCCCAGCCGGGGAGGCCGCCAACATGTGCACGTCCTGGGATGGAATATTGATTGTTTCAACCTTTCAAAATGGGCTACGAATCCATTTAGAGTTACTCTTATGGGAAAAGGTTAATAGAAATTTTAATGAAACATTTGACTTTGACAGGATTGGAACACAATCGCTTTGAATTTTGAGACAAAGCCTTTTCCTCTAAGACCATCCAGTTGCAGGTTCGCAGCTGTCCAAACCCACAGATGGAAAAGCAGTCGCGGGAGGCGCTCTGCCTGGCCCCTGGTGCCAGCAGATACAGTGAGCACGACGAAGGGGGATTGACTGGTCACGCACCCCTGGAAGCCAGAGGCAGGCATTTCATTGGTAGTTACATCTTGAGACTTTCCAAAAGTCAGCTCTGCAGGCCAAGTTTATGAATGCTGGACTTAGCATAGCGGCCCAGTCCTGTTTGAGGCTTAAGTGTCAATAACCCTCTCTTCAGGAAACGGGGAGGTACACAGATGGCCTCTTGGCTGCTCGCATATCCCTGCATGTGAGCCAAGACCTCAGGGAGAAAGCCCTGTGCTGGAACAGCAAGCTTATTCCGGCCACAACGCCCACAACACCGCAGCCATGCCAGGAAGTGGCAGGGAACCAGGCTCATCTTACCACCAGCTAGCTGGGCTCCCATTGCTGGAGAAAAAAAGATACTAAAAATTAGTCCCCCCACCCACACCCCCCCCCCCTTTTTTTTTTTGCATAATCTCAATATGAGCCTTCCCTGGACACTCTGAAATTGCCTCCTCAAGGACACCCTGAAAGGAGGGAGGGCTCTCTCACCCACACCTGAGTTGGCTCTTATCTACACCTGACTCGGCTCTGTCGTCCACACTGATGGCTCTCTCGGCTCTATGCCCACCCGTGAATGGGCTCTTTCATCCACACCCTAGATGATTCTCTCATACACATCGAAGTCAGCTCTCCTCTGCACACTTCCGCTGGCTCTCTGGCCCTCACCTGAGTTGGCTCTCTCTCCCACACCTGAGTGTATTCTCTCACCCACACCTTGTTGAGGAATCCTTGGATTATAGGATGTAGACCTTGGGGAGTTTCTAGCTTTAGAGAACATTGCAAAAATCTTGGCAGTGGCATAGAAGGCTCCATTTCTACTCTGAGCAGGTCAGCCCCACAAGCCCCTCAGAGTCGGCTTAGCTCAGGGGAACAAGCAACCAAAGGGAGTCAGGAATCTTAGTTAACATACTAGTAGTTTGCACTCCAGGGTTTAAAGGAGTTCAGGGGCTTTGAATAGGAGCCAGAAAAGGTGGATAGTTAATGACAGCCAATACAGGACAAAGGTGTGAGGAATAGAGTTAGGGCCCCAATGGTGGGGCCCTTTGGAGAATATATTGATATTCTGGTCAGAAATAACTCTCTTCCTAAGGCTTTATTGCCAGTAGTGGAGCTAAGCAGAAACCTGTGCTGGGTGGTGAGAAATCCTTGTGAGAAAGAGAGAGGTTTAGAGAAAGGCAGCCTTGTGGGAGACTTCCACGCGTGCTCTGCCTACTCCAAGGTGGTAGGAAAATACGAGGTGCTCATGGTGGATATGTTACCCCTGAATCCACTAAGAAGGTGGTGGGTGGCCACTGAAGGGGCTGATTATTTCCCCCTGTGCTCTGAGTCAGTTGTGGACACACAGGGGAGGGTGCATGGGGAGATGGATTTGTAGACCCTGTGCCCTTCTGCATTTTAAGGCCAGGCAATCCGGAGTCCAATGTCCCCTTTCTTTACAATATCTGCAAACATCCCTACCTATGGGGGGTTTGGAGAGCCGATTGCCTGGCTTGTTTCCTTCAGATTGCTAGGTTGTCCAGCCATGAGTTGCACTGTGTTTACTTGGCCTTCACACAATGGTGTTGATGTAGCATATGTACTTCAGAGAGGAAAACTTACATTGTGTTTTTAGATAACATCTCTAATTACTGGTATGAGATTTATATTAACTTGTGAAGCTAATGACTGAGGCAGACACTGTTGGGTGTCCAGAGTGAGACCAGAGTAGTCCTTCCAAACATTCTAATCTATGTCCATAGTTAGAGGCCTGCAGTCCTGTATCTTTGACCAAGTGACTTTTGAGAGAAGGCAGTGGGAATGGATTCGAAGTCTCTCTCCTACGGTTTTAATAAATGTTGGGGGTATTCTAATCTCCTGCAGGTCCTCTCAGAGTGGCCCACTGGCATTTTCAAACCACTAAGTGGCATCCCCACAGTCCTCCAGACTACAAACAAGTTGGTATAAATCACAGGGCCCAGGCGAACAAGCCCTGGGGACCGGTCTGAATAGATTGCTAAACTCTTCCCTGTTGTCACGAGGGTCCAGAAACAACAGCATGTAAATCTGAATGAGAACAAGGCAGACAGAGTGGGCACTTAGGTTATTGACCGTCTCCCACAGGTGAGGAAAGGCCAATAATCAGCACTAGGATGGAGAGCTGGGGAGGGGCAAGGAGGGTGACGAGGAGTGGTTAAGGGGGGGGGAGGTTTGGAGTTCTGCTCTGCTCCCACAGCATATGAGCCACCTGGGGTGGGCCCAAGGGCTAAGGGGGCAGTGAGGTGGGCGTGGTGAAATACTGGTATCTGGGTGGAAACTGGGGTTATGCCTGAGGGAAAAGAGAAAGGCTATTATGATGCATCCCCAGGGTTCACCACACCAAGACGACCCTGCAGCCACAAAAAGGAGCTGCTCCAAGCATAGACTGGAACTGTCAGTTCGGAAATGGGGTTTGGAGTTATGGTACAAAATGCTTCAGCGTAGTACAGTGGGGCCTTGACTTACGAGTTTAATTCGTTCCGCGACAGAGCTCGTAACCCAAATTACTCGTATGTCAAATCAATAAGTGAACAAGTGAGACACGTGATGCTGGGCTGATGTTGTGGCGTTCACTGTGACGTTCGCTGCGCCAACTAGCGGTGGGGTATCTGAAGCTGGCTCGTAACCCGAATTTTAGCTCACAAAGCAAAAAATCGGCCGAAAGACGGCTTGTATCTCGAAAAACTCGTTAGTCGGGACACTCGTAAGTCAAGGCCCCATTGTACTTAAATCGTGCCACAACATGGTAGAAAACCCAATTACATCTCGGGGTGGACTGGGTACAGTAGAAGATGATAGTCTAAAAATAAAATTGGTTGTCTGGCCGGTGTGGTGTGGCTCAGGGGTTGAGCGTCAACCTATTAACCAGGAGGTCACAGTTAGATTCTCAGTCAAGGGCACATGCCTGGGTTGGGGCTCGATCCCTAGTGTGGGGCATGCAGGAGGCAGCTGATCAGTGATTCTCTCGTCATTGATGTTTCCATTTCTCTCTCCCTCTCCCTTCCTCTCTGAAATCAATAAAAATATATTTAAAATAATAAAAAAAATAATCAAATTGGCAATTTTTCAAAAATTAGAATATCCAGTGTTGATGATATGAACTCAGGTAAACAGGCCTCTCAAAAAATATAAAGGTAAGTTGATTTAAAAATTTCTCTAGGAAAATTGGAATATACATTTCAAAAGCCTAAAAAATACTATCCTCATTTGATTCAGCAATTGCATAATGGATACTTATCCTAATAATAATAGCCAACATTGACTAAGGGCCACAAGTGCTATTGTGAATTCTTTGTGTATTTGTGAGTTTAATTTTACAGTAACATTATGAGGTAGAAATTGTTCTTTTCCCTATTTTCCAATGAGGAAACGGAAGCACAGCGCAGCCAGAGCATTGGAAAGAAGCCATCAGTCAGGATGCCCAAATGCTGATGGCTCAAGCCCCTCAAATTCTAATAGAAGTTGAAGTCTAGAAAGTAGCAAAATTCTGAGGCTCAAACATTGAGTTGCCGGCAGGGTGGGGCAGAGGGATGTGGGAGGAGGAGGCTGGGGGATGGATATCACCAACCCACACATTTATCTGGCTGTGCAGGAACACTTGGAGGGCAGGTGACAAGGAGCTTGGTTGATTCCCTCGCTGTGTGTCCTTGAACTGTAATGAAATACAGACCGCCACTGTCAGACGTGATTCATGAGGTGTTTTCTGGTCCTTGAAGTTTAATCAGAGACAGCATTGACACATCGAAGATTTTTTCCAGAGGTTTCATTAATTGAGTTGTCATTCATGGTGGGGGTTTTTGTTTGCTTTTCATTTATAACCTTGCTTGTAAGTGTTCGTATTTTTTTGCCTCTGACTTCTCAGAGAGCTCTAATTTTATTTTTTAAAAAAAGATGCCTTGGGTCTGCAGCAAATGGGATTTTCAGTTAACTGCTTAAGGCTGCCAGTTAGTTAATAGATGACTGGGGAACAGAAATCTTGAATCTGATTCAAAGTATTATGCTTTATTCATTGGAGGAATAGTATCTATTGTAAAGAGATGTTTTTCTTTGCCCTAGCCAGTTTGGCTCAGTGGATAGAGTGTCGGCCTGCAGACCAAAGGGTCCTGGGTTTGATTCTGGTCAAGGGCATGTCCTTCGGTTGCAGGCTCCTCCCCGGCCCAGGACCTGGTCAGGGCTCGTGCAGGAGGCAACCAATCGATGTGTTTCTCTCACATCAATATTTCTCTGTCTTTCCCTCTCTCTTTGACTCTCTCTAAAAATCAATGGAAAAATATCTTCGGGTGAAGATTAAAAAATAAATAAATAAATAAATAAATAAATAAAGAGATGTTTTTCTTTAATAACATTTTAAAGTGTATATTTGGGTTTGGGAGATGGAGAACTAAAGCTTAATGGACCATTCAACTTGGGGAAAATAATAGGTAGAATTAAAAAACAATATGAACAAGTCATGTTGCACTCCCTGGGTTTGTTTTCACCCACTTTATTCATTTGAGGACAATCCTGGGCTGCTCCAGAGCAGCGGTCGCCAACCGTCCCCACCTCTCGGACCACCAGTGGTGGCCGCTGCCCCAGAGGTCCCCGAGCTTTCTCAGTGCAGGGCCTCCTTTCTGTGCTGTGGGAAGTGTTCACGGAGCCCTTTGGTCAAAGTAGTAGCATCTTTAGTAGTAGCATCTACACAACTTAGTAAGTCTTTATATCTGCACAACGGTAGCCGTGTGAAAAACTAATACACATAAATCGAAATAAAAAAACAATATTTCATGTCACCCTTCAATAACCATTCTTCCTTGCTAGTGGGCCAGCACACCTAGCGGTCACTGCACAATTTCTCAGTCCTCAGAATCATTGGACACAACACCCTCCTTTCCTGTTCCACATGGATTTTCACCTGGTTCTTGCTTTTTTAATTTTTAATTTTTTTCAATTACAGTTGATATACAGTATCATGTAGTGTCAGGTGTACCACATCAAAGTCATCATCCTGATGCGTCTAGAAGCCAGGCTGGTTCTTGCTTTTTATTGCAGCAGCTGAAAAAAACCCCAGCTCCACAAAGATAAGATGTCAGCTGAAAAGGCACATATCTGCAATCTAACGTTGACATTGGGAACTCTTGGTTCCTGGGAACAAAGTGTCCCATGGCATACTGGGGGTTTATGGTTCCTCCAGGGTTCCTTAGTGCACAGTTTGGGAACCACTGGCGCAAGCTCAGTTTCAAATTTGCAGCTACCACCTTAGCAGATGTACAGGCATGAAATTCAATGGAGGAAGGCTCCTCGTCCATTGTTCTGTGACTCTAAAAGATTTGTCACTTTGTAAAACGCTTCAGTGACAATAAAGGTCAATCAAAATTCTCTGCTTCTTCATGCGTCTGCACATAGTATGAATTAATTGAGGTCTTCCTTCTGTGGTGAAAACAATCAAGTAACAATGAAAAGAATATTCTGACCTTCACTACCTTTTCCCGTGTTCAGCCCCACACGGAAAGGCACGGCCCAGGTTTCTCATTCTGAAGGCAGCGGGGAAGGCTGCTCGTTCAGTGACCAGATTTAACAATTTAGCCTCGACGGTGAGCACTGGCCAAGCAGAGGCTTTCTTTCTTTCTTTCTATCTTTTTTTTTCTTTTAATAATTTTAAATGTTTCATTTATTTTTTACTTTCGTTGTTGTTCATTCTCACCTGAGGATATTTCTCCATTGAGTTTTAGGGAGAGTGGAAGAGAGAGGGAAAGACAGAAACATCGATGTGAGAGATACACATCGATTGGTTGCCTCCTGAACGAGCCATGTCAGGGCTTGGGCTGGGGAGGAGCCTGCAACCAAATTACATGCCCTTGAGCGGAATCGAACCCGGGACCCTTTGGTCCACAGGCCGATGCTCTATCCACTGAGCCAAACTGGCCAGGGCTAGAAGGCTTTCTTACACCCAAAGCAGGAAAGTCTCCATCGTGATCCCTAGAGGACTGTGGCCGAGTTCCTATGTCTGATAAATGCCATCGGAAATTATCATGCAATAAAGGTAATTAACCCCTATATAAAGGCTTACTCCTATTTTTCCTGACTGAAGACCCAAATGGGTCCCGGAGGGACTTAAATACGGGGAGCTGCAACGATTTGAGCATCTGCACAGGATGGTCTGTGTGAAAAAATACCCGAATTCCTTGTCTGGGTTTTATAAAAGGAGATTCTGGCCGATGGAGTCTCTCATATTCACACTTTGGGGGAAAATTAATATTATTTAAATGATTTAAACCTTCAATTGGTTATAAAGCTCTCTTAATCCATGCTTTTTATTTTTTTTCTTATTGATCAGACTTTTGAGTCCTTTTCGATTTTGGAAACCTTTCTCCTGTTACCAAATGCTCCATGACCTCAGTGTAGATGTGTCTCTTCCCCTCCCCTTAGTTATAAGTTAGAGTTCCCACTGTGAGCGGAAAAGAGATGGCATTGGTACGTGAACATGTGGAAATCCCTTACCCTTCACACATTTATGATGATTCTTAAATGTGAGATGGTGAATACATTTGCATGGAATTCCATTTAATACATGATCTACAACATTGGGGGAAATGGAGAGAAAAAAGGAGATATCTCCTTAATTTAAACCCAAAGAGAACAGCCAATTATATACATTTCGATTCTCACCTGTTTTTAAAAACATGTAAACTTTTTAGCTCTGGCTGACTGACACAGTTGAGCATCGTCTATATGCCAAGGTTGGGGGTTTGATCCCCAGTCAGGGCACAAGAAACAAGCAACAAATGCATAAATAAGTGGAACAACAAATCAATGTTTCTCAAAAATAAACCTTTTATTTTGAATAGCTTTTGATTTATAATAGTTCCCTCTTGGAACAGAGACCTCCCAAACCCATCAATACTATGTTTTTTCCTATACATACATACCTATGATAAAACTTAATGTATAAATTAGGCACAAAGATGAACAACAACAAATAAAATGAAATAGGACAGCTATAACAATAAACGGTACTCAAAGTTATGTGAATGTGATCTTGCTCTCCAAATACTGTACTGTACTCACCTTCCTTATTGTGATGATGTGTGATGATACAATGCCTGTATGATGAGAGGAAGAGAGGGGAATGAGGTAGGCATTGTGACACAGCGTTAGGCTACTGCTGATCTGACAATTATGTGAGGAGGATGGATCTTTGAGCCATGACGATGTCCATGGTGGGCTGTCAGGAACAGGCAGTGCTGATGGTTGGGGAAGTCCACTGTGGGTAAGATGGGGACTACTGTCTATAAAAGTTGCACAGGAAAATATTCAGAGCATTCCCACATCGCCCTTACCCATTTCCCCTATTGTTAACATGTTACCTTACATTTGTCACAACTAGGAAAACAACACTGATTCCTTACTGTCCATGGGAGTTCTTTCGACCATGGAATTTCAATCTATTTGCAGTTAAATATCCTCTCCTCTCTTCAGCTTGGCTTCTGGATCTCTTGGGTTTCTTACAATGGACAGAAGGTTTTCTGTGTGAGTATTTTAAATATATTTTTATTGATTTCAGGGAGAAAGGGAGAGGGGAGAGGGAGACAGAAACATCAAGGATGAGAGAGAATCATCTATCGGCTGCCTCCGGCATGCCCCGCACTGGGAACCGAGCTTGCAACCTGGGAATGTGCCCTGATTGAGAATTGAACCGTGACCTCCTGGTTCACAGATCAATGCTCAACCATTGAGCTATGCCGGCTGGGGCTGGACAGAAGTTCTTAATTAAAATGTAGTCTAGATACACCTTTTCTTCATGGTAGTGTTTTTTTTTGTGTCCTACTTAAAGTATCTTTCCCTACTTTCTGGTCATAAAGTTTTAATATATATATATATTTTAAATATATTTTATTGATTTTTTACAGAGAGGAAGGGAGAGGGATAGAGAGTTAGAAACATCGATGAGAGAGAAACATCGATCAGCTGCCTCCTTCACACTTCCTACTGGGGATGTGCCCGCAACCAAGGTACATGCCCTTTACCGGAATCGAACTCGGGACCCTTGAGTCTGCAGGCTGACGCTCTATTCACTGAGCCAAACCAGTTAGGGCAATATATTTTTTAATCGTGATGAAATACACATAACATTTACCTTTTTTTAAAAAATTGTCACCCAAGGATACGTTTATTGATTTTGTCTTCTTTAGAGAGAAAGAGAGAGAGAGAGAAACATTGATGTGAGAGAGAAACATTGATAGGTTGCCACCGTATGGACCTCGACTGGGGATTAAACCTGCAACCTTTCCATGTACGGAACGATGCTCCAACCACTGAGCAACATCAGCCAGGGCAACATTTACCATCTTAACCATTTTAACTGTACAGTTCAGTGGTATTAAATACATTCATAATGTGCAACTGTCACCATCATTCATCTCCATTGCTATATATATATATATATATATATATATATACACACACATATCTATTTTTTAAATATATTTTTATTGATTTTGGAGAGGGAGAGAGAGAAGCATCAATGATGAGAGAGAATCATGGATCCGCTGCCTCCTGCATGCCCCTTACTGGGGATCAAGCCCACAACAGGAGCATGTGCCCTTGACCGGGAATTGAACCTGGGACCCTTCAGTCTGCAGGCCGACACTCTATCCACTGAGCTAAACCAGCTAGGGCCATCCCCATCACTTTTCATCTTGTAAAACTAAAACTCTGTCCTCATTAAATAATGACTCTTAATTCTCCTCTCCCCCAGCCAGCCCCCAGCAAGCACCATTCTACTTTCTGTTTCTATGAATTTGACTACTATAAATACCTCCTCTGAGTGGAATCATGCAGTATTTGTCTTTTTGTGACTGACTTGTTTCACTTAGCATAACGTCCTCAAGGCCCATTCATGTTGTAGCATGTGTCAGAATCTCTTTCCTTTTAAGGCTGAATAATATTCCATTGTATGCACATACCATATGTTGCTTATTCATTTACTCATAGATGGATACTTAGGTTGTTTCCATATTTTAGCTATTGTGAATAATGCTGCTATAAACATGGGTGTACCTTTTCAAGACCCTGCTTTCCAATTCTTTTGGGTATATACTTATAAGTGAGGTTGCTGGATCACATGGTAATTTTATATTTAATTTTTTTCAGGAACCACCATACTGTTTTCCAGAGGGGCTGTACCATTTTACATTAGCACCAACAGTGCACAAGTAGTTCAATTTCTCACCAATATTTATTTTCTGTGTGTGTGTTTTTAATAGTCATCTTGATGACTGTGAGGTGGTAAATCATTATAGTTTTAATTTGTATTGCCATAATGAATATTGATATTGAGCCTCTTTTTATTTGCTTATTGGACATTTGTATATCTTCTTTGAGAAATGTCTATTCAAGTCCTTTGTTCAATTTTTTGTCAGTGTTTTTTTCCCCTTGAGTTCTCTAAACATTCTGGATATTAATCCCTTGTCAGATATATGATTGGCAAATATTGTCCCCCATTCTGTGGGTTGCATTTTTTGCTCTGTTAATCACATATTTTTAGCATTTATTCATGTTTTTAGTAGGTCATGAGATCTATTCACATTTTAAATAGATACATGAAGATAAAGATTATTGTCTTAATGGCTATAACAACATTCCATCTAAGGACTATGTGACAGTTTATTTATTCTTTCCTCTATCACAACTTTGCTTGCATACATTTCTTTGTGTCAGCTGTGAGTGTTGGTTAGAGTGTATCTCAGTGGACTCACTGCTAGATTTTATGACAAATCCATTCCTATTTTATGACAGATTGCTAACTCACTTCCCAAATGGCCTTCAAATTTATACTCCCACCAGCAGTACAGGAGAGCACTGTGACTATTACATTATGTGGAGAGGCAGGAGATTGGATGTTTAAGAGCAAGGCTCTGGCACTACTGTGCTTGGGTTCAAATCTTGGCTCTGCCGCTTACTACATGTGTCACTATTGTCTTTCTGCTTCATTGATGAGTGGCATTTCATGGTATTTATCTGTTCTCCATAGAGAGGGCCTTCGGGCAACGCCCTATTTTTGGCTATTACAAATAAAGCTATTGCCAAAATCCTGGCACATGTCTTGGTGACCACATAGGTACCTATTTGTTAGGTAAAAACCTAGAAACAGATGTGCTTGCCCTAAGGTAGGCGTTTGTTTAGTTTTTGTAGATACTGCAATGCACTTTCTCAAAGACATTTTATCAACTTACATTCTACCAGGGAGTTCCAATCGCTCCACATCCTTGCCAACTCTTGGTATTGTTAGTGTTGGGCTTATTTTAGCTTTAAAGAAGTGCTGCTATGGAAGACTGCAGCAAAAAGAACCATTGCAACAAATGTTACCAGTGCTCACCAGCCCTTGCCCAGGGGAAATGAGAGTCTTAGGAAGTTGACTTGGAGTATGTCTCATGCTTCTGGCAAGAGAGAGGCTTAGCCAGCTGGGAATGAGTGCCTGGGAAAACTGCAAGTCTAACTGCAAATTAATAAATTGCATCTCTATTCTATACATCTGACTTACGAATTTGGTTAACATGAGCTCCTCCTGAGAAATCAGTTATCACATAGTGAATATCTGGGTCATGGGGAGAATCAATGTTTATAGAAATCAGAATAGCAGTTGCCCCAGGGCAGGGTGGGACTGGGAGGGTGTGTGAGAGAAAATTCCAGGTGCTGAGAATGTTCTAGATCAAACATGGCAAACTCAAAGGTTAACACAGGCCAAATAAAGAAGGTTTTTAAGTTTATGTGGGCCGCAAAAAAACAAGCTTCAATTTTCACAGAAATGTAGGTTTTTTTCAGTAGAGGCATGCTGAATACAAAGGGCTGAAATAAATGAGTAATCATTAACATAAAATAATAGAACATTTTAATAAAATTAATTTTTTCTTGAACATTAACTTTCCAGACACTGAATAACTGCACAAATTAATAAGTGTAACACAAACCTATTTTTCTTCTCCGAAGTGAAATATTTCCTGTTGTGCACACCAAACAAGTCAGTCCAAGACTAATGACATGGCAATCGGCTGCTGAAATATTTGCTGCTAGTATTAGTGGAGAGAAATGGTGCGCCTGCACGTAAGGGAAATGAATGCAACACAATTATAGTAATCAGTCATTAGCGAACGTTGTAGTTCATTATTAATAATTATGTATAACAGGATATTGTAAAAATTAAGTTACGAAATTTTTATTAAAACGTTTCTTACATACCGTTATATTGGCTCAGCCGCAAAAATATTCTTTGTGGGCTACATGCAGCCCGCGGGCCACAAGTTTGACATGCTTGTTCTAGATCTTGGTCTGGTGTTTAACACGGGAAAATCACCAAGTTGTGTACTTAAGATTAGTGCACTTTTTATACTGTGCTCTGTGTGTGCAGACCTCCATTTTAAAAAAAAAAAATATATATATTTTTATGGGTTTCAGAGAAGGGAAAGGGAGAGAGAGCTAGAAACATCAATGATGAGAGAAAATCATTGATTGGTTGCCTCCTGCACGCCCCCCCTGGGGATTGAGCCGGCAACCCTGGTTCATAGGTCAATGCTCAACCACTGAGTCACACCCGGCTGGGCCAGACTCCATTTTTTAAAAGTAACTTACTTTTCTTCGACTGTTGGACAGAGACCACTTTCCACTTGGCACCATGGTTTGACCAAGGAAGGGAATTGCGGCATCAGAACAGAGAGATTGACTGTCAGCCCAGGGGGTGTGGCGTGGGGGTTGGGGGAGAGGTTTGAGGGACTAGAGGACAGGTTGCAGACAGCACCAGGCACCCCGCCCCTGAGCTGGTGCAAATGCCATCTAGTGTAAAGGGAACTGTAGGACCACGCGTGGAGGGAAGCATATAAACCTTTCTGTTTTCCGACGTGTCAGCAGAAGGAACAAGTTAAGAGAAAGGTGTTAGTTTCAGATTTATAAGGCACCATGCTGGGTTTGCCAGTAAAAAAAAAAAGAAATACCCAATTGCTCAGCCAGACTTTGAACAACATTATTTGGTCCCTGAGTAAAAACAGATGTTGTTTCCTGTAACAGAAATCAGCTATACGTCTTCCAACACCCACCAGCAGCAAGGCACTCAAACCTCCCGTAATTCACTCTCCTGCAGGATCAGATCCACAAGGCAAACGCAAATGAAAAGAATTCCCACTTCATCACCTCCTCTGTCACGGCCTTGTGCAAAGTGGGCAGGAAAGATATTTTTCCTACCGAACTATTCATGTTCCCCTCTCCTCGCCATTGCAGCCGGACGCATAATGACTCCTCTCCTCAGAGGGCGGCTCCGGAGGGAGACATTCTTCGGAGAAGGACTCTCCTTCCGTTCAGGTGAGGGTTGGACTGCTGGGTGATTGTTTGATAGCTTCCTCGGCTCCCACTGATCCAATTTTCCCACCTTTGCAAAGCGGTGTTTGCCTCCTCACCCAGGCAAACAGTCACTGATGCTGGAAACATAGGTCGGCATATGCCAATTTCATGCTGTCAGTCACCTGAAAAACCTGGGGGGCCAGTTCTTGGCTGAACTGTAAAGCGGCCCTAGCTGGTTTGGCTCAGTGGATAGAGCATCGGCCTCCGGACTGAGGGGTCCCAGGTTTGATTCCTGTCAAGGGCACAGGCTCGGGTAGGGGGCGTGCAGGAGGCAGCCGATCAATGATTCCCTCTCATCATTGATGTTTCTATCTCTCTCTCCCTTCCTATCTGAAATCAATAAAAAATATTTAAAAAAATAAATTGTAAAGCAGACAGTTTCTATGGTCATGCTTCACCTAGTCTGTCTCCTCTTGGTTCTATTTAAAGCAAGCATGTCAAACTCGCGCCCCGGGCCACCTGTGGCCCACAATGAATATTTTTGCGGCCCAGCCAACATAACGGTATATAAGAAGCGTTTTAATAAAAATTTCGTAGCTTAATTTTTACAATATCCTGTTATACATAATTATTAATAATGAACTACAACGTTCGCTAATGACTGATTACCATAATGGTGTTGCATTCATTTCCCTTACGCACCTTACGCGCAGGCGCACCATTTCTCTCCTCTAACTAGCAGGGAATATTTCAGCAGCCGATTGCCATGTCATTAGTCTTGGACTGACTTGTTTGGTGTGCGCAACAGGAAATATTTTGCTTTCGGAGAACAAGAAAAATAGGTTTATTGGTGTTACGCTTATTAATTTGTGCAGTCATTCAGTGTCTGGAAAGTTAATGTTCAAGAAAAAAAATTAATTTTATTAAAATGTTCTATTATTCTATGTTAACGATTATTCATTTATTTCAACCCTTTGTATTCAGCATGTCTCTATCGAAATAAACCTATGTTTCTGTGAAAATTGAAGCTTTTTTTTTTTTGCGGCCCACATAAACGTAAACCTTGTTTATTTGGCCTGTGTTAGCCTTTGAGTTTGACATGCTTGATTTAAAGAGCCATGTGTGGCCCTGGCCAGGCAGTTCGGTTGATTGGAGCATCATTCCATACACCAAAAGGTTGTGGGTTTGATTCCCAGTCAGGGCACAAACCTAGGTTGCAGGTTTGATCCCTGGTTAGGGGTATGTACTAGAGACAACCTATCGATGTTTCTCTCTCACATCGATGTTTCTCTCTCTCTCTCTTTAAAAAAAATCAATAAACATATTCTCGGGTGAGGATTAAAGATAATAATAATAATAAAGAGCCATGTGTTACTAAGGCTACCTTATTAGACAATGAATGTGGCCTTGGAGAGTAAGGAGAAAATAATCTGGACTTCTAGTGGTATTTATTTTTATCTTAAAAAGTAAACTAGCCAAAACCGGTTTGGCTCAGTGGAGAGAGCGTCGGCCTGCGGACTGAAGGGTCCCAGGTTCGATTCCGGTCGGGGGCATGTACCTGGGTTGCGGGCACATCCCCAGTGGGAGATGTGCAGGAGGCAGCTGATCGATGTTTCTCTCTCATCGATGTTTCTAACTCTCTGTCTCTCTCCTTTCCTCTCTGTAAAAAAATCAATGAAATATATTAAAAAAAAAAAAAAAGTAAACTAACTTTTGCCAGCATTTAATATTCAGAGTGTCTCAGGGGCCCTGGCTGAGTTAGTCTCTCAGATGGTCACCGTCACGTGAATGTAAGGGAGTCCTGGCAGGAAGCTCCCCGTCAGAGGGTTGAAGTGGCACCTTAGTGGCTTTTGTTCCGAATCTTATAAATAGCCTAGGTGTGTCTGTTTTACTAGATTGTCAAATTATCTGGTTTTAAGGAAAATTCATTTTTGACAAGTAGAACATTGACTTCAAAAGGATCCTGCACAGAATCACAGCCTGATAAAGCAAACCCAAGCAAACAGCAAGATGGCAAAGGTCACTTCTACTCACAACCCAGGTTTCTGTGGGCCAGGCTACAGGTAAAACAATGTCGACCTACTCAAGTCTGACAGGGCCATGTATTCCGAATAATCGAGATTGTTTGAACAGCCCCGCCAGAGTGGCTCAATGGTTAAGTGTCGACCTATGAACCAGGAGGTCACAGTTCAATTCCAGGTCAAGGCACATGCCCAGGTTGCAGGCTCCATATCCGGGGGGGGGGGGGGGGGGGGGGTGCAGGAGGCAGCCGATCAATGATTCTCATCACTGATGTTTCTATCTCTCTCTCTCTCCCTCTCCCTTCCTCTCTGAAATAAATAAAAATAATTTTTTTTAAAAGTATCAAAATCAACCACTATCAATCAGACCTTCAAATGCTATCTCAAAAAATGTTAAAGAATCAAAAATAGTGAAGTGTGTTCAATCATATCACTCTTCACTAAAAAGATATTTATAGATAATAGTACTGTTTTTGAGCTCTTAAAGGTTTCTGTACCATAAATAAATAAAACAATACAAAATTACTTTAAAGCATTATTTGTTTAATCTTTATCTTATTTTTTAAGCATTTGTATTATTGTGTAACATAAGTAATATGTTAGCATGGTAGTACTTTACATATAGTTTTTAAATACATACATATACACTTTGAATAATGATAAAGGCAGCACTTATTAAAATATATTTCATTTTCAAAATGTAATAGAATCCACAGACATTGTATATATACATTTTGGGGAGACCCTATATTTATGCACTGGGAGGGATTGCTCAATGGTGATGCGAGATGAAAATTGTAGACCACTGCTGTGCGTTCACAATCTGATTGTGCTTCAGAGAGAGTATTTTACATCTAATTTCATCTAATCCCCACAACCTCTAATAAGAGGCAAGTCTTTTTAGTGAAGTGACCTCTATCCCTTGCTTTTAGTTCAGGAAACCTGACATGGAGAGAAGGTGGTTTAACACTAGAAAGACTGAAACTTAGTATATACCTATATTGCCCAAAAGCAGTCAAAATGACTGCATCGTGAAAGAATAATATCGGAGCACTCTTCACTTATGTTCCTTAGCTTTTCCAATAACTCACTTCTATTCGACATTTCTTTCATGAATTTAGGGCGCAAAAGAAATAAAATAAACAACTTATTAGAACAAGTATCACTGCATAAAGATTCTAACAAGTACTAGTTTAGCTTATTGAGCAACTGTAACTTATCAAGTATCGACAATTTATCATGTACTTGTATGTTATCATGTGACGGTAATCGAAAAAAAATGAAAACTGTTATATCAATACAGAGCCGAACTGGTCATATAAGAAATTTACTCAATTCAATAATAAGAGTCCAAAATTTCCCAAGCAGTCAAAATGACTGCTTTTGGGCAATATAGGTATAACACATATATATACCGGAAATGAAGGAGGGGGAGGTAACTACAATTATTAATAAATGCATTTATATGTTGTACAAAAAGCCACAAAATTCTAAGACATTGTGTCCTTATATACATAATTGTTTTTCTAATTGAAATTAAAAAGCAGTCAAAATGACTTCCTTGGGCAATCTAGTGTTAAAGCAGTCAGGGATTTATGTGCCAGAACGGAAAGCAGGACTTGGGCCTCTTCCACTCCATTAGTCTGGTTCCGAATGGAAGTCGCCCTCAGGGCTTTCTGGCGTGTGTTCTAAAATGGGCTTTCCTCTCAATACGGATGCTGACATAGGAAAATCATTCATCCTTAAAGGAACCTTCGTGAATGCTGTCACGCACGGAGTGTGCAATAGATAGAAGTGGGACTTGGGATTTGCATAAGCAGAACCTGTAAATATACACCAACATATAATCCGAGTGCAAAGAACTGGACAGTCTGCCTTTCCCTAGAGAAGCAAAACCACCCTAACTTGTAAATGTAGTAGCTGGATCCCCGTGTAAGGTCACATTGGCATTTTAAATGTGTGTGTGTGTGTGTGTGTGTGTGTGTGTGTGTGTGTGTGTAAATATTGGTGGAGGACCTTCACATATATTGGCTCATCCAAGGGCCCTTAGACGGGGCGTTACTTACCCTACTTTATGGAGGAGGAAACCCAGGCATGGCGAGGCCACTTGGCTGAAGCTAGCAGGAGTGGAAGCCGCTGAGCCAGCTCTCGCCTGTTCTGGGCCTCGGCACCGGCGCTCTACCTGGGAGCCTGCGCATCTCCCAATCCCAGCGCAGCAGAACCCAGCGGTGTCTCCCACTAGCCTGCAGGGCCTCGGAAGAAAGGCTCCTTTTGGGTGTCGTGAAGTTCCTCTCTGGGAATCTCTCCTTTGGGAGAAGTGGAGGGTCTGCTGTCACCCATTTATGCCGAAGTATCATTTAACCGATTGCTTCCCCCGTGGTCAAACGAAGGAAATTTTGTGCCGGGAAAGTGAGCCGTGAGCCATGCCCGCTCGCTGTGCACGGTGGGGAGTGGGGCAGGGACCCCGAGTATTGCGGCTTGTTGCGTTTATAGGGCTCAGTGGGGTTTGAGGTTCAAAAGTCATCTCATGAGCTTGATCACGTTTGGCATTTACACCAAGTGGCAGAGGGAAGGAGGTGATTCCGAATCCCTGTTGTGAATGTTCCCCACGTCCCTCGTGGTTCAGGGTTCAGGATCTGGAGGAGGGGCCGTACGCAAATGAAAGAGATGAGACACGAAATAATAATTTGGAAATATTGGGGGCCAGGCGGGCAAGCCCAACTCAAGAGAAAGGACTTCCACTGGTGCCCAGGCCTCGCCAGCCTTTTATTCAATATTGGATACACATCTAGCTCTTAGGCAGGTAATTGCAGTAGCAGACAGACTATCTTAAAGGTCAGTAAATATTAGAAGGATTTACTCTGAGACTATTTGATCAGGAAATAACTTGAGCCCCCATTGTCAGGACTAGACAATCGGTGCATAACTCTGGCCCTTGCCATGGGTTCAAGGTTCACCAGCGTTCCGGGATCCTTGTTTGCGCTTCTCTGCTAGTGAAGACAATGGGCGGCTTCCTGCACCCCGTCTTACAGATAAATTGAGGCAAGAAGGAGAAATTGTGACCTTCTCAATGTCACACAACTTGTAAGTGGTCTCTCCAAAACCCACTCTGAATCGACTCTTCCTTTTTTATCTGTTACTAACGCTGCATTTCTGGGGTGCTTCCCAGGGGGGTTCTGCCTTCCAGGGGCTGTTTTGGGTGTCTGTGGGGAACACCTTTTGTTGTCTCAGGGATGGCTGGCACTGCTGGTATTTAGTGGGCAAGGGCCAGGGATGGTAAAGGCTCCATGAAGCTGGGTGTCCCCACACAGTAACTGTCTATGGCTGCCCAGCTTGACAGTGGCCAGCTGGACATTTGTGAAGACGGGGTTTTACTGTGTGTTTGTCGTGACCGGAGCCTAGGACACAGCACTGCATTAAAGGTGCAGACGAGAATAGAGGGTGCCAGTCCTGCTCCGTGGTTCACAGTCGGGACCCAGGCCTCACTAGGAAATGGTGCCGGGGCCCAAACTGCTGGGGAAGTGGGTGGAGAGTTCTGTGTACATTTCCCCTTTTCACATGCTCAGTGGCTCCTTTGGACTGCCTTCGCCTTGAGAGTTGTTGCTCTTTACCTCCCTGACTACATGCAAAAGCACGTTTTAAAAAGCCATGATATTGCCATAGCCAGTTTGGCTCAATGGATAGAGCATCGGCCTGCGGACTGAAGGGTCCCGGGTTTGATTCCAGTCAAGGGCACATGCCTGGGGTTGTGTGCTTGATCCCCAATGGGAGGCATGCAGGAGGCAGCCAATCAATGATTCTCTCTCATTGGTATTTCTCTCTCTCTCTTTCCCCTCTCCCTTCCTCTCTGAAATCAATAAAAATATATTTTAGGAAAAGAAAAGCTATGATGGTGTCTTGGGAGTTTTGTCATTGGAGGTCCCTCAGCTCTAATCCTGATTCTCACACTTTCTTGGGCAAGTTTCCAAACCTCCCTGGCCCTGGCTTCGTTATTTGTAGCATGGAGTAGAGTCCCTGCCTCACTGGGTCGTCCAGGAAGCCGATGAGGTGGTGCCTGCGTCTGAAGCACACGGACCCTCTGCGCCTTCCTCCTTCCCTCGCCCCCTTCTTTCAGCGAAGAAGGATGCCTGTTCCCTTCCCGTCGCGTCACCTTCATTTTAACAGGAGCAGTGTGTTTAGCATTGAGAATACCTTTCTTTCTGTAGCTGTCCTTGTTTAAAACAAACAAAAGTAAATACACGCACGCCTACCTTTTTGAGCATTTTGGGGGTGTGGATGACTTTGAGATTCTAATGCAAAGTGTCCACCCAGGTGCACAGACAAACCTGCCCATGCACTTTCACACCCCAGCCGAGCTCCACCCAGGAAGGGAGCTGGCTGTGGGCCCAGAAGACACGTGAAGCCCCATTCAGTCCGGGAGAGCTGCCCACTGTGGTGCATGAGGACCTGGCGTGGAATCTGGGAACCTGGGTGGACACTTTGCATTAGAATCTCAATGCAAAGGGGCTGACTGGCTGTGAGCATGGGGCACAGGCAGGCGGCTGCTCTCACACAGGCAGCCCAAAGCTTCCAACTCACTCGCAAGCACACATACTCCCAGGGCGGATGCCCATCGCCCTCCCTCCTGTGGCTGAAGTCTCCCCTGAGGACGCTGCTGTGGTCAGGGAGTGTGAGTAGCGTCACCTCCGTTGGCAGTTTCACCACTAAAAGACCACATTAACTCAAGCATTTCAGGGTGACCAAATAGAGGTATTAACTTGGGGGATTTCCAGTCAGGTCTGCCTTAGACCATGACCGAAGAAAATCATGTCATCGACAGCTACATGCTTGAGTTGTCCCACTTCAGAAGTTACCTGTAGGCAGAAGTCATGATTCTCCTTCCACGGAACGGCTGCACTGTCCGAACGGCAGGAACCTCCCGAATGCACATTGGATGCGGTGGTTGGGACGGCTCAGACAGAGAAACAAAACAATGTGCCATAAAAATAAAGCATTGGCAGAGCCCGGAAAAAGTACCTGATTTTCCAACTGGAAGTAACCCAAAAGTACCATTTGGAATCTATATTGATTTTTTTAAGGTCTTTCCAGGAAAAGAAATTGAGGGTTCAGGTAAGCTCTTTTCAGAATGAGGCCTGTGACTCTTTTGTCTCAAGCCTGGCTGTGGTCACTGCAGGTCTTTCCTGGTGGTTTGCAGCACAGGCTGCCTGGCAGCTCTGGATGCTGAGCTAAAGGGCTCTGTGGGCGGGACCCACACACGGACTGCTGCTACCGTGCCCTGGTCACATGCAAGCACAGTGAGTCTGAGAAAACAGCCGGGAAAGAGAGGGATGTGCTCTGGTCATGTGCTCCCTTGTCCTTGTCCTGGAGAGTGTGTGTGTGTGTGGGGGGGGGGGGTGGGGGATCCTCTGGTGAGGAGATGTCTACCTGCAAGGCCAGAATGAAAGACCCTGACTTTTAGTCATGGTGTTTGCTTTGTTTGTAGAAGCAAAATGATGGAAATAGTTTAACACCTGTCAGTGGGCTGGTTAAATAAAAGTGGGTACAACCATACAATAAAATATATGAAACCATTCCAAAGAACGAGGATGCTCTGTATATGTACTGAAATGAAACAATTGCCAATCCTAGATAATAAAAGGGTAATATGCAAATCAACTGAATGGTGGAATGACCGGTCGCTATGATGTGCACTGACCACCAGGGGGCAGACGCTCAACACAGGAGCTGCCTCTAGCCCACGGGCCCCAATCCATTGGGGCCTGCCCGCCAACCTCTTGGTCCCTCCCCACAGCTGGCAGGCTTTGATCACCCGATGGTGGAGGGGGAACCGGGGATGGGTGGTGGCAGGGGGGCGGGGCTGGCTGCTGGCAGGGGAAGATGGCCCTGATCACAGGCCAGGCCTAGTGACCGTACCTGTGCGTGAATTTCATCACTGGGCCTCTAGTATATAAATTAAAACAATAAAAACAACATGAGACCTAGCCAGCACAGCTCAGTGGTTGAGCTCTGACCTATGAATCAAGAAGTCTCGGTTCGATTCTCAGTCAGGGCACATGCCCAGGTTGTGGGCTCAGTCCCCAGTGGGGGGCGTGCAGGAGGCAGCCAATCAATGATTCTCTCTCATCATTGGTGTGTCTCTCTCTCCCTCTCTCTTCCTCTCTGAAACCAATCAATCAGTAAAAATAAATAAATAAAAACAACATGAGGAAATATGTGTAGTGAGCTCTCATTTGTAGAAAATATATTGTACAGGTGTATGCATATTAGAGCTATCTATAACTACATTTTACATAGGCAAGGCATCACGCAGGCACTCGCATTGACAAAAAGCCTGGTAACAGTGTTTGTCTCTGGAAAGAAAAGGCAAGAGCCCGAGGAACAGAGGTGGTGCCGGTGCACATAGTACATGTTCAAAGACTTGCAACAACAAAGAGTAAAACAAAGTAATTTAAAATGTTTATTTATTCTTTCAACAATGTTTTCTAAGCATCCCTATTGCTTACCCTGTATTACGTGACAGGATAGACAGAGAGCAAGTCAGACCAGGTTTAAAGCAAAAATATGACTAGAAGAGCAAAAATTGAGTCCTGGATGGAGACGTTTTACTGCGTGCCAAGCCTCACGCCCAATCCAGCGCAGCACCATAGTTTGGTGGGGTGGCGGGGGGGGGGGGGGCAGGGGAGGGGAGACCCCGCGGGCTCTGCTCCACGATGGGAGGGAAGCTGTCTGACCGGCCTGGTGGGCGGGCAGGCGGTGGTACCTGCGCTTCCTGTTGGGGAGCACGGGGTGGGCTGGGGTTCTCTGCAGCCCTGGGAGTCGCACCTGAATGTGTCGGGGTTGGCTGGCCTCCGTGTTGGTTTGACACACGCAGAAAGTGTCATGAGCATGAATAGAATATTGTCGTTAACAGAAAGGCTTTCATTGCCTGCATCACTTGCCAATTTGCAAAGAAGGTAACAAAGCTCCTTCAGCACATAAAATTTCCTCTAGCTTTGATGATTCAGAAGACACCTCAGAGCCTCAGGGGCACTGTTAGAAATCAATGATGGTTTTACGAGTAACCAAAAGCTTGGCTATTAAATTTTTGCCTGGAAATGGGGTGCCTGCCTCAGGGAGTGGCCCCGTGCCTGGGCCTCTCTCGGCTAACCATGGCATGGGCAGATTTCCTTGAATCAAAGTGGGAACACTGCCAAGTGACACACACCCCTCAGGGGAAGCCAGCAGCAGTTCATTCATTTTAAAAGCTTTGAATCTCGAATCCCCAAAGCGGACTTGTGTGGGTGGGTTGTGGTTTCCAAGCCCTGCTCTGAAGTGAAAGGAAGCGGGTCTCCATCCGGGCCCTGAGCTGCCGATTGCTCTGCGATTCACTCGCGCATAACTGGAGGGCAGCCACCTGGCAATGCCGCCTGGTTAACAGTCGGCTTCCCAAGGAGCTCGTAACTCCTTTGACACTCTCTCTTGGAATCTACACTCTGGAACATTATTCATCACAGCTGCCTCACAGATATTAGTTAATTAAGTGCTTTAATTACCAAGTGCTCTGAGCACCGAGGGGAGGGTAACGCAAGTACTACTCCGCATCAGACAGGCCTTCCTCTCTCCCTGACCGGGTCGTGGCTCACTTTAGGAATGTCAAGTGCATTTACCTGGTGTTTCGCAAATGCTTGTAATCCCCACAACAATCCTTAGAAGTGGGTGTTATAATTTCCTTCCTGGTGCAGGTGCAAGAAATAACTCAGGAAGGAAGGGTGCACCTCGGTCTGAGGCCACACAGCTGAGAAGCCGCGGAGCTCATAGGCCACCAGGCCAGGGGTTCTCAACCTGTGGGTCGCGACCCCGTTGGCGGTCGAACGCCCCTTTCACAGGGGTCGCCTAAGACCATCCTGCATATCAGATATTTACATTACGGTTCATAACAGTAGCAACATGACAGTTATGAAGTAGCAACGCAAATCATGTTATGGCTGGGTCACCACATGAGGAACTGCATTTAAAGGGCCAGAAGGTTGAGAACCACTGCACCAGGCCTTTGGAGGCCAGAGCCCTCGAGAGCTCTGCTCCCGGCCTCCCTGAGCCGCTTCCAGGTAAACGGGGCCACTGCACATACAGGTGTTTAGGAAACGCACTGTCACGCTTTTCATGGGACAGACTGTCACAACCTCCCCTCTGCAGCCCATGACGTTGGCGTAAAGGGTGGGGCCTCCAGCAAAACACACCAAAGCCCAGCTCTAGATCCCTGGTTCTTGGACAAATGTGAGGGTCTCCACTGAGCAGAGCACCCCTGCATCCTGGGCCTTCTGCCAAGCAGGGGCTGCCGAGGTCATTGCTGCCTCAGCCAAGAGCCAGCTCAGAGTGTCCCATGCCCCACCTGGGGACAGAGGTCAGCAGGCCACCAGCGTCTGGTTGGTATCCTTCGCGGAACGCCTGAGCCCGAGGGTTTAAGCCCAGCTGGCTTGTTGAAATCTCCATTCTTATTTACCCAGAGGTCCCCCTCCATGCTTACATCTGTCCATTTCTCCCCTATTCCGTCCCCACGCCTTCCAGCCCATGCCATTCCGCACCATTGCCATGCTATTCTCGCTCTGTTTTGGTAAAGACCATTGGATGACCTGTCACTGTGATTCTCTCCCTCTGCCTGGGAGGGAGCTCGCCCACTCTCACTGTGTGTTCTGTTCCTTCAGCTCCTCCTCCTGGAGTTTGCTGGGTCTTTAGCGGAGGCAGCTGGCTTCCTGCAGACAGCTCCTCTCAGCAGCACGCATTTGCTGCCTGTCCATCCTGCAGGAGTGAAGGCAGTTGAAGGGCATTTACAAAGGGAGCGGATCACGGAGAACCTCCAGAATCAGAGGCACCATGGGGCAGGGCAGAGGGGAGGACATGCAGACAGGCGGGGAGCTGGAGGGGCAGCGAGGCACCAGCTCAGAGACAGGGGGCTGGGAAATAGGGGTCCCAGAGAGAAAGAGGTGCTCACCTTACAAAGTGCCCCTCGGGGGCAGGCTAACCCTGCAGTCTCTTCCTGACTATTGATTTCAAATGTTCTTACCTCTAGAATAAGATAGTCACAGAACCTAAAGGGACCTTAACGATCAACTGTCTTACAGATGAGGAAACTGAGGCTCAGAGACATCAAGTGATTTACCCAAGGTCACCCAGCTTGGCAAATCAGCAACTTGAAAGCTGGTCTCCCAGACCCTGAGACCCCGAGCTCCTTCGCAATGCCCTGTGGTCCCCCCACACAGAGCAAGGGAACTCCGGCTGGGAATTTTAACCAGGAGCTTCTTCAAAGAACCAATTAACTTTCCAAGATTTCCACCTGCTTCTGATGGGGTCCACCTCCTAGGCTAGACTGACAGGCAAGCACCTCCCCTGTGCCACCCCAACATCTACTGTGGGCGTGTTCATTTCTCCCCTGTCCCCCAACAATCCAGGGTGTTAATCCCCTTGGGGGAGCCATGCATGTGAAGCTGTAGCTTCCTGGGTGACCATGCTTACCATGTCTGACTCCCCTCTGCTTTCTTTCCTTTATTCATATTAAATAGCCAGTTACGACGATACACAGCCTGGTTCTTCTTTCGGAGGGTGTCCGTTACATTTAGTCCTTCATCTGCTCCATGTAAGTTTGAGAATTAGCTTCTCAAGAAAACAAAACCTCACTGTGTTTTAAACGAAATTCTATTGAATTTACCAGTGTTTTTGTTGTTATTTTCTTAAAGTAACATTTTTACTCAAAAGCAATATTCAAGCTTCATGTGGAAAACTGAGAAACAGAAAAACAGAAAAAAAAATCACTAAATCAACTCAAATTCCACCACCAGAGATAAGCACTGCTAACATTTTAATGAGCCATTTTACCATCTTTTTTAGAAATATATTTTTATTGATTTCAGAGAGGAAGGGAGAGGACGAGAGAGATAGAAACATCAATGATGAGAGGGAATCATTGATTGACTGCCTCCGCATGCCCCCCCATTGGGGACCGAGCCTGCAACCTGGGCATGTGCCCTTGACCTGAATCGAACCCAGGACCCTTGAGTCCACAGGCTGTCACTCTATACACTGAGCTAAACCAGCTAGGGCCATTTTATCATCTTTTTATATGCATTCTATTATATATAAAACTAGAGGCCCCGTGCACGAAATCCGTGAGTGGCGGCGGCAGGGGGGAGGGGGGAGTCCTTCAGCCCAGCCTGCACCCTCTCACAATCCGAGACCACTGGCTCTTAACCACTCGCCTGACTGCCTGCCTCATCACCCCAAACTACTCTGCCTGCCTGCCCGATCGCCCCTAACCACCTCTGCCTTGGCCCCCGCCACTGCAGCTTTATCTGATGGTTGTCTGAAGGACATCCAGAAGGTCGTTCAGCTGTCTGGTCTAATTAGTATATTATGCTTTTATTATTATAGATACCTATTGAGTAGATATATACATATGTAGAGTGTATACATACTATTCCTTTATATGTGCTACATATCATATGGTATCAATTCTAAGAGGTTCACTTTTTCATATTTTATGGTCTCTGAATTCAGGACACTTCGTGTAGTCGCTCTGGGCCAGGCAGAAGCCTTGACTCACTGCGTGGTCCTCTCATCTGTGTAGAACCTTGCAGGCCGAGCCTCTGTGGAGTGGGGAGAGGAGCACCCTTCATCTCCTGCACGCTCGGCAGTGCTGCTGGCACAGGTGTGGCGTGAGGAGCCTGACAGGCGTGTCCCTGGGTAGGATACGATTCAGAAACAGACTCTGAACCTGAGAAAGCACAAAGGAATTTTAACCAATTGTTTCTCCTTGTTTTCCTAGTTATATATCCAAAGAAACAATATTTGATACAAACCTATTTCTAAACAAAAGTCAAAAATAGCTCTTTTGATAAATATGAAAGAAAAATTCTCAATATTGAGAAAACAATATTGTTTTTTAGTTTATTTGTGAATAGTTTCTTTTCCTCTTAACTGGGTATAGAACAACAACAGTTCATACTGACTAACACTGGGGCCAGCCCTTCCTGGATGTGGGGTCTTGGGGGAAGGGAGGAGATGATACCTTCTGCTGAACTGCTTGGTTCACAGCAGGTAGAGGGCCTGGAACCCCTGACTCTCCCCAAGGAATTGAGAACTGACTGTGGTTTTGTTTTATGGAATTATTAATAATCATGCCTGGATTATTAATAATCATGCCCTAATAATCATGCCCGGATTAATTGAGGTTTGAAATTGTGTCTTACAGACCATATGTATTATTTTCTCAAACATATACCCTAAACTCACTTTGCCTCCAATGCCCTTCTTTTGGTACTTGAGTTCAGTGGGGGTTAACAGATGGCCAGGAAGGTGATATGGGTAGTACTGCTGCCCCCTACTGGTGGAGGTAGTCATTGTAAAACATCCGAGCAAAGACAACCTGTGGGTACCTTTCTCCCAGGGACCACAGAGCTAATCAGAAGCAGAATCTGGGAGTTTCCTACATCTAATATTTGAAGTGAATGTCTGGATACATGACTCCAACGCAATGGTGGCATTGCTTCTAGGTTCAGGCTAGTTTTAAGCAGAATTCTCCCTTTTCCCTACTGTTCACCAGATATTGAGTTTAGTGAAAATGTTGCTTTTCCTGGATACCTGACAGTGTAATGATTTCAAGTGATATTTTGTTCTATAGCGTGTATGCACTTTTATTAGAGAATGTTCTTGTTTACAGGTACTGTGGATACCTTTTCTAAGAATCATTCCAGTTTATTTTATTTTGCTTTGTATTTGGTACCAATTTTTGGTAATACATTTGCTTTGGCAAGTGAATCTTACAGTAGATTATCTTATATTGTGGCTTGCTTTTTATTTACTGGTTAGTTCCTGAAATACAATTTCTGTATTGGCTCTTCTATGGTATGAGAAATATTTGTAAACTTACTAGTACATATGCTGTGTTTAGGTGTATTCTATATAACAGTACTTACAAATACAATATATTTCTTTTTAGCTATGTGGCTTTCTATTTTCTTTTTCAGGGGTAGTAGAAAATTACCACACATCTAAAATGTTTCATCTCAATTGGATTCTAGTGTACAGTATAACTTTATTTATGTCTGTTTACAGCTATAATACCACTTGAAAACAGCGTTCAACATTTAAATGATAAAAAATGCTTAAGGTTGTATTTTTTTAAAAACATCCTTGTAGGGTTAGGAGCATGTCTGAAATGCCAAAAAAACAAACAAACTAACAAAAAAAAACCTTTAGATAATGGTAGGCTGGCCAGGAAGTCCCGCTGCAGCCCCCGCCTTACTTATTATGGGGAGGTGACTTCTGACTGAATGATGGGGTTGTAAATGAATGTGGTGGCGCAGTGACTTTTAAGGACTGGCTCCCCCTGTTAGCTCTCTATTTAAAAGTTTACACGGAGTTGCCCCCACCTCTCCATCCCACATCCACCTAACAGACCTTTGGAAATAAGGGATTACTGTTGCTGAGTGCTCACTGTTTAGTATGAGATAAATACAGAATGAACCGAGTGCACGGTGCTTTTCCAGGGGAAGGCTGCCTAGGAACGCAGGTCCGTTTTTCCTGTGGGGAAGGGGTTCTCTGCTCAGAGTTTCCTTTGTTGCAGGAGAGCTCTGTCCCTGGCAGCCCTTGGTGCTCTGGAGGGCCCACTTACCACACCTAGGGGGCTGGCCCCGTGTAGACGCTGCTGGGAATTTGGAATAGGGCTTCACCTTTTGCCCGTTGATCTCTACATGTGGTTGGAACTGGTCCATGTAAATCAGAGATGAGTGCAAACCAATGGTGAGAGAGAGAGAGAGAGAGAGAGAGAGAGAGAGAGAGAGAGAGAGAGAGAATATCAAGCAACTGGACAGAGAAAGGCAGAGATGAACATAGAGAAACAGAACTCTGTGGTTTCTGCAGCTTCTGGTTTGAGGTGTTTCCTGAGGCTTTGGGGCATTCCAGCTTTTGTGTTCATGAAACAGCCCTTGTACTAAATGTCTTTGTTTCCTTTTCTTGCCTCAGCCAGCCTGTGCTTGTCTGCATTTCTTACAACCCAAGATTATGAATGAATACAGTGGATAGTGCATATCTGTTTGCTGTTATAAGAAATGTGCCTTGTGTAGACGAATATCACATGATCTCACTTATATGTGGAATCTAATGAACAAAATAAACTGACGAACAAAATAGGTTCAGAGATATGGATACATGGATCAGAATAACAGATTGGGATGGGGTGGGGGCAGAGAGGGGAGGAAGAGATTAACCAAAGAACATATATGCTTATATGCATAAACCACAGACAACTCATGAGGAAGGCCTGGGGTGGGGCAGTGGTTGGGTGGAGGGAGGCAAAAAAAGGGAGAAAATGGGAGATATCTGTAATACTGTGAACAATTTTTTTAAAATGTGCCTTGTTTAAGGAATCAGCTAGTTTAAACCTTGTCAACTCTCATTATTAGACTAGAGGCCTGGTGCACGAATTCGTGCAGGGGTGGGGTACCTTGGCATAGCCTGAGGGGATTTGGCCAAAACCAGCAGTCCAATGCTACCTGCCGCTCCCGCTCATCCCGGCCCTACTGCGCCTGCTGTGGGCTCGCCCCCACTTAGTCCTGATCAGGAGAGGCTTGCGCCAGAGTAGCGTGCTCATCAGCCATGAGCCCTGCGTCTGGTGCCCGTCCCGAGGACGGTGGGGGGAAGCTGGGACACCCTTGCCTGCCTGGGATTGGATCTGTCCCGCTGAAGTTTGCACCACTTGTCGGGAGGCACCTGGTGACCGCTTTTATATCTTTTCTTCCTTGTGAAGCGTCTAGGGAGGGAAAGTGGCCACGGTGCCCGGGGCCGTCTTCCAGGAGGCTGGCTGCGCTGTCGGGATCATGCTGGCGGCACCAGTCTGTCGGTGCCTGGCCTGTTCTCTGGAAGCTGGACCTGCAGGACTACTGAGGGTAGGAGTGGCTGCTGCTGGGCTGGTGGACCGCCAGGACAGGTCAGTCAGCTGAGCGGTTCTCCCGCTGTGGGAGCGCACTGACCACCAAGGGGCAGCTCCTGTGTTGAGCATCTGCCCCTGGTGGTCAGTATGTGTCATAGCAACCGGTCATTCAGTTGGTCAGTTGTTTGGTCGCTTAGGCATATATATATATAGTTATTTAATAATGGATGGTCATTTATCCTAATTTGAAGAACTAAGTATCAAACCTCCATACATTGAACCTAATATTAACGGAGCAGCATCAACAGGTGGGGAATATATTCTGAAATCTTGGGTAGTTTGTTTTTTAACAAGAGAAGTGGCAATGCAGTAGCTGAAGGCATTATGGTCTCATTCAGAAGATGGGCTGGCCAGGAAAAGAAACACAAGAAAAGAAATTGAGTCAGTGACAGCAGCATCAGCCCAGATTTTCTCTGCATGGAACTTCTTCCTCCGGAAAATCTCCCCTGACAACCCCAAACCACCCACCCTAGGTGTTATCTCCCGTGTCCCCCGTAGTCTGCCCTTGTAGCACAAAATTGTAACTCCCTGTTGAAAGGAATTCTAGGGACAAAATAGGCAGGTTTAGGGAGTCTTAGGAATAAAGAGGGTCCATGAGGGGGGAATGCATAGGTGAGGGCTTGGAGTCACCAAAGGCATACATTCACAGAGAAGAGAAAAAATGCCACAGGATAAGGGGAGAGGAAGGCATTATTCACAGAGGATCAAGAAAAGTCACAGAGAAAAAAACGTTTTTGGGGAGAACCAAGATGGCGGCATAGGTTAACGCCGGAGTTTGCTGCTTTGAACAACTACTTCAAAAGTGAAACTAAAAAACGGAACGGACATCACCCAGAACCACAGGAACACTGGCTGAGTGGAAGTCCTACAACTAGGAGGAAAGAGAAACGCATACGGACACTCAGAGGAGGCACAGTGCTGAAGTCAAATTCTGAGGTGCGGAGTGCTCGGAGCGGGCTGGCGGCGGAGGGCGCGGTTGGCGTTTTCAATCGGGAGGGAGCCGCAGACTCTGAGCTCCAGATACAGGCGAGTCTTTAGCGACCCGGACTCAAACGGGAGAAGCGGGACTGTCTGGCTTCGGTCAGAGCGAGTGCAGCTTTCTCTCCGAGGTTTGCAGTGGGTGCTGGGACTCAGAGAGGCAGAGCCCCTGGGGACAGGACTGAGAGCCGCCATAACTGCTCTCTCCGGCCCACCCTGTTGATCCTGTGCGACCCGCCCCGCCCAAGCCCTGCACACAGGCATTTGCCGGATAGCCTCAGGCAAAGGCTAGATTAGCACCTCCCTAGAGGACAGAAGTTCTCTCACTGCTGACACAGCTGATTCTCATAGCCACTTGGCCTGGAGGTCAAACCCTCCCTGGTATTAGCTACAACAAGGTTTAACCATAAGACTGCGCACAAAGACCACGAGGGGGTGCACCAAGGAAGCATAACAAAATGCGGAGACAAAGAAACAGGACAAAATTGTCAATGGAAGATATAGAGTTCAGAACCACACTTTTAAGGTCTCTCAAGAACTGTTTAGAAGCCGCCGATAAACTTAATGAGATCTACAAGAAAACTAATGAGACCCTCGATCTTATATTGGGGAACCAACTAGAAATTAAGCATACACGGACTGAAATAACGAATATTATACAGACTCCGACAGCAGACCAGAGGAGCGCAAGAATCAAGTCAATGATTTGAAATGCGAGGAAGCAAAAAACACCCAACCGGAAAAGCAAAATGAAAAAAGAATCCAAAAATGCGAGGATAGTGTAAGGAGCCTCTGGGACAGCTTCAAGCGTACCAACATCAGAATTATAGGGGTGCCAGAAGATGAGAGAGAGCAAGATATTGAAAACCTATTTGAAGAAATAATGACAGAAAACTTCCCCCACCTGGTGAAAGAAATGGACTTACAGGTCCAAGAAGCTCGGAGAACCCCAAACAAAAGGAATCCAAAGAGGACCACACCAAGACACATCATAATTAAAATGCCAAGAGCAAAAGATAAAGAGAGAATCTTAAAAACAGCAAGAGAAAGAAAGTCAGTTACCTACAAGGGAATACCCATATGACTGTCAGCTGATTTCTCAACAGAAACTTTGCAGGCCAGAAGGGAGTGGCAAGAAATATTCAAAGTGATGAATACCAAGAACCTACAACCAAGATTACTTTATCCAGCAAAGCTATCATTCAGAATTGAAGGTCAGATAAAGAGCTTCACAGATAAGGAAAAGCTAAAGGAGTTCATCACCACCAAACCAGGATTATATGAAATGCTGAAAGGTATCCTTTAAGAAGAGGAAGAGGAAGAAAAAGGTAAAGATACAAATTATGAACAACAAATATGCATCTATCAACAAGTGAATCTAAGAATCAAGTGAATAAATAATCTGATGAACAGAATGAACTGTTGATTATAATAGAATCAGGGACATAGAAAGGGAATGGACTGACTATTCCTGGGGGGGAAAGGGGTGTGGGAGATGCGGGAAGAGACTGGACAAAAATCGTGCACCTATGGATGAGGACAGTGGGTGGGGAGTGAGGGCGGAGGGTGGGGCGGGAACTGGGATGAGGGGAGTTATGGGGGGAAAAAGATGAACAAATGTAATAATCTGAACAATAAAGATTTAAATAAAAATAAATAAATAAAAATAAAACTGGAAAAAAAAAGTTTTTTAAAAATTCCAAAGAATAGATTGAAAAATAAACTTTTGGGCAGATAACTAGAAAAAAAAAAAAGAAAAAAGAAAAGTCACAGAGTACCGGGAAGAAGGAAACATACTTTCACAGAGGATAGAGGAATGTTGCAAAATAAGGGGGAGAGGTAGAGGGGTCACCACTGGGCTTTGGCCTTTGAAACTGATACTATGTAACAAAATGACCAATGAGGAAAGCATGGGGGTCCTAAATTAAAAACGGTCCAATTAGAAAGGGTCAGGTTCAAACAAACACCTAGAGCATATATAAACTGGAGACATAGGACACAAGACAGATTTTTTTAGATTATAGATTTTCAGATTTTTAGATTTTAGATTTTTGGACTTAGGTTTTTTTTTTTCCATTACAGAGAGAGAGAGAGAGAGAGAGAGAGAGAGAGAGAGAGCAGACTTTTTTCATTTGGGGGCCCCTTCCCAGGGGGTCCCCTTTGGGGACACCTCTGCCCAGATGGAGTTTGTATTGTGCTTCCAATAAACTTCTACATTTTTATTAAAGCAATCTGTTAGTCCACAAATTTATTCTTATTCTTCGTCGGACAAGGACCCACGAGAAGAAGTCTGCACCCCAAGCCCCACGCTTCACTGTTAGCTACGTGTCCCAACAGAAAGGTAAGCTCCCTGAGGTGTGGGACAGGTCTGCATTATTTACCCATGTGCCTTATGTGCTGCACTACAAGGTGCTTAAAACAGAGCACATGACTGACTTTCCATGGTGCCCTCTGTTCTTGTCATCTTGGTTATCATAAGCCAGCATCCTCAATGCAACCTCTTTGGGTTCACTCACAGAAGGACCTGGCAGCCCTGCCGTGGACAGCTGTGGGCTCCACCCTGGAGCAGGCACCTTCACCCAGGCAAATACACCTCAGGAGGTCCTAGATGCCCAGTCCTCATGACACACTTTCATTCAAACCTCTACCGACTTATACAGGGTTTGCTTATGAGCAGGTTTCTGACAATGTTTATGGAAATCTGACGAATAATTGTCATGTTATTATACACTAGAGGCCCAGTGCACAAAAGTTGTGCACTGGGGGGGGGGGGGTCCCTCCAGCCCGGCCTGCGGCCTCTCGTAATCCTTGTCGGGCCTAAACCGGCAGTCGGACATCCCTCTCGCAATCCGGGATGCTGCATGCAGCAGTGACCATACTTTTCATACAGGTGAAAGGCATCTTGCTGTTGTATGGGCAGCTACCTTTTTTGCCCGGATTATAAAAAGTAGTACATAACATGATCCTTCTGAGGCAGGGGTACCACTTTCCCCATCTTATGGGTGGAAAAACTAAAGCAGAGAGAAGTTAAGTAAATGGCTTTGTCACATAGTGGTAAGTGTCAGAATCAGGGCTGACCACAAAATGTGCAAGCCAGAGTCCATGCATGTCATTGCTGCATCATCCTGTTTTTTCAGTGTTAGAGTAGCCTTGCCAGTTGTTTTTTTTAAATATATTTTATTGATTTTTTACAAAGAGGAAGGGAGAGAGATAGAAACATTGATGAGAGAGAAACATCGATCAGCTGCCTCCTGCACACCCTCTGCTGGGGAAGTGCCCGCAACCAAGGTACATGCCCTTGACCAGATCGAACCTGGGACCCTTCAGTCCGCAGGTCGACGCTCTATTCACTGAGCCAAACCGGTTAGGACACCTTGCCAGGTTTTAATTTTTAAATCTAAGAGACTGTTCCCAATATATAGGGTAGGGTCCCTAGGCCTGGCTGGTGATCAGGGTCATTTGTGGGGCGACTAGCAGGCGGGGTGATCAGGGGGCCCCTGCTGGCACCCGCCTTGGCTGGTAGCCTGGTGCTGCCTGCTGGCTGGCCCTGTCCCCAATCGCCCCCTGGTGCTCAGTGTGTGTCATAGCAACCAGTTATTCTGCCATTCGGTCAATTTGCATATTAGGGTTTTATTATATAGGATTTTACTCCTAAAAAGAAAAAAGCTCAGAACCACCTGAATCGTTTATTCAAGGCCCCAGCTGGCTTCAGGCTGAGGTCAAGCCAGCTGACCAGGAGGCTGCTGCCTGGGGACTGTCTTAGTCAGGGTGGTCTAGGGAATACCAATAGGATATGTGTATAAAGAGGTTTATTATAAGGAATTGGAAAAGGAAATAGGGTGGTAATGCACCCTCCTTCTAAGCCCTCATTGTCACAACTACTGCGTCCGCCTGTATTCTGGGTGTTCAGTTTGGGGGTTCAGTTTGTTGATGGCGAGCGCCACAGTGTGGTGCCTACTGATGACTCCATTTAAAGGGGGATGCCCTGAGGCTTGTTTAGGACACCTTCCTACAGCAGGCTGATTATGATAGTGGGGTGGAGACTAGCGTTTGTGGAGCAATTTAATCCACATTCAGTCGTGGTGGGTGGGTATTATTTTCTCCATGTCAGGACTAGGAAGCTGGGCCCTGATTCTGAGACACGAGCCCCAGTGGTGAGGGATGGAGTTCAGACTGAATGCAGCCCCACCCAGCGTGGGATCACGCTCTTTAGGAATAACATGTGAAGCGAAGGGACATTTGGGGTTTGGGGAGCTCCCAGTGTGCTCAGGCTCATGTAAGTCCCACAGAAGGAGACCTGTTTATACGGAACCAAGAGAGACGGAACCTAGGCACAGAACCTACACAGAACGTTCTCTAGAGACAGAAGAACTTCACTGGAGAGAACATGGCAAAAGATCCTGGACTGAACCTGACTACAGAAATTGGCAAGAGAACCTGATTAGAACCTGGTGACTGAACCTGGCTGGAGAACCTGGACAGAACCTGGCTGGAGAACCTAGCAAGGGAACATGGCTACAGAACCTGGCTGGAGAACCTAGCAAGAGAACATGGACACAGAACCTGGCTGGAGATCCAGACCAGAACTTGGCTGGAGATCCTGGCTGGAGATCCTGGCTAGGCTGCTGATCAACTGAACGCTGTCTCTGTGTCATTCCTTCTTCGCCGACTCCGTCCACACCTTTGGGAACCCCTGGACCTGCTGGGGTTGGACCCCGGCAGTTTTCCAAGCGGTTGGTTCTCCTCAACGAATCTTTGTACCACCTGGGAATAACCCAGTGGCTCAGGGCTGAAGTGCAGGCGCTCATCACTCTCCTCCAGGCAGCCGGGCCTGAGGGTGGCGGCCCTCACCTCACCTCATCAGGATGCTTGAGGGACACAGGTCCAGTTATCTCCCCCAGATTTCTGTTTTCCTCCCTGTAGAACAGTTCCCAGCCGGTAGGAGATTTACCAACAGCTATCAAAGCCAGCCTCAACCCCATAGCCCTGCCTCCAGGTGGCCTCCAGGAAGGGGACTTCAGCTAATAGTCCGCCTCTCCCACGGGTCCCTCCTCTCTGCTTGAGGACTTCTCCATCATTCCTCTCCCCAGCACAAAGGGAAGCTCAGCCTCAGGGAAGAGATATAGTTGCTCCTTCTGTAAAAGCTTTGGGGTGCTGGTTAGAAGATACTTCCAAGCATGTCAAACTCATGGCTGGTGGGCCACATGCCTCGTTTCATGCAGCCCACCGGCCGTGAGTTTGACATGCTTAGCCTGGGGCACTTTGCAAGGTCCTCCTGGACTGTGGGCTCCATAGGGGCCTTCCATCTCCTGCATTCTGGTGCCCCCAGTACGTACTCGGGCAGTGGAGACGCAAGGTGCTGGATAAATATTTGAAGCTCTAGCCCTAACTGGTTTGGCTCAGTGGATAGAGCATCGAACTGCGGACCAGAGGGTCCCAGGTTCAATTCTGGTCAAGGGCTCGTACCTAGGTTGCAGGCTCCTCCCCAGTCCGGGCCCTGGTCCGTGTGCAGGAGGCAATCAATCGATGTGACATTGATATTTCTCTGTCTTTCCCTCTCCCACTCTCTCTAAAACTCAAGGGAAAAACAGCCTCAGGTGAGGAAAAAACATTTTTTTGGAAGATCCATGCCAAGTCTGGGGAAACATGGAGGTATGTGTACGCCCTGGGCTCTCTTCTCATCTGCCATAACCTTGAAGGTTCATGCCAAGCTCACCCTCCGGTCAGCATCACGAAGGCTCCATAGGAGGGTGCCCCAGAGAACGACAGAGCCGCCAAACCTTTGGATTTTGTTTCTGGGAGTTTCCTGACAGAAAATTTTCAGGTTGAGAGGGAGAACAATCAGGTTTGATAGCTTCTGACTAATTGCATAAATATATTTACACTTCAAGCCCATTCACTGATCAAACATAAATCTCACTCCACACCTCATTAAAACATGAAGCTCGGTAGAAAATGCTCCGTCTGAGGATGAAAGCTTCAGACGTGACAGCTCCTCACGGTGTCATTTCTTGCCGCTGTCATCACCCACAAAGCCATCGCTGTGGGGGGCGAGTTAGCCCAGCGAGGCGAGGCACTGGCTCTTCCCCTGCCCTTTCCTCCCTTCGAGTCCCGCGGCCGGTCTGCTGCTTACATACAAAGGAACCTGTTCCCTGGGCACCTGAGAGGACGGGCGCTGTGTCCAGTGCCCAGTGAGGGTGGACGGGCACCGTGCCTACTGTGGGCGGGCATCGTGTCCAGTGCCCAGTGTTCTGTGTGCGGGCCTTCTGATGGACAGGAGCTGTAGCGAGTGATGGTGGGCATCTGTCCGTGGTCAGAGCTGCGGAACCCCCGCTGTGACGGAATGAGTTTCACGTTCGTCCAATCCTCTCATTCTTCAGTCCACGCTGTGCCCATCCTCCCAGCAGAGGGATTTCTCCCCACCATACTGCTCCCGTGCCAGGGGCGCCTGCCTTTCGACCTCCCTGATAAAGCGTAGGCTCCTTAGGTGCTGGGCTCATTGAGCGCTCTAGATCCCCAATCTCTGGGATTCCCGCCCTGGGCCTTAAACAAGGCTGGTCCTCAGCAGTTTTAATGGTTGCATGGATGAAGGATGAATGAATGAATGAATGAATGAATGAATGAATGAATGAATGAATGATGCAGCTTTTCTTCTTATATTTATTATGGGTGAGAGGGAGAATTACCTTCCCCAAATCCAAATTTCTTACCACGTGGTCCTGAAAGTTCTTATAAGAATCAAACACAACTGGCAAGAAAGACAGAGCTGAAAGAAAGGGAAGGGAATTGACACCCTCTTATCCTCCGGGCCCTGAGCTGGGACCTCCACCCATATATCTTTTTTAAAATAAAGTATTTTTAAAATTTTTATTGATTTCAAAGAGGAAGGGAGAGGGTAGGAGAGAGAGGAACATCAATGATGAGACAGAATCATTGATCAGCTGCCTCCTGCACACTCCCAACTGGGGATTGAGCTGCAACCCTGGCATGTGCCCTGACTGGGAATCGAACCGTGACCTCCTGGTTCATAGGTCGACGCTCAACCACTGAGCCACACCGGCCGGGCACGTCATCTTCTTTAAGCCTCACCGCAAGCCTGGGACAGGCTCACCGGATGTTCAGTGTGCACACCAGCAGGGCCTTCTGGTTGCCATCAGCAACACCCCTGGACCCGGGCCCCCAGGACTTGCTGCGGGCTCTGCTGCCCAGATCCTCATCCTATTCCTGCCTGCTCCTCGGGCTGTCGTGGGGCTGGGTTAGTGAGGATGGGGGCCCTTAGCTTACAAACGTCCCCTCTTCCGTGTGACCGCATAGCAGGCACTGCGGCAGCTCTGTCATTCATCAAGCCCTGCAATGCCAGACAGTTTTATTTCTTTCAAAGAAAGGTTAAGCAAATCAGGTTTTCACGGCCCACAGCTGAACTACTGACAGGCACAAATTGCTTAAGGAGACTTCATCTCACTGCGGGTAAAATCAATCAGTCCGGGGTTAGTTCCTCAGCGTCTCCTGCCAGGAGCACGGGCCGGCGGCCGGGAGCAGAGAGGATGCAGCATGCTTAGGGCCCCTCAGGCTCTCCACCCCCAGGGCCCAGGCCCAGCTGCAGGAACTTCTCCAGGAAAGAAGTGTTTCTTGTTGGTATTGGGATCCCAGCCCTCTCTCCATGAACCCAGCATGAGTCTCAAATGCAGTAAAGCGTCCAGTACTAGTAGCTATCTGCTGAGCTGGATTAAGGTTTAGGCAACTCCTGAACTGTATACGGCACCCACGTGGGACTACTGTCCCTGCTCTCCTCCCTTCTGGGGGGCCCCTGCTGTGCTCCTCCCCGGGCACCGCCCCTGCTATAGGCCCTGGGTCCTCCTCACCCTACAGCCCAGCCCTGCACACACCCTGGCTTTGCCCACACCCCACACCCTGCTGTCCACTCCTGGAGGCCACAGCTCCTCTGCCTGGGCAGCAGGTGCTCCCTGGCATCTCCCTTCCCCAGGACCTCGGGTGCTACCAGCCCCTACGACAGTGAGGGCGAACCTGTGACACGCGTGTCAGAGGTGACACGTGAACTCATTTTTTGGGTTGATTTTTCTTTGTTAAATGGCATTTAAATATATAAAATAAATATCAAAAATATAAGTCTTTGTGTTACTATGGTTGCAAATATCAAAAAATTTCTATATGTGACACGGCACCAGGGTTAAGTTAGGGTTTTTCAAAATGCTGACACGCCGAGCTCAAAAGGTTCGCCATCACTGCCCTACGAGGTGCCTCCCTCGACTTGGTTCTCCGCCTCTGGTGACTGGACCTGAATCTGATCGCTCCTGAGCCGTCTCCAGCTTCTCCCAAGGCTCACAGGATGCAGAGAAGAGCCTGGCGTCAGGGCCACGCTGGCCAGGAGGGGACCAGCTGGGCACTTTGAGCCCAGAAATAGGAAGCAGGAGGCGAGATGACAGAGCTGAGCCGTTCTTTGGACAGAGCAAGAGGCAGGGCGGCCATCCCACAGCTGAGGAGTAACGATGTCGGCCTCCCCAGGGGGCAACCCTCATGGAGCATGTCTCCATTCTTTCCACTAAATAAACTGGAGTTTGGCTCTGTGGCTTGAGTGACAGGGATGAAAAAGAGTGCCGAGTAGGCACAGCCCCCTGCTCCCCATGGTCCCCTGCCCATGCCCAGCATGTGGATTCTCCTCTCCGCCACCTCAGGGCCAAGGGAGGGTGGGAGATCCAGGGCAAGGCCGGGCCTGGAGAGATGAAAGAGAAGCAGATTTGCATTAACACAGCAGGAGAGTGTCTGGGGGCAAGACAAGGTGGTTCTGGAGGAGAAAAAATGAGGCAGATGTGGCAAAGATGCTGGGGTTGGGGAAGAGAAGCTTTCTGTCCAAGGATGTGTCTGCATTCAGGGAAGGTTGGTTGTGATGAGAAATAACTCCCCTCTGTCATTCTCTGCAGAGACCCTCATGATGGCACCCGTCACTTTGGGGCACTGGACTATCTATCATTGCTAGGAGCACAACCCCATGTGGAACCACAGCAGATGTCAGCGGGGTTTCATGTGTCTCACTCACAACCTGGAAAAGCCTGGAGTCGGTCCTGGGCTGCCTTGTGTCCTCAACCCCTGCACATGTAGGTGTGACTTATTTTGGAAATACGGTCTTGGCAGATGTCATCAAGTTAAGGTGCCGTCAACAGGGGATGGGTTCTTATTCCAATACTAGAGGCCAGGTGCACGAAAATCATGCACTGGTAGGGGGGAGTCCCTCAGCATGGCCTGCACCCTCTCGCAGTCTGGGAGCCCTCGGGGGCCGTCAGTTGGAGATCCTTAGTGCTACCGCAGAGGTGGGAGAGGCTCCTGCCACCACCCCTGCACTTGCCAGCAGTGAGCCCAGCTTCTGGCTGAGTAGCACTCCAGTGTGGGAGCACACTGACCACCAGGGGGCAGCTCCTGCATTGAGCATCTGCCCCCCGGTGGTCAGTGTGTGTCATAGTGACTGGTTGTTCTGCAGTTTGGTTGATTTGCATATTAGCCTTTTATTATATAGGACTAGAGGCCCAGTGCATAAAATTCGTGCGGGGGGGGGGTGTCCCTCAGCTTGGCCTGCACCCTCTCCAATCCAGGACCCCTCGGGGGATGTCTGACTGCCGGTTTAGGCCCGATTCCATAGGGATCGGGCCTAAACTAGCAGTCGGACACCCCTCTCGCAATTCGGGACCGCTGGTTCCTAACCGCATACTTGCCTACCCGCCTGATTGCCCCTAACCACTCTGCCTGCCTGCCTGGTCGCCCCAACTGCTCTCCCCTGCTGGCCTGATTGCCTCTAACCGCCTCTGCCTCGGCCCCCACCACCATGGCTTTGTCTGGAAGGACGTTTGAAAGGATGTCTGGAAGACATCTGGTCTAATTAGCATATTACCCTTTTATTAGTATAGATGACTAATGTCCTTATAAGGAGAGAAACATGCCCACGTGAAGACAGAGACATGGAGAGAATGCCCGAGGATGATGGAGGAAGATATTGCAGTGATGCATCTACAAGCCAGGGAACCCCGAAGGTTGCCAACCACCAGCAGAAGCTGGAAGGATTCTGTCCAAATTTGTGTGGAGGATCTCAGAAGTAAGTATCAATTGATGTAGCTCTCTCTCCCTGACTCTTTGCCTTTTCTCTCCACAACTAAACCACCATAAAAGAAACCTCCAGTGCCACCAGGCATTTTGTCATGCCTAAATCAGAGAGAAAAGTGTCAAAATCCTGGCTTTTGAGCTCCATTGGAAGAATCTAGAACTTCTTGCCTGGCCTCAGGTCTTACCCCAACCCACAACTAGGTTGTGGCCCAGCCCCACAGATCACACCAGAGGGCATTTGATTGGCACAGATCTCCAAATCGTGCAGTAATTTTCCACATGGTAATGTTACAGGCACACAAAATAATGTTACATGGTGTCTGGGGCGGCAGTCTAGCATGAAGTGGTTCATTAGGCTAAGATGAGATATAGTAGACACAAAGATACTGCTATTTATCAAACTACACTTTTGTCTGCTTTTAGGTAAGGCTCTTGAATTGTTTGATGAAGGATTCAAGAACTGAAATGATGGGGAAAAGGTAAGAACATTTACTTAAAAACTAATTTTCATCTCAGGTCCAAGTGCAAAACTATAGCTTCAGCGACATGTTTCTGGGTCCAAGCAACACACAGCAAGTGAGCCTCAGATTCCTCTTCTATTTCATAGCGCGTTTGAAGCATTTTGCCAGAAACATCTATTACCTAAGTTGGAACGATGACAGCTCAATTATGTTGTTAGCCTCACAATGAAGAACGGAAATAATGATTCGTAGAAAAAGACAGATAAATTTACTTGTTCCAAATTACAGATCCTCCATGGTGGATCAAGAGCTCATTAGGACGTTTTCTTTGGAAGACAAGGTAATTCAAGATAATGGTGGTGCTATTTCAACTAATCATTATCATGATTGTGTGCTCTCAGAAGCCTGCTGGCTCTCAGTAGCGCCAAACAGAAACAACTGCTTCCTTAGTGTGTGTGTCTTTTTGTGTCTCTGTGTGTTGTGTGTATATTTGTTTGCTGCGTTTGCCTTATGTGTTGCATGTGTACTGTGTGTCTGTGAGTGTGGTGTGTCTTGTGCAGTGTATACCTGTGTTGTGTGTCTGTGTGTTGGGTGTGTGTAGTGTGTCAGAGTGTGTGCTGTGTGTTTTGTGTGTCTTGATAGCGCACTGTGTGTGTATATGTGTGCACATGGTATCTTTCAGGTTAGTTACCCGGGCACAAAGGCCTCCTGGGTGGACGGTGCCTTTAGAGAGCTCCATCCAGAATCATTTCCACAACCATGTCAAGTGTCCATTGACCACCCACCCTTCTGCCTTATGGAGATGCTGTTTAATTTGTCGGTTGTTGGGCAAAAGGCAGAAACTTAAGACTTTTAATCATCATAAAAGCAGCGTTTGTTGTGGCAAATGAGGCAGTGACTGTATCCTCACAGCAGTGTGGATGGGAGCAGCCCTGTCAATCGGAGCGCACACTCGCTCCTTTGTTGGAGCTGCCTGTGGAGTTTAAGTGCTTGCTTATTTTTGGCAGAAGAAACAGGGGGTGAGCAAACCCAAAACTAATGAAATCATTTACATGTAGAGTTGGGCGAGAATGGGGTAAACAGGATAGGGGAATAGATCTTCTTATATAGTTCTACATTTTAGATTATGGTTACATATTTTGGATTGTGATTTATATGCTCAAGAAACTAAAATTAAATAATCAAAGGTGGGGTAAAACACTAGACTGAATACAAGCAGAAGCGGTAAGCCTTACTATATTTCAAATGAATGCCCAATGAAGAAAGAAATAGAGCCAACCGAAGTAACTTCAAAGTCTTAGTTTGAAGGGGGAACTAAAGGAGCTGCAAGCAAACCTGGAAGTCTTTGCAGGTGTGTTTCTCATGGTACCATGGGTGTGGCAATTCCGAAACTGTTTTGGGTATGTCGTTGGATTGAACAAATGAGCAAACATGTTGATTTTATTAGAAGCCAGTGTTCTCAGTGTTAGAGAGGGAGATAAAATTTAGGGATGGGAGAAGGCAAGGAAGAACCCTGTACCATAGTTCATAGGAATCATAATGAATTTTTAGAATAAGAACCAGTAGTAGCGTTTTCCAAGGAAAGGACCTAGAAACAATGGCAGCCCAGATGCAACAAATATACTTCGTATGAAGACCTTGATTTCTAAATACTGCTCCATACTGAAAGGAACCGTGGCTTCTTGGAGAAATGGCGGAGTCTAGGGAAGGGACAGGAAAAGGACAAGATAGGCCTGAAACATCTTGGACCAGAGAGTAAAGAGAGTGCTCAAAAGAAAGGAAAGAGATATGTCAAAAGGACATAAAAGTCAGCCTAAAGAGACTTTTTACTGGCAAAAGCTGGGAGAATTAACTACATAAAAATGAATAGTAACAGTAATGGATTATAACCAATTGGATAAATAAGAATCTGTGAGTCCACCTTAAAAAGAAAGAAAAAAGAGAGAGAGAGAGAAAGGTCAAGAAAGAGAAAGAAAAAAAAGAAAGGAAATATAAAGAGGAAAGAAGGAAAATTACTTATAGTAAAATGCCAACTAATGAATTTAGAAGAACTGATGAAGTTAGAAAATCACTATTTTGCAAACATGTGGATATCTAACCCAGGCAAGAATTGTCAATAGATGCGAAAACTATTCAGTGAAGTGTAATGATGAACAATATATTTACACTAGAGGCCCGGTGCATAAATTCATGCACGGGTGGAGTCTGGCTGGCCCACCCCGATTGGACCGGGCCAGCCAGGGGGAGGGGCGTGGGTGGTTGGCCCACCAGCCCTGCCTCCTGGTCGAACTCCTGGTTGAACTCCTGGTTGCACTCCCAGTCGAGGGAATAATTTGTATATTAGCCTTTTATTATATAGGATGGTTTCAAAGTAATCCCTTTCACACACACAAATTGTTCACTAATCATAAAGGCAAAAACTCTACAGTGGAAATAATTGATAAACATCTTAATCAAGTGGTCAAAGTTAAAATTACCAGTAATGAGCAAATCAACATCACTGATGTTTTTTGAAAACAATGTACTGAGAAGAACACAACACCATTTCTGGGATATTTCAGCCCAAAATATATAACCTGAATCTAATCATGAGGAAACAGACAAACCCAAATTGAGGAACATTCTACAAAATAACTTGTCTGTATGCATAAAAAATATCATTGTCTTAGGGTCAAAGAAAGGCTGAAGGACATAACAGATGAACAGTGACTAAAACAAACAAACAGCAAAACAACAACAAACAAAACCAAACCCAACAATTAACAATGTTTAATCCTGGATTAGGCCCTTTTCAAAATTGCTGTATCCCTTTCATTTTTTTTAGCCCAATTGTCCCCATAATGTTCTTTTGATTTGATTTGATTTTTATTGATTTTCAGATAGGAAGGGAGAGAGAGAGAAATCAATAATGAGAATCATTGATTGGCTGCCTCCTGTACACCCCCTATTGGGGATTGAACCCACAACCAGGGCATGTGCCCTTGACCAGAATCGAACCTGGGACACTTCAGTCCACAGGCCAACACTCTATCCATTGATACAAACAAGCTAGAGCCCCATAATGTTCTTTATAGCAATATGGACTACATATTAGGTAATAGTTTCATGTTAATGTTAAACTTCCTGACTTTGATAATTATGCTGGGGTTACATAAAAGGAAGTCTGAATCCAGGGATAAGTTATGTCTGCAACTCACTCTCCAGTGGCTCAAAAGAAAGACAGATACGTAGATAGACAGACAGACAGACATAAAATCTATATATATAAAAACCTACTATACAAAGTGTTCCCTTGAGAGTTCTACCTGGAGACCGAGAGTTCGATTGCTCACTATGATCTGTGCTGACCACTAGGGGGCAGCATAGAACAAAGGGAGGCCCCGCAGCCGGCAGCTGCTAGGGACCCTACCTGTGCTTGACTTTCATGCACTGGGCCTCTAATATAAAATAAAAAGCTCTGGGACACCTATCCCAGAGACAACTAAAGAGTCCATCGCTCTTGTAAGAGAGCGCTTTGAACTTCAATAAGAAAAATTGAACTTGCAGGCCATATTTCATTCAACCCACAAACTATAACAGGCACTATGTTAAATCTATCTAACTCTATGTATTTCTATATACCTAATTCCTTATATCTATCTATCTATCTATCTATCTATCTATCTATCTATCTATCCTTCTATCTATCCATCCATTTATCAATCCATTTATCTTTCTGCTTCATTGCAGAATGGGACCACTAGAGCAAGATGGGATGTTGGTTATAAAATACATAGGAAGTTATATTTTAGGGTCACATCCACACATTTGGCCCTGCTATATACCAAATAGAAGCAAGCTTTTTAAAAGGACCAGCCAGGAGCCAGTATTTATCATATGGCCACTGGGCAGCAGGCATTGAGATTCTCGTTCTCCATCTCCAGCACAATACTTTTGGCTGATCTAGTGACCTGCTTTGAATTGACTATGAACCAATGTATAATTTCCCACAATTGAAATAATAGCTAAGTTGGGCTTTAGTCTGACCATGAAATAATTTGAGAGTGCCTCTGGCCAAAAGTATCTTCATAACTTCATGGAGCCTAAATTTCTATTAGCTCTATTTCTCTTAGTTCTGTTTCTCTATGTCAAAACATTGGGTGCCTCATTAAAAACAGTGATTACTTGATTTAGATTTATGTTTGTTTTTCTAACTTTTAAGGACTGCAATCTGCCCATTTTTGTCTCCCGTGGCTTGGAGTCCTTCTTCCCTCCTACCTCTTTCCTCTCAAGATATAAGCATGCCCAGGTCCCTCCCATTCTGAAACACGGGCTCCCTCAACCCCCTCACCCTATGTGATTCCACCTCCCTCCCTCTACATCTACTACAAATGAGAGCTGCCTAATCTCATAGCCTCTCTATCTTCCATTTGCTCACCAACCTTGCTATCTGGCCATGGTCCCCATCATTCTGCAATCCCACTCCTGCTCTCTTTGCTTGGATACTTTTGCAGTTCTTATCTCACTTGATCTTTCAGAAGCTTTGGGCGTTGTTGAGCACACCACCTTTCTTGAAATCTCTCTTCCACAGTTTCTAATCTGCTTTGCTCTCGGTTTGCCTCCAACAGGTCTATGCACACAGCTTGTCAGTCTTCTTATCAGGCTCCTCTTTCTCTGTCCAGCCTTTAAATGACAACTTTTTCTATTTTTTTATACACATCCTCCCTGGGTAAAAATCATCCATTTCCATTATCACCTAGAATCTGAATGCACCCAACTCTATCTTTTTACACATTCTTGAGTCCCAGACTAAAATACTCGTTTATTCACTGCCAACCAGATATTTTCATGTGTATTTATTACGGTTGAATTGTGTGTGTGTGTGTGTGTGTGTGTGTGTGTCCCCCCCCCCCCCCACCCCCCCCCCCCCACACACACACAAGAGGTTGAAGTACTAACCCCACTGGTACTTGTGAATGTGACTTTATTTGGCAATAGTCTTTGAAGATGACCAAGTTAAGATGAGGTAATTAGGGTGAGCCATAATCCAATATGACTGTGTCCTTATAAAAAGGGGAAATTGGACACATAGTCGGGTACACACACGTATAGGGAGAACACCATGATCAAGGCAGAGATTTACAAGCCCAGGAGCGAGGCCTGGAACAAATCCTTCCCTCACAGTCCTCACAAGGCACAAACCCTGCCAACATCTTTGTCACAGACTTCTGATCTCCAGAGCTGCGACAACAATCTTCCTTCCTTCCTTCCTTCCTTCCTTCCTTCCTTCCTTTCTTTCTTTCTTTCTTTCTTTCTTTCTTTCTTTCTTTCTTTTTTTCTTTTTTTCTTCTTTCTTTCTTCCTTCCTTTCTTTCTTCCTTCCTTCCTTCCTTCCTTCCTTCCTTCCTTCCTTCCTTTCTTTCTTTCTTTTTAAATCTATTTTTATTGATTTCAGAGAGGAAGGGAGAGGGAGAAAGAGATGGAAACATGAATGATGAGAGAGAATCATTGATCTGCTGCTTCCTTCATGCCTCCCACTGGGGATCGATCTCGCAACCTGGGCATGTGTCTGATCGGGGATTGAACCGTGACCTCCCGGTTCACAGGTTGACACTCAACCACTGAGCCACTGCGGCTGGGCAAGACAATCAGTTTCTGTTTTTTAAGCTCCCAGTTTGCAGTATTTCTTCTTACTTTTTCTTTTTTTCTAAATATATTTTATTGATTTTTTACAGAGAGGAAGGGAGAGGGAGAGGGATACAGAGTTAGAAACATCGATGAGAGAGAAACATCGATTAGCTGCCTCCTGCACGTCCCCTACTGGGGATGTGCCCGCAACCCAGGTACATGCCCTTGACCAGAATGAAACCTGGAACCCTTCAGTCCGCAGGCCGCCGCTCTATCTGCTGAGCCAAACCGGTCAGGGCTGCAGTATTTCTTATGGTGACCCCCGAAAACAGACTAAGGTGGTAATAACTAATTCCCATGTAGTGCTTTCCATGGGCCAAGAAACTTTTAAGGATGTTCTATGCATTGACTAATTTAATTCTTGCTCTAATCTGTGAAGCAGACATTGTTTCTCCATTTCACAGCTGGGACGATTGAGGTGTGAGTGCAGGCAGTATGGCTACCAGAGCCTGAGCCATAGCCTTGTTGCTGTCTCTTTTCCCACCAGATCAACCTGCCTAGGCAGCTCCGAGCAAAGAGGAGGTGAATCAGGACAAGGCATCCCCTCAGGGTTCACAGTAAGGGAATCTGGACTCAGGTCCCATTAAAATGTCTTAATCTGCTACTATTACAGCCCGATTTGTGTTTTAGAAAGAACTCCACCGATGATACGGAAGTGAGATAGCAGTATTCAAAGAAAAGAGAGAGTTCCGGTCCAAGAAGAGGACATAAAGGCAGCATTAGTGGGGATGGACGGGAGGACAGATTCCAGACACACTCCAGACTTACAATCACTGTGATCTGGCGCGTGGCTCCTGGAGATGAGGAAGAGGGAGGAGTGAAGGACCACGCACCTGCTCCAGCTTTGGGAGGTGCGTGGCTAGGTCCCACTAGCCAGGATAGGTTTTGAGGGTGAATATTCGGACCTGAAGCTCAGGAAAGGGTTTGGGGCTGGTAAACAGAATTCAGAATCCTAAGCAGAGAACCGCTGTTCACATGGGATAAAGGGGTTCCTGGAAAGATTTCCTGGGGATTTGTTACCCCTTCTCTCACCTCTTCCCTCCCAGCTTCCTGAGGAGTTACTTTAGGGAGAGAAAAGGCTGCCCTACCGCCTAGCATCTGAGGCTTCGGCTTTGGGGGCATCTGGGGGTGCTCCTGATACACAGTGTCTTAGGTGCCCCACTTTTTCCCACGAGAGAAGAGAAGGGGGCTTATGGGTCCATCGGTGTGAAGGGGGCTCCTCTGGTGAACTCTGCTGATTCCCAGATGCTTAAGAAGAAAGACCATTTCTCCTCTGCGTAAGGGCGGGAAAGCCACCTCAAGATATGGAACCAGGGATGCTCCCTCCATACCACGCTGGCTCCTCTGCCTTGGGGTTCATACCCAGGCCCCACATGAAAGCCTCTCAGGCCAGCAGCTCCATTCCTCCCTCCAGGGACCTGCACAGAGGGCACTCCACCTTGCTCGGACCTTCCCCATGGCATGCCATTCCAAGGAGCCCTCAGGCTTCCATTGGACGGACCCTGATGCTCAGGTCTGACTTGTGTTGACTGGACCTTGACGTCCAGCGAGGCTTCCATGTCTGCACCTTGATACTCAGCTCAGGCTTCCATTGCACCTGGATGCTCTGCTCCCCCAGGCACAGCAGGGCAGGGAGGAGGCTGGGCCCGTCTGATGAGCAGGAGGAGATGGGTGCTCCAGTTCTACTTCCGTCTTCACTCCAGCGAAGTCGGAGGGCCTGCTGGCTCCTCCGCTAAGGGACTAAGTCACTGCATTTCACAGACACTGTACCTTTACGGAAGAAAGACTATTTCTTCTATGAGCAGCATTCTGTCCTCACACCGAGGAAACAAGGGGGCCCTATTATCACACCAAGAAGGACTGAGCTTTTCTGCTGCTCAGTCTGGGGACCTGCACCAGCTTTGCTCTGTTTTTACATTTCATTGAGCTGTAATCCATACACAGGAGAGTGCTCGGCGCACTCTTACGCAGCTTGAAGAACAATCGCAAAGTGAACGTACTTGTGAAACCATCGTCCTGCTTGAGAAGTTGAACATGACCCCTGGGCTCCCTCCCAATCGCTCAGATTAGATTTTTAAAATGAAACTGAATTATCTTATTTTTCATGAGCCAGCCCCGAAAAATTTAAAAGACATAACAAAAAGAACAGGCAAATGCAAAGTCATAGAAAAGCAGCCACAGCGAAATTGAAGGCCCAAAGAAGACATAGCAGGAAATAGATGCCACCTTTGGATAGCTGGAGGCGGGCTTGGGAAGAGGACTGTTCCCAGAGGTGGGGCAGTGTCTTGAGCACCCACAGTAGCATGCGGTGGCTGGCAACTGCAGGACTGTCCTTAAAGTTTCAAAAGGGTGGGGAAGGGAGCCTTACCAGGCTCCGGGGGAGAGAGTCAGCGGAAAAGGTCATCATGAGTAGAGCCAACGTGAGGCAAAGCCAGAGGAAAGGAGCTGGGAATAAAAGTGGGGCCTCCTCCCTCCAATCTGCTAGGCCCTCCACTCTCTGAGGCAGTCCCCAAGCCAGGGTTCATGGGCCTGAGGAGGCCATCCATGGTGAGTCAGCCTTCCAGGGCTGTGAGCAGAGTACAGGGGTCTGGAGAGACCCATGTCCATCTGGGCACCAGCGGGGCAAAGGAATGTGTTGCAGTGTTAAAAGGAATAGTCCCCTTAAAAAGGCGGACAGTCAACGTGGCTGGTGTGACTCGGTTGAGCATCGAAAAGTTGTTGGTTCCATTCCAAGTTAGGGCACATGCCCAGGTTTTGGGTGCATACAGAAGGCAACCAATAGATGTTTCCCTCTCACATCAATGCTTCTCTCTCTAAAAAATATCAATATAAAAATATTTTTTTAAAAAAGATGAACAGTCAGTGTACCAAACCACATATATAAGGCAAAAACTAAAACAAAATAAATACAAGGAAAATCTGTTAAAATCCCAGTCCCAGAGAAAAGCTATAAAACCCCTCTCTCAGAAACTGACCAGTTAAGAAGGAAAGTAATAAGCAGACATTCAGGACTCAAATAATAATTAATATGTGTGCGTGTACATGTGTGTGTGTGTGTGTGTTATATGATTTTTCCTTATGACAATAACAATTTCCCCGAATTTCATCATGTCCTTGATACTAAATAAGTTTTTCATAAATTGCAAAAAAATAGAGTTCTTAGAGAACATACTAATCTGGAAATTGATAATATCTACTTTGAAATTTGAAAATGTTTTTAAAAATGATTCCCAGATCAAACGGCAAATAACTAATAGGTAACTAGTTACATAGAAATTAATAAAATGAGTATATTTTATCTTAAAGCCTTTATAATGAAGTTAAAGACATAGTAAGAAAAAATCTTATAGCTTTACCTATAACTACTTTCATGATTGAGCAAGAAAGTCTGAAATAAGTTAAACGTTCACTATAAGAAACCATAAAAAGACAAGCAAAAGAGAATGATAGAGAGTGGGCTAGAAATGGCGCCTTGCTTGATTGCTGGTGTGTGCGTTGGCCCCTGGCGGGGAGCTGGAGCAAGAGCAGCTTCCACGCAAGCTGCAAGCTGCGGGCAGAGCTTGAGGCCGCGTGGAGAAGCACAAGGGTGGCGACCGCCCAGTGGTCCCGCACGCCTGGCTTCCTCCCGCCTGATCTGGGATCTGCACCAATACCCGCGAGAAAGGGATGCCACAGTGTACCTTCATGAGCTCCTAGACCTAGAAGGCAGTGAAATCTACTTCCCAGAGGTGGGGAGGCCTCCTAGGAACCCAGAGCTCGCTGCCCGCCTGGAGAAAATGAAGATACAGCTGGCCAATGACGAACATAAGCGGATCACCGCAATGTCACCTGTCAGGACTCAAGGTATGGTGGGATTCTGAGTGACCTGGGCAAGGAGGGGAGGTCAGTGAAGGCCCTGGTCATCACCATCTTCTACTTCATTGTCACGGTGGCAGCTGCCTTTGTCTGCACGTACCTGGGAAGCCAGTCTATCTTCACAGAAGTGGCCTCGCGGAAACTGGCTGCGGTGATGGTGGCCTCTGTGGTGGGTCTGGCTGAGCTGGATGTCATGGCGCGGGTGATGGAAGGCGAGTTGGGAGAGATACAACTGGTGCTTCATCAGCAAAGTCTGGAGACGGCTTCGAGGGTCCCCAGGCTCCCAGCTGCCGATCACTGACTCGCAGTCAATCCATCAGATTCTTTTCGCTCAGGTCTGGTGAGTCAGGGCCACGCCAAGGCTACCTGCTATTTCTGTGGGCAGCCTCATCCTCTGTCAATTGCCAGAGGGGGCAGTAGAGGAGACTCCGACAACTGAGCAGAGCCGGTCTGTGGGTACCTTCTCCTGATCCTGATGCCTGTGTGCCTTCTCCAGTCCAGTCCAGGCACTGCTGAGGTTTTCCATCGGGAGTGAATAGAATCCAGGCCCAAGGGTACACATCCGTCGTCATCCTCGTTGCACACATCCTGGATGCTGGCCTGTAACTTCATGCTGAAGCCTCCAAAAAAGCAGAAAGGATTCCCTTTCTCCAGGTGACGGGGGAAGAGCTGATCGGAGGACATAAAACAAGAAGCAGAGGAAGGTGGGTCTGTACAGAATGGCGGAGCTGGAATGTAGGCCGCTATCTTTCTAGAATTTAGTTTCTATCTTCATTTTCTTCCTTCTGCCTTTTTTAGGTTTTCTATGTGCTTCTGCCTGTCTCTACCACCCACCAGTCCTTCTGAAACTTCCCATCTTCTCATCACCTTTTGCTCTGTCTCCAAAGATGAAAACAATTCAGGTCGCAAAACTGTGTTCCTGCTTTTAATTGCAAAATCCCTTGTACTTGTTTGCGTGCGGGGGGAGAGTATGCCTACTGTGAGATGGGCTCAACTAGTAAAGGGAGGGACAGGGACGATTTTCAGATTTAACTACGTATATGAATATGAATAATCAGACACATGAATATGTGTACATAACAGATACATTATGAATATATGTGAGCCTAATATTGCATGCTTTCTGTGGGGTTCTCAAACACGTTTGGGTGAGTGTGAAAAATAGTATGTAAATGCTCACGGTTGACTAATCGTTTTACAATAGTTGCTTTTGGTCTTTACAATAGTCCTGCAAGTTGGAAAAGGAAATGGTCTTAGGCCCTTTTCCAGATGACAAAACTGAGGCCGAGAGAGATCCAATGATCTCTTCCTCTGGTAAAGGGGGCCGAAGACTCCTAGATGGATCTGAAGTCTCTGTGTAATGTTGAACTTCCAGAACTTAGATTAGTGGTGTGATGATAGCATCTGTATAAAGCACAATAAATATTTATTGTATTCAGTGTACTTTTATTTCAAATCTGTGAAAACACAAAAGCCAGGGGGGAAGAGGGGAGCGGGGAGGGCATGTGCCGAGGGATAGGGGAGTCAATGGGGAGGTCAATGGGGGGAAAAGGAGACATATGTACTACTATTTGTAATACTTTAAACAATAAAAAAATATTTTTTTAAAAAAATTAATAAATAAACACATACAAAGAAAGAGAATGATAAAATTAAAAGTGATATGATTAATAAACTTGAGCTAATAAACAATACCAAAAGCTGGTTATTTTAAAGATAAATTTAGGAAAAACAAGCTACTGGCAAGCCTGGCTTTAGGAGAAGTGATGGGGCATACAGACAATCAAATTTTGGAATGCACTCCCACCGGGGGAGCGCCACTCAGCCAGAAGCCAGGCTCACAGGCTGGCGAGCGCAGCAGCGGTGGCGGGAGCCTCTCCAGCCTCTTTGGCAGCGCTAAGCCGTCAGTTGGACATCCCCTGAGAGCTCTTGGACTGCGAGAAGGGGCAGGCCAGCTGAGGGACCCACCCCCCAATTCACAAGTTTCATGCACCAGGCCTCTAGTTTTGTTAATAAATTAGAACAAATAAATGAAATTGACTTTGTAGGTAAATTCACCCACAAAGTGGGGGTAAGTCTGAATAGACCCATAACCACAGAATCCTGTGAATTACAGACTTACCACTAAAAAAAAGTAAAAAGTTGCCAAAGCCAGATGATTTTTCAAGTGATTTTACCAAATACCCAGGGAACACGTAAATCCCATTTACACAGACTGTCCTACAGAACAGAGAGAAATGTAAACAATCAATCATTTCATAAAACCGTCATAGAAAACCTAATAAAGATACCCCTCCCCACGTGCACACAGCTACAGACATTCTTTTCTTATGAGTACAGACACAAATATGCCAAGTAAAATATTAGCACACCGTACCCAGCTATACATTAAAAACATACACTGTGGTGAAGTAGGTTTATTGTAAGAACATGGGGAGGCTTACTCGTTAAGAGAGCCATCAACACAGCTCATCCATCCAACATACCAAAGAGGAAAAGGCACGTGACTGTATCACTATAGGACCAAAATGCACCCAATGAAGGTCAACAGATTTCCTAATCACAACTTGATGTAAATAGAATGTACAGAATAGAATGAAAAGCGTTTTCCAGGAGCCAACAACAAATATGATCCTAAATGATGACATACTGAAGGCATTTAAGGCAGAAATCATTTAGAAATGCCCCATATGTTACATTGCTTCAGACACTGCAGCGCAATTAAGCAAAAGAATTGTGTATATAAATATTGCCAGAGAAAAGCCAAATGAGCATTAGTTTTATTTTTTTTCAAATGGCTAAAATTTAACTTTATTTTTTACAGCTTTATTGAAGTTTTCTGGGTTTTTTTTTTTTTTTTGCTTTTATTAGCTATATTGAGGTATAATTGGTATAGAAAAACTTAATGTATAAAGACATAATTAATGTATACAATTTGGTGCGTTTGGACATGCATATATATACTTGTGTTACCATGATCGCAATCAAGGGAATAAACATATCTGTCATCTCAAAAAGTTTCCTTGTGTTTCTTTGTTGTTGTTTTTTGTGATAATAACTTTTTAAGAACATATTTTTATTGATTTCAGAGAGTAAGGGAGAGGGAGAGATAGAAACATCAATGGTGAGAGAGAATCATTGATCGGCTGCCTCCTGCACGCCCCCTACTGGCATGTGCCCTTGACCCGAATGGAACCCAGGAACCTTCAGTCTACAGGCCAACGCTCTAGCCACTGAGCCAAACCTGCCAGGGCTGTGGTAATAACCCTTAACATGAGAGCTACTTTCCCAACACGTTTTAAGTGCACATACCTTGTTGTTAACTGTCGGCACTATGTTGTGAAGCAGGTCTCTGGGAATTGCTTCTCTTGTGTAACTGTAACTGTATACCCGTTGAACAACCACTCCCTAGGATCCTGCTCCTCCATCCCCTGGGAACTCTATCGTCTGTTTCCATATGTTTGACTCTTAGATGCCTCATAAAGAGAAACAACATGCAGTATTTATCCGTCTGTGACTGGCTTATTTCACTTAGCATAACCTCCTTCAGGTCCATCTTTATTGTCACAAGGGTAGGATGGCCTCCTTTTGTAAGGCTGAGTAATATTTCTTTGTATCTATCTAGCACATTTTTATCCATTCATTTGTGGGGTTTTCTTTGTTTTGTTTTTTTAAAATATATTTTTATTGATTTCACAGAGGAAGGGATAGATAGAGAGAGATAGAAACATCAATGATGAGAGAGAATCATTGATGGGCTGCCTCCTGCACGCCCCCTACTGGGGATTGTGCCTGCAACCCAGGCATGTGCCCTTGACCAGAATCAAACCCGTGACCTTTCACTCCACAGGCCGATACTCTATCCACTGAGCCAAACCAGCTAGGGCTATCCATTCATTTGTTGATGAACATTTGGCTTTTGTGAGTAATGCTGAAATGAATATGGAGTGCAGATATCTTTTTGAAATCAATTTCATTTTCTTTGAATAATGCAGAAATAGAATTGCTGAATCATAGGTAGTTTTAGTTTTAATTTTTTTTGTAGGACCTCCATACTGTTTTTTATAGAGCCTGCATCAATTTATATTCCTATCAACAGTGTACAGGGATCCAATTTATCTACATTCTTGCCAATACTTACTTACCCCTTTTTAAAAAAAAATTATAGTCATTCTAATGGTGGGAGGTGATATCTCTTTGGAGTTTTGATTTACATTTCCCTGATGATTAGTGAAAAAAGTTGAGTATCTTTTCATGTACCTGTTGTCCATTTGTATGTCTTCTTTGGAGAAATGTCTACTCAGGTCATTTGCCCATTAAAAAATTTTTTTCTATTGAGTTGTAGGAATTCCTTCCATATTTTGAAAATTACCCCCTTATCAGATACATGGTTTGAAAATATTTTCTTGCATTTTGTAGATTGCCTTTCACATACCTGATCCCACATTATCTGATCTTTTCATTTTGATAAAATCTAGCAGCACTAGTGACAGTTCTTGCTTTTGAAAAATTTTGCGTGTCTTTATTCATTATGCAGACTGATCAATTGAGTTGTCTTACCGCTTTAAGGATGCACTTGTGAATTTGGCAGAAACACATTCTGTCACAGTCCATAAACAATACAAGTTTCAGAGAAATATTTTCCATTCTTTACAAGGTACAGAAATATAAAGCAGGGTAGGAGGCCTGGCCACTGTGGCTCAGTGGTTGAACATTGACCTATGAACCAGGGAGTCACGGTTGGATTCCTGGTCAGGGTTGCATGCCCCAGTTGCAGGCTCAGTTCCCAATGGGGGACACGCAGGAGAGAGTCGCTCAATGATTCTCTCTCATCATTGATGTTTCTATTTCTCTCTCCCTCTCCCTTCCCCTTCCTGTCTGAAATAAATAAAAATATTTAAGAAAATAAGTAAAAGAAAAGCAGCGGTAGAAGGAACAGAGCTGATGACTTCCTATATGACAATATATGTAACTTCAGCAAATCTGATGGTTCAATTTTAATTGCATTTTAAATTCTCTTTTAGTGTTTTTTAACTTCTTTTACATAGGCTGTCTCTTTCAAGGTGAAATGAATTACCCCCTTCCCAGTTTCAAAAATAGCCACTAATACTTTAAATATCATCATTTCAAATTTCAAGATCCACACACAGTCAAGGACCCAACTTGATCAAAGTTGGTTTCCAAGATTCATAGCTAAAGTAATTTGAATGAAATGATGATATTAAAGGCAAACTGATTGTGGGGGGCATTTGGGATAAATCTGACAATGCAGTTTCCCCAAGGCTTTCTGGGTAGCATTGTTAATCATGAGAGCAACACCCCAGCTGGTGGGTCTTGTCCTTGACTCTACTCCTGAAGGCAAAATTACTTCTAGCTCCATCTGGTCTCAGACTTCCTATGCAATGCTAATTTCCTGTTCCCCCTCTCTCCATGTCAGTTTTCAGCATCTTTTTAAAAAGGATATCCTTTATGACTTGGCTATATACTTTTTCCAATCAGACAGATGAGCCCTTATGTGTTTGGAGAGGATTGAGGAAATCTTAGCCTCTTTTTAAGATGGGCCTGTGTGGATCAGTGATTGAGTGTCAACCTATGTACCAGGAGGTCATGGTTTAATTCCTGATCAAGGCACATGCCTGGGTTGTGGGCTCGATCCCCAGTGTGAGGTGTGCAGGAGGAAGCCGATCAATGATTCTCTCTCATCACTGATGTTTCTATCTCTCCTTCTCCCTTCTCCTCTCTGAAATCAATAAAAACATATCTTGAAAAAATACAAATATTTGTGATGTACACATTACCTATGTCACTCGATTTTCAATAGCAAAACCAAACAGGTGCATGGTTGGATACTCTGTCTACAGGTCTAAGAAAGGAAGAAGTAGTTGTCTCTCTCTTTGAGAACCTACAAGCACAAAATTAGCTTTTGCTTACCTCAGCTTTCTACTATTTTCACCCAAATTACCTCCCCCACCTCTGTGCCTACCCCCACAAAAACATTTTTTAAAAATGAGTGTGCCAGAATTTAAATGCGGCCTTTCTTTTGGAGATGAGAAGAACCAGAGTTTGCCACCCCAATATATGCTTTGGGGGCAGGGGCAGGGTGGAGATAGATTATTTTAAGCTGGTTACTGAGCACTGAGAGCCACATTTAAAATATCTACACTAAAAAAAGAGAAACGTGCAAATTGGTGTCACTCCATTACGCCCACCAGCCAATCAGGATGAATATGCAAATTAACCCAACAAAGATGGCGGTTAATTTGCATATGTAGGTGCAGAGTGAAGATTGAAGGCTCCGGCTGGAGCGAAGGCTGAAGACTGAAGACGACTGAAGACTGAAGAGGCTTGGCTTCTCCACTGTGGCCGGACCAAAGGCCTGGGTTCCAGGTGCCAGAGGAAAACTGGTGCCGGCAGCCAGGGGAAGGAAGGCCTATTGCGTGAATCTCTTCGTGCAATGGGCCTCTAGTATATATATATTTTTTATTGATTTCAGAGAGGAAAGGAGAGGGAGAGATAGATACACCAATGATGAGAGAGAATCATTGATCGGCTGCCTCCTGCACACCCCCTACTGGGGATCAAGCCTGCAACCAGGGCATGAGCCCTCACCAGAAATCGAAAAGGACCTCCTAGTTCATAGGTCGATGCTCAACCATTGAGCCACACAGGCCGGCCCGGCTAAGCTGGTATATTTTTAAGAAACAAAAGGCTCAGAAACTTTGACCTTCCTCCTAATTGCCTAAAAGAATTCAGAGAGGACCTGCTCCAGGAAGGGAGCTATCATCATAGATAAGCACAGTTCAACATGCACTAATGTGGTTGACAGGGAGGATCCTGGCCAGGCCCATTGGATCAAATCCTGGCTGTGACCCGTTGTTTCAAGATGGCCCAGCAAACATTTATTTACCAAACTTTTGCTTTTCCATCTCCATTTGGATTGTCTTCTTGTCCTTTGAAGTCCCCTACCCCCCACTTTCTCCTACACTCAAGGTGGCATTTAAGCCTCCACAGCCTGACCTGTCCTTGGGTCTCATATTCTTATGGTGCCCCCCCCCCCTCCGCCCCATATATACATAATAAATTTGGTCACTTTTCTCCTGCTACTCTGTCTCGTGTTAATTTGACTATTAGTCCAGCTAGAGGAATTTACAAGGAAGGAGGAAAATTATTTTTTTCCTCCCCACAGGAGATAATACCGAATATGGAATAAAAGCCACACACTGGAGGATATAAATAGCTTCATTATGTATGCAGTAAATCGGATTATCCGCCCTC